>NC_064641.1:420673040-430673040 GCF_023864345.2 Schistocerca serialis cubense
ACGAGCATCGTTTCAAATTGTATCAAGCGGATGGACGTGTACGGGTATGGAGACAACCTCATGAACCCATGGACTCTCCATGTCAGCAAGGGACTGTTCAGCTGGTGGAGGCTCTGTAAAGGTGTAGGGCGTATGCAGTTCAAGTGATATAGGACCCCTGATACGTCTAGACACGACTAACAGGTGACACGTACGTAAGCATCCTGTCTGATCACCTGCATCCATTCGTATCCATTGTGCAGTCCGACGGATTTGCGCAATTCCAGCAGGGCAATGCGACACCCCACGCGTCCAGAACTGCTACAGAGTGGTTCAGAGAATACTCTTCTGAGTTTAAACACTTCCACTGACCATTAAACTCCCCAGACATGAACATTATTGACCATATCTGGGATGCCTCGCAAAGTGCTTTTCAGAAGAGATCTCCACCCCCTCGTACTTTACGGATTTATGGACAGACCTGCAGCATTCATGGTATCAATTCCCTCCAGCACTACTTCAGACATTAGTCGAATCCATGCCACATCGTGTTGAGGCACTTCTGCATGCTCACCGTGGCCCTACACGATATTAGGCAGGTGTACCAGTTTCTTGACTCTTCAGTGTACAATGTAATGAGAACAATTTACAGTAGGCATTAGGTACAACTAGTTTTGTAGTTTTTTTACATTCATATATCTGCTTTACAAGGTTTTGATATATAGGCAGAAATAATAAAGTAATACTAATAACTGCACGTCAAAGAACAACCATGAAACTTCCTGTTCTTCAAAGAACAACTACTCAGCGATATTAGTCGATATTCCATTTCATGTGCTGCAATTGTTCTTTGACGTGCAGTTTTTGCTAACAGTCGCCTTATATCACTTCCTTCCAATCGTGTCGTTATTTTGGCGCCGTACGAGAGGTCCAACGCAATATCGGCAATCTATACGGCAGCTGACATACTTGTTTTGGTATATTTAGTTATTTTGCATTTTAACTTGCTGTATGACATTATAAGGCAACGGTGCACTCAAAATACATTGCAAATACGTCCCCCTTATTATGAAATGTTAGTTAATAACGCACCAACAATGTAAGCTTTCAGGAGATGCTGTGATAACAGACACTTAAAACAAACATCACACGAATCGCCTCTAGCGTAATGGATAATGTAGTGGTTTTCAGTGTTTAAGAACATACGTTCTCATCTCACTACATACTAATATGTTTTTTTTACATCTTCGTTTAACGCATTCTGGGACTTACTTATGAATGTAATACAAGTATGTATGCAATATTCAATGTTATTTAAAATTTCTATCTGATTAGAGAACGAAATATGGTGTAAACATTTGGCTGTTTATTTCTGAACATGTGGGGATTTCCGAGTGTATGGTTAGAGAACAGTTTAAATTGCTGCGAGTGAAACGTGAACAATAACATCGACACTGTTCCTCGTCACAAATATTTCTCGGGTAACATCTCACAAGTCCTCTTTCAAACCAATGGCGTTTCCGGCTGGCGTTTTCTGGCGCTAAGGACGTATGAGAGATGCTACCCATGCGAGAGAGGCCCACATCGAACGCTAACTAAAGTCGATAGCACTTCCTGCGGTAGTCGATATTATGCGTGACATCAAAATGACGTCAGGTTTGCAGGAAGTATTGAGAGACGAGTGTTACCCTGCAGTTTTGCATATTACGTTGTTATCTCTGCCTGTATGTCAAAATCTTGTAAGTACAGGATATGAACGTCTAAAAAACTACGAAGTTTGTTGTACCTATTGTTAATCCCACTGTGAATTGTTTTCTTTACGTTTTGTAGATGCTTGAAAACGTCTTAATGTCGAAATCACAGTCACTAAATAAAATTCTAACAGCTGAAAGAAAGATGAAATCCTTTAAAAAAAACAGTCTTTCACGTAAATATTTCTCACACACTAATAAAATATCGTTCAGGGGGAAATACTACATACTAAACCATCTCGTCATGTAAAGAACTTCAATGACCACCAGTTACAAAAGAGAAAAATGCAATTACGTCACAAATTTTAAGATATTACGAATCAATATACACCGGTGCATTTCTTTTGTTGTGACAGTCTGTATCTACTTGATGTTTTGAGTTCAGTTTCAGTCAGTGTTGCCTGGTGCGCTGAACTTCACGCTACACAACCCAAGTATGAGCTGAGCACATAACGTAATTATACGCCACTTCATGTCTTCAGCGAGCGTAGTCGTGCGCTCCTTTGCTGCCGCCGTATTATCGATCCGCTGTCGTAGAGCACACTGCCATCGGCCAACTGCAGTACTCCAACGTCCGCCGGCCTCATGGAAGGCACCGTCACTTGAGTTCTGCAACGTTTTCATACATACTACGTGACCCATGAGGAATGGTGAATATTCAGGAATGTGACAGGAACACTCATTCACAACAACAACAAAAAAACCTCCAGTAAACATGGGCCCTTAATCGCATACCTCAAGAGCTATAAGCATTTGTTCATCTTTGCTATGTCAAGCCCAAGTGATCAGAAGCAATTTAGTAGTAGAAATGTGAGCGAAGATGAGCAAGTGTTCACAGATCTTGAGGTATGCATTTTGGAGCTCATGTTTACTGGTGCCTTTTTGCTTCGAATGATCGTTTCTGTCACATCCCTGAATACTGACCATTCCGCATGGAAAACCCTGTGTAAGCATACATAAAATTGGCCATAACGGTAGGCCGTTGGCCTAACAGTAATATTCTAGGTAAGTCCTGATAAGTAAACCGTGGTCCGTTATGAAGTCATGGCATCGAAGAGGTATGTGTATCCCAATGGGGTCTAAGGAAAGAGCGCAGTAAGAGCGATCGACATGGAGGCGTGACACAATGGCACAAAGGAGCTATTGTGTTTCGACGTGTCCATGACTACAGTGGATGAAGTTGTCTGATTTGTTATGTCACTGAATACTGGCGCATCTCTACTAGCTTCCGTGCGAACGCTATGAAGAGAAATTCCGCGATGTACCCGTCTCCACACTTTCATTGCTAAAGACCGTTGCATACAATGGCACACTCAGTTGGAGATCTTCAGTGTACGAAATACAATAAATTGGCAGTGAGTAACTGGAGGCGTGCACTGTGGTCCAACGAGTCGTGAGTTTGCCTATCTTCGAAAGATAGGAAGCGTCGAGAGTACGAACGGGCCGACGAGGATTTTGGTCTGGAGCTTATGGAGACGGTAATTCAGCCGTGGTTCTGATGCTTTAAGGGTGTTTTTCGTACTTGGGTCAACTCATTGACGTGAACATCACCAACGATATTATTTCAACATACTTCGTGACCAAATGTCGTCCTTCCTTCCACACCTTCCTGATGAGTATGCTGTGGATACTCGCCTCAGCCAAGATGTTAGGGCTACACGCACACATACCTGGTTTCACTACCATTCGCTCAAGACGCCCTGCCACAGCTCGACTGGTCCGCTAAATTTCCAGATCTCTGTCCCATAGAAAATGTCTGTGTCACGTGTGGTTCTTAATTAGGGCAGCCCTAAAATATTTATTAAAATAAATTTATCTATAACGTATTACAGAATTTAAATCATCAGAACGCATGAGCATATTTCCCCCACGGATTTAGATAATGCGTCAACGTTTTTGGAACTGCTGATATATGATGCAAAGCTTTTTTTTTCGAATATGCAGCAGCTAGTCTTAAGGCTGCGCCTTCAAATCGTCCTTAGCTCTATGTAGCGAAGGCCTGGGAGCTTAGTTTCCTGGGAATACAGCTCCGAAGGCTCTGGTGTTTCAGCCCAACGGTGTGCTAACAACCTACATACACTTCACATTCCACTGCTTACGTCAAAAAGGAATGACCAGAGTTGCTGAAACTTCGCTATCGAATCTCTGTCTTTGTATATCTTTATTATGCTTTGATGCGTCTTTAATTGACTTTTTATGTTATTGTTTCGAAAGTGTTTTAGACATTTTTTTTGTTTCTACCACTGGCTGTTCTACCTGCGGCTAGAATAAGTTTGGAAACATGTCGCCAAGTGCACTAGAGTACGGTAACGTATCACCACCTAGCGAGAGTTTCACGAATGATTGGAGAAAAAGATGCGCTAATTATATCCCTTGCTCGAAATATGTCCCGTTAGTTTAGTTTCCTTGCTTGCTGACTGCGGGTTATTATCGTCACGTCTCCCTTTGCGAGTGTATTATGCATCAGTTTAGTGAGTTTTACTTTCTTGCGAATAACAGCAGCATACCAAGAGTTCGAAAACAACACACTATCAGTTCAGTGTGCACTTTATCTAGTAAAACTCTGGAACATGCAGGCAGGATGGAAGTGAAAGAACTTGGTGCGCCTAGACCTGATGTGAACATGAATCAAGAACTAAAACAGTTTAAATCCATGAAAGAGCATACATGCAATTTTAACAGAGCAATGTACAATGCAGCTGAGTGGTTGGTGCACTGCATCACTTAAAATGCGTATTTTTGTAATATACAAGTATAAAATGTATGATTTGTAAATTTCCATGGCAGTAGCTCGAATTGCTTAGGTCAACCTATCCCAGCACAAGATTCGTGGCGTCGTGGAAACATCAATGTTTCGTCACGCGAACTCATACACCACGGTTCGAGTGAACAAAACATTAAACATCTGAAGATTAGAAATCAAAATACCAAAAAAATTGAAGCAAGCAGCGAATCTAACATACACTGCATTAAAGATCTCTCCAAAATGCGTCTTTTAGTACGATTTGTTGCTGTATATTGTCGGAAAGTGTGAAGTTGGGGGATAAGTAAGCTACCTACAGGTTTTATCTTGGAGTTAGCTTTTGTTGTTATCTCGTAGTTGATCATGAAACAAAAGAAGATACAGTATGTAAACGTTTGGCTAGAGCGTGATATTGTTCGCCCCCCCTCCCTCCCCCCTCCTGAAATCTTTGTCGTAATTCCATTGCAGATCATTAGCGTAACCCGAGGTCTAGATTAGTTCCGATTGATA
The DNA here is from genome assembly GCF_023864345.2 of Schistocerca serialis cubense. Taxonomy (NCBI): domain Eukaryota; kingdom Metazoa; phylum Arthropoda; class Insecta; order Orthoptera; family Acrididae; genus Schistocerca; species Schistocerca serialis. Next base: position 420,678,024 of record NC_064641.1, read on the forward strand.
AATGTCGCAGTCTTCCCCATCAGGAAACCACAAGCCGCGCCTGGTCTTTAGCTATTTGGAACAGTGGATGAAACTTCTACCAGTCCACATATCCGCACTTTAGTTGGTCTGTGGGACGTAATAATCAACGAGTGGCTTCAGCGTCATATGAAGTATCTGAAGAATGATGGACGCCCTTCATCGCCGAAGTTGGGCCGTTATCGCAGCTGGAAGTGATGTCAGACGGTTAGCATGGTGTCTCCTGGGGGGTTACACATGTTTTGTTCCGTGTGCTCATATTGCATTTCATTGCGAAAATGTTTCCACCACAAAATTATATGGGTTATGAGTCGCAGACCCCTGTGACACGTTCTCACGCGATATGAAGCGCACAGAGGTGTGGGTGGCAGCACGCGGCGACCACGGCACGTGCGCGTGCTGCTCGTCCATGCACCTGCCCACCAACAGTCCCAGCAGCGCAGTCCAGGGCAGCAGTATTCACCTTTTCAGCTTTCCGGAAGGGAGGAAGATTAGGGTTTAAGGTCCCGTCGACAGTGCGTTGATTAGTGATGCAGTACAAGCTCGGACTACCGAAGGGTGGACAACGAAACCGGTTGCCCTTTTCAATGGAACCATCCCGCCATTTGCCTGGAGAGATTTAGGGAAATCATGGAAAAACTACATCTGGATGCTCGGACGGGGATTTGAACCATCATCCTCCCGAATGCGAGTGCTGAATGCTAACCACTGCGCAACCTCGCTCGGTTTCAGGAACCTATGGTCGTATTTGTATACGCATTACCTGTCACTGTACTTCGTCACGTAAATTTGTCCTGAAGGTCTCTTGTCTGATTTAGTACGTTGTAGCCATCTCAACGGGAACACACGCCGCACACTGGTTAAGTGTGACGTGGTTGCAGTGTAGCTACAGCGATACGGACACTTTGAATTGGATAATGTTTACAGTGTTCGACCGCGAGAATTACGTATTATACGAAATATGATCAAAAAGTAAGGGGAATTTATGATTTTCTTAAAGAATGTTCATCAATATCAATATTGTCCCCTTCAAAGTACTCCCCCCTCGGATATAACAATTGTGCTAGTGCTCGGCGAATTTTAACTTTCGAAAAAGATGGATCAAAGAATTTGCATTAAACTTTGCTTGAAAATGGAATAAAGTTCAGCATCGCATTCGAAATGCTGACTATGGCTATTGGTGAATGCACTATGAGTGAGACAAGAGTTCACGAGTGATATAAACGTTTCACTGCGGTGTTCAGCTCCTTGCTGTCCCGCGAATACGATGGCTGAGGAGACATAGCGGCTTTGTTTTTTGCCATAAAATCACGAAAGAGTATTGACGTGTGAGTGAGAGCATTATCGTGATGCTATTTCCGCGAGTGGTTCTGCCACAATCCTGGTCGTTTTCTTCGGACTGCTTCGTGCAAACGGCGCATAACTTCTAGGTAGTATTCTTTACTGACCGTGCACCCAAAAGGCAACAACTCATGATGCATTATCTCACAGAAGAAAGCAGGGAGAAAAACCTTCACATATGATCGGATTTGTCTATTATTTTTTTTTTCGGTTTCGGCTCTTCAGGCCTTCCATTGAGACGTTTGGGCCTTGGTTTCGACGTCATATCCGTATACTCATGTTTCTTCACCTGGTATAATCTTATTTAGAAGTTCTGAATCGTTGTTGACTTGAATTGGTAATATCTACGCGACGCCGTTTTTGATCGACATTTAACAATTCCGAAATAAGCTTCGCTGCTACACGTGTCATGCCCAAAACTCTGAAGAAAAAAAAATTGCTTAGCGTGTGGCAAAGTGTATGCCGTCATCATCAGCACCTTCTCTGATGGTGATTCGGCTGATTTTCTTTACTACTTCTACATCGTCCTCAGTAACTGATGTGCGTGGGCGCCCTTGGCGATCGTCGTCTTCAACATCTTCTCGATCCTCTTTGAAACTTTTATACCACTCGCGAACTCTTGCCTTACTCGTAGTAGATTCGCCAGAAGCCACAGTCAACATTTCGAATGCGGTGCTGAACTTTATTTCATTTCCAAGCAAAATTTAATGCAAATTCTTTAATCCATCTTTTTCGAAAGTAAAAATTCGCCGAATGCTCTAGAAGACGTATAATCTTTTCGACTGTCAACAATAAACTAAACCTTCAAAACAGCTGACAATGACAACGTACAACTGGAATATGTACCCATAACATAAAAATTTGAAAATGGGTTGAAAAAAGCCCGCGAAATAAATTTCCTATTACTTCGATTTTATGTTTTTATTCAGAGTCTTATTTAAGACCCATCAAGAGAAGCTAATTGGACAAACTTTTATTCAGTACTAGTTCCGACCAATCTCATCACGTACTATAAAATTATTCCATCGGCCTGTATGGCAACGTTCTTACTCTGGCGTCAAAGAATTACAGTATGCAGGATACACTCCACAGAGGAGCATGGTACCTGAATACAGAACGTGTACTAACGTTGTTTAACTGTTAATGCACTTTATTGTTGACGACAGTTTTAGTGACGAAGAAGTTTTTATTTTACCACAGTAAGTACGATACCATACAGGCTTATGTAATTAATTTGACGTTACTTAATAATGATTAATTGAAACTGGTAGTGAAAAAGACTGCGAATATTCAGTAAAGAATAATCCGCTTCCCTAAAAACATATCTTTACTCCCGGTCATAATTATGATTTTCCTTCTCAAAGTAGTCTCCACTGGATGTGATGCACGTGTCCAAGGGTTTCAGCCAGTCTGCAAAGGCATGCTGTACAAAATTTTATAAAAGGTCCTTGAGAATCGCCTCTGCAGCCTTCACTATTGCTAATGATAATTCAAAGACGTCTCCCACTAAAGCGTTTCTTCAGTTTAAGGAATAGAAATAAGTAACACCGCGATAAATCAGGACTATATGGAGGGTGAGGTATGGACTTCACGCTGATTTTTGCAAGATGTACAGTAACGACAACTCCTATATGCGGCTGTGCATTATCGTTGTGCAGCATCCAGCCAGCTTTCCGGGTATGGACTTCAAAGGTTTTCAGGACTTCACTACATATGTCCTGTTACTGATGGGTGAGCACGTACAATATTCTGATAAACCGTACCACGAAGACCAAGAAATGAGATGACCAAAACTTTTTCATCAGAAACAACCAATTTTTTTTGGTGATTAGTGAAGGAGATTTCCACACTGTGTTCGCCGTTTGATCTCAGCATCAAAATGATGTAGCCAAGTTCCGTCACCAGTGATTACCTTTGTAAGAAACTCCGGACCCTAACACCAACTTCCCTTTTGTTCGGGAATCAACAGTCTTGGGATCCACCGCTTTTAGACACGTCTCACTTGTAAATTTTGTGTCACCAACTCGTGTGTGTCAGGCAATGAAATTTTCAATATTTCAGAAAGCGTTCTTAATATTATTCGGAAACCCTTTCTCACAGTGACAGCAGCGGAGTCTATGATTTCTCCAGTAAGTGCAGTAACTTGAGCACTGGGTCCACCTTCCTTTTTTCAACACTTCTCTTTCTTTAAACAACTCAGACCAACTTCGGGCTGTTTTGCATGGAAGGACAGACACTCAATAGGTCTCCTGTAACACTGTGTAGACCTCAGCACAATGTTTCCTGAGACGGCATCAGGATTTCAAAACCACGTAGTGTTCACCGCGCGTCTCTACATCTACAGCTACGTGATTATCACAATAAAGTGCCTGACAGAGGGTTCAATGAACCACCTTCAAGCTGTCTCTCTACCTTTCCACTCTCGAACGGCCCGCGGGAAAAACGAGCACTTAAATTTTTCTGTGCGAGCCCTGATTTCTCTTATTTTATCGTGATGACTATTTCTCCCTATGTAGGTACGTGCCAACATAATGTTTTCGCAATCGGAGGAGAAAACTGGTGATTGAAATTTCATGAGAAGATCCCGTCGCAACGAAAAACGCTTTTGTTTTAATGATTGCCATTCCAATTCACGTATAATGTCTGTGGCACTATCTCCTCTATTTCGCGATAATACAAAACGAGTCGCCTTTTTTTTGTGCTTGTTCGATGTCATCCGTCAGTCCCACCTGATGCGGATCCCACACCGCACAGCAATACTCCAGAATAGGGCGGACAATCGTGGTATAAACAATCTGTTTAGTAGACCTGTTGCTCCTTGTCAGTATTCTGCCAATGAATCGCAGTCTTTGGTTTGCTCTACCCACAACATTATCTATGTGATGGTTCCAGTTTAGGATATTTGTAATTGTAATCCTTAAGTATTTAGTTGAATTTACAGCCTTCAGATTTGTGTGACTTATAGCGTAATCGTTTTTGCTGTAGGCGATACTGCACATGTCTTAGCCTAATGGTGGCGGGAAGCAGGAGTGCGAAAAATTGATCTATTAGGCGTGTTTGTTACACATTAAGCTAACAGAATGTAGTCAGATTACATTCTAGCGCGAGAACAGCACTTTTAAGTCTAATTCATCGGCAGCTATGGGTGGTTCTTAAACATGACTTATTTACGGGCTGTGGCTCACCGCTTGGCAAAATATATGCTTTATGCAATTTTTAGCACCCACTGATCTTAAGACCGTAATTAATGATATAAACTAGCAATCACGTAAAACATAAGAAACTCTCCTACAATCACGACACACATTCTATCTTTACTACGTATTTGCAGTTCAACCTTGCTGGACTTCCGATACGGGTGGCTCTAATGCAGAGCTCGAACTAGGAGATTGAATAACTTGTGATGGTTAGCAAACTCACGGTTGAAACAGGCACGGCTGTTCTCGTGTAGGCTATTGCGAATGCATTACGAATACGTCAGAAGGCAATGAGGTATTTTTGACAATGGTTCCTTGGTATCTTTCTTGGTTATCTGTGCCGCTATCAGGAAATATGTTTTGTTTTTCTCGTAGCTCTTTATACTCATCCATCATGTTCCTCAGTAAGGTACGATGGTTAGCGTGGAATCAATCCTAGTTAAATCACTCACTCAATAAGATAAGAACACATAATTGCAGTTCTTTTTTCGCAGGAATTCTGATCTGCAATTAACCGTGTTCCTTAACGAAACCAGCAACAACATTTACCGAAAAAATTTTTAAGGTGAGAATAGGATAACCCAGTCTACGATTAAGGTACGGATTTATTCTCGCGGTCAACTGCTACGGAAGGCGGCACGAGCCAGGGACTAAACAATATGGTTCGAGTAGCTGGCCGACCGTTAGGTACACATTCTCAGACTACAGCTAATGAATCTTATTTCCTTCTGTAATGCAAAGTTATAGAACACTTTTATGCTTCTCTCACGGACCAGTTAAATCAAAGAGGTGGTGTTCGAAATGGGGAGAACCAGATGCTTTTAAAGTATTCAGTCAAACTGAATACTTGAGCCCTACGCGCAATACCGAGCTGACAGTTGAAGTGAAAACTCGCCCTACCTTCCACTGATTTTACGTGCTCTACATATTTTATCCCCTGGTATCATTCTTAAATATTCAGACGATGTGACAGGCGCAGAAGTTTATTGCTGATCTTGTAAAGACAGAGGAAGTAGCGCGCGCGCGTGTGTGTGTGTGTGTGTGTGTGTGTGTGTGTGTGTGTGTGTGTGTGTGTGTGTGTGTGGTTCTGCACTATCGTACGAGGGCTATCAACAAGGAACATTTTGGAATTAAAAATAAAGTATTGGAATTTTTTTAATTATATATAGATGAAAGCCACACTTAAATACTACTTTTCTACATAGTTGCCATTTAAATTAAGGCACTTATCGTAGCGATGGACGAACTTGGAAATTCCTTCGTCGTAAAATTCGGCCGCCTGCGCCTTCAACCATGTGGTTACCTCTTCTTGAAGCTGTGCGTCGTCATCAAAACGCTGCATAGCCAACCACTTCTTCATTGCTGGGAATAAGTGGAAGTCGCTCGGCGCCAGGTCGGGACTGTACGGCGGATGAGGAAACAACTCCCACTTAAAGATTCGAGAACTTCACGAGTGCCATTTGCCGTCTGGCCCCGGGCGTTGTCGTGAATCAGCAAGATCTTTGAGCCCAACTTTCCCCTGCGCTTGTTTTGTATTGCTCTTCTGAGGTTGTGCAGAGTTTGGCAATACCTTTGAGAGTTTATTGTAGTGCCTCTTTCCAGGAAATCCACAAAAATCACACCTTTTCTGTCCCAAAAGACAGTCGCCATCACCTTCCTTGCCGACACTGTCTGCATGCATTTCTTGGGTTTTTGGGGGGAATTTGTGTGCCCCCACTGCATTGACTGCAATTTTGTCTCGCAGTTCACATGCTTAACCCAAGTTTCGTCTCCAGTGACGATGCGATCGAGTAATGAGTCGCCATCTTTCTCGTAACCGTCCAAAAAAGTTAACGCTGCAGCCATTCGCTGATTTTTGTGTTGTGGATCTCTGTCAAGATTTTTGGTATCCATCTTGCACAAAATTTGTGGTAACCTAGCTTTTCGGTAATGATTTCGTGCAACAAACTTCGTGAAATTTGTGGAAAACTCATAGTGTGTTCCGTTATTGTGAAATTACGGTTTTCGACAAGTTCGGCAGTCACTATGCTGGGTCTTCCACTTCGCTCTTCGTTGTGAACGTTAGTTCGGCCATTTTTAAATTTTATGACCCATTGACGCACTCCACCTTCAGTGATTATGTTGTTCCCATACACTTCACAAAGCTGCCTAATATTTCTATTGGTGTACAATTTTTTGCAGTCAGAAACCTTATTACAGCACGCACTTCACACTTCGTGGCATTTTAAATTAACGCTGACATTTCAAAGTGTCACAGTAACTCAACGGAGTGCAGCACGAACCTCTCACTAGCACGGCAGGATGCCGACTGAACGGCGGAATGCCATGACACCAAGATGGCCTCGCTAGCCCCGCCCCTAACGGACACAAACGAAAACGTAATGAACCTTGTGGATAGCCCTCGTACAATATTTTCCTGTTGTCAACAGCAGCCTCAGAAAATCCACTAATAGTGCTGCTGACACTAAATCATAAATAGTTTATACTGAGAAATACATTCTTTCTGCAAAAAAATGGTCAAATTGCTCTAAGCGCTATGGGACTTAACTTCTGAGGTCATCATTCCCCTAGAACTTAGATCTACCTAAACCTAACTAACCTAACGACATCACACATACCCATGCCCGAGGCAGGATTCGAACCAGCGACCGTAGCGCCCCGGCGGCTCCAGACTGAAGCGCCTAGAACCGCTCGGCCACAGCGGCCGGCATTCTTTCTGCAACTGATACGTATGTAAACTACGTGCGAGGTACTGGCAGAATGAATTTTTTTACTCAGTTCGTTATAGCTCGTAAGTTGTGAGTATTATCTGTGGTAGATAACGCTCCAGATTCGCGTCCATGTCGGGTACACAGTTTAAATCTGTCAGAGTTTCACACCACTATACACTTCGATTCAGAATGAAGATACAGTCAAATTCTACAGCAATCAAGGTCAGATGTGGATGTATTATTGCCGACGAAATAAATGTTCTGTGGTAAAAGACCTACGAGCGCACCGCGTCTATTACTGCTGTCGCCGGCGAGTGTTGCGTCGTTGCCTGGAGACAGCACAAACACAGGGTCCGTGGTCGACGCCCTCCTTCCCGGACATCTCGTGTAGTTTCTGCCGTGTGGCCGTCGCCAGCCAGGTGAGAATATTTCCAAATTACCAGTTTAGTAAGTGACGGTCGCAAAATACTGACACCAATTGTTTATAGGAGACTGGAAAAACTGGGTCAAGCGCACAGTCATCATCTGTCTGCTTCGACCCATGAAGTCCTGTGTGAGGTCATGAGCTTACGTTGCAGATTAAATGTGAGCTGTAAGTGTCTTAGAAGCTAGTAAAATCATTCTATGATGTCAGTAAACTATGCTGTTTATTCCAGATGTCTTTATGTACGAGGGTTTGGTTAGAGCAGAACCTGACAGCACGGCTTAAATCAGAGACCAAGAAAATAGTAACGATTGTATTTTTATTTTTCCCGCAAATATTTGACTTTTTTTATATTAGGCACGATTTTCGAGGCTAAGATTAGGCAGGAACTTATGGGCACAATTTGAACCGTTGCGAGTGAAACGATTAGTGATTCTAATCATCATCTTGTTTCTTACCCTTATTTGGCCGTTTCTGTCACGTGGCACGATTGTTGAGGTTGAGGTCAGGCAGGAACCTAAGCGCATAGCTCACATGATTGTGGACGAAACGAATAGTGGTGTTTATAACTTTGGTTTTTACAAATATTTAGCTGTTTTTTGCTAATGTGACTACGTGAAAGCGCTACTTATATGAAAAACCGATTGTTCGTATGGGGATCGTGTTGTTTCCAATGGGTCATTCTGGCGGTGGGTGTTTGTTTCTATGGTTTGGTTTGTAGTATTGATACAGCTGAATGGGATGAAGTCTTTGGTGTTTATTGGTTAGTTTTTTTTTTTGGTTAGGCCTTTACTTTGCGTTTGTAGTTGGATTACGTCTTTCATACACGTTCTCTTTCTGTTTATTCTGGGAGAAATTATGAGTATTATTTCTTGATTAAGTAGTCATTTTTCGAGGGTGTGTCTTGCAACCCTATCTTTGTTTTAACTATATAGTTGTTCGAGTCGTATCACTAGCCTTTTTATTGCATATGACGAAACTATATGGAAGTATTAGAATCCGGATTCCGTAGTTCGCAGGTCTTCTGTTACGATCAGTTACTTCATACCTGTGCACACTACGGACTGACTGGGTGCTTCGCCTTGTTTCGGGCTCGTCCCTTTACCTTATACCGAGCGAGGTGGCGCAGTGGTTAGACACTGGGCTCGCATTCGGGAGAACGACGGTTCAATCCCGCGTCCGGCCATCCTGATTTAGGTTTTCCGTGATTTCCCTAAATCGATCCAGGCAAATGCCGGGATGGTTCCTTTCAAAGGGTACGGCCGACTTCCTTCCCCGTCCTTCCCTAATCCGATGAGACCGATGACCTCGCTGTCTGGTCTCCTTACCCAAAAACAACCAACCTTTTCCTTATCATCTCTGCAGAGGCTCTTCCCACAGTGCTGTGAGACTAAACCTCCAGGAGAAAACATGTCGAGCAGTTCCGCTTATCAACAATCTCAGGGTTGACGCTGAGAGTTAATTTCTATACACAGAGAGTCCAACACACTGTTTCAACTTCCCATATATATTATCGGGCTTATAGCATCACTAAAGTCAATAAAGTAACTCTTTATACGTTTTCCTACGTCTGTACTAGGGCAAATCACACTGCGATGTGGCAGAGGGTACGTAATTTATTTATTTATTGCTTATTTAGCTTGACCAGATTAAGGGAATAAGGTCGTCCCTTAAACTCGACAAAGAACGACACATACCGAAGATATTACAAAACCTTCAAATAATAATAATAATAATAATAATAATAATAATAATAATAATAATAATAATAATAATGGTTCAAATGGGTATGAGCACTATGGGACTTAACATCTGAAGTCATCAGTCCCCTAGAACGTAGAACTACTTAAATCTAACTAAGGACATCACTCACAACCATGCCCAAGGCAGGATTCGAACCCGCGACCGTAGCGGTCGCACGGTTCCGGACCGAAGCGCCTAGAACCGCCCTGCCAATCGGCCGGGATAGGCCTTCGGTATGTTCTGCCAGTCGTAAAAGACGACGAAAAGAACAAATCACTAATAGGGCTAACCCCCCCTTTTAGTGTGATTAGTTGGTTCAGGACAGAACTAGTGAAGCCTCGGACACGCGCTGTCATGGCCGGGGACGACGCTTGAACCCTACGCCCGTCCACAATGGTAACGACACTGCTAGCCACACGGAAAATTATCTCAATCCAAATAGAGGTGTTTTGCAGGATATGCTTCCTGCAACCACCCTAGAGGGAAAACAAAGACAGAGGATGAGATGGTCAGATGAAGTTAACCGACACCTCATGTTCTGTTATTACCAAGCAACCAACTTAGGAACCAACACAACTGGATACAGATCACAAGTATACACAACATTTATTACCAGATACCCAGAATTAAAATTTTAACAGAACAACGACTAGCTGATCAGATCCGTGTAATAATCAAAAATAACAGGATACCCCAGTCAGAATTAGAAAACATCAAACAACAAGTACAACAAATACTGGAACAAAATAATGTGCAATCAGAAGAAGAAGAAAATACAGTAATGGACTCAAACATCCCAGAGCAAACAAACCAAGAACAACACGCATCAATTAAACAATCAGAAGAAAACGAAATCTTAAGACAGCCACCAGAACAAACACAAATAGAACACGAAATGACACACATGTTAGATATAGAAGAAAAGTTTCAGCTGACATATATAGAATACAAAGACACAAATACAGACATTAGACCATTCTTGCATAGACCGCCAAATAACCCACAAGTCGAAACAACAATAACAACTATCAACACAATCATACACAACAAAATAAATGAAAACACAACTATGGAAGAGTTACAACTACTGGTTTATATAGGAGCACTCACTACACTAAATATACACACTAGGCAGAGATCAGAACCAACCAACACACAGAAGAAACCTACAAAACCAGCATGGCAACACAGGCTACAGATCAGAATAGAAAAACTGAGAAAAGACATCGGACAGCTAACACAATTTATAAGAAACTAGCTGACCCGGCGAACTTCTTACCGCCTAACAGTCAATGATCTGTTCTGATTACAACTTTATAGTCATCACTTGGCATGTGCTCTAAAGCAGTCTTGAACAGCCTGACCAATGCATGATGTTCATGAAGCATTTGCTGCAAATCTTGGAGAATTGCTCTTTTCGTAGCTGTGTTGATCCCTTGACGCCGGTCAAGCTGTTCTTCCATATTGCCCATGAAGTATATTTACAAGAATTTGTGCTGTGCACCTTCAATAGGTTGCAATGATCCAATGCGATGGCAAATCTGGCCTTGAATCTGTAAATTCAAAGCCATAGTTATAGTTAGATTTACAAACACGTTTTCAAATAATAACATACCATTTTTATTTTAGAGACAAATACAGAAATCTAGCAAACTACATTCCAAATTTTTTTTACAATCATAGAAAATATAGTTTTTAACGTAAATTACCTTAAATGTCGGATTATATCCGTGTTCTTCGATAATTTCCGCCCCAAATGAAGTCATTTGGAAACAGACATTGTATTTTTGAGTGTTCGCTAGAAAATGTCGTGATTCTAGTGTTTCGCCATAAAGCAGGGAACGCAATGGCTCTGGTGGCGGGACCACTAATGGCAATGTCACTTTACCACTAAGGCAGCACAAACCAGGCGTTTCACCAGCAAACTTCAATGCGCCACAATGCTTGCAAACAACGTCCATTGGACCAATGCAAACTAAACGATGCAAGCTGCAGTCGATGGTGCAATCATATCGAAACGCTGCTCGATTCAAATCAATACTTGAACCATTTCTTCTTGCACTTCGAAGATTATTCCTCTGTTCATCTGTACGATAAGCACGACGATTTCTCGTTTCTAATCTAGCCGTTTCACGGGCTGCCTCTCTTTGCTCTTGTGTTTGAGAAGCACGAATTAAGGCCCTTCTTTGCTCCATCCTAACGCGGCGCTCTTCTCGGACAATTTCTCGTTCTTCGTCAGATAATTGACTCGCGATATTCCGTTGCCTAATTGCATTACGGCTCCGCTGGGAAAGATTAGATCTTCTAGGACACGGCATTTTTATTAATAGTAATACTGAATATGCACTCGCAAAAAACCACATAAAACAATCGAGACATAGACAATAGCTTATCAAGAAAAATCATAGACAACCTATGAAAAGACATTTACACTTTTGTTAACCTGTAGAATAAATCTTTAATTAATTTAATAAATAATTTACACAAATTAATGTCCAAAACAAACAAATATAACAGTACCTACCTGAACTTTCGAGACATTTTACACGAAATAAATTTCTGAACGCACACATAAATAGTTGTTACAGTATTTGACAGGATTGGACAACAAATGTTTGACAAGTTAATAAACAAATGAGCATTTATTGAAATGATTAAGTATTCATTACACATTTCTGAACGCACGCGTAATATTTTTCAATCTTTTTTAAAAAGAAATTCACATAATAGTTTATTCATCCATTTTAAATAGTTTATGAACGCATGCATAAATGTCAATCATTACTTACAGATTTTGACAAAAAAATTTGACAGCTCCGAAACTAAAGAACTTTTAGGGAAAATAACGCATATTTCAAGTATTCGTCAATTTTTCATTATTTTTAAGATGTATTCTGCTATTTGGGGCGGAGACATATCCAACAAATCAAAAACCATGAAAATTGGTCCAGCGGATCTCGAGTTGTAAGTGTTGTAACAAACCCGACTTTGTTTTATATATATAGATGAAATGTCAGAAAAAAAAAAACGAAAAAGGTTACGTAAAATCTCACAACAAGAAGTGATAGAGCAATTAGATGAAAAGAAGCAGAAATTACAAGCATTGGCCAAACGACTTAGAAGATACAAAAAAAGTGAAAATAGAAGGAAACAAAACCAAACATTCCACACAAACCAAAAGAGATTTTACCAGACAATAGATAACACACACATTAAAATAGGCAATCCACCAAACATAACAGACATGGAACACTTCTGGAGCAACATATGGCCAAACTCGGTACAACATAACAGGCATGCACGGTGGATACAAGCAGAAACGACACATACAAGATGATACCACAAATGCCTGAAGTGATAATTTTGTAACATGAAGTCACCCAAGCAATTAATTCTACGCACAATTGGAAAGCCCCTGGAAAAGATAAAATAGCAAATTTCTGGCTAAAGAAGTTCACCTCAACACATTCACATCTAACTAAACTATTTAACAGTTACATTGCAGACCCATATACATTCCCTGATACACTTACACATGGAGTAACCTATCTGAAACCTAAAGATCAAGCAGACACAGCAAACCCAGCTAAATATCGCCCCATAACATGCCTACCAACAATATACAAAATATTAACTTCAGTCATTTCACAGAAATTAATGACACATACAACACAGAACAAAATTATAAATGAAGAACAAAAAGGCTGCTGCAAAGGAGCACGAGGATGTAAAGAGCAACTGATAATAGATGCAGAGGTGACATATCAAGCTAAAACTAAACGAAGGTCGCTACACTACACATACATTAATTACCAAAAAGCTTTTGATAGTGTACCCCACTCATGGTTACTACAAATATTGGAAATATACGAATTAGATCCTAAATTGATACAGTTCCTAAACATAGTAATGAAAAATTGGAAAACCACACTTAATATCCAAGCAAATTGAAATAATATCACATCACAGCCAATAGAGATTAAGTATGGAATATACCAAGGAGACTCATTAAGTCCTTTCTGGTTCTGCCTTGCTCTGAACCCACTATCCGACATGCTAAATAATACAAATTATGGATATAATATTACTGGAACATACCAACACAAAATCACACATTTGCTATACATGGATGATCTAAAACTACTGGCAGCAATAAATCAACAACTCAACGAATTACTAAAGATAACAGAAGTGTTCAGAAATGATATAAATATGGCTTTCGGAACAGACAAATGTAAGAAAAATAGCATAGTCAAGGGAAAACACACTAAACAAGAAGATTACTTTAGGATAACCACAGCGACTGCGTAGAAGCGATGGAAAAAACAGATGCCTATAAATATCTAGGATACAGACAAAAAATAGGAATAGATAATACAAATATTAAACAAGAACTTAAAGAAAAATATAGACAAAGACTAACAAAAATACTGAAAACAGAATTGACAGCAAGAAACAAGACAAAAGCTATAAATACTTACGCTATACCAATATTGACCTACTCATTTGGAGTAGTGAAATGGAGTAACACAGACCTAGAAGCATTCAATACACTTACACGATCACAATGCCACAAATATAGAATACATCACATACATTCAGCAACTGAAAGATTCACATAAGCAGAAAGGAAGGAGGAAGGGGATTTATCGACATAAAAAACCTACATTATGGACAGGTAGGCAATTTAAGAAAATTATTTCTAGAACGAGTAGAAACTAGCAAAATACACAAAGCAATCACTGATATAAATACATCGGCTACACCACTGCAATTTCATAACCACTTCTACAACCCTTTAGTTCACATAACATAAAAAGAAAACACTACATGGCAAGCACCCGTATCATCTAACACAGCCACACATCGATCAAGACGCATCCAACACATGGCTAAGAAAAGGCAATATATACAGTGAGACAGAAGGATTCATGATTGCAATACAGGATCAAACAATAAACACCAGATATTACAGCAAGCATATTATTAAAGACCCCAATAACACAGCAGATAAATGCAGACTTTGCAAACAACAACAAGTATGCACCACAAATTGTACTGGAGAATGATGAATACAAATTATACTGGAACAGAACCATATAACAGATAAAACAACACCACATAACAAACCTGACATCGTACTCACCAATAAAAAGAAGAAATTAACACAACTAATCGAAATATCCATACCCAATACAACAAATATACAGAAGAAAACAGGAGATAAAACTGAAAAATACTTCCAACTCTCTGAGAAGCCAAGGACTTGTGGCATCAGGATAAAGTTGACATTATACCAATTGTACTATCAACTACAGGAGTCATACCACGCAATATCCACCAGTACATCAACGCAATACAGCAACATCCAAACGTATATATACAACTACAGATATCTGTAATTATTGATACATGTTCAATTACCCGAAAGTTCCTAAATGCAATGTAACATATACCGTACAGTTAAAAGGAAGTCACGCTTGATCAAGGTCCGCGTCACTTTCCATTTTTAACAAGACATAACGTCTGAGAAAGGAAAGATGATTGTGATGATGATAATAATAATAATAATAATAATAATAATAATAATAATAATAGCATTTAGTATGGTATAGATTAGCTTAGGACCCTTGACGCTATGTTTAGTATTGTTAGAAATACAATGGGTAAAGGAAGAGGAGAAGATTGAAATGACAGTGGCAGTAGCTAGCTGTTAGGGAATCACATAATAGGAGTACAGAATTCTGTCGACAAGTGGTAGGAAAATGTTTTGGGGATGGGGAATAATGAGAATGTGCTGCACTGAATGTAGGAGAGATGACTACCGTGATAGGTGAACCATTAACTGTCTTCTGAAGTTTGGAATTTCTCTGATAATTTGAGGAAGATTGTTCCAAAGTCAAGCTCCTGATACAGAAAATGATTTGGAAAACTTGGCCGTGCTGTGCTGCCCTTCCGTACGTTCGATATTCCCTGTTAGTCCTATTTGGTACGGGTCCCATGCACTTGAGCAATTTTCTGTCACAGATGGCAGTAATGATGAGTAAGCGGCCTCCGTGGTAGACTGCATTTCCACAGTATTCTACCAATTAACCGAAGACTGCTACCTATTTTATTCATAACAGATTATATGATTGTTCCATTTCATGTCCCTAGAAAGTGTTACATTCAAATATTTCTATGAGTTAACAGATCCAACTGATATTACAGTTGTAGGATAAGTGTTTTTTTTATTTTGTGAAGTTACAATTTTACGTTTGAGAGGAACAACTGGAATAACAACTGATGGGGAACGATTGAGGAGAATGGAGAGTTTCAAGAAGTTAGGAAGCCTGATACACAAAGAAGGAAAAAACGACAGAGAAATAAACGAGCGGGGGAGAAAAGAAGATGCATTCCGTAAGTGTCAGAAGACTGATATCAAGCAAGGATGTACACCAAATCAGTAAGAAGGTTATATATCGGCCATAATATGTCCAGATCCTGACATATGCATCAGAAACCTGGGTTATGAAAGGAAGAGAGAAAAGCAAAGTACAAGCTGTGAGATGAAATTCTTGAGAAACAGTATTGGAGTGACAAAGAGAGACAGGTTAAGAAAGGAGAGGATCAGAGAGTTGATGAAGATGGAACCATTACAGGAGATAGGGAAATCAAGACCGAGATGGTATGGACACGTTAACAGAATGGAGAAGAGGATACCCAGGAGGATACACGAGACGAAACTGGAAGGAAAGAGACCAAGGGGAAGACCGAGAGGCAGATGGCTGAAAGGGGTAGAGGAAGGCGTCCAGAAGAAGGGAGAAGACTGGACCACGGGGAGACGGCGGCAAGACAGAAGACGATGAAGAGGCCTGTGTTCCATACAGACCCGGCCAGAGGCTGGAAATGTCCAAGATGATGATGATGATGACAATTTTACGTTTCTGACCATTTGAAGTTAGCTGCCAATCTCTGTACCACTTTGAACACTTATCAAGGTTTGACAATATTTATGCACAGCTTAAACCGTTTATGAAATTATAAACCGCCAGTGTTTCCTTATACACTGCTTAGTATCTGATTGGCTGTCACGTTACGAGTGGTTGTTGTACGATCCCCAGACACAATTAGAGATTTCGGCGATAAATGACGTGACTTTCAAACCGTACATGTAATTTATGAATTTAAACATCGTAGTTCTAGAGTCATAAAAACTCAGGCATGTAAGTGACATTATTTTTGGAACTTCCTAGCAGATTAATACTATTTGCCGAACCGAGACTCGAACTCGGGACTTTTGCCTTTCGCAGGCAGGTGCTCTACCGACTGAGCTACCCAAGCGGACGGTAAATTATAGTTAAGTGCATCATTTGCGGAAAGTTTGAGGTTGCTATCAATACTGTCCGCAAGGTCATAATATACAACATGAACAGCAATGGTCCCAGCGTACTTCCTCGGGGCACACGAAGTTAACATCTGTCGTTGACTTTCCGCCCACGGTAACTGGCAACGTCCTGCCTAACAATCAATCCTCAGTCCAGTCACAAATTTCGCTAGATGATCCATACTATCATACTTCTGGTAATAAGCGTAGGGGTTCTACCGAGCTAAATACTTGTCGAAAATCGAGAAATTGCGCCTCTACCTAACTTCCTCGATCCGTGGCTTTGAGTATGTCATGTGAGAATACGGCCAGTTGGATTTCATATAATCGATGTTTTAGAGGAGTTGAAGCGACGTTGGTCAGTAACACATTTCCGTAGACTTGTCTCCACAAACGAAGAAAGTTTACTCTGGTAACCTAATTTATTCACACTCTCTGCCTCAGTTGTGGAACAAACGTTGGTCCGAAATACCTCCGGTCTCATTCGAAAACGCCACTGCGTTACACCACGCAAATGGAAACTGAAGTGAGGAATAACTTCTGAAACACCCTAAGTCGTTGCCACAAACCGTAAAATGGGTGGCTACAAGTACTTTTGTTTCCATAAACTAATGAAAACTCTCTTGTCTTTGACAGAATGCCTCTGGACAGCCCTTTTAAGACTTGCTAGAAAGTGGCAGCTCTCCTAAATTTCTTGCCGTACGTCTGGCAAACATGCTGAATTCGCAGTTAAAATACGCTTCACCAAGCGCCCCGTCGGCTGTGTTTTTTCATTGGTTTTTCACTGGCCCATCAGCGAGCCATTTGCATGCTGCCTTTTGTTGCCTCACTGCTGCCGTGTTACGAAAATGTTTTCATAAAAGCTGTTTAATGTTCCTCGCGTGAGGCATTTTGCATCACTTTCTACAGAGGGCGAACTGCTGCAAAACATTTCCGACTGTGTGCACGAGACTGTGCGATCCCTCGAGGTTTATTCTCACACCGACCCCTTCCTCTCCGTCTTCACGAAATTTCAAAGCAACGACAGTATGGAGTGCTCTGTTCTGGGACACCAAGACAGAAAACACACACACACACACACACACACACACACACACACACAGACAGACAGAGAGAGAGAGAGAGAGAGAGAGAGAGAGAGAGGGAGAGAACCTTTCGTTGGAACTCGTACTTAAAAAATAGAGTGGCCAAAAATAATGTCTCCAGAAAGTAATTTTCAGTCTTCAGCGGAGTGTGCGCTGGTATGAAACTTCCTGGCAGGTTAAAACTGTATGCTGGACTGAGACTCAAACTCGGGACCTATGCCTTTTGCGGGCAAGTGCTCTACCGACTGAGCTACGCAAGTACGGCTCACGACCCCTCCTCACAGCTTTACTTATGCCAGTACCTGTCTCCAACCTTCCAAACTTCACTTTCCCGCGACAGGAAAAGGTTCCGGGTTCGATACTCGGATCGGCACACAGTTTTAATCTGCTAGGAAGTTCCATATCTGCGCACACTCCGCTGAAGAGCGGAAATTTCATTCAGGAAACATCCCCCAGATTGTGGGTAAGCCAAGTCTACGCAGTATCATTTCTTCCAGGAATGCTAGTCTCTAAAAGTTTCGCAGGAGAGTTTCTGTTAAGTCTGGAAGGTAGGAGACGAGGTACTGGCGAAGCAAAGCTGTGATGACGGGTCATGAATCGTGCTTGGGTAGCTCAGTCGGTAGAGCACCTGCCCGCGAAAGGCAAAAGTTCCGAGTTCGAGTCTAGATCCAACACACAGTTTTAATCTTCTATAAAGCTTCAAGAATAATGTCGCTTAAATGCCTGAGTTTTTACGGCTCTAGAACTACCAGGTTTAAATTCATAAATTACATTTACGGTTTGAAAGTCACGTCATTTATCGTCGAAATCTCAACTTGTGTCTGGAGATCGTACACCAACCACTTGTAACGTGACCTCCAATCAGACACTTAGCTGTGTATCAGGAAACGCCAGCGGCCTAGTATTTCATAAACGGTTCATGCTATGCACAGCAAGTTTTCGGGAAACGGTAGTACAGAACAGAATGTTTCGCTATATGGACAATACCCATTTACGATACTGAGTAGTGTGTATTATTAGTGTTATAAATTCAACATCCACTCATTGATTACTGCTATCCGCACGGTAAGTTTAAACATATTTACACAGATATTTAGTTAGAGGGCAATACTAGACCACCTGCACTAATAACTAGCCGGGACCACAAAGCACAATTCTCCAAATTGTTCTCAACGCTCATTCCTTAGTGACTGTTTCATTCGCCTAACACACTACCAGCGGATCGCACAGTTGATTTCTGAGCAGTACGGTTTATACCATCTTGTTGTCACAAACACCCCGCAATCAGCGCAGTACATAGTTAATATTACAGAACCACAACTTTCAGAGACCCTTTAATCCTGCTAGCGACTTTGGTAGAGATACCATCAGCTATGACAGCCTGCTCTTGAAGATCGGTAATCCTTCCGGTGTAGTATCCTTGAAATATCTGGGACTGTACATCTATCTATACACTTGAAAACTCTAAGAATCCTGAATTCTTGGTAATATTAGACATGTTTCTGTCGTTCCTTGAGCTCAGACAGACCGTTAACTTACAAGCGTGCTTTCTGCTGTTTGTCAGTTGGTTGCCGCAATTGTAGTACGCACAATGCGTTCGTGACTACATGATTTGTGAGTCCATTTGGCCCTATCGGGGCCTTTTGAACATTTCACGTAAGGAAATGTCTCATGTGATATGTGGGTACATTCCTTTCCTGCCTTTTAAACATGATTAATGTAATACGAAGAGTTGAAGAAAATGAATTCTAGAATGGAAATAGAGTTTTAAGGCTAAGGTCCGCATAACATATTTTCTGTGTCAGGAGCGTTTCCCGTAAGTTTTGCCACACAATTTCGTTACATCTTGGGTAGAAGGAGCCACGTGCAATTCCTTCTAATTTTTTCCCAATGTTTACTTGTATATTTAAGCGATTAAGTGGTATCAGACAGATGTTCATAAATCTCATATAATGCTTCATTTCACATTGACTGTTTGCCTATTTCACTTGTGAAATCAATCACTGCGTGCTATTCGATGGTCAAACAATTCTGCACATTAAATACCGTAGAACGCAATGAGGTTATCCGATTAAAAACAAAAATTATATTCACGACGCTCAGCACTAACTTCTCCTGCCTGTGAACAATAGTTGTTTTTCTAAGCGGAGCATCCATGTTGTCCATTTTGTTTTCTAACTAAATACAGTAATTCAAATCAAACAAACGTGTTATTAACGATGATATTTATCACTCAGTTTGTAATGATTTCTTAACTACCCTCTCGAAATTTTGCACATCTTTTCTGCTTTCTTTTTGCTGTTTTACTTCTTGAATATATAATAGTGGCAAGTTGTAGGTGATATTTGAAATTATTTAGGCAACACCATTTTTTTTCGTCAAATCACCGCTATATTAAAGGACGTCTTACACAGTTATGCGAGTGCACTTCTGGTTTGCGTCCACTCCCTAAGGCTGCTACCATAACAAAAACACAATTTTTTTTATTTTTCTCCTTCCATTTTGACAAATAACAGTGTGTCGGCATCGGCAGCTCAGAGGTAACTACTCAATTGAGCGCCTAATCGATTGAAAAAGAAGCAGGACTGAAAAAATAAAGCAATGCCACAAACAAACCACCAAACTAAACAGACTGACAGGGGGTGGACAATAATATGCGAATATCACGAACACAACACATTACCTTGCCTAATACGGTGCAGGAAAACCGTTGGTATTTATACAACTACTAGTCGTCCCATAATCGATAAATACAGGTCCCGTACGGATTTCAAATGAATCTTACACCATTCTGCTTAAAAATAGTGCCAAATTCAGATAACGATGACGGGGGTGATAGCGATTGTGTAGCCTTCTCTCTGAAGTACACCGCAAAGGCTCATTGATATTGAGACCTGGTGATTGTGGTGGCCAAGAGACGCAATAATTCATCCTCGTCCTCACAAAACCAGTCCTGGACGACGCGAGCTATGTGAACAGCGGCCCTGTGGTCTTTGAACACGGCATCGCCACCGGGAAGAGAACTTTGTACCTCGGCATGGGCCTGAGCAGGCAAAATGTTCACATAATACTTGACAGTAATGCGGCCCTGCAGGGTCCACGGAATACCACAGTATGGCTGCCCACATCATCACTGAACATCCGCCGCGTTTGACTCTGAGACGTAAAGTCGACCACAAGTAGGGAACAGTGAGAAGCAAGACTCATCCGATCAAATGACTCTTCTATCGCGTAACCGACCGGGTCTTACGGCCTCGGCACTATTTTTCCTGATAGGGGCATTTACGTCAATGACGAACAATTTTTGGAATTCCAGTTCGCCATGCAATTCCGTGTTTACGGAGCTCCCTCCGCGTTGTTTTGGTGCTGACGGGGTTCGCGAGTGCAACATTCAGTTCTGCAGTGACTTCTGCAACTGTCGGTCCCTTATTTTTCGTCACAGTCCACTTCGATGACCGTCCGTCACGACCGCTCGACACATTCTTTCGTCCGCGTTACGACTTAGCGGACAATGTTTTTCTGCTTTCAACGTATGCGTGACACAAAAGCTGTCTAGTAATCCTTATTTATTACGATCCGTTTCGATCACTGGCCGTCCTCATAGTGCCGTGCGAGTGACAAAACAGAAGAAAAACGCGATGTATCACCAAAACAGAATACATGATCCAACGAGATTACACATTCAACTTCAAATACTTACGAAAAGCTACAATCAGAACATCACCTGTCTTACACGTCTTCAAATATGCCCTTAAAACATCAATGTGTACTCAAGAATTTTACTTCTCTTGCGCCTTTGAATCTTTCCCATTTTCTCTCTGTGCATACTTCACAAATCTTCACAAATTTTTCTCTAAATTTATTTTTGTCCGCACTATTGCGATTGAAACGGGAATCTTTCTTTTTACAATTAATCATTGTGCGTATTAAGTAATTACATTCAGTGTCTGCATTATCTTCAGTAATAGTTGCCTGTTCATATGCCCCTCTTTCTTGTGTCAAGTAGGCTAGTGCTCTGATGATACATGATTACTTTATGAAGCTCCTTACGTTACTGTCATTTGTCGTCTTGCAACGCAAAGTGATTTTCAGTATATTTATGGATGTCAAATGACACGAGTACACCAGTTTAATTATTGAGGATCTTATGATATACGAGATCCATTTTTACTTTCCTGAGACTTGGTTTGAGAGATTTTGTACTTCAGTGTAGAAGGGAAGGATGATTGACGTATTTAATTTCTTGGCACAGTTTGGTTGGCTTTGACGTGTTGCACTTCATTACAAAACGAATGAGGACTGAAGTAATTAATTTCATTACACTTTTGTATTCATGTATTATTAGTTAATCATTTTTAATGACCTAACGTGGATTCTTGAACCTGTTTACTGCACTTTTCATGCAGTTGGATTGTACTACATCTTTAACTATGTGGTGTTATGAGGTTACTTGGCGTCAGTTTATATCTTAAACCTTATGTTATGGGTTATGCACAGTTTTTTGTATTATATTTGTGTGACACATACATGTGAAGAATCTGTACGCCTCGTACATGTATTCCACTCATGAAAGGAAAAACCTCCTTACGTTCAAGATGGCCGTTTCACTGTTTTACCAGTATACTAACCTCCACATTAATATTACGTAAAATTGGTTCTTTGTATGATCTTTGGCTTGCGATCTCTTCTTAGATCGTACCTGCGTAACTGATTACCCAGTGTAATACTTGCCACTTCTCGAGCCATACTGCTTTGGTGATGGCTCTTACGTTTGCTTTATGTATTTGGACTGTTATAAGTTGTTCCTCAGATTTGGAAGCATGTAATGTTACTGTAATTTTTAGTAAGTATTTGAAGTTGACTGTGTTGTCTTTTTCGATCTTGTATACTGTTTTGATGTTAGAGAGCGTTTTTCTTCTGTTCTGTCGTCTGCATAGCATCGTGACGGTGGTCAGTGACCGAAATCGGTAGTAATAACTAAGGATTACAAGACAGCATTGTCTGATGTATATATTCCGGAATGTATATGGTGTTAACTGTCGCCTAAAAAAAAGTTCGATAGAGATTTTCGATATGGTAACTCCTGAAACACTTCAGGT
Source organism: Schistocerca serialis cubense (assembly GCF_023864345.2). Taxonomy (NCBI): domain Eukaryota; kingdom Metazoa; phylum Arthropoda; class Insecta; order Orthoptera; family Acrididae; genus Schistocerca; species Schistocerca serialis. Next base: position 420,701,008 of record NC_064641.1, read on the forward strand.
ATCTTTGTAACCGAATCCCAAACACTAATGGTAGTCGAGAATGGGTCGCACCAACGTTCTGTATGTTGCGTACTTTATGCATGATCGCCCTTTTCAAGAATTCTCCTAATAAATAAAAGTCGACGGTTCGCCGACCACGCTAGAGTCTTTTTTGTGCCCTTTCCATTTCATTTAGCTTTGCAGCATTACGCCTAGATATTAGATCGAGGTGACTGAGTCAAGCCGCACATTAGTAATACTGTATCTTAACATAATATGCTTACTTTTGCAACCCAGGATTGTGGTTTCTATTCATCTGCATTAACTTAAATTTTTATGCATTCGTAGTGAGCTGCCATTTCATCGCACCTGCTTAAAATTTTTTCTAAGTCATCTTGTATCTCCTATAGTCACTGAACGACAACTTCCCGTGCACCACAGCACTATCAGTCAACAGTCTCAGATTGCTTCTCACCCAATTAGTCACATCATATATATGTAATACCAGTCCTATCACACTTCCCTGGGGCATTCCTCTTGTCTCTGATGAACACTCGCCGTCGATGACAACGTATTAGGTTGAGTGACTTAAGGAGTCTTCGAGTCGGTCACATATCAGGAAACCTACTCCGTACGCTCGTACCGTCATTAACAGTCCACAGGGTGGCCCTGCGTCAAAGGCTATCCGGAAATCTAGGAATATGGCGTCTACCGTTACCCTTAATCAACGATTCGCAGGATATCGCGTTGAAAAGGGCAAGCTGAGTTTCGTACGAGCGATGCTTTCTAGATCCGTGATGATTGGTGGACAGAAACTTTTCAGTGTCTAAGAAATTTATTACCTTCGAAAATTCTACAGCAAACAGACATTAACGACATTGGTCGGCAACACTGCGGTCTTTTACTCTTATTATATATGGGAATCACCTGATCACCTGCGGTTTTTTCCAGTCTGCGACTGGTTCGTGGTAAAATGCAAGATACATTTGGGGCCAACGCCGACGAGCGCTCTCTGTAAAATCCAAATGTCGTCGAAGGAGGCGAACGAACATTCCGATGGGCTCAGCCGATCAGAATGAGGGAAGCGCCTTAGCGCGCCGACTGCCGAGGGAAACGTGTATCCGGATCCGGCGTGTTACGCGGAAAGCTGCCCGCGCCGTTCCGGCTCTGTTTCACTCCCTGCAACCCGAGAGTTGTCGCGAAACCCGAGCTGACGAGGCGAGAGGAGAGGAGAGCGGAGGACAGGAGAGAGAGAGAGAGAGAGAGAGAGAGAGAGAGAGAGAGAGGAGCTTGTCAGATGTGCAGCGCTACGCCGTCGCCCTGCCACCAGACACCGCGCCGCAATGGGATACCTGGCCGCGAAGCGCCTGCCGGCGCCACTTAGAGCCGCGCACTCACTGCTTAGCAGCGGCCGTCGCTCTGAAACGGCAGGCAGGGTCATCTGCCAAAGCCGGAGCCCGTACATTCCAGACGCATTACGACCATGTGTAGTCCCATTTCAGTCATGGCGCTTAGGGTGTCAATAGGGGAGCACGAAACAACACGCACCGTCCACGTAATACGGTGAGGAGCCCCCATATCATCAGAGAGAGCCCGGCTCCCATTTGGGATAACATTGTAATGTTCCGTGACAACACCGATTTGGTGCAGCCCACCACATTATCACGTGCAACGCTCTTCATCTCTGCTTAACTGTTGCAACATACAGTCATTTGAACCTACCCTTATCACGTGCAACGCTCTTCATCTCTGCTTAACTGTTGCAACATACAGTCATTTGAACCTGCCCTGGTCGCCCAGCAGAGTTCAATTTCTCTCCCCTACCCACTTCTCCATCCAAATTTCCCTCCATTACTGTATTTCTAGGACATAAATCTTAAGGCTGACCGGGAGACGAACATGAAGAGGTGGAGTACTTGGCTGTTGAAACAGAGAAAGTAAATAATTTGGAGGTGGATGGAGAAATGATTGTACGTCTGGGAAAGGCAAAATACCGTGGAATATTATCCAATAAACAGGGCACAAGCAATGATGATAAAGTAATAGGATTCATGAAGGGCGAGCTATAACAAGGGCAAAGAACTCCGTTCCATAGAAGAGATGAAAAACGAAGAAGAAAATGTGTAAGACAGAGCGCAGTTTAGAGAGAGAGAGAGAGAGAGAGAGAGAGCACAACTTGCCACTGAGATTGATTGCTTACGGCGAAGCTCAAGTTGTACTAGGACGACTAAGAGGAAAAGAAATGACGTAATTCGACAAAGGTTTAAAATGGATAGGGATATCTGTTGTGGTTTGGTCATGTGAATACGATGAATGAAGACAGGATACCAATAGGATACTACGAAAGATACCATCCCAGGTGGAGAAAAACGAAGAATAATTCTGTTGCTCTGGACTGCTCGTTTGTTATCTGGGGGTTGGCAACATAATTTACTGTCTACATCACGTACGTAATACTATTTCGTAATCGGAGGTATATCGGCAATTTTATCTGAACGTCAAGCAACAGACGGGCTTCATGGATAGGATGATAACGAGAACTATGAAATATTACAATAGGTCATAACGTTATGTGTGGTATATTTAGTATCTGTTCTTTATGTTCTCATTCTAGATAACTTTACAAATGTCAAAAGAAATTTTTATCAGTAGCCTACGTATAGAAATTTAGTGAATTAACATTACAATAATAATCAATATAATACTATCAATTAGTATTTCACAGCAAACTGGATACATTATTTTTTTCATAGGCAATAAAGGATGTTGAGACTTAGTTTCAAAAAACAAGTCAGGCCTACGAGACTTGTGCTTTCACTACAAATTCGATTATCACAAACATCAATTTTTCTCAGAACTTCGTCTCTGTGCTTTGGGCTCTTACAGTTCTCAGTCCCTGAGTAAAAAGGTTTATAATTTAAGCAACAACCAGCCACTATTGTGGTTTTAAAAAGTTTAACTCAATTATCCGTTTTGGAATTTTAGAAACCCATCTTCAGATGCTTCTTACAGCTTTTCCTTCTTTCCTACAAGGGCTTAGTTGTTTTGTGTTCTTACTCTAACACCTTTCAAATTTTTGTTTTGCAACCGCGCGCGCGCGGGTGTGTGTGTGTGTGTGTGTGTGTGTGTGTGTGTGTGTGTGTGTGTGTGTGTGCTGCCATAAAACATAAAATGGTTTATATTATAGCAGTTTGCAGTGAATTAAACAACGCTTAAATACAGTCTGTACAAGTGTTAATTTAGTTATGTTGAACACAAATACAGGGCGAATTCGTCACACAGGAGCTTCTACGACGCAAGTTTTAGCCACATTTCCTGTTTTATTAACTAAAATAATGTCACCAATGTTCCTGTGAAAGTCAAAATGCGGTGTGAACAAAAAACCTTTTGTTTACCCTGCTGCACCACACCAGCAATCAACACAAATTGGGGCCCCAGGAGGAAAGAATTGGAGATAGGAAGGGACATTTGAAGATCGATTTGTAAATATCCGAAACCAGTAAAGGTCTGAGTTAAATAAACCTCTTTAAACCAAACTTGCGACTGGTTGCTTCTTCAATTATGAACCTTACAATCAAGAATAAAAGTGTAACAGTCAGATATTGTGTGTGTGTGTGTGTGTGTGTGTGTGTGTGTGTGTGTGTGTGTGTGTGTGTTGAGAGCACTTAGCGGCTCCCACCATACTTCACATGTAATTCTAAACCTTTTCTGAACTTTTTCTGGCTTACACGCCTAACGTCAAATATGTAACCCATAAATTCATTTTTAAAGTAATCAGACGTTTGAAGCTGTTCTATACACGGGAGTTCGATTCTTTAAAGAATCTACAGTTTACTGGTACCTTCTGAAAAAGAATTCCTAAGACTTAAATTCATACTGAATGTTAAATTTTTCTTTTTCAGAAATCATTTTCTTGCTATAGCCTGTTTGCATCTTATCTACTTCCGCCGTCGTTAGTCATTTTTCCGCCCAAATAACACTAATTTACAATTTTTAGTGTTTTTCTAATTAGTTCCTTCAATATCGCCTGATATAATTTGACTACATTCCATTATCCAAGTTTTACTTTTGCTAACAGCCATCTTTTTTTGGGTCATCAGTCTTCTGACTGGTTTGATGCGGCCGACCACGACTCTCCTGTACCAGACTTTTCGTTTCAGAGTAGCACTTGCATCCTAAGTCCTCAGTTACTTGCTGAAGAATCATTATTTACTGTATCAGTCCATCTGATTTTCAACTTTCTTCTGTAGCATCACTTCTCAAACGCTTCGACTCTCTTCCGTTCTGGTTTCCCCGTAGTCCATGTTTCACTACCGTACAATGCTGTGCTCCAAATTTACATTCTTAGAAATTTCTTCTTCCAATTAAGCCCCATGTTTGATGCTAGTAGACTTCTCTTGGGCAGGAATACCCTTTTTGCCAGTGCTACTCACCTTGTAATGCCCTCCTTGCTCCGTCCTTCATTGGTTATTTTGCTGTCTAGGTAGCAGAATTCCCGAAATTCATCTACTTTGTGACCATCCATTCTGGTGTTAAATTTCTCACTGAGTCTCAATACTATCTTATAATCTCTTTTCAAAACAACAGTTATTGCATTCAGCATATTTCTCAAGTCCTCTGACAACTCCAACTGAATTACAGCGTCATCGGAAAACCGTTAAGTTTTAATTCCTTCTACCACAATTTTAATTCCCTTTCCAGTTTTCTTCTTAGTTTCCTTTACTGCTTTCTCAGCCTACAGAATGAATAACAATGACGATAGGCTACATCCCTGAAGCATTCTCTTCTTAACAATCACTTCCTCTTCATGTCCTTCGATAGTTACCTAGGGGATCGAGCCACATACATCCTGAAGGCAGTCCGTAATATTATACACAATTTCTTGGATAATAAAAATGAGAAAGGCAGTGAATAAAAGTTGTTTTATCGTCACATACATGATTAGCCCACATGAATACCAGTTTCAGTAAGAGATGCTTGAGACACTCTAATAATACTCAAAAATTAACCGAAAATGACCAGAGTAAAGAGAGACCTCATAATGGACAACGTAACAGTAGCCAAGGTACGGAAGATGAATTCAAAGGTTGGACTGCTATTAGAAGAGATATCAAAACAGACAGCCAGTACCTGCATCTTCTCAGATTTGCTGACGGGATCATGATCGTACGTGAAGACCTAACATTAGTGCTTGAGAACTGTGAGTCCCCAATGCAGCTGTGGTTTGCAGTTAGATATGAGGGAAACTAACAGTCCTTACATCCAATACTTTACAAATGGCCACGAAAGTGTTGAAGTCGTTTGCTAACACATCTACTGTGAGCATAGACTGCAACTTTTGGAAGCTGTCTTAAAGGCAGAAATTCTAATAAGAATCTGTTTGAGCTGGGTAGCATTCTGAGAACTTCAGTTCATAACCTGACCAACAAGGGTTGTGTCCTACCAGTCCAAACTTAAAGTCTAGAAAAACTGATTATGTCAGAATCGAGAGGTCATGCATAGCGCACGAAGAGTAATGATAGCAATTGTTGGTGATCAGACTAAGGCATAAGATGAGGAACGAGGCCATCCAAAAAAGGACCCAGGCTAAGGGCATCCTCGAGAATGTCATCAGTTGGATGTCAATGAAGTGGCCACATAACGATGCAGTATTTCAACTGATTAAGCCATAAGATCTTTCACTGGATGCTTGGGGGGCGTAAAAGGAGGGAGGATCGATAAAATTAAAACCGTTGCTGGAATACAGTGGTGTTTCAGAAGGACAAAGAGTAGGAAAAGAATGTGGCATCAGTGACTGACGGAAAAAGGCTGGAGAGAAAAAAAAAATAGCGGCAGGAGCAGAAGATCCTTGTTAGATGTAATTACTTCGCCACTGCGTGAACAGAATGCACAATGGGTCACTGTGAAAACCCGTTAATATTCTTTCGGTGCTCCAATAGCACCCACTGGAAAGTGGTGCGACCGCTGGAAACTTCCGCAACAATTCGGGGTTTGGGAAACAAAACCGTAAGAGCTTTTGCAGGAGAAGCTCCCGCCGAACTCAGGACCACTAGACGGATAATTTCTTTGTTCAATGTGAGAGTCGTACTGATGGATGCAGAAGTTCTACATATCCCCAGTAGACTTGCAAATATTGTCGAGAATCTGCCAGCCAAGTGGGTACCGACTATAGTAGACGCTTTCATTGCAGACCCATAAGGTCAAGTAAGTAAGAGACCGCAACACAGTGGCCGTTTGGAGTATTGCCACTGGTGTTTTTGTTTGTTTTAACTGGGGAAGAAAATTTAGCGTGGATGTCTTAGAGGTGATTTAGAAATCTCACTGTTGAATAAGGTTTCTATACTGGGCTGATCGTATAAATTTTGTTCAGTTTGTGTAAGTTGAGAGCAGATGGAATCTGACCCGAAACAAATTTTGTTACGCAGACGGAACGTAATAGGGTAATAAGAATTCAAGAAGGTTTATATCCTAAAATTACACCACTTCGCCCACGCTGCCTTCTGCTGCAGGCGCTCTAGAAACCAGCACGAAAGCAAAATTTAGTCACAAACACACACCATTCTAGAAGTGGTTGTTGGGCGGCTGGCTGTATTACCGTAGCGTATACACTTTGCCAGAGGAGCCTACAGGGTATTCTTAAACACAGACATAGCTTAATTAATGTGAACACAGTCAACTTCTTTAGAACATATGGACAGATCCGAGCACGCAGTCCAAAACTGAGAGAGTCGTGTAATGAGGTACTTACGGACAAGAATCAGTATTTCACCAGGAGACGTGTGTGTGTGTTTATGTTCACCTGACAATATACTGTCGAGTGGTAGGCTGTTTATCCAAGCCAGTCCACCTTATCTTGACAAACATCTTACCAATTAGCAGCTCATGATTTGTTTACTCTGGCAGGACATCCAGCTTGCTCTGGAGACTTCATATATTATTCTACGCCTGTCGCTCCAATGGATAACTTCGAACTGTTTAAAGCTTACGCCATTTAAAGTTAACAATTATTCCAGCAGATGCATGAGATTACTCTGCCTACATTCGACGTTGCTTACAGTGGCCCCACATGTTCCCGCAATCTCGACAAACATGCACGTGCTAGCATTTTCTACGGTGCAAACACAAATCCTCCTCGACTACACAAACCGGCAAGCCTGTTTGAGCTGTGTGCGGGCATCAGGTCGAGGTCAAACGACGAAAAATTTCTTGGTTGCGTTCTCATTAGAGATGGAAAGAAGCGGAAGTATGGTGTACGGCCTACAGAAGGACTGATAACCAAAACACATCATTTTTTCACCAAGCTAACTCGAAGATGAATGAATGAGCGTGGTATAATTATTTGGAGGATGAATGAAGAGACGCAATTGAACCTTTTGTCATTCAAACAGCATAGCTGTGAGTAGCTGTAATACCACACGAAAGACTTACAGCAACATAACCATTTTCCCCAAAGGTACCAAGAAAGATCTCAGATATGCGACCGTCGTTGCACAACGAGCATTGGGACACGTAATTCCTGAAACCTGCCGCATTATTTAAGAGTCCCGAAAAAGAAATGAAAAATATAGTACCATATGGGTTTATACACTTTTATTATGCCTTTCCCAGGCGTACAACAATCTTATATCTGTTTATTATTATTATTTATTATTTTTTCTTCGCAACTTGACTCTGAAGGAGGTGATTTTCTAAATGATCCAGTGTTTAACGGTTGTCGATTTGAATACTTACTACTTGGACCATCAGATACATCACACCCTGCGACAAACCTGTTTATTACCATGATACTCTTCACGATTTTATTTATTCTCAACATACGTGATTGGCTGACACATACACGAATACAATATTTGAGCATATCATGTTCTACGTGGTTGAGTTCGCTTTACATGCTACTACCACCAAAACCAAACAGAACCAATATTTCCTTGGTCCAGCGGGCGAGAATTTGGCAAGCATACTCACCCATAGATCCTTGTGCATGCTTGTATAATCCAAAACCCTTCAAGCCTCAGGCCATTCAAATGCTTAAAATGCTAGCGCACTCCCCACATTAGATCTAGCACGGTTTTCATAGAATGCTTACAACGCATGGTTGTCCAGCTTGCAGTAACCTGTGAGTGCCACTTTCACGATCTCTAGTTCTTAAAACGTGTGGCTCTTTGTTTGCCACTGATCAGACATACCCAGTTTATATGGGGCTCCTAAAACCGGATTTCGTGAACTGATTTCCCTGTACCGCTTCTGGGTGGCGCTGTTAACACCTCAAAATCAATCCTGGAAGTCCGCTTCTGGTTGCCGGTTTTCCAATTCCGCAATCGATTTTCGCTTCGTGTAAAAGCGACCGTTTCTGAAACGTGTTTGGGCTGTCAGGTTTCGTTTTGTTATTTAAAAAAAAAAATTCTGTTAATATGGACGGAGTGGCTTTTTGTACAGTGGACGGCAAGTAGAAGTATTAGACTGAAGCTGTTTATACCTCGTCTAATTGAAGAGAAATAGAGACTGTGCTGACTAAATCGGAAACACTAACAGTTGTGTTCCAGGCGCCATATTTAACTGAGCTAGCAAATCTGCTTCAGACCTTAACATGTAAATGACATCGAAGAACGGTTTCCGAAAGATGGGTCGCGTGTAAACGTAGCGACAGGGGGCGACATGTGGAAAACGAGAGCTGTGATGATGATGATGATGATGATGTTTCAGCTCACGGCGACAGCAGTCTGCGACATGCTGCGGGACGAGCGGCTCCCAGTGCGCGGACACGTGGTGGGCGGCGAGAATGCGGGAGACTCCGAATTTCCCAGCCAGGTGCGTAGCACAGTGTTCTCCTTTCAAACTTTACTACTATTGCCTTATACGAGAGAGCAGTCAAAGTTTTCATTATCTCGAAATAACAATTTCACCCAATTAACTTTATGTTTGCAGTCTGCAGTCCTGGTACACATTGAAATCCCCGCGTCACAGTACCGTTAGTGATGAGAACAACGGAATGAAAACAATAGATGCAGTCTGTGGTGAAAAACAATCGACTCACTCGGTTGTAGCTTTGTATATCGGCTGAATTAGTCAATCGTTCTTCTTAGTAGGACTCGTCGATGAGAGCAACCGAATGGAAACAATCGAATCAGTCTGTTGTAGTTTACGCATCTGTGGGATGTTTATTCATTCATTTCCTTCACGTGAAACCAACCAAATGAAAACAGTCGACACAGTCCAGTGGTGTCTTGCGTACTGATTGAGTTATTCATTCTTTCCTTTTAAAATGAAACGAATGTTTAGTTTTTCTGTCAATTGAAGCTTATATTCATTCGTCCATTCAGCTTAACGCACTGTTTAGTGGTTTAGCTGACCGAATTACCCGGTTATTATTTTGAGTGAAACCAGTCTTTAGTACTTTCATTAGGTGAAGTAATACAGAATACAAACCGGGGTGCACATATTCCCAGGTGTACACGAAGACAAGCTGCACCCAGCATTATGCTCTGAGATAGCTATATTACCTCCTGTACACCATCTGAAAGCCTCAAAAGGTTCGAAAAAACTGTTCATGGAATACATAACTAATTCAGAAACCAACTGGTCGCAGTTTTATGTACGTAAATGGAATCAACAGTCACAGGTTCTTAAACATTCGTAACAGATAAGCTTAGTAAACAAATTAGTTTCATTATGTACTGAAAGCTAATTATTCTATTCAGCATAAAATAGAGTGACGTTCAGGTGAAAATGTACGTGAAAATCACTCAATCGCAGAGACTGACTGAGAACATTCATATAACTCGCGTAACCGACAAATACTTGTGTCAGTGGGTGTCTCACATTAAGTGAAAAGCCATTGAAATCTGAAGAGCGACATGCCCGCAGACTAGTTTGTTTCACTCGACTGAAAAAAACCTACTAAACGAAAAAGCAATCGACGAGCCTATCTGTCGATTGTTGAGAAGTCAGGCCAAACTACGAGGTCATCAGTCCCTTCATCCTATATTCGTCAAGCTGAGAAGAGTAATCAAAGACGAAGGACACAGAAACCAAATCCTGTAACCTAGAAGCAATACAACCAAGAAACAGGAGCGAGGAGAATAGAGAGAGGGCTAAGAGGGAGGGGTGGGTGAGTTCCTACGTTCATAAAGCAGCGAGAAGCCTCGAAGACATGTTATGCGATGGGAGAGAGAACCTTTGCACCCGACTGGCTTTTCCTCATCCAGCATCACCACAAGAAAAGCTATCAATGCAGAAAAGTCAATAAAATCTAAGGAAAGAGAACGACGACGACGACGAGACAGTAACTGAACGACAGTTGTAAAAGAATAAGTAACACATAAAAAAGACTGGAAGGGCAGTACCCAGGCTGGACCACGGGGCAATGGTATACAAAGGCTCCCTGGGTTAGAGCAAGCAACAGGGCACCCCACCAATCCCTCAAGTGACTGACGAGGCCAATGTGCCCTATCTCACAAAGAGTAGAAACAACCTTCATGGGTAACGTAAAATAAAATAAGGCACATTGGCGTCGTCCGCTAGCACCAGAGGAGCATGTCATCAAGTTTAAGGTTTAGCCATAAGTTGGACAAATTAGAGCAGTCAAGTTAGATGTGGGACACCATCAGATATCAGATGGGCACCACATGGACATTGGGGTGGATCCTCACATTGTAGGAAGTCGCAATGGGTCAGCCAATTGTGAGCAATGAAAAGTTAACAAAACAGTAGATTCTCTACGAGAAACACAAAGGAAAAACTGCCACATGGTCATGGTCCCCTTTATTGCTCACAGTTCGTTTGGAAAACCAAGGTACACCAATACCACGTTCTGAGTCTCCAAGATCAGATTGCATTGAGTTGAGAGAAGTTCTGGTTACAGTACCCCTATCTCCAAAGTAGTAGCCAACTTGGTCAGCTTGTTCGTTCAGTTGGATCCCAATGTGACGTGCGGCCCAAAGAAAGACAACCGACACAGCAATGGAGTGGTGGTGCTAGAGGGATTCACAAGCACACATAATGTCACTCCAACTAACGAAGTTTCATGCTTTTATTACACACAAATATTTAAACAGAAAACTCAAAGAGGTGAATGCCCAGTTAGCCTTACAGCAGAATCGACAGAACAATTTTATCACACAATTTTTTAAATACAACTTTTAAGATCAATGAGCACGGAAAATTTGAATTTAAACTTTCATTTCTTTTTACGGAAATTTAACTAGCAAGACAAACGTACTTGGAATCAACCAAAACAACTTTCAAGTTATGCTCTGGGTTCACTTTCCTGGCCGCGAGGGATAGCCGTGCGATCTCAAGCGCCTTGCCACGGTTCGCGCGGCTCCCCTCCCCCCTCCCCCCCCCCCCCCCCCCCCGTCAGAGGTTTGAGTCCTCCCTCGGACGTGTGTGTGTGTGTGTGTGTGTGTGTGTGTGTGTGTGTGTGTGTGTGTGTGTTGTCCTTTAGCGTAAGTTAGTTTGACTAAGTAGTGTGTAAGCCTAGAGACTGATGATCTCAGCAACTTGGTCCCATATGAACTCGTCACAAATTTCCAATTTTTCACTTTCCTGCATTTAGAATACAGCATTTTAAAAAGGGCCCACAGATGATCTTCACATAAAAAAGAAATCCCATTAACTAACATGGCAGGCATAATGACACAGATCTCACTAGCAGTTAACAAGAAAGATTTAAATTTACGCACTGAGTTCACCGTCTTGCATTTCAGAATAAATAACACTAAAATGGTAAGAGGAGAGGTAATCCTTACATGACAGACAAGACCACTACTACACTGAATTGATAGCTTCTAAATTAACATTATCCACATACAGCGCTCCTTCCAAAACGTGAGCGATACCTTTTGAACAATAATCAGACGAATAACAGGATACACAGTACTCAACATAATGTAATAAATATGATTCTTGTTAAAACAAGCATACACATCCAAAACATGGAGTCAATACAATAACCACGATGTGCACCAATAACGTAATTCACTACAACCAAGTGAGCAGTGTACGTGTCTTTATCAGCCGTAACGGGCACACAAATCCACATAGGCTAACAGATGAAGACGGTCATCTCGACCAACATCGCCCCTTTTTTCTATGTCGCTGTTTAACGTCGCTCACAGCCACAGTTCGGCGAATGGCGGTATGCAGCAGTTCCAGCGGGCTCCTTCACAAAACTCTTCGTGCCCTCTGGATCCAACAACGGCTTGGAACCGACATCGTGGCCCGACCAGTCCAACGGATCACCAGGGCAATGGTTGCAGCCACTATTCATCAGTCATCTCTGTCGCAGCGGGTGTTTCCGCCGTCCCCCTCCGGAACGTTCTGCCCGTGCGCTGCCCGCAGCACGGGCGCCACCGACGCTGGAGCGCCCTCTCAGGCACTGCGGCCGCCGGAGACGCCGCTAGGCAGGAATTCAAAGAGGCGGCCGATGGCCCCGGAGTCCAACCGTACCACATTCAGCTTGGTGGAAGTTAGAAAGAAAATCCTGGATACTCACGACCAGTTGTTGTCGAGGTTAGCACTAGTAGTTAGCCTCAAGACGACTCAGCGAATAACAGCGGAACTTTCGCCGATGCAAGAACTACCGTGACTGAGGGCTCAAGTGAAAGCCTCCAATTCTACAGTGAATACACTGCATCCGTTCATCATGGAGAGCGTTGTTCACGACAGCTTGCACGAGTACAGCCAAAACAAGTTCGTTTGTCTTGTAGAACCATTAGTGCACACCACTTCCAAACCGATAAATCCATCAAGGACAGTCAAGAACAGGTGGCGGAAAACCGTGGAGTCAATGGACTCACTCTGTCCAAAGGATAGGTCGATACAGATCCGAGACAAGGTACGTAATGTGAGTATACGTGATGCTCCCTGACCAGAAGGGGCAATGTGGGAAGTTGTAACTCAGAACAAAGACACTGTATGTGAATTGTAATCGTGACTCAAGTCACGAGCATCTGTTGAAGGAGATGGAGCTCCTACGAGGAAGAAGAACACGCTGGTTTGGATATCGAGGGAGCAGTGAATGTGTACTGCAAAACTGAGCAGCAGTTGTTAGTTTCTGTCTGTACTGGAAGGACCCGAGTAGAGATGTTCAAATTTCTTCTTGGCCTCCTGATACCTGAGCTGGTCAAGAGTCTTGTATTCTTGAATTTTCTTATCTCTTTGGAAGGCGGTGCACGCCGGTGAACGGGGGGAATGGTGCCCCTACAGTCGATACAAAGAGAGGAGGGGCACAGGAAGCATCCACTTGCAACTGACGTCCCCGATCCCTACACACAGAGCTGGAGTTACGAAGTGATGACATGTGCTCGAATTATTTTTCAGAACCATCATTATGGTGTCCTAACAGATCATGCTCGTAAGGAGGCAAACTGTCACAGGAACGTGCTGCAGAAATATCCTGTCCACGTTGTAGAAGTGTTTTTCGACGTGAGACGTGTACTAAACAGCCAAAACGAAGACTTCTACGACCAAGATATCTACAAAGTAATCAATTATTGGGAGTAACGTATGACACAATGTTGAGTATGAAATCCAAGATTAGAAGGATCGCCGCTTTTCACTGCCACAGCTTGTTCCTTTCGAGATGGTAATTAAAGCTGAAGATTAACCTTCGTAATGCATATTCCTGTCCGTTCGGAAAAGTTATACCAAAATTTCCCGGCATATGAACTTCAGATCTATGACGGCAGAACTAAGACATCATAAATCAAAAGATCGACAATTAACAGAGTGCTATCTTCTGAAAACATGCGGTAATTATGAGATTAACAAGCCTATTTTTGCATGACGTACGTAATATAAAAACTGGCTTCAGGTCAATAAATTTCTGGTCTAATTCTTCATTTCTAAAAATTGCATCGGGTATGAAATCACGCCAAGGAGAGTTAATGTCTACAGGAATTATTACAATCCCCGACTAGTTAATGACGACGACGAAGTTTGGTTTGTGGGGCGCTCAACTGCGCGGTCATCAGCGCCCGTACGAAGTCCTCCAGTCCAGCCACTTTCACGAATGATGATGATATGATGAGGGAAACACAACACCCTGTCCCCAGGCAAAAAAAAGAATCCCTACTAGTTAATGTCGCTAATGTAACCGGACTGAGTCTGGATTCCAGAGCAGTAAATTTTTTTTACCCGCAGTAATTGGCAGAGAAGTCTAAGATACATGACGATTAGCAATTCATGTCTGCATTTAGTTATTCGGAGCTAGATCCCTTGTATTTTTACGACGTGTGATGAGGGCGTAAAACTGTCAATAGAGACAAAATCATTGCATTTTGGACGATGAGGCCGGTGGTCTTTTTTGTAGTAGTCAATAAGAGTAAGCCTTGGCCCACAATATAGTTTAATGTTGACTATGTCAGTACAGCATTCGGTACGTGATGTTATCGTATCGAACGTCTTCCACGAATGAATAGGGCGTCGCATAACTGAACTGTATGAACTTTTTTACAAACTCCACTAAGAGACACTCATCAGCACAGTTGCTACGTTCACATTGGAGGGAGGGGGGTGGGGGGGGGGGGTGGGGGGAACAAACAAGGTTTTCATAAACCTGTTTCCAAGATGCCGCTTCTGGATGGTCATGCAGACACTCCAGTACGGTTTTTAGAAATGTGGTTCTAGTTACCGTACTCCGTCTTCCACATTTTCGCTCTCGCATAAATGTTCAACAATGTTTTAAAATTGCTTGAGAGTTGTTAAATGCAATCTTGTTTTTATAATATCAGCTTATCTGTTGGGACTGATTTTTCTGCAGCGGAGGAGGAGAAGAAATATTAGACTGAGAAAGAAGCTATCCATGACGTATATTGGACTTTGGAGAAAAAACCATCACGCTGAATAAGTCTAAAACTTGAGCAGTTGATTTTTAGAAGCCTTTCGTGTGAAACTACTAATGATCTAAAACTAGAATTAGATATGGCTAGCCGAACGGATTCAGGCGTTAACATGTGAAACTACAGCGAAAAATGGTTCGTGAAATTCGGTGTTCGTTTTCTGGAAACAGTGTCGTATTAAAACGTAGCCGTTGATGTGTTAACAACGGTACGTGTGGCTGTTCCTGTTCGCAGCTGGCGCTGCAAGTCCGGAGGCCTGGTGAGAAGACGCAGCACCGGCTGGTGTGCGGCGCCTCCATACTCAACGAGCACTGGGCGCTCACCGCGGCGCACTGCGTGCAGCCGCGTCTCCAGTGAGTACACACACACACACACACACACACACACACACACACGGCGTAGCGGCCTAACCGAGACCTACAGGGCGTCGAAGGTGTGCAACAGCAGCATGGAGCAACTGGCAGCGGCAGTGCAAACAGCACTGCCAGCAGACTGTTGGACGGAAGGGAAGGGCGGGGGGTTGAGTGGTGATGTTAGTGGGAGGAGAGAGGGTTGTGGGAGATTAAGGAGTGGGAGAGAGGGCAGTGGGAGGTTAGGAGAGAGGGCTGTGGGAAGAGTGGGATAGAGAGATTGTGACGGGGGTGTCATTTTTCTGAATAAGTTGCATGATAGTTTAGTTACGAAGCACAAACAAGTAGATTACAGTTCTTACACCGTATTGGTCTGAATTTAAGTGGAACTTTTAAGCTACGTTCGCATCGGGCGCATAGACAAATGTATGCCAAGGTTATTAGCTTTTGTGAATTTGCGTGCTAGGCTCGACCAGTCGTAGGTAGTAACACCGATTGAAATATATATATATACGCAGATGTCACTTTTGTTGTTTGTAGAAAGTCGACTAAGTACATGCTCGTATTGCTGTAGTGAGTTCTGGTTTTGCTATTTGGGAACAGAAAATAACCGAAAGAATGACGGAAGAAAAGACGGTTGTGTGTCAGGAAGTGCGTACTAAATAGGACATCGGACCGATGTAATGTAGCCGACACAGAACTCAATAATTACTACCCGGATGATTTCATGCACTTACTAGTATCTGTAGGTTAATTTGAATAGCCCCTTTAAAGCATTTCACCACTGATGCCAAATTCAGATTTATTTTTCATATACGAGAGCTAGCTGAAAAGTAACGTCTCAAAATTTTTTTATTCCGTTCTCAATATCGGTTGAGGTATTACATGCCGTATATACCATTCTGTCGACTTTCCCGCTTCGCTGGCACAAGTTACAACCTGTAGCCGCTAAAGGGCTGCGCCGAACGTGGCCTGTAACTTGGCGGTAAGGTAACTACGTTGGCGCATGAGAAACAGCGTACCGTACTCGATTTTCGAATTCGAAGAGTTCGTCCACACATGGAGCGCCCCCCTCTTTCTGCACGACGATGCCCAACCACACACGAAGGATGCGACATCTGTAATTACCAGACGCCTCCGTTTCAGTGTCATCGAACATCCTCCATGCGGTCACTACTTGGCCCCGTCCGATTTTCATTTGTTTCCAAAACTTTGATAGTGATGAAGAGGTGCAAGCAGAGGTGAGGCTGTGGCTCCGTCAACAAAGTCTAACTTTCTACTGTGGCGGATCAACAAAATTGGCTCTCGTTGGGAGAAATATGTTCGTCGCCAGGACATGTTGAGAAATAAAATGGCAGACATGAAGAATAAAGATGTAGAAAGTTAAATTTTTGGAGGTATTAATTTTCAAGACTCCCTCGTATTATATAAACTTTTTTATTGATCACATTTTAATAAGTGGGTCATTTCTGAAGAAATGACATAATGAAATTATTCATTTAGAGGAATCAAAGCGTTCTAGATTCAAGTTCAGTCAGTGAAGGATACTGACTGTTCGTAATCAGTTGATTTTCTACTCCTGACAGTAACTACTACTCAAATTTTTGAATTATGAATTCGACTCTCTTAATCTGAAGCTAGGTATTGAGAGGGCACTAGAAATTATCTTTGTCGTTAGCTTTGTTACATCATTATCTGTGTAATGTTCCATGTTTACATCACACAGCACTGGTTTTTCCTCCAGATCGCAGAGTTTCAGTCTTGCAGTTTTATCACCCTACCCGTTGTTGACATGGTGGAAGCAAACACACGACTGCAAATCAAACAAGTTTGATATGAGGCGGAAGTCCTGACGCTTGCCAGTTACGTCATAGGATTTGCAACTACTCTTCTTTCACAAGGATCGTAGCACTGGGAAAATGTGAAAATGCCTTCCTTTTTTTGGGGGAGGGGGTGGGGGGGAAGAAAATCAGAAGCTCAGTGTGTAAAAAATTATGCCAGTCACCCATTTACAAAACCTGTTGACAACATGGTCACGCTCAGTCACGTTTTTTAAATGTTGAATGTACATAAATTACACAGAAATACCAGTCTTCTTATCACAGTCTTCAGTCTTCACTGATTTCACTTCACAACTAGTATTTGTTTCATCATTGTCACTACTTTTATGAAACTCTTCCCGAAGTGCGTTGTAATCTCTACCAACTTGGGCACTGTACACACAGCAGCGAGTCATACTTTCTTAAAACTCTAGTGTACGTACTCTCTGTGCACGAAAATATGCGAGTTTGAAATTTGCGTAATAACTACGTCCAGTTCTTAAGTTTGTTGATGATTTTCTTTTTATGTTACCTCCCAGTGGTGAACTCTAAACTTTGTTCTGTAGTTTGGGAATAATTGTGTCTGTCCTGCCTATAAAACAGCGTAAGTGTGAGCACTATAATACCTGAATGAAATGTCAACGTTCTGATATCATCCAGCTTTAGGGTTGGAGTTAGCGAACGAAGTACCAACGATCCAAGACTGAGACAGAGACTCTGCTACCTTATACAGGGTGATTTTTTCCACCATGTACAAACTAAGGATTGATCGATGAGAGGATACGGAACGAAAAAAGGTCTAATGACTTAAGTCCGGAAATGCAGTGTTTCTATCCTAGAGACCATTTATTCAGTCATACAATGTTACAGAGACTGTGGTCTATGGGCGCTGTACCATGCAGTCACAGTTACAGTATGCATGCTTTCCTCCTAGAGAGTGGTACTGTTCCTCATACGCCACGCCCTAGCGCCCTCTCCTGCCATAGCAACTGGTAATGTTGTGTCCTATTCACTTCTGTTGCTGTCTCACCTTGTAGTGGATGTGATATAGCGTTGTACATAATGGTTTGGTATTCGAATCGAGAACTTGCCGATATAGTGTTTACTTACGGAAAGGCAAATAGCAGCCGGCGGCGAGGAGCAACGTTGTATCATGAGACCTATCCCCGCCGACAATAACACAGCATTCAATGTTTGCAACAGTGTTTCGCCGTTTTTCTGAGACAGGGTCGTTTCAGGAAGCAGGAAACCATGAAGGACGTACCCGAAATGTTCGGACAGCAGACCTCGAGGAAAATGTGACGCCAGTACACCGTAAGCCGGACGACCGTGTGGAACATTCTCCATGACAACTATTATTACCATCATCACTTACAGAGTATTTTGCGATTACTGGCGACAGACTTTCCACATCGGGAGAAGTTTTATCACTGGTTTCTTCACCATGCAACCACAATTCTGGGATTTGTGTAATCCAATCTATTCACAGACGAGGCCACCTTTACACAGAGTGGTAACTTCAACTTTCGTAACAGACATCTGTGGAACAGTATGCAGAACAGCTATGGTACGGTAACAGCGAATTATCAGCATCGGTGCAGTCGGAATGTGTGGGGCCAGGATAACTAGCGACCGAATTTTGGGACCAGTCTTCCTTCCACGTCGCATAATAGGCCGCAACTGTCGGCGTTTCTTCCGGTGACTCTGTCTCCCCTGCTGGGAGAAGTGCAAATGACGATTCGAAGGATTTGTGGCTGCTACATGATGGTGCTCCAGCCCACTTCGCCTTTAACGTCCGGAAGCATCTCAGTCGTATCTTCCCTGGTTGATGAATGATTCGAAGGATTTGTGGCTGCTACATGATGGTGCTCCAGAACATGCTATGGCGCGTACAAGCGTGGGTTGAGCCACAAGGAAACCATTTTCAACAGGCACTGCATCTGTAGCTGCATCCTGTGTCTGTAACAACGCATGACTGAATAAATGGTCTCTAGCATAGAAACCATGCATTTCCGGACATGAGTTCATTAGACCTTTTTTATTCCGTATCCTCTCATCGACCAATCCCTAGAGTTTGTACACGTTGGAAATACAACGCTTAACTTCCAAACATTAGCGATAATCTGCTTCATTTCTAATTAAAGGACGATCACTACAGACTAACTTTCTATGGTGAGTAAATACACCGGTATCTGTAAGGTCGCGCCCGTAAACAGCACACTAATATTTCGTGGAATAATATTTGGGGAAAAAGTATGGCTTATTCGGTCCAATACGGTTTATCTTAATGGAAATCGTTTTCCTATGTAGGCTGCTTTTTTTACTTAATCTTACTATTAGTGATTAGCTAATTCTGCCTCCTTGGTCAATGACAAGCTACCTGGCAAGTAATAGGTTATGAGCCACTTTAAGTAAAACAGTAATAAACACCAACGCTAGTCGTTCCATGGAATGTGAATCGGAAAGAGCATCCTGCTTATTGCTACGTCGATTCATCTGATATAAAATCCACGCGGTTTCTTCATACGTAAACACGTGGAAGATCTGTACTTCGAGACATCCGCGAAGACTTACGGTAATTTCCAACTCAAGTTGGTCGGGTTTGGCTACCCTGCAAATGTAAGCAACTAGAAACATAATAAATTAATTCATTACTTAGTAGCAACAGCTGTTCGCGAGTTCTGATGTTCAACTGCAGAATTTTCTCCACATTCATTTCATTTACTGAGGTTACCAATTTACTTGACATGTTCCCTGGTTGTATGCATCAGGTCTTATGAACACATGCTATATTTGTGTTATGAAGCTATACTGGGTGTGTAAAAAA
Source organism: Schistocerca serialis cubense (assembly GCF_023864345.2). Classification (NCBI taxonomy): domain Eukaryota; kingdom Metazoa; phylum Arthropoda; class Insecta; order Orthoptera; family Acrididae; genus Schistocerca; species Schistocerca serialis. The sequence goes on from NC_064641.1 coordinate 420,720,824, forward strand.
GTGTCACATATTGATTCAATAGGTAGAATTGGTTACAACTAGAAGAAATATTTTTAAAATTATTCTGTCATATCCCTGAATACTGATTACTTCTCCTGTGACAGACAGTATGGTCTCAAACCAATACGTTTTGAGATATGGGCAGTTTTTCTTGTATGGTATTGGGTCGTGTGGACGCCCTATTGTTACAGTTCACTGGGCATGTTTGAATAGCTGTAATCTGCAGAACACTGATGGTTACCCTTGAGGAAAGAAAACGATTGTGGTTTATGCACGACGGAGTACCCCCTGTTTTCTGTGGATCGTGCGACAGTACATCGCCGCAACGCTTCGTGGGAGATGGACTTGTTTAAGTGGTTCTGTATCGTGGTCTCCCCGTTCACCAGACCCGAATCCTTTATATTTCTGGTTGTGGTGACAATTTTAAAGGCACTTGAGTACGCTCGAACCATCGACAATGTGTAGGTGTTATATGAAAGTGTGACAAATATACGTGATGCAATGCGAGCAGAGCCAAGTATATTTGGAAGAGTATATGATACACTGCAAAGAAGGGTCGAAGGGTGTGCCAGGATACGAGGTAACCACGCGCAGCACTGCCTATAGTGTTTACGTATAAGCAACACGCAGATGGGAATGAGAGACCAGGTTGGCCTGTATCTCAACAGGTATTGGTTTTTTGTCATATCATTATAGGAGCACTATTTCTAGGTTTGACCATTACTAGCTTTTGCAGGCGTAAGTGACACTTCTCAACACCCTGCGGTTTATATTATGATTTTACAGAAAAAATAAGGACACTATGAAGTTACAAATATAATGTATAGGTTACATACCATGACCAGTTCTCGAAATTAATTCTAACGAAGTGTTATACATTGATTAAGTGTCGGTCTCGGTAAAACTCTAGTCACTGCACTATGTTAACAATTTCATGTTAACAATTTCGGAAGTCTAAATATCGCCCTATGTTTCTGTTGGACTTTATTTTATTTATACCTGCCCAGAAATCAGCATTTTTTGATGAAAGTCAAAGATTCACATCTACAGCGATGTTGCCCCCTGACATCACTGTTTAGAGAACACACTAATACGATGTGATCAGGCGTACCGATCTCTCCACATTTGTGTCTATCAGATTTTGGCCAATTCTATAGATATGCAGTATGAAATGGATCTCACGTCTGCTTGGATTTATATACAGCAGTTTCAAGTTTTTTTCCAGAACACATTTACCTACATAGCTTTAGCTTTTATATTCAGTCGTTTCTGGACCTGAGTAGTCAATCTCAAATGGATCCAGTTTTTTTCTACTGTGGCGCCTGAAACTTGGTGGCACACTCCCATTATCCCCCTCCCCATCATCAGCCCCATCTGATCACCGACCCATCATCCCAACCCAATGCCCATCCCATCATCCTAACAGTCGCGGCATCCCAGCACGAGGTCGTAGCTGTAGTTAGTGGTGGCTACAGCGCTCTCTGCCGTCTCACTCTGCCAGAGGCGAGTGGAAGTGACGCCGCGGCTGTGCCCTGTCACAGTGAGGTGGACTCGCTGTCGGTGGTGTCCGGCACGACGTCGCTGAGCTACGGCGGCACGCGCCATCAGCTGAGTGGAGTGCTCGTCCACCCGGGATATGACCCAGTGAACTTCTGGCGCCACGACATCGCTCTGCTCAAGGTACGACGTCAAAAATAATCACTACAAATCATAATCGAAAGCAGAAAGGTCAGTGCAAATTTATGTACAAATGACGACGAAATAACATGTTTAAGTACCTAAATATAAGCCCGGACAGGTCGACAAGCATCGGCCTTTACTGTACAAACCACGGCTGCGACTATAGAATGACATTTTTTCTTATTAAATATTAAATTGTTGTAGCAAACATCAGCTTTTTTGTTACCGTATCATTTCCTGAGCGCACTCGTGTGCTAGCCCCGGGGGTATTCTGTACGCCAGATACCGTTTTCGGTATCGGGGCAAGGTGATTTTCTGTACACTTGAGGTGAAGGGCTGGTATGTACTGACGCAGTTGCATAGTTGTGGCTGAGCCTGCGACTGCATGTGCTTTTCCAGCACCCGCTGGAAAGATGCATCTGCTAGCTGTGCGGTTAGCGGTTGTTACATATCATTTTGCCGCCTCCAGCGTAGAAAAAAATCGAAGTCGATATAATTATGAAGATACACTCCTGGAAATGGAAAAAAGAACACCTTGACACCGGTGTGTCAGACCCACCATACTTGCTCCGGACACTGCGAGAGGGCTGTACAAGCAATGATCACACGCACGGCACAGCGGACACACCAGGAACCGCGGTGTTGGCCGTCGAATGGCGCTAGCTGCGCAGCATTTGTGCACCGCCGCCGTCAGTGTCAGCCAGTTTGCCGTGGCATACGGAGCTCCATCGCAGTCTTTAACACTGGTAGCATGCCGCGACAGCGTGGACGTGAACCGTATGTGCAGTTGACGGACTTTGAGCGAGGGCGTATAGTGGGCATGCGGGAGGCCGGGTGGACGTACCGCCGAATTGCTCAACACGTGGGGCGTGAGGTCTCCACAGTACATCGATGTTGTCGCCAGTGGTCGGCGGAAGGTGCACGTGCCCGTCGACCTGGGACCGGACCGCAGCGACGCACGGATGCACGCCAAGACCGTAGGATCCTACGCAGTGCCGTAGGGGACCGCACCGCCACTTCCCAGCAAATTAGGGACACTGTTGCTCCTGGGGTATCGGCGAGGACCATTCGCAACCGTCTCCATGAAGCTGGGCTACGGTCCCACACACTGTTAGGCCGTCTTCCGCTCACGCCCCAACATCATGCAGCCCGCCTCCAGTGGTGTCGCGACAGGCGTGAATGGAGGGACGAATGGAGACGTGTCGTCTTCAGCGATGAGAGTCGCTTCTGCCTTGGTGCCAATGATGGTCGTATGCGTGTTTGGTGCCGTGCAGGTGAGCGCCACAATCAGGACTGCATACGACCGAGGCACACAGGGCCAACACCCGGCATCATGGTGTGGGGAGCGATCTCCTACACTGGCCGTACACCACTGGTGATCGTCGAGGGGACACTGAATAGTGCACGGTACATCCAAACCGTCATCGAACCCATCGTTCTACCATTCCTAGACCGGCAAGGGAACTTGCTGTTCCAACAGGACAATGCACGTCCGCCTGTATCCCGTGCCACCCAACGTGCTCTAGAAGGTGTAAGTCAACTACCCTGGCCAGCAAGATCTCCGGATCTGTCCCCCATTGAGCATGTTTGGGACTGGATGAAGCGTCGTCTCACGCGGTCTGCACGTCCAGCACGAACGCTGGTCCAACTGAGGCGCCAGGTGGAAATGGCATGGCAAGCCGTTCCACAGGACTACATCCAGCATCTCTACGATCTTCTCCATGGGAGAATAGCAGCCTGCATTGCTGCGAAAGGTGGATATACACTGTCCTAGTGCCGACATTGTGCATGCTCTGTTGCCTGTGTCTATGTGCCTGTGGTTCTGTCAGTGTGATCATGTGATGTATCTGACCCCAGGAATGTGTCAATAAAGTTTCCCCTTCCTGGGACAATGAATTCACGGTGTTCTTATTTCAGTTTCCAGGAGTGTATTTATTGATCTCTGGACATTAGTGTGTCTTTCTCTTTCTGAAGACGAAGGCGACGCCGGGAAGACAGTTTAGTTCTTAATAGTTCTCTTAATTAACAACACACAAAAATTTCTTCCAGCATTACATAAAAGTGGCGCCAATGTAGTGTAGCGATCTATTTGGGCGACTACTGTGTGAAAACATTTAACTAATGAGAACGTGCATACTCAGTATTGTTGTGAAAAAAGAACCGACTAAAAAAAGGGAAATAACATTCTAATTTTCTGTCTTATGCGCCACAAACCGTATCCGAGCTCGCTAACACACGCCTGTGCGGTGACGCTCGACTCCGAGATAAACTGGTACGAAGCCTGGTGATGGCATAACATTTCTTGTCACCAGTCTTTGCCTCAATGTCCTGGATTAAACTCCAAACCTCTCCGCAGTGTCCCATGAAGTGAGGGTATGTGACACTGTTGATGGAGATCCGCTCGTCGGATGGTGACGTTGAGCTTGGCGACCCCTCGCCGCTATTCGCGAGCACTACGCCATGTGCCGGCTCCTAGTTTCACCGTCTCCTCTCCTTTGAACCATGACAACACAAATCCAGCATCACTCTTATCCACAGTGATCCACACAGATACGCACTGCACACTTCATAACAAATCGGACAACGGCAGCGGCAGACCACCTCCACTAGAACCTTGCCATGGGCGGCGGATCAGGATTCCTATATCTGCTCCCTCTACGCTGATTCCGTGAGTATGGGACAATATTACTGTATCTGCACTACGAAACACAGTTAAACGATTACTTTTCGAAACCCCGTAATCGCCTCTCACTGCGAGGCAGAAGTTTGAAATTGGGCTCAAAGGTGACTATAACCTCTGCAATGGTGCATAAGCATGGCGCCCTGCGAGATCACCCTCGGTCTCAGCGGCGCTTGAAATAGGAAGGCGTTCACACAGGGAAAGAAAGGCCACAGCTCAGAAATTTATGTGAGCCGTACGGTGGGTTAATGGTGTCACATTTGCACCAAATTCCGCGCAGTGCAATCGTCGACCTGCCATACGTTGCGAACGTCGTCACACACACAGTCTCAGCCACGTGCCACCCCTCCTCTTGACGCTTCTGCCATGGAGGTCACAATCGCGATGCCAAGCGTCGAAATCGCGCTGTTTACTTGTGTCTGGAACATTTTACTCAGCCATTCGTACGAAAACTGTGCGATTTCAACGCTGGGCGTCGCTGTTTTGACCTCCATCGCATAGGCGTTAGAAGGGATGAAATGAGGGTACGAGAGGGTGTAACGATCTTACACACACACACACACACACACACACACACACACACACACACACACACACACACACCGCCGCTCAGCAAATGCACGGGAAGGCCTCAGGAGGCGGCACAGAGGGCGTCAGTGGAACCATACCTTTCCTCGGGACGTCGATTTCCACACATTTCACGACAGTTTGCAGCGCGGTGAATAGCAGAAAGACGTCCTTCACAACCTTTGACACCGCTGACACCCTTGGGCGTTTCTATCCTCGTCTTAGGACATTGGAGGTTGCATCCTCATTGAAGGTGATCGCTCCCCTTTGGAGTGCATTGCGACAGCAATTTTTGATCTCATGTAAACGTTGGAACCACTACGGACCACTCAAATTTGAACGTGATCCGAAGAAACTAAGGGAGCTTATGCTTTTTCAGCACTCCTGTGGCTTGATCACGCAGCAATGCAACAGTAACATGTGCATGAACAAAACGGCAAACGGTTCCTCTAGGGCCCACGATTTCGTCAACACCCTCGGTGCCACCTTCGCATCTTTGGTAAGAGCGTTAAAAATGTACCGCCAGAAATTTAGACACCAAACCAGCCTGGCGGCTGCTGTAGTGTCCAGATATTTAGTAAACCCCCTCGATACACCTTCGGTGAGGTTCGCCTACTTTCAGGCGCTAGGACAGCTGTCAGGCCGAACTGGTGTCGAAATTTCTGTAGGTGACGCTAAACTGGGGGAAGGGTCTTTGAGGGACTCGTTGCCATATTATTCGTGCACTTCTTAATGTTGCAGCCATGCTTGATTACGGCATAGGCCACAAAATAGGAGCGCTGAAAAAACGTAAGCACTCTTAGTTGCTTCGGATCACGTTCAGATTTCTTCGAATGCTTTCGAACGGTACGCAGTGGTTCCAGCTGTACACGAGAGCTAACACTGCGGCTGCGGTCACGTCCTATGGGAGTGCAAGCCCCACAAGCTCCTTACAGAACGGTTGACCCGCTAGAGGGTGTCAGTAGTGTCAAAGGTTGTGGAGAACGTCTTTTCGGCCGTGATATGTTTGGGAATCAACGCGCCAAGGAAAGAGGTGGTTTCATAGTCGCTCTTTATGTCACCCCTTGCGGCCTTATCTAGCCGTTTTTAAGCGGCGGTGTGTCTGGAACATTTTACTCAACCATTCGTACGAAAACTGTGCGATTTCAACGCTGGGCGTCGCTGTTTTGACCTCCATCGCATAGGCGTAAGAAGGGGTGAAATGAAGGTAAGAGAGGGTGTGACGACCTTCCAGTCGTGTGACACGTCCGCGACGGCATTGAGGAGAATTGTGGTTGAATTTGGTGCCCACGTGACATAGTTTACGTACCTTACACGTCACATTAATTACTCAGTTATGGACTTTTTTCCGCCTGTGTGTACACCTTGCGTCATCGAGCCCGAGGGTGATGTCGCAGGACTGCGTGTTTTTGCGTAATTACAGAGGAAGGTTGTACGCACCTATGAGCCAAATTTCAAACTTATGCACGCATTGGGTGGGCATTAGATATTTCCGAAAATGTTATCCTTTAATTCCGTTGTGCAATGTATAGTCCACTAAAGTAAATCATAACTATCTGATGAACATTAATCGGTTGCACAGTCCCCTCCAGGTATCCTGATCCGAATTAAACACCCTTAACTGTACTCGGATTCACCTTAGTAACGAAGCCAAAATAGATATTAGTTTTATCTATTGGTCTGTGGCACTATCAAGGTAGCGTGCCTGAAAGTAAAGAACGACGAGAAGAGTCTGTGTAAATTAGCTGTAAGTTCAGGCCACAAAAGGAAATTGAGCCGACAACATATGTTTTGAATCAGGCTGCTGAAGAAAATACACTTTTTTTTAATGATGAAGAGATGTAGGAGGCACAGGAAGACGTAACGTGTGTAACAGTATTAATATCAGCAGACCACGAGTAAATTTATAACGAAATATATTAATCATTATATTTAACGGCTCCCAGGAACAAGTTTTAGTGAAAAATAAATAAGCAATACATTTAAAACACTTTTTGTTTAAATCAGGTTTTATTGAAGCCTACGATACATTTCAAAGGTTTGGGCACCGCAATATTCTTTCCGAAAAGGTTGCCTTTAACATGTGTGTTTTAGCTGCATGCACCCAATCGTCGGCTCTGTAATTTATTCGACCATAAACTCACTGTAAATCAAACATAACTCAGCAAGTAAGGGGTATTAATGACATCACTATCGTGTACTCTAATGTAAAATAGTGGCAGGTTTCCAAAAAGAAAGATTAATTCCGTTGTTGTACATATCGTTACTGAAGTTTTGTCTTTGCACTGCTTGTTAGATTATTTATTCCATATATACCATCGGTAACTTGCATTTTTCAAATCTACTGACAAATATGTTGCAAACAAAATTGCCATGGAGAGTATCTCTCCTTACGCCAAACTTCAAATCTAAGTTCACTAACACAAGATTCTTAACGTTATCTCCTCGCTACAAAAACTACTACGCCACAGCGTAGATTCAAAAGGAAAGTACTGTGTACGTCACTTTCTTGTACGAATCGTGACGTCTGGAATGTATTTCCGCTATTGGATCGACCTGTTGCGCACCTTTTTTTCTGTTGACGCTGTCAGATTCTGGCATTTCCATCCGGCTTGGCGATGTCATAGTGGCCTACGTAACATTTGAGCTGTGTGCTCACAATCCGCGTTACCGGAGCAGCCGTTGCTTCCATTGTGAGGCCCGACACTGGTAGCGTTGTAAGGATTCTGAAACAGGTCTTAGGCCCTGGCAGCTTTCGCGTTCGCTAGTGTACAGAGCACACCTGAAGTTGGAATAGCCACTAGAAGCTTATTACTGAAGAAGTAAGAGTAACCTTAATCTGTATTAATAATAATAATAATAATAACAATAATAAGAACAAACCACTAATAGGGCTAACCCCCCTTTTAGTGTGATTAGTTGGTTCAGGACAGAACTAATGAAGCCTCGGACAAGCGCCGTCATGGTCGGGGACGACGCTTGAACCCTATGCCCGCCCACAATGGTAACGACACTGCTAGCCAACTGGAAAATGATTTAAATCCAAATAGAAATGTTTTGCAGGATATGCTTCCTGCAACCACCCTAGAAGGAAAACAAAGACAGAGGATGAGATGGTCAGATGAAGTTAATCGACACCTCATGTTCTGTTATTACCAAGCAACAAACCTAGGAACCAACACAACTGGATACAGATCACTAGTATACACAACATTTATTACCAGATACCCAGAATTAAAATTTTTAACAGAACAACGTCTAGCTGATCAGATTCGTGTAATAATAAAAAATAACAGGATACCCAGTCAGAATTAGAAAACATCAAACAACAAGTACAACAAATACTGGAACAAAATAATGTGCAATCAGAAGAAGAAGAAGAAAATACAGCAATGGACTCAAACATCCCAGAGCAAACAAACAAAGAACAACACGCACCAATTAAACAATCAGAGGAAAACGAAATCTTAAGGCAGCCACCAGGACAAGCACAAATAGAACACAAAGTGACACAGATATTAGATATAGAAGAAAAATTTCAGCTAACATATATAGAATACAAAGACACAAATACAGACATTAGACCATTCTTACATAGACCACCAAATAACCCACAAGTCGAAACAACAATAAAAACTATCAACACAATCATACACAACAAAATAAATGAAAACACAACTATGGAAGAGTTACAACTACTGGTATATATAGGAGCACTCACTACACTAAATATACACACTAGGCAGAGATCAGAACCAACCAACACACAGAAGAAACCCACAAAACCAGCATGGCAACACAGGCTACAGATCAAAATAGAAAAACTGAGAAAAGACATCGGACAGCTAACACAATTTATAAGAAATGAAATCTCGGAAAAAAAACGAAAAAGGTTAGGTAAAATCTCACAACAAGAAGCGATAGAGCAATTAGATGAAAAGAAGTAGAAATTACAAGCATTGGCCAAACGACTTAGAAGATACAAAAAAAGTGAAAATAGAAGGAAACAAAACCAAACATTCCACACAAACCAAAAGAAATTTTACCAGACAATAGATAACACACACATTAAAATAGACAATCCACCAAACATAATAGACATGGAACACTTCTGGAGCAACATATGGCCAAACCCGGTACAACATAACAGGCATGCACGGTGGATACAAGCAGAAACAGACACATACAAGATGATACCACAAATGGCTGTAGTGATAATTTTGCAACATGAAGTCACCCAAGCAATTAATTCTACTCACAATTGGAGCCCCTGGAAAAGATAAAATAGCAAATTTCTGGCTAAAGAAGTTCACCTCAACACATTCACATCTAACTAAACTATTTAACAGTTACATTGCAGACCCATACACATTCCCTGATACACTTACACATGGAGTAACCTATCTGAAACCTAAAGATCAAGCAGACACAGCAAACCCAGCTAAATATCGCCCCATAACATGCCTACCAACAATATACAAAATATTAACTTCAGCCATTAAACAGAAACTAGTGACACATACAACACAGAACAAAATTATAAATGAAGAACAAAAAGGCTGTTGCAAAGGAGCACGAGAATGTAAAGAGCAACTGGTAATAGATGCAGAGGTGACATATCAAACTAAAACTAAACAAAGGTCGCTACACTACGTATACATCGATTACCAAAAAGCTTTTGATAGTGTACCCCACTCATGGTTACTACAAATATTGGAAACATATAAAGTAGATCCTAAATTGATACAGTTCCTAAACATAGTAATGAAAAACTGGAAAACTACACTTAATATCCAAACAAATTCAAATAATATCACATCACAGCCAATACAGATTAAGCGTGGAATATACCAAGGAGACTCATTAAGTCCTTTCTGGTTCTGCCTTGCTCTGAACCCACTATCCGACATGCTAAATAATACAAATTATGGCTATAATATTACTGGAACATACCAACACAAAATCACACATTTGCTATACATGGATGATCTAAAACTACTGGCAGCAACAAATCAACAACTCAATCAATTACTAAAGATAACAGAAGTATTTAGCAATGATATAAATATGGCTTTTGGAACAGACAAATTTAAGAAAAATAGCATAGTCAAGGGAAAACACACTAAACAAGAAGATTACATATTGGATAACCACAGCGACTGCATAGAAGCGATGGAAAAAACAGATGCCTATAAATATCTAGGATACAGACAAAAAATAGGAATAGATGATAGAAATATTAAGGAAGAGCTAAAAGAAAAATATAGACAAAGACTAATAAAAATACTGAAAACAGAATTGACAGCAAGAAACAAGACAAAAGCTATAAATACCTATGCTATACCAATATTGACCTACTCATTTGGAGTAGTGAAATGGAGTAACACAGACCTAGAAGCACTCAATACACTTACACGATCACAATGCCACAAATATAGAATACATCACATACATTCAGCAACAGAAAGATTCACATTAAGCAGAAAGGAAGGAGGAAGGGGATTTATCGACATAAAAAACCTACATTATGGACAGGTAGACAATTTAAGAAAATTCTTTCTAGAACGAGCAGAAACTAGCAAAATACACAAAGCAATCACTCATATAAATACATCTGCTACACCACTGCAATTTCATAACCACCTTTACAACCCTTTAGATCATGAAACATCAGCATATACGAAGAAAGTAAATTGGAAAAAGAAAACACTACATGGCAAGCACCCGTATCATCTAACACAGCCACACATCGATCAAGACGCATCCAACACATGGCTAAGAAAAGGCAATATATACAGTGAGACGGAAGGATTCATGATTGCAATACAGGATCAAACAATAAACACCAGATATTACAGCAAGCATATTATTAAAGATCCCAATACCACAACAGATAAATGCAGACTTTGCAAACAACAAATAGAAACAGTAGATCACATAACAAGCGGATGTACAATACTAGCAAATACAGAATACCCCAGAAGACATGACAATGTAGCAAAAATAATACATCAACAACTTGCCATACAACATGAACTAATAAAACATGTTCCCACATACAAGTATGCACCACAAAATGTACTGGAGAATGATGAATACAAATTATACTGGAACAGAACCATTATAACAGATAAAACAACACCACATAACAAACCTGACATCATACTCACCAATAAAAAGAAGAAATTAACACAACTAATCGAAATATCCATACCCAATACAACAAATATACAAAAGAAAACAGGAGAAAAAATTGAAAAATACATCCAACTGGCTGAGGAAGTCAAGGACATGTGGCATCAGAATAAAGTTGACATCATACCAATCATACTATCAACTACAGGAGTCATACCACACAATATCCACCATTACATCAATACAATACAGCTACATCCAGACTTATATATACAATTACAGAAATCCGTAATTATTGATACATGTTCAATTACCCGAAAGTTCCTAAATGCAATATAACATATACCGTACAGTTAAAAGGAAGTGACGCTTGATCAAAGTCCGCGTCACGTCCCATTTTTAACCAGACTTAACGTCTGAGAAAGTAAAGAAATAATAATAATAATAACAATAACAATAATAATAATAATAATAAGCTTTTCAATATTAGCGTCATAATCGTTTATTGTGGTAACACCGCAACACTCTCAGCGGATTTCCACAAGATAGTCCATTTCGAGCAGAATGTCGTCTACTGCGGTTATCCACTTTACACTAAAAACGTCATGAAGAGGATCCTCAAGTGATAACTTACGATAGAACTTATCTGTCTACAGGGGAAAATAATACGGCATCAGGTCTATCCACCTTACAGTGTTTTTCATTAACTCCAGTATGCCATTCTGCGTGACTGCCGAGCCACTGTTGGTGAGAAGATAACACTACGCCGCAGTAGAATACTTTTTTCCCCCTTTTCCTGTACTTTGTTTTTCCTTTTTTTGAGTTATTTTCATGATACAGCGAAAGAAGTATTTCAAGACGAGTGTTGTAAATTTATTTCTTTGTACAACTGTATTTGTGTAAGTCACGCAGTTGTCACGAATGTAACTGCTATTCTCATTTTTATGATGCTCCATGTACCTACGTTTACTAACACTTTGTTTGAATTCATTTTCCGTGAGCACGAAAATGTGATGATGTATTTTTGTTCTGAAACTGTACAAGGTCGTACACCATTAGTGTTAAGCGACATGCGTTGGACGGTGAAGAAGGGTACCGATAATCGATACGTCTATAGTGGAAAGCATGAACAAAGATTCTAAGGCGGTAACAAGAAGAGGGTTATGGGGCGCGAGTGCTAAGTGTGTTCTGCGTCCGTGGCGGACAAAGTAACTGTTTGATAGGCAATACGCTTTTGCTTTTTCGGTGCGTACCGTGTTTAAGGATCTAATTACGTAAGTTTCGTGTTGATTATTAGTCGTAATTGCTATTTGGCATTTTAATCTTAAATGCTATGATCTGCAACCTGTTAAGCTGCGTGGATGCTTCAAAGTCTACGTTTCTAACTGTTGACAGCACGGTCTGTTTAATGCACACCGCTAACTGTTAAATTAAAGTGAAATACGTCAAAGTATTTTCTTGCCGTGAATTGATATAAAGAACATTAATCTCCAATGTACGGGTGTGTTGACAGCCGCGCGACTGATTTGAGTTTGCGGTGGCTTCCGCACAGCACAGGTTGTTTGATGCATACCGCGGAGTTAATTCAAATTACAAATACAGCATATACGAGTACATTAATGTGATTTATAATTGCGGGCGGTGGTTCTGTGAAATGAACCGGACTGTGAGCCACCGGGAAACCACAGGATTAAAACTGTTACTATTAACAGCTGACGAACATTATGACGTTGGGATACGTCATGCGTTAACTTCATGAAGCTTGTCCTACTTTCGTCACCGCATATATTTGCGCTGAACGAGGTAGTTCTATCATCATCTCGAGTTCCTTCTGCATTCACAACAGCCGGCTACGATCAACAAGAACAGCAAGACGATGATAATTACTGGACTGCATGCTCAAGGATTATGGACCAACGTCGACGATTCGCCGACACCACCAGCCAAGCGAAGATTTGCTAATCATAAACAAGCTCAGCCCACGCGAACTGTTGCTGTGAAAAACTTTATATGCTACTTAATAATTGTGTCAAATTTATGTTACTTTTTCATTTCCACTGTCTCTAGAACAACTGAAGTTGCACTCAACGCTGAACTTAATTTTTCGGTATCTTAATGATTAGAATCACTTCTGTTCAGTAAGTCAACTGATTTTACAGGTGTCATTTCTTTGCAAGCCTGTTATCTTCCCATATACATATAAAAAAATTTATTTTATTTGTGAGTGTTTATCTGCAGTTGCAGGCTGTCTTGTGTTTGTGTGTGGATCATTCTCCTGTGTATCAAATATGCGCGTTGTGCAGTGTCCGCCATCACAGTAGCAGACCGTAACCCACTACGACTTGTTAAAATATTACGTCAGGGCGGAAACATTTTGGCAGATGTGGGAATACTCATGATAGGGTTTCATGAGCCTTGCTTACACGTGTAAGCGTAATATTCAGTTAATCCTGGGAAAAGTTAGATATTCTTGGTTACGTGAGGAATCAGAGTTTTATCATAGTTCCTCCACTATTAGATGAGCACGTCCTTTCTAGTTAGATTAACATCCGAAGGGGGTCCTGTTTTGTCACATATGGCTAAATTTTGTGACTGAACTGAATCACATTCGTCACACGACGAAATCTGACTTCAATGTCATGTTCCACAGGACGAATATGGTTAACCAGATCTGACAACTTTCTGGAGTAGTAGTGTGGACTAAAACAAGAGAAAAGTGTACAGTAAACACGGGCTCTAAATTGTATATTCTACGAGCTATAAGCAATTCTTCGTCTTTGTTACTATGAAACACATCTCATCTACTGAACAAGTGCTCATAATACATAAGGTATGCAGTTTAGACCCGTGTTTGCACGACATTCTTTTCTTGTTTTCATCTACAGGGTGGTCCGTCTGAAGTTTCGTATGAGATTATCTCGAAAACTATACATCGGGTAAAAATAGTGGGTAAGACGAGTTCGTAAGCTCAGAGGGGGACATCGAATGATACTACACGTGACCTCCAGCCCCCGCCCCCTTGGGTGGGGCGGGGAGCTACTTTTAAATCTTCAATGGAAACACCTATTTTTATTGCGGATTCGGATTCTTCATAAAAAGGTAATCAAGTTTTGTCCGAAACATTTTTCAAACCATTAACAGATGCCGCTGAAATCGAGAAAAATTAAAATCGAGGAAAACTCTGGTTTATTTAGAATGATCCAAGAAGGACGCATCATATCGATACAAAATGTGCACCAATTCTTTCACGGTGCAAAATTAAGCTATTTTTTTTGCAAAATGTATCCTACCCGCCCCAGTTTTTGATGGAGAGTAGGGGAGGAGGGGAGGCGGAATGGTGTTAAAATCTCGTTAGGGATTAATCACCCGACTGAGGAGCTACCGTGGCCAAACTGCGAACTATGGCTCAGTGTAAAGGTCGGTGCAATGCGATCAGACGTCACTTCACTTTCAGATTGCGAAAGTAAATTATTCTTTAGCGAAACATGGCTCACTATCCTCTTACAGGGATTGTTGATATGATAATTTTAGGTGAATACCATAACAATTACGCTGCAGCTGCGCAATTTTATGCGGATCGTTTCCCAAACAGACGACATCCAAGCGAAAACATTTTCGAAATTGCACTCAACGAGCTCGAAATGGGTACATGCACCGTCCACCTCGTCATCGCTAAAACAATGAAAATAACGCTCGTACCGTTGCCGTTCTCGCCTGTGTTCAAATGGATCCCGAAATTAGTAGTCGTGCGAGTCAGAGACAAATCGGAATGCCGAAATCAACTGTTTTGAGGATTTTGAAGGCACATAAATATCTTGTATATCATATCACACTGACACAGGCATTAACGCCGAAAGATATGCAAATACGCGTGCATTTCTGCCAATGGGCCTTGGAAATGATAACAGGTGACCATGGTTTTTTTATGCATTTTGTTCACCGATGAAGCCACATTAAAAAACAATGGCAAATTAAATTGTCTTGATTGTCATTATTGGTCCCCTGTCAATCCACACTGGCACAGACGCGTTGACAATGAACACAAACGGTCGTTAATGGCCTGGTGTGGACTTTTAAACGGTTACTTGATAGAACCGTATTTTTTGACCGAAATGTTACTGGGGAATCTTATTTACAACTTCTCTACGATGATTTGTTGGAGCTAATGGAAGATGTTGATTTTGGAACTAGGCAACGATTATGGTTCCAAAAGGACACAGCAGCTCCCCATTATGCTAAAAGTGGGTGGAACGTTTTAATTTTGCCGTACCCTGGTCGGTGGATAGGACGCGGCGGACCAATTCAGTGGCCTCCACGTTCACCAGACCTAACATCTCCTGATTTTTTTCTTGTGGCTTTATTTAAGAAATATTGTTTATGAAAGACAGACCACAACCCGAAAGGATATGGAGCAACGCATTCGAAGGGCATGTGCAGCCATACCAAGGGATGTGCTGCCCGAAACTGTGGACAACTTTCGCAGACGATTGACTTTATGCATTGAAGCAAATGGGGATAGTTTTGAACAATTTCTTAGTGTCTAATTTCATTAATTAAGCACCCCAAATTCTGAGATTCAAGGGGACTCACACTAATGAAGCACCCCATGGGAACATCATTCTACTACGTCCATGTCGTTGTTCCTGGATACAGTACATTTTGTACAAAAATAGCTTGATTTGGCGTAACGAAAGAACTGATGCACATTTTTCAATCAATTTGATGCGTCTTTCTCGGATAATTCTAAATAGATTAGAGTTCTTCCCCTAATTTTACTTTTTTCTCGATTTCTGCGCCATCTGTCAATGGTTTAAAAAATGTTTCAGACAAAACTTGATTACTTTTTATGGAGAACCCGAATCTGCAATTAAAAAAGGGTGTTTCCATTTAAGATTTAAGAGTTGCCCCCCGCCCCACCCAAGGGGGCGGGGGCTGGAGGTCACGTGTAGTATCATTTGATGTCCCCTTTTAGCTTACGATCTTGCCTTACCCACTATTTTTACCCGATATATAATTTTCGAGATAATCTCATCCGAAACTTCAGATGGACCACATTGTATACTACACCCTCTGTAAATTGGTAGGCAGAGTTCTGGTTCGCCCCATTTGTCCTATGGGACCGGATTTTTGAGTCACCTTGTTTAATAACTTCACCAACAAAACGGTGTGTAGTTCCGTAATACTGGCAGTGACACGCTCCGCTTTTCCTAGACCGTTTTAGACGGAATGTGGGAGAAAATTGAATATATTTCACCCATCTACGTAGACAGCCACGCGCAGATTAGTGGTGTGGAGAATGTCTAGGGACAAGAAGTAACTGTGTGGATAAGAAGGGATTAAAATTTCATTCACAAAAATTTACCAAACACTGTATCCCGTACATTCATTCGACATTTATCCCTAAGGTATCTCGTTCACACTAATACCTCGCTGCAGAAAGACAGCTTCTCGTTAAACCCAAGTTACTCATAGGTTCATCGGCGTCTTGTGACAGCAGAACTTTCGATGCACCCCCTAGTTCTATCCTTATATGGATCAGTTTTCGTCTATAAATGACCGTGGTTGGCGATCGGACTCTTAATTATAATGGGCGGGCACTCACGTGTAGCAACACCTCACTGTTGATTTCGTTAATCGCTCTAAGCACAAGCTGTCACCAAACAATCTTTAATTTTGAATAATTGGAACCAATATAGTAACTTGACAAGCAAACAAGTGGGAGGAGAGCACACAATATAAATCATAACCACTTTGAAATAGCGACATACACTGCATATGGACAATATGGATCCTACACACGTATTACTTTCGTTACAGCAGCAAAAGACACTTTCATCAGTATCTACTGTGGTGGTGGTATTTGTAGTTTTTGTAACTAATAAACATATTTCTGTAACATTATCTTTACACAGAATTGACCATTGGTTGAAAATGAGTTTTTACACTGACGTTTCCTAATCATTTTCAGAAACATAAATTTAGGTTGTCAAACGCCAAGAATCAGTAAAATTGTATGTTCTGAACACCATAGTAATAATCTTTTTTGTAGTAATGAAAATGCGCACAGTATCTTTTGTTGCCTTCTTCTGCAACTGCTTTTATTAGGCTTGTCAATGTAATAAAATAACTGATACTCTGTAGACATTGATGCTTTGTTTAATACGATAATATTAAGCACTTTATATAGGCCTAAGTATAACCAGCTTATGATCTGAAAATGTTGCTGATGAAATATCTACTGAAATAATAACACTGTGATAAAGCTTGTTGCTTTTAAACTATTAAATTTTATTACCTGCACAAGAGAACAACGAATCATGACTTTTACAATATGTCCGTCAATATGAAAAATAGAATATACTGAACTTCACCATAGAAATAAATACTTCAGTTCTTTTGTGGCGTTGAGCAACGTATTGCAGCCTTTGGCGAGATTTTGCTACCGATGGATGGTTTAGCGGCTTTTACACAGTGGCTTCCAAGTCTTAATTTCCATCGTAATATTTGGCTGGTAGAGTGGGTACTGCTGAAACGTAATGTCTGCCTCCTCCACAGCAAACAACTTCCCGCTGGCCCTCGTAGTAGCATTACCACTTATGTCTGGTTGACAAATAGCTGCTTACTATCGTAGAATTATGTGTAGCAATAATTTCCCGTCCATCCAAGGCCCTTTAACAATGATTGTGCTCGATTTAGTCACCACACAATACGGTACGTGGGTATCGCACCACACGCTACTTCGCAACCCTTTCGACTCATAAAGAGAACTGTTCTGGAACTTACTGTCACAACGTTTCTCCCGTCTTACCCTTCCGCGGGGAAGTCTCTTTAAAGCCATGACTCATTACATGCTTTAATTACAAAGCTTCATAATACTTTTAAAACTAAGATCTACTTAACAATATATAGAGATTAATACAAAAAAATATTATTTATAGCTATACATTTAAAACACAGTTACAGATTATGGATTGCGTACTTCTTAGGCTACTAACGAGCTGCCTTACTTTACCATGCAGCCGATATATGGCAGATGCACCCTCAGCGCTCTATAATCTCACTGCTTTTACAACTGCCCTGCTACTGATCGTATTTTTTTTTAAGTTATGACAGAGTAAAGAAATAACTTCTATGAAATGAAATGGAACCATTTCTAAACTGTGT
The DNA here is from genome assembly GCF_023864345.2 of Schistocerca serialis cubense. NCBI lineage: Eukaryota > Metazoa > Arthropoda > Insecta > Orthoptera > Acrididae > Schistocerca > Schistocerca serialis. The sequence goes on from NC_064641.1 coordinate 420,739,050, forward strand.
GACGTATACTTGTGTCTCTACAAACTCTAAAAGGCTCTAGAAGGAACTTAGATTATGACGTAGTGCGAAGATGTTCACGTCGGACTACTAAAGCAGAACCACCCTGCATTGGTGTTGGGACCATTTGGAGTTCAGTGGACAATCTTCGCAATGCTACGCCCTTTGCCGGCAACATATTCTCGTGGTCTGTGAGCGTAAGCTACCTGTAGCATAGTTTTCCTGGGGAACAAACTTCCGATATGCCAAGTCACACAGGTTTTTGAGTGGGACCAAGCCCACTCCTAAAACTTTAATACAGATCCGTAGAGAAGCAGTTACACCGCGAGTTCCCGGCCGCCTGTGCTGTGGTGCCGTAGCCAGCCTGTGCCTCGCCGCAGGTGGTGGAGCCTTTCCGACTGGACGGCTCGAAGGTGGCGCCGGCGCGGCTGCCGCGGCAGGACCAGCTCGTGCCTGTGGACGCCGTCGCCACCGTGGTCGGCTGGGGGCTCGTGGAGGTCAGCTGCCAACATTTGCTACTCAAACTGTCGACACTCAGTACTGTGTGTGGCGTGACGGAACGTGTTGACAAGTGATGTTTGTTGCTTTCGCATGGTAAGCCTCGTCGCATTGGCACCTCGAACATTTGCCTTCTCTGTTGTTGAGTCGTATAATTAAATGTCGGTTTTAGCAAGGAGGAGACTCACTGTGGCACTACCCTAATTAAGGACCGGAGTAGGAAATTTTCTAGGAATTCCTGAAGCGCTAAAATACAAATATTTAACTATGACATAAAATACGAGCTGCAGGCAATACTTAAACTAAGTAATTTTTTTGTTAAATGTGTATAGCTACTGGTTGCGTTTTACTTAAAGGGCGTTCAAACTGGTTTTTTACATTTATGGGCTTATTTTTTGTCGCATGCTCGTCTCCCATGTGTATTTAACAAAGGCTACCTATGTTGTCCTGAAAACCAAATCTCGTATTTGAAATATTTTCTTAACTAACATTTTCTCCCAATAATGGCATACATTTTTAAATATACAAAAATCAGGGCCATGAAATGATTGCTCTAGACCTTTGAAAGTTTTACCTCATACAGTTTGATCAACTGCGTGTTTCTTATGACAAGAACATTTCTGAACAGTAAAATTTGTTTAACTACAAAATTCTGAAACAAGATGATACAATAGGACTGAGATTCACTTTGACATTAGTAACGTTTGTACATTTTAAACTAAAAAAAGACTTATCACAACTGAGGGTAGTACATTTGAACACATGATTGATTTTTTTTGTTTCTCCATGTCAAGAACTAGACGTCCATCTCTGCATCAAGCCGATTTTTTGTACAATATATAACTGGCTATTATTAGCATTATTGTCGGAAAATAATTCCTCATACCCAGCCACCCCATGTAGAAAACAGCAGATAGCAATTACAGTCATTAATTACGATATAATCAAACAAAATGAACAGCAGCGGTCACGTCAGACATCCACGGCGGGAAGTAGAAAATAGTTCTCTGTTTGTGGATCAATAAATGAAGTATAACCTGCCGAGTTCTATTTAACAAGAAGTTTTAAATCCTGATGTAAGCCCCGCTACGCTACACGAACGTAATTCCTTTAGGAAACGGCATTGTTGTATTAAGTCTACAGCACAGACACCAAATCGCTAAGGCTCTTATTACACTCTGTTACTGTAATAGCCGGCCGCGGTGGTCTAGCGGTTCTAGGCGCTCAGTCAGGAACCGCGCGACTGCTGCGGTCGCAGGTTCGAATCCTGCCTCGCGCATGGATGTGTGTGATGTCCTTACGTTAGTTAGGTTTACGTAGTTCTAAGTTCTAGGGGACTTATGACCACAGAAGTTGAGTCCCATAGTGCTCAGAGCCATTTGAACGATTTGTTACTGTAATGTAACTCCATGTAGGTTACATTCTCTGAATGTCAACCCGCCGCTCAGAACACCATATCGTATGGCGTGATTCACTGCTACCAAGGGTGCCTTTACACTGGGTCAGTCGACGATGTGACATACGGATTACGAACCGCACCACATTCTCTAAAGACTATTTCCTTCCTTCTCTTTCGGCAAATAATAGTGCTAACAACAGAGAATGGGTCAGTGTGGAGCCATTTAGTTACATCGGCGATTTAAAAAGGCCGACATACGAGAAAGATATTCTGAAAGCTCAGTACTATATGGAGCTCCCAAAATGTGACTGGGTGAGTGGGTTGGTTGGTTGTTATACCAGAACGAGGTTATAAGTCCCTCGAGCCCAGAGAGGTGCATCCGGAAGTAGAATTGTCTATTGAGAACGTTTTCTGATTTAGTCGGGAGATTCATAACAGTAAAAGAGAGCCAGCTAGAAACTTAATCGACATATTTCGTACCGTCAGTAATAAAAGCTCGATGAGAGAAACAGGAAGTCCGCAAGTGGACGCCCCTGTGGCTCCGTATGAACAGGAAACGTCCCACCCTCAGCTGTCCTATCCCTAATCCATTACTGTAACGAGCGCCCGCTGTTCAACAAAATGCGACACCCAGTATAGAAAATTTGGGTGCGGCAGGAAGGAGGTAAACCGAATCTAAAAGCGATGTGAACAGAGGAAAAGTGGGGTAAAAGAATAGCTTGATCAAGGAGGTAGGGTCGGGGATTCCCCACACGTAGCACACAGTGGAAGACGCCACATCCCCGACCAGCCTGCCCGTGCTACTGAGAGAGATTGAAACCTTTAACTGAGAATACACATCACTTTCACGAAGAAAACTGAGAACCAGTTCAGTCATCCGTGTATCGTCCGCCAATATTTGAGGTAATGATTCCGGAAGTCCAAACTTAGCGTGGTGGGCCAAAAGGAGAGGGCACTCCACCAAGAATGAGCTACTGTCTGTAAATCTCCTTAGCCACAATGTGGGAGTGGATCGTCGCACAAAAGAGAACTGTAGGTTAACCTAGCATGCCCGATGCGGAGACGATATAGGGCTGTGGATTGCTTCCGGGAGAAGTAGGAAGAGTATCGTGTAACATTAGTCACCTTGATTATGCGAAGTTCATTAGATGGGGCAGTAGCCCAAGAGATGTTCAGTTTGCGAACGAGCAGAGATCTCACGTGCACCAGCAAATCAAGCAGCTGACGGAGGCAAAAAAGGAGCGACTAAATGCTCGTCTAGACAAACAGTCGGTCAAGAGAACGGCAACTCAACAAACAGCAACAGTGGGAAGGTCATGAATAGCGGAGAGCAAATGGTGGCAAGAACAGCATCGGTCAGTAGCCTGGAGGCTGCTCATTGGGTCAGTACACGCTAGAACACGAACAAGGGAGACCCGTTTAATACAATGGAGGGCTATCTGTACAACTGTCAGCTCTGCCGTAGTCATACAACACATACCCGGCAGAGAAGGCGTTCCACACCGGCAAGAGATGTAAAAGTATATCCGGTCTGGCGCACAGTTTTACAAGCGTCAGTGTGAAAGATGGTAGCACTCTGGAACTCTTCAAGAACTGGACGTAACAGATTATGAAAGGTCATGGCAGCGACCACGAATTTAAGACCTTGGAAGAGATCATTTCTAATACGTGACCTGAGCACTATCAAAAGGCGAGTGGGCGAGAAAACAAAACGTGGCTAGGTTACTTACTTTTTAAATAATGGACCCCTCACTGTGGAAGAGTAGAAGTGAATCTGCACTCTGCAAACTACTGTGACGTGCATAAGGGGGAGGGAGGGAGGGAGCTGAAACGCCAATAAGCCAGAGCTCTAGCGGTCCGATCCAGGGACGACGTACAGCTCGTTCTCATCGTCGACACTGAGCTGTAGCAGACTTTAAAGAAAGGTCTACGACTGTGAAGAAGAACTGTGACTGTGGTGCTATTTAGTAGTCCATATCTGTATCGTTGTTCAAGTGAGATTCATCATGACTTTAAGCTTAGCCAAATTGCACAGGCAACGTCACCGCAGTTAATTACTCCTCCTCAGCTGTACATCGTGAGCGTGGATCAGTTAATCACAAACTGACGATAACAGGACTGCACTATTTAAATCGAATACCGTCACATTTATTTCGGTGTCTACAGAACATTTTCGTCACACCTAGGTTCAGATTATCTGAACAGAAAGTTGCATTTCCGGCCGGCTGTACGTCAATTATCAGTAATCTTTACACTTAACGGTAAAATGTATTTTGATATTTTCATACGAATTCCAAACGCGGCAGTGCACCGGCTGTGCAGGAGGGCGGAACAACGCCGTCTGAGCGCCTCCAGAAAGCCGAGCTGCGCGTAACCAGCCGGAGGGACTGCAAGGCAGCCTACGACAAAATAGACGGCGTAATCCATGACACCAACCTGTGCGCCGGAGTCGCGGATGGCAGCGCCGGCCCCTGCAAAGTAAGTGCTGTGGAGTACCGTCCAGTCCACGGTGGGGCTTGCAAACACACTACTCTGGTCTCCAGCAAAGCCTAGAACTCACCACCTTAGAACGGAGCAGTGTATGAGAGAGGAAAGTTTAAAGATATAAAGTAAAACGAAAAATATGCGCGACGAAAGTTAAGCTGAAATGGAAGCGTCACTTTCTCAATTCAGACGTTCTGTATTGCGTTCGTGATAATAACAGGAATTTACAAATTTAATGTCGATTCGTACTTGACGAAACTGAACAGCAACGTTTCCACACCGCATTATAAACGACGGCATTGGCAACGGGGCGTTAACGTTTCTCGGGAATACAGTTCTGACATTGACGTTGATGGCGGGAACGGCGTCATCACCTGCTAACATCTCAAGTTAATTTCGCTGCACTCACTGATGTTTTAGTGGTTTTCGTGCTTGTGCACCTTAATTGTCTTCATTTTATTATTTAGCTTCCCTTTCCTTACAAATTGCAAACGTTACGAGACAACCTGGATATTTCCTCAACTGAGTGGTCTTCTACGAGAAAGGTCAGATATCTGTAAGCCAAAACTGATTTAGGTTTTACGTTTTACAACACGTGGACAGAGAAAACGTATTACGCTGTGTGTAAATAAGAACATACATTGACTGACGTGTTTCAACAGTGAAAAATCCAGCTCTATTGATGGAGAAAAGAATACTGTAGTTTTTGACGGTATTTGTAGCATAGACAAGGGAAGAAACAATGGATAATGTAAACGCCCTCTACGTCTGCTCTCCTTGTCCAGACCCACGCTCAGTGACTGGCTCCAGTGCGTTTTACAGTTGCAATGTCCCGTATCAGTACCTGCGCCTGGTTGCACGTCATCAGACGAACACTACCAACAACGCAAATTCTGCAGCGCACCATCTGAACACCATTCCTCTAAATTGGTCGCTTAGACGGTAAATAGTTTTCCGCCAACAATGGCTCAAACACGGAACTTTAATTATAGCCAGTCTGTGTCTACAGTGTGAACACAAGGGAACTTTATAGTTAACGAAAGTATATACAAACGAAACAGGCAGCTGAGACTGTGTGCGGAAGAACTAGCACAAAGAGGAGAAGTAAGGAAACCCCATGGTGGAACAACATATGTAAAGAGGCAGTACTTCGAAAGAACAAAGCCTTCAGAGAATGGTTCCAGACCCGAACAGAGGAAGCTAGGATAAAATATAAGGAAAGCAAGAAAGCGGCACAGACCATAGTAAGGGCGGAGAAGAAGAAGTGGATGGAAAAATGGACAAGAATGTTAGAAGAGGACAGTGAAGGGAACAAAAAAGTACTTTACACCATGGTAAGAAATAAGAGGAACGACAGAAGCGAGTGCCTGAGGATCATGGATGATAATGGAAGAGTTGTGGAGGAAATGCATGAGCTCAAAAAGATTTGGAAGGAGTACTTTGAAGATCTGTTGAATGCCGCCAAGCGGGTAACTAACAGCGTTGGAGAGCCTAAGACAGCAGACGATTATAATAGTGGGGAAATTGATGATCTAACTTGGAATGAAGTGGAAGAAGCCATAAAGAGGATGAAAGGGGGCAAGGCACCAGGTTGGGACGAAGTAACAGTGGATATGATACGAGCAGCAGGAGAAGTAGGAACCCAGTGGCTATACAGAGTACTGAGGGTGGTGTGGAAGGAGAACAGAATTCCGGAGGATTGGAAGAAAGGAATTATAGTCCCGATCTTCAAGAAAGGGGATAAAAGGAGATGTGAGAACTACAGAGGAATCACCCTGCTATGCCACTGTGGAAAAATCTATGAAAAGATCCTGGAGAAGAGAATAAGAAGCAGTATTGAAAGTAGACTGCAAGAGGAGCAGTATGGTTTCAGACCGGGAAGATCAACAACGGACCTCATATTTGCGGTAAGGCAACTGCAGGAAAGGCACTATGAGTACGGGAAGGACTTAATCATGGCCTTTTTAGATATTGAGAAGGCATATGACAGTATCTGTAGGGACAAGCTCTGGGATGTGCTGAACGCAAAAGGGATAGATGAAGAGATAACACGAAAAGTCAGAAAAATGTATGAGGGAAGTGAGAGTTGTGTGAAAGTGGGGAGGCAACGTACTGCATGGTTCAAGCTGGAAAATGGGCTGCGACAGGGAAGTACACTTTCGCCTTTATTGTTTATTATTGTTATGGATGAAATCCTACAGCAAGTATCAGATGCAATTGGAGATCATAAAATGGAAGCTTTTGCCGATGACCTGATGTTATGGGGAAATTGCGAGGAGGAGGTGCAAGATCAGTTAGATGTATGGGAGGCAACGGCAGCACAATATGGAATACATTTCTCTGCAAAGAAAAGTGAAATAATTGTCACAACAAGGAAGAAGAATAGGCCAAATGTGGATATAACTTGTGGAGGGGAAAAACTACAAGTGGTAGAGAACTTCAAGTACCTGGGAAGCATGATTGAAAGTAAGGGGGGAAACGCAATGGAAATAAATGAAAGGTGCAGAAAAGCAGGGAAGTTCTACAAATGCATTAGGGGGCTTACTTGGAGCAAGGAGGTGCCACAGAAATCCAAGGGAATTATATACCGAACCTACTTTGTCCCCATATTGGCATACGGAAGTGAGACATGGGTAATGCACAAAAGCGACAAAAGTAGAATACAGGCTAGTGAAATGAAGTTCCAGAGGAGCAGGTTGAGTGTAACAAGACGAGACAGATTGCGAAATGTGTATGTGAGGGAAAGACTAAAGGAGGAACCAGTACAGGACAGGATAGAAAAATCAAGACTGCAGTGGTATGGACACATGAAGAGAATGGATGAGGGAAGAATTCCAAAGAGGATGTTTGATCTGCAACTGGAGGGGAAGAGGCCCAGAGGAAGACCAAGAGATAGATGGGTGAAGGGAGTGAAGGAATGTGTGACGAGAAGAGGAGAGAACTGGACGAAGGTGGAAGAGGGGGAATGGTGGAAAGACAGAACACGATGGAGAGGCTTGTGTTCCCGACAGACCCAGCCAGTGGCTGGAAACTGTCCAAGATGATGATGATGATGATACACAAACGAAACAATACAATTTATTCACTTCAAGCGTTATTCTGGAAATAGAATATCTTTGGATTTTTTTCCTTTTCTGGAAGCAGGAACACTTTACGTTCTCCTGCAGTCATAAAGCAAACGTCGCGATGATATTCATACTCCTCCCGAATCTTGGAAAACCACTATCTTTCACGTAACCCCCAAAAAAAATCACAAGGGGTTAAGTCTTGTTAGCGTGGTGGCCACCTGCAGCGCACATCATCCTCGGCACCTGCACGGCCGATGAGTCGTACAGGCAAATGTTTGTTTAGGTGTTCTCGTACAGCCAAGTGCAAGCGAGGAGGTGCACCATCTTGTTGCAAGATGAAGTAGTTGGAATCTTCTTGCAATTGAGGAGAAGCATGTCATGGTAGCAAATGGCTACGACAGTTTTCCCTGCAAAAAAGAATGGGCCGTATGTCTTCTCCGTCGACATTGCGCACATTTTTGGCAAATCTCGTTCATGTAACAGACAGAAAAGTGGGATTTCTGTTTTCCAAAACCAACATTGTGCCGATTAGTTTACCATTAGTGTGAAACACAGCTTCGTCAATAAAAATTGACCGTCCATCCCGCCATCATCTCGGTGCAGAAATCACATCCTGCAGCATAATCTGCTGGAGTGCGTGCCTGGACCAACTTCAGTCCGTACGGTCCCATGCGCAAGCGTTCATGCAGGGTTTTCGAAATGGTTTGTAGGACCTGAAGCTCAAGACTTGCTCGACGTGTTGATTTCTGCGAGCTTCGTTGGAATGCTGCGCAAACGTGATCCACATTTTACTGCGAGACAGGAGACCGATCTGGAGCTTTGCGGTTACGAATAGCGCCCTCATCTTCAAATTATCCGTACCAGTCATAAGAGAAGAGGCTCTTGGTTGGCTCCTGGCTGGCGAAAGTGTTGCAAAGTGGCTCGTCGAAACGCGGTTACCGACTCCCTTTCTGTTACGCGGAGGACACGCCAGCTCTTCTGTCGCGGTGTAGTCGCCATTTTCTCAAGGCGTTACGTAGACTAACAGGCTCTGGCGGCTGGAACTTGCAACAAAATAATGGTGCCATTACGTACGTGAAAACACCTCCAGATATGCTGTATTAAGAGATTACGTTTTGAAGAGAACAGTTTGTACCGTTTCGTTTGTAGATCTTTTGAAAGCTTGATGTTCTTTTCTATTTTTGCTTGCAAATAAATGTGCATGTCTTGAGACGTTTAAAAAACACTTTTCCTATTTAACTTTTCAGCAGTTTGCCATACAAACTTTATCAAGAGCAATCGTTATTAAGTGTGATTGTTGATATTTTAATTCTGATAGTACTGTGTAGTCTGACCTATTTGGATCATGGCTAGCATATCAAACCCACTTTCTCCGTTCGGGACAGGGCTGAGCAAAAGTTACTTTGAGCTGACGCTCCGTCTAATATAAGTACACCATTTGAGGGTCATGTCTTCTGCCTTTCCCTTTCACTGACGTGCCATGTGAATCGACCTTAAGGAGATGATATTTTGATGCAGGGAACTCAACAGCACGGTTATCAACGCTCTGACGATAAGTCAGCCTGCCATTCTCTTCGGGGGGGGGGGGGGGGGGGGGGGGGAGATGCGATGGGGACGCGAAGGCTGTCCTCCACATGCGGAGTAGTTTATAGTGTATTAAGAGTCCCCCTCCACCTCCCCAGGAGGGACCCGTGTAACACTTGTGTCAATGACGGCGAGATTTGCAGATTTCCAGGCAAACCGAAATCAACGCTGCTCGGATGTCAGCATGAACACACACACAGCCAAAATATGCTGAACCGAAAGTGGCACACCACAAACTTCACAGATCTTCCTGCCAGAGGAGGGAACCCTGTGCTACTGGGCTATGTCTTACGCGCAGGCTGGTGAGCAGCAGTTCCTGGTCAGGAATCGGCCCAATGTTCGGGATACGTGCTCTCTACATTACAATGAAAGTGTTATGGCAGACTAGTGCCCCGTTACCACGCCAAAACAAATGTCGACCCAGATGTTCAGCAAACTCTGAATGCGACTTTAACTAGTCCTTGTTACAAGAAGAAATGCGAACAATTTATCAAGTAACAATCGTCGAAAGCGTCGTTTTTGGGTGAGACAGTGGACCTTAAGAAACCGATCGAGAGCTTCAGACACATTGCTAAGGAAATTAGCGTTAGAAGGTAGTGAAGGATACAGAATCATTTGATAAAGTCTGAAGAAAATTTTGAGTAATTCCTATTGAAAGTTCAGTGTATTGTTTTCTACTTAAAAATTGTTGAACCAGAAATGTTCACTTCTTTTATTATACATTTCATAGTGTTTTCCCGCACATCTTTACTTTTATCATTATTCAAACGATGGTTCCTAAAACAATCGTGCTTATTGTATGGTTCAAACGCTTTCGGACGACTTGCCACTAATTTTGTGAGATATTTGAAAACACGGTATGCGAAACACCACACAGAGAAAACACCGGCACACTATACGACTTGCAAATCAACTGACATGCCAGTTGCACGATCCAGAGAGTACAAACGTGTCAGTGCCTGGTTCATCTCAAAGATGACTCCTCACTTGAACGATGAAGTTTGCCCCAGTCAAACTTTTCTTGATCCAGTACAGAGTTAATCAACTCTACTGAAAGAAAAGTTTCTCACTAGGTTTTTCAACGAACTTTTGCTGATCAGATAAAATCGCTCAGTTAAACTTGACTCGTGAGAATGCGCCTTTACAGAACTGTGGGGTCGGCGGGTGCAGCAGAGGTTGCCCGCTGGATACTGCTTCACCTCTACAGCCATTCACATCATCAGCACGTAGAAGCACACCTCGAGGTTGATGGCTTTTTTTCTTGTAGAAGTATGTACCTTCCACGCGGTCCAGTCGGTGAAGCCAAGGCTACCGCTCTCCGAAACACACAACGTTTCACTGCTCCCTGAATTATGCCCAGAGTTTACGGTGGAAAAGGTCTGGCAGCACTGGCCAGTCCTCAGCTCGGGAAATAGTGGGTCATCCTATCCACACCCAACCATTACCGACGGAGATCCCTGGAGAAAAAAAAAAAAGAACACACCAGAGTCCTCCCTTCCCTGAGTTGTGGGACTCGTCAGACCCCTTCAATGAGGCCTATCCGGCTCGGGTGGCCCTGCCAGTAGCTTTGCTACCGCCTGCATAGCCCTCAGCGTCACTGAGGCGTGCAAAGTCTCCCGCCCAGCACTGAATGTGCCTCCGGTAAGGCGGAGTCTCACAAGAGGGGACCATAATGAGGCGATATGGCGATTAAAATCGTAGTTGTAACGTACAGGTATGGTCCCGGTCTGCTCCCAGATGGGATATGACTCGTGTCGTGTAAATGCTACTTGTGCGGCGCACGTAACGATGAGACGAATCAGAGTTAAGCTAGAGCCAGAGTGGTCGCCTGCACAGGGTGACTCCGGCGGGCCGCTGTTCGTGGGCGGCGAGCTGGTGGGGCTGACGTCGTGGGGCGCCGGCTGCAAGAGCAGGTTCCCGGCCGTCTTCACGCGCGTCGCCTGCTACGTGGACTGGATACAGCAGCACATACAGTGAGCACGAGGCGCCGACACCACCCTCTAATCGAGACTTGTCCACGTTGCACTTACAGCAAATTCACTGTCGAAAGAAGGAAGCCTCGGTTTTTATCCTAGTAACCAATAAATTCGTACAGTTTCAAACATTAGTAATACATGTGGTGTCTGTTGTTTGTGACATGGCCGAAAGAACAGACACATTTTGATCCCGCAGCCTTTATGAATCAAGACACGAAGGAGTTAATGCCATTGCCTGCTAGTGGGCATTGATTTAAATCAATGGGGAAACCTGAAAATTTGTGGCGGATCGGGAATAGAACTCGAGTCTCCTGCTTACTAGGCTGATACGCTGACCACAGCGCCATCTAGACACAGTGGTCATCGCAACTGGGCGGACTACCCATGCATACCTCCCGTCAGACCCAAATTCTCAAGTTATTCGCAGCATTTCGCCGATTCCCCGTAAGAGTTCGAGCGTAGTATGCATCTGCAATGAAGTGATCAATTTGTCGTCCACATATTCATTATATAGGTAGTGTCTGTTCTTTCGGACATGTCGTGAAACATTACTGAAGTTGTGTTTTACACAACGTAAACGTACAGTTTTAGCTTTGAAGGAAATGACGTTGTCACTTTCTGTCACTGATTTCCATTTGATGTTCTATTGCCAGTTTCCAAAGAAAGAAACGTAACAAGTCATTTCCTGGCCGTGCCTGTGTACTGTTCCTGCGGCTACTTTCTACGACAGGGACACGTTGTGAGGGAAGGAGGCTTTCTTCAGCTTACGACTTTCCCTACACATCCGATATGGATTCTGGCTGGAGCGCAAGCGGCTGCAATTTCCGCATCCTCTACGAAGACTAGGCCCACATTTGGGAGATATACTGGGTGGCTAATATTGTGGCTTTACGCCTAATAGATCAACTAAGGAACCACCATTCGTACCGAGACAAATATAGCACGAGGCACATGAATATAATACAGAACTCAACAATACCTACATGGACTTACAAACTACCTTCCATAATAGTTCAGCGACTATAATTGAAAAAAATTAACGCTCTTGCATTTCATCGAATCATCACTTTTGCAAGACGAAAGTAGTACTGTGCAAAAGTAGTTACATTAAACACTTTCCGTTACTTTCCTTCTTTAATCGCTTCAGTATCCAGGCGCTGTGATTCACTTATCGAATCGTTTATGTGGATTGTGATTTTTAAATGAATGAAACATTCATTTTCTTGCACTGTTGCTAATTTATTTCGGTGTTTTTGTCTTGGATGGAAACATACTATTTGTTAAACTTTTCGTATTATAGTTCTTCAAAACAGATTTGTATCTTTAATACGCGACATTATTTCACGATAAAGTAACGAAAATTAACTGCGTGCAGCCACAATCGTAATTTAACACAGACTGGCTGCTGACACAAGGCAATAAATTACTACCGTAGACTCCGTCAGAAATTAATTTCGAAAGAAGTTTCATTGATCGATTGTGTGGCAATTCTGTACATTAGAGAAGTGTTTTCTGTAGTATAGCGAAATGTAACTTGCATTGACAATTATTTTTAACCGATTCTGTTTAAGCTGGACGTAAAAAAATACACATCTGACTAGCTTTTCAGTATGTACATACTTTTGTATAATAAGCATATTCAGTATTTTCGTAACTATTCAGTAGGATAAAAGAATACAAAAAAAATACAACAACAGGCAGCACCCCATCAAAAGCCGAGAATTTCGCCAATATCTACAGAAAGTGGTACCGCGCGATTCATTAACTGGGAGACCGGCATCCACAGACTCAACGTGGAAGAAAGAAAATTACCCTGAAGTTGTTACAACTTCAAGCAGGCCTTCGATAATAAAGACGGAAGAGATGTTATAAAATATACAACTGTTCGGCATACCGTCCAAATCAATTTTGGTTATTAACGCAGTCTTGGAAGGTTCGAAGGCAACTGTGAAAGTGGTTGGAGAATTAACCGACTGTTTCAATATCAATAAACGAGTCAGACAAGGTGATATTCTTTCCACGATGATCCCCAATTTGACTTCAGAACCAATTAACGAAAACTGAAAATATCTGAGCACACAGGTATACCTTTGCTGTAATTAGTAGACAAGAATGCCGTTGTAGATAGTAGTGGTGGAACTGAAAGAAGCCACACAGCAAGGTGATTAGACATTAACGAATCAAGAAGTATATGGAACTGCATAGAACAGGGGCACTGGATAACTGGCCAGCACTAGGTTTTAATTTTGAGCATGTAGAAGATTATTGATACGCAGGGGCTAATATTAATGAAGTAAAGTCCATGTCCACTGGAATAAAACGCCGAATTCTAAGTGTTAATAGGTGTTGTTATACATTTAAAAAGATAGTGATATCTAGGTTGGTAAATCGACAGTTCAGAACCCACAATATAGACACAGTCCACTCAGAAAGTGACCACAGCCTAAGAGCGACGTCAACGTGCAATAACCAGTCATTGACGGCAGGTGGCTGCACAGGTAGTGAAGGGTGAATAAGGCGTGTCGAGGGGACCAAGGAAATAGTGCGGTCGTTGTCGTAATGTAAATACGGAGCGATTTATCTGCCTTCCGAAAGGGCAATATCATTGGTTTTCGGGCCAAGTGTTCAAGCATTTCCGAAACGACCAACATTGTAAACGGTTCGCTTGCTACCATGGTTAAAGTATCCCATGCGTGGCAAAATGGCGCTATACAAAATCAGGGCCACGTTAGGGGTGAACGACGGCTGCGGAGATGTGAACAGATGAACAGACGTGCATCTATTGAGCAACTGACTGCCCAGACGAACCAAGGAGCTAACAACACTGTCTCCTCAACGACCATTCAGCGAACGCTGCTGCGGACGGGCTTCCGCAGCAGGTGTCTGATTCATGCGCCCGTACTGACTGCTACTCACGCCGCCGTCGGCTGGAATTTGCCCGCCAATACTCCAATTGGAAGTCCTCTGGCCTTATCAGATGAACCACGTTTTATGTTCCGTCGATAGATGACCTTTTGCGTGTAAGTTGCGAAACGTCTGAAAGCAAACGCCTTCCAACAACCATCGGAAGGGACCCAGCAGGAGGACAGAGCTTTATGGTCTGAGAAATGTTTTCGAGGCATTCCCTGGGTGACATCATTCTGGAAGACACAATGAATGAAAAAGCAAGTACGTGTCTATCCCTGGGGACACGTCCACCGCTACACGCAGTTTTGGCACGATGGCATCTACTAGTAGGACAATGCAACTTTTCCACACCTCGCAGTGTGCGTGCGTGTTCGAAGAGCGCCAGGTTGAGGTTACCGTACTCCCCTCGCTACAGAACTCGCCGAATTTAAATCCAATCGGGAATCTCTGGGCAACCCCGATCGGGCTGTTCCTGCCATGGATCCTCAACCAAGGAACATAGCGCAGCTGGCCACGGCACTGCAGGCGGCATGGCTCCACGCCCTGTCGGTACCTTCCAGACTCTAGCTGACACACTTCCTATACGTCTCACAACGGTCAGCGTTGACCAGCATATACGGACATGATTAGGCCAGTGGTTACATATGGAAGGGATGCATGGACACTAACCAACACTGTCGAACAACTACTCAGAATATTTGAGCAAAAAATACTACGGAAAATTTATGGAGTGATCTGAAATAATGATGGTACTTAGACAGCAAGGACCAGTCATCAGTATGATCGCCTTGTAAAAGGAGCTGATATTTTAAGGCTACTTAAAAGTGTGAGAGTAGCCGGGCTGGGGCACATCCTAAGGATGAAGGAGACAAGAACTACAAAAAGGATTCCTTCAATGGAAACAAACAAGATGAAGATTAAAAAGAGAACCACGTAAACGATGGATGGATGACGTTGAAGCAAACATCAGAGCTCTAAGAATTACAGGATGGAGCAGGAAAGTAAACGAGAGGGCAGAATAGAAGGAAACCGTTAAGGAGACATAGGCCCACGCAGTATCGTAAAAAGGAAGGTTGGTGTTTAAAAGCTCTTTAAGTCTTTCCCGAAGGAAACATCTTACAGAAGCTCTGTAAGAGGGGGCAGTAAATGGCGAATGAGAAAGCATACATTCTGCTACTGTTTTTGATTGGCTGAAATACCAATATTTGAAACAAGTTCGGGAGCAGTTCTGAAACTCGGCGACATAGAGGATTCTGCCAGGTGCCCTCGTGGAGTAGAGGTGGCAAGTCGTGGGGCCTTTGGGGGTAGTGTGTGTTTTGAAGTGGTTATCATAGCAGATGTGATCAACGTTGTTACTTTTCGGCACAGGAAACCCCCAAAGAATTCGTAAGTGTGATCCTGTCTGCGACCATCAAATTCTGCTTAGGCATTTTACTGTTTCTCTCGGCGAGCGTTACGGATTAGTCAGTATGGCCTTCATTGATATAAAGAGGTCTCGAAGCAGAGCGACGAACTATTAGCTACCTGGATGTGCAGTTGGATAAAAGTAACGGACTTGGTTGGTGTTAATTCATGCCAATAATTGTATCCGTGCAAATTTGAGGAGATGATGATGATGATGATGATTGGTTCGTAGGGCGCTCAACGACACTGTTGTCAGCGCCCGTGCAAATTCCCAATCTTTTCACAGTCCAGCCTCGCCACTTTCCCGAATGATGATGAAATGAGGAGGACAACACAAACACCCAGTCCCCGTGCGAGGAAAATCCCTGATCCGGCCGGGAATCGAACTTGGGACCAAGCGATCCGGAGGGTTGGGTTGTTTGGAGAAGGAGACCGGACAGCGAGGTCATCGGTCTCATCGGATTAGGGAAGGACGGGGAAGGAAGTCTGCCGTGCCATTTGAAAGGAACCATCCCGGCATTTGCCTGGAGCGATTTAGGGAAATCACGAAAAACCTAAATCAGGATGATCGGACGCGGGATTGAACCGTCGCCCTCCCGAATGCGAGTCCAGTGTGATCCAGAGGCAACATCAAATTTGAGATTGATCCGTACAAATTTTAGGATGATGCTTTAGCGTTACTCTTTCCCTGCTGGCTATGAACTGTTTTGTCGTTGCTAAAGCGCACTGTGCACACTGTGGGAGGAGTGAGTGGTGGTGACACGCCAGAGCACACACTGGACAGTTACAAATTACTTATTGACTTCAATGGAGGACGACGTGAGGTAGACACGCCTCTCCTCGCTGCCCCGGCCGGGCGACAGAGCTGCCGAGCTGGCACCCTGCGCTGCTGCGGCCGGCAGCCCGCAGGCCACGGCCGCTGGCGCCAGCGGCGCTACGTGTTGTGCACCAGCGGCGTTCCACTCGGGAATTGGTTCCTCCTCTCCCCATGCGGCCGCGATGGCACGTGTGGAATGTGGAGTGTGCTGTGCGTGGGGTGGTGCTGCTGGTTTCTGGCGACGGGCAGTGATCACTGTCTTAAAATCCAAACTTATTTAGGTGCCTCCAGTGCCCATTTTGTTTCACTAAAACCCAGCGCCTATTCACATTGTCGTAAAAGAGTTTCGCCCTGGTGTGGCGGCACTGTCCCACTTGCTACAGGATTATCGCTGTGCAGCGTCATTTTCCAGTCAGCTCGGCTATCCTTGCTTCTTACTGTGATCCATATGCTGCCACACTTGCAGCTACTAACTCGCAGTTGTTAACGCACCATTCTATGGCGGCTCTCGTACAGCTAGTTCTTTCTTTCGTTAATAACTAACAGTTTTATGTCCAGAAACTGGATCTGGGTATTACACTGCAGTCATTGTTCATGAGAGTTGCTGGTGGCCACATTGCTGCCCTGTGATTGGATTTCGGGATCTTTCTGAAAGTACTATGGATTGCTCTGGGGCTTTGATAAGTGGCATTGGAGTAGTCAGATGTTTAACACTGTCTCAAAAGACTGGCGACCGCTATTTAGGTTGATTTGTTAGTATAACAGAGCAGAGGGTTAATCGAGGTTGTAATATCCACGACATTATGTTCTAGCCACAAGATGTTAAAATGAACTGAGTGTACAAACTTAAACAAATATTATCGATACTACGTATAAAAAAGTCTGTGTCGTGTAAAAAAGACGATAATTATTTCATTATTTCTGAAATAATTTAATTTCTGTGTGAATTAAAACTATTATCAGATAACTACATTCATAGACAACGACAATTATAATCTTTTTTGTTATCTGCGGTAACTGTGGTTCAGTTGTTCTTCCTGTACTAACCGATGAACTGTTCGGACGTGAGACGTGAGAGGTCTGTAAAGAGAAAACTTGTAACTATATACTGTTAATTATTATTTGAAAAATAGAGTGGCTACTGTCTGGACGTGGATTTGAATTTATTTCAATTGTAATCCAATCTAATTAATGTTTTAAGTTTTAATTTTTCAGCTCCGCAATTAGGAGCGCAGACATCAGCGCCAGTTAACTTACAGCGGAGTTTACCAGTAGCTGGTATAAAAAATATGAAGTATTTTTCATTGAGAATAATTTTAAATGCTAAAGAATAGAGAGAAAAAGGCTTAAAGACTTTTGTCTAAATATATTAACTTGATACAAAAGGAATCGACAATAACAATAGACAAATTGACTATCGTCTGTCTGCCGCCATCTTAGCAAAAATATCTCCGCGGCAGTTTTTAATCGAGAATTTTAACAAACATAAATGTTGTTAGATATAAATGAATGGAAGTGAATGTGCACTGGTGGCCCCGAATCTACTTTAAAAGAGAGAATTCAACTCAGATTCGATCTTTAAAAATAGTACTCACAGCACGTTACGTAATATCAATTTCTTATTTGCTGATGTATGAAGCCTAATTATTTCGGACGATTTACATGAAATATTTTAATAGGAGACATGCGTCAGTGTTGTGCGCGGGTAGTATTTGGTGACTAAATATTCCTTTTGCTAGAGATAAGTGCTTCCATCTTAAGTAACAGTTGTGTAAAATCTGATAAACGATATGCAATTTAGTGCCACTCACGCGACTTTACAGACAACATTTCTACACAACGTAAAGGGGAGATTTCTTTAGCAAAGTGAAAAATATTAACCGGGATAATCATTTTTGAGATCAAACGAATTGTTACGCTGACAGTAGGTAAGTGGTTTTATATATTTTTTGATCTACCTGAAATACCATTTGTAAGTAATTAAAGTCACGAAATACTATAAAACGGTTCCGCCACATGGTCCACAAGAAAGGAAACATTTCTAAGTTCATAATGGTGTTGGTACAGCAACCAGTATGTATGATAGGGAGAAACAAGCAGTCTTAGCTGCTGTGCACTGTAACAAAGACTGCTTGTTTCTTTTTTTAAAAAAATCCGATTAAATCCGCGGCGCAGTACTTCGCTTCATTGGTCTCTTGTGCCGCACGTCGCCAAGAGTGCATGGATTCTGGCGGCCGCTGGGAGTGTGACTTCGCGCAACGACACAGAAGCTCCGAGGCACAGACCAAAGGAGGGTTTCAGAAAGAAAGAAGCGAAGTTCTGGCTTTATAGCCTGGGCGAGGAAAATGTTGGGGCAGGAAATCAGACATGTCCAGAACGTATCCCTCAGTGATTCACCATTTCTCTAAATGGACACACACTACCACTATAGACACAAAGGGATTTGAATCCCACTCCTCTCGAACTCAAGTCCAAAGCCTTAGCCAGGGTGCTACCTCGTTTTATACCATTTTCGCCTCCATTGGGCTTATAATCTTCCGGAGTTTGTTGTGGCACAATTGGAGGTAAATGCTACAGTCGTAAACATTTTAGACGTCTTAAGTCGGAAGACTTACCACACAGCTTTCCACATTACTCTGTCTGTGCAAGTCCTGCCATTTATACTTACGTATTGCAATATACAGGACTATCAGTTCTGACGAGATTCCTTTCACGTCTTAAGAAATGGGACCCTCCCCTTTTAATTGTCACGTGTTCGAACTTTGAGGCAGATTACTTTGTCACTGAAATTTAGCGAGACCAGTGACTACATACATTTGTCATAAAAACGATTTTTTTTCGGGGAACAATGAAAAGTAGTGTTTTCATCGATTGATACAGTTATTCCGATACCCGTACATATCTTCGTCAGTACGACATGCTGGTAGCTGAAACCACACACAGTACTTACTGGTGACAGTTAAGGCTTCAGCCGTGGTCGAAGCAAACGAACTCACGAATTATGAATCTGCGTTTCAAGAGTGTGTTCAAACAAATGTTTGTTTTTCCATTATCTATCGTTTCTAGGAAGTCTCCTCAACTTACAGCCACCCCCACCCCCCCTGTAGCCAAAAAGTAGGACACTAGGTGCAACTGTCTTCGAACCGATATAGCTCACAAAATGAACTTATCACACAAGGGAAACGGAGTGAACACATGGCACGGGGAGAACAGTTTTCGGAGACGAAAGAACCTCACATGACGCGCCCTGAAAGCAGTTTAAGCGACGGGAGCCGTGCAAGATAAGCGGTGCATTGTGCCAGACAGGGTCGTGACACCAGCCAGTTGTGTAACCGGGTTTCGAACCGGAGGCGTGAAATCAGTGGGCGTGCGTTGCGAAACGCAGGTGCAGTCGAGTTGTAGCCTGTTGGTGGGAAGCAAAGCACGGCCGTTAACGTCGTCATTTCCTGCGCCTCGCCCTACTTGCTGGGCCCGTTCAAGGCGACGTGCTGTCATTTAAGACTTCATAGTGAATACTAAGGACCCACAGCCTTCGGTGGCAGGCGCCGCAGACTGATAGTCGCAACTCCCTGTGCTCTGCGGTAGACATTTCGAGAGGCGACCAGTTCCTCCACCTAAACAAAGCTGGAATCGTCACACCTCGCTAGCAGTGTTCACGCAAAACGGTGGAGCACCCACCCGCAGCAGAAGGGGAGACAGATCCCCACCTGCTAGTCACCTGGCCGCCTACCCCCCACTGTACCGCTGGCTAGAACGCAGCCTTTCTGGCAACGTGGCACGCCTCCACATGCCTGCTACCAAGTGAACTATGCGAATGTCGTACAGAGTTTTATACTGCTGTCAAGGAGCAGTTATTTATACTAACATATTGCCAGCTGTTTGCAATATTTGGGCTGATTCACTGCAGTGATCTAATTTTCATCTATTTTGACTCGTTTCTTATGTAGAAGAGCACACACAAATGTCTTGCGAGGCTAATCCAAAAAAATAACCATCGTTTGCCTTTGATACAACGGAAAAATTTATTTCACTAACAAAAAAAGACACCATTCACGATTTAAGCATATCGCGATATGTACATGAGCTTTAGAGCTCGTGTGCCACAATGTTCTTCCCTTTCTCAATATTCCGTTATTCCTCAGAATAAATAACATCTAGATAGGTTTTTAATTTAATTTTTGACTATCATCGGTTCTTCAAGCTCAATCTAGCTATATACACAGGTTATACACACCTTGTACTCTTTCTTACACATAGGCCAAAAAAGAAAAAAGAACTGTAGTGTTTTATTCTTGTGATTTCTAGTGTGCTGAATCCTAATGTAACTACGAGAAAGTAATATCATCAACCTTTCTTTTACGTTTAACACTCAGTATTAAACTCGGGCGTAAGTCGCGAAGTCTGTATTGTTTGTTTGTCTTTTCTAATTGGAAAACGTGGCATATTTGCTATTAGCCAGTTTACTGCGTTATTTTTGTTCTGGGATAGAACGTTTCTTCTAATTTTAACATCGCCTTTATCTGAATGTTGGCTAGGTCTGTTCCATGCAGTATCAATAACAAATTTTGGATCCTTACACAATTCAGTTTTTCTCCAAACACGGAAGTATGTTCCAAGGTGTCTACCATCTTGTAAATTTGGCACTGGTAACTTAAGTTTCCTATTGTTACGATTATCTGAATGACTAAGTCGTGCCAGGAAACCTTCGAGTCACTGGTGAGGAATTTAAGATGGAGCTTTTTCCACATGCGCCAGTTAACATTTCGGTGTTTTTCCTCAATTTGGATTCGTTTTTGCCCCGTTATCTGATTTTAAGTCAGTATTGTTATTTTGAATTTAAAGTTTCACTACTGATGGAACATAGCTCTTTACTAAAGCTTTCATATGGTTTCGTAGGTAGTGAATATTGTGCAGACACACTTGGCGGTGTAGCAGTGTCAGTCCAAGAACGAGGAGCCGCGCATGTGTATTGCTTGTCTGAGTGACTCTGCACGTTCCCTGATGAGGGCAGCAGCGATCGAGCAGTTCATCTTGCGCATTCACATTTCGTTTGTACACCCCAGACTTCATGCTACCGCCTAAACAAAAATCTAATGGCGTAAGGTCCGGCGACGTCGGTGACCAGATAATTGTACCACCAGGACTACAACGACAAATCCAGCAATTGGTATAACTGCGGTTGAGATGTTCCCTCACACATCTTGTAAAATGTGGAGGGGATCCGCCAAGCTGGAAGTACACTACAGTTCGTGTATGCAAAGGAACGTCCTCAAAATTTGCAACAAACGAATTTTTCAAAAAAAAAAAAAAAGCAAGTAATTCTGTCCCAATATTCGATGTTGTAAAACAATTGTACCTTTCACCAACAGCGCCACTCAAGGTGAACTCTTGATCGTAGAGAAAGTCACGTGGACCCATCCACAAGCAGACACCGACAAAAAGGTCGACCCCTCCTACAATGTGCTTCGTATTAGTTCTATTTGGTGGATCTTTAATTAAAATTGTGGCTTCGGACTGACTTCTTGTTGCAATCCCGCCGACGTTACATCCAGTGTAGTATTGCTATCTGACATACGTAATGTATGAATCACTTATTGCTGTTATTGATGTTACTTGTACTTGTCATTGTCTTCTTAGGAATAAGTACTTCAGTCATTACTGATTACGTTTTCTTCCCACAAGGTCTGGCGTATCATTTGTTTTCAGTAAATGGAATTTTTAAAATTGAGTTTCCTTTAATATTATCTATATATTAATTTTAACAGCCACAAAATAAGTATATCTTAGTATGAACATGTTTGGTAATATTTTTGAATAGGGCACAGCCGATTTTACAGTGGATGCTGATTTCCTAATGTATGTCCTTTTCTATTTATTACTTTCCCTGCATACTGTTTCGGACAGAGAATGCAGGAACACCTTTCTTCTGAGCTGTAAGCAAGCTAAGTAAAGAAATCAACTCACTTGAATGCAACAGGAACTATATAGAAAAACTGTGATACGAAAGGTTACGCAAATCGCTCGGATTCGTATCATAAAATCCTTTGCTTCCTATTTACTTGGTTATCACTGGACCTCAAAATTTGTTGTCCATTTTCCATGTGTATCGTTGGGGCCTTCTTCAGCTTAGTGCGCCAAGGGTTTTTCAATGTCGTATTCTTAACTGATGTCAACTGAGCTGTGTAGTGTTGTGTGTCTTGAGTATGATTTTGGAAACTTATGGGTCAGTGTCACCATCAAGGTGGCTGGCTTCAGTGAAGTTAATACGGAGGCAGAAATAAGAGAGGTTGGAGTTTAGTGTCTCGTCTTCGTTGAGATCATTAGAAACTCATGTGGATGCGATACTGAAAGGAGTCAGTCACTAACTTTTCAAAGAAAACCATCGCGGTATTAGTTTAAAGACATTTGCGAAAATCCTGGAAAAAAAGATGGATGGTCGAAGATGGACTTGGCGGGCAGGTGTTAACTCTTTCACTACCAGTGGTGTGCATCTATCCCAGATAGTTTGTAAGAGAACCGGTGGGAATTTGCTCCATGTTACAGCTATCTATCAGCGCCCCACTGGTCAAGGCCAGCCTGGTAATGTTTTGCGGAATTCTTGTAATTACTGCTTGCACAGGTTGTGCCGCCTTCCAATTTCATCGTTAACCCTCCGCAATGGCGCATCGAATTGGTTCGCTCCAGCAGATAGGCAATCCAATGAACAGATATGGAAAAAGCGCTGTTGTCGCGCTTCCCCCAGGAAGTTTCGTGTCAATGAATTGGACGCACGGATTGGCGTTTGGCATATCGAGTACCTGTAGTGAGAGTTAAAAAACATGGTGAGATGCTCTGTCCACTGATTTGGTGTGTTTTCTGTACGTCTTTTAACTTTTGCGCAGTTTTCTTCTCATACCCCTGGCTACTTATGAATAGCCCTGTATATCCAACTTCTCACCACGCCGGAAAACGAGACCACTGTAAGTATTTCTCATACACTACTGTTTGTGAAAACAAATTCTCAGAAGCAATGGTCTGCCACATGACACGATAAGACGACGTGTAGAACAGCGAAACCATATTAAGTAATTTAAACGACAGAAAGGTGGCGTGCACGTAGGCCCAACAGCGCACTCTTTTGTGTGATCGGACAGTTCAGTGTTAAGACAGGTCAATTGGCGCGGAACCGTCATACGAAGTGGAGACGTGTATCTAAGTGCCACTACACCTCGGCGACATCACACAGGTTAGAATATCGGCACGTGAGTGCTTTCGACCGGCGCAGAATGACTGATCTCCAGGAAAGATCTGTCGTTCCGTGACAATGCGGCTAGTACAGAGCACGCTGCTTCAACTATGAGGCGTATATGGAACTAGTGGAGAGAAGAAGGTTGTACACACCGCAAGACAGGATATCGGACGACACAATGTGCCCACAATGCGAGATGTTCGACGTCTTGACCGCTTGGCAGTAACGGACAACTTCGTCCACAGCGTTGGAGCACTGCAATGGGTGTGGACAGGTCTGCGTCGACAGTATGACGCAATCTTCTGTCGGCTGGACTGGCGGGAGGTATGCCGTTGCTTCCGCTTCCATTGACCAGAAAGCAACAACGCCGCAACTGCAAATGGACACGTGAGCGCCTACACTGGCGTGCTGAGAAGCAAAATGCACTGTTTAGGAACAGTCTCGCTTCAGCTACAGTGATATGCGTAAGCGTTCTACGTCTCTGCGGCGAACGCAATCAGGCACATTGTATTGTTGAGCGACATAGCGGACAAACGCCATGCGTGACGATTTCGGGCGCCATTGAAAATAACACGCGATCTCGACTCCTACATGTTGAGGGCAATCTGAACAGCTACTGCTACAACAGGGAGGTTTTACAGCCCGGGGCCACGTGCCATATTTCTGCAGGACAACGACCGGCCGCATGTAGCGAGAAATGTGCAAACCTACTTCGAAGAACGACGGGCACCACTGTTTCTCTGGTCTGCCCGTTAGCCTGACGTTTCGCCCATCGTAATGTCTGGGATATGGTCGACCGGCAAGTTGTTCGTTCAGGTCCTCCTGAGCCACAGTTAATGCTATGTGGACACGCCTACAGACCGAGTGGCAGACTATTCCCCCACCAACATATTCTGGCGCTCTTTCATTCCATGACACGGCGTCTGGCGGCTTTGACTGCAGCATGTGGTGGCGCCAGTCTGTACGGTCACAATGCATGTACAGGTCTGTAATGCTGATCACTGTGTAGTGTCCTGTCCTTCAACGGTGGAATAAATTTCAATGTGACCATATCTCTCGGTCTTGGTGGTTCACATTTTCTAAGCTGTGGTGTATTATTACTTCTGACTGACAAATAACGGCCTATTAATGTTCTTAAAAAATCAATCAAAAGATCGGTGTAAGATTTTCACCCGCAAGAAGCATTTCATTGCCATTGATTAACTAGCTGACCTGCCTGTCCTTAAGGAATTACGTAGCAGCCTCGCTGTGATAGCAGTGATTACGAGCCTAGTTTTACATTTCGCGTACGACGTTCAGGATGAACGCAGCAACGTCTCGAGAGCCGCGTCGCGTGCATTCGTAAGGCAGAGCAGCTAACTGGTCCCAGGAGGCCCGCTGTCCGCTGACGTCACAGAGTTGCCGCCGAGCTCTCTCGCTGCCGTCTTCTACACACGGCATGCAGACGGCTCCGCACCACGGGCGCACCAATCGAGTACTGTGCTTACAGTAGAGCATCGATTATGTGAAAGTGGTTGCGTAGGGGGGGGGGCGGGTGGGGGGGGGGGGAAGTGCATTCGGGTAAATGATTTTTCGGATGACTGAACTAGTGCACTTGATAGGTGGGGCACCCACAGCTGTAGAAATCGTGCGGAGTAACAAAAAACCTCAAAAGCTTCTGCGAAAAGATTTATTGACCTATTGACCTCCAGGTGCCAAACACTGATATGTATAGTTAATCTATATTATAGTAACAAAAAGAGAGACCACGGACCTTTTTAGACGCTGAAGCTGTCCCTCAATAAAACAGATGTCCCGCATCCTTATGCTGATCATAGCGCAAGATCATCATCGTCAACAACTGGGGTGGGCTACATGCGAGATGTAACCTAGAACAAACAGGGATACTAAGAACCTGATCAAATTATACGAAAATCCCAGTGACAAACAATGATTACTGAAAGGAAGTTCAGAACCCATTTTAAAACCGCCAGTAATAGATAGTGGTCACACAAGCAGCGGTGAGAGGACGTGCGTGGAGCGGACCGGCCCGTAGCATAGCATGTACTGACAGCTCGGGGAATAATAAATGGCAATACGGCCCTGTCGCGCATGCCGCAAAGCTCCGCCTGCCTCAGCCAAATCGTGGCCTCAGTAGTCGTAAGATTCGGTGGAGAGCCAGTTTAAATTGAAATTTAAGGTACCTGCCAGCAAAGAAGGTAGGGGAACATCTGTACAACAAAACACTGATTCAAAAAACATTAATAAAAATCATGTTAATTCCCTTACACAAACCGTCCACTGCGTGGACAGACTAATATTTACAGTGATGTACTTCTTAGCAGAATGATAAACAGCAGGCAAACACATACATATTATCAATGAAGACACATTACTAGAACAGGTGGTCTCCTAATGAAATGACAAAAATGAAGTAACTGAACTGTGTGCAGTCCAATAGGGTTCTTAGGTGGTGGTTGTTGGGATGATTAATTGGGACTAAACAGCTAAGGTCATCAGTCCCCCATTCCAAAAACAGGCGAGACAAATTCGCGGGGCAGGTAAAACCCCAAGGGGAAGGAGACTCCCCCCCAGGCACTAAAAGAACACAAATTAGGCAACGAACACTACAGACAAGAAGAGTACAGATGAACACCAGACAGAAAGAAACAGAAGAAAAGAAGATGGCCAGAGACTGGTTGACTGACCACGAGAACAAAAAAAAGGGAAAGAGTCAACCATCCGACTACACACCAAAACAGCAACCAATGACGAGACACTCGAGGACAAGAGACACAGAAAGGGAAAGGTGCAGGACCTCCCTAAATGGAACCATAAAAGGGACTACCACGGATAAAATTTAAAACGTCGTCAGCCATGGAGGCATTGTCGCTTAAAACCAAAGGCAAAGTGCCCGGGAGATTAAAAGACTGCCGGAGGGTGCGCAGTCAGGGACACTCCAACAAAATGTGGGCGACCGTCAGCCGGGACCCATACCAACACGGGGGGGGGGGATCCTCCTGACACAAAAGATGGCCGTGCGTCAGGTAGGTATGGCCGATGCGGAGCCGACACAGGATGACAGAGTCCCTGCGAGAAGCCCGCAGGGAGGAGCGCCACACATCGGTGGTCTCCTTAACAGCCCGCAGCTTATTCGGGGATGTCATGCCACGCCACTCAGCAGTCCACATCCCAAGCACCTTACGGCGCAACACGAACTGCTGATCGCGAGCCGTGAGGCCGATCTCCAAAGCTGGGGCGTCGATCGCCCCTTTGGCCAACCTGTCAACACGTTCGTTCCCCGGGATGCCAACGTGACCTGGCGTCCAAACAAAGACCACCGAACGACCAGAATGGGTAATGGCGGAAACAGACTCCTGAATAGAGGACACCAGAGGAGAAGAGGTATAGCAGTGCTCGATGGCCTGGAGGCTGCTCAGGGAGTCACTGCAGATGACGATGGACGTACCTGAGCAGGAACGAATATGCTCAAGAGCACCCAATATGGCCACCAGCTCTGCAGTAAAAATACTGCAGCCAGCCGGCAAGGAGCGCTGTTCAACATGGGCAGCGTGAGCAAAAGCATAGGCAGTGCGACCATCAACCAGGGAACCATCAGTGTAGACAGTCTCACAGCCCAAAAATGAGGCGAGGAGCGCAAGAAAACGGCGACGGAGGGCCACAGGCGGAACCGAGTCCTTGGGTCCCTGTGCCAAGTCCAGACGGACGGACGGACGGATGGGGCAAACACCAGGGAGGCGTAGGTGCACGGACCCAGAAGGGAGGCAGAAAAGGGAATGACCCCAGTTCCGACAGCAGAGACTGGACGCGGACAGCTATGGAAAGCCCAGACCTAGGTCGCCGTTCGGGCAGATGGAGGACCATGGCAGGGAAAAGCAGGCAACAATTGGGATGGCCCGGCGAGCAATGCACATGGGCAGCATAGTCGGCGAGCAGTCGATGGCGGCGAATCCGCAGTGGGGGAACCCCGGCCTCCACCAGTAGACTATCCACGGGGCTTGTACGAAAAGCGCCAGTTGCAAGCCGAACCCCATAATCAAGCCTGGACTGCACAAGGGCTCTGTACAATCGCAACAGCGTGCAGCGATCCGCACCCCAAAATGTGTGGCTCAGGCAGTGGAGGGCGTTGAGGTGCCGCCAGCACTTTTGCTTCAGCTGAGTAATATGAGGAACCCATATGAGCCGGGCATCAAAGACGAGTCCTAAGAAGCGGCAAGTGTCCACCACTTCAAGCAGATGGCCGTTGAGGTAAAGTTCAGGATGAGGGTGGACCGTCCGACGCCTGCAGAAGTGCATAACTCGAGTCTTGGCTGCAGAGAACTGAAAACCATGAGTCAGAGCCCATGATGCTGCCTCGCGAACGGCTACTTGCAGCCTGCGTTCGGTGACTCCCGTAGTCGTGGAGCTAAAGGAGATGCAGAAGTCGTCGGCATACAAAGAAGGAGACACCGATGACCCCACGGCTGCAGCCAGACCATTAAAGGCCACTAGAAATAAGGAGACGCTCAACACCGAGCCCTGCGGGACCCCATTTTCCTGTGTATAAGATGAACTAGAGGCGGCACCGACTTGCACCCAGAAAGAGCGGCGCAATAGAAAGGTTTGAAGAAAAGTCGGGAGCCGACCACG
This sequence comes from Schistocerca serialis cubense, assembly GCF_023864345.2. NCBI lineage: Eukaryota > Metazoa > Arthropoda > Insecta > Orthoptera > Acrididae > Schistocerca > Schistocerca serialis. Next base: position 420,767,041 of record NC_064641.1, read on the forward strand.
AAGACCCCACTCATGCAACGTAGCAAGGATGTGATGCCTCCATGTGGTGTCATACACCTTCCACAGATCAAAAAATACAGCAACGAGATGCTGACGTTGGGCAAAGGCCGTACGGATAGCAGCTTCCAGCTGCACCAAATTGTCCGCAGTAGACCGGCCCCGACGGAAGCCACCCTGGGATGGAGCAATGAGACCGCGCGACTCAAGGACCCAACACAAACGCCGCCCCACCATACGTTCGAGCAATTTGCACAAAACGTTGGTGAGGGTAATGGGACGATAGCTGTCCACCGCCAGTGGGTCCGCACCGGGCTTCAAGATGGGGACAATAAGACCCTCTCGCCATTGCGACGGAACACGCCCTCGCTCCAAATGCGGTTAAAGATGGTGAGGATGTGTCGCTGGTAGTCCCTGGAGAGATGCTTCAGCATCTGCGCGTGGATGCAGTCTGGTCCTGGTGCTGTATCAGGGCAATCGGCGAGGGCAGCGAGGAATTCCCTCTCGCTGAAAGGAGCATTGTATTTTTCAGAAAGACGCTTGTGGAATGATAACGGCGTCTGCTCGGCTCGCTCCTTGAGAGAGCGAAAGGAGGGGGCATAAGTTGCAGTCGCAGAGCTCTTAGCAAAGTGCGCAGCAAGGTATTCAGCAATGGCGGCAGCGTCCGTGCAGACAGCGCCGTCCAAGGAGATCCCAGGGACACCCATAGGGGTCTGGTATCCATAAATCCGCCGGATCCGGGACCACACAAGTGAGGGGGAGACACGGGAGCCCAGGGATGAGACATACCTCTCCCAGCACTCCTGCTTACGCTGTGCAATAAGACGACGGGCCAAGGCACGGAGCCTCTTAAAGGCGATGAGAGTCTCTAGAGATGGGTGCCGCCTATGACGCTGGAGAGCCCACCTACGGTCGCGAATAGCCTCAGAAATCTCCGGCGACCACCAGGGTACAGCCTTCCTCCGAGGGAGTCCAGAAGAGCGGGGGATGGCAGCCTCGGCCGCCGAAATGATTGTCGTGGTTAAGACACGTACCACCTCATCAATGTCGCCCTGTGGGGGAGACTCAATGGTTGCAGCGGAAGTAAAAGCTGGCCAGTCAGCCCTGTGGAGAGCCCAGCGGGGCAGGCGCCCAGAACAATGACACTGGGGCAGTGACAAATAGATGGGAAAATGGTCATTACCACACAGGTCAGGATGCACCCTCCAGTGGAGGGATGGGACAAGTCCGGGGCTGCAAAGAGAGAGATCGATGACCAAGAACGAGCCATGGGTCACACTGAAATGTGTGGGAGCACCGGTGTTCAAGAGGCTAATGTCGAGCTGAGCCAACACATGCTCCACGGCACGACCGCGGTCATCGGAGACAGTCCCACCCCATAGAGGGTTGTGGGCATTGAAATCGCCCAGAAGCAGCAATGGTGGCGGGAGCTGAGCCAGCAGCGCAGCCAAGACATGTCGGGGGAGCTCTCCATCCGGAGGAAAGTAAACAGAGCAAACAGTAATAGCTGGTGAGAGCTCAACCCTGACAGCGACTGCCTCTAAAGGCGTCAGAAGGTGTACTGGCGAGCTACAGACAGAGTGGTGAACAAAGAGGCAAACTCCACCTGATGCTCGTTGACAGGCAGCACGGTTCTTATAGTATCCCTTGAAACACGTATGTAACATAGCAGCGATGGCGAGGCATTGTAGCATCTGTGACCAGAGAGTTTGCGCTTGACCGCGCGAGTGTTGTGAGCGGTTCTCAGTCAGTAGTCGTTGCGAGTCTGTCAGTAGTCAGTCGTTGCGAGTCTGTCAGTCAGTCGTTGCGAGTCTGTAGCTCTGTCTAGTTGAGGGCAGTAGTCTGTCAGTAGTCGTCGCGAGCAGTAGCTCTGTTCAGTTGCGGGTAGTCGGTCGGTAGTAGTTGCAGAGCAGTACGCTAGTAGTCGTCATGCAGAGTACTCGGTCAGTAGTAGCAGCCCAGTGCGGTTGTGTTATGTAGGCGGTCGGCAACACTGGTCAAGATGGTGAATAAGGTATACTGCTAATTAATATAATCATTAGATAATGAAAAATTTTATTTGTTGTAATTATTCTCCAACAAGTTCCCCAATAATAATTTTTATTTCAAAAGCATTTTTTTCAAAAAATTTAATTTTTTATTGAAGTAAAGATTTCGTTGCACTTCCCATTTCATTCCACTTCTTTTGAAGAAAAATTTCACTAAAATCACAAAAAAAGAGAATATTATTATTTGCAATGCAGTTCCTCCAAGCGGTGCGCAACAACAAGAGCAGAAATGTGACATCCATTTATTCTGAGGTAAGACTTTAACTCTGATTGTTTTACACAGGGCCAAAGACCGATATCTCGGTTTAATTGTATTTTCTTGTCACTGAACGGACTTTAAATTTTGTGAAGAATTTATATTTGAGTCAGATTGCGAATTTCACATTTTTGTTGCCATTGTCAGTACATTTCATTGTGGGCAGGTTACGCTTAGCGCAATGTCCATTAGCATCCCTAAATAATATTGTCAATTCTTTTAAATTTTGCGGGGAGGTTACACTCGGCTCCCATTTCTATTAAGTATTGTCCTTTTTTTTCCTTTTAAAATTTTTGTGGGGAGGTTACACTTGGCGACACCCAGTCCAGGATCGTATTTCGTTGAGAGTCTTTTGAGCGACAGTCAGATATCTGCTCTTATTTGCTTAGATATAATTAGGATTTGGCGCTACGCTTTTATTAACTTGTGACTTTCTTTCTACAGGTCAACGGCAATTCGTTGCTCTATTGTATTTGTGTGTTGCTTTCGCATTTGTGCTTATTTGTTTGTGAATAATTTTGACTATTGTTAAAATGCCGCGAAAGACTGTGAATAGTGTATCGCGAGGTATTATGAACGAAATTACCGACTTAAACAACGTGACCAATAGTAATTGTGACACGCAGTGTAATGATGACAATCCTGCGTTCACTGACAATCAATGCATTCCAACCACTAATGATGACTTTCACCTTAATGATGAACAAACGAACTCAATTGTCTCGTCTGTTAATTTGACGACAATTGATGACGCGGGACGCTCTATAGTAATGAGCGCTGCCGAGCCTAACACACCCGATTTAGAAAATCCAAGTAATGTACAGACAAATTTGTCTAATGAAAATGAACAGGATACACAAAGTACGACGGATTTATTTAATTCCGAAATCGTGAGTGACAGTGTAGGTCCGACTGATAATCCTTTTTGTAAGTTACGGAATGACCAAATGGTCACACAGAACGTGACAATTGCATGTACTCCATCACAGAGCACTGAGAATGCAACTGCTACTTTTGATGTGAATCAATTTATGGCAATAATGCTACAGTTTAAGAACGACCTTACTGCAAATTCCAAACAACAGAGTGAAGATATCAAACAACAATTTAGTGAACAGGATAAAAAATTTAATAAAATTAATGAGAAACTTGACAATAATGACGAAAATCTCAAACAACTTCATAAAAAATTAGACGACAATTCCAGACAGCTTAGTGAACAAATTAGAGACGTTGCCGCGCAGTGCCATGACACTAAGGAACAGTTGCGCGTGGAAATTGAGGCTTGTTCACAAAAAAATAGCGAAGAAATTAAGTCTGTTGCGCAAGAATTAAGGGAAATGCAAACAGCCGCAACAGAAACACTCAGAGACGAAATTAGCGGAGTCGCTAAACAATGCTCTGAAAAAGCTACACAATTACGGGACGAGTTTAAAGGAATGACGGTAGAACTTTCGCGCACTATGGACGCAAAGATAGACGCGAAATTCGAACAGCAGAACACTCAGATTAACGAGCGCTTTAATCAGCACATACAGAACAGTGATACGCGTTTCCGCAGATTTATTCAAGATCAAAACAAAGTAAAACGACAAGTCATGGAAACAATCACTGCACAAAGACAAGAGGACAAACGTAAAATGTTCGCGAAAGCAAAAACGTATGTAGACAATAATATTACTACAGTGTCCGACAAAATTAATACCATAGAACAATTGAACGCGGAATTACGGGATGAAATTTCTGATCTTAAATCAAAAACAGATACACACACAGTAAATATTCAAACAGTGACAGACAGATTCGAACAATTAGAACTAACACAGGATTGCAATGTCATCAAAGCTGATGAAAAACTGAGCGAAACTACGCGTAAGTTGCAAAAACAGATTAATGAGTCTGATTCTAAAACCGATGATCAGGTTAAAATACTGACTGAAAAATGTGATGAACTGGCCAGTCGTATTCATGTTATCGAAATTACTAATGACAATAAATCAGACGATACTACACCGGTTTCATTTATCCAAACACCTGAATTTCAAAATTTACAGCAGACAATTAATGAGATCGATTCATCTAACAACACGTTACGTAGGAAGTTGTCAAATTTACAACAAGAAGTAACAGAAATGAAAAACATTTCAGTTAATAACATACAGCAGACGCCACGTTGCGAGCATTTGTCAGAGTCACGCAGCGTGTATAATGTGAACAATTTACAGAGACTACGCGACTTAAAATCCGAAAAGCCACGCGACTTAAAATCTGAAAAGCTACGCAACTTGAAATCCGAAATGACACAGACGAACAGATTCACACACAAACCTGAACGTGTTATCAAACTGAGTGACGAGAACGTAGATTTCGAGCAATTTGCATTTGTAAGAAAATGTAAGGAATTTAATAATGACAGAACACAGGTACACGCTTTGAGCTGTATACGTCAATTTGTTTTTATGCTTTCACCGCTATTGCGTGTAATGCAGAAACTAGCTTTGAACCAGAGGCGACAATTTGCTATTGTATTTTCATCAGCATTACCTATTATGCAGAAACTGGAATTAACATGGATACAACTATTTACTTTTGGAATTTTACCGCTATTGCTTGCAACGCAAAAGCTAAAATTTATTTGCAGTGCGTAAAAGACCTCAGGGGATTCATTACGCTTTAATGAATATGTGCCGTAGCGAGCATAGGGCCCCGAGCTGTAGTAGTGCTGTTTCATCTTTAGTTTTCTGCACTGCTGCCTTCTCTTCTACTATCCTTTATATCTATCAAAATTGCTCTTTAACTATTGCTCTACGTAGTATTAAGAAACGAGTAATGAAAACCCGATGTGACTAACTTTTACCGAATGTGACAATTTTCAGTAGGCACTCCCGTAATGACAACTACCGCCGTAATTTTAATTACAGATAAAATCGTAATCATCAGTATGTGTAAAATTATCAGCAATAGCAAACCACATTTTGGTAACAATATATGTTTTTCGCTACAATAGCATAAAAGTCAACCGCTTAGCATACCTAACCAACAATGCAGTCTACAAGGTCAACCAAACTTTAATGTTTCGCCGCGTGCACGTATAGTCCCAGCTCCAACAAATAGTAACGCATGGCAGCAAAGAAATAACTACGTACAGACAACACACTATTTCAACTCGTATCGCAATGCGCCGTATAGAAATTACTATTATGACAGACGTAAAAATAACGAGCACAATTTTCAGCGTACATTTAATAACAGTCGATCTTATGAGCAGCAACAACATCAGCAACAACGAATAATCATGAATGAACCCGACAGTAGGTACCATCCAGAGCGTAACACGTCTGGAAGAAGTAATAGAACAGTTCAAATAGTCGAAATGCCACAGAATCCTCCTAATAATAATAACACGTCAGATAGAATCTGACTAGATAATGTACAGGACGCATCTTCCAATAATACAAGCACTACCTTAGACACGCAAAATGTTGTTCACGAAAATGTAATTACTTTTGACGACATCAGAGACACTCTTTTACAGGAAAGACCAGTTATTCAGAAAACCATTTCTCATCCTGTTATTGAAATTAAAATTGGTTCTTCGAAATTCTCAGCTGTAATCGATTCCGGATCACCTATATCAGTAATAAATGAGGAGACTTTTAATGAGTGCAACAAAGAGAATACCTATCCGACATTACCTTTAGGCAAAACAAAAGTGAAGGGAGCAGTATCGAGTAAAGGAGTAGACGTTAAATTACAGACGCATTTATCATTTTGTATTGCAGGTCATACTTTTCATTCTAATTTTTGGATTGTTCCTTTATTGACAACAGACGTTATTTTAGGTACGAATTTTCTGGTGCAACACGACGCAGTGATTGATTTTCAGAATTCTTATTTAATGTTAAAAGATGAAAATGTACAACTGGCTTTAGAATTTCAGCATTCACTATCTGCGGAAGAGCAAACAATTAACCGCACAGAAGTCATTTCCGTATCACGTAACATAGACTGTAATCCCACATTGTTCACTGATACGTACGTACACAACTATAATACTTCAGACGTAACTGACTACGACGTAATGCAATTGATTTCTGATAAGGTTAAAGAGAGCAGTGCAACTACAGACGACGAACGAACGCAATTACACAAAATTCTTTTACAGCAAGCTCCAGTTTTTGACAACATTCCTGGTACTATGTCCGGCTTTATGTATGAATTTCAAGTCAAACAGCACGACACATTTAAAGCAAAGCATTATCCTATTCCATACATTCACAGAGAACAGGTTAAAAAAGAATTGCAGGATATGCTTGATCAGGGAATTATTGAACCAGCAGTTAGTCCGTACATAAACCCGCTACATATTGTTAAGAAAAAAGATGGCTCACTTCGCCTTGTACTTGATTCGCGTCACATTAATGACATTATTATTAACGAAACAGATCGACCACAGACACTAGAGGAACTTTTACAGAAATTTCATGGTACAGCTATTTATTCTACACTAGATTTGAAATCGGGATTTTGGCAAATTCAACTTCATCCGAACTGCAGAAAATATACAGCTTTTCTCTGTTTCGGCGACTGTTATCAATTTTGCAAATTACCGTTCGGCTTAACTATTTCTTCTGCAGCTTTTATTCGCGGTTTGAACACTATACTTCCGACAGAACTTAAAGACAGAATTACGACGTATGTAGACGACATTCTTATCGCAGAAGCTAACTGGTCCGAACACAATCTGATTCTTGAACAACTGTTACAAACTTTTCATGCACAAGGACTCACAGTTAATCTTAGTAAATCGCACTTTGGCAAAACTTCCATAAAATTTCTTGGACACGTAATTTCAGCAGAAGGCATTGCACCTGATCCGGAAAAACTTCAAGCTCTACGTGACATTAGTGTTCCTACGACGAAGAAACAATTACGCAGTTTTTTGGGCTTAATTAACTTTTTTCGTAAATTTATTCACCATTCTGCTTTAGACACGCCTAGACTATGCCAATTAACAGGTAAAAACACTATTTGGTCTTGGGATAAGCAAGCACATTCTGAATTCATGAACCTGAAACATGCTCTGTTGAATGCTCCACTTTTATCGCACCCAGATCTTACTAGAAATTTTTCCATTGCCACCGACAGTTCCAACACCGCTTTAGGTGTACATATTTTCCAGGAAATAGAAGAAGATGGTTCAACAGTAATTAAAAACATCGCATTTGCAAGTCGCATTTTGTCACCCGCTGAACGAAATTATTCCGTTACAGAATTAGAAACATTATGTGTTGTATGGGCTTTTACGAGATTTCGGCACTTTCTTTATGGTAGACATACCACCGTTTACACAGACCACAGAGCGATACAATTTTTACTTTCGGCCAAATTCACTCACGACAGGTTAAGCAGATGGAAACTATATTTACAGGAATTTAATTTTACAATAGTTCACATTCCCGGTACACAAAATGTTATAGCAGACGCACTATCGCGTTCTCTCGGCAACAATCAGCAAGACGTAGCGACCAACTTCTGCAAAACAAATTTCAGTGTCATGTACATTCAGCAAGTTGCATTTGAAAACTTTATTTCATCGTCATTACAGGACATAGCACAAGAACAAAACAAAGACAACGTGTGGAAAGAAATTAAACAGCTTTGGCAAGATAAGAATAATGTTACGATTAGGAACCACTACACTGTACGCAATGACGTTCTGTTTCGCCGCTCTCATCCTGACAGCAACAATTGGTTATTATGCATTCCTGACGAATTGGTCAACAAATTAATTTGGTACACTCATTTAAGCTACGCACATTACGGAGCACGAAAATGTTTTCTTATACTGAGACAGAACTGTTATTTTGCCAACATGGAGAAACGTATACGACGAGTTTTAGCGTCTTGTAAAATTTGCCAGAAAGCTAAATCAGACACCACTTCACATATTCCTCCATTATATCCCATTATACCTGTTAAATTAAGACACATGGCCGCAGTAGACATTTTTGGTCCGATTCCGAGAACTAACAGAGGTTTTTGCTACATTTTTGTCGCTGTTGAGCTCACTTCAAAATTTGTTACTTTCACTCCATTACGCAAAGCTACTGCTAAAACTGTTTCGAAAGCATTTGTAAAACATTTTCTATTTCATGTAGGGCATGTAATGAAAGTAATTTCTGACAATGGATCTCAATTTCGTAGTAGCGTATGGACACGCATGTTACGAGCCAGAAACATTTCTCCGATCTATATATCCAAGTACCACGCTTCTTCGAACCCCTGTGAAAGATTAATGAAGGAAATTGGTAAACTGTGTAGAATATATTGCCACAAAAGACATATTGATTGGGACACACACATACTCTCATTCCAAGATGTAATTAATTCCATTCCAAATGAATCCACTATGCTATCTCCGTCTGTTATACTGAAAAATGCTGAACCACCTAACAAAATTAAAGAATTAATAACATTTCCTACATCTCGTCGATTACGACACCACGAAATAATTAACATTGCGCTGAACAACATCAAACGTGCCGCAGAGCGCCGGAGAAGACAGCAAAAACAGGTTTGTACACGCCGCGACTTTCACGTTGGACAGAAGATATTGATACGTACACACTATTTATCCAGTAAATTAAAAGGTAAGTGCAGTAAATTTGAACTTCTATACGCAGGTCCGTATCGGATTCGCAGCATCCCTCACCCCAATGTTGTACACGTCGAAACTTTGAGAACCAGAAAATCGAAAGGCAATCACCATATCTCAAACATTAAACCGTTTATTGAGTGAAACCACTGTATGATTCAACACACTATGATGTCATTTACTAATGCAATTAATTCACCTGACTAATTACTGATGATTATCGTATTTTTTCTTGGCAAGTGCCCGGCAAGGTAAGGTTAGCAGGTCGCTTTTCTTGTCGTTACACATCAGACCGTGCACATTTTCCACTTTTTTGTGTATATGATTGTATTCCAGTTTTGTTTGTATGCACTGTGAAATAGTTAAGATATAACACACACCAGTTGACTTTGACATTTTTTTTGCCTTATGACATCTCAACATCGTGACTGTTTTACATTTTTTTTTTTTTTGCTGCTGCATTGTATTATTCTGTGTACATTTTTGCATCTGAACACTGTCAACGTCTTTAACATATTACGTTTTCTGTCATGTTATGCTGTATGGTTAATTATGTCACCATAAACCAGTCATTATCTAGTGGGTATATGATTTAAATGCAGGACATTAATCTCTGTCATCAATTTCAGAAAGAAATGATGCATGTAAGAAATAAATTCAACAGAAATGGGAATTTCACCTACGGGATAAACGAAAGGAGATGCAATAACTTTATGAGGAAGAGTAAATGGATCAGGATTAACAAGCATTAACAAGAATATACTATACTCATCACAGAATAGCAGTCTTAACTAATTTTTTCTTTCAGAATACAAGGTGATTGATGCAGGCTGTCAGAGAGAACTACACATCTTAGTTTTAGTGATTAAATATGCTAGAGATAAGGAATAGTTATGTAATGAGTAATGAAGTGATTTTTTGCAGATGATAATGAATACTGATGAATAATGATGAAGGATATGGTATTATGAATAATGAAGTTTTTCTTTACAGGTGATGATAATGGTGAGGTTATGATGATATGGATAATGAAGTTTTTTTCTTTACAGATGAGGATAATGTTGAAGTTATGTATTTATGCTACGTAGTTATTTAAGTATTTGTTGCAGTTTGCTTTGACAGCAGGTGTTACATTGCATAGTAGGATGACTGAAAGTTTTGGAAAGGACAGCTATGGAACACATTTTTATACACACTTCACTGCCTGTTAATTCGAAGTTCACTACTTTTCAGCATAGTGTGCGTTTCTTCTTTCAGGTCAATAATCCATTTTGTATTTTTTTCCAGGAGAAGTTTTTCATGATACTTACTAAACCTGTTACTTATTATACCTGTTCTAGTACTTGCATTTTTATATTTTTACCCATTTGTGTCTATCGTTTATAAATGTGATCACATGTACTGCCTTGTTACATAATCTTGCTACAGCTGACTCATGACGAATGACGTTACCTATCCTCATTTGCTGCAATAGGTCAAAAGCAAATAGTGTTATGTTTCAGCAATTAATTATCGATCCCAACGCAATGCATTGCTACCAAAAAAAAAAAAAAAAAAAAAAAAAAAAAAAAAAAAAAAATGTATTACCAGTCCCACATAATGTCACTAGTTTATGATAATTCTGAATAATACTGATCAACTCTGAATAGCATGTCACTTGAGTAATGACCTCTTAATGAGACTATATTCAAAATAATGCTTTGTCACTAGCTAATAACTGCCACTGTTTATTGTAATGATACTACTTATAATGCCTGTGATTATTAATGATTTGACTGTAATTAACTGATTTTAATAATGACTTTGTAATGATCTGAATACTACTGAAGGAGGAACACTGTTTATTGTAATGATACTACTTATAATGCCTGTGATTATTAATGATTTGACTGTAATTAACTGATTTTTAATAATGACTTCGTAATAATCTGAATAATACTGAATGATGATTCTATTCAATACTTGCTGGCCACTGAGTGCCAATAATTAATGTCACTTGAAGAATTGTTATTAATTATGCCATTAATTAGCCCTTTTTTTCCCATGTTGAGTTTTCATGTTTTGGTTAATGGCCAATGAGTGCCAATAATTTGTATCACTCAATGTATTATGTTAATGCTAGGCCAATAATTGACTCTCCTTTTCAACTAAGACTTCTGATGAACATTATTCTGTCATACTAAATATACTTTGTAACTGGCCAAGGACCACCACTGTTTATTGTAATACGATCACCCATGATGCCAGCTAGTGATTCTTAATAGATTGGAATGACACGTAATTAATTAACTATGGTACTGTTTAATAATGCTTTGTAATTAATTAAGGCTAATAATTCTTACTATATTGAAATGACAAATGATTAATTAATTAACTGTAATTAGACAAATGATTAATCAACGACAAATGATTAATTAACTGTAATTAGACAAATGATTAATTAATGACAAATGATTAATTAACTGTAATTAGACAAATGATTAACTAACGACAAATGATTAATTAACTGTAATTAGGAAAAGGCTAATGATTATTGGAATGACAAATGATTAATTAACTGTAATTAGGAGAAGGTTAATGATTCTTAATTATACTCTGTAACTGAAAAGAATGCGATTATTTCATAATGCTTTGTAACCAGGAAAAGAAGGCTACTGATTCTATGTAAAACAATTAATGAACATTTTTCTGTAATACTACATACTTGGTACAGAAATGTTCAATAACTGGGCTATGAATGCCACAAACTATCAATGAAGACTGTAATTGTCAATATTATGTGACTTGATGTCCTTCACCTCATAAGCTGACTACCCTGAATTACTGCAATGTCCATTTGTCCTGTTTATCCCAGTGATCATGGAGCACTATATTTGGTTTTGCACTAATTCTACGTTGGTGTGCCTTGTAAGAGTGTGGTGTTGACACGACATGCTGTCCACCACCATGAGCGATGAAGACATTATTATGGTCCCACTGTTTGGTGTACGTAATGTACTGCCAAAATGAAAACATGGAACATTACTACGACAGTTCAGTGTCTTGGCTACACTGATAAATTCTGATGGGAAAAGAACTTCAAGTTGTGTCACTTGGTGTTGTACTTCTGTGGAAAGATATGGACTTTCAGAGCAGCTGTGTGCAATCTAAAGTGCTACAACCATGATGCAATCCTTCCCTTTCCTATCCTGATTCTTGTCACATAAAAAAAAAAAAAAAAAAAATTTTTTTTGGTAACATCATTTATGTTCATAGGTTATACATTTTTCGATTCGCTGAACTCCAATGCGAGTACACTTATGTCACTTGTCAACATAATATTTTTTGCCAGTCTGTTTATTTGTTCTGAATATGCTAAAGAATTTTTTCAGTGCCTGTGCACTTTGTTATCTGTCAAAAAATTTGTATATACATTTTTCTGATTTGCTACTATGTTTTGTATTGACATTTTGTCTTTGTCTGATATATTTTGTACTTAGTGCGTGTGCACAACATTTAAATATTCTGTAAGTTGTAGGATTTTGTTAATTAAAGAAAAATTTTGCCGCGCTTGGCAAGTCCAAATGACTCACCATCGCTGCCAAATTTTTGCCCCCCCAGTGGAGGGTTATGAAACACGTATGTAACATAGCAGCGATGGCGAGGCATTGTAGCATCTGTGACCAGAGAGTTTGCGCTTGACCGCGCGAGTGTTGTGAGCGGTTCTCAGTCAGTAGTCGTTGCGAGTCTGTCAGTAGTCAGTCGTTGCGAGTCTGTCAGTCAGTCGTTGCGAGTCTGTAGCTCTGTCTAGTTGAGGGCAGTAGTCTGTCAGTAGTCGTCGCGAGCAGTAGCTCTGTTCAGTTGCGGGTAGTCGGTCGGTAGTAGTTGCAGAGCAGTACGCTAGTAGTCGTCATGCAGAGTACTCGGTCAGTAGTAGCAGCCCAGTGCGGTTGTGTGATGTAGGCGGTCGGCAACACTGGTCAAGATGGTGAATAAGGTATACTGCTAATTAATATAATCATTAGATAATGAAAAATTTTATTTGTTGTAATTATTCTCCAACAAGTTCCCCAATAATAATTTTTATTTCAAAAGCATTTTTTTCAAAAAATTTAATTTTTTATTGAAGTAAAGATTTCGTTGCACTTCCCATTTCATTCCACTTCTTTTGAAGAAAAATTTCACTAAAATCACAAAAAAAGAGAATATTATTATTTGCAATGCAGTTCCTCCAAGCGGTGCGCAACAACAAGAGCAGAAATGTGACATCCATTTATTCTGAGGTAAGACTTTAACTCTGATTGTTTTACACAGGGCCAAAGACCGATATCTCGGTTTAATTGTATTTTCTTGTCACTGAACGGACTTTAAATTTTGTGAAGAATTTATATTTGAGTCAGATTGCGATTATCAGCTTTATTGTCATTAAATTTAATTGCAGGGAGGTTACGTTTGGACGTTTGGCTCCTATTCATTTAATATTTCTGTCTTTAAAATTTTTGTGGGGAGGTTACACCCTGATAACCACGAAGGGCGGGGGTCCGCATTGCTGGAAACCAAGTTTCCTGCAGAGCAATGCAGAGAACAGGGGAAGCACTCAGAAGCATCCCGAGCTCAGGCAGGTGGCGGAAATAACCGCCGCAATTCCACTGGAGAATGGAAGCAGTAAGGGACTGGGAGGGCGTGAAGGCGACTAAGAGGCAGAGGGCGCCTCAGAGCCAACTGCTGCCACCGGGGGAGAGTCAGCTGAGGCCATAGGAAAGGCCCCCGAGGGTTCTGTGAGGGCGAGATCCGCGGCAGAGGCGAGGATCTCCACCTCATCCCCGGAGCCAGGACTATGTACAGCAGGCGGCACTGAAACCGCCGGAACATCCTTCTTCTTGGACACATTCCGTTCCTTCTTCTCGCGTCTGCCCTTAGGGTGAGAGGGCTGGGAGAGCTTCTCTGAAGGAGCGTCTGAGGCTGACGACGATGCAGAAGCCCTACGACCAGCAGGTGGCGGAACCTTCAGCCACTGGCTGACATCCGGCTGGGTAGGAGAAGAAACGGAGGAAGGGAGAGCCCCGTGGACCCCTTCCACGAGAGAGGAACCGGCAGAGGCAACGCCAGTGGAGGGGGAGGGGTCGAGCCCCCCGGTTTTTGAGCAGATGTCACTCCCGAAGTAAGCGTGGGGGGAGCGACAGAAGAGGGTTTGCCCCCAACGGCTAAGGGGGCAACAGAGGAAGGCGTGCCCCCAGACATGGGGGGGGGGGGGGGGGCAGACAGAGAGGCACGGCCCCGAGGGCCCACTGAAGGCGGCACAGAGGAGGCGACAACCGTCGCTCGTGAGGGCGACGATGATGTGGCTGCAGCATAAGATGTTCGAAGGGAAGCAGGATACAACCTTTCAAATTTCAGTTTTGCCTCTCGATAAGTAAGCCGGTCCAGGGTCTTAAATTCCATTATCTTCCGCTCCTTATGGAGAACGGGGCAATCCGGCGAGCATGGAGAGTGGTGCTCCCCACAGTTGACACATACAGGCGGAGGCGCACATGGGGAATCGGGATGAGAAGGGCGTCCGCAATCTCGATATGTGGCGCTGGATGGGCAACGGGAGGATATGTGCCCAAACTTCCAGCACTGGAAGCACCGCATCGGGGGAGGGACGTAGGGCTTGACGTCACAATGGTAAACCATTACCTTGACCCTCTCGGGCAAGACATCACCCTCGAAGGCCAAGATAAAGGCACCGGTGGCCACCCTGTTAGTCTTGGGCCCTCGATGTACACGACGGACAAAATGCACTCCACGTCATTGTAAGTCGGCTCTCAGCTCGTCATCGGATTGTAACAAGAGGTCACGATGGTAAATAATCCCCTGGACCATATTTAAGCTACTGTGGGGAGTGACGGTAACAGGGACGTCACCCAGCTTATCAGACAAGAGCAACGCTCGTGACTGGGCTGGGGAAGACGTCTTGAGGAGGATGGACCCATTCCTCATTTTAGACAACCCTGCCACTTCCCCAAACTTATCCTCCAGGTGTTCCACAAAAAACAGAGGCTTCGTCGTAAGAAAGGAGTCACCATCAGTCCTGCTGCAGACAAGGTATTGTGGTACATAAGGCTCCCGCTTGGCACTAGATCTACGTCCCTCCCATGGCGCAGCCAACGAGGGGAACGACTGAGGGTCATATTGCGCAGCATCAAAGTCTACTCTGCCTCACTTAGAGATGCTGGTGGCCGTGCGACCACCAGCTTGGTGTGATTTATTGCGCTTCATTGCGCCACATTCGCCCAGATGCCACCTACTCAGAACGAGGGCTCTCCCCAAGGGCGCCACCCAGCCAAAGCAACGGGTACCTAGCCGATAACCCGTTGCCCGGAGTCCCCGTGCCCCAGACAAGATGGGCACATACTCCTTGGCATGCATGGGGAGGAAACAGCTCTGGCATCTGTAGTGCGATCCCTGCGTGGTCAGGGGGCTACCACCAAGAGGGTACATGACGACCCCACCACAACGGACTGGCTACCATGCTGCATTTTAGGTGTTGAAAGGGTCCACAGTTGTAGTGGGCGCTAAGAAGAGGATTGCGCACAAGACGAGAAGGGGACAACCCAGAAGATGTTGGGTGTAATCCCCCCCACACGACAATAGGTAACATGCAAGATGGTGGTGCATGATGGACCATTAGAAAAACACCATGTAAGGCGTCCTTCCCCAAATGGCACGCACTAACAACGGAAATTTGGAAAAAAGGAGGTCAAACCCAAGAGGGGACCATCACAGAAGGCCGAAACGTTTGAGACTCCTTTTAGTCGCCTCTTACGACAGGCAGGAATACCGCGAGCCTATTCTTACCCCCGAACCCGCAGGGGGATTGGGTTCTTAGTATTCCTCTTTGTACTAGGTCACATCTGGTATGTAGTCCACTATCATCATCTTCACGATTACATTTTTACGCTATAATCAGGATGAGGATAATTGAAACCTATGCTTTGTTGAGGGACAGTTTTTACTGTTATTTACAATATAATTAAAACTGTGTGATATGGTTAGCCTATGTAGGTTAAGAAAAGGATTTTTTTACCTCATTTAGGTCAGTTTTTTGGCACCTAAGTATATGCCTTTATAGCCGCGAAAATTGTTGTGAACCAACAGGAGATCAATAAACCTTCTCACGGCAGCTGTTGAGGTTACTTATTATTCAAATTCACTAAACCGATGGTTATAAAAATTTATAACAAGGAAACACTGAGTTTAACACGAAACTGTACGAGCATATTTTGTATCTCGCGTCTTACAAATAACACGGGTAACTAACTTACTACAAAACCTAATTTGAAAGGTGTGAAACGGTCATTAACAGTAAATTACTGAACACTCTTAAAATTTATGATTGCAGTAGGGTATAAAACAAGACTTTTTTTATTTAATTTGGTATATAACAAACCACTGGAGATCTAGTAACTGTAGTTAACTAATACCTAACTTATAAATTAAGACTTGCTTTGGATAAAATGTGGAGCAGTAAACTTTACGATGGCTTAGTAGCAATGTAATATTTTCTCCCCTTTAGTGTTCTAGTGTTCAAGTAGGCAGCAGTTTAACTTGGCTTTTTTCGGAGCTGAGACACTTTTTACCGATGAACCTCGCAAAAAATTTCGAAGTCAGCAACTGAACAGCATCAGACTGTCCATTGTTGATAGCTGTCTGAAGGTATCCCCACTGGATGGTCCTTTTCTAGCACAGTCGTCGTCGATTGTCGATGACACTGGCAACTATTTGATCGTCCGTTAATACTCTATTGCCAGGGCCTTCACCATCACATTTCAGGCAGTAAGTGGATACAAAAGTGGAAAGGAAGTTGTGGACGAATAAAACTGAAATGAAATTTCATCAAAATGTGATTAACATGATGGATTGTATGGGTTTCTCATCAAGACAAATGTTAACTGATCTATTGAATATGACGATAATAGCCTGTTTCCATATCAATGCCCATTCCCCACAGCGATTCCTCCTTTGCGTTCGCTCCCCCGTGTTACCACAAATGCCTCTGAAGAGTTACCTTTTGAACTGGATATACAGCACGCGCGAGGGGCTAGTTGTATGCTACCGCTTCAAGGTAGAACACTGGGCTACTGTCATACTTCACTAACCTCGGATTATCTGTTAGTGTCTTAGCTCCAGCGCGAATGTAGTGCTCATGTTGCGAGTTGGTTTTTTCTTGAAGTCACGCTGCAAAATAACTGGTGAGACGGCTAAGGCACGCGATTGAACTAAATGAACTGAGAAGCACCAAATTATGGATGACAGTAACTTCTTTTATTCTCAACACACGAAGCAGATAAAAGTACAAGCTGCTGACAAGACGTTACGATTATGTGCGCCTGGAAAGTCACGTGTTTCACAGCTGATATTAGGCTCAGTCACTATCATCAGATCAACCTCTTCCAGCGTTTGTGGGTCTTTTTGCCAAGTCAACTGTACAGACGTGAATTTTCTGCCAAAAATGTTTTCTGTCTGACATATCAAGCTGTTTTTTGCTACTTCCTTCAGGTCATTTTACTGCACCAATTCACTTAATTGTTTCAATTTTAGATTTAATTTTTTTCGTACGTTTCCAGAACCTGTTTAGTTACCATGCTTGGTTTCATTCTTTTAATATGCCCATGTAGTTTTTGTCTTCGTTTTTTTTTATATACGAATAAACGTTGGTATACTTATTTCTTTAGTTGCTTTTAGTCTTCAGTTGCTTCTGGGGATAATTTGTAAGTTTTCCTCACTTTTGTTCCCTATTTTGTGTAGCTTCCGTATCTCTCTACTGGTAATGAGTTTCAGCGCCGTAAAAACCATCTGGTTTAATGACTGTTGTTCTGTTTGAGATTTGTGTACTTCGAAAAACTTTTTTGTTGAAGATATCTTCTGTTAAGTCTATAGACTGTGTGGCAATGAATTTCATATCCAATAGTTCCCGACTAGTCTCCCGCATGGTTTGGCCTAAATACACGAAGCAAGACCCTTCTACATCTTGCCATGTTTAGTTTTAAGAACTCTAGTGCCAGATCGTTGCTAAACTTTTCTTTTCAAATGTATTTGGATACCCTTTAAGATTTTCTTTAAGATTTTCTATTTGTTCTTGTGCTGTTTGAACGTTCTAAAAGAGAATCGATAGGTGGTCTGGAAAACTAAGCAGTCGACCCCAATACTGGTTCTTCCTAATTTATTTGGTTCGTAGACTTAAAAATGAGATTTAGTTTTCTGCACTCTGGGTACTTTCGTGAGACACGGATGAAAGATAATGGAGAGAGGCTGTCTCCTTGGTTCACTCCAGTTTTAACATCAAAATAATGTGAGAATTAATGGTCACGTGACACCCTTTGGGTACGGCAGAAGTTACTTTTACGCCTTAAGATTTCTCTCCGTTAGGAATCAAACACTGATCCAGAGTCGTGAGATATGGTGAACTATTCTCCGGCACGTTGTTTCTCATTATCTCGCCGCCCTCCACGTCGCTACGCGCAGCTGGGCGTTGATCGGCCTCCGCCACGCTCTACTAACGCCGCCGCACGCAGTTGCGACACGCATGGGCCGGCTCGGTCCTACGCATCACAGTCACAGCGTTTGATACGCGACACTCGTGTTACCGGTGAAGGTAGGTACTCTACAAAGAAGGGCTCTAAAATCGCGTACCACTTACGCTACACCGGCAATGATCTTCAATCTGCCTGGAAGTTACTTATGATGTGCCCATGCTAATCAAATAATTTTGAAGAGTGCCTTCAAATCGACGACCAGTCGTTCTCAGGAGCCCCATGCATCTACGTGTCTGGCTCGTGAGTTCAGCTAAGTTCGAAAACTTCCAGTGTGAATGCATGGAAGTCAGTCGCAGCGATACTAATAGAATGCGATGTAGCCGTCTTTCACTTCCTTTACTTAGCGTTGACTCCGTAACACGGGTGCCGCCATAGTTAAGATTCGGCAAATTTGTTTGTATGTACATCTGCAGTCGGATGCTATTCCTGTCTGCTCCCGTCGGTTACCTTAGGTATGTAACACGCGTGCGCCGCCTGTCTGTGAACTTCGTGAACCTTGTTCTGTGAGCGACCGTATTTCTACTGTTTGTTTATCGTATTTTCTGAGGCGCAAATTGTGGACCAGTCCATCATTTGCCTAAACTAGTGTGGGAAACCAACTAAATGCAGCACCCAGGTTAGCCGTACACCAGCCACGGTTGTTAATCGCCGTGTGGGTTCGATTTTCGTCTGAATCACCTACCTTACACTCTCTCAAGCTAGCGCTCTGCGCGTTACGCTATACGCGCACGGCAATGCTGTGTCATTATACAGAACACAAAATAAAATTATCTAAATATGGGCTAAGAATTCATAGGGACATACGTACAATCTAATTTGTAGAACTTTATTTGGCATACACTATTCAGCAAGTTTCATTTTCAACAGACTTCCAGAATGTTTCCTCGTGGCACACTCCTGTTCAGTACAGGAACTCCTCGTAGGAGTTTCACTGCAATTTTTTATTTCGCGTTTTGTTAATTCATTAGATTCTTTTCTTTATAAGATTCCTCGTCGAGTTGTTTTGGCTCCTACGGTCTCACACAACCTAGTAAATAAATTAAAACTAAGAGACCTAGAAATTACATGACTTCAGAATGTCACATGAAAAACTGTAGAATTTGCCAGTAGAAGTAAAATCGCTAGAACAAATGCCTTATTGTGCTTTCATACCTGTTCCTTCTCGTTATTGGTAGCAAATACCTAAGGAAACTTCAAATACGTAGCTAATACAGAATACGTTCATTGGAGGGGAAGGGGAAGGACTTTCGTACACCAAATATATTTATGACCTGCTGTACAAGTCGGTTGGTATAAAATCAAAATCCAGATCTTTGGAGAGATCAGCGTTAACTGATTTGCCGACAACGTCTCTGTCAATGCAAGTCAGCAGACCAAATTTCGTAGCGTACATTTCCCCCAAGGCGTCTTATTCTCAGTCTTCTACGTGAAATACAACTTGCCTTTCGAGTAAGAATTTCGCGGAGATGATTTCCTACTTTTCGTTAAAAAAAACTGCAAACTATATTATACGTTAATTCGCCGTCACACAACGTTCGAGATATCTCTCCTCCGCGTTCTTCATCCTGGAACAAAAATTTATTCGTTTCTCCTTCAGTGCATAGAGAGTCGGGCCAGACGTCACCGGTCTAACTAGCTTCCCCGCAAGCACTCACAGCTACATGTGAACCAAACAATTTTACACAGTGAACTTTATTAAAATAGCTGTGGATCTGGTTGCGTTCCTTACACAGCCCCTCGCTTTCAACATTTCAAAATAATGTCGTTACGGTGCTGTGATTTACTAAATAACATGCATTTCACCTTACCAGTGTTACTAAAGTGGTCGTTTCTTGTTAATCACTACTGTCTTCAGCTTTCTTATCCTCCTTTTAGATTTACCGATGAACCATATCCAGTCAAAGAATCAAAGCATTGGCTTGTAGACATCATTCCCTTCTGCGGAATTCTATGCACTAATTTCCTAAATTATGTACGAATATTGTCCACCTTCTCCTTTAGATAATTCAAGTCACTATCAACAGTTTTGTCTGCTGTAAACTGCAAGAGAGAATCTGAGGACTTATCCCACTTTCCGCCCCCGTCGAATTTTCTATACTTCGAGAGTCGGCCGCAGCGATGGCGCCAACTGTCTATACTCTGCTAAACGAAGTGTCAAAAACTGTGAGGTCACCAGTGCTTTGTTGCTCATGGAAGCGTACAGGCGTCCTCCGTAGTATGAAATTTCATCCGTAGCGGGCACATTGACTCGTGTTCAGAAAAAGGAACCCTTGAACGACTAGAGATAGGACGTTCATATTCACAAGACATGTACATTGTTATGTTCTGCAAAGGATTAGCATTTCAGTCACCTCGTTTCAGCATGTGTCCTGTTGCCTAGTAGGCACAGGGCCCGCTATGGACCCTGATAACTTCTTACATGCCTGATGGCATCGACGCATAAAAGGCGCTAATGTCTTCCTGTGGTATAGCCATCCATGCTGCATTCACTTGGTTCCAGACGTCCATCTATGGTGGTTGGCATTGGGTCACAGCGCTGCATCCGTCGTTTCACCATATCCCACACATTTTCGATCGGCGAGAAGTCTGGAGATCTGTTGGGCTGACATACTGTGACACCAAGAAGGCACGTGCTCGTTCAGAAACATGTGGTCGTGCATTGTCTTGCTGAAAATGGAATCTGGGGTGTTGTGCAGAAAGGGTATGACTACGGGCCGCGGTATTTCATTCATGTACGTCACACTGGTCATAATGCCCTGGACACGCACCAACTGTGACTCGTAGTTATGCCCAATAGGACCGCACACTATAAGGCCTCGAGTTGGCAGTGTGTGTCTTGTGCGAATGCAGTCACTGTGAAGCAGCTCCCCGTGTCTGCGGCGAACCAAAATGCACCCATCATTTTCAAACAAACAGAACCTGGATTCGTCCGAAAATACTATCTGATGCCAATACTGACCCCAGTGACGTCGTTCCATACACTACTGCCGTCTAGCATGTTTCTGCATATTCGTCAATGGTAGGCGGAGAAGTGGACGACGCGCACGGAACCCATGCCGTACTAAACGGCGGCGGACTGTCACTCCTGATAGTATACGACGTGTTACACTGTTAAACTGATGCGCCAGAGCCGACGAGGACGCAGGTCTTTCCTGCAATGCCTTTCAGATGAGGTGTGGATCTTCTCGGAGTGGAGTGGGGGTGGCCTAGGTGGTGCGGGGGTGGCCTAGGTGGTACGACCTGCCCCACCTCGTCTTGTTCTGCGGCCTTCCGTGAACGATTCTGCTCACACCTGTTGCACTGCAAAACACTTCGTCCCAGAGGAGCGGCAATTTCCTAGATGGATACATCACATTCTCTTACGTCAATAATGAGCCCTCTTTCAGTCTCACTGATTTGACGGTACTGTTCGCGCATACATCTGGGAGGCATCCAGCACGTCTACTCAAGTCAGAGTGGTCCATTACCTTCGGTCTATTGCGACAACTAGAGCCGCAGGCACATTTTACCCCTAGACAGTGGTGCGCCGCGGTATCGATGTCGACGTTGAACCCACGGGACCACATGGTTCAGATGTTTATCATTTCTGCAGAACATACTAATGTACATTTCCTGTGAATACGAACGTCCTATCTCTAGTCGTTCAAAGTGTTATGTTATTTGCGAACATGAGGGTACATATATGTGAGAGTGGCTCGGGACTGTCCATACATATACGAGCGAATAAGGGAACCGTCATCGAGTCAAACTGAGTCTCAGTAATGGCCTAGTGGACCTTACAAAACTCGCGTCAACCAGACTCGTGACGATCCACACAACGACGTGTTTAGCGCACTGACCGGAACCCACCCCAACTCCTGAACGAGACACCTTTTTATTTGTCATTTGAATTGCTCGTTGGTGGTTGGCTGACAATGGATTATCTGCCACTCTTCAGACTAAAGTTTTTATAACGAAACAGTAATGAGTAAATGTTTGCAATCATGACCATTTCTGTTTCTATAATTGATGGGGTGATTGTAGATAGGGTTCTGGTAACTATACAGAAAAGGGATGTAGCATGTGTACAGGGAAACTTGTAAGCGGGGTTCTAAGTACACAAGAAAGAAATGGATCGAAATCCTCGTCTGAAGGGGCAGCCGGCTAAGTCACAATTGTTATAATAAGTAGATTCCATGGATGATTTCACGGTCTTTGAGAGGAAGGCGATTCTAACTACCTACGGAAAGTAAACTGCGTGGTTTTACAGGCTTTGTTATTTGCATTCATTTCCAAGATATTTTCTAAAATAAATTAGTAATAATGTAAATCCCCCCCCTCTGCAGTACTTCATATTTAATCTCAAATCCTCGCTTGGACCAAATTTAGCAGTAATCTACGCCTAATTTCTTGTGGTTTGGTTTATTTTATTTTAGGGTGCAAAAACAACTGGGGGTCATATGCGCCCAAATCAGAACTGTAGACAGAGAGGAGCTAAAAAACGATTACATGTCAATCCCAATCGACGTAAGAGAAGATAGCTGAAAACAGGGACTGGAGAAATGGCTATAAAATACACCATAGAGAAACGGAGACGCAGAACTAAAAATTAAATGGTCTTCGGCATATTGCTGTGGCGGACAATAAGTGAAAGGCGGTCGACATCCCGCTAAAACGCCCTTTAAGTCATACGGCAAACCTAAGCAGGCACGTAAACGGTTAAAATGGCTCTGAGCACTATGGGACTTAACATCTGTGGTCATCAGTCCCCTAGAACTTAGAACTACTTAAACCTAACTAACCTAAGGACATCACACACAGCCATGCCCGAGGCAGGATTCGAACCTGCGACCGTAGCAGTCGCGCGGTTCCGGACTGAGCGCCTAGAACCGCTAGACCACCGCGGCCAGCAAACGGTTAAAAAATTGACATTACGTCAGGAAGTGGCGGACAGTTAAAACTTGGGCGCAATGTGTACAAAGAGGAGGGGTAGCGCCGCTTATGAAACGACAATGGCTAATACGCAGCATAGTTAAAATGACCTCCTTTAGGCGTGAGGGCAGAGAGGTGGTCGTCCAAGCCACTGGGAGGTGCTTAATAAGCCGGAGCTGAATTCCGCCAAAGGGACACAGACGGCAACACAGAGATCATCAGAGGGGATGTAGGAACTAGAGATGGGTCGTTCGCGAAATAACGGCTCGAAAGGAACCGTTCACCAAGACGAACGGAAGGAGCGAGGAACGAATTCTCAGAAACGGTCTTTCATAGTTCACTTCGGTCGCTGGTTTCTACTTATAGTTCCCGGAACGGGAAACGATCGGTCTCGTTCCCGCAGCGGCACTTCGGCCGGTCTCGTTCCAGCCTCGGTCTCGTTCGCGTCGGTCTCTGTCTCCCTCTGCCGGACTACTCCGCGTGGCCACTCGTCGCATGTCCACTGCCGACGACGCCCAGTTGGCTCAGTATTGAGTTGTTCGTTTCGTTCGCTGCGCCCATTCTAGATCTGTTTGAAACCTTTCTTGAACCCTAGACTTCTTGTTCTTTTCGTATTCTATTCAGCGTCCACGCCCGGTAATTAAAATGTATTTTATAATTACGTAAATTACATAAAAATTACATTGTATGTAATATATATATATATCTTTTGAGGTAACAAAAGAGCATATCAGCTTGCTTCATTATTTCGATAAACAGCAGGAAGTTGGCATGGCACACACGAGTGGCCATTTTCCGTCTTTTTTTGGTCCAGGGTAAAACAGCATGTTCGTTGTTATGGAAGGCAGACTGACTTACAACCGAATGAAGCCCGCACTCCATAATCTAGTGTCTGGTCTCATATTTTGTAAAGAGAATATGATAAATTCTACAATGTTGTAAGGGTAGCGCACGAGAAATCGTACCCGAGAACTAGACTGCTCACTGTCACCATCTATTGTTTGGAAGTTGTCGTTTGCATTAGCTTATTTGTTATTTCTTTACTGCTTGATTATTACATGTTTATCCATTCTGCTCGTAGTGGTCAACAAATCGTGCTTAATTGGCGAATTGTCTGTACTCGGGGTCGGGTTTTCGTGCGCCACCTTATTTTGTTTCACTGCGATCACCCACATAACGCTATAGTTGCCTAAACGAGAGGTTTTGCAGAATCACGGAAATTACTTCTACAAGTGTGTGACAGTTCTGTAATGAATAAAAACTCTGTACTCCATTGGGGAGGTGCCTTCCACCCTTCAGTCACGTATGTTATTGATTTTCAGTTTTTCGTACGAACCGTATACCTTGCACAAATGAACGGTGAACGAGTAAACGTGAACGGTTCCTAAAAAAGAGCGATCACCAGTGAACTAGCTCCCAAGGATGTACAAGTCTGCCCATCTCTAATAGGAACTCGCGGGCTGAGGTACGAGGACTGCAGACTTGGCAGCAGCGTCAGCAGCCTCGTTTCCTGGCAGACCGACATGACCACGAGCCCACAGAAACATCACACTGGCTCCACCAAGAGTGAGCAAGTGGCAGTTTTCCTGGATCCGGTGCACTAAGGGTTGGGCGGTGTAACGCGCACAGGTACTTTTGAAGTGCGCCGAGAGGGTCTAAGCAGAGGACACAATTGAAAAGGCCGTGTCGCCGCATGTACTGCATGGCCTCATACAGGTCGAAGATCTCGGCTGTAAATACTGAGCAGTGTATTGGAAGCATTTTTTGTGGTTCTATACCTTTGTGGAGTACCTCTGTTCGTAGCTACTTTGTCATTCATACACCTTAAAATTTCTCTGTATTCGTTTTCATCTCGTATATGAGAACCAAAACAGGTGGTGCAACCAGATAATTTGTGTTATTACCCAACGAAGGATAGCGATGATGGCCACTATGGTTTTGCTTGATAACAAAATAAAATAAGAATTTTATTTCTGAAATGCGTATATGCAGCTGCCCTTTATTCTCAGTATCAGTTTCAGTTAATAATTATCATCACAATATCAAATCTCATAATAACTTGCGTATCCAGTGATTTTATACCAAGGTGGTATTATTGTTAATGAAGCTCCACCAGAACTAATGAACATCAAAAAACGAGACCCACATTCGTACTCCAGAGGCTCAGTGCCAGATGTGGAAGCACAGTTTTAACTCCAATATTAATTGATACGTACGGCCTAAATAACATATGCACTTTTATAGCGTGATGATGGCCAACAGAAAAAATCCGTAGCGCTGACATAGGAAGGATGGATGGACGCACGGACAGACAGACAGTTGCGTGTCGTGAATTCAATAAAATATTTAACAGCTGTTGGCAATCGCTTTAAAAAAAATGAATTTAATTTGTCGCAGAAAGACGATGTGAAGAACTTACGTTGCGTTCTAACACGAGTTCGAAGCTCAACCATCATCGTCACACTTTTGAAAATGTAAATTTGTTTATATCCTAGGACAACTTACTTGTAGAAGAAAGTACCATATGTTATGTCAGTATAAGGGAAGCCGTGCGACAATGAAAATATTGTGAACTCGAAACCGGTAACTAATCTATTGCAATAAAGTATCCCACGGCCTAACTGTGGATGGTTGCTGCTGCACTCTTTAAAATTCCGGT
Source organism: Schistocerca serialis cubense (assembly GCF_023864345.2). NCBI lineage: Eukaryota > Metazoa > Arthropoda > Insecta > Orthoptera > Acrididae > Schistocerca > Schistocerca serialis. The sequence goes on from NC_064641.1 coordinate 420,793,127, forward strand.
CGCTTTGCAATCTGCTCACACGTGCAGAGACCCGTCTTACAGCCGGCCATTTGCCATCTGCGTCTTACCGAAGCTGCCGTTAGCGTCACAATTCAGCGCCCTGCAATGTCCAGAAAATGCAGGCGGACTGTAGTTTCACTGGTTTGCAGCTGCAGTTATTGCGCACCACTTCCGTAGTTACACTGCACTTACATTTCACGTCACTTTTCTGTCAATTTTCCCAGGTACTCCTATTTGTAAGATTCATTAGTAAAATAAAGAACTGTATTTCTAAAACAGTGCAGTGGCTTAAGGCGGTATTACATCACGATCCTCCACGGACGAAACAGGTCCATCACGGCTGCCATGTCGCGGCACAACGGTGGATCTAACGATTAACACACATTATCGGCGCGCGGAAGTTTCTAAACTGGCGTGACACAGTAGGCAGCAATATAGGGATATTCAAGTGTGCTTTCTGTTTGTTATTGTTCATTGTTTAACGTTATTGTCGACATCCGTGGCCAGCATCTGACTTCATGTTTTCGTATTGGAGCTTCTGAGCGTTTTTATTGAGTAAATTTTCATAAATGCGGTAATTAATCCTAGGTGCACCAGCTTAATTTACGAGTAGGTTACATGGAGCATCAACCAATGGCAAAATTTGCCCGTGTTACAGTAGGGTATAAATCTTGTGTTAAATACTTATTTTAAATGTATTTTCTAAAGAGGATCAGATTAAAAATGCTCAATGAGACTATAACTGAAAACGCTATGTAGAGTGGGGTGAAACATATAACGAGCAACAATGGTCAAAACTTGGACAATTGAAGTTTATATAAACCAGAAATAAAGCCCGTACTTAAGTATAAATGAAGTCCAAAATTCCTATTCACTCTTTGATCTAATAACTGAGTAACATATGCTTGTCAATGACGGAAAAAAAAACAGAAATAAAAACACTTGCACAAATACAGTAGTGCTATATTGAAAACTTTCAAGGAAAACTCAATTGTACAGAACATTGTCATTTACAGATGACGTTTACCCCTACACACAAAACGGCTAACTGAATGATTGCATAGTTGGCGACAAACGCCCCATCTGGAGAAGTTTGTGAATATGAATAAACAAATGGAGATAACACGTAAACGTAATAAAGAAGTATCCATACATTTACTTTAAGAAACTGTAGTTTTCTGAACGAATTATTGCAGTTACTGCAGGCCAATGTTGTCAAAGGAAAGTTAGACACAATTTGAGTTATGGTTACAGGTAGTAACAACCCAGGGGATGTCCTCGAGCACAAAACTGTATTTGAGTTTTTAAAATTTGAACCGTGAAAATGTACAGTAAAGCACTTTTTAATAAAAGAAAAATATATGGGAAATTTTTGCCCGTGCTTGATGGTTCTAGGGTTAAAAAATGTAATATTTTTCACCGTAGAATTTTTTTATGTACTGCTGTTAAAGAAAGAATTCTTTGTCCTGGAATGGAACAAAGAAGACTTGAGCGTGATAATCCAGGCGTTTAACGATTAACAGTATGATTCTCATGTTTATACAATGACCCGCTTTGTCATAATAAGGTACCTCGGAAGTCTGTTATTTGTGAGTAAATATGCATGTAACTTTACCTGTGTGATTTTTTCGACTCGCAAGCGTAGCGCCCTAATTGACGTAAGTTCACCATTGAATTGACTGCATCTTTTGCTTCATTTCAGCATGTCGGGAAGCAGAAACCGGTTACAGACGACGAACGAGTCTGATTCCAAAATGTGAGAACAAATAGTCTAATTCTCACTTGCAAATAGGTGAAATTGCTCCTCACTGTTCGCCTCCGTAGCGTAGCGGTAGCGTTTCCGCCTACCACGCAGGGGGCCCGGGTTAGATTCCCGGCAGGGGACTGGGTGTTGTGTATCTTCCATCATTTTCATCATCACTGACCCGCAAGTCACCGAAGTGGCGTCAACTAAAAAGGACTTGCAATACGGCGGCCGAACTCCCCCGAATGGGGTCTCCCGACCAAAAATGCCAGACGATCATTTTTCCATGCTCCTCAGATTACTGTGTCACTTGAGTGAATTCATTCCCGTATCGTCGACAGCAGCTTGTCAAAAAGAGCCGTCTATTCGCACGAAATATAGAAACAACTCCGTCTCGGTAGCTGCGCGGTCAGCGCGGCGGATTGGTAAGTGACGGGCCTTGCTCAGATTCCCAGCCGGGTCGGAGATTTTCTTCGCTCGGGGACGGCCTGTTGGGTTGCGTTATGTTGTGCTTACGTTCGTATCGTCATAACTGACATTGCTATTGGCCCGAGGGCCAATAAATCGAAAAAAAAAAAATCACTAAGTTCCGAAATTTCCGTGGACCATCTAGCATCAGCTCTTTCATTAATAGGGAATTTATGTCCCTGCCCTCCTCCCTTCTTCTCAGCCTCGGTCGAATACAACTCTGTCTGGCCTTACGTCGCCGTCCGTGGTGCTGTTCTGCCGGTGACGCCCACTATCAGAACAATAGCTACAAAAATAACAGCGTCTTCCGTGCAACGAACATTTGAGCCCAAAATTCAGTACAGTAATAATTCCTAGATAACTACGTAAGAGAATGACGCACTATTTCTTACAAATACGAACATGGATATCTCAGATTTTTCGTATGACTTTACCTTTCCGTTCGCGTTTTCATGTACCAGTCTGCAACTGCAGAAAATGTACGCTAGGGGCGCTGCAGCAGACGTGCACCGTGTAGTGCGGACTTTAGACGACTCCGTGCTCCAGCAGCTCCCGAACTGCAAGTGGGTCGAGTGAGCAGCGAGCGCAGTGGAATGGAATGGTACCAGCTGCAGAGGCAGCGCGTGGGCGTGGGCGTCTGGCGAAGGCCGCACTGAGATCAGCGACCAGGCCCGGCAGGTGCGGCAGCTGCCCGCCGCCAGCGCGGCTCTCGCCTGTCTCTAGCGTCTACCCAGTCAGAGGCACGTGCCACGAGCTGAAGACGTTTTGCGGCTAGACCTCGAATCTCGTAACTACGTGGCAAGCTATGGAACAGGACGGACAGAGCCAAATCTCGAACATACGCTGCGCCTTGTAATGTCAACGCCAATATTTTGTGTCGCCAGTATATACGACATTGCTCGAGATTTATGAAGTGATGAATATTTTTCCAGAAATGACTTAAGCCTATATGCGAAAACTGATAAAGAAAATGTGTGAAATACTGTGAAATGTAAAGAATTTCAACAACAATGTTTTATTATTTTTATAAACAGTTTTCTACAAAGAATAATGGTATAACAAAAGATTATACCACTAAAAGAATGTATTGGCACTATATTGTCTGAAATTTTTTCCTTCTATTGTTCTCTATGAGGTATGAAGCGGCTGAGACGAAAGATTAAACTGAGGTCTGTTCTTTTAAATATTGTAAAAAGTAGTCGGGTGGTGTAAGCTAAAAGTGATCTAAAATATAACGTACAATTTACTAAATGGAATTCTAGTGTACGGACTTTTGTTTGTAATTAGATAACCTGCTGTGAATCTTTTTAGTTCTGTGTTCGCAGCAAACAGGAAAGCGGCCATTAGCGCTTGGTACGGCGACACTGAATTATTGGTAACTGGTGAACAACAACAACATTGTGAACAGTCAGAACGGTGTAGGATTCTGACATTTAATCCAGCATAAAGGGAAAGGTTGAGGCTACTGATTTTCTACGAAACATTCTTTGGTAAGAATACCCAGTCAAGACTGTGTTTTGTCTGCCTCTATTACCTGAGCGTATGAAACGACAATGTGAAACTGCAAAAATGAGACATTAATTATTTCGATCGATATTACAATATTTGAACTTCGAGGACAAGAATCCACAGGAATTTATTATTCCTTTACTCTAACAGTGAAAATAACATTCAGTAGAACAATCTTAGACTTTACGTAAATGAAATACTTTTTGTGGCTGGTGCGTAAGATTAATTGTTCTTAGAGTAATTTATCAGTTACTTAAAAAAAATATGACACCAGTGATGTTATGGCATGAGGTCGTGGTGTGATGTATTGATTATTTAATGCATACATTTTAATGTCACTTATTGCATTAATGAAACAGCATTTCAATATTTATTTGTAGTGATAAGGTTTGACAAAATGATTCATTGTAGTCGTGCTCAGCGGCACATAAATAGAATTATCAGAGATTATTTATTTATTTTAAATAATACTATTATTCTTGCTGCTACATTTTCATACTTTTTATAGTAGCACGTACAAACCACCACCACAACAACTTTAAACAAAACACATCACAGCCTCTTAAAAATAGATTTGTTTTACGTAAATAATGCAAATCTATGACACACTCTGTAGCTATACAGCAAAACTTTTACGTTTTGCTAAAAAATTTCAAGAGCACTGATTCTTAATCTACGCTGAGTCATCTCCCTCATTCGGGTCTGAGGTACATTTTCCTTCTTTTTTACAAAACGGGCTGTCAAATGAAAACGAGACAGATGGAAAAACCAAGTGAACTGTTTCTGATTTCAAAAGTAATCGGCGTAACTATGTTGTATCCCACAATGAGAGAAATCAGTGCCTTCGCTAATAAACTGTTTGCGGCTGCCTACGGAACCATGACTGTACCCTGATGCGTTCCTATTCCAAGCACATCTACGACCACGAATGTCTTTCTTCGGCGTTCCAGAAATATGGAAATCGCATGGGGAGAGATCGGGACTGTACGAAGGAGGCGTAAGGGCTTCCCAATGAAACTTCTGCATCGTAGTTGGAACAATCTGCTAACGAAATGCCCAAACCCACGTGCTGACAGCGTTGTTCTGACTATGCTGCAGAGGTTTAGCTGGGAAGCCCTTACACATCCTCCGTACAGTCCCAGTATCTTAAAGTGCGATTTCCGTATTTTTGGAGCCCTTGGAGAAAAACACTCGTGCGCGTCATTTTGCTTCGATCGAACTGGTGCACACTTGTATACTTCCGCAGGCAAGCGCAAACGTTTTCCCACGAAGGCACTGATCGTCTTGTCTCTCAGTGGGATAGATGTATCAGCAGTTATGGCGGTTACTTTTGATATAATAATGTGTCTTTTTCACTTGACTGCTCCTTATAGTCTCACATCGCAGCATAACAATGAAATGGCTCCTCCTCCGTGGTTTTCGTGGGTATTGCGGCACTTCGCTATTGAATAGTCCACCACACACAACTTGAGATGCGTACAGTGAAAAATGTAGTCACAGGGAAACTTACGTTTGCTGCAATTAATCTTATACATCACTGTGTATGAAATGTAAGTACCATTTCGAAGCTGTCTTTAATGATTAAAGGAGAGTGCAAACACTTTTCCAGCCTGGAGTAGGTAGACGGTCTATATAAAACTGCAGTCGGCCGCAAGGCGTTGCGGTGCACCACACCCAAGGGTATCGCCGCGTGCTACGATGTGATTCGTGTTCCTGTTCCACATCCAACTTAGAATGTGGATTAAAGTCTCGCTATAAATCAACATTGCATTACTATTACTTTGATTTTAAAACTACATATAGCATCCTGCAGCAGATTTCTCTGTACGCAGGATGTATTACTTTATCTTTTGCACTATCATTGTTATTCACGAAACATGCAGTAACTACTATTGATAAATTTTTTTTTTAAAATACGAGTAAGGGGGACTTGGTGAAATTTGCCTTATGAGTAAATCGCAATTCAAGTTCAAGAGAAGTGTTAAAAATACAGTTTTTGTTCTAGTACAGCGAGAAATTTCCCTAGAATGAGTTTTTGTTCTAGCATTTCGTGCATTAGATTATAGATACTTTTTGTTGACACTGGTGTATTCCAAGAGGTTCACAAATCATAATTTTTAATTTTGTGGCCACACTTTACCGAAATTACATTGTATTCTTAAACTAGGGCCTACCTTCCTGCTTACCAAATGGCAGCGTGTTCGTTACACCGTCTGTCTTTGTAGGTAATTAAGCATTTCATGGGTTCTCAGATCAGGTATCGCGTCAATATGGAGCTGAAATGGTGTTGCCGCATGACCAAAGAATTTACAACTAAATACAAACAATGGAGAGATTGGGTTGAAATATCAACAACTACGAGGACAGATTGCTACTCACCGTAAAGAGCTTGAGTTGGAGAAAGCCACAACGAACAAACACACACACACACACACACACACACACACACACACACCCATGATCGCTATCTCTGCCATCTTTTTCATAATCGTTGAGTTTACAACTGAGGTACTATTTGCGGGAGCTTCCTGTCGCAGCGGCTGGCAGTAAACAGTCGTCAGGCAGAGCAAAGAATCTGCTGGATTCCCTCTCGCAACTGCTGCGGCTCGACCGCTGAAGAAGCGGCCTGGCTATCGCAGGGGGGGTGCCGGTAGTACTAACTACTGTACGAGTCACATCTGTACTTGATAAAGGACGCGCATTTGTTTGCAAGATGCATATCATTCGCGGAGTGACAACTGTGAGAATCCGCCTTAAAATCTTTCGTAAGATAGCTGTCGATGTGAAACTATTTTCAAGTCGACGCGGAGGTTTGTGGACGTACATGCAGACAACGCACTGATGAAAGCGAGAGCAATAAAGCGCAACCGTTGATAAAGCTTGGATAAAGCTAAATGCCTATGACGACGAAAACCTATTTTGTGGGTGCACAAACACTTACGTAACTCGAAAATAACATTTACGTAACGAACACGTACGCCATAGCCGTACAAATGAATTAACGAACTAACATTTTATTAATGTAACACGCTGTTTGGTCAGAATAGGTTCAGTCCGCAGCTCGTGGTCGTGCGGTAGCGTTCTCGCTTCTCTCGCCCGGGTTCCCGGGTTCGATTCCCGGCGGGGTCAGGGATTTTCTCTGCCTCGTGACGACTGGGTGTTGTGTGATGTCCTTAGGTTAGTTAGGTTTAAGTAGTTCTAAGTTCTAGGGGACTGATGACCATTGATGTTAAGTCCCATAGTTCTCAGAGCCATTTGAACCAATCAGAATAGGTTCACTTACATAATCTTCCATGTACTAAATTTAAATATAGCATACATAACATTCTTCTACATTTAACAGCTCTATTAACGTATTTTGTATCAGTTGGGTGAAGATTACTATCATGAATGCTTTTAGAACTTCTGTACTTTTGTATCGTACGTATATAAAATTTTAAGCTTTACGGATTACAACGCAATTCTACAGGAGAGGGCAAAGAACTTCGAAGATTAGCATGGACAGCGACTTAAGAACTAGTTATGTGATTAACATCAATTGAGTAAAACACAGGTTATGGAGAGAATCAGAGAACTGAATCAGGTAATGCTGTGGGGATAAGATTAAGAAATGATAAGCTGGAAGTAGCAGAAGGTGTAACGGTACCACCGACCACCTTAAAACGGCAATCGATGCTCGTCCAGGAATTTTTGAAAGTTGTGACCGTGAGATAACCTAATGGAAACAGAACAGTCAAACTGGGATTCGTTCCCGAAACACTCCAGCAGAGTATAAACAATAGTAAACAGGTGGGTCTGGAACAGACGTTCTCCCAGCACAAAAACAAGTTGTAACATTCCATATTAAAACCGGTCGCCAACCTAATTAGGCATTTGTGTGTCAAGCAAATTGATAAAGCAGAAGGCAGTGCTAAGGCTGACCTAATCTTGATTGACACACACACACACACACACACACACACACACACACACACACACACACACTAAAATCTTTCATTACATCTGTTCATACCTCAACACAGCAACCTAACTTTGCAGATAATGAGCTAGTAACAAACAAATGGCCAATGAGATAGTAAACAGTAACATATGCCTCTCAACAACAGGCACATTAAATGAACTAGGTGTAACAGTTTATAAAACCAATTATCAACACACATGAAACTAGTAGCAACACTGAACAGGGAAGAGCTTGAAATGATTCTGAATTTCTATCAGGGGGTCTGCTAATGATCGTAATCTATAACTTCATTGCTTAGTAGAGCACGCCTGTGCATTAATCAACTTACATTAGAATAGACAGTACAGTAGATAGTTCTTTCTGGAACTCTGACGCAACTAAACAGAATGCAAATCTAACAACACTAGCTCTGAAGGAGCCTTTACATTGCTTCATTAACTAACTAGGCCAGTACATGAGAACCCTTAAATTTTCATGGTTTGAAGAACCATGCTCATTAACAAACCTACATCAGTATGTATGAGAAATGGTAATTATTCTTATCATTAATTATTAATTAAGTAAAGCACAACAAACTATAACTCTTTAAACAACAAATGTGCTTTCATAAGCAGTCTTTCGACCTACTGGTTGTGCAAATAACAACACAGCATTAAATTCAAGTTCAACCACTTTCTCATAATAAATTAGGACACTCGGAATTAAATTCACTAGGACAGGATTCCTGTCCAGGTTTCTGATAGTCACGGGTGTAAAATAGAGTTTTTAGCAACACCAAAATTAATATCATAAAATCAACCAAATTTCAGAAATACCTAGTCCGTTTACAGAGTACCAAATATAAACAATTTACTGAAGAGCTGGTGGTATTGGGGGTGTAATTTGCAGTGGCTATTAACCTGGCGGCGGCGCAACCATAGCAATACTGCTGGCCTCGCCCTTTTACATATCTTGTTGGCGTCGGAATTATATTTCTAGGGCAAAAAAACCATGTCACGATAATGGTATCACCAAATGCAGCATCCGAGAGCCATAAATACTGCCCTTAAGTACTTCTGGCCTCAAAACTCCAGGAATATGAGCCGTGATGATCCGCTACTGCTAGCGAGATGGAACCGCAGCACTGCTCAGCCCAGACTCCTTACCCGTCACAAAGGACGAGTTGCCACTTGCGCGCCAACCGCACCTTTTCCACTCCGCCAGGCTGTTTCCGTGGCTGCGGGGCTTCCCCACATCTTTTACATTCAACCTTATGTTCCCTAACTATGGACCAAGTCATTTACAGTACATTACATAATAACCACTCAGTTATTTAAATATACAAGCATAATTTAAACAGCATCGTTCAGAAGTTTCAAATAATGGAAACATGTATACATAGTCATAGAATCTCCATGACAGATACAAAATTTACAAAAGCAATACTGTAAACTGACACAGAAATATCGACAAAGATACAAAATAGGTCAAAAATAGGTGTTACAAAGGGTTTCTCTCCTTGGGCATCAAAATAGCTGACCAAGGCAGAAGTATGGAGGATAAAAAATACGGGGTGTCAACAGCAAGAAAAGTTTTTCTAATAACAGAAAAATTTTAACATCGAATATAAATTTGACGCTGCTCCACCAAAGCACAGCTTTCAGATTCACTATACTATGGCTCAAGTACCATAGCCGAAAACGGTCGCGGATTGTAATAAAGGACATATTAGCAACTGGATCGGCTACTCTTTGATTCAGTATACATTTGCGAAACAACAGCACTCCCTAAACATGGAGAAATTAATAATACACTCAAGTGTTAGGAATCATCCGACGAAAGTATTTGTCTTACGTGTAGCCTTGCCTGGAAATGATATGTAGAAGTTAAGCAGTAGAGACAAGAGAAAGTAAGCTATCTAAAGTCTATGCTACAAAAAAATGATGAAAGTGAAGTGGGTAGATTAGAGAGATACTTACTCGAATAGGGAGACGAAAGCCTTCAGGCAAAATGTGACAAAAAGAACGGGTAGGTTGATGCGACATCAATGGACAGTTCGGGGTACCAGTTATACGAGGGGTGTGAGAAAAGCAATGAGACTTATTTTTTATCCACCAAAGTTTTTATTTTATTTTTCAGACAACAATATTGTCTTCTTCAAAGTAGTTCCCTTCAGCACCTGTACACCGGAGGAATAGTCGTTCCCAGTTTTGGTAGCAGCGCTGAAAGGCTTCAACTGGTATGGTCTTCCACATGTCGGTCACGTTCTTTTGAATGCTCTCGAGAGGCCCAAAATGGCGTCCTTTTAAGACATTTATCAATTTCGGGGAAATAAGTCAGAAGTACTCACAAAAGATGAACATCGGGGCGATGGATTAACAGGAATGCCTTTGGAGGTCAAGAATTTCGTGACAGAAGAGACCGTGTGACATGGGGCTTTGTCATGATGCGGCATCCATTTGTCTACAGTGTTTGGTCTCACTCGGTTCACCCTTTTCCTTAGTCTTTCAAAGAAAGCGTTGTGAAACACTAGGTTGACATTTTGTCCCGCAGGAACACTGTCAGAAGAGCATGCACACGTTGGACGTTTCCGTCGGTTTTGAAGTTGGTCTTCCTGAACGAGGTTCATCTTCAACGCCTTCTCAGTGTTCCCAAAAAGATTTGTGCCAGCGAAAACCTTGTGTTCTTGGTAAGGAATGTTCCTCGTAGGCCTGTTTCAACTTTTCAAAAGCCACACTCGCGGATTCCCCGGGTTAACACAAACTTGACGGTATGATGTTGCTCTGCATTCCGCTTTTCCATTTTCTTAACATACAATAAAAACCTGTATGTAACTGAAATTCGGACTGAGCATCTAAAAGGGATGAACACAACGATACCAGACCGCTCGCACTGTTGTCAGTCATTTCTTTTCTCACACGCCTTGTAGGAGGAGATCATGACTTCACTATAGCAAATTGGATGTAGGATGCAGTAATTATGCAGATACTGGCATAGGATAAACGAGCGTGGACAGCTGCATATAGGGTGATTCAGTGAAGTTACAAATTTTCAGGGATAATGAAGAAAGGTAAATGTATCAGACCGTTGTCTGGCAACGACCGACTCGTAAGAGGTAAGCGATAAGCTTTCAGATATCTCTGACAATGGACCTGTTCTACTGCAAGCTCCTTGTTTTCCATATTCTGGAAGGAGGTAGTATGGACTACAATAAGGAAAAAAAAGTCCAGTAAACATGGACTCTAAAGCGCATACCTTGAGACCGACTCGTAAGAGGTAAGCGATAAGCTTTCAGATATCTCTGACAATGGACCTGTTCTACTGCAAGCTCCTTGTTTTCCATATTCTGGAAGGAGGTAGTATGGACTACAATAAGGAAAAAAAAGTCCAGTAAACATGGACTCTAAAGCGCATACCTTGAGAGCTATAATCTTTGCTACTGTGAAATATCTCTTCTACTTAAGGAGTGTTCACAACCCTTAAGGTATGCACTTTGGAGCCAATGTTTATTAGACATTTTTCCTTGTTTTGATCCATACTATCTGCTCCCAAAATATGGAATCCAAAGAGCTTGCAGTAAAAGAGGTCCACTGTCACAGAGTTATCACAACGATTTTCGCTTACAAATTTCGCCTCGGTCGTTTCCGAAACATGGTCCCCTACCTGGAATCGCTACATTTATCAGTCTCCATCATCCCTGAAAGTATGTATCATCATCATCATAGAAACACTGTGTGAAACAAGTGCAGAAATCAGTATGATATGTACGACGAACTTGTCCGTTAGGACAGTGCAGTGAAATTTGGTATCAATAGGGTGCGGCTATGGCAGCAGACGACCGAAGCACGATATCTGCAGCGCCTTTCCTGGACTCTTGACAATATTGGTTGGACCCTAGACGAGTGGAGAACCGTGGTCTGATCAGCTGAGTCCCGGTTACAGTTGATGACAGCTGATGGTAAGGTTTCAGTATCACGCAGACCCCACGAAGCCATAGACACAAGTTGTCAACTAGGCACTGTGCAAGTGGTGGCTCCATAGTGGTGTGGCCTGTGTTTAAGAGGAATGGACTGGGTCCTCTGGTACAAATGAACCGATCTTCGACTGGAAAGGTTATGATCTGCTACTTTGAGACCATTTGCATTCACGAACTTCTTGTTCCCAAACATTTCACCGGGCCACAATAGTTCACGATTGATATGAAGAACATTCTGGATAATTCGAGCGAATAATTTGGCCATCATCATCACCAGACGCAAATGCTATCTAAGACTTATGGAACATAATTGAGAGTTCAGTTCGTACACGAAATCCTGCACTGGCAACACTTTCGCAATTATGGACGGCTATACAGGCAGTATGGCTCACCAATTCTGCAAAGGTCTTCCATCGACAGGTGGAGTCAACGCCACGGGAAGTTGCTACACTACGACGGGAAAAAGGAGATCAGCACGGCATCAGGACGTACGTAAGTGTACAATATGGTGATGTGCATGTAGCGCTTAAGGGATAGTGTTTAGCTTTGATTGTTTACATTGCGTCTGTCGGGACGAATCTAGCAGCGCCAAGCCGAAAGGAGCAGCTATGAGTCAAATAAAACGACGGAACGTATAAGCAAAAAACACTTAGTCCTTGTTATGTTGATTTCGTTCTCTGGAATTAACACTAAGTACATAAAGTCGAAAAAGAGAATGATGGAGTTAGTACACCATGTTCGGACTACAAGGCCATGAACGTCACTGCTTCTCGCATAGCCTCATCTTGCCGGCCGAGGACTGTTTGGGAACCAAATAGGGGCGACAGCGCAGCGCAGCTCAGCTCAGAGGGGAGAAAAAACGGAAGAGATGGGCTCCGGCAGCCGCGTGAGCCGCGCGCGGAGCAACGCAATCGCCATACCAGAGTCAGGTCACACCCAGCTGGAGGCCGAAGACGAGCCGACGCGCCCACCTGGAAAGCCCGCAATTCTCTCGCCGAACACAAATACCCTCGTGTCCTCACTGGTCCTTTTATTTGGGAGTTTTTCTCAAATGTCTGCATCAATCTCAAGCCTTTGTCAAACATTTCAAACACTTGTTTTCCTTATCTTTCCAAAAGAACAAAGATAGACGAGGACAACAAACACTACAATGGACAAAACAGGACAAGAAAACCACAGAGAGACTCAAGAAACAGGGAGAAGAGATTAAAAACAGGAAAGCAGATTACCATGGCTCGCTGACCATGAGAATAAAAAAGAAGCCAGCCACTCTGCAACACATTAAAACATCCACTCTAAAAGCCCCAGGGTGGAGGACACAGAGGGACGAAGGACATCAGCTAAAACTCAGATCCAATGATAAAACCCACCCTCACGAATAAAACGTAAAACTAAAGCTGCTGTTGAGGCATTGTCGCCCAACAGAGAAAGTAGGAAAGTAGCAGCTGGGAAAGTTAAAAGTCCGCCGCGGAGCGGCAGAAAGTGGGCAGTCCAGCAAGTGGTGGACAACTGTCACTTCGGAGCCACAGAGACACATGAGGTGGGTCCTCGCGACCGAGAAGGTAACCATGTGTGGGTCACGTATGGCCAATGCGGAGCCGACAAAGCACAACTGATTCCCTCCGAGAAGCCCGCAGGGAAGACTTCCACACATTCGCAGTTTCCTTAATGACACGCAGTCTGTTGTGCATACTGTTATGCCACTCAGTCTCCCAAAGCCGAAAAACTGTGGTGTCAGCGCAGGTCAGTTTTAGAAATGCCTGTCTCCAGCAGCGGTTTCCACATAGCCTGTTTGGCAAGCCTGTCAGTAAATTCGTTCCCTTTGATCCGAAGTGTCCTGGGGTCCACACAAACACCACTGAACGACTGGACCTCTCCAGGGCAGAGATGGACTCCTGCATGTTTGCTACCAAACCATGACGAGGGTAGCACTGGTCGATAGCTTGTAAGCTGCTCGAGTCATAACATAGAAGGAACGACTCACCAGAACAGGAACGGATGTACTGAAGTGCACGAGATATGGCCACAAGCTCTGCAGTGTATCCACTGCAGCCAGCAGGCAAGGAATGCTGTTCAAAATGGCCTCTATAGACACAGGCGAAGCCAACATTACCGTCAGCCATCGAGCCGTCGGTGTAAACAACTTCAGAGCCCGGGAACACGTCAAGAATCGAGCGAAGTGACAGCGGAGAGCGGCGGTGTTTAGGGAGTCCTTAGGGCCATGCAAAAGGTCCAGACCAAGCTTCGGCCGAGATGTACACCATGGAGGTGTATGTGAATGGACCTCAAGCGAAGGTAGTAAACGGAAGGACTTCAGTTCGGAGATAAGGGATCGCACGCGAACCGCAATCGTGAGCCCTGACGTGGGCCGCCGATGCGGGAGATGAACTGCCGCTGGTGGAGAAAGGAGACGGTAATTCGGATACTCAGGAGAACTACGAATGTGTGCAACTTAACTGGCGAGCAGTTGCACACGTCGGATCCGCAATGGAGGGACTCTGTCCTCCACAAGGACACTGGTCACCGGACTCGTTCTAAAGGCCCCCCGTAACTAGGCGAATGCCGCAGTGGAGCACTGGGTCGACTAGACGCAACGCTGAGGTCGCCGACGAACAGTAAACCAGACTCCCATAGTCAAGGCGGGATTGAACAAGGGCTCTGTAGAGCTGCAGCAGTGTAGAGCGATCTGCACCCCAGTTGGTGTTGCTCAGGCAGCGGAGAGCACTGAGGTGCTGCCAACACTCCCGCTTAAGCTGATGAAGGTGAGGTAGCTAAGTCAATCGGGCGCCGAAAACCAGTTCTAAGAATCGATGCGTCTCCCCTACAGTGAGTGGATCGTCAATAAGGTGAAGTTAAGGTTCCAGATGAACGGTACGAAGCCGACAAGTGGATGACACGACTTCGCGGCTGAAAACGGTAAGCCGTGGGCTACAGCCCGTGACTGCGCCTTGTAAATGGCTCCATGTAGGCGACGCCAGCAACACTAGTACTGAAGGAGCAGTACGAAATGCAGAAGTCATCCGCGTACAGAGAAGGTGATATCGACGGCCCTGCAGCTGCTGCTAGACTGTTAATAGCCACTAAAAATAGACACACATTCATTACGGAGCTCTGCGGAAAGCCATTCTCCTGAATATAGGTGGAACTATGAGAAGCACCGACTTGGACACGGAAAGCACGGAACGACAGGAAGTTTTGGATAACATAGGGAGCGGGCCCCGAAAACCCCACTCGTACAATGTGGCAACGATATGATGTCGCCAGGTCGTGTCTTATGCTTTACGTACTAGAGGGAGCTGTAGAGGGCAAAAACTGTAGAGGAAGACAGAGATTGGAATACGTCAAGCAAATAATTGAGGACGTAGGTTGCAAGTGCTACTCTGAGATGAAGAGGTTAGCACAGGAAAGGAATTCGTGGCGGGCCGCATCAAACCAGTCAGTAGACTGATACAGGTGTTGGCATCTGGAAAAAGCTGTTCGGATGGCAGACAGGAAGGACACAAGATAATCAGTGGTAGATCGATCCTGGTGGAAGCCGCCCCGACATGGAGCCAGTAGGCCACATGACTCCAGGGCCCAACCCAACCGCCGATACACCATACATTCCAGCAGCTCATAGACAACGTTGGTGAGGCTGATCGGCCGATAGCTATCCACATCAAGCGGATTTTTACCGGTTTTTAACACCGCAATGATTGTGCTTTCCCGCCATTGCGATGTAAAGACGCCATCGCACCAGATCCAGTTGAAGATGACGAGGAGATATCGCTTGTAGTCATACTAGAGATGTTGAATCATCTGACTGTGGATCCGATCCGGTCCAGGAGCTGTGTTGGGGCAACGTGCAAGGGCACTGAGGAGCTCCCACTCTGAAAATGGGGCGTTATAGGGTTCACTGTGGCGTGTAGTGAAGGAGAGGACTTTTCTTTCCATCCGCCGTTTAAGGTAGCGAAAAGCTGGAGGGTAGTTCTCCGACGCAGAGGCTTGAGCGTAGTGCTCAGCAAAGTGCTCCGCAATCACGTTTGCGTCGGCAGAGAGAACGCCATAGATGTTAACGCCAGGGACACCTGTTGGGACCTAGTACCCAAAAGCACGTCTGATCGTCGTCCAGACTTAGGAAGGTGACGTATGGCACCCAATGGTCGACACGTACCTCTCCCAACACTTCTTCACAATAGCGTACAATTTGCTGCAGAGAGAAACATTCCTTTTATAAACAAACTCTGCGAACACGGAGGAAAATAATCTCTAATCTAACTCTGACAGACGTCCTAGGCTGCTCTACAAGCCAAATCTCGCTGTGATCTTAGCTTAGCTGGCTGGTTACGATCTCTGCTGGGAGCCGACGGGCTGCAAGATCCTCCCCCCCCCCCCTCTCTCTCTCTCTCTCTCTCTCTCTCTCTCTCTCTCTCTCTCTCTCTCATCCCTAACCCCTCCCGCACCGGTATTACTCGCGCCTGAGGTACGGAAAGACAAAGAGTCACAGAAGATCACAGGAACGGGCTTTGTTGCGTTTCTGTGCCTTTAGCATTGCCTACAGTCTAAACTAAATGGAAAGCAAAGAGCGAAACCAAAATGAAATAATATCTTGTTATAGCCTCTATGTCACTAACATCTCCGTATTTGTGCGTGCCAAGTTTTACCCTCACTGACTAGTAATAGTGCTTCATGGCACCGTCTGCTGGATGTTTAACACATTTAAACATACAAAAAAAATTGACAACAGATACTGAAGGCCCTCTTTTCTACAAGGTACTTTGTTCGAATAGCAATTATTTGTTGATTTTCTCTTTCAAAGAAAATTACGAGGCAAAAACAATAGCGTAAGGACAGAAGGGGCTCTTCTTTGTATCTGCTTGCAATGTGACGCCGTCTAAGTTACTTCCCGGTTACCAGAACTATTTCAGGTGTGTGGAATGTACGCGAGAAGAAGGTATTGTGTCCAGACAAACATACAGCGAAACTGCGCAGTGTAGGCAAACCTGCTGGCCAGTCTTTTTGGCCGAATGCCAGCAGTTAATGTGGAGACTACTTAAGGTTCATTTTTGTGAGGCGCTGCCAGGGAACACCACCTAGGCTGCACCTAACGACGTTTCACGTTAGCGGCCTGCGTCACGTTTCGCTCTCTCTCTCTCTCTCTCTCTCTCTCTCTCTCTCACACACACACACACACACACACACACACACACACACACACTTAAGTCCTATCATCACTAAACCGTATCTCACTATCACTTTCCACTAGACCTATTGTCAAACGGCCAGTAATTATAGTTCAACGCCTTCTTCCTAACTCGTTTTTATTTATATTTTTATTTTTCAGCACAAAGTGCTAACTACTTGCTTGTTGTAGCAAGACTTCAAAATCCTCAATGTAGTCGCTACACTAACTACAAAATAGGAGTAATTGCAGATATACGTACGCATCAAAGTCACCTAACAACAAAACACTAAGTAGTTGCAGCAGCAGCCACCACCAACAGTTTCACACAAACTATTTCTGAAAGGTCATATGCGAGAAACATTTCCGAGGCATTCTGTCAGCAGAAACTGAGCAGACTGGCTGTAGTCCGTCTGTGTCAAAATAATGGGCTGCCAAGGCCAGAATGCTACCCAGTTCCCATGTGCTATTTCCTCCTTGCAGCCATTAAATACCAACAACAGCTTCAATATTGTGCAACAAAATAACAAGAAACACTCACTGCTTCGCAATCAGTACTTTAATAGACGAGTGCGGCCGACCTACACTACTGGCCATTAAAATTGGTACACCAGGAAGATAACGTGCTACAGACGCGAAATTTAACCGACAGGAAGAAGATGCTGTGGTATGCAAATGATTAGCTTTTCAGAGCATTCACACAAGGTTGGCGCCGGTGGCAACACTTACAACGTGCTGACATTAGAAAAGTTTCCAACCAATTTCTCATACACAAACTGCAGTTAACCGTTGTTGCCTGGTGAAACGTTGTTGTGATGCCTCGTGTAAGGAGGAGAAATGCGTACCATCACGTTTCCGACATTGATAAAGGTCGGTTTGTAGACTATCGTGATTGCGGTTTATCGTATCGCGACAATGCTGCTCGCGTTGGTCGAGATCCAATGACTGTTAGCAGAATATGGAATCGGTGGGTTCAGGAGGATAATACGGAACGCCGATCTGGATCCCAACGGCCTCGTATCACTAGCAGTCGAGATGACAGGCACCTTATCCGCATGGCTGTAACGGATCGTGCAGCCACGTCTCGATCCCCGAGTCAACAGATGGGGACGTTTGCAAGACAACAACCATCTGCACGAACAGTTCGACGTCGTTTGCAGCAGCATGGACTAGCAGCTCGGCCCGAACGGCCCACGGAGCAACAACCAGCAAATGAACGAAGAGATGTCAGAATAGTTAAGACTTGATAAGAGGTTAATGATCACTCAACTTCAGCATCAAGATTCGGTGGGCGACGAACTTTGCGCTCTCGCAGCTAGCGCCTCACGATCCGACAGGGCGTGCACACCGCCAGCAGTCCTGGCCTGGCCCCCGCGCCGCAGAGTTCCTCCCTGCTCCGTCCCAACCGACTGACTGCCTGCAGCACGCAGACAGAATTAAAATAGCTGCTCAGTCAAAACCACACAAGCTACTCACGGTTCCACGAAACACTTCCACAAACAACTCGAACAATACTAAAACCAGTGACAGTGGAACAACAAGGACGAAACACAAGTCGACACACAAGGAGAACCCAGAAGGGGTCGGCGACCAAATACACGTCATCCCACGAGACGACGGTAGAGCGAGTCATGGCTGTCCAGACCTCACTGCTGCTCCGTCCCGACTGTACTCCCGACACACGACGACCAGGAAAATACTAGTGGTCGCTCCAAAGATAGTAGGAAAGATCTCTTATCGATAAGCGCTGCTGCTGCCACTCACGGGCAGGTAAACCAGCAACTTAGTGACGCCAGTAAATCGAATAAGGAATGGGACGGCAGTACCGCAAAGACAGGATGTCAAGCAATAAACGGCACGAACACGAGCCGCACACGGCTCAATGAATATGTAATTTAATTTCACGATGTGTCTGTATTAGCCATACGCTAAATAAAAAATGTGCACACTGTTTTTCGCCGCGTAACCGCTCCTGCTTATTTGTTAAATTGACATTTGTGACTAAATACCGAGCGTAATCGCGAGAAATGCGTCTGGTTGGCCCGTAGCCAAGAGCGTAGTCGAATCATAAAAACCAGCCACGCATTCTGAATACCAGAAACAATGTTATTTGACTATTTCAATTTATAATACGTACACTCGTACATGGGGGCTCAAGAGCAGTCGAACAATTTTTGGTAGAACAACTATTTCTTTTATAACCAATAAAGTCGCACAGTGCTCATTCCACAGCCTTTTTTTATTTGAAGAAGGTGCTAAGAGCGCACGAATACCTACCTGGGAGGTGGTTAGCAGGTAGGAACAGCTAGGTAATGGCAACCTAACAGATGTGGAGAGTTTCCTCAGAACTCGCTAGCAAGATAGATATTTTTGTAGGAACGACCATTTAAGGTGGCTACAGCAAACAGTGCATACTATGACAGTCTGCTGTTTTACTGCAGGGATCGAGTTTTTAAACATGACCCAGCAGGGGCACTCAGCTCCACTTTTGTCTGTGACCTGGTGGAATCAACATGTTGCGGCTGCATAGACAGTACCCTCAGAGAGGCCCTCTTGTAGGCGCCATATTTGCGACAGTCGGGCCCAGACACCTCACGCACTTACATGATCGTAGTTGTGAGAGCCTTGGAAATCGAGTACGTCGTTTACTATTCGCGAAACGCAAATGACGTACGCGATTCACGCTATTGGAATACAACCGGCGGCCGACATGTGACTGACACAGCTAGAAGCTACGACCTACACGCTAGGTAACACGCCATCATGCTACACTGTCGTTATCCAGTGGCTCTCTCTCTCTCTCTCTCTCTCTCTCTCTCTCTCTCAACCCTGAAGTGACTTTTTGGTATAATTTTGTAACTTTTATTTTTAACTGATGCTTGATCACGTGTGAAACCTTTCCTCCTGATTTTAGTGCTTAATACTCTCCCTCTCCCGTCTGCAGATCTTCAGTGCGGCATACGCCTCAGCTCAGGAGACAAATTTGGGCGCTCTCCGTTGCTCTGATTGTGCACAGATCTTACTGTTCACCTATATCCTCATGATGAGCTTTGATTAATCAATACTCAGATTGACTGCTTGATTCGCGCCTGAAGTAGATTAGACGGTGTCGCAGTGCCTGTATTTTAGAAGAACGATGGAATATTCCTTCGGCCATGAAGGAACAACGCAGCCACTGCAATATCGTATTTATCCGCCGATACCAGACAGCGACTTTCATTTAAAATGTACTCCCCTGTCCAGGAATTAATGTGTATACGAGTACAGTTTCGTGACTCACGAACGACAGCATTAGATTTGGATGTAGCACGGATAGTCAAAGCGGGATATTTGTCCCGATCCGGCACAAATTTGCATTGTCATTCCCTTATGCAGCTGATAGTTGTTCGTATTCGCAACTGCGAGTACATTTCTTCTAGTCTCTATATTCGAGTCAAACTCTTCAAAGACCACACGGTGCGGCATCATCATCTCTGCCTTCAATTTGTTAGAGAAAGAGGGGGGAGAAGTGATATATAACATACCACAACGTCACACGCGGAGTTAACGTAAATACTGCACTAGCTTATTTTTTAACTTTCGAGTAACTTTGTGAACGGCTCTGTTCCATGTGCTATGATGATGGTGCCTGTAATCACTACAGTAAAATAATCCAAAGTAGCTGATGACACGGGAAGATTTGTTAGCAAACATTTTTCCATGTATACAGTTTTCCTTGTGAGGGATAGGACAAGGTGTTTGTTGCAGCTCGATATCTAAATAATCACTCTTTTTCCGTATTAAATAATTTCCAGCGAAAAATTCTTATAACCTACACAAGAAGTTAACGTGTAGCAATAAATTTTCAGAAAGGAAATGAACAAAAATCACACTGAAGATAGCACTTACGTGCAGAAACGTGTCTGGGTAAAAACAGAACTGTCAAAAGTGTCGGTTATTTCAGAGCGGCCTTCACACTTTTTTAATGCTACAGAAACTGGTACGAGAAGATATGACTGTCCGCACTGGTGGCAGAATTCTGAAATAACGATTTCGGAGAAAGTGTGAATTCAATAACAGCCAATCAATTACCCGATGACAAGACGTCCGAGACAAACTGCTGCGGTGATGTGGAGTGATTTCATAAATCACTGGCTGTCGGTGGCCGGCAGAGCGGCGTGGGGGCGGCGCTGCGTGGGCGGCAGCGGCCACCAACGCGCTCGTCCGTAATAAGCCGTGGCCGGCTGCCCTCGAGCGTGGGACGCCGCGCCAGCGCGGGCCACCGCGGCACTTGAGCACACGGCCCTCTCCTCCCTCCGTGGCTACTAAACGTCCACGCGGACAGGAGCAAGGTGTCCGCAACCGTGAGTCTTTTCCACATTCACGATTACTAAAACTGCATAAACCAAGGCACAAAGGAATGAAAGACATTACGTGCTAGTGGGGAGTGATTTATATCAAAGGGGCAAGTTTGAAAACATGTTCTGGACTGGGATCCAAACCCAGGTATCCTGCTTGCTAGGCAGATGCGTTGACCACTACGCCATCCGAAAACAGTGATCATCGCAACTGCACGGACTACCCTAGCACCCCTCCCGTCACTCCTAAATTCTCAGTATATCCACACACTACTGGTGTAGTGCCCCTTGGCCACTATCTTCATTACTCGCGACATTTCGCAGAGTCCGGTAAGAATTCGAAGCAAGCAAGGAAGGACGATTGGGTTTAGCGTCCCGTCGACATCGACGACATTACAGACTGGACACAAGCTCGAATTTTGTCAAGGATGGGGAAGGAATTCGGCCGTGCCCTTTCAGAGGAACCATCCTGGCATTTGCCTGGAGCGATTTAGGGAAATCACGGAAAACCTAAATCTCGATGGCCGAATGCGAGTGCGGTGTTCGAGCTGGGTTGCATTTGACTGAAGAGATCACTGGCTGTCCTCGGCCTGACGTGACGCGTGCTTGGGTAGTCCGCGCAGTTGTGACGACCACTGTGCCCGGATGGCGTAGTTACCATCACAGCTGCCTAGTAAGCTGGAGACACGGGTTGGAAAAAACGGCCCGGCACAAATTTTTAACTTTCCCTATTGATATAAATCAATACACACTGTCAGCTAAATGCCTTTAATTCCTTTTGTCTTAATTCATAGTAGATGCAGGATCAAAATGGTGTGTTCTTTTGCACATGTTGGGAAGAACTGACACTACATATACAGGGTGTTACTAAAAGGTATGGCCAAAACTTTCAGGAAACATTCCTCACACACAAAGAAAGAAAATATGTAATGTGGACATGTGTCTGGAAACGCTTACTTTCCATGTTAGAGCTCATTTTATTACTTCTCTTCAAATCACATTAATCATGGAATGGAAACACACAACAACACAACGTACCAGCGTGATTTTCAAACACTTTGTTCCAGGAAATGTTCAAAATGTCCTCCGTTAGCGAGGATACGTGCATCCACCCTCCGTCGCATGGAATCCCTGATGCGCTGATGCAGCCCTGGGGAATGGCGTATTGTATCACAGCCGTCCACAATACGAGCACGAAGAGTCGCTACATTTGGTACCGGGGTTGCGTAGACAAGAACTTTTCAAATGCCCCCATATATGAAAGTCAAGAGGGTTGAGGTCAGGAGAGCGTGGAGGCCATGGAATTTGTCCGCCTCTACCAATCCATCGGTCACCGAATCTGTTGTTGAGATGCGTACGAACACTACGACTGAAATGTGCAGAAGCTCCATCGCGCATGAACCACATGTTGTGTCGTACTTGTAAAGGCACATGTTATAGCAGCACAGGTAGAGTATCCCGTATGAAACCATGATAACGCGCTCCATTGAGCGTAGGTGGACGAAACTAAAATGAGCTCTAACATGGAAATTAAGCGTTTCCGGACACATGTCCACATAACATCTTTTCTTTATTTGTGTATGAGGAATGTTTCCTGAAAGTTTGGCCGTACCTTTTTTAACACCCTGTATACTGTGTAAACAATCTCACGTCTTTCGATACGCCGGAGCTCTGACGGTACACTTGTGCCTGCCCCGTTACTTGTGTCTTCTAAATAAGGACCTCGTTGACAAACTAAGAGGCAGATGAACACCTATTTAATCAACATCATGATGCAGTCTTCAGTTCCATGACTGTTTGAATGCAGATCTCATTGTTAGTCCACCTTGTCCAAGACGATCTCCGAACTACTTCAACCGACGTTCACAACTGAACCAGCTTGCCGTATTTCAAGCCTTTGACTCACTACAATTTCTGCATCGCCAAGTTTAAAACAATTGCATCGACTACCCTCGTTATAATTTTGTTGATGTTCATCTTTTGAACTCTTTCCAATATACTGACCATTACTTTCAACTATTCTTCCAATTCCTTTGGGTCTCTGCTAAAGCTGCAATGTGAAACATAACACGTATTTTTCTTACGATTTCGGAGTTAATTTGGATTGCATGATTAACTGTTACGTCATTAGATACGACCCATATAAGTAATTTCGCCTTTTGGGATCTGTAACGTAATTTTCCCACCACTTCATTTTAGTGTACTCACTAATAATACTCCCATACACTTGTAGGAACATGTATTGTTAATTCGTTTCATTACAATGATAGCTTTTCATGTACGAAGAATCGAGTAACAAAAAAGGTACCAAATGTATTGTAATTATATTGTTTGAAACCTGTAACAACTCTGTTTATCAAAATGGTTCAAATGGCTCTAAGCACTATGGGACTTAACATCTGAGGTTATCAGTCCCCTTAGAACTTAGAACTACTTACAGTAAACTAACTTAAGGACATCACACACATCCATGCCCGAGGCAGGATTCGAACCTGCGACCGTAGCGGTTGCGCGATTCCAGACTGAAGCGCCTAGAACCGCTCGGCCGCTCGGCCACTCCGGCCGGCTCTGCTTATCATACTGTCATGTTACTGAGCGATTGGTTAACATAACATCTGAATACCTCGTATTTATCGTAATTCATAAAAAGAAACCAGATGAACAATGTAAACAGTGTTTACTTGGGCAGCTGTATCACATATTGAAATTCTGTTCACACTAAAAACTGGTGTACTCATATTTGAAACAGGAAACATTGTAGGATTATTTTGGATAATGTAGTTTCGGTGTAATGAACAAAAATGTAGTCAGCATCGTTCATTCGTATTATTTCACTTATTTTTCGATGAGAACAGGAGACTTGCAATTATCTTTGTATCTTATTCCATGCATTTCATTTGTATCCACCGTATGAAAACAGTTTTTGTAATTATCAACAAATTCTGTAATTGTAATTAGAGAATTTACTATAAGCAACAACACAAATTGGATGAGTACGTAAGACCCCAGGAGGTCCAATACGATGCAAGATCTTTACAACGCTGTGTGACGTAATAAATTTTAGAACTCTACCATTGACCGACTTTACACGTTTCCTGAGAATCATGGTGTTCTCTGGCCCGTCTTCACTTAGCAATCTTACAGGAGGGGTCATCTGCAGCGAAGCATCGAAATGAAGACGCGATGATGAGCCAGAACGTTATGACAACCGACCCACTATCGATATAAACCAGTCCAGGCGATAGAAGCGTCACCTGGTGAGGAATGAGTGCTTAGTCAAACACACGTACGGTGCATATAGTGTCAGTGGGCGTACCGTACGTGGAAGGCGCGTGATCATCTGAGTCTGACCGAGGGCAGATTGTGAGGGCCCAGGGGCTCGGCACGAGCGGTTCGGCCACTGCATGACTTGTGTGTTCGAAGAGTGTTGTGAGTTTCGACACATGGCGGAACCAAGCAGAAGCCACGACCGAACAACGTGGAGCTAGGCGGCCAACCCTCTTCACAGATGTCGGACTTCCTATGCGGGACAGAGTGGTAAAACAGGCCAGGCGGTGAACTGTGCCGGAACTATCGTCAGACTTTAATGCTGGGCAGAGTACATGTGTTTCCGAACACACAGAGCACCGAACGCGCCTAACTACGGGCCTCCGCCTCCATGTAGGCGCCAATGTTACCACGACGACACTGGCAACTACGACTGAAATGGGCACGTGACCATCGACAGTGGACGTTGGCGCAGCTGCAGAGCGTTGCATTGTCTGATGAATCCAGATACCTTCTTCATTTTGCCGGTGGGAGTTTGTGAATCCGTCAACTTCCAAGGAAACAGCTTCTTGACACCTGTACTGCTGGACGGAGACAAGCTGGCGGCGGCTCCGTTATGCTATGGGGAACACTCACGTGAGCATCCGTGGGTCCAATGGATCTCGTTCAAGGCATCATGACGACCAAGGAGTATCGTACACTGGTTGCAGATCACGTACACCCCTTCATGACGATCAGAGGCATTTTTCAAGAACACAATGCGCCATGTCACAAGGCCAGGAGAGTGATGAAGTGGTTCGAGGAAGACAGTGCGTAGTTGTAATTGCCGTCTGGCCCCCCCAATTCGCAAGATCTGAACCCTATCGAACACATCTGGGATGTGGTTTAACGTGACATCAGAACTCATCACCCCCCCCCCTCCCCGGAATTCACGGGAATTAGGTGACTTGGGAGTGGAGATGGGGTGTCAACTCCTTCCAGCGACCTCTCTGCTTTCATGCCACGACGCGTTGCCATTGTGATACGTGCCAAACTGGACATACCGGCTTTTAGGTAAGTCATCATAATGTTCCGGCTGATCAGTGTAAGTTCTGTCAAAGTTTATTACACTGAAAACACTGGGTTCGCCCACCCAACTTCAAGAACACCTATTTCAGCTACCATTGACAAAATTAATATTTCGCAATAATGTTGACTTCGAATTATTTTCTTCTGGCAACATTTATCCACAGTATGTCGGTTACACCGCAAATGTTATCGGCAAACCTCGAAGTTATCTCTGAACTTCAATTCCCTCCGTCTGGTTTCCTTTGCTGTTTGCTCACTGCACAGACTAAACAACATTGCCGATAGCCTACAACCCACTCTTGTAACTGCAGTCTGGCTTCTGCGCAAGATGCCGATAACGTTTTGCTCCCTGAATTTTATCCCTTCTACTTTCACAATTTTCGAAAGTGTATTCCAGTCAACACTGTGAAAAGCTTTCTCCGAGTCTATGGATGCCATAAATGTGATATTGTCGTTTTTCAGTCTATCTTCTGAGAAGCTCATTGTCAGTACCTCCTCGTGTGTTGCTACATTTCCCCGCAATCCAAGCATGTTTTAGTATGTTCGATGAGCCACAATTTCCTGCTGTAATTACGGAAATTGGTTTTCAAAGGAAAGTTCTACAAAACATCTCTTCAACATTCGTAAGACGCACGAAACCATGATACAAATTTTTATGGCGTCTCGCATATGTCAGGTAGTTTGTTATCAAATTTACGTCAGTTCACCGTGAGGTTAAATCATTTCATCGTAGCGGGCATATCTAGGTACTAAGAGTTGCATTGCGTGCCTGACAATACATTTAAGCACACGGTCCAATTTTTAATTTCGTTAATTTTATAGGAGTCAGACATTAAAGCAAGGGTTAAAATGGACCGAGTGACTTCATGTCACTTCGTGGCAGCCCTTGGTAATTGCTTAAGTGACCTCCGTTACGGCATACGACTTCGGCGTAAGGCAGCAGCTAAAATGATGGAAACAAGAAGTACATGTAATTGTACCGAAAACTGGGCAGAAGTTTTTGTTACAATCTTTGCCCCTGCATAAGTGCAGATATTTATGCCGATGACACAGATATAGTTGCAAGAACTATTAAGGCAATGGAGGAGACTTTCATAGCACTTTATCACACCAGTATGAATATGGTATTGAATATTGAACTGAAGAAAACAAAATAATGGCGATTGGGAAAATACTTTAGGAGAGCTGTTGTCATCAATAACTTCGAGCAGTTACATTTTTGGGAGAGTTTAGCAGTTTAAATATCTGGGATCGACAGTAGCAAAATCAAATCACACCTCTAATGAAATCAAATATAAATTAACAGCATCCGACACTTTCATATGGGCACGAGGAACGATGCACGGATGAATGACGCTGAACTGACCAAAAGCATATTATCTGGAAATCCAGGGGGCGAAAGAGGACGGGGTCGACAGAGAACCACTGGTTAGATGGAGTTGTGGAGGACGTGGAGAGAATGGGCAGTAGTGTATAGGATCATCATAACTGGAGGAGAATTTTTGAAGAGACCAACGTTCACATGGAACTGTAGAGCCATGAAGGATGCCAATAACCGACGTACCCTCTTCCAAGACACTGCGCATTCAAACCAATGTAGCCTCCAAACGGATAATAATGATGACTGGCTGTCATCACCCATAGAATTCAATCAAAATAGACGAAAATCGTAATACTGGCTATTATCTTTAACTATGTACCAGAAATACATTATAGTAACGGGTATCTGCAGACATACCTGCGGATTAGGAAATAGACGAAGGCTTTTTTTTTTGCGAAGAAATTATTATTACCGGCACTGCGCAGATGTCAATCCAGGCTCTGCGCGCCGTACTTATAACTCGACTTGATGTCACAGCCATTACAAGTTCTCGCTCCAATACAGAAATAAAATTCTTCTCTCTTTTTTAAGTGCGATATTCTGTTTCCTTGTTTATGATCATATTCCGAAGAACGGCGGATTGAAGTTTTGCGAAAAATAATAGAGAAGTCAGTAAAACCGGTTCCATCTTCACAAAAATCAGGATGCTATCCTCTGGGGCTCTTTGCACTGCCAATGTAGGAAAATGATTTAATACATTTACATCGGCTGTGACCGCTCACAAGACTTTTGATCTATAACATTGCAACGTACTTGGTAACTTGCTCAGGTGTCAGGTGCTAAAGCAAAAGAGAATAAAAATGGAGTTAAGAGACGAGGTCCGTCCTAACAAGTAAGGAGAACTTTGGTCTGAAGTGCTTCCTCCACTTCAGCGCTCTGACTTCAAGCGCATCGTACCGCGAGGTACGACTCGAGGGGTCGGATTGCACTGGTTCCAGGAACCCTGAGACGGACAGTATGCATGAATTATCCCCCCATTACCACAGCCATCTACTCCGTATTATATTTTTCATCGTCTTATCTCTATAAGAGACGTAACACATAATTCTACGGCCCAAACACGTTTTTAATTTATATAAAAGTATATACATAAGGTTTGCCCCGATAGCTGAGTGGTCAGTGCGGCGGTTTGTCACGCCAAGGGGCACAGATTCGATTCCCGGCTGGGTCGGAGATTTTCTCCGCACGGGAACTGGGTGTTGTGTTGTCATCATTATTTCATCATCAACGGGAAACCACCACTGGAATCACTTTCCTAGACGCTCATACGGTGAAACTCTCTGACGAGGCTTTCTCCATGACAAAACCTGCCGTAAGGCAGAAAAAGTTTTATATACACAAACTTCTATTCTACTGCTTATATGCTCAAAAGCGAATCTCCTGCTGCGAGACTTCGTCGCAATGCCGCCACTGCCCAGATTAGAACTGATTTGCCATTATAGTTTATGAATACGACATGAAATTTTTCTCGTAGAGCTTCGTAGTCTTATGTCTGTGTAATGCCAACATTCATTCATTACGTGTTGAGTAAATATAGTTTTTAAATACAGCAGTTGCCTAAATTGCGTAAGAAAACTTCGTAACCTCTCATGCTGTTCATAAAGAATTTAACTTTAATTATGCCTTCCAAGGATGTAAGGGGCATTAGGGTTTGACGTTCCATCGCGAATGACGGAGCTCAAGCACGCATTGTTTGAAGGATGGGAAAGGAAGTCGGCCGAGCACTTTCAAGGAACCGTCCCGGCTTCTGCGTGGAGCGATTTACGATAATCGCTGAACACGAACTTATATCAGGTTGGACAGACGTGGATTTGAACGGTCGTTCTCCGGATTGCGAGTCCAGTCTGCTAATCGCTGTGCCATCACGCTCGCTTGGGGCTTCGAAGGGAGGAGTTGCACAACAGTAGTACGTTACGCATCCTGGGAAAGCAACACTTATCGTTCCGCAGAAATGCTGCTCGCACGCAGCAGTTACATAGAGAAATGTGTGTGAGGAACCTGTGCAAGCCGGTCGGTGTGGCCGAGCGGTTCTAGGCGCTTCAGTCTGGAACCGCGCGACTGCTACGGTCGCAGGTTCGAATCCTGCCTGGGGCATGGATGTGTGTGATGTCCTTAGGTTAGTTAGGTTTAAGTAGTTCTAAGTTCTATGGGACTGATGACCACAGATGTTAAGTCCCGTAGTGCTTAGAGCCATTTGAACCATTTTTGAATCTGTACAACATCTTACGGTAAGGATTTTTCAAAACGCATTTACCACGATCGAAACGTTTTTGAAGATGGAGTTACCACCGTTTGGATATAGATATATTCACTCACCCCTCACCACCAAGTGTAAGATCGTAGGGAAATTGTTGCGTCATTCACGTACCTGCAACAGAAGAATGACTTATTAATGACGTAAACCATCATTTCCTTTTCATACTACAAGATTATTGTTCCTATAAATGGATTGTGGCTCTGACAACATCTCAAAACAAGTACATAACTGCTCATATCACAACAAAAAGACAGATTCTCGAAAATTTTTGTAGTGAGTGCCCTACTCATTCTTTCTTTGAGATAAGCAAAAACAAGTGTCTGGTTTTAAAAATATATCAGTATTGCTTTGTTCTCTAGAACACTACAGAAGGCAATCTTGACACAACAACAGGGCAAATACGTACCTTAAACATTTATGGTAAAGGCCTGTATGATAGTTTTATCACTTGGACTCTTATCTTCGATATGCCGATATAGTTGTGATTTTTTGCAAATTATCGCTAGTGTGCAATGCTGGCCAGACAACATAGCGAGGCACCCCTACACAGGCACCAAAAAACGTTAAGATATTTCTGTCTCCACCTTTCCTGAATTTATGTTGTTAATGACATATATAAGTAACCAAACATGGCAACAATGACCAGTGATATTATGACTCATAACTGTTTGGTGTGAATCGCCGGAGTAACTACGTTGGCTTTCAGAAGTGCGGAGAAATTAATACAAATTCCCGCTTTACGGTAATACTCCCTAAACAATGCACTCCCATTCACTACTTGTGTATCAGTGAAATTACTAAAACCACTTAATGAATATTTTGGTATATGCATCCTTCGGGATTATTTCGCGAGTACTTCACAAGCAAAAAGCATTACCAAGGGCTTAAAATGATACCACATACGACCTTCTGGACGCATGATTTTCAACAGAAGTGTAAGGTGGTGTCATATGGGCAAGCGCGGTGTTAAGACAGTACAATGCCACGCACTTCTGGTTTTCCCAAAATTACCACAGAACATTAATCAACAGTTGGTACCGCCTCCCCCCCTCCTCCACATGTGTGAACGTGGCAATGTACCAGGTTGTGGCGTAAGAATAGTACATCATTATTTTGAAGACAGTCGGTGCTGTCCTTACAATAGCATCATTGGGTAATATCCAGTGGCATTAATACCGTTTTCAACGCACAAACCGAGTGATAGGATTTCTCAACTTACGATGTTCCGTATCCATTTCGATATCTCTAACCAAATTCGTGTTTCTATTGTTCAGAAACGAGGAAGTGCTATGGGCACGTGAATGCCGCCACTGGCATTCTGAGACCAAAATTTATCTTTTTTGCGTAAGTTATGCTTCGAGGTGTGTTACAATAATGGCCGCGTACATGTGTAGACGATTTGCAGATGGCGTCAATTATCAGGGTGTAATGCTGAGGAGACCAACATCTGGGGTGAAGTTTAAGGAACCCATTGGATGGAGGATACCTATGGAATGTCTACTAAATTAGTACAATGTTGTACTTCTTGTTTAGCGAGAGCTTTCATTTTTATAAACCCACATAGGAGAAAGGGATCTTTCCTAAATATCTGAAAAAAATAAGGTTGTACCCATTTACAGGGGGTGTTGACAAGTATTCTGGTAATTATGAGCCAACTGCTATTATCTATACATGTGGAAAGTATCTCGAAAGCTGAGAGAATAATATATTCAATGAGGCACAGCATGGGTTTAGAAAATGTAAGTCTACCATCACAGCAAACTCAGCAACTGGGGGATTATATGACCAAAGAGAAGTCTGAAGTTTTCTTTCACAATTCAAACGCATCAATTACCAGCTGCAAAGCACATTAAGTCTCTTGTGGAAAACAGAGTAGCTTGTGGAGGTAAGCAGCATATTGGAGCTTACATTGCTGTGCGTGAAGAAGCAGTTATGAGACCCCTTTTCATTCCGTATGCAAACGTTATCTCTTCAGCAGTAGGTTACAATGTATAATGTATATAGTTGACGAAATGGGTGATTCAATGTGCCAAGAAGTTTCAAATGAGCACATGTTCCAAAGCAGAGGAATAACTCATTCTGGAAACAATAACCTTTGCTGCCGCTAAGCCACTTATCCGCTAGTCTTTCTTCCAGAAACGCTAGTCTCGCAAGGTATGCAATCTAACTACCACCCTCCGAAGATAAATGCAAACAAGAAATTAAAACATAAAACAAACAGCCATTGGAGAATGGCTGTAACAGCTCCATAGAAGACACACTGAAACACACAATAAATGCAAAACGCTGATAGCACAAAAAACAAACATAAAATATTCGATACACTCCAATTTCTGGGTGTTATTTCGTATCAGATCGCCAAAACTTCAAACGAAAAGATACAAACATATATTTCCAACTCTGATAACAAGATACGACAGAAATTACCTCGTAAGAGCAACACACTAAGCCCAACATCCTGGGGATGTAAAATTTTCGCCGCTACTTTTCAACTGGCCGAAGGAGTCAAAGACGGAAAGATGGAATATGACACAGTGAATGAGTATTATCATCCCCCTTACGGTATTTCAGAGTTGACTGTCTGGAACGTATTTTTCCTTTTCGTCTCATATCAACAACACAAACAACAATATCCTCTGGAAGCAGCTACACATATACTTCAAGCTGATACATGTATAACAGAATACTGTCATAAATTGTTAAGAATAGGGCGAATGTTCGCGAAGCTGGAAAAACTCTTTCAGTCAGACGCGCAACCACTATAAAGGGGCTCTCACATAACAGAGGTTCACTTCGGAGAAGTTCAGGAAATCATACTAACCAAAGAATTCTGTTCTTCAGATGTGACTGTCGAGACGTCCACATGTAGTGAAAATGCAGCCGACCATTGCTTTGCTCACAGTACTTTCTCTCTTCACTGCTGATGCAGATACCAAAAAACACAACTTGCACTACGAGTCCATGCTGAAGTGATGCAGCTGTGTTCCGTAACCATTTAGAAGGCTGCAGCCTACTGCCACAATCCGGAATTGAACTCGGCCCTTCTCGAGCGTATAAAGGCGTCGCCTGAAGGGAGGGGCGAGCGCCCTCCCCTCGCCCAGCCAGTTCCACACACAGCTGCTGAGTCTTCTGCTGGGGGTCGCCGCGGCTGCAGCGGGGCTCGCGACCGGCTGCCAAGGAAATCACCGCCTGAAATAAATACCAGTTCCAGACAACAGACAACAGTGTCACCATATTCGGTTTCCCTTAAACAGCTCTACGGCGTCGCACAACACGGCTTCCAACGCGATGAACTGATCATCTTTCTTACCGCTAACAACGGCGTAAGTAACGGTCCCGCAGACACCGCAGCGCGGACGGGTGCCGGAGACGGGGTGAGGGGCGTATTTGGAGTTGGGGTAGCGCAAACTGACTTGAATGATTTATTTAACAATGTCTTATTACATTCCATCTAGTCGTGAAAGCTCATTAAGGACAAGCGAACAGAAGTATGCTACCGAAGATTTCGTACCCTTTCTTGTGTAAAGTTAAGGAGAATGATACAGTGTGTGGCGGCCAGCACCACGGCAAGTGCACAGATTCCAGCAACGCTATATTCCTACACAGGCAGCGGCCGGAACGCTGCGTAGCGCTCTGGAATGCGCTACTTTCTTCACTGTGTATTTCCTTCCACTGGCGTTGACAACAATTGGCAGTCTTACTAGCCATTCCTTAAGTTTTTCTGTATGTTTGTGACGGACGCAGTGTTAAAGCGCAACTAGGTTTGCCGTATCTAGCTGGGACCTAGTCGGGACACAGTGATGGGGTGTAGAAATGAATTAAAACATTTATTTAATGTAATTGCTTTTTATTTGGAAAAATACATAAAATTGTTGCGGCATATGTAGCTGGTTGCGGAAAATTTAACGTTTCCAGCAAGTATTTATTTTCCTTTTACATATTTATAAAACTCCATGAAAGTCAGATTGTTCTTAAACTGCGCTGTAAGATTGATTCCACAGTCCCTGGCAGTGGTCTATTTCTTTCGTCAATCCATTGCGCCGATAATACTTTTTCCATATTGGCGTTGTCTGTGGGGATAGAAAACAAATAGTCAAATAATTTTAGCAGCTGAAATTTGCATTCAGGATTTTCGGTTTCCTTAAGAAAGGAAATCTATCTTTCTTCCACCGAGTGTTTAGATTTGCATTCTTCCGAGTCATGCTTACTTTTTAAAAAGCTCTACAGATACATATATTCCTGAAAACAATTGTCGCCTGAAATCTTCACACCATTGTCAGTCAGGTACATAATAGTGTTTCCAATCCGGGATTTCAGTTGCGTCAACCAATCAAACACTTAAAATTTATTAACAAAAAAAGCCCGTTTCTCTAAGTCATAAAATGCTATGGTATAGAAAGTCATTGTCTTTTCCTCAAATTTCCAAGACAAATTAATTATTTCTTGGTCCGGGTTCTCATTCTTTAATTTGTTTAAATTCATCTTTGTTTGCATTCCAATAAAACTGGCAGTCTTCGTCTCATTCAGACATCTTTGATTGTCTATTAATATATATCTTATTTCAATTATCGAGACTTTATTCTTCTTCATGTTTTTCATATTTTTTTTCAAACAGAGCCAAGTTTGACAGCAGATCGGACCACTGAAAAAAAATCTGCAATTATTTTAGGTCTCCTGTCTTTGACGTCAAAAACTTGTTTTAATGGAATCCAAAGCTTAAGAACTCTCTCAGGTGTGGGCATTAGCGACAGCCATCTTGTTTTTGAATGAGATAGAACATAAGTTTGCTGACATAAATAAAACTATCTGAGGCTGCATTTACATGTGCGCTAACAGATGGCGTTACTTCAGTACTTGAACCAAACTCTTAACAGTATTTTGCAAAATCAGGACGAAACTGAGGATTGAGGGGATGTCGGGACAAGAAGGTCCATAACGGCGACAGTCCCGATATATGGGGGACGGATGACAACCCTACGCCTTATTTAAGCCAACTGCTCATAGAAAGTGACTCGGGCATTACAAAATTTTTCACTAGTTATCTGTGTCATGCAGTTTGTTCCCTCTTGATCTAAGTTGTATTTGTGTTGATGTAAAACGATTTACGGCGTTTTCTTATAAAGGCTATGCTTAAATGTTTTCATTACATTAAAACCTCAAGTTCTAGAAACAGGTCTTATTTACGTGGTGCTCGAAAGATAAATTCCTCTTGAGACTATGAAGTTGGAAAGATAATGAAGACAGATACAATCTTCCGGCGATTAGCTACACGTCCAGAACAGATCAATAATAAACGTCAACTTTAATAATAGTCGGACAATTTAGTAGTTGAAACAAAGTACGGTTGCAAAAACGAAACGGGCGAAGTTTCTGACAGTTTGAAAGTTCATAGAGGGCATACTACTAGCTGAGAAAATAAATCGGATAGAAAGTCTGGATATGTACCGTTTTCAAACGGATCACCAGCCACAGACGCCGATTCAGCATCAATAGATTACTGTTCTCGTCTCCTCTGCGAAATGCATCTTTTACCAATGATAAAGGATCATTCTAACGTAAACTGATTGAACAGACTAACCTAGATTTTATAAACAGAACTTCATGCAGAACTCGGGATCTTTTCCCTAAAGACAGCAAGACCAAAAGATCGTTTTCCTGCTATTATATTATTATTATTATTATTATTATTATTATTATTATTATTCTTTCTTTTCTCAGACGTTATGTCTGGCAAAAAATGGAAAGTGACGCGGACCTTGATCAAGCGTGACTTCCTTTTAACTGTACGGTATATGTTACATTGCATTTAGGAACTTTCGGGTAATTGAACATGTATCAATAATTACAGATTTCTGTAGTTGTATATATACGTTTGGATGTAGCTGTATTGCGTTGATGTACTGGTGGATATTGTGTGGTATGACTCCTGTGGTTGATAGTATAATTGGTATGTCAACTTTATCCTGACGCCACATGTCCTTTAATTCCTTAGCCAGGTGGATGTATTTTTCAATTTTTTCTCCTGTTTTCCTCTGTATATTTGTTGTATTGGGTGTGGATATTTCGATTAGTTGTGTTAATTTCTTCTTTTTATTGGTGAGTATGATGTCAGGCTTGTTATGTGGTGGTGTTTTATCTGTTATAATGGTTCCGTTTCAGTATAATTTGTATTCATCATTCTCCAGTACATTTTGTGGTGCATACTTGTATGTGAGAACGTGTTGCTTTATAAGTTTATGTTGTAAGGCAAGCTGTTGATGTATTATTTTTGCTACATTGTCATGTCTTCTGGGGTATTCCGTATTGGCTAGTATAGTACATCCGCTTGTGATGTGATCTACTGTTTCTATTTGTTGTTTGCAAAGTCTGCATTTATCTGTTGTGGTATTGGGATCTTTAATAATATGCTTGCCGTAATGTCTGGTGTTTATTGTTTGATCCTGTATTGCAATCATGAATCCTTCCGTCTCACTGTATATATTGCCTTTTCTTAGCCATGTGTTGGATGCGTCTTGATCGATGTGTGGCTGTGTTAGATGATACGGGTGCCTGCCATGTAGTGTTTTCTTTTTCCAATTTCCTTTCTTCGTATCTGTTGATGTTAAGTGATCTAAAGGGTTGTAGAAGTGGTTATGAAATTGCAGTGGTGTAGCCGATGTATTTATATGAGTGATTGCTTTGTGTATTTTGCTAGTTTCTGCTCGTTCTAGAAAGAATTTTCTTAAATTGTCTACCTGTCCATAACGTAGGTTTTTTATGTCGATAAATCCCCTTCCTCCTTCCTTTCTGCTTAATGTGAATCTTTCTGTTGCTGAATGTATGTGATGTATTCTATATTTGTGGCATTGTGATCGTGTAAGTGTATTGAGTGCTTCTAGGTCTGTGTTACTCCATTTCACTACAAATGAGTAGGTCAATATTGGTATAGCGTAAGTATTTAAAGCTTTGGTCATGTTTCTTGCTGTCAATTCTGTTTTCGGTATTTTTCTTTTAGTTCTTCTTTAATAGTTGTATTATCTATTCCTATTTTTTGCCTGTATCCTCGCTATTTATAGGCATCTGTTTCTCCCATCGCTTCTACGCAGTCGCTGTGGTTATCAAATATGTAATCATGTTGTTTAGTGTGTTTTCCCTTGACTATGCTATTTTTCTTACATTTGTCTGTTCCAAAAGCCATATTTATATCATTGCTGAATACTTCTGTTGTTGTTGTTGTTGTGGTCTTCAGTCCTGAGACTGGTTTGATGCAGCTCTCCATGCTGCTCTATCCTGTGCAAGCTTCTTCATCTCCCAGTACCTACTGCAACCTACATCCTTCTGAATCTGCTTAGTGTATTGATCTCCTGGTCTCCCTCTACGATTTTTACCCTCCACGCTGCCCTCCAATGCTAAATTTGTGATCTCTTGATGCCTCAAAACATGTCCTACCAACCGACCCCTTCTTCTAGTCAAGTTGTGCCACAAACTTCTCTTCTCCCCAATCCTATTCAATACCTCCTCATTAGTTACGTGATCTACCCACCTTATCTTCAGCATTCTTCTGTAGCACTACATTTCGAAAGCTTCTATTCTCTTCTTGTCCAAACTGGTTATCGTCCATGTTTCACTTCCATACATGGCTACACTCCATACAAATACTTTCAGAAACGACTTCCTGACAAATCTATACTCGATGTTAACAAATTTCTCTTCTTCAGAAACGATTTCCTTGCCATTGCCAGTCTACATTTTATATCATCTCTACTTCGATCCTTCATCAGTTATTTTACTCCCTAAATAGCAAAACTCCTTTACTACTTTAAGTGTCTCATTTCCTAATCTAATCCCCTCAGCATCACCCGATTTAATTTGACTACATACCATTATCCTCGTTTTGCTTTTGTTGTTGTTCATCTTATATCCTCCTTTCAAGACACTGTCCATTCCGTTCAACTGCTCTTCCAAGTCCTTTGCTGTCTCTGACAGAATTACAATGTCATCGGCAAACCTCAAAGTTTTTACTTCTTCTCCATGAATTTTAATACCTACTCCGAATTTTTCTTTTGTTTCCTTTACTGCTTGCTCAATATACAGATTGAATAACATCGGGGAGAGGCTACAACCCTGTCTCACTCCTTTCCCAACCACTGCTTCCCTTTCATGCCCCTCGACTTCTGTTGTCTTTAGTAATTGGTTGAGTTGTTGATGCCAGTAGTTTTAGATCATCCATGTGTGATTTTGTGTTGGTATGTTCCAGTAATATTGTATCCATAATTTGTATTATTTAGCATGTTGGATAGTGGGTTCAGAGCAAGGCAGAACCAGAAAGGACTTAATGACTCTCTTTGGTATATTCCACGCTTAATCTGTATTGGCTGTGATGTGATATTGTTTGAATTTGTTTGGATATTGAGTGTGGTTTTCCAATTTTTCATTACTATGTTTAGGAACTGTATCAATTTAGGATCTACTTTGTATATTTCCAATATTTGTAGTAACCATGAGTGGGGTACACTATCAAAAGCTTTTTGGTAATCAATGTATGCGTAGTGTATCGACCTTTGTTTAGTTTTAGCGTGATATGTCACCTCTGCATCTATTATCAGTTGCTCTTTACATTCTCGTGCTCCTTTGCAACAGACTTTTTGTTCTTCATTTATAATTTTGTTCTGTGTTGTATGTGTCATTAATTTCTGTGTAATGACTGAAGTTAATATTTTGTATATTGTTGGTAGGCATGTTATGGGGCGATATTTAGCTGGGTTTGCTGTGTCTGCTCGATCTTTAGGTTTCAGATAAGTTATTCCATGTGTAAGTGTATCAGGGAATGTGTATGGGTCTGCAATGTAACTCTGAAATAATTTAGTTAGATGTGAATGTGTTGAGGTGAACTTCTTTAGCCAGAAATTTGCTATTTTATTTTTTGCAAGGGCTTTCCAATTGTGAGTAGAATTAATTGCTTGGGTGACTTCATGTTGCAAAAGTATCACTTCAGGTATTTGTGGTATCGTCTTGTATGTGTCTCTTTTTGCTTGTATCCACTGTGTATGTCTGTTATGTTGTACCGGGTTTGACCATATGTTGCTCCAGAAGTGTTCCATGTCTGTTATGTTTGGTGGATTGTCTATTTTAATGTGTGTGTTATCTATTGCCAGGTAAAATTTCTTTTGGTCTGTGTTGAATGTTTGGTTTTGTTTCCTTCTATTTGCACTTTTTTTGTATCTTCTAAGTCGCTTGGCCAATGCTTGTAATTTCTGCTTCTTTTCATCTAATTGGTCTATTGCTTCTTGTTGTGAGATTTTACCTAACCTTTTTCGTTTTTTTCTGACATTTCATTTCTCATAAATTGTGTTAACTGTCCCACGTCTTTTCTCAGTTTTTCTATTCTGATCTGTAGCCTGTGTTGCCATGCTGGTTTTGTGGGTTTCTTCTGTGTGTTGGTTGGTTCTGATCTCCGCCTAGTGTGTATATTTAGTGTAGTGAGTGCTCCTATATAAATGAGTAGTTGTTAAGTCTTCCATAGTTGTATTTTCATTTATTTTGTTGTGTATGATTGTGTTGATAGTTGTTATTGTTGTTTCGACTTGTGGGTTATTTGGTGGTCTATGTAACAATGGTCTAATGTCTGTATTTGTGTCTTTGTATTCTATATATGTCAGCTGAAAATTTTCTTCTATATCTAACATGTGTGTCACTTTGTGTTCTATTTATGCTTGTTCTGGTGGCTGTCTTAAGATTTCGTTTTACTCTGATTGTTTAATTGATGCGTGTTGTTCTTGGTTTGTTTGCTCTGGGATGTTTGAGTCCATTACTGTATTTTCTTCTTCTTCTTCTTCTTCTTCTGATTGCACATTATTTTGTTCCAGTAATTTTTGTACTTGTTGTTTGATGTTTTCTAATTCTGACTGGGGTATCCTGTTATTTTTTATTATTACACGGATCTGATCAGCTAGTTGTTCTGTTAAAAATTTTAATTCTAGGTATCTGGTAATAAATGTTGTTTATACTTGTGATCTGTATCCAGTTGTGTTGGTTCCTAAGCTTGTTGCTTGGTAATAACAGAACATGAGGTGTCTTAACTTCATCTGACCATCTCAACCTCTGTCTTTGTTTTCCTTCTAAAGTGGTTGCAGGAAGCCTATCCTGCAAAACACCTCTATTTGGATTTAAATCATTTTCCGTGTGGCTAGCAGTGTCATTACTATTGTGGACGGGCATATTGACTACTAACTATCAACAGTCGATAAGTTAACCAACCTTATTCAGTTTTTCCGAATCTCGTTAACAGAAAAAGGCTTTTTTTTTCTTCAGCTTCACTCAAATACTGCGACATTATTTCTCTGTTAGCCATTAAAATTTTAACACCAGGAAGGACAGCAAAAAACCAAATTTTACTGGCTGTGTGTTTATAGTATAACCAGTAGGTGACTCGGGAGCATAAAGGGAGCGAAATACAGTACACAGAGTTGCCACCTTTGGTAGCAACAATGCCTCTAATCCGGCAGAGCATAGAGTCGAAACGAGCGTGGATAAAAGATATGGGTATGTCATTCCACGCTGCTTCATCTCTACGCCAGTGTCGTTCAACAGTAGCTGGCAGAGAGTAATCGCGTGCCAGTCTCCCTACAATTTATTCATCGCAAATTTGAAGACCGATTACCTGATATTTTGAAGTAGGTAGTACATTTTGTCTTTATCTACAACATTTGACAAAGGATAATACTTTTGAAAATAATAATAATTCGTGGTTGAAATATAAATGAAATTTTGTTGTTTTGAAAAAAAAAAACGTAGAAAGATGACAGGATAGAGAAGAAATCTGTGAGTGCCATCATCGACTTACAAGGGGAAGGCCTCAGACACGGCCAACCGATTCGGTTCATATTTGGCAGGTCGCTTGTGTACAACCTAAAACGAAAGACTCTAAGATATTTTGGGTCAACAACCCCGCAATTTTGAGAAAATCGCCCCTAAAAGTTATAATGAGCAATCGACTCAAAATTGAAGGGATCGATAGATAATTGTAAATAGAGCACTTTTCATCATCAGGTATGGGTTCCGCAAACGCAAACTTTTCCAGAAATCGAGGAAAGAAACTTTTACAACTGCCGCTTCTGTATCCACATGGTAAACGTTTTTCGCCGACAGTGCCGATAGTACAGCGTCCAAGGTAACTGGCTGGGAATCGGAAAACCCGGGTTGGAATCTGGAAGAAACCTAGCGGATGTTATTCTTTTCCTTTGTATTTTTCCATATCTCAATTGATAGGGATAGGAGGCTTAATAAGGTAAGTCAATCAATAAGTAATGATAATAATGAGGTAGGCAAACTAATTTCCCAAACGCCATGAGTTAGTAAAGTATTAAACTTTTAAGCCTTGTCACATAAAAACAACTCCGAGTAAGAGTGCTGCGAATTCCTCACGAGGGATCACAGATAGCCAACTGCGCGACGCTTGTTTACAGCGAGGCACGGGACAGAATGCACGCGGGGAGAGTTATGTTGTCCCGGTTGCCTCCTCCTCCTCCTATCATAGTTGTGCACCTGGAAGAGTGAAGGTGTCCAGCATGAGCCTAATAGAAGTCAATCGGAAAGAATTGTTTTCCGTCATTAGGCTGCCGCGAACCTCGCGGATACATGTAGTGATTTTTCCATCGTCAATGCGCCGAATGAAATACGTTTTGTGAATGAATACAGTGGTCTTCCGTAAGTAACATATGACGAGTACTGTATGTAGTTTGTAGTCAGTAGCTCGTCTGTTTATGCCTTAGTAACTAGTTATTGTTTGATGTCTTATCTTTCAGGTGCATAACCTGAATAATGGTGGATGTACACCCTTCGACTCGCGCTGTAATATGTAGTTGGGAGCCTGTCACAGACGATAGCAAGCGGGAAGTTACCGACGCTGTGTTTTGGTTTGTAAAAGT
This sequence comes from Schistocerca serialis cubense, assembly GCF_023864345.2. Taxonomy (NCBI): domain Eukaryota; kingdom Metazoa; phylum Arthropoda; class Insecta; order Orthoptera; family Acrididae; genus Schistocerca; species Schistocerca serialis. The sequence goes on from NC_064641.1 coordinate 420,834,141, forward strand.
GTTGCAAGACAGATACATTATCAGCGCCTACCGGAAGCAGGCAGTTTTGTTTCTCAGCGTTTGAGAAATTTATTTGCCTACCTTAATATTATCATTCTTTATTGATTTACTTACCTTATTAACCCTCCTATCCCTATCAACTGAGATATGGAAAAATACAAACGTAAAGAAGAACATCCGCTAGGTTTCTTCAAGATTCAAACCCGGGTTCTCCGAATCCCAGACAGTTACCTTGGCCGTTGCGCTATTTTTTTTATTTTTCCCGTTTTGTTCGATTCATTTGTTCGGTGCGGATGTCCCTTGACACCCGTTCAAGTTTAGTGTTGAGCCGTTAACGCAGTTTATTACAGAGGGCCGCTAACCCTCTGACCGAACACGCTGAGCTACCGCGCCGACGACTATCGGCGCTGTCGGCGAAAAGCGTTTACCATGTGGGTACAGAAGCGGCAGTTGTAAAAGTTTCTTACCTCGATTTCTGGAAAAGTATGCGTTTTCGGCCCCCATACCGGATGATGAAAAATGTTCTATTTACAATTATCTATCGATCCCGCCAATTTTAAGTCGATTGCTCGTCATAACCTTTAGGGGCATTTTCTCAAAAACGCTGGGGTATTGACCCAAAATATCTTAGATTCCTTCGTTTTAGGTTGTACACAAGCGATCTGCCAAATATGAGCCGAATCGGTTGCCCGTGTCTGAGGCCTTCCCCTTGTGAGACTAGCGGTAAATACATCGGCTGGTTGGTTGGTTGGTTTGGGGTATAAAGGGACCACCTACAGGGTCATGAGTCGCTTTTTCCTAACGCAAGCAAGGCTGAAGGTACAAAAACACCCGAAGCACGTCTGACAAAGTAAAAGGGGGGAGAAGGGAACCATACAAAAAAATGAAACGAATGGAACGAACAAAAAACGGGGAAAAAAAGTAACACAAGAAAAAGTAGAAGCAGGTATTAAAACCATAGAGCAGATGGTCTGGGCTGGCTGATAACAATAATAAAAGAGGGTGAGACAGCCATTCTGCAACATATTAAAATGTCCACCCCAAAAAGACAAGGCAAGATGAACACATGTAGCGAAAAGAAAAAGACAGACAAATGCAAAGTAAGTGCGACAGAGATAAAATGGAGGGAGGGTGGCGGCCTCGGAGGGAAGGCTGAAAGTCCACCCTTAGAAGGTACGATAAGAACCCCCCCTCATGAATAAAACGTAAAACTAAATCTGCTATTGAGGCACTGTCGCCCAACACTGAAGGTAGGGTGCTGGGAAGGTTAAAAGTCCGCCGCAGAGGGGCTAAAAGTGGGCAGCCCAGCAAGATGTGGACGACAGTCATATGTGAGCCACATTGACACCAAGGTGGGTCCTTGCGACAGAGGAGGTAGCTATGTGTTAGCCACGTATGGCCAATGCGGAGCCGGCAGAGAACCACAGAATCCCTTCGAGAGGCCTGTGTGGAGGACTTCCACACATTCGTAGTCTCCTTAATGACACGCAATTTGCTGTGCGTAATGAGATTATGCCATTCGATCTCCCGAAGCTGAAAAACCTTGCGGCGTAATAATAATCGGGGATGCCAAACTCCAGAAGCGGTTTCCGTGTAGGTTGTTTGGCCAGCCTCTCGGCAACTACATTTCCTGGGATTCCGACGTGGCCTGGGGTCCACACAAACACCACGGAACGACTGGATCGTTGCAGGGGATGGATGGGCTCCTGGTTGGTCGCTACCAAAGGATGGTGGGGGCAGCACTGGTCGATACCTTGTAGACTGATCACGGAGACCATACAGAGAAGAAACGACTCGCCAGAGCATCAGCAAATGTGCTCAAGAGCACGAGGAACGGCCGCCAGCTCTGCAGTGAAAACACTGCAGCCATCTGGCAAGGAGTGCCGTTCAGTATGTCCTCCATGAACTTACGTGAAGCCAACGTGACCATCAGCCATCGAGCTGCCGGTGTAAACCACTTCACGGTCCCAGTACATGTCAAGAATCGAGAGAAAGTGGCAGGGAGAGATTCAGGGGTAACTGAGTCCTTAGGACCTTGTGGAAGGTCCAGGAAAAGGATTGGCCTAAGTGTACATCATGGAGGTTTACGGGAATGGACCTCGAGTATAGATGGTGAAGGCAAGGACTCCACTTCAGACAGAAGAGATCGGACGCGAACCGCAGTTGTAAGCCCTGACCTGGTTCTCAGATTCGGGAGATGAACCACCATAGGTGGGTAAAGAACACGGCAATTCGGATGCTCAGGGGAACTACCAATCTGTGCAACGTAACTGGCATGTAGTTGTGCACGCCTAACCTTCAATGGAGGGACTCTGGCCTCACCCAGGTGGTGGTGGTTGTTGGGATGTTTAAGGGGGACTAAACAGAGAAGGTCATCAGTCCCCCATTCCAAAAACAGGCGAGACGAAAATTTGCGGAGCAGGTAAAACCCCAGGGGGAAGGAGACTCCCCCCCAGGCACTGAAAGAACACAAATGCGGCAACAAACACTACAGACAAGAAGAGTACAGATGAACACCAGACAGAAAGAAACAGAAGAAAAGAAGATGGCCGGAGACTGGTTGACTGACCACGAGAACAAAAAAAAAAAAAAAAAAAAAAAAAAGGGAAAGAGTCAACCATCCGACTACACACCAAAACAGCAACCAATGACGAGACACTCGAGGACAAGAGACACAGAAAGGGAAAGGTGCAGGACCTCCCTAAATGTAACCATAAAATGGACTACCACGGATAAAATTTAAAACGTCATCAGCCATGGAGGCATCGTCGCATAAAACCAAAGGCCTGTCAACACGTTCGTTCCCCGGGATGCCAACGTTACATGGCGTCCAAACAAAGACCACCGAACGACCAGAACGGGTAATGGCGGAAACAGACTCCTGAATAGAGGACACCAGAGGAGAAGAGGTATACCAGTGGTCGATGGCCTGGAGGCTGCTCAGGGAGTCACTGCAGATGACGATGGACGTACCTGAGCAGGAAGCCATATGCTCAAGAGCGCGCAATATGGCCACCAGCTCTGCAGTAAAAATACTGCAGCCAGCCGGCAAGTAGCGCTGTTCAACATGGGTAGCATGAGCAAAAGCGTAGGCAGTGCGACCATCAACCAGGGAACCATCAGACAGTCTCACAGCCCGAAAATGAGCGAGCAGCGCAAGAAAACGTCGACGGAGGGACACAGGCAGAACCGAGTCCTTGGGTCCCTGTGCCAAGTCCAGACGGACGGGGCAAACATCAGGGAGGCGTAGGTGCACAGACCCGGAAGGGCGGCAGAAGTGGGAATGACCCCAGTTCCGACAGCAGGGACTGGACGCAGACAGCTATGGAAAGCCCAGACCTAGGTCGCCGTTCGGGCAGATGGAGGACCATGGCAGGGAAAAGCAGGCGACGATTGGGATGGCCCGGCGAGCAATGCACGTGGACAGCATAGTCGGCGAGCAACCGATGGCGGCGAATCCGCAGCGGGGGAACCCCGGCCTCCACCAGTAGACTATCCACAGGGCTCGTACGAAAAGCGCCAGTTGCACGCCAAACTCCACAGTGGTGTATGGGGTCTAACAACGTCAACACTGAGGGTGATGCAGACCCATAGGCCAGGCTCCCATAATCAAGCCTGGACTGCACAAGGGCTCTGTACAATCGCAACAGCGTGCAGCGATCCGCACCCTAAGATGTGTGGCTCAGGCAGCGGAGGGCGTTGAGGTGCCGCCAGCACTTTTGCTTCAGCTGAGTAATATGAGGAACCCATATGAGCCGGGCATCAAAGACGAGTCCTAAGAAGCGGCAAGTGTCCACCACTTCAAGCAGGTGGCCGTCGGGGTAAAGTTCAGGATGAGGGTGGACCGTCCGACGCCTGCAGAAGTGCATAACTCGTGTCTTGGCTGCAGAGAACTGAAAACCATGAGTCAGAGCCCATGATGCTGCCTTGCGAACGGCTACTTGCAGCCTGCGTTCGGCGACTCCCGTAGTCGTGGAGCTAAAGGAGATGCAGAAGTCGTCGGCATACAAAGAAGGAGACATCGACGACCCCACGGCTGCAGCCAGACCATTAATGGCCACTAGAAATAAGGAGACGCTCAACACCGAGCCCTGCGGGACCCCATTTTCTTGTGTGTAAGATGAACTACAGGCTGCACCGACTTGCACCCGGAAAGCGCAGAGCAATAGAAAGGTTTGAAGAAAAGTCGGGAGCCGACCACGAAGAACCCACTCATGCAACGTAGCAAGGATGTGATGCCTCCATGTGGTGTCATACGCCTTCTGCAGATCAAAAAATACAGCAACGAGATGCTGACGTCGGGCAAAGGTCGTACGGATAGCAGCTTCCAGCCGCACCAAATTGTCCGCAGCAGACCGGCCCCGACGGAAGCCACCCTGGGATGGAGCGAGGAGACCGCGCGACTCAAGGACCCAACACAAACGCCGCCCCACCATACATTTGAGCAATTTGCACAAAACGTTGGTGAGGGTAATGGGACGATAGCTGTCCACCGCCAGTGGGTCCGCACCGGGCTTCAAGATGGGGACAATAAGACCCTCTCGCCATTGCGACGGGAACACACCCTCGCTCCAAATGCGGTTAAAAATGGTGAGGATGTGTCTCTGGCAGTCCCTGGAGAGATGCTTCAGCATCTGCGCGTCGATGCAGTCTGGTCCTGGTGCTGTATCAGGGCAATCGGCGAGGGCAGCGAGGAATTCCCTCTCGCTGAAAGGAGCATTGTATTTTTCAGAACGACGCGTGTGGAATGATAACGGCGTCTGCTCGGCTCGCTCCTTGAGAGAGCGAAAGGAGGGGGGATAAGTTGCAGTCGCAGAGCTCTTAGCAAAGTGCGCAGCAAGGTGTTCAGCAATGGCGTCCGTGCAGACAGCGCCGTCCAAGGAGATCCCAGGGACACCCATAGGGGTCTGGTATCCATAAATCCGCCGGATCCGGGACCACACGAGCGAGGGGGAGAGACAGGAGCCCAGGGATGAGACATACCTCTCCCAGCACTCCTGCTTACGCCGTGCAATAAGACGACGGGCCAAGGCACGGAGCCTCTTAAAGGCGATGAGAGTCTCTAGAGATGGGTGCCGCCTATGACGCTGGAGAGCCCGCCTACGGTCGCGAATAGCCTCAGAAATCTCCGGCGACCACCAGGGTACAGCCTTCCTCCGAGGGAGTCCAGAAGAGCGGGGGATGGCAGCCTCGGCCGCCGAAATGATTGTCGTGGTTAAGACACGGACCACCTCGTCAATGTCACCTTGTGGGGGAGACTCCATGGTTGCAGTGGAAGTAAAAGCCGGCCAGTCAGCCCTGTGGAGAGCCCAGTGGGGCAGGCGCCCAGAAGAATGACACTGGGGCAGTGACAAATAGATGGGAAAATGGTCACTACCACACAGGTCAGGATGCACCCTCCAGTGGAGGGATGGGACAAGTCCGGGGCTGCAAAGAGAGAGATCGATGGCCGAGAACGAGCCATGGGCCACACTGAAATGCGTGGGAGCACCGGTGTTCAAGAGGCTAAGGTCGAGCTGAGCCAACAAATGCTCCACAGCACGACCGCGGTCATCGGAGACAGTCCCACCCCATAAAGGGTTGTGGGCATTGAAATCGCCCAGTAACAGGAAAGGTGGCGGCAATTGGGCCAGCAGCACAGCCAGCTCATGCTGCGCGACATCACCATCACCATCCGGTGGAAGGTAAAGACTGCAGACGGTAATAGCCTGTGGCGTCCACATCCTAACAGCGACAGCCTCTAAAGCCGTTTGTAGAGGAACAGACTCGCTGTGAAGAGAGTTAAGGACATAGATGCAGACGCCACCAGACACCCTTTCATAAGCTGCTCGGTTCTTATAATAACCCCGATAGCCACGGAGGGCGGGGGTTCGCATTGCTGGAAACCAAGTTTCCTGCAGAGCAATGCAGAGGAAAGGATGAAGGCTGATAAGCTGGCGGAGCTCAGCTAGATGGTGGAAGAAACCGCTGCAGTTCCACTGGAGGATGGTATCGGCCATGGCTGAGAAAGGTGTGACGGGACTGGGAAGGCAGATTACACCGCTGGGTCACCTGCTGCCTCCGATTGAGCACCTGCGCTAGTGCTTCCCATGGCGTTGGAGGGACCGGCGAGATCGAGGTCCTCAGCGGACGCCAGAATCTCCACCTCATCCTCCGACGCAGAGCTTGTAGGAAGCGGTGGGGTGGGTGGCACCGCAATGTCGTTAGCCTTGGAGACTTTCTTCTTCTGTTTCTCTCGCTGTGCCTTCGGTGGTTCAGGATGGGAAGCCGTCACTGGGTCAGTCTCAGGGACAGACGACGACCGTGTGTCCCTACAACCAGGGACTGGCAGGTGTTTGAGCCACTTGCGGCTGTCGGCTTTGGTACCGGTCGGAACTTGCGAAGGGAGGTCCCCAAGGGACCCCTTCCTGGCGAGAGGAGCCAAAGAAGTCTTACGCTTCTCCGGCTGGGAAGGGGGAACTGACGTTCCCGATGGTTGGGGGGGGGGGGGTGTTGCTCCTGAAGTAGGTGGAGCAGGAGCAACAGGGAGTTTAGTGCCCCCCCACCATCTAGGGGGCAGGTGTGGTTCTCTGGCTCTGAGAGCTAACGGTGTGCGGTGCAGCTATAGGAACTGTAACAGGAGCGACAGTGGCGGCATAAGTGGACGTCAGTCGTACTGGATGCAATCGTTCAAACTTACGCTTAGCCTCAGTGTAGGTCAGCCTATCCAGTGTCTTATATTTCATTATTTTCCGCTCCTTCTGGAGAATCTTACAGTCCGGTGAGCAAGGGGGGTGGTGGTCCCCGCAGTAGACACAGATGGGAGGCGGGGCACATGGAGTATCAGGATGGGACGGTCGACCACAATCACGACAAATGAGGCTGGAAGCACAGGGAGAAGACATATGGCCAAACTTCCAACACTTGAAGCACCACATCGGGGGAGGGATATAGGGCTTGACATCACAACGGTATACCATCACCTTGACATTCTCAGGTAACGTGTCATCCTCGAAGGCCAAGATGAAGGCACCGGTTGCAACTTGGTGATGCCTCGGACCCCGGTGGACGCGTCGGACGAAGTGGACCCCCCGTCGCTCTAAGTTGGCGCGCAGCTCGTCATCGGACTGTAAAAGGAGATCTCTGTGAAAAATAATTCCCTGGACCATATTATTATTATTATTTATGTGGGGTGATAGTAACAGAAACATCCCCCAGCTTCGTAAAAGTGAGCAAGGCTCGTGACTGGGCAGAGGATGCTGTTTTTATTAAGACTGACCCTGATTACATCTCGGACAAGCCCTCCACCTCCCCGAACTTGTCCTCTAAATGTTCGACAAAGAACTGAGGCTTCACAGACACAAACGATTCCCCGTCAGCTCTGGTACAGACGGGTTACTGGGGCGAATACCTGTCGCTCTCATTCATAGCCTTTCGTTGCTCCCATGGTGTGGCGAGGGAGGGGAACGATTTGGGATCATAAACGTTGCCTTTACAATGGGCCCTCGAACGGTTTGCTGGTGACTGGTCACCAGCAAGAGAAGATGTGCCACGCTTCATTGCGTGTCATCCACCCTGATGCCACCCACTCCGACCAAGGGCCCTCCCCACGGGCGCCACCCAGCCACAGCAAAGGCCACCTGGCAGGATGGCCATTGCCGGGAGTCCCGATGCCCCAGGGAGATGGGCATCTACTCCTTGGCATACGTGGGGAGTTAACGGCGCAGGCATCAGTAGAGCGATCCCTGTGTTGTCAGGGGGCTACAACCAACAGGGTACATGGCGGCCCCACCACAACGGACTGGCTACCATGCTGGATCTTAGGTGCAAAAACGTATGAGGTCGTCGTCGCAGCTAAAAGCAACACTGCACAGTGTAGCATGGTAATCGCACCCAGGGACGTATCCTCGCCCAAGAGATGAAAAACGAGCGGGACACCATTGCAACGACGAGAAAGCCGGCTAAAGGTCTCAATGCACGACAAATACAGTGCACCATGTAAGGTGCCCTTCCCCAAGTGGCTCGCTCTTCGGAACAATTTAGAAAGATGGAGGTCAAACCCGAGAGGGGACCATCACATAAGGCCGAAAAGGTTGAGACTCCTTTTAGTCGCCTCTTACGACAGGCAGGAATACCGCGGGCCTATTCTTACCTCCGAACCCGCAGAGAGGGGGGGGGGGGGGGGCTCACCCAGGTCGCTGGTCACCCAATTCATCCTAAAAGCTCCCATTGGCAGTCTAACGCCACAATGGTTCACTGGGTCGAGTAAACACAACGCTGAGGGCGCCACCGGACCATAAACCAGACTCCTATAGTCAAGGCGGGATTGAAAAAGGGCTCTGTAGAGCTGCAGCAGCGTAGAGCGATCCGCACCACAGTTGGTGTTGCTCAGGCAGCGGTGGGCATTTGGGTGCTGCCAGTACTTCCGCTTCAGCTGACGAAGATGATGAAGCCACGTCAATCAGGTGTAGAAAACTACTCCTAAGAATCGATATGTCTCCACTACAGTGAGTGGAACGTCATTAAGCTAAAGTTCTGGTTCTGGATAAACGGCAGGACGCTGACAGAAGTGCGTGATACACGATTTCGCGGCTGAAAACTGGAAGCCGTGGACTAGAGCCCATAACTGCGCCTTGTGGATAGCTCCCTGTTGCTCAGCTACACCAGTATTGGAGGAGCAGTACGAATGCAGAAGTCATCCGCATACAGAGAAGATGAGACGCACGGTCCAAGAGCTGCTGCTAGACCGCTGATGGCCACTAAAAATAGAGATACACTCAATACAGAGCCCTACAGGGCCCAATTCTCCTGGATATGGGGGGAACTATGCCAGGCACCAACTTGGACACGGTAAGTACGGAGCGATAGGAAATTTTGGATAAAAATCGCGAGAGGGCCCCAAAGACCCCACTCATATAATGCGGCAAGGGTATAATGTCGCCAGGTCGTGTCGTAATATTTTCGTAAACCAAGAAAGATAACAACCAGGTGTTGGCGTCTGGAAAAGGCTATTCGGATGGCAGACTCGAGGGACACAAGATTATCAGTGGTAGAGCGACCCTCATGGAAACCGCCCTGGCATGGAGCCACTAGGCCACGTGACTCCAAAACCAAACACAAGCGCCGATACACCATACGTTCCAACAGCATAAAAAAACATTGGTGAGGCTGATGGGCCGATAGCTATCCACATTAAGTGGTATTTGCCGGGTTTGAGCAGTGGAATGATGGTGCTCTCCCGCCATTGTGTTTGGAAGACTTCATTGCACCAGATCTGGTTGAAGATGACGAGGAGATGTCGCTTTCAGTCAGACGAGAGATGTTTGATCATCTGACTGTGGATCCTCTCTTTCCCAGGAGCTGTGAGGGGCAATGTGCTAGGACGCTGAGGAGCTCCCACACTGTAAATGGAGCATTATAGGGCTCACTGTGACGTTCAGTGAACGAGAGGGCTTTCTCTCCATCCTCCATTTGACTTTGCGAAATGTCGGGGGATAATTCTCCGACGAGGAGTTTCGAGCATAGCGCTCAGCGAAGTGTTCGGCAATTGCGTTTGCGTCATAGATAACACGCCATTGATGTTAATGGCAGTGGCAACTGTCGGGGTCTGGTACCCACAAACACGTCTGATCTTCGTCCAGACTTCGGAAGGTGACGTATGGTACCCAATGATCGACACGAACCTCTCCCAACATTCCTTTTTCCGTCTTTTTATAAGCTGGCGAACGCGGGAACGGAGCAATATAGGAGTTATTAGGTGCTCCAGGGACGGGTGCCGCTGTAGGGCTCACCGACGCTCTTTAATGGCCTCAGCGATTTCCAGCGACCACCAAGGTACGCCGCAGAAAGGATCGTTCTAGTGACCCGCTCAACTACCACAACGATGATACCATGTGGGGGAGATTCAGCGGTAACAGCAGAAGTGAAAGCTTCCCGATCTGACTTTAGTTTAAAGCCCATCTTGGTAGGCGTCTGGGAGAATGGCACCGAGGGAGTGACAGGAAGATGGGAAAGTGGTCACTACCACACACGTAATCGTGGGCTATCTCGTGGACAGATGGGAGAAGCCTTGGGCTGCAGACGGATAAATCAATGGCTGAGTAAGTGCCATGAGCCACACTGAAATATGTGGAGGATCCAGTATTTAAGAGGCAGAGGTCGAGTTGAGACAGGGCAGTTTAGATCTCTCTACCTTGACCAGTAAGCACCTTGCAACTGCACAAGGGGTTTGGGCATTAAAATCTCCCAGAAGTAGGAATGGTTTAGTGTGATGATGAGTCAGAGCAGCCAATGATTTCAGGGGTACTGCACCACCTGTAGGAAGATATACATTGCGGATAGTTATTTCCTGCGTCGTCCTTATCCTGACAGCCACAGCCTCAAGAGGGTTTTGAAGGTGCACAGGTTCACTGCATACCGAGTACAGGACTATCGGACACTGTTATAGTCGTTACGGTTCTTATAATATCCCCTATGGCTGCTTATGGCAGGGGTTTATATTTCATGGAGGGCAATGCAGAAAGCAGGTGTAAAGCTTAATAGTTGCCATAGCTCAGCCAGGTGGTGTAAAAAACCACCGCAATTCCACTGGAGTATGAGGTTATCATGAGGCTGGGAAGGCATGGAGCATGCAAAGAAGCAGGTTACGCCTCAGGGTACCTGCTGCCACCGATTGAGTATTTGTATCCATTCCCATTGTGGATGAGGCTTCAGTGAGATCCATGTCTTCAGGGGACACTAATATCTCCACCTCATCCTCAGATGCAGAATTGGTAGGGAGTGGTGGTGTTGGGGCCACCTGAGGGTCCTTTTTCTTAGCAGACTTATTTGCTTGCTTGCCCTCTCGTTTCTCTTTAGGTGCTTGCTTGGGGGGGGGGGGGGGAGGGAGGGGGCGGGGACTTCTCCGAAGTAGCTTCGGGCATGGAGGAAGACCGTGAGGCTCTATGTCAAGAAGCTTTTGACTCCTTTAGCCACTGGCGAGTGTCTGCTGTGGCATTAGTGGAGAACTAGGGAGAGAGGGTCCCAAGGGACCCCTTGTGCATGAGAGGAGCCAGAGGAGGCTGTTGCTTCTCCGGCAGGGGGGAGGGGGGCTTTGCTCCTGAAGTAGGTACTTTGGGACCAACGGAAGGAGATTTTTTTGCCTCTACCACCAAGGTGGCGGATGTATTCTGGATGCTTGGAGTGCCCACAGTTCGTGGGACAGACTGTGGTGCAACTTGTGATAGCGATGGTAATATAGCTGCAGCATATGTAGACGTCAACCAAACGGAGTATAATCATTCAAATTTACATTTAGCCTGTTTAAGTCAACAAGTACTGGGTCTTGCACTCCATGATTTTTCCGCTCCTTTTGGAATACTGTGCAGTCTGGCGAGCAGGGGGAGTGCTGCTCTCCACAGAATACAAGTGGGAGGAGGCGCACATGGAGTATATGGATGCAGTGGATGTCTGCAGTTTCGAGATGTGGCGCTGGAAGTGCAGCGGGAAGCCATGTGCCCGAATTTCCAGCACTTGAAGCATCGCATAGGGGGAGGGACGTATGGTTTAAAGTCACAGCTGTAAACCATTACCTTGACCTTTCCAGGCAATGAATCACCCCCAAAGGCCAAGATGAAGGCACAGGTAGCAACCATGTTGTCCTTGGGTCCCCTGCAAATGCGCCAGATGAAATGGACACCCCGCCACTCTAGACTGGTGCGGAGCTCGTTGTCAGACTGCAAGAGGAGGTCACGATGGAAAATAATCCCCTGGACCATGTTGAGGCTTTTGTGGGAGTGACGGAGACAGGAATATCACGCAGCCAGTTAAAAGCGAATAATGCCTGGGATTGCACTGGAGATGCTGTCTGAATGGAGACCGCACTGCTTGTCATCTTGGATAGCGCTGTCACTTCTTCAAACTTCTCCTCAAGATATTTAACAAAAAATTGAGAATCCGCAGATAGGAGTCCCCGTCCATTCTGCCACAGACTTTACTGAGGCGAATATGGCTCTCTTCTTTCTGTATCCCTACGTTCCTCCCATGGTGTAGCGAGGGAGGGCAACGATTTATGGTCATATCTGTCAGCATTGTACTCGATCTTGCCCTTCTTAGAGACTGCTGGCGCCGTATGGTCACCAGCAAGAGATGACTTAGTCCACTTCATTATGGGTCATCTGCCCTAATGCCAGCCACTCTGATCAGGGGCTCTCCCCACGGGCGCCACCCAGCCACAGCAAAGGCCACCTTGCATGATGGCCGATGCCAGGATTCCTGATGCCCCAGAAAGACAGGCATCTACTCCTTAGCATACGTGTAGAGTTTACAGCTCGAGCTATCACCAACTATCCAGTGGAACTCGTTCAAGGCATCATGACGGCCTAGGAGTATCTTACAATGGTCATGTTTCCAGACGGCTGTGACATTTTTCAACAAGATAATACGCCACGTCACAAGGCCAGGAGCGTAATAGAGTAGTTTGAGCAACACATTGGCGAGTTCCAATTGATGTGCTGCCCCTCCCCCCCCCCACCCCCCCACCCCCGCATACCTAATTCGCCAGGTCTGAACCCGATCGAATACGTCTGGGATGTGGTGTCTGAGCTCTCCGCAGAATTTACGGGAATTGGGTGACTTGTATGTGCAGATGTGGTGCCAACTCCTCCGGCAACCTACCGAGGCCTCATTGCTTCCATGCCACGACGCGTCGCCGCTGTACCCATGCTAACGTGGACATACCGGCTGTTGGATCGGTGGTCATTATGTTCTGACTGATCAATGTATGTCCGTCATCTGTAACTCTAGTCGCGTGGGACACTGAGATCCTAAACGGCGTTATGGCCCTACTGGGGTCATCAATTCCATATTCTCGTCATATTCGTCGAATGCCGATGAGCGCAAGCAGCACCACTGCGAGACGACAAACCTCAGGCTCGGCAGACCACCATCTCTGCCGAAGAGTGCCGGCTGATGTTCTGGTAGACTAATACCATTAACAACACTCTCTTTTCGCAAACAACATTCAAATGTGATTTACGTATTAGCAAACCGCTGTGCAGTCTTTCTTCGTAGATAGAATGCAGATGGTGGTACTCATGTCTATTTTCGGCGGTTGCGCTGAAATGCTCTTCATTTGGATATACAAAAATGCAATACACTTCATGGTAGTTTGACGCTTGTTGTATGGCCTTTTACGGAGCAGCAGTTTTAATGACCATCGGTGTAGAATTTGGTAGCACGTTATTCGGACCGAATGACCATTCAAACAATGCTGTCAGAAACAGGCAGGAACATCAACAGCTAGATAGTGAGTTTATTTTTCACAATTTTCACCTACTTGCGCAGTCTGCCTACATCTGCGCAAGCCCACTGTATAAGTTGGCGTAATAACGATGCTGCTGCTGGTGATGATAGTTATTGCTTATAGTGGCCAGTTGTCTCACTAGACAGGCCCTAACTGAGGCTACCAAAGACGCAGTGCGAAAGGCAATAAATAGTAATCTGCATAATATCCACACGGATTGTACTGACTTGTGCCTGCATAAACACAACAACTTTCAATTCCGTGTACGAGGAAACGATTACATCTTGTAATTTAACATTCTGGGTAGCATTTCTATGTTTTTATAATGAAAACTTACAATACACAATTTCACTTTGATAACGTGGCAGACCTATGGCCAGAAATTTTACAAACGTACTCAGAAAGAATTTCTCTTTCAGGTCATCTGCGAGGTGTATAGTTCATCTTTTATTACCGGACACAGAGCGACCGTGACGTAGTGGACCACGGAATTGTGTAAATGGTTGACCTGTTATTAATACAGTGTCCCAGGAGTCGGAGCCAAGAGTGGTAGAAAAATGGCTGCGCGGAGTCGTGCTTAGGTGCCAGACACCGCTACCAGGCGTGACTCTGCAGTAGCGGTAGCTGCAGCTCTCATCACGACCCCACGTCTAAACGCTGTGCGGCGCGACTACAAACGTTACCTGGCAATAGCGTGGGTGCCTTCCCCAGGCGATCCTTGGGGTGGCGCCACAGCACTCTCCTCGAAAGTAGTAGTTGAAAGCCGCACCTTCAGTCGGTGTCGTGATGGCAACGGTATTCTGGACCTTTGTTTGATGTCCTCCCTCATGGTGCAACGACCATCTCATGAAGTGTATCGTGCCAACCTCAGGAAATCTAAGAAACGACTTCAGCGCGTCCGTCGCCACAGAAATGCGAAAGAACTTCTCCTCGTCCATGGCAACGCAAGGCCTCGCACAAGTCTGCGTACTCGAGAGGAGCTCATAAAACTTCACTGGACTGTTCCTCCTCTCCATCCTACAGCTCGGATCTCTCACTTTCCCACTTTCATCTGTTTGGCCCAATGAAGGACACACTCCATAGGAAGCAGTACGTGGATGATGTGGACGTTATTGATGCAGCAAGACAAAAGCTCAGACATCGACCAGCACAGTGGTACCATGCGGGCATATAGGACCTCCGAATAACGTGGTATAAGGCAGACTCTCTGAACGAAGATTATGTTGAAAAATAGGGTTTTTCAGACGAAAGAGTAAGGAGTAATATGATGTATTGGAATCCTAATAAAAACAAACTGATTTCAGAAAAAATTGTGTTCCATTACTTATTGAATTGCCCCTCGTATTTCGGACCTTCATCTGTGCATTAACATAGGTGCGGTTCGTTTCTGGCAACGGCATGACCAATGTTTTAGTGCATGCCAATGCTTTTGGGGAACGGATTACGCGTGTTGCCGCAAATATTCGTCATGCCTCCCTTTCTCGTTTCAGCTGCCTGGGATGCCTACACCTCCAGCTCACTTTTACAACAGAATCCATCTCCATTAAGATTACGGCCGTCACCAGTTTCAGCCGTTACGGAAACACATTTGGAGAAACAAACGTCTAGGGGATGGAAGTGCAGCGGACCAAAATTAAGGAGCTGGGAATTAGCGGAGCCATGTCGACAAAGCACGGGAAACAACGCCAGACTGAGGGCTTAACGTAAGGCGAGAGCAGGGCTGTGGTGTGGTGGGGTGGGAGGGGGTGGGGTGGGCTCTCCTGAAGACGGCTGCAAATGAGAATCAACGCGTTTCTCAGGGACCCGGTGGGCGGCTTAGCAAATGGAGTGGGAAGGTGGAGGGGGGAGGGGAAGGGGGAGGGGGGACAGAGAGGGTGGCCGGCAGGGAGGAGGGGGAGAGGCAGCAGGGGGAAGAGGAAAGGCGCGCGCCGAGCTGAGAAGCGATGGGCCCCGTGTTACTGCCAATTACCGCGCGGGTTACTCTGGGACTCCGCAGGCTGAGCCGCCCCTCTGGCGGGACCGCAGAACCAGGTCGTTCCGAGAGCGTCCCGCTAGACACCGGCGCCTTTTGTCGCATTTGGCTGCAAATACGAGGCACAAAAAGCAGATAGTTTCCAAACCAGAAGCAGGCCTTGCTGTCGAAAATCTCTGAAATACAGCGTTTGGGATACAGTAATTCAGACTGCCATCATTTGCGATTTACGTTCTGCAGCTGGTGTCTTCTTGTGCAAACGTATCTCATCCACGAAGGAGGTGGATTACAAGCCGCATGTTCGACCGATTACTGGCCATCAATCTGGGATCCTCACCAAGCAGAACTGGAAGAAAAGATAGAGAAGATCCAACGAAGAGCGGCGCTTTTCGTCACTGAATCGTGTAGTCGGCGCGAGAGCGTTACAGACGTGCCCAACGAACTCCAGTGGCAGATGGTACATGAAGCGTAGTTTTTAAGGGAAAGCCTTACTACTGAAATTTGGAGATGGCTCTTCTGGGAAACGGCGGACAACACACGCGGGCCTGTCTCATTAATGCGACAACTGCCTATGTCAGACGTCAACGTGCAATAACCACTCACAGGCGGCAGGTGGCAGCACTAGCAGAGGAAAATGTATAAAGTGGATAGGGGACCGTGCAAAACAGAGCAGTCGTCGTCGTAATGCTGGAAAGGAGCGATTTATATAGCGCTCGAAGGGTGGAAGTATTTCCAAAACAGCTAAGTTTGTAAACTATTGTGGTTGAAATATATGTTGCATAAGAAAATGGCACTGCCCAAAACCGGCGCCGAGGTAACTGAATGCACCACGGGCCATAGATGACAGAGGTGAACGACGGCTGAGGGATGCGTACTTGCGAATAGACATGAAAATGTTGAGCAGACGAACCGAGGCACTACCTAGAGTGTCTGCTCGACAACCGTTCAGCGAATGTCGCTGCGAATGGGCCTCCGCGGCAGGAGGATGCTGGTTCATGCACTCAGGCTGACTGCTGTTCATCTGTGACGAAGGATGGAAACTGCACATCGACACAGCAACTGGACGTCCTCTGAGTTCGCGACAGGTGGCTTTTTCAGATGAATCACGTTTTATCCTACATCGGACAGTTGGACGATGGCGCGCACGGCTCTCGAACAATCGTCGGAAGGGTCCAGGCTTGAGTGGTGTGTGTCAAGGTGCGGAGAATGTTTTCGTGGCATTCCTTGGGTGATCTCGTCATTCTGGAAGGCACAATGGATCAACAAGTATGCATCTATCCACCCTAAATGCAGTTTGTTTTTCCTCGGAATGATGGCATCTACCAGCAGGACAATGCAACACGTCACGTAGCTCGCATTGTATGTGCATGGTTCGAAGAGCACCGTTGTGAGTTTACCGTACTCTCCTGACCACAGAGCCCCCCGGGTTAAAACCCAATCGAGAATACAAGGGACCACTTCGATCGGACTCGGAGTCATGGATCGTCATCCGTAAAACATGGCGCTGCTGATAGTGGTACTGGAGCCAACATGGCTCTAAATCCCTGTTGGAACCTTCCAGAGCCTTACTGACATTCTTCTTACACGTCCGCGGAGATGAAGGTGACTATTCAGATTTCTGAGAAGTAGTCGCATTAATGTGACCGGATCGTGTATTACTTCCTCCCACACACATCTCGCGAAATGACACGAACGATAAAATTCTACACAGGTCTGCCGACAATCGATCTTCCCATGCGTCATTCGCGAATGGAACAGAGAAATAGGGGTGGATCAGTCGGTGATACCAGAAGTGCTCTCTGCCACACACTGTTAGGTAGCTTGCGGAATACGATGTAAATGCATGCGTCCAGCCAACTCTCCCTCTCTCTCTCTCTCTCTCTCTCTCTCTCTCTCTCTCTCTCTCTCTCTCTCCCCCCCCCCCCCCCCCCGATAACTTTTGTGCAATATTTCAACCGAAAGACACGAATCACGTTCTCGTTATAGTGGTCGGGCAAAAACGCAACTGAGAAAAGAACAAGGAAGGATCCACCAATTCCGCTACCTGAATTCCCGAAATTGCCATTCAGCTGCAAGATTGTGTACATATATTTGAGTAGATGAGTCTTTTGCGATTTGGAGAAGGGCAAAAGCATGCTAGAGTTCTTTCGCCTTATGACATTTTTTGTAACTTGGTAAGTTTAATGGCTTTTGAATTCGGACAAGTAGAGTTGGTGCTGATTAGTAGCAAGAACTGAGAAACCCAAAGAAAGACGAGTATTCATTCGAAAGCGTTCAACTGCAGAAGTGACGTGTGTTTCGTACCAAGCTTAGCTTAAAAATAATTTCTGCCATTGAAGCTCGACATATACTTTCATTTCTTGAAACACTTTACTCATCTTTCGATCAAATAGGGTTTTTAGAACAATTTAAGTTTTCAACAAATTTTTTAGTAAAAATGTAACTGAACTCTGGCTTAATTTATCCAGAATGTGCAATATAGCTTATTGATATGTTGCGAGGAATGGGATGAGAAAAATTAAGAGTTTTCTGCCGGCACCGCAGTTCGGGTAGCGACAGTACGAGCATTTTTGGGCTAGTTGCCGTATTCGTTGATTGAGGAAGTAAAAGGTGCCAAGTTTGCGTGAGCCGCTTATTGATAATGAGAAGTATCACGACAGTCATTGAACTGAATTACAATGAACGAGAAGCTCACTAAGTACGTCGCAATAAATGATCGCGATGCACTTGTCACGTTAATTCCCTACAAAGAAGTCCTGCCTTTCGACAATATTCAACAATGGCTCGGGCAGAAAAGCAACTGACTGCTGAAGAAATAACGGAAGCACACAGATTAATCTCTGCTCGCACTAGGCACCACATCAGGTCTCAGTGCGACCAGAGATTAAATTGGCGCCAACGATGAAACTGGTGCCGAAAACTTAATACAAACAAACGGCCGCGAAATAATTGATAGGTGCTCTTAAGCACTTCCTGCGTACACTGTGCGTAGCCCAGCAGAAATGATGCAAAATCTGTATACGCACCAAATGTGTTCAATTAGTAGGGGTCACATGCCTTTCAGCGCTCAGAGAACCTCTGGATGTTTTTGTCACGCTGGTCAATAAAATAAGTACAGTATTTCCATCGTTTTTGCCTCCAGGCGTAATGGAAAACACGTTTGTAGAGACTCAGCTTTTCGACTGTTCATTTGAACTTTTGGGAGTTACTGTGTGACTGACTCAGGTCATCTGATAATGCATGGAAATTGATATAAAAATGAAAATTTTATCACAGTACATATTGGAATATGAGACACAGACCAATACACATGTTATCTAAGTTTATTCCATCTTCTTTGTTCATAGTATTAATTCTACTGCAATGACAATGTATTCACTTTTAGAATGATTTCTGTATACAATTTTTATTTCTGAACGTTTAGTTGAATTCTTACCAGCTTTGAGAACTGTCAAAAGACAATGCATGGGGGCTTAATTAAATACAATGCAAATAATTTTAATTTAGTAGCTGACTGTCCGATTACGAAGTCTCGTAACCGGTTGGCCCTGACTAGTATTAGTACGCAATCTGACTGCATAGAATAACAACAAAGAATGAAAGGAAATTTCCGTTATCACAATTAATTAATTAAGTCCCCAGCAACTATAAAAGCTACGAAACAAAAACTACGAACAACAAAGCACAAGTGTAACTGTTCTGTGTGTGGAAGTGTGATTCAACGTACACATCTGGCACGGTTCTTCCTCAATAAGACAAGATATTTTAAATACCATTTACACTGAATTAATTAAATAAAACTGAAATACTATAATTGCACATAGAAACCCGAATTACAGTCTAATATATGAACACAAGCCAGGTGCTTTGTTGACTGAACCTGTGACCAAGAGGCATTGTTAGTTCAGAAATTAAAAATAAAATGTTTTTTATCTTCACATATATTGACTAAAAATACACTCTAATCATTACAACATCTCCATTCGAACAACATCTGCTGTCTAGCCCATCAAAACAACTGCACACGACATGGCCTCAAATAGTACATCCTCTCAGCAAAGCACTAACCACCACAACTTCTGAACAAGCACTGCCAGTGGAGGCGACGGAATAAAACTCTTTGGCGCAATCTCTGCCGCTGTGACTCAGTGTAGCCACCTTTCAACAATTAGATTTTTCAGATGGTTAAATATATACAACAAATTGCTTCGTTAAATACAACTGATAATATTTTAAAGTACGGTACGTTTAAATCAATCATCATTTAATTACTTTTTATAATTATCTGTACGTTATGCAGGCATCAGCTACCTCTGGACAGCTTTGTTGAAGCATGCGTAGCAGTTCTGAATTACTTTTACACGATTATGTCTTGCCGCAGTGCAACAGCATGAGAGGTAAATCATGTTTACATTTTCTCTGCTTTGTTTTTAATCTCTTATTATACTAGACAATAATCTTTCTCTCTTTTGCTTCTATTGTAGATTTTGAAGATGGCTCTTGTATATCCGAAACCGGCAATTCTGTTCAAAAAACTTCGCGATGAAGACAAAAAGCCTGATGACTGGTTTAAAAGTTGTAACCGATAATGCTACTTGTTTGATCTCAGGTTAAAAAGTTTCTGTTCCCTGCTGTTGGCCAGTAGTGCTTTCTACGAAGCTTGTGTGAGGGGTCACAAACCTGTCCCGAAAGGCAGAACGTCACCGGCTGTAACAAAGCTCGTCTCACACGTGTACAACTCACCTTCCAGGAACGCAGCTGACGTCATGTGACTCAGTCATAACCACAGACAAGATCACGTCACTTTCCTACTTCGCAGAATGGAAAGATTACCTATTTTCCCTGTTCCGTACCAATCCTCCAGTATGGAAATGCAGCTTTTTTTCTTTCTGGATACGAGCGAGAAGTTAACAATACGTAATACCGAATATTCCAGTTTAATAAAACCTTGTTACACAGTGAAACAATGTGTTTTGCACCTGAGGTTGCTGAAGGACTCCGAGAACTCAAGGTGTAGTATCCATTTCAATTCTGCTCCAATTTATTGTATTTTTCCTGAAAAGACGCATATAGCTGGTGCGAGTGTGTGTCGTAGCACTTTGTTTACGAGTTATTCTGTCTTTTGTCATTTCTCGTACTGGTTGGGATGGGGTCGAGAGCGTTTCCAATTGTGGCTGCTCCTGTGAGTCCTCTTATTGTACGAAGAAACGATTTGATTCTCGTGTCGAGACTCGAGCTTTAAATAAATATGCATGCAAAACACAAGGCGAAGTCATTCTAAATAAAATAACTAAACAAGAAATTTGTTAAAGTTTTAAACATGGCTGTGTAGGCAGCGACCGTTTACAAATTAAAGTTAATAGCAATTACAGCCCTCGGTCACACATTTCTAGTTAAATTCCCGTGACTCATTGCAGACCTAATCTACATTTGTTTTAGTTTTTGTTGTGGTGTCGAGATGGTTTTCGAAGGACGACCGCTACTGCTGCGAGAGAAGTGCTACATGTTTATCCTCGCATGGTTGCAGGATAAAATCAAACGGGTCTTTTGAGTCATTCTTTGAAATTAAGGTACGACAGCATTGCTGACTGTCAGCAGTCCTGGAAAATTTAGAAAAAAAATAATTTTCAAAATATTACTGACAATTAATATTCTATTACCTATCACACTGATATATTATGTGACAAATGGGAAGAATTTTCGTGGTAGAGGTAATTTCGTGATATTTTTTGTTAAGTCATTGGGACCACACCACACCAGCCACTTAGGCTTTTAGCTGCTTGAGACGACACTGTTGGTATGACAAGATGATGTTGATAAAGGTGCTGGAGCAAAGTCGAGACAGAAAGTATTTGCATCGATGTCCGCCATAAGTACTATAACTGAGTACTTGAGATAGCCAGTTAAGATAAGGGCAAAACTACGTATTTTCTTGACCAGGGATGTTAGCAATTCGTTAAGTATTGCACTTAGTTTTGTTATTTACGTGACGAAAGCTACAGGTTGATACTGAAAGGAAATTTTTAGCGGCTCACTGGTTTGCCTTACAGCTCCGTTTCTTTGCACTTTACGACCACAGTTTACTGAGGAAAATTAGTTGACTACATAACTAGCTTCACGTCCATGTAAATATTTTTTCCTTAGGGCATGTCACGAAATTACCTGCCTTAAAATACTTTCTTCGTATTTAAAGTCAGAATATGCCAAAAGGAAAGACAAAATTTCAGAAGTGAAGGTGAAGTCCCATTCCACCCACACGGCCGCTTTATGAACTTCCATGTGTCGTACTAAAGTCGAAATATAATACAGCTGGCACAGGAGAAGAGGACAGCATCATTTTATTCATGTTTCCTGCGCATACTACTTCTGCAGCTCCTACAGTTAAGAATTTACAAATTTCTCCAATCACACTGGGCATACAACTAAATTCTTGTAAGAAAGGAAACCCAGCAGAAAAAACCCATAGGACTGACATCTATACAATCCTAAATCCAGTTTTTGTCTGGCCTTGAGGCAGAAAAATATTTCTAATGCTAGTAAGAAAACTGGAATTATTCCATTAAAGAAAGAAGCCATCTCAAGAGAAGCTATCGCCGCTTACAGAAAACAACACGAATTTTAGATCAAACGAAACGTCATTCCTTCAACACATCCTTAAGGAACCAGCGCCGGTGGAGAAAACCAAGGACACTACCGGTGTAGGTGGTGGTGGTTAGAGTTTAACGTCCCGTCGACAACGAGGTCATTAGAGACGGAGCTCATGCTCGGGTTAGGGAAGGATTGGGAAGGAAATCGGCCGTGCCCTTTCAAAGGAACCATCCCGGCATTTGCCTGAAGCGATTTAGGGAAATCACGGAAAACCTAAATCAGGATGGCTGGAGACGGGATTGAACCGTCGTCCTCCCGAATGCGAGTCCAGTGTGCTAACCACTGCGCCACCTCGCTCGGTGACTACCTGTGTAAAAAAAAGAAACGGGAGGACACAGTGTCTCACTCCTATCCAAGGCAACGAAGGGGAAACGTTAGCTCCGTGTGTCTCCGAAAGAGAGAAAGCCGAAAGAAGCAACCATTGGGGGATTATGATGGCTGGTATCGCGGTACTGGAGAACGGCTGCATACTGAAGATGGGCGAAGCAAGAGGAATGCAAAATGGGTCTTCAAACACTGAACAAGAAATTTTGATTCACAATACCTGTGCTGCGTTAAGTGCTAATTCTGCTTCTAATTAATTTTAAAAGTTAAAAAACGGCGCTTATTTTACATTAACCATTTATGATAGATTATATTTTACAAAAAATAAAGTTAATTATACCTAAATGCATATATTAATAACTTTAGGAATCACCTTACACCTACCGCGAAATTACCTACCGATGTCTGTGGTGCTTCATTGTTTAAAATACCATTTGCACGTGTAACATAAAAATCATTAAATTTTTATTTGTAATTGATCCTTTTAATAAGATTCATGTACACTGCTGGCCACCGTAAATGCAACACCCTGAAGGAAGCATCCGAATCGAGTGAAATTTACACCATGAGTTTGCAGCGATGAGATATGCAACTGATTAGAATTTCAGCGCAGACGCACATCACGCGCGCCTGTGGCGCCACCTCATAGCGCCATTTAAGGCTTGGCGATTTCGACGAGTGTACGTTCGGCACGTGTGTTTACCTTGTGGTTGTTTCACAAGACGATCAGTTATGCCTCGTAGACAACAGCGAACATCTTTTGATCAAGTATCCGAGTTCGACAGAGGAAGGATAGTGGCTTACCGAGATTGTGGATTATCATACAGAGAAATCGCTAGTCGTGTTGGACGAAACCAAACAACTGTAATGCGGATATATGACCGTTGGATGCAGGAGGGTACGACGGACCGACGTGGTCGATCGCATTCACCTCGGTGCACCACTGCACGTGCTGATAGGCAAATTGTGCGCATGGCAGTGACGGATCGCTCAGTGACATACCGAACCATAGCACAGCACATTGCGTCTGTAACGCATCATCCAGTGTCTGCGCGTACCATTCGACGCCGTTTACAGCAGAGTGGTCTGTCCGCAAGACGTCCATTGCTTCGTCTACCATTGACGCAGAACCACAGACGTCTCCGTCGCCAATGGTGTGATGACAGACGGATGTGGACGGCAGAATGGAATGACGTTGTCTTTACTGACGAGGCACGCTTCTGTCTGCAGCACCACGATGATCGGATTCGAGTATGGAGACACCGTGGAGAGAGGATGCTGGACAGCTGCATTATGCACCGCCACACTGGTCTTGCACCGGGTATTATGGTATGGGGCGGTATTGGATATTACTCTCGCATGCCTCTAGTACGCATTGCCGGTACTTTAAATAGCCGGCGCTACATATCCGAGGTGCTGGAGCCAGTTGTCCTTCCTTACCTTCAGGGCTCGGCCACAGCCATATTTCAACAGGATAATGCGCGACCACACGTGGCACGCATTGTCCAAAGGTTCTTCGTCAATAGCCACATTGAATTGCTTCCCTGGCCGGCTCGCTCTCCGGATCTTTCGCCGATAGAAAACATGTGGTCCATGGTTGCTCAACGAGTGACCCAGGTTATACATCCCCAGCTGCCACACCAGATGATCTTTCGCAACGTGTGGAAGCTGCTTGGGCTGCTGTACCCCAGGAACACATCCAACGTCTCTGACTCAATGCCGAGACGTGTGGCAGCGGTGATCAACATGGCGGCTACTCTGGCTACTGATTCTGGCAGGAACCACATGTCACAAACGTCTGTAAACGTAATCATTTGATACTTGGTCAACATGTTATCTACAAAATAAATTTTGTTGTGCTACCTCTTGTCTTTCTTGGTGTTGCATTTACGGTGGCCAGCAGTGTAGCTGGATGAGATTGAAAAAATGCTGTAAATCAATCTACCACGACAAAAGCATCCTTTACATAATGTACTCTAATTACGGCACGATTAAGTTGTGCGCTTGAATTCCTGTTCTCAATATTTTTTCTGCGTTTATCGTCAGTTTTTCCTGCTGGTCCTTAAGTATCTGTCTAGGTAAACACATTCTCAGATTAAAGAAGCGATTATGTCAACGTCTTTCTTGTAGAATCCTGTGTTTTCTCCGAATTGTTGACCTCTTCCCTATTACAGAACAAAACACACAAAGCCTTACGTCACAGAATACGAAAATCGTCGATTTCCTTGACAGAATGTGACTGGAAAGACTATCAAGAAACCTGTGCATCACAAGCGATAGGCTGCTTTGCTGGGTGACAAATGATACGTCGCCCCAACGAACATTCTTGGTATATGAGAATATACATTGTGAATCAATGCGTCATCAGCTTTTTTAAATTCTCTTAGCGTTTGTAAACAATGCGACAGTGTAAAGCCATAAACATAGGAGAAAATCTTAAGTCCGTGTGGAATTAACGAAGGCGTACTTAAATCTTTCTCATCAATGGTGACTTTTTGGTACTTAAACATACTTAAAACAGTATACAGCTTACTGTCTAAAGGTTTCGTGACTAATACTGCAAACAAAAACGTAATTGAAGCAGAAATCTTGTGAAAGCAAATTCCCAACAATCTCAGACCTCAATCAATGTCATTATAATTTGAATGAACTTGAGAATTACTGCAACTCATATCCTTGAGCAACAAAGGAACTTCATTGTTCATTTGTGCAATCTATGTTTTGACAAAAATATTTTCTATACGTAGTCTGGCAGTCATGAGGAAGAATATCAAGAATGGGTCGGAGTTTGCAATCTGGACCACGCGAAGCAAGACTGTATCAGAAATGCGTCCATTATGCAAAAAGGCCAATGTAAATGGCGGAGTTGTTGACACGAACTGGACAATAAATAAGCAATAAATAAGTGCATGTTTCTGGAACCTATCTGGAAACAGAGCTGTAAGAGAACGGCGCGACGACGAAAAACGGCAGGTGATTCGTGTCGTATGAAATGGCTTCAGTAAGAACTATATTGGAACTGCACCCCGTTTTTGTGACATGCAATGCTAGAATACACTAACTTCTTCGTAAAAATAACTTCTTTTGTCAGATATTATACTGAAAGTAGAAACGTAACACAATTTAAAAGTATCGTTTTAAAAAACTGTGAGGTCCATGAACGACTTTATTTATTCAATTTTGTGCTTTGTGTTTTTCTTTCCACTCCACATGGTACTTAATGTGACGTTACGATATTTTCGCTTTTTGTATGTAAATGAGTTACGCAATAGTGATAAATGATTGCAATGTTTTGTGTTATTCTGCCAATGGTTTAAAACTGAATGACATTGGTGTATCGCATTTGTCGTGCCCGTTGTACGCACGTCGACAGCCTATGGAATTTTATTTAACAGTAATTTTTGAGGATGAAGTGCGTGACTGTCTAGCCGCAAATTGTGTAATAGCATACGAATCGCATCTACGCTTAAATTTCTCTAATGTATTAAAAGTTCACTGAAGTTTACGATTCGTATGTGTCTAGTATTCTCTTTTCATGGCGGTTCAGGCATATCATCTGACTAGAAAACAGTTACAGATACTTCAAGCAATACGAACGAATATACTGTGTACTCTTAGAAACAGAACAGCACCACTAAGCCCTATGTTCTTACAGCAACAACCTTAAAAAATAACTACCTGATGAAACAAATTTTTAGCATCTTCCAATCAGGAAAGTGACAGATGGAATTTGCTAATAGAAAACGATTATCGCAAAAGAGCTCACGATTCACACAGTTTCTGAAACACCTGAAATGGACACTAAACTTCGTTTTCCATCTGTGCGTACAAACCTCAAGCTACAAAATAAAATACGGGTGGTGGACTGTAAAAATTTGTAATTATCATCAGAAGACAAGTGATGAAAGAAAGGGCAATTTTTTGTCTAGAAACAATATACATTTCTCAAGGTTCGACACAAAAGAAAACCACGAAATCTGACCCAAGCATAAGGACATGAAAGTGATACAAGCTTCGGATGGGCGACTGAACTTAAGAGAGATCAGATCACACTGATAACGCCAAATGGGAAAGGAAATTACACTGGGTACACAGTACCTTTGGTTTTTCTTGTTTTTAGATGTTGCTTTGGCTGGCTCTGAGCACTATGGGACTGAACTGCTGAGGTCATTAGTCCCCTAGAACTTAGAACTAGTTAAACCTAACTAACCTAAGGACATCACACACATCCATGCCCGAGGCAGGATTCGAACCTGCGACCGTAGCGGTCTCGCGGTTCCAGACCGCAGCGCCAGATGTTGCTTTGTTTGCTGTCCAGTAGGTCGTCTTTTTGGACAAGTTGTCGCTTGCTCATGGAAGTCCTAGCCTTCTGGCGAAAGTTCCTAAATACTTACTTCAGGTCAGACGTAAGGAATTAATGAAGCCTTACTGTCTGGCCTATATCGGTGGCGCACCAGACGAGCTGTACGTACTTGAGCCATCCGAGTTCAACGACTCCGGGCACGTCTATGTGGGAGGCTTCACACAAAACGAGCTCACTGTCGAATGAAGGTGTCGACACCCGCTGCTAAAGCGCTGTACGCTGCTGCACAGCGAGGTTGTCCTTGGTGCTTTAGCAGCTACCGCTGAAGACTCGTGGGCAATAGGCGACGGATCTACAGATTCCGATGGACCGGTGAGACGACGGAGTGCTATTGACACGCCATTTCCGGGAACAAATTCACGACTGAAACTCACGTATCTATTTCTATAATTACAATGAGGTGAGAAAGTCACGGGATAGCGATATGCATATATATACATATGGCAGTAGCATCGCATACATAGAAGGGCAGTGCGTTGGCGGAGCTATCATCTGTACACAGATGATTCAATGGAGAATGTGTACGACGTAATTACGGTCGCACGACGAGAAATAAGTTTTTGAACGCAGAATGGTAAGTAGAGCTACGGGCATGGTACATTGCATTCCGGAAAATCGTCAGGAAATTCAATATTCCGAGATTCACAGTGTCAACAGCGTGCCGAGAATACCGTACTTCAGTCATTACCTCTCACCACGTACCACCCAGTGGCCGACGAACTTCACGTAATGACCAAGAGCAGCGGGTTTGCATGGAGTTGTCAGCGCTAACAGAGAAGCAACACTGCATGAAATAATTGCACAAATCAATGTGGGACGTGCGGCACACGTACCCCTTAGGATAGTGCGGCGAAATTTG
The DNA here is from genome assembly GCF_023864345.2 of Schistocerca serialis cubense. Classification (NCBI taxonomy): domain Eukaryota; kingdom Metazoa; phylum Arthropoda; class Insecta; order Orthoptera; family Acrididae; genus Schistocerca; species Schistocerca serialis. Next base: position 420,861,568 of record NC_064641.1, read on the forward strand.
GTGTTAATGGGCGATGGCAGGAGACGATCGACGCGAGTGCCTTTGCTAACAACACATCGCCTGCAGCGCCGCCCCTGGGCTCGTGACCATACCGGTTGTACCGTAGACGGCTGAAAAACTATGGCTCACTGATGGTAGGGTTCGAATGTGGCGCAAACCCCATGAAGCCATGGGCCTTGGTTGTCAAAAAAGCGCTGTGCAAGCTGTTGGTGACTTCATAATAATGAGAACTGTGTTTACATGACACCGACTGGGTCCTCTAGTCGAAGTGAACCGAGCATTGATCATTTGCAGCCATTCAGGGACTTCACGTTCCAAAATAACGATGTAATTTTCATGGATGAAAATGCGCCATGTCACTGGATCAAAGTTTTCGCAGTTTGAAGAACATTCTGGAAAGTTCAAGGGAATGGTATGGCCACCAGATCGCCCGACGTGAATCCCTTCGGACATTTATGGGACATAATCGAGAGGTTCTTCCACAAAATCCTGCACCGGCAACAATTTCGCAATTATGGACGCCTATAGAGGCAGCATGGCTCAGTATTTCGCAGGGAACTTCCAGGAACTTGTTGAGTCCATGCCTAGTCGAGTTGCTGCACTACACCGTGCAAAACGAGGCCCGACACATTATTAGGAGGTATCTCAATGTAGATAAACCGATCGTCTCATGGTAACCACCTTATATTTTTCCTGGCTGGAAAGAAAGTAATGGGCAGTAGCACAAACGAGATCAGGGGTAAGCTAAGGATCAAATTTAACTACCAAGCTGTAAATGAAGTGAAGAAATTCTGCTACCTTGGAAGCAAAATAATATATGACGCACTAAGCGACATGGACATATAAAGCCGACTAGAACAGGCAAAGAGGGCCTTCCTAGGCAAAATAAGTCTACCAGTATCAAACACATGCCTTAATGCGAGGGAGAAATACCTTTGAATGCTCGTTTGCAGCACAGAAGTGTATGGAAGTGACTCACAGGGTGTGGGAAAATCGGAAAGTAAGAGCATCTGAACATTTGTTATATGGTGCTGCTGAAGAGTGCTGAAAATTAGGTGGACTTATGAGCTAGCAAATGAAGCCCTCCACAGAACATATGAGAAAAGTAACATGTGATGGACTCTGACAGAATGACACGACACGTATGAACATATCATGGAATAACCTCCATTTACTCGTATATGCAATACAGCCGAGTATTCCGAGCAAATCCACCGCTCGTGGTCCGGCAGTAGCGTTGTCGCTTCCCAAGCACGCGCCCCCGGATTCGATTCCTGGCAAGGTCAGGGATTTTCATCTGCCCGGAGATGACTGGGTGTTGTTCTGTCGTTTTCATCTTCATTACAGTCGGAGGAAGGCAACGGCAAAACACCACCATTGGGACCTAGCCTAGTACGGTGGTGCGGGTCTCCCGCATCGTTCCCCCACGCTCTGTCAAGAAGCATGCGACTTCATTGCAATTCCGTGAAAAATCTGTTTCTCCAAAATCAAGCTATCTAGACCTAATACCACTACCATAATGCACATGCGGACGGGTCACGGCCGTTATCCTTCACATCTTTACAGGATGAAGGTTCAGCAACCTCCATACTGCGAAGACCACCCAACTGTGATTGCAGACCTCAACCATGTGATACTTGATGTTCACGCTATGACAGACAACGCCTCAAGTTTCTTAAGGCGTTGATCAGAGCAGGAATTCCTCAACCTACATCTGTGACGGACTTGTTTCGACAGCTGACCACGACGGACTATGTCAGTGTTGCCCAGTTTCTGGAAGCAGAGTATGTTCAGTTATAAGTCAGTCTGAAAGGTTCCGGTGTAGGAAGTTGTGATGTATGGACTGTGTTGAGTGTGTGGAAGTACAGACTGCACCATGAAGTTTACCAGGAATTAATGTAATTTGTAACGTCTGTGTGTTTTGTATGTGATACTGTATACCAAATCTGTTATTACTCACTTCTCTGGCTAAATGGTTAACGTAGACGACCAACAAAATATATATATAAAAAACTTCCTTGGTACTAGACGGAGCATTAGAGGGGTAGAAACATTAAGGGAAGACAGAAACTGGAAGACACCTAACAAATGATTGACGTGTAAAGGAACGCCGTCCCTCTTGAGAATATATTACCTTTGCTAGTACCCGAAAAGCGCAAGTAAGCAGTCGCAGTGGCTTCAAAAGACTTTCACCAGATTGGGACCTGTCTACCTACCTCTGCATCTCAACGTACCTGTGAACCCTCCCCCCTTCCTCCCCCAAAACAAACAAACACACACACACACACACACACACACACACACACACACACAAAAAAAACCTCTTTCTCTCGCTCAACGTTATTTTATCTCTTACCTCTGTCAGCACTGAACGGTTTCTTCATGAATTCTTGGCCTTCCAGGTCTCCATTAATTTCTACATGTCATCTCTCGCAATTTATATCGCTGGTAATTGAAGTATTATTAGAGGTATGTTTGTGAATGTCCCTATCCAACATTTGCCTATGATGGTAAAATTTTACCACTGGCACTTAGATTTAGGTGCAGTAAAATTTGATTTTGCTTTTTTGTCAAAAAAATTTCCTATCCTGTTCCTCGACTTCATTTTTTTTATCAAGATCTGCCATAATTTCATATGTATATGAGAAACTATGGACAGTGTAGTGTTGGTTTTGTGCTGCTCTTTCGTTTGAATTTCAGCACCTGAGGAACTTGCTGCAGACGCGTTATTTTCAGAGTAAGTCTCCTTTGCGACGACAATGGGACGGGTCAGGTGGGCACTCTAGCGACGTGACGGCCGGCTATGATCTATTTCTAGCGGAAGTGCGGCAGCGGCGTCGCCTTCGCGCCTCTCTCGTGTCTGACACAAGGCGCACTAATTTTACCGCCGCTTGCGCAAGGCGTCCTCCGCGGGTCACGCACTGGCTACCGGGAGCACTGGCCGCACCGAAGGAGATCGCACCACCGCTCCTCTGTTGACACCTGCTGCGGCACTGAGGCGTCCGCCTATAGCTTCCGCTCCGAAACCTGCAGCAAACCTCCTACTTCCAACATGACTTGGCTGCCAGATGGTTGTCTGGAGAAAGGAACCCTCGGCAAAAGAACGCTAACACGCGTCACTTCAGTGCGAACGTTCAACGAATTCGAAAGCGAGATCATACCTGTTCAATTGTTAAAAACTATTTAACATATCTGGTTCTTGGTTATCAGTAGAGAGATCCAAGTCGTCTGTTCAACTGTGCGTTTACCACAAAGGCACTGAAACCGAAGATCATAAAATGACAGCCTAAATACTGAGTTGTGTCTTCCGAGACTGTTTCATCGAACAAGACAGGAGCGAATTTCCTAAGCTCAGTGATCGCACATGTGAAACTGATATATAGTGAGCGAGCGCGAAACTGGAGGACAGCACCGCTCGACACAGTATACGTTCACACGCCCTGATGGGGGACCTATTAGTTTCAACATAGGCTATGCAGAGGAACTGGTACTACAGTCTAGTAACCGTTTACTGTCGCTCTCCGACACAATTCGTTGGCCTTCTGGATGCGGAGAGGGAGAAGAGAAAGTAACAGTTCTCCATGGTACGATAATGTGTGTGTTGTTTTCAGCTACCAGACGGAGCCACCAAAGTGTGGAAGCGTGCATGTCTCATTTGTTAGGGCTTTACATTGATCAGCAATGAAACAAAAGAATCACATTGTTGCAAGCAAATGCGACTGTCTTTTTCTTGTTTTGAATTATGTCATACGAGTAAGAAAAGAGTGATTGAATGTTTCCTTCCAACTTCACTGTACATTAGTATCGTCTCAATAAAGGAACCTAAACTGATTTTTGGTAACTGTGGGAAACTGGTGGCCGGGTGCAGGTTTGAACTTTGGTATATTGCGAGTCCAGTTCAGAGGCTTAAACCATGGAGTCTCTTTGTTCTGCAAGTGATGGTGGGGAAATGCGCTAGATGATCTTCACGTATAACTCGACACCATTTACTGAATAGGTACTTCTAGGTGTTCTCAGACAGCTCAAAGAGTTAACAAAAAATTAAAAAATATAAATAGCTCAAAATAAAAATATGGTCACGTGGGAGTAGGGCTGGCGCTCCTAGGGTTCCGTGCAAACTTACCTATCTATAGAGACAGTTCATCCATCCCAGAAATCGTCAGTATATATGATTTTTTCTCGTTATCGACACTGATGTATCGAGATTGATACTGGCAAGATAAGAGCCCCAGGAATTGCATGGTTTTCGAGTGTTTTAATTTTTGATAAAAATCAGAAAATTATTTTTTTCGTGTGATGAATACAAATAAAAACTTTCGTCTGTTTCCTCGATTTAAATTGTGACACCTTGCTTCTTGTCAACTTTCATGGTACTGGGTCACCAGGAAGTACTTACAAGTTTTGATGGGAGTGTTTGCGAGTATCAAAACATGTGAGAAATGAACGACTCTTTTGATAGCACTGATTTAGAAGCTTTAATTTTTTTACACAATGAAGGGACCGTAGACCTTGCAATCTGGCAAAAACTTCAACTTGATCTGTGTACCTGTTATTGAGAAAAGGGCTTTTCAACAGTCTGACAGTCAGTCAGATGGGCGGTCAAAGTGATCCGGTTTTACCAACTGCAGTATGAAATCCTAAAAATGATGGCATCCCTCAAGGTTCTGTTTGGACCTTATTCATTTTTAATTTTATACGAACGATCTCCCAGAAACAAAGTCTAAGAAATTTATTTACACAGATGATGTTTTGATCGTTCAGCACTGAAGCTTTCGGAACGCTCAAGCTACACTAACACCAGACTTAAAAATGTTGCGCGAATACTTCAGACATCATTCTTTCCACTGTTGTACCAATTTTCCACCTAATAATAAACAACTGAGCAACTAACCTAACATCACACTTAAGCTTGGAACTCTCCAATATTGCGTCACTACAAAATATCTGAGTAGAACCCTAGACAGGTCATTGACATACAAAATCCATTTCCGGAATGTGGCAGTTAAAAATCGGAACTCAACCATACACTGCAGAAGTTAACAGGAAAACTCTGACATGCCAGTGCAGCAGCCCTCCGATGATCAGGCTCGGAATATGCTGTTGTCCCTGGCTAAACATTGCTCACACTAAAATGATTGGCACACACAGCTCAATCAAACAATGCACCCCATCAAGGAATGGATTCGCCCCCACAAACACACACCGGCTACCGGTCGGTAGTAGTATTCCACCACCATCATCAAGAAAGTTACTTTCATTGCTGAACATGTGGAAAGGAATTTAAAAAACACAAAACAAGAATTACCATTTCATTCACAGTTATCATGATCATAACCCCAGTGATTGAGGTCTAGAAGACTACCGGGGCGTGCAACAGCCAGCCTGCACAATCTTCATTTCACCATGCAAGATTCATGTATATATCAATTGCGGGTGCAAACTTCCCTGATGTATCATTCCCCGGGAGTGACCAGCAGGTTTCCATCTAATTCTGCGACGTTGGTGTATGCTGAATTGGATAAGAACTGACTGGGGAAGATGTGGAGCATTGCTGCTGAAATGGGGATGGAAGCCCTCCCCTCAATGTAACTACGGAGAAGAGCAGCAAAGAGTACATCATATAACATCTGAATGTTACTGGTAGACCTTCACAATTTCTCCAAAGAACCTGAAACCTCGACTTAGGGCAACGAACCCATTATAATTAGGTTGGTGCGTAAGTTCATATTTTTCCATAACTCAGAACAGATACACACAATAGAGACTTTAGCCATCAATAACATATTCTCCTTCGCTATTTACAAAAGTCTGGCAACGCTGGGGTAACTTTTCGAATCCGCGACTGTAGAAATCACGTGATTTTGAGGCGAAGAATTCGTCGAGTCTTGTTCGGCTCGCATTTTCATCCGGAAACGATGTCCCCTGAAGGTTGTTCGGTAGAGAGTGGAACCGTTTAAAATGTGAGGGCTCAAGATCAGGTGAATAAGGCGGGGGCGCAATGACTTCCCAACCCAACTCCTGTATAGTGCTTGTCAGCCTAGCAGAATGTGGCGCGCGTCGTCGTGGAATAGCATCACTTCAAGCACGCTTCCTGGTCGTTGCTCTTTAACAACGTCTGCGAGATGTCTCAGTCGTTGGCAATAAATGTAAGCAGTGACAGTTGCACCTCGGGGAAGCAATTCCTAGTACAATACAACGTCGAAGTTCGACCACGTGCAGTTCTCCGTTCGGGGAGTTGTTTGGGCTCAGCCACTCCTTTCTTTTCTTTGTGTCAATATAAAGACACCATTTCTCATCACCGGTAACGACATAGGATAAGAGGGGTCAGTGTTGTTCACGAGCCAATTGATGACGAGCAAGCAGAGATGTTTTTGTCATTTTTCTCTTGGAGCTTGTGGTACCCAAACAACCTAATTTAGAACTTTCCCCATTGCATGAAAATGTCGTGGGATGGTGAGATGATCGTAAGTCGTCATATTTGTGAGCTCTAGAGTACAGTGACGTGGGACATTGTGGTTTGATGCTTTTAAACTATCTTCATTAAACCCTGAAGCTCTTCCTGAAGGTGAAGAGTCACTGAAGTCGAAACGACCCTTCTTAAAACGAGAAAACCATTTTCTTGCGGTGCTCTGTCCAGTGTCATTGTCCCCATACATTGCGCAGATGTTTCTGGCTGCCTCCGTTGCTGTCACCCCTCTACTGTACTTAGACGGAAGAATATGTCGGAAATGTTCCCATTTCTCCACTTGGCACTCCTATTTCTAGCGTCCACCACGCCCCTCGCTATCAGCAAATGACAAAACGCCATCATGTAAACTCAAATAGAACCAATGAACTACGAATAAAAAATGATAACCTATGAATAACCCTATAGCAGCCGGAATACCAACAAACAATAATACTACTAACTTATACAGCAATGTAATAACTTGAGATTGTATGTATTTGTGTAGAAGTGTTTGCTGTAATTACACTCAAGCTCATAAATTAAGGATAATGATGATAAATGGTGAAATAACGCAGGTTTAAATCACCTCGTGATATGACCATGTGGTGAATTTGACCTGCGGTCGTCGCACGGTGGCGCTGGCAGCAGTCCACATACGCAGAGGTGTGTTGGTGCATATCAAAGTACGGTGCAGCGAGTAAGTGTGCAGACGTTTTCAGACGTGCTAATGGCGACTGTGTGTTGAAAATGGCTCAAAGAACACATATTGATGACGTTATGAGGGGTAGAATAATAGGGCGACTGGAGGCTGGTCAAACGCAGCAGGTTGTAGCACGCGCCCTCTGCGTGCCACAAAGTGTGATCTCAAGATTATGGCAACGATTCCAGCAGTACAGGAAACGTGTCCAGGCGCTACAGTACGGGACGTCCACAGTGTACAACACCACAAGAAGACCGCTATCACACCATCAGTGCCCGCAGACGGCCACGGAGTACTGCAGGTAGCCTTGCTCGGGACCTTACCGCAGCCACTAAAACAGTTGTCTCCATACACTCAATCTACAGACAACTGAATAGACATGGTTTATTCGCCTGGAGACCTGCAAGGTCCAGTTACAGTCTGAACAGTGATTCTCGCCAGGTTTTCATCTGATGTGAACCAGGAACCAGATACCAACCCCTTAATGTCCTTGAACACCCCTGCATGTCTATGACGGGGGAACTGTAACAGGTCAGTTGTATCGGGACGTAATTTTGCACCAGTATGTCTGCCTTTTCAGGGGTGCAGATGGTTCCACCTTCCTCCTGATGAATGATAATGCACGGCCCCACCGAGCTGCCATCTTGGAGGAATACCTTGAAACAGAAGATATCAGGCGAATGGAGTGGCCTGCCTGTTCTCCAGACCCAAACCCCATCGAGCACGTCTGGGATGCTCTCGGTCGACGTATCGCTGCACATGTTCAAACCCCTACGACACCTCAGGAGCTCCGACAGGCACTGGTGCAAGAATGGGAGGCTATGCCCCAGCAGCTACTCAACCACCTGATCCACAGTATGCCAACCCGCTGTGCGGCCTGTGTATGTATGCATAGTGATCATATCCCATATTGATATCGGGGTACATGCACAGTAAACAGTGGCGTTTTGTAGCACCTGTGTTACGGGACGGTTTTCTCAACTTATCACCAATGCCGTGGACTTACAGAAAATGGTTCAAATGGCTCTGAGCACTATGGGACTTAACATCTGAGGTCATCTGTATCCTATAACTTAGAACTATTTAAACCCAACCAACCTAAGGACATCACATACATCCATGCCGGAGGCAGTATTCGAACCTACGACCGTAGCAGTCACGCGGTTCCAGATTTAAGCACCTAGAACCGTTCGGCCAACGCGGCCGGCGGACTTACAGATCGGTTTCGTCTCTGTTCCCTAAGTGCCTATCCCATTAGCACCAGTTTTGTGCGATGCCACGTTGTGTGGCACCACATTCTGCAATTATCCTTAATTTATGACCATGGGTGTAGTTGGCTAATAGGTTGGTTGGTTGGTTTATTTAAGCACCTAGAACCGTTCGGCCAACGCGGCCGGCGGACTTACAGATCGGTTTCGTCTCTGTTCCCTAAGTGCCTATCCCATTAGCACCAGTTTTGTGCGGTGCCACGTTGTGTGGCACCACATTCTGCAATTATCCTTAATTTATGACCATGAGTGTAGTTGACTAATAGGTTGGTTGGTTGGTTTAAAAGAGCGGGTCAAGGGACCAAACTGCTAGGTCATCGGTCCCTTGTTCCGAATAAAACAATGCCACAACGATGAGAATAAAACAAGCAACACCAACAACATAAAACGGATAGAACGGAAAAATCACAAGAACAACGGAAGGGCAACAAACACTTCAATGGACAAAAGGGGATAAGAAAACCACAGAAACGGGAGAACCATGTAGAAGAGACTAAAACGACAAAACAGATTACCATGGCTGGCTGACCATGAGAATAAAAAGGAGAAGCCAGCCACTTTGCAACACATTAAAACCTCACCCTAAAAGCACTAGGGTGGAGAAATGGCACTATGGGACTTACTAGGGTGGAGGACACAGAGGGATAAAGGACATGCGCTAAAACTTAGATCAAGTGATAAAACCCACCCTCACGAATAAAAGGTAGAACTAAATCAGCCGATGAGGCGTTGTCAGATAAAATGAGCGGCAACGAGTCCGGTAACCGAAGATTTAGACGCAGGGCAGTCAAACTGGGACAGTGCACCAGAATAAGGGCCACTGTCAACCTGGCGCCGCATCGACGCAGGAGGGTCGCCCAAGCGTGGCCAATGCGGAGCCGGCAGAAAATCACAGAGTCCCTGCGAGAGGCCCGCACGGAGGACTGCCACACATTCGTAATGGCACGCAGTTTGTTGTGCGTACTGAGACTATGCCATTCCGTTTCCAAAGGCTGAAAAACCTGACGGCGTCAAAACGAACGCAGGAGAGTTTTTGGAATGCCGATCTCTCCATAAGCGGTTTCCGAGTAGTCTGTTTGGTCAGCCTGTCAGAAAGTTCGTTACCTGGGATTGCTGGGGTCCACACAAACACCACTGAACGACCAGACCATTCCAGGGCATAGATGGACTCCTGGACGGTCGCTACCAAAAGATGACGAGGGTAGCACTGGTCGATAGCTTCTAGGCTGCTCAAGGAGTCAGTACACAAAAGAAACGACTCCCCATAGCATGAACGGATGTGCTCAAGAGCACGAGATATAGCCACCAGATCGGCAGTGAAAACAGTGCAGCCATGGGGCAATAATTGCTGTTCAATATGTCCTCCATTGCGTCCTCTGAGTCTTTCGCGACGGCATATATGAATAAAACGTTCTAGGTTTTCCAGCCGCGTCAATTCGAATAAAATCCTCGAGCTTTCGATGGCCTTCTACGCCATCGTCGTCAGGAGTTCACCAGTCAGTGAACTGACGACGATGGTGGAGATGGCCATCGAAAGCTCGAGGATTTTATTCGAATTGACGCGGCTGGAAAACCTAGAACGTTTTATTCATGTACGCCGTCGCGAAAGACTCCGAGGACACAATGGAATCCATCACGCAACATGCTTTCCATCGATGATGTGGCTGTGTGTCGATCTGCCAAATCTGACTTGCCCTGAAGGAGACCTCACCTCAGTGAATTAATCAAGATCACTCGACCGTCACTCTTAAAATAAGGAAGAGAAAAAGCTCCACAAGATAATCTACAGTGCGGAAAAACCACGACAGAGACAAGGTTCGTATGGTAAAGCTATTTGTAGAAAGTAGTGTATCAGTGGCTTGAAAATTTATGAGTTAAAGAAAGTTAAAATCAAGCCTAAACAACGTAGAAAATGGTTTTTGGAGAGAGACTGCGCGGTGACTGAGCCAAATTTGGGATGACAGAAAATGAGAAAAGAATGGTAATGCTTGGATGGGGCACAAGAGTTGGTTGCCAGAGATCACCACCATTAACTTGGAAGCGATATGCGGTTTTCTGCGAGGATAACTGCATTGTAACTGCCCTTTTATATAAGCTTGTTTATATTCCCCTAAAGTATTAAATCGGACGAGAGAATGAAAAACTAACCCGTTGCTGAGCGACATACAAAGGGGAACAAGGGGCAAATTTATTTTATTGCATGACATGATTTAATAATCAAATTTTACTAATTAAATACATGGTTGAACACAAACGCAGATGCTGCCAAGTCTGCAGGTTGGTTGGCTGGGTTAAAGATTAAAGGGACCAAACTACAAATGTCATCGGTCCCTTGTTTCATAAAAACACGGAGCACAGTGAAACTATCCACCAGTCAGGCGAAGCACTAAAAGAAAAATTCCGGGGAAGAAAAGCCCCATAGTCCATTGTAATACAACACGGAAAACAGAGCACAGCAACAAAAACAACATAGAGAACAAAGGCAGAAGGAATTAAAACTGCACAGCAGAGGACTGTGGCTGGCTGATCACGAAAATAAGAGGATGAGCCAGCCACTCTGCAACACGTTAAAACCTCCAGCCTAAAAGTTTAGGGAGGAGTCGAATCACAACACAAAACTAATTAGAAGAGACAGCTCAAAAGAGGGTGATGTTAAAAAAAAATTAAATGGACCTATAAAAGCCGCTTGCGCGAATAAAACTTAAAACCCGACCTGCCATTGAGACATTGTCACCTAAAAGAGATGATAAAGCACCCTGGAGATTAAAAGTTCGCCTTAGGGCGGTTAAAAGTGGACAGTCCAACAATATATGGGCCACCGTCATATTCGCACCACAGCGACAATGAGGGGGGTCCTCTCGACGCAGCAGATGACCATGCGTCAGCCAAGAGTGACCAATGCGGAGCCTACAGAGAACAACAGAATCCCTGCGAGAGGCCCGCATGGAAGAACCCCAAAAGGTCGTGGCCTCCTTTACACGCCGCAGCTTGTTGGGTACAGACAGAGTGCGCCATTCGTCTGCCCACATCCCAAAGACCCGACGGCGTAACACCGATCGGAGATCAGCTGCCGGGAGGCCGATCTCCAAGGGCAGTTTGCGGGTGACTACTTTAGCTAACTTGTCGGCGTGTTCGTTTCCCGCCATCCCAACGTGTCCCGGGGTCCATATGAACACCACTGAACGTCCACGCTGTTCAAGAGCATGAATGGACTCCTGGATGGCAACAACAATGGGATGGCGTGGGTAGCACTGGTCAAGAGCCTGTAGACTACTGAGAGAGTCACTGCAAATGACAAAAGATTCGCCAGTGCTGGTACGAATACGCTCAAGGGCACGAAAAATGGCTGTTAGCTCTGCAGTGTAAACACTGCAGCCGTCCGGCAAGGAGCGCTGGTCTACATAGTCCGCATGAGCGTAAGCGTACCCCACACGGCCATCAACCATCGAGCCATCTATATAGATAACCTCCGAGTCACGGGCTGCGTCGAGGAGAGCAAGAAATTGGCGGCGCAAGACTGCAGGAGGAACTGAATCCTTTTGCCATTGTGAGAGGTCCAGCCGAAGCTGCGGCCGACGAATGCACCAAGGTGGTGTATGTGGGTGGACCTGAAAAGCAGATGGAAGAGGCAAAGACTCGAGTGCACTAAGGAGTGACCGAACACGGATCCCAATTGCGTGGCCTGATCGCGGCCGCCGGTGGGGGATATGGACTGCCGCATCGGCGAAAAGGAGACGGTAGTTAGGGTGACGGGGAGAACAACGGACATGGGCAGCATAGTTGGCTAAGAGTTGTTGACGCCGAATGTGGAGCGGAGGAACCCCAGCCTCAGCAAGTAGGCTATTAACAGGACTGGTGAGGAATGCTCCTGTCGCCTGTCGAACCCCACAGTGGTGAACGGGGTCCAGCAGTTGCAACGCTGAGGGCGACGCTCAGCCATACGCCACACTCCCATAATCCAGTCGGGACAGCACAAGGGCTTTGTAGAGCTGCAGCATCGTGTTACGGCCTGCACCCCAAGTTGTGTTGCTGAGGCAGCGGAGGGCATTCAGATGCTGCCAGCACTGACGCTTGAGCTCACGAATATGTGGAAGCCAAGTAAGCCGGGCAGCGAACAGCAATCCCAGAAAACGGTAAGTGTCAACAACCCTGAGCATAGCATCCTGAAGATAGAGCTCAGGGTGGGGATGGACAGTTCGACGCCGACAAAAGTGCATAACACGAGTCTTCGCAGGAGAAAACTGAAACCCATGGGCTAAGGCCCACGCCTGCGCCTTGCGTATGGCTCCCTGCAACCGACGTTCTGCAACACCAATGGTGGAGGAGCTGAAAAAGATGCAGAAATCGTCAGCATATAACGTGGGTGAGACAGACGACCCTACTGCTGCTGCAAGGCCATTAATGGCCACAAGGAAAAGGGGCACGCTCAATACAGAGCCCTGTGGAACGCCATTCTCCTGGATATGAAGTGAACTATGGGATGTGCCAATTAAAACGCGGAATGTCCGAACAGATAAAAAATTCTGAATTAAAATGGGGAGAGAGCCCCGGAGACCCCACCTGTGCAACGTGGCGAGAATATGGTGCCGCCACGTCGTGACATATGCTCTGGAGAAGTCGAAAAAGACGGAGACGAGGTGTTGGCGCCTGGAAAAAGCAGTGCGGATTGCAGACTCAAGGAAGACCAAAGTATCGGCGGTGGAACGGCCCTGACGGAAGCCGCTCTGGCACTGAGCCAGAAGACACCGAGACTCGAGCAGCCAACACAGCTGTCGACTCACCATGCGTTCCAGTAGCTTGCACAGAGTATTTGTCAAGCTGATGGGCCGATAGCTATCCACAGTAAGCGGGTCCTTACCAGGCTTCAGCACCGGAATGATGGTACTTTTTCGCCACTGCGACGGAAAGACACCATCACCCCATATGCGGTTGAAGATGGCAAGAACACATCGCTGACAGTCCGGGGACAGGTGTTTGAGCATCTTATTGTGGACGCCATCTGGCCCAGAGGCTGTATCGGGGCACTGTGCCAGGGCGCTCTGGAGTTCCCACAAACTAAATGGGGCGTTATACGCCTCAGGGTGGCGAGAAGCGAAAGAAAGCCGTTTGCCTTCCTCCCGGCGTTTGAGCGCGCGAAACGCAGGCGGGTAATTCCCTGACGCAGAGGCCCGAACATAGTGCTGTGCGAAATGCTCGGCGATTGCATCGGCATCGGTGGATACTGCCCCGTTGATGGTAAGCCCTGGGACACCTGTAGAGTACTGCAATCCAAAGATGCGCCGAATCTTCATCCACACCTGGGAGGGTGAAGTATGGGAACCAATGTTGGAAACGTACCTCTCCCAGCACTCCCGTTTCCGCCGTTTGATAAGCCTCCGTACCTGAGCACGGAGAAGTTTGAATAAAATGAGGTTCTCCAAAGACGGGTGCCGCTTATGTCGCTGAAGAGCCCGCCGACGTTCTTTAATGGCGTCAGCGACCTCTGAAGACCACCAAGGCACTGACTTTCGCCGGGGGCACCCTAACGAACGAGGAATGGTACGTTCCGCAGCTGAAACAATCGCTGCAGTCAGTGTCTCAACCGCCACATCGATGGTACCATGGGGGAGAGATGCAACAGTGGCAGCAGAGGAGAACGTGTCCCAGTTTGCCTTGCTAAATGCCCATCTAGGCAAGCGTTCATGGGAGCGACGCTGGGGTAGTGAAAGGAAGATGGGAAAATGGTCACTACCACACAAGTCGTCATGGACTCTCCAGTGGACCGATGGTACAAGCCCTGGGCTGCACGACAGATCTATGGCCGAGAACGTGCCATGCGCCACACTGAAATGTGTGGCGGCGCCAGTGTTTAAGAGGCAGAGGTCAAGTTGGGAGATGAGATTCTCGACCTCTCGGCCTCGGCCAGAAACCTTCGTTCCACCCCACAGGGGATTGTGGGCGTTAAAATCCCCCAGGAGGAGAAAAGGCGTGGGGAGTTGGGCGACAAGTGCAGCCAATTCGGTCAGGGAGACTGTACTACCTGGAGGGAGATAGACACTGCAGACGGTTATGTCCTGGGTAGTCCTTACGCGTACAGCCACAGCTTCCAATGATGTTTGAAGGGGCACAGGAGCACTATATACAGAGGTAAGGACATACACGCAGGCTCCACCTGACACACAATTGTAGGTGCTACAGTTGCAGTAATAACCCCTGTATCCACGAAGGACAGGGGTCCGCATTGCCGGGAACCAGGTTTCCTGGAGGGCAATGCAGAAAGCAGGTGTCAGGCTTAGAAGCTGTCGTAGCTCAGGGAGATGGCTAAAATAACCGCCACAATTCCACTGGAGGATCGTACAAAGCGTGTCCTGTAAGGGCATGAAGGTACTGAAAAAGCAAATTACTTCACAGGGTCACATGCTGCCACCGACTGAGTGACGGACGTCGCTACAGCCATGGTTTCTGAGGAGACTGCGAGATCCAGGTCGTCAGGGGACGCAAAGAGCTCGACCTCATCTTCAGAGGCTGAGCTGACAGGAAGCGTTCGTGCGGGAACCACTGGGTCCTTATCCTTCTTGGAGAGCTTCCTCTTCTCTCTCTTGTCTTTGGGAGGAGGGTTGGCATGCTGGGAGGGCTTTCCTGACGCATTATCGGGAACAGATGAAGAGCGGGAAGCCCTTCGACCAGCAGCTGGTGGCTTCTTCAGCCACTGGCTAGTGTCTTGGGAGACACTGGGGAAGTCCTTGGAAGGGACTCCCCCAAGGGATCCCTTCCGAACAAGTGAGGCCGGAGGAGGCTGTTGTGTCTCCGGCTGAGCAGCCAGAGAGAGCTGTCGCTTCCCCGGCTGAGGAGCTGGAGAGGGCTGTCGCCGCTCCAGCTGAGAGGTGAGGACTGACATCCCCGGTTGCTTGGGGAGCACTGCTCCCAAACTGGGTGTTTTGGGAGTAGTGCAAGAGAGAGTGGCCTGTCCCAGCGGTGGGGCAGACGTTACTTGATTTCTCTGTGGGCCAACAGAGAAGGGAGTCTTTGCAGGAGCCGGTGGTGGCAGTGTGACGGTAGCATAACTCCTCAACATAGGTGTGGGGTTGAGTTGTTCTAGCTTCTTCTTTGCCTCTTGGTAAGTTAAATGGTCCAAGGTCTTAATTTCTTGTATCTTCCGCTCTCGTTGATAGACTGCACAGTCTGGTGAGCAGGGAGAATGATGCTCCCACAGTTAACACAGGTGGGAGGCAGAGCACATGGAGCATTAGGATGCGGAGGTCGTCCACAATAACGACACGTGGGACTGGCAGTGCACCTGGAGGACATGTGTCCGAATTTCCAGCACTGGAAGCATCGCATAGGGGGCAGGACATAGGGCTTGACATCGCACCGGTAGATCATGAACTTGACTTTCTCAGGCAAGCAGTCACCCTCGAAGGCCAGGATGAAAGCACCGGTAGCGACCCTATTATCCTTTGGCCCCCAAAGACACGACGGACAAAGTGTACACCTCGTCGTGCCAGGTTCTCACGTAGCTCGTCATCAGACTGTAGCAGAAGATCTTTATGAAAAATAATCCCCTGGACCAAATTTAAGGACTTATGGGGAGTGACAGTAACGGGGATGTCACCAAGCTTCTCACAGGCGAGTAATGCCTGGGACTGTGCAGATGAAGCTGCTTGTATCAGAATGGCCCCGCTTCTCATTTTGGAAAGAGACGCCACTTCCCCAAACTTATCTTCGAGATTGTGCACAAAGAAAAGAGGCTTAGTCCCCAAAAACGAATCCCCATCAGTTCTGCTGCATACAAGGTATCGTGGCGAATACGGCTCCTGTCTGTCTGCAGCCCTACGTTCCTCCCAAGGTATGGCTAGGGAAGGGAACGATTTCGGTTTATATGTCACAGCGTTAAATTCCACCCTACCACGCTTAGAGACATTGGCGGTCGGGCGACCACCAGATTGAGATTTCACCCGCTTCATTGCGGGGCATCCGCCCCGATGCCACGCACTCCGACCAGGGGCTCTCCCCACGGGCGCCACCCAGCCACAGCAAAGGCCACCTGGCAGGATGGCCGTTGCCGGGAGTCCCGATGCCCCAGAGAGACGGGCATCTACTCCTTGGCTTACGTGGGGAGGTGTCAGCTCAGGCATCGGCAGTACGATCCCTGTGTTGTCAGGGGGCTACAACCTAGAGGGTACATGACGACCCCACCACAACGGGCTGGCTACCGTGCTGGATTTTGGGTGCCATGGGTAGTCCATAGTGATCGTGGTTGCAGATGGTGACGCACTAAGGGCGTGACGGACACAACCCATCAGGTGTGTATGCCCAAAATGAGGGATGGAGGGTGCAGTGACGACGCCAAGACGATCAAGAGTGCCAAGGCCTTAGGGCACAGAGAACTGATGGTGCACCACGTAAGGTGTCCTTCCCCAAAAGGCTCGTACTTCTGTGGAATTTGGAAAAATGGAGGTCAAACCCTAATGGAGACCATCACATTAAAGGCCGAAACGTTTGAGACTCCTTTTAGTCGCCTCTTACGACAGGCAGGAATACCGCGGGCCTATTCTAACCCCCGAACCCGCAGGGGGACAAGTCTGCAGGTTGCACTGTTGTGTTTTATCACGAAAGGCACCTGTGCAATGTCCTCAATACGTCCCAAGTGTCAATCGTGGGCAGAGCAGTGTTCTGTGTGATCTCGAGCTCATTATGTCGGAGCTAAGGAAACTCTAAGGTGGGCATATTGTTGGTGCTCGTATTATGGGTGCTTTTGTAAGCAAGGCAGCCTAAGTGTTCGACGTTTCAAGAAGAATACTATCGATGACTTATACATCATATAACGGATAAGGGAAAAACATCCGGAAGTGTGTTGTGAGTGATCGTGACGATCTGTCATTGAAGACGATTGTGACCAAAAATCAGAGGACTAGAGCTGCTAAAGTCACTGCAGAACTTAATGTCGCACTTGTGAATCCTGTCAGCATTTGAACATTACGGGAGCTGCATAAGCATGGAGCTGAAGAGCGAGCTGAAAATTCAAAACCACTCATCGGTGACACACATTTCATTAACAGGTAAATGTGGCACCGAAACCATGAACCATGGACTACGAAGCAACTGTAGGAAAGTCATTTGGCGGGATGAGTTACGTTCCACCCTTTTCCCAACTTCTGGCTGAGTATACATCTGGCGTACGCCGTCCCACGTCTCGCAGACTACGTTATGCAACGAGTGAAAAATGGCGAGGGTCCGGTGATGTTTTGGGCAGCCATGGACTCCCGTGGCTACTCTGCATGATGGCATTACTGCCAGCGATTTTGAAACCATTCTGGTTGATGCGACCCATCCCATAGTACAATCTTTGTTCTACAGTGGCGATGTTGTGTTCCAGGAAGACGGAGCCCATATTTGCTTAACTCGCATCGTCCACGACTAGTTTTGGGAGCACGAGGGTGAATAGGCACGGTATTGTGTTGAGTTTTTCGTTTTCACAGAACGTCTCAGCTGCCATACATTTTCGCGCACCGGCGAAAAGAGCGTCTAGAAAATTATTACGGATGCGACGGAGGTCTTGAATAACGGCCTCAGAATCCAGCAGATTTTTTTTATTTTTTACTTTTATTTTTTATTTATTTATTTTTTTTTAGAAGGAGGGAAAATTAACATTTTATCGTAAGTGGGTCATGGTTTCGTGTTTAGACTGGACTGGCGAATTCTGGTTGCCGCAGGCTACAAAGATTTTATTGAAGAATACAGCAATTGCATTTCCCTATCTTTTTAACAGATGTGCGAACTGATCAGGAAACGGGGTTTTCAGAATGTACATTGACTGTTCTGTGGAGTAAAGTTTTAAAACTGAGAATTAATACGGAGGCCTACAAAGTGAGGACACATTTTAGTCCACGGAATTTCAATTTTTAGTAAAACTGTTTGGAGCAATTTCAAGACATTGTAATACGCTGCCAGATGATCAATCAGGAACCCAGAATTGCTTGTAAAAACCATTTTTTAGCCGATTTCCAATCATTCCGTATCTTAGCTTCAAGTGCGGCTGTCACCAGTCCGCTGCGTCTATGCGCCTCGAGATGGGCTTATAGTCGCCCGAAACCCTTTCGTGATTGAACAAATAAATCTGTTACAACTGAAGTGGTTCATTATCTGCTTCCACGGTGTTCAGCTGCAGACGTCGTGTCAACCAAATTTTATGCAGGCCCCTTAAAAACAGTGGCCCATCGTTGCTCCCACACCAAAGGAAAAAATGGATGAACGGACGGGTGGATGGATGGATGGAATGGAAGCTGCTGATGACAAATGAATAGAGTAAGTAGTTGCGGCGCTAAGCATATGACTACTGGCTTTCAATGTCACCTCACACAAAGGAAAGAGCTGAACATGGTGTACGCGAGGCAAGCCGGAGTTACAGCCGGCAATGGTAGCAAGGTGGGGCAGAGATCCGTCGACAGGAATGCAGGCTTTTTGTGCGGCTGGCAGGGAACCCGTTCTCCGCAGCAGCGCCCACGCACAAAAGCCAGCCGGCCCGCCACTTGCCACTGGCGGCCGGACTGGGCAGGTTGGGCGCGGTAGGTGTCGGTGACTCATGGCGCGGCGCAGTTTCTGCACACAGCGCCGGTGCAGCGCGCCGCGCCGCGACGCGAGCTTCGCCCACGTGTGGCAGACTGGCAGTAGACCTTTTTTTCTGTTTTCGCCTTCCTCTTTTCACGGGCAGCAGCAGCACGGCATAGCTGCGCTCACCGGATCGGACCTAACACGCATCACAACGCTGCCGCCCAGAGCGTGCAGGCATAAAGGTCCTGTCCCAGTCGGAGACCAGAGGCTGTTCCATCACACTTACCACCCACGTTCCACGTAATCATCTTTATAGAGGTTGTGATGGATGTGTTACGCAAAAGAAAAGAACGATCGTGCTGTCCGCAGATGACACAGTCGTCTGTGGAAAGACAGTAACCCCAGTAAAGTTGGCGACATGCAGATCACGTAACGATAACAGGTGATTGACCCAGGTCCTGTCAGTTGACCCTGCATGTGCAATGAGGTGACAAAGGCCACGGGATAGTGATATGCATATACACAGGTGACGGTAGCATCGCGTACACAAGGTATAAAAGGGCAGTGCATTGGCGGAGCTGTCATCTGCACTCAGGTGATACACGCGGAAAGCATCCGACGTGATTATAGCTGCACGACGGGAATTAACGGACTCTGAACGCGCAACGGGAGTTTGAGCAAGACGCATGGGACATTCCATTCCGGAAATAGTTGGAGATTTCAATATTCAGAGATCCACAGTGTCGAGAGTGTGCCTAGAAACCACATTTAAGGCATTCCCGATCACCACGGACACCGCAGTGGCCTTCGCTTGACGACCCCAGCAGCGGCGCTTGCATAGATTTGTCAGTGCTAATAGACATGCAACACTGCGTAAAATAACTGAAGAAATCAATGTGGGACGTACGACGTAGGAGTTCAGTGATCACTGTGAGGGACGTCACGTTGTCGTGTGAGAGCGTTTCAGCGCCCGAGTGAGTGGGTCCCGATTAGGCTGGCTGGTCGAATCTTCCAACGTCCAGATTTGTGAGGCATTCGAATGTGTCAATGGCCCCACGCCAAACTGCAGGGCAGCTATAGTCGTCGTCAAGGTTCCGGTTGGCCACGTCCGACTTCGATGAGCAAGGGTCGGTATCAGATCTCGTCATAAGCCCTTCACACCTGTGCCTGTCATCCGAAAGCGGGTAATGAACTCCCCGTAACATTCCGTGTCGTCCCGCACAATTGGTCCCAAAACAGCGGCAGCCCGACTATGGAAATACCGTTCCGTGCATAGTCTTCTGTTAACACAACACAAAAGACTGCTCGTAGAGTCGAGCAGAACCGGAGCATGGACTGCTGATGAGTGGCGTCGCGTTGTGTTCTACACTATCCCGCACGACAAATGTAGCCCGCACGGCAGGGACCTGGGAAAAGGTTCCATTCTTCCCATGTTCTAGAGTGGCGCAGCAGCTTTACTCCTCACGTGTAGAACCACTGGGTATGACGTCATGTCACGGCCCTGCCGCCGTTAGATAAGCAGCTGCCAGCAGAAAGTCGTATACTCCTAGCTCACTCGTTTGTTACATAGTTTAATTCTTAATTTCTTTGCGTGTTTTTGGTACTTGCATTGTTCAAATTCATACATTTCGGGCGTATTATAGTATTTGAGAGTTGTAGCATCGCGTTTTAGTACCTGAATAGTGAAAAATCGCGTAGTCTCCTTCCGCCGCCAAGCAGTGTGTCAGCAGTGCGCAAGTAGCAGCATTACTGCATTTACTAGACAATCTTGTATTTTAATAACCGTTTAAATTTTGTGTTGATTTGTTTGTGCTCTCTGTAGATTAGTTCAGAGCTTCTTTGCACAACAGTTTTTAGCATGGACAGGGACTGCAACTGCTGTTTTCGGATGCAGGCTGAGTTGGCATCCCTTCGCTCCCACCTTCAGGCAGTGTTGGCTTCGGTCACACAGCTTGAGGCTGTTGCCAATGGGCGTCACTGTGGGGTTCCGGATGGGGGTTTGTCGGGGACGGCCAGCTCGTCCCACGCATCCCCCGATCGGACTACGACTGTGGTTGCCCGGGATACTGCCCGCATTGAGGCTGATCGCTCACCTGTGGTAGAGTGGGAGGTCGTCTCAAGGTGTGGCAGGGGGCGAAAGACATTCCGGAGGGCTGAACGGAAGGCCTCTCCAGTTTGTCTGACGAACCGGTTTCAGGCTCTGTCTCAGGCTGATACTGATGTTCGGCCGGAGATGGCTGCTTGTCCTGTTCCAGAGGCTGCCCCTCAGTCTGCAAGATCCGGGCAGTGGCAGAGGGTGGGCTTACTGGTAATTGGGAGCTCCAACGTCAGGCGCGTAATGGGGCCCCTTAGGGATATGGCAGCAAGAGAGGGGAAGAAAACCAATGTACACTCCGTGTGCATACCGGGGGGAGTCATTCCAGATGTGGAAAGGGTCCTTCCGGATGACATAAAGGGTACAGGGTGCACCCATCTGCAGGTGGTCGCTCATGTCGGCACCAATGATGTGTGTCGCTATGGATCGGAGGAAATCCTCTCTGGCTTCCGGCGGCTATCTGATTTGGTGAAGACTGCCAGTCTCGCTAGCGGGATGATAGCAGAGCTCACCATCTGCAGCATCGTCGACAGGACTGACTGCGGACCTTTGGTACAGAGCCGAGTGGAGGGTCTGAATCAGTGGCTGAGACGGTTCTGCGACCGTGTGGGCTGCAGATTCCTCGACTTGCGCCATAGGGTGGTCGGGTTTCGGGTTCCTCTAGATAGGTCAGGAGTCCACTACACGCAGCAAGCGGCTACACGGGTAGCAGGGGTTGTGTGGCGTGGACTGGGCGGTTTTTTAGGTTAGATGGCCTCGGGCAAGTACAGAAAGGGCAACAGCCTCAAAGGGTGCGGGGCAAAGTCAGGACATGCGGGGACCAAGCAGCAATCGGTATTGTAATTGTAAACTGTCGAAGCTGCATTGGTAAAGTACCGGAACTTCAAGTGCTGATAGAAAGCACCGAAGCTGAAATCGTTATAGGTACAGAAAGCTGGCTGAAGCCAGAGATAAATTCAGCCGAAATTTTTACAAAGGCACAGACGGTGTTTAGAAAGGATAGATTGCATGCAACCGGTGGTGGCGTGTTTGTCGCTGTTAGTAGTAGTTTATCCTGTAGTGTAGTAGAAGTGGATAGTTCCTGTGAAATATTATGGGTGGAGGTTACACTCAACAACCGAGCTGGGTTAATAACTGGCTCCTTTTAACGACCTCCCGACTCAGCAGCAGTAGTTGCAGAACAATTGAGAGAAAATTTGGAATACATTGCACATAAATTTTCTCAGCATATTATAGTCTTAGGTGGAGATTTCAATTTACCAGATATAGACTGGGACACTCAGATGTTTAGGACGGGTGGTAGGGACAGAGCATCGAGTGACATTATACTGAGTGCACTATCCGAAAATTACCTCGAGCAATTAAACAGAGAGCCGACTCGTGGAGATAACCTCTTGGACCTATTGATAACAAACAGACCCGAACTTTTCGACTCTGTATGTGCAGAACAGGGAATCAGTGATCATAAGGCCGTTGCAGCATCCCTGAATATGGAAGTTAATAGGAATATAAAAAAAGGGAGGAAGGTTTATCTGTTTAGCAAGAGCAACAGAAGGCAGATTTCACACTACCTAACAGATCAAAACGAAAATTTCTGTTCCGACAATGAAAATGTTGAGTATTTATGGGAAAAGTTTAAGGCAATTGTAAAATGCGTTTTAGACAGGGATGTGCCGAGTAAAACTGTGAGGGACGGAAAAAACCCACCCTGGTTCAACAACAAACTTAGGAAACTTCTGCGACAGCAAAGAGAGCTTCACTGCAACTTTAAATGCAGCCAAAACCTCTCAGACAAACAGAACCTAAACGATGTCAAAGTTAGCGTAAGGTGGTCTATGCGTGAAGCGTTCAGTGAATTCGAAAACACAATTCTATGTACCGGCTTAACAGAAAATCCTAGCAAGTTCTGGTCTTACGTTAAATCAGTAAGTGGCTCGAAACAGCATACCCAGACACTCCGGGATGATGATGGCATTGAAACAGCGTAAAGCTGAAATACTAAACACCTTTTTCCAAAGCTCTTTCACAGAGGAAGACCGCACTGCAGTTCCTTCTCTAAATCATCCCACAAACGAAAAAATGGCTGAAATCGAAATAAGTGTCCAAGGAATAGAAAAGCAACTGGAACCACTCAACAGAGGAAAGTCCACTGGACCTGACGGGATACCAATTCGTTTCTACACAGAGTACGCGAAGAACTTGCCCCCCTTCTGACAGCCGTGTACCGCAAGTCTCTAGAGGAACGGAAGGTTCCAAATAATTGGAAAACAGCACAGGTAGTCCCAGTCTTCAAGAAGGGTCGTCGAGCAGATGCACAAAACTATAGACCTATATCTCTGACGTCGATCTGTTGTAGAATTTTAGAACATGTTTTTTGCTCGAGTATCATGTTTTTGGAAACCCAGAATCTACTCTGTAGGAATCAACATGGATTCCGGAAACAGCGATCGTGTGAGACCCAACTCGCTTTATTTGTTCATGAGACCCAGAAAATATTAGATACAGGCTCCCAGGCAGATGCTATTTTCCTTGACTTCCGGAAGGCGTTCGATACAGTTCCGCACTGTCGCCTGATAAAGTAAGAGCCTACGGAATATCAGACCAGCTGTGTGGCTGGATTGAAGAGTTTTTAGCAAACAGAACACAGCATGTTGTTATCAATGGAGATACGTCTACAGACGTTAAAGTAACCTCTGGCGTGCCACAGGGAAGTGTTATGGGATCTTGCTTTTCAGAATATATATAAGTGACCTAGTAGATAGTGTCGGAAGTTCCATGCGGCTTTTCGCGGATGATGCTGTAGTATACAGAGAAGCTGCAGCATTAGGAAATTGTAGCGAAATGCAGGAAGATCTGCAGCGGATAGGCACTTGGTGCAGGGAGTGGCAACTGACGCTTAACCCAGACAAATGTAATGTATTGCGAATACATAGAAAGAAGGATCCTTTATTGTATGATTATATGATAGCGGAACAACCACTGGTAGCAATTACTTCTGTAAAATATCTGGGAGTATGCGTGCGGAACGATTTGAAGTGGAATGATCATATAAAATAAATTGTGGTAAGGCGGGTACCAGCTTGAGATTCATTGCGAGAGTCCTTAGAAAATGTAGTCCATCAACAAAGGAGGTGGCTCACAAAACACTCTTTCGACCTATACTTGAGTATTGCTCATCAGTGTGGGATCCATACCAGATCGGGTTGACAGAGGAGATAGAGAAGATCCAAAGAAGAGCGGCGCGTTTCGTCACAGGGTTATTTGGTAACCGTGATAGCGTTACGGAGATATTTAACAAACTCAAGTGGCAGACTCTGCAAAAGAGGCGCTCTGCATCGCGGTGTAGCTTGCTGTCCAGGTTTCGAGAGGGTGCGTTTCTGGATGAGGTATCGAATATATTGCTTCCCCCTACTTATACCTCCCAAGGAGATCAAGAATGTAAAATTAGAGAGATTCGAGCGCGCACGGAGGCTTTCAGACAGTCGTTCTTCCCGCGAACAATACGCGACTGGAACAGGAAAGGGAGGTAATGACAGTGGCACGTAAAGTGCCGTCCGCCACACACCGTTGGGTGGCTTGCGGAGTATAAATGTGGATGTAGACTGAAGGCACGCTGACGATACAGCTGTACCCCACACACATCCTGCGTCCTTTCCTCTTACCTGACACTGTCTTAGACTTTCTTAGTGCCGTTTTTCAACAGGGCAATGCTCGACCTCACATGACACTTGTGTCTATGAACCGTTTGCGTGATGTTGAAGTGCTCCCGTAGTCGGCAGAATCGCCTGTTCTGCCCCTATGGCACACGTGTAGGACCAGCTCGGACATCAACTCCATCCTACGCTAGCATTGAGGTTATCAAGGATCCGTTACAACGTTGTGGGCCATCTTGGTTCGGAAGAGAATGCAATGACACCGTTTCCAAGCGAATCACTTCATGCTCCTGGCCAGATGGGGTGGAGCATCGCACTGTTAGGAGGTCTCTTGCTGCTTTTTGTAAACCTGACTATTTTGTAATCACTGAAATAACAGCACGTACCCTCCCAACCCGGCAAGTTACATTTAGAACCCTTGTGGGTGCTTCACTTTTTTGTCAGGCAGTGTTGTTCGACTAGTTTTTCTACCTGCTGATTTATTTGTAACGACTCCCCACATGATTTCTTACGGTGGATCTTCAGTTTGACTCTTAGCCGCTACGGTGGGTTATGGAATGTGAGGGGCACGTGCTACAGCTCCCTGCAGCACCCACGCACGATCATACCGTTGCCCGTGTCGAGGCGGCCATCTTTTATAACATTTTTTATTGTTTTTATTTGCAGAAGTTTTGAAACTGAGTAATTGTGAACAGGAAATATAAATGAATTGGTTTTTTTTAAATAATAAAACACAAGATAGGATATACATTAGATGAGTTAGTGCTGTCACCGATTGTGACTGGTGGTAGTACCTCGGAATAGTTTCTTAGAGTCATTGGCCACCCGTCAGAGTTCCTTACATTATGTTGGTAGCAGGTTAGTGGTAGTCCGACTGTTTCCTGTATTATTCTAATGTATGTACTTATTTATACTGCCTTATGCGACAATACGCATGTACTTCCTTACAGTATCTCAACTTATTTACAAGTTCAGTGTGCACTGTTGCGTTATTTTTCCTTCATTTTTTGTTAGTCGATCAAACTTAAAAGTTGGAAGTTACAGTGTCAGTTGTCAGTTGCTTTCTTCTTCTACCCTTTGGAATCTGTCTGGGCTGCGTATAAGCTCGCCGTCTGTAAGGTCGTATGCACTCTTCACATGTTGCTTTGGATATTTTGTCTGTTAGTGCGTTCAGTTGATTCCATTGTTCTTTATTTCTCATTTGTTATTCCGTGTAACTGTAGTCAAAGTGTGGTGTTTTTCTGAAGTTCCTGTATTGCCCGCAGAAGAAGACTGCTCTGGGGAGCCTTCTTTCCATCGTGTACAGGTAGGTGTCTGACAGACTCACGCGGTGCAAGGGCGTGGGATAAGGTACGGCCCAGTTAAGGAATGCACCATACCGCGGCTGGGATCGATGTGTGTTATTATTAGCCGTTCCCGTAAGTCGGGGAGAAAATCGTGCAGACTACATCCCTTATAGCTTGCGTCCCACCTACCTCGCCTTACATCCGTCCGCAAGCTTTTCAGTCGGCGTTTAGTTTGTATCGGTACAACGATAATTGCATTTACCTGGTCTAGTCTCCCCATTCTTAACCAGTATGTTGCGGCTCTGTAATTGACGGTAATAGCTATCGGGTATATTCCCAGCAGCACGCACAGTGCCTCCACTGAGGTGGTGCCGTAAGCCCCCGACAGTCGGAGCACGACACTTCTCTGTCCTCGTCCGAACGAGGCCTTGTTTGCAAACAAGGTCAGTTTTTGTGCCCATGAGCTTGTTGCAAAGCATAGTACTGATTCAGAGAGAGGGCAGTGGTAAGTCCGGATAATTAGTAGTGGTTGTCTGTAGAGATCTGAATTGCACCTTGTCAATTTGTCAAGCATTTTTTATGTTTTGTTTCTTTGTCAGTCTTATGCGCTTATTAAAGTTTGGTTTCTGGTCTACGTGCACCCGACAACGTTGTGTTACGACTCCTGAATAATTTTGATGTTTATCTTCCTTATCTTAACTGAGAGTGTCCTTTAGTAGTGTGTAAGTTGTTTCGCTTTCCACTCTAGAATTTATTGTTGTAACACCATTGCTTAACGGTTTGTAGCGTTCCTTGGCTTTCTCTTTTAATGGAGCTCATTACCAGTAGATCTTCTGCACACAACAACAACTCGATCTGGCCTACTGCCCCATCCAATAAATGCAGGAGTGGTCCAATATTTATGTCCCAGAAGATAGTGTCACAGATAGGCCCTTGTAGACAGCCCCGGGTAACCCTCTTGATTACTTTGCACTTGTCCATCAGCAACAGTCTAAGAAAATGTTGCACAGTAGCTGTTTTACAGAGACTGTGTAGCTTCAAATCATTTATGTTTTTGAACATTTGTGACGCATATATGTGTGGAGACTGAAGCGACGAATGAAAATCTGAACCAAGGCTGGGATTCGAACCCGGTCCCTCACTCACTAGGTAGGTGTGCTAACCACTACGCTTCCCTGACACAGAGGCCTTCCAGAAGTGCACAGACTACCCTAGCACGCCTCCCTCTTCATTATAGATTCCTATTCACGTCTCAGCTCAATTGATGTTCTCCCTAGCAGAGGCTCTCAAACTGAACTGGAATAGTAGCTCAGCACTGAATGAAATGGGAAACCCTCCTGAAACGCAGGTTTAGTTGTTTTAACCGAACTGAACCGTATAGTTCCAGAGATCTCTGCCACGATGTCGTAGTGGTGAGCGCATCTGCCTTGTGAGCAGAAGTCATAGGTTCGAATCCCAGCCTTGGTACAAATTTTCATTCATCGCTTCAGTCTGCGTGTATACATCATAGATGTTTGAGACTTGAAAATGTCTGTGGAACAATATAGTTACGTCTCACTTAAACATTGTGGGTCACCATTGGTTGTTTGATGCCCCTGCAACGTCCATCATTATGGCCCTTGCGTATTTATTTGTCGCGTTTCTGACTATCTGAAGTGCACGGTTGATGGGATCATCTATTGATTTTGCTGTTCTGAAGCCAAACTGTGGAGAGCTTATGTCCCTGAGAGTTTTATAAGCATGTAGGCACTTGCACATTAGCTCCCCTCGACCTTCGCCAGGAAGACATGTCACATATTGCTGTACATGATTTGAGATCTGTAGGGTTCTTATCTGGTGACTTACTAATTATGACTGCTTTGAAGGCTTCCTTACTGTAGGTATCCAGCCCGGTCTTTATTTCCGTTAAATTCTAATCTCTTCATGTAACTGACGCATAAAGTACACTAACTCAAAATGCCGCTCCGAGGATTAGCACTTTCTTCCTCTGACCCTTGAGATCATTGGAAACAATAACTACCGTAAATGAAGGTGGAAATTGTGGCTCCAGTTAACGTTCGTAATACAATGTACGAGTTAACTACAACAGTAAAGACCACAGATAAAATTTCTAGTTGGTGTGACGAATAACAGATAGCTCTAAATGCTGGAAAATTGAAGTTAATGAATGTGAGTAGCAAAAACAAACCCATAATGTCGGAGTACAGCGTTAGCAGTGTGCTGCTTGGCACAGTCACGTCGATAAAATACCTAGGCGTAAAGCTGTAAAGCAGGATGAAATGGAAAGCTCATGTATGGATTGTAGTAGGGAAGACGAATGGCTCAATTCGGTTTATCGGAAGAATTACGGGAACGTGTTGTCCATCTGCAAAGAAGACCGCATACAGGACGCAAGTGCGACCTATTGTTGAGTACTGCTCGGATGTTTGGAAGACAGCGATGCAGTTCATATGCGGACTGCTAGATTTGTTACCGGTACGTTCGAACAACACGAAAGTATCACGGAGATGCTTCGGGAACTGAAATGGGGACCACTGGCGGGAAGGCGACATTCCTTCGAGGGGCACTGTTGCGAAAATTTAAGGAACCGGCATCTGAGGCTGACTGTAGAACGATTCTGCTGCCGCCAAGGACCACGAGGATAGGATCAGAGAGACTAGCACTCTTGCGGAGGCACACAGACTGTCGTTTCTCCCTCGCTCAATTTGTGAGTGCAGCAGGAGAAGTGGTAAGGTGCCCTCCGCCACGCACCATACGGTGGCTTGCGGAGAATGTAGATGCAGAAAAAGATTTACTAATATATATTATATATATATATATATATATATATATATATATATATATATAGTGATAAAGTGAACATTATTACTCACGAGATCATTTGCATTTTCTCGACGACGCTTGAAGACATCTGCCACATAATAGCGGCAAATACGAAAACTTTTTTAACGAACGAACAAAAACGCAGCCTCTCCCAGCCGGCGCCTGCTTTATTTCCTGATTAAATGTCACGATGATATCGGTGTGACGTGCGCTCACGCATCTCCGTGTCCCCCCCACCCCTTTCTGTGCCACGAGCGCCAGGCGCCGGAGATAACGCTGTGATTACTGAGCGCGCAGTCCAGAAATAACCCGCGGCCAGCCGCGCACCGCCTCTAACCAAACTTGGGCCGCCCCTTCACTATTTTCGCATGTGCTGTCACGACAATGACATGATTTACAGAACCGTTTGTTCCTACGAAAGAGGCGTTATGATTAGCGGAGGTACTAAAGCTTCTCCGAAGGTTTGCCGACAGCCATTTTTCCCACACGACATCCGATAGTGGAAACGAAGAAGGGGAAAATGGTGGTGACTCTAGAAATATCCTTCACCCCCACACTAAGTTGCTTGCTCAATGTTGACAATGACGTGGCTTTCTCGTTACTTCATAACCTGGGGGTGCTTAAGAGAAAACTGTCTCTCACCTGTGATCTAAACTGGTTCTCGCAGTTATTTTTGTAGCTTTCCCTCGAAAGATTACTTTTCTGCAGCTCCTCACGTTACTCTACCCTGTCCAATCCTCTTGATCTACACACCCAATATTCAGCATTCGTTTATAACACACAAATTCAAAAGATTCCTTTGTCTTCTTGTCTGAACTGCTTATCGTCCATATTTCACTTCCGTACAAAGGTACACACCAGACAAATACCTCAAAAAAAGACTAACACTTAAATTTTCATTAGATAATGAGTTCCTCTTTTCAAAAATGTTTTTCCTTCTAGAGCAGTCAGCATATTATGTCCTCTACCTCGGCATCACAGTTTGCTGTCCATAGAGCAAAAAACTACTATTATTAGTCTCTCCGTTCCAAAATTGCTTCAGTCACATCTGATTTAATTCGATTATATTCAGTTACCTTTACTTCATTTCCGTTGTTCCCCTTATAATTCCTGTTCGAGGTACTACCTATTCTCTTCAGCTGCTCTTCGGAGTCCTTTCATGTCTCTGGAAGCCTTACTATGTCATTGGCAATGCTCGAAGTTTGTATTTCTTTACCCTGAAATTTATTCCGCTTCATTAAATTCTCCTTGGTTTCCTAGACTGCTTGCTCAAGGTACAAATTCGTTCTCCCCTGACGGAGAGCAATTTGACAGGCAATTGCACGGACTAACCTAGCACGCCTCCCATGAGACTCAAATTCTCAATTCAGATACACACTACTAGTGTAGTATCCCTTGCAAATTATCCTGCATCTGGAGTGAAGAGATAATTGGCCACCAGATGCCCGCAACTATTACGGAAATCGGCGAAATGTCGCAAGCAATGAGGATAATGGGCAAGGGGCACTACATTAGTGTGTGGCTGAGTTGAGAATTTGGGTCTGACGGGGGACGCTGCAGTTCTGATGACAACTGTATCTGGATAGCTTAGTGGTCAGATCATCTGCCTAGCAAGCAGGAGACCCAGGTTGGAATCCTGGTCTGGCAGAAATGTTCAACTTTTCCCATTGATTTAAATCAATGGTCTCTCGCAGCCAGTGTTAATTCCTTCGATACACTTAACTCAACGCTATATGTTACGCAACAGTCAGGTAATATTCGGCGTGCCTGAAAAGAGTTCATTATTTGTTTAAGAAATAAAATTTATGCATGGTATAATAAACTTGTGTACTAACAATCCATGACCGTCTATTATACTTCGATTACAGTAACTATGACTGACGTTTTAGCGCGCTAACTGGTAGAGGCCAGCGGCCAGCCAATCGCAGTTCCTCCTCGAACGTCACTTGCTCGTCGTGTTGACTGCTCTGTAGGAGTCTTGTCAATCGAGGGTGTCTGCAAGACGGAAACAGAGCCGCCAACCACTGCCATCTGTCAATCACGAAAGTTACTTTATTGAAGGTATAGTTTCACCTGCCGCTCGCAGAGTTGCCTTCCTGTGCGGCACGTGTGTAGTGTGTCATCTCCGAGGACTACTCGTACTTTCTGGTGTTAGGTTAAGCTTCTACCACAAGACCTGTAGGGCCGTGCTGTTGTCTCCTGCACGAACTGCGATTGCCAAGTGGTTGGACCAAATGAAAGCAGCATTCATTCGATCATCTATAGATAACACGTGCAACTGAATGCAGTTGAGCACAGTGTAATTACCAGTACCGCAGTTCACCCTCAGTAGGAAATTAGCGGGTGAATATTTTTAGTAACACTAGTACCACATATAAATGACACTTTACGTGAATTCTGTATGGAATGCTGAACCACGGGCATGCCCTACAAATAGTTCCCCCTGCCATAAATAACACAAAAAAAGCTGCCTTTAATGACAATGTCATTTCATTGGCAAGTGGTGTACAGATAATTTATAGTTGTAAGAGTGTATGACTAATTCAGAACAAACGAAAACACCCAGCACACAGAAAAGAGTGTTCAAACAGTCGCATCAGTACACAGCTAGCCCTTCTGGCGGCAACGCTGGTGCGTTCCTCGCATGTCAAATTGCATCTTGTTATAGAGAGCCACGATCATCTTGCACCTTTTGTTGCAATTCGGCAACGGTTGTCACAGCCTCTGGAAGGCGAGTAAGTTCCCACTGCACGTCCCATACATGATCGATTGGAGTCAGACCCGGTGATTTTGCTGGCCAGGGCAGTAGTTGTATCCCGCTATGAACACACTGCGTAGCAGCAGTCGTAATGTAGAAGTGCATTGTCCTGCTGAGAAAGCACAGCAGCTTCCGGTCGAAGAAATGGCAGCAGCAAATGGATAACAACTTGCACATTGTAGCGGGCACTAGTTACTTTATCCTGCAGAAATAACATATGTGGCCGCAGGTTGTCACTGATGACGACTTGGGATGCGACATGTGTGTCGTGAGCTAATGCAATCTAGAATAGGTCTACGCCGTACGCGTGTAAGCATAGCACACTCTTATACACAGTACCTGCTCTCGTCACTGAAAGCAACAGAACATCAATCCACTCTCCACTCAACTCTTTCGCGACACCAGAATATTCACGCTTCGTGATGTAGCGGTGTCGCGTCGTGGTGTGGTGTGGAATCAGGTGCAACATTACACTATTTCGTCTTTGGATGATGTTGGTCGGCCAACACCGCCTGGCACAATGTGTCGATCTGGAAGTGCATCTCTACTATCCGGACGTCCAGAAGCTGGAGTGTAGGTGTGGCAATGTTCCACACACCACGGTTGAAAGCAGCGACACTGTCTGCAAAACCAGAAGCAGTCCAGCTTCCCACAGGCCCACAAGGCGACATCGCTCAAATGGCTGAAGCTCTTCAACAGGAGTACGTACTCGGCGGTGGCTGTTGCGAACGCTCTTTAACTCTAAATTCAGCATAGTTACTGCGCTCAGACTCAAAACTAAGGATGCACAGGCATGCCTTCTGATTGCCATGACAAATGAATCGCTAACATTATAAACCCTCAGTATGCGCCCATTTCACCCGTGTGCCACTGAACGTAGCCCGTGAGTGTTTCATTTTTTTTCCGGCAGTGTATAACATGAAAAATTAATTACTACAGAAACAGGTTACCATTTTATTTCAGATCTTTTGCGACTTTCTTGCTGAATTTTCACGAGCACACAATATATGCTCCTAACCATGTGGTGGAAAGCCTTAACAAAACGGCGTACAAGACCTCTTCGTAATACACTGAAGAGTCAAAGGAACTGGTACACCTACCTAATATCGTTTACGGCCCCAACGAGAACGCAGAAGTGCTGCAACACGACGTGACATGGACTCGACCAATTCTGAAGTAGTGCTGGTGGGACTTGACATTAGAATCCTGCAGGGCTGTCCATAAATCCGTAAGAGTACGAGGGGGTGGAGATCTCTTCCTGAATAGCACGTTGCAAGGCATCCCAGATATGCTCAATAATGTTCATGTCTGGGGAGCCTGGTGGCCAGGGGAAGTGTTTAAACTCAAAATAGTGTTCCTGGAGCCACACATTACCAATTCTGGACGTATGGGATGTCGCTTTGTCCTGCTGGAATCGCCCGAGTCCGTCGGAATGCTTGTGGATACAAACAGTATGCTTACGTACATGTCACCTGTCACAGTCGTATCTCGACGTATCAGGGGTCCCATATCACTGCAACTGCACACGCCCCACGTTGTTACAGAGCCTCCACTAGCTCGAACTGTCGCTTGCTGACATGCAGAGTCCATGGACTCACAAGGTTGTCTCCCTAGCCGTACACGTCGATCCGCTCGATATAATTTGAAACGTGAGTCGTTCGACCAGGCAACATGTTTCCAGTCAAGCCGTAAAGCTTTGTGTCGTGCAGTCATCAAGTCATCAAGGGTACTCGAGTGGGTCTTCGGTTCCGGAAGCTCATATCGATGATGTTTCGTCTGATTCGCACGCTGACACGCACGCTGTCACTTGTTGATGGCCCAACATTGAAATCTGCAACAATTTGCCGAAGGCTTGCGTTTGTGTCACGTCGAACGATTCTCTTCAGTCGTCGTTGGTCCCCTTCTTGCAGGATCTTTTTCCGGCCGCAGCGATGTCGGAGATCTGATGTTTTACCGGATTCCCGATATTCACGATACACTCGTGAAATGGTCGTACGGGAAATTCCCCACTTCATCGCTATATCGGAGATGCCTGTTTACGTTTTGTCACGTATAAGGAGGTGTAATTAGATGAATTACGAACACTAACTTCACTTAACGAAGGTTTATTCAGCACTTGCTCATACAAGAGCGCGGAGCGAACTGCCTCCGGCCAAAACACATTCGGTATATATGCAATTACAGAACATTCCAGTACAATGATTCTTGACATTTGTGGATACTTTTAGAATGTACTCGAACCGAATATAGAAATTAAAATTTTACTGTTCAGGTGACTTCCATGCAACAGTCTACTATCATGGCCACTACACCACGGTGACTGTGCTACTCAGCTTCTTCTCTATTTGAATACGCATACCTATACCAGTTTCTTTGGAGCCTCAGTGTAATACAGTATTCGGCACAATTTCCGCGTCCAGCACCTGCAAGTACACCAGAATGTGTGTCTGAGGAGGCAGAAAACGCAGTCGCTGGCGCCCATACAGGACCCCGTTGTAGGTGAGTAGGTCAACCCGGGCGATCCTGTTTCTGCAGAGAAAGGTGAGGCGACGGCATCGGCTCCGCCTGTGAAAGCTGCTGCATGAATCGATGAGCCGCCCGGAACGGAACGTCAGCAACGGGAAACTGCCTCCATAGCATCGCGGCCGCGTCCATACAGCACGATCCTGCATTACGCGAGCCTTAGCGGCGAGATGCCCATCAGCCAGACGACGTCAATTTGGAGGCTGAATGCAATTCCTCAGCAGAAGTTGAGCTGGAAGAGAGAACCTATCAGCAACTTACATTCACTGGCGCTTACAGAAAATAACACGCACTACTTTTCGTTGCCTGTAACAAAATAATAGTATAGGGAATCATATTAGTAAATACCAGATATCGACACCCGAAAAGCTGTAACGAGAATCAAACAACATACAACTGCGTCAACATGAGAAACACATGTGAAAAACGCTTTGAGGTTTCTGCTCAGTGAAATCTGGTGAACGATGACACTGGGATGAGGGGGATGGGAGGCGGAGGTTTACAGTGGAATGTCACAGGCACAAAGCAGTAGGAGTTTGCTAGTTCATCAGTAGATTCCAGAAATAAGAAAGAGGTTCTCTTTTGCAATAGTGAAGACAGCGCATGATCCAACATCCTCTGAAAGGACGTCTGGCTGGAAAATAATGAAGAGTAACGATAGGCAACAGCAAAATTAAATGGCATCTGAATTCCAAATGACTGTGATATTCGACGAAAGATTAGAAACGGCGCATCATATTCCAAATGTTGCTTGATATTTTATACGTCGATATAATTTTTGAGGAGGGAGGGGCGGACGAATTTCATTCTCTTTCTTTACTGTTTCAAACAGTGGTAGATGATGTAACTTGGTATAAACCACGACTGAAGGGAGGCAAGAAGGAAAGAAGAAAGGGAGCAAAGTGCATCATCAAGAGAAAAGTTCTACGGACAAAAGTGTACGAGAAGTGTGAAGTACATAGTGGTTTGGTAAGTGAAGCATTTCGCTCGGATCTCGCTAAGGAAAACATCGCCATTCGAAAAACGGATAAGCTATATTTTTAAATACTTGACTGCATTTAAGTGTGCTTAAGAGTATTTTTTTGAACGGTCATTTTTAGAGCGATCTCGAATTTTCTCGGAAAATTAACGAGAATAAAGCTCAAGTGAAAATTGTATACGTACAAATCTCTTCAGATAGTTGTAGTCCTTGCAATGAAAATAAAATAATGTAGGGTTTATCCTTTCAGTTTTACCGGAAACTAATCGGCTATGGGACGAACACTAAATATAAATCGACTACCACAATCCTTTCGGCATGGTTTCCGGTACCACAACCCTTATTCCTTGGAAGAAAAATTATCAACAGCTGCCTGTAACATCTCGGAAAAAATGACAAAAATGGACGGTTCATTCATTCAGATCCTAAAAAACGACGAATGACAACTTGGTAACTTAGAGGGCAATGTCTCACATCTGTATCACTAAATCGCTACGCCCGAACCGGTACCAGTTGCAGGTTGGGTATTTAACGTCTTCCGGCGAAAAAAAGTTTTAAATATTTCTTGCTATTATTGGCCGAATTAAAAAAAAACTAAAATGCCGTCATCATCTTCTCACTAACAGTAAGATGTATGATCTTACGTTGAAAGCTTAACGCGGTTAGAGAAGTTTTGCAGTTACAAACTGTGTTTACCTTGAGACAGCGTAAATGAGGGCTCGCAAATGTCCAGACTTAATTCATACAGTATTTGAGAATGAGAGCGCTTAACTGTTTCCATCAAACTTTAAGCGTCATTTTAAGCCTTTCCAAACTTTTTCTTGTTTGCATGGTTAACGTCAATTATTTAACACGTTAACTCTTTTGAAATAATCAGCTGTTTGATGCTGTTACATATATGGGAGTTGGATTCGTTAAAGAATCGCGGGCTCACTGGTTACTGAGCTGCTAACCCCGGCTGGTCTCGACTGTACAACAATATGTCCACGTACGTCCAGATGCTAATTAGTCCCTTCCTTTGTACTACACGTCACACGATGTTTTAATAGATTAATGTTCCTGTTCTCAGGCGGAGGGTCGCCTCCTTAAGACGATGCCTGGAAATGGAAAGCGGTATACAAACAAACTTTTGGATTTGTTACTGTTTACTTGCGAAGAAGTCGTAGCTGATTTAAGCGCATCGCTACACTGATCGCCTCAAGCTGCAATCAAGGTACAACGCTCGTAGGTTCTACTTCGTACGGAAGGTATCTGCAGCTCTGAGTCACGGAAGTAATGTTTGCATCAAATAGTTTCAAACCAAGAGTACTGAACTATCGACCCGACTTTGTATATGCGTTTCACGGGCACGATCGTTTTCGACATTGATAATGCTATTCTTCAAGTTGTAGACACAATGTAAGTGTAACGCTAATCAGTCGTCATGCGTACTAGATGATCGCGTCAAGAACCTCACGGATGCTACACATACGAGGAAACACTAACTTCCAGAGATTAGTCACTTCGTCGAGCTGAAACGAAGGATTCCTTCATTTGCCTGCAACGAATTAGTTATCCCAAAATCAGACAAAATTTTACCGTTTATTTTCCTACAGGGTAAAACAGATTTTCACGAGTCACATTTACACTATTTCCCAAACATCGTAAATAAGAAACAAGTAAGAAATGCCTGACAAAAATGGCGGGGGACCGCACACTGAGGAAGCACCACAGAAAACTTGCGTGGGTATTTGCGAAAAGCAGGGAGACTGGGCTACGCTGCTTGCAGTCCATAATGCACCGAGCACGAAGAGCAAAGACTGAGGCAGCGGGGGCGGGGGTAAAGCGGGGCCGGGCCGAGGCGAGGCGATCGACCCCGGAAGTGCACTGGCCGGAAGTGCTTCGCGCTGCTCGCTGCTCGCCGCTCGCCGCTCCTGCCTACGCTGGCGCGCGTCCGCCAGATAAATACTTACGTATGATGTTTCCGACTGCCTTCACTCCGCTATCTACTGCAGCACTACACAGAATGTAGGAAGACATTTAGTCTTCTGTTGAAGTTTCCAGTGTTCGCTTTTTGTCACAGGTTCTGATGCTTAAGCCGTCGGCACACGGACCGTGCATCCGAACGTTGAGCGTGCCGAGTTTCTGACGTCATAGCGTGGAATATCACGTTCGGGAGTCTTTCCGAACGTGCAGAGCAATATCTGGCATGCCAGGTATTCTGAGCGTGCGTCTGAGCGTTGACCAATGAGATGGCACAACGCCACCTACGTCACATGCACGCCGTCTCCCTTCAGTACGGAGTTGTGAGGCGCCATATTGGCGTTCATTTCAAGCCTATATGTATATATGCCGTTTCTGAGCACCAGCAAATTGAGAATCACTGGAAAACCCGTTGTTAGTTGCGTGATTCGTTCCAATAAAATTATGAGAAACATCATATTCGAGGCAAAAGAATTATTGTAACCTGCGTATTATGTAAGTAGGCTATTTGAAGGCAGCGACACACTGGAGATCCACCAAAAACGCATTGTTCTTGGTACAATTTGTTATAATTAAATTTCTATTAGTAACGTAATTATCTACGATTAACGGTTTTAGGAAGCGGTAATATAATATGATTAGGCAGTCAAAGGGTGTCTGGGGTTTAGTGTAATGGGTAGCGTCTCTGTCCAAGAAAAACTTTTTTTTATTGGGGCGGTGGTTCGCGTCTTAACACTTCCAAATTTTTTTTCCTAACATTCGCGTTTATTAGGTTCTGATACTTTATTATTAGTTTAATGTAAGTATATGCTATAATATTTGATGTTATGTAAACATAAGTTCATCTTTTTTTGAGGGGTGACATTGTTCGATTGGTTTAATCTACAGGACAGCTTGCGCTACTTGTATAGTTATTTTGCTCCTTTTTCTTTTACGCTTCGTAATTCACATGTTGCAAAGATTCTGCTACTGCGTAGAAACAGTGATCAAGTAAGCCTGACTTTGGGGTTTTACTAAAATGTGGGAATGATGAAATAATGTTTATCGTATGCAGAGAAGTATTCCAAATTTGTACCGCG
Organism: Schistocerca serialis cubense; assembly: GCF_023864345.2. NCBI lineage: Eukaryota > Metazoa > Arthropoda > Insecta > Orthoptera > Acrididae > Schistocerca > Schistocerca serialis. Next base: position 420,899,672 of record NC_064641.1, read on the forward strand.
CTGTTTGTAATGGAACTTTTATAAGCCTGTGTCCTTATTGATTGGACATGGTACTTTCTTTTTCGTGGACGATGGAGGAAATGTGCGTTTTAATAGAGCTAACGTGGGAATTTTACGCACGCACGTTGAGTAAACAGTGTGATTTACGAAGTACTAGAAACATCCCTCAACTGCCGCTGGAGTGCGTTGCGATCGCGTATACCACGTTGGGGCCCACGTACCGTATGCACAAGTCGCATCGTTCCTGAGCGTTCAGCATCACGTTGAACTTGGCACGCTCAGCGTTAACGTTCGACAGCACGGTCCGTGTGCCGACGGCTTTACGAACGGCGTAGTGGCTGAGCTGACGTAGTCGGTCAAGAATTTTCCTAAGACGCCGGCTGAACATGTTCTAGACACAAGTGAATTGGGCCTTCACAAAGTTTCAATTGCGTCTTTCATGGGCTCGAAATACTGGACGGCGTAGTAGTAGTTTGCCTGTTGGGCTACTCCGTTCGGTTGCCCTGCCTCAGTACAGATTCGCTCTCTGCGTTTTGGACTAGGTGCTCTGTAGATTACAGAGGATATTGTGGCTTGCTTAACCGCTATGGTCGAATTAATACTTTGTAAACGTTCAGAGACAATAACGAATGTGCTAGTTTTAGACCTGTCATGGATCTCAATTTAACATTCGTATTTACCTGTCACGGCTCTTGATGTGCCACCTCATTGACTTTACTATGAGAACTAACAGCCCTCTTCCTCCTTCCCTCCCCCCCCCCCCTTCCCACAAATATTTTACTGTGACAGCTGGCTCTGAGCACTATGGGACTTAACTTCTTTGGTCGTAAGTCCCCTAGAACTTAGAACTACTTAAACCCAACTAACCTAAGGACATCACACACATCCATGCCCGAGGCAGGATTCGAAACTGCGACCGTAGCGGTCGCGCGGTTCCAGACTGTAGCGCCTAGAACCGCATGGCCACTGCGGCCGGCCTACTGTGACAGCAAATGTAAATGTCCCATTTGGACATGCGCATGGGAGTCTATGACAAGAAAATGTAACCTTTTTCTTTTTCTGTAAAACTTATGAGTACTTCGCGTTACTTTTTATCTGTTGTCTGTTTTTATCAGCAATGACTAGAAATTGACCACAACCGCATCAAACGCCAGAAGGTATCAAACGTAGCGACTTCGGTATTAATGCTTCTCGTAGGTGAATTTCAGTAGTAAATTTAAAAAAAAATTCTTTGCGTACTGTCGCCATTCCCGAACTACTATTACAATGGGTGAAGCCCTTTCAACAGGCTCCCCTGGGACGCTCGGGTTTAACACAGATACTTCAAGGGCAGCGGAGGCATTCAGATCGGGAAGAAAATATTACACCGCAATTTTTTTCCCGGTGAGAATGTTTTTTTAAGCACGCTGTTCTACGAATGTTGAAATACTTCATGAAATGAAATGTCTGTGAGACTGGCTATTTGTAAAGCAAAACGTTTTACGGTTAAAATATGTTTTCGAAATGGTATTTACTTACGTTGTGTTCAGATCGTTATGTCTCAAGAAGAAATACTTACTTTAATATCAGTTCTGTGATGCTGTCAACGAACAAATATTTATATAATGCACAACAATTTACTTGTTCTGCATTACTGATCACATGAAATCCCGCTGGCACAATGTTTGTAGGGTTCCTCGAATGTTGTAGCGTTATTCGAGAAGTCTGATTACACACCAAGGCGAACAAAATGTAGCTACTGTCTGACTTCTAATAGTGATGAATCAGTTTTTTTTTAATGTGGTTTGGTTTTGTCTTAAAACAACTAGGGTCACACGCGCCCACGTCAAAATTGTGGAAGACGAAGACAAAGAGAGAAGTTAGAAACGGCTACACGTCAATCCCAATCCAAGAGAAGACAGCTAAAAACAGGGACACAGAGAAAAGTCTATAAAGTACGCCATTCAGAGTCGGAGGTCCAGAACTAAAAATTAAATTGCCTTCGCCATACTGCTCCGATGGATAAAAAGCAAAACAAGGACGAAGCCCGCGCGTCGTTCGCTAAAAAGACCGATAACCCAGACGGCAAACCTAAATGATTTTAATGTGGTGTTCATATTTATAATTGTTCTGAAAGTTAGGAGTACGGTACCTCATACAGTAAACGATCTGATAGCAGTATACAACTGCTCTTCACGAAATCCTGTTACAGAGAGATACGACCATTTTTGCAACACAGTCGTCATTCTGCTTCCAACATTAACAGTGCATCTGAAATTACAAAATATACAGAGAGTACGTCAGCCGACATAAAAACATTTTTAGCAAAATTTCTACAAAAACTGAAAATGCATTATGGAGATGAGAGTCATCGAAATTGAGCGAGTTCGTGAAAAACAATGGATGAAACTGGCATTCGTTTCAAGCACATCTGATGTTGCATTTTCTTGCTGGTGTAAAAAGATCTTATGTTCAGTCTATAAAAAAATCTTCTGGAATAAGGGAGCAGACTGGCATTTATTTCGGGTGATAATGTCGCCAGACAAATTTTGTAAAAATCACGTGCTGTGCGACATGTAATTAAGAAGAATGGCGACTTTGTCGATCAACAGTTGGTACGGTGTAGAGGTGGATATCCCTTTAGACAGTAGTCCCCTACTAAACAAAACAAAAAATGGGATAACAATAAAATATCGTATGTACCGAAACCGTAAATTTTGTTTGGAGGCAAAGCAGCAAGAGACGCACCAGACAGAAACCAACATATAGCGGCGCGACTAACTCATCAGATAACTAAGAGGTGAGAATTAACTAGTAACAACACTTATTTCTTCCTATTTGGAATGACAGCTATTAAAACGGAAACTGATACTGTCTGGAACTACACGAAATAATTAGCTCGTTATTTTAAATCAAACTATTCTACTCTGTTAAATAACAACCCAAATAAACAGAAAACTGTTGTTAGTACGCCGCATCACAATGCTCAGATTAAGAAAGGAAACTAGAAAAAAAAACCGGAAATGCTGTTGGATAACTACGGAATTAAAGTGGTCGTTGAGAGAGTAACGCATAATTAATACCTTTATTGCGAAGTGAAGACTACATGGGGAAAAAATAAGTAAATGACCTGTCATTTGGCCAGCTTCTCGTCATTCATCTCCCCCCCCCCCCCCCCCCCTGGTCAACACACGGAAGACTAACAACTTATTTATTGTTCTGCTGATTTTCAAGAACGAATGTCTTCTTTTTCGGACGAACTGTTTTCTGCGTGTTTTGACGCTACATCAGCAATACTTAGTTTCAATATGCGAAAACTGATTGTATTTTCCTCGGAAGCTTACTACCTGAATTGTTAAAATGTAAAAAGTTTGTATGGATCACGATATAAGAAAATTAGGCACCATTTGGAGTCTTGTCAGATAGAAATATCATTACCGGAGATCTTTACTGGTTACCGTGTAGTACCTTGATCACATTCATTCGACAGTCGGCCATAGTTTTAGAGGTAAAGTCACGCTCCCTAAGATCCCTCATAAACTTAGGCGTGTTTTAATGTGTTATTTAATGCTATTTCAGCCACATCAAGCATGTTGTGGTACTTCATGTACTTATCTTTAGTCATTTCGATATCTCCTGAAAAACATCGGGCTACTTCAGCATTTCGTTTTCCAAACTGCTTAAGTATGAAGACGGAAAAAGCATACGAAATATTAGCCTTGCCCATTTTGCCCTTATGTTCGGTAACTACAGACTTCTGGTTCTACCGTGTCACAAGGACTGGGTGACGATAATTCTAAGCTCAGAAAAATATGTTGGTGGCTACAGAAAACAAAGCGATGGCGGAATGTCTTAGCCTTCAGCTTTGTTTCTGCATCTGTCAGGTGGAAAACTGAAGATTCCTGATGGGCGAGCTTTTCTGAACTGCGATGTCATTGTATGTTTTGTTACGCTAGGCAGTGAAGCTTATCCAACATTTCATCCGAGTGGTTGAAATCTTACGAAATGCGTCAGTTACATATTGACAATGATTATTTCAACAGTAGGTTATCACGATGACAAAGAAATGTTAAACGCGTCTCTGATATAAAGTATTGTAAATAGAGAACATCAGCCACACTATGATGGCCTCTACGTCTATCTACAACACTCCGCAAGCCGTCTGTAGGCGTATGGAGCAGGGTTCTTCTGCTACCATTAACTGATCTCTTTCCCTCCCTCCTCCCTTTCTCCTCTTTCATTCACGAACGGCGTATGGGAAAAATGGTTGTCGGTAAGCCTCTGTATTAGCTCCATTTACTCGAATTTTCTCGTCGTGGACATCTAGCGGGATGTACGTGGGAGGAAGTAATGTGGTGTCCGACTCCTCCTGGAAAGCTCTCTCTCGAAATTTGAGTAGTAAACCTCTCCGGCATGCACAAATCCTCTTTGAGCGTCTACCACTGGAGTAGCATGTATGTAACGTTCTCGCGCCGATTAAACGAACCCATGACGAAACGTGCCGCTCTTCGTTGGACCCCTCCCCATCCCCCTCTCCCTCCACTTATGTCCCCCTCTCCCTCACCGGTCAGTCTTATCTGACAAGAATTCCATACTGCTTAAGAATACTCAAGAATCGACTGAACAAGCACCTTGGACGAGCTTCTTTGAAATTCGTCCTATGAATCCCTTCTGGCATTTGGTTTCCCTACTATTGTGGTCATTCCACTTAATGTCGCTCCGGACAGAAGCTCCAAGATATTTTACGGTGATTACAGTTTCCAGCAATTTGTCATCATCAATAGTGTAGTTTTACGGTATTGAATTTCCTTTCCAGTGTATGCATAATGATACATTCTTTTACGTGCAGGTTTTATCTTTCAGTTGGCTTTTGGGCCGTCCCCATTCAGCCGCTTCAGAAGTGCCATGTCAGTATGACGAGACGAACATAAGGACCACACAACATCCAGTACCCGGCCGGGAATCGAACTCGGGTCCCTTCGCTTAGTAATCTGCCCCGCTGACAGCACAGCCACCGACGCGGACTTTCAGGGTTAACTGCCATTCGCTGCAGTCCTCTGCAGGTCGTTCTGCAAACTGTTACAGTCTTCTGGCATTCATACCATCTTAAACACAACAGTTTCCCGAACTTTGTTTCGAGGGAAGGCTAAGTGCTCCGCGAAGGAAAATTAAGAAGATGGCGTTTTTCCTTCTTCGACATCTTCTCGATACTAATTATTTTTTAAATATTTTATTATGATTTCTGTTCAAAATGGTTCAAATGGCTCTGAGCACTGTGGGACTTAACTTCTGAGGTCATCAGTTCCCTAGAACTTAGAACTACTTAAACCTAACTAACCTAAGGACATCACACACATCCATGCCGGAGGCAGGATTCGAACCTGCGACCGTAGCAGTCGCGCGGTTCCGGACTGAGCGCCTGAACCGCGAGACCACCGCGGCCGGCCCCTCCTCCTCCTCCCCCCCCCCCTCCCGTTAGTTGCTGGGCACTCGTCACTTTCCTCTTCCAGGTGTCGTGCTGGGGGAGGCCACTCACCAGGGCAGGCAGCCGAGGCATGTGAAGCATTACCGAGCACGGAACGAAGAGATTTGCGCCCGTCGAGGTTTCCTCCGACTAAAAGGAATGCATTTCTCCCTGTACGCATTTACGCCACTTGACAAATTCGTTACAACGTTATTAGAAAGTCCAGTAGACGTTTATTGTTTGCTTGCGACACAATACACAAATAAGTACATTAAGGAGGAACGTCTGATCAGACACGAGCACTCGCTAGTATACCGGAGAAGCCATCGAAAACTAATTGCTATTTGCAGCTGACGGCACGTAAGAAAAACATATTTGGCAAGACATCATGAAGGTGTACAATTTTTCACTGACGACGTGTTTCCGAAAAAGATCAACCTTCAATAAATCTAGATCGCAATTCGAACGTCAGATTAACTGAAAAGAGACAAAAATTCTACACTCGCGTCCTGTTCAGTTTAGCAGTAATAACTTCAATATGCAAACAACATAAGGGAATGCAGCTGTGTAAAGACGTAGACAACGGCCGATATTTCGACAGTTAAACAACCTGCCATTGTCGAAGTATTAATTTGTGCTGTGAAAAGGAAGGGGAGTGTACCATTCGCATTGTCGGCTGATGTCGAGGTCTTCACTCGGCTGCATTCCGCAAACAAGGAGAACACGCAAGTGATTCCCAGAAACGTCTCCCGGTGGAGGAGTGCGCAAAATAAGCGTACACATGTCTCAGATTATCCGTAGATATTCGACCTATTATGAGACAATGACAATCGAAGTTTTAAGGGTACTTTATGTGCAGTTTAGTAAGCAAATGGTTCAACTGAAGCGCTGGCTAGCGTCGTGGTTGGACAGTTTTAAACCACGTGTTCGAAACCCGATTATTATTTTTATTTTTGCTTTCCATTTATCTGTCCACATCTGTAGAAGATTGCTACACGAATGTTTTCCACTCTATACTGAAATAACGTTGTCCTTATTCGCCTACTAATTGTATCTGGCGAAGGAATGAAAAAATGAAAAGAAAACAACAAAAAGGGAATAACTTAAGGTGTAAACGTACCAGAATGGAGCAACGAGGAAACAGAACAATATGTACAGTTCCAAAACACATCCTTCCTAGCCATTATGGAGAATGCCTCTTGATCTGTACCGGGAATTTATAAGCCAGCTACACTATATATGTGCGCGGGTGTTTTTCAGCGACTGGCGCGACTCGGCATGAGTCCAAATAAAGTAGAGAGCACACGCAGTTCTACAGCTTGCGGTAAGCTGTATGTTGACCCGCTTAACTGCATGCAGCTAAGGTACCTAGCGATAAAGGACCCTAAAACAGGGCAAGGTCTGCCTACCCACTCTCTCCAACACGAGCAGGGCGCCTACATTAATTTGTGCTTGCCGGTTCCGACGGCCCATGGACTGCATTCCTATAATCAATCGCCGAATCTATAATTACACGTACGTTTCTTTGATGATACCTTTTGTATCAGCGGTAACTTTGATTTTATATATTTCAACATATCAGTAATTAGTATTAAAAAAAACATCAAACCTAAAAGTGCAGTTCGTAGATCCGTCTAACCCAAGCCTTGCGCCTTTAAAAAGCGACCACCGATTTAAGGAATACTAGCAAAATATTCGCTAATTTTTCATGGTTTCTGATGCACACCCATGTTACCCGTGCAGAAAGGCATCACAGATCAGAAGATGCTACTGCTACTAAACTCGTTCTTCCGCAAAGTTGGATAACGCCAACAAGATAAGACTCCAGCCAGTAGCCACAAAGTATCTGCCACTCCACGTTGGATTTAACATGTTTAATGTTATTAAAGTGACCAATGATAAACCAACGCTCTATTTCAAACTGTCAAAATTCTTATTTCTTTTTTTACCAAAGAAGAAACGAGACAGATTACATTACATACACGGTAAATCAAAATTAACTCTCCACTCTAATGGGTAGATATGTTCCTGATCATGAAGTACATATTTAAATGAAAGATGCTACAAGTTTTAACTTCCATAGTGATCTCAACTTTCTCATCATACGTAACACACGCAATCTATGACACGTAGAAGTTCAATGCCGTACACGTTTCTTGCGTTCTTAAAAGGTATGTATTTATTTCATTTCCGTGGTAAAGTAATTTTTAATCACCAGTTCTGTTTTATCGAAATCTTTTTTATTGCATTTCCTTCACGGAATCTACGAAATTGGACATCGACTTAAATTCCGCTTCCTCAAAACATTCCTTCCATCATTTAAAAATGGTGTCACGAACTATTCATTTATCTGTCGCTATCCCTAATCAGGAAAACAGTCGCTATCAGAATGTATTACTGACGACGAATGATGGATATTATCACCGGATGTATAGCAAAAGAAATATACAACCGAGCAATAAAGGCCTGGAGCGTTCTCGGCGAACTAAAACTTTACTGCGTGAGCTTAGTGGCATGTGGCAGGGTCAGTAATACTCAATCTTCTGATATTTCAGCCATTAACCGAACAGGAGCGTGAAATACTCTTAGTAAAACCATATGACACATACTGTGTGCAGTAAAACTCGCGTGCGTCGTGGATAAGACAGCCAGCAAAACAGCTCTAGTGATAGATAAAACTCATCGGTCTAACAACGTGACAAAAACGTAGCCGGCCGGTGTGGACGAGCGGTTCTAGGCGCTTCAGTCTGGTATCTCGTGATCGCTACGGTCGCAGGTTCGAATCCTGCCTCGGGCATGGACGTGTGTGATGTCCTTAGGTTAGTTAGGTTTAAGTAGTTCTAAGCTCTAGGGGACTGATGACCTCCGATGTTAAAAGTCCCATAGTGCTCAGAACCATTTGAACAAAACCGTAGAAATTTGCGTGTTAGCAAATCACCAGTGCTTAAAAAATATGTGGTTAATTAAAATGGATGGCAGATGGTGGGACGAGAGACAGCGAAGACTTAAACGTAATTTCTCAGAGCGCGGACGTGAAATACAGGTACAGTGTTTCCACGATTTTCGAGATCATGTCAGTCGAGCAGGCTGCCTGCCAGTTTTATTTCCACGGCTTTCTCGACCACTGTATCTCAAAGCCAAGAACTTGTGGCCAGTATCTTGGCTCTCCCGTAATCTATGGAATGACCAGTTAAAATACGAGTACAATGTTCAGCTATTTGTTGGGCTCTAGAAGGCCGCCGATGTTAGATATACAGTTCCTGTACAACGCGTGTTGTTTCTTCTGCGTAACTTTTAACAGACTGACAAAGAGTTTCATAAATACCCCTTCTTCCGTAAAAGCAGATCATCTTCCAGATTCGAGAAGATCTGCCGTTTCACCCGATGGGTGAAAAATCATACCCACCTCTCCAATCAACAGCGGAAATATCCGAAGATGAAGTAGTGTCACCGTTGATGCAAGCCCGAAAGATAAAATATTCTATCCGCCGAGAAAACTTCAAGAATCGCGTGAATTGTCATAACAAAACTCTTGAAGTTTGTGAAACAACGTTCGCAATCTGTGTGTGCTACGAGTTTTGCCACAGACCTCAAGAAAACCATTCCGAATCTGATAGATGCTGTGCGAGCAATGGAGTCACGCATGCTGGGAACCACCGCCACAGACAGTACAAGAAACGAACAGGTCAGAGAACAGACTTGAGTGTGAAGACGTGGTTATGACCGTAATAAAAATCGAGTAAAGATGTGCGGGACAGAGAGCCAAGAGATGAAGTAGCATACGGAACAATTAAGTTCTTTGGTCAAGCCAGAAAATGTCGTGACGCCGAACACATTGCATTTGGTGGGTGCCTTTACAAAACAAACAGCAGCAGCGTGGTTGCCTACAGCTGAAGAATGAATGTATGGGCAATCCTGGACCGGGAGGGGGGGGGGGGGGGACGGGGGGAGGGGGGGAGGGGGAGGGGGGGGAGGTGGTGGTGAGGAAAGGCTTTATGCGGCAGTGGATAGTGGTGTCAAATGATCTATTACGAGGCTGATGTACACCAGGGTTGCCCAACCCGCGGTCCGAATGCGGGCCAAAACAAAAAGTGACCATCTAGCATACTATTAGTAAAAAAAAAAAATCGTTTATGTAACGTTATGATAAATTGAATATTTTCAGTTTCAAACGCCCGTCATACGACGCTAATCTCTCATTGATTTCTTCTTTTATCACTCGGTGGTTATTGTTAGTATTACGTACATTATGGGCGGCCCAAAAATACTCGTCCTCTTCCAGTGTGGCCCGGGTAAGCTAGAAGGATCGACTCCCCTGATTTTCAATGAGGTGACAAGCGTGATCAGATACCTCCTAATATCGCATCGGACCTCCTTTTGCCCGTTGTGTGGCAGAAAATCGACGTGGCATGGACTCAAGTTGTTGGAAGCCCTCTGCAGAAACAGTGAGCCATGCCGAAGTGTTACCGGTGCAGTATTTTGTGCACGGCCTGACCTCTAGATTACGTCCGATAAATGTTAGATGGGGTTTGCGTCGGGCTATGTGAGTGACACCAGCATTCCCATTCAGCGATCGTTTCAGTTGGACCAGAGGACCCAGTCCATTCCATGTAAACGCAGCCCACACAAATATGGAAGCTACCGCCAGCTTGTGCAGTTTTTTTTACTGACAACTTGGGTCCATGGCTTCGTGGCGTCTGTGCCACACTAACCTTACCGTCAGCTCTTACCAACTGAAATCGAGACTCATCTGACCAGGCCACGGTTTTCCAGTCGTCTGGGGTCCGACTGACATGATGACGAGCCCAGTAAATGCGTTGCGGGCGATGGAGTACTGTTACCAAAGCTATTCCCGTCGGTCGTCTGCTGCCATAGCCCACTGACGTCAAGTTTCGCTGCACTGTCCTAACGGATACGTTTGTCGTACGTCTCACATCGATTTTTGCTGTTATTTTACGCAACATTGCTTGTCTGTTAGCACTGATGCCTCTACGCAAAGGCCGGTGCTTTGGGTCTTTAACTGAGGGCCGTCGGCCACTGTATTGTCCGTGCTGTGAGGTAATGCCTGGAATTTGGTATTCTCGGCACACGCACTAGACACAGTGGATCTCGGAAAATTGAATTTCCTAATAATTCCCATGCGTCTATCTCCAACTACCATTATGCGTTCAAAGTCTGTTAGCTCCCGTCGTGCGACCACAATTACGTCTGACACCTTTTCAAATGATTCACCTGAGTAGAGATGATGGCTTCGCCAATGCACTGCCCTTGTATACCATGTGTATGCCATCTGCATAAGTGCATATCGCTATGACTTGTCACCTCAGTGTATTATACGCATTGGAGGTTACCGAACCAGTGATTATTTTACAAACACATAGGGGGTATTACACACCATAATAGAACCACTTCGTATGTGTCCCTCGAAGTTTTTGGATTTACTACCCACAGGGTAAATTACTCAAATTAGTTTATATCAACCAAGCACAGTACGAACACCACCTTCTGTAAACTTTGTAAGAACTGATACTAAGTTACGCAACTGACTATGAGACTCAGCATTTCTTCAGTTCTCTTTCCCTTAAAGCCAAGAGCCCTATTTTTTCAGCCGACTGTCATGTCGTGCACGTATCGATACTTGAGTGGAAAATACCATCATGTCGGATTGTCCATTTAACTCATACTTCCGAAGTGGTCGCTCTCCACACCCGGCTTACAGAAAATCTATCCTAAATGCACAGATGAACCGAGCCTTGGCCATTTTTTGGAAGAAGGTCCTCCTCAGTAAAAGGAAAGTGTTTCTCCACAATCCATCTTATGCGTTCTATCTTATCTGTTGCAGTATACTGTGTTGACTAAGGAATAATAACTTCCATCCTAAATTTCCGTTACAGTTCCAGTTCGAAACTAGTTTATCATTTAAAGTGGAAAAACGAAATTCAGATACTTCGGTTATACTTTCCCTCCACCGCTTTGTTGACGTCCTTGTAGAGACTGGGTTCTCCGTAACAAAAAGGTTGAATTGGGTCTGGATGACATATGACCATACAATGGCTAACCTGGGTGACCGTTGTGTTTGGTCTTGCTCTTGTCCCTGACTCTGGAATAAATTCACTTGTTGTCCACGATTCAGTGCCTAATACTTATCAACAACATCCTACAGAAATTCCAAGAAAATGGATCCAACATGGCTCTTATCCTCACCGTAGCTACTGTCCGCAAAAGTGTTGAAGGTGAAGTTTTCTATGCATTTATCCGACAGAGGAACTAAATGCAAAAAAACACTATCATCGCCTGACAAAGAATCAAGCCCCAAAATATACCAGACGAAACTGCAGCCAAGGATACCATCAACAGTATCATTGCGTGAAAAAAGTTTAGAAGGGCAGTAGTTTTTTCAACGCCATCCTCATGCCTCGGAAACGATAAAGTTGCCGCTATTAGATAATATTAAAGCCGGACTGACGTCTGCATTTACTATGGTTCGCAGCATTTCTCTTCTCTGTACCGCTCATGGCTGGACAGAATGCTAGCATAATGACAGCGACTAATTAATTAATGGCTACAGTTAGGTGTATTCCATCAAATCTGCGGGGATACATTTAACAATGTGTAGCGTAATGCGCAATATTACTTAACAAGGTAGAACGTTTATCTCAGTTCATCCAGAAATTAAGCTATTAAATGTATTTAAGCCTGACACAGTCACATCTGGATGTGTGTGGCGTGTTAATTTTCGCCGCAAACAACAGTTCGCGGTTGTAACACACGCCTACGTTAACACATACAATGTATTACAAGACTAATAGGAACTACTCATGTCACACTAATAACAGTACTGAAGAATTAATTTGTGTTTTCTGCGAATATTTTTTACGACCAGAAATATAAATACTGTAGGATTATAGCCATATTCAATTACGTTTGTGCGTACATACAACTTATATATTCAATGAACTCCGAGTAACCTGGTAAATTTTCTGTTATTATCGAAACAGAAACAGCTTCTCTTTCCAAAACCCCTTTGTCTACCCTACATATGAACAACATTTATCATAATACATTGAGGCGACAAAAGTCATGGGATGGTAAAATGCATATAAATGGCGGTAGTACCGTGTACACAAGGTATGAAAGTGCAATGCATTGGCGGAGGTGTCATGTGTATTCAGGTGATTCACGTGAAAAGTTTTTGGACGTGATTATGACCGCACGACAGCAATAAACAGGCTTGAACGTCGAATGGAAGCTGGAGCCAGACGCATGGTACGTTCAATTTTGGAAATCGTGGGTAATTCAATGTTCCGAGGTCCACAGTGTGAAGAGTAGGCAGAGAATACCACATTTAAGGCCTTACCTCTCAGCTGGAACGACACAGTGCCGAAGGCCTTCACTTAACGACCGAGAGCTGCGGCGTTAGCGTCAGCGCTAATAGAGAAACAACACTGCGTGAGAAATTAACGTGGGACGTCGACGCACGTAACCGTAGGACAGTGCGGCGAAATCTGGTGTTAATGGACTGTGGTAGCGGACGACAGACGGCGCTGTCTCGCAGCACGACTTCGGCGGCCCCGCCTCTCCTGGGCTCGTGACCATGTTGGTTGGACCCAACACGACTGAAAAACCATGGCCCGGTCAGGTACGTCCCGACTTCAATTAGTGAGAGCTGATCGCAGAGTTAGATTGTGGCGCAGACCCCACGAAGACGTGGACGCAAGTTGTCGACAAGTTGGTGGTGGCAGTGTTTACATGGAATGGACTGGGTACATTGATCCAACTGAACGGATCATTGACTGAAAATGATTTTGTTCTGTTACTTGTTCTATTGCAACAAATGAATTTTTGTGGATGCCTATGCGTCATGTCGCCGTGCCACAATTGTTCGCGATTTGTTTGATGAACATTCTGGACAGTTCGAGCGAATGTTTTGGCCACTCGGATCGCCAGAGATGAATTCCATCGAACATTAATGGGGCATAATAGAGCGTTCGTGCACAAACCCCGGCAACACTTTTTTAACGATGGATGGCTATAGAGGCAGCATGGATCAGCATTATTCCATCACTTCCAACGGCTTGAGTCCATCCCACGTCCAGTTGCTGCATTACGTGGTTTCCCATTACTTTTGTCACCTTCGTGTAAGTAACAGAAAATGTCAACCAGATGCTACTGACGTGACATTACATTGTCATGGCGACATAGCATGTGTACATTAGATGTACACTATGTGATAAAAAGTATCCGGACACGTCGTTCAAAATGACTTACAAGTTCGTGGCGCCCTCCATCGGTGATGCTGGAATTCAGTATGGTGTTGGCCCACCCTCAGCCTTGATGACAGCTTCCACACTTGGAGACATACGTTCAACCAGGTGCTGGAAGGTTTCTTGTGGAATGGCAGTCCATTCTTCATTCTTCACGGAGTGCTGCACTGAGGAGAGCTTTCGATGTCGGTCGGTGACGCCTGGCACGAAGTCGGCGTTCCAAAACATCCCAGAGGTGTTCTATGGGATTCATGTCAGGACTCTGTGCAGGCCAGTCCATTATAGGGATGTTACTGTCGTGTAACCACTCCGCCACAGGTCGTGCATTACGAACAGGTGTTCCACCGCGTTGAAAGATGCAATCGCCATCCCCGAATTGCTCAACAGTGGGAAGCAAGAAGGCCTGTGCTGTGATAGTGCCACGCAACAAAACAAGGGGTACAAGACCCCTCCATGAAATACACGACCACACCATAACACAAATGCCTCTGAATTTTACTGTTTGGACTACACACGCTGGCAGATAACGTTCACCGGGCATTGGCCATACCAACACCGTGCTGTCGGATCGACATATTGTGTACTGTGATCAGTCATTCCACCCAACGTTTTTCCATTGTTCATTCGTCCAATGTTTACGCTCCTTACCCTAAGCGAGGCGTCGTTTGGCATTTACCGGCGTGATGTGTGGTTTATGAGCTTCCGCTCGACCAAAAAAATCCAAAAGATCCAAATTTTCTCAGCTCCTGCCTAGCTATCCCAGTACTTGCAGTGGATCCTGATGCAGTCTGGAATGCCTGTGTGATGGTCTGGATAGATGTCTGCCTATTACACATTACGACCCTCTTCAACTGTCGGCGGTCTCTGTCGGTCAACAGACGAGGACGGCAGGTACGCTTTTGTGCTGTACGTGTCCCTTCACGTTTCCACTTCACTATCACATCGGGAAAAGTACACCTAGGGGTGTTTAGGAGCGTGAAAATATCACGTACAGACGTGTGACGTAAGTGACACCCAGTCACTTTACCATGTCCGAAGTCCGTGAGCTCCGCGGTTCCGTGGAGCGCCCCATTCTGCTCTCTCACGATGTCTAATGACTAGTGAGGTCGCTGATATATAGTACCTGGCAGTAGGTGGCAGCACAATGCACCTAATATGAAAAACGTATGTGTTTGGGGGTGTCCAGATACTTTTGATCACATAGTGTATGTAACTGCCATCATGGGACGTACTTTTTTTAATAATTTTGTTAGCTTGAACCGGATTCGTTAATGGAAATAGCCAATAATGTAGGGTGCTGGATAACCAATAATGAAGTTGAGCCCAGATCGCAACTTCTGTTTCAAGTTCTTTACTTTCAGCAAGATGTGTAGTGGAAGTCGACTGAAGAGGAAGCGCTTAAGTGTTTAGAAGATAGCAGTGATGAATTTTTTTCTGATTATTCTATTACGGGCCCGAGTCTACAGCAGTTGACGAAGAAGGAAGTACTAAGGTGGGAAGTGTAGCTGTTTTACGTCACAAAATGGAGGCAGTGAAAGAAGAGGAAGTACCTACACGCTTCCTTGCTTTATCCATCATTCGACGTAAACACGAAAACCTGGTATTTGTAATGTGCAAGTTATCAGCACAAAGAAGGGTGAGAGAATGTGTGTTGTGCTATTGTGATGAAAACTGGGAGAAGATCTGTCATCAGAAAAAAAGCGAAACCAAGAATTAAAAAAAAATAGATTTTTCATGTTCTTGGCCTGCTTTGCAAAATCAATAAAGTTTGGAAATCATAAACATGAAAATAAACTTGTTATTTGCGTAGTACACATGATAGATTTTGTCTCTGTGGTATTTACGCCTTGTCCTTATCCATCAGCTTCGGTCGTCAACGCAAAATGGCATTTGGCATCAGCCAGATGTGAGTGACGTAGTTTCCAGTCCCACGTGGCCTATGAGGAAAATATTACTGTCAGTCTCATTTAACTGGCGAGGCACGAAGAATTTAGCAGGCAGACCTGGGGAGATCCATTCTCATTTAGTGATACAGCACTCAATGGTCTTAAGGCGCCGTTAGGTATTAGATGGGCATCAAACACTTGGCCGTTGACTAACTCTCCTTCGAGTTACTTTTCCGTTTCACTCATGATGCTGAAAAGGACTACAGTTTTTTCGCAAAAATATTTGGCGATGTGGAGAATTAAATATGGATCACCCCTGTAGCAGTCACACACGCTAACCACTCAGATGTGGAACCGGAACACAAATAGAAAACAAAAGATTAAAGACAACTTCAAGTTATGAGAGTGAGAGTGAGAGAATGGAGAGGTGTGTAACAGCTAGTTTCATCGCTGCTAGATTGTAGCTGCACTGAGCGTGGACTACCCCTATTCTGAGGTTATGCGGGCTTTACACGCACCTCGGTTGCACTGATATACTGGGCTACTGGCAGCTAACTACCGCGGGTACCACCACGTGGACGTCAGGGGTTGCAGTCGACTACGGCGTGTAGTAGCAGCGGACAATCCGGACACAATACAGCAAACCAAAATTCAGTAATGGACGACGGCAACAAGAACAAAGACAGTAACAGTTGAGCAGCCATACCAACCACCACCACTGCGTCAAACGTTATCGTAGATTACAGGTAGTCACGGGAGGAAGAACTCTCCCATTGGACGCTGGAATCGTGGAAAAAGATCGCCTGCACTGATCCGTAACCTTGACACCTCTGCAAACATCTCTCACAAGTGAACGATACAGGAGCAATAAGTCTGCATGTGTGTACCCATTTGTTTCATCACCTTGATGAAAGCTGCTTCTGACAGCGGCGGAAGCGTCAGCAGTTTTATCACGACGCAGTCTTACACCCAGAAGAATTTCACCGAAATGCACACTTCACCGTAATGATGGCGCCTGTACGAGCCCTCCACGTTTCCCAGGTGACTTGGCTACATGCGTACCCTTCCAAACACTCCTACTGGGAGTGCCCCATTCCCAGCTTACTGGGATTCTTAGCTAAAGTATGTTAAACAGGCTGCCCTGTCCCCATCAGTAAGGGAGAAGAACATAGGCGCATCGTGGTCCCGTGGAACTGTGGGTTGTGGCTGTGCGGTTATGGACCAGGGAAACTCCCTGCGCCCCCACCTCTTTCTATGTACAGCGAAGTCCATGCCGCGATGCTTCGCTACCGTCTATCACGGCCAAATGGGGACAGGTCAGTAAGTCAGTTGTTCATGGATAGGCTATTTCTTATCATTACTTGCGATAGTCAACACACACACAGGGTTGCTGTGCTTTATAGAGTATGTAATACTGCTCCACACACGTAGCCGCATAATAATTCAGAGAGGTTTAATTTGACGTCTGCTTGACCTGAGGGCAAAACAACACTTTTCCCACTGTATCGCTACGAAACACTACGCCACTACATCAGTAACACCGAACTGTGTATCAGATATCACGTTGTATAGGAGCCGACTATCACACAGTAAACGCCAACCACCTTCCGACAGCAGTAATGCGGTAACAGAATTGATATACGCTATTGGAGAGAATAAAAGCGGCATTTCGAAGAGATCGCGAACAGCTTTTTCTGAGAAGCTCTGAGGTGATTCCAGGCCACGGCACGCGGTGACACAGGCCCGCAAGTGTTCGTGATTCACTGCGCTATCGAACGGGGTCAGCGACACACTTGGCGCGGAGGGGTCAGACGCGTAGTACGCGTCGCCGAATAACTCGCTGAATGGAAGCATGCGGCAAGCAGCCAGCAGGAAATTAATTCAGCTAAGGAATAGCGGTTCAGGGGTAATTATTCTGTGAGCCAACTGTATCCGAGTGCAATGCGTGCTCCACACGGAACGAACAGAGGAGAAAAGACAAACACGAGCTATCAGAAATTAACTTCACTAACTGTTCGACGGTGGGCGTATTCAATTTCATCGCTGTCACGTCGCGGGAAGCTGCTTACGAGTTGTCAATACTCAAATACTGCTGTCGGGCAACCAATCTGCCGAATCCGCTAAGCCGTTCACCACATGGCACGGTTCCAACACAGATATGCGCAGCAGCCCATGTCTGCGCAGCAGTCGTTGGCGAGACAGAGGTGTGGTTATGACGTCCAAGCTTGCAGCTACACTGGTCGTTATGTTACTCCATTAACAGCACCATTTTAGCTACGAACAGTATACTGACTACGGACGAAATGAAACGCTCTATCATCAAAACGTTGTTGCATAATACTATCTGGATTACTGTAACTACAGTTTTCACTGCGCTGGAAATCCTGTATCTGTATTGTAAGCCTACAGAAACGTGCAGTCCACGTGTAATTTACAATCGAAATCCCCGTTGCTCAGTCTGAAGGAAAAGAACATCGACTACGTCCGACTTTCACGGGGCTTCCTCAAACACTTATTCTTTAGTAGTTCGATAGTTGAAAGAATAACATCCATGTATATTTCAGGATGACTTCACCCTCGCGTCTGACAGATGACATACTATTTCGCGTTGAGAACTATGCATTTTGGAAAGATTTGAGATTAAGTACCTGAATAACGTATGTGCTCAGTACAGTTTTTCGGAACGTTAACAGGTAATCGATTTTGTAGCACCTTCAATTTCTCTTGTGTGCACGACAAACTCATAACAAATTTTGGGAAAGCGAGCGGTGTGGCTACGAAGTAACGGGAGCACAGGCGCTCTGAGAAAACATTTCACAATAATTTAAAGTGAAATAAAAATACAAATGTCACAATACGTTGCCAGAGGATGTAGAAGCATACCACTGTCACATATTTTGAGTTTCAGCACAATCCACTGATTAGTTTACACAAAAATTAGCTTTTTTAAAAATTTCAAAAGCGCGCATTATTAAAAGTATGAAGGTGTACTTTTGAAATTAATTTCAGTTTTAAACAAAAACAAAATGCAGAGGTTTCTGTGAAATTACCTCTTATTTTTCGAATTATTAAGTAAACACTCTAGTGTTGTACCAAAACTGGGGAAACATGATACACTAAGCAGCCCTTAGAAATACGTTACAACAATGAAACTACAGTACTACGTTATTCGAAGTAATAAAGCTGTACCGAATTCAAAGAAAATCATGTAACCCGACAGTGGTACAGACTGTAGCATAGAGAGAGTTTGTAACGTCCCCACAGAAAATACCCTCTACCACGCACCAATTAATCATTGTCAATCAAACCATCCACATTCATTCACTTTGGAAAAGTATCTGATCTGATTTTCTCGTAACATATGCGGCGACAGCTAGACGACGCCAAAGTATTTTCTAGCGCGTTTATTCTTTGAAATAACAGAGATGCATATATGCATTCTCCATGGTTATTGGAGTGGTAACTAGGTCAACTTCTGGAGTAGGGATTGAGGGATTGACGTATTTCTGAGAGATACATATTCTGATTTTCTTCTCGCTAAATCGAGCGAATTAACTTGTGTGCCACTAGCGGTTTGTTTGAATAGAAAGAGAGTGTAAACGGAAAATAATTAAGACGTGGAATCACCGGAGATCTGGACATGTAATGGAGATGGATTTAATACACAGTTTCCTTCATAAATAAGGTTTGTGACTTTTTGTTCCGGAGTGAATGAACGAATGAGTTTTTTTCTGAACCATTTGATGATCACGTTGGCCCTGTAATTAGTGGGGAAGTTTCAGCTGTGTCGAAGAGAGCCTGCAATCACTGAGTCTGTGTTAAATCGTCCAAAAAGGCTTCGTACACATCTGGAATTCGCAATCTTTCGTAAAAGGAACAAATTTTCCACACGATTGATTCTCCAGACTGAATACAGTGTTTAACAGTAATAATAAATGTAAAGATCTTTTACAGCAAGCCAGCCGCTGATTACCAAGACGAAGGACTCCACCAAAGATCCTATTTGGCTGATTTCACGTAATGAAATATTATAATAAAAACTGTACATAGATAAAGGAGAGAAAGAGAGAGAGCGAATGAAAATAGAGATAATATTAATAATCCTCCATTAGTATAACTTTTCGCCTGTCGTATCACGGATCGGCCAAGACACGGGAGGCCCTTACATTACTGTATAGATTTATGTGTGAAGGTGAAAGGGTCTTAAAGGCAACAGATACACGTCTATACAGACAAGACATTACACAAAGTTAGCGGCTAGCTGCATTCATCATCTATTCATAGAGGAAGAGACGACAACTTATTATTATCTTGTTAAAAGTTCCGTTATAAGAGTTTAGGAAGTTTAATTTGTGAGTTATCTAACTGAAAGTGTTATCGAACATACACAGAGCGAAGTATTGCTAAAGAAAAATTGGAACCGTTATTAGTTTTCAAATAATAAAGATATGAGATTTGGTAGGTGCTTAGGGCGTCGTTACTACAGGTACTCGTTTGCCGTCCGCTTCGGAGTAGCATCTAAAAAGGATCACTGTAGTGTTATGTAGGTCATTCGATCTTCGTCAGTCGCCCATGAATTATCTTGCTACGCTTCAGAATGTGGCGTTGCTCTATCCGCTCCGTGTACGCTGAACCAGGGATGGCTATCAAGACGACTGACTTGCGTGTTTTTCGATCGAATTAGTATCGTGCATTCTTTATGCAAATGTGTAAGAGTGAACTTTCATGGAGTGAATTCATTGGAAGTGCTGTATTTAATCATCTATATCTTGTTTTGCGTGCCGTCCGTAATATTGTCGAAAGCGGTGTACCAAGTGGCGCAGATTATTCACCGCTTAAGAAGAGCAATTAACTGTAGTCATCAGATCGAGCGATAATTAGCAATACTTCGACTCTCAACTTGTCGGATCCTGATTACGATTTAATGAATTCCAAAAATGTTAATTGCACCTGTGAACTTTTACTGAATATATTGATTTCTAGAAGACAGTAGACTTCCAGTTTCTGGGTCCTGCGGATTATACAGACAGTTGGAACATTTTATTTCATTTTCGGCGAGTTGAGTTGTTCTGTCTGTTTCTCTGTGTTACTCGCCTGTTAGTAGCGGTACGCAGAAGTATGGTATGTTTACCGATGAGGAGTTACGTAAGTTGAGACGCGCAAGTAGAGGGAAGTGGCTGCGGTCGCTGAGCATAGCTTCGTCGTGCCGCACCTGAGACGTATTTAGCCAACCCAGGCAAGGTGCGTGTCGGCCTACCATTCATAGGCAAACCTATCCATGACGGAAAACTCCAAAATGGAACCTAGATGTATTGACTGCAAGCTTGAGGGCCAAGAGTAAAGAGGTCATTACCGTTAGTGAATGGAGCAAGTTTGTTTACAAAAAAAAAAAACAAAAGCGCATATTGTCGACACTTGCACCGTCTTTTATACATTTTCAGTGCAATACTGATACAAAGACGAATGAGCTAAGAAATCTAACGAACTGCAATAATCCTGTAACCAGTCACTAAAAACCATGGGTCGCTTGGCACAAGAAATATCCCTCAACATTCACCGAAATTTTTTCGATGGATTTCGTGTTCGCCTTGTATACCGCTTCGAATGCATCATCAGTGTTGACGCTATATATTCCCATTCAAAAAGACAAAGTGAGGACACTATCTCTCTCTCTCTCTCTCTCTCTCTCTCTCTCTCTCTCTCTCTCTCTCTCTCTCTCTCTCTCTCCCCCCCTAGCACAATTGGATTGAAGAAGCGTTGTGCAGAACATTGGCTGCTGCGACATTTTCCTGTCGTAACGTCCCGGCATCAGCATGAATAGGAGATGAGTTGAATGAATTCAAATCATACCAGCGTCTTTTCGAACTGCCCACCAAACGGCTGGTCTCGTCTCGTTACCACCACATCAACTTTTCCGTTTGTTATGATTGCCTTCGCCTGACTGGGAGACTGACAATTGAGCTAAAGTCGTTTTTACAGTTTAAGTGTATGCAGTTGCATGCATTACCGCGTAACAAGGAGAGACCACGACGTTCGGATCACGGATTTCAAATTTTGTACGCTCGTAGTAGTCCATTAGAACTACATAACGCTGAAGTAGTTGGGCGTACTACTTAGGCGATTTTGAGAAAATCACAAGAGAAGTTACTGTGTACGCGTCAGTGATTTACCGCTGCGTTGCGAGTCCCGCTCGTTTTTTTTTTATTTAGATTTTTTTCAATACTAGTCACTGTGTCATACATACTACATTTGAAAGGTAATATGATGAAAAGATACGTTTATCTGCATGAACTTTTACTGAAGTTCTAATGTTATTTGGTTGTTTGCTAAATTTTATTATCGCAACAAATACTATATTTATAGCAGTAATTATCCAGAAGTAAACGACGAAACGCATGAAGCTTTCCTGAAAATGTATGCCTGTCGTGGTTCCAGAAATACCTTATACCTGCAATCGGGTGAGATACCGAGAACTGCTTTGCACCTGGATCCTTCGATCCGCGTACACATGTTTCAAGGACGAGGGACATACTTGGAAAGCCCAAAATAAACACACAGAAAGAAAGGTGCAAATAACTTTATTCCAGTGAGTCACGGTATGTTAGTATATGAGGGTAACGTACGGTTAATCGTCTAATGTGCTTTTGACATCAGAAGTTGCAGGACGATATTTTTCATACAGACACAGCAAACGTAATTCAAAACCGCACCTACTACATCGAACGAATGCAGTTTTCCCACATGCACAAGAAATCTTCGGAGTTTCTAAGCAAAAGCATAGCTCGTAGACATTTTGAAACACCTCTCTTCCTTCCGACAATTTGGACACAAACCATGCGTAAAGCAATGTTTTCGTAAATATCGGCGTCGAAAATTGGCGATATATGATTGAATGTATTTCAATAGCATCTTCACGAGAAGTAGTTTGTCGTTCGTTGTCAAATATAAAACAATGAAGGCGCTTGATAAGGTTTTTAACTTTCCTATAGAAATAAAAGTTCCGTAATATTTGCTGTAATAATAACAATTAGCAAACAACGATACAACAATAAAAGTTCTTGCAAATACAGGTGTCTTTCGTCATATTAAGTTTCAGATGTAATGTGTACGAAATTATATGACTGATGTTGAAAACAATATACAATTAAAAAAAAAACATGAGCAACACTCGATACAAAGATCCACCGATTTCGAAGCTTGAATGGTAACCACATGAACGTCGCCATCTCGTGCACAGGTTCGCAACGCACCGGTACATCATGATGCGTAGAACTCCTCTTCCTATTTTCTCGAAATCGCATAAGTAGTACGTCTTACTACTTGCACATTATGTTGTCCTAATGGACTGTTAAACGTGTACAGACTCTGAAGTAAATCCGTGATCCGAACGTCGTGATCTCCCGTTGCAAGTGTTCGTGAGAGCCAAATTTCGTAATATGTTCCAATTTTTCTTGCTAAGGAACGGAGTTCGGTGCAGCCATTGTGTGTATTATTCAGTGACTGTGTAGACAAATGGTGCACACGTGCAGAGGCCGCTGCTGAAACAAAACTCTGGCGCGATGTCAAAACCAAAATGGAAACATAGGAAAAGAAAAGGTCGTGGCCACAGTGACTACTGTAGAACAGTGATAGGACATGCGCGTGGTGGTCTGATACAGGGCGGAACCGGGCACAACTTTGCATGGCAACATTTCGCATTCGCAAACAATCGACAATGGCAAGCAGCGACAAATTCAAGGTAGGTGATGACAATCTTAAGAAATATTGGTTTCTCATAGACGTGGTGCAACAGCGTAAGCAGTTATGCCAGAAGAAAGTAAACCGCCAGTAAAGCAGTTCACGTCGCTGACCTGTTAAGATCAGATCACTAGTAGTGTCTTTCAACGTACAGAACACCAGACACTGCAGTTATTATGCGAAAAGTAAATTAAACTGTCAGAAATTCCCATCTACGGAGTGTTTTAGCTAGCTAGCGTCGATAGCTACTGGTGATGCCATGGGCGGCCGCAGGAGAAGGTCTGGGACGGGTAAACGCAAGATCGTGAGGCCAAATGAGAAGATACTGGAGTTGGACGAGTATCGAAATTGGTACGCAGTCCACGCCAGTGCTGGCGAGCTGAAAGGCTTTCGCCAGGGTGACATGCTACACGACAGTAATTATTTTATGGATGATTAAGACGAGAAATAAGTAGGTTATTTAAAAAACCACTCAGATTACAAATAGAAAAACTTTATAATTTCTCGAGGAAATTTTATATTGCTACATTTCAGAAGATCGAAAAATTATCATTCCTCGGAATGGAGCATCCCATTTTTCAAGTACAGTACGAAATAGACCAAAAAGGATTAAGAAGCGGACTGACGTTCGTTCCCTATTTCTCCTAAATGTTTAAAGACTCGAGGTAATGTTTCCATAATCATCACTTCTGTCGGATACATAAGCTGATCCAAAAGATTCAACCTATTTCCCACGACTACATCTTCTATATGAACGAAGACAGAAGTTAGGGGTACATATTTTTAATTTACTCATCGAAACAAAGTCTGCCTTGGCGCCAGTTGTAAGTTCCCGGTAGGGGCCTCTCTGGTCCATTACCCATTGAACGTCGAGATTCCGATAAAGCAACAAAGTACATTTTGCGCTTTCTGTTTACACTTCTGTAATTCACTTAACAGGTGTGCGTTGTGATTTTCGTCGAGAGTAAGGACTGAACGGTGGATCGATCCTACGGGTCGTACCGATGTCGCACTACACCACTGTCTCCACGACCGCCTCACCTCATGCTGTATAATTTTTTATGTATTTGTGAAACGTTCTGTCTATATGCCTCCCCTTCCAACGATTTTAGGAGAGCTGAGTCGCCGCACAGCAACACCAGTGAATGCAGTAATTCGAGACATTTTAGCAAAATTATGGGTCGACTTTGTGCAGATGATTTCGTGCGTCCACTGGAAAAACATTGAACATTTGTGAAAGGTGAACGGAAACTTTGATTCTAAAGGTAATTGAAAAATCGCACCGTAGTTGTATGTTAACGCACTTAAAAATAGGATGGCTCTTTTGAAAATAAGAACTTTTTAGTCCTATGCGTAAACTGAAATCCTCCGTTAGTTTATATCCAGATTCATGTGAGAAGATAACGTCTTGTGAAATCAGGTAACACAGATTATTTTGTTATTTCGTGACAGGGCCTGCAATGAACGTAATATGCTGCTCGCTGGGCTCAGTCCCAGTAAAGTAGGCTATTTCCGACCCCCACTCTGTTGTTCTCTTCTTTCTTCTTTATTTTCTTCTGGAGTTGATTTTGGGTACCTTTCCGCTGAATTAAATGGCTTCTCTCTCTCTCTCTCTCTCTCTCTCTCTCTCTCTCTCTCTCTCTCTCTCTCTCTCTCTCTGTGTGTGTGTGTGTGTGTGTGTGTGTGTGTGTGTGTGTGTGTGTGTCCTGAACTCCTATAAGCCACGAGATATTTGGGTTTCTCGACTTCTGTGATAGAAGATTTTCTTCTTCTTCTTGTTATCCATAAAATGTAATCCATCCCTAGTTTTTTCCGTACACTTACGTTTCTCAACTTTCAAATCCCATCTTTATTTTTCGACCCAATCTCGTTCCGAATTCTTCCTTTTTCTTCTCCAATTTATCTAATTGTTTGGCTGTGTTTATACCGAGCCATCGTGAGGCATAAAGACACCGCGTTGTAACCACCATATTGCAGTGTCTCAAATTTTATCAAGTTCAACGCCATTTACATTTTTCTTGCTCTATGTTGGCTGTTATTTCTCATGATGAATGATTAAATTTTCTGTTGATTGTATTGTATGAAACTGGGGACTAGAAACGACGGAGAGGCTTCGTCCCCGACGTAGCCCTCAGTGGTTCACCACCCCACAACAGGCTACAGCAGTTCACTCACCCCACCGCCGCCCCAGACTGAACCCAGTTTGTGCGGTTTTGTCCCCAGTGCCGGGCACCGGCACGCCTTCCCGCCCAGAACGCAGTGCGTTAGACTGCACGGTTAACCGGGTGGGCTTTTCTGTTGATTACCTAACGGGCCTATCGTTTCCATAGCACATGCTCACACCTGCACCTTTTCGTACGTAGCCGCCGAACCGAACATTATTATATTTGTGCACTAGGCTAGAAGACTAAATGGTAAGGAAAGACTAGATTTCAGTTTGCTTACTTAGCATTATGGTAAAATTTAGCCCGGCCGGTTAGCCATGCGGGAAGGTGTACCGACCAGTCTGTGAATGGTTTTTAAGGCGGTTTTCCATTTGCCTCGGAGAACGATGGCTGGTTCCCCTTGTTCTGCCTCACACTATGCCGGCGATTGCTGCGCAGAAACTACCTCCATGTACGTGTACACTATAAATACTCTACCACGCAAACATTGGGGTTACACTCGTCTTGTGTGAGTCGATCCGGAGGGGGGTGGGCGGGGGGGGGGGGGGGTGGTGGGGGGGTCCACTGGGGGCCGAACGGAACAATAACCCTGGGTTCGGTGTGGGGCGGCGGTGGGGTGGTGAGTGGACTGCTGTAGCCTGTTGTGGGGTTGTGAACCACTGAGGGCTGCGGCGGGGACGAAGCCTCTCCGTCGTTTCTAGGTCCCCAGTTTCATACAATACAATGGTAATATTAAGACCTGTATTTAAAAGACTATTCAAATTATTATTAACGATCTTATAATTAAACAACTAGTAGGATGGAAACTATTTTTTGTATTTTATACTTCTGCATTGCGTGCCCCTAAACGGCAGTTACACAGGCCTCCATGGAGAACACTGATGCCGCTGGCGTGTGTGCAAGCGCCAGTCCACACCGCCGCCATGTTGCACGCCGTGGCGGGTCACGCCAGCAGGTGATAATTCCTCCCCATTACCGAGCTGGCGATAACGCCAGCGGCGGACCACGACGCAGTGCGGAAGCTGTCTGCAGCTATATTCTGTACTCGTTTGTCTCACTCACGGCTCGCCTTCGAAGTAAGTCTGTGTAAGCTCGTCATCGTGTCCAGACAAAGCATAAACCTTTACGACAAAGGTATAAAATCCACTCGGTATTGAGTCTGCATCGAATTTGAGTTAAATCGAGCTTTCAAAAGCCGTCGCAGACAGAAACGTCGATACCACATAAATATCTAAATGATATAACATAAAAGTCTTCCAGTGGTATTTCTGTGTGTGATTGTACTTTTCAGAAGTGCAATGTAACGAAGCTTCATGTTCGAGCTGTTCGTTATATTTCTTGTGCATTGTGTAAGCTCCATGTAGACAAGACACACATGGTTTTCTTTCCAAACCGTGTACCGACAGTGTTAATGCATCCTACTCTCATTCGAAAGGAACTAAGTTCGTACCCCTTCCGGCTATCGTGACTTCGGTTTTCCATGGTTTTCCGTAGTTGCTAAGTTGGGACAAGGCCATTGCCG
This sequence comes from Schistocerca serialis cubense, assembly GCF_023864345.2. Classification (NCBI taxonomy): domain Eukaryota; kingdom Metazoa; phylum Arthropoda; class Insecta; order Orthoptera; family Acrididae; genus Schistocerca; species Schistocerca serialis. The sequence continues at coordinate 420,926,689 of NC_064641.1, forward strand.
ACTTCGTACCCTATCCTCGCATAATCCCATCGTAATTTGTACATATTTTATGTATATTTAATGTATCTGAAGTGGCCTATATCGCTGTGCCGAATTGTCAAATGACGAGAAAATAAAACAAAAATTAAATAAATATGAAGCTAAGTTCGTACACCGAGTAATTATGTTCTATGTGCGTAATAACCGACCATCCCAGCTTCGAGATGCTGCCCCGATCCGATATGAAGTGTCAGCTTTGTTCTCTTTCATATTATGGGACAGTGTTCCTCCGAACTCACCTTATTTCGTGTCTACCTTGCTGCTAACCAGTTCGGCGATTTCAGTCTTCATGGTTTCGTGCGCACAAACTACATCAACAGGCTATCATTTCCTTGTCTGATCTACATAAATACCCCACCAGCCACCGTACGGTGCATGATGAAGGGTATCTTGTACCCCCACCAGCCTTTCCTGGTCCACTCGCTAGTAGAGAGGGAAAAACCACTATCTACAAACATCTGTACGAGCCTTATGTTGGCGGCAGTGGAATCGATCGGCAGGTGGCCTCAAATGCCTGTTCTCTAAATTTCCTCAACAGTCCCTCGCGAGAAAAGTGTTTTCTTCCCTCTAGGATTCCCACTTTAGTTCGCGAAGCATCTCCGTAATACTTGATTGCTGATGGAACCTACAAGTTTATGGGCGAAATCGTCAAGTCGTAGACATTCCGCTTTCTCTGTTCTTTCAAAATTGCCGTGCCCGTTAAATATAGTGGCAAGGAGGACGGGTCAAACCATTATGTATGTTTCAACGAAATATGGTTTCATATATCCATGCACAGCGACCAAACGCCATGTGTAGTGTGGACTCTGCTGAACAGTTTCATGTTTGTAAAGTAAATTCACGAAGCTTTTGGCATGATCATGACAGACGGAAAACGTCATACGTGTTACAACAGTCCATAATATCATTCTTCTCCTCGGAGAAGGAAACCCTAAGACAAACAACGTAAACGTGTAGCCCATGTGGGGCTCTGCATCACTAAATGCAATGCTATACTGTGTGTCTAGGCACACGCTTTGCTTGGCTTTACTGTTTCCATCGTCAGTGTTTATTGTCACGGAGGCACGCACCGGTGTTCGCCTGGCGTGCTGAATACAGATTTCATGAATACATTCTCCGGACGTCCTTGGATGTGTGTGATGTAAACAGCTGTTGGTTTTTCACGTAGGACGTGCCAAATATTTCACAACGAACCACCCGTCTCCATTCTCAGCCATTACTCTCATTGATGTACCAGCAATGCAGTAAAGAACATACCAGTGAAATAAGCAACTTTTCCACGAATTAAAATTTTTTCAAACTAGTCTGAAGCATAGGTCTCTCTTCACATGGCTGTGTATTAATACATTTTTAAGCAATTTCTTCACATTTCTCTCTCTCGTCTGCAGTACAGAGGTTGTGATGCTCTTTATTTCACTTTGATTTACCGGAATAGCTTCCAAAACGCAATGACTGAATTTTATACTTTAACTACGACATTATACACAGGGTGTTTCAAATTTACTGCGACAAATTTCGAAAGGCTGTAGAAGGTATCTCGATGAACAAGGTGAGGATAGGAACCTGAGTCCGGAAACATCATCCATCACAGTCGCCGGCGCTGCTGTATGTATGTATATACAGGATGATTCCATGTTGATGGTACGAACTTTCAGGGTCGATGGAGCAGGATAAATGTGTCAGATTGATGTAAGGGACCGTCCGTGAACGAATGAATCTAGAGTTGTTAAGATTAAATCGTTCTGACACCTCTAGCAATGGAATACATGTGCGATATTGAGGTGGCTAAGATCGCAGGGTAAACAACTTTCACTGGTGGTAGTATGGATCATAAGTTTCAAATGTCTTGACCACACTCATTTTTAAAATGGCCTTACGCGCTTCGACATTCGTCATTTTCAACGATTAAAATATAAAAATGGCATCAAAATATATGAAATATGGTATTACCTCTCACCACGGGCAACGTGGTGTCCGAAGGCCTTCACTTGGCAACCCACAGCAGCGGCGTTTGCTTAGAGGTGCCAGTGCTGACAGACAAGCAACCCCGTAAAATAACCGCAGAAATAAATGTGGGACGTACGAATAACGATTGTGTTAGGACAGTGCGAGTAAATTTGGCGTTAAGGGGCTATGGCAGCAGACAGATGACAGTGCCTTTGCGAACGGCACGACATCGCCTGCTGCGCCTTTCCTGGACTTGTGAACATACCGGTTGGACCCAAGACGACTGGAAAACTTGCCTGGTCAGATGAGCCCCGGTTTCAGTTGTTAAGAGCTGATGGCAGGGTTTGAGTGTGGTGCAAATCCCGAAGCCCTGCACCCAAGCTGTCTACAAGGCACTGTGCAAACTGTCGGTGGCTCCATAATGACGTGGGCTACGTCTACATGGAATGGACTGGGTCCTGGTTATTTTCCGCTACCTGGACACTATCTGCAGCCATACATGGACTTAATATTCCGAAATAACCGTGGAATTTTTATGGATGACAGTGCGCCATGTCACCGAGCCACAATTGTTTGCAATTTGCTTGACGAGCATTCAGCGAATGATTTGGCCACCCAGATGGCCCGACATGAATCCCATCCGACACCGGTAACACTTTCGCAATTATGGACGGCTACAGAGGCACCATGGCTTAATAATGCTGCAAGGGACTTCCAACGACTTGTTGAATCCATGGCGTGTCGAACTGCTGGACTACACAGGGCAAACTGAGGTCCGACATGATATTAGTAGGTATTCCGTGGTTTGTCACCTCAATGCATTGTCCTTGGATATAAGGAAGGGCATCTCACGGCATAACAGACAATGAATCATGCAGCTAGGCAAATTTTTAAATTTGCGTGATGTCTGCCAAGCAGAAGAAAACAGAAATTTTTTGCGTGGAGTTTGCCCTTAACGCCAGACATGCTAGGAATGGCCGCACCGAGTGACCCTTGGTGGGGATCGGGAAATCCGGGACCGCAGCCAAGCTGGCAGCGCAACACGGAACATAACGCAGGCGCGCCGTTTGTTTGCAGCTGCCGCGCGGCGCGCGCTAACGTAAACCGCGCGCCCCCAAACAGCAGACCTCAGCTGCGCATCAGCAGGCGGCCGCTGTGATTCAAAGCAGCCGCGGGAAACATTACACGAAGGGCACGTCGCATCGAGCGCTCAGCCGTGGTTTGCGTTGATATGAATACTTTGAAGGAAAAAAAAATCGCTACATCAAAAAATTATTAGTATATAACAATGAAACTTCTGGAATACATTTTCCTAAAACACCTTTAAGTGTTTAACATTGCAAGATCACAGGTTAACGTAAACGCGAGATAAGCCACTGCAAATGAGAAATGCTGGTATATTAATAACGACCACAACACAGAATGTAAGAAAGCAAACCTGCATGCAGTGTGTCGCATATCTGCCGGATGTTACTTTGTACGATGGAGTGCCATGCCTGTTGCACATGGTCGGTCAACAAACGGACGCTAAATGCTGGTTTTGAATGACGGAGTCATCGTCCAATCATAAACTGCGTTTTAGACAGGTACGTGCCGAGTAAAACTGTGAGGGACGGAAAAAACCCACCATGGTTCAACAACAAACTTAGGAAACTACTGCGAAAGCAAAGAGAGCTTCACTGCAACTTTAAACGCAGCCAAAACCTCTCAGACAAACAGAACCTAAACGATGTCAAAGTTAGCGTAAGGAGGTCTATGCGTGAAGCGTTCAGTGAATTCGAAAACACAATTCTATGTACCGACTTGACAGAAAATCCTAGCAAGTTCTGGTCTTACGTTAAATCAGTAAGTGGCTCGAAACAGCATACCCAGACACTCCGGGACGATGATGGCATTGAAACAGAGGATGACACGCGTAAAGCTGAAATACTAAACACCTTTTTCCAAAGCTCTTTCACAGAGGAAGACCGCACTGCAGTTCCTTCTCTAAATCCTCGCACAAATGAAATAATGGCTGACATCCAAATAAGTGTCCAAGGAATAGAAAAGCAACTGGAATCACTCAACAGAGGAAAGTCCTCTGGACCTGACGGGATACCAATTCGATTCTACACAGAGTACGCGAAAAACTTGCCCACCTTCTAACAGCCATGTACCGCAAGTCTCTAGTGGAACGGAAGGTTCCAAATGATTGGAAAAGAGCACAGGTAGTCCCAGTCTTCAAGAAGGGTCGTCGAGCAGATGCGCAAACCTATAGGCCTATATCTCTGACATCAATCTGTTGTAGAATTTTAGAACATGTTTTTGCTCGCGTATCACGTCATTTCTGGAAACCCAGAATCTACTATGTAGGAATCAACATGGACTCCGGAAACAGCGGTCGTGTGAGACCCAACTCGCTTTATTTGTTCATGAGACCCAGAAAATATTAGATACAGGCTCCCAGGCAGATGCTATTTTCCTCGACTTCCGGAAGGCGTTCGATACAGTTCCGCACTGTCGCCTGATAAAGTAAGAGCCTACGGAATATCAGACCACCTGTGTGGCTGGATTGAAGAGTTTTTAGCAAACAGAACACAGCATGTTATCAATGGAGAGACGTCTACAGACGTTAAAGTAACCTCTGGCGTGCCACAGGGAAGTGTTATGGGACCTTGCTTTTCACAATATATATAAGTGACCTAGTAGATAGTGTCGGAAGTTCCATGCGGCTTTTCGCGGATGATGCTGTAGTATAAAGAGAAGCTGCAGCATTAGGAACTTGTAGCGAAATGCAGGATGATCTGCAGCGGATAGGCACTTGGTGCAGGGAGTGGCAACTGACGCTTAACCCAGACAAATGTAATGTATTGCGAATACATAGAAAGAAGGATCCTTTATTGTATGATTATATGATAGCGGAACAACCACTGGTAGCAATTACTTCTGTAAAATATCTGGGAGTATGAGTGCGGAACGATTTGAAGTGGAATGATCATATAAAATTAATTGTGGTAAGGCGGGTACCAGCTTGAGATTCATTGCGAGAGTCCTTAGAAAATGTAGTCCATCAACAAAGGAGGTGGCTCACAAAACACTCTTTCGACCTATACTTGAGTATTGCTCATCAGTGTGGGATCCATACCAGATCGGGTTGACAGAGGAGATAGAGAAGATCCAAAGAAGAGCGGCACGTTTCGTCACAGGGTTATTTGGTAACCATGATAGCGTTACGGAGGTGTTTAGCAAACTCAAGTGGCAGACTGCAAGACAAGCGCTCTGCATCGCGGTGTAGCTTGCCGTCCAGGTTTCGAGAGGGTGCGTTTCTGGATGAGGTATCTAATATATTGCTTCCCCCTACTTATACCTCCCGAGGAGATCACGAATGTAAAATTAGAGAGATTCGAGCACGCACGGATGCTTTCCGGCAGTCGTTCTTCCCGCGAACCATACGCGACGGGAACAGAAAAGGGAAGAAAGTGCCCTCCGCTACACATCGTTGGGTGGCTTGCGGAGTATAGATGTAGATATCCCATGTGCTCGAACGAACGCTAACTGAGCAGGCCAAGGCAACACGTCGACACACTGTGGAGCTCATTGGTTGAATAGAAAGATGTGTGGGCGAGCGTTGTGCTGGAAACCGTTCACGAATGGTAGCACAGTAGGTCGAACCACCAGATGCAGTCACGGTGTATGAGATAACCACAAGAGTGTTCCTGCTGTCATACAAAGTAGCACATCAGACCGTAACTTAAGGTGTATCTTCAGTGCACCTAACACACGGACAGGTTGGTTGCAAGCCCTTCACTGGCCTCCTCTTAACCAACACATGGCACTCAGGCAGAATCAGCTTTCATCAGACCCTCACCCTGCCCTCCAATGAGCTCTCGCTGGACACCACTGAAGTCGCAAATGGCAGTGGTTTGGGGTCAGTATACACAATACAGGGCATCTGGCTCGCGGGAATCCTTGACCTAACCAATTCCTAATAGTTGGTTGCATCCCTGTGGTGGCAACTGATGCTCGAATTGCTGCTGCAGATGCAGTATGCGCCAGAGCCATACGTCGAACACGATGGCCGACCCTCCCTCTAGTGCCACGTGGCTGTCCGGCGTCTGGTCTCTTTGCGACCGCACATTCCCGTGAGCACCGGTGCCAGCAATCATGAACAGTAGCTACACTCCTACGAAGTCTTTCTGCAATATCGCGGAAGGAACATCCAGCTCGTGGCTCGTTCAAACAGCGGGGTGTTGATAATGACGTCTTCTGTCTTAGAGGCATTCTTGGTGAACATCTACTCACCATGACCAATGTCAAAGGTAACTACCGCTCACAACCGTTACAGCACGTATGCAAAGCAATCATTTGTATCCTCACAGTGACGATGCTAGCAACTCTTTTTTTAAGCGACTGGCGTGAAATCCGAATAGATGTCAAGTTTCGTTTAAGTAGCACACCGCCTCCTTAGTGTTGTGATTTTTTATTCCGTTAATGTATTTCGACACGTCGCCATACAGCTGATAGTGTGATATTGAGGCAGTACAGAGAAATGCATTTTATTTCAACCTGTCAGTGAATTGCGCGAGGGAGACAGCAGAGAGGAACAGCCTGACGCACAGTTGCTCACGCAAAGCCTTCGGCTGCGTGTTGGTGGCTTGTTAGAACAAGAAAAGAGACCAAGGCCGTTAATTCAATGCAGTGACGAAGACAAAATTAGTGTCAGTCTCGGGCCTCTTGTAAAATCGACCTTACTAGAAACACTCGACAAAGGTGAATCCTCCTTTCCTGTGGGAGGAACGCGCCTGTGACACAAACTGGGATGCCAACAAAGGAACAGCCAGAGAGCAGACGTATCGTGCTGTCTTCTCCACGGAGGATGACCCTCTGCTTCCGACACCATGTTCATTCAACACTGAGGTTACTGTCGCCACACCAAACCACGTGGCAATACATCGAAACGACTAAAATCATGGTACACCGCCTAATATAGTGTCAACCTCCTTTTGTCCGGCGAAGTGCAGCAGCTTGACGTGGCATGGGATCTACAAGTCTTTCAAAGTCGATGGGATTCATGAATGGGCATCTGTGTCGCCAAATCATTCGCTCGAATTATCCCAAATATTCTTCAAAAGAATTGCGAACAACTGTGTCCCAGTAACATGGCGCATTGTCATCCACAGAAATTCCATCGTTGTTTGGGAACATTGAGTCCATGAATGGCTGCAAATGGTGTGCAGATAGCTAAACCTAACCATTTGCAGTCAATGATCGGTTCAGTGGACTAAGAGATCCAATCCATTCCACGTAAAAACGGCCGACAGTATAATGGAGCTACCACCAGCTTCCACAAAGCGTTGCTGTCAGTCTGGGTCCATATCTCTGTGGGGCCTGCACCACGCTCTAATCCTGTCATAAGCTCTTACCGACTGAAATCGGGACTCACCCGACCACGCCACAGTTTTCCATTCGTCTAGCGTCCACCCGATACGGTCACGAGCCCGGGAGAGACGTCGCAGACGATGTCGTGCTGTCAGCAAAGGCACCCGCGCCGGTTGTCAGATGCCACAGCTCTTTAATGCCACATTTCGACGCACTGTCCTAGAGGATTCGTTTGTCATATGCCCCATACTGTTTTTTGCGGTTATTTCACGCAGTGTTGCTTGTCTGCTAGCAGTGACAAAGCTACGCAGACGCCGCTGATCCGCCACAGTGTTGTCCTTGGTGAGAGGTAACGCCTGAAATTTGGTATTCTCTGCACACACTCGACACTGTTGATGTCGGAATATTGAAACAGCTAGTGATTTCCGAAGTGGAATGTCTCATGCGTCTAACTACCTTCCTAATTCCTGTCGTGCGGTTATAATGACACCTTTCACATGAATTTCCTGAGTGCAAATGATAGCCACGCCAGTGCACTGCCCTTTTACACCTTGTGTACGCGATACTACCGTGACACTGTTCAACTAAATAAGTCATCGATGACGCTGGCCAATTCCCTGCTACTCAACCAGATATAGCGGGAGTCAAGTGACAACCGTCGTAGTCCTCGTCGTCGTCGTGACGTGTCGATTAGTATCGCGTTTAACAAAAAAATCGCGTTAGCAAGGATTTCTCGAATCTTTCTTGACAATGGTGATTGATATAATCCAGTCCACCCCGGCTGTTGAGACCCCGCTTCTGGCGAATTGGTATTGCATCTAAAGCTGTTTTTGTTACATTAGCAACACATATGCCCTCTAACAACTTTCTTTCATCTGTGGCAAATGCCATATTCAGCGTTTAATGCAGACACTGAAAAGTCTAGACAAAAGCAGCAACCGAGTAAGTTCAACACTTCGCCGGAGACACAGCGAACTTAATAGCAGCGGAAGGCTGACCTTGAGGCAGCTGACTGTTTATTAATGTACGCCTGCGTCACCACATCCGTGTGGCATCACCACCTGAACACACACGCCAGCCACCCGTGCGCTTGCGAGCTCCGCGCGGCAAGTTAAGCCGCGCCCTGCTGCTCAGCTGTCGCAGACCAAACGTTTCTCGCTCAGGTGGATTTCAATGCAGCTCTTGATAGCTTTACCTCGCCTTTAACTCCTACCACACTGATGTCCGAAAGTGTACCTCTGTGAGAATCGTTCAACATCACGTCCTGTATTACGAGTTTCATTTCGCAGGGTTGCTGCAGCCGACGACGAGAACACGACTAGTGCCATAACTCTATTCCCCAGGAACTCTGCTTAATGGAAAAGGAGTCAAAATAAACGTACACGTACCTCGGCTTATCAGTAGATAATCCACCGCTTCTAAGAAAACGACGTTCAAAGTTTTCTAGGTACTTTACGTGCATTTTACCGTGTGATATCCTCAGCGACTCAGACTAAATGGAGGCTCAGTGGTTAGCGTCGCAGTTTGTTAATCTTGCACCGTGTGTTCGAAACAATTATTGATTTTATTTAATTGTTTTTATCTACCCATGTTCGCAGAAGGTTACTACACGAATAATTCTTAACAAATTAGGGGATACAAGGGCGTTATATTACTTGTAAAATTACAAGTGGAATTCACAGAAAGCTTCACATTTATTATATATTACATGTGTTTATTCTTTGTTGAGGGACTACAACCTTCGTAAATTCTCATCATCCGGTATTTCATTCTCATACCAATTCTTACATGAATTCTTATATTTTGTTCATATGTTTATTCCTTTCTAAGATTTTGTACATTAATTTTGATAATACCGACCGTAGAAACATTCGAAACAAAGATATTCCGATAGCGCGAGCATCGTGTGAATGGAGGTTTGTTGTAGTGATATTTCTTCCTATGAATCTCACTCCGGAAAGAAACGTCGTTAACACTGGTGAAGATTTCGCGCGTTGGCAATAATTTTAAGACAAAGCTTGCAAAACGGATCAACTTTTCTGATAAATGGCGCTTACAACGGTTTATGAATTTGATACATTACAGGAATTTCACCTAAATTTTTTTTAAATTAATTCATCTGACATATGGTAATGGTAGACGGATAACGATAACGTTATATCAAAACAGACTGGGAAACATTCGTGCAGTGATCTACAGAAAAAAAATGGCTCTGAGCACTATGGGACTTAACATCTCAGGTCATCAGTACCCTAGAACTTAGAACTACTTAAACCTAACCAACCTAAGGACACCACACACATCCATTCCCGAATCAGGATTCGATTCCGCGACCGTAGCAGTCGCGCGGTTCCGGACTGAAGCGCCTAGAACCGCTCGGAAACATGGCCGGCTACTACAGAGGTGAGTATACACCTGAAAAACAAAAATAAAAGTACTAATCGGGTTTAGAACACGAGGCGCGAAAATAAGAAATTCTAACGCTAATCACTGTGTCACCATTTCACCTGAGGATATTGCGCGGTAAAAGGCACACAGAGTACCTGGAAAATACCTCAAAAAACTTTGCCTGTCGTTTTTTTCGGAAGTGGTCGAGTATCTACGATTAAGCTGAGACACGTGTTGGCTTATTTTTACTCCTCTTCCACTGAGTCCAAGTTTCTGGAAAACCACGTTATGGCACTAGCCGTGTTCTCGTAGTTAATCTTTCACTACTGAAAATCTGTCTTAACTTCCCTAACAGTTTCAGTGCGACTTAATGTTCATCTGTGCTGGAGTACTCAGAGCAGCAAAAGAATTTGAGAAGAAACCGGTCGTTGTTTCACTTCGCTAGCGCACGGACAGGTCGCGTGTGTGTTCAGGTGGTGATGCCACAAGGACGTGGTGACGCATGCCTACATTAACGTCACTATCTCGGCAGTGACTCACAAGATGCAGAAGATCCAAACAGGCGAGAGTTTTCTACCGGCTTACCTGCTCGTTTTTATCCCTTGCTCTTCTCCGGTTAATACCTCGGTATGCATAAGGCGTTAGCACAGAATATGGCTTAAGGGCAATCGAAGCAAAGGCGAAGCTGGTGAGTAGTAGAAAGAAAGAACAATGTCTTGCTTAAAAACATCATCTAAATGATCACTCTGCAATTCACATTTATTAAATCTTTCTGTACGAGTTCTGATTTCTCTCGCTTTATCATGATAATCAATTCTTCCTATTTGGTGGGTACCAATAGAATGCTTCCGCAACGATTGTAATTTCACGAGTAGATTCTGCCACAACGAGAAACGCCCGTTTTATTGACTGCACCCCAATTTACATATCATGTCCGTGACACTTTCTCTCGTGTTTTGCGAAAATACAAAACGAGCTGCCCTTCTTTTAACTTTTTTGATGTTCTCTGTCAGTCCCATCTGACGCGGATTCTACACAGGACAGCAATACTCTAGAAATGGCGGGAAAGCGTGGTGTAAGCAGTTTCTTTAGTAGACCGTTGCGTTTTCTGTGTGTTCTGCCAATAAACCACGTCATTTGTTTGCTTTCCCCACAACATTATCTATGTCATCGTTCCAATTTAAGTTATTCGTAATTCTAATCTCCAAGTATTTAGCGGAGTTTACAGCCTTTAGATTGGTGTAATCTATCGTATAACTGGCCTTTAGCGAACACTCTTTAGTGTTCCTGTGGATGACTTCACACTTGGTGATTTAGAATCAACTGACACTTTTCTGCACCATACAGATATCTTGTCTAAATCATTTTGTTTCAATCGACTGATGTCTTTACAACTCGGTAAATAACAGCGTCATCTGCAAACAATCTAATGGGGCTGCTTAGATTTACTTCGCCTTGTTTTGCGAAGGAATTTCGGAAGAAATGAAGGAATTCTGTCTAGGAAGGAAAGATGACCGAAACAAGAAAGACACGTAGGCTGACACAAGTGAGGAAAACTTCAGTAATAACTGCTAGCATCAGATGTCAAAGGTGAGAAAACTGATGTATAGAACACACAAGAGAAAGACACGCATCAGCGACAATTTGCTACAGCATCTAAAAGTAGTAAATTTGGAGCCGGAAAGTGTAGTGAAGGGTGATTATAGTAGGAAGAGATAGAGATAGGGGGTGCTGGACGTAGTAGTAACGTAAAGATGATACTATTAGAAGATACGGACGAAATGGGAAGCATCAAAGCACTCTAGTAACTGCTTACATTGTGCTGGTCAAGTGCTCGGCCCTGAACTGCAAGTTATCTGTTTTAATGGACAGGGGCTATACAGGTATGGGTGAGAAAGCTGAAGCTGCCTCAGTATCTTTATCAGCCGTGTCGTGTCGCTCAAATAAGAAAGGAAGAGCACCGCTGACTGGGTAACTACATGCTGGAATATCGATGACCCGACTTAATAGCCACGACCCAGTCCCTTCACAAAAGCAGCAGAGCGTAAGTACGCCGCAATCAAGGCGGCTCGGGGCTCAAGGTCTCCTCATGGCTAGGTCAATTAGTCGAGGATCGAGCAGGAAATTGACGTACGGCATCCGCGCTCACTACATCCTCTGCCAACCACTCCACGAATGGTATCTAAATTTAGACACATTAACCCGAAAAGTTCTGTCAGAGGATCATGCAGGTCCAGAGTTGCACCCAGTCATATAATTGGATTTCGTTACCCGACAACACTGACAAACCGAATGATGTGGTAGCGTCACAAGCTTTTGCCGTGGTCAGCTGTATGGCCGGCTTCATCTACTTTTAGTTGCAGCATGCGATTCATTCATTCTCCTTCCAATAACTGTAACGCAGTGCATTACATTATACTAGTCTTCTTTACAAGTACACCTACTCGCCACAAACCTTCGAAGTACATGTGAGAATGTACGATCCATTGGACAGTCATCTTTCCTTCCTAGACAGAATTATTTCATTTCTTCCGAAATTCCTTCGCAAAACAAGACGAAGTGAATATTCCAGAATTCGAATTAAGAACAACTGCCAACATGAGAAACTTAGAAGCAGATATCGTCGAGGTAGCGAAGCAGCTTAAAACACTGAAAGGTATGACCACCGGCCCAGACTGTGTACCAGTCAGCCTACTTTCAAAGTATGCTGATACAATAGTCCATACTTAGTAATCTACAACCGCTCGCCCGTAGAAAGAGCCGTGCCCGAAGACCGGAAAGTTGCACAAGTCGCACCAATACACAAGAAAGGAAATAAGAGTAATTGGCTGAATCAGAGAGCTATATCACAAACGTCAGTTTTCTGTAGGGTTCTGAAGCATATACTGTGTTCGAACATGATGAATCACCTCGAAGAAAGCGAGTATATGTCATGTGAGAAAACTGTGAGTTGCGTTTCACATGATCAGTATTTTCGGAATCCATAATAGTTGGCATGGAAGAGGTTATTCTGTTCAAGGTATCTCATTGTGTTTGAGCTCCGAATATACTCTAAGATTCTGCAATAAATCGATTTCAAGAACACAGGGCGGTAACTGTTGTGCATCACTTTCGCTACCCTTATTGCAGACGGGTGTGACCTGCGATTTCTTCCAAGTAATGGGAACGGTTTTCTGTTCGAGGGATCTACGATGGGGTGTAGTTAGAAGAGGAGCTAACTCAGTCGTAAAGTCAGTATAGAATCTAATAGGGATTCCATCAGACCCTGGAGCTTTTGAAGATTTCAGCTGTTTCTCGTCGCGACCGATGCAAATATCTAGTTCACTCATCTTTTCAGTGGAACGAGAGTAAATTGGGGCAATACTTCTGAGTCTTCCTTTGCAAAGAACTATTTTAAAACAGAGCTAACAATTTCTCCCTTTGCTTTGCTTCCATCAGTTTCAATTCCTCTCTCATCCACGAGTGACTGGATGCTAATTTTGGTGCCACTAACAGCCTTTAAATACGACCAGAATTTCTTCGGAGTTTGTGAAAGATCATTTGACAATATCCTGTTACGGTTGTCACTGAAGTCTTCAGGCACTGCTCTCTTGAAGCTAAACGCGTTTGATCCAGCTTTTCTGTATCTATAGGCTTTTGCCTTGTTTTACACCTATCATGCAGTAGTCTATGCACCTTTAAAAGTTTCTATACAGTGACTGTGTATCTTCGACGGCCCTTCTCATCAAGAACTAGGTCTTTGGTATGCAGAGAGAAGTTAAGGATGTACAATTTATTTAACGTATGTTAAACACAATGAAATGACTTGACATTACTAAAAATGATTTCACTACAGAACAAATTGTAGTTATAAAATATTCAAACACTGAATTTATAAGGTTACGTAAATACCCTTCAATGCAGGAGAAGAGTTGGCCAACAAACCAATTCAGTTCAGATTAAACGCCACCACATCATCTACACGACATTTTATGTGCTGTGGCAGGTTGTTGAATACATATGCACCTATGTTTCTGACTCCGTTCTGCACTAATGTCAATACGTTCATGTCTTTGCGGAAGTTGTTTCTGGTGTTAGTATATATTCACAATTTCCACTATTTTTTGATAAAAGAAGTTTTGATAATGATGGAAGATATTAAAAATCATATTGTAAAGATGCTGTCAAAATACTGTAACGTTAACACCAGTCTTCACGAAAACATGATTAGATGAAGATCAATATTACTTAATGACCTTCCAATAATTATTATTGCCGCCCGAAAAGACCTTACTTGAAATTCTTATGGTGTAGCTCCAACCTGTTTGATTTGTACCACGCCCCCGCACATGAATTACACGATGTAGCCATGGAATTTAGGGGTCGACAGAAGCGTCCGATCCAACGCGTCGGCTTTGACCCGTGACGTAAGGGTGTTGTGTGTGACGTCATGACGGCGCGGAGTTTAGTTTGAGTGTGGCTGTCTCCAGTTCTGTTTTATCTTATTTTATTTACTTTTCTGATCTGTTCGCTCTATCTCGTGAGATTTTTTTTAATTTAAAAACACTTATTACTTATTTTAATTATCTGTTTCCTCGAATTTCTGTTTTAGTTTATTATATTTATCTTTCTGATCTGTTCGTTCTATCCCGTGAGATTTTTTTTAAAAAAGACAAAAAACACTAATCAGCTACTGAAGCATCTTTATCTTCTATGGGTTGCAGGGGTTACGACCCCTGGGGAGGTGGGTGGGTATTCATGCATGGCTGTCTTCACTTACACGTTGTAGCTACGCAAGGCGTCTAAATTTGTTTATATTTAGTTTGCCCCCACCCAAAACACCCCATTTCCTGCGCTTGTCCCGTTAGTGTCATTAGGCTTCTTGTGGAAAGCGTGTGTGTTTGTTTTTGTTTCCGCCATATTTGTGACGTCATGGGTCAATGCAGACGGGTGGGATCGGACGCTTCCGTATTTCCGAATTTAGCGTCATAATGAGAAACAAATTATCATAGACTGCGCAGTCCTGCTGAGGGTCGCCGCGTCCTTTGAGTCTCACAAGGAGAGAACCGCTAAATGAAAACGAGGTGCTTATTGTGACATCCTGACAGACGTGTGCCACGTGCCACATCACTCCGCACGGCGGAGATCTAAGACCATGGGAGCGTCCACCCTCAAGAACGGTTTCATACCTTTACGTACTGCAGCAGATACAGGGTGACTTACTAGCAAAGAGTGTTCTGTTCTACAGTGGATTTCGTTCCCACCAGTTATAGGTTGCTTCAAGACTATCCACGTATCAAATCGCAGAAAAACATGACTAACAGCCTGACGAAACCGCAGATTCTATTTCCTGCCTAACGTACTTTTTAAAGCGTCAAAGTATCTCAGACTAATGAAAGCAGCTGACAGTTTACAAGCGAACTTTTAAATATCTCTCTTCATTATGTATTTAAATATGCATAGATGTGCACAGCTCTCAACGATCGTGGCTACACAGTATGAAATCACTGTCTGCACAGTAGGCTGGATACTACGGGATTAGCGAATTTCGCATTACTGCTTTGGAAAATGACGTCATCGCCGTCGCTCTTTCTAGTGAAGATTATAATCTGTCTTGACCGTTGACCGGAGAACCCAACTTACGCGCCACAGCAATATTATTATTATTATTATTATTATTATTATTGACATCGTGCATTCCCTAGTTACATTAATGTCACCGCTGTACCCCAAATGTAAAATGCTTCAAAAACACCACAGCGTCTAAAATGTATAATTGACAATGAGCTTTAAGCTGCGTCACACTTCTTATCCGCAACAAAACTATCCAAGGTCATGGGATAGTCATGCGAACTATTAAAGCCCCGGACATGACCAAAGTTATTTGTCAATTTCGCTTTTATCCGCGGGTTTGTCAAAAATCCCGGACACGATTCAACAAGTATGTCAATTTAACCTCATTTTCGAAGCAGAGGCTAATCGTGTTTGCTGTATTTTCACAGAAGTGGAATGTCTACAAATGCAGACAAAATGTTTCTAGTATTGACTCTGGGACAGAATAAGAAGAAGCAGAAGAAGACAGGATGCTAATGCAGGAAATGGTTTAACATGAGAAATACCCACATGAAAACATGTTAAAGGAAACGCTACAGTAGGAACATCATGATTACATCACCTTCCTCCGAATGGAGACTAACTTTTTAATGAATTGTTTTGATACACTCAGAAGTCACATTGAAAAAGGAGACTAGTATGTGAAAATTTATGCTCCTCTATTTGGTCCCCTAATGACCATTAAAATACGACGACGTGGGTCCACTCCCGCTTTTATTGTTTCGAGGAGAATATCGATTTTCTTAGCTTCTTCCTGTGTAATATACAGCTGGGAAAAGGCACGACATCTCTACCATTGTGGTAATTGCCAATGCTGTTTTGTTTTGATCCTTGATTGTAGTTCCGTAGTTGTGGAAACTAACAGTGTGAAACTGCAGTTAAACACTTTTTCACCAAAGATATGCGGCGAAACAACAAACAGGCCAGCAATTTTGTCGAACTTTCCGTCAGTCATAATTTCTCTCTGACAGTATGTTTGATAAATTCGTCATACTGCACCATACACAGTTGAAATATTTGACAAACGCAGTAGTGTTTGACAACGTTACATCGTGGGTGGAGAGCCGTTAGAAACTTGACAAAAAGGTAAAGAGTAGTTGTTAAATTTTGCAAGCAAAGGTGATTGTCAAACACGACCGTCACACCTAAATGCCAGAACTGTCAAATGTGACGTGAAATGTATTTTTGAGACAGTACATAACAGTATAAACCTTGCACGTTTTGGATTATTTGTTTTTTGGAAATCCTTGCAGTCTCGATCGAGTACGCATTAACTCGAGTGATAGGGAGACGGCAATATTTTGTCGTTGACATTTCTGCCCACGATGGGAAATCGTCATCAGACTCCTGTCTCGTTTAGCAGCGGCAGAAAGATGCTGCGAGCAGGAGAAGGAAACGCCGCCCGCATTCCAGCTGGACCTCAGTGGCACGGTCCTAGGCCGGAGCTGCGGCCCACCTAACAGAGCGTCCTTCCGTTTTTGTGGACAGCGGAAGCACAAGGTCGCAAGCGGTCGCACGTTGCGTAACAGCAACGGCGGTACAGGGGAGAAGCTCAGTTAGCTGCAAAAGCCAAAGCAGAGGCCGCCGTGGCCACGTAACTGCAAAAGCACACGCGAGGGAGGGTTGCACAACGCTCGTTTCCGGCGCAATTACTGCACTTGCGGCCTGGCGGGCGAATGTTTTCACTGCGCGAAGAGTACAGCAATCTGCAGTTCTAAATGAAATGGGACAAGAAAGCTCCCCTGTCCTTTCACACACAGAACGGACACAATGACCACGTACTGCCAATGGGGAAAAACCGACCATCCGTTGGCCATATCCTGTGATTCTTTCTTACAATAATGCCGACTGTAATGAATCTGCATATGTGCAAATATAAGAATTACTAAAAAAGTAACTCCGTTTAGGACGTAGCAGATCAATGAACATTCAATGTATCGTACCAGAGAAATTTACAAGCTGTATAAGCAGACAAAAAAAAAAAAAAAAAAAAAAAAAAAAAAAAAAAAAAAAAAAAGACACTTGGCCAATGCATGCACAAAAAGGGCATAGAAAAAGTCACTGCTTTGCCGAAGTAAACTTAAAAATGGCCAATCACGGTGAACGAGAAAATCAGCCTTCCCTCCAAGACGAAAATATTTACTCTTTAACAAATCACAGTATTAGCCACGACTGAGGTTTGCTAATCAAATAACAAAACTGTTACTCTCTCTTTTCCAGATATACTTCCATATTCTATTTCAGAATAACTCCAGCTGTGGTGGCGGAAATAATCGTTGCCTTCTTACACGCACACACTTCACCATAGCTAGTACATAATCACGATGCATGCCAAACTAACAGATACGAAGCACGATATTACGTAGGAAAATTTAGTACAAAATCTCAGGATTCCGTTAGGTAAAAATATAAAATATTAACGCACTTTTTCATTGCAATCTAAAAAACATTTATTCCTTCCGTCGAACCACCAAAATCGCAAGTTTGTTTACGAAACAGTCATATTGAGAGAGCCTTAATATCGGTATTAAAAATAATCGATTTCTGTGTTAAGTAAACGTAGTTCATTATCTCGAGATAAATCAATTTGCAACAGCAACATCCCTAAAATGTTATAGCAATATTGGTTGTCTTCCGCAGAAACCAAATTAATCGGCGCCCGCCATGCACTGATTTATGAGATTATACAAAACAGAAAATGGATAGTATTCTCACTATAGATACGGCAGCAAGATAACATACTCTTCTTACCACTGTCACATATGTGTGCAGTTATCGCTCATACCAACAGGTTACGTTTCGCTCAGCTGATCGCAGACTCACCTTTTCTGGTGCCCCCGCCACCTTCCGCCGCCGTCTGCTTGTTCTTCATGGATGTAGCCACAGGCACACACGATCACTACAAGTTAACTGTTGCCCTAAAGAAGATTCACCTACCGGTTACTGAAATAATTTCAAAAAGCTACCGAACAAAACTTCAACCAGCGCACTCAACGGTCACACACAAGCCCTCCCATCGCAACGGTCAACAACAGACTGTCGGCATGCGAGGCAGCTGCGCCGCACCTCGGGCCCTGGCGCAGCAGCGCGACCAATGAGAGCGCTCCGTTTCGGCTGCGGCGCCAATGGCGGCACGTCGCGCTGTCCCCCACCACGCGGTCGGCTGGCTGCATGGCCCACGTGCTGTCTGCGCTCGCGGCGTGAAGAAGCGTGTACGCTTGTGAGCATCATGCTCGCGACCTGCTCGGGGGAGAAAACCGAGGCGGAGAACCACAGCTGATCATTCTGTAAACCAAACTGCTTCCTTGCGCGTCGACACTTAACAGCTCGAAACAATGTCGTCCCAATGAGCCGCTCGGTCCGCGGGTGTATACACACCTGATGGTGAGCACGCAGGTAACTGCAAGCTTAAAAAGCACGTATGACCAAGGTTTATATCCACGCACGCATAAATTCCTCTGATTTCACACATTCCGGGTATGCTTGTGCAACTATCAGTACATGCTTTGAATATGTGGAACTTAGGCAACGAACTTGCTTGTTTTGGCCGGCACTGCCTTCGTGCTGTGTACAAGTAGGAAACACGCAGCACGATACGTGGAGTGAACACCAGTAAAAAAACAAAAAAAAAAAAAACAAAAAAAACACATTAACTCATTCTGAGATGAAGACGCATCCACACGACTGGTATTACTATTTCAGCGGAAATAGAGAAGCAGATTTTAAATCCATTTTTCTCAACATCCTCGACTAATAAGCAAGATACAACTGTGAGAGAAGCTATAAGCCGGCCGGTATGGCCGAGCGGTTCTAGGCACTTCAGTCCGGAATCGCGCTGCTGCTCCGGTCGCAGGTTCGAATCCTGCCTCGGGCATGGACGTGTGTGATGTCCTTAGGTTAGTTAGGTTTATGTAGTTCTAAGTCTAGGGGACTGATGACCTCAGATGTTAAGTCCCATAGTGCTTAGAGCCATTTGAACCATTTGGAAGCTATAACACCACACAAAAGACTGACAC
The DNA here is from genome assembly GCF_023864345.2 of Schistocerca serialis cubense. Lineage (NCBI taxonomy): Eukaryota > Metazoa > Arthropoda > Insecta > Orthoptera > Acrididae > Schistocerca > Schistocerca serialis. The sequence goes on from NC_064641.1 coordinate 420,946,029, forward strand.
CAACATTTCTCGAATGGTGAACGTACTACGTAAACGTCAATACGCATCTGTACAAATTTGTAATACGCGATAGTTTACTAATTTACTAACTTTCACTGTTCCGTATTAATAAAAAATACCAGGAGGTTAAACTAAACTGACCGTGTTCCGACTGCTGGTCCCGGGTTGTGTACATCGCAGTACGCTGAAACGCCGTAGGTATGTTCATTAATTGGTGCGCTCGGGGAAAGTGCTGAAAAAATAATAGTGCCACTTCCAGACACGAGATGAAAATGTGGCGCTATAAGCAGTCAGAATGTAGTGCGGGTGCAAGAGAAGGAGAGGAGACGTGATAGCACGTGGCACATTTACTAGGATATGGTCACAAGTTACAACATAGTCTTCCAACTCAGCAGAATGCTGCATCTGTCACAAAGCACGGTCGACAGTTGCTAGCAGCATATCCGGTGTAATCAGAGCGGTACGTCGTACTATGCTGTTCTTCAGATCAGGAAGAGTCTGGATATATCCCTGATAGACACGATATACATCCCTGATAGGCACAGTCTTTCAGGTATTCTCACGACAGAAGTCACACGGAAGGCTACACATCTTGAAATTGCCAAGAGATGTAGAGATGAGACGGTCGTTACCGAAGGTTACTCGAAGCAAATCTTTCACTTGGCAAGTGACATGTGGAGTCGCCCCATTTTGTATGAAAATTGTGGTGTGGACACAGTTGCGTTCTTGCAAATCTGTAATCACGTGTCGCACGAGAAGGTCCTTTTCAAGGGCAGATGTCACTGACGACGTAACAGATCCGGGGTGTCGAAGAAAAACGAATCGGAATCAAGGAGCTTGTGAAACCACGCCAGATAGTCACATACGCTAAATGCAGTGGATGTTGGTGCACAACATATGGTGGAATAGGACCTCATATGCAAAAATTCTGTGACTTACGGTACCGTGAAGAGTTAAGAGTCCCTCGACCGTGAAAACTATGATCACATGTCAACCATTTCCATGCGTGCCAATAAACGAAGAGCAAAGTCACGGCATGTAGCGTGTCTTGAGGCTTCATGCCGCAAAATCTTTTGAACTGTTGACCATTGGAGAAACAATTCCCGTGACGTAGCTCGAGGACTGGCTGCAGGATTTGAGGCATATGCTGCACGTTCAGCTGTAGCTACAGCAACTTCTTCAACAAATGCCATGGAAATGGGCTGCATCCCTCTCCCTGCTGCACCACCTAATTCTTCAGTTTCTTTAAATTTCTTGATCATATTATTTGACCTATTTATTGTCATAGGGCCTCTTCGCAGCTGTTTTTGTCGGCCATATTCCTACAAACAACTCCGCCAGCAGTGCACGGTCTTTCTTCTTAACAGCCATTGCGTTTCGTACAGAAAACTTCAACTTTCTTAACCCTTTACACTTTACAAAGGAAATCAACACCTGTTATCAAGTGACAAAGAGCACAGTGAGGTCAGAATAGGAAACATATCACTTTCTTACTGCTTATAGCGCCATATTTTCACCTGGTGGCAGTCGGTGGAACTATTTTTTTTTTCAGCATACTCCGCCAACGCACCGATTAATGAACACACCTACGATGTTTCAGGGTCTTGCGATGTATACAGCTCGCACTGCAGCAATTGGAATAGCGTCATTTTAATTACACTCGGTACCCACGACTTTTTTCCCCTCCTGTAGTTGGTTCTGTGATAATTTATCTTTACAGAGTCAACGGCTTTGCATATTGTTGAAAGTGTATGGTACGAAACATCCCTTTTGGCCTTAACGTGTTAGGTTTCCAGTTTAACGCTGCTGAAGCAGGAATAGCTTTTGTCCACTCGAACAAATTTGGCGGCAGTTTGCGATTGATGTACTTCATGTTGCTCGACATAATGTCGGTACGAAGATAGTCTTACAAGTAACACTTGCTTGTACAAGCCTAAGCCGGCCGTTGTGGCCGAGCGGAACCGTGTTGCTGCTACGGTCGCAGGTTCGAATCCTGCCTAGGGCATGGATGTGTGTGATGTCATTAGGTTAGTTAGGTTTAAGTAGTTCTAAGTCTAGGGGACTGATGACCACAGATGTTAAGTCCCATAGTGCTCAGAGCCATTTCAACCATTTGAACAAGCCTACACGGTCGGCACGCACACTCACGTACTTGTACTTCGGTATGCTTGCATGACTGAAAGCCGATCGAGTGTCAAGCAGCTTGCAGTGTCCTTATGCTTGCGGAAAATTATCCCGCAAACGATAGGTATGCTTGCACAAAGTGCTTGATCATGCATTTTTGTCACGCTTGTAATTACTTATGTGGCCATTTTTAAGGGTACTGAAAATGGCAATATCTAATTTTTCATTTGTGATTCATGTCGTGAAAATGTCCAAAACAGCTAATTGTTCATTTGCGACTCATGCCAATAAGTAATCTCTTCAGATTTCAGAAACATGAAGGTTTGCTAATATTTGCACTAACTGATTTGTCTTGACGGCGCTTTGAATAAAAGACTGCACATGGGCCGCACCTATTTTAGTTAAGTGGCAAATGGAAAAGCTCATTTTTCGCGAATTCTGGTAGTTAGTCTACATTATCAGACGTATTGAAGAACTTATACATATGCCATTTTATTCTTTTGTCTAGAGTGATGTCTCGGTTGTGTACGTCTGCCGAATGTGGCTTTGCTGTTTGTTAACACTAACACATTGTGTCATTAATATAACTACTATTGAATTATTATTGGCTGTTCGTAAATATTTATATTTCTTTTCACTATTTGTGATAATGATGAATATTTTTTGTGTCGTTTATGAATGAAAAAATTACTGGTACAAGCATCTGGATCGATAGGTAGAAGTGTGTTCTTAGGGTAGGAAAAGCTGGAGGGAAATCCCCCTGTGAGCAGGAGGTGGCTAACACGCCAGACTAAAAGGCTAAGGGCGGATAGTGAACGCAGTAACAGAGGTACGCCAGACAGTCTGTCGCTTGGCCTTAGACTGTCAGTGCCTTGGGGCGGTAGCGAGGCTAAATTATCTGCAGCTTCTCCGCAAATCAGCCTCGCAGGCTGCAACTCGGAGTGTTTGTGCCGCGCACTATGGTGTTTTGACATGGAAGGAAGAATTATACTAGACCAACTTATACGTAAAACCACACTTGCGAAATATGAGTGAACGCCTTCACCGTCGTAGCTCAACGCATGTCGCCATCAGCAATGTACTGTCCCATTAGATTTCCAAAAATGCATGAATCTGACATATTTTGGAATTTAATCCTAGTATGTTCAAAGATAGTTACTGACCATGGTCACGTAACCAGTGTTAGAATCCTATATCTAATCCCAGAAGTTAACTGTGTGTGAAATGTGTTGAATATAATTATAAAAGACTAAATTTGTTTTTGGGTGGTTACCGCCATGAAAAAACATATTTTTTTCCTCTTTTTACACAGACAAGTTTCGCTGAAATAACAGTAACATCAGTGTTCTTTTTTTTAATTTTTTTGCTAAATAATAATAAAACTGCTTTTCACTACCTGCTCATGTAGAACAGTTTTTAAACACTTTTTTATTTTATACAGGCCTGTACTTTGTTAACAGATGCTTTAGTTTTTGTGGATTTCTGTCTTTTGCGTTATAGCTGTTTTTATTTCACAATTTGCCATCTGAAACCATAGAGATCTTAAAGTAGAAAGTTATTTACAATTTACATCGAAAATTTATTAATAGAGCTGTTAAACTGTTGCGGTTAACACTACTTTGATCTATGTGAAGGATTGTGTGTGTATGTATATGTATGTGTGTGTGTGTGTGTGTGTGTGTGTGTGTGTGTGTGTGTGTGTGTTTGGGTCGTTTGACAATTCCTTGAGGGCAGAAACTGAGTTCTGTTGCAGAAAGCCGTTAATTCATTATTGCTTTTCCTTCAACTATAGCTTACTGCATTTGGTAGTTTTCCTCAATTATTAGTTTCTGTGGGAGGCTGCTGATGCATTTGAAAATTTTTTAGGCTGGTGTTGATATCTATTGGTCTGTGGTTCACATTCACAAGGTGTTTTCCGAATGTAGGATCTACACTCTCTATAAAATAACGTAGTGTTTCGGAGAAGAATCCAATAGTCCAAATGCTCAAAATCCATCATTCACACGATTGCAGACACAAATACTGTAAAAGGTTAATACTAAGTTACATTTATAGTAATAAATTAAATGGATGTTATATGTTACTGTCTTATTTCTCTTTGTGCTGTTCAAAATGTCGAGAGTGATGAAATTTTGAACTAAATCTGAGTTTCATGGCAATCAATTTAAAACTTCAGCACGTGCCAGGAACGCCATAGAAGATTTATCTCTGCAGCAAGAGTAACACCCGGCAATGCTTTGAAACACCAAGTTTCTTACACAAGAAGATTGCAGTATGGGTGTAGTTAATGGCAGACCATATGAGAATGTTAAAATACAGGAGCTGCAGTGTTCAGAACACAACACTACCAGAGCGAATGGGAGCCTTGATGAGAAACTTACAGATGCCACTCCGCGCGGTTATCAATAAGAAGAAATTGGGGGATTTGCAGAACACGAGATAAGTTGTCAACTCGGCATCCTAAAATTAATGCAGACCAGACCAGGTAGCATGGAGAGGTCTCATTCTGTAAGTGGATGAGTGATGCTACTGGCTAATCACGTATCCATAATTATTTCCTGCCTGCCACTGTTTGGAAGCAATAAATCCAGTAAACAAAGACCTTACAGATTCAAAATTGATTAGTCAATGGCTCCATGGCTGCATATAAAATCATAATGCATGTTTCAACATTCACGTATGGCAATGAGTATCGAAAATAGTCTTTTCCGTTCTAAATTCACCTGTGCTAAGCATCCTAGGAGACTTTCTCCCTCATATCGATTGAAGGTAACTTAATTGACCTCAAATCGTATTTTCGTCAACGTCCTGGTTGGGCTATCCAGGCCACACCTTCATTCAACGCTGGAGATGGGACCTGCGCCTGGACGCGACAGACCTTACGATCAGATGAGTCAGCAGGGAATGTGTCAGCCGGATGATGTCGACATCTTGCCGAGATATATCGGCTGTCGACCATTCAGCCATCATTAGGCGTGCGTGTAACCCTCACCTGAAAATGGCTGAATGGTTGACAGTATCGTGGCAAGATGTTGACATCATCTGGCTGACAGTCCGAAACCTCATGGAATGCTTGCGACTACTCGTTGTGTATACAGGCTGTGCAATTAATTTCCGTATACCACCTAAGACAGGCCAGTCTCCCATCCCTCGCGATTCACTTTGTTCATTCCAGTTATTGCCCCTGTAATCATTTTTCAGACAAGTCATAAATTGTGTACAGTCACAACTATATTGTAACGGCACGTTACGCATATACAGCTGTCCATGTGACTGCAGATGGTAGTCGCTTTTGCTCAAGCTACCTATGACACCACTCTCTGAGCTTCCTACAGTGTACTGTTATTCTCTCTGATTCTGATGCATTTCTTGCAGCCTATATGCTTAACACTCCTTGTACCTTCACTCTCTGGTTCTTCAACTGTCGTCTATAAATTTAATGTTATGAAATCGTAATGATCTTGAAATAAACACGTATGTATTTACTTTAAATTAATCTTTTAACACACCACGTAGGCCGTAAATTTATTTCGATTCTTGCCTGAAAATGTAATACGAAAAATATTCCTGAAGACGGTTTCCAAATATTCATCCAGCTTCTCTGTAATGGACGCATTCCACAACACTGCACTAGTGTGTGACAACGATAGACAGAATGGCCTGTATTTGCTACTGACGTAGTGTGTGCGTGATCTACAGACAAAAAGTTCAGGGTGCGATTCCTCATAGGGAAAAAAATAAGACCTCATAGGAGTAAGTACGATGTCGGAAACTTTATTGTGTAATGAATAATCCATAGCTACAGTGATGCAACATATACTATCAGCTTCGGCTCATTTCTTAGCTTTAATCCAGTTTCAGATTAAATGTTTGGTGAACGTCTTGTTGCGCCACGTCATTTATACGACGAAAAGAAGCGATTACATTCGCTTGGGGAAGAAGAAGTGAATGCGGATGATGACATCCATTACTCTTCCTTTTTTCCTTAGTAATGAAAAATTCCGCCCCAAGTCAGAAAGCTTTGTCCCTAAACAATACACTTACGCCCAGCTGTTGTAAAATATCCTTCAAAATAAGATAGTTGTACAGAAGTATTATCGTCCGGTTGTTTTTTTGCGCAATCAAACGGCTAGACCAAGCAAATTATTCTGATGTACAATTTTTACATTATAATGATTTACAACGTTCTTGTACGTGCAACTTTAGATAAAGGTTTTTTTTCAGGCATTTCTTTACCATCTTCAGAAATATAAGATTTTCCACTGCTCCTCCTATTTTTATTGACATTTTTCTTCCAATCTGATGGATCTATTTTTCTTTCTGAGTAGTTATTAAATGATACAGTCTCCTTTGGAGTGAAACTTACACTAGCTACGTCCGCATTTGCACTGATATACGCTGTTCTTCCAGGGTTGTCAGTTTGTAAAGAGAAAAAGGTATCCGTTGCTGTGGTAGCATGTTTCATGTGATGTTCCACGTTATTCCAGTGAAAGCTCAACTTGACAAAAATGTGATACACAACCTTGTTTGAAGTAGGTCTTCCATTATTGGTTGGGAGGCATTATCAAGCCTTTCGCCGATGTCTCAACAAGATTACCTCTAAGAGGTTGACTGGGCAAGGGGGTTTTGACCTGGACAGAGCATTCTGTTATGGAATTTAAAGCTTATTTAGTAGTAAATTCCTGTGAACCTGAAAAAGGGGTATTTATAACAGGCACAGCGTACATCCCAGACAACTGAACAACCTGTCAGTTTGAATGGGATACATCAGTTTATGGCGCTGTGTGTAAACGCTTTCTTTGAATCACTGAGGGACCATTAGCATTGTGCTGTCGACTTTGATTTGCAAGAAATAACATAAAGAAACAGAACTCTTTTACTGACTCACCGTTCATTTCTTGACACATTTTACTATCATCGTTTCTGTTTTTTTTTTTTTGACAGTTATTGATTCTTAAAGCTTGTACTGAAATTCACACTATGTACCAGTGGCTTGAGTCACGTTTTCTTTATGAACTACAAATACACGAAAGTTCCGTAGATAACACAAAACAACATTGCTATACCATTTTCATAAATCTGTTTCGTTCTGTGATACATCAGGTTACCGTGCTTAACAGTTCTTCCCTTTATGGCCATCCAAAAGCTTCAATGGAAGCACAACTTGCAATCAAAACATGCCTTACCTGAATGTACAATTCGGTAACTAGAAATGTACAAGACGTATGTCTGTACGCTGTGAAGTCTCAGTTCATTGTATCATTTCTTCTCGCTGTTCACGTGACTGTGCCGACATATGTCTTTTCTCTGGTTTTTGAGAAATGTTTTCTATTTCTCTTTTGTGAGGTGTACGTTTAATCTGTATAAACAAAGATTATTTATCAAGTCTTCTACGTGAACTGACGAGAAAACGTCGTCTTCGTTCCCATTACAAGGAAAATTTACTTAAAGTGTAAATTATTGCTAATTTAAATGTACTGGGTTTTCAGCCTAGTGATGTCGTCGAAAAGATGAAAATGATGGGAGTTAATCTCACTGAAACTTCGTACTTTTAAAAAACTCACAGGACTGTAAATCCTATAACTTTGTTTTATAACAAAATTATGTTTTTAAAAACTTTATATTAGTAATGAGAACCAAAATGACGCTTTCCACTGACATGACGAACCACATGAAACCCTAGCTGAGCATTCCTTGTCAGGGTTGAATCCGTCTACATATTAAAAGAACATTACGTAGATCAGAGCGGACAAACAAAATTTCAGCAGCTTACTACTCTGACACTATCGTCGAAGTATTATACAGTAGTTTTATTACTAAATCACGACCATTCCATCGTTGGTTCCATTCTAGACAAATACTATGAGTAGAACGTTTCTTCGAATGCGTTAATACTTACTCTTTCCGTAATTGTAGGTCAAATGAGCCAATATTCTGTCTTTAGTTATATGTGCTGTCGAACAGACATTAATGCATTTGAAAAAATACATTAGTGTGAGGTGATAGTGATACGAATGGAGCGTATTGTTACTAACTACTCTCAGAAATAACAGACATTAATGTCGAAAATAACATTATCAACTAGAAGACAGAAACACTTTTTGCTTCAATGAATCTGCAAAGCGTGAAGTCCCAGTGATATTATGGAAATCATGAGATCCCAGTGATATTAGAAGACTCACAGTTAGTTGGAGGTCGGAAACGGATGCGGATTTTGACATTACGGTTAATGAAAAACAGTTAGTTCCAAAACTCCTGTTTATTTACAGAACATATATTTACATCGTGCTGTGACCTCAGAAGGTGGTCTTCAGAATCAGTTACACTCATGTTCACACACTACCTGCAAGAAGCGCAGTTTCCTGTGTATGCCGAGAAGGAGGGAAAGTGGTCGACGAGAAATCTCGCTCAAGAAGAACGGCGGCGCGGGACTCGGTCTGCAAGCTGCTCAGAGGCGACGCCGCTGCAACATTGTCAACAGTGTCACACACTGTCTGCTCTACATTCTACTGAACGAAAAGTACAATGAATACGTCCATATTGGTTTTCCTTATGCTTACGAAATTAACCACAGTCATTTTCTTTTCCTATCAGTACCCTAGTCAGTGTGGATTAATACTCTAACCACTGTCCGTCTTAAAGACATTTTTTTTTCTAACTACCCGACCAGAAATTAACTTCTGGCTACTTTAATAACTGAAGGCTGCAATGCACACAAGCAGCTTCTTTTAAATTTTTAAACTGGATTTTCTTAGGTTTAATTGAAGCATTGTCTTGATTCATTGCAATATCAACCACTGTTTGATTTTGCACGCCATGTGGTGTGGACGCAGGATCTAAGGCGCCATGTCACGTACTGCGCGGCCCCTCCCGCCGGAGGTTCGAGTCCTCCCTCGGCCATGGGTGTGTGTGTTGTTCTTAGCATAAGTTAGTTTAAGTAGTGTGGAAGTCTAGAGACCTATGACGTCAGCAGTTTCGTCCCTTAGGAATTCACAGACATTTGAACATTCGATTTTGCACTTTCTTATGGCGTCTGAAATTGAGTGTGAGTACGCTGATAGAAATGAATATATGTATGGTAATTACCATTCAGTTCTTTTCTTCGTCTGCTACCGTAGTACTGATTGCTGCCACCTGTGTTCTGCTTTGTCTACCACCATATTGCAATTGTCTGCTACCCACTAAAAGTGATAATTAGTGGCCGTTAGTAATACTGAGTAACATTTACTGATTTTTTGGGTGACAAGCTGTTTTGCAGAAGTGCTCATTATTTGAGATTTACACAAGTAATTCATGCAGCCGTGAAGTTTATAGCGACAGTTAAAACACGACATCCGACTGTCGTGCTTACACGACAACAATCGCCGCAGGCCGCATCGCTTGGGATCGGCAGCAATACACGCATTTACAGTGCACGTGTTGAGCAAGTCGTCGACTTTTAGATTTTTATCTGGGACATACCGCCGTAGAATTACATTGAAAGCAGTTGCCGTCCCTCGGTTCTGGCCAAGGTTTTCAACAGGTTCCATTGGTTGCAAGGTAAATGCCAGGACTGAAAATTCCTTCCTAAGTATTCACAAAGGGACTCCCTCCGCCCCGTCACCAGATCGTCTGGTATCTGGCAGAAAAGTCACTGGCGCTACATGGATCATTAGTACCTACAGAATAAAAAATATCCCACAACCGTCATTTCCAGCGCCGAGTTAACAGTCTCTGGACGCCTTGGCAGTCGTTCCTGTCTACTTTTCTTCTTGTGAGCTTTTCGGTTCCACTTCGAACTTTATCTGCTCGTTTAATTTCCAGGATGCTTCTATAATATCTCACTTAAAATTCCTTCCCCCAGTTGTACTTTTACGAGAAATTCTCCTTTAATTACATGTAAAAAATGGCTCTGAGCACTACGGGACTCAACATCTGAGGTCATCAGTCCCCTAGAACTTAGAACTACTTAAACGTAACTAACCTAAGCACATCACACACATCCATGCCCGAGGCAGGATTCGAACCTGCGACCGTAGCAGCAGCGCTGTTCCGGACTGAAGTGCCTAGAACCGCACGGCCACCGCGGCCGGCAATTACATGTAAATATAGAGGATGTTTGTTTTATCTTGAGACGATTAAATGTCTCGAAAACAGCACATAGTACAAAGAAGATGTTCAACGTGAAAAGTTTATATTAGTAAAGGGGACGTTGTCTGCGTTACTACTGGCCATCTCCTAAGCACCCCTCCTGCGTGGGGGAGAGGGTCAACTTTGTGTTTTCAAATGGGATCCCCCATTTTTATTGCGTATTCCGAATCTACGCCAAAAAATACGTACAGTTTATTCAAGATATTGTATTCCATTCGTGGTATATGGCGCTGTAACCGACAAATATCAGGTGCGGCTGTTTACGCAATTAAGAACCGATGCATTTGATTCTAAATTTCAAAATGTTCAAATGTGTGTGAATTCCTGTGGGACTAAACTGCTGAGGTCATAGATCCCTAGAGTTATGCACTACTTAACCTAACTTAACGCTAAGGACAACAAACACACCGATGCCCGCGGGAGGACTCGAACATCCGGCGGGTGCGGCCGCCCGCTTCGTGACGTGGCGCCTCTAACCGCGCGGCCACTCAGCGCGGCTCTACACTTCAATTGCAATGTATATATCAACCCTTACGTTCTAACGGTTGATACTGAAGTTCGAAAGTCACTTGAGTGTTGCAAATGTGACTGTACAGTACAAACAATGTGGCTAGGCATTGATATTTCCGGCAAATAAGCTACCTCTATGGTAACATAGTTTTCTGTTCCATACGTGGTTGACTTGGTGAGTCGCCAAACCAGCGGAATGCTTGATTTCAGTGGCCACCCTCAGGGTGACTGATTTCTGTGTGTATTTCCACTCAGTCGCCGTAACTCTCGCGCTGGCCGCTACGCAGCTACCGGCGAAACACAAACCACAACCAATGTCATAAAGTAAAATGTCCGTGCAGTGGTAGTGAGAGGCGCACCTGTCGTGGATACACATACGTCGTGTAAATACTCACGCGCTCGCCCCATCGCTCAGCGTCCCACCGTGCGGCACGCTTCACTGCAGCTCCGGGCCCTTTGTAAGCACGAACACCGAACGTACCGGTACTTCTCCTCCCTGTAGCCTGTTATGGCACAGCTAGCATAATAGATGTTGTATCTGTTGCAGGAACGATAAAAATAATTTTAGTTTATGGCGAGACTGCAAGAACTAATGGTGACAGGCAACGGGAATCACCGAAGTCAAGCGTCCCAATTGCAACAGGCAAACATCCCGATGGTAACGAAAAACTTCAAAATCCACGTCATTGTTCCTGGATCACGCTATACGTAGTTTCTAACCATAAATTGAAACGGCTAACCATACTGCACTATACAGCCAAATTTGCAGCACAAAATCACATTTCGAACATGAATATCAACCGTTAGAACACAAAGATTTGCGAATACATTTACATCGTAGATGAAATGGAGAACCAAATGCTTCGGTACTTAATTGCGTAAACAGGAACACTGATATTTGTCGATTATAGCGGCATCTACCACGGATCGAAAACAATCATTTGACTGAACCCTATGTAATTTTTGGCTTAGAATCGGAACACGCAATAAAAAATGGGAGGGGGGGGGGGGGGAAGGAACTCTGCGTTTGAAAATACGCAGTTGATCTCGCCCACACAGGAGTGCTGGGTAGAAGGTAGCCTGTTTTAGCACAGACAGATGTTCCCTTTATTGATAGTAATTTTTCAAAATGGTTCAAATGGCTCTGAGCACTATCGGACTTAACAGCTGTGGTCATCAGTCCCCTAGAACTTAGAACTACTTAAACCTAACTAACCTAAGGACATCACACACGTCCATGCCCGAGGCAGGATTCGAACCTGCGACCGTAGCGGTCACGCGGTTCCAGACTGACGCGCCTAGAACCTCACGGCCACACAGGCCGGCTTAACTTTTCAGCTAGAACATTTTTTTCGTAAGATGCAGCGTTTCCGAGATATTCAGCTGTCTCAAGTTAAAACAAACAGAATTTTCATATTTGAATGTCAAGACAGCCGTACTCGAGAGAAAGTTGACGTTTTACACTGTAACTGGGCTGAGAAGATGGCCTATTGCGGCTCAAGCAGGTAATCGCATAAATTAAAACGCATGTGTGATGGAAACAAATAATCAGATACAGGTTTCTAACAGTTGCAGCATCTCTCTCTAGACACTACGCCCTGACATTTTTCTTTTCATTAACTTTAATTCCTTTAATGTTTAAACAAAAGTACACTGCTCTAACGAATAACAATCGTCTATACGCCTGACGCATGATCAATGAATACTGAAGTGGACCACGTTCACAACGACCTGCTTAGGTCAGCTAGTGGTACTCTACTGACCTCCGACGTCCATTTTGTACATCTATAAACGCCGTCAGTTCAGACGGTTTCGAGACTGAATCAATAAAAAGTGGAGGAAACGTTAAGATTGCATCTTTAATGATTCAGGTTTTCTTCATAGTCTCACCCCCCCACCCTCCCACTTGAGTAAAACACAGAATGTTCACAACGGTATTAAACCGTCAGAAAATTCCTTCCTTGGGATGCTGTTCAACTCGCGCGTCACATCCGCACCTTCTTCGGTCTTGGCGAACCACCAGAAACCCTTTCTGCACTTATTAGTTTCCTGGTAGGTTTGTATTGATAACATCCGATATGATTTTTTCCAAAAAAGAATTTTCCGCGTTTTTCATTTCAATCAAATGGCGGCAGGATCCACGCGTCGTTGTTTTTTTCTGGGAGTCAAAGTGTACGGGATACACTTCGCACACAATATTTCTCTTCTTCACAACATTCTGGAGAATTTCTTGAACATCTGATTTAGAGCTGTTGCGACTTGCGACAGTACAACGTTGACGCACTACGGCCGCACGTCCGCTACTTAATCCTGCCTGCTCTCAGCTGACGGACCGAAAATATAAGTCTTTTTTACAGTTGTTAGTTCAAGCTACAATCGTTGTTACTGCGCTGACTTCGCTTGTACACCAGGAATAAAATCAGTCTCGAAACTTCTTAGATGGACGATGTACTGTTCGTGAGTTAAATTAAAGGTAAGGACAGAAACAGGTACTTCTGCTTCAAAGTTTTCGATGACTTGGGCAATAAACATTGCAGGTCAGAAATAAAGGCACTTAATAAGTAATGCAACATATTTTTTTTCTGAAAGCAGGTCGTTTTTATTCAGGTTTTCAATACATCATATCACTCCCCACACTTCTGGCTACAAAACGCTGCTTTTCAAAATAATCCCCGTCCAATGGCAGCTTACTGGGAGGCCTTGTATGCCCGCCTGGTACTACTCTACTGGCCGACGTCGGAGCCAGTGTCTGGCTGCAACAGTAACCTCCCCGTCACACACGTACTGCTTCCTGCGGAGTGCAGCCTTCTTTGGGCCAAACAGATGGAAGTCGGAAGGTGCAAGATCCGGGCACACACCTCTCAGTACGCCAAATGGTGGACTACCAACGGAGACGTCCAGTGGTGCAGCGAGGTGTTCGATTGTATTCGGTCGATCTGTTCGAATGGGAGTGTCCGCACGTTCCAACATTGTAGGAGTCACACTGTGTGCCGCCTGCCAGTACGCGGGGCACCTTACTGAAGCGAGAACATTTCACGGTGTTCCACAGCAAATTTCGCCTTTTTTAATCGAAATTGTCTGAGAAAAGAATGTGTTGCATCACGTATTGAACGCCCTTCGTAATTTATGTGCCTGTTTAGCATTTTCAGTATTTCTTAAAAAGGCTATTTAACGAGTAAAAATTCCCAGTGAGATTTTTCTTAGAGTGTTTTTTCATTAGCAAAATTTTTCATTTTCGAATTTGTTGTGCACATTATGCACTGATGATACCATCTGCGGGACTGAAAGCCGTCTGGCGGCGTTGCGGCCATGTGAGGAGGTATGAGAAGTGCGTAAGTCGAGCAGAGACAAATGGGAAATCATTCTATACAGATTGCAAATTGGGAAATCCACTCGCATAAGAGACTATGACAAAAAGATTGTAATGACCCGGCAGCTGCGAACGAACATCTCTGGAACGACGAAGCTGGTCGGCTGTTCTCGTCCTACTGTCCTGAGGTTGTACAGAAAGTGGTTGAAGGATGGTGAAACGACAAGTAGGCAACATGGTGTTGCCCGTCCACGCTCCATCACAGAAGAAGAAAGCTTGCTCGCTCTGTAAACCATGATAGGCGACGGCATATCTGACAACAGAGCGCAACGCTGATGCAGGCACCGATGTTTCGGAGCACACCGTTCAGCGCACATTGTTGAACATGAGGCTCAGCTGCAGACAACCACACTGTGTTCCCACGCTGACCCAACGACGTCGTCAGTTACGACCGCAGTCGGCACGGGATCATCTAGAATGGATCGCGGATCAATGGAAACGTGTCACTTGGTCGGCTGTATCACGTATCTTGAGCCTCTGGTGGGTGGTCGCGTCTGGATACGCCGACAGGAAGGCGAACGGGCGAACGGACGCTCGAATGACAAACTGCGATGCGGACGGTGGCCAGTGGAGGCAGCTACTATGGGGAACATTCATCTAGGTTTCCATACGAACTTTGGTAGTAATCGAAGGCACCATGAAAGCTGTGGATTTGAATATTACTGCCGAGCAGCTGCATCCTGATTGATGACATCTTCTAGAAGGATAACTGTCCGTATCACAAGGCCAGAATCGTACCAGATTCGCATGATATGAACCCGATAGAAAAATTACGGTTGCTTATCGGGCCGAAGCACTGCGCTCACAGACCAACGGCCCAGACTCACTGAAATTGTTTGATCTGTGTGTGAACTTGTGGTGCTGGAAATCTTTGGAAACCTACCGAGGACATGTCAAAACCATGCGACGTGATATCGCCACTGTATTGCGTTTGAGCTGTGTAGCAACCGCTGTTAAGTCGGTGGTCGTATTGTTGTGACACATTCTAAACTAAAACTGAAATCCGTCCGAACAGACCTCGCAAGGCGCAACGGCAGCGACCGACCGCCGTGTCGTCCTCAGATGATAGGCGTCACTGGATGCAGATGGGGAGGGGGCGTGTGGCCAGCACAACGCTCTCCCGGCCGTTGTCAGCTGTAGCTCCTCAATTGACCTCACAAGGGCTGAGTGCAACCGCCTGCCAACAGTGCTTGGCAGACCCGGACGGTCACCTATCCAGATACTAGCAAACCCCGACAGCACTTAACTTCTGTGATCAGACAGGAACCAGTGTCGCCACTGCAGCAAGGACATTGGCTTTATCACATCATTGCTTGTAAAGAATACCATTAAGCACATCATTGTAAAGGGGACAAATTTCCAAATGTTTTACTGATGGCACAAATACCAGTGTCTCCCACATTCAGGTCATAAGGTTTCGGTAGCTCATTTTTGTCTTTTTGAAGTAATAGTGCACAGCAATAGGACACTGCGTCTGTCTAGAGACAAACCAGTCTCCCCATTTTAGTGACACTCAAATCGTTTTAATACTATTGGTCACAGTAAAATTATTTCTTAGGCAAGCAGTAAAGGAAACAAAAGAAAAATTTGGAGTAGGAATTAAAATTCATGGAGAAGAAATAAAAACTTTGAGGTTCGCCGATGGCATTGTAATTCTGTCAGACACAGCAAAGGACTTGGAAGAGCAGTTGAACGGAATGGACAGTGTCTTGAAAGGAGGATACAAGATGAACATCAACAAAACCAAAACGAAGATAATGGAATGTAGTCGAATTAAGTCGGGTGATGCTGAGGGAATTAGATTAGGAAATGATGCACCTAAAGTACAAAAGGAGTTTTGCAATTTGGGGAGCAAAATATCTGATAGTGGTCGAAGTAGAGAGGATATAAAATGTAGACTAGCAATGGCAAGGAAAGCGTTTCTGAAGAAGAGAAATTTGCTAACATCGAGTATAGATTTAATTGTCAGGAAGTCGTTTCTGAAAGTATTTGTATGGAGTATAGCCATGAATGGAAGTGAAACGTGGACGATAAATAATTTGGACAAGAAGAGAATAGAAGCTTTCGAAATGTGGTGCAACAGAAGAATGCTGAAGATTAGATGGGTAGATCACATAACTAATGAGGAGGTATTGAACAGAACTGGGGAGGAGTTTGTGGCACAACTTGACTAGAAGAAGGAATCGGTTGGTAGGACATGTTCTGAGGCATCAAGGAATCACGAATTTAGAATTGGAGGGCAGCGTGGATGGTAAAAATCGTAGAGGGAGACGAAGAGATGAATACACTAAGCTGATTCAGAAGGATGTACACTCCTGGAAATTGAAATAAGAACACCGTGAATTCATTGTCCCAGGAAGGGGAAACTTTATTGACACATTCCTGGGATCAGATACATCACATGATCACACTGACAGAACCACAGGCACATAGACACAGGCAACAGAGCATGCACAATGTCGGCACTAGTACAGTGTATATCCACCTTTCGCAGCAATGCAGGCTGCTATTCTCCCATGGAGACGATCGTAGAGATGCTGGATGTAGTCCTGTGGAACGGCTTGCCATGCCATTTCCACCTGGCGCCTCAGTTGGACCAGCGTTCGTGCTGGACGTGCAGACCGCGTGAGACGACGCTTCATCCAGTCCCAAACATGCTCAATGGGGGACAGATCCGGAGATCTTTCTGGCCAGGGTAGTTGACTTACACCTTCTAGAGCACGCTGGGTGGCACGGGATACATGCGGACGTGCATTGTCCTGTTGGAACAGCAAGTTCCCTTGCCGGTCTAGGAATGGTAGAACGATGGGTTCGATGACGGTTTGGATGTACCGTGCACTATTCAGTGTCCCCTCGACGATCACCAGTGGTGTACGGCCAGTGTAGGAGATCGCTCCCCACACCATGATGCCGGGTGTTGGCCCTGTGTGCCTCGGTCGTATGCAGTCCTGATTGTGGCGCTCACCTGCACGGCGCCAAACACGCATACAACCATCATTGGCACCAAGGCAGAAGCGACACTCATCGCTGAAGACGACACGTCTCCATTCGTCCCTCCATTCACGCCTGTCGCGACACCACTGGAGGCGGGCTGCGCGATGTTGGGGCGTGAGCGGAAGACGGCCTAACGGTGTGCGGGACCGTAGCCCAGCTTCATGGAGACGGTTGCGAATGGTCCTCGCCGATACCCCAGGAGCAACAGTGTCCCTAATTTGCTGGGAAGTGGCGGTGCGGTCCACTACGGCACTGCGTTTTGATCCTACGGTCTTGGCGTGCATCCGTGCGTTGCTGCGGTCCGGTCCCAGGTCGACGGGCACGTGCACCTCCCGCCGACCACTGGCGACAACATCGATGTACTGTGGAGACCTCACGCCCCACGTGTTGAGGAATTCGGCGGTACGTCCACCCGGCCTCCTGCATGCCCACTATACGCCCTCGCTCAAAGTCCGTCAACTGCACATACGGTTCACGTCCACGCTGTCGCGGCATGCTACCAGTGTTAAAGACTGCGATGGAGCTCCGTATGCCACGGCAAACTGGCTGACACTGACGGCGGCGGTGCACAAATGCTGCGCAGCTAGCGCCATTCGACGGCCAACACCGCGGTTCCTGGTGTGTCCGCTGCGCCGTGCGTGTGATCATTGCTTGTACAGCCCTCTCGCAGTGTCCGGAGCAAGTATGGTGGGTCTGACACACCGGTGTCAATGTGTTCTTTTTTCCATTTCCAGGAGTGTAGATTGTAGTAGGTACTGAGAGATGAAGCAACTTGTACAGGATAGAGTAGCATGGAGAGCTGCATTAAACCAGTCTCAGAACTGAAGACCACAACAACAACAGGCAACTATGATGTAAAAAACGCACTGTATATGCGAAACCCAGGTTCGGTATAAGAAAGAGCCTGATGGCCTTAATCAGATCAGGTTAAATAAATGAATAAATAAATAAATATAACAAAACGTTCTATTTTTCTTTGCTCGTTTTCCATATTTTCTACTGAGGCAAATAACTTAGCATACGATGTACCATTGGAGTCGAGAGACAAGCAATAAGGAACACTGTGTGTTTTTTCTTAACAACATAGTTTCAGCAATATCGTATTTATCCGCCGATACCATGTAACGACATAAAATTAAAATATAAACGTAGGGTTTCGCGCCCATTGTCACATTCAATAAAATTTTTCTGGGTTTGTGACCGCATTGTCCATATATAGGTAAAACTATCGACGTTCCGGTCACTGTTGCAAGCGACCTTCTTCAGAGTGTTTTTGCTTGATATATATAGATAGCCGGCCGCGGTAGTCGGGCGGTTCTAGGCGCTTCAGTCTGGAACCGCGCGACTGCTACGGTCGCAGGTTCGAAGCCTGCCTCGGGCATGGATGTGTGTGATGTCCTTAGGTTTGTTAGGTTCAAGTAGGTTTAAGTTCTTGGGGACTGATGACCTCAGATGTTAAGTCCCATAGTGCTCAGAGCCATTTGAACCATATACTAACAAAGCGGTCATAAACACAGAAAATTTTTATTGAATTAAAATTAAAATGTCCTCACCTGTACAAAATGTATGTACAAGTAGAGACTGTGACGCAGAAAGCCTGGGTCTGGTCGTTAGTCGTGCACGGACGGCCAAAGCGGCAAATTCGGGTTCGAGTTCCGTCAGGTAGAAATTTTCGCTGTCGTTCCTGCGTTAAACAGCTGATGGTTGATCATTTTCGCAATTGCGGAAACATTTCATGTGTTTCATAACGGTTGTAGTGGAGCAGTGCTTGTTTGTAAGGCACTGCAGTATCGCATCGCAGTACATTAGTAAATCAAAAGAGTTACTTCTTCAGTAACACGTGCGCCAGTAGTGAGAAACAGAAGCAACAAAGAGTTGTGCGATTCGTCGAGGACTTCTTCATTAAGAAACCGGTCATCCGATTATTTCGGCAAGGATGAGAAGTAAATGTAAAAGGTCAGATGCATGGAGTTACACACCAATATCACTGACGTCGGTTTCTTACAGGATCCGAAAAAGTAGTCTAAGCTCCAGTGTGTGTACTAAGAATAGGAAGGCTGTGCAAGACGGCGTGTGCAAGCATTTGTCAATGATATGACTTGATTTATATATATATATATATATATATATATATATATATATATATATATATATATATATATGGCTCTTCAGTAGGTATATAAAACATGTGTGCATTCGAATGCAGTGTTGTGTCTAAATTCCAAAGCAATCGATGAAGAACTTCCGAAGATTTACGATTTTGTACAAACTAACATTTACATCTATATAAATAAAAATGTAAACGTTCGTGTGTTCAAAATCTACATTTCAAACGTGCTTCATCAATTGATTCCACATATTGACACAGTGTTGCATTGGAATACGTTTTTACGTACCTACTAGATCGCCACGTATAATATACACTGAAGCGCCAAAGAAACTTGTGTAGGCATGCGTATCCAAACACAGAGAGATGTAAAGAAGCAAAACACGGTGCAACGGTCGGCACCGCCTCTATAAGACAAGTGCCTGGCGCAGTTGTTAGATCGGTTACTACTGCTACAATGGCAATTTATCAAGATTTAGTTGCGTTTGAACGTGGTGTTACAGTCGGCGCACGAGAGATGGGAATCTCCAAGACAGCGATGGGATTTACCCGTACGACCATTTCACGAGCGGGCCGTGAATATCAGAAATCCGGTAAAACACCAAATCTCCGACATCGCTGCGGCCGGAAAAAGACCCCGCGAGAAAGGGACCAACGACGAGAGAAGAGATCCTTCAACGTGACTGAAGTGCAACGCTTCCGCAAATTGCTGCACATTTCAATGCTGGCCATCAACAAGTTTCAGCGTGCGAACCATTCAACGAAACATCATCGATATGGGCTTTCGGAGTCGAAGGCTCATTCGTGTACTTATGATGACCACACCACACAAAGCCTTACGCCTCACCTGCGCCCGTCAACACCGATATTGGACTACTGTTGATGACTGGAAATATGTTGCCTGGTCAGACGTCCGTTGAAAATTGTATCGAGCGGAAGGGCATGTAAGGGTGTGGAGACGATCTCATGAGTTCATGGTCCCAGCATGTCAGCAGGGGACTGTTCAAGCTGGTGGAGGCTAGATACGACTCTGATAGGTGACACGTACGTAAGCATCCTGTCTGATCACCTGCATCCATTCATGTCCATTGTGCATTCTGGCGGACTTGAGCAATTCCAACAGGACAATGCGATACCCCACACGCCCAGAATTGCTACAGAGTGGCTCCAGGGACATACTTCTGAATTTCAACACTTCCGCTGGCCACCAAACTCCCCAGACATGGACATATGAGCATTACTGAGCGTATAGGGATGCCTTGCAACGTGCTGTTCACAAGAGATCTCGACCCCGTCGTACTCTTACGGATTTATGGACAGCCCTGCAGGATTCATGGTGTCAGTTCTCTCCAGCACTACTTCAGACATTAATCGAGTCTATGCCACGTCTTGTTGCATCACTTCTGCGTGTTCGCGGGGGCCTTACACGATATTACGCACGTGTACCAGTTTCTTTGGCTCTTCAGTGTATAAATACATATGAAATAAGTACAGGGGAAATCTATATAAAATGCTATTGTTCGCTTGTTCAAAATGTAAAATCTGTGTAAGTTCTTCATTGACTGCTTGAAAATGATGACACAATTTTGCATTTGATTGTGCACGTGTTTTTATATGGCTATTTTTTAAACGCAGGTATATATAATATATAAAGAAATATGAAATATGTAAAGAGGAAACATTTTTATCAAAAGCCTCGAAAAGTGTTTGATCGATTATTTTAAATTTTTACACAATACTCCAATGAACATTCTGACGTACATAGGTTTTATATTTTCAATATTATAGTATATAAATATATTCGTATTAAATATATAACAGTGAAACGTTGTTAGCAAACAGGAAAGTTACACTTGTGACTTATCAGCTTATGATTACGATACTACAACAGATCTGAGTATGCAATAACAAGAAACACGGTTCAGTGTCACAGAGAGGGGGGAACAGCAGAAGGGCATAGTGTTGACAGGTACAAAGCAGAAAGGAGATGGAGTGAGGGGGCTGAAGGAGACGGGGAGAGAGAGAGAGAGAGAGAGAGAGAGAGAGAGAGAGAGAGAGATGGTGGTGGAGAAGATGAACGTAGAAATGAGGAGTGAGGTGATGGACAGAGAGAAGTGGAAGGAGGTTGAGGTGGAGGTGGTGGTGGTGGAGGAGGAGGAGGAGGATGAGGAAGATATGGACAGAGACCGGGGGGAGGGTGGGGGAGATTAGGACGTACATCCAATTCCATGTTAGAAACGTATGCTTTCTGTTTTCTTCCTTTTCCATTCAACCAGTCTGAGACACCGCAACGCGTGGAAGGAAACAGTTAGTATGGGAATAATATTTCTGTTTCCTTAACCACTGCGTACTCCACTTATTATCACTCTCTCTTTTTTTATATTTTTTTACACAAGCCAAAAAGCTGCCAAGACCAGCGCATGGTCGTTTTCTGGTAAGCAAAGTAATGTTTGTACAACCATACTTAAACGTGTGGAAGCGTGAAGAATTTATACAAGCTTGCTCAAGCACCTTAGGTGTTCCATGCGGTGCACCATCGACGACTAGCCAAGATATGACCATGCGAATTGTGTTCGCAAATATATGGTAAGACGAATATTTGGCTGATACAACCGTATACTTCGTAATGGACGGCGAGTGCTCCACAGACTCGAAAGTGACATCGGATGTGCTACAAGGAAGCGTAATAGTATTTCTGATGTTCTCAGTATATATAAACGATTTAACACATAGTATCACAAGTATTAGAAGACTATTCGCTGACGATCGTTTTTCCTACAGGAAGCTAACGTCGTTGGACGGTGGTGACGAGTTGCAGAAAGACTTGGATAAAATTTCCACTTGGTATAATGGAAGCAGCCCTATTCAAATGTACATAAATGTAACGTAACGCCTATACCGATCGGTTTAGTAAGTCAAGGTTGCAGAAAAGTAACACGAATTCTTTATAGATGAATGGCGAAACTGTTAGAAGCGACTACAGCGAAGATCAGTTTGGACTCCAGGGAAATTTAGGGCACGAGGCTGCTCTTAGAAGATACTACCTACGTCTGTAGCATTTGTAGACTTAGAGAAAGCTTTTGACAATGTTGACTGGAGCACATTCTTCAAAATTCTGAAGGTAGCATCGGTAAAAATACAGGGAGCGAAAAGTTTTATACAACTTGTGCATAAGCAAGATGTCAGTTATAAGAGTCGAGGAACATGAAGGGGAAGCAGTGGTTGAGAAGGGAGTGAGACAGGGTTGTTGCCAGTTCCCTAATGTTATTCAGTCTGTGCATTGAGCAAGCAGTAAAGCAAACCAAATAAAAATTTGGAGGAGGATTTAAAGTTTAGGGAGAAGAAATAAAAACTTTGGGTTTGACAATGACATTGTAATTCTGTCAGAGACAGAAAAGGACTTCGGAGAGCAGCTGTACGGAGTGAACAGCGTCTTAGAAGGAGGATGTAAGATGAACATCAACAAAAGCAAAACAAGGATGAGGGAACATAGCCGAGTAAAATCAGGAGATGCTAAGGGAATTAGATTAGGAAACACGGATTTAAAAGCGGTAGATGGGTTTTGGTATTTGGCCAACAAAATATTCGATGACAGTCGAAGTACAGAGGATATAAAATGTAGATTTGGCAGTGGCAAGAAAAGCGTTAGTATCGAAAATTGTTAGTATCGAATATAAATTTAAGTATTAGAATTTTCTGAAGGCATTTTCCTAGAGTTTAGCCACGCATGGAAGTGAAACATGGACGATAAACAGATTAGACAAGAAGAAAATAGAAGCTTTTTAAATGTTGTGCTACAGAAGAATGCTGAAGATTACATGGGTAGATTGCGTAATTAATGAGGAGGTACTGAACAGAACTGGGGAGACAAGAAATTTGCGGCACAACTTGAGTAAAAGGTGAGTCCGTTTGATTAGACACATTCTGAGATATCAAGGGATCACCAAGGTAGTACTGAAAGTAAGAGTGGGGGCTAAAAATCAGAAAGAGAGACCACGAGATGAATACAAAAAGAAGATTCAGAATGATGTAAGTTGCAGTAGTTATTTGGGAGATGAAGAAGCTTGCCCAGGATAGAGTAGCTTGGAGAGTTGCATCAACCAGTCTTCGGACTGAAGACTAAGATAGCAATGATGCCTGTACCAAAGAGAAAGAACTCTGCAGTATCTGATTACAAGATTAGTGGTGAACATGTTGAGTGCTTCAAATCTTATGAGTAGCTTGGAGTAATAAATACTAAAAAGCAAAATGAAATTGGACTATAGCGTAAAATCAGTGTTAGGGAAGTCAAATGAAAGAAATAGATTTTTTGGAAGTCAATACATGTTTAAAGAAAATTACGTGTGCGCCGTGTCGAAAGTTACGGTTGTTTTCTCTGCTTCCAGAGAGTCATTTAGAGCGGAGTATCGTGCTGGATCCGCCAGAGGGTGTACAGCGAGGGCTTGCGTCTCGAGCGCCATCGTGGCCGAGATGGTCGCAAGCATGGCTGATGAGAGGGGGTGAGTCAAGTCAACTGCAGCAAATGAAATCAGCAACATACTCCGGAGACCAGCCAGCGCAGTCTCCACAGTGGACAAGCGAGACGCGAGCTGAGCTGGGCGTGAATGTGTTGTAGTCAGTCAGCTGCACGTAGACGAACGAGCGAGTTCTGGGCAGAGCCCTGAGCGAGGGCTTCAACAAGCTGGTGCGCCGCGGTACTCCCAGCCAGGGTGTTATTCACAGCAGGACGGACAACCGTCACAGTCGAGGCGGAGAAAGGTGTTTCTGCACATCAAGTGGAGCACTACCTGAGTAGTTTTGCAAGTGGTGGCTCACACTGGTGGTTTCGTGGTTGATCCAGTGCACTGTGTTGTACACGAGCGAAGCACTGGGTGTGTTCCTAGCCACAAACCGTGCGCGAAAGTCCGTGGTTGTCGTGTGACGAGTTGTGGCTGTTTACTGGTAGTGCAGACAAATGCGAGTGTGTGCGCTTTGAGCGAGAGCAGTTCAGGTTGTTGGCTATACCTCGTACGCTGTGAGCACGATTTAACTGTATTAATCCCAAAGCGTTTCGACTCAACTAACGCCCTGAGTGTTGCCAGTTGTTGACAAAATTCTGCTGCGAATTCATCTTGTTTTATGTGAATAATCAATTGTTGTATTATTGTACAAGAACGTTTGTGTAAGTAGTCTGGTAGAGACTTGTGTGTACATTGTTGTGGTAACTACACTATGTGATCAAAAGTATCCGGACACCCCCAAAAACAAACGTTTTTCGCATTAGGTGCATTGTGCTGCCACCTACTGCCAGGTACTCCATATCAGCGACCTCACTAGTCATTAGACATCGTGAGAGAGCAGAATGGGGCGCTCCGCGGAACTCACGGACTTCGAACGTGGTCAGGTGATTGGTTGTCACTTGTGTCATACGTCTGTACGCGAGATTTCCACACTTCTAAAAACGTCCCTACGTGCACTGTTTTCGATGTGATAGTGAAGTGGAAACGTGAATGGACACGTACAGCACAAAAGAGTCCAGGCCGACCTCGTCTGTTGACTGACAGAGACCGCCACAGTTGAAGAGGGTCTAATCTGTCGTAGGCTGACATCAATCCAGAGCATTACACAGGAATTCCAAACTGCATCAGGATCCACTAAAAATACTATGACAGGCGGGAGGTGAGAAAACGGATTTTTTTGATCGAGCAGCTGCTCATAAACCACAGATCACGCCGGTAAATGCCAAACTAGGCCTCGCATGGTATAAGGAGCGTAAGCATTGGACGATTGAGCAGTGGAAAAACGTTGTGTGGAGTGACGAATCACGGTATACTATGTGGCGATCCGATGGCACGGTGTGGGTGTAACGACAACTGTACATATAATAATTTTTTTCTTTATGAATTTAGATAAATTAATGTAAGCAATGTTTTGAACTTTTTTTTCGGTTCGTATCGTTATGTTAAAGAGACTGTGAGCAACTTTTGAAATGAATATTATTATTTATGTTAGATTTCAAATAATGTGGTAATCAAAGGAAAGTGTATTTAATGTTAAAACTATTGTAAGATGTGAAAATTGTAATTTATACACTTGGTCCATACGTAGGTAATGCATTAGGATATGTGTAGTAGAAAACCTGTGGTGAATACCCTACCTGTAGGGGAGCGGGAAAAGGTGGAGGCAGGCGAGGCGGGAAAACGCACACTGGCGCGGTTCGGCACAACGGGCACAGTATTACAGTCGGAGGCGAGCAACAGTCGGAGTTGGGCATCGTTCGGAAGTACACGTACTGTACCGAGGAGGCTACCCAGGAAAAGTGGATTCCATTGAGCCTCGGATGAACCGATTCCGACGACTACTTGGCATGGCTATATTCTGAGGCACAAAATTGGAAAGATTACGACGCTAAGAAGATGGAAAGTGCCGATGTAGTGTGAGCCTTAGCCGTGCTTGTACTGTATGTGTGCCGTGCTGCCCGCTATCTCGCTGCCCGCCATCCGCCGCACCGACTTGCACAGGTCAAACAAACATTTATTTCATCTTGAGAAGTGTATCTGTGTGGACCAGTGTCGAAAATGTTTCTGACTGTTCAATAATAACGTGACTTTTACCAGCATTGCCTTAGCCGTGACTTATCCTGATCATTGGCCTAGACAGGGTCCTTACCTCGTATTGTGCAACCCGAGTATCCTGAACTGAAAGTTTAATGTTAGTGTTAATGAAAATTATCAGCAGATTAATCTATGCCATAAAGGAGTCTAAAGTTCTGTGTGTTATTGCAAATGTTGGTAAAGAACAAAAGCATGACTAAATTGGAAGAGAGTTTTTTGAATTGAGTTAGCGATGTTATTTAATTAATTTGAGACAGAAATAATGACAGTTAAATTATTCAGAAGTAAGACAAAAGAGTAGCTATCCATAGATTGATAATTTTGAGTGTTAATTTGCCTTCAGTACTTAATAGTTTCAGTTTAACGACCATAACAGTTTCAGGGTCCCCCCCCCCCCCCCCCCTTCTCTTGTCCATTCTTTCAAAGCTTGAAATGTGTTGATCAGATTTGACCAGTAAAGCTAAGTCTATATTAATCCTAAGTGTATTAGTGTTTTTCCATCATTAATAGTGATATTGTGTGTGTACTTTCAAGATTGTCGATGCTAGGGCAATCTATGCCCGATTTCAGTCTGCTCAACATACAAAATGCAGTTCGCAGTAATCATTACTGTGTGGTGTTGTGTAATTTTAGCTAGTCCAAATTAATACAAGAGGAGAAAACTTTAGTTCAGTGGATTTTTTTTTGGTTCCAAACTTTGCCATATAACGCAACGTTACTACGTGTAGTTATGCTTGTACATGCACCCACTTGTACAAGGAAAAACTCACTCATTGCCTAAGTAGGCTGGCGACCGAATTATTAATTATAGGTAGCATCTACTGTGTGTACTTCTTGTCCATGCGAAAGAGTAATTATACTTTACATTTGCTTGATGCATCAGTGTAGTTATTGACTGAGTATAAGTCCGATCTTGCTTCTATTAGGTACACGCGGTCAACTAATGTACTAAAATCCTTGTTTATAAGGTGAAGCCCGTGAACTTATTGCAGTACAGGCTTTATAGAGCTAACGTACGTCCGAGCAGGGCGGTAGCGTTACAAGTGGCTTCCCGGTGACAGGACATCCAGCTGTTGTCGGTTACAAATTAATGTAAATACCGAACAGTGGATGTTCAGTGGCACGAATTGCAATAAAAGTCAGTAAAATAAACTGCAGTGTGAGTCAAGTACGGTAGTGTGGTGTAGCGTACATTCAGTATGGACGGGAATGTAGACGGGGTAGATGTGCCGAGCGAAATGGAGAATGCGGCTGGCAGTAGCCGGAGTTTACGCGGCCAGATAACAGATGGCGTTAGCGGAAGACAATTGGCGTACATACAATACCACGAACATGTCAATGAACAGATTGAAAGGTTGAGATCGCCTCGGACACAACAAGGAATAAAACAGGAAGTAGAAGGTGACTTTGTAGATGATAGTGGTTATGTGAACGAATCCACTGACATATTTGATTCACCACAGATAAAGAAAGAACCGAAAGAAACTTCTGAAGTAGAACCGGAACACACGGATTCCGTAGAACAAAACAGTGTAAAAATTTTAAGTATGAACGATTTATTTGAACAATTAACCAAACAAATTGCAGGACAGAGTGAGCAGCTCAAAACCCAAAATGAGCAACTTCAAAAACAAGTCGGCAATCAGGTTAATCAGGTTAAAACACATGTTGCAGAGCAGCTCAAAACACAAAATGAGCAACTTCAAAAACAAGTCGGCAATCAGGTTAATCAGCTTAAAACACACGTTGCAGAGCAGCTCAAAACACAGAGTGATCAGATTAAAGCACAGGTCGAAGGACAGGGAATTAAAATTAGTAAACAAATAGAACAGGTAGAACAAAAAGTGGGTAATTTAAGTTCTGTGGTAAATACTCTGAAATTTGAAATTGATGTTATTAACAAAAATATGGATACTATGCAGGAGGAAATTGGTAACATTAATAGTAGATTTGATGTTGAAATTCTCAACATTCAAGAGAAAGTAGAACCTCTGGTTGAAACTAAGGTAGACGAAAAAGTTTTCGGTCTTAAAACTGAGATCGTAAACAAATGTCAACACGGGATATCGCAATTGAAAAAGGTAGTTTTAGACACTGAAAGGGATTTAAGTAAAAAAGTATCCGGATGTGTTCAAAATTGTGAACAAAATACTACGAAAATTCAAGGCAGAATTTTCGATCTGGAGAGCAAAATTAAAGATAGGCCTGGTGTTGTCTGTAATGGCACACCAATTACGAAGCTGTTAGAAGGCGAGGAACGCTTCGATCCAGCCAAGAAACATAATGGGTGGCATCCGTTAGATTTTATCAAAAATTGCGAGAGAGTATTTCCTGAGCACTTGTCTGATCAGGAAAAGATAAATGTAGTAATTAGCGCCTTAGCAGGTGACGCTAAGCGCTGGGGGATAAATTTAAATACCGAACGAATGACGTTCGAAGAATGTAGGCAGAGATTTACGGAAGAATATTGGTCTGAACAAAAGCAGGACCATTTATGGCGGGAGTTCATCATGGCAAAACAGCATGATAACAGGGGCAGGAATTCTTTGAAAGATTTCTGCGAGCATTGGTACCGGAAATTGACGCATTTAAGAGGCCGAAGATCAGATTCAGAAATTATCTGGGAGTTATATAAAAAGCTTCCAGAAGATTCAAAGAGGTATGTAGGAAGCAATCATCGCAGCTTCCAAGCATTTCTCGAAAGAGTCGAAGACGAAGATCATTGGCGCGAAAGTCGTGCCAATTATCAAAATTTTGGTAACTGTAATAACCTACACAATGACGAACGAAACGACGGCGATGGATTTCGCGTCAATATAATACGGAGAGGAAGAGGCAGAGGAAGAGGCAGAGGAAGAGGCAGAGGAAATTATCCAGGTCGCGGTCGAGAGTATACCGCGCAAAATAATAACGACGCGGGAAACTAATTTCCGCGAACGTTGCGGGCCAAACGGAAGCGGACAATACATACCGGCCCCGATTTGAGAAAAGATACCGGACCGACCGTAATGCAATGAGACAGGCTAGGGACAGATATGGAACGCCGCGACGTATTGTGGCGAAACAAGCTTCAGGTGCGAGCCAGAATGAGTCATCTCTGCCGCACAGAGCGCTACATGTTAACAGGCGAGTGGAGCATCAGAGTGCAACGGCCCAGCCTAGCAGAACATCTGTTCGGAAAGAAGCCGCTAGCAATACGGCAGCAGTAGGTACGAACGTAGCCGTAAGAGCTGAGGAAAATTTTACGAGTGATAATTCCGTGGCAAAGGAAACAATAAATGAAACTGTGAATAAACAGAGAGGTGCGGTTAGCAGTGTTTGCAATGAGATAAAAGGCGAGGATGAATTAGCAGAAGTAACTGATTGGCGTGTGCGGATCGATGATCTGTATCAGGGCCTAAAGCAATGTGAGTGGGAGGATTTTAAAAGGGAGTATGAGGCGAAGAAATTAGTTGGTGGAAAGAGAGATAGTAGGGACGTGCATAAAGTGACGTGGCCCAAATTTGAAGAGGGGAGAATAAATAGCGCCGCGCAAAGTACGCGTGCTGCCGATAGGAGGAAGGTTAATGGTAGGAAGGATTTGGAGGATGAAATCCTCAGCATTGACGAAGAAATAACTTCTGCTAACAGTCCGCCAATAGTACAAGCTGCTACCGAGAGGCACCGTGGAGAAGGGGTAGATGATTACCTGAAAGTAATTAAAGTCCACGAGGATTACACTAAATATGAAGTCACAGTAGATGTAAATAAAGCTGATGATGAGGCCGTTTTGCCAAAAGAGGAGATTGAATTAAAATCCAAGCCTGACGACAATACAGAGGAAGAACTTAGTGCCTGTCTCAGAAAAGCTTTTATGTTAGAACCTGAAAGCGATCCGGAATGGTCGGATTCCGACGATAGTTCGGGTGATGAAAGATACACAAATACAGACGAAAATGAATGTACTAACTCTCCCTATTGCGCAAAAGTAGCGTACTTAAGTGAATCTGATGTTGAGGAAGAGAGTAGTGGTGATTCTAGTGAAGAGGAATTTTCAGGTGTAAAGGAAAATGAATATACTTTTACTGAAAGAGAATATTTCGGTAATAGCGAAAATAAGGGGGATACAGCTAATTGTGATATTGTAACTAATGATGACGAAGTTTCAAAACAAAATCCAGATGTTGAGACCGAACAAAGAAAGAAAGAGCCACCGGACGACTCAGTGTTTATTTTGCAAAGAGCTCAAGTAAGCAAAGACTTTGGACTCCAGAAACCGAAAAAGCCGCCAGATATAAATGGTTCACAGGGCAGGAACGTATCTTGAGGAAAAAACAGGAAGGGGCATGATTTAGAGTCTGGGGCAGGTTTATATCGGATTTTGAGAATGTCATGAACACATTACATTATGAAACTACAGGATTTCCACCGGAAGAAATTTTGTTAGGCAGAAGTAGTAAAAGTTTAATTGAAGAAAAACTAGAGTTTCCACCTTGTACAAGTTTGGGATTGGATCAAAAGAAAGAATTGGTGATAAAAAGGGCAAAGCAAAAAGCTGAATCTAGATCTAAAAGACACAATAAAAATTTAAAAGTTTCAAAATTTAAAATTGGAGATTATGTTCTTTTAAAAACCCACGAAAAGTCTAGTGAACTAAACCATGAAATTTCAAAATTTAAATATATTTATAATGGACCATATATAATACAGAATATTCCACACGACAATGCTTACTACCTGATCTACCCAAAATCCAAAAGACCTTTAGGTGTAAGAAATATTGTGGACCTGAAACTGTATGTTCCTAGGAACGAGTAAATGTGCTGTATCTTATGCTGAACCCAAGTTATTCTAAATGTATCTAATCTTTGTAAATGTCTGTATACCCTTGAAAGTGTGCTAATGTAGTTATGTGAGTTTCAGATTACCAATTGTACTGTAACTGTAAAAATGTATGGAGAAAAGGACTGAAAAGAAAGGATAAATGCTATCAGCCAGATAAAAGATGGGACTGTCAAAAATGAAAATGGGCAGTGTATGAACCATAATATGAAGGACTGCCAAATACCAATGAGGGCAGATAAATAATCGATGGAAAATTGTAAATGTGATCCAGGAGATGTGACAATATGAAGTGAAAAGGACTGCCCAAATCCGCATAATAGGCAGCAAATATGTGTAGTTAATTTTCTGAATATATGTGTGTGTGTTTTGTTTAGTAAGTAAGGAAATGGACTGCTATTCAAAGCAAGCAGCGACAAATTATCTTATAGTGTATACAAAATATGCAATTGTTTTTGTAGTTAAATGTTTGTATTCCAGAATTTTAAATTATTTCTTTGAGAAATTTAGAAAAAATGATTAAATTGCTATTTTAGTGATGTTATGATGGGAAGTTGGACTGTGCAAAAGGCACTTGAGTAAATGACAAGTAATTATTCTTGATGTGTTAAAAAAGTGTAAACCTATATACAGTGAGTAAAAGGAAATATGTAGTGTAAATCTTTTTGGACAATTAAGTAAAGATTCGGAACCACTGTATAATTGTAAGATTTAGTGTTCCCATAAAATTTGGACTTAAGAAAATTTTCTGGAAACAGGGGCATGTGTAACGACAACTGTACACATAATATTTTTTTTCTTTATGAATTTAGATAAATTAATGTAAGCAATGTTTTGAACTTTTTTTTCGGTTCGTATCGTTATGTTAAAGAGACTGTGAGCAACTTTTGAAATGAATATTATTATTTATGTTAGATTTCAAATAATGTGGTAATCAAAGGAAAGTGTATTTAATGTTAAAACTATTGTAAGATGTGAAAATTGTAATTTATACACTTGGTCCATACGTAGGTAATGCATTAGGATATGTGTAGTAGAAAACCTGTGGTGAATACCCTACCTGTAGGGGAGCGGGAAAAGGTGGAGGCAGGCGAGGCGGGAAAACGCACACTGGCGCGGTTCGGCACAACGGGCACAGTATTACAGTCGGAGGCGAGCAACAGTCGGAGTTGGGCATCGTTCGGAAGTACACGTACTGTACCGAGGAGGCTACCCAGGAAAAGTGGATTCCACTGAGCCTCGGATGAACCGATTCCGACGACTACTTGGCATGGCTATATTCTGAGGCACAAAATTGGAAAAATTACGACGCTAAGAAGATGGAAAGTGCCGATGTAGTGTGAGCCTTAGCCGTGCTTGTACTGTATGTGTGCCGTGCTGCCCGCTATCTCGCTGCCCGCCATCCGCCGCACCGACTTGCACAGGTCAAACAAACATTTATTTCATCTTGAGAAGTGTATCTGTGTGGACCAGTGTCGAAAATGTTTCTGACTGTTCAATAATAACGTGACTTTTACCAGCATTGCCTTAGCCGTGACTTATCCTGATCATTGGCCTAGACAGGGTCCTTACCTCGTATTGTGCAACCCGAGTATCCTGAACTGAAAGTTTAATGTTAGTGTTAATGAAAATTATCAGCAGATTAATCTATGCCATAAAGGAGTCTAAAGTTCTGTGTGTTATTGCAAATGTTGGTAAAGAACAAAAGCATGACTAAATTGGAAGAGAGTTTTTTGAATTGAGTTAGCGATGTTATTTAATTAATTTGAGACAGAAATAATGACAGTTAAATTATTCAGAAGTAAGACAAAAGAGTAGCTATCCATAGATTGATAATTTTGAGTGTTAATTTGCCTTCAGTACTTAATAGTTTCAGTTTAACGACCATAACAGTTTCAGGGTCCCCCCCCCCCCCCCCCTTCTCTTGTCCATTCTTTCAAAGCTTGAAATGTGTTGATCAGATTTGACCAGTAAAGCTAAGTCTATATTAATCTTAAGTGTATTAGTGTTTTTCCATCATTAATAGTGATATTGTGTGTGTACTTTCAAGATTGTCGATGCTAGGGCAATCTATGCCCGATTTCAGTCTGCTCAACATACAAAATGCAGTTCGTAGTAATCATTACTGTGTGGTGTTGTGTAATTTTAGCTAGTCCAAATTAATACAAAAGGAGAAAACTTTAGTTCAGTGGATTTTTTTTTGGTTCCAAACTTTGCCATATAACGCAACGTTACTACGTGTAGTTATGCTTGTACATGCACCCACTTGTACAAGGAAAAACTCACTCATTGCCTAAGTAGGCTGGCGACCGAATTATTAATTATAGGTAGCATCTACTGTGTGTACTTCTTGTCCATGCGAAAGAGTAATTATACTTTACATTTGCTTGATGCATCAGTGTAGTTATTGACTGAGTATAAGTCCGATCTTGCTTCTATTAGGTACACGCGGTCAACTAATGTACTAAAATCCTTGTTTATAAGGTGAAGCCCGTGAACTTATTGCAGTACAGGCTTTATAGAGCTAACGTACGTCCGAGCAGGGCGGTAGCGTTACATGGGTATGGCGAATGCCCAGTGAACGTCATCTGCGAGGGCGTGTAGTGCCAACAGTAAAATTCGGAGGCGGTGGTGTTATGATGTGATCGCGTTTTTCATGGAGGGGGCTTGCACACCTCTTTGTTTGCGTGGCACTATCACACCACACGCCTACATTGTGTTTTAAGCACCTTCTTGCTTCCCACTGTTGAAGAACAATTCGGTGATGGAGATTGTATCTTTCAACACGGTCGAGAATCTGTTCATAATGCACGGCCTGTGGCGGAGTGGTTACACGACAATAACATCCCTGTAATGGTCTGGCCTGCACAGAGTCGTGACCTGAATCCTATAGAACACCTTTGGAATGCCTTAGAACGCCGACTTCGTGCCAGGTCTCAACGACCGACATCGAAAGCTCTCCTCAGTGCAGCACTGCGCAAAGCATGGGCTGCCATTCCCCAAGAAACCTTCCAGCACCTGATTGAAGTATGCCTTCGAGAGTGGAAGCTGCCATCAAGACCAAGATCGGGCCAACAACGTACCGAATTCCAGAATTGGAGGACGCCACGAACTTGTAAGTCATTTTCACTCAGGGGTCCGGATACTTTTCATCACATAGTGTATCTGGTTATGAAAATAGTGGTGCCCACTATTCTAGTTAACTCTGAAAGTTGTTTGCCATCGTATGTTTCACTGTGGAAGTTGTCTCAGATATTATGGCCGATTATGATTGAGGATCAAGTATCGTATATTTTTTATGTTGTTGCCCGGTTATATATATAAGGGCAAGGTTAGATTTAATGGAAGACATTTTGGGTATTTATTGTGTGGAGCTCTGTTTAAAGATCCTTACGGTACACAGAAATGTTTTATTTTGTGGGTAGTGATTTCTGTTCCCTTGCAGTTAAATTAAATAATTGTTAAACTGAGTGCCACGACTGTACATCCCCCAGCCCGAACCCCACTCTACCTAAATCTTATTGTACACGACCAAGACGGTGGTATGACCATTTTTTAGAATACTATATCAGTGTTTGGTGTCCTTTTCAAAGTGGACGAATCAGAGACGCGATCGTAACAGCGCGGTTTAGACCAAATGAAAGTGTAACAGAAACGCTTGGGGAACTTACATGGACATCCGCGAGAGAAAAGCATCTTAGTTCTCGTGAAATCCTGTTGGATACGTTTTCCAAGAAGACCGTACGATCATTACGCTGCCACCATCGCATATGTCACATCCGGATCATGAGAAAGAGAGATTAAGCCGTGTACAAAGACTTACTGACATTTATCGCTCGCTTGATACACAAAAGGAATAAGCAAGCAAATCGATAATATTGCTACGATAGAAACGTCTCTCTCAGCCGTTGCATTGGTTCTGTTGAGATGACTTCGGCTTTCCGAGACTTCTTAGGATCTCTTATTGTCGGTGCATCTTTGTTTTGAACTGCAAAGAAAGATAAACAACAGAGTACTTCATTAGGCAGCCACAGCGGCAGTTCATTGTTCAAGTCTTGCCATTTTTCATTTTTCAATTTATATTTAACGTTTCACACACCTAAACGTGTCTATATACTCCTACAACCACGTTTATTAGGTATCCATGCTACATGTCTACTCCTAATGCTATATTTCTTTTCTTGTCCGTATGGCGTCTGGAAGAGAGAATGCGTGGGGCGTCTGTGTGTGATGCTTCTATATGCTCTGATACATGGGCATAGGTTCTTTGAATGGTAGTGGGCTTTGCGCAACTTTTATGTAGAGTTCTGCTGGGTCAAAGAGACAGCAGTGGGCACTGGTCAGCAGCTATTGCATAGGTTAATACAGGTGGATAGGGCATTTTTTCCTCTCAACATTTCCAATGTTACCTGTGGACCTCGCCTCGGTCCGGCAGCGTGGAGCGGCACTGCGCTCTGGGGCTTCGGAAAGTGAGAGTGTTCTGGCAGCTCATCTCTAGTAATGTAAATTAGAAAGTCTAATGTATAAGAATTAGTTTAGTTTGAAATGATAATGTTTCTTTGAAGTGTAACCATTGCGAATCACACTGCAGAATTTATTTCAGTTAGGGAGTGGTATCTTGTTTATTAATGTTCTGTTTCTTTAATTCAACGGAAGAGTGTTGTAACCAAAGTACATCTCAGTTCAGCTTGTGTGTATCTCTTACGTGAGAATGTGTTGTGTGTTTTCGTATGTATGTACTGGAATTCCTTTTTCTGTTGATCGATTTTATTTCATTTCGCTAGTTTCGCCTCTCTTGTAGATTGAGAGGTGGTATTAGCAGCCACGTGCTTCTCATGCTGTCTATTGAGCCTTCAGCGCTGCTAATCCATCTTCTGTTACTGTGACCTTTCTAGTAATATACCGCGTGAGTGTGATTTTATCTCACACGGATATCTTTCGCGAGTTTTGTGATTTACATTGCCTTTTTTTATCTGAGTTGTACAACGTGCGTTCTCGATACGTCATGAGCTCTCAACCCACCATAATAACTTATTCAAGTTCATTGTTCAACCCACATTTTATATCGTGTGCGAAATTGCTTTTGTTCCAGGTGTTACCGAATTTTTTGTACGCCGGAAGTGGGGAATTTCTGTGCAGGTTACTGACCACGTGGTTGACCGGTAAAACTACATAGCGCAACAGAATGAAGTATCACTTTATCGAAAACACTTAAGTGAATCCCATTGCCACGCATAAGTCAGAAATTAGGCACAAAGGCGCCTACAACTTTCCTCTGCAGTAGAGCAAAAACGTGGCGTCGCCCTTGGGCTCGGCGACTCATCAAAATCAAGTTGTCGGTACGTACGAAAAACGGCCAAAGCTCAGATGTCGGTGTGAAATGTAAGGTGCGTTAATTATGTCACATTAGTACCATACTACACCATAATTTTTCTCAAAGCAACTGTGAACCTTTTACATGATGAAGGGTCTGGTCACTTTCCCTCTTACCCACATTTCACCCCTTCTTTTGACGTCCCTGCGATGGAGGTCCGAATCGCGCCACTCACCGTTGAAATCACGCGGTTTTCATATGGGTGGCCGAGCAAAACATTTCACATACACCGCCTCTCAGAAATGACAAGAGAAGGCTTCAGAGGGGTGGCATAAAAGGCGTCAATGAAACCATACCTTCCAGGAGGCGTTGATCCTCATACATTTCGCGGTCTAAAACACCACTTCGCAGTGTCATGTGCAACACGAATATGTTCTTGACAAACATTGACACTCCTGACTCCTGCGGACATTTCAGCCCTTCTCTTAGGAAATTGTTGAGATGTACCCTTTGAATGTGATCGTACCCCTTTGGAGTGCAGCGCGACCGCATTTTTTGCTCTCGTGTAGAGGCTGAAACTACTAGGGACCGTTCAAATATATTGGACGGTATTTGAACGTGATCCGAAACAGCAAACAATACTTACGCTCTTTCAACCCTCCTGTTTTCTGCCCTCCTGTGGCGAATCATGCTGGAGTGTAAAATTGACATGTGCCTGAATAAAACGGCAAAGGGTCCCTCTAAAACCCCTCAATTCGGAAACATGCCGGTGCTACCCATGCACCGTTGTTCAGCACGTTAGAAATGCACCTCCAGAAATTTCCACACCAAATCAGCCTGGAGGCTGCTCTAGCGCCTGAGAGTTAAGCAACCCCTTCGACACTCCTTGTGTGGGGTGCTACAGGAGCCGCCAGGCTGAATTAGTGTCGGAGTTTCTGACAGGTACATGTGTAACGTCTTCGGCAAACCTGCGTGAGTGGCACGAAGGGTGTTGCCGGATTTTGGGAAGTGGGGGGTGCGTGTTAGAGGGAACCTTTGCCCTTTTAATCGCGCACATGCTAATGTTGCACTCCCGCGTGATCACGCCACAGGAGGGAGGAAAACAGGAGTGCTGAAACAGGGTAAACACTCTTTGTTGCTTCGTATCACGTTCAGATTTTGGCGAATGGTTTTGAACGGTCCCTAGTGGTTCCAACCTGCACATAAGAGCAAAAATTGCGATTGTGGTGCACTCCAAAGTGGTGCCATCACATTCAGTGGTGATACAGCACTACAAAGTCCATAGAGAAGCGCTGAAACGTCCGAGGGTGTCAGAAGTGTCAAAGGCTGTGAAACACATCTTTCTGTTGGTCATCGCACTGCAAACTGTCGTCTTCAACCGCAAAATGAGTGGGAATATATGCACCAGGGAAAAGTGTCGTTTCGTTGATGCCCTTTATGCCACCTCCTGAGGCCTTATCACGTCGCTTCTGAGCGGCGATGTGTCTGAAATGTTTTCCTCGACCACCTGTACGAAAACCGCGCGATTTCGACGCTGCGTGTCTCGGTTATGACCTCCTTTGCAGAGAAGCCAAAAGACGGGGTCACATGTGGGTAAGAGGGGCTGTGACCAGCTTCCATCGTACTACACGTCCACGGTGGCGTTGTGCAGAACTGTGAAGCAATTTAGTGCCAATGTGACGGCATTAAACCAGCTTATAGCTCACACGAACTTCTGAGCGGGGGCCTTGCTGCTAGAAGCGTCGCCGAGTCAGAGGGTGACATGGCTGGGGCCACGCTTTTGCACCATTACAGATGATGGAGTAGACACCTCTGAGCCAATTTTCAAACACGCGTCGCAATGGGAGACATTGACGGGGTCTCGAAAAAGTGATCCTTCAATTTTGTTGCGCATTGTAGTTGCTCCCTCGCACATTGCTTATACGTTTGGGGTAAGCAATCATCTTTATGGATTCTGTTCTTGTTTCTGTGTTGATTGTTGGTTGAATGTGCGTGTGCGTGTGCGTGTTGCTTTGACGAATCCCTTCTACTTGTCCTGCACTGAGGTACGATTAATGAAGTGCGTGCTGTGTTGTATGAAGAGTACCAAGCACCATCATTCCCTTGTGATTGTGATGTTCAGTTGGAATCGTTCGTGTAACTTAATCAGTAAATATATTATGAGAAGGAAAGTTGCTACTCACCATATAGCGAAGATGCTGAGTCGCAGATAGGCACAATAAAAAGACTCTCACAATTAAAGCTTTCGGCCATGGGCCTACGTCAACAATAGATGTGTTGCGTTTGTGTGTGTGTGTGTGTGTGTGTGTGTGTGTGTGTGTGTGTGTGTGTGTGTGCGTGTGCGTGTGTGTATGTGTTTGTTCAAATGGCTCTGAGTACTATGGGACTTCACTTCTGAGGTCATCAGTCCCCTAGAAATTAGAACTACTTAAACCTAACTAACCTAAGGACAGCACACACATCCATGCCCGAGGCACGATTCGAACCTGCGACCGTAGCGGTCGCGCGGTTCCAGACTGTAGAGCTTAGAACCACTCGGCCACTCCGGTCGGCTATGTGTTTGTGTGTGGGTGGGTGGGTGCGTGGCCGTGTGTGTATCTGCTGTTGAAGTGTCCGACAGCTTCAACTGTGAGAGTCTTTTAGTTGTGCCTATCTGCGACTCAGCATCTCCGCTATACAGTGAGTAGCAAATTTCCTTCTCATAATATGGTTTCATTTCACCCTGGATTTTCCATTGTTTAATCAGTAAATAAATGTTCAATAGTTTCTCAATTGTGAATCTATCGTTATTTCGTGTAACACTCCCAACTTTTACAGAACCATGTACTTATCAGCACCCTCAATAACTGTTTGATATTTTAATATTTTATTTTATGTGTTCAGACGAGAATCTTTATTTTGAGTTTGATTGAATGTTAATTAATGAAATAACTTGTCAAGAGTTCACTTCAATTTTAATTGAATTAAATGTTCGTCAGTTTCTAAATTAACTGACTGAAACTTACTCAGAATAAACGAGCACTAGGCTCGCTTTCATTCTGACCACTGAATGGGACATTTTAGATGAAACCAGGTAGGAATAATTCGCGGTGTACCCCACTCTTGCGGAGTATGTACGTCGATGTAGAAAAGAAACAAGAAGCATCCAAACACGTGAAGTGTCAGGGAAACCACATAAAACTTCAACACGGAAATTTAAGTGGAGATATAAACTCACTCCTCTATATACCTCACCTGGTCGTTAACATTGCTGACCAGTTCAAAGGGTTTCTACTTGCGAGTGTCGGACGGGATGCTTGCCATTCTGTTGCAGTGCTCATCCATCTGAGTAGTCGGTGGTTAATTCTGCTTTGCTTCCGAAGTTAATAGCAACGATCGCGCGTCCCATTCGAGACAGCAGTCAATCAGGCAGGCCAACTGCAGTGATTCTCCAGGACTAGTAACATGATTCCTGAAAAATGATTGTGCAGCAGTAAAGTCATTTTCTCTGTATTCAACTCTTACGTGCACTATTTCTGCAAGAATAGCAAGAGATGCTGAAACAGAGAGAGACGGTTTATGTCGATGAGCAAGAAATGCTCCAACTACTCAACTGGAAGAGTCTGGGCGGTTCGAGTCAAGATTCGCCTTTGGGAGAATCAGGATTCGAGTCCCTATATCCCTCCTGGTTTAAGATTTCCTCGGTTTCTCTAAATCACTGCAGGAGACTGCAGGGATAGTTCCTTAAACGTAAAAGCAAATTCTCTACGTTGTTCCTGTCCATCTGAGACCTCATAACGCCCCTAATGTCCTCTCAGTCAACGGGATTTGGTACTCTAACTTTTATGTCTTCCTTTTTCCCGTTTCAAGGTAATTTGCACATATAACGAGTATGTAGTGACA
The DNA here is from genome assembly GCF_023864345.2 of Schistocerca serialis cubense. Classification (NCBI taxonomy): domain Eukaryota; kingdom Metazoa; phylum Arthropoda; class Insecta; order Orthoptera; family Acrididae; genus Schistocerca; species Schistocerca serialis. The sequence goes on from NC_064641.1 coordinate 420,985,874, forward strand.
GTTGAAATTTGGTATCACACTGGGAACTGAAACCGAATTTCGACTTTTTGCCTTCACTGTTCCCCCAGTAATGCTATTCCCACGTACCACTGATAACAGTGTTTGGAAATCAAAGATGTAAACATTAGTCATAATAAAATTTTGGGTCCACCCTGGAAGCGTACTCAGGTAGCATGACGGTCATCTCGATTGCTGGAGAGAAACATGAAATATGAGATCCGGCCCTGGCCTGGCGAATTTTTCAATTGTCGCTCCATATTCACTGGACTGCAGATTCAGCCTGCCTTATCGATCTGAACTGGTATAATTTCAAGTCATTGTATCTTTAGTAGTTCATCCCTATCGACATACCAATTCATTTCAATATGTTCAGTCCGTTTCAAATCAGCCCCCTGAGGCAGGTACAGCAAATCGAAGTGAGCAAACATACTGCCACAAAAGCGGTGAATATAGAGCTTGAGCGAAAGAAGTGTCTTTCGTTCTTACTTCAGTTTATGTATGTTGCATCCCAACCTGAGTGTTTCTGTGACGAAGCAAGCTTACAAAGAATAAACTCCACCACTTGATCCACGTCATTCTGTACATCGTCTACTCGCGTCCCGTATACGTAAGCAAAGGGGAACTTCACATGCCTGTCGGCTTGTCAAAGAATTAGGGGGTACTTCGAATGAAATTTTAATTCAGTTGCTCATTTCAAGCTGTAAAACTGTTACGAAACAGAGATAACTGTTGCTGTGTAAACGCAAATTGCGAAAGTAGACAGTTCATCTTTTCAGGGAGTTACGAATATCTTCTTTTTGTAGTTTTTATTCGTTTCGAAGGAAGTACTCAGGGACCAAAGCAGCTGAATGTAAGGGTAATGAATTCTTAATCAGAAGTAGCTGAAAGGATAGAAAACTTTCTACTTCAGTAGGCGAACTTCAAAGTCTGTAAAAAGCTTATAAGAATAGTACAGAATATGAAAGGCCGAATTATGAGAACTTTAGAAAACTTAAATCTTGTGAACCAAAGATGAATTTATTAACCTAAATGATCTTTAGAAACGCGTATGTTTCGTTCAGTGGGTAATATATTCTTACTAGTATTTTCTTATGGGGAATATAAATACACGTAGATTACGCTGTTTTGATTTCATTGATGACTTCGGTACACGCAGAAACTATCACAGCAATGTAATGGTGCTTGCTTTCAGTGTTCCTGAATCACTGTTCCGTATTGCAGCATAATATTGTTAATAGTGTTCTACAAGTGTTGCGGCTATTTATACGGAAATATTAAGACTTGACAGTAGGAATTTAACTAGCTAGTCGTCATTGTTAGCTTTCTGTTTGAGAAAACGCAGAGCGATGGATTTTAAGTTTTATCTGCCATATGCGCATTTTTCTGCTGCTTTTTTAAGAGACAGCCTGATTCCCTGTTTGTTTCTAAAATTTAATCTCAAGCAGGATGGAATAACTAGGCTAATAGAATTTCTTTCACAACTGTCGCAATCATTTGATGTTTCTAGGACTCACAATAACTTGGTCTTCAGAGCCCTTGCATAAAATCATCAGAATCCTTACAGAAAAAGAAAAAGTGATAAGTAATACCTCAAAAAACATAATATGTGAATGTGGTTGGCTGATTATTAACAAAAAATGGAGGAGCCAAAAACTCTTCCCAACAATAATTGGAAAAGTTTTACTTTTCTCTTGAATGCGGAGTTATTTTGGATCACACGCAAGTTATTGAGTAGTTTGTTACACAGACATATGGCTGAAAAGGACAAAGCTATGGAGAAAGAGAATTACACATAGGTGTGGCCAACAAGCTGAAAGTTTCAGGCCTTGTGCAGTTACAGAATGGTACAATGTATATGACTTGTGAGTAGAGATATTGAGGAATGCAGTGTATATGAAACCGATGAAGAATATAGCGAAACAAGCATATATCGAACTCGAAGCTTCTGGAATATCACCGTCTGCGCCATGTTGAACTACGAGACTCCTCACGACTAATGACAACTTTTCGTTTTATTTATATAGAAATATTTTTCTAAATTTTTGACTGCATATTGGCAAGTGGGAGAGTCTCTTCCAAGACTGTGCGAGATGTTTCAACGGTTTTTGGTAGGATTAGCATGAGTGCGAAACATTGCTTCACGAAACTTTCCCTCGGTTCTGGTAAAACATTTGTTTAACGGCATAATTACCTTTACAAGTCTTCTTGTACTTCTTACCTCAGTAATAACAACACTGAAAACAGCTGAGTCGTGCGATAAGGCATTCGTAATTATCACGCTTAGACTTATGCGTTGCTTCTTCGCTCGGATTGCAGAGGGCATACCTTTTGTTTTCTTCACTGGCTCACGAAAACGTGCTAAACAGGTAGTGTAGTAATAAACTAAATAGTGGTGAAAGTGATGCAGAGTGCACTTGGCACCAATATTGCGTCGTAAATAGCTTCTGATGAAAAGAGTCAGCCCTTCAGCCTCTGGGAAAAGCGTTTCTTGTACATACTGCCGCCAATCTTATGACGTCATAGAGATTGGTATCCAATTCTTCAAACAACTCAGTCACTTGGTTCTGTACACTAGAGAATTGGCGGAAAGCCCAGCCGGCTGCCTTCTATGACGAGGATGTTGGAAAGTTTGCACAGTGCTACGAGCGGCGACAGTGTACAAAAGTAGCTAAAATGTGTAGGTGAGAACCTGCCAATAAAATGCCCGCCCACATCTTGCCAAGGTTGCTTTAAGTACGCTGCAGAAGTTTTACTGGGAAGTCCTTTCACATCCTCCAAACAGTTCCGATCTCTCCCTAAGTAATTTCCATATTTTTGGAGATCTGAAGGAAATCTTGAACGTCAGTGATAGAGCTCGCAGCGGACGCGCCGTGTCGCGAATTGCGAAGACCCTCCCGCCGGAGGTCCGATTCCTCCCTCGGGCATGGGTGTGTGTGTTGTTCTTAGCATACGTTAGTTTAAGTAGTGTATAAGTCTAGGGACCGATGACCTCAGCAGTTTGGTCCCTTAGGAGATCACACACTTTTTTTTTTTTTTTCTTTAACAAGCTGATCTGAGGTTTTGTCTACGTCAACTAAGTAAAACATTTCACAGTGACAGTATCAACAAACTGGTCTCTCGTTGGGAGAAACGTGTTGACCGCCAGGGTGACTATGTTGGGAAATAAATGAACTCAACGGATACAAAATTTAGACACCCCTGGAGAAATCATTACAAGCATAAATTAATACCGTGTAGATCCACCCGTGGACTTGGTAATCGCCTGGATTTGGTTAGGATGTGAGTCCACAAGGCTGTGCAGGTTCGTCGCATTCAGGTTAAGCCATTCGCTGAGGATTTGATCGCACAGTTCCACTAAATTGCGGGGATGCTGATGTCGGCATTTTACTCGCGGTCCAACACGTCCCATGAATTTTCTGTGGGTCTGAAGTCGGGTGATATTGCATGCCAAACGAGATGTAATAGGGTGGGGGAGTGTTCAGAAAACCAGTCACATGTTCATCCAGCCCGATGAACTTTCCTGTTGTTCTCTTTACGTGCCTGTGTGAGCAATGGCCTCTTGCGATGTGACCGTCTTCAAATGTTCATTGCATGCAGTTTCTGTCGCAGTGTTACCCCGCTAAAAGGTTGCAGCCTGCAGCAGTTCCTGTCGGGGTTTGGAACCGATTTTCATTCAGCAGCTGTGAAACACGTCTCCCGTCACACTGTCAGGATCTTTTTCCGACCACAGTTCTGAATGACGTCGTGTTTCGTGGCCACATATGTTGCACCACTGCTTGTAGTCACGATGAGCAGTCCGCTGCGAAACGCAGCAAGTCTAGTAACTTCACACATCGTACGGCCATGGGCACGGCCAAACACGATTACCCCTTTTGCAACTCAGTCACATCCTCACATTTACCCACGTTTACCTTGAACGTCTGCTTGAAACACAAAATTATCACTGATCACTACTACCCTATGCTCATATACACGCAGTGCGCGCCTTGTCACGGTCCGCGCGGCTCCCCCCGTCGGAGGTTCGAGTCCTCCCTCGGGCATGGGTGTGTGTGTGTGTTGTCCTTAGCGGGAGTTAGTTTAAATTAGATTAAGTAGTGTGTAAGCCTAGGGACCGATGACCTCAGCAGTTTGGTCCCATAGGAACTTTCCACAAGTTTCCAAAATACACGCAGTGCGCTCGCCGCTGAGTACGTGACACAGTCGCTGCGCCATCTGTGAAGGCTTAACGATTCGTCTGAGCGTGTGCACTGGTGTGACCAATTTTTTGTCCGGTGAGCTTACGTAGACAGGAGGAATAAAGATGTAGACTGTTAACAAAGCTTGTTTTATTTAAAAAGCTTAAGGGGTTTCATATAAAAAATTCGGAGGTATTAATTTTGAGCACGTCCTCGTCTACAGTATCCCGTGAGAAGTAATGGTCGTATAACACTCCCTTAGGTGCGGCCCCAGTGACTGTACTTAGTTGTCACAAGGCTAGTTACGTCTTTCTGCCGCGGCCGAGAGCGGCGCTACCGCCCATCGACGAGCGGGAGAGAGCGACGCCAGGGAAGGAGTCTTGTGTGTGACTAACAGCGGACCAGCCGCGACTTACGGGGCCCTCACTCGTTCAATAATATTGTCACGCCATCAAAATACTGACCGTATGAGAGGGCATACTGGAAATACCGAAGATCAGTATTGATTTGACCCAAAATATTTTCAGTATTGTCAAATACTTATTGAACGTGTGAGTTCGGGAATTGACGGTTTGACAATATTCGTGATTCAGATGCTGGCATAGCTTCATGAACCAGCTATACGGCGTTAGTTTTCACTGTCTGTTTTCATTTCGTCTTTGAGCATAAGATTCAAGTTTTCAATCAGTCATTTAACAGGCTTCTAACACCAAACAGTTTTAATAGGCTTACGCAGTCGTAGTCGAATTTATCACTTTACGGTAGTCAATGAGGGACTGCTTTGTTTATTGTAGTGAAAAGATTGTAGACCTCTGCTGGTTAATCTTTCGGTATGTGAGGTCGTGGTCCAAGAAACTCTTCAGTTCCTGACGTTTCATCCAGGACTAAGCCGGACATTCTCAGAGGTGCTCCTCCACTGAGTCGGCAAGAAAGCGGACGAGCGCCTCGGAGGATGTCCAGCGCACTCCTGGACGAAACGTCAGGAACAGAAGAGTTTCTGGGACCACGACCTCGCATCCCGAAAGGGTTACCAGCAGATACACCACCAGGTCGTGAAAGCCTTAACCCTATTGTAGGCCTCGCCATAAATATGCGGTGACTGCGAAATACATTTCAGCGTCCCCATGCTATCACAAAATGTAAAAAATATTTTACGTTAATTTCATGAATACATTATTGCAGAACACAGAGAGGTTTCAATAACAGTTTTACTATTTTCAAATAATAGAGCAGAGCAATCAGTCCTCCTTTTCTTTCAGGTTTTATTCGGCAAATCTAGCTTTCAGCTAGTGCCTAGCCCGTATGAATGCACCATTTCATAGTATCAATGCATGTTCTACTACGTCAGTCCCCTGTTGTTCTGGCTTCTGTCACAGTACAGACTGCTCTTGAAAGAACTGTGACAGAAGCCAGAACAACAGGGGACTGACGTAGTAGAACATGCATTCATACTATGAAATGGTGCATTCATACGGGCTAGGCACTAGCCGAAATCTAGATCTGCTGAATAAAACCTGCAAGAAAAGGACTACTGATTGCTGTGCTCTCTCATTTGAAAGTCTTATCACAGTCGTCGAGCACATTCAGGGTCGTGATGGAAGTAACCTGATGAAGGATTTCAAATGAAACACCTTTCAGCCGTCTAGTTTCCAAACTTATTTTATTTGGCTACCAATTTCGGCGACTTATTACGCCATCTTCAGGCCCTCTGTAAGGTGGCAGAATAAATGAAGGTCAGATTCGCACCTTACATAAAGAGTTTTATACATCGCAACGGAAAGGTGAATATGACACCTGACTTAATTCAGCAGTAATGAGCAAATTTGCCCAGCAGTATGTAACGTAAAAAGGGATAACACTCAATCGATGGTAATTAACACACAGTTCCTAATGCATGTTTGAGTGGAAGGTGAGAGGTATTTTAGTTTGGAATTCAGAGGGACAAGAGCAGTGGCATGGTCGCGCAGAAGGAGGGGGGGGGGGGATGCCACGGAAACTAAAGGGGTGTCTCAGGCGGAAAGTCAATGAGCGACCAGGTGACTCAGATGGGGAGAGAGAGAGAATAACGGCCCATCTGAGGGGGCACAGGAAAGAAAGCTTTTTAGAAAACTGCATTTCGGAATTCCAAATGGATACGAAACAAGACCAGTGACGCATTTTCGATCACGTGTCCAGCAAGTGCTACACGCGTGAGAGAGTCAATGTACGCATTTAGGAGTCTGGAACGGGCACAAAAGTCCGATTGGTGGAAACGCGCTAGGAAGGAGGAAAGAGCCAAAGTTTCGATGCAGTTTAATGGTAAGGACCTTGCGATTGGTACAGAGAGTTTCCACAAAATAAGAGGAACGCTCCTATTGATCGAATAAAGCCGTGACGTGAAGAACGAAAGAAACCAGTTGGGGAGACAGTTCGGCTATGAGTAAGATAGAAATTTGGGGGACTCTTCTCTGAACTGGCGTCAAGTGCAGAACGGAGCGCATAACGCTCTGTACAACGCAGAGGAGTAATTTGTGTGAACACTGTGTTCACAGCGGCTGATATCCAGCTAGAAATTAGCTGTAGCATCGTTTAGCTCCAACTGTGGAGAAACGAACCAGCCAATTAGTTAATTGTTCTTGCGAGAACTGAGAGGGCATTATAATATGTACTCTGCTCCAACCATGCTCTTGTATATTGCCATATTCTAAGACTAGGGATGGGTACATGTTCTCTCGCATAACAAGAAACAAAGGGAAAGTTTCTACTGGAAAATTCAGCAAAGGTGTAATCAGTTTTATAGGAATTTCAGCGGAAGAGAGCGGCCTAGCAGGCGACAGCTCATCGCAGCTTAAGGTAAATACCACGTGCAGAGGCGTAAACTTGTTGGTTCACCAGCTTGAGTCCACTGCAAACTCGAGCGACTTTGGGTAATCTTTTGCTCAATTTGTCACATAGCTAACCATCCACCATAGACTTGATTGTCATCCTAAAAATAGTACCGAACTTTGAACCGGAATCGGACGATTTTCGTAGTACTGACCAACATCATAATGGAAGTGTAGGAAAAATTTTATACAGAGACTTCTAGTTAAACTTTAATATTGTCGTGTTTAGGATAATTTAACCTTCTGAGAGCTAATATTTAACATTGTTGTGTTTAGGATTATTTCACTTTTTGATGGTGACGAGATGCGTTATCCTAACAACTGTTTCTTTGTTGTCACAGAGAAAACTGTGTAAAAGCGTGTATTTTTGTGCTAATATTGCAACATTAAACATGTCATTTCAACTTACACAGTTGTCCTCAATCCTAGAATAAGTAAACCACAAAATATTGCATCTTACACCTTGACCAACCTGTAGGAAGATTCCACCTTGGTTCTGGTCGAAAGAGGGGCCAACAATACTGGTATCAGTAGATTTGTGCTTGCTATAGCGGTCACTTCAACCATCATCTGTCGGTCAGGGGCCTGAAGATGGCGTACTAAGTCGCCGTGACTAGTAGCCAAATAAAATAAGTTTGGAAACAAGACGGCTGAAAGGTGTTTCATTTGACATCCTGTATCGAACAACCGAGTCCCGCAACCATATCTGAAAAGATGGACATACAGTACCCTTATGAAGGTTTTACTAATTGTTTTTGCTGATAATTGCAGCAATAAAAGTCAAGCATTTGAATGACCTGCTTGTCACCGGATATTTCAAAGTTTCACTTGAATTACTGTCGAGTGCGATTGGGTCTCCCATTAAAATATTTCGCTTCTCTATCGTAATGTCGTATCGACATTATGAAATTTTCGGCAGATGCAGGACTCATCCGAAAATAGCCTTGATATCTTCCCGTTCTGTGCTTATTACTTTACACAGTAAATTGACTTACGACAAGTTGTTTCTTTTTTCAGTCATTCTCGGACCCATTTCCTTGTTTTCGTTGTTTTCTGTTATTTACCAGCTATAGCTATTCCCGAGGACATGCAGCTTTACTGTATGATTAAATGATGATGGCGTCCTCTTGGGTAAAATATTCCGGAGGTCAAATAGTCCCCCATTCGGATCTCCGGGCGGGGACTACTCAAGAGGACGTCGTTATCAGGAGAAAGAAAACTGGCGTTCTACGGATCGGAGCGTGGAATGTCAGATCCCTTAATCGGGCAGGTAGGTTAGAAAATTTAAAAAGGGAAATGGATAGGTTAAAGTCAGATATAGTGGGAATTAGTGAAGTTCGGTGGCAGAAGGAACAAGACTTTTGGTCAGGTGATTACAGGGTTATAAATACAAAATCAAATAGGGGTAATGCAGGAGTAGGTTTAATAATGAATAAAAAAATAGGAGTGCGGGTTAGCTACTACAAACAGCATAGTGAACGCATTATTGTGGCCAAGATAGACACAAAGCCCATGCCTACTACAGTAGTACAAGTTTATATGCCAACTAGCTCTGCAGATGATGAAGAAATAGATGAAATGTATGACGAGATAAAAGAAATTATTCAGGTAGTGAAGGGAGACGAAAATTTAATAGTCATGGGTGACTGGAATTCGTCAGTAGGAAAAGGGAGAGAAGGAAACATAGTAGGTGAATATGGATTGGGGGGAAGAAATGAAAGAGGAAGCCGCCTTGCAGAATTTTGCACAGAGCATAACTTAATCATAGCTAACACCTGGTTCAAGAATCATAAAAGAAGGTTGTATACCTGGAAGAATCCTAGAGATACTAAAAGGTATCAGATAGATTATATAATGGTAAGACAGAGATTTAGGAACCAGGTTTTAAATTGTAAGACATTTCCAGGGGCAGATGTGGATTCTGACCACAATCTATTGGTTATGAATTGCAGATTGAAACTGAAGAAACTGCAAAAAGGTGGGAATTTAAGGAGATGGGACCTGGATAAACTGAAAGAACCAGAGGTTGTAGAGAGTTTCAGGGAGAGCATAAGTGAACAATTGACAGGAATGGGGGAAGGAAATACAGTAGAAGAAGAATGGGTAGCTCTGAGGGATGAAGTTGTGAAGGCATCGGATGATCAAGTAGGTAAAAAGACGAGGGCTAATAGAAATCCTTGGGTAACAGAAGAAATATTGAATTTAATTGATGAAAGGAGAAAATATAAAAATGCAGTAAATGAAGCAGGCAAAAAGGAATACAAACGTCTCAAAAATGAGATCGACAGGAAGCGCAAAATGGCTAAGCAGGGATGGCTAGAGGACAAATGTAAGGATGTAGAGGCTTGTCTCACTAGGGGTAAGATAGATACTGCCTACAGGAAAATTAGAGAGACCTTTGGAGAGAAGAGAACGACTTGTATGAATATCAAGAGCTCAGATGGCAACCCAGTTCTAAGTAAAGAAGGGAAGGCAGAAAGGTGGAAGGAGTATATAGAGGGTTTATACAAGGGCGATGCACTTGAGGACAATATTATGGAAATGGAAGAGGATGTAGATGAAGACGAAATGGGAGATAAGATACTGCGTGAAGAGTTTGACAGAGCACTGAAAGACCTGAGTCGAAACAAGGCCCCGGGAGTAGACAACATTCCATTACAACTACTGATGGCCTTGGGAGAGCCAGTCATGGCAAAACTCTACCATCTGGTGAGCAAGATGTATGAGACAGCCGAAATACCCTCAGACTTCAAGAAGAATATAAAAATTCCAATCCCAAAGAAAGCAGGTGTTGACAGATGTGAAAATTACCGATCTATCAGTTTAATAAGTCACAGCTGCAAAATACTAACGCGAATTCTTTACAAACGAATGGAAAAACTGGTAGAAGCGGACCTCGGGGAAGATCAGTTTGGATTCCGTAGAAATGTTGGAACACGTGAGGCAATACTAACCTTACGACTTATCTTAGAAGAAAGATTAAGAAAAGGCAAACCTACGTTTCTACATTTGTAGACTTAGAGAAAGCTTTTGACAAAGTTAACTGGAATACTCTCTTTCAAATTCTGAAGGTGGCAGGGGTAAAATACAGGGAGCGAAAGGCTATTTACAATTTGTACAGAAACCAGATGGCAGTTATAAGAGTCGAGGGGCATGAAAGGGAAGCAGTGGTTGGGAAAGGAGTGAGACAGGGTTGTAGCCTCTCCCTGATGTTACTCAATCTGTATATTGAGCAAGCAGTAAAGGAAACAAAAGAAAAATTCGGAGTAGGTATTAAAATTAATGGAGAAGAAGTAAAAACTTTGAGGTTCGCCGATGACATAGTAATTCTGTCAGAGACAGCAAAGGACTTGGAAGAGCAGTTGAACGGAATGGACAGTGTCTTGAAAGGAGGATATGAGATGAGCATCAACAAAAGCAAAACGAGGATAATGGAATATAGTCAAATTAAATCGGGTGATGCTGAGGGAATTAGATTAGGAAATGAGACACTTAAAGTAGTAAAGGAGTTTTGCTATTTAGGGAGTAAAATAACTGATGTTGGTCGAAGTAGAGAGGATATAAAATGTAGACTGGCAATGGCAAGGAAAGCGTTTCTGAAGAAGAGAAATTTGTTAACATCGAGTATAGATTTAAGTGTCAGGAAGTCGTTTCTGAAAGTATTTGTATGGAGTGTAGCCATGTATGGAAGTGAAACATGGACGATAACTAGTTTGGACAAGAAGAGAATAGAAGCTTTCGAAATGTGGTGCTACAGAAGAATGCTGAAGATAACGTGGGTAGATCACGTAACTAATGAGGAGGTATTGAATAGGATTGGGGAGAAGAGAAGTTTGTGGCACAACTTGACTAGAAGAAGGGATCGGTTGGTAGGACATGTTTTGAGGCATCAAGGGATCACAAATTTAGCATTGGAGGGCAGCGTGGAGGGTAAAAATCGTAGAGGGAGACCAAGAGATGAATACACTAAGCAGATTCAGAAGGATGTAGGTTACAGTAAGTACTGGGAGATGAAGAAGCTTGCACAGGATAGAGTAGCATGGAGAGCTGCATCAAACCAGTCTCAGGACTGAAGACCACAACAACAGCTAAAGTAATTCCGGAACGCGTTTTCCTTTAGGTGGTCGGCTTCTTAACCTTGTACACGATGCCAGTTGTCAATGTGGACAATAGCTATGAAAGGGTGAGGGCCCCTTCAGCACATTGAAGATTTCATAAATTAGTGTTGTCAATAAATAATGAACGAGTGCAGGACGTTTTAAAGTCAGCGCCGGCCGCCGCCGTGGGCAGCAGCATTGTATGTGGCTCCCGATGCATGGGTGACGCACCGCCCGGCGTGCTTGTTCTCAAGTGGTTGGTTGCTGAGCTGTCAGCTTCCGGCGGAGCCGCCAATCTTGAAGCGTGCGCCTGGTAGAACAGTGGCCGATGGCTGCAGGCAACTTCTGGCGGCGGCCCCGAATACTAGTAGGACATTGTGGTCGTTTTTTCCCACCTTTCGGCCGGTCAGTGATGACAGAATCGAGGCGCGCACCCTGCAATCTTTCTCAAACGATTTTAGAGGACCTAGTCGGTAAAAAAAATCATTTTTGCTTTACTTAAAGCTTTATATGTCAGGTTCATGATGATGTGACCATCATTTCGTTAATGCTCATAATTCTTGTGAGATTTACATGGAAGTAAGATACTGCGAAAATTTCTAAAAAGTTTGAATGAAAAATAGGGGTCGCTATGATTTTACGTTTAGTGCAGTTTACAAAATACACTGAAGGGCTAAAGAAAATAGTACCCATGCCTACTATCGCGTAGGTCCCCCCAGGAGCACGCAGAAGTGCCGCAAAACGACGTGGCATAGGCTCGATTAATGTCTGAAGTAGTGCTGAAGGAAATGACACCATGAATCCTGCAGGGCCGTCCATAAATCCGTAAGAGTACGATGGGGGGGAGATATCTTCTGAACAGCTCGTTACGAGGCATCCCAGATATGTTAAATAATGTTCATGTCTGGGGAGTTTGGTGGCCAGCGGAAGCGTCTAAACTCAGAAGAGTGTTCCTGAAGCCACTCTGTGTGAGGTGTCGCATTGTGCTGCTGGTATTGCCCAAGTCCGTCGGAATGCAGAATGGGCACGAATGGATGCAGGTGGTCAGGTGGTCAGACAGGATGCTTAAGTACGTGTCACCTGTCAGAGTCGTATCTAGACGTATCCAACTGCACACGCCTCACACTGTTACACAGCCTTCACCAGCTTGAACAATCCCCTGCTGACATGCAGGGTCCATGAATTCATGAGGTTGTCTTCATACCCGTACACATCTATCCACTCGACACAATTTGAAACGAAACTCGTCCGACAGGAGGAACCCAAAGAACTCTTACAAATCAACATAAATACCCCAGTAAAAACCAAACCTAACAAACTAGACCCTCCAAATTTCCAAGAAGTAGAAAAAATTCTTAAAGAACAAAAAAATTATAAGGCATGTGGAGAAGATCAGGTTTTTGTTGAAATGTGGAAATATGCAAGTGACACAGTCAAAACCTCCTTACACATGGCTCTAACAAAAATTTGGGTAACAGAACGATTCCCCGAACACTGGACCACAGCTATCATCCACCAACTACACTAAAAGGGAGTTAAAAGCAACCCAGACAACTACAGAGGAATCTCTCTCCTAGATTGCACATACAAAATTCTATCCATGATCCTATATGAAAGAATCAAGGAGCAATTAGAACAGGAGTTAGGGGAATATCAGGGAGGTTTCAGACCATGGAGAAGCTGTGCAGAGCAGATAATTAGTTTAAAATTGATTATGGCATACTACAAGAAACGGAACAAACCTCTGGCAATAACATTTGTAGATTTTAAGAAGGCATATGACTGTCTCCACAGACCTTCAGTATTAAAAATTTTAAGAAATCTAGGACTCCATTCAAAACTAATTAAAATAATACAACTCACTCTAACCAACACCAAATCAAAAGTGAAGTTTAGAGGAGAAATTTCGGAACCATTCCTCATAAAAACAGGGTTAAGACAAGGTGACTGCCTATCACCATTACTGTTCAACTGTGCACTGGAATACATAATGAGAGAATGGTACAAGGACAATCCAAAGATGATAAGAATTGGAAGTGCAAAAGATGATATTAGCTTAAACTGCTTGGGATTCGCTGATGATCTTGCTCTCCTAGCCAACACCGTTCAAGAAGCCAGGCAACAAGTGAAATCACTACAAGAAATAGCAGAGAAAGTAGGCCTTAGAATATCATTTGAAAAAACGGAGATTATGCTAACTGATCCACCACTTGCAAACAAAATTACAATAGGAGAACAGGAAATCAAAATTATCGATAAATTTAAATATTTAGGCGAAATAATAACATATAATCTAAATGAGAAGCCATCATGGCAGATTAGAATAAAAAAACTGAACTACGCAAATTACATTACCAAAACTACATACAACAAAAAAAGCCTATCTATAGATTCAAAATTAAAACACTATAAAACAGTTACACAACCAGAAATAACGTATGCAGCTGAAACTATCTTCAAAACAACTAATACAGCAGAAATTGACAGAATACTAAATAGAAAGAAGAATAATTAGGACATGTATAAATAAACTACAAAATAAATGGACATTGGAGAATAGCATCAAATGAAACAGTATATAAGAAAATAGAACCAGTCTTGAGCACGATCAGGAAGAAACGCATCTCATTCTTTGGACATCTGATGACAACTCCAGAAAACGGAATTAGTAAAAAAAAAAAAAATACAAAAATTGTGGAATAGCAAGGGCGACATTAAATGGATCACAGAAATTAAGGAAGATATAAAAGAACTCCAAATTACAGTAGATGACCGAAAAAAGAAGACAGAGAAAACCAGAATACTGCAAGACCCGCAAACCAGACTACAAATGAAAATCAATAAAAGGAGTACAGGCAGAGTGGTCTCAAATGAAGAAAGAAAGAAAATATCTGAAAGAATGAAGAAATATTGGGCAGACAGAAGAGCAAAACACTTTTCATATAAGAATAAACGCTAATAATTATATTACTTAAATATCATATTAAGTTATTGTTGAGCCAAATTGTATCCCTGTGTAACAACTTGTTTATAACTTTGTATTTTTGACTACAGTGGTCCAATGAAGGCCATAAAATAAATAATAAAAAACCTGCCATTGTACGAGCAGTAACCGATCTAACAATTGCGACAGACACTTGTTGTCTTATATACACGTTGCCGACCGCAGCGTCATATTCTGCCTGTTTACATATCTCTGTATTTGTATACACATGCCTATACCAGTTTCTTTGGCGTAGAGGTATCTATCTGTCACCAATCTCGAGAAAATTGATCTGATGTAGCACACTCATTTGCGATCGCGCCGCAGCAGCGATAAAGCCAGAGTGAAATATCCGCAACATTCTTCATATCTGATAAACGGTTTCGGATATCGAAATAGGATTTTGGCAAGTTCTTTTTAGATAAAAAACGAAAGCAGAGGTGACAGTAGATCTTTTTGAATGGTCGGCGTGGAGGGGACCCACTTAATATTTACAAAAAATATGAACGTAGGCTTCAGTTTAGAACGGCAATTCCCCTGCAGCACTCGGCATTTTCCATGGCCTACAGCGTCTGCCCGCAACCGGCGCCACTGCCGCTCTTCCCATGCTTCTGCAGCCGACTGCGCATCTAGTGGCCGCGGCATTTTGCGCGCACTGTACCTCGGTGTACGGAGTCTGGTGGGGAGCAGCGCTGCAGCCTCATCTGGAGACGTATGCCAGAGCGGAAAATTTTCAGTTGTCGACAACGGGAGAGCGGCGCCAAACACAGTAAGAGCGAGCCGAAAGGTGCTTTGCTGGTTCCCAGGAAGACTGCGCCCGGAGTGCACGGTCGCCACTGCGACTAGAGATGTGAGCTCTGGACATAGGATTGCTCAACGAAGCTTTCAAGCACTGCAGTGTGCAGTTAGCAATCTTTGTTACTCGTTATGAATTTCGTGGCTTACCACAGCGGATTGCTTTAGTTGTGTGCTTGTTGTTCTTGGAACTTGGCGGCTAATTGCTCACTGTCTACACTGGTGTGCGAAAATCAAGAAGAAAATAGCCAACACATGATGTGTCATTGCCAAGTAACATAGCTCGATGAAACTCGGACCATACATACCAGAACTGTCACAGTGTATGCAGAACGTAACTGACATAAATACGCAACGACGCTAATAGGAACCATACTTTTATTGTTCAAATGTGTGTGAAATCTTATGGGACTTAACTGCTAAGGTCATCAGTCCCTAAACTTACACACTACTTAACCTAAATTATCCCAAGGAGAAACACACACACACCCATGCCCGAGGGACGACTCGAACCTCCACCGGAACCAACCGCACAGTCCATGACTTCAGCGCCCTTGACCGCTCGGCTAATCCCGCGCGGCAAGCTTTTATTCAAAGATTACAGTTATACTGATGTCATAGCGATTTATATGGTCCGCTGAATATTAAAAACGGTGTCTCACGGTTCTTTGTATGGAGTGTGATCAGCAAGGATGGAACTAGGTGCCTGCGCAACGTGCTCTCATGTTGGACGCAAAACTGTTAAGGAATTCTTGTAGTGGGGACGTTCCACTCCTTCACGAGCACGGCTGACATTTGTTGGATGGTCGCTGGTGTATGTGGACGCGCTGCAGTAGGCCTACGTCTCCCACACGGGGCCGAATGGGCCGATGTCGGGGCAACGGACACACCAGTCCATTCGCCGAATATCCTGTCTTTACAAGAGTCCCGCACCTGCGCAGTTCGAAGCGGTCGCGCATGGTCATGCATAGACAGTATGGCAGTGAAGTTGGGCGGTGAATGTACCGTGGTGGAGAAACGTGATGCACCCGGGAACACAGTGGAACATGTTAGTTTTGTTCGTCCAGGTGCTATGGTGTGAGCAGGCATATTGTTACATGGCCGTACAGACCTCCAGATCCTTGAACACGTTAAGAACCGTGCTACACCTTTTGTAACGTTCAGTGGACCGTCACGAGCCGCGCGACGCCGGCCGCGGTGGTCTAGCGGTTCTAGGCGCTCAGTCCGGAACCGCGCGACTGCTACGGTCGCAGGTTCGAATCCTGCCTCGGGCATGGATGTGTGTGATGTCCTTAGGTTAGTTAGGTTTAATTAGTTCGAAGTTCTAGGGGACTGATGACCACAGATGTTGTCCCATAGTGCTCAGAGCCATTTTTGAGCCCCGCGATGACTTAAGTTTAATTACGGTCTTTGAATAAAAGTGTGGTTTGCGCTCGTCTCATTGTGCATTTCTTTCAGTTACCTTACTGTAGCAGTTTCACCGAGCTCTGTGACTTGGCCGTGATACATGATGCGAAAGTTGCTTTCGTCTTTAGGTTTTTCACACCAGTGTCCTACCGGCGATTGCAGTTGCAATATCGTTAGTACAGTGACCTTGCCTACCTTGTTCAGTCTCATCGTTACTATTCGTGGGAAGGCCTCACGTTTGTACTGACGGAACAGTGTTTTTAAACTCTCTCGTTCGGACTTTGGTATTACGATACGTTTCAGGATTGAGATATAGCTATGTTAGGGACCTCTTGCTCTTCTTTCTTTCGCTTACGCCATAGTCCCGCAGCGATCGCAGGGTCGGCGTGGTTACAACGGATTTGACAGTGTTAGTATTAGGGATGGCCGTATGCCCTTCCGGCCGCCACCCCGTACCCCCCAGGACGGAATCAGTGTACTCCAAGTGTTTGCGTCTAGTGAAAATCGTGAAATAGTGCGGACGTGTTGCAAATGTCTGCGACGCGTGTAACTGAGGCGGAACGTGGGGACCAGCCCGGTATGCACCAAGCGGGATGTGGAAAACCGCCTAAAACCACATCCAGGCTGGCTGGCACACCGGCCCTCGTCGTTAATCCGCCGGGCGGATTCGATCCGGGGCCAGCGCGCGTACCCGAGTCCAGGAAGCAGCGCGTTAGCGCGCTCGGCTACCCTGGCGGGTCGGACCTCTTACTCTTCTGATCTGACCTTATTCATATTGTCGGATGACACATGTGTATGCAAGCAAGGTTTTGATTTAGTGTAATATTTGGCATAAGCCAGTTTTGCGCTGTATATGGTTGATAATGTTTCATTTATTCTGCGTTATTTAATTTATGCTGTAATATTACTTTGTGCCTCGTAGATTAAGGTTTTAGTATTAACTTGGTGACATTCTCTGATAGCAGTTATTACTGAGTTAGAGCTACTTATGAAGTGTCAGACTTGTAATATAGTTCCACTGATAGTGAACTACTTGGATCGTTATTTCTCTTAGTGATTTTGACCAGTAAGATTTTGGTCATATTACAGTACCCTTTTAAAATAATTGTTATAGGTGAATGTTACTTAATAGTCTAGTAATTGTGATCAATAATAGGTTGATGTCACTGTCGAATTATCATTAGGCCGTCACATCCCTCAGCCACTTACACTTCACAGCCTAATATTGTCACTAATGCCAATTTCTCCGCACCACTATCTACTTTCATCAAAGGGTTAAAATTCTTTCATTTTAATGGCGTAACGTATTATTTTATTCTTACATTTTCTATTTATTAATACTGACACTCCTGTCCTAGCTATTTCTCACATCGAACTTACTATAAATAACTTCATATTTATCAGTGTCTTTATTTCCTTGCATTCTCTTCTCTGTCTCTGTAATTGCAGAAACATTAATTTCCTTTCTAGACAACTCTGTATAAAGTTCTTGTTCTTTCATTTTTTATATCATCTTTGATTCCAAATCATTTATCTTCTACCCTTTTCTTTGTCATCATCTCAAATTCCGGCTGGCTTCCGTTCTGTTTTGTTACTAATGTAGAGTTTTATGTGGACCAGATACCAGTCCTTCTCACAGTCCCCACCCAAGGGGTGACTGACCCTTCTGTCAGGGTTACCATATCTTCATCGAGAGGATGGCGCACAAATGAAAATGAAAAAATAAAATGTCCGGGAGCTTCCGAGCTGCTCGGGCCACCCGTCGGCTCTCGTGCGTGTATGGGAAAGGCACTGGAAGAGAGGTCGATCCAGTTGGTTGAATTACGAGCGCCATCTCTACAGCGCAAGACGTTCCGCTGCCAAAACAACTTGCAGTCACAGAGGACTGTGGCCCTCCTGAGGTGGGCGACCCGGCCGTCAACGTGCGCGCACCCAGCCGTAACCGCCCAGTTCAGTGGTGTTGCCGATGTGTCTCCAGCTGTTCTCTGTCCAGTGTCGTCCACAGTCTCCAGATCACCTTTTAGTTCCCGAATTACTTGGAGTCGCACATATACATATGTCACTTCGACACCTTTTGGTTAATGGGTTACTTGGAGCCGTAGTTATAGACAGCCCACGTTGGCAGCTTTCGTTTATGAGATTACTTGGAGTTGCAGGTACGTAGAAAACATGTTGAAATAAGGTATTCGCCGTCACTTGTCGGGAATAACAACTGAAATCTCCTCCAGTGTCACGTAATGTAGTTACTTACTTTGCGGTTGTTTCAGGATGTGATAAACCTTTTGCATTTCCTTTAAGTTTTCGTCTTCTTTAAAGGCAAAGAGAGAAGATGAAGCGGTAGCACATCATGGAGCCTATGTCTACCGTCATGTATTTTTTGACTTTCAGTTGTTAAAAAACAGAGGATTTTTTTCTGGTACCAGTAGGAGGAAGGAAGGATTCGCGCTCAGCTAGTGAACGAGTGAGAAGCACGCCATTTTTAGCAAGTAATTGTAGACCGCCATTTTGGGGTCGCTATGAATAAGTGAGGAGTATGTATTTCATATGTGCACCGTTTAGAAAAATACAGTATTGTTTTATTAACAGAAAGGTCGTGTGAGTTGTTATTTCAAATAGTACAATAATTACAAGAACTGAAGCCCACCTGTGTACTTTGGAAAATTACGAAGATCCGATAAGCTTAATGGGAACACGGTCCAGACTTCAAAGGTGAACACGGCGACCAAACGTAGCATTATAAAGAATGGTAAGCACAAATCTACAGCGGAGAAAGGAACTACTTCGCCCTGCAAAATAATATGAACTAATACGAACTTATTTCCAGGCGTAGCTCAGCTTATTGCGCTTGTCATTCATGCCGAAAAATTAATCTCATTAATTCAATACATTTTAAAAAGCCACGCATTTCAACATTTTATTATCATCTATTCCATTATTTTATTATACAGGGTGATTCAAAAAGAATACCACAACTTTAAAAATGTGTATTTAATGAAAGAAACATAATATAACCTTCTGTTATACATCATTACAAAGAGTATTTAAAAAGGTTTTTTTTTACTCAAAAACAAGTTCAGAGATGTTCAATATGGCCCCCTCCAGACACACGAGCAATATCAACCCGATAATCCAACTCGTTCCACACTCTCTGTAGCATATCAGGCGTAACAGTTTGGATAGCTGCTGTTATTTCTCGTTTCAAATCATCAATGGTGGCTGGGAGAGGTGGCCGAAACACCATATCCTTAACATACCCCCATAAGAAAAAATCGCAGGGGGTAAGATCAGGGCTTCTTGGAGGCCAGTGATGAAGTGCTCTGTCACGGGCTGCCTGGCGGCCGATCCATCGCCTCGGGTAGTTGACGTTCAGGTTTCATAACTAACCTTTTTCGTAGGACTCTCCATACAGTTGATTGTGGAATTTGCAGCTCTCTGCTAGCTCTGCGAGTCGATTTTCCTGGGCTGCGAACAAATGCTTGCTGGATGCGCGCTACATTTTCATCACTCGTTCTCGACCGTCCAGAACTTTTCCCTTTACACAAACACCCATTCTCTGTAAACTGTTTATACCAACGTTTAATACACCACCTATCAGGAGGTTTAACACCATACTTCGTTCGAAATGCACGCTGAACAACTGTCGTCGATTCACTTCAGCCGTACTCAATAACACAAAAAGCTTTTTGTTGAGCGGTCGCCATCTTAGCATCAACTGACGCTGACGCCTAGTCAACAGCGCCTCAAGCGAACAAATGTACAACTAAATGAAACTTTATAGCTCCCTTAATTCGCCGACAGATAGTGCTTAGCTCTGCCTTTTGTCGCTGCAGAGTTTTAAATTCCTAAAGTTGTGGTATTCTTTTTGAATCACCCTGTATTATAAGGACCGATGTCTTTCGCACCGAACCTCGCTAACTTTAACTGGATTCTCAACTGTACTACGCTACTGTACTATCTCCTGAATATTGGGAAGTGCCACCAGTTCGCAAAAACTTAATTATCTCACTGTTAAAGCACACTGGAAATATCGTCCTTTTTTTCGTTTTGCGTTATTCCTTAGTTGCTTTGAAATTCATGGAGGTGTGTTCTGTCTGTGAAACTAAATGGAATGCTTCTCGAATGGCTGTTTTTTTCTTTCAGTTTTTTCTTAAGTTGGGTTCGCATGGTGAACGCACTAACTTTCAGCATGAACCACAAGCGTTAGTTTCTCCTGAAATTGGCAGGTCTGTGACCAGTCACTACAGAGTCTGGATACGTTAGGTTGGTGTTCCGCAGCATTTATCCTCGACATCCAACCACACAGATATCTCTTTGATGGCAGCCTGCAGACCTGCCCCGCTGATCCGTCCCGCTGACAACACATTTCATTTCCTGATACCGCAGTCACGGTTCTGTCATTTCCGTGCGCCGAAAATAACTGAGAAATTCCGGAATCGCACTACGTTGTTGACGTCTCCGGATGTGCGGGCGCGCTCGCACACCCGCCTGTGCCGTACGCTCTTCATCACGCGCGTGTGTGTGTATTAGCGGCGTCTAGCTACAGATGAAAAACGGTGAATTTTCGATTAGAAATATGTTAACAAGGGAAACCCCATCGCATTCCCTCAGATTTAGTGGTAAGATCTTCCAGTGGACAGCCCGTCAAAAACTGAACACAGATCAGTCATGAAAACAGGAATAAGGTGTACTGAAATGTGAAAAAAGAAGCAAAATAGAAACAGTGAACGGTACATACTGAGGATGTGCAACATATGGCGAGTTTGAACAGCCATGGCGTCGTAGTTATGTGGTCACGGTGTTGGACTGCGAAGGACGAGACCCGTGTTCAGATCTCCATTATATCCCATGTTTTCATAAAATTATAAGCTTTCCGTCCGGTCATTAATGTGTACGTTCGCTGTATTCAAATTTGTCTGTGTCGTGGTGTAACGTCCGCTTGCAACAGCGAGGAGTAAGGAAGGGACCTCCAGACGTGCGTACCCCCTATTTGTTCTATACAAGTACCACGTGTTATGACTTTTGCGTTCCGGTTTGGAAGCTAAGACTCCTGAATTCCTTTTTTGTAACATCGTCCACAGTCGTTTTATTTGTTGTTTTCATTTCTGTGAGAGGTCTATACGGCATCTCACCTGCTCTCACTATTAATCACATTTACGTGTGACGGTAATATATTCTGACCACATGACTCATATTCTATAACCACTGTATAGTATGACAATTGCCAAGACTGTAGAAGAAGGACATACACGGCAATGACTGGACTGAAAGTTCATAATTTTACGAAGAAAAAAAAAAAATAGGGCACGAGGAAGAGCCAACACCGTGATCACACAACCACGACACCGTGGTTCTTGCACTCCCCTCGAAGTTGCACATCTTGACGTTAGACCATTCACTGTTTCTGTTTTGCTTCTTTTTTCACAGTTCAGTGCACCTTCCTCCTGTTTTCGTCCTTCATCTGTGTTCAGTTTTCGACGGGCTATCCACTGGGCCATTTGCCCACAAAATCTGAGGGGGGTGGGATAGGGAGTTTCCCTTGCAAGCCGAAACTCTCAGCGAACGCCACAGTTCAATTCTAGCTTTAGTGCTTAATGGGAACAATGTTTGAGTTGCTGCATCCTACAATTTGATGACAGAACTTAGGGTTATACAGCTGTCTTCTTTTGTTTAGTTGTATCGAACTGTGTCCAGATCAATAACAGTTTGAGAACAAAAAATATGTGTCCTACCTTGTACCGCACGCGACCGATTTGTGAAATGTAATCCCAGCGATTATATAGTTTTTATATTTTGTTTGGTTGTATCAACCTATGTCCAGATGACCAACACACTGAAAAAAAGATGTGCCCTATCGTTTCCCGCATGCGACCGATTTGTGAAATGTAATCCCAGCGAAATGCAAGATACTTGAGCAGATGGCTGTCATTTTGCTGATAACTCTGCGCGTAGAACGCAGTTTAAGACAATCTGCAGTGCTTAATGGTGTCAATTTTTTTTGCTGTCCATCCTGTAGTACGATGACAGAACACACGATTACACAGCTTTAATATTGTTCTTAATTGTATCGCACTATCTTCAGGTCACTAACATTTTGCGGAATATAAGTAGCGTCCTGTGAGGTCCGATATGCGAAATGTTGTTGCGGTGGTGTTCAGTTCGAAGTCCGGGTTTGATGCAGTTCTTGACGTTAGACCAGCGGTCGTCAAACTTCTTTGCTCAATACTCATACTGTCGTTGTGGCGCGGCATCTCGGGCCGCAAAGGTGCCGATCGTATTATTAATCCGTAACCTAGGTAAACTGGTATGTTGTGAGCTCCCAACACACTAGCTATGGTAAGGACGAGAAAAGTTAGCCGCCGGCCCATTCGGAACACTTCCTATCGATTGTTCTGCCGGCCGCTGTGACCGAGCGGTTCTAGGCGCTTCAGTACGGAACCGCGCGGCTGTTACGGTCGCAGGTTCCAATCGAATCCTGCCTCGGGCATGGGTGTGTGTGATATCCTTAGGTTAGTTAGCTTTAAGTAGTTCTAGTTCTAAGGGACTGATGACCTCAGATGTTAAGTCCCATAGTGCTTAGAGCCATTTGAACCATTTTTTTTTCGACAATCCAAAAGTTGTGACGGTATAAATGTCTGACGAAGCGGTGTTGTCTGTATGACTGGAAAACTGATTAATAACAGCAATTGTACTTCTGTTTAAATGCATTATGCAGTATGAGACAGACCACAAATATTCCACGACGTTTTGGGATTGTAGCCGGATGACTTCGACTTCTTGTCACGATATTTTAGCTGACAACCATTCGGAAGATGTCTGAATGGTTATCAGCGAAAGTACCGTGAAAATAAGTCGACGCCATCCTGCTGCAGCCCCAAAACATCAAGGAACACTCTTTGCGCCGGGAAAATTTCAAGAATCACGCTGTGACAAACGTTTACTGATTTTTTTGAATGTCGTTTTTCTTCTACTCCTATTATCGTATCACAACAACCTCAACATAACTTAATATTTCTTGCAACAAATATGTATCTCATTTTAAGAGGACTGTAATTCATATTCACGAATCCATGTTACTTCTGTACTTTTAATTTTAATTTGCGGTAAGTTGCTATGGGACTAAACTACTGAGATTATCTGTCCCTAGGCTTACACCTACTTAATTTAACTTACGCTGATGACAGCACACACACCCATGCGCGAGAGAGGACTCTAACCTCCGACGGGGAGAGCCGCGCGAAACGTGGGAAGGCGCCTCAGACCGCACATGTTACTTCTGTTTCAAAGTTTCTAACATAGCAGCTCATCGGTGCAATTCGCGCATGTCCGTGAGTTAAGACAAACAACAGAACATTCCTTCTCTGATATCGTTCAACTCCGCAGTGGCCGCACTACTTACTTCTCTTGCCCTTGTAATAAGCGGCAAACTTCCTTCAGCTCACAGCCGAGACCTTCGTCGATCGAAAATTAAGCATATCTCTGTATTTTTGTTTGTTACTGAACAGGAAAAGTATTTGGAATCTCTTAACGCTAGTTGACGTTTCTGATTTCGGCTGCTAACTACTAAGTACATATTGTCAACCAAGGAGCATCTGAAAAGTTCGGTGAATGATCTCAGGAAATAAAGGAAACAAGATATACAAATAAAATACCTCTACTGGCCTCCAGATCAATCACAGTTAGCTACAATAGGCTTCTGACTTCGGTTGTATAGTTGCTGGAAACTGCCGAGAAACGGTTCTTGTGGAACCGCTCGGGGCATCGTGGTCACGTGTTACTGGATACCCGCATCGTCTGAGTACTCAAATTTCTCGCTCACCGCAGGGTGACTGTTCATCAATACTCTCCTTATTTTTCAGATTTGGCGCTCGCTGACTTCTTTTTGTTTCCTTCCCTCCCTCCTTAAATTAACTCTGAAAAGCTGGCGCTTCGCACACCTAGTGCGTGCCCACGGTGCTTCCACAAGAAGCGTTTGCTGACAGTTGCCACCAGCTTTACAACCGATGTCAGAAGTGTGATGTAGCTAAGAATGATTACTTTGAAGGTCAGTAACGCTATTTTGTTTGTAAATCGTGTTTCCTTTATTTTTTGAAACCATTCACCGAGATTTTCACACTCGCCTTGTAAAATACCGCTGAGAATCGCGGGCCACACAAATAACTGATTCGCGTAATTTGACTACCACTGCGCTAGCCTATACTGCGCAAGCCTCCTTATTGCTGCGTAACTACCGCAACCCACATCAATTTGAACGTGCTTGCTGAAGACAAGCCTCTGCAACTTTTATCCCTCTCCATTAACTAACTGACGATTCCTCGATGCTTTAGGATCTTTTCCATCAACCGATCCCTTCCCTTAGTCAAGTCCTGACACAAATTTCTGTCTCTTCTATTTATATTCAGTAATTCCTCGTCAGTTTTCCGGTCTACCCGTCTAACCTTCGGCCTTCTCCTGTAGCACCACACTTCAGATATATTCGCTTCTCTGTTTATCATCCTCGTTTCACTTCCTGAGATAAGACTCCTAACACTTAAATTGAGAATCGATGTTAACAAGTTTTTGTTTTCCAGAAATGCTTTTCTTGCCATTGCCAGTATGCATTTTATATCCTTTCTACTACGAACGTAGTCACTTATTTTGTTGCCCAAATAACAGAATCAATGTACTACTTTCACTGTGTCTTTCCACACTCTAATTCCCTCAGCATCGGCTCATTTAATTCGGTTATACTTAATTAGCGCTATTTTACTTTTGTTGCTATTCACTGCCAGAAATGTAGTGGACGTAACCCTGCCGAGATCCAATATATTTCTGCAGGTGACTGTCACACTGTGACAGTTTCTGGGCAAGAACGCCTGAGCAATGAACTAAAGCCTGTATTCAGAGTACGTCTTAGGATACTATCAATCTCTATCCAACGATCGTTTGCATTTGTCCCTGTGGGCAGGCTGCCAGCAGGACACGGGGTAAAGCTGCGTTAGTCGTGCCACAGCCTCAGTCGTGCTCCAGTAATATCTGATCCCACGTTTATAAAATGCGACAGTAAATGGTGTAAAATTGAACTAAATAGTCGTGCGTGTAAGCAAAAACAAGCGAGCGCACCGCTGGCTGTCGCGACAGAAAATAATTAACAACTAACTCTGTTTTACTTTCATGAAGAAAAACGGTCCAGGTTACAAAAATAGCATAGAATTTATTGACGCTTATCGCCTTCCTAAGGTATCTTCAGAAGTCCTACATTGGAAAAATGCATAACAGCAGATTTCAGGTATGGACCTTGAAACGCGCTGCTAATTCCGCAGGACAGGACAGATAGTATAAATTGTGGAAAGGGGCCAAAATAAGTACTTTCAGTTACACTCGAACATACAACTTTATTATTTGATCAGATATTATAAGATCCCAATTAAAAAAAAAAAAAAAAAAAAAAGCTTCAATCCTTGGGACTTAATTATCAGCTGAAAGCCACTTTATTTTGAAAACGGCTGAAGGCCAATAACTTAAAACGCAAGCATAATCAGAAATTTAAGAGGCAAGCCTTATCTTAAAACAGTTTCTTAAAACAGTTCTTTAGTTAGGCTGAAATAAATAAGTTAAATTCAAATCGGCTGAAGGCCTAACACTTTAAAACTCCATAACATTAATTTTTTTAAATACCAATGGCGTTGGACATAATTATGGTGAAATTTGGTGTCAATGTGGCATCATTAACCCACGTTACAGTTCACATGAACCTCCGAACTGTGGCCATTTTTTTCGCATGAGTCGGTGCCTTGCTGTTCGAAGCGTGGCCGACCCCGAGGGTGACGTCGCAGGTCGCCACGCTTTTGCACCATTACAGAGAAAGGTTGTGCACACCTTTGAGCCAAATTTCAATCTTTTGGGTCGCAATGGGAGGTGACTGCGGAGTTTCGAAAAGGTGAGCCTTTAAGTCTGTTGCGCTGCGTATTTGGAACTAATTTTGAGGTAAGTTGGGAGTGACGCACACATCTTCCTAGTTGAGAAATCAAAGAAAGCACCTTAAGGAAAGCCGAAACTGACACGGAGGGCAACGTTGTTTTATATAATGATTATTGCTGTTTACAACTTTAAAACGTTTGTTGTGTCTGCCCTGACGGTTTAACACTGGCGCAAAATCGACTTATGTTCATACATATAGATATAACGAAATCAGGAAGGGAAGGAAAAAGGGAGAGGGGAATAGAGGGAGAGAAAAAAATAGAGAGAGAGAGAGAGAGAGAGAGAGAGAGACAGACAGAGACAGAGAGAAGGAAAAATAAGCCGGCATGAGTAATGGAAAAGTCACTTGCGCCTGTACACGCGGCAAACCACACGGCAAAGCGATTGTTTGTACTGCATAAACGCAGGCGCATCTGAGCTCGCCCAGTACTTCATGAAAATAGAAGTTGGGGGTAATTATACATCTTTTGAGCTGATCAAATTCACAGAGCAATCCGGGGATTACCATTCTATTGGTATAAAGACATTTACTACAAGAAGAAATTGGATTCCACTTGGTTCCTGATAGGAAATTGCATGCAAGGGATGCGCTCATGTCCCTAAGCTGTGCACTGTGCACCGCGAGGCAAGCCTTCAGTGTATGCTCTGAAATGCGCCCTGACAACAAGGAGATATGCGGGACCACAATGCAAGCACAACTGCACAGGGAATCCTTCTGTAAGCAGTGCGTGGCGGGTTAGGGGTCGATTACTACGTATGGCATCCGTCCATTGGAGGTGAACAGAACATCAACACGGGATGTGGTATCCCGCTTGGCAGTGCGGAATGCAAGGGCCTGAACCTGTGGATTTTGACGATCAGCTCATTGCTGTACAAACTCATTGAGGGTGGGGGGAGACAGGGGGGGGGGGGGGGGCAGGATCGCTAAGAGATGGTTCTCGAATTCCTAGGCCATTAGCCGTGAACAAAATCATACAGCAGCTAACATCAAAATTTAGTTTGGCAGATAACTAAACTTAAGATTCAAAAAAGTAAAACTTTCTTATTTAATTAACGAATGTCAAATAACACTTACTAGATGATGAAACAAATATATCTCGGTTATTTTTGTAAGTTTATTCTACTACACCAAGAAATGACGATTCATTGAGACAGATGATTCGGCTTTTTCTAACGAGTCTTCTTTGTATTTGAGTTGGTGTCGGCCAACGCACATCGCAATTCAGTCTCCAAGTTGACTTGGTTTCTAACTTTTGTTTTCATTGCAGCCATAAACGAAAGTCTAGTTCCACACCTACAGGTCTTGGCAAGTGCAATCGAAATTCGTAAATGTTCTCTCGATAATAATTAACAGTAGCCTTCGGCCTTCTACGAAAATAGTCACGGGTCTTTTGTCCAAATCTGTTTACAGTGTATCCACAAATTTGTAGTCTGATTCGAATTCACTACAGAAACCAGGCATTTGCTTGTCGCTCTTCCGCATGAGAAACATAGTTGCTGTTAAATTTAGCACTGAATACAAGTGACGGCTGTTACCAGTAGATCAATAGGAAACAAAATAAACTAAAGAGTAGACAAGTATTATTGGTTATATACCGTAGTTTGCGACTGTAATAAACGCCTTGCAAACAACTTTGTGTACAGGGCAACCGAAGCCGTGAATGTAAATCTTGTGGAATGAAAACCGCACAGAGCTGTATGTAAGAGCCTTTATTTGGAATTACAATCGGTTTCGTGGCTCTATTTTAGGGAGATGTTGCTGCCACCATCCAGCGTATTTACAGTCTAACAGTACGATTACTTGGCAGATCACTGCTATTTGGACAGTGAATGTTGGGTCTTCTATCCATCTCCACATCTGGGTCTCACATGACGTAATTTATGTACGCAACTGAAGAAGTTGCTTTATGCTACGAAACTGGTTGTGATACAAAGTAATGGATATTACATACAGCTGTTTGCGGTTTTCATTTCATAAGAAATAAGTCTTATTTAGACCACATGCGTTTCACTTTATTTTAAAGCATCTTCAGTGCTCACCATAACAATGTGGCTGTTTTACAAGTCTTTTTCCCAAGACAGTAAACATTTCTCATGTTTCATATTAATGCTGTTAAACAGTATAAAATTACTGTTATTACTCACGATTTTATGTTTGGTGCTTCACACGAAACGTTCTTATACACATAGGATTTTGATTTTAGTAAACTGCAATTTCATATTGCGTAGATGCACTTACACCTCGTAACTTTGTTTTGATGTTGCAGTATGCGATCGTCATTTGTTTTTTGTGCTTGTGAAGCGTCTGCTATTCTTCTGTGAGTGTGTGTGTGTGTGTGTGTGTATGTGTGTGTGTGTGTGTGTGTGTGTGTGTGTGTGTCTGCACACGCGTTTGTGTTTGTGTAATGGGAGATGATACGTCCTAACTTGTATGTGCGCAAATTATTAGTTTGTTCAAGCTACTTTACTATGGTACTGTGGTGGGTGATTAAGAGTATCTTGCCTGGTATATGTGACTCTGTTTTTGTTGTGGCTAGAGCGACTGTTATTTATGTACTATATGTTTTATTAGTTTAAATAACGTTTCATTGCTAATGTTTGCTTGTTGATTTATTAGGGATTCCTTTTCTTTGATTGCCTTTTGAATTTATGAGTTTTCTTAGGAGATGTATTTTATTGCTGAACCTGATTATTTTCATTGTGTTTCTATTGTGGTAGGGTGGTGGTTTTCTTCTCGGAGGTGTTCTTCAAATTCTGAATGGCTAGTGCCATATTTCCGAGCTCTGTACACTAAAAACAAAAAGTCAACACGTATAAGCGTAGATATGACCTTCAGCGCTCTTAGAAAGTAAAGAAGTTTTCAAAACGAAGCTTCGAATGGGTCTGAAACTGAAACTTTACAGTCAGTTTGGCGAGTGTCAGTGAGACACATCAAGACTGTTCGAGAATGGGGGATTGCTCAGCGCCCAAGCCGAACTCAATGTTACGAATTACTATGAGAGACAGAAAACCAACGGCCGTGGCCCGATGGTGGGAATTCTCATGGTATAGAACTACTTTGCTGTCTTCCATCGGACCTATGGTGGTAAACGAAGACAGCGCGACGGCTGTGGAGTACGAGATGGTTATTGAGGATCACCCCCTACATCCTCCCATGCTTGGTGGCTCCCCCGACGACGATGGCTTCTTCCAGCAGGATAACTGTCCACGTCATAGGGCCACAATCGTACTACAATGGCTTGAGGAACACGATGCTGAAGTTGTTGTCTTGTATACCAAATTTGCTTGAACTTAGTAATATGGAACACACATGAGTCGCCATTGGGAACCAGCTGCGCCTCCACAAACCACTGACCGTTATTTACGGTAATTGCGTGACATTTGCGTAAACATCTGGTGCTACATAATTTCGGGAACCTGCTACGGACTTCCACATCTACATATATACTCCGCTAGCCACCAAGCGGTGTGTGACAGAGGGCACAATTCGCGCCATATTCCCCCCCCCCCGCCCCTCTGTTCCACTCGCGGATCGCGCGAGGGAGAAACGTCTGAACGCCTCAGTACGAGCTCTTATTTCCCTTATCTTTGAATGGTGATCATTGCGCGATTTGAAAGATGTTGGTAATAATATATGCTCTACATCCTCGGTGAAGATCGGATTTCGGAATTTAGTGAGCAGCCCCTTCCGTTTAGCGCGCCGTCTATCTGTAAGTGTGTTCCACTTCAAACTTTCTATGAGATTTGTAACGCTCTCGCGATGGCTAAATGTACCAGTCACGAATCTTGCCTTTTCTTATTTGGACCCTCTCAATCTCTTGAATCAGACCCAACTGGTAAGGGTCCCATACAGACGAACAATACTCTAAGACTGGACGAACTAACTTATTGTAAGCTTTTTCTTTTGTTGAAGGACTGCATCGCTTCAGGATACTACCAATAAACCGCAATCTAGAGTTCGCCTTACCCGTTCCTTGTGTAATCTGATCATTCCATTTGAGATAATTTCGAATAGTCACACCCAGATACTTGACAGATGTTACCGCTTCCAAAGACTTGGCATTTATTTTGTACTCGTACATTAATGGGGATTTTCGCCTTGTTATGCGCAGTAGGTTACACTTATAATATTGAGAGATAACTGCCAGTCATTACACCACGCATTAATTTTCTGCAAATCCTCATTGATTTGTTCACAACTTTCGTGTGATACTACAGCATCATCGGCAAACAGTCTAATGCCGCTGTCAATACCATCAACCAGATCGTTTATGTAAATCGTAAAAAGCAGAGGACCTATTACTCTGCCCTGGAGCACACCTGAAGTTAGGCTTGTTTCTGTTGAAGTCACCCCGTTCAGTACGACATACTGCTGCCTGTCTGTTAGAAAAGTGTCTATCCAACCGCATATGTCATCGGATAGACCGTAAGCGCGCACTTTATGTAGCAAGCGACAGTGCGGAACTGAGTGGAACGCTTTTCGAAAGCAGAGAAATATGGCATTAACCTGGCAGCCGGTATCTAGAGCCTGTTGTATGTCATGCACTTGTCGTATTCGTGCCACGCAGGATCGCTGCTGTACTGATTTCCAAAGTTGGACCAAAACGGTATTTAAGCTCGTGTTTCGCCTCACCATTGTATTCTGCAAGACGTGTCTTAGCTGGCTCACACTATATTTCTAACTGTTGCGGTTCACGTTATTTATCGAGCGCGTACTGGCATTACTCAGCTGCAGTGGTATGCATGCAGACGACCGCGTTGCGGGTCGCTGCTGTAACCGGAAGCGGCGCCAGCCCGCGGGTCCTCAAGCCCAGCCAGGCTCGGCGAATGGAGCGTCGCGGACAGCGCAGACGAGGCGGCCGCGTCTCCTGACCTTTGGCCCGCCTCGAGCCGCCGCGGGCAGCAATCCCAGGCTGCGGCGCCACACACAGCGCGCCCTAATTAGACTCGCGTCCAGTCCCAGTCTGCTTCCGCCCTGCCGCTGCGGCAGCTAAACACCGCCACCTCCGGGCTCTCTGCTGTGAACTAGCACAGGTTCTAGTTTACACCACAAACACATACTCCCTATCCAGATGCGAGATATTTGTCAGTAGGGATTGACACACGGCCCTTATTACTAGGTAATACACGTCAGACTTTCGATCGCGGTGTTATTATCTCAAAATTACTGATTTCGAGCAGTGTCACGCATCAGTTGTCGTAGATACAGAGTACCCCAGGGGTAGGTTCAACCGTCTAGTCAAGTGGTTCCCAATTTTTCTTAGACCGTTACCCCCGAGTGCAACCAGAGACTAGCTAGTACCAGTATCCTTAGTATCCTCGCCCCTCCCCCGTCACTCCCCCTGCCGCCTCTTGTCTGGCCTTCCTTCCGCACATTATCACCAACTTTAGCACCTAACTAAACTGTAGAATGAAAGACTTTTATTGGGACATTTTCATTTTTAAAATTCTGAAGATGAATGATGTTTAGTTTGTGTGTGTGTGTGTGTGTGTCTGTGTTTTGTAGACTAAATGACAATGGAATTCGTGGTGCATCGCAAGTGCTACCCAGAACTCCTTCTCAGATAAGAAAGCTAACCATCCACAGCGAGGGTAGAAATTTCTTACAAAACATACTTCCCCTGTATTACTCTTCTCCATGGCGGCACTTGCTTGACCTACACAGTGCAACCCCATTTAAAATCAAACAGGTTCAGATGTGTGCACTATACCCACTGTTTGTCAATCACTTGATAGCTGCACTCCTCACTTCTGAACTGGTAGAAATTGGACGACTTCAGGCTGTTAACGCTGTGTGTCTAACCACTCTAGTAATAATAATAATAATAATAATAATAATAATAATACTGTGTACAGTACTATAGCAGACCTTATGAAGTTACTGCTGTGGTGTGCTGTCGGTTAATTCATTTATCTGCTTCAGACCGAGTAATAAGATATTTAGAATACGTAACGTATATGTCTCGCTTTTATCGTCGGCGATGTACGGAACAAAGCACAAGATATGTGTGTAGTGCGTGGACAATGTGAGGAACCTGTAACCTACACTGTATTAATGCTACTAATTGAGAAAAAGTAATTATTGATAACTTGTATAAACAATGTAAGAGTCTTACAAAATCATAATAACATTAATGATGTTTTGAAAGTAATTGACTTAAACATAATCGAATCGTTTGGTTTTTACCCGTCAGAAAATTTCTTTTTACCCCTCAGGAGGTAATGACGACCAGGATGGGTCTAGTCTGGTCTAGTCTGAATGGGGTTTTCTTCGCCGTACGTAATGGCACTTTTCCTTGCGGACATGCGAGAGTTGTGTTGTATGTGTATTCGGTGAGTGTAGGTGAGTGCACTGCATGAGTATATGAAACACAGTTACAGAGTAAGCAGTCTTACCGGATACACTAACAGTTTCACTGTCAGACATAACCTGATCAAGAGTATGTAATGTTGAATTAACCACTAGATTTCACCTGAGGCAGAACCGCCAGTGTGAAAGGAAGAGGAGAGCCTTGTGTTGTCAGTAGAGAAGGAACAACAGCAGAATGCGTCCGTCACGAGAGATCAAGTGACTTCGGGAGTGGACGAGTAATTTGCCTGTCTCCTAAGTAAAAAATCCACCAGGGATGCTTTAAACCCTCTAAACCTGCCCAATTCGACTGCTGGTCACGTGACTGTGAATTTGCCCAAGGAATAAGCACAGCTAAAGCAATACCAGGCATACCGCGTGTACTGAGGAACAGCGACCGTCGAGGACTGCGAAGTGTGGTTGCAAGAAAAGTATTAAATCAGCGTAAGGAATCACTCGTCAGTTCCTAAATGCTACCAGCGGTCATGCTAACACAATGACTGTGTAGACAGTACAATGGTCGAAGCAGCTCGTCATAAGTCGCACATTTCTATGCAA
Organism: Schistocerca serialis cubense; assembly: GCF_023864345.2. Taxonomy (NCBI): domain Eukaryota; kingdom Metazoa; phylum Arthropoda; class Insecta; order Orthoptera; family Acrididae; genus Schistocerca; species Schistocerca serialis. Next base: position 421,019,059 of record NC_064641.1, read on the forward strand.
CGCATGAGGTGGTGTAAACAGCGACACCGCTGGACAGGGACGAGTGTAAACGAGTGATTTGGAGTGATAAATCACGCTATACCGTGTGGAAATCGGATGGAACAGTTTGGGTATGGAGTACGTCTGGAGAAGGTTGCCTGCCATCAGTCAACACCGACAGTGAAGTACAGAGCACTAGGGTGTGGTTCCCGTATTGCGTTTAAGAGAACCATAAAAGCAGATAGATATGAACACATTTTACAACGCCAAGTACTGCTACAGCAGATCAACAGTTCAGAGACGACGACTGTTTGTACTCCATGAGGCCGCACCCTGTTGCAAAGCGGCGTCTTTAAGGTAATTGTTTGAGACAATAACGTTCCTGAACTGCACTAGCCTTCCCAGAGTCCTGACGTGAACCCAACAGAACGCGTCTGGGACTTCGAACGTCGATTTTGCTCCTGACCCCAACGTCTAACATCGCTACCTTCCCTGATTTTGGCTCCTGAGAAAGAACGCAATGTTGTTCAGACATCTCACTGGAGGCGTCCCCAGCAAAGTTCAAGCCGTCGTAAAGGCGAAGGGTGGAAATTCCCCACATTAATGTCCGGTAATAGCTTTCGATCAGGTAATGTATACTCAAATCGGAAGTGTTTCCTTTAAGCTCGTTCCTATGTAACTACGAGAATGATCTGAAGATGGGTGACATTAGCCGAAACCCGTAATGTGCAGATAATAAAACTGCGATAGTCAGATTGGAAATAAGTGTATTTTCTACACATTCTTTAAATGCTACAGTTTAGTTTGGATTTGAAATTGGCTGTCACGAATATCGGCTGAAATATACAAATAATTGTAACCAGTCACATTTATTGTTCTTCCCATTATGCGTTTTAGAGGATTAACTGAAGTTCACTCAAGAGCACGCATCGTCGAACTAGGAGTACGCATTTAAATTTCTCCTGTGTAGTTAGCAGTTGGCGGGGAAACTGGCATTAGGTAGCCAGGTCATCTTCATTTTGACGTTCAAAAAAGTAGCCAGAAAAAAAAGTTATAGTGCTTTAACTTTCGCCAGAGCCGTTGCAATGCTTGGTTTAATTCGACATTTTGATTCCACATGTATGCCTATTTTGAGTTGATGGTATTTTGGTTCAGTGCATGAGAAAAAAAAAAATGGTTCAAATGGCTCTGAGCGCTATGGGACTCAACTGCTGAGGTCATTAGTCCCCTAGAACTTAGAACTAGTTAAACCTAACTAACCTAAGGACATCACAAACATCCATGCCCGAGGCAGGATTCGAACCTGCGACCGTAGCGGTCTTGCGGTTCCAGACTGCAGCGCCTTTAACCGCACGGCCACTTCGGCCGGCTCAGTGCATGAGATATTTATTCATTGGCGCAGCAGCAAAACGTGCCATAAAAATATACTCCTTAGGCGACTGCTGGCATTTAAAATTACAAACACCAAAACAAATGTCAAACTGGCATAAAGTGTACTACATTCTCTGATAACCAAATGGTGAGAGTTTCACGGCAGGAAAAGTAAAGCTGAAGTTTTAAATTTCGCATTTAAAGAACCATTCACATAAAAGGATCGTACAGACACATCGTCGTTTGGCCCTTGCTTGACTTCCGTATGGAGGGCGTCGAGAAGCAAATGAAAGAGTTGAAAATAAATAAGTCGCCAGGTCCGACGGAATCCCATATAGATTTCACAGAGAGTATCCTACGGCACTGGTTTCTCTCTTAGCTTGCATTTATAGCGAATCTCTCGCCCAGCACAGAGCCCCAAGCGATTGGAAGAAACCGAGTTGCTCTGTACATAAGAAGGATAAAAGAACGGACTCTCAAAATCACAGGCCCATATCCTTAACATCGGATTGCTGCAAAATTCTTGAACAATTTCGAAGTTCGAGTATAATAAATTTCCTTGAGACATACAAGCTTCTGTTCAAAAATCGTCACGTATTTCGAAAGAATCGCTCAGTTTGTCCTTTTCTTGTACTATATACTGCGAACTATGGATGAAGGGCAACAGGCAGATTCCCATATTCTTAGATTTCCGGAAAGCGTTTGACGCGGTGACACACTGCAGGCTGTAACCAAAGTATGGAATAGGTCCCAGACTGTGAATGACTCGAAGACTTCTTAAGTAATAAAAGACAGTACATTGTCCTGTATGGCGAACGTTCATCGGAGACAAAGGTATTGTCTCGAATGCCCCTGGGAAGTGGGATAGGACAGCTTTTGTTCTCAGTATACATAAACGACCCGATGGACAGGGTGAGCAGCAGTCTGCGACTGTTCCCTGACGATGTTCCAGTGTACGGGAAAGTATTGTCATTGACTGACTGCAGGAGGATACAGCATGACATTCATAGAATTTCTGTTTTGTGTGGTGAACTGCAACTTGCTCTAAATGCAGAAAAATGTAAGTTAATGCACATGAGTAGGAAATGTTTGAGCACAGCATTAATTGTATCCTCCTTGACACAGTGACGTCGATTAAATATCTAGACGTAACGGTGCAAATCGACATGAAATGGAAAGAGCACATGAGGACGGTAGCGGGGAAGGCGAATGGTCGACTTTAGTTTATTGGGAGAGTCTTAGGAAACTGCTTATAGAACACTAATGTGAGCCATTCTTGAGCACCCTCAAGTGTTCGGGATCCCCTCTAGGTCGGATTGAAGGAAGACAGAGGTCTGCTGCTAGATTTGTTACCGATAGGTTCGAGAAACACGCAAGTATTACGGAGGTGCTTCGTGAACTTCAATGGGAATCCCTGAAAGGAAGACGACATTCTTTTAGCGAAACACTGTTGAGGAAGTTTAAAGAACAGGCATCTGTAGCTGACAGCAGAAAGATTCTACTGACGCCAACGTACGTTCCGCTTAAGGACCAGGAAGATAAGAGAAATTTGGCCCCAAAAGGAGGTGTACAGGCAGTCGATTTTCCCTCGCACATGTAGTAACGGCACTCTTCACCCTCCGCCATACACCATACGGTGGCTTGCTGAGTACGTACGTAAATGTCGATATAGATAGTAGTAGCGCACTCTACATTTTGTATATAAGAAAAGATTACGGAGCGGGATTCTCATACAGAAATCCCATGTTGGTTGTTCATGAGAAATTCGTGCTACGCCTTGTGTACGAAGAAGAAATATCTGCCAAGACGTGTAGGAATCCGATAGCGACAGGATTTAGAAGACTCCTGCGTTCGAAAATTCTGGGAATATTGCTTTTCCGGATCGAATTCGTGTTTTCAGATTGCTGGTAGTAAGAAAGCCAAAATTGTTCCGCAGAAATATCTAGCGACAAGCAAATAAATATTAGATTACAGCTACTGGAACTGACTTCTTGTAAAATGTCGTATTTCAACGTGGTTCATGCTGCAGGCCTTAACGAATAAAAAAGAACACCGTTAATAACAGGAGAAGAACGATATGAATTCTGATCTACGGCGATTCGTCCCAGCGCGTTGTAACAGAGGACCATTTACGATGTGAACCGACGCCCACACAGGCCGAACAGTCAGAGAGCCAATATCTAAAATTAAACTTTTCGGTCGGTATGTCTGCAGTTACGTATGGACATGAAACTAAGTTAATCAAATAGCAATGTAATCACGTATTAATAGTACCATTAGGAAAAGATGCGTTCGCTAAACGGAAATGAAGAACTGTTTAGAACTCGCTAAAATGAAATAACAATGCGTCCTCTGATACTATCTATAAAACACAACATTACTACAAAATAGAAACCTTTTCATGATATGCAACATTAATAATGTTATTACTAGGTTAATCAGACCCAGGTATCGCTATAATTTCAGTTAACCTCAGTGCGTCGGATTAATTTTGTCTTGCTCCTTAGCCATAATGAATGTGGAGAGTGGGATTTCCAAATGTTCCAAGTGCTAAATATTACGTTTTTCAGGAGGGTCAAAAAACAATATATCTCTTTTTGTACACAACTAATTCGTACCAAACAACTGTGAAGGCAATTTGATACCACAGATTTATGCTGTTCAGCTCCATGAAGAAAGCTCTACGTTCCATACCACCGACCCGACCCAGTCTCAAGTGCCAATAAGAAAGTTTTTGTTTCGAATTTCATTAATGTGGGGCACTATGTTCTGTCTGTGATAATTCACGTAGAGTAGAATAAAGCAGTAATGTTTTAACCAGTACGAAAAAATCTTTCAGTACTGACATATGTTTCTTGCAGAAATTCATATTCCGAAGTTTATTTTAGAACTCCCTGTGCTCTTGATGAAGAAATGGCAAGACGTCAACAGGTCTTTGTGCTTTGAAACTGACAAACATGATTCGTCTGTCAGATAAAGTACAATTAGGCATACGGTCTCTATTCTTTTAAATACATTGACATTTCTGCGTTTTTCTGTTTCAGAGCAAGAATTTTTAACAGCTATTTAAGATGGATGAGCATAAGACACTCCGATCATTCTGCATTTACAGATCACGCACGGCTGAACTGACGTCAGTGTTTCAGTAGCATTTTTAAAATAAATGAAGTCAACAGTAACCAATGGAAATACAACTAGTGAGTTCTTACCTACAGCTCACTCAATAGTATCGTGTAAATCTTGCGCAACAAATGCATTTTTACCTTTCTTCGTTTCTCCATAATCGTACGATCTCTGTCGCAGCTGGAAAATCTGTGTTCACTTCAAACGATCTCTAGACTAAATGGAAAAGACCGTGACGCAAGGAACTTGGAACTCCACACGTAAATACTGCTTGCCCCAGATAGTGATGAATGTTGAAACATTTTCTCTATCATCTGACACTTGGAACAAGTCTATGCACATGCAACAAGGTACCGAGAACACGACATCACTCAGTGAAAAAAATGGCACCTAGAACGTTTGACATTTCCATTCTTCATATATTTTCCAGACCCTCTCTCTTCCCATAACGTATTACAGGATTTAATGTGCATTTACATCCAAATTCTACACAATAAAATGTTGTTGAGCGAAAAGTGGAAAATAGTTCATGCGACCTTATTTTCTTCTTTCAGTTCCATTCATGAATGGAATCAGAGGAAATAAATAAGTGTTTGACTGCTTCAGTGAAGAAGCTTTTATCTTACCATTATGTATGAAACATGTCGTGGATGAGAGGAATGACTAGCTCCAAGGCTGGGTCTCTCACTTTTACCAGCGTTTCTTGTTAGCCTATTACTAAATTGGTTTGGAGCCGCGCGACCGCTACGGTCGCAGGTTCGAATCCTGCATCGCGCATGGATGTGTCTGATGTCCTTAGGTTAGTTAGGTTTAAGTAGTTCTAAGTTCTAGGGGACTGATGACCTCAGATGTTAAGTCCCATAGCGCTCAGACCCATTTGAACCATTTATTACTAAATTGCCCGTATTATTGTTCAGGCTGCTCTGAATGTTGACTTTACAGCTGTAAGATGGCAGGAACTATGCCCCTTACATGAAGTCATTAAAGATCACCTAACTCACGTTGAGTGAACAGTAGGGCTGAACAAAAAATGACTGACAAGGCACAATGCATCTTGTAGAGGGTATAGTATGGACATATTGAAATAAATAATGTCGGGTGATGGTTTTAAAGTAATTCACTCGACATGAAAACTTTGTGGAAACGCGTCGATTTACTGGAGGCTAGTTTATCCCAGGGAAGTACTCAGAATTGACCGTGGTCGCCGGGGGAGTGGCTAAGGGAAGCGACAATGGGCAGCTTAGGGCGGCTCAAGCTCTGAGAAAGCGGTAACGGGGCGCGGTCTCCAGCCGCCTTAAGATGAGTGACAGCATTGGTGGTTGACCCCATGCTGGTGTACCGGGAAAGAAAACAGAGAACTTGTACGCCTGTTGATAAATGTCCGTTGTCCCGTTTTCAGTGAAACATGCGAGAAAGCCGCGCAAAGCTACGGTGGAGCGGTCAACAGAGATAAAAATATGCGTGTTCGTGACTATAGCAACTTCACGCTGAATTCACGGTCCGCAGAGTTTGAAGTAAATCAGGTGAAGAGCGACAGAATGAAATACGCCGGCCTCCAATGGGAACGTAGGGTCGAGGGGAGTCAGAATTCCGCCTGGGAGGAGCTAAATAACAGAAGTTAAGAGGAAGGGAAATTTTGTGGGAATTTGTTCACTTCCCAGAGCAGGCATTGGTCGTCGCTGGGAAGCGACACATAATTAACGCGACTTGCGCTGCAATTGGCGTAAGTGATTTTGCTGGAGGGGAAGCCGAGGCGAAGAGCGGACTGTGAGAAGTCTCCGTAAAGGTCTTCCGTTCCCAGCTTGCCTAGAGTACGGACGTGGCGTTCTTGACTCAGCTTACCTGAGAAAGAGTGAGCATCTCTGCAGTTTAGGACTTAGCAAAGGGAACGATTGAGCTTGGAGACAGGAAGTTTTGGTTCAGCTATGTACTGAGCAAGATAGCTAGGAGTGAATAGACGAGCGCAGCCTTGCAGCACCACGAGGTCGGCCGACGTCCACACAACGACGCCGCTCCGCCACGCTGAATTCGGTGATATTGCGCCCGCTCCGGCCACTGATTAATTTGTTGGATCACGTCGGCAAAGTTTCCACGAGAGTTTCATGGGCCGTGTACTGCAGAATTCTTCTCGCACTTCGCATTACGCCTGGGTCAGTCGATAGGAATTTCTTTTGATTTATCGCGCTCTACTCCACGCAAACGCAATTTATTACCACTGCCTGTTAGTAGAGTCATGTAATGTGATGATTGAAGGTCGTGAGTTAAAATAAATCTGTGCTAATCGACTGCATCTGTTTTCAATCAAGTAGTTGAAATCCCAAATCACTTTCTTAATTAATTTTATGTTCAACATTTGCATCTGGTCTTCAATAGCTGAATATTACATCAATGTGCATCCCTTTTTAATTAAAAGGGATCAATTCTGAATCAATTAATGTCAACACTGCCACCGCAGTTCAATCAAGAGTCACAGGGCCTTATTACTTTCTTTGCGTTATCCGACATTGCGGCAGTTTTGCACTCTCTGTTGATCTGTTAGTCAATTACCTGGGGTGAACACACACCAAAACCAGATAAGTGACGGCTGGGGTGTTACACAGTTATCCCTAACACTGTCAAAAATTCCAAAATGAGTCACACGACTGTTTCGTCCACTAATGTGAGAGAGTAAAGGTTTCATTAGTTATCTACAATCGAGTTAAATACCGCTGGAACTGGTACTCACAAGGGGAGGTCACGACGTTCGGATCGCGGATTTACTTCAAACTTTGTACACCTTTAGCAGTTCATTAGGACAACGTAATGTGCAAGTTGTAAGGCGTAATGCTTAGGCGATTTTGAGAAAATCGCAACAGAATTTTAACGCGTCTGTGATGAACCAGTGCTTTGCAACACTGAGCACGGGGTGGCGGCGGTCACGTGGTTAGCGTTAGAGCTCTGTAATCGGTGGATCGCTGGATCGAGTACCGCTCACTTTTTTAAATTTATATTTTTTTCAGCCTGGTCATATTATTTCATACATATTAAAAGTTGAAAGGTAACATGATGAGAAGACACGTGTATTAGAATGAACTTTTATTGAATTTTCAATGTTATTTGGTTGTTTGTTTATTTTTATTATCACAAGTATTGTATTTATAAGAATCGACAAGTAAACGACCAAAAGCATAAAGTTTTACTGAAATCGTATGCCTCTCGTGATTTCCGAAATCCCTTATACCTTTCCGAAATCCCTTATACCTGCAATCGGGTAATGTACCGAGAATTGTTTTGTACCTACACGCTTCGATGTGCGTACACAGGTTTCAAGGTCGAGGGGCAGGCTTGGAAAGCCCAAGACAAACATCAATAAATAAAGACGTAAATAGCTTTATGCAATAATACATTGAGTTACAGTATTCCAGAATATGAGAGTAATGTACAATCAAACGTCGATTGTGCTTTTGACATTACTAATTGCAGGATGATATTTTTCGCACTCACACGGGAAACACAAATTAAAAAGGCGTCTCTTACATCGAATGAATGCCGTTTTCCCGCACGCACGAGGAATCTTCGGAGTTTCTAAGGAAAAAAAAGCTCGCTGACATTTTGAAAAAATTCTCTTTCTTCCGACATTTTGGATGCAAACCATGCGTAACGCAACATTTCCGTGAATGTCGGTGCTGAAAAGTAGGCGATGTACGATAGAATATATTATAAAATCAGCTTCACAAGAAGCAATTTCTCGTTCGTTGTCAGTCAGACATGACAAAGTTTGAAGGAGCTTGATAAGGTTGCCTAAGGGAATAGTCGCATAATATTTGTTGTAATAATGAAAATTAGTAAATAGTCTAATAACATTGGAAATTCAACAAAAATTCGTTCAAATACACGTGTCTTTTCATTAAATTACCTCTGAAATGTAATAGGTATGACATAATGACTAGTGTTAAAAGAAAATTTGAATTAAAATAAATAGCCATGAGCGGGACTCAATCCAGCGATCCAGCGATTACTGAACTTGAACGCTAACCACATGATCGCCGACATCTCGTGCACAATGTCGCAACGCATCGCGCACAAAACTTCTCTTGTGATTTTCTCAATCTCGTCGTAGTATGCCTTACTTCTTGCGTATTATGTTGTCCTAATAGACTACTAAAAGTGTACGAAGTTTAAAGTAAATTCGTCGTGGACTCTCCCTGTTAGAGTAACGTGAGGTAAACGCAGTAACAGTGTAAACTCAAAACGTAAGTGACGCTGGTGTTTTGTTTGTGATATGAGGTTCAGGCAGTCATTACAAGTGAAAGAACGCTAGGGGGATGAAAAACAGTGGTCCTTACACGTGTTTGCTGGGTGCGAGCAGCACCAGACGAGCAGATGGCCAACACGTGTCACAGTGCCAGCGCTGGCAGGTCCTGTGTTTCGACGGCACAGGTTTGTTCTCTCATTACAATACAATGCACACTGCGTTCGGGTTTTGAGTACCGTTAGGTATGCACAGCGGAAGAGGTGGTCCTAAATCACGGGGCGGCGACATGAGTCACGCCGAGCCAGGATTGCTTCCTCTCTGCCGAATGGTTGGTCGATGAAATAGGCCACGTCAGATATTGTTCTACCGTAAATCGCAGCAGTGTACTTCAGCGGAACGCCAACGTAATTTTCAGGTAGGGCCTGAGAAACATCGTAAGAATATGCAAGATTGTCTATAAAATGTGTGACACACGCCACCATCGGGTTGGAGATGCCACAACGAACGGTAAAATCCATCTAATTACCGTTCTAGTTCTGTGGCAATATTGGTAGGGATTATCGCAATCATATAATATAAAAACTTCTGAGAATGCTTTGATCCTAGCGGTCAGACGTCTTGTAGAATCTCTCCATTACAGGAGTACACCAGACGTTTGCTATCACTGTGAGCCGCCGCCGTGTACCTTGAGCAATACTTCAATTGATGGAGTGGTTTTTGAATAAACTGTTTCTTTGCAATGGATCCATAAATTAAAAAAAAAATTCTAACAGATATAAGTCTGAGGAGAGCACAGCCTACCCTATACGACTGTCGTTAGGAAACCGTTCGTACAAGATGTTTCTGGCTACACCACTAAAATTTAATGGAATGTCGTTATACATATATCGGATATTTGATTAAAAAGAAGCGTAGGATGGTTTTGCTAGCCGCACACCAAAAAAAAGTCTACATTCCTACGAGTAAACGGCAACCCCTATTCATGGTTCATGGTTCGCAGTTCCAGCTGCAGGTTGCCTACCTAACGATTTTCAGGATCAACAACATTTTGATTTGGAATATTACGCGTAATTATTGGCCATATTTAAAAATTTGAAGTGCTGTCATAATCTGCTCATTACGAGGTACAAGCTTTTCTTAAAGATTTAATACAACAGCACAAATGTTACAGTTAGAAACTTGTCTTCAGGTGGCGTAACTCACCGTGCGCAAATACCCACACAACACTCCCCCAGCATTTGACAAAGGGAGCGCTTAGTGCAGCGGTCGTCAAGCAGGGACCAGCGAGCCGCGTGCCGCCTGAAACAAGCGTTCGCGCGGTCCACGGTTCTCAGTTGTATTGCATAATAATTTGCTCCTAGCAACTAACTGCCGAATCCAAAGACTCCACCTAACGTTAAGAGCTTCTTAAGAGTGTAATTTTTCTGCTCGGTAAGAAACAAAAATATTTGCAGTGATAGTAACATTTTAATCGATGTTGATGAATTCGCCCGTGAGGTATGCTAAGTTGGTCACTTGTTATGGGTACAGATGGGTAGGTAGCGCGGCTACTGCAGAGTCAGAGGATGTGAGAGGCAGGACCTTTTATTGTCCGTCTTTCAGTACTGACAGCTGACAGAGTGCGCGACTTGTACAGATCAGCCGGTATGTTACAAATTACAATCTGAAATAAGATGGATTCTTGAATGCGCATTAAAGAGACGGTCATCTTCAAATGCGCCTCGTATTTGTAGCAAGGAATGTGAAATTAAATTAAAGCTGTTGTAATACGACTCAGTGAGTAGAAGAAAAATGCTAGTCACAAAATTTAGTGCACACTTGTGATTGTGTCTCACACTGCGTAATGCACTTACATGTAAGGGCGGATACTGTTCTTAATCAATTGATCATCTGCTCACTCAGATAACACGACGCTTCGTCGGACAGTTTTGGTGTCTCTCATGATGTCAGGAGTCTGAAACAGATAACAGTCGACAAGACGTGTCCCGAATGGTGCCGACTTTTGACGGCGTGTACGTGGGAGCTGGCGGCCAGTGGCGGCCAACTTCTGCACTCTTACTACGACTAATCTACTGCGGGCTCACAACGTCCTGATTTATGTAGTTTCCCAGTTAATAATGAGATTGGCACATATGCGGTCCGACGCGCCGTCCGACAATGTCAGTATTGGTTCTTGAGCAAAAACTTTTGACTACTATCGACTTAATGACTTGAAACAAACTTTACCTGCAATTTCAAACCTTTACGAAACTTTCTCACACTGCAAAATGGTTCAAATGGCTCTGAGCACTATGGGACTTAACATCTCAGGTCATCAGTCCCCTAGAACTTAGAACTACTTAAACCTAACTAACCTAAGGACATCACACACATCCATGCCCGAGGCAGGATTCGAACCTGCGACCGTAGCAGTCGCGCGGTTCCAAACCGAAGTGCCTAGAAACGCTCGGCCACCTCGGCCGGCATTTCACACTACACCCCTCAAAAAATCGCTTACAACATTTTCGCCGTTCATGCAGTAAAGTTGCTGCGTCAGGCGTGACGATTTAATTTAGTGCTACATTACTACTGTTAACTCTGTTCGCAACGTATTTTTCACAGTGTGGTGTCGACCGAAGAACGACGTGCCAAGGGAAGGTTGGTAACTCGCAAGGAAACCACAAGCAAGCACAGTCACTGCCGCACGCAGAGACGAATGAACGGAGTCAGAGTAGACACGTTCAGAAGATGTTCAAAAACTTTAAAATTCACGTCCGAAAGAGTTTCTACACGCCGTCGCATCAAGATAAATGGTTCAAATGGCTCTGTTGTCTTGTGACAGCCAGAGCGAGAGCACCAGCAGCAGCGAGTACTGTTTGTATAAAGCGTTTATTTTGCATTTTGTTTACGACCTTCCACTAAGGAAGGGATTCTATTTGTGTTTATCTGCTCTGCATAGTAACTAACAGTTCTTGATAAAACTTTACGTAGTTTTCGTGTTAGATTTCTTAGTGTTTTCTTGATCGTTTAGAACAGAAAGCGCCCTAAAACCGTCTTTTGTTTGTTTCGCGGCCGTTAGCCACTAGTCACTTGAATCAGCAGTTGTCTTGTGACAGCCAGAGCGAGAGCACCAGCAGCAGCGAGTACTGTTTGTATAAAGCGTTTATTTTGCATTTTGTTTACGACCTTCCACTAAGGAAGGGATTCTATTTGTGTTTATCTGCTCTGCATAGTAACTAACAGTTCTTGATAAAACTTTACGTAGTTTTCGTGTTAGATTTCTTAGTGTTTTCTTGATCGTTTAGAACAGAAAGCGCCCTAAAACCGTCTTTTGTTTGTTTCGCGGCCGTTAGCCACTAGTCACTTGAATCAGCAGTTGTCTTGTGACAGCCAGAGCGAGAGCACCAGCAGCAGCGAGTACTGTTTGTATAAAGCGTTTATTTTGCATTTTGTTTACGACCTTCCACTAAGGAAGGGATTCTATTTGTGTTTATCTGCTCTGCATAGTAACTAACAGTTCTTGATAAAACTTTACGTAGTTTTCGTGTTAGATTTCTTAGTGTTTTCTTGATCGTTTAGAACAGAAAGCGCCCTAAAACCGTCTTTTGTTTGTTTCGCGGGCGTTAGCCACTAGTCACTTGAATCAGCAGTTGTCTTGTGACAGCCAGAGCGAGAGCACCAGCAGCAGCGAGTACTGTTTGTATAAAGCGTTTTTGTACTTATTTGCTGCGCTTAGCTTTTAAATAGTTTTTCTGGGAAAACCTAGCGTAGTTTTCGCGTCTCGTATTTCAGTGAGTGTTTCTTGATTATCAGAGTAGCTCATCAGAAGATTATCTTGGGAATTTGTCACCGTATAGAGTAGGGTAAACATAGTCATGTGTAGGGACTGTGGTTGTTGTGAGCGGACGCAAGGAGAATTGGCCACTCTTCGGGGGCAGGTGGAGGCTTTGTCTGTTAGGCTCATCGAGCTCGAGGCGCAGGCGTCGGCTCGTAGTGGCGTTGGGGCAACTGTGGTGAGACCTATGCCTACTTCGGTGGCCTTGGAATCACATGGAACCCCTGATGTCGCTGCGTCTTCCGGCAGTGAGCATCTTACCGGTCAGCCATCACTCCAGGGTGAATGGCGGACAGTGGTGGGCTCGCGCGTGCCTGGCCGAAAGGCGAAGGTGGGATCTGGCCGCGTGGCAGCTGCCTTACCCCTTTCCAACAGGTACGGGGTGCTTCCTGGGGTGATGACATCGTTTCCGAGCCACCACAGGATGCCTCGCCTGTTGGGCCAGTGGCCGATTCTCCGGCAAGGTCTCGACAGTCACAGAGGGCGGGCCTATTAGTTATAGGGAGCTCCAACGTTAGGCGGGTTATGGAGCCCCTCAGGAAAATAGCGGGTAGGTCGGGGAAGAATGCCAGTGTGCACTCGGTGTGCTTGCCGGGGGGTCTCGTCCGTAATGTGGAGGAGGCCCTTCCGGCAGCTATTGAACGCACTGGGTGTGACCGGCTGCAGATAGTAGCACATGTCGGAACGAATGACGCCTGCCGCTTGGGTTCTGAGGCCATCCTTGGTTCCCTCCGGCGGCTGGCTGATTTGGTGAAGACAACCAGCATCGCACGCGGAGTGCAAGCTGAGCTTAATATCTGCAGCATAGTGCCCAGAGTCGATCGCGGTCCTCTGGTTTGGAGCCGTGTGGAGGGTCTAAACCAGAGGCTCAGACGACTCTGCGACTATAATGGTTGCAAATTCATCGACCTCCGTTATTGGGTGGAGAACTGTAGGGCCCCCCTAGACAGGTCAGGCGTGCACTACACACCGGAAGCAGCTACTAGGGTAGCAGAGTACGTGTGGCGTGCACACGGGGGTTTTTTAGGTTAGAGGGACCCCCCTTGGGCGAAACGATAAAATACCTGACGGCTTACCAGAGAGGACATTATCATCGTTGATAAAGAACGTCCGTCCTCAGAGACCAAAAACAGGAAAAGTTAACGTAATATTGGTAAACTGCAGGAGTATCCAGGGCAAGGTTCCTGAATTAGTATCTCTTATTGAAGGAAATAGTGCGCATATAGTATTAGGAACGGAAAGTTGGTTAAAACCGGAAGTGAACAGTAACGAAATCCTAGACACAGAATGGAATATATACCGCAAGGACAGGATAAACGCCAATGGTGGAGGAGTATTTATAGCAGTAAAGAATTCAATAATATCCAGTGAAGTTATTAGCGAATGCGAATGTGAAGTAATCTGGGTTAAGTATCAAAGGTGGGTCAGATATGATAGTCGGATGCTTCTATAGACCACCTGCATCAGCAACCGTAGTAGTTGAGCGCCTCAGAGAGAACCTGCAGAACGTCGTGAAGAAGTTTCGTGATCATACTATTGTAATAGGGGGAGACTTCAATCTACCAGGTATAGAATGGGATAGTCACACAATCAGAACTGGAGCCAGGGACAGAGACTCTTGTGACATTATCCTGACTGCCTTGTCCGAGAATTACTTCGAGCAGATAGTTAGAGAACCAACTCGTGAAGCTAACGTTTTAGACCTCATAGCAACAAATAGACCGGAACTTTTCGACTCCGTGAATGTAGAAGAGGGTATCAGTGATCATAAGTCGGTGGTTGCATCAATGACTACAAGTGTAATAAGAAATGCCAAGAAAGGAAGGAAAATATATTTGCTTAACAAGAGTGATAGGGCACAAATCGCAGAATATCTGAGTGACCACCATCAAACGTTCATTTCTGAGGAAGAGGATGTGGAACAAAAATGGAAAAAATTCAGAAACATCGTCCAGTACGCCTTAGATAAGTTCGTACCGACTAAGGTCCAAAGCGAGGGGAAAGATCCACCGTGGTATAACAAACAATCATGTACGAAAGGTACTACGGAAACAAAGAAAGCTTCATCATAGGTTTAAAAGTAGTCGAATCATAGCTGATAAGGAAAAGCTGAACGAAGCGAAAAAGAGCGTAAAGAGAGCAATGAGAGAAGCATTCAACGAATTCGAACATAAAACATTGGCAAACAATCTAAACAAGAACCCTAAAAAGTTTTGGTCATATGTAAAATCGGTAAGCGGATCTAAATCCCCTATTCAGTCACTCGTTGACCACGATGGTACCGAAACAGAGGACGACCGAAGAAAGGCAGAAATACTGAATTCAGTGTTCCGAAACTGTTTCACTGCGGAAAATCGTAACACGGTCCCTGACTTCAGCCGTCGCACGGACGCCAAAATGGAAAATATTGAAATAAACGATATCGGAATTGAAAAACAACTGCTATCACTTAGTAGCGGAAAAGCATCCGGACCAGACGAGATACCCTTAAGATTCTACAGTGATTATGCTAAAGAACTTGCCCCCTTTCTATCAGCAATTTATCGTAGATCGCTGGAAGAACGTAAAGTACCTAGCGACTGGAAGAAAGCGCAGGTCGTTCCCATTTTCAAGAAGGGTCATAAATCAGATGCGAATAATTATAGGCCTATTTCGCTTACGTCAATCTGTTATAGAATAATGGAACATGTTTTGTGTTCTCGTATTATGACGTTCTTAGATAATACAAATCTCCTTCATCATAACTAACTTGGATTCCGCAAACAGAGATCATGTGAAACTCAGCTCGCCCTATTTGCCCAAGAAATTCACAGTGCCGCAGACACTGGCGAGCAGATTGATGCCGTATTCCTGGACTTCAGGAAGGCATTTGATACGGTTCCGCACTTACGTTTAGTGAAAAAAATACGAGCTTACGGAATATCGGACCAGGTTTGTGATTGGATTCAGGATTTCCTAGAAGAAAGAACACAACATGTCATTCTTAACGGTTCAAAATCTGCAGATGTAGAGGTAATTTCGGGAGTACCGCAGGGAAGCGTGATAGGACCTTTATTGTTTACAATATACATAAATGACTTAGTTGACAACATCGGTAGCTCCGTGAGGCTATTTGCAGATGACACGGTTGTCTACAAGAAAGTAGCAACATCAGAAGACTCGTACGTACTCCAGGAGGACCTGCAGAGGATTAATGCATGGTGCGACAGCTGGCAGCTTTCCCTAAACGTAGATAAATGTAATATAATGCGCATACATAGGGGCAGAAATCCATTCCAGTACGATTATGCCATAGGTGGTAAATCATTGGAAGCGGTAACGACCGTAAAATACTTAGGAGTTACTATCCGGAGCGATCTGAAGTGGAATGATCACATAAAACAAATAGTGGGAAAAGCAGGCGCCAGGTTGAGATTCATAGGAAGAATTCTAAGAAAATGTGACTCATCGACGAAAGAAGTAGCTTACAAAACGCTTGTTCGTCCGATTCTTGAGTATTGCTCATCAGTATGGGACCCTTACCAGGTTGGATTAATAGAAGAGATAGACATGATCCAGCGAAAAGCAGCGCGATTCGTCATGGGGACATTTAGTCAGCGCGAGAGCGTTACGGAGATGCTGAACAAGCTCCAGTGGCGGACACTTCAAGAAAGGCGTTACGCAATACGGAAAGGTTTATTATCGAAATTACGAGAGAGCACATTCCGGGAAGAGATGGGCAACATATTACTACCGCCCACATATATCTCGCGTAATGATCACAACGAAAAGATCCGAGAAATTAGAGCAAATACGGAGACTTACAAGCAGTCGTTCTTCCCACGCACAATTCGTGAATGGAACAGGGAAGGGGGGATCAGATAGTGGTACAATAAGTACCCTCCGCCACACACCGTAAGGTGGCTCGCGGAGTATAGATGTAGATGTAGCACTATGGGACTTAACTGCTTAGGTCATCAGTCCCCTAGAACTTAGATCTACTTAAACCTAACTAACCTTAGGACATCACACACATCCATGTCCGAGGCAGTATTCGAACCTGCGACCGTAACGGTCGCGCGGTTCCAGACTGAAGCGCCTAGAACCGCTCGGGCACCAGCGGGCGGCTGTAATAAAGTGATCTAATATTTTATGTCTTGTAGTATCATCTCGCTCTCCTCCTGGAGGAAAGCTAAAAACCCAACACTGTCCCGAAGAGTGTTATTTCGTCCGGCACAACAGACACTATCCATATACACCACTGACCCTACCTACAAAATTGTGTAAGTTTTCGACACATCGTTCCGGAGAGATAATACTGAGATGCGCGAAAAAGTTGCTTCTGCTTAAAATTGAGCGCAAATTACCCACACTAAACTCATCCAGCGTTTGATAATGTGAGCACTTAGCTACCGCCGGCCGAAGTGGCCGTGCGGTTAAAGGCGCTGCAGTCTGGAACCGCAAGACCGCTACGGTCGCAGGTTCGAATCCTGCCTCGGGCATGGATGTTTGTGATGTCCTTAGGTTAGTTAGGTTTAACTAGTTCTAAGTTCTACGGGACTAATGACCTCAGCAGTTGAGTCCCATAGTGCTCAGAGCCATTTGAACCATTTGAACTTAGCTACTTGCAACAAACTTTAAACATAATTTCCAACCTTTTCTAAACTTTTTCCTCGCTTATGAGTTTAACGTTAAATATTTAACACCTTAACTCAGATGGAGAGTTGTCAGACTCAGGAAGCTATTTTATACATGACAGTTAGATTCTTCAAACAATCGGGGGTTTACTGGCGTTTGATAAAACTGTCATCCATTTCTCTCCAGACATAAGCACGCCAGCTAAAAAATTAGTCAACGCTGATACCATGTAACACCGCCTCTGGCTTTCATAATGGCGTCGAGTCGGCGAGGGAGAGAATCCACAGGTTTCTTTAGGTACGGTGTATCCAACTGAAGCCATGCGTTCACGAGTAGCTCCCGTAGACCAGCCAAGATTGGGTGTGCCGACTGTAAAGTTTCACTCGCTATTCCAGCTAGTCCCTGACATTTTCTATGGAATTACGATCAGGTGATATATCGGACTAGTGGAGCCTCGATCGGGTGGCTGAGTGTTCCGCTATCTAGGGACCTATACGCGCAGCAACCCTGTAAACACGGCTGCTATCATCTTGGAAGATTAGAGTGTCTACAGCACATTCGTAATACAGTTCTAGGGGACTGATGACCTCAGAAGTTAAGTCCCGTAGTGCTCAGAGCCATTTGAACCATTTTTGAGAATGTTGCCATAAATGTCCTGGTCACAAAAAAAAAATCACAATCATTTCTGGCTACAATTACACCTTCCACACATTCACTAGGCCTATGGTGTATTAGGCACCTTGTAGCATTTGAAAATTTAGCGCAAAAGTTTTGTGGTCGCAGAGCTGCGTCATGTTGTCAAATAACTGGATTAGATGTATGAAACGCCCGTTTTGGCCACCGTTGCTGCGCCAGAGTAACGCGACAGTAGCCGTGGCCGAAATGTCGGTTTGATACATCCAGTGACACTTTTTTTACAATATGAGCAACTGTGAAACCACAAAACTTTTGTTCTTGGTGTACCACAACCTTGCTCCCGAATTCTAGCTTATCTCAGAAATGTATACATACATGAGGTAACATAAATCGTGGGATTGCTGTCTGCACATATACAAATGGGGATAGTATCGCACACACAAGGTATAAAAATGCAGTGCATTGGCGGAGCCGCCATTCGTACTCAGGTGATTCACGTGAGGATGTTTCCCACGTGATTATGGCCGCATAACGGGAATTAACAGACTGCGCATGGAACATTCCATTTCGGAAATCGCTCGGGAATTCAAGTTAAAGCAATTACAGCCCTCGGTCACAAAATTTAAATCTTTTGACCAGGTTTCAACAGTTCTATAAGTGTCTTCTTCAAAAATTAAATATTCAAATTGGCCTATAACGTAAGTACAAATTTAAGGGAAAACTTTTTTATACAAAAGTGTAAGTACCGACTAACAGTTCAAGAAAGAAACAGTACTTACATGTCACGTATAAGATAAATATCAAGCGAGAAAGGGTACCTGTGGCTTTATAGGTATTAGCAGCTCGTAGTGGCTCGCCTTCCATGTATTCTTTTTAGATTTTTGTGACTAAAGCCTGTCTCGCTTGATATTTCTTATACGTGACATGTAAGTGCTGTTTCTTTCTTGTACTGTTAGTCAGTACTTACACTTTTATGCAAAAGATTTTTCCCCATTAATTTGTACCTATGTTATCGGCCAATTAGACTATTTAATTTCTGGTGAAGGCACTCACGGAAGTGTTGAAACCTGGTCAAAAGACTTATATTTTGCGACCGAGGGCTTTAATTGCTTTAACTTTAATTTGTAAACGGTCACTGAAATAAGCAGCCATGTTAAAACGCTCGGGAATTCATTATTCCGACAAGCACAGTGTAAAGATTGTGCCGAGAATACCAAATTTCAGGCATTATCTCTCACCACGGATAGTGAAGTGGCCGACGGCCTTCAGTTAACGACCGAGAGCAGCGCCGTTTGCGTAGAGTTGTCAGTGCTAACAAACAAGCAACACTGCATGAAATAACCGCATAAATCGCTGTGATAACCGCAGAAATCACTGTGGGACCTACGACGAACGTTTCCATTACGACAATGCGGCGAAATTAGGCGTTAATGGGCTATGGCAGCAGACGACCGATGCGAGCGCCTTCGCTAACAGCACGGCATCGCCAGCAAAGCAGTCTCTCTTGCGCTCGTGACCATATCGATTGGACTCTAGACGGCTGTAAAATCGTGGCCTGATCAGATGAGTCCTGATTTCCGTTGGTAAGGCCTGATGCTACGGTTCGATTGTGGCGCAGACGCACTGTGCAAGCTTGTGATGGCTCCATAATGGTGTGGCCTGTGTGGAATGGACTCGACCCTTTGGTCCGACTGAACCGATAATTGATTGTAAATGGTTACTTTCATTGCTTGGAGACCATATGAAGCCATTCATGGACTTTGTGTTCCCAAACAACGATGGCATTTTTGTGGATGACAATGCGCAATGTCAACGGGCCACAGTTGTTCTCGATGGGTTTGAGGAACATTGGGACAACTCGAGCGAATGATTTGGCCGTCCAGATCACCCGGCATGTCATCGAACATTCATGGGTCATAATCGAGAGGTCAGTTCATGCACGAAACCCTGCACCGGCAACACTTTCGCATTTATGGACTACCATAGAGGCAGCATGGCTCACTGCTTTTTGCAGTCGACTTCCAAAGAGTTGTGGAGTCCACTGCACGCCGAGTTGCTGCACTAGGACGGGCAGAAGGGGGCCATACACAACATTAGGAGGAATCCCGTGAATTCTGTCACCTCAGTGTGTATGAAGAGTGTCTGTTCTGCCGGGCATAGATAGACGGCTCAATGACATTTTCTTCAACGCAAATCCGTTAATAGAGTCCGAACTCCAACGGGAATCAATAATTTGCGAGCAGCGGGTTAATGGACGAGGGATGCTGCATTGCAGCGTGCGATAAGTATGAAATTTTGGTCGGTCAGGGACCGTGTCCGGATGGCTGAAGCGGTTAAGGCAACGGCTCATGAGAAACGGCAAAACCGGGTTGAAGTTCCGATCCTTTGCAAATTTTATACTGTCGCAGTTGCATTGTGTGCCCTAGGCCGCTGGTAATCACTAGTTCCTCACTCACCCCTCCCTTTCCTTCCCGCCCCTCTATTTATATACTTAGCCTGTCAGTCACTGGGCTACGTGCAGTACCTTGGCGGCTTCACCTCATGTTGATGTTACGCTGCGTTGCTAATCCTGTCCCAGTATTCAAAAATTTATTGGGATATTAATTTTTGGAATCAGCCAGACATACTTTCCGCATAATCTTCATTTATTGTCACACATGCAACGCTAAAAACGTTCAATTAGTTATTCAATTTGAAAATAACAAAATTATTTACAGAAAAATTACGTTATCGGGTTGGATTTCATTAGCAACCGTTGTGCTCAGCGGCTGTGAAATGATTATAATAAGGGAGGAACACACCAAACCGTTGCTTATCAGTCTGTATTTTACTGCAGATATATCTAGATTTCAGCTACAGCACAGCCATTTTCAATGCTAAAAGGAATAAGGAAATATAGGGATCAGGCAATTGAATTGATGATATCTAGAAGCATTTAGCAGTTGTACACATTGACGATTACGTGGTAAGGGAAACATATCGTTTATTAGCGAATTATGTAAACTCGAAAGGCTGTATAATATACCAAAGATGCTAAAAGGACCTGAAACTGTCTCTAGCTCAGTTTACACTGAGGCTGCTGTTTACGAGCCAGGGCAGCCAGTCACAGTATATGTCAGAAATAATAAAAGGCGCCCCCTGCACTAGTTACCTTTTGGTTACGAATTGCACTTCATTTCATTTATACAAAAAATATAAAAATAAAATATGAAATATTAAACTAAAAGTCCAAACACATAATTATAAATTTGACTTTGAATAAATGAAAGCAAACTGAAATAATAGAGATATGAAGTCGAGGTAACACAGCGCTATCTGTTGAAAGATAAGTAATGCGAACTGAGCTTTTCCATTTTTGATACCAAAATGGACTGCAAGTAGAGATTTTAAGAAAACAGATTTCAAATTTTTGTTGACAATATTCATTATAAAGCCACTGGGCTACAGTGTCCCAGCATCTGAAACAATATGACGTATCCTCTAAATAGCTCCCCCTCCTTGTTGGCAGGTGAACCGATGACTCGACGGGGATATGGTTCAAATGGTTCAAATGGCTCTGAGCACTATGGGACGTAACATCTTAGGTCATCAGTCCCCTAGAACTTAGAACTACTTAAACCTAACTAACCTAAGGACATCACACACATCCATGCCCGAGGCAGGATTCGAACATGCGACCATAGCAGTCCCGCGGTTCCGGACTGCAGCGCCTAGAACCGCACGGCCACCGCGGCCGGCCGGGGATATGGATCCGACTAATATGTGCCTGTCTACATAGTATCGCTCCATAAGGTCTCAAACGATGGCAAGTTCGCCGATGATAAATAATATGATGTTATTCTAAGTCTTGGTATTAGGTTCACCTTCTATTTAAATAACATTAAATTAAATCATTACTTAGTAAATATAGTTGTCTATAAACCTCTTACAATGAGCTGTGGCATATGTCTTATTATTTGAGCAGTTGGCACACTATAAACCAGTGGTTTTATTACGAACGGTCTTAACATTCAGATTTTCCTTAAATACACTCCTGGAAATGGAAAAAAGAACACATTGACACCGTTGTGTCAGACCCACCATACTTGCTCCGGACACTGCGAGAGGGCTGTACAAGCAATGATCACACGCACGGCACAGCGGACACACCAGGAACCGCGGTGTTGGCCGTCGAATGGCGCTAGCTGCGCAGCATTTGTGCACCGCCGCCGTCAGTGTCAGCCAGTTTGCCGTGGCATACGGAGCTCCATCGCAGCCTTTAACACTGGTAGCATGCCGCGACAGCGTGGACGTGAACCGTATGTGCAGTTGACGGACTTTGAGCGAGGGCGTATAGTGGGCATGCGGGAGGCCGGGTGGACGTACCGCCGAATTGCTCAACACGTGGGGCGTGAGGTCTCCACAGTACATCGATGTTGTCGCCAGTGGTCGGCGGAAGGTGCACGTGCCCGTGGACCTGGGACCGGACCGCAGCGACGCACGGATGCACGCCAAGACCGTAGGATCCTACGCAGTGCCGTAGGGGACCGCACCGCCACTTCCCAGCAAATTAGGGACACTGTTGCTCCTGGGGTATCGGCGAGGACCATTCGCAACCGTCTCCATGAAGCTGGGCTACGGTCCCGCACACCGTTAGGCCGTCTTCCGCTCACGCCCCAACATCGTGCAGCCCGCCTCCAGTGGTGTCGCGACAGGCGTGAATGGAGGGACGAATGGAGACGTGTCGTCTTCAGCGATGAGAGTCGCTTCTGCCTTGGTGCCAATGATGGTCGTATGCGTGTTTGGCGCCGTGCAGGTGAGCGCCACAATCAGGACTGCATACGACCGAGGCACACAGGGCCAACACCCGGCATCATGGTGTGGGGAGCGATCTCCTACACTGGCCGTACACCACTGGTGATCGTCGAGGGGACACTGAATAGTGCACGGTACATCCAAACCGTCATCGAACCCATCGTTCTACCATTCCTAGACCGGCAAGGGAACTTGCTGTTCCAACAGGACAATGCACGTCCGCATGTATCCCGTGCCACCCAACGTGCTCTAGAAGGTGTAAGTCAACTACCCTGGCCAGTAAGATCTCCGGATCTGTCCCCCATTGAGCATGTTTGGGACTGGATGAAGCGTCGTCTCACGCGGTCTGCACGTCCAGCACGAACGCTGGTCCAACTGAGGCGCCAGGTGGAAATGGCATGGCAAGCCGTTCCACAGGACTACATCCAGCATCTCTACGATCGTCTCCATGGGAGAATAGCAGCCTGCATTGCTGCGAATGGTGGATATACACTGTACAAGTGCCGACATTGTGCATGCTCTGTTGCCTGTGTCTATGTGCCTGTGGTTCTGTCAGTGTGATCATGTGATGTATCTGACCCCAGGAATGTGTCAATAAAGTTTCCCCTTCCTGGGACAATGAATTCACGGTGTTCTTATTTCAATTTCCAGGAGTGTATATTTCCAAATCATAATTTGGATCTGTTTTCTTAAAACCTTTAATTATAGCCTATTTTGGCATCAAAAATAAACAAGCTCAGTTCGCATTATTCATATTTAAACAGATAGCACTGTATTACTTACACTTCATAACTACACTATTTCAGTCCGCTTTTATTTATTCAGTGTAAAATTTATAACTATGTATAATGATTTTTAGTTTAATATCCTATGTTTTATTTTTATATTTTCTGTGTAACTGATATGAATTGCGATTTGTAACCAAAGGTAAATAGTGTAGGGGGCGTCTTTTATTATTTATGACGTACACTGTGACTGGCTGCCTAGGCTTGTAAACAGCAGCGTCAGTGTAAACAGTTTCAGATGCTTTTAACAACATTGGTATATACAACCTTCCTGAGTTTACATAACTCGCTACTAGACGATATGTTTGCCTTTCTAAGTACTCATCAGTCTGTGCATTGGATCGGTCTGTGCATTGGGTAAACGCTTCTAGATATAATCAAGTGCCTGATTCCTACATTTCCTTATTCCTTTTAACCTTGAAAATGGTTATACTGTAGCTGAAATCTAGATAGATCTTCAGTAAACTACGATTGATATGCGACTGTTTGCTGTGTTCTTCCGTGATCAGAAAAACACCTTTGTGAACTTTATCATTTGCAAAATCGTAAACAATGTCACCAATTTCAATATAAGCTATCCGATGGAAAGTATCAGGACGCCCATACGTAATGCGGAATTGAGAACCCAGAAGGGTAAAAGGAAGCGATGCAGCAGCAAAACATTGAGTCGATCAGGAGAGCAGAAAGACTCTTCGAAGGTGTCACTGGATGACACCTGAGTATTAGAAATCCATCAGGAACCTTTCGGTACTTCTAAAGTTGCCGAAGCCGACACTTGTTGATGTGACTGTGAAGTGGAAACGCGAAGGGACAACCACAGCTAAACCCAGGCCAGGCAGACCTCATGTACTACTGATGGACAAGGATCGTAGAAGATTGCCGAGGTTGGTTGTAAAAAAAAAAGAAATGGTACTAGGGTGTTGTCGAGCAACTTCTTATTAGTTACGTATTTTCTGTAGTCAATGCTAAGCGACGCTTGAGGTTGTACAAGGAGCGACGCCACTGAACAGTGAAGGACTTAGAATAACGGTGGATCCGATGTAGAGGTTTGGGTTTTGCGAATGCCTGGAGGGCGTTACCTGCCTTCACGAGTGGTGCCAACAGTAAGCAGGCCGGAAGTGGTGTTTTTCGTGATGAGGTGGTGGTTCTCTTATTGCGCTTAAGAAAACGCTAAATGCGGTCTTTCTATAATAAATACAGTAGAAAAACCGTTCGGAGACGAAGAGTGTCTGTATCGACATGACAATGCGACCTGTCATAACACAGCATCTATGAGGCAATGGTTTACGCGTAACATACCTGAAATTGAGTCGCCTGCCCAGAGTCCTGACCTGAAATCAATGGACCCGTTTGGGATGAGTTACACACAAGTCCACACCACACCACAGCGTCTAACATCGCTATCTTCTCTGGCTTCTGCTCTTGGGGAAGAAAGGGCTGCCATTTCTCCACACACACACACACACACACACACACACACACACACACACACACACACACACACTCAGACACCTGACTGAAAGTATCTCCAGTAGATTACAAGCCGGCATAACGGCGAAGGGCGAACACACCCTATATTAATGTCCACTAATAGCTATCCGGATACTTTTGATCAGATAGTGTAGATATTGTGTTTAGAAGCCTGTCAATCGTATAAAACGAATGTGTTGTCCATGTTTACATGTAAGATAAAATTAGTAATATGCGAAAAGAAACAAACCTCAGTACGTTTATTTTTTGTTGTGAGCGCTATAGGTCGGTAGAGAATCATCAGACGACTATTGAAGATTAATAGTATAATAACGCCACGACACCATAAAGAACCCGGGTAAGTGTGAGTGGGACTAGGGCATCGAGGGTTCTGTACGAACTTAATTAACTGTATACACTGGTGTCCACAACTAAAGCAACAAACCGCTATTTCCCAGTCCTGTGTCTAATTTCAGATATAATCATACTATCAGCGTGTAACAGTCACAGACAGTGCAGTATGGCACAGAGAAGACGCCTACCAGGCTCTCTACGGTGAAGGGCCATACAAAGAATGGAAGCAGGACAGTCGCAAAGTGATGAGGTCCGATGGCTTAACGTGAATCGTTCTGTTGTTTCTCGGGTGTGGCGACTATTTATAGAGACCGAAACTGTATCCCGAAGTCAACGCAGAGCCGAACACGTGTCAGAAGAGAGGACCATTATTTGGCTATAAGGGCACGACAGTACCACCTTAGTACTACGCGGCATCGGGCATGTGAGCTCGCTGCATCCACTGCACGTGTTGTATCGAGTCAAACGGTGTGCTGTGCAGAACGTTTCGACAGAGTGGCCTTCATTGTCTGAGACCTTCTGTGTGTCTCCCTCTGACGCGTCTTCACAGAAGGGAACGTCTAGAGTGGAGTCGTCAACAAGCCATCTGAACGGCCGAACAGTGGGCCAATGTTCTTTTCACAGATGAGTTCCAATTTAGTCTGGAGAGTCAGTCTCGATGGATTCGCATCTGGAGGAAACGTGGAACACGACTTCGGTACCCAAACAGTGTGGAAGGAGACGGAGATCGAGGAGGATCCCTAATGGGCAGGGATTATATTTACCACTCGTACCCCTCTTTGTGAAATTGTACAGGTGAGTCGGTAAAGTTCAACTACTGTCAAGTAACGTGACGAGGTCTTGGGAGCTCATTTGCAGTTGTTGGAAGGTGCTGTGGGCCAGACGTCGTATTGATGGACGATAATGCTCGACATAGAGAACGGGTGGTTTATGGTTTCTTGGAAACGGAAGATATTGCACGCATGACGTGGCCTGCTCGCTCTCCCGATTTGAATCCCTTAGAGCATGTTTGGGATGCACTAGGGAGACGGCCTGCATCGCGTCAGCATCCGCCAACCACCCTTCAAAACTGTGAGCAGCTCTGCAGGAAGAACGGGCGTTACTGCCTCAACGTGATACTGATGACATCATAGCATACCCTATCGTTTTCAGGTCTGTATTGCAGCCAGAAGTGGTCATACCCCGTACTGAGCACATTAACCAGTTGCCGGAATGTGTGTGCAAATCCCTTAAGCTCGAAGAAAAGAACATTTTTGTCTACCGTTGTGCATCTTGCAGTTGTTTCCGTTCTATATTCTTTGCATTGTTTCTACTTCACCTTCACCTTTTTGTGGCAAAATAAACGCAACGTTGCAAAGTTTCCTTTTGTTACTTTAATTTTTGACACTAGTGTAGACTGTTCATCCATCCCGAGAATCGAGAATTTCGACAGTTTGTGCCTGTTATCGATGCTCGCGTGATATCAAACTATGTGACACAAATGGCCGTATCTCTTCATTGCAATGGCTGAGAAGCTTAAAATTCTTACACAGGCATGGGAACGTGAATTTGTGACATAAATTTCAACTTGATACTCCTACCGTCCGTGAAAAAAGGGGGTCTTAACAGACGCACAGACTTTCACATAAAACGGCAAAATTTTTTTTGTGTGATATAACAACAAATTAACAATTTACTGATTTTTGTCCTTTACTTGTAGCGTAAAACCTTACATCCCCCCAAATTTAATGGTTCTAGGTCAGTGGGAAGTACGCTATTGGTTTTGATACATCGAGAAAAATACGAAAATGCTACCTACATTGCTAGCCACATCGCACACTATATAAGCAACGTAGATGGCGCTTTAATTTGTTTACTTGATATATACCAGTGCTACATCATAGTCACTTTGAGTAATACACCACAGGCACTTAGTGTTAAACCCGTTTCTACCTTCTAAAATTGTAAAATATTTCTTCGTGTTTTTTTACTCTTTTATTGCTAATAGAAACATCTTGCTGTATTAGGTTACATTGCACGTGAGGCAAGGAGACGTGGCTTAGCTTTCATAACTCCAGGACTCTGCTTTTCAATCAGGAGGATTCTGCTCACCACTTGACAGACACCATTAGTCACTAACTCGATGTCTACGTTGTTGCTGCCTCAAATGTAAGTCCCGTTCAAGTATTTTTTCATTTTTTCTAGTATGCCATTATTATATTGTTATTTTATGTCTGGGGACCGTTTTTTCTAGTATGCCATTACTATATTGTTATTTTATGTCTGAGGACCGTTTTTTATCATCAGTTGTTTGGTGGTGAGCTAATGACCGAAAGCGCTCGCAACAGTAAATAAAAGGGATTGAGATTGATTTTACAATCAAAACGGAAAGAACACCAAAATGCTACAAGGTATGTATGTCTAGTGAAGGTCGTCGCAAGAACATGTTAATGCTTCGTATGTCTGCAGCATTAACTGCAGACATCTCGAGGTCAATCTTCGCGTTGTACATGTAACATTTGGTAGTTCAAAATGGACTTACTAATGTAAATAGCAAACCCATTAGAAATTCTAGGTTTAAGTATAAATGAAATTTGGTGTAAAACCCATCTTTAAATTTTAGGTTTTTTAAGTAGAATAGTGCAAAACACTAAGGCACTGATGAAAGTGTTAAAAAACTAGATACCAATAGAAAGTGATTTTGGCGCTGTGGGACCGCTTTCGGTCTTCCCGGGAAAATGATTTCACATGTTTTCTTACGCACCATGTACGAATGTTTTGTAGTGTTGAGGAATGTTACACTTCAGGCACAATTTTCACGGAAGTAGTCCCATTGTTACTACCAACCTACTGCTAGAGAAGCTAAAATGGGTTTACTGATCCTGCAGGAAAATACTATAACTCTCTATGTATCGTTGTATATCCATCCTTTTTTTGTGTAGAAAATGGTAGTCGGGACACTGTACCGATACACGATACGAAATATTAAATCGTGCGACGACAAGTCACACACAAAACTAAGTAAAATGAAAATTGTAAAAAAAAAACTCTGAAAATGTGCGTGCAATTAGCTGTCATAACGATAATTTATAATGAAATGAAATAATAACGGTACAAACAGACTCTATGAGATAACTGTATAAGATCTCTGTGTTAATTGTTCTTTTACTCGCTGGCGAAAGAAACTAAAAAGACCAGCGTTATTACTCACTCTCTGTTCTAGTCTCGAAGCTAACGCATGCTACGGCAGCCATTTCGTTTTGTAAGTTGTAAATTTTAAATAATATATGGTAATTTATGCTGATTGTGCATTTTTAATGTGAGTAGTGACCTTCATGCTGAAGAAAAAATATTGTTTGTAAGGTTTTCAGCACGCGGTATAAACAACAAGATTGGCCGAACAATCGACCATTCTTGGCAGACATCTTGCTTGGGAATACTTTCATTATGATTTCATTACGTTCCGTCGGACGCTGTAAAAGATTCGCTCCATAATTATTAAAGAAAAGAAAGTGAATATATTAATTTATGTCGTATTACGGTAAAAACTAGGAACATTCAATTAAGTTCAGATATTAGCCGCTCTCGGCAAGACGAAGGTTATTGTGTTTAAAAAAGGGAAATACTTTCTTTCATTAAAATATTTCTTTTAATTAAATTTCACTACAGTAAAGATATCCTGCAGCAATATTTTCGTGTGAGAACACGAAATACAATCCCTGAGATTATGTTTACGTTTTTTGTCAGTATGAACGCTCCACGTAGACATCAGTTTTAACAAATTCTAAAAGCGCTTCACGCAATCCTATATTAACAAAGCGGTGAGTCGCGCGCTGTTAAATAATCAGAGCTTATAGAACTGTTTACGAAAGTATAGATTCCGGTCCCCCATATTATCATGATTCTTTCTTGTACATGTGCTCTATTCACGCTGTTGCCGGGCATAAATAACAGTAAAGTTAGGCGGTAAGATCTTCTTACACTCTTTTTCATCACATTCGTTGAGTACACCGTACGCTTACTTGAGACGGTGTCCGGACCGGGGCGGTAGCGGTAGAACATGTGTGACAATTACGTATGTAACAGACGTTAAGTGTAAGAGGTATTTTTGTTTAAAAATATTTCATTAGGTATTTTAATGGATAATTTTTTATTTTAAAAATATTTCATATGATATTTTAAAATAACTGTGTTTAATTATTTTCTGCAACACATGGATTATTTATATTAAAGTCATATCTTTCAACTCATCTGCGACAGCAACGTAAACAGCGTATACCTTTGTTTTATACCATCTCTGTAAGCCGTCAGTACATGGTAAACACGTGGAGTGTATCTGAAATTAGATATTTCGCTGAAGAAGTGCCAATGGCGACCATTTTTTTACTTCGTGATATCGTGGAAGTCACTATGACACCGGGACACATTTACGATGATACTAGTGCATGGTATACGGAAAAATAACAAAACCTCAAGCCTTCAAATTTATTAAAACAAATCTATTGTAAGTATTGGAGCTAAACAGCCATTACATTGGTGCTAAACAGCCATTACGCAATTTCCAAATTTCATTTATCTACCTTTCTTTTATGAATATTTATAAGTAAGTATATTTCCTCAATAGAGCACTATGGCAAACAAAACAACGTCTGATTAGTAGTTCATGCTGCAATGCAACCAAGTGAAGACGAACGAAAGTTCGAAACCAGTAATGGCATGGAAAAATAAAATGAGCTGAAAAAGTCTTTAAATTAGTGGATGATAGCTGTTTTATAACATAGTATATTTTTGTTTGTTTCTTGCGGCTTTAAAATGTACTCGTACATCAACGAAACAAAGTTAACGAATCATGTTCTTGTTGCAAACAATGGGAATTTTGGCAGTATGTTATTCCGTGCAGTGAACTGTATCATACAAAAATAACTGTTGGATAGTACACCTTTTACTTCCTTGTGATGTCGTTTCGACGTCGGCTGAGTAGGGGATTGGGGGAACGCAAAATAGAAGTTTGCCCTGTCCGCCTGTTATCCTAGTCATGCTACGCCACTGACTGAGTAGACTTCGCAGCCTCGGAAAACCTACGACGGGATGCCTGGTCTGGTATTAGAACCTTCGCCTTACTGAATGCGTAGTCGGAAACTTACATTGAACAATCACTGGTAATATTTTGCCTTCTTCAAGCCGGAAATACTGACCTGTGAACGTGCAATGCAAGTTTGCGGCTTGGGCCTCTGCTGGCAAGTACAGAAAAGCATACGGAAAACAACAGAAAACTATGTAGGTAACTCGTAAAAAGCTTTATATTCTGAAGCAAAAATGGTTTTAGCTCCTCAGTCGAAATATCAAAAATGTTCATGTATTCCAAACGTTTCCATTATCATCACTGATGATGCTTTACAAACACAGCGAAGCGTCTCTGGTGAAAAAACATTTTCTATTTGACATGTGCTTAGCATGGAAAAAAGTAAAATATTGCTTGTTATAACAGTTACTGCAGAAGACGGTCAGGTACACTACAGTGTTTCATGTTAGTCACAGTCTTTGCAAAATTTAAAGCAAAATGAATGCAATGCTTAATAGTAAAGTCTGTCTACTGTCTTTTCAATAGCGTGTTTACTTCGGCAATGTACATTTCGCAGCACAGATTCATCATCAGCGCCTCAGTTGTTACTGAAGGACCTTCAACGTGATGTCAACATACCAGAAACACGCGTCTCTGAATTTTGCCGACATCTTTTGTACGCTGCGTGACAAATGAAGCACCTAGAAGGGAAGGGGGAAACGGAAATTCACAGGCTGAAAAACTATGTGACGTTATAGAAGTGATCACAACATCTAGTCAGATTAATAAAGTACTTGGCATATTGAGCTCTATTACCAGTACAACGTTGCCCTCCCTCTGGCCTGCATGCATGCACTGATTCGGTTTGGAATGGCGTCATAAAGCCCTTGTATCCTTTCCCGAGATAATCTGGTCCACAAGTGTCGTAACTGTTTCTTCACGTCCTAGGTATTGGCACTGCGATGGAATTGACATACGAATTGGTCCCACACACGATCTGTTGGGGACATATCTAGGATCTTGCTGCCCACGGTAATAGTTCGGCATCGCGCAGACAGTTCATAGGGACTGTGACGTACGTGGACGAGTATTATCCTGCTGAAAAATGGCACCGAAGTAGTGTCGCGTAAGAGGTAACACACGAATACGCAGGATATCCGTGACGTACCGTACTGTTGTCAGAGTTTCCTCATCACTACCACCCGTGAACTGAAAGTACGCCTCACGACAGTACACCACAACGCCAGGCCTCTCCACAGTTTTGGAAAAATGGTACTGTGGTGTGTACTGTGGTGTCACCGCCAGACACCACACTTGCTAGGTGGTAGCCTAAATCGGCCGCGGTCCATTTAGTACATGTCGGACCCGCGTGTCGCCACTGTGTGATCGCAGACCTAGCGCCACCACAAGGCAGGTCTCGTGATACGAACAAGCACTCGCCCCAGTTGTACGGACGACCTAGCTAGCGACTAGATGTACGAAGCCTTTCTCTCTCATTAGCCGAGAGACAGAATAGCCTTCAGCTAAGTTAATGGCTACGAACTAGCAAGGCGCCATTAGCCTTACAGTGATTGTAATTAAAGTCTCCTGTGTATAGTCAAGAGCGATGTACCACAATGATTGATTAAAGATACGTATTAATCCAGCTACGTACTTTTCTTCATAGCATTAATTACGTAGCCTGTTCCAGTACTTCACGCCCGTCTGCGTTAGTCTAGCGTGCATTTTCAGCCATCTCGACCTACAAGGTGTTGGCCCAGCTGCCGACACATCAGGTACCACTTCCTATGTCGCCGCCATACTCGCCAAAGATGGTCATCAGTGGTAGCGCTGAACCGTGATTCATTGCTGAACACAAAGCGACATAAGTTTTCAACAGACTATGCTTCCCCATTACGGTGCAACTTCAAATACAGCCGTCTGTGTTGTGGTATTAACGGCAGCCTACGCATGGGGCGGTAGTTCCTTGTTCGGCTGCTGCTACTCCCCGACCAATGGTGCAGGCTGACATGTTGCAAGGGTTTCATTACTTTTTACTGAATGGCTTGGTGCACAATATGGCGCTCGTCTTTGTGGCGGTCAGTCATGGTCGACGGGAATCTTGACGACGAGTACGCTTGCCCTCACGTCTCATGCGGTTCAACATTGGGCCACTGTCACATCTGAATATGGCACGATTCGACCGGCCGGCTAAATGAACACACTTACTAAGGCTCCTTTCCATCTCTGTCAAGCGCTGATAACGTTGTCTCAAACGAGTATTTGGCCTCTCCGTGTCTTTCACAGTGATCACTCAGCATCTGACGCTGTTTACACTCTTTATACACCCTACCAAGCTTGATAATAACACTAAACACGAATAACACTAATACACTCCGGTGGTCTTTCTTCTCAGAGAACTGAAAATCTAATAAAACAGCTATCCACCGATGGCATGTTCATGTACAAAGTTACATTGACATGTGAGCATGTCTTCCGAGCACTTCACTTCTTTTGTCAGGCAGTTTGTATGACACCACACATACACAACACAAACAAAAGATAAAAGATAAACACACAGCAATTGTTGGCAACAGTACACACCGTAAACGCACAGACGTTCAGTACACAGCGAAAAGTGCAAGTGCAACAACACTTCATTGTAGTCAATGGGGGTGGAAAAACGCCGAAAATCGGCCATCTGGCGTATGGAAACCGAGTAAATACATCTTCAGGACGACACGCAAGGGCTATTAACATTGGAAATCGTAGTGTAACACCAAATGATAATTTAAGCTCACGAAACTTGTGCTGCAAAAGAATAACAAAGAATAACACGAGAAAA
The DNA here is from genome assembly GCF_023864345.2 of Schistocerca serialis cubense. Classification (NCBI taxonomy): domain Eukaryota; kingdom Metazoa; phylum Arthropoda; class Insecta; order Orthoptera; family Acrididae; genus Schistocerca; species Schistocerca serialis. The sequence continues at coordinate 421,052,101 of NC_064641.1, forward strand.
GGTTACATACCAACATACTTGTGACTACTGTATAATGCTTTATCATATACGTATTGCAGAACACTGAAGATGCTTGATAAATAAAACAAGCAAAACGTGTGAGGCAAGAAGCAAACTCCCTTTCATTGATTTGTAAAGACGGAACGTAACTCCATGAATTTTTATGTATGTGTTTAAGGTACAACTGCGGAGATCAGATATCTTACCCAAGCCAAGATTGGGTACTGGACGAGAAGGGCAGAAAGAGATATCGACTTCATACAGTAAGTAAAGAGCTGTATTTGAAAATTAATTTTTATATAAGAAAATATTTCCACAAATATTATACAATTGCCTGTATGTATACATGGGCATAATCACCTAGCATTCCTCAGTAATTTTTGATACAACAGAATCTTCATGGAAATTTAATTTACAATTCCATGTCTTTAAAACGTGGTCTATTTATTGCACTACTACTGTAACGCCTTGGCAAACTCACTTTTTGTGTGGAAGTGATTTCGGTTAGATCGTACATAAACACGTTTTATAGGCCTATATGTGATCCCACTTCCTAATTTCTAGCAGCACTGCAAATGGCTACACATTTATCTGTGGTGGAACTGATAAACAATGTGATAATTAATAAACCTTTTAGGCTGTTTGAAAAAAAACTGTAGAAGAAATTGTTTGTTGCTTATACCTATTGTGGAGTCGGTGAAAGGAGATGCTTGATAGTTCGGCGCATCGTTCACAGATTTCATCGGCGAAGAATAGTCGTCTATGGCGCCGTGACAACAGTGCTGTGTTGCCTCAGAGACGTGTACTAAACCACATTACATGACTCGTTGGGCTGCAACTGTCAGCGAACTTTTTTCGCCGACTCTTTACTACAGTTCTAAATTCCACATGTGGACACAAACGTCTTCACGTAAAGATCAAACAGAATACAGAAAATGAACTGTAATTTTATCAACTTTCAGTGATGGTTCACTAAAAACCAGTGTAGTGCTTTAATTCATCTTTTATTTTCACAAGTCCGTCTTGATCACACTGATTTCTTTACACTTTATTACCGGTTTCGGCTTACCGCCATCTTCAGATCTGTTGTAAATGTAAATATTGTATAAGTGACCAAGTTCAATTAGTTAAGACTAAATATACACAGTATTAATTATGCATGAAATATAAAATATTTGTAGCCTTGTATAGCAGCCATACATACCGCTAAAATATTCTGATAAAAAACCATCGTCAAGTTAACATGTCAGTACATGATACGTGCTGATAATGCTCAGATTGCGTCAGGTATTTATACAGGAACCTAATGCCGACAGAGGACACTTTAGCTAGAGTACATAGTAAACCAGTGTCGCAAATATAAAGATTAAAATGCAGTATGCACTGTTTTTAGTTAAAAAATTTTCTTTGGCTAAATGAGCGTCTGACATTAAAAACATGCTGATACACTATATGTGAAATTGGACTTACACTTGAAATCCATAAAAAGCACAAATACTATACAATACAGCCGTTAGCCTGGTTAGGTAACATACAACCTTTTTTAAGAATTCCAAGTATAAAGATTAAAATGCAGTATGCAATGTATTTAGTTAAAAATTTTTCCTTTGGCTAAATGAGCGTCAGACATTAAAAACATATGCTGATATACTATATGTGAAATTAGGACTCATACTTGAAATTCATAAAAAGCACAAATACTATACAATACAGCCCTTAGCCTGATTAGGTAACATACAAGCTTTTTATGAATGCCAGTATGTGCTTTTTATGGATTTCAGGTATGAGTGCTATTTCACATATAGTATATCAGCATATGTTTTTAATTCCAGACGCTCATTTAGTGAAAGAAAAATTTTTAACTAAAGACATTGTATACTGCATTTTAATCTTTGTATTGGCGAGACTGGTTTACTATGTACTCTAGCTAGTCTTAACTAATTCAACCTGATCGCTTACACAATATCTGAAGATGGCGGTAAGCCGAAACCGGTAACAAAGTGTAAAGAAATCTGTGTGATCAAGACGGACTTGAGAAAATAAAAGTGCCAAACATAAAATGATTGCGAACTCATTTGCAGACTTCATGTCTTCAGTTGATAATTTTAATTCATCATAAGAGTTTTTCTAGTACAACTTTCCATATACAAAAAGACAGTAAAAATTGTTTTTGGCAGGACTGTATAATCTAAGTTTGTGCATATGTTTTATTCTGTGCTTCCATCATTACATAGCGTCGTTATGCTGTTGGTCTGTTGTTAGGAGACGTCTCTGTTGGCTTCTTGCATACAAATTAACAATAGAAACAGTGAATTATTTTTTTACTGCTGGATTCTTACAACAGAAACAGTGCATATTTTATATATGTCATGCAGACGACCATGGTGACACGTTATATCGATATTAGTCGGTGATTGAAGGCCACACGCAGCTAATCTAAGATCCTTATCAATAACTTAGTTGTACTTCGATGAGAGCAGTAGGTTAAATGCTACAGTATGTTTCACGCGTTAGTAAAGCCTGAAGGCTGGCAATGGCTACACATGCAGCCCCAAAAATACACATTTTGGTCTCAGGAGGCACTGTTTCCTCCGTTTACGTAAGCAAACACATTGCTTGAGTCGTCGAGCACATTATTTCAGGTTTTAATTAGCTATCTACAAAACACCGATTACGCTACATTTCCTTAGTTAGTTGCAAGCTATATTCAATTCATTACTCTCATCTAACATGCACCAACCCGTTACAAAAACCGAAAATAAACGAAGAACGTAAACAATTGACAAAAAACTGAAGCAGTTCGGTTATGCTTATTATAAGAAGAAATTATCGTTAGCTCATTGTGATTTTTGCTACAATGGAACGAGGTTAAACGATTCTGACTGTTCTCGTTATTTTTGTCGTAATACCATGTGACATAAATTTCCATTATTATGCGGTCGGTTTTCAGCTTGTGTAGGATGCAGCTAGTGTCGTGGTTTTCCGTTGCTCTGAAAGGGGTATTTCCTAAATTCGTCATGCACAGGATAGGGAGAAACAACAGCAGTGTGGTTCAAAAACTGATTTCACTTGGTCCAGAACTATAGCAGACGGACTGTCTAAGAAGACACTGTTTGTTTTCGGTCACATATTTTAGTCCATCCGTTTGATGAAAATCCGACGAAGTATGGCAAACACGGAGGACACTGGTATCTATATCTGTTTTTTTTTTTTTTTTTTTTTTTTATACGGCAAGAAATGACATACTTCATGCTCAAAACTTGCGACTACAACTTACCGTTCGAAGAGCGTCTTTTCTATAAATGTTAAGTGGGGTTTGTGACAGCTCAGTTTACAACTTCGTGTAAAATAGGGACGAACAACTGATGGCACTTTACCTCTGGTGGCTTTTTATTCGCAGTTTGTCTATAAACAGAAACTCGTAGTATCCAAAAGCTGTGACAAAGAATCTAAGGACCGTAGTGCGCGCAAGATGTTAATCTTTTTTTATGGACACTGTCACTGAAGGTGATGTGGAAGAAAAACCTTGTAGGGTTAGGATAAATCGAGGCAATGTATAGACAGGGTGGTGCTTTTTATGAGATTATGCATGTGGCAGAAGATTATAAGACAGCATGCACAGTCCACAGGAACCACACATACACACACAAAAACAAATTGTACACTGAGTGATCACTGAATTATTAACATCTAAACAACCAGGGAGTTTGACCCCGTGACAAGCGCGAGAGCAGCAGCGTAGAGCGTGCAGCGCTTGTCGAGTGAATCAGTCACACTGTAACGAACTTTTGGCCGTGATAGGGAATGAAATGAAATAAATCTGTCTCCTCATCTGCCTTAAGACTGCATTTTTGGTTTTGTTCTAAAATAGCCACAGATAAAGCGTATCAATACTGGGCTTAATATTGGTCAGCAACGCAGGGCTGGAGCTACTTTTTGCTACACCATATCGCTGCTAGTCGAAGAAAGAGCGTCTTCAGTGCCTGATATCTGTCAACAGACAACATCAGGGACAGCTGATTATACATCACAAGAGCAATCGACCCAACAACACCCGTCATACAGGGTGACAGTTATTGAGCTATATGAAATAAAATCGTCATAACTTCTGAAAGGTTTACGTTAGAACGTTCAAACTGCACGGTTTAACAGCGGGGCATGATGGGAATTAGTATGGTTTATGCGACTTAGTTTAGCGATGATGTCCAATTTCATTTGGATGGGGTCGTCAGTAAGCAAAATTGGCGCATTTGAGGGGGGACTGAGAATCCGCATTTCGCGATCGAGAAGTCTCTTCACCCTAAACGGGCGACTGTGTGGTGTGCAATGCTCAGTCACGGAATAATCGGTGCGATATTCATTGATGGCACGTTGACTACCGAATGGTACGTAAACGGTTTGAAGAAGATTTCATCCCCATTATCCAAAGTGACCCTGATTTCGACAAGATATGGTTCATGCATGACGGAGCTCGACCCTATCGAAGCATTTGATGTCCTGGAGGAGCACTTGGGGGACCCCATTCTGGGTCTGAGGTACCCAGAGGTCTCGATTGGCCGCCATAAACTCCGGATCTGAAGACATGCGACTCAGATGTAGATATATACGTATATTTTAGTTCCGCTGTTTACTTTTGCTGTAGCGGATCTATTTCTGTATTTTGATTATAGATTTCCTATCAATACAACTCTAAGAGCGCTCTGATTGAAAGCTGTGATGGCAAACCTTCCAGACGTAGCAAAACATAATCTCAGATTTTTTTCGGGAGGAGGACGTACATGGAACAACACTTTCGTCATTCCGGTTAAGGAAAATGCTGGACTGCGAAAGCTGCCATTACACAAGACATACTTCTCTCCTTGGGTATTCGAAACGTGTAACAACAAGAAAGTTACATTAACGAGACCAAATACGTCGCATTACTGAATCAAACAGGTCTCTTAATATCAGAAAAACACCTGAAAATGGCTCCGTGACAGTGTTATTCACGAAAGCACTGTAATATTTATACAGGGTGGTCCATTGATAGTGACCGGGCCAAATATCACACGAAATAAAATAAAAAAACTACAAAGAACGAAACTCGTCTAGCTTGAAGGGGGGGGGGGGGGAAACCAGATGGCTCTATGGTTGGCCCGCTAGATGGTGCCGCCGTATTTCAAACGGATATCAACTGCGTTTTTTTAAACAGGAACCCCCATTATTACATATTCGTGTAGTACGTAAAGAAATATAAATGTTTTATTTGGACCACTTTTTTCGCTTTGTGATAGATGGCGCTGTAATAGTCACAAACCTACAAGTACGTGGTATCACGTAACATTCCACCAGTGCGGACGGTATTTGCTTCGTGGTACATTACCTGTGTTAAAATGAACCGTTTACCAATTGCGGGAAAGGTCGATATTGTGTTGATGTATGGCTATTGTGATCAAAATGCCCAACGGGCGTGTGCTATGTATGCTGCTCGATGTCCTGGACGACATCATCCAAGTGTCTGGGCCGTTCGCCGGATAGTTACGTTATTTAAGGACACCCGTGGTCTAGGGGTAGCGTCTTTGATTCGTAATCAAAAACGTCTTCGGTCCCGGGTTCGATCCCCGCCACTGCCTAAATTTTGATAAATCATCAGCATTGGCGGCCGAAGACTTCCGGCATAAGAAGTCAGCCTCATTCTGCCAACGGCCTTGTCAAAGAGGGCAGAGGAGCGGATAGAGGTTCAGGGCACTCTCTTGTCCTAGGGGTGGGAAATTGCCCCTAAAGGCGGAAGAATCAGCAATGATCAACGACATGAGGATGCATAAGGCAATGGAAACCACTGCATTAAAGACACGTAACGTGTATCCACAGGACATGTGGCCTGTAATTGAAGAAGTGTCATGATGATCTCTCCATTGGCAAAAGATTCCGGAATAGTCCCCCATTCGGATCTCCGGGAGGGGACTGCCAAGGGGGAGGTTACCATGAGAAAAAGATTGAATAATCAATGAAGTGATAACGTTCTACGAGTCGGGGCGTGGAATGTCAGAAGCTTGAACGTGGTAGGGAAACTAGAAAATCTGAAAAGGGAAATGCTAAGGCACAATCTAGATATAGTAGGGGTCAGTGAAGTGAAGTGGAAGGAAGATAAGGATTTCTGGTCAGATGAGTATCGGGTAATATCAACAGTAGCAGAAAATGGTATAACAGGTGTAGGATTCGTTATGAACAGGAAGGTAGGGCAGAGGTGTGTTTCTGTGAACAGTTCAGTGACCGGGTTGCTCTAATCAGAATCGACAGCAGACCGACAACCATAGTTCAGGTATACATGCCGACGTCGCAAGCTGAAGATGAACAGATAGAGAAAGTGTATGAGGATATTGAAAGGGTAATGCAGTATGTAAAGGGGGACGAAAATCTAATAGTCATTGGCGACTGGAATGCAGTTGTAGGGGAAGGAGTAGAAGAAAAGGTTACGGGAGAATATGGGCTTGGGACAAGGAATGAAAGAGGAGAAAGACTAATTGAGTTCTGTAACAAGTTTCAGCTAGTAATAGCGAATACCCTGTTCAAGAATCACAAGAGGAGGAGGTATACTTGGAAAAGGCCGGGAGATACGGGAAGATTTCAATTAGATTACATCATGGTCAGACAGAGATTCCGAAATCAGATACTGGATTGTAAGGCGTACCCAGGAGCAGATATAGACTCAGATCACAATATAGTAGTGATGAAGAGTAGGCTGAAGTTCAAGACATTAGTCAGGAAGAATCAATACGCAAAGAAGTGGGATACGGAAGTACTAACGAATGACGAGATACGTTTGAAGTTCTCTAACGCTATAGATACAGCAATAAGGAATAGCGCAGTAGGCAGTACAGTTGAAGAGGAATGGACATCTCTAAAAAGGGCCATCACAGAAGTTGGGAAGGAAAACATAGGTACAAAGAAGGTAGCTGCGAAGAAACCATGGGTAACAGAAGAAATACACTCCTGGAAATGGAAAAAAGAACACATTGACACCGGTGTGTCAGACCCACCATACTTGCTCCGGACACTGCGAGAGGGCTGTACAAGCAATGATCACACGCACGGCACAGCGGACACACCAGGAACCGCGGTGTTGGCCGTCGAATGGCGCTAGCTGCGCAGCATTTGTGCACCGCCGCCGTCAGTGTCAGCCAGTTTGCCGTGGCATATGGAGCTCCATCGCAGTCTTTAACACTGGTAGCATGCCGCGACAGCGTGGACGTGAACCGTATGTGCAGTTGACGGACTTTGAGCGAGGGCGTATGGTGGGCATGCGGGAGGCCGGGTGGACGTACCGCCGAATTGCTCAACACGTGGGGCGTGAGGTCTCCACAGTACATCGATGTTATCGCCAGTGGTCGGCGGAAGGTGCACGTGCCCGTCGACCTGGGACCGGACCGCAGCGACGCACGGATGCACGCCAAGACCGTAGGATCCTACGCAGTGCCGTAGGGGACCGCACCGCCACTTCCCAGCAAATTAGGGACACTGTTGCTCCTGGGGTATCGGCGAGGACCATTCGCAACCGTCTCCATGAAGCTGGGCTACGGTCCCGCACACCGTTAGGCCGTCTTCCGCTCACGCCCCAACATCGTGCAGCCCGCCTCCTGTGGTGTCGCGACAGGCGTGAATGGAGGGACGAATGGAGACGTGTCGTCTTCAGCGATGAGAGTCGCTTCTGCCTTGGTGCCAATGATGGTCGTATGCGTGTTTGGCGCCGTGCAGGTGAGCGCCACAATCAGGACTGCATACGACCGAGGCACACAGGGCCAACACCCGTCATCATGGTGTGGGGAGCGATCTCCTACACTGGCCGTACACCACTGGTGATCGTCGAGGGGACACTGAATAGTGCACGGTACATCCAAACCGTCATCGAACCCATCGTTCTACCATTCCTAGACCGGCAAGGGAACTTGCTGTTCCAACAGGACAATGCACGTCCGCATGTATCCCGTGCCACCCAACGTGCTCTAGAAGGTGTAAGTCAACTACCCTGGCAAGTAAGAGCTCCGGATCTGTCCCCCATTGAGCATGTTTGGGACTGGATGAAGCGTCGTCTCACGCGGTCTGCACGTCCAGCACGAACGCTGGTCCAACTGAGGCGCCAGGTGGAAATGGCATGGCAAGCCGTTCCACAGGACTACATCCAGCATCTCTACGATCGTCTCCATGGGAGAATAGCAGCCTGCATTGCTGCGAAAGGTGGATATACACTGTACTAGTGCCGACATTGTGCATGCTCTGTTGCCTGTGTCTATGTGCCTGTGGTTCTGTCAGTGTGATCATGTGATGTATCTGACCCCAGGAATGTGTCAATAAAGTTTCCCCTTCCTGGGACAATGAATTCACGGTGTTCTTATTTCAATTTCCAGGAGTGTACGTCAGTTGATTGATGAAAGGAGGAAGTACAAACATGTTCCGGGAAAATCAGGAATACAGAATTACAAGTCGCTGAGGAATGAAATAAATAGTAAGTGCAGGGAAGCTAAGACGAAATGGCTGCAGGAAAAATGTGAAGACATCGAAAAAGATATGATTGTCGGAAGGACCGACTCAGCATACAGGAAAGTCAAAACAACATTTGGTGACATTAAAAGCATGTGATAGGAGAAGAATCAGGAGTCGATTTAGAAGAGATAGGGGATCCAGTATTAGAATCGGAATTTAAAAGAACTTTGGAGGACTTACGGTCAAATAAGGCAGAAGGAATAGATAACATTCCATCAGAATTTCTAAAATCATTGGGGGAAGTGGCAACAAAACGACTATTCACGTTGGTGTGTAGAATATATGAGTCTGGCGACATACCATCTGACTTTCGGAAAAGTATCATCCACACAATTCCGAAGACGGCAAGAGCTGACAAGTGCGAGAATTATCGCACAATTAGCTTAACAGCTCATGCATCGAAGCTGCTTACAAGAATAATATACAGAAGAATGGAAAAGAAAATTGAGAATGCGCTAGGTGACGATCAGTTTGGCTTTAGGAAAAGTAAAGGGACGAGAGAGGCAATTCTGACGTTACGGCTAATTATGGAAGCAAGGCTAAAGAAAAATCAAGACACTTTCATAGGATTTGTCGACCCGGAAAAAGCGTACGACAATATAAAACGGTGCAAGCTGTTCGAGATTCTGAAAAAAGTAGGAGTAAGCTATAGGGAGAGACGGGTCATATACAATATGTACAACAACCAAGAGGGAATAATAAGAGTGGACGATCAAGAACGAAGTGCTCGTATTAAGAAAGGTGTAAGACAAGGCTGTAGCCTTTCGCCCCTACTCTTCAATCTGTACATCGAGGAAGCAATGACGGAAATAAAAGCAAGGTTCAGGAGTGGAATTAAAATACAAGGTGAAAGGATATCAATGATACAATTCGCTGATGACATTGCTATCCTGAGTGAAAGTGAAGAAGAATTAAATGATCTGCTGAACGGAATGAACAGTCTAATGAGTACACAGTATGGTTTGAGAGTAAATCGGAGAAAGACGAAGGTAATGAGAAGTAGTAGAAATGAGAACAGCGAGAAACTTAACATCAGGATTGATGGTCACGAAGTCAATGAAGTTAAGGAATTCTGCTACCTAGGCAGTAAAATAACCAATGACGGACGGAGCAAGGAGGACATCAAAAGCAGACTCGCTATGGCAAAAAAGGCATTTCTGGCCAAGAGAAGTTTATTAATATCAAATACCGGCCTTAATTTGAGGAAGAAATTTGTGAGGATGTACGTCTGGAGTACAGCATCGTATGGTAGTGAAACATGGACTGTGGGAAAACCGGAACAGAGGAGAATCAAAGCATTTGTGATGTGGTGCTGTAGACGAATGTTGAAAAGTAGGTGGACTGATAAGGTAATGAATGAGGAGGTTCTACGCAGAATCGGAGAGGAAAGGAATATGTGGAAAACACTGATAAGGAGAAGGGACAGGATGATAGGACATCTGCTAAGACATGAGGGAATGACTTCCATGGTACTAGAGGGAGCTGTAGAGTGCAAAAACTGTAGAGGAAGACAGAGATTGGAATACGTCAAGCAAATAATTGAGGACGTAGGTTGCAAGTGCTACTCTGAGATGAAGAGGTTAGCACAGGAAAGGAATTCGTGGCGGGCCGCATCAAACCAGTCAGTAGACTGATGACCAAAAAAAAAAAAAAAAAAATTAAGGAAACAGGAAGCGTTCAGCCATTGGGGGCGGGGGGGGGGGGGGGGGGGGGAGGTGAAGGATATTTGCTATCGTGATGCCCAAGTAGGTGTTTTAGCTGCTGTCGCGGCTGATCCGCACATCAGTAGCAGACAAACTGCGCGAGAATCGGGAATCTCAAAAATGTCGGTGTTGAGAATGCTACATCGGCATTGATTGCACCCGTAACATATTTCTATGCACCAGCAATTGCATGGCGACAACTTTGAACGTCGTGTACAGTACTGCCACTGCGCACAAGAGAAATTACGGGACGATGACTCATTTTTTGCACGCATTCTACTTAGCGACGAAGCGTCATTCACCAACAGCGGTAACGTAAACCGGCATAATATGCACTATTGGGCAACGGAAAAATCCACGGTGACTGCGACAAGTGGAACATCAGCGACCTTGGCGGGTTAATGTATGGTGCGGCATTATGGGAGGAAGGATAACTGGCCCCCATTTTATCATGGCAATCTAAACGGTGCAATGTATGCTGATTTCCTACGTAATGTTCTACCGATGTTACTACAAGGTGTTTCACTGCATGACAGAATGGCGATGTACTTCCAACACGATGGATATCCGGCACATAGCTCGCGTGCGGTTGAAGCGGTATTGAATAGCATATTTCATGACAGGTGGACTGGTCGTCGAAGCATCATGCCATGACCCGCACGTTCACCGGATCTGACGTCCCCGGATTTCTTTCTGTGGGGAAAGTTGAAGGATATTTGCTATCATGATCCAGCGACAACGCCTGACAACACGCGTCAGCGCATTGTCAATGCATGTGTGAACATTACGGAAGGCGAACTACTCACTGTTGAGAGGGATGTTGTTACACGTATTGCCAAATGCATTGAGCTTGACGGACATCATTTTGAGCATTTATTGCATTAATGTGGTATTTACAGGTAATCACGCTGTAACAGCATGCGTTCTCAGAAATCATAAGTTCACAAAGGTACATGTATCACACTGGAACAACAGAAATAAAATGTTCAAACGTACCTATGTTCTGAATTTTAATTTAAAAAACCTACCTGTTACCAACTGTTCGTCTAAAATTGTGAACCATATGTTTGTGAGTATTACAGCGCCATCTATCACAAAGCGAAAAAAGTGGTCCAACTAAAACATTCATATTTCTTTACGTACTACACGAATATGCAATAAAAAATAGGGGTTCCTATTTTAAAAAAACGCAGTTGATACCCGTTTGATCTATGGCAGCGCCATCTAGTGGGCCAACCATAGCGCCATCTGGTTTCCCCCTTGAAGCTAGACAAGTTTCGTTCTTTGTAGTTTTTTGTTTGACGCTTATTTCGTGAGATATTTGGCCCGGTCACGATCAGTGGAGCACCCTGTATATTTAAAACAACTGTTGCATGGACACGACAGAAATTAAGAACATGAAGCAGTAGTGAACAGTAGTTTGCTACTGTTTCGGGCCTACTAATATGGCGGCGCCAGCTTCAAAGCTATATACAGCCTTGAGTCTGTAGTACCAACTCGCCTTATCTCCGAGCACGCGTAGAAAGTAGGGAGACAGTGGAGAGCACAGGAGAGACGTGATTTAACTGCGAGCGAAAGGACGCAAAAGCGTGTGTGGCTGCGACACAGTGGCTATGCGTGCAGCGGTGCCTCGTGGCTGTGAGAGGCAATGCGACACAGACGCTCACGATTTGTGAGGAGGTTTCAAGCAGATTGTAAGAGAAGGGCACTGTTTGGCCAGAGCGTGCACAAGGAAAAAGTGCAAGTCGAGGATGAGACATAATTATTGTAATCGTTACCTCAGAGCTAACACGCAGCAACATCGGCTTCGCAGGAAGTAAGACTAAACCATTTCATATATATGGTTTTGAACAAGATTTGTCCTATAGTTGTTGTAGATGGCTTAATAAAATACTTGTGTGAAACTTGATCAAAATTTTATCGTGGCCATCATCCCAAGTCGCTGTCACCATAAACAGGGTCCATTCCCATTATTCTTAGTTCCGAGTATCACTTCATGGATGAAAAAATCTAATAAAAGAAGCTAATTTACCCCAACAGTATACTTAAATTTTCTCCTGAATTAAAAGTTCATTTCTTGGTAAATAATCAAAGACTGTGAACTACAAGAATTATAAAAAAATTTGAAAGTAATATATTGATAACTATTGACTCTGGTAAATCATAATGAATTTTACGTTTCTCTCAACCATACTGATTACTTTGTGTTTTTGATAAATCGATGTTTTGTTTATAATATATTGAGAGTTGTTTTGTTTATAATATATTGAGAGTTGTTATGTTACTTTGTTGTTGTTTAGAACAATTTCTTTTAATTATGACTACCTTGATACAGAATTATAAATATTATGAAGAGGTGGTTAATCAAAATCAGTAACAGTAAAGATTATTATTGCCGTGCCACGCAACAGTTCATTTAGTTTTGATTTCTTCTTTAAGTTCTTAACAGCATTCTAAGGTTTTTTAATAATACTTGGATTTGACTAACTGATTTTATTACCATTTGCCTATAGAAATTAGCTACTGTAGGACCATTTTCAACCATACGCATATTATTAATTGTTACGTACGTTCAAATTCCATCAGAAGCAGTTGGTTTCAGGAAGAAACTGTCTACATTACAACGGGTGACCATCTTATTTCTTCACATAATTAAAATTTTATTAAAGTGCATTTTCTTTCATTAATGACAAGTTCGACTAAATATTGAAAATTAATTTTTGTAATTGTGGACGTTTGTACTCTTTCGCTATTACGTCAGTGTAATCACTTGTCTTATTAACGATTAGTCGTACTCGTTTCCACATCATTTCGGTGTATTTCCTTGGGAATCGATGCCTTTCCCGATAAGTTAGATAGACATAATCACGGTTGATAACAGCGTGTACCGGAGGTTGTTGGAAGGTTAGAAAAGCGCACTTTGTTACAGACATTGGTGGAGTGTAGAAAAAATATTTGCGATCTAGACTGAACACTGTAAAAAAAAAATTAAAAAAAAAGGTCTTCAAATTCTCCACGCCCATGCAGGCAATAAATGCACATTTTCAAGCTCGCTGGGTGACCACGGAAGCTGACGACAACTGATATCTAGTTGCAACACCGTCCCATCATATCACTGTTGTAACGAGGCGGAAACAGTTCCTAGGCGGTATTCTCTATGAGGTCATAATTAAGTGATCACACAATACGTACACCTCAATTCACGAGCGCCATAAGGCGATCCAACACAGATGTATGAGACACACAAATAGTTACAGTCAGAGAAGTGCAGAGGATGCAAGCACGATGCACAAGCGTGAGACAGAGAGAGAGTGTGTGTGTGAGAAACAGTTAAGAGAGATGGAGGCGGAGTCTTTACCTGCACAGGCGAGAGACAAGACGTATAGCACACGGAAAGTGGGGGAGGTGCGCTGAGCAGCACAGTTACACAACACCTATAACAGCAAGGACAACAACTGCCGGTTAGATCACGGGGGACCATCTGCAGGCAGGCGGGAAGCGCTAGCAAGTGCAGGCTGCAGGCGTACACATACACATATTTAAGGATAGACCAAGGGCAGTGAACACAGGAAGGGATAGGGCACATGTAGAAGTAAGATAGGTTAGTACTTGCCGCCTGTTCCGGATTCGGAACTCGTGAAACGGGAACCCAGAAGTCGCAGGAGGTTTAAGTGTCCATTCGAATCTGTTTCATTACTTACCTGGCTTGTATTCCTCGGAATGAGTTGCAGTATGTTTGGTGCTCTGAGCTGCTGATTAGGAGAAATAAAAAAAAATTAGAAAAACTCTTTCTATTGGCTGAAAACTGTCATAGTGTATGGGAATAAAAATTTGCAAATACAGTTTTCTGTAAAAATAAACGCTTTATTTGAACATCAGGGTATACAGAAGAGAAACAACGTTGTAGTACATTTTTACAAAATCAACAAGACGCACAGCGTACATAATAGGAAAGACATTATAACCGTAATGATACAACACCGACGTAGCGGCTTACGTCATCGAGTGGACTTTTTAACCGAGGAATACGAGGAACTGTATTGTTATAAAGCGTACAATGACCTTTTCTCATTTTCTTTTACGAAAATTTGTCCTTACATGTTGAGTAGAAAAGTCAATTGTGCTCTTTCGACGTATATAAGTGTGCTTTCTGTTAGATGCTGTAAGTAGGATCACTTCCGAAAGTGGCGGCATCGGTACCACAAGGTCTTTCTCGCTTCCTGCAAAGCGCGAGCTGTAAACAGAGGAAAGACGATTACGTGCACTCTCTCTATCAAAGTCGCTTGCTGGTACTGCGGGGATGCGGCAAAGGGGTGTGTTTGCGAAACAAGGCCACAGTGTAAGATTGTTTCATCTTCTATATCGACTTACAGGGTGATTACAATTAAACTGCAACTACTCGCAGAGGTCCAGTGGGTGCAGTAATTATCGTATGGAAACGAAATATGGTAGATATGCTAATGTGTTAAAGCGGAACCGATTTACGCTGGAAAGAAATAGTTCAAATTTTGGCCACCAGGTGTAAATCTGGCGCTGTGAATGCAAGAAAGACGCATAGAAACTTTTCCATAAACAACTGAGGAAGAAATAATGTTGATTTTATTATTAATCACCGCGTGCACAATTTTTTCAATGTGAGCACCGGAGACGTCGACGAGATGCTGCATTTGTAAAACGACGTGATTAACAGTTGCTCAAGGCAGTTCCAGTGCAATCTGAGCAACGTGTTCATGTATAAAGGCCGAAAGTATCCCTGGTAAAAGTGTTCTTTTAGATATCCCCAGAGCCAAAAGTCACACGGATGCAGGACATGCATCCGGAAAACATTTGGGGATAACACGTTCTTGGAAGATTTTATTACGCACACCTTTCGCTGGGCACATCTTCGACTGGTCGAGAGACATGAGGCCGTTGCCCCATCTTCCATGAAAACAAAGGTTTCCACACAGTTGCACGCTTCCAAAGCCGGAAATCACATGCTGTACAAGGAAGTGGCGGTAACGAGTGGACGTCACGGTACACTTGACAGGCCCTCTGGGTGTACTCTCTTCAAAGAATATCGGACCGAGAAGAAAGGTGCTTGCGAATCCACACTATACGGTCTACACAGTCACATAGAGTGAGTGCAATGGCTCTTCGTGCAAAACGCACGGTTCAACAGGACCCCAAATTCGGCAGCCCTGTTTTCACTGCACCTTCTAATGTAAAATGTACCACGTCACTCCATAGAATATTGCCCGATCAGTGTCGGTAATTCGTGTCGGAAACCGAGAAGAATTCAGAACGTTGTTGCGGGTCATGAGTTTCAGTTGCTGCATCGTTTGGATCTTATACCGGCACCAGTGTAAAATAGACCGCAAAACTTCCCGTACTGTTGACCATGGGATGGACAATTCTCGCCACACTGCACTAGCACTAGCACTACCCGGGACACGTGCTGCATGGTCAGTTACAGTAACAACAAACTCGTCAGTAAGTTCCACCGGATTAGGACGCCTTCCTCTTGCGGGTGCCATGCCGAGCTCACCCGTGTTTTCGAATTTCGTTAGCATCTTCTTTAAATCGCATAATGACATCGGGCCTGTGCTCAGACCTTTCAGTCGGCGATACTCCCTCAGTGTAGCACTGTAATTCCTGCCGATCACATAAAACAATTCCATTAACAGCGTACGGTCTCTCTTCTCGAAAGCGATACTGTTCATTCACGTTATCGCTTGCCAAACGACAGCTTGGTTGTCATACGTCATACAAACAGTATACATTGTCAGACTGTCACCTGGTGGTCGAAACTGGAACTATTATTTCCAACGCAAATCGGTTCCGCTTTAAAGCATTACCATATCTACCAAATTTCGATGTCATACGCCAATTACAGCCCGCACTGGACCTCAGTGAGCAGCTGCACTTTAATTACAGCCAACCGGTATTTTCTATTCACACTCATAATCATGAAGGAAACGCAAAACACTCAATGTACTAAATGGTGCTGTAGCTTAGAAACTAATTACTGCCAAACTTTGCTGTCATCAGTTACGTAATGATGAAAGCTGAAAATAAAAAAAAGGACTCGAGATATATATGTATTGCGTCTCATTTATGACTTTTAAAACTCTTTAGGAGAACTGGACACACTGTGAAAAGATAAAATGCGCCGCAGAAATCTTAACGGAAAAATATTTTGTTCAAAAAAAGAAAAGGGGGCGTGGGACATGCTGTAGGGTTACGGAAAAAAACCTTGTACTTGGACAATCAAAAACAGCAGACAAACCAAAGAGTGAAGATGCACATTACGCTACAAAATTTCATACCATGCTGCAGAACATGTAACAAATGTTACTGGTGTATATTTTTCAAAAGGTACAACGAAGTTTACTCACGTAACCCTATTTCAAATATATTCCCAATTTTAGCAAACGATACATGCCGTATCTTCCCTCCGTTTGAAGAATGACGTTAAAAATTAGTGTCAGTAAACATCTGGGGCGACAAGTCGCACTTCGTCTCTTTGTCTTCTAACATCAAGGCTGCACGGTTTGCTCAGTGCACACATATCTCCCTTCGTCCAGAGAAATCATTCTAAAATAATTCTTTTGTTCTCCAGGTATTATAGGCTCGTGGACGATTATCGTATAGTGATGGACAAAAAGCACTCCATGTTTCAGTGTTCGTCTGAGATTCCCTAAGATCCACAGACAGGATCGGAATTAGTACTGGTATTCAAATGAATATACGTGTGGGACTCGGTTTATGACCACGGGCACATTGAGAGCGTTTCTGCTACTGCGGAATCTGATTTATTTAAAACAGAAGAGCGAATATACAACATAAGTGAACAAGAACTACGGAAAGAGCTAGAAATTCCGGAGCTCAAGGTTATTATACTTCGTATTATTCTGTAATTATGTAAACAACTTGTTCCTATTTACAGATAATCCGCTTATTCTGAATCACTGCATGTGACATCCGTAGGAATTTTTTTATGTCTACAGCTCATTAAGGATATTCAGCACCGTGAATTTGACTTGTTATTGATAAAAAAGTTTAACACTAGCGAGAGAATTGCTTGAATGGAACCTCTAATATGAATTAACGTGATTATAGAGCAGTTTAAGTGTTATATGATCTGAATAAACGAGTTACAAGAATTATTCATTCACGTTAATGTTCTGAAAAGTACTTATATAGGTCAGCACCGTAAATGTATTACCGATTATCTAAGTTATACCGGATTTTTATTGTCTTCTGAATGTATTGTGGCTCATTTAATCGTGTTTTCAGTTATAATGCACCGCAGATATTGCGGAAATCGGAAGTGCTATTGATGTGTGGTTTTCCCAGAATGGATTGGCAGCCAGGGACTCGTACTGTTATCCAATAAGCAGATTGTAATAATATAGTAATAATACTTACAAAGTGTACTTTTTGTGCGAACATACACTTTTTAAATGAATCAATGCCTATCGACATTAATAAAGTAAAAGTAGGGTAAGTCAGAATGTCAGGGAGCTTATTGCAGGATTCTAGTGCGAGTTGTTTACGTTATATCCTATTTTGAAAAGTTTCCACACTGATACTTGTTTGAGCCATTCAAACTCCGTAGTTGCTGGGTACGATGTTTTTACGTTTGCTTACAGTGTGCATGTATGTTCGTTCTGTGTGACTTGCTAGTCAGTGCGTGACAGTCCAAGCAGTTGGGAGTGAGTGGGCGATGGAATTTACTGATGAAGAAAACGCAAACATGCTCGTGGTGTATGGAGAGTGTAGGAAGAATGCAGATCGTTCTTGCAGCGTGCATGCGGCAAGATATCCCAATAGACGTCAACCATCTCAGCAAAATTTATCAGTCTCTTCAATCAGTTACGTAAAAGTGGAAGTGTAATATGTAGACAACGTAACAGACGGAAATAAATGACGACAGAGGAGGGGACATTAATGATCTTGCTGCGCAATCGCATGAGCAAATGGCATGAGTCAGGCAAGTGTCTTACCGCATTCTCCATCGACATAGGTTCCGTCCCTGTCACATCTTTCTCCTTCAAGATCTGCATCGAAAGGATTATGAGAATCGTGTGGAGTTCCGTACATGGGCATTAAGACTGGATACTCCACATGCATCACATATTTTGTTTAGTGATGAAACCACATTTACTAGTCACAGCCAGGTGAACAGCCGAAACACGCCTGGTCTGTTGACAGTCCTCGTTGGCTTCGTCAGGTGGAATGTCAGCGTCCATGGAGTGTAAAAGTGTGGTACGGGTTAGTGAACCATCAGCTTATAGGCGCACAATATCGCAGCCTCCTAACAGACCATCTTCCACGAATGCTAGAAGACGTTCCTCTGCAATCTTGCAGGAACCTGTGGTACCAACACGATGGCTGTACAGTCCATAGTGCACGAAGTCAGCATCTCTTCACAAACTGTTTCCTAAACGTTGGACTGGACATTGGCCGACCCGTTCCTCATATTTGACGCCTATAGACTTTTCTCTCCGGGAAAAGCTGAAAGATGCTGTCTACAAGGACGTATCAACTACACTCGATGATATGCAACGACGTATTACTGCAGCCTACTCGGACATCTCCTCTGAAATAATAACATGTGAGCAGTAGTCGTTTCATACCAGACTGGAAGCACGTACTGCAACTGCCGGTGATCACTTCGGTCAGTTGTCTAGTTACTGGTCAGTATCCACATAACTAGTGTATGGCCGGCCGAAGTGGCCGCGCGGTTCTGGCGCTGCAGTCTGGAACCGCGAGACCGCTACGGTCGCAGGTTCGAATCCTGCCTCGGGCATGGATGTGTGTGATGTCCTTAGGTTAGTTAGGTTTAACTCGTTCTAAGTTCTAGGGGACTAATGACCTCAGCAGTTGAATCCCATAGTGCTCAGAGCCATTTGAACCAACTAGTGTATGCACTTGTGTTGCCCTTTAGTGTGTGCTACCATGTGTGTCAGCATGGGAACTTTTCAGAATACGATATCTCGTAAACGACTCGCCCTAGAATCCTGCAACAAACACCACTGACATACTAATTTACCGAGACAAACTAATTTACACTACCTTTAGTTTGTTAATACCAACAGGCATTCTTCCATTAAAAAAGTGTAGGTTTGCACACCAAATATACTTTCTAAGTATTATTACAATCTGTTGACTGGGTAACAATACGAGTCCCTGACTACCAGTCCCTTCCGTGAAAACCACACATCAACAGCACTTTCATTTTCCGCACTTCCGGGGGCAAGTTTTAGGCGGTTTACTCCGTATACGCTCTATACCCACTTCTATAATGATATTTTCTGGATAGTTCTTCCCGGGTTCGATTCCCGGCGGGGTCAGGGATTTTCTCTGCCTCGTGATGGCTGGGTGTTGTGTGCTGTCCTTAGGTTAGTTAGGTTTAAGTAGTTCTAAGTTCTAGGGGACTGATGACCATAGATGTTAAGTCCCATAGTGCTCAGAGCCATTTTGAACAGCTTTAACGTTTGATATGTATGTACTGGAAATGAGCCTGAAACTCCAATGAGTTACCAAACGAAAATCATTGATAGTGGTGGCCATAAGCCTTACTCAGAGCTCTTGCCTATAAAGAACCATGTTGGGAAGCACTGGCAATAGTGGAAGGCCTCTAGATGCATAGGGTTAGTTCCAGTCGAAGAGAGTCTCTGAAAACTTTTATTTAGCGGAGAAATATCGTAGAACCTCTGCTCCTTCTGGTTACTTCCTTTACTTGCGACACAGAAAGAAAATACGCACATCAGCTTCTTAAGAAGTTGAAGGTGCGATAACCAACTGTTGGAGGGCAGGGCTCTTCATTCCGTTTTGGAGTAATGAATCGCCCACGCACTGTAGTCTCAACTGGAATAAAAAATCACGAAGCCTCAGCACTCGGACGTTCAGGCATGATGAGAACCAGGGTTCGCACGTCTGGGGGTTTCAGCACAACTTATTAGGGAAGACTAACCCACTCTTTTTCACTGTCAATATCCTTAAACAATCGTTTACGCGAAACACTACGCAGGTAAAAGGCGCATCACTTCTGCTGAAAACAGCTGTCCCGGTATATGTAAACCCCGTTAGAGGAAGAAAACGCTAATTAAATTTATCAAGTGATTTGGCACAGTAGTTAAGACACTGGGCTGGTATTCGAGAGGCGTAAGGCTCAGCATCTTGTTCCACTGTCCCGATCTGGTTTCCTCGGGAGTAGTTTACGTAGTTCAGACCAATGACGGGACCATTCCTTCGACAAATCCGTAGCCAATTTACACCCGGTTCACTGTAAAACTCAGCTAGTGCTCCGTCCACAATAAATTCGATATCAACGGAACTTTGAAGTTCAGCCTTCCACCCTTCTTCCCTAAAACTAGAAGACGTAACATACTGAAACTAATGATCGCTGTAGTTGACTGCTATTCCCATGCTCCATGTCACGAGAAAACGGTTTATGGTGTGAAACTCCAGAAAGTACTGGACGGCACGTACATTGTCCACTCACATTAATATGACCATCTGTCAAAAGGCTGAATAACCACCTTTCGCGGCGCGGACTGCTAGGAGACGTCAGCGAAGAGACTCAGTCAGGTTCTGGAAGGTACCGACAGGGGTATGGAGCCATACCGACTTCAGTTGAGCAACTATGGCGCGAACAGCCCGATCGCGTTGCGCCCACAGATTATCAATTGAGTTTAAGTTCGGGGAGTGTGGTGGCCAGGGGAGTACAGCAAACACATCCTGGTACTCTTCGAACCACGCACCTACACTGCGAGCTGTTATGACTCGTTGCATTGTCCTGTTGGTAGATGCCATCGTGCCGAGGAAAAACAAAACAGCATATAGCGGTGGACAGGGCCTCAGCGGTAGATGCATGCTTGTGTTGATCCATTGTGCCTTTCAGAATGACGATCTCGACCAGGGACTGAAATGAAAACATTCCCCAGGCCATAACGCTCCTTCCTTTTTTTGCCTTCAGACTTTTCACGACGTATATACCAGCTGCTATCTGTCTAATGGGGCATAAAACGTGATTCAGCTGCAAAGATAAAAATATTTTTACTCATTGTAGAGCCCGGTGACGGTACAACGCTGCATCTTTTATTCCCTACTCAAGGCAGCAGAGGGTGTGTTGAATAATATTGTTCTTTTCAGACAAAGCTCGGCAGCTATGTCTCTTCATATGATTCAGGAAAAAGGGGGATCGCAGAGAAACTCAAGAGAGAACTTAGTTAAGATACTAAAGAAAATGTTTTCGCGAAAACACTGCGATTAGGATAAAATAAACTGAACATGTGGGCCAGCACGAGAATGTTCGGATTGACTGAAGACGAAAACGACACTCTAGTACAAGACGCAAGGATGCCTGAGGCGCAAAACGAGTACCAATAGGGGCTCTAAAAGAGTGATGCAATCTACTGCGTTGTCTTGCGCAGTGTTTCTGAGAAAGTGCCGGGTTGATGTATTGAGGACGTCCAGGCAGCTAGTATCTTTCTGTAAATCAGAAAGGCAAGTCTGCGATTTTTTCCGGCGGCGATATTGCAGTCTATCGGTTCGATAACCGGTTTTTCAGTTCAATTTGCTGCCTGCGACTACGTCAACATATCAGGGGATCGAGTGCGTTTTGTGTTTTTGAGTTTCGCACGAATCAAGATTTAATGATGCAAACTGATAACAGGTACCGCTGTTCTTTAAGCTTCTCAATTCGTGACATAGTCGCAGCAAAAATCCACAGTGATTAGCAACACTTTTTTTTGTTTATTACAGTTACGGGGCACAGTATTTTACATCTGGATATTAATTTCGGTGTTTGATGACTGCTTTCACACCACTGTATTTAATTTACAAAATCTAAACGATGTTATATATTATGGTCAATAACTGAAATAAATACAAAAAAAAAACACTGTAGATTTTTGCTGAGACTCTGTCGTATCTTGTAAAACAGGTGCCAAGCGAGATGTATGACAGAGTCAAAGGGCTTTGAAAAAGTAAAGCAGAAAATAAGTACAGTGGTCTGAAGATGACAATGACAGACCGACATTATTCAACTGAGATAAAATGTTTTTGTCCGTAACTGGAAATAATACATCAAAAAACTGTTCTGTAAGTGAAAAATATTCCGTCGACATTTAGAGTCAGAGAAGTAGCTGTGATGGTGAACTGTCTGGGAAGGATTCAGCCACAGGCTGTTCAAGGAACTATCGTGACACTGATTTGAAGTGATTTATTAAGAAGAGAGGTCGGTCTGACGGGTTTTGAATTCAACGCGTCACGAATACGGTTCTAGTGTCTTCATTAATGATGAAGGCGACTGTGGTGCGAACGCACACCCCCATTTTCCTAGGTATAGTAATCAAGTAAAGATAGTATAAAACACCGCTTCATTATATTTATGTTTTACGGTTTTGTTCGTATCTCTTAATAAGCATTAGTAGAGGCAAGGCATGCCCAACGTCTTCCAAACATTAGGATCAAAAATTTACATTTTTTTAACCGTTAGCTGTAAGATTAGATAACAGCAGACAGAGAACGAGTCACGATTTCTGTACTAATAATCGAGTTAGCAGTACGTTAAATCCCACAGGCTGCTATGCATTTCGCCACCTCACTGTTCCTATCCCGATACTTTAATCCTCATTGCTCTTCCACACTATTCAATTCACACTCTCAAACGGGAGCGACTGTCCACACCCACCGAACGTGGATCGCATTCGTGAGGGCGACGGTTCAAATCTCCGTCTGACATCCAGATCTACGTTTTCTCTAAATAACTTAACCCTCGCAATACCAAGGGGTGGGGTGGGGTTATTTTAATGATTTCCTACTCCAAATAGTTTTTAATTTTTCAATAAAATTTAAACTAAAAAATATTAGTGTTATTAGTGAACGTGACACTTCACGACAAATTTCGTATTCACATTTTCAGATTCAGAACCCTACTTACTCATCTACATATCTTTAAAAAGCATGTCATGAATAGAAGTCAATGAAAATCAACATCTTTTTTAAATTTTTTGTGGTGGTCATAAAGTACTTCTCCTCTCGGTGTACACATTACGGAAAGATTGCGCTAAAAGTTGTTTTCAGGTTCTGGATGCAACTTACACATGAATACTTATTTAAAAAGTATGTTGTTAACAGAGTTTATAACAAATAACGAAATAAGTTGATTTTGTATTTTTTGTGGTGGGCAAAAAAAAATATGTAACCCCCACCCCCCCGTTATTGAAAATGTTTTGGCATTATTAGGGTCAAGCGAAACACCAGAATGGTAGCTCTGAAAAGGAAGCGGCCAAACTCCTTCCCATTCCTCTCCAACACGTTCCCATAACATCTGCTTTTTCCCCCCATATCCACAGGTTCCCCAGTATCGTCTTACGTTAAAGGTTTGTTCCCCTACTGAAGGTTTCCTTGTGTCCAGAAAGGCAACCCCAGCTAATCGCTAGAATTTGGGGCGACTGTGGCGTAGTGAGCATAGGAAGAGAATGTTTCGGAGCAACGCTCGTCGCACACGCAGCCGTTCACAGACAACCGGTTTCCAGTTTCGGTGGCGCAGAGTGGGCAGGTGCTGGGGAGTCGTGCCGCGGTGTGTGCGTCTGAGTGCGAACGCAGCCGGGCTCTCCAGCGTGTCGAGCGGGCTCGGTGTCACAGGGGCGCCGGCGCTGCGGCACGGTTGCGCCCGTCTGCTCCTGTCGCTTCCCCCAGGTGTTCGTCAGTCTCTCCGAAACGATTCTCTGCCAAACACGCTAAAAAGCGCTTCGTGACGGTCCCTTTGAATCAAATCTATCTGTAGAAGTCAAGCATTCTCTGTCTTCGCACAACCAATCCGATGCCCACTGTACGGAATTTATATTACTCAACGGCTACGGGTAGCCTGCTCCACTTGCAGGTTGCCTAACTAACGCCTTACAGGGGCAATCTGATTTTCAGTGGTTATTATAAGTGAACAGCTCGGGGGAACACACTGAACACCGGCGGCACTACCGTGTATTTTGATGATAATGATGATGATTTTGATTTGTGGAGCGCTCAACAGCGTAGTTATCAGCGGCCGTACAAATTCCCAGTCTTTCACTTTCCAGTCGCGCCGTTTCCCGAATGATGATGAAATATTGAAGACAACATAAATACCCAGTCCCCAGACGGAGAAATTCCCGACCCTGCCGGAAATGGAACCCGGGACCCCCTGATGCAGGGCAGCAACGCTAATCACTAGACCTCGAACTACGGACGTGTATTTTGAGTTAAGGACAATCGGCGCTACCTGTCACTAACGGAATATAACACACCAAGAAAAAGTTGCAGTTTCACTCAACAAGTATCAGGGCGATGCTTCATGCTGTCAGTGGCTGCCTGCTGCGGGAATATAATTGAAAGAGAGAGGTGAAATTAATTGCAAGCGACAGCTACAATGGCAGGCGCTAAGAGTTTTACGAGATTACAGCCAGAGGATCGAGCGAGGTGGCGCAGTGGTTAGCACTCTGGACTTCCATTCGGGAGAACGACGATTCAAACCCGCGTCCGGCCATCCAAATTTAGGTTTTCCGTGATTTCCCTAAATCGCACTAGATACACGCCGGGATGGTTCCTCTGAAAGGGCACGACCGATTTCCTTCCCTTCTTTAACACAGTCCGTGCTTGTGCTTCGTATCTAATGAACTCGATGTCGACAGGACGTTGAAGCCAATCTTCCCTCCTTCCTTTACAATATATATATATATATATATATATATATATATATATATATATATATATATTCTTAGTGATCCTGATATCTCCTACCAGAATCCTGGGTACATACCCCATGACTCACCTGACTCAGAGATGCGTAAATTTGCAAAACTGTTGTACTTAGTATGTTTCACGAATGTAATGGTAAGTGCATGCACATTCCATTATGTTCATGTAACGCGTGAATTATGAAGTTATTTCTGAATGGCTGCTGTTGAAGACTTGACGGTGTGTATATGAATCTTCTTTCATTTATATTTGTACAAGTAATAATAATAAGATAAATAATGACTATAATAACAGTAATAATCTTGGTTGCTATTCAGGTAATATCGAGCAGTCTGTCACTATCTTAGAAGCCTGTCGTGAAGGGACAGAAGAACAGACGAAGAGGTCTTCTCGGGAAGGGCTGAGATGCGCCTCACAATGAAGTTCAAGCAGAAGAGATATAATGCAGGCGAAGAATGTGTATCTCACTATGGAAAAACCGTAGATAAAAACGATGTAGGACCTAACGGCCGCTGTCCTCTTAAATGTTTGGAGTAAGTGGGAGAAAGCAATGCCAGGTAAACATTCAAAACATCCTGGGAAATTGGTGACTTCAATGTGCAGAATGCAAATGACTGACAACCTAAGGTGACTTTCGGATACCAGTCATATTTATTCACCAGCGTGGCACTGAGTCCCGTAAGAGTTTGGGAATCGCCAAAGCGTGCACGAGTAATGAGTGGGTGGGCAAATGTCTATAAGGTACAATACATATGTAGAATTGTGGACAGTTGGGAATGTGAGTCTCACGGGAAGCGTGCAAGGGATAAGTCCCTGCAGTCGCGCTATTCATCTGTGTCCTCGGTGGCTCAGATGGATAGAGCGTCTGCCATGTAAGCAGGAGATCCCGGGTTCGAGTCCCGGGCGGGGCACACATTTTCAGCTGTCCACATCGAGGTATATCAACAACACCTGTCGGCAGCTGAGGTTGTCAGTTAGTCATCATTTATTCCAGGGAAAAGCTGCACGGTCATCAACAGCAACTGTTCTTTCGAGAACAAGTTACTGTCATCATATATAAAGAATTATTTATTGTAAAATAGCTCTGTAAATAAAGACATAAAAGAAAATAATATTAACACACAAAACTTACTGTAAAACACTGTGTTGCAAAAAAATGTTATTAATAAAACATATGTTAATTTGTTTGGTGCTCCACACTATTGCCCTGGTTACGAAGGATGAGGAGGAGGGAGAGGATGAGAGGGAGCGGTAGCTGGAATCTGAATGGGGTTTTCCGCCATTGTAATGCGTTCCCACTGGCTGAGAGAGATAAGGTGAGTAAGACGATGACTTTCATTTTCCCACTAATCTCACCGTCCAAGCAAGATACATGGGTCGGCATATTGGGTTGTATGTACCAACATGAGATTACTCCATGACCTTGAATGTACCGCATACATAGGTTTATATCATGACCTTGAATTAGTCTGATACCCCTGAACTTGAGATGAGATTGTTATATCCGCCAGAATGCTCACTAGATAGCTACTACTTACCAAGTGGTTCAAATGGCTCTGAGCACTATGTGACGTCTGAGGTCATCAGTCGCCTAGAACTTAGAACTGCTTAAACCTAACTAACCTAAGGACATCACACACATCCATGCCCGAAGCAGGATTCGTACCTGCGACCGTAGCAGTCGCGCGGTTCCGGACTGAAGCGCCTAGAACCGCTCGGCCACCGCGGCCGGCTACTACTTGTCACTTACCGCGTTATCGCTAGGTGTGAGGTATCGCCCTATGTTTACCTGACCCACATCTCTCCCACTATAATACCTCCACAAGTACTTAAAACTCAAGAAAATATTCTTGGAAGCTTGCAGACTTTGGCAGTTAACTAGCCGCTTAAATAATTATCAAGTGGAAGAGCGTCGAGTAACTTTGGTGGCCAGCTAACAACCCGTTGGTATCGATTGAGTGCTTATTAAAAGTCTTTTTGTGGTCGTGGGAAATGGTCTCCAACATCCTACAATAACGTTTCATTCTTTTTTGCCAACAGAACACGGAAGGACAGAATATTAGGACTTCCTGTCAGTCGAGAGACGAGCACAAGTTGGGACTGGGTTTCGGGCAAAACCAACCTGTCACTTGTTTTTAGCAATTTAGAAAATGACGGAAAACTTATGTTTGGGAGGCCGAACGGGGAATCGAAATCTGGGCCTCCAGGACGCGAGCCCAGCGCCTTTAAATCCTCCGAAAGATTCTGCGGGTACCGGCCCCATTACGACTATTGTTTACAGTGATTGGTTATGATCATGACCACTACGCACGTTCCCAGCGACAAAATGAGAGACTGACAAGCTCGGTTTCTCACCGTCAGGCTGCGGGAAGTAGTGAAGGGGAGAGTGAGATCAGGAACCGGTATCGAAATCACTATTGCTGGATAGTGAAGTGCAAACACAGCATCGGCAAGTCCACTTAGCGCATAGCCACTGCCGTTTACTAAACTGCGGCACACATTTGTTTTTCAATAGCCTACTTGATTATACGGTCTCGTTACTTAGAAAGCAATATCAAACTTTCCTTGACAAACTTTATTCCCGTCGTGGAGTCGCGTTCAGCGACGGAAGGTAATGACAATATTTTATTCATTTTTGCTGTCTTACTAATCTCCATAGTTGAATCAGTTTCCTTTTGGTACGCTACATTTTCCTCTCAAGTCGCACAGCAAAATAAAGATCATATTTTACTTCATATTTGTTCGTACAGTATCTTCGACGGTCAGCGTACAATAAAAATAAAACAATATTTCTGCATTACGCCACAGATACAGGTTTATAACGTAATCTATAATATTTTACACTACATTCCAAGGGAAAAATTTGTTAATATGTTTCCGATAGTCAGTAATCAGTGATGAAATATAACTGAATTCTACTTAATATACAGAAATTTCATTTAGAATCAGACTGCACTTTGAGTGCGAAAGACGGTTTCACTCCCACGAGAAAGACTACGTCGGAGAATGACACTGTCTGTGATTTTTATTTTAATTAAAAATCCCTTACTAATATAAGAATTCGTCAGACTTACGGAGATAAAAACAAATATGGAACACTTGAGAGGACATCGATCTAGGCGCAAACTTGATTCGGAACGTCAAGCTTCATAAATCACCTGACCTCTTTCCAGTGTTAAATGGTCTGCAAAATTCGCTTATATCTAAAAGACAGATGAATAAATCTTATATTTGTACTTGCGAGCTATATTTGAAAAGAGGCCGAAGCCCGAAAGGTTTATTTATATATATTATATATATATTATATATATAAATAATGGTACGTTAACTTTTAAACAAAAATGTAGGAAGCGTTCACGTCCACTGAGGCAGAACAGTTATTTCGATGCAATGTGTTAACATCACAGTATCGCTAGTCTATAAGATTTCGTATTTTGTCAGTAGTCTTGAACTGTATTCTTTTTTTTTTTCCTTGGCTCAGGCTCCGTTGCATCATTTTCTTATTACGGTGTCTAGTATTGTCTACGGAAAAATGAAGAAGACCTAATTGGAACAACCGTTAACGAGAATGTGGGTTTCAACGAGAATATGTGGCGCAAGTCGTTTAAATAACGTGCTGAGCCTGCTTAAAAGTGGATATGAAATGATGCGGACGTTCCAGAAAACACAGCCGATCAACTTGCGATTATTACGCTCCACACTATTCAGGGAGTCTCTCCCAAGAGTAGTCAGACGCATTTTCTCTGGTGTTTCAGCACATACTTGCAATCTCGTTTAAGCATTGTGTAGTCGGAGTCAGCCCACTGCTAACCACGTTTTTCATGTGACGCCCGGTGTCGCCGGACAGCGTCGGTTTGTTTCCCGTTACAAACAAAATGATTTTTAAAGCCAAGTTTTACATGCCCATTCAACAGCACAGTCCCAGTGTAGTGCGATATTCGTTTATTCTATATGTATTAACAGTGACAGTACATCCAGAAGAATAACCGGTACTGCAGCAGCGACAGCCACGGCGTGGTCCTAGGAATGGGAAAAACCTACCGTTTAAAACAGATACCGATATTTTAATCCTGAATAATTGGTATTTTTCGGCATTTGTCCATCTCGGTTATAATAGGTGTTTTTTTTATTATTTCCTCATGACGGGATAAAAAGCCGAAATATCAGTTAGCCTTTGCAGCAGTGCAAAATTTTTCGTCTTTAATAAACCCTTTTTAAAGAACGAGTAATTTCTATTCCTTAAACTGCAATGCTCTGAAGTATTGTGTTATTACAGAAAATAAGGAAAAGCGATCAGTGCTACTTTAATGACAAAGCCGGCAGACACAAGAAACAAACAGATGGCATAAAAATTGTTACAGCATTGCTTAGACAATAATGTACCTGTTAGCATTGGCGTGGTCTATTGGGTGGTACTCGTGTACACACATCTACATCTACATTTATACTCCGCAAGCCACCCAACGGTGTGTGGCGGAGGGCACTTTACGTGCCACTGTCATTACTTCCCTTTTCTGTTCCAGTCGCGTATGGTTCAAATGGCTCTGAGCACTATGGGACTTAAATGCTGTGGTCATCAGTCCCCTAGAACTTAGAACTACTTAAACCTAACTAACGTAAGGACATCACATACATCCATGCCTGAGGCAGGATTCGAACCTGCGACCGTAGCGGTCATGCGGTTCCAGACTGTAGCGCCTAGAACCAGTCGCGTATGGTTCGCGGGAAGAACGACTGCCGGAAAGTCTCCGTGCGCGCTCGAATCTCTCTAATTTTACATTCGTGATCTCCTCGGGAGGTATAAGTAGGGGGAGGCAATATATTCGATACCTCATCCAGAAACGCAAGACTCCCCATCTGTGCTTTGTGGTAGTTTCTCGCTGTCACAGTCGGACATCAGCTGTGTTACAGAATCACACCATCCCTAGTCTGGAAGTATTTCACGAAGGGTGGTATCAGTGAAGTGCAATGCTCCATTTCCTTTAAAAGATTAAAAAAGGAAGGAGCCACAATAAACTTACGATGAAAAGTGAAAGCAGCTGGTCTGCTGCCTGTGTTGCACAACATGCCTGTATCAGCTTGTAGCCATTGCAAAAGGGGCAAATTAACACGAAAAATAGCATTCCTCAACGCCAGTTTTCCCCTTTTAACACAGACTGTTCGTAATGTCCAAACAGCGACATGACCCCGATTACAACATGATTTTTTGAGTAGGTCTTTAAAACATTACATCATAGGAGAACGGTGGCTTTTGGTAGTAGTCATTCACTTATCACTTTTCAAGAAATGCAGCGAATGGTGGACGTACTAAGTTTTACTTGATTTGGCTGGTTAATCTGATATTTTGATTCTATGTACCTTGTAACTGAGGGGCTTGAAATTTTTCAGTCTTTGCTCCGTTTCTACGTATACTACAGGAAATAGCACGAATAAAAAACCGAAAATGGGGCATTTAGGAAACCGGTTATTTTGAGCAGTTTTAACACTCAGATTAAACTGGCGTTGAAAATCGCGATATATCTGAAAATTGGTTAGTACAACGATAACCGCGGCCGGCCGTTGTGGCCGAGCAGTTCTAGGCGCTTCAGTCCGGAACCGCGCTGCTGCTACGGTCGCAGGTTCGAATCCTGCCTCAGGCATGGATGTGTGTTTGATGTCCTTAGGTTATTTAGGTTTAAATAGTTCTAAGTCTATGGGACTGATGACCTCAGATGTTAAGTCCCATAGTGCTCAGAGCTATTTTTGTACGACAACCGCTATTTCTACCTGGCCCTTGTTGACAGCGCCATACTGAGCTACTGCTGGACTGGTGTATGTTCTTTGGGTTTTATTGTCCCTGTTAATACATATCGATAAAACGAATATCGGGCTAGACTAATTTGGGAGCGCTTTATCGAATGGGGTCGTAAAATTCCAATTTAAAAATAATTTTGTTCGCAGTGGGTAACAAACTGACGCTGGGGCGTCGCATGATAGTCGTAACGAGCAGTAACTGTTTGGGCTGACTCCAGTTACACAATGCAAAAAATGAAATTGCAAATATCTCTCGAAACACCAGAGCAAATGTGCCTGACGGTTCGTAAGAGAGACACGCGGTACACGGAGGATAGCTTTAGTCACGAACGTGAAAAATTTTTTTGTTTGTTTGGAGGCACATGCATGCAGTCTTGATACACATTGAAATCTCCGCGCTCCAGTACCGTGCTATACCGTCAGAGCAGTCTGAACTACACTAAATCGCCAAAGAAACTGTTATAGGAATTTGCATTCAAATACAGAGATATGTAAATAGGCAGAATATGACGCTGCAATCAGCAACGTCTCCATAAGACAACAAGTGTCTGTCGCAATTGTTAGATCGGTTACTGCTCGTACAATGGCAGTTTATTAAGATTTAATTGAGTTTGAACGTGATGTTGTCGTCGGAGCACGAGCGATGGAAGGCCGAGGTAGCAATGAAGTGAAGATTTTCCCGTACGACCATTTCACATGTGTACTGTGAGTATCAGAAATCCGGTAAAACGTCAAATCTCCGACATCGCTGCGGCCGGAAAAAGATCCTGCAAGGACTGGACCAACGACGACGCAACAGAATCGATCAACGTGACAGAAATGCAACCCTTCCGCAGATTGCTGCAGATTTCAATCCTGGGCCGTCAACAAGTGTCAGCGTGCGAACCATTCAACGAAACGTCTTCAATATGGGCTTTCGGAGTCGAAGGCCAAATCTTGTACCCTTGATGACTGCACGACACAAAGCTTTACGCCTCGCCTGGGCCCGTCAACACCGACATTGAACTGTTGATGACTAGAAACATGTTGCCTGATCCGACGACTCTCGTTTCATATTGTATCGAGCGGGTGGACGTGTACGGGTATGGAGACGACCTCACGAATCTATGGACCCCGCATGTCAGCAGGGGACAAGCTGGTGGAGGCTTTGTAGTGGTGTGGGGTGTGTGCAATTGGATTAATACGGGACCCCTGATACGTCTAGATACGACTCTGACAGATGACACGTACGTAAGCATTCATTCAAGTTCATTGTGCATTCCGACAGACTTGGGCAATTCCAGCAGGACGATGCGACACCCAACACGTCCAGAACTGCTACAGAGTGTCTCCAGAGCGTCTTCTAAATTTAAACACTTACGCTGGCAACCAACTACCCAGATATGAACATTATTGAGTATATCTGGGATGCCTTGCAACGTGCTGTTCAGAAGAGATCTCCACGCCCTCCTACTCTTATGGATTTATGGACAGACCTGCTGGATTTATAATGTCAATTCCCTTCAGCACTACTTCAGACATTAGTCGAGTCCATGCCACGTCGTGTTGCGGCGCTTCTGTGTGCTCGAGGGAGCACTACACGATATTTGGCAGGTGACCAGTTTCTTTGGCTCTTCAGTGTAAATGGCGCAGCACGTTGGTGGAAATGGAGCAGCAAGTTGGTGGAGTAGTGTGCGGTAATTCGTTCTCGACAGCACTGGAAATATTGCAGCTGTATGGGGCAGATCCATGGGGCTAACGTAGTATGCCAACTGGCCCGACACAGTTTCAACGTTTCCGAGGATGTCTATGCGTACGAAGACTACAGGCATCTATCTGCAAGCAAAGCGTTAATTACGTACCCTTATATGTTTCGTGGTGATAATTAAAACTCTATGACTGCCCCTGCAGTATGTATCCCTTCCACGATGTCTTCATCATCGTCACAAAACTCGTAAGTTTACTTTCGGTTTTCCTCAGAATCTCTGCCAAATTTACTCGTTCGATATTACAGTCTGGAAGCAAACGGGGCACTTGCTTCACGCTTACGGCGGATACATTCACCCGACAAGCCGCCTTTTCTACCCGAAAGCTTCCTTCTCAACAGCAGCAAATATCGATTTAAACCCAGTAACGCCAAGGTAATTGGGATCAACAAATGCTGCTTGTCTTCAATTTCTGTAGCTCAGACTAATAACGTGCACCTTACACCATGATAATATTAAAAGTAAACGTCAAGTCAATTTAGACCGGAGACGGGAAACGCCAATCTTGAACTTTTAAAATAAGAAGCTGCACGCATACTTTAGTAGTATTCATACCGCAAAACATCTCCTCCGCACTCACAACTATTTTCAAGCGATAATTTATTCAGCTGAGATCACCACCTTTCCCCGGTTACCACGTACTTTTCTGGTTACTACCCTTTTTTTCTATTAAAACCGCATGTACTCGATTTAGTTTTCTTTGATATTTCTACTTCTGTGTTGCTTTGGTCTTTTTCTTTTTCCTCTCGTATTCGCTCCGTTTCGAGCCCTAGATCAGTTCAGGTATTTGACCTTGGCGTACCGAAAGTCAGAAAGACACCGCCACAGCATTTTTCTGGAACTGTTTGGAGAACTACAGCAATTCACTGTCAGTAAAGTAGGACCAGGATTTGAATACAAATTATCGCACCTTGTATATTACAGAGCTGTATAGTTGGTATCGGTTTTGTCTCCGACTTGAAGGGCTGTTTCAGAATGGCAGGGTGGCTTTGTTTTTAGTTTTGACCAGCAGCTAGGTTTCGAACTTCTCATAGGAAATCTCGTACAGTCTTTCCTGGTTCTACCTCATTACATAACTGAAATGCTATGATTTATAGCAGTTTTTTTGCATTATTCTGTTTCATACATTAGAGCTAATTTTTA
Source organism: Schistocerca serialis cubense (assembly GCF_023864345.2). Lineage (NCBI taxonomy): Eukaryota > Metazoa > Arthropoda > Insecta > Orthoptera > Acrididae > Schistocerca > Schistocerca serialis. Next base: position 421,085,735 of record NC_064641.1, read on the forward strand.
GAGATAGTAGCTTATATCACAGACAGTCTCTCATGTCAGTAAGCAAACACCATACTCAAACTCGTCCTTTATTACTACGTTTATTTCGTGATTTGATTTCGCCTCGTTTACGTTATGAGGTTCATATAGCGGCAATGAGTGCACTTCCGTACACAACAGCTGTACACTAACTGCTATACAGATGTTCATTAGACAGAATTTGTCGTTATTCGAATGCCGAATATCTGGTGGTCTGTACAGGACAATCTGGAAGAAATTATTACGTAGAATATTTAGCATCAGTGCAACCAAGTACCCGTCGTCCGAAAAGCTACTCCAGTAAAACTTTCGAAAAGATTTGCAGCCTATGCTACAGAACTGCCAGATGCTGTTCTCATACCGACTGCGTTACCAAACTCGTGGTACGACCGTGTCTCACAAGGGGATTGTACAGGAATCGGATTTTTGTAATTTTTTATACTTATGGTACGTGAAGTTCAGAATTCAAATATACATCTTCCAAAATAGTTTTTTGGAACGCCCAAAAATTCTCGAGAAAATCGATTGAAGTTTTCCGATCGCGTTAATATGATAAAGCACGGTCGATTTTCTTGAACAGGCTGCTTGGCTATGTGGTAAAACGCTCTCCTGCCACGCGAAGATCTAGTTTCGTTTCTCGGCTGATGTAAACTTTTAGACAGAGGTTGCATTAGCAATTTCTTGGAGTTTAAAATCCATAAAGATGGAAAAAATCAGTACCGCTCTAGACTGCTAATCGCTTGTTCGAGTCTCGTTTCACTCATTTTTTCGTTTTCTTTCGTTCAGTTCGAATACCTATGCCATTAAAATATAAAATTCATTAAATATATGCTAATTAACAAGTATATAATTAGTATTTTCATCAAATATGCACATCTTCTTATTTCTACTTACATACCGCACACAAAAATTCAGTTTTCGTTGCAATCGTAAATTCTTGATCACTAATATTTTATAGAAGATTGTTTGAATTCAAAGACAGCACTAAAAATAAATTATTTTTAATCATTTATTTTTAACTTCAGGAAAATATTAATGGAAACTGCACCTTTAATTAAAACTCTTTCAGGACTGGAAATTGAACCCACGCTACACGCGTGGTAGGCGAGCATTCTACCACACAGACACACGGCCCGTGGAGAAAAATCGACGATGCTTTAGAATATTAAAAACGGTTGCAAATCTTCAAAGACGATTTCCTTGAGAATTATTGAGAGTTTCATCGAACTGCCTTCATCTAAGTTCCCATCTACGTGATTAGTCTGCAATTCACAATTAAGTGTCTGGCATAGTGTTAATCGGACCACATTAAAGCTATTCCTCTACCGTGCCACTTTCGAACAGCGCGCGGGATAAACGATCACTTAATCTTTCTGTGCGAGCTCTGATTTTTCTTATTTTATACTGATAATTTCTGTCTGTGTAGGTGGACGCCAACAGAATATTTTCGCAATCGGAGGAGAAAGTTGGTGTGTGAAATTTCACCAAAAGATCCTGTTGGAACGAAAAATGCCTTGGTTTTAATGACTTCCACCCCGATTCACTTATCGTGTCTGCGGCACTCTCTCCCCTATTCCGCGATACCACAGAACGAGTTGCCCTTCTTTGAACTTTTACGATGTCCTACATCATTCTCATCTTATGGGGATGCCACATCGCACTGCAAAGAGAGTGTGTCCTCTTCAGCAGACCTTTTCCACTTTCTAAGTGTTCTGACAATAGATCGAAGTCTTTCTTTGCTATGTGATCGCTCCAGTATAAGTTATTCGTAATTGTAATCCCTAATATTTAGTTAAATTTACAGCCTTTAGAATTTGTGTGATTTATCATGTAGCTGAAATTTAGCGGATTTCTTTTAGTATTCATGTGGATGACTTCACACACTTAATTATTTGGAGTCAACTGCCACTTTTCGCATCATAGAGATATTTTATCTAAATCATTTTGCAATTGGTTTTGATCATCTTATGACTTACAAGACGGCAGACAATCTAAGAGGGCTGCTCAATTTGTCTCCTGTGTCGTTTATGTAGACCAGAAACAGCAGAGGGCGTATAACTCTTCACCGGGGACCCCAGATATTACTTCCGTTTTAATCGATGACTTTTCTTCTGTTACTACGAACTGTAACCTTTCTGACAGGAACTCATGAATCCAGTCGCACAGCTGGGGCGATACTCCATAGGCACGCAGTTTGATCTGAAGTATCTTGTGAGGAATGGTGTCCAGAGACTTCTGGAAATCTAAAAATATCGAATCAGTTTGACATCCCCTGTCGATAGTACTCATTAATTCGTGAGAATAAAGAGCATGTTGTGCTTCACAATATTTTCTGTATCTGTGCTGCCTATTTGTCAATAAATTGTTCTCTTCTAGGTAACTCATAATGTTCGAACGCAGAATATGTTCCAGAATCCTGCTTCAAATCGACATTAGTGATATGGGTCCGTAATTAAACGGATTACTCCTATTTTCTTTCTTGGGTATTGGTGTGACTTGTGGAACTTTCCAATCTTAGAGTACAGATCTTTCGATGAACGAGCGGTTGTATATGATTGCTAAGTATGGAGCTATTGTATCACCATATTCTGAAAGGAACTTGACTGGTATACAATCTGGACCGGAGACCTTGCTTTTATTAAGCGATTTAACCTCCTTCGCTACACCGAAGATATCTACTTCTAAGTTCTTACGTTGGCAGTCATTCTAGATTCGAATCCTGGAATATTTACTGCATCTTCCTTGGAGAAGACTTTTGTGAAAGACACTTGAGTTCTGATCTTCCCGTAACATAAACATAACAGAAATATAAAAATCGCATTACCATATGGTCCCCTTGTCAGTTGCCATAGTGAACTACAAATGTTTCTGACAATACGGTTTAGATCAACGAAGATTACTTCCGACGTGTTTGACCATATTTATAAGACTCTCTCATGCATTTCTGAGTTCTCCCACATATTGTTCTGAGAATCTTATTGATCCCATTATGTTTAAAAGATATTAAGTAACTAATGGAAGATACTCGTTCCTCTATACGCTACTGATCCGTGGAAAGTGCAGACAACACAGTAAAAACAAGGGCTTCACTTAAACAAGACAGGCTCATGCGAAATGACAGACATCTGACACAGAAAAAAATTCGTGCTCTTGTGAGGTAGGGGTACAATATGTTTAACAATACTAGCATGCAACATGCTTCAGTGTAAATACTTTCAAACTGGACTATATGCAAAGCCACAGGTGAGAATACATGTTTTGTTAGTAACACTCGACCCGTAATAACAAAAAGAAAACGTAATAAATAGGACAGTACTATTTACTAAAAACTGTATAGGAAAAAAGTAGAATTGTTCCGCAGTTGCTGCACTGCCCCGCAGGTATACAATGCTAACAGACACCCGACATTTACACGTAGATAGATAAAGTTAAACGAAACGAGAGATTAGTTTATCGGGTCAAAATTATTCCATACGACCATTGTTTTCATTCCTCACCTGCAACTGCAAATTAAAAGTAGAAGTGTTGAATTCTGGCAACATGAATTATTAAATATAAATTACATTGGCGTTTAGTACACGTATTTACTTATTGCAGCACCCACTGCTGCATAATAGATAAAGTGTAGAACGGTCTTTAAGTTGAACAGCATAGGTAAATAAAACGAAGTGATAGAAAGTATAACAGGTCATGGCGAATAAGGTTTCCTGAGTGTAGACAGCATTAGACCCTCTGCGCACCGATTTTTTTCTGGGTTTGCTGCCCACTGATGGAATCTTTACAATGTGCATCTTTTGCTACTTACCCTTTAAGAGCCATGATTCTGATCATCCTAGGAATCATGTCTATCTACTCATGTACTATACGTGCTAAATGATATCTGCTTTAGGGTTACATATTTCTCAAAACACTATGAGTATTGCTCTCGCGCCAAAACATTCCTAGTTTGTCCCAAATCGTTAGGATGAAAATTATATAGAAATTTGTTAAACTGGATACTTTGAGATGAGGAACCAATTGCTGGAAATACATATTTCAGTCAGCACAAGGCTTTGAGTGAGAAATGTCTGTGAAGCACATGTTTGATGACAAATAACTGCCTACTACATCGGCGTTGGATATAGTTCCAGCAACGCCGAACGAACGTAGAGAGAAAAAATTGTAACAAGCGTCAGCCTAATTGGAAGTAATTTATTGCCATGGATAGAAACTGGATCGTTCGAACTACAGAGAGCTGTGATCTCCCCTGCGAAGAATTATTAGCGCAGTAGAATTTTCAGATACGGTATTAGAGCTCGTGGGAGAAGATTCATTATTAAGCACCAGTCAACTTGATGATAGTTACTTCGAAGAATTACTATATACTTAAGTTGTTGCTATAAACTGTAAGTTGTCTATGTGAACAAAAAAACTAAATATTCGTTTGTTATCTCGAAGTACTCAGTTTAGAATTCGACCCTGTACAGCTGGGAAACTCTGTGAACATTTTTTTGTATTTATTTCCAGACTGTACAGACGCGCTTGAAATAAGTCTATATGTCTATGTGTACCACTCCAATTAGAGAAAATAATTTGTAACTCATTGCAAAATATGAATATGTGCTCGTAATTGGATAAAAGATTGTGAAACAAGCTCAACAGCAGATAAAGCATAATTTTTCCTTCGTGCATCAAACGTAACAGTTACGGAAAAGTAATTGTTGCTGTGTTTGATTTTTCGCTACTAATTCGTATTCTGTAAACAGAAGGCTTTGGCACTGGTGCATGCGTCCAGTGACGAAACGTTTTGCACAACTGTGGGGTCAGGGAAAGCGCAAGCATTTCTGGAAGGAACCAGCTCGAATTGTGAGACCACGACAGGCGAAACAACACTTCTCATATTGAAGTGACGCTGAAGCTACAGCATCACTTTTATATACGATTTCTTGTTAACACATGTTGTAGTCAATAAAATTCTTCTAGGTATGTGACCGCATTCTCGCAAAAGCACCCTAAGTAGGCCATCTGCAGTAGCGGCCGAAACGTCGAAGAATTTTACACAGTGAAAATGCCGCCACATAGCCAGAAGAATTTTACTGAATGTGACAACGGCTGTGGAAGCCTACTCTCACACATGGTGCAGTGTCTATAGCTTTCTGCACTTTGACTTATAGCTGTCTCTCTTTTACATTTTGTCATTTAAACTTGCACCGTCTACAGTGAGACAATGCAAGTTCAAAGTGCAGCTGCCCATTGAAGACAATAACGAAACTTCTAAAAATGACAACTGTAGAATGGAAACAGCTATAATGCGAAGTACGGAGAGGTGTAAAAACTGCAGCACCTGTAAGCAAATAAAAAAACTGATAATGCTTTAACTTCAACGAAACTAGGTAAAAAAGAAGAAAAAATGTGTTGTTCAAGTCAGAACGTATCCACAAACAAATCTGTAGACACTATATTCTTTTGGATTTCATTATTTTCACTCTTATTATTAAAGCTGTGATGCTGCTTTCATTTCTAAAGGAGGACAAATTACACTGATGAGTCTCCACAATATCTTACTACTCTTTTCCACAAATGAAACCAGAGATAAAGAAATTGGAAAAAAACCCTCCCGTGCCACAACACAAGCAGTTAAAAAACAGAGAAATGAACACAGAAAACTAACAGCAAGATAGAGTCTATCGTCACATTCTTTCATACATACGGTCTGTTCTCTGCTTTCTCTGTGTAACAGGAAACGTTCAACTTGTGGTAAAACTTAACTTTATGAAATTCCTGGGAAACATTAGAAAGAGGTTCGACGTCAGATGATGTCTCTTCTAAAGCTTACTGGTTGCCGTAACTGGTGTAGGGTAGGTCCAATTTCTCCTAAGCTCTAACAAACGGCCAATAAAATGGACTGTCGATGCAGGCAGAAGTGACCAGTTGAAGAACGTTTCTTAGAAATTATTGACAATTCGTTTGAATTTTTAGGATCGTGAGAGCATGTAATCAGAAAAGTAACGGGAACGACGGGAGAAACAGTTTCCCTGGGAAGTTGTGCATGCACATATAGCTGACTAATGGACTTGGTGTACAGAATTTGTCTCGTTTAGTTTGCCAGTATGTTTTCTGTACCGTACCGCACTCGAAAATATAAAACACAGTGTCTTTTCTTTTTTCGTCTAACACTCCTGTTTACGCGTTTCCCTTTGTAGTTCAGCGGTGGTTTTGGAATTATGACGTTTCTGTCACCCACAGCGATAGCAGCGCCCCAAGCGACGAGCAAGCGATACTTCTGAATACGATATCGGATGAGTGCGAATACTAACGTTTATACTGATTCGTAACATTGTTTTTACAATAGGGAGTGTATGCAGTGCCGTAAAAATCGACAATAACTAAAAAATGTCACCACATTTGTCATTTTTTATTTTCTTAAGGTCTCGGTCTCGGGAGGGGGGGGGGGGGGGGGGGGCGGTATGAAAGGATACATCACGGGACAGTTTATTTACGATTCTCTTGTAACATACATATTTTTATTGCACAATGTCGTTTTCCTTCAATAATAAAAAACTGCTAGGAAACATCAGAAGACTTGACCTTTTGCAGAAAGACGTCGTATATAAACCCAACAAAGAAGAGTTTTGTTCGTTACGCTTTGTGCCATATCAGTGAACGTGGAACATGGGAAACTTGTTTGGAATGTAATACCTACATTGTTTAACGTACCTAATAAGCCACCACACCTGTAGCTTAAGGGAAAAACCACACAGACGTAATAACGAATCATCAAAACCAATAAAACTGTTTCCCAACACAGAAGAAATCAACTCCACAACTGTTGCTAAATCTGAGCCACAAACGGCAGGAGTCTTCAACACATTCGCTTTTGAAGCAAAAATAATTACATTTACAAAAATATTTGTACATTAGAAAGTCGAGTGGAGTGTAAGAATGGACGAATCATTAGACTCCATAAATTTTTTTAAATGTCAATGGAAGTGTATATGATAATAACAACAGACAACAATAAATATAGCCTTCTCATGCATGAAATGTGTGTTTATATTCTCTTGCTTTCAGGGCCGTTAGGTGCAAATATATACATATTCGAAGGTATTACTTCATGAATAAGCTGTAGCTTCTGTCATTGAATCAGTGTGCTTTGGTAGTTTTTGTATGTATTTCACGATAATTAGTGTCTCTTGGTAAGTTACTAAGGCATATAACCCAAAAATATAACAACTATTCAGTCAATTAAGTAGAAAATAATTAGAAACAACATTATCCTTAAGACGCATGTGACTGCTTTCTCACGGTTTGGCGTGGTAGTTGCTCTCCAGCTTTCAGACGGTTTGTGACTGCACGTATTAGATCAGCGGTCGTCAAACCTCTTTCCAAAAGCCAGTACCGACATTGTGGGGCGGCACCAAGGGCCGCATATGCACCGATCTGATTATTAATTGGTAACCTACACAAAATTAATGCGATCTTTTTAGAAATTGGTAACCTACACAAAATAGTATGTTACGAAATGCCAATACAGTAGCCATGGGTAAGGACGCGATCTTTAGAAGTCGGCCCCATTCGGACACTTCGTGTCAACTGTTCCCTGTTTCAGATTGCTGCAACATTTAGCGACTCCACAGTTGTGACGCTGTAATTGCCTGACGAAGGATTTGTGAAGAGATGATTAATCACTGATAACGATAATTGCACTTATTTTTAAAGGCATTGTACACTATGAGACACGATCACAAATGCTTACTAAATGTTTTGAATGTCATTTTCCTTCTACTCATTGTATCGTACTAAAATAAAATTGATTTAATATTTCATGCTACAAACACGAACATTTGAAGATGATCGTCTCTGTAATGCGCATTTACGATTTGAAAATTATACCATGGTAGCTCATCGGACAACGAAACATCCCCCCCTCTCACGTCCTGTAACACCACAGTGGCCGTGCCACTTACCCTTCTGCCTCTGAAGTACTTAGTTCACGGCCGAATTCACAAACATCAATCAAAATTAAACACTTTTTGCAATATTACTGTCGCTCTAAGTGTTTCTGTTAATTTTTGAGCAGGAAAACTACTCTCTTAAGAAGCTGTTAACGTTAGTTGGCCTTTTTTGATTAGGCTATTAGTTGCTGTGAACAGCGAGACGCATTTGATTCGGGCCGCAGTTTGACGATCACCGTATCAGACCGTGAGACCGCCTTGCATTTTTTTGTTTTATTATTTTTCGTTCAAATTAAATATACCAAGCTCCTGTCACATATCGTGATTACCCTTTGTCTCCACTTACGTTGATTCCTCCATTCTCTAAAGGGATGTGATCTGTGCGTTCTGTATTCTTTTTATCTATTATTTTATTTAAAAAAACTTATTTTCACAAGGGAATGTTGGGCATGAATCAGTTCGAGCGAATTAACAGAACCGATAAAACAGCTCAACAAACCCTTCTGACTATAGTGCGACATTATTTTCATATCTAGTGATGATTTCAGACGACAACCCCCAGCGTTTCAGTGTCTTTGCAGCACGATCAGATAAGCCTTAGAAACGTCAGAAGGGAAACATTCTCGATTTCCACGAAACAAAACAAGAATGGTATTACAAACACGAAAAAGGCGGAATGTACTACGAAGGTGGTTTGAAAAGTTCTCGGAACGGAATAGAAAAAAGTACTTACATCACTGAAACTTTTTTTATTTTGCAATGTTGTCTCCTTGTAGATTAATGCTAAGAGAGGTCGTTGTGATAACAACAAAAGTCACTAGATCGCAGGCCGACGAAAAGATCGAACGGAACCTGAGATTTCTCGAACTGCAACGTAAACTGTTCGAACAGTTCGAGTCGGATACAAACACAGCCCTACAGACAACTGTCATAACTGCCGTTCTCCCACTGCTGTATCAAAACTCGCTACTTACCTATTCACAGGATGTGATTACAGCAAAACTTCATTAGATTTTCTCAGTTTAAAGACATGCAAATGATTTTAAGATTAACAAGAAGTATTAAACAAAAAAACAGTAAATGCAGCAAAAGAAAATCCATTCAGTCTCTGGCAGTCAAAGATCATAAATGAGATGTGACGCGTTACATTATAAACAATATTAGTTCACGAATGAAACCTATTTCTTTAACATGTCGGCTGTACAGTCTTGAAAGACAAGTCATGTTAAAAGGGCTGCACGTGTACGATCCATGTTTATATTAATCTTGGTCCTGGTGTGACAAACACTCGGGGATCCTTTCACACTTCGACTAGCAGACCGCTGCAAGTAAATCTTATTCCCGCAGTTTGGTAGTCCAACATCATACAATCATTAGTGCGTGGCTATATCTGGACTGACACACCTGTAAAAACTTTCGGGATGTCTTCCTCGCCGGAGTGAGCCAAATATCAAGACCATAGGCGACGTTATACGCCTAGGCCTATGTCTGCTAATTTTTGTCCAGTGACGGAAACTTTGAAAATATCCAATCAACATTTCGACAAGTCATAGTATCCAAAGAAGGGCGAGGAAGATCGTATTCCTCTTTCCAATAGCTCTCGAATGGCTATCAAAAGATTCGCAGTTTCCATTCAGTATATCGGTAGACAAAACTGTTTCGTAAACTACGTGTACAGTCAAAATATTTCTCCGCCTCTGGGTACTAATGTTAATTGAAAAGCTTCCCTCGATGTTGGCAACGATTGCGTTAATATTTTCAGCTCTTGAAGAAAAGTGTGGTTCAAAAGGTTATACTGAACAAATTTCCGTTTTACTTAATTGTAGCCTGCCGTTATATAAAACAAAGACAACTTGAATCTTTTGACATCGTAATACAGAAAGTATCAGATATGCTGAGAAAAACCGATACTGTGTAGGTCACTGTACAGAACTTTCAGCAAACCTTACTTGTTTTAATTTTTAAATTTATGTCCTACTATATTCTAGAAGTCATACAAGAACAATGACACAGAATTCGCCAACGTGTTATTTATCCACAGATTTTTGCCTCCGTAGAGAAGTTAGAGGTCTGTCTGTCACACCTCTTTTAAATGTTGGTTCGTATCACTTTCTCATACACCTTTAAACAGCATTTTAGGGTTCCGCACCTCACTTCGTAAAAATGGAACGCTTTTAGGATCACTTTGTGGTCTGTCCGTCCGTCCGTCTTTCTGCCTGTCCTTTTTTCTCAGGAAAGGGTAGAGGTATCAACTTGAAATTTACGACACATACTAAGATCTACGATCCCTTGGCGGTGTGAAAAATTTAAACTTCTATGTCAACGTAATCAATAGATACATCCATTTACAATACGTCGTATATTCGATACTCACAAACCCACTTATCAAAACCAAGTCGCCACATACCTACCGGCTCTAGTGATTCAGCGGTGAAGCGCATGCCGAAACCGAGGGGTCGCAGCAACGAATCTCGGTCGGGCCATGGTTTTTTCAGTCTTCGTTTTAATCTAGCCTTTATCTCTCAATGATGTGAGGAACTGCCAGAAACAACGTGTCCTTGTTAAAATGTACGTCCCCTTTCCTCAGTTGGAGAACAGGGTAGGTTAATTATACGCAGGACGTCGAAGTGGCATCCAATAGAAAGACTTGCACCAGACCACTGAGTCACATGAAATTATTGTTACTATCTAGACACATTCCTAAGTTTGTATTGAACCCAGAGACCCACCTTTATTTATTTATTATTTATTTGCCCAAAGAGCTGACTTGAAGCTTTGGTTATGTGATATAATTCTTCATTTTTGTGACCATCTATAATTTCATATTTAGAGTGAAATAGTAGGAAAGGATACACATTGCTGAAACGTAGAGAATCGCTCAGGCTGGTCCTGCCTCAAGAATCATTTTAATATTGGATTTTCAATGTCTCCTTTGATTTCCGTTCTGCTCCACATCTTTATTCGAATAGTTCAGAAAAAAAGTCAGAATCAGTTGTGTACACTAGACTTGCCAGTGAAATCTGAGATCTTTCTAAAGACACAACTTTTTCAGCTAGAAAGTACGAAAGAACTACCAGGCGTGACGCAATTTGGTTACGTGAGCACCGTGCCTTTGCTCCCGTGGGCAGACGTTCCGTGTCCTTACTTCGTGTCCCAAGCAGCTTCCCGGCACGTTTACTTGTCCGAATTGAGAGAAGCTCCTAACATCCGTGTCTATTTAAAGGATTACGCCTTGTCGCTTGCTTCTCCGTGTACTCTTGTTTGAACAGTTAACTGCTATGTTTGGTTACACTCAGCGAACTTAGACGGGAAGTTTGTCTGCCGCGGCTCATCGGATTCTACGAGAAACCTCTGCCTCATTAGTTACAGTTTATTCCGCGCTCTGACACGCGAGAACACCGTCGTATGGAAACTTATCGGCTCCCCCAACTGCTCCCTCTGCTCGACGGACTTACAAATTTACCAGATACGTGTAATTAATCAGCGCGGGTGGAGGGGGCACAATTGGGCGTCATTAATGAAATCGAGTCTCGTAGAAAATTCCTTTTCGCGTATTATTTTCGTTCTGGAACTAACACTAGCGTTCAGTGGAACGGAAGGTTTCCTCGTTGTAATTACAGAGGGCTATTGCTCGAGAGGTTGCTTCGTTCTGAAAATACCATGATCATTCTAATTAGTGATTTGAACGGTACAAAGAAGCAGCAACGGCGTCATTCATTACCATGCGCTGTTGTTTACTTTTACTCCCGGATTATGTGTTGTACACTAAATGTTACTATCAAATAACAGAGATTTTGTATCATGGCCTCGTCACTTTCGGGGAATTGACGAAACGGTAGAGTTCAAAATGTTCAAATGTGTGTGAAATCTTATGGGACTTGACTGCTAAGGTCATCAGTACCTAAGCTTACACACTACTTAACATAAATTATCCTAAGGACAAACACACACACCCATGCCCCAAGGAGGACTCGAACCTCCGCCGGGATCAGCCGCACAGTCCATGACTGCAGCGCCTGAGACCGCTCGGCTAATCCCGCGCGGCCGAAGAGTTAGTTGACTGAATACAAGCAGGATCAGATACATAGCGTTAGGTAAATCTGCGCACCGTAGCAGCTTTCTCGGCGTGCACGGCGTACACAGTAACTCAATACGATTTACATACTGTGTACTTAGTCCAAGGCATGGGAGGAGGAAGAGATCTCTAGCCCTAGGTAAATACGCGGACTGGAGCAGTATTCTTTGCATACACGATTTAAAAAGTAGCTGAATAGGGCTGACACATTAAAGAAAGAAGGTGTACTCATTTCAGCGATCAGTGACGAGTGCAGCTTTACCAGTAATTTTTACGTTTCATGAACGGCATCGTGGAACCTTCAAACTGTTGTAATGTACAATACCTGATCAAAAGTGTCCGGGCACTGCTATGCGGAACTGTGCACTAGATTTTACCAGAGGCAGGTTGTGAAAACGCGCTCAACCTCTTAGCAACAAATTATCCAGAGTTAATAACGAGTATCAGAATGGATACAGGGACAAGTGAGCACAGGGTTGTCATAGCGAGATTGAACATTGTAACCCCAAATCATCCAAAAACAAAAGAAAAATATACCTATTCAAAAAATCAGATAAAAGTTCACTTGGCGCCTTCGTGAGAGACAATCTCCATTCCAAATTATAAATGTAAGTGTAGACCATATGGGGCTTGAATTCAAAGATATAGTAAATTAATAAAGGACGGAGCTGAACCACTTGGTACACAAGACGGGCCAGAACACTGTTGAGGAAACAACGAGAAAAGTATGCCAAATTTAAAAGAACGCAAAATCTCCAAGACAGGCGATTTTTTACAGAAGCTCGAAATTTAGCGCGGACTTCAATGCGACATGCTTATAGCAGTTTCCACAACGAAACTTTGTCTCGAAACCTGGCAGAAAATCCAAAGAGATTCTGGTCGTATGCTAGCGGCAAGACACAATCAATGCCTTCTCTCCGCGATAGCAATGGAGATACTATCGAAGACAGTGCTGGCAAAGCAGAGTTACTAAACGCAGCCATCCGAAATTACTTCACCAAAGAAGACGAAGTAAATATTCCAGGATTCGAATCAAGAACAGCTGCCAACATGAGGAACAGAGAAGTAGATAACTTCGGAGTAGTGAAGCAACTTAAATCAGTTAACGAAAGCAAGTTTTCTATTCCAGGCTGTATACCAATTAAGTTCCTTTCGGAGTATGCTGATGCAATAGCTCCATACTCAACAATCATATGCAACCGTTCACTCGACTAAAGATCCGTACCCAAAGACTGGAAAATTGCACAAGTCACGCCAATATTCAAGAAAGGCAGTAGGAGTAATCCACTATTTCATAGGCCTATATAATTAACGTCGATATGGAGCACGATTTTGGAACTTATATTGTGTTGGAACATTATGAATTACCTCGAAGAAAACGGTCTATTGACACACAGTCAATACGGATTTTGAAAACATCGTTCTTGTGAAACACACCTAGCTCTTTACTCGCACGAAATGTTGAGCGCTTTGACAAGAGATTTCAGATGGATTCGGTATTCATGGATTTCCGGAAGGGTTTTGACACTGTACCACAAAAGCGGTCATTTCCTGTCAGAGGACACAGTTCGTAGTAAGTGACGGAAAGTCATCGAGTAAAACAAAAGTGATTTCTGCCGTTCCCCAAGGTAGTGTTACAGGCCCTTTGCTGTTCCTTATCTACATAAACGATTTAGGAGACAATCTGAGCAACCGTCTGCGGTCGTTTGCAGATGACGCTGTCGTTTCTCGACTAGTAAAGTCATCAAAAGATCAAAATAAACTGCAAAACGATTTAGAAAAGATACCTGTATGGTGCGAAAATTGGCAATTGATCCTAAATAACAAAAAGTGTAAGGTTATCCACGTGAGTGCTAAGAGGAATGCGTTCAGCTTCGGTTACACGATAAATTAGTCAAATCTAAAGGACCTAAATTCAAATAAATACTTAGGAATTATAATTAAGAACAACTTAAATTGGAAGGAACACGTAGAAAATGACAGCTAACCAAAGACTGTGTTGTATTGACAGGACACTTAGAAAATGTAACAGATCTACTAAGGAGACTGCCTACACTACATTTGTCCGTCCTCTTTTAGAATACTGCTGCGCGGTGTAGGATCTTTACCAGATAGAACTGACGGAGTACATCGGAAAAGTTCAAAGCGGGGCAGCACGTTTTGTATTATCGCGAAATAGGGGAGAGAGTGTCACTGAAATGATACAGGATTTAGAATGGACATCATTTTAAAACAAAGGCGTTTTTCGTTGCGGAGGAATCCTCTCACTTAATTCCAATCACCAACTTTCTCCTCCGAATGCGCAAATATTTTGTTGACGCCGACTTACCTAGGGATTAACGATCACCATGATAAAATAAGGGAAATCAGAGCTCGCACGGAAAGATATAGATGTTCGTTCCTTCCGCATGCTATACGAGATTGGAATAATAAAGAACTGTGAAGGTGCTTCGATGAACCCTCCGCCAGGCACTTAAATGTGATTTGTAGAGTATCCATGTTGATGTAGATGTAGAGGCAGACCCGCCAGTAAAAGAGGAGGAGAGAAATATTGTGTTGTCAGCAGAATCGGTGGTTCAGGAGAGGTCAGTAACTTCTAACGTGGGCTAGTCACTGGATGTCACCTGAGTAAAAAAAATCATCTTGGACATTTCAATGCTTCCGGCCAAGTCGACTGAAGGTGATGTTACTTTGATGTAGACCAACACATCTAAACCAATAACACGCAGACCTTGAGTAGTAACCGTCGAGCACTGAAAACGGCGGTTGTATAAAATCTGCGAATGGAGAGTCCACAGTGAGTCCCAAAGTGCAACCAGCAGTCCACCTGGCACAACGACTGTCCGTAGTGAGTTAAAAGAATAATTTAAACTAGTCTAGGAGCTCTCCTCGTAAGACACACGTGTGTGTAGTCAGTGCTAAGCGATACTTGAAGTGATGCCAAGAGCGATGTCACTGGACTGAAGTGATGAATCACGCTCTGCTCTGTGGCTATCCGAAGGAAGGGTTTGCGTTTGGCGAACGCCGGGAGAACTTCTGCCAACAATGAAGTACAGAGGAGGTGGTGTTACAAATGGTTCAAATGGCTCTGAGCACTATGGGACTCAACTTCTGAGGTCATCAGTCCCCTAGAACTTAGAACTACTTATACCTAACTATCCTAAGGACATCACACACATCCATGCCCGAGGCAGGATTCGAACCTGCGACCGTAGCGGTCGCGCGGTACCAGACTGTACCGGCTAGAACCGCTCGGTCACCCCGGCCGCCGGTGGTTTTACAGTATGTGGGTATTTCTCGTGGTTGGGGTGTGGTCGCTTACTGGGCTTAAGAAAACGCTAAATAAACAATGATACGAAAATATTTTGCAGGTACTGCGGAGTGCATACAGTAGAGGAACAGTTCGAAGATGATGGTTTGTTTTAGCATAACAGTACACTCTCTCAGCTCGTGGTCTTGCGGTAGCGTTCTCGCTTCCCGCGCACGGGGTCCCGGGTTCGATTCCCGCCGGGGTCGGGGATTTTCTCTGCCTCGTGATGACTGGGTGTTGTGTGTTCTTCATCATCATTACATCATCATTCACTCGCAAGTTGCCGAAGTGGCGTCAGCTAAAAAAGAACTTGCAATACGGCGGCCGAACTTCCCCGCATACGATCATTTCATTTCATTTCTCTCATAAAGCAACTTCTGTGAGGCAATGATTTGTGGACAGTACCAATCCTGAAATGCTCTGACCTGCCCAGAGTCCCGACTTGAACCCAATGGAACACCTATGCCATAGCTCCTATGGGCTTCGCTCCAGACACCAGCGTCCAGTATCATTACCTTCTGTGGGTTCGCTCTTGAGGAAGAATGGGCTGCCATTCGTCTACAGACAGTCAGATACCTTACTCAAACTGTCCCCAGCAGCGTTCAAGACGTCATAAAGGCGCAGGGTGAACGCACCCCTTGTTAATGTACAGTAATAGGTGTTTGGATACTCTGATCAGGTACCTACATAAGCATAAAAATTTGTAAGAAACATTACATGGCCATGGCGAATCATTACATATAACAGATACTCATAGAATAACACATTTTGAACGTAAAGGATGGTTTTTTGACGTCCATCTACTTTCCCATCTAATGTTTCTTACACACACTTGAAGATATATTACAACAGCTTCTAGCGATTCGTATGATGCCATTCTTTAAAGGTTGTGCAGGATAGCAAAGATGTATTGTTATGCAATTAATCATTACTGCGTCCTTTTTATCCACCACGAAAAACGAGAAAGCGATGGCAAGCTGCCTTTTTTATTTCAGAGACTTAACTGAGAGCGGAAATTCCGTAGTGAAGGTGGCTCGAAATATCACTCGTCGAAGTCTGGGTCCTTTGGAGCTACGCGTTCACAGGTGTCCCGATCTCACAATTTCGGCTCTATATATTTTTTGGGAGAGCAGTTATTATAAGACTTGATTCAGTATCAGTCAAGATTCAACTGTTACCAAAGCACCTATACATAGTGTTCAGTGATGACATTTTAAAGCATATTAAAATCACAAATTGCGTTACAATAACCTTCACTATCGTCCACATATATTTTAAACTGTAAGGCACTGTTTACGAAGAGTAATATTTACTACGGTTTTAAACGATTGTTATAGTTTTAAGCCATCTTTGAGAAGAACAGAGATGTGCTGATTTGAGATTTACATTCTGTGCGATTGCATTTTTCTCCCTCCACAGTAAAGTAAAAAAAAAAAAAAATGGTTCAAATGGCTCTGTGCACTATGGGACTTAACTGTTGTGGTTATCAGTCCTCTAGAACTTAGAACTACTTAAACCTAACTAACCTAAGGACATCACACACATCCATGCCCGAGGCAGGATTCGAACTTGCGACCGCAGCGGTCGCGCGGTTTCAGAATGTAGCGCCTAGATCCGCTCGGCCACTCCGGCCGGCTCACAGTGAAGTCATTTTAGACTTCCGTGCACTACGAGCGAGGTGTGAAAAGTTCTCGGAATCACCACGAGAGGTCAGCGCTAACACGAGTTGCTCACGTAATATTTATTGGACTGTTGCCCGGAAACACGTGCCACGTCAGTGCTCATGGAAGAGAGTTTTGGTGCTGACGTGGCTCTGTTGTTGTTCCCACGCAGGTGCAAAAAATCGAGGTTCGAGCAGTGATTAAGTACTTCGTAAAGAAAGGTATGAAAGCAAAGGGCATTCTTGCCGATTTCCAGAATACACTGGAGGACTGTGCTCCTTCATATTCAACAGTTGCCAAGTGGACAAATGAATTTAAATTTGGTTGGGACAGCTTAGATGATGATCCGCTCAGTAGTCGGCCAAGATGTGTCACTGCTCCAGAAATCATTGCAAAAGCGCACAAAATGGTCATGGAGGATCGCCGATCGAAAGTGCGTGAAATTGCTCACGTTTGCCAGATGTCATCTGAAAAGGTATACCACATTTTAACTGAAGAATTAGAAATGAAAAAATTATCTGCATGATTGGTGCCGCAACTCTTGACGCTGGATCAAAAACGCATGAGAATGGACATATCGGAACAATGTTTGGCCCGTTTTAAGAGACACGAGCAAGATTTTTTGCGCCGGTTTGTGATCACAGATGAAACTTGGGTGCACTACTATACCCCAGAGACAAAACAACAATCAAAGCATGCTGACTCTCCGCCACCAAAGAAAGCAAAGACAATTCCTTCGGCTGGAAAGGTCAGGACATGAGTGTTCTGAGATGCAAAAGGGATTCTGTTTGTAGATTATCTATCTCCCCACTGGGCAAACAAGTGCGATCTAGTGACTTTTGTTGTTGTTATCACGACGACCTCTTTCAGCATTTTTAATGCACTATGGATTTTAACAATAAAAATTTCTGTGAAACACAGATTGAAGTACCTTGTAGAGTGCAAGTCATGCGTAAGAACGGCAACTAATAAACACTCTCTGAAAAAAAACACGACGCACCACGAAGGAATTATCCGAATGGGATGGAAGTCGGTAGATTTGATGTAGATGTACAAACAAATGATTACAAAAGAAAAACTGGATGATTCATCCAAGAGGACAACCAACAACTCTGTCAATCAATACCAAGTCGAATAACTGTTTGCAAAAGGACCAGAGGTGGACCAACGCGTTATTGACTTGCTCCATTTGTGAAGTCGTTCTCTTGAATAAATCATCCAAGTATTCTGACAGCTACCGATTTCCGTCCCATTCGGATGATTCCTTTGTCGAGCGTCTTTTTTTTAGTGTAAATGAAATGTCGTGTGAGTAGAGCCTCCTGTCGGGTAGACCGTTCGCCGAGTGCAAGTCTTTCGATTTGACGCCACTTCGGCGACTTGCACGTCTATGGGGATGAATTGATGATGATGATGATGATGATGATGATGATGATGATGATGATGATGACAACACAACACCCAGTCCCTGAACGGAGAAAATCTGCGACCCAGCCGCGAATCGAACCCGGGCCCTGAGGACTGACATTCTGTCGCGCTGACCACTCAGCTCTCGGGATCGGACTTTAGTGTAAATATAAGATTGCAATCACGATCCCGTCCAATCCTTGAGTCCTCACTCGTCCCACGACCTGGCGATCTAGCAACGTCTGATAGTATTATCTCCAAGGCGGTTCTTGCTGCTGTAATTCAGTCTAGTGATAAAAATTACTGTCACATTATTACGATACACTTCGTTTGTACTGTACTTAATTCTTCATTAATTGTCTTGATTGTTTCGTGTGAATGTTACCGTCTTTTTTCCTAACTGATTGAAATGTGATAAAGTTTTTATCTGTTGTTCTAGTATATAAACAGCTCATTTCCAACCTGCTTGGGAAATCATTAACCTCTCTCATAAACAAATAAAATATTATACTGGTTTCAATCACGTAATATTTTTTGCAAGACAACCTTTTTCGTTTTTGTCTAGAGTTAAAAATATCTACCTGGGACCTTATCGGAATATCCTGGGATGGGGGTGTAGAAACGAAGTAAAAAATTTATTTAATACAAATACTTTTTATTTAGAATAGAATTACATGGAACTTGTTGCGGCAGAATTAGTTGGTACACTATATTTTTTGGAACATTTCACCTTTCTTGGCAGACGTCTTTCTTCCGTTTTACCTGTTTAAAAAAATCCATGCAAGTCAGCTTGTAGTTACACTGGCACTGTAAAATTGGCTCCGGAGTCCATGGCACCAGTCGATTTCTTTCATCCGTCCACCAGAATACAGCAAAAATACTTTTTCCACAGTGCGTTTTGTGCGGGAATAATTTTAGTAGCTGGCATTAGCGTTCAGGTTTTTCGATTGCTTTCAGAAAGTAAATCTACCTTTTTTCCATTCTTCCGAGTCACTCTCAGTTTCTAAAAAGCTCTTTAGACATTTATATTCTTGAAAACAATTGTCGCCTGAAATCTTCACACCATTTTTAGTCAGGTATATGATAGTGTTTTCAGTCACCACCAAATCTGGGGTTTCCGATAGCATCACATCCAATCAAATACTTGATATTTATTAAAGTAAATAGCCAATTTATCTAAGCAATCATATGCTGTGGTATAGAAAGCCATTGTCTCATCCTCAGATTTCGAAAACAAATTATTTCTTAGCTAGGGATCACATGCTTTAATTTGTTCAAATTCTTCTTGGTTTGCATAACAATAAAACTAGCAGTCTTCCTTCCATTCAGACATCTTTGAGTGTTGGTTAATATATTTCTTATTTCAATTCTCGAGACTTTATTCTTGAGCCAAGTTTGACCCCAGAAACATGAAGTAAATTTCACTGGTCAGACTACTGAAAAAATCTGAAATTATTTTAGGTGGCCTGTCTTCCGGCGTCTAAAATTTTTTTCATGGAATCCAAACCTTAAAAATTCTCTCAACAGCGGGTATTAACGACAGCCATTTTGTTTTTGAGTTAATTAGAAGAATATGATGATTGACATCAGCGTAAAATCAGAACTATTTCAGCTTCCCTGTCCTTACCGTGTATATTGAAAAATAATTAGATATTTTCAAATGGTTCAAATGGCTCTGAGCGCTATGGTACTTAACATCTGAGGTCATCAATCCCCTAGAACTTAGAACTACTTAAACGTAACTAAGGACATCACACACATCCATGACCGAGGCAGGATTCGAACCTGCGACCGTAGCAGTCGCACGGTTCCAGACAGAAGTGCCTAGAACCGCTAGGCCACAACGGCCGGCTAAATATTTTCATGTCGACAGTGAAAACTCCAGCAGCGCCTGATACAGTATTGTGGAGAATCTATGCAGGGCATCCAATTCGTTTCTAAATTTTTTTCCTAGTCCTTCATTAATTTGGTGAAACACATTCCGCTGGCCATCGATGAAACCCACCGAAGTTGGTATTGGTACTGTCTCCAAAAACAGTGATTAATTTATCTAATAGAATATATAGTTGTTTAAAAAATCTAGACAAAACTTTTCAATGGTCTCCGATGTTTCGATTCAGCGAATCAAACTTCAGCAGTTTCTGTCGGATTCCGTCAATTTGAGTAAAGTATTAAACAACTAAAGGAAATATCTCAAACATCTTTTCAACCTTGTGGTTCGATGCGTCGGTGGCAATGCCTTAAAATGAAGCTTCTTGAAATAGTTTTATATATTTCGACATGGAGTGTGGTGGGAGAATATTTTAACAGTCGCTGTAGCTTTGGTCCTGGTTGTAGACTGCTTTGCGGCGACTTTGGAGTCGGGATACACTGCGGCATTCAGTTTTATAGTATAGTCAGGATAACTGAACGATTGATGATACTTGACAACTTTATAAGCTGCTGTTAGTTCTGCAGCAGCAACGAGCATTTCTTCCTGGGTATCTTCTTTAATCACGAATGTAGAAACAGGCTTTGAAGTCGATACTACAGCGAATCTATTTGTATGATTCCTCGTGAGTTACTGAGATGAAACAGCTATAAATCTCACACAACGCTTCCTGATTCGTACGACTTGTCTTGACAAAATACCACTTTTTTGTGTCATCATATGAGACGTGACACTTGCTCTTTCTGTCCTTAGGCGTTTTCGTAAGCTATGATAAGAGTAGTAGACGGTAAACAGTCGACAACAATACTTTAGTCATCGAAGAACTCGTCACTATACTCTTCTCACTTCAGACATTACTAACTTGCACTCATTGTTCGTATTACTTTTAGAAATAATCGTCTTATCATATCGCTATTCAAAGGGGAACTGCCCGATTCTCCCGCGTGGCGCTGCTTAAATAGTTTCAGCGCCGTACTACTGGAGAACTCTGGTATTTTCTCAAACGATGGTGCTAGATTAGAAGGTGCCGGCATTGTAGATATAGGATACGCAGCGTGCAACGCCATCTGTGAGACGACCTTGTCAACATGAACATGTTGACATAAACAAAACTAAGTGAAGCTTCATTTACATGTTGTGCTACAGATGGTATTTGAGTCAAGTTAGTATTTTTCAAAATCTGGACAAAATCATGACATGTCGGGACAAGGAGGTCCATAACGGTGACGGTCCCTTTGCATAGAGACGAATGGCAACACTATCTTTGTCTGTTACCCTTACTTAAAAATCAGAATAAAATTATGTTTATATAATCTATACATAGGAGTACTGTATGAGACTCGGTATGTAAATTTGTTCAGACATAACAGTAGTCTGCGCAGTGGTAGGAATTAATGCTCTTTCCTTCATTACTTCTCGAAATTGTGAAATTTTTTGACTCATAGCCTATTTGTGGCTAGGTCCTATATTCTTGCGTATCCATTGCACTCGCGCCGCGCGAGTAAAATTTTACGAACACGCTCGATACTGTATCGAACGCTGCGACTTACTCGGAAATCTGGAGTGCGTTCGAACGCGAGTATCGTTTGCCCAGTCATAGTTATTGGCCGGTGCACCGGCATTTATGACGATTTGGTAACCGCGGACATATAGACTGCTTTCCGGTGTATTATGGGCTGTAAAAATAATGTACAAAGTATGTTTAAACGTTAAACGTCCTGGATTGATTTTCCAAACAATATTACACTCGCCGCGACATTGTAATAGTACAGAGACAGGTCTATTAACGGGACTTTTCTTCGAAACACAACGTTGACAGCTAGGTTAAAATTCCAATATTTCGGAGCACCTCCTATAATGAGCTATTGTATCGTCGATAAATTTGAGGGAGGTAACTGTAAAAGGGCAGGTTTAGCGAGTGAACATACTCCGAACTGTGTATCATATTCAAATACAACTTTCGAACTGTGACTACAAGTGCTCATTACGTAGATGCAGTGGCTTTAGTAAACATTACGAATTGCGTATGTTGTACTTCGTCGACCAACAACGGGTCAATCAGTAAAGAGAGGATATGCATTTTTTTTACCAAATCATCACAATAGCCATCACTTTCAAAAGGAAAACTACATCGACATTAACAAAAATTACCATCAATGGAATACGTTTTATGGGCCGCCAACGTGGAGCAATGACTTCCGTTTTCCATAACTAAATTTCTATCTTTCCTCTCCCGATTTTGTTTTTTGAAATAATTTATTAACCCTTCATTCCGCACCTTTTTTTAGAACAAATACTTTTTTTGTATTTGTAATTGTTCAAGGATGTGATGAAAAATTAAAACTTTCCATCTATGTAAAACTGTATCAAACTTACCATACTCACTCATACGCGACATCTTGCACTAATGAAAACCATGCGGAATTTGCATGGTTAATAAACATATGTTGAAAGTAACTTGCTTAAGTTGCACGCAGGTTTTCTCATTATTACCCACTTCACGTAATGTAGTAACAAAACCATCTCAATAATTTTCCCAGTAATGCAAAGGCTACACTAAATCCTAAATCTAGTGTGCAATGCGTTTACAGCAAACTAATAATATGGATGGTGGCTGTCCACGTTAAATTCTTTTAGCTCTTACATACATTGCACATTCTTGAATTCCCACAATAATAATAAATATCCTATTTTAATTTTTTGGTTTGTCTTAATATACCTGATATCTTTCCTAAGAGTCGTATTGATCATTTTCTCTGGCTTGCAATTTCGTGTTTGCGTCTTGTGGCTGGAGTCAATCCAACTAATTACTGCTCGTTACGTCATTCATGTGATGCCCAGTGTCAACAGAAAGCGTTAGTTTGTTTCCCATTATAAACAAAATCATTTTTAAAGCGGATTTTCTTACATGCCCATTCGATATGGCGCTTTCAAGCTAGTCTCGTGCGATATTTGTTTTATCGATATGTGTTAACAGGGACATTAAAACACAAAGAATAAACAGCAATCCAACAGAGGCTCAGAAGCGCTGAATGGAGTACTGGATATTCTTCGAATTTTGCTGTGCCTGTCAACACATTTCGATAAAACAAACATCGCACTATATCGAATGGGCCCCTAAAACATCCGCTTTAAAAATCACTTTGTTTGTAACGGGAAATAACCTAACGCTTTCCATCGACAACGGGCGTCGCATGAAGGACGTGATGAGTAATAACTGTTTGGGCTGACTCCGGCTGAGCTATACAAAAACGAAACTGCAAATATCCCTCAAAACACCAGGGAACATGCGCCGGACGACTCTTTAGAGAGATACGCTGTATATAAATTGGCATTACCAGTTTTATGTTTTTGTATGTTTGGGCCGATTATGCAGTATTTTATTCGAAGTGATGGTAAAACATGTTCGTCGAAAAGTGTTTGCCATTACGCCAGTCAGCTTCGACCAATCAGACCACAGTAGGAAGATTTTCGCTGGTAAAACGTTTATACAGCGGCAAAGCTCTAATTTGGTCAGTACTAGAGTACTGAATAAAGTTTGTGTTCTGCCTAAGGTTTGTTTATATGTAAGTACATATCATATTCCAGTACTCCAGAACCATTGAGCGAACTTGTCTGCTCGTGTTTTTGAGCATTAATGATTGTCCTACGAGAAACGGGGCTGCTATTTTATAAATTTTGGGAACAGTCACATTTTATCAATTTCTTCAGTTATTCCAAAATTAAAAACGTATTTTTACTCGTTTCATTTGTGAGCAATCGGGTTTCTTCCCCTGTTTCAACATTATTGGCCAGAATTCACTTTTGATTAACAGATCGATTAAATTTTTATTGGATTTTTGTGTGCACACGGTTATTACGACTAGGAAAATTAACTAAAAGAGGGATGTTGTTGCGCTACAGACAAAATGCTCATCATAAAGTTGCAAACGAAAGGGCAATACTTGCTCATCGATAATTTTGAAATAAATATCCTGACTCGTGTTTACGATAACCTGAACGACTAGGTCCATGTCACGGTATGAAAAACGCCCCCAAAACATCACATAACCATACACTGGCCTGAACTGCGCCTTCCACATATTGTGGGTTAAACGCTACACTGGGCTCGTGCTGCGCTCAGTGCTCTCATCGTTTAGAAAGAGAGAAAATGGCTGCTCGTGTGGCCACGTTACATGTCCGCAGAAAGCCGGTATTACACGACGCACCTAAGGCCGGCTTCACGCGAAACCACGTCGCATCTAATGCCGCCTACACAGGGAGCCTCTGAGAAGCGTTTCC
This sequence comes from Schistocerca serialis cubense, assembly GCF_023864345.2. NCBI lineage: Eukaryota > Metazoa > Arthropoda > Insecta > Orthoptera > Acrididae > Schistocerca > Schistocerca serialis. The sequence continues at coordinate 421,110,348 of NC_064641.1, forward strand.
GCTGGCGAAGCATTGGTTTAAATGTTGGTCATCACGCTTCTGCGGCGCTTCAGGAACATTGCTTCCAATAGCGGCCTTCATCCGCCTCCGTGGTTGGCTCTCCTCCCTCGGACGAAGACTAATTTGTTGGCTGCTCGGACAGTACGAGTACGCCCACTATGTAGTCAGCTGTGGCAACTACCTCGACCTCCGTGTTTTTCGCCAACATACAGTGAAAGAGAACGTTATCGTGCTTCATTCGCAAATATGTTACACCTTCTCTTTAATCGTCAACGCATTGAATAGCTATGTTTTCTCTTTTTTTCCCCTTCTCTCATTGTGTTCTTCGTAGGCAAATAATTTGTTTTCTTTTGAGTTCCGGAATTGTGGAATTTATGTCTATCAAGTTTTATTTTCTTAAACAAATATAAAGAGAAAAAATGAATAAACATGAAAAATAAGAAATGAAATAAAAAACCAACTTAGTACCATGTCCACGTGAGGGACCAGCACAGTGACAGGCGGGGTAGGTGTCGTGTTTCGGTCCTTGCCCACCTTGTCTCCACCCATCCCCTTTCCTATATTTGGCCTTTTACATAGGGGCATCAGGACGGGGAGCAGAGAACCAGTGTTCGTTTTCCACATCCTAAGCAAGAGTGAAGTGAACTCATGAAAAGAAAAAAAAAGTGGTACCGTGACCACCAACTTAGGCAATGCCTGCATTAGCCGGGGGTTCCAAGCCGTCTGGTAATCTATTACAAAACATAAAATTAAAAACATTAAAGTGAAACTTTGTTAGCACGAACAGATAGTAAATATGTAGAAATCTCCGACCTGTTGGTTCCAGATCAAGTAGCTTATACCTACGTGAAAAACAGAGGCATAATGTGGCTTTTCGGGAATTATATCAATTACATTACTAGCAAGAAACGAGATGACAGCCTACAGGAGTTCCAAACATACATCGAAAAAGAGTATTTTCGTACACTCTCATTAAAAGATCACAAAGTACAATTTGAAAATATGCTAAACATCCATTTCCAAAAGTCGGGTGGAGGATAAGAAAAACGTAGCTGCTCAATTTATTGTTGTGGAACGTGCAGGGGTGATGGCGACAAGTAGAGGATAGCTGCTAAGGGCAAAGTACGGTGGCGACTTCGTGGGCCCCGAGGCCGCTACCGTAGCCGTGAAGACCTTAGCAGAACCGTGAAATGTCATCCATCACACGCTGGTCATGTGACACTGCAAGTAATTGCGAACGAAAATGACAAAGTACTCAGAAAGAAATCAAATTCGAACTAAACACTTGAAGAATTTAGGTGGACTGTAGAGGTTCTGTAAGTAGAAATCCATAGGTCTCCGGTTCGAATCCGTCCCGGAGGAAACATTTTTATAGCTGTAGCTCGGAACAACTGATACACAAGCTAACGATTGTTCTTCGCGCGGCACGGGAATTCTCCTTCACCGTACTGAATCTTCACTTGGGCGACGGTGAACGCGAGGAGCAGCCCGAAACCTTGACGTGCCATGAGACAATTATGATTATTCATAGAGACAAAATGATTGAATGATTGAATATTATTACTGTAATTAGTTATACTCTGGCCACGATACAATTTATATGTATGTTTGGCGCTACTGAAAGTTTTGTAATACGTGGTGGCAAATATGCCAACTTCAGATGTTAAAAAAATGGTTCTGAGCACTATGGGACTTAACATCTATGGTCATCAGTCCCCTAGAACTTAGAACTACTTAAACCTAACTAACATAAGGACATCACACAAATATACCAACTTCAGATGTTAAAAAAATGGCTCTGAGCACTATGGGACTTAACATTTATGGTCATCGGTCCCCTAGAACTTAGAACTACTTAAACCTAACTAACCTAAGGACATCACACAACACCCAGTCATCACGAGGCAGAGAAAATCCCTGACCCCGCCGGAAATCGAACCCGGGAACCCGGGCGTGGGAAGCGAGAACGCTACCGCACGACCACGAGCTGCGGACTCAGATGTTAAAAAAAGAGGTCGCTAACGCACGCTTGTACTGTATCGCTCGACCCTTGGGATAAACCAGTTCGAATCCTGGTGCTGGAAAAAATTTTCACTGTCAGTATTTAGCCGGAAAGGGTAGGAAAGGTAGGGGCATAATGTTTCTGATCACCAGACTTTGCGCCAACGTCCTGGGTCAAACACCAAACCTTTCCGCATGTCCCATGAAGACACGGTTGATGGCGATCCGTCCGTCGGAGCGTGGCGCCCCATTGCTGTCATTCGTGAGTAGACTATGTGCAGCCACCGAGTTTCTACCTCCTCTCAACACCGTGCTACAAACACATTGTACGGCACACACATACACACACAAAATACATACTTGTAGTATTCACAAATTGTGAGTAAAGGAGCATCTTGTGAATAAATTTTAAAAGAATAACAGCCTTCACAAAACGCATCTCGGTGGTGCTGCTGACCGACCACGCAGCGGATAACACCGCATTTTAAAAGTTCGTTCACGGGTGCTCACTGTTATTAGTAGTACAGTCGTGTATGTCATATTGGTGGCTAGAGATGAGAGTTACTACAGAAGATTTCATCTCTGAAGCTGACAAACATCCATCGATAAGCAACGTGGAGTGTCAGGAATATTCAGATAAGCTGCAGAAAATTAAAGTCTGGCTATCCTGATTTAGGTTTTCGTGATTTCCCTCAATCGCTTAAGACAAATGTCGGGATGTTTCCTTCGAAAGGGCACGGCCGCATTCCTTCCCCATCCTTCCCTAATCTGAGCTTGAGCTCCGTCTCTAATGATCTCGATGTCGACAGGACGTTAAACACTAATCTCATCCTCCTCGGTCACGATCAAAACTGTGCAAGACACAGCAAGCTTTTACAAGATGTTCAGAAAATTTTGGGCATACATTCGAAGATTGGTCAAAAATTCTGCACTGTTCAGCAATAATGCCAAAATACATTCAATGTATTCTCTAGCCCTACAGAGGCCGTATCTGAAAACTCTTTGAAAAGAAATTGTCTCTGTAGCAACTCAGTTAGAAAGATGACAATCGAATCTTAATCACAAACGATTACAAGAGGAAAATAATCACAGCTTTGATACAGCTGCCTGCTTTGAGGAAATTTTGTTTAATTGTCAATTAACTGTTTATAAAACATTGATGCTTGAACACACAACAATCTGGCGATCTTCTCTTTGCTCCTATTTCAATAAACATGAATGTATTGGTGGGAACCACGCATGGCCAACAATATCAATAAAATACTTTTGTAGTTGCGTTGACGAAACGAAACTCGGCAGCAGCGGCAGGCCAAAGCGACGACGGACTCATCTGGCTGTTTCACGACACATTCTACAAATTTATCAGTGAGTAATTTTTTTTATAAATACTGTACTAAAGCAAATGAAAACTCTATATTTCAGTATCGCTGTTGAGAAAAGTTGTGTACCTAATGAATGAGAGTGTATTGTTGCAGAAAAGGAAAGGAGCAAAGAAAGGATAAGCGTGTATATTGAGGTGTCTGTATGATCCCCTAGATACGCTGCACCACAGTAAGGTACGTCTATAAATGTTTAATTCAGAGTTTTCAAGTTTCTACGTAATTTTGATAATAATTTTACTTGCGGTATGTGCACGTACACTTTCATTGGTGAAAGTACTGCACGTGTTTGATTTGATTGCATCTTTTGTATTATTTGAGCATGCCAGGAAGTATAGTGTTGAGAGAACAGCCACAAGCGCCAGAGAAGATGTGCCGGTCGCCACCACTGAGGCCCGTAAAAGTCGTTTTGCAACTTTGCGGTCGCACTGTTGTCAAATAGCTTCCCCCATTACTGTGTCACTTGCACGACTCTCGTCAGGTACGATCGACAGCAGCTTCTCAAGGCACATCCTTTCTGACGAAGTTCCTAATTCCCGAGGATCTTCGGGGCTCAACTCCTTTAACAGGGAGTATACGTCTCTCCCTTCACCCCTTCTTCCCACCCACGGTCGAATCTAATTCCTACTGTTGGTATTACGTCGCCGTTCTGACCTTCTCCTAACGACTAAGGCGGACACTTCACGGCAAACGCTGCATACATAATTGTGTCCTCCATGCCTAAAATGCTGTGAACCGGAAACGTAGATAAAGATTTGCTTATACCAGCACGGCAAAAGTGTTCAAATGTGTGTGAAATCCTATGGGAATTAACTGCTAAGGTCATCAGTCCCTAAGCTTTGTCCTTAGGGTAGTTTAGGTTAAGTATAACCTAAACTACCCTAAGGACAAACACGCACACCCATGCCCGAGGGAGGACTCAGTCCATGACTGCAGCGCCTTAGACAACTCGGCTAATCCCGCGCGGCCCAGCACGACATAAAACCAACATACCTCGGTAGAATCATAATGCAGTTTCATACCAGCTGCAAAATAAGTGCTTAATAAATACGAACCTTGGCCACTCAGAAGTAAAAAGCAGTTTTACAAAAATATCAACTCTCACACTCAACGTCATAAACGAGCCTGCTGCTCCGAAAAGCTGGGGCGACACAAGTAACGGGGTAACGATATGCACACATACAGATGGCGGTAGTATAGCGTACAAAAGGTGTAAAAGGCCCGTGCATTGGCGCAACTTTCATTTGTACTCAGGTGACTCATGTGAAAAGGTGTCCGACGTGTTTATGGCGGCACGACGGCAATTAACAGTCTTTGAACGGGGGAATGGTGGCTGGAGGTAGACAAATGGGATATCCCATTTCGAAATTGTTAGGGAATTCAATATTCTGAGATCCACAGTGTGAAGAGTATGTCGAGAATACTACATTTCAGGTACTACATCTCGTCTCCGACAATTTAGTGGCTGACGGCTTTGAACATAAGCGTTAGGACAGTCGGGGAAATTTGGCATTAATGGGCTATGGCAGCAGACGATCGACGCGAGTGCCTTTGCTAACAGCACATCGCCTGCAGCGCCTGTCCTGGACTCGTGACGATAGCGCTTGGACCCTAGACGACTGGAACGCCGTGGCCTGGTCAGATGAGACCCGATTTCGGTTGTTGGGGGCTGATGGTAGGGTTCGACGTGTGGCGCAGACTCCTTGAAGAGATCCGAGTTGTCAACTAGCTCCATATGGTGTGGACTGCGTTTACAAGGAATTGAATGGGATTGATCCCCTGTCCAACTGAGCCGATAGTTGACCGGAAATGGTTATGTTCGGCTACTTAGAGACCATTTGCAGCCATTCACGGATTTCATGTTCCCAAACAACGACCGAATCTTTATGGATGACACAATTGTTCGTGACTTGTGTGAAGAACATTCTGGACAATCCGAGCCAATGATGTGGCCGTCCAGATCACCCGACGTGAATCTCACGAAGATTTAATTGTAAACAATAGATGTGTCGTGCAATACCGTCTTTAGTTACTGTCCGTTTGTGTTTGGTTGGTTGGTTGATTTTTGGGGGGTGGGGGTGGGGTGGGGGGAGGGAGGGGGGGGGGGGGAGGAGGGGACCAAATAGCGAGTCATCGCTCTCATTAGATTAGGGAAGGAAGTCGGCCGTACCCTTTCAAAAGACTCATCCCGGCATTTGCCTGAAGCGATTTAGAGAAATCACGGAAAACCTAAATGAGGTTGGCTGGACGCGGGCTTGAACCATCGTCCTCTCGAATGCGAGTACAGTGTGCTGACCATTACACCACCTCGCTAGGTCGTAGATGTGCAGCATTATATGCTGCAATTAGCAAAGGGTCTGTTGTGAGGTACTCCACTGATTGCCATTGATAAGGCGTGACACTCGTCTCCGGTCGATCGCGATTAAGGATCTTTTTACGATCGCTGTCATTACGTCATTTTACATCGCTGTCAGTGATTACACTATGTTGTTTAGTCAGTGATGAGATACCAACAAACTGAACTGCTTCGTCCACAGTGTATTCATGGGCAGGACCGAACCTGATAGGTTTGATTGTGGCATTCTGTTCCGTCGACAAATCATGGTGCGCTAGTTCCTTACAACCGACTGGCACCTGGCCGCCTCTTTATTGCAATTACTAAATTGAGCGGCAGAGTGCCACATGATTGTCTAGTACTTGATCTACACTCTCTACCGTCTGCTCTTTAAAGCGGGTGACTATTTGTGGTTAATAAATCCCTCCATACATTTATGAACACATGACTGTAAACAGAAATTTGCAGACATGTGAACATTTCTTATGTTATTCGTAAAAAAACACCGAAAACACAACGTCGGACACCGAGCTTACTTCTGGCTACAGTTTTCAGACCTAAACCCACCACCAGGTAGTCCCCGTATTGGTGTTGAAGGAAATCATTGGCCATGCACTCAGTCAGCGTATCCTCTCAATATGTTCCTAAGCAGAGATAGTGAAATGAGATCGAGACAACTGGAGAGCGAGACCAGTGTGTTACATCTGCACCGACCAGCGGCATGCACTTTTTTCTAGTGCCTGGCATCGAATACTCTGCAACGTACTTTCTCTCTCCCCCTCCCCCCTTCTCTCTCTTTTGACACAGAATAAAATTAAAATTGTGAGAGATCTGACACGTATGTGGCAATTCATAACGTACTTGTCTATCGTCTCGACTTAGTGACAAATAAAATAAAAACTGAAAATTACCACGAGTCACGTTATTTATTATGTCGACTCTGTTCGCATTAGCCGGGTCGTGGTGACATACAAATGATGAAAACAGGTAAAACAGTAAAATGGATACATTGCATAATTAGTTAGATTAATCTTTACCATTCGCAACGCAGTACATGGTACAGAAATGTTATTGTGAAACTGTCATGTTGCGGGGCATACAATGTATAGCGAATAAGTTTTTAAAAGTAATTTTATAAAAGGTTTTTACTTTAAAATATATATTGTGCTTCTGCAGATCCTGCTAGAAAATAAAAACGTTTAGGTGTAAGGAATCATGAGGTTGGCTGTATTCGAGAAGAAACTCATTTAAAAAATACAGAATTTGTAAAAATATCGAAGTCATCGCTTTCAACAATTGTTGAATTTTCGCGTCGCTTCATATTTACCAACAATCAATTTGAACCCGTCCTCGGTGACATGTGTTACGTGCGATCTTTCTATTTCTTAGTCCTAATAGAACTTGAGTTACTCTATGATGCTTCTGTAACTTAAAACCCAAATTTTACTTACAGGAGCGATATAACTTCACAAATGATTCTGTCAGAGTACGTAAATGGACACATACCTGCTGTAGAAAGATATCTGCTAATATCCGAAGTACAAGTGCTGCTCAAAAGAACGTATTGGCATTACGCTGTGTCCTAGGATTTAAGGGCAGAGTGAGGGATAAGTTACACAGCTGCGCCAACATGACACACAGGATTAACGCATACATTTCTCCCAAAATGTTGAATGCACAGCATTTTGTGGCCTAAAGTCAGGGATTTTGAGTGTACGGAGTGAATAGCAAGTGACTGCTATTAATGGAATCTTTTTATTTTTACCATCACACTTTGCATTGCGTTGACTCAGCACACGAACATCGTAATAATACCGACTGTTTGATGAAATGTAAGTTTAACGTCCATAACGAGGCCATTAGGGGCGGAGCATAGGCTCGGATTAGGGAAAGATGGGGAAGGAAATCAGCCGTGCCGTTTCAAAGCAACTCAGCCAACACTTGGTTTAAGCGATTTTGGGAAATCACGGAACCCTAAATCAGGATGGGGATTGGAACCGTTGTCCTCCCGTATGCGAGCCCAGTGCGCCAGTCGCTGCGCCTCCTCGCTCGATCAAAAGCACGGCGCGCCATCCAAAGCTAACATCGTAAAAAAAAGAACGCATCAGTTTTTCCTCTCTAGAAAATCGAGAGGGAGTGCGATCAGTTGAGTGTCCCTTTCATGCAACAGCTTATCTGAGCGCACGCACCGCAGACATAAAGCCCCTGTAACTGTCTTTAAAGTCAGCGGCTTTCACTGTACATTATTATTGTGTTAAGTTGATTGAAACATTTTTTAGATAATTACTGAGGTTTGCCGGATTGATTGACAGCGGTATGTATTTGGCTGTCCAACTGGGTTGTTATTTGACTGTCTTACAGGGTTGTTGACGATTCTATTTTTTGTGAAATCATCTACATGTTTGGACGCCAGAAAACTTACCGTACATTTGTTGGTTATGATGATTTTTTCCTCTCTTTTCTCCACACGGTGAGGAGACGAAAATTTATCACTGATACAATTTTCTTCATTATCTGTAAATCTCTGAGAATGCTTTTCTTTGGAGATCCAAAGTTGTCAAGACAAGTTTGAAAAATAATCGCGTTTTGGGGGTGTGCCTGCGAATGTTTTCACATAATGAGAAATGTGAAAGATCGGGTAACTGGGCAATATAAAAGCTAAAGTAGTTGGTGCTAAATTTGCCATATTAACGACGTGAAAGCGTGCGTTGTCGTTTTTCAGCCGCAACTGATACAGTCTTGTGAGTTTTTTCTTCAGTTGATGATATAAGGTGAGTGAGGTACTGGCAATAAATGTGAGCAGCTATGTTTACATTCTTTGGCAGCAGTTCTTAATACATGCCACCTTCCTCAATCCACGAGATACGTAAAATCATATGCAGTGAATGGAAGAGACAATTTCTGCTACATATTCCTGCTTTCTTTGAACTCAGACATACCTTCACTAAATTCGGATGTTGATGCAAATAAATAACCTCAGTAGCAACAGTCTTAGAAAAGTACAATAGTGATTACCTACTATGTGACGGTCAACCAGTGAAGCGCAAAATATCATTCCTTAAATTATTTATATTTGCGCTTAAAATGTACGTTTGCTTATGGTTATCTGTCTTTTACATTTTTAACCATCTGCTTATTGTTGGGTTGATAGCATTTTAGAAGGTGTTAAACTCCTATCTTTTTTTAAACATGGTGAGTCACTAACCTCGACATGGTTACCTCTTTGAAACGGCAAAAAACTATTTTATATCTGTGCTTTTTTCCGAGACTGCACTCTCCATAATTGACAGAAATGCTTCGTGCGGTCCCCATATCCTCTGTTACACTTCAAAAGAAAATAACACGCCACAAGTATTGTTATTTCCCTACTTGCCATTGGCTTTAGCTAGTTAACACTCTGCCGTCCGGCGACAGCCCGCATCTCGTGGTCGTGCGGTAGCGTTCTCGCTTCCCACGCCCGGGTTCCCGGGTTCGATTCCCGGCGGGGTCAGGGATTTTCTCTGCCTCGTGATGGCTGGGTGTTGTGTGATGTCCTTAGGTTAGTTAGGTTTAAGTAGTTCTAAGTTCTAGGGGACTGATGACCATCGATGTTAAGTCCCATAGTGCTCAGAGCCATTTGAACCGTCCGGCGACACCACAGTGGTGTCGTGCGCGAAATAGCGGTCAACGGCCGGCGACATCACAGTGGTGTCGTGTGCATGGTATCGCTCAGTGGACGGCGACACTACGGTGGTGTCGTGAGCATAGTATCGCGCGTGGCCGGCGACAGCACTTTAGTATCTTTTGCATTCTGTTGGAGTTTTGTTTAGGTAACAGTAAGTTACACACGTCATCAAGTTTTTTGTTTTTATAAGTACATGTGCCCTTTCATCGTGGCAGACGAAAGAGACTATACGATTATTTACGATGAATGCGGGGACCAAAACTTGGAGGTGGCCACTACATCGCGTACGTCTCATCGTGATCCGGTTGACAGACTTGCCGGTCACATAAAGCAGCACCAACTAATACGCCTAATTATTTCCGAAACGAATAAACGGAAACGAAGAAACTGCCATGTATGTTCCAAAAACAAAAGAAAGGCACAACAAATTTAATGTGCAAGTCTTGTGGAGTTGCGTTACATCTTGGAGATTGTTTTGCTGCATGTCATATGAAAGAGAAATACCAAGTATCAAAGACAATGCAAATAAACAAATATATGAAACAAACAAAATTTGTATTTATTTACGTATGTATATATCTTCGAAATTTCACGAAAGTAGGGGAACAGGGTTGAGAACTTATGAGAACTGACGATGAGATTAGTAAAACACAACAATTTATAATCTCCCGAGAATGTCGAAAACGGCCGGCGACAAGCCAAGTAATCCGAATTAGCGCTGCCGGCGCCAAGCGAATAAATTTATACGAGACGTGCGGAAGGCAGAGTGTTAATAGTACGAGTGTTCCGAGATCTGGTAAATTCGAGATATATTTACCAACACAACACGCTAAAGAACGACTGACGAATGAAATGCAGTAAACAACGTCCTCAAATGCACTGCTGTGGTAATGGACGAAAACGCAATGCACTTACTACGAGGATAATCATAAACTGCCGACCATTAAAATTGCGCAACACTATGAAGCAGGCCTGCAAAAAACTTCAAACTGACATGAAAAATGTATTAGTAGTACACTTAGAGTAATCACACTAAATACACTCCTGGAAATTGAAATAAGAACACCGTGAATTCATTGTCCCAGGAAGGGGAAACTTTATTGACACATTCCTGGGGTCAGATACATCACATGATCACACTGACAGAACCACAGGCACATAGACACAGGCAACAGAGCATGCACAATGTCGGCACTAGTACAGTGTATATCCACCTTTCGCAGCAATGCAGGCTGCTATTCTCCCATGGAGACGATCGTAGAGATGCTGGATGTAGTCCTGTGGAACGGCTTGCCATGCCATTTCCACCTGGCGCCTCAGTTGGACCAGCGTTAGTGCTGGACGTGCAGACCGCGTGAGACGATGCTTCATCCAGTCCCAAACATGCTCAATGGGGGACAGATCCGGAGATCTTGCTGGCCAGGGTAGTTGACTTACACCTTCTAGAGCACGTTGGGTGGCACGGGATACATGCGGACGTGCATTGTCCTGTTGGAACAGCAAGTTCCCTTGCCGGTCTAGGAATGGTAGAACGATGGGTTCAATGACGGTTTGGATGTACCGTGCACTATTCAGTGTCCCCTCGACGATCACCAGTGGAGTACGGCCAGTGTAGGAGATCGCTCCCCACACCATGATGCCGGGTGTTGGCCCTGTGTGCCTCGGTCGTATGCAGTCCTGATTGTGGCGCTCACCTGCACGGCGCCAAACACGCATACGACCATCATTGGCACCAAGGCAGAAGCGGCTCTCATCGCTGAAGACGACACGTCTCCATTCGTCCCTCCATTCACGCCTGTCGCGACACCACTGGAGGCGGGCTGCACGATGTTGGGGCGTGAGCGGAAGACGGCCTAACGGTGTGCGGGACCGTAGCCCAGCTTCATGGAGACGGTTGCGAATGGTACTCGCCGATACCCCAGGAGCAACAGTGTCCCTAATTTGCTGGGAAGTGGCGGTGCGGTCCCCTACGGCACTGCGTAGGATCCTATGGTCTTGGCGTGCATCCGTGCGTCGCTGCGGTCCGGTCCCAGGTCGACGGGCACGTGCACCTTCCGCCGACCACTGGCGACAACATCGATGTACTGTGGAGACCTCACGCCCCACGTGTTGAGCAATTCGGCGGTACGTCCACCCGGCCTCCCGCATGCCCACTATACGCCCTCGCTCAAAGTCCGTCAACTGCACATACGGTTCACGTCCACGCTGTCGCGGCATGCTACCAGTGTTAAAGACTGCGATGGAGCTCCATATGCCACGGCAAACTGGCTGACACTGACGGCGGCGGTGCACAAATGCTGCGCAGCTAGCGCCATTCGACGGCCAACACCGCGGTTCCTGGTGTGTCCGCTGTGCCGTGCGTGTGATCATTGCTTGTACAGCCCTCTCGTAGTGTCCGGAGGAAGTATGGTGGGTCTGACACACCGGTGTCAATGTGTTCTTTTTTCCATTTCCAGGAGTGTAGATAGCAGTAACGTCATCTATCTTCTGAACACAGGGTGTAATGGGTATACATGCAGAGATTTCTACTTGTGAATGAGGACAGTGTACTGAACAACATTACATCAGTATTTACTTCATTTTCAGAATAATAATTATAGCTATTACAAGTTGTATGTTTTTAGGTTGGTTAGTACATCCAAGTACACGTGGCAAAAGCAAGCCATTAATGTTTTCCCATGCGTAGAAGGTCATGTGTTGAAGTGTGGACACTGTTAGTCTATACTGACAGGCGTAGTCCACTTAGTGCAGAAAATATCAGGTCGTAAAGTCTGTAACGTGTTTGTGAGAAGAGTGTCCGACGCAGAGAAAAAGCAACCCACACACTGATTTTTACGTACATTAAGGTACCACATCTAGAAATCTCTGCATTTATACCCGTTAAATCCTGTGTAAGGAAAGATTACGTACAGTGTTTCTATTCAGAAATCGCATCTGAATGTTGTTTGTTTGTGAGATGACAGTGTCGCGAGCCATGTAAGAAAGAGAAATGTTTACCAGCGTGTATAGAAATTCAATAGCGCCAGAATTGTGGCGTACCGACAGTGCAGTTCATTTTTTCACCATATTGTTGATGCAGTTGGTAGACGCCTCACGTCTGTCATGCTAATCTCGAATCGATGAGTTCAGGAGGACCACTCTCAAACCGATTTCCTTTGCTCCACGCGACTAGCGACCGAGACGACCCACTTTTTCCCTAGGCTGTGCAGGCAGGAACAGTCACGCAGCATTCTTCGAGCCAGGAAATAGGCTTGTTTGCATCAGGAAAGGTATACAGACGGATAGAGTACGATTGTCAGCACGGTGGCCATTGTCGCGACTTGTCTTGAAGCGGCAGCTGAGAAGAGATGGGAAAAACCGACCGGTTAAAACCGATACCGGTTTTTTTCGATATTTTCTTGGTCTCGGTTGTAACGGGTGTTTCTTTTTATTTATTACTACTGACTGGGTAAAAAAACCGGAATTCAATTACCCGTAGCAGCATTACTAAAATTTTTGGTTTTTTAATAGACCTTTTTTTAAAAAAACGAGTAATTTTTCTTCGTAAAATTTCCATTGAATTTAATTGATGAAAGGAGAAAATATAAAAATGCAGTAAGTGAAACAGGCAAAAAGGAATACAAACGTCTCAAAAATGAGATCGACAGGAAGTGCAAAATGGCTAAGCAGGGATGGCTAGAGGACAAATGTAAGGATGTAGAGGCCTATCTCACTAGGGGTAAGATAGATACCGCCTACAGGAAAATTAAAGAGACCTTTGGAGATAAGAGAACGACTTGTATGAATATCAAGAGCTCAGATGGAAATCCAGTTGTAAGCAAAGAAGGGAAAGCAGAAAGGTGGAAGGAGTATATAGAGGGTCTATACAAGGGCGATGTACTTGAGGACAATATTATGGAAATGGAAGAGGATGTACATGAAGATGAAATGGGAGATATGATACTGCGTGAAGAGTTTGACAGAGCACTGAAAGACCTGAGTCGAAACAAGGCCCCCGGAGTAGACAATATTTCATTGGAACTACTGACAGCCGTGGGAGAGCCAGTCCTGACAAAACTCTACCATCTGGTGAGCAAGATGTATGAAACAGGCGAAATACCCACAGACTTCAAGAAGAATATAATAATTCCAATCCCAAAGAAAGCAGGTGTTGACAGATGTGAAAATTACCGAACTATCAGCTTAATAAGTCACAGCTGCAAAATACTAACACGAATTCTTTACAGACGAATGGAAAAACTAGTAGAAGCCAACCTCGGGGAAGATCAGTTTGGATTCCGTAGAAACACTGGAACACGTGAGGCAATACTGACCTTACGACTTATCTTAGAAGAAAGATTAAGGAAAGGCAAACCTACGTTTCTAGCATTTGTAGACTTAGAGAAAGCTTTTGACAATGTTGACTGGAATACTCTCTTTCAAATTCTAAAGGTGGCAGGGGTAAAATACAGGGAGCGAAAGGCTATTTACAATTTGTACAGAAACCAGATGGCAGTTATAAGAGTCAAGGGACATGAAAGGGAAGCAGTGGTTGGGAAGGGAGTAAGACAGGGTTGTAGCCTCTCCCCGATGTTGTTCAATCTGTATATTGAGCAAGCAGTAAAGGAAACAAAAGAAAAGTTCGGAGTAGGTATTAAAATTCATGGAGTAGAAATAAAAACTTTGAGGTTCGCCGATGACATTGTAATTCTGTCAGAGACAGCAAAGGACTTGGAAGAGCAGTTGAATGGAATGGACATTGAAAGGAGGATATAAGATGGACATCAACAAAAGCAAAACAAGGATAATGGAATGTAGTCTAATTAAGTCGGGTGATGCTGAGGGAATTAGATTAGGAAATGAGGCACTTAAAGTAGTAAAGGAGTTTTGCTATTTGGGGAGCAAAATAACTGATGATGGTCGAAGTAGAGAGGATATAAAATGTAGGCTGGCAATGGCAAGGAAAGCGTTTCTGAAGAAGAGAAATTTGTTAACATCCAGTATTGATTTAAGTGTCAGGAAGTCATTTCTGAAAGTATTCGTATGGAGTGTAGCCATGTATGGAAGTGAAACATGGACGATAAATAGTTTGGACAAGAAGAGAATAGAAGCTTTCGAAATGTGGTGCTACAGAAGAATGCTGAAGATTAGATGGGTAGATCACATAACTAATGAGGAAGTATTGAATAGGATTGGGGAGAAGAGAAGTTTGTGGCACAACTTGACCAGAAGAAGGGATCGGTTGGTAGGACATGTTCTGAGGCATCAAGGGATCACCAATTTAGTATTGGAGGGGAGCGTGGAGGGTAAAAATCGTAGAGGGAGACCAAGAGATGAATACACTAAGCAGATTCAGAAGGATGTAGCTTGCAGTAGGTACTGGGAGATGAAAAAGCTTGCACAGGATAGAGTAGCATGGAGAGCTGCATCAAACCAGTCTCAGGACTGAAGACCACAACAACAACAACAAAATTTCCATTCCTTTGAAATATTGCGTTAGTCTAAAAAATGGGAAAAGCGATCAACGCTATTTTAATAACAATGCCGACAGGAATGAGCATCAAACACATGGCATCGAAATTGGTACAGCATTACTGTGAGAATAAAGTACCTGTTACCACGTGGTGTGGCCTATAGGACGGTACGCGTGTACATGCATTGTGTGAGACTTGCCCCGTCTGTCTATGTGACAGTTTCACGCTATCGTCGTCGGTGCCGCACCAGTGAAGTACAATGTTCCATTTCCTTTAAGGGGTGTGGGGCGTCAAAAGGGGCCGACTTGGAGCAGGAGAGGCACCACAGGACATTTTAATTTCCATTGTCTATACTTTTACAAATGAATTCATAAAACTTTGTCAGCATGACCAGGAAGGATTCAGGATTCAAACTCATAGCAGTGGAAGTTCAAAAACATAGCAAAATATTTTTTTTTTTTTACATGTGAAAGTTCATCATATTTTCATTTACTATTGGTGTATCTGTTGCTACAGGTACACTTTTCTTCATAAGCAAGAGACATTCTTCGATGAATTTTCCACAGCATAGAAAACATACTTACAGGTACATGCAACTAGAATTTTCCAATTCTATTAAAAATATGGTAAAAATTGAGATAATTAACTATTAAATTTGAGTTTATATAAACATGAAGTTTAAAATGTAACAGCTGATTCATTTTTTCATAAATTAAATAAATTATAGAGTTTCATACACCTGCAAGTATGGTTTGTATGCTGTACAAAATTCATCGAAGAATGTCTCTTACTTATGAAGAAAAGGGTACCTGTAGCAACAAATGCAGCCAATAGTGAGTAAAAAAATGATGAAATTTCACATGTAAATAAATTATTTTGCTATGTTTTTGAACTTCCACTGGTATGAGTGTGAATCCTGAATCCTTCCTGGTCATGCTGACAACTTTTTATGAATTCATTTGTAAAAGTACAGACAGTGGAAATTAAAATGTCCTGTGGTGCCTCTCCTGCTGCAAGCCAGCCCGTTTGACGTCCTGCACCCCCTTAAAAGGTAAGGAACGGAAGGAGCCACAAGAAACTTGCGACATCATACAAGGAGAAAACTTATAGCTTAACAACTCATTCATGGTTTATAGTAAAAATTGAAAGTAGCTGATCTGTTTCCTGTGTCTTCGTAATATGTGTTTATCAGCTTGTAGCCTTTGAAAAACAAACAAATTAATACGAAAAGTAGAATTTTTCAAAAAAAATGGCTCTGAGCACTATGCGACTTAACTTCTGAGGTCATCAGTCGCCTAGAACTTAGAACTAATTAAACCTCACTAACCTAAGGACATCACACACATCCATGCCCGAGGCAGGATTCGAACCTGCGACCGTAGCGGTCACGCGGTTCCAGACGGAAGCGCCTTTAACCGCACGGCCACACCGGCCGGCAGAATTTTTCAAGCTCAGTTTTCACCGTTTAGCACTGAAATTCCTAATTCCCAGATCTGGTATGATCCTCGATTAGAACGCGATTTTTTAGCATAGTTTCAAAAAAAAATTGTGTCAGTAGGCGAATACTGCCAATGTTTTGTAGTATTCAGCCATTTACCAATTTTCCAGAAAAGCAGCAAACGATGGACGGACTAAGTTTTCATTTGCCTATTTAATTTACGATTTTGATTCTATAGATCTCGAAAATGAGGGAGTCAAATTTTTTTCAGTCTTTGTTCGATTCCTACGTTTGTTACGGGACATAAGAGGAACTAAAAACCGAAATCGGTTATTTCAAAATCGGTTATTTTGAGCGATTGTAACACTCAGTTCAAACTGCCGTTAAAAAAAAACCTGAGATACCCGAAAAACAGATGTTTCAACGATAACCGCCATTCCTACAGCAGAGAGACCTGTGCCCGCAGCGGTGTGCTGAACAATACAGGATGCAGTAGCGCCACGTCGTATTTTTAGAAGCGTCACGTTTATGCATACGGATTCACGATGGACGTATCCGTTTCTGGAGACTCCAAAGAGAGCGAACTTTGCCACACTGCGTTCGTCAGCAGAGCACCTGTCGTGAGAGTAAACGTTGCCGCTGGGTACACAATCCTCTGGTTCACACACTCGGAAGTCTGGACAGCAGCCGTTACATTTCTGACCTGTTAAGGCCTTCTTCGAAGCCTCTAAGAAGATAAAGCGAGGTCGCATGCTGCCCTTATTGTCCTGACCTGCGTCTGTGCAGGGGTTGTTGCACCGTAGCCTTGGCCACCACGCTCTCCACATCTCTCACCCAATCAACACATCTAATCGTGGATTGCCGAGAAATTGGCACATAACTACTCTCTAGCCCCTGCGGCTGATAAACCCTGCCTCAGAGTTGTAGCAGCGTGGAATGACTCCGCTTCATCGAAGCTCCGTTGGTGCCAAGCTGGGGTAAAGCCATTGTTGCCGCCATACGTCCTGTGTAGTAATTTTCGCACGCTGTATTACCCCGTGTCACCTTAAAATGTAATCCTGTATTGTTCCCACCGTATATGTGTGCGCACAATTGGTAGCATTTCGTTATTTGCTGTCCTTTGTGGTGTTGCGACTCCGGCCTGCTAGACGCATCAGGGCGTAATTTGTCGTACGACGGGCGTCCTATTGACAAGACAGGTCTGCCGGAAGTCGTAGGACGCAGAGCTTCGGTGTCGACACTTGGAAGTGCAGACCCTGGAAGTTTTTGGTGGTCTGCGCATGGCGTCAGCAGTCACGAATAGTGTCTTCCTGCGGCCCACTCGCGTCTCTATTCCTGGCTCTTCTCGCGGATCCAGCGTTTGCGTTAGCTGTGGTTGATTTTCCAAGATGGACTCCAGTTCGCGATGTCGTTCTTCTGATGTAGCAAATTCACGTTTAAAGCTACGTAGTTTCTCAGCCTCCTTCATTCGCTAGGAACAATCTCATCGAGGTCAGAAACAAAAACGTAAGAGGAGAACGGGAGATCTGTATCAACGATGCTGTATTAGTTGTTGACACGGATTTATTTTTTTTTACTAGTGGTTTATCTGTTCTGAATACGAACGACGGAGGTGGACCAGTAAAAAACCCACTGGACCTACATTTCGATACGTGTCCGAATCCCCTTCCGGCAATGTCAATTTAGATTTTCCGTGGTTTCTCTAAATCGATTAAGCCATATGGCAGGACGGTTCCGTCTCAAGAGGTTACGGTCGATTTCCTTCCTCACTTTTATGCTATTACAGCTTGTGCTCCGTCTCTAACGTCCGTGTCGCCTAAGTGACTTCCGTCGGACAGGTTGAAAAATAAATCGTCAAATTTTTAGCGTTAGCCGAGAAACACCAGGAGAACATACCGTGTATCGAAACTTAATGGACCATTAAAATTGTGTGCCAGACCGGAACTAGAACGTGGAACCTTTGTGTTTCATGGGCAAATGCTCTACCGACTGAGCTAGCCAAACACGACTCAAGATCTGGCCTCACTGCTTTACTTAAGCCAGCACGTCATATCCAACCGTTGGGAGTCGTGCCTGAGTAGTTCATTGTGTAGAGCACTTTTTTAGCAAAAGGCAAAGGTCGTAGGTTTGAGTACCGGACCTGTACGCAGTTTCAGTCTTCCAGGAAGTTCAAGGAAAATTCATCCTGGATACCACACGCCGTTTCTCACAATTCCTTTTTTATATTTCCTTGTTTTTGGAGTATAGAAGTTAAACGAAAACTATTTACAAATCAGATTTTTATACAGTACAGGGTGTTTCAAAATGAATATACGGTTTTTAAGGCATTGTAGCTTACATTCACCTTATAATTATAAATAATACATCAAACGAAAGAGAAACGCAAGCAGTTTTTCTTACAATTATTCAATGTGAACACCGATCACACATCGAGTCGACAGGCGAGTTGTTCCGAAACCTTGATCAATGTGTCAGGAGTAACTGTAGAACCAACACTGTTTCTAAAGTCGGATAGATCAACTGGTATCGGCGGCACATACACATGATCGCGTGAGATCGTGTGTGAACGTGGAGGTCATGCATAAAATGCTGTGTCAGTCGGCCCCTTGAGACCAATAAAACGTCGTTTAACCAGTCGCGTACTGAGTTATGCCAGTGAGGCGGCGCACCATCTTGCTCCCAAATAAAGACGTGTTGTTCAGCTTCTTCCCACTGAGGCACGGGCCATAGCTGTAGCACATCAAGATACGAAACATCAGTTACAGTTGATTCACGGAAAAAGAAAGGCCCATAAACTTACCGCTGGAAAATTTCTTGGGGCTAAACGTGAGAAACTCAAACTATTTCAGCACGTTTTTCAGTCACTCTTTGTCATTCCATACTCTTCCCACTGTGCGCAGGTATACGAAAAAAACTGTTTGAGTTGCTCTTTCATTTGGTATATTATTTACAAGTGTAAGTTGAACAGAATTAATGCTAAAACGCCGTAAAACCGGTATGTTCATTTTGAAACACCCTGTATTTACAGCCTTGTTTGCACTTGACACTTTTGAGCATGCCACGTAAAGTTATTTTTGTGATGTATACTTACAAATGGACTTAAAGTTATCCCAGGAGCTGTGACGGATGCAGAGATGGCATTCCAGTTACGTTACTTTCCGGAGCATTAGAAAAATGCAAGGGATGCGCGCCGATAAGCGTAGAGACTATCATACCCTATGTCCGCTCTATCGTCTTCTCAATCATTTCACTCCCTCTTACTTAACTTCTAACTCTTACACTACTGTCTGAATAGCACAGCATAAATAATCATTATGAACAAAGCAAAATCGTTTCTGCACCATCGCATAACATTGCCATGTTCTCTAAATCATTCTCTTTATTAGGAATTCGACTTTGGAACAATCTTCCTCAAAAACTTAGAGAAATTAAATTCCTACCAAACTTCAAAAGACAGTTAACGGCCCACCTTCTACCGCAATAGCTACCTCTTCCATGTACTACTATGCAGCTAACCCTCATCATCCCCCCTGTCTCCCACAACTTTTCCCTCCCACAGGTTGGCAGAGCTCTTTATTTAAATTCTGTTCTTTCCTAACAGTCATGTCACAGTCATTTTAATCTTCTCCTCTTTCTTTACCCCTTCGTTTCTGTAATACTGAACATATATTCCAAAGGTGCCAAATTAATTTATGTCATTCTTAATGCTTTTTACTACGACTGTTATTATTATTATTATTATTATTAGTGTCAATTATTATTACCATTATTAGTGTCAATTATTTATTACTATTATTATTATTGTTCCTGTGAATGTTTTTGTAATATCCTTTGTGTGTGTTGTACCTGGTCAGATTTAAGACATGGCCTTAAGGTGCTAATCTGGTCAGGCAAAATAAGCAATAAATAAATAAATAATTATTTTGTTCAACCAAATTCGACGCACCTCAGTGTTTTTGAAGTGCACTGGAAGTCTTGTCACACTGGATGTCAAATGAAGTTTCCATATGGGTTAAAAAAAATGTTTAAACTATTGTTAAGTTATGGTACTAAATTATTTTCACAAAAATCTTCTTGATTATCACTATTTCGTCACAACAAAGTAAACAAAATTACAATGTTTATTAGGTAAGTAACAAATAAATGTCAAAAGTTTTCAAATACTATCATTAGTGCATGACGGTGGAATATCTTCAAAATACTGATTCCATTCGTCATATCATACAAGTGTAAAAGAGGGCTGCAGCAACAGCTGGGATGAAAACAAAAGCGAGCATGAGAATGAACTTAAGAACCTAGCTTACGATGTGAACTAGAAGGGACAAAACCGAATACAGAAACGAGGCGTATGAATTATTTCACTATTTCATTATTTCTTACTTCAAAAAATGTGTATGTTATTTTATTTCTTTCTACATTTTAAAAATATAAGAGATCAAAAATAAATTCATTCATCTTAAGCTTAGTTAGGTGCTAAACTTCGTTGGTGTTGTTGTTTTACCTGTGGTCTTGACCAGGCGTAATGCTTTCAGAAAGGTTGGCGCCCACTGCAAGAGCAGGTATCTCGTATAGTCAGACAAACGATTAACCCAACGATAGAGTGCAACTTAGGATCCGCACTGCGTTATGTGTGGACGTTGAGGAAATAACAGAAAAGTCTCAGCCTATGTTTTCGACCCAGCACTGAGAGCCGACTGATGTAACCCTGGAAAAGACGCTATCGGTACGGCGCTGCCTGTCGAAAATGTGATCCATCATGACGGCATAGCAAGATAAAAACATTGTACCCCTTTAATAACCACTACTCTGACTCTCTTCTGTTGTAGCGTGAATTTGATTCTTTACTTTGGATACCTACATTTCCTGGAAGCGGAAACAGGTCCTAGATTTGCGAATAGGATAAAGAGGAATACATAAAAAATTTGAAAAAAAGAAAATATCCAAGCAAATGTTTTGTGGAATGGTTTGTCTAATATAACGATATAAAATTTATTAGAGAAACGTTTGACGGGCCCTTAAACGATGCTCGAAATCGTGTACAGCCAATGAGGCGCCGATTGAGAATTTTAAGTTCAATATTCAACTTAGAATTTTAGATAGTACTACAAGATGTTTGTCTGGTCTGTTATGTAGATCGTGTAGTCTACTGTGGTTTGACATTGAGATACTATCGCCATGCGAAGTAAAGCGTTTACAATGTTTTACTAGCTGAAATACTATTTCTTTGTAAAGTCGAGCAGTAAAATGTTTTTTTTTCCGACAGAGTTGCTATTTCTGTGCAAATCATTAACCATAGCAGCTGAGATACTTACATATTTTTCTGACGTAAGGAGAGTATTTAGTGAAATTCTGTAACGGTCTGCAAGTGCTATCTGATCGAAGGTTCCAAATTTATTCCATTTTTTTTATCATCGTTTTTCTACTGATAAACGTTAGTGAGTAAGAACAATTTTGTCTACGCAGTGGGAAGAGCTTTACCACTTCTTTTATCCCACGCATTCCTATTTTTGTTAGTTGTAGGTTCTCTAGCGAAAAATTTTTCGGACTCTACAATTACTGAATGTTTTTCTCCTCTGTTGCTATACAGGTCAAAGAAATAGGTCGTAGCTATACAACAGCACCGAGTACTTCCTAGAGGCCCTGAAAATTTTCTCATCGAACACTGCAGCAAAACTGTGGTTGACATTGTTGTGCAAAGTCAAGTATTTCAATATTTAAACTCAGAAACAAAGAACCGTAGCAACTGGAGCGCTCACGCTTATGTAGTGACATAGAGAGAACTCTATACAAAATTTGCAGTTCGGCTGGAACTGCTCTCCGATCTGCGGTTCCAATTTTTTGTATTGCTAATATCTACTTTTTTAACCGGTAGAAATGAGTGACCAAGAACAAAGATATCAACAGCGCTTGTAAAGGAGACATTACTTCTTGCGCTAGATGTATTGTCTTTCCTGATATTTGTAGGACTGCCAACTGAAAAATTTTTAGAGTGAAAAATAATTGGAACACTTTTACTTCTTCGGACACAGACAAACAAATCTGTCGAGGCGACGCAATAATTGACTGCACTGTATACATAATCCACCAAATAAACATCGTCTAGTATTCTTTAAAATTAGAAGATTCAATGTTAAATTCTCAATCGACACCTCATTTTCTATAGGTGATTTCAAGCATCATTCAAAGGCGCATCATGTTTCTCTAATAATGTATATTTTACTTCTAGACTAATCATTTCACAAAACTTTTGACTGTTTCTTTTTTCAAAACATTTTTCTTTCAAATTTTTCTTTATTGGCTGTTAATACAGGATTACACTAATGCAACTTTTTATGCGCAAAATAGATAGGTCTTGAAGAGATAAATCTTTGACACTTGATTTACGTAGCTAGGCAGCAGCTGTTCGCCCACCCGTTCGTGAAGTATTTCGATTTTCCTTTAAATTTCTTTCATTATGCCGATTAATTTCAAGCAATTAAATCCTTTTTTGCAAAAGTAGCCTCACGACTTTTGGGACAGAAATACACCGTGATTTTTTTAGGGAGTCCTATTTTCGCTTCGGTAAAACATTTGACCAAAAAAGAAATCCTTACGCAAAAAAATTAACTGCGACCAAAGAAAATCAAAAAGAGTTTATAAACTATCTTTCTGATTCCAGAAACAGCTCTACTTGAACGTTACACCGTCATAAACAGATTAATGAAAATAATCTAGAATTATGTTGCGTTCTTTTGAATGCGGGTTTAGTTGCTATTTGATGCTGCAAGAAGCAAGAATACTGGTTAAATCGAATTCAACAAGACTTGTACGACGCGTACTCGACACATGGGAAACACGGTAGGAAAGAGACTGTGCACAATGGGTATCTTAAAAGTCACTCAACAGAACAGCAAACAAAGAGAAACGCAGCGTGTAGATTCTCGTAGAAAAAAGGAGCTGTATTATCCAGATAACAGACCCATTAGCACCTAAACGGCCGTTTATCTCCACAAGTCACAACCCGCCACCGCGGAGTGCTGTGGCAACATAACGCAGACCCCGCTGCTCGCAGTTACGAGCGCGACACAACGCAGGTACACGGAGTGCTCCTGCTGCGAGCGCAGCCTCTTCCACTTGGGGCCAACGTTCAAGTCGTCTTCATCACTGAATCAATAATAAACATCTGAATAAATTGTCAAATCTTCCTCATGTCACTCGCAAATCGGAGGTATCTAGGTCGCAGTGTAAGACTCTCAGAGTTGTCCTTTCTTGAAACTTTTAACCAGCAACCAGCGATATCTAAGCAGCTCATAATCTCATCTATAGTGCCTGCACTAAATTAGGACAGGTTAAAAGAAACGATACCTTAATATCCAGCTACTTCACTTTGGACTAAATTACGACAGGTGTGCTGCCAGACACAGTTGCTGCGCCTGGATGTGATGACACTCGGTCGCCAGATGCTCCTGCGGTCCACAATGGATTCATCAACATCTATTTTTGTGATTAACCTTTTGCTGGATATTTATAATATTTCAAAAAGCCAAAGTACTCCCATATTCAGGAAATTAGCGCGGAGGAGCAGGTGCCGGAATCCTGCATCGCCATTCGACGCTAGGTCCTAGTGGAGGCCGTTTGCCATTGCCTTTCTCCGATGTCTAACGAAGTGTCAAGTGTGTATCTGTGTCGAGCGGATGACTGATGAGTACTCGTGCAATATAGCGTAGTGTTGGGTTTGTGTTACGGATGAAGTTAAGGGAGAGGGAGAAACCAGCGCCGGCAAAGAGGCCACTCCCCTCGAATGGCAGCAAGTGGGTGGCCATGCGTGACGTTCCAATCCGGCGAACGGCCGTGTCACCATCTACAGCGTCCAGTGTCTTCATTTTGTGAGACACTGCGAAGAGAATTGGTCTTTAATCCAGGTGATTGGCGCAATGACTGGTTATAAGTAACTTTACATCATAATCTCTCCTCCCCTTGCTTGCGGTAGCCTCAAATGCCTCTGAGCACTATGGGACTTAACATCTGAGGTCATCAGTCCCCTAGAACTTGGAACTACTTAAGCCTAACTAACCTAAGGGCATCACACACATCCATGCCCGAGGCAGGTTTCGAACCTGCGACCGTAGCGGTCGCGCCGTTCCAGATTGAAGCGCCTAGAACCGCTCGGCCACATTGGCCGGCACTTGCGGTAGCCATCATGGCTACGGAGGCTGGTTTACAACATTTAAATTACAGAATTTACCTGACCACTGGCCGAGCGAGATGTCGTCTTTCTTATTTAAATATTCGCTGATGATTCTGGCATCAGCTATCGTGCTGGAACACTGGAGTTTCTAATTAGTGTGTGTGGTAGTCGTCGAGAACACGAATACATCGTTGCTAATATACGAGAATATTATCAACTATTAAATGGCTCACTCCCCAATTGATAAAACAGCCTTATAATATCGGAGCCACAGCTCCATACGGTCTTCGTCTGCCGCTATTGCCAGGCTGACCGGACGTTCCGTTTCTGCCGGAACAGTCCCGCTATCCCGAGAAAATCATTCGGGACACATAATTGTCACCGTTTTTGATTGAGAAACAAAATACGTGCAGTAATATGTCTTACTTAATTAAGTATCTGTAAAAATAAATTTCACAGAAGCGGAACGTTACAGGAACTTATATTTTCACAATATCCCGCAAGTCGTCAAACTCGTCTAATTTCTAAAGAAAGAGTAAGAGATATGCTGAAAAGAAAACCAGCTGTTACCTATCCCTGACTTAACTTGCCGACCTTCCACTTTATGACCCTCGAGACAAGTAAAACCAAAACCAAAGGCGTAAAGGGGCATCACTTAAACCACTTCTCCAACCGGGGCTGCAGCCATATTAAAGATAATTTTGCGAAAAATATGAGCGATGTAACGTATGTTAGCAGTGCTTATTGAAAATTGTTTAGCTTGTACGCCTATACACGCTTGAACTAACAGTCTGCAGTCAAACCAAAGTGCGGCGCTTTGTTGACAGATTTCACTCATTAAGTGACAAAATTTAAAGTCCAACGATTTTCAGAATCACCACCACCAACAGTTCTGAATTGGAAATGAAAGTCGGACAATTGTGCGGACGAAGTTATTAGTGTACTTGCTGTTGTTAGTAGTCAGTGACTGAATGTTAAACTCGGAAAATGTGGTGTCTGGTGAAAATGCCCAAAGGAAGTGTTCATTTAATGAAACATTAAAGAAAGAATTTACATTTCTTGGAGAAAGGTGGCATAAATAGTAAAGTTGAATATACGGTATGCAGATCTATGTTTTCAATAGGTCACGGCGGGAGAACGGACGTAAATGATCATTGCCAAAAGAGGCAAGAACAAAGAAGCGTCATCGGCATCTAGAAGTAGCAAGAAGATGAATTCATTTTTTTAAGAGAAAGACTCCAGCAATGCCCAAACAAAGACTGGCTGCTGAAGAAGGAGGCCAACGGCCTTGCTAGGAATCACCAGTTCCCGTCAGTCAAGTGCTGTCGGGCTGGGCTAGCACCTGGATGGATGATCATCCCGTCTGCCGAGCGCTGTTGGCAGGCGAGGTGCACTCAGGTCTTTAGACGCCAATTGAGAAGCTATGAGATGGGCAAGTAGCGGTTCCGGTCCGAACACGCGGTCAGGAGAGCGGTGTGCTGACCACAGGCCCCTCCATATACGCATCCAGTTACACCTGTGGGCCTTCATGGTCTGTTAGGACGGAGTACAGTTTTTTCAGTTTAATGCTGAAGAAGGTACGTATGCGCAACATGCCGTCTATCACAGTCACGGCCTTCGCTCAAATGTCTGTACTATTTTGATTCGTAACGTTTTCGGCAGGCGTAAATATTGTTGTGCTATAACAAAAAAAATGAAGCAACTGTTGTTAATGTGTTTGCCGCCTTGTTTTTACGGTAACAGCTAATGAATTACAAAACGCAAAATACGTTTATAAAATGACTGGCACATAAAATCACAAAGCAATGAAAATGATCCATTAATATTTCGATATTACATCCCTCGTTTGGGCATAAAAGTCAAAATTTTGGATGATAGCGATGTGCCAACTGAAACAGCGAATACACAAGTTCACTTTATTGAGACAATTTTGACAAAATATGGTTTACTGGACAAAGTAATTGCATTTCCTGCCGACAAAGCAAATACAAATTGTAGGGGAGCCAACCGTATTGGGAAGCAGAATATTTGCCAGAAACTTCAAGCAAAATTAAATAAATCGTTTCTTGGAGTGGGCTGTGGTGCTCACGTTCTGCACAACAGTGTTCATTTAGCAGCAGACGAGCTGCGAATTGAGGGTGAGGTGATTTTGTTCAAAATTTACGAATTTTTTGAAACAAATGCTGTTAGAACCCATGCCTTAAAAGAATTTTGTCAGTTTACTGGTGTCGAATAAAAGCCCCTATTAAGCAACAGCAAAAACGTTGCCTGTTTTCGTGCCTTGCAGAGAGTTCTGGATATTTTCGAAGGACGTAAGTCACACTTCTTGTTCCTTGACAACTGCCTTCAAATTTTACTAAATTTCTTCTCCCCATTCTGGTTGAGATTTTTAGCAGCTCAGAAGGTTTTATTGTTACCACTGAACAAACTGAGAGTCAAAGTATCTCGCTCGTTGAAATTTATAACTTGACTGACAGTCTTATACAGAAATTAATATCTAGGTAGATCAACAAATTCATAACAACATCAGTTACATAAACGTTGAATAATCTTGCGGAACAAGGAATTATTACAGGAAAAGAGTTCTTTAGATAATTCGAAACATATTTTTGATAAATGCCTGAATTACATAAAAACCTGGATCTCTGGTCAGTATTCAAACATTCAGATTCTACTCAGGTTCAGAATTTTCTTAGGTTGTTGTCTCAGTACGGTATTACTCTGTCTGCTTTGAATGAGAATTCATTTTTCGATGAGTTTGAACATGTTATGAACTTAATTGAACAGCGTATGAAAGTTTGGGTAGCGAGGAAAGTGACTCTAGAAGAGAGGTTGACTGCAATGTTTAAAAAAATTACGAAATTTACAATATTTATTTGGAAAATTAGAGAAAAAATTTTAATTTTGCGTTATGTCTGCCAGATACAACTGCTTCGGTAGAAATACTTTTCGCTTTGATTAACAAGTACCAGCGTGACTAAAAAGGTCGTGCTAGTTTCGGTACAATGACATCTATTGCTATTGCGAATACTCATTTCATTCTATCTTGCACAGAATTTTATGATTATCTTCTTTGCAACTAGGAACTGCTAGATTCAGTTCATTCTTTTCTTAAATATAGCATAGGTAAATCTTATGACGATATGTATTATTTGTATCTGATTACAGATTAGTAATATTACATAATTTTTAGGAGTAACAAATTGTATCTGTTTAGAACAGTAAGTGATTAACCGTTTCAGAAAACGTATTCTGGCCATTCAGTAAAAAAGTAATATTTGTCTTTTGTATTGCTGAGGAAAAGAACTTTATTTGTGTGTAATGCACCTATTTTTTCCTTTACAATTCATAAATTGAAGATACATTCTTGCTATGGGTTTTTCAGATGCCGCATTGTCATAGGCCTACTATCGATTTCAAAATATCACAATAACTGACAAGAAAAGCAAGCGAAAGTGCAGTAATGAAATTAAGGATAATGTATAAACACAAGTGTACCGGTTTTTCCTCTTTGAAATTTGGTCATCCTAACTATTGCAGTAACAGCAAAAATGTGATTTATTACAGCATAGGATGCGTTTATAGTCCTCTACTGCCTAGTATTGGAGGAGGCTAGCTCACTGCGGACGTTTTCTTCTGTGTAGAATTCAGAACTTGCTTGGCAGTATCCAGTCAAAAACTATGTGGCTTTTATGCGAACGTACATTATGAAAATACTGAATGCTGTTTTGATTGGTGGTTTGCAGTAATTACTTGTCGAAACTATGGCTAATTGATGCAAGAGTCAAACAGTGATTAAGTCCTGAACTCGTTATTTGGGAGAAAGTAGGTTCAAATCTTCGTCCAGCCATCCAGATGTAAATTTTCCGTGGCTTTCGTAAATTGCTTAACGCAAATTCAAAGATGGTTGTTTTGGAAAAAGCAGACTGATTTTTTTTCCGCAATCCGAGACTGTACCTCGTGTCTAATGACCTCGTCGTCGACTGGTCGCTAAACCCTGACTTTACTTCCTTGTGCAGAGTTATGCGTGTTGCCACTGCACCAGCCCGTACGTCTTGGTGATGTTCAAATGGCTCTGAGCACTATGGGACTTAACATCTATGGTCATCAGTCCCCTAGAACTTAGAACTACTTAAACCTAACTAACCTAAGGACATCACACAACACCCAGTCATCACGAGGCAGAGAAAATCCCTGACCCCGCCGGGAATCGAACCCGGGAACCCGGGCACGGGAAGCGAGAACGCTACCGCACGACCACGAGCTGCGGACGTTCACGAAATTCGCAAGAGCAAATTTCGAGTTGTGTACACTTATGATGCACAAAAGTGACATCATTCTCTGGAAGGCGACTTGACGGGGAATGGGAAAGAGAAATCACTGAATTATTATTATTATCGGACTTGTCCAATTTCTCAATTTCCACTTTGTAGCCACTTTGCATGTGGTTTCGACGTTACGGCTGTGAAACCTTTTAAGCACCTTGTCTCACGAAGATAGCGTAACTGTCAACTGTACCGCCAGATACGTCCGACGAATATTTTGTCAAGCACCCGTTTGCCTCTGCTTGACTTCTCGATGGCCGCGAAATCACGGATACGCACGAGTGTAACATAACAATGCTGCCTCATTTCATTGATTATGTTTAACTCCACAACCATGCCCATAGGTGCAGCCGACCGGTCGTCGCGTCGTCCTTTACCTGTGGTCTCATGAGGCTGCGCTGCGGCGGGGCATGGGGCAGCACACCGGTCTTCCGGCCATTGTCAGCTTTCTAAACCTTGAAGCCGCCACTTATTCATTCGAGTAGCTCCTCGGCCTCAGGAGGCTAAGCCGGCCCCGTTCCAGTCTTCCCAACAAGGAAAAATCCCTGGTAGTACCAGGAAATAAACCCGGATCCTGCGCTTGGCAGTCAACCGAGCTGGCCACTCAGCAACGGAGATGAACTTTATAACAACGGTTCAGTGAGAAAATAAAAGACCTAAAGGAGGACCTCTGTATCTGTGTCCCAATTCTTTTGCTTAGCATTCGGGAGGACGACGGTTCAATCCCGTCTCCGGCCATCCTGATTTAGGTTTTCCGTGATTTCCCTAAAATCGCTTCAGGCAAATGCCGGGATGGTTCCTTTGAAAGGGCACGGCCGATTTCCTTCCCCATCCTTCCCTAACACGAGCTTGCGCTCCGTCTCTAATGACCTCGTTGTCGACGGGACGTTAAACACTAATATCCTCCTCCTCTGTTTGCTTAAAATGTCTGAATGTCGGTCTATTTTAATAAATTTCATCCATTTTTCTCTCTCATGGAATAATATCTCGTAAAAGTTCTGTTCTTAGACACTAAGTATTCATTTCACAAGCTCTTGCAGTGAAGTTAATCTAAATATACACATACAATCCAAATGGTTCAAATGGCTCTGAGCACTATGGGACTTAACATCTGAGGTCATCAGTCCCCTAGAACTTAGAACTACTTAAACCTAACTAACCTAAGGACGTCACACACATCCATGATCGAGGCAGGACTCGAACCTGCGACCGTAGCAGCCGCGCGGTTCCGGACTGAAGCGCCTAGAACCGCACGGCCACTGCGGCCGGCACATACAATCCGCAAACCATCTTGCGGTTCGTGGTGGAAGGTACTATTGCCACCATTTTGTTTTCCTCCTTCCCTGTTTCACTCGCGAATGGCGGGTCGGAGGAATGATTGCCGCTAAACCTCCGTGTTGGCTCCAATTTATTTGAGTTTGAGTTTCTCGTTACGGTCATTTCTCTAGACGCATGTGGCAAGAAGTAATATGTTGCTCGGCGCTTCCCGTAACGTGCAATCTCGGAATATCAACAATAAATTTATTCGTAATACACAACGCCTCTCTTGCAGCGTTTGCCACTGAAATTTGTTGAGAATACCCGTACCGCTCTCGCGCCGACCAAGCGATCTCGTGACGAAACGCACCACCTTGCGTCAAATTTTCTGTATCTCTTCTATTGATCCAACCTGGTCAGGGTTTCCAGGCTGATAAGCTGTACTCAACAGTCGGTCCATTGAGTGTTTTGTAAGCCACTTCTTTCGTTGATGAATTCCATACCTTAAGATTCTACCAGTGAATTTTAGCCTGGCGTCTGCTTTTCTTACAATTTATTTTACGTGCTCTTTCCGCTTTCGGTCACTCTTGATCGTTACTCTTACGTAGTTACTGTTTCCGCTGATTTGCCGCCAATGGTGTGATGGTACAGCTCACATTTTGTTCACTAAACGAGAGTGTACAGTTATATCATATTCCTCCCGCAAGTTTAGTTAAGCGGCATCAACCTGGGCGCTTCTCAGGACATCACTGATGAACAGAGCGAGCCAAGTTTCGTAATATCTCTGTTTGCTGTGTTCATGTCGACTTTATAGAGGAGATTCTCGTTCTCCAAAACCATCATAATACGTAAGCACAATTCCCTAACAGGTTGATGTCAGCGATATACTCGTAAGCCTATAACATTGCGTGCAGTTGAATTACGACCCTTCTTGAAAGCAAGACTGATCCCTTTTTCCCAGTCGCTAGGTACGCTTTGTTGCTCCAGCGACGTGTGATGAACTGCGCCTAGAAGCGGAGCAAGTTTTTTCGCATAATATCTGTAGACTATCACAGATATATCATCTGGTTGTTTTTCCATCCGTGTCAACTGCTTTCATTATCTGCCATGTAAGCTTAAGTGTGACGACTGAATCAAGGAATGCCGGCCGCTGGTGGCCGACCGGTTCTGGCGCTACAGTCTGGAACCGCGCGACCGCTACGACCGCAGGTTCGAATCCTGCCTCGGGCATGGATGTGTGTGTTGTCCTTAGGTTAGTTAGGTTTAAGTAGTTCTAAATTCTAGGGGACTTATGACCTCAGCAGTTGAGTCCCATAGTGCTCAGAGCCATTTGAATCAAAGAATCGTATTCTGATCTTCCAGAAGACCGAATTCAGAGTTCTGGCCTTCTCTCTGTCATCTTCCGTTTCGGTGCCGGTATGACCACAGAGCGACCACGTAAGATCAAAACTTGGTAGGATTTTTAGTCGAATCGGTCGGCGAAACTGTTTTCAAACTCACTGAACGCTTTTTGCATTGATTCCTTACGCTCATTTTCGCTTCTTTCAGCTTTTGTTTGTGTATATCCATAAACTCCTTATAATTTATGTGACTATTTAAGTAACTATGTGTACTTATAGCAGTTTCAATGTTTATTTACTCCTTTGCTAAGTTGGTTATGGACCGCTATACCTGGTCCACAAAAATTCAGATAACTAAGTAAATATATACCGAATTAACTGCGACGTAGTCTGACCATTAAAATGACGCTGTTACCCTCCTACATTCTTTACAACTGAATGTCATACCGAATGCGACAGAGCTACCTGGTTACACCATTCTATTCTAGTGTCCTCATTCGCACGTAGGATCTTGTAGCTTATCTGCTGTCTCACAGCTTTATCTGCAGGTCGTTTACTTTGAAATTAGTTTTGGCTGTCCATGCTTACTCTTAGTACCGATGAATGACAAAATTTCGAAGACACAACAGCTATCAGTTTTCATACACAAGGTGCCGCAGGAGGAATGGTGAATGTTCAGGAATATGACAGGAACACTCATTCGAAACAGGAAACTTATTATGGACATATTCCCTGTTGCGAATGGTTTCCGAGACGCATACATTTTGACAGACGTGTGAGGCGACATCTCACCCGCACTTACCCAAGAGCTGGATTGGTCTTCATAGTACAGTTACCTGTCTACCAAGATCACCAGGCCTTACGCCATTAGATTTTTGTTTATGTGTTTGGATGAAGTCCGAGGTGTACTAACGAAAGGTGAATACGCGAAATGAAATACTTGGCTGCACCACGAACGCTGCTACCCTGATTAGGGAGTGTGCAGAGACACTCGGATAAAAGAGCACGACATATTCTTCAGAGTGTGCACAAATGCTTTGAAGTTGATAGCGAGATATTTGAACACGTATTGTGAACTGTACGACAGCTGTAATGTGATGTGTACGACACTGCTTAGAGGTGGATGTGTAAAAAAAGGTATTTTTCAACTGATAGTTTGTGAAACACCTGTTGTAATATTTACTAATTGTTGTACTTGTGTACATGTGAAAACCTAACAATCCATTGAATAATACAGAAAATTAATAACAATGCACATTAAGTATTTTCTGTCTCGGAAGACATTCACAACAGGTTATATGTCCATATGAAGTTCTTGGATTCAAACGCTTGTTCCTACCACATGCCTGAATATTGACCACTCCTCCTGGGACACCCTGTGTAGTTTCAAAAGTCAGCATCAGTCAGCAATCGTGGTCTTCTCAACTCTTATGCGATCGCCTGTAAAACTTTAATAAGCCGCTACGGAAGTAGTACATCATTCTTACCTCATCCAGTATCGTGAACCTTCCCTTCTGAACGAAATTAGGTATATAGCGGTCCACGTATTGCGAGAAGTTTTCAGCAATCGCTAGCGACCTTGTAAGCGATTTTAGAGAGTCATATTTCGTCTCACCGAGCTATCGTTAAAGTCACTCGAAAAAAACACAGCGGTCACGACGGACGGCGGGCGGACGCGGAAACGCTGACGGCGACGTGACGAACCACAGCTGTAACGTGAGCGAGCCGCTTTTGACAGACAGAAGGACGAGTTGTGGCCACGCACGCAACCCGAGCACGGCGTCCTGCTGAACGTATCTAATGCTGACCCCGTATTTCTGCGTGCACTGAAAACTCAGTTCTCGAAGTATGTGAGCGTGCGTATCGTATCACGTTCCTTGAAAACAAACAAACGTCACGACTGAATACGTCAGTGTTACTTATTTAACCTTGCGTTCCAGTTTACATTTAGTACGCTGAGTTACAGACAATCCAGAGGTGCAGTTATATCAGCAGTTACTGCTATTTATAACTCTGGTGAGACATTGGCTGCAAGGCGAAATGCGTTTCATTCAAGGATACCCACTGGAAATTGTAACATATAGAGCCGGAATGAGGTAAGCAGCATGCAAGGATTAGTCAGTTTGGCGCAAAAGTCGGATAGAAGCATTATCTCTCGGATCGGATCATTAAGGCCGGCCGCAGTGGCCGAGCGGTTCTAGGCGCTTCAGTCCGGAACCGCGCGACTGCTACGGTAGCAGGTTCGGCTCCCGCCTAGGGTATAGATGTGTGTTATTTCCTTAGTCTAATTAGGTTTAAGTAGTTCTAAGTTCTAGGGGACTGATGACCTTCGATGTTAAGTCTCATAGTGCTCAGAGCCATTTGAACCATTTTTGAAGTCGTATTTACCACTTTACGGTCATTAAACTCATCCACTTGTCAGTGATTAGGACTGCACGACGGCATCATTCCATCACTTCCGCAGCCGGGGTCGCTAATGTACGTCTGTCTGATGGAGCTCGACTCGAAAGTGGCAGATTCAACGGCGAGGGGAGAGGTGGTGGCGATCGGACAGACTTTGAGCCAACGTTCTGGATTAAATTCCAAACTTCTCCACGGCGTCTCAGGCCATTTGATACTTTCGATGGTGATACGCCCGTCAGATGGGAACGTTAAGCTCGGCGGCTCCCTTAGTACTGTTCGAAAGCAGTAGGCACCAGGTATCAGCTTCTCTCGCATCTCATTAATGTACAACACGAACATAACACCATTCTACACAGACATCCACTGCAGCCTCCTACACATAAGACAGAATTCTCACCCTCAGCGAGGAATGGGACTACAGCGTGAGGACGAAGAAAACCGATTACGCTTCTTAACCTGCCCACACGACATTCTGTCTCCCTCACCGGGCTTCCAATCCACGTGTATTTTGCTAACACCAGTCATCCAGCAGAAGCAGCTGCAATTATGCCTGAAGAAGACACAGAAAAACTAATTTCCATATAAATTATTTCGCGTGACACTTGAGTATTTCTTTCAAAGGAGAATCGATAAAGCAAAAATTGTGTAAGTAAAACCTCGGGTGATATACAACATGGCCATTGTCTGCGGCGGCTGTTTGGCATGATGCATGATAAAGTCTATCAGCTAGGAATGTAAAATAAAAATTTTGTTGCAGAATACGAAGTACTTTATTCCCCAATGACGGATACTATATGTCTTACGCGTAGGCTTTATTTTCGTTTCAATTAAATTATAAGTCATTAAAATGAATTATCTATTGCAAAGGGCAAAGTCGAATTAGGAAAAAAGCCTTATAGAGTTATGGCAAGATGTCTCCACTTATCAGCGCGACTGCGTTACTCCCGTTACAACTATCGACGTACAAGCAGCTTCAGAAATACCATCGCAAGTCTGACATATTCCAAGAAAAATCTGCGCAGCATTGGTGTTAAACCATACTCGGCATGTGTAGGGCACGAAGTGGACACTAACCATATCTTTTTAGCTTGCATGAATCACCATGATGTCAGCAGTGCTCTCTTGCGAGATCATAATAAACTTGAAATGTCATTTGCGAAATTTAATAACGTTGCTGTTAACACAAATCTTTTACACGGTTGTAGTCATTTCCCCGTGAAGTGCGTTTTAAGCGTAAATGCTTAGTTTAAGTGACTATAACCAATTCGTGTATACTGTAATTCGTTTTTGCGTTGGTAATAGCGACGCATGGAAAAGAAACTCGGGTTACACTTGTTGAACACTACTATGGTCCTGCCGAATGTAACTTCCCCGTCAAATACCTTCACCCCATGTTGTCTTGTTGCAAGCCTCTTCCAACTCTGCATAACTACTGCACCTTACATTCACTTCAAACCGTTTAATGCAGTCAAGCCTTGGTCTCCACCTACAATTTCTTACTCCCTACACTTCCCTCCACTACTAAACTGATGATTTCTTCAAGTCTCACAGAATGGACAAAGAATCGATTCCTTCTTTTACTCAGGTTGTCCCACAATTTATTCTCTCGCCAATTAAATTCAGTACGTCCTCGTTAGTTACCGGATCTGCTGATTTAATCTTAAGCATTGTCATTTGGCACCGTATTTCAGAAGCTTCTGTTCTCTTGTTGTTTGAGTTGTCATCAGCCACATTTCATTTCCGAGCTAGGCTGCACTCCAGACAAATATCTTGAGAAATGTCTTCCTAGCATTGAAATTTACAGTCCAAGCTAGTAAATTTCTCTTTTTGAGACGTGCTATCATCGCTATTGTCAGTTTTCGTTTCACATCCTATCTACTTCGACCATTGTCATTTTGCTCCCCAAGTAACAAAATTCATGTGCTATTTATGCTGTCTAATTTCTGATATAGTACGTGAGAGTTTCAAATGTGGCGACGAACACTGGAGCACAGATCAACGAACACAAATCATATGCTACGGCCTCTTCTTAGCGTGCTGGCCAAATACGGCAGATGGCTTTTTTTGTACAACCAGGACTCGAAGCAGCTACCTCCAGGCAAACACCACCGCACTAGTGTGCTATAGCAATCAGGATGCAACAAAATACTGGTATATAGATGTGGGTGGATGTGGTATACTCCGTGATGTTAAAAACAGTTAACGTACAGACCTTCCTGTATTAAGTAAGTAAAATAGATAGCATGTTGTCTCTTTAATTATTCCGCCGAATCGATAAAGAATTTGACAGCAGTGATATTTTTGAAACTTTCTGGCAGATCAAAACTATATGCCGGACTGGGGCCGCAAACCAGAGATCTGTGCATTTCGTGGACAAGGGCTCGTTCGACTGAGCTACGGAAGCACGAGTTAGGAGCCGCTCGCACAGTCACACTTCCACCTTCCAAACTTCACGCAACTTTTCATGTATACCTTACGGGACTGGCATTCCTGGAGGAAAGGATATTGCCCCACAATCTGGGGGGATTGGTCTCAAAATGAATCTTCACTTGCAGCGGAGTATTCGCTGTTTTGAATCTTCCTGCCAGGTTAAATCCGTTTGTCGGACCCACGTTTAGGTCCCCGTCTCGTACACAGTGCAACCTGCCAAGAAAACAGCGAACTCTCCGCTCAGAGTGAAAAGAAATTTTGGGAATGCAGCTCTTGCTGGCTGTCTTCGAAATTAATTTCGCGCGTGGCAAAATAATACTGAAATCGCTATAAGTAACAATAACAATATGAAAAATTACGCAAGGTGTAAAAAAGTGTAAATTATCTTAAAATGTGATAGCACTAATCCAAACGAAAAAAATAAGTCCAATAAAAATAAAACAGGAAGTAAATGTTTCTGGATGCATTCTCAAAATATTTGGCACTTTTTTAACATCCTGTTTTTAAGTCTGCAACAGATTGTCCGATAGTGGATAACGTACATTTTGTTTGCAAGAACATCTGCATTTAATAATGCTAACACACACAGTCCAGCCACATGAATGTGACCACCGCCTATTTTCGACGTGAAAATGCAATAACCACTTACAGACGTCTGTTGGTAGCACTATCAGTGGCGGGTAAACAAAGCATGCCGGGGGTACGCGGAAAACAGTGCAGTCGTCGTACTGCGGAAACAGAGCGAATTATCTGACGTCTACAAGAGCTAGTTCGTAAACTGTTCGCGCGTCGCCGTGGTTAAAGAATGCAGTGCATGGCAAAATAGCGCTATCTAAAACTGGCGCTGAAGCAATTATTATGGTGCACCACGGGCCGTAGATAACATGGGTGAAAGACGGCTATGAAGCTGTGCAAGGGCGAATAGAAGTGCAATTGTTGGGCAACTGGCCACCCAGAGGAACCAAAGGGGCTACCAACAGTGTCTCCTCAACGACCCTTCCGCAAACGATTCTTCTTGTGGGTCCCCGAAGAAGGCGCCTGATTCATGCAAACATCCTGACTGCTGTCCATCGGCGACGAGGGCTGGAATTTGCACGCGGATTCGGCAACTGGCGGTCCGCTGAGTGGTGACAGGTGATCTTTTCAGACAAACCACGTTTTACGCACCATCGGAGCGAAAGCAAACACCCTGAAACAATCGTCGAAGGATCCAGGCCAGAGGAGGAAGCGTTATGGTCTGGGGAATGTTCTTGTGGCATTCCCTGGGTGATCTCGTAGTTCTCGAAGGCACAATGGATCAACACAAGTATGCATCTTTCCTTTGGGAACCATGTCCCACCTCTACACAGCTTGTTATTCCTCGGCACAATGCCATCTTCCAGCAGGACAATGCAACATGTCACACAGCTTACTATGTACATGCGTCGTTCGAATATATCCAGGACGTTTTTACCGTACTCCCCTGGCTACCAAACCTCCAGATTTAAATCCAGTCGAGAATCCGAATGACCACTTTGATCGCGCCGTTCTCACCATGAATCCACAACCGATAAATCTTGTGCAGCTGGTAACAGCACTGGAGTTATCATGTCGCCATATGTCTTTCTGAAATGATAATTAAGTCAAGACCCTAAGCTGCCGACAGATGTTGATATATATGAACGGGGAAGTTGAAAATGTGTGCCCCGACCGGGACTCGTACCCGGGATCTCCTGCTTACATGGCAGACGATCTATCCATCTGAGCCATCGAGGGCACAGTGGATAGTGCGACTGCAGGTATTTATCCCTTGCACGCTCACCGTGAGACCCACATTCCAATCTTAATGTCCACACCCTACATTCGTAGTGCCCCTGCCCATGACACTCATTACTCGCGGCAGACAATCTTACAGAGTCCCATAATAGTTTGGGCAATGCGTGTGCACGAATGTAGTGTGTGGACATTAAGTTGGGAACGTGGGTCTCATGGGGACCATGCAAGGGATAAATCCCAAGCAGGATATCCCGGGTTCGAGTCCCGGTCGACGCACACTTTTTCAACTGTCCCCACTGATGTATATCAACGCCTGTAGGCAGCTTAGGGTCTATATTTAATTATCATTTCATTCTAGAGAGGTACACGGTCACCGATGGTAATATATATGTCTTTCTGATCACATTAACGTGCATGGATAGTGTGCGTATATACAGTAGAACTACAGTATAATTCTACAAGACTTTTGCTAGTCTCGGAAAAAGGAAGAGACAGAGTAAGAGTGGCTGAGAAGACAAAGCATGGAAGCACCTTGTACCGCTTAAAAGTGAAACGGACTTACAAGAACCTAGGGCCTGTGGAACAATGACAAGTTCTTCACTGATGAACGTTAGCCCCAGCATGCTGCAGAAGAAAAGGAAATGTCAAGAGTACAAGGAAGGAAGTCGGCAAAGTAGTTTATCCGTTAAACGCCGGCAGCCCTCTCGAATGAAGAGACGCGGAGATTGGGATGAACGGAGAGAGGCGATTTCAAAGCGTGCAGTTACAAAGCTCGGCGGGGCTCTCCCCAGTAATTAGCGAGAGCTGCTCTTCCGCGGCCGTGGTCGATGTCACAGCGATCGCAGCGACAGTCTGTCCAAATATTTATCTCTCCTACCAAATTTAACTCTTCCCCACCTATCCCACTCCACATCAGGCCTCCTCTCTCCTTTTTCCTCTCCATCCATCGCCATCCCTTTCCTCTTGTGAACACTACCCTACCCACACAACACACTACTCCTCACCCTCTGTCTTTCCTATGAACCGTATTTCCCACCATCCAAAACAGCTTCTACCTCTCACCTCCATATTTCCTACCTAACTAAACCCTATCTTTTTACCCACACCCCTCTATCCTATGGAAAATACTCTGACCTTCGACATACTTCTCAACCTGTGCAGGTCCTTCAGATTTTAAGTGAAAGTGCATTGTTTCAGTGATTTTTTTTTTTTTTAATCAGAAGAATTTTATCTTCCTGCGATGTGGTTTTAAAATGTATATATTTTTGTTTTTTAACTGTCCGACCTTGACTTTTAATTTAAAACAGAAAAACAGTCCTTATTTTGTTTCTAAGTCTCATTAGATTTTTTTTAATTCGCTTTGCTGAAGAGCGGAATATTCTACCGCTGACAACCCACCCCTTTCAAATTTGGGGTGAGCGGGATGAAATAACAAAAAAGGAAAGAAACCTCGACGGTAGTGTTAAGTACTTTCAGTGTTGTGCTCTTTGGACATCAGCAAGCCGTAACATTATGCACCTTGACTCTGATTACAGTTTCAGACCTGGACTGAAATCACTAGCCGTCATCCAGAACTTGATCATTACATTGTGTTTCTTTCGCAAACTTTGGATGCAAATTAATTCCTGGCCTAGCACGCTAAAATGCAACTATGTGATGGCACTAAGCGAATAAAAGGATGTTTGGAAATCCCATTTTCGAAAAGAAGTTTAATCACTCAACACTAATCGGTTAGTGGAGGAGAAAATTAACGGTCTGAAAATTAACGTGTAAACAATTGGAGGCGGAACAAATTCTAGGTTGGAGAAATGTGGACAAGCAACCCACCTGTGTCGTTGTTGAAGGCAATATCTCAGAATTCCCTTGAAGTCTCTTCCATTCATAGAGTGTCTTCCATTCATAGCGTTTATCTCGTCGTACTAGGTCCTCTATTTTCATGGTACGGTAAATTTATTTAATTTAATTTTGTGGCTGTATTCCCTTTCTGTCAAAACAGTCTTCAGATAATCCGACCGATAGAAATCTTGTGCGCTATCACCCTGCCGACTGTGTTAGCTTTATTCTGCGTCTCGTCATATCTTAACTGGTTGTGTTTCGTAGTTTCAGAAGCGGAGACTGGGGACCAGTCCAGCAATAGCTTAAACGAACGAGGAAAATTGCACAAAAACCACACTCAGGCTGACCAGTGCACCAAATCAGGGGTTGTTAATCCACCGGAAATGGTTCACATGCTTATCTCGCGAACTATATTTGCTGACTCATTTACTCAATAGCTGAATAGTATTTTTTCTCTAACGACACAGTGCACCGAAAAATTTTAATCACTTTTGACTGTTTGCTCGAGCAGTTTATCGACACGTTGCGTAACAACTGTTTTGCACCTCAAGTGGGCGAAGTGAGTGGTACTCATAAAGAGGCTCATTTGATTGCTTAGTTCGTTGCGTTGATGAGTTTACCAATCGAGAGGAATTTCTTTTCTGTGAGCCGATACTGAAAACAGCTACAGCTGAAATACTTTTTGACATGCTCAGTACTTGGGGATATCATGGAACAGGTGCACTGGAGTATGCACAGATGAAGCTAGGTCTGTATTTGGAATTCATGGTGGAGTGCTGGCAAAAGTTAAAGCTGTAGCTCCTGAGACAATATGAACTCACTGCATGATACTTCGGGGGGAGGAGGGGGGGGGGAGGGTTGTGGGTCCAAAATAACTTAGCGTAAGTCTTCATGAAATGCTGCAAACGGATTTAGAATCAATTAAATCAAAATCTATAAATTCAAGGCTTTTTAAAGTGCTTGTGAGGAGATAGGTGTTGAACACACTCGATCGCTCCTTTTTTTAGTAATATTCGATGAGTTGCAATGGGTAAGGTACTAAAAAGAATCCATGAACTGACAAAGCAGGTATTCTGTTTGATAAAGGAGGAAAGACTCAGTGACAGGCTGTTTCAGCAACGGAAATTTTCTCTTAAAAATTCCTTACCTCATCGACATTTATGGGAAACTTAGCAGTTCATTTCCAGGTAACCAGGCAACTATGCTATTTTGGAATGAAGAAAGTAAAGGAGTTCATAAAGATAGGTTAAAGCAGTAGCAAAACCGAATAGAAAGTTGTATGCTAAGCATGTTCCCCATTCTAGTGTCACCGCTAGAGACACAGGGAATCCGATACTTTCAAAGAGTAATTGATTGTCTCGTCTCCCAGCGGGATAAATATCTTAACGTGTGTGGTGCTTACCTTTGTACGGAACCATTCCGAGGTCCCATTGTGGCGGGCGTTCTGTTTTCATTTGACTGCCCCTTAGAATACCGGACACAATACGGAGTCCTTTGAGAGTCCAGCGCAGATGTTGCGAAGTGTCGACACACCCAACTCGGCACGGACGTGCTAGGACTGCCCCCTAGAGTTACGATCGGACCAGCTGGACGTATGACAACGGGACTCCGAGGACCAGACCTTTTTGAGGAGCAGGTCCTCATGCCACAAGCGGATAGCATTGCTCTTATAAGTGCAGACCACTGCTATAAATATACGAGTGTAACGAGAAAGAAAAGTGGTGTAAGTGGATGATATCGACTTCTTCGCCAAGGCTGACACAAATGTAGTTGCGGTGGGAACGCTGAGGCATCTTGGGTGAAGATGTGTCTGCGCGGTGTGTGGAAAAGACGCGGAGAAAGAGAAACGGGGATGGTGAGCAGACAGGAATGTCGCGGTGGTCGACCAGGTGCAGCCGGGGAGAGCGCGGCGGCAGGGAGGAGGTAGAGAGCGGAGCCGCTCGAGACGAGAAAAAAGTCCCAAAGAAATACACGGCGGCAGCGCAATGCGAACGGACAGAGCGGCCGGGCGCGCCGCTTTTCCCGGCTGGAATGAGGACGGCGCGGCGCTGCGGCTAGCCCAGCTGAATGGCGGCTGCTGGCGAGCGACGCACGTACTGCTGAGTGCGCTGGCGCAGTACTTCAGGAATTCACGTTCATCAACGAAGGTGTCTTCATCCCTCGTAACGCATTTATTTCAGAGTCTCGAGGGACGCGCTTTTTGCAGCAGTAAATTACTCCATCAGTTTCTTGATTACGGCGAAGGCTTTATGTGTGTACATCTAGATCTACATCATTACTCTGAAATTTAGAATTAAAAGCCTGGCAGAGGGTTCATCGAACTACCTTCAAGTTATTTCTCTACTGTTCCACTCTCGAACACAAAACGTGCGAGATCTGATTTATTATATACTGACGAGCCAAAGAAACTGGTACACTTGACTAATATCGTGCAGGACCCCCGCGAGCACGCAGAAGTGTCGCAACACGACGTGGTATGGACTCGACTAATGTCTGAAGCAGTGCTGGAGGGAACTGACATCATGAATCGTGCAGGGCTGTCCATAAATCCGTAAGAGTACGAGGGGGGTGGAGATCTCTTCTGAACAGCATGTTGAAAGGCATCCCAGATATGC
This sequence comes from Schistocerca serialis cubense, assembly GCF_023864345.2. Lineage (NCBI taxonomy): Eukaryota > Metazoa > Arthropoda > Insecta > Orthoptera > Acrididae > Schistocerca > Schistocerca serialis. The sequence continues at coordinate 421,152,746 of NC_064641.1, forward strand.
TCAATAGTGTTCATGTCTGGGGAGTCTGGTAGCGAGCGGAAGTGTTTACACTCAGAAGAGTGTTCCTGAACCACACTGTTGCAATTCTGGACGTGTAGGATGTCGCATTCTCCTGCTGGAATTGCCCAAGTCCGTCGTAAGGCACAATGGACACGAATCGATGCAGGTGATCAGACAAGATGCTTACGTACGTGTCACCTGTCACAGTCGTATCTAGATGTATCGAGGGTCCCATATCACTCCAACTGCACACACCCCACATCATTACTGAGCTCCCACCAGCTTGAACACTTCCCTCCTTAAGTGCAGGGTCCATGGACTCACCAAGTTGTCTCCATACCACAGTACACGTCCATCCGCTCGACACAATTTGAAACGAGACTCGTCCGACCAGACAACTGTTTTCCCGTTATCAGGAGTCCAATGTCGGTGTTGTGTCGTGCTGTCATCAAGGATACACGAATGGGGCTACGGCCCCGAAAGCCCATATCGATGATGTTTCGTTTAATGGTTCGCACACTGACACTTATTGATGGCCCAGCATTGAAATCTGCAGCAATTTGCACAAGAGTTGCACTTCTGCCATGTTGAACGAGGCTCTTCAGTCGTCGTTGGTCTCGTTCTTGAAGAATATTTTCCGGCCTCAGCGATGTCGTAGATTTGATGTTTTACAGGAGTCCTGATATTCACGGTACACTTGTGAAATGGTCGTACGGGTAAATCCCCACTTCATCGCTACCTCGGAGATGCTGTGTCCCATCGCTCGTGCGCCGACTATAACACCAAGTTCAAACACACGTGAATCTTGATAACCTGCCGTTGTAGCAGCAGTCACCTAACAACTGCATCAGAAACTTGTCTTATATAGGCGATGCCGACCGCGGAGCGGTATTCTAACTGTTTACATCTCTTTGTATTTGAATACGCATGCCCATACTAGTCCCTTTGGCGCTTCAGTTTATGATGATGATGGAATATCTCCATATGTACGTGGGCGTCACCAAAATATTTTCATACTCTGACCGTAAACTTGGCGATTGGAAATTCATGAGAAGATACTGCCGCAATGAAAAATGCCTTTATTTTACTGACTGCCACTCCACTTCGCGTAGCCGGCCGATGTGGCCGAGGGTTCTAGGCGCTACAGTCTGGAACCGCGCGACCGCTACGGTCGCAGGTTCGAATCCTGCCTCGGGCATGGATGTGTGTGATATCCTTAGGTTAGTTAGGTTTAAGTAGTTCTGAGTTCTAGGGGACTGATGACCTCAGAAGTTGAGTCCCATAGTGCTCAGAGCCATTTTGAACCACTTCGAATACCATATCTGCGGTGCTCTCTCCCCTACTTCGCGATAATACATGTCTCCGTCAATCCTATCTCATACGGTTCCTACGGTACCACCAATACTCTAGAAGAGGACGTACAAGCTTAGTTTAGGCAATCTCTCTTAGTAGATGTGTTGCATTTTCGAAGTGTTCTCATGATAAATCGGAATCTTTGGTTCGTTTTCCCCACAACGTTATCTATGTAGTCGTTCCAATTTAAGTTACTGGTAATTGCAATCCCTAAGTATTTAGTGGAATTTACAGTCTTTAAATTTCGTCTGCTTTATCGTGTTACCGAAATTTAGTGGATTAGTTTTAATACTCATGTGGACGATGTCACACTGAGCCGTGGTAAAACAAAAATTGCTGTTTTGAAGTGCGCGCCGCAGCGCGTTGTGTGAAGCAGTCGCCCTCCGTTTCTAGCGCTGGCGCCGTGTGGCAATCGCAGCTTTGGTGTCTCCCTCTGGTGGGAAAGCGGAAAGGTTGCCTGTTGACGTGCATTTAAGGGGCGCTATCAGCTCGAAGTTGGGATCCCTCCAAGACCCAGGCGATCATCATAGGCCGCACCACCCGCTCCTTCCGCCTCCATGATTTCTACCTCACCATTTATGGCCGTCCTATCCACCTCACTCCTACCCTCAAATACCTTGGCCTCACACTCGACCGCCACCTCACCTGGATCTCCATCTCCTTACCATCCAAAACAAAGCTCACAACCGCCTCCGCCTCCTGAAACTCCTGTCCGGCTGGACGTGGGGTCTGCATCCTTCCACCATCCTTCACACCTACAAATCCTTGATCCGCCCCATCCTCTGTTATGCCAGCGTCGCTTGGATTTCCACCCCTCCCCAGTTCTATAAAGCCCTCAAAATCCTCGAACGCCATGCGCTCCGCCTCGCCTTCCGCATCCGCCTTCCGTCCCCCACGCTCATCCTCTACGGCCTCATCCCCTTCCCCCACCTTTTCCTCGAACACATCCGCACACTATATATTGTCCGCCGCCTTGATCCCCCTCACCCCCTGGTGTCTCCCTTCCTCTCCACCCCCAACCAGTTGCCGCACCTTTACTGTTGTGTCCCACCCTCTCTCCATCTCCACACCCTCCACTGTCTTTCCCAACACAACTTCCACCGTCTACCCCTCCCGGATGATGAGCTTCGCCCTGACATCTACCCATCCTACCAACTCTAACCCCATCTTCCTGCCTCCTCCTCAGGGCTCCCTCTCCTCCCCCTCCCTCCTCCTGAGTGGCTTCCCCCTCCTAATCCCCCTCCATCTCTTGTGCCTCCTTTCAGTGTCTCTGCACTCCCTCCTGCCCCGTCTTCCCTCTTCCTCTCCCACCCCACGTGTCTCCTGCCTCTTCGTGAACCCACTGATGCCCCTCCTCTCTTCATCCCGCCGCTTCCCCAGCTGCCCCATGCTCTCCCCTACTTTTCCATCCTCTCTGACCTTTCCCTCGGCAGGTCCCACCTGGCAGTTTTATTCTTCGTCATGTATGCTCCAAGTGGGTTTTAAGTGTGTTGTTCCGGAGTGTTTTTAATACTGTGGCCGACTTTTAACCTGTGCATGCGCATTCAGTGTCTTCTCTGTGTTTTAAGAATCGCCAACTGTGTTTTTTAACTTTCTGGTGACTTTTTTTTTAACTGTCCCCCATGAACGACTCCATGTCAGTGTATTTTTACCTCCATTTTCTCCCCTTACTTTGTTTTATGTTCCCCTTTTTTATCTCCTTATGTATGTATCATTTTATTCTTGTTTTAGTTGTCATGTCACTCGGCTGAAGAGCGGCGGATTGTGCCGCTGACAGCCCTTCCCTGCCCATATGGGGCAGGGGAATGAAATCACAATAAAGAAAAAAAAAACAATCGGAGTTTGGCAGTCGGGGTGAGGCTAGGTCAGTCTCGCGTCACCAGTTGGTGGTTTGTCTCTTGTTCGCAGTTAGTGTCTGTCTGTCGTCGGAGTGCGAGTATGTCTGTCATTTGGATCAAACTTTAAGCCAGAAAATGAGAGTCTTGCCACTCTGCCAGTAACAGGACTCAGCTAGTGGTCGCCCGGTCGGAGCTGAGTTCCTGCATCTGAGTCTGCGCATTAGACCGCCAGTCTGCTCGAGTTGCTCGGGCAACGGTCATTGGCGGTTGGATCGGTCGGTTGGTCGGTCGCGCACTGAGACACGAGATGATTTGTCCGCCTTGAGCGTCAGCGCATGTGAGGTCCCCACGTGAGTCCAGTGGGCCGCGCCGTATAGAAAGGGGTAGTGGCTTCACGGTTGACATGAGAGCAACAGGAGTAAAACCACGACATCGGGCTGGCCGGGGCGAGCTGCGACGCCGTGAGACGGGAGATCGGCGCGCCTTCCTGCGTCCGTTGAAGCGGCTGACAGCGGACGGTTCGGAAGAGCGTTGGGGGTGCTGCGCTAGGTCTTCGCCAGAAATTGCAGTTTATTAGAAGTTAAGTGATTGGAGATATGTTGTTTCATTTACTTGTTAAATTCTACTTGTTTTCTTGGTGAGGTCACCAGCCGCTTTGTTTTGGGGTCGTCCCACCATTCCTCTCCGTTTGCCTACCCACGGGAAGGTGGTTATTTGTAAATTGGGTGGTCCGTTTTTCCCTTGTGGAGTTGGAGTGGGTTAGAGCAATCTGCGGTTCGGGTTGTTCAGTAATCCCCCTGTCAATCTGCCTCTGTCACGTTTGTCGGATTCGGTGTTAACGAATTTATAGAATTAAGGTGTAAAGGCCGAATTCCTGAAATATGTTTTATCTTGCCTATCATCTTGCGAGGCGGTATATGCGTAATATAGAGCATGTTGTACATTTTATGTAAGTCTGAATTTCATGGGTTTTATTTAAATAATCATTTTTATAAAGTTGCCACCCTTCCACCGTAAGAGTCCATTTAAAAACAAATTGCACTTTCGGTGGCAAATAATTTCTTAGTGTGAGTGTGTGCACCACTTCCATTCCTCTTACGGGGTGTTTGTGTGACTCGTTAAAATTTTTAGTTTAAAGTAATCTGGTGTGTTGCAGATTTGCACCTGTGTAGTCTTTCAGAGGTGGTTGTGAGCGGTCGTGACTACGGCCGTGTTGAAAGGGAGCGGCAAGCTTCTCAGCCCGAAGGCTCATACTGTCAACATTATTCTTTCTGCCTCTAAATAAAATTGTAACTTGTTATTTCGAGGGTGCTTTTCTGCTTATGAATTTTAAATCTGTTTTTGAAAAGGCTTTTATGAATAAAATTCCCCTTTGTTAAAGGTAATTTCATTTTCATCAGTTACTCCCTGGCAACTACTTCCACGCTCACCTAGTGTGTTTAAATGTGTTAATGTTCTTGATGAATCGTTAGTAAATAAAGAAAATTCTTTAAGAAAATATTTTGAAAGTAAATTCACGGTTCACACTCTTTTCGCACCCTACATATATCTTGTTTAAATAATTTTGCAATTGGTTTTTATTTTCTGATGACTTTACTAGACGGTAAACGACAGCATCTGCTGCAAACAATCTAAAAGGGCTGCTCAGATCGTCTCCTATATCGTTTATGTAGATCAAGAACAACAGTAGCTCTATAACACTTCATTGGGGAATGCCAGATTTACTTTTGTTTTACTCGATGACTGCTGGCCATTTACCACGAACTGTGACGTTTCTGACAGCAGCTCACGAATCCACTCGCAGAACTTAGAAGACGTTCCACAGAACGCAATTCGTTTAGAAGTCGCTTCTGAGGAACGGTGTCAAAACCCTTCTTCAAATCTAAAAGTGTGGAATCAATTGGGCATCCCCTGCCAACAGCACTCATTATTGAGTGAGGAGAAAGGAATAGTAGTGTTTGCCGGCCGCGGTGGTCTCGCGGTTCTAGGCGCGCAGTCCGGAACCGCGCGACTGCTGCGGTCGCAGGTTCGAATCCTGCCTCGGGCATGGCTGTGTGTGATGTCCTTAGGTTAGTTAGGTTTAAGTAGTTCTAAGTTCTAGGGGACTGATGACCACAGCTGTTAAGTCCCATAGTGCTCAGAGCCATTTGAACCATTTTTGAATAGTAGTGTTTCACGAGAACTATATTTTCTGAATCCGTGGTTTGTTCGTTGTCAATAAATCGTTTTCTTCGAAGTAATTCATATTGTTTGAACACAATGTTCCAAAATTCTACCGCAAAATCGACGTTAGTGACATGGATTTGTTATTCAGCGTATTACTCCTATTTCCTTTCTTGAAGACTAGTGTGACTTGTGCAACTTTCCAGTCTTTAGGTACGGCTCTTTGGATGAGCGATCGGCTAGGTATGACTTAAGTACGGAGCTATTGTATCAACATACTCTGAAAGAAACCTAACTGATATACAACACATTAAGCAGGGCGTTTCTCACCGCCGTCGGTGTGACATCACTTTTTTTTGGTGAGGGAACAGAGCAGAGGATGATTTACTGGATTGTTTGCGTTACACACCGCCGTTGACCCACTGCCTGTATTACATTGATTTAATTGAAGAATACAGAGTCTCTATCGAGATATCGATATTTTCTTTCGATTTGAGTTACGAGCGTGTTGTAGTATGGGTTGGGTTGGGTTGTTTGGGGAAGGAGACCAGACAGCGAGGTCATCGGTCTCATCGGATTAGGGAAGGATGGGGAAGGAAATCGGCCGTGCCCTTTCAAGGGAACCATCCCGGCATTTGCCTGGAGCGATTTAGGGAAATCACGGAAAACGTAAATCAGGATGGCCGGACGCGTGATGTAGTATGGTCTTCGGCTCATCGGATGTTAGACTTTCATCTCGGTATTGAGAAAACAAGACGGCTGGAGCACGCTTGACGTTCGAGCAACGAAAATGTACTGTGAAGTGGGTTTTCAAGATTGATAATGCCGTTGAAGTGCAACATCAGTGGAGGCCGGAGTTTGGAACAGAATCGCCAATACGCCTAACAATTAAACGCATCATTGACAAGTTTGAATTGCATGGAACAATTTGTGATACTCACAAAGGAAGATCAGGAAGACAGCGTACGGCCACAAGTCCTGCTTCGTCGGCTGTCGTGTTGGAAATGTTTGTTAATTCTCCACAGAAGTTCAAAAACGGGCAAAATGGCTCTGAGCACTATGGGACTTAACATCTGAGGTTATCAGTCTCCTAGAACTTAGAACTACTTAAACCTAACTAACCTAAAGATATCACACACATCCATGCCAGGGGCAGGATTTGAACCTGCGACCATAACGGTCGCGCGGTTCCACACTGAAGCGCCTAGGGCCTCTCGGCCGCACCTGCCGACTCCACAGAAGGTCTGCTACGCAATGAGCACATGAAAGGGGGGGGGGGTAGCAGTACAAGTCTACGAAGAATTGTGAAAGCTGCAAAGTGGAAAGTTTACATTACACGATTACTGCACGCGAATAATGATGACGATCCTGATCGCCGAATGCAGTTTTGCGAATGGTATCAGCAAATGGTAACTGATGGCGGACAATTTGTGACGACGGTAGTGTCGAGTGATGAGAAACAATTTAAACTTAATGGAACCGTGAATCGGCATAACAATGTGTACTGGGCACCGGATAATCTGAATGTTTATGTCGATAAAGCGGCGAATCTACCAGGGATTTGTGTGTGGTGTGGACTAGGGGCTTAGTAGGACCCTTTTTCTTTGATGCTACTTTCACTGGAAAGGTGTACCTGGAAATGTTATGCACATCAATTTTGCCAGGTATACGTGAGCTTTATGGAGCTGATGAAGAGGTCTTCTACCAACAGGACGGGGCGCCACCACACTACCACCTAGCCGTACGAGCTTTCCTGGATGACAATTTTCCGGGTATTGGATTGGACGAAAAGGGCCCATTGAGTTCCCCCCACGATCATCAGATCTAACACCTATGGACTTTCACTTGTGATGAACTGTGAAAGATAACGTCTATCGACGTAAGCCACGCACGCTAGTGGAACTTCGCCAGGAGATTACATTGGAAGAATCTTAAGGAAGTGCAGTGCTCTTACAAAGGAAGTAGGATCTAAAGTCCTCGTTCGTCCGTACTTCAGTAATGCACGTTAATCTGAGATGCTCACCAGATAGAGCTGATAGATGACACAGACAGGATCCGAAGAAGAACTGCGCGTTTCGTCACAGATGTGTCTAAAAAGGAAGGAAGCGTCATGATGTTGACCATCCCCTTTAAAATAGAATGGTGTGGTTTGTTATTAAAATTTCGAGAGCTTACGTTCCAAGAAGAATCAACCCATATGTTACTTGCTTCTGCGTATACACTATGTGATCAAAAGTATGCCCCGTGGGGTAGCCGCGCGGTCTCGGGCGCCTTGCCACGGTTCGCGCGGCTTCCCCCGTCGGAGCTTCAAGTACTCCGTCGAGCATGGGTGTGTGTGTTGTCCTTGACGTAAGTTAGTTTAAGTTAGATTAAGTAGGATCGATGACCTCAGCAGTTTGGTCCCATAGGAATTTACCACAAATTCCAAAAATTTCCAAAATCAAAAGTATCCGGACACCTGGTTGAAAATGACTTCCAAGATCGTGGCGCCCACCATCGGTAATGCTGGAATTCAGTATGGTGTGGGCTCACCCGATAACAGCTTCCACTCTCGCAGGGATACGTTCAATCAGTTGCTGGAAGGTTTCTTGGGGAATGGTAGCCCATTCTTCATGAATGCTGCAGTGAGAAGAGGTATCGATGTCGGTCGGTGAGGCCTGGCACGAAGTCGGCGTCGCAATACATCCCAAAGGTGTTTTATAGGATTCAGGTCAGGACTCTATGCAGGCCAGTCCATTACAGGAATGTCATTGTCGTGTAACCACTCCGCCACAGGCCGTGCATTATGAACAGGTGCTCGATCGTGTTGAAAGATGCAATCGCCATCTCCAAATTACTTTTCAACAGTGGGAAGCAAGAAGGTGCTTAAAACATCAATGTAGGCCTCTACTGTGATGGTGCCACGCAAAACAACAAGGGGTGCAAGCCCCCTCCATGAAAAACACGACCCCACCATAACACCACCGCCTCCGAATTTTACTGTTGACACTACACACGCTGGCAGCTGACGTTCACCAGGAATTCGCCATACCTACAGCCTGCCATCGGATCGCCACGTTGTGTATCGTGATCCGTCACTCCACACAACGTTTTTCCTACTGAGGTCGGTGATATGGAGTACCTGGCAGTAGGTGGCAGCACAATGCACCTAATATGAAAAACGTATGTTTTGGGGGGTGTCCGCATACTTCTGATCACATAGTGTATATATCGCGAAAAGACTGTGTAGGTAAAACTAGAGACTCGAGGTCACAAGGTGTATCAACAATTTTAATCGACGAAAGAAATTTCCGACTGTTGTTGTACTGCGGCAGGAATATAACACAACGGAAACAGATGAAAATTTGTGCCGGAACGGAATTCGGATACCGGATTCCCCGCTTTACGTGAGAGGTCGCCTATCCGAGCACTTGCTCTGGTGATCAAGACAAAAGCTGGGCACTGCAAACGGTATGCCGTACATATGTGGAGGGACTGAGACTGTCGAAAAGTACTAAGAGGAAATCAACACTTTCGGCAATTCCCAATGGCCTGGAGCGAGCCGCAACACCATGTATATGATTTATTTTTTATGGTTAACGTTGAAGGTCGTAACGCAAAAAGTAAGTAGGATTTAAAATATCCTATTATTTATTTGGTCTTACAACGAGTTACGCATGGTGAATCTCTCCCTATCCAACTCCACCTACCATTCTTGAAGATTTGCAACAGGAGAGTAGCTCAGAAAATCAAAGCGATGATTACAAGCCAGAAGAAGATTCTGCACTAGTTATTTAGTCATAACGAACTAAATGATTTAACTCGTGACCTGAAAGTGACAAAAAATGCCGCCGAATAGCTTGTGTCAAGATGGAAAGTAAAACTTCATCTATTACCTGGAGTACCATTCTCTTGGCGTAGCAACACAGAAAAGGAATTAATAAAATTATTTAAAGAGGCCAACCATATAGCTTTCTGTTGTGATATTGACGGTTTACTGAATTTACTTAACTCCTCTTGTGGCCCAACTTTGTAGAGGTTGTTTATAGACTCATCAAAGAGTAGTCTATAAGGTGTTCCTTTACATAATGGAAATTTTTTTTCGCTCAATACCCATAGCCCATTCAATACACCACAAGAAGGCGTAAGAAAACCTCAAAGCTGTTTTGAAATATGAGGACGCAGAAAAACATTCTTGAACAATATATGGGGATTTGAAAGTAGTTGGCATGATGCTTGGACAATAATCTAGCTACACAAAAATGTCGTGTTTCATTTGTTAAAGGGACATCCGAGCCAAAGACAACCACTGGAAGGTAACTAACTAGCCCGAAAGAAAAACCCTCGCACTCGGTTCACAGGCTATAATAAATGATCCAATTGTGCAACCAAGCAACATACTATTACCTCCTCTTCACATCAAATTTTGATTAATGACACAGTTTACCAAAGCACTTCCAAAAGATTTAGACTGTTCCCTGAACTTACCGAAAGTATCTCATGAGAAACTAAAAGAAGAGCTCTTTGCGAGGCCGCAGATAGACATTTAATGAAAGACAGTTTGTCTAAAAGAACAATGAACGCAGAGGAAAAAAAGGACTTGAGTTTCATTTAGCGAAGTAGTGGTAGATTTTTTCTGCAACAAAAGACATCCAAATTATAAATCCATGGTCAAAACAATGTTGCAGGGTTTCATGAAATAAGGATGTAATGTGAGTGTGAGGCTTCATGTTCCACATTCACATATTAATTTTTTCTCCGTTAATCTTAGAGATGTCACTAAGGAACAAGGAGAAGGGTTCCAATAGGGCATTAAGAAGACGTAGAAGAGATACCAAGGAAGGTGGAATGCAAAATGATGGCTGACTAGTTATATGCTAAAGAGAGATGGCACTGATGAAGGGAGACAACCCAGGAAGAGAAGTTTTGCCCCGTGTCAGAAAGAACTAGATGCTGTGAGATCACTGAAGGGAAATTAAATTGTTATTCGTATGTTTTATAATAATTATTAGCATTTTTAAGTGAATACGTACCACTGTCTGCTCTAATGCAATGTGTAGTGATTCTATACAAGGTTACAAAATAAATAATTTATTTCTAATGGAGTTTAAAATACCTGTTAGAACAAATGTGATATCAGAAAAAACCTCAGACGTGATGTGTATAAAAATCTGACGCGATAAAGAAAAGCCAAAATAAGATTTGTAATCAGTATGAAAAATATTTAAAATATCACCTTACAGTCATAAAACATTGTTCCAAAAGTTTTAAAATGCAGCAAAGTGTAAATTGTCATTTGTATTGCCTATTGGCGTCTAATTTATGCACTCTGAACTGAATGACTACTGCGTCTGTTATTCGTAAGTAAAGGGTTTCTGTATTGAATTTCCCTTCTTGATCCTATTTCACAGGTTGATATAACCACCACGCGCCGGCTGACAAGCACTTGAAACAACTGAAGTAGAATGGAATTGTTACTAACTTAAAGACATGATCAATACCTAATTGATCTGATACGCCGCCTGTTTCTGCCTACTCGGCGGGCGGCCCCTCGCCGCCTTCTCTCGCGACGGCGTCGCTTTTACTTTTTGTTGAATGCCACTGCGCGCAAGTCGGGTGGTTATCAATTTATGAAATTAAATAAATGCACTGAAATTTGAGGAATGAATCGATGGGGATTAAATCAGTGAAGATACAATGATGTGAAAAGATCTCACCGCAAAATGTTCAGATATGCTTAACCTGAAATGTGATGAATACGTATTAATAACAGAAAATTTGACCCAGACATTAATTCGAACTCGAATTTCCTGCTTATCGCGAGTTGTCGCCTTAGCTAAGCCCTCTGGCCTACTTCAAACTTTCATTGTCTCTAATAATTCCACACATGACCCGATCAGTACTGCTGGGGATTTTCCCAGTGACTGTGTATGTGTGTGTGTGTGGGGGGGGGGGGGGGGGGGCGTAGGGAGGGGGGAAGGGGTGGATAGCAACGGTGGAGGCACGTGACAAGTCTATGACAAGCACAATGAACTGTGGTTCTATTTGCCATTTCACTCCAGGTCTTAGAACGGAAAGAAATCGAACTTCGACGGATCACATCTACCACCAGACTGTAGAAGAAACCTACTGCACGCGTACAAATGAGTCAATGTATCAAGAGAGAAAATAATTTAACCTTCAAAATAATTTTCGATGTTGAGGTCTGCGTACATCTCTAGTCAGTTATGTCAGATTTATGTATGGGATGCACATGTTTGAAATAAAAGTTACAGAAGTAACTTAAATCAATCGCCTACTGGCGTGAATTTGCCTTTAAAATATTCTCATATCCAGATGTAATATTCCATTACCAAAACTTTTATTGAAATGACGTATCTTCTTTTGTATTTACCTTTATGGATATCTCACACGGTTATAAACGAATACGGTTGACCGGTACACTGTAATATCAAGGTGGCATACACAGCAAATAATGTTTTCTGATCACAAACAAATATGATAATGTTGAGACTTACCAGATGGTTAACAATGAGCTACCGGCCACCGGACAGCTAGCGTCTCTCTCTCTCTCTCATCCATGCACAGACACACACACACACACACACACACACACACACACACACACACACACACAGTTATTGCGTATTACATGATATCAAGCGTTTACCATCAAAGAATGTATATTAAATCAGTTTCTGCAATAACAAAATATTCGATTTCTTTTGATGGATTAACCATCAAGAAAAATAATTTTGTTAGCAACTATGCCCAATAATAAAGTAACATGGAACCCTACAGACACCTGTTGTTTTGACGTGGTTTCTTACAGCAATTAAAGTACAATTTCTTCCACATATTATAAAAACTACGGAACAATTTAGCAGGAAAGTAAAGTACCATGTTTGTAGTGGTGCGTGCGAAGCGCAACATTGAACACGCCAAACTCTTTTGACCCATTCCGAGATATCTAACTAACTCACAGCACACCAGAAACATGTTAAAGTTGTGAGGTGAGGAAATAAAACACTATTATGTCTATGAGTGCTCAATTCAACTTTATTCTCCTTATTAAAAACTGAATAGAACTTAGTGCAAAAAGGATCAAATAGCTAGAGTGTTACTCGTATCTAACTTGTTATTTACAGGCATGCTCCATGCATCCAAACTTACAGTGCATAAGTGCAGCTAAAGTCGTGTCAATCTCTAACAACAACTCAAAGTAAATCGTAAAGTATGTCCATTTGTCTTACAAAAATACATGACATGGAAATGCAACAATTAAGCAATGCAAGAAAATTGTCTTCAAGTTGGTATACTTTAAATGTCAATCTTCATGTCTGTAACAAACTAACACAATTTTATACATATATTACTACATTAACACAATATTCAAAAGTAAATCAAAGAGCGTAACAATAAGAATACATCTGATGAATTTCGTGCCATCTTCATCTTTTCGCCATGAACTGCAAATTAAATAAGATAGGCATCATTATGCGTAAATGAGGCAACGCAAGAAACATTATACACACTTAAAAATATATTCACGAACTTTTGCACAAAAGCAATATGTACAGGGTGTCTTAATTATAGCACCATCACAATGACTATCAACGGCGAGATAAAATAATATATGAAAATAAAGTTTTGTTTTAATCACGTGTTTGTTCCAGCTGCCTCTGTCTGAAGTGCACAAATAATTGAAAGGAAAATATATCGTACTGATAAAACAGAAAGATCGCAACTGACCCCTTTGGGACAGTATTTAAAAAGGAGAGAAGACAAAACCAGGAACTACGAGAGTTGGTGAGGAGATAGGACTACGACAAGATGATTTAATGTCTGGTTTTGGTTTTCTTGAAACAGATAAGTGTCATTTAGTTCTGCGTCCTTTCAGAAATACCTTGAGCATTATCCGAACTTTGTCGATCAGAATGTGAAACAACACAACTTTGGAAAGCACAGAACATACGTCTGTCTACGTCGTACAGCGAACAACAGCTTTCGCACGGAAAAGAAACAGAAAAGCAATATTGGCACCAGAGATCGGGCAAGATGGTTAAAATATTTGAAGATTGCTTAAAAATATCTGTGTTCAGAAATAAAACATCGGCAAATGTAACACACTGTTTCAGATGGTTTGAAGAAATGTGAAACACGTTGTGAATTGTGTAGTGGATATTATGTAGTAAGTAGATGTAAGTAAAAAAAATTGATCTCTAAACATGAGATTACACACAGATCGTTTTCACGTAAATTTGAAACTGAAGACCATGTTTTAATGTCTACTTGCAATTAATATCTGAAAGCCACCTGCGAGGCACGCTTACCTTATAGCTATTAAAATACTTTTCCTAGCGCAAATCCTAGACAATCTGATTTCGGTTTTTTGGATTTTCCTCTTTCCTACCTGTCTTTTTTTTTCTTGCGCCTCCACCCTCATGAAGTACTAAGGACGGCGACGACGAGTGAAAGACGGTTTCACTGTGCTTTCTTCGTAAATAAGAAACAGAACGATTACCTTCTTTTTTTTTGTACTTGTTTCAGCCGCTCTATAACTGGGATGCTTCGGAAATCAAAGAATTCCGCTCAAATACAAAGCACGAGCTTAATGCTACCATCCTTTACCATCGCTAATAGAAACAGTTTGGATGAATAGACTAGCAATGCAACCACAATATGTATGTATTATGAAAATAAGCAGCTTTTTAGTCACAAAATCTGTGCTCTACATCAACTGCACCTATTTCTCCGAGCGCGAGACTGCACGGTTCCACGTTAAGTGAGGTGTCTGTTACATTACGTTTTGTTTCTACCTCTAAGTAAAACAAACAAGTTATGTGGGAAGCGCCATTAAGTTATAATATTTAGATGTTCGTATGATACATTGAGGTATAGCAGTAGTACCTATCACCAAATGTAAAATTTTGAAAATCACAACTGTTTCAAATTTTTGTGTCTGACTTCTCTCTGAGTGAAACAAACATATCGTGCGTCACTGTTTATTCAAAACAATGTAGTACTTCAGTCTGATCTGTGACATGTGGGGGATTTACACGAGCCTTTTTCATGATAGTAGTTTACGCGAACAGCGTTTCGACATCAGAAATAACAAATGAGCTGTGTGTGTGTATATATACATATATATTTTGTACAATAACCAATTCTTTCAACCGTCGAAAGAAAAGAACGCGGAAAAACTGAACAGCTCAGTTTCAAAAACAGGAAAACTACTTCACGCAGTCGTAAGCGAAACGGTCCTGTAGATATACTTGGTACAGAGAAACCACACATGTACTGAATAAAGCGTATTATCTATTTATACGAGTGTTAGATGCTTGTGATTCAGATTCAAGAAATATTCGCAGTTGCAAGGTAGAGAATACTGATTTTATGCATCACCTGTGATACAGTCGTGATCGTTAGCTCTAATTATGAATGACATGATCCTCATGTGGACGCCATATACTCTAACATCTGATCCAGTAGGGAATTACTGCAAAACATTTACAGGTCAGATTTCCACACGAGATGAGAACACTCGCTGATGTCAACAGAAAGCGCGAGCAGGAATGCAGTTGGAACGTCACCCTCTGGAAAGTGACAGAGATCCGCACAACGATGGGACATTGTCAGAAGACAATGCAAACACTATGGCGCAGACAAAATCATACGAGCAGTTTAGTCTTGTAACTGAAAGAAGTAATGGAACGAATGTGCAGAACAAACGAAACTCAGAGCAGTGATGCAGAGTGGAACTACGAACTGAAGGCAGGGAACAAGCACTCGTGTATGCCACAAACTGCGCAGTCGAGTAGTCAGCAAAGCTACTTGAGAGCAAATACTTCGGCAGTAAGCAGTGCGCGACAGCGATCGAGGCGGCTGGTACAGTGATTACTACCTGGAGTTAAACACACGTGGACGCCGCCACTTTTGAGCACCATATTGCACTAGAACTTCAGTGCAAGCCTGCTGGCATTGTCATCGGGAAGAAGTTAAGGAACAAAGAGTGTCTCGCGGAGCGGTAAACACAAGTGAAAAACACCGTTGCATAATTCCAGCGCGCTGGGTATAGTGGGATAGAAACGACTTTTTAGACTGTGATGCAAAAAGAAACAGCCAGAGTTGCAACTCAAATGGATGTTTATTTAGTCGGTTACTGGTTTCCGACTGCGCCCATTTTCCAAGCAACCAATGTTTGCAAGTATAGCGTCCGTCAGAAATAGCAATAAATAAATTGCGTACATATATGTACGGTCCCAGGTAATGTTCGTTAACGAACATTAGTTGGAATCATGCACATACGTGCCCACTTTACATAATGCAGTTTTGGACGGACATTTTACTTGACAAACGTTGGTTGGTTTGAGAATGGGCGCAACCCGAAACGTCACCGACTAAGTAAACATTCATTTTAGTTGCAACTCCGGCTGTCTCGTTTTGCATTACAATGAAAAACGTACATTTGCAAGTGACTTGACGTGCAAGTAGGTATTGTGCGAACTCTTCAACGTGGCAGCTGTAATTGGATGAGGGAGTCGAACTAGGGTTGCACAAGATGCCTTCATAGGTCGGGCCTGTTGTACTGCCTCGTTTACTGCACTGCCAACCTCAGAGAGTAACCGAATGTTTGGCGTTGTGCATTGCGCTCGTTGTTTCTTTTTTAATGTACATTATTTGGAAATGAGAGAAGAAGCAAGCGATTTAGGGAGATCACTGAAAACCCAAGTCAGGATGGCCGGACGCGGGTTTGAACCGTCTTCCTCCCGAATGCGAGTCCAGTGTGCTAACCACTGCGTTACTTCGTTCGGTGTTTCCAGTGTGCTAACCAATGCGTTACCTCGCTCGGTGTTACAATCCTGCTAAGTGAATACTGCACGTGGACTTGAAGAATGCAATTGGAATGGAGATGGTTCCATATTGCGCACGCTGCACGTGGTAACTATACAGCATCGCCACCTTCCGTGCTCGGCTGTCGATCACATCGTTACTTTGATCCACGTATAATTTTTTGTTTATTTATGCCCACAACCTACTGCCACGTTGAACTGGCCGCGCATTACCCATTTGCATACACGAGACAGCTCTGTACTCCAATCGTCGGAAGAACGGGAGATGCCGAAACAATTGTATACAGACGCTCGGGTACCAACAGAGCTGCACAGACGATCTGGTGTGCCAGGTGAGATCCAGATAGATAACAGTAGCGCACACACACAGACATACACACACGCGCGCGCCCTACACGAAGAGGATGGCAAGCAGGAAGGAGATGCCGGCGAGCAGCACGCCCACGGCGGCCAGCAGCTCGGTGGAGTCGCGGACGGCTGCCTGCGGCCAGAGGAGCCAGCGCCGCAGCGCCAGCCCTTTCTGCTCACCTGCCTCGGCCGCCGCCGTGGCACGCGCCACCTCCAGGTCCGCCTCCTCGTCGCTGGCGCCCGCCCCCGCCACGTCCGGCACCAGCTGGTCCCGACCGCTGTCTTCGTCGTCGTCGCTGTCGTCCTTCTCGCCGCTGCGCCGCCGCTGCCGCCGCCGCCCCTGCCGGACAATCTCCGAGATGAGCACGCTGCCGTCGCACGACAGGTTGCGGATCTCGCAGCTCTCCTCCGGCGGCAGCCGCAGCTCCACCGTCGCCGTCTCCGTCGCGTGCTCGGCGCTTCGGCTTCCGCGATGCTCTTCGGCTTCGTGTCGCGATAGGATGTTGTGCAGCAGGCTGTGGTCTGCCGGAGTGGAACCGATCCCGGCACTATCGTCGAGCCCGCCCGAGGAAGACCTCTGCGAGCTGCCGGACTGCGCCGGAGTCGACCGTCGCTCCTTGACGGCGAGGCTCGCCACCGCTTTGGGCGACTGCAGAGGCGGTGGCGCCGCCAGCTTCAGGTTGGTTGCGGAGTCGCCCAGCTGCTTCAGCTCTCGGTCCAACTTCTCACTCGTCGCCCGCGCCTCGTGGGCCAGTGCGCTCAGCAGATCCTCCAGGTTGTTCTCGTCGACCGGGGCTCCGGCGTGCCGTTTCCCCTCGGTCGCAGGGGGCGGAGGCGTGTACGGAGGTGGCTTGCCGAACGGGAGCCTCCCGCCACTAATATCTTGCGGAGACGGGCTCTGTTTCGCCGACTGTTCGGCACTGCCGCTCGTAGGGACGAACACCCTGAGACGCTGTTGCCAGCTGCGCCGTCTCGCTGCCGCGTCTTCCAGGTTCAACCGGCTGTCCGTCAGTGTCTCGGTGCTGGTACTCGCACCTGCGGCTGTGGAACTAACGTCGAGCATCGCGCGCTCCACCCAACTCGCGGAGTTGTAACGTTGGTGGTGACGGTGGTGTCGGTCGTGGTGGTCACACTGCTGCGCTGAGAGGCTGTTCCGTCTGCCGTCGCTACCGGGATCACTCTGCTGCTTATTCACTGGCGAAGCGGCATTCCGAATTTTAGAGCCTGCAACCACTGCGGGGCTTCTTCCCTCGGCAGATTTTTGGGCCGTCTGCAGTGGGTCCGATAGGTCGGAGAGACTCTGCGCCTTCTCGAAATCTCGATCGTTTGGAGCCGAAGGTACGCGGAGCAGTGCGTCTCTGTTCACCAACCCCATAAGGTTAGCAGAGAGAGATCTAACGGCGCGCTTTTTCTTCTCGTTTTTCGTATCATTCGATGGGAGCCCTGCAGCATCCTTGTGCGAATCCTTCCTCAAATTTCGGTAAGCGAGGTCGTCTTTGACCACATCAGGTATCTTCTTGGATTTCGAAGCAGGTCTATAGCCAGTAGGTGGAGCAGTCTCGGAAGGTGTAGCGTGTAAGTAGTCACTGTTCGGAGCCGGTGTTACGGGTCCCAACGGTATGCCGAACGGTGGCTGCGGTTCGACGACACGCAGAGTGTTGTTAGTGTGGCGGATGTTGCGGAAGACGACGTCGTCCAGTGTCGTGTCTGGGCGTCCGCCGGCAGGAGGGAGGTCTGTCACCCCGGCCAGAGCTGGAGTGGCTTGAATGTAGCTGCTGAAGTCTTGCGGTGATGCAGTGGCGCTGCTGCGCTGTTCCTTGGGGTTCAGTCTGCGGTACGCCATGTCGTCCGTCACGATGTCGGGCACACCGGACTTGCGGGGCCCTGGTGCTCTTCGCCGCTGCCTGCCGCCACCGAACTCGTTATCCCCGTACGCGGAGTCGTGGCCGTAATTGTAGCCAGAGTCTGATTCTGCTCCACGACCCCACGGTGTGGCCACGGAGATGGGTGCATCGCCATTCTGTTGGCATCGCTGCTGTCGTTGCAGCTGCTGCTGACGTGCCACAGCGGCATCACGCCTCTCTGCGCGGTCTAACAGGTCGTCGTCTCCCAGGCGCAGACTGTTGTAGATTGCTTCCAGTTCCGAAAGGGCGTCCTCCAGATTGGTCGATCTCCTCTTTTTCTGTGAATTCGTGTCCTGGGCATCTTCAGGACCCATCCATTCTGAAGCTTCAATGCTCGATGTGGAACTCTGTCTCGAGAAACGTCTCTGTGGTGGAGCAGGAGGATTAGGTTTCGTCTGATTTTTCTGTACAGTGGCATCTCTACCTTGAGACGACCCACTGCGGTCTTGATTCTCGCTGTTTTCCAGCACCATGGACAGTGGCCGAAAGTTGTTCGATGGGGATGTATCCTTCTTCTTATGCCCATCTGTCCCGTTGGGACTTTCCAAACTGTCTTTCACTGGACCATTGCTGAAAATCTTGGCTGGCTGCACAGGACTGGCGAGATCTGACTGGCCACTGAGGGAACTGACAGACTCCGTGCTACGTGAAGGGAACGATGCACTTGGCACTCTGAGCTTGAAAGACTTGTCCGGCGTCGTCCTCTCCTTGTAATGTGGGCTATTTGACCTGGACCGGTCACTCCTGGCAGCAGACGACGAAGCCGAATGTTGCAAAGGTGGTTTTGCAGAAGCTGATGCTGGTTTCCGTTGTCTTCCAGTAGCTGCCTCTTGCTCCTTCTGGCGCCAGAAGTCTGTCGCATTGACAATAGCGGGATGACGACGAGGTTCGGGCAGCTGCTGCTTACTGGTGGGCATCGTAACAACCTGAGAATCACTGAGGTACGGTTGTTCGTAACTGCCACTCGAGCCGTTGTACTGTACGTGAATAGGCCTGCGACTCCGTGGGTACTGGTCGGCAAAATACTGTACTTGTTGGTGAGACTGCTGAGGTGCTACGTGTCTCGAGGTGGCAGTGCACTGTTCTGTGGGTGTGCGAGGTACCATTCTGTGGCCGACATTCTGAGGAGACGGCAAAGGCCTCAGTACTCCGGGAGCTCCGTTGCCGTCTGGTGTCACAGAGTTGGGCCGCGGTCTCGACGTCGGTGTAGGAGTAAAGCTCTGCAACCTCTGTTGCTGTGGTGGTGGATAGGAGACTGCAATTTGGTTGTCAGAGCCGGACCTTCTCTGGTAGCCACCACCGCCCACCCACACAGTGCCCAAAGATTGCAAATTGGAGCCGTGTTGGGCCGGTTGGAAGTACTGTCTGAATCTCTCGTGCGGCGCGTAGTCCGTCCCACTCTCAAACGCGTAGGACATAGGCCGCGGCACGTCCGGCTGTCCACTTGGCCCGGTGGGCAGTTTCCTCTGCGGGTCGCGAGGAGGTGGAGGTGGCGGCCCCTGTTTGACTGTCGGGAAAGCAGACGACTGTCCGGCGTGCTGGTGTTGGTGCTGCTGCTGGTGATGGTGTCCGGGGTGGTGGTGATGGTTGCCGACGGAACTGGAGCGCGCGGGTAACAGTCCGGTAGGTCTCGCGATGGGAAACTGAACGACCATAACGTCGTCGGCACCCGTCACAGTAGTCGGCGCGCTCAGCTGCGTAGTCAACTGGTGACTGTGCGACGGTGCCGTCGCGCGGTGGATGTTGCTGTCGAAGGACTGGCTGCGCTGCTGCGGCTGCTGGTGGTAGGCGGCGGCGCGGCCGTAGATGTTGTCGTGACTGCCGGTCTGCACGGCGTGGTGCCACGCCGGCCTGGAGGTGCCGCCGGCTGCGGAGTGGTGCTGGGCGAGCAGCAACGACTCCGCAGACGTGCGGACGGGCGAAGGTCCGCGCAGCACCCTAGCCGAACCGCCGACCGGGCCGCGTCCCGGCGGGAGCAGCAGCGACGCCTTGATGCCACCGCCGGACAGTGCGCCACTCGGCGGGAAGGTTGCCGCGTCGGCGGGCGGCGTGACGGGTTTGAGCAGCTTGGGTCGCACCAACGGGCTGTGCGCGGGGCTGGGCGTCGCAGAAACGGCCGGCGACTCCAGCTGGTGCTGCTGCCAGCGGCCCGCCTCCAGCCGGCGGATGTAGCGCTCGGTGCGCGCGCTGCGCGACCGCTTGCTCAGGGACAGGCTGTCGTCACTGGAGCGCGGCGGCCGCTGCTGCTGCAGCTCCGGGCCGGCCTCGTCCGAGCTGGAGTCGGCAGCGGACGCGCGAAGTCTGCTCGCCTCCACCCGCGCTTTCACTAGGTCGCGCCGGCCGCGGCGCGTGGTAGTCGCCGTTCCTCCTCCTCCTCCTCCTCCTGGTCCTCCTCCACCGCCGCCACCTCCACCTCCTCCTCCGCCGCCGCCTCCTTCCACGGAGCCCGACCCACTAGACTCCTGCCTGCGGTGCTGCTGCGTTTGCTGCTGCTGTGGCGGCTGCCAGTCTTTGCTCGAGGACCGCGACGACAGGGAGTCGCCGAGACGCGGGGACGCGTTGCCGTTAACGTCTTGCGGCGTCAGCGTAGGAGACACGGCCGGCACTTGCTGCTGCGGCTCTCGCTCGTTTTCGCGCTCGTGCTGCTCGTCCTGCTGCCGCTGGTCCTGTCTGTGCTGCTGCTGCTGCTGCTGCGACTGCGGCTGCGCCTGTGGCGGGTGCGGCGGCCTCGCCAGAGGGTTGACGACGACGTGGTCGAACGTGCCGACGAGCTTTTTCTTCGTGGAGCCGTGCTTGGAGTCGCGGCGAGAGCGCCGACGCGAAAGGAAGCCGCCGCGCGCATCCTCGTCGTCGGAGCTGGTGTCGGGGGGCGTGTCCGGGGCGTCCGACTTCTTGCGGCGGCGGCGGAAGAGGCCGCCCAGGGACCAGCGCTTGCCGGAGCCGCCACCGCTGGCGGCTGCGTCCTTCTTGGTGTCGGGCAGCAGCTCGTCCGAGGGCCGGCGGTGGCGCGGCGGCACCGGCTGGCTGAGCGCCGCCATCTCGACGGCGCGGTCCATGCTGCGGCTGCGGGGCGCCGACAGGGGGCGCGCGCGCGGCACCGTGCTCACAGTCTGCGGAACCCAAACACCAAACGCTGCACTACGTGCCGCACTCTTTGCTCATAAACACTTATGTTCGCTAATGCCACATCTCGTTTGATGGATTTATGTCAATTAATCGGTTTCAACTCTAACGAGTCACCATCAGAACTAGTATCTTGTTACGAAAGTATCACGTCAAGTCGTCATCTAGTGCTTCCTTTTCATTTTTAAAGTACGATGCGTTAGCAGGCACGCTAGTTGATTTTAAGTGACCCCGATGAGCGCCAAATGGAGACCTGACGTGTTTCTATCGTGGAAAGAAACTGATTCTGATAATGACTCATTAGACTCAAAGCGGATTGGTATAAATCCACAAAATGAGATCGAGACAAACTTGAATACAAAAAAATTAAATAGATCGCATGCTTCAATCACACACTATCAAATTTCCTGTTCACTGCTCAAAGTATCCTGAATATACAGGGTGTCCCAGAAAGAATGGTTCATATTCGGAGATACGATAGGAACGGCCATCAGAAGCAAAAGAATCTAGTAAACATAGGCTCTAAAATGCGTACATCAAGACCTGTGAGCACTTGCTCATCTTCGCTACTGTGGAACACATCTCTCCTTCTGAAGAAGTGCTCACAGCTCTTAAGGTGTGCATTTTAGAGCCCGTGCTTAATAGACATTTTCGCTTCGAATGATCGTTCCTGCTCGACCCCTGAATACTGTTCATTCCTCCTGGAACGCCCTCTATTCGGAGGATCTTCTAAAACTTGCATCCCATTTTGTTTCGCGAACTCTTCAGGATATCGAAAAGAGATTTTCGGCACGTGAAGGTACTCAAAGGGACACGTAAATCTGTTGCATATGTAACCTATTTTAACTCTTGTATCAAACGAGATAAAGAAGCAATGATATTTTTTTAGCGGAACTGTATAGAACTGTATACATTTGGTAACGGCATTCGAAAGATCTTCAGAACACGGGTACAGTGATATAACGCTTGTGGATGTTGGCGTCGCAACTTCTCGCAAAAATATCCGAGAAGTGTGCTCAAATTGAAAGACAAGGCAGCGTAAACACCGCTCTCTGGAGCTCTCGTGCCGGGCTCCTTCACTGTATCAAGCCTTTCGAGTGTTTTATTTTTTCCACAAAAGCTCTTCACTTAAATATAAGTATGCACTCTCATTTGAAACAGTTTTCAGATGCCTTTTATGATACGCTAGAAGTTAGCATGTAGTTCCATCTACAACAATCGTAGCTAACACATAAGTAGGGTCGAGAGGAAATACGTTTTATCTCAGCAACATTGGCCCCCTACTTGCTGCATGTAACGACGCAGCTCGACATGAGAGCCCGAATTGGCGGTGTTTGTACTGCAGCCGATTACGAACGTCTTGCCTTTCACCTTACCCGCATTACTCGGATACTTGTGTGGAAATTCCGATGCGAAATTTGTGAGAGTTATGACACTGAACTCGAGTTTTAACAAGCTTTAGAATGCCGTTAACTGTATTATATCGTTTTATTACAAATACTTTCTTAAGTACACGTATCTCTTCAGGGTTTCCATTCACAGTTCTGCTGAAAGCTGCATAAATGCGAAACACATTACTCAGATCAATGGTTGCAGTTCGGTCGGTACAAGAGTGTTAACAAAACTACGTGCACCTCTGCCTATTACGATTCGCCGAAAACATCGTTTCGATATCTCGAACCGTTAGGAAATAAGAGGGGTGCTAGCTTTAGGTGCTACATTCCGTATACCTCAAAACAGAAGTAATAATAAAACAGATCACAGTCTCCTATTAGACGAGGAAGTGGAGGCACATACTGGGCGTGATTTTGTTTAAGCACGTTACGTCTCACGTAGTTGGGGCGAAACAAACTAGCGTGGTCAGGCGACGGGGATCTAAGTTCTAATCTTGGCGAATGCGTCCCTCATCTTAATCATTAAGCCACATCACTCGGTTTGTAATTCGGTATGGCGAGTATGACGTAGCTTAAAAATTCTGTATATAGCGAACACGTTAATTTTTTCAGATTAGTTCAGTTGGCCGTCGGTAGGTTAGGGGCCTGAAGCTGACCGAACCAGACTATTAACTACTTGCGTAATGAGAACAGTCACAAGAAGTGATATATGGCGTGACAGTTACGGATACTAATAATCGAGCATCGTTTACAACAGTATGAGCATTCGGTAGAGGTTCTAAGTGATCCATACTTTCTGGTGAATTCTTCAATGGCGCCTTTGAAGATGCTACGGCGGAAATATCCCCTCATCCTTGTATAATTCAGGCAGTGTCCCGTGCTAATGACAGGGGGGACGACGAGGCGTTACGTTCTCACTTCCTTCGTTCTTCCAATCTTCTACAAGAAAATATCGTTGCAAGTGAGGCTAGCACCATGTTGCTCCATAAGCACCAAGTTGTTTCGTGAGCACTATGCTGTTTCATGAAAATTCTATGCCACCATTTCGTACAAGTCATGCTGTTTTGTAATTAATTAACCAAAATTATCGTCGAACAGAATTACAACGAATGATACAATCGTTAGCGTAGTATCTCCGCGCGCTCCTGATTCCGCCACTTAAAGTTTTAGTTATCAGAAGTTCAATTAATCCTTAACGAGGCATCGCTGCAGATGCGTAATCCGATTCAGTCAATTTGCGCGTCGGTAAAGGGGCGAACTTTCAGAGATCGGATTAGAACCCACGACACCATTGACTGACTTACTGTGGCACGTCGCATCTTTCTGGGTGGATACCTCGTGGAGAACATAATCAGACCAAATATCGTAACGCACGGTTACATGTGGAGAAAATACTGACAAAATTCGAGGCCACTTGCACTTTAATTGGAGTTGGAAACCTTTCGAAGCAACAACCATCTCAGCTGCGACTACTGTGTCAACTTCTTATTCACAAATAATTTAAATCGTGTATCGCTCCTTCTCAAGTACCTTGTACCAGCATATCTTCACGCATGAAGTATATATCAGTCACGTAAAGAGCGACTATTTACGCGATAAAAACGGCACTAAAGGAATGTCGTAACGTCAGCTATCACGGGAAATCCACAGGATGAGCACACAGCGCTATGTTCTATCATTTAATTAACACAATAATGCAGCTGAGCTGGTGTGCATTACCTTGTGTGGATGTCAGCAACAAAACTGTTTTGACCCGCGACACCGGTGACGGATAACCTTCTGCCGACAGCTACTGTTAGCGCTTGAGACCCGCACCACTATTCCAAAGGAACTCACGCTCTGGATTTTTTTCATGTCTTCGAGAAAAATAAACTACCACATCATTTCCACTGGATTTATAGAGAGTAGTTTATGTTAATTAAAGTGCCTCAACAAATTAAGTAAAAGTACTGCCGTAACTGAAACTTGTTTTACGCGTACATATTAGCGCAAAGAGAGCTACACTTAGACACGAGGAACAGCTTATGTTCTCATTCAGCTGCGAATCACAGGGCATATTCCATATTCATACGCATCTGTGCTAGGTACAGACTATCCATGCTGAGAGACTAACTTGACGCATAGTTTTTCCTGCGCTTGCTGGTCCAACAGTGCCATCATTTACCGATAAAAGAAAAATTATGTTCATATAGAAGTCTCTACCTCTGCCCTTCGCTTTATGTAACTGCGGAATACTTTACCATGTATGTATTTACACGTAGCGTTTACGGCGCAAACTGCTGAAAAATATCAAGCTTGACTCACATCAGATCGCACCGTGCAAAGCTGCGGGATATTCGGCAGTGAACCGGTTCGCTAGGCGGATCTCGGGCGTCCGTAGTGTCCTGGCGCAGAGCAAGGTCACCTGTCAGCGCGCCGTGGCTCCGTCTTCTCCAGCCCGCCAGGCAACCTATGCGACGCGTCCCCTTCCAAGCTCTACAGCGGCCACACTTACAACGGAGGTTCCAAGCGGTGGGATCCACTGTTTTCAAACCATCTATACAGTATTGTAGGTCAAGGTCGCAGGCATCACATCGTGCAGCTTTTCACCCTGGTGGGTCCTCGTTTGCGGGTAATCGACGGATAAAAAAGAAACGGAATTCCACGTTATTCTTGTAGCTTTAAAAGGGAAAATGTATAGAAACGGATTGCGCAGCGTAATGGTTAACTGACTTGAAATACTATATTTTTAGATCTTTATTGAAATTAATCATCATTTATTCAGTTGATTGGTTAAAATGATCTTTTTTTCTATTCCTTTGTCACATCATTTTAATTACCATATTGTCCTTTCAAATGGCTCTAATTTTTTTCGCATCATTCTTTTTCCAGTTGGAATCTTTGTCCATGTGAATTTAACTAATTTTATGTACCTATCATAATATTTATACATTACAAAATGCCACTCAATCGGTTAAAAACAAAAGACGAAATAATCGAATTATACTGACCGTGCAATGCTGTCAAAAATGTAATATTCAGTTCAAGATGCTAATTTTCTTGGATGGTAATCGTCAAACAAACACTTGAAACAAAACTTCTTCCTGCTCTGTGGACAAAATAACACAGATGATGATGATCATCATCATCATCATTTAAGACTGATTATGCCTTTCAGCGTTCAGTCTGGAGCATAGTCCCCCTTATAAAATTCCTCCATGATCCCCTATTCAGTGCTAACATTGGTGCCTCTTCTGATGTTAAGCCTATTACTTCAAAATCATTCTTAACCAACTCCAGGTACCTTCTCCTTGGTCTGCCCCGACTCCTCCTACCCTCTACTGCCGAACCCATGAGTCTCTTGGGTAACCTTGCTTCTCCCATGCGTGTAACATGACCGCACCATCTAAGCCTGTTCGTGCTGACTGCTACATCTATTGACTTCATTCCCAGTTTTTCTTTGATTTCCTCATTGTGGACACCCTCCTTCCATTGTTCCCATCTACTAGTACCTGCAATCATCCTAGCTACTTTCATATCCGTAACCTCAACCTTGTTGACAAGGTAACCTGAATCCACCCAGCTTTCGCTCCCATACAACAAAGTTGGTCGAAAGATTGAACGGTGCACAGATAACTTAGTCTTGATACTGACTTCCTTCTTGCAGAAGAGAGCAGATCGTAGATGAGCACTCACTGCATTAGCTTTGCTACACCTCGCTTCCAGTTCTTTCACTATGTTGCCATCCTGTGAGAATATGCATCCTAAGTACTTGAAACTGTCCACCTGTTCTAACTTTGTTCCTCCTATTTGGCACTCAATCCGTTTATATCTCTTTCCCACTGACATTACTTTCGTTTTGGAGATGCTAATCTTCATACCATAGTCCTTACATTACTGATCTAGCTCTAAAATATTACTTTGCAAACTTTCAATCGAATCTGCCATCACAACTAAGTCATCCGCATATGCAAGATTGCTTATTTTGTGTTAACATATCTTAATCTCACCCAGCCAGTCTATTGTTTTCAACATATGATCCATAAATAATATGAACAACAGTGGAGACAAGTTGCAGCCTTGTCTCACCCCTGAAACTACTCTAAACCATGAACTCAATTTACCGTCAACTCTGCTGCCTGACTATCCATGTAAAGACCTTTGATTGCTTGCAAAAGTTTGCCTCCTATTCCATAATCTCGTAGAACAGACAATAACTTCCTCCTAGGAAACCGGTCATATGCCTTTTCTAGATCTATAAAGGATAGATAAAATTCCCTGTTCCACTCATAACGCTTCTCCATTATTTGCCGTAAGCTAAAGATCTGGTCCTGACAACCTCTAAGAGGCCTAAACCCACAATGATTTTCATCCAATTGGTCCTCAACTGATACTCGCACTTTCCTTTCAACAATACCTGAGAAGATTTTACCAACAACGCTGATTAAAGAGATACCTCTGCAGTTGTTACAATCTTTTCTGTTTCCATGTTTAAAGATTGGTGTGATTACTGCTTTTGTCCAGTCTGATGGAACCTGTCCCGACTCCCAGGCCATTTCAATTATCCTGTGTAGCCATTTAAGACCTGAAATTCCACTGTATTTGATGTGTTCCGACTTAATTTCATCCACCCCAGCTGCTTTATTGCACTGCAATCTATTAACCATTTTCTCCACTTCCTCAAATGTGATCCTATTTCCATCATCATCCTATCCCATTGTACATCGAAATCTGAAACATTACTGATCGTATTTTCACCTACATTGAGCAACTCTTCAAAATATTCGCTCCATCTGCCCAAGGAATCCACAGATTCACCAGCAGTTTTCCTGACCTGTCCAAAATACTTGTCATTTCCTTCTTACCTCCCTTTCAAAGACTGCTAATTACATTCCAGAATGGTTTTCCAGCAGCTTGACGCAAAGTCTCCAACCTGTTTCCAAAGTCTTCCCAAGATTTCTTCTTGGATGCTGCAATTATCTGTTTGGCTTTGTTTCTTTCTTCAACATAACTTTCTCTGTCTACCTGAGTTCTAGTATGTAGCCATTTTTGATACGCCTTCTTTTTCCTTTTACAGGCTGCCTTGACTGTGTCATTCCACCAGGCTGTTTGCTTCCTCTTACTTTTACACACTACTGTTCCAAGACATTCTTTAGGCACTTCTAGTACTGTGTCCCTGTACCTTCTCCATTCCTTTTCCAGTGACTGTAATTGACTACATTCAACTAACTGGTACCTTTCTGAGATCACTGTTATGTATTTGTGCCTGATTTCCTTACTCTGAAGTTTCTCCACTCTTATCCTCCTACATATGGACGTGACCTCCTGCACTTTCGGCCTCACAATACCAATTTCACTGCAGATTAAATAATGACCAGTGTCATCAAAGAATCCCCTGAATACACGCGTGTCCCTCACAGCCTTCCTGAATTCCTGATCTGTTATTATATAGTCAATGACAGATCTGGTTCCCCTGCCTTCCCAAGTATACCGGTGAATGTTCTTATGTTTGAAAAAGTAGTTTGTGATTACTAAGTCCATACTGGCACAGAAATCCAAGAGTTGTTTCCCGTTCCTGTTGGCCTCCATATCCTCTCCAAATTTACCCATAACCTTTTCATACCCTTCTGTTCGATTTCCAATCCTGGCATTAAAATCACCCATGAGCAGAACACTGTCCTTGTCCTTTACTCTAACAACTACATCACTGAGTGCATCTTAAAAACTATCCATCTTATCTTGATCTGTCCCTTCACAATGCGAATATACTGACACAATCCTGATTTTCTTGCTAGACACTGTCAAATCTATCCACATCAGTCATTCGTTTACATACCTTATTGCAACTACGCTGGGTTCCATTTCTTTCCTGATGTAAAGCCCTACATCCCATTGTGCTATTCCTGCTTTGACTCCTGACAGGTAGACCCTTTATTCTCCCACTTCCTCTTCTTTCTCACCCCTTACCCGAATGTCACTAACAGCTAAAACGTCCAGCCCCATCTTACTTGCAGCCTCTGCCAGCTCTACCTTCTTCCCAGAATAGCCCCCATTGATATTAATAGCTCCCCATCTCATTACCATTTGTTTGCCAAGTCGTATCTTAGGAGTCCCTGGTTTGTCAGTTAGAGGTGGGACTCCGTCACCTCCAATGGTCAGAGGCATTTTGCTCTGATTGTTGCCAGCATCATATTTAAAGTACCAGGGAAGCAGGTTGCTAGCCTTACTTGCCCCGAGTCCCATTGAGTTTTACCCGTAACGGTTGAGGGACTAACCGGTGGATTTGGTAGTCTTTGCCGTATGAGCACAAAGGCGACCACGACTCAGAATATGTCAGAGATGCCCAGCCTTATTCCAAAGTAACTGGTATCCCGACTGTCGGGACCACTTACTTGGCCACTCATACGTTGCCCGTGGTTCGTGAACTAGGACATGACAACAGGAACCCACACCATGAACCACACACAGATGATGTTAAAGAAAAAGAGAAATTATAAGTATCTGTTTACTTATAATATCTCTTTTTCTTTAACACAGATGATGTTAAAGAAAAAGAGAAATTATAAATAAACCGATATTCTATCAAAATGAGGTATAGAAACAGTGAATACAATGCATGGACGAAAATATGGGATGATGAAATGGACGAAATTAAATTAGTTTAAACAGAGAAATATTTATAATCACATGCACCAAGGATCCGAGGAAAAAGAATTGTAGGACGAAGAAATTATAGCAATTAAAAAATTTACTATGGTGATCAAAATGATGCGACAAAGAAATAGATACATTTAAAACAAAAAAACAAATAAAATTAATGATTAAACTAATTTCGATAAAGATTTAAAAATAAAAATATACAAAGCACTTAGTGACATTCGAACCCGCAAACACTTGCATGTGAGGCCTGAACTGTAACTATTATATTACACACGCCCGCATCTCGTGGTCGTGCGGTAGCGTTCTCGCTTCCCACGCCCGGGTTCCCGGGTTCGATTCCCGGCGGGGTCAGGGATTTTCTCTGCCTCGTGATGGCTGGGTGTTGTGTGCTGTCCTTAGGTTAGTTAGGTTTAAGTAGTTCTAAGTTCTAGGGGACTAATGACCATAGATGTTAAGTCCCATAGTGCTCAGAGCCATTTTTATTATATTACACAACCAGCCTACATAACACTTATTCTCTAAAGCTATAGAGCAACATGCTGCATTTCGATACTTTTTTCGTCGATTACTCGCTATCACGGGCCCACCAGGGTGAATGGCTGCAGGGTGTTATAACTGCAACCTTAACCTATGTCACCGTATAGCCTGAATGGTTTCAGGAAGTCAATCCTACCGCAGCGGACCTCTTCCTGTTAGTACTTTTCGGTCTGTTGTACTTACAAGACGGCGTTTCGAACTTCCTATCATCGATTTGATTCGTATTGACGAAGTGTGCCGAGTACGATTAGGACTCCAACTTCTGTAAACAGGAAGGCGCAACTCTCAACTGTTATACTTTACTCGTATACGGTCACTAATATGCAGCGAGTTCGCAGACGAACTAGTAGGTGCTTAGCTTCATAAGTGCGAGGTCTCTCGATCGAATCTCGTTGCCGGTACCACTTTTTTTGTTAGTTATCTGCACCAATATTTGATGCCACGCTTCGATATGCGTGGTACGCTGCGAATTTGTCGGACGACCGAGAACCGTTTATGAATGTAAACTAAGCTTGTTTGGCACTAGACAGATTGAAAAAAAACAACTATGGTCATGTAAAAATTCGGCGTTCCTTACATCTGTTGTATGTCGCGATAATTATTATTCTCCATGTTTCTACGATCAGTATGATCCTGATTCGGGCAATGCTGCATAGGTTTTACATTATAGTTGTAACAATTGTAGATACAATAAAGTAAATAAAATGACTGCGCCGATTTGATTGAAACTTCTCGTGCATAGTTCTTATCTCCTTACGGAAAAGAAAACAAAAATGGTTCAAATGGCTCTGAGCACTACGGGACTTAACATCTGAGGTCATCAGTCTCCTAGAACTTAGAACTACTTAAACCTAACCCATGCCGGCTCTTGTGGCCGAGAGGTTCTAGGCGCTTCAGTACGGAACCGCGCTGCTGCTACGGTCGCAGGTTCGAATCCTGCCTCGGGCATGGATGTGTGTCATGTCCTTAGGTTAGTTAGGTTTAATTAGTTCTAAGTTCTAGGCGACTGATGACCTCAGAAGTTGAGTCACATAGTGCTCAGAGCCATTTTTTTGTGTCTCATTCTTCACTGATTGTATGGGGCTGCATTACTGGGAACACGCGTTGCAAACTGTGCTGTTTAAGCGAAACGCAACTCACGTAACGAAAGCGGATGGGAATTCATTCTGTCCGTGCAACTTCAAATACACTCCTGGAAATGGAAAAAAGAACACATTGACACCGGTGTGTCAGACCCACCATACTTGCTCCGGACACTGCGAGAGGGCTGTACAAGCAATGATCACACGCACGGCACAGCGGACACACCAGGAACCGCGGTGTTGGCCGTCGAATGGCGCTAACTGCGCAGCATTTGTGCACCGCCGCCGTCAGTGTCAGCCAGTTTGCCGTGGCATACGGAGCTCCATCGCAGTCTTTAACACTGGTAGCATGCCGCGACAGC
Organism: Schistocerca serialis cubense; assembly: GCF_023864345.2. Lineage (NCBI taxonomy): Eukaryota > Metazoa > Arthropoda > Insecta > Orthoptera > Acrididae > Schistocerca > Schistocerca serialis. Next base: position 421,184,321 of record NC_064641.1, read on the forward strand.
GTGGACGTGAACCGTATGTGCAGTTGACGGACTTTGAGCGAGGGCGTATAGTGGGCATGCGGGAGGCCGGGTGGACGTACCGCCGAATTGCTCAACACGTGGGGCGTGAGGTCTCCACAGAACATCGATGTTGTCGCCAGTGGTCGGCGGAAGGTGCATGTGCCCGTCGACCTGGGACTGGACCGCAGAGACGCACGGATGCACGCCAAGACCGTAGGATCCTACGCAGTGCCGTAGGGGACTGCACCGCCACTTCCCAGCAAATTAGGGACACTGTTGCTCCTGGGGTATCGGCGAGGACCATTCGCAACCGTCTCCATGAAGCTGGGCTACGGTCCCGCACACCGTTAGGCCGTCTTCCGCTCACGCCGCAACATCGTGCAGCCCGCCTCCAGTGGTGTCGCGACAAGCGTGAATGGAGGGACGAATGGAGACGTGTCGTCTTCAGCGATGAGAGTCGCTACTGCCTTGGTGCCAATGATGGTGGTATGCGTGTTTGGCGCCGTGCAGGTGAGCGCCACAATCAGGACTGCATACGACCGAGGCACACAGGGCCAACACCCGGCATCATGGTGTGGGGAGCGATCTCCTACACTGGCCGTACACCACTGGTGATCGTCGAGGGGACACTGAATAGTGCACGGTACATCCAAACCGTCATCGAACCCATCGTTCTACCATTCCTAGACTGGCAAGGGAACTTGCTGTTCCAACAGGACAATGCACGTCCGCATGTATCCCGTGCCACCCAACGTGCTCTAGAAGGTGTAAGTCAACTACCCTGGCCAGCAAGATCTCCGAATCTGTCCTCCATTGAGCATGTTTGGGACTGGATGAAGCGTCGTCTCACGCGGTCTGCACGTCCAGCACGAACGCTGGTCCAACTGAGGCGCCAGGTGGAAATGGCATGGCAAGCCGTTCCACAGGACTACATCCAGCATCTCTACGATCGTCTCCATGGGAGAATAGCAGCCTGCATTGCTGCGAAAGGTGGATATACACTGTACTAGTGCCGACATTGTGCATGCTCTGTTGCCTGTGTCTATGTGCCTGTGGTTCTGTCAGTGTGATCATGTGATGTATCTGACCCCAGGAATGTGTCAATAAAGTTTCCCCTTCCTGAGACAATGAATTCACGGTGTTCTTATTTCAATTTCCAGGAGTGTATTTCTCACTGCTTGTAGTAGTACGAAATGGCACATATAAACTGATAACTTTTTGATTTCCTTTGGAAGTAAAAATACATAGCAAGGCCGACGTGAGGCAAATTACCTTATGTTGAATTGTAGATAGTTAAATGTAGTTATGCGTGCAGTTTTCAGGAGCAGACAAGGACGATTCACTGATAACGGTAAAAATATGTCTTTATCTTTCTCTTACGCGTCTTTGATAGTTACCAACAATCTCATCCCGTCAATGCAATGTGAAAAGAAACTTTTGGGAATATAAAAGGGGAAGAGAGAAAGAAATAGAAAACGAGAAACAAAAAAGAGCACATATAGAACATATATCTTGCAGCTAAAGGTACTGTTCGTACCCAAGCCTCAGCCTCACCTGTTAATATTAAAGTGACTACACCATTTTTACCTTGGAAACTCCACATTCTCTAGTCAGAAACACGAACGTTAAGTCTGAAAACTGATCACGTACTTCACAATTTAATTTTCAGTACTTTCCCATGAGGATATTGCGCCTGTTGGCCGAGAAAATCACGCCATTTGCTTCATGACCTAATACAGCATCGTATCTGCGAGGATGCTGGATGCTGCAGTGCATGCTGGTACGGAACTACGAATGTTTGCTTCTCTTACAATGTTCTCGGGCTGCAAGGTAACACGTTCTCCTTTCCGTTATGTAACGCACTAAATCGGATGTCTGTTGAGCCTTGCCAAAACATCTGACGGTCTTAGCCTACATTCACTTTAATACATTGCTCAGCAACGCGTGAATCGCTTCACTACACTGGAGTGTGTCAGACCGTTCGAAAATCTCATTCTCTCAGGGCAGCGTGAGTAATCAAAAATATTACAGGGAATGGTCAATATCATAAGGGGCGATCAATAAGTTTCCGTTTGTGGGCGTTACTGCAGCGTGTACGCAACGTAGTGCGTGCGACTACGATGCAGGTATACAGGGTGTTACAAAAAGGTACGGCCAAACTTTCAGGAAACATTCCTCACACACAAAGAAAGAAAATATGTTATGTGGACATGTTAGAGCTCATTTTATTACTTCTCTTCAAATCACATTAATCATGGAATGGAAACACACAGCAACAGAACCTACCAGCGTGACTTCAAACACTTTGTTACAGGAAATGTTCAAAATGTCCTCCGTTAGCGAGGATGGGTAAGCGATTAACGTGGCGTTCGCGTATGTGAGAAGTCTTTCCGACGTGTATGTGAGAAAGACAGATACGTGAACAATGACGACGTTATTACCAAATGCGCTCAAACAGGACCAACGTGCTGTTATTCTTTTCTTGTATGCCAAAGGACAAACACAAACACCGGTAGACATCCGTCTGAGAATGAAGAATGCGTATGGGGCACCATGTCTGTCGAAAACGGCCATTTTGGAGTGGACAAGTGTGCTGCTGCTTCACAATAACGCGCATCTCCATATCGCAAATGTCGGACGCAGAGTGTGGAAGACATTGTTGTTGTTGTTGTTGTTGTTGTTGTTGTGGTCTTCAGTTCCGAAGCCTGGTTTGATGCAGCTCTCCAAGCTGTGCAAGCCCCTATATCTCTGCGTAGCTTCTGCAACCTATATGTGTTTGAACCTGCTTGCTGTAGTCAAATCTTTGTTTCCCACAACAGTGTTTACCTTCCGTCATAGACCATAAAAACCATGTTTACGTAATAGAATCTCAAGAACCATACGTGCGTCGTAGCAGAAGGATCCAGTTGGTGCTCGTGAACCGGGAATGCGTAAAAATTTAGGGCTAGAGTTTAGCATCTCTTCGATGGGGCAGAACCGTTCCGGCGAAAGCAGGCAGGCCAAACTGTGGCTGCTGCTAGGAGACTTGGAACCTGCTCATCCAGAAGGCGGGAGTCCAGTACTTGAGCCAATGCAACATTTCGCCCGATAATGGATAACTAATCAGTTACATACATCCATACTAGTCTTATTGTTGATATTACGTTAGAATGGACAATGCCGTGGCAACAGAGAAACGTATATACTAAGGTCACAGAGTTACTCTTTGAATAACGCTTAATATATTCCAACAGTCAATCGCTTCACGCTACCGATGCCAGCCGATGAGGGTGCAATAAAACGGTAACAATTTCCATCACGTCCGTTACACAAGTAGAGTATTTGAAGCTATGTAGACGAGCGAATCAGTCCGCAGCAAACGATAGAGGAGTTCTAGCACACCTGTTGCCCGCTGGTTGCTCTGTCCGCACAGCAAATTAAGCCGCCGTGGTCTGCTGGAACGGAACGAGTGAATGGCTGCCGGTCGCCCTTGTTCCTTAGCACGGCAGCTGTGTACGGGCGCAGCCAAACTTTCACCCACGCTGCTTGTAGCAAAAAGCCACGTGCCTTTCCGTTGGCCCACTTGGAGGTTGTTTACACCGTATAACACCGCCAGACTGCCGCAGCTATGGGTGATTTGACTTGTGGACTCTGGTCTACGGAGTTGTCGTTATCGAAATGGTATTGCAACAAAATATAGAAATTTCTCACTTAGTCACTGCGTACACACCTCATTACGAATGGCATGGATGTTGCTAAAGTTCTTGACTTTTTATAAATGAAGTTCTGTTCACTGTTATAAAGCAAGAGAGTGCAACGAATAATTTATAGCGTATAATCTGTGGTGCCTGGCTGTACTAAAAGGAATGCTGTCTTCCAACTTAAGATAATTCATCATGTACCAATGCATAAAAAAGTGTTCACGAAGACGGGCTATTAACTGGGCTACTACGCGGCGAGTAACATTGTCGTCTACTTTGTTAACGTTATTAATTTACACATGCCAGTGAGGGTAATGGAAGAAAAACGATATTTGTAAACGTTATGCTAAAACTAATTATGTTGTCAATTCAATCCTGACTTAACCCTTACACGCACAGTAGTTTCGTACTCAGAAGGCCTGACGAATACAACGATGTACGTCTATATTTTATACTGCTAAAATTCACAAAATTGTTACATAAAATTTACACAAACGTCAGTTTTACAATTTGTAGATGCACGACTATGCCGATGGCGTAATAAGGCCAGTTAATGAAGATCAGAACTCTGGTATGAGGGAGTGCCATGATCAACATACTAGAAATCCTGACCGGTGGGGGATGAGTGTGGGAGCAGGCGTCCATTAAAAGTCACTTTTGTACGTTTTTCTAGAATCACTCGAAAACTACGGCCTCTAGCGAAAGCGTATCCCAGTACGAAAATTAAACTACATTGAATTTCCTACACAAGAGCCTTGCTTATTTTTTCCGTAGGTCTAATAGGCTGGGCGTAGCGATCAAGAGAATTTGAAAACTTCGCTCGTGGTTTCTGAAGGCCAGCTATAACATTGCGGGTTGCATAAAACGACATCGGAAGGGGCAGCTGAATCACCTTGTATGTAACATATTGTAAAACAGAGAACAACGTTTCTACTATAGAACACTTAAGGCAAATGACACTGATCTAGCTGTAAAAAGAAATCAACAACTTGCGATTGAAGATTGATTCCTATGCTAGAGCAAGAAGCCGAGTGAATTCCAACATATAGCTCTTCAGTCTGTAGATGCTATGCACACTAGCCTCGGCCTTGAGTGAACAAAACAAGAGAATCGCGAGCCTGCCTGCCTCCGGCAGCAAACAGCTGTGCCAACAGCTGCATCAGCCACTCAGGTTACCTGGCCGTCCCGTACACGGGACTCATCTATGAGCAGCAACCGACGTGACAATGGAGTGAGGCTGCAGTGTGCTCAAACATTTCCAACTGCTTGCGGGCAGAGACCAATTTAGCAGGCTGGCTCTTGGACTGTGTTAGCCGTGGAAATTTGTTACGTAAGTGCATTTCTGTTAGAGTGAAAATACGCTACAGTGGTACGTGTATGTGTGCCTGACCTCAAAACTGTTGTGCGTAGCTTCGCTCATGTTCTAATTTATTTTACAAAATAAATCATAATGCTCAAGAACGTAAGCTTAAGCACGAGTTCCATTCAGCAATATGCTGTCGTACGTGTTTTAGAACATATTACCTTTGCTTGATTTTTTATTTTGAGAGGTTGCTGTCGCCACACTTGATTATGATAATAATAATAATTCTCTATATGAATGTAGAGCCATATTTTCCCTCCACCCTGTTCCCTATCGCAATAGGCCATTCACAGTACTCATTTCCCCATACTGTAGTGAGCTTAACAGCGACGTTACATCACCATATCTACGACGGGGTTTTAAATAGAAGCAGCCTTACTTCTTTTCTGTTAATTTATTATATTTTCATTTTGACAACGAAAACTGTGCGGCGGGATTTTAAAATGTATGAGGGGACTTGAAAAAGTAAGTTGCAATTTATTATGGCACACCAAGTAACACTTATTGAATACTGGACTGCACTTTAAAGTGATACAGGTACTTGACACTATTTTGCAACATAATCACCAAGTGTCTGTAAATAGCGGTCGGAACGTATTACCAATCGTTCAGATCCTCGACGATAGAAATCGTCTCCTTGTTCACAGAGGCATTTGCGAACGCTGTGTGAACGTCCTCAACGTTGGAAAATCTTGTTCTAGCGGTAGTTTTTTCAGCTCGCCGAAAAGATGGATATGGCAGGATGCAAGATCTGGACTTGCCGATCAGCGTCAGCCACGTCTGAGCAGTATTTGTCGAACAGTTGGCCCACCTTCACTACCGCTGGACGCGATGTCGCATTTTTGGTCCATACACCGCCAGAATTTCACGGTGACTCTGAGTGTAATTTTCGTGGATGTGGTGCTGGACGAGAGCCTTATTTGTTTGTAGTCATCGCCCTCAGTCACACCGGCCGCGTTGGCCGAGCTGTTCTAGGCGCTTCAGTCGGTAACCGCGCGACTGCTACGGTCGTAGGTTCGAATACTGCCTCGGGCATGGGTGTGTGTGATATTCTTAGGTTAGTTGGGTTTAAGTAGTTCTAAGTTCTAGGGGACTGATGACCTCCGATGTTAAGTCCCATAGTGCTCGGAGCCATTTGAACCCTCATTCACGTAGTTTTGCTCTTATTGCTGTCAAACTTCGTATGATATGTATATTTTATACAACCTTTCATTACCCAACGGAAAAGAAAACATCATTGTTTACAAGATATATTGATGGTACAACGTAAGCAACATCAATGATTATACAGTGCTTAATTAACCAGCCGGTATCGGCTATCTAAGTTTGAATTTGTAAATCATTGACATACGAATGTCAGCTTTATCAATTTTTGTGAGCTTTTACTATCATATAGAACTCCTACGAGAAAAACACTGGCGCTTACAAATGTGACACATATGCGAAACATAAACACTCCTACTTAGACAAAAATGTTTACTTTCCAAAGCTTTATCCAACATTACTTAAACCCTGTTACTATCTGAAATTCGGAAGCGGATTTCATTTTGCCTATTTTTTCATCGACTTCTACGTAATGGAAAATTCACCAGCAGTTCACCTTTAGTGATTTTCCTTAAACGCATTTTGCCCGCGAAAAATAGGATGCAGCGTTTTCGAGAGAACAGGCCAGTACGGTGGGACAATGCCTGCTTCCGATTTTGTAACAGTTGGGCAGAGGAACACTTGTGCAGAGATGGAATGTGTAGAGATTTCTGAGGATCCCACGGCACTTCAGGTAGTTTTTTGCTTTCCTCTTCTTTGGCTTTACGAACTCACATCCAAACTGTCTTCTTCCAGCGTAAACTAGACCTCAGGCTAAGCTACAGATGAAGTCGGTCACCACAATAAGGTTTCTTATTTTCACATTTATTGGCTTCGCCAACTCACAGACTACCCGCGAAAAGCCGATTATGCAAGGAACAGAACAGCTGCACGCTCGGTAGAAAGACAGGAGTGTTCCAACCTCTTACTATCGCTTTGATCAATAAAAGGTAATCGGTAATGCAGCTTAGGTGTTTCAGTAGACTTTTATACAGTTTATGCAAGCTGTGGAGCATCATGCATCAAACATACACTGTTTTCACTTTATGGTTTCAGGTTCAAAATGTTTCAGATGGCTCTGAGCGCTATGGGACTTAACTGCTTAGGTCATCAGTCCCCTAGACTTAGAACTACTTCTACCTAACTAACCTAAGGACATCACACACATCCACGCCCGAGGCAGGATTCGAATGTGCGACCGTACCGGAACCCCGTTTCCGGACTGAAGCGCCTAGAATCGCTCGGCCACAGCGGCCGGCATAGGTTCAGGTACCGCCAACGACGACGATGAAACTAGAGACGGAGTATAAATTTGGATTGGAAGATATGTGGAAGGAAATGGGTCTTGTTCATCTCATAGGAACAACCCTGAAGTGATTCAGTGTAACTACGGTAAACCTAGAAAGGCCAGTGCCAGTGCAACCAGATGCTCTTATATCATGCGTCTTTCATCCTACACCAACGTTTTGCACAAGGTTGCACAACATGTCCAACTGACATTACACACCGAAATGTCCCTTCCGCCGTGATGGCAGCGGGGTGTTCTCTGAGACAGGCTTGGCAACCTTTGGTGGCCAGCCGGCCTGATTCACATACTACTTAAGCTCGCGGGCCGCCTCGTCATGTAAAGCGACAGCAGTGCTCCTAATGCATAACGCGAAAACTAAAGTTTTCGTCAGTACAAAGAAAAAACAGCCCAAATTTGCGAATTTCACTTTTTTATTCACTCGATGGCTAGCTCCCGGCAGGGACTTTTTAACAAATCATCGTAACGTAATCAAAAATGGTATTTCGGAAAATGTAAAACGTGTTTGACATGGTTTTTGCAACTATGGACTGGTTTTTCGTTGTAATGATTAACAGAAGTTGTTGATCCACAGCTATTCTGGCATGCTGGAAGTTCGTAAAGCGTTCGTGATTCGAATGTTTATGGGGGTACCCCTTTCCCTACACTCCACGCCAACAAATTATGTCCCAAAACACGCGTTTTTGAGACAAAGCAAAACGAGGATAATGGAATGTTGTCGAATTAAATCGGGTGATGCTGCGGGAATTAGATTAGGAAATGAGACACTTAAAGTAGTAAATGAGTTTTGCTATTTGGGGAACAAAATAACTGATGATGGTCGAAGTAGAGAGGATATAAAATGTAGACTGGCAATGGCAAGGAAAGCGTTTCTGAAGAAGAGAAATTTGTTAACATCGAGTGTAGATTTAAGTGTCAGGAAGTCGTTTCTGAAAGTATTTGTATGGAGTGTAGCCATGTATGGAAGTGTAACGTGGACGATAAATAGTTTAGACAAGAAGAGAATAGAAGCTTTCGAAATGTGGTGCTACAGAAGAATGCTGAAGATTAGACGGGTAGATCACATAATGAGGAGGTACTGAATAGTACTGGAGAAAAGAGAAATTTGTGGCACAACTTGACTAGAAGAAGGGATCGGTTGGTAGGGCATATTCTGAGGCATCAAGGGATCACCAATTTAGTATTGTAGGGCAGCGTGTAGGGTAAAAATCGTAGAGGGAGACCAAGAGATGAATACACTAAACAGATTTAGAAGGATGTAGGTTGCAGTAGGTACTGGGAGATGAAGCTTGCACAGGATAGAATAGCATGGAGAGCTGCATCAAACCAGTCTCTGGACTGAAGACCACAACAACATCAATTTTATGTTCGTCTCGTCTTCAGATGTTTACATTTACTTACGCGTTGTGAACATTGTTTCTTTTCCTATGACGTTTTACTCTAGATTATTAGAAACTTCCCATTGCAAAATTCTGTAATGTCGCTAGTAAAGAAACAACATTCACGAGACGTAAATAAATATAAATATCTGAAAATGGAATGCCAGACATCTTGAAATGTCATCATGGAAAAATAGACGTCTATAAAATTACCTTCATTCAACAGCTGCAGTGTTCTAATACGTCAACAGCGGACAAGAATCATTTACTTTTATCAATACGAGAAAGAATAGAAAACTAAAATGTGGCAACGAAATAGGCAATCCCAGTCGACAAGTAGTTAGGAGTTATTCGCCATTTTTTGCCACGGGCAGGTCATTCGGGTGTTATTAAAATTCAGAACGGGAAATGGCATTGCACATGCGCAGTGTGTGCAAAACTTTCACTGGTCTCTGACGTGAGCTACAAACCCGAGACGAGCCAAGCGCCGGTGGAAATAACAAAAAAATTGTCCTGGACTTATTACAGTACGACCGTCTCTCTCTCTCTCTCTCTCTCTCTCTCTCTCTCTCTCTCTCTCTCTGTCTCCCCCAGAGATTACTTCCGCAGGCCGGACTGAAATCAATCGCAGGTTATCCACTCGTGCTCTAACACAACAGCTCTTCTAATTCAAAAAATCATGTGTGTAGCGACTCGTATGCAATGTTATGTTGTCTGGCTGAAGGGCACAAATTGGGAAGAAGGAAAGAACTAAGATTCGGGTTTAACGTCCCGTCACCCGTAATTGAAGACACAGTCAAACTCATATAGGTGAAGTAAGAGGTTGGAAATCAACTGTACCCTTTTAAAGGAATCATCTCGGCAATCACCTTAAACTATTTAGCTAAATCACGGGAAACCTAAATCTGTATAGCTGGACGCTAATTTGAACCATCGCCCTTGCGAACGCAAGTCCAATGTTTCACCACTGTGTTAACTCGCTCGGTAACTTTTTGTTTTCATTCTCTAGGTAAAAGCGAGTACCGATCCATTGTAGAGTCAGCCACAATTGGTAAGAGTTCATGCTGTTTATACGTCTCAGACGGTACAATAGTACCAGTTCAGGATTGGTCAAGACGACGAACAGCAAGAACGGTACCAACACATCCACGGACAGTTGTTAGCACACTGGATTCGCATTCAGGAGGACAACGGTTCAAATCGGCCTGCGGCCATCCTGATTTAAGTTCTGATTTTCACAAATCACTCCGGGCAAATGCCAGGATGGTTCCTTGGAAAGGGCACAGCCTGTTCCCCTCCCATACTTGACAAAATACATTGGTGTCCAAAATTGAAGCAACAAACAGAAATTTTGTAAGGTTGCGTTTATTTTGCCACAAAACAGTATAAAAAGGCGATAGAAAAGTAGAAAAAATGTAAAGAATACAGAACGTAATCAAATGCAACATGCATAACGGTAAACAAAAATGTTCTTTGTTTTTTCCAACTTAACGGATTTGCACACACATTTTGACAACTGTTAACGTGCATAGTATGGGCTGTCGCCACCTCTGGCACCAATACTAGCTTGAAAACGAAGGGACGATCTGTGAACGATGTCATCAATTTTATGTTAAGGCAATAACGCCCACTCTTCCTGCAAAGAGTCAGCTGTCAGAGATTGGTGCGAGATATCAGGTAGCCGCGGCGCGCTGTGAATTTTGACCTCTCGTGTAGACGGCAACCTCTATTTCTCGAGAGCTGTTCGCCGTAGCTCTCAAAGAAAAACTACACCGGCATTGTAGGGAAAGCTGAAACTACTCGGACAGCGCTGAGCGGCCGTATTGCGTCCTAGAGCTATGTCGCATTTCACAGTTTGTACACTACCACACTTTGGTACTATATTTTGCCATAGTCGTAAACACATCAAATAAAAGTATCCACGAAACTGCGTGTTTTGAGCCATAATATGTGGCCGTGACGTGTTTCTGAGTGTCGAAATCGCCCTTTTTATCTACTAAACGAAGTTCACGAGCAGTCACCCTATTTCAAAAGTTGTAGACTTAAACAGTGCTACGCAGCCAATAATATATAAAAATATCGTAGACATAATATATAGAATTAAGAGACTAAAATAAAAACTGTCAATGAAGAGACTCTATCCCACGGTAATATGAAAATACAAATGAAAGACTATTGCACTAGCCACTGCGTCACATCAACACAGCAACGACCTGCTTTATAAACGTGCACCGGCACTCCCGGGACATTAGAAACTACTGTCGCAATGGATACGCACTGCGAGCGAATGTCAGCGACGCGTCGGCGAAAAAATAACGAAAAAAGCTGCCGGGAAGTGGACACAGGACAGCGTTGCGTACTTAATTAGTTTGTCGAGCGGTTCTAAGCGCTGCAGTGTGGAACCGCGCGACCGCTACGGTCGCAGGTTCGAATCCTGCTTCGGGCATGGATGTGTGTGATGTCCTTAGGTTAGTTAGGTTTAAGTAGTTCTAAGTTCTAGGGGACTGATAACCTAAGATGTTAAGTCCCATAGTGCTCAGAGCCATTTGAACCATTTGAACTTATTTAGTTTGTACTAGGAAAGGCCAGCGTTATGAAATGTACGGTTACTGAACTACAGGCACTGGGATAAGATGCAAAGTTTGTTGGCTGAAATTTAACAGAATATCCGCAATTCAACGAATCAGGCAAAGTTGTTTTATAACGTAGATTAATTAATACAAAAAAGAAGTGAAGTAAATTGCCATTTAACTTCAAGTAACTCAGCTGTCTTCGTAAATTTATATGACATGGTATTTATTGATTATATCAGTTTGTTAGGTGTTAAAGACCAGACGTTGAGGAACTTACGAATGGTTCCATAAGTCAATCCAAATAAAACGTTCAAATACATGTATCATCCGTATTTGCCTTTTGAACTTCTATAGGTATCAGGAAGAAATTGTAATTCTGTTTGATCGTTTTACGGTGTGTTCATAAATTTTACTTTTTGGCTGTGTAATTACAATTGATTGAACCACGATTTTCGTGCCGTAAGCGTTTCGCCTTTATTGTTTGCAATGCATCTTCAGTGGCAGGTTTCGTGGTTGTTCTATATGTTGTGTGTTTTCATGTGACAATCGTAAGAGGAAGAACAGTATCAAAAATGGAACGAAAACACAACATGTAGAACAACATCCAAGGAACCTGTCACTGAAGATGCCCAACGCAGAATAAAGGCGAAACGCGTATGGCACGAAAATTTTGTTTTATTCAGTTGTAATTAACCGGTCTAAAAGTAAAAATTATCACCATCCCGTATTACACGCAACTGAGGACGCGACAGGACTACAAAAGTTGACGATGTTATTTCATCATAATCGTTACTTTACCACATATTAAAGATAATAGCTGATGCTAGAAATATTAGGGTTTCAAGAAGTCTGTCTTTAACACTAATGGGTTTACGGATAGTGGTATCTAGATTGGTAATTTTGGGTCCAGTTATAAAGAGCGTTTCGGCCATCTCCATCGCTATCATTCCCGTAAAATTTCGATATTGCGGATTTTCCATCACAAGCTCTACAATGAGATTCTTATACGCTCCGAAATCATCCCGTACAAAATCCGCTTTCTTATCCCACATGAAGATGGTCGTTTAAGTATTTTCTGTGCCACTAAATCTGATAAAAGCGCAGCAAAAGCCTGACGCTCTGCCATCGCAGCCTGTTCATTCACGCACAGAACTACGACAGAAAAATCTCGAGGACAGTGATCTGACAGACATTTCCATCTCGCTGTATGTAAACGGTTTCGGAATCTGCTCTCGCAACGGTCTCAGACACTTACATCAAGTACACCAAAGGAACTAGCAAACTATCAGCACAAATTCTCCCTTCGTGTAAACAATTCTGCTAGTACTGAAACTTCCTGGCAGGCCCGAGACTGGAACTCGGGACGTTTGCCTTTCGCAGGCAAGTGCCCTACCGACTGAGCTTCCCAAGTACGACTCATAACCTGTCTTCACAGGTCCAATTCTGACAATATCTCGTCTCCTACCCTGCAAACTTCACAGAAGCTCTCCTGGGAACCTTGCAGAACCAGCACTCCTGGAAGAAAGGATACTGCGTAGACATGGCTTAGCCACAGCCTGGGGGATGTTTTCACAGGAGAGCTTGTGTGAAGCTTGGGAGGTAGAAGACGAGGTACTGGCAGAATTGGAGCTGTGAGGACGGGTCGTGAGCCGTGCCTGTTTAGCTCAGTCGGTAGACGACTTGCCCGCGAAAGGCAAAGGTTACGAGCTCGAGTCTCGATCCGGCACACATTTTCAATCTGCCACGAAGTTTCATACGAGGAGCTGCCGGAGTTGGCGGCCATGTGTGCGAGAAGTGTGCTCGCTTGTGTGTATGAGTGGTAGGTGTTTCTCTTTTTTTGAGGAAGGCTGTGGCCGAAACCTTTGTGTGTCTAAGTGTGCCTGTCAGCGACGTAACGAGTCGTCTTTACGGTAAGTAGCGATCTACCGTTTCCTACACCGTTGATATTCTCTTTTATTTTCAGTTTTACGGAGGAACGGAGAGAAACGAAGACTGGGCAGAGTGACGGTGGGCAGGCACGGGTGAGTCAGCTGCGGCCGGCGGCTGCCAGGTGAGGAGGCCGCAGAAATAGCGCTTGCGAAGGTCAGTGTGCGGCCGCATTCCGGGCGGGCGCGAGGGTCACGCCAGCGGACCGCCGCGCCGGCACCCCGCCCTCTATATGCCCGTGCGGCGCTTCCTCTCTCGTCGGTTGTCATCCGCGACCGCCGCTCCAAGGAGTCGCAGTATACGAGACGGCAGTTGATAACGGAGTCACACAGGACGTTTGGAAAAAAGAAATTAAAGTACAGAGTGTCTCAAAAGGTACGCTACAACTTCAACGTGTTGTAGCTCCCAAACTAATTAAGATGTTCTCGCCAATTTGTAATCGAATTGCGTGCCAATTGAGTATCGGCTCTGTTGTGCGACTGAATCCGTTATGTGCTGTTAGAAAGGTCACGGAGCGTAGTAAATGACGGAAAATCATCGAGTGACACAGAAGTGATATCTGTCGTTCCCCAAGGAAGTGCCTAATCTATCCAAGCGATTTAGGTGACAATCTGAGCAGCCCACTTGCATGGTTTTGGGTTGATGCCGTCATTTTCCATGAAAATCAAAACCAATTGCAGAAATGACTTCGACACGATAACTCTATGGTCTGAAAAGCAATAATTGTCTCTGAATAAGGAAAAGTTTCAGATCATCCACACGAGTACGAAAAGAAATTCTTTAAATTTCGATTGCTCGATAAATCACACAAATTTGTCCAACTACAGTCAATACCTAGGAATTACAATTACGAACAGCTTAAATTGGATCGATCACACATATAATTTTGTGGGGAAGGCAAACCAAAGACTGCATTTTATGGGCAGCACATTTAGAATACACAACTAAAGAGACTGCCTACACTACGCTCCTTCGTCCTCTGCTAGAGTGTTGCTGTGTAGTAAGGAATCCTTACCATATAGGATTGGCGGAGGTTATCGAGACAGTCCAAAGAAGCGCAGCTCGTTTTGTATTATTATCGCGAAACAGAGGAGAAAGTGTCACGGATATGATAATTGATTCGGGTTGGGAGTCAACAAAACAAAGGCGTTTTTCGTTGCGGTGATATTTTTTCATGACGTTTCAGTTACCAACTTTCTCCTCTGAATGTGAAAATACATGGTGAGGTAGGAGGTACATGCTTCCATGGGTAATAGTATTAGAGGTAACGAAAAAAAAACTTCTTATGGACATAAGCCCTAATCCCAATGGTTTCCGAGATACAATACATTTAACACTACTTCTGCAGTTTTTTGAATAACTTGAAACCGCACCCTTCAGTGAAAACATTGTGCACTATAAAATTAAACTACAATAAATTTTCTACAGAAAAGTTCCCATTCTTTTTTTCTCTAGGACTAATAGTTTGCGCGAAGAGAGCGCGAGAACAGTGAATAATCTAGGGTGACTTACATATGTTGTAGGAAATTGGAAATTTGTGGTACGGTTTTATGGGACCAAAACTGCTGAGGTCATCGGTTCCTAAGCCTACACACTACTTATCCTAACTTAAACTAACCTACGCTATGGACAACACACACACGCCCATGCCCGAGGGAGGACTCGAACCTCGGGCAGGAGGGGCCGCGCATTCCGTGCATGACGCCTTAAACTCCACGCTACTCCGCGCGGTCTGGGAGTTTGTTTTCTCAGTGTCTCAATCGTACAAATGATTACATAGAAACCGTATTGGAGTAAAGAGAGTCACTAGGTAACAATGCTTCGTAATTTGCATCAACAACGTACTGCATGCTCTCAAAAAAGATCAAGTTTTCTGATGAGGTTAGTTTCTCGAGTACTCTATGTCAAGTATTTTTTAGAAAAAAGTGCCCCATATTTTTACAAGAGATTAGTGCTGATAACAACTAGAAAAAAGTCCTGTAAATATATCTCCAGAAAGAAATACCATTTCAGATAAGAATTAAATAGAAATTTACATATCTCAGCTGCGTATTGGCATTGCATAAAATTCAACGGGGACAGGTGAAAATTTGAGCCGCACCGGGTCTCGAACCCAGACGCTCCGCTTCTCATAAACGGTGTCTTAACCGCCTCCATCCGAGCACGCTTACTGCCCAGGCCCAATTCCTACGTGTCGCACACTACATTTGTAGTGTCCTTGCCCATTATCCGCTATCTGTTCGCAGCTATTCAGCTGAGTTTCTCAAGAGTTCGGACGAGTGAATGCAGCCGCACACAAGATGATAACGCGCCGTCAAGACGAATATATGTTTTGTTATGTGTTTCAATATGTACATTTCAGATAAGGAGTATGGTACTCGCGTCGATAATGTTCAGTTCTCAGTTACTTAGGATATTCTTCTATTGCACCTACCACTATAACAACATGTAGATAGATAGAAACATCGAGTAATCATTGAAGCAAGACATGAGGTTCGGTTTAGTGTCAGTGTATGGATAGCACATTTACAAGGCAGTACACTTTTCCAGATACTTTGACAGGTGTTGTTTATCAATAATTTTTATGCACGAAAAATAACAGGGGCCCACTTGAGAACGTCAACCTCTTAGCAAGACAGTGGATGTGGTTTGTACGTGCTGAGGTAGTATTCTGTTTCCTACACCTCGCACGGCAGTAATTAATTCAAACGTTTAGTGATGTCTAGATCGGCAGAGGAATTCCAGTAGCATGACTTTGCCCTTCATCTTGTCTTAACCTTCTGCACTCCTGGTATTATGGAAACAAACTCATTTGTGCATACCAAGCCCACCAACAAAGTTACAGGAGCATCCCATCTGACTTATGTGACTTAATACAGCCACGGTGTCCAAACAACTTCGTAATTCTTTGAGTAACCGTATGGAATACCTCCTATAATGCCACCGGACATTTAGATATTACGGAAGGGAATAACTCATATTGCAACAAGCTTCTGTTTCTGAACATATGTTTATTTTTTTCATGTTTGACCAATATTACCTCCAGTAAAAGTATAAAAAATTGATTTTTGCACACCACGTAAAGTGTAAATGACGTTTAAGTTCTTGGGTTCGTGTCAGCACAGGTCCTGTACCGGAGAAAAATGTGAGAAGTTTTGTGCATCACTGGTAAAATGCAGAGCTTCAATCTTTCCTTATATCCTCTGTACACGACGTTTTCTTCTTTTACAGTAAGTCTTCTTTCCCACCATAAACAGCTTGTTTTTCGAGATTATAGCGGCATTATAATCTTTTCCCTGGTGCCAATAACATATCCGCAGTAGCGTTCCGTGCAAGCCCAGCAGCTTGCAGGGTGTACGGAATGTCACGTCGTATCTGCCGGATGTGTACCGTCTGCTGGCACGCGGCCCGTTTTCCGTCAACTGCTTCGGTTTACACGCTGATGTGTAAAACAGGCGCTCCGTAGCACACAGCAACGCAACTGATAGCTCAACAGGAACTCAGGGAAAGACAAACGTAACTCAGATGAGAAATAGTGAACTTTATAAAAACGCTCATCTTGCCTTGGCGACCGCGCAATGCAAACACAATTACAAAATTGCTACGATGGCGTTTTTCTTGTATGCAAGATTACAAAATATCAAAATAAACAAAAATTACTCATAGAATTGAGATTATAGCGTATTAGCCCTCTGAGCAAGTACCCTGCATTCTTAAACGAAATGTACGTTCAGGCTTACTGCTGCATTAGACTAGATACGCACAACATTGCTGTTGAAAATGTCGATGCGATAACAGATCTCAACAGTAACAACGACGTTATTAGGTGGTATTAAAGAACGTAGAGAATTTGTACAGCGGAAAGTGAGAACCATATTCAGTGACCTAAATTACAACGGACGCTTCTTTTTTGTTATTTCGGCCTCAGTGAAATTAGTTGACAGCTTCCTGCAGCGCAAGATATAACATTCAATGTCTCTGTGATTCGATCCACGTTCTTCTATTGTAACTCTATGCAGGATGAGTGAGGAGGAAATGTACATGCTTTGAGTTTGAGGAGTGGTAGTATTGCTGATTCTGAACAAAAACTTCAAATGAAGATATCCCCTTTTCTTATCCGTATCCGACTTACAGCTGTTTGAAAATCACAGGCGTTAGTCGCGTGTCCTTCACCAGCACTCACATGCGAATACAACCAATGCGACTTTAGGATACGCAGTATTGTCTTTGCTTATCAATTCGATGCGCATTTCACTTGCTCACTGATTAGCGGAGAGTCGGTGGAGTCATTTCTTGGCCACCAAGGTCACGCCTTCTGACTTCATTAGATTACTGTTTGTGAGGTTGGCTAAAGAGCGCACTACAAGCGTAGAGTGGACATAAAAGAGGAACTTGGCGCTCGTATTTTACAAGCATATGGTCAAGTAAAGGAGGTTTCGATCCGGGACCGGCTTGCCTTCCAGAATGAGCTCAGGTCAGCTACACAGCGGCTGTCTACAAGAACTGCAAAATGCATTGCAGTTGACGGTGGACTTCAACATTTTCTGTGGAGAAATGTGCACCATTAAACACAAGTCATTACATCGCAATGTTTCGTTTACTATCACCTGCATTTATTATGTTTCCCACTGCTTTCATTACTTTCGTCGGAAACAGTTGAGAACAGTACATCATTATGTTCATATGACTTTTTTATTCAGTCACCCCTCAAAGCAGGTACCTTTCCTCCTGACTCACCCTGCATTTCTAATAGCAGTACCGCATAGACCACATCATCAACGAGGCGATAAGCACTGGCCTACCTTCTTCAGTCGCAACGCCACTGCTGCCTTATGCTTCATTAATTCAGACAGAGGATTTTTTTCTGACGAAATGCGTTAACGCGTTCCACCGAATGTGATGCACTTTTAAATGCTGAGCTAAAAAGTAATATGTTGTCCTACGAAAAATATTTATATTGTTTGGAAGTCTTCCTGTTCTTCGAAATTGCCGTGTCCCAGTACTAATGGATCACGTTGTTCGTCCCAGCCACAGGTGGAGGAGGTGGCACGAATACAGACGTTCCTACAAACACCAGCTTCCGTGTGGGGAGAAATAAAAAACAGTCATAAAGTGTGAACACACAGTGAATTGAGAAAAGTCATGGGACAGTGGCATGCACGTATACAGATGGTGGTAGAATCGCGTACACAAGGTATAAAAGGGCAGTGCATTGCAGATCTGTCATTTGTGCTCAGATGATTCATATGAAAAGGTTTCCGTCGTGACTATGGCTACACGACGGTAATTAACAGACTTCCAACGTGGAATGGCAGTTGGAGCTAGACGCATGGGACATTCCATTTCGGAAATCGTTCGGAAATCGTTAGGGAATTCAGAATTCTGAAAACCACAGTATCAAGAGTGTGCCGAGAATACCAGATTTCAGGCATTACCTCTCACCACGGACATGGCAGTGTCCGACGGCCTTCACTTAACGACCGAGAGCAGTGGCATTTGGGTAGGGTTGTCAGTGCTAACAGACAAGCAACACCGTGTGAAATAACCGCAGAAACCAATGTGGGACCTATGAAGAAAGTAACTGTTAGGACAGTGCGGCGAAATTCGGCGTTAATGGACTATGACACCAGACTACCAACGCGAGTGCCTTTGCTATGAGCACGGCATCGCCTAGGCTCGTGACCATATCGGTTGGACCACAGACGACAGGAATACCATGACCTGTTCAGATGAGACCCGTCTTCTGTCTGTAAGAGCTGACAGCAGGGTTCGACTGTGGCGCAGACCCCACGGCCATGGACCCAAGTTGTTAACAAGGCACTGTGCAAGCTGGTGGTGGCTCCATAATAGTGTGGGTTGTGTTTACATTGATAAGTGACTAGAAATGGTTATGTTCGGCTACTCTGAGACCATTTACAGCCATTCACGGAATGCGTGTTCCCAGACAACGATATAACTTTTATGGATGACAAAGCGTCATGTCACCTGATAGCGATTCGCTTGAAGAACGTCCTGGACAATTCGAACGAATGATTCGGCTACCTAAATGTCGCGACATGAATCTCACGCATATTTATGGGACATGGGTGAGATGTCAGTTCGTGCGTAAAATCTTACACCGGGGACACTTTCACAACAATGGACGGCTACAGAGCATGGCTGATTATTTCTGTATGGGATTTCCAACGACTTGTTGAATCCATGCCACGTCGAGTTGCTGCAGTACGCCGGGCGAGAGCAGGTCCGACACGACATTTAGAGGTATCCCGCGATTTTTGTCACCTCAGCGTAAGAGGACAATAGGATATCGCAGAAGCGTGGACTGACCACCTGCGTCAGAGGATCAACCGGCACCACTCCGCAGCGGTGATTCTCTGGCGCGCAGGCAGCTCGCTGCCGACTGGTCTAGTGTGGGAGGGGCTACACAGCAGAGCACACAATGCGGCGACTCACCGCCACGTAGAACTTGACGAAGAGCCCCTGGGGCTCGGCGACAGCCATGGCGACGTGAGCACGGGCGGGCGGCGCGCTGCCTACTGCCGCCTCTGCCGCTGCCGCTGCCGCTGCTGCTGCTCCTATCTTCTGCGGCCCTTGAGCCGTATTTATAACCCGCGCGGCCTCCGCCGCCGTCCTCCTACATCGACAACCGTTCACAGCCATGCTGCCTCAACCGCTCTCACGCTGGCCTGCGTCCCAGCACGTGTATCACCAGCAAACAGTCGAGTACTCGCAGGAAACGGATCAACAGCGAAGAGTAGTTCTCACTGTTTACACCAAGTTTATGTCCCTCGTTTCCTTGGTCGACCTACGTGCTGTTTCTTTCAGTTGTAGTTCATGATTCTCATCGGTAATCTTTGGCTTTTTATTCTATTCACACGTAGTTTCCATTTCTCTTTGAAATTGAGGGTCGTCCAATAAGTAATGTAGCGCATTTTCTTTTTGTGAGGTAATTTTGGTTGTAAAAACGCGGATTTTGTTGTGGGACATTGTGGAATATTCCCGGTTCAGCTCCTGCAGTTTCATGAAGTTCCAATAGACGGCGGGGCTATATTCAACCTTCAAAATGGTGTCTGCAACGGAGGTGCGTTCCAGGCAGAGCTGTCACTGAGATTCTTTTGGCGGAAAACCAGAGCATCGCATATATTCGTAGGCGCTTGTGGAACGTCTACGCTACCGAGACCTGGCAGGGAACAAAAGCACAGCGAGTCGTTAGAGGAGACGTCTGCCACACAGCAAAAAGGTCGCGCAAACCTGTCAGATCTCCCGTGTGCCGGCCGGCTGCCCATATACGTGACTCCTGCAATGTGTTCGTCGCCACAAAAATGCAGACGAGCTTCTCCGTGAGAACGCAAGGCCTCACACAAGTCTGTGCAGCCGAGAGGTACTCAAAACTTCACTGGGCTGTTGTTGCTCACACAGTCTGCAGCCCGGATCCCGCAGCTTCCGGTTTCAATCTGTTTGGCCCAGTGAAGGAGGCACTCTGCGGAAAGCAGTACTTGCATTATGGGAAGGTTATTGATGCAGCAAGACGTTGGATCAGACGTCGACCATCAGTGTGGTACCATGCGGGCATACAGGTCGCGTCAGTAAGGTGACGTAAGGCCGTCACAATGAACGGAGATTATATTAAAAAATAGGGTTTTACAGCGAAAAGAGTGGGGAATAAAACGGTGTATTGGAACCCTGAATAAAACCAACCTGCTTTCAGCAAAAATGTGATGCGTTACTTATTGAGCGCCCCACGCACATTCAGCTCATTTCGAACATCTTCATTAAATCTCATCTTTTACAGCCGTTTAATCTCCCCAAGAATGTATTCTCTGCTGCTTTTATTTTGGTGTCATATTTCTTTTTATTTGCCCAACTCTTCCTGAATAAGTGTCTTTTCATGTTCTGTAGTTAATGGGTCTGTTTACTGTTGCACATATAGCTTCAAATTTGTGCATCTTTTCATCTACGAGGTGTGGCTATAAAAAATAACGGGACTGATATTGCCACAGAGTAAGTACGCATGCGCCAAAGATAACGACCAGTCGCTGTGAAGCATGAAGCCAGAGTCAAACACAACAGTCGCTAAAGTATGTCCGGTTTTTGTCACCACTTCGACAGCAGCACACCAAGCGGCCAGTAAGCGACACTCAGCCTACGATATCGGACGAGTGTGAATACTATCGTTTATGCTCATTGTAACATAGTTTTTACAATAGGGAGCGTATTTAGTGCCACAAAAATCGACAATAACTAAAAAATAACACCAAATTTACTGTTCTTTGGTTTCCTCAGGAGACTGGGAGGTGTGAAACCGTAGATTACAGGGCAGTTTATTTACAATTCTCTTGTGACGCACGGATACTTGCTGAAGAGTGGCGTTTCCTTTTAATAATAAAAACTGCCAGTTAACACCAGAAGTTTTGTTCGCTACACATCCAGCCAAATCAATGAATGAAATGTAATGCCCACATTATTTGACGCAACAAATACGCCACCACACCTGCAGCTGAAGGGAAAACCGCATCGACGTCATTATAAAACGTCAAAAAGCAATAAAACTTTTTCACAACAGGGAAGAAACCAATTCCACAGTTGTTGATACATCTGTGCCACAACCGGCAAGATCTTAAAGATATTCGCTTTTGAAGCATAAGTAATTACATTTACAAAAACATTCGTTTATCAGAAACTCGAGTGAAATGAAAAAAGGACGAATCATTAGACTTCATAAAACACTTTTCATGAGTCAACGAAAGTATCTATCACAATAAGAACAAACAACAACGGAAATACCTGCGTCTCATGCATGAAATATGTTTTTATATTCTACTGCTGTCAGCGGAATAAGCTGCAATTACGCACGTACTCGAAAGTATTTCTCGTGTGTAATTTGTAGCTTATGTCACTGAATCAGTGGAATTCGGTTGTTTTTACATTTATTTCACGAATATTTATGCCCGTTGCTCCTTTAGAAATGCATGTAACGAAAAATATTTCAATTATTTTATTAATTACATAGAAAAATAAATAAAACACACATCATCCTTACGACAAATGTCATTGCTTTTCACGGCTTGGAGCACTAGTGTCGTTCCAGCTCTCAAACGGGAACAACTGTCACACCACTGAGTATTGCAAAAGTGTATGTTAGACTGAGGTGAAGCTTTGTCAGTCGAATGCGGAGTGCCGGGTATCTGTTGATGAATCAGTGTGATCGTGATATTCGTATGTGTAAGTGCTGTATTTGGTTTATTCGGAGAAATGATATATGTAATAATAATACAGCAACGAATTGTCGTGAACTTGCACATGAAACTTGGAAAAACTGCTACTGAAACCTAACTTTTTGACAGGTTCAAGCGTTTCCAATATGGCCGTGAAAAAGTTGAAAGTGACTCACACCCAGGACGCCCTTCAACATAAACAGATGAAACTATTCAAAATGTAGGTTACCTCAACGTTCGTTGAGGATTCGATCGATTGCAGAATCTGTAGGAATTGACAAGGAACGCGTAAGGCAATAAGCAATTTAACATGAGAAAGTGTGTGCCAAGCTGGTGTCGAAAATTCTCACAATCCAACAAAATAAGCTCGTGAAAATGTTTTAACTAACACTTCAAGCACGAAAAACGTTTCAATGGTGCTGAGCGACACCCACACAATATATTTTGAAAGAATACACCAGCATTTGACAGTATATTACAGTATTTTTCTTCTGTACAATCTAGATTTCGGCTCTTACGCCATTATCGAGTACATTGCTCTTAGACCATTAACATGTCATAACAGGTAAAGTCAGCCCAAAGCAGGCTGACTTTACCAGATATGACGGGTTACAGGTCTAAGAACATTGTTCTTATGGCGTAAAAGCTCAAATTTAGATTCTACAGAAGAAAAATAAAGCAATATACAATTAAATGACAGTGTATTCTTCCTTTTTTTTAAAAGAAAAAAGCATATACACACTTTGAATACCATAGCAAATGATCCTAATTTTTTTAGAAAGAGTGATGACATTTGACGAATCTTGGTTTTTCACTTCCGATCCAGAAACTAAGCACCATGCCATCCACTTAAAGGCCCAGCTTCACCGAGAGCGAAGAAAGCTCGAATGAACAAATCAAGATCAAAGGGATGATTGTTTTCTCGATACTCACGGAATTTTGTATCTTCACTGGATTATTAATCGAAATCACTGCCTTGAAGTTTTTGCTCAACTCCGTGAGCAAATGAGATGAAAGCGACCCGAATTGAGGGTGAACATGTCATGGGTTTTGTATCAAGATAACGTAACGGCTCTACAATTAAAGAGGTTAGTGGCGCAGAACAGCGTCCCATTGTTGGACCACCCACCTTATTCGGCTGACCGAGCACCATGTAACTTTTATCTGTTCCCCACGGTCAGATCTTCTTTAGAAGGAACCAGATTTTCGTCCGTTGAAGCAGTGGAAGCAAAAATGCCATGCGTCATCAAGGAACTCACACACGAAGACTTCCAGCATTGTTTCCATCAATGGAAAATTCGCATGGAGCGTTGTAGGGATAGAAGAGGGGAGTATGTAAAGGGTGACCACGCGTATATCTTAAAAATAAAATGTTTTACAGCAATATCCCTTTACTTTAAGTCACATCTCGTATATCATTATCAAAATAGCATCTCCTGTCGAGCCTAAGTATTTAAAATGGGACACCTGTTCCATTAATTTGTTTTTATTTACCATTTTCGACTGTCCTGAGCATTTACCATGAGAGGCCACAACTTAAGTCTTATGTAATGGAAGTGTTTGATTGTATTGGTTTGACCGATGTACTGCCAACTGGAGGCTGTCTTCACTTAATTTTATTATTACATTATCATCTGTGAATAGTAATGTATTTCGATGAGTGTGTTTATCCAGTTAAATTCCTTGATAACTGTCTGAGTTTCAGTTTTAAATATACGAAGGGACTTCAAAAAGTAAGTTACACATTATTGTGGCAAGCCAATTAACTTTTATCGAATGCTGCACTACACTACAAAGTGATACAGTTGGATGACACAGTCCTTCAACATAGCCACCAAGTCTGCGTGAACAAGGTCGAAACATTCCACCAATAATTCATTTCCTCGACGATAGCTATGTGCCCCTCGGTCACAGAGCATTCCAGAACCGCTGTGTGAACGTTCTCAACATTGTAAAATATCTTTCCTCCCCAGATGTTCTTGCAGCTTGCCGAATCTTACGGTGCAACATCTGGACTTCCCCATCTCTATCATCTACGTCTGTGTGCAATTTCGAGTTTTACCCGCAAGAATCTAACCGTCCTAGGCACTTCAATTCTGGAGTACGTTTCCAGTTGCCGCGCCATTTAAATTGCAACATTTGTACCGCAGCAGAGTGTGGTTCACGAACGCTCCATACCCTCTGTTCTTAGCCATTTAGGTAACGATATTGGCCAGTATGACCCTGTCAACTGACCTCGGAGAGTTTCATGCTAAATTTATTGATAAGCCACTTTAAGACTGAAGTACCCAGAACGCCACAGAAACTGTTAAGGATAACGTTGAGTGAAGCCTTGTGAATCTGTGTCATCGTACAGAACTCCATTGTCGAAGTCATTGTCGATATTTCTTTGGAGGAATAGAATACAGATAGAATTATTGGTATTAGAGTCCTCAGAAAGTCGTACACTTCAAGTGATGACGCATAACATGTAATTGTAATTAGTACAGATGTCAGTTCCTGAAAACATTTTTTTGTTAACGCTATTCTCTCACATTAAAAAGCCGTAAGCGCAGGTGAATTTCCCGTTCATTTTATTATATAATCGCAATCTATTAACAAGAATCTGCGCAATTTCAGTGACGTAACAGGCTATGTTGTTCTCGTTACTCTAGGGAGGTTCAAAATGGCTCTGAGCACTATGGAACGTAACTTCTGAGGTCATCAGTCCCCTAGAACTTAGAACTACTTAAACCTAACTAGGACATCACACACATCCACGCTCGAGGCAGGATTCGAACCTGCGACCGTAGCGGTCACGCGGTTCCAGACTGTAGCGCCTAGA
The DNA here is from genome assembly GCF_023864345.2 of Schistocerca serialis cubense. Taxonomy (NCBI): domain Eukaryota; kingdom Metazoa; phylum Arthropoda; class Insecta; order Orthoptera; family Acrididae; genus Schistocerca; species Schistocerca serialis. Next base: position 421,209,670 of record NC_064641.1, read on the forward strand.
ACCGCACGGCCACTCCGGCCGGCAATGACTAATGATATGTGAAAAGCAACATCAGCAGATACAGTAAAATGGCATGAAATAGCGCAGTTCATCACGTTTGACGAAACATATTGTTAAATGTCTTCGGTGTGCATTTGCGCAGCTGCAACGATTAAGCAAACCGATCGGCGGTTCGATTTGGATTCCGAAACGACAGAAGAACGTCAGTTATCGCGGGATGTACGGAACGGACGTTTACAGCCGTGCTAACATCAGACGTCCATCGCTTTGTAAACTCTGTAGCAGACAGCGAAGCAGAGAAAATGGTAGCAGGATGTGGAATTCTGCCAGATTCGTCGACACGCTCGTAAAGGAGAGGATATTTGCTGTCGACTGGCGATAATCAGATATTCCAAAGGAGCTGCAGTCTTTTCGTGATCATCTTGGCAGGACTCGTTTGCTTTTTTTTTCTTTAAATCGAGCGAGAGAGCAAAATACACAAGCTATAAACCGGAGTGAGAGCTGGGCTGCTTACACAATCCGCGACTATGAGAATGATGTTTGTAAAGAACAATGAATAACGCAGCGGCCCGGACCACCCCTCAGCACTCAACCCTTCCCCCATAATATGATAAGAGCGGAGAAGTCAAATGGGGTCGCGGTTGACAATCATTAAAGAGAAATCTCACCTGTAAGTTTATAATCTGCGTAAAAAAGCACTGGTTACTTCAAATGGCTCTGAGCACTATGCGACTTAACTTCTGAGGTCATCAGTCGCCTAGAACTTAGAACTAATTAAACCTAACTAACCTAAGGACAGGATTCGAACTTGCGACCGTAGCGGTCGCTCGGCTCCAGACTGTAGCGCCTAAAACCGCATGGCCACTCCGGCCGGCCTCCTGGTTACTTCGTGGTGCGGAACCAGAGGTAGGTCGGTTCCTCGTTACTGCAGCTACTCTGTGCCTCACGTTATGTACAGAATTGAATAACGACGCAGGAATCGCGCTCTATTGGCCTAACGCGATAATAATTGAAATAAACTAGCTGAATGACTGGGCAAACACCACTTCCATGCTCTACCTCTTCGGAAAGGGAACACGATTTAAATACGTTAGAATGACATTAAGGCTGTGCCCAAACAAAAGGAATATGTACTAGCTACGTTAAGCAAAACAGACGTTTGTTTAGCCTTGAACAAATCATGAGGTTACTGGGAAGCTCCGATAGGAATCAAGATAAAAAATTTTAAACTGGTTCGTTTAACTGACAGCAGTAAAGTCACCACTCGTGAAGAAGTATTTAAACTCGAAAAACCGTGATATTTCATAAAAGTGCCAAGAGTTGCTGATGAAACAATTCTTTATTTATTACATCCATTTTTAATCATCCTCAAGTATCATAAAATTATTTACAATAGTCTACGTGGTAACATTATTAGGGTGACGATGATCCAAAGATGGAAATCTGGAGTAAAGTAATTATCTTATCAGCAGCTCTTGACAGTTTTCTAAAATACGGCTATTTTTTAACATTTGCGAGCTATATGGCACCACCTACACAAAATCTATTTATACTTGGGATTACACAACGCAGCTAGCCCACGGAATCTATGGAACACATAAGCTTAATATACATTACTGATGGCTCTACAAAACGGGAAGAGAACCAAGTGACAATCTGAAGGATGTGTACAGCCATGGGGAAAATTACGTGGTCGTTACTTACGTGAATGCGAGTTGTATGAAATTAGGGGGAGAAGTTTTAATGAAGAGAGCCATGAACGTCGAAGACAGTCCGGATATACTCGACAATTTTCTGCTTATAGCTGAACAGACAATTTGGAGGTGCTGCGTTCCAGTTTCAACATTACAACACGTTCTTTCAGAAAACGACTACTGTTTTCTCACTCGGATGCTTAGTTGGATAATCATTATTCTCTCTACTTCGTCTTATACGAGGCTGAGTCAAATGAAAACCTTAAATATTTTTTAAATATTATTTATTGTGCAGAAGTGGTACAAAGCTCCATCACTTTTCAACATAATCTCCCCCACGCTCAATGCAAGTTCTCCAGCACTTACAAAGAAAAAAATTCTTTTGGTAGTCCGCGCAACCACTCATGCACCCCGTTGCGTACCTCTTCATCAGAACGGAACTTCTTTCCTCCCATTGAGTCTTTCAGTGGTCCAAACATACGGAAATCACTTGGGGCAAGGTCTGGTGAGTATGGTGGATGAGGAAGACACTCAAAATGCAGGTCTGTGATTGTTGTAACTGTTGTACGGACAGTGTCGGGCCTTGCATTGTTATGTTGCAAAAGGACACTTTCTGACAGCAATCCACGTCGCTTGATTTGATTGCAGGCCGCAGATGATTTTTTTGGAGATCTGTGTATGATTCACTGGTGACAGTGGTCCCTCTAGGCATGTAACGCTTCAAAATGACGCCTTTTTCGCCCCAAAAGAGAGTTAGCATAACCGTCCCTGCTAATGGTTCAGTTCGAAACTTCTTTGGTTTTGGTGATGAGGACTGGCGCCATTCCTTGCTCGCTCTCTTCGTTTCCGGTTGGTGGTAGTGAACCCAGGTTTCGTCCCCAGTAACGATTGATTCTTGCAAGGAAGCCATCATCTTCTCGTTCAAAGCGCCGAAGAAGTTCTTCACAAGCATCAACACGTCGTTCTCTCATTTCAGGAGTCAGCTGCCGTGGCACCCAATCTGCAGACACTTTGTGAAACTGGACCACATCACGCACAATATGGTGTGCTGACCCATGACTAGTCTGTAAACATGCTGCAATATCATTCAGTGTCACTCGGCGGTTTTCCTTCACTATGGCTTCAACTGCTGAAATGTTCTGTGGAGTCACAACTCGTTGTGCCTGACCTGGACGAGGAGCATCTTCCACTGAAGTCACACCATTTGCGAACTTCCTACTCCATTTGTAGACTTGCTGCTGTGACAAACATGCATCACCGTACTGAGCCTTCATTCGTCGATGAATTTCAATAGGTTTCACACCTTCACTACGCAAAAACCGAATAACAGAACGCTGTTCTTCCCTGGTGCAAGTCGCAAGTGGGGCGGCCATCTTTATACTGATACTGCGACGGTATGTGTGCGTCCGCATCTACAGGCCATTCTGCACGCTGTTTGTAGCACGCTTACCAACTTACAGGATAACGGCGTGAAATTTCGATTTGTTATTACAAATTTAAGGTTTTTATTTGACAGCTATCAACAGCAAAAAATAAAATCATGTTTATCTATGGTCTATTACAGGGTGGCCACGCATATGGTTCTTGCCTCGAACTAGAGTGTCTATTGTCGGCGAGGCAATGCGGTACACGCGGCGCGTTTAACTGTCATAGCAGATTAGGACTGTTCCTGATAGTTCTTGAAACTAAAAACTTTGCTCGCTTCAAATGTCTAACGAAAAGTACTGGAACCTTTCCCGAAGTGCAGATAGAAATAGGAGATAATTTATGTAAAACTCTGAGTTCGTTAAAGAAATAAATGTCATATATCGTGAAGCGAAGACTCTTTAAACTTTCTTTTTTATGTCTGGAAATTTCGTTTGCCGGTGATATGAAGGAAAGCTGTTCGGTTTCACCGCCAATTATAAAGAACTCAGCAGCTGTAGAGTTGGAGCTACTGGAACTGCAAGAGAACGAATGACTAAAAGCACTGGTGCAAAGTAGTTGTTCAACAATTTCATTTCTAAGCAAAAAAAATCCCAGCAAAATCCCGCAGCAAAGGACTGTGCCAAGAAGCTGATATCAGTTTTCGGGATCACTTTTGTGCGTGAATCACTGTATTCAACCAGGCGCGAATCCAAGGGACGGAGGTTCGAGTTCTCCTCCAGGCGTGGGTGTGCGTTTGTGTATGTGTTGTTAGTTTAAGTTACATTTAGTAGTGTGGAAGCCTAGGAACCGATGACCTCAGCCGTTTGGTCCCGTAGGACGCGGGGATGACCCCCACCCAGAAGAACGTTTTACTAAATGCGTTTGTATTTTTAAATATTCAATTTTCAAGTTCCTTACGTAAGATTCGAAAAGTAAAGCAGCATGAAAAGGATCTAAAACGGCAAGGAATTCTATAAGGTTAACACAGTACACTTTCCAGCGACCAGCTCCAGAGAGCATTCTAGTTAAGTAAAGGCCGATTCACACTTGACGGAACGAGGCGGATCTTAACGTCAAAACATTCCACAAAGTATTTCAAGGCGGCATTAACGCAGGCCATCGTGGTCGTGCGGTAGTGTTCTCGCTTCCCGCGCCCGGGTTCGATTCCCGGCGGGGTCAGGGATTTTCTCTGCCTCGTGATGACTGGGTGTTGTGTGATGTCCTTAGGTTAGTTAGGTTTAAGTAGTTCTAAGTTCTAGGGGACTGATGACCATAGATGTTAATTCCCATAGTGCTCAGAGCCATTTGAAACATTTGAACGCAGGCCATCAACAGCACGAAACGAAACGGTACGTCATCGCCAGGGATTCTCGGCGAAAGGAGGTGGGGGGGGGGGGGGGGGTTCCCGTTCACTTTGTGGAGGGAACAGTGTTATCGCTGTTAATGGAATTCGAGCTTTTGCGTCTTTTTAGTCTTCATTTTATTATTTGCTTCGTTTTCGTGACAAATTGCAGATGTTCGATGACGACTTGGATTTTTTATATTGAGTGTTCTTCCACAAGCGAGGTCAGATATCTGGAAGCGAAAACTGATTTAGGTTTTTACAATAACTCAATACCTACATCTGCAAGTCTACACTGTGTACACAAACATAAGAACATAAATTTATAAAGCAATTTTCATGAAATAACCTCTTATGAAGTGAAAAATTCAGCTCTATTGGCGATGAAAAGTACAGTTGCTTACGACGCTATTTGTTGCGCAGGAAAAAGAAACCAACGTAATGGATAAGGCAAGCAGACTCTATGCATTCACTTCTATATACCGTTTCATGTTTTGAAAACGTTTCATTTCTCAACGATTTACTATACAAAACTGATGATGAACATTCTTTATGAAGTTTGATGTCGCCATTCATCATTCCGATACTATATACTTTGACATTTTGTATCACGGACAGTTTCTCATAACCTCACTTTCGCCGTTCAGTAGTGGGCTAAGCGAAATGAAATCGTGTTGACTTTGCATCTCGTCTGAACACACCGCCATCTGACGGTGACGTCGAGTGCCGTTCTATTGTTGTAACAATGAATGGGGCACGGTTAGGTAGAACCAGCAGACCATAGGAAGTTGAGTTAGGCAAGGCAGAAGGGGAAACACCCTTCAGTAAGAATAATATGTAGCAGATACACTGACCGGTGACGGCGGAATCAAACAGAATTCCCCTTCTTACATAGCCATATTCTTCATACATGTGTTTGCAGTCGTAGTACTAACAATGAGTGAAATACATGGCGTTTCAAGAAGAATATGCTTATTTCGAATGCATATATTTACTAAACTTTAAGACAAATATGAAACTTAACACACATATTTACGAACCTCTCAAGTTCAGATTACAGATGTTCAATATGTCCTCCATAAGCTACACGAACAATATCACGTCGGTATTCAAATTCCTCCCATACTCGTGCAAGCATGTCCTTCGTCAATGATGCTATGGCAGTATGGATCCGGTTCTTCAACTCTTCCAGGTTCTGTGGGAGTGGCGGTACATGAACGTTGTCTTTAACGAAACCCCACAGGAAAAAATCAGAGGGTGTCAAATCCGGTGACCGTGGAACCCAGCTGAGACCTACTAAATCGCCAGCTCCTTGACGACCAATCCAACGGTTCGGTATTCAGATATTCAGGGACTTGGCAACTCCAGTGAGGGAGTTGTCTTCGTGAAGCCTCGGAAACAACCAGCTTTGTAACATAGCGAGATACTGCTGACCGTTAACCGTGTTTCCATCAAAGAAGAATGGGCCGTAAACAGATGATCGGGATATCGCACAAAACATATTGACTTTGGGCGAATCTCTTACATGTTCAACGGCTGCATGTGGGTTCTGTAGGCCCCAAATTCGAACATTGTGTTTTTTTACCTGACCGCTAACACGGAAAGTGTTACCATTGTCAATAGCATCAAGAATCTCGTTACAAAATGCCTTACGTTTGCGTTTGTCATCAGCACGCAGAGCTTGTAACAGCTGTAACTTGCACGGCTTCATAACCAACCGGCGTCTCAAGACACGCCAAATTGTTGTTGTAGGCAGTTATAACTCCCGACCGGCACGATGAGTTGATTTTGAAGGACTACGTTGGAAAGCAGTTTGAATTCGTGCAAGATTTTCTTCAGGAACACGAGGGCGGCTAGGACTCTTTCCTTTACATACACGTGCTGCATCTAGCAACTGTCGATACCATCTGAGAATGTTCCACCCGTTCGGAGGATCAATTTGGTATCTCAACCTGAAACGTCTTTGCACTGTAATCACGGAAATGCACTTCGCAAATTCGAGAACACAAAATGATTTCTGCTGAGGAGTAGCCATTATAAATATATGACGATTACCAAGCAAAACAGAAGACAACTGACATCTAGCCGTTATTAATATAAACTAGACTATGTATTCGTTTCTCCAATAGCCAACCGAGGCGCAGCTATCGATAGTTTGGACAAAATAATAGCTTGTAATACGTATATTCTTTTTGAAACACCCTGTATTATAATGGTGACTGCAGATTTCGATTTTACATCGTGTAGACTGTTATTCTTGTATGTTGCATTCAAGCGATTCACTAATCACTAATGCAAGGAAGTTATATATATATATATATATATATATATATATATATATATATATATATATGTGTGTGTGTGTGTGTGTGTGTGTGTGTGTGTTAATGATATGATGTAATTGTGTGACATTAAACGTGGAAGTGGCAGGAAATTATATCTGGGGGAGGTAGAGGGAGGGAAAGCAAAAGCAAGAGACTTTGACCCCCTCCCCCCCGAATTCCTAGATCCGTGTCTGCACTTAACACATAATGTCATTCTATCCAAATCTAATTAACATAAACGTTCAAGTGAACATGAGAGAACCTCGTTCAATAGTTAACAGATTCCAAATCGCTCGCATCCAAAACGAACACTCGTAGAAGCATATCACAAAAGTAATGTCACGTTTTTGTTGTGAAACAAAACGTTGTAGTTAAAAAGTAGGTCTTTTTTTCAGTAATCAAATAAAAGCCTTTCTTCATTCATGTTTACTGCAGTCGAGAAGGCATAAGAAGCTAATCTCACAGCTGACAGCACTATTGCCAGCTTTCAGCTGAGAAGCGCAAAACAAATACCTTCTAGAAAGCTCCGGCAACACTGAGGTGTTGTCATAGAGACGTCTACAGACGCGCGTTACGTGACTGGTTGAGGCAGCTCGCCACGCTGCCACGCCCAGCGCTCTTCAGCTGTCAGAGGCCAACTTAGTCTCGACTACAGCCTCCGACCAATGAGTAGATGAACCATAAATTTGCGGCTCCCAATGGTAAATGATCACTTCTGGCCCATCATATAGTTATCTAAAAGTGCCAACACCTTACCTGAATTGCGTTTCACGGTCTATAGGGTGTTCTGAAACTATCGATTCACTTAATACAGGAGGAACAGAACATCGGAACAAATATATTGAATTACGATAAATACTGTCACTGACAGCAATTTATGAAGCTAGCAACGATCTGCAAAGATGGTAGTTTAGCATGCTAATTACAGCAGCGACATTCGCAGGAACGGCTCGAATGCGCGACCATTGGCCTGCATGCACGTAGTATATCGTCAGACCATTGATTGTCGTGTCCGTTCAGTGGTACTCAGCGTCGGCAATCCTAGCGACAAGGTCTTCTTCTGTTTCCACAAATGTTTCATACACCAGATACTTCATATGCCTCCAGAGGAAGAAATCGAAACACACGAGGTCACGTATCTTTGGTGGCCATGCCACGAGGCCACCCCGGCCGATCCGCTGATTCCGAAGGTGGCTCTCAGGTGAGTCCTCACAGCAGAGCTGAAATCGACTGGCGCCCATTGTGGTAGAAGTACATCTTCCAGCATTTCTGGCAACACATTTTCCATGAAGATGCGATATCTCCGTCTCTTGAAGAGGGATGTAAGAATGTACACTATGTGATCAATAGTATCCGGTCAGCCCCAAAAACATACGTTTTTCATATTTGGTGCATTGTGCTGCCACTTACTACCAGGTATTCCATGTCAGCGACCTCCGTAGTCATTAGACATCGTGAGAGAGCAGAGTGGGGCGGTTCGCGGAACTCACGCCTTCGAACGTGGTCAGGTGACTGGGTGTGACTTGTTTCATGCGTCCGTGCGGGAGGTTTCCACAATCCTAAACATCCCTTTGTCCACTGTTTCCGATGTGCAAAAGAAGTGGAAACGTGAAGGGACGCGTACAGCACAAAAGCGTACAGGCCGACCACGTCTGTTGACTGACAGAGACCGCCGACGGTTGAAGAGGGTCGTAATGTGTAAAAGGCAGACATCTATCCAGACCATCACACAGGAATTCCAAACTACATCAGGATCCACTGCAAGTACTACGACTGTTAGCCGGGAGGTGAGAAAACTTAGATTTCATGGTCGAGCGGCTGCGAATAAGCTACACATCACGCCGGTAAATGCCAACGACGCCTCGCTTGGTGTAAGGAGCGTAAACATTAGACGATTGAACAGTGGAAAAACGTTGTGTGGAGTGACGAATCTCGGTACACAATGTGGCGATCCGATGGCAGGGTGTGGGTATGGCGAATGCCCGGTGAACGTTATCTGCCAGCGTGTGCAGTGCCAACAGTAAAATTCGGAGGCTGTGGTGTTATGGTGTGGTCGTGGTTTTCATGGATGGGGCTTGCACCGCTTGTTGTCTTGCGTGGCACTATCACAGCACACGCCTACATTGAAGTTATAGGCACCATCTTGTTTCCCACTGTTGAAGAGCAATTCAGGAGTGGCGATTGCATCTTTCAGCACGATCGAGCACCTGTTCATAATGCACGGCCTGTGGCTGAGTGGTTACACGACAATAACATCCCTGTAATGGACTGGCCTGCACAGAGTCCTGACCTGAATCCTATAGAACACCTCTGGGATGCCGACTTCCTGCCAGGCCTCACCGATCGACATCGATACCACTCCTTAGTGCATCACTCCGTGAAGAATGGGCTGCCATTCCCCAAGAAACCTTCCAGCACCTGGTTGAACGTATGCCTGCGACAGTGGAGGCTGTCATCAAGACTAAGCGTAGGCCAACGCCATATTGAATTCCAGCATTACTGACAGAGGTCGCCACGAACTTGTAAGTCATTTTCAGCCAGACTTTTGATCACACAGTGTATAATCAACACATCATCGTGAATGCCAGCCCACACATTTTAACACGGAATCGCTGATGATGAGCTCGACGTCGAGTACCTCGAGGATTCAGATGTGCCCAAACATGCGCATTGTGGATACTGAAACAGCTTTCACGAGTAAGCACAGTCTCGTCGGTATGCAGGATCTCGGCTGGAAATAAAGGGTGCAGAGCAGCACACGTTGAGGAAAATCTTCAGGTGCTAATGCTGCCACGCGCTGAAGATGGAGAGGATGAAACTGTTGCTCATGTAGCACATGCTACACATGGTTGTCTGACGTCACGGATGTGTGCTATACGTCGACACTTGTAGATAGAGTGTCTTGAACACGTCGCAGAATCTCGTCTTCCATTTCGGGAGATCGCACTATTCGATTTCGGATCTGTATCATGCACACTTGCACAGGTAGTGCCTGTTTCACGTAGAAGGCGAAGCATACGTTCGAATGTTTGGTACTATATTGTGAAACCCATCTCTTGGGAAAGCGCTGTCGACACTCTCTCGCTGCAGCTCGTCCATTTCCATTCAGAGACCCGTATACCAAATCCATGTCAGTCATTTCAGCATAAGAAACCACTCCAGGTTCACTATTTTTGTCACTAGGCAGTAATGACTGCGGCCGAATCGGTGTGCTATCATGCTGACATCAGACCCAACCATCTGTGCACGGAGCAGTTTTGTAAGTTTTGTATGTCTGTACATTTCCCCAAAAAGCGAGACCAACGCAACAGCTTAAGTGACACCATTAACGAAATGTTCCCTAACACTACAGTTTGACTTTAGGTACCATTTCTTCTTTATCGAAATATATTTCTTTTTTTGTTCTCTTACTCCTGTATTAATTTGCACGAATAGTCTCGGAACACCCTGCATATTCAAGTAGCAAGAATAAACCCGGCTGGAATGCGCATAGAAATGGACGCAAAACCGCCGGCCGGCGAGTGTCTGTAATTCGCTTCAGGTTACATCACGCTGCCCGAGTCTCGTGTGTTTGTTTTCTTTTAATTATATTTTTGTTTATCCGTCTGTTTCACGCGTGGCGTAACTTCAACGGGTTGTGCAGGGAAAGCGGGAGCGAGCAGCCCTGGTGTCCTCGTCTGTGACCAGACAACGTAGGTCAAAGATACACTGCGGTGCGATGAACTCGGTGGCCTGTGAGGTCACTTAAACCTGATAAAAATTTCAGCGTTTATTCTGTCTTTGTGTGTTCGGTACAGTGCAAAAGGTATGTTGTTTTGTTCATCTCGAGCATTCGCAGTAATTAATTTTTACCCTATAAGTCACGGATAGCACTAGAAATGGCGTGGTTGTACAGCCAAGAGTAGAGAGGAAAGTGCAGCTTTTCAGCGCATTCTGCAAGTTAAGATCCGGGGATTTAGTAACGATCGTAATAGCAATCCCGATAGGAAGATACTTGCGATCAAGTGAGTGGAGGGGGAGAAGGACGGAGAGGAGTGTTTAACGTCCCGTCGACGACTAGGTCATTAGAGACAGAGCAAAAGATCGGGTTAGGGGAGGTTAGGGTAGAAAACCGGCCGCGTCCTTTCAAAGGAACAAACCTGGCATTTGCCCAAAGCGATTTAGGGAAATCACGGAAAACCTAAATCAGGGTGGCCGGACGCGTGTTTGAACCGTCGTCCTCCCGAATGAGAGTCCACTGTGCCACCCCGCTCGGTGCTCAACTGAATGGAACAGGAATAAATACTAATGTATGGTACAATCGGAAGTACCCTCTGCCATGCACTTCACAGCGGTTTGCAGGTATGGATGCAAATGTCGCTTAATCAATAATGAACCACGTTAGTCTACTCACAAATAAGAAGGTGCGACAGGCAATCACCGTACGTTATTTGTATACGACGGAAAACGTTCAATATTCCCGTGCATCGATATCGAGAGATAAACCGCAAACCCCGTTAAGTGATATCTTCGATTGCCCGCAGCGACCCCAGTAACTTCTCTACAGGAGTGCTCTTTCCCCTATCAGTGAGTCTTTTCCAATAAGAACTTGGGTGAAACACTATAACAAATTACTGTCAAAGAATAACTGTGGAACATTTTGTACGCTCGCGTGTTACGGAATTTTTGTAGAACGAAAATCTTCTCTAATGCACTCAACGTGGCTTTCGCAAATTTGTGTGTTGTGAAATTTAGCACGCTCTGTTCATACATGAGATCAACAAACCCGTAAATTGTGACACGAAGGTTGATACCGTGTTCCTTCGTTTCCGGATGGCGTTGGGAACAGTTCTGGACTGTCGTTTAGTGAACCAAATGTGATCCGGTCTCTGGCTCAAGTTCTCTTCAGCTCTACGAGAGGGGCCGTTCACGAATGTAGACGTTGTGTTTAGGAAAGTTACTTCTCCAAAAATCTGTAGCGAAATGCAGGAAGATCTGCAGTGTCTACGCTTGGTGCATGCATAAATATGTGATTCAAATGGCTCTGAGCACTATGGGACTTAACACCTGAGGTCATCAGTACCCTAGAACTCAGTACTACTTAAACCTAACTAACCTAAGGACGTAACAAACATCCATGCTCGAGGCAGGATTCGAACCTGCGACCGTAGTGGTCGCGCGGTTCCAGACTGAAGCGCCTAGAACCGCTCGACCACTGCGACCGGCTAAATATGTGGAATGAATCATTACTGAGCAATTATACTATTGGCAATGAATCACTGGAAACTGTAACAACTGTAAAATATGTAAGAACATCAGCCCAGGGTAAAATAAGCAGTAGGAAAAACAGATGTTAGAAGTAGATTCATTAGAGGACTCGCAAAGAAACGTAACTGACGCACGAACGAATTAGCTTACAAAATAGTCATTCGTTCGATTTTGAGTATTGCTCGTCAGACAGTTGCCAAGGAAAATTAATGACATAGAGAAGCTCCAAAGAAGAGAAGTGTGATTTATCACAGATTTGTTTAGTAGTTGCGAGATTGTTGCAGGAATGCCCATCCAACACGAGCTGATGCTTCAAGAGTTCCAAGAAGAGTCGGACAACATATTATTTCCTCCCATAAACATCCCCTCTTTTGTGGAATGTAAATGTAGGTGTACTATTAGCTATAAATTAATAAGGATTGGTTATAAAATAAACCTTCCGTCCAGACAGTACTCTTACATAAATTAATAAGGATTGGTTATAAAATAAACCTTCCGTCCAGACAGTACTCTTACAAAGTTTATGTACGTTTAAGCGCTTCAATTATGGAGTCATTATCAAGATTCAGCGTTAACAGCTATGTCTAATGTTTGTTTTGAATTCGTAAATCATCATATGCCACAAGATGCGGAATGATATTCCAGCTACATCATACTCCGCAAGCCACCTAACGGTGTGTGACAGAGGGTATTACTGGTACCATTAATTGATCTCCCTTTCATTAATGATTTCTTTTCGAGAGCAACCAGAAGATGTTTTGTCTGTAATGGCTTATACATTGGCAACGAGTTAAACAATGCAGTTTCAGAAACCAGAATTACCTACAATTACCGATGCAATTCAGCTCTCGCTGCCAAGTTTCACTTGCAGTTTTGTAACCCGTCTATTTCACAGTAACTGTCCTCGAGCTGTTCTATCGAAACTTTCCTGAGCAGTTCACTCTGTTTCTGCTGACTAGAGTACAATGCCCAGCGACCGGAGCCGTCGAAAGCTCACTGCAAGAGTCGCCCTCTTATCTTTAAATGTCCTGCTCGCTCGCTTCAGCTAACCGCGGCTGAGACACAGCTCTGAAAAAGACTCGGCGTTCAGCTTGTTCACTGAACTGAAACCTGCCCCCTAAGCGGAAAACAACCTTGCACAAAAAGGCCGAAGAGCCAATGCGGGCGGATGCAGTGGCTCTCTACCGCAAGACAGCCGGTGGTCACGTAACTATTGACCACTACACTGTGCGCCAGTGACCTGCGGCACATCTCAAACATCTCTGCGGCATTTCCTTGACAGAAGTCATGTGACACTGCTTGTCGCGTGAAATCAACCAACGTCTTCGTCAGCAAAAACTGACTGTCGAAGCTGTTGTTTTGGTTACTATTTACAGCTCATAGAGGGCTTGTAATCGACCGATGTACGTTATCGTTACGCTGACAAGGCAAAGAGAAACGCGCTGAATTGTTTACGCTCCTGCGAAAATACTGGCACCACCAGAGGAGACATGGACACAGTCTGTGCCAGCATGACAACTCATTCATGGAAACTTCGATCTCATGTCGCAATGCTAAAGGTGGTTCGTCAGACCGATGGAGCTATTAAGTTCGGTGGTTCCATGTATCCCATTCTTAAGAGGAATAAGTTGTTCATTCTCTTCGTTGTTCATCATCATTATCTACACAGACATTCTCAACATATAACCTTCAAACAAAAATTCGTAACTGTAGAATTGTGCACTTCACAAAACGCGGTAAAGTAGTAAGTTTTATCCTACTACGGTCCAGTCGTATTAACGGGAGCCGGTCGCTGTGGTCGAGCGGTGCTAGGCGCTTCAGTCCGCAACCACGCGGCTGCTACGGTCCCAGGTTCGAATCCTGCCTCGGGCATGGATGTTTGTTGTGTCCTTAGATTAGTTAGGTTTAAGTAGTTCTAAGTCTAAGGGACTGATGACCTCAGATGTTAATTCCCGTAGTGCTTAGAGCCATTTGAGCCATTTTTTATGAATGGGACCACCGCCTTTGTTGACGTCTGTTCCGGCGTAACATCAAGCGCCGGCACCTCGGTCTAGAACGTAACAGCAGAGAAGGCTGTGAGGCGATGCCAGCCATAGTACCGCACCACGACAGGGGCGGACTCTATACGAAGAGAGCATAAACGCTAGCTGCAGCCGCACTAGAAGACGAGCCGTGACTTGTGAAAAGTATTATTTGCTTGCATGCAAATTGCATATATCGAAGGACATTGATTATTTGCACCTCATTGTAAATCCGCTAAGTTTAGTATTGTCATTTTAACTTATTGTAATACAATCAATTAATAAGATTTGCCTCAATTGTTGTCTAGCCACCCGAGAAAACAGCTGCCTAGGCAGCCTATATTAGACGGGTGGGCCGGAGACGACAACGTCAACGTGCAAGACCCACACAGAAACACCAGGTGGCAGCACTAGCAGTGAAAGGTATGTAAAGCGTGTCGGTGGGCCGTGGATAACAGTGCAGCCGTTGTAATGCGGGAATAGAGCGATTTATCCAAAAGGTCATGCATGACCATTGGCTTTCGCACCAAGAGTGGAAGCATTTGTAAACTTTTCGCGTACCACTGTGGTTAAAGTATACCGTGCAAGGCAAAATAGCGCCATCAAAAACCGGAGCCGAGGAAACTGCGGTGCACCACGGGCCATAAATGACAGGGATGAACAACGGCTGCGGAGATGTGTACAGGCGAATTGTCGTGCAACTGCTGCGCAACTAATGGCGAAGATGAACCGGGGCTACGAACTGTGTCACATTAACGACTGTTCAGCGAACGTTGCTGCGTAAGGGCTTCCGGAGCAGGCTCCTGGTTCATGCACCCATGATGACTGCTGTTCATTGGCGCCGAAGGCTGAATTTGCATGCTAGTACCGCAACTTTACGTCTACTGAATAGCGACAGGTGGTCTTTCAGATGGCCTCTGTCGTGTACACACCTACAAAAATCGTCGTAAGGGTCCAGGCCGGAGCGTTGGCATTCCCAGGTTGATCACGTCATTCTGGAAGGAACAACACAGGTGTGCACATATCTTCGGGGACCATGTCCACTCCTGTGTGTAGTTCGGCTTTCCTCCACCCGATGGCAACGAATAGCAGGACAATGCAACCTGCTGCACAGCTCGCAGTGTACGTGCGTGGTTCAAGAATGAGTTTACCGTGCTCTCCTGGCTACCAAACCCCTCGGATTTAAATCCAATCGAGATTCCGCGGGACCACCTCGATCGGACTATTTGCGCCATGGAAACCTGGAGTCGGCATGGTTCCATATCGAGTCGGTACCTTCCAGATCATCACTGACTCTCTTCCTGCACGTCTCGCAGCTGTGCGTGCACAAAAGGTGATTATTCAGGCCTCTGACTGGTGTTGTTGTTGTGGTCTTCAGTCCTGAGACTGGTTTGATGCAGCTCTCCATGCTACTCTATCCTGTGCAAGCTTTTTCATCTCCCAGTACCTACTGCAACCTACATCCTTCTGAATCTGCTTAGTGTATTCATCTCTTGGTCTCCCTCTACGATTTTTACCCTCCACGCAGCCCTCCAATACTAAATTGGTGATCTCTTGATGCCTCAGAACATGTCCTACCAACCGATCCCTTCTTTTGGTCAAGTTGCGCCACAAACTTCTCTTCTCCCCAATCCTATTCAATACTTCCTCATTAGTTATGTGATCTACCCATCTAATCTTCAGCATTCTTCTGTAGCACCACATTTCGAAAGCTTCTATTCTCTTCTTGTCCAAACTATTTATCGTCCATGTTTCACTTCCATACATGGCTACACTCCATACAAATACTTTCAGAAATGACTTCCTGACACTTAAATCTATACTCGATGTTAACAAAAAAAAAAAAATGGTTCAAATGGCTCTGAGCACTATGGGACTCAACTGCTGCGGTTATCAGTCCCCTAGAACTAAGAACTACTTAAACCTAACTAACCTAAGGACATCACACACATCCATGCCCGAGGCAGGATACGAACCTGCGACCGTAGCAGTCGCACGGCTCCGGACTGCGCGCCTAGAACCACGAGACCACCGCGGCCGGCTCCGATGTTAACAAATTTCTCTTCTTCAGAAACGCTTTCCTTGCCATTGCCAGTCTACATTTTATATCCTCTCTACTTCGACCATCATCAGTTATTTTGCTCCCCAAATAGCAAAACTCCTTTACTACTTTAAGTGTCTCATTTCCTAATCTAATTCCCTCAGCATCAGCCCACTTAATTAGACTACATTCCATTATCCTTGTTTTGCTTTTGTTGATGTTCATCTTATATCCTCCTTTCAAGACACTGTCCATTCCATTCAACTGCTCTTCCAAGTCCTTTGCTGTCTCTGACAGAATTACAATGTCATCGGCGAACCTCAAAGTTTTTATTTCTTCTCCATGAATTTTAATACCTACTCCGAATTTTTCTTTTGTTTCCTTTACTGCTTGCTCAATGTACAGATTAAACAACATCGGGGAGAGGCTACAACCCTGTCTTACTCCCTTCCCAACCACTGCTTCCCTTTCATGTCCCTCGACTCTTATAACTGCCATCTGGTTTCTGTACAAATTGTAAATAGCCTTTCGCTCCCTGTATTTTACCCCTGCCACCTTTAGAATTTGAAAGAGAGTATTCCAGTCAACATTGTCAAAAGCTTTCTCTAAGTCTACAAATGCTGGAAATGTAGGTTTGCCTTTCCTTAATCTTTCTTCTAAGATAAGTCGTAATGTCAGTATTGCCTCACGTGTTCCAGTGTTTCTACGGAATCCAAACTGATCTTCCCCGAGGTTGGCTTCTACTAGTTTTTCCATTCGTCTGTACAGAATTCGTGTTAGTATTTTGCAGCTGTGACTTATTAAACTGATAGTTCGGTAATTTTCACATCTGTCAACACCTGCTTTCTTTGGGATTGGAATTATTATATTCTTCTTGAAGTCTGAGGGTATTTCGCCTGTTTCATACATCTTGCTCACCAGATGGTAGAGTTTTGTCAGGACTGGCTCTCCCAAGGCCGTCAGTAGTTCCAATGGAATGTTGTCTACTCCGGGGGCCTTGTTTCGACTCAGGTCTTTCAGTGCTCTGTCAAACTCTTCACGCAGTATCATATCTCCCATTTCATCTTCATCTACATCCTCTTCCATTTCCATAATATTGTCCTCAAGTACATAGCCCTTGTATAGATCCTCTATATACTCCTTCCACCATTCTGCTTTCCCTTCTTTCCTTAGAACTGGGTTTCCATCTGAGCTCTTGATATTCATACAAGTCGTTCTCTTATCTCCAACGGTCTCTTTAATTTTCCTGTAGGCAGTATCTATCTTACCCCTAGTGAGATAGGCCTCTACATCCTTACATTTGTCCTCTAGCCATCCCTGCTTAGCCATTTTGCACTTCCTGTCGATCTCATTTTTGAGACGTTTGTATTCCTTTTTGCCTGCTTCATTTACTGCATTTTTATATTTTCTCCTTTCATCAATTAAATTCAATATTTCTTCTGTTACCCAAGGATTTCTACTAGCCCTCGTGTTTTTACCTACTTGATCCTCTGTTGCCTTCGCTACTTCATCCCTCAAAGCTACCCATTCTTCTTCTACTGTATTTCTTTCCCCCATTCCTGTCAATTGTTCCCTTATGCTCTCCCTGAAACTCTGTACAATCTCTGGTTCTTTCAGTTTATCCAGATCCCATCTCCTTAAATTCCCACCTTTTTGCAGTTTCTTCAGTTTTAATCTACAGGTCATAACCAATAGATTGTGGTCAGAGTCCACATCTGCCCCTGGAAATGTCTTACAATTTAAAACCTGGTTCCTAAATCTCTGTCTTACCATTATATAATCTATCTGATACCTTTTAGTATCTCCAGGGTTCTTCCATGTATACAACCTTCTTTCATGATTCTTAAACCAAGTGTTAGCTATGATTATGTTGTGCTCTGTGCAAAATTCTACCAAGCGGCTTCCTCTTTCATTTCTTAGCCCCAATCCATATTCACCTACTATGTTTCCTTCTCTCCCTTTTCCTACACTCGAATTCCAGTCACCCATGACTCCCTTCACAATCTGAATAATTTCTTTTATTTCATCATACATTTCTTCAATTTCTTCGTCATCTGCAGAGCTAGTTGGCATATAAACTTGTACTACTGTAGTAGGTGTGGGCTTCGTATCTATCTTGGCCACAATAATGCGTTCACTATGCTGTTTGTAGTAGCTTACCCGCATTCCTATTTTCCTATTCATTATTAAACCTACTCCTGCATTACCCCTATTTGATTTTGTGTTTATAACCCTGTAGTCACCTGACCAGAAGTCTTGTTCCTCCTGCCACCGAACTTCACTAATTCCCACTATATCTAACTTCAACCTATCTATTTCCCTTTTTAAATTTTCTAACCTACCTGCCCGATTAAGGGATCTGACATTCCACGCTCCGATCCGTAGAACGCCAGTTTTCTTTCTCCTGATAACGACATCCTCTTGAGTAGTCCCCGCCCGGATATCCGAATGGGGGACTATTTTACCTCCGGAATATTTTACCCAAGAGGACGCCATCATCATTTAATCATACAGTAAAGCTGCATGCCCTCGGGTTGGTCACATTAATGTGAGGGAGAGTGTATGACACACTGATGAACCAAGACATTACGGACACTGTTCACCACGAGTCTGAAAGCCACTTTGTGGTGTTTCAGGTAAGTGACGCGGTAAGGGAAGTATACAGGGTGAAAAGTATTTAAACCGACAAACTCTGGGAGGTTGTAGGGGACATCAAAACAAATTTTTTTCCCTAATGTCATTTTTTCCTATGAGGATTATTTAAAAAATGGCTCTGAGCACTATGGGACTCAACTGCTGAGGTCATTAGTCCCCTAGAACTTAGAACTAGTTAAACCTAACTAACCTAAGGACATCACAAACATCCATGCCCGAGGCAGGATTCGAACCTGCGACCGTAGCGGTCTTGCGGTTCCAGACTGCAGCGCCTTTAACCGCACGGCCACTTCGGCCGGCGAGGATTATTTAAACCGGTGGAGTCCGTATTACGCCTTTCTGTTATTAGAGGCCGTATTACGATCTTCAGTTGTTAGAGGGCGTATTACGGTCTTCAGTTGTAGGCACCTGCTGTCCACCAGTGTAGTAGTGCATTGTCTCTGTTTACTAATGGGGCGATACCCCTGGAGTGAGTACATTGATATGGTTGGTGCGTACTACGTAGTGCACCACAACGGACGAGCTGCACAGCGGGTTTATCAACATCAATATCGTAATCGCCGTATCCCTCATCATACGACATTTGCTGCTGTGTACCAACGTCTGCTTCAGATCGGGTCATTTAGCAGATTGCCTGGACAGGGACGCCGTCGCACGGTAAGAACGCTGCAATTTGAGGAAGCTGTCTTGCAGCATGTGGAGCGGGATCCTTCAATCAGTACTCATGTAATTGCACGTAACATGAGGACGAATTAGACGATTGTAAGAACAGTCGTTCGAGAGCAATTGTTACGTCCATTTCACTTACAGCGTGTCCACAACCTGGAACCAGTTGATTATCCACCCAGAGCACAGTTTTCGCGGTGGTACCTGCATCCTACATTTCCATCCTTTTTACCGATGAAGCAACGTTCGGCCGTGATGGAGTCTTCAACATGCACAATTTGCATGTTCGGAGTGAGGAAACCAACATGCCACAGTTACTAGCGCTCATCAAGTGCGGTTCTTCGTTAATCTGTGGGTCGGTGTTGTTGGGGACTGTTTAATTGGGCCGTATCTGCTACCTAGGCCAGTAAATGGCAGGCACTATTACAATTTTCTCGCCAGAGCATTACCAGAATTTCTGGAACACGTCCCGCTCCCTACAAGACAACGCATGTGGTTGCAACACGTCGGGGCGCCGGCACATTTCAGCCGCCGTGTGCGTCGATTCCTGGACCGACGGTTCCCAGAAACGTGGATTGGCAGATATGGTCCTGTACCATGGCCTGCTCGATCCCCAGATATGTCCCCTCTGAACTTTGTGTGGGGAGAGATGCGCAAACTTGTTTACGCAACTCCTCTTGCATCAGAAGAGGATCTGGTTGCCCGGATAGTAGCAGCAGCAGGAATAATTCAGAATACTCCTGGGGTTTTTGCCTGTGTCAGACAGAACAAGATCTGACGGTGTAACCTTTGTGTACGTGTCAATGGCGGCATTTTTGAAAATCTACTGTAATTGAAATTGGGTTATGTTAATGTGTTGTCTCTTGGTCATAAAAACATGGAAAAGTGTTTGTTGGTTTAATTAATTTGCCGCCAGAGAAAGTTTCCTCTACTGGTTTAAATACTCCTCATAGGAAAAGGTGACATTAGGGAAAAATATTTGTTTTGATGTCCCCCACAACTTCCCAGAGTTTGTCGGTTTAAATACTTTTCGCCCTGTATAAGCAGAGTAGAAATGAGTGGATAATCATTCTAGCGATGATATGGGCCGCAAGTGGGGAAATCCACTGACATAATCGACCTTCAGAAATGGCAGATTGTCGTGGCCCGGAGCCTGGGGACGAGCACCGCGGAAGCGTTGAAGCTGCTCGGCCATTGTCGGGAGCATGTATGAAAAGTGGTAAAAGTGGCTGAAGGATGATGAAACCACGAGTAGGCGACAGGTTGTTGGACGTCCACGCGTCACCACACGCGTGGAGGTCGGAGACTTGACAGTTGTGTAAAGCAGTATGGGTAGCTATCTGTGGGAGTTGTGACGACAGAGTACAGGCACAAGTGATCCGGAGCACATCGGTGAACACGGGACTTCGCTGCAGACGACCTATAAGCGTTCCCACGATAACACTACGTCATCGTCAGTTACGATTGCAGTGTGGTCAATGGAAACGTGTCGTAGGATAATTCACGTTTCTCTTTGCCCCAATTCACTGGTCGTCATCCGGGGAACAGCTGCTCGAAACATGCGTAGCACCACTGTTGCAGGGCCGTGGGGTCAGTATTATGCTAGGGTGGAAATTCAGGGCGTTTCTATGAAACCTGTGGTAACATTCGAGAGTAGCACGACAGCTGTGGAAAATGAGTACATTTTTGCGGACTAGCTGTATCCCTTCCTGCTCGATCTCCTCCTCCACGGCGGTCGTATCTTCAGCAGTATAACTATTTGTGTTACAAGACCATAATCGTGCAACAGGAGCCTAACAGTGAACACACGTTGAGGTCTTGGCCACGACATTCGCCTAATCTGTACTAGATGGAACACATCGGGGAGCGTGACCCGTGTCAGATACATGGTGCCACATACCTACAAAAACCCACCAAGGATTTAACGAATGCACAAAGAATCGCTGCTTTATTGCGTTCCAAAGAAGGAGCAACACACTATTAATCATGTGGTCATAATACTTTGGCTCATGAATATGTCTCTGAACCTTTCCCTTTTATTCTTTGGTGGCAGTCAGCTGTTATCTGGCAGTGGCCTACGAATAAGACAAGCAGTTAGTTAGTGAAATATAAATTTCAAAAAATGGTTCAAATAGCTTTAAGCACTATGGGACTTAACACCTGAGGTCATCAGTCCCCTAGACTTAGAACTACCTAAACCTAACTAACCTAAGGACATCATACACATCCATGCCCGAGGCAGGATGCGAACCTGCGACCGTAGCAGCCGCGTGGTTCCGGACTGTAGCGCCGAGAAACGCTCGGCCACAGCGGCCGGCATATAAATTTCCTAACATAAAGAAAGTTATTCTTTTGCTATTAAAATACACCCTTAATTTTCCTATAAACTTTTATATTCCTTTCTCCCACATAATATGTGTCTACTTGTCTTCAATGTACAGGTATAAAGTAATTATTTGAATGTTATTTCCGACGCAAGTAAATTAATACGAGGGCGTGCTGAAAAGAAATGGGTACGAATTTATGTGAAAACTCTTAAAGATTTTAAAATAAAACAAGCGTTATTAACAATCTACATCTTTATTCTTCATGTTTACATACACTCCTGGAAATTGAAATAAGAACACCGTGAATTCATTGTCCCAGGAAGAGGAAACTTTATTGACACATTCCTGGGGTCAGATACATCACATGATCACACTGACAGAACCACAGGCACATAGACACAGGCAACAGAGCATGCACAATGTCGGCACTAGTACAGTGTATATCCACCTTTCGCAGCAATGCAGGCTGCTATTCTCCCATGGAGACGATCGTAGAGATGCTGGATGTAGTCCTGTGGAACGGCTTGCCATGCCATTTCCACCTGGCGCCTCAGTTGGACCAGCGTTCGTGCTGGACGTGCAGACCGCGTGAGACGACGCTTCATCCAGTCCCAAACGTGCTCAATGGGGGACAGATCCGGAGATCTTGCTGGCCAGGGTAGTTGACGTACACCTTCTAGAGCACGTTGGATGGCACGGGATACATGCGGACGTGCATTGTCCTGTTGGAACAGCAAGTTCCCTTGCCGGTCTAGGAATGGTAGAACGATGGGTTCGATGACGGTTTGGATGTGCCGTGCACTATTCAGTGTCCCCTCGACGATCACCAGTGGTGTACGGCCAGTGTAGGAAATCGCTCCCCACACCATGATGCCGGGTGTTGGCCCTGTGTGTCTCGGTCATATGCAGTCCTGATTCTGGCGCTCACCTGCACGGCGCCAAACACGCATACGACCATCATTGGCACCAAGGCAGAAGCGACTCTCATCGCTGAAGACGACACGTCTCCATTCGTCCCTCCATTCACGCCTGTCGCGACACCACTGGAGACGGGCTGCACGATGTTGGGGCGTGAGCGGAAGACGGCCTAACGGTGTGCGGGACCGTAGCCCAGCTTCATGGAGACGGTTGCGAATGGTCCTCGCCGATACCCCAGGAGCAACAGTGTCCCTAATTTGCTGGGAAGTGGCAGTGCGGTCCCCTACGGCACTGCGTAGGATCCTACGGTCTTGGCGTGCATCCGTGCGTCGCTGCAGTCCGGTCCCAGGTCGACGGGCACGTGCAACTTCCGCTGACCACTGGCGACAACATCGATGTACTGTGGAGACCTCACGCCCCACGTGTTGAGCAATTCGGCGGTACGTCCACCAAGCCTCCCGCATGCCCACTATACGCCCTCACTCAAAGTCCGTCAACTGCACATACGGTTCACGTCCACGCTGTCGCGGCATGCTACCAGTGTTAAAGACTGCGATGGAGCTCCGTATGCCACGGCAAACTGGCTGACACTGACGGCGGCGGTGCACAAATGCTGCGCAGCTAGCGCCATTCGACGGCCAACACCGCGGTTCCTGGTGTGTCCGCTGTGCCGTGCGTGTGTGTACAGCCCTCTCGCAGTGTCCGGAGCAAGTATGGTGGGTCTGACACACCGGTGTCAATGTGTTCTTTTTTCCATTTCCAGGAGTGTATTTGCACCCCTCTGCCGCTAGAAGGCTCCAAACTGTAGCGAGTAACATGATGCTGAGTAACGTAACTAGCTCGATGCCTGAGAAACAGCGCGCTGTTATCAGTTTTCGAATTCTGAAAGTTCGTTCAGACATGGAGCAGCCTCTCCTTCAGCACGACAATGCCAGACCACACACGAGCGCTGCGACATCTGCAACAGTCCGACGCCTTGCGTTCCCTGCTACCGATAGTCCTCCACACGGTCCCGATTTGGCCCCAACCAATTTTCATCTGTTTCCAAAACTTAAAGGACGCTTTCGAGGCCTTCACTTTGACAGTGATGAAACGGTGTATGCAGAGGTGATGTTATGGCTCCGTCAACACTGTCAAACATTCAACGAACAGGCAGCTCGTTGGGAGAAAGGTGTTCATCACCAGGGTTACTATGATGAGAAATAAACATGTAGACATGAAGAATAAATGTAGAATGATAATAATGTTTGTTTTATGTAAAAAGCTCAAACATTTTTCACATAAATAATTCGGAGGCATTAATTCGGAGGCATAACATTTCAGGACGACCTCGAATGTCCACAGAATGTCGTTTTCCAAAACATAATGTGATTTGTTTTGCTCCTACGAGCCAATATATTCTCCATTCTTAAGCGGTGAAACAGTCCGTAAATAGAAATTAACAGCCACTGTACGTAGCTCGTTATCCACTGACAATGACGCTGCAGAAAAACGTTAGGCAATCTCAATAGCTCACGCCGGCATAAAATATCCAAATATGTATCAGCATGATAACTGTTGAAACATAATTTTATCCATTTTACTATTGTAAATCTAAGAGCGACGTATTGTAAACAACTTACGAAGTGTAACATTTACGGACTTTGTTATTTTGTACTGAGCAGGTGCAGCATCCAAAACACTGTCGAAATTTTTAACGATGTGCTGATTGAAATGTGGATTACGCCAATTTAAAATGGAGAAATCCCGAAACACGCATTGGTATGAATAACAATTCAGAAAAAAGTGGCTGTTTGCTGTATTCGTTTAAGCAACGTCTGTCGAAAGACGCTGACTTTCAAATCTGTCTTAGGTTAAGAATCCGTAGTATTATTTTTTAACTTGTTCTTACTTCAGTAAGCAAATAACTGATGTCACTCAAAGTGACATAGCAATAGCTATTCCCTCGCACTTCGGCGGAGGTTTCGAAATTACCGCTGCTACTAGCTGCAAATAACGGTTGATCTTCCTGTGCAGAATCTAATAAGCAATGCAATTAGTACCGTTCATTAGTGCCATTAAAAGGTGAACAACCTTCATGCTCGTGTTGTATAATCACGATCACAAGGAAACACAGCTTTTGAATATAATTAAATAAAGTAAATACGGCACAATGCCTGATCAGAGAGAAGACTAGAGGGTCATTAGCGTATTCTTTATTCGATATTATATCGGATAACAAACTACGATTCAGAACACCATGGAAACAGTTGTTTGGTCAAACAATGAAAAGGCGAACGTCAAAGTTTGAGCATAAATTGGTCTAGCAGACACCATTTCTATTATGAGAGTGTGTTTCCGTTGTAACTGAGCAGCTGTCGTAGTTTCAGAGAGAAATATTTTCTTTAAATGATTTGAGGGTGACATACGTACACTCTAATGCATTCCTGTCTTGTGAAATGCAGAAATATACAGAGTCCTGGTCAGCTACTTGCACGCAATAGGTGAAGCAGTGAGGCGAAGAGAGAAGGTGCACGGGAACAATTAGTAAAAATTAAGGTGGAACTCACTGTCTTAAAACTAATACAGGAGTTCTGTGTACAAACACTTTCAGGATCGCATGTTATGTATCACCAAGAAAAATTAAATTAAAAGCTATTTCTATGAACTTTTGACGAACAAACTTGTGCAACAGGATATCTACGTAAGTAGCGAAGAATGAATCTCTTTCGCATACTACAAGTAAGTACGAACGCAGACAAGATCAATGTTATACAATATCTAATAGAAATGGGAATTGCTGCAAGGTTATTGAGAGTTCATGTGTTTTCAATTATTGGCTTACCTGCTATTGCAGTAGTAAAGTCTGAATACCGATTCGCAGAGCAAAGGAACTAATTACACTCCCGGAAACTGAAATAAGAACACCGTGAATTCATTGTCCCAGGAAGGGAAAACTTTATTGACACATTCCTGGGGTCAGATATATCACATGATCACACTGACAGAACCACAGGCACATAGACACAGGCAACAGAGCATGCACAATGTCGGCACTAGTACAGTGTATATCTACCTTTCGCAGCAATGCAGGCTGCTATTCTCCCATGGAGACGATCGTAGAGATAATTACTATTAAAAACAGTCTTGATCACGATTTATTTTATAAGGTGACCGGTTTCGACCACTACTGTGGTCATCTTCAGACCATTGAGTGGAAACCCCTTTCTGTTGGAGATTCTCCAACAGAACTCAATGGTCTGAAGATGACCACAGTAGTGGTCGAAACCGGTCACCTTATAAAATAAATCGTGATCAAGACTGTTTTTAATAGTAATTATTTACAAGACATTGATCACTGCTGTTCCCATAATGCATTCAAAAGTGATCGTAGAGATGCTGGCTGGATGTAGTCCTGTGGAACGGCTTGCCATGCCATTTCCACCTGGCGCCTCAGTTGGACCAGCGTTCGTGCTGGACGTGCAGACCGCGTGAGACGACGCTTCATCCAGTCCCAAACATGCTCAATGGGGGACTGATCCGGAGATCTTGCTGGCCAGGGTAGTTGACTTACACCTTCTAGAGCACGTTGGGTGGCACGGGATACATGCGGACGTGCATTGTCCTGTTGGAACAGCAAGTTCCCTTGCCGGTCTAGGAATGGTAGAACGATGGGTTCGATGACGGTTTGGATGTACCGTGCACTATTCAGTGTCCCCTCGACGATCACCAGTGGTGTACGGCCAGTGTAGGAGATCGCTCCCCACACCATGATGCCGGGTGTTGGCCCTGTGTGCCTCGGTCGTATGCAGTCCTGATTCTGGCGCTCACCTGCACGGCGCCAAACACGCATACGACCATCATTGGCACCAAGGCAGAAGCGACTCTCATCGCTGAAGACGACACGTCTCCATTCGTCCCTCCATTCACGCCTGTCGCGACACCACTGGAGGCGGGCTGCACGATGTTGGGGCGTGAGCGGAAGCCGGCCTAACGGTGTGCGGGACCGTAGCCCAGCTTCATGGAGACGGTTGCGAATGGTCCTCGCCGATACCCCAGGAGCAACAGTGTCCCTAATTTGCTGGGAAGTGGCGGTGCGGTCCCCTACGGCACTGCATAGGATCCTACGGTCTTGGCGTGCATCCGTGCGTCGCTGCAGTCCGGTCCCTGGTCGACGGGCACGTGCACCTTCCGCCGACCACTGGCGACAACATCGATGTACTGTGGAGACCTCAGGCCCCACGTGTTGAGCAATTCGGCGGTACGTCCACCCGGCCTCCCGCATGCCCACTATACGCCCTCGCTCAAAGTCCGTCAACTGCACATACGGTTCACGTCCACGCTGTCGCGGCATGCTACCAGTGTTAAAGACTGCGATGGAGCTCCGTATGCCACGGCAAACTGGCTGACACTGACGGCGGCGGTGCACAAATGCTGCGCAGCTAGCGCCATTCGACGGCCAACACCGCGGTTCCTGGTGTGTCCGCTGTGCCGTGCGTGTGTGTACAGCCCTCTCGCAGTGTCCGGAGCAAGTATGGTGGGTCTGACACACCGGTGTCAATGTGTTCTTTTTTCCATTTCCAGGAGTGTATGACGTCTGCTGTTTTTTATACGATTCTTATACGTTTCTGTGTATCTACGGACGCAGCAGCATGCGTTATTCGAGTCCTGTAAGGCTAAAATAGTTTCATAAAATTTTCAGTTTTCTTGCCAAAGGCCATGAACTTTTGTTAAGATTCAGAAAACAAGGCAGTTATTTTCTCGGAAGTTCTTACCACACGCCTCTCCGATTTCCATGTATTGCGTTGAATCAGTGTCAGCTTCCACGTTTAGGGTCTAATCCCTATTATGATCATGTCATCCATATTAAGTGAGTGAGGCAGACAACTTGAAATCATTGCAATCAGATTTTGTCCATTACAGGGATATGAAACAATCGTATTGGCACCTGACACCTGAACTCTTGGTGTTATGCCATCATTTCCGAGTGTGTCAATTTAAAGGCATAGTTTAATGTAATATGAAAAGCTGTTATCAATCAGCAGATAGGTTTGAATACGTTGTCGTTCGCCGTAAATGTGATGGCACATTAGGACATGCCGTATATCGGAAACCAACACACACAAATCTATATCTTCATGCCAGTAGCTGCCATCACCCTTCACAGACCATAGTTGTTCTCAAGACCATAGTGCGTCGGGCGCACTGTATATCTGATAAAGACAATTTGCAAGAAGAGCTCACATAAGAGCATTTTTAAATCGAATGGATTTTCTCCGTAACAAATTCGTAGAGCATTCGATGCAAAATCTAAAATGCAGGTATGTGATGGGGAAGAAGATAGTAATGCCTTCAGATCTAGTGCGTTTTTGCCCTATATGGGAGCTCTTTCCTCGAAGATAGGCCGTATTCTTGAGAAACACTGTGTTAAAGTTATCTTCCGGCCCCCCACGAAGATTGCAGCCTTACTCGGCTCTGTGAAGGACGATTTACAGCTTCTTAAAGCGGGTGTGTATCAGATCCCTTGCGAAAATTGTGAGAAGTCGTACGTAGGTCAAACAACACGCACCATTCATGAGAGGTGTGTGGAGCACTGAAGATACTCACGCTTATTACAGCCAGACAAGTCAGCTGTGGCCGAACATTGTATTGATACAGGGCATTCCATGAATTACATTGATTTGAAGATTTTAACATTCACCTCTTATTTTTGGGAATCTGTCTTTAAGGAAGCTATAGAGATTAGATTAGCTAATAATTTAATAAATAGAGATAATGGTTTTAATTTGGACAAAGCATGGAATCCGGCTCTTGGAGTAATTAAACTGCAGAGAAATCGTCATGGTGTCACCGCCACCGACCATACATCGATAAGCGAATCGAATGTCTGTACGCCTTCGCCACAGGCGGCGCATGTGTAAAGGTAATTTCTCTGCCGCCGACCAGCATCTGTGACCCGCGTGCGTAGTACCGCCGCGGTGGAGCATATAAGGCCGCGCTTGGCATCTTGTCATCAGTCTTGTGACTCACTCTGAGGATGGTCGGACGATACGCGGCCGAAATATCAGTGGAGCAAATTTTATTTGCGCGGCTGCAGGCCCGAAATTTAATGGATTAGGTTTGAATATCATTGATGTTTCTATGGCTCAGAGGAGATCACATTATTCGAGCATACGCAGATAGTTCAGTTCCCCAGGGGCATTTTAAGTTCATAGACGTTGAACTTTCTGTTATACCACCTACATCAGAAGACTGGTAAGTGTTGCTGCAGACACAGGAATCCTTGGGTGTGCCTACTTAGTACGCACTTGGAAACTTTCTGGAAGGCCACATAGCACATTAAAGGTAAAAACAATTGATTCCTGCTTATTCTGCACGGAAATGCTCAAATAGAAATTAGCACCTCGCACTGCGCTAATACCAGGAGATGAAACCTAGCTTCGATACTATGACGTTTCAAGCATGACCCAAAGCAAGAGGTGGATCGTTTGTGCTGACTGTAATGGCTTTTCTTGGCAAAAAGAAACAGGAATGGATGGTAAGTTCAAGGAAAAAATCAGACTACTGTCTTAAGAATAATATTTATCGTTAAACGTGAGGGGATATTTTGAAGCTCAGCTCCATCCCCAGAATTCGTCTCATTACTGAAGGTACTTCTTTCCGACGTTAGCGCGATGGGATGTGAATTTCTGGATCAATTTCCTTGGATACTGCGTAAGAAACTGTACTTTTGCTGTGTATAAGAGCGAACCTGAGGAAGAAGCTACATTTTTGTGGTATAAACAATAAATCAGCACATCATAAGAAACAGTTCCCCATCACGTTGTGATCACAGTGAAGTGTCGTCAGTCCTAGACTGAAGCTCTGGTAATGATTTTATGCATCAAAGTGCAAATCGGCGGATGGTAAAAATAAATTTTTTAAAAAAGACGTCATCTCTTGCCATTTAAAGTTTAGAGAAGTGCGTGCTGAAAGATGAGGGTACACCTGTTTCGACCCGAAAATCCACTCTGATAAGACGGGGATTGTAGCTGATTTCTTCATTGGGAAAGTGGCACTTGAGTCTTAAAAAAAGACGTCGGGAAGTACATCTACGTCTACATCTACATACAGGGTGTTTCAAAAATGACCGGTATATTTGAAACGGCAATACAAACTAAACGAGCAGCGATAGAAATACACCGTTTGTTGCAATATGCTTGGGACAACAGTACATTTTCAGGCAGACAAACTTTCGAAATTACAGTAGTTACAATTGTCAACAACAGATGGCGCTGCGGTCTGGGAAACTCTATAGTACGATATTTTCCACATATCCACCATGCGTAGCAATAATATGGCGTAGTCTCTGAATGAAATTACCCGAAACCTTTGACAACGTGTCTGGCGGAATGGCTTCACATGCAGATGAGATGTACTGCTTCAGCTGTTCAATTGTTTCTGGATTCTGGCGGTACATCTGGTCTTTCAAGTGTCCCCACAGAAAGAAGTCACAGGGGTTCATGTCTGGCGAATAGGGAGGCCAATCCACGCCGCCTCCTGTATGTTTCGGATAGCCCAAAGCAATCACACGATCATCGAAATATTCATTCAGGAAAATAAAGACGTCGGCCGTGCGATGTGGCCGGGCACCATCTTGCATAAACCACGAGGTGTTCGCAGTGTCGTCTAAGGCAGTTTGTACCGCCACAAATTCGCGAAGAATGTCCAGATAGCGTGATGCAGTACTCGTTTCGCATCTGAAAAATGGGCCAATGATTCCTTTGGAAGAAATGGCGGCCCAGACCAGTACTTTTTGAGGATGCAGGGACGATGGGACTGCAACATGGGGCTTTTCGGTTCCCCATATGCGCCAGTTCTGTTTATTGACGAAGCCGTCCAGGTAAAAATAAACTTCGTCAGTAAACCAAATGCTGCCCACATGCATATCGCCGTCATCAATCCTGTGCACTATATCGTTAGCGAAAGTCTCTCGTGCAGCAATGGTAGCGGCGCTGAGGGGTTGCCGCGTTTGAATTTTGTATGGATAGAGGTGTAAACTCTGGCGCATGAGACGATACGTGGACGTTGGCGAACACGGCGAACGGAAAGCCGAGGCCGCTGTTGGATCACCTGCTGCACTAGCTGCGCGTTGCCCTCTGTGGTTGCCGTACACGGTCGCCCTACCTTTCCAGCACGTTCATCCGTCACGTTCCCAGTCCGTTGAAATTTTTCAAACAGATCCTTTATTGTATCGCTTTTCGGTCCTTTGGTTACATTAAACCTCCGTTGAAAACTTCGTCTTGTTGCAACAACACTGTGTTCTAGGCGGTGGAATTCCAACACCAGAAAAATCCTCTGTTCTAAGGAATAAACCATGTTGTCCACAGCACACTTTCATGTTGTGAACAGCACACGCTTACAGCAGAAAGACGACGTACAGAATGGCGCACCCACAGACTGCGTTGTCGTCTATATCTTTCACATCACTTACAGCGCCATCTGTTGTTGAAAATTGTAACTACTGTAATTTCGAAAGTTTGTCCGCCTGAAAATGTACTGTTGTCCCAAACATATTGCAACAAACGGTGTATTTCTATCGCTGCTCGTTTAGTTTTTATTGCCGTTTCAAATATACCGGTCATTTCTGAAACACCCTGTACACACTCCGCAAGCCGCCGAACGGCCGAACAACTAGCCATTTCCTTCCCTGTTCCACTCGCAAACAGGGCAAGGAAGAAAGGGATGTCTCTATACTTCCGTACGAGCCCTTACGCGGAATGTACATTGGCAGTAGCATCCGCAGTCAGCTTCAGATACCGGTTCTCTAAACGTTGTCAATAGTTGTCCGCGGAAAGAACGTCGCTTTCCCTCAAAGGATTCCCATTCGAGTTTACAAAGCATCTCTGTAACACTCGCCTAACGCTCAAATCTACCGGTAACAAATCTAACAGCCCGCCTCAGAATTTCTTCGATGTCTTCCTTTAATCAGACCTGGCTGGGGTCCCGAACACTAGATCAGTACTCAAGAATAGGTTGTAGTAGTGTTCTATACGTGGCCTACTTTACAAATGACCCGCACTTTCTTACACTACTGGCCATTAAAATTGCTACCCCAAGAAGAAATGCAGATGATAAACGGGTATTCATTGGACAAAGATATTATACTAGAACTGACATATGATTACATTTTCACGCAGTTTGGGTGCATAGATCCTGAGAAATCAGTACCCAGAACAGTAATAACGGCCTTGATGCGCCTGGGCATTGAGTCAAACAGAGCTTGGATGGAGTGTACACGTACAGCTGCCCATGCAGCTTCAACACGATACCACAGTTCATCAAGAGTAGTGACTGGTGTATTGTGACGAGCCAGTTGCTCGGCCACCATTGACCAGACGTTTTCAATTGATGAGAAATCTGGAGAATGTGCTGGCCAGGGCAGCAATCGAACATTTTCTGTATGCAGAAAGGCTCCTACAGGACCTGCAACATGCGGTCGTGCATTGTCCTGCTGAAATGTAGGGTTTCGCAGGGATCGAATGAAGGGTAGAGCCACGGGTCGTAACACATCTGAAATGTAACGTCCACTGTTCAAAGTGCCGTCAATGCGAACAAGAGGTGACCGAGACGTGTGACCAATGGCACCCCATACCATCACGCCGGGTGATACGCCATTATGGCGATGACGAATACACGCTTCCAATGTGCGTTCACCGTGATGTCGCCAGACACGGATGCGACCATCATGATGCTGTAAACAGAACCTGGATTCATCCGAAAAAATGCACCCAGGTTCGTCGCTGACTACACCATCGTAGGCGCTCCTGTCTGTGATGCAGCGTCAAGGGTAGCCGCAGCCATGATCTCCGAGCTGATAGACCATGCTGCTGCAAACGTCGTCGAACTGTTCGTGCAGATGGTTGTTGTCTTGCAAACGACCCCATCTGTTGACTCAGCGATCGAGACGTGGATGCACGATCCGTTACAGCTATGCGGCTAAGATGCCTATATCTCGACTGTAGTGATACGAGGCCGTTGGGATCCAGCACGGCGTTCCGTACTACCCTCCTGAACCGACCG
The DNA here is from genome assembly GCF_023864345.2 of Schistocerca serialis cubense. Classification (NCBI taxonomy): domain Eukaryota; kingdom Metazoa; phylum Arthropoda; class Insecta; order Orthoptera; family Acrididae; genus Schistocerca; species Schistocerca serialis. The sequence continues at coordinate 421,242,353 of NC_064641.1, forward strand.
ATTCCATATTCTACTAACAGTCATTGGATCCCGACCAACGCGAGCAGCAATGTCGCGATACGATAAACCGCAATCTCGATAGGCTACAATCCGACCTTTATCAAAGTCGGAAACGTGATGGTACGCGTTTCTCCTCCTTACACGAGGCATCACAACAACGTTTCACCAGGCAACGCCGATCAACTGCTGTTTGTGTATGAGAAATCGGTTGGAAACTATCCTCATGTCAGCACGTTGTATGTGTCGCCACCGGCGCCAACCTTGTGTGAATGCACTGAAAAGCTAATCATTTGCATATCACAGCATCTTGTTCATGTCGGTTAAATTTCGCGTCTGTAGCACGTTATCTTCGTGGTGTAGCAATTTTAGTGGCCAGTACTGTAAATTCCCCAATAAAGCGAAGGCGTCGATTGGCCTTCACCACTATCATCCTTACGTGTTGGTTCCATTTTATACCCCTAGATATAGTGACCGATCAGGGTCGCGCAACGGTGGAGCTACTGAATTCGCATTCGGGAAGGGCGACAAGTACTGTAAATGAGCTTGTGCTATGACGACACCGTGGACGTGGCTTACAACCCTACTTTTACTTTTTTCCCTTTTGCGAAGGGGTACCCGAAGCAACTGCCACCGTTCCCAATGAGGCAAAAGGCACGCTATTATATTGTAGTCAATGGCAAACACTCATACGTTAGTTCAAATGTATTTAAAACGTAAACTTTTATTTTGCTGCTGATGTACGACATCCAAAACGTTCGAAGATGGACAGATCGAACAGAGTCTCTACCTCGGCACCCACGATCACCTGACCTCTATCCTCCGGAGTTTTCTGCGTGGGGTCATTTAAAAAAGTTTGTGTACAAAAGTTCAATTGATACGTTCGAAAAACTAGATGAGCGAACTGTAGAGTATTTGCAAGATGTACGATATAATCCGAACACGTTTGAAGCAATTCCTAACTCACTGCAGAGACGAGTGGGGTAAGATATCCAAATGCGAGAACGATACGTGGAACAACTACTTTACCAGGTGCGTGTTTTCAGCAAATTGTATTCGTAAAAGGTAAAGTCCTAAAGCAGTCTTGTACAGAGTGGTTATATACGGCCCACTCATATGAATGTGATCACTGCCTAGGTTCGACGTCAGCGTTGAATAACCACTCACAGATGGCAGGTGGCAGCGCTAGCAGCGGAGGCTATATAGCGTATAAAGGGTGTCGGGGAGGGGGAACGTAGAAAACAGTGCACTTGGTGTCGTAATGTCGCAACGGATCGATTTATCTGACGTCCAAATGGGCATGATCATTGGCTTCGGAGGCACTTCTGAAACGGCGAAGTCTATAGACAGTTCACGTGCCGCCGTGACTGAAGCATACCGCGCGTGGCACGCTAACGCTATCCAAAACCATCGCCGAGGCAACTGTGGTGCAAAAAAATGGTTCAAATGGCTCTGAGCACTATGGGACTTAACTTCTAAGGTCATCAGTCCCCTAGAACTTAGAACTACTTAAACCTAACTAACCTAAGGACATCATACACATCCATGCCCGAGGCAGGATTCGAACCTGCGACCGAAGCAGTCACGCTGTTCCAGACTGTAGCGCCTAGAACCGCAGGCCACCCCGGCCGGCAACTGTGGTGCACCACGGGCCATAGATAACAGGGGTGAATGACGGCTGCAGAGATGTGTACGGGCGAACAGACGTGCAACTGCCGAGCAACTGACCGCCCAGATGAACCAAGGAGCTGCCAGCAGTGTCTCCTCAACGACCGTTCAGCGAACGTTGCTGCATACAGGCCTCGCAGCAGGCGCCTGTTTCGTGCCATTCACACTGACTGCTGTTCACCGACGACGAACGCTGGAATTTTCACGCCAATACCGCAACCGGGCGTCCGCGGAGTGGGTACGTGTGGCCTTTTCAGATGAATCACGATTTATGCTCCTCCGGACAGATCGCCTTGACATGTATAGCGTCAATCGTCTGAAAGAAAACACCCGTCCAGGCCGGAGGGGGGAGCGTTACGGTCTGAGGAATGTTTCCGTGGCGTTCCTTGGCAGATCTCGTCATTCTGAGAAGCATAGTGGATTGATAGGATCATGGGTCTATCCTTGAGGATCATGTCCACCCCTACGTGCAGTTTGTTCTTCCTCGGCATGATGGCTGCTACCAGCAGGGCAATGCAGCACGTCACACAGCGCATAGAGTATGTGCGTGATTAGCAGAGCACCACGATGAGTTTACCGTATTGCCCTGGCCACCAGACTCCCAGGATTTAAACCCATTGGAGAATGTATGGGGCCGCTTCGATCGGGCTGTTCGCGCCATGGATTCACAACTGAGAAACCTAGCGCAGCTGACCGCGGCACTGGATTCGCAATAGCTTCACACCCCTGTTGGTAACTTCCACAACCTCGCGGACACTCTTCCTGCACGTCCGTGCTGCAAAAGATGATTGGTCTGACTTGTCACAGGTGGTCACATTAATGTGGCTGGACCGTGTAATTTAGATTTCGCTGCTCGAGAAGACCCCGAATGAAACACGATTGATCGTGGGACAATGAAACTTTGTAGAAACATTTGTAAGGACAGGTGGAAGAGAAATAACGAATAAACCATTGAACAAAAAAACACATTTTAATTTCCACATGAGGGATTAACATTTGTTTTTGTTCCAGGTTACAAACGTTGCACAATGTGACGACCACTTGCGTCCACGACAGTCTGGAACCACACTAGAGATCGCTCTACTGCTGCCCGGAACTTTCCGCTGTCGTGACACAGCTTATGCACTGCGTGAAGATCGCACATTGCATCCGGTATTCTCAGTCATGGAAACAGTAACTTCAACAGTTTGTGGCGCAACTGGCCATCGGCCTCTCCCAGGAGCGATTCCGAAATCAACAGTTAATTCGAACTTCCGAACCATCTTCTTCAGTTCCGGTGCGTGAAGAGGACCTCTCCGTGTTGCTTTAATGCGTCGATACTCGCTAAGAGTAGCAGCATTTTTTCTGTTGTCTTGATAAAACAGCTTTACGAGTGAAACTCTGCTCACCTCGTCCAGACTCTTGTTGAGTGTCTGCAACTGTAATACACAATGATGCTTGAGTCAACCCAATATCTCCGTACCAGTATATAGCCACCCTGTAGGCTTTGAGCCCAATTAGATGGAGACTTAATCGAAAAGTTTACATTTAAAATACATTTGTGGTAACTAGGATAATGCGTCATCTGGAGCTAGCGGCGTCTGGTATCAACACAATTCCAATTATCTCTCGCTTCTGTTATCGTTTATTTTCGTCCACGTCCATTTTGTCTCTTAATTACGATACACTACACACATTTTATGCCGCAGATGTTGCCCAGGAATCAGCTGTGACGACCTTTCTAATAAGACCGCACGTGCTGTCCTTGAGAAACGAGAGCACGGCAGTCGCTGGATCGCAGCGCCAGTATCTGGAGTTAATTTTGGTCTCCGTGTGTAAACAAAGCACCAGCCCGCCGATTCCGGACCACGTCAAAGCAAACGGTGGAGGAAGGCAGATGTCTGGCGCCGGCAGCGAGACGGAATAGAAATGACGTTCGGCGAGGACGGGAGCAGCGCACAAGCGCGCCTGCCAGCTGGAACGGCCGCCTCGCGCTACGCGGACTGCGGAGACACCTAGCGGACTACGGCTGAACTAGGACGCGCCGGCCGCGAGTCGTTCGGACGCTACGTGTGGCCAGCTGTTCGTGACACATGGTACCTACGAAAGCCGGACCAGAGCTGCAGCAACTCGAAAGAAAATTAAAAGCAACCAACGTCTGCATGCATGCGTGAGTAATCAAGTTACATAAATATCAACGAAAGCCACGCGTCAGATCATTTTCAAATCTATGTTGAGGAAGGCATCAGTTCGATGATTTGTCTGCACACGACGATATTTAGCTGGCGCTATTTGATAAACCGTTGTCGTCATCCTACGAAGTCACCCTGACCGTTATTTTGGGGTTTCAGCCTAACCTATACCGGAGCTGTGCAGCAACTTTGCAGTTTTCACAAACTATGTTGTCAGATACGAATGGCACCGTTCTTGTGAGTTACTGTCTCAATGGCTACGACAGGCATGCTTTTAAATTTATAGAAGGAGATAAAAGTATACACTACTGTCCGCATTGAACATAACACGACTACAGTTCGAAAGAAATAGTAACAATGGTGTTTCAAATTTCAGAAAAAAGAGTAATGTATTCACTAACAAATGGCTCTGAGCACTATGGGTCTACTATCTGAGGTCATCAGTCCCCTAGAACTTAGAACTACTTAAACCTAACTAACCTAAGGACATCACACACATCCATACCCGAGGCAGGATTCGAACCTGCGACCGTAGCTGTCGCGCGGTTCCAGACTGAAGCGCCTAGAACCGCTCGGCCACAATGGCCGGCTCTATTCACTAACACACCATATGAGATGCCCCTAGTTTATCTGAGATGGTTAAATTTTTCAGACTTATTCCAATATCGACAAAGAGCGATGTAAACTGATTTTGGGAAATTGGTAAATGAGAAAACTATTTCTGTACCGAACTTTCTGTAATAAGCCGCAAGAAAAAAGTCAGAAGCCCACGTAACAGATGTCTTGCAGAAGCAAACGTGCGATAAACGAAATGCTGGTTGCATGATACGTCAGTTTTTGCAACGGTGTACCAGAGAAAGAGTTATACAAACCAGGAAAATGTATACAAATTGGTAGCCTTCCACGTCTAGTGTCATTTTGGGTAGTAGCCCGCGTCGTTATGAAACACAAAAGTAACTAAACTGCCGACGTTTCGAGCCTGAAGATAACCACAGCAAGTCAGTTGAAACGCCGAAAATAGTTGCTTTTGTGTTTTATAATGACGCTGTCTAGCAGCACCCAAAATTATTTCATTCAATAGACGAAAATGTAATCTCATACATGACGTGTCAGTAGGTACTCTTCGTTTTCCTTTCAAAATTATTTTATATTCATTAAGAAAAATTCGCAGATACAAAAGTAACTGGTTCATTATTTTTGTACTACTAAGGACGGGGACCGATTGATATTTTCGTACACATGTACTATTCGTGAACGGTACAACAAAGGGGATGTGACGATTAAGTGCCATCCGGCATTTACCCAAAGGTGGCTTGCGGCATATCGATGCAGATGTGGATAGTGTTTCAGGTTACTTCAAATGTAAGGTCGTATGAACTCCCGTAAGCAACACAGCAACAACTCTGTGGAACAAAACAGCAAATAACGAATGCTTAAAATGACGGAGGCCATTAGAGCAATAGGTCGTCTTCAGTAAGAACTGGGGTCGGAATCGGACGTTACTTTTCGGAAGGAACCACTTGGCCTTCAGAATGAGACTCCACTGTGCCACATCGGTCGGAAAAAATATGCAGTATGAACTGTTTAGTCACAAATATACAAAATGACGATCAGAACGCGAAAACAGCAAACAGCAACAAACGTGATGTAAAAAAGTTTATTTGTGTGTAACAGTTAACAATTTCAGAAATCTAGATATATGAAAAAGTCAAGTTGGAATACCCAATCGATAGCACTCACTACTTCGTGTGGATAAAGAGCCATTTGTATTTCACAACAACGATGTCTTCTGCATCCATACTGGTTATGTGCTAGTAGATTGTTTCCTTCGTGGTGTTTCCTACTGTTGGCATGCAATACATATACCAAAATCCCAGTGCAAATCGATGCCAGTGTATGACGCACCGCGCAGACGTACTCCAGAAGAGGGAGGAGGAACATAGTATGTACAGGGTGATTTAGCTGTCCCTACCGACATCGTTTCATGCAACCAGTAATGTTGCAGCTGGCCTTCAAAATCCATGCGCGCGATTTTCATATTCTCTCGCTCGTTACGCGCAAACAACAAGTGATACAGAAAAAATAAAAACGGCCGTTTTTGTAAGACATACAATGTAGTTAAATTTTGTACTGGGATACGTTTTCGCTGGAGTTAGTGAGTTAGTTAGTTGCATGCTCCACGGATCAGTTGAACGATTCTTTTATCGAAATGATGTGGAACGAGTCAGTTTACAGGATGTGTGTACACGATCAGTGTTAACATTGATGAACACATTTTATTCCTACTCACGCAACTACACTTAAAACCAAATTTTTAAATTTCTTTTTTTGCTAGCTATCAGTGTTTAAGTAGAAATACGTCAATGGAATAGAAGGAGTTGTCCAGGAGAATGATTTTAAATTGGATTTAAAACTTGCTCCGCTATCTGTCAGACATTTTATGTTACTGGTGAAATGATCAAAAAGCCGGCCTGTGTGGCCGAGCGGTTCTAGGCGCTTCAGTCTGGAACCGCGCGACAGCTACGGTCGCAGGTTCGAATCCTGCCTCGGGCATGGATGTGTGTGATGTCCTTAGGTTAGTTAGGTTTAAGTAGTTCTAAGTTCTAGGGGACTGTTGACCTCAGATGTTAAGTCCCATTGTGCTCAGAGCCATTTGGATCATTTTGAAATGATCAAAAAATCTTTTTTACAGCATGCTGAACTCCTCTCTGAGTCAGTGACAGCCTTAACAAAGAGTGTTGTAGGCTTGTACGTCAGTGCTCTTCTCAAATTGTGATAACTTATTTTTGGCGAAAATATATATTGTGATAGCGCAATTACAATGCCCAGCTCCTTGATGAGGTACATACATGACACTCGTGGGCGAACACCACATATTCTTACTGCTCGCTTTTGTGCCATCAATATTTTCCTTCTTTTTTAAAAAAAGTCATGTTACCCCACGAAATTATTCCGTACGACATTGCTGAGTGGAAATATGCGAAATATATCAGGAGGTCGATACGTTTGTTTCCAAGACTAGCTATTATACGAAGAGCAAAAGTAACTGAACTTAACTATTCGACAACCTCAGTAATATGCTCCTTGCCCGCCCGGGTAGCCGTGCCGTTTAACGCACTGCTTTTCGAGCGGTAAGGCGTGCCGGTCCCCGACACAAATCCGCCCGCCGGATTATGTCGAGGTCCGGTATGCCGGCCAGTCTGTGGATGGTTTTTAAGACGGTTTTCCATCTGCCTAGGCGAATGCGGGCTGGATCCCTTTTATTCTGCCTCAGTTAGACTATGTCGGCGGTTGCTGCGTAAACACTGTCTCCACGTACGCGTACACCATGATTGCTCTACCACGCAAACATCTGAGGCTACACTTGTCTGGTGTGAAACGTTCCCGGAGGGGGAGGGGGGGGGGGGGTTCCACAGGGGGGCCGAACCGCACAATGGGGCCGCGGTGGGGTGGGGTGGGGTGAGTGGACTGCTGTAGCTTGTTGTGTGGCTGTGAACCACTGAGGGCTACGGCGGGGACGAAGCCTCTTGGTCGTTTCTAGGTCCCCAGTTCAATACAATACAACGTGCTCCTTCAAGTTCAAGTTTTCATCTATACGACCACCAAAAAATTTGGAGCATTCTGCCCTACTTACTGACCCCGGCTCATGTGCTACCTCAGTTGTTGGTATGACTACATTTGCTGCACAGAACTGAACGTTTTGTGTTTCTTTATCTCAAAGGGAAAAGGGAGAGTCTCTTTCAGAGAACACTATAATAATCCTATGGAAAATATCATTTAACAATTCTTCTGTTACTTTCCCTCTAATGTGATTTATTATAATACTGATATCGTCTACAAAAAGTATCCAAATTTGTTTGCTGCATGTTAAGTGGAAGGTCATTCACATATATACCCAAAATTGAAGCTTGTGGTGCTTCCTTTGTGATTTTACCCCAGTCACTAAAATTTTCTATATTTCCGACATTGTCTGAATAATACAGCACAAACTTTTGCATTCTGTTTGTGATGTATGATTCAAACCAGCTGTGAGTAAAGCCATCAATTCCATAAACCTGAGTTCTTCTAAGAGAGTATTATGATCCACACAATCCAAGGCCTTGGAGAGATCACAAAACATACCAACAGGCGATATTCTATTGTTTAAGGCTTGTACTGATCGATGGTTGAATGTACGAAGTGCATTCAAGTTCTAAGGCCTCCGATTTTTGTTCTAATTAACTACTCATCCGAAATCGACGAAACTGGCGTTACTTCTCGACGTAATCGCCCTGCAGACGTACACATTTTTCACAACGCTGACGCCATGATTCCATGGCAGCGGCGAAGGCTTCTTTAGGAGTCTGTTTTGACCACTGGAAAATCGCTGAGGCAATAGCAGCACGGCTGGTGAATGTGCGGCCGCGGAGAGTGTCTTTCATTGTTGGAAAAATCCAAAAGTCACTAGCAGCCAGGTCAGGTGAGTAGGGAGCATGAGGAATCACTTCAAAGTTGTTATCACGAAGAAACTGGTGCGTAACGTTAGCTCGATGTGCGGGTGCATTGTCATGGTGAAACAGCACACGCGCAGCCCTTCCCGGACGTTTTTGTTGCAGTGCAGGAAGGAATTTGTTCTTCAAAACATTTTCGTAGGATGCACCTGTTACCGTAGTGCCCTTTGGAACGCAATGGATAAAGATTACGCCCTCGCTGTCCCAGAACATGGACACCATCATTTTTTCAGCACTGGCGGTTACCCGAAATGGCGGCGGTGAATCTGTGTGCTTCCATTGAGCTGACTGGCGCTTTGTTTCTGGATTGAAAAATGGCATCCACGTCTCATCCATTGTCACAACCGACGAAAAGAAAGTCCCATTCATGCTGTCGTTGCGCGTCAACATTGCTTGGCAACATGCCACACGGGCAGCCCTGTGGTTGTCTGTAAGCATTCGTGGCACCCACCTGGATGACACTTTTCGCATTTTCAGGTCGTCATGCAGGATTGTGTGCACAGAACCCACAGAAATGCCAACTCTGGAGGCGATCTGTTCAACAGTCATTCGGCGATCCCCCAAAACAATTCTCTCCACTTTCTCGATCATGTCGTCAGACCGGCTTGTGCGAGCCCGAGGTTGTTTCGGTTTGTTGTCACACGATGTTCTGCCTTCATTAAACTGTCACACCCACGAACGCACTTTCGACACATCCATAGCTCCATCACCACATGTCTCCTTCAACTGTCGATGAATTTCAATTGGTTTCACATCACGCAAATTCTGAAAACGAATGATTGCACGCTGTTCAAGTAAGGAAAACGTCGCCATTTTAAGTATTAAAACAGTTCTCATTCTCGCCGCTGGCGGTAAAATTCCATCAGACCTACGGTGCTGCCACCTATGGGACGTATTGACAATGAACGCGGCCTCATTTTAAAACAATGCGCATGTTTCTATCTCTTTCCAGTCCGGAGAAAAAAAATCGGAGGCCTTAGAACTTGAATGCACCTCGTATAAACAGCATTCTCTGTCGAGCAACCATTCTGGAATCCAAACTGTGATACGCGAAGTAATTTTTGTCTACTTAAGAGTGCGATTGCCAACGGCCTTGCCGCAATGGTAATACAGAGTTAAGCACTGTCGGACTGGGCTAGCACTTGGATGGGTGACCACCTATTCTGCCGAGCGCTGTTGGCAAGCGGGGTGCACTCAGCCCTTGTGAGGCAAACTGAGGAGCTTCTTGATTGAGAAGTAGCGGCTACGGTCGCATAAACTGACATACGGCCGGGAGAGCGGTGTGTTGACCACATGGTCCTCCATAACCGCATCTAGTGACGCCTGTGGGTTGAGGGTGACACGGCGGTCGGTCGGTACCCCTGAGCCTTGCGATTACTCGTGAGTACATTGCTTTTTCCGAATATTTTGGGAAAATATGTCCGTCTTGCAACCTTATGGAATGATTTAATAATTGCATATTTTATCTGTCTGGAAAAATTCCCTATGCCATTGATGCATTAGACTTGTCTCTAAGGAAATTGCTTATTAAGCTGGAGCAAGTTTTCAGAAATCTATCTGAAATTCCATCGAGCATACAAGAAAATTTGTTGTTCCACAATTTTTGTAGTTGTATTAGTTTCAGTGAAGGATGTTGGTGCTGCTTCTGGCTGGTCAATGAGACCGTAGTTTTCGAGTTACTCAAGAAAAACGTACAAGAGTGACTCTCAAACGCACCCCCACACCCACACTCATCCCCCACCGGTCACTATTTCTAGGATGTTGTTCATGGCACTCCCTCCCACGACAGTATAAAAGTTTGCGGCTACACGAACTAGTCCCGATATTCCATACTTTTTGGTCTTTACTGACTGGCCTTATTACGCCACAGGCTTAATCCAGTACTTATAAATTCTAAAACTGACGTTTGTGTCAATTTTACCTACCAATTTTGTGGACTTCAACAGCATAAAATAAAGAAGTACATCGTTGTATTTGTCAGGCCTTCTGACTGCGAAACTACTGTGCGTGTAAGGGTTAAGTCTGGATCGAATTGTCAACACAGTTAACTTTAGCGTGACGTTTACAAAAGTCGTTTTTCTTTCATCTCCCTCACAGGCATTTTTAAGCCGATAATGTTAGCGAAATAGCCAACTATGCTGGTGGCGTAATAGCTCAATCAACAGTGACCAAAAACAGGTCGAATATTGGTTCGTGTAGTCGGAAATTTTTATATAGTGATAGGAGGGAGTGCCATGAACAACGGACAGGAAATCCTGAATGGTGAGGCATGAGTGTGGGTGTGGAGGTGCTTCTGAAGGTCGCTTTGTATGTATTTCTGGAATGACGAAAACCGTGGCCTCCACGGACAACATGGCCCAGCACAAAATTTAACTACATTAGATTTCCTACACCGAGGTCCTGTTCATTGTTCTGTAGGACTAATAGTTTACGCGTAGCAAATAAAAGAGTATGAAAATCGGGCATGTGGTTTTTGAAGGCCAGATATAACATTACGGGTTGCGTGAAACGACATCAGTAGGGGCGCCGAATGACCTGTATAATTTTACTACAGCCACGTTTCTCAGAATATATGTATCGGACAACTTAGTGTGTAAAAATGAGTTTTCTTGCCTGCCATGCGGAAAAGTAACATTCTCCAGGATTGTGCGAGTATACTGCGCCCGTGCGGATGTTAAGCCGCGATCTTGACAGATGATATAAACATTCTGAAACGCAGAGACGGCGAAGGCAGGCGCACTGGTATCTAGCTGCTTGACTCAGCTATCGCGGCAGCACATAGCACGCTCTCGGCTGGCTGGTTGGCTTGCTCCCTCCTCCACGTGCAAAGCCGCAGCGCGTTGGGGAAGCTCGCTGACGCGTGAAAGCTTTTAGCGCTGCAAGCGGCCGCAGGGATTAGGCCGGATTATGCGCCGCTCCTAACGGCGTTTTATTAATTAACCGGGAATCTAGCGCCGCTTCGTGCCGCTCGCCGATGACTGGACCTCCACAGGACGTGCTCCGGAGAGACTTCTCAGCGCAAGGGCTGAACTTATGCCGCCGTACGAGAAAACTTGAAAAGTATTGCTGAAAGGAGAAAGAGCGTGTCGAGCATACATTGGCTGTTAACTGCCTCGCGTTGAACATTTCATAAGTTGTGGCGTTGCTCTCTAAAGAAACTGTGAATAGAAGAATAAAGACAGATGAATGACAAATTGAGAACAGCAACAAATCTTGGCTTACGACAGGGATGCGGTATGATGCTTTTTAATGTCTATGTTGATAGTATGTTGAAACAATGGCTAGAAGAAATGAATATTTACAACTATAATTTTACTGATGTTATCCAAGGACAACACATTTCGCTGATGACCAACTTCTTCTTCAGAAAAGCCATATATAAGTAAAAAAAAATAAAAAAATAAAAATAAAAAAAAAAAAAAAAGAAGTCACGACTTTTAAGGTCGAAATCCGGTTTCAATCAAAATTGTAATAAACGGCCATAAATAGAAAGAATACCTAAATTCACCCCGCCCCCCCCCTCCCCCTCCCATGAACCATGGACCTTTCCGTTGGTGGGGAGGTTTGCGTGCCTCAATGATACAGATAACCGTACCGTAGGTGCAACCACAACGGAAGGGTATCTGTTGAGAGGCCAGACAAACGTGTGGTTCCTGAAGAGGGGCAGCAGCCTTTTCAGTAGTTGCAGGGGCAACAGTCTGGATGATTGACTGATCTGGCCCTGTGACACTAACCAAAACGGCCTTGCTGTTGTGGTACTGCGAACGGCTGAAAGCAAGGAGAAACTACATCCGTAATTTTTCCCGAGGGCATGCAGCTTTACTGTATGATTAAATGATGATGGCGTCCTCTTGGGTAAAATATTCCGGAGGTAAAATAGTCCCCCATTCGGATCTCTAGGCGGGGACTACTCAAGAGGACGTCGTTATCAGGAGAAAGAAAACTGGCGTTCTACGGATCGGAGCGTGGAATGTCAGATCCCTTAATCGGGCAGGTAGGTTAGAAAATTTAAAAAGGGAAATCGATAGGTTAAAGTTAGATATAGTGGGAATTAGCGAAGTTCGGTGGCAGGAGGAACAAGACTTTTGGTTAGATGAATACAGGGTTATAAATACAAAATCAAACAGGGGTAATGCAGGAGTAGGGTTAATAATGAATAAAAAATAGGAGTGCGGGTAAGCTACTACAAACAGCATAGTGAACGCATTATTGTGGCCAAGATAGACACGAAGCCCACGCCTACTACAGTACTACAAGTTTATATGCCAACTAGCTCTGCACATGGTGAAGAAATTGATGAGATGTATGATGAGATAAAAGAAATTATTCAGGTAGTGAAGGGAGACGAAAATTTAATAGTCATGGATGACTGGAATTCGACAGTAGGAAAAGGAAGAGAAGGAAACGTAGTAGGTGAATATGGATTGGGGCTAAGAAATGAAAGAGGAAGCCGCCTGGTAGCATTTTCCACAGAGCGTAACTTAATCATAGCTAACACTTGTTTCAAGAGTCATGAAAGAAGGTTGTATACATGGAAGAACCTGGAGGTACTAGAAGGTTTCAGATAGATTATATAATCGTAAGACAGAGATTTAGGAACTAGGTTTTAAACTGTAAGACATTACCAGGGGCAGATGTGGACTCTGACCACAATCTATTGGTTATGAACTGTAGATTAAAACTGAAGAAACTGCAAAAAGGTGGTAATTTAGGGAGATGGGACCTGGATAAACTGAAAGAACCAGAGGTTGTACAGATTTTCAGGGAGAGCATATGGGAACAATTGACAGGAATGGGGGAAAGAAATACAGTAGAAGAAGAATGGGTAGCTTTGAAGAATGAGTTAGTGAAGGCAGCAGAGGATCAAGTAGGTAAAGAGACGAGGGCTAGTAGAAATCCTTGGGTAACAGAAGAAATATTGAATTTAATTGATGAAAGGAGAAAATACAAAAATGCAGTAAGTGAAGCAGGCAAAAAGGAATACAAACGTCTCAAAAATGAAATCGACCCTCTCACGAGGGGTAAGATAGATACTGCCTACAGGAAAACTAAAGAGACCTTTGGAGAAAAGAGAACCACTTGCATGAATATCAAGAGCTCAGATGGAAACCCAGTTCTAAGCATAGAAGGGAAAGCAGAAAGGTGGAAGGACTATATAGAGGGTCTATACAGGGGCGATGTTCTTGAGGACAATATTATGGAAATGGAACAGGATGTAAATGAAGATGAAATGGGAGATATGATACTGCGTGAAGAGTTTGACAGAGCACTGAAAGACCTAAGTCGAAACAAGGCCACGGGAGTAGACAACATTCCTTAGAACTGTTGACAGCCTTGGGAGAGCCAGTCCTGACAAAACTCTACCATCTGGTGAGCAGGATGTATGAGACAGACGAAATTTCCTCAGACTTCAAGAAGAATATAATAATTCCAATCCCAAAGAAAGCAGGTGTTGACAGATGTGAAAATTACCGAACTATCAGTTTAATAAGTCACAGCTGCAAAATACTAACGCGAATTCTTTACAGACGAATGGAAAAACTGGTAGAAGCCGACCTCGGGGAAGATCAGTTTGGATTCCGTAGAAATGTTGGAACATGTGAGGCAATACTGACCCAACGACTTATCTTAGAAGAAAGATTAAGGAAAGGCAAACCTACGTTTCTAGCATTTTTAGACTTAGAGAAAGCTTTCGACAATGTTGACTGGAATACTCTCTTTCAAATTCTGAAGGTGGCAGGGGTAAAATACAGGGAGCGAAAGGCTATTTACAATTTGTACAGAAAGCAGATGGCAGTTATAAGAGTCGAGGGACATGAAAGGGAAGCGGTGGTTGGGAAGGGAGTGAGACAGGGTTGTAGCCTCTCCCCGATGCTATTCAATCTGTATATTGAGCAAGCAGTAAAGGAAACAAAAGAAAAGTTCGGAGTAGGTATTAAAATCCATGGAGAAGAAATAAAAACTTTGAGGTTCGCTGATGACATTGTAATTCTGTCAGAGACAGCAAAGGACTTGGAAGAGCAGCTGAACGGAATGGAGCCGGCCGGAGTGGCCGTGCGGTTCTAGGCGCTACAGTCTGGAGCCGAGCGACCGCTACGGTCGCAGGTTCGAATCCTGCCTCAGGCATGGATGTGTGTGATGTCCTTAGGTTAGTTAGGTTTAAGTAGTTCTAAGTTCTAGGCGACTGATGACCTTAGAAGTTAAGTCGCATAGTGCTCAGAGCCATTTGAACCATTTTTTGAACGGAATGGACAGTGTCTTGAAAGGATGGTATAGGATGAACACCAATAAAAGCAAAACGAGGATAATGGATATAGTCGAATTAAGTCGGGTGATGCTGAGGGAATTAGATTAGGAAATGGACACTTCAAGTAGTAAAGGAGTTTTGCTATTTGGGGAGCAAAATAGCTGATGATGGTCGAAGCAGAGAGGATATAAAATGTAGACTGACAATGGCAAGGAAAGCGTTTCTGAAGAAGAGAAATTTGTTAACATCGAGTATTGATTTAAGTGTCAGGAAGTAGTTTCTGAAAGTATATGTATGGAGTGTAGCCATGTATGGAAGTGAAACATGGACGATAACTAGTTTGGACAAGAAGAGAATAGAAGCTTTCGAAATGTGATGCTTCAGAAGAATGCTGAAGATTAGATGGGTAGATCACATAACTAATGAGGAGGTATTGAATAGATTTGGGAAGAAGAGGAGTTTATGGCACAACTTGACAAGAATAAGGGACCGGTTAGTAGGACATGTCCTGAAGGATCAAGGGATCACCAGTTTAGTACTGGAGGGTAACGTGGATGGTAAAAATCATAGAGGGAGACCAAGAGATGAATACACTAAGCAGATTCAGATGGATGTGGGTTGCAGTAATTACTTGGAGATGAAGAAGCTTGCACAGGATAAGAGTAGCACGGAGGGCTGCATCGAACCAGTCTCTGGACTGAAGACCACAACAACAACAACAACAACAACAACAACCTAAATTAAGGTTCTTGGGGAATATCATCTTTTTCGGAAAAGACATAACAAAGACTGAAATATTCTGTTACAATAATGGGAGCATATAAGTTGCACATAGTAAAATGGCGACGAAACACACCCTACTGAAGTTTTAGCCCCCTCCCCCCCCTCCCCCAAAAAAAACACATTAGCAGTTTGTGGGAGTGAGTGTTGGAAGTAACAGCTAGAAATAAACGAAGATTAATTTTAAAAATGGCAGTACCATCAACTCTTTATAGCAGTGAGAGTTGGACAGTAATAGCTGGAAATGAACGACAATTATAAACTGCAGAAATGAGGTTTCTAAGGGAGAGCTATATCAAACCTAATCTTCGGACTGAAGAGCACAACAGTGGAAAGAAACTGTTAATGGCGACCGATCGAACACATGCTGAAAGCACAGAAAACTGCATTATTCGAGAATACCGGTTTCAAAACCTGATACAACCGTCCTAATTCTGGGTTTCCGCTGGGACCCGAAATAATTTCGGGCAAACGCCGGGTTGTTTCTTAAAGCAACGCGTTGCCTGATCTCCCCTATCCTTGTTACTTCCGCTCATATTTCCAAACCATTCTTTAACAACTAGTTTAAATTTCAGTTGATGCTTGCAGCAAGAATACGGGGAAAATCTGTCCGCCTGTAAAAAATGGAATAACATTACATCATGATAAATTAAGGCATCGTTTGCATGGTCAGTCTTCAATGCAGCTGTTTGCCCTAAGCAGGAAAACTACAATGTACGTACCTAGGGAGCGCCTACAACTGTTTCTCCTTCATATTTTGATTGCTTAGCCCAGACATTTCAGTTCATGTAGCATGCCTCAATATGGGTATTATGTCCTATAGCTATTTACTGTTATGCGTTACGTCAGGGCACCTGTGAACAGCTGCCGGCCGTAGTGGCCGAGCGGTTCTAGGCGCTAAAGTCTGGAACAGCGCGACCGCTTCGGTCGCAGGTTCGAATCATGCTTCGGGCATGGATGTGTGTGATGTCCTTAGGTTAGTTAGGTTTAAGTAGTTCTAAGTTCTGGGGGACTGATGATCACAGCAGTTAAGTCCCATAGTGCTCAGAGCCATTTGAACCAACCTGTGAACAATTCATTTACAGCGCGCAGGAACTGTTTTGGAGCAATTGCATTACCACGAGGAATTACGGAATCTGCAGATATATTGATCTACATTCCTGAAAATACAAAACCGAAGCAGCCACAACGTCGACAGTTGGTTTGAATACTACACTGATTTACTTCACATGATACAACCAGAAACCCTGCCCATCGATTATGTTACAGAGAGAGTCGAATGGGTGAAAGTTAGCTAATAGGGGGTAGAGGACTGCAGTATATTGTGCAATCCGAACGGGAGGGCCACTTCGCAGTTTTTTTATCAAATAAAAGATATTATCTGAAGTAATTCATACTAACAGTTACATACAAAAAAAGAAATGCTAGTGTGACGTATTTCCAGAAGAGACACGAAGAATTTGTCTAAATAACGCAGAAAAAATCATTGTAAACTATGAAGTTCATTTTAAGAGTCAGTTATTGAGAAGAACAATGTGATGAGTTCCGTGAAGAGAGTTTTATGTCATCAACATCGAAGAATGATGAAGATTCGGGAGGACGACGGTTCAATCCCGCGTCCGGCCATCCTGATTTAAGTTTTCCGTGATTTCCCTAAATCACTCCAGGCAAATGCCGGGATGGTTCCTCTGAAAGAGCACGGCCGACTTCCTTCCACATCCTTCCCTAAACCGATGAGACCGATGACCACGCAGTCTGGTCTCCTTGCCCAAACAACCAACCAATGATGAAGTCGGGCGTGTTGTTTGTTCTTTTGTACGATCTTTGTTTGACGTAATTTAAATTATTTTATTGCTTAACAAATGTGTTAATGTGGTTTCGGATGAAGATAGAACTGTATTATCACATTAGAAGATGAGTGAATAACCCGAAATGATTCTTGGCATACATAAAGTTAAATAAAGGGTGGCTGGCTACTTTGTTTTTTCATGGATAAATAAATTAATATTAACGTTAATTAGCATTTTTCTAGCGTTTAGCTGGCGCGAGCGACAACAATTTCACAGAATTATTTGCCCACATAGCAGGGCAATCACGTTAGTGAAACATCACTTCCACAGATGTCGCCCTAGAAACTGGCAAGGTCATCGTATAAGCTATATGGTGGCATCTAACTGGCGTGAGTCAGTTACTTGATCATCAAAGAAAACAATTCAACAGTGACCTCTGCAGCAAGTCGAATGTGAATGGTAAGTTACGAGTCGGAGAATACCACCCGTCTGTTCTGAGGTCCAGCCTGATGTTCAGTCAGATAGTACCCTCAAGGCCACCCACCATGGCAGTGCAATACGAAGAAAAACAGCACGGCTCACTTGATGCAAAGTGGGATACGGAAACCGATCGATCACTTTGAGTGAACCATTCTTCATATGACGTCCACGCTCGAAATCCGCATGACCGATGACATTAGCGACAGCAGAGCGTTCGACTGCACGGACGAAACCTATCAACATAGGATACTGACCAGAGCGCAGAAAGTGCACGAACAAGTAATTTATACCAGTTGTCTCCTTACTTGAAGGCCTTAAATATTATTTCTGGTCAAGTAACCACGATATTTTCCTATTAGCTTTGCGCGTTTACTGCTGCGATTCCGATGTTGCGAAGCACGCAGAAGTTCTTCGGAAGCAATTACCGTTATCAGTAGAACACAAAAGAGTCCGGGCTGTCAAAAGTTCTTATATTCCTCCTTTGCTGTCATTCGACTAAAAGCTGGACAGCACTTCGAACTTAACAATAGCTGCACACACAGGGTCATGTCAGTTTGATAATGACGTGGACAACATATTCAACCTCTTTATGAAAGAAAACTTTTCATCATGACATATCTTTTGAGATCTAGCTGCCAATTTTGAGTCCTGTTGTAGCTGAAATTTATTTTACTGCCTCTCTGAACAGTACGCTGTTCACCTGTCGCGTTAACGCTCTTCACTTAATTGAAGACTGACGGTTTCGAGTCTCCCCATGAACACGAATGGAGTTTTATTGTGTGGGTACTTCGTCTGTCTGGTGTAAAATGTTTTCCTTCCGCGAAAAAACGTGATGGTTACCTCATCTACTATACTACTTTGCAGAACTAAATAATTCCACAGTGCACTGTTAGTTCCCCCGTCTGATAAAGTATTTCAGCCCTGCAGCGTTAGCAGAAGTGAGGGAAAGGCGTCACACTGCGTTAACGGTAATGGACATTTAGTTACCACAGAGAAGTATAGTGATGCTGCGTGTTCAGTCTGCTTACGAACGTTTTGCCAACATAGGCAGTTTGACTGCCACACGATGGGCTTGCGGCGCCGTTAAGGTCCCGTTCTGTGGTTAAGTTGCGTAGTTACATACAACTGCAAGCTGACTTCGGAGTTTTGAAGAGCGTGGAGAGATTGGCTCAGCTTTGAAGAAAGAACCTTGTGGGGTCGTAGGGTCTGTATGTACCACTGGGAACACCGATGCAGTGACAGCTACCATCGAAAGCAGTCCTTTGTCGGGTGGTGTGAAGACTAGACTCGTCATTGTAATTCGCACGTCGAAGCATGTTATTTCAACTTAAGATTATGCAGAAGTTGAATCCTACTGAATGGTTAGTAAAGGTCAGTGAGCATATAAACAACCCACCACTTTTTTTCCTCCAGTGTATTTCGTCACCAATGGCAATGAGTTACAAATGGACGTCTTGGAACATTATAAACAAAATTCTAAAGTGGAAACGGAATAATGTGATATAAATTATAAATAAGAACAAGGATGGAAAATTAACTGAAAATTTCGTTTTCCGCTTGTTTGTATATTAACTACATTGGCGCGGTTTTGTCTTCGACTACTGGTGGACATTTAGAAAAGGAATGACGTGGACAGGTCAACTGGATTGATAATGTTCAAATATTCAATACGCGTGTGTGTAAATATAACAGCAATTTAATCAGAAAGAAACTTCATCTTAGGTTTTTCAATTAATTGAGAATGACATAATATTTATTCTTGCGAATCGTTATGAATGTGTAATGATACATTAATCTATGTTTTAACACAATTGTGCACGGAAACTGAACTGTTATACATATTTTTTACGTCTGGAAGCAGGTACGGGAAGCCCAATACATCGTTGTAAGAATTAATTACGACCATTTGAGAAATATGAGCTTTTTCAGATGGATTTGATTCAGTTCATTTCTGGCTGCAAGGATTATTTCGCATGTTCGAACAAATAGTCGAGCGTACGAAGAAAATCTGCAGTGACTATAACCAGCCTTCTTAGAGGCATCAGTTATACAAAGATTAATCTTTTAAATACTGACAGGTTTTCAGTGCTGGGACTATAATACTTACCTTACGTTTTACAGTAAGGCCTACTTACAGTCACAGCAAACACTCATTTTACGGAACATTAATGAAGAGAACTTTGTTTTCAACTTGACAACTAGAGCAACCGTAAATACACACATAAAACGCACTAAAAAGAACTATGTTGACTTGGTTTATATGTTTATCCACGAACATCGCCAAATTCAATACTGCTTCCTCGACGATGATGGTCGGGCTTACTAGGTAGGAATAAGGACTGTTAACGACTGCGTCAGCAATAGTGGTTATGTGAATAAGCGAACTTCAATTGCTGGGCTCAAGAAAACTCTGCTCAGCTTCATCAGCGTCCACTACACAGTAGCAAAGACACGGTACGGCGTAGTGTCGTGTCGCGAGGAAGTAGGCTCTTACTTTTTTTGAATGTGGATTAAGTGCTGGAATCACTGACGTCTGAACGATACCTCAACGTGTTATAGACGTTTCTGACTCCATACATTGCCAAATCTTGACATTCAGTACAACTGGTTTCAACAGGATGAAGCCATCTCGAACGCCGGTAGACAGTTTATGGCAGCAATAAAACGTTTGTTTAAGGATCGTGAACTCTCACGCAATACTAACCTGCTTGGTGGCCTCTGTCTCCAGGCCATCGTAGGAGATACAACCTACAGTAACGACTTACCGAATGTGTGCGACAAAATAGACAGCATTTTACTGACGTATTTTTAAAAATGATGCGTGATGCAGTTTCCTGTCTCGTACAACTTATTTTGAACTTCAAACAGGGTTTCGTACAGTTTTGTTTTTCTGATTACCTATTTCCAGTTTCCCGTTTCTTTGCGCCATCCTGTACTTGGCTGAAACTATGACCATTACGAATTTGGTATAATCTTGAGGTATGTATAATAAATACTGCAATGATTAAGTTTCTTTATTTAGGATCTGTTTGGATATATAATTCTGAGGGTTCATTTTTAACAGTTTTGCCGTGTAGACACAAGGAAACAGACGGAAACTGTGCAATGGCGGTAGTTAAGCTTTCAGCGCACTCGCCGCTACTTTTGCGAAAAGTCTCACTGCGTGGTACAACGATCATTAACTCCCCACACCCTTATTCAAAGAAATAATTAAATTCGTTTAAAAACCACAGATGCTTCCATAACTCGCTACGTAAAAGCTGTGCGATCATTGTCCATATCCAGAATATGCAAATTGGTTTCTTCAACTGAAACTAATATATTTGACATAAACGCCGACACACAACATACAGAACGAACCCAACAACAGTTACCTTTATTTCTGTGAAAATATTTTCACAAGCGTGAAGAAGTCGTTGCAATGAATTCAGCGAAACGTACACTCCTGGAAATGGAAAAAAGAACACATTGACACCGGTGTGTCAGACCCACCATACTTGCTCCGGACACTGCGAGAGGGCTGTACACACACGCACGGCACAGCTGACACACCAGGAACCGCGGTGTTGGCCGTCGAATGGCGCTAGCTGCGCAGCATTTGTGCACCGCCGCCGTCAGTGTCAGCCAGTTTGCCGTGGCATACGGAGCTCCATCGCAGTCTTTAACACTGGTAGCATGCCGCGACAGCGTGGACGTGAACCGTATGTGCAGTTGACGGACTTTGAGCGAGGGCGTATAGTGGGTATGCGGGAGGCCGGGTGGACGTACCGCCGAATTGCTCAACACGTGGGGCCTGAGGTCTCCACAGTACATCGATGTTGTCGCCAGTGGTCGGCGGAAGGTGCACGTGCCCGTCGACCTGGGACCGGACTGCAGCGACGCACGGATGCACGCCAAGACCGTAGGATCCTATGCAGTGCCGTAGGGGACCGCACCGCCACTTCCCAGCAAATTAGGGACACTGTTGCTCCTGGGGTATCGGCGAGGACCATTCGCAACCGTCTCCATGAAGCTGGGCTACGGTCCCGCACACCGTTAGGCCGGCTTCCGCTCACGCCCCAACATCGTGCAGCCCGCCTCCAGTGGTGTCGCGACAGGCGTGAATGGAGGGACGAATGGAGACGTGTCGTCTTCAGCGATGAGAGTCGCTTCTGCCTTGGTGCCAATGATGGTCGTATGCGTGTTTGGCGCCGTGCAGGTGAGCGCCAGAATCAGGACTGCATACGACCGAGGCACACAGGGCCAACACCCGGCATCATGGTGTGGGGAGCGATCTCCTACACTGGCCGTACACCACTGGTGATCGTCGAGGGGACACTGAATAGTGCACGGTACATCCAAACCGTCATCGAACCCATCGTTCTACCATTCCTAGACCGGCAAGGGAACTTGCTGTTCCAACAGGACAATGCACGTCCGCATGTATCCCGTGCCACCCAACGTGCTCTAGAAGGTGTAAGTCAACTACCCTGTCCAGCAAGATCTCCGGATCAGTCCCCCATTGAGCATGTTTGGGACTGGATGAAGCGTCGTCTCACGCGGTCTGCACGTCCAGCACGAACGCTGGTCCAACTGAGGCGCCAGGTGGAAATGGCATGGCAAGCCGTTCCACAGGACTACATCCAGCATCTCTACGATCGTCTCCATGGGAGAATAGCAGCCTGCATTGCTGCGAAAGGTGGATATACACTGTACTAGTTCTGACATTGTGCATGCTCTGTTGCCTGTGTCTATGTGCCTGTGGTTCTGTCAGTGTGATCATGTGATGTATCTGACCCCAGGAATGTGTCAATAAAGTTTCCCCTTCCTGGGACAATGAATTCACGGTGTTCTTATTTCAATTTCCAGGAGTGTATAACAGAAAAAAACCTGCCCTAGAGTCCAGTGATCGTCAAACTGCGGCCCGAATCAAATATTCTTGGTGTCCGCTGTTATCAATCGTAGTTTATAATAATATGCATTTAGCAACTAAAAGCCCAATCCAACAATGTCAGCTGACGTTGAGAGCTTAAAGTGCAATTTTCTTGCTCAGTAACAAACAAAAACACGTACAGCGGAAGAAATGTTTTAAGATGTGCTTAATTTTAATAAAAGTTAGTGAACCCAGCCCCGTGCTAAGTAATCTTGGCCGCTTAGCTCGAGGGTAGAGGGGAAAGCAGCGCGACTCGTACCGATCAGCTGCTTTGGTATCGGAAGTAAGATGGATTCGTGAGTGCGCTTTATAGAGACGGTCATCTACAAATGCGATATATATTTGCAGCAAGGAATCTTAAATAAAATTGCTGCTGTGTAATACAACGCACTGAGTAGAAGGAAACTGACAATCAAAGCAGTTTGTAAACTTATCTGGTAGCGTCTCATACTGCATAATATGTTTAAACGTAAGTGCAGATACTGTTATTAATTTGTTCACAGAAAGAACTCAACAACACTTCGTCAGGTAATTATAATGTCAAAACTTTGGGGTCGTTGAAGTTGGCAGCAATCTGATAAACATCGACAATTGCTTGGGGACAGTCGGCCAACTTAGCGCACCGTTACTACTGCTAGACTACTGGGGGCTCACAACATACTAATTAATTACATAACTGGGAGGTGTCTCTTCTTTCGGGCATGTGTTCCGGCGGCGCAGTGGTTAACGCAGCTGCGCAATGAGCAGGAAGTCCCGGGTTCGAGTCCCGGTCCGGTACACATTTCCACTCGCCGCCGCCGATCGCGCACGAAGTCCCGATGGAGCTGATATCATCGGTTCCTTTTCTTTCCTTTCTCGACCCTCCACCTTCAGTTTAGATAGTCAAAAGTTTCACAATGAGATCGGTATGTACACTCCTGGAAATTGAAATAAGAACACCGTGAATTCATTGTCCCAGGAAGGGGAAACTTTATTGACACATTCCTGGGGTCAGATACATCACATGATCACACTGACAGAACCACAGGCACATAGACACAGGCAACAGAGCATGCACAATGTCGGCACTAGTACAGTGTATATCCACCTTTCGCAGCAATGCAGGCTGCTATTCTCCCATGGAGACGATCGTAGAGATGCTGGATGTAGTCCTGTGGAACGGGTTGCCATGCCATTTGGACCAGCGTTCGTGCTGGACGTGCAGACCGCGTGAGACGACGCTTCATCCAGTCCCAAACGTGCTCAATGGGGGACAGATCCGGAGATCTTGCTGGCCAGGGTAGTTGACTTACACCTTCTAGAGCACGTTGGGTGGCACGGGATACATGCGGACGTGCATTGTCCTGTTGGAACAGCAAGTTCCCTTGCCGGTCTAGGAATGGTAGAACGATGGGTTCGATGACGGTTTGGATGTACCGTGCACTATTCAGTGTCCCCTCGACGATCACCAGTGGTGTACGGCCAGTGTAGGAGATCGCTCCCCACACCATGATGCCGGGTGTTGGCCCTGTGTGCCTCGGTCGTATGCAGTCCTGATTCTGGCGCTCACCTGCACGGCGCCAAACACGCATACGACCATCATTGGCACCAAGGCAGAAGCGACTCTCATCGCTGAAAACGACACGTCACCATTCGTCCCTCCATTCACGCCTGTCGCGACACCACTGCAGGCGGGCTGCACGATGTTGGGGCGTGAGCGGAAGACGGCCTAACGGTAGCCCAGCTTCATGGAGACGGTTGCGAATGGTCCTCGCCGATACCCCAGGAGCAACAGTGTCCTTAATTTGCTGGGAAGTGGCGGTGCGGTCCCCTACGGCACTGCGTAGGATCCTACGGTCTTGGCGTGCATCCGTGCGTCGCTGCAGTCCGGTCCCAGGTCGACGGACACGTGCACCTTCCGCCGACCACTGGCGACAACATCGATGTACTGTGGAGACCTCAGGCCCCACGTGTTGAGCAATTCGGCGGTACGTCCACCCGGCCTCCCGCATGCCCACTATACGCCCTCGCTCAAAGTCCGTCAACTGCACATACGGTTCACGTCCACGCTGTCGCGACATGCTACCAGTGTCAAAGACTGCGATGGAGCTCCGTATGCCACGGCAAACTGGCTGACACTGACGGCGGCGGTGCACAAATGCTGCGCAGCTAGCGCCATTCGACGGCCAACACCGCGGTTCCTGGTGTGTCCGCTGTGCCGTGCGTGTGATCATTGCTTGTACAGCCCTCTCGCAATGTCCGGAGCAAGTATGGTGGGTCTGACACACCGGTGTCAATGTGTTCTTTTTTCCATTTCCAGGAGTGTATATAGCGCGAGGTGCCGCCCCGCAATGTCAGTATTGACTCTTAACCAAAAAGAATGCTCTACGCGCTGAGAAAGTTTTGTGATGTGATTGCCATCTGTGCGGTAGTAGCTGATCACAGGCTCGTTGTGACACTGTTCCAGGGCATTTCTTGTAGACACATTGGACAGTCCGCACTGATACACCGTGGAAGCAGTGGACGGCTAAATCGCACAACATTTCATCGCTGCAGCTGCTCGACATCATCGGGTGCTGTCGCGCCTTGCAGCAGTGACAGCAGCAGCTCCTACCACATGATGATGTCGAGCAGCTGCAGCGATGAAATGTAGTCGAGTTACACAATACGATCCGGCGGCAACCCCGAGAATATAGATTCTCCGAAATAGCAAGCGAGACCCGACCCAAATACCAGGAAATACTGTGGGTTACTCTTGATACGGGCCGAGCTGTCTCTCATTGTAAGAGAAATTTCTGGTATACACTCCCCTGAAGCCCGTCGTCCGTGAGTGGTGGTCGCCGGTCAGCTGGCCGACATTTCGCACGTGACCTGGGCGCAGTGGGCCGCGCGATCCTCGGAAGGTCGCGCAGTCGCCGGCGCTGGCTCCATTCATCTCCGACGCCAAAGGTTGGCGCGCAGATCGATATAATTACGGTCCCGTCCGGGCGCCCCACACCACACCACAGCAGCGGCTGGCCTCTGGCTGGCTCGCTGCTCGCGAGCCGCCGCTGCGGCCGCAAATGTCAAACGTGGCGGGGCATCCACAGGTGTGCGCGAGTGGGATGGCCGCCCCCGGCTCTAACAGGTTGCCTGCCAGGCTGAGATACGGCCCTGCCGTCAGCCGCAATTACTCTCGTCTGCGTCACCTGTCCCACAGTCTTCAGCAGTCTATTCTCTCTGAAACTGTAGTGGCATATGTCTGCAAAGGACTGCCTGGGAGATTCGTTCCTCGCTGAGTCCACTGTGTGTTGGGCACCCTTATGGCATTTCTCAGCTATACAAGGGGGTTTTCCGGTGTCCGAGCCTTATTTTATGCTCATGTTCAACATTTTTTCTGTACATTTTATTTTTTCATATATATATATATATATATATATATATATATATATATATGTGTGTGTGTGTGTGTGTGTGTGTGTGTGTGTGTGTGTGTGTGTGTGTGTGGGTGTGTAGGGGGTTTCTGTAAAAGCATGCAAAAATTTAACAGGACGTATAGGATACTCCACTGAACAAACTGAGGTAGGGAACGTGGGGTCAGAAAAGCCAGCTTAGGAAGATAATAGGAATAAAATCACATTAATGTGTACTTTTTCCTTACATTAGCCGGCCGAAGTGGCCGTGCGGTTAAAGGCGCTGCAGTCTGGAACCGCAAGACCGCTACGGTCGCAGGTTCGAATCCTGCCTCGGGCATGGATGTTTGTGATGTCCTTAGGTTAGTTAGGTTTAACTAGTTCTAAGTTCTAGGGGACTAATGACCTCAGCAGTTGAGTTCCATAGTGCTCAGAGCCATTTGAACCATTTGAACCATTCCTTACATTAGTTGCAGTTAACTGTAAATATCACTGACACAATTTGCACTGTATTTTACAAAATGTGCTGAAACTGACGGCCATCAGCCTCAAAGGAAGGATGACATCAGGGAACAAGATTCTGACGCATCATGACATTTATTTATTTATTCATCTCATACAAGCCATCACTTTTACAAAATCTTTAAGTTGCAATAAAAATAAAACATAAAACATAAAGCAATACAATACATGGTAGTGAGAGAATTGAAGATTAAATAAAGTAAAACACAAAATGTAGAAAACAGTGTTCATTTAAAAGAGCTGGTATGATTCTGTCTGGGATTACAATCTTTATATCCCATCCGAGCCTCAGTACGTTGCAGCTTGTACAGCCTTGTCATTTCCTGTTAGCAGGTCACGTATCGTGCAGGGTTCGTCCAGTTTCCTGCAGACTAGTCTTGCAGTTCTCCACATTCGCAGAGCTCGTCTGTACTGATATAGCCCCATTTCTTCAGGTTAACTTTCAATCGTGATAGACCCGATCTTAATCTATTCCATACACGATTCCAGATCGTGTAGGTTCTTCCCTGGAGCTCTTGCCTGGTCTTCCTGGTTCCGAGTTTCGCCACAGTTTTTCTCGCCGTGCTTTAGGTGGTAAAGAAGTTGGATCATCTGTTTGTAGAAAACTCTTCCTCGATTTAAGTCTTTCAGATTGGGAGCAGTGTCCAAACACTGGGTGCCTGGAATCTGTTTCTTGTTTTTGTTTCTCGATTTCTAGAGCTCTTCTGTTTCTGCTGTCTGAAGGGGCTGCGTCCGTAAGTTGGTAAAGCTGGTTTGTGGAAGCTGGGCGGAGGCAGCATGTTATCATGCATTCTGTCTCACTCAGAGCTATATTTACTGGTTTCGCATGGGTGGATTTTTGCCATACAGGTGTTGAAAACTCCGCAGCGGAAAAGTATAATACTAGAGCTGACGTACGGAGAACTGTAGGTTGTGCTTCCCATCTACTTTTTGTAAGCTTGCGAATGATGCTGTTCCTGGAAGTCACTTTCATCTTTGTGTCCAACCAGTGATCCTTGAATGAGAGAGCGCGATCGAGTTTTGAATCCAAGATATTTTGGTGTGTCGCAATGAGAGAGACGCTGTCCCCTCCAGGTTACGTTGAGTTCTCTCCTGGCCTCTCTACTGAGGAGGTGAAAAGCGCAGATCTGTGTTTTTGCTGGGTTTGGCTTGAGATGGTTATCGTCATAGCAGTCAGCTACATTCTCAATCACTGTTGTCAGTTTTATTTCCACCTCTTCTAATGTTTTGCGCTGAGCATCGTGACAAATATCCCTGGCGCATTTCGAATCACATCACAGGCCGCTACAATTCTGGCAACTAATTCCATCTGCGTATCCGCTGGAGTCTCATACACAAGTGACTTTAGATATCCCCATAGGAAATAATCATGGGGATTCAGGTCAGGTGACCTCGCAGACCACGGAATAGGGCCTGCCCTTCCAATCCAGCGACAAGGAAATAGAGCACTGAGATGGTTGCGGACATCCACGCTGAAGTGAAGCGGTGCACCGCCATATTGTATCCACATCCTCTCACGAACAGCCAAGGGTACGTTCTCCAACAACTCAGGTAGAACTTTTTGCACGAACCACAACTAAATAAAGCCTGGAACATGACTTCCTACTAATCAGGCTTGTCCTCCATATTCCTTGCAGCAAATAAAAGATGCATATGTAAATAAATAGCACAGTACCTGTAAACCTGTATAGATATGAGTTGTACATAAGGTGGAAAACAATAATGCTAGAAAAGCGGTAGACAGTTTACTTCCGTATCCCCTTAAGCTGGCTTCTCCGATCCCAAGTTCCCTACCTCAAATTCTTCAGTGCAGCATTCTATATGTCCTGTTACATTTTTGCAAGCTCTTACGGGAACACCCTATCTGTGTGTGTGTGTGTGTGTGTATGTGTGTGTGTGTGTGTGTGTGTGTATGTTCTTTCGGACATGTCTGTGCAGGTGCAATGACCACTGTGTCCGCATGGGACATCTGCCTAATAATGTGGAGTCCTGGGTTCGAATCCTAGTCCGGCACATATTTGCAATCTCCCCCATTGATTTGAATCATAGTCCACTCGCTAACGGCGAGTACGTATCTTAAATACTATGTAAACACAATGTTGCAGTGCATGTGTTGTTAAAAATTACGATGGAATGTTCCTTCGGACATCGGCTTATAAAATTTATATTACAAATAATATGATAAAAATTTACAATAGTTTTTCACATAAAATAAAGACAATTTAATCTTTCTCACTTTTTAGTAGAACCCTATGGTCTTCCTTACTTGGTCACTGTCCCTATTCAGTAGCAGAATCCTTACAACATATGAAACACAAAACTCGAAACAAGAAAGTGCAAATATCTTACTGCAAGTAGAGCAAGCTGTCTTGTAGACTGAGCCAACAGAACAAACTCACTCCTCAGAAAGAACTCACTTATGTTTAAGTACCATTGAATATTATAGAATATACTTTCATCAGATTAATAAGAAATTATCAGAACCTACTAGAAAATGCGAAGGATAGTAAAAAAATTTTTTGATCCCGTGAGACGTGAACCAGCAACACATCACCTGTCACCCTAAAATTCTATGCCACTACTCACTGTGCTACGCCGACCATCAGTCACTCGTATTCTTACTGTGTAAATAACGGTCTCTTGAAAGGTTTAGTCGTAGGTATGTTACTACCTGACTTACCTATAACAAATGGTATGATGCATGAGTGTCCGAAGGAACAGTGCATCGTTCTTCTTAATAACAAAGGCACTGCAGTATCGTATTTATCCGCCGATACCTGGCAGCAACTTTCAATTAAAATGTCCTCCAATATACAGCAATTACATAATGTGTGTACGAGTACAGGTTCGATGCAGAAACGACGACATAGGGAGGTCTGGGTCTGGGTCTGGGCTTGAGTCGTGTACGGATAACCGAAACGCAACGTGGAGCATCCGGATTCGAGTCCCGGTTGGGCACAAATTTTCAGTGTTTTCATTCCCTTATACAGCTGATGGTTGATCGAACTCGCAACTGCGAATACATTTCATGTATACTAGGTAAACAAGTTTTGGTCGGTAAATTGATGAGCCTCTGCAGCACAAAATGGCGGCCGAAGTACCTCTGTTCGGACTGCGCAACTAAACGGTGCGCACGATTGAGGATGAAGTACAGGTATGCAATCAAAATCAAACACATGTTCCTTACAAAAATTAAATTCTCTGAGGCGTGAACCACGAAAATTAAATGTCCTGAAGTGCACTTCACAATGGCGGCAACTTGAAAACATAAGTACTGAACATAGATCTGTTTTTTTGACTTTACATGCAAACAAATATTATGAAAAATGTATTGATGGGAGGGCCATCAATGACGTGTGCTATGCAAGCTCTATGAGACAGGTGAAATATCTTCAGACTTCAAGAACAATGTAATATTCGCAGTTCTGAAGGAAGCAGGTGCTGATAGGTGCGAAAATTATCGATCTATCAGTTTAGTAAGTCATGTTTGCAAAGTACTAACATTAATACGTTGCAGAAGAATAGAAACACAGGTAGAATTCGACCTCGGATAAGATCAGTTTGGATTTCAGAGAAAGCTACAAACAAACGAAGCGATACTGATCCTGCAACTTACTTTACAGGATAGGTTAAGTAAAGAAAACCTACGCTTATAGCATTTGCAGAATTAGGGAAAGCTTTTGACAATGTTGTCTGGAATACTCTCTTTGAAAGTGTGAAGGGTGCAAGGGTAAAATACAGGGAGCAAAGAGCTATTTACAACTTGTACAGAAACGAGACAGCAGTATTAAGAGTCGAAGGGCACGAAAGGGAAGCATTGACTGAGAAAGAAGTGAGGTGAGGTTGTAGCCAATCCCCGATGTTAATCAATCTGTAAACTGAGGAAGCAGCAAACGACCATAGCAAAATTTGGAGTAGGAATTTTAGAGTTCAGGGAGAAGAAAGAAAAACTTTGAGGTTTGACGATGACATTGTAAGCAGAACATTTCAAAGAGCAGGTAAGAGGGATGCACAATGTCATGAAAGGAGAATATCAGATAAGCATCAACAAAAGCAAGAAAACGAATTAAATCAGGTGATGCTGAACGAATTAGATTAGCAAACGAGACACTTCAAGTAGTAGACAGGTTTTGTTATTTGGGCACCAAAATAACTGATGATGGCTCAAGTAGAGAGGTTATAAATTGTAGACTGACAATGGCATGAAAAACATTTCTGAAGGAGAGAAATTTGTTAACATCGAATAGAGAATTAAGTAAATTGAAGATGGTGGGGGGGGGGAGGGGGAGGAGAGGAAAGGGAAGGGATTACTGATGTCAGCTGCATCGGGACATAACGCGGAATCAGCGGCGACGAGTGAAAATGTGTACCAGACCGGGATTCGAACCCGGGATCTCCTGCTCATTAGCAGGTGCGTTAACCACTGCGCCATACGGGACAAAGAGTTATCGCATCTGCGCGTACTATCTCGGCACACCTCACGGTCGATCCACACCGAGCGCCGCCTATCCGCACTCCATATCCATTTTCTCCATGCTCACTACTCAGAGAGTCCAGCAGGAGGTCGGACATGTCCGAAAGAACAGACACCACGCATTCATATAATGGATTTAAGCGACAAGAAGTCTTTTCTGAAAGTTTTTATGTGGGGTGCTGCAGAAGGATTTTGAAGATTACGTGGATAGATTACGTAACTAATGAGGAGATACCGAACAGAATTGGTGAGAAAAGAAATTTGTGGCACAACCTGAGTAGAAGAAGGGATCGGTTGATGAGACACATTCTGAGACATCAAGGGATAACCAGTTTAGTATTGGAGGGACATATGGGGGTAAAAATTGTAGAGAGAGACCAAGAGATGAATACAGTAAGCAGATTCAGAAGATTGTAGACTGCAGTAGTCATTCGCAGATAAGAGGCTTGCACAGGATAGAGTAGCATGGAGAGCTGCATCAAACCAGTCTTTGGACTGAAGATCACAACATTGCTTTTTGAGGTTCATGGGAAAATCAAAAGCATCATAGAGTTTTACTGAGTAGTTTTTTCTAATGATGCAAACAATCAAATAAACGTTGTCTCGAAAAATAGGCATTTAAAGCTCTGAGGTGGATTTTAGTGTGCCGGCCGGAGTGGCCGTGCGGTTGTAGGCGCTTCAGTTTGGAACCGCGTGACCGCTACTGTCGCAGGTTCGAATCCTGACTCGGGCATAGATGTGTGTGACGCCCTTAGGTTAGTTAGGTTTAAGTAGTTGTAAGTTCTAGGGGACTGATGACCACAGAAGTTAAGTCCCATAGTGCTCTAGTGCTCAGAGCCATTTGAACCATTTGGATGTTTGTGGACATAACTTTTTAATTTTTCATCTTGTCCTTATTCCGCTATTCGTGTACTTTACAGTAAACCTGCCTCTTCCTCGAAAATCGTATTTTTCGAGGCGGTAGTCTCTCCAGCCACAGCTCTAGCCTCGACGCTGTTCTGGAACGAGCGCCGCTGAACGCTGGAGACGTTTCTCGTCCCTTTTCGTGGCGAACGAGTAAGCAAGGCGTGATGCCGCTAGCGACTCTCACGACTTTCATGTTATGCTGGACACGCTTAAATACGTCGTTAAACATGATGCACGACCGATTGTTAGCCATTTGGAAACTTATTGATTTATAATTAAATTTTTCTCGAGACATTTAAGTCTCATCTTTATCGATGATAATGATGGAAGCTGAATAAATGAATTAAAATTTGTGCCACAGCCAGGACTTGAAGCTGGGTCTTCTTGCTTGCTAGGCAGGAACACTGACCACTACACCACCGCAGCAGCATGCCGAACATTGCTGCACGGACGACCCAAGTCCAGTGCCCTCCCCAACACAAACTTCACATCTTCAGCTTTTAATTTTAATTCGTTTATTCAGCTTCCATCATTATCATAAATTTGGAAACTTTCCAAAAAGATGCGGTTTGGGGCATAAGTCCATATTAATGAATTCTGTGCTTGATGATGATCTGCTTATACGGTCCAAGGCATTTCTCCATCAAACTGCTGTCAGTCAGATGTTTGTAGACATCAGTAATAGCTTCAATAACGTTAGTCGTCAGTGGCGGCTTGTTATCGTATGTAACCACTGCCTCGTTCATCTCAGTTTGCTTTCATTTACACAAACTTTCAGAACAGTAATTCGTTGAACCTCTGTGATAAAGCGTCGCCATAACCTCTCTCTCTCTCTCTCTCTCTCTCTCTCTCTCTCTTTTTCTGGCTCTACTGGTCGGCAAGTCCAACACTTATATCGCTATTTTGTTCGACTTAGAATTTTACAATAGCTCGATTGGAGACGCAAATGGACAAAGCGCCGAGGGCGGCTAGAGTGGGCGTGCGCGCACCTTCATTGAAACGTGAATTTCATGTATAAAGAATAGTTTCCCAACAAAATCGTTTTGATCACATGTTCTTGAGACTACAAGGAGTCAAAATAGGCAAAAACCAATCATTTTTTGAAACTCTGAGACCAGAAAACGCCCTTAATTCTGGTAACGTCAATATCTCTGTACAATCGTATCACATAATTTACTTGGATTTCGAGACTACAAAGCCTACAGCAAGTACCAAACTTACCGGAATTGAGGCAGTCTTGGTTCCTGTTGATCTACATCCATATCCGTTCTCTGCAACCAAATGCGAAAAGCATGACAGTGGAAGGAAGGAAGCAAGATTACGGTTTAACATAGCGTCGATATCGACGTCATTAGGGACGGAGCACAAACTCGGGTTGGGTAAGGGGAGTGAAAATAAATCGCCGGTGTCCTTGCAAATGAACCATTCTGGCATTTTCCTGAGGCTATTGAAGAAAATAACGGAAAATCTAAACCTGGATGAACGGGCGTGGATCTGAACCGTCGTTCTCTCGAATGCGAGTCCAGTGTGCTAACCACCGCGTCACTTCGCTCGACATGGCAGGGAGAACGTCGCATTGTACCAGTTATTGGGATACTTTCTCGTTTCGTTTACATTTGAAGCACTACAAGACTGACTGCTTAAATGCCTCCGTGCGTCTGTAATAATCTAATTTTGTCCTCACGATCCCTTCTGGAGCAATACGTAGCAGATTGTAGTGTATTCCTTGAGTTCCGGTTCTTTCAAATTTATAAGTAAGTTTTCTTGGGATAGTTTGCGGGTATCTTCAAGCGCCTGTCAGTTCAGTTTCTTCGGCATCTGCTTGACACTCTTCCACGGTTCAAACAAACCTGTGGCCATTCGTGCTGTCATTCTCTGTATAAATTCGATGTCACCTGTTCCTCCTAACTGCAGCGCGTATCACACTTGAGTACAATTGTAACAAATCTCCTTTGTAGACTGATTGCATTTCGCAGCAAAGAATCAAAGTCTGGCATCTGCTTCATCAACGACTTAGCTTATGTGGTCATTCCAGTTCACATCCCAACAAATTGTTCCAGCCAGGAGTTTGTGTGATCTGAGACCGTTTAAAACTGCGACTCGCTGATAATTGTAGGATACTGCGTCTTCTTCGTCTTGTGAAGGGCACAAATTTACATATCTGAACATTCAAAGTGAGTTGCCAATCTTTGCACCATTTTGAAATCCTATCAAGATACAGATGAAAATTTGTGCAGATTTTTTTCACAGCGTACCTAGCTACAGATAACTGCAACATCTGCGAAAAGTCAGAGGCTGCTACTTACTTGATTGTTTGCAAGTTTATTAATGCACAACATGAACAGCAAGATCCCCACGCACTTCCCTACGGCACACTTCAATTTTGTCTGTCGATAATTCTCCATCCAAGATAACACGCTGCGTTATCCATTCCCAGAAATCCCCAATTCAACCACAATTTTCCCTTGACACCCCATACGATCGTACTTTCGATAATAAGCTAGGGAATCAGAAATCAAGGAATTCTGCGTCTACCTGATTGGTTTGATCCATCACTTTGAGGATGAAATGTGAGAAAACTGCGAGACGGGTCTCGCATGATCGATGAGACGATATACACTTCAAATCGATTTTACATGAACTGAACATCAAAATAAATTGCGTAATAGAACTTTATTCAGATACTGGCATCATTACTAGAATGAAAGAGAGATGTCCGCATGCAGTTTTCGTCGTATTCTTTGAGAGTGTCCTGTCATGTGTTCATTTTGCAAATGATAATCGGCTCATACCTTTCTATCAGAGATTCCAATAGCATACTACAAAACTTCAGTGTATGCAAGACGTTCTTATAAACCTGCGTTCTACTGAAATAAGTGCCAGCAGCTTCTGTTCTCCTCAGTGGGAAACTTTTTATTCTTTTACGTAAAAAATATTTGTTGCTGGTAACAAGTAGTTCTGGTGACAGTGCTAAATTCTGAATATCTACAACCTGTTGTAGTTTCAGCATTTTATCTCTGCTTGCGCGTCCTTTCTTTGCTTACGGTCTAGCGAAGTAAATACTTTGGTAGCAAATAATGAGAATATACAGCTTTCAAAACGACTGTACATGAAGTGAAGATAATAATAAATTTTGTGATACAGCTGTATGGAGATACTGGCATCATTCCTGGAAGGAAAGCGAGATGTCCTTATCCTGAAAGAAAAATTCATATTTTATAGGGACTGTATTCAGCGATTCATTTTGTAGGTAGCCAGCTGCTCGACCCTTCCACTCAGATATTGCAGTTATTACTATCCGAATTCCACCTTTCCAAGGCGCAGCAATTTCTTTGCGTTTTACCGAAATAAGTTTCAGCAGATTTTGTAGCTTCTTCAGTGAGCGATAGTTTAGTGCTTTATGTTTTAAAAAAAGAAAGGGGCAGTTGACAGTGATATATGATTGTGTTGACAGTGCAAATCTGTGAATATTTGTAACTTCTCGTTGTTTTGACGTTTTATCTTCGTTTGCACACTCTTTCTTTTCTTACGATGTGGCGAATTATGGTTAATCCAAAGCTGTAACGCGGTTTTATTATATATTTAATTGATTCGGTTCATAAAATACTGCTCAAAAGAGCTGTAATATCAGAACGACGTTGGCAATAACTGTTTCCTATTGTTGTTTTTATAGTTATAAAATTCTAATTCATCTCCCCTATACCGATAACAACCATCGTGGCATTTGCGACCATCAGCCATTTCATTGTAAAAATGACAATCGTTGTCAGTTCTAACCAGCAACAAAGAATGAATTACATGATTGCGCCTTAATGGTTTCGATGTTGTTCTGAAGTTAATCCAGTTGTCATCAACGTGTTGGGCATTTTCTTTGACCTCTAAACTGTATAGCTTGAATCGATTTTTGTTGAAGTCAGGCAGTAAACGCGTTCAGAAACCTCTTATCACAGATTCTTAGATATATATAACTGACAACATTAAATCCAGAGCATTACGAGAGAAATTATGAAAAGAAGTTTCTTAGATGTCATCTCTCTCCACATACAATAAAAAATTTTACCACGATTTTAATATTATCCACTTTATCGAATTTGAGATAGGGATTTGTGCTTTCGGTATCATAGCGTAACGTTAGGGAAAGGTTTTTAATGATATAGTCTGTTGAAAAACAGCTGGTGATGAGAGCTTGCACTCTCCAAGCTAGTTGTTTTTGAAATCGGAGAACAATTTATGTGATAGGATGCTGTAGGTAAGGCACATATTATACTATTATGTAGGTCGAGCACCAAAGCATTAATTTCTATGGAGATGTTTAGTTAATCATCAGAGAAGATCAAAATTTTACGAATTAGTGGAGTTAGTTTTCTATGCAGTTAAGTACTAAAAACTTTGGGTGTGATTTTAAATGCAAACGTTTGTGGATCAAGGCTGTAACTGAATGCAGAATGCGAGTAGTTCTGCGATAAACTCAGGACAATGACATATTTATCAGAGAAGATCGGTATTTATCACGCAGTCCATATCATTAAATTAATGGTTGCGAAATGATTCACCCTTGTTTACAAGTTTATGTCACATGGCCCTTCAGAGCCACCTGCCACTTCGTATTTACAGAGTACCCCACGCGATTCGAAGGAACAAGTGGTTCAACTCGCCGCACTGTGATAGTACGAGTGCACTTCACCAGTATCTCTGAACAGCAGTGGGTATCACTTGTTGCCTTTCGAGTGTGGTCAACCTCTCAACATCGATACATTTCTTTCTATGGATGCACGTAAAGAATATCGTACACCAAAATGGAATACAGAATGTGCAAATAATTGCTGTTTCTGGAATAACGATCCTGACAAGACACCAATAATGATATTTGTGGCAGGCTAATGAGTTTCGAGGGAGACACTCTGAATAGCCCCTGTAACCTGTCCGCAACAACACTTTAAGTATGAACGTGTATTGCATTTCGTCTCATTACGTCATTGTAATATCTCTTTACTTTCTCGTTCCTACGTGGCTGTGAATCAAAACAGCAATTTTGATATCAATAAAGTTACTTGAAACGAGTAAATACAGTGTACGAGTACGTTTATGACAATGAACGAAGATAGTGAGTTCTGGTACACCATTAAAAAAAACTGCTTTCGCCTACTTGTCCGCGACTTCCAGTATTTTAATTAAAAGAAACTATAATCCGCCATTATGTGCAAGTTTATGTTGTATTAATATTTAGATGAAATTATTAATATCCAGTCGCATGCCTGCAAGGAAAGACATATAATACACAAAAGGTAATCATTAAAACATATTCATATCTTCTGCTATGTTATTAATCCATATTGAGATTTTTGTTCCGAGACTGCTATCCTTGACGACGAAATTTTATGTCTAATATTTCTCAATCCAAACCAGAGAAAGAAAGAAAATATGATTTAAAGGGCAGAATCATAAGGAATCTAGAAATATTCTCCAAACAAGAAGGAATATTACATCACTGAGGATCCGCCTTCACTGTGTGATCGAAGTAGAGGGCAGAGACGAGGTACTTGCTTAGTTGGAGAGGAATGGAAGAGAGACATTACAGCTAAATTTTTAACGAACCATCTAAGCATTTGAAAGCATGATTTTAGGGTAACGATGGAGATCAGGATGGCTGAACTGCTACTTAAATCGGTCCTCCCGATAGTGAGTGTTTCAACCATTGAGCCAACTTACTTTCTGTGCATAACCAGACAAGGTGTCTGCGAAGAAGCGTTTCCTGATCAAGACTTAACGTGATTCAGAATTGCAACGTTAACGTAAATAAAGAGGTTCTAAATGTTCTGGGGCTAGGTGTGCCTCCGATCTGACTCAGTCTGAGCTAACCCACCGCGTACGATATACTTCAGCGGAGCTTGCATAGCACCTACCCGTCAGATTAACCGAGAGCGCTACTGCGCTGCTTCCTGGACTTGGGTAGGCGCGCTGGCCCCGGATCAAGTCTGCCCGCCGGATTAACGACGAGGGCCGGTGTGCCGGCCAGAATGGATGTGGTTTTTAGTAGGTTTTCCATGTCCCACTAGATGAATACCGGGCTGGTCCCCACGTCCCACCTCAGTTACACAACTCACAGACATTTGAAACACATTAGCACTATTTCATGATTTACACTAGACGCAGACAGCTGGGTATACTGATTCCGTCCCGGGGGGGGGGGGGGGGGGGGGGGTACGGGGTGGCGGCAGGAAGGGCATCCGGCCACCCCCTCAAATTAACCTTGCTAAATCCTCCGACTGTAACCACGCCGACCCTGCGAAAAGTGCGCGACACAGGCGTAAGCAAAAGAAAGAAGAAAGCTTGCATAGCACCATTACTCTGCTTCGTAAAACACAGCTACAAGACAGAAATGACGTTCCAGCACAGCTTGTCACACAGGCTGTGGTTCACGTCGTTGTCCTGACAATTTTTAAGACGTGATGGATGCAGCTGAAGTATACATTTTTTCCCCTTTTTCTACTGTCCGTTCGCCTCCATTTGTTTCGGACAGTGTCAGAGACAGACCACAGTACAGCGAACAATTCTGCCGCGCTCTGTTCATCAGCCACAACTGGAAATGTGTCGACACCAGTGCTCTCCGCAGACGTACACAAAAATTACTCTCTGACAGCCGAAGCGGAAAAATGTTCCCCTGTATATTACAACTACTCTCTTCCATTTTAAAACATGATTGAGCGTTGTATAAATGCCAAAACACTCTCTCTTCGGCGTTGTCGGGTGCATTTATAAAAATACAATCGCCGCTTCACGTATTCAGCCCGGTGGACATGTTTATAATTACGTAAATGGCATAGCAGGACGTTCCGCCATAAAACAAACAAGTGTGCATGCAATGCACTCATTACGCGGACTGATATGTGCGCGTGGTATCGCTGTTTCCGTTTTGGCTCAGCCAGTTTGACTAGCAATGAACGGTCACTATGTGAAGTACTATGTTTTAACGTTTCCACGAAACGCGACGTGGCTCGAAATTTACAGTGCCGTAAACTTAGTAACCATAGTTTATCAGTATGCGCTTTGTAAAAATGAACAGTACATGGTAGTATCGCCCACCTAAGACACAGGCCTAACTTCCGGCCGCTGCGTCAAAGAGAGGGCCTGTCGGAAGCACAGCGTTGTACGGCCGGGCAGTTAATTTCGGCTTACGAAACCAGAGAGCGTTTTTTACAGCACGCACGTGCGTTACACGAGGTTGGCGTTGCTGAGGATCGCACACCCGCAGCTACAAATATTTTGGTGAATCAAGGAGTAGCTAACAGGTAACGCTTTTAATTAGTTTTTGAATATCGGGGCTTTCTAATTTCCTGACTGACGTCTACCGGATATTATACGCAGCGTTTTTCCCGCGATCGCAGTATCAATACGCAAGCGACAGCATGCGCTACCATCATATTCCAAAATGCCTCCCATAAAAAGAGGATTTTTCCGGGATTCATAACTCGAGTTCTATTGGTTACAGAAAGTTAGGGTAAAGTCTTTTGGATTTTAACAGTATATTCTCTAGGCAATTATCTGGAAGAACCATCTTCCCGTTTTCAAAAATCTTTATCTATTATCGAGAAACACCCCAGAAAACATGGTTTTTAGGTACCAAAACCGAACAGCGAATTCCAAGACAGCTGTACATAGCAAATGCCTGTAATTTGTATGGTATATTCCTAAGATCCCGATCTCAAATAGACTTGAAAATTTTCTTGATATCTTTATCAGTGTCCGAGATACATAGGTTCAAATTTACCTTACTTGTACATATGAAGTACGCACGTAATATCCCGTGTGAGGCGAAAACGTAATTTATAAAGTTACGTAGCGCGGAGAAATATACTGTTAAGTATCTCCACCTCATGTTGTAGTACTGAAACACAAGCAAATTTTTGTGCACTTAAAATCCAGTCTGAGGCGTAAAATTAGTTTTGCATTATTACACTTTCACACAAGTAAATTATTAAAACTTTAATATGTCATAATTTTCTTTTCATGTGAGTGACACGCCCTGCTGCGTCACGGAAAAGAAAGGAACTAGCGGAAAAATGTTCCTATCAGAGCAAAGAAAAAAAGGCGAATATGCTCCTGTTTAGGAAAGACTGACTGAAAAGCGGGGTACCGGCTACCTCATTCTGGTTTCCTCAGCTCCTTTAAAAATTTTCTCAAAAATTTTTGCATTAGAAGATATTTACACCTTTTTATACTGACAGAGAACGAGACAGTGGCAGTGAGAAAAATATGGAAAAGTAACAAATACTCGACGACAGTAGACAGTAATTGTGGTATAAAAAAAGCGAAGTAGGCAATAGTGTGAGAGAAAGTGAGGAACATAGCGGCAGTGGAAAACACAGGGCACAGTGGCAGTGGAAACGACAGAACAGAACAGTGCCAGGAAAACAGTGAAGGAGACAGTGCCAGTGGAGGAGGAGCAATAAAGAGAAGGAGAAAGTGGAAGTGGAAGTGGATGAGACCCAGTGATGATGAGAGACAGAGTCTATGACAATCACAACGGGGAAGACGGTGACAGTGAGAAGAGAGATCAGCAGTGGGAATGAATGAAAGAATGAAAGAGGTAGTAGCAGTGAGAGAGAGCAAGAGGTAGAGTGGTAGTGGAAGAAGATAGTAGTGGTGGTGGTAGTAGTAGTAGTAGTAGTAGTAGTAGGACAGAACGAAGGCGACTGTGGCTGCGAGGTAGGATACAGTGACTGCTAGAGAGGCACAGAGAGATAACGACGATAAGTCTGGCTGAATGAGTGAGTGAGTGAGAATGGACAAGTGGGAGAGGATGTGTATGAGCGACTTAACAGCGATGGACTAGAGGGTGAAAGCCAGTTACAGTAAGGGGAGACTGTGGGAGTGAGTGGTGAGCTGCATGTTGAACAGAGCGCGAAGATGTTCGCAAGCCAATATTTTTGGGAACATTTTTAAAGGCGTTGAGGTAGGTAGAATGAAGCAGCTGGTACGTCACTTTTTAGTCGGAGTTTTTTAAACAGAAGCACATTCGTCTTTTTTCTGTTCCTATCGGAGTAGTCTCCGCTAGTTCTTTACATTGCATACTACACAAATACGCGTGGCTCCAATAAAACCAGAAACGCAGACACTTGTTTTCAGGCTGAACACAGCGGTGGCAACACTGCCGGAGATGGTCGGTGCAATTTGCGGCAGAAGACAGCAGCCCGCGCTTTTCCCGGATCTCGGTTATCGGCGAAACACAGCCCTTCCGGCCGACAGGGGACGCCGCTTGTGGCGGATATGGGGTCGCGCGCAGACCTGCCAATACCAGCCGCCCGCCTCTGGCCGATGCAGCCTCCCTTATTTATTGCCGCCGCCGCGCTGCAGGCGATTGGCTGCTCTGTCCAAGCTGCACTCAGTTGCTTTCCTCCGCTCACGTTTCACTACTGTTTCTCTGGACCTCACTGAAAACTGTAGGGATGTACTGAAGTACAGTGAGATGTTAAAAGACTTGGGATAGCGGCATGCGCATGTACAGATGGCGGTAATACTGCTTAGACAAGTATAAAAGGGGAAGTGTAACGACAGAGCTGTCATTTGTGCTCAGATGATTCATGTGAAAAAGTTTCCGACGTGATTATGGCCGCGCAGACTGTTAACGCGGAATCGAAGTTGGAGCTAGAGGCACAGAACATTCCATTTCGGATATCGTTTGAAAATCAAATATTCCGAGATCCGTAGTGTCAAGAGCGTGCCGAGAATACCAAATTGGAGGCATTACCTACTACCACGGACAACGCAATGGCCGATGGCCTTCACTTAAAGCCCGAGAGCAGCGGCATTTGCATAGAGTTGTCAGTGCTAATAGACAAGCAACACTGCATCAAATAACCGCAGAAATCGATGTGGGACGCATGGCGAACGTATGTGTTAGGTCAGTGCGGTGAAATTTCGCGTTAATAGGCTGTGGGAGAAGATGACCGATGCGAGTGCCTTTGCTAAATGCACGGCAACGCCTGCAGCGCCTCTCCTAGGCTCATGACTACATAGGGTGGACTCTATGGAAATCCGACGCTTGGTCAGATGAGTCCAGATTTTAGTTGGTAAAATCTGATGGTAGGGTTCGAGTGTGGCGCAGACCCCACCAAGGCATGGACTCAAGTTCTCAACAAGGCACTGTGCAAACTGGCTTCATAGTGGTGTGGGCTGTGTTTACTTGGAATGGACTGGGTCCTCTGGTCCATCTGGCGACCACTGACTGGAAATGGTTATGTTCGGCTACCTGGAGACCACATGTAGCCATTCATGGACTTCATATCCCCAAACAACGTTGTCATGTCACCAGGCCACAATTGTTTCCGATTGGTTTGGAGATCCTTCTGGACAATTCAAGCGAATACTTTGCCCACCCAGATCGCCCGACAAGAATCCAATCGAACATTTGTGGGGCATAAACGAGAAGTCAGTTTGTGCACAACATCCTGCATTGGCAACACTTTAAAAATTATGGACGGCTTTAGAGGCAGTATGGCTCAATATTTCTGCAGAGGACTTCCATCGACTTGCTGGATCCATGCCAAGTCGAGTTGCTGCACTAAACCCGACAAAAGGAAGTTCGACACGATATAAGGAAGTATCCCATGACTTATCACTCACTGTAAAGCGACAACCAGAAAAATTTGGCCATTAATCATGAATGTGAAGGTAACCAAGGGTTTTGAGGAGTCCGATCGGCATCTCTCACAGATCAAAATCCGCTTCATACCCAACAGAAGAAGGTGCCCGA
This sequence comes from Schistocerca serialis cubense, assembly GCF_023864345.2. Taxonomy (NCBI): domain Eukaryota; kingdom Metazoa; phylum Arthropoda; class Insecta; order Orthoptera; family Acrididae; genus Schistocerca; species Schistocerca serialis. Next base: position 421,284,914 of record NC_064641.1, read on the forward strand.
AGTCTAAAATCCCGCTTATAGATCGAGATTACCTAGACGAACACGCAGACGAGTTCGCACAATCACTAAAGAGCAACATACAAACATAGTGCGAATTTCTTGAAACCACCCAACGATCAACAAGAAAACTTTTTCAATCCCCACGGAAACGGAAACATACGTGGTGGACTTTAGACTGTGACAGAGCCCTAGAATTCCGTATCCGAGCCTGGAAGACATGGCAAAGCCACAAAATTCGAGATAATTTTTTAGAAATGCAGAGTAAAACACTTAACATAATCAAACGCATTAAACAAGTATATCACCTCAAAATACTAGAGGAAATCTATAATGATTTCAGAAGCTACGGCACACGAAATTTTTATAGGAGGTTTAAGGAACTGCAAACCCACAAGCGTTTGTTTTTGTCGCCCTGATGAAACACTTGCGACGATTACACAGGTCACTGTGAAAGCCTGAAACAGTACTTCGACAACCTACACAACTGTGAACCGTCTGCAGATATACTGCAACCTCATTTAACTGCGCCAAATCAAAACTATGTTCCGCCTACACTTGATGAAATACGAACCAACATTTTACAACTTTTATCCATTGTGGGTGTGGAACACTGTGGCTGTGACGGATACAGGTTTCCAAAAATTGAAGAATTACAAAAGGCGACAGACTGCAGCAGCTTCTGGAAACCATCATTTTGCATCTCAGAAACAACAAATTGCCAGGGGAAGATGGAATAATCGCAAAAATGCTCTAGATCAGAGGTGAACTCTTGAGTCACATACAAGTCACCATTTCCAATACACAGGAAAATGGCATCATACCCGCACATGGGAAAAATGCTTTGATCCACTCACTATACAAAGAGTTATCCAATCTAATCATCTAATCTTCGCAGCACTGAAAATTACAACGCTTCTATTCTCTTCTTGCCTGAACTGTTTATCGTCCACGTTCCATTTCTGTACAAGGCTACACTCCAGATTGATACTTCCAGAAAATACTGTCTAACGCTTAAATTCATGATAGATGTTAAAATACTTTTTACTCTGCATTTTATACCCTCCCTATTTCGGTCATGGTCAGTTCTATCGCTGACCATATAACAAAACTCATTACTACTTGCCTCATTTCCTGATCTAATTACCTTAGCCTTATCTGATTGGGTTCTACTGGTCTACATTCCATTACATTGATTTTTTGATCATGTTCATTTTACGACGTCTTTTCAAGAACTGGTCACTCCCTTCAACTGATCTCCTAGATCGTTTGTATTCTCCGACAGAATTACAATGCCACCAACAAACCTTAATTTTTAGCTTCTTTGTCTTTTCTTTCTCCAAAATTCTCCATGTTTACTTTAACGTATATAAATTATCTAGTAGAATGCGTCAGGAGCTTTTTAAGGCTGTTTGCACATCATGCGCTTTTGTATAAGAAGATTGCAAAGCCGAAAGACAGTATCGATTTGCAGAACACCTGCATTGAGGAATGGTAAAGGCTGTGGCAGCGGAAAGTGAACAGAAATAAATGTAACATATTGCGCATACAGAGGAAAAGAAATCCTTTACCGCGCAAAAAATATCTAGGAGCAACTAACCGAAGCGACCACATGCACCGAGATCTATAGAAAGAAAAGGAAATGTAATTCGTCAACGAAGGAAGCGCTTATGGCTCTTGTTCGGCCGATTCTTGAGTATTTTTCATTGTGACCCTTCGCAGATAGGACTGATAGAAGAGATACAGAAGATACAACGAATATCATCGCGTTTCGTCACGGGATCGGTTAATCGGCGCGAGAGTGTTACAGACACGATCATCAAAACCCAGTGGCAGATGCTACAAAAGAGGCATTGTGCATTGCGGAGAGGTTTACTACTGAAATTTCGGGAGAGTACTTTCGGGAAATAGTCGGACAACATATTACAAGCTCCCACATACGTCTCGCGAATTGACCAGACCGAGAAAATTCGAGAAATTAGAGCCAACACAAAGGCTTACCGACATTCTCTCTACCCCCGCGCAATTCAGGAGTGGAACAGGAAAGGGGGATCAGTTAGTGGACCAGATGCAATGTCCGCCACACACCGTCAAATGGCTTGAGGAATATTGATACGTTCAAACCCTGCCTCGGGCATGGATATGTGTGATGTCCTTAGGTTAGTTACGTTTAAGTAGTTCTAAGTTCTGGGGGACTGATGAACTCAGATGTTAAGTCCCATAGTGCTCAGAGCCATTTGAACCATTTGAGCCAGTGTTGATAGCTGTAGACTGTCAAAAGCTTTCTCTAAATCTACAAATGCTATAAATGTGTCAGCAATACCTAGCGTGTTCGTACATTTATGAAAAACTCAAACTGATGTTCTCCGAGGTAAATTTTTCTTGTTATAATTCTGCATCCGTAACTTATTAAGTTGATGTCTCGGTAATATTCAGACATGACAGCACCTGCCCACTTTGTAATTAGTGTGGAGACGTACACCACCGACACCACGACAGGTTTTCTACCTCCAGCGTGTGGCAGTAACATATGTGACTGCCTTGCAAATCCGCGGCCGGCTCGCGGACACAGCCTCTGCTGCACGCGCGAGTAACACCATCACCGAGCCGGCTTAAGAAAACGCTGCACCGACGGCATCTAGTCTAATAGTGCACTTCACCTGCAGCCTTAGCAGCGTTACTAGTCTGCCTCTCTGCTGTTGTGATTGAGTATAATGAAAGCGCTTGTGCAACGGACTAGTGTGGAGTACTATTTGAACTTGCAGATGAGTTTTAAATAAACGACTTTACACACATACACTGAGGTGGCGAAAGTCGTGGGATACCTCCTAATGTCGCGTCGGCCCTCCTTTTTCCCGGTGTAGTGCAGCAACTCCAAGTGGCATGGACTCAGCAAGTCGTTGGAAGCCCCTACAGAAATACTGAGCCATGTTGCGTCTATAGCCGTCCATAATTGCTAATTGCGAAAGTGTTGCCGATGCAGGGTTTCGTGCACGAACTGACCTCTCGATTATGTTCCATGCGCATGGGATTAATGTCGGGCGGTCTGGGTGACCAAATCATTCGCTCGTGTTGTTCTTCAAACCAATCGCGAACAACTTTGGCTCGGTGACATGGCGCATTGTCATCCTTAAAATTTCCATTGTTGTTTGGGGATATGAAGTCCATGAATGGTTGCAAAAATCTCCACTTAGCCGAACACAATCATTTCCAGCCAATGATCGGCTCAGGTGGACCAGAGGACCCAGCCCAGCCGGCTCCTGTGGCCGAGCGGTTCTAGGCGTTTCAGTCCGGCACTGCGCTGCTGCTACGGTCGCAGGTTCGAATCCTGCCTCGGGAATGGATGTGTGTGATGTCCTTAGGTTAGTTAGGTTTAGGTGGTTCTAACTCTAGGGAATTGATGACCTCAGATGTTACGTCCCATAGTTCTTAGAGCCATTTGAACCATTTGACCCAGGCCATTCCACGTAAACATAGCCCACACCATTATGGAGCCACGACCAGCTTGCACAGCGCCTTGTTAAGAACTTGTCTCCGCGGCTTAGTGGGATCTGCACCACTCAAACCCTACCATCAGCTCTTACGAACTGAAATCTGGACTCATCTAACCAGGCCATGATTGTTTTAGTCGTGTAGGGTTCAACAGATATGGCAAGGAGCTCATAAAAGGCGATGCCGTGCTGTTAGCAACGGCCCTCGTGTCGGTCGTCTGCTGCCATAGGACATTAACGCCAAATTTCGTCGCACTGTCGTAAAGGATACGTTCCTCGTACGTTCCACATAGATTTCTGCGGTTATTTGACGCAATGTTGCTTGTCTGTTAGCACTGGCAGCTCTGCGCAAACACCGCTGCTCTCGATCGTGAAGTGAAGGCTATCGGACATTGCATTGCCGTATTGCGAAGTAGTGCCTGAAATTTGGTATTCTCGACACACTGTTGACATTGTGGATCTGGGAATACCGACTTCCCTTACGGTTTCCGAAATGGAATGTCCCATGAGTCCTGCTCCGACCACCATTCCGCCGCCAAAGTCTGCTAATTCCCGTCGTGCGCTTATAATCACGTCGAAAACCTTTTCACGTGTGTCACCTGAGTACAAATACAGCACCGCCAATGCACTGTTATTTTATACCATGTGTGCGCGATACTACCGCCATTTGTATATGTGCATATCGCTATCCTATGACTTTTATAACTTTAGTGTGTATTACATGTGCTACTAATTATTCTATTCTCTGTCTCCGCAACCACCTATTCGTTGGCGTGCTCACCCGGACTGATACGACAGTTAGTAATTGTATCTCCAGCTAAGGATCAGCAATAAATCTGGAGAGAGACCGCTTACTCTGTCTCTGTCAAGTGAATCAGGTGGCTGTCACTCGTTGAGAGGCTCTGTGAGGCGGCGTGCACGTGACGGCGCGTCGCCGGCCCGGCGCCACCACAAGTGTTGCAGGGCGTCCTCATTCATTCCGGGAACAGGGGCTAATTGACGTCACGGGCACAGCTGGGTGCTTCGCCGTCAGCGGTTAGCAGCCAGCCCTGTTTCCCGTTACGAGATTAAGTCATACGTACACTACTTTGAAAAGCTCCGTATCTTAATGCAGAGACGTAATTTCAAAGAACCACACATTAGCCGGCCGCTGTGGCCGAGCGGTTCTAGGCGCTTCAGTCCGGAACCGCGCTGCTGCTACTGCCGCAGGTTCGAATCCTGCCTCGGGCATGGATGTGTGTGATGTCCTTAGGTTAGTTAGGTTTAAGTAGTTCTAAGTTGTAGGGGCCCGATGACCTCAGATGTTGAGTCCCATAGTGCTCAGAGCCATTAGAACCACACGTTATTTGTGAACTGCTAAATATAAACATACAGAGAGAGTCTCAAATGAAGTATTTTTCTCTGTAATTACAGAATACAAGGGATGATCAAAAAGTTTCCGTTAGAAGGCCGTTCAGAATCGGTGCGCCAATCAGGAAGAATCGTCGAGAGCATTGAGGCAATCATCCCACGGACGCACCAGGCTCAAGACAGCCTGCTCTACATCCTCGTCCGACAACAATCGTCGAGATTTCGAGGCCCTTCTTTAAGGGATCGAAGGCGTGATAATGACATGGGCAAAGATCGGGACCGTAGAGCGGGTGCTCCAGTGTGTTCCCACTTGAGTGAGTGTAGCTTCTGTGTTACATCTGCGGCATCACGAAGTAGCGGCACCCCTTGCCGCAGTTTTCCCGTACGTTGGTTTCCGTCAGACGTGCTGCCCCACAAACATACCTTTGACAAAAGACGGCAATGTCACTCGTCGCTGGTTTTGATCCGTGTTATTATAAATTCAATGCAGGCTCTTGACATTATTTTCGCCACAGTATGTAAATCTTGGTGGTAAAACTTAAACATTTATAATGTCCAATGTGAAGTTCAAAAATAGTTCAAATGGCTCTGAGCACTATGGGAGGTCATCAGTCCCCTCCAATGTCAAGTGCAGGGTTTTTAAAAGAATGAATTACCTTTTCCTGTATTGTTGTCTTTGACGATGATTATATTCGCCGTTTACTCATCCAGATGAGCTCTTTCGAATTACAATGGTTTTCAATCCTTCCACCTTTTCTACAATAAAGTCACAATTCTGATTACAATGGCGGACTATCCCTTTCATACAACAATATATACCTCTCTCCTCTTCTGCTCAGAAGACAACACAAAACAAAAAAATTAGAAATTACATCCAAGTCCGCTAACAAATCCAGAGATACAATGTACAACAGTCTCTTTTTAGCATTGCTGCTGCCACTCGCAGCCAGGGAGTATCAATATTACCGTCGTAGTCTGTAACATTTCCACCGCGTTGACACTTTCACCACTTTCGCACACGAGACGAAAGACAGAAAATAACAACCAAATTCTCTCGACATGATACTACAGTCGCCATAGCTTAATGCTTCCGTATTTATCGCACGCATGTCGAAAAGACAGGAATGCCACACTAATCCTTTGCCCATTTGACGATGCTTACATAACAGCATCGGAGTCGCGCTACGTTGCATATACGCTGCGGCGACGCTCTCAAACGGAATCTTTTTGAAAGCTCCCTATATATTTTGGGGATTAAGATTTCTATTATAAATCCGCTGTCAGTTGCTTTTGAGCACGGGTGGGCAGCGGCCTGCGATTCGTTTCAATCCGACCCGCGGAAGAAATTTATGAGAGAGACGGCGAGGCGCTCACATTGTCAGCCGACTCCGCCTGGGACGCATTTTCTGGTATTTCCGACGACGCTCGGCTTGCCTCTGGTTTGCAGCTGATGACGCAGAACAGTGATTTGATTTGAACGACGAAGTGAAACACTTCACAGTCTGAGCACGAAGCTACGCAACGGAAGTTTGTAAGTCAGCTACTGTACAACGTCGTAAGTAAGGAAACAATGCTACGGCATGTAAACACGTGAAGACAGGGTGAACACAATGTAGTCATAATCTCAAAAACGAGCGTTTCGATGCATAATTTGTTGGCGTGGCTTGTCGGGAAAGACGTGTCATTCATATCGGTGAATTACCGCATTAACATCATCGACCCTACAGTTTTGACTTTAGGTTCTAGGTTGGCTGTTGTCGGCCCGCGAGCTCGAATAAGTATGTCATTCAGGCCTGCAGGTCACTGAAGCTTGCTCATGCCTGTTTTTGAATGATACACCTGTTTATACTACAAATTTGCTGCGCGACAGTTCTACTACTGTACAGGGCTGTTTGAGGCGTGCAATTTCTTATTTTCACTGCATTAAATGAATAGTCATTATTGTCTGCATTGCAATATTTATTTAAAAAGGTAACCGTAAAGAAAACTTTACTATTTCTGCGGAGCTATGAAGATACTGCACTTGGTTATTTCCCAGTGAGTTGCAGGAACGAGCAATGATTATTTAAATCAGAATGTTTATTTTTCTCTATCAGTTAGCTGGTGTATTTAAACCAGGTGTGTACAAACCAGTTTAAATTAAATTTCGATCAGTTTCAGTTAGGGAACTAGAAAAGTCCAGAGTCTTAGGGATGGATGTCACACGTGTACATTATAGGCTGTGTTCAGATAAATGTTCTAGTGGCGGAACGTTCATTTAAATGAGATATTCAACTAGTGCTTATTTTCCTGAATGTCCTATTCAATGCGCATTCTAAATGACCTGCGGACGAGACGTGAAGTTGCTCACGTACTGCAACTAAAATATGCACTTTTGTATCCTCATTTCTTGCTAGTCTTCTCAAACTATTTGATTCTCGAAGTCGTTGTTCAGCAGGTAAGAACGCACGGCATACGTCATGGCTGGTTCATGGGCATCGCGTGTCGGCATTCGTTTACAAGTCGTGTTGGAGACGAGAGAATCGAGAGGGTGAAACACCGTGCCTACAAACAGCCCACTCCTCTCTAAGAGCACCAATGGACTCGTCGAGCTTAACGTCCACAACCCACAGACGAATCACCACCAACAGTGTCACGTCATCTCACTTCATGAGAGACTACATAGAGGTTTGCAGTTTAATCCAGGATATTGACGCAAAGACTGGTGATAAACTTTACGCCACGCCGTAAAGGCAAAGAGCAAATTATAAACAGCATGGGTCACCCATCCATGTACTGGCCACGCCCGACTGTGATCTGACGGGTGTATCCACCTCGGCACGGTCGTTGACTAGGCATTCGTTCTGCTTCAGCAACTTGTCACCGTACCCATTGGATGGGTATGTCAGATCTCTTCCACGACACTATCCGTGAAAGACCGAACGGTGTGTATTCATTCCAAGTTGCGTCGTACATACTGCAGTGTAAGGTTACATTGTACAATTAGCCGAATATTACTTCAGACAGCGCACCGAGGAGGCTTGTCGTTCCGTGAGACCGGGAACTTTGCATCTCGACGTCCGTGGCTCGTTTACAGCGCGTATTGAGTTGTGCGTTCATGAACTCACGCACACGTTGAACACCTCACTGAGATGAACATTACGAAACCAGAACAACCATCTCTCCACAGTCAGTTATGAACATCATGTTCCGTCTACCCCCAAAACTTCCAACATTTCTACATTACTAACTACATTTTACAGAAATTCGACTTAAATACGTGAGCTAAATAAAATTAAAAATGTTCTAATTAAAAAATATAACTCTTTGCTGTTACTCTATGGAAAGTAACCAAGTGCAGTACATTCGTAGCTCCGCAGAAAGAGTAACGTTTCTTACTTTTATCTTTCCAGATAATTCACTTATTATTTTGATAGTTGAAGAGAAAAACACGTTATGTGAAACAGTTCTTATACGACTCCGTGTGAACTGATATTTGTATTACAACCACCAGGAGCGATATGTAAGGGGTTCAAGTACATTCAGATTTCGGCCTCAAAACCGGGCCTTGCATTTTATTAAGTTTTCGTGAGATACGAAGTTTTCTTCGTGTGTCTGCTGCTTTATGTTTTGCAGCACTTTTGTAACGCTCTCCCACCAGTCAAACTTGCAAACAATTCGTGACGCGCTTCGTTTTATGCGCGCAATGTTCTATGTTAATCCCCTGATACTGATCACAACGATAGACCGCTGGTCCAATATATATTGTACAGAACTTTCTTAGACAAAATGCAGATTATTGCTATCGTTCCAGTGAATAGAAGTATTTGTTTTGCTTACATCTAGTACAGTCAATATGAACGTTCCGTTTCATTTTCCCTTGCGTTGTCAAATCCTAGTGCCTGTAAGATATAAGTGACTGCACCTGTCTTCATTAATTCTGTACTGCAATTTTATTACAATTCCAAGTTTGGAAACGGGTACAAATTTGCTATCCAGTACATTGACGACTGGTTAAGAAACTATGCACCATACTGATATTTTGTCCGTGATCTGACTGGATATTTCTACAATTGGCATCAGACAACACTTACTCGTAGTTAAAACCGTACTCAATACAGAATATCAAATGTATACAAACAAGAGTTCTCTTTCCTTAAGATAAAATTCAACTTATTCACCAGAGAATTTCTTCCGCTTACGGTTCCCCCTCTTCTCTCTCTGTCTGTGTCTCTCGATCTCATACTCTTTCCCCGTCTTTCTCTCCAACGGTACGTTTCAACTCGTTTGCTTTTATTTTACTCGGAAGTGTTCCATGAATTTGTTGTCTACCCGTTTTGTCACTCTCTCTATGACATGCAGTTGGAGAACTACGTCGTCAGCGACAAAGCGGCTATTGCGATAGTGGTCGTTCACCTATCACCCGGTGTCGTGGACCTACGGGCTCATAAACAGGTCAGTGGTTCTAACTTTCATTAACTAACGCTGTCACAGCAACAGAAATATGTGGACTGTCGCAATCGATGACGTCGGACATCTATAATATTTACTTAAACGAGAATGGTGATTAGGACTGATGAAATCACATACACGAATGCTAACATCCATTAATACCGAGCACTATACAGGATGTCATTTCGAGAAACGTATGTGTTTGCGTCCGTGTCTTAAGATTACTGCCAAGATACAGCGCAAAAGTCTGAAGAGGACGAACTCTTTTATGAACAGTATGTTTAAAATAAGGTACATCAAAACTGAAGAAGAAACAAAATGACAGGAAATGAAAAACTCAAGAAGAACCGAAATTCTGCATTTTACTGAGAACAGACACACGCGTTGTTTGTGGTACCAAATATGTGACCAGAGGTTGAGAGTTTACGCAAAAAATCTCCTTAATTGAAACAATGGTCTGCGATCTAACGTACGTTTCGATATAATATAGTGTAGTGTAGCACCATGGCAAAGTGATTCTCGCCATGGGATCGCCACCTAACTCTAGAAAAAGTAAATTTTAGGTTTAACAAAACAAAACTAAAAACAACCAGAACACCGAAAACTGATCCTGAAGCCCAAAGACTAAATTCAGATCGCGGCATGCAATTTTACTCTCAACATATGAGTGGAATGTCTTTAAAAACTGAATATGCCAGGTCTCTAAAAATTTTGGCAGACTACCGAGAAAAAGAAAACATACATGGTGAAATGGCACACGTGACAAAGTGGTAGATCGAAGACGCAAAACATGACGACTATGGAACTCTCACAAATAAGAAAACAACTGGTAAACATTCCTCAAAATTCAAAAACAAACAGCGGAAATCCTTAAGAGTAGAGAAACCTAAATACGAACTTATCTGACTGACGAAAATTAATAAAGACTTCACAAAAAATAACAGCAGAGACATAAAGATTAACTCTAGAATTAGAGGCCTTCAGTTTATGCTTCAGAAATGCAGACGAGAAACTAGATACAAAGAAAATGCAAATTTTTTCAATCTACTTCTAAAACTTACTACATTTCGGAAGTCCCAAAGAACAATTCACTTTTGAGACACCCACCCCAAATCCGGACTCAGCACAGCCCACATGGAAGAAATCAAAGAAATGAGATAGTAAAACAGTACGACACCGGGAGAAGACAAAATGACTACTGAAACGTTGAAAGTAGGTGACAGCATTTTTTTTTTTTTTTTTAGTCATCGTCAAAAGTAGAGGAAATCACCTGGCGCCCACTTTTCTATAGACCCAGTGACCACTAAAAAGTTAATAAATAACAGAGTTAAATTTCAGGAAAGCACAAGGTCAGTGTAAGAACAGTGAAACGTCCACCCCGGTGAATTTTTCTTCAGTTCTTGATTTGAGGTCTATGATGAAGAGGCGGCTTGGGGGTGAGTACGCGGCTCGTCAGATTACACAACGTTTATTTCTTTTATAATTCCCCTTGTATAAACAGTTACGGAGGACTTTCCTAATTTTCACTCGGCTATAAAATCATCTGTAGATCCCTATTTAATACGTTAGGAAAACAAACAGTGCATTTAATTGGTGAATATCACGCAGTACTTGGAAAACGGAGCTATTAGCAATACGAATCCTAAACCTTTACCAGTCTCCAGATTCGCAACACTATACAGACAGTAATCGTATCTGTTGATTAAAAAAAAAGAAAAGTGTGATCCCATAGATAGGCGGTCACTGTAATGTACTAGAGGAAATGACAAAATGAAACTTAGGATATAAATATTGGCAGAAGTCTCCAAAATTAAATTTTCCTTCACTGTCTAGCGTTTGCTGATGACATTGCATCGTCTCCGATAGCAGACCAGGACATGAAACAGTGGCAAAACTGGGCTTCAAATTTCGTGTGAGAAGACGCGCTGAAGGAACCACATCAAGATTTAAAACTCAACCTTTAATCACCAACTCCCATCACCTTCCAAGTTGGTTAAAACACTGCAACTGGCAGCATGTGCATTAAGGTGCAGTTCGAACCATATAAACATGAACTGCTTTAATGAGTCTAACATTTGAACCAATAACGGGACACATTCGCTATTTTGGGAAACGATAATACACAATTGGAAAATTACTTACATAAATAAATACAAAGTCCTCACAGCAAATGTTGGAACTGTCTTCCACCATGGTAGAAGCAAACCTGTGCTCGTGTCACCATATTCCATGACGAGATATGCACTCTGTATGATTGCAATGCAGATTTCTTCGCAGCTCTCTGAGATGTGCCATATGAAATGCCTGTTTCCTGGCTCAATCGACGTTACGATTTCATTGGAGGTCCTCCAAGCGTCTTCGAACATTATCAATAAGCTCTGCACTCAATGAAGGTCTATGTTTACCACAGTCACTGTTTAGTACACCAAATGTCTCTAGCTTCCTAGCAATCGATAAAATTGTTGCCTTTGTTTGAACATCGCACACGCTGAATGTTCTCCATAATTCCCATTGTGTTGTAACCAATGAGTCTGTCTTCCAATACGTTTCCACAGTAAAAACCCGCTCTCGAAGTGTGTGCTGCATGTTTCTGCCAGCTACAGACTGCGAACGAATAACTAATTTGCTCGTTATTGTTGCGCGGCCCGAACTATCGCACTCACAGACTACAGAAACCTAGACGGACGAGGCTACGAACGAACTAACGCGAGATGAGCAAGCGCGGCATTATGCAGGACAAAGGCCCTCATGCTCAGAAACAACAATCACCTTGCCAACAACGGGTGGTAATTCTGTTTCTCTCACAGCTACTAGGACCATTAAAACATCTTTCCCGTTTCTATGAGCTTTCGGTGAGAAATTACGACCCCATGAAGTAGTTCAGGCTTATACGGATCGCCATCTCTATTTTATTTTATTTTCTTCTATTATATATATTTGTTTTATCATATCACAGATAGTTGTTTGGTACATCTTGTAGAATCTATGTGTTGTCTCCTTTTTTCTGTCTTTAGACAGTCTCGCTGACCACTGGCTGGTCGAATCCAGTTACTGTATTTTGAAATCCTTCGTCGCAAGAAAGTAAAAGAACAACTAATTTTTTCTTAATTATTGGAAAATTTCTGCAACGAAAACTACTTTACTGCGGAAGCTCGCGCTGTGTCTGACTGACACGACGAAAAAGGACAGAGCTGTTGCCGCAGGTATGCAGCGCGGCTAATGCCGTTGTCGTGTCGCACAGCCACACCACTCCGCAGCCGAAGCCGCCGGTTCTGGCGCTAGTGACCAGTGGCGCCAGTCCCTCCGGGCGTTCCGTGGTGCCAGCCCAGGGCTGGCCGCTAATGAATGTGGGCCCCGGGCTACCCGCATCGCAGTGCCTGACCACGTGGATCGAATACTGAGCGACACGGCTGCAAACTGACGCTGTCCTGCGCTTCTGTCGCGAGTCCGATTCCCTTCCTTTCTGACAATTTCTTTCGGTTCTCAGTTTCGTTTCACACTAGTCAACGTTTTCCTCGCTGCTCTCGAAATGCATCTACAGTGGTGTTTGTGAAAAATTTTATTGTCGTGAAATAACTAAAGCTAACATCAAACCGAATCTTGGTTTGAACACCACAAGGTTTTTACTAGGCACGATCCTATTGGAGGTGGTATGCTGTTGTCTTCCTCCTACCTTTAAACTGACTGTCTCAGTGCTAGCTCAAGAAGATACGGGCCACAGCCATACGTAGAACAACGCTGGTACAACTCAGGTGCAGATGACGAGGAGAACGCGGTAAGTGCCATAACCCAATGTCCCAGAGACTTCGCTCCGTTGAAAATTAGCCAAAATAAGTGAACAATTGTCACGGTTTATCTGTAGATACTCGACTGTTACAGAGAAAACGACGGTCAAAGCATTCGACGTAATTTAGATGCCTTTTAGCGCGCGATGATCTGAGCTGAAATGGTGACACAGCGGCTACCGTCGCAGCCTCTCGCTTTTTCGCCCGGTGTTCGGAACCCGATTGTTGTTTATTTATTTTTTACACTCACGTTCAGAAAAAATATAACACCGTGAAGGACTAAAGATAGGACGTTCATATTCACAGGACACGTATATTAGTGTGTTCTGCAGAAATGATTAGCATTTGAACCATGTGGGCCCAAGGGTTCAAGATCAACATCGATATCGCTGCGTAACGCCACCTAACGGTAAAATCTGCCTGCGGCTCTCGTTGTCGCTGTAAACCGAAGGTAATGGATCAGTGCGACTTGAGCAGAGGTCCAGGATGGCATGCAGACGTATGCGCGAACCGTACCACCAATCAGTGAGTTTGAAAGAGGACGCATTACTGGCATGAAAGAATGTGACGCATCCATCCGGCGAATTGCTGTTCGTGTGGGACGAAATGTTTCGAGTGTGTGCAGAAAGGTTCAACGGAAAGTCGTAGAACACGACGACATGGGTCAGGTTGCACCATCAGATACCAGTCCCCCCCCCCCCCCCTCTCCCCCGCCCGAGAAGATCGACACCTCATGCGAATGGCATTGCAGGACAGGTCTGCGTCATGCTCGAATCTCACGCAACAGTGGAACACATCATACTCTATCAGGGGCGACAGTCCGTCGACGTTTAGTACGGCATGGGTTACGTGCGCATCGTCCACTTCTCCGCCAACCTTTGACGAATGTGCAGAAACATGCTAGACGGCAATGGACGACAATGGAGACAGGAATGGCATCAGATAGTGTTTTCGGACGGATCCAGCTTCTGTTGGTTTGAAAATGATGGCCACATTTTGGTTCGCCACAGACAAGGGGAGCAGATCACAGAGACTGCATTCGCACAGGACACAGCGCCAGCTCAAGGCTTTGTAGTGATGGGTGCTATAGGGAACACCCACAAATCACAGTTGGTGCGTGTCTAGAATGATATCTTGCGACCTGTAACCATACCGTTTCTGCACAATAACCCAGACGCCATTTTTCAGCAAGACAATGCACGACCAATTGTTGATGCGCGAATATGTGCCTTCTTGGTGTCACAGGATGTCACCCTTTTGCCCTGGCCCGCCAAATCATCAGACTCGTCGCCAGTCCAAAATGTGTGGGATATGGTGTAACGGTGGGTGCATTACTGTGACCCAATGGCAACCATAACAGATGAAGTTTGGAGCCAGGTGAATGCAGCGTGGATGGCCGTACCACAGGAAGCCATTCTCGCCTGCGTCGATGCCATCACGCATGGAACAAACTACCCAGGCCCATAGCGGACCCTGTGCATACTAGGCAAAAGGAGATATGCTGAACCGGGGTGACCGGAGTGCTAATCATTTCTGCAGAACGTACTAATGTATATGTACAGAGAATATGAATGTCCTATTTCAAGTCCTTCAAGGTGTCCTGTTTTTTTTTTCTTTTATGAACATGAATGTATTTTCTTCATTCATCTACCCATGACCGTAAAATATTACTACACGAATGTTTCTTATCAAGTTTGGGCATACAAAGTCGTTTTATAGGGTGTCTTAAAACCTTTGGATCAAATTGAAACAGGTGATAGTGGGTCCACAACCGATTATACTCGGACAGGGAACCAATGGTCGGAAATCCATATTTAGTTTGTTATGGACATACACAGCATCCAGTGCATAACAACAACTTAGCACATAGTAGTAATTGTTCAAAGTGACGACTGCCAGTCTCAATGCATGCACGGCAATGGCGCATAAAGTTCCCTCTCAAGGATCCCTTATGTTTGTTGTACCAGGATGCAGGCAGCTTGGGCGCTAGGAAGCACGTCTTCTTCGTTTCTGCGGGGGTTTCATACATCAATGTCTTGACGTAATCCCAAATGAAAATGGCCAAAAGTTTGAGATGCAGCGCTTGCGCTGGCCATGGGACAGGACCTCCCCTTCCAATACAACAATGAGGCTATGTGTTGTCCAGGTGGTCGCGGACATTGACATCGAAGTGGACGGGTGCACCATCGTGTTGAAATAACATCCTTTCGCGGAGAGCAAGGGGTACCGTCTTCAAGAACTGCATGCGCTGCTGCAACACATGCACTGAGACTGACGGTTGTCGCTTTCAACAATTACTAGGGATCTGAAAAGTTCATGTAGTTCTACAGATAAGAGGTTTGTTGACAATGAATATCCTCGTCTGACTTTTCTTTCAGTTCTGAATTTCCCACTACACTAATGAAGTCGAAACTGTAGTAGTTGGTTCAAATGGCTCTGAGCACTATGGGACTTAACTTCTGAGGTCATCAGTCCCCTAGAACTGAGAACTACTTAAACCTAACTAACCTAAGGACATCACAAACATCCATGCCCGAGGCAGGATTAGAACCTGCGACCGTAGCGATCGCGCGGTCCCAGACTGTAGCGCCTAGAACCGTTCGGCTACCCCGACCGACGAAACTGTAGTAGTAATGTATACAGAGTGAAGCAGAACTCCCCGATAAACTTTCAGAGGTGGTAGTACGAACCAAAACAAAAATGATGCCCAGTAAACATGGGCTCTGAAGTTCGTACCATAAATTGCTCGGATTCGCCCGGCTACACTATTCAGATAAAACAAAAAAAGGCACTGCCCATGCACGATCCGTTATTTTCCCAAACGTCGCACCTACTTCCACTTCTTGCCTCCTTGTCCATCCACGCATTGGTTCCCCTCCACAATTACATTCGCCTAAAACGTTCTTGCAAGACTTCGACTCGCTGTGGGTAAAAAGTATCGATGAAGGCAGCTTAAACGCTCTAATGGTGAGAATTGGGCATTCATCTGTCTGGGAATAGTGGTCGTAGTTCCTTTAAAATTATTAAACGTATTTTAAACAACTAAAAGAAAGTGTGTATTTTAACGTCACACACGTTCAGTTGTATTGAAACAAGACGTCATCAGTGGTCTGCAATGAAACACATTTGCAATCTGGTTTCCTTTCTAGAGCTAAAACAGTTTGTTACAAAAGACATTGAGGTGTGATTCCGCTTATATTTTATGTCCGATTTTCGCTTGCATTAGGAAGTGTCGTCTGCCTGCACATATTTGAGGTATTTCTTCGTTTGGCACTGCTGTTTTTTGATAACCTCACATTATGTATTTTAGCCGAGCGGTTCTAGGCGCTAGAGTCTGGAACCGCGCGACCGCTACGGTCGCAGGTTCGAATCCTGCCTCGGGCATGATTGTGCGTGATGTCCTTAGGTTAGTTAGGTTTAAGTAGTTCTAAGTTCTAGGGGACTGATGACCTCAGATGTTAAGTCTTATAATGCTCAGAGTCATTTTATTATGTATTTTATGCACGATTTTTCACCTAGCCAGGTGGCGCAGTGATTAGCAGACAGGACTCGCATTCGGGAGGGCGAGGGTTCAAAACCGCGTCCGGCCATCCTGATTAAGATTTTCCGTCATATCTCTGAATCGCATCAGGCAAATGCCGGGATAGTTCTTTTGATGGAGCACGGCCGATTTCCTTCCGTAATCCGATGAGACCGATGACCTCTCTGACCAGACAACCAACCACGATTTTTCTCAAAAAAAGAAAAAAAAAGTTCAAATGTGTGTGAAATCTTATGGGACTTAATTGCTAAGGTCATCAGTCCCTAAGCGTACACACTACTTAACCTAAATTATCCTAAGGACAAACACACACACCGATGCCCGAGGGAGGTCTCGAACCTCCGCCGGGATCAGCCGCACAGTTCATGACTGCAAGTTTTCTCACACTGTGTGTCTTACTACTGATTTCTCTCACAATATGGGATTAAGCAAGAACAGTATAGTCAAAAAGAGAGAATACTTCAAAAATGTGTAACTGTGTTTTTTACTTTATTCTAATTTTTTCTGTTGTGTGTACATCGATTTCAAGATCAATATTGTGTCATGTTCAGGTACGTAGCAGCAAAAGCACACACGCGATCATTTACATTACATCCATCTCGAAGTACAGATATTAGTCAAGTATACATTATTTAACAGACGTACCGGTAAAGATGATATAGCAGTCAGATAAAATAATGGCAGGTAACAATAGCTGTGGGATTTGCATAAAATATTGCCAGTTATATAAAATCCTACTTGTGTCATGTCCATGTGTCAAGATATGTAGAATTGTCAGGAAAGATTCTAACTGAGATTATGAATTCCCCTCTTTCTCTGTGACAAATCCCGTGAATATACGATAACGTAAGCTGCATTTCTAACGGCACCCCCCCCCCCCCCCCCCAGTTAGGATATCTTCGAACGATTCTTAGATTTGTTTGTCGAAGATATCTACATTGTTTTCGTTAATTATTTGACTACAATATCACGTTTACTTGTGTGTGTTTGTGTGTGTGTGTGTGTATGTGTGTGTTTTAACTGACGTTTACCTGACGAATATGTGTAAATACATAATGAATGTAATGTAGATAATCACATGTGTGCTTTGTGTTGCCTGAATACCCGGAGATGAGGCTATGTTATCTTAAATTTATAGCACTTACATTAGATAAGTATCAAAATAAAATAAGAAAAAACAGTTAGGAAATTGACTATCATTGGTATAAAAAATGGATTTGAATCGTAGTGGAGTCTAGGGGGCGTGTTGAAGAGTAACGCCTCCGGTTTATTTTATGTGAAGACTGTTAAAGATTTTCAATGAAACAGACTTTATTAACGTTCTATATCTTTATTCTTCAAGATTACTTATTTGCAGCCCTCTGCCCTCTGCTGCGAAATGCATCGTTTAAAATGGCCGTGTGTAGCGTAACTACGTCGGTGCGTGAGAAACAGCTTGCTGTAATCGAGTTCCGAATTCGAGAAGTTCGTCCACACACGGAGCACCGTCTCCTTCAGCATTACAATGCCAGACCCTATACACTACTGGCCATTAAAACTGCTATACCACGAAGATGACATGCTACAGACGCGAAATTTAACCGACAGGAAGAAGATGCTGTGATACGCAAATGATTAGCTTTTCAGAGCATTCACACAAGGGTGGCGACACCTACAACGTGCTAACAAAAGAAAAGTTTCCAACCGATTTCTCATACACAAAACAGCAGTTGACCGGCGTTGCCTGGTGAAACGTTGTTGTGATGCCTCGTGTGGCGTTGGTCGAGATCCAATGACTGTTAGCATAATATGGAATCGGTGGGTTCAGGAGAGTAATACGGAACGCCGTGCTGGATCCCAACGGCCTCGTATCACCAGCAGTCGAGATGACAGGCATCTTATCCGCATGGCTGTAACGGATCGTGCAGCCACGTCTCGATCCCTGAGTCAACAGATGGGGACGTTTGCAAGACAACAACCATCTGCACGAACAGTTTGACGACGTTTGCAGCAGCATGGACTATCAGCTCGGAGACCATGGCTGCGGTTACCCTTGACGCTGCATCACAGACAGGAGCGCCTGTGATGGTGTACTCAACGACGAACCTGGGAGCACGAATGACAAAACGTCATTTTTTCGGATGAATCCAGGTTCTGTTTACAGCAACACGATGGTCGCATCCGTGTTTGGCGACATCGCGGTGAACGCACATCGGAAGTGCGTATTCGTCATCGCCATACTGGCGTATCACCCGGCGTGATGGTATGGGGTGCCATTGGTTACACGTCTGGGTCACCTCTTGTTCGCATTGACGGCACTCTGAACAGTGGACGTTACATTTCAGATGTGTTACGACCCGTGGCTCTACCCTTCATTCGATCCCTGTGAAACCCTACATTTCAGCAGGACAATGCACGACCGCATGTTGCAGGTCCTGTACGGACCTTTCTGGGTACAGAAAGTGTTCGACTGCTGACCTGGCCAGCACATTCTCCAGATCTCTCACCAACTGAAAACGTCTGGTCAATGGTGGCCGAGCAACTGGCTCGTCGCAATACGCCAGTCACTACTCTTGATGAACTGTGGTATCGTGTTGAAGCTGCATGGGCAGCTGTACCTGTACACGCCATCCAAGCTCTGTTTGAGTCAATGCCCAGGCGTATCAAGGCAGTTATTATGCCAGAGGTGGTTGTTCTGGGTACTGATTTATCAGGATCTATGCACCCACATTGCGTGAAAATGTAATCACATGTCAGTTCTAGTATAATATATTTGTCCAATTAATATCCGTTTATCTTGGTGTAGCAATTTTAATGGCCAGTAGTGTATGAGCCCTGCGACATCTGCATTATCGTCCCTACTGTCTCGATTTGGCTCGATCCGATTTTAATTTTGTTCCAAAACTGAAATAACACTTCAAGGACTTTATGTTGATAGTTATGAAGCAGTCCAAACAGAGATGAGGTTGTGGCTCCGTCAACGGTCACATATTGTACAGTGACGGTATCAACCGACTGGTCTCTCGCTGGTAGAAACGTGTTTGTCGCCAAGGTGACTACGTTGAGAAATAAATATGTAGTCATGGAGAGTAAAGATGCAGAATGTTAATAACTTTTTTATTTAAAAAGCTTTACGAGTTTTCACATAAAAAATTCGGATGCATTACTTTTCAGCACGCCCTCGTAGCTCGCGCAAATGGGAGTCACGTCGGTCACGTTGCACAAATACCAGACGCAAATCTGATCCGCAGACCTCTCCGCCTGGCGTTATCTGCGCAGTGGCCAGCGTGTGTTATGAGATGATTTATTCATTAGAGGTGTCGAGGGAGACGCGCAGTGGAGCTCCCCATGACACGCCCCCTCTTTGCCGCCTCGCCTCGCCTCATAAATATGGATCCCGGCTGTGTCGGTTATACAGTACGGTGTACGCCTAGGAGCGGCTGTCAGCGCGCTGGCGCCCGGGCAGGTGGCTGCGCCGGTGTGCGCCGCTGCGCTATCGCCGCCACGTCTCCTTCCTGCGCCGCTGTTTCCGCCTCCTCGCGTCACGCCGCGCGGGCGGGCCCCCGAGCCACCATTGTTCCGCGCCGTCCATTGTGGCCTCAAACTTTCCACTGCGCGTGGCGCGCTCGCGTATCGAAAGTCGACCGCGATAAACCCTTGTCTGCCTCAGCGACGCCGCCTTTCTTTTTTTTCTTTCGCCTAAAAATGTAGGAGAGATAACTACGGTCGACTGTCCCGGTCAGATGTCTGGGTCGCTCGAGTTCGCGCCAGACGTTGCTCGAGCCAGGCTTTGCAGGTGCAGTCCAGACGCTTCTAACCGGCCTCGTCGTGCAGCGCTAAAAGTAAATAAAAGGTTGGAAGTTGCTTTAACTTGAGAATCCTACGGGGTTTCGCCCCCTAAACAGGAAATGTGCCAGACCGAGACTCGAACCCAGAAGCTTGACTCTTATCGAATGGGTTATTTAGGTATGGCTCACGGCTCGCTTCAGATCTTCAGTTCTACCAGTATTTCTCCCCTACTTCCAAAACTTCAGGGTCTCCTGCATACATTTCAGGTTCAAGTGCCCAACCGCTCACACAGTTTTCCTTTGTGGCGAACTTTGCAACACATTGCTCGCAGCACATTAGCTTGCGAGACAGTGAAGTGAGAAAGACCTAGACTTGGTTTGGTAGACCGGTCAGCCTGATTGTGGTGGTTCACTCTGTTTTCCGCACTCGTTTATCCAAATGCAAGGCTGGTCCCCGAGCTGCGCCTCATAACATACGATAAACACTCAAAATACGATACCACACAATCATTCACAAGCACGGACGTGAATTCCCTGCTACAGATAAGACAACGACTGTGGTTACACGAACAGCATCATCCGATTACAAAGTTAAAATAAAATGAAGCTGCCTAATCGTGAAAACAACCTACAGAGAATAAACGCGAGGATGGTAAACAGACAGAGAGAGAGAGAGAGAGAGAGAGAGAGAGAGATCGGCGAGGAGGGAGAAGAATAAGTATCAAAAGAAATGGCTCACACTCCACTGTGAAATATTCATTCTGGAGATGAACCCCTAGGCTGTGGCTAAGCCATTTTTCCGCACTATACTGTCCTGCAGGACTTCTATTCCAGGACGGTTACCTAGGAGAGCTCTCTGCACTTTGAAAAGTAATAGAGAGATACTGATAGAACTGACGCTCTGCGGGAGGATCGTGAATCAGGGATAGGTCAGCCGGTAAGAGCATTACCCGCGAAATGCGTGGGTCCAACTTCAGGTGCAGCACACACTTTTAACCTGCCAAGAAGGTTCAAAACAGCGCACACTCCGCTGCGGAATAAGACATTCATTCTGGGATTAGTATCATTATTCACGATCTTTTAAGAGCTTTTCCTTAGCCAAGAATGAATGGTGTGTTAAAGGTAATAGTTTCGTGTGGTTCACGAGTACTTGTAGAGCGTAGTCTCGCGTTTGTGCTGCCGACAACGAGGGAGGGAAATCAGAAGATTTAATCCGCGGCGCATATCCCGCACGACCTAGAATATCAAGGTTATTGCCCAGACTAACGCATCGCCATCCGTCACTGCAATATAAATTCATTTCATAGAACCATCCTCCTTGTCGCCAGATATTGGTGACTGCAGACATTTTCCATCACCACGATTCTAGCCGGCTATCTCAGAATAGTGCAGGTTCGTACCATCAGCGTGTGTTGTCAAATTGGCCTACAGAAAGAGCATCGGTACAGTGGTTCCGATACTGTATTCGCTTTAGGCAAGAGCGATAATCAAATGGTTGTCCAGTAATTGCAATTTAAGTCTTCGCCGGTTTCTTTTAAACTCACGAGACGTATGCCACGACTCTTTTTTTGTGTGTGTGTCATAGTTTCTGACTGGTTTGATACGACCCGTCACGAATTCCGCTCCTTTGTCAACCTCTCCATCTCAGAGCAGCAGCTGTAACCCTCGTTCCCGATCATTTGTTGTATACATTCCAATCTCTGTTTTCCCCCACAGGTTTTACCTTCTACAGCTCCCTCTGGTACTAGGGAAGTTATTCCTTCACGTCGTAACCCGTGTCCTATTAAACTGTTCCTTCTCCTTATTCGTGTTTCCCACATGTTCCTTTCATTGCCGATTCTGCAGAGAACTTCCTCGTTCCTTACCTTACCCAATTCGCAACATTTGTCTATAGCACCACATCTCAAATGCTTGGATTCTCTTCTTTTCTGCTTTTTCTACAGTCCACGATTCACTGCCAAATAACGCTGTGCTCCAAACGTACCTTATCAGAAATTTCATCCTCAAATTTGATAGTAGTAGACTTCTATTAGGCTGCTACTGTACATTACTTTCGTTTTTCGTCTGTTTACTTTCAGTCAATGCGTGCTTGTTACACAGTCCATTCGTTCCATCGTCTTACATTTCTTCCTCACTTTCACTGAGGATAGCAATCTCGTCAGCGGAAAAAATCATTTTACCCTCAATTTTAATCCCACTTCCGAACTCTTCTTTTATTTTGTCGTCGCTTCTTCGATGTACAGGTTGATCCCTTTTCAAATGGAGCACTTCGTTTTTGGTTTTTCATTCTTATTTCTTCCGAGAATTTGCGACCATATCACACTGTCGAACGGTTTTTCGAAGTCGAGAAACACTACGGAGATGTCTTGCCGTCGGCACACGAACCGTGCTGTCGGACGCCAACGTTAAGCATGCCGAGTTCAGCGCCCTCCTGGCTGCTCAGAAACGACGCGACTCATGCATACAGGAAGTGTCCTCAACGTGGTATACGCGGTCGCAACGCGCTCCAGTGGCGGTTGTCGGCTGTGTCTCGCTCGCGGCATAAAATTCCTGCGTTAGCTCTGCTAAAATGCACGTCTGCTCCCTCGTCCATATGCTAATCATGTTGTTCCGTCTTTAGTATACATAAATAAAAACTGCAATATCCACAGACATATTGCAAGACAAAAAGGAAAGTACAACACCTTTTCAATAAGGACTTCGGCTTGTGAAGGTTCCATTACAAATAGTGCGATACAAATTCCGACTTTATCACTGTTTCTGTTCAGCAGCAGAATCTTTACAACGTGTGAAATACAACAGTTTAAAGTAAGAAAGTGCAAATGGTGCAAGCTTTCTTGTAGATTAAACCAATCGAACAAAATCACTCATCAGAAAGAGCGCAATTACATTTGTGTGACATCGAATGTTACAGAACACACTTTTATTAACCTAATAAGAAAGTATCAGAACCTATTAGAAAACTAGGCTGATAATAAAAGATCTTAGGTACAATAAGGCGCGAAGCAGCAACGCATCACCCACGACCTTACCATTCCGCTACGCTACTCACTGCATATACCGAGCACGACCGTTGAGGGACCGTACTTTGCCTCTTACCGTCTCCTCAAAGCTTTAATCGTAGATATGTTACTAACTGACATTTAGCTACAACAAATTGTTTGAAGAGCATTGCATTTCTTATGGATCCTCATTGTGTGGTTGCCTTGAACCGGCCTACTTTCATAATCCACAAGTTACAATAATTCTTTAACCACCAATATGACGTTCCCCGTAATTTTGTTGCAAATAATCACACAAAAACGGTTCAAAAAGCCAATATGGCGTATCGCGACTCTGTACTGAAGAGAGATGATGTGTATGTGACTCACGTGGCATTCTTCCATCTCATTGGCCGACGTTCAAACGCAAATTCAGAATATCTGTCGTGATTCATATTGGTCTGGGCGTTCGCAAAGTCTCTCCAACGTGCTTTTTCCAGGCTAAGACGTCAGAAACTCGGCATGCTCAATGTTCGAATGCACTGCCCATTTGCCTCCATTGTCAAGTGCAACATCAGAACCGCCTCTGATGTGCCTTTACTTTTTCGTGACGGTGATTCCCCTCTTTTGTAACGTACCATTTGTCAGGCGCGCCAATGCGCTCGTCCTGACTGCTACCGTGGACGCTAGAGACGGTTTCCAGTCTCTGGGAGACCGTCCTTTTCCAGGCCTGGCTTCCGACGACCTGCCTAGACAGCGGACTAGGCAGGTTTGAGGGTTTCCGTGACGACCTAGGAAATATTGCACACACCTGCCGCGACAAGTAACATTCACAGTAACCACAGTTGGAGTACTAAGACGTGAGAGCCAAGTGTAGAGACGAAGCAGACTGTAAGACGGGTGGTTGCGGGAAGGCGTGCGGGCAGACCGCAAACACAATAGTAGTTGCGCGGGCCCGGGGCGTCTCCGATATCCCAGTCGCAATCTGCGCCTGCGCGAGCAACAAAAGCCGGCGAAGCGCGCGCAATTAAGACGGCGCGGCCAACAAAAGAGCGCCGGCCTGCCGCTATGGATCCGGTCGGCCGCCGGCCGCGGTTTAAGCGCTGCTTGCTCAGCTTCCGTCCGGACGCTCACCACCACCACCACGATTAGGACAGTGCAATAGTCTGGTATTCCTTACTGAGTGACGATGTTTCGTTCCTCCTATCAGATGCACAACAGAGTTTCAAATGTAAGAGAACGTTAAGTAAGTAATGAAACACATTCTGGCCAATTTCAGTTAAGGAAGTGCTGAATTTTAATGGGACATCGTGGAATATTCCCCCTTCAGCTGCTATAGTTTCATCACGTTCCGACGGTGACGGCGCTATATGTAGCCTTCAAAATGGCGTCTGTAACGGCTGTGTGTTCCAAACAGACAGCTGTCACTGAGTTTCTTTTGGTGGGGAACCGGAGCATTGCAGATATTCATAGGCGCTTGCAGAATGTCTACGGTTACCTGGCAGTCAACAAAAGCAGGGTGAGTCGTTGAGCGTGGTGTCTGTCGTCATCCCAACAAGGTCGCACAAACCTGTCAGACCTCCGGCGTGCCGGCAGGACGTACACAGCTTTGACTTCTACAACGTTGGAACGTGCGGACACTCTCATACGTGGTGATCGAGGGACCCCAATCTCGATGTCCAAGGGGACGTTTCTGTTGGAAGTGCTGACACACGAGTTGGGGTGGTCAGAGATGAGTTCTTCCGCATCCGCCCTACAGCCCAGATTTCGCACCTTCCAACTTCCATGTATTTGGCATAATGAAGGATGCACTCCGCGGGAAGTAGCAGTTGATGGCAGGGAGGTTATTGAAGCAGCAAGACGTTGGCTCCGAAACCGACTAATAGAGTGGTACCATGCGGGCGTACAGGCCGTCCCAGTAAAATTGCCTAAGGACGTCGAATAGAACGGAGATTAAGTTGAAAGGTAGGTGTTTGTAACCAGAAGAGTGGGGAATAATACGGCGTATTGGGGAACTGAAAAAAAGACAACCTGTTTTCAGAAAAAAAGTGTTACATTACTAATTGAACGCCCCTCATTGTTTCGTCCAGACAATGAAAGACTTAATTTGTTCGGAAATGTACAGGTTTCCGTCCAATGATGGAAATGCAAAGTCTTACATCATAAGTCCACCTGTGAAATGTTCGTCACGTAACGTGTATTAAAGATAAACAATACTGACTGTTTCAGGCCTTAGGCCTGCTCTGACTGGCCGACTGGCACGAAGAGCGGCTTATGATCATGGGACGTGCGGTCAGCATTTCGTCCGTCCCTCCAGCAGTTATTGGTTAAGCTGCTGCTTGTTCGCTGCTGTTTTGAACGCTACATAAGGCGAGCGTAGAGGCGCTGGTTTAAAATCAAACGATGACGGAAGGAAGACGGCGTTCCGTTGCAGTCTGAGAACATGCATTAGTAATTCGCAGACAATAACATTTTTTGAGAAATATCAACCAATTATTGCTTTTCAGGTTGGAATCTTGTGGATTATCTCGCTGGACGTACATTGAGCAATGGGCAGTGGGACAGATGAGTCGGGTTCCGTTTACGGAGTAATCTGTTATGACGTTATCGTTCTCATTGTTCCGCCTGAAAATTCCTAGAACAATAGTTGCAGTTGCGCAAATGACTTAGCGCTACGAGACAGAAGGCCTAAAACTCCATTTTAACAGTGGTCTTTGTCCTGATCCCGGCCAGCAGGTCCCTGCCACCTGTGTGAACATGATTTTTTAACCTTCTCTTCGACAAAAACGTTAAGTAATAAGACACGTCATTTTTCACATCGCCATCTAGCTACTTGCACTAGAATAGTATGGCTAAGAGTTTCATTTTCTAAAAATATTACTGACGAATATACACTGCGTCATCAGAATCTACTAGATTTACTCAGTTTCGGAGACTCAACGTTCACTGCCCCACTTCGGAAAGTGCTCTCTTTTTAGTGTGTTTTGCCTAAATAAAATCAAGTCTTCCGGCTTATCTCGCTCGCTTATAAGTATAAAATACTTAATATATCATTTTAAAATGCTCATATATCTTCTACTTAGCAACAATAACAATGATATGCAGAATTATAATTACAAAGAAAACTTTTTTGATTGTTTAAGGTCACATGTAGAGGAAGGGTGGATGTAGCGGTAGGAGTTGTATATGACATGCAGCACATGCTGATCTACGGTTGTGGGTCGTATTTTATTTTATTTATTTTTTTAACTGTGCTTTGCGAGTAGAAGAGAAATGATTGTTAATTCTCGTGTTTTGTGATTGCGTCCGACAGAAAATACAATAAATTATCATCCCTTCCGATTGTGAAAAATTTGCCATTACATAATAGTCCTAGTGGACCTGTCCTCGCTCTTTCCGGTCGTAAATTTCCCTGATCACCGTTTTCAGGACACCCTGTAACTGCAGTTTCGCTCTATCAAAACTACGGTTCTGTCGTTTTGGTAATGTCTAATATATAAATGACGTAGTAAATGGTGCGATTACCGGTAGTACTGGTAACACTGATAATGAAAGAAACTTACATGAATATATGAGAGAGAAACCGGGAGCCGACAACTTCGCTTTGCTATTTGTTTGTTTGGTTGTTTTGTACATAATCAGAACCGCACACCGTTCAGTGTTAGTGCGTTTTGTATTCTATCAGTTGATCGCATAACGGATGCGCGCTTATATAACGAATGCAATTACTTTTGATGCAAGAAGAGCTCACATGCACAAACATAAAACAATTATATTGTTATTGTTGTTTTCTGTACTCAGCAGAACGTTCTTAATCATGATCAAAGGCAATCGTTTCCTGTTATTATTCATAAATTCGAAAGTCGTCTATGAATAACAGAAACGTGTTTTATATAAGCTCGACGAAATACTGAAGCGACGTTTGATATGTTTTTGTTTTACGTTTTTTTTTTTTTTAATTTTTAACGGTTTTTGAGGAAATTGCGTTTTTAGGGTTATATGTTAATCTGCATAGCTTTTTTTTTAGTTTTTGCCACAACATCCCCCTGTTTTACGTTACGAGTCAACAATTTTCGAATAAAACCTGAGTTAAATATTGTCAATTTTAATTTTGCTATAAATACCGTTTATTTTTAAGTAACAGACACAAGGCTAACTAGAACAAAAATGTTCCGTAGGTTATGCAGCCCTTTATGTATCCTCACTCAGTTTCTGACCGGTTCACGGCTTCTGGTTTCTTGGCGTGTCTAGTAAGACACTGCCGTATACGCAAACAAAGCAATCGAAATGAGGTAACGTCCGATAGGTATGTAATATACCTAACGTAGAGGCAACGCAGTTACGACCTTAACTATCACAGGCCTATCAAAACTACCGTAGTCTACGATTACTTGTGACAGTCTACTGTAGCCTACGGCAGATTTACAACTCTACCTGTAACACATGCCCTACTATCCTACAACTTCATGATTTGTGACAGACAGACGAACAACAAAATGGTCCTATTAGGTTTTCGTTTTTACCTATTGAGCTACGGTACCCTAAAATTAGAGTAATATGACCTGACATAGAACCGTGTAAGCAGTTTCTCCCTACATCAGTGGAAGGAACAGGTGGATACGTGGCGCAATAAGTTAAAGAATGGAATGGAGCCATAGTGTTAGTAAATGAAGAGAAGTGTTATTCAGTATCAGGAAGTTGTATTACGAACCAAGACCGTCTAGCTCGTTACTGTCGCTATTAAAATGGAGCACACGAGAACAAGTGCTGCGAGAAATCGCCCTGACCTTGTAGCGACTCTCCGTTTCAATCAGCTCGCTGATGTTACTCGCGGCCTGCCCTCACGGGTTGCGCGTTCGCCGGCGAGTGCGCGGCGGCTGGCTGGCCGGGTTCGCGGCGGCGCATTCATTGGCCGCTGGGACGAGCGTCGCGGCGCCCACGCAGATGCGCCAGCCCTTGCCATTATCTGCATTTGAAATTCAGATGGATTGGAAGGCGCGCAGACAATAGGCGGGGTGCTCGCGACCGGCTGCTCGCCTAATGAGGCTCGCTTCCCGCCCCACATTTCTCAAGTTGCCACTCCGCCAAATCAATACACCCCACACATGTCTGCGTTAAGACACGCCGGCACGGCCCTCACGGGACGGTGCACGGCGATTCGTTTCCGCACGTGGACGTACACTCAGGGAAATGGGAAACATTACGTCATGGACCATTTTGCCCGAACGCTACAAACTGATAATCCAGTATTCCCAACATTGATTACAATTTCATTGTTAAGCTAGCTCATTTGAGGTTCAGAAAATATCAGTTTATACAAGTAATAATGTGTGTGTATACAAGGATTTCGGAAATTACCGTTATAAAATTATCTAAGACTTGTAGTGCGGAGTTTCCGTTCTGCGACACTTTCAATTCAGATGTGTAACGCTTGCACGTCTGCTGAGGGAAAGAGACAAGTTTCAGAGTTCCTTGTGCTGATTTGCAATAAGATAGGTAGGATGTCGTGTACAATGTCTGTAACAACGTTGGTGGTCGCCACATCGAGCCGCTGTTGTAATGCATCGTCCGCAGCTCGTGGTCGTGCGGTAGCGTTCTCGCTTCCCACGTCCGGGTTCCTGGGTTCGATTCCCGGCGGGGTCAGGGATTTTCTCTGCCTCGTGATGACTGGGTGTTGTGTGATGTCCTTAGGTTAGTTAGGTTTAAGTAGTTCTAAGTTCTAGGGGACTGATGACCATAGATGTTAAGTCCCATAGTGCTCAGAGCCAAACATCTGAACTCAAACCTTCAACCGAACAAAAACTCTACGTGGGATGTAGATTTCCACACAGAATATTATGTAGTCATTCCCATCCACAAGTCCGAACACTTTGTTTTAATCTGCCAGGAAGTTTCACTTTGTAGAAGTTTTGGATCTGTCCAAAGTTTCTGGACCTTTCCAGGCGGTGATCGCCACCATTCGGACTGTTCAAATGTGTGTGAATTCTTAAGGAGCCAAACTGCTGAGGTCATCGGTCCCTAGAGTTACACACTACTTAAACTAACTTATGCTAAGAACAACACAGACACCCATGTCCGAGGTAGGACTCGAACGCCGTGCGGGATTAGCCGAGCGGTCTCAGGCGCTGCAGTCATGGACTGTGCGGCTGGTACCGGCGGAGGTTCGAGTGCTCCCTCGGACATGGGTGTGTGTGTTTGTCCTTAGGATAATTTAGGTTAAGTAGTGTGTAAGCTTAGGGACTGATGACCTCAGCAGTTAAGTCCCGTAAGATTTCACACACATTCGAACATTTTTTTGAGGACTCGAACCTCCGGCGAGAGGGACCCCGCGATCCGTGTCATGGCGTCTCAAAACGCGCAGCCACTCCGCGCGCCATTCGGACCTTCAATTATACGTTTCTGACGTTCCATCTTGTATAAATGGAGTGGGACTGCGATTCATCGTATGTTTTACTTCACAGTTTCAGCAATCTACGGAAGTCAATTGACATTAGTGATCCCTATAATAGCGTGGACGCTTATGCGATTTATCTAGTGAAGTGTACAGGGACGTGAAGATATTGCCAATGAGCCAAGGAAGCGGGGAGTCGAATAAAATAATTAATAAAATTACGGCTGTCGGTATTTATTTTCTTCAAGTTTCAATTAAAATATCTTCCCCTGTACGGGAATTACATAATGTGTGTACGAGTGCTGGCTGTGACGCAGAAACGACGACATATGTAAGTTTGGATCTGGCAGTGAATCGTGCATAGATGGCCAAAGCGGTGAAGGCGACCGCTCGCGTAAAGCCAGAAATCCGCGTCGCCAAATACGTTACGCCACGCCTGCTCGACCTGCTCACGTAGTTCTGTAAGAATTGTTGGTGACGAATCACACGAGTCACATCCCACACGTGCTCCACTGGAGGCAAGTCCGGAGATCGTGTTGGCCGGGGAAGTTGCTGCACGTCTTGCAGAGCACGTTGAGTTTCACGGACAGTGTGTGGGCGAGCATTAGCCTGTTGGAACAACGCATCACCTTCCCGTTGCAATAACGGAAAAAGAACGGTTCTAACAACATTCCGCACGTACCGAGCGCTGGTCAGAGGTGGACGAGAGTTGTAGCTTCTTGTAGCCCGGACCATAGGCCTGGAGTGCTGCCAGTGTTTCTTGGATGAATGCACTCTACGAGACAGCTCTCACAAGGTCTATGTCGTACGCCCAAGCAACCAACACTTGCGTGTAGGCAGAATTTGCTTTCATCACTGAAGACCGTGGCGCGCCATTACATCTTCCAAGTCATCCTCTGATGGCACCAGTGGAGCCGTGCACGTCGATGTGTGACTGAGTGGAAGACGAGCTTGAGGTGTACGTGCCCAATAATCTAACTACTAATAACGGACTCGGACTCACAAGCCCTCTCATCTGTGCTGTGGAAGCTTTACCACCTGCCACTGTTGTCCTTACAATACGACCATCCTGGCCTCCGTCTATGTTGCTTAGACGTCCAGAACCAATTCTACGGGTGTGACAACTGGTACCAGCATCGTTGGGCAGCTGACGCAGCACGTCCAACTTGCATGGCAGTTCTCCCGCATTCGGAAGGCCACAGTTTAACCCCTTTCAAACACGTCCAGTTGGCTTTAGGAAGCACAAGTGCGTCTCTGTGGCACGGCTGCCTGCTTGCTTCACACGTTCCACCACACTGAATCTTTTGGCTGTGAGCATTCCCTATTAAAGGTAGCCACAGAGTGGTATTCGATAGCTATGATACTAGGCTATCTGTTGGCGGACGATGTTGGAATCATTGTCAGTACATCTACTATCCCCCAAGTGGTATAGACTTTCATCGGATCAAAATGGACGTCTTTTTTTTTCAGGTGTAGTAATTTTTTTCCGGCAATCTATGTCAGTCAGGCGAGACAGAGAAGCCATAGTAATCTGAGTTAGCCATACAGTTTTCTGCGGCAGGTCGATACAGTTCTGCGGCCCCGCCAGCTATTGAAGCTGCTTTAACGAAGTGGAAGCGCCGCTCCGGCGAGAGATTACGCAGCGCTGACGCAGACGGTGCTGCGGTAGCCGGGAGGTCTTTTGAGGCGCGCGCAAATAACGCGCCCGCGGCAATGGCTGCCCATTCAGACGGCAAGTGGCGGCCGAGTCGCACAGTCAAAAGGCAGCAGCGCAGCCTGCGGCCAGAATATGCGCTGAAACTGCGACCAGATAAAGCGGGGGCACCGGCTCACACTGTGTAACTGCGGTCGAGGGCGCTGCAGACTCGAGCCTCGGCTCCAGTCCCCCCTCTCTCAACCACCCCCATCTCCTCCTTCGCAACGCTTCTTGGGCTCCCGCCTGCAGGGCGTGCAGGAATAGCTAGCGCAAAGGGCCGTCTGCAAAGATTCACGCCGCACGCTAGGAAGTAAGGAGTCCCCCGGAGTGACGAAAAGCTGTTAGCGCCTTTTACTTCTTTCTTCTACAGCCTGCTGGCGAACGCCAGTGTCCCTCAAACGCATTCGCTGCAGTCAGAACCACTGCTTGCCGCTGTACACACAGTCACGTTTGCAGCCTGTTTCGTCTTGATCAAAGAGAGGAATGACACTCGTCCTTTCCTCCTCTCTGTCTACACATACAATTTCTAATTTGGCTTCTGTAGAACTTTCCAGTTCAGGTTACATGAATGGTACGAAGGCTATTCGGAAAGTAAGGTCCGATCGGGCGCCAAATGGATAGTAAAATGAAATACCAATGAAACTTTGAACAGATGAGTTGGGAAGTGTCTCCAGTATGCCCATCGATCGCGTCACGTCGTTCTTTTCAGTTCTGAGAGCATAGTAAGCACATAATGATGACTAGAAAATAGTGTTTCCCACCAAGTATAAGGGCCTAGTGAGAGATTTCGCCTGATGTCATGCAGCCCACAAAACATAACTGTCATGTGTTTCCTTCCTCATACAGTTAGCGACCGCGCTATGCAGTGGCAATGAAGATGCTCCTGCAGCGTTTTCGATGGGAAGTCAAGTGTTTGTTCACCCACAATACAGTCCGTAATTGGCTCCCATTTAGTTTCATCTCCGCTCACATAAACCGATGGCTATGAAAACAACATTTTGGTATAGAAGACGAGCTGTAGACCAGCTTAGAGAATTGGCGGAAAGAACAGGCGGCTGCCTTCCGTGACGGGGGTTTTGGAAAGTTGGTACAACGCTGCGACATATGTCTAAGTCGGAGCAGTGGCTATGTCCAGAAATAACTGGCAGATGTAGCTAGCCGTTGCAAATAAAACATTTTTCATTTTCACAGTCGTTTCCATGTAGCCAGCGATCGGACCTTACTTCCCGAAAGTCCTTCGCATAATCTCAGGAGTGGAGATCGATCGCAGCTCTCCAGTCGTCATTCATTAAAAGACAACAGTGGTTTGAAGTTGGGTGATGTGATGCTGTAAACTAGCTTCTGTCAATATTACAACGCCAAGCAAGATACAAGTGAGTAAAATAAATGTGTTAGGTATATGTGACAGCACAGGCTTTCGTGGCGGTTGTCGTCTTCAGTAAAACATTTCTGAATATGTGGCTACTGTTAAGTATACACATCGACATTTCGAATCATTGCTACAAGTGACCGAAACGTTTGCCTATAAAACAGAGGAAAGAAGCACTCACATACCCAGAAATTCCCACTGCTGAACCGAAACATTATGATCAACACATGAACAATTTAGGTGAAAGCCCGCATCTCGTGGTCGTGCGGTAGCGTTCTCGCTTCCCACGCCCGGGTTCCCGGGTTCGATTCCCGGCGGGGTCAGGGATTTTCTCTGCCTCGTGAAGGCTGGGTGTTGTGTGCTGTCCTTAGGTTAGTTAGGTTTAAGTAGTTCTAAGTTCTAGGGGACTAATGACCATAGCTGTTAAGTCCCATAGTGCTCAGAGCCATTTTTTTAGGTGAAAGGGATGGAAATGAAACGGGTTGGGAAAGAGATAGGAAGGAAGTAATGACTTCCAACAACGCAGGGCGGCACTGGGGCAATGCAAGGGCAAGAGTTGAAAATTTGTGCCGGGTCTGGACTCGAACCAGTATGCTCCGCTTCTCTAGAACTGTTGGCTTAACCGTATCGGCCATCCGGACATGCCCGACATAACGAATACCATTCATAAAAGTGTCAGCTCGAAAGCACAACTAACGTCCGAACTCCTAAGGCAATTCGTTGCGGTGCGGCGAGCGGAGGGTTGGTAATTTGGGTCTAACAGCATGTCATGATAATTTCCTTCCTATCTCTTTCCAAACTCGTTTCCTTTCCACTCCTTTCACCACAGCTATATGTCACAG
The DNA here is from genome assembly GCF_023864345.2 of Schistocerca serialis cubense. Taxonomy (NCBI): domain Eukaryota; kingdom Metazoa; phylum Arthropoda; class Insecta; order Orthoptera; family Acrididae; genus Schistocerca; species Schistocerca serialis. The sequence goes on from NC_064641.1 coordinate 421,318,555, forward strand.
CTGCTTCATCACTTCATATCTATGACTACTGCCCGCCGCGAGACTGAATGCCGCCTGCTGGCGTTGAGGGTAAGTGACGCTGTAAGGAAAGCACATAAGCGAACCAAATATGAGCAGGGAATAATTATAGCAATGATACGGGGAAATCCACTAACATAAGCGCTTTGGCAAAGTGCAGAATGTTACAGCACCGCACCTGGGAACGATCGTGTTGGAAATGGCGAAGCTAATCGGCTGTTTGAGTGCTCCTATCGTGAGCATCTACAGGAAGTTGCTGAAGGACTGTGAAACTACGAGTAGGCGACAAGGTGGTGAACGTCCACTCCTCATCACACAAAGTGAAGATCAGAGACTTGCGCGCTCTGTGAAGCAGGAGGATATCTGACAACAGGGTACAATACTGGTGCAGGCACGACTGTTTCAGAGCACACCATACCGCACACATTGCTGCATTTGAGGCTCCACAGCAGACCATACAGCGCACACTGCAGAACTTGGAGCTCTACAGCAGACTGTACAGTGGACAATTCTGAACTTGGGCATCTGTAGCACACCATATACAGCACATTGCTGAGCTGGGGGTTCCACAGCACACTGCATTGCTGAACATTGCTGAACTCGGGGCTCTGAGCAGACAGTATAGTGCACATTACATATATAGTGCACATTACTGTACTTTGGGCTCTGCAGCAGACTTTACAGTGCTCAGTGCTGACCTTTGGGCTCCGCAGCAGACTATACAGTGTATAATTCTGAACTTAGGGCTCTGCAGCACACCATATAGACCACATTGCTGAACTGGGGGCTCCACAGCAGACTGCACGGGGCATATTGCTTAACTCGGGGCTCCGCATCAGACGAACTCTACTTGCTCCCATGTTGACCATATGAAACTGACAGTTATGGCTGCAGTGGGCAAGGATTCATTGAGAATGGGCTTTTGATCAATAGAAATGTGTCACCTGAACCGATTAATCACGTTCCTCGTTACACCAGGTAGATCGTCGTCCCCGGAAACTCCGTCATTTTGGCGAACAGCTGCTCCAGTTACGCATCATCCATGGATGCAGGCTGGTGGGAGCACTATTACCCTGCCGTAGACACTCGCGTGGGCTTCCATGAGATCTTTTGTTGTAATCGAAGGCACCATGACAGCTGTATACTAGTTGAAGATGGCAATTTTCAGCACTTCATGCTTGATCTGTTCCCTGATGATGATGGCTTTTTTCATCAGGATAACTGTTAGTGTCACAAGACTATAATCGTGTTACAGTGGTCTGAGGAACAAAACAATGAACTCTTGTTGGCGTATTGGCCACGAAATTCACCTGATCTAAACCCGATGCAACACATCTGGGACCCTTTCGAGCTCCAGTTCCACGCCCATAAACCACTGGTCCGTAATTTTCGGGAATAGCGCGACCAGGGCGTAGATATCTGGTGCCACATACCCCCGGAAACCTACCAACGACTTGTCGAATCCACGTCATGCAGAATCGCTGCTGTATTGCGTTTCATAGGCGGACCAACAAGCTATTACTTTGGTGGTCATAATATGACAACACACAAATTATCAGAGTAACCCAACTGTACGTGGTCTCTGGCTTCATTGGTTTAGTACAGTCTCAGGCCCCACGTGTTACTACCTCACGTGTGAGATTCTCTTGTCGTAGCACAGAATCCAAGAAGGACTGGAACTGTTCCTGGGCAATGTCTCTCCACATGTTGTGTATCGAAGTCCACAATGTCCTAAATGGGAGTAAGATGAACAAGGTGCCAAGCATGATATCCTAGCTATATTAGATGGGTGACATGATAGGTGAACAATACAGCCAATGGATTCGAAAAAATTTCGAAAATTTTTTATATGCAGCAGGACACTGGTCTACTGGGTTATAATACGCACAGATACTTGAAAGAAAGACCCTAAAATTGTCCTAATCGGTTACCGATATCATTACCCTCAATACTTCAGCACCAAGATCGTATATTGTATCCAATGCCGACCAACACCAGCACTCTTTACAAAATTCCTCTACGCTGTTGCAGCCATCTTTTTCAGACAGCGATATAGCCCAAAAATGCAGTCTGATAGATTGCGATCACTGCAGTCCAGCCTAACTATACGGCGTCATCACTGAAGGGCAGTTTAAAACGAGACTCGTTCGAAAACCCTATATTTTTCCATGACTCACGGCAGCGACGGCGTTAACTTGCTGACTGCAGTCCGAGTTGTGCCACCAGTCCGGCCTACAACAGGCCGCGTCGATGATTCGACGCGGACAGATCTCGCGTGTTTCAGCATTCTTACGATGAGCTAACGCTGTAGACTAAACTGCATCCGTTACGGCCATGCGAACTAGATGGTGGTCTTCTGATATTTCGGCCACAGTGTGTGTCCCAGTATCCAATCGCCGGTTCGTACGTTCATATTCCATCTTACGATTCTCCCCTTAAGGATAAATACTATGAAATCGTCGTCTACTATCAAGGTTGCAACCACTACGCCTAGGACCGTCACTCTGTTATATTTCCGTTCATTACGGGACTGTGTCCTTTTTTCTAACTATGAAACATTTGTTAAGGATGTCTGCCAATTTTGATTCCTCGAGAAACTTCACACGCATACGATATTTTTTGACACTTATTAGTGACGTAGATTTGATAGGGAACTATTGTTCATGCAATGGCTCACTAGATAAGTGTCACCGTGGTGCCACTGCCGTGACTGTTTGACTTCTCCACCATCTTGAGCAATACAATATTTTTTTTAATCATCAAGACACATTCTAGGTAGAATACTTAAATCTTAAACAGAATGCTTCAACACCACGATGTGTTACATTGTCCAATACTGTACTTTGCGTTCCTCAGATCAGTGAATCGACTCGTCCAGGTATATTCTGGAGGAGGAGAGACACAGTTACATAATTATGCCACGTGGCAGTCCATCCAGCACAGATCTTCCTGCACTAACGCGCCTTTGTCGTTCTATCCCCAAGATATCTGTATTTTCTATAAAATAATGTACAAGAAGGAAAAACTGTTATTCTGGGGTAGAGCACCTCTCGCTGCAGCATACTGTTTCGTCCTGTAGGGAAACACGCGGTAGTGCAGTGATATCCCCACTGTGCCTCCTGCACTAAAATAAAGGCCATGCAAGGACGGGTACAGCTGATTAGCCCAGCTCGACACTTTTCCACTGTCGGCCCGCTGAGTGCTAAGCCTCACAGCTGAAAACACAAGGAAAAAGCGATTAACGAAAGTGGTGAACCAACTGTACGGGTGCCAGCTGATCTAAGCATACGAACTACGTTGCGACTCTATACTTTTCGTAGAAGGAGTAAGCTGCTGGATGTGTGAGAGTTACTTTAACAGTGTAAACGGAACCTAGAAGAAAACGAAAAGAAGAGTTATAAATTAATATGCTAAGATGTAAGAAATGTCGCATGCCGGTTCACTTTGACGCTGTGAGGTTTAACTCAGAAAGGTGCCAACGCAGGAACGTGACCGACACTAGACCTAGTTCCTTCTTTTCCGGTAACAAATTGTGCTGGATATTGCGGTACTAGACAGACAGCGCGCGCCACTCGTCGTAGCGCACGGGTCGGGGCAGAGCGCGGTTAGCGAACCGGGACGGAAAGGCGCGATCCGCAGCACGGACCACTGGCGTGTACTGTGTGGACCAACAGGTGGCGGACACTAGCCTGTGACCTTTCAGCCGGCGCTGCTCCGCACGTCTGCTTCATCAGCACGGCCCGTTTCCATGTCCATAGAGCACTATTTGTATTTCAGAGTGCCTGTCACAAAGCATTTGCTTTCATAAAACAAACGGAATGACAAATTCCTGGCTATTACGTACGATGTTTGAGCTCAGTCGTACGCTATCCTTAACATACAGTTTATAAAGACCAGTAATTCTGCTTTGACCTATCGGAAGTCGCTGAATTAGTTCGTTCAACACATTCATTCCACACTAAAATGTGCATTTCACATTCCCACACACCAAACTAAAAAGTTAAACATACTTTGCAGAACCTGTTGGGTATCACTTTGCACTCTTATAATACGTACTTAAGGCTCATGCTTTCTTAGACTAGAACGAGCATGAAATAAAATGAAAAATTTGATCCCGTAAAAATATTACCGTGTCATGTACAGAAATAATTTAGACTGACATGCGACCTACAAGGGTGAGAATGCAGCCCGGGCCAGTGTAAAACCACTCGCCCACCATCTGCTCCTGCTGTTGAACAAAATATTTTGGTTGGTTGTTTTTGTTCGAAATCACTGCACAGATTCTCCACATGGTTATTTAATTGGCCACTGAACATACAGTAATTTCCATTTGAAGCGATTGCTGAGACTTTTCAGTCTGACGGCACTTGGCACCAGCAACTCTCAGTCAAGTGATTATGGGCTGTTTTCTGTTAGTAGTTTCTTTCCTCACTTATTTGCTGTTGAACGGTACTCTCTCTCGTGCCTGCAATACAGTCATGTGAGTGTACCATCTGCCTCACCCCCCCCCCCCCCCTGGCATCTCTTCAGGTTTAGTTCATAATAAGGCTATCATAGTGCTACAAACTCTTGAAAAGTGATTGTAAGATTCATATGAACAAAAGGAAACGAACGTGGGTAACTGACTGCAGACGAAATAAATCAGGCGACACAGAGCGAATTAGATTAGGAAATGAGACACTGAAAGTAGTAGATGAAATTTGCTGTTAGCAAAATAACTAATGAGGGTCAAAGAAAAACATGAAAAATGAATGAGATGATGGTTCGCAGAAGAGCTTCTGTAAAGTTTGGAAGGTAGGAGACGAGATACTGGCAGAAGTAAAGCTGTGAGTAGCGGGCGTGAGTCGTGCTTCGGTAGCTCAGATGGTAGAGCGCTTGCCCGCGAAAGGCAAAGGTCCCGAGTTCGAGTCTCGGTCGGGCACACAGTTTTAATCTGCCAAGAAGTTTCATGAAAAATGAAGTCTGCCAATAGCAAGAAAATCGTATCTTAAAAAGAGAAATTTATAACATCGAATATAAATTTAAGTATATATGGTCCTGACCTTAACCCTGTGGATTTTTGGCTTTGGGTACATGTAAAGACCTTGGCGTATGCGACCCCCATAAATGATACGGTTACGCTATCAGAACGCTTGCCTGTGACGCAGTCCGGCAACAACTACGGGTGTTCAAATGAAAGTGTGGTTTCGTGACACATACGGTGGAAGGCTGCACTCTAACGGATGGTGGTCACATCGCGCACATGTTGTGAAGAGTAACGCAGAGACCATCGACAGTAGCGGTAGCACACCATAACTCTGAAAATATGAGTTTCACGACCAATGTTTATACGAACTTTTGTTTTACACTTGTTGCATACTACATCCTCCGAAAATGTTGGGGCCTTTTTTTGTGGACACCTTGTATCTCTGAAGATATTTGTCTGGGCTTGTAGCGTTGTGTGGAAGGAAAACATGGACGATAAACAGTCCAGACAAGAAGAGAATAGAAGGTTTCGAAATGTGCTGCAGGAGAATGCTGAAGATTAGACGGGCAGATCGGATAACTAATGACAAAGTGCTGAATCAAGTTGGCGGGAAAAGAAATTTATGGCACCACCTGCCTAAAAGTAAGGTTGATGGCACACATCCTGAGGTATCATGGGATCACGAGTTTGCGAGGAAAGAGTGGGAGGGAGGGGGGCGGGTTGTAAAGGGCGACAAAGGCTTGGCTATAGGCAGTTACAATTCCTTGTAGGTTGGAATCGTTATGCAGTGATAAAGAGGCTTGCAAGGAATAGACTAGTGTGGACGCATGTACTAAAACAATCTTCGTACTGAAAACCACGGAGTAATAATGCACAAACACTCGCTACAGCAAAGTCACACGATGCGCTTACACATCTGATTTGCCACCGGCGTGTCGAAGACAGTTAGTGCCAAACTGCATCCGCCGACTGAAGGACAGGTATACGACAATCCCGCATTGTCCATATTGTTCACTGATTGATGAACGAAATATTACTATTATTATTACAGGAAGACTGAGATAATATGCAAGTATATCTTGTTCTTAGAAGTGATTAGCATTCGAGCTTGTTAACTCGATGTTACCTGATTGAAACGCTAGAAACTAGGACCTAAACAGCCGCAGAAGTGGCAAGTACACGCAGCTCAGCTATTCGTAACGTAAGCGGTTACGTGACTTCAGAAGTGCTGGGGGTGTGTGTCGTCTGCAGATATCGGATCTGCAGCTGTATTTGCAGTTGAGAGGCGCTGTTAGCACATCTGGAAAACGTACATTCACGTCATACTTTCACAGGCACACTAATAAGTCTTGACAATAGGGTACCAGTAGTAGCTCCTTGTCTTATTTCTGTTATTGGCACGTTGGCTATTCTAAAAAGAGACTTAAATGCCCTTATGTCAGTATTATGCAAGGGTTCTAACGTGACTTTCCTAAGTTTTTCAACCGGTTTATTTTATCGGGCACGAAATGCGTGAGAGCGCCATCAGCACATTTCATTTTGTTCTTTGTCAGCCCCTACGCCGACCGATATGCACTTTAACCTAACTCGTAAACACTGTAAAAATCGTATGCACACATTGCGGCGGATAAGGTCACGTTTCACATTTTTATCGCAGAGTAGGGCAGAGGGTACTTCGTACCAATATTAAAAATTTTCTGCTTTAGTAATTACGCCGAATGCCGGACATTTGCCACGCCGGATATTTGCCACGCCGGACATTTGCCACACTTGCCCCTCTGGTAAGGGACGCCCTTCCTCGTACTTCTTCTGTACGCTTTCAAACCGCCGTCTCCACATGTTACTCGATACAACCAGTACGTAAGGGACCTTCTTCTTCGACATCTTGGCCAAATACAGAGCTTTTTTCCGAAATCGAAATATTTATAACTTTTGGGAAACAAAAGCAATACCGGCGATTATGTCAGTATGCAATTAGTTCTGCCAAGTATAAATATAGATCCATCTGTCTGTACGGTAGCTTCCTTTCATGCTTACTAATTGCGATAGAAACAGTCCATCGCCATGGGAGCAACAAGAAAGGAACGATGTAAAGAGAATGCGAATATACGCTAGTCATTTGTTTTTGATCACTGCATTTGTGCCTACTTTAGTTACTACAGCTGCATGCCCAAAAGACAATAAGGAAAGAAGAAATGGCTATATGAATGTTTTAAAAGGAGAACGACATACTCCATATTAATTTACTCTTTAAAATGCGATATCCCTTGCTGCGAAACATTAGTTAATAAAGTGTAGCGGGACAATGTTCAAAACATGACTGAAAATACGTTCACTAAATAGAGATAAGAGCATGTATGATCGACATGTCATCTAAAGTGGACGTACAATTTTAAAATGTTAGAAATAAGGAAATGAAGTAGTAGAGAGTGCTATGCTTGTAACGTACGTCGTTGTTCTACATTGTTTAGCTCTGGTATTTACAGGGTAACAGGGAAAGCATCCGAGGTTTTGGAGGGAAAATCCGTAATTATAATGATCTGCACTACAACAGAAACAAGAAGCACAACTTAAGGAAAAATAATGTAATGTGTGTCCAGCTCACAAGCGACATTCAAGCAGATAGTTCCTGTGACTTAGTATGGGCAGTGGTTATATTCGACAACCGGAATAAATTAATAACTGGCTCCTTTTACCGACCCCCGGTCTCAGATGAAACAGTTGCTGAACAGTTCAAAGAAAACTTGAGTCTCATCACAAATAGGTACCCTACTCATACAATTATAGTTGGCAGTGACTTCAATCTACCTTCCGTATGTTTACAAAAATACATTTTCAGACTTTATTGTAGATAGAAAACAACTTCCGTAATTGTCCTAAATGCTTTTTTTAAAAATTATTTTGAATAATTAGTTCACGAGGCCATTCAAATTGTAAATGGTTACGAAAATACACTTGACCTCTTAGCCACAAATAATCCTGAGCATCACGACGGATACAGGGATTACAGTCGTAGCAAGGCTCAATTCCGTAACAAAGAAATTCACCAAAACTAAACGCGAAGTATATTTATAAAAGCAACTACAAATTCGGTTGACGTCTTTCTAAGAGACAGTCGCCAATCCTTCCAAACTATGTAAGTGAAGACCATATGTGGCTTAAGTTCAAAGAAATAGTATCAACAGCACTCGAGAGATTCATACCAAATAAATTAATAAGAGACGGAACTGATCCCCCGTGGTACACAAAACACGACAGAAAGCTGCTGCAGGAGCACCGAAAAAAGCAAGTATAATTTAGACGAACGCAAAATCGCCAATATTGGCGAAGTTTTACTAAGGCTCGAAATTTGGTGCGGAATTCAATGCGAGATGCATTTATTAGCTCCCGCAACGAAACTCTCTCTAGAAATGTGGCGGAAAATCCAACGACATTCTGGTTCTATGTTAAGCAAACCAGCGGAAAGGCTCAGTAAGCGATGAGGAGGAGGAGGAGGGGGAGACAAGGGACGCAACCCTTCGGAGCAGGTAAAATCGTGGCAAAATGTCCAGCGTGGCAAATGTCGGGCGTGGCAAATGTCCGCATACCCCTTGCGCCTACGAAAGGCGGGAAAAGTATCCATCTGTACGTGCCTTAATCTCTTCTCTCATTCTCATGATACCTACGTGAGATACACTACGAAGGAAAGAGAATTGTCCCGAACAAAAGGCGACGTATTTGCGGTCGTTTCTCGGCGTCTTGCCGGCGCCGACTGCAGCTGACCCCGTCCCGCTAGTTGAGCGGCCAGCGGTGAGGTGAGCCGGTTCCCGCACGGCCGCCCATTACTTCTCGGTCAATGGGGCACGCCTGAGCCCGAGCTGGGCCGGCCGCCGCCGCCACCACTTTCCGTCGCAGGAGCAGCTGTTTCACTCCGTGAATGACATTCATACCCGTCCCATTGTCGCAGCGAGACTTTATTTAACACGGCAGCTGCACGACGCTGTGCGGAGACGATACTGTCTACAGGGATGGTGCAACGCCAACGGGCAGGGACACCTGCGGTCGGTCAATCGATGGTACGGGGACTGGTAGTCGAAACGGACCGTAAATAAATGTAGCGCACTGCGCATACACAGGGTGGACCATTGATCGTGACCGGGCCAAATATCTCAACAAATAAGCGTCAAACGAAAAAACTACAAAGAACGAAACTTGTCTAGCTTCAAGGGGGAAACCAGATGGCGCTGTGGTTCGCCCGTTAGATGGCGCTGCCATAGGTCAAACGGATATCAGCTGCGTTTTTTAAAATAGGAACCCCCATTTTTATTACATATTCGTGTAGTACGTAAAGAAATATGGATGTTTTAGTTGGACCACTATTTTGAGCTTTGTGATAGATGGCGCTGTAATACTCACAAACATATGGTTCACAATTTTAGACGAACAGTTGGTAACATGTAGGTTTTTAACTTAAAATACAGAACGTGGGTACGTTTGAACATTTTATTTCGGTTGTTCCAATGCGATACAATCACCTTAATGAACTTATCATTTCTGAGAACGCATGCTGTTACAGCGTCATTACCTGTAAATACCACATTAATTCAATAAATGCTCAAAATGATGTCCGTCAACTTCAATGCATTTGGCAATACGTGTAACGGCGTTCCTCTCAACAGCGAGTAGTTCGCCTTCTGTTATGTTCGCACATGCATTGACAATGCGTTGACGCATGTTGTCAGGCGTTGTCGGTGGATCACGATAGCAAATATCCTTCAACTTTTCCCACAGAAAGAAATCCTGGGACGTCAGATCCGGTCAGATGCGGGTGCTTCGACGACCAATCCACCCGTCACGAAGTATGCTATTCAATACCGCTTCAACCGCACGCGAGCTATGTGCCGGACATCCATCGTGTTGCAAGTACATCGCCATTCTTTCATACAGTGAAACATCTTGTAGTAACATCGGTAGAACATTACGTAGGAAATCAGCATACATTGCACCGTTTAGATTGCCATCGATAATATGGGGGCCAATTATCCTTCCTCCCATAACGCCGCATAATGTTACATCAACATCGACTGCACCCGTACCATATTTCTATGCGCCAGGAATTGCATGGCGACGACTTTGAACGTCGTGTATATTAACCCGCCAAGGTCGCTGATGTTCCACTTGTCACAGCCATCGTGGATTTTCCGTTGCCCAATAGTGCATATTATGCCGGTTTACATTACCGCTGTTGGTGAATGACGCTTCGTCGCTAAATAGAACGCGTGCAAAAAATCTGTCATCGTCCCGTAATTTCTCTTGTGCCCAGTGGCAGAACTGTACACGACGTTCAAAGTCGTCGCCATGCAATTCCTGGCGCATAGAAATATGGTACGGATGCAGTCGATGTTGATGTAACATTCTCAACACCGACGTTTTTGAGATTCTCGATTCTCGCGCAATTTGTCTGCTACTGATGTGCGGATTAGCCGCGACAGAAGCTAAAACACCTACTTGGGCATCATCATTTGTTGCAGGTCGTGGCTGACGTTTCACATGTGGCTGAACAGTTCCTGTTTCCTTAAATAACGTAGCTATCCGGCGAACCGTCCGGACACTTGTATGATGTCGTCCATGATACCGAGCAGCATATATAGCACACGCCCGTTAAGCATTTTGATCACAAAAGCCGTACATCAACACGATAACGACCTTTTCCGCAATTGGTAAACGGTCCATTTTAACACGGGTAATGTATCACGAAGCAAATACCGTCCGCACTGGCGGAATGTTACGTGATACCACGCCACTTACTTACACGTTTGTGACTATTACAGCGCCATCTATCACAAAGCGAAAAAAGTGGTCCAACTACAACATTCATATTTCTTTACGTACTACACGAATATGTAATAAAAATGGGGGTTCCTATTTAAAAAAACGCAGCTGATATCCGTTTGACCTATGGCAACGCCATCTAGCGGGCCAACCATAGCGCCATCTGGTTTCCCTCTTCAAGCTAGACGAGTTTCGTTCTTTGTATTGTTTTATTTTATTTCGTGTGATATTTGGTCCGGTCACTATCAATGGACCACCCTGTATAGGCGAAGAGATACATTTCCATTCGATTACGTTATTTTCGATAAAGAAATGGAACAGCAACAGCTGTAAAATACCTAGACGTAAGCGCCTAAAGCAACCTAATGTGGAATTACCACATACAAGCAGTCTTCAGACTGATATTCACTGGAAGAATGCTGAGAAAATGTAATTAACTCAAGAAATAATCGACTGCTCCATTAGTTCATGGCACAATAAATCAAGCATTGTGTATAGAAAACACACAACACTTGGGTAGTATTCTACATTATTTATTACTGAGCTAACCGGTTTTCGGTTCTTAGGCCATCAACAGTGCAAGGAGTTTGTCAGAACTCTCCATTACATTGAGAACAATATAGCCAACTTAACGCTATTCCTTATTGTGTAAGACTGGAAATCAATAGGCACTCAGATATCGATAGTAATAATCTGAGGACGAAACATGGGGCGCGATTCAAAGCATTGTTGTGAGACTAGTAACAATCTGAGGGCGAAACATGGGACCGCTATTCTAAACTGCCCTCACGTCGGTTACCACGCTCAAGATCTGATTGCATTCATATGGCCAGGAGAGATTTGGATGGCTTAGCTACAATTGAAGATGGAATTAAAGATAAAATTCGCAAGCAGCGCAATTGCAGGGTCAGGCTCGTGATTGTTAGTCCGAGTTTGCAATAATCCCATGTTTTACTTGTCAGTTAAAGAAGCCTTCTTATCCTCCAAATAATAATTATTATTCTCCACATATTCTCCACATCTAATTCACAAAAATGCTGTAATCATTAAATGTTAATGTAACTTTGAAACGGAAACAATTTGTTATTCTGGCACTCCACCATTATTGATACTTATGTCATTGTCAGGCATTTCGCCATTATTAATATTTGTCAAACTATTACTGGTCATGGTGATTTCTGAAGTTTTGAAATAGACTTAATTTATGAAGTCCCTTGTCACAAGTTATTTGGTAGTTAACAGAACCCAAGCAAACTCCTTTTTATTAAATTCATTCGTAGTAACAATAAGCTTTAGCTACTGCTGCTGCATACTGCTGCGAATTGTTGTGAACCACCTGGAAAAAGGCGGTCATCTATCATCTAAAGAGGTGAATGCAAAACTTAAGGCCAAAACAGAGACACTGACACACCAAAACATATTATGTACTCTAATCGAGTAAATTCCGTTGCACAAGCCAGATTCTATATCATTTGTAAATTCTTATTGAAATACGCACTCAGATAGCTTATCTAAATGTTAGTTTTAAGTTTCTCATCTAACTATCTGTTGAGGGCTTAAGTGACAGAGAAACTCACACCCATACAACACATACTCAGTGCTATGCAGGTCAGATTCCGACTACTGATAGCTCAGGTTGCTTATCGAGTCCATTTTCACAGATTCAGCATAGGCTATATTAGTCGTAGGTACATTACAACAGGTGTAAATATAAATATTTATGACTGAGAGTTTTGTTAGATCGAAGATTTTAAACTGGAAGCAACCAAAGAGTGTCTCAGTTGACTATCAAAAATGACAGTTATTAACATTCGATATAAGATTAAACTGAGAAAAATTATTTGTACAAATATGTGAGGTAAAAACTATTTAGATTAGTTAATGGACTCTTGAGAAATTACAATATTTTTTTCAGACATCAAGAAAAAAACATTTGTTGTAATGTCATATATTTCATGTAAGTTAGTAGTTTTTGCTTCACATTTACATCGAATCTGTTCTCACTTCACTCTGTCGAATGTCAACAATTGTCATCTTTGATATCCAAGCGAGAGACTTTCTGGATGTACCTAGTTTATAATCTTTGATCTCACGAAATTTACAGTCACACATATTATTTTGAACATGACGATGGCCTGACAGCCGAAAACCAGTCACTTAGATAATAAACTTCGTGCACAGTTACGTAAGAGTCGTGTGCTTTTCAGTCATAACTTCTAACATTTGTGGCCAGAACTACCTTTCATTCACATTTAGGTAATAGGTTATGTACGGGGCGGTTCCGCAAGTTAACCCCTCTAAACCAGTTACTAAAATACTACATCACATAGTGCGTTATTTTGAAATAATTGAACTGTCTCAGTCACAGACCGTTTCAAATAATTAATCTGTTACAATCAGAGTAAGAGAGCGAAGTACCCCCGTTCAATCACCTAGACTCCCACAAAAGACGAAACTTCAAGTAATGTTAATTAATTGAGAACTCGACATGAAACATTACTTTCTTTCGCACACATTGCTTCAGCAAAATAGATTCGAGATCGAATACAGACAGAAATGTTAGGAACTCTTTCCTGAAGGTACGGCAGTGAAATATGGACGATAGAAGCTTTTCCAATGTGATTCTACAGAAGAATACTGAAAATCAGGTAACTAATTAGGAGGAACTGAGTAGAACAGCAGAGGCAAGAAATTTATGGTACGACTTGAATAAAGGAACGGATCGGTTGATACGACACATTCTGAGGCAATCAAGGGTTCACAAGTCTACTACTGGAGGGAAGTGTGGAGGGCAAAAATCGTATAGGGAGACCAAGAGATGAATTCAGAAGGATGTATGTTGCAATAGTTGTTTGGAGATGAAGAGGCTTGCACAGGATACAGTGGCACGGAGCGCTGATCAGTCTTCGGACTGAAGACCACAATCACATGGATGACCTTGCGTTCACCTATCCGATGAGCTATTCAACAGGTTGATTTGCACAGCTGAGCGAATGCACGACACCCGCTGCACGGAGCCGTGACACGCGCCCCAGCAGACCGTTTCTGTGACACAGTTTACCAGTGCCCCGTGCCACAGTGAAGGCAGGAACAATAGCAGGAAGTGGAGAGCACTGTCGGCAGTGCTGCTAACTATACAGCCATAAGAATGTCGTTGTCGATTAGCCATTCTGCGTCCATTTATATGGTGTAGCTTCAGTGAAGGGAGATAGGACTGTGGGGTGCAATGGGAACAGGCGTACCAACAGAAACATTTCATTTCATCTCCACCGTGGCGAATAACGCCACATAACAGTCGGTTCTGTGTTATTGTACATAAGCGTAGTACGAGGGGCGTCTTTTAATTAAAGCAACTTTTTTTGTGAAAGCAGGTTGGTTTCATTCAGGATTCCAAAATGCTATATTATTCCCCATTCTTTTGGCTATAAAATCATACATCTTAAAATGATGTCCGTTCGATGCGACTGCCTTAGGCCACCTTACTGCCTGTATGCTCGCACAGTACCCCTCTATTGGTCGATGTTGGAGCCAAAGTCTTGCTGCAACAATAACCTTTCCATCATCCACGTACTGCTTCCCGCAGAGTGCATCCTTCATTGGACCAAGCAGATGGAAGACAGAAGGTGCGAGATCCGGGCTTGTAGGATAGATGAGGAAGAACTGCCCAACGAAGTTTTGTGGACTAATGTGTCAGCACTACCAACAGAGACGTCCAGTTGAGCAGCGAGGTGTTTGATTGTGATCCGTCGATCACCTCGAATGAGAGTGTCCGCACGTTCCAACACTGCACGAATCACAACTCTGTGCGGCCGGCTGGCACGTCGGAGATCGGACAGGTTTGCGCGATGACGACAGCTACCCCGCCCAATGTCTCACCGTGCTTTTGTTCACTGACATGCCTCCGTAGACATTCAGCAAGCGCCTATGAATATTTGCGATGCTCTGGTTTTCCGCCAAAAGAAACTCAATGACAGCTCACTGTTTGAAATGCAGCTCCGTTACAGACGGCTTTTTTAAGGCTACGTATGGTGCAACCACCTTTCGGAAACTATAGGGGCTGAAGTGGGAATATTCCACGATGTCCCACAACAAACTCCGCATTTTTTCAACCGAAGGTGGCCGAAAAAAAAGTGGTGCATTACTTATTGAAAGCCCCTTGTATATTATTGGTTTAGCCAAGTCGTTAGTAACGAACGAAACAGTGTGCAACTAAGCATGAAAAGTACGCCGTAAGGAAACAGAGCGTAAAAAATGTTTAGCTGAATCTCGCTGGTTTAGTTGCGTGTAGATGTAGATTGTTAGCAGCGAAGATCCGCATTTCCTGTGTCGCTAATGGTGTTTGCGGTTCTCATTGTTGCAAAGTTCTGGGCGTGTGTAAACTGTCTAATGCACTGTGGCTCAGAACTTTGCGTGCACTACTAAACTATGGGTCCCGCCCACCAGCAGGAAGTTGTTTAACAGGCCCAATTAGGGCAATTAGGACCACGTATCGCAAAGCTGTACGAGTCGCTGAAGAGCGTAGACCTGCCTCGAGCTGGATACTGTTGTATGATGCCGATAGACGAGCAAACAAAAATCCTCATCAGGTTACCTTCCATTGGGAAAGCTGTTGTACTCAGCGACTGTTATATTGAGTTGTAAATTATAGATTGCAGCGATCAGTCGTCCTTTTTAAATTTTATTAGCAGATCTAGATTTCAGCTAGAAGCTAGCCATTCTCAATGCACTTTTATTTTTGCCCAGTGCATGTGATGCCTGTTTGTCGGGCTTCATCCATAGTTCATTGAATACTCAATGAACTGTGGATGAAGCCCGACCAACAGGCATTACATGCACTGAGCAAAAATAATAGTGCATTGAGAATGTCTAGCTTCTCAATGAACTGTGGATGAAGCCCAACCAACAGACATCACATGCACTGAGCAAAAATAATAGTGCATTGAGAATGGCTAGCTTCTAGCTGAAATATAGATCTGACAATAAAATTTAAAACGGACGACTGATCGCTGCAATCTATAATTTACAAGTACAATATAAAACAAAAATCCTCTTACACCGCTTCTCAACAACAGCGAGAGACACTTAAGTTTTTACTATAAGAAGGAAGAAAAGGAATCAGGTTTTCCTCCAGGGGAGAGGAACTCTTTGGACATAGTCAGAGGAGGACTCAGTGGTTTCCAGTACACTCAAGTGATTTTGGTTTTCTGGTACTCAGCTGTAATGCAGACGAAGTCAATCACCGAACGCTCTGTGACGGGAACAGTTCGCCATTATTTCATGGGCTAGATTTGTATTGAGTTAGACGCTCCATGTCATTCGTCGGAGGTCTTTTATATGGAAAATTTACAAATATGACCTTTTATGTGATTGTAACACTTTCCATTGCGTTTCTTGGGGAAAAGCCTGAAATCTTGTCCCTAACGAACAACTTCGTACACCCAAGAAGCACTGACCATTCTCACCTTTTCCATCTGTATTCTCCGCAGACAATTTCTATGGGTGTGTATCATGGTGCCTTACTACTTGCACAAATGTCTTCAGTTTAGTGTTTACTGCGGTTGTGGTGTTACATTTTCTATTCTCTTTCCCTCCACTTATTAACAACTGAACTCAACAAGTGATATGTGCTATGGTCTAGCAAATGGAAGTAGCCTTCCAGGCAGCGCCCTCTACGCTGAAGTACATCATCGTCACGGAGCACCATCTATTAGCCTTTTCGCCCGGTTTTTCCGGCGTCTTAGTCATACAGGTTCTCTAGCACCCAAACGAAAACAGCGGAAGACCTCGTTCAGCCCGCATACCTGACGTGGAGGAGCGCGCGCCACACTTGCTGCGCGAAAAACTATAATACAGGGAATGTCGAATCACATAATGGCTGCGGAACACCTAATACTCAGACTAATGTGATCCTAGACTACCATGATAAAGGAAAACACCAGAACACTCTGTTGACTCTAAACCAAGCTCCAATACAACGACTCTACTCAAATCCGCAATCAAACGACTTTCAGCTACCCCTACGCAGAAGTGATCGCAGCTCAGAATGAACATATTTCCGAATGTATGTTTACTGGACTAGTTTTTCTTGTACTATCACGTCTCAAAATTTCTACAATTTTAAAAAAAACCCTGAATATACATAGTGTTTCATCTTAGTTGCTTGCCTCAGATATTTCAAGGACTGTTTAAGATATCGATAATTTGTTTTCTAGCACATGAATTGTCAGAAACTCCTCACTACACGATGTATAGTCTCTTTTGGTAGATGTATTAACTACTGAGACATCGGTATCAACTTTGCTGTTTCAAATAGAAGTGTAATAAATTGTGTTTGCTAATATCGTAGTTCTAAAACAGAGTAATTCGATTGCCAGTTTTGGCGTAATGACGATATTAGAACATACGATATGTCTCTTTTTAACATGACACCGATTGCCCTCTTATGAGGAAGTTCTACGATAGTAGCAATATAAATTCCTTCAGTACCTTCTGAAAAAGCGAAGTTGATACCGATATGTCTGTGACTATGAACAGAGTCTATACGTCATTTAGGGGGGACTTTTTCACATTCCATTTACAGCCACACTAATTATTTTGAACATGACGATGGCCTGGCAGCCGAAAATCAGACAGTTAGATAATAAACTTTGTGCACTATTACGTAAGTGTCGTGTGCTTTTCAGTCATAACTGCTGACATTTGTTGGCAGAACTACCTTCTGTTCACGTTTAGGTAACAGGTCTTGTACGAGGATGTTCCGCAAGTTAATACGAAAACACTGCATCACATAGTGAGTTATTTTTCTTTGAAATAATTAAGCTGTCTCAGTCAAAGTAAGAGACCCTTTCAAGTAATTAACCTTAATTAATGTCAATTAATTGAGACCTCGACAGAAAATATTATATACTTTCCATACAAACTGCCTCAGTAAAATATGATTCCAGATCGAATATAGACAGAAGTGTTAGGAAGTCTCTTCTGAAGGTATTTTTCTGGAGTGTAACCATGTATGGAAGTAAAATATGGAAGGTAAACAGTTTGGAAAAGAAGAGAACAGAATCTTTTCAAATGTGATGCTACAGAAGAATGCTAAAAATTAGATGGATAGATCGCGTAACTAATGTGGAGGTATTGAATATTCAATTACTATAGGTTTAACGGTTCAGGAAATATATGAGGTGAACAGCTTAGCTGAATCAACCTGTGTGTAACTGAAATCGTAAGTTCACGACAGGCTGACTGCAGGCGCAATTCACACCGGAAACTTAAGGCAGAGGTTATCAATCTGCTCAAGTACTGGGGGCAGGAGGAGGAGGTGGCAATCGGCAACTGCTTAGTGTAGCGCAAGTAACAGATATTTCTTCATTAAACATGACAAGCATACAGTACTACAGCGGCTATGTAGCGTGCTACACGCCGAGTGTCTAGCAATTAGGTTAATGGTGAAGTGTTGCCGCTATCAAACAGTGATCGCCTTAGTGGTAATATATGCGCTTCTCTCCTGACACGTGGCGCACTCCACAGACAGATTGCAAATTATATCGAATCGGCGTCTGAAGCAGGAGAATTTGAAGTTTCACTGTTGGTATTTCGAATCATCATGGATTCGTAAATAGCGAACGTGTGGAAGTCAGCTCGCTCTATTTGCTTGTGGCATTCAGAAGGCGAAGAGAACATCAAATACGTTGATGCCGTTTTTCTCAATTTTTGGAAGGTTCTCGATAGAATTTTGCACTGCCGTTTACTGACAAACCTACTCGAGAGAGTTTCACGGAAACTCGACTACAGCCTGAACGTCCGTCGAATTACAGTTGGGCTCAAATCGAGTGCACATGAGATCGATATAATAACCTCAAACTTCCTTCTTTGAAATGGCGGTAAAATCATTTATTCATGTTCATGGGAGATGTAAAGCGACTGTAATGACCTCGCGGCCAACTACACATTACATACTTTACTTACGGGACATCAAATCCCTGTAAATAGATCGTTGCCAAAACGTCTAATATTTTGTAATATTCATTTTACAAATTCAATCGCTTTCTTCTTACTGCACTATAATATTTCTTTACATCCAAGACCCACTTCGCCTCTTGTATTGAAGGCAGCTTCAGTGGAGTTTTTTTTCGTTACTCGTATGTCCTGTCAAAATCTGCGTTTCCTCACATCCGGTCAAAGATTAGAGGGCTTACTTCCGCAACAATACAGTACCAGAAATTGTGTTTGGCACAAGACTAGACAAGAGATATCAAATGAACACACAGTGATTTGAGAAAACTCGTTCACGTATCTCGCAAATGAATATAATAATCTTGCCATATCAGTGGAGAAGTGTTTAGCAGCATTTAGCTAACGAATATGTGTTCTCTAAAATAAAACCAGATGAGAGTCGGAAAATGGCCACACAACAGACTTGTTACCTTCTAACGTCTTTGTATTTACGATTATAACAGTGTGGAGTTATGTAATACCAGTTCTAGTCTAGTTTCGACTTGACTGTCGCACACTTCCTTTCGATGTAGGCTATGATAAACTGTATGGCGATATGGTACGGTTACATCTCACGCAGACCATATGACACCATCGTGAAGGAAAACCTTTCCATCGCTTCGTGGCAAATCTCTGACTATCTGACTGACAACTGATCAAAGTGAGATGGTGGTCGTCCGAGGCAAACAGCGCCTCAACATTAGGGAAGCCGACCCATGTAACGGGGCTGTTCGAGGAGGAGGGACAACTAGTATCTTTGAAACGAAATCGCACTAAAATGATTGCCTCCAAAGTGTAGTGGTCAACACCTCCGGCAATTCCCATGTTCGTGTCCCTAAATCAGTTTCATATATTTATGAGGTCAGATATAAATTGGGACCTGCGTTATATCCTTTACAACACGACGGCTTTTCTTATTAACGATCCATACTGTTACGTAAATGCCGTCTTTCGGCTTGAGTAACAGGAGTGACCGCCTAGGAGTAAATAATTTCGATTGTGTTAGATGGATACTCGGACAACTTATTTTGCAGTACTTGCTTCAGTTCAATTTGATTTCTTTGTGCACCAGCACGTGCCTTCCACAATACAACACGGATTCTAAATCCGATATAAGTCTGGATGACTGTGGGGTGTCTGAAGAGCTTTCTTGTGCCCTGTACTGGGAGATTTCTTTAGGGTGGGATCCCGACGTACCGCGAATGTTCCACACGAGGCTGGAGGGATGTAAACGAAATGAAATCTTCCGTGCGCCCGAGTCCTGGACGGATATAGACTTCCAGCTGTGTGGCGAACGTGTGCAGGTAGCGCCACTGCTTTCTGCCACATGCGCGAGGCGCATTATTAGCTGCAAAGACTACTGCGCACTGCACGCTTAGGATACCTATTTTGAAGGCGTACACATTCCATAAAGCAGTGCCACAGTGCAACACGGGAATAATACGATGCTTGTCATGCACGTTCAGTCCTCAATGTGGTGCATAAAAATATGTAAATGTCGCATGGGATTGGTGGCTTGGATATCTCAGAGGCTGGGTTCGGCCGCCTGTCGAAAAGGGTGACCTTCATTTGCGCAAATTAGCTCCATTCTTTGCGGATATGTGAAAGCTGCGTCGTACACGTGTTTGTAGACTGCAGGTGGGTGTAATGGATACGTGAATAGTATAGTGTTATGTTTGTGTTGTATGATAATGACAGAAAGGAGAGGATAAAAACCCCTCCCAGCACATAGCCTCCTCATCTCGCATAATGGTGAATATGTGAGGTGTTTCAAACTTAATGTCAAAACTTAAGGAATGAATTCGTCAATAACAAGGAGACAAAAAAAATTGTTCAAATGGCTCTGAGCACTATGGGACTTAACATCTGAGGTCATCAGTCCCCTAGAACTTGGAACTACTTAAACATAACTAACGTAAGGACATTACACACATCCATGCCCGAGGCAGGATTCGAACCTGCGACCGTAGCGGTCGCGCAGTTCCAGACTGAAGCGACTAGAACCGCTCGGCCACAGCGGCCGGCTAACAAGGAGATAAGAAGTCTAGTAAACACGGTCTCTAAAATGTATACCTTAAATGCTATGAGCACTTGTTGATCTTCGCTACTGCGAAACACATCTCTTCTATTGAACAATTGCTCACACCTCTTAAAATAGGCATTTTAGAGCAAATGTTTACTAGATTTTTATCTTCTTTGCACAAAACAAGGCATGTATCGTCACAAGCTATAAATGATTGCGAATGACAGAAAAGAGAGATGAGCGTATATTATGCAGCGACGGGTACTGCAGAGCTGCTATGAAACGACATTACAATAGCCTACAACGCAGAAATAATTTAAAGGTTTAGTTGACAATTAAAGAGCAATAAATTAGGACGATCGACACAAGGGATTGATTGTTCAGTCCATCAAGAAGCACTTTGTGCTAAATTTGCAGGCTACAGGACGTGAAGAAATTGGTGGTACGAGTAATAAAATCTGGAAAATCACACGCATTATTGTTATTGACGAAATTTCAATCATGAACTTCCTCCTCTGAATGCGAAAATATTTTATTGACGCCCACTTACGTAGAAAGAAATGATCATCATAATAAAATAAGAGAAATCTGAGCTCGCACGGGAAGGTGTATGTGTTCATTTCTCCCACGTGCTGTTCGAAAGTGGAACGGTAGAGAAGTTGAAGGTGGTTCGATAAATTCTGTGCCGCGCATTTAAGCGTGAACTGCAGAGTAGTCATATAGATGTAGATGAACTAATCTGGTGTAGGCTCATTTACAACAGCACTTTTAGGAGTGGAAGCAGCAATTTCTCTACTGCGCGGACCAGGCGTTCGCGCTCACGTTTGAACGCTTAAGTAGCAGTTTGGTTGCCGCAGGCGCTATCCCGCACGTCGGCTTTGAGCCATATTTACACTCGCAGACGCCGTCGGGCTGTATCTGCGGCAGCGATAAGGCGCAGAGTGAAAAAAAAACATCTCTGACCGCGAAACCGTCTACAGCTGACTCTTGCTCTGCCGCGTCTGTGTACAACGGGTTAATGCGTTGTATTTACACGTACAGGCGCGCCACACCCTCTGCCCACAAGCAGTGACTCACTCCAGCCTTTTCTATGCATACTTGTATGCAGCAGGCGCGTCGGGAAAGACAGCAACGGCAGAGTTCTGGGGACAACTGTTCCGAAACACGAAGAGACAGGGAAAAGATTAACCATCCCCGCTCCGGCAGACTGCAGCACGCTGTTCCGACTGAAAATATTTAAGAATGAATATTGACTGTCAGTTTGAGTTGTGTGAAAACTCATATAGGTACAAAAAGAATGTTATCAGTGTGTTACGCTGTTAGAGTCCTGCCATCAGCGTGAAACAGCCACTATGTTTTAGTATGAACTCGACCTTGAGGGTCTAGTTTATTTATTTTTTAAAGCCTGTGCTTGGCCGCGGGATCGAATCACAGTGAAACCTTAAAAAGACGTACCAGTAACGACAAGTGATTTGGATTCCACGTTCAGCTCTAGGGACCACTGCTCAGGCAGGATTTATAAGGTGGGGTGGGGGTGCGTAAGTCACCGAATTGGCAACCAACTGAAAGATTTGCACCACACGGCTGCACAATAATCGAAATTAATAACCAGGCTCATTATCTGTCCAATAAATTAGGGAGTTTACTACCCCATAAAACAATGTTTATGAATCAGTTACGCAGCAAAAAGGAACTTTGATAAATACTGAACAGCTCTCTCCATGACAGTGGAACAAGTTCTAGACTGAACTCACATTTACCAACATACAACTCAACTTTCTATCAAGGAATAAAACTGTACAATAAATCGCCGAAGGGGATTAAGGACATTGCCAAATCAAACATATTTGCTAAGGCAGTTAAAAAGTACCTGTTAAGCTATTCATTGTATAGAATGAACGATTACTTAGAAAACACGTAGTAGGAGTGTGACCAACAACGTCAAACAGGTAATAGTCCGTTCGTCTCAAAAAAGATCCGAAGTTTATGAACTTTTAGTATGCTGTACGTCGGTGGTGTGTAGTGTAGAATCCAAATTTTCGAACTCGAGACCCATGTACTAACTCTGAGTAGCCGAAAAAATGCGACATTTTGGCAGTTTTTTCTGGGTAACATTTTCCTTTGCGTCTTACGACGAAAGAATTCAGACGTTTCTTGTAGAGCATAAAATTCTCTACAATTTGCACTGGCCACACGTCGTTTTACATCACACACTTACCATTATACAGAGAAGAGGAACATTCTCAGATTATTATAAAGAACTGCAAAAAGAGCTGCTTTTAACATTAAAGTTTTAACTATATACGATTTTTAAATGGATTGTGATAGACGTCTATAATGGTCAACAATTAACATCGAGTAACTCCCACCATTATCCTTAATGGGATGCTCATTTCTCCTAATTCTGTGTAAATATGGTAAGAAACACGGGTGCTTTTCGTAGTCAAAGTTTAACGATCACAGGAATATCCCCCCTCCTAATAGGCCTACAACTTTATTTCTTACCAGTTAAATGTATGTTTGAAAAATAAAGAATCCAGAATCACACGAAAAGTTAACGCCTTGATTTCTTTGATCAGCATGAAGTCGAACTGGGCATCAGTTTCTTTCTCCTGAGCGATGATGTTTCGCTCTCAGCATACTCTTCGTCGGGGTACGACAGCGGTCACCTCTCGCATACGTGGCCACAACAGTGTCTGTCAGTGGCAGAGCTCCGCCTCCTGCTTTTTAGAAACTGCAGGCCTGTGTGCTACAACTTTTCGTACGGTTGCAAGAAATTATTTTCTGCACGGAGCACAGAGCTGAATTTTTCGATATTGTGGGAATCACGGCTGCTCGTGTTAGCGTCCTACCCGAAACTGATGGAACTCTTTCGGTACCCACCCATACCTACACTTGCTCGTAGGCACGAAAAGCACGGTACTGGGCGGCGCCTCGAGTAGGCGTCAGTTTCACGAGTTGGAATTTGGTTAACAGACTTAGAGAATTGTTGGTAACAAAGATCGTACAGCGTATTTCCGTTAATGTCTCTACCGTACAATGTCACAAGACACATTTCTTCTGCTTCAGAAATTTGGCGACTGTTTTGAAATACCAAGAAGGGGTTTTCTCGTAAATGGTAGTGACTTCCTTCTTCCCTTGTCCAATGAGGACACGTGCTGGATGACGAGAAGTAATATCATGTGGAATGAATTTGATGTTGAGGAGAACGGAACGGCGGGAGAATTAACCTTCCCACTTTTGTGGAAATGTTGTTTTGAGAAGAGGCTAATGTCAGCAAAACCAGAATATCTACGTCTTTATCTGTGATGGTAACACTATATTTCTCAGTATTCCTTGATACAGCGGTGTTGTGTCGGTTGATTAAAAGAATCGTGTGACACTGTAACGACTGCTGTTGTGGAGAAGACCTTTTTTCTGGACGAATGCATTGAAGCCAACTGTTTTGGTGCGTTGTAACGGGCATCATTAGGAGACCCGTCAAAAACAATTTGATATAAATTGCTCAATCTAAACAACAGTTCACCTCTTCGTGGCAATTTTTTTCTGTACTAGGTGAACTATCTTCATAATCTCGAGAAATAGTGAATGTTCAACCCTGGTTACACGGGAAGGCCTCATAGCAACATGTTCAGATTTTTCTGAACGCACCACAGTGATTGTCACTTTTTGTTTACAGATGTGCTGGAGAAATAACATACCCAGACTCCATCGAGGCAGCACTCTCAAAATGGCTCCGAGCACTATGGGACTTAACTTCTGAGGTCATCAGTCCCCTAGAACTTAGAGCGGATTTAAATCTAACTAACCTAAGGACATCACACACGTCCATGCGTGAGGCAGGATTCGAACCTGCGACCGTAGCGGTCGCGCGGTTCCAGATTGAAGCGCCTAGAACCGCTCGGCCACACCGGCCGGCGCAGCAGTCTCTTCGTAATGCAGCGACCATGAGAATATTCACCATCCCATATGTGGACTTCGATGGCTTCCAGAGGCTCAAGACATTTTACTTCATAACTCTCCATCGCCGCCATTAGGAACAGCTTTATGGTCATGACTGACTAGATGCTCACCAGAATTTTTCAGTAGAACGAGCTATGAAGTGGCCTTCAACCGTGAATTTGTGAAATTTCTGAAGATAAATTTTATCTTTTAGGCTGTCATGTCCTTGTCATGCAAAGGTGCACTCTTAGCACAGTTCGAATGACCTGCTGCATAGAAGTACACAGTCACATCTTTTACACATTCGACGTGCAGTTTCCAACCCCATATCGTTAACGACAACACTACGTACATAGTTTGCGAAGAGTGTACGGTACTCGGTTTTGCGTTTGAGGGTGTTGTGAGCGTTTTGCAGGAACCAGCAGCAGTCAGACTCCACAACGGCTTCAGATATCCGAGCACGCCTCGAGGATCGATCCAAACTTCCGTATGTGACGTAGTCACAACCACGATACTCACACAATTCGTGATTACAGCATAGGGCGACAAATATTATATCGTCATTTTGGCCCATCTAGGCATGGATATATGATTGGAGGTTACAATGTCTGTGTAAATACATCTATATGTAAATTATGGTTCAAATGGCTCTGAGCACTATGGGACTTAACATCTATGGTCATCAGTCCCCTAGAACTTAGAACTACTTAAACCTAACTAACCTAAGGACATCACACAACACCCAGCCATCACGAGGCAGAGAAAATCCCTGACCCCGCCGGGAATCGAACCCGGGAACCCGGGCGTGGGAAGCGAGAACGCTACCGCACGACCACGAGATGCGGGCGTAAATTATGTTTTTGTTCTTAAACTGTAATACCGTGACACGTCCAGTATCTCTGTAAAAAGTGATCCACAGATGAGCAAAACTATTACTGGATATACTGCTAATTCTTTCGAGCACATCAACATGCGGTTAGATATACCGTTTAGATGACACGCAACATTCCTCGAAGGAAAAGTGACACTTAATACGAATTATTGGGTTCTATATCTAAAACAGATGGAGAATGAAACCCGAGCGACCAGTGAGAGTAGTGTGTAATACCGGCGGGGACAGTCGCGGTGGCGGGATCGAATTAGAGAGGCTTTGTGTGTGGGCAGGAGCCGTCGGCCGCTGGATGGACGTCGGTGTTGCGTGCAATAATTCAGGCGTGGCCGCGCAAGAGGTCAGCGGCCGAGTGCGTACTACGCGCCGCTGTCACCGGCGACGCACTCGCATCAAACGGCTCTGCGGGTCGCTGGCCAGTTTCCCGCCCAGCAGCCGAGTGCCTGGAAACAAGTGCGGGCTCGCGTCACACCGAACTAGAAAAATACGTTTCATCGCGGGAGCGAATGTTCCAAATTGGTAGTGCATTTATGCAGCATAGTCACGCCTTTGCGGCGATATCTATACTCTGCAAGCCAACTTGCGGTGTGTGGCGGAAAGTACCTCTGGCATCGTTATCATTTCCCACCTTCCCTATTTCATTTGGAAATGGTGCGCGGGACCGTACTGGCTGTTTTACTTTCTCGGATCTTTTCGTAGCGTCATTTCGCGAGACGTATGTCGGAGGAAGCAATACGCTTCCCGACCCTTCCCGGAAAACACTCTTTCGGAATTTCAATAGTAAACGTTTACGTGATACACAGCGCCTCTCTTGCAGCGTTTGGCACTGGTCGCACTCTCGCAGACAAAGATCCCGTGACGTAAAACGCTGCTCTTCTTCGTCTGCATCCACATCTGTATGGCTGCGCTGCAGTTCACATTTAATTGCCTGGCAGAGGATTCTTCGAACTACCTTCAGACTATTTTCTACCGTCCCACTCTCTAAGGGTGCGTGGGTAACACGAACACTTAAATCTTTCTGTACAAGCTCTAATTTCTCTTACTTTATTGTGACGATCATTTCTCCCTACGAAGGTTGGTGCCAGTAAAATATTTTGACATCCAGAAGAGAAAGCTGGTGATACGAATTTCGTGAAAAGGTCTTGCCGCAAAGATAAACGTCTTTGTTTTAATGATTGGCATCCCAACTCGCTTATTATATACGTGACACTTTCCCCTCTATTTCGCGATAATACAAAACGAGCTGTCCCCCTTTGATTTTTTCGATGCCCTTCGTTCATCCTGTCTGATAGGAATCCCACACACGGCACAGCAGTACTGTAGCAAATGGTTCAAATGTCTCTGACCACTATGGGACTTAACTTCTGAGGTCATCAGTCCCCTAGAACTTAGAACTACTTGAACCTAACTATCCTAAGGACGTCACACACATCCATGCCCGAGGCAGGATTCGAACCTGCGACCGTAGCGGTCGCGCGGTTCCAGACTATAGCGCCTACAACCGCTCGGCCACTCCGGCCGGCGATCTTTGCTTCAGTTTGTTCTTCATTCACTTCGCGAAGCGATGAGTCATAAATTACAGTAGGTGCTGAAACTGTAAGAGTTTCATAGGAATGATTCGAAATTATTTCTAGTAATTTCGGGATATTATTCTACGTTACAACACACGAATAAAAATGGTGAAGGTGAGATCGGATATACAAACCGTAGTCAGCACGTCCGCCCATTGATAGTTTCTCAATTCAGGAGCATGCAGATTAGAGTGCACTGTAGTCGATGACTGACAGTAACAGATAGACTGGGTAATACATAACTTCATACAGCTATAATTTGCTCCTGGAACTAAACAATTCTGTTCTTTGCGTGGGGAACTGATCCCTTACTTGTTCGATAAATCACTTTAAGCAGTAAGTGCTGCAGTCTTAGCATTGCAAGAAACGCCACTAGTGCTTGTCTGTACGTCGATCAAACGTAATTGAAGCCTACGAATACATTTACTGTGCTTTGAGGCTTGTGCCAAATGCTAGTGCGGAACGTTGTAGCATGAGGAGGAGAACCAATTTTGCTGCCTTTACTCTCAGCATGCTGTAATCTCAACGAGGCGTCTTCACGCTGTCGACGATTAGCAGCTCCGCAGCTGGTAGCCAATGTTTGTGACTTGAGTCATGGACGCTCTTACCCTTTTTTTCCAGGTAAATACCCGACTCGTGTTAGTAAATGACTCATTTTTTACATGAGTAAGCTGAATTTATTTGGTGTAAGCCAAGTATGCAAGTGCTGGACTCGCACGCCACCCTGTTAATGATTCCCGTGCTCCCTGTTGATGAAAACGATGTCAACTCATTTCGGATTATTGGACAGCTCCTTACGGTACGGCCCATCGTACCCCATATTCTGTCTAAATAACACCAGACTTTATACCTGAAACTTGTGCATTCTTATTTGACGTGTGTCAGACATGTTTGATTCTGACAAACATTTTGCACTTACTCAGAAGCAATCTGTCTTGTACATTACACATGAGAAGAACAGGTAAGATAAATTAGGCGTTATAACTGTGTGACACATAATGAAGAAGGACAAGAACAGTTACACTATGACAGACCAAAAACAGCAAAGAGAAAAAAAGATAGGAAGTCTATGTTTACTTGACGTACTCAGGTCGATGTGGAAATCGTACTAGTCGCTTCCGCAAATCCAAAAAAAAGGAAAGTCTAAGCAAACCCGGTTTCTAAGCACGTCACAAAGATTCCACCTGCGTATGTTGCGTAAAGCGCATCATCGCATACCTAATTTTATCTTTTAAAGGGGCTATTGAAGAATTTTGACAAAATACTACAATGATAAACGTTTTCTATACATCATAAAAACAGCTAAAGACAATTTTCTAAACTCTGACTTTAGCTGCTCTCCGAGAGTATTGTTTCTATCCTTTTAATTTTTATCTTGCTTTGTATATTACGTTTCCTTATCACGTGTGCAACAAATTGAATATGAATTTTACACTTATTAAATTTACTATGCGTTTTAAAAATACCGATTACTTTGTATTTTAGAACTACGTAAAAGTCACTTCCGTCTATAATTTTTAATACATATACGTACTGTGAACTGTTCGTAACGAGTATTTTACCAGCACATCTAGCACCAAACACTATAACTTTTACTTCATCTTTAAGTACACACTCCATGCTCTTGTTCTTTTATATATTGACTACGCGCCTACGTGTCGTTGCCAAACTCACTGGATTTCTCACATTTAATAGTCCTTTTTATTGTTTTGTAAATCTGTTGACGTGTTTTTTCTACAGATTTTCTCATTTTTAGCTCTACTGATAGCTGCAAAGTCGAAACCTGCCGTGAATCATAATATACTAATACGTAACGACCAAGACACTGATTTCTATAATTTAAACTGTTACAAAGGTTGCCAGTCTCCCCCGCAGCTCCAGTGGACCTCATTTCGCATCTAAGCACATCCGTTGAGACACTGCAACATAACTAAAGGTTATTTAGCAAATCCATAACTTCAGTCCGTTTCTATGCACCGCCTCGAAAACAGTTTTGTCACAGTTTAGATGAATTCTATGACGCTAGGTCGCTCCTGGGACGTTGTACAGCGATCCTAGGCTGATTCTCTATGACCAGTGTTGAATCTATCGGTGACTGATTACTTGAGCGAAGATTGCGGTACTATTTTTGTGCACTTACGTGTCTTTTGCTTTAGGCAAGGGAGCCCTTTCTTTCTGCCCGGATTTATGTCATTTGCAGGCTTCGCCTACAAAGTTTGAGTAATTTTTTGTGTTCAGAAGACGTAAATGCTGTAACTCCGAGAAGAATAGTCATCCAAGTACTTTACAACTATTAAAATATATTTGAAAAAAAATAATGAAATATATTAAGACAAATCATAATTTGAAATAATCCATAAATTTCTACCTTGGAAGCCTGTCTTTGGCTTAGGTGTATCTTTGGTTTTGTAAACTGAGTCAAATCGTCATTTTTGGAACTAAGTGTAAGGAAGGAACTGTGCTAGCGTGCCGGTAACTCGCGACTGGTTGATTTTCGATTGTGAACAGTTTTTGGATTACACAGATGAAAGCTTGATTTCGCTGTTCTCAAGATGAAAGTACTATGTATCGTCTATGTCGCTAGTATACGAAGAGATTTTTCTTGGATCGAATAAATAACCAAAAAGGAGGCTAGCGTTTCATTCAAGCAACTGATACAAACTCACACCATGATTAACACCAAGCCAATAGAAGAAATTCTGGAGACAACACTGCTGAAGTTAAATATCTGAAATCATTTATTGAAAGTTCTCAACTCCCAATCTAATTCCAAGTGCAATATAAATTCTATTTGCCCTTTTGCCTTCATAAACTAACTGTTTCCAATAACGTTACTGTAAGAGCTGAGTAAATTTCAGTTGTCATGTATCTTTATGTGTTATCTATTTCAACATAGGTAACAAGCGGCGACTTCACTTCGGAATGACCTACGTTAATGCTTTAGAGATCAGAAGAACGCCAGCGTTTCACGCTAGAAATATAAGAAAACAAATATTCTGCTGTTACTATTGGAAGAAGACAGCGCGCTGCGTCAGTGTTATGGTCTGCAAAATGTGGTTCTCTAAGAGCATTAAAGCATGCAAGGCACTGTCGACCAATTTTACGAATCCTCCCTCGGGAACGAAGTCCACTGGTACATGTTGACTGTCTGCCCTGGGAATACGGGATCGTTCGGCAAGCAGCGCATTTTTCATCAAATATTCAGCAATGGTCATAAGAGCACGGTAGGGACGCAAAGCTCCTTCGCTTAATTCTCCGAGTACTAACACAACTTATTAGTTTTGAGCCTACCTACTCGACTTTTGCGTTCGCGGTGTGAATTGTTTGCTAAGACTTCTCCGATAGTTACGGAAGGCAGTGCACTCAAGCAGTGCGCACAGCAACTATCCGGATACTCGTGACGAGCTACCGGAACTCATTCGCAGACCGTCTTGCTACTCTGAGACTCGCGCGGTAAACTCTTCTTCGCAACACAAGAGCAAAAGCTCCGTTCACTTCCTGCTTTTTCGCCACACGAGTCGGCAACTTTTCTTTCTTTCCCGTGATCGTTTTAAGAAGTTGCTTGCAGAAAATTGAGGGCGAAATGGCCTTCTTATTTACTTTCAAAAAGACCTTCTGGTGTGCGAGGTTCAGCCCGCAGGCGGCACTGCAGCAGACGGTGCGGATGTCGCGACTCGCCTCATTCCCCACACCAGCCACCACCGTCCTGTCCAATGTTCGCCACACAGGTACAGAGTTCACTGTCAGAGGCGTGCTCTCCTCTTTAATGTCCGGGGCCTTCCAGTTTTGTCCTCCAGTTTTCCACCCACTGCTTCTGATTTTTATTTATTCTCGTAGAAGAAACATACATATTATACAAATTTATGACTGTATTACATTCGCCCAAAATTTGACCACCTCTAATGCATTTTCTGTTCCGTGCTGAAGTTCATCTTGTGTGCAGGAGGCTAGACCCAGTCGACCCTGTGACAATCCGATGGAAGGTTTTGAATTTGGACAATGCCAGGAGAATGCTACCTGCCATCATGTGTGGTGCCAACAGCGCAGTATGGAGGAGATGGTCAGGCTGTGGTCTCCTTGTTATGCTTAAGAAAACCCTGAATTCAGAGGGATGTGAACGCATTTTATAGCCGTGTGTACTGAGTACAATAGAGGAGCAGTTGGCCGCGATGGTCGTTTGGGTCAGCATCAGAATGCTCCCTGTCACAAAGCGACATCTGTGAGGCAATGGTCTGGGGACAACAACACTGCTGAAAACGACTGGCCTGCTCAGAGTCCTCACCTGAACGAAATGGAACACCTTTCGGATGAGTCAGAACATCGTTTAAGCCACCTTAAAGACGAAGGGCGGGTATACGCCGTATTAACGCTCATTAATAAGTGTCCCGATACTTTTGATCAGATAGTACTTTTACTGACTTTGCGTGTGCTGTCACTTTACAGAGCAGTAACATAACCCGGAGGACTATTCCTCTCTCTCTCTCTCTCTCTCTCTCTCTCTCTCTCTCCCTGTGTGTGTATGTGTGTGTGTGTGTGTGTGTGTGTGTGTGTGTGTGTGTGTGCGCGCGCGCGCGCGCGCGCACTCGCGTGTTTGGACCTTACGGGCGTTCAACGTCGAGGTTATCAGCGTACTTACAAAAAAAAAAAAAAAAAAAAAAAAGTGGACAAAAATACCTAAATTGTTGTAGTACAGTGTTAGGAAACCTATAAAATGACACTCATTCACTCACTCTCACCTCACTCACGTTGACCCACACAATCACTCTATCTCACAGGCTTTGATACAACGGAGAAGAGAGAAAGGGCTACATGCGAGATTAAAACAGAAGTGAAACCACAGAAGAGCTAAAAGAAAGGCACAAAGAAATATGACTGGCTGACCACGTATAAAAAAACGTGAGTCAAGAAGTCATCCTGTTAACACATTAAGATCATCTCCCTAGAACTTGCGGAAACACATTGGACAGATCACGAAACGTTAAAACTCTAACCACATTCGTTCCAATGTCACTTAAAACAGAGGGCAAATCTGCCGCTGCTCTCTTTTCCGAGAATAAACACAGTCTAGTAAAATGTGGCGTACACTGATCTGGACGTCACAAACACCACACATTGGAGGATCAACGCACGCGCCATGCGTCAGAGGACTGTGGCCTATGTGAAGATGAGTGAGGAGTACCTCGTCCTGTCTTCGCGGCTGAAAGGAGGTACGCCAGGGACGCGTAGTGGGCTTTGAGAGGCGCAGCTTATTATCAGCCACTTACAGGCACTCGTCTTCCTATCGACGCATGACTCTGTACCTCGACAGCGAGGAGATAGCATGCTGGAGACAGCATGCACACTGAACTAAGGATGACGACACGCATCCTTTCGTTCCCCGGCACGCCGATCACAAATGGCATTCTTGCTCGCGGACGATGGGAAAACAGGCGTTCGAGACTCAGACGAGCAACAGTATGGTACGCAGGTGAATTCGGAGCTGCGAGCAACTTAACATGCCTGGCGCACCGCGAGGAGCTGCCGCCGGACGGTGAGCGGCGGTTGCCTAGCCTCAGCACAGAGACTGGGTACGGGGCTGGTCCTATGGGACAGCGTCAATAATCTTCAGGCAAGAAGGCCTCGCTGACCCGTACAATGTGCATCCATAGTCTAGTCGTGAATGCACAAAAGCCCTATGAAACTGGAGTGGTCGCGCCCTGTCTGCACCCCAAGATCTGTGGCTAACGCATTTTGTAA
The DNA here is from genome assembly GCF_023864345.2 of Schistocerca serialis cubense. Taxonomy (NCBI): domain Eukaryota; kingdom Metazoa; phylum Arthropoda; class Insecta; order Orthoptera; family Acrididae; genus Schistocerca; species Schistocerca serialis. The sequence goes on from NC_064641.1 coordinate 421,351,500, forward strand.
TATTCAGTGCCTTCTGGGTTCTGTCTTGCAGGCCTCTCACGACAGTTTGAAGTCAAAAATGGGGCCCAGAAACCTCACTGAGTCTCGGAAATATAGAACGGTGTCCCTCATACGCACGTCACGGAAATTAAAAATACGACGAGAACGATTAAAATAAACGAACACACAATTACCTGCAGAATACTAAAAAAAAAGAAGTCTTTTCTGTTAGGACTATTCCTGACCCAGGTTCATCTGTCTACTTTCCTCCTCACATCCGATTCAGCGTGTGTTTTCCAAAACTGCGGGCCTGGCAGGCAATGCCCCAGAAGAACGTTCTTTCAATTTGATTCACAGTGCTATAATTTTTCGTCTAGCAGCGCAAATGCGCCGAGGCAGAGAAAACGAAAAAAAAGTACCTTTAGGTAAATGTAGACCAGTCAGAATCGCCTGGAGCGAATGGATTCGTCAGCGCAAATCATATCTCTGGCGGAGCCCGGCACGTGGTCGCCATCTCTCTGTCGGCCCTGTCGACGGCAAACTCCATCTCACCCATCAGTTCAGCCTAATGGTATTTATACCGTGAGTAAATATTTCCCTTTATCTGTGGCACACGAAACTGAAAGGGAGAAGCGGACCGGCGAAACGGCAGTTTTAATTAACGGATTTGGACGGGCGATTTTAATGTGCTGAGAGCACAGAGCGCGGACGGGCTGGCACACGCCCCGTATTACTCGGCCGGCGAATATCGGCCAGCGCTGGTCGCCGCAAACGGTGGAATCCGCCGCGCATTCCGGCGTGCCCGTGCTCGCTCGTTACTGCGATCCAAATGCGACGTAATTTACCTTCGAAAATCGAAAACATTTGCAGCGACTTTTATTCCCAAAAAGCTTCGATAAACTGCCAGCACATTCTGCAACCAGACACCCAATTGCATTTAATACGGTAACTGTGTAAATGTATATCAACAGACGCGTATCCAGTGAAAACGTGCTAATTATTTTGTCATTCTAAGAGGACTTTTTATTTTAGAATATTTGTCATGCTTTTGCCACACAAGACTCTTCCGTATTCTGCGCGATGAAACGGGAATGAATCACGCGCGTAGTTGGAAAAAAAATCACGATAGAAAGGAAAGGAGTATTATAGAGCTTAACGTCCCATCGACAACGAGGTCATTAGGAGTGGAGCAAAAGTTCGGTTTAGGGAAGTCTGAAAAAGGAAATCGGCAGTGCCCTTTCGCCTTATGCGATTTAGGAAGTAACGGAAAACTTAAATCTCGATGGCAGGCCGGACAGGGATTTAAAGCGTGAATTCACGACGATGTAGTTAGCTCTTATTTAAAATGAAAGGAGGCCAGGTCTAAATCAAACCATCTTTTGCTACGACGGCATGCAGAAGCACGAGTATTGACGAGAATACATCATCACCCAAGTGGAGAAATCGGAACATTTCCGACATAATCTTCTGTTTAAGTCCAATGGAGGGGTGACAGCAGCGGAGGCAACCAGAAACATTTGCGCTGTGTATGGGGATAAGGCCAGTGGAGAGATCACGGCAAGAAAATGGTTTTAAGGATGACAATTTTGACATTAGCGGCTCTCCACGTTCAGGAAGACCTTCGGATTTTTCTGGAGGTCGTTTAAACGCATTAATCCACGATGGTCCACGTCAGTTTACTGGAGAACTGCCAAATGTGATGAACTTTGATCATTCCGTCATCGTAAGGCATTTACATGCAATGGTGCAGATTCAAAAATCGAGTGTATGTGTACAGAATGCTCTAAGCCAAAATTACAAGAATCAGCGGGTGGCCATGTGTGCATCTCTCCATGTTCGTCATCAATTGGCTGGTGAACAACACGACCATTCGTATCTTGTATCGTTATTGGTGACAAGAAATTGTTTCCTTATGCTAACACAAGGAAAAGAAAGGAAGGACTGAGCCCAATCAAAGTTGCATCTCCCTGTACAAAGACCTGCGGGCTTCCACGAAGGATAATGTTATGCATCGTGTGTGCTACGAAATGCTTCCCCGAGACTGCTGACATTTATTGTCAACAACTGAGACGTCTTGCAGTCGCATTCAGAGAACAACGATCAGAAAGACTGCGTGAAGCCATGGTACTCCACGATATTGCCCGCCCGCATTCTGCTAGACTGACAAAAAACACTACAGACATTGGGAAGCCATTCCACACCAGCCTTATTCACATGATATTGCGCCCTCAGATTTTCACCTTTCCCGCTCTCTATCGAACGATCTTCAAGGAACTTCCTTTCCAGATGAAAACGCACTCCGAACATGACTCGACGAGTTCTTCGCCTCAAAAACACATAATTTCTACAGTCGCGGAATCAAAAAGTTACCCCAGCGTTGACGACTGTTGTAAATAGTGAAGGAGAATGTGTTATTGATGACTAAAGTCTCTGTTATGTGTGTCTGTTAAGTTTATTAAATATATGGAAAAACGCTATGAACTTATGCAGCAAACCAATATGTATAAATGAAAATGTCCAAAGGAAACACCTTCTATCCAATACATAGGGTCAGTAAAAAGTAATTTCGATGATCGGTTCATCTAAAGGACAGTCTACAAGCAAATTTCTCAACGATGACAGGGTGTCAGTACTAGGCACCATTTTTTAAACCGGGTTAGAACTACGTGTACAGTGTCAGATAATAATACAGCCACCCCAGGCTAAGAGAAAGATGAAGATGCAATAAGGGAAGATCCCAGAGACTAGGAAGAAACGCCCTCTAAATGGAGAAATGCTCTATTTGCCGTACGTAGTTCATGTCACATAGGATGATAAAGTCAACTAATCCAAGAGTTTACAATATTTGGCGAACATCTCCATAGACATCCTATCATTACAAACCGTGTGTTCTTTCCCTATCTCCTCTTCTGACTTTTTTTCTGGTACAGGTAAGTAACAGCTCACTAATAAGTTTACAAAAGTAACATCGGAAGCTATAACTGAAGTAGTTAAGCTGTTAAAAATAACGTGAGGGCTTGCAAGTACAGCTGAATGCAATGTCCTACCGTGGTAGGGATTTCACTACATCCGTAAGCGACTTGGAATCCAATTACTTCAAACCCATCCTCCACAGCTGGTTGAGAGAGCTGTCTCTGGGGGGCGCTGACAGGTGAGAGACACCAGCACAAGGTCTAGTGGAAGTCTGAATTACCTAACCCTTCCCTGGATTCACAACTACGTATGTTCCTTCAGCTGTTCCGCGTAAAACTCTAGCTTGCGATTCCAATTCTTGGCTTTGAGCCATGACCTCATGTGTGACATCACGAGTTTCCGATGAAATACATGTAAGCGGCCGGTTATTAAGTGGCAGCTGTTGTTATCTTAGTAACTAAGGTAAATTATGATTTTAACTTACATTTCCGAAGTATCTTTTTTATTTCTGTAGTGTATTTCATTTTTTATATCGTATTTTCTGACAGGTAAGTTTGATTTTTTGAGTGAAAGTAGATTTTTAGGCTAAACTGCACTTACGGTGTGTACAGATTTTCCTTGCGTGCTGCTGTTGGCAGTTTGTTATATTCCACGAAGCTACAGAATTAAGAGGTGTGATTTCTAAAATTTTCTAGTCGTGACTGGTTAATGGTGTAGTTTCGGATGTTGAGTCGAGTTGGTGCTGTCATTTTTCTGCACGATATTTCGACTAGCGACCGATTCCTCTTCTTCAGGGGCTGCGAGCTGTGCTGTTATATGTACTTACTAACTGGACTCCAGCCAGACTGACAAGTGTTGTTGGTGTCGCGCAGCTATTTATAGTAGAGCTCGACGCCCAGCGACACCTACGCCCTTCGATTTTAACTTGTTTTTCAGAGCGCGCACTATTCTTCGTGGAAACGGACATCTCTGAGCGTTTCGCAGCTCTGATAGATGCGATGACCCACGAGACTTCGATAGAATGAGTGCGGTCGTCTTGCTTAGACTGAAACCTCTACGACGGTTTATTAGCTTTTCCAAACGATAAACTCCGTAATTACTCTGGTTCCTTTGAAACGGCATGGCCGATTTCCTCCTCCATCCTTCTAACATTCCGAGCTTGTGCTCCGTCTCTAGTGGCCATCTAATGTATTTCGGTCCCGCCAACAGAGATAAACAGTCTTCTTTGTAATGTTGAAGTAGATCCTCTAGGTCTTCGAAAGGCAGGTGTGTATCGCGTTCCATGCAAATGTGGTATGTGTTAGGTGGCGAAGACTAATGGAACAGTCAAGAAGAGGCGCAAGCAGTTTCATCGCTCCAGGGAAACGCAGAAATGGTGCCCTTGAAAGAGTACTGCCGATTTCCTCCTCCATCCTTCTAACATTCCGTCTCTAGTGATCTCAATGTGGACGGCAAGTTAATTCCTAAACTTCTTTTTTTCCTTCCTTCCTTCCTTCCCTCCTTGTTTCACAGTGAAAACGCCCAGTTTCTGGGTAGCGTGATCAAGGAGCCTTTCGAAATGAAAACATCGGCAAACCTAATACACAAGGACGGAGATCATAATGTAAACAAGTGTTAGGGTCTGGCACTCAGTTATTTAAGGTCTCGCCGGCCATCTCATCCACCAGAGCTGGAAAAACTGAGAGAAGGTGCCTTTCACGGAATAACACCGGTGCACACTCTGAAAAACAACAGAGCATTAAAGGTCGTAGCGGTCGCCGGGAGTCGAACTCCGCTATAAGTAGATGGCCATTCAGATATCTCATGTAACCAGCTGGCAGAACGTCTGGCGAAACAAAGCATGATTGATAGCCAGCTATAGTACCTTTGCCTTCGCCACAGAGATTTTGTTGCTGGCGTAAAGAGAAAAGTTCTTTAAGAATGGTCGCAGACGTTGGAGATACCACTAGAGTCCAAAGGAAGATATTATGCCACAATATACGAGTAGGAGAGCACTCCACAAAAAACCTGGTTCTCTTAAATCAAGCTATCCAGACATCATACTACTACTACTACTACTACTACTACTACTACTATAATGTGCATTCGACTATATCGCGCTCTTATCCTTCATATCTCTATAGGACGAAAATTCAGCCGTCTCTGTACTGCGAAGTCCACCCAACTGAGATTGTAGTCATCAATCATGTGCTTCTAGGGAGTTCACGTTATGGAAGACAACACCTCAAGTTTCTCAGGACTTCGATCAGGGCAGAAATTCCCCAACCCACTCCTGTGACGGACCTATTCCGACAGCTGTCCACAACGGACTATGTCAGTACTACCTTGTTTCTGCAAGAGGCGGACATCAAGTTTTGCTTCACACACAAAGGATGCTGCGTGAGAAGTAGTGATATATGAACTGTGTTGAATGTACACAGTGTACCACGAGGTTTAACTGGTATTAATGTAATTTGTAATGCCAAAAAAACTGGTACACCTGCCTAATATCATGTAGGGCTCCACCAAGCACCAAGTGCCGCGACACGATGTGGCATGGACTGAACTAATGTAAGAAGTAGTGAATGAATACCATGCATCCTGCAGGGCTTTCCATAAAGAGCACGAGGGGATGGAGATATCTTCTGAATAGTACGTTGCAAGGCATCCCAGATATGCTCAATAATGTTTATGTCTGGGAAGTTTGGTGGCCAGCGGAACGTTTAAACTCAGAAGAGTGTTCCTGGAGCCACTCTGTATCAATTCTGGACGTGTGGGGTATCGCAATGTCCTGCTGGAATTGCCTAAGTCTGTCGGAATGCACAATGGACATGAATGGATGCAGGTGATCAGACAGGATGCTTATATATGCGTCATCTGGCAGAGTCGTATCTAGACGTATCAGGGTCCCATATCACTCTAACTGCACAAGCCCCACACCATAACAGAGCTCCAGCAGCTTGAACAGACCCTGCTGACGTGCAGGGTCCGTGGATTCATAAGGTTGTCTCCGTACCCGTACACATCCATCCGTTCGATACAATTTGAAACGAGACTCGTCCGACCAGGCAACATGTTTCCAGTTATCAACAGCCCAATGTCGGTGTTGACGGGCCCAATCGAGGCGTAAAGCTTTGTGTCGTGCAGTCATCAAGTGTATACGAGTGGCTCTTCGGCTCCGAAAGCCCATATCGATGATGTTTCGTTGAATGGTTCGCACGCGACACTTGTTAATGGGCCAGCACTGAAATCTGGAGCTATCTGCGGAAGTGTTGTATTTCTATCACGTTGAACGACTTACCTTCAGTCGTCATTGGTCCCGTTCTTCCAGGATCTTTTTCCGGCTGCCGCGATGTCGGAGAATTGATGTTTCACCGGATTCCTGATAGTCAAGGCACACTAGTGAAATGGCAGTACGGGAAAATCCCCATTTCATCGCTATCTCGGAGATGCTGTGTCCCATTGCTCGTACGCTGACAAATCCACGTTCAAACTCACTCAAATCTTGATAACCTGCCATTGCAGCAGCAGTAGCCGATCTAACAACTGCACCAGACACTTGTTGTTTTATATAGGCGTTGCCGACCGCAGTGCCGTATTCTGTCCGCTTATATACTGTATTTCTGTATTTGAATACGCATGCCTATACCAGATTCTTTGGCGCTTCAGTGTGCATGATACTGTACACCGAATCTGTCATCACTCACTTCTCTAGCTAAATGGTTAACGCCAAAGACCAATAAATTTGAATAAATAAATAAATAGCCGACGCGACATCAACAAAGCTTCTCTGTTTTCTTGCAATAGAGTTAGCGAGTACACGTGTCTACTAACAGAGCCTGCGGCACGTGAAGAAGACGACTGTGTCGGCGGCCGAAATACCGTGAAGAAAAATTTTAATACCAACTCGGCTGAACAACCGAAACTACACCATTAATTATGATGTGAAAACCAGAGTTCGATATTAACAATCCAAAAGTCGAGTTAAAATGCTTAGCATGATTACTCCTGGCGTTCCCTCCGTACAGGACACCGTCAGTATTCTGAAGACATGCACCACTGTCCTCTTCGGCCATTGACCCTTAACGGCACCCGCCATACACTCTGCAGGGTATTTCTTTCTACTAGCTCGCACGCCGCAGCGAGGTCGACCCGTGTAGCACGCCGGAGCCCGTGTCTGCCTACGCGCAGTGCGCGTTATCGTCTAGCCGGGAATTTTTACAGCTGCGTGCAGCTAGTAAAAGCAGTGAGTCATAACCGAGTTCCGAAACGGGAGCGCCAGGAACTGCGTAAGCTCTGCAGCACTTGCGACAACAAAACGCCCTATCTGGATCGCTGTCGCCTTGTTGCGTTAGCAGCGAGATTACGGCGGTGTGCCAGGTGATTTAAAGCAGGGCACATTTGGAACAACCCAGTAAAATTTGCGTGAAGGCAACTCAGAACAATCAAAGTGGAGGTAGTCTACCGTATTCTCGAGCAAATGAACCAAAGGCGTCAGAAAATAGTCGCGTAAGTAACAGGTGTTTCTTTCACGTCCCAGTTAACGCACGTAATCCAAAATTATAGCACACATTATTTGAAGGAGAGGATTATACAGCTTATACATTTTTTAAAATTCACGGTTTACCAATGTAAGTGTATGTGACTATTACAAGTACGACTTTCAGCCAAACAACAGAAAAGACGAAATTAATCACAGGTTCGCGTCAATCATGATGCTTTATGGCATCTGGCCTTGTGTTTCGCCGTGTTCATATATTGCCTGATGTGTAAATGGGGTTCTTTCCTGGATTCTATAGTTTTGATACAATTGCAGTATGTTTATGTAGACACAAGTGATCATGACTGGCTGCACATCCTATAATTGATGTAATTTTTTTTATACCCGAGGAACGCCTGGTGTTTGGCCAAAACTGGAAGTTTTAATAAAATGACAAGCAGTCGTTGTGGCGAATTACGATTTGACAAAAATTTTCTACTAATAAACCAGAACGAATCTCAAGTTAAAGTGACAGTTACATCGAAGGAAACATCTCCTTTTGTTTACAAAAAATGGTTCAAATGGCTCTGAGCACTATGGGACTCAACTGCTGAGATCATTAGTCCCCTAGAACTTAGAACTAGTTAAACCTAACTAACCTAAGGACATCACAAACATCCATGCCCGAGGCAGGATTCGAACCTGCGACCGTAGCGGTCTCGCGGTTCCAGACTGCAGCGCCTTTAACCGCACGGCCACTTCGGCCGGCTTTTGTTTATAGATCTTCGTTGAATTGCGTGTTTTGGTATGTTTTGCTCTATCCACTGCACCACGAAGACGATCTACAGACATTAACCACTACTGTATTGAGAACTGTAGCCTGGACTATTTATTTTTTCTTTGATTTGAGTATTAAGGATATTTTTACTGTTATCCATCTTGAAAAGATGGAATGGTGTCGACTGTGACAGCCTCAGGATTAGCAGTTGTAAAATGAACGTTTAACTTCCGCTACTGTGAATAAATTTATACTCCACATTACATGTTTCTGTAGGCCCGTCGCCACTATGAGTTTCGGCTATACAAATAATCATGCTGGAAACTGACCTGAAACACGTATGTGGTGAATAAATTAATTACACTATTTACTAAGCACATTATTTTTAAACAGAAAACTATAACACTGGTCTATTCTCGCTTTGACGTTCCAGACGGAGGGCACAGTAACCAATATATGAATGGGACGACACTCATTACGATGTAGTCCAGTTTCACCTCCAGTGGATCACAGGGTTAAGCGAATAAATTCCATCACAACAAGAGAGAGCAATTTTCGACAACGCTTAAAGTGCCAAGCTGAAAAACAAAGAAATTAACTTTTAATGTAGATGAAGAAAATTGTTTCTGGCAGTATATGCAACCAGCTGTGAAGCTTACCACAAAGAACAGCGTCGAACACGTCACGTGTGCGTGGTGGTATTCCCAGAAGCCCTTGCGTTTGCTAATTACACTAGTCGTGGCTCCGTGCAAAACACTGTCGTCATACACGACAGTATATTATCCGAACATGGTAGGAACTCAACGAATATCATAAGGTAGTGCACGTCTACCATCGTAGCCAAATGCTGGAAAACTATATAGGTCGCATCTTGTCATAACTGAAGTAGAATTCCACTTGACGAGACTGTGTGAATAAGGTCTACTTTGGCTCTTGGGCAAGCCTCACACATCCACACGATCTGATAGTCAGTGTGACGCCATGTATCTGACTGCACAGCTTTGGGTCTTTAATTCTTTGAAGAAGACTGCTTTCAAGTTGTTGCAAGAGAAAAAGACTGCATCACGGTGGTTGAAAAATTTTGAAAACCGAAAATGGCTGTATACAGGCATCGTGGTAACATAATAACGTCAATTTGTTGATCTTATATATATTGCTGTATTGACGAGTTAGATGTTACGATTGTGTGCACATGAATAAAAAGAAAACGCTATGAGCCTCAGTTCATTATGAAGCATCTCCAGAGCTAAAAGTGTGTTGTTCATGCACCACATGCGTCCTTTTTTTTTAACTGCTAGTGAAGATGCTCTTCTACTGCTTTCAGTACTACATACATTTTTCAGCACAACACACAAACCATAATGATGGAAAGTAAGTGTGTACACAGCTAGCGCACTATGTTGACTGCAGAGCAACAAAACATAATCAAAACCTTCGTTGTTGTCACATAATATAACTCAAAAGGACACCTGCATGTGGCATTACCAGTTAATTACAGCAAGCCTTTGTTTCCAGTAATACGTTCTGAATGCCGCCTCTCGTCATCAGACGTAACATAGATACACGTAAATGTGCTCAGTTGTTTTCGGTTAGTCGCCTGTTACATACCATGCTTGCGTACAACACTGCTTTGACGCATATACAGTGAAATGTAATTGATAGGCTGCAATCAATTTAAATTTTGAAAAATACAGGAGGAGTCAAAAAGGACTTTACAACTTTGGAATGATATAGAAATTGAGATAACTTACAGAATCGATAGATGTGTCACTTTGTAGCAAGCAAGCTCCAAGTTTGAATCACTAATTAGTATCTCGTTCCGCCACAGGGAGCGCCGGCGTAGAGCACAGTTAAAATGGCTAATTTCTCTGATGCGGAGTGTGCTCGGCGCGTGTTTTGGTTTCATGAAACGAACTCTGCAGAACTCCTCGTCGCCGTAAATTTCGCACCGAATACGTTAAAGAACCTCCAGGCGACCGTAAAATTTACTCTTGGCACAAAATCTTTATTGAATGGGGGTTGTTCACTGCGACATAACAAATCAACCGCGTGTTGATGATTATGTCGAACAGATTAGGGAGAGCTTTGCCCACAGTCCACAAAAATCAACGAGACATGCGTCTCGCGAGACTGACATTCCGAAAAAGACTTGCGAGTACTACGGAGAATCATACACATTCACAATGGCACAGCACATTAGTGATGCAGATCAGGTTGCTCGTGGGGAATTCTGTGCGGAAATGTTGGATCCGATAGATGACGACGAGACATTCTTGAATACAATAATCTTCAGCGATGAGTCAACATTTCATATCAGTGGCATGATGGACACCCACAACAGCCGAATATGGGGCAGCGAAAAGCCATTGCAAACCCGGAACACGATCGTGACAGCCCAAAAGTTACTGTGTTACGTCCCCTTAGCAAATTGAAAATATACGGCCATTTCTTCTTCATCTAGATAACTGTCACTGGTATGGCGCATCTGGATATGCTTGAAAACTTTTTAATTCCACTTATCGCTGAAGATGACCGAGATGGGATGGTTTAGTATCAGCAAGACGGTGCACCATCGAATTTCCTCAGGGAAGTTGGGGGTTGCCTCGACAATCGCTTCCCAGGCCGGTGGATTGGTCGCGAAGGGCCAATTGCAGGGCCACCTCGCTCCCGAGACTTAACACAACTGGGTTTCTTTCTCTGGGGTTTCATTAAAGACCGTGTGTATGTGCCTCCCCAACCAAACCATTTCACCGACGCGAAAAATCTAATCTACGCTGCCGCTGCTGAAGTTACGCACGATTTGCTGCAACGAGTGTAGGAAGAAGCTGATTACCGGTGCGATGTCTACCGCATCACAAACGGTAGTCACATCCAACTAAAATGACACTTGACACTTTCAGCGGTTGTTCTCTACAAAATGACACATTTACCGATTCTGTAAGGTATCTCAATAAATTTCTATATCATTCCAAAATTATGAAGTCTTTTTTAACTCACCCTATACACTGATGTTCAGACAAAGGTATAATTTATATACCTAATTGCTGGCCGTTGGCTATATTCTTCGTAAAGGTTTTACGAACAAGTTGATTTACAGATAACTTGCTAGAAAAGTGTTGAATTAGTGATACGTGGCTCTGAGGTCGAAGGTGTTTGTGAGGAAACGAAACATAAAACTGAAAAAGGAAAGCTGCAGTACTCCCACTAGTGAGTATAGCTGGTTGTTAAGTAATCTTACATCTAGCAAGGCTACGTAATTAATAAGCATCCTACTGTCTTACAAACTGTTTCCTCCTGTTGCCGAATGGGACGGAGATTCGTCACACTAAACCCAACCGGCGCCTAGTTTGAGATATTTCCCGCAGTGAAGGAGCCAATTGAATTCCGATTCTGCAAACCCTGTTCATACAGCTCAGATCGTCCAGGACTCGTTCTAAGAGCTCGAGGATGAACTGTCGCATCTACCCTGACCACCAGAGTCAGCAGATCTCAATATTATTGAGCGTTTGTGGTCTGGAGAAAAGGGTGCGTCATCACGATCCACCTCTACCATCGTTACCTGAGCTTGCCATTGTTTTGCTGGAGGAATGTAAGACTCCCTTGAAAGTCAGACAGGACCTGTATTTACCCATTCCCAGACGACTGGAAGCTGTTTTGAATGCCAACTGTTTTCATGCAACGTATTAGGCACGGTAATGTGTTTTTAGTTCTTCCACGTGTCCAGAGAGTCCGCGAAAGCCCACCAACTGCTGAGCAACGGTGACTGAAGACGACTGAGCGAGGAGCAGATGTTTGGAAGAAACACGTGGCTGTCTTAGACCCTCAGGTAGCAAGCTAGGAAAAACAGGAAGTCCTTACCGCGAAGTTACGAAAACAAAAGAGAGAGCAGGATGAGCGAGTAACGCATTTCCCTTACGAAAGAGAAGGAAGTGAACAATACTTCCCTAGTGTCTGCCGCCCGCGGTGGAACGCCGGAGAATGACTCAAACGGATCGAGCGGGGAGTTCTCCTCCAACGTTATTGGCGGAAGGCGGCCGGCGCCGCAGCGCAGAGCCCGCAGGGATGCGACTGCAGTCGGTGGGTGGCTGCTGCAGGCCGGCCTTGGCGGCGGTTTCATCTCGCTAAGGTGACGCCAGGGGCCGGCCTCGCAGATGAAGCCGCACCGCCGGCTTTGCGCTGCGTGACGTCAGCCGGTGGAATAAAAACCCTGCCGCGTTTCGCAGAGCCCGAAACTGGGGCACCGGAAGCTGCGCGGTGGCTGCCGACGGCTGCGGAGGCGTGACGGAGGCAGCCGAGCGGCGGCTGGCTCTCCCACCTGAAAACGTCTGCGTCGCGCCACCTGTCGACTCGACTCAGACATTTAATACTCACGACTCGCATGTTTTTTTCTGCTTTAACTTATTAATGTCAGCAGTACTGTGTCAGGTGTTCTGCAGCAATTCATCTCGCACTGTATTCAATGAGCCAGCCGCTAAAGTTCAAAGTGATTGACACTTTTTTTTTCAACGTTTTCAGACCGGATAACATATTTTCGATCTTTCTTAATCAACAATCCACCCTTCAAAATAAATGTTGATAATTGCAACCAATCTCTTACGACATATTTCCCTCGATTTTTTTCGAGTTTTTTTCAGGCCCATATTCGTATGTCACATACAAAGGTTACATAAGAGGTGTTGCTACAAAATACCGGGACTATTTCAAGAACATACATATTTAGTTACTGTCATCCTCCATATACTCCCATCCTCTGTCTCTACAACGCTCCATGCGAATTTTCCTTTGATGGAAACAGTACTGGAAGTCTTCCTCTGTGCGCTCCTTTGACGACGCGTGCCGCTTTTTCTGTCACTGCTTCAACCGACTGAAATAATGGTCCTTTTAATGCCAATTTGACTTTGGGAAATAGATAAAAGTCACATGGTGCTAGGTCAGGCGAATAAGGTGGGTGTTCTAACAACGGCCGAGCGGCTCTAGGCGCTACAGTCTGGAACCGCGCGACCGCTGCGGTCGTAGGTTCGAATCCTGCCTCGGGCATGGATGTGTGTCATGTCCGTAGGTTAGTTAGGTTTAAGAAGTTCTAAGTCCTAGGGGACTGATGACCTCAGAAGTTAAGTCCCATAGTGCTCAGAGCCATTTGAACCATTTTTTGTTCTAACAACGGGATGCTGTACTTCGCTAGAAGACTCTTAACGGACAATGCAGTATGAGCCGATGCGTTGTCTTGATGCAGGACGCATGGCTTGCGGTATTTAAGTGTCAATAGAAAGATTTTCACGACCTTCTTTCAGTTCGATTGTGAGAATTTTCGGCACTAGTTTTGCACTCTTTTCTCATGTTATATTGGTTATGTAAAATTTGCCTTACGCATTCTTTGTCATTTCCTACCGTTGGGGCAATCGATCGAATACTAAACCGACTGTCAGATAGAATCGGATTACGTACTTTTCGATATTTTCATCCGTTTTTTATTTTAAGGGGCGTCCCCGGCGTGAGTCATTTTCAACTTCTTCACGGCCACCTTGGAATCTCTTGAAAATGGTTCAAATGGCTCTGAGCACTATGGGACTTAACATCTGAGGTCATCAGTCCCCTAGAACTACTTAAACCTAACTAATCTAAGGACATCACACACATCCATGCCCGACGCAGGATTCGAACCTAAGACCGTAGCGGTCGCGCGGTTCCAGATTGAAGGAATCGCTTGAACCACCCAAAAGATTGCGTACGTGATAAACAGTCTTCACCATACACTTCTCTTAGTAAAAGATAGTTTTCAGTAGCAATTTTTCCAAATATATGTGTAATTTGACGAGAATTCATTATTCTATTATTACACTTATCATTATTTCGGCAAAATAAAATAACAGCTCTTACACAAACAAAGGACATGCCCACATTGATCTGTATACGGACAACACGGATGCCGCTTTAGACTGAGAAACCTTCATGCTTCACAGCTCTTGGTCGTTCATCTTTGGCACAAACGTACTACTCTATGACGCCATCAGTTCCACTTATTTTCATAGCGTGGTGCTGGCTTGTGACAGTGTAAAGGTTCCAATATCGATGTAATTACGAGATACTTACCCACTTCTGCAGAACCCTTGGTCACACGTGACGTTGGGATGCACCCTCGGCCAGGGAACCGAGCCATGTGGCGTGGCGATTAGCACACTCATTTCGCATTACGGAGAACGACGGTCCAAATCTGCGTCCGGCCATCCAGATTTAGATTTTCCATGATCTCCCTAAATCGCTCCTGGAAAATGCCAGGTTACTTCCCTTGAAAGGGCATGGCCAATTTCCTTCCCCATCCTTAAAAAAGAAACGGAGCTTGTGCTCCGTCTCGACGTTAAACTTTGGTGTTCCATCCTTCGCCTAGGGGGTGGAGTGAGTTTCTGTGTAGACGGTCTGCGAGATTGCCATAAAGGAGTGAACAAGTGCCGGGGCCGCAGGGGCAGCCGCGCGGTCTACGGGCGCCTTGCCACGGTTCGCGCGGCTCCCGCCGTCGGAGGTTCGAGTCCTCCCTCGGGCATGGGTGTGTGTGTGTTGTCCTTAGCGTAAGTTAGATTAAGTTGTGTGTAAGCCTAGGGACCGATGACCTCAGCAGTTTGGTCCTGCAGGAACTTACCATCACCATCACCACCACCATCACCACCACCACCAACTGCCGGGGAGCGGCCCCGTTGGCGTTAATAGTGGCACGAAGTACTTATTCTAAGATTAGTATTATGTAGTGTGAAACAGTATTATTTTTTTACGATGACCGAACGGAATCTAAAAGGCAAACGACTTACTCCAGCGCCATTGTGAGTAGTGTGGTGTTTACGTACTCTAAATGAAATTCGATGTGGTGACACTTTCGTTAACTTAAACGATAAAAGCAATATTAACTGTAAACTGTTTAATTTCAAGACCCCTCTTCAACACACCGTGTTTGTCGAATTACCTATATTGAAAAGTAGAAGCAGTAGATTTAGACGACACATGTCGCTTAGGAGGGAGGAAGGGCGGGCGGGAAGAAAGATTAAAGTGTAACGACCGGTAGACAACAAGGTCATTAGAGACGGAGCATACTCCCGGATTAAAGAAGGCTGGGGAAGGAAATCAGCCGTGCCCTTTTGAACCAAACAGCCTCAAATTTGCCTAGAGCGATTTAGGGAAATCACAGGAAATCAAAAACTGGAGGGCCGGGCGGGGATTTGAACCGTCGTCCTCCCAAACGCCACTCCAGTGTGCTAACTACTTGCGCCACTTAGGACGGTGTGCCACACAGGCAATCGGTTATGGAAGTTATTGCAGGCTGTCATACGTGTATCTCGGAAGCACGTTTGTCTCTTAATGCTACCTAGAAATAGTCCGACGGCGAATTAACATGACAGCAAACAACAGGTCAAGCAAAGGAGCAGTCACTAAAATAGTCAAAAAGACCGGACAACTTGACAGTTCTATGGGTGGTACTGTTGTTAAGATTCACCTGGCAGCCTCCAATATTCGCTGCATATCGGCGACAGAATTCGTCCCTTTGGGCTATATGCAGCGACTGCCGTCATAAATCCGTCAGCATACTGTATATGCTGTAAAAGTGAAATACACGAAAAAGATTTTTCGCTTGGAAACAGTTCTTTCGTTTTTGCGTAAATAATTTCGTTGTCGTGTGGGAAAAGGCATTTATCTCCACTGGTGGTAACATGGATGTTAAAAGGTACACCAGTGTCACGCTGGGAAAACAAACATGTAACCTCTGCGTGCCGCATCTGAAGATGAGCTTGGAAAGGCTCGAAAACTAATTTGTGGAAAGTAAACATACATTTCGTAAATGGATTTTTGCAGTTGTCTAATTTACATTTATTTAATAAACAGCCACGTATTCTACAATATCCATAATGGGGAAGCTTGGCTTGAGCTTGATTTAGGTTCAACGCCCTTCTTGGTATGAGACACTTGGACACAATGTAACGCTGCAGCATTGAACTTTGGTGTAACGTTGCTAACATACTATATATGAGAGCGAGAGCGAGAGCGAGAGAGAGAGAGAGAGAGAGAGAGAGAGAGAGAGAGAAACACTTTGAGGTTTTGCAGCAGTATCTTTCTGTAGTAAAGAGGTTGTAGACAAGGGTTCCAGGCCCTCCTACGCCATTTTAGAGTTTAAGGTTCAATCTACGATCATGTCATTAGAGACAGCTAGAATATGGAACTGCTTGTATCACCTATAACAGAATCCGAGAATTACACACGTAAACGAGAAGGAAACATTTGATAACGGCTTAATCTCCCATTCGTTCAGAAAGCCAAGCATTCTGATGTTATACAACTAGCCTTGACGGCGCCCATTACATGCAATCAATATCAACACAAGGAGGCAAATACAGTGTGCTGATCACGTCTGTACATGAACCGCAGCGATAGTCATCTGCAATAATCTGCTCAGCAGAGTTCAAAAGGAGAGAAATGATTCTGCTTAGCACGCAGATACCGGCCAATGGTGAAGTACCACGAATCATTTCAGGATATACTACCAACCGTTTTAGTCTGCCTCGTCTTGCCACAGACAAGGTTGGACGATTTTGTGGCGCAAAAGACAATATGGAGCTATCTCGACACTACTTTTCTGCACGAAAATAAAGGCTTACTAATAATTTGAATGGTAATGTCAAGAAGAGGAGCCAAGTACGCACTCCGGAGTGATGCCAACAAACGAAATAGAATTATTTCTCGATAAAGTACGAATATGCAACAAACAGTAACAACTGCAGGACTTACAGACCGTAAATCAGCGGTACAGAAATTTCGAATTTCATGTAGCAAAATAAACCATCAGTCTAGGTCTCTTCTAAATGCATTTCAACAAAGTCTGAACTGCAAAACAATCGCTTTCTAGATTAACACAGCCTGTACGTGAGTGACACTACAAGTATTCCAGTTACAATATTTGTGTAAATTCCACAATATTACATCGAAGCAACTGTTCGGCATCTTCAGGTGGTCGCCCGAATCCTTCAACAGTAACAACCGCAACCACACGTATAACTCGAATAGTTGCTTGGGTAATTTAACACGATATCCGTCGGCAAACTGGACAAGTGTGTACGCGAAAAAATCATTTCCATACATTTGCAATTCAGATCGATATTGATACTTGGTATACGGCGCTAGAAAGTAAAGTAGAGCCAATTTCCTTTTCAAGAGCGGCCACTAGTTCGTAGCCGGCCTATGGTGGCCGAGCGGTTCTAGGCGCTTCAGTCTGGAACCGCGCGACCGCTACGGGCGCAGGTTCGAATCCTGCCTCGGGCATGGATGTGTGTGATGTCCTTAGGTTAGTTAGGTTTAAGTAGTTCTAAGTTCTCGGGGACTAATGACCTGAGATGTTCAGTCCCATAGTG
This sequence comes from Schistocerca serialis cubense, assembly GCF_023864345.2. NCBI lineage: Eukaryota > Metazoa > Arthropoda > Insecta > Orthoptera > Acrididae > Schistocerca > Schistocerca serialis. The sequence continues at coordinate 421,369,015 of NC_064641.1, forward strand.
CTCAGAGCCATTTGAACCATTTGAACTAGTTCGAAACTGCAACTAAATCTAGACAATGCCCTTTTGAACCGAGCGATTAGTTAAGTACCTCGTATGGCTAATAATATCCACAGCTTCCACGGATAAAGACATCGAAAAACGTATAAAAACAATGTGGCTGGAATGCCGGCCGCGGTGGTCTAGCGGTTCAGGCGCTCAGTCCGGAACCGCACGACTGCTACGGTCGCAGGTTCGAATCCTGCCTCGGGCATGGATGTGTGTGATGTCCTTAGGTTAGTTAGGTTTAAGTAGTTCTAAGTTCTAGGGGACTGCTGACCACAGATGTTAAGTCCCATAGTGCTCAGAGCCATTTGAACCATTTTTTGGCTGGAATGGAGGCCGCTACTTGGAATCATTTGCGATACGAGAATGACTACCCCACTCAACGGAAATATATACAAACGAACGATAAGACCAATTCTAACGTACGGTTGAGAATATTAGGCCATGTGCAAATCAGCCGAATGGAAGCTCGAAGTTGCAGAGACACGGATGCTCCGCTGAGAGTAGTGATCTTAAAAGACTAAGTAAGCAGCACATTCGAGGCTCGTTGAAGGTAGTTAAAATGGCGGAAAAGCTTCAAGACTACTGTCTAGCTTGTATGGGTTTGTAATGCGCCGTGAACCTACTGTACCACAAGAACAGTACCTGACAAGAAAACCTAAATGGGGCCCGGCATGCGTACCGAATAAATCGATTAGGATCCTAAGGACCAACCTGAAAAAGATTGGACTGAGCCGTGAAATGACATAAATACGTTCAGAATGGCGTCAAAAAGACACAGGCATTCACTGACGTCGATTTGCAGTAGGATTTTGGGACATATGAGTATGCCGTGTTGGAACAGTATGTATTACCTCGAAGAAAACACTCTCTTGATACATAGAACGGATTCAGAAAACGTCGGTCTTGTAAAACACAGGTGATTATTTATTCACAGAGTGAGTGCCATAGAAGGGGCTCTCTAGTTGATTCCACACTTTTATGTTTCCAGAAGGCTTTTGACACAATTCCTCACAAGAGACTTCTAATCAAATTGCGTACCCACGGAGTTGTGCTATTGGATTCGTGATGTCCTGTCAGAAAGATCACAGTTCGTAGTGAATGATGGAAAATCATCGAGTAAAAGGGAAGTGATATCTGGCGTTGCCCAAGGAAGCGTTACAGGCCTTCTGATGTTACTGATCTTTATAAATGATTTAGGAGACTATCAAAGGAGCCACTGTTTGCATATGATGTTGTCATTTACCGATTAGTAAAGTCACGAGAAGACCAGAAAAATTGTAAAATGATTTAGATAAGATATCTGTATAGTGCGAAAAGTGTCCGTTGACGCTTAAATAGCCAGTCGGTGGCAGAGCGGTTCTACGCGCTTCAGTCTGGAACCGTGCAGGTTCGAATCCTGCCTCGGGCATCGATGTGTGTGGTGTCCTTAGGTTAGTTAGGTTTAAGTAGTTCTAAGTTCCAGGGGACTGATGACCTCTGATGTTAAGTCCCATCGTGCTCAGAGCCATTTGAACCATTTTGATTCTTATATAGTGAAAAGTCTGATGCAATCGACATGAGTAGTAAAAGCAATCCTTAAATTTCGGTTACACGGTAAATGACTGAAACCTGAAGGATGTGAATTCACCTAAGTACTTATGGATTACAGTTACGAACAACTTAAACGAAAAAGATGACATAGAACATGTTGTGGGGAGGTCCAACCTAAGACCGAATTTTATTGGCGGTACACTCAAAAGATGCAACAAATCCACGAAAGGGACTGTCTACACCACGCTTGCCCGCCTTCTGCTAGGTTATTGCCGTACTTACGAGACAGGGGCGGAGGACATCGATAAAGTTCAGTGAAGGACAGCTCGTTTTTTACTATCGCGAAATAAGGGAGTCAGTCTCACGAATGTGATACGAGAGTTGGAGTGGCACCCACTAAAGCAAAGGCCTTTCTGGTTGCGACGAGGTATTTTCTAGAAATTTCAATCAGAAATGTCTCCTCCAAATGTGAAAATATTTTTTTGAGTCCCACACACATAGAGAGAAATGATCATCCAAATAAAATGAATCGGACCTCGCAAGGAAAGATTTAAGTGTTCGTTTTTCCGGCGCATTGATCGAGTGTTGAACGAGGAGAAAGAGTATGAAAGTGATTCGGTGAACCCCCTGAGAGTTTCAGAGCAGTCACGCATGTGTAGAGGCCCGATCAACAGTGGGACCAAATCCCAAAAACCTGGCCAAAAGTCGAAAAATAAAGTTCAAGTTCCGGCAATTTCTAGTCGTGGGTTAGGTTGCGTAAAGGTCCGAAGGTCAAAATCCGCTGCGCAGAGCCCCCTAGCCTCTATACCTGCCATGGTAGGGCAGTTGAAAGAGAATCCTTCGGCAAACTACACGCGTCGCGCAATTAGCAAATATTTCAACGCTACATTGAACAGGACACCAAATCTCTACAAATCGGTCGTATTCAATTCTTAAAGGTGAAATCAACAGCCGAAGGTAAGCAGAAAATCACTGTGTAACATAAAACTAATAATAATAGTACATGCGATAGAAATAAATGATGCGTAAATGAACGGAAAATTACAACGGAAAATTTTAAAGACGAAGAGAATAGCTTATAAGTCCTGCAGAGTTCAATGATCTGGCTGATCGCAAGTTGTAAATGGAACGATTATCGAATGAAAAAAACTAAAACATACGGCATCTAGTTGCAACAGTGTCATTGGTACGGGGTCTTGCAACGTAAAAGATAGTCTGCTGAATTTCGTACATCAACGAAGCGGAATGATGGTCTTTTTCTTGAATTTATCTGCGGTTTTCATTGCATTTCGAGTTCTACGGTACACAATTCACTTTTGTGAATATACTCTTCTTCTTTTGAAATAATATTTTGGGATGAGTAATATTAACGAGGTTAAATATGAAATTATCCACCTACATAGACATTGTATTTTCCAATTTCAGAATCTCTCGCTGATGGTGAAGAGTGTGGCCTGACAAGAGGGGAAATTTTTTCGCTACTGAAAGGTCATTTGAATAAGAAAGTGACTGAAGTGCATGCAATGATCCAAAGTTTCATGTCTGCTAAATTGCAACGCCCGTTCGCTCTCTCAGAGAATGTAAATCCTGTCCTCCTTAAGTTGTTGCATGACCTGCATAAAAAGTGGCAGCAAGTATCGAGAAATGAAGGCAAAATTCTGCAAAAGTATTCAGAATGGTTGAGCGTGTTTGTGTCTTTCGAAGAAACTGAACAACCTTCGGAAAAATACCGTAATTTGGGTCGGCATTCATCAGAATTTTCAGTCTAGTGACCGGACAAAAAGAATGAGAACATTCTGTATTTTCTCTATAAAAGTGATTAACGTTAAATCCGCCATTTTGTTTTTATTTCAAATTTTGACTTCGGATTCATAATCAGCAACCTCGAAAACCCCCCAGTACTGACTTTCAGCTGAATTTATGACGTTTTCGACTTTTGGCCAGCTTTCTGGGATTTCGCCCCACTGTGCGATCCAAGAGATATTGGAAACACGACACGGAAGAAGAAGAGGTGAAGATACAGTTGCAACGTTAGGTGGCTACGCAGTTGTTTCCTTTTTCCAGGAATGTGATTACTTCGAGCGTTGTCTGTAAAATGTCAACTTTCGAGGCCGGAAACGTCAAAGTAAATAAAATATTCCAGACTATTACGGTGTGGTAGAATGAATTTCACATTAAAACCCAACAGTTCGTCGCCGTCTACAGAGGACACTCAAAGAAGCTGAGACCCCCCGTCGAAAATTCTCTCCGCAGATGGGGACAAAATGTTGGATTTTAATGTAAAGTGTTCTGCACCTGGCAACCTGTACGCTAAACAAACGCAAGACAGCAGCGTTACAGTGTGGGGACTGCGTGTGACGGACGAGGGCGGCGGGCGGAGGGCGGGCCGACACCTGCTGCTACTCACCGCGGTGCACGGCCGGCCACGGCGGCTGCCTCACTAAGCCCAGGGCGCGCCAGGTGAGCGCCAGCGCCGGCGGCCGCGGCGCGCGCCGCCCAAACGTATTGTGCCGTCTCCGCGGGCCTGCGTGACGTCTGCATCGGGACTGCGCCGACTGCGCACGCAGGCGCGTGGGCGGCGGATCGACTGTCGTGGCCGAGGGCCGTGGGCCGCGGGCCGTGGCGCGAGCACCGGCGTCGATGCGCAGCTGGTGGCGGCGCGACTGCGACTGGCCGGCCCGCTTCGCGCGAGCAGCCGGCAGGCGGGCAGCGAGCGGGCTGGCGAATCAGCGGCGCGCCCCCGGCTCTGTGGTCAAGGCTGCCGCCTGCCGCCGTGACGCAACGCCGGCGTCGCCTCAGCTGCTTCGCGGCCAGTTTGTTGTGCACCCGGCAGTGCGGGGCTCGGAAGGAAAGTTGCGTGCCGTGGCTGGCGGAGAGAGCGCGAGTGTGGACGACCAGCTGCGTCGCGAATGTAGTTCGTCGGCTACGGACAGGGGCACCTCAGGTCTACGAGCTCTACAGGTGTCTCCATTGATCGACGCGTTCTCGGAACGAATGGCAGTGGTGAACTGAAGCAACAGGAGTGTCACGTCACGAGGCCGGACGGAGAAAACTGTCACGATAAACAGGTCACTAAAAGGATATTGTAACGGTTCCATATCGCTATTGCTTAATTAACGAGCAAGTACTTTATTACATTTCGCACGACAGCTCAACTTCAGCCTTACACTTCATTCCCAGGTTCTGTTCAAGGTCTTTGGTAAATCCCGTTAGAAATGTCTAGGACTTGTAGACGCCAGTGCGTACATAATATTTTTAACAGGAACTCATGTCCGGAAACGTACCGTTTCCATTCTGCGTCTGTTCCAGTTCCGATGTGGAACGTGTCCACGTCTGCTAAGGGAAAGAGAAAAGTCTCAGAGTTGCTTGTTAGACAGGATGACGTGCACTACATCAGCGTACTACTTGAGGGTCGTATGCAAAGTCGAATTTACGAGACTCCTGTAGAGACAGAACAAGATCTGCCGGCACGAGTTCTGCCCGCTGCACTAGGAACTGAAGAGACACCAGGTGGGATGGAGAATGTGTACCAAAACATGCTTCGTAGGTGCAATGTTGTAACGGCTCCATTGAGAGGTGGCATGAGCCCCCTCTCACATTTCTATCTTACTCTGAGTAATTCGATTTGGGGAAGAATAGCCGAGTATGGTCATTACAAGGCTAGTATTGACAACTCAGAAGATATGAATATTTCCCTCTCTAATTGCATGCGGTGAAAAGTTGCTATTCCTTCACACGCGGACTTCCCACGCAGCGTCTCTCGTCACCCAGGTGGTCCAGTGACAGGCGGGTACTACTGATCTTGGAAGGGTTAAGCCGACGGGTGTGAGGGATTCAAGTGGATGCTTTCCAGACACCGACATTGTCATAAGAGCGTGGGCGACACGCCCACAGGGGCCTGAAGGAGCGGCTGCGGCTAGAGATTCCGTTACTTCGCAGAAACTTAGTGAAAACTTTCTGATGGGCTACCAGCGAGGCGTGGGAATGACTTGTGTTCCCAGGCAGTCTTGGCGGGCAAATTCCCGCGTTTTCTGCAAAATCATAACTGTGATTGGCTTGCTCAGGGGATAGCTCTGTGACGTAGCAAAGTCGGCGCAGAAATTGGCGTCAAGTATCTCCATTAGTGGAATAGTAGCGCTTCGGCAACAGAGTGGAATTTTCCGACGGTTTTCGAGTTTCTGATTGGCACGTTTAACCACGGCCACTGTCGTGGGAGCGGGAATGTTCTGTGTTCGGCTTGTACGTGTGCTCTTGAGGGAGCCGGCTCTCGCCTTTTGGTCAGAGTAGGTTACAAGACTGAGCTCTCGCTGCTCTGGACAGCCTGCCTTCCGTTGGCTGTCTAATATACTTTCATTTAATTGTAACTGTTTGACGAAGTTGCTGAAGTTTCGACTTCAACGTAACTTTCCGAGTACAGTTGGCAATGGAGCGTTCTGGGTACAAGTGGCCTATGTTGTCCGTCTTGAGCAGTTTTGGCTAAAGTTGACTGTGTCGGAGTTACTGTGTGACTTCGCTTGTTAAAATCAATCACTGTACCGTCAACGATTGTGTGGCGAGCCTTCTTCGTCTCCCTCAGAGGCGCATTTGTATTGATAGGAAGTCTTTAGTCTGGAACAACCAGACTAGGATAATTTGTTTCGGGCTATACTCGCGACATTATCATCACCACGACTGGACGTCGAAGCAACCAGCCATCGCTTCTGGTACGCCAGATCGTGTCCTTGCAGGTAATAATACAGCTTGGTAATGTATGTCCACAGCACAGGCAGATTAGGGAATTTTGCTCTGTGATAATCAGAGCTCAGCAGAGCGCGCCTGTTCTCGTCTTTTCTTACGTGGTTCTGTCTTGGGTGTTCATTGTCTGAGTTCTCACTACTGTAACAGCAATTAATGTTGGGTTGGCTGGGTGTTTCTCTTAAGATTTGAGTTGCAAGGAATTGGCTCCACATACCACTTGGTCATAAACGTCACAAGCTAGTTTACGGACAACTTCACCTTCACAGCATTTATTTGAGTATCCAATTTGACGTACTGTAAATGTTTCATTTGTTTTGTTTATGAATATGAGTTTAGTCATAATAAATCAAATTGTTATTTTGGACAGAACTTCTCATTCTGTAGATCGGCAGAGCAACCCTTTCATTTCTCAAATTAATTTCTATCAAATTAAATTATTGCAGGTGCCAAACTCTTTTCTACTCCACTTGCAGGGTCGATTAGAGTCAGTTCGCGTTTCTTCTTAATCCATGTGCAACAGCAAAAGTCGGAGTTAGAAAAGGGGGGCCTTAGAGCATCATTTCCATATGATGATTCTAGAAGAATTTAGTGTTAAATACATTGTTACCCCCGGCACCTCGCATAAAATACATACCTGAGATGTCAACGGACAATTTGGTGAGGTTGTTACGGAGGGGGTGGCTGTGTTGTAGGCTATTGCTTATGCTATCTTGGTCTCTGACTGGAGGCAACTCTAGTAGGTGATTGAGAGAAGGTAGCGTATCGGCTGGTTGTTGCCTGTGTCACTCTGGTAAGTGATTGGTTGGCAATCTATCGATGGTGATCGGAAGACAATACGAAATCGGCAGCTACAGAGGGAAAGATATAAATATATACAGACCCACCACACGCGTGTACCGAATAGCCAATAGGTGATAAAAATGTGCTGTTTGATAATCGGATTATTTTCTGATATGTCCGTAAGAAGTTCGCATTTAGTATTTTCATTTACGCTCACATATCGACAATCTAACACCCGATTACGGAGAAGCATGCTACCACTTAACAAAAATCGCTTTTAGTGTCTCTACAATAAAGTTATTAATGCCATCCTCACCACAAAGAAAGCAACAGTAGAGCTGTGAGAAGTTGGCACGGAAGTAGTGTTTGCCATATGCAGATGCGCTGCTACGACTATACAAGGTGCAGTGGCACACGCTTTAACGAACTGGCAGCGCTATCGATGTCTCGAAATGCAGCGCTGAGTCGTAATGGCTGCGCCCGCTGATAACGCGCAGGAAGTGACTTCACGCTCAAGCAATGCGGCTACGGGTGAGCGCAACGACGCATGCGCCTCTGTCAGGAGACGTACTTCTTACCGACGTTCCAGAGACTTTGTTATTCTAAATTCAAAATTGAGCTTTGCACAACTATGAAATTTTCAGAAATTTGGAAATGAACAGATTTTATGTCTCGTAGGCGTCAACGTCGTTGTACAACAAGTTCCTTGTTGTGGGCATTTTCGCACCAGCTTTATATAAACTGCACTAGTTGAAAAGCAAAATGGCTTTTTGCGCGCTGCACATTAGTAATTTTATTTGCCAAATAAAACAAATTATTAATGTTCTGCATGCAAAATGCGTTTTTTTAAATGCTGCACGTCGTTACACAGCACAACATTTTGAGACAAAATGAGGAAGAGTGAAAGGGAAGAGGGAGGAAGAAGTGGGAGGGGGGAAAGGAAGAAGAAGAAAGGCGAGGCAATGGTTGGGAGGGCACTAAAGTAGGATTCGGGTGGAGATGTATAAAAGGGATACTTGAGAAAATTCGGACTAGATTGTGTTGGGCAGTAATTTCTTATAGACCTGCCTCTCACTGGCATAGATTTGCTACACATTTTCGGCTGCTATATGTCACCACAGTAGTTTTCCAAGTAAACAAATGTAACGAAAGTGCAAAGAGTATTTTTAGCATTTGATGTTTTGCTACGGTTTGGCGTTAGTCGGCAGTGAAAGAATTATTATTGTTAGCAATGCGAGTTGAACTTCGTGATATTCCATGTTATCAGCTATAACACACAATAAAGTATTCTTGAGATTTGTACCTCTCACTTCTTTGTTAAGTCATGTTGATCTGAATAAACAACTTAACCAGCACTTTACTGTCCTGGAACAAAGACTTTTTATTTTAAATATTGGTTGTTCCTTAAGTATTCAGCGTATAAATGTCGCCTTTACCAGACCTGAAGATTCTGCGGCAAGGAAAAACAAATACTAACATATAGATATGGTGGCTCTGAGCACTATGGGACTCAACTGCTGAGGTCATTAGTCCCCTAGAACTTAGAACTAGTTAAACCTAACTAACCTAAGGACATCACAAACATCCATGCCCGAGGCAGGATTCGAACCTGCGACCGTAGCGGTCTTGCGGTTCCAGACTGCAGCGCCTTTAACCGCACGGCCACTTCGGCCGGCTTAACATATAGATAATTTTGGTTAGTCCTTCTTACAGTATTTCATTTAATCTTTTACTATCAGGAACGTCTACGTTCTCACATAATCATTTAGTTGCTTGCAGCATATAATACATCGATGTTAACTAAATAAACTGTATAAAATGAAACTTGCTAATTTATGTTGTAGGATGTTATGATGAACATTGTTTGCTAGTTTTAAACTTCTGAGTACCCATACCTTAAGTATAAGGGCCAGTCAAATCAAAACAAGGCAAGTAGACAAAAAGTAAGTAAACTATTTGTCATTTCAGAAGTAATGTCTGTGACTGTTAATAAATTTATCCCACTGTGAGACAAGGTGGTCAGTGTCTTCATAGAAATAGGTTTGCGGTTGCCTACTAAACCGCGATTGTGCCCTGGCGTGCACCCCTTCATCCGAAGCAAATCAACGGCCACGAATGCCTTACTTCAGGACCCCAAAAATATAGAAATCGCATGCGGAGAGTTTGGGGCTGTATGGAGGGCTTCGCATCGAAACTTTTGCAGCGTGGTCGAAGAAGCGTTGGCAACATTTGGGCAGGCAACATGGTTTCAAAGGGAAACGCAAACATTTTTCAGTGAAACCACTGACAGTCTTGTCTCACAGTGAAATAAATATATAAACAGTAACTACGATTACTTATGAAGTAATGAACACTTCATTTACTTTTTTCCATTTGTCTCGTTTTCATTTGACTGATTCTGATACGAGGACGTGCTGAAAAGTAATGCCTCCGAAATTTTTATGCGAGAACTCTTAAAGCCTTACATACAAAACAAAACGGCATTAACATTCGACATTTTTATGCTTCATGTCTACATATTTATTTCTCAATATAGTCACCCCGGAAGAGAACACATTTCTCCCAACGAGAGACCAATTTGTTGATACCGTCGTAGTAGAATGTTTGTTGACGGAGCCACAACCTCACCTCTGTTTGCAACGCTCCATCTCTATCAAAGCGAGGTTCTCGAAGTCGTTCCTTAAGTTTTAGATGAAAATCGGATGGGGCCAAGTCGTCAGTGTATGGAGGATGACCGATGACGGTGAACCAAGGCGCTGGATTGTTGCAGATGTCGCAGCGCTCGTGTGTGGTCTGGTTCAAATGGCTCTGAGCACTATGGGACTTAACATCTGAGGTCATCAGTCCCCTAGAGCTTAGAACTACTTAAACCTGACTAACCTAAGGACATCACACACATCCATGCCCGAGGCAGGATTCGAACCTGCGACCGTAGCGGTCTCGCGATTCCAGACTGAAGCGCCTAGAACCGCTCGGCCACCGCGGCCGGCTGTGGTCTGGTATTGTCACGCTGAAGGAAAGGGTGCTCCATGTCTGGACGTAGTTTTCTGCGTTTAGAAACTCGATTATAGCATGCAATGAAATACAGGGTAACAATTATTGAACTACAAGAGAAAAAAAACGTGAATTACTTACAAACTACGGCGTGCACACGCTTTAATCAACACGAATACGTCACTACAAATATTCAGATTTAGGTTATGGCATGTTCGATGTGCCTGCCATCATTGGCGATGATGTGACGCGGACGAATAACGAAATTCTGCATGACTCGCTGAAGTGTCGGAACATCGATGCTGTCGATGACCTCATGAATGGCTCTTTTCAGCTCCGAAATGGTTTTCGGGTTATAGCTGTACACTTTGTTTTTCATATAGCCCCACAAAAAAGGAATCGCCTGTGCTCAGATCAGGAGAATATGGCGGCCAATAGAGGCCCATGCCAGTGGCCTCTGGGTACCCCAGAGCCAGAATGCGGCGCCCAAAGTGCTCCCCCAGGACATTAAACACTCTTCTGCTTCGATAAAGTCTACCTTCGTCTTGCATGAACCACATCTTTTCGAAATCAGGACACTTCGAATAATGGGGATGAAAGAATCTTCCAAAACCTTCATGTACCGTTCGATAGTCACCGGGCTATCAAGGATTATCGCATTTGGGAGACTGAGAATCCGCATTTCGTGACCGAGAAGTCTGTTCACCCTCAACGGGTGTACCGTGTGGTGTCCAATGTCCAGCCACGGAACATCGCACCGATTATTCCGTGATTTGACTTTGCACAAAATAAAATCATCCTTTGAGAGTGAAGAGACTTCTCGATCGCGAAACGCGAATTCTCAGTCCCCAAAGTGCGCCAATTTTGCTCATTGACGAGCCCATCCAAATGAAAGTGGGTTTCGTTGCGAAACCATGCACACACGTGCATACTAATTCCCATCATGCCACGCGGCCAACCGTGCAGTTTGGGTGTCCTAACGCAAACCTTTCAACAGTTATGACGATTTTGTTTCATATAGTTCAATAACTGTCAACCTGTATTTGCGTTACACGCCGCCATTTTACACTCTACAATTCGGAGCCGTCTAGTGCAGGGGGCTGTAAATACGTAGACATGAAGAACAAAAATGTAGAACGTTAATAACGTTTGTTTTATTTAAGAAAGTTTAAGAGTTTTCATATAAAAGATTCTAAGGGATTTTTTAAGCACGTCCTGTGACGTCAGTTGAAAGCTTTTACTGATTGCTTTTAAAAGCAAGGAAGATTAGAGCTTAATGATCCACCAGTGTAAGCGATTTTGGGAAACAGGAGAAAATTTAAATGTGGATGGGCGGAAGAGCAACTGAGCCTTGCTCCTCTCAAACAAAAGTCCATTGTCTTAATCAGAGCCCACGTCTCTCAGTGATTGTCTTATGCGTAAAATGTCCCAGAATAACGTGCACTGGGTTCATTTCGTTTTGCGATGGCTGAATCGTACGTCACACCAACGGGCAAGCAGATAATATGTAACAAAATGGATCTGCCCCACAGTTAAAATCTATCGAATGCATGCACACATTACCTTAAGAATGGACAGACAGAGGAACGTTAACACAGTTCAGTACTCTGGTGCCACAGCTACCTTCTCTTCGATAGCTTCCAATCTAACGTGCATTACGGTTTCCGAGTAGGGAGGCAGCTAGGCTTGGTGGCATGGAGAGTGGCAAGGGCAAACGTACATACGAGGACCAATCGGAAAGTATGGTCCGATAGGTCGCGAAATGGAAACCACTGCGAAAGTCCGATGAAGCTTTACTCGGATGTGGAGGGCAGAGTCTCTAAGTTGTCTGTCGATCGAGTTACATCGCTCTTTTCAGTTCTGAGCACACAGTCAGCACGTAAAAATGCCTAGAACAATAGAGTATCCCTCTAAGTATGGCTGGCCGCTGCGAGGTTTCGCCTGACTTCTTGCAACCCCGTATAACGTACGTGTCAAGCATTTCCTTCTTCATGACAATTCTCGGCCGCACACTGCAGGGGCAACGAGAACGCCTCTGCAGCTTTCTTGTTTGATCACCCACCATACAGCCTGGACTTGGCTCCCTCTGATGTTCATCTTCGCTCACATGGACCGCTGGCTACGAAAACTACATTTTTGCACTAACAACGAACAGAAGACCAGCGTAGAGAAGTGGGGGAAAGCAGAAGTGGCTGCCTTCTTTGGCGAGGCTATTGGAAAACTGGTAGAACGCTACGACACATTCTAAGTTGGAGCAGTGGCCACGTAGAGAAGAGGCTGGAAGGTGTAGCAAACCGTTGCAAATAAAATATTTTTGATTTGCACTATGGTTTCCATTTCGCGACCGATCAGACCTTACTTTCCGAACAGCCCTCGTAAGATATACAATGCTGTAATCGCCCGAGCAGGCTTTATCCGTGCGCACGGGACACACGCCGATACAGGATTACACCTACAGCGAGCACATTTACGGAGAAACGTCCTCCGAGGTACGCACACCTGCGCCACGGGGAAATAATAAGTGTGATTTACTGCAATTGTTCGCCGCTGTAAAGAAACAAGCCGGCGAAGTTTGCGACGGCTCGTTGGGGCCATCTTTATTTATTGCGCTGCTCTGGGCTGTGCTGCGTGTCGTCCGCGAACCACCTCCTCAGACGGCGTACGCTCGCGTAGCCTCCGTGCCAGCCGGTCCGGCGTGGCCGGGGCCGCCCCGTAATCCCGCGGTATTGCCCACTGCTGCTTAATTAATGGCTCCTCCAAAGTTACGCACTTCTCAGGGAATCTCGCTCTTCCATCCATTTCGCGAGCAATAATTTACACGAGCCTAAAACTGTTGAATCTGCTAGTGGTTTTCTTTCTAGAAGGGAAAAAAAACCACACACAAAAAATCCGTATTCAGCGCTCACTTTTTCCAACAGCCGGATTTTGAAATTTGTGACTCAGGAAATCATACAGCGTAAAACATTCCGAAATGAGACTTATAGGCCTAATGTTAGCAGGTGCAATACAGGCATATTTCCCAAATATTTTTGTTGTGGCGTGTTGTCACAAACGAACTGGGTTCTAAACAGGTGGTAAACAACACGATTATTCCACGCTTAAAATGTAAGAACTGAAGTACATTTACAGTCAAAATGAACACTTATCTTTTGTTATGCAACTTCTTATTTTCTGTGACTGTGGGTCAGAGAGAAGGTACGTTTATATACACTGATAGAAGCAGTCTGACCCTTGTGCTGAAACAGACTGCCGTCGGTAATACAACTCTAAGTACCGTTCAATAAAAACTGTTTCCGAAAGCTCTTTTTGTTCAGTAGAACTCTTCCTCGTAGCACCGTTCACAAAGTTCACAAACATGTGCACTGACTTGCAGATTAACTTGAAGCCTCTGACTCCGGACACGGTACTCGCTCGCTGCTTGCGGTGGACTAGGCGTTGACTAGAACGTAGCCTGGCGTAGAACCGATCTCGTATCCGTGGTTCAAGCCAGGCCGCCGACGGTGGCGCCGAGAACGTCCGTGGGCTTGGCTTGCTACTTCCGTCTCATTGTAAGGACGATCTTTGTGGTGTCACTAACAGACGCCAGCGCTGTGCTTATCACCACAATTTTGACTGAACGGCACGCATCCCAGAGTAATTGGGTTTCGTTTGATTTCTTAGCCCCATGTATATTTGTAGTTGGATCGGAACACACTCTCTGAAATTCTGAAGGTAGTGGGGATAAAATACATAGGGCGAAAGTTTATCTATAACTGGTACAGAAACCACACTGCAGGTATAAGAATAGGAAAACTTGACAGGGAGATGGCGGTTGAGAACAGTGTGAGAAAGTGTTGTAACATATCCCCGATGCTATTCAATTTGTACGATGTCGAATCAGTAGAGGTAACCAAGCAGACATTTGGAAAGGAAATTAACATTGACGGAAAAGAAATAAAAAGCTGAGATGATCTTGTAATTCCGTTAGATACAACAAGGGACATGGAAGATCAGTTGAAGCGAATGCATAGTATCGTGATAAGAGTTTGTAACGTGAATATCGACCAAAGTAAAATAAGGCTAACGGAATGTAGTCCACTTAAACCAAGTGATGGCGAGGGAATTGGATAAGGAACTGAGACACTAAAAGTAGCCGATCATTTTTGCTATTTGGGGAGCAAAGTAACCGATGACGGACGATGTAGGAGGATATAAAATGCAGACTGGCAACAGCCAAGAAAAGCATTTCTGAAAAAGATAAATGTATTAAAATCGAATAAACTGCGTAAATTTAAGTGTTAGGAGCCCTTTAATGAACGAATTTGTCGGGGGAATTGTGCGGAGGAGGAACGCGGACTATAGACAGTTCAGATACAAGTGAATAGAAGCTTCTAGAAAGTGGTGCTACAGAAGAAACTGGGACCCAGGTCTACGTCCCGGTCCGACACACATGTCTGATATGCCAGTAAGTTTGAGCATCTGCGTAACAGTGAAACTGTCGACAATGTTGTGCTTGACAGCTAACTTGTTCCACTCTTCACAGTATTCGCTGCTGACAACAGTACTGCTGTATTCTTTTCGCCCTCACGTTAGCTTTCAGTACTAATCGGTACTGACTCCGATTAGTCTTTACCTTAACAGCGATACACAGTACCGACGGAGAGTTGATCTATATGTGCCTCGCGTAAAGAGTTGACTGAATCCTATAAAGGAGCGGCACAACGACGCTATTATACTGATCCACAGCGACGACATCGACAACACAGTACTTTTGCATCTGAGTATTGTTGCATTAGCCTGTGTTTTGTGCCATATGTCTTGGTAATTGCACATTACAGAATTTTTCACCGTTGTTAAAATAATTTAACAGAAACAAAGCAACTGAGGTAACGAACCGAATAAATCTAGTCCTGAAATTTTAAAAACGTAACTTTTGAACAGACAAATATTAATTATTTTGGATTAAACAGGCAATTCAAGCCTCGCGGAGTAGGGCAGGTGCTGGGATATGTTTAACCACTATTTCAAAAGAACTTATTTAGTGTACAAAAACCTAGAGACCCGTAATTTCAAAATTACAACTTGTTGAAATCTCTTTTACTTTAATTTACCAAACTATGATTGTTTAAAATGGAATCTAAGTAAACTTTGCACTGAAACATATATCCACAATTTTTAAGTAAAGTTTAGAATAAATAAAGTAACACCACTTATGTAAAACTTTCAACAAATTTAAATCATTAAACAAAAAGCAATGAAATGGAAAGCAGACCAATTCCTTTAACAATAAGTGGAAATCACGTGGCTTGTTTGCAAAAGGAACCGCCATTGGCATGGTGAATAACATACTCCCAACCTTGAAACCACAAAGGCTTGGCCTGATTAGCGATTTCAAGCAAGGAATTTAAAAAACCAAGAAAGTTTATTGTTTAACAAGAGAAGGAGCTGGCCCAGTGAATTAACAAAATCAACTAGCAAATTTAAATTTCGATAAACAGCACCTGAATTACTTGTCCGCATCGCACACTTTAAATGCAAAGAAAAGTCTTTCCGTTGCGTTACTACGCTAACGCTGAAACTAAGTTTACGTCCGATATCCAGAATGGCGAACTTAACACGGTTTTCCTTTAAAACGTATATTTAGAGCAGTAATAAAACTCTCAATGCGTCCTTTCTTCGCTAGTCCTGTAAATCCATTCCCACATACATTAGCCACATTCAGGAGCCCATCCAAAGCTCACTGTTTCCTGTACACTATCGGCAACAACTTGTTTCACAAGCTGCATCTGGAACGGTGCATTTAATAGCAAACAAACAGCTACTGCTCTTGTTGAAAGCGTGGTCCACACTTGGAACCAAGTCAAGCTAACACGTGCCGAGTGCAGGCAATTCGTTTAACCTGGTCGACCCCAACACCGACACATATGACCGCCAATACACACAGGACACGACACACAGCCCACGCCGTACCGCTTCTCAACACAGTTGTTAAAAGTACTCGCTCTCCGGCCTCACTCTCTCCTCAGCGCCACCGCGCTCGGCCTTTTAAATCTAGCAGCACCAGAGATCCTCTAGTAATCAGAGGTTCAGTTTAGCGCGAGACGTCGAACCAGGATAACCACTGAAGCAAGGTCGACTGCACCACGGCTCAAAATCAGAATTACATTAACACTCTACAACGCGCCGTCGGAGCCTCCGGATAAATTATACCAAAATACTGGGCCAACTCGCTCGGCAGAATCAAATAGCTTGATGGTTATTAATGCATGTATACAGGTTTGAACCTAGTCACTGTGGGATATTTTATAATATCCCACGGTGACTAGGTTCAAACCTGTATACATGCATTATAGCAATCTGAGACGACAGAAACTTTGGTCGTATGATAATTTCAGAGAAATGTAATCCATAATTCAGGTTTCCAACAGAGAGCGCTGCACGAATAGTACAGTCTTCCATAAAACATTTCCGAATAAGGTCCACTGCGATGCGTAATTATAAAGAGGAACTTTTCAGCCGCTGTTGCAAACAACCATCATCGTGCTGGTGCAATTACTACTGAGTACTAGACATTTACTACTGAAAAGTAAATACCCCATCCTGGTATGGGCTACTTGTAACATTCGCTAAACTTCGTCATTATAACAACACGACGAACAGCTACATCCCAGGCACAAAGTGGACTGACAACTGCGGCAAAGGCGTGGAGTCGCCTCTACTACGTCACAGTGGCTTTGTGAGACAACCACAAGAAAGACAATTTGCTATTATCGACAACGTATGGACGAATGCTTGCCGTGTTTTATAAATAGGAATGAAAAGAAATTCGTCTTTGTTGGAGACAACTACTCACATACGCTGTACGTTAAAAAAGGTCAAAGTGTGCTCTACACGTCTCAGGTATCAACGTGACAATGATATGAAAGTAATAATGTAACTACTATAACATAAAATGTGCTGATCCTAAGAGAAAATGTGCTGATGTTCTAAAGAAACAAATGAATGACAGGAACGAAACAGCAAGAGTGATGATTTCTGAATGTACTTACATATGATGAATCCTGGGAAACATATTCTTTGAGCAAAATCAAATACACTTACAACTTGCGACCCGAACAGACCAAAAAACCAGAAAATTTTGTCGTTCGCTAACACACTCCAGTCAGAGTTAGTTGTAAAATAAACAATGTTTTGCCGCGCAAATAACCTTTGAAGTTAACTACCAAAATGGAAGACTTGTCTGTCATGGACCATATCTTCTGCTACGTGATATCATAATAGAAATATTTGGCTCTTTTCTGAAGCAATTATGCAGCTATTATAATAACATGTTACGAATAAAGGACATAAGGAAAATAATGGTTTAATGACCCATCGACATCGTAGTCATTAGAGACGGAGCACAAGCTGGGGATGGAAATAGGGCGTGCCTTTCCGAAGGATCCATCCCGACATATGCCTCGAGCGATTAATTAGCGAAACCACCGGAAACCTAAAACTGGATGGCCACACGAAGATTTGATCCGTTGTCCTCCCCAATGCGAGGCCAGCGTGTGAACCACTGCGCCAACTCGCTCGGTAAATGTTACTGGCAGAATCAAATAGCTTGATGGTTATTAATGTGTGTGTGTGTGTGTGTGTGTGTGTGTGTGTGTGTGTGTGTGTGTGTGTGTGCGTGCAGTTTTGTACCTTTAGTTGTTTCCTAAAATGTGTGATGCCCGACGATTTTATTCGGGGATGTGGAAATCATTGAGAACGCAGGGCGGAACATCCTCTAGCCAGCCGCATTGTTGTTCGTGTCGTTATTTCTATTTTTCTAAGTCTATATCACGTTACAAGCAAACAAAATCGTGCGAATACCATGAGTATACAAAATGATTCGAAATTTTCAATAACCGACGTAAAAAGAAAATGTTTAAACTCGCGGATTAGGTATAAACTATGTGCAAAGAGGACATTTAGGAAGTGGCCTGAAGATCACTACACTTCGCAGATTCACTCGTCTACGTTTCATAATCATAACCTGAGCGAGATGAACTAATCATGCTCGCTACTGCCAAAAGATAAAAGGGAGACTGTCTTTCGATCAAGTAACGCCGGGCGTACAGTGTAATTACTAATTTGTGTGCCATATATCTACGACCTCTATGTCTTTAGTACGCGGTGATACATGATGCCGATACCGTTTCCTTAAAGTAACGCCTCCGAGTCGGTGTTTTCTGGATTCGCAAAACATTTTGAAGTAATCAGTTTGCAACATTGGTTCACGGCCCTTGACTCAGTGTGGGAGGAAGGACATCCATGCCCGAGGCAGGATTCGACCGTAGCAGTCGCCCGATTCCGGACTGAAGCGCCTAGAACCGCTCGGCCACCGCGGCCGGCAATCAGCATAAGGGCAGGTGTACTTGGCGATGGATTAACAAGGCCATACGTGCTACCACGAAGGTTAACTGGGGTGCATTATCTGGACTTTTTCACTAATGTATTCAAAAATGGCTCTGAGCACTATGGGACTTAACATCTGAGGTCATCAGTCCCCTAGAACTTAGAACTACTTAAACCTAACTAACCTAAGGACATCACACACATCCATGTCCGAGGCAGGATTCGAACCTGCGACCGTAGTGGTCGTGCGGTTGAAGACTGTAGCGCCTTCAACCGTCGATACGCCGGTTTTAAACTTAGGATGTAATGTGGTAAATGCAATTTGATATCTTGGGAACATTGTAATGGTCACCTTTGGCCTTGTTTATCGGTTATTTCTCTAAAACATTCCTTCGTTTCGTCCACGGAGAAGTCGTGGCGTCGCGTTAAGTCTCCCTCGTTCTCGGGTCGCGGTATAACATTAAGCGACGTACTGTTCCGCATATTCACTAGCAAACGTTTATTACTTGATCCGGGTCAATTGACCGCAGTGCTACACTTACACGATAATCTTAATAATAGTGCCCAGCCACATTTCGGCCCGCCAAGACAGGGTTGAACTTTTTTCAACATTTATCCATATTTCGCACCTTCAAACGTGACTGTATTCAGTACATTGGAAGCATGAATTAACAAACGCCTTCGGTCACAACTTTTCGCGTTTTATTAAGTACACGATGCATTTCGGACCCTGTGGGCCCATCATCAGGTGTAATTTGTCTTCAAGTTGTACTTAATAAAACACGTAAAGTTGCGACTGGAGGCGTTTGTTAATTCATACTTTCAGGATTGAACTTGTCAGCGCTCCAAATTAAAGCCCTGTAGATACCTAACTGCATTCAGCAAGAGTGCAAGACCCCACGCATGGACTGGAAAACGCGGCCCCCCGCTGACAGTGAATGTACCTGTGCCGTTGATCCCCACAAAGTCAGTAAGTCGAAAGTCACGTTTCAAATTTTCACGGTAACAATTAGTCTTTGCTAAGTTCATCTCTTGCGTACAACGGTAAATGACTAATCAGAATTCCACTCTCACGTAAGGGACCGCAGTTTCTTATTTCTTGTTAACGTATCTGCATGGGAAATGTGATCGCTAAGGATGACTAACAGCAGCTTTCAGAAATGTAAAACACGGTTTAACATCTCCTTCGCTCCAGTGGCACACGACTTGTCTTCTTTATCGGGTGTCTCCAAGATTTCGCAAGTTTCCAAGAACTCCCGAAATTGTTCTAACATTCAAGCCTTTCAGCCAATGAGCCTCGAGAGCAGAACGCAGGCACATTCACTGGTCATTTCCTGTTTCCGCTAGTACCGCTCCTCTGAATCCTACGACAACCCACTTTACACGGATATTGGAAATACACGTACATCAGTGATCTCCAGATTGGACAAAGCTCAAACCCACCACTTGCCAGCTCGTAAAAGAAAAATGTGTTTTATTTATTAGTGTACACAGTACAGCCAACAACAACACTAAATTTTGATAAATCACCACGAGCATTAATCCAAGACACACATGTCATCGTCCGAAACTCACAACACACACAAAGGTTTATCGAACGTAATGGACGTTGTTGCAGATCCAGAATAGCTATACAATAATTCACGTAGCATCAGTGATTTGTTCGGAACAAAATCATAGTGTGGAATACTTTCCACACTGGTACAGCTATCAATAACGTCTATATCGGCATGAAGGACAATAATTATAATCTAGTTCTGACGTTCATGAATCAGAGTCCATTTGAACAATGACGTGGCGACACTGCCTACCACTCATCTTCCCAAAAGAACATGACAAAAACATTCCGTCAGATTTTCGTTTTGGTTTTTGGTTTTGATTCATCTGTCCCCTTACTGTTTTGATGCGGCTTCCACGAATTCCTCTTCTGTGCCAAACTTTTCATCTCAGAGTAGCAATTGCACTCTGGGTCTTCAATTATTTGCTGGATGTATTCCACCCTCTGTCTTCCTCTACAGTTTTTACCGTCTGCAGTTTCCTGTAGTACCATGGAAGTTATCCTCTGATGCCTTACCAGATGTGCTATCTGCCAGATGTCTCATCCGTCAGATAAGCGCTCGAAAATTTCCACGATTTGTATTAGGTGTAAGTTTGTGTAGCTGTATCGTGATGAACTACGAAACAGACCTCTCTTGTCGTTGCCCCATATCTCTCAAGAAGTGATCTCAAGTTAGGTAGGTCATTAAGAGAACGAAGGACGGCAACAGGACGATTTGGTGGATTCCACGTCGCCACGTACATCCTGATCTATTTTAAGTATGGACGTTGCCCGTTAATGCGCTGCACGTTGGCATGCCTCTGTTATATTTAAAGGGTGAAATATACAAACCAGACTAAATTATATTTACTGATTCTGATACTGACGCGAGTCAAATAAACTCCAACGTTGCAGCCGAAGCTGTCAAAAACCTACAAGCCGTTTACACACAAGAATCTTGAAATCTTGTTTTTCTGCTAGTGGCGTCTTCGTAAAGTGTACAACTATTTACACTTTTCTTCTAGGTATTTTGTTTGTTTTGTTTACTCGTCCCAGTGACTTTCCTGTCATTCTATATTTGCAGTTTGGGCTGAAAAGCTACACTCCTAGTGTGCCTCGGTGGGTAGTTGTCTATCACTCCACTGTACTACGAAGATGCTTTTAGCGTAGTAACACTTCGATGTGAAATGTTGAATGTCTTTAAGTTACCAAGATGCAGGTTTGACTTTCATTCAGACGCATGTAGATTTCGTTCCACCAATGAAATCGTTTCTAATTTCAAATGACTGTCGATCGTGAAGATAAAGACAGGGGATTGAAGTAAGGTTGTCAGTCCACATACATATCAGTAATCACGTTTCTCCAAGGGGTTCGCCATGTTTATTACAATTAGTGCTTTAATTTGAGTCAGAATCAGAAATTTCATTCACGCGCGAGATGCCCTCTAAGCTTCGGTTCGTCAGCACGCGTGATTAAAAGTTTTGTGACACAACAGCAAAATCTTTCGCAGGCCATCAGTTACACAGTGCCCCGTTTATTTACAGGGAATTTAAAGGTGTGCTGTTTCAGAGTATATTGATCCTCGTAGAAGCGTTTTGGAGTTGTCTGAAGCGGGGCAAAAATGGCGAATTAACAGAACAAACTTTACAAGCAAACCAGTCTAGATCACTGTTTTTATTTAACTATATTTACTGGTTTCGGCTGAGTTAAACCAACTTCTGGCCTCACACTGAAGTACAGATGGACGGTTACCACAACCGGCGTCCGTTGGTACGCGTCTTTATAAACTATGTGATCAAAAGTATCCGGACACCCCCAAACACATGTTTTCCATATTAGGTTCATTGTGCTGCCACCTACTACCAGGTACTCCAAATCAGCGACCTCAGTAGTCATTAGACATCGTGAGAGAGCAGGATGGGGCGTTCCGCGGAACTCACGGACTTCGAACGTGGTCAGGTGATTGGGTGTCACTTGTGTCATACGTCTGTACGCGAGATTTCCACACTCCTAAACATCCCTAAATCCACTGTTTCCAATGTTATAGTGAAGTGGAAACGTGAAAGGACACGTACAGCACAAAAACGTACAGGCCGACCTAATCTGTGGACTGACAGAGACCGCCGACAGTCGAAGAGGGTCGTAATGTGTAATAGGCAGACATCTATCCAATCCCATTACACAGTACTTCCAAACTGCATCAGGATCCACTCCAAGTACTATGACAGTTAGGCGGGAGATGAGAAAACTTGAATTTCATGGTCGAGCGACTGCTCATAAGCCACACATCACGCCGATAAATGCCAAACGACGCCTGGCTTCGTGTAAGAACCTTAAACATTGGACGACTGAACAGTGGAAAAATGTCGTGTCGAGAGAAGAACCACGGTACACAATGTGGCGATCCGTTGGCAGGGTGTGGGATGGCGAATGCCCGGTGAACGTCATCTGCCAGCATGTGTGGTGCCAACAGTAAAATTCGGGGGCAGTGGTGTTATGGTGTGGTCGTGTTTTCATGGAAGGGGCTTTCACCCCTTGTTGTTTTCCGTGGCACTATCACAGCACAAGCTTACATTGATGTTTTAAGCACCTTATTGCTTCCCACTGTTGAAGAGCAATTCGAGGATGGCGATTGCATCTTTCAACACGATCGAGCACCTGTTCATAATGCACGGCCTGTGGCGGAGTGGTTACACGACAAGAACCTCCCTGTAATGGACTGGCCTTCACAGAGTCCTGACCTGAATCCTACAGAACACCTTTGAGATGTTTTGGAATGCCAACTTCGTGCCAGGCCTCACCGACCTAAATCGATACCTCTCCTCAGTGCAGCACTTCGTGAAGAAGGGCTGCCATTCCTCATGAAACCTTCCAGCACCTGATTGAACGTATGCCTGCGAGAGTGGAAGCTGTCATCGAGGCTACGGTGGGCCAACACCATATTGAATTCCAGCATTACCGATGGAGGGCGCCACGAGCTTTTAAGTCATTTTCAGCCACGTGTCCGGATACTTTCGATCACATAGTGTATATATATCACATTGACAGTCATCTGTCTACGAAGCAATAGAGCAGAGTCCTCAACCCATCCATCGCGTGCGATCGGTCGATCGCCATGGCTTTATGAGTCGATTTTTCAAAATCTTGTCCGAAATCTGTTTAAATGAGCTGTTTTGCAGAATATCAGTTAGCTGACAGTGAGAGTTTCGCACGGTGTTTATAAACGATAAATCTGGCAATACTGTATCCGGCTCTTTCGTCTCCATCTGCATTTCACCGCCTTTAACGATCGCGTCCAGAAATTGTTTCCTCCCACATGGTGAGGTTACTGCTACCTTGGGAAAGCACAGTTACAGGAATTTAATGTGAAACACTTTCCTCAAATACAGTCGGACTTGTCGAATGAAGCTGCTGACAAGCACTAAAGACAAGAGGTTGAAAACAGATTTTCAGATTTCAAGGCAATGGGACCTGTTCTAGCTTTCGTAGCTCAACCTTTCCAAAAAGAAGATATAGAAGATACTTCAAGTTAAATGAATACTCTGTTCTCCTGTAGTGAGACTCAACATGAAGGGGAAATACTTCAGTTCCAAAATGATATCTCCTTAAATTCAGAATACAAGGAAGAAAACTTCTGGAAATTAGTGTGTGTTAAAACCTAACAAAACATTTTAAAAGTGGTATCTTACGTTTTATCATCTTTTGGATAAACTTACGTATGTGAGGTATGATTTTCAATTATGAACGCAGTGAAATCTAAGTGAAGAAATAAACTGATTGATCCTCTACTTTCAGACTGTGTAAGGTTGGCTCTAACAAATTATTCAGCAGATTATAATAAACTTGCCAATGGTATGCAAAGCCAAGTATCTTACCAAACTTTTTTCAACATTTATGACCGTGTATAATTTTTTCCTTGTGCGTAATATCTTGAAAATTGAGCAGTAGGCCTACAACTTCTGATGGAGAGAAAATTACGTTTTATGTTTTGGGAGTTAAAACATGGTTCAAGTAGGCTGTATTCCGTTTATTATCCGTGCAATTGGCCAGTTTCAACCGTGGGTCATTATCAAGCACATATTTTAAGCTTCACTCTTCATTTCACATTCTAATATATCGCTCGTACAAATGGACAGGTATACATTATATTTCTGTGCATATGTGACACTATCACAGCTGTGCCTATACTATGGTATACCACAACTTTAAAAATGTGTATTTAATGAAAGAAACATAATATAACCTTCTGTTATTCATCATTACAAAGAGTATTTAAAAAGGTTTTTTTTTCACTCAAAAACAAGTTCAGAGATGTTCAATATGGCCCCCTCCAGACACTCGAGCAATATCAACCCGATACTCCAAATCGTTCCCACACTCTCTTTAGCATATCAGGCGTAACAGTTTGGATAGCTGCTGTTATTTCTCGTTTCAAATCATCAATGGTGACTGGGAGAGGTGGCCGAAACACCATATCCTTCGTTCGAAATGCACGCTGAACAACTGTCGTCGATTCACTTCTGCCGTACTCAATAACACAAAAAGCTTTCTGTTGAGCGGTCGCCATCTTAGCATCAACTGACGCTGACGCCTAGTCAACAGCGCCTCAGGCGAACAAATGTACAACTAAATGAAACTTTATAGCTCCCTTAATTCGCCGACAGATAGTGCTTAGCTCTGCCTTTTGTCGTTGCAGAGTTTTAGATTCCTAAAGTTGTGGTATTCTTTTTGAATCACCCTGTATATAAATCGATGTTTTAGCAGTAATATCTTTTTAATTTTCTTACGACTGCACTGACATTTTTAACATCAAATTGTCATAATCTCTCTTATGTAATATATTTCGTCAACCGACATCAGAGATACGACTGCAGAATGCGCAGGAGACTGCAAGGGACTGATACTACCAGGGTCGACACATTGACAGCGAGATCGAAGCAATCTTTTTTTTGAGTGACATTTCGTTTCACAGTAGAGTTGAATGTCATGTCGTGTTTAAGTGTCCTTTGCAAGTTTTTGAACAGTGGTTAACAAGATTCAAGGAGCCATAGCAATGGAGGCAACTGAACAAACCGCAAAAAGACAGCCGTTTCATATGAACAGAGTGAATGATTACTAAAAATTGCTTGTGGGAAGAGCATATTAACAAACAAAGTGAATATTCCCTCGTATTAGGCTTCCCTTCTCTTCCTACACAGGATGAGCGCAGCACATGCCGTGACATATGTACAACAAGTTTAAGATACATGTATGCTAATTGACTTTGTATTGCCATTGTAGCCCGAACAATAGTTTTTTTACCTAGAAACATGTTGCTTCATTAAATCATTTAAGTACGTCAACAAAGGTTTGTGACTCGTAGCGGTCTCTGGAAAACATTTTCATATTTCTTGATATTGAAATCCGCACCCTATGGCAAACCATTGCCATCGACGTAGAGTCGGTACAAGACTTACATCTGTGCAGTGCTTCATACGAGGGGAGTTTCACACTGTGTTACCCTGTTTTTACGGTTCCGTTCCTCAGTCTGTAAAAACGGAACCCTTATAGTATAGCTTTGTTGTTCGTCCGTCTGTTTGTCTTTGTGTCCGACTGTTCAGAGCCCTTTTTCTCATGAAAGGGTAAACGTGTCAAGTTCAAATTTATGTAACATATTACACTCTACGGTCCCTTGGAGGCGTAAAAACTTTAAGCTTCTAAGTCAGTTCAGTGAAAAGATACAGCCATTTATGTCACATATTTTGACACTCGTAAACTCACTCAGAACTTATACGGTGCTTCATCCTGAGCTAGAATCATGAAATTTGGCAAGAAGTAAGCTTTCACAGTATAAGTAAAGGCAAATATCCTAAAACTGTTACTTTGTAATTATAAAACACGAAAAATATTTTCTTTGTCATTTTTTATCCACCTGTCTGTCAGTCTGACCGTCTGTTCCTTTTTTCTGGAACAGTTTGGCATATGAAGTTAAAATCTGTGTCATAGCTAAGGTCTATGGTCCATCGACGGTGTAAAAATTTTAAGCTTCTAATTCAATGCAATCAAAAGATACGGCCGTTAGTGTCAGGTATTTTGACATGGGAAAATCATTCATTGAAACCTTTAGGGTACTTCTCGTTGACCTAGAATCACGAAATTTGGCAGCAAGCACTGCTTCACAGTACCAGTACCAGTATCCTCGATGCACTTTTTTGGAGTTTGTAGCACCCTCAGCAGGACAGGTGTTCGCAGTCGCTGGATGTCCGTGCCGATATTTCTTCATAGCCCTGAATAGGTGGTAAGCAGAAGAGGCCAAGCCAGGAAAACACGGTGGGTGTAACAGAACCTTTACGAGGTAAGGTTAACAGACGAGACAGAGAAAGTCGAAGAAAGAGCAGTACCTTCCGTCACATGGTCATGTAGTAAGCGCAGGACCGTTACGGAGATGCTCCACCAACTCCAGTGGAAGTCATTATAAGAGACGTGTATCAGGGAGAAAGTTGAAATTTCGAGAGCGTAGTTGGGAAACATATTACTTCCTCCCACACACATTTCCCGGAATAACAACGAAAAACTTAGTGAAATTAGGGGTTGTACTAAACTTTATTGACAGTCGTTTTTCGCACGCACCATTCGCGAATGGAAGAAGGGGATAATGACAGTGGTATCACAGGCCCATTTTTTTAAAATAATTTGATATGCAATATGTAAATGGTATAAGTGCAGATATTTTATTGGTGACTGAGGAACGTGCAGTGAACAACATTACATCAATATTTATTTCATTTTCAGGGTAATAATTATAGCTATTAGGAGTAGTATGTTTTAGGTTGGTTGGTACCTCCAAAAACATGTGGCAAGAGTAACACATGAATGCTTATTTTCTGCCGGGCAGCACGTCAGGTGTCGGTGTATGGGCGCAAAGCAGTGAGTCCACACTGCAGGGGTAGTCCACTTAGTGATGTAGCTACGACCGTGCAGGAAACATCAGGTAATAAATTATGTGCTATGTTTGCGGGAAGACTGTTGATGCAGATGAGAAGCAACCAATACATTGACGTGTGCACATACACTGCCGGAAAAAAATTGGTGCACTTGGAAAGACGACGTCAATATTGATCCGATGGTGGCATATGCCACCTAGGGGATAGTAGATACACTGATATTGGTTCAACGCTGTCCGCCAACAGATAGCGTAGTGGCATAGCTACCAGAGCGTCATCTGTGCCTACACTTTAATAGGGAACGCTCCCAGCCAGAAGGCTCAGTGTTGTGCAAACGTGTGAAGCAAATAGCCTATCATGTCACGGAGACACACTCGTGCTTCCTGCAGGCAACTGAGCGAGTTTGAAAGGGATCAAAGTGTTGCCTTCCGAGTGACAGGATGGTCCTTTCGATGAACTGCCACACAAATTGGGCGTGCTGCGTCTGTTGCGCAACAACGCTGGTGTCGGTGGTGACGTGAACATTCTCACACCCGTCGACTATGTTCTGAACGCCCACGCAGGACAGACACCTGGCAGGATCTTCGTTTTGTGAGGACAGCAGTGGCAGATCGGACGAGTACCACAGCGCAGATTCGAGGGCTTGTGAGCGTAGACGCGCCAACACGAACTGCTGCGAACCGGTTACTAGCAGTGGCACTACGGGCACGCATACGTCTTACAACCACGCCACGGCATTAGCGTGTGCGGTTCGACTTGGTGCCATCAAATGATCACTTGAAAGACGATGAAAACAGATTCTGCCCGCAGGCAGAGCGTACAACATAGACCTGGTGAGCTCTGTCTCGTAGAGCGCGTTTGTCCAGGCCACACTGGCTCCACCCCAGGCCCTATGGTCGGGGGTGCGAAACTCTTGTTCACCTCTGGACGGTAACCAGAACTCGGTACGTGCACAGTGTTGTTAGATCCGCTCTTTTGATGTTCTCGCAACAGGAAGGTGACGTGGTGTCCCAATAGGATAATGCTCGCCCACACACTGCCCCTCAAACTCAACGTGCTCTGCATGACGTGCAGCAATTTCCCTTCTCAGCACGATCCCCGAACATGTCTCCAGTCGAACACTGGAGGGATACGATGGTACGTGAACAGGTCGAGCAGGCGTGGCATAACGTACCCCGGACAGTATTCGCCATCTGTGCGACTGACTGGATACCAGAGTCAGCGACTGCATGGCTGTCCTTACAGGCTACACAACGCACTGATATGAGTGTTTCCGGATGGGTCGATACCTGGTACCCCAGTACCCTTCGTGCTATTGATCTGCAAATGTAATCATTTAACGTGCTCCATATGCGCTGTTGCAACAATAAATGTTGAGTGAATTGGAAAACTGTAAAAGCGTGTACTAATTTTTTTCCACCAGCGTAATATGGTACCACATATAAAAATACACTACTGGCCATTAAAATTCCTACACCACGAAGATGACGTGCTACAGACGCGAAATTTAACCGACAGGAAGAAGATGCTGTCATATGCAAATAATTAGCTTTTCAGAGCATTCACGCAAGGCTGGCGCCGGTGGCGACACCTACAACGTGCTAACATGAGGAAAGTTTCCAACCGATTTCTCATACACAAACAGCAGTTGACCGACGTTGCCTGGTGAAACGTTGTTGTGATGCCTCGTGTAACGAGGAGAAATGCGTACCATCACGTTTCCGACTTTGAGAAAGGTCGAATTGGAGCCTATCGAGATTGCGGTTTATCGTATCGCGACATTGCTACTCGCGTCGGTCGAGATCCAATGACTGTTAGCAGAATATGGAATCGATGGGTTCAGGAAGGTAATACGGAACGCCGTGCTGGATCCCAACGGTCTCGTATCACTAGCAGTCGAGATGACAGGCATCTGATCCGCATGGCTGTAACGGATCCTGCAGCCACGTCTAGATCCCTGGGTCAACAGATGGGGACGTTTGCAAGACAACAACTATCTGCACGAACAGTGCGACGACGTTTACAGCAGCGTGGACCATCAGCTCGGAGACCATGGCTGCGGCTACCCTTGACGCTGCATCACAAACAGGAGCGCCTGCGATGGTGTACTCAACGACGAACCTGTGTGCACGAATGGCAAAACGTCATTTTTTTCGGATGAATCCAGGTTCTGTTTACAGCATCATGATGGTCGCATCCGTGTTTGGCGATATCGCGGTGAACGCACATTGGAAGCGTGTATTCGTCATCGCCATACTGGCGTATCACCCGGCGTGATGGTATGGGGTGCCATTGGTTACACGTCTCGGTCACCTCTTGTTTGCATTGACGGCACTTTGAACAGCGGACGTTACATTTCAGATGTGTTACGACCCGTGGCTCTACCCTTCACTCGATCCCTGCGAAACCCTACATTTGAGCAGGATAATGCACGACCGCATGTTGCAGGTCCCGTATGGGCCTTTCTGGATACAGAAAATTTTCGACTGCTGCCCTGGCCAGCACATTCTCCAGATCTCTCACCAATTGAAAACGTTTGACTAATGCTGACCGAGCAACTGGCTCGTCACAATACGCCAGTCACTACTCTTGATGAACTGTGGTATCGTGTTAAAGCTGCATGGGCAGCTGTACCTGTACACGCCATCCAATGCCCAGGCGTATCAAGGCAGTTATTACGGCCAGAGGTGGTTGTTCTGGGTACTGATTTCTCAGGATCTATGCACCCAAATTGCGTGAAAATGTAATCACACGTCAGTTCTAGTATAATATGTTTGTCCAATGAACACCTGTTTATCATCTGCGTTTCTTCTTGGTGTAGCAATTTTAATGGCCAGTAGTGTATCTTCATTTGTACCCGTTACAAGCTGTATTATTGTTGTTAGCAACTTAGATACATGAATTGCTAAGCTGGTTGTGCGGTAGCTCTCGCATTTATCTGCGTTTCATACCTTCGGGATTGTCAGGTCGATACTCTTCCGAAAGCCGGGCGGTACGCCGTAGCGCTGGCGGTGTTAAGAACGGGGACCGGGAGCTACGGCAGTTGCAGAGACGGTGTCGGTTAATTACGGCGCTGTTTACGCACGGCGCGGCACGCACTGGCGCCACAAAGTGACGCGCCGCCGCCTCCCCCTCGCTGCGGTGATTACGGCGCCTGCCTGCTGCCTGCTGCCTGCTACCGGCCCGCGGCCAGGGCGCAGGCGGGAGGCGGTCGGTCGCAGGCTCGGCCGCGCTCCGCAGGGCACCCGGCTCGCCTAATTAAAGCCTCGCCGGCTGCCACACAAAAGCAGCGCCGTCTCCTGCTAATTTGAAACGCTGCATTTTAAATAAGAGCAAACGCAAGTGCCGCGGACCGCCCACGCAACATCACCGCAACGGCGCAACTCGGACCGTCCTGCTCCAGCTTCGTTCTCGGCCACAGGCGTGGATCCATAGAGGTTCAGTCCTACGGTTCACAGTTTGTTACTGTCTCGTCCTCCTCCCCTTCTCTAGTGACGCCTATAAGCTGAGGATGACACGGCGGACGGTCAGTACTCGTTCAGATGTTTAGTTTATACAGAATGTAGATGGCGTTACTCCTATGCTGTGTGTGGTTGCACTGAAATGTTCATTATTTCTTCGTTGCTTGCCACATAAGGATGATGTAATTTTAATGGCAACCACTATGTTACCCTGAGCTTTACCGATCGCCACCGGCCGATCAGTCACGAAAGTCTACAAACATCTGCAGTGACCAAACACGGCTTTACGAAAAGATCGTCTTTGAAGAGGTACGGATCCTAGACCGTGCTTCAAATTAATGAGTGATCATAGACGTCGATCAAACAAGAATGTGCCAGGAAATATAATATCGCTACCCTACGGAATCGCCAACAGGAGAAACGAGGTAATTATGGTTCTATGTGAAGTTCCCACAACCACACGCCGTATGATAGATTTCGTTTTTCTGCTGTTAAACGTCATGAAAAACTGATAGCAGTAGTCCGCCTTCTTCTACTACTCTCGCTGATACAAGTTTTATGCTTTATAATGTGAACTACGTTGTCAGATAATAACCATTTACGGCTTTCCTTGGCAATAAAGTGCATAATCCCGCCGCATTACTGTTACTGAAACCTTTTGCAAATAATGTTCAGTCTTTTAAATCAGTTGGAAGTCATCGATTTGGTGACGCAAACACCGTGTGCCATAAACACGCTGCAGTCCAAGCTTGTAAAGAAATCCGATTTAAATTATAATGATTATACAAAATATTTCCAAGCATTAACAATTAAAAATAACACGGTCTTGAGTCATCAAGCTTGCCGCTTTGCAACGACGACATCAGGCTCCGATGCTATTACTTGTATGATAACGATAGGTACCTTATAAGAGTAAATAATCAATTCATGTAGCAAGAAGACTGTTTAAAGTTCAGAGCACCATTAACAGATTTATATCAATATGTTTTCCTTTTACATCGATCATGTGATGTATCGTTCCTTCGTCAACATTTTACTTTCATATTTCAATTTTAAACCTCTACAGATACGAAGGCGATACGTTACAGTTTCTCATTGAGAATGGTATTTGAATGTTGGCTATTTGCGAGAAGATAGTGTTACGCTTTATGTAGAAAGGAGAAACGTCTACCGGCACGTGTCGGTATTTGGTAATGGTTGGATCGTAGCATATCGATAATATTGCTACTCGCATAGTACGAAATAAAAGGCTTCAGGAGGACTATATACAACACCATGTAAGATCTCAACGGTTCCACGCGACTAGCGCCTGAGATGACACACATTTTGTTCGATTGGCCCTGTAGGATCATACAGCCACGTCGTATACCTTGGGTCCAGAAAAGGGCTTGTTTGCAGCAAGACAAAAACTCACACGGGCTCTGAAACTATCGGCACAGCAGGAAGTGTGTGTACGGGGACAGTTGTTGCTGCTTTCCTTGGCGCGGCTAAAGAGAGATTCATACGGATTCCGGTGCGTCAAACAACGCTAGACACAGAAGACGCACCACGTCTCATTTTCAGACGAGCCTAGGTTCTGTGTAGAACATCACGATGGAAGTACCCATATGTGAAGTCGCCGAGGAGAGCGTTGTCAGACTCCGTTCTTCATCGTCAGTCAGACCAAGCACCTAGCGCGATCAGGCATCATTCGAAACATAACGAATCACCTCGGCAATCTGGAAGGGAACCGTTAGATTGCTGACGTGTTAAGGCTGGTGACTGTGTCCTATCTTCGACGTCTCCGTGGCGTTACCATTCAACAAGATGCATAGTACCCGTCGTGTTCTCACCTGCCTGGATACAGAGGATGTTCCACTGTTACCGTGCCCAAGACGTTCTCCAGATCTCTTATGTGTTGGAAACTTCTGGTACCAAGTTCCAAGGGAGACTAGTATGGCGCTATTGTGCCAACCAGTACTTTTCACACTATGTATATCCGCAGATCTCCTACAAGTTTAATTACCTGTTCCACCCAAGTACTAAATAAGCACAAACGGCAAAACTTTCGCGGAATAGAAAACGACTACAATCTCTTGGTAGGGAAAGGCATCAGGGCTTGATGATATACCCACAAGATCCTACAAAGATTACGCGAAAGAACGTGCTCCCCTTCTAGCAGAAGTTTATCGTAGCTCGCTGGAGTAACGAAGGCTAGCTAGCGACGCTCCCGTTTACAAGAAAGGTCGTAAAACAGATGCACGTAATTACACGCCTGTATCTTTGAAGTCAATCTGTTGCAGAATTATGGAACATGTTTTATGCTGAAAAATTATGGCGTTGTTGGAGACCTAAAATCTCCACAAAAATCACCATGGATTCCGCAAACAGATATCTTGCGAAACTCAGCTCTCTCTGTTCCTCCATGAGAGCCACAGCGCTGTAGACAGGGGCGCTCACGTTGATGCCGCGTTCCTTAACTTCAGGAAGGCATTTGACACCGTCCCGCACTGACGTCTAGTGAAAAAAATACTGGCTTGCCGAGTATCGGGCCGGATTTGCGACTGGATGTAGGAGTCCTTGGAGAGAGAACTCAACTCATCGCTCTTAATGGAACAAAATCAACAGAGGTGAAGGTAATTTCCGACGTACTCCAAGGAAAAAATGTGGTACCACCTTTACTGTATACAACGTATATAAACGATCTAGTAGAAAGCGACGGAAGCGCTTTAAGGCTGTTCGCAGATGATACGGTTGCTATAGGAAAGTAGTAACACCTGAAGAAAGTGTCGATTTGCAGAATGATCTGCAGAGGTCTGATGAATGGTGCAGGCTATGGCAGGTGACCCTGAACGTAAATAAATGTATCATATTGCGGATACACAGCAAAGGACATCCACTACTGTACAACTACACTACCGATCAGATACTGCTGGAAATAGTTTACAGCGTAAAATATCTTGGAGTAACTATATAGAGCGACCATAAGTGAACTGATCATGTACAACGAATAGTAAGAAAAGCAGATACCAGACTAATGTAACTCATCCACGAAAGAAGTTGCTTATAAGGCGCTTGTTCGAACTATTCTTGAGTATTGTTCGTCAGTCTGCGACCATTAACAGATGGTAGGCTCACTGATATCTAGAAGAGATAGAGAGAATCTAACAGAGAGCAGCGCGTTTCGTCACGGAATTGTTCATCCGGCGCGAGACCGTTGCAGAAATGCTCAACGCACTCCAGTGGCAGAATTTGCAAGAGAGACGTTGTGCATCACGGAGAGGGTAACCAGTGAAATTTCGGGAGAGTACTTTCCGGGAAGAGTGGGACTACGTATTGCTTTCTCCTACGTACTTTTCCTGAGCCGAGCGGAGTGGCCGCGCGGTTAGAGGCGCCATGTCACGGATTGCGCAGCCCCTCCCGCCGGAGGTTCGAGTTCTCCCTCGGGCATGGGTGTGTGTTATTCTTTTAGAAATTCACACACACTCATTTCCTGAAATGACCACGAATAAAATATTCGAGAAATTAGAGCTAACACAGAGGCTTACGGACAATCGCTCTTCCCACGCGCCATTCGCGAGTGGAACAGGGAAGGCGCGATAAGTTAGTTCTACCTGTGTAATACCCAAGCAACTAGCTCCCAATATCATACATTTTATTTTTTTCTTGTTATTAATATCTATGAATGTTTCCTTTTCCTCATTAGTAATGAAGATTTGTACATTGCCGCAGAAGACGGCAAAGATAGGATTTTAAAATTATCTGTGTAACAAAAGAGCAATGTCCGGAGGACATTCAATTTTTTTAGAAAACTTTTGTTTCAATCTCGCTTGAGAGTACTTATGTTTCAGATCCCACACAAAAAGGACGTGTAATTTTTACTCGTGCGTCAACAATGTGTGTGGTAAATGCTATGTGTGATAAAATGCAAGAAAAAATATATATTAAAAGTTACCATAGCCGCAAGAATATCTTATATATTACGCCAATATTCGTTCACAAGCATGACTTTTGCCTGCAATCATAAGAAGGGGCATTAATTTGTTCCATCCAGCAAGACATCTTAAAATATATATGTGCTAATCATCAAGATTTAGTGAATGGGCTCTATGGTCGGCAATCACAGAAAATTAAAGGTAAATTAATTATGTCAGCGTAACTTAATAGTGGCTTCTATTAAATACATATATGTGTAATAATCGAACAACTGACTTTTTGTTAAGCACCAAGTTCGCTGCAAAATACGATTTGTATGACTTCAGTATTGGTACGTTACACTGTATTTTTCTTACGCTACGAGTAAGACTGTTCATGGCACCAATTTAATTACAACAAGAATTCATGCTTTAATTCCAGTACTTCAAGTAGTAATTATCTCTCATTACGTAAATTTCATGCCGATTCATACTCCTTGTGTTGGCTGTTGGGCAGCACGGTTAGTACACAATAGACCAAGAAACCTAACACATACCATAAGTACCTTCCGGCACACACAGTCAAGTGGCTTGCGGAGTACTGATGTAGATGTATGTAAAATTCCGTTATTTGTCATCCATCCTAGCGTTACAATTTTAATGGCTTGCACAGCGTTTCAAAAGCAGAGCAGTTGTCACTGTTGGTGGTTTCTTTAAACTTTGTGAGGTCAGGTAGAGAGAACAAGAGTTTTTCAATACCGGAGTGATTCAATTACTCTTTATTCTAATTTAAACTGCGGCGTCCTCGCTGCGCGCTGCCCCAGGTGGGTCTCTAAACAGCCAGCCCAAGTTCCACGCCGAACACAGGAAAACTCCTCCGCAAGCCGCGGCCGCGGCTGCCGCTCCACAGGTTGCCCCCGGGGAGAGCGCGCCTGCTCGCTGTGTGGCGAACCGCCGGATCGCCGCCACCTCGGAGGGAGGCTGTCCTGTCTGGCCGCCGGCAGACGCCCGGGCTAAGCTCTCACGAATAAAGAAGGAGGCGGCCAAGCGCGACGAGCTGCGCCACTCTGAAACTTTAAAGGTCCCGCTGTCCCGGCGGAATTCGCTGGCGGTCAGAGTTGGTAGCCCGCTCACCGGACCGGTACAAGTTGCACGCGTCTCGCCGGGCAGGGCGAAAGCGCTACAGTTAATAAGCCATGCCGTCACGATTATGTGGAGTACAGGATGCCCTTCTCATTTTCAGAGTAGTGAAGGAGCTATATATTTTATTTTCTAAGAAACATTCAACAGCCTAGATCGCATAAAATACTTCTTTATTTAAGACAACCGGTTTCAACAGACTTTGCCGTCATCTTTAGGCCTGTAACTAAGTGCTTATACATGGAATATGTCTCATAACACAAGTTCAGACGTGATTTTTGCGATAAAAGTTTTAGTTTGTCATTACAAAAACCGGAAGTGGAACTGCACATTTACATACCTTAAAAATCTGTTTACTGTGAAACGTGTTCATTTTACGTTGAACCTCAAGCCTAGTTGTCGAGTGGAAAAAAATTAGCACATTACAAAGGGGTTTTCATAACTAAAACATTTAAACACAAAGCACCTTGTGCAAAAGGCCATACATACATATCGCTCAAAGATGCTTCTTACATCACAAAAACACTGTACACAGTAGCACATATGTTTACATAAGTTGGACATATTATAAACACCGAAAGTCCCCTTTAAACAGCGTTAAAGTACAACTGGCAGGTAGTATTCAGTGTAACCTCTCAGATGTACCTTATACGCCTTTTAAATGTACACGTTGGAATCACTAGGGACCGTTACAAACTATTCGACAAAATTTGAACGTGATCGGAAGAAATCTGAACGTGATCCGAAACAGCAAAGGTTACTTACGGTTTTTCAGCTCTCCTGTTTTCCGCCGTCGTCTGGCGAGATGACACAGGACTGCATCATTAAAATGTGCCTGAATAAACCGGCAAAGCGTCCCTCTAAGATCTCCCCAGTTCGGTAATACCGTCGGTGCCACCCACGCAACTTTGCTGAGCTCGTTACAAATGCACCTGTCAGAAACTTCGACACCATTTCAGCCTGGCGCTCGCTCTCGTGAGTGAAGGTAGGTAAACCCCACCCAAGGTGCGTTGAAGGGACAGCCTAACCCTCAGGCGCTAGAGCAGCCGCCAGGCTAATTTGGTGTCGAAATTTCTGAACGCATATTTCTAACGTGCTCAACAAAGGCAAGTGTATTAAACACCAGAGTGAGGAACGATTGTCCTTAGCACTAATTGCTGATGAAAGCATCCTACAGTACGTCTACGTCAGTATATAAAATCGCGCGTAACTGGTTTTCCAGTTCAAAGAAAATGTGAACGTCTGACACTTTTTTGCGTATGTCTGCAACTCATAGTGCGGTTTGTCAGACGACACGGTACAATTGGTTCTCTGCATTCATATGTAGGCTAAATACAAAATTGTGTTCCTTGCACTAACCTAATTTAACTATGAATCGAGAGGGTGCAATAGCTTAGACTGGGGACTAGTATTCAAGAGGAGTAAAGTTAAAATCCCAAACTGAACGGCTTGAATTAGGTTTCCCACACTTTTCTTACATCACTGTAGGCAAATGCGGGGGATGGTCTATTTCTCCCCTTCATATTTTTATAGTTCAACGTCTATGTCAACCAGCCTTTCCCTTACACCAGCTGGTTTGGTGAAAATCACAACCGAGTTCTTACCGACTGGACGGCCTGATAAATGCTGAAACAATGCCGAAAATCATTATTTGTACTTTTTACTAAATTAAATTTCCCCACAGATTTTTTCTGTGTGTATATGAAGGCTAATGCGAGGATCTCCTGTACGGATTTTGATTCAGTTTTCACTAACAGACTGATTCACAAGGAGGGTTTGAGTAAGTAATCTATTACCACTTTGACAGACAATTCGTCCTGCCTCAGATACTCAGTGCTCCCGCACGAAGCCGGGGTGGGTCGCCAGTATATGACTAATTACACTCTCATACTTTCGCTTTGTAGAGAAGTTCGTTTCTCAGTGGAGAAATAAAACAGCCAATCTGTTGCAAATAATTGTTTAATACATTTACCTAGGTTCCGACGTCTGTAAGGATGCTGTGGAGTTACACTGCGAGAAGGCAAGGAAGAATTTACGGCTTTTAAATTTTCAT
This sequence comes from Schistocerca serialis cubense, assembly GCF_023864345.2. Lineage (NCBI taxonomy): Eukaryota > Metazoa > Arthropoda > Insecta > Orthoptera > Acrididae > Schistocerca > Schistocerca serialis. The sequence continues at coordinate 421,406,472 of NC_064641.1, forward strand.
TCTGATGAAGACATCATTAAAGGTATCGAAACCTAGGTAAATGGATTAAACAATTATTTGTAGCCGGTTGTCTGTGTTATTTCTCCATTGAAACTGGTATACGGTTTCTGAAAGATAGCCATGTTCAAAACTGTAAGTTGGATTCTTCCTATGATTAGCGTTTTGAAATTTTAAATGTTACTGTAGAGGGATTTTGCAGATATTTAATTTGACAAATTATAACTATGTGACGGATAGCATTTAATGTAATGTTTAGCTTCTGCAATGGTGTATAATATTACAGAGGGACTTGAAACCGTTGGCTTGGTGTTGATAGAAATGTATCTATATTAAATTTGTATGAACGTCTGCGGCCTGTAATCTTTGGACAATTTTAAGCAGGACACAGGCCAATTAGTTCGGACTACTGGTGCTGTCGACTGACTAGCGAAGACTGGGTTGAATGATTAGATGTCGAAACACGTATAATGCAAAGGAATATTTCACACGTCTAATGCAAAGGAATATTTCACACGTATAATGCAAAGGAATAGTTCACATTTACGATAAGGAGTTGAATTTACAGGAAGAACAGTTCAATACCGATTTTCTAAGTAGATTTTCGTTGTTTACTGTGAAGCACTTTGTACAGTGTGATTGTATAGATAAACCTAATATGGTGCGAATATACACTCCTGGAAATTGAAATAAGAACACCGTGAATTCATTGTCCCAGGAAGGGGAAACTTTATTGACACATTCCTGGGGTCAGATACATCACATGATCACACTGACAGAACCACAGGCACATAGACACAGGCAACAGAGCATGCACAATGTCGGCACTAGTACAGTGTATATCCACCTTTCGCAGCAATGCAGGCTGCTATTCTCCCATGGAGACGATCGTAGAGATGCTGGATGTAGTCCTGTGGAACGGCTTGCCATGCCATTTCCACCTGGCGCCTCAGTTGGACCAGCGTTCGTGCTGGACGTGCAGACCGCGTGAGACAACGCTTCATCCAGTCCCAAACATGCTCAATGGGGGACAGATCCGGAGATCTTTCTGGCCAGGGTAGTTGACATACACCTTCTAGAGCACGTTGGGTGGCACGGGATACATGCGGACGTGCATTGTCCTGTTGGAACAGCAAGTTCCCTTGCCGGTCTAGGAATGGTAGAACGATGGGTTCGATGACGGTTTGGATGTACCGTGCACTATTCAGTGTCCCCTCGACGATCACCAGTGGTTTACGGCCAGTGTAGGAGATCGCTCCCCACACCATGATGCCGGGTGTTGGCCCTGTGTGCCTCGGTCGTATGCAGTCCTGATTGTGGCGCTCACCTGCACGGCGCCAAACACGCGTACGACCATCATTGGCACCAAGGCAGAAGCGACTCTCATCGCTGAAGACGACACGTCTCCATTCGTCCCTCCATTCACGCCTGTCGCGACACCACTGGAGGCGGGCTGCACGATGTTGGGGCGTGAGCGGAAGACGGCCTAACGGTGTGCGGGACCGTAGCCCAGCTTCATGGAGACGGTTGCGAATGGTCCTCGCCGATATCCCAGGAGCAACAGTGTCCCTAATTTGCTGGGAAGTGGCGGTGCGGTCCCCTACGGCACTGCGTAGGATCCTACGGTCTTGGCGTGCATCCGTGCGTCGCTGCGGTCCGGTCCCAGGTCGACGGGCACGTGCACCTTCCGCCGACCACTGGCGACAACATCGATGTACTGTGGAGACCTCACGCCCCACGTGTTGAGCAATTCGGCGGTACGTCCACCCGGCCTCCCGCATGCCCACTATACGCCCTCGCTCAAAGTCCGTCAACTGCACATACGGTTCACGTCCACGCTGTCGCGGCATGCTACCAGTGTTAAAGACTGCGATGGAGCTCCGTATGCCACGGCAAACTGGCTGACACTGACGGCGGCGGTGCACAAACGCTGCGCAGCTAGCGCCATTCGACGGCCAACACCGCGGTTCCTGGTGTGTCCGCTGTGCCGTGCGTGTGATCATTGCTTGTACAGCCCTCTCGCAGTGTCCGGAGCAAGTATGGTGGGTCTGACACACCGGTGTGAATGTGTTCTTTTTTCCGTTTCCAGGAGTGCAGATCGAAATCGGTAGTTATAATAAAGAAACAGTAAATCTGTGTATTATAAGAGGACGTGCTGGAAGGTAATACCTTCGAATTTTTAATGTAAGAATTCTTAAAGCTTTTTAACTAACATAAACGGCATCAACATTCTACAACTTTATTCTTCATGTCTACGTATTTGCAGCTGCTACAGGGCTCCGAATTGCAGCGTGTAACATGTTGGTGTGTAATGTTAACTATTTCGGTGTGTGAGAAACAGCGTGGGGAAGTCGGAAGTGTAACGGCAGAAGAGTTAGTCCACACACAGAGCACCCTCTCCTTCATCATGGCAACACCAGTCCACACACCAGCACTGCGACTTCCGCAACAATCCGGCACCCTGGGGGTTCACTGTCGTCGATACGGTACCGACTTGCCCCTTCCCAATTCCACCTGTTTCCAGAAATTAAAGAACACCTTCGAGGACTGCAATTTTAGAAGCAGAGGTGAAGTTGTGGCTCCGTCAACAAAGTCAAACATTCTACATTGACGGTATCAACAACAGGTCTCTCGTTGGAAGGAATGTGCTCGTCGCCAGGGGAACTGTGTTGACAAATAAAGATGTAGGACGTCCATAGCGTCTGTTTTATTTAAGGAGCTTCAACAGTTTTCACATAAAAAATTCGGAGGCATTACTTTCCAGCACGCATTCCTATGGTGCATTTCAAGAATATGTTCTTCAGTGTTTTAAGTTCCAGAGTGGATTCCTCTACTTACTTTCGCTGTGCAATATTTAAGCACTTACTTTCGCTGTGTAATATTTAAGCACCTGCATGATTTTCAATCCAGTCCTAAACGAGTATGTGAATGAAATCATTGATTTCGCCAGCTGTCCGAAACCGACATTAGCAACAATATGAAAGTATTTTAAAAAATATATTTTAGATCTCTTTCAACAATATTTAAATTATAACATTCAATAACATAATCGATATCGATCAAATAAATAATAAGGTTAATAAATTCTAATTTATCCTCTTTTAATTTTTGTTTCCGTACTCGACTGTCCTAGAGGACAGAATAGTTAAAGTCGGTCGCTGAACTAATGCAAAACTAGCATCGCAATCCTCAAGAATTCTTTATTCTTCCAGAACTTTATCAAATCGTTCATCACGAAAAAGTATCTGCAAGGTTATCAGCAAAGTGACAGCTTTGCAGTAATACATTGAGACATACTGTGAAGTTGATTCACATCGTAGTTTTATTACTGGAACAGAGCCTTCGCGATAGGCCTGGTCTGCAAAAGGGATACACACACACACACACACACACACACACACACGTAGTGACACGTACAGCAGCACGGCTTCGCCTGGTCAGCCACCTGCTATTCGTGGTGCCATTTGAGACCTGTGTGTGCAGACTCAATTTCCGGCCCTAACAAATATTTACCCCGTCAACTTGCGGCTGCAAAGGCGCTTGACATTCAGGATTGAGGGGCGTTCCGCCAGCGCCTGGCCGTACCGGCGTCTTTCCCAGGACCATCTGCGACATTCATCTCGCACTTCACTCCCAACAAAGCTAGATACAGTCGTACCACTGTATAGTTACAGGAACGAAAAAAACAAGTGCAGACGTGCTACAGTTCAAAAACCATTGTGTTATTTGGACAACATATATGCCTGACATTGTCAATTTAGGGAGCGAGCTAGATTAACGAACAGAAGTACAGCTTGAAACCCCCAAGATCCCTATCGGACAGGATTTATTGGGAAGACCGGTTTCGGCTAATTACGTTACCATCATCAGTCTTCTGCAGTACATTTCAATGAATATTGACCAAATAACTCTTATATAGTATCATATCATTTACGAAATGTCGTTCTATATGATACGATACGATATACGACGCATTTTGTTAAGATTCAGTGAAATGTACTGTAACGTTCTTTTAAAAAGGAAGCCTTATAATACTTTGGAATGCTTAAATGAAAGTGTAACGTTCTTTAAAAAAACTTTACGATTACGTTGAATGAATGCCGGTACTGTGGAATGGATTCTAAACTCGAATTACCGTGTTGTGTGTTGTAAGTGCAAGTGGTGTGCTTACTCTGTGTTATTGTTAGCAAAAACTGTGTACGAACTGTTTGGGAAATGCAACTCCCAATACAAATTTAGAAATACAGTCACTGCAAAATACATTCAGCTCCTTAGGCACTGAAGTTACTAATTATCAGCCAACTCATCTATAGTAACGCGCTGGTAAAACGAAAATCATAATTATTTAACATCTTCATCTCGCTTGCACGAAGATTTCCGCTTCCATGTTCTCGTAATTCCTACATTAATGTAACACTGGGTGGCTTCACAAAAACTGCCTACTTCATCATCTTCCACTTACAGACAGCTACCTACAACTGTGCGCCCAGCGCTCTCTTACTGCAGCGCTACAATCCCAGACCAGAAGCAGTATCTTTGGCTCTGCGTTCGTGCACAGTCAGCGATCCGCATTATAAAGCCTATCAGAGACATGCATCGTTTATATCATAATTTCAGTTTAGTTTACATTAATATTCTTATCATATTCGGGTGCCACATACAAGTGTGCCCCAGCTGACTCCTTTCAGTACTGCAGAAGACCTGGTGACGGCAACGTAGTTTGCTGCAACCAGTCATCACAATAAACGACGTACAATAGTGACTTTGCCTGTTTGAAGTTCTACTCCTGTTTCCACATTATGTGAACAAGGTACAAATAGACATTTGAACTCCTACTCACAGCTGGCCTCTTCGTAAAATGACCCCCTGGATTTAATTTCTATGTAATATAACTACATAAAATTGTAACCGGTCATATTTTGAAATATTTGGTGTACCAGATTTCGGGCTTTTTCAGTCTCATTTTCAGATGGGGCACATGGGAATTACATCTTTATTTCCGTTGCGCAATGCAGGGTACTGGCTCTATAAGAAGAAGGGAGAGAAAACATTTGTCGGCATATGTCGAGTTGTGTCGAAAAACGAATTCTTTTACTTACAACGACAGTAAAATGGAAACTGACAGACGGATACTAACTTGCAAAGTAGCCCATACTGTCGCAACAAGTTAACTAATTCGTTTTTAGACACAACTCACGATAAAACCATCACGCATGGGGATATGTTAAAACTTTTCTCAATCTGCCTCTCGTCAGAAAGCCACAAAGCTACTGCCATGTGCCCATTTCAAGGTGAGCCCGAAAAGGATCGAGAACTAGTTTATGAGAACAAACAAATACTGGTGATTGGTGACTGGTTGCAGTTTCCTCTATTTATATTCAATGAATAGTCACGGATTGTAGTACATCCATAAAGGATAAGCTTTGTCTGGAATTTTTGTATTTCGTGCTCAACGGCACTATCCTAATTGCTTGGCCCAATAAGTGTGATGGTAAAGAACGCCCCACAAGCGTGTGCAATACGCAGTTGGTGATTTTAGATATAGTGTACATGATTAAAATAGTGTAGCACGATGATAAAACGTAAGAAAAGCACCAATGCTCGAGCGATTAAAACACGAAAAAAATGACTTTAAAATACGAATATATATTTGTTCTACCGTCAATCAAGGCCATTTATCTGTGAAACTTTGCGCTTGGTGCAATCGATGTTTGAATATCAACCAACCTAAACACTGTAGACGCACTTGTAGCTGAAGTAACAACATCGTGTAGCAGTTAGTAATGACCAGCAAATTCATATAGGCAGAAAATTAAACATTTGTTTGAAACAATAAGATGCCGTATTTTCAGAGTGATCTTTCCCAAAATAGATGTTGCTTTGTTGTCGTACGTTCTTCCCTTATTTGTCACACAGCGGAATAGATCAAATCGTGGTAAAAGATCTGTTTAAAGTGATCGCTATGGCTCTGTATCCTGGTCTATTACTGCGCAGATACATCGAAAATGATGTAGTATGTATATATGTTGCTCTTGTCAAATGTGCATACTATCCCATTTCGCCACGTTGTAATCATTTCGTGGAATCTCCACATCTGCTCTTGCCTACACGGACGTCTAGGCCTTATGAGAGGGAGACATGGAGAAATTCTTGGATCGCACAATTAGTGTCTATACCAGCGTGAAGTTTACGATGGAAACTGAGAAGAGAAGGTAGACCTTCTTAGACGTCATAATTGGGCGAAGAGCAGGGGGTCGGACTGGTCACTCTGTGTGTCATAAACTGGTTCGTCAGTGGGCACAGCTTCCGTCAGCACGCGCGAAAGAGAGCTGTACTGAACAACGATACGCAGAACCTAACAGCTTTCCAGGTGAGAACTATCTTGACGCGAAAATAAATCACCTAACGTTGCTGAAACATAGATCCACACACATTCCTCAAATATTTTGTAAGGTTTGTGTAGAATAATGAAATACTGAAGAAAAGTAGCAATGTACGTCTTGTAGACTCTGCTTCACAGTAGCTTCTTTCCTAAAGAAAATGTTGTGAATTTAGCCAAATGAGTAATGAATTTAAGAGGAATTCTTACGCGAATTTCTTTAATCGTGGTAAATTTTCATGTTACTGGATACGAATAAGTCAGAAGGAAACTCCAACATGGGATGTTTGTAGTGAAGTAGGTGGTCTGAATTATCTAATGCCAAACAAAATTAACATCAGAAAAAAATTATCTCTACATAGATTGTATTGTATTGTATGCTAACCGGGAACCTAGAAACGATGGAGAGGCTCCGTCCCCGCCGCAGCTGCAGTGGTCCACAACCCCACGATGACTACCGCAGTCCACTTCACCCCTCCGCCGCCCCACTCCGAACCCAGGGTTATTGTGCGGTTCGGCCCCCGGTGGACCCCCAGGGAACGTCTCACACCAGACGAGTGTAACCCCTATGGTGGTGTACGCGTACGTGAAGAACTTGTTTGCGCATCAATCGCCGACATAGTGTAACTGAGGCGGAACCAGCCCGCATTCGCCGAGGCAGATGGGAAACCGCCTAAAAACCATCCACAGACTGGCCGGTTCACCGGACCTCGACACAAATCCGCCGACTGGATTCATGCCGGGGACCAGGCGCTCCTTCCCGCTCGGAAAGCCGTGCGTTAGACCGCACGGCCAACCGGGCGGGCCTCTACATAGATAATGCAGATATTGGTTACTGTCTTGCTGTCATCCCACGTATGTACACCTATATTACGAACAAATGTGGTGAATAACACTAGAATATACAGTATCTTATTATGTAGAAGCACTGAGCTGGAGATATGTACTGTAGATATTTGGTATGATAAGCATGTATCTGTGTTACATAGATAATAGTGTCTTCCTTGTTGATATCAGCTCAAAATAATTTACTTCCATTTGTATGCTTTGCAAATGGCAAATAACGAAATGCGTAGTATAATTGGCACTACGGAAGGGGCTTAAGTTGGCTATATGGCGGGGGCAAATTTCAAATATAAATTTAATAAGAAAACGGAAAGACTAAAGTGTTCCAAAATCTGCGACGACTGGCTATTCAGATTTAACAGGAGATCTGATTTTAGAGTTCTCATGTGTCTTTCACCAAACAAACCACTCCGTAATTACAGCAAAAGCTGCACACTGAAAATTAGGTTACACGAAGCGGCCTTATATTTTAATCAGCTGATCATTTGAATGTCAGCTACTGAAATGATGTTGACACACACATGATAGAAAACAAAGGATACAAAATATTCAGGAAGTTCATTATGCAACCGCAGCGGAAAAAAAGCGACAGTCTGTTCAATACGAAATTCAGAACAGTGAGCAATCAGAGTTTTTAAAAAGTGCTATTTTCTGGTCATTAAATATGATGTTTACAATTTTTGGCTCAAACAGGTATTGGACATAAACAATGAAAACGGGGCAATGTATTCATCGTGTTGCGGGATGAATATCGACTCGAACATGGTGCCGCCTCGCTTTATCTCTTCATCAGATCTTCTCCCAGGCTATGTTTAAGCGACGCGAGAAATCGATAGCGCTAATACGTTTTGCATGCCTGCAGTTTTTTTTATCTTGTCTGGTGCAGGCTGTAATAGAGAAGTAAGTGTAAATCACGGTCCTTATCAGCGGCAAATACTAGACGAAATGTAGTCTATGTTACTAAGGGCAAGAATAAATAATTGAAAGGAAGACTGCATGTAAACAATTCGTCGACGTCCTTAAAGACATAACTCTAGCTCTGCTGAACAAGTACAGTAAATGTAAATCGTAGTGGTCTGCACTCATTGCATTTGTTTAGGGGAAAAAGTTAACCGCGACGGCTGAACGAGGAGTTAACACGGAGCACCCTAATACAAATCCATCTCGATTCTTCCGAGTTAAATGGTGTCACAGGCAAGTTGTGCATTTTGTTAGACGTAAAAATATAGCACATCTTGACTAGTGAAAACAACGAGTCACAACTGAAGGCAGTCGACCTACACAAATATAAAGAACAGGAATACGAAAAACAGTGAATGTATTATTTCGTTCACATCGAAAGCCAGTGGGCAGACTAATTTCATTATCAAAAATCAGGGGAATAGCATTTCGTTTTCGGAATGCTGGTATCCATTATTTTGAGATTTTCATCAAAGGCTCGGGGACTCCACACGTCGAGCTGGGCGTACACATGGGTGTTTCCCGCCGTTCCCTTAATTGTTTACGGAAAATGCTAGATGGTTCCTTTGAAAATGACAGGACCGATTTCATACCACCATCCTTAAGAAAACTACTCTTGGGCTACATCTATTCGTCGACGAGACATGAAACCTTTGTAATCTTCCTCCCTACTTTCCTAGGGGGTGCTCGAACTCACAAGCTCAATAAGACGATATGGCCTCCACTGCCCCGAGACAACTGGCGACAGTGGCAAGGGAAATTTAGTGCTAACAGTAAAGAGCAGTATGACCTGGCGTAATTTTTTGAACTCACTAGAACCGTTAAAAGTATTCCAGTGGCTAAATCGAAGAAAAAACTGTTAAGAGAGATCAATAAGTGCTTTCAATGAAACTGTGCAGCCCATACTTAATAGCTCACACGCAATCAGTGTAATCAGAAGCAATATTCGCATATGTTAACCCAGCTGTATAAAAGGGATACTGCGAACTTCAGGCCGAAATGTACGGGATGGAACGACATGCGCCTCGCAAACATTTACAATTAAGGTCAAATCTGACAACTTAATAAGGCAAATCTCTGCTGCAGAGATAATAAACAGAGTTGAGTAAGACGAGAATTTTACGGTTATTTTCACGTTTTTCTTGGCAAATAACTTAAACAGTACACTTTGATTTCTTCTATTGCTGTACATTAACTTCTCAATAGCGAAATAGGAACAGCGGCGGATCGATTTGTAACCTGAACAGTCTGTGATCGCAGTAATATTTGCGTCTTTCCCCTGTTCAGCAACGCGCATGCTCGCCCTACCACGCTAGCAGCTGCGTACCAGCGTCCAGCTGCCAGTTAATCTTGTTGGAAACTGGCCGACGCCATCGCTCGCTCCGCCAAAATCCAATTTTAATTAATACGTCCTATATTGAAACCAATAAAAGGCACACGAGTATGGCCGACTGAATTGGCTCGTTCGCTGTTCCTAGAGTGGGGGGAATGGTAAATGGTGGCTGCACGTTAGCTGCCCTGACGGACTGGTGACGAAAAGCGATATTTTGTAACGACAGGACGTCACCCTGTCGATGAACAGTGTGCGAATCATTACCGTGTATTATCTTATACCCACGTGGACTCTGCTGGCGCACTCCCCAAAACGTACGGCAGAGTGGAAACGCTATCTCAGTGTCATACAACTAATGCCTCATACACTGAAAGCGCCGAAAGAACTGGTATAGGCATGCGTATTCAAATACAGAGACATGTGAAAAGGCAGAATAGGCGCTGCGGTCGGCAACGCCTATATACAACCCGTGTCCGGCGCAGTTGTTACGTCGGTTACTGCTGCTACAACGGCAGGTTATCAAGATTTAAGTGAGCTGGAACCCATGAGCGATGGGACATAGCATCTCCGAGGTGGCGATGAAGTGGGGATTTTCCCGCACGACCATTTCACGTAAATATCAGAAATCCCGTAAAACATCAAATCTCCGGCATCGTTGCAACCGCAAAAAGATCTTGCAAGAATGGGCCCAACGACAACTGAAGAGAATCGTTCAACGTGACGAAAGTGCAACCCTTCCGCAATTTTCTGCAGATTTCAATCCTGGGTCATTAACGAGTGTCAGCATGCGAACCATTCGCACCCGAAGGCCCACTCGTTTACCCTTAATGACTGCACGACGCAAAGCTTTACGCTCTGCTTGGGCCCGTCAACACCGACACTGGACTGTTGATCACTGGAAACATGCTGCCTAGTCGGACGAGACTCGTTTCAAATTGTATCGAGCGGATGGTCGTGTACTGATATGGAGACAACCTCACGAATCCTTGGACCCTGCATGTCAGCAGGGGACTGTTCAAGTTGGTAGAGGCTCTGTAATGGTGTGAGGCGTGTGCAGTTGGAGTGATATGGGACCCCTGTTATCTCTAGACACGACTCTTAACAGGTGACAACGTACGTAAGCATCCTGTCTGATCATCTACATCCATTCGTGTCCATTGTGCATTCCGACGGACTTAAGCAATTCCAGCACGACAATGCGAATCCCACACGTCCAGAATTGCTACAGAGTGGCTCCAGGAGCACTCTTCTGAGTTTAAACACTTCCGCTGGCCACCAAACTCCACAAACATGAACATTATTGAGCATAATTGCTTGCAACGTGCTGTTGAGAAGAGATCTCCACCCCCTCGTAATCTTACAGATTTATGGACAGCCCTTCAGGATTCGTGGTGTCAGTTCCCTCCAGCACCACTTCAGACATTAGTCGAGGCCATGTCACGTCGTGTTGCGGCACTTCTGCGTGCTCGCGGGGCCCTACGCAGTATTACGCAGGTGTACCAGTTTCTTTGGCTCTTCACTATATAAGGCCATTGTACAAAATATTAGGCACACCTATACGACGACACACTGGTCGCTTTGGAGCGATCTACGTGGTTAAGAACTGGCACCAGGCGGACACTTGACTTTCCACCGTTGACATAAGTGGTGGTGGTGGTGGTGGTGGTGGTTGTTGTTGTGTGTGTGTGTGTGTGTGTGTGTGTGTGTGCGTGTGTGTGTGTCTCAATCGTTTATATGGAATCAGCGCACTAAAACTGTTCGATGTGGTGACGTGATAGCATGGCAGAAAGGAGCTATCGTTTTGGACCTGCCAATAGCGTGAGTGAAGGTTCCGTATCTGTTGGTATATTAACATGGACTTTCTAACGCGTCTAACATGGAATGGCGTATTACTTGCAGCAAATATGACGGGACAGTTTTTCGGAAACAGTATCGCCACATGTGCAAATCAGTAATGAAACTCCCATTTAATCGGAGTACTTAATTTACGTCGATATAATTGATTTACTACAGTACTAGTGATCGTCAGTAGATAACTGACACAGCCTTGTTGTTCTCGTACTTTTAATTCATATCTGCATGCGATGCAGCAGTGGAAAATGTTGAACGCACCGTGAGGCAATGAGCAGCGACGCGTACTGGCCAAAGCAGTAAGCAGTAAGTCGCACCCTAGGGATAAGTTCTTGGAAAGGCCGTCGGAGGTGGTCCAAATAGTCACTTGCCACCGGACAGAGGCCGTTGCTGTGTTTTGGAAGTACTTTTCGTGCCATGACTGGGGCCAGTTATTCAGGTCGCCGTAAACATGAACCAGGACGTTTATTTCAACATTCCATGTGACAAAAGCTGATCTTTCTACCACAGCTTCTCGATGAGTAAGCTGTGGACACTGCCCTCTTCCACGAAGACAGCAGCCGCGTCTGCAGGGCTGCACACACACACGTTACTGGTGTAACGAACATTCAGGCACTCTATCGCACTTCGACTGCGCCGCTAAATCGCCCAACCTTAATACTATAGGAAATATCAGGGACCATTAGGAACAGAGGGTCGGTCGAAGGAAGCAATCAACACTCCTGCACTTTGGTGGTTCAACGGGATCTAATCATCAGTAAGTGATATCACCTGGATATGGCGAAAGAAATTTGTAGCCTCTTTTCCTGGCCGAACTGAGGCTGCTATTAAGTTAGAGGCGACGTTACACTGTATTAGTCTGGTGTCTCCAAGATATGACTTTTCCGGTGTGCTTATCCTGAACTAGTGTTACAAGTAAATGTGGTATTCTTTACACAGTGATCATTGTAAGATTCTGCAAAGATTACGTGAAAGAACTTGATCTCCTTCTAGCAGCAGAAAAGATCGCTGGAGCAACGGAGAGTACCTAGCGACTGCAAAAAGCGCAGTTCATTCCCGTTTTCAAGATGGGCTGTAGGACAGGTGCACATACAGGTAATTATAGTTCTCTGTGGTCAACGTTGACCTGTTGCAGAATTATGGAACATGTTTTGTACTCACAAATTATGACGTCTTCGGAAAACGAAAATCTCCTCTGTAAAAATCAACAAGGATTCCACAAACAGAGATCTTGCGAAATTCATCTCACTCTCTTACTTAAGGAGATCCATAAAACTGTAGACAACGGTGCTCAGGTTGATGCCTGTCCCTTGACTTAATGAAGGCATTTGAAACCGTTCACAAACGTCGTGTAGCGGAAAAAAAAAGAAAACCTTACCGAGTATCGAAAAAAACGCAACAGCATACCACATGCAATTCTTTCACACAGGAGATGTTCAATATGCCCTCTGTGGCCACTGCTGCCTGCATCTACCTGTCGTCGAAGTGAATCACGGAAGCACTGATCTATCCTTGAACTGCTGCGTATGGGTTCGCAGCCATCCATAATACGGGTACGGAGACTCTGAACATCTTGTACTGTGGTTTCATACATAAGCGCTTTCAAATGACCCCACAAATAAAAGTCCAGTGGGTTTAGGTCCGGAGAGTGTGGAGGTCAGGCAATTGGTCCATGTGTATCTATCAATCTGTCATCGAATCTGTTATTTACAAGCCGACGGACATTATGATTAAAATGAGGTCGTGTTCCATCGCGCATGAAATACCTGTTTTGTCACACAGCTAAAGGCACATCTGCTAACAGATCACGCATAATATTCTCTATGAAATCATGATAACGTTGACGGTAGAGCCTGGGTGGAAGAAAGTGAGGCCCAACCAAACAGTCACCAACAACTCCGGTCCAAACATTGACAGAACATCTTAGTTGGTAACGTGCTTCAACAGTTGCGTGAGGATTGACGGCTGGCCATACATTACAATTGTGAAAATTTACAATATGATCTCATTGAAACGACGCCTCTTCTGTGAACAGTGCCGCATCACTAATATCGGGGTTGACACCTTGTTGAATAAACCATTACCAGAAGAGTACCTATGCAGGAAAATCAATTGCTGATAGTACCTGCACACGGTGTAAATGGTATGGATACAGCTGGTCCTCGTGTAACATTCCCCAGTCATGTGGTCAACATTCAGTGCTGCAGCAACATGTATTGTACTCACACCAGGGTCGTCCGCTACTACATGAAGAGGAAGAGTTGAAACCTCCTATTGCGGTGTCGCTGTCGTTCTAGTATCGCCCCGATGGCGAGTATCAGGCTTAAATGGCCCACGTTCCCTTAGACGACGATCAATGACTTCAGACGTTTTACTGTCGGGGCACCTTCGTCCTGGAAATCTCTACCGGTACAAAGGTTGAGCGCGAGCGGCATTGCAGTCAGCTAATTCATACATCAAATAGGCATCTGCCATCCCTGTCTTTGTGTACATTGCCACTACCCAAGCCAAGTCTGTGGTTAACACTACGTAGTAACCAGTTGCTTGCAACGGTCGTACTGATCGCTGAAACAGTTGATTTTGTCTGTAAACAAACAATGACGTATGTGGCATGGCAACAGGAACATGTAAAACTAAACACTGGCTGTGTACAACGTAACCAGACGTCACCTAGAGTGCATGTTCCCCATGATTGAAACGTTCTGTTCTTTTGTGTTTCCCATGATTAATTAGTTGGAGAAAATGAGCTGTACCAAAGAGACAAAGCGTTTCCAGACTCATGTTTATATAACATAATTTCTTCGTCTGCGTGTGAGGAACGTGTTCAGTAATTTGTGCCGAACATTTTTGTTACGCCCTGTATTACTATCACTGTCGAATAGCGCTCATCAAGCTAACAACGTTTCCAACATGCGCTCATGTCTGTACACAACTCTATCCTCAGAAACAGTTACCAGAGTATAGATTCATTGAACAATTACAATGTTACGTGGTTCCCATATAGAGGAGGGAGCAGGCTTAGGTGGTCTGTTTCTCATTATTTCAGAAATACTGACAGTGGGCTTTGGAAAATTATGTAAAAACGTCAGGCGTGTGGTGTGCTCGGTAGAATGATGGTCTCTCTAGTTGTCAGGTATGAGTCCACATATTTATTAACACGTGGCATTATCGACTCCACATGTTAAATTGTCAGACTTCTGAAACGTGATCAGCACTGCAGAGTGATAAACAAAAGTGGTTTTTGACAATCCACAATTAATGGTTTTGGAAACATAGGTAGACTGTCGTAGTATCGATAGTTTCTTGAGTGTGGATTACACATGGATCCGGAATTCCTACCCCAATGCACCCAGCTACACACTCTCACCAAGTGCTTCGACTGATTGCTCATTTCACTTTACAGAAACATCGTTATGCCAAAGACTTGGCGTCTCAGTGAAGAAGTGAATCCGTACCATAAAAACACAACTAACACAGCCCCACTAATTATGCTGTTCAGGCGAACGTTGAAAAATAACCTAGACAAGTCTCAAATTAACTGGCACGTCGCAATTGTTCTGTTCCGTGTCATCGGCTAGAAATGAGTCCCAGTGCACCGCCCCTGTTACGGAATGGCCACTCCGCAGTGGGCTCCTGCCACGTCACAACGGCTCTTAGCCCATGGCGTAACGGCATGCGTAACGTAGACTATACAGTCTGGTCGCCATTTAAACTTCCCAGGGGAAATTAGTCGAGCGCTATTCATTTGGGTCCCATGAAGGGGAGCAAGGAGACGTTTGGACAGAGACGCGTCAGGGAACGACAGCTAAAGCCATCTCGAACTTCACTTTTTTCTCCCACTGAGCGAGCAGGGCGCTCAAGAGTAATTGAGTGTTTCAAAAGATCTCCAACTAATGGGCGACTAAAATCAAGACGAGCTCTCGGCAATAAAAATACCTTGTACGGACAAATGCATGTCCAGTGCTCGGTTAACTGTGTGGAGTGATCCACCAAACGGGAGTAAAGGAAGTTCTGTACAGAAAGCGTGTTCGGCAGGAGTTTGGTTAATCACCACTCTTGGTTACCGCAAGCGTATACAACGTACAGGAGGAAGCGAAAGGAAACTGCATTGCAGAGATACTTACGCACGGGGAAGATCAGTTCATGTTTTTAACTAGCATCAGTTTTGAAATTTTACCTCCGACATAGTATTTTTGCATTAAACTAAGGAAGACTCAGAACAGCTGAGTAACGGAACGGACACAGGTTACTTAGCGCAGAACTGGAGGTATCTCTAGAGACGGAAATGCAAAAGAAAGAATTGTGACTCGCTTAAAATGAAAATTGTGACTATAAAGAAACAGAAGTGAGAAGTATGCAGGAATGGCACCAGATGCAAGACGGCGCAAGGAAGGAAGCTTTCCACAACATAATAATTACACCGATTTATTCTGTGTAACCACCACAGCCTCGACAAATTCAGAGGAAAACATCGTTTCCAACGTCATAATGAGTACTTTATTTAGTACTACTGCTCTGTTTCGATGTTTATCACACGAAAATGAAATAGAGCTCAAAACCGACCATTATTGCAGTACAACGTAATAATTTGACACAACAGCCTAATGGAAAACAACGTCTTTCAATGAAAATTTGTGTACTGCCATTAAATATTGATGTAGAATTTTCGTAACAATTCAGTTATTGATAAGGTGTAACATGGTCCTCTTGACTATTGCAACGATCCACTGTGTAAGAATTCGCAAAATTAAGTCGTTGAATTTCTTTATTTAATTTAGTTACTGAATTCAATCATTATGGTCATTATCAGATTGGCCTCAAAAATAAAGAAAGGACGTGCATATTTTTGAGTAAGAGCATAACGATAAGTTACAACAGTATAACTAGTAGCGTTGTTTCGCATGACCTGAGAGGCATCTGTCAAAGAACTTACGTGTCAGCTCATCACTTGTATTTACTTTCTCTTCGCAGACTACACAAATGAAAAATTAAACTGAAACACAACTTCAAAATTCCAACTTCAAAACAAAATTGACAATTCACAAACTCATAGCAACTGGAGTACCCAGACGCGAAGTGAAAACTTATTTCTGTAACCAGCTGCAGCTTTGGAATGAATAAAAATGAGAAACATGTTATATGGAGTATTTTGTTCGGATTAGTCTGTAGTACCACCTGCTAGAATAATTACACTTCCCCCTGAAACGCCTTGTCCCGAATTATTCACAGGTACTTCGGGGTTTTCGGAAGACGACTGCACGGAAACCACAAAACAAACAGAGTAATGACAAATGTCAATGGATACAGCATCTCTCCAAGTTCCGATTCGTAATACACGCCGAGGCGTAGTTGCAGAGCGCACCACTAGAGGCAGACATGTCAGAGTTAGTGCCTCGTCTGTTCCGTTTCAGCGCATCGAATTAGCTGCCCCGGCAGATAGACAAGCTAGTCAATAGATGGAGGGCTGCTGCTGTAGCAGGGGCGACTTCAATGAACTGCGCGCATGCTGTCCTACAGACGTTGGGCGCATCACAAATTCCCATTTTGAGCACCTGCAATGTGAGTTAAATACTTGGAGAGATGCTCTCTCTGTCCACCTAATTTGTGTGTACTCTCCGCGTGTTTTGTAGGTGGCGAGCCGTCGTCTTCCGAAACCCCGGACGTGCCTCTGAATCACCCTGTATATTGTGAACGGTGAACTCCCGTTCGTAGTTATTACAGCCTGACGCTATCTCCCTGGTAAGAATGACGCGGTGTGTTCTATTTCCCACAGTACTTTAGCGACAGTAATGAACTCGCCAAGTAATAAGAGGATAAGATAATATTTCGCTTTTCTTCAAGCACTGCAATGGGTGGTGTTATTTTAATATGCGATCCGAGCCGGTCTGCTATCAATATTCAAAGATGTCACGTCCAGCGAATGCAAGAGCTAGTGAGTCTTGTGGCAAAGGTGGGGAGGGGGGGGGGGGGTGTTAGCATGTGGGAGGTTGGCACAGTGTTACCTGGGGCGGAAGAACGGCGGCAGCACTTACAGTATATGTTTGAAGGGTCATCTGCATGTGAAGTGGAGTTTATGCCGAGTATTGGTAGGAAGGTGTTATCTTACCGGCCCCTCTAATTCACCGTCGAGATTACCAGCGTGTGTGCGCGCTTCAGTAGTTTTAATTAAAAGACGACAGATACATCTGCAATATGACAAGGGAAGGACATTAGAAACGAATAAACGATGGGCATTACACTGGGGTTCCAAAAGTGAAGTAATAGCCATACGCACATATAAAGATGGCGGTAGTATCGCGTACACAAGGTATAAAACGGCAGTGAACTGCCGGAGCTGTCGTTTGTAGTCAGGTTATTCGTGTCAAAACGACGGGAATTAACAGACTTTGAACATGGATTGGTAGTTGGTGGTAGACGCATGGGACATTCCATTTCGGAAATCGTTAGAGAATTCAATATTCCGAGACTCACAGTGTCAAGAGTGTGGCGAGAATACCAAATTTCAGGCATTACCTCTCACCAACGAAAACGCAGTCGCCGACGGTCTTCACTAATGGGTTGAGAGTAGCGGCGTTTGAGTAGAGTTTTCAGTGGTAACAGACATGGAACACTGGGTGAAATAACCGCAGAAATTAGTGTGGGATGCACGCGAGCGTGCGGCGAAATTTGCCGTTAATGGACTATGGCAGCAGACGATGTATGCGAATCCTTTGCTAGCAGCAAGACATCGCCTACAGCAACTTTCCCGGGCTGTTGACTGCACTGGAAAACCGTGGCCTGGTCAGACCGGTCTTGATTTCAGTTGGTAAGAAGTTATGAAAGGATTTGAGTGTGGAGGCAGATCCCACCGAAGCCATGAACCCAACTTGTCAACAAGGCATTGTGCAAGATGATGGTGGCTCGATAATGGTGTGGGTTGTGTTTAAATGGAATGGATTGGGTCCTCTAGTCCAGCGGAAGCGATAATTGATAGGAAATGGTTATGTTCGGCTACTTGGAGAACATTTGCAGCCATTCACTGACTTCATGTTCCCAAACAACGAAGAAGTTTTCATGGATGACACTGCGTCATGTCAACGGGTTATAATTGTTCACGATAGGCTCGAAGAACATTCTGGACGCCGGCCGAAGTGGCCGTGCGGTTAAAGGCGCTGCAGTCTGGAACCGCAAGACCGCTACGGTCGCAGGTTCGAATCCTGCCTCGGGCATGGATGTTTGTGATGTCCTTAGGTTAGTTAGGTTTAACTAGTTCTAAGTTCTAGGGGACTAATGACCTCAGCAGTTGAGTCCCATAGTGCTCAGAGCCATTTGAACCATTTTGAACATTCTGGACGTCTCGAGCGAATGATTTGACCACCGAGATCGGCCAACATGAATCCCATCGAACACGAATGGACATAATCGAAAGGTCAGTTCGTGCACAAAATGCTACACCGATAACACTTGCGCAATTTTGGACGGCTATAGAGGCAGCACGGGTCGTTATTTCTGAAGGGGATTTCAACGACTTGCTGAGATCTGTCAGGTCGAGTTGCTGCGCTCCGCCGGGCAAAAGCAGGTCCGACACGATATTAGGAGCTGTCCCGTGCGTTTTGTCATCTCAGTGTACAGTCTGATATGCAAACATTTGTCAGCTTTCGCATTAATGTTCGCCGCTGATTGGTGTTGTTTAAGTGTCACGTGTTTGAGAGTATTCTTTTCAAATCCATATTGCGAGTAGTACACTCTAGGTCCAGATGGTGTCCAGATTTTTCAGCATTTGTTTTGGCTGAGTGCCGTTACGTTTTGTGTACTGGTGCTGATGCTTATTGATATAGCTGTGGTCTTAGTTAAGGTTTGGTAGCGCCTCACTGTCGTCGTCGCACATTACCCCCAGTCTGGTGCGGTATCAGTGAAGTACAGTGCTCCATTTGCTTTAACAGATAAAAAACGGTAGGAGCCACAACAAACTTGTGAGAAACTTAAAACGAGAAAACTTAAAACTTAACAGTTCGTTCATAGTTTACCATAAAAATTGAAAGCAGCTGATACGCTGCTTGTATCTACACAACATGCTTTAAATGCTTGTAGCCCTTGAAAAGAACAATTTAACACGAAAACTAGAGTCCTTCAACCTACTGGGGTTTCTCACTCTTCAGCAGTTACTATTGGTAATGTCCAAACAGTCGTATGATCCCCGATTACAACACGATTTTTGAGCAGAATTTCAAAAAATTAGAATGAACAGGAGAATTCTGGTGCTCTTTTGTAATAGTCAAGCCACTTATCACTTTCCGAGAAAAGCAGGGAACGTTGAACGGACTAAGTTTTCTTTTATTAGCCTTTTAATTTAATATTTTGATTCTATGTATCTTAAAACTGAGGGAATACAGATTTTTCAATCTTCGTTCGATTTATATGTTTAATACAGGACATAATAGGAACAAAGAAAACCGAAAATGGGTTATTTAAGAAACATGTTATTTTGAGCGGTTTCAACAGTCGGGTTTAATTGGCGTTGAAAACACAATACGATATAACCGAAAACCGGTTGTTTCAGCGATAACCGCCTTCCCTAGTTTCACGCCGCGAAGTGTCAGGTACCAGAAAAGGCGAGAGTCACCTGGGTATAAAGTGCTGGGGCGTCGGCAGGGGAGCGGGTGGCCTTTTAGCGGCGCAGCGGCCGCTGACTGCTGGCCCCTGCTGTAATTCGCGGGCCGCCTAATGCCAGCCACCACAAACATCCCGGCCGGCTGAAAAAGGCGCCGCAGCTGACCCGTTAAATCTGCTCCCACATCACGCCGCACCAGACCCCTGCTGTTTACATTTGCCGCCGCCCATCAGCCTGCCAATAACAACGCGGTCAAGTGGTCACTAATGCCTCGGGTTCGCGTGTCTTTACACTGGCTTTAACATTACATCGCGCGTTTAAGCGTCCATCTGCTGGGGACTGCAGCAAATGTGCACACGGCTCCTACAGCCCGATTAAAATTGCTGCGTGATTGACGTTTCAGCGAGTCGAGTCGTAAGCGGCCTGACGCCAGCCAATCACAGTTGTTTCTCGGGCTCCACGTGCTTGCCGTGTTGCCACTTTTGCGGGCATAGGCCTTGCTAAGTGACACGGCATACGGGGGTGGAGGTGGGGTCAGGCCGCACAGGAAAGGAGAGAGGAGGGGAATCAGAGCCAAACACGCCGTGACGATGTTGCGTCACTACAAAAATATTTTCATGCAAATCACGCAGAACTGTATCTGCCGCCCAAGTCAGTACTTGGCGCAAACTGTCAGATTCACAATGTGTATCGAGCAATCATAAATTATTTGGCTAAAAAATTCGATTCCTTCACATCTTATAGTTTCACATCGTAGCTTGCTTTCAGTGCTCCTAGTTAATATGATGTTTTAAAATTAAGAATCCTATCGCAGACAAAATGTGGTCGCTTGATACTTTATATTCAAAAACGTTCAAATGTGTGTGAATTCCTAAGGGAACAAACTGCTGAAGTCATCGGTCCCTAGACTTACACACTATTTAAACTAACTTAAACTAACTAATACTAAGAACAACATACACACCCATGCCCGACGGAAAACTCGAACCTTCGGCGGGAGCGGCTGCGAAATCCGTGACATGGCGCCTCTAACCACGCGGCCACTCTGCTCGGCTTATTCTCTATATTCATTTGACTTAAGTTTATATGTTACTGCACATGAAATACAACCGTCACAACGAGATTGTTTTTAAGGGTGGAGGGTGGACCATATCACATTACAATGTCGAGTAAATATAATTTATATACAAAGTGTTTAAAGAAACGGGTCGAATACTTTGAGAGGTGATAGTGCTCATCGAAACACGAAAAATAAGTCCAATAAAAACGGGTCCGGAAGTGCATACTTTCTGCGATAAACACGTCTTTACAGGAGGTGTTCAACGTGGCGTCCATTCATAGACATGCACACCTCTGCCCTCTGGCGTAAGGAAGATGCACCCTTTGAAATATACCCGGTTATTGTTGTACCTGCTGGCACACACTGAAGACGCGACCCTCTAGCGTCCGCACATCGCTGACTGGCGTGTCGGGGACCAGTTCCTTCAAGTGTCTCCACAACCAGAAGTCTAGGGGATTGAGGTCTGGGGAACGCGCAGGCCAAAGTGTGAGCCTCCACAGACCAAACCAGCGTTCCTCAAATGTCTGCATCAGAAGTTCGCGAACACTGTGACGAAATTTTGCTGGTGCGCCATCGCGCGTGAACCACATTTGTATTTCTTGCTGCAATGCCACAGACTCCATCAAGGTAGCCAATACATTACTGTGGCCGGCCGGTGTGGCAGTGCGGTTCTAGGCGCTTCAGTCTGGAACCGCAAGACCGCTACGGTCGCAGGTTCGAATCCTGCCTCGGGCATGGATGTGTGTGATGTCCTTAGATTAGTTACGTTTAAGTAGTTCTAAGTTCTAGGGGACTGATGGCCTCAGATGTTAAGTCCCATAGTGCTCAGAGCCATTTTTGAATACATTAGTGAAAAAGTCCAGATAATGCGCCCCAGTTAACCTTCGTGGTAGCACGTATGGCCTTGTTAATCCATCGCCAAGTACACCTGCCCTTATGCTGATTGCCGGCCGCGGTAGCCGAGCGGTTCTAGGCGCTTCAGTCCGGAATCGGGCGACTGCTACGGTCGAATCCTGCCTCGGGCATGGATGTGCGTGATGTCCTTGGGTTGGTTAGGTTTAAGTAGTACTAAGTTCTAGGGGACCGATGACCACAGACGTTAAGTCCCATCGTGCTCAGAGCCATTTGAACCATTTTCTACTGCTGATTGAGAATCGGTGTAGGTGCCCTCTTTCCTGAACTGCTTGGGTATTCACGTCTGCCCATAGGTGGTGGTTTTGGAAATTCACAACACCATCTCTTGTGGACCATATCTCAAATCTTGGAGGTGAACATGGATCTGCGGCACACTTCCGTAACAGCAACATACACTGACAGAACCGCCGTCTGTCATGATGATCCTGTAGCCTTAAGGGCTGAACGCGCTGTAGATGTCATGGGTAAAGCAACTGAAGTACCCCCCCCTACCCCTCAGATAAGACACTGTGAGACACGTTCTTTGCTGCTCCTAATCGTCGCCCACTGGTCCCAGGGGTTTCTTCCTTAGAAAGTAGCACACGCTCCTCCATGTCAGGCGTGCTGGCTGTGCGGGGCCTTCCACTGTCACTCTTCCGAGGTGCGAGGGTACCTGTGTCCCTCAGACCTGGAAAAGTCTGCCCAACAGCTTATCAGGGGGCACTCTGCGCTGTGGATATTTTCGGTGTGCAAGGCACGGGCTCGCAGGCTACGTCCGTTTACTAAACCACATCAAAATATCCGGAATTTCTCTTGTCGTGTAGTAGGCTTCCATTGCTAACAAGTGGTGGAAGGGAGAAAATGTAAATGTACTACACCATTTGTGCGCACAAGTAGCGCAATACTAGTAAATACGTAAGAGAATCCGCATTTGGAAGAAGGAAAAACACCGTGGTACGTACTCAGGGTTGACAGTACTGCACAATAAGGCACACAAACGCGACGAAAACTAACGTAGCCTACAACACGATTCGAACCACACACCTGACTGCAAACTACCTAATGGCAGGTAGAGTACTGTGAGTAAGACATCATAATAGCCTGCCGACACATTTGACGGAGCACCAGTGCAGCGTGTGTGCTAATATCCGCAACCAAGCGCCGCGCAGCCCTTCCTATAAACGCTCGTTTATCTCGGAAGGTATGTGTTTCCGGAGCCATGTTTATTCGACTTATTTTTCTTGTTTCGACGATGTACTACCATCTCTACAAGTATTCGAAACTTTTTTAACACCCTCTATATCCCTGTACATATTAAATAGCGAATACACTGGGTGTGTCAAAAACCACCGACAAGCTTTAGGGACAGCTTCTTAACACCAAAAAAAGAACGAGCAAGAGGAACTCGTGCCTGGTCGCATCAGACCAGTCAGAAGACTAATGACTCAAAAACCAAATAGAAAGAAAGGGCTATGAGCATTTGTTCATTTTTCGATACTGTGAAACAGATCTCCTCTACTGTAAGGACTTAGTTTTCTGTATTTTGCGAGGAGGTAATGTGGACCAGACCAAGAAAAAAAGTCCAGTAAACATGGAGTCTTAAATCCTTACTTTATAAGAGCTATGAGCACTTGTTTATCTTCCCTATTGCGAAACACATTCTTTTACTGAACAAGTACTCATAGTTCTTAAGGCGTGAATTTTGGAGCCCACGTTTACTAGACATTTTTTTCTTATTTTGGTGTAAGGAACCTGTCCATAAAGCTTGTCACCGTTTTTTTTTGGGGGGGGGGGCGGGGGGGAATAAATCACTGTGCGCGACAATGGAAATTGTCCCTGTGCACTATGCTAATTAACTTTATGTGTTTCGTGTTTCTTATGCAGTTTATCAGATCAAACACACCCGGAATCTAAGTTGGTATTATACTTGCAGTGTACTATAACAAAATTAAATTTAAAGTAATTGTCTGTGTGACACCTTAGCACAAGTGCAAAGCACCAGACCGGAAATGGTATTGTTGTGAGTTCAAACACACATTCAAACTTCTTTTGTAAGCCATTTTGTTATTCTCCTGTATATAAATCATTATTCCTAGGGTTTAGCACTTCATCAATGTAATAAAATGCAGTGGAGAATCTGAGAATCTTCCTGTAGCTCTGGTTGACCACAAAGGAAAATACATTTAATGCTGGACGCTGATAACTTCGGTGTTGAGTGCCCGTAAGCACCACACACACACACACACACACACACACACACACACACACACATACAAATTTCAGAGTAACATCAACAGTTTAGAAGCGTTCCCTAAGCACGCAAGTATCATTAAAAGGATTAGAACATGACGTATTTTTGTTGCTAAATTACACGAACTGCGTAACAGTGTCGAAATTCCTGGAGCAAATACGTTGGTAGACTACGGTAATGCTGGAAAAGGAGGAGAAGCAGTGTTTTGTTTAAGAAGCAACTGGATGCGGACTTTCACGGCCACGGAGGTAACGCTGTGGTTGCACGAACAGTTTGCTTTGCCGGCGAGAAGGAAGTCGCAAGCATCGCCGTCCCTACACCACCAGCAGCCGCCGCCAATGGCCTCATAACAGTCGGTAAGTAGACGACTTCTTTCTTTTTTGGTGCACGCGCAGCTATCGATCGCATGAGCACGCAGTATATTGTGTACGAGCCGACAACTCTGCTCCCCACCAATGCCACCTGTCAGTCACAAAGTAAAGTGCAGCTGAGAACGTTTTCCTCCCGTCAAAACCGATCACGTCCATCGATTGAAATCACTTTCAAGTCTATTTTCAGAAACACAAAAAGTCGAATAAAACTAGCATTATATCTACGAGGACGTACGAAGGGGAAGTGGCTATTGGTTCCAAAGTGGCTGCTGAGCGAGATGGCACAGTTGTAAGACAATGGACTCTCACTTGGGTGTAGCGTTGTTCAGATCTCCATCCAGTAAACTAGATTTATATAAGAAATTTAACTCTGAATGTCTGACAAAGTTACATCATCCACTATGAGTGGAAGGTATCATTTATACAGCTGCTTCTATTGGCAAGCAATGACGATATCAAAGAATGGTTCATGTACACTATTCGTAAGACATCAGGAATTAATACAAATGCATAGTTATCATCAGATTCAACATTTCCACTCCTTCTTTATGCTTTTCAGCAATATACATCCTCAGCGTGTGTCTTCAAATTAATTTCATGGTGAGCTTATTGACTTAACATGTTGCTTGAGAAGGATGGTCAGAATGAAAGAACTCGCCCTAGTGGTTGACGAGACTCAACAGGCAGTCGATACCATGCTGAGCCGTATTCACTAAATGCTATGTTATAACCAACTGTATTCACTAACTTCTAGGAGGCACTGAATACAGTTCTGCACTGTTGCCGAATGAACAAAATACGAGAGCATGGAATGCCACCCCAGCTTTGTGATTGGATTGAAGAGTTACTAGTAAATAAAACACAGCATGGCATTCTAAATGGAGAGAAATCTTGAATCGTGAAAGTAAGTCCAGGAGAACAATAAGGGAGTGTCTTACTTTTCACAGTATACAGGATGTAAAGCATAACTGATTACAACGAACCAAAGTGGTGTAGGGCAAATCGAGAAGAACAAACTGATACAGGACTCTTATGGTCTATCAAGCCCGGAAACAGCCTGAAACTGGCCTACAAAAGCTACCAGAGCGACAGTGCGCAGCTCGAAATTCTCGCTAAAATCGTTCTTGAATATTAAAAAAAATTCTAGTTCTCGCACTTACAAAATGTATCATTGGCCTTTGTGTAAATTTTAACTCAAGACATTGTGAATTTTAATAGCATAAAATTATCAATTAAATCGTTTTGTTTGTGTGGCCTTCTTAGTATGAAACTAATGTGTTTGTAAGGTTTAAGTTTAGATGGAATTGTATACACAATTAACTTTTGGATAACGTTTACAAAAGTTGAAATTTATTCTTGAAATTCAACTTCACTGCTACACTACACAAAGCTATGTATGAAAATTTATACCGAACCGGAACTCGAACGTGGATTTCCCATTTATAGCAAACGGTCGGCCGGCCCAAACTTCCATTTGCCACACACTTATCTGCTTCTATTATAGTTAAATTGAATTCCAGGAACAAATTTCAACAGCTGAAAATCTAGTTCGTCACCACGGGAATCAGGAGACGTGCGGGTGGGCGTAAATAAATTAGTAATCGATGAGAAGAAATAGATAGGTATGTGACATATGGAGGTTTCGATATGTCCGTGGAGCGCGCTCGACAGCCTAACAATAAGGTGACCGACGGCGACAAGCAGTATATCCGGTTTCCAGTCCTGGTTCGACACCAATTTTCGGGAATAAATGAATCTGTAGTTCGTCATCAGAAAGAAAAACTTTACAAATCTCTTATCTCTCATTACACTCACGACAAAGTTTAAATTAATAGTTTTAATGAAATAGACGATTAAGCTGGTGGCGTAAAAGAGCGAGAAGATATTGAAAATACCACGCGCCGCGCATACGCTGTAGCTTATGTGGCTTTTGTATATCAATTTGAGGGTCCCTCCTGGCTTGATAAACCGGAAGTTTCCTACATCAAACTATTCGTCTCGACTTCCCCCTACACCACTGTGATACATTTTAAACAGTTACGTTTATGCCCTGTATATTATTGACCAAGTGGACAGCGTTGGAAACTGCACGAGGCTTCTTGAAGATAATGGTGTTACATAGTATACGGAAAAGTTGCAACGCTAGAAATTTCTAGCCTTCCGAAATGCAGGAAGACCTATAGGGGATCCACGCTTTGCGCAGTTTTTCCTCGGCACAAACAAATGTAACGTATTATGCATAAATAAGCAGAAAGACAAGCTACTGTATGATTACTTGATGATCGAACAATTATTAGAATCAGTAACATCCGTTAAGTATCTGGGAGTATGCGTAAGTAGAAAGAAGAAATTGAAATAATAGAAGGAAATGCCACTGAAAGAATCCTCAGGAAGAGCGGTCTACTCACGATGGAAGCAGATTACAAAACACTCGTTTGATCGATACTTGAGTACCGCTCGCCAGCCTTAACATATAGGAGTGATAGCGGAAATAGAGAGGATACAAAGATGAGCAGCACTTACTGTGGCTCGTTCGTTTAGTAAGCTCGAAAGGAGAGCAGAAGACCTGGTGGTTGACGTCGGAAGCTCTAGGAGACCGTTCGTGAATGTTGTTTCGTATGAAATCGAAATGGCAGAAAATTGTAACGAAATGTACGAAAGACCTGTAGACGATCGGCGCTTTTGGCAGATGCTATCAGTTGACCCTAAACCTAAATACACGTAACAGGCAGAAACACCTGTTATGTATCATTATACGATTGCAGAACAATCACTGTCAACAGTCACATCCAGTAACCATCAGAGAGTATGCGTACGAGGCAACTGAAAGATGAACGAATACATAGAACTAATAGCACGTAAGGCAGATGCCAGAAGAATCCTGCACTATGCAAGGCCTTAGAATATATAGTCTATGACCAGCTAACAAACTACCAAACTACAACTTGCTGGACGAATACCAATCACGTTTCCATAAACACTGCAGCGCAATATCTGCCTTAATAAGTTTGCCAAGGATGCACAAGGGGCGACTGTCATGTGCTTCTTAGACACCAGCAAAGACTTTGACAGTGTCGTCTTCGACATTTCACTTGCCAAACTTAGCAGCCTAAATTTCTCGCCATGGGTGGTGCAATGGATTCGCTCAAACAAGATGTCTCGCCAGCAGTACGTGATGTTCGGCACCATGAAGTCATAAAGCAGGCAGATGATATCAGGCGTCCCCCAGGATTCGGTATTAGGTCCTATACTCTTCTCATGGTATATCGTCGTGCTGAAAATGCCACATGTACGCTTTGACCAGTTGTATCTAAATACAAAACCAATAAATCTGAATACAACCGCCGAGGATATCAAGACCGACCTGTGTGCGCTATCAGGATGGGCGCAGGATACAGGGTAAAGCTCAACTAATCCAAACCCAAGTGGTACTGGTTGGTCATTCCAGGCATAGCCCGAAATATCGGGAATCCCTACTTTCTTTAATCCTAAATGGGACTAATAACAAATTATTTTCCTCAGCAAAGAGTCTAGGAATAATAATCAATCAAAATCTAAATTGGAATGAGATAGTAACTGCAGTGTGCAAGAAGGCATCAGTAACTCCCGATTCCCTACAAAAATATGAAAAGCTCTTTCCTTTAGACCTGTCAAAAAGACTTTTACAAAAACTCCTACTTCCAATTATTGATAACAACGATGTTATCCTGTAAGGTCTTTCTTAGGAGGCGCACAGCGCCTGGAACTGATTATGAATGCCAGTATACGATATATCCGTGATGTCCCACTATTTGATCATATTTATCAATCATATCCACAGCTATACAGGTTGCGTGCAGACAAGCGCAGTGATTTCCATACAGTCTGTCTTCTCTACTGTCTTTCATATCCGTCTTCGAACTTAACGCTCTTATCTGAATAACATGGCAGAAACGTCCGTACCCACAAAAGCAAAATCCTTCCCCTCCCACTCTATCGTCCGGCCACTTTCTTGAAGTGTTCAGTAGCAGGAATCCGACTCTGGAATAATCTCATGCATTGTATTAGAGAACTGAATAATATTTCCAGCTATAGAAGACAGTTAATAATATATCTACTGAAGCAACAATAATAAGTTCCGCTGTCCCTGACGCTCTCGTTATCCGTGTGTATCGTTCTTTTCAACGAGATTTTCCTCTTTTCCAAGTATTTTTGGCTGGTGAAGTCTCCTTAAGTCTTCTTCTCCAGAACTAGCTGCATAAAAAATATTTTTTTGTACACCTATAAATTCTCTTTATATCTGCCGCTATCATTATTGTTATTATTGACATTATTATTATTATTATTATTATTATCATTAGAGGCAGAGGCAGCAGTAGTAGAGGTACTGACGATATTAACTTTATTAATTCATAGTCAGTATTATTTACTCACATTTTCTCAAATAATTTTGATATTATTAGTCATAGTAAAATAGTTATTCCTTAGTTAACTATGATGACAAAAGGTACTGTATCTGTCAAAACCTGGTCCGATATAAGAGGGGACCTGATAGCCCTGATCAGATCATATTGAATAAATAAATAAAGTCCACCCACGAAGAAGGTAGCTTTAAAAACTCTCGTTCTACTGCTCCTTGAATGCTTCATCTCAATATGGGACCACTACGAGGCCTTTCGTCATAGGTTTGTTTAGTAAGCGCGAAAGCGTCTCCGAGATGCTCATTCATTTGCAGTGGTAGACGCGACAAGAGAGGCGTTGTGTGTGCATCACGGTGTGGTTTCCAGTTAAAATAGCGTCATCCTCGAAGAGTCATCCATTATAATGATCGAACAGTCCACAGGTATGTTTACAGTTCATACTGTCCAGCAGGCACTGTGATCCGGCAGTGCACCTGTGGACTGTTCGATCAACTAGTGCACCCGGAGAAACTGAAGAAACACACCACTGTATTGCTATCTCCCACGTATAGCTGGAGATGGTGAAATCAGGAAGATTCCAGCTCACACAGTGGCTTAACACCAATCGTTCTTCCAATGCATCATTCAAATGTTCAGATGTGTGTGAAACCTTATGGTACTTAACTGCTAAGGTCATCAGTCCCTAAGCTTACACACTACTTAACCTAAATTATCCCAAGGAGAAAGACACACACACCCATGCCCGAGGGACGACTCGAACATCCGCCGGGACCTGCCGCACAGTCCATGACTGCAGCGCCCGAGACCGCTCGGCTAATACCGGGCGGCTTCATGCATCATTCGCGACTGGAATAGCGAGGAGGGGATGGGGCAGAGGTACTGTATACAAAATACCCTTCACGTCAGCCCGTAACACATGGATGTAGAGGTACGTATAAACACTGATGTTTCCAGTTGGTAGACGTAAATGGACGTTTCCGATGCAACAAGAATACAGTTAGTTACCCGTGCTAGCTGTAAGCAAATGAAGGTACTGGAAGCGAGAAACGGTTTGTGGTGCGCAGGCTGTGGGATACGAGGAGAGACTCTTTCGCAGTGGGAACCAGGCCGTGCGCCGTTTCGCAGCGCGCCTGGAATTGTTAACCGTCAATCGCACGCAGCCATTGCTAATCAAAGCGGCGCCGCGCTGCGTACGTGCGTGGGTTCGTAGCCGCGCCGCTGTGCTAATTCGCCCGCTGACGTCACCGGGCCGTACCAGTGGCTCGGCTTTCCCGTTGCGCGTGTCACGCACGTGACGGCAGCGGGGGCGGCGGCCGCAGGGGAGATGCGGGGAGCGCCGTGTCAGGCTGTCAAGAGGCTGCGAGGCGGCGAACAGGTGCGTTGTGTTTGCCGCGTCGGCCACGCCACTCACGTGTAGCTCTCATTGTTGTGGCGACGCGGAAAGGGAAAATCCATGTTGAAGGGCTACCAGAGCGCCATCTGTATCTACCCTTTAATAGTGGAGGATCACAAGCAGAAGGTTCGGTATGGGGCCGCGGAGATGCATTCGTGCTTCTGACAGCCAACTAAGCGAGTTTGAAAGGGTCCAGATTGTGGTCTTCTGATTGGCGGGATGGTTCTTTCGGAGAACAGCCCAGGAGTCGGACGTTCTACGTCAGCTGTGCAACGATGCTGGTATCAGCAGCACAGACACCCGCTAGGATCGTCGTATTGTAAGGGCACCAGCATTAGAGCGTACCATAGCACAGATAAATAGGGCTTGTGAGCCCAAATGTGTCAACACGAACTGTTACGAATCGGTTATTAACAGTGGGACAGTGGGCACGCCAACCTTTAGCCCGTCTTCCACTCACGCCTCAGAATCGATTTGCAAAGCTCGACTGCGGCCGCCGGAGGATCACTTGGAATGTCCTCTGACGGCGTAGTCTTCCGCGATGAAAGCAGATTCTACCTGCACGCAAGTGGCGGTCGTTTGCGAGTACGACGTAGACCTAGTGAGCGCTGCCTCCTCGAGTGCACTCGTCTCAAGACATGACTGGCCCCACCCCAGGCCTTATGGTTTGGGGTGCGATAAGCTGCAACTCTCGTTCACCTTTGATGTTTCTGGCGGGGACGCTAATCAGCGTTCGGTAAGTGCATAATGTTGTTAGACCCCTTCTTTCGCCGTTCTTGTAACAGGAAGGTGATGTGGTGTTCCAATAGGATATGTATCGTTGTTTGTTCGGTGAACTGGAAACCTCTTAAAGGGTGTGTCTGTATACAGATAGCGCATCCAGCCCAGTAATCGATAATCTGGACAATTTCTGCCTGTTATCGAAATTGATACTAGCAAGATATCGGTTCTGGAAATTCTAAGACTTTCGAGAATGTATAAGTTTCAAGTTGGATAACAAATGACAAGAGAAATATTTTTTGGTATTATATAATTACAGATTAACACTTTCTTTTTCTTTTACTTTGCTTGTACTGTGAAACCATGCTTCTTATCAAATTCACGATTCTAGATAAACAGGAGGTATCCTTAGGTTTTGATATGTGAGTTTGCGAGTATAAAAAAATGTGACATAAATTGCCGTATCTTTTGGTTGCATTTATGACGTCGCCCAAGGAGTACTGACCTTAGTAGGTGACATAAATTTCAACTTGATACGTCTATCCGTTCTTGATATAAAGGGCTCTTAGCAGACAGACGGACAGACAGTTGGATAACAGTTGACAAAAAACTTTTTTTTTCGCACGAAATAATTAAAAAGTTACAATATTCGGAATTTTCCTTTGCTTATACTGTAAGATCTTCCATCTCGGCAAATTTCCTGATCCTGGGCAAACTGGAAGTACCCTACATATATTGATGAGTGAGTTTGCGAGTGTCAAAATGTGTGAGTTAAATGGCTATATCTTTTGATTGCACTGACTTAAGCCAACTTCAACTTTTTTAAAACGCCAAGAGACCGTTGACCTTGGTAGGTGAGATAAATTTCAACTTAACACGTGCATTCATTCCGGAGAAAAAGTGTTTTTGACAGTCGGACAGACAGACAGACAGACGGACAACTAAGTGGTGCTATAAAGGTTCCGTTTTTACCTACTGAGGTACGAAACCCTAAAAATGAAACACCCAGAGGAAGTGGTGAGATGCCGATTAACTTCGTACAAGTGAACATCATCGGCGCGTGTGTAAGTGATCGTAGAATTGCAGTTCTCGGTGACAAGCAGAAACGGCCACAAGAGTACGTTAGTGTTGTTACGAGGCCTGGCAGTATAACAGGCGCGTCAGGCGACGACTGATCACTGTGAATGAGAAGAGAGGTCAGGAACTCGTGCGACAGCTTTATCAACTCCTGAAATAGTTTGAAATAGGTCTCATTGTGGGTCTGCATTCGGCTGACTGGTCGAATCGTGCAATATCCAGATTCTTTGGGGCATTTGGATGTGACAGAGGCCCAATATTGCGCTGCGTAGATACGTCACGGGAGGCACACTCGTCGTCACGGTTCCATTCGGCCACGCCTACCCACCACAAGGGAGGACCTTCGCTCTCAGCACCCACCAAGTACACTGCAACCCCATCACGTCCGCGCGTGTCATTCGAGAACACGTGACGGGCTCCCTGCAACATTCTGTGTCATCCTGCAGCACTAGTCAGAAACTGGCAGCATACGAAAGGGGCATTTCCGTCCCTGCGGGGCTGCCGTTAACATCCAAAACAAACGGCAGCCGGCGAGTGTGGCGGCGACTTAGGGGGAGGTCCTACTCTCCCGATGTTTTTGAGAGGCTCAGAGGTGTTCGTTGCTGCCGCCTTCATCCAGCGGGGCGGCATTGGGTATGAAATCAGGTCACGGCTCGTGAGAAATCGGACAGCGCAACGGAACGGCACGGACATCGTGCGTTCTCGTGTGTGTCCTCTCACGCGACACTATCGTGGTGGCAATTTCTTAAACAGGACAACGCTTGTCCAAAAAGGCACATGTCTCTATGAACTGTCTGCGTTATGTTGAAGTACTCCCATGCCCCGCTAGCGCCGGTCGCGGCGGCCGAGTGGTTCTAGGCGCAGGTTCGAATCCTGCCTAGGGCATGGATGTGTGTGATGTCCTTAGGTTAGTTAGGTTTAAGTAGTTCTAAGTTCTAGGGGACTGATGGCCTCAGATGTTAAGTCCCATAGTGCTTAGAGCCATTTTTGAACCATGCCCCGCTAGATCCTCAGCTCCGTCTCCAACTGGACAAGTGTGGCAAGTGCAACTATCCAGGATATCACGGTTCAGTTACAACAGTTGTTGGCCAGCTTGCTGCGTGAGAGGAAGCATCGGCTTTATGACACCTTTCCCAGTCGAATCAGTGCATGTGTCCAGGGTAGCAGGGGTGCAACGTCGAACTGATAAGCTGACTCATACTGCCGAAATCTTTGTAAATATGACTCGATTCTTTAATCAGTGAGCCGGCCGTTGTGGCCGAGCGGTTCTAGGCGCTTCAGTCTGGAACCGCGCGACCGCTACGGTCGCAGGTTCAAATCCTGCCTCTGGCATGGATGTGTGTGATGTCCTTAGGTTAGTTAGGTTCAAGTAGTTCTAAGTTCTAGGGGACTGATGACCTCAGCAGTTAAAGTCTCACAGTGCTCAGAGCCATTTGAACCATTTTTTAATCAGTGAAATGACATCTGACACATTCCCTTTCAACCCGTAAACTTTTATTTCGTTTCGTTTCCTCCTCCTCCTCTTCAGGGTGTTTCATAATTTCTGTTGTTTATTAGTGACCCTCTGCGCGATGGCCGACATGGACCGCAATACGTGGAGCAGAAATGGTAACAGGGGGTCATGTCGTTTTCCACTGCTGACGTATGTCATGGTAGTGAAGTGATGCGTTTGTGTCAGTCGGATGTATGGGATCAGTGCAGCAACATGGGTCGAAATAGAGAAGTGATGAAATGGCAGAAAAGGAGTATCGAGTTTAGACGTGTCCATGAAAACACAACGAATGTAGCCTTGTTGGTAGATCAACGCACCCTGTCCAGCGTGTGCACGGGGAATGATGCATCACTCGCAGCCGCACAGCATAAGATCAGTGGTCGTACAAGTAAGATGACTGACAGGAATAACATTTGATTTCAAACTCGAGAGGAAATGCTGCTGTCATTGAAATGCATGAAATAGACATTTGAAGTCGTGTACCATGCAAAAGGCCAACGCTCGCAGCGGAACATAACTTCGAAGAAGTCGTTGAGATCACAAAATTCAACAACTTTAATCGAGACAGTAACTATATCCTCAGTGACCCATGGAAATGGGCCCTTCAGGCTGAAGGATATACAGAAATAATGTGAGTTATCCAACGTCTCGCGAGATCAGTGTCAACGTAATCTTTGGTCACATAAAGAAGTTCCGTGCGAGGTACGTCGATATGTTACAGAATCGTATCATCCCCAGCCTGGTTGATAAATACCTGCTGGAAAGTATGAATTTTATGCAGCACGGCGTTCCGCCCAATATTGCTACATATGTGAAAGATGTCTTGCGCACATTGTTTGGTGAGGATAGATAACAGAGTCGCCACTTCCATCACGCTTAGTTTCTCTCGTCCCCTGACTGCAATCTGTGCCATTATTGGTCTGAGCTAGCTGAAGTCGCAAGTCTACTGCGATCGTCCGACCTCTTTAGGGATGCTAAAGGACATCATCCGACAGCAATTTCTTGCCATACCTACTGATAGGCTGTACAGCGCTGTTCACAACGTTGTCGCTGGACTACAGGCATTGGTGATGAACGACGGCCCACATGTGGTCATTTGCTATAAAGATCATCGTCTTCGTTAAACATCAATTGGTATGCTAGTCACTGCTTCTGATAACAGCAAGCGTCGCCTGTTGCTCATTTTCTTCACTTTTTTTGGTTTCAATAAAACTCTACGTCATTTCAAGCATGTGTGTCCATTTCTAACTCTCTTCCTACATCATTCCGTGAAGTATTGGACTTTTGGGTCATCCTGCGTATAAACTACCACACGGCACACTGAGAACTTCAGAAGATGACGACAGAAGGAGTCAACGAAAGCTTGAGATCACATACAAACCTGACGCGGCAAGAAATCCCTCACGGATATATCAAAGAATGACGCCGTAAAAAACTACGTTCTCGTATCCGCACATCCATCTCACGCTACTTAGTTTTGACGATAGTACCAAGCGTTGCTTTGAACTGCTAACTTGTTGCCAACAGCATCATTTGATTAGCGGTACGACATACCTTTATGGGCCTTTGCTTTCCGCAGATGATTTTTCCATTATTTCCTGATTAGTGCCAAACTCCTCCGATTCTGAGCTCAAATTTTCCTCATGTTCCCCTCTGACACGTTGCTTCCACCTTAGCTTCGGTCTTCCAACCCCGCTGGTTGTTTCAGCACTGCGTTGAATATCTTCTTATTCTGTCGTTAGCTCTTAGTACAAGTCCTGCTCATTCTCGTTCTTTTTATGCTAACGCAAGTGACGATGTCTGGTTCATTATACATTTTACTAGCTGTACTCGGCTAGGCTTTGTTGTGGATCAGCCTGCTTAAATGAAAAAGAAAGAAAACAAAAAACACACGTTTCTAATATGTATGGGAACTGGATATACGTCCTAATCCCATCCCTCACCTGTCTCTGTCCATCTCCCTCCAACCCCTTTGTTTGTCCATCTGCTCCTCCTCCTCCCTATGTCTGTCCAGCATCTTCTCCTCCTCTCTCTCTGTTCATCGTCTGCTCACCTCTCTCTCAGTCCATCACTTCCTTCTCCATTTCTCTGTCCATCTCCGCCCCCCCCCTCTATCTCCATCTCCTCCTTCCCAGTTTCTATGACCACTTCCTCCCTCCCCTCCCTGAATCTCCTCTTGCCCCCTCTCTATGACAGCTACTGCAGCAATATTCTAGTCATAAACCGATAAGCCATAAATACAAGTTTCCTGTTTACTAATATCGTTTCATTGTTGTATATTATATAAGTTTCTGTACTACATATATTTAAAAAATAGGTAAATAAAACACGTGGGACGTTACGTCAAAATTTTAAAGCAGTCGGCCACTAACTTTCGGAGATTAACGATTTTGAACAAACTAACATTCACACTTTTATAAAGTTTCCCCTTTTGGAACGCCGTCTGGTGTATATATGTGTACATAAAATCCGGGAACACTTCCAATTATTTATTGCACAAGAAATAAACATTGTACAGATATCATACATATGTCACTTTGAAGAGAAACTCTGAAAGTTTTTTTTTTTTTTACAAATATTCGATATGCGAACCATGAGTGCCGCACCGATTCCTTTGGACTCTTTATGAATGTCTCTCGTACGCGCTCCACATTCACTTCACTCACACTGGGACGTCCGCTTCTCTTTGCCGGACACAAGCAACCCGTCGCAACGAATTTGTTGTGCCAGTGGTAAATGGTCTTCCTTGTTGGTAGCTTCTTACCGTACTCAGTTCTAAACATCCGTTGAACAGCTGTGGCACTCTTGTTTTTGTCGAACTCCAACACACAGAAAGCTCGCTCCGCACGTGAACACGCCATGTTTGCGACTAGCGCTGACTATTGGCAGATTACCAAATTACGCTGTGGCGGTATACATGAAAAAAAAAACTTTCAGCGTTTCTCTTGAAAATGACATATGTGTTATATCTGTGCAATGTTTGGTTCTTGTGCAATAAATAATTGAAAGTGTTCCCGGAGATTATGTACGCCCTGAAGAACTCTCGATTATTTAAGACTTTGAAGAAAGGAATTTCTATGTTTGTACTTATATAGAAATTGTAAATGTGCCTAATCGCAAATCTCCGGAAGTTTTTGACCGAATGCTTTGAAACGGAACTTTTTGACCGAATGCTTTGAAACCTTGATACAACGTTGCATCGCAACGCGCTTGTGCTTTTATATACCTATTTTAATATATGGAATATATATTTTTATAAATTTAATAATAGGGAAACTTTGTTACAAAAAATCTGATACATGAAATGAATTCGCAATTGCGAATATGGGCAACCTTCAGCTGTATAATGCTATGATGACAATGAGAATTTGTGCGAGACAAACCCAAACCCGCATTTCCCTCCTTACGCGAGGGTCGCCTTAACCATTCGGCTATCCGAGCACGACTCACGGCCATAGCCACACTTCCATATGTCGTCGTCCATGTGTCTGCTAGCTGCACTCGTCCACGTCATGTAACTGGGGAGACATTTTAATAGAAAGTCGCAGGCCCGTTAATGGCCGGTAAATACGTTATTGCTGTACCTGTCTTGGTAAGAAGTACGACGCAATGCATGTCCGAAGGGACACTGCATCACACTTCTTAACAACACAGGAGCTGTAATGCTGCCTTTCCATCAACATTCGTTTGTGTCCAAGCTTCAGGTCGGTGTGTCAGCCCTGGGTCTCACTAAAACCTTATACGTCACTTCTTTAGTTTTCCTGAACAGTAGCTTAGATTTGAAATGTTTCCCGACTGCTTCGTAGCGATCCTCGGATTTCAAATATGACATGATGTCATAGTTTAAACGCGCTCCCATCTCCGCATTAAATAACCGTGGGTGCTTATCTGAACATTAACTGTGACGCTGACGTCATGTTGCGCTCTTTTTCTAGGATAGCTTGCAGTCCATTGTACCGCAGTACTGTGCATGCCATGCCCCTCGCAGGTACTGTCCGCCGTTTGCACGTAGACGGATGGCTGCCGGAGCCGCAGCTTGGCGACCCCCCTGCAGAGCCGCCGGCTCCAGATGGCCTGCCCGGGCGCCGGCAGTGCAGGGACTGATGGCCCGATTTGTCTGGCGGCGGGGCGGGGCGCGCTCTGCTAATGGCGCGCCCTCCAGAAATACACGACAATGAATGCGCTCAGCCAGCAGGCGGCACATCAAACGCAGCCCCGCCAGCCGGGTATTTCGGGTGCACCTGGCGCCACCGCGGAGAGGGTGCGACAGGCTGAGCACCCGGTCCACACTGTTCTCCCCGGCCGCCTGCGGCTGCTTTAGATGCAGGGCTCTGGTCCCACACCGACCGACCACCCACAGCAGGCGTTTTTCTATTCGGCGCTGCCCGTATCCAGTCCACTGGCATTCACCTTCGTTATGGAATACAGAGCAGCACACTGCCACCTTGAAGTCTTCATGCGCAGGTAAACACAAAATTGCAGATATGGGGTAATAGGAACCCCAAAACACACAGTCCTATTTTACGGGAATTACAGAAACATCAGAGAGACATCACGGGAAACGTAACGTTGATGAATGGAGGCGTCTAAACAAATCAGCAGACGTAATTTTTAAAACAACTTACAAAGAATACCTGTGCAATAGACCATACACAGAGAAAGTCATTATGCATCAAAACGAGAGAGTCCATAGGACAGAAGAAGGAGAAGACACTTATATATTAAATACGAGCTCCAGACACTTCGACGACAGATATATTGTGTATAGATACATCAGACTATACAGAGATCGGTCATTGTTATCGAAATATCACTTTAAAACTGCACACAGGTATAAGATAGTACTTTTAAACTGCTGGTTTATTGCCACCTAACGTACTATAAACATGTCCATAAGCTTAGTTCAATGTATATTACACCCAGCAAATTAAATATAGCTTAATCCCATTGCCCTACCACTCACACATAATCAAGTATGGTGTCTGCGGGTCAACGACATGATGACTAATAGCGAAGCAATCACCAGTAGACATCAAGATGGCTGCTGTAATCTATATAATGTATCCTATCTTTTTGTTACCTCCCAAATTGTAAAAAAATTTATTTTCATTACCATTTCATGAAACTGTTAGTTTCTTTAAAATAAGAAAAAAGCTGCACCAACAAAAAAAGAAAAATCACAAGTGTATGTAGCACTTGCGCCCTAAGGGTCCCGTCCAAATTTAATTATGTATGTAGACAGCGAGAATGATAATTTCATGTGGCTCACTGACCTCGTGGAAGTATTTCTATTGGACGCCACTTCGGCAACTTGAGTGTCGATAACGTGCTCCAGTTATCCACACGGGGAAAGTGGACGTACAGTTTAACTTGGAATCCGAACCACTTGTTGTTTCTAGTTACTCCTCGCATCGCTGAGAGATGAAGCCTAGGTTAAAACGAGGACTGAAAAATCCGTGAACGGACCGAGATTCGATCTCCCTCCCCCATTTGATCTCGACCCCTCCCCCCCCCCCCCTCCGTACGGATTCCAAGCACGCGCTTTACCGCTGGACCGCATGTCCGACATGTATATTGATAGGTCATCCACTGGATTTCATCGATCAGTTTGCCAGTATCAAAATAAGTAACATTTCTTGCGGCATCTTTTGACAGCATTGGCTTCGAAGCTTATTCCATTTACATCGCCAAGGGAATGTAGACTCTAGTACGTGACATAAATCTCAACTTGACACCTCTATCCGTTCATTAGAAATTGGAAAGACAGACAGATACGCAGACAACAAATTGATCATATAAGAGT
Organism: Schistocerca serialis cubense; assembly: GCF_023864345.2. Lineage (NCBI taxonomy): Eukaryota > Metazoa > Arthropoda > Insecta > Orthoptera > Acrididae > Schistocerca > Schistocerca serialis. The sequence goes on from NC_064641.1 coordinate 421,445,889, forward strand.
TCCGTTTTTACCGATTGAGGTACCGTAAAAAGAAAAGAAGAATAAAAGGAATGGCCAGCCTCGATGTCGCGGACACCGGTAACGGTGCTTGTAGACGCAGGTATTCGGTTCCTTCAAGTTTCCGCCATGATAGTGTGAGCGGTGGGTATTATACCGAGCTGCAACTGCGAAAAGAAATTCTTAATTCACTTGAGTTTACAATTGGTGGCAGACGAGGGTGTCGCACATAGAATGGTAGTGTCTCCTGAGAAATGTCTAGAAACTGATGACTGTTTCGCCGGCCGTTGTGACCGGGCGGTTCTCGGCGCTTCAGTCCGGAACCCCGCGGCTGCTACGGTCGCAGGTTCGAATCCTGCCTCGAGCATGGATGTGTGTGATGTCCTTAGGTTAGTCAGGTTTAAGTAGTTCTAAGTCTAGGGGACTCATGACCTCAGATGAAAAGTCCTATAGTGCTTAGAGCCATTTGAACCATTTTTTGAGGACTGTTTCCGCAAAATTAGTGCCTCCTGCCATGTTTGAGAGACGAGTCAAAACTTGAGTGAACAGATCCTGATACTCGTGAGAAATGAGAACCGAAGAATGGAATTTAACACTCCATTGACGGCAAAGTCGTAAGAAACAGAGATCAAGCCTAAGACAGGCAAAGAAATTGGCGGCGTCCTTTTCAAAGGAACCATCCCTGTGTTGTGCGTTATGTGAGAACCAAGAAACACCTGAGTATGAATCACCTTGCCGCGCGGGATTAGCCGAGCGGTCTCAGGCGCTGCAGTCATGGACTGTGCGGCTGGTCCCGGTGGAGGTTCGAGTCCTCCCTCGGGCATGGGTGTGTGTGTTTGTCCTTAGGATTATTTAGGTTAAGTAGTGTGTAAGCTTAGGGACTGATGACCTTAGCAGTTAAGTCCCATAAGATTTTACACTTATTTGAACATTTGATTTGAATCACCTTACGGAAATTTGAACCTCAGCCAAGCCGAATGTGAGTGCACAGTTCTAACACGGGGGCACTGAGGTTGGTAATTGTCCGCCTCAATTCACGACAACGTGCTGTAATTTTCTACTACAGTCCATTATAGTCCGCGAAATTTTACAGATGGATTCAGGTGCCTTCAGTGCGAGACATGCTCGAAGAACAACAGTATGAGGGTATTGTGAGGATGTGTAGCATCTCATGTAACGAATCAGCGTGCAAGGTGCCCGCGCTGCACAATTTCCAATACGACTTATCTGTGTGGAACTCAACTACGTAATGGATGGAGTTTGGTCAGATAACTCCTCCTATCATTCTGAAATCGGCAGGCACTGTTGCACACTAGCTTGTGACAGCTAGATCGACTGCTTCATTGTGTGTGTGCCGTAGTGTGCGTTGTCACCAGATAGAAACAACTGAAATCTCGAGACAAAAATTTTATTTGGGCGTCAATGTAATACGTTCGCGCTTCTAAGACTAGTTCTATTTCCCTTAATGTCGTAACAGTGAGGACAGTCTTGTGTTTTCCCGTCTGACACAACTTATCCACGCCCAGTCGCTAAAGTGGACGCATCGGCGTCGTTCCAGTATCCTCTACTCACGCGAATGTTGTTACACTGTCCAGTTACATTAATGTGACCACTTGACAAAAGCCTGGATAATCATCTTTTGCAGCGCAGACCGCTGCGAAACGTGTAGGAGGACAGTCATTAAGATTCTGGGACGTGGAGCCATGCCGACTCCGGTGTCATGCCCGCCTGCACTTCTCGGTTGAGAACGCATGATGCGAACAGCCCTATCCCAAAAATTCTCGATTGGGTTTAAATAGGGGGAGTTAGGTGGCCAGGGGAGTACGGTAAACTCATCCTCATGCTCTTTGCATCACGCACGTTCACTGCGAGCTGTGTGACACACTGCATTGTGCTACTGGCAGATGTCACCGTGCCGAAGAGAAACAAACTGTGTGTGGGAAAGCACATGGCTCTTAAGAAGAGACACATACTAGTACTGATCTCTTGTGCCTTCGAGAATGACGAGATCACTCAGAGAATGCCACGAAAACGTTCCCCAGACCATAACGCTCCTTCCCTTGTCGCACGGTGTTTGCTTTCAGATGTTTCACCCGTACACGCCAACGGCCAAATGGCCGATGCAGCACAGAACGTCATTCACCAGGAAAGCCTATCTGTCATCACTCAGTGGACGGTCAGTTGCTGTATTGGCGTTAAGTTCCAGCCTTCGTCGCCGATAAGCAGCAGTAGCATGGGTGCATCAACCAGGCGCCTGCTGTGGAGGCCTATACGCAGCAAAGTTCTCTGGGGCGATGAGGAGACGGTGTTGGCGGTACCGCAGTTCATCTGGGCAGTCAGCTGCTCAGCAGTTTGCACGTCTGTTGTGCCGTACACGTCTACGCGGCCATCGTTCATCCCTGTCATCTGTGGTCCTTGGTGCACCACAGTCGCCTAGGCGCCGGTTTTGGATAGGGCTATTTTGTAATGCACGGTATACGCGGCGCGCGAATTGTTCACAAACTTAGACGTTTCGGAAATGCTTCCACCTTTGGCCCGAAAGCAAACGATCATGCCCTTTTGGACGTGAGACAGTTCGCTCCGTTTCCACACTAGGACAACGACTGCAATATTTTCCGCGTCTTCCAGACACGCTTTACACATCCTCCACTGCTAGGGCTGCCATCTGCTACCTTTGAGTGTGTACTGTACTTTAACGTCGAACAGAGGCGGTGGCGACATTAATGTGTCTAGACCGTTTATAAGGCAGTAGCATTTATCTACAAGGACTACTGACTGTCGATCACCTAGTCTCACTTTCGGCCTACATTGCGTCATTTTCTGAAACAACGAACGTCATTAAATAAGTTATTCTTTGACATTTTCATTGGGGAGATACACTACCTGTGGTATACACCACTTCTAACAAACACCGAACAACGCGCTCCAGTACGCGGCCGCCAAATACATCGCTGGCCGCACTTCTCTGGGCGGCCCGCTGCTTCCATCGCTGGCCGTCTTCACACGCACGCTCCCTTACGTGGCCGAGAAATACATCGCTGGCCGCACTTCTCCGGGCGGCTCGCGGCTACCATCGCTGGCCGCCTTCGCGCGCGCGCGTTTGTCAGCACACAGCAATTGGCTACGCCAGGAAACATTGCGATTGGTTTTCCCTGGAAAACAGCTACCCCAGCCGACGGCTCCATTAACTAGCAAGCCTTATATAAACCCGGCCGCCGCCGCAAACGACAGTTCTCATCGGGAAGTGCAGTACGCCGTGTTCCAGCTGCTTGTGGATGACTCGCCGCACCACTCGAGGTTACCTGGCTGCTCGGCGGAAATCTAGCGACTTCACATGGAGAGACTGAACTTCACTGGACTTGGGAATAATTACGGGACGTGCACCCCCACTATGCACATTTGGACATTGGTATAATCAAACTTTAATTATGCATTACTTCTGAGTGTGAGCCTGAGTAGACGACACGCTAACATAATTGTGAAAAAGTGATTTGTCATTTAATAAACCAGGCTGACGAGGTTATTGTGTTTTTCCTGGTTACAACACTACCTGTTGACGTAAAACATGTGTAGATAAAAATCATACGTCTCCGTCGCAAATTGGCTTTACTGATTATCGGTTTCGGCTCATTACTGAGCCATTTGTGGATCAATCGAACATTATTACAGTGTGGCAAAAAGGCACTGTAACAAAATTTGATTACTGATTACCGTTATCAGTTTACATAAACAACTACGATTTTCACTTTAGGATTTTTTATTTAACGAGGGCGACTTAGCTCCCGAAGTCTATTGGCAGCACGGAAAAAAACGCTAGCTCTATCCGAGTTTTGGATGTTGGAGTTCGTTGTTCCGTCCATTCTAGTGGAGGCTTAAGGCACGGATCGCAAGCAAGTGTCCACTCACAGATAGATGATTCCACGTAAAAGCCGATAATCGTTACGTTTGTTCGAACTTCGTTGTTTCACGGGATTTGAAGACGCCGCACCGCATAATGGCTAATGTCTTTGTCTATTACTAATAGACTGAAAGAGCTGCTAATTTTGCTACCATTCCCAGAGTTAGGATGCAGGTTGACACACCTTCGAAATATCGACTCAAAAGAGCTACTGACACATTCACGAATGTCCAATGTGAACCCGGAAAACGAATCAGGATCAGCAGCGGCAAAAGGAATATTACATGTCACTTCCACAACCGGGTGACTCCATCACAAGACTATTACACAGCACAGCTGTGTGGGATATAACGTGAAACGGAAAAATGATTAAAGAAGCAGATGCTTCCAAACATCTAAGAAGTAAATTAGCCAAGGAAGGCATCATCAAGGAGAAATTTCGGAGAGTATCGAAAATTATTGGAAATCTTATTATTGTGTATTGGATACAATTAGAAATTGGAAAATACTTACCAAAGCAAAGATTATGATATACAAATCATATGATCTTCCACTTTTGACTTAAGGATCAGAATTCTGGACTTAGACAAAGAAAGATCTCAACAGAATACAAGCAACAAAGATGCGCTTTCTATGAGGGATTCTGAGTGAGACGAGAAGGGACAGGATACGGAAACATACGGCCACATTAAAAGAATCGAACCAGAAAGACTTCCGAGAAGAGCTCTGGAATGGACATAATATGGACAAAGACGAATTGGAAGACCACGAAAAAGATGGAGAGACGAGATGAAGGATGATGTGAACCGAAGAGGACTGCAATGGGATGAGATGGTAAATGACAGACTATGGGGGAAAAGAGAAACTCGGAAGAGACTCTGCGAACGACCTGCAAAAACAGAAACGTTTCAGAAAGAAGAAGAAGCAGCTGTGGCACTGTCACCAAAAATAGATAAAGTTACGTAATTATGTTTTGTTTTTAGCTACAGACAAACAAAAAACAAGTGCGCAACTTCAGTTATTTGTGGTGATAGTTTTTTTTAATTTATCTTTCAGTGTTTTGGAGTTTTACAAATGGTTCAAATGGCTCTGAGCACTATGAGACTCAACTTCTGAGGTCATTAGTCCCCTAGAACTTAGAACCAGTTGAACCTAACTAACCTAAGGACATCACACACATCCATGCCCGAGGCAGGATTCGAACCTGCGACCGTAGCGGTCTCGCGGTTCCAGACTGCAGCGCCTAGAACCGCTCGGCCACCCCTGTCGGCGGAGTTTTACAAAGCGAGGTTACACTTAACTAAAAATTCATAGTTAATTTTAGAATTAGTATTTTATTTTGATGGTGATAATTAGCGCTTTATGGTTTCACCAGAAAAGCATAGCTGCAGCCTGGCGACAGTCGTTAAGAGACAGTCTTTACGACCTATGAGACGTCTAAACAGCTGCAGCACACGATGTTTCTTTCTTCTACTTCGTACCAAGCGGCTGATGGCTTTAGGTAAAGTACATGTTTACATTATAATGAACGTTAGCTGAAAGCTCAACGTAATGTCAGCCTGTGGGATGAGAACGACAGAACTACGGGCGGCCTTGGGATAACCACGGGGGGAAAGCGCTAGTAGGACGCGACGCGTTTCACCCAGGAAATTACGTCGTTGCCGGTGGAAAGGCGAGCGAAGGGAAATTTCCACGAGACAAACAGCTGCCGTGTTGACGTATGGAAATGCCGGCCCACCGCCTTCCCTCGATGAATAAGTTAAGAACTCGGCTCAGCTGTCTTCCCTCCCTCTTCGGCCCTGGACGTTGAGCTCTAAAGGTGAGGAAACGAGGAACCGAGTGAAAAAAGGAAAACACCAGCGATCACCTCTTTCCCTCGATAGCGGCCGCAGCAATGGAGAGCTTTCAGCTTACTCTCACACGAGCCTTCCTGAGTCTCTCCCGCGGCAAAACACACGGGTGCACATACACGCGTAAGAGCTAGGAGACGCTCTTGCGGGGAAGGTACGACGACCACGCACACGTCTACTGGAAGAGAGAGGAGGATCAGCACTTTATTCTTCCCCAAGCTTTCGCCACCCTCTTTTAAACACAACTCAGCTGTGTGCGCAAGACGTTAAAGCTTGAAACCAGCTTGTTAGCCGAAAATTCTTCGAAGATTTTAGGGGTGTGTACTGTTAATTACAACAAATTAATGAAAGGTATACATGGTTTAGTTCAAGATTGAAATCTACAGATAAAATTGCCTTTATGAAGATGCCAGGTGTGCTGAAAGGTGTTGTTGTGATCTTCAGGTCGAAGACTGGTTTCATGGAGCTCTGTAAGCTACTCTGTGCAAATGTCCTTCTGAGTCTGCTTACAGTATTCATCTTTTGGTCTCTCTCTACGCTTTTTATCCCCTCAGTTCTCTCCAATAATAATTTGGTGATCCTTTGTTGTCTCAGAACGTACCCTGTCAACTGATCGCTTCTTCTAGTCATGTTGTGCCACCAATTTTTTTCCTTCCCTCCGATTCTACTCAGTACCTCTTCATTAGTTACATGGTCTACCGCTTCAATCTTCGGCATTCTTCTGTAGCACCACATTTCAGAATCCTCTATTCTCTTCTTGTCTAACCCGTTTATCGTCGTTGTTTCATTTCTATACACGGATGCCGGCCAGTGTGGCCGAGCGGTTCTGGGCGCTTCAGTCTTGAAACGCGTGACCGGAACGGTCGCAGGTTCGAATCCTGCCTCGGGCATGGAAGTGTGTGATGTCCTTATGTTAGTTAGGTTTAAGTAGTTCTGAGTTCTAGGGGACTGATGACCACAGATGTTAAGTCCCATAGTGCTCAGAGCCATTGAACCATTTTCATACACGGGTGCATTCCATACAAGTACCTTCGGAAAGCAGTTCCTAACACTGATATATGTATTGCATGTTAATAAACTTCTCTTCTTCAGAAACGCTTTTATTACCATTTCCAGTCACTATTTTATACTCTCTCCACTTCGGCCATCATCAGTTATTGTGCTGCCCAAATAGCATAACTCGTCAACTACTTTAAAAGTGTCTCGTTTCCTATATTAACTCCAAAGCTTACGTGATCTAATTCGACTACATCCCATTAGCCTTGTGTTGCTTTTGTTGATGTTCATCTTATATCCTCCTACATCCTCCTTTCAAGACACAGTCTATCCCATTAAACTTCTTTTCTATGTCATTTCCTGTTCTGGCAGAATTACAATGTCATGGGCAAGGTTGGTTGGTTGGTTTTGGGGGAAGGAGACCAGACAACGAGGTCATCGGTCTCATCGGATTAGGGAAGGACGGGGAAGGAAGTCGGCCGCGCCCTTTGAAAGGAACCATCCCGGCATTTGCCTAGAGCGATTGAGGGAAATCACGGAAAACCTAAATCAGGATGGCCGGACGCGGGATTGAACCGTCGTCCTCCCGAATGCGAGTCCAGTGTCTAACCACTGCGCCACCTCGCTCGGTCATCGGCAAGCCTCGAAGTTTTTATTTCTTCTCTCTGGACTTCAATTGCCATTATATATTTTTTGTTTACTTTACTGATTGGTCAATGTACAGATCGAATAACATCGGGGATACGCTACAACCCTATTTCACTCTCTTCTCAACCACTGCTTCCCTTCTGCGCCCCTTGACCCTTCTAAGTGCCGTCTGGTTTCAGTAAAAGTTGTAAATAGCCTTTCACTCCCTCTATTTTACCCCTATTACCTTCATAATTTCAAATAGAGTATTCATTCGTTAAAAAAATGTCGGCCTGGAGCAGTGGTTTCCAACCTTTCTGAGGCGATTATCCTTGAGCGCAATAAGACATTGGCCATTAACACCCCTACACCGCGACTAGCATTAGCGCCTAACTAAGGTTTAGAACAAAAAAAAAGGTTTCATTTTTAAAATGACGACACATAAATGATATTTAATTTTTCCAAGAGTCTTATTAGCCCGCCTCCGTAGCTAAGTGGTCAGCACGGCCAGCTGCCGTGCGGAGGACCCTGGTTCGATTCCCGGTACTTCAGGGATTTTTCCTTTGTGGGAGGACTGAAAAGGGGTGCACTTAGCTTTGTGATGCTAACTGGGGAGCTACTTGAGCGAGTAGTAGCGGCTCCAGGTCACGAAAAGTTACTTGGGCATCCAACGCCATGTCGCCTGCCAGCGTTAACGTGAACATTTATTAATGAAAACATGCGAAGATTCGACGAGCCTCACCAGTTTGGTTTTCCGCGTCGCCTTTATTCCCAGTTACCCTTCGTCATAGTCACGTGAGCCAGCACCATCTATCCCTTGCAGCCTGAGTCTACACGCGGCAACTGCTCTTGTGGTGCAAGTCGTGGCTTCCACGTGCTCTGTCCCGCATATTAATGGTGCTGTATACGCTTAGTATAGACGCGTTGGAGTTCCTCATGAGAGCATACGAACAAATAAATTTACACACGAAAAACATCTCGCAACAACTGAGTATTGAGTTTTATGACTGGATAGGCTCTTCAGAATCATTCCATAAAAAGTTTAACCATTGTAAAAACTGCAATACCTCACAAAGTGTTCATGTTCGTGTGTCTTATGCACCAGGGTACTCAACAGAGCTGGAGCACCCGTGGGAATAGCGCTAGAGGTCAGTTCCAGACCCAAGCGTCCATCGTACTCAAAAATGGTTCAAATGGCTCTGAGCACTATGGGACTTAACTTCTGAGGTCGTCAGTCCCCTAGAGCTTAGAACTACTTAAACCTAACTAACCTAAGGACATCACACACATCCATGCCCGAGGCAGGATTCGAACCTGCGACCGTAGCGGTCGCGCGGTTCCAAACTGTAGCGCCTAGAACCGCTTCGCCACTTCGGCCGGCCCATCGTACTCGACTGTTGGATACAGACTTCCGTCCCGCCAGTAACACCGCAAAAAGCACGAGCACTTCCTTGGAATTAGGCTAGCAGAGATGACGTTGTAGTACTCTTAAGGCGAACTCTAAGCGTTTTTTATATGTTCAAAGTCACTGTACCGCCGCACGGGATTAGCCGAGCGGTCTCGGGCGCTGCAGTCATGGACTGTGCGGCTGGTCCCGGCGGAGGTTCGAGTCCTCCCTCGGGCATGGGTGTGTGTGTTTGTCCTTAGAATAATTTTTTGATTAAGTAGTGTGTAAGCTTAGGGACTGATGACCTTAGGAGTTAAGTCCCGTAAGATTTCACACACATTTGAACATTTCACTGTACTGTCAGTAATAGACAATAATAAGGTTAGGTCAGTTTAGGTTAGCCATAATGGCATTGAATCAAATTTAAGAATGCAACACAGAAACGTAAGAAATTCCATCAATTCTTCTAGTACCTTAACCACAACACCAGGCTCCTAGCAGGAAATACCCGTTTTCGGTGCTTTCCTTGAACCACGCAGATGTCGCAGTTGACTCCAACAAATTCTTTCCTGTCGTGTGGACTGAGGCCTTTATCATTTTCGTTGTGACACGTGATGAAACATTTGTTCACCTGGGGCCGGAAGCCCAGTTCTTGTAGGCGCTGTTCTAGAGAGAGAGAGAGAGAGAGAGAGAGAGAGAGAGAGAGCGAGAGAGGCAGGAGAGAAGGAGAGAGGGGCGGGAGATGGGGGTAGTCGGAGGGAGGAAGCCAGGGTGAGAGAGAGAGCTGTGCATAACAACGCCCACCGAAGAGACGGAAAACTTCGTCGAAGAGATTCCATGAACGACAATTTACATTATATATAATTGGAGATAAAACCTTTTATCCCCCGTACTTAATTCCTCTTTCAGCATTGTCAAAAGTTTCGTAAATCGCTGCTGAGGGAACTTCTGAAAGACATTGCCAACGTGTCGGTGCCTCCTCCACATCCGAGGACGCCATTCATAATTAAGTGCGCTCTCAGTTAAATTATTCTGCTGGCAATAGGATAGTCTCTAGAGCGAAGCTACCTTTCAGTTTCCAGAACGCATTCAAATAAAGCGATACCACTTCCAATCTTCTAGATGGCAAAAACAACGGGTGTTCCAGCTGAATGCTTCAAAAGAGCTCGGCGTATTCCGACAAGAATTGCAGTTACGAAGAAACTCCATTACGTATAAAACGAGAACGTGACTATGCAGTGTGCACGCCTTTTACTGCCAGCTGGTATTGTGATAAACAACACAATTTGCATCTCGTTCGTTCCGAGTACTTGCAAGCGAGGGTAACTTTCAACGCTTATTGAATTAACTGGTTCTCCTAAAGACTGCTACCAGAGGGTATGTGGAACATAACACACACACACACACACACACACACACACACACACACACACACACGTAACAGGAAAAGAGAGAGAGAGAGAGAGACTGATCGAGGTGGACAGTGGACAAAGCAGTGTACTCAAGAATCATTTTTTGTTGGTGGTCTTGACTCCCCGTCCGCCCATATTGATTAAGGTTCCTACTTTTCCCAAAGTCATTTCAAGCGAATGCCAGAATGATTCCTTCGACACATTTTGTCAAGCGGTATCAAACTCGCTGATTTAAGAAATATTTCTGTTGCTTTTATGTAGAACAACAGCTACCCGCAGCACCTGTTCACACCCGCAGTTAAGAGCACCAGCAACCCCCAGAGCAAGGTTGCCAATAAGCAAACTGAGAATGATGTTAAGTCAGAGCTTCGAATATAAGCTGCGCGTAAGGATGCTTGACATAGCTATCGAAAAGGCTTCCTGCAGACTGGAAATTTCCTCTCTAGGAATCTTTATGGATTTCACAAAGAGCGGCCTCGTGATAAACGGCTCTCTCTGTTCGTTTTAATCTGTCAGTATGTTCAACAACAGTGCACTGAAAATGAAGAATTTAAGTTTCATTCCGTTAAAACATTATTGTACCAACAAGTGACGCTGGTCTGGCGCTATCTCCAAAGTGAGTTCTGAAATTGTCTTGATGGTCTGCTTTCCTACACGTTCATTGAACTTCATAGATATCCCGAGTACTTGCTCCTACTGTTACACAAGAATTAACAATTTTAGTGGTTATTCGTTCATTAAACAGGTCACAGAGTGTCATTACATTACTAAACTGCCACGTACTTTAAATCGTAGGGCGGGAAGAAATCCGTAAGAAATGACAGCGCTGTTGCCGGCATTCAACCGCAAGAGCAATAGTGACGGTGATGATGAAGACTATGGGTTTAAGGAGACAAAAGTTCTGTGGTGATAACACTCTCATTCACAGCCCAGGACGGAATCTGTCCGAGTAAATCTCAGTGCAAGAGGGAGAAAGTTTTGTAAATGTTTTCGTAGTGTGTATCTGGGACGATACGTGGGTATCGGCACAGTATTTACCTGGTGGATGTGGGGAAACCACCTAAAATCCACATCCACGGTGGCTGGCTCCCCAGCCATCGACGTATTGACGTTAACTCGCGAGGTGGATTTGATCAGGATGAGGCTCGCCTCCCGATGTCCCGGAAGCGGCACATTAAGGCTCACAGCTATCCTGGCGGGTAAGCACAGTAGTATGACGTCAGTACTAGATGCAGCCATAGCTGCATAGAATTTCGACACCACCGAGGATTTATCAAAGAGGCGTAAGCAAATTCACCGCACCTGACTGCTTGTAGTAAGCTTGTAGGCAACAGCGTCTATCCATTTTAACTGTCAGGGATCTTATCTGGCAGTACGGACTATAATAAGCAACCACACACATCTATTGTCACACTGTTAACAGATTTCTTTTTAGGGGCTAACGTACGACGGGCAAAGCAAGTATGACATAAAAAGCAGACTAAGGAATAGGGGGCATTCCTAGCCACTAGAAGTCTACACTGAGGAACCACAGCATTATGACCAGTACCCACAGCGAGGCTGAAAGCCTCCTGGTGGCGTTGTGGGCACGCGACGCTGTAAGGAAAGAAAGCCAGTGGAAGAGAGACGAATGTACAGTCATAGTGCTGAAAATACTGGCCGCAAACGCTGAAATCCACTGACATAAGAGGTCTTGTCAAAGGGCACGTTGATGTGGCTCTGCGGCTAGAAACGAGTATCTCTGAAACGGCGAAGATGGTCGGCTGTTGGCGTATTACTGTCGTGAGCGACTACGGAAAGTGTTTGAAGGATTGTGGAATAACGCGTAGGCCGCACAGTACAGGACGTCCACGTCTCGTCAGAAGACGTGGAGGTCCGAGGATCCCTACTGTGTAGTCCAGGATAGGCAGCGCTTTGTGGCAGATCTGACGACAGGGTACAGTGCAGGAGCAGGCACAAGTGTTTCGGAGCACGTCGTTCGAAGACCACTGTTGAACACGGAGCTCCACATCACACGACCCCTACGTGTCCCTGTGTTGACGCAACGACATCGTCAGTTATGATCGCAGCAGGCACTGAGTTTTGACTGTGGATTAATAAGAAGGTGTCACCTGTCGAATGAATCGCGTTTCTTATTACATTAGGTCGATATTTGAATCCACACACGCCGTCATGCAGGCGAATGGCTGCACGAAACATGCAGTGCGCCACAGATGAAGGCTAATCAGGGTAGATTATGCCACGGGGTACAATGAGTTGAGCTTCACTGGAATCTGTGGCGGTAATCGAATGCATCTTCACAGCGACGAACTACGTGAGCATTGCTGCAGGCCACCTGCATCGCTTTATTCTTTACGACTCCCTCTACGGCGATGACTTCTTCCAGCAGGGTAACTGTCCGTGTTGCAAGGTCAGAATTGCACTGCAGTTGTCTGAGCGGCATTATAGTGAACTCACATTGATATCTTGGCCAGTATATGGATCCACTGGAACACATATCGGGCGCCAGCTGCGTACCCTTTAAACAGCATTCCGTAATTAGTGGAAATGCTTGACCTGAGCGTAGACATTTGGTGCCACATACTTCTGGAATGTCCGGCCCTGGAAGCTGAGTGGTCAGCGCGACGGAACGTCATACCTAACGGCCCGGGTTCGATTCCCGGCTGGGTCGGAGATTTTCTCCGCTCATGGACTGGGTGTTATCAGCGACACGCAAGTCGACGATGTGGCGTCAACTCGAGAGACTTGCACCAGGCGAAGGGTCTACCCGACGGGAGGCCCTAGCCACAAAGCATTTCCATTTTACTTCTGGAATCCCGCCAAGGACTTGTAGAATACATACCAAGCAGACTCTCAGTTGTACTGTGTTTGAAATTTGGAACAACGCGCTATTAAACAGGTGTTCAAACGTTTTGGCCCATCGTGTAGAAGTATCAAACATTGGTCTTAATCTGAGTACTAAATATGTGAGATGTTTATTTGAAGCACAGCAGTACATGGAAATGAATCATGCACTGTCGGAAAACCGGAAAATCGAAGCTTCTGAAATTTGGTGCTGTAGAATGATGTTGAAAATTAGCTGGACTTATAAAGTAAGAAATATGGTTCAAATGGTTCAAATGGCTCTGAGCACTATGCGACTTAACTTCTGAGGTCATCAGTCGCCTAGAACTTAGAACTAATTAAACCTAACCAACCTAAGGGCATCACACAGATCTATGCCCGAGGCAGGATTCGAACCTGCGACCGTAGCGGTCGCTCGGCTCCAAACTGTAGCGCCTAGAACCGCACGGCCACTCCGGCCAGCAAGAAATATGGAGAATCCGCATAATCTGCAAGGAAATGAATGTGTGGAAAACTCTGACGATAACAATGGACAGGATAGTAAGACGAGTGTTGTTAATTCATCAGGAAATGGCCTCCATGGTGCTAGATGGAGCTGTAGGAGATAGGGGAAGGCAGAAACTAGAATATATCCAGCAAATAATTGAGAACGTTGAGCGTAGATGTTACACTGAGTTGAACAGCTTGGCCCAGGAGAGGCATTCTTGGAACGAAGCAACGTGCCTCTTGAATTTCTTGGAATGAAGGGACGATGGACGACTTCACTGCAATGTCGGCTCTTGCGACTCCGGTTCCTAGCGGTGGCACCAACTTTCGTCGCCTGCAGCAACGCACGCACGTCGGAAAGAGGCGAATGCCAACTAATCCCTTGCCTAGATGTCGGTGCTTATATACCCGCATCGGAGTCGCGCTACGTTGCATACACTGTATGCTGCAGCAACGCTCTCAAACGAAAACTTTTTGATCGCTCCTTTTAAATGGAGGTGACGTTGTGAAGGAATACCGGAAACGTGTTATTCAGTAAAATTGGAGTTGCGTCTCCGCTGACGCCTTGTTAACGGCATACTAAATCTTATCCTTACAGAAGTACAATAAGAAAACACCTAAGATACTGAACGTGAGGATCTAAAGGCAGGATCGTATTAGATGCAATGGAGCTCACTTAGGGCATGGTGAGAAACGGCGAGCAGTTTCAGTGGAAGCCGGTGCAGACCCGTGAAGCCCTATGAGGCGCCACACATGACGCAGCTAGCTTGAAGGCCAGCTGGCGCACTGCGCTCCAGCGCAGGGCATTTCGTTCTTGACCTTGCGACTACAGGTGATAGACTATCGAGTAATGTTTCACATCGTCCCTCTATAGTGAGGCAATTCGATGAAATTGGAAAAAGTTGCAGTAGTTATTCAAAGATGAAGAATAGGCAAGCGAGGAGAGCTGCTTCAAACCATCGAAGAAAAAAAAACAACAATACGTAAAATGGAACAGCGTACAAATAATGCTGAGAGGAATCGAAAAGTTACGCAATATTTCTCATGCAAACAAATGTTTACGAAGCTATTATATTATAAAGATTTCGTGTAGCTCCTACTTTAAATGAATCACGGTGATCGGAAACTGCACGGGCCAGTTGAGTCGTGAACCAGCCAACGAGAGCAGTAACTTAATAAACACCATACTTCTTCCAGGCTTAGCCAGCAGATGTACTCGGTGACTGGGAGGCGTGGGACATTGTTTACCTTGCACATGAGCTTTGCGAATACCTCTTATCACATCAGCAAGTGGATGTCTGTTCTGGCCACATACACAGAGAAATGACCTCTGACATCAACTATAGAATAAACCATTTATTTAAAAAAATGAGAGAGAAATTTTCTGTAGACGACGTTTCAGCACGCATCGTGTGTGTGTGTGTGTGTGTGTGTCTGTTTAACAGCTATGTTTGTAGGTACGTTTTCACAACCAGTGCAAGTACACTCTCAGATTGTTACGGTAGATCTGTCTACTGGAAGTCTAATAATGTTCTTGATGGTCTAGTGGTTGGCGTTGTTTGTGTGTTGCAGCGGCCTCTAAAGGAGCCCCTCAGTCACGTGAAGCCAAATGACGAGCTGGTTGAACAATTAAAGAGGGTAACGGACACTCCTGCCGAAGTGACGTCGGAGCAGAAGCCTTTTAGCTGGCTAAGTGCCACACCAGGATCTGATTTTATAACTAGAAGGAACGTATCCCAGGACGATGCACCTGCCATCTCTAACGGAATCAAGTTGTGTACGCTCTATTCATTGCACATACATGTGTTGTAGAGAATGTTTACATACTCAAAGAAATTTTAGACCTTTTCTTGTATGCCATTCAGTTTTGCTAATGTGTCATAGTCAATTACCTATGATGACCGACCTATTGGAATAGCTTCGAAATGAAACGAAAAGCAAACAACTGATTCGGCCCAACAGAAATATACTTGTAGAAATGAACTGTATATTTCGTAAGGGGGCTGTGAAAACTGTCCTAAATATTCATTGATTATAAAAAAAATTAAAAAAATAAACGGGTGACTACGCTCTGAAACAAAATACAACATTTGAAACAAACAATTACGGTTTTCCGAATGACAGTCCAACAACAACGGAATAACAGATAGTACCATTGATTACAGGCATCAGTGTTAATCAGAAATTCTTATCTTAATCACAGTAATCTTCAATACCTGCACATTCAGAACACATTACTATGAACCTTGAAATCGGTGAATGAACACTGCAGAATCGTTGCAAAACGTACACTCTCCGTTCTTTCGCGACTGGAAGGGATGTCCTTGCTGGAAGTTGCCCGTCGGGAAGGCGTAAGTGATAGCGATGCTATCTTGTTACACAAAGTGGTTCCCCATAGCCAACGAAGCACATGATAGCCGTCTACTAATAATGGCTCTTAAGAGCGCAGGAGAGAACGAAACAAGTGCGCAGGGAAGAACGAAACAAGTGCGCCATGCATTTCTGTAGGAAACAGGGAAGGCTACTCGACCAAGGATACATGAAATTACCTTCACAAGAATTCTCTCCAGGCATTCAACACAAACAATAGGAGGATGGAAACAAACTACAATGTTATCCGTGGCGATGGTGACAGATTCTCTTTAATGATGAAAACACTATGGATCTCACGCCCATCGATGAAAAACAGACGATTACCTACTACCAACGCGCAAGTCAAGTTTCTCCTGCAAATATTCTCGTTACTGAAGTCTGCACTCTAACGCAAAATGCATTACCACGCTATTCTCACGACGAGTTTGAGATGGATTATTGGCATGTGCTACGTTGCTGTAATCCTCTTTCTCTGTCAAATGCTGGAGGGCAGACTTGAAGACCCACATTCGATTAAATACATCAGTAAACAAAGTTGCGAGTACAAACTAAACATCCAAATATTCGCCGACTTGCGGACTGCCACTCATTCAGAACCTTGTTCGATATCCCGAATTGTTTATGAAATAGTAGGAGCACATGACACAATCCAAATTTCAAGTATTAGCGTCACTACGACAGTCTGTTTCAGAAGTTGTATCTGGATCTTACTCCTTCTCTTTTCCAAACGGCCTTTCGTAGCTGTACCCCCAACGGGGGATGGATTGATACCTGACTGTTGGCTCTCTTCAAAAATAGTATTTTATCATATCTGACGACGTCTAGAAGTCATTATTATGAGGGGTGTCGGACACGAATATTGCTTGTTATTTACTAGGTTGCACGTGCTGATCCGAGATGAAGAGGTTGGCATAGGAGAGGAATTCGTCAGAGTTTATTGTTACACCGAATCTACCGTAATAGGTACGAGTGCTAGCCGACCTGTTCACTGGAAAGATGGCTACGTCCTGCAGTAGCTTGAGAGCCCTGATCACGTCCTTCAGTCGCCACCATCCATGGTTTTCATGGTAGCATGGAAGCTTCACAAAGCGCAGTTTCTACGATATAAATTCGCCTCTTGCAAAATGGCTCTGAGCACTATGCGACTTAACTTCTGATGTCATCAGTCGCCTAGAACTTAGAACTAATTTAACCTAACTAACCTAAGGACATCACACACAAACATGCCCAAGGCAGGATTCGAACCTGCGACCGTAGCGGTCGCTCGGTTCCAGACTGTAGCGCCTCTTACAGGCGAGTAGATTTAAAATGTGCGGTTGCAGCGACCTCTATAGTTATAAAAGCACACGACATACAGAATTGCGCGTGTATGCGTAATGCGTATAAACGAAAAGGCAAGAAGTATGTGTACTCATGTAAATTAGACTCATGAGCGGCTGAAAATTAAAGGCACGTACGCATTATGTTGCGCCTCGAAGTGACGGAGGGGCGAGGGCACGATAAGAGGAAATACGATTAGCGAAGTGCGGTAAAATGACCCATGCTGGCAGTTGAAAATATAGCGTCAGCGCTGGCTGACAAGTCTACCTGCTGCTTCGATTTCTCCTGCCGCAACAATGGTAGCAGCAAGTCGCATCCTCCATCACAATGATGACGGCAGCGACGCCATTTTGCACAGAGGCGCCGAAAACATTGGAGAGACGTCACGATACATTTCCGCTCAATTTTATCCCACAACTCCTGAAATTGCTCGCCACTGCATTCAAGGTAGCACACCTCGCTTCACGCCATCCATTTGTGTTCAACAGACGAAAGTGCGTTTACCTAGGTCGTCAGATAACCGCTCTAATGCGTATGGAGTGTTCCTCAAATCAATCCGGCACAATCAAGGAGCAATCGATTGGTGCTATATCGTGCTGGAAATAGAGGTCGCGTATGGGATGTCAAATGAAATGGATGCTCATAATCGGTCAGCAGGTAGCATTGTCATTCGCTGGTGAAAAACGACTGCAGACGTATTAATGGCACGCATTTCATTCTACAGTATTATATCGACTGCTACCTCTCTGGTCGCTGCTCTGTTGCTGAGGGAGACGCATCGTCTCGCATGTATTCGATGTATTCTTAATTTCCCAATGGTTTGCGCCAACGCATACCGCAACACAAGAGAGTCAGAGCGTTACGTAATTTTTTTTTTTAAATCTGTGGTAAGTTCCTATGGGACCGAAGAGGTCATCGGTCCCTAGGCGTACACACTACTTAATCTAACTTAAACTAACTTACGTTGAGGACAACACACACACGCCCATGCCCGAGGGAGGACTCGAAACTCCGACGGGGGAACCCGTGCGAACCGTGGCAAAGGCCCGCTAGACCGCGCGGCGAGCGTTACGTATGCTGCGCGATTATACAGGTAAGTTATGTTCACAAGGATGGAAAAGCAGCGTGTTTTAAAAACAGAGGACAATGAAAATAAAGGTCTCAGTGCGTGACGGCATTTTGATAATTGTTCGTCGAAATAGTCTCGTAGTGATAAAGTAATGCTCGCAGACCTCACTCACGCAAATGCGCCGTAGCCTCGGCAAAGCGCGTAATGTAATGAGATGACGTGTAGCGGCCACGTGTCTGAGGACAACGCCCTGCGTGCCTCAGTCCAGCCAAGCACCCCGTCCGCCACTTGTGTGCCAAGACAAAACAGCACCTGACCTCAGCTTCGCACAGCTGACCTCCGAGTACTACATATGCCCACTTTCTAATGGGAAAGACGGCATATATCAATCGCCAAGAGTTATTGATAAATAATTCTGTATTTACAACTATTTTTGATCTGCAGATCAGCTTATTAGCTAGTTACGACAACCTACACGGCAACATTAGTACTGTGGCGTCAAATAACATGCAAGCTGCCTTGTACCAACGGTTAATCTTTTTGGATATGTGGTCTGTCTATGCAACTACATAACAGACTGTTTTTATGTCATACATATTTCGTTCCTGTTACGAAGCATTATCAGTGCCCTATAATACAAGTTGGTTGCATGTACATAATATATGTTTTGTATAACGTTTACAGATATATTACTGTTGTTGTTGTTGTTGTGGTCTTCAGTCCAGAGACTGGTTTGATGCAGCTGTCCATAGTACTTTATCGTGTGCAAGCCTCTTCATCTCCGAGTACCTACTGCAACCTACATCATTCTGAATCTGATTAGTGTATTCATCTCTTGCTCTCCCTCTACGATTTTTACCCTCCACGCTTCCCTCGAATACTAAATTTGTCATCCCTTGATGCCCCAGAATGTGTCCTACCAACCGATCCCTTCTTATAGTCATATTGTGCCACAAATTCCTCTTCTCCCCAATTCTGTTCAACACCTCCTCATTAGTTACTTGATCTACCCATCCAATCTTCGGCATTCTTCTGTAGCACCGCATTTCGAAAGCTTCTATTCTCGTCTTGTCTAATCTGTTTATAGTCCATGTTTCACTTCCATACCTGCTACACTCCATACAAAGACATTCAGAGAGGATTTCCTGACACTTAAATTTACACTCGATGTTAACAAATTTTTTGCTAACAAATTTCTCTTCTTCAGAAAAGCTTTCCTTGCCATAGCCAATCTACATTTTATATATTCTCTATTTCGAACATCATCAGTTATTTTGCTTCCCAAATAGCGAAACTAATTTTCTACTTAAAGTGTGTCATTTCCTAATCTAATTTCCTCAGCATCACCTGATGTAATTCGACTACATATGATTATCCACGTTTCGCTTTTGTTTACTTTTCTATTACTACGTGACAGTAATTCCGGTAGGAAAAAAAATAACGAAGATCAGAACAAAAAGCAGTCCACAGGGATCAGTGTGTGGACCAGAGTTTTGGGATATAGCATCGGAACCCATACCACAGAACTTACATGACAGTGGTAACGTAGGCTTACAGGTAGCATTTGCGGAGGACGTGCTGTTCGTTGCAAGCGATGATCCAGAAGAATTTCAGATGACATATGGAACGCAGCGCTCCATGAACTGGAAGGGAAGTGTAGAATTATCAGAAGAAGCGCAGTAACGAGGTAGAGGTATTCATGGACGAACGTCGTAACTTTGCACATTATATAGATGAGAGGGGAAAAATGGCACTAACATGATGAACAAAACTATAATCATCGCAAATAGGCAATTTCGACTTTTCTTGAACACAATCAGACAATACCATAAATCTACAGTAGCGTCAGTCGTAGGATATGGCGTGAGCGTTTTGACTCAGTTTGTGAAACCATCTTCGTTAGTGAGACGAGTTCAACGAGGAGTGCAATTAAGATTAACTGGCGCCGACTGCACTATCCTGAATGATGCATTGTTAGTTACTTTCGAATATGGCCACTGGATTTGGCAATAAGGAAAATGGGAGCACTTCATCGGTTAAATAAAGGCAATCAAATGAAAGTACGAAGGATATTTGGAACTGAGGCCTGCACAAAAATATTTATACAAGATCGCATACTGCACTGTGGAAACATGAATGGAACTCTTCAGGCATCGGAAGGAGAATATAAGAATGTCTCGCTAACATCAGAGAGAGACTAACAATGAGATTTCTTCAGTCGTCGAGTTGACTGATACATTACCTGACTGGTCACAGCCCGTGTGCTACGTACCTATACAAAATTAAAAGACAAACTAATGACAGCAGTGCCTGCAGGAACGAGGGCAGTCAAAAGCATACATTGTAGGACGCCGCGCTCTACGGAGAGGCAGCCAGTAGAGGTCGTCAGTCAGTGAAGTCGGTGGATCTCCGAGCAGCACTGAGGTACGAGTCAACCTGGCCTGAACGATACTGCAGCCACGGTATCCAGGCAGGCCAAGGAGGACTTCACGAGGCACTCAACCCCACGGCACTATACTGCCACCCCCGCTAGACGAGATACTCCACAATTGGAGAGAAGACAACTGAGGTCGACGACCACGGAATGAAATGCTTTTCCATGAATCTACATTGGGTTGGTGAAAGCGATCACGGAACCGTGAATTCTAAGACGTATACAGTGAAACGTGGAATCGCTTGTAAAGTGGAAACGCTGCTGACGTGCTGCCCCAAGGCCAAGGAACCCAGCAGACAGTGGCTGCTGACGAAGTAGTAGGCGGGTGCAACAGCGGAAACAAACATGAAAACTTTAGATGCACACTAATAAATGAACAGCCGGCCGCGGTGGCCGAGCGGTTCTAGGCGCTTCTGTCCGGAACCGCGCGACTGCTACGGTCGCAGGTTCGAATCCTGATTCGGGCATGGATGTGTGTGTGATGTCCTTAGGTTAGTTAGGTTTAAGTTGAAACTTCCTGGCAGATTAAAACTGTGTGCCCGACCGAGACTCGAACTCGGGACCTTTGCCTTTCGCGGGCAAGTGCTCTACCAACTGAGCTACCGAAGCACGACTCACGCCCGGTACTCACAGCTTTACTTCTGCCAGTACCTCGTCTCCTACCTTCCAAACTTTACAGAAGCTCTCCTGCGAACCTTGCAGAACTAGCACTCCTGAAAGAAAGGATATTGCGGAGACATGGCTTAGCCACAGCCTGGGGGATGTTTCCAGAATGACATTTTCACTCTGCAGCGGAGTGTGCGCTGATATGAAACTTCCTGGCAGATTAAAACTGTGTGTCCGACCGAGACTCGAACTCGGGACCTTTGCCTTTCGCGGGCAAGTGCTCTACCAACTGAGCTACCGAAGCACGACTCACGCCCGGTACTCACAGCTTTACTTCTGCCAGTACCTCGTCTCCTACCTTCCAAACTTTACAGAAGCTCTCCTGCGAACCTTGCAGAACTAGCACTCCTGAAAGAGAGGATATTGCGGAGACATGGCTTAGCCACAGCCTGGGGGATGTTTCCAGAATGAGATTTTCACTCTGCAGCGGAGTGTGCGCTGATATGAAACTTCCTGGCAGATTAAAACTGTGTGCCCGACCGAGACTCGAACTCGGGACCTTTGCCTTTCGCGGGCAAGTGCTCTACCAACTGAGCTACCGAAGCACGACTCACGCCCGGTACTCACAGCTTTACTTCTGCCAGTACCTCGTCTCCTACCTTCCAAACTTTACAGAAGCTCTCCTGCGAACCTTGCAGAACTAGCACTCCTGAAAGAAAGGATATTGCGGAGACATGGCTCAGCCACAGCCTGGGGGATGTTTCCAGAATGAGATTTTCACTCTGCAGCGGAGTGTGCGCTGATATGAAACTTCTGTAAAGTTTGGAAGGTAGGAGACGAGGTACTGGCAGAAGTACAGCTGTGAGTACCGGGCGTGAGTCGTGCTTCGGTAGCTCAGTTGGTAGAGCACTTGCCCGCGAAAGGCAAAGGTCCCGAGTTCGAGTCTCGGTCGGACACACAGTTTTAATCTGCCAGGAAGTTTCATATCAGCGCACACTCCGCTGCAGAGTGAAAATCTCATTCTGGAAACATCCCCCAGGCTGTGGCTAAGCCATGTCTCCGCAATATCCTTTCTTTCAGGAGTGCTAGTTCTGCAAGGTTCGCAGGAAAGCTTCTGTAAAGTTTGGAAGGTAGGAGACGAGGTACTGGCAGAAGTAAAGCTGTGAGTACCGGGCGTGAGTCGTGCTTCGGTAGCTCAGTTGGTAGAGCACTTGCCCGCGAAAGGCAAAGGTCCCGAGTTCGAGTCTCGGTCGGGCACACAGTTTTAATCTGCCAGGAAGTTTCATATCAGCGCACACTCCGCTGCAGAGTGAAAATCTCATTCTGGAAACATCCCCCAGGCTGTGGCTAAGCCATGTCTCCGCAATATCCTTTCTTTCAGGAGTGCTAGTTCTGCAAGGTTCGCAGGAGAGCTTCTGTAAAGTTTGGAAGGTAGGAGACGAGGTACTGGCAGAAGTAAAGCTGTGAGTACCGGGCGTGAGTCGGGCTTCGGTAGCTCAGTTGGTAGAGCACTTGCCCGCGAAAGGCAAAGGTCCCGAGTTCGAGTCTCGGTCGGGCACACAGTTTTAATCTGCCAGGAAGTTTCATATCAGCGCACACTCCGCTGCAGAGTGAAAATCTCATTCTGGAAACATCCCCCAGGCTGTGGCTAAGCCATGTCTCCGCAATATCCTTTCTTTCAGGAGTGCTAGTTCTGCAAGGTTCGCAGGAGAGCTTCTGTAAAGTTTGGAAGGTAGGAGACGAGGTACTGGCAGAAGTAAAGCTGTGAGTACCGGGCGTGAGTCGTGCTTCGGTAGCTCAGTTGGTAGAGCACTTGCCCGCGAAAGGCAAAGGTCCCGAGTTCGAGTCTCGGTCGGGCACACAGTTTTAATCTGCCAGGAAGTTTCATATCAGCGCACACTCCGCTGCAGAGTGAAAATCTCATTCTGGAAACATCCCCCAGGCTGTGGCTAAGCCATGTCTCCGCAATATCCTTTCTTTCAGGAGTGCTAGTTCTGCAAGGTTCGCAGGAGAGCTTCTGTAAAGTTTGGAAGGTAGGAAACGAGGTACTGGCAGAAGTAAAGCTGTGAGTACCGGGCGTGAGTCGTGCTTCGGTAGCTCAGTTGGTAGAGCACTTGCCCGCGAAAGGCAAAGGTCCCGAGTTCGAGTCTCGGTCGGACACACAGTTTTAATCTGCCAGGAAGTTTCATATCAGCGCACACTCCGCTGCAGAGTGAAAATCTCATTCTGGAAACATCCCCCAGGCTGTGGCTAAGCCATGTCTCCGCAATATCCTTTCTTTCAGGAGTGCTAGTTCTGCAAGGTTCGCAGGAAAGCTTCTGTAAAGTTTGGAAGGTAGGAGACGAGGTACTGGCAGAAGTAAAGCTGTGAGTACCGGGCGTGAGTCGTGCTTCGGTAGCTCAGTTGGTAGAGCACTTGCCCGCGAAAGGCAAAGGTCCCGAGTTCGAGTCTCGGTCGGGCACACAGTTTTAATCTGCCAGGAAGTTTCATATCAGCGCACACTCCGCTGCAGAGTGAAAATCTCATTCTGGAAACATCCCCCAGGCTGTGGCTAAGCCATGTCTCCGCAATATCCTTTCTTTCAGGAGTGCTAGTTCTGCAAGGTTCGCAGGAGAGCTTCTGTAAAGTTTGGAAGGTAGGAGACGAGGTACTGGCAGAAGTAAAGCTGTGAGTACCGGGCGTGAGTCGTGCTTCGGTAGCTCAGTTGGTAGAGCACTTGCCCGCGAAAGGCAAAGGTCCCGAGTTCGAGTCTCGGTCGGGCACACAGTTTTAATCTGCCAGGAAGTTTCATATCAGCGCACACTCCGCTGCAGAGTGAAAATCTCATTCTAGGTTTAAGTTGTTCTAAGTTATAGGCGACTGATGACCACAGATGTTAAGCCCCATAGTGCTCAGAGCCATTTGAACCATTTTTTGTCTTGGTTATGTATATTCACTGTTTACGGCGTTTTAGAAAGTTAGGGGAAAATTACAAACACAGCGATAACTCTGGCAATCACAAACCAGATGGCAGCAATTAGACGCAGTTACCACAGTGATCCCGCTATTCGCGACAATGCTGTCCGCTCGCTTCATTCTTATGTCTGAGACTGCAACTGGTGGTGCGAGAACGAGAGGAAACAGTCGGGAAGGAAACTTGGGGTTCAACGTCCCTTTAACGATTAAGTCATTAGAGAACACAAACTCGGCTAGGCCCAGGGTTCGGGGGCAATTCTTCCCTGTTCTTTCCAACACTGATGTCCCATCTTTGGCATCGTCCGATTCAAGGAAACCTCAGAAAACCTAAATTTGGATAGCCATGCGGAGATTATAACATCGTTCCTCCCGAATGTGAGTCCAGTATGCTAACTACTGCGCCGCCACTGTCAACAAAGTAAGCGTTCAGCGAATGGTGTCCAAGTATCAGCGGACGAGCAACAAAAGACAGCTGGAATTCACACAGCACTGGATGAGTAGATAAAAGTAATTTTTTTTTGTTCAGAGACTGTGGTGAAAATTTCTAAATGTACACCGCCATCGGAAAGGTGAAGCAAGGGATAGTCAAGCTCCAGGTCGCGTGCGTATGACCAATATTCACCACTACAGAGGCGTAGGAGAAGTACCCAAGTTCCATTGCAGCTAGACTATAGTCTGTTATTTCTTCAGCCATGGAAAATAGCGTGAAGGCCTCATGAAGGCGGCGAGCATGGGAAGGAAGCTGTGACTTGTGTGCTGTACACCGTTGCTTACGGCAGCGAGCGTTTTCTGTGTCTACGCCATCACGTACACTGGACTGCAGATCGGTGGAACCCATTAAACGTCGCTGCTGAGGATTTTTAGCTGCCGATTTGACATCAGTTGCGTTTTGATTTGCCAGAAGCCGAAAGTAGTAATCAGCCATAAAAACGCCAGCGGAAGAAATTTCTTTGAAAGATGGGGTGCTTGCGATTGGAAGTGGTTCATTTTTAAAAACAATCATTCACTTTGATGTCTCTGCACGTGTAACTATGACTACACATCTTCGACAGCATACAATTCGGAACAAAAATTGCCATCTAAGAGCAGCCTCCAAAAAATAATGGCCATCAGTTCCTATGGAGCTTTCCCCCCCCCCCCCCCCCAAAAAAATGGCTTTCGGGACGTGTCCCTACAACCTTCCCCAACAGTGGAAGACACTACAGTGTATTTCGACGATCCAGAACATTCATTAGGGAAAATCCGTGGCCTGCTACGAAATTATATATGCCTAGACTTGCAGGCGATTTTCGTGTCAGTTGTGACGGTTGGAGATACGGACATCACAGCACCCAGCCCCACAGGAGTGAAAAATCAAATCTCCGAGCCGGCCGGGAATCGAAATCGGGCCCCTCACCTTCGCAATCTGCCACGGTCACCCCGCAGCTATCGAGGCGGACTTCCTACGGCCTTCACGGACAGAACAATGAAAAGCATTACCTGTCACGGTTAGTAGTACTATTTTTATTCGTTGTAATCACACTTCGTACTGACATTACTATTGGTATAGCAAAGTGACACATCCATCCTGTGTGCATTCAGCGAAAAATCAAAGGTCAGAATTCATTGAATGGAAGTATGTTTTCACGTGTTCCGGATGCTTTATTATGTTTTCTATCCTCCTGCTATACATTTTCACATTCTAATCATTACCATTTGCATTTTAATTATTTTTGAGACTTTCTTGCATTTTCCTTATGTTTCAGACTTTTCATTTTCAGGTCCTAGAACCAAAAGGAACTCTTGGCGCAGGAGCACTTCTTTCAAAGAAAAAGTACAATTTGTTTATGCGACGGAGAATACACACGAGTCTACTAGTTCCCCAATGATTTGCTTCGTCTTGAAATTTCAGTTAATACATTGCTGACGATTAAAACAGAAATACAATAAAGGGAACATATACGAAATGTCAAATAAGCATGGCCTGTAGCGTACAGATTCAGCGCTGCCACACTACCTAGGAAGAAGTCACTTCAGCTTCACTACGCGTATGAGAAGAGATTTCACAGCAAGTTTTTCATTCACAATCGTATTTGAATGTTATTTGTTCGTGCGCAGATCGTGTTATGTATCTCGTAAGAGCGAGAAACGTCTATCAACATGTGTCGAAATTTTACAGCTGCCGGTTGGCTGCGTTTTGCGACTGTGGTTTTCCGTTCTGTGGTGTTGCTGCTCGCGCTGATCGGGATTGTACGATCACGCAAGGATGGGCAACTTGCTTTAAGTATTCGGAAATGTAAAATTTTGCACTTCCCCCTAAAAAATGAAAAAGGATAGCGTCCTCTGATTAAAATAACAATGAGGTTCAGCTGGAATGGTTCTACTCATACAAACGCCTGAATATAACTGTTTG
The DNA here is from genome assembly GCF_023864345.2 of Schistocerca serialis cubense. NCBI lineage: Eukaryota > Metazoa > Arthropoda > Insecta > Orthoptera > Acrididae > Schistocerca > Schistocerca serialis. The sequence goes on from NC_064641.1 coordinate 421,472,535, forward strand.
AAGGGATATGAAATGGAATGATCACACACGCTCGGTCTTAGGTAAAGTAAGTGGCAGACTGAATCTTTTTGGTGGAATACTAGGGAAATGCAAACAGGCTGCACAAAACACTCGAGCAACCCATCGTAGCATATTGCTCAAGTGTGTAGGACCCGTAATAAACGGGACTAACAGGGGATATTGAACGTACACAAAGGGCAGCACGACTGATTACAGGTTTGACACATGGGAGAGTGTCACGGAGATACTCAAGTAATTGAACTGGCAGATGCTTGTACATATACACACAAACTATCCCGTGAAAGTCTTAGAATGTTTCTACGACCAGCTTTAAATCAGGAATCTAGGAATGTTCTACAACCTCCCTGGTCTCAATCCCACAGACTACGCCAATTGCAGTGCGTATAGAGGCGTTCACGCAATCACTTTTCACGCGCTCCATACGTAAATGGAACGGGAAGAAGCCGTAATAATTAGTACAATGGGAAGTGCCCTCCGCCATACACTTCATAGTTGTCTGGCAAAGTGTGGATGTAGATGCAGCAAACTGAACAGCGAATCAGTGGGTCCACAAAGGCCGTACTCAAAGCCATGGCAGGGTCTCTTCCGACCCACGCGACTAGCGCCCGACAGAAGACACACATTGCTCGCTCGACCGTGCAGGATCATTCAGCGATGGGATCGTTTGCAGCACGACGTCTGAGACGATGAATCTAACTATGACGACGTGTCATCAGTGTAGGACGTTCTCGCTGCTCACTAATTTTCCTATTTTCGTATCTTTACTTTTCAGAGCTAACTCCGGCGCCAAACGGAAATTCCACGAATATGACGCTACCGGCCGCCCATGAGCAGAAATCGGGAAGCAAAAAGATGCGCTGGAGCAAGTGAAACTGACCAGACGGCGTGACCGCTGCAGCGGAAATAAACGGACTCCTGATTTAGATCTGGCCTGGACGGGGCGCCGCGACGTCCGGGAACACGGCCGCGCCGCCAGCGCTGGTACGCACGTGTGTGTGTGTGTGTGTGTGTGTGTGTGTGTGTGTGTGTGTGTGTGTGTGTGTGTGGGTGGGTGGGTGGGTGGGTGGGTGTGTGTACCTGTCTGCGAGGCGACACGTACTAGTGGCCGAAGGGCGTATGTCCTCCTCTAGTGATAGCGACATCTACAGATGAACCAAGAGAAATAGCAGACATAGCTGGAAGTAAATTTCACCTAAAAAGCTTCGTGCAAGTTTCAAATATGTGTGAAGTAAAACGAAACTAGGTTATGGTAGCGGGGGCGCGTACCCTGCGCGCCGTTTTGTGACAGGAGCTAAATATGAAGTAGAGCGAAAGAAAAGGGAAGAAGCAGAGGAAAATGGGAGAGAAGAGCAAGAAGATAGGACTGAGTTGAGGAATAGTCCCGTGCGACCTACCTCTCCCTAGTATGACTGCTAGATAGAACCTCTACTCTTATCTCTGGTCAGCCAAGGCAACGAAAATGTAAAGAGTATATTTTACGTTTGTTCTTTTGTTTGTCACGCATTAGCATTGATGGGCAATGAAATAATGAAAAACATATCGCGCAACTGTCGCAAGCAATGTGACATTCGATTGCGTTTTATACATATTTGTAATTCTTTGATACGAAAAATAATTACTGAAATGTGTCTCCTTCGCGCAGTTATATTTATTGCGGGATCACTGTCTCGTAGAATTTTTTAAATAACTTTATATTCGCGACTGACTGTAAATTTATTACACTACTGAGCACGGTGTTCGTTACTGGCATCTGCAGTAAGTACTTAAGTTTCACGAGTTTTTATTGTATCCGTTACAAATGATGACGTATGTGAAGAAAGGCTGACACGAGCCATAGAGACTTAGTCATTTTTATTATTTTTACTAATGTTGACCACTACTGTATTTCAGCACCTGTAACCACTTGAAAAAGACAAGGTCGATTTTGAAATAGTGTACATTGTAGAACTGTAGAGTCAATGGGAAACTGTAGTGTTCATTTTCCTTCATTTTAAAGTCGTATTGATTTGAATAAACTAATGAACAGGCTCAACAGCGATAAAGATTAAACAAAAGAAATGGAAATGTCAACAGCGAGGAAGCGTGGCGGCGGTGGGGAGGGGCGGCACTAAACGGAAGTGCAGTTTGGGCGCCAGTTAACCCAGCTGGATGAATGAATGAGACAATCTTTGTGCGCGGTGGTGTTTTACGTCCGTAAGAAAAGGAAATCAGTTTCGATCTCGTCGACGACAACACGACAAGCTCTGAAAGTAACCATACCAGCATTTGCCTTTGTCGATTATCGGAGCCCATGAGAAACTAAAATATGGGTGACCGGGTGGGGATTTGAGACGCCATCCTTTCGAATGCGAGTCCGCGGCCTTAACCACAGTGCCAGATCAATTGGTGGTACCTTTTCAAGGCGACAAACAAATCTCCACGTCTTTCACGCTGAATTGAAACTGTATTCACCTACAGAAACAACTGTCGTGATACTTGCGAATTTGCATACGGTGTTACAGTAGGTGGTTATTTCTCCATACAAGATGACAGCGTTCGATCAGACAGGGCGCTACTCACCTCAATATCTTTAATAGCCAGCAGTTCCGCTTAAGAAGTGGTCAGCTAGACATTCCGACCTGAATCCAACAGAGCTTTTTTGGTATGTTCCCATGACTCGTTTTATAAACTGCAGGCCTCCTTTCCAAAGCTTAAAACGCGCAAGGAAATACAAAATGAAAGTAGTTGTATTTCAGAAGTAGATCCGAGGACGTTGCTAAACGGAAACTAAATACTACTGCAAGGACCTTGCTCTTGCAATATTTTTTGTGTGCGGCGAAATCATGTACTCCTGACAGTTGACGTGAATAACATGCACCAAGCGCAGAAGAAAATTTTGGAAATTTGATGTAAGGTCTTATGGGACCAAACTGCAGAGGTAATCGGTCCCGAAGCCTGCACACTACTTAATCTAACTTAAACTAACTTATACTGTGGACAACACACACACTCATGCCCGAGGGAGGACTCGAACCTCCGACGGGGGGAGCTCCACGGACCGTGACAAGACGCCCCAGACCACGCGGCTACGCCGCACGGCGAACGCAGAAGAAATGTATAAATGATGTACCAAGCAGCTTTGCACCGAATAAGCCGGTTTTTATCTCACACGATGCTTCATGAGCAGTACTGACACCCAATGTCAGCTCGAAGCTTAGGACAAATAAATGAAGTCTGTTTACCTTTAACTCATACAGAATGGTCAATTTTTCGGTGTTTTGCGTCAGCAATAATAACGATTACCAATAAGTTGCCAAATTATGTACGTGTGTCATTGGGTTTTACTTTTTTTCTCCGCGTATCAAATTCGTGCTCTTTCAGGGAGTGGGTGTTGGCAGAAATGCGAGTATATTGGACCGCCGTTGTAGGCAAATTCCTAGCGAAAGTCGTTTGCCACACCCTTCGTCTGACATGTTGTGAAGTATCAAGTGCAAGATTCTTTGAAAGAATTGTCAGCAAACGTAGCGCATTAACGAAGGAAGCAGCTTAACTAAACACTCATTCGACCAATACTTGCATATTGCTCGTTAGTCTGGGATCCGTACCAGATAGGATTTACAGCGAAAATAAAGAAGATCCAAAAAAGAGTAGCACATTTCCTTACAGGTTGATTTAGTAAGCACGAAAGCGTCACAGAGATGATCAACTAACACCGGTGGCAGACGCAACAAGAGAGGCGTTGTGCATTCCCATTGGTCTGCTGTTGAACGTTTAGAGAGCGTACGTTCCTAGAAGAGTCAGCCCACGGACTGCTTCCTCTTACGTGTGTCTCGCGAAATGATCATGAAGAAAAAATCAGAGAGACTTCAGCCCACAAAGAGGCTGACCAGCAATAGTCCTTTCCGCGAACCATTTGTGACTGGAACAGGAAGACGGCGAAGTGACACTACTACACAAAGTATCGTCTACCACACACTATAAGGTGACTCGCGAAGTGTAGCTGCACACTGTTCTACGGACTGAAAAGAGGGGAGATGTTGAGAAGTGGTACAGGTCCAAATCCAACTCCTCTCTCGTAGCACTAATAAGGGGACTACCATGTTTGCCGTGCCCAGTCGCAACAACGTCAAATGCCGTTAGTTCATGAAACACCTCGGAGGGGTTCACGACATAGATGCATGGTTTCATTATTAGGGGCTTGGCTTCCACTACCTTCTCCTCTATTTTTCAATTAGAATTTTATGGGTGGGTCCGTATCTGATAATTTTTTTGGAAACAAACGTTCAACAGATAAATTGTTTTTATTTGGTTGTCTTTCTAGCAGCCTCACTTTCAAGCAATAAATCTGCCATTAGCCGAGCCGTCGGGCTGATTTCTGGCAACATCACTGTTCATAGCCAAACTGAAGTTGCACTGGAATTTGATACGCATCGACCAGAGCGTATGCTTCTGGTGATGATATCGGACTGACGGCTTGGCTGATATTACGGTTGATTCATAAACTAGCGGCACAGAACGGAAGACAAAAAAATAAAATAAAAACAGTGAAGCTGCGGAATGTTTACTTCATATAGAAAATAACTTGGCTTCACCTCCTGTCCTCCACTTGCTGTCCAAATAATGATGACGAGCGGTCAGAAACCTGCTCGTCGACCGCCATCGCACTAGTGGCCTCGGATACAAAGGGAGTTGCGTTTTAATTGTTATGACCATAGTGGCTAAGTGTTGGCACGGTGACCTACGATTACATTATCTACTTTTCCTATCTACTTATTGTCGAGTGCCAACAGCCTTGCAGCAGTGATAACACCGGTTTCCGTCAGATCATCGCAGTTAAGCGCTGTCGGGCTGGGCTAGCACTTGGATGGGTGACCATCGGTCTGCCGAGTGCTGTTGGCAAGCGGGATGCACTCAGCCCTTGTGAAGCAAACGGATGAGCTACTTGATCGAGAAGTAGTGGCTCCGGTCCCGTAAACAGACATACGGCCGGGAGAGCGGTGTGCTGACCACATGCCCCTCCACAACAGCATCCAGTGACGCCTGGGGTCTGAGGATGACACAGCGGCCGGTCGGTACCGTTGGACCTTCATGGCCTGTTCGGGCGGAGTCTTTTTTTACTTATTATCGAGCATATTTTGTTCGTCATCAGATCTGTTTGTTGCACGCAATATAATACAATGGCTCTGCCGGAAAATAAGTGACTATGGAGGATGGAAATCAGAAATGTTAGATAATCAGTACAACGTACTAACTCATGTAAAATATCGCCATGAGTCCAACATAGATAATTCCACAATCGATCGATGCAGCCCAACAACAAAAACCACCACTTGGGTCGTCGCTTTTTCAGTTACTTCCTTCCCCCGCCCTGCCAACTTCACCTCATTTTGTCACAACAAACGACTGCCTTACTGTTAACTGAAATGAAATGATCCAACATATGGCATTATTGATCAGGAGATGACGAGTGGGGCTGTTTGGCCGCTTGGTGCAAGTCTTTCTATTTGACGCCACATCGGCGACTTGCTTGTCGATGAAGATGAGATGAAATGATTGGGGCAACACAAACACCCAGTCACCGGGAAGAAAATCTCCGACCCGGCCGGGAATCGAACCTGGGATCGCGCGATCTGCACCACCAGCTGTGGACTAGTTACACTACAGTCCCTACTGAATCAAAATGTTAATTTTATATTACAAAATTGTTAAGGCTCCCGTGACCACTTGTTGACAAATTACGTATTGCAGGGTGACGATCCTTCTAGAAAACCTGGAATTCTCAGGGAATTACATTTTATATGGAAAAAAGGGAAATATCGGGGAATTTGATAAAAATCAGTTAATTCTGATGTTTTTAACATAGCATTGAAATTAAAACAGTCAATATTTCAAATTATGTTAATTATATGGATATTATTCCATATAAACTACCGGTTTTTAAAAACTGCGGTTGGACTACTACTTACGGCTGGTATACAGCGCAGCTGAGCGGAAAGAAACATTATTGTGGTATGCTGCCCGCCCTTCTCCCGTTCATCATTAATTTATCAGGAGCTTCTTGACACCACCTACCTCTTCACATTTGGGATTCTCAGCGGATTTTTTTTCCGAGTTTGAGCAGCCACCCTGCTATCGGCTTTTGTGTCAGGTTCTTCGGCTGATGTTTGTCTGATAAATTTCATGACGATTCCCCAGCACGGGTGGCTGGCATTGTCAAAGCTCTACCCTCCATTGCCGGTGGTGGACTGGACAATGCCAGCCGCTCGTGGTGGAAGAACGTCATAAAAATTATCAAACAAACGTCGGTTGAAGAGCCTGAGAATGACCACAAGGTAATTTTATATTATTTCAGTAAGTTTTGCTTATATATGAACGTAATAAAAAACGCTTGAAAATAAGAAAAACAGACTCGAAAAGTGTACCAATGTATTATATAAAAATAAATAGATACTGTGTCTGGCATCGGAGCAAAATAAATAATTCCATTTGGAATTGCATTTTCCTGGAGATTGGCTGTGTGAGTCTCAACTTCACCTTCGATAAGGATAGAAGTTGAAGTAATGAATTAAAATTTGTGCGAAGGCGGTGACTAGAACCCGGGTCTCCAGCTTATTAGCATTTTTTATTTGCACTTTTTTTGTATAGTACCTTTAGGAGCAACCTAGATCTTTAATTAATCGTAGATGTGCCAGGACGCGTTAAGAACGTCCCTGTGCAGCTACACAGAAGGGCGTGGTAGCAGCGCACAGCAGGCGAGGCGAGGAGTCCCCCGCGAGGGATCTGCAGCCGCAGGCCATTACGTGAGGGCTGAGAAGGGGTGCCGGCCGCAGCTACAAGACCGGCCCCAGGCCGCGGGGGCGGCCCCATTTACAGGAGATTAATACCGCCGCACACCACACACTGCTTATTGCCCTTCGCGGCTCGTTGGTGGCGCGGTAATTACGGACCGCCGCATCGATTTACGTTTAAGGCGGCGAACTGCGTCCAAGGAGGCGGCCAGCAAGGACTAGAGCGCCTCGGCAACTACCTGCGACGGTGGCTGCCTCTCGAGAGAGGTGAGAGTGGTTGTGGGTGATTTAACGCTCGGAATGTCGATTAGTGTCCCAGGAATCCGCTACGAACTCTGCTGTCAACGAAGTTAGTGTAGTCTTAAAACTATGCCCAAGTGCAGAGAATGGCGAAAGCGACGTAACAATATGTAGGAAGACAGCGCGTGATATATGCAGGACTTCAGCCTGAGGTGATGGTACTCATCACTCAACTTCCACAGTAACTGGGATTGACTTTCGAGAATTTTTGGAAAAACCGCAGCTTACGAGATATCATCTAGAAGTAAAAGCATAATGATGTTTACTCCAGAAAATGTGCCTTACGCACATTAGCTTTAACTTTATCGACAAAGCTACACGATAAATTCGTCTTCACAGCAAAGGTCGGTAACATAGGCAAGTGTAGTGGTTCGAATGCCGTCTGCTGCAGTAATCTGGCTGGAAGCAAGGAAGAACTGGTGGCGTATACTTTCATAATAAGACGATGCCAAAATCTTAAAGATGACTGCGAACCAGCAACTGTGTAAATGTGAAGAGGCTGAAAAATCAACCAACCAGTGATGTAATAAGGCCACTACTTCTGAAGAAGATATTTTTACAAACATCGAAATCATGGTCAAGGGCTAATAAATCTTTGTTTGCAACTGGCTGGCTGCTGACTTTTCAACCTCTTCATAAGACGATACACCGATTTCTGTGACTGCGTCGAAAAATCTCTTGTCAGAACCCCAGGTATAAGGGTTTAGTATAGAATCGGCGAAGAAAGGAACATAAGGAAAACGCCGACACGGAGAAGCAACAGGATTATAGGACATATGTTGAGGCATTAGAGAACAACTGCTATTGTATCTGTGGAAGCTTAGAGACTAAAACTGAAGGGAAATGAATGGAATACAGCCAATAAACCGATGAGGACACAGGGTGCAAGTACGACTCTGAAATGAAGAGGCTGGCACAAGAGAGGAATTCGTGGTGGGTTGCAGCGAATCAGCCGGAAAACTGATGAAAAAAAAGAAGAAAAAAGAAGGGCTCCTTATTAGAACGTAAGAGCAGCAGGTTACGTGCTAACACGCAATTTCACATTCCCATGTCTTTTCACAATCACCCATAACAACACAACTGAATCACTACACTTCACACGGCTGCATGACAGCTATTCACACAACAGTGAATCGCAAATGATACGCTGTGCTACGAAAAGACTACTTCAATTTTCCACAAAAGAAAATACCTTCGAACTAAGAAAGTGGGCGTGTTTATACGACCTGATTCCGTAATGATGTTACAATGATGGAGAAGGGAACTTGTATCAATTTGAAGCCGTGTCGAAAGGTATGAGCCAAAATGTGTTCAAGTTCCGCCTTACCTCGCGCAGCGCTTAAAACTAAGGGCCGCAACTTCCAAACCCTGATCATGACGCACAGAAATCCCGCTGAATATTCCCCAATACACTCAGATAATTTCCCCTGTTGATCGCTCGAACGGCGTACGTAACATGATGTCAGAAAGGCAGTAATTACGAATTCCATTTATGCGCACAAGTTTCACAAACCGCTACACTTGCAACAGTTGTTCAGAGTGGCGGCTCCCAGCCTCAATGCGGGGATAGCATCGTTCCACAAAGTCTGTCGTACCTATTCTAATACCCCCGGTGTCGTTTGAACAGTGTCACAGGCAGCGAGATTTCATGCCAGGGGATCCTCTTCAGTCTCAACATGCCCCTCGTACACACTTTTCACATGATCCATAAGAATAAATCAAATGAGATTATGTGAACAGTCTGGCCACGAAACAGTATTTCCTCTGCCTGTCCACCTTTCAGTACATGTCTGATCCAGGTTTTCACGAACACTCAGTCCAGAGTAGGCTGGGGCTCCATCACGTTGGAACCACATCCGTTGACGAAAAACAAGTGGGGTAAGTTCCGGGAACCAGGGTAGTATGTCACTGATCATCCCTGAAGGTCTACAACATCATCATGGAATGATGTATACGAAGAAGAATCGGTCACTAGCAGTTTAAATAGCAATGTGCGAAAGGGAGACTGTCCCGCATAACATGAAAGAAAGACTGACATCGTGCTGCAAAGGAAGAACAAAGCACTCTCAGATCCGGCCTCTGGCGCCCATGCGTTACTTATTAACCTAAATCAGACTTCACCTTGTCTCACAAACGTTTGCAGAGTTTGGAGAGAAGGTGACCTGCTCGCGACGAACTCTTTGTGCTGGTCTGGGAGCCGTTCTTGGACAACGGAAATGGTAGCGAACGGTAGGGATCTGGATTCGAATCCATGTGCGGGACACTGTTTTAACTTTCACGTAGCATACGCTCTGCTTAGACGAAGTGAATTACACCTCGTACAGTGGAGTGATTGGCAAGTTAATTACTGACAAATCACGATCCCGCGAAACCAGCCACCTATAATTATAATCTATTGCATGAGGTGATAAACGACTCCTTTTGTGTAGCGGTGCGGTACACTCGTGATTTGTGGGTTGTTGGCATTGCTTTGATCACGTAACGGTCATAATGTGTTCGATATTTCAGCTACGGCAGTTGCGGTGCTCATTCAAAACATGCGTAACAGATATTTTTCTCTCGAGCGCCCGCTGGCTCTTTTCCGACAAATCCGACATGCAGTGCCGTGTTTACTATGACCCTTAGACCATAACGCCACGTTCATCAAACAATTTCAGTCGAAAATGATAGAGAATCGAAAGTACATACATACAGCTCGATTGCAAATAGTATCACGTAAGTTTCACACCATTTCCATCCCACGTCTGACATATTTTGTACAGTAACAGAGGAAATCTAAATTAAATGTTAATTTAACGTTTACGAATGTGAAAGGTAATGCAGATCTAGGAAAGGTCTGCGAAGTACTGAGTTTTTCTCCAAAAACTGGCCGAGCGGTTCTAGGCGCTTCAGTCCGGAACCGTGCGACCGCTACGGTGGCAGGTTCGAATCCTGCCTCGGGCATGGACTGATGACCATAGATGTTAAGTCCCATAGCGCTCAGATCCATTTGAACCATTTTTTTGGCTCTGAGCACTATGGGACTTAACTTCTGAGGTCATCAGTCCCTTAGAACTTAGAACTACTTAAACCTAACTAACCTAAGGACATCACACAACACCCAGTCAACACGAGGCAGAGAAAATCCCTGACCCCGCCGGGAATCGAACCCGGGAACCCGGGCGTGGGAAGCGAGAACGCTACCGCACGACCACGAGCTGCGGACTGCTCAGAGCCATTTGAACCATTTCTCCAATAACTCATGATATTAAATGACTTGGACTTTTTGTCTTAACGTGTATTACAGACAGAAGTAAACAATGCAGTAAGTGCATGGAAAGCAAAATTACATGAAATTGCCTGACATTTCTATTCAACATCATTCATATTCTTCTTCCGGGTACAACAGTTGTGATTCAACCCTTTCTATGTTTCCTAAGGGAAGTCCGTTGGCTGATGTAGGTATCTGATCCAATGCTTTCCTTTTCTCCCTAATTAAAATGGCGCTAATTCCGTTTCTAATTGTAAAGACGTTAAAAGGACATGCAACTTCGGTATCATAAAATTCAACGAGCTAAATGATGTATGGTTTGATTTGGTACCAAGATGAAGCTATAGCTCTGGAAGCGACAGTTAGAAAACAAGAATGTGGCATACTTCCCGCGGTTAGTAGTCCCGAATGAAACCGGAAAAATCACAGATTAGCGATGACAATTCCAGCACCAAGTCTACATATGACGGCTAGACGGACTATCCACGATCGATAAACGGTACCGTGGAGGACTTTTCTTTGTCAAGAGGCCAACTGCAGAGTTACTTGAAAGAGAAATTGCGGCTCCAGTTTCGTAAGCTGTATTGATTACAAGCCTATCCATTACTGATTATGATGAGACTTCATGTACAGTCGGATGGCACGACAATATTGTATAGCGTGTAGTTTAATTTTAGTGATTACAAATATTTGCTACTCAGTCTTCACAAACTGCCTAAGACTTTAGGAAGCCATGTAAGAATCATACAGCACCTGTCTCTTCATTCTGTGAGGGCTTAGAACAAAGAACCACCGACTCTTAACTAAAACGATCTTTTGTGCGGCGACGGTGACCATTGTTAATATTTAAATGCTAATTAAAGTTTAGCCACACAATAAAGCGTACAGTAAGTACACGTTGAAGCTACATGTGATAGGATATTAGAAGATAAATCCAAATTAACTCAGAACTTCAAGAGTTTTGCGCCAATTTTCCATGGAGTATATTTCCACTGTTGCAGCAGAATACTATTGTCAATATTTAGTTCGACATGCTTATGACAGCAATTTTTCTCGAAAATAAAAATGAAACTTTCAGAGGAACGTGTGGTCAGACTATAATGTAAAATGCCGGTCGTGTGCATGGCAAACCGACTCGTACACATAAGATTACAACAAAATTGCGAAGAAATGCCCAACTTATAAATGCAAATGAATAGAAGACTATTTTGTTGGTCACATTGGGAGTGTTTGACAGAATGCCCATATACAATATGCGATAAATTGTTGTTGCTGAAAATTTTTATTCCGGTGTTGCAGTACAATTCCCTTAAAAGTTCATCAATTTTGAAAGAACGAAATGGCTATACAAATCGTACAATGGAAGTCCTGGTTTAGGTCTAATTGTTTTCCCATACTGCTCGTGACGAATACCGGGTTGGTTCCCTCTTCTTTTGCTCACCCTCCTCTTCTAAGTGACCATGTAGACTGCAGATTCCTTGACTTGCGCCATCGGGTGGTGGGTTTCCGGGTTCCGCTTAATAGTTCAGGAGTCCACTACACACAGGAGGAGGCTACACGTGTAGCGGGGGCTGTGTGGAAGGGACTGGGCAGTTTTTTAGGTTAGAGGGACTCAGGGAACCACAGATGGGGTGTCTATCTAAAAGTGGGCACGTAAAACACAGAAAGGCAGTAGTAGGAACAATTGGTATTGTAGTTGTAAATTGTCGTAGCTGTGTTGGTAAAGAACCAGAGCTCCAAGCCCTAATAGAAAGCACTGAAGCTCAAATAGTTGTAGGTACGGAGAGCTGGCTGAAGCCGGAAATAAGTTCAGCCGAAATTTTTGCAAACGCTCTAACAGTGTTCAGAAAGGATAGATTAAATACAGTTGGTGGTGGAGTATTTATTGCTGTCAGAGGTAGTTTGCGTTGTAGCGAAATTGAAGAAGATAGTTCATGTGAAATTGTATGGGCAGAGGGTATACGTGACAATCGGACTAAACTATTAGTTGGATCGTTTTACCGACCCCCGACTCAGAAGATATAGTTGCTGAACAGTTCAAAGAAAACTTGAGTTCCATTTCAAATAAGTACCCCGTTCATACAATTATAGTCGGTGGTGACTTCAATCTACCCTCGATATGCTGAAAAAATTATACGTTTAAAGCCGGCGGCAGGCACAAAACGTCATCCGAAATTGTACTGAACGCTTTCTCAGAAAATTATTTTGAACAATTAGTTCATGAGCCCACTCGAAGCGTAAATGGTTGCGAAAGCATACTTGACCTCTTAGCAGCAAGTAATCGTGGACAAATAGTGAGCGTTGTGACGAATACAGGGATCAGTGACCACAAGGCAGTCGCTGCTGGGCTGAATACCGTAACACCTACAACCATCAAAAAGAAACGCAAAGTATATCCATTTAAAAAAGCTGATAAAAATGCTGTTAACGCCTTTTTAAGAGACAGTCTTCACTCCTTCCGATCTGATCATATAAGTGTAGAAAAGTTGTCGAATGTTTTCAAAGAGATAGTATCAACAGCAATTGAGAGATATATACCACATAAATTAATAAGTGATGGTAATGATCCCACATAGTACACAAAACGGGTCAAATCGTTGTTGCAGAAGCAAAGAAAAAAGCATGCCAAATTTAAAAGAACGCAAAATCCCCAAGATTGGCAAAGTTTTACGGAAGTTCGAAACATAGCGCGTACTTCAATGCGAGATGTTTTTAATCATTTACACAACGAAATTCTGTCTCGAAATCTGGCAGGAAACTCAAAGAGATTCTGGTCACACATAAAACACACCAGTGGCAAGACACAATCAATACCTTCACTGCGCGATAACAACGGTGAAGTCACTGATGACAGTGCCACTAAAGCAGAGTTGTTAAACACGATTTTCCGAAACTTCTTCGCCAAACAAGACGAAGTAAATATTCCTGAATTCCGATCAAGAACAACTGCCAAGATGAGAAACATAGACGTAGATATCCTCGGTGTAACAAAGCAGCTTAAATCACTTAATAAAGGCAAGGCCTCCGGTCCAGATTGTATACCGGTCAGGTTCCTCTCACACTATGCTGATAAAATAGCTCCATATTTAGCAAATATATACAACGACTCGCTCACAGAAAGATCCGTACCTAAAGACTGGAAAATTGCTCATCTCACACCAATACCCAAAAAGGGAAGTAGGAGAAATCCTCTGAATTACAGGCCTATATCACTAACGTCGATTTGCAGCAGGGTTTCAGAACATATACTGTATTTGAACATTATGAAGTACCTCGAAGAAAACGATTTATTGACACGTAGTCAGCACGGATTCAGAAAATATCGTTCTTGTGAAACATAACTAGCTCTTTACACTCATGAAGTAATAAGTGCATAGACAGGGGATGTTAAATTGATTCCATATTTTTAGATTTCCAGAAGGCTTTCGACACCGTTCCTCACAAGCATCTTCTAACCAAACTGCGTGCCAACGGAGTATCGCCTCAGTTGTGCGACTGGATTCGTGATTTCCTGTCAGAAAGGTCACAGTTCGTAGTGATAGATGGTAAGTTATTGAGTAAAACGGAAGTAATATCCGGTGTTCCCCAAGGAAGTGTTATAGGCCCTCTATTGTTCCTGATCTATATTAACGACATACGAGACAATCTGAGTAGCCGTCTTAGATTGTTTGCAGATGATGCTATCATTTACCGTCTTGTAAAGACATCAGATGATCAAAACGACTTGCAAAATGATTTAGATAAGATGTGTATATGGTGCGAAAAGAGGCAATTGACCCTGAATAAAGAAAAGTGAGAAGTTATTCACATGAGTACTAAAAGAAATCAGCTAAATTTCGATTACGCGATAAGTCACACAAATCTGAAGGCTGTAAATTCACCTAAATACTTAGGGATTACAATTACAAATAACCTAAATTGGAACGATGACATAGATAATATTATAGGTAGAGCAAACCAAAGACTGCAATTCATTGGCAGAACACTTAGAAAAGACTGCTTACGCTACGCTTGTACGCCCTATTCTGGAAGTATAGCCGTGCGGTGTGGGATCCGCATCTGGTGGGACTGACGGATGACATCGAAAAAGTACAAAGAAGGGCAGTTCATTTTGTCACAAATGGTAAGTGTGAAGCGGAGCAGACGGACACAGCTGCACCTCACGAGTTTACTGGAAGCTGGACTGCAAGCAGCACCTCCCTAACAAGGCAAGCATACATGCCAAGAGTCACCAAATTTGCTCTTGTCTCCAGTGGTTACAGAACATACTTAATTATAGGCCTATATCATTGACATCAGTCTGTTGTAGAATTATGGAACATGTTTTATGCTCAAGAATTATGACACTTTTGGAGAATGAAAATTTCCCCTAGAAAAATCAACATGGATTTCGCAAACAGAGTTCGTGCGAAATTCAGATCCCTCTGTTCCCCCACGAGATCCAAAGCGCTTTAGGTACCGGCGCACAGGTTGACGCCGTATGCTTTGTCTTCCAGAAGGCGCTTGACACCTTCCCGCACAGCTGGTTAGTGAAAAAGATACGAGCTTACCGAGCATCGGGCCAGATTTGCGACTGTGTTCAAGACGTTCTTACAGATAGAGCTCAACACGTCATCATTAACGGAACAAAATCGATAGATGTAAAGGCAATTTCCGCAGTAACCCAAGGAAGTGTCATAGGACCGTTACTTATTAAGCTGAATATAAATGATCTAGTAGGAAGCGTCGGGAGCTCTTTAAGAATGTTCGCAGGTGATGCAGTCGTCTGTAGAAAAGTAGCAACGCCAGAACAAAGTATCGATTTGCAGAAATACCTGCAGAGGACTGATGAATGGTGCAGGGTCTGACATTTGACTCCGAACATGAATGTATGCATACATAGGAACTGAAATCCACTAATGTAAAACTACACTGTTGATGAGAAACTGCTGAAAACAGTACCTACCGTAAAATATCTAGGAGTAACTATCCTGAACGACCTTAAGTGGAATGAACACAGAAAACAAACAGTAAGAAAAGCAGTTGCCAGACTTAGATTCAAAGAAACAATGTTAAGGAAATGTAACTCAGCCACGAAGGAAGTGGCTTATAAGGTGCCTATTCGACAGATTCTTGAGTACTGTTCATCAATATGGAATCCTTAGCAGATCCAACGAAGACTGGCGCGATTCGTCACAGGATCGTTTAGTCGGCGTGAGAACATTACAGAAATGCCCAACAAACTCTGGTAGCAGACGTTACAAGAGAGAGGTTGTTCATCACGGAGAGATTTTCTACCGAAATTTCGAGGGAACACTTTCCAGGAAGAGACGACCAACACATTATTTCCTCCCACATAAAATATCGCGAAATGATCACGACGAGAAAATTCGAGAAATTAGAGCTAATACTTAAGTTTATAAAGAATCTTTCTCCCCATACGCCTTTCGCAAGCAGAATAGGGAGGGGAGGAATCAGTTAGTGGTACCAGAAGTACCCTCCGTGACGCACCGTTGGGTGGCTTGCAGCGTGTGATGCAGACGTACCGAATGCTACTCCAGTACGAGAAATCGAAGTTCATTGTTTTATAAGCCTTCTGAATACCGTAAGATATCAACAATGAGCGAACAGTTGCCTTAGCTCAACTATCTAAAGCGGCAAACGAAGTGTCTTCGCTCTGCAATCCAGTCACTTCTTCGTTTTATTCTTGACCTTCCGCTAAAGGCTTGTATCGTTACAGCCAATCATGTTTCCTCGGAAAGGAACGATACTAATAATGATAATCATAATGTTACATTCATGGCGATATATAGTAAGTATTCGCGATGAAATGAAATTCATTTATCGATACAGTCATGCGCGTGCTAAAAAATTATCGCAGCGAAGTCATTACATTACAATTCTTCGTCTTCATTGATAGGCCGACCGCATCTGGGATGGAATGTACCATAAAATAACGATATACGTAGTACAGACTTGCACGAAGGACTTTTACGTATAACTTCCCCCCCCCCCCCCCCCCCCCAGTGGCTCTAGGCAGTTCTTAAACATGACTTTCTTCAAATATCTGGGTGGCTTGGAGGAGATGGAGTAGGTTTCCTGATGTATACAATTACATACTTAAGCCGGCGTATACGATTTTACGCAGATTATCCGAATGAGCTCGCTCCTCTTCTAGCACCGCTGAAGGAACGATTTCCTAGCGTCAGTAAGAATCTCCAAGTCGTTTCCGGTGTTAAGAACGGTCGTAGAACAGATACACAAAACTACAGGTCTCTATCGATGATGTAAATTTGTTGCCAAATTTTAGAACATCTTTTATGCTCGCGAACATAGGTCATTCTGGAGGCCCAAAATCTCCACTCTAGAAATAGAGCAAACCCAGCTCGCTCTGCTCGTCCAGGAGACCGAGACGGCGGTAGACGCCGCGGTCCAGGTTGGTGCAGTGTTCCTTGACTTCCAGAAGACGTTCCGCACAATTCCGCACTGTCACCTGATGAACAAAATGCGAGTGTTTGCTGTGACTGGCCATGGTGCACATGCACCGTGTAGTGCTAGTGCTCGGGCAGTGTCACAAGAATTGTCCATCCCATGGTCAAGTACGGAAAGTTTTGCGTTCTGTTTTACACTGGTACCCATAAAGCAGCAACTGAAACCTCACGATCCTCAGCAAAGTTCTGAACTCGCTGTTCGGTTTATGGCACGTATTGAAGTGGCTGGGTAGTATTCTATGCAGTGACGAGAAACATCATAGGGTGCAGCGAAAACACAAATAGGGCAACACGTTATGCCGTATGATAATTACAGCCCACACTGGTCCTCTGTGAGTAGCTGCACCCGGTAGATGCCATTATTAAAGTGCCAACCGTCGTACTGTCTATGACCTGTAGTCGCTGGCGTAATTCACTCTTTCCGACTCACGCGCCGGTGGCTCGCCTGCGGAGCCGTCGCATCTGGAGGCCAGCCGTGAAGGCGAATCAACGCCGGCAGGCATGCCGGACGACACAATTGATTGCGGCGCAGCTGCGCGGCCTGGGCTCGTGTAACGGCCGGCCCACAAACAAGCAGGCAAGCTCATCTGGATGCCTCGCCCCTCCTGCTCCTGCAGCCAGCCGGAATCACAAGTCGACTGCCTGCCTGCCACTGACTGCAGCTGGCGCGTGCTCGGCCGCACGCACGTGCTACCACCCGCACGCCGCTCCACGTCCCACGTCACCTGCTGCTGGTTCAAATGGCTCTGAGCACTATGGGACTCAACTGCTGAGGTCATTAGTCCCCTAGAACTTAGAACTAGTTAAACCTAACTAACCTAAGGACATCACAAACATCCATGCCCGAGGCAGGATTCGAACCTGCGACCGTAGCGGTCTTGCGGTTCCAGACTGCAGCGCCTTTAACCGCACGCCCACTTCGGCCGGCTCCTGCTGCTGCTTTGCGCTCGTTTGTACTCCGTCGCACCATCTTCACTAGACTCAGTTGTTCATTATTATACAGTTCGACGGTCACGAAAGGCTGTGACAGCAGTAGCTAAACGATCAATATCTTAAAAGTAGTAGCGTTTGCGGCTCTTGGATACACTCCTTTATTGCTACAGATTATACATGGACTGAGCGATGCTATAGTAGTAGAAGTATGACACCACAAGGTAGTTTGAGGGAACTATTGGGTGGTTATAATTAAAATACAGCTATTCATAGTGGTCCATTGTGGGCTGTTGCTATCGTACAACAGCGAAATTTGGTAGACATTCTAATGCGTGAATGCGAAACTGATTTACGCTGGAAAAAGTAGTTCCAATTTTGGCCACCAGGTGCAAGTCTGGCGCTGTGAATGCAAGAAGGACATATGGAAACTTTTTCAAATGTAACTGCTAGGAATAGGACGTGGGCAGAGATGGTATACTGTTGATATTATCGTTAACCGCTTCTTGCACAACTTCTTCAACATGAGCACCAGAGATGTCGACGAGATGCTACATCCTTTAAACGACTTGATCAACAGTTGCTCGAATCACTTCCGGTGGAAGCTGAGCAACGTGTTCTTGTATACAGTCATTCACATCAGGTACACGCGTACTTTTAGATATCCCCAGAGCCAAATTTCGCAAGGGTTCAGGTCATGTGATCCTGCAGGCCATGCGTCTGGAACATGTCTGGAGACAACAAGTTCCTGGACGGTTGCATTAAGCAGATCTTTCACTGGACGAGCGACATGAGATGTTGCCGCATCTTGCATGAAAACTGTGGTTTCCACACTGTCGCGCTCTTCTGAGCAGTTCAAGCAGGTCTTGACAGGGTGCAGACGTCACGGTACACCTGACAGGTCGTCTGGGTGTGTTCTCTTAAAGAAGAACGGGCCCAGGACAGAGATGGCTGTGAATCCGTACCACGCGGTCACGACGAGTTCAATCGCCCTTCGTGCACAACACGCGGTTTTACAGTACCCCGAATTCGGCAGCTCTGTGTATTCACAGCACTTTGTAGAGAAAAATGTCACTCCCTAGAATAATGTACGGCTACATGATTTCAGCGTCGATTGTGGAAAATTCGTTGGTGCGGATCATGAGGTTTCAGTTGTTGCAAGGTCTGGATCTTATACGGGTGCCAATGTAAAATACACCGCAAAACTTTCCGTACTGTTGACCAAGGGTGGGCAGTTTTCGCGACGCGGCACGAGCACTAGCGCTATGCGGGGCACGTGCTGCATGGTCAGTGACAGCGATGGCAAACTCGCTGACAACTTGCATCGGGATAGTACGCCTTCCTCTTGCAGGTGCCACACCAAGATCTGCCGGGCTTTGGGATTTCATTATTTTCTCCTTTAAACCTTTTAATGGTATCGGGCCTCTCCTCAGACCTTTCGGTCGGCGATACTCTGTCAATGCAGCGCTCTAACTGCCGCAGGTAACATTACAGTTTCACTAACAGCGCACGGTCTCTCTTCTCGATAGCCATACTGTTCACTCACATTACGGCTTCTCAAATGACAGCGTGGGTGTCATGCCGTCATACAAACAGTGTTGTCAACTGGTGGCCAAACCTCAAACTAATTTTTTCCAGCGTAAATCGGTTCCGCATTAACGCATTAGCATGTCTACCAAGTTTTGCTGCCATAATTACGACTCACGCTGGACCTCCATGTGTAGCTGCACTTTAATTATAAGCCAACGGCACGATAAACGCTGCTACCTTGATGCGGCGTTCGTGGGAAACTGCGCAGGCAGAAATTACTTGTGCTCTGATCAGCTGCGGAAGTGAAAGCTGGTGGGGATTATACTGTTGGATATGTGCCAAATCGCTTATTGTCATTTATTTATAGTAAATAAATTAATCCTCAAATATAATCGAAATAGCATTGGAAATCCCAGTAACGGATTATTATGAGATAATTTGAGACGCTATCAGAAGTAAACTATTATGACATAATTAGAACATCATTTTACAGTTAATTTTAGGTAAACAATTGATACACTTAGTGCGTCATTGGCAATCCGTCCAACAACGTAGTTCGCTTGCAAGCAGCAGGAAGAGGAGGAGGAGGAGATTAGTGTTTAACGTCCTGTCGACGAGGAGGTCATTAGAGACGGAGCTCAAGTTCGGATTAGGGAAGCAAGGGGAAGGAAAGCGGCCGTGCCCTTTCGAAGGAACCATCCCGGAATTTTGCTTAAGCGATTTAAGGAACTCGAGGAAAACCTAAATCAGGATGGCCGGACGCGGGTTTGAACCTTCGTCCTCCCGAATGCGAGTCCAGTGTGCTAACCACTGCGCTACCTCGCTCGGTCGCTCAGCCAGTCAGTGTTAAGTGTAATGGCATGACGCTAGGAAGTGCGCCGTTAAGCTCGGTCAATTGCGATGAAAGCAGATTATAAAATGACTTCAAGAATGTTAATTTGTCTTCTGACGGGTTAATAATAGACATTCTTCATTTATAAAGTGATAAAGGATTGAATTCTAATAGGAGCTCAGATTGCTATTTTCTCTGACGATATGTTTATAACAAAAATAACAAGCATTCTTATAAACTAGCGACTTCATCACTTAGATCAAAAAACGGCCTTAGCCTGTTCCAATTTCCATGAAGGCTTTTCGTGAAAAGCAACCGTCTCGCCTATGCGCTATCTCTCTGTTGCGAAAGCCACATCACATGAGGACGCCAGGTTGGTGGAACAATTAGAACTCTAGTGTCTTATTATGATGTTACAAGATACAAGTACGACCCTTACATGTCTTGCAACTGCAACACAAATGGAGATATTAACGCGCTATCTGTAACAACAGTGAAAGGGAATAGCACAGTGATTCTATAACCACGTGCCGCTTACTAGCCTCATATTTAGTCGCTGATGGGACATTTGATAGATTCTCACTTCGCCTTACATGTCATCCCTGGCGGGAGGAAGTGTGGTATCTGATTTCGCCGTAAACTTCCTGCCAGATTACCGGACCTGAACTCGATTAAATTCCGCAGGAAATATCTTCCCTTAGACTTTGCCTAAGACGTTTCTCCACAATATCCTTTCTTCCAAGTGTGCTGGTCAACGCAAGGTACGCAGCAGGACGTCTGTTAAGTCTGGAAGGTAGCAGAGACAGATACTGGCGCAAGTACAATTGTAAGGGCGGTAACTGCACTGTCCGCGCAAGGCAAGTTTCCCGCTTCCAATCTCGGTTAGGCACTCTTAAGTTGCCAAGGAGTTTCAAAACAGCGTACATTCTGCAGCATAGTGAGAGATTCACTCTGTGTTTAACATCCTGTGTTCGAATCGGGAAAGTGGTAAACACTATAATCGTATCCGAGAAGTACTGTAATCGTATCCGAAAAGTAGGGGATCAAACACTTGGTACGTATCCGGACAATGTGTTCTGAGATGATGCGTTCAAAAAGGCTGCGGCCAGTTTATTTCCCTTCCTTGTTCATCTGTGGTGTTGAATTAATTTAATCTAGAGAGATCCGTTTCAGTTGTGCTAATGATTTATTCAATCCACGACCGGTTCCGCGATGTTAAAATCCCTTCTTCAGGTGCATGAACAATTGTTGTTCTCGATCGCGCAAAACATACGGTTTGGTCAGTCAATGCAAGGGTTACAGGTCGCCGTATGTTTTAGAAGAAACAAAAAAAAAAAAAAAAAAAGAGAGGGCACCGTCCGCTGTCGGACAGCAGCACGCTATGGACGCCAACAAGTGTTCCTTGTGTATGGCCTGGACGAGGTTTCCAACTCAAATCTTCATTCCTGTTTCTTTACGGAAATGGTAGTTAACGTGTCGAAACAAGATTAGGCCGATGAATTTCTTTAAGTTCATTTCTGACGTAGTCTTACAAGTGTAGACTGTTTCTGTGACGGAAAACAGGAAAGTAGCAAACCGAATCTCTGTAAATGCCACAGTTCACATTTACAATACAAAACCGTGCCAACAGGCGATTACGATGGGCTTACATTGGCTGAAAATAATAACAGTTATTGCTTCCCGTAGTCCTGAATTTACAGAAATCGGGGAGTTATTGTCAGAATGACAAACAGGAGGGGACCACGATTCACGTGCATGTCTGTTAAAGAGGACCATACTCCCGACCACCACCACGACCCCTTCTGCAACATGTGCAAAACTTTGAGGTGTCAGAGACGTGTATTTTTATTTTATTTTCCTTGATCTCTGATAGTCCTCTTCAAGCTGTATCTAGTATCCACGGGTGACCCTGTATTTTGGGGTAGGTGACGGGGATAATGTTGCCGCGTGAGGGGATTACGATTGTGGAATGGGATCCTCCAGTTACCGATCTCTGTAATCAGTCGCAAAAAAATCTCTGGAATCAGTCGCAAAAAAAAAAAAAAAAAATGTAAGACTGGTATCGCACAGTTTCTTCTATTATTCTACATTAAAAGGACGTGGGTCGCATTCGAATTCACCTGAGCCGTGGCGAGTGACTAGGACATGAAAGCTTTGCCAAACCGCAATTAGCGGTAATTAATTATTAAGTTCTAAAATGGTTAATCGGCTAAACAACGCTGTGCATGAATAGTTTAATGATATCATCAGCAATGCCCCTACGTGTCACTACTGTAATTATCTGACGATGGCTGCAAAGCCGTGACAGGTCAAATTTTAACAAAACATAATTTGACTAAGACAATGACTTTTGTGAATTACTGCACTGTATTCGCCTTTTCATTTTCTCGAAGCACTAATGAATGCTAAAGTATTATGTGCACTTTGTTGCTCTGATAAATTCCTTTCCGTCAGGATATAGTCTTTTTGACGGTGCGAGAACTTCGATCTGCCTTTCGAAACAGCTGCACCGTCATCAGACTGTCACTCCAGTGCTTCAATTACACAAGAAATAAACTCATGACGCGAAAGCAATTCCATAAAGGTTCCATTATGGAGCTACCATACTATACGAAGCCTATACATGCCTTTCTGTAACACAATACTATTTATATTTTCCTTTTGTGAGTGGTGAGTCATACGTGGAAGTCGCTTGTGGAAATCTTTTCCACCACACGATCTTGCATGACAGTGGCAAAACAGCATCGCAGCGAAGACCCTGAAACGTTAAGATTACCTAACACCTGCGCAGCATTCCCTGATTCGCTATCAAACCATTACACACGTACTCGGGTGTATTCACGTCGGTCCTAGCTTCGCTTATTCCAAGACTGCCCCTGATGGCGTTATTATGAATGGCTCGATAAGCGTCTGGCCTAAATCACCACTTGGCGCCACCAAGCCAGACACACGCGTTGCAGCAGCAGCTACCGCAAGGCTTCCTTTGTACCTGCGCGTGCAGCTGTCTGACCTGCCCCACACGGTACTTCCTTATTCAACCCGGTCTATACCAGTCCGACGCCAGTCACTAACCAGTTTTTAGGGCACGTACGAGCGAGAGGAATGGCGACATCTGATGTTCGAGATTCTCCTCAGAAGTAAATGAATAATGGAGTAGAAGATTAGGGCTTTCTGTTCCATTGACGACCACCTCATTAGAGATGGAGCATAAGTTCGGATTCGGGAAGACTGATCTAATGTGGATGGCCAGACGGGGATTTGAGCCAGAATACGTATCCAGTGGCTTACCAACGTGCCACCTCGCTTTGTAAGTGAGCTTTACAGAATGGTGGATACAATTTGGACAATCCGTTACAGGGCCAAAATCACTGTAATTATGTCTGTGCCAAAATGTCTTCATAGCCAGCGGTTCATGTGAGCAGAGCTGAAACTCAGGGAGACAACTACGGGCTGTATTGTGGGTAATCAAACATTTCCAATCGAAAACGATGCAGCAACGTCTTCAACGCCCCTGCAGAATGCGACTGAGAATTGTCTTGAAGAAGAAACCGCACGACAGTTATGTAATGATGGCTGCATAGCTTCAGACGAAATTTCTCACTAGGCCCTCGTACTTGGCGGGAGACACTATTGTTCTAGGTATCTTTATGTGCTCAGAGCTAAAAAGAACGACGTAACGCGATCGACGGGCATACTAGAGACGCTGCCCAACACACCTGTGCAAAACTTCATCGGATTTTCACTGTGGTTTCCATTTCGCGACCGATCATACCTTACTTTCTGAATAACCCTCGTATTTTTTTATAGATTTCTTACCCCTAGTTGAGGAACAGACTTATGATCATTCTGGCCACAACGTGACAACATGCGGAGTATCCGCTCGAGTTAGAGAAGGTCGGGGAAGGAAATCGGTAGCCCCCTTTTCAAAGGAGTCATCCCAGCATTCGCAAGAGGTATAGGAAAGCAATGAAAACCTGAATCTGGATGAGTACGAGACCAGGGTTTCAATAGATGTGCTAACTCCATTCCGTAAATGAAGTCATAAGCCAGAGCTGACAACCAGAAGTATGCCTAAAATGTAATATATTGAAACAGATGAGAAATAAATAGTGTAGTGTAAGGCAGGACTGCTTTACATCCAACTACTCGAGTACATATCTCTCAAACAAAAATAGGACAAACCAGTATCTGAAGTGTAGCCTTCTAATTTAGAGATGGCGACGCTGTATACAATATTACGTAATAAAAAAGTTAAATGTATCATTAACCCGGAGGTTGCTTTGATCACTTCATTAGCCACGGTGCTATTGGAAGAATTACGCCTTGCCTTCCCCACCCTTTGAACTGAATTATTCAGCCAGTTGTAGGGGGACCTAAGGTTCATAGTGGACTCAGAACCTGATGCAACATATTTCACATTAACAAACATTACCAGAAGTGAAAAATTACAGGATTGGCCAGGAATCGAATCCCTGATATTTGTATCCGCAATATGGCGCTTAACCACTGAGCCACATTATTACGCTATATTACGTAAGTAAAGATTTCTTTGATGGTGGTAGCGCCGACAGTTTTTCTTCGTCCACGCGCCAAATGCATCTGAGGCAGAAGAGTGACTGACCTGCATGAGATACATGCCACAGTCGTATTCTCCGTCGCGCCACTCCCACTACAGCATAGCTTCCAGGAGGCGGCCGCGGCGGAGGCTGGATGGATCTCGTATTCTGGCGCCGTCGACGCTGGGGCCGTTGACCGCCGGCGCTTCGCCCGAGTATCCTCGCCTTGTCGCTAGTCGGCCAGAGCTCTTCTGAGTCCTCACGACAGCGCTGCTCTGTCCTGTCTCGCGTACCGGGACTGGTCAGCGTACATCATAAGTGCGTACAGCAGATGTGGTGCAGACTACCACTGGTAGTGTTGGAAAGGAAGAATCGTCACTGAATCACAGTACTGTGTGATTCGTTCGTTGTCGCGCGACCTAGTCTAGCTGTCAGCTCTGTACTACTGAAGCACAGTAGTGGAGTCTGCGGTGTTGTGACGAACACCGGCTGCTGAATGGAGTGCGTGCTGTTTGCGTGCGCACAGAGAGCAGGCCGCGCTACGACTGCGGTGTCGGGCCATTCAGGCCGCGCGCCCAGCCCCCTCCACCACGCGCCGAGGCTGCGCGCGCACCTCGGCGAGCGGCGCCGCGAGTATCCCCACCCCGCAGCCAACGCACAGTGGTAGGTGCGGCGGTTGCGTGGCTCGCCGCCCCTGGCGTGCGTGCGCGTGCCGTGCTCCAAGCTGCCGCTTCCTACCCCCTTCCCGTTCCGCGACACCGCACTCCCGACCGCGCCATTGATCTGCCGGGAGGGTGCGTGCGTGGGTGCGTTGGGTGACCCTCGTCCTTCGGGCGAGCTGTGGGCGGCCGCCCCGCCCTTTGCGGTGCACTTTAACTGTACGAGTATCCATCGTTAAGCCTCAGCGGAGAGGAGCGTCTCGCAGCACGTTGCCTAGCCAGCTACAGGCGCGAGCTGGTTCACCGATACTCCGTTACAGAATTACTCCCGACATCCTTTGTCAAGCGAGTTTGTCGTTTCAGCCCCACAGCTAACCTGACCAGTGAAAATAAAACACAATTTACTGATTCGTCGATTATATAATGAAATTAGCACGGTTCTGCACTGAGATGCCATAACAAGGTACATTTTTTGAATGGGTTTGTTTATAAATTAGCTTTTGCTGCTGCCAGTAGCTTATTTTTTATTCATTTCTTGCACGGCGCTTTTCGAAAAATGACTCCTATTTTCAAGTGAGCTTTTTCGCGTAGTGTTACGCGATAATATACGAAAAACTTCAATATACATTCATGTCTGCCTGCAGAGAGTTTGTACCCATGGGGCCGTAGCATAGATGGCCGAAAACATGGAATGAGATGAATTGGGGGCCATAAATGCTGAGCACCGTGACAGGGCCGTGAGAATAATTCTGGGAAAAAGTGTTTAGTGGTTGTTACCTGCAGAGGGACTTCTAACCTAAGCACTCTCCTCATTCTACAAGGGTCGGATAGAACGGCGCCGGTTCGCAAAACATTTTACATAGGCCAGGTGCCAGTCCATCACGGAAGATGGAGGGATAGCTGAAAGTGGGTGGAGCAAGCAGTTTAAGAGAAACTGCTATAAACTGAGCTTTTGTGCAAATGGTGGGAAGGTCATAAAACTCCCTGCATTCTCATGTTAGAAGCTGGGACGATACAGACAGAGGAGCTGGCGTATGAGTCTGGTGGTGGTAGGAATGTTACCCCCCCCCCCCTCCCCTCCTCTTGCTGAAGCCAGGAAGTAGCCAGCTTCTTTTAATGAGTGGAAGAAACATTATGTTTCATGAGCATGACTATCAGGGAAGCTTAACAGCCTTCTTCCAGAAATTGAAAATGGTCAGCCGAGAAAGACTAGAGCATTCCATAAATGAGGGACTGTGGTCTCATCTAGGTACATGTTTTTTGCCAGAACATGGCCAGGCTTATGGGTACAATTAGAATGACAACTCCCTAACCTAAAATCTTCTTTCTTCAGACAAGGGAGATCTGGAGTCACAGATTGGGCCCTCTCAGGATATGCGAAGTGGAGGCTTGCTCCCCCAGCATCGGAACACTGGTGCTAAACAAGGATAATGGAATGTAGTCTAATTAAGTCGTGTGATGCTGAGGGAATTAGATTAGGAAACGAGGCGCTTAAAGTAGTAAAGGAGTTTTGCTATTTGGGGAGCAAAATAACTGATGATGGTCGAAGTAGAGAGGATATAAAATGTAGGCTGGCAATGGCAAGGAAAGCGTTTCTGAAGAAGAGAAATTTGTTAACATCCAGTATTGATTTAAGTGTCAGGAAGTCATTTCTGAAAGTATTCGTATGGAGTGTAGCCATGTATGGAAGTGAAACATGGACGATAAATAGTTTGGACAAGAAGAGAATAGAAGCTTTCGAAATGTGGTGCTACAGAAGAATGCTGAAGATTAGATGGGTAGATCACATAACTAATGAGGAAGTATTGAATAGGATTGGGGAGAAGAGAAGTTTGTGGCACAACTTGACCAGAAGAAGGGATCGGTTGGTAGGACATGTTCTGAGACATCAAGGGATCACCAATTTAGTATTGGAGGGCAGCGTGGAGGGTAAAAATCGTAGAGGGAGACCAAGAGATGAAAACACTAAGCAGATTCAGAAGGATGTAGGTTGCAGTAGGTACTGGGAGATGAAAAAGCTTGCACAGGATAGAGTAGCATGGAGAGCTGCATCAAACCAGTCTCAGGACTGAAGACCACAACAACAACAACAACAACGAGGCTTGCTGGAAAGTGGTGGTGATTTTTCGAGGACTTCGTATTCTGGTCCTCTCCTGGTGTAGAACTTCAGGTCTTTCCCAAGTGGGTGGAACTTGTGGCCTGTATCTTGTTGTGTACTAAGAGCCTGTGGCAGTTTCAAACTGTACTGACAATAGACCTGCATATCATCTCGGACATATCGTGTGTCATGAGGGTGCACTTATTCGTCCTGAGTCGGCCGTCTGACGTTTGACAATTCAAGCACGCAACGTCGTGCCTGTGAGTCAAATTGGTTTGGCCAGACCAGCGAATTGGTGCACCTCACACTGAAATCTGCCGGCATTTCAGGGCTCTGATAGGGAAGTTCCCCACGTTTTGATAATCAGAAGGCCAGACCACGCAGTTCGTTTATCTTTGTGGACGTGTCAGAATATTACAGCTGCCGCAGCGACCGCTCCTCGCCCAGAACGCGCAGTTTTCCTCTGCGGCCTGGATCAAGGTGAAAGGGTAAAATGCTGCTGTACAGGCTGTACTATTGCTACATGATATTCACAGCTCCCTATTCTCAGGTGAACCATAGTTTCTAGTATAGCTGATCGTAGTTGATTCCATTTGAATAGAGTTGGGCCTCACACTTGGTTCATGTAAACAAAGATTGCATTGTAAAAGGGATTAATTTCTGGTAGAATTTGTACAGCTTCCACCTCAATGTATGCTTTGCCTATCAAACACTTTCCTTATCTGATTTGTGTTAGTCCATTATGTGTAAAATTTATCAGCTGGTTATAATAACTAAAGGTTTAATGAAACTTGTCATTATTTTGTAAACTTAAATACGCCTCTGTTCTCATTCCTACTTCCTCCACTTTTCACTGTTTTTATTTGATTGCGGTGGTACATGGGTGGCTTCACTCAGACACATATTTATGATTAAAGCGAGTGACGACTTGCAATAATATACTCTTTCGCTCTTCCGATCCCTACTGACATTATTCCAGCCGGTCCCTCACGCTTTAGCCAACCACTTATAATGGATAAAATAAAACTTACATTTTTGCTTTACATTAATGGTTTTCCATATCGCAGCTACAAAACAGTACAGCAAATGCTCCCTTCTTCTGCCAATTTGTGTGCTTCGCGTTGAGTTTGGATTTCGTATTTCTTGTAAAATTAAAAAAAAAAGGTCTTCTCATAACTGTACATGAGTTTACCTACGTGGTAATGTGTTACGGGCGGTTGGTGGCTATCCACGCATGGGTGTGATTGGTTCAAAATGGTTCAAATGGCTCTGAGCACTATGGGGCTTGACTTCTGAGGTCATCAGTCCCCTAGAACTTAGAACTACTTAAACCTAACTAACCTAAGGTCATCACACACATCCATGCCCGAGGCAGGATTCGAAACTGCGACCGTAGCGGTCGCGCGGTTCCAGACTGTAGCGCCTAGAACCGCTCGGCCACCTCTGCCGGCTGGTGTGATTGGTTTCCCAGAAAAAGCTGACTATGAGATGTGTATGCTATATGAGTAATCAACGTCAATGAAGTGCAGCCTAAGGAACATTTTAATCTTTCACATAATAAAATACACTGCGATTGCGTCCTCTGAGATGCCACCAACAACAACAACGGGGAGACTAAAAACACCCATGATTCTATACGAGCCAGCCATTAAAGATATAACTAACACAAGAGATAATTAAATTGCTGAAGAAGTATTACAATTTCTATTTCAGGTCAAGTATGAACCATGTTTAATAGTTCTGCATTGTGTTGACATCATTTTCAACGTTTCGGACTACACCTTTTTGCTTTTTTTTTGTCAGAATACGTTTTCTTCGGAAAGCAAATGGAACAACCACACGTCTGCCGAAATGCAAGACTAACCAAAGTGTCCCCTACTATCAAAATCTCCAACTTTATGATATCTGACATTCCCTAAGGCGATGTGGGTGCTGTATTTATTTGTTACTGATGAACTATTATGCAAACTGCGATAGAAATGTCCACGACAAATAGTATAAACACGGTGTGTGGCAGCTGTGATGCATATTTCTTCACGAACACTATTTAAAATCGTGCTGGACTTCGTGACCCTCGTTTTGCTGCTCTCAGTGAGCGAGAACAAGGCTCCATCGGACGCTCTGCCTATGTCTGGCTAGATGCCAGCGATTGTATCTACTGGCCACGTTAGCGAAGCGCGTCGACCGTCACAAGGCGTCTCTAGAATGGAATGGATAAGAAACTAAGGGAGGCGACGCAGTATGAGAAGTAGGTTTACCTGGGACGACCGCGATTAGTTTTTCCGGGCCAATAGTCCGCTTTCATGCTTTCTGAGACTTCCGTAATGTGTCTTGGGGCTAGTTTTGGTGCGTTTTCTTCGAATAAGCGGCCATTTCATAACCGACGAAGCGCTTAGTCTTCGACATCATTAGTGTAAACCCAAACAGGACTAACATGGGATATTGAACTGACACAAAGAAGAGTAGCACGGATGGTTACTGGTTTCTTTGACTCACAAGGCAGCTTCACGGTAATTCTGAAAAATCTGGCAGGATTGGTATTATTTCTATAATTATTTGAATAAAAATACGGTAGGCGTAATGTACCACTACTACCCCTAAGCAAGGTGGTAGTGGTGAGACCGGTCGACAGTTTTCGGGATCGCTAGGTGCAGTGGTAGCAGTCCCGACAACGTTTCACCCTTAGGGGCGGTACGGGGCAGGGGGTTGGGGTTGCACACAGTGACACATCAGTATATCTCCGAAACACCTGAAGCAATTCCTAGCCAGCTTGGCATGCGTATCATTTGCAATTTGGAAAAAATACCGTAACAGTACGACACCCCTAAAAACGTAACTCAGGAATGCCTGGAGAAATATGAACGAAATTTGATATGTAGATGATTCACTTTTTATATAAAAATGCTGTGGGCATCACTTCTGCCCCTAGATGTGATTGTGGTGATGAAATGGGACGACATGTAAAAAAGTTCTAAAGCGACCTCTTCGTATTTATTTTCTATATTTAGTTGATTTGGAATATTTTAGAAGTATGAAGCGCCATCTGTCTATTACTCGTATTTGTGTTGTTCAGTGTGTTAACCAGATCGCGAAAATGAGCTCTGCAACGAGCCAATAATTTTATCAGCGGGTTTCTAGGCCAAAGATAAAGCCACACAGCGGTATACCTCAGATATATTTAACGCCATCTCTGGAGTCCTTCGGCGTAAAACAGGGGAGAATCAGACATTCGACAGAGACAGACGTTTTTCTCGAAATGACGATCAATTAACTGCTCTCAAGATGTCTCAAACGAAACGGAAATCTATTGTTCATCTAGTGGCTGAAGCTCACTTTTTGGTCCGTGTTTGCTTTCTAATACATAATTAAGGACATATGACTACCTTGAGCAACCACAAATTCTTCTTGTTTGACACAAAAACATGTTTTGGTAATGCCAGTGCTATAATATAACGTTAGCAAAAAAAAAAAAAAAGAGAAAAAAAAACTTTAGTTTCATTTTAGGTGGAAGATTTTGGTAAATATACTTAACATGACATAGAAAAGTCGTTTTAATTGCAAATGATACAATGGAACGAAATATCATTTATACTACAAGAGTGAGACAGCCACATAAACATCTTTATAAGATGCCAAGGTACAGATTTTTTCTGTTAATGATTTTATAAATGTAAGGACTATAAACCCAAAACTATGTAGATTACATTTTACACGTTATTTAACAGAAAGTAAATGAATCCACTGAAGATGGTGAAACATCTCCGAAACATATGTGACGGTTAAACAAGACGAATTTCTGTTTGCTTAATGCACGAAAGTAATTCCATTATGATACAGAGTGTTAGGGGTATAAGTACAGATATTTTTATTGCTGCCTGAGGACAGTGTAACGAACAACATTATATCAGTATTTACTTCATTTGCAGACTAATAATTATAGCTATTAGTAGTAGTATGTTTTTAGGTTGGTTAGCGATTCCAAATACATACGATAAGACCAAGCCATTAATACTTATGTTCCCCTGGGCAGCAGGTCAGTTGTTGAAGTGGACACATGATGCAAAAAGGTTATTCTCTAGGCGTAGTCCACTTAGTGGTGCAGTTACGAATGTGCAGAAAAAATTCAGTAGTAAATTATGTCACGTATTTGTGGGAAGGCTGTTCGTCACAGAGAAAAAAAAAGAACTGTCAGACGACGTGGATATATACACTGAAGCGCCTAAGAAGCTGCTATAGGCATGCGTATTCAAATACAGAGGTTTGTAAAGAGGCAGAATACGGAACTGCGGTCGGCAACGTCTATATAAGACTACCAGTGTCTGGCGCAGTTGTTAGATCAGTTAATGTTGCTACAATGGCAGGTTATCAAGATTTAGGTGAGTTTGAACGTGGTGTTATAGTCGGCGCTAGAGGTAGTGATAAAGTGGGGATTTTCCCGTACAACCATTTCACGAGCGTACCGTGAGTATCAGGAATCCCGTAAAACATCAAATCTCCGACATCGCTGCGGCCGGAAAAAGATCCTGTAAGAACAGGACAAACAACGACTGAAGAGAATCGTTCAGTGTGCTAGAAGTGCAACCCTTCACCAAATTGCTGCAGATTTCAATGCTGGAACATCAACAAGTCTCAGCGTGCGAACCATTCAACGAAACGTCATCGATATGGACTTTCGGAGCCGAAGGCCCACTCGTGTACCCTTGATGACTGCACAACACAAAGTTTTACGCCTTGCCTGGTCACGTCGAAACCGACATTGGACTGTTGATGACTGGAAACATGTTACCTGATCGAACGAGGCTCGTTTCAAATTGTATCGAGTGGACGGGTATGGAGATAACATCATGAATCCATGGACTCTCCATGCCAGCTGGTGGCTGTTCAAGCTGGTGGAGCCTCTGTAATAGTGTGGGGCGTGTGCAGTTGGAGTCTGAATGCGACTCTGACACGTGATAAGCATCCTGTCTGGTTACCTGCATGCATTCATGTCCATTGTGCATTCCGACGGACTTGAGGAATTCCAACAGGACAATGCGACACCTCACACGTTCAGAATTGCTAAAGGGTGGCTTCAGGAACACACTTCTGAGGTTAAACACTTGCACTGGCCAACAAACCCTCCAGAGATGAACATTACTGAGCATATCTGAGATCCCTTGCAACGTGTTGTTCAGAAGAAATCTGCTCGTTTTCTTACGAATTTATGGACAACCCGACAGAGTTCATGGTCTCAGGGTAAAATTCGCGACTGACACAGATGAAATATGTGTGAAATGTGTTAAATACATGTAAAGTGTACACATGTGTGAAAAGTATATAACATACACTTACGTGGGTGAAGCCGTGGGGATTAAGCTAGTCATAATTAATGGCAGCGCTGTCAGTGTCGCATGTGGTTTGCTGCAACAACGCATTTTTTGACATGAGATTTTTATGGTATACAGGGTGTTACAAAAAGATACGGCCAAACTTTCAGGAAACATTCCTCACACACAAATAAAGAAAAGATGTTATGTGGACATGTGTCCGGAAACGCTTAATTTCCATGTTAGAGCTCATTTTAGTTTCGTCAGTATGTACTGTACTTCCTCGATTCACCGCCAGTTGGCCCAATTGAAGGAAGGTAAGGTTGACTTCGGCGCTTGTGTTGACATGCGACTCATTGCTCTACAGTACTAGCATCAAGGCATTGTTAGTGATGTCTTGATTGGGCCCCATGTTCTTCCACCTACGCTCAATGGAACACGTTATCATGATTTCATACGGGATATTCTACCTGCGCTGCTAGAACATGTGCCTTTACAAGTACGATACAACATGTGGTTCATGCACGGTGGAGCTCCTGCACATTTCAGTCGAAGTGTTCATACGCTTCTCAACAACAGATTCGGTGACCGATGTATTGGTACAGGCGGACCAATTCCATGGCCTCCACGCTCTCCTGACCTCAACCCTCTTGACTTTCATTTACGGGGGCATTTGAAAGCTCTTGTCTACGCAACCCCGGTACCAAATTTAGAGACTCTTCGTACTCGTATTGTGGACGGCTGTGAAACAATATGCCATTCTCCAGGGCTGCATCAGCGCATCAGGGATTCCATGCGACGGAGGGTGGATGCATGTATCCTCGCTAACGGAGGACATTTTGAACATTTCCTGTAACAAAGTGTTTGAAGTCACGCTGGTACGTTCTGTTGCTGTGTGTTTCCATTCCACGATTAATGTGATTTGAAGAGAAGTAATAAAATGAGCTCTAACATGGAAAGTAAGCGTTTCTGGACACATGTCCACATAACATATTTTGTTTCTTTGTGTGTGAGGAATGTTTCCTGAAAGATTGGCCGTACCTTTTTGTAACAAC
This sequence comes from Schistocerca serialis cubense, assembly GCF_023864345.2. Lineage (NCBI taxonomy): Eukaryota > Metazoa > Arthropoda > Insecta > Orthoptera > Acrididae > Schistocerca > Schistocerca serialis. The sequence goes on from NC_064641.1 coordinate 421,506,309, forward strand.
CTGTATAAAATGTAATGCATCTGTTTTATATTACGGAAGAATTATCACTGAGTCCTTCCAGTGCTTAACTCGCTGTGCTTGTTCCTTCGTGTGCATCGACAGATCAGAGCTGCAGTGGGAGGGTCGCGGGGCGGCAGTTTGCGGCTGGGGCGGCGCTGCTTGTGAGGAGAGAGCAACACCGCAGCGGCGATATTTACGGCAGATCGGGGCGCCTTTGTCGCTGTCTTTCAGTACACAGGCTGAGGGGGCGGGGGCTGAAAGAACGTCGCCTAGCGCCACACCGTCCAAAATAGCACCCGCCCTCCCTCGCCTGGGCCGGCTGCAGGACACTAAAAATATAATCCACGTCATTACAAATGAGCAACACTTGTAGACCAGGATGAAATAACACTAACGAATGATGTATTTGGGTGCTTAGTACAAAGACACTGCCGGAACAAAATTAGTGCACCCTTTAGAGGTTACTAACTCACTCACGATTTATTGCTGTGACAGCAGATGTGGAGCACATGAAATGATTACACTTACAGCTCAATAGCAGAAGCGGTTCTCAGTACCAGGTATCGACCCATCGTGAAACAACCATAGTAGTACCTAGTGTAGCATCCACAGGCAGCAATGCAGTCGCTAACTCTGGCATCGTAGAAATGGCGAATACTGTTAGGCCACGCCTGCTCGATCCGTTCACCTAGTTCTGCAAGAGTTGTTAGTTGGCCAATTGCACGAGTCACTTCTAGTCCCATTGTAACTAACCTGTTTCTACGGGTTATATCGTTATTATTGGGAATGGAGATGATTAATGATTGTGAAATTAACGTGAGAAGATTAGGGTCGCCACCGACTCTAACCGTACAACTAATTAAAGGTTTGGCCGAGTTGGATAATAAATTTATTTGATCACAGACCAAAACTCATGACGGTGCATACATTGTGATATCGCTCATAGGGGATGCGATGTAATTCATAGTATTGCCCGTGCACTTTTCACGAGAATCAAACATTTAAAATAAAATAGAAAGTGCATGAACACTGTGAATAAGATCAGCTCCCAGCAACACACCTGAAAATAAGACTTAATCTAAAGCATTTGTTTTAAAATAAAAGGGGAAACTAATCACTGGACCTGTGCGTAAGGTTCAAATGGCTCTGAGCACTATGGGACTTAAAATCTGAGGTCATCAGTCCCCTATAACTTAGAACTACTTAAACCTAACTAACCTAAGGACATCACGCACATCCATGCCCGAGGCAGGATTCGAACCTGCGACCGTAGCGGTTCCAGACTGAAGCGCCTAACACCGCTCGGCCACTTCGGCCGGCTGTGCGTAAGAAACGCGTTGGATGTGCTAACGAGAAAGCTATGAGGTGAGTGGCTTAAGTGCAACAACGTAATCTCGGAATACAAGAGAAAATGGTAGATAAAATCATTTATTCCTAAGACATGAACGTGAGGCATGTACACAATTCCTGATAACATTAATTCCTAAAACATTAACGAAATGCATCGATACATTCACCGTTATAATCTACATCTAAAATCATTCGTGTTAATCATTCATACAACTGCGGTTGCCTGATAACTGATTGTAATAGCTCGTGACACGGTACACGTTTCGCAGTACACCCGCGTGCCCACGTGTTTGTGGAGACGCAATTTCTAGATATCGTAGCCAAGTTGCAACAATATCACGTCACGCGATCATGAACAGCTAACATTCTTTAAAACACACATGAGATCGGACAGTTAGTGATGACGGTAGTCCAACAAAGTCTAATGTTCAACTACGTGGTTGGCTCCCCACGTACGAAAGATACATAAAGCAACGAAAATATACGAGAAGGCAAAGCTATTAATATTTAGAAAGACAAAAGCGTTTACAGGCACAGCTGAAGGCAAACAGCTATTCATACAGAAGCGAGGGCTCACTTCTTATAGTTGCAACACCTTTGTGTGGCGCTCTTTCGGCGGATCCTAGTCTGCTACAGAAATTTACTAAAAGAAAAATCTGCCGAAGCTTTGCATTCCTTGCTGCGACAAGGCAAAGCAGTCTTTCAGAGTTGAAAAGCGAGACCAAAAGCTAACAGCTCTCCTCTCGTCAAGTAACAACGCGCCACGCGGTCAGTCTGACTCACCCTTCTCCGACTGGAGCACAGCTGTGGACGCTTCCCGTGCCGGCGACAGACTGCCTCGCTTTTTGTCCTCCAGCCTCTTCCACGCTCCGCGTGGCCCGGAAAACACAAAGATGCCATTTCCGTCACCAACCTAACGCAGGTAGATTTCTCACAAGTAGCGCAAACCTCTTTGCCTACTTGACCACTATGAGAGTTGGCTATTCTGTACAACTGTTGCTGAATCTGTATGACTATCACAGACTTTCTGCAGCAGACTACGCCACCGTCTAGCAACATGACAGACAACCACATTCATTCAATCAGTTATGAAAAAAGAGAAACAAGGAAAAGAAAGCGAAATGTTAGTGAAAGTGGGCTACCGGACTAATGAAAGGTGGCTGCAGGACCCTTTCACCATTATATGTTACACGTGGTCGATTGCAGACAAGTTGGATATCGTGCTGGCCAGGGAAGTCGCTGCACCTCTTGCAGAGCACGTTGAGTTTCATGGACAGTGTGTGGGGGAGCATTATCGTGTTGGAACAGCACATCACCTTCCTGTTGCAATAATGGCAAAAGGAAGGGTCTCACAACATTCTGCACGTACCGAGCGCTGGTTAACGTCCCCTCCAGAAAGAGAGTTGTAGCTTACAGCATGCCACACCATAAGGCCTGGTGTGCGGCCAGTGTGTCTTGCACGAATGCACTCTGCGAGACAGAGCTCGCCAGATCCATGTGGTAGGCGTAAACGGCCATCACTTGCGTGCAGGCAGAAGCTGCTTTCAGCGCTGAAGATGACGGCGCGCGACGTTCCATCTTCCAAGTGATCCTCTGACGGCACCAGTGTAGCCGCGCCCGTAAATGCTGTGGCGTGAGTGGAAGATGGGCTTGAGGTGAGCGTGTCCAATGGTCCAACTACCGCTGACCGCCTCGCAACAGTCTGGCCTCACAAGCCCTCTTATCTTTGCTGTACGATCTGCCACTGCTGCCACTAAAGTACGACGATCCTGGCGGGCGTCTGCGCCGCCATGACGTCCAGAACCTCGTCTAGCGGTGTGAGAATGCTCACGTCACCACTGATGCCAACATAGTTGCACAGCTGGCGCAGCACGTCCAACTTGCGTGGCAGTTCTCCGAAAGGACCATCTCGCCATTGGAAAGGCCACAATTTGACCACTTTCATACTCGCTCAGTTAGCCGTAGGAAGCACGAGTGTGTCTCCTAAGCATGGTTGCTGTTTGCTCCACACTTTTGCACAACACTGAGCCTTTTGACAGTGGGCAGTCCCTACTAAAGGGTAGACACAGATGACTCTCTGGTAACTATGCCACTACGCTATCTGTTGGCAGAGGACGCTGAAACCATCATCGTATCAAAATCGACGTCGTCTTTCTAAGTTTACTATTTTGTTCCGGTAGTGTATCATCATAACAAAGTTTTCCAACTGCTTTAATTCAGCCTGACAAGCAGATATCGCCAACAGCCAACGTTCTCAATAAGTAATCATTTTTATGTATGCATTTCTTAAATATTATTTGTTTTTTATTTTACATATGGAATTCACGCCCGTGATTGCTGTGCGAGTACTAGCTACGGTTGTTTGTAACTATTATCACCGACACCGTCACGTGCTACTTTGTCACATTCTGTTGGGTGGATCAAATGGTTCAAATGGCTCTGAGCACTATGGGACTTAACTTCTAAGGTCATCAGTCACCTAGAACTTAGAACTACTTAAACTAACTAACCTAAGGACATCACACACATCCATGCCCGAGGCAGGATGCGGTTCCCGACTGTAGCGCCCAGAACCACTGGGCCACCCCGGCCGGTGGATGGGTGGATCAAAACATGCTGTAAACATAACAATTTTCGTTGTCATCCAGCTTCATAATGCTAGAGGGGCGATTTTGGATAGTGCTAATAACGAAATAAAGTGCTAATTTTAAAATAAAAGAACAGCATGCGCAGGAAGATTTCTTTTAAGAACGTTGTCTGTCATTTGTTCAATATTTACGCACCTGGGGTGATCGACATTCTCTCTGAATTACTGGAACAGTCAGCTGTTACAAAGCTATTCCACCAGGCAGACAGGTGATATGAGACAGGCGAAATGCTGCTAGACTTCAAGAAGAATGTACGGTAATAATTCCAGTTACAAAGTAGGAACGTGGTAACAGGTGTGAATATTTCCAAATTATTTGTTATAAAGTCAAAGCTGCAAAATACGTTAGTTACAAGATTTATTTCCAGCAGAACGGAAAAACTGCCAGGAGCCGACACCGGGAAAACCAGTTTGGTTTCCGAAGAAATATAGGATCGCGCAAGGCAATATTGTCTCTACGACTTCACTTAGAAGATAGGCTGAAGAAAGGCAAACCTACAGTTATAGCAATTGCAGATTTAGAAAACTTTTCTGACTTTCTTGACTGGAATATACTCTTTTAAAATCTGGAGGTAGCATGGATAAAATAAAGCGAGCAAAAAGGTTACGTACATAAACCAGACTGCAGTTATGAGTCGAGAGGCATGAAAGGGAAGCAGTGTTTGAGAAAGGAGTGAGACAAGGTTGTAGCATCTCCCTGGTGTCATTCAACCTGTATATTTAGCAAGCAGCAAAGGAAACAAAGGAGAAATTTTCAAAGGGAATTAAAGTTCTGACATTCCAAATAAAAACTTGTAGCCGAAGTTCCTAGGTTTTGACGAAGCTGAAATGTGGACGATAAACAGTTTAAACACGGAGAGAATAGAAGCTTTTGAAACGTGGTGCTACAGAAAAATGTTAAAAAATTACATGGGTACGTGGGATAACTAACAAGGAGGTAACGTGGATGCAGGTCACAGTAGTTATGCAGTGACTACGAGGGTTGCACTGATGATACTAGCATGGAGAATTTTGCGTGCGATCGGAGACTGAAGAAAAAATAGCCCCCGCACCATGGAGTAAGTTCCGACTAATAAACTTGGATATGAAAATATGACGAGAATAGATTTACAAAAAACGTCTTCGACTACGTTTGGATAGAGAGCTGCGTCTAAGAAATTTAATTTTTAAGCAAAGACGTGAAACTATTTAATGCCACATAACTGTGATTGGGAAATATGGTTAGAATTTACTTACATGTCTGGTTGCTGTTTTTTTCCTCAGATTTATTCATTTAAGACGACGCAAAACGAAGAAGTAGAAGCTACAGCAAAATGCGTTTTCAAAAAGAGCTAACAACAGGAGGTAAGAATGTAACGAGAACAGTTTCGAAGATGAATTACGACAGCAGGAAAAGTAGTTAACAAAGGAGAAGTAGTAAAATTGATACTTCCACAGATATACCTTATATGAGGATCCTACATACTCACACGTCGTATTATTTGCTATTTTTGTAGCATTTTAAGCTTATTCTTTAGTTGGGCTGCATATTGAGTGTCGATACTCATGCAGCAACAGCTTGTTACGTTGTACCCAGCAGTAAAAAAAAATAAAATAAAAAAAGATCTTTGCGTGTTAACAATGTTTCATGAATTAGCATTGTTGCTCTTGTTTCGCGCTAAATGGGAGTAATATTTGCATCACTCCCAGTTTGTCAGAAGAGCTCTTGAGATGCTGACACGTTGAGGTGTATGTTTCGATATAACTGGGATGAAATTCCACGTACCCCGAGATTGTGTTAGGTTTCACCATTCGCGCGTTCAGTATAGAGAAATTCATTATTTGTGGTGTGCCATACGGGATGTTTCTGAATCAAAGGGGAGGTTGGCTGGCTCTGAGCACTATGGGACTTAACATCTACGGTCATCAGTCCCCTAGAACTTAGAACTACTTAAACCTAACTAACCTAAGGACATCACACAACACCCAGTCATCACGAGGCAGACAAAATCCCTGACAAAGGGGAGGTTGAATTGGGTTTTGGTGAAGGAACAATTCCAACAATAAACAGTACCTCTTGTGATTAGTCATTGTTGTCAATTAAATCCTTTATTATTCATATCATAATATCCTACTAATATCCTACTGAAGGAGCACGTGCGACTGGCTGACTGGAGCAACTGATGTGGAGAGGAGAGGTAATCTAGCACTGCTAATACCACAGCTTGGGCGTGACACTTACAATATCTATACTACAGAGAGAGAGAAGAGAGAGAAATGGGGGCGGAGGTGGGGGAGACGAGGGAGGGTGGAAATAACTATGAAAGAGACTGCTACTAGCGAAGGTGGCGACGAGGGAGAACGTGTGGGAAGAAGTAGTTTGCGCAGGACCGGCCTGTCCAACTTCGCATGTGCCATCCGTTGCCCTCGGGCATCGGACATCGATCTTGCAGGTCCGAAGTTGGTCGCTTCTGTCACTCTACGCTCACCCCCGCAAGACACGCACCAGCGATCGTATCAGTAAGCTTTTTGCGTGGATCGTCCAGAAGAGCAGTTTACCGAGCCCTGCAAGACTTATTGCGTGTGTTACTAATGATGCACGAAGTGTTCTGCAGACAGTCGCACGTTATGCATCCTATATTACAAAGTAGCTAAACACTGAAAAACTTAATTCGACCGGCGAAACTGAGTGAGGTTCATTGAGGAATGAGGCAAGATATTTTACATTCCCAGAAAAATAGGTATAAGCTATAGGGAAAGAAGCAGTACAAGAACCAAGAGGGAACAACAAAAATCGGAGACCAAGATACAAGTGCTTGGATTAAAAAGCACGTAATGCAAGGACACAGTCTTTCTCAGCTACCGTGTTATCTGTACACAGAAGAACCAATGATGGAAATGAAAGAAAGTTTGAGGAGGGATAAAAAATTCAGAGAGAATGAATATCAATGATATAATTCGCTGATAGGTGCTGCTGTCCTCGGTGAAAATAAGGAAGAATTATAGACATCGATGAATGGAATGAACCAAGCACATACAAGTACATATTATGGACTGAGAGTAAACTAAAAGACAAAGTGATAAACTTAACATAAAAATTGGGAAGCACACGTTAGACTAAGTGAAGGAAATCTGCTACCTCGGAAATAAACTAACGCCTGACAAACCAAATCAGATGGATGTAGGGAGATTAGCAGAAACCAAGAGGGCGTTCCTCGATAAACGAGGTTTACTGATATCGGACATTGTCCTTAATTTGAGGAAGAAGTTTTTGAGAGTATAGGTCTGGAGCACAGCATTGTATCATGAACTATGGGAATACCGGAACAGAAGAGAATCGCACAGCGCGGGAGGTGCTGTAAATAAAGTGGACATAGAGTGAGACAGTGTGCGATCGTGGCATCACGTGAAAAACCGAGGAGCAGCCAGCACCAGCCGTAGGAGGCCCAGATAATCTGAGGATGGCTTTAACGTAAGCTAAACCGGTCACAACAAACAAATGTGATTACGATCTCGACTATTATTTTAACTAAAGCGTAAGATAAGAAATCAAGAAATCCATCACAGAATCGGGCGAGGAAAGGAAAACGGAACCTATAAGAAAGAAAACGATGATACGATATGCCTTAAGACATCAGGGAATAACATCCCTGTTACTAGAGGTTGCCGTAGATAACAAAAACTGAAGGCGAAGACAGAAATTGGAATATATCCAAATAATAATGGAAGACAGTGAGTGCAAGTAAGAGTAAAACAATAATAATGGAAGACAGTGAGTGTAAGTAAGAGTAAAACAGGTAAGTGTAAACAGACGAAAATCAGTTAGACACAAAGAGCTGTTAGAATAACGATGACGCATCGCTAGTCAGGAAGCACAGGATGCTGCAACCACAGCATAATGACCTGGACGACCTCCTTGTAGACGTACCAGATACTTACCATCCTCCGGCTTGTATCTTTTACACGAGTGAAAAAAAAACATCTTAATACATAATATACCAACACCATACTGCACGGGACACTGGTAGAGGGCACTGAATGATTCAAACACCGTGCTGTGGGAGGAGTATGAGCCACATACTGAGCTCCAAAATTCTGAACCGGTAAACTACTTTGTTTCACATGCTAAGAGACTGTTATGTTGTGCCGAGCAAGGTACAACAATAGTAAATGTCGGACAAATGCGGAAACTACTCTGACGTGTATATCCGTGTAATTAACCGAACTGCAGCTAGAACGACTCTGGATGCTCTTCCCAAAGAGCCACCCAACTTGTTGGATATGCGAAATTATCTCTGTATTGAGGCTGGTGCTGACAGTCCATGGAAAGCGATCACAAACGTCTGCAGTCGAAAAAGAGATAAACGTCTGGACCGCCGACTCTAACAAACAGCTCTTACTGATCGCACTACAAATTTGGACCAATGACGCACCCAGAATATCAGCAGAGCCATGACAAACAGCTTGCTGCAGCTGGACAACGGGCGTTGGTGTGGCTCACCGAGCTTCCACATACTTTAAACACAGGAGTTGCATGTGTCCTACACCACCGCAGATGTGCTCTGTGGTGATGGCAAAGGGATGGGCGATATTTAATGTAACTGTTCAACTAATAGTTACATTAAATGTCGCCCATCCCTATGTCATCAACATAGAGCACATCGGTGGTGGTGCAGAAAACATGCAACTCATGTGCTTAAAGTTGTTTTTACCGATGAGACCACATTCTTCCTTGGGTCAGTTACTGAGTTCGAATCCCAATGACTACTTCTGTGGAAGATCGACCAGGAAAGGGCATCATTCCGCGTCCTGGTGTCAGATAAGAAGCTGATTGAGCACAATAAGCAGCAACATTGACACCAAAGCACTGCTGAATCATCTGGCTGCAACAATTAGTTATCTGTTTTATAAGGGGAATTACTTCTAAATATTAAACAGAAGTACATCGCCAGATAAGTCTATCAACGATTCTGTACGAGTAAAACGATGTGCACACAAAGACGGTGGGTTACCTGCTTAGCGGAGGCCAACGCGAGGCGGCTTGAATCTGTGCAAAGAATAACCCACTGTTATCTAATGGAGCAGCACAGAATTGCGCGCGTTTGGCAGCGCCGACTCGCGCCTGCCAGCGACCCGGAACACACGAGACATTAGAATGAAATTTTCACTCTGCAGCGGAGTGTGCGCTGATATGAAACTTCCTGGCAGATTAAAACTGTGTGCCGGACCGAGACTCGAACTCGGGACCTTTGCCTTTGGCGGCCAAGTGCTCTACCAACTGAGTTACTCAAGCACGACTCACGCCCCGTCCTCACAGCTTTAATTCCGCCAGTACCTCGTCTCCTACCTTCTTCTGCAAAGTTTGTACATTGGTAGAGCACTTGCCCGCGAAATGCAAAGGTCCCAATTTCCAGTTTCGGTCCGCCACACAATTTTAATCTACCAGGAAGTTTCAGATTATATATATTTATAATCTATTTCATCTCCTCCAGTAGTTCATAAAGTTATGATCATCATGTTTTCATAACCTTATTATCCACAGATAAACAGGCACCTGATTTGTTACTTGTCATACAACAATAATGTGTTTTTTCTGCAGAATAGAAGTGAGGCAAAAAGCTGTGAACACACTGACGAGTCTCAAAACCTTGCCAACTATTCATCGAGGCCAATATCATTGATGAATTCAAAGATGTGTACATTAACCCAGAACGCTGCTATGTGTAGCAGTTGTTATTATTGTGACTTTATTAAAGGCCATTTTCAAGCACTCTCCAACATATAATAGGTATTTAGAATATGTATGTGTCAGTTTTCGTAATAAATAATTATTTTGTAGATTTGGCGTAAGACTTACTTCCATATTACGTCGTTGACACTCTTGCTGTCAGATATCTTACTTGGTGCGTTTTTAAGCAAAGCACAGGCGAAATTATAAATTACTCGCTGAGTAATGTCTCAGCAGTGGAATTTTTCTTTGTTGGCCAGTATCGTTAAAATCTTGTTAACATTTTGTGAGTTTGAGACATTACTCAGCGAGTAATTTATAATTTCGCCTGTGCTTTGCTTAATAACGCACCAAGTAAGATATCTGACAGCAAGAGCGTCAACGACGTAATATGGGAGCAAGTCTTAAGCCAAATGTACAAAATAATTATTTATTACGAAAACTCACAGATATGTGATCTAAATACCGTACTATATGTTGCAGAGTGCTTGAAAATGGCCTTTGAGCTGAAATAGGCCTATAGCCAATGAAAATAAAGTCACAATAATAACTGCTACACAAAGCAGCGTTCTGGCTTAATGTACACATAATATCCTTACAAGACATATGTAACGCTGCAGGTCCAGAAGAATTTAGAATTCAAAGATATTTGAAGTTCAAAGATTCACCCCTCACCCTCTACGAGGGCACGAACTGAAATGTGTTACGCTATCCTTCACCAAAAATTCCTGATATCCTGAACCATTAACGAGATACAATGGATTTTATGAACAATTCATTTTCTCTTTATCGTTAGCATATGCAAGAGCAAGTGAACCGGCAACATAAAATCCATTTTCTCGAGACTGGCTGTACATATAGATCTCCTCCTAAGTTTAAAGAAAAATTCAGTATGTCAGTTAAATTTCATATGCAACAATGTACGGTCTAATATGCAGCAAACGCTAAATCACAGCGATCCCTATTTTTCATTGCAAGCTTTTTTAATTTCGTGCAATGTGTTTGTTAAAGGCGAAATATCACAATAACTATGACCATTAACGAAATGATAGTCGCTTTACCATGAAGTTGGCATATAAAGCTACAAGTACGGAACAATTTCTGTGCAATCGTGCAAGAAAGACTGCAGAGCTGAGAGAGCACGTGAGACATTCTAATCGTAATGGCACTGCTACACCTTGACTAGTGGGTAACCAGCGTTTTCTATGCGCACCGTATGCGCGTATAACTGTGGTGGACGCAGGCTGCCAGCTTCTTTGTGTTCCCACATTATAAAGACTCGCTGCCCAGACCCAACCACTTGCTCTTACTTAGACTGCTGCCGACGCTGGGTGAGCTCCACACCAGCTGACGGGCCCATGTGGGCCACTCAGCTTCTTCTACGTCTACGTGTTTCATCCACTGGCTTGCGGTCTACAAGCCTTTGTTAAACTCGATGATTAAGGTGCTCGAACCAGAGGCACCAACAGGGATCACCAGCAGGCTTTCATCCGGTCTCTGGGAGCCTCCGAGGGCTCTTAGATTCGGCGCCAGTAAGCAAGTGCGCCACGCACCTCCCCCTCTGCTAGAGCAGCCTTGTGCTCTGCTGAAGCAGATACCGCGGCCGGTAGGTCAACGCGAGGCACCGAGTCAACCACTGCAAAAGCGTCTTACTACCGTACAAACGTCTTACTAAACGAAGAATACGTTAGCCAGTTTAACTCCTCTGATTCCACGCACGTTCAGTTGCTGGTGTTACGCAGCGCATCGCGCTGGACACGCCATCCTGGTTTAGAGTTGACCGTCCTGGAAATTAATCGGTGTCCGGGCCGCCGACCCCATTAGACCGTATCAGGATAACAGCTTTCATAGGGGATCAACTTAATTGGCTAATTCCAAAATGTTATCACATATGAACAACGGAATCTGTTACGTAATATTAAAATTCATTTAAGTGAGTGTTTAGAAAAGTAATAATTTGTAAAGTAACATTTTTCAGCAGATGCTGGAGGACCGAAGATCATGATTTACAACTCGGAAAATCTAAGAGTGGTTTTAAAATAAGCAAGAAAATTCCTTCTAGATGAGACATTTTATACATAAATTTTCAGTCTTTTTAAAGTTTGTAAAATTTTCTCTTATTTTATTTTAATAATATGGCAGACAGATTAGAGGGTATAAATGTGGACTCGGCTATGACTGCTGCCACATTGATATATGTTCGAGCAAATTTAATACACAACAGAAAAACTCTTTTAAGCTGTTACGAATGTGCATTAAAGTCGTGCTACTCTTGACTCTGTTATTAGACATACTTTCATACTTCGTTTTGTGAGATAACGAGCGCGACTGCAGTAGCATTCCGCAGCAGCGGCCAAGTAATAATTTCAGCAACATTACGCGGATTCCAAAGACAACAGACGTCAAAGGCGTTGCAAAAAAAATGGCTCTGAGCACTATGGGACTCAACATCTTAGGTCATAAGTCCCCTAGAACTTAGAACTACTTAAACCTAACTAACCTAAGGACATCACACACACCCATGCCCGAGGCAGGATTCGAACCTGCGACCGTAGCAGCCTCGCGGTTCCAGACTGCAGCGAAGGCGTTGCAACGCGCTGTCCTTGAGCCACTGAAAGTGTGACGGCCTCTAGATTTTGAAAAGGTCAATATACAGTATCAAGAGAGATCCTTAGACCCCAGTAATAGGTTGTGGCACGGAAGAGTATTCCATCTGAAAATGGATACGTATGTTGCATCAAGTAAGAGAGGCATAGACAGAATAAGTTAGATTTTACTGACGTTTAGGACTCTCGCTTTTGTTATCTGAGGTTCTGTATGTACTATAAGAATATAATAATGCTCACTAATATGCTCATAAGCTAATCTCGGTAAAAGCGCGCCAAAACAATTGAAGTGTGCGACTGCAGTAGCATTTCCATGGCAGCGGGCAAGATATGATTTCAACAAAGATACCTACCGAGCTGCGACACAGAGTTCGATAAAAAGTATCTGCTCCGCCTGGACCTATGTGAGACAGACAGCACCCATGATCCCAACTATGCACTAAACTTGTTATGCAAAGGAAACGCTAATTTTTAATGAATATTAATTACGTAAATGAGGTCAAACTGAGCCCAACTAACTGGGTTATCATGTAGGTACCTCTAAATTACAATAACTAGCAAGATAAGGGATAGAATCTCCAAATACTTAAATTCAAGCTTCTGTGGATTAACTCCATTTATTTTCAATGTATCTGTTCTTATCAGACCAACAAGGCAGAGTAACTTGATATCACAAAGTCTGACGGAATAATGAGATCATGCCACATGCAACCATCGATACAGTTAATTAGTACAATATAAAGGTGGCAAGACCATACTAGCAATGGGTGAGTAAATGAATAATACCACACTGGATCTGAAAGTCAACCACATAATTTACCATAAGTAGCTAGTTGAGTGAACGGTTACACGAATTTGTCCGTGATGTTATACATGATCAAAGGACCATACTTTGCTCAATAAATTACAAGTGAGAATCTTGAAACACTGCGCAGCTGATACGTCTTACCAACTGCTTGTCGCAAACTGCAGCTGCAAGATGTATGTTGCCGCAAGTGCATTAGCCCCAAATATCAACTGTGGTATGCCCAGATGACTCTTGTCTCCGATGTCCTTCCGCCTTCGCAATTCATCAGCGCGAAATATTCCATTTGCGGAGCTAGCAGGAAAAGTGCTTAAAGAAAGTCAAGACCCAAAACATGACTATGAGTGCCTACCACGTGATCGACTGCGAGACTCTGCTCCTCCGGCCAGAGTTCGGCATCGTAATTTCGTGCATCTTCCTCCGCCAGTAGGAAGGCTACCTCCATAGCTTCTGTCCGATAGAAAGTTTAATTACGAAGTTTTATTGTCCACTACAGACATTTCCAGGATGCCCCAATGGGCAATGTTTGCACGTACAGAGATATGTGCTCTCAAATATTTTCCCAAGCTCACAAGAAAAAGACCTCAGACACGACTAACGGATTCGGCTCATATATGGCAAGTCGCTTGTGTACAACCTAAAACTGAAGACTAAGGTATTTCGAACAAAGAAACTTTTTTGACTATCGCCTATGTATCCATAAAGTACGCGCTGTTACCTGGAAGTCGCCACTGTCGTAGCGACCAAAGGGCATCTGGTTCGGAATCAGAGAACCTGTGTTCGATTCCCAGCTGCATTCTGTGTTTTTGTTATGTTCATTTTTTTCCGCGTGGAAACTGGTAGGGAAAGGAGAGTTATTAAGGTAAGTAAATCAATAAGGAAGAATAACAAAGTAACCAAATGAACGTCTGAAACGACATGGATTAGTAATTAAATAAAATTTTAAGTCTCGATGTATGAAAACAATTCCGAGAAAGATTGCTGTGAAAATAAACATTCGGTGCACGGTATCGCATAAAGGAATTAAAATTAGCCCTTGTCGTAGATGATAGTGTACATAAAATAAAGCATTCTCCAATTCCGGGAAGTAGAAGACTGCAAATGTACAAAGCATATCTTGAGGACATTTGAAAACAATACGTTGCTGACAAGTTCTGACTGATACTGAATTCCTGAGATGGACGAACTAACATCGTCATGTGCGCTATCTTTCATACGTGGCGAGGGTCACCCGAGTTGCACCAAAAAAGCAATACCGCCCAACTGCATACCTGTGTGCGAGCCATGTGTTTTTTTTTGTTTTTTTTTTCGCCAAGCTTCAAAATTACAGTCTGATTCTGAAAACCCAGCGAGAATTGCACAACCGAGAGTATGCAATAACGGTTCACAGTGTAACTACAACTTTCAGGACCGATTTTTCAGACAGTATTATCGTATGCGTGGTATGCATCAAAATTAACTCCCGAAAAAGAAATATTTTTAAATGCAAACCAAGTTTGTTTTTCTCTGAAATTTCGGAAGGAACGATGCAGTTGCGCGAAGATTGCATTCGTTAGATGTTCTTGACGCCAAAAGCACATTTACTTCGAATGTTTATAAGACAAGTACCATCCATCTGGCTGTTCGAAGGAAACTGAGGGCATGTAACGGAGTGAAAGCAACCAGGATTAAATTTTTAATACTTTACTAATCCATGTCGTTTGAGAAATTTGTCTACCTTGTTATTATTGCCCATTGCTTTACTTAGCTTATTAACCCTCCTACGCCGGCCGCGGTGGCCGTGCGGTTCTAGGAGCTTCAGTCCAGAACCGCGAGACTGCTACGGTCGCAGGTTCGAATCCTGCCTCGGCCATGGATGTGTGTGATGTCCTTAGGTTAGTTAGGTTTAAGTAGTTCTAAGTTCTAGGGGACTGATGACCTCAGATGTTAAGTCCCATAGTGCTCAGAGCCATTTGAACCATTAACCCTCCTACGCCTATCAAATTCGAAATGGAAAAGATGCATATAAAAAAACTGCACAATGCAACTGGGAATCGAACACTGGTTTCTCCGCTGCGCAGGCAGATGCCTCGGTCGCTGCACCAGTAGCACTTTTTTTTGAACAACTTTTACCTCAAGGGTACATAAGCGGCAGTTGAAAAAGTTTGTTTCTTCGATTTCTAGGAAAACATGCGTTTGGGGACTCTATAGATGTTGATAAAATATGCTTAGTTTTCAATCATCTATCTATTCCGTCAGTTCTGAGGCGACTGGCAGTCATTAAATTTAGAGGTAACTTTCTCAAAAAGAGGGGGGTTATTGACCCAAAATATTCTAGTTTTTCACTTTAAGGCGTACACAAGTTACACGTGAAATACACTGACGGAAAAGAGACCTCAACACCAAGAACTAGTTGCGCGACACAAACGAAAGTTGGTAAGCGTGTTTCTACATCTGAAAGATGATGTTTATTCAGATTTCGCACCACTAGCGTAAGAGTGCCGCTAGCAGCGCCACTATGAGGATGCAAGTCAGGTTTCTGTTTAAATACACGCTGTAACGATCGTGAGCGTTAGTTTGAGACTGGTCGTGCTGAGTTGATGTTAGTCAAGAACGTCATTAAGGCGACAAAGATGCCATTATAAACACCTCATTGCGTGTGAGTAAGGTCGTGTAGTGGGGCTACGAGAAGCTGGATGTTCCTTCTGCGATACTGCAGAAAGACTTGGCAAGAATGTAACGACTGTACAATACTGCTGGCAGCGGTGGTCACGAGAGTGTACGACCCCAAGATGACCGGGCTCCAGACGGCCATGTATATTATCGGATGGGTTACCGGCGTAAGGCCCACGCATCGTACTGCATCTGCAGCAGCAGTTGGCATTACAGTGACGCAACGAACTGTTACAAATCGGTTACTTCAAGAGTAGCTCCGACCCAGACGCCCACTTCACTGGTGTCAAGCGAGAGTTCACTGGAGGGCAGGGTGGAGGTCTGTTGTGCTTTCTGATGAAGGCTGGTTCTACCTTCGTCCTTAGTAATAGCCATTTGTTGGTTAGGAGGAGGCCCCAGTCGAGGGCCAGTATACAATTTGTCTGCGCGCAAGACACACTGGACCTACACCTGGAATTATGGTCTGGGATGCAATGTCATAGGGCAGCAAGAGCACTCTCGTGGTCATACAGTGCACCGTGACTGTAAATTTGTACGGAAATCTGGTGACTGGACCTACTGTGCTGCCATACATGAACAGCATTCCAAGGCGTGTTTTCCAACAGGGCAACGCTCGCCCACATGCTGCTATTATAACCCAATTATGCTATACAGAGTGTCGACATGTTGCTTGGCCTGCTCCATCACCATATCTATCTCCAGTCGAGCACATGTGGGGCATCATCAGAGAACAATTCCAATGTCTTCCACAACCAGCATTAACCGTCTCTGCATTCACCGACCAAGTGCAGCAGTCATGGGACTCCATCCCATAAACTGACATCCGACACCTGCACAACACAATGAGTGCACGTTTGCATGCTTGCACTCAATATTCTCGCGGTTACACCGGTTATTAGTGTACCAACATTCCACATTTAAAATAGCTTATCTCGCGCTGTGATCTTGCAATATTAATCACTTAAATATATTACTCAGACAAAGATATTCGCGAAATTTCATTACTTTACATTAATTATTCTTCCGGTGTTGCGACTTTTTTTCCTTCAATGTATGAGCCTAATAGGTTGGCCGCGTCTGAGACCTTACCCTTGTCAGTGCCGAACCAGACGATGGACCGCCTAATCATTCATTGAGCTCCACCAATCAGTTTAATATCACAAGCACTATTCAGTTAGTTCCCAAATTAGCATAGCAACATGAAGAAATGATATAATTGCGTAGGGTTCCGCGGCCAGAGTCAGTAGACATAAAAGTTTTCTGCGTATTGTATCGCGTCATAATGTATAAAACTACTGCTGCCGGAAAAAAACCTACTTCTCCGCCACGGTTGCAGCGGCCTTCTTCTGGGTGTACAGGTGCGCTCTAGCTATGCAGTGTCCCTTATATTTTGTTGTTGCTGTTCACTGCGCGCGCATTACGTCATAATTAAAAAAAATACTTTTTTTCACTGGTCACTTAAGGAAGAAGGAGAAAGAACTTTATTTTAAAAGGTTATTAAAAGGGACACTGCATAGCTAGAACTCACCAGTACACCCAGAAGAAGGCCGCTGCAACCGTGGCCGAAACGTTGGTTTTTCTCCAGCATCACTACTTTTATACATTATGACGCGGTACCGTACCCAGAAAACTTTTATGTCGACATGAAGAAATGAATTAAAAATGAGAGGTGAAGGCTCCGGCTTATGTCACTTAAAGGTCACACGAATTCAAAAAATATTAGAAGGCACAGAAATTGCAACGCAATGTCATTGAGCCAATGAAAGTGCAGAACCTCTAGATTTTGAAAAGATCGATATGTCATATCATGGGAGACCCTTTGACCCAAATAATATACTGTGGCAAAAATATTATGAGTGTTTCACCTCACAATGGGTACGTGTATTGCTTCACGTAAGGGACACTTAGCCAGGGTCTGTTCGGTTGTACTGATGATTCGAACTCTTGCTTTTGCTGTTGGGGACTGTACGTGTACTGTAATTATATAACTAATTGGTGAGCACAGGGGTGTCTTTAACTACATTTTGGGTAAACGCTCAGTGTGACTTGAGAGTGAGTTAATGTTGTAATAGGTTGTTCACAATAGTAGCTCAAATGTGTGTGAAATTTTATGGGACTTAACTGCTAAGGTCATCAGTCCCTAAGCTTACACACTACTTAACCTAAATAATCCTAAGGACAAACACACACACCTATGCCCGAGGGAAGACTCGAACCTCCGCCGGGATCAGCCGCACAGTCCATGACTGCAGCACCTCAGACCGCTCGGCTAATCCCGCGCGGCTGTGTTAGGTTGCCAAAGAGCATAAAAATAACCAATGTCAGTCATGAGCGACGTCTACCAGTTGTTTACAGAATAAATGTTGAGCTCTAAAGGCATGTGTTGTCCATCAATATTTACATTGCACATAATTGCAAAACCTGACAGTGCGAGTGAACTTCGGGACGAGAGACCTGCAATCGATTGCAACTATCAAATGCATCACATTACACAGATGAAATTCACAAGATGCATAAGTACTTGTGCTACACTGAATGGGGATTTCAGATCAGTTCTTTAATCGATGCCAGATTTAGTAACGGCACACAGCTCTGATCTATTCGGAAGGTAACGTCCGCTTTTGGGGAGCTGGTGCGTCATTCCGCTCTAGTTGAAGTCCTGGGTCTGATTTCGCGTGGCAGCGTTTTCCAGGGCTTGCCGAGGTGCGGCGTTCCTCTGTTTCCTCCACGGTCCTCGGCAGCGCGCGCTTTGCAGCGTGCCCCACTGGCCCCGCCGTGCACAACCAAGTAACGGGAGCACGCAGTCTCAAGAGAGGCGCAAACCAGCGCGCCTCGAGAACACTCGACGAATGTCGAGACCGCGCCGGCCTTCGTGTTTCTCAGTCTACTGTAGGCGCCCCAAAAGCACACCTACTGAGTTCTCGTGCGAGTGTAGCGCATCTCACTCCCGACACGCAATTCAAGTGGCGTTTAACGAGAAGCTGTACACAAAAAGAAACACAGCTTAATGGTCACTGTCAACGTCTTGTAATGATAGTTTACGCCGAAAATCATCGTAATACGTTTTATTTGGGAACACTGATCCGACGAAGCTTTTCCAGTTATGGTTATCAGTCAATGTTGTAGCTTTATTGTAATCGCGGATCCAAGGGGAGAAGTGTTTCATAAGCGTCACGACCCTTCCCCCCTCCCCCGACCCACCAATTTCAAAAAAAGGGTTTATACAAATGCTTAACAGGAAGTCAATCATCCACGACATATTACTGACTTCAAAAGGTATTATTGTAATGTTTGTTTATTTCAAAAAGGCTTTCGAATGTGTTGACGGAGAAACTACAGAAAAAATAGTCGATAGAACTCTTCTGGGTCTGTGACAGCATTTTCAGTGTATAAAACATCCGACGTTCCAAGTGGCCTTCCTCAGTGTGTTTGTTTGCTAACGTCGAAAGCTTTACGCAAGGACAATGCGGACACAATCCAACAACTACTATAATTCAGAATAGAATCTGAGTGATAGGATAAAATTGGATACCATTTCATTGATTGTGACAAAGGCAGCGGAAGCCTAGGCTTACATAGGGTGATTTTTTCCACCGTGTGCAAACTCTAGGAATTGATCGATGAGAGGATACGGAACAAGAAAATTATAATGAACTTATGTCAGGAAATAGAGATTGCGGTCTAATACGCGCTGTACCATGCAGCCGCAGTTACAGTAAGCATCGTTTCCTCCTAGACCTAGAGGGTGGTACTGTGCCTCATACGTCACACTCTAGCTCCCTCTCCAGCCATTGTAACTGGTAATGTTGTGACAAATTCACTTCTCTTGCTGACTTACCTTTTAGTGGATGTGATACAGCGTTGTACACAATTATTCAGTGTTCGAATCGAGAGCTTGCCAACATGGTGTCTACTTACGGGAAGGCAAATGGCAACGGGCGGCGGGCAGCAAGGTTGCATCAGGAGGAAGACCACAGCATTCAATGTTTGTAACACCGTTTCGCCGTTTGTTTGAGTCGGGGTTCTTTCACGAAACAGGAAATCACGAAGGATTCTAAGTGTTCGGACGGCAGACTCGGAGGAAAATGTGATTAACACTGTGGAAAGCGATCGCTATCTCAGTACCAGGCAGCTGGCCCGCCACCGACCGCTTGAAACTTTCTCAGTTACAATTGTTACTACCTTTACCACGTACAGCGTGTGCAGGGTTTACTAATGACAGACTTTCTACATCGGGAGCAGTTTTGTTACTGATTTCTTCAGCAGAGAACCATGACTCCAGAGCCACATGGTCTCAGGTTCCTTGACACGGTTCGCGCGGTTCCCCCCGTCCGAGGTTCGAGTCCTCCCTCGGGCACGAGTGTTTGTGTTGTCCTTAGCATTAGTCAGTTTAAGTTAGATTAAGTAGTGTGTAAGCCTAGGGACCGATGACCTTAGCAGTTTGGTCCCATAGGAATTTACCACCATGATTCCGGGATTTGTGTCATCAATCCTATTCGCAAAGGAGGCCACCTTTACGCGGAGTGGTATCTTCAGCTTTCATAACAGTCATCTGTGGGATAGTATGTAGAACCACCACGGTACAGTGACAGCGAATCATCAGCATCGGTGCTGCCGGAATGGGTGGGCTGGGATAATTTTCGTTCCACGTCGCCTATCAGCACTGAACTATTGGCGTTTCATGCGGGGACTCTGCCTCCCCTGCTGGAAGAAGTGCCATTGATGATTCGAATGGTTATGTGGCTGCTACATAATGGTGCTTCAGCCCACTTCACCGTTAACGTCCGGACGTAACTCAATCGCGTCTTCCCTGGTCGATGGATCGGACGATGGGGTCCAATTGTATACCCTACTCGTTCATGACCTGCTCGTTCATCGTATCTCAACCCGTGCGATTTCCGGTTATGGGCTCATCTCAAAAGTTTCGTATACGCAGAGCCCATTCCAGATGTGGAGACACTGGAGCAGTCTACTCAGGCTGCGTTTGACACAGTTCGGATGCAGCCTGGCCGACGTGAACGTGTGAGACAGAACAATGCTACAGCGCGTACACGCATGGTGGTGGTGGTGGTTAGTATTTAACGTCCCGTCGACAACGAGGTCATTAGAGACGGAGCGCAAGGTCGGGTTAGGGAAGGACTGGGAAGGAAATCGGCCGTGCCCTTTCAAAGGAACCATCCCGGCATTTGCCTGAAACGATTTAGGGAAATCACGGAAAACCTAAATCAGGATGGCCGGAGACGGGACTGAACCGTCGTCCTCCCGAATGCGAGTCCAGTGGCGTACACGCATGCGTTGAGGCACATAGAATCCATTGTCGAAACAATCTGTAACTGTGGATGCATAATACAGCGCGTATTAGACCGCAGTCTCTGTAACAGCGTATGACTGAATAAATGGTCTCTAGATATGGAAGCCATGCATTTCCGGAGATAAGTTCATTAGATCTTCTCTGTTCTGTATTCTCTCATCGATCATCCCTAGGGTTTGTACACGATGGAAAAAATCACTCTGTATATAGATAAAATAATGCGAGAATTTGGTGTAAACTCTAAGTTAGCAAATCCGTTAAAGACTTACAGACGCAGTACCTAAAGTGAAATCAATGGGGGAAATACCTTAGCCCTTCGAAACAAGCACAGGTGTAAGGCAAGGTGATAGTCTAATGCCAACTACTTTAATTGTGTTCTGGAAAAAACAATAAGAAATTGAACTGAAAGTCTAAACAAATATAAAATTTCAGAAATTCTGGGAAGAGGAAACGAAAATATTACATTAAACTGTATCGCATTTGCGGATGATTTGCTATACTTTCTGAAAATGTGAGATCTGCTGTAATACATAGTAATACTTTCGAAGAAATAACGAGTAGGACTGGCTTAAGCATTTCTGCAGAAAAAATTTTAACAAACATTAAAAGTCCACTGAAATTTCTGAAAACAAATATTTAATAACCTTGGGGAGATAATATGAGAAAATGGTTTGTAAAAGGCTGTAGTATAACTGGGGACCTTTACAAAAAAGAAAATAATAATGCCTGTCTAAAAACGCAAAAATACGGTAATACAACTTAGTAGTGAAACCATAATGTCTATAACTAACTAGATAAATTAGAAATTCAGAAAAGCAAATCATGAGGAAAAAATTAGGACTTCGAAAAACTATGGAAGGCTGAAACTTAAGAAGTAACAATGAATTTTATCGAAACATACAAAATATATAGGAAGGTTGGTATTTTTTTGGGCATTTATATCGAATGCTAGGCAGTACATTAAGCAAAAAGATCTTCAAATATTTGTGGGATAAAAAGTCAATAACAAGTTGGATCCAGAAAGTAAAAAAGAGGGTTAGGAAAAATAATATGAAAGCTGAATAAACAACTGACATATGTGTTTACGGACGGAGTATTGAATATGGAAGGGTTCTAAGGTAGGAGAGAGCAAAAAATTGGTTTGAAGTGGTCACAAGACAGGAAGAAAGAACACTGCGAACAGATGAAAGAGCGCTGGAAGAAAAGAACAACGCCGGCCGGTGTGGCCGAGCGGTTCTAGGCGCTTCAGTCCCGAACCACGCTGCTGTTGCGGTCGCAGGTTCGAATCCTGCCTCGGGCATGGATGTGTGTGATGTCCTTAGGTTAGTTAGGTTTAAGTAGTTCTGAGTTCTAGGGGACTGATGACCTCAGATGTTAAGTCCCATAGCGCTCTGAGCCATTTGAACCTTTTTTTTTTTAAAAAAAAGAACAACAAATAAGGAGCTGAAACTGGCCCATTTGAGAAGTAAAGAAAAGCGTTTATACTTTATCTAGGTCAATTTCCTAATTTCAGAACTAAATTTTGTAGAATATAATATCGTGAAAACTATGTTTAGCACAGAATAATTTTCTGTGTCTTCCCCATGCTGAAAAAAAGACTCACGTCGGAAATGTAGACGTAAAGAAGTGAAATAAACAGCATTTCCTCCATCTGCACAGTCGCAGAACCATAGTATGTAGGTACACTTTCCCAATCGTCGTGTCAAGTGAAATATTGATAATGGTTAAAGATTTGTCTAGCATACTTCCAAGATGTTTCATGCAAAATAACACTGCAGCTAACGGTTGTGGCGTCTTTCTTATCGAATAAGCTGGTGTAAAATGCACATTTTAGCCTTAGCAGCACTTTAGACTCGTCGTGGCAATCTGATAACTGCTCTATGGCGATTGTAAGATTTTGTTTCAGTTACCCGACGTTCCCCGTATGGATACGACACTGTGATGGTACTCATGTTTCCACTGACGATAACCGAGAACAGTTGAGAGCGCTTGATTCTATCTCTCCCTAGCTTTTCTTTTTTAATTCTTTTTGACCTCATACCACGGATCCAAACATCTGTAGACATGAATAATAGGCGGATCTTATATCCGTAATTTTAATAATTACAGTTTGAAAAGACGTCCAACAGAGCCATTCAACTACGAAAACATGTAGTCTCTCAGATGTCTCCATCTTTATAAATATACACTGCCAGGAAAAAATAGTACACCGCTTTAGAGGTTTCCAATTCGCTCAAGATTTATTGTTGCAATAGCGTATATGGAGTACATGAAACAATTGTATTCACAGACCAATAACACAGGTGGTTCTGAGGTACCGGGTATCGACCCACACTGAAACATCCATATCAGTACGTGATGTAGCCTCCACGGGCAGCATGGCAGGCGCTGCCTCCGGCATCCAGTCGATCGTACAGGTGGCAATGCTATCCTGGGTTACGTTATCGACCTGTCCACGTAGTCCTGAGAAGTTTTCGGTTGAAGATTCGCACGAGTCACTGCTTGTCCGATAGTATCACGCATTCCTGTTGCAAGAACGACAAAAGAACTGCTCTACCAATATTCTGCAAGTACCGAGCGTAGGTTAGCGTCTCCTTCAGAAACACCAAACGTGAACGAGAGTTGTAGTTTATCACACCCTAGACAACAAGGCCAGAAGTGGGGCCAGTGTGTCTTGTGCCAACGCTCTACAAAACAGCACTCGCCAGGTCTACGTCGTGCGGGCAAACGATCATCACCTGCGTGCAGGCAGAATCTGGTTTTATCGCTGAAGTCCACTGTGCGACATTCCATCTTCGAAAAGATCCTCTGGCGACACCAGTCGATGCTGTGGCTTTAGTGGAAGACGGGCTAGAGGTGTGCGCGCCTGTATTCCCACTGCTAATAACCGGTTCGCAACACTTCATGTTCACACGTCCAGGCTCACAGTCATTCTTATCTGTGTATCTGTGCTGTGGTAGGTGTACGATCTGCCACTGCTATCCTTAGAATGCGACGATTCTGGTGGGCGTTTGTGCTGCATGGACATCCAGAACTTCGTCTACAGGAGTGAGAAAGTTCACGGAATCACTGAAACCAGCATCGTTGCACAACTGACGCAGCATGTCCAACTTGTGTGGCAATTCTCCTAATGGACCATCCCGCCATTCGGAAGACCACAATTTGACCCCTTTCAAACTCTCTCAGTTGCCTGTCAGAAGCAGGAGTGCGTCTCCGTCGCGTGATGGCCTGCTTGCCTCACACGTGCGAACCACACTGAAACTTTTAGCTGTGAGTATTTTCTGTTAAAGGGTAGACACAGAAGGCGCTCTGGTAGCTAATCCACTACGCTATGTACTGAAAGCATTGTAAGTACATCTGCTATCCCCCAGGTGGCATATGCTGTCATCGGAACAAAATCAACATCGTCTTTCCTGGAGCGAGAATTTTTTTGGCAATGTATTATGCACACAAATAGAAATATTTATCACAAGAAAAGAATCGTGAAGCCCATATAAAAAGTGCAGACTGATTCTAAAACATGTTGATCGTCCCAGATTATTCCGACTGGACGCGAGAAACATAGCGGAGCAAAGGATGAAAGAAAAGAATACATACCAGAATGACTGTCTCACTCTGCATCGGAGTTTGCTCTGTTTGGAACTTCCTGACGAATTAAAACTGTGTATAATGACCCTATCCGATGAGCTGTATAGCCACGACTTACGACGCGCTCTCGCAGACTGAAAACATCAGTGCACCGAGAATATTCAGTCTTGGTTTGCCATTTGTTACCCGTAAATGTTGCTAGGTGTAAAATATCTAAGAGATGACCTCAGTAAATGGAAATAGTGAGCGAGTCATTTTATGCAGTTCTTCGCGTGTTCGTGACAGTATGAAATGTAATTATTTTTAGTATAGCACTGTATAATTTGTGTATACTGGTTTTGATAGGATTCTCAGTGTGTGTCTTTTGCCTTTTTTTAAAACAAATTTAGTGTTCGTAAAACGATGTAAGAAGAGGATCAATTAATTAAGAGTATTTGCAAATTGTAACAAGACCGAAGAAAAATCTTGACTCTTGTACAGCATTCACTGAATTAAGCATGCTGATTTATCATGCCGACCATAAAGCGCAAAAATTACAATACGTTTCTTTCTTTTATTTTATTTGCCCCTCTCTCTCCCTGCTCCCTTTTTTAATTGTAAACGATACCCACTCTCCCTCGAATATGATTTGTGGTTGTTTCACTCGAGTTGGTACGCAACAAGTGGCCGCCATGCATTATGCAGTGATTATGCGGAGTATGAGGTATGTGGCTCATTAAGCTGGGGAAGAGCTCTGCTTTGGTCGTTGCTCCACGGCAACGATACCCCTACTCACAGCGAAACTGTCAGATGTTGGCAATAGAATTATGGTTTTCTCTACGACTCAGTTACGTAAAAGTAAAACCTCTTTTACATTCATAGACGGATTGCATTTCTCGCTTTACATATTACCTCTTTCTAATCTATTAGGAGAGGTCGCAGCCTGTCCTGACCAAACTAGTAGCGCCAAAGAAGATTTTGGTGTTATTCAAGGATTAATGGTAATTTGCCTTTCTTGCTGCATTTAGTTGTTGATTGCTTGTGTACTGGACGGATTTTATCAGATTTGTGTACGCATGCACTGAAAGTAATATTCATACTTTTGTTGTGATCAGATACGTGATTACTGATTATAGACATTGTGCAATAATTATAATTTTTGCTAATCAAACAGTCCATGGAAAAGAAACGTCTGAGTAAGGTTTGTCAGTGTACAAATCTTCAGTTTTCACAATATAGTAAATTAAAAGTTTTTATTGATCCCTTTCAGTTTTTACGTTGCTTAAGGCTTGTTGACTAAATCCCTCGTGATCATTTCATTTCTTTAAAAATAAAACAAAGGAATAGTCGCATCAGTCGCTCTGATCATGCATTGCATTCTGCGTGGATCGCAGCATTTATTTTGAATTATTTCAGCACATTACTGGACACAATATATTTATGCAGTTGCAGCGGGCAGGACGAGTTAAGTTGTCTGTTACGTGCAGGAGCATTGCAGTATAACTGTTGGGAGACGTTAGAGAATATTTTTAAAAATCGCAGACGGATATTACAGAACTGATTTTTCATGCTTCATAGGAAGAGTAATAAAGTTTATTTTTTCTTTTTTTTCTCTACGAGAATACTAGCTTGTCGGAAAAAAATGGTTCAAATGGCTCTGAGCACTATGGGACTTAACATCTATGGTCATCAGTCCCCTAGAACTTAGAACTACTTAAACCTAACTAACCTAAGGACATCACACAACACCCAGCCATCACGAGGCAGAGAAAATCTCTGACCTCGCCGGGAATCGAACCCGGGAACCCGAGCTTGTCGGAGTAACGGCTTTCATAATACAAGTTATACGGCTATACATCAGAATTTATGATAATGATAGTAATATTTCTCTAGATTGCCTTGCAGTTTTTAGAGAAAAAGTATAAGTAACGATAATATTGTGAGAGATAAAGCTGTACACATTTCGCTACGTCTTCCACCAGGATAACAATAATTACAATTTTTGATAAAAAAACATTCATTGTAATGCTATATCGTCAATAATCATAGCAGGACAAATAGAAAGGAAGTGTGATCGTTGGATATGTGAAGTGCTCCACACCTACTGTTAAGATATCTACTGAAACAAGTTTGATATAGCTAGTGGTTCTTTTGGCAAGCACAAACAACTGGTTGGGTTATCTCGTTTCGTGTATAGGAGCCTGATGATGGCGCCAGTGAGGCACCGAAAATGGTAGTGTAATAAAATTAGTCCATACATTTTCGGGTGATGGATATCTGTTTTCTTCAAATCTACAAAAATCGTTTATCTATAGGTTTTCTTGAGAGTTTGGGAGTATCAAAATATGTGGCATATATGGATGTATGTCCTGACTTCATTGACTTAAAAGCTTAAATTTTTTTACACCCTCAAGGGACATTAGACCTCAGTACCTGCCATAAATTTCAAATTTTCCTGAGAAAAAGGGGTCTTAAGAGGCGGAAAACAAAAAGCAAAAAATTTTTGAGTGTGATGTAATTAAAAACCGACTTCTTTCGGATTTCTTTTCCTTTGCTTGTACTGTGAAATATTGCTTCTTGTCAAATTTTATCATTCTAGGTCAATGGGAAGTGGCCTGTACGTTTTGATGATTGAGTTTGTGACATAATTTTCGCTGCATTGACTTAGAAGCTTAAATGTTAACCAGTGCCGAGGCACCGTAAACCTCAGTGACATAAAGAAATTTGGCACCTGTACCCATTCCTGAGAGAAAATTTTAATAGCTAGGCAGACGGACGTACAACAAAGTCATCCTACAAGGATTCCATTTTTATCAACTGAGGTGCGGAACGCTTAAAACTAGCAATTACCTTCTTACCAACACTGTGCATTTGTGGGACTTTTGCAGGCTTAGGTTCAGTTCAAAAGACCTGCTGAGCTGATTGACTTTTCTTCTCAGGATCGTAACAATAAACAGGTTCACCACCAGTGATAATATTCCGAACCATATGTGAAGTGTTACCTTGGACTTCACATTCCCAAGTAAATAAATAAACACCTTCCGAAGAGGCCTTCAAGACCCAACTGTGCCGACCGCCGCCGTGTCGTCCTCAGTCCTTAGGCGTCACGGGATGCGGATACGCAGAGGCATGTGGTCAACACACCGCTCTCTCGGTCGTTGTTAGTTTTTGTGACAGTTTCCACTACTTCTCAGTGGAGTAGCTCCTCAATTGGCCTCCCAATGGCTGAGTGCACCCCACTTGCCAACAGCACTCGGCAGACCCGGACGATGACCCATCCATGTGTTAGCGAAGCCCGGCAGTCATGTGACGGGAACCGGTGTTGCCACTGTGGTAAGGCAGTTGCTCGCATTTCTAAGTGAAGTCTGACATCTCCATTCAAGTCTCTGGATCGATTTCAACCAAACCTGACCTGAAAGACTAATGTGTTGTTTTGGAGTAGCATCTACTTTATAAACCTGCTTCACTGGCAGCGCAACCTATTAGTCAGAGGAAAAAAGAATTGTTTCCAAACTGCAGACTTGTAAGCTGCCGCGCGCACAACTGATTTGTTGTGAGAGTAGCACTGGTCTGCTTTATCGAGCTGGTCTGCAGGGGAGATGGGCAGCTGGGGGAAGGTTAAGATGATGGGTGAGAGGATGGGGAGAGAGGGGGGCGGGGGAACAGGAGGATATGAATAAGGAGAGGGGTGAGGAGGAGATGTATAGTGAGCAGGGAGCAGGAGATAAATAGGGAGCAAGAGGTTGATAGGGAGTAGGAGATGGATAGGGAGAGGGGAGCAGGACAAGAGTGAAAGAGAGATGGGGCAAGAGACAGGTGAGAGAAGAAGTAGAGAGAGGGGGAGTTGGAGATGTACATGGAGAGGAGAAGGAAGATAGGGACACAGTGAAGGAGTAGAAGGAGATCAGTATATTTGGACGTACGCGAGCAAAGCCGCGCGGAAACGGACATTTTTTTTTCTTTTTATATCATATCATCCTATGTTAGTGCAAAAGTTTCCTGGGATTTTCTCAGTGCTTAGTTGTGGTACTTGATCGTGGTGCAAGAAATATCCTTCGAAACACACTCTAAGGTGGCTTGTAATTGTAGATGTAGGTGTCGCTATTAATTTTCCGTTTGTGAAGATAAAAATGACACGGTAGTTACACAGTTCGCAAGTGGCTTTTATAACAGTAAATGAATTCGGTAAAATAAGTAAACGAGAGTTCTTATTAAGAAAGGAGAAGGTCAGTCGAAATGTAAGCTTCTTGCCTAACGACGCTACTCTCTGCCAGACGATAAAGGACTGATAGAAAGCGAGCTGGCAGTGAATTGTGCACGGTGGAAGGGGGACATGGCAGCAAGAGATAGAGAGAGAGAATCTGTGTCGTCCTCGCGCCTTCCACTGGCCACTTACTACAGCGCGGTTGTTGCTGTCAGAGAAGCCATCAGGTCATTAATTCGCTGGCAGTAATTACTCGCGCTGAGCGGTTGCCTTTGATTGGCTACCTCGTCGCCGGGAAGTGTCGCGGCGGCCACAGATATTAGACCGACACTGGGGCTCAGGCGGTTTGCCCGCCAGACGACCGCTTTCAATTTTCTTGTTGGCGCTGTAGGCGAGAGCCGGCCGGTATTCCAAATTATCGAAAATCCATTAGCCGGCAGCGCGGCGGTGCGATGGGACGAGCCGGGCAGCCGGCAGCTGGCGAGGGAAGCTGCGGCGCGCTTGGTATTCGCCGGCGAGGCTGCCGCGCATATCTGCCGCGGCAGCAACAAAAAGGCACCGGCGAGGGGGGGCAGCGGGGCAGGGGAGCAGGGTACCGGCGGGGGAGGCGTGGGCGGCGGGCCGTGCGTGCGCGCACGCCGGAGGTCACGCCCGTGCCAGCGCGCATGCGCCGCGGCCCGCCACCGGGTCACGGCCTCCGCCTCCGCCGACCCCGCGACCGCCGCAGCTGCCCCAAACGAGCGTGCCAACGTGTTAAATGTTAAGGCTGGCGGGACACGGCCCACTGCACCTCGCAGCCCAAGTCCACCCTTCTCACGATCACCATAATGGAGGAACGCGAAATCGATAATCAAATCACCGGACAAAATACGAGGGTTGTTTAATACTGATAAAAAAGCAAGACAGAAAAGTTTATTTCGTAAACAACTCCTTTGAGGGATATACATCTGGTCCAACATTCCTCCAGCTTCTTCATCCCATCGCAAAAATACGTTCTGTCAAACTCTGCACAATACTCGTTGATTGCAACTGTCATTTCCTCATTTGATTAAAATTCTTCCCATCAAGAAAAAGTTTCAAGTAAAGGACAATAAGAAGTCACTTGTGACTAAGTTTCGTGAATAGGATGGATGAGGACCCAGTTAAAAGCCCAATTCACGTGCTTTCGCCATTGTTATCGCTGATGTGCGCGATGGTGCATTATCCTGGTGAAAGAGCACTTTCTAGCGTGTCAACTTTGGTTTTTCTTCAGTCAACGCCGGTTTCAAACTATTCAACAATGAAGCATAATGGGGTCCAGTTATGGTTCTGCCGTTTTCCAAATAACCTCTGGGAATTATTCCCTGGGAATACAAAATTAAAAAAAAAAAAAAAAAAAAAAAAAAAAAGAGAAATGGCTGTCACCTTACCAGCTGACCAAAGGGTCTTTGCCTTTTTCGGTGCACTTTCACCAGCCTTTGTTCATCGTTTTGACTGCCGTTTTAACTCTGGTGTCTACCGCTAGATCCAAGTTTCTTCAACAGTCACAAATAGGCGCAAAAAGTATTGCAGATTGCTATTAAAAATCGCCAGATATTGTGTAGAAATGTGCCGGATGCGCTTTGATCGACTGTGAGCAATCGCGGCACCCACCGCACACACGGCTTCCTCATAGCCAGTGATCCGTGGAGGATGCTATGCACACGCTCTGTTGAGATGCCTACAGTCCACGCAACCTCACGAATTTTTATTCGGCGGTCTTGCATTACTGTATCACGGATTTTGTCAATGGTTTCCTTTGTAGTGACCTCAACTGGACGATTGGAGCGCACTCCACCTTCGGTGCTTGCCGACCAAGTTTTAATGCATTAAGCCAAAAGCAAATGGTCTCCAATGATAGTGCAAAGTCCTCTTGAACTTCACCCAATTCTTATTTTATGTGTACAGCATTCCAGCCCTTGAGATGAAAATGTTTAGTAACAGCACGAAACTCTGTTTTTTCCATTTTCAATCCCAGTCGACACACTGACCAGTTCAAACGGCTGTCAGCAATGGACTGTACGCTGTACACTGCTGAAATCCTTCGTACGATCCTTGGAATAATCAAGCTTGCGAAACATTAAGGCGCAGGAAGAACCATTCTTTCATGGAAATTTTCCAGACTTCTCACTCTCTACTAGTTGCCACCTTTAAAGAGGCTACTGGTCGCTTTGGCGCACTGCAGATGTCGTAGAACAGATGCCAGGCGGTCATGTGATCTCCACTGCTGACATAAATCGTAACAGCGAGTGGTGTGTAAGTCTCAGATGGCTGTCTCGAATCAGCGCAATAAGATGTGGTGACGTGATATAAAGAAAGACAGGAGCTATTGTATTTGAGTTTCCCCATGACACCACTGTAAATTGCCCGAGTTGTTGATGTATAACCGCAAAACTACCTTAGAAAAAACTCATGTTTTATGGAACTGATGGCTCTACACAGGGCTGATCTGAATCGTACTTAACAAACAGACTGCAAAAGGTTGTACTATTTGAAACAATGTTGGAGGGAAAGAAAATTTTAGTGACTGGGGAGAAATCTCAAAAGGAGTCACACAAGATTCAATTTTGGGTCCACTCCTATTCCTTATTCCTTATCTTATCAGTCCACCTAATTTTCAACATTCATCTATAGCACCACATCTCAAATGCTTGAATTCTTTTTTTTTTTTCGGTTTTCTCACAGTCCATGTCTCACCACCACACAATGCTTTGCTCCAAACGTACATTCTCGGAAATTTCTTTCTCAAATTAAGGCCTTTGTTTGATACTAACAGACTTCTCTTGGTCAGCAATACCATTCTTGCCAGTCCTAATCTTTTTATATCCTTCCTGCTTCGTCCAGTATGGGTTATCTTGTTGCCTAGGTCGCAGAATTCTTTAATTTCGTCTACTTCGTAATCCCCAATTTTGATGTCGAGTTTCCCACTGTTCTCATTTCTGCTACTTCTCATTTTTTATTCTATTTACTCCCAGTCCATATTCTGTACTCATTACACTGTTCATTCCATTCAACACATCCTTCGTCACCTTTATTCACGATAGCACTGTCATCAGCGAAACTTCCCCCTAAATTTCCATCCCCCCTTTTTATTTCCGTCATTGTTTCTTGGATGTATAGATTGCACTTCGTGAGTGCACTGAGAGCAGCTGAATTAACCACGCAGTGTACAACCTGATACCGAAAATACCTCGTTTCGAAACTGTATATACCTTATGTGAGACTCTCAGAATGTTTTGGAACGTTTTAATTCAGTCTGATGAAAAAAGATTTTCATCAGGTTCATAGTGCGACGTCTGCCGAGGGAATATTTCTAAATTTGAAATTAAAAAGGAAGACTCTCTTGGGATGCTTGTTTCTGCTCCTCTTCTTGAGGTCATTCTTTTTGTTTAGAGCCACTTTTTTCCCTATTTGCTCGGGTCCTCTAGTGCTCCACTGGTAAGCCCAGGTGACGAACACTTGCCACGCAACGTCGCAGCTGGACACATCACAGACAAAGGCAAAACACTGATTTTGAAGTAGGCGAGCAAAGCAGGATTTGGAGATCATTAACGTGTGATGTAAATCTCTGTTGTTTAATGCACTCATAAAGGGATGTGAAGAGAGACAAAACAATTTACAGTAAGAATTTTTCGGTTGTAAGTGAAGAAGCTCGTAGATTTTTCCGAGTATATACAACAGCAGATAAATAAGCTACGGGAATGAAAGCACCTTTCCCACTGTAGCAGCGTGTTTGCTCTAACGAGCCCCATGACTGATTGAAAAACGAGATTCTGATGCCTTTCATAGATATTTCCCTTATTAAGTAGGCCATCTAGACACCGCTCAGGCTCCGACTAAAATCTTTCGTACTATACACTTCCTCCCACGACTGCTAGTGAGTAACGTATGTGTGAGAGTTTCCCGGAGGACTGAAAGAGCGCAAGGGAATTGTGCGAGACTGAGAGGCGTACTCAATCACTTAGTTGGTAAGACCTTTGCTAGCGAAAGGAAGAGTTGCATGTCATAAGCACAATTCGGCATACAGCTTTAAGCCTTTACGTGTTTACAGTCCGAGGAACTTACTCTTCTAGTTATTTAGTAAGACGAATACGGCATTGACGGCATTCTACGTTACCAAATAAAAAGAACTGTTGCAGTCTGCAGCTATTATGCTTTCTCAGTAGTCAAGGCATTCGAAATGAGTCATTAGTACGATCTCTTCAATACGCGCAGTTATACAGGATATTTTCAAGTTCGCTCTCCGGTGAGTTCTCCCAATATATTTGTCGGTAGCATGCTGTTTTATTTCGCACTATCTAGCTGACACCGATATACTAAAGAAGTTGCATTACCATCGCTAATAACAAGAGGTGTAACGCAGAAACTGGCGGACTGATGACGGAAACAAAATGAAACCAGGAGAGAAGCTGGCTATATATTCTGGGAAAAACAATTTGTCGTGAGAATTCACATAAGTTTAACTCCGCAGGTAACAAAGGCACTCTTGCTATAGTTTAATTGGAACATACATGTTGAAACTACGAAACTGGCGAAGAAGAATAGTAACGAAGTTTTCCACAGACTTTGTCCATACTGAAGTCCGAATGATCATCATGTTATCCAAACATGTGTTCGCCCTGTAGAACAAGTGGCCGATGCACAGACGGTAAAGCTTCGTGTAAAGTCTCTGCAAGTGAGGCCCGCTAGCCAAGTCATCGTCCAACCGATTTTCCGAAGAAATGGAAAATGTGGGATAACGGGTCAGGAGTGCGCCAGTGGCTACAACAATATCATTCAGTTTCGGGAAGGGAGCTCACAGCTAGACGAGACAATAAGACGGAACATCGGCTCAGTTGCGCAAGAATGGGGAAAGGAGGCGGCTGTGTACTCATTAGCGTAGTCGTACTAGCCTATGGCCGATCTGATGCAGTACTGAAACATCCTGGCAGATTAAAACTGTGTGCCGGACCAGGTGAGTGTGAGGGTGGATTTCGGGTGGAGACTGGTTTGCTGATTTGGTAACAGGGTCACCAGTGTGCTATTTTGCTCCGTCCACAAAAATTCAAGTGCGAAGTTGGTCTCAACCCAGACACACTTTTAGAAATCACTTGGGTGACAGGAGATTCAAACAGTTTCAAACGCTCAACACAGCGCCTGGTTATTGCGTTACATGTTCAGTAACGTGCCAACTCACATCTGTGAGTATAAATGCTCGGCAACGTGAATAGAATAGCAGCAACTGCGCCTAAAAGCGTCAAATAGAGAGTGTTGCTCCAAGCTCTGTATGAACTACACAAATTACCATTCACTTTTTTGTTCTTCTCTTGCCTTCGAGGTCATATGGAGGCTTCAGGTGTCTGGTGACACTTTTAATTTATTGGCTTCAACGCTATGCATAATGCTTCAATAATAAACAGAGAGAATCAATAAAAAATAGGAGGGACACAATTTAGAGTAATTCAAGTGAAAAAGTACACACATCAAAAAAAGTTTTGCATCACCTCGGTTCCGAGAGTTCTGGAACCTGTATAGAAAATTAGAATAGACATCAACATAAACATCATTTCCGCCATTTTTATTGCTCATGAAAACTACACATTGCATGTTGTACCACCATACAGCGCCACCTTCAGAGGTGGTGGTCCAGATTGCTGTACACACCGGTACCTCTAATACCCAGTAGCACGTCCTCTTGCATTGATGCATGCCTGTATTCGTCGTGGCATACTATCCACAAGTTCATCAAGGCACTGTTGGTCCAGATTGTTCCACTCCTCGACGGCGATTTGGCGTAGATCCCTCAGAGTGGTTGGTGCGTCACGTCGTCCATAAACATCCCTTTCCCATTTATCCCAGGCACGGTCGATAGGCTTCATGTCTGGAGAACATAATGGCCACTCTAGTCGAGCGATGTCCTTATCCTGAAGGAAGTCATTCACAAGACGTGCACGATGGGGGCGCGAACGTCGTCCATGAAGACGAATGCCTCGCCAATATGCTGCCGATATGGTTGCACTATCGGCCAGATGTTGGCATTCACTTACCATGCAGCCGTTACGGCGCCTTCCACGACCACCAGAGGCGTACGTCGGCCCCACATAATGTCACCCCAAAACAGCAGGGAACCTCCACCTTGTTCTGGGGTGATGCAAAACTTTTTTTGATGTGTGTAGGTGTTGCAGTTAAGAGGTACCTGGAGTGAAATTAACACACTGAGAATCTGTTGTCTCAGGGGAAAACCTGTACCAGCTCAGCATTCGCTGGACAGTGTGTCTAAGGTATTCAGCCTGACCGGGTTGCCTCCTAACACGCCTCTGACGATTGTCTGGTTGAAGGCATATGCGACACTCATCGGTGAAGAGAACGTGCTGCCAATCCTGAGCAGTCCATTCGGCATGTTCTTCGGCTCATCTCTATCGTGCTGCATGGTGTCGTGGTTGCAAAGGTGGACCTCGCCATGGACGTCGGGAGTGAAGTTGCGCATCATGAGCCTACTGCGCACAGTCTGAGTCGTAGCACGACGTCCTGTGGCTGACGAATTCAACATTGTGGCGTTGCTGTCAAGGTTCCTCCGAGCCATAATCCATAGGTAGCGATCATCCACTGCACTAGTAGCTCTTGGGCGGCCTGAGCGAGACATGTCATCGACAGTTCCTGTCTCTATCTCCTCCATGTCAGAACAATATCGCTTTCGTTCACTCTGAGGCGCATGGACACTTCCATTGTTGAGAACCCTTCCTGGCAAACAATGCGAAAGCGATCGAACCGCGGCATTGGCATTGTAGGCATGGTTGAAATACAGACAACACGAGCCGTGTAGCTCCTTCCTGGTGGAATAACTGGAACTGATGGGCTGTCGGACCCCCTTCGTCTGATAGGCGCTGCTCATCCATGGTTGTTTTATATCTTTGGGCAGTGTTAGTGGCATCTCTGAACAGTCAAATGGACTGTGTCTGTGATACAATATACACAGTCAACGTCTATCTTCAGGAGTTCTGGGAACTGGGGTGATGCAAAACTTTTTTTGATGTGTGTAGGTGTTGCAGTTAAGAGGTACCTGGAGTGAAATTAACACACTGAGAATCTGTTGTCTCAGGGGAAAACCTGTACCAGCTCAGCATTCGTACTTGTTCAGTCGAACTACATGTCACTATCCAAAACAGGAGCCGAGGCAACTGTGACGCAACATGGGCTATAGATGACGGGGGTGAAAGACAGCTGCGGCGGACATGCGAACGGGAGACTCGACGTGCAACTGTTGAGAAACTGACCGCCCAGATGAACCACGGGGCTGCTAACAACGTCTCCTCAACAACTCTTTGGCGAACGTTGGTTCATACGGGTCTCCACCGCGGGCGCCTGGTTCACACTCTCATGCTAACTGCCGCTCATAGGTGACGAAGGCTGGAATTTACACGCCATTACCGTAACTGGACATCTACTGATTGGCGACAGGTGGCTTTTTCAGATGAATCACTTTTTATGGTCCATCGGACGGAAGACCGATTGCAGGTGCGGTGTGAAGCGCGTGAAAGCAAAGTGTGTAGGCTGGAGGAGGGAATAGCGTGGTCTGGGGAATGTATTCGTGACATTCCCTGGGCGATCGCGTCCTTCTGCAAGCCATAGTGGATCAACAGAAGTATACGTCTCTCCATGGGGACCATGTCCATCCCAACATGCAGTTTGTTTTACCTCGACACAATGACATCTAACAGCAGGACAATGCAAAGATTCACACAGCTCGCGTTGTATGTGCATGGGTCGAAGAGCAGCAAGTTGAATTTGTCTTATTCTCTGGCCACCAAATTGCCCTGTATTACATCCAGTCGAGAATGTGTTGGACTGTAAGCGCCATGGACACTCAACTGAGAAACCTAGCGCATCTGGCAACGGCACTGGCCACTGGAGTCGGCCTCACTCCACATCCCCGTCGGTACTTTCCAGACCTTCACTGATTCTCTTCCTGCTCGCCTCGCAGCGGTCTACGTTGCAAAAGGTGGTTATTCAGGCTCTTCACAGCCTCGGTCAAATAAATGTCACTGGACAGCGTATTTTATCAGCAACTCTTGGGAGTTCTGAAGTGAGGATTTCTTCAAGTAGTTACGAGCTGTGGGGAACCACCTGCACAAAACTGGTTCTGTACATTACTTGCGCCACCTGGCGGTGTTGGGGTGTGGACGTGTTACGCAATCGCCGAAGGGGCCGTGATTATTGCAGAGCGCAGTGCTACTGCCCTGGCGAGGCGAGAACGGGCGCGCGGCTGGTGGGGCAGGCGGCTGGCGGGGACGAGTGCGTCGCCGTCGCTCGGGGCTGAGCCAGCCGCCGTTGTTAGCCGGCGCAGAACAAAAGGCGAGAGGGAGGGGGGGGGGGGGACGCGGCGGCCAGGAGGAGAGGGACGCGCACCAAGGCCGCACCGGGGCTGGCCTGCGTGGGCGACCCGCACCACTGACAGGCATTTGCAATCGGGCACTGGCGTACGCCCAGTTGGAAAAACCAGGTATCGTCATACATGCTCCTACACCGATGTGCCAAAACTTGATGGCCACTGGTCAAAGGCACAGCGTTGGCGGAATTGTCCTTTGTGCTCAGGTGATTGTGGAAAGGTTTCCGACGTGATTATAGTCGCACGACAGGAAGTAACAGACTTTGAACGCGGAATGATACGCAGAATGATAGTTGAAGCTAGGCGCATGATACATTCCATTTCGAAACTCGTTAGAGAATTCAATACTCCGAGAACGACCGAGTCAACAGTGTGCCGAAAATACCACACTTCATGTACACTCCTGGAAATGGAAAAAAGAACACATTGACACCGGTGTGCCAGACCCACCATACTTGCTCCGGACACTGCGAGAGGGCTGTACAAGCAATGATCACACGCACGGCACAGCGGACACACCAGGAACCGCGGTGTTGGCCGTCGAATGGCGCTAGCTGAGCAGCATTTGTGCACCGCCGCCGTCAGTGTCAGCCAGTTTGCCGTGGCATACGGAGCTCCATCGCAGTCTTTAACACTGGTAGCATGCCGCGACAGCGTGGACGTGAACCGTATGTGCAGTTGACGGACTTTGAGCGAGGGCGTATAGTGGGCATGCGGGAGGCCGGGTGGACGTACCGCCGAATTGCTCAACACGTGGGGCGTGAGGTCTCCACAGTACATCGATGTTGTCGCCAGTGGTCGGCGGAAGGTGCACGTGCCCGTCGACCTGGGACCGGACCGCAGCGACGCACGGATGCACGCCAAGACCGTAGGATCCTACGCAGTGCCGTAGGGGACCGCACCGCCACTTCCCAGCAAATTAGGGACACTGTTGCTCCTGGGGTATCGGCGAGGACCATTCGCAACCGTCTCCATGAAGCTGGGCTACGGTCCCGCACACCGTTAGGCCGTCTTCCGCTTACGCCCCAACATCGTGCAGCCCGCCTCCAGTGGTGTCGCGACAGGCGTGAATGGAGGGACGAATGGAGACGTGTCGTCTTCAGCGATGAGAGTCGCTTCTGCCTTGGTGCCAATGATGGTCGTATGCGTGTTTGGCGCCGTGCAGGTGAGCGCCACAATCAGGACTGCATACGACCGAGGCACACAGGGCCAACACCCGGCATCATGGTGTGGGGAGCGATCTCCTACACTGGCCGTACACCACTGGTGATCGTCGAGGGGACACTGAATAGTGCACGGTACATCCAAACCGTCATCGAACCCATCGTTCTACCATTCCTACCGGCAAGGGAACTTGCTGTTCCAACAGGACAGTGCACGTCCGCATGTATCCCGTGCCACCCAACGTGCTCTAGAAGGTGTAAGTCAACCACCCTGGCCAGCAAGATCTCCGGATCTGTCCCCCATTGAGCATGTTTGGGACTGGATGAAGCGTCGTCTCACGCGGTCTGCACGTCCAGCACGAACGCTGGTCCAACTGAGGCGCCAGGTGGAAATGGCATGGCAAGCCGTTCCACAGGACTACATCCAGCATCTCTACGATCGTCTCCATGTGAGAATAGCAGCCTGCATTGCTGCGAAAGGTGGATATACACTGTACTAGTGCCGACATTGTGCATGCTCTGTTGCCTGTGTCTATGTGCCTGTGGTTCTGTCAGTGTGATCATGTGATGTATCTGACCCCAGGAATGTGTCAATAAAGTTTCCCCTTCCTGGGACAATGAATTCACGGTGTTCTTATTTCAATTTCCAGGAGTGTATTATCTCTCACCACGGACAACGCAGTGGCCGACGGCCTTCATTTAACAACCGAATGCAGTGCCGTTTGAGTAGAGCTGCCATCGCTAACAGACAAGAAATACTACGTAAAATAACCGCAGAAATCAATTTCGGACGTACGACAAACGTATCCGTTAGGACAGTACGGCGAATATTTGGCGTTAATGTGCTGTGGTAGCAGGCGACCGACGCAAGCACCTTTGCTAACAGCACGACATCGCCTGCAGCGCCTTTCCCGGGCTCCTAAAACCGTGGCCTGGTCAGATGAATCCCGCCTGCAGTTGGTAAGAGCTAATGGTGGGGTTCGAGTGTGGCGCAGTTCCCAGAAAGCCATAATCCAAGTTCTCAACAAAGCACTGTCCAAGCTGGTGGTGGCTCCATAATGGTTCGGGCTGTGTTTACATGAAGTGGAATGGCCTGCTCCTCTCGCCCAACTGATCCTATTATTGGCTGGTAATGGTTCTGTTCGGTTACTTGGAGACCATTCCCAAACAACGATGGAATTTTTATGGAAGGTCATGTCACGGGGCCACACTCGTTCGCGATTGGTTTGAAGGATATTCTGGAAATTTCGAGCGAATGATTTGGCCACTCAGATCCCCCCGTATGAATACCGTCGAACGTTTATGGGACACAATCGAGAGGTCATTTCGTGCACAAAATGCTACACAGGCAACACTTTCGCAACTATGGACGGCCTGACAGGCAGCGAGTCTGTACCGTTAGTCTAGGGATAGTGTCTTTCATTAGTAACGAGAACTTTCTTGGTCCCGGGTTTGAACCCCACCACCGCTAAGATTTTGAATAAAAAATCATGAGCCGAATACTTCCAGCACAAGAAGTCACCATCATTCTGCCAACAGCCTTGTCAAAGAGGGTGAGGAGCAGACAGGGGTTCAGGGCGCTCTCTTGCCCTTGGGGTGGGAAACTGGCCCTAGAGGTGGAAGGATCAGCAATGATCAACGACATGTAGCTGCAAAAGAAAATGTAAAGCACTGCATGAAAGACACATAATGTTTGTCCACAGGGCATGTGGCCTGTAATTGAAAAACTGTCATGATGATTTCTCCATTGGCAAAAGATTCTGGAATAGTCCCCCATTCGGATCTCCCTGGGGAGACTACCAGGGAGAAAGTAATCACGATAAAAAGACTGAATAACCAATAGAAGGATAGATAACGTTCTACGTATCGGGGCGTGGAATGTCAGAATTTGAACGTGGTAGGGAAGCTAGACAGTCTGAAAAGGGAAATGCTGAGGCTCAATCTTGACTTAGTGGGGGTCAGTGAAGTGAAATGCAAAGAAGACAAGGACTTCTGGTCAGATAACTATAGGGTAACATCAA
Source organism: Schistocerca serialis cubense (assembly GCF_023864345.2). Taxonomy (NCBI): domain Eukaryota; kingdom Metazoa; phylum Arthropoda; class Insecta; order Orthoptera; family Acrididae; genus Schistocerca; species Schistocerca serialis. Next base: position 421,546,725 of record NC_064641.1, read on the forward strand.
CAGCAGCAGAAAATGGTATAACGGGAGTAGGATTCGTCTGGTGGTATGTCACCAGTCCTATACATTAACATACGTCAACAGTGCAGTCATTTTACTGCAACTTCCCCCAAATATTTCAGAAATTCGAATGGAATTTTATCTATAGCTTCTGCCCGGTCGTGAGCCGTAATTTATCTCTGGAATGATTGGTGTGTCAGCTCTTTGTCGTGCCCGCGCTTTGCTGCGGGGCGATTGGTCGCGATCGCCTATTTAGGCGCGCGCGGAGCTATTCGAAGGAGAGTCGGCGCAGCAGTGAGACGTAGTGGAAGTTACCTTGTTACCGAAAGAGGGCAGTGACCCTGTCAGTCGTCGTCGTTGTCGTCCTCGTCGTCGTCGTCATCCGAGTACTGGTCGTGCCGTGGTCGGCGGTGGGCCGCGCGACCCCGGAGTTTGTTTTGGCCGAATACGGAAGCAACGCTAGTGAGTGGATGACGTAGTGTTCAAAATGTTTCAAATGGCTCTGAGCACTATGGGACGTAACATCTGACGTCATCAGTCCCCTAGACTTAGAACTACTTAAACCTAACCAACCTAAGGACATCACACACATCCATGCCCGAGTCAGGATTCGAACCTGCGACCGTAGCAGCTGAGCGGTTCCGGACTGAAGCGCCTAGAGCCGCTCGGTCACAAAGGCCGGCCGACGCGGTGTGAGACTTGACGTAACTTGCGGAACTGATGCCTTGCGACTGCTGGAGGACAGTGCAGCCGTGCAGAGGCCTGGATACGACCGCCTATATGCCTTCACCGTGACAGGACTTCTGTCAGCCGCTGCCACCTGCGCTAATTCCGGTGGGTAAGCTGTTTTCCCATCCAGGATCGTTCTTGTACGATTAATTGTTGGGTGGCCCTTTACGACTTTCGCGTTGAGCTGTGGCACCTTAAATGTGCTGTCGCGTTTTGTATGAGGGAATTCCTCGTCTTGTAGGTGAAGTTTTTCTTAAAAGGACTGCCTGTGTCTATTGTGTAATTTACTGGGTCTACGAAAGCGGTGCAAATTGTTCAAACTGCACAGAGCTTGCGTCCGGCAAATTTTGCAGGAGTAATACATTTATTTAAAGTCCGATACCTGACAAATTCTGTAAGTGCGAGTCTGGTAAAGCCTTTTATGTTGTTTGAAGTATGTTGTACTGAATAGCAGCGTGTGTAGTCTTCATTGTGAGTCAACCAAATTACCGATACAGGTTACTCTTGCAGTACTTGATTACGTGCTGATTACCCCTCCTCCACTGCGCGCGCAAGCAGCTCAAATTATGCTATCCCGTTTTTGTTGTAATTTTAAAGGTGTCATTTTATCTTACCCCTATAATGAGCTCCGCTCTTACGGTTTTGTGCACTGCTACAGTATTTCAATTAGCCTCTTACTTAAATCATTTGATGGTTAAAGTTGCAATGAAAATGTTCTTCCGTATTTAAAAGTATTGCAGTTTGCTTTGAAGAACTTCAGGGTTTTTGGCTGTTTGTAAGGCTGTAGGTTAATATTTGATTTAACATCTTGCATGCAAAATGTAGGCTGACTTGACAGTTGCCGAAAACGTGCTATGTTCTAATAGTTTGTCTGATGTGCTATAGAAGGGGCGTGTTTTGTAAGCCGGCTGGGCTGCTCCTCACGCGTTGCCGCGTCACCAGCCAGTACACCTAAGTGGCTCTACGACAGCAGAAGGCTGCTAAGTTTGAGCAGTACTGTAATTGGTCCATGTATTCTACCTCTAATAAGCTTTTTCTGACTTTATAACCGTAACTTGAAAGTCATGTTTTTGCCGTTTTTAACTATTCAAAGAATTTCAATTCCTTTCGGAGCCGCCAGGCTTGTTAGTTCTCTGTCAAATAAGTTTCTTTGAAGTATTTGCATCGAACAAGTATAATATCTCTGAAGTCTTATCTTAAAATATCTCTTTTTTTTCAAGAAAACTATATTTTGCAATCAAGTTTTGTTGCAAGCTGCATAAGTTTCACGTTTTAAAAAAATTATTTTGTTGGAGGAAATCATTCCCACTTGTCCACAATTAAAGCAAATATTCTTAAACGTTACACTTATTGCTTTGCAAGAGTTTTCTGAATTTTGTACTTCATTTATTATTGACCAATTACTAAGTTGTAATATCATTGCGTCTCTGTGCTATTACCAGTGTTGCTTGTTTCGATGCCTCGTAAACAAAGTTTGTTGTTGAGAATACTCTACGGTCTTGCTCATTTCACTCCCCGCAACCTTGAGACCTGCTACCAACGTATCAGTTTGATTCTAAGTATTCCAAAGCTTTTAAATTCTGATTCCATTACTGGACCCTTTCTCTCTTCCTTGCCGATGTCTGTTTCTCCTTCTATCACGTCGCCGGACGAGTGCTCCTCCTCATCGACGCCTGCAATGTACTCTCAAGACGCTTCCTTTTTTTGTATTTAACAGTGCAATTCCTATTGAACTCTTAATGTTACCGCCCTTGCTTTTAATTTCACCGGTCGTTCTGACTTTACTACATACTGAATCTGTCCTTTCTTTTTTTACACATTTTAGATGTAGTCATTTCGTCTTAGCTTCCCTGCACTTCCTATTTACTTCATTCCCTAGTTACTTGTATTTCTGTATTCCAGAATTTTCTAAACATATTTCTGCTTCCTTCTTTCATCGATCTACTGAAGTATTTCTTTTGTTACCTGTGGTTTCTTCGCTGTTACCTGCTAGCTTACGTTTTTCTTTCTTGCTTCTGTGGCTGCCCTTTTTAGAGATGTCCATTCCTCTTCAACCGAGCAGCCTACTGAGCTATTCCTCATTACTGTATCTATAGCCTCAGAGAACTTCAAGTGTATCTCGTCATCCCTTAGTACTTCTGTATCCCACTTCTTTGCGTACTGATTGTTCCTGACTAAACTCTTTAATTTTCAGCCTACTCTTCATCACTACACAGTATCTGATTTCGGAATCTCTGTCTGACCATGATGTAACCTAGCTGAAATCTCAGCGTATCACCCGGCCTTTTACAAGTATACCTCCTCCTCTTGCGATTTTTGAATGGAGTATTAGCTATTACTAGCTGAAATTTATTGGAGAACTCAATTAGTCTTTCTCTTCTCTCACTCCTAGTACCAATCCCATATTCTCCCATAAGCCTTTCTTCTATTCCTTCCCCTAAAACCGCATTCCATTCCCCCATGACTATTATATTTTCCTCTTCCTTTATGTTCTGAATTGCCCGTTCAGTATCCTCATACTTTCTCTCTCTTCATCTTCGCCTTGCGACATCGGCATTTATACATGAACTATCGTTGTCGGTGTTCGTTTGCTGTCGATTGTGATGGGAACACCCCTATCTTTTGATAACTTTTCCTATGTCTTGACCACGCTTATTTTTTCAACAACCTTATGCTTTTCGACTTTACGTCATTCTCAAAGGCAGTGTTGTGTCAGTCACATAAAATTGTTCATTAGATTCATTGTATCGCGCGAACATTCTCAATCACGGGACAAGTGCAAACATGTGATCGAGAATATTGACGTGATACAATGTATCTAACGAACAATTTTATATGTCTGACATAACACTGCCTTTGAAAATGACGTAAAGTCGAAAAGCGTGAGGTTGTTGAAAGATAAGTGCGGTCAAGACAAAAGAAAAGTTATCAAAAGTGCATCCAAATGGTGGTGTCGTCTCGCAGCTCTAGCTTCCTGTTCATAACGAATCCTACTCCCGTTATTCCATTTTCTGCTGTGTTGATATTTCCCTATGCTCATCTGACCAAAAATTCTTGTCTTCTTTCCATATCAATTCACTGACCCCACTATATCTAGTTTCTGCCTTAGCATTTCCCTTTTCAGATTTTCTAGCTTCCAAACTGCGTTCAAACTTCTGACATTCCACGCGCCGACTCGTAGAATGTTATCCTTTCGTTGGTTATTTATTCCTTTTCTCATGGTCACCCCCCGCGTGGCAGTCACCTCCGGGAGATCCGGGATCCTTTGCCAATGGAGACTTCACATGACACTTTTTAAATTACATGCCACACTTGTCCATGGATACAATTTTTTGTGTGTGTCCTTAATGCAGTGGTTTTCTTCATCTTCATGTCTTGATCCTCGCTGATTCTTCCGTTTTTTAAGGGTAGTTTCCTCGACATACGAGTATGTCCGACGAAACAGGATGCAATGGGGAAATCCATAAACGTAAGCGATACAGGATGCAAATGGAGAAATTCCTGAAAGTAAGCGATTTTGACAAACAGCAAACTGTTATGGCGTCTAGGAACTAACATCTCAGAATTGGTACTGACGGTTGGCTGCTGGCGTCCTAGTGTCGTGAGTGTGTATGGAAAGTGGGCGTGGGACGGTGAAATCATGAACAGTTGTCATGTTGGACGTCGACGCGTCATCACAGAACGTGGAAGTCCGAGCCTTGCGCGCTCTGTAACGCACGATAGACGGCGATCTGTAGCATATCTGCAGGCAGCACACACACACACACACTTTGACGCTTTTGTTGAACATGGGCCTTGGCAGTAACGACCCCTGCATCTTTCCATCATGATCCAAGATCAGAAATTACTAATGCGGTGGACACTGCAGTATCGAGTGGAGAGTATCGCATGGATCAGTGGAAACAGGATGCCTGGTCGGATGAATCGTGTTTCTTGTTACATCAGATTAATGGCACACGAAAATCTTACTGAAACATTTAACAGCATTTATCGCTCAGGAATGGTAATAGGTTGCTTTTATCTCTACTGGTCTCTAGCATTTCATGCTTGTCCTAATACTATGATTCAGGTTTATTTTCTTCGTTGATAACTCCGTCTCGGTGTTACACAGCTGATGGTTGTGTCTCTTGCTGTATTCACATAATCATCATGTACACCATATGATCAAAAGTATCTGGAAACCCCTATGTAATGCGGAATTGACCACTAGATGTCACAAGAGGCAAATATTCCAGTATATAAGAAGGGTGTAAGGTGGCAGAATAAATGGTCAGATTCGCACCTTACATGAGACCTTTATACATCGCAATGAGTGGGTGAAGATACGTAACGTAATTCAGCGGTTATGAGAACATCTGCCTGTCAGTATGTAATGCAAAAAGGGATGACAGCCAATAATACACTATTCCTATATAATGCATGTCTTTGAGCAGAAGGTGGAACAGGCAACACGAGTCGCTTTTAGTTTTGAAAAGCCAGCCGTAAAACAGCTTAGCGAAAGCGTACTGTGGGGGTTACAACGGAAACCACTTAAAAGGCGTGGCTGGATGAAGGTCAGCGACCCCGGGCCAGGTGATTCGGGCTGGAGGACCGCGTGTAGCAGCACATCTGCGCAAGGGACAGAGAAAAAGCTTTATAAAGCTGCGTTTCAGAATTCCAACGGGATACGAACAAGAGCCAGTGACGCATTTTGTCCAGCGGGTGCGACACATGGATAGGTCAATGTACTTTAGGCGTATAGAACGAGCACAAAACGTCCGATTGGCGGCAACGCCCTATGAAGTTTCGACGCAGTTTGATAGAAGGGACACTGCGATTGGTAGAGAGAGTTTCTACAAAATAAAAGGAACGCTCCTATTGGTCGAAAAAAGCCGTGACGTGAAAAAGGAACCCAACTGGAAGGAAGCAGTTCTGCCACGAGTAGGACAAGAGAGAAATTTTGGGGACTCTTCTCTAAAATGGCGTGAAGTGCAGAACGGAGTGCTTAAGGCTCTATACAACGCAGAAAAGAAATTGGTGTGGACACTGTGTTCACAGCAGCTGCACTCCAACTAGAAATTAGCTGTAGCAACGTTTAGCTCCGACTGTGGAGAAACGATCCAGCCAAATTAGTTAATTGTTCTTGCCAGAACTGACAGGGCAGTATAATGTGCACGCTGCTCCACCGATGCGCGTGTATATCGCCATATACTAAGACTAGGGCTGAGTACATGTCTTCTCGCATAACGAGAAAGATAGGTAAAGTTTATGCTGGAAAGTTCAGCAAAGGCCTGATTAGTTTTTTTTAGGAATTTCAGCGGGAGAGAGTTGCCTTGCAGTCGGCAGCGCGTCGCAGATTTAGGTAAATACCGTGTGCAGAGGCGTAAACTCTGTTGGTTCACCAGCTTGTGTACAGCGTAAACTCGAGTGGCCTTGGGTAATCTTGCGCTCAGATTTGTCACATAACTAACCATGCACCGTAGACTTGATTGTCATCGTAAATAGTACCGAACTTTGAACTGGAATTGGACGATTTTCGTAGTACTGACCAACATCATAAAGTATGTGTAGGAACAATTTTGTAAAGAAACTTCCAATTAAACTTTCATAATATTGTGCTTAGGGTTAATTTTCTTTCAGAGAGTTAATATTTAACATTGTTGTGTATAAGATTATTTCTCTTTCTGATGTTGGCAAGGTGCGTTATCCATTGCGCTGTTTTTATGCGGGCGAGTTGAAAACTGTGTACAAGCTGTAATTTTGTCCTAAAATTGCGACCTTAAACTTGTCATTTCACCTTACACAGTTGTTCTCAATTCAAGGATAAGCGAAACCACAGCTCACAGGGGAAGAAGTATTTGTTGTCAGCAGAGAAGCAGTAACAGCAGAATGGTTTGTTCAGGAGAGCTCAGTGACTTCGAACGTGGACTAATCAGTAGATGTCACCATCCATACCCATTACTGATACTTCAACCGTTCTAAAGCTGCCCAAGTCGACTTTTCGTGATACGACTGTGAAGTGGAAACGCGGAGGAACAACCACAGCTAAGCCAAGACCAGAGAGACGTATTTGCTAACGGACCGTGAGAGTCGTGCAAGGCGGAGGTTGGTTTAAATGGCTCTGAGCACTATGGGACTCAACTGCTGAGGTCATCAGTCCCCTAGAACTTAGAACTAGTTAAACCTAACTAACCTAAGGACATCACAAACATCCATGCCCGAGGCAGGATTCGAACCTGCGACCGTAGCGGTCTTGCGGTTCCAGACTGCAGCGCCTTTAACCGCACGGCCACTTCGGCCGGCTGCAAGGCGGAGGGTGTCTATAAAAAGACGCATGAAATCAGACGAAGGCATGACCCGAACTTCCAAAGTACTAGCTGCAGACCAGCTAGCACAGTGACTGTGCGAAGGGAATTAAATGGTGGAGCACCTGCCCATAAGCCACATATTTCTGTAGTCAATGTTAAGCGGCGCTGGAGGTGGTGTAAAGAGGTCAATGGACAGCAGATGACTGGAAACGAGTAATTTAGAGTGATCAATCGCGCCATACGCCGTGGCAATCCGACAGAAGGATTTGGGTTTGGCGAATGCCGTGTGTAATGCGAACAGTGTAGTACTGAGGAGATGGTGTTACGGCATGAGGGTGTTTTTCGTGGTTAGGGTGTGATCCGCTCACTGCTCTTAGCGAAACGCTAAACACATTTTACAGCACTGTGTACTGCGTACAGTACAGGAACAGTTGGCAAACAATGAACCTACTAGCAAGTCAATGCAACCTGCCATAAAGTACCATTTATGAGGCAATAGCTTGTGGACAATGACATTCCTCAAATGGGCTGGCCTGCCCAGTCCTGAACCCAATGGAACACCTCCGGGATGTGTTGGAACCTCGACTTGGCTGCACACCGCGGTGTCGACCATCACCACGCCCTCTGGGTTTGGCTCTTGTCGGAGAACGGGCTGCCTTTCGTCCACAGACATTCGGACGCGGACGCCTCACTGCGGCTGTCCCCAGCAGCGTTAAAGCCTTCGTAAAGGCGAAGGATGGACACACGGCACGTTAATGCCACTAATACCTGTCCGGACGCTTTTTATCTGTCCGGATGCATTTGAACAGATAGCGTACGTGTGGGAAATTACGGAATTGCCCTGTTACTTCTACATTGAGAATTCTTTTTAAATTTTTCATTTGACACGACAAGAGGGCTTCGCAAATGATCTGCAATGCATGCAGCGACGCCGGCTATGCTCGGCTGTACAAACAAACCCTCGGCGACTGCTGAGCGGGCAGGGGTCGCGAGGGTGTTCACCTTTCGTGTTTCCCGTCTCGCTTGGTACAAAGGTCATTGACAGCGACCTTTTGCTCTTCGCTTCTGGTCTCTTCCTCGAGTGCATCTGTTTTGTGTTAAACACAATCTAACTAAAAACTATCCGCTCTATAATAGTGACTCGCGTGTTACACCCTTTTCTCGCGTTGGGAAGTACGTCTCTTGCCAGTATTTTCATTTCCGTATATAAATATCAGAAATCGATTTTTTCAGTGTGTTCATTCCTTGCGCCTACTATTTTTGTTTCTGCATACGCATTGCTATCTGCTGCCAAGATATTGTGACGTAAAATTCGTAATCGAGTGCAAGTTATGAGAGTTCCGTCGTCAACAAATGTGACTATGCCTAAAGCATTCACGAAGATATGTATCGAACTGAAATGCCTCCCTCAGTCGACTGGGCCCCAGTTCACACTTACGTACATACAATATTACCACAGTCTGCTATAGTTCATATATAGGTAAGTCTCAGAATCTGCCAGAAATAACAAATACTAATTTATAGCCCGCATCTCGTGGTCGTGCGGTAGCGTTCTCGCTTCCCACGCCCGGGTTCCCGGGTTCGATTCCCGGCGGGGTCAGGGATTTTCTCTGTCTCGTGATGGCTGGGTGTTGTGTGCTGTCCTTAGGTTAGTTAGGTTTAAGTAGTTCTAAGTTCTAGGGGACTGATGACCATAGATGTTAAGTCCCATAGTGCTCAGAGCCATTTGAACCATTTGAACTAATTTATAAATAATTGCACGAAGCGGAAATCGACCTGTGACCCGCACGCACACCAGTTAGTATAACCACTCACGGCGGAGTACGCACGGAGAGAGACAATATTTTTGTTTCAGTACGCATTCTTAGTCCGGAATGATATTATCTTTGCGTAGATACACAGCTTTTTTTTGTAAAACGACTTCGCTTCACAATGAAAAAAACAATATGTAGACAGGTATGAAAAGCGGCAGGTAAAACTCTAGAAACTCCTCAGAACCCTCACTAATATATATGTCGTGTGACTAGGGCCTCCCGTCGGGTAGAACGTTCCCCTGGAGCAGTCTTTCGATTTGACGCCACTTCGGCGACTTGAGCGTCGATGGGTATGAAATGATGATGATTAAGACAACACAACACCCAATCCCTGAGGGGAGAAAATCTCCTATCCAGCCGTAAATAGAACCCGGGCCCTTAGGATTGACAGACTGTCGCGCTGACCATTCAGCTACCGGGGGCGGAGAACCTCATTGATGTAATGTGTTAATGTCTAGCCATTCATCTTGTCGCATATTTCGAAAGTACATATCAAGTTTAATATACAGCAGTGCATTGTTCTCCTTAATTACTCCAGGCGATAATTCCTTAATCTAGTTACCGTCGATATATTCCTTCTTCTGTGCATTGTTTAGCAACCTTCGCGCTTTTGCCGACCTCAATGTAGACAAAGTGTTAAGTTGTAAGAAATTTTCCGCAATCGGTAGTTACAAACGTGTATGAAAGGTTAAAGCAGTTATTTAATAAAGATGAGACTACATTCTCAGACAGAAGAAAAAACACTATCAGTACAGTTCATCAGCGACAGCTGCCAACTCAGACATTTCCGATTACGTTGGAATGTAACAGGAAAGCTTAAGACGTGCTACTCTGACCTATAGGAGGTAATGTTTCATTGTAGCACCGGTGGTGAAGGAGTAATGTGTTGCAGGAAGTCAATGAAAGGATTATTCCATTTCATATATAACTAGGAGCAAAAAAATTCCTTACTGTCACCCAGGCAACCATTAGTATGTCAAAACAAAGACATGTTATCAGACGCCAGTGGGGATGCATTACATGAGTCTGCAACGCAGCAACACATCTTAGTTACGGTTTATCATAGTGATACGTTTTTAAAAGTTCACCATATCGTTATATTTTGGTTTCCACAGTACTAAATGCAAAATTTTCTAGTGTGCTTGCATTTTGTGGATCCAAGGACGCGGATCAAGTAGGCTTACTGAAGGCAACCTCCCTGATCGTGAACTACTAAGGTATTTAAGTGTTATAAATGATTATTTATTTCAATCATACTTGCGAATACTGTTTTCAGTCTTTGAGGCTCCTTTAGATCTTTTCGGCTGAGAACTTCGTCGCCATGTGTGGTTCCCTTAACATTAAAAACATTTGGCTTCAAAGTATTTTGATGTTCAATAGTCATTCACTAGGTGACGAAGTTGACGTGTTACTTTCTAAGCTGAAAAGATGTGAAAAATGGTTCAAATGGCCCTGAGCACTATGTGACTTAACTTCTGAGGTCATCAGTCCCCTATAACTTAGAACTACTTAAACTTAACTAAACTAAAGACATCACACACATCCATGCCCGAGGCAGGATTCGAACCTGTTACCGCAGCGGTCGCGCGGTTCCAGACTGTAGCGCCTAGAGCCGCTCGGCCACCCCGGCCGGCGGAAAAGATGTGAAGATAACGACCGAAACCGGTGATCACCTAAAATAAATCGCAGTTGTGGCTGAATACCATAACTGAAGATACAACGTATGAAGGGTACCGTGACCACTTCCAATAATAAGTCAACATTTAAATGTTAATTTTAAAGTTAGAATTTTAAAGCAAAATAATTATTGTAATTACATATACTCAATATCGACTAATAATTGTAAACAACGTTTAAAAAGTTTAAAAGTGCAAGCTTATAAAAGACCAAGAGGGCACCATCTGCAGCAGGTTACGTTATAAATTTACTATGGAGATGGCTTTTATTGTATGAGGGAACTGAAGTACGTTGTGAGTCATGTGACAGGATGTGCGTAACTTTATTTTCTAGTTCAATTTCTAAAACTTCAGTAATGTTAGCTGAATCTTTTCCAGCTGACGACGTGCGCTTTCCAGTAATTTTGCATGAGTTACGTAATGTTGTTCTATTTCATTTTGGAAATTGCCACTGTATGGGCTATGTCACGATTATCTTTGTGACTGCATATGAGAATAATTTTAAAAAACGGTGAAAATAGTTATCCAATAAAAAAATCGTACAGTATGGTTAACTTTCTGCATATTGTAATAAATATCGCTTATAATATTCCAATAGTTGCTAGATCTTTCTATCGATATTATGACTGCTCTTGTAGTTGTTAGACATGTAGACTGTACTAGAAGATATAAGTACACAATGTGTGCTTTAAGGAACCTTCTAGAACGTATTCAACAACAAAAAATACGTAAGAATCATATTATCACCAAAGAAACAGTACGTAATAATGGAAATAAACAACGAGACATTTAAGTAATAACAACATTAAAGGTCCGTGAGTCAATTACAGACGAAGTATCATGTTCAGTTCAAACTAAATAAAATATGTGAAAAATATAGAATAACTGAAATTAGGTTTAGGCACGCTTTGATAATATGAATTTATGGTTTAAATTGTAAATTAGAAAGTTATTTGTCTTTCCTAGACCAAGGTATTTGTGGGAACTGCTTTCCTACGCGAGAAAAACAATGAATCAACTGTAACTCACATTATTTCATGTTGATACATCATGAATATAGTTAGTCCCTTGCGATAACAGTATTCAACTTTTAGGGCCGGTTCCAGCAGAAAACAGTAAACGTACATTATCGTAGAAGTTACTCGTCTGTCTCAGAAACACATATTGACGTGGTGTATCATAGTGAAGGTGGTTAGTGTATGTTTGCCTTTTTTCAGTAACAGAGCACTGATTAATTACAGCAGGGTATCAGTAACCAGAAGTCAATCAATGCAAGCAAGAGAACTGAAAGATGGCTCGCTGTATGGCGGATCGCTGAGGGGAAAACGATTTCTTCCGGAGTCGGCCATAAAACGGTTACAGCCAAAATTTATTGGTGTGGAGAGTTTGACTGATTTTCTCCGATGGGGCATTATAACAACGGCAGTTATGATTCAGGCTGTCAGTGACCCGCGCTTGAGAGACGCAGAAAAACTGAAGACAAGTGTACCATAATGCCAACGTTTGGCCTTTTTTGCCGAACACTAAGATAATAATAAGATTCGAGCTGAAAATTTCAGATTCTGTTAGTTTCGAGAATTTTACTGGATAAGATACAATAAATTAATTTATAATTTAAAGCAAATCGCTTCTTCCATTTTCTCTTGGAGCATGCTGATCTCGCAATGTCCAAAAGCTGTAAACTTAACAGCCAGCACACAATCTGCCTTGATGGGTAGATGTGAGAGGCTAAATGCTTGTTCGCTGTTATTTACGCATGTTTCATTAATGTATATAAGAAGTCAGGGAGGAACGTAAGTGTTAAAACTGTTGTCGGGTCGCCTGCTGCATTTGACGGAGAGCCAGTCTGTAGTGCCACTAGAAGAATCAGGTTTCGGCACCGACGTAATGGCAAACCTCACTGGGAGAGAGAAAACGGCTGCTCAGGATATGAGTCCCGCAGGGTAATTATGGTATAGGTCAACAACTGTAGCTCTTACAAGCAATGAAGCAGTATACTGAATGGTCAAAAGTCACGGGAAGGCACCGTGACACGAGTAGTTCGTCGATTTCTGAAGCCTCTGCTGTGTGTTTGTCACCGAACACTCCTGCTAGAAATGGGTTCCTCACGCCCCACATTCAAACTGGCAACGTTCGGAGGCAACAGATTGTCTATCGACTCGTGCGACTCTGAAAAAGCAACGGTCCATTTGTAGAACACTGTGGGCGAAACATTGCGGTATTAAAGATCAGCGATGAACACTCTTCACTTCGGAAAACCAAATTCTGTAATCTCCAATGCGTTATGACCTATGACCAAAGCGTCTCTCATCGGTTACTGTCTCATGTTCAAAGTTGGTTGTGACGCGACGACATATTTATACATCGGTCTGTAACAGACTGCTCTGATACATTATCCAGCCCCATTAATGTGACCACGTGCAAAAATCCTGAATAATCACGTTTTGCAGAGCATACCGCTGCGATGCTTACAGGAAGAGAGTGAATGAGGTTCTGGAAGGTACCAACACGGATGTGGAGGCATTCCGACTCTGGTGCCGCCAGGTTTCTCGCTTGAGGATCTGGGGCGCCAACAGCCCGATCGAGGTTATTCCACAGATCCTCGACTGATTTTAAAGCCGAGGAGTTTGGTGGCCAGGAAAGTACGGTAAACTAATTTCGGTGCTCTTCCAGTCACGCACATTCAATGTGAGTTGAGACACGTTACATTGTCCTGCTGGTAGATGGCATCGTGCAGAGGAAAAACGAACTGCATGTAGGTGTGGACATGGTCCCCAAGAATAGATACCTACTTGTGTTGATCCACTGTACCTTCCAGAATGACGAAATCGATCAGGGAGTGACACGAAAACATTCCCCTGATCAAAATACATATATGGCATTTGCTTTCAGACATTTTACTCTGTACACGCGAACAGCCACCAGTCCGATGGAGCATAAAAAGTGATTAATCTGAAAAGGCCCCAGTCACCACTCAGTGGACGTCCTCTCGCTCTGTGACAGTAGTCGGTGCGGGTGCATGAACCAAATGTCTTCTGCGGAGGCCCATACGCAGCAACGTTCGCTGTTGTCGTTGAGGAGACACTGTCACTAGGTCTTTGAATCATCTGGGCGGTCAGTTGCTCAACAGTTGCGCGTCTATTCGCCGATACACATCTCTGGGGCCGTTGTTCGACCTTGTTATCTATCACCCGCGGTGCACCGCAGTTGCCTCGGCGCCGGTTTTGGAAAGCGCCACTTTGCCATCCACCGTATAATTTAACCACGGTGGCACACGAATAGCTTACAAAATTTACTCCTTGGAAATGCTTCCATCCTTGTCCCAGAAGCCAATAATCATGCAGTTTTGGTCGTTATATAATGCACTCCCTTTCCGCATTATGACAACAACCGTATCGCGTTCCACGTCCTCCGACACACTTTATATACCCTCCATTGCCAGTACTGCCACCTGCCGTCTGTGAGTGGTTATTGCTCGTTGTCGGACGTAGGCTGTGGTCACATTTTGGGATTGGGCCGTATATACTGTCTATATTATGTTGCAGCACAGAGGCTTTCGGAGACATTTGTAGCAAGTAGCGAAGTATTTATACCTGTCCAACTCAGTCCCATTAACGGAGAGAGAGAGAGAAACAAAGTTAAACCCACGTTTCCGACCGCACACTCGGATTGTTAATGCAATTATGAGTTCAGTAGTAGGAGGCAGAGGACTGTACACCCTTTCATAAAAAGTCGACGAATTTAATCTGCTTATTTATACATTTAAAGTAATCTTTTCCACACAGACTGAAGCTACCGGTAGCTTGTCCATATAGTTCTATCGGATGGTGCGGGCGGAGCAATGTTCGTGGTCACCAATCATTTAATTCTTAAAATACACAAGATGGCGTAAATCTCTAGGTGGCGGTAGTGCAGATTCAAGGCCCTCAGGAGCGCCAACCGGCGCGTGTGTGGGCCGAACTGGCTCTGGCTCTGAGCACTATGGGACTTAACATCTGAGGTCATCAGTCCCCTAGAACTTAGAACTACTTAAACCTAACTAACCTAAGGACATCACACACATCCATGCCCGAGGCAGGATTCGAACCTGCGACTGTAGCAGTCACGCGGTTCCGGACTGAAGTGCCTAGAACCCCTCGGCCACTGCGGCCGGCTGGGCCGAACTGATCCTCGGAAGAAAGATAAAGCGTTCATGGGCATGCCCGCCACCAGTTACTTTGTTTGGTTGCAGGCCACCTCTCCTAGGATGCACACAGTGTGCGAGGATCCGAGGCTACAAAGCTGCTGAGAGAGACCGCTAGATCTTTTGTTGCAGTTCTGGGTATGAGTTACGTCATTACCAGCAGCGGTGCAGTAGTTGCCGCCTACTCGCGATACATATGTTTTGTTTCCATCACCTCGCAAACATCCACGTATTGTTGCGTTCGGCTTTAGCTGAGACGTTCGCGGTAGAATGCTCGTAGCACTCACTCTCGTCTGCGATTAAGCTGCAGATACACGATTTGGACTGCGAGGAATTAGCTTCACCGTATTTACAATGCTACGGCTGTAAAATTTGTCGCACTGTCCCTGTCTGCATGCTCACAACGCGTGTCTGCTCAAGGTTCTTCACCGTCGTCTGTGAATCGAATGCTGGAGGTTCGTCTCTAATTTACTACCCCAATATCATCTGTAGGGACTGGACTAGTTACCATTATTTCTCTTCTATTTTGTGCCGGCCGGTGTGGCCGTGCGATTCTAGGCGCTACAGTCTGGAGCCTAGCGATCGCTACGGTCGCAGGTTCGAATCCTGCCTCGGGCATGGATGTGTGTGATGTCCTTAGGTTTAATTAGTTCTAAGTTCTAGGCGACTGATGACCTCAGAAGTTAAGTCGCATAGTGCTCAGAGCCATTTGAACCATTTTTTTTGTATTTTGTGTGTTTTCATGCCCCTTTTCTCTTGGTCCATAGCCTGCGGGTCACGTGCGTAGTCCAAATTCGTGAATTGTCAGTTAATTTTTATCGGCAATCTAAATATCTGTTACACGCGAAGGAGCCCGATGCCATCACGGTACAGGGAACAGCAGATTGTCAGGTGAGGCAATTTTAATATTTTTTTTTAGAGAGGACGGTAACAGGCAAACACATCGCTTGCACAATCTGTGAGAAGGCAGTAGCATCTACAACGCCATACGCATCAAGCCGCGACATTTGGGTCTCATAAGCAGCACATTTTCGAATGGGACAACATTTCCCGAGACGTCTGACCATTCATTTTATATTTTAAAAAATTAGGAACCCTCAGAAAATAAACAAGAAGTTTCAGGATGAGATTTTCACTCTGCAGCGGAGTGTGCGCTGATATGAAACTTCCTGTCAGATTAAAACTGTGTGCCGGACCGAGACTCGAACTCGGGACCTTTGCCTTTCGTGGGCAAGTGCTCTACCAACTGAGCTACCCAAGCACGACTCACGCCCCGTCCTCACAGCTTTACTTCTGCCAGTACCTTGTCTCCTACCTTCCAAACTTAACAGAAGCTCTCCTGCGAACCTTGCAATTACTTAGATATACTGGAGCTGTCTCCGTTACTACAAGTGACTGGCTGCAGAGACAGTCGTTTTCCAACAATATGATGCACCGCCAAAATGGGCTCAGACTGTGGGAGATGTTCTTGACAGGTGTTTCCAGATCGCAGGGTTGGTAGGCGTGGTCCTGTTCCTAGATCACCTGACATTACACCGACGGTCTTCTTTCTATGCGGTTACGCCTCTCAACCACAAAGTAGTTTAAACAATCGAACCGTTGTTGCCATTGCTACAGTAAATGCGGATATTTTGCGCCAAGTTTCGATAAAGCTTGAATACGGACTGGATGTTGTGCTTGCCAGAAATGGCGCACTTGCTGAAATGGTATAAAACCTTTGTGAGATATCGCGTCACATAAGCCAAACATGGTATGGATATCTCAGCTAGTTTGAATGCTGTAACACGTTAAACTTGTACCGTACTTTTTGAGACACCCTGTATATCACTTTCCCGTTCATGGACAATATGAGACCACCCGTGGTATACAGAAAGTCTCCTTCGGTATGTGATACACAAATGTACGTTGCGCAATGGTAACTCTGCTCCAGGTAGACAAAATAACACAAGAGATTTGTAGCAACACCGAGACATTATACTCTCCAAGCAAGGAGAAGGCCGCTTGGACAGATACTTATCTGGCATACTTGGCAAGGAACTAACGCCTCGAAAATTAAATGAGGCCTCTTCCCAAAAGGTCAGTTCAAATGGCTCTGAGCACTATGCGGCTTAACTTCTGAGGTCATCAGTCCCCTATAACTTAGAACTAATTAAACCTAACTAACCTAAGGACATCACACACATCCATGCCCGAGGCAGGATTCGAACCTGCGACCGTAGCGGTCACGCGGTTCCAGACTGAAGCGCCTGGAACCGCACGGCCACACCGGCCGGCAAGGTCAGTTCGATTCGATGGCTATAACCTCGTGTGAGGAACGTTTACATGTCATGAAACGGGACACTGGTATGCCAGAGTTCCTCGCAGGCGAACAATACAGAAATATAATGGCACATCAGAGCACGTGTCGTCCACACAGAATAGCCCTTGCAGCCCGAACACCCAGTCGTTACTGACTTTCGCCACAGACGTTCAATGAACACTGCCTGGTATATGACTGGCCACGTGGCTGCAGGCTTGATCAGCACGTCTGGAATGCTGTCATACGTAAGACTTGTGGTGTAGTCCACACTTGAACGTGATACTAGCCATTAGGATCATGGAGCACGAACAGAATTACTTTACATGAACACTCGCGACAATTCCTTAAGCCTATGCCTTTCTCTAAAGGGTGAACAGAAACAACCCGACAATAAGGCCAGAGCAGAATAGAGGCGCTCAGCCGGGCAACACTTTCCAAATAACCGCACGTCCGAAGAGCGCAGTTCTGTGGCTAGAGTCAAAAAACGACAGCAAAACAGCGAACAGCGTGCAGCGGTTTGTCCGATAGGCGAACGTGTTCCGATGCCGCTACAACTTTCGAAACATGTCAGCAATTTTTTAGAGAGTGTGCTACCACGTCATCGTCGATGACAATTTCGTAGCAATGTAGGAGGCACGAATTTATAAATTTGCTGTAAAAATTGTGATATGAGAGAAAAGAGCGCTTAAAATTTAATGTCTTTCTTTTTCATTACTGTTACTTCACATTTATTTACAATTAAAAAAAATAGTTCGTGCACTCCGTAATCGCAAAAATTAAAAACCATGGCTTTTGGCGTTCATTATTAATAACATTGGATCTCACAGTACCACATGTCGAATATCTTATTGCAGTGCTGTTTCTACAGCGCAAGTTAGTATCTAACAAATTACTAGCATTTTGATATCATTGGCATAGTTGATTTAATAGTAAAACTTGACGCAGTAACACCGCACAAAATCCGCGTCTAACGAAACAATCGTGTACTGGAATTCAAACTTCGCCTGGACTTGACAGTTCACCTGAAACCATTATCTTCAGCTAATTAATTTGGTAAATGCACAATTTAGCACAACAGGTATTAGCTGGGGCAATTTAATTTAAATGTACACACTTCGACGCGTTCATCGTTGATTTGATGCCGCTTTACAGCCGTAACTCCACATCGGTTATCTGGAAAATTACGTCCGCTACCCCGCACTTACCTTATTATGAGTGTGTTTCTCTCCACGCTTTTTTTGACGAGGGGACTTAAAAACGTTGGTTACACATCATTATGGCTGGCTAAGTAACTCCTAGTGACACATACACGACATTAACTGTCCACATGATCATCAAGTCTCTGTAAACAACGGTAGGAATATTCTATCACTCATTCAATTCTTCGACGACAGAAATCCGCTCCTTGGTCACGAAGCCGTTCGAGAACCGCAGTGTGAACGTATTCATAACTGGAAAATTTCTTTCTCCCCAGATGTTACTCGATTGTCTGGATATTGTTCTCTATGGCTTTATCAATGTCTTTACTATCTGATCAGCATCACCCAGAATTTCGCAGTGAATCTAGGTGTAATTTAGACCGTTTGCCCATAAGAAGCGTACTGTACCGTGTATTTCAACTCTGGAGGACATTTCCACCTGCTGAACGACTTCACTCCCACGCTGTTTTCGGTACTGCAGCAAAGCTGTGTCTGCAGGAAACATGGAAAATGTAATCTCTTTTGAGAACATGTAACTCTTGCTGCGAAACGTTTTTTGCATGGGTCGACATGTGTAACTTACTTTTTGAAGTCACTGCGTATTTGGTAGCCTTCCGCTTCTACTGAATTTGTCGTAGACAAAGCGGTGTAAAAGAAATTGTCTGAGAAGGTTATTATGTCATAGGAAAGGGTAAAGCAGATATTCGATAAAGATGATACAAGGACGGTGCAGCCTCTTGTCCCAATTACATAAAGCACTGTGGGAGGGGAAATCATGGTCAACTAATCACGTTGAACTCTGCAATTAAGCACACCAGCTTAAAAGTACCTGGCATCCAATTATAGGGAGGAGTATAGTTCCAAAGTCAAGTCTATTTGATTATGTGATTTTAGCATGAATGCTATCACTAGAAGAAATGAAAGAATGTTTTCAATATTTCTGTCGAACAGTCAATCATATTCTGAAAGCAGCTAGGACAGTTACTTTGAACTTTCCTGAGAGCCTAGTGTAATATGACAAGTTGTCTGTTGGTTGTTCGGCTGACTTGTTTGACGATGTTTCCGGCGTTTCGTCGGCGCGAGCGGCTGGCATTGCCAAACATTGCCGAAGAACCCTAGACAGGATCCAGTCGACAATTTTTCAACAAATGATCAAAAAAGCCTCAAGAAATTTGTCATAGTGTAAGGCGTTTGGCGGCTGTTGAGCAATAATGGATATACTTTACGTACCAACGTTTCCGCGACACGCTAAGAGATCCACCCATCATGTTGCAACACGCTACTAGAGATGCCTCTGTAGTTCATTCGCAAATAATGCCTTCCACGCACGAACACGTCACCGTAAAATCTGTTCCATTAATTACTAAGCAAGTAAATCTGCCCCTACCAAAGGCTGGTTCGAAGACCACAGACTTCTGCTAGGGGTGCCGGCCGAAGTGGCCGTGCGGTTAAAGGCGCTGCAGTCTGGAACCGCAAGACCGCTACGGTCGCAGGTTCGAATCCTGCCTCGGGCATGGATGTTTGTGATGTCCTTAGGTTAGTTAGGTTTAACTAGTTCTAAGTTCTAGGGGACTAATGACCTCGGCAGTTGAGTCCCATAGTGCTCAGAGCCATTTGAACCATTTTTTCTGCTAGGGGTGGTTCTATTAGAGGTAAGGGAAGAATAGGGTTTAACATCCGTTGACGATGAGACAATTAGAATGGGACCATATCAGATTCTTGTCGGGTATCCAGCCGGATCAAACTGTCATCTGAGCACAATATTTCAGCGGTCCACCTGGCCGCCATCATCAAGTGAGAAAAGCTACGCTGATCTCGCCGATAAGTTATGTGTGTGTGTGTGTGTGTGTGTGTGAGGGGAGGTGGCGGGGGGGAATAGTGAGAGGGGGAGGGGGGGGGGGCGTGATACAATCAATGACAGAGGAATTCGCGGTGAATCGCAACCGCTACCCACAACTTCTTCTCAGATGAAAGCGAACTGACTATGGTGAGAGTAGACACTTGTTACAAAAGATACTTCCCCTGCATTACTCCTCTCCATTGCGGGACTTGCTTGACCTGCACACTGCAGCCCCAGAAATAAGTTCAGATGTGTGCACTATACTTACTGTTTGTGAATCACATGATTTCTGAATCCTTACTTCTGAATTGGCACAAATTGGACGACATCAGATTGTTAATGCTTAGTGTCTAACGACTCAATAATAATAATAATAATAATAATACTGTGTATACCACTAGAGTAGTCGTTATGTAGTTACAGCTGTGTCGTGCTGTCAATTAATTCACTTATCTCTTCCTAAGCGAGTAGTGAAGCAATATGTGGACGACTGCACTACTATCTACATCTTGGAGCTCACATTTTCTTTAGATATTTAGCATTTGTTACGTACGTCTCACTTTTATCATGAGCGATGTATGGGACAAAGCACAACATATGCATGTGATGTGGACTTTGTGAGGAACCTGTAACCTCCAATGCATTAATGCTACTGACTGATAACTTATATAATCGCTATTGGTCTTAAAAATTGTGATAATAGTAATGATCTTTTGAACATAATTTTGTTTCGTGAGTGATACGTAATCATAAGACTTAGTTTTTACCCCTCAGAAAATTTCATTTTACACCTCGGGGGGTAATTACCCCCAGGCTGGGAACGACTGATTTCGGAAAATGGGGTCATGACACCCACAAAAATAATTAGTAGAACCGTTTATATTTTACATACAGGATGTCCCAGGAGGAACGGTCAATATTCAAGGACATGACAGAAATGGTCATTTGAAGCAAAAAACTTCCTATGGACATAACGTCAGTGCATTTCTGCGCTCTTGGGAGACGTGTTGTGTTGCTTGCCCCTGTGCCTCTGCACATTCCCTAATAAGGGCAGTAGCGTCCATGTTGCGACCTAGCAGTTCCTCTAGCGTATTCATCTTTCGTCTGTACACCTCAGACTTCATCGAAACTCTAATAGTGGAAGGCCTGACTATCTTGGTGGCCAGTTAATTGTTAAGTGCATCCGAGATGTTCCCTCTCACGTCTGGTAAAATATGGATGGGCTCTGTCATGCTAAAAATACATTGAGTCAGTGCAGCCAAAGCAACGTTCTCGAGGTGTTCAACGAACGAATTTTCCAAAACATGCAAGTAATTCTGTCCGGTCAATCGCTCTTCTAAAATGACTGGACCTATCAACATGTTACCTTTCACACCGCACCAAACGCTGGTTGAAAAACGAACTTGGAAATTGGTTTCCACCGTAGAACGTGGATCTTACTACGAACATCGATCATTTTTATGTGTGTTGTTGATTCCATTCCCTGTGGTTACATCAGTGAATAGTATTAATTGTAGCAAATGACTATTGCCATCTAACTGGTGACAACATTCAGTCGTGTGGCATTATCGCCAATGTGAGCAGGAATTCGACCTGTCGCAAAGCGCCGACGCTATTATTTGACCGCAGCAGGGGCACTACCGTCGCAGTCGACGTAAACAAATACCGTATCTGTCAATTTTGAATTGGTATAGGTGTGTGACATTTTAGCCAGTACGTGAACAAATACAGTTAGCCAAGTCTTCTTCCTGATACACCCTCAGTCCCTCAGATTACCTCCTTCACAACACCTCGTGAACAACTATGCGATCAACGGCTAGTTCAGTTGCAGAAAGACATCCCTAGCACAGAGGCTAAAAGCAGCGAGGTACATTGGGCTACAATAAATGTTCAAACAACTTGGGTGGGTAAGACATACACCTGCGCGCCACTAGCCCAAATGTGTTCTATCTCGGAAATCATTCGGAATGGGGAATAATTCTATACAAAATTCATTGCTTCAAACGCTCGTTCCTGTCATAACCCTGAATACTGACCATTCCTTGTGGGAGATGCTGTTTATCGATTAATTTTCAGATACTGACGTAGCATCATAAAAATTAAATCTCGAAAACGATGAGGAAATTTAGAACTTACAAGATCCGTTTAACACAGCATGGTTTTCAGTTTCTTGCGCGAGGACCTGTTCACTTGGATGTCCTGTGGCCTGGCCGATTATAACATTTCAGCCGGGTAAAGGCGAAACTTCAGAGGCTGACTGCACATTCTGGCAATAAGGTATCCGACACGGTTAGTATGGCAGAACCGATAAACCACGAGAGTGCAGACCAGTGTTCACAATGGTAGCGGTTACGGAAATACCGATAACTGTGAGGATTTGAATCTTACACTGCGTAAACTGTAATATTATCCAAATGATGACGGTTTGCTGTTGTTACAGTTCTTCAATCAATTACGTGACAGATGTAATTTCGCAATTTCGGTCTACACTTTTCAAACGCTACTCTCCGTGACTCACATGGGCACCGCACCTACTCGAAATGAAAGTGACAAAAGTGTGAGTTCCAGATGGCCAAACGTTCAGAAGAAAATACACACTTCAGAAAAGGTTTTGCATCACCTCGGTTCCGAGAGTTCCGGAACCTGTATAGAAAATTAGAATAGACATCAACATAAACATCATTTCTGCCCTTTTTATTGCTCATGAAAGCCACACATTGCATGTTGTACCACCACACAGAGACCTTCAGAGGTAGAGATCCAGATTGCTGTACACACCGGTACCTCTAATACCCAGTAGCACGTCCTCTTGCATTGATGCATGCCTATATTCGTCGTGGCATACTATCCACAAGTTCATCAAGGCACTGTTGGTCCAGATTGTCCCACTCCTCAACGGCGATTTGGCGTAGATCCCTAAGAGTGTTTGGTGGGTCACATCGCCCATAAACAGCCCTTTTCAATCTATCCCAGGCATGTTCGATAGGCTTCATGTCTGGAAAACATACTGGCCACTCTAGTCGAGCGATGTCGTTATCCCGAAGGAAGTCATTCGCAAGATGTGCACGATGGGGGCGCGAATTGTCGTCCATGAAGACGAATGCCTCGCCAATATGCTACTGATATGGTTGCACGATCGGTCGGAGGATTGCATTCACGTATCGTATAGCCGTCACGGCGCCTCCCATGACCACCAGCGGCGTACGTCGGCCCCACATAATACCACCCAAGAACATCAGGGAACCTCCACCTTGCTGCAGTCGCTGGGCAGTGCGTCTACGGGGTTCAGCCTGACCGGGTTGCCTCCAAACACATCTCCGACGATTGTCTGGTTGAACGCTCACGAGACACTCATCGGTGAAGAGAATATGATGCCAATTCTGAGCGGTCCATTCGGCATGTTGTTGGACTCATCTGTACCACGCTGGATGGTGTCGTACTTGCAAAGGTGGACCTCGCCATGGACGTGGAGAGTGAAGTTGCACATTATGTAGCCTATCGCGCACAGTTTGAGTCGTAACACGACGTCACGGAGCTGCACGAAATGCATTATTCAACATGGTGGCGTTGCTGTCAGAATTTCTGCGAGCCATAATCCGTAGGTAGCGGTGACCCAATGCACTAGTAGCCCTTGGGCGCCCTGAGCGAGACATGTCATCGACAGTTCCTGTCTCCCTGTGTCTCCTCCATGTTCCAACAACTTCGCTTTGGTTCACTCCGAGAGCGGGCCTGAAGATGGCTTAGTGGAATGCCGAAACTGGTTGCCGTCAAAATAAATAAATATAATGAAACATCTTAGTTACAAGGCTGGTGGAGAATTTCATTGAAAGTGAAAATTACGTAACCAGCTGATGTACTCTCTCCATGATAGACCAACAGAGACATAATTTTATAGTTGCCTTCGGTCGGATATGTCGATAACGGCCGCAAGCTTTATGACCAACAGTCAGTATTACTGAAGTAATAAATTAAAATCTCAAGTCCAATGTGAAACTTTTTACAAAATCGACATATGAAATGTACTAAGCGACAAATATTTTCCCTTTACAATTTTATTCCGGGGAGGGGAAAAAGCAAGATAAATTTTCAGAAAGGTTTGAATTTAATTTTATAGTTTGTTGGAGGTCGGTGAGTACTAGAGTTTCTCCTAGGTAAGACCAGTAATACAATGCTCACAGGCGCGACGCATGTTCATGGCGTCGAAACAGCGAGGGAACCACCTTCTTTATTTTCAATTTTTACGTTACTTCCACTACAGATAAACCGAAATAACGGTCAATAGACTGTATTTATCGACATTTGCATAAAAGGCATAAAAATGAAAGCCAAAATACCTGGGATTCCACTTAAATTTCCAAGAAAGGTTTATACTTACAGCGTCCACGAGGACTCTCCAAATAACTGTCGAAGAAGGGTCTATAATTAATACGTTAGCTTCGTTTTGACCTTGGAGCTGACCCCAGCAGGCGAACAATAAGTTCCCTGTGTAGGTAAAATCGGTCCATCTACAGAGGAAAAGACTTTGCACCCCAAGAAGACGGCGTCAAAATTCATTCAACTGTACATCGTCGGCGATCCTCGCCAATATTTGGCGCAAAGATGCGTATTTTGCTGCGAAGCTGTACGATGAGAAGAACTTTTTACGAATGTAAACCAAGTTTGTTTTCCTATAAAAGCTTTAAAACAATCACGTAACTGTAGAAATGTGGCTTTTTAAAGTGTAGAAGATGCCAAGACAATTACTGCTGCCCTGTTTCTATGATGAATAGTACCCCAACACATCTAAACAAATGTAAAATAATAAAGGCATCGAATTTTATATACAAAA
This sequence comes from Schistocerca serialis cubense, assembly GCF_023864345.2. Taxonomy (NCBI): domain Eukaryota; kingdom Metazoa; phylum Arthropoda; class Insecta; order Orthoptera; family Acrididae; genus Schistocerca; species Schistocerca serialis. The sequence goes on from NC_064641.1 coordinate 421,571,577, forward strand.
TTTCCTTTAACGAAAAATTAATAAATACCATGTATTAAGCTTTATTTCGGTTTATTTGCACTGTACGTGACGTAAAAATTGAGAATAAAAATATCCTCTCTCTAGAAGGTCTCGACCCCACAATCTTCGGATTACCGTTCTAGACTTCTCCCATTGAGCGAACTGCTGCGCCGTAACTACTCTACATGTCTCGTACCTCGCCCAACCCACGATTTTTTTTTTTTTTTAAGCGTGGCCATCAGGAACTCCCATTTTCGTCATTTTTATTTCTGGGTAAGTCCATTGTACACCACAAATTTGGATGAAATCGGCGATTATTTAGTAAGCGTGGCCCTTGTCAATGGTAAAGCGCCTGACTATCGATCCATAGGTCTCACGTTCGATCCCAGGTTAGCTCTACGACTTTTGGCTGCCACTTACCATCTCTTTAAAATATTGCAGTGTTCGTTAATGGGAAAAATACCGAGTCACACCGTGGTGCCGCATCCACTGCTTGCCGTTCAGCTGTCTGTGTCAGTCAGTTCAAAGATCGGAGGAAGGCAACGACATACTACAAGGACGTACCACGTCGATTACGACCATGCTAGTAAAGCACTGTGATGTTGAAACCAAACTTCAGTTTGATGATAGCTTTACTTTACTACCTTTTTGAATTGCAATATCTTGGATGTCGTGCTAAAGCAACGCACTATTCATTGATGTAACCAAATTATTATTATTCTTATTATTATTATTATAGCTACATCTAAATATTTTAGAGTTATTAAACAAGTGAATAGGATTAGCGAGAAGAGAAGTTTGTGGCACAACTTGACAAGAAGAAGGGATCGATTGGCAGGACATGTCCTGAGGCATCAAGGGATCACAAATTTAGCATTGGAGGGCAGCGTGGAGGGTAAAAATCGTAGAGGGAGGCCAAGAGATGAATATACTAAGCAGATTCAGAAGGATGTAGGTTGTAGTAGGTACTGGGAGATGAAGGAGCTTGCACAGGATAGATTAGCATGGAGAGCTGCATCAAACCAGTCTCAGGACTGACGACCACAACAACAACAAACAATTTATACACGTTGCAGTCATACTCAAATGACAACAGCCCATGTTCGACGTCAAAGTTGATCACCCACTGACGGCAGGTGCCAACACTAGCAGTGGATTATATATACAGCGTGTCGGGGGAGGGGGGGGGGGGCCGGACAACAGTGCAGTCGTCATGACAATGCCGAAACGGAGCGATTCATCTCTCGTCCATAAGAGCATGATCATTAGCTTCGGCCCAAGGCTTAGTTTATGAACTGTTAGAGTGCCACCGTAATTTAAGCACAACGTGCATGCCAAAATTGCGCTATCCAACATCGTCGACGAGACAACTGTTTTGCACCACGGGCCACAGATGATAGGGGTTTAATGACGGCTGCAGGCGAACAGACGTCCAGCTGTTGAGCAGATGAATCAAGGGGCTGTCCAACAACGTCTCTTCAACGACCGTTCAGCGAACGTTGCTGCGTCTGTTTCATCTAACATAACTGCTGTTCGTCGGCGACGAGGGCTAGAGTCTGCACACCAATACTGCAAGTGGACGGCCATTGTGGAGACAGGTGACATTTTCAGATTTATGCTCGATCAATCGCCGGAAGTGTCCAGGTCCTAGGAGCGATCGTTATAGTCTGGGGAAGTTTTCGTGGCATTCCCTGGGTGATCTCATCATTCTGAAAGGCAGAATGGATCAACACAAGTATGCATCTATTCTCGGGGAGGATTTCCAACTCTACATGCAGTTTGTTTTTCCTCGACAGTAAGCCATCTACAATGCAACACTATAATGCAATGTGTCACTGCTTGCAGTGTAAGTGTGATTGGAAGAGCACCATGATGAGTTATCGAACTCCTCAAGGCACAAAAAATTTCGTATTTAAAGCCAATCGAGAATCTTCGAGACTTTCTCGATTGGGCAGTTAGCACCACGGCTCCTCAACCGAGAAACCAAGCGTAGCTAGCCGTGGAACTGGAGTCGGCATGGCTCCACATCCGTGTGGTACCTTCCAGAACCTCTTTCTACACGTCTTCCAGAGGTCCGCGCTGCAAGAGGTGATCAGTCAGGCTTTTGATATGTGGTCCATTAATGTCAATGCACAGTATATTATTAAAATCGTACACATTTGTGGCAAGTTAAATTTGGGCTAACGCCACGTTACACTTGGAGGGGGTGGCTGACATAGACAGACAGTAACAAATTGTGACCCTTCATTCTTAAACGAACTCTGGGTTCGCGCCTGTTCGTGCTCTGATATTTACCTACTACCTGACTCCCTAGCCGACGTCTCTAACGCACGCCTGTGCGGGGGCGCTCGACTCGGACGTACGCCGCTTCGAATCATGGTAGTGGATGCAATTTTCACTTCCAATACAGGTCGGTAAGGTGTCTCATGAAGTGAAGATATGTGACACTGTCGATGGTGATCGTTGTCGGATGAGGACGTTCATCTCGGTGGCTCCCTTGGTGCTCTTCGAAGCGAGTAGGCTACGTGCTGGAATCAGGTTGAAAGACGTGCACTTCATTCAACATTCAGTGCTCGCGTTTCATATTTCCAATCCAAGCATTCTGGTATTCGGTGAAATAATATTTCAGGTAATATTAATAATTTCTATGGGTTGCTTGATTTATTTGACGATTTTTACAGTTTGTCTCACGCTGATCTGTGAGAGGAGCTTGGCGCCAGGAATTTTCTTTATTTATGGGCGAGGGCAGCAGTCTTCCTAGCAGCCATGATGGCTCCCCGTTTCCTATCCTTTTTCCGATCGCCAGGGTAGCACGTGGTGTCGTTTGAATGTTCAGTAGTGGCGAAAGTTTCTCGTGTTCTCAGTTCCCCAACCTGCCTTGCCAACCTTGTAAACGCTACTTCTGCTCAATTTTAACGTCGCGAGGTCGCCTCCCTGTGAAATTCCGGCCCTATGATTGGCCAGTTCAGGTGCGCGTCCGTTTTTCGCGGGCGGGAGCCAACCGCCCTCCGCGGATGGGTGGTGGACAGAGGGGCAGTAGTTCAGTTCTAGTGTGACTGTGCCGGAGACGGGAGGTGCCGCTTCCAGGAGATCAAGTTCGGTAAGTATGAGCGCCAGCGTGCACTGTAGACTCGCGCCCTGCGGCGCAGAAGGAACCTGACAGGTCATTGTGAATAGTTTCGCGTCTTGCGGGTTTTATTGCTTTAGTACGGGAGGCTACCGAGCGATTCACGCACAGTAGCATCTTCTTAGTCTTTGGCTAACTTCTGGTGGTGGTCGTTGCACGCCTGCAACCCCTTCCTTTACTAAATGGGATTCTATTTGATAATACGACTATCGTTACTAAAATTCCTTTCCTCCTGCTATCGTGGCGTGTTATGAACGTACGTTAGGGTAGGCTGCTGAACTCGAATCTTTCTTCCCCCCACCCCCATTTGGTTGTATTATTGTTCGATTCTCAAGAGTTTAATAAATGAGTCCGTAAATCTTACACTCTCTGTCTTTCCTTACGTGAACTCACCCCTAGTGTGACAGAATAATGCGGAACTATAACGGTTGCTATAAGGTCGTGCAGGTCTCGCGCCACTAACGATAGTATAAAGATTCAATATCGCGCGCCTGGCACGACCATTGCACGCATGGCACCGATAACAGTAGTTATCATGTTCAACTATTCCCCACTGATAAAATGGGAAGTGTTCACGGCTCAGTGTGAGTACGTGAGCATTAAATCCACTTGAAAAAAATGGCTCTGAGCACTATGCGACTTAACTTCTGAGGTCGTTAGTCGCCTAGGGCTTAGAACTAATTAAACCTAACTAACCTAAGGACATCCCACACATCCATGCCCGAGGCAGGATTCGAACCTGCGACCGTAGCGGTCGCTCGGTTGCAGACTGTAGCGCCTAGAACCGCTCGGCCACTCCGGCCGGAAAGTCCACTTGATGTGGTGGAAGTAGTGGCCTCTGTATTGCCTTGCTGGTTTAGACAAAAAATATCAAAAATCACAGCCCCTACAGCAAGAAATAGTAACCTGTAAAGTAAAAAACGAGTCACCGCTTTTAAGGTTTCACCATCTCCTTTCTCTTATTACCTCACAACAGAAACATAACACCAAACTATACACTCTCTTATGCTCTGCAAATACTGGTAAGACACAATTATCAAACATCCGAAAGGAAACGGGCCAATTTACGCAGAAGAAGAACACCCGATAAGCGACTGAACCCACCCCGTGGTATATCACAGCCAATAGTCCCCTCTGACATTCACATTTATAATTATTTACACTTTTACTTACCCACTGAGCCACGAAGTCACAAATTTTCGCTATCGCAATACTATAAAAGCAGCACCGTACTGGAAGATGGAGTAGGAGCACTCGGATGTTGTTGATTGAAAAAAAAAAAAAATCTCGCTCTGCACCTGTTTTCTCTGGCGTTACACCGAACTGACAATAAAGAGAAATGAAGGAGGGGGGGGGGGGGGGAGGAACATACTCTGACGAAAGCATTTTGTTCCTCCATTCATCTACGCAGTTATTATTTCCCTGCCAAATATCAGAGTTCACGACGTAATGTAGCGGCTGAGAAAGAACGCCAGAACTTTTATCTCCACTCTCTCTCTCTCTCTCTCTCTCTGCGCCTATGTTATCCAATCGCGCTTCTGCCAGTCGGGACGGCGTGCAGTCGTTATCGTCCGCTGCACGAACACAATAGCGCGTTCATTCGCAATAATCACGCACGACCGGCGTGGTATGGCGGGTGAGTGAAGACTCGTCAGGCTCCAGGACGGCGCCCGATAACCAATACGCCGCGCTGGGCAGGGAGGTGCGGTGCGGTGGGGATTTTTCGCTGCCCGTCCCGTTGTAATTGCCTGCTACTGCGTCAACAGCAGCAGCCGGGGGTGGAGAGAACGCCGAAGACGGGGCGTGGGAGAGTCGGCTGGCCAGTTGGAGTGCGCGGAGCGAGCGAGACGGCGAGATAACTGAATTTAAGGGAGCGCCGCTCGCAATTTCTGCCGCCTGCCGGCCGCGGGGCCCGCAATTGAATCAACACCATTTAACGGCGGTCGAAAGTCGGCGGGCGACTCACTCGCCGGCCAAAGATAAACTCCACTGCGGCGTCCCGGCTGTTGACACACGCGGGCGCAGCCTCGTCTCCCTCTCACATCCTCTCCCGGCCTGCCACACCCACCTACGGCTCCATCCCACGCCTCACGGAAGTAGCCGGGCGCACCTGCAGAACTGAAGCGAAAAAGGAGGAGCCGCTTTTTACATTAGTTTTGTGCGACAAAGGCTGAGTCAAAAAGGAATTCACAACCATGGAATGATCTAGAAATTTATTGAGGTAACTTACAGAATCGGTGACGCCATTTTGTAGCAAACAACCTGAAGTTTCACATAAAAGTATCAAGTGTCGTTCTGGTTCGATGTGAGTACCATTTGAGATGCGGTAAACACCCCACTGCTAATAAATTTCTTCAAACACTCGTTGCTGCAAAATCGGGCACAATTTGTGCAACGGCAGCGTACATTAGATTTTTGAAGTCGGCTAAACTGTTTGGTAGGGGAGGAACATATACACGGTCTTTAACGAAACCCCAGAGAAAGAGATCCAGTGGTTTCAAGTCTGAGGAGCGAGGTGGCCGTGGAATTCGCCCTCCACGCTCAATCCATCGACCTGGGAAGTAATCATCGAGGAAACTTCGGACTTTCTTGAGGAAATGAGTGGTGCACCGCCTTGCTGGTAGTAAACCATCCCATCACAAACATCAACGATCTCTGGACTCGGAAGTTCTCAAGCATACCCAGATGTAAAATACCGGTGACAGTTTGCTCCATGAAGAAAAAAAGGGCCGAACACTTTAAATATGCTAAGAGCACAAAACATACGTGCATCTTTGCTGCCCCATATCCTGCAGTTGTCGGTGTTCACCACGCCACTGCTGCTGCTACGGTCGCAGGTTCGAATCCTGCCTCGTGCATGGATGTGTGTGATGTCCTTAGGTTAGTTAGGTTTAAGTAGTTCTAAGTCTAGGGGACTGATGACCTCAGATGTTAAGTCTCATAGCACTTAGAGCCATTTGAACCATGCCACTGATATGAAATGTTGATTCATTGCTGAAGATTATTGTGTTCAGGAACGTCTCATCGTCCTCCATCCAATGCAACGATTCCACACATCACTAACGCGCTGTGCCATTGTGAATCTACATGGTTCCAAGTGTAACGTCTACGCACTATTCGCCACACTTTTGTGGAATGCCAGTCTCGCGAGGCGCAGGTCCCACTGGTTTTTGTGGACTGTTGGCAAAGCTCTCCCGAACCTACTCGACATAATCATCAACATGCGGGTGGCCCGGTGATTTATCATGTCGCAGTGAACCACCCGTCTCAACAAAGTTCTCCTGTCAATAGTAAATTGCAGGCCTGCTTGGAGGTTCTTTAGCGTACTCGGTGCGAAATTTACGCCTATAGTTGTTTCAGGGTTCGTTTCATGAAACCAAACCACACCGCGAACACTGTCCGCACCAGTGAAAGTAGTCATTTTAACTGTGCACTACACTGGCGCTCCTGGTGGGGAAATGGGTATTGATGCACTACGTGACTCAAACTTGATGTTGCTTGCTGCAAAATAGCGCATCTACCGATTCTGTAAGTTATCTAAAAAAAATCTATATCTTTCCAAAGTTGTAAAGACCTTTTTGACTCACCCTGTACACACTGAAATGAAACTATTACGCAAAAAAATTATTAATTAATTAAATAACTTGGTCTTTGACTTTTGTCTTTGACAAAGACAGGATTGCATTAAAAAACTCTTTTGAATTTTTTGCCAGATGTATACATCACTAAATGTTTTACCTGTCTAATACAATCTGTGAAAAAAATTTGTCTATAGATGAATGTGTTTTTCTTCGGTGCTGCTGTAAGGAGAGAACGGGTTAGGTACAGGATGAGTTGGCGGTTGGAGGTTTCTGCTTCTCCGATTCTCAGATAACGCCAGGCAAAGTCGGAGAAAACTGCTACAACTCGCGATGAAGACGCCGTCTCCCTTAGCAGCTACAATAATCACAGTCGCTGTAAGATTTTCCTTTCTGGAAACACTTTCAGAAGGATAAGGTTGAACAGCAGTCGCAATATGATATCTTATGACTAACAAACGTGTCGTTAGGGAATGTCTTGAACATACAAGCTGACTGCGAAATATTCCGCGTCGTTCGGACCGTGATAGTAGCAGATGCGTCCAGTATTGTTAATTCGCGAAAAATCACTATGCACTGTATTGCTAAACACGCTAATAGTTTTTATGAAGGTCCGAGGATGCAACATGGGATAAGGGTTCGTAAAGATATTTACCTTCAATTTGTCCACAAATTCAATTTTTATTCTTGATAATATTAAACCTCTGCACTTCAAATTACTTCTATAAGCAAACTTATCTGACCTCAAAAAGGCACAACGTGCAATCGGTATTTCTTATCTCCATCAATTACAAGAAAATATAGAGGCTCAATTTTTTTTCCATTTCAGCAAAGAGCGTTGTCGTCAGAGCAAAGAGAGTTGTCGTATCATATTACGGCAGCGCATCATCGCTGGTACTCACTGCCGGAATATTACGGTCATATTACATTACGTAAGGACATTACAACACATATGAGTGAATAAACGGAAGGAAGGTTGCAATTTAACGCCCCGTTAAAGGAAGGGAAGAAGAAAACGTTGCGAGATTAAAGCCCTGATGAAAGTTACCGCCAGTTAATGTAGCTCGATGAAATTTGGTCACTACATAGAAAGAATTGTCATAGTATAGTGTAGTATAGAAGATAACCGAAAGAAATACGCTATGAGGCGAACAGAAATTACGCTTTTATTCAAAGGCAATAATTACACTGAAGCAGCGCGATTTACGATAGCCGCCTGGACACTACAAAAGGCCCGGAAGGTTCTTAATAGCATGTATGATAAAATGGAAATGTCGTGTGGCTAGGACCTCCCGTCGGGTAGACCGTTCGCCTGGTGCAGGTCTTTCGATTTGACGCCACTTCGGCGACCTGCGCGTCAATGGGGATGAAATGATGATGATTAGGACAACACAACACCCAGTCCCTGAGCGGAGAAAATTTCCGACCCAGCCGGGAATCGAACCCGGGCCCTTAGAATTGACAGTCTGTCACGCTGACCACTCAGCTACCGGGGCGGACAGCATGTATGATGAACACGGACAGTAATGCACGCTCTCCAACGTGCTCTCGTACTGGTCACATGATTGGTAAGCAGTTCTTGTGGAAGGACGTTCCACTTCTCCTCCAGCGCGGTTGACAAAAGGTGGATGGTCGTTGGTGCCGTGGACGTCTTGTAATAGGTCTCCCAAACGCAGCCCACAAGTGCTCGATAGGATCTACGGCGGCTGGAGTGAGTGGGATGCACACGGCCGGACGTCTGGCAAACAGCTCTGCTTTCCTCATTCTCCGATAACCAATTTGTCGGGTAACAGTAATTCCTGAGGCAGCTGCAAGCTTTGCAGCCAATGGTCTCCTAGGTGTATTCACATGTCGTTGGGCAGCAACGGCCGTCCTGCAGTGGGGTGTTTTTGGTCGGCCTTGTACTGGCCTACGACGAACATCTCCTGTGTCTCTAAACCGTCGCCATAGCTTGGAAATGATACTTCGTGGCACATCCAAGGATAACGAGACTTCTTACTACGGCTGGCCTGATTCCATCCGGCCGAGTATTCTACCCTGACAAAAAGCGTCCAAATGGAGTCTTTGTGCCATTACATTGTCAACTTCACCAAGACACTACTCTCCTCACTGTCAACGAACATGAGTGGTCTCCTGCACCGCTTGTGTTTGCGCCGCTATTCACAGCACGGAATACGCCCTTCCTACACAGAGCAAACAGGCAGTGTTCGTACGTAAATTATTACGGTGAGTTGTGTTAGCCGGCCGGTGTGGCCATGCGGTTTAGGCGCTTCAGTCCGGAACCGCGCGACCGCTACGGTCGCAGGTTCGAATCCTGCCTCGGGCACGGGTGTGTGTGATGTCCTTGTTTAAGTAGTTCTAAGTTCTAGGGGACTGATGACCTCAGATGTTAAGTCCCATAGTGCTCAGAGCCATTTGAACCATTTTTTTTTTGAGTTGGGTTATTGCTCACCTTCTCTTTTATTTTCATTTTTTCATGATTATTCTTAACTTTTGCACACTAGTGTACGCTACACAAAGACCAAGACGTCAATAAGAATACAAATATCAATCATCGAAACACAGTAAAGGGAAATAGTATGGAGAAATAAAGCCAACATACCCTCTAAACCATGGTTCCACAGCCGCACGGTGTGGCAGCGCTATTTGAGGCGCCATGTCATGGATTGCGCGGCCTCTCCCTCCGGATCTTCGAGTTCTCCCTCGGGCATGGGTGTGTGTGTTGTTCTTAGCATAAGTTAGTTTAAGTAGTGTGTAAATCTAGGGACCGATGACCGCAGTAGTTTGGTCCCTTCGGAATTCACACGTATTTGAACACATGGATCCACATAAAGACAAATAAAAAGATCCGTAACTCGCAAGAGATTTAACCATGCCATCTTCTCCAAATACACGTTCGAGAAAATGATTGCCGATTATGTCAGGAATTAAGGGTAGGAGATACCAATCATATTTTTTTTACGAATGTAAACCGCATGCAATCCTGCAAACTGATTACACAAACGGGTAATCAGATCTCATCAACAGTTAACAACTAATATAGCAGGTCTCCTTCATAAAAATAATTCCTTAATTTTAAAACTAATGATAACATTTTTAAACAAATGTGAACTTACCCGCGCCAGAAGAAAAAGAGAACCTAGGTAACAAGTGACTACAGCTGCCTGCCAGGCAGACAACTGTCGTCATTTCATTGCTCTATGGGATTACGTTACTCCGAGATATGTCGCCAGTGCACGAGAGCAGGAAGACTAACGCCTAACGCTCAGTCGACGACGAGATCATTAGAAGCGGAGCAAAAGCTTGGATAGGAAAGGATGGTAAAAGAAATCGCCCGTGTCCTCTTCAAAGCAAACACTGCTGTATTCATTTTAACTGATTTACGGGTAGCCTAAATAAAGGTTGCCGGACAGTGCTTTGAAACCCCCTCCTCCAGAATACGCCCACCCACCACAGTAGTCCCTAAGCACTGCGCCACCTCCACGGTCTCAGTGCAGGATGCAACAAGCAATGATTCTCTTTCCTACAGCCTACACAGGAAGAGGTGCAAACTGCTCCTGACGATGTCGCTGCTGCTGTACCTGACATTAGTCTAGCACAATCTAATGCCATACTTGAGATTCCATCGCTAGAAATATTACTACGGCTATTTTTTTAAAACTGAGAGATAAACAGAATTCTTCTGTTTATATTTACGTTGAACACACTTCTCTGGTGAGTTATGTTTATTCAAATCTTAACAAGCAGAAACAAGCGGTGTGGCTGATTACAAAAATCCTGCGTTTACCTGTGCTGTATAAACAGCCGTGAATTACTGTGTTTTCTTCTTAGCAATTAAGAATGAAAAAAAAGCTACATCTATCTCAGATTACAAGTTCTGCAAGCATTTTCCTCAGTCCTCTCATGTTTCTGAAAATATACACTCTTATTGCAAACTATTATTTAAAGACGTATAATCACATGGTCTCCATTCCTACTAACATCGTTGCACATACGCAACCCAGTCGTCACGCTACCCGACTTTGTAGAAACATACTGCGTACGTTAATAAAGGTGAATTAATGTTTGTGGACTCGTCCTATCCTATTTTGTATCAAATTGCAGAATTATGCTTCGTATCAGCAGCCTTGCTTTTACAACAAGAACCTTAAGATGCTACTCTCTCGCCAGCAGGATTTTACTCAATTGTCCTGTAAATGCTATTAACTTGCTACGTTTCGAACAGGACCTATCGCTAAAATCACTTGTTCATTTCAGTGTGAAGAAATTCTGTAGCTCGTTCCTGATCCGTGAACGGCTCGTGTTCATCCCATTAATTGTTCATCTTCTATTACGGTAGTGCCACCTCGTTTTCTTATTCCATTTACTGGCGTCACTAACTTCCTGCCTTACTTGCCCGTGAGTGGCAGCAGCAGCGCGTATCGATAAGCGCACTGTCGTACTACCTCTGGAGCGACCGATAGTATTTCCGGGTGGTCGTGTGTCAGGTAGTCAGTGAGTGGGAGACGCGCCAGCAGTGCAGTCGGTTGGTTGGCGTGGAGCAGCAAGCAAGCCCCCGTCGCGAGAGTCGGGCTGGAGCCGCTGGCGGCGTGCACGCGCGGCTGGAGTGCGAGGTGCTGCTTGTGAGTGCTACGAGGTTCGTCGCCCACCGATCCTGGACATGAAAGTTGAGTCCTCACTTAACTTACTATCGAGCCTCAACTGTTTACATTTCTTCGTTTGAACCTGATTGTCGCTTTTGGGACATTCCTGCGAGCAACAACGTGTGTGTATTTAAGTCGCCTAAGATTCCAGCCGTCTTCCCGTGAAATTTAACTTAATTTATTCCCTGTTCTGGAAGTTCACCAGTGGTATCTTCTGCCTTGTGGCCATTGACGTTCCGGTTACCTGCCCAGGTCATTGACATAATTTTAGGCAGTGCATTTTCCTCATCGTGTTGTTGCTGTCCAGTGCGGCGTGTTGCTCGACAGGTGAGGTGTTGTTGGTCGAAGTGAGCGCCAATATTCTGTGTGTCGTGTATTGAAATCTTGTGGTCATTTGTTGGCTGCGTGGAGCAGAACTGATTTGGTTGATTGGTCAGTCAGGTGTCTGTCGGTTGGGTTGCCTCCAGATTAAGAAGTCGTTGGAGAGGCTGCCTCTCTCACCTCAACGGGCGTTATTGTTACAATCCCAGGCCAATCCTTGGAAACTTCTGAGCGCCGTTCCTTGTGTGTTTAGTAGTAATTTTCCTGTTTGGATTTTAGTTATTTGGTTGATGTGTGGCTTTCAGCCGAGCATCAATATCTCTTAAATTAATGTTCTTGTCTTGCCCTTAAGGCATGAGATTGTTATGCTTTTGAATGGGGCCTTCAGCCCAATTTGCATCAAATGTTTTAAGATAAGGCCTTCTGCCTTTTGATTGAAACTCCTCTTATTGCTTAATATGCGACCTGCAGCCTAGTTCCATTAAAATTGAATTGCTGAGACCTTCAGCCGATTAGATTGAAGATTTAGAAAATATTCTTGGGTGAAACCTCCAGAGGAATCTTGTATTTCAGTTTTGCTTAAGCCTTGTGTCTTGGATTTTGAATGTAGCCTTCAGCCGATCTAAACTTAATCAAAGGAGGTCGATTTAAGTTTTGAGTGTTTTGCATCCTTCTTGTAATATTGTGTGTTGATAAATAAAGTTTGTATGTTGAGTGCAACCGACAGGAACTCTTTTGGCCCCTTTCCACAACCTAATCCGCTCTGTCCTGCTAGCCCAAGCATTTCAGTTCCTACATTTAGTCTTATCCTTAAAGCTTTTTTTTTTCGTCATCTGTATTAAGATACGCTATATCACACTACTAAACTGACTCGCGTCACGTACAACGTGAACGACTCTATGACTCACGACGTGGGAAAACGGACTCTTTTTGTCGCCTAACAATAGCAACATTCGTTTATGGCGAGTCGTACTTCATCGTTTTCCTCACCTACAACGTTTCACAGTGTACCTAAGATGACGGAATAAATGGTAACTATTATTCTGTCTCGATGGTTCTGCGTCCCAAAAGCTGTACTAGTTGCTCAGAAGTAATTCTAATGATCATCCAGTTCTGTTGCTTTCTGCAAAACAAAGAAAAATGCTGCTCATACAAGAATATTTACAGCATCTACTTTCGTATTATTGGCCACCAAATCGACTTTACTCTCATTGTCCATCTCTGCGCTTGAACTTCGAACTTTCCGGTTAGAGCGATATCCGATGTCAATCGAACTCATACTTCGTAGAGACCGTTATTCAAGCATTTCGGATTGCTAATTTTGGCACTGCCATACATATACGTCCTCATGAGATTTTTGGTTACTCATGCAGACACACTCACAAGAAACTTAAAGATGTACTTGGTCAAGAACGGCTTCCGTTATTCTTCAGTATCATTTTGAGTAGGCTTCCCCAAATTTTCATGTTGCAAATCTTCTTTCTAGAGAACTTCCTTTATTAGCTGAGTGTAAGACCTTTCCAATGTAATAGATTACCCAGTTGCACATAATATAGCAGTTATTTTGTCTCTGTGCTTTTTTAAAAATGTTTATCAGCGTCCTTTGCATTGTGCTGTTGCTCACTCCGTGACCTGGTTCACACGGTCCGCATGGAATATGAGAGAAAAAATTATTATAATAAAAAATGTCGTATCGATTTCTGGTATGGAAAATTTAACCACTCTGTATTCGAATGTTTTGAACTTGATCTTCAGCCACTGTAGGAATTCATAAATCTTTTATTTACAAAAACAGTTTGAACACACTACAGTTGTATTTTCACGAGTTTAGACGACAGCGCAATCAGAAAATGTGTGCTAACCTTGTTCTGATAAGGATGGCGAAAAAATTTATAGGACTCTTTTAACAGCCACTGAAGCTACAATTGGCTACAATCTAGCTGACTTTCAATGCGCCTCTTTTCTCCGAATCATACACACTCTTCTAAGTGATGTAGTTGTAAACTATTCCCTAACACTATTAGCTCATAAGTGACTAAGCATAAAAACAATACTTTCAGAGTCAGTGTGAAGTAGTTTGCTTCATCTTACGTCTAACAAACAGGGACAATCATTGGTCATAATTTTCATAAGCTCTCTAGTTTGCGAATTGAAAACATGATGAGTCTACGTTTTGTTATTTTATTTTGCACTTCTTTGAGATATACACAAAACAATAAAACTTTTTCTCGATTGGACACTGAATTTTGACTTCAGAGAAAGTCTAACAACAGGTTTCATCTGAGCTCTTCGTACAGGAAATCAATGCGAAGTGCTGATTTTGCAGAGTTGACATCATTAATCGCTAAGATGTGAAGGTGTACTTGTTAACGGAAGGCCAGTGCTCAGTAAGGAAAGACGAATAAACAAGCAGGCGCGCAGCCAGATTACCTGTGTTTCTATCTGCTCCAGTGCCTCATGTTCTGCTCACACCTCTGCCATTTACACATTTAAGGGCAAATGGTAAATGTCAAAAGGGATTATCTGCGCAGAAACTGCAGTGGTAATTATTCATGTAACATTTAACACGCACTCTAGCAACACGAAATTATCAGATTTCACTTGATTACCTCGTTTTGCGCTCCTGCGACCGCAACGAACAGACGGTATTAAGGCGAAATAATTATACAATGTTTGAAACAAGCTAAGCCGCCTTTCCTGACAGCAGTTCTTTTCCGTTAGTGTGCCCGTATAGTTCGCGTGAAAGACTGAGCTTACAGAGGTATTATACAGGGCGTTTCAGCACAGCGGTTACAAACTTTGTTACCTCTAGACGACGGAAAATCACGAAGCAATGTATGGTCGAAAACATTTTCCTGGCTCACTGGGGAAGACCACGTACAGGGTGAGAAAACATGTTTATTATGCTTGGTACAGCAGAAATCAAGAAATAAAAAAAAAAAAAACAGTCGGCTATCGCCATCAAAGGTGTTCAAAATTAGGATCGCGGGCCGTGATGCAGGCCACTGTCTATTTATTGTTCTTATTTCTTCGTTTCTGCTGTACTAAGCATATTAGACATGTTTTTTCACCCTGTTCGTGTCCTCCCTATTTTACTTTTTTGTGTCATCACTAGCGACTCAGGAAACCGTTTCCGACCATGTGTTGGTATGTGATTTTCCATCCTGTATGTTTACTCCATCTCTCCTGACAGTCTGTAACTGCTTAGCTGAAACACCTTGTATAGACGGTATGGCCCGTGATATTAAGCGAAATGCTTGATTGCTCTCAAATTAGTACCTTTGGAGGATACCAGCCAGCTTGTTACCAAAACATTTTATATCGTGTCAATTTCTACACTTCTGCTGTTCACGAAACAGCTGCCTATGGTATGTGGTTGAAAGAAAACGGAAGCGTCAATTACGAAACGGTCTGGTATAGGTAAGGGTACAATTAAAAATGCAGATGGACTAAAATAGATTATTTATAGGAGCCTTACGAACGGCGATGGGGCGCGGAAGAATATGAGGCCACCAGCACGCGTCAGTGTGTACCTCTACTTCTTACGGTAGGAAGCTTGCGGCCTAACTTCTGTCTACAGGGGGGCGGACCTGGGGGCGGAGGGGGGAGGGGGAACTCGATCGGATCGTCTCCTTATGAAACATTTCAGCACCTGCTTTAAGAAATCTAGGGAAACAACGGACAACCTAAATCTGGATGGCCTGGAGAAGATTTGAAGCGCCCTCACATTACATGGCTACATTGCGGCACCTCGCCCGGCATAGCTAGATCCCTTTAGAAGGAAACAGAAAAAGACCTCCAACCTGCATTCACGCACTGGTACGTTGGACTCAGAGTACACGACGTTCCTACATCTTATAATGGACGGGCATCCGTCCACAAACTTAGTGTTGTAAACACACTGCCGGAAAAAAAATAGTGCACCCTTTTAGAAGTCCCCAATCCAATCAAGATTCATGGTTGCAACAGTGTTTAAGTGGTACATGAAATCATTACATTTAAGATCAACGATACAAGCGGTCCAGAGGTAACAGGTATCGACCCATGCCGATAATCTGGTATTAGTACACTATGTGATCACAAGTATCCGGACACCTGGCTGAAAATGACTTCGTTTCATTGGTAATGCTGGAATTCAATATGGTGTTGGCGCACCCTTAGCCTTCATGACAGCTTCCACTCTCGTAGGCATACATTCAATCAGGTGCTGGAAGGTTTCTTGAGGAATGGCAGCCCATTCTTCACGGAGTGCTGCACTGAGGAGAGGTATCGATGTCGGTCGGTGAGGCCTGGCACGAAGTCGGCGTTCCAAAACATCCCAAAGGTGTTCTATAGGATTCAGGTCTGGACTCTGTGCAGGCCAGTCCATTGCAGGGATGTTATTGTCGTGTAACCACTCCGCCACGGGCCGTGCATTATGAACAGGTGCTCGATCGTGTTGAAAGATCCAATAGCCATCTCCGAATTGCTCTTCAACAGTGGGAAGCAATAAGGTGCTAAAAACATCAATGGAGGCCTTCGCTGTGATAGTGCCAGTCAAAACAAGAAGAGGTGCAAGCCCCTTTCATGAAAAACACGAGCACATCAGAACACCACCGCCTCCGAATTTTACTGTTGACACTACACACGCTGGCAGATGACGTTCACTGGGAAATCGCCATACCCACACCTTGCCGTCGGATCGCCACATTGTGTACCGTGATTTGTCACTTCACACAACGTTTTTCCGCTGTTCAGTCGTCCAATGTTTACGCTCCTTACGCTATGCGAGGCGTCGTTTGGCATTTAGCCGCGTGATGCGTGGCTCATGAGCAGCCGCTCGACCATGAGATCCAAGTTTTCTCACCCCCCGCCTAACTGTCATGGTACCTGCAGTGGATCCGTGTGTGATGATCTGGATAGTGTCTGCCTATTACACAATACGACCCTCTTCAACTGTCGACGGTCTATGTCAGTCAACAGACGAGGTCGGCCTGTACCCTTTTGTGGTGTCTGTGTCCCTTCACGTTTCCACTTCACTATCACATTGGAAACAGTGGACCTAGGGATATTTAGAAGTGTGGAAATCTCGTGTACAGAGGTTTGACGCAAGTGACAACCAGTCACCTGACCACGTTCGAAGTCCGTGAGTTCCGCGGAGCGTCCCATTCTACTCTCTCACGATGTCCAATGACTACTGAGGTCGCTGATACTGTGTACCTGGCACTAGGTGGCAGCAGAATGCAGCTAATATGAAAAACGTATGTTTTAGGGGGTGTAAAGGAATAAAATGCACCGCAATCAAGGTTTTTTTTTTCTTTTTTTTTTAAGCAGGGGAGAGAGAGAGTCTGACAGATAGGAGACACACTTTCAAAAGCAGATTACATTCTTTTCTCTTTGGTGAGCACTTCCATAATGTTAATGAATTCTGGGATAGAAGTCAATTAAACATCTTTGGCCAACACAGACCATTAAACGTTTCTGGAATACCTCTACAGTTAATCATCTTAAGATCGCTTCGGTTATTCTCGTCGCCATAATCACGCAAAGACTTTTTAACAACTGTAGAGTATTGTTTTGAGGTGCTCCATAGCTTTTGATTGTGCATCTACCCAACGACGAAGATGTCATCCGTACGATAAGCATCATAATCGAGTATGGGTGTGATTTGAACCTTCAGTCCGTCTTTTTATATAATCTTGCTTTGACCTCAGTAACCTCGAGACATTACGTTGACATAACAGATTAAGATATGCAGCATAAATGTGAACAGGACCCATTAAAGGCTGGGCAGGCTACGAGGTCCAAATTGAGACGGCATGAGCTGCCACACTGGCTGCCGCCCACAGGGACAGTTAATACCTACATTCAGACGCTCGCCCACCAGAGTAACAGAGTTGCGTCAGCGTATTTTATAGCTTCCACTCGTAAAACACTCTTCGCTATTACGTGTCCCTTACGTCAGATTGCAAGTGCATTGGGGGTCGACAAAGTGACTGTATGTAGTGCGGCGTTCAGCACTTATATACTGAGGTGACAAGTCATGGGATACCTCCTAATATCGTGTCGGACCTCCTTTTACCGACGTAGAGCAACATTTCGACGTAGCGTGGACTAAACAAGTCGCTGAATGTCTCCTACCGAAATATTGAGCCATTCTGCGTCTACAGACGTCCATAAATTGTTAGGTGTTGTGCACGAACTGACCCCTCGATTACGTCTCACAAATGTTCGATGAGATTAAAGTCGAGCGACCTGGATGGGCGAATCATTCGCTTGAACTGCCGACAATGTTCTTCAAACCAATGGTGAACAACTGTGGCCCGGTGACAAGGCGCACTGTCACTCATAAAAATTCCATCGTTGTTCGGGAACATGAAGTCCATGAATTGCTCCAAGTGGTGTCCAAGTAGCCGACCATGACCAGGGCCCACTTCACTCCTTGTGAACACAGCCCACGCCATTAAGGAGCGCCGGCCGGAGTGGCCGTGCGGTTTTAGGCGCTACAGTCTGGAGCCGAGCGACCGCTGCGATCGCAGGTTCGCACCGTTCCTCGGGCATGGATGCGTGTGATGTCCTTAGGTTAGTTAGGTTTAATTAGTTCTAAGTTCTAGGCGACTGATGACCTCAAAAGTTAAGTCGCATAGTGCTCAGAGCCATTTTGAACCATTAAGGAGCCACCACGATCTTGCACAGTGCCTTGTTGGCAACTTGAGTCCATGGCTTCGTGTGGTCTGCGCCACACTCTTAGCCTACCATCACCTCTCACCAACTGAAGTGGGGACGTACCTAAGCAATCTACGGTTTTCTAGTCATTAGGGTCCAACTGATATGGTCACGAGCCCATGGGAGGCGATGTCGCGCTGTTAGCAAAGGCACTCACGCCGTTCGTCTGCTGCCACAGCCCATCAACGCTACATTTCGTCGCACTGTTCAAACGGATAGGTTCGTCGTGCAACCCACATTGATTTCTGTAGATTAGATTAGTTTTTTGTTCCGTAGATCCGTGCTGAGGAGATCCTCGTGGATGTGGAACATGAATTTTTTTTAAAAAAGCTGAAATAACAATACTAATAGTATGAATATATACAATACATCATTTGTTTCTATTAAAAAATTCGTCAATGCAGTAGAAGGAGTTGGCAACAAGTAAGTCTTTCAGGCTCCTTTTAAACTGATCTTTATTTGTAACTAAATTTTTTATGTTTGCTGGCAAATTATTGAAGATGAGTGTTTCTGAGTAGTGGACCCCTTTTTGAACTAAAGTAAGTGCTTTTAAGTCCTTGTGCAGATCATTTTTGTTCCTGGTATTGTATGTACGAACTGAGCTGTTTGTTGGAAAAAGAAATATATTATTTAGGACAGATTTCATTAAGGAGTAAGTATACTGAGAGGCAGTAGTTAGTATACCCAGTTCTTTGAAGAGGTTTCTACAGGACGTCCGTGAATTCACTCCACAAATAATACGTATTACACGCTTTTGGACTCTGAAAACTTTTGTTTGACTTGAAGAGTTACCCCAAAATATTATACCATATGACTTTATGGAATGAAAGTAGGCAAAGTATGCAAGCTTTTTCATTTTTATGTCGCCTATGTCTGCTAACACTCGAATTGCAAATACAGATTTGTTAAGGCGTTTCTGCAGTTCTGTGGTGTGCTCCTCCCAACTGAATTTATTATCAAGTTGTAATCCCAGGAATTTAAGACTGTCAACCTCTTCTATCTGCTCTACTTCATACTTTATGCATATGCTGAGTGGAAACCTCTTACAGGTTCTGAGTTGCATATAGTGAGTCTTTTCGAAGTTTAATGTCAGTGAGTTGGCTTTAAACCATTTATTAATATCCATGAAAGTATCATTAGCAGATCTTTCTAGAACTACACTCGACATACTATTTATTGCAATACTTGTATCATCTGCAAACAAAACGAACTCTGCTTCTGGCAGTGTAACTGATGAGAGATCATTAATATACACAAAAAAAGCAATGGCCCTAAGATAGATCCTTGTGGGACACCACATGTAATTTCTTCCCATTCTGGTGATGACTGATGACTTAATTCACTAGTCCCTTGAACTGACACCCTTTGTTTCCTGTTAACGAGGTATGACTTGAACCATTTTGCAGCACTGCCCGTGACACCATAGAACTCTAATTCATTTAAAAGGATGTTGTAGTTGACACAATCGAATGCCTTTGACAAATCACAGAAAATATTCTGTGGTTATTTCACGCAGTGCTGCTTGTCTGTTAGCACTGACAACTCTACACAAATGCTCTGCTCTCGGTTGTTAAGTGAAGGCTGTCGGCCACTGCATCGTCCATGATGAGGCGTAGGCTTGAAATCTAATATTCTCCGAACACTTTTGACACTGTGGATCTCGGAATGTTGAATTCCCTAACGATTCCCGAAATGGAATGTCCCGTTCGTGTAGCTCCAACTACCATTCTGCGTTCAAAGCCTGTTAATTCCCGTCGTGTGGCCACAACTACGTCGGAAATGTTCTCACGTGAATCATCTGATTACAAATGACAGTTTCGCCAACGCAGTGCCCTTTTATACCTTGTGCACGCAATAATACCGCCATCTGTACATGTGCATATCGCTGTCCGATGACTTTTATCACCTCATTGTAACTATTTTTGTCCTACTGTAAAATGCAGGCTTTCATTGTTTGATGATTTTTACGGCTGAGATAACTGGGTTTAGCGGCTTAAGCTCACATACAAAGCCAGGCATATTTTTTCTGCCCTTCTCGTTCTGAGTTCTGGAAGACATCTTCAGAGACTATGGAAATACGAGGCTAGTTTGATAAGTCTGGTACAAAGCAAGAAAAAATATTAGTTCCATAAACAGTTCACCTTACGTCACGGCATAGTCTCCCTTGAACGATATAAACCAGTCCAGCAAACCTCGCCGGCCGCTGTGGCCGAGCGCTTCTAGGCGCTTCAGTCCGGAACCGCGCTGCTGCTACGGTCGCAGGTTCGAATACTGCCTTGGGCATGGATGTGTGTGATGTCCTTAGGTTAGTTAGGTTTAAGTAGTTCTAAGTTCTAGGGGACTGATGACCTCAGATGTTAAGTCCCCATAGTGTTTAGAACCATTTGAACCAGCATACCTCCAGCTTTCTCATCCCATCAGAAAAAAGTGCTCTGTCAGTGTCTGCAAAACAGTCGTTGACTGCAACTACCACTTCCTCATTTGCTGAGAATTTCTTCCTAACAAGCCAAAGTCTCACATTAGGTAACAGAAAGATGTCACTCGGGGCCAAACCTGGTCAACAGGATCGACGAGTAATCAATTCACAGCCCAAATCGTGCACTCTCGCCACTGTTTTCGCTGATGTGTGGAGATGGTGCATTACGCTCGTGATAAGGCACTTTTTTGCGTGCCATCCCTACTCTTTTATACGGCCAACACAAGTTTCACCTGATCCAGCAATGAAGTATAACGGGGTCGGTTTATGGTTTTGCATTTTTCCAAGTAATCTCCGAGAATTACTCCTCGGGAATCCCAAAAAACAACCCTCACATTACCAACTGACAAAATGGTCTTTGCCATCTTCGGTGCACTTTCACCAACCTTGCCGATTGTTTTGACTCTGGTATACAACGATGGATCCAGGTTTCATAAATACAAATCGGCGCAAAGAAGTATAGCGGATTGCGATTAAACGTCGCCAGACATTGATAACGAAATATTGCGCCGGATGCGTGTTTGGTCGACTGTGAGCAATTGCGGCAGCCACCTCTCATACAGATTCTTCATAGTAAATTCTCCGTGCAGGTATTATGCACTCGCTCCAGTCGAGATGCCTATAGTCTCGGCAGTCTCACGAACTTTTACTCCGCGGTCTTGCATTACCACATCATGGATTTAGTCAATGGTTTCCTTTACGGTGACCTCAACTGGACGGCTGGAGTGCGTTTCATTTTCGGTGCTCGTCCGACCACGTTTTAATTCATTAATTCAAAAGTAAATGGTCTTCAGTGACGGTGCAGAGTTCATGTGAACCAATTCTGTTTTGTGAACCAATTCTCTTTTAATTTGTGCGGTAGCTCAACCCTTCAAATGAAATTTTTTTATAACAGCACGAAATTTTTTTCTCCACTTTGAATCGCAGTCAGCATACTGACCAATTCAGTTGGCTGTCAGCAATGAACTGTACACTACATCTTGAAATTCTTCATACGATCCTTCGAACAATCAAGTTGACCAAAAATGTAGGCGAAACAAAAATGGTTCGATTCTTTCAGGGAAGTTTACCAGATTTATCAAACCACCCTTGCAGAGATTTAAATAATACAACGTTTACGCATACGTGTCTACACGCTGTAGTTTACATGTCCAAAAACAAATACTTAGCTCTTCTCATTAGTTCACATTTTCCAACGATTTATTCGCAAGTACTCATTAGTTACGTGACGTAACACTCTGAAAACTCGTTATCGATGGGACGTTCACACTTAGCTTCCTTTCGCAACACGCGACGTTAAAACGGAGTCCAAAGAGAGCCAAATCGAGAGGACGTGCTACGCGGGAAAACTAGAAAAAATTCTTGCTCTATAGAGGTCCATCAACCGAAAAGGTTTCGTCTGACGTCTGAATGATCTCGACTGTCTAGTCAGCTGGAACATACGTGCTCGGAATCTGATTTTTGATACTATTATTATGAGAGCTTTTACTTTCTTCAAGAAGACGGCGACTACTGTTAAAAATCTACGAAAAATTTGAACGGTACCTTTTCTTAAAGAAGGTGAAAAATGAACATGCTTATCTACATCTACATCACACTGCACAAGCCACGTAATGCTGTGTACCGGAGGGTACTTTCGGTACCACTATCTGATCCCTATAACCCTGTTACACTCGCGAATAGTGCGTGGTAAGAACGATTGTCGGCAAGCCTCAGTATTGGCTCTGATTTTCTCCTCGTGGTCTATGTGGGGGGAAGTAATTTGTTGTCCGACTCCTCCTGAAAAGCGCTGTCCCGAAATTTCAATAGTAAATCTCTCCGTGATGCACAACGCCTCTTTTGTGACGTCTGTTTTTGATGATTGGTCCCGGGGCAGGGCGGGGAGCCTCTGTAGACAGAAGACATTGTCTACATTCTGTGTCTCGACGGGCAGAACTAGGCCACTGCTGTTCCCTGCAGTTGGTACGACACTTATGGCCATCTTACAATTAGCCCATTTTCCTCGACTTCGGCGGTTGCAGTTAAATGGTATACTTGGAAAACGCCGACTGAGATTGCGATCACCTATTGGCACTAGCCATTTTGAGTCGTGAAACAATTTCACTGTTCACTGTCTTGAGCGGATGTCACCCGCGATTACTTTTGACATGATGACTTTAACAAAATAATGCTGGAGTAACGAGACAGCCTACTAGGTGAAATAAACTGGCATCGGCACCGCCATGTGGTAAGAAGTCACCACAACACCCTTTCCCTCTTTTATCGCCTCGATCCTTGTCTTATACCTTACACAAAGTGATTATCGTTAGATAATCCACTCACAGTATCACCGCTATAGGAGTAGTATCTAGTCACGACTTTAATGGCATTTTGTCTGCCACTCTTTGTGACTACTACCCATATCAATAATTAACAAAGTATTGTTTTTTACGCTGCCAGACAAATAAAACTGAAGCACCCAGAAAGGTAGCAGGGAACAGCATGAAACTTCACGTGTTGAGACTACGTGACGTTATTTCAGTCATTACAAAATTGAGTAAAATTTGCAAGGACTTCGTAGTATGAGCCCACTTACCAGCACGTCGTTGCATCCCATTTGGCCTGAATGAAAGCACTCACTGTTGAGGAAAGGTGTCAAAGTCGTTGTATCCTCTCTTGATGCAAACCGGCCCATGATTGGTATACCTGATCCGTGGTATCCAAGAGACTGGCACTGGGCCGGAGCTGACGTTCGAGCTAGTCACAAACATTTTCTATCAGGGGTAGATCTGGAAACCTCGCTGGCCACGGGAGTACCTCCACTTCATGCAGACAGTTCATAGAGACGTGGGTCACGTGTGGGCGAGGAATTTCCTGTTGAAAAACGGCACCACGATAATGTCGTATGAGAAGTAATATACGAAGACGCAACATGTCTGCGACGTATCACTACGCCATCAGAGTTGTCTCTGTCACGAGCAGCCGCGACCTGAGTATGCACCCGATGTCTCTCCACAACATGACGCGAGGAATAACACCGCTGCGTCACACGAAAACAATGGAGGGTGGGACCTCTCCCCATGTCGCTGCCTTATTCGCCAACGATACTCATCCGGTGTAGTGCAGAACCGTGATTCATCGCTGAACACAATTTTGCCCCTAACCGTAAGAAGTACTTGCTTCCACGTGTTGTGGTGCTGGCGGCAGCAAAAGCATGGGATGGTAATTGCCGAGTCTAGGTACTGCTTGTCTCCGAACAATGGTGTGGGACGACACAGAATGTCGCAGGGAGTCGATTACTTGTTCTCGGATGACAGGTGTATATGTGAAGGGGTTACGATGTGCTTCGTGCAAAATACGACGAGCAGCGTGGTCTCAGCCGCCTTGCCACGGTTCGCGCTGCTCCTTCCGTCGGAGGTTCGAGTCCTCCCTCGGGCATGAGTGTGTGTTGTCCTTAGCGTGAGTTAGTTTAAGTTAGATTAAGTAGTGTGTAAGCCTAGGGACCAATGACCTCAGCAGTTTTGTCCCATACGAACTTAACCACCACCATCACCAAGATACGGCGATCCTCTCTTATGATCGTCAGTCGTGGTCGACCGGGAGCTTGACGACGAGAATGCTTGTTCTCACATTACCGTGGAGTCTAACATCGGGCCACTGTCTCATCCGAATGCCCCACCAATGTGGATACTGCACGCCGAGCAGTCGGCCGAATGGAGCCTCGCAAAGAGCCCCCTTTCAAACTCTTTCAGTTGCTGATGATGCTGTCTCACACGAGTGTCCTTCACAGTACTGAACATCTGACTCTGTTCACGCCCCAAGCTGGCCTGGTAACAACAGTACACACGAACAACATTAACGCACTGTGGTGGCCGTTCCGCCTGCCACAGACAATTGTTCCTCCAATCATTTACATACCCGACAATGATGTTTACTGCAAGAAGCTTCATTGACATCAGACCAGCTCTTACGGGCGCTTCCCTTTTTCATGTCGGGCAGTGTACTTCCGTCGCTAACTTCACGCCGTCAGTGTCAGTGTCTGCCTTTGTGACGGTAGCATCAGTGCATTCGTGAAGTCTGATCTCTGCTATTCGAATTGATTTTATTTCGATATATACTAATTCATTAAAATCACCGATTTTCTTTTTTGCAGCCTCTGACCTCCCTCGTCAGTCCCTTACTTACGTAGTTACCTTAGAACCCTCTGCAAGTAATTATGAAATGATAGCTCTCCACGATCAGACGGAGAAACACATTAAATTCCATTTACGACGACTCACGCGCAGCAGAAATGAGGAAGTAACCGGACGAGCAGAGCAACGTTACAGTGCCTGCTGCTGGTTTTTCCCTAATAAAAGTTCGCTTACTTAATGTCGTAGGCTTTTAGCTGCGGCATAAAAAAACAGCGAACAGACTTTTGTAGTGTCTTACAAGTTCTAATATTCTTGTAATAAAAACGTATCATCTCAAGCCATATGCTGCAGCACACAACTTCCTCACACCAGAACGCTTTCCGCCTAGAAACACCTTTCTCAGAAGATTTCATAATAGCCTACAGTTAGTTACAGAGGGAAATATTCACTCTGTAATATTCGTGGATGACTGTTACTTCCATCACATGGACTACTGCGATTTTATCGTCTTTTGAATGCTACGTGAGAAACTTCGTGATCCTGCAAAACAATGATGCTGTGACGTATATTTCACCAGGCTGCACATCAGTTGATAATTGTGATTTTTGTTATTATCGAATACCGTGACGTCAAACACAACAGCGAAGAACGTAAAAGTATCAGAGTACGCAAAGTAAGTGTGCAGCTAGTAAGTGTTTAAGTCTGGTGGAACGCGATTTATGTTTTGAGTCACCGGATGTGGCGACATATAGAGGATATCTCACGTATCGCTCAGACCTCAACATTTCGTAATGCCGAGTTGATTCCAATTTCATTAATGGTCACAAGGCGACCGATATTTCTTTCTTAACTTGCAACCGGAAAGACATCAGCTTTCTTTTACCGACGGACGTACGACTTTTATTGTAACAGCTTCGCCTCTGAGGCAGATTCATTGATGCAGTCATTTCGTAAGACTGATATGAAATTAAGGTGTAAGAAATTCCTTTTGTTCTAGAGCTCTACACAGAAAATATCTCTTTTCTTGGCGACATTAATTTCTGTTTATGTTCGAACATGTTTGAAACAGTTGTATCAGTGACGAATGTCTCATAGCTGCTATGATGATGTTATCAAACATGAACAGTACCGTTAAAGAAATCTTTGTCTGGAGCTATTTTATGATCCTCTTGTTACTATCGATCTAAATAAAAACATGTCCTAATATCTTTAATACGCCAAGATTCATTTTCATACAATGGCAGTTTATCTACGGCGCCCGTAAGGCTGATCGACTGCATTGTAAAATAGCACCATGCGTTGCATCTAAATTGGCCAATGAGCCATCGACGCTAGACAGCAGGACAAGATCTTTTGACGGGTGATAATTAATATCGAACAGTGACGATACCGTCTTCTTTGACAACTATTTGCAAATGGAATCCTGTATTTATTTGCAAATTTCTAGCCACTGTTCGCTTCCAATCGCACAAATACTTCGCAGATGCGTTATCAGGGACATGAAAAAAAAAATGTAGCACAGGGAAATAACCGACTCACTTTGTATCCCTAGCGTTCGTCCCCTGGCGGTCTATGCGCCTATTGCGCGGCGTTCTTCGATGCTTCCTGAGATGCCATAGTTGCAAGTCATGCGTCGTACGTGGATGTCGCACAGTTCCGAGAACGAGTACAAACTTGTGACTGTAATGTTACGATACGTCGCATCCTCTAAAATGTTTCTATATACGAAGCAAATCCGACGCCACCCGAGTTACGGAATTCCTAGAACGTCTCCCGGTTTACGTTTCCGCAACTATGAAAGCGCTACTCCTCCGAGAATAACTGTGCAAGTCTAATGAAAGATTCAGTCGTCGGAAAATTCTGATCGTCTTCCTCGTCGCTGGTCGTGCATCGCCGGCCGGCTGTTATTATTGTACAGCCCTGCGTCATTCTCCAAACGCCGCGGCCTCCTCATAGCTTGTTTGTGCAGACCGCAGACGCGAGGGTCACATCAGACCTATTTATGCGAACGAATAGCCTGCGAGGACGGGCGGAAGAGTATCTCTTCTACCGGCGCGCCACCGCCGGCCGCTACGTCCATACCCCTGACTCAGGCAAACTTCGCAACTACTAGCCAACTACTACAGGCAGAAGCAATAAGTGTGGACGTTTGCCGATTGGCCTTAGTGGCAGATATTTAACAGTCCAAACAAAAGGTAAAATTATTAAGGCTGAATCTTATTTGCAGCGTTTATTCGAAAGCACGAAGGAATGGCGCCATTTTTTAGTTGTAACGTCATGACTTACTTCTCTGGTCACCGAATTATAACAGATAAACTGCTGTATAGTACTGATGGCTATGTAGTCGTTCGAAGTGGTGGCTCTTCCCATATTTTACTTGCTTGAATAAGCGATGGCGATGAGTGCAATTACAAAGACTTTTGTAACTGTTTTGTATGAAGGTAAGGAGACTAATTGCAGGACGTATTTAACTCGAAAATTACCGAAAGAGCTGTAACGCTTATCATTATTCAACGGAGGTGCACAATCACTGCAAGACACTAAAGGAAGGTTCGTATTTGTCCCAGACCACTGTTGCACGGCTTGGTTTTAGGAACAGTAACCTTCCGTCCCTCTTACATTGCTATGCTAGATATTTTTAAACATTCCTGCTGGTTAAATTTGTGTCCTAAATAGGGCCATAAAAATCTACCACTATAGTCTAAACTTTGTCGTGGGCTGTCGAGTGCATGTATGCATTTAAATGCGCAGTTAAGAATTATTTAACTCGTCAGAAATAGTTACTCGCTACCCGCCGGAGACGGCTGCTGGCACTCGTTGACACTTGCTGTGACGTACGCGCCGCTGCTTGTCGTTCTCGTGGGCACCGCTTGGCGCCACCCGCGGGCCGGGTCTGCTGTGAGCGGCCCAGGTCGACTCCCCGCGCATGCGTCACAGTGGCCCTCTTTGGGAGGCCCCAGACGCTACTTTCATGCTTATTTAACCATAGAAAAGGGGGGGGGGTGTTACGTTGTTACTAAACCGTTGTAAATTTTATCACAAATTTTATTCAAAGGACGTCATAATTATAATTTATGCACTAGTTAATTACAATCATAAGGTCCCTAATATGTCACATACAATATAAGTACAAAGTGTTCCGTTTTACGGCTTATACTGACGTTACCAGATTGGCAGGAACCGCGAAATGGTACCAATTGCAATCGCAAATTGTACTAGTGTTTAGAAATCTAGGGTTAAACGTAATACTGCGACAGCTCCGGCAGTGAGCGGTTTTCCACTCTTGATAACGATGGCGGAGTCAGCTATCGAACACTGGAGTGTTTTATTTGAAGTGATGAGATTTGAAAACTGACAAGATTTTGTTGGGTTGTTTTGGGGGAAGAGACCAAACTGCGAGGTCATCGGTCTCATCGGTTTAGGGATGGACGGGGAAGGAGGTCGGCCGTGCCCTTTCAAAGGAACCATCCCGGAATTTGCCTGGAGCGATTTAGGGAAATCACGGAAAACCTAAATCAGGATGGTCAGACGGGATTGAACCAAAGATTTGGTTCTAAATGAATTTGTGGACAGTTTGGTCATTAACATCTATTATGACGAATGTTGTCATGCTGTTCGCTTGCTTCCGTTGGATGTAAATCGTGCCTACAGCCTTTCATTTCTCGGTGCATAGGTCGTCTGCATACTAGTGTAGTAGAGATAACTGTACAATTTTAGTTCTACATATGAAATCTGTCCTTGAAAGTAGAAGATTATAGAGATAATTTTGTACTAAGTGTGCACGAGACCAGTATGGCGTCATTTGTCACCACACATGTTGATCACGTTGTCAACATCACATCGTAAAATACACAAAAACGTATAAAAAAGAAATTGTAAGACAGTACAGAAAAAAACTGAAAACTGCAGGTGCAATCGTATCCTAAAATCCGAATATTCTTTCTTCAGTTGAGTATTTCAAAACTAATTTCAATAAATCTTTGCAATTATTCTCCATATCGGAGATTTCCATATTCTCCTAGGTGTCACAGCTCACTGCCGCCCTCCCTCCCAACACGTGTCGTGTTTACGACAAAACACGCTCATCAGTTATGAATATCTGCCCTGCTGCCACGGCATAGGGAACAGTACGGAACGTCATATGGCTGGGATGATGTAGACACGTTGCTCGCCGTCTGCGTCACAATTACGAGCAGGATAGTATGGACAAGACCGAATATATCTGACGTATGGACACCATTATCGAGATAGCGCAGGGTCTGGGTTTCCACATGCCACTGTAGCAGCCGTGTGTCTTGTCGAGTCATCAGTCTTATTACCGGTTTATGCGGCCCGCCGCGAATTATTCTCCTTCATACGTGTGTATCGTACATACTTTGATTCACAGTCAACTGCCGTGGGCAACAATAGATAAATGACAGGCTTCGCCTCGACTATGGCAGATTGTAACGGCGGGTAGGCTAGTTACAGTGTGTAACTGACTCCATAGCCGTCTTAAACGAGAAGCAAGTGCATGAAACTATCGAACTACTATTTGGAGGTTACAACTTTACTACGCATAGCGTCCAAGTTACGCACACTACACGATGTTTTAAAATACTTGTAGCATGACTGGTACATATGGCTTCATGATTCCGTATAGGTTTACATTTATTTCATAAATAAAAGCGGGCAGTACAATCTTTGGAAGGAGGTTGAAGATTCTCGCGTAAGGAAGTGAATTCCAGTGCAGTCAGTGCTCACTGTCCAGCTACGCCACAAGATTTCCTTAAGACGTGGGTGACAGATTTGGGAGGCTCCAAGGAACAAATCGGGGTAACTCGCCTGTCGTATTCTCTAATGGCTAATTACTGTCACACACCCATATGAGCGGCCGCAGAATCGCCTAAGTCCTCAAGTGCCCACTTTAGCTGTGACAAGTACTTATTCAGCGTTGACGTCAACAAGTACACCACAATACTTCAGTCCGTCCAGTCCAATATATCCCCCCCCCCCCCCCTATTAGACATTGTGTGTGCCATATCCACCAATACTGAAAGACTGTTCGCACTCGGTGCCAACACGATAATAGTAAAATGCATATTTGCTCGCCATTTCAGGGAAGTGTTAGCTTCGTTCCCCAGAACTTTAAGCTTAAAGGCCCATTCACGTCGTCAAACTGGCAACACGTATGCTATTTTCCTTCCAAAGGAGACTGGGTTTTGCGTTTTTCTAAATGTAGAGAATTCTGGTACACATTCGCTTCCTGGCTTTCTTCCCGTGCTGACTGTGGTGTTTGAAAATGTAAGTATCGCGTTTGCAGAATGGCAGAAAGCAGGAGGCGTTAGTTATATTTCGGGATTGGTATTCTGAGCAGATCGCATTCAACTTATTCATCTGTGCATCTAGAAGGCGGAGTTCATTGTGAAGTTTTCCTTGCTAATTTGAAAATGTGAGCTGGCCAGATGGGAACTAGCATTTTTTTTCTTCTTCCAGACACCCTTACAATTTCAATCAAAGTCCCATGTAATTAACTTCAGTTTTTCAAGCTAGTTTCCTACGTTTTTGTTTTTGATAGTAACATTGCGGTAAGATAAAAGTTTGGTAATTGCGAAATTCCTTTATTTCCAACAATTTCTCCCATGGTAAGGCCACCCTTCTTAACGAATATAACCAAGTTTACTCTCTGTTGATGTTTTCAATATGCTGGTGTTTCCACTATGCACAGTGGCCAAATAATGAGTGCAATGATACATGACACGCAAATATCCTAAACCACGTGACATTTGGATCCAAAATCAGTTATTACAGAACTGAAATTTCTATTGCTAAAATAAAACAAATAATTACAAAGTGGGCGAACAGGAACCCAACTTCTTGCAACCATCTAATTATCTGTGCATGAGTTAATGAAAATAAAATCATTCTTTTTGTCCACTTTAAATTAGTTGGAATCTGACGTTTCGAGTCAAAAGTCGATCTGTTTTTAATTTTAGTTATGGCCCAAATTATGTTAAGTATTTTGAAATGAATGAAATTTTCAATGTGTAAAACAGATTCAAATTCTCATATCGTGTCTTTAAAACTGCTGAACCTATTAAAATTTTTTTATCATTGGTTATCAAAATATCTTGCTTGGCATCAGATCTTTCGAAGTTACGAATCACTTTGCGTTTGCTATATGGATGCCTTTGAAAAGAGAACAATTACTTTTATTTTGCCAATATTCAGCTCGTAACAAGTATGAAATTTAAAGTCTCCATCGCTTGCAAAAATCATTTGAAAATTGTGAAGTCTGCCTTTGCAACAATCTCTATAATTGGTCAAGGCATTTTATTTAGCGCCGGAAGTATGTTTGTCCCCAAATAGGCAAAATGTTTGTTTCAGTATAACTCCCCTGTTTGTGGACTTACTCGCACAATGCTTTGCGCGTTCGTAGCAGCGACGAAGGGGGGAAAACATCTATTGATGTGTTGCTCGCGTGAGCAGCCGAGACCGCTTGCTGTGAAATGTCAAGTAATTTAAATCCGACTACAGAGCTCCTGAATGAATATAAAGTTTTTTTCCATAGCTTAATCAAACTCCTGTGTCTTCATACTCGATACACGGTAAAGAATTGTACATTTCACTTAAGTGGCAGAGTTCGAACGCCATATTCGACTTACATAACATGCAGAAAAAATGTTGACAAAATAAACTCTTTATTTTATTGCTACGAACGCAAAGGCTACCAGCAAATTTTTTCTAAGCGTCATTCATGATCAATAACGAGAGGAAAACGCAATCGCCGGAGAAGTACTAGCACATTTCGCTCCTCCGACATCGATGAAAATCTTCCTCGACTTTGTAGCGTTACGTGAGCTACACCTTTCCCAATAACGACACCACGGTTCACGAAAGTGCTACTCGGCCAGTTCACTTCACGACTGAGCGCATGAGAGGCATCTCACAGCTGTGCGCGACAAGTTGGCTCGATGTCACCTCGAGAAGGAAGGGCGGAGTTAAGAACGTTAATGAAGTCAAGCGAAGCACCTAGTGAAACGACTCTGATCAATTTAATTGATTAGGGAAGTTTGCTGGGAATTTTCCGCAACTTGATAGTTCGTCAGTGAAGCTGTTACACTGGGCGCGTCTGAATGCGAACACGACGCAAACGAACAGCATGGAAAACAGGACGAAAATGGCTACGCAGTGGCAAGACGTCTGCGCTGAAGGGAACTTCGCCCTACCTCCAAAACAGTAATCCGACGATACAAAAGGCTGTTGGATCGACAAAGTATCCCAGCCCTTAAAGAGCAAAATTATGCAGACCGTAGCGAACTCCACAACAAGTATTTTGTGTAAAGATTGTTTATGGATTACACAACTAGCTACCAAACTTTAAAAAAAACCATGGAGGTATGTTACGTCTATGCAACTAAATGAAAGGCAGTTTGTTTATTACCATACGCGTTTCGGTTCTTTTATTTGTGAAGCATTTTCTGTGACATGTAATACATGTTTCTTTTTATACATGTAACAAGTGTATTATGTAGTAGTTGCAGTATGTTACTATGTTACATTTTGTCATTTTTTTTCTCTTCGTTTTAAGATTAGAATCAACTTTTGTAGCACAAATTTCGCGAGGTGAAATTATCGTTCAGTGTTATTTACGATTTGCTATGCTGCTAGCCCATACGTATGGTCCTGGAGATTAGTCCCCTTCCTGAAACAGGCCGATTTCAAGCGTTTTTCACCCACGTTTACAACGCATCACTAACACCACTTTCACTTTTCATTTTGTGATCAACGGTGTGTGTTTATAGCGTGTAGTGGTACTAAGTCTCGCTGTGTGTTCATCTTTCGTTTTTTGTTTGTTGTTTGTGTGGATCAGAGTGTTACTGCATGTACGATTTGGTCATTGGTTCAAATGGCTCTGAGCACTATGGGACTTAACATCTGAGGTCATCGGTCCTCTAGAACTTAGAACTACTTAAACCTAACTAACCTAAGGACATCACACATATTCATGCCCGAGGCAGGATTCGAACCTGCCTAGAACCGCTCGGCCACACCGGCCGGCATTTGGTCATTAAGTACTTTATTTTTCACTGCAAGGGCTCTTTGTATATGAAAGTTTACTTGTAATGTCAACACTTTTTTGTCATGATTATTCACTCTGATAACTTCCATGTTTTGTTCCATGTTGAATGGTTCATGTTCATTTTTAACAGTTGTCTGGCGAAGGTAGAATGGTTATTTTCATACTTTCAGCTTCTTATATGTACTTTATACCTAGTTTTGAATTTCCTACCTGTCTTCCCCAGATATACTGATTGACATTCTCGTTACTCTAACTGGTTTTTACCTGCTACTCGGTATTTACCTGGTTTGTCTGTTGTTTTTAATTGTGACTGGAGTGCGTTTCTTGTTCTATATTCAGACATGCAAAATAAATAATGTAATCCCGAGTTATATGAATGTAAAGGTCAGAAACAACTTTTCAGTAGCACAAGGAACAAAATCATTTGCAGAAACGACTTCGTTAAAAATGAAAACAAATCGCTTTATACCAAGAAATTCATGCTTAACAGAATGTTATATGATGTACACCTTGAGTTATCAGCATTATTAACAACCCAACAGTGATAATCAACATATTAAAAAAAAACTGAACACATTCAGCTGCCGGAGTTGATAGTAGCGTGGCCGACTGTCATTTCGGCACTCGACACTGGTTTCTAGTACAGCCGGAGACAGCGCTACACAACATGTTTTCGTCCATTTCAGTTGCATACCAGCAGGCATTCTAAAAAGCTGTTAATCTTAATGCGATATTTATCGTACGCTGTAGCACATTAGCACATGATCATAGGTCGTCATTGGTGGAATGTTGCGCCAAGTTCTGTGCTGATTCGTGAAAGCGCTAGGCCCCATATTAAAAATGTGGTAACACAAAAGTTACGTCAGCTCAAGTCGGAGACACTCGAGTACCCGCCCTACAGCCCTGCTCTCTCCCCTTACGATTATCACGTATTCGGCCCCTTAGAAACGGTTCGAAGATTCCTGTCGGACGAGGACGTGAAGCAGGCAGTTAAGGACTTCTTCATGCAGCGGGACACGGAGTTTTACCAAATGGTCATCTTCAACCTGGTGCGTCTATGGGATGACAGGCTCGGTGCTCCTGGGCGATTTTGTCTGCTACCGAATAGAAACTTTTTGATCGCCTCTTATACTATACTCGTCTCTTGGATGGTTTCAGGTACACAGTTAGGCTTCAGAAATGATCAGTGATTACAATCGGATTCACTCACTCCTCTCAACCTCATGTGATAACAGCACAACAGAGATATACAGCAACGGATAGTCGCTTAAGGTAAGTGGCGGGGTGTTTCCTTCGAAAGGGCACGGCCGCTTTCCTACTCCATTCTTCCCTAATCCTAGCTTGTGCTCGGTCTCTAATGACCTCGTCGTCTACGGGACGTTAAAACCCAATCTCCTCTCCGGGAAGGTGGAAACGTGGACGGCCGATATTAACATGGAGAGCAGGAGTGATTAAAATGATCAGGAAGAGATATCTGAAAGAGAAAAACTAGCATGATCGTCAAATCTGGCGTATGGGAATACAGGGCAGCTGTTGAAGAGTGAAGAAGCCCTTAAAAGAAAAAGTAGTAATTCTGTGGTACTATGCCCTGCCTATCCTCACATCTATCTTAAGGTGCGAAAAACTGTATACATGAAACGTAGAAATTTCATTCTGCCTTTCGTCATATGCGACGGGAAACCGAAGTATGGAAAAAACCACTCAGTTCAGGCAGTTTCCTCGGCAAAGAGTTATACGTACAGTAGAATTCTGAAAGATAGCGTTAGATCGCGCAAGAGCACATTCATCAATACGTATCAGCCAACTATACTTGTATGAGTTGGGTACGTGTTTGAAATCAAACTCAAGTTTTCTTTGAACCTTTCAGCAACTGTGTCATCTGGATTGGGATGTCGGTAAAAGGATCCAATTATTATTTTATTCCGGTTGCCAACAATGACCTCTGCCCATACTAAATCACAGGAAGTATCTACTTCAATTTCGCGACAAGTTAAACTATTTCTGACAGCAACAAACACGCCACCGCCAACCGTGTTTAGGCTATCCTTTCGGAACACCGTTAGAATCTTCGCAAACATTTTGGCTGAGCTTATATCCGGCTTTAGCCAGCTTTCAGTGCCTATAACGATTTGAGCATCAGTGTTTTCTCTTAGCGCTTGTAGCTCTGGTACTTGCCCAACACAGCTACGACAATTTACAACTGTTATACCGATGGTTCCTGTATCTACGTTCTTCCTGTGTTCAGCCTGCACCCTTTGTGACTGAAGCCCTTCTTGTGTTTTTCCGAGACCCTCTAACCTAAAAAACTGCCCAGTCCACTCCACACAGCCCCTGCTACCCGTGTAGCCGCCTCCTGCGTGTAGTGGACGCCTGACCTATTCAGCGGAACGCGAAACCCAACCGCCCTGTGGCGCAAGTCAAGGAATCTTCAACCTACACGGTCGCAGAACCGTCTGAGCCTCAAATTCATACCCTCCACTCGGCTCTGTACCAGAGGTCTGCAATCGTCCTGTCGACTACGCTGAAAATGGTCAGCTCTGCTTTCATCTTGCTAGCAAGACTGGCAGCCTTTACCACTTCTGTCAGCCGCTCGAAACCAGAGAGAATCTCTTCTGATCCAAAGCGACACACATCATTGGTACCGACGTGAGCAACCAACTGCAGCTGGCTGCACCCTGTGCTCTTCATGGCATCTGGGAGAACCCTTTCCACATCTGGAATGACTCCACCCGGTATGCACATGGAGTGCACATTGGTTTTCTTACCCTTCTTGTCAGCCAAGTCCCTAAGGGGCCCCATAACGTGCCTAACGCTAGAGCTCCCAACTACCAATAACCCCAACCTCTGTGATTCCCCGGATAATGTAGGCTGAGTGGTGTCCTCGGAAACAGGACAGGCGACAGCATCTGGTTCAGCGACAGCGTCAGCCACAGACAGCACCTGGAACCTGTTTGTCCGACAAACCGGGTAGGCCTTACGTGCGGCCACCTGGGAAGTCTTTAGCCGCCTGCTTCGCCCCGGGGCGACCTCCCACTCGACCACAGGTGAGGGATCAGCCTCAGTGCGAGCAGTAACTGGGTTGGCCACCGGTGAGGACCGATCGGAGGACTCGGACATGCTGTACGTCCGTTGGATCCCCACGGGCGGCCCACAACAGTGGTGCCCATCCACTGTAGCCTCAAGCTGTGCAATCGAAGCCATCAAAGCCTCAAGCTGAGAGCGAAGTGTCACCAACTCGGCTCGCATCCGCACACAACAATCGCAGTCCCTGTCCATACTAAAGACGGTGGAAAACTAAACTGTGCAGATAAACGGAATATCGGCACGTGCTCTGCAACTCTACTATAGACCCTAACGAACTCAGGAACTGTGTCTAATAATACGCAGATATTCAACAAGCTAACTACCGAAGTACTCAGGTGAAACTAAATAATTCGCCCCTGATTAGGAACAAAATCGGTTTACTTTCCGCCACAAACGAAAACGCGAGAACTATGGCTATTGGATATTAAATTTGCACGCAGAAATTCAAGAAACTAAACTGTTAAAGCACACAGATTATATAACAAAATTCGCTCCTGGTTAGGAACTCGTAAATGTCACAAATTTTGTAATGAGCAGATGATTTTTCTTTAGCTACTACATCTGCACAAAACACCATGCTGGGCATGAGGTAAGTTACTTTTGTTGGAAGATGATCTCACTTAACATTCTTGTGAGCAAATAGCACAGTCACTATTTTCACGTATTGTGCTTATTAAGGAGATTAAATTACAGTGATCAGTGTAGATAATATGAAACAGGCATTTTGTACTGAGATGAGAAATATTTTATTTCGTGGATATTTCAAGTCAAACTTCGCACTTCCTGTTACGCAACTTTTATAACGTACTTCAATAGCGAGTATTAGTTTTCACTAAGAACACTATTAGTTTCTTTTGGGATTTAATTATTTTCGTTACTTCAAATACAGCGTTTCACATAGATTAAGGTTTTGTTTCAAGGCGCTGTTCACATGCGCAACACAGGGTCAACCGTCAGTATTTCTCGGCGGTTGGATACGATATCTAAAGTGCACGTTACACGAGGAGAAAGTTTTTTAAAACAGAATATTCAGTATTTTCATTTATAAATGAATTTCCATAGGAAGCTTACGTAAATTTCCTTGAAAGTAAACACGACTGAAAATGTATCTATTATGCCAATTAAAATTAAAAATTTTCGAAAGATTTGGTCATGTTCGTTGTTTACGCTCATGGCAGCTGTAATTACAGGGATGTATCACTACTATATTAGAGACTTGTGATAATAAATAAAAATAATTTCCACGGGATCATACTATCCACCCTCTAACAACTTATACAGCAGATTTTATCAAGTAGCCTATGTGATAGGTCTATCATACTCCGCATTCCATTAATAATACTTTATTGACACTATCTTCCTAACTCAATTAATAACATCCTTGAAGGACTTCACATATATCACTGCAGATATCGGAAACTATCTTAGATACAGCAACTATTAAAATGCCGTGTTATTACTAACGTCAATGTCTCCAGTTGCTAATAATAAATTCATCTTTTGTATCTGCAGCTCTTGTCGTTCTTTTCGTGTCTGCAGTTATCTGCAGTTAAATTATAAGATACAGGTTCCGCTTTCTTGCAAACACACTATTTTTTCTTTTTACCCAAACATGTTACTTACACACACACGCACACACAGACACACACACACACACACACACACACACACACACACACACACACACACACACACACACACACAGAGAGAGAGAGAGAGAGAGAGAGAGAGAGAGTGAGAGAGAGAGAGAGAGAGAGAACAAAATTCAAATTCGGTGCCAAACTCTCTCGGAAAACCATGAACTCCGAAGGGATTAAGGAACACAACATCGTAGTGCTCACAGCGTTTTGCGAAGTGAAAAGACGTTTATGGAAACGAAATTACATAAAGTACATTAATATGTGTCTGTAGTGCCCTCAGAACGCAAAAGAAAAAGGATCAACAACAAAACGCGAGCAATAGCGAACATATACGCAAAATATTCTGGCACGCAAAAATCACGTTTAAAAAAAAAAAATTAAAAGCTGTCTTAACTACTCGATGAAATTCACATTTATATCGTTTGGTTTGCAGATGACAAGCTATCAGTGCAGGACATCATACAATTGGTCCTGCCAAACCATATAATGTAAAATCACGGTAAGAAGGAAAACAAACAAAAACTTTATTTGGGCTTCACTTTTTTAGATCAGTTACAACCTAAAATATCTTCACTTTTTACAGTTTTCAATAAACAAAACCCACCGACCATGGCACAGAGGTGCTGAAACATGTTTGAGTAAAAAGAAAAAAAAGAGTGTTTGCAAAAAGGCGGAACCTATATTCTATAATGCTAATATGTTGGACCTCGATTATTTTCGGGTGTTAGATTTCCGCCGCAGTTGTAATGAGAAGCCAGCGAAAAATGTCAAGTGCACTCTCTCCATACATTAACCGCTTACATACAAATTCAGAAACCTAAATTCTTTTCCTACGTCATTTTGCTTACTTTGTCAAAAACAATGTTCCCGCCGAGAGAACAATCCTCTCTGCATTAGCGCCAAAAAACAACGACGCAGCGTTAATATGCTACGCTCGGTATCTGTGTTGTATTCCATTCCATCGAGCGTAAACGCTTATTCACTGATGCAAACGAATGGTGGGGATCCCTGGTGAACTGCTCGCGAATGTGGCCTTCGCTTGAGTTAGCTTCCATTCTCTCCGATGTAAACCACAGTTTAAGGGTTAAAAGCATCACTCGGTACTACAATGAAACTTATGTTGCCACCAGAGCAATGATTATCCGAATATGGCGTTGTATGACGAGTGAAACCAGTAATAATGAATCACATTGCGCGCGACCTGTGGTTGTTTTATCTGAAAATTAATCCTGAAGGTTTGGGAAACCATTATTGTGCCAAGTACCTTCCAGTTTTTATCAAGTTTCTAACGACACAGAGGATTCGTCTCTCCTATTCTAGATACTTTTGTGAAAAGACTAGTTAATATGAATGCCGCTGGATTATCTGCTGCCGGCCGCGGTGGTCTAGCGGTTCTAGGCGCGCAGTCCGGAACCGCGCGGCTGCTACGGTCGCAGGTTCGAATCCTGCCTCGGGCATGGATGTGTGTGATGTCCTTAGGTTAGTTAGGTTTAAGTAGTTCTAAGTTCTAGGTGACTGATGACCACAGATGATAAGTCCTATAGTGCTCAGAGCCATTTTTTTTTTTTTTTATTATCTGTTACCGTAGCAAGAAATACCTACATACATACGTTGCAAACAGTGAATGGCGAAGAACAATTTGTGTCGTTTACAGTTCCAATTTTGCCACTTCGTATCGCATATACAGTCATAATACAGTGCTCTCATCGCTCTTGCAATAGAAGAAAATTTGCACTGCTCTAAAGACGGGCATGCAGTTGCCATCAGATCCATCATCGCATGTGTGACAAACTCGAGCTTGATAGTCTGCAAAGTTAACCATCGATTGCTTTTTAAATGGTACCCTCAACGGTCAAAATAAAATAAATACAGTGACTCCAAGTAAAAGATTTCATTTCTTCTCTGTATTTATTCTCGTATTGTGTCCGTAGAAATCCGTTCTTCGTTTCCTCATTTTATCAGTTTTTTTCAGTGTAACCACTAATTTAGTTCCAGGGAAAAGTCAGAGTATCTTGCTGTTAATTTATCCGGCAAAGGATTGTCTAAGAGAAAATTTCTTTCAAGTTTTTGGACTCTTAGATCAGTTAATCAACACTCAAAATACTACTGCTACCCCAATTATTTTGCTTTCTTCTCTGTCCGCATTATAATTTCTCAAGTGACTTTAGTAAATGTAAATTGTCCCTTAGGTGAATCAACTTTGAAAAAGAAAGGAACTGGGAAAAGATGCTCGCAGAATGTGATTCAAAGCGGCAAACTTTTGATTAGCAGTCAATTTGTTGGTAATACGGCGACCGATGTAACAGGATTTTGACTGGTACAGTAGCAGTCGAAATTGAAAATACGATACAAACAACGAAGGAATACACGCTAGCAATAATGAAACTTTCGGTCTGAAGCGGAATATGCACTGCTATGAAACTTCCTGGTAGACTAAAACTGTATGCCTGACCTGGACAGTGTCGGCAAAGGAGAGGTTCTGATTTAAGGTCCCGGCCAGACAAACAGTTTTAATACCTTATTTTCATGTGCATGGCTGTTCGACGGAGCATTCCATCATGCTTCTGAGAAACACACAGACTGAAATGTTGTATTCATTCGCCGACACCGGACAAGCGAGTCTGAACTATAATCTCCCTCTGAACGCGAATATACACAATGGACGCTCGAGTGCATGTTGGAGACACACGGTTGACGAAATATGGACGTTTGGGGTCTGGCTGTGAAGCGTGCTCGGACAGCCTAATGGTATGGTGACCGCTCGCGATAAGCACGAAATCCCGGTTCTGTGAAGGTCGGAAGGTAGAAGCAGACTTCAACACATTTCTGAAATACAGCATACATTATGGTTTTGAAAATGATAGTAAATATAATAAATGTCAAGCCATAAATCAGATCATGACACTCGTGATAAAGAAACGTAATATATAAAGCAAGATAAACATTAAAAGCATAGAAACAAAACTCTCGGAGAGCAACTTAAGTCAACATTTAAAAAATTATCTCTAACTGGTTTCCTGATGGATAGAAAACATTCATCTTTCTAGCATTTTATCAAAATACAATAGCCTCTTCCAAATACAAAATTAGGTACACGGTAATGCGCTTTACGCGAATGATAACACACGCAGATGGAATCTATATAAGGTGATAACGTGCACAGGAACTTCATTTTCTTGGACATCACTCTTCTTCAATTTGCAGAAGCTACTCGTGCGACTACCCCAAGGACGAGTCGTGAATCGTGCTTGGGTAGCTCAGTCGACGGAGCACTTCCCTGCAAAAAGCAAAGGTACCGAGGTCGAGTCTCGGTCCGGCACACAGTTCTATCTGCCAGAAAATTTCATATGAGCGCACACTGCACAGTGAAAATATCATTCTCGAAACGTCCCCCAGGCTGTGACTAAGCCATTCCTCCGCAGCATCCTTTATTTTCGGACTGCTAGTGCCGCAAAGTATGCTCGATAACTTCTGTGAAATTCGGAAGGTAGGAGAAGGCTACCGGCGAAAGAAAAGCTGTGAGGCGCGGTCGTGAGGTCAGCCTGAATACTTCAGTAGGTAAGACCTTTGCACACGAAGCGAAAGAAAGGTAGCGACTTCGATTCCCAGTCCACCACAAAGTTTTAATCTGCCAAGAAGTTTCAAATGATAATCACTTTTACCTGGTAACTGTGAATAAGATACAAGGAAACACGCAAATAAAGAAAAAAAAAACCAGCCGGCCGCGGTGGTCTAGCGGTTCTGGCGCTGCAGTCCGGCACCGCGGGACTGCTACGGTCGCAGGTTCGAATCCTGCCTCGGGCATGGGTGTGTGTGATGTCCTTAGGTTAGTTCGGTTTAAGTAGTTCTAAGTTCTAGGGGACTTATGACCTAAGATGTTGAGTCCCATAGTGCTCAGAGCCATTTTTTGAACCAATAAAAAAACAAAAATAATTGTAACTTCTATATAGTTTTATAAGATTTCAGACGCGTTATGCCACTGGTTATCTACAGTTACGGAAATTGTCGCCATTTTCAAGTAACCACATATGACAAAAAGCCCCGCTGACGGAATGTCAGGAAATATCCAGGTACTGTATTTCAGCTCGATGGACACTCCAGAATAATACGAGAGGCGTTCATTATTTTTCTTCTGAAAGCAGGTTGGTTTTATTCAGGATTCCAACACACCATATTATTACTCGCTCTTTTGGCTACAAAACCCTTTTTTTTCAACATAATCTCCGTTCACTGCGACCACCATACGCTACCTTACTGGGAGGGTCAGTATGCCCGCATACTACTGCTCGACGTCGGAGCCAACCTCTTGTTGCGTCCGCATGATCCACGTGGTGTTACCGCGGAGTACATCCTTCATTGGGCCAAACAGATGGGAGTCAGAAGTTGAGACATGCAGGCTGTAGGGAGGATGAGGAGGAACAGTTCAATGAAGATTTGTGAGCTGCTCTCGGGTGCCCAGATTTGTATCAGCACTACCAACAGAGACGTCCAGTCGTGCAGCGAGGCGTTTGATTGTGATCCGCCGTTCACCTCGAATGAGTGTGTCCGCACGTTTAACATTGCAGGAGTCGCAGCCGGCCGGCACTCGCCAGATCTGACAGGTCTGCGCGACCTTGTTGCGATGATGACAGACGTCTCACTCAACAACTCACCACGCTTGTGGTCATCCGCCACGTCTCCGTACACAATCCGCAAGCTCATGAGAATATCTGCGATGCTCTGGTTTTCCGCCAAAAGAAATTCAGTGGCAGCCCTCCGATTGGAAGGCATCT
This sequence comes from Schistocerca serialis cubense, assembly GCF_023864345.2. Classification (NCBI taxonomy): domain Eukaryota; kingdom Metazoa; phylum Arthropoda; class Insecta; order Orthoptera; family Acrididae; genus Schistocerca; species Schistocerca serialis. The sequence continues at coordinate 421,614,097 of NC_064641.1, forward strand.
CCGTTACAGACGCCACTTTAAAAGGCCACGTATACCGCCCCCACCTGACGGAACTTCATGAAACCATAGGCGCTGAAGCAGAAATATTGCACGATGTCCCACAACAAATTACACATTTTTTTCAACCGAAATTGGCCGCGAAAAAATTGTTGCATTACTTACTGAACGCCCCTGGTACATTCTGCAAATTCGTGTCAAAAATCTTAACTTTTATATTGCATTCCTACCCTACATCTGTCGTTCTAGTATGCTGCACTTACAATTAAACGCATACTTGCTCTAAAACCTGCAAAGAGTCAAGTTTTGTGTAATTTTTTTTAACGTAAGAGATGAAACCGTTTCTTGGGCGTACGTCACTATTGGCAGAGAGTAAGAAGCTTTGTGAAGACTGTGGGACCGCAATGTCATCGAACGACGGCGGTGTGGTGGCGGGGTGGGGGAGGGGGAGGGGACTGGCTGTGCCAGGCGGTGCCGCCTGTGGGGGCGGCGGCAGCGGCGGCCCCCCACGTGACGGACGGCTCCCGACACTGCAGCGGCAGCTCAGAGCTTCCCGTCTGCACATATTGGCGCAGCCGAGGCCTACGTGAACGTGAAGGGACGCGTGAGACTACCTCGGGGCCAACGAGATACAGCCTACGGGCCCTGTGGCGTGCGTCACAGCACGTGACACTACTGGTCTTAAAGAGTTCCAGCGGCCGTCTCCGGCGGGGAACGAGTTACTGTGTCAGACTGGTTTATTAGTACTTTCCTCCTCGTTTAAATACGTGGATACTCTCGATAGTACACGGCAGAATTAAGACCTTTAGTGGATATCTTTTCATTGACATACTGATTTCCCTTGGGCACTGTTCACGATACATGGCGGGCAATGCGACTTGTATGACGTCACAAGTTCGTTGCGGGAGGGGGGGGGGGCTCATTTCTCTTCCGCCATGGACTACCTCCAGTGATCAGTGATGTCACGGTTTGAGGGGATGGGAGGGAAGCGACAGGTTAAAGTCGTATAAGATGGCTATTTTTTTATGATGTTATCGAATGTGTTAATATTTGCGAAGGAAAATATTTTTTGTTTAGAATTGTGGTCAGAGAAACAGTTGCTAGGCAATGGTATCTGTGTCTACGAGGGCAGCACTGTGGAGTCGTACAATCTTTCACAGTCAGTAGTGGGTAGCTGCGGGGTGCAGCAGGCGGGGTTCGTTCAGTGTTCAGTGTAATGCACGGACGCACGTTTGGAACTATGTAGTTTAAGATTTATTACTGGGGTAATGACGACTTACAATAATAGCTGTATAGCATACGGACATAAATAAAGGCTTTGAAATAAGAAAATGGTACTATTTGAAGTAAAAAGTTTATATTTATTTTTGTAGACTTGCATTGTTGGTCCATTCACCCTCATCACATTATTTGATAATTATTCTACTGATTGATCATTTGAGTTAATTTGCTGTACCATGGAAGTTATTAGATTAAATGAATTTTCATGTTACAGTCTATAATCGTTTTCTTTGACAGGTCCCTTCCTAACTGAAATTTCAGTCTTATGGGTTGAATCACGTGTTTCATTGGCATTCTGTGTCAAGATTATGAACCCAATTTCCCTGGACCAACTGTAATTTATTTTTAACAGTATTTCTTTATCTGTTCCGGAGTCTTGCTGTGATACTGTTTCTGCCAGTACTTCATTTTGCAGGTGAGATTCATAATACGTGATTGTTTAGTTTCCTTTGCGTAATGTCGGTTTCTTTATTTTACCAAGGCAGTACAGCAATGCAGCATTTTCGAGTGTTTCAGGTTACATTCTTGTACAGGTCGACATTACATTTTTTTAAATATACACTTACGTTATTTCAAACAGTTCGCACCGAACAAGTTCTATTGAGCGTGAAATTATTGGTTTGCTTATTTATTTGCTTATGAAAGAGATCGGTTTTCACACATACAGGATTCTCTTCAATTTCATGTAAGTGATGAGGCTTTGAGCTCAGTAGCACATTTAGGTTGTCAGTTCTTGTTGTACTTACGATAGCATACACACACAAGTAAAGGTGCTTATAATAGCTATTTTTTATCTTTCCCTAATAACTGAGTAAAAATATCCGAAATGTCAACTAGCTAATGCAGCAGCGCTAAAGTTTTTCGTTTTTAAATAAACTTTTGTTTAAAAATAGAGTAAAAAGAGTAAAATTCGCATTGGTTTGATACATTGCGTTACAACAGATATGGGCAAAACGATCAGTGCTATTTTAATAACAATGCCGACAGAAACGAGCAACAAACACTTGGCGTAAGAACTGGTACAGCATTGCTGAGGCAATAACGTTCCTGATGCTGTGCTCATGAGGTGGCGCACAACGGACTGTGCTATTGATTCTGGAGAGAAAAATGAACAGCATAGTGTTTCATTAGCCACGGCGACACTTAAATATTTTGATATTGTGGTTTCTCAACTTAGGTTTTATGTTTCACACACCTATAAATATATTAAATGCATATGTATTCCTATAATCATGTTCACTACGCATCCTAGCCATATTTCTGTGATTATTTCCGTACTCCTTACCTCATCTGATATTTTGTGTGTGTGTGTGTGTGTGTGTGTGTGTGTGTGTTTTGCTTCCAAATATTATAGGTAACGGGCACGGGTTCTTTGAGTGGTAGTTGCACTTTAGCTAACTTTTATGTAGAGCTTAAGTAGCGTGACGCTGGGTCACAGAGAGATTAGCAGACACTGGTCAGCAGCTATTGTATACTTTGGTACGGACGGCCGTGACGCATCTTCTTTGACCGTTTCCGCTGCTAGCTGTGGACCTTGGACCGTTAGCGTGGTGTCGCACTGTACCCTGGGGTTCGGGTAAGCGACGGTGTCCGCACAGGACATTTCTAGTAATGTGAGTCAGGAAGGTAAACGTGTAAAACTTGCTTTAGTTTGATATGCTGATGCCTTTCTTTCAGGCATATCGCAGAACTTATTTCGTTACGGATTGCTATGATGCTTAATAGTATTTCACTCCTTAAACTCGATTCTTTGTCTTACCGCAACGTAGCGATGGGAGAGTGCTTTGCGGCTGGTCCCGGCGGAGGTTCGAGTCCTCCCTCGGGCATGGGTGTGAATGTTTGTCCTAAGCGTAATTTAGGTTAAGTAGTGTGTAAGCTTAAGGACTGATGACCTTAGTAGTCAAGCCCCATAGGATTTCACACGCATTTGAACATTTTGGAGAGTGCTTTGACTAATCCGTATCTCATTTCAAGTAGTGTGTGCCTATTATGTGTAAATGTGTTGTGTGCTTGCTGTCTGTTCGATTTAGGATTCTCTTTCCTTGGTTAAATTTTATTTCGTTTCGCGAGTTTCGGGCTTCTTGGCCCACGTGAGATGATACTAGTAAGGAAGTGCTTTTCACGTGGGATACTGAGTCTTCATCTACTAATTTATCTTCTCTTACTGTGACTTTTTTAAAATAACTCTCAGTGTGAGTGTAGTTTTATTTGACACGAATATCTCTCGCGAGTTCTGTGATTTATATCGTTTTTGTTATCTGAATTAGACCACGTGCATTCCCGCCACTTGGTGAACCCTAAGCTCAGCATTATTATTTACTCAAGTTCGTTGTTCAACCTGAACTTCAAAAAAATGGGTCAAATGGCTCTAAGCACTATGGGACTTAACGTCTGAGGTCATCAGTCCCCTAGACTTAGAACTACTTAAACCTAACTAACCTAAGGACAGCACACACACCCATGCCCGAGGCAGGATTCGAACTTGCGACCGTAGCAGGCGCGCGGTTCCGGGCTGAAACGCCTGGAACCGCTCGGCCACAACAGCCGGCCCTGAACTTCAAACCGTGTGCCAATTTGCTTTCATTCTAAATGTTTCCTTATTTTACTTGCTTCTGAAGTGGAGATTCTCTATGCGAGTTACTGAGAACGCTGTTGACCGGTACAGCTAGTAACTCTCTGGCCCATCGGTACAAGTTTGGTGCACGGAATTATCTTATGGTTTCTTCTTTCTGTGTGTGGGATGTGCGTACGTTTGTAATTTGACGAATCCTTCCTTCACAAAATGGTTCAAATGAATCTGAGCACTATGCGACTTAACTTCTGAGGTCATCAGTCGCCTAGAACTTAGAACTAATTAAACCTAACTAACCTAAAGACATCACACACATCCATGCCCGAGGGGCTGAGGTAGGATTCGAACCTGCGCCTTCCTTCAGACGAAATATCAAAAGAAGAAATAACACTGTATCGGATGCACGCTCAAAGGATGACAGAGCAGGCAAAAAATTAATTACGTAACTTTATTTTTTTCGGAGCGATAATTACTACTTTACGAGCAACACTCGTACACTTCAAATACAGCGCGTTCCAAAGTCTGAGAACAGGTCCACGACATACGTGACGTCACTGGAGGTAGGTGAGATGCGGGGCAGCCGCTTTTGGCCGTGGGGCAGGGTCACTTTCATTCATTTAATGGGAACGCCGGCGAGGCGTGGCAGGAGCACATTCGCCATAAATTAACGCAGCGCGTGCGGCGTGACGTGCAACGCACACAGCGCACACGGCAGGCGGCGGCGACACGCCCGCGGGCCAGCTGCTCCTACTGGCTCGACACAACAGCACAAAGCCGCGCTGCGCGAACCATCCGTAGCGCAAAATTACGTTCTGTTGCGAGGCGAAGGTATACATTAAAATCTTGGATTTCTGCCCAGCCACAACTAACCTTTTTTCAGCAAATTTCGTGCTGTGGCTTCCACAGCCATAGAATTGGACCATTATGAATACGGCCGCTTCTGCCGCATGATAAATCTTTATTTCTGACCCAGCCAGTTCCGCGGCGTTAGAGCCACATCTTCAGCGATAACGATTTATGTAAAGAAGAGTAAAAACGAATAAAGATCATGATCCGATTGAACTGTAATGGCACAGTACATGAACCTATATGGGGAAAATTATGTACACACATTTATAATTTTTTACAAACGGTAAGCAGTAGATGCTACAGCATTCTTCGTCCCACAGTGATAAAACTGTTTAACCGTCCAGTTTTAAATAAAGCAGAATGTAGGGATCATCATCCCGATACAGGAAAACCACAATAAGACTAAAGTGGTAAACTAATTGAATGTCAAAGATAAAACAAATGGTATGTGTAGGTGGTGAGAGCTACGGGGAGGTAAAATAAATCTCAAAGCAGAGCTTGGACGATTGTACGGTAAGTCAAGTATAGATATAATGCTGCATAAAATGCTACGCAACTGTTCCCAAGTCGCTTTCCGGTGCATACTTTCTCACTCACATACGCCTGTTTTCATCATCAGCGCTGGCACCAGTTTAGCCCACGGCCGCTGCGGACGTCATGTTTTACAGACGATTTTAAGCCTTAGCAACGCCTATATAAGATTTTATGTTTTCCTTTCCACAGTCCGTTTATTTACACGACGGTCGTTTTTTTTATGCAGCATTTTATTTAAATTTGACTTACAGTACAATCATACAAGCTCTGCTTTGAGGACGTAGTTTTCCTCACCCGGACACATCATATGTTTTATCTTTTACATCCATTCGGTGCACCACTTTATTGTTGTTGATGTTTCCTATATACTAGTTTATTTTAAATTGCACTACCTATCTCTTGACGGTTAAACAGTTTCGTCACAATGGCACCAAGAATGTTGAGTCATCTACTACTTACCGTTTTGTTAGTGTTTTACATCCCGTTGACATCAGGGTCATCAGAGACAGCCAACCAGTGAACCTTCCTTTTCGTCCGTGCCTCGGAAATTCCAAGGTCTGTGCCTCGGAAATTCCATGGCGATCGCCGCCAGCGTAGGTATGGCTGTTCCCGCTGAACAACTGGTTTTCGGTTATATCTATTTTTAAGGCCAGTTTAATCTGACTGTTAAAACCTCTCGAAATAACCAGCTTCTGAAATAACACATTTTCGGATTTTTATTCCTGTTATACCCCGTAAAAAACGCAGAAATCGAACAAAGATTGAGAAATTTCGGCTCCCCCAGTTTCAAGGTACATAGAATCAAAATATTAAATCAAATAGACAAATAAAAGAAAACTTAGTCCGTTTTCTCAAACAGTGCTAAGTGGGTGAATACTTCAAAAAATCAACAGTGTTCTCCTATTGATTCTAATTTGAAACTCTGCTCAAAAATCATGTTGTAATCTATGATTATACCACTATTTGATATTAAGAATAGACTGCGCTAAAGGGTGAGAACTGAGGTTGTAGCACTCTATTTTTCGTGTTAATTCGTCCTTTTTAGAGGGCTTCAAGCGGATAAGGGCGTATTCTGTAGACACACGCACCTGATCAGCTACTTCCTATTTTTATTGCAAATTTTGAATGAACTGTAATGTTTTAAGTTTTTTCCTTATATGATGACGCAAGTTTGTTGTGACTGCTCCCGTTTACAACCCTTTAGAGCAAATTATGCACTGTACTTCGTAAAATAGCTTCGTAAAGTACTTCCAGACGAGAGATGGTACCGTTCTGTAATACAACTGATGTCCAACGACGACAGCGATAAACTGCCGCCGTCTACAGGGTGGAGAAATCCTTCTTTCATCGGATGCAGGAAACCGGCCCTTAAGTATACAACAGACGCAGGACACAGGAGCGGCTAGACAACGATATGTTGCACTAGGTCACGCGGATAGAAGGAATCGATATTCGCTTTGTTGAAGGAACAATATCGGCATTCGCCTGAAGCGAGATAGGGAGACAATGGGAAATTGTGTTCAGGTTGTCACGTGGGGATTCAGTCACTGATCTATCTGAATGCGAGTCTGTTCTTCATCTGTGGGTTCAAAGCCTTGACATAATTTCTGAATGTGGAAACCACTGTAAATATTGATCACACATAATTAAAAAAATTCCAATTATTGTTTGTCTGAGGTGATGCTAAATCGGTGCATTAGTCCATTGAGCCTCTCAACTACTCTTTCAGCAGACTTCCGCTTCCAATACATACAAGCTGAAAATGCAGCCTCATTTGAAATGAAACCTCTGTCAACGAAAATCATTCTGACTGCTTTTTTCTACTGTGACTATAAATGTTCATAAATGTGTCTTACATAATTTGACAGCTACTGTGAGACTACGTGGTCAATGAGTCTCTGTTTATTAGACAGCTGAACATTCCACCAATGCATCTATAAACATTGTGTTAGGAGTATAGATACAGATATTGTGATAGCTGCTGCCTTAATATGTACCCACTTCAGTGTGTCAATTGTTTTTTCTCTGCACCTAAGAATCTTCCCACAAACATATTACATAATTTACTACTTGATGTTTCTGCACGGTCGTAACTGCAACAACGAACTGGACCACGCCTATCAGTAGAGATTATCCGTTTCGCATCCACACATTCACACTTGAATATCTGGCCTGTTGCCCAGGGGAAAATAAATATTAAAGATTTGCTTGTGCCACACACACTTGGAGGTACTACCCACCCTAAAAAGACTGTACTCGTAATAGCTATAGTTACTAGTCAGCAAATGAAGTTAATACTGATGTAGCGTTGTTCAGTACAATGTCCTCAGTCATCAAAGAAATATTGAAATGTTGTATAATCGATGTTACATGTCAGTGCTAATTGAAGGATAATGAGAGCATACGTAACTACCTGGCACAGAATAATGACAAAAATGATTAATAGTTACTTACACAGTCAATATGACGTGTTCATTGTGAAAACAGCTTCAATAAGCATGATACACAAGGCGCAGTCACATAAAGTGTATATCTGACATTGTCAGAACAGAAAAAAGTGGTCGTAAGCACGTGATCAAATGTGATATTATAATTTTTTTTAAAAACTTTCTATAAAACTTCTTAAAATTTCCATGAAAATTCTATACATTGTCTCAATTGTATTTAATACAAAAAAATATTTTTTTAACAAAGTGGCGACCAGTTTCGGCATATTAACCTCCATTTTCAGATCTGAGAACAGACAAACCAAAAGGAAAATGAGCCTTAAGTAACAAAGTTACGTAAAAATTGCTACTGGCCTACTTTTTAAAAATTTGTATATGGACGTTTCAAATGTATAAAATTTTTACGAAGCTGTACAGGCTTTTAGTTTCAACTGCTGTCACAGATAGCGTGGTACGTTCAACGAACTACTATTTCTTCTAAATAATTATTTCTTAATCTTATTAGTTTGCCACTACATAATAAATTTGTCTTTACTTTCGTTCTAGGCCGTGCGTAAGAGATTTTACCTAAATATTTAAAATAAGAATGATATGGACGATGTAACAGTTTTGTATACTGCCAGTGCATTTATAATACTACATGTGGTATGTTAATTCCCTGCAAAAAAATTCAAAGTAAGCCAGTACTAATCTTTACATAACTTTATTACATAAGACAATTTGTTATGGTTTGTCTGTTTTCAGATATGAAGGCGGTAGTTACGATACCTAAACTGGTCGCCACTCCGCAAAAAAAAAAAAAATTATTTTCGAAGTGTGCGTTTCGGTATTCACATACTACCATTCGTAGATATTCCGTAATAAAGAAATTGAAACTTAGCTCCATGTTTTCTAATAACGATGAACTACATTCATAAATACCAGAACAATTTACATAGTCTCAGAGATTGAGTAGAGGTACTGAAGTTATACTGATTTTCATTCATACGTATTATTCCGTCACTATCGAGATCACCGAGTTTTGTTTTTTAGTCTCTGTTGTGGAATTTAGCACAGTGCTTTTACTGCGCGTTTTGAGATACTTGAAATTGTTATTGTTTTGTTTTTAATATATCATTTGATCTGCTGATGTGGTATGCAAAGCGAGACGAGACAGAGAAGAAACATCACTAGTAACATATGAAGACTTTGAATATTTCAGCCGTGTGGCGTCATCCAGAAGGCAAGCTCTTTTTCTTCTGTTTTTGAGGTTAATGGACGTCCCGACCGTTGCTCGTCTTCTACAGGCTCATTTACGTTTTTAAATACTACTAATAATTCCAGAATGAGATTTTCACTCTGCAGCGGAGTGTGCGCTGATATGAAACTTCCTGGCAGATTAAAACTGTGTGCCCGACCGAGACTCGAACTCGGGACCTTTGCCTTTAGCGGGCAAGTGCTCTACCATCTGAGCTACCGAAGCACGACTCACGCCCGGTACTCACAGCTTTACTTCTGCCAGTATCTCGTCTCCTACCTTCCAAACTTTACAGAAGCTCTCCTGCGAACCTTGCAGAACTAGCACTCCTGAAAGAGAGGATACTGCGGAGACATGGCTTAGCCACAGCCTGGGGGAGGTTTCCAGAATGAGATTTTCACTCTGCAGCGGAGTGTGCGCTGATATGAAACTTCCTGGCAGAAGTAAAGCTGTGAGTACCGGGCGTGAGTCGTGCTTCGGTAGCTCAGATGGTAGAGCACTTGCCCGCGAAAGGCAAAGGCCCGAGTTCGAGTCTCGGTCGGGCACACAGTTTTAATCTGCCAGGAAGTTTCACTACTAATAATACTTGTAAACAGTTTTCAGAGTTACAACCCTATCAACATACACCAATCGCAACATTTTATGAGTTTCTTTGGCACTTTTTTGCAACTTGAAACAAATTTTATGTTCACGCATTGTTCGAAAGCCATGACGCGCGAGCGACACGGTACACACAACCTCAGTCTAGCGTCTCTGGACGCTTACTGACAAGTCAGAACGTGTTCCAACTTGACGCTGCCCGTCGCAACGGATCATGCTATCGGAATAATTCCATCAAATGGTTGCAGAGTCAGCAGTTACTGCCAAAAAAAAATTAAGTCACTGTGTTTTTTGATCACACCTCCTGTTCTGTTATAATTAGATCGAATATTTTCGTTTGGAATCCAAACTATTAGTTTGAAGGCGTAGATGACGAAAACATCCGAGAGTGGTTAGTGATGCCTATAAAGCAATATTTAGGCAGCCAGGGGGTGCGGATATGATGAACAAATTGTGTTCCACAGGGGAAGAGAGTGAAGGCGAGGTGATCGAGGAACCTCTTACAACGCACACCGAGACAGTGAAGTGTGTTGGTAAGTATTAAGAGCATTTAGATTGCAGGACAAAACTTTTGTTTTACTTTATCAATGTTTTGACTCTCCGTAAAAAGATAATGATCGCTTAGAGAAAAGGGAATTAAAATTAGAAACCGAGAAAACTGAAGGATTATTTCCACAAAGTGAACTGAAAACAAGTGATAAGAAATGTAGTGTGTTGTAAATGTAATTTTGTAAAACAAAAAAAAGTTAGTTCCCGGCGAATAAGGCGCCAGTAATGCTGTGGGCTTTCAAAAGTGACATGTAGCATGTTCTGTGACAACAGATATTTGGGTGGTGGGTGTGTTTCGGTTAATCATCCCGTCTCGAGTCCGCATTCACCCAGGTAATTTACACAGAAAATATCCTTACAAAAACTACTAAATTTTGTTGTTGGATTTCGGGTTCACCCTGTACAGTCTATAACACAGGAAGTGCAAGAAAAATTAAAAAAAAAACTCTTTGTACACTAAGAAATAAGAGTGAGTTACTATCAGAGCATTACTTGCGAAGCGTGTAGCAATCCTTACATTATTATTTTTGCGTAGATGAGTCATAGTGAATATCAGTCGAGAAGTCAGGAGTCTGCGGTTGAGGCCCACATGTGGCAACCTGGAGCAGACACGGGTCAGTGTTTGAAGAGCGCAGTTGCAGACGCGTTGCCAGCCTCCTCAGCAGTTACACAAAGAGTACTGCTGTGAGTGTGGTAGGCGCGTGTTTACCGCATGAGTTGTGTGGGCCGTTTGTTGGGCACCGACATACCAAAGGGCAAACACCAGCGCGGAAAAAGCCGGCGCGCGTTTGTAACCCAGCGCTCTGCCCCGCCCCGGAATGTGAGCTGAGCTGCTACCGAGCGCCGTATTTCACAGCTGTCCAGCGGTCGCAGTCGGCGGGCCCTCCACAACCTCTCTCACTCACTCTTTGTCCTCAGTAAAGAGCAAATCATGTTCAACATGCAGCTCACTGCGTAACCCATCCGAGTCACAGTTGTGAACTTCTTCATTTTAACCTTCCGCGCGAAATATCTCTGTTGTGGAACGACAGCTGGTTGTGATACAGAACAAAATGTAATGTGGGAATCTTTCAAGAGCTAAACAAATTCACCTACTACAAACGCCCCCCTTTTTACTTCAATAGTTTATTCTGTTGGTTATCGGACTAATCAGAAAAGCGGGATGACAGGTTATATCCAGATACGCGGACGGCTGATTAATTCTGCCGTGTTCCTCAACCGACCTACGCACGGCTTCCAGGATGTATATTTAATGATGTCTAGCCACAACGAAAAGATTGAACTTGAAAAATACGTTCAGAAAGATTTAACTGCCCCACTTACTCCACTAAAATTCCGGTATAGAATTACGTCGATTGTCACCTTACCAAGATTAAAACTTTCAGGTGGCATCAATGGCGACCACTCATCTAATATTATACGAAACTTCTTCCACATTAACAGAAACACATAATCTACTCACAGCACTTCTCAAAATCTACATCGAACAAATTTTCCTTCAACGACAGCCGGCCGGAGTGGCCGAGCTGTTCTAGGCGCTTCAGTTTGGACCGCGCGACCGCTACGGTCGCAGGTTCGATCCTGCCTCGGGCATGGACGTGTGTGTTGTCCTTAGGTTGGTTCCATAGTGCTCAGAGCCATTTGAACCATTTGACACTGGGGCGACACACCGACCGCCATCAACGGCCGCTCCTCCAACTCTGAAGTGCATCTCTCTCGACTGTCCAAGCGCGCGTAATCTACGAAATAGGGGACTCCCCGTCTATTGGCGCGAAACTCTTCATTCCGTCCCCCAGCGGGCCCAGGGGTTAGAATAGGCCTGAGGTATTCCTGCCTGTCGTAAGAGGCGACTAAAAGGAGTCTCACACGTTTCGGCCTTTATGTGATGGTCCCCTGTAGGGTTTGACCTCCATTTTTCAAAATTTTCCCGAAGAGCGAGCCAATTGGGGAAGGGCGCCTTACATGGTACATCATGTTCATCATGGGCTGAGACCTATCGCATTCTTCGTCGACGTGGATCTGCACTTCTGCTCAAAAGTGGTTCAAATGGCTCTGGGCACTATGGGACTTAACATCTGAGGTCATTAGTCCCCTAGAACTTAGAACCACTTAAAAATAACTAACCTAAGGACATCACACATCCATGCCCGAGGCAGGATTCGAACCTGCGACCGTAGCGGTCGCGCGGTTCCTGACTGAAGCGCCTAGAAGCGCTCGGCCACAACAGCCGGCGCACTTCTGCTCATTCTCCAACTGTTCGGCGAGGTCATCCTACTGGGTGCGTATTTTTTCATCAACTGTGCAGTATCGGTTTCTACGCTGACAATGATAATGGACTTATTTGCTTGGTTGCACCTGATATCCAGCACGGTAGCCAGTCCATTGTAGTGGGGCCGCCATGTACACTGTTGGTTGTAGCCCCCGACCACACAGGGATCGCTCTGCTGACGCCTGCGCCATTAACTCCCCACTTATGCCGAGGAGTAGATGCCCATCAGCCTGGGGCATCGGGACTCCTGGCAATGGCCATCCTTCCAGGTGGCCTTTGCTGCAGCTGGGTGGCGCCCCTTGGGGAGGGCCCCTAGTCGGAGTGGGTGGCATCAGGGTGGATGACATGCCATGAGGCGTTGTACATCATCTCTTGCTGGTGGTCAAACACCAGCAGTTTCTAAGCGTTCGCAGGCTCAATTCAACGCACAGACGTATGACCCCAAATCGTTTCCCTCCTTGGCCACACTATGGGAGGAACGTCTGGTTAAGGACGGCAGTAGCTCTTATTCGCCCCAGTACCTAGCATGTTCGAAAGCTGAAGGGGAATCTTTCATAACGATGAAGCCCCAGTTCTTTGTTGAGCATTTAAAGAACAAGTTTGGGGAGGTGGAGGGCTTGTCCGAAATGAGATCTGGGTCAGTCTTGATCAAAACAGCATCCTCTGCTCAGTCACAAGCGTTACTCGTTTGTGACAAGCTGCGGGATGTTTTGTAACCATCACGCCCCATAAGAGCTTAAATATGGTCCAAGGTTTCATATTTCAAAGGGACCTTCTTTCGCAGTCTGACGATGAGCTGCACACCAATTTAGAGCGGCGAGTTGTACATTTCGTTTGGCGTGTCCACCGGGGTCCGAGGGATAATCAGGTTGCCACCGGTGCCTTCGTCTTGGCCTTTGAGGGTGATACATTATCCGAGAAGGTCAAAGTGATGGTCTACTGCTGTGATGTACAGCCCTATATCCCTCCCTCAATACGCTGCTTTAAATGCTGGAATTTCAGCCATATGTCTTCCTGCTGTACTTCCAGCATCATACGTCGAGACTGCAGACGTCCTTCACATCCCAGTACTCCCAATGCCCCGCCTGCCATCTGTGTCAACTGCAGATAGCACCATTTATCTTTCTCGCCTGACTGCAGGATTCTCCAGAAAGAAAGGAAAGTCATGGAGTATAAGACCCTGGACCGACTGTCCTACACTGAGGCTAAGAGGAAATTTGAACGCCGACATCCTGTACATATGACATCGTCTCACGCCACCACTACAACGGTTCTAGCCCCATCAGTTCTGCCAACCCCATCCACCTCTCAGAGCCAAAAGACTACACCTACCCCCTTGATGGTGGGGGCACTTCCATACCTGTTGCTCCTGCACAAACTACTTGATATCACTCCCCACTTCTGCACTGGAGAAGTGTAAGTCTTCTTCAGATCCTCCCGGTAGGAAGGGGTCCCTTACGTCACCCCCATCCCAGGTTTGTGCTACAGGGAAAGATGACATACTCCAGTGGCTGAAGAGCCCGAAAGCAGCTGGTTGTAGGGCCTCATGCTCATCCTGTCCCGGAGACGGAATCAGTGAAGTCCTCCCACCCAGCGAAACCCAAGGAGCAGCGAGAAAAATCCAAAAAGAAGACCCCAAGACGACGAGAATTGCGGTGGCACCCACACCACGGCTACCTACAAGCTCTGCGTCTGCAGATGAGGTGGAGATTCTGGCGTCTGCTAAGGATCTAGATCTCGCCAGGCTCTCAGACCCAATGGATATAGACTGCTCAGGCAATAAGTCGGTGGCAGCACGTGACCCTGAGGCATAAACTGTCTCAGTGAATGTTCCATTATTTCTCAGTCTCACGATGACGTCGTCCTCCAGTGGAATTGCGGCGGTTTTTTCCACCGCCAGGCTGAGCTACAGCAGCTGTTAAGCTTTACACCTGCTTTCTGCATTGCCCTCCAGGAAACCTGAATCCTGGCAATGCGGACCCCTACCCTCCACGGCTATAAGGGATATTACAGGAACCATATGACTATAATAGTGTGTCAGGTGGAGTTTGCGTTTATGTCTTGAACTCGGTCTATAGTGAAACTGCGACCCTTCAAACCCCTCTTGAAGCTGTGGCTGTCAGGATACGGACGACGCAGGAAATAACTGTCTGAAACGTACATCTCCCACCAGATGGTGCGGTACCCCTGAATGTATTAGCTGCACTGATTGATCAACTCCCTAAACCTTTTCTACTTTTGGGAGATTTTAACGCCCATAAACCCTTGTGAGGTGGCACCATGCTTACTGGGCAAGGCAGTGATGTCGAAACTTTACTGTCTCAGTTCAACCTCTGCCTCTTAAATACTGGGGCCACCATACATTTCAGTGTGGCTCATAGTAGTTACTCGGCCACTGATTTATCAATCTGCAGCCCAGGACTTCTCCCATCTATCCACTGGAGAACACAAGACAACCTATGTAGTAGTGACCATTTCACCATCTTCCTGTCACTGGCCCGGCGTCAGGCCCAGGGACGCCTGCATAGATGGACTTTAAACAAGGTGAACTGGGTAACTTTCATCTCTGCTGTCACCGTTGAATCTCCCCCACTCGCGAACATCGATGTGATGGTTGAGCAGGTGACTTACAACAATCGTTTCTGTGGCAGAAAACGCGATCCCTCGCTCTTTAGGGTGTCCCCAGCGAAAGGCAGTCCCTTGGTGGTCGCCGGAAGTCGCTGAAGCAATTAAGGAGCGTCGGCGAGCTCTACAGCAGCATAAGCGGCACCCTTCCCTGGAGCACTTCATAGCCTTTAAACGGCTCCGTGCCCGCGTTCGCCAACGTATCAAATGATGGAAGCAGGAGTGTTGGGAGAGATACATCTCGACCATTGGGTGCCATACGTCCCCTTCCCAAGACTGGGCAAGGATCAAACGTGTTTTTGGGTACCAGACCCCAACAGGTGGTCCCCGTGTTAACATAAATGGCGTGTTATCTACCAACACAATCGCGATTGCTGAGGACTTTGCTGAGCACTATGCTGGAGCCTCTGCGTCGGAGAATTACCCTCCAGCCTTTCGCACTCTCAAAGGGCGGCTGGAAGGGAATGCCCTGTCGTTCGCTACACACCACACTGAACCATATAACGCCCCATTTACAGAGTGTGTGCTCCTCAGCGCCCTTACACATTGCCCCAATACTGCTCTTGGGCCAGATCGGATCCACAGTCAGATAATTAAACATCTCACATCTGACTACAAGCAACATCTCCTCGTCATCTTCAAGCGACATCTTTCCATCGCGATGGCGGGAAAGGACCATCATTCCGGTGCTCAAACCCGGTAAAAACCTGCTTGATATGGATAGCTATTGGCTCATCAGTCTCACCAACGTTCTTTGTAAGCTGCTGGAACATATGGTGTGTCGGCAGTTGGGTTGGGTGCTGGAGTCACGTGGTCTACTGGCTCCATGTCAGGGGGCTTCCGCCAGGCTCGCTCTACCACTGATAATCTTGTGTCCCTCGAGTCTGCCATCCGAACAGCCTTTTCCAGACGCAAACACCTGGTTGACGTCTTTTTTGATTTACGAAAAGGATATGACACGACCTGGCGACATCATATCCTTGCCACATTATACGACTGGGGTCTCCGAGGCCCACTCCCGATTTTTATCCAAACTCTCTTGTCGCTTCGTACTTTCTGTGTCCAAGTTGGTGCCTCCCATAGTTCCCCCCATCTCCAGGAGAATGGGGTTCTGCAGAGCTCCGTATTGAGTGTATCTCTACTTTTAATGGCCATTAATGGTCTAGCAGCAGCTCTAGGGCCGTCCATCTCACCTTCTCTGTATGCAGACGACTTCTGCATTTCGTACTGCTCCACCAGTACTGGTGTAGCTGAGGGGCGCCTACAGGGAGCCATCCACAAGGCGCAGTCATCGGCTCAAGCCCACGGTTTCCAGTTTTCGGCCCCAAAGTCGTGTGTTATGCACTTCTGTTGGCGTCGTACCTTTCACCCGGAACCAGAACTTAATGACGATCCACTCACTGTAGTGGAGACATGTCGATTCTTAGGACTGGTGTTCGACACTTGATTGACTTTGCTTCCTCACCTTCGTCAGCTTAAGCGGAAGTGGTGACAGCACCCCACTGACATCCGCTGCCTGAGCAACACCAACTGGGGTACAGATCGCTATAAGCTGCTGCAGCTCTACAGTGCCCTTGATCAATCCCGCCTTGACTATGGGAGTGTTGTTTATGCAGCGTTGGGTTTACTCGACCCAGTGCACCACTGTGGCGTTTGACTGGCAACAGGAGCTTCTACGACGAGTCCGGTGACCAGCACCCTAGTGGAGGCCGGAGTCCCTCCACTGCAAGTTAGGCGTGTACAACTGCTGGCCAGTTACGTTGCACACGTTCGTAGTTCTCTTGCGCATCCGAATTACCATCTCCTTTTCCCACCTACGGCGGCTCCATTCTCCTGTCATTGTGCTGTACGTCTCCTTTCTTTTCTTCTTTCCCTAGTGTAATTATTTTACCGGGAACAAGGGACTGATGACCCAGCAGTTTGGTTCCTTGCCGCCGCCCCCCCCCCCCCAACCCCCCCCCCCACACCCCCGCCTCCTTTAAACCAACTAACCAACCAACCTGTTCATTCTGGTAGCTTCTATAAGATCAACGATATAGTGTTCATCGGATGTAGGTGGTTGTGATCGAATACTAGTCAGGGGTATCCATAATGGTATAATTATACTACTCGGACACTGAGGTATGTAAAACTCTTAATCTTCTCTACATTAAAATAAAATGTTTTAAATAATATGGTACTGGAACAACGGCGTTTTTTCACGTGTAGCGCGACACATTCCAGGCATTTATTCCCATTTCCAGGTGCTTTGGAAGTATGTATTGGTACTCTATGTAAGTCTCCGACTGTGTTGTTCTGATACTCTTGCCCTGCAGTTATATTTTTATTGTTTTACTGCAATAAGAAGATACAAATCTAGGAATTTTTAGATGCTAATGTTAGAAATTAGTATTTTTGTGTCATAAGAAGATGACTAACTTTCTGACAAAAGCATACAAAAATTCGCAGATCGTTTTTTTCTGATTTTCCAACTGCAGTAAAACCATAAATATACGACTGGATGGCAAGAGAAACAGAACAGCACACACACACAAATCACATGGAATACCAGTTGAAACTTCCACAGCGGTTGAAAATGGGAATAAATTCCTAATATTAGTGTGCTTGTTATACCCTGCCTTTTGTACAATTACGAGGAAGTCTCGAATGGAAAGATTAGAGACCTTATTTCGCTACCTAATTATTTTGATGTATTATGATATTATTAGATTACTATATTATTTTATTAGATTATTATAAATGATTGAAGCGATTTCATCAATTCAGTGTAGCTGCATTAATTTACATCTGTCCACAACGCTCAACATTCGTACCGAAAAACTCAGTTTTGTATTGCTTAAGGTGCACTTCAGATTCCTGCCAGGAGATGGCAGCAGTGAGCAGTTTAGGCAAGATGACGACGGGTGCCGAGAAAGCGTATGTTGTTCTTGAAATACATTCACGTCCGTGTGTCGTAATAGTCTAACGACAGTTCAATACCAAGTTCAGCAAAGATCTACCAACTGTCAAATCCATTCGGCGATGGCACTGCACTTTGTCAAAGCCCTTTATATCAATGAGTTTCCAATTTTTGGTCAATATCATCGCCAGAATGATTCCCCATTCGCCTCAGCTCCGCTTACACTCGTATGCTCACTGGGACACGTGCCCACGAAGTCACTATGCGGCATTCAATCTCGCGGTAGGCAAATGACATAAAGTCCTCGCTCATCATTGTCAATATATCCATTTAATTCAGACGTGCATGAGTTCATAACTGCAAATATGATATCTGAGGGCACTGTGACCACTTTCATTATAATGAAGAAAGACTAAATTTTTATATTTATTTGGGTTACCGGTTTCGACTTTCGTTACGGATCGTGTCCATCCAATTGTGAATTCCAGTTCGTCAGCAGGACGAGGATTGTTTTAACCTTAATGTGGCTCTTTAAGTGGAATTATGTCACATATTGTAAAAAATTTCCCGTATGAAATTCTCGATTGCTTTTAATGGCGTTTCTTTCTCGATGAATCAAGGTAACGATTCTTTGTATCGTTTTCTTTCCGCTTAGCTACTACCTTTGTCTCCCATGCATTCGTGTCTCTTGAATTCATATTATCTCATTTTAAACAGAATAATGTTTTTCCAGTTTCGCAGCCATTTGGCATTTTAATTACTGCTGCCCTACAGGCATGTACAACGTGCGCAAGATTAGCTTTAAAAAAGCTGCAACCTATCAAATACTGTGCTTTCGAGAATCCAGAGCGAATGCAAGGAAACTGAGTAGGCGGCTTTAAGCGTGCGATAGCTGAGTGACACGGGCACCGCTTGCTCTTCCGTTCCAGTTTGAGCCGGGCAACAGAATTACGGGCCATCGGCAGACACGGTAACCGAATCCAACATCGGTGAGGGCACGGGAATGCCTGATGTTTGTGTGCCGCGCCTTTCCGGCTATACGGAGTGATAGACGAGCTCCGCGAATAGTTTCGAAGCAATGCGAGAGCCGACACGGGGAGCACTACTGTATACAGGGCTTTTTTTTTTTTTTACTTTATTGTTATTTGAACACCTGAACAATCAGGTAGGCTGGCAGCGGCATGCTACGCCGCTCTTCAGCCATAGAGTTGACAATCACAGTACAAGAATGGAGAATGGAAATGAACATATTGACGGGCAAAAAATAGTGGTCACAGTCACACAAAAAACACGGAGCCGTTCACACTCGACGAGAAAGACACTGAAAACACGTTGACACGGCGCACGTAACACTGATGAATCCGATGGCACAAGTGAACGGAGAAGCGTGACGGCGGACACTAAAAACACTAAACGACGTCACACACGAGACACAGATGGCGATGATCTCCGGCGCGCGAAAGTCCACGTAGCGTGTGCGAGTCTGGGGACCTGCCAAGAGGGGAAGAAGGGTGAGGGCGGGTGGAGAGGGGAGAACAGAGATGCCAATGGCTGAGGAGAGGGGAGGAGGAGTACAAGGACAGGGGAGGGGAGGCCCGGGGGAGAAGTGGGGAGAAGGGGGGGAGGGATGGAGGGTGCCCAAAGGAACAGATACAGGAAGAGGGAGGGAGGATTAAAGTTGGTAGGAGGGGTAGATGGAGGGGAGGAGGACATCATCCGGGAGGGGGAGCTGGCGGAAGCCACCTTGGGAGAGGGTAAGGAGGGTGGAGAGATGGAGACCGGGCGGGATGTGGGAATACAGGCACGGCAGCGGGCGGGGGTGGGAGAGGATCGGGGAGACGAGCGGGTGAGGAGGATCGAGTTTGCAGGAGGTGTACAGGATCCGTATCCTTTCAAGGAAAAGGAGGAGGTGGGGGAAGGGGATGAGATCGTACAGGATCCGCGTGGGGGAGGGGAGACGGATGCGATAGGCGAGGCGGAGAGCATGACGTTCAAGGATTTGGAGGAATTTAAAAAGGTAGGGGGGGCGGAGATCCAAGCCGGATGGGCATAACAAAGGATAGGGCGGATGAGGGACTTATAGGTGTGGAGGATGGTGGAGGGGTCCAGACCCCACGTACGGCCGGAGAGGAGCTTGAGGAGACTGAGTCGGGAGCGTGCCTTGGCTTGGATGGTCCGGAGGTGGGGAGTCCAGGAGAGGCGACGGTCGAGGGTGACGCCAAGGTACATAAGGGTGGGAGTGAGGGTGATAGGACGGCCATAGATAGTGAGATAGAAATCAAGGAGGCGGAAGGAAGGGGTGGTTTTGCCTACAATGATCGCCTGGGTTTTGGAGGGATTGACCTTGAGCAACCACTGGTTGCACCAAGCGGTGAACCGGTCAAGATGGGATTGGAGAAGGTGTTGGGAGCGCTGTAGGGTGGGGGAAGGGCAAGGAAGGCGGTGTCATCGGCAAACTGGAGAAGGTGGACGGGGGCTGACGGCGGCGGCATGTCCGCCGTGTACAAAAGGTACAGAAGGGGGGAGAGGACGGAGCCTTGGGGCACAGCGGCAGAGGGGAAAAAGGTGTAGGAATCTGTGTTATGGATGGTGACATAGGAATGACGGCGGGAGAGAAAGGAGCCGATCAGACGGACGTAGTTAATGGGAAGGGCGAAGGTTTGGAGCTTGAAGAGGAGACCGGAATGCCATACGCGGTCATAGGCACGTTCAAGGTCCAGGGAGAGGAAGATTGCGAAGCGACGGGAATTAAGCTGTTCGGAAAGGAGATGAGTGAGGTGAAGGAGAAGGTCGTCGGAAGAGAAGGACGGCCGAAAGCCACACTGGTTAACGGGAAGGAGGCGGTGCTGGCGGAGATGCTGGTGGATGCGTCGGGTGAGGATAGATTCCAGGACCTTGCTGAAGACCGAGGTAAGGCTGATGGGACGGTAGGAGGAGACGGCGGACGGCGGTTTGCCAGGTTTAAGGAACATGAGGATACGGGAGGTTTTCCACAGGTCGGGGTAGTAACCGGTGGGCAGGACTACATTTTAGAGCTTGGCCAGGGTGGAGAGAAAAGAGACAGGAGCTTCACGAAGGTGACGGTAGGTGACACGATCGTGACCAGGAGCGGTGTTGCGTTTTGTGCGGAGTGTAGCAATGAGATCCTGTGTAGTGATAGGGGTATTGAGTTCCGTGGGTGCAATGTGGTCCAAGTACTGGAAACCAGGAGCGAGGGGAGGGACAGAGGTGTCAGTTCGATCGCGGATATCCGGGAGAGGGAGTAATCAAACTGGGGATCATCGGGGATGGAAAACACATCGGACAGGTAGGAGGCAAAGTGATTGGCCTTACTAAGGGCGTCAGGGAAGGGATGATCATCATGGAGAAGAGGATGATAGGGGGAGGGCTTAGTTCCGGTAAGGCGACGGAAGGCTGACCAGAACTTGGACGAGTTGATAGGTAGATTAGTATTTAAACGGGTGCATGTATGTCGCAGTCCCGGCGTTTCTTAGCCGCGAGCAAATTACGAATGTGTCGCTGGAGTTGCCGGTGGCGTCGTATTGTGTCCGGGTCACGCGTGTGGAGGAAGGCACGGTAGTGACGGCGGGATTCACGGAGGAGGAGGACGGCCTGTGGGGGTAAGGTAGGACGGTGGGGGTGGATGGCGACAGTAGGGACGTGGGCCTCCACGGCCTCAGACAAGGTCTGCTGGAGAAAGGAGTCAGCATGGGTGACATCATCGGGGTGGTGGTAGGTGAAAGGGTGGCTATCGACCTGGGTGGAGAGGGTATCCCGGTAGGCATTCCAGTCGGCACGGGAATAGTCATGGATATACAGGGGGGGCACTGCTGTATTTATGTTTGACATGCACTCCTCGTTGGTATTTGCAAGAGCCAAGTATCTCTGCACGCGTGTTCCGATAACACAGACAGTGCTGTTAAACACACACACACACACACACACACACACACACACACACACACAGTGGCAGTGAAGAAGCATAGTGAAAAACCCGTCCGGCCAACGATATATAAGTATTCTAAGGCGATTGTAGTGTTGTCCCTACATCGATGGCTTACGGCTTCGTAACCATTCATCCATATCTACTTACTTTTAACAAAACATGTGGTACGGAGAGAGGATATAGGTTTAGCGGTAAGCGTCTAGGCCACCACAATATTTAACAAACTAAACAGTGTCGTTATTGATTCTTGAGAATATTTAACACACCCAGCAATCAATGAACAAGTAGGCAACATCTTATTACCAAATTTAGTATTTCATAACAGGAAGAACACTTCAAATGTAATTTAACAATGATACATTTCCGACCTTCAGAGAACAGATTCTCTGATTGGTCTCTGGAACTTTTAAGGTTCAACTAAAACTGAGAGAAGGTACCGTGTAAAAGATGCAAAACAAAGACTCTTAAAGTCATTCAGAATCGGTCACAAATACGTTAGATAGTGAAAGTCTAAGGATTCCTTTTACCAAATGAGCAACAAGACTTTAAATAATGAAACCTTTAGCTTTAGATAATCAAAAAATCTTAAACACAAGGAACCTAAAAAAAACCAGCTGCAAGTAAAATTTAAGACTCGTAATCTTAACCGCAGCTAACTAATTATTTTAAGAACATTTGAATAACTGACCTACTGAAAAACTTCAACTTCATGAATTTAACTGAAGCAAACTTTACAGCAAACTCAGTAACTCCACTGCTGCACCACAGCACACAAATGATTTGTAAAAAACAGTTTACGTATTTGTGATAGTGCACAATAATTCAGAATGAGGTAAACGATAAATCCACAACTTACAGTTCGTAGTAAGATTAGCGTTCAACTTAAAAGTTAAGCAGAGAGAAAATGACCATCAGAAACTGATAATTGAAACCACAATAAAATATACAAATGGGATTCAAGGTGAATAAAATTCGGATGGCCCAGGCAAACAGCTCGTGTACCGAACACAACAAAGCTCATCTTTTCCAAACAACACCCTGCCGAATGATGAGTCCAGTGCTTTGGATCAATAGTTTCCGAAAACGCCCCTCTCATATGTGGCCACCATACTGCAGTGTGTACCAGGTTACACCTCGTCCTAAAATAACCAAGTACATTCGACGTCCAACAGATCGCTCAGCAGTCCGGAGCCGCGTTGATGCTACGGTCGCAGGTTCGAATCCTGCTTCGGGCATGGGTGTGTGTGATGTCTTTAGGTTAGTTAGGTTTAAGTAGCTCTAAGTTCTAGGGGACTGAGGACCACAGCAGTTGAGTCCCATAGTGCTCAGAGCCATTTGAACCAGATCGCTCAGCTCTACCAAGGCACCATCGCGTGATGCCAGGCACAAGCGCGCACACACACACACACACACACACACACACACACACACACACACACACTCTGCCCAAAGCGCTGACTGAGAATGATGTTTGCCTCTTGCAATACCAGAGGAGAGGAATTCGTCGGGGGCCGCATCAAACTAGTTACGAGGCTGATGACTCAAAAACGCAGCAGACTTGGACAGCAGTGTTACCACGGCCGCGCCTACACTCCTTACCGACTGTGCGCGCAGCTTCACCAGACAAACACTGATGCCGACAACAATTCACAGCCACGGGACAGAAATTTACTGTTTCGCTTCCCGGGCCGACCCGTCGAGAGCGCTGTAGCTCCTCGCTAGGAGCAGCATCGCCAAAACCGACTGCGGCGCCACCGGACCGGCCGCTGCCAGCGGCTTGCGAATGATGGCACACGTAAAATCAAATCGAGCTATTGCACTCGAGATCGAGCCATCGCCAAACTGGCTCAATATTGTTAGGCCAGCTGTTCATTTCTATGTAAAACACACAAACACACACACACTTCTCGCGGTTCTAGGCGCGCAGTCCGGAACCGCGCGATTGCTACGGTCGCAGGTTCGAATCCTGCCTCGGGCATGGATGTGTGTTCTGTCCTTGGGTTGGTTAGGTTTAAGTAGTTCTAAGTTCTAGGGGACTGATGACCACAGCTGTTAAGTCCCATAGTGCTCAGAGCCATTTGAACCACACACACACACACACACACACACACACACACACACAAACACACAAACACACACACACACACACACACACACACACACACACACACACACACACACACACACGCACCATCCATGTATGTATGGTACTTCTCCAGCTACTGATTCTATTCTTGTACAGATACACACTCGTACTTAGCCGAGTAGCTTTATTACCCATGAGAATTCCCGAGGCCGAATCCTTACCTAGCGAGGTGGTGCAATGGTAAAACATTCCACTCATATTCGGGAGAATGGTGGTTCAAATCTCCGTCCGCTCTTCCAGGTTTTGGTTTTTCAAAATTTCCTTACATCGATTAAAGCGAATGCCGGAATGTTTCCTTTGGTAGGGCACTGCTTATTTCCTTCCATAATTCGAACATGAACTCCAATAGTCTCGTCGTCGCTCCACGTTAAACCTTAACTTCCTTTTCAGATTGAACTCGAACTTCTGACCCAAAACGCTACCCCGAGACAACGAAGGCCAAGTCTGAGTTTTCGTACAAAGTATTACACTATTATTTGTAAAGAAACCTCGATAGATAATAAGATCAACGGAGAATATACGTCGCACTGATCGCTTCAGAGCGCCGTAGACGATATAGAACGTAACAGGCGGACACCTGACGCCCCGTGAAATATTGTGTGTATGTTGTACGGAATCAGCGCTAATAAAAAATCGACATGGAAACATAAGAGGTTGGCAGAAAGGAAATAACGGGTTTGAACAGGCTCATGATCACACAGGGAATGAAGTTACCCGATTTGTTGGTATACCAAAGTGGTCTGTCCAACTTTTCTACTAGGAGCGGTGTACCTTTCGGAGCCAAGTAACGAGGCGTAAAACACTGGTCCAAAACAACTGTAGCCTCCAGCGACCAGAAACGAGGGTCACGCCTTGTCGATGACGATCGGTGTCGAAGCCGACAGGTCTTGACACTGACATTCCTTTAACTTGGCTCTTGAAGTCGAATTACGTTACATATTTCAACCAATTTCCCGAATGAAATGCTCTATTACTTTAATGGCGCTTTTTTTCGATGAATAATGATAACGATTCTTAGTGTCGTTTTCTTTCCACTCAACTGTTACTTTCGTCCCCTATGCATTCATCTTCCGTCTCTGTCGAATTCATTTTCTCTCGTTTTGAATACAGTACTTTCCAGTTTCGCATCCATTTCCCATTTTAATTACTGCTGTCCTGCACGCTTGCTGTACTGGCATGTGCAACGTGCGCAAGACTGACACTAAAAAAAAGCTACAGCCTATCAAACGCTCTGCTTTCGAGAATGCAAAGAAGAGGACTGGGCGGTATTAGGCGTACGATATCTGAGTGACGCGGGTCCAGCTCAACCAGTTTTCGAGTGTACATTTCGAAGAGAACTGCATGCGAATGACATTTGGAGATGCAAAGGGCACTGTAGCACATAAAGCTGCACGCCCTCGATGGGCCAAACAATATACAAACTGGTCAGGTGCAGACCGGAGCCGTACATAGTGGTCAGACATGTCGCTATTTTGAATCTTTCCAAATGAAGCAAGGCGTCGGGTGCATCGATGGAGCAACGAGCCGTTTAAATTGCAGTGCGTACTTCAGTGGGGAGGTGACTCTGTACTTTTGAATTTTTTTTCGTATCATGTCTCGGACTCACTCATTCACGTTACTGTGAACATGAAACAGGGCGGTTATTTCAAGATTCTCGGTGACGAGAAGTGTTGTCTTTTGTTCCCTATCATGATGAGTATGCTGTGTATTCTTCCGTGTTGCTCGATGACAACAACCGTGTTGGCAATGAAATTACAATGAAATCCAGACCACAAGCTGCTAACAGGCGTTGATAAATATCGACGGGGACAGTTGAAAATGTGTGCCTCGACCGGGACTCGAACCCTGGATCTCCTACTTACATGGCAGACGCTCTATCCGACTGAGCCATCGACGATACAGAAGATAGTGCGACTGCAGGGACTTATCTCTGGCACGCTCCCTGGTGCGCTCCCCGTGAGAGCCACACTTCCAACTCACTGTCCACACACTACATTTATAGTGACCCCGCCCACTATAATCATTACTCGCGGCAGTCAATCTACCGATTCCCCTAAGAGTTTGAGCAATGTGAGTGCATCCGCTCTGAAGAACATCTTTGGCCGGTAAGGCTTACCTATATGAAGAAAGAACAGATACCATTGCTGACCTTGCAGCTCTCGAAGAATGAAATTACACTGAAATCCAGACCATTACCTGTTTACAAGCGTTGATCTTCAGTGCGGATGCACTCACATTGCTCAAACTCTTGCGGGAATCGGAAGATTGACTTCCGCGAGTAATGAGTATAGTGGGCAGGGGCACTACAAATGCAGTCTGTGGACAGTAAGGTGGAAGTTTGGGTCTCACCGTGAGCGTGCCAGAGATAAGTCCCTGCAGTCGGACTATCCTTTATGTCGTCGATGGCTCAGTCGGATAGAACGTCTGTCATCTAAGCAGGAGATCCCAGGTTCGACTCCCAGTCGGAGCACACATTTTGAACTGTCCCCTTTGATATTTATCAACGCCTGTTAGAACAGGGAGTAGCGGATGCGAAGAAGGAAGCAAATTGGTAAACTATAGTGGCAAAATTGCTGCCATCTATCGACGGAGAAAAGAAGGGGGGGGGGGGGGGGGCACTAGCCCGGCCGTTCACAATCTCAATTACACTTAAAATGAAGAAAATTACACAAAGTCAGTTAAAAGTGCATTATGTGTAGTAAAGGGGCGTATTGAATTGGTCTGTACAGAACTGTGGTAAAACTGGGTGGAAGCTGCGATGTAAGATTATTATATAAACCGTAAGGCGCAATGAAACTTTTCTTTTACATGAGTGACGAAAAAATTTTAAATTTAGTGGGGTATAAGAGGCAACGTGGAACAACGCACCACAGTCATCAGGTAAAAACAGAAAAAAAACATCCACATGTGCCACTCCTATTTAGAAGCTACCATTACTTATCAACAGGGAACGTAGCGAAACCTTACAGTCTATACCCTCAGAAAGTGATACGCCAATTAATAGCTAGCAGCATAGCACTAAAAGGACACATTAAAAGTGGGGTCAATTTAAAACCTGCTAACCAACAGTCGACAGCTAATCGAGGCTTACGTAAGTCCTGACACGCATTTTACATCATGAAACAAGGTAATTTTTTTAATTAGTGAGGGCACAGATAATGCCACAGTAGCATAATATGTTGGCATGAGTATAGAGATGAAGACTGTTAACGTTTGTCTTATTTATAAAGCTTTAATAGTTTTCGGTTTCATTACTTTTCAGCACATCCTCGTAGTGCTAACAATGTAGAGGTTTAGACAGTCACAGATGTTAAATATGTAGGCGTAACGTTGCAAATCGACATGAAATGGGACGAGAACGTAATGTCAGTTCTAGGAAAGGCGAGTGGCCTATATGGTTTTATTGGGAGAATTCTGGGAAAATGTAGATCTATATAGCGGACTGTGTACAGAACGCTTATGTGACCCATTTTGGAATACTGTTAGAAAGTTCGAGGTCGGTAAAAGAAAGACAAGGCATCAATTCAAAAGCGTGCTGCTAGATTTGTTACCGGTAGATTCGATCAACGCTTGGCTGTTGTGGAAATGCTGCGAGGGCTCAAATGGGAATCTGTCGATGGAAGACGACGTTCTTTTCGCGAAAGTTCAGAGAAACGGCATTCGTGGCTGACTGCAGAACGATCCTACCACGTCCGACGTAGATATCGCGTAATGACCGCGAACACAAGATGAGAGAAATCAGGGATCGCACGGAAGGATGTAGATGGTCGTATTTCCCTCGTTCCATTTCCTACTGGGACAAGAAGAGCAAAGACAGCCTCCGCCATTCACCGTATGGTGACTGATTTATGACGATGGAAAAGTATAATGAAGCAGGGACTGTACATGAGACATCAGGTGTACGGAGATGTGCCACGGATAGAGCACACTGACCGGCCAGGTCTCCAGCAGCCGTGCGCCGAACTGTGGCACGGCCTTGACGGTGGCGGCAGCGGCAGCAGCAGTGGTGTGCCGGTTGCGCCTGCTCTGCTCCGTGCCGCGCCGTTCAGCTCTGCCGGCGGTCTCGCTCTGCCTGGCGCCGGCACGGCGGCAGAGCGCCGTTTCACAGTTTGGAGTATCCACTATTCCCACACACTCAGCACGGCCGCGGCATCCGTAAAGCGCAGGCTTAAGGGCGGCGCCGTACACTAGGCAGAAAAAAAACCAGGAAGAGGCTGTGCAAAGCGGCGTCGTATTTCTCCACTCTACTTTGCCCTTCCGTGTCAACAGGCGTATTGTGGCCTTACTTGGTCGACATCCGTGTTTGACTGGACTAGTAGCTGAGATCAACACGCTTTTGTCCCCCTCAAGAATCTTTTCGCCTAACGCTTCCTTCCATTACCAAGCTGACCATTCTTTGGTCCCTCAGGATATGTTCCATAACTCGATCCTTTCTTTTAATAAGACTGTGCCACACATTTATTTACTCCATTATTCTATTCACTGACTCCTCCTTAGACTTCTGACGTTGTTACAACTTAATAAGTAATGTCCTTAGGGATATATGCAATGCTTCACCGGAACAGTGAATTTTTCCAGACAGGTTAGAATATGCAATTATAATTTAATATTATTAAACCGCTTCATACCAAAATTGACAAGACAGGTTTAAACTATTATTGTCCAGTTTCCTTACTGACATCTTTTTCCAAAATATGCGAAAAAGTAGTGTACTCGAGAGTAGCTTCACACTAACGTGGAAGTAGTTTACTTAGCACATCACAGTTTAGGTTCCAGAAAGGTTGCGCGACTGAGAATTCTATTTATACACTACTGGCCATTAAAACTGCTACACCAAGAAGAAATGCAGATGATAAAAGGGTATTCATTGGACAAATATATTATACTAGAACTGACATGTGATTACATTTTCAAGCAATTTGGGTGCATAGATCCTGAAAAATCAGTACCCAGAACAACCACCTCTGGCCGTAATAACGGCCTTGATACACCCGGGCATTGAGTCAAGCGGTTCTAGGCGCTTCAGTCTGGAACCGCTCGATCGCTACGGTCACAGGTTCGAATCCTGCATCGGGCATGGATGTGTATGATGTCCTTAGGTTAGTTAGGTTTAAGTAGTTCTAAGTTCTAGGGGACTGATGACCTCAGATGTTAAGTCCCATAGTGCTCAGAGCTATTTGAACCACTGAGTCAAACAGAGCTTGGATGGCGTGTACAGGTACAGCTGCCCATGCAGCTTCAACACGATACCACAGTTCATCAAGAGTAGTGACTGGCGTATTGTGACGAACCAGTTGCTCGGGCACCATTGACCAGACGTTTTCAGTTGGTGAGAGATCTGGAGAATGTGCGGGCCAGTGCAGCAGTCGAACATTTTCTGTATCCAGAAAGGCCCATACAGGACCTGCAACATGCGGTCGTGCATTATCCTGCTGAAATGTAGGGTTTCGCAAGGATCGAATGAAGGGTAGAGCCACGGGTCGCAACACATCTGAAATGTAGCGTCCACTGTTCAAAGTGCCGTCAATGCGAACAAGAGGTGACCGAGACGTGTAACCAATGGCACCCCATACCATCACGCCGGGTGATACGCCAGTATGGCAATGACGAATACACGCTTCCAATGTGCGCGAAGACGAATACACGTTTCCAATGTGCGTTCACCGCGATATCGCCAAACACGGATGTGACCACCATGATGCTGTAAACAGAACCTGGATTCATCCGAAAAAAATAACGTTTTGCCTTTCGTGCACCCCGGTTCGTCGTTGAGTACACCATCGCAGGCGCTCCTGTCTGTGATGCAGCGTCAAGGGTAACCGCAGCTATGGTCTTCGTGCTGATAGTCCATGCTGCTGTTAACGTCGTCGAACTGTCCGTGCACATGGTTGTTGTCTTGCAAACGTCCCATCTGTTGACTCAGGGATCGAGACGTGGCAGCACGATCCGTTACAGCCATGCCGATAAGATGCCTGTCATCTCGACTGCTAGTGATACGAGGCCGTTGGGAGCCAGCACGGCGTTCCGTATTACCCTCCTGAACCCACCGATTCCATATTCTGCTAACAGTCATTGGATCTCGACCAACGCGAGCAGCAATGTCGCGATACGATAAACAGCAATCGCGATAGGCTACAATCCGACCTTTATCAAAGTCGGAAACGTGATGGTACGCATTTCTCCTCCTTACACGAGGCAGCAAAACATCGTTTCACCAGGCAACGCCAGTCAACTGCTGTTTGTGTATGAGAAATCGGTTGTAAACTTTCCTCATGTCAGCCACCGGCACCAACCTTGTGTGAATGCTCTGAAAAGCTAATCATTTGCATATCACAGCATCTTCTTCCTGTCGGTTAAATTTCGCGTCTGTAGCACGTCATCTTCGTGGTGTAGCAGTTTTAATGGCCAGTAGTGTAGATTCATGCATCAAGCAGCAAAAGCCTTAAAGAATAATACATCGCATTTCGGTATTTTTTTTTTTTTTTTTTTTTTTTTTTTTTTTTGCCGGCCGCGGTGGCCGTGCGGTTCTAGCGCTGCAGTCCGGAACCGCGGGGCTGCTACGGTCGCAGGTTCGAATCCTGCCTCGGGCATGGATGTGTGTGATGTCCTTAGGTTAGTTAGGTTTAAGTAGTTCTAAGTTCTAGGGGACTGATGACCTAAGGTGTTAAGTCCCATAGTGCCCAGAGCCATTTGAACCATTTTTCGGTATTTTTTGTGACCTCTCCAAGGCCTTCGATTGTGTAAATCATAATACTCTCTTAGAAGGACTCAAGTTTTATGGAATTGATGGCTTTGCGCAAAAGGCCGTGCTGAATAATTCAGACACTGTCGCCAAAATAGAAAATTTTAGTGACTGGGGTGAAAATGAAAAACGAAAAACCAACAGAGCTCAATTTTCGGTTCACTCCTATTTCCTATCTATCTGAATGATCTTCCACTAACATTCAACAAGCAAAACTGATGCTTTTTTGCAGATGATACTAGTGTTACAAGAAATCTCATTAGAGAGAAACCAACAGAAGAATTATTAAATAGCGATTCTAGGCGCTTCAGTCCGGAACCGCGTGATTGCTACGGTCGCAGGTTCGAATCCTGCCTCGGGTATGTGCGTGATGTCCTTAGAACTACTTAAACCTAACTAACCTAAGTTCTAGGGTAAATTACTTTTGAATACATTGTGGGAGTGAACAGTGCTCAATGTGTTACAAATATTTACTATCAAAAACAATATTGATCACAATTTATTTATTACCGTGAACCGGTCACCGTAGTAAATAAATTGTGATCAAGACTAATTTTAATAGTAAATACAAGTTTAGGGGACTAATGACCTCAGATGTTAAGTCCCATAGTGCTCAGAGCCATATTTTTGAGTTATTAAATATTTTCTGCAATTTTAAGGAAAATAAACTTGCACACAACGCTCAGTTCCGTGCAGCAAATAGTCATATCCACAATAGATGTAGCACATGAGCAAGAGTCAGCAAGTAAGGTAGAATGCTCCAAATTTTTGGGTTTACATACTGATGAAAACTTGAACTGAATGAAGCATATTACTGAGCTCCTCAAACAATTAAGTTCAGGTACCTCTGCTCTTCGTATAACTGCTTACGTTGGAAGCAAACCTGTTAACCTCCTAACTGACCTATTTCGCATATTTCCAGCCAATAATTTCACAAGGAATAATCTTCTGGAGTAACTCATCACTTAGAAAGAAAGTAATGATTGCACAATAGCGAGTAGTAGGTCTGATACGTGGTGCTCACCCACCGACGTCACGTAGGCACCTCTTTAAGGAGTTATGCATTTTACATGCCTCACAATACAATATTTTCCCTAATGAAATGCGTTATAAGTAATTCATCGCCGTCTGAGAAGAACAGACTACCGATTCCTCCATTTTACTACTCGAATCATCTTTTAAACTCCCCATAGAACTTTCCAATTCATCTTTAAGTCCTTCCGAAGAACAGTCATGTACATACCTACAACATTAGAGGGATGTATGACTTTTATCACCCACTGTTAAAGCTGTTGGTGGCTCAGAGAGGAGTTCAATATAGAGCAGTAAAAAGTTTTTATCATTTGTCGAATGACATAAAACGTCTGACAGGCAGCGACCCAGGTTTAAAATCTAATTAAAAATCATTTTTCCCCGATAATTCCTTCCATTCGATTGATGAATTTCTACTTGAAAACTGGTAGCCAGTAAAAAACTAAAAAAAAAAACAACGTAAAAATAACTTAAGAGTAGTTGCATGAGAAAGAATACAGTGATAACGTGTTCATTGATGTTAACACTAATCACGAATACATACCCTGTAAACCGACTCGTTCCACATCCTTTCGATAAAAGAATCTATCAACTGATCTATGGAATATGTAGCTAACTACCGAAAAAATCTTCAGAATCCTTCTGTAACCCCACACTCCAGAGAGCACCACATTTCAAAACTTCTGTTTTCTTCTTGTCTTAATTCTTTGTCGTACATGTTTCACTTCCGTACCTGGCTACACTCCACACAAATACCTGCAGAAAATCTTTTTAATATTTATATTTATTTCGAGAGGTTGAAAGAGTTAGTCAACCATTTCTGATTAAAGATTTGTTAGAACCATAGACCTAGGTTTCGACAATGGAATAATTGCCTGCCGATAAGGTCATCGCTTGTGATTATTTGTGTTCGCAAGATGAATATCTTTCATTACAAGAACCGTCTGGTTTTATTATTGATTACTATGTGATGGAACAAAGTCCATTATATGTTCTCAAAAAGACGATTTTAAAATTGTCGAAATCCTCGGGCAAGGATTCCAATAAACCTTTGTTTGCGACTGGTTGGCTGATTCCTTCAAACTCTCAAAGCTTATTATCGTACAGTTGCTGAATTTTTAGTCATGTTTAAGATATTACTTACATTTATATTCGATCTAAACGTTTTTCTCTTTCACAGAAACGCTTTTCTTCCTATTATCAGTCTTCATTTTATATCCCGTCTATTTCGATCGTCCTCAAATAGTTTACTGCCAACAACTTTTAGTGTGTCATTTCCTTATATAATTACATGAGCATCACCTGTTTTAATTTGACTTCCTAATATTCACCTTCTTGTACGTTTTTAATGTTCATCTTATAATCTCTTTTCACACTACCCATTCAGCTGGTCTTCCGTCTCACTTGGCACTTGCAATCTGCTACAGAAACACACTATCGTCAGGAAACAAAGAAGTCATTATTTCTTCTCCGTTAATTGTAATTCATTTTCCAGATTTCCCATTGGTTTCCTTTACTCCTCGCTCGATGTACAAATTAAATAAAATGGGGCGGGGGGGGGGGGGGGCGGAAGGCTACAACCCTCCTTTCTCAACTAGAGATCATCCCTTTCATGTCCTTCGAATCTTACAACTGCAGTATGGATTCTGTACAAGTTGTTAATAACTTCTCGCTCCCTCTATTTATCCCTGCAACCTTGCGAATTTCAAAGTCTACAAACAAAGCAGCAAATCGCCTTTCAAAAATCTGCGCGCATCGGCAAAAGATAATATTATGCATCTGGTGGAACGGCGAGAGTGTGGTGTTCTACGAACTGCTTCCCCGATGTGTAACCATCACTGCTGAGATTTATTGTCAGCAACTGAGACGTCATGCACAGGCAAACCAATAACAAGAACCATGGAGACTGCATGAAATACCACGATAAAGGACACCAGCATTCTGATAGACTGACAAAAAATACTGTACAGAAGTTGAGTTGTGAAGTCATTCCGCACCCACCTTATTCACCTGGTCTTGCGCACTCAGATTTTTCCCTTTTCCGCTCCCTATCGAGCAACCTTCAAAGAACTTCCTTTCCCTATGAAAATGTGCTCCGAGTTTGGCTAGACAAGTTCTTTTCCTCAAAACCATGTGATTTCTACTGTAGCTGAATCGAAAAGTTATCTCAGCGTTGGCAAACTTTGGGTAAATAGTGAAGCAGAACATATTATAGATGACTAAAGTCTCTATTAAGTGTGTGTGGCCGGCGGGGTGGCCGAGCGGTTCTAGGCGCTTCAGTCTGGAACCGCGCGACCACTACGGTCGCAGGTTCGAATCCTGCCTCGGGCATGGATGTGTGTGATGTCCTTAGGTTAGTTAGGTTTAACTAGTTCTAAGTTCTAGGGGACTGATAACCTAAGATGTTAAGTCCCATAGTGCTCAGAGCCATTTGAACCATTTTGAAGTGTGTGTGTGTTAAGTCTATTAAACTTACGATAAAACGCTATGAAATTATAGACTAACGTAATACTAATAATCAAGTCGTCCAGCTTACTTTCATCACCCGATCTACTTTGTACGGAAGGCCAATGGGATGAACTGTTACGAAACAAGTGGAGGCGCGAGAGGTGTGCAGACGCGCAGACATGTAGGGCAGAGCGGCTCGCCTCATGAGGAGCAAAAGCGGCGTGGGACAGTGGGGTCGGCAGCCCCACACGCACCGCCCACAGACCACAGCACAGCACCACGGTACGGGTATAGGGGGCACGCGGGCGGGGCTGAAATGAACGGGCCGCGAGCCTTGTACGGCGGCCGCGCCGGACTCTGGCCGGTGTTGCAACAGGTGTGTCAAAGAGGCACGCCGCTTTATCTCCATGCTTCACGACTGGCAAGACCCCCAAATTACAGTTCTGTTAAAAAAAAGTTTCCACTCTGTAACGGCGAGTGATGTCAATGGCAACGCAACGACCGTGAGTTTCAGGCAGTTTTCCACAATCGTATATGCAGATGCCGCACAGGATTCCCCCTGTCCTCCTCACACATTACGAGATCACCGACCAAAACATTAGTCTAACTCTTAAAAGAGCATACTGATCGCTTTGGAGCACTTTAGATGCTGGAGAACTGGTATTAGATGGTCATGTGCTCCTGCATGACAGAGAAATAGTGTGCATGTGCCAGTCGGGTCTATGGTATCAGTTTAGTAAGGTCACCTTAGAGACGTGACAGAATGGTAGAAATTATCTGTAATGTTTGGACGTGTCCATGACCAATTTGTTGGTTTGTCAACGCAAGGCAGTCCAGCGTGTCTACAAGAAATGGTTTATCACCCGCTGTCGTGTACCGCGGCACAAGAGCTACGGTCACGAACCATTCTTACTTTTAGGAACCGGGCGCCTTGTCAGTGACAACTGGTTTCAAACCAGACAGGAATTCTGTATTGCAGTGACTGTGTTGGTTCGATTTACTCTGCAATGTCCTTCAGTGATGCACGCCTGTCTGAAGGAACATGCACTGCTGCGATCGTCACCTGTAAGAAATACAAGAATGATATTCGCATTTACGAATATGGTGAAACTCAAGCTGCACTGTTTATTGCTGACAGTTAAAATTTGCGCCGGCCCGCAACTTGAATCAGGATTTCCCTCTCCACGCGAGCAGTCGCCTTAATCGCTTCGGCTATCCGAGCACGCACTCTCTGCAGACACAAACTTTCATATGTCACCGTTTGGCCTACACCCTATACTCCACAGACACTGTCAATGCCGTAGAGGGAAAGACGTGTAATAAAAGTCGCGGCCTTGTTTTTAGGCATGAAATAATACAATGATCAGCCAAACATAATGACCTCTCCCGACCGTGAGACTGGACGCCACCTGCTGGCGCTGCGGGCTCGGGACGCGGTAACAAAAGCATGTAAGTGGAGCAGACACGGACGGGGGATCACCTTAGCGAAGATAAGGGCTGCAAATGGCAAATCCACTGAGAAGAACAACTTTGTCAAAGGACATTATTATTACGCAGAGCCTGCGAACGAGTATCTCAAAAATGGCGAAGCTGGTCGAATGTTCACGTGCTACTGTCGTGAGCGTTGTGGAAAGAGGTAGGACAGTGAAACTACCACGCATCGCTAAATGGTTGGACGTACACGACTCTTTCTTGAGAAAACGTGGAGTTCGGAGTCCTGCCTGCTCCGCAAAATAGAATAGATAGTGATCTGTGGCATCTCCGTCGAAACAGTACAATGCTGGTGCACGCACGCCGTTTATTACACACTATTGAACACGGCCCTCCGCAGCAGATCACACCTACGTGTCCACATGTTGACCCAACGACATTGCTTGCTGTGGGCACGGGACTACCGGGGTTCGACCGTCGATTAGTGGAAACGCATCGGCTCTTTGGGTGAGTCACATTTTCGCTACACTGAGTCGATGGTCTTCTCCACAAAAGCCGTCATCCAGCTGAATTGAGGCTCGAAACGTGCAGCGCACCACGGACGCTGGCTGATCGGAGCAGTATTGTGGTGTGGGAGGCATTCTCCTGCACTTGCATGGGGCATGTGGTAGTAATCGAAGACACGCTGATATCTGCAAACCACCTGCATCTCTTCCTGCTTGATGTCTCAACCGACCACGATGCCATCATTCACCACTATAATTGTCGGTGTCTAGGAGCCAGTACCGTGCTACAGTGGTTTGAGCAGCATTGTAGTGAACTCACGTTGATGTCTCGGCGACCAAATTCGCCCGATGTAAATCCTATGAAACCATGTGGGTCGCTATCGGGCGTCACCACCGCGTACGCTAATCAGTGGCTCGCTATTTACACGAATTACATGACCTTTACGTAGACATGTTATGCCACACACCTCCACAAACCTACCGACAAACTGTCGGATCCCTGATACGAAGAATCACTGCTGTATTTCGTTCCAGAACAGGACAAACAACCTATTAAGAAGGTGGACATAATGCTTTGGCTCATCAATGTATATTGCAGTGCCTGTGTTACTTCGGTGTAGTGTGCAATGTCCTTCAGACATAACGGAGGACATTCGTAAAAGAAGACTTTTCCTGGGTTGGCCGTACTTTCATTTTGAAATAGTTTGTATCATTATTAGCATTGGCTATTTTTGCCCTCTTGGTCACAATAACCTTAGGCTTCAAGATGAATGTAATAATTACTATTCCTAACCAGGCAGGTGCTGACCGGTGTGAATATTACCAAAGCGGTTAAGGTGACCAGTCGCGAAAAGTGAGAAATCCGCGTTCAATTCCCGGCCCGGCACAAATTTTCAGTGTCAGCAATAAATAGCGCAGATGGAGTTTCACAGTACTCGCAAATACGAATATCATTCTTGTACAGACAGGAATTACTGTTCAATGATCACAGGGTCATCGCAACCAGTTTCCGAGAGCAAATTCAACCAGTTTCCTAGAGCAAATTGCGGAGAGAACTGCATGCAATCGACATTTGGGATGGGGTATCTTGCAAGAGACCTTTCCTCACAGTGTAACATAAAGCTGCATTTCTTGAAAAGATAAACAACGAAGAAACTATCTGACTGGAGACGTGTAGTGTGATTCATGAGTCGCGATTTCACGTCTTTAGAAATTCAAGTTCCCAGAACATGGTCGAGGATGTTTCTTCCATCATTCTCGGTGGCCAGGTGTTGCCCGTTCTTCCACATCTTTATAATTACTATTCTAAGACGTTCACAGTGGCGTTCACAGGTCTCGACACATACGTTCCTGGTGTGGCAAACATTTCAGGCATCCTATCGCCGCTAGGCAGGCGTGCTAAATCACCCAGTGTTGATCTCATAGAATATGTCTGTGATTATAAGGAACAGCGAGTGAAATGTAGCAGTGAACATCCCGTCTTACCGTTCCGACCAGCTTTATCTCGTCTTATTGTTCCTAGTAATTTTATTGTTGCAGGTGACGCCCCTTGTGAGAAGAATTTTGTTAGTTCTCCTGGATATTTTTTACTCTATTCGCCACGACGCATTTCTGGTCCATTGTGATACCCCATCTAAGACTGGAGCAGAGAGCGAACGAAATACACAGCGATTAACGCGCCGATCGGAATGCCATTAGATGCTTTACGCTGGCAGAAATAGACCAGCTTGAAACCAGTGGACGCTATCCAACAAGACAGAAGAAAGTTCTCAGTGGCACAAAGCCAGGAGCGCAGAAGCAATCCTTTCAGTTTCTCATTCAGTCACCTCACTGTGTAATCACAGCACGTCTGAGATGCGTAAATAGCAATCTGAACGCGTTTTCCTTCCAGCCGCACACACAATCAACTGATCCCTTTCAATGAGTTGTAGCAAGCAGCAAGTTACTTCACACGGACAGAGTTCTGTGTGAAGTGATGACGAGTACTGGCTGCTGGTGTCCAGAGAGAGGCACGTTCATTCGGCGTTGATTAAACTGTTGCGCGATGCCGTTGCTGTAGCTCACGACGGCGGCTTGATAACACGCAGGGGTAAACGGCGCTCTGACGCAGACAGAACACATCCATTGCTCGGGGACAGCAGCAATGCCGCTGTGATGCCGCCAGACACGGGTACCCCACAGGCGTCACAATCACATATATGTCATGTGGGATGAAAACGTCTGTTTATGGCAGTGCGGCATGTGCTAGAGAGGTACTGCTTGAGAGACTCGCACATCATTGTAACGCACGCATACCCGTCGGCGGTTAGCTGACAAACGTGCCAAGCATTAACCCACCGCTCTGCTTTGCTTCACGTCCATAGTACTCCATGGAACACCGAGGCTATGATACGGCGTCGATGTCATCATTACGTGGCTACAATTCTGCAGCTTGCAGGTCGATTTCTCGACGATGACTGTAATGTTGCTGTAACCCCTCGCTGTTTCGTCAGCATTTTACGCAAGAGATTTGGATAAAAAGAAGTATTAAGAAATATTTTCGCGACAGATTGCGTGTTTCATACCGCGCTCTTCGGCCAATGTTATGATATGCATTACTCGTAACTACTAACCACGTCTTTCCTTTATGGCAGATTCTATACATCAGTTTTAATTACGGGACGAGTCAGGACACCTGAAAAGAAAGTAGAAGGAGGAAGGAATGTTAGGTCTTAACATGGCGACGACGTCGAGGTCGTGAAAGACAATACGCAAGCTTGACTGCTGAAGATTGGAGGAAGACGTCGTCCTGAAGCAATTCTCTCTCTCTCTCTTTCCGTCATAACAGGCCTCAGAAGGCCCATCGGTACCAATCCACCGCGGTGTCATCCTCAGCCATTAGGTGTCACTGGATGCGGACATGGAGGGGCATGTGGTCAGCACACCGCTCTCGGTCCTTGTCAGTTTTCGTGACCGGATCCGCCACTTCTCAATCAAGTAACTCTTCAATTGGCCTCACACGTGCTGAGTGCAGCCCGCTTGCCAACAGCCATCGGCAGATCGGGACGGTCACCCATCCAAGTGCTAGCCAAGCCCGACAGCGCTTAACTTCGGTGACCTGACGGAAACCGGTGTTAAACACAGCAGCAAGCCCTTGGCTGCAGCAATCCAGGGGAACACATATCACGAGGATGCGGCTGCGATTTTACTTCTGAACACGAAGGGAGATTAATATCCTGCGACGACGAGATCATTAGAGATGAAGCAAAAGCTTGGGGCTTCAGCGACTTATGAAAGCACTCAACTGACTAGTCGCTCTATTCCTATCCATGTTCACAGAATTTAATGGATTACTGATTTATGGTTTTCTTCGCGTGACCGATTACCCGTATCTATCAGTTACCCGCCAAGTTGACACTTCTGCTTTTTTGCACAATATTTCCACGGCTGACCAAGTCTACCCATTGTGCGCAGAGATAGAATTCAACTGACAAGAAACTCGAAAACACACCATCAATGATAAAAAAAATTATGAGCAGCGCCTTTTTTAAATTTCACATGAAGGAACGATATAACTGTCTTGTAAGGAGTATCACTTCTGTCAAACACACACAGCATATTTCTTCATAAAGTTACAGCACAGCAACAAAATTTCGAATGTACTGGAATCTGTTTATGCTTGCAATACTGAATTAAGAATCATTAGTTCTCGGGCATGTTGCTACATCATAGTCATTTTTTGAGAACTGACTATCAAACGCCGGCCGAAGTGGCCGTGCGGTTAAAGGCGCTGCAGTCTGGAACCGCAAGACCGCTACGGTCGCAGGTTCGAATCCTGCCTCGGGCATGGATGTTTGTGATGTCCTTAGGTTAGTTAGGTTTAACTAGTTCTAAGTTCTAGGGGACTAATGACCGCAGCAGTTGAGTCCCATAGTGCTCAGAGCCATTTGAACCATTTTTGACTATCAAACGCTTTCAAAATAAGTTATTTACCAGACGAAAATGTTAGTACCAGAAATAATCTTCTGGCTGTATTAAAAAAATAAAAAAGGCGAATATTCAATCCTCTAGGTGTACCACAAGAATCACTTTACCAGGCAAAAGAATTTGCGACATTTAATGGGTTACAAAACTTTAAAGAACAAGGATATATACGATGAAAGTCCCACACAAATTCTTCCTGCATCCTTAACAAATACATAGTCAGCTTCTCTCTCATTTCGTATGTAGTTGTGTCTGTCATTTTACTTAAAATGCTCCTCTATAATAATTCTAACAGGATCAAGGCAAGTGATCAACACGTTGTCCGTAGATATTGCGCTCATACCCTTGTAGATCCAGGGTGAATAAATGTGAGCAACTATCTTACAGTCATAAAATATTTATCTTCATCATGAAAGAGACTGCATTATCACTAACCAGAAGTAGGTTGCTGTGAACAAATGAATTATTCTTTCAGACAGCGCTATCGTTCCTCCGAGTTTGTCCTAGAAGTTGCAAAAAGCCTAGTATGAAAGAGGTCTAAACCTTGAGGCATCTGTGTAAAAAAATATAAGAATTTTCCTCATTAAGTGTTTACTTTTTCTGCGCTGTTTTTAAACATTCAGCTAACATGTCCATTTATTGTTTGGTTCAGTAAAGGATTTTTTTGATGCGTGACACTATTTTTTTAATTTGAAATAAATATTTAAAAACTTTATTCCATTATTAACGAGTACCTAATGCTGATGCGGCGACAGAACCCACTTATGGGTTGCACATTATTTCATCGTAGGTGTAAAACTTAACGCCCATGACAGTAGTGCCGGTAGATACCACGGTCGTGCTGCATTCTTCTTCCCGTGCCGCCGTGTGGTTTATGGCGTGCTGTAAACATCACACAGTATTATGTGATCTGGCCTGACAATGCCCACGAAGGGCTAAGTTAACTAATCGCTAGTAATGAAGTGTTTATTTTTTTTTAAAGAAAAAGTCCCGCGCATGAAAGTGATTTCTTTCCGAAATTTATGACGGCTGTTCATTATAAGGCAGATTTAATCTTAGCGAATCACTTCTTGTCCCCGTGCGAACAGCAAAAGGTGTGGGAGGAAAGGAAGGAAGAGTTGGGCATAACGTCACGTCGACGACAAAGTCAGTAAAGATGAAACAAGCAGATTAAAACTGTATGCCGAATCCAGGGCTCGAAGCCGAAACTTCCCACTGGAAAGTAGGAGGCACGTTCTGGCAGAAGTAAAGCTGTGAGGGCGGACCGTGAGAGGTGCCTGAGCTGCTCGCTCGGTAGCAGCATTGCCCGTGCAAGGAAAGGATCTGAGTTTGAGTCCCGGTCCGGCTCGAAGTTTAATCTGGCAGGAAGTTTTATAAAAGTGCTCTCTCCGCTGCTGAGTTAAAGATTCATTCTGGAGACGAAACTCACGCTCGGTCTTAGTGAGTTTGGGCAAGCTAATCAATTGTGTCGTTTCAAGGGAATGATACCGGAATTTGGGATTTCGCGGGAAATCTAAATGTGGTTGACAGACGCCGATCTGGAACCCTCTCGTCCCAAATGCGAGACCAGTGTCGTAAACAAAGTGTCACCTCACTTGAATTAGAAAAGTTGGAAACTTCGTATGGGCTATACTTCAAATTCCACTTCATCTTGTTAACGGTGATGGACGTGGTTTTCTAAACAAAAAATTAGCTACCAAAAGAGTGCACAAAAACATTAAGACTTATTTACTCTGCCACAAGAAGCTATTGACGTCCTGTCGACAAACACGCAGAAGCGTACCAGTATCTTGAAAGGAGAAGGATCGGGACGTAAACCGGCTGCGGCGTAAAGTAGGAATCATACCGGCCTCCAGCTGGAATAAGTCAAGAAAAAATATCACAGAAAAAACCTAAAACAGGATAAGAAGGACTCCACTACCTCCGAAAAAGTGGTCAAGGTGTTAAT
Source organism: Schistocerca serialis cubense (assembly GCF_023864345.2). Lineage (NCBI taxonomy): Eukaryota > Metazoa > Arthropoda > Insecta > Orthoptera > Acrididae > Schistocerca > Schistocerca serialis. Next base: position 421,656,118 of record NC_064641.1, read on the forward strand.
GATTGCCCCTCACAGACCATATGGCCCTTCAAACTGTTATCATTTTACCACGATACATTCAAGGATGTTGTATCATTGATACCTGCTCCGCGTATTTCTTACTGCCTTATCGCCGAAAGCTAACTTGCACTCGATTAACGAGGGCAGAACTTCTACTTGTGTTGCAAAACGTTGACTCGTATTATAAGGATTTACAGAGTACTGGCTTCATTCTCTCCGTTTCGCGGCAAGGATATTCGTGTTTACCGAGAGCAAGGCAACGTGACAGACGCTGTATGCTAAGCGGATGTGACGCTCTGTTTCCCAAGTGGAACGTTTAATGTGCACCGTCGAGATACTTCACCTGAAGCTGCACTCCCAGTCTTCTTACAGTCAGCATTTGGTTTCACAATGACGACACAATGAGATGATTAGTGCTGCGCATAACACGACGCAAAACTGTTCAACTGTGACTCCACAATGAGACAACCTCACCAGTTAATATTTTAAAAACACAACGAGGCATGAAGTTAAGCATTCATTCGATGCAATGATTTTAACGCAGTGCTTCAGTGACTTCTCTCTGAGAACGAGCACAATGACTGGCCATACATCTGTTGTTTCGTTCTCACACATCAGTCCGTCCACATATCTGGAATATATGTACACTTTCTGTAGGGAGAAAAAAGTCGAGTACAACCGCCAAAGTAAAGTGTTCCCCTATGCATCGTAAGTGGATGGAAACGAAAAAAAAAAATGAGACTGTTGGACAATTAAAACATAGAGATAAATTTAACCTTAAGTAAGTTACACAGTGAGGTGACAAAAGTCATGGGGTACCGAACGATATGCAAACACACAGATGGCAGGAGTATCTTGTACACAAGATATAAAAGGGCTGTACACTGGCGAAGCTGTCACTTGTACTCAGATCATTCATTTGAAAAAGTCTCCAAAGTGATTATGACCCACACGACGGGAATTAAAAGTATCTAACGCGGAAAGGTAATTGGTGCTAAACGCATGGGATATTCCATTTCGGAAACCGTTAGGGAATTCAATATTCCGAGATTCACAGTGTCAAGAATGTGCCGATAATACCAAATTTCAGGCATTATTTCTCTCCAAGGGCAACCCAGCGGTCGACGCTTCACTTAAAGACAGAAAGCAGCGGCGTTTGCTTGGAGTTGTCACTGCCAATAGACAATCAACACTGCGTGAAATGACTGCAATGTGAAAACTACCTGCTTGGTGCCTCTGCCTTTTCTAAAGCTAAACTCTTCGTCCTCTAACACGTACTCAATTTTCTTTTGCGTTCTTCTGTATATTATGCTTGTCAGGAATGAGGATGCATGAGCTGTTAAGCTGATTGTGCGATAATTCTTGCACATGTTGGCTTTCGCAATCTTCGGAATTGTATGGATGAATTTTTTCCGAGAGTATTGTGGTATATAGCCAGTATCATACGTTCTACAGAACATGATTATTGTTTTGTTGCCACTTACCGCAACTGTTTTAAAAATTCCGATGGAATTTTATGCATTCCTTCTGCCTTATTTGATTTTAAGTCTTTCAAAGCTCTTCTAAATTCTGATTCTAATACTGGATGTCTTGTCTCTTCCCTGTCGGCTCCTGAAGATATTTAAGCTCATACTCAAAGAGCGCTATCAATCTTTGTAGCACGGCACCAACCGCAGCTGGAGCTGGAAACGGGGGTAACTGCGTCTGGACCGGAGTTCGTCACACTCCCTTCGCTTATCTGCGGGAGGTAGATGTAGAACACGCACCCGACCTTCGTGTAAGCGCAGGCGTGGGCTGGTTCTGAGGCAGCAACCCGCCCGTCGTCCCGGCAACGGAGACGGACGACCAGCGCTCAGAGCGGGTGATTAATGGTCGTTCTCTTCTCACCGCACGGCAGCGCCATGTTTCCCCGATGAAGCGGCGAGCTGCACTATCGCTCCAACGAGGCGGTGGCCAACTGTGTAATGCGCAGCACAGCCTGTGACATGAATTCATGTGTAGCATCGCTTCAGAAACGCACTCACACGCCGGAACTACAATCAATATTATGGGTAACGGGCACGGGTTCTTTGAGTGGTAGTGGCACTTTTTAATAGTCTACAGACAGGTTTCCGTTTCTCGTTCTTTTTAATAGTCTACAGTTCTCTTCGTCCACAAAAACGATGCAGTCGGATTGCTTGCTACGGATTCTCCATAATCGTAGCACACTGAGGTGACTAACTCATGGGATAGCGATACGCTTTTATACAGATGGCGGTGGTATCGGTTACAGAAGGTGTAAAATGGCAGTACATTGGTGGAGCTGTCTTTTATGCTGAGGTGATAATGTGAATAGGTTTCCGAAGTGATTACGGCCACACAACAAGAATTAACAAACTATGAACCCGGAATGGTAGTTGGATCTACACGTATTGGACATTCCATTTCGGAAATTGTTAGCTAAGTCAATATTCCGATATCCACAGTGTCAAGAGTTTGCCAGTAACACAAAATGACTGGCATTACCTCTCTCCACGAATAAAGCAGTGGTCGACGCCTTCGCTTAGCGACCGATAGCGGTATTTGCGTACAGTTTTCAGTGCTAACACACAAACAACACTGAACGAAATAATCGTAGAAATCAATGTGGGACGTACGACGAACGTATCCGTCAGGGCAGTGCTGCGAAATTTGGCGTTAATAAGCTATGACAGCAGGCGACCGACGAGACTGCCTTTGCTAATAGCACATCGTCTGCAGTGCCTCTTCCGTGCTCGTAATCAAATTGGTGCGATACTAGACAGCTGGAAAACAGTAGCCTTGTGAAATGAGTCCCAATTTCAGTTGGTAAGAGCTGATGGTAGGGTTAGAGTGTGGTGCAGGCTCCACGAAGCCTTGGACACAAGTTGTCATCAAAGCACTGTGCAAGCTGGTGGTGGCACCATAATGATTTAGGCTGTGTTTCGATAGACCTGAACCGATCATTGACAGACAATCGTTATGTTCGGCTACTTGAGACCGTTTGCAGCCTTTCATGGGCTTAATGTTCCCAAACAACGGTACAATTTTTATGGATGCCCATGCACCATGTCACCAAGTCACCGAGTCACAGTTGTTCGCGGTTGTTTTGAAGAACGTTCTGGACAGTTCGGATGAATGATTTGACCACCCAGAATCTCATGGGACATTTATAGGACATAATCGAGAGGTCAGTCCGTACACAAAATCCTGCACTGGCAACACTTCAGCAATTATGGATAGTTATAGAGGCAGCATGACTCAATACTTCTGAAGGGGGTTTCCAAAGACTTGTGCAGTCCATGCTATGTTGAGTTGCTGCACTAGGCAAAAGGATGTCCGACATAATATTAGGAGGTATATAATGACTTTTTCACCTCAGTTTATAATCCCCATGCCAGTAACGGATTTGATTGACGCTTTATTTTTCGAGTTTCCAGGCGAATTATTGATTTCATTTTTCTGGACGACGTTTCGACGACCGACCGAGATATCTTCTTCCGGTGCTATCAGCCGTATTATCAGATGGGAGTCCACGTAATGAGTTTGTATAAGACCAGAGGTAGCAGTATAGACGGAAGACGTATTAGTCGGTGGTCAAAATATCGTGAAGAAAAACGGAATCAACAGGTCGACTAATCAGCCTAAAGCACGCCATTAAGGAATCAAAACCTGAGGAATTAAACTTTTTGATCCTTTATTTGTAATCGAATGTAAAAAAAAATTCTCCATTGTATGAACGATAGCTTGATACAGAAATTGCCTAAGAAGTAAGACAAATATCGAAGAGCTAATCATCTCGATAGAATTAATGATTACCGTTTTAGGTAGGTTACATAGGTACTAGTAGTTATAAGAAAGGTAGCTGTAAAGTCATGTACCTGACGCCCAAGGCCATCCGTTCTTTTTTGAGTGTACATCTGTGCAAGTAATCTTACTCCTCCAGAATTTTAAGGCAGACGCAGTCTCTGACGGCGAAGAATGACATATTACACAATAACCATCGAATTGAAGTGTGACGTCCACATGGGAGACATATGGTACTTTTTAAGGTTAGGTTTTTTGGCTAGTAATCAAAACGTACAGCGTTTGATCCAAGCCACTGTTTTAATTCTGAAAAAAATCATCGCTAGTGGCGACCAAAAGTTCCGGTATATGGAGTAAGCTTCGTTCTTCCAACGGGCTTGTCAAAGGGGGGCAGGGCCTCTTGAACTTCGGATCGGAAACAGTTCCTAAAAGGCGGTTATTCAGCAAAGGTCAATGGCATGAGGATGCAGAAAGTATTGGAAACCATTGTTTTAAAGACACAAATGTGTAGCCACAGGACATATGGTCTTTAACTCAAAAACTGTCATGATGATCTCTCCAATGGCAAAAGATTCCCGATCAATACTCCATTTGGATGCTCAGAAGGGGATTGCCAAGGGGGAGTGGACCATGAGAAAAAGGTTGAACAACCACTGAAAGGGTAACGTTATATCAATCGGAACATGCAATGTCAGAAGTATGAATGTAGTAGGAAAGCTAGAGTATCTGTAAAGGGAAATCTAAAGGCTCGGTTCCGGTATAACGATTGTCAGTGAAGCGAACTGAAAAAAAAGGAAACATGGTCAGATGAGTATGGGTCATATCAACAGTGACAGATATTAGAATAATAGAAGTGGAATTTGTTATGAATAGGAAGGTAGTGCAGATACTGAACTGCTATAAACAGTTCTGATATCATTACTTTCATCAGGATCGATAACAAACCAGAGTCAACAAATATAGTTCAGGTGTACATGCTAATGTCACTAGCGGGAGGTGAACAGATTGAGGAAGAATATGAGGAAGTTTAGCAAGTGGTACATATTCTAATAATCATGGGGGATCTGAACGCTGTTGTAGGGTAGGAATAGAAGACAGAATTACGGGAGAATATGGGCTAGTTATAAGGAATGTCACAGGAAACAGATCAATTGCGTTCTGCAGTAGATTTCATCTGTTAAGAAATCACAAGAGCACGAGGAATACTTGAAAACTGCCTGGAACACTGGAAGATTCCAGCTGGATTACGCTATGGTCAGAAATTCAGAAACTTGATGGGAGATTGTAAGACTTACCGAGCAGCACATAGATCCAAATCACTATTTACTAACTACGGAAAGAAGGTTGAAGTTTAAGACAATTGTCTGAAGAAAAAAAACAAGATGGAAAGAAGTGGGATACAAAAGTACTGAGGAATGATGTGGTGCGCTTGAATTTCTTCAACTCCGTAGATACAGCGATAAGCCGTGCAGGTGAAAAGGGCTGGACGTCTCTAAAATGGGTTATCACAGAAGTTGGACAGACAAATATAGGTACAAAGTAGGCAACTGCGAAATAAACTTTCTGTAAGAGAAGAAATGCTTAAATTGATTAACGAAATAAGGAAGTCGAAAATGTTAAGGATATAACAGGAATACAAAAATATAATCATATAGAAATGAAATAAACAGAGTGCAGGGAGCCTAAAGCGAAATAGTTGCACAAATAAAAAAACTGGTCGTTGGAAGGACGGATTCAGCAAACAGAAAAGCCAAAAAAAACCTTTGGTGATATAAAAAGCACAGGCGCCTACATTAACAGTGCAGAAGAATTCCACTAGAGGAAATAGTGGATAGGTAGTACATTGAAGGCCACTACGAGGGGGAGTAACTGTGATGCCGTAACAGAAATGGACGTTCGTAAGAAGAAATAAGGGATCCAGTACTAGAGTCTAACAAGAGCATGGAGCATGGAATACTTGCAATCAAATACGGCGAAACACATCTATGACATTCTTTCGGATTTTCTAAAATCATTGGTGGAAAAGGCAAACAAATGATTTTTAAAGTTCATTTGTAGAATTTTTGACTAGGGTATACCACGATACTTTCGGAAAAATATCATCCACACAATCCGCAGATAGCGGATGACCATCAGTTTGGATTTAGAAAAGGCAAAAGTACTAGCCAGACGTTTCGGAAGTTGCGCTGAATAATGGTAGCAACACTTACGAGAAATCAAGACGTCTTCACAGGACTCGCGTGCCTAGAAAAAGCTATGGGGCAATATACATTGAAACGCCAAAGAAACTCACAGGCATGCGTATTCAAACACAGAGATACGTAAACAGGCAGAATAAGGCGCTGCGGTCGGCAACGCCTATATAAGACAATAAGTGTCTGGCGCAGTAGTTAGATTGGTTACTGCTGCTAAAATGGTAGGTTATCAAGATTTAAATGAGTTTCAACGCGGTGATATAGTCGGCGCACTAGCGATGGACACAGCACTCCGAGGTAGCGATGAAGCTGGGATTTTTCCGTACGCCCATTTCACGAGTGTATCGTGAACATCAAGACTCCGGTAAAACATCAAATCTCCGACATCGCTGCAAGAACGGGACCAATGACGATTGTAGAGAATCGTTCAACGTCACAGAAGTGCAACCTTTCCGCAGATTTCAGTGCTGGGCCATCGAAAAGTGTAGGCGTGCGAACCATTCAACAAAACATCATCGGTATTGGCTTTCGGAACAGAAGGCCCACCCTCGTATTCTTGATGACTGCACGATACTGCCGCGCGGGGTGGCCGGGCGGTCTGCGGCGCCTTGTCACGGTCCGCAAGGCTTCCCCAGTCGGAGGTTCGAGTCCTTCCTCGGGCATGGGTGTGTGTTTTGTCTATAGTGTAAGTTAGTTTAAGTTAGAGTAAGAAATGTGTAAGCTTAGTGATCGACGCCCTCAGCAGTTTGGTCCCATAAGACCTTACCACAAAGTTCCAAAATTTTTGCACAATACAGCATTACGTCTCGCCTGGGCCCATAAATGCCGGCATTAGACTGAGGAGTCTCGTTTCAAATTGTATCGAGCGGAGAGACGTGTATGGAGACAAACCTCTTGAATCCATGGACCCTGCCTGTCAACGGGGGACTGTTCAAGGTGGTGGAGGCTCTGTAATGGTGTGGGGCGCGTGCAGCTGGAGAGATATGGGACTCCTGATAGGCCTACATAAGACTCTGGCATGTGGCATGTACGTAAGCATCCTGTCTGATCGCCTGCATCCATTCATGTCCATTGTGCAATCCGACGGACTTGGGCAGTTCCGCCCCACACGTCTGGCATTGCTACCGAGTGGCTCCACAAACACTCTTCTGAGTTTAAACAGTTCCCCTGGCCATCAAATTCTCCAGACATGAACATTATTGAGCATATCTGGGATGCCTTGCAACGTGCTGTTCTCCAAACAACCCCCCCCCCTCCCCCCGCCCCGTACACTTGTGGATTTATGGACAGCTTTACAGGATTCATGGTGTCAATTCCCTCCAGCAGTATTTCGGACATTAGTCGAGTCCATGTCACGTCGTGTTGCGGCACTTCCGCTTGCTCGCGGGGGCCCTACACTATATTGGGCAGGTGTACCAGTTTCTTTTGCTCTTCACTGTAAAATGGCGCTAGACGTTCGAAATTCTGAACAAAATACGTGTAAGCTATAGGGAAAGAAAGATATTTGCTATTACGTACAGAAAACAAGAGAGAAGGTAGCCGGCCGTTGTGGCCGAGCGGTTCTAGGCGCTTTAGTCTGGAACCGCGCGACCGCTACGGTCGCAGGTTCGAATCCTGCCTCGGCCATGAATGTGTGTGATGTCCTTAGGTTAAGTCCCATAGAACTCAGAGCCATTTGAACCATTTTTTTTAGAGAAGGTAAAAACTGAAGACCAAGAACGTTCTCGGATTAAAAATGGTGTGAGATAGGGATTCAGATTTCCTCCCCTTGTGTTCAGTCTATACATCGAAGAAGCAATAAAGAAGAAATAAAGGAAAGGTTCAAGACTGGAATTAAAATACAGGGCGAAAGGGTATCGTTGAGAAGATTTGATAATGGTATTACTACGTTCAGTGAATGCGAGGAGGAATTGCAGACCCTGTTAAATGGAACGTACAGTGTAATAAGCACACAATTTGGCGACCGATAAGCAAATGAACTGAAGGAATTCTGCTGCTTTGGAAGCTAAATAACACATGGCGGACTGTGTAACGACATAAAAGGTAGACTAGTACAGCCAAAGACGGCTTTCGTGACCAAAAGGAGTCTATTAGTATCAAACATAGGCTTGAATATGAGGAATAAATTTCGGAGAATGTATGTGTAGGCTGCTCATGGAGGTCCAGTGCGGGATGCAACTATCGCATGGCAGAGAAACTTGCTAGATGTGTAAAAGTTTAATGCGGAACCGATTTACACCGCAAAAAATTAGTTCGAATTTTGGCCACAAGATGCTTCTCTGGCTTCCACAGCATCTCGTTGTCGTCTCCGGTGCTTATACTGAACAAACTGTGTAAGCAGCGGTTAATAATAAACTCAGCATTATGGCTTTCTCACTTTTTGACCTTTTCTGCTCATGACCCGTTCCTAACAGTTTACTATTTGCACGTCTTGCTTCCATTCACAGTGCCAGATTTGCCCCTGGTGGCCACATTGTGACTGATTCCTTGCTAACGGTTGTTAGCCTATAATGTGTACGTTACAATACCAGGACGACAAGGCAAATAGCAAAATAAAATTCAGTTTCTAATTGTTTCCCCAGAAGAGATGACGTCTGATGTGGAATAGTGTAGGGGCGAAAGCGGCAGTACCAGGTGCTGCCGGTAATCGATGAAGAGCTGTTCGCCCGCCGCGACGGTAATGAGGTCCTGGCCGGTTTAGATCACAGGGCGTCAGTCGCCGTAACCTCGCCACCATATCCTACAAATAAAGCTCGTCTCCATATTAATAAACTTTCCTGGGGACGTCCCAGTTACACAGGCACTTTCTTCTCTAGCGACCAGGGCCGGAATTCCGAAGACTCTCCTCTTCAAACAAACTGTGAAAAACTGACGTCTGTTAACGTAAGCGGAAGCAGCGGACACACTGACGCCGGCTAAGTTTTCACTCTGCATCACCGGGAGAGCGATTATTTAGAGAGTTTCGCGAGACACAGGAGTCCGTTTAGTTGGAAAGGCTCTCGTGTTTGTCATTTCAGGAAGGGGCGCGAACGAAGCTGCTCGAGGATCGGGTCGGAATCTAGACGGGACAGCAGCGCTAATAGTTACCGTCCGCCGCGAAACTGGCTGGTGGTCTTCGGTAGGCGTCTTTGGATTGACTCTTGAATGCCACTAGATGAGTCTGGATTTCGTTGCCTCTTCCCCCTTCCTGTTTGCTCATTATCATCTTTACAACCACCATCATTGCTCTCTCGACTGATCAGGCCTTCACTACCATACACGTCCAAATTTATTTCTATTTTGTACCAGGTGACAAAAGGACAAAAACTTTCGAAAATCGCATCAAAACACTAATAAATACCAAAACAATTTCATGGGTAAAGACTGAACCACAACAGCAATACAGTTTTTGAGAGAACAATCCAAAATGTACTTGTCGTCTTACAAGTGTGTGTCTTACTGTACTCACCATACTGTAGAGGACATTCGAGATGTAGCAACAGACACATTTCACTGCTATTGATGCACTAGTGTTTTTAGATAACAGATGGAGAAACCTGGTTAACGTTTTATTAAAACAAGGGAATGAGGATATCTCCAAAATACACAAGATGCTTCAAAAGTCACGCCCCATAGGACAAATAGCGTAAACCAGTACTCTGACAAAATTTCACAGTTGCAATAAGGACGAAAACAAGAAAAAAAAGTCCAGTAAACCTAAGCTCTAAACTGCATACTTTACGAGCTGTAAGCACTTGTTCGGTAGACGAGATCTGTTTCACAGCAGTGAAGATAAGTGGTCACAACTCTTAAGGTATGCACTTCAGAGCTCATGTTTACCGGAAATTTTTTCCTTGTATTGTTTTGCACTACCGTCTATCAATAAAACAAAGAGCTTGCAGTAGAAGAGATCTGTTTCACAGTATCGGAAATGAAGAAGTGCTCGTAGCTTCTAGGGTATGCATTTTAGAGTCCACATTTACTAGAGGTTTCTTCTTGTTTTGATCCATACTACGACCTCTGAAAGTATGTCGATGGTATTCTTTTATTTGTTCTGTGGGACGTGACTTTTGAATCACTCTGAGGATATTCACGAACGTATCTTCACGATAAGTATGGCTTTAACGAAAAATATAATACCTCTTATGCTGCAGCTTTGGGTATGAACCACATCTCTGGAAACACTGAAGAGCCAAAGAAACTGGTACACCTGCTTAATATTGTGTAGGGCTCCCGCGATCAAGCAAAAGTGCCGCGACACGGCGTAGCATGGACTCGACTAATGTCTGAAGTAATGCTGGAGGGAACTGACATGAATCCGTCAGGGCTGTCCAAAAATCCGTAAATGTACGAGGGGGTAGAGATCTCTTCTGAACAGCAAGTTGCAAAGCAGTCCAGAAGTGCTCAATAATGTTCATGTCTGGGGGTTTGGTGGCCAGCGGAAGTGTTTAAACTCAGAAGAGTGTTCGTGGAGTCACTCTGTAGCAATTCTCGACGTGTGGGCTGTCGCAATGTCCTGCTGGAATTGCCCAAACCTGTCGGATTGCACAATGGACATAAATGGATGCAGGTGACCAGACAGGATGCTTACGTAACTGTCACTCAGAGTCGTATCTAGACGAATCAAGAGTCCCACATCACGCCACCTGCACACGCCCCACGTCATTACGCAGTGTCCAGCAGCTTGAACACTCCCATGTTGACATGCAGGGTCCATGGATTCATGAAGTTGTCTCCGGACCCGTAGACGTCCAACAGCTCGAGAATTTGAAACGAGACTCGTTCGATCAGGCAACATGTTTCCAGTCAATAACCGTCCAACGACGGTGCTGACTGGCCCAGGCGAGGCGCAAAGCTTTGTGTCGTGCAGTCATCGAGGGTACACGAGGGGACCTTCTGCTCCGAAATTCCATATCGATGATGTTTCGTTGAATGGCTCGCACGCTGACTCTTATTGATGACCCAGCACTGAAATCTGCAAAAGTTTGCGCAAGGGTTGTACTTATGTCACGCTGAACGATTCTTTTCCGTCGTCGTTGATCCCGTTCTTGTAGGAGCCTTTTCCGGCCTCAGTGATGTCGAAGATTTGATGTTTTACCGGATTCCTGATATTCACGGTACACTCGTGAAATGGTCTTACGGAAAAATCCCCACTTCATCGCTATCTCGGAGATGCCGTGTCCCATCGCTCGTGCGTCGACTATAACACCAGAGTCACTTAAATCTGCATAACTTGCCATTGTAGCAGCAGTAATCGACCTAACAACTGCGCCAGACACTTGTTGTCTTATATAGGCGTTGCCAATAGCAGCACCGTATTGTGCCTATTTACATATCTTTGTATTTGAATAAGCGTGCCTGTACCAGTTTCTTTGGCGCTTCAGTGTATACATTCATTAGAAACCGAGAAACCGAAATACAACCAATAAATCAAGACGTTGCTGCGAATGTTACTCTAAGATGAAGAAATTGGAACAATACAGATGTCGAGCCGCATCAAACCACATGCTAATGGATGAAAAATCTTGTGCCCCCATATAATTAGGCTAAGTAATCATCTCAGATAGGAAAATGGCAGAAGAAAATACGGGAAGAGGGCAGAACGAAATACGGGAAGAGTCAAAACGTTTGTTTTGCGGAACATTCCCAAGGAGGAGGTACTTACGAGAATAAATATCGCTCCGCCGCTGAATTATTAGTGCGAATAAAGGATAGTGCATGGGCGAACAAAATGCCAGATCTTTGTAGCTCAGGTGAGAGAGCTCTGGAAAAAAAAAAAAAAATACTACCTTGAGGGATAATATTCGGAACACATACACTCCGAGAAGAATTAAGTGCTCAGTCACCGGAGAAATGTACCCAAGAGCAGCAACTGAAATGATCTGAACATACCCGGCGAATGTTGAAAACTTGCTTGTCTAGTTAATGAAGGAGGTCAGTACTTAAGAACATGGAATTCAAGGAGCACGGCAATGAAGGATGCTTTGCTCTCTCTACCGCTGAACGTATGGCGTGGTACCTGTTTCGCAGTGCTGTGAACTTCTACTCAGTGGTCACTTAAAGCATTTCATGATTAGTCCCCGTCTACATTTTTTCGTAAAATCTAAGTTCCCCAATGAAACACAAATAATTTGCTTGAGGTACGAATTCGAGCTTGTTGGTCATCGCCAGCCATTAATTTCCAGTGAAGTGTTTCTAGCGCGCTTGGTTAGTAACATCGAAGCTCATGAAGTAACGAGAGGCAACGAGCCCTTGATCGTGAGGATGTAGTAGGTCACGGGTCGCTAACCGCGGCATAACCCCAAAATGCCCGGCGAGACCGCTTTTCGTGTGATTTACTACCACTTGACGTGAAGTTCCTGGCGTCGCAAAAATACTGCCCTGATAGCTTCGGAGACTAAAGTGCTCTCGCGTAATGACTGTAGTATCACAGGAAGGTTGCCCATTTTTCTCCAGCAACCTCACATTGACATTTACAACGTAATAAGGTTGAAACGTTCATTTCGTACCGTTCTCGGACCTCCGTGGTATCGTGAGAAGTCTCACGTGCGGCCGGGACCGGACATCACACGCCTCGGGCGCGCAAGACAAATTATGCGACTTCCTGCTCCAAAAATTTACTAATAAGCGAATTCAGAAGACTCCAGATTAATTCTCAGCACTTCTACGCTCATAAAATTGCCTTGAACGTGGTCGCCAACTTCATTTTGACATGTTACACAGAATTATTCGATAAGTGCTCCTATTCCAATGAAATGTATTCAGATAGATTCCGAGATGCGACCAAGGTCTGGAAAACCCATGACCCATATAACGCCTCCACCTAGATCCTAGCAATTTCTGATAATCTCCACCAAAATCAATGAGGATAAAAGTTAAAAGTCAATAGTACAAGTGTTTAACAAGACACACTACACGACCAGTATTCGCGGTCTGACGCGACGCTTTATTCTGACGAGGATGTGAATGTTCACCAAACCGCATTATTCGCCTGAAATCACTAACTCCCGACGTCAGACAACTTAGTGACTTTAAAATACCACCTCCCCGCTACAGGGCAATTGACTTGCCATCTAAAACCTCGAGGGTTCGCAACCAGCTGCTTGATTTCGCGAACTTCAAACATCGTTTTAACATTCAGGCAATCACATTCTGCACCCGCTCCAGCGTTGCACAGTAACTTTAACCATTCACAGTCTCTCTATAGGTGAGGAAATCAACCAATAGTGGTGTCACGAACGACGATGAACACAAGTTTCTTCGTGTGTATTTTTGTTTTCGACTTTTTATGGGCCACAGACGAGCGGTGCCTCCACGACACCGATGGGTTCTTACTCTCAGGTGTTACAAGATGCGCTTATGTTGCATACTCTGTGACGACACGGTGCAGGAATGGAATACCTTCCGCCTGAGACAGCAGTAAGTGTCCAACGAATAATTCCATGCACTTGGCTTTTCTCGACGGAGCGTTGCCGCAATACCAACGACATTACGCCTTGCGATAATCCAATGTGTAGTACCCTGCCAATAGAGGCATTGAGTATTTCTTTTTTCCGCCAAGACCACAAAACTTCTGGCATCGTCACAAAATATAGACAAAATCAGCTTAGCATTGTCTCCATGGCTTTACTATCACATGTTAAAAAAAGATCTGAAGATGGTCATTACTGACCGAAAACGGTAGTTTAAGGACCAAAAGACGGAAACAAAAGAAATTTATTCTACATTTTCTAGATCTCTATCTGCGTCGCAGCTAGAGAGACGTTGAATTCGTGTGCAATCTGCCTCCAATGATAGCAACAACCGACTCGAATCAACCCATCGACATGTCTAAACGTTGCCATCTGAAGTGGTCTCTCTGACTCCACACGTCCCCCACCTATACAAAAATCTTGGCCATAAAATTACACTTGTTTTCGTGGCATTACACACGCTCCGTAAATTCCCAATACATGGCGGTGAGTTGCAGCTGGTCACTTCAGTCACCTCCATCGTATGTCAACGCCTCCGTTTTGAAACGGTATTTTGAAGGTCAGTGGTACATCAACCTCTGCCCATCGGCGGGTTTTGAAAGCTCTGATCGTCTTTTCTGTCTATACGAGGAACTTAATTCACAATGGGTATTTATACAACCTCGAGATACCGGCCTCGATAGCCACGTGTCAGCACGCCGCTTCCAGAATTGGGGGACACATGGGGCAACACGAGACGCAGACAGATGTGGTACACATATTCAAATTAAGATGCCGACCCGCGAAAGCGCTGGATAAAGGCAAGAAAGAAATAAAGAAGATGTATATAACCTTGAGAGTTCTTATTATCTTAGTTACTGAACCACTCATGTAGTTGTCTGAGGGGGTTTCACCGAAGGATTATTCTCATGGATGGAAAGAGAGGTAGCGAGAATACTGGCACATCATCGTTTCAGTATAACTTTCCCTTTAGTAGATAACCGAACGAACGACCTATAAGGAACAACCCTTTGTTGATGGTAGGGTACGGGCCAGCATCGCACGAAACCTGCCGTATACAGCGGTGACGTGCCGAGAATGTGAATCAGCCTGTGAAAGAGATGGCCTATAAAGCGGTTTACGTGCCGCGGAGCAGAGGAAGCTATTAATCAGAGTGCTCGCTCTGCACGCTCTGACGGTCGCGTCCACGACGCCTATGTCCCATAAATACGGCAATATTTTTTTCCTCGGCAGATGAAATACCGTGTTTCATCTCCGTTATCCGCCACCTCCTCGAGCTCGACGTCTTTTATTTCCGTCGCCATGCATCCATGTGTCAAGGAGTCGGAAGCGTACCAGGCACGTGTCAACACCAATACTGACGATTTTCCAGGGACAGTCTGCCAAAAAAGTTCTCGGAGAAATTAAGCTGAACATTAGGCGTTTGGATACAGTTTTATCGTTTAAAATCCAGTGCACGAAGCAGTTGGTTCAAATGGCTCTGAGCACTATGGGACTTAACATCTGAGGTCATCAGTCCCCTAGAACTTACAGCTACTTAAACCTAACTAACCTAAGGACATCACACACATTCATGCCCGAGGCAGGATTCGAACCTGCGACCGTAGCGGTCGCGTGGTTCCATACTGAAGCGCCTAGAACCGCTCAGCCACTCCGCCCGGCACGAAGCAGTAACACTGGAAAGAGCTCCACATAAAATTGTGTTCGATAGTAAACAATGGCTGGATTTAGACAGCAAAACATAACAAGTGACTGTACTTAATAAATAGGGCCTCCGTTTCTGCCAAAAATCTGTTGATAAAAGCGAACTGCATTTTAAAAGTTAAATTTTATGACGTGAAAAAATCTGAAACACTCGTATATACTACGCAAATCACATACAGAGCATGGCAGAGTGTATCTCGAACCAATATTAACTATTTGCTTCGCGATGTAAAGAGTGTGTCCTAGGAGAAATGGTCAGTATTCAGGGATATGGCAGAAACGATCGTTCTAAGCAAGAACTTGGGCTCTAAGGTGCACATTTTGAGAGCTGTAAGCACTTATTCATCCTCGCTACTGTGAAACACATCTCTTCCACTGAACAAGTGCTCACAGCTCTTAAGGTATGGCATTCGGGAGAACGACGGTTCAATCCCACGTCCGGCCATCCTGATTCAGGTGTTCCGTGATTTCCCTAAGTCGCTCCAGGCAAATGCAGGGATGGCTCCTTTGAAAGGGCACGGCCGACTTCCTTCCCCGCCCTCCGCTAATCCGATGAGACCGATGACCTCGCTGTTTGGTTTCTTCCCCCAAACAGCCCATTCCAACTCTTAAGGTATGCATTTTACAGCCCATGTTTACCAGACTTTTTTGCTTCGAATGATCGTTCCTGTCATATCCCTGAGTATTGGCCATTCCTCCTAGGATAACCTGTATACCGAGAGAGGTGGTGCAGTGGTTAGCACACTGGACTCACATTCAAGACCGTCGTCCAAATCCGCGTCCGGCCATCTAGATACTGATTTCCTCCGGGCAAACGTCGAGATCGTTCCTTTCAAAGGACACGGCCGATTTTCTTACCCATTCTTGAAACAATCAGAGATTGTGCTCTGTCTATTCTTATCTTTCTCTCTCTCTCTCCCCTCCCGTCCTCTTGTCAGATGTTCTATGGTGGCAGTAGAATGGACGCACAGTCTTCGTCGAATACCAATTCTCTAAATTCACCCAAAGGGCTCTTAAGGAAATTACTTCGTCTTTCTTTCAAGGATTCCACTTTAAGTTCCTTGGTCGTTTCTCTTACTGTTTGCAAAATGTTGTGTCTGAATAAAGCACGCTGTGTTTCTCCCAAGCTGACAATTTCCAGACGTGAAGTATGATCAGATGTCTCTGCACCAGCGATCAAGCTACAGGATTTGTGTGTCAGTATTTTCGTGAACTGATTAGATCGTTTCACCTAATGCTGGATATTTAATTCATGACGAGCATTTTCGGTAGCAACTGGTATCATTCAGTGGTGATTTCGGTAACAACATTTACCGTTCATCACTGATAAAATATAATAACCGCCATCTCAATCCCGAAAAATGGATTTTCAAAATGATGGAGCATAGCAATCAGTCGTCCGTTCCTTTGAGGCTTTATTAAAGCAAATCTAGATTCAGAATGACAGAACATTTAATTATCTCCGACTTGGTGACATCATTATGGTTTGTTGGAATCCGAACTTCTACCATCTTGGTATGGAATCAAAAGTGAACTTTGATGTAGTGAACTTCACACCCTTTGCACAGCGCGACCAATTATTAATATTATCATTAAATCGGCGGCGAGTCGGCGACTTATTAATTGGGAAATCTAAGCGGGCTTAAAATTTTTCAAGTCTGTTCTATTAGTCTTCACGTTATTTTTCTTGGGCTTGCACTTTCCGGCTAAGTTTCGTAATAATGCATTGAAATATAAGTAAATATTGCGTCTACACTACGTGTAAGTAGTGCGACGTATTTAATGGTCTGTATCATCACTATGTATTATCATCTTTTTTACTACGAAATTTGTGTAGTTACTGGAAGAGACGAAAGCAGCCGCCTAGTGACAAAATGGTTGACAATGCCACAATGCCCGATCAATATAATCCATTTTTCTTCAAGTTACCTTCCATTAAGAATGTGGGATGCACTCACTCAATGACCGTGATATAATGATGGAGCACAGCAGCCAGTCGTCCTTTCCTATCAGGCTTTATTAAAGCAAATCTAGATTTCCCAGTTAATAAGTCGCCGCCTGTTTAGTCATAATATTTATAATTGGTCACGCTATGCAAAGGGTGTGTAGTTCACTACATCGTAGTTCACTTTGATTCCATAACAAGATGGTAGAAGTTCGGATTCTAACAAACGATAATGACGTCGCGAAGTCAGAGACAATTAAACGTTCAGATATATGTATCATATTTGGATTTCCATTTATCACAAACGTTAGTACAAAATACACTGAAGGTGATGGAGCAGAGGCAAAACAGAGTCCTAATCGAAGGGGCTGTGATTATATCCTAATTAAGTTTTCGTATGGTTTTGGTGATCTGCCCAAAATAGACGCCGAGACGATTGCACGCACAAGGGCACAGCCTAGCGCCTCTTATACGGTTGTCATTTCCGAGTTAGTGCTGCGTATCTAATGAGATAGCTGTCGGCGAGTCGTTAAGTACAGCTAAAAAAGAACACACTGGACGCAGTTCTAAAATAAAGTGGCAGGCTCCACGGCACGCTGCGGCAGTTCGGGCCGACCTCCCGCGTACCACTCGTACTACCACTTGTACTACCAAACAAAAAAAGACTGTTTCTTTGGCAAAAACAGCAGACTGAAACGGAGGGCCCAGTTTTTATTCAGTAATAACCCCGAAACTAAAATTTGTCTGCTTGTTCATTTACCTTAGACTCTGTTCTTTTTTTTATCTATGTCAAATTAACAAATACATTTCGCAAGCCACAGTTATTTCAGTAATTTTAAAGACCTCTTCTAAAATTATTCTCTGCATGTGTCAATTGTTTAATAATTATATCTTTAGCATTACGAATAAATTCATCTTTGATCACACCATGTACAAAAACTTCTGTTAAGTGTGTATGCAAATCCGTCTCTTGAATTAAGTGAAATGTACGAAAACGATGAAGAAGAGAATTTATGCTGGTGCTAAAACGTTAAAAACGCTTTTCTTGGATTATGTAGTAAGTTTACACAGTTCATCTTTTCTACTACTTTGCACATATTTTCCGCGTTTGACTTACGAAATTCAAAACCTAACATCAAAACAGAAATATGCATTTCACCTCTGTAAAATAAAAAAATAAAAAACATAGCATGTATTAAGAGAAATTCAGTTGTAACTGAAGGCGGCGTTTTTTGATTCATACTGCCAGGAAAATGCTCATTCAAGTTTTACGAAATTCTGTCTCGCAAGTTATATGCTGTGACAAAATCTTCTTGGTTTATCAGCCGAGTGGTGGTGCCGTATTGTCGCAACGTTTCAATGAGTTTCGTACCCATCAGCTTCGGCAGAAGATGATGGATAGGATACTTAACTCATTGAGAAGTTGCGACAAGACAACGTCACCACTCGGCTGATCACCCGGGAAGTTTTTATCATTGGAATACGCCGAGAAAGATTGTAATATCATTCTTCTGCCTCCACATACAAATGTCGAAGTGACAATGACGCAAATGTTACGATGCGAGGAGTTTCTTCAGAATCAAAAGGCCATATTTGACCATACGTGTGAAGACTGACGTTCTGTACCACAAGTCTAAAAAAAGAGGAGAGAAATGTGCGGTACTGAGGCGCGTTTCTGTTCATTAATATCTTACGCAATTTCCAACTCTCTCTCTCTCTCTCTCTCTCTCTCTCTCTCTCTCTCTCTCTCTCTAAGCGGATAGAATCGTTTAGTCATTTGAAACACTCTGTTCCCTTCGGTTGTAAAGTCTCCCGCCGGTTCTACATTATGGTTGTTCTTGAATACTGGATTCATTCATTTTCTGTCATATTGGTCTGGATCGGCCTGTTGATCTTTTGAGGGCACTGGTTGGTAGCTTGACTGTCAAAATACATATATCACATGTCGTAAAGTCCCTAACCCAGTTAATAAGTGGGAAGTGCCTTATCGAGCTCCTACTCTCACAGTTTGACATAACGAAGGTAGTGACGCAAAGTTAATGAAAAAATTCTTTTGAAATCTGAATAGTTTCTACTACACACTGAATTTCTCATACTCTTAGTTCATAGACAAACGTCGCTATGATGTGTAAAGTTCATCCACAGTACATTAGCTCTCCACTCGAGTTAGCCATTGCCTTTCAGATTCTGTTCGGTGATAATAAACTACTATACTATGTTGTCTCAGGCGAACGTGAATCAACGATTATCAGTGACCGGCTCCTACATTCCGCCCCACGAAGTGTGACAGCGCACGCGACGCTCGCCTGCAATTCCTGTTACTAATACCCTCCGATTCACTGCTCCGCCTGCCCGCTACCGAAGGCAGTGCGGCAATTCGCCAGGCTCCAAACCGCTCCTATGCTCGGATGACGGGGCATTTCCGTGACATCCGTTGGTTCCGCTCCGAAAAAGGGGAGTAAGGGCAAGATTCGATACACAGGAACAGTATCCAGTGTGCAGTACGTGGAGGCACAGTACCTTCATTTGAACAATTATTATTCTAAGAATTATTATTGGGGCAATAGGTGGTTTAAATCAAACATCGCTACGTTGCTATATGTAAAACAGAAGACATCCATATTCTCTACCTGTATGCGGTCGTTTTCGTTGCATTTAATATTCCTATTATGTACACCGGTGCGACAAAACATTGTGACCACCAGTTTAATGGCCTGTTGGTTCACTTTTGGAACGCAATAGAGTACCGATTCTACGTGGAATACATTCTAAAAGTCCTTCATAAGTTCACGAAAGCACATGGCACAAGATTTCTATGCACAGGTCCACGCAATACCAGTAAATTGCAAGCTGGTGGCTTGTGGGCGCGAAGCTAACGCTCGGTAGTGTCCCAGATGTGTTCCACTGGGATCATAGCAGGCGAATTTTGTAGACAATGCTTTACGAGAATCCACTATCACGCTCATTAAAACACTGTAGCATGTTTCTGGCCTTGTGAAATGGGCAGTTATCCTGCTGAAAGATGCCATCTCCGCCGAGGAGAAGCATGAAGGGGTGCAGACAGTCCCTACCAACGTTCACGTAGTCCACAGTTTTCGCAGTGCCTCCGATGACTACCGCAGGTACTGTAGAAGGTCACAGCGTAGTACTGCTCTTCCTGGGCTGTGACTGTGGCGTGGTGCGTGTTTCAAGCAGCCGTTCATCTGGATGACTGCGTATTCGGAAACGTCCATTGACTCACGTAACAAGAAAAGTGAATTCATCCCAGCAGGCGATAAGTTTCCGTTCATTCACGGTGCAATCTCGATGATCCTGTGCCGACTGCAATCGTAATTGACTATTTAATTCGGTCAACATGGAACATGTGGGGTCGTCTCGTGCCGGGCACAGTGTTCAACACTTTGCGCTGAACGCTGTGCTCCGAAACTCTTGTGTCCGCGCTACCACTGTACCTTGCCGTCACAGGTCACCGCCCGTCCTGCTTTAAAGAGCAGCCAAGCCTCCAATCTCCACGTTCTTTGATGAAATGTGGACTTCCAACACCTTGTCGCTTACTCGTGGTTTCACCGTCCTTCTACATCTACATCTACATCTACATTTATACTCCGCAAGCCACCCAACTGTGTGTGGCGGAGGGCACTTTACGTGCCACTGTCATTATCTCCCTTTCCTGTCCCAGTCGCGTATGGTTCGCGGGAAGAACGATTGTCTGAAAGCCTCCGTGCGCGCTCTAATCTCTCTAATTTTGCATTCGTGATCTCCTCGGGAGGTACAAGTACGGGGAAGCAATATATTCGATACCTCATCCAGAAACGCACCCTCTCGAAACCTGGCGAGCAATCTACACCGCGATGCAGAGCGCCTCTCTTGCAGAGTCTGCCACTTGAGTTTATTAAACATCTCCGTAACGCTATCACGGTTACCAAATAACCCTGTGACGAAACGCGCCGCTCTTCTTTGGATCTTCTCTATCTCCTCCGTCAAACCGATCTGGTACGGATCCCACACTGATGAGCAATACTCAAGTATAGGTCGAACGAGTGTTTTGTAAGCCACCTCCTTTGTTGATGGACTACATTTTCTAAGCGCTCTCCCAATGAATCTCAACCTGGTACCCGCCTTACCAACAATTAATTTTATATGATCATTCCACTTCAATTCGTTCCGCACTCATACTCCCAGATATTTTACAGAAGTAACTGCTACCAGTGTTTGTTCCGCTATCATATAATCATACAATAAAGGATCCTTCTTTCTATGTATTCGCAACACATTACATTTGTCTATGTTAAGGGACAGTTGCCACTCCCTGCACCAAGTGCCTATCCGCTGCAGATCTTCCTGTATTTCGCTACAATTTTCTAATGCTGCAACTTCTCTGTATACTACAGCATCATCCGCGAAAAGCCGCATGGAACTTCCGACACTATCTACTAGGTCATTTATATATATTGTGAAAAGCAATGGTCCCATAACACTCCCCTGTGGCACGCCAGAGGTTACTTTAACGTCTGTAGACGTCTCTCCATTGATAACAACATGCTGTGTTCTGTTTGCTAAAAACTCTTCAATCCAGCCACACAGCTGGTCTGATATTCCGTAGGCTCTTACTTTGTTTATCAGACGACAGTGCGGAACTGTATCGAACGCCTTCCGGAAGTCAACTTCCACAGATGCCGACGACAGCAGCACTTGAACAGCCGACTGGCTTCACCGTTTCCTTAATTCTCGTCCCTAGGCGCTAGGCAATAACAATTCACCTTTAGTCTGAGTCGCTCGTTTAAGTCGATTTCCCAATTTTCGGGGCGTATCGTCTCCAGAATAATTTCCCATTCGTCTCTGCTCCGCTTGTATGCTTTCCATTCTTCCTGAAGTGTCTGTAACGCCGACAGGCGGCATTCTGACTTCCCTTGGATAGTGGTCATAATATTTTGGCTCATAGGTGTCTGTTGTACCGCAACAATTAGTGCAATAGATGCAGAGACAAGGAGCTCGGCTAGACCGGAATCGAATACGAGCGTCGCTGTAATGACTAGCGGTGTGAAACTCTCCGGCCTTTTAAGCCATTTTCAAGTGACTGATTTTGTAACTACCATCAAGCTTAAAACTGGTCACAAATTAAGAAAAATATTCGCTCCTCACGAAATGCCAGATGTAAAACCATAGTCTTGTAAAAAGATCGCTAAATAATAGTGGAAGCAGTTAACTTTGGTATATAAAACATGAACACATGTCCTTGCGTCCAACTCCAGGATTCAAGGACATGTGTTCACCTTTTATATACCAAAGTAAACCGCTCCCACTATTATTTAGCGATGTTTTTACAAGACGATGATTTTACATCTGGCATTTCGTGGGGAGCGAATGTTTTTCTTAATTTGTGGCCAGTTTTAAGTTTGATTGCCTGCAGTATATGGTAATGACATAAACTCAATCACTTGAAAATGGCATAAAATGCTGAAACCTGGGTCGTAAACAAACAACGATACAGTCAAATGGGGGTGCCCTCATTTAAAGATTATTGTATGACTGCTGCTCAGCAACATCAAGAACTGTTTGGTAGATGGGTTATCACACCCATTAAGAAACAGAAGTAATTTGATATCCAGATCCAGTAATCGACAATATGCGAACAGTTAAAACGCAGAAGGTATTTTACATGGAAGATACTCAGATGATCAATGAAAGTTGTTATTTCTTCCTTCGCCCTGTCCACCACACACAAACAACGGTTGAGTAAAAAATGGTTCAAATGGCTCTGAGCACTATGGGACTTAACATCTGTGGTCATCAGTCCCCTAGAACTTAGAACTACTTAAACCTAACTAACCTAAGGACATCACACACATCCATGCCCGAGGCAGGATTCGAACCTGCGACCGTAGCAGTCGCGCGGTTCCTGACTGAGCGCCTAGAACCGCTAGACCACCGCGGCCGGCACGGTTGAGTAATACAACGTTTCAACTCCAAGGAGAGTAATCGACCGCAAAACCCAGTGTCAGATAGATCCACGAAGACTGAATCTACATAATGTGAAGGTCTTGGAGAAATCTGGTTCAATAATGGGAAAAGTATGGGAGGGAAATTTATAGGACGTAATGAAACTTTGAAGGATTGCAAAAATGTGAAAGAAACTGAGAAAACACAGCCACGCTGCGCAATGTGGTCTGCGGGCTCTTCAGGACGTTGCAGGAGGAACGTCTGCCGCTAGGTCACCACTTGGGCAGTAAACGTGAGTTGCAACGCCGGAGACTCCGCCGATACTGCACTTACCGGTCAGACGCCACCTAACGTCCTGAATACTGCAAGGGCCACTGCGAGCAATTCGACCTGGGGTCCGCCAGAAACTCATTTTAACTGCCGGAGGGGTGGCCTAACGGAACCTATAATGTTAATTCTCTGTAGCGTCGTTGGATGACATTTCCAGACGTGGTTTCCTATGTCAATTTATTTCTCCAGACACCCTTTGCACCACCTCGAAGTTCGCCTGTATATTTTTACCACCTGTATACGCGTGTTTTCACCTGTTGCCGAAAAATTTTTATTCTTGTAATCATTTCCAGTTTTGCATTTTATTCCAGTAAACCTTAGGGAGATTATCACGTTTCTATGAAGATAAAATCTCCGACGTTGTTAGGGCGATTCATGTTCCTCTTCAACATCGTCTTACTCAGCCGACGTTTCGACGCCTCTGCTGGACCTTCTGGTATTCTGTTTGTTCTGAAGAAGTGGGGTTACTGCGTGAAGTTCCCCCGGTTACTATTGGTGGGCGATCGTCATAGGATAGAAAGCGAAACAGCAGGACAACAGAGAAGTGGAATGTTTATCCAAAACATTATTGTTCTGCCACAAGGTGCCTTCCTGATCGCTGTTTGTATTCCTCGTGCTCCGTAAGAGCGCATTTAATTCCTTAATGGCCGGTACCACGAAACTGAAAGCCTGTAGCTATCTTCTCCGTCGTCATTACAGTCGTTCTTGGAAATCTGAATCGCTTCTTGGACTTGATAAAT
Source organism: Schistocerca serialis cubense (assembly GCF_023864345.2). Classification (NCBI taxonomy): domain Eukaryota; kingdom Metazoa; phylum Arthropoda; class Insecta; order Orthoptera; family Acrididae; genus Schistocerca; species Schistocerca serialis. Next base: position 421,680,227 of record NC_064641.1, read on the forward strand.
ATTACTTTCCCTGGCTAGCAAACGCGTGCTGTTGAAATCAAGAATCCGAAGAATTCTTATAATGCCATCAGTCAGAACATAATTTTTTTCTACGTACCTGACTACCTTCACACTGCGGGGGTCCGCGAAGTCACGTGTGGATGTGCGAAAATGTACCGAGGCGAAACAGAAGTAAAAGAAACTGTTCCATTTTGATAAACATAGGCCCTCTCTTGCAATGCCTGTTTCGCTTTCTTCCCAAAGGTGATAGCCTACCGTTAGCAACCGAATGAATTTCACCCGTCATACCCACTTCTTAACAACAAGCGCGAGTAAGCTCCCTTATACAAGTGAACGCAACACTGGTTTTCGACAGCGTTCGGCTGACTGGGAACACAAGAAGATCCTGAAGGAGACCACCAGAGTGGTGGCTGCGTAAGAAGGTAAAGAGGGACGTGATGAGGCCTTACAGCCCAGCAGATTTTACCGTCACTGCCAACGGCCAAGGAAGCCAGCACACTTACATAGAATTAGTTTCTGTAGTACACTAAAATCTTGAAGACCAAATCTGTAGACATTCGAAATGTTGACCTTATTCTTTCTGGTTTACACTATACTGAAGACCTGTCACGGATTTTCACACGCCTGGAAAGTTGCAGGGCGTACGCATGATCTCCTGTTGATAGTTTGAAAGACAAATTTCTACTTCAGGGACTCCAGACTTATATATTCTCTTCTTCTGTAGGAGATCGCTCTAAAGAAGGGACTGGTAATTCCAGTACCCGCCCGTGCTACGAGCGTTGTTCAGGCAGCCCTGCAGACGCCCTTAACGCAAGCGGACGCAGGGGTCGGCTTGTGACGTCATAGTGGCAACGAATGCAGCTCCCGGGCCAGCGCCCCGACAACCTGGCGTTATTAATGTTTCCACCCTGCCGAGCACACGTGCTGGATATTAAATTTTAGCTGTAGGAACACTGTCAGGGTCTTTGCTTGACGCAGTAGCCTTCATTGAAAAGCACCTAAGAGGGAAGTAGAAAGGAAGTGTTCGTAAAAGTAGGCGCATTTGTGTGTGTGTGTGTGTGTGTGTGAGAAAGAGAGAGAGAGAGAGAGAGGGGGGGGGTGGGTAAGGGGGGGGGGGAGAAACTGTTTGGCAGATGCCTGGCTGCAGTGATGATTCATCCGTGCGCTATAATTAGGTAAAGCAGCTCTTACTACAGATAACGTAGGCCCTAGTTGGAGGGTGGCTATATATGTACTGTCCGACGACAGGATCACAACAGAAATTATGGCAATATATAAAAAATAATATTTCGTAACAAAAGAACGGGAAAAATTTTAACGAAACTGAAGAAGAACAACAATCTCCGACAAGATCTATCGAGTAGTGATGAACACCACGGGCTTAACTGTATGTGTTCTCTGTTCGACACAAATCATCCGTGTAGGTGCATTTTTCCAAACTCAAGTATTACGTTCTTTGAGAAAAGTCACTCTCAAGTGCACCTTGTGAACAACGTTACTGACGGAAAAAAATTAAACGCCTTAATCCAGCTTATATGTTGGGCTGTGTTGGAATATTTATCGCAGAACAACATCGACGTCAGTCACCTTGATCAACACGCCCAAAATTTTCGAAGTTGTACACTGCAATGTGAAGCTGTCCAGCACCGAAATAAGTACAAAATAAATTTACTCAGTATTTTTGGGGGAATGTCCGGTATAACACATGTGCATCATCTTACCACCGTCGACCCCTGCTAAAAGGCGGACATGCATCCTGCATTTCTGTATATGTGTCGTAGTGCCAGAGACCCGTTACGGCTGAATTGACATCACTACTATGACGATGCGACGCCGCGACAAATGACAACCGATTATTTCATCTTTAAAAAGACTGAATTTTTGCTGCCTGGGGTATGTTTAGTTCTGATTTTTTTTTTTTTTTTTTTTTTGATCGAGAAGTTTTATGATTTAATTTTGCCACTATGTTCGCTTCCTCATTCTTAGTACATAGCCATGGACATTTATTGTATTACAAGTTCGTTTATTACATGAAAACAAAAATGCGTTACGGAACTAGCAAGCCGGCCTTGTGATCATGTAAAGTAGGCGCTGTAAGTACAGGGGGAGGCGTAAGTTTTCTCTACGAAACATCCAAGGTATGAAATCGTTCGGATTCCACGTCCATGTAATTCGTTCAAATTCTATGTCCGTTGTAATTCCCCATATAACTAGTAGTGAAACAGTTATCACGTAAGCTAACAAGACACTATGAGTCATGTGTTGTACTAATTGGACTGCGAGGTCAGTATGAGGACGGTGTTTGGCACTTGATGCTGAGTGCAGTTACGCTTCCTGAAGATGCAAATTTAATCTAAGGAGGCAGCACATCGTGCGCGCCTTTCGGACTACCAATGGTGAAAATGTTGTTCTGTATTTGAGAAACCAGCTTCGTATTTGCTTAAATATGTGTGGAAAACAAAGATCGACAGTACGGTCGGACAGCGTACCAGACCAGTGCTCGTCAGTCCGGCGCCGGTCTGTATATCAGACTTTCCTTTCGTGTCGCTCGTTTCGGTCTACACAGTGTAACAAACGTGACAGACAGTGAGTTAAAAGCTTTCAGAAAAGTGAGCGAAGACCATGCACTGTAAGCTAGCACCCTCCGGGTTCAGATACTGTCAGTTGTTTTTATCTTGGCTTCTTAGTATCATCTGTTTTTTTCTTTTTCTCCACAGTCCAGGTACGTTGCACTAAAAAATTATTTATAAAACTACCTTATTTGCAAACGTCCAATTTGTTTGGTTCAGGCACGGACTTATCATCATAAGGGTCTGATAGTCACAAACATCTGAGTATTGGACATATCTGTATGCAAAATTGTTATTATTGAAACAGTAACAAACGTCAAAAACTTGTATTCTGCTGTACCAAATCCGGCGCTAAAACTAATGTCCTATGTACATTTTGTATGCGATAATATCCCCAACGTCACATAAACAATGAGCCAACTGAATACACACACACACACACACACACACACACACACACACACACACACACACACACACACATGCCGTTATTTTAGGGCTATAGCCAACACCGAAATATAGTATTACGAATAATGTAGTTCTACGTATTGATCCAAGCTAACAACTTCAGATTTTTCGCTGTATTCTTTTCTCTTAGATCACACGTTTACAAACTGCTTTACTTATTTTGTTTTACTGTCTTCACACTAGCAGAAATTTTTCATTGGATTCCATGTATAGTTTGGTGGTAGTTAAGAACATCAACCACATCTTTATCGTTTCCTACACACATATGCTGCTGTGAACACATTAGCAGCTTTAAAAAAATATACTCAACGAACATACAAAATCTTTTGTTCACATTTTGTCAGTAGCCTCGTTGAAGTTTATGACTTTTGGAGTTTCCATTTCACGACAGCCACGTGAACAATGGCATTATAATCAGTTATTGAGTCGTATGTTCGCTATACCACAATAGTTTTGTCATGAGACAAGAATACTAGCAGGCTTCTGTAACGAGGACCGTTGTATAGACCTCATAGAAGAGCAAAGACACTCGTTTTTCCGATGTATGGCTTCTAGCCTCTCCTTCGCCTGGCGACATGCAACCCACACATCTGGTCGGCACAACACGTTGCATGTGGAGTATACGTAGGCGAGCGTTAACTTTTTCCGTCTCGAAACGCAACTGAGATTAATACAAACAATATCAGGAAATTCAACCCTCACCAGCATCCATACATACAATATAAACATATGTAAGTATGTTACACACTTCCCCCCAAATCACTGGACCGATTTCAACCAAACTTGCTAAACATACCTTACTGTCGAGCGACTATCGTTGTGGGGGTTAAGAACCACCTACCTACAGGTATCAATGGGGTGGAGATGGAGAGTGAAAAAGAGGCGAAGCTCACGACGGGTGAATTCCCAGACTTCATTGATCCAGTATTTGTGCAAACAATCTTGTTGGAAGAAAATCCGCAACTGAGAATGTTACTAGAGGTTGAAAATACCGCTTAAGTTGTAAATTTCTTTTATTATCACGACCGGTTTCGGGCTCTCCTAAATCCATCTTCAGGTGTCGCAATTGTGCTGTGGTCCCCGAGAGGCGCGGCTGACGTGCACTAGGCGCGGTGTGCTACCTATGAGCACAGAACAGCTCCCTGTTCTGCGCTCAAAGGTAGCACACTGCGTCATGGTTGCTCTACTGAGTAGGGTATTACGTCACAATTATAAAACAGTTGACATTTTTGGCCTTCTGGGCTAGAGGGCATCTGAAACAATATTATATTGCCTTTCACACAAAAAAACAAAGGTTTCAAAACTGTCATGTAATACCATGCTCAGCTGAGGTATCACGACGATATGTGATGGAGACTGGACAATAAATATCACCAGGACCCACGGAAAGGTTACTGCGACTGTGGCCGGAACGTATGTTTCATTTAGCGATCGTTATTTTATAATACAGGGTGTATCAAAAAGAATCATCCGATTTGATATATCTATATGTCTGAAACTAATAAACGTATAAAATGAATTTTGTTTTTTGATAAAGGGAAAACTCAGTTTTATTCATATCTTGTCACAGGTGTTAAATGTGCCTCCATAGGGGTGCACGGCATGTGTCAATTTGGTATTCAAATTGTCCCCACATTGCAGCGAACATGTCTTGAGTTACAGCTTTCATAGCTGCCGTTATGCGATGTCTCAGTTCATTCATTGTTGTTTGTAACGGAGGCACGTTATCAGAGTCTCTTATAAGCCCCCACAAGAAATAATCGCATACAGTCAGTTGCAATGACCTTGGAGGCCAGTAATATAACGCTGAATCATTTGGTCCAGTGCGACCGATCTATCGTTCAGTAATCCTTTGATTTAAAAATTCCTGCACTTCCAGATGACAATGTGGGGGTGCCCGATCCTGTTGGTAAATGAAGTCGTTCGAATCAGTCTCCAGCTGTGTAAAAAGGAAATACTCAAGCATATCGAGATATCACCTCATGAACCATGGACCTTGCCGTTGGTGGGGAGGCTTGCGTGCCTCAGCAATACAGATAGCCGTAACGTAGGTGCAACCACAACGGAGGGGTATCTGTTGAGAGGCCAGACGAACGTGTGGTTCCTGAAGAGGGGCAGCAGCCTTTTCAGTAGTTGCGGGGGGCAACAGTCTGGATGATTGACTGATATGGCCTTGTAACACTAACCAAAACGGCCTTGCTGTGCTGGTACTGCGAACGGCTGAAAGCAAGGGGAAACTACAGCCGTAATTTTTCCCGAGGGCATGCAGCTTTACTGTATGGTTTAATGATGATGGTGTCCTCTTGGGTAAAACATCCGGAGGTAAAATAGTCCCCCATTCGGATCTTCGGGCGGGGACTACTCAAAAGGACGTCATAATCAGGAGAAAGAAAACTGGCGTTCTACGGATCAGAGCGTGGAATATCAGATCCCTTAATCGGACAGATAGGTTAGAAAAATTAAAAAGGGAAATGGATAGGTTAAAGTTAGATATAGTGGGAATTAGTGAAGTTCGGTGGCAGGAAGAACAAGACTTTTGGTCAGGTAAATACAGGGTTATAAATACAAAATCAAACAGGGGTAATGCAGGAGTACGTTTAATAATGAATAAAAGAATAGGAGTGCCGGTAAGCTACTATAAACAGCATAGTGAACGCGTTATTTTGGCCAAGATAGACAGGAAGCCCATGCCTGCTACAGTTGTACAAGTTTATATGCCAACTAGCTCTGCAGATGACGAAGAAATTGATGAAATGTATGATGAGATAAAAGAAATTATCCAAATAGTGGAGGGAGACGAAAATTTAATAGTCATGGGCGACTGGAATTCGATTGTAGGAAAAGGAAGAGGAAGCCGCCTCGTAGAATTTTGCACAGAGCAAAATTTAATCATAGCTAACACTTGGTTCAAGAATCATGAACGAAGGCTGTACACATGGAAGCAGCCTGGAGATACTAGAAGGTACCAGATTATATAATGGTAAGACAGAGATTTAGGAACCAGGTTTTAAATTGTAAGACATTTCCAGGGGCAGATGTGGACTCTGACCACAATCTATTGGTTATGAACTGTAGATTAAAACTGAAGAAACTGCAAAAAGGTGGGAATATAAGGAGATGGGACCTGGATAAAATGATTATATCAAAGGTTGTGGAGAGTTTCAGAGAGAGCATGAGGGAACAATTGACACGAATGGGAGAAAGAAATACAGTAGAAGAAGAATAGGTAGCTTTGAGGGATGAAATTGTGGAGGCAGCAGAGCATGAAGTAGGTAAAAAGACGAGGGCTAGTAGAAATCCTTGGGTAACAGAAGATATAATGAATTTAATTGATGAAAGGAGAAAATATAAAAATGCAGTAAATGAAGCAGGCAAAAAGGAATACAAACGTCTCAAAAATGAGATCGACAGGAAGTGCAAAATGACTAAGCAGGGATGGGTAGTGGACAAATGTGAGGATGTAGATGCATATGTCATTAGGGGTAAGATAGATACTGCCTACAGGAAAATTAAAGAGACCTTTGGAGGAAAGAGAACCACTTGTATGAATATCAAGAGCTCAGATGGCAGCCCAGTTCTAAGCAAAGAAGGGAAGGCAGAAAGGTGCAAGGAGTATATAGAGGGTATATACAAGGACAATGTACTTTAGGACAATATTATGGAAATGGAGGAGGAGGTAGATGAAGATGAAATGGGAGATATGATACTGCGTGAAGAGTTTGACAGAGCACTGAAAAACCTAAGTCGAAACAAGACCCCGGGAGTAGACAACATTCCATTAGAACTACTGACAGCCCTGGGAGAGCCAGACCTAACAAAACTCTACCATCTGGTGAGCAAGATGTATGAGACAGGCGAAATACCCTCAGATTTCAAGAAGAATATAATAATTCCAATTCCGAAGAAAGCAGGTGCTGACAGATGTGAAAATTATCGAACTATGAGTTTAACAAGCCGCGGCTGCAAAATACTAACAAGAATTCTTTACAGACGAATGGAAAAACTGGTAGAAGCCGACCTCGGGGAAGATCAGTTTGGATTCCGTAGAAATGTTGGAACACGTGAGGCAATACTGACCCTACGACTTATCTTAGAAGATAGATTAAGGAGGGGCAAACCTACATTTCTAGCATTTGTAGACTTACCAGAAAAGTACTTGGGCTCGAACAACCAGGTCTGTTTGAACGTTTGCTAACAGGACCATTATGTACCTCTGAATGTGCTGGTGGGTGTTGTTTTTCTGCAAAACTCTGCAGTCATGCTCTAGATATCACTGTAGATGTAACTGTAGACGCCATACGCAATGCAGCAATCTTAACTATAAATGTAAATGCGGAATGTCAATAAAATGCTCCGAGCAATACGAATGACTGCAAAGCGCACAGTGAAGAAATGCAAGTTGATCGTATGGCGTATGTGCACATTCTACATTATCAGTGTTGAACGCCACATCAATGACACTTTTGAAGTTGTTCACTGGTTCACCAATATCGTAGCCAGCGCTCTGCCACGCGTAACGAAGCATTGGTCTGTATACTCCCGCAGATAACTGATTGTAAATGACAGAATGCATATTCATGATAAAGAATCTGTCGTGCAATTTCGGCTGCATATTACTGGAACGTAGTTTAATGAAGTATGTTATTCTCTTGGCATATATTTTATATTGCCTGAAGAAATACACATCCAAAGGTTGTGCATATTTTGCAGTTTTAGGCGGAATTATTGTTAAATCGACATGTTTTCCGCCAGATGCTTCCAGTAGTACTCTTCCATCCTTATGTCCAGACCAGGAGTCACAAAGTACGAATGACATTCTCGACAAATGTGGATTCAAAACTGACAGAAAAAACGTCTTCAGAAGTTGTTTCGTCATCTTCCCACTCACACTTGCATCGACGACGATATTTGGAGGGCACCGCGTTTCTATTTCCCTTGACATGCGGGGTCCAAACTTTTCACTGGATTCTTGGAAGCAAATATAGAGTTTGTCTGCCAATCGTCCGTCCATTGATATAGCAACATCGATCGTGTAACTATGTGTTGCACAGTTAACTGCTTGCAACATCGCGACAGTGTTTCTCTCCCCTGTCATGGATAGTGTTCTGTCACAAGAAAGTTCATAGTTGAACTGACTCTGATCACAGTTCCATACAGAACCAATATCGATGTTTTCTCTCGTGATATGCTCATTGACGTCAGCAACAAACGTTTGAGCTCTTTCAATCAGCTCTTCTTCGTCATCCTTATCTTTTCGTGCTTGGAGCATAGTGATACGGCGTGATGTTATCCTAAACTCCTTTTTAAATTAGTAATAGATCCTAGTGAAGCTGTAACGTTTGTACACCCGAGATTTCTGGCTACGTCCAATGCCCAATGTTGTAAATGCCAATAACGAACGGAATAACCGCATTCTCGCGCTTCATCGAATTTCGCCATTACACGCTCCTTGATGGTCTTGAACAGCAGTGCACGATTTCCTTTGAAAACTGTATTTCCTTCTCTTTTCTTTGCCACGTAATCCAGTACGTTTTTAATATTGCTTTTAGACTTCAGTTTAGGGTATCTTTTCAGAAGCTTGTCGTATGTGTCGAAACCTCTTACGTAACAATCATTCTCCAGTGTGTTGTCATCAAACGCCGTGATGATACTTGCAACTTTAACCTTCTTCTTGGGAGACGGTTGGTATTCACTGTCACTGCTTCCATCGCCTTTTCACGCACTTGTCGTAGCACTACCGTTAGCAATGAGTTGTTCGTCATTATCATCCCTATCATCATCATTATGTGTTAGTGTTACAACAGTATCTGTTTCTAACTTATGCTCATATTACTGCACTATAACAGATACCAGAAAACATGCGAATGATTCGTCTTCTACACCAATACCATCATCACGAAGAAGGGTTCTTCGTAACTTCATCTCAACCAATCGCAATACATTAGCAGGATTGATAACCAATCGCCGAGCCATCTGACGCTTCAATACACAAATAATGTCACAAAACGCAACTTCAGAGGCACACTAAACCGTCCCTAGTGGTCCCGACTGGCGTACCGGCAGGTCAGTGTGCAATGCGGCATGGCATACGCAGAGACATCTAACGGACGACTGCAGAGTATCGCAGATGCGGGAGTATCACTAGTGCAATAAGAGACCTTTACATTATTTCTCACACGGTTTAGGTGTATTTGTGTTTGTTCGAGCCCATGTACTTTCCTGGTTAGAAAAAGCTTTTGACGATGTTGACTGAAATACTCTCTTTTAAATTTTGAAGGTGGCAGGGGTAAAATACAAGAAGCGAAAGGCTATCAACAAATTCTACAGAAACCAGATGGCAGTTATGAGAGCCAAGGGACATGAAAGGGAAGCAGTGGTTGGGAAGGGAGTGAGACAGGGCTGTAGCCTCTGCCCGATGTTATTCAATCTGTATATTGAGCAAGCAGTAAAAGAAACAAAAGAAAAATTCGGAGTAGGTATTAAAATCCATGGAGAAGAAATAAATACTTTGAGGTTCCCCGATGACATTGTAATTCTGTCAGAGACACCAAAGAACTTGGAAGAGCAGCTGAACGGAATGGACAGTGTCTTGAAAGGACGATATAAGATGAACATCAACAAAAACAAAACGAGGATAATGGAATGTAGTCGAATTAAGTCGGGTGATGCTGAGGGAATTAGATTAGAAAATGAGACACTTAAAGTAGTAAAGGAGTTTGCTATTTGGGGAGTAAAATAAATGATGATGGTCCAAGTAGAGAGGATATAAAATGTAGACTGGCAATGGCAAGGAAAACTTTTCTGAAGAAGAGAAATTTGTTAACATCGAGTATAGATTTAAGCGTCAGGAAGTCTTTTCTGAAAGTATTTATATGAAGTGTAGCACTGTATGGAAGTGAAACGTGGACGATAAATAGTTTGGACAAGAAGAGAATAGAAGCTTTCGAAATGTGATGCTACACAAGAATGCTGAAGATTAAATGGGTAGATCACATAACTAATGAGGAGGTATTGAATGGAATTGGGGAGAAGAGGAGTTTGTGGCACAACTTGACTAGAAGAAGGGATCGGTTGGTAGGACATGTTCTGAGGCATCAAGGGATCACCAATGTAGTATTGAAGGGCAGCGTGGAGGGTAAAAATCGTAGAGGGAGACCAAAAGATGAATACACTAAACAGATCCAGAAGGATGTAGGTTGCAGTAGGTACTGGGATATGAAGAAGCTTGCACAGGATAGAGTAGCATGGAGAGCTGCATCAAATCAATCTCAGGACTGAAGACCACAACAACAACAACAACAACAACATCGAGATATGTACTTCCTGTAACAGTGTTCTCGACAAAGAAAAATGGCCCGTACACCTTTCCCCATGAAACTGCACAAAATACATTCAATTTTCGATAGTTCCTCTCATATTGTACAACTTCAAGTGGTTGTTTCGAACCCCATATTCTCGCATTATGACTGTTTACCTTTCCATTTAAATGGAATGTTGCGTCGCCACTAAGCACTGAGCGTGAAAGAAAACTGTCATCCTCCATCTTGTCAATAACGAAGTTACAGAACTCTACACATTGTTATTGTCGCCTTCACAAAGAGCTTGCAGTAGCTGATTTTTGTATGGTTCCATGTCTAAACGTCGACGCAACACACGCCAGAAGGCCGTCTGGGGCATGTTGAGCTGTCAAGTTGCACGGCGAACGTGCGCACTCCTTGTGAAACTGTCGCGGATGCGTTCAATGTGTGTGTCAGACACTCGGGGACGCCCCGGAAATTCGCCTTTACACAAATAACCTGTTTCTAGGAATTGTTCATGCCTCTGTGCTGTACGAGGATGCACACCATACCTAGTACGTAAGTTACGCAGAACAGTTATTACTGACCGGCACTGCGCAAAACGTAGAACACAAAAAGTTTTCTGTTGTCCCGACACTATTTTTACTAGAACTGAACCGGGCGCACACTGCTGCTACCTAGCAGGAACCATGTGAAACTCGAGGTTTGCTCTTTCCAACAGTACGTCGTTCACCGACGTAACTCAAATAACGTAATAGCCATGATTTTTTGAAATCGGTTGATTCCTCTTGATACATCCTGTATTACATGGCACCATACTGAGAAAAAAATTATTTTAACTTATTCTGGCAGAGGTCACTTACGCAATTATAAAAATTGTTGAGTTAAATTATAGATACTAGGTTAAGGAAGGAAATAAAGAACGTATACCAGGCTGGCAGGATGTCTAAGTCATCTTTCTCTCTGTAGTTCACGAAATTCTATATTAATACCTCGTAAGCCACCGTATGGTGAGTGGCGGAGCGTACCTTCTACCACTACCAGCTATTTCCTTTCTGCCGGCCGGTGTGACCGAGCGGTTCTAGGCGCTTCAGTGTGGAACCGCGCGAACGCTACGGTCGCAGGTTCGAATCCTGCCTCGGGCATGGATGTGTGTGATGTCCTTAGGTTAGTTAGGTTTAAGTAGTTCTAAGTCTAGCGGACTGATGACCTCAGATGTTAAGTCCCATAGTGCTCAGAGCCATTTGAACCATATTTCCTCGTAAACAGAGCCATGGTAGAACTAGCGAATTATCCACGCACCGAAACATCTTCAGAAACTTTTCCGACATTAATGTAACAGCGCTTTTGTTTGTTCGGAAGGGGGTGCGGGTTTGTGAGAGGTTCTGACTGATTTTATGTGGCCAGCCACAAATTTCTCTTATGTGCCGACCTTTTCGTCTCAGAGCAGCACTTGCATTTCACGTCCTCAGTTATATCCCACTCTCCATCTCCTCCTATAGTTCTGACCCTCTACATCTCCCTCTAGTAAATTCCCAATTTGTCACCACATCCCTTGTTCAAATGGTTCTTAGCACTTAGGGGACTTAACATCTGAGGTCATCAGTCCCCTAGAACTTAAAACTACTTAAATCTAACTAACCTAAGGACATCACAAACATCCATGCCGAAGGCAGGCTTCGAACCTGCGACCGTAACAGCAGCGCGGTTCGGGACTGAAGCGCCTAGAACCTCTCGGCCACAGCGGCCGGCCACATCCCTTGTCTATTACACTCATTGCCGCAGCCTCATGCCGATTCCCGCAACAGATCGGACGAAGAGTGCATCTGCACTGAATCACTAATTGCGGTCGAGGTGGATATATTTACATGTGTGATACCATACACATATAAAAAGTGAATTACGTTTCTTTAACCCTCAGCTCTTGCTATGCACAGCCTTACCTGTACCATAAAATAATTTGCTCGCTGGTTAGGCTGCACGGGTAGTCAGTACTGCCACTTAAAGAGTTTCCCTTACGCAGGCGAAGTCCACGTTAAATATGGCGGCGCGGCGGACGGCTTGTCTCGCAGCCGTCCCGGCACGCGGCTGCGCTGACTTACGGCGCTTACGCGTGAAAATATTACGGCGCTCCTCGCCCACCGAAAGCACTCCTGCAAACTAGCTCCCTCGGTTAGCCGCGATGAATAAGAGACGTCGCGCCCCGCGACCGTATATTTCCAGCGGATTCGCACCCTGGGCGACTCAAGGTCTGCGAGGGAGCGGTCGGTCATGGTTCGAGCGCGTGCAGCATGCCAAACAGCAAGTCCGGGAAACCCTGCTGTTATCAGAAGTTGTGGGAATGAATGTTTCATGTTTTTGTCAGTCTCCGCGTGCTTGGAGAGCGCTGCTGCTGCGCGGCTGTGTATTGAAGTCAAGAACAACCGCTCCCCTTGCCTAAGAATTCTTTATTTTACTCCACAACTGGTGTCGGCTTTTATGTTGAAGCCATTTGCTAATGACATCTGAAAATTGTGGAGGGTTGAGGCAAACTCAAATGGTAAGTGTTGCTATACGAATCCAGCGCAGTAAGGTAAATACCTTCTAGGGAAGGAATACTCGGTTTTAATCAGGTAACACTAGCTCATGCTTATATCTACGACGAAGTGTGAATAAGCTTTTTTTCTTTTTCCTGATGACTTGCGATCAAGTGTCAAGTTCAATGTAAATGTGGAAGAACACAATTAATTACATCCCAAAAACCTGCTGTGTACGAGTTTTTACACAACGGCCGGCCGGGGTGGCCGAGCGGTTCTAGGCGCTCCAGTCCGGAACCGCATGACCGCTACGGTCGCAAGTTCGAATCCTGCCTCGGTCATGGATGTGTGTGATGTCCTTAGGTTAGTTAGGTTTAAGTAGTTCTAAGTTCTAGGGGACTGATGACCACAGCTGTTAAGTCCCATAGTGCTCAGAACCATTTGTACACAACGGTAAGGAGAGGTGGGCTACGCAGTGGTGCGGCGACTATCGTCATAAGAAAGCTGGAAATGAGCAGAAATGATTGGTGGACAAGTTAACACAACAGACAGAAGGTTTGTATTTCTCCAAATGTACGAAGACTCATTACAAATGATGCAGTGAGAACTAAGTCCAGTTATCTCAGCGTCAACAAGGATGAAGCTCGCTGCGCTAGGCATGAACTATGGTGTCAGTGCATTGAGGCACCAAGCGTGGGTGAGGATAAGTCACTGCCACCGGCCATCCCATATTGCGGTTGCAGAGGGCGCTCGAAGCACAGAACTGCTGGAGGCGTGGTCCAGTGGATGCGCACCATTGGGTCCGCCCGATCCCGCACGACCGCTATTAGCGTCTCACAGAAACTTGAAATTCCGTTGCTATGACGCCTGTGTGGTGGTACCGATACGTGACACCATAAAAACTTTCCAATTATTGAAACGTTCCCTTGATTCAACTGTGTCGCTAATCGCTCTTTGTCGGAACTGATCGTGTATATCAAGGAGAGTTGTATAGCCAGCAACACTCCCAATGCATGACTCATCCAGAAATTAAATTTCCCTACTCCTCTAAGCCAATAGCCAGGCTGCGCTAGATACACTGGTTCCCGTCGCATCACCGAATTTAAGTAATGTCGGTCGTGGTTGGCACTTGTATGGGTGACCATCCTTGCCGTCATGTGCTGTTGATCAACCGAGGTCCAATCATTCTCGTCATGCCAACTGAGGAGCTGCTTGAATCTTCCTGGCAGATTAAAACTGTGTGCCGGACCGAGACTCGAACTCGGGACCTGTAAGGACGGGGCGTGAGTCGTGCTTGGGTAGCTCAGTTGGTAGAGCAATTGCCCGCGAAAGGCAAAGGTCCCGAGTTCGAGTCTCGGCCCGGCACACAGTTTTAATCTGCCAGGAAGTTTCATATCAGCGCACACTCCGCTGCAGAGTGAAAATCTCATTCTGAGGAGCTACTTGATCGAGCAATAGCGGCTCCAGATCATGAAAACTGAGAACGGCCTAAAGAGCAAATCTGCATCCGATGATTCTAGTCGGCTGAGGATGACACGATGGCTGGTCGGTGCCACTGGGCCTGCCGAGTTCTGTTCGGACACAGTCGTTTTTCTAAAGAAAGAAATATTTAATGGACATTTCACCGAATGTGTGACAATCTTACAACGAGTGGAAATGGAAGAGGTTCTAAGGGCCAAATCTTAGATTTGTCAGGTGAATAAAAATACAATGTATCTCTTTCTTATACCTAACTTATTTGTATCCAAACCACTGAGAAGGTATTCTGATACCATAGAATCAAGCTGTCCGCCTCATCACGGCAAGAAACAATGGGACGAACTGGAAAATAAATGATTTATTAACGTCATCGTTAATGATGGACGGTCGCCAACAGTCCTCTTCGTTGTGGATAGTTTGACGACCTTCGGAAACCACGGTTAACTGACTCGTTCTAATTGCCAATACGAAAGTTTTTGTTTCAAGAGCCATTAACACAGAGGCACTGTTTTGCTTTTGATAATTCAAGTATAGAAATACAGTAATAATATTAACTAGCATACTGGAGACAACTACGTCAAAGAGTAGCTCAAACTTTGCTGTATCAGTTGCCAATAAAGATTTTCATATATTTTTTTTTTTTAAAAGTAGGAAAGCTTAGTTTCTGTATGCCGCTCATAAACAAGCAACGAAGTATGTTTCTTACTTTATTCAGTGGCTTCTGGAAATAGTTGCCAATGATGTAGCATATTACCGCCTTGACCTGCTGATAAAATATTTTTTTTACACAGACAGTTTCAGTCGTCTGACCATAATCATGTTCATAAAAATATTCACAGCATTATTTAGGTGAAATACAAAGTCATTATCGTCAGGTAATACAACCATGAATTATATACACTGTTATCACATCATAATATAAATTACATCGGCATTTTACAAAAACCGTTACAACTGTAATTGGCGTTAACTCTGTGAAAAGATTCATCAGACGGATGGTGTAATTTATACTACGATATGACAACAGTGTATCACCTGACGATAATGATTTTACTCGTATATTTCGATTAACATGATGCTGTAAATACTTTTATGAATGTGACGATGGTCAGACGACTGAAATTAGTTGTGTGAATAGTGTATTTTACCAGTAGCTCAAGGCCGTAATACGACATTTTTCAAATATGTAAGAGCCGTGGGGCACCACATGCTGACAATACATTGAGAAGCAGCACACGTTGAAGTTCACAAAAAAATTCCACGCAAAATATCAGAGTCGGATAAATATTAAATGCGAAGAGCGTGTGCAGAACGCGGATTCATCTCCACTTCCTTGAAAACATAGAAGCCTCAACAGGTTCAAACTGCACTACACAGTGTGGATGGTTTTCAGACTGACAGTTCCACCTTTTCTCTGTGCAATATTCTACAGTGAACACTGACATGCACGAAACCACTGCATAGTTCTTTTCTGCGAGCTATCAAATGGTGCTAAAAAAAGTACCTTGTCGTACTTAAAAGTGGTCCATTCCCTTCAAAGCCTCGACAGGTAACAATGTTTCTGGAGTTGATCGTTATTCCTCAGACATAGCAGAGGTTTCTGCGCTCGTTGGTAGCACACCGCGTCTTGTACACGTCAACCGCGGCGTTCGAGGTCACAGCACCAAGTTACGACACCTGAAGATGGGAGTATGAGAGCCGGAAACCAGTCGTGCGTTAAATGAAAGAACCTTACAATTGTAGCGGTATTTTCAAGCTCTGGTATAATGGTCAGTTGGGGATGTTTTTCCGAAAGGATTGTTTGCCTCAAATATAGGCCTGCCTCTGACAAGGAATTCCCTCTGTGCCTCTGCTACTGTACTTCTTACGTCCTTACTTCGACCATCATGTGTTATTTTGCTTCCAAGGTAGCAGAATTCCTTCATTTCATTTACTTCGTGGTCCGCGATTTTCATGTTAAGTTTATCACTAATCCCGTATCTGCTGCTCATTACGTCCGTCTTTCTTCGATTAAGTTTAAATCGATATTGTGTGCTCATTAGACTGTTAATTCAGTTTAATAGATCCTGCAGCCACATCTCACTTTCGGTGAGGACAGGAAAGTCATCAGCGAATCTGATCATTGATATCATTTCACCCTGAATTTTAATCACTCTCCTGAACCTTTCATTTCCATCAGTGAGTAGGTTGACCAGTACGAGCGAAACACTACACCGCTGCGTTATTCCCTTTCTAATCCGAGCATTTCTCCTTTGGCCTTCCATTCTTTTCTCCGCCTCTAAAACGGTGCACGCTATGCGAGCCCAGTTGCATATTGCCTACCTAACCGCTTCCAAGGGCAATAAAAATCTGATTTTCAACATTTTATACAATTACAGGCCGAATTTAAAAAAATTACAATGCTGCCATAATCTTTTCTCTAAGAAAATACATCTTATGTTAAAGGTTTAAAACAATAATTAAGTGTCAAAGTAAGAGACTTTCTATGTGTCTTGAGACAGCGCAACTCATGGTAAATGTATGGACATGGCAAAGCGACGAAGAAGGGCAATCGTTTTTGGTCGTGTCCATGGCAAAAGGGTGTGTGAAGTTGGTGGATCTGTTGCCGTTTCGCGGCAGACTGTTCGTGTCTACAGGCAGTGGTGTAACACACGTGATTACGAAACACGAAGTCAGAACTATGTTCGGAAAAAGATCCTAACTAAGAGGGGCGGAAGAGGCGTTTCACGGCTCATGAATCAAAATCGCTTCCAAACTCGGCAGGAATCGCTGCAAGCAGTGAACGGAAGTCCATCCCAACCTGTTAAAACATTGCGATGGACACTGCACGCAATGAATATATGGAATGAGTCACCTCGCAAGAGGTGATCGTTCACACAGGTACATAAAGACGACAATAGCAAAGCTGGAAGAATATGTGACGTTTCCCAACACTTCTCCGCTCTACTGCATCTCTACTCGCCTACAAAATTCCCTTTTTTGATCCCCACAGAAAATTTGTGTCACGTTTTGGAACAGTGGGTAAAATGCCGACATTAGCATCCCGCCAATTCGGTGGAATTGCGCGATGAAATTCTCTGCGAGTGGCTTAACCGAAATGCGACCGACGTACCTGCACTATCTTGTGGGCTCACGTCCTAGCCGAATCCAGGCGGTTATCAAATACAGGGGCGGAATGACATGGTATTAAATGGTGCTTCTCATTGTTCTCTAGGGTTGGCTAATTTTTTGTCCGTTGAGCTTATATTCATTCAGTATTTGAGAATGAGAGCACTTAGCGACTTCCAACAAACTTTCCACATAATTTCAAGCCTTAACTAAACCTTTTCTTGCTAACACCCCGAACAAAGTAACGAAAAGAAAAAAGTTTATCGCTTATTAGATTTTCGCTGTTCGTGCACCATAAGCGAAGCATTAGGCATGACGTTTCAGTTTATTACTTCCTTACTACTCACTCTATTCGCAGCACACTTTCGTCACAGCATCCAGCTATACGGCTGAATGTACCTATGAAATTCTATTATTGTTTGACACATACTTCGGGAGATATGACAGTTTATGCATGGTAGTTCGCAGCAGGCCTACTGGTATTATACAGGTTGAGGTACAAACCGATTAGGAACTAGGTCCCAGAACGTCATCCAACGACGTCGAAGTTATAAGCAGTGGCGTCTGCCGTTAGGCGACTCATTCGGCAGCAAACGTGAATTTGGACGCTCACTGGCCGGAGGTGGAAGTCTCGCAATGTTGTTTGCTATGCAGTGATCGCGAGTGATCGACACGATCGCCACTGGAAAAGATGGAGCTGGTTGCTGCGGTGATAGGCCTTGTCTCCAACGAATGCGATGCTTTGCTGCCTCGGCGATGACTGTTTCGGATACGGGGTCCATTCGCAATTTATTTTTCTCCTGTAAACAGAAAAACGCTGGAGATGTTAGAGAGTGGCGAGAGAAAAATAAATCGACGTCCACAGAGGCTACAGAGCATCGCATTCGTAGGAGGCAAGCCTTTTCTGCCCAGTAGGTAGCTCCATCTTCTACACTAGCGATCGTGGCTACCAGTCGCGATCAGTGAACAACAAACGTTACAATACATTACGCCTATGGTCCGTCATCGTTCAAAGTTACGTTTGCTGCTGGAAGGGTGGCCTAGTTGCAGGCGCCGCGCCTATAACTTCGACGTTCTGCAGCGTCGTTGGAGGACGTCTCCGCACATGGGTTTCTATCGTCAGTTTCTTCCTCTCGGCACTTTTACAACCCCTGGAAGAGAGTCGACATCGATTTGTGACACCCCGGATATTACCTGCCTCTCCTGTAGTGTATTAATGTTTTTCTAAGAGCTTGCACCACTGTTAAGTCGTCGATTGCTTTTCTCAGCTCGAAAGATGAACACGTAGGTGCTTTGGCAGAGGCCCAGCAGGCTACGGGAGGCAGCCGAAGCGCGCCTCCAGTGCCGACCGTGCAGGTGGGCGCGTAGCGCGGCGGCGCTGAACTGGAGGCTCGTGCTACGTCAGAGGCCAGACGGGCTCTTATCGCCGTCCGCTCTCTTCCGGGCAGGCCAGGGAGTGCCGGCTGGCTGGCTCGCTCGCTCTCTTCACCTTACCTCGCGCCATCGCTATGAATAGCCGACAGGCGCAGGCGCTTGCCAACGCCTCTATCTACCTACCGCCGGTAGAAACCGACAGCCGGCGCGACGCTGGCGTTTTGTAGTCTCACGTGACGCGACTCTCCGGAGCACCGGTATTCTATTCAAAGCTTATCCCGTCGCTAGAAGATGAAACGGGACGGAAATAGACACGTCCGCAAACGGTGAAAGTCTACCGCGTCAAATAGCAAGAAAACGACAGTTTCTTGCTAACAGTACGTGTTAGTTTGGTTATTTACACTGCAGTCAGAGAGCACGCAGAAGTGCCGCAACATGACGTGGCATGAACTCGACTAATGTCTGAAGTAGTGCTTGAGGGAATGACACCAAGAATCCTGCAGGGCCGTCCGTCCATAAATCCATTAGAGTACGAGGGGGTGGAGATCTCTTCAGAACACCACGTTGCAAGAAATCCCAGATATGCTCAATAATGCTCATGTCTGGAGAGTTTGGTGGCCAGCAGAAGTGTTTAAACTCAGAAGAGTGTTTCTGGAACCACTCTGTAGCAATTTGGACGTTTGGGGTGTCGCATTGTCCGTCGGAATGCACAATGGACATGAATGGATGCAGGTGATCACCTGTCAGAGTCGTATCTAGACATATCAGAGGTCCCATATCACTCCAATTGCACCCGCCCCACATCATTACAGCGCTTCCACCAGCTTGAACAGACCCTTCCTGACGAGCAGGGTCCATGGATCCATGAGGTTGCCTCCATATCCGTAAATGTCCAGCCGCTCGATACAATTTGAAACGAGATTCGTCCGACCACGCAACATGTTTCCAGTCATCAACAGTCCAATATCAGGTGGGCTGGCTGTGGCCCAGCGGTTCTAGGCGCTTCAGTCTGGAACTGCGCGACCGCTACCGTCGTAGGTTCGAATCCTGCCTCGGGCATGGATGTGTGTGATGTCCTTAAGTTAGTTAGGTTTAAGTAGTTCTAAGTTCTAGGGGACTGATGACCTCATATGTTAAGTCCCATAGTGCTCAGAGCCATTTTTTTCCAATATCGGTCTAGATGGGCCCGGGCGAGGCGTAAAGATTTGTGTCGTGCAGGGTACACGAGTGGGTCTTCGGCTCCGTGTCCGAAAGCCCATATCGAGGATGTTTCGTTGAATGGTTCGGAAGCTGACCCTTGTTGATGGCCCAGCAGTGATATCTGCAGCAATTTGCGCTTCTGTCACGTTGAGCGATTCTCTTCAGTAGTCGTTGGTCGCGTTCTTGCAGGATCTTTTTTCCGTCCGCAGCGATGTCGGAGATTTGAAGTTTTACAGGATTTATTCTCGGCACACTCGTGAAACGATAGCACGGGAAAATCCCCACTTCATCGCTACCTCGGATATGCTGTGTCCCACCGCTGGTGCGCCGACTATAACACCACGTTCTAACTCACTTAAATCTTGATAACCTGCCATTGTACCAGCAGTAACCAATCTAACAACTGCGCCAGACACTTGTCTTATATAGGCGATGCCGACCGCAGCGCTATATTGTGCCTGTTTACATATCTCTGTATTTGAATACGTATGCCTATACCAGTTTCTTTGGCACTACAGTGTATTACAATAGAAATCTGATGGAGGAGAACAGTAGTCATATTGCTGATAATCTGCATGACGTGTGGAAGGTTACTTGCCATCTGGCTTGCACTCCTTCCGCTTAAATTCATCACCCCTTATCATGACTGGAGAGAGCAGAAGGCATTCAAAGGCTTTCTTCCAGCTTACGCGTGTCAAGGAGTCACCCGACAAAGCTCACGGAACTCCCCTGTCAAAGACGGGGTTCGCGGTATTCGGCACGGTTCGGCTCTGCAGAAGATAATCTCAAGTGCTGGCTGCCACCTAATAATTTGTGGTGAAAAATCACAAGTCTTCAAATGTCTGGACCCACTTGGTGGGAAGAGCCTCGTGGATCTCCCGTCACGATTGGAAATTTAATTATTTCGCTAAGAGTTTCTTACAGGCTCAAGATAATGAATTCACGACCTACGTGTTGTTTTCTGCGCAGGGGACAACAACTATAGAAGACTGCGGGCGGTGGAAGCAAGTAGGCACCTCGCGTATACTACGATCTTAGTACATATGAGATCAGTGCCACGTCATCTGTAGTAACACAGAGAAGGTATGAAGACGAGAAATATTTTTGAGGGAATGGATTTATCATACGCACATATATATTACCCTATCTCCCTTCCTTACTCTCTTTCTCAACTTGCCGTAACTACATTATTTCGTGATTGGCGTCTCTGGCTGGAACGTCGCAACCAGCAGAGTCGGGAGTAGGGAGATGTGAAATGGACACTCTTTGTTTGCACGTGGAATGTCAAACATCACTGGATTTAGATGTCGAATTCAGACGGTGGATGGTATCCGATGCCTAACGAGCGAGATTCTGGTTCTTCACATGCGACCACGCACGGTCGACTTATCGCCATACCATATTGGTGTATTCGTGAGAACATGCATTAGCACCGGCGAAACGTGGGAGTTGATGTTTGCAAAGGCGACGTACCGTTGCCAAAGTACTGTTAATACCGGGTCCAGTCTTAGAATAGTTTTCATTTGTTATGCCATCAACCACTGGAGTAACTAAAACATTTGGTGGGTTACACTCGTATTAGGGGCTGAATGTGCAGCTAGGATATGGTAGTGCTCCCCCAAGTTGCTTCGTACATTTACTGCAATTACTTTTTGTTGTGGACTGACAAGACAGCCAGTCCACAGTGACGGGTAACCGAAAGGCACGCGCTTAAACTCACGCAGGCTGGCGTGAGGTCTGAAACAGGATACGTAATGAATGCTATAAAGAAAAGTACGTAGCTGCTGGAATACTTAACTTTAATCCACAATTGGTGAACATTGGTCTTGTTGATGTACATGCTTCATTAGATACATAGCAAAGGATAAATGGCGCCTTGCTAGGTCGTAGCAATTGACTTAGCTGAAGGCTATGCTAACTATCGTCTCGGCAATTGAGAGCGTAATTCTCAGTGAACCATGGCTAGCAGCGTCGGCTGTACAACTGGGGCGAGTGCTAGTAAGTCTCTCTAGACTAGCCGTGTGGCAGCGCTCGGTCTGCAATTACTGACAGTGGCGACACGCGGGTCCGTCGTATACTAATGGACCGCGGCCGATTTAAAAGGCTACCACCTAGCAAGTGTGGTGTCTGGCGGTGACACCACACTTTTTCTAACAGTCATCTCACTGAGTCTTATGCTATGCCATTGCTTTAATATAATAAAACATCAATTAATTTTTTATATTTCATTTGAAGTAAGTTGTAGTTTCTTTCAATTTATTATTATTAATATTTGTCGATTGAGTAAAAATAGTCGTTCAGTAGGATTTATATCAATTCCTCACCTTAGAATTCCATTTTAGGGCCATTTTTAAGATAATGGTTCCGTTGAGAAATTAAAATTTAATTACTGAGACTAAAGGGATGTGTGACGGAATCTTGGCAGTTCCATCATTCCGGTACGATTTCACACCCGCAAACTGCGGTGTTTTGCACGTGGTCATCGTTTTACAGGTCGGAAAGATATGATTAATAAGAAACAAAGTTTTAACGTCCAGTTTATGACGATATAATTACAGGCCGAGAAATAAGCACACGGTGAAGAATAATTATAGGGAAGAAAATAGGTCGTCGCAATTGTTTGATGATTTTTTACTAGGTACACTGTCACTCAGTCTAACATGAGACGGAAGCAACTTCACATTGTCCCATATCGGTGGGGAAATTACGGGGGTAGACCATTTTTATTCGTTTAAAATGTTCCTTAGACAGTCTATTTTTAAGATGCATTCATATAAAGTGTGCCATAAATGTTAAACTACGTTAAAACCGCGGTTTACTGCGTGGGGGTCTTCAGCTTCCGAAAGCTCGAATGCAACCGATGTAATGGGTCAAATGGCTCTGAGCACTATGGGACTTAACATCTGTGGTCATCAGTCCCCTAGAACTTAGAACTACTTAAACCCAACTAACCTAAGGACATCACACACATCCATGCCCGAAGCAGGATTCGAACCTGCGACCGTAGCAGTCGCGCGGTTCCGGACTGAGCGCCTTAACCGCGAGACCACCGCGGCCGGCAACCGATGTAATGATACAATATTTACTGACGGAGTAGATGTCCTGTTAGTTTCGGATAGTATCACAGAGGGCATTACCATCAACTAAAATACTATTCTCAAAAAGATTTATCTTCGTAACACGATTCGTTTATAGCACACAGTCTGGAAGCACTTGCGTGTCACACGTCTGTTTAACTTGTCATTTCGCTTATTTTTTATACAAAATAAAACCTGAGTGCTTGAAAATAACAAACAAACGTATTTATAAGGATAGAATGGTTCAAAAAGTAATCAGAATCGTGCGAAAAACACGTCGATTGGTGGTGGAAGTCAGTTAACAGACATAATTTCGTCAAAACGAGAGTATTTCGGCATCCACGAAAAAAAGGGCAACTATACGGTGATGGCATTGTCGAGTAGGCCAAATATTTGTTCTGTTTCAATATTTAAAAAAAATTAAAACTTTAAACGCTTGTTTTTCCAAAACAACAAATTTCAAGTTGATGGGAGCTATAACACATGAATTATACATGCAGTTACATTATATCGTTCGATCATTTTTTCTGTTGTAGTACATAGGATTTTTGTCATATATTTTAATTTCGATATCTGGTGCAAGTTTTTATAACGACTTTTCGTCAGAAACATTGAATTTCATTTCGGAGTGCCACCATTCTGTTAAAAATCTTTTTTTAAACATCCCTACGTACTACGTTAGACGATAGTATCAGTTTCAAAGCAGTTTTTGAAATTTTGTTCCAGGTTGCAAATTGTAGAATTCAGAGCTCCCACCAACCGCCCTCGCACTCGCGAAGGCCTTTCGTCGATGTTGTGTAGCTTCCTCTGGGCGCAAGGTTTTTACTTTAAAAAAATAAATAATAAAATCTTAATGGTGAACAATAAAGGTCTACAGTCAGTTCTCTAACTTGTTATACTATTGAAAAAAGTACTCAATATCGGTTCAAAATCGAGCGTCCCGCTAGTCTACCCCTTCAAGCACGATTTCCAGTTCCAGTCTTGATCGCGCTGGGTAATTGATGCGTACTTGCTTCCAAGCTCACTAATTAAGAAACTGAGGAGGTGGACTGGGATTAAAACACGCAAAGAAAAAGGTGATAATGTACCTTCATATTTCCGAGAACAGCCTTCACAAAAATGTGGTTGCAGCCAAGATTTAACAGCAGACAATGTTAACCAGTCACTGACATAATGTTCGCCCTGGTAGCTGAGTGAACAGCGCGACGGAATGTCATACCTAACGGCCCGGGTTCGATTCCCGGCTGGATCGGAGATTTTCTCGGCTCAGGGACTGGGTGTTGTGTTGTACCGGGTGATCAAAAAGTCAGTACAAATTTGAAAACTTAATAAACCACGGAATAATGTAGACAGAGAGCTAAAAATTTACACACATGCTTGGAATGACATGGGGTTTAATTAGAACAAAAAAAAAAAAAAAACGATAATGCTAGACGCGTGAAAGATCTCTTGCGCGCGTCGTTTGGTGATGATCGTGTGCTGAGCCGCCACTTTCGTCATGCTTGGCCTCCCAGGTCGGCCGGCCGAAGTGGCCGTGCGGTTAAAGGCGCTGCAGTGTGGAACCGCGAGACCGCTACGGTCGCAGGTTCGAATCCTGCCTCGGGCATGGATGTTTGTGATGTCCTTAGGTTAGTTAGGTTTAACTAGTTCTAAGTTCTAGGGGACTAATGACCTCAGCAGTTGAGTCCCATAGTGCTCAGAGCCATTTGAACCTTCCAGGTCGCCAGACCTCAGTCCGTGCGATTATTGGCTTTGAGGTTATCTGAAGTCGCAAGTGTAGCGTGATCGACCGACATCTCTAGGGATGCTGAAAGGCATCCGACGCCAAGGCCTCACCATAAATCCGGACATGCTTTACAGTGCTGTTCACAACATTATTCCACGACAACAGCTATTGTTGAGGAATGATGGTGGACATATTGAGCATTTCCTGTAAAGAACATCATCTTTGCTTTGTCTTACTTTGTTATGCTAATTATTGCTATTCTGATCATCTGTCGGACATTTTTTGAACGTTTGTATTTTTTGGTTCTAATAAAACCCTATGTCATTCCAAGCATGTGTGTCAATTTGTATCTCTCTATCTACATTATTCCGTGATTTATTCAGTTTTCAAATTTATACTGACTTTTTTATCACTCGGTACTTCTCAACATCATTTCATCCCCATCGACACGCAAGTCTCCGAAGTGGCATCAACTCAAAAGACTTGCACCAGGCGATCGGTCTACCCGACGGGAGGCCCTAGCCACACGGCATTTCTATTTCCATTGACATAATGCAGAAAAGGAGCGATTTATCTTATGTCCAAAGGGACAAGATCATTGGCTAACGGGCCAAGGGTGGAAACATTTCCGAAAAGGCTAAGTTTATAAACTGTTCGCGTGCCGCCGTGGTTAAAGTACATAGTCCATGGCAAAATGGCGCCATCCAAAATCTGCGCTGAGGCACTGGGGTGCACCACGAGCCACAGACGGCAGGTGTAACAAAATGAACACCTGCAACCGTTGCTTAGGTCTTATTTTATCATATGGCAGCCAACTTCTGTATCTCAATACACCATCTTCAGGCCTTAGCTGACGCTTAGGGGGCGAACTACGGCCGTATACACGATCCAATCAGTGGCTAACATCTAGAGCTGGCTTCTGTTGAATACTGTAGCAGCAATGTTGTGTCTGCAACCACCGCTTATGTGTTTTTGGCATTCCCTGGGTGATCTCTTCATTCTGGAAGGCACAATTGATCAGCACAGGTACTGATCTATCCCTGGGGACCATATCCACCCCTCCATACAATGCTTTTCAAGGCATGATGACATCTGGCAGCAGGACAATGCAACGTGTCACACAGCTCGCAGTGTATGTCTGCGTGGTTATAAAGAGCACCAGGACGAGTTTACCATACTCCACTGATGACCAAAGAGCCCGAATTAAAACCCAATCGTGATTCTGTGGGGTCACCTCGGTGGCCACGGCACTGGAGTAAGCATGGCTCTACATCCATTTAGGTACCTTCCAGAACCTCACTGACTCTCTACCAGCACATCTCACAGCGGTCTGCTATGCGCAAGGTGGTTATCCAGGTTTTTGACAGGTGATCACATTATTGCGACTGGACAGTGGGTAAGATGCAGTGGTTTCGCAGCTTTCTTCGAATACAGGTCCTCAAAATTTAGTTAACAGAGTTTTACGAGGGCTACACCGTCTTTACGCCAGGGTTTCCCATTTAAGATCCCCGACCATTGCTGTTACTCTGATTTCATCCACTATCTGTGGTCATGCCTCGACAGGGGAGCGACACTCCACGATTGGTCGCATTATCGTCTTGTATGTGATTTCCTTCAAATTTCTCCATTCACATTTAGTAATTTTACAGGATCGTTCCTTTTGACATCGTTCTTAATATTATCTCAAAATTGAATGAACAATTTTGGCAGCCACAGATATACCCCTTTCTGTCAAATTTCGAAGGTAAGAGAGGGGGCAGATGGTGAGTCCTGCATGGATAGCTCCGTCAGTGAGAGACCTGCCCGCGGGAGACAATGTGCAGGGTTAGAAACCCTCTGGCACACAGTTTTAATGTGACG
The DNA here is from genome assembly GCF_023864345.2 of Schistocerca serialis cubense. Classification (NCBI taxonomy): domain Eukaryota; kingdom Metazoa; phylum Arthropoda; class Insecta; order Orthoptera; family Acrididae; genus Schistocerca; species Schistocerca serialis. The sequence continues at coordinate 421,706,903 of NC_064641.1, forward strand.
TCCATCATTATTTCGATGCTGCAAAAGTTGTCGCTTTTACCATTATGACTAAATGTAAGTCCTGAAAACATCAGAAATCGAATTTCATTTCTAGGGCGATGATTGGTGCAGGGAGGAGTGGTTAAGAGTTGGGAGACGTGGGGGAATAAATGGAACACTGTAAATGTGCTTCCAAGTCAGCAAACAATACAGCAGCTGTCCGATTTAGTTCAGTAATTCCCGGCCCAGAACAAAGTTTTGCCGCTAGGGAAGCGAAAGCAGAAAGCTGGCCTGGATCGCAATTTATCTTCGCCGGGCCTGCGTAGGCGCGTCTGGCTGCAGTATTCAAGGGCCTGGCTGTCTCTTTAACGCCGCACTCGACGGAGTGGATTAGAACAGAAAATACGGGGCTATTATTCTTGCTCACCCTCTTCCCCTGGAGCCACTCGTTTTTGGGCGTTCTGGAACCGTAACGTGCGTTTGAAATTAAAGTAGAAACAGTTCGCTACAAAAGCGGGAGGTAAGAAATATGATGAATGAGGCACAACTAAGGGGTGCCTGCAGAACTCACAGAGCGTTTTCGCTTGAACGGGGTGAGGCGCAGCTCTCACTAATGATGGTGAGCACAAAGCACATACGAGTAATTTATTCTACCTGACTACAGTTTTCATTTGACGCCCGTACGAGAGTAAGAATCGCGACTTGTCCCACACACGTAATTTCCTCGTCGTCTATACTGGGTGTGTGTAAGTAATAATGCATCTGGACGTTTCGTAGCTCATTAACGTCAGAGAACAGAAAGATAACACATCGGCACATATCATCCATTCACTGACAAAAACATTTTAAGGTCAGAAGAAAGGTCATCAGAAGACAAATAGCCTCGTGTAAAATTGGAGAGCAATGCGATACTCCCAGAATGGAACGCGTGAGCAGTTGCTTAATCCAAGTGGCGTGGCATGAATCGTATCTACGAACCAAAATCACCAGAAGCACCACCTAAGACTAGATGAAAACTGACTAACTTTATTGCGTGATCGTTAATAGATACAGAATAATTCGCTGTAAGTATTTGCGGAGCCATTTAAGATAACATATTTCTAATTTCTCTCAAGTCAATCGTGAGAAAGTCCTCTCTAAATAACATATACTCTCTTTTCAAGGCTATATTAATTACAGAGCTATTGGTTTCAAGCTTTGGGACCTCAGCCTTTGTGGGCAAATGCTCTGCCGGCCAAGCGACACGCAACAACGTGGATCATGGCGCACACACCACGTCTAAGTTTTGGACTTAAGCTTACAGCATCTGCACACTTACGGGATGATCATGAGCTAGTAACTCATCATCCCAGATACAGGTCTGCGTACGCGAATTTTCTCGAGACACTTATGATAATGTTTTTATATAAGACCTTATGTAAAAACAGGATTGTCACGAGAATTCTACAAAATGTCGTTTAAGAAATAACTCAATGGACAATTTCTTACAGATTTCCGCTCTAAAGAATGAACTGCGAAGGATGATAGGAAGAACTCCGCTCACAGTTGGTAAAATTGCTGTTTATTAAAACACCACTGGTTTCGCGGCTTTAAGCCGCATAGGCATACCCATCGCTCCTAGTCAAAAGTTACTATTCAGAGAATATCATCAATATTATGGCGACAGAAAGGTAAATAAAATGTGGGTAAATAAAATGTGCCCCATTCTTTTTTATCTTTCCCTCGCCATAATTCACATGGTGATGCGGCTTAAAGCAGCGAAACCGGTCGTGCTTTAATAAATAACATTTTTACCAAATGTGAGCGGAGTTATTCCTAACATCATGCCTTTCAACAGCTGCAGTGGGCCGGAATATTAAAATAGTTTATGAAAGATGAATGTCTTGTAGAGTGTATTACTATTTATAAAATGAGTTTGTTTCCTATTGTGTCACGTTTTTAGTTAAACAGTTAAATGCTAAATACATATTTATTTTTTTTAAAAAAAAAAAGAAAGAAAAAGCGTGAGCTTCCGAAGGACGACTAAAGACTCGTCCTCTCAGCTTTACTTCCGCCAGTACCTCATATCCTGCGTTCCAGACTTCACAGAAGTTCTCATGAGAAACGTGCAGGACTAACACTCCTGGAAGAAAGGATATTGCAGAGGCAGTCACTCTCACTCGGCAGAGCACATGCCAGCGAAATACAAAAGTCCCGAGTTCCAGTCTTGGTTTGACGCACAGTTTTAAACTGCCAGAAAGTGTCACTGTAATTACTGCTGCTAGTATGTATCGTACTTTTAAAATGAGAGAAGTACATTCGTGTTTCACTCTACAAAATGCGATTAGTAATTTAGGAGAAATTACAATATTTAGAATGTCGGGACTATAAATTCTTCAAAGAAATCGCAACGCGAACTTACTAATTAAAAATCTTCATACCTCAGGTCCCTGCATGATAAATCCATTCAATTTTAGATGTGCACCTTTCTTTCAAGACTCTGGCAGAAACAAGAGCAGAGCTGTAACTGGTGAATCATCCTTTTTGATTACTGTACGTCTTGAGTCAAACCTTTTCGCCACTTCTGCAAGCAGACTCAGATGCTCTGCACCACCCTGTCGCGACAGTTCCCTGTAACAACACGAACTTTCGCGTAAGATACCAATCGCTTTCATGTTCAAAACAGCTAAATCCTACATTTTAAATATTGTGATCTCTTCGAAACTACGAACCAGATTTTGAAGAATGAAAAGGCGTTGAGTTCGTCTCTTTTATAACTACGATACTAGCAGCAGTAATTACTATAGTTCGATTTGAGAATCGAAGTTGATACCGATTTCTGTGTAATTAACAAATTCTGTGAGAAGAGAGACTACACGTCAGTTAGTAAGAACTTTTTCACAATTAATTTGGGTGAAAACAGAGTTTCGATGTCTTAAACGGTTACGGAAATACCTGAAGTTAACAGCTTAGCTGAATCACCGTATATATAAGATTTCCGTTTCCAATAATCGTTCCGTAATCTATTAGTCCCAATTATTTTCGTTTGAAACAATGAGTCTTTTATACTAGGTCCGTTAACTTTGTGTTTGTGATGTGTGGCACTCTTACGTGTTAAGAGAATCGACCCCAGATTCAGCTTTCCGCATTTCCTGTTGTCTTGTGTCCCCCTGTAAGACCAAGTTTCCAAAGAGGGTAACACGAAGTGAAAGAACTTCGAACTTAGGGCTTAGTCTTGCGCAGATGTAGTCGTTCTTTTCGTTCTGGTTTTCGTAGAGTGACACGAGCAACAGGGAAGGAGCTACCATCCTAAAGATACAGGTTGACAATTATTGAACTATAAAATAAAATCGTCACAACTTCTGAACGGCTAACGTTATGATGTTCAAACTGCATATTTGGCCGCGGGGCATTATGGGAATTAGTATGCGTATGTATGGTTTGGTTTAGCGACGAAGCCCACTTACATTTGGATGGGTTCGTCAATAAGCAAAATTGGCACATTTGGGGACTGAGAATCCGCATTTCGCGATAGAGAATTCTCTTAACCCTCAACGGCCACTGTGTGGTGTGCAATGTCCAGTCACGGAATAGCCGGTACGATATACGTCCAATCAGAGAATAATCGGTGCGATTTTCCTTGATGGCACAGTGACTACCGAAAGGTACGTGAATGTTTTGAAAGATGACTTCATACCCATTATTCAAAGTGACTCTGATTTCGACAAGATGTGGTTCATGCAAGACGGAGCTGGACCCCATCAAAGCAGGAGAACGTTTGATGTCCTGGAGGAGAGATGTGGGGACCGCATTCTGGTTCTATCGTACCAAAAGGCCACTGCCATGGGCCTCGATTGGTTGCCATATTCTCCGGATCTAAACACATGCGACTCCTTTTTGTGGGGCTACATTAAAGACAAGGTGTACAGCAATAGCCCCCGCCCCCCCCCCCCCCCCCCCCCGCCCCCCAACTATTGCTGAGCTGAAAACAGCCATTCAGGAAGTCACCGACTGCATCGATGTTCTGACACTTTAGCGTGTCATGGAGAATTTCGCTGTTCGTCAGCATCAGATCATCGCCAATGATGGCAAGCACATCTAACATGTCATAACCTAAATCCCAATATCTGTAGTGACGTTTACATGTTGAATAAAGTATGTGCAATCCGTAGTTTGTAACTAATTTACGTTTTTTTCATATATTTCTATAACTATGAGACTGCATGGCCTACGTAAGTTCGCACTTCGTTTTGATATTTATTACACTTAAAATAACATAAGACCGTCAATGAGCTCTTTTTCAAATCATGAAGTCAGGCGACGACTTGCAAATTTTATTCTGTCATGGGACACAGAACCAGAGGAATAGTTTCCGAACACTGTGTCAGCGATACGAGTAGAGCAGTTTGAAATATTTGTCTCACTGATTAGAGGTGATGCTTACCTATTGTCAACTAATGAGATTACTTTTGGGTCATATCATGGAGTGCTCTTCGTTTCTAGTAATTTTTTCGCAAAACATGTTCCAGCCAGGATGTTTCCTTCTTATCATTTCCATGACGTCTCTTTCCTCGCCTATTTGTACAAATACTGTTTTATTCAACATTCTGTCAACCCACTTCAATTTTAGCATTTTTCCCCACAAGCACATTGCAGAAATGTCGAAGTATTTTTCTTCTTTCGTTGCGACTGTTCGTGATTTGCACCATATAATACACCAACACTGACAAAACACTTGGCGAAATTCTTTCTTAATTACATCGGAACTCTATCTGCTGTCTACAAACATTTCCTATTGTCAAAAGCTCTTTTACCATTAGATATCCTACTTTTTATTTCCTCCGCACAACAGGGAGAGAAAATAGATTTGGAACACTGGATGATATATATGGATGAATTTATCAGCAGGTTAAGGAAGAAACGCAGGACAGAAAAAAGTGGACAGCGCCCAGTCAATGCCGGTCCTAAGGTGGATAATCGAAGAAGAAGAAGAAGAAGAAAACCGCGAAAAGACAGGTTATGCGTTACGATTTGTACAGACAATTAGAAATGATAGCCGGAATGGATGCAACGTTACTGACTTTTAGTCTCCTTACTTTCTTTTAATAGAAGAAATGCTCCGCCATTTAGATGAAAATTAGGTTAAAAATTCGTGGATGATAGCTACCGCCATTACATAACAATCCTATTCTCCTCTCGTAGCTGCCAAAGTCGCAGAAGCAGGTCGGTGCTACGACCCACGCCACGAGGCCTTCGCGACGGATGCGATCCAGCTACACGTTTAATTGCACCGCTGCCTGCAAGAGGAAGTGTTCACTGCTGGACCGGGTTCAAATCTCTGCACTTTTGTACTACTGGGTTATTTGACGAGGATTGTAAGGTCCTCACTATATGTTTTTGTATGAAACGTAGCCCAAATTTACCTCTCACTCTATAAAAAAAATCTACGTATCACAAAAATTATGTACCCACAAATTATTATCTAACTTAAACTCGTACGCTAACCTTTGACTAAACAGAACCTAATTTGAACTGTAACGTCTGAATATCACTTGTCTTTATATTAAATGCGCAACTGAAGTAAAACTATTATCTGGCCCTAAACAAAATGTCCACTTACCTCGCATCTTGACAGAACTGTTGCAGACTTCTCGAAAGGACAATTTTAAAAGAAATTTCCAAACAATATTCAAACTGTTGTATGCCATACGGGGCAATGTGGTAATGCGTAATGATAAACCTTCTTTAAACAGTGGAATTGGCAGAGTAACTATAAAATGGTATTCCAAGTAAACGGTTTTAGAATGAAGTACGTACTCAAAAAGGCACAGTACAATTTCGCGTGATCTCCGCACATAACATTGGTCTGAACGATATTACGCTTAACAGAGTGAACAATGGTTTGAAAAGGGTACAATGTTAACAGCGAATTTTTATAAAAACCTAACAGCTTGATTAGTTGATGTCTTAATGCATGACTCTGGGAAGTGGAGTGGTCTTTCTCTTAGCTCTGAGCAAGTTAACTAGCTGACATCAATCATTCCGACAAACTAGCTGCGCAGTGCTGCAGTCCTACCCCAGACTTCTTCTTTTCAAAAATAATAACATTATTCAAAATTTATATTCTCCTCCCCCTCCAGTATATGCATCATATTCACCCTTCCTCACCCTTACTATAAATCTTTCTTCGTTTAACAGATACCGTACAGTTTTAAATCAACACAGTACTACTGAATACGTCCATCACCCATCACACTTTAACTAAGACTGCACAGAGGCAAAGACTGTGCCAAAAAGTTGTTTAACAGTAACATAATTTTCTCTCTCTCTGACGTGCACATCGATAACTTACAAATATCAAAACAACATGTCCACTTTACAGGGTCACTAGACTCATTTTGACTTGCGACAGTCAGCTCGTGGCAGGAATCGGTCCATTGGTAGAATACTGTGGAAATACAATCAGTCTACAAAGGAGACTGCTTTCAGAACACTCGTGCGACCCACCCTAGAATATTGCTCAAGTGTATGTGACCCATACCAGATAGGACTAACAGCGAATATTGAACGTATACAGAGAAGAGCAGCACAAACGGTAACAGATTTGTTTCAGCCAGGGTAGAGCGGCAAGGAGACGCTGAACAACTGAACTGGCAAACGATTGGAGATACGCGGAAACTATCCCGTGAAAGCCTACTTACAATGTTTCAATAACCAACTCTACGTGACGAGTCTAGTAATGTACTACAACCCTCTATGTGTCTCTGCCGCACAAATCCCGAACATAAGAATAGACTTACTATGGCGCACACAGAGGAATTTATACATTATTCCCGCGCTCCATACGTGAGTGGGAGGGGAAGCATCCCTAATGACTGATACAATGGGAATTAGGGTAAGGTGCCCTATTTTCGGATGGTGAACTAATTCCGTATAGGTGGATATTTGCTTCCTGGACAGTGCTGCCGACGCAGAAACTAGCTGAATTCCTTGTGCTTCCGCCATTTTAGTGTCCTGCTAACAGTCATGCGCATCTGTTGCGTTCCGTGCTCGCACTTGATTTATTCTGAATATCTTACATTTAAATGTAATATTTTGCAGACATAAGGTAAGCATCACAGCTGAATGGTAAGTAGTTTGATACTTTAGCCTTGTTTATTAGTGATTTATCATATTTAATCAAATTTGTGGGTAGCTTTTTAAATGCTCTGATTAATTACATGTTTCAGTAGTTCCGCCATGTTTGTGAAATGGTACAGGTACCTAATTTTGGATACTGCTACGGTGCCCAATTTCGACCATCCGAAAAATGGGCCCCTTTACAGATTTAGCTTTCTATATCTTTACAGGAGATGGCTGGGAAGAAAAGAAAGTGTTGCGCAGAGGAAAATACGAGGAAGGTTGTGGAAGCCTTTAGAAACAAATAAATGGGATTCTTAAAGCGTCTAAAGTGTCTCAAGTGCTAAAATCTACACTTTTAGACCGCGTAAAGGCAAGAAACTGGGAAGAGAAACAGGGCTCTACGATAAGTAGAAAATATGCTTTAGGACGTGATCTTGAGAAAGAACTTTTCAAATACTGCCAAGTAATGGATGAGAGATATTATGTGCTACAGAGGAGAGATATTCGAACTTTAGGAAATCAACTATCTATCCGAAATAATCTTAAAACATCCTCTTGCTCCAGACAAGCACATTGCTGATAAAAAACGGTTGCGGCGCTTTTTAAAAGGCATCGAATGTATTGTTTTAGTAAACCTGAGCTTATCTCAACAGCCAGAGTGAAGGGTTTCTCTAAGGAAAAATTTTCTGCGTTTTTCGACATTTTGCGATCTGAACCACAAAACGTGAACTTTGACCCTCTCCTTGATTGCGGTTGTTACCTGTATGAATGCTGTACGTACATTTGTTCCACCGTTCATCTTATTTCTCCAAGTGAGAATTAAGCCGGAACTTTTGACAGGCTCATCACAGGGACAGTAATGGCCTGTCAACCATCTGGATGGATACAGGCTAACATCTTCACACAACGGTTGCAGCATTTTATCGGAACTGTGAAACCATCCTAACAGGATTCGGTTGTGATTATTTTAGATGGCCACTACTCGCGGCGAGCTGGTATGACATGGGCATACAAAACCTGCCACAGCGTCTACAAAAATGCATCGACAGAAATGGTGATTAGGTCGAAAAATAGCTAAATTTTCAAGCTATAAACTGATGTAAACCATAGTAGAAATAAACAGGCCTATGTACTTATAAAAAAATAGGAGACCTTACTTTTGGGATTACCCTCGTACAACAGTTGCCGAAGTTGCCTTCTCGGCACTAAGGAAGCCAAGGAGTCTCGCAGAGTGAGAAAGAAGTGGCAAATGAAAGCGTTTCTACAAGATGAGTCAGTGGAATGCGTGGTGTAGTATATGTTCGACTGTGCAGACAATGTACATGAGGGATATAAGAATGACGATACGCGTCTAATAAGTGAAAGTGACACTAAAACAGGTGTCGAGTGATGTAGTTCATCATCCTTGACAAGGAGCCACAAATCCCGTCTCCATTGAAGCGTAGTAAAGGACAATCGTTGTCCAATGAGAGGCTACCAATCGTAATTACGTACATGGAAGATCATTCGCAGCATAGTAAAGAAAACAATTATGGACAGACACAAAGGAATTACTGACATTGGCTGCGAGCGGGCATTGATTGAAATCAATGGGGAAAATTGTAAAACTGTGCCGGACCGGAATTCGAATACGGGTCTCCTGCTTACAAGGCAGATGCTGAGACCAGTAAGCCATCCGGACACAGTGGTCACTGTACCCTAGCGCGCTTCCCGTCAGACCCAAAATCTCATCTTACGCACACACTACTAATGTAGTGTCCATTGCCCATTATCCTCGTTACTAGCGGGATTTCGCCGATTCCCGTAAGAGTTCGAGGCTGGTGTGCGTCTGCACTGAAGAGATCATTGACCGGCTCGCCTTAATTATACAAGTGTGTGTGTGTGTGTGTGTGTGTGTGTGTGTTCCTTCGGAAATGTCCGAAAGAACTAATATATGAACAGATATTGAAAAGATCGCAACAGTATGACCGTGTACTGCATAAGAAAAGCTACGGATGTTCAAGGGACGACAAGGCGCACTTGTTGCAAGAACTGGTGTTTGTGCGTTTCAGGGATGTTCGATACAATTTATAAGATGTGCATGATAGTGACCTACTACGTCATGACCATCTAACTGTGCGCTACTCAGATTGCAGTGACTTCAATGGAAGCAGCGGATGGTTGCATAACTTCAAACAGTGCTACAGATTTGGATGAAGTACGATAGCAAAATTTCAAACAAAGCGTCAACATGACAGTGTACAGTAAACTGCGGAATCGGCCCGAAAATTTGTAGATGAGATAAACAAACTTACCCCATTGTTCAGTAAGGAATTTGTTTTCAACGCCGACCAATGCATTTGATGAGGAAAAGCATGTTAAAGGAACCTTGTACATTAAAGGTACCGAGAGAGTTGTATCAAGAGCAACTAACGTCAGTGCTTAATTTCACAATAAACTCCACGACAGGCTGTTCCGCATTCGGTTGCACACCATCACACTCCATCAGTTCTCCTCACCCCCCCCCCCCCCACACACACACACACCAGTATGGGTCGATATAAGGGTGGATACCTAGCTAAGCGTACTACACGGTTTGTAACTGCCAAGGAGCTCACCTTCGATCTTGAAGGTGCGAATCTTTGTGATCACTGTGGCACGCCATTTTCCATTCAATGTCCATGGTACAAGTTAATGGTTTGTTCTGAACATTTCTTGAATGTCGACGACGTCCATTTTGAGAAGTGTAACACATACGTATCATACAAGGTTGATCTCTGCACCTCCCGGACACTCATTTTCTTTCGCCCTCATGATGGACAGGGTGAGTCGTTAGCAGCTACAATTTTTCCTGTCATAATTATGAACACAAAACTTTAAAATTAACCGTACTAAAGATTCAACTTGTGACGTCGCACTCATGGGGTTCCTTGTCAGATAAGCTCTTGACCATATACTTACTGCAATGCTGCCGCCGAATAACAATACTCGTTTTGAGTTAAATCACAAGACATACGATTTTGGAAGTCACAGCAGTCTTTCGACTAATCAGCGCTGTAATTCCAGAATTCCTCATCGACTGACACTGCCGCCTTGAGCTGCTCGTAACCTCAAAGTCGTACTTATGATCTATAGACCGCTAGATGGGCCCTACCAGGAGGAATTTTGTAAACCCGTAAAATAACATTTTAGATCAATTTTCGAATTAAAAGCCTATGGCGCAGTATAAAAAGTTTAAGTTGTATAGGACAGCATTGGGTAATTAATTGACGGCTTCAAGAATCCTTCAGGATTCTGAATTTTTTCCAGATCATTGTTAGAGAAATCTTTCTCATGCGATTATAGGTATTTTGAATCAAATTATTTCCCTGTTATGTTTGCAATCGTATTAGTTTAGAAAATGAATCAAAAAAATTTTGTTGACTTTTTATTTCATCAACTTCTTAATTTAATTTTCCATTGCACCAGTGCATAAACAGCAGCTTAATTTTATGCAGACTCCAAGCAAGAAATCTATGAGAGAAGGGAATGTTGAAAAAAAAAAAAAAAAGGCTAGGGAATTTTCATATTCTTTGGAGTAATTTTTCAGACAGCATATTGTAGGTGGTCCTAAAAGACTAATTTGTTTTATTTCAAGCAGTAAAGTTTCAGTTGCTGTAAAAATGCCACATACATACATATTGAATGTTAAATCCATGCGATAACCAGCTACTATGAGCGTCTACAGAAGTGAATGAAAATCCAGAGTGCGCATCAGAAGTGCTGACTGGAAATACAGACTGCAGAAGAATTTAGAAATACAGACTGAAGAAGAATTTTTTATTTCCTTATCTCAAAGGGCAAGACGGTGGTGCAAATAGGAAACTAACTATTCTAGAATATGAAGAAGTGGAACTAGCTAACACAATGAAATGTTTGGCCAATTTAGGATCTGACTTGGCAAAATAAGAGCTGTCTAGACCCTATTAAAAGTTTTACGGTATATTGATAATTTTTACTTATGAACTGTCTGACAGCAACTGAATAAAACACAATTTTAGTGCCATTCGCGTTTCGCCTTTATTTTCTGCAAGGCATCATCAGTGGCAGGTTGCGTGGACAATTTCTTACATATTACGCTCCTGTTGCATTTTTGGTGTTGTTCTTCTTCTTATGAACACCAATTTGCGGTTTTTTCCACATTCCACAGCACAAGCGTTCAGTGCATAGTGCTGTGGAATGTGGAAAAAATCGCAAATTGGTGTTCATAAGAAGAACAACAACACCAAAAATGCAACAGGAGCGTAATATGTAAGAAATTGTCCACGCAACCTGCCACTGATGATGCCTTGCAGAAAATAAAGGCGAAACGCGTATGGCACTAAAATTGTGTTTTATTCAGTTGCTGTCAGACGGTTCATAAGTAAAAATTATCAATATACCGTAATATTACACGCAACTGAGGAAGACAGGACTACAAAAGTTGAAGATGTCAATACACCTATTAAAAAGTATTTGACTGAGCACATTTACATACTCATTTTAAAAATAAAAGGCAAGGAGAAGTTTTGATGAGACCAGTTTCTGCCTAGATCCAGATCTGAACGAAGCTGAAATTAGGTTTTTAAAGTGGATAGGTGATGGTAGATACAGGTGGCCATTGAAACAACAGTAGAAGGCGTAAAATCCTTCTATTTTTGGCCAGTCAAGACAGTCAGTTGAGCTCCTTTATGTTAAAGTCACTGATGATGTTCAAATGGTTCAAATGGCTCTGAGCACTATGGGACTTAACATCTGAGGTCATCAGTTCCCTAGAACTTAGAACTACTTAAACCTAACTAACCTAAGGACATCACACACACCCATGCCCGAGGAAGGATTCGAACCTGCGACCGCAGCGGTCGCGCGGTTCCAGACTGAAGCGCCTAGAACCGCTCGGCCACCACGGCCGGCACTGATGATGTGAAATAACTCTCAGTAAGAGATGGTAGAGCACTTGCCCGCGAAAGGCAAAGGTCCCGAGTTCGAGCCTCGGTCGGGCACACAGTTTTAATCTGCCAGGAAGTTTCAACTCTCAGTAACATTAAAAACATTCACAACCAGCTCCTTAAAGTTTAGAAACATGAACTGTCATTCTGAAATAGTGTTCCTGTTTTAAGGGCTCGTTTCTTTAAATACTCATCGTTCCATTTTTGTCTACTAAAAACCTAATATAGTGTTTTGGCAGTATACATTTTGTCTTCCAAATACCCCAGTTGGTATTCTTAACAGTCCTTTAAACAACCCAGGAATCAGCTGTCAGAAAATATCCACGTGAATGTCTCTGACATTTACTCCATTTCGTGGGCTAATTTCGAGACACCTTTTTATTTATCTATTATCTTTGGTAAGCGGATAGTGTGAAATTTTCTCCAGATAGTGGTTACTAATGTGAGAATATCACACAAAGAAAGTACAAAAAATAGGGGAATTATAATTATATTACAAATTTTATTTTTGTCTGAAAATCACTCCAAGCAACGTTAAACCCTTACTACACTATTTATGATTTAATGAACTGATGATATTAAAAAGAAATGAATAAAGTGAAATAATTAAGATATTCACTCCGATTTATTAATATCGCAGTGAAAAGCTAATTTAAAAAAAAAAACAGGAAACACGAGAGAAATCAAAGTCCATGCAAAAAACAGTTTTAAACAAAAAACGTATTGTAATCATAAGCAACGCAAGATAACAAAACTGATTAAGCCAGCCAAGCAAATTTTATCCCTTTTTCATTCGAATACAATAACTTCCCAAATAATCAGGCTCAAAATGAAAGTTACAAACAATCTTATTGGCGAATTGACTGGCGCCAATGTTTCATACTGATGAACTTACTTATAATACCTTCATCCCTCAATTTTCTTAAAATATCATTTGTAATACCTATTGAGCGAAGCCTGTTTTCTAACAGGTTGGTTGGAGACCTGTTTTTATCAATTACAGTTCTGAAAATGACCTATTCCCACTATTGTTTCTTATCACAAGTGACAGGTACATTATTAAAGCCATCCCGATGGTGGGAAAAACCTTTGACGTTTTGTGGATGCTGGTTTTGGGTGAAACGAAGAATGGGATAAATCGGTTTCTCTACAAATGTAACACATTTCAAACTGCCAAAATTCCGTTAACATCTCTGTCAAAACTCTTAGCGGTTTTGTCCACTGAGTACCATGTGTTTGACAGGGAGCAACCAGAAATTTTACGCGAGGAAGCGCTGGGTTTATAATGTTGAATTTTGGCTCATTTCGTATCAGCTGAATAAACTCATGCAAAAATGTTTACTGATTCTCCGTCGTTTCTTTAGAACAACACAGTTATAAATGAGAAGGACAATATTGTGTATGTCCTACGGAGATAATGTACTTCGGTAACCAGTTTTCGGCTTACAAGGTCACCATCCAACTGTTGTCAAAGAAGATACGATATTCGTGAACAACATTGAAAAAGATGTTAGTCATCAAAAGTGAGGCAAGAATACAGAGCACATATCTTTGATTCTGCAGTGCAGAACCTCGATAATGCAGTGCAGGTCAAAGACGAAATTTTCTCTGTGTTCGTGCCGCAGTCTTGATGTGTAGCACCTACATCCACATCATACTCCAAAGCCACCTAATGGTGTGTGGCGGAGGGTGCTTTGGTACCACTAACTGATCCCCCCTTCCCTGTTCCACTCGCGAATGGCGAAGGAGATGAATGATTGTCGGTAAGCTAGTGTACTAGTTCAATTTCTCGAATTTTCTCGTCATGGTCATGGTGCGATACTCAAGAACAGGTCGAACAAGCGCCTTGTAAGCCAATTCCTTCGTAGACGAGTTATATTTCCTTAAGATTCGTCCTATGAGTCTTAGCCTGGCATCTGCTTTCTCTGCTATTTATTTTATGTTGTCATTCCACTTGGGGCCGCTTTGGGTAGATACTGTTAGATATTTGTTATCCTATGTATGCGCAACATGTTACATTTATTTACGTTCTGGGTCTACTACCGCAGTGTGCACCATTCATCAATATTTTGTCCACGAATGGTGTATCTTCTTTGGCGATAGTAATCATGAAGGCCTTGTAAGCCGAAAATTGATAAACAGAACAATTAACTATGTGGAACATACGCACTACTGTGCGTTACGCTCATAATCAAGCGAAAATAATTACGGCTACGTCTTTGACGATTGTAAGGGGAGCCGCAACACAGAATTAAGTAGTATATTTGTCTGTGTGTCTATGTTGCAGCCCAGATGGGCTGCGCGCTGCAGTGCCGCCCAGCATTGCCTAGTTTGGAAACCAATGAGCAGAAAGTCTCTGTGATATCATGAGATACCTTCTGAATAGTGAACGGGGTCTCTTCCCAAATTCCAGCAAAGAATTAGCCATACAGTGCAAGCTTTTACGAGTGGCCGCCGCCCTCATTTTACCTGATGTTGCTGGCAAAGAGAGCATTTCGGGTCTCGTACGCTTCGGAACATCTGGAAATACCGCTAATGTGCTCATCTGAAGGGCAGGATAGTCTGAAACCGACTACGACAGTGAAATAAAACGTTTTACCCATGTAATATATGTTCCACACTAACCATTTAGAATGTGATAACATTATCTAAGCCGCGGGAATGAACATATTTGGATCACAACAAGAAGAGCACATAAATAATTCTAAACTACTTCTAGAGTGACTTTCAAGTGCATTGCTAGCGAATGTGCACAGAGAGCAGACTTCTGGACCACTAGGAATCTTCATACGGCCTACTGGTGGTATTCTACAGCGGGTCGGCCAAGAGCTGGGGCACTTGTGAGCAGTAGGTAGCAATTGACGAGCCACTGTACTGTAGTTAAGGCCCATAATGAACAAAGAGGTGTAATGTACCAGGGTCCCCTTGCAGCGAAGGCTCGCATGTATTCCCCCGGAAACAGACTCTAGAATGAGACGCACCTACCTTTTCAGAGGTCCCAAGACGGAATGTTTTCCTTGTGTCTTCAGTTATTTTTCTCTTTCTTTAATAAATATTATTTTTGTTATCTCAAAAAACGTAAATTTTATGTGTGTAGATAGTCTACATGTCTACGTTTTGTAATTTTAGTACTATTCCCACAGAAATTAATATTAATGTACGATCAAAGGAACGGAGAGATGGAGGCACCTGAGGGGCAGTGAAGTCGAGAGACGAGTAATTACGTTTGTAGGACTGGCTGGTGGCACTATTTGACAGAGAGACAAAAAGTTACGGCAAAGGAATTAAGAACTAATTATCGGTGCGGAATGTGGTACAAAAAGGGTGCAAACTGGTGGGGAATAGTTGAGTCGAGAGAGGAATGATAGCATGCTGGGAGAACTGTTGCGTCTGAGAGATACGTAATGCTACTACAGAAGTCGTTAACAAATTAATCATCTGCGCAGTAGGTTGTTTAAAGTGGCTCTTGGCAACGTGTAGAAGGAACTGCTGAAGAGTATGTTTATCCGGTGTGCTAGGCTTGAAAAAGAAAAAAAAAAGTGTAAAGGATACATGATTCTACACTCACCGAAATTTCCTCACACAAGTCACGAGTACGCGCAGGTCTCGCTTGTCGGAGTCGAAACGTCGACAGCGCCGTACCAGTGACATTAATGTTGACTTCCTGGGCGGTCGTTGAAAGGCAGTGGTTGAGTGCGTCGCCTTCGTCGCAGACACATCCTCAACAATAGCTATAATTGTCCTATTAGCGAGAAAAACAATTTTACTATGGTTGGTTATAAAAGGACGGTCATGTAAATTTTACACAAGAGAAATTCACGGCAGTACTCGCGTCTACCGCGCCAGTCAAACTGGATCGCGGGATACCGTACTTCGGACATATAAGTGTCATCCAGTGGGTGTGTAACGATTAGTGTTTCATTTTGCCCGATGTCGAGATTAACTCTTACTATCGAGTTATTTTTTAAATAATACTTTCGTCTGTGCTAAAATTCAAGAGTGACTTTCACCAAAAAGGGACTCAGTTAGGCTGAAGTTTATGAAACTAGTCAGGAAGGCTCAAATGGCTCTGAGCACTATGGGACTTAACATCTGAGGTCATCAGTCCCCTAGAACTTAGAACTACATAAACCTAACTAACCTAAGGACATCACACACGTTCATGCCCGAGGCGGGATTCGAACCTGCGACCGTAGCGGTCGCGCGGTTCCAGACTGTAGCGCCTAGAACCGCTCGGCCACCACGGCCCGCTAGTCAGAAAGAATCAATGCGCAAAGAAGTAGGATACGGAAGTACTAAGGAACGAAGTTCTCTACAGCTGTAGATACTGCGATAAGAAATAGCTCAGTAGGAAGTTCAGTTCAAGAGAAATGGACATCTCTAAAAAGGGAAATCACAGAAGATGGAAAGGAAAAGATAGGTACAAAGAAGGTAACTGCGAAGAAACCATGAGTAACAGAAGAAATGTCTCAGTTGATCGATGAAAGAAGGAAGTATAAAAATTGTTCAGCGAAAATCAGGAATATAGAGGTACAAATCGCTTACGACTAAAATAAATGGAAAGTGTAAGGAAGCTAAGGCGAAATGGCTGCATGAAAAACGTGAAGAAATGGAGAAAGGAATGATTGTCGGAAGGACAGACTCACAATACAGAAAAGTCAAAATAACCTTAGGTAAAATTAAAAGCAAGAGTGGTAACATTGAGAGTGCAATGTTAATTCCACTGTCAAACGCAGAGAAGAGAGCGGATAGGTGGAAAGAGTACATTGAAGGCCTCTTTGAGGGGAAGACTTGTCTGATAAGACAGAAGAAGAAACAGGAGTCGATATAGAGGAGAGGGGAGATCCAGTATTAGAATCAGAGTTTAGAAGAGAAGACTTATAATCTAATAAGGTACGAGTTATAGATAAAATTCCATCTCAATTTCTAAAATCATTGGAGGAAGTAGCAACAAAACGACTACTCACGTTGGTGTGTAGAATGTATGAGTCTGGCTTATGCCGTCAGACTTTCGGAAAAACATCACCCACACAATTTCGAAGTCTGCAGGAGCTGACAAGTGTGAGAATTATTCTACTATCAGCTTAACAGCTCGTGCATCCATGATGTTGATAGGAATAATATGCAGAAGAAAGAAAACGGAACTGAGTATGTGTTAGATGACTATCAGTTTGGCTTTAGAAAAGGTAAAGGCACCAGGGAGGAGATCCGACGTTGCGGTTGGTAACGGAAGCAAGGCTAAAGAAAAATCAAGACACGTTCATACGATCTGTCGACCGGAAAAAGCATTGAACACTGTGAAACGGGGTAAGCTAAAGGGAGGGCGCATAATATACGACATGCACAACAGCCAAGAGGGAGTAACAAGAATGGAAGGCCAAGAACGAAGTGCTCGGATTGAAAAGGGTGTAAGACAGGGATGAAGCCTTTCGCGTCTACTGTTCAATCTGTACATCGAACAAGCAGTGAGGGAAATAAAAGAGAGGTTTAAGACTGGAATTAAAATTCAAGGTGAAAGGATATCAATGATAAGGTTCGCTGATTATATTGTTATACTCTGCGAAAGCGAAGAAGAATTAAGGATCTACTGAATGGAATGAACAGTATAATGAATACAGGAGAATTGAACTGAGAGTAAATCGAATAAAGACGAAAGTAGTGAGAAGTAGCTGAAATGAGAAAATCGAGAAACTAAACATCAGGATTGATGGTCGCGAAGCAGATGAAATTAAGGAATTCTGATTTCTACGCACCAAAAAACCCACGTAGGACGTGCTATAAAAAGTAAACCAGGACTGGCAAAAAGGGGGAATTTCCGACAAGGGAAGTCTACTAGTATCAAGCACAGGTCTTAATTTGAGGAAGAAATTTCTGAGAATGTACGTTTGGAGCACAGCATTGTATGGTAGTGAAACACGGACCGTGAGAAAACCAGAACAGAGAGAATCGAAGCATTTGAGATGTGGTGCTACAGAAAAACGTTAAAAATTAGATGGACATCAATATAAGGAATGAGGAAGTTCTGCGAAGAATCGGAGAGGAAAAGAATTTATGGAAAACACTGACAAGAAGGGACAGGATGATAGGACATCTGCTAAGACATCAGGAAATAACTTCCATGGTACTAGAGGGAGCTGTAGAGGGCAAAAACTGTGGAGGAGGACATCCCTGGAATACCGCTATAACTTGTCCTATTCCTAGCTGATCGCCCCAATCTAGTAGCCACGGCCACGAACTAACTTTACGCTGCTTCCTTTTTTCATTACCGAGGAGTGTTATAAAGGCCATTTATCCAAACAGTGTTGCGAAAAGATGATGATGTTGATATCGCTGGGTCACAGAACGTCAAAATCAGTCTGATTCACAAATCAACAAATTATTGGTCGTTTTATTTAACTAAAAATATAAAGGTGCGATCTGTACTAACAAAACTTTGTTTGTGTGAGTTTAGCACCCAGCCTGACTCTACACCCTGCCATCAACTGCACTACATAGAACTCATTATTAGAAACTGGCAAGTTATATCGATTCATCAATCACTTACCACGACTACAGATCGCAGTATCATCACCACCTACATACGACAGCAGGTAGGAGAAGTTCTGTTGCTTACTGGTTTGGTCGCTGAACACACTGACAGTAAGAGGAAGCGAACGAAATAAAGTGCGTCACGTTTAGATTCAGAATGTAGCAAGCATTTCTATTTTGAACGAACAAACAGTTTAAAGTCTTCCATGACTTATCTAACGAAGCAAACTACTTATTTGAAAGCGTCCTCGCTGACGATATTAAACGAATATTTGATCATTTACTTGGTACTTCGAAATAGAACTGCAAACAGGACCAGCCTGAAATATCAACAACCACCTCTTGCGAGAAAGCCAAGCAAGAAAAGGTAGGAAACTGCTATTAAATCTAATGTCTATATTGTAACCACAGAGAAATTTCCCTGACACGTACGATGAGTGCCGGTTTTATAATTTACAGCATTACAATTTTACTTGCAGGAAAAAAGTTTCATAACTTAAATTTTATACATATCAGTTTGGATCAATTTTTTATGTTTGTTATGAATACGATCTTACGCGGCCAGCAAAGTCAACAGCAAGAAGAAATTATCAAGAAAGGACAGAACAAAAGCAAACTGGTGCTTTTCATTTATTAAAAAAAGAACTCCCGCCACATTAAAGTCGGTGCCCAGTTAATAGCGGGAATCGGCTAATGGCAGCAATATTTTACAAATGGTAGACAGTAGTAAGCCAACGCCTGTTCGGCTTTATTTGGACGGCATGTATGCCTGCACGTGCTGACGGCTGACTTCAACGCAGTGTGCTGAAATGGTGCATAATCAGTTTCGGGAGCACGATGATGACGTCGTATATTTCTCTGACCTCCTGTGTCCCCTGGTTTAAAGTGTTGGCTGTTGGTGGGGCACAGTGCATCAAATTTAATGACTGATATTAAAGTGGAAAAAGAGAAATGCAAAAATTTGCTCTTCTCAACCCAGCGAGTTCTTCACCAACAGTAACAGCATATCTACACTAATATATGAAAGGGAAACGTTGTTTAACGTTGTTTCCAAAACTCTCAAAACGTTCTTGACCTATTTGCTTCGAATTTTTTCACGATACTCTGATCACCATTCACACCGGTATACGCTATAAATTATTCTAAACAACAATGTACGGGTTTTCTGTTAAGACGAACGGCGAGAAAGAAAATGCTATACTGTGTTGTGAAACTGTGCGGTTTTATTTTCTTTATCGCGGCCCGTTTTAACTACGACAACAGGGCATTTAAACCATTCGACAAATTGTTTCTCCCATATAAATGTATTCTTTTTCCGTATGTTTTGAAAATCAACTTTTAATAGCTAAGGTCACATTCAGTACTATTTATTCCTGATGACCGGTTTCAGCAATTAAGACCTTCATCTTCTGATCTTCAAAACACTTGATGTTGTACGTCCCGTTCCATTATGACGGTACCAAACGTGCCATGTTGACATTTTAGTGGATAGCATGTGGCACGTTCCACACAGGTTTGTTAAAAATAAAACAGGTTTGTGACAAATAAAAACAATACAGTTAAAAAGCGCCTTGTTTAACTAGGGAAGCCCACACACGTAACATTCCACTGATGCTTGTTTGGTGATGAACTGCGTACCGTGATATAAGCTAATTTTATCCTCTGAGAGGATTTTGGAATTTTGACCGCATGTTTGTCTAACGGATAGGGGTATCGGACTGTAATTTTGAATATACTGTAATTAATAGAAAAAACTAAACAGGCTCTAACTTTGGGGTTTAATAAAAGTAGCAAAATGCATATGTGAATGAAAAACCGAACGGTCGCCAGCCTAAATAGGCACAATAATTTGGAGATATAAGTTTAAGAAAATTGAATATCAGTTACTGAAGTTACTTTCATTAATATTCTCTTTGAATAGCACACAGGATACAAACGGACACAGGGCACTCTGAGCTGTAGGTAGCAGTAGTTACCAATAATGCACATACTAGTAATCATAGAAACCAAACTCGTACACTAATAAGAGCTACACTCAAATGTTGTTACATGGATCAGTACTGAAATGTTCCTGCCAGAAGTGCAGAAGTAAAATTGGCCAGGAGGGGCTTCTGACTTAACTGACATATAAATACCAAAATTAAAGTAAATAATACCACAATCACACTGTTTATACTCTCATTTATAGAAATATATCAGATTTCCTTAGTAGTAATAATAGTCCATTTATATTTTTAATGTGTGAAGAATATGATGGGAACCCATAAACTGACGTTATATCACTAGTCAAATTCTATGATCATTTCAGCAGCCAAAATTCAATTCAACTAAATTTAATTCTCAGCTTCACTTGGAATAGTTTATGTTTTTACTTTTCAAGGCAAATTATTCAACACTGAGCTCAATTAACTTCAAAAATTCGTTCATGGTAGTACTCACGGCTGAATTAAGTTTCAAATGAGTATAAATTATTTGCCTCACACAAATTAACTGGTCCATGCTCTGCTACATATCTGTATGCATGAAGTTGGTCGAGCAATGGCGAAGTAGTGGTGGCAAGCGACGTGGCGGCTAACTGTACTCAAGGCTCTTGATGTTTGAAAGCTCTATACAATTTCTTCTTGGTGGCGGATTTTTAATGTGTTAGAGCCATTCCATGCAATAGCCAAATCCACATCCGAGGCAAAATTCCTTGCAAAGCGGCTTCCAATTGTCCCCCTTGGCACCGTTGATGTGTACCGTGCAACGGCTAGCCACTGACGGCGTACCGTTCACACCAAGAAGCCGCCCAGTTCGACCGCCAAAACCACCTTTTACATCGCGCCAAGCCACTTCCGTAGCGGAGAAACTTCCCTACATCTTTTACATTTTACAATACAAGTGCCCTAAGCATGAACCAGCTTCAAATATACAATGTTTTTCGTCCAAATACACGCACATTATAAAATTTCATTATTTTTAAAGTCATTTAGCTTTTTATATATTTACATTACAATACTTTAAATTTCCTGTCACAAATCAATGACCTTAATCAACAAAGAATACAGACTACGTAATTACGGATAAACAGTTACATAATATAAATCTACTTTTAATCGATATAAGTGTTACGAACAGTGTACATTTGTGCACTAGTTTACGAGTTAAGTCATCTTTGGACTTCAGTGAATTAGAATACTGCTGCTCTGTATGGGATCCCTACCAGACAGGACTGACCATGCACATCCAAAAAGTTCAAAGAAGGGAAGGTCACTTTGCGTTATCGTGAATAGGGGGAAGTGTGTTACAATTACGATAAGCGGATTGTAGTGGCAGTCGTTAAAACACAGACGATTTCCACTGCGGCGAGTTCTGTTTACGAAATATCAATTACCAACTTCCTCCTCCGAACGCCAAAATATTTTGTTGACCTACCTACATAGAAAGAAATGATCATCCTAGTAAAATAAGTCAGAGCTCGCACGGAAACAGTTTTTTCTTCAGCGCGTTTTTCGAGAGTGGGATGATGGAGAAATGGTCTCAAGGTGGTTCGGTGTCCCATTTGTTACGCATTAAGAGTGAACTGGAGAAAATCATGCAGATAAAGATATAGATGAAAATTTCTGCTACGTGCTTCAACTCAATTTGTCAATGACTCTTTTTGGCGGAACTTTCTGAGGTAAGTAGAGTTAATTGCTGTTTAGTAATGAGTGTATCAACACAGAGGACTTTCAATCTCTGTGACGAGAATTAATGATCAGTATAGCACCAGGTAAAAGTGCGGAAG
Source organism: Schistocerca serialis cubense (assembly GCF_023864345.2). Taxonomy (NCBI): domain Eukaryota; kingdom Metazoa; phylum Arthropoda; class Insecta; order Orthoptera; family Acrididae; genus Schistocerca; species Schistocerca serialis. The sequence goes on from NC_064641.1 coordinate 421,729,223, forward strand.
ACGTTCTGCGTTGGAAATCGACCTCTGCAGTATGAAAGACTTTACATTTTAAGACGATGCATGATAACTGTGCGGGCTCGTACTCACTTCATCCAGCCCGATGCATCATAGTTGAAAGAGCAGTATCGTAGTGGTGCTACAAGTGGCGATCGGAAAGTTTCCGTTCGAAGGCCCTACAGTTCAGAATCGGTATGCTGATCAGGTTAAAGCTCTGAGAGCCTTGAGACAACCATCCCAACGACGCTCCATGCTGAAGATACTCGTTTGGTAAAACACTGTGTCCTGCTGCATGAAGAAGTCCGTAACTGTTTGCTGCACGTCCTCTTACGATAGGAATTGTCGAGCCATCAAGGACTGTTTTATGGCACCCAAGGCGTGATAATCGCCTGAGGAGAAATCGGGAGTACAGTGTGGGTGCTCGAGTGTCTCCCACTTGATTTGGCATGATTTCTGCACTGCGACATTTGCGGTATGGGGACGTATGTCGTTACGGAGCTGCAGCACGTCTTGGTGCACCATTCCACAATGGTTGTTTACAACAGACATCTTGCCCCATACACATTCTTCATTCTCCGGTGGTTGCCGGTGTTTGTCCTTCGGCAGCACAGAAATGAATGACAGCACGTTGGTCCTGTTTGGACGCATGTGGTAATGACGTCGTCATAGTTCACGTTTGCGCATTTACCGCGCTCGAGTCGGAAAGACATGAACGCCACACTAACGTCATGTCTACGGAGTAGCGCTACGTTGCAAATACGTTACATACAGAAATGCCCTCAAACAAACTTTTTAATCGCTCCTTACCTTTTCAGGGACCGGGTGTGGTTTCCTGCACTGTACAAACGAAATTATTGAACGGAACACGTCAATAGATCACCCATTTTAACTGATTACCATGCGAATAATGGAACACAATTCGCTCTGTTTTCACAATTTTGGCGACGTTTCTTATTTGTTGATTCGTAGCAGCTGTGTTGGTGGTAAAATGCGGCGGTGAAGAGAAAGCTGTTGGTTACAACATTTTAGAGACAAGACGGCTGTCGTGCTGGAAGCTACTCTTTGTGCTGCGGAATGTCGGCGGCGCCCCGGCCCGTCAGAGCGGGCCCACCCCCTGAGCTGAGCCTGAGCTGGTCCAGCTGTCGGCCCGCGCGCCGAGGCCGGCCCACGGCTGCGGAGGAGGACCGAGAGAAGCCAGCGGCCCTCGCAGAGACTAACCGGCCGCGCGGCAGCGGCGGGCACCGTTCCAGGTGACCCCCAAAATATTACCCACTCCCTAAATATAACCGCCACACCACACGGCCGCTGCAGTCCTCACCTGGCGGAGACGTTTTCACGGACGAGGCATTTCCGCTCCACTCGTTTTCCTCCTCAAGCGGACAACTCAGGCTGTCCAGCCACGAGAACCCGTCAGGATCAGGTGAGAATACAAAGAGAGGCTCATGGCAGTCGTCCCCCTACCTAATAAACAATTATTAAAACCACCTGTTAGAGAATAATGTATAAAGCATCATAAAGCTTCCGTCTGAGAGAATTCCTGCAGCGTATGTACAATGTAGCGCGATTCCGATGCGGGTATGTAACCACCGATATGTAGGCAAAGGACTGGTGCGGTATTCGTGTATTACCGACGTTCGTGCGGTAAATGTTGAAACGTGAACTACGGCAACATCATTACCACATGCGTCCAAACAGGACCAACGTGCAGGTCTCCTCTACTTGGCTGCCAAAAGACAGACACCGATAGACATGCATTGGCCGGCCGGAGTGGCCGAACGGTTCTAGGCGCTACAGTCTGGAACCGCGCGACCGCTACGGTCGCAGGTTCGAATCCTGCCTCGGGCATGGATGTGTGTGATGTCCTTAGGTTAGTTAGGTTTAAGTAGTTCTAAGTTCTAGGGAACTGATGGCCTCAGCAGTTAAGTCCCATAGTGCTCAGAGCCATTTAAGCCACATCCATTGCGAATATAGAAGATGTATGGGGCAGCAATTCTATCAGAAACTGCCGTTGTGGATTAGGGGTGCTGCTGCTTCATGATAACGCACGTCCCCTTATCTCAAATGTCATAACACAGGACTTACTCCAACTCAACCAGAAGACACTCGAGCATCCGACCTACAGTCCTGGTCCCATACTATTATCACACCTTTAAAAAAAGATCTTGAAGGATCTATGATTCCTGTCGGACGAGTAAGTGCAGCAGGTAATTACGGACTTCTTCACACAGCAGCATACGGTATTTTACCACACGGGTATCTTCAACCTGATGGTTTCAATGCTCACGGCAATTTTGCATTATTGGCATATCAATTCTGGGCTGTATGACATTTGAACAGGAACTTTTTGATCGCCTCTTATAGCATGAGAACTAATGGTCTCGGAAATGGCAAGGAAATCCACTTTGTAGGTGCTTTCCTGAGGATAGCCCAAGTTGACGGCCTTGCTACCTGAGTAGCTGAAGAAAGCATTTCAAAAGTAAAGGCGCCCATGCACAGATTGACCGTACCTACTCTTAACTAGAAATCCGCAGCTTCACGAGCCCGAGAAAGCTGAGTAAGGTGATAGGGTGGAGGGAAAGGTATTTCACAAAGCTAATAACAACGAAAGATTCTTCTTTCCGAACGGCCGAAATAAACACCATCCCCTCCCTTTGTCATTTAAAAGTTTACATAACCACCGCCTGTAGACCTGTATTCACAAACGTAGAGCCGAGCGAAAGTCTTACAAAAGTGAGTATACACTTCGACTTTATAACGTGCAAATTATGACGTTGCAAAATTATCAAACATCGTTGCTATCATATTTGTCAAATCATATGCATGACATATGGATAACTCAAATTACATGTATTTTAGAAATTCAGTTACTTTACTGCGAAAATGCGTTATAGCGATGTTCTGAGAACTGACGGGGATAAATTATTATGTCGAAAGGGTTTATGTACTTTATGGTTATTGTTATCATAACCAAAATCCTAAGCATCTGTGGTCTGTAGAATGAGGGATAATGGCCAGCTATATTTTTTGGGAATGTGGCGAAGGGGGGGGGGGGGGGGGGGGAGAAAGTTCGTGTTCATTTCTCCCGCAAAACAGCGGTAGTTGACGAGCACAATTCTCTGATGGCGAGTTAGCAGTTCCACTGCCACAGATTCACAGATTGTGCGCGCGTCTTTATAATACATCAATTAAAAGTGTCCCCTAAGCTTCCCGACCTCACAGATGTAATAAATTGGACAGAAGTCTGCGCTCTGACTGTTTTCCGATGATGTATAGCGCCATTTTATTAAAAGGTCAATTATGACGCAAAAAGCTAGTTATCTATTCACGATCACGCATCATCGTATTAAAGATCAGCTGCCAATACAGTGTCCGCCGATTTTGTAAAATATTCCGCTCGTTATCATTTTTCCTTGTTCTATTCCAAACAACCAGTATTTCACAATAAAAGAAGTTACATGCTCAGGAAGAGCAATTACAGCTTTCATTTAGTAACGCATAGACACATAAACAGATGTACACTTTAGACATACAGAACATTTTAATTTTTGCTGGGATAACGTCCTCGACGTCCCAAAAATAAATTAATATGATTATAATCCTCCAAATCCGACAAAGGTTTTCGGGAAGCTTCCCTTGGTTGTAAGGCAAACGCGCAAAAAAGTAAGCCTCCAGCACTTTTTCCCAACTGAGATCCCCCATGTGTCTCACTAGCAACCTGTCTGATAATTGGCTGACTAGAACCGCGACTGACTGGGCCGGATCTCGAACAGCCCGCTCCACTCCTTGCAGTGGAGAATGAAAATATTTTTTAAAAAATGACACTGTTTCACATGCACTGGTAAAAGGCTGGGGAAATGATGCTGTGATCTCGCGATAGTAAATCTCTCGTCTGCATTGAGCTCAATGGTGGATATGCGTAATGTACAATTAGAGTTGCTTACACACTAAATGGCAGTAAAAATTTTTAGAGGCAGTTGAGCTACCACTCATATTCCTCCGCCCCCCCCCCCCCCACCCCCTCATCAAAAAAGACGCCGAAGATGAAAAAAATAAAAAATGCCGAATGAATCGTGACTTCCACAAGAACTCGCATAATCACGGTATCTGCCGATTTCTACTAACGAATAGGACCCATGTTCTATTTGACAAAGTCGTAACAATAAATGTGTACACCAGTATTCTGCGCAAAGCCCAACCTGCTATGCCTGGCGTGGAAGCCGCCTCACAGAGTTCGCTAGTAAGGCATCACGCAGAGTGACCTATCGCCTCAGGCGGCGGGATACAAATCTGCGAATAGTACTCGAGCGAATACTGAAAAAGAGGTGCCTGTGCGTATCCTCAAAAGTATCCTCATCGGCTGGGGATCGCCTACGTCAGTTCCAGTCATTACTACTCGTGTGCCTGTACCAATCTTTAAGAGGCAGTTCTTCGTTTGTATTAGCGTTCTTAGCAATTCTGCTATCGGAAATATGGTGGTGATGTCCGAGAAAGTTAAAGATAGAAAAGTTGGGCAAAAACTGGGGCATATCTCTTAATTTCACGTCTGTTCACTACTGCAACAGCATAAAGGCGGCTTGCAACAAACATCACATTAGCATGAAACGCACTACGTCGTCACATATGCAAATGACCAACACTTCAGTGCACAAAGTAGGTGACAGTACCGCCATCAACATTCTGTACACAAGGAGAGATTATGCAGCATGTTTCTTACTCAGAAGCTGCGTTTGAATGTCGGTTATTCGTGGGGAGACCACGTTATGGCTAGTGTAAGAAGGAGAAGAGCCTACCAGCACGTGTCAGCAAACCACGGCAGTACGATTCTGGCCTATAGAGACTGCAGGTTATCGTTCCTCGATATTCTGCTTGCGATCGCATGAGTGTTACGTAAACACGGAAAAGAGGTCTTCGGGAGACCCATACTCAACGCCATGCATGATCTCGGCGATCGCGTGTGCTTATCGCCCGAAAGTGCAGGGACACTGTCCACTGTCAAAAGTCTGAGTAAACACCTTCTGCAGCACAGACCGCTGCAAGACGTGCAGGAAAAGTGTCAGTGAGGCTCTGGATGGTGCCGACAGGGCTGTGGACCATGTTGACTCTAGTGCAGTGGCTAGCTCCGCTAGGATCCATGGCGCGAAAAGGCCGATCGAGCTGGTCCCACAGATTCGCGATTGGGTTTAAATCCGGGGGCTTTCGTGGCCAATGGAGTACGGTAAACTCGTACTGGTGCTCTCCGAACCACGCACGTACGCTTCGAGCTGTGTGACACGTTGCAGTGTCCTTCTGGTACATGCCGTTGTGCCTAAGAAAAACAAACTGCATGTAGGGCTGGACATGGTTACCAAGGATAGATGACCACTTGTGTTGATCCATTGTGCCTTCGAGAATGACGGGATTCCCCAAGGAGCACCAAAAAACCATCCCCCAGACCTTAAACGTACCCCCTTCAGCATGAACCTTTCCGACGATTGTTGAAGCGTGTTTTCGAAGACACTTGACGCCGTACACACCAACGGCCATGTTTCATGTAGAGCATAAACGATGATTCACCTGAAAAGGCCAGTCAGTGGACGTGCAAATTCCAGCCTTCGCCGCTGATGAACAGAAGTTAGCATGGGTACAAGAAGCAGACGTCTGTAGCGGAGGTCCATACGCAGCAACGTTTGCTGAACAGTCGATGAGGAGCCCCTTGGTTCATCTGGACGGTTAGGTGTTCAACAGTTGCACGTCTATTCACCCGAACACGTCTCCACAGCCGTGTTCATCCATATCATCTGTGGCCTGTGGCACAGCACAGTTGCCTCGGAAGGGCCATTTTGCCATGCACGATATACTTTAACCAAGGCGACAGGCAAATAGTTTAAAACTTCGCCGTTTCAGAAATGCTTCCACCCGTGGCCCGAAAGCCAATGACCATGCCCTTACGGACGTCATATAAATCGCTCTGTTTTCACATTAGGAAACGACTGTACCGTTCTCCATGTGCCTCCGACACTCTTTATATGCCCTCCACTGCTAGTGCTAGCACCTGCCGTCTGTGAGTGGTTATTGCACATTCACATCCCATACGCCGGTAGTCACGTTAATGTGACTCAACTGTCTGATTGCCTGACCATGCAGGTTGGTATAAGCATGTCACGTATCTTGGGTCAGAAAATCTAATCCTTGCTGCAAGGCAAGTATCCACACCGAAAGTAAGACGACGTCTGGAGCTCCGTGTACAGTCAGCACGGTTTCCGTTGCAGTGGGGCAGCGGAGAAAGACGCGCCGACAGTGGTATGGTGAACAACACTGCACAAGAGACGAATACAGGCTGCAGAGGGCTACGAGGCTGCACCTATCTTCCCCGAACTACACCTGTTTTTTTCTTAATCTCAAAACAAAAAAAAATATCCTTGCAACATAGCTTTCAGACTTAACTGTCCCGAACAGTTTCTCGCTATTGTTACTGGTGGTATAATAGGTTAAGGAAACTCCTCCGTGTACTCTTAGAATTTCGAGAGGTCACTGTGGCACAAAATCTGTATGAGTCTAACCCCCCCCCCCCCCTGCCCCTCCCGGACCTAAATCCTGGATTCGACTGAGCACTGGACACCGGAGTGGCACTGCTTAGTATTTTCACACGAGTTCCAGTTCTGCGTATAGCATAAAGACAAACATATCGTTATGAACGCTCACAAGATTACGAACGTAATCAGATTGCATTGATCATCGTCACACAGCCCCGGCTGCTGGCATGATGGTGTGGGATACCGGTGGGTACACAATACGACCACTTCTGGTTCGCTTAGCTCACGGTTGGGCGACCGGTGTTTTCAATCCAGCCAAAAAGAAGAAGAAACTGGGAGATAGAGCGAAGCGTAGCACAATTTTCCGACGGATGTTTTTAAGACAGCTATCATGAAACGTGGTAAGTAAAGAAACAATGTTCACGACACGTAAATAAACGTCACATCTGAAGATGACGTGAATATACAACGCATGTACAGTCAAAAAGGCATGTTTTCAGGCACAGTTGTTGGCGTGGTGTGGGAAAGGGGGTATCATTCACGTCGGTGCGTTTTGACATCATGCGCTAATAACGCTGCTGTCGCGTCAGATGGCAAGGTGGACAGCGCGCTCAGGCCCGCAGCTCACCAAAGACTGACCGTGCCTAGCATAGCTGGTAATTTGGTCAACAGCAGTTACATATCTGACGTGTTAAGACTGATGGCTGCGTCCAACCGTCAAGGCTTCCGTGACTTATCTTTTAACAAGACGGCACGTTGCCCACGCTGTATTGATCTATCTAGATACATTGAGGGTTCTGGCCAGCCTGATCTTCAGACCTCTCGCCCGTTGAAAATAATTGGTCAAGGGGTTCTCTAGAGACTGCCAATAATGTTGTTGAACTCAGGCAAGGAGTTGAAACAGCATGTAACGACGTACGCGTACCTGTGATCCAGGCTCATTTCGCTTCTGTGCTCAGCCAGGTTAGAGCCAATGTTCCAACCCTGTGCACTACATTTCGCACCATGAATGTCCCAAATTTAATAATATATAACGAAATAATGTGTAAAGAATAATGACTAATGTATAACGAAAGAAGACCCGTACCAGCACTTTGGAAAACTGGAAAACCACACATTGGCTGAATATTAGGGCAAAGGAGGCTACAGTGGTTTGCCCACATCCTTCCGAGCTGATAGATTCTTCCATTACCGAATCCTTCATTCTCAATCTGCAGGATAAACGCCCAAGGGGACGTGCAGGGACGCCGATGGAAGGATCGAGAGTTAACAGTCTGTATAGTGCGCTGTTTTTAAGGTTCCGCACCACAATCGGGAAAAATCGAACCGTTACACGATCACTTTGTTATCCGTCTGTCTGTCCGACTGTTAAGAAACACTTTTTCTCGGGAACGGGTACTCGTATCAAGTTGAAATTTATGTCACAAAGTAAGGTCTACGGCCCCTTGGTGATGTGAAAAATTGATGGTTCTTAGTCTTAATCATCAGATACGGCCATTTATATCACATACTTTGATACTCGCAAACTCACTCATAAAAAGCTACAGCATACTTGCTGCCGAATCATGAAATTCGGCAAGAACGAAGGTTTTACAATACAACCAAAGGAAAAAAATGCGATAATTGTTAATTTGTAATTATATCACACGAAAAAATATTTCTTTTGTCATTTGTTATCCGACTTCAAACTTGAAATTAAAACATCTCGATAGTCTTGGGACCCCAGAACCAATATGTTGCCATGACGATAAGAGACTCTCGATTCCCGGAAGAATGATCGGTCTACATACGTAATTAAAATTACACGGAACACTCAGCGTTCGAGTGCCACTCACACATGGCCGTTTTCTTCCTTTTTCAGAGGGGTTATTTCCTCTGTAGAGGAGTTATTTCTGTAAAGGCCCATTAATACAATAAATGATGATGATGATTATTCCTTCTCCAGTGCAAGCGCACAATGAGTAGAATTCCCTTATCTGCTACTCCTCCTAACGTTGGAGTTTTAACGGGCACCAGTGTACATTGGGCGGTCGGCCAGAGTGGAGACGAGTTGCGAATCCTGGATCAGCGGCAGTGCTGGCGATGGCGGCAACGGGGGGTTGCAGGCAGCCGAGGGTGCAACCGCCGCGGTCGCCCGCGCTGCGCTCGGGCGGGCAGGGTGTTCACCACCCCCCCCCCCCCCCCTCTCTCTCTCTCCCTCTCTGTGTCTCTACCCGTCTCTCTCTGGTTGTGCTGTGCTGTGTGCGCACAGGCAATCGATGTCCGCTCGCTTGCTTCTGCCGTGCTAATGAGCCGGTCTGCTTCCCCCAATGCCCTGTAGCCACCGCTACAAGCGCCGACAGGTACCACCTACATTACTAGCCCCTCTGTTCACCACACATCAACTGAGCCCACGTCCCATTCTCTACACAAATAACCGTGCTGCTGAACAGCTGCAGATACCAGTTCCATCGCAGACAGCAGTGGCGCTAGCTGATAAACAGCCACTCATCAGCGACCGGACTGCAGCAGCTGTTGTGTCGGTGGACGACAGCGCTCTTGTCGTCGCTGTGAGAGAAACAATTCGGTGTGTCACGTGACTAGGATTTTCATTTTTTATTTTATTTGTTTTACTGCAGTTTTGCCGCAGTTATACAGCGACACAACACTGCATTAAATAAGATATTACTAGGTACAAGTAAGTGCTAAAGACAGAAAGTGATTTTCACAAATAGGTTTAGCAGAAGCATTTGACATCAACAGCAGTGAATAGTTAAGCTTAGTGCCAGTCATCAGTTTATTATGAAAGTTACAAACTTAAGTGTGAGCACTACTAGTTGTCACAGGAAAATACCATCTGCCAGCACGGCAGTTAAATTACGATAGCGCTCTCTTGAGGCAACTATATTCAGTTACATGCTCAATTAGAAGAACTACAAGTTAAAACAGTTAATGGTTGTCTACAGCCAGCAATACAGACACTGAATACCTCAGCTTAAGATGATTGGCGCAGCAGAGAGAAAGAAGCAAACACGCAACGTGTTAATATCACAAGGAGTGAACACATTCAAATGCAGTAGAACGGTAAACAACTTATAGTGAAGCGCTTACATGAAATTTGCTGGTCACCTGTTTTACAAAGACGCAAGATACCTCTGCCCAATGGCATACAAGGGATTAAACAGAACCCTCACTTCCTGTTGTTACCTTTCTTTTTCTTTTTTGTCAAATTGGCTGCAGCCTTAGTTCCACTCAGAGGCACACAAGATAACACAGAATCCATCTTGAATTCAATACAATAATAATTAAGTAATGATCAACAGCTCCCCTGCAACATATGTAAATGTATGTAAAGAAACCAAACAGGAAGAGACATAAAGTGGACAAACAATAGTTACGACTTTAAATCACAGTTCTCTGTAAAATTTCTGCAGCTAGTGACAGAATACTAATGGTGTTCCACAGCAACTGGCGCAATCACTATGAAAATTATAAATGAAAGAAGATCGTAACATTAAAAGGTGCTTATGTTTCGGAAGGGAGGTTATGGTACGACCTCGATCATGTGACCAGATGAGAGGAAACGAAGATGCGAAAAAAACGCGGAGAACTATTCCACTGAAGATACTTTAAAGTAAAAGGTAAATTGTGTCTGGAAGAAATGAAATACACTGCAGCAAGAAAAGGGCGTTTTTGTTTGCAAGCGAATATTTCTGTAATTGCTGCGGATGATTGCTACGCAAATAAACTTAGTGTTGAAATTTTCTGTCCGTAGCTGAAAATGGGTGCTCACCATAAGATTCATTGTCGTAAGACTGATTCCGAAGCCAAGTTTCCTTCGTACAGATGGTTGAGTGGCTGACAGTCTCAATTCCAACCAGCTTCTCGGCGCCAACAAAACACGCACCAAGCTAGTCTGCCGACTTCACGCGATGTTCAGCCAACAGAGATGTCAACACTTCCGTGGCAACCGCGAACGCCGAACTATACGCATTCCGCCGACAAGAAAATCTGAGTAAGCTGAGCAAGAACAAATCTTGCTCCTCGGCGCCGCCTCTCTGCCCTCTGGTTTGAAGGCGCCCTTTGGTTGCCCAGCATCCGGTCAGAGGCATTCGCCGTGGGCAGCTGCTATGGATACAAGCTAGCGGCCTCAGTGTGGAATGCACATGGCTCACATTTCTTGAACGGATTTCGCGACAGTTTGTTGAGCTGTTCCCAGAGATATTATTATGCACCAGAATCTACAAATGGTTAGTTAATGCTCCTGCTTGCATATTTGTAATATAATTAATAATATCTATAATTACAGATAAATGGGAGAGATATCTCACTATCAGCTTCACATCTCATGCAGCCAAGTTGCTCACAAGAAAAATATAAAGTACAATGGAAAAGAAATTTTATAAGGCGGGGCGGGGGGAAGGTTGGGGGGGAGGAGGGGGGAGGGGCCAAAATCTTGGTATCACAATAACATGACAGTAAAAAAAAAGAAAGAAAGCCTCAGCATTACCTTTTCTAACGCTTCGCCTATTTTATCTTGTTCCCACTGCTAGCTTACCCCTCAGCTTCGGGGTCATAGTGATACACTCACCTACAGAAGTCATCTGGGTTGGTATGAAACAGCTGCACCATTTCTGCTGTAGCCGAATGCGAATTACCGAATAACGCTCCACGTTATCATTGGACTGCGATGTTTTGTTTTGGCTCCTTTAGGTACTGTGGAAATGTGTTACATGTATCCCGACTGCAGGCATGTAACTGGAAAGAAATTTAAAAAAATAATTACGTAACTTTATTTTTTAGAGATGATTAGTAAAGCTCTACAACTGCCTCCTGGCGTACGTTGACGGCTATGATTCAAGGAAGGTGCACAAGCTCGTCGTCGTAGTCTGCGGAGGCAACGACATATGGATTGCCACAGCAGATACGTTACCATTGCTGATAAGACAGCGACCGTAGTCTAAAGGTGCCGCACAACTTCAGCACTTGTCACAAACCATTTGGTGGGGGACACGCCACGAGCAAGAGTGTCACTGGTCACACCGTCCAGCCTCCGATGGTCGGCAGAAAGGTCAGCTGGTGAAACGAAGGCAGAAAGTCGTGGTCATTTATGACAATACAATGTGGTTTGCCGCCAGTGATGGCCGTTTGTAACCTCACCATAGACTAACGGAGAAAAAAAATCCAGCCCATTCTACTGTTCCACGTAACAGTGATATCATTTTCCGGCAGGACTCTACTCGTGCACATTCCCCCTGCTGTCATAAACGGTGAAGGTATGTTTCCGGTAGTGGAGGTCGGACTAGACATCATCCCACATTCAAAGAAGTACAGGTGTGATAATCATAATTAATTAAGACAGGAACTATCGTAGTTTTTATAGTAGTGCTTTATTTTTTACTTGGCGTTTTGTTCACAAACTAATATTTATGCTCTTACTGCGGAAAATGACCACTCCCTAGTTATTTACTGGTAACGTAAATCTCTGGAAACATGTTGGTTACATCTAAACATAACTGCTACAGAAATATAATCGAATATCAAACGTGAACAGAAAGAGGGCATCCCAGCTAATCTCGCAGTATGTGTAGTGAGAGACACTCTGTAGAGTCTGGAAAGAATCCGATGTAGGTGGAGCGTAGCAACTCCGAGTCGGTCCGTGAGACGTAGGACGTTTACGCAATGCCCGTAGAAGATAGATATCCGGGTGTGAGTCAGCGTCTCCTAGACAGTTTTAACACGTTCGCGCATCAGATGCTTTGAAGCATCAGGTTGACACTTCTGGCAACGAATCTCCTGCGTCAGACGTTGCACAGGCTCGTGTAGTCTTCGCTACCAAATCGTATGGACCCGTAAGAACTTCCCTACGATTTCAACTTCAGCTCTTCTCTATAATCTGGTTTAGCAAGTAATCAATTATCCATCGCAATAAAAGGAAAGGTCGTCTTGGTTTTGTCTGCTTCAACTGCGTCTGGGTAAGCTGCTTTCCCCGATGGTGGCAGCGAACTTTTTAACTTCTCACACATATCAACACAACGCATATATGGCAAAATAGTAAGATAACCTAAAGGACCCGTATAAATTAACATACCGTCGACAACGAAACTACCCCAACGTGAGAAAGTTTCGGACCACAGACGGAGCACATTAGATTTTTGAAATGCATGAACCGTTGATTAAGAGCGCCTCTTTATTTCTTCCGAAGCCTTTAATCGGTACATCATAGGTTCCACGTTCGAGTCACGGTCACAGCGCACAGTTTTAATCTGCGCACATACTCCGTTGCAGAGTGAAAATTAATTCCGCTTACATCGTATAGCTATTTATAACACAATTCCATTTTGGTCCTCTTACACGCTAGTTTCCAAGTTTTTCACTACAATTTTTAGAATAAAATGTCCCTCCGCAGACACAAAAATCAGCCACAACAACTCAGCTATCACGGCACAAGCCCTGCATGCCAATGAAGTTCTCAGGCTTCAAATTAAAGATGATATGTAAAATAGACTGAAAATTTATCTGTCCATACAGAACGGAAGATGATTGCAGACTTAATACGGAAAACAACACCAAAATTATCCAACCTCCGTAGATCGAAAAAGAAGGTTAAAACAGGCTGGAAGCGTCCAGAGACTTCCAGCGACTTGACCACAAAATTTTATACTACTGGCCATTAAAATTGCTACACCAAGAAGAAATGCAGATGATAAACGGGTATTCATTTGACAAATGTGTTACACTAGAAAAGACATGTGATTACATTTTCACGCAATTTGCGTGCATAGATCCTGAGAAATCAGTACCCAGAACAACCACCTCTGGCCAAAATAACGACCTTGATACGCCTGGGCATTGAGTCAGACAGAGCTTGGATGGCGAGTACACGTACAGCTGCCCATGCAGCTTCAACACGATACCACAGTTCTTCAAGAGTAGTGACTGGCGCCGGCCGAAGTGGCCGTGCGGTTAAAGGCGCTGCAGTCTGGAACCGCAAGACCGCTACGGTCGCAGGTTCGAATCCTGCCTCGGGCATGGATGTTTGTGATGTCCTTAGGTTAGTTAGGTTTAACTAGTTCTAAGTTCTAGGGGACTAATGACCTCAGCAGTTGAGTCCCATAGTGCTCAGAGCCATTTGAACCATTTTTGAAGTAGTGACTGGCGTATTGTGACGAGCCAGTTGCTCGGCCACCATTGGCCACACGTTTTCAGTTGGTGAGAGATCTGGAGAATGTGATAGCCAGGGCAGCAGTCGAACATTTTCTGTATCCAGAAAGACCCCTACAAGACCTGCAACATGCGGTCGTGCATTATCTTGCTGAAAGGTAGGGTTTCGCAGGGATCGAATGAATGGTGGTGCCACGGGTCGTGACACATCCGAAATGTAACGTCCACTGTTCAATGTGCCGTCAATGCGAACAAGAGGTGACCGAGACGTGTAACCAATGGCACCCCATACCATCACGCCGGGTGATACGCCAGTATGGCGATGACGAATACACGTTTGCAATGTGCGTTCACCGCGATGTCGCCAAACACGGATGCGACGACCATGATGCTGTAAACTGAACCTGGATTCATCCGAAAAATGATGCTTTGCCATTCGTGCACCCAGGTTCGCGGTTGAGTATACCATCGGAGGCGCTCCTGTCTGTGATTCAGCGTCAAGGGTAACCGCAGCCATGGTCTCCGAGCTGATAGTCCATGCTGCTGCAAACGCCGTCGAACTGTTCGTGCTGATGGTTGTTGTCTTGCAATCGTCCCCACCCGTTGACTCAGGGATCGAGACGTGGCTGCACGATCCGTTATATCCATGCCGATAAGATGCCTGTCATCTCGACAGCTAGTGATACGAGGCCCAACGTTGGGATCCAGCACGGCGTTCCGTATTGCCCTCCTGAACCCACCGATTCCATATTCTGCTAACAGTCATTGGATCTCGACCAACGTGGGCAGCAATGTTGCGATGCGATAAACCGCAATCGCGATAGGCTACAATCCGACCTTTATCAAAGTCGGAAACGTGATGGTAAGCATTTCTCCTCCTTACACGAGGCATCACAACAACGTTTCACCAGGCAACGCCGGTCAACTGCTGTTTGTGTATGAGAAATTGGTTGGAAACTTTCCTCATGTCAGTACGTTGTAGGTGTCGCCACCGGCGCCAACCTTGTGTGAATGCTCTGAAAAGCTAATCATTTACATGTCATAGCATCTTCTTCCTCTTGGTTAAATTTCGCGTCTGTAGCACATCAGCTTCGTGGTGCAGCAATTTTAATGGCCAGTAGTGTAACATGCACGGAACAACTGAAAACTCTACCTTGCGGCCAAGAATTCAGAAAATATGTAGACAGAACATAGATAAATTAATCACAAGATTCGAACATAAACTCGCACAGATAAAATACTTTCTGGTGGGAAATACGAGGGTTGACTAGAAAGCAACGCACCGCATTTTTTTTTCTCAGCCGAAAGCAATGCTACGAATGCGAAACGTTACGTATGTGTTATTTGAAGCCGCGCGGGATTAGCCGAGCGGTCCAGGGCACTGCAGTCATGGACTGTGCGGCTGATCCCGGCGGAGGTTCGAGTCCTCCCTCGGGCATGGGTGTGTGTGTTTGTCCTTAGGATAATTTAGGTTAAGTAGTGTTAAAGCTTAGGGACTGATGACCTTAGCAGTTAAGTCCCATAAGATTTCACACACACACATTTTTGTTATTTGAAGTCGCCCGAGCGAGCACGCCAAGTTTCCGTCACTTGCGACAGATAGCGTAGCTGCAGGACAGTTTTAAAATGGTGCCTGTAGGTGATGTACGTTACAAGCAACGTGCTGTCATTGAATTTCTCACAGCAGAGAAAGTGTGGTGATTATTCACAACGCCTGTGCAATGTCTATGGAGCATCGGTTGTCTACAGAAGTACAGTTAGTCGCTGGGCACGGAAGGTCAGGTTATTAGAAGGCGGTTCGACGGAGGTCCACGATTTGCAGCGATCGGGGAGACTATCCACGGTTGTCACACTGTCATGTTGCAGCGAGCTGACGTCATTCGCGAGGTCAGACGTATTAAGACTCGGGAGTTGGCGTTGCATCTGTCAATTAGCAAAGGAAGTGTGGACGCAATTATCCGCATTCTCGGATATTACAAAATGTGTGCGAGATGGGTCCCGCGGTGTCTAACGATGATGGATCACAAATCGCACAGAAAAAAAAAACATTTGTCTTGATTTGTTGCAACGTTCTGAAGCTGAGGGGAAGGCCTTCTTGTCCCAGATTTCAGGTGATGAAACCTGGGTCAACATTTTGCGCCCGAAACAAAACGGCAGTCGGTGGAATGGCCCCATTCCCACTCCCCACAGAAGAAAAAATTCAAAGTAACTGCTTCCGTCAGTAAGGTCATTATCACTGTGTTTTGGCACTTTAAAGGTGTGATTCTCACTGATGTGATGCAAAGAGGCGGTACCATTAATTCAAAAGCATATGTCGACACATTAACAAAACTCAAGACGCGCCAACTTCGTCGCCACTGCAACCCACGAGATGTTTAGCTGCAACGCGATAACGCTCGGCCCCACATGAGACTTAGGACAGCTGAACACACCGCAAAACAGGGTGTGACACTGTTACTCCATCCACCCTACGGCCCTGACCTAGCCCCTCGGACTTCCACTTGTTTGAGCCATTAAAGGATGCCATTCGTGGAAGACATTTTGACATTTTGAGGACAGTGAGGAAGTGAACCACTGTCTCCGCCACCGGACAAGGATTGGTACCGACAAGGCATACACGACCTTGTTTCGCGCTGGAGGAAGGCCATAGAACGGGACGGAGATTACTTGGAAAAATAGGGTGTTTAGGTAAAACACCATTCTTTCGCGTGTGTAATTCTCATTATGTTCAATAAAGAATTGTTGAACAAAAAATGCGGTGAATTACTTTCTGGGCATTCCTCGTACATTCCGAGAAAGAAACTGTGAAGAAAACAAGACCAAGCGGACTGAAGAAAGAAAGCGGAAAGTTGCAAAGAAATTCTGGGAACTGAATTATAAAGCTTTCCTTTTTTGCAATAACATTGAACCACCAATAATAATAATAAATGTAAGAGACAAAATTAAAAGAGAAAGATGTAGAAAAAATGCGAAAGGAGACGATTCCATTAGCACGTTTAATCTCATGTTGACGTCTCTGTCTTCAATCATTATGCAACAATTCTTGTTTCCCAAAACAATATATATTTATTAGTTCTGCGCGACATCAGCTATGACAATGAACTAAATAATTACCATATTTGATTCATTGTTTAACTTCGCACTTAGGATAAAAAACTACAAAAGTCGCTGTATATGCGAAGGAAACGTCAAAAGTTTCTGGCCAGTTTGTGAAAGACTAAGGTTCTAGGGGAAAGAAAAGCACTTTTTCCAAAGAGTAGGTTGTGTCTTTGAAGTATAATTCACGAAAGTCTGCAGGTACCACATTTACTGCTGGCTTATCTCCTTCAGTGCACCCCAGAATTTCCAATATTTCCAAGCTCTGGGAAAAGATGAAATCCAGAAAGTACAAGATCTCGTAACTGGACTTAGGTTTTAGCTCTTCGCACTTAAAATTCATCATTTTACTCATTGCCAAATCACTTTTCTTAATCGAGATGGAAGATCCCATTTTTTCCTGCCACATTCCCGGTTTTTTCTGACATAATTTTCTTGCAGTTGTTATATAGTACTTGTTATATAGTATTCACCAGTTGCTGATTCACTGTTCGTAAGATAACCAATAGTGAGAATCCCTTACGTGTCATAGAAAGAACTATTTCTAACATTTTCCGCAGATTAAGTCAACTTCGCCTTTTCTATTTTCACAGCAACAGTGTACCTGCGTTTAAATCAGGGTCATATACCGTTCTATTGACTGTTGTTCCAGAATTATGCCGATTAACAATTCTGTTTCAGCACCAGTCTCGGTGGCCAATTTTGTGGTGTCAGACAACAAATTCAGACGTGCGGTGATCAGTCTCAGTTGGTCTTAGGATTTTTGTGACTTACCACTGCTTTCACCACAACCAATGATCTGGTAGCGTGGAAAATACGAAGGTGTAGCGTTTCTCAGAGTCCACGTTAATCTGTAGAATACCTTTTAACTGGATGGTGTAACTCAGTTCAAAATGTAGAAGGAAAGCAAACGTATACTGCCTGCAACAAGGCCAAGCTTAATACAGCACCGGTCTTCAAACCAACCGTCGATGTTAGGATAGTTTTCTACTTACAAAAAATGAAAAATCACTCTGAACCGTGAGGTGCTAAATAATACCTGCATGTAGATTACAACAGATTTGCTTTTACTTATAAATAAAAGGGGGGCAGGGCAGGATGGAAGTAATAGGTCGTTAGAGACGGAGCACAATCTCGGACTGGATAAGGTTGGAGAACGAAAATGGGAAGTACCCTTTTGGAAGGAGCCACTGCAGCATTTGTTGTATGAGATTTAGAAAAATCGCACAAACCCTAAATTGGATGGCAGGACGGGGATTGGAACTCTGTTAGTCGCGAACGAGAGGATAGTGCCTTAAAAACTTTGCCACCTCGCTCTCACGTTGTGATCACCCTGAGAAGACATAGCGCTAATACCGTGTAGCATCGCCTCTAGCCTTGATAAAGATCTCCATCCGGGGAGAAAGAGAGTCTGCAACTACCTTCTTGTATTCCACTTCCGACTGAAGGCGCCAGTTCAGTATTAGACCCAGCAGAGATTGTGGTAATTGTAATGACACATTCCTATGCAGAGACATACGATATCTTAAAAGCTGCGCCAAAGATAAATTGAGAGGCATGTATATTATAATCTTTGTAAAGTTCACATTGGATTCTCTTTTGTTTGATACTCCAAGGAGCTAAGGGACACTTTCGATTGTTGCCTTGTGGAGGATGGACGTGATTTTTGGACTGTGCGGAAAGGCAGCCATATGGTTGGTAATTATGGTTTGTGCGATGAGCACAGCAAGTCTTATTGTGTTGTGAATAAAAAATAGTGAAAAGTATCGAAGTGTTACGAAAATTATTTATAGCGACGTAGCATAGTATTCCTTGGTTTCCACCGTCTTCGTGAAGTGAACCGATGCCGACTCATGATGGTACACACGGTCAACAAAGAGAAGAACATTGATGGCGACTAATGAATTAATATTGTGGTAGAAGGACTAATTCTACGTCTAAGGTGAGAACTCTGATTAAATCAACAATGACGTGGAATTTAAAATATAAAATGTTTTTTATTTATTTCGCCACACTGGCGACCGCTGACAGGGACAGTGCTGGTGGAACAAAGAGTAAGTACTTCATTGTTGTGCTACAAATGTACTTGTACTAATTACTGTTTCTCTGTTACATGACGCACATGGAAAATGACGAATAAAGTGAAACAGTATTAACTGTATAAACGGATGGCACAATAACCAGAAGGAACAAGGACAAGGATTTACAAAACTAACGTAATCGTGAGTGACGCAGCTCAGTCGGAATTAAGGTAGGAAAGCGCAAACGCATGCAGTGGCTGCACCTTGGCTTAGCTCCACTTAAAGCAGAACCTTTTCCTGTCCATATTAAAATCCTGGTAGTGTTTGTGGCAACACACAATTACACTTTGATAATTACTTTTTATGTTCAACAATCGCTGAATTAGAAGACGTAGTGCGCCATCTTGTAAATTTCCGACGCGCAACAAATAACAATCGCGAGATATTTTTATTAATTCAACTGCGAGAGAATTTAAAGATTTAGATTAACAGTAAAGTACAGATAAAAATAATATCTTCACAATGGAATCGAAGAACTTTAATTTGACAAATGTTCATGGACACGTCACCGATTCTGACAATAGTGACGTAAATGATGACGCAATTAGTTTTTCAGCACAACATAATGTAGAAGTAAATACAATTCAATTGCACCCCACAGGGATTAACAATAACGAACCACTTGCAAATGAAACCTTGTGCACAGTCGATGAAGCATCGATTACCAGATCAGATGAAAATATTTCGCGTGAAGTCAGTGAACCTAGCCCGGTTTCGATTCAATCAGACCGTGGCAGAGAAACAATGGCAACAAATAATGGCATAAATACAAACACACAAGCTTCGTCAGTTACGCTTGAGGCATTATATAGTCTGATGTCAAATGTGAGCGAGAAACTGGCGAATCTAGAAATAACGACAAACACAAAATTGTCAAACATGGAAATTGGGTTCCAACAGCAGTTTTCAAGTGTAAACACGCAATTTGAAAACATACACAGACATTTCGATCAACGCTTAAATAAACTCACCAATGAAATCGATCAAAAGATCGAAGACAAAGTCATCAAAACCGTCAATAGTGTATACAATGTATTGTCAAATGACTTAGAAAAGAAATTGTCAGATCTTACAACCAAACAGGAACAGGAACTGTCAGAAATAGTAGAAACACACAATCAAACACAAACCGTACAAAAAGAAATACATGAAAACGTACAGGCTATTCAATTAAATTTAACAAGAGTACAGTCCGCATGTGAAGAAATACCTGACCAAGTTAATAAAGTTAACGAAGAAGTCGGTTTTCTGAAACAGGAGACTCGACGTATCAACGCGGACATTATCAAAATAAATGAAACTTTAGAAAACGGTAATGTAAATGAATCAATAACTGACCGGGAAACAAAACTTTTTGAAAAATTAGGTAATGAAATCAAAGTAGCCGAGGACAGAATACGTAAGGAAATTGCTGGTAGACTAAACGTTTCAAATGACTTGCCTACGTCAAGCAACAAGCAGCGCGACACTTATTCGCCCGTGCCAGATTACGATGTCAATAACGCAGAACATCACGCGCCCTGTCCGGCGTATGTGCACGTACCGGCACAGGTAAACAATGGCCATTCGCCAAACGCGGTGCTGCAACAGGCAGTAGGCGTGTCGCCTTGCATCTCGACGATTCTAGTCGATGAGAGCCTGTTGAAACATAGACAGTTTCCAGTTTTCTCCACAGAATCCAGAAAAACTCATCCAGTCGTATTTGTAAGAGCATTTAAAAATGTCTTACCAAGAAACTGGACTGAGGCACAGAAGATTAGATATGTAGTAGGCTTCACACAAGGCGACGCACTTTTGTGGGCCACAGACATGGCTGAACAGTGCGTCACCTACGAACAATTTGAACGGGCTTTCTTGGAGAAATATTGGTCTGCTGGGGTCCAAGAAAGACTGCGCCGTGAAGTATTCAACCCACAACCGTTCAACCTCAAAAACGGCGGGTTGAGAAAGTATTTCGAAAAGTACTTGAATAAGACGCGCTATTGGAACAATCCAATACCGCACGTAGACGTTCTCAAAATTCTGAAAAACAGACTACCCGCGAATTTACGCGAAAAATTGGTAACCATACCGGAAAACGACCTTGACTACTTTCTTTCCGTGCTTGACTCTATTAATCTAATATACGAAGAGCCGAGCACAAGTAATCGGAATGAATATTCCGGAACCAATCAAAACAACGGTAACGGATATCATTTTAATGGCAGTGGACAAAACCCACACAGTTGGCATCCGTATGCGACAAGGCCAAATAATGGAACCTGGAATTACGGAAATCGGAGGAATTCGGCGCCACAGAGACGTGAAGACCGAAGGTATAGTACAGATTACGGTCCACGCCGGTATGGAAATGATAGAAATCACGTGAATGATTGGTCAGGCCCGCGTGATGAAAGGCGGCACACAAATGAAAATTACAATAGTTACAGTAATAGGAATGATAGACCAAGGAGGAATAGCGACGGCCGGTCGCAAGAAAATGTTGCACGCAGCGGTCCGGAAACTAATTGGCGACAGAATAACCACTCAGTACACTTTGTAGATGTAAAGGTACGTTTACACTGGGATACATGTATCGCGACATGTATGAGCGACTTGTCAATTTGACATGTCGCGATACATCACCTCATACAAAAATTCACGGAACTTGTATGCGGACCCTCGAGCTCATACATGTCGCGTATACATTTTGTATATCGCTTTTTGGCCATATACGCGACATGTATGAGCGACATTTGAAGAACTCGCGCATGCGCAGTACTATCATTTCCTGTCGTCTTGTCGCCTGCCGCTTATTTTGAAGTTTAGCGCATGCGTAGTACCAGGCTCTTTGGCGGCTGTTTTGAGTTTTGGAGCTGCCGACTGTCGTTTGTTGTGTAGTTATTTGTGTATTTTGTCGTGTGTTGTGCCCGCGTGTTTTAAAATTTGCGATGACTTCTTGGTCCAAACAAAATACACTGCATTTTATAGAGGCAGTGCGCAGGCATCCCTGTATATGGGATGTGAAAATACCAGACTATAAGAACACTCACAAAAGGTACGACGAGTGGGAGGAAATTGCCAAGGCATTTAACGTGTCAAGGAAGGAATGTGAGGACAAGTGGCATAATTTAAAAAGCCAATATAGTCGCGAGTTAGCGAAACGGAAGAGCAGCAAAGGAAGTGGAAGTGCTACAAGCAATGTGTACCACACTTCATGGTATGCTTTTGAAAGTATGCAGTTCATAAGAGACAATTACAAACCACTCTCTCATAGGAGCACACATGAAGTAGTACCAGTAAGTAAATTTGTTATATTATTTTATTAATCATATATTTGGCAACATTTTTTCGTGCTAATGCTTTACATAATGTGAATATTTACAATTTCACTGAAAAACATGATTCTCCATACTGCTATGGTTTGAAGTCCTGAATACTGCAGAAGAATAGAGCATATTACTTTATGTCATCATTTAACAATGATGTGCAACTTATTTTCCATACTGCCATGGGATGGAGCCCTGAATACTGCAGAAGTATTCAGCATATTCTCTTCTGTTGTCATTCAGCAATGAAGTTCTTCGGCCAGTTCTGGGCAGTGGCTCCAGCACAGTAGGGGTTTCCCTCCAGGACCCAGGTATTACGTTGCCATCATCTCCCTCTCTGTCGTATGTTCCTGCTGGACAATAACTTTGAGATTTTCTGTTTTGAAGAAAATTATGTAAATAAACACAGGCTAGTGCCACCACTGTAGCTTTCCCCGGACTGAGAAGCATTTGCTTCCTCAGCACTCTGTAAACAGCACTTATAATCCCAAATACATTTTCTATTACTCTTCTTGCCCTGCATGCTCTATAGTTAAAAATACGTTGCCAACTATTTTTTTCATGCAGACCTGGAAATGGTTTCACAATATTTTCCTCTAGGCCAAAGGCTTCGTCAGCGACGAAAACATATGGAACAGGCTTGCTCCTACCAGGAAGAGGAGTTGGTGGTGGTATATTTAGAGTTTTTGTTTCTAACATTTTGTAAAATGTGGTGTCTTTAAGGACACCACCATCTGAAATCCTCCCCTGCGTGCCAACATCAGCGTAAATTATTCTATAATTAGCATCAGCAATTGCTAGCAAAACAATGCTGAAGCGCTCTTTATAATTAAAATAAACTGTTCCACTGTTGGGTGGTGCCACAATGTCAATGTGCCTCCCATCTATAGCTCCCAAACACCTGGGGAAATTCCATTTTTCTTCATATTCTTTGGCAATTTTCAGCCATTCCTCTGCAGTAGCAGGAAGCTGGAAAGAAAATTGTTACTCTTTTAATTTAATTTACGCGTGGACACTCAAAGAAATTCTAAATACATTAAGATACTTTGATTATAATGTATGTATAACATATAGCTCACTTTGCCTTAGAAATGTGTTATGTATTTTAAAGGTCATGGAAGCCCCAGCCAGAGAAGGAGATGGTGAAGGAGAAGGAGAAGGAAGCATTTGTTTCCCTTTCGATGTCACAGAAATGGAGGAGGTGACATTTGCCACGCCCCCAGAAGACATTGTGGAAGTGGAAACCACTCCGCTCATCTCTGTGCCTCCACATGAAAGTGGATGTGCAACCGTGCCACCTTGTACCACTCCAAGTCCGAGTGGAAGTGGTAGATCAAGTGCACTGAAGAGAGCCAGGAGAGACCTGGATGAAGACCGAGAAGGTCTTTTACAGACCTTAAGAAAAGTTGGCGACAATTTAGCAGGCAGGAAAAGGGACCAGTTTACCCACTTGGGTGACTTGGTCGCCAATAAGCTCAGATTTCTGTATGAAAATGGCCATACTACAATTATGGCAAGACTTGAGAACGGAATCTACAGATGTTTGCAGGAGGCAAACAATGAACTAATAAATGCAAATGCTACATAATTTATGTATTCTTTAAAAACATGTATAAACAATATGCATGTAATGTGCTGTCAAGTACTATTTAATAAAACTAAATACAAATTAATGTTGTTGGATATCTTTACTATGAAGAAAGTGTCCTCAGAAATTGTGATATTGTATTACTGAGTGAAGCATGTCAGTCGATCCAAAGAACTAAAAGCTAACCCATTTCAGCAAAATTTGAGAAATTTATGCTGAAAAAGGTATGTGCCGTTAAAAGTTTAGTTCCTATTCCAGCATCCTCACGTGGTTATGTTGGCAACATCAATGGCGCGGTAGAAAATTTGTGCTGCTGTTCCTGGTTGACAGTTACTTGTATGTACCCTCGTCCGCTCGTTAAAAGTAATTGCCCTCGTAAAACGAAGATTTCATGACAAAACATTTGCATTGTCGCGCGATTACTAATGCCAACGACTCACACGATTGTCGGCATTAGCATCCGTTGCCAACATTATCACGCGAGGCCGCCGGAATAATAGCAAAAAACTGATATACGCGCCAGATGCATGAAAAAATTATATAATGTATTACATACTCTGATATATATATATATATATATATATATAACTTTTACCTTCACTTCTTGGGATAAAACTTGCACAATGGCCTCGCAAACTCGAAGAATAATGTTGCATATGGCACTTTTTGATATCCTATGCAGATACATTAACGTCGAAAAGGAATCCCCAGTGGCCAAAAAACGGAGTGTTACTGCCAACTGATCCTCTGGTGGAATCGCTTCCCGAAAGTTTGTGTTGGTTTTGGACACAAGAGGAGCAACAAGAGATAGCAAACCGCGGAAATCCTCCATACTCATCCTAACATAATTTCTAAAATATGCGCCATCCTCTAGCGTTAATTCCTGAACGAGCATTGCGTAAGCTCCGTGAGTAGCGCGTTTGCGAAGAAACTCTCTCTGCCACCATCTACGCTTCCTCCGCCTTTTCTTCCTATCATCTTCCAAAAGAGCAAGTGTACCAGCACATAAAAATGTGAAATCTTCCAAATCGTCGTCGGAAGCCATCGCACAGTGATACAAATCAGTGTAAACGCACGCTCATACATGTATGAAGTTGATACTTGTCAGCTCATACAAGTCGCGATACATGTCGCAAAGTCGCATATACATGTATCTCATACATGTGCCGATACAAATCGCAGTGTAAACGCACCTTAACGGACAGTACTGAAGCAATGCCGTTGTCTCCCCCGGTAAACAACAATCGGTCGTAATGAGCCCCCACCGGCCGACCGATTTGACAACAGGGGGCACAAGCAAGCACACATTACATCTTAGACAATTATTTTTAAGATATGATCAGGATGCGACCGTAGAAGATGATCTATGTGAAGAAGAGACGAAAGCACCGGACAAGGTAAGTGACCTCGTGCAGGCTGTAATAACAACAAAAAGATAAGAAAGGTTACAGAATTTAACATTGGACAGGAAGTACTATTACGTACCCACCCAAAATCCTCTAAAATTAAGGCATTAAACAAAAAGTGGCAGTTGTTGTATGATGGCCCTTTCATTATAATAGACAAACCTCACCCAGGATGTTATCTGTTAGGTAACACACGAACGGGCAAGGTGAAAGGGTTATACCCCCACAAGGACATCAAGGAATTTTTTCATTAAAGGTTATATGTTATTTTAGTAAAATTGAAATTGTACAACCTTGGATCACATAGTAAAATTGCTGTCATTAACCTAAGAAACTTGCGAACAACTGGGGGCATATGCCAGCTTAAAAGCGCATATTTAACCAAACCTAATGAAACATGTGTTACTGTGAGTCTTAACACTATAAAATAAACCATACGGTACTTTTGTAGTCTAACTCAGTTATTTAAGAGAGGGGAACAAAGACAAATTAGCGCGACGGTCAGAGTTTGTTCGCTTGAGACGAGCAAGAAACCACGCGTCGAAGTTGCAATCCAATGCTCAGCTCATGAGCACGCGATAGCTGCATGTCAAGACGAGGTCATTGGCCGCGCTGTAGGCAGCGAGCCGGGGAGAAATCTTCCCCCCTTCCCTGTCCGATCAGCTGAGCGTATACAAAGCGCAAAGGCGCATGCGCGGTCGAGTCCAGGTGTCACGTGACTATTACACGATGGTGGCTATCACGAATAATGTTCACCAACAATGCAGAGTTTTCCCCGCACCTACAGTCCAGTCGTGGTACGTAAGCGTGCATGCGCGGAAAGTTTAAAAGTTTTGAGACCACTCTTACTATGAGACACAGAGACGAAAGTCATTCAAAAACAAGAAAGGAAAGGGTACACAAGTCTTGTAAATAGTAACTTAGAAAATTTAATTATAAGCTGGTATTACGTAATAAAAGTGAACATACAAGTACATACTGGTCATGGACGGTATTGTAATATTATATTATACTGAGTAAAATCTTAGCTTGTACGGAAGGAGAAAGAAAATAGAAAAATAAATAAATAAATAATGCAGATATATAACCGGAAGAAAGGCTATGTACACGAGAACAGCACACATTTACATATAGGGAAAAAGCAGCAAAGAGGAAATCAAAGAGATAACGCATACATTTACATTACACAGTAGCTAGCGATTTTCAGAATGAACAACAAGGTAAACGCGGGAATTTTTGTGACTAAGGAAAAGAGTGACACAAGCTTTAAAATAGGAAAATAATAAACAGATCTATGCAGCGTGAGTAATGAACTGAATCGCTCTCAAAACAAATACCTAGAGTTTATAGAGAGAGAGACACACATTAACGTTAGGAAACACCTGAAGCACTCAGCAAACAACTTTGTAGAATATATAAGCTGTACACGAGGGTACATGTACGAAAGCTAAAGTGTAAAGGAGGAAAATAGGGAATGTTGCGCATTAATGGACTGTAAGGCAGTTATGTATGTAAGAAGAAATATTTAGTTGTAAGTATTATTAGTATAAGGGACGATGCTCAGCACACCCTGAATTATTTTGGAATATTGAAGGAATGGTGCAGGGTACCGAAAAAGGGCCCCACCAGCAAAGTGTATATTATAGTGGTAGATATTTTTTTATGTATAAACGTATGTATGAATGTGTGAAAGGCGAAAGAAGCTCTGTACATGTACGGAACTTAAACAACGTAGAAGTGTATAAGGAAAATTAAACTGTAAGACAACCTCGTATAAACAGGTATACCTAACGTCAAGAAACAACTTAATTAAAACCGTCAGACTCTACGAGTTTATGAGAAAATGCGAAAAACCTGATACAAAGTGCAACATTAGCGATGCTTCACTCATGTATGCAAAAGGAAGGTATGAATTACTTTACCCACTTGAAACATGAAAGGAAAAAATCATGTCAAAATTATATGTTTCACACATATTACAATTTACAGTCACAAAGAATGAAAATGATCTCGCCGCTATACGAGAAACAGGTAAGTAGTGTGATCGACGACCTGTAAGCAAAGGAATCGTCTATAAAATGAATTATGAACAAAAGCGTCGTAAAGAATTTCATGCTGCACTGAAGCTATGAAAGTCTGATTGTTCGTGTACATAGATTTTCATGACAACCGATGCATTAAAATGTCTGTATTTTTTCTCCCATGATAACACAAGACGCCTATAAGCGCACTTTAATTGAAGATGATACACGCAAACAAGGGCGTGCCGCTATTATGAAACTCTGTACATAGTAATAGTAGTTACACCCTGAACTTCAAAATTTTATGTTTATATGTCCATGTTAAGGTAGGAAGTTTTATTAGGGTTAATGATTTACAAGCAAACAGAATGTGCTTACGCCCAAAACACTGTACATATTAGGGTTATGCTGCATATAAATGATTATTTCGTGCATTTTCAGATTTTATACGCGAAAAACCGTAGCATACACGTAGTCGTTGCCACTACCCTAAGTAGAAGGTAGAAAATTCCCTTCCCAAGCTTCAGTGGAGCGGCTACAGGTGTATTCTCAGCATGCTGATGCATGTCGTTACGTATGAAGAATACGTAACGGAGGTAAACCTTAACTTATACTCGAGTTCAAGAAGGAAAACAAAGGACTTGTTCCTTCTAACATCGCAATACTCGCGGTTAAAGTGGTGTGTGTGTAGAAATTAAAATTGTGCAAAGTAGTGCTACGTTGCAAATGTCAGCGACCCTAAACAAGTGACAGCGAAAATTGAAGCTTGTATCGTCAAACGACCCATGGCGTCACAGTAGGAAAGGACAATGCCAAACAAGTTTGACATGGTACGCTTCTTACCAGGAGCTGCATCGACGGGATCGTCCTCCGCCTCGCACATAGTGTGGTGTGTTCTTCGGGGCACATATTCCAATGTACCTCGTCGTATCCAGTCTAAGTACTGGAAGGAACTACAAAAAGCACACGCATACTGAGGTTCGGAAGTCTCGACGGTACCCGCACGTCGGTGTATATTCAGTGCACTGGCGCGCGCATTCAACCAACGTCGCCAGCTAACGGACGACCAAACAATCAGGCGCGCGTATCACCCGCCCATATTCAACACGGGCTAGCGAACAAAGCTCGTCGCCCCAGAATAAATACAGAAAGCAATACAAGGACTTAATTTTCACCTCGGATGAGGAAGGAAACATTTGTATGTAACGTTGTATTCAGTGTATATTTTATTGTACAAACTTTACTACATGATGTCATTTTCTCAGTATTAACCAGAACTTTGTATATTAGGATTAAGGTTTGTAAATATTAGCATAAGTATATCAAAAAACTGACACACACTCAGAAATACCAAAGAATTCACAGTGCCATGAAAATGAGACAGTAAAAATGAAGTTTGTAAATAAAAGACCCCCAAACCTATCAATTGCAAGGTCGACTACTGTATCCTGTCAATCAAATAAAATTTTCTAGTGACAGTATACAGTAGGGGGGCAGTTGTAATGACACATTCCTATGCAGAGACATACGATATCTTAAAAGCTGCGCCAAAGATAAATTGAGAGGCATGTATATTATAATCTTGTAAAGTTCACATTGGATTCTCTTTTGTTTGATACTCCAAGGAGCTAAGGGACACTTTCGATTGTTGCCTTGTGGAGGATGGACGTGATTTTTGGACTGTGCGGAAAGGCAGCCATATGGTTGGTAATTATGGTTTGTGCGATGAGCACAGCAAGTCTTATTGTGTTGTGAATAAAAAATAGTGAAAAGTATCGAAGTGTTACGAAAATTATTTATAGCGACGTAGCATAGTATTCCTTGGTTTCCACCGTCTTCGTGAAGTGAACCGATGCCGACTCATGATGGTACACACGGTCAACAAAGAGAAGAACATTGATGGCGACTAATGAATTAATATTGTGGTAGAAGGACTAATTCTACGTCTAAGGTGAGAACTCTGATTAAATCAACAATGACGTGGAATTTAAAATATAAAATGTTTTTTATTTATTTCGCCACACTTGCTGAGTGCTACGCTTCAAAAAATGGCTCTGAGCACTATGGGACTTAACTTCTGAGGTCATCAGTCCCCTAGGACTTAGAACTACTTAAACCTAACTAACCTAGGGACATCACACACATCCATGCCCGAGGCAGGATTCGAACCTGCGACCGCAGCGGTCGCGCGGTTCCAGACTGTAGCGCTTAGAACCGTTCGGCCACTCCGGCCGGCTGCTACACTTCATCTGGTGCTCCAAACAATCATACATTTCTAAGGTATTGAGATCGCACTATTTAGCTGGAAAATCGCGGTGCGTTGAGATAACCAAGTGTTCGCCAGAGAAGAAACGTAGACGTGGAAAGCTGTGCACACAGCTGTTGTCATCTTGAAAGATAGGAGCGCCACAATGCACTCACCTGCAGACGTCAAAGAAAGGCCAACACTTGCTCACCGAGAATGCTGAAATAAACATCCCGGTTAGTGATCAGGGTAACTGAAATGAATGATCCCCACCAAAAGAAACAGCGAATCACCTCCTGTACACACCGCAGGTTAAACGCGTTGGGTCTTCGATGCACTCGACGGCTTGCATCATTTCAAAGGCAGGAAAACCGCTCATCGTTGGACTATACTATATACCTCCAGTCAGCTACTGTCCACTTTCTGTGTCATATGGTCCACTGAAGACCTACAGCTTTATGTGCCCTGTGAGCCAAGGCACATCGGATCTACTTGAATCCAAATGACCACTGCATGAACTTCCCTTCGCAATGTTCGCTCCTACACAGGTTGAGATTCATCTGCATTCGCTGACAGCAGAAATTTCTATCCGATTTGACAAATGCTACTCGAGTTCAATCCTTGTCAGTTAGAAACTTTTTACGACCGCTGTCCTTTCGCCGTGATAAGTAGCTGCGAGTGGTACACCATTCCTTATAGACAGGGTGTACGGACCGCCTTAACACATCAAACTAATCTGCTAACTTCATTCGCGATGTGGTCATGAGCTCGTGCTTCTGTCACATCTCCACATCGACCCATCTAAGCTGACTTCGCACAACGGACTGGGATACACACAACACTTCACTATCGTGGCTTACGTCAGCGATGGAAGGTGACATAACTGCCGGCTATCAGTAATAGTACACTACCAACTGCGCTCAGAAGCAACCGGGATGTTCTTTTAAGGGGGTGGCTAATGGAGCAGACAACGTTCGCAAATTTCAGTACAGGGCTACATAAGACATAGCGAGCACTGGCAGGCGGGCCACACAGTGGAGACGGCGACGCGTGGCGGCAGAGCGCCGTGGAATGCGTGCTGCGGTATCGAACTAGGCCGCGGGCGCCTATTTTAATGGTGCCACAGGCGGAGGCAGCCGTGCCGCATCCACTGCACTCTCTCCCTTTTCGCCTTCACTCCACTGGCGTCGGAAGCAAACTTCCATGAGAAATTAAACCCTTGATCTTTCTTCTTTCTTGGACCACTTACATTTACTGTTTCTAGCTAAACGCGTTTAGTCGCCGACAATGCTGCAGAATTGCACGTGCTCCAGCTTAATTGTTGGTGATAATGAGATTAGCTATTGCACAATAGCACCTGCTCATAGTTAACTCTTGCCTAGTTAGTTGAGAGGCACAACCAGCTCACCATCCCATTATGTGTAGACCTACAAATCCGTGTCATTATATTAAAGAAAGGTTTCATCATTTCGGGCACGCTGTTTGGTTAAAATACGAACTGTATTTATCACTACTGGGCAGTTTCAAGCTACATTTCATTTTCAAATCCGTTTGTAAAATAAAAACAAACGCAGAACAGAACGTCAGAAGTATACAAGCACCTGCAACCGAATTCGGTGAAGTATTTTCACAATTACACAATGAATTATCTGACTGAAGGACGTGGTCACGTCCTCCTTGTAAATATATACGCTGAAGCGCCAAAGAAACTGGATAGGCAAGCGTATTCAAATACAGAGATATGTACACAGGCAGAATACGGCGCTGCGGTCGCAAACGCCTATATAAGACAACACGTGTCTGGCGCAATTGTTAGATCGGTTACTGCTGCAACAATGGCAGCTTATCAAGATTTAAGAGAGATTGAACGTGGTGTTACAGTCGGAGCACGAGCCACGGTACACAGCGTCTCCGAGGTTGCGATGAAGTGGGGATTTTCCCGTACGACCATTTCACGGGTGTACCGTGAATATCAGGAATCCGGTAAAACATCAAATCTCCGTCATCGCTGCGGCAGGAAAAATATCCTGCAGGAACGGAATCAACGACGACTGAAGAGAATCGTTCAATGTGACAGAAGTGCATCCCTTCCGCAGA
Source organism: Schistocerca serialis cubense (assembly GCF_023864345.2). NCBI lineage: Eukaryota > Metazoa > Arthropoda > Insecta > Orthoptera > Acrididae > Schistocerca > Schistocerca serialis. The sequence goes on from NC_064641.1 coordinate 421,760,717, forward strand.
TTGCTGCAGATTCCAATGCTGGGCCATCAGCAAGTTTCAGCGTTCGAACCATTCAACGAAACATCAACGGTATGGACTTTCGGAGCCGAAGGCCCACTCGTGTACCCTTGATGGTTGCACGACACAAAGCTTTACGTCTTGCCTGGACCCGTCAACACCGACATCGGACTGTTGATGACTGGAAACATATCGCCTGGTCGGACGAGTCTCGTTTCAAATTATATCGAGCGGATGGACGTGTACGGGTATGAAGACAAACTAATGAGTTAATGGTGTGGAGCGTGTGCAGTTGGAGTGGTACGGGACTCCTGATATGTCCACACACGAGTCTGACAGGTGACACATACGAAAGCATTCTGTCTGATCACCTGCATCCATTCATTTCCATTGTGCATTCCGACGGACTTGGGCAATTCCAGCAGGACTCTGTGACATCCCATACGTCCAGAATTGCTACAGAGTGGCTCCAGGAACACTCTTCTGAGTCTAAACACTTCCACTGGCCATCAAACTCCCCAGCCATGAATATTATTGAGCATATCTGGGATGCCTTGCAAGACGTTGTTCGGATGAGATCTCCACCCCCTCGTACTCTTCCGGATTAATGGACAGCCCTGCAGGATTCATGGTGTCAATTCGCTCCAGCACTACTTCAGACATTAGTCTAGTCCATGCCACATCGTGTTGCGGCACTTCTGTGTGCTCGCGGGGGCCCTACACGATATTAGGCATATGTAACGGTTTCTTTGGCTCTTCAGTTTATAATGCCACATGTGGTTGTAAATTATCTCCCTGTCTATTTAATTCCTTTACTGATTATTAGTTTCAGCTCACTGACGAGCCATCTTTAGATCAATACAAATTATTACTTAATTCAATGTGTATCTGCCACCAAACGTTACACGCCGTAATAATCTGTTGACCTGAATCGCTCCTGTTGTCATGTACACACTAAAGCAGGTCATCATGAATACACAATTTATTATGTTTCTAGCTCAACGTAACTATGACGACACACATTATTGTGTACATGACAGCAAGAGCGATTCAGCTCAACAGATTATGACGACATGTAACGCTTGGTGGCTGATACACACTGAGTTAAACAATAATTTTTACTAATCTAAAGATGGCTCGTCAATGAGTCGAAAGTAACAATCAGTAATGGAATTTTAGCGATTTCTATCTATGATTTCTATACACCTAGCACTACAATATGTATTTGTTAAAACGCCTTAGTAACTCCGATTGTAGAGACATTTATGTTTTTGGATTCTGTTCTATTTTCTTTTTATGTTACAGTTAACCCGAAAATGAGCTATAGCTCCCAACAATGCAGTAGGGCCAAAACAGCACTTACTTTAACCCTCGAACGGTCGCATTGGTTGACTGAGTCAACCAGAGTTCGTTTCTTCGCTCTGAACTTAAAATACGCATGGTTGCACTGCAGGCGGTTCCACCTATCTTCAAGTTGGACATCTGTCGGTCACTTGTATTGTTGCTGCGTTTGTAGCGTTCGCACATTGACAACAATTGCAGCTTATTTTAGTCCGTACTCTGTTTGGAGTACAGAGTCAACCACGAGACCTGTAATGTATTTTTTTTATGGTAACTGTGAATACCGTCTTTATTTTGGATTAAAATCTTTCACTAGAAAATACGTTTTATTTATACTTTTACGGCCTTTTTCAAAAAAGGTTTATCAGAGGACGAGATTGAAAGGCTTCTAAATGAAGACTCGGACGACAGCAAGTGTTCTGAATTTGACTGGCCTGACGGGGAAGAAGAACAAATAGTAGTTAGTGATCACAACAGTCACTCAGAAATAGAAGTAGTTCATTTACAGGGAGGAGGACATACACATACTGAAGAGGAAATGCAACGCCATGAAGCCAAAATGACGAAAACGCCCTCAAAAAATATAATAAAAATTCTACGTGGTCCCAAGAGGTCTGCTAAGGGTATTACACAAGAAGTGACAGCATTCATTAAGATTGTTAGTGCACATATGATTGATTCACTTGTGGAATACACCAATTAGCACATCAGGAACGTAGTATCACAGAACATCTATTCTAGAGAGAGAGAGAGAGAGAGAGATATGAAGGAAACTTCTTGGGAAGAGATATAATTATCCTCTCATTGGAATTCTTATATTGATTGGCTTGAAGGGTGGAAATAAAACAAATGTTGAAGAACTTTGGAGTAAAGATGGCACTGGTTTGAAGATCCTTACAGCTTGCATGTCATACAGGCGGTTCTTATTTCTCCTCAGAAGCGTGAGATTTGAGACAAATGGACAAAAACACAAATACGAAAGAGAGAGACAAATTAGTAGCAATCAAGTCATATTTAGATAGGTTTATCACCAACTGTAAGGAAAGCTGTAGTTTGGGAGAGTTTGTAATCATAGATGAGATGCTGACACATTTTAGGGGGAGATGTTAATTTGTTAAGTACATACCGAACAAACCAGCAAAGTACGGCTTGAAATTCTCTGCTATTTGCGATTCCAAAAGATTCTATACAACATCTGTTGAGCTGTACTGTGGAATACAACCAGATGGCCCATACAAGGTGTCAAATAAACCGTACGATATTGTGCATCGTCTGGCAGATCCTCTGCTGGGATCAAATCGGAATATTCCTTTTGATAATGGGTATACCAGTTATCCACTGGCAGTCTCGCTTTTGCAGAGAAACGTCACAGGCATTGGAACTCTGAAGAAAAATAAAACGGAAATCCCTCCGGAATTCCTACCTCTGAAATCCAGGAATATTGGGTCTTCACTGTTTGGATACCAAAAAGTCATACGTGCCCAAACGAAACATATGTGTTGTTCTGCTTATCATCATGCACAGTGAAGGCACAGTTGATGAGAATAGCAGTAAACCACACATTATCATGGGCTACAACACGACAAAAGGAGGGGTTGACACAGTCGACCAAATGTGCAGTAAATATTCTGTTGTCCGCTCGCAGCAGCTGAGTGGTCAGCGTGGCAGAACGTCAGTCCTAAGGGCCCGGGTTCGATAATCTCCGCTCAGGGACTGGGTGTTGTGTTGACCTCATCATCATCATTTCATCCCCAACGACGCGCAAGTCGCCGAAGTGGCGTCAAATCGAAAGACTTGCACCCGGTGAAACGGTCTACCCGACGGGAGATCCTAATCACACGACATTTACATTTAATATTCTGTTGCACGAGTAACAAGGAAGTGGATGATGGCTGTAGGGTTCGCTTTACTAAACATCGCTGGTATCAATACCCAAATACTGTTTCACTGCAACCCAGAAAACCCTAAAAAACCAAGGAGGCTATTTTTGAAACAGTTGTCCCAACAACTTACGAAAGACCATTTAGTTACAAGATCCCACGTTTCGATGCTTCCAAATGATCTTAAAATGTTTGTGCTTTCGGCGCTGTAATTAAGGCACGGGACTCGCATTCGGAAGGGCAGAGCTCCAGTCCACATCCAGCAACCTACACTTAGGTTTCCCTAAGTCGATTAAGGCAAGTGCCGCAGTGAGTCCTTTACCTAACGGAACTCATGCAACATCTCTAATGTCACAGTATGACGGATCCCTTTCGCGGAGACCCATCATGCTGTCCCCTTACAAATCAGAGAAAACCTGGTATTGTGCCTCTGGCGCTGACAAGAGACCATCCCATTTGCTTTCATGTTTCCACTCTGTGTGTTAGCTCTTTCCTAAATAAACGTGGCGTCATGATGATATATCCAGTCACGCAAGAGAAGACGCCTCTGAGCTTACATGTAGTTCGTTAATTAGTTAATTACATGTTTCGTTAACTATCTGCACGATTTCTACTGAAAAAAAATGTGTCGTATAAATCAACTTATAGATTATGTACAGGTTTTTGTGGAAAAGTATTACTTTTGAGATGTGGTAGTATGGACCAAAAGAAGAAAAAATTCCCAGTGAACACAGGCTCTAAAATGCAGAGCCTATGTTTATTGACAATTTTGTTTCCTTGTTTTCGTCCATACTGTCACCTCCCAAAATAGTGAGCATTTTCTTTTTCAACATCCTGCTGCTTGCTGTACATTTAGAGAATACCAAGTACCACAATCGTTTAATTTACAAAAGAAGGACGTAGTAGTTTTGTCACTTTGGAACTGACAGAAGTACAACAAGGTGGACTAATAGGTAAATGTCAGACCATTCATGAGAAAGACTGCGGAAAGGGAGGTTGATTCCTCAGTCGGTCCTATAATTTCGTTCCTTCACTTCCCTAATGTTTGGAAATGATTTGCATATGTGAAAAGTGCTAAGTCATACTGTGGTGAAAGAGTCTACGTTAAACAGTAGGTCCCTCTTTTACTCGCACGGTAACTCGGTTCAAAATTCTGAAGAACATAAAATCATACCATGTGCAGTAACATTAAATCTACTAAAGTACTGTCGCGTTCAAATCACTACTTGGTCTGCGGACAGCATTCCCTTATTTCTCAAGTTAAAACCTGAATATAAATCTAAAATAGGATAAAGATCTTTGTTTACCGTACATCACTCTCTACCAATGTTTAATTAAATATTAGTCAGCAGACGACAAGGAGCTTTTCAGATGAAGTGATTTCAGATTAGAATTAGAAGTTTGCTTCCTGTCTGATATTTCATGTTTTTAGCATACAAGCAAAGATTTTTGTTGTTGCATATTGAACTCCTTTCTGAGCCGATTTCTTTTTTTCTTCCAGTGTTGTAACTGTGGACATGACTGTCCTCCTCAAATTCCGGTGGATTGCTTACGGCGAATTTCATTAGCACATATACATGTTGTCACGATGCATTTGGAACGGTTAATGCAATGAAGAGCAACCTATAAGATGGCTTGGGTGAACATTCGATATCATTCTGACTGTCCGTTTACTTATAATTAATATTTTCTTCCTAAAATTACGCCATGAGCCCTTCATACCTTCATAACTGCTAATATGTTACGATGTTGATTAGTTTGTTTTCAAAACTAGAAACTGTGCGAGGAGCAAAAGCATCACTTTTTTTATACGTATGGAAACGTCAGCCACAGAAAAGGCTTAATTTTCAGACGAAAATTCGTCTTTTTTAAATATTTTGTTAGTGGTTTACTAAAAATTAAAGTCATAGGAACGAGCTTCGAATACCGCCTGTGGCCGAACAGGTAGCCGTACACAAGCAGCAATGTGTGACACTTCCTTGTTCGTGTTGTCAGTACTGAGCGGAAAGGAATAAGCTCGACACATTCACAAAGAAGCACCATCAATCTAACAGCATATAAGTCGTTTGCACCTCTTCTAGTTAAAGGTTGTGCAGCGGTTACTCTGGATAGTAGTCGGGAGGCATAACAGTGATGTCTGACGTTGTACGTATTGCACAATATACGTTCTTCCACCGTAATTCGTGAAGCTTCATATCCTCGACATGACGTGTTCAATAAAACAGATTCCAGTATGTGTAGAGGTACGTTGTCACAAAGTATGCGTTGACAATATCGCAAAGCTTACAGAAGAAATCTATAGTAAACTTCATTCGCCTGAGGTGAAATGGTGTGAAACATAAATGAAGGTGGTTGGGGTTTGAAATCGGTCATTTCCGAACGTAAGTCCAGTGTCTTACACACAGTGCTACCTCAGTCGGTACAATAACTGACCCTGTTGACTGTTAATGCATATAATAACTCAAGTATTTTATTTAAAAACAAAGTCTTACACTATCAAAGATGTTAGAAAATAATGTCGACAAACCTGACAAGAGGCTCACAGTTGCATTTAGCTTCGACGTATAATTGTCGATATAGCCATCGAACGCGCAATGAGTAACGGCTTAATAGAGCCAGTACCTCTGAAAGAGATGTCAGGCGGTCATCTTCGGACGACGCGAGTACACTGTCTCTTGGTCAGCGCAGAACGGCTTGTATAGCGTACATACATGTTGACAAGCAATGGTGTTTTGATAAAGCAGACTCTGAATCGGTAAATTTAATGACACACTTTAATGCTAGCGTTAACTGCTCGGTACTCAGTGCAAGCTCACACCTCTAAACGTTCTTGACAAGTCTACGACACGTTTTAAGGCACATATCGTAATGAACCCACCAGTAAATGGCACAGGCAGAGGAATACCCACCGGCATAATTACTTATCTATAATCTCATATGTGTACAGTTTGGTTATTTGAAAATTACTGCTTTGTTTTAATGGCCACTCATTAATTTAAAATTATTACGTGTTTGTATTGTACACAAACCAAATAAACATCACTACTGTTTGCAGGCGAACACGGCTAACGTCTTGCTAAGATAAAACTCGAAAAAAATTATATAACGGACACATCCCTGGTTCGTGAGAGAGGTCATCACTAGCCATCCTTCTTCCTGAAGCGATCCTATGTAAAACAGCATTAATTACGACAATATTTATGCGACAAAAAACATTTTAAATACCATTAATGTTTACTTACAAATATGAATATGGTGCTTTAAATGATGCCCCAAACAGAATTTACTTTACGTTGGTGTGGAATAACTATTTTTGACTATCTTGTTGATAGTCCTTCTCTTAAAACTTAAAATTGTCAAAACAATTTGATGGTATCATTCGCTTATAATTTGTGTGTAAATGTTGTTACTAGCAATGTTCTTGACGTAAGATTTTAATGTGCCTATATTAATTACTTCAGTGTTAGTTAAAATGTACCGTTGTACTTCCGTTAGACTGCAAATACCGGGGTACTTTGACACCCTGCATTGTCTGCAAAAGCATAACTCTGACATATTTGATGCAATCAAAATGATGCAGTATGACCTACGCAGATTGACAAGTATCAGATATGGTGCATCAGTTTAATGAAGGAATCTCCTAGGAAGCCTACTACGTCGCTATCCACATCATGTAGTTTCCAGAAATAAAGGTTAGTATAATTCGGCGTGTTCACAAAATAAAGAACAGAACGTGTATACTTTATTTGATCCACTCACTGATATCGACACTAGTAAACGTATTCAGTGAATCAGGCATCAACCAAATTATAAAATGACACGCAAAATTAAGTTCAAAAAATGGTTCAAATGGCTCTGAGCACTATGGGACTTAACGTCCGAGGTCATCAGTCCCCCAAAACTTAACCAATCTTTGGCACAGAAAGGGGTAAAATATGCTGCTATAAAACTTTTTGATAAATTACCAGATAAAATAAAATGTCTGACAGACAGCAGTAATAATTTGAAAAACAAATTGAAATCATACCTCCTTGACAACTCCTTCTATACCATAGATGAATTCTTGAATAGGAGTAAATAAATCTGGTTGCATTTTGTGCCATTTAAGGAAATGGGATAGATAATCGAAATATTTAGGTATAACACTATAATGTGAACAAAAGAAAGAAAAACTTGTTTCTTGTGAGCATTTCTTGTGCATTTGACACGTTCCGCATCATAACGGTTTTCCGTGCTATTGATGAATGGAACACGTAACTAACTAACTAAATGGTTCAAATGGCTCTGAGCACTATGGGACTCAACTGCTGTGCTCATCAGTCCCCTAGAACTTAGAACTACTTAAACCTAACTAACCTAAGGACATCACACACATCCATGCCAGAGGCAGGATTCGAACCTGCAACGTAGCGGTCGCGCGGTTCCAGACTGAAGCGCCAAGAACCGCTCGGTCACACCAGCCGGCGAAATTAAGTGTTCTAAGAACTGTACGTTACGTGCGATCGAAAGTCATATCGAAGACAATGTAAATTTACGTTATCAGCCGAATACATTTCAGTCTGCGGGAGTCACTCAGCTTTCGACCTTACACATGCAGTATATGCTTCATGCATGAAAGTTAGCGGCCGATAGTTAGCAGTTGGGATCATCATACACAGTTGAACGGCAGCTAATGGAAAGTGGACGGTGGAGACGTGGGGCCGAGTCCGTCAGTACAAGAAACGCAGTAGCCGAGGCCCAGGAGAAACTGGACCCGGCCAGCTCTGCCCGAATTCAGAGGCATCTGGTTTGCCAGGGCGCTTCGCGGACGGCTGCTAACAACGAATATTCACTGATGCACGCAAATATGCTGCTGTTTGTCTCCTTAAATGAAACACAAAAACAAATAAAGAACACACTTTCCATCTCCAACGACTGCTTCTGAAAAACCCCCGCCTCTTTCTTCGAAAAAGTAACGAAGTCGTCCTTTTAATTTGTCACATGTTGGACACGATTTTTTCAAGTTTTCTGGACAAAAAGAAAACTCATGATGGATGAATGAGATTACTGATTCGTACTTGCAGCACGACATTTCGACGACGAAGGCAGACGTCGGTACACAAAGTGAGTCGCGTAAGACGTAACACCCCTTTTGTTTAGTGAACGGTTCCACATGTTATCACTAAATGAATTTTCTTTCTTGTTTATACATTTTAAGTCTTGTATCGACAAGACATCGAAGCAAGTTGTTTTCTTTCTTCTCTTAATGAAACTATATCCTGTTTTCTACGGCATCCAAAAGCTCTTAAAAAAGTAAGTACAGTGGAATAACGCCTTTTAATGTTCCTCTGCAACCTTCCACGAAATGTCCGAGACATGAGCTAAAATTGAATGGCAAGGCGGTCGGAATCGCTTCTGCAATGCAAACACCGCTAAGTAGGGCTCTCTCTTTATTGAGCCTTTCGACTTTTTACTGTACACTTAAACATGAGTACGTGCTCTCATTTGAAACAGCTTTCATAAGCCCTGCCTGATACGCTAGAAATTGATTTACAACAATCTCAGCCGACCATATATACCGAAGAGCCAAAGACTCTGGTACACCTGTCTAATATCGTGTAGGGCCCCGTGAGCTCGCAGAAGTGCCGCAAGACGACGTGTGCATGGACTCGAGTAATGGAATTGAAGCCATGAATCCTGAAGGCTGCCCATAGACCCGGAAGAGTACGAGGGGCGGGGGGGAGATCTCTTCCGAACAGCACGTTGCAAGACATCCCAGATATGATCAATAATGTTCATGTCTGGGGAGTTTAGTGGCCAGCGACAGTGTTTAAACTCAGAAGAGTGTACCTGGAGCCATTCTGCAGCAATTCTTGACGTGCGGGGTGTCGCATTGTCCTGCTGGAATTGCCCAAGTCAGTCGGAATGCACAACGGACATGAATGGATGCTGGTGATCCTACAGGAAGCTTACGCACGTGTCACCTGTCAGAGTCGTATACAGACGTGTCAGTTGTCCCCTGCCTTCCAACTGCACATGCCCCACATCATTACACAGCCTCCACCAGGTTGAACAATCCCCTGCTGACATGCATGGTCCATGTATTCATGAGGTTGTCTCCATACCCGTACACGTCCATCCGCTCGATATAGTTTGAAACGAGACTCGTCCGACGAGGCGATATGTTTCCAGTCATCAACAGTCCGATGTCGGTGTTGACGGGCCCAGGCGAGGCGTAAAGCTGTGTGTGTGTGTGTGAAATCTTATGGGACTTAACTGCTAAGGTCATCAGTCCCTAAGCTTACACACTACTTGACCTAAATTATCCTAAGGACAAACACACACACCCATGCCCGAGGGAGGACTCGAACTTCCAACGGGACCAGCCGCACAGTCCATGACTGCAGCGCCCCAGATCGCTCGGCTAATCCGCGTAAAGCTCTGTGTCGCCCAGTCATCCAGGGTATACGAGTGGGCCTTCCGCTCCGGAAGTCCATATCGATGATGTTTCGTTGAACGGTTCGCACGCTGAAACTTGTTGATGGCCCAGCATTGAAATCTGCAGCAATTTGCGGAAGGGTTGTATTTCTGTCACGTTGAACGATTCTCTTCAGTCGTCGTTGGTCCCGTTCTTGCAGGATCTTTTCCCGGCCCCAGCGATGTCGGAGATTTGATGTTTACCGGATTCCTGATATCCACAATACACTTCTGAAGAGGTCGCACGGGAAAACGCCCACTTCATCGCTACCGCGGAGATGCTGTGTCCCATCGCTCGTGCGCTGTCTGTAACACCACGTTCAAACTGACTTAAACCTTGATAACCTGCCATTGTAGCAGCAGTAATCGATCTAACAACTGCGCCATACACTTGTTGTCTATTATAAGCGTTGCCGACCGTAGTGTCGTATTCTGCCTTTCTATTTGAAGAAGCATGCCTATTCCAGTTTCTTTGGCGCTTCAGTGTATTTCTGTAGTATTGAGCAAGGCCGACAAGTTCGAATGTTCAAATGTGTGTGGAATCTTATGGGACTCAACTGCTAAGATCATCAGTCCCTAAGCTTACACACTACTTAACCAAAATTATCCTAAGGCAAACACGCACACCCATGCCCGAGGGAGGACTCGAACCTTCGCCGGGACCAGCCGCACAGTCCATGACTGCAGCGCCTTAGACCGCTCGGCTAATCCCGCGCAAGGCCGACAAGAAATACGTTTTATCTTATTAGCGTAGGCCTAACTTCTTGGTGTATATCACGGCAGAGCCTATCACTGGAAGCCTATCAGGCAGCACACTTCTCTGATATTTTTGTGAAAAATTTCAACGTCAACTTTTGTTACAGAAGGTCCAGTCACGTTAGTGTGACCATCTGACAAATGCCTGAATAATCTCTTGCAGCACATAGTGAAGGAAGAGTGTCAGTGCGGTTGTGGAACGTACCGACAGGTTTGTGGAGCCATGCCATTCTAGAGCGGTGGCCAGCTGCGCTAGCTTTGTCGGTTGGTGATCCATGGTGCGAACAGTACGATTGAGACAGTCCCACACATTCTCCATTGGGTTTAAATGCGAGGAGTTTGGTGGCCAGGGGAGTATGGTAAATTCGTCCTGGTGCTCCTATAACCACGCAGACGCACACAGCGAGCTGTGTAACACGTTGCATTGTCCTGCTGGTAGATACCATCGTGCCGAGGAAAAACAAACTGAATGTAAGGTGGAAATAGACCGCAAGGATAGTGCATAACTGTGTAGTGGCTCCAGAACGACGAGATTACCCACGGATGCCACGAAAACAATTCCTTATCGGGCCTGGATCCTTATGGCGGTTTCTGCAGGGACATACGCACTAACGGGCATGTCTGTGGAGCAGAAAACATGATTGATCTGAAAAGGCCACCTGTCGCCACTCACTGGACGTCCAGCTGCGGTACTGGCTGTCAAATTCCAGCCTTCGTAGCCGATGAACGGAAGTCAGTGTGGGTGGATGAACTAGGCCCCTGCTGCGGAGGCCCATACGCAGCAACTTTGATGAGCAGTCGTTGAACAGACGCTGTTGGTAGCACTTTGGTTAATCTAGTTCATCAGTTGCTCAACAGCTGCACGTACACATCTCTGCAGCCGTCGTTCACCCCTGTCGCCGGTTCTGTACAGCGCCACGTAGCCAATCACGGCATACTTTCACCACGGACGCACGTGAACAGTTTACAGGCTTACCCGCTTCGGAAATGCTTCCGCCTTTAGCCCGAAAGCCAATGATTATGTCCTTTTGCACAACAGATACATCGCTCCGTTTCTGCATTACGACACGCCTTATATACCGTGCACTGCTAGTGGCGCCACCTGTGGGTGGTTACTGCAGGTTAACGTCCAATACAGGCGGTGGTCACATTAATGTCACAGGAACGTGTAAAGTGTACTCGTCTTTTCAAGAGCTTTCGAACGTCGTAAAATGAGGTTATCGCTCCATTATAAAAGAACACGCTACCTTCAATACCTCAGTTGACTGAAGAATTAACCCTCCTAGTATCACTGTCGTCACTATGACCCCATAAGCCCATTTGAAATATATATCTCCATTGTTTTCAAAACGATTATTTTCAAAATGTTTAACTTCGTCTCTCTAAGTTGCTTGTATGCAATGACACATTGTTCAGGCCCTGAGCACTATGGGACTTAACATCTGAGGTAATCAGTTCCCTAGAACTTAGAACTACTTAAACCTAACTAACCTAAGGACATCACACACATCCATACCGAAGGCAGGATTCGAACCTGCGACCGTAGCAGTCGCGCGGTTCCGGATTGAAGCGCATAGAGCCGCTCGGCCACCGCTGCCGGCGCGACACATTGTTCAGTTTTACATTTACAATATATTAAAATTTATTCATTGGCTATGCACTGAGTAGCACTGGGGTCAGCAAGACCCCAATCTAAATTTTTGTTTTGTTTCTTGAATGTAACATTATGAAAACAGAATGACGAATGTTACTTGAACAGATGTTATATGGAGCACCTGCAACAATGAAACTAACATTTCCCACTTATTATTTATACCTGTTATTGCCGTTTCTTGCCTCAGGCGTTGTTGTGTGTTGCCTCAGGCGTTGTTAGTGTTTTGCCTCAGCGTGTGCAAAAACTACATTATGACTAGAAAACGTTTGAGTAGTGCTAAAATACAAGTATTGAATCAAATGAAGATTCTGATGAAGACGTTGGAGATTTGGAAATTCTACTTCCTGAAGTTGCTGACATTTCAAAACAGAATGTTTTCAAGTAAGTATGTACAACCTACCATCTGTTCGCAAAAACTTTAATGATGGTACTAATAATAATAATATTAATATGTAAGTATATACGTAAAATAGTAATTCCATTTTTTTCAGGTCGAGAAATGGAAATCAAACATAGGAAAAAAATCCTGTTGGATTAGATGGCAGACAGCCAACACGAAGTATACTGAAGACGGCTCCAAGTCCTACGAGGCATCCTGTAAGGAATGGAAATACTGTGCAGTCAGCATCTGAATTACACGCATAAAAAAAAAAGCTTTGCATCACCTGGTTTCCGGAAGTTCCGCAACCTGTACTAAAAAATGGAATAGAGATCGACATAAACATCATTTCTGCCCTTTTTATTGCTCATGAAAACCACAAAAAAAATGGTTCAAATGGCTCTGAGCACTATGGGACTCAACTGCTGAGGTCATTAGTCCCCTAGAACTTAGAACTAGTTAAACCTAACTAACCTAAGGACATCACAAACATCCATGCCCGAGGCAGGATTCGAACCTGCGACCGTAGCGGTCTTGCGGTTCCAGACTGCAGCGCTTTTAACCGCACGGCCACTTCGGCCGGCTCAAAACCACACATACTGCATGTTGTACCACCATACAGCGAGACCTTCACAGGTGGTCGTCCAGATTGCTGTACACACCAGCACCTCTACACCCAGTAGCACGTCCTCTTGCATTGATGCATGCCTCTATTCGTCGTGCCATACTATTCACAAGTTCATCAAGGCACTGTTGGTCCAGATCGTCCCATTCCTCGACGACGATTCGGCGTAGATCCCTCAGAGTGGTTGGTGGGTCACGTTGTCCATAAACAGCCCTTTTCAATCTATCCCAGGTATGTTCGATAGGGTTCACGTCTGGAGAACATGCTGGCCACTCTAGTCGAGCGATGTCCTTATCCTGAAGGAAGTCATTCACAAGATGTGCACGATGGGGGCGTGAAATGTCGTCCATGAAGACGAATGCCTCGCCAATAGGCTGCCGATATGGATGCACTATCCGTCGCAGGATGGCATTCACGTATCGTACAGCCGTTACGGCGCCTTCTATGACCACCAGCGGCGTTACGTCGGCCTCCCATAATGCCACCCCAAGACAGCAGGGAACCCCACCTTCCTGCAGACAGTGTGTCTAAGGCGTTCAGCCTGACCGGGTTTCCTCCGAACACATTTCAAACGATTGTCTGGTTGAAGGCATCGGTGAAGAGAACATGATGACAATCCTGAGCGGTCCATTCGGCATGTTGTTCGGCCCATCTGTACCGCACTGCATGGTGACGTTGTTGCAAAGATGGACCTTGCCAAGGACGTCGGGAATGAAGTTGCGCATCATGTAGCCTATTGCGCACAGTTTGAATCGTAACACGTAATACTGTGGCTGCACGGAAAGCGTTATTCAACATGGTGGCATTGCTGTCAGGGTTCCTCCGAGCTATAATCCGTAGGTAGCGGTCATCCACTGCATTAGTAGCACTTGGACGACGCGAGCGAGGCATGACAGCGACAGTTCCTGCCTCTCTGTATCTCCTCCATGTCCGAACAACATCGCTTTGGTTCTCTCCGAGACACCTGGACATTTCCCATGTTGAGAGCCTTCTTGGCACAAAGTAACAATGCGGACGCGATCGAACCGCGATATTGATCGTCTATGCATGGTTTAACTACAGACAACACGAGCAGTGTACCTCCTTCATGGTGGAATGATTGGAACTGATCGGCTGTCGGACCCCCTCCATCTAATAGGCGCTGCTCATGCATGGTTGTTTACAACTTTGGGGGGGTTTAGTGAAATTCTGACAGTGAAAGGGACTGTGTCCGTGATACAATATCCACAGTCAACGTCTATCTTCAGGGGTTCTGGAGTGATGCAAAACTTTTTTGATGTGTGTATTTATGAAGCCCAGCATTTTCCATATTACTCTGAAGTGGACCAACAAAGAAGGTAACATCACTTTCGGTAACAAATGGACAGATATTGATAGAGAAGAATTTGAATGCTTTCTTGGCGTGCTTATTCTTGCGGTAGTGTACAAATGTCACAATGAGGGCATAGTGAATTTATGGTACGAAGAACATGGTCGACCTGTTTTCAATAGTTCTATGGCTAGGAACCGCTTTACAGAAATATCACGCTGTGTTCGGTTTGGTGACGCTCAGCACCAACGACAGAATCGCAGCCCTGGTAAATTGGCTCCTATAAGGGATTAATTTGAACTGTGGGTAACCACACGAGAATATTACAGTTGATGAACAACTGGTAACTTTTAGTGGTAAGTGTCCATTTCGCCAGGAGATCCCCTTAAAACCTGGAAAGTATGGTATGTGGCAGCACTAATTACTATGTCACACACCTGCAGGTGTACACAGGAAAGGGCGTAGGTCAGCCTAGAGAAAGAAATCAGGGGAAAAGAGTAGTGTTAGAACTGACGGAACATTTATCCGGGAGTGGTAGAAACACCACAACAGATAATTTCTTTACAAGTTTAGAGTTGGCACAGGAACTAGAACGAAAAAAATGACTCAGCTAGGAACACTAAGAAAAAGTCGTCGTGAACTACCTGCAGAATTTGTCGAAGGAAGGGGAAAAGTGCAGCTTCATGTCTCTTCAAATTCCAGGAATCACCTGTAGGGCTGGCAGAAGTGCCAACACCGTGATACTAGAGGAGGCCGAAATGCACGCGTTTTAGCTCACACAGGCTGGCGTGAGGAGGGAAGGACTATACTGACTTGAGGTCTGGAACACGACAAGGAATTAGAATTCAGAAAGCGGACGTAATTAGTTGGATACTTAACTTTAATCCATTAATGATGAACGTCGCTCTTGACGGTACATGATTCACAATATTATCTGTTCAGAATAGTAACTGAATATGGCGCCTTGCTAGGTCGTAGCAAATGACGTAGCTGAAGGCTATGCTAAACTGTCGTCTCTGCAAATAAGAGCGTATGTAGTCAGTGAACCATTGCTAGCAAAGTCGGCTGTACAACTGGGGCGAGTGCTATGGAGTCTCTCTACACTAGACCTGCCGTGTGGCGGCGCTCGGTCTGCAATCACTGATAGTGGCGACACGCGGGTCCGACGTATACTAACGGACCGCGGCCGATTTAAAGGCTACCACCTAGCAAGTGTGGTGTCTGGCGGTGACACCACATCACCTACAATAATCTCCTATTGCCCAAAAAAGAGTAAGATAGTGACATTACTGAGTACTATGCATTTGAGAGAGGAAACAGGTAACGGCGAAGCAGCAAAACCTATTATAATCCTAGACTGTAATGCAACTAAATCAGGTGTAGACACAATGGAGAAGTTAGTGAGGACCTACATCACAAACGTAAGACCAAAAGATGGCCCATGGTTATTTTTTTATAATATTTTGGATATTAGTGCCCAAAATGCTTCCGTAATTTGGCTGGACTTAAAGCCTGACTGGAATAAGAAAACCAACTACAAAAGAAGAGAATTTCTTCTCGAACTGGGAACAAGTCTAGTACAGAAAAACAGAAGTTGTCGCAGCAAAGCTCCCCTTCCTCGCCCTCCTCTTTCAGTAGTAGTGCGTGCGGGGGCAAAACGTGAACGTTGCTCCCTATGCGGACGTTCAATGGATAGAAAACATTCAGAAACGTGCAGGACACGCTTTTTTTGGTCTGTAAATAACATTCAGAGATTCTTTGTTTTAAATGTAAAGAGTTGCTTTGTTTTTAATGTAAGGATCTATAAGATCAAGGATCTCTAAATGCTTATATACATAGTTAACCCTGTTTCAATCAGTAATGTATGCTTTTATGTCTGTTCATTAAAATTACTGCCAATATATCCCGTGTTAATTACTTGGGGTCATATTGACCCCAGCGGTACTCAGTGAAACAAAAAAAATTCTTTTAGTAGGAGGGTTAAGAAGATTAAACTTACAACAATATTACGTGCCCCTGTTATTTGCGGAAAAACTCCGATGTCTTCAACCGTTCGAAAAATAAAGGGATTTACTTTTTAAGTGACCTATCCTGTATAGTGCGAAAAAAGGTAAGCAAAAAATACCACTTGATTCTCGGAAATTTGTCTCCTATTACTTCAGGGATTACTAGGATTCCCGAAGACGGCTTCGCTATTGTTAGTAAGAACAATTGCAGTCGGCACTAGGCTGATTCAGAGCATCTGTTGGGCTTCCGACCGAACATCTTAGGAGTGCTTCTGGGAAGTCCGCCGCGTACGCCAAAGCTGTTTATCCAATAAAGAACGGCGTCTGTGGAGGCGGCATCAACAACGACACGAGCGCGAAGTCTCTGTGCCAGCTCTGAAGTCTCTCCGAAAAACGATTCATACAATTAGAGTACGTGTCCGCAATGAATACTTAAACTGGGAAATATTGAACCTGCTGATACCTCTCGTCTGTCCTGAGCCTCGATGTCATCAACACGGCAGACATAAACCAACTGATCATTTGAACCTACATTTAACGCACCTTAAATTTCGTATTTACATTCGTTGTCTTTGTAAACCTCAACCAATTTATTACGTTGCTACCTCTTCAGTCAGGTAATACAGAACCAAAATAAATATTTTCAGTGTTCTGTTAGAAATCACGGATAACAGACGAAATATTACAGTTGATCGATGAAGGAAGAAAGTACAAAAAGGATCAGGGAACTCGAGGAATACGGAAATACAAGTCGCTTAGGAATGAAATAAGTAAGAAGTGCAGGGAAGCTAAGACGAAATTGCTGTGTGAAAAATGTGAAGAAATCGAAAAAGAAATGATTGTGGGAAGGACACACTCAGTATACAGGAAAGTCAAAACAACCTTCGGTATCATTAAAAGCAAGGATGGTAACATTAACAGTGCAACGGGAATTCCATTGTTAAATGCAGAGGAGAGAGCGGATAGGTGGAAAGAATACATTGGAGGCCTCTCTGAGGGGGAAGATTTCTCTGATGTGACAGACGTGGAAACAGGAGTCAATTTAGAAGAGATACGGGATTCAGTATTAGAATCAGAAGTTAAAAGAGCTTTGGAGAACTTAAGATCAAATAAGGCAGAAGGGATATATAACATTACATCAGAATTTCTAAAATTATTGGGGGAGGTGGCAACGAAACGACAATTACGTTGGTGTGTAGAATGTGCGATTCTGGCGACATACCATCTAACTTTCGAAAAAATATCATCTACACAAGAGCTGACAAGTGCAAGAATCATTGCACAATTAGCTTAATAGCTCATGCATCCAAGTTGCTGACAAGAATAATATACAGAAGAATGCAAAAGAGAATTGAGGATGTGTTAGATGACGATCAGGTTGGCTTGGAGAGGCAAAGACCCCAAAGAGGCAATTCTAACATTGCGCTTGATAATGGAAGCAAGAGTAAAGAAAAATCAAGACACGTTCATAGGATTTATCGACCTGGAAAAAACGTTCGACAATGAAAAATGGTGCAAAATGTTCGAAATTCTGAGAAAAATACCGGTAAGCTGTAGGGATCGACGGGTAATATACAACATGAAGAGCCAAGAGGGTATAATAAGAGTGAACGACCAAGAACGAAGTGCTCGGATTAAAAAGGGTGTGCATCTTTCGCCCCTTCTATTCAGTCTGTACATCGAAGAAGAAATCATGGAAATAAAAGAAAGGTTGAGGATTGGAATTAAAATTCAGCGTGGAAGGGTATCAATGATACAATTTTCTGATGACATTGCTATCCTGAGTGAAACTGAAGAATTATACGTTCTGCTGAATGGAATGTACAATATAATGAGTACAGAATATGGATAGAGAGCAAATCGAAGAATGACGAAAGCATTGAGAAGTAGTAGAAATGAGAACAGCGACTTACCATCAGGATTGACGGTTACGAAGTAGATGAAGTTAAGGAATTCTGCTACCTAGGCAGTAAAATAACCAATGACGCACGGAGCAAGGAGGACATCAAAAACAGACTAGCAATGGCAAAAAGGGCATTCCTGGTCAAGAGAAATCTACTATTATCAAACACAGGCCTTAATTTGAAGACGAAGTTTCTGAGAATGTATGTTTGGAGCACAGCGTTGTATGGTAGTGAAACATGGACTGTGGGAAAACCGGAGCAGAAGAGAATCGAAGCACTGGAGATGTGATGCTACAAATGAATGTTGAAAATTAGGTGGACTGATAGGGTAAGGAATGAGGAGATATTGCGCAGAATCGGAGAGGAAAGGAATATGTGGAAAACGCTGACAAGGAAACAGGACAGGATCATAGTACATCTGTTAAGACATCAGGGAATAACTTCCATGGGGCTAGAGGGAGCTGTAGAGTACAAAAACTGTACAGGAAGCCAGAGATTGGAATACATCCAGCAAATAATTGAGGACGTAGGTTGCAAGTGATACTGTGAGATGAAGAGGTTGGCACAGGAGAGGAATTCGTGGCGGGTCGCATCAAACCAGTCAGAAGACTGACGAATCACAAAAAAGTTATATTTTTCTATGGGTCGCCGACGAGGAAAAATAGCTGAGTCCCACACCATGGTAGATACACAGCTCTAAGTGTCACTACGCACTCGAGCTGCGACTCACAGATATGCATAGGGATGCCTCACACAGACAGCAGCCCACAGCGCCACTGAGAGCTACAACACCAAGGACCGCTTCTCGGCGTTCGGAATGATCAGTGTTGTTTATTTATGATAATATACAGTCAGATCACCGACAAGATTTTCACATTTTCACGTACACCAGATCTTTTACAAAAAACATAAATAGCTTCGTTTTCGACACTGTATCTCTAGAGACATCTAACATGCTTGTTGTGTTCGCTAGAATGGCTGTAACGTTCTCTAAAGATCAACTCTTTCTCGAATTGAACCGACGAATGCGTAGTACAACACTTCTGACAACGACACAGGACTGAGCACTGGCTGTGCAGGTGATTACTGACAGAAAAACTTGTGGTCGTAGAGAGACGGGACGCTTGTAAGCCTCAAGCACGCACACACACACACACGCACACTCACACACACACACACACACACACACACACACACACACACACACACACACACACACACACACATTTTTCATTTTCATTTTTCTGTCTGGTAGAACGGACAACTTTGACGCTGTTTCTCTTGATTGTAAGGCACTTACCGAACTGCTAATCCTCTCCTAGATGCTCGCGTATTTGGAAACCCTCTGCCCACTGTCAGTCGCGACTCAACAATGGGTGAGATTTGAAACAACCGACTCTACTGCTATGAGTGGAGAATGAAAATTACGCAGAAAAACTTCGCAGCACCAATGTATTACACATAATATTTCAACTTCAACTCTACACACTGTTCTTTAAGTATTTAGTAAGTCGTACATCAAGAGGGGTGTGTACAATGCCACACTTTGTACACCCTACCATCTCCTACAACAGCCTTCGCAATTTGCGCAATTATTTCTCACGACTGCTAACAGTAAAGGCAGCCCAGATAAATATGGACTAACATTTCCACAGCTTAACAGCATGCAAGTTTCCTATACGACACTCGCAGTTCGCGAATAACCAGTGTTACAAGCTGACAAACTTGCTGAATTTCTTAACACAGGCCTTTCAATTAGTTACATAAACATTCCTACCAGGTCAGAAATTTATCTCCACTCTACGGCCGGTTGGCAACAGCCGCGGGCTAGGGAACAGCTCGACCTACCTGCTCCCCATCAGGACGAGTCCACAGTACTTAAACTGCCGTGACTCAGGCCGACTTTGCGTAACAAGTATTACGTCAGCAGATGAATATTTCTCCGCATCCTAGGCGCAGACAATGCATTCTACGACGCCCCACTTTTCCCATAACCCCAAACACGCTGCTCGCATCGTGGAAAGCCAGGCGTCCTTGGTTGTGGAGACGGCCATGACGCATTGGCGACGGCATCTAAATTTAATGGTTGCGTCGTTGCCTCGTCTAATTTGCAGAACCGGTACGAGTTTGTTTTGGATTCTTCGTCGCCCTCCTCCTTTAAGGAACAAGTTCTATGGAATTCCTCTTTCTGTGTATGCGTGAGCTACGACTCGCTCGCAGCGCCAACGCGCAAACAGATTGAGTAAGAAGGTGAAATTACTGGCTGTCGACGCAGATGCAAATGAAGTGTACAGCGGAGCGAGTGACCTAGTAGTGGTGGTTCTTTTATACGCTTTCTGGTTGTGGGATATAGTGTATTTCGGACTTCAGCTATTGTGTATACACTCTTCACAATGCAAGCGAGCAAAGCGTTTACGTAGTGTCACACCATCTTGCAAGAGAAAGTGGAAGATACCGACGCACATCTGATAAAATGCCAATCATGTAACTCGTGCAGAGCACACAGACCCATAACTCAATGAAATATTGGCTGGTTATAATTACAGTGCAGCTACTTACGGAGGTTCACAGTGGGCTGTAATTATCGTATGGTAGCAACACGTGGTAGATACGATAATGCGTTACTGCGGAACCGCTTTACGCTGGAAAAAAATTAGTTCCAGTTTTGGTCACCAGGTGCAAATCTGGCGCTTCACAGCATCTCATCGACGCCCCCGGCGCTCATCCTGAAAAAATGGTGTCTAAGCGGCCGTTGATAATAAAACCAACATTATGCCTTTTTCACTTGTTTGTCCACGTCCCGTTCCTAATCCATTACATATGGAAATATTACTGCAAGTTGTTTTTTTTTTTTTTTTTGTACTGACACCGTCAGATCTGCACCTGGTGTCCAAAACTGAACTATTTTTTTCCTGCGTAAATCGGCTCTGCATTAGTTTCACTCTCATTCGAAACTCACAAATCCAAACTGGACCTCTGAGAGTAGCTGCACTTTAATTATAACCACACGCTAAAATACTGAAAGCAAGAAACACGATAAACACGCAGCAATGCAGAGTGCAGAACGCAGACGACTGGCGTGAGAGGCAATGCCGACAGCAATTCTCGCGGAACTACGGCGGCATTATTCCGCCTAAACAGCAAGCAGGATGTCCGTTGCGCAAATCTGCCCTCGCCGTTTTAAACTCTGACATCATCGGAGGGCCTGAGCTCTGTTTTGTTTTATACATACCAACCACGTTCTTCATATTGTGTGGCGTTAATTTTGACCTAAAATTCTGCGCATTCGACACCAATACTTTGCGAGAAAATTTATATGCCACAAGAAACAGCAGCCAAATTTCGACAGTAATACTTTGCGAGAAAATTTATATGCCACAAGAAACAGCAGACAAATAGCAGAGTAATCACCCTCGTACAAGAAATGAGGGACATTCTTCCGTTTGTAACGCCCACGTTGGAAATGCAGAACTTTCACTCTCCACTAGTGGCAGCATAAGATTTAGTGCATACCATGGACCGCTGGATTCAGAGAGCTACATATTCTTGTTTGGAATTCCATTCAGGTGTCAGTTGGAAAACTTTAGCAGTCACTATTACATTTTTAAGAAAACTTCCTTTGGCACAATCAACTTGAGTTTCAGTGTTTGCATTAATCTTTATTGCCCGCTCTTCGTTCTTGTGTATACTGGTGGTCTTCGATATCAAGAGACTTCAGCTGCAGGATGTGCATTTCTTGTCCCCAAGCAGAAATATTCCAAATAATTTCGTGTGCCTTCACATTCTTCAATTTTTTTTTGTCCGTCACGCCTGTTGAGAGCACCTGTCTCAAAACGCAAACTCTAATATATCGAAACCCAAAGTGGAACAGTAAAATGAATATTCAAATACAGAAAACTATACGAGAATCATTGTAAAATAAACTGAGTGGTATGACAATCTCCTTTCTACGAGCCCCAGCTATTAAACGAATGGTTAAAATTAACAGATGAAACAGTTGGGGAAGGGGGCCGATGTTTATGGCTCTGTAATATAAGCCAGTCTACCATCCTCCGTTTCCAAGTTATGCATACAGAAATTGCCGGAGAAAGAACGGGCAGAGAACTGGCACCATTTGGTTTGTCATAAAGGTAAAAACTCCGAGCAGGAAACTGATAACCACATTGATGCAAATGCGTACCAACCATGGTTCAACTTTTTATTACTTACATCGAATAAGCATCCAGGACGCCACTTACTGCGACTGTCAGAAGAACGAAGAAGGTGACGTAAGCCACTTGCTGTTTTCCTGCAGTTTCTTCGAAGCACAGCAAAACCGTTTACTACGAAAGCTTGTGAAACTGAAGCCAGCAAGTGCACCTGTTTTGTTGTGTCATGAAAGCCTCAAATATTGTAACGGGGTAGTAACGTCTATATATGAAATTTGGTGTACTATCTGTGACTGTAAAAACACACCAATTTCTAGGTATATCCTTCCCATTTTGTACTGCGTTGTTTTTCAAGTGCTATTTTATGGTGTACTATCTGTGACTGTAAAAACACACCAATTTCTAGGTATATCCTTCCCATTTTGTACTGCGTTGTTTTTCAAGTGCTATTTTATCTGTAGTTGATACATCAAGATTACTACTGTTCAGAATATTTATAATGTATTATATTTGTGTGATTTTATATTTGTAGTGAGCTGTTGGCAGTATGGTTCAATAAACCAGAGCCGAAGCAAATTACGGGCATTGACAAAACGCCACACGCCACCTCCTTGTGTTATCTTAAATCTACAGTCTTTGTCCCGACAGACGTCCGTTCAACTCTGTGTGTTTGTGGATGCATTTCATCGTTCAAAGTGCTTCTACTTTGAGCGCTCTTAGGAAAGACAAATAAAAATCAGAAAACGCTCGAATAGGTACCTCTCAGAGCTGCATTTCAGCTTCACTACTGACTGTGAACACTTACATATGCATAGGAATGACTCGTACCGCGATAAACGTCCCAGAATATTGAAAGGTTTTAACAATTTACAGCCAGGGAAGTAGCACTCGACGTGCGTTTTGGGCTAAGCCATCAGCTAACTTTGTCCAATTTTTACATAACTCTTCAGGGCGTACACGTGGACAAGGAAAAAAAATTCCCGGATTTTTCCCGGATTTCCCGGTTAAAAACACACTTTCTCCCGGGTGAAAATACTCTTTTTCCGTGCTAAGTGATAGTATACTCTTCCTCGGCACTGTAAAACTCATCAATCCTTTGAATGTTTACGCTTTTATATACGGACGTAGAATTTCCTGAAAAATGAAACTCAGGAGGGAAAAACACGTTTTGAAAGACCCTCGATGTGCAGCAACATGTACGCTGCTTATTTCCGTATCATGAAGGTATAAATTTTGATTCCACCAAACACCGCATGTCACTTTCCGAAAACATTGAAATCGAGATTGTGATGCGCTTTTGTGAACCAGTCATAGCTCATGTCACGTGATCTCGCCAGCTGATGGCAGCATAGGACACGTGATGTAGTCAGCCAATAGCAGCGCGAACACACAAATAAGAAAAATTAATGGTTTAAATTAAAGCTGGAAGAGAATCTAAGCTTCCACTTATAATGTTGATCTTTTTAGCGCGTGTACACTTTAAGATACATCACACACATGTGCCAGTAAAATTTTTAATAATGACGTAAATGTCTGATCTTCTGGGCTCGAAATTCTTCTAAATGGTCGTCCTCGAAGAGTTGATTTTTAAATGAGAGTCAAACGCTTTGTGATTTAAGAAATTCATCGTACATTCTCGCACACAGTACATCTTGCGTAAAAGGAAATTTGGTTTGAATGTAAAGCTTTTCAAACCACCATTCGCAATAGTTTCCTCCGACCTGTTAGAAATAGTTTCGTTTCAGCAGTTGGAAGATAGCGCCAGATAACAGGCGTCACCGCGTTTACGGAGCTACGATGACGTAGGAAGCCCATATGTTCGTACGTGTAAAACATTAAAAGATCTTACATTATGTCATAAAAGAAACAAGACATCAGAGGATACTTCAAGGGCATCGGAATTTCGTGAACCGCCCGCATCTCGTGGTCGTGCGGTAGCGTTCTCGCTTCCCACGCCCGGGTTCCCGGGTTCGATTCCCGGCGGGGTCAGGGATTTTCTCTGCCTCGTGATGGCTGGGTGTTGTGTGCTGTCCTTAGGTTAGTTAGGTTTAAGTAGTTCTAAGTTCTAGGGGACTGATGACCATAGATGTTAAGTCCCATAGTGCTCAGAGCCATTTGAACCAACCATTTCGTGAACCATACTAAAATGCGTAATTCGGCTTAAAATGCACATTCGTATGTCCAGATTCGTAGGTAAATTTTCTTGGAGTACCAGTACTGTATTATCTCATGTTTGGTTCTTTATTATGGCATAATGCCATACGTGCACTTGAAATGCAGCTAACAGTTGAAACTAGCCAATAGTGTGAAATTAAACACTTCGTTTCAAACAAGTTGACTGTCTCAGCAGAAAAGATTAATGAAAGCCAAATCTCTTTAGAAAACCGACAAAAACAACTTCATTGTTCTGCAAGGCGATTAATGCTTGACTGTCAAGAAGGTGGAAAAACTAAACTAATAACATATTTTAGCCTTCCGTAATTCATCCGATAACTCCCGGACGCAAAAATCCGTTTGTTATCATTTAATGTGAGAGCAATAAACGAAGAGGAAGCAACAAAATCACTGAACGCAAACACAGGTCACGTGGTGATGACCCATCTCCCCACCACAACTCAGACTGCTCTGGGCATCAGCCCCAGATTTACTATATTTCCGAACCGGGCCCATATTAAGTAGTGGCGCCCAGCCATACTTCCTGTAACCAGAAGCGAAAGAAGGTACTACTCCTACGCGACTCAACTGCGCATGCGCAAGAGCCCGCCCGCAACTGCTCAAACGAATCTAATTTAAACAGTTGTCTCGTCACGCTCATCGGAAGCAATTTGTTGTTATGAAGCATTGCATAATCTTCCTAAAGCCTTTGACACACTTTGATGTTGGCAGAAGCTTGTATGAGCACTGTGTTTTGTTGTTGTATACGGCGCATTTCCTTTGCAACTTAAGTTTTATTTTCGCTGTTTTTTTCTCTCGTTCATGTCTTGTTGCTGCAGTAGTATTCTGCAATAGCGAGATACAATAATATCCTTTGTTACAGTATTGGTTCTTACCAGTCAAAATCACAAAAATTTAACTGAAAACTAAAACAATGAAAAATTCCTGGAATTCTAAACAATTCCCGGGTTTTTCCCGGTTTTCTCCCGGATGAAAAAATTCCCGGGTTTTTCCCGGATCTCCCGGTTGTCCCGGGTCGTATACACCCTGCTCTTATATCCCCTTTTCACCAGATTTTTTATGTGTAGTATGTAGCAGACAAATGCCATTTAATGTGAAGACATTCCTAACCCCAAACGATCTTCAACCATTGTAGAAGTTTACTCTGCCTATCCACAGAGACGACACTGAATAAAATGTACATCAGTCATAAGATTATTAAATTTCAGAGTGATCGAAACATAGCCGGCACGGTAGCTCAGTGTGTTCGGTCAGAGAGGCGCAAGCCCTCTGTAATAAAAAAAACTGAGTAAAGGAAACAATGATCAACTTGAACGGATGTCCTGTGACGTCCGCCCAGACCAAATGCAACGAACGATGGAAAAAAAAGTGGTCAGCGTGACGGATTGCCGTCCTACGGGCCCGGGTTCGTTTCCCGGCTGAGTCGGGGATTTTCTCCGCTCAGGGACTGGGTGTTGTGTTGTCTTCATCATCATTTCATCCCAATCCGGCGCGCAGGTCGCCCAATGTGGCGTCTAATGTGATAAGACCTGCACCAAGGCGGCCGGATCTGCCCCGTAAGGGGCTTCCCGGCCAATGACGCCAAACGCTCATTTCCATTTTTTCATTTCATTTTCAGTGTCGTCATAAAGAAGTAAAAAACGATTCCGCAACAGAAAACTTTGATACAATAGCAGAAATGACAGAGATCATACGTTAGCAGTTTTGCCGTTGCAACACTTTCCAGTAAGGAACGAAAATACAGACTTGATAAAGACCAAACATAAGTAAAATTAGAATTGAACATACTTCATCGAACAACACAGAAATTTTACAGGATATGTCGGTACTTGTTCAAAGACGGGAAGAATTCAAGTAATATAATATTTGGTCTTTAGTAATAACATATTTGTATGTTATAAAACCTCTTTAGAAAACAATCAGATAATGAAACGAAGAAAACATAAATGTGAACAATCTTCTCAGTTGCAGATGCTGTAGAAAATCACTTCACAATGTATCATAAAAAATTGTATGTGCGAATGAAATGTGGCGAATTTTATTCTTATGTAATAGTAAATTTGTTGTATAATTCAAACACTTCTCAAAGAGAAAAAAGCAGCTAATTAAATAACATCTCTCACTAAGAGAAACAGAGCCCTGGACACAAAGCAAAAAGTACAAGTAAGCGGCCTCCACCAAAAAATGCCTTATCAAGAGTGTCTTTCGATTGAATGGCTGCCTAAATGTTAGAACATTATTCTCAACGTCTGCACTTTCAATAATTCGTATATTCATCCTCCGTTGAATTCTACTTTACCTTTAGAAAACCGTTTGTTTGTACTGATTTGCAAAATGCGATTGGGTATGCATCGACAAGTGACAACCTAAAGTGTTAATGTATTAGTTGCGATATGTTTCTCCAACCAGCACTTTGAGAACTTGTTTCCAAACTGGAGTATCTCCTTATGAGACGAATATTTATTTTGTAGTTCGATTACATGGTCTATATGTTATTCGTTCAAGCTGCTCGCTTTTATTCTTTTTCGGTAAACCGCTTTTCATTTTGAAAACGGTATCGGAAAATCATTGTTGTCCCCGAAGCGACGTATTTGCTTCCTGTGTTTACTTCGAAACTGTCGCATTTTTGTGCACCAAGAAGAAACACTTGAGAATTATACGTGTGAGATAACAGTCGGCTTCTTAGAAATGTTTTTCAGATTTACTTGCAATACGTAAGCTCACAATGTTGAGGCAAAAGACGGTCATGTCTTGCAGATAATGTTGAACAACTCGGCAGTAGCGTTCAACAGGAAAAGTTTGTTGATGTCAGTCACCTTGTAAGTAAACTAGGGACAACTGGCGAACATTATGCTAAAAGTGTTTACTTTTTATTGCAAGCAAATCCTGTTTCAAAGAAATAATGATTCATTAACCTTTTGTACGAAGTTTACCACTTCTCTTGAACATATTGCGGATGATACTTTTTCTCTAATTCCTGTAATTCGATATGATATAAATAGTAATTGATTTTTTAATGCTAAACAGATATAAGTTACACTTGTTGTTAATGCAACATACAGAAATAATCAGTGATTTTGTTGCAAAGTGTCTTAACGCCAAACCTAAAAAACTGTCTTCCTAAGAACCAAAACTAGTTAGAATATTATCAGGCTTCAAGAAAGAAACTTAACTAGATTGCTTAAAAGTTGGATTTTCTGAAAATTTTTATTTTATTTTTTTATTTTATTTTTTTATTTTATTTCATTTATTTATTTATTGAAGGAAGATCACTTCGGAAGTAGCCTCTTCATTTATCAAATGTAGAGGTCTACTGCACGAAATCTGATATCGTCCAGAATTCTCCGAAAGCCGTTTGACTCCGTCCATAAGCGTGCGTCACCGAAGCAAAGAAAAACAAAACAAAACGGGACAGAGCAGAAGGCAGCAGCTGAACTGCGCGTGCCCGATCCGCTCTCCGGGATTTTTGAGTGGGCGCCAAGCCCGAGTGGTCGGCAGGGCTGCCAACCGCGCGGCACAACCGCTACTCACATGTGCACGTGCGGAGCGCGGCTCGGGCGAGGCGGCACGTAATCGGAGGGCGTCGGTAGGGGCGGCGGTGGCAGCAGCGGCGACGGCAACGGGTAGAGCATGGCCAGGGGCCGGCGGGGCTGCGACACGCACACTGAGACGCGCACACGCAACGCAACGCGACGCTAAGACGACGCACTCGCACGGCACTCGCGACGCGGCAGGTGGCGGTGGCGGTGGGCGGCAGCCGACCGGACGCGCGCGTGGTCGCCGCCCGACTGAGCCTCGCCTGGCCGACTGCTAGCTCTCGCTCGCTCGCCGCCTAGCCTGGCGGCCGAACCTCCGCAGCCACGGCCGACGGCGTCGCTGCCGCGACTTGGGGCTATTTTCGGGGCCGCCGCCTTGTCTAGCGTAGGCCCGCCGCTGTGTCTTCTGCCTGCCCGCGGCCACTCGGGAAGAGGCAGAAACTGAGATCTAGGGCCAGCTGCGCACACGCGGTCTGGATCGGCAGCCTGGCGCCACCCACCACGTTCCAACGCTCACGCGAACTCGGCTGATTCATGTGTAGCACTGTGCTACCCAGCCATTTTGTGACCACTGCTCCTAAACGAGAACAGATAGCACTCAGTAGCGCCTGAATAACATTTACATTAGAAGTTTGGAGACATGGCTCCACCTCGACTGTTACTGTTTGATTTGCAAGCAGTGGCGGTTTCGGGGCCGGTTCAAAGCCCAAGCGACACACACCGCCACTTGGGCCGTCAAGCTGAGTGGGGCGCCAGGGGTGCCACACTTGCAAAATTTCTATGCTGGACGTATGATAGTAAGTAGCGCCCGTTTGGGGCACCAAGCTGAGAGGAGCGCCAAAGCTCAAGATTTATACACAGTGCAATCACAGTTGATAAAAGTGTGAAAGGGAAAAGGAAAGGGCGGGCGCCAAATGTTAACTTGCTGGTGTGGAAAAATGTTCTCGAACCGAGCCTCGGTGCCTTATGCAAAATTTTACCAATGTGCTACAATGTACTGGCCTATAGCTTTCAGGTAATGATACTAATCATAACTAAATTGAATATATTAATTTTACATATATAAACTGAAGTGTTTAAATATATTTAAATTTTTTAACTAATCGTTTACCACCGCGAGGAACAAAATAAAAAAAGAAAATGGAACCAGCAGGAATGGAATACGAGCCACCAAATTGCGAGCTAATAGGTTTGACCACTTGGCTGCCGCCTTCCTGTGGCCTACTCAGGCGAAGTGGCTCTAAGCACTATGGGACTTAACTTCTGAGGTCATAAGTCCTCTAGAACTTAGAACTACTTAAACCTAAATAACCTAAGGACATCACATACATCCATGCCCGAGGCAGGATCCGAACCTGCGACCGTAGCGATCGCGCGGTTGCAGACTGAAGCGCCTAGAACCGCTCGGCCACAACGGTCGGCTCAGGCGAAGTATTATAGAAATTAGAAGGAGGCATATACCTCCTTCTACTCATTTAGATTGAGCCGCCACGCCTTTCCGTGGTCAGATTTTCATTTGGAGACAATCTGCTTATTTAAATCTCATTTTCTCCTCCAATCATCTACAGGAAAATAGCCTCTTTCGTAGATTATCTACAGAAAACACTTCCATACTAAAAGAAGGTGTCATTTTAAAGAATTAAAAAAAATGAAAAAAAAAATGCTGACAGCAGCCGCAATCGAACTCGTGTGTACGAATTAACAGTCAGTGCCGATAACCACTCGCCAGTGGATTCGTTCCTGTAGTAGCTCGTCAAGAACCACCTACAGTATACGCCTGCACAGAATGTTACCCGAAATTTCAAAGTAACATACTGACCTTGTGCTACGAGAAATTTACCAGTCGTAGTGCCGGGAAGGATGACGACACGTAAGAGCACGCGCAGTCGTAAACAGACAGCCGTGTGCCTTCTCTCAGTTGATCGAAGCCCAGCTGATCGTCATTTCAGCACACTGGTTTCTAGTTATCTCCTACAAAGCAATGCAAAACATATTTTCATCCATTTTATTTCCGCACCAGCATGCATTTGAAGAGAAAAGGTGTAACTTTAGTCCGATTTTCTGCTTCCGTTCGAAGAAAAATGGTAATTTTAGCGCGATATTTAGTGTGATTGATTCATAATCAAAACGTCTTCGGTCCCGGGTTCGATACCCGCCACTGCCTAAATTTTGATAAATAATCAGCATTGGCGGCCGAAGACTTCCGGCATAAGAAGCCAGCCTCATTCTGCCAACGGCCTTGTCAAAGAGGGCAGAGGAGCGGATAGAGGTTCAGGGCACTCTCTTGTCCTAGGGGTGGGAAATTGCCCCTAAAGGCGGAAGAATCAGCAATGATCAACGACATGAGGATGCAGAAGGCAATGGAAACCACTGCATTAAAGACACGTAACGTGTATCCACAGGACATGTGGTCTGTAATTGAAGAAGTGTCATGATGATCTCTCCATTGGCAAAAGATTCCGGAATAGTCCCCCATTCGGATCTCCGGGAGGGGACTGCCAAGGGGAAGAAAAAGATTGAATAATCTACGAAAGGATAACGTTCTACGAGTCGGAGCGTGGAATGTCAGAAGCTTGAACGTGGTAGGGAAACTAGAAAATCTGAAAAGGGAAACGCAAAGGCTCAATCTAGATATAGTAGGGGTCAGTGAAGTGAAGTGGAAGGAAGACAAGGATTTCTGGTCAGATGAGTATCGGGTAATATGAACAGCAGCAGAAAATGGTATAACAGGTGTAGGATTCGTTATGAATAGGAAGGTAGGGCAGAGGGAGTGTTACTGTGAACAGTTCAGTGACCGGGTTGTTCTAATCAGAATCGACAGCAGACCAACACCGACAACGATAGTTCGGGTATACATGCCGACGTCGCAAGCTGAAGATGAACAGATAGAGAAAGTGTATGAGGATATTGAAAGGGTAATGCAGTATGTAAAGGGGGACGAAAATCTAATAGTCATGGGCGACTGGAATGCAGTTGTAGGGGAAGGAGTAGAAGAAAAGGTTACAGGAGAATATGGGCTTGGGATAAGGAATGAAAGAGGAGAATGACTAATTGAGTTCTGTAACAAGTTTCAGCTAGTAATAGCGAATACCCCGTTCAAGAATCACAAGAGGAGGAGGTATACTTGGAAAAGGCCGGGAGATACGGGAAGATTTCAATTAGATTACGTCATGGTCAGACAGAGATGCCGAAATCAGATACTGGATTGTAAAGCGTACCCAGGAGCAGATATAGACTCAGATCACAATATAGTAGTGATGAGGAGTAGGCTGAAGTTCAAGACATTAGTCAGGAAGAATAAATACGCAAAGAAGTGGGATACGGAAGTACTAAGGAATGACGAGATAGGTTTGAAGTTCTCTAACGCTATAGATACAGCAATAAGGAATAGCGCAGTAGGCAGTACAGTTGAAGAGGAATGGACATCTCTAAAAAGGGCCATCACAGAAGTTGGGAAGGAAAACATAGGTACAAAGAAGGTAGCTGCGAAGAAACCATGGGTAACAGAAGAAATACTTCAGTTGATTGATGAAAGGAGGAAGTACAAACATGTTCCGGGAAAATCAGGAATACAGAAATACAAGTCGCTGAGGAAAGAAATAAATAGGAAGTACACGGAAGCTAAGACGAAATGGCTGCAGGAAAAATGTGAAGACATCGAAAAAGATATGATTGTCGGAAGGACAGACTCAGCATACAGGAAAGTCAAAACAACCTTTGGTGACATTAAAAGCAACGGTGGTAACATTAAGAGTGCAACGGGAATTCCGCTGTTAAATGCAGAGGAGAGAGCAGATAGGTGGAAAGAATACATTGAAAGCCTCTATGAGGGTGAAGATTTGTCTGATGTGATAGAAGAAGAAACAGGAGTCGATTTAGAAGAGATAGGGGATCCACTATTAGAATCGGAATTTAAAAGAGCTTTGGAGGACTTACGGTCAAATAAGGCAGAAGGGATGGATAACATTCCATCAGAATTTCTAAAATCATTGGGGGAAGTGGCAACAAAACGACTATTCACGTTGGTGTGTAGAATATAGGAGTCTGGCGATATACCATCTGACTTTCGGAAAAGCATCATCCACACAATTCCGAAGACGGCAAAAGCTGACAAGTGCGAGAATTATCGCACAATCAGCTTAACAGCTCATGCATCGAAGCTGCTTACAAGAATAATATACAGAAGAATGGAAAAGAAAATTGAGAATGCGCTAGGTGACGATCAGTTTGGCTTTAGGAAAAGTAAAGGGACGAGAGAGGCAATTCTGACGTTACGGCTAATAATGGAAGCAAGGCTAAAGAAAAATCAAGACACTTTCATAGGATTTGTCGACCTGGAAAAAGCGTTCGACAATATAAAATGGTGCAAGCTGTTCGAGATTCTGAAAAAAGTAGGGGTGAGCTATAGGGAGAGACGGGTCATATACGAGGGCTGTCCAGAAAGTAAGTTACGATCGGTCGCGAAATGGAAACGACTATGAAGATCCGATAAAGCTTTTCAAAGATGTGTTGGGCAGTGTCTCTAGTACGACTCTAGGTGGAATTATGTCGCTCTTTTCATTCCTGAGCTCTTAGTGAGCGCGTAAAAAAAAATGGCTCTGAGCACTATGGGACTCAACTGCTGAGGTCATTAGTCCCCTAGAACTTAGAACTAGTTAAACCTAACTAACCTAAGGACATCACAAACATCCATGCCCGAGGCAGGATTCGAACCTGCGACCGTAGCGGTCTTGCGGTTCCAGACTGCAGCGCCTTTAACCGCACGGCCACTTCGGCCGGCTAGCGCGTAAAGATGTTATAGAAAATAGTGTCTCCCACCAAGTACGAGGGCCTGGTGAGAATTTTCCCCTGAAGCTATGCAACCAACATTACATAACTGTCGTGCGGTTTCTTCTTCAAGACAATTCTCAGCCTCATTCTGCAGGGGCAATGAAGATGTTCCTACATCGTTTGAATTGGAAATGTTTGGTTACCCACGATACAGACCGTAATTGTCTCCCACTGAGATTCATCTCTGCTCAAACGAACCGCTGGCTGTGAAGACAGCATTTTGGCACAGACAACGAGCTTTAGGCCAGCGTAGAGAATTGGCGGAAAGCACTGGCGGCTGCCTTCTATGATGAGGGTATTGGAAAGTTGGTACAACGCTACGCCGAATGTCTGAGTCAGAACGGCGACTACGTAGAGAAGTAGCTGAAAGGTGTAGCTAACTGTTACAAATGAAACATTTCTGATTTTCACTGTGATTTTCATTTCGCGATCAATCGTAACTTACTTCCTGAACAGCCCTCGTACAATATGTACAACAACCACGAGGGAATAATAAGAGTGGACGATCAAGAACGAAGTGTTCGTATTAAGAAGAGTGTAAGACTAGGCTGCAGCCTTTCGCCCCTACTCTTCAATCTGCACATCGAAGAAGCAATGATGGAAATAAAAGAAAGGTTCAGGAGTGGAATTAAAATACAAGGCGAAAGGATATCAATGATACGATTCGCTGGCCGGCCGAAGTGGCCGTGCGGTTAAAGGCGCTGCAGTCTGGAACCGCAAGACCGCTACGGTCGCAGGTTCGAATCCTGCCTCGGGCATGGATGTTTGTGATGTCCTTAGTTAGGTTTAACTAGTTCTAAGTTCTAGGGGACTAATGACCTCAGCAGTTGAGTCCCATAGTGCTCAGAGCCATTTGAACCATTTGAACGATTCGCTGATGACATTGCTATCCTGAGTGAAAGTGAAGAAGAATTAAATGATCTGCTGAACGGAATGAACAGTCTAATGAGTACACAGTATGGTCTGAGAGTAAATCGGAGAAAGACGAAAGTAATGAGAAGTAGTAGAAATGAGAACAGCGAGAAACTTAACATCAGGATTGATGGTCACGAAGTCAATGAAGTTAAGGAATTCTGCTACCTAGGCAGTAAAATAACCAATGACGGACGGAGCCAGGAGGATATCAAAAGCAGACTCGCTATGGCAAAAAAGGCATTTCTGGCCAAGAGAA
This sequence comes from Schistocerca serialis cubense, assembly GCF_023864345.2. Taxonomy (NCBI): domain Eukaryota; kingdom Metazoa; phylum Arthropoda; class Insecta; order Orthoptera; family Acrididae; genus Schistocerca; species Schistocerca serialis. Next base: position 421,794,884 of record NC_064641.1, read on the forward strand.
GTCTACTAATATCAAATACCGGCCTTAAATTGAGGAAGAAATTTCTGAGGATGTACGTCTGGAGTACAGCATTGTATGGTAGTGAAACATGGACTGTGGGAAAACCGGAACAGAAAAGAATCGAAGCATTTGAGATGTGGTGCTATAGACGAATGTTGAAAATTAGGTGGACTGATAAGGTAAGGAATGAAGAGGTTCTACGCAGAATCGGAGAGGAAAGGAATATGTGGAAAACACTGATAAGGAGAAGGGACAGGATGATAGGACATCTGCTAAGACATGAGGGAATGACTTCCATGGTACTAGAGGGAGCTGTAGAGGGCAAACACTGTAGAGGAAGACAGAGATTGGAATACGTCAAGCAAATAATTGAGGACGTAGGTTGCAAGTGCTACTCTGAGATGAAGAGGTTAGCACAGGAAAGGAATTCGTGGCGGGCCGCATCAAACCAGTCAGTAGACTGATGTCCAAAAAAAAAAAAAACATGACACTGCCAAAGCATATACCAGTGCTGCAACATCTGCAACAACCTGACGCCTTGCGTTCTCTGCCATGTTATCCTCCACACAGTTCCGACTTGGCCCCTTCCGATTTTCATCTCCTTCCCAAACTTAAAGAACATCTTCGAGGACTTCACTTTGATAGTAACGAAGCGATGCAAGCAGAGGTGATGTTGTTGCTCCGTCAAAAGAGTCAAACATTCTACAGTGACGGTATCAACAAACTGGCCTCTCGCTGGGAGAAATGTGTCCGTCGCCAGGGTGACTATGTTGAGAAATAAATATGTAGACATGAAGATGTAATACGTTAAGGACGCTTCTTTTATTTAAAAAGCTTTAAGAGTTTACACATAAAAGATTCGGAAGTATTAATTTTCAGCACGCCCTCATAATTTTCTGTATTTTGTTGCCGCGCGGGATTAGCCGAGCGGTCTTAGGGGCTGCGGTCATGGACTGTGCGGCTAGTCCCGGCGGAGGTTCGAGTCCTCCCTCGGGCATGGGTGTGTGTGTTTGTCCTTAGGATAATTTAGGTTAAGTAGTGTGTAAGCTTAGGGACTGATGACCTTAGCAGTTAAGTCCCATAAGATTTCACACACATTTTTTTGTATTTTGTTAAAGAGAAATAATGAATCAATAGAAACTTCTTATATGCTACAGTGAAAAATCTAAAACCTGATTCCCTTTTATTATGTGAACAGTTCCAGATATCGGAAGTAAGTTTTCGGCAAATAATAGTACGCAGTGGGGCACATAATATGGTTATATGGGTAATATTTTTAACTCCGTATCAAGGAGGTTGTCGAAGCAAGTATATTTCTGTTTTTAATTTGAAAGAAATACATCTTTAATGACTTCGAAAACTCTTGGGAAGACGAGTGCAGTGACACAACGGTTGTTACTGTTGGTGTCAGAACCTCGTGATCACATGGTTAGCGTTTCTGACTATCGATTACAGGCCCCCTTAGTTCTGTTTCTGGCCGAGGTAGGGATTATACCCGATCGGGACTGGATGTGTGTCTGTTGTTCTCATCAACGTTTTATCCTCATCGACGCGCAAATCGCCGAAGTGGCGTGAAATAAAAGTACCTGCACTTAGCGGCCAAACTTCCTAAAAGGTGACACCCGGCAACAGTGACATACACACATTTTGTTAATGTTCGCTATGAATCATTTCGCAAAAAATATCCGGGAAACGAGTTAAAATGAAAGGGTAAGGAGGCCGGAGTCCGTTATTGGTGTGTAAACACCGCCAAATCGGAGTCCCATTACAGGCTCCAGTATACAGGGTGAGTCACTAACTATTGCCACCAACAATATCTCCGAAAGTATGATAGGAGTTGAAAAGTTTGTGAGACAAACGTTGCATGGGACAGGGGGGGGGGGGGGGGGGCATAATATGACGTTGGTTTTTTGTTGCTAGGTGGGGTCGTGTCAGAGATATGAAGGTCAACTTTGTTTTTATAAACGGGATGATATAGTTTGGTACTTATTTTCTGATAGCGGTTATCGAGACAAATCCAATGTGTGTAACAGTAAGGTCTTCGAAGGTCAACGAAGATCACAAAGGTGGCATAAACGTCCATTTACATACGGTGTTTGAAGTGATGACCATTGGTATCAATGCAGTGCTGCAATCTTCTTATCATGGATTGAGTGGTATTCCTTAGTTGTGAACAGCATTATGGGGGAGGGATATTTTCGAACAGGATAACGTTATCGACAGGGATGTCAAATTGATTCCATATGTTTAGATTTCCAGAAGGCTTTCGACACCGTTCGTCACAAGCGTCTTCTAACCAAACTGCGTGCCTATGGAATATCGCGTCAGTTGAGCGACTGGATTCGTGATTTCCTGTCATAAAGGTCACAGTTCGTAGTAACAGACGGAAAGTCATCGAGTAAAACAGAAATAATGTTCGGCGTTCCGCAAAGAAGTGTTATAGGCCCTTTGTTGTTCCTGATCTATATTAACGACATAGGAGACAATCTCATAGCCGTCTTGTATTGTTTGCAAATGATGCGAAAAGTAGCAACTGATCCTGAATAAAGAGAAGTGTGAAGTTATTCACTGAGTAATAAAAGAAATCCGCTTAATTTCGATTACGCGATAAGTCACACAAATCTGAAGGCTATAAATTCAACTAAATACTTAGGGATTACAATTACAAATTACAATTAAATTGGAACGATCACATAGATAATGTTGTGGGTAGAGCAAAGCAAAGACTGCGATTCATTGGCAGAACACTTAGAAGGTGCAACAGGTCTGCTAAAGAGACTGCTTACACTGCGCTTGTCCGCCCTACTCTGAAGTATTACTGTGCGGTGTGGGATCCCCATCAGGTGGGAGTGACGGATGACATGGAAAAAGTTCAAAGAAGGGCGGCTCATTTTGTACTATCGCGAAGAAGGGGAGATAGTGCCACAGACATGATACGTGAATTGCAGTGGCAATCATTAAAAAAAGGCCTTTTTCGTTGCGACGGGATCTTCTTACGAAATTTCAATCACCAGTTTTCTCCTCCGATTGCGAAAACATTCTGTTGGCACCCACCCACATGGGGAGAAATGATAAAATTAGAGAAATCAGGGCTCGCACAGAAAATTTTAAGTGCTCGTTTTTCCCGCGCGCCGTTCGAGAGTGGAACGATAGAGAGATAGCTTGAAAGTGTTTCATTGAACCTTCTGCAGAGTAATCCCGTAGACCTATATAACACAATGCACGTCTGCATGGTGCGTTCAACATTCTGGCGGTTACACCAGTTATTAATGTACTAGCATGTCATTTCATATTTGCAATGGCGTATCTCGCGCTTACATTAACCTGTGATCTTGCAATGTTAATCACTTAAATATGTTACCTAGACAAATGTATCCCCAAAATTTCATTGCTCTACAAAGCTGCTGTACCCCCCACCCTACAAGTGGACTATACTGGACGACATGTGCCAGCGCTCCCAGGCAGAATGAAAAGACATGTAACTCTCGCCAGTACGAGTATCTCTAAATATACACTCCAGACTAACCTTACCCAATGTGATGGACACAGAACGATTTTCTGCTCCTCTATTAGGTTTTTTTACATATCTTCTAGCAATACCACACACCCTGAAACAATAATAATGCGGTAGTTTATATCATATCACGTCTCTTTATTCCTCCTGGGAGCCTGATCCCTGCTGTTGCTAATGTTTCTTATGATGAACAGAACAAGAAAGATCCTACCCACGCATAGGTTAGGGGAGGAGGGGGTGATTGATTCTGATTGGTCCAGAGAGAAAGAGGGAGGGGATGGGAGTGATTGGTGCTTAAACTATTAGCAACATTTATCCGTAAAGTAGCCCATAGATTTCCGCTTGTGAATGGCAGGCGTCGCCAAGTTACGACTCGTTTGCTGTGATGGATTGCCCCTTCCCTCAGTAACTGATTTGAAAGCAGTACCTTTTGTACCAGCCACCGGGTTGGTCACGTGCCAATGATTACACATACATATGGTTCAAATAGCACAGTCATGTGGCGCTCTCTTACTCGCGGCCGTGGCCGCTCGAAGAGTTTCATACTCTGCCGGCATCTCACTTGGCTCGTTCGACCCGCATTATCCGGTGAACGCAGGAGGGACTTCCTCTAAGCTAAGTGTGTATTTGTGGCAGTGTGACTGCCTTTGGTTGACAGTCTTGGAAATCGGTAAAACTGTGACGCTCACACAATTTTTCCACGACGTTACACACTAGTGTCATACATTTTCTTAATATTTACCGGGATATGCCGTGGCATCGTTATTTATATATAAGAACGAGCGCTTTTTAACACACACTAGTACCCCATGGATGACTTTTCAAGAGTTAAAATATCGAGCTGCGGTGTTTCTGTTAGGTGTAACAACCAGACTAGCTCCACCAAGGTGTGGGCGTTTCCCTGGGTGATCTTGAATAATTCCCGATGATTCCCTATGGGCAAGGGAGCGGGAGGTGACCTTGATTCTATATCGCCCAAGTGTGTAATCTGACAACAGGAAGTTCATATCAGTGACCCTGAGATAAGATCGTTATCCCTGCTCTTTCTCTCATTGATTACTATCACTCCTAGCGGCGGAACGCTTACTTCGGTAACTCCAAGATATACTCATGCCATAACTCTTTAATTGAGGAGATCAATGGGCGATAAACACTAATTTTCCTGAATGAAATTTTCAGACTGCAGCGGAGTGTGTACCCATATGAAACTTGCTGGCAGATTAAAACTGTGTGCAGGACCGAGACTCGAACTCAAGACTTTCGCCTTTCGCGGGAAATTACTAAAAGGTAAGAGATGAGGTACTGGCGGAAGTACAGCTCTGAGGAATGGTCGTGAGATGTGGCTGGGTAGCTCAGTTGATAGAACACTTGCCCGCGAAAGGCAACGGTCCGAACTCGAGTGGCCGCGGTGGTCTCGCGGTTCTAGGCGCTCAGTCCGGAACCGCGCGACTGCTACGGTCGCAGGTTCGAATCCTGCCTCGGGCATGGATGTGTGTGATGTCCTTAGGTTAGTTAGGTTTAAGTAGTTCTAAGTTCTAGGGGACTGATGACCATAGCTGTTAAGTCCCATAGTGCTCAGAGCCATTTGAACCATTTCGAGCTCGAGTCTCGGTAGAGCACACAGTTTTAATCTGTCAGAAAGTTTCACTAATTTTCTTTCCTTTCTTCCTCCTCAAACGTGTAGTTACGTCACATTTGGAAGCAAGGCTATGACGTTTACAGTGACTTGAAAATACACAGATGGAATTTTAAGAACGGAATTCCTCACAGGTTGGTCAAGTATATGCTGGAAGAACGACAACACGTTAGCAAAATGAGTCATACTTCAAATGTAAACCTTCATATGACCTCGAACTATTCCGTATTCCGTACGCTCTCTCACGGTACTGCTAGTTACGCTTCGTTAGCGGGAAATCCTTTGTGAATTTTGGTTGAAAGGGGAAGAGATGGCGGGAAGTGAAACTTTGTCTTCGAAGCATACTTGGTTAACTAAGTTTCTAGAGAAATGCGTGAGGCAATAAGCCGGCCTCTTGTATTAATACGGTACACAGTCTCATGAATATTCACTCCTACGAATATTTCAGTAATCAGTAACTTGGCTTCTGGCTCCACATCAGTTCAACAAGCAAGCAGAGGAACTCCTTTTCTTTCAAGAAACAGCAGTGGAATTAATTTTTGTGAACTAGACACAGATGCAAACTTGATACACACAGAAAAAATTGAGGCAGCACATATGAGAGTCCTCAAAAAAATGGGTAGAATGATACCATATGGCGTTATTCCTATGGCGTTATTTCTGTAAAGATGGCACTGATTTATGTACGACAAGGTAAAGATGACAAAGTATGGAGGGCGGGGGGGGGGGGGGGGATGTAACGTAATGTTGACAGGCAGCTACCACTACCAGAGTCACACAGCACTAACCGCAGCGATGCGAGCACTTAAGCGAGGGAAAAAAAGAAACAGTAACTAAAATGCGAGAACAAACACTGTAAGCGGTGCTGATAAGCACGTGGTCCTGAACAGAATGAAAGCTGGACAGGAACTTTGGCACATGCCATGATGTTCATACATCTCAACCACTCGTTCCACACGAATACAAACGTGTGACGTGAGGCAAAAGCTGCCTTTCGTCTCTGTTGTTGTTTTTGTGAGGATCGCATATTCGCACACTTCACAGATAATTACTATTTTTAGTCATTTTTTCTTAAGCTTATTCTTTCCTCTGGTCGCGTAGAGAGGTGTGATGTATTGATAGACATGCAGTAAAAGCTGTTTAAACTACATCCAGCAAAAAATATAATCTTATCCTCAATTACATATCCCAACTTACAGCTCTTCATTTTCCGCATTATTGTCTGATCCTAAATACTTTCTTACAATATTGCTTAAAATGTTTAATGTAATTTGTTATGAAATGAATAAAGACTGTCGACAAGCAGTATACGGATGGACAGGACAGGACTGGAATTGGAGATGCGAAGGGAAGTAAAGTCACATTGCCATTTTGTCTGAGATTCGGCGTGTAACGATACAGATTTTGCAACCCTAAACGCAATGACAGTAAATTATTCACATAATTTTCGTTTTACAGTAGAAGAAGAGAATACCAGAAAGAGCACAAAATGTTCTATATCAAATTATGCGATAATGATCTATATACACTCCTGGAAATGGAAAAAAGAACACATTGACACCGTGTGTCAGACACACCATACTTGCTCCGACACTGCGAGAGGGCTGTACAAGCAATGATCACACGCACGCACAGCGGACACACCAGGAACCGCGGTGTTGGCCGTCGAATGGCGCTAGCTGCGCAGCATTTGTGCACCGCCGCCGTCAGTGTCAGCAGTTTGCCGTGGCATACGGAGCTCCATCGCAGTCTTTAACACTGGTAGCATGCCGCGACAGCGTGGACGTGAACCGTATGTGCAGTTGACGGACTTTGAGCGAGGCCGTATAGTGGGCATGCGGGAGGGCCGGGTGGACGTACCGCCGAATTGCTCAACACGTGGGGCGTGAGGTCTCCACAGTACATCGATGTTGTCGCCCAGTGGTCAGCGGAAGGTGCACGTTGCCCGTCGACCTGGGACCGGACCGCAGCGACGCACGGATGCACGCCAAGACCGTAGGATCCTACGCAGTGCCGTAGGGGACCGCACCGCACTTCCCAGCAAAATTAGGGACACTGTTGCTCCTGGGGTATCGGCGAGGACCATTCGCAACCGTCTCCATGAAGCTGGGCTACGGTCCCGCACACCGTTAGGCCGTCTTCCGCTCACGCCCCAACATCGTGCAGCCCGCCTCCAGTGGTTGTCGCGACAGGCGTGAATGGAGGGACGAATGGAGACGTGTCGTCTTCAGCGATGAGAGTCGCTTCTGCCTTGGTGCCAATGATGGTCGTATGCGTGTTTGGCGCCGTGCAGGTGAGCGCCACAATCAGGACTGCATACGACCGAGGCACACAGGGCCAACACCCGGCATCATGGTGTGGGGAGCGATCTCCTACACTGGCCGTACACCACTGGTGATCGTCGAGGGGACACTGAATAGTGCACGGTACATCCAAACCGTCATCGAACCCATCGTTCTACCATTCCTAGACCGGCAAGGGAACTTGCTGTTCCAACAGTACAATGCACGTCCGCAAGTATCCCGTGCCACCCAACGTGCTCTAGAAGGTGTAAGTCAACTACCCTGGCCAGCAAGATCTCCGGATCTGTCCCCCATTGAGCATGTTTGGGACTGGATGAAGCGTCGTCTCACGCGGTCTGCACGTCCAGCACGAACGCTGGTCCAACTGAGGCGCCAGGTGGAAATGGCATGGCAAGCCGTTCCACAGGACTACATCCAGCATCTCTACGATCGTCTCCATGGGAGAATAGCAGCCTGCATTGCTGCGAAAGGTGTATATACACTGTACTAGTGCCGACATTGTGCATGCTCTGTTGCCTGTGTCTATGTGCCTGTGGTTCTGTCAGTGTGATCATGTGAAGTATCTGACCCCAGGAATGTGTCAATAAAGTTTCCCCTTCCTGGGACAATGAATTCACGGTGTTCTTATTTCAATTTCCAGGAGTGTAAATAAAACCTCCAAACACTAAAATATATGTTGTTGATCAATATCCAATCTTTCAGGAAATTTACCTCCTGACACCAAAACCTTTAAGAATGAGCAGTTCTTACAACACTTTAGCAATAGCTTGAAGCATCACACACAGTCGCCAAAAACTGAGAGCAAGTTTCTCGCTCGCTACTCTGATTAGCATGCAAGAGGCGTGTCGCCTCCCTGATGAGAAACCGACAGAGTTACTATTCCTCGAAGCACAGAAATTCTTCCGCAACTATTGACTGAATGTTGATTGAAATCAGACGCTCCAGTTGCCAATTAATTTCAATGTTATCCACACTTATTGAAATATACCGTGCTACTATACCGTGGTTGGATGAATTTCTTATTCAAACCCAACGTTTTATCTCCATTTGCTGTGGACATCTTCAAGGGGGTTGCAGCTTTTTTTGAAGGTTCGATGCACAGCCTGACTCGATATGGACTGAAGTAAAATTCCGTTTCCGCGTGCGCCTGCGCTGAGACGTGACGTCACGTTGTTTTTCAACAGCGAAGCGCAGTTGTCCGTTGTCGTTTGCTGTCGTCCGCTGTTGCTGTCACCCCCCAGAAAAGTCTGTATTAGCTGTAATTTCTCGAATTATGTCGTTGTGGTAATTTGGCGAGACGTATATGGGAGGAAGTAATATGTTATCCGATTCTTGGTTCAAATGGCTCTGAGCACTATGGGACTTAACATCTGTGGTCATCAGTCCCCTAGAACTTAGAACTACTTAGACCTAACTAACCTAAGGACATCACACACATCCATGCCCGAGGCAGGATTCGAACCTGCGACCGTAGCGGTCACGCGGTTCCAAACTGACGCGCTTAGAACCGCACGGCCACACCGGCCGGCTATCCGATTCTTCCCGGAAAGTATTCTCTCGAAATTTCAATAGCAAACCTGTCAGTGATGCACAGCAACGCTCATAACGACATGGAATACTGTAAATTCTTGCTATTTCTAGGAGTTTGCTAGCACCCTTGGGTTTGAAACTTCCTGGCAGATTAAAACTGTGTGCCGGACCGAGATTCGAACACGGGACCTTCGCAGAAGAGCTTCTATGAAGTCTGGAAGGGATGAAACAAGATACTGACAGAATTGAAGCTGTGAGGACGAGTCACGAACCGTGCCTAGGTAGCTCAGTTGGGAGAGCACTTACCTGCGAAAGGCAAAGGTCCCGAGTTCGAGTCTCGGTCTGGCACACAGTTTTAATCTGCCAGGAAGTTTCATATCAGCGCACACTCCGCTGCAGAGTAAAAATCTCATTCTGGAAACCCTTGGGTTTGTTGATTACAGCGATATTCCGTATCGTCAAGATCTTTCCAAAGCAGTCACTAACGTCTTTAATCAACAACAGGAAAACCGTATTGGTGTACTGACTTCCAAATCTTTGAGCATGGTACACTCACCGCTCAGTGTTATCATGACGGACCTCATGTGTATCTTTTTACGGGTTTATTCGGTTTTGACTTCATTTTTGTGGAGCACAATGCGCAGTCGCATCGAGATGCGCAGGTGGAGTAGTTCTTGGAAGGAGAGGATTATGGGAAAATGGACCGACTTAACCGTCTGACTACCATTGGGACGTATGTGTCCCACCAAAGGTTATAAGCGAACCAACCGCAATTTGTTGCAAATGGTGTATATCAATGTTCCTCTGGTAAAGGGAACCTTAATAATGGTTAGCAGCATTCTCATAATTACAGGCTGCATCTGTAGGTTGTGGTGTCATCATGTGTGATTGTTAACTCTTGTCTCCGCACAGATGACAAAATGGTAGATATCGAAATAGGTGACATAGGGGTAGAAAAACAATTAAAATCGCTCAGAAGAGGAAAGACCACTGGACCTGATGGGATACCAGTTCTATTTTACACAGAGTACGCGAAGGAACTTGCCCCCCCCCCCCCCCCCTTCTTGCAGCGGTGTACCGTAGGTCCCTAGAAGAGCGTAGCGTTCCAAAGGGTTGGAAAAGGGCACAGGTCATCCCCGTTTTCAAGAAGGGACGTCGAACAGATGTACAGAACTATAGACCTATATCTCTAACGTCGATCAGTTGTAGAATTTTGGAACTAGTATTATGTTCGAGTATAATCACTTTTCTGGAGACTAGAACTTCTACGCTGTAGGAATCAGCATGGGTTTCGAAAAAGATGATCTTGTCAAACCCAGCTCGCGCTATTCGTCCACGAGACTCAGAGGGCCATAGACACGGGATCCCATGTAGATGCCGTGTTTCTTGACTTACGCAAGGCGTTCGATACAGTTCCCCACAGTCGTTTAATGAACAAAGTAAGAGCATATGGACTATCAGACCAATTGTGTGATTGGATTAAAGAGTTCCTCGATAACAGAACGCAGCATGTCATTCTCAATGGAGAGAAGTCTTCCGAAGTAACAGTGATTTCAGGTGTGCCGCAGGGGAGTGTCGTAGGACCGTTGCTATTCACAAGATACATAAATGACCTTGTGGATAACATTGGAAGTTCACTGAGGCTTTTTGCGGATGATGCTGTAGTAGATCGAGAGGTTGTAACAATGGAAAATTGTACTGAAATGCAGGAGGATCTGCAACGAACTGACGCATGGTGCAGGGAATGGCAATTGAATCCCAATGTAGACAAGTGTAATGTGCTGCGAATACATAGAAAGAAATATCCTTTATCATTTAGCTACAATATAGCAGGTCAACAACTGCAAGCAGTTGATTTCACAAAATATCTGGGAGTAAGCATTAGGAGTGCTTTAAAATAGAATGATCATATAAAGTTGATCGTCGGTAAAGCAGATGCCAGACTGAGATTCACTGGAAGAATCCTACGGAAATGTAATCCGAAAACAAAGGAAGTAGGTTACAGTACACATGTTCGCCCACTGCTTGAATACTGCTCACCATTGTGCGATCCGTACCAGATAGGGTTGATAGAAGAGAGGGAGAAGATCCAACGGAGAGCAGCGCGCTTCGTTACAGGATCATCTAGTAATCGCGAAAGCGTTACGGAGATGATAGATAAACTGCAGTGGAAGACTGCAGGAGAGACGCTCAGTAGCTCGGTACGGGCTTTTGTTGAAGTTTCGAGAACATACCTTCACCGAGGAGTCAAGCAGTGTATTGCTCCCTCCTGTGTATATCTCGCGAAGACACCATGAGGATAAAATCAGAGAGATTAGAGCCCACACAGAGGCATACCTACAATCTTCCTTTCCACGAACAATACGAGACTGGAATAGAAGGGAGAAAACCGATACCCTCCGCCACACACCGTCAGGTGGCTAGCGGAGTATGGATGTAGATGTAGAATTAGTTGGCACCTGCAGATAGACAACCCAAAGACTGTTTTCAGATTGCCTTGTAGTTTTTCCTCAGTCGTCTTCTGAAACCCTGGAGGTACTTATGAATAGTCCTGTACGTTTTTGCCCCATCCCCCGCCCCCCCCCCCCCCCAACTTTGGAAAACAAACAGCCGGGAAATATTGTTTTATATTGTTACTTCTGACTAAAACATTAATTAAAATTACCAGACATTGACGTTTTTGAGACAAAATTGGTAATAGAAGGGGTAAATCCCATCGAGTACGTGTGGGAGCCTTTGGGGATTTGGGGAGACATACTGCGGCACGTCCACATGCACCAACGGCCACCCACCAACTGCCAACCGGCCGACTTCAAGAACTCAATCGCTCTCTTGTGGCCAACACGGGAGCACGTTGAAGAACATGCATTGCCTTCCGCTGTGATCACACACCCTATTCAGAACCATGTCCCGCCTTTTGTAATGTCCAGGGAATCATCACAAATCGCGGCGACTTCAGTGTACTTACTGTCTTTGAATAACGCTGTCATTTCTTCTAGTCTATCTGCGTATTACTTTCAGTTGCTTACCTTCTTTACTGTGCTGCAGCAGTTATTTTCATGTAAGGTCCAAGTTTCAAATGGCTCTGAGCACTATGGGACTCAACTGCTGAGGTCATGAGTCCCCTAGAACTTAGAACTAGTTAAACCTAACTAACCTAAGGACATCACAAACATCCATGCCCGAGGCAGGATTCGAACCTGCGACCGTAGCGGTCTTGCGGTTCCAGACTGCAGCGCCTTTAACCGCACGGCCACTTCGGCCGGCTCCAAGTTTCATTGAGATATTACAATAAAATGAATGCCCTTAGTTGCATACAGGCGTTGATATAAGTCAACGGGGACAGTTGAAAATATGTGCCCCGAACGGGACTCGAACCCAGGATCTCCTGCTTACGTTGCAGACGCTTTATCCATCTTTCTTTTTTTTCTTTTTTAAATCTCATTTTGTTCACTTTTGTTCGTTGCATCTGCTCTGGGCGGACGTCGTAAGACATCCGTTTAAGTTCGTTGTTGATCCATTAACTCAGTTTTTTTTTATTACAGAGGGTAGCTAAACCCTCTGACCGAGCACGCTGAGCTACCGTGCCGGCTGATCCATCTGAGTGAGCCACCGAGGACACAGAGGAGAGTGCGACTGCAGGGACTTACCTCTGGCACGGCTCCTGTGAGACCCACATTCGCAACTTATTGTTCGGCACTATATTTATAGTGCCCCTGCCCACTGTACTCATTACTCGCGGCTTTTCGCTGACTCACATAAGACTTGGGGCACTGTTTGTCCGAAAGAACAGATACCATATATAAGGCTCACCGGCCATTTGACCATCTTCTTCTTTGCGGATGCACAGTGCCCGAAGTCTTACGGGAATCGTCAGTAGAGCCGCGAGTAATGAGTATGATGGGCAGGGGCACTATGAATATACTGCGGGACAATAAGTTGCGAATGTGGAGACGAGCCAGAGATAAGTCCCTGTAGTCGCACTATCCTCTGTATCCTCCGTGGCTCAGATGGATGCCGGCACGGTAGCTCAGCGTGTTCGGTCAGAGGGTTTAGCTACCCTCAGTAATAAAAAAAAAAAAACTGAGTGAACGGCTCAACGAACAATCTGAACGGGTGTCATTGGATGTCCCACGAACAAATTCAACGAACAAGGTAGAACATAAAAAAATGGATAGAGCGTCTGCCATGTAAACAGGAAATCGTGGGTCCGAGTCTCGATCGGGGCACACATTTTCAACTATTCCCGTTGACTTATATCAATGCCTGTATGCAGCTAAGGGTATTAATTTCATTCTAACGAGCTGCATGGTCACGGATGGTATCTGTTCATTTGGACGTGTCCGAAGGAACAGATACCATATTCATATATACATATCATTGAGATATGTTCCTTTGCGTAACATCCTGCAAAAGTTACTTTAGTCCTCATGTTTTGGACACCTGTATACTACCTTGTTCGACTTGGGCCACACAGTACATTGAAAACACACGCATATACACCGTTAACTACACCGGGATCCAGATCACCTCCCAAATTGAAATATTTCACTAATAATAATGGATATTCGTCCGCTGAGATACAACGAGCGTTACGACAGCCACGAAAGAATCATAGCGATGTACGGGCGTCTGTGAAATCCACAGTTTTCCTGCCGTTTATTAAAGACGTTACTGACCACCTAGGAAACATCTTGACGAAACGGAATTTCGCTGTAATTTACAAACCCACCCGAAAGATACAGGAACATCTTAAGTCGGGCAAGAATGCCCGCGTACCGCTGGAAATAGAAAGAATTTACAGAATTCCATGACACGAGTACTCAAAGAAAGGTCAAAAAACGACTAGAAGAACACAAGGGCAACTGCAGAAGGGCTGTTGTGGAGGATGCTTATTCTTTCTAATTGCCGTAATTTTTCTAATCTTTGATGAAGAAATCGCATGAATTCTACCAATTGTAATGATTATAGAAACATCATATATTATAATCTGAACAGTATGAACGATATTCTTCATCCGGGAGACCACCGGAATCGATCCGCTAAAACTCAGGTACTGCCAGTCACAAGTGCGTACCATGAGAGGCTGTACAGGCAGGCCACAGAAGTTACTAAACACCCTAACAATTTTAATCGGAAGGAGGAGGGTGTGAAACTGAATGATATCTGAATTTCGATGATGACGGAGATGTGCATCCGACTTTTCCGTGGGCTGACAGCAACAGCGGACGACAGCAATCGACAGCGGCTTCAAGGGACATTTCAATTGATGATGATGAGGACCCTCAAAGCAATTTAAATGTTATATGTTTTATTTCGACCCTTGACGCTTTGGACGCATGAACATTTAAAGTATCGAATGGTAACTAATTTCAATGTCATGAAAATATTTGTTTAAAAATAGATGGTACCGAGTGCTGGTAGATTTCCTTCTCCAGGCTGTTCCTCAAACTTAGGCACGAGTTAGCAGACTAAACGAGCGAAATAAAGTGTTTCAAAATACCAGAGTAAACTCCTAACGCATAATTACTGCTCGTGAGATGAGAATTCCTTATTACGATGCAAGATTCTTTCCCGAAGCTCCCTTTGGCTTTAAAAGGTTAATTTGGTTGGTCGGATAATACAACTTTGGATATCTCCTCTCGCAGAAAACTTTTCAAGGCACTCAGCATGCAAAAATTTCGGACTGTTCGAGATGTGAGGGGGAGCTTCTTTCAGAACTGTGTCGAGAAATGCAAAGGAAACTCCCCACATCCAGAACGAAGGATTTAAAACGAAAACAGAAAGACGAACACTCGGTTAGAGTTACAGTCCAGTCGATGGCGTCAGACAGAACACTAGCTCTGCTGTTAATCATGTAAATCACTGACGAAAGCAGCGATTCGTGGACTTTTAACACTCAGAGTCTCAACAATATGAAAACAAATATAATTTCAAAATTTCTCACGAAAGTAACCCTTATTATCACAATGAGCAACGAATACACGAAGAAATTGGCAAAAAGTAAACCCTTAATTTGGTAAAAAAATTTTAGATAGCATAAAACCTTCTTTATTTCCGACGAACGATTTCGACAGACTTTGCAATTATCTTCTGGTCTTTAAATATTTTTGTTACAAAACGTGTTCGTTGTGAATTAGAACTTCACGCCAAGTTGCCATATTAATGAATAAAATCTAGCACGTTATACAAAGGTTTGTCAGAAATTCATTGGTGGAACATGTTAAGCCAACGTAAACAGATGAATTATCGTGCATGTTAATATATGTTGTGACTTTTAAGATTTAACAATCATCTGCGAACATCGCCATGTGCACAAGGCACTTTCTGATTGTAAATCTTTTATTTCTGGCAAACATTTGTACACACATCAAAAAACGTTTTGCATTGCCTCGGTTCCGAGAGTTTCGGAACCTGTACAGAAATTGGAATAGAAATCAACATAAACATCATTTCCGCCCTCTTTATTGCTCATGAAAACCACACATTCCATGTAGTACCACCATACAGCGAGACCTTCAGAGGTGGTCGTCCAAATTGCTGTACACACCGGTACCTCTAATACCCAGTAGCACGTCCTCTAGCATTGATGCAGGCCTCTATTCGTCGTGGCATGCTATCGACAGGTTCATCAAGGCACTGTTGGTCCAGATTGTCCGACTCCTCAACAGCGATTCGGCGTATATCCCTCAGAGTGGTTCATCGGTCACGTCGTCTATAAACACCCCTTTTCAATATATCCTAGGCAAGTTCGATAGGGTTCATGTCTGGAAAATATGCTGGCCACTCTAGTCGACCGATATCGTTATCCTGAAGGAAGTCATTCACAAGATGTGCACGATGGGGGCGCGAATTTTCGTCCCTGAAGACGAATGCCTCGCCAATATGCTGCCGATATGGTTGCACAATCGGTCGGAGGATGGCATTCACGTATCGTACAACCGTTATGACGCCTTCCATGACCACCAGCGGCGTACCTCGGCCCCACACAATGCCACCCCAAAACCGCAGGGAACCCCCATCTTGCTGCACTCGCTGAACAGTGTGTCTAAGGCGTTCAGCCTGGCCGGGTTGCCTCCAAACACGTCTCCGAGGATTGTCTGTTTGAAGGCATTCATCAGTGAAGAGAACGTGATGCCAATCCTGAGCGGTCCATTCGGCATGTTGTTGGGCCCATCTGTACCGCACTGCATGGTGTCGTGGTTGCAAAGATGGACCTCGCCATGGACGTCGGGAGTGAAGTTGCGTATCACGCAGCCTGTTGCGCACAGTTTGAGTCGTAACACGATCTGTGGCTGCACGAAAAGCATTGCTCAACATGGTGGCGTTGCTGTCAGAGTTCCTCCGAACCATAATCCGTAGGTGGCGGTCATCCACTGCAGCAGTAGCCCTTGTCCGGCCTGAGCGAGGCATGTCATCGACAGTTTGCGTCTCTCTGTATCTCCTCCATGTCCGAACAACATCGCTTTGGTTCACTCCTAGACGCCTGGACACTTCCTTTGTTGAGAGCCCTTCCTGGCAAAAAGTAACAATGCGGATGCGATCGAACCGCGCTATTGACCGTCTAGGCATGGTTGAACTACAGACAACACGTGCTGTGAACTACCTTCCTGGTGGAATGACTGGAACTGATCGCCTGTCGGACTCCCTCCGTCTAATAGGCACTGCTCATGCATGGTTGTTTACAATTTTGGGCGGGTTTAGTGACCTCTCTGAACAGTGAAAGGGTTGTGTCCGTGATACAATATCTACAGTCAACGTCAATCTTGAGGGGTTCTGGGAACTGGGGTGATGCAAAACATTTTTTGATGTGTGTATAATGTTATCCACTAATATGACAACTTGGCACGAGGTTCCAACTCACAACAAAAATGTTTGAAGCCCAGAAGATAATGACAAAGTCTGTCGAAACCGGTTGTAGAAAATCAAGAAGTTTTTATGCGATCTCCGCTACTGAATGTGAAACGTCCCCCTAGAAAAATTAATGAATTACTGTGCTGATAAACCTCTTACATTATTTGCTTTTCAAACAGCTGAGCAAAACTGAACGTACTCAGACATTACTCTCTTTACTTATTCTGATCAACACTAAACTGACACACAATATTTTTAGCGCAACGCAATCTGACTTTTAATAATCCCTACAAAAGAATGGCCCTGACTAACAATAACCTATACCTTTCATGAATCACTTACCTCACAAAAATCTTCGTTACTCGAACTACTGCAATACAGCGAGCGCTACTATTGCCAGCTAAATAAAAGATTCAAACTACTGAAGGCGCTAACTACTGATAGGCATAGTTAGCAAATGAAAGATTTTGATAGAGAACGAACAATGTATTTACCTTAATAGTGTTCAAAAGTCATAATATATATAAGTTCATGACATCCAGTCTTACAAATTTAGTGTCTCTGACCAGATCATCCGCTCTCAAAACTCCGCCATCTCACTCCCCACATCCACCACTGCTGGCGGCTCACCTCCAACTGCGCAACGCTACGCGCTGTTAACAGCCAGCTGGCCAACACTACAATGGCGAATATTACTCCAACAATGCAAACCAACCACAGCCTTCACACAGCACAGTCAGTGATTTTCATATAGAGCGCTACGTGGCGTTACCAACATCAAAACCTAAACAGCCTATTTACAAATGTTTTTCGCAAGTAAAGTAGATCGCTGCTTCTCATTTCTCCAAATGAGAAAACTCCAACTCTCACTTGTTTTAAGGGGATGTTTTCCGTTTGGAAGCATTAGGACGTATAGTTTTCAGCCACTCTTCATTTCATGTGATATATTTGAGAGCAAATTCACATTTTTCCTAGACGCAGTTCCACATCTCGGAAGTTCCATGAACTCATGATGCCTAAAACAAATCATTACCTAGATAACAAGCAAAAATGAGCCAAAAATTTGATGAATTTTGTATCAAAACTACATACTGGCCCAGTGGTTTTATTTCGATACCCATCCGTACAAGAAGTTGCACAAACAAAAATATACCTTACAATAACTTTGGATATACTTATTTGTCAATGATCTCCTCCGTACAGCCACTACAAAAAATCGCATGACGAAATGTCTTACAATCACGAAGCACAGTTCCCGCGCCGACTGTTGCTTTGAACGCTGTAGTGGTAAAGGCACTGCTACTCAAAAACACAATTAATAAAATGGTGGCTTCAGATAGGACCACTGGTACTCAAAAGGTTAAACGTTCCATTTCACAGCTGGCTGGCGGAAACCTTAATCGGTGGTTGCCGGAAAGGGGATTTCAATCTCACTCCTTCCGAATAGAGTTAACCAATTTGGTTCCTTCCTAAGTGACTGTCAATTCGATTTTCTCTAACCCAAAGTGTCGATAATGAAATGTGAAGCAATTATGTCACACGTCGTCCCCTACAATCACACATGATCTTCTGCCAACTATACATGTAGGGCAACAGGCAGAGTCCACATTTCTAGATTTCCGGAAACCATTTCACACGGTGCCCCATTGCAGGCTATTAACAAGGATACAAGCATATACAATAAGTTCACAGATACGCGAGTATACGCGAGTATCTTCTTAAGTAATACAACCCAGTATGTTGTCCACGACGGCGAATGGTCATCAGAGACAAGGATATTATCAGGAGCGCCCAACAGAAGCGTGATAGCACCGCTGTTGCTCTCTTTATACATAAATGATTTGGCGGACAGGGTGAGCAGCAATCTGCGGTTGTTTGCAGATGACGGTAAGGTTTCGTTATTGGTAGGAGGATACAAGATCACTTAGACAAAATTTCTAGTTGGTGTTATGAACGACTGCTAGCTCTAAATGTGCAAAAATGTGAGTTAACGCGGATGAGTAGGAAGAACAAACCTGTAATATTCGGTTACGGTATTATTAGCGTTCTGCTTGATACAGTCAAGTCGTTTAAATATCTGGGCGTAACGTTGCAGAGCGATATGAAATGGAATGAGCATGTGAGAACTGTGATAGGGAAGGAAAATGGTCGACTTCGGTTCATTGGGAGAATTGTTGGAAAGAGCGGTTGACCTGTAAAGGTCGGACTGAAGGAAGAAATCGAAGCAATTCAGAGGCGGCCCGCTACATTTTTTACCGGTAGGTTCCAACAACACACAAGTGGTACAGAGATGCTTCAGGAACTCAAATGGAAATCTCTAGGGGGAAGGCGATATACTTTTTGAGAAAGACTATTGATAAGAACTAGAGAACCGGCATTTGAAGCTGACTGCCGAACAATTCTATTGCTGTTGCGCGTAAGGACCACGAAGATAATATTCGAGAAATTAGGGCTCAAACGTAGGCAAATAGGCAGTTGTTTTTCCTCCGCTCTAACCGCGAGTGGAACAGGAAAGGAAATGACTGGTAATTGTACGGTTTGCCTCTGCTGGGAACCGTACGGTGGCATGCGGAGTATCGATGTAGATGCAGATGCAGAACATGTCTTTAGTATACTGTTTGACGTATCACTGTTATAGTTTTGCAGAATGAATGAATAGCATCTTATATCCAACATAAAAGTGGAAGCACAAGGTCTTCCGTGCGTTTTTAAAGTAGTAAATTACTTGATTCACATTTTGCAATATCAGGGGTGGTGCAGTGTACGCGCAATGCTCTTGTGACACTGAGACGGCGGCAACAATATTTGCCATGATTGGCTGAAAGCCTATGAGTTAGAAAATTTCCTGCGATTGCTGTGGACGGGCGGTGTCGGGAACTTCGATCATGAAATCTTACGTAGGGCACAAGGAAGGTTATGGTGTAAGGCGCGGGGAGAAAAGGAGTTGGCAGTTTCCCTTGTCTGAAGGTGAAAGTTGTGGCTCATCCGAATCAGGAGAGATACCTTTCAATTACGGTGAGTTAACGTCCGATAGTTGTTACGTTTTTAGCCCTGGGTGGCCACTAGAGTGAAGGTCATTCTAAGCAGTGGTAGTAGTAGTAGTAGTAGTAGTAGTAGTTTTATTCGTCCATGGAGCAGTTTTAAAAGGATACTGAACTTGTCATGATATTGCAATTTGGAAAAAAAACAAGTATTATACATACACTATTAACGTAAATGCCAGGTTAGTTTGACAAGGATGTGACAGGTAGTCGGGCGTGGCCTTATCGTAGATAATATTTGGCTAAAGGAATTTACGAAACCACGGAAAGCTTAAAGCACGGTGGCTGGATAGAGAGTACAGTTTCCATACTTCCGAATACGAGGCCAGTCTGTATACAACAGCATACACTCATACCGTTTACATGTTCCTGTACAGAAAATATTCCATAACGTAAAAAGCTAGTACTACACTATTCACTCATTTCTAACACACACTGCAATGACCCCCCTCTCCCCCCCCCCCCCCCCCTCTCCACCAAACCCAGCCACACACTCACACTGTCAACTGGCAACATCACCATGGTTTCTAATTTCGTAGCGCAAATTCCAATTTGCTTTCCTGAAAATTAGCGTTTTAGTCAATTATGCGGGATCTTTTTTCACATTGTGTCAGACGCTGGAATCACTGCTGGTGGAAATTTCAGTCGGAGGCATGTACATGAGCAGATTTATTAAAGAAGAAATAAACCATATTGCTTCCTTGTTTGATTTTGTGTGTTTTACCGTCGGTCATCTGGACTATTGAGCAGAGACATTTTCGGGATTCCGGGAAGGGGTTAAAGTGAAAATTGCTCACAGTGTTTGATTTCTGACTCAAAGGTTGCATTTGATGATTTTACAGCGCTCATATCATTAGTGTAGGAGCCGTGACACATCATTTCTGAAATACACGATTCTACCCAAAGCGTAATTATTGATACAAGTAACTGCTTGCTACCTAAGTGATGTTAAGACAGATATTTGCAAAAGTTTTAATGTCAGTGACTAACGTTTAGCAAAACTATGTTTTGTAACTGCACCCACCCAAAGTTTCTCATCGTAATGGTTAATGGGATTCACAAAGTCAAAACTGATTCTGTATGTACATTCCAGTTGATACTGAGAGCTTAGGACAACAACTATTGTTAAAATTTTAGGCAAACAATAAAGTAAATTTCTACCTTTGGTAAGTGAGGGCCTTCGAATAGACGAGACGCTACGCTCTGGAGACGCTGTCCTCTTTAAATATGTACAGAGTGTGTGGTATCAGCAGACAGAGGCGCTGCACCGATAAGGCCGGCACGGTCAAATTCTTGTTTGACAGTTGTTCTTGAGGCGATCAACCTCTATCTGGGTCAACTTTGGCGTCTGTAAATGAAAACCACCGGTGTTGATTCATGTATTAGTCTCTCGGCGTTCCTGTAATTAATAGACACTTCTGACGAGCACACGGTGCTGTGGTGTTCAGCTCAAGGGCACTGACGTGTTGACCAGACAAACTGTCGCTTTTATTTCCAAATACAAGCGGTCTAAAACGCACTTCAAAAAATGTGTTTCAGCATACGAACTAATTAGCATATTCGAACCGTTTCTGGCCTACGAAATTCACAAATTCAAAATACTTTTTGATGTATGTTCGAGTTGATATCGGTGGTTTGGAGCAGCGATGACTTCTAAAAACGGCACAATATGTTTAACAGGGGAATTAATCCACCTCGATAAGATAGAAGGGGCTTCCAAACGCGGTGCGGCTCGAGGTGACCCTCCTGGCCGTCGATACAGTACAGAAATTTCGTGCCAAAAGGCAGGGCGCGTTTGAAGCATCAGCTCATCGACAAGGGCAAGTGCTGTTGAAACAGGACGAGTATGGACGGTTTCGTACTTCACATAAGTCTCGGAGAGGGTCTCACACCAAATCCACATCGCTAGGGCCACCAATCACCGAGCACTTCGTAATCGCCTACTCTTGACATCTGATGGCAAGCCACAACGAAAGCATTCTGTTGTGCAAATTCTTGAACGTTTAAATGACAGCGACAGCGGCTATTTCCTAAACAAAAGGGCTTTTTCCGATCGATCCACTTTACACGAATATGGCTGGTAAACGAACAGAACACTCCCTCTTGGGCACAACCAATTCGCGTACTACATTTGGTCAAGACTGTATGTTGTGTCACGAACAGAATTTCCAAAATGGATTACCCCTTTTCTCCGTCTTCTACGCCAACCGCCATTAGGGTCTTGATCTTGGACAACCCTCTACAAGATATTTTCAAGTTTTCCAATCGTCTGTGAACGACATCAGTGACCCGAAACCCTAATCATTACCATCAGTACCACAGATAATGCAGATATGGTACGGTACATGTTGAGAAAAAAACGCAAAACACTTAACTTTTGTCAAGCACATTATCAAAAAACCCTTCATTTATGTTACACAGTGCCGACACTATAATACATACATTGAGTGCTTTTGAGGCACTCTGATAGATATATGAGAGCGAAATGAAAATTTCTCAGTAAGGTATGGAAGCAACGTCATTATCAGTCCAATTTTGTTTATGTTACGTTATGTTGCACACAATGAAAGTCAGTTTTATAAGCGGGATGGTTTTAAATTTGGTGAATAAATTCTTATGATGCTTGTGGTCCATTGAAAAATGATTTTTTTAAGGATATCCATCGTCTTTATTCCGTTGACTGTAACGTTTTGTATTTCAGTACTTATGCCACTGTCAAGATCTTAATCAGTGCTTTACCATAAGTAAAACATACGGCCTTTATATTAGATGCCACTGTTACGAAAGCCTGGATGGTATTGTAACTTGGTCTGTAAATAAAATTCCTATCAAACTAGCTTCTCTCTGTGTTATCATCACAATGTTATAGTTATACGGGCCTTTGAAGGAGTATTAAGTTTTATGCAAGTAGATACTGACCGTGCACCGTGCAGTAACACTTTGAAATTGCTACGGATTTAAAGCAAACCATGTTAAGCCACAGAAAATTGCCGACGCAAAACCGGCTAGGCGAAACAGAATAATTAGTATCTGTTTGTTGCATTAGCTACAGTGATCTGTTCATTTCTAGCTGTCAGGGCATCACGTCTGACCTATCCAGCACATGTAGCGAAAACAAACCATCGACAGCACACACTGTACTGCGTAATAAGAGAACAGAGAGCACACAAACGATTACTTTACAGCACGACGCAGCGAAGTGTATACTTCGCGATATGGGGAGAGCTATGCTTTACTATGCTCCCCCGATATTACTGTATCCTAAGTTTCATCGTCCGTTAAAGCATGCATTGACCACAAACAAACAAAGGCATTTCTAATTTGATCTGCCTTGCAAAAAGAGGATAATTATCCAACACTGATTACACATTTTGAGCTATAAAGACACAATTGCCAAGTCGCGAAGTTAATGGAACCTTGTGAAAAGGAGGAGGAAGAAATAATGACTTTCGTTGACGTTCAACGGGGCGTCATCACCACCAGATGTTCTGTCTACTGCTAGATTGCTGAAATCATCGCTTTGTCTCCATCCGATCCTGTTGCAGGCCATCTGCTTCATGGTCTGGTACCTTTCTTTTGCACCTCGTCCAGATTTCTTATTCTCCTCCTCTGTCTTCTGTTCTTCCACTGTACCTTCGACAGTTGATAAAATTGTTTTTCCCCGCTAGTGTGTCCTACTCACTTTCCTTTTCTTTGCTTAACCTGGTTTAGGAAAATTGGGCCTTCACACTTAACATTAGTTCAGTGTTCTTCACTTTATCTAATTTTATTTTCCCCATCCTCCTTCAAAGTGACGTCTAGAATGCCTCAATTTTGTCTCTTTCACAGCCGTACTGAAAAACAGTCCACACGAAGCATTTGATCAACCTTTTCCTTACCTTTATCCCCATTTTTCTCCATAAATTCTTTTTTCGGAAAGCATGCTTCGCCGTGGAATTCTTGATATCATTTGATTTCACTCGTCCATTTATCAGTTAGCATTCTCTCTAAATCGCCGGTCCTCGAGCACAAGGGTCTCCACTTTTCTTGCGATTCCCGAGATGATCTGCCGTCTCGGTGGTCATCGTTCACACTTATTTCTACATCTACATGGATGCTCTGCAAATCACACTTAAGTGCCTGGCAGAGGGTTTAGGGAATCACCTTCGCAATAATTCTCTAGAATTCCAATCTCGAACACGCGCGGTGAAAACGAACAGCTATATCCTTACGTGCGTCCCTTATTTTATTATGAGGTTCGTTCCTATGTAGGTCGGTCTCAACAAAATATTTTCGGAGGAGAATGTTGCTGATTGAAATTTCGTGAGAAAATTACGGCGCAACGAAAAACGCCTTTGTTTTAATTATGTCCACCCCAAATCTTGTATGATGTCCGTGACACTCTCTCTCCTATTTCAGGACAACACAAAACATACTACTTTTCTTTGACCTTTCTCGATATACTCAATTAATCCTACCCGGTGAGGATCCCAGACCGCGCAGCAGTACTCCAAAAGCGGACGGACAGCGTAGTGTAGGCAGTGTCTTTAGTAGATCTATTACATTTTTTAAGGGTTCTGCCAATAAAACGGAGTCTTCGGTTTGTCTTCCACACAACATTTCTATGTCTTATTTCCAATTTAAATTGCCCGTAATTGTAATTCCTAGGTATTTAGTTGAATTTACGGCCTTTACATTTGACTGATTTATCGTGTTTCTGAAGTTTAACACATTCCTTTTAGCACTCATGGTGATGACCTCAAACTTTTCATGATTTAGGGTCAATTGACAGTTTTTGCACCATACTTATATCTGTCCTAAATATTTTTGCAATTCGTTTTGATCTGCTAATGACTTTACTAGACGATAAACGACAACATCATCTGCAAACAACCTAAGACGGCTACTCAGATTGTCTTTGAAATCGTTTATATAGATAAGGAATAGCAGAGGGTCTACCTTGTGGCCCTACTGGAAGCGCCTGCGCCACCTGATCAGCATGTGATTTATACAGGGTGTTAGGAGTATAAGTGGAGATATTACGATCATTGGTCTCTTACTATGTATGCACTTCAGAGTGTTAGTAACTTTCTCTCTGAGTATAAAAACGTTTCTCCATAACACATCACATAATGTAGTACCTGGTGTTTTCTGTATGTCGTGACTGCGCCACTAACGAGTAAGTGGACTACTCCTGTCAGTATACAAAAAAATGGTTCAAATGGCTCTGAGCACTATGGGACTTAACTTCTGAGGTCATCAGTCCCCTAGAACTTAGAACTACTTAAACCTAACTAACCTAAGGACATCACACACATCCATGCCCGAGGCAGGACTCGAACCTGCGACCTAGAACCGCTCGGCCACCCCGGCCGGCTGTTAGTATAGACTTAACCGTTTTGTGTCCATGCGTCCACACTCCAACCCACTAATGACTTGCTCTTGCCCCATGTACTTGGAGGAACTAACCAACCTATAGTTATAATTATTAGTCTGCAAATGAAGTAAATTATGATGTAATACAGTACACTGGATTCAGTCATCAATTTAAAAAAAAAAAAAAAAAAAAAAAAAAAAACACGGCCCTAAGACCCTGTATGATGCTCCATTGTCGCCGTACACTTCGAACAAAGCGTGGATTGTTACATAGTTGTTAAAAATCAATTACTGCAGGATATTGAACTTCATGAACTGGATGAGCCATTTTGCAACCTGCAACCGAACAAAAATTAACTGCTAGAACATTATTGTTTCGACGTGATAATTAAAACGTTGACTGTCCCTTCTTGTATGATCTGTAACATGGCACATAACTCAGCGCTTGGCACTGAGATTTATATGCGTAGCAAGACACCCACTTCTCTTATTTGAGTCATACAGAGACCGGCAAGTAGGGTGGGAGTAGCAGTTCCAGGACCGCAGCTGCAACAGACTCTCACGCAGCTACACGGATACGGCCGCAATAGAAATATGGCGGGAGAAATAGCGCTGCAGACGAGATGAGACGCCTTTGTTTGGAGCACGCCCCCGCGCCTCCCACGTAGGGCGGCGGCGAAAGCGGTCGCAGTGGGTCTCTGGGCGGCAGCCTGCAGGCGGTAGAGTCGCCAGCCGGTCCGGCAGGCTGCGCGGGATAAAGCACTGCGCGAGCGCGCCCGGAAGCGGCCACAATGCGCCTCGCACCGGAAGTTGGCACCCCTGCAACCTGCCTGCTGACGGCCTGCAAACTCAAGTACACACAGGAGGCGGCGCAAAATACAGCGCAGTACGAGTAACAGGCCGCCAACGCACCGGTAAAGGTGCGTTCACACCTGTGCGCGTTGCGCCTAGTCGCCGCGCACCTGTATTTGCGCCGGCCAAAGTGGCCGTGCGGTTAAAGGCGCTGCAGTCTGGAACCGCAAGACCGCTACGGTCGCAGGTTCGAATCCTGCCTCGGGCATGGATGTTTGTGATGTCCTTAGGTTAGTTAGGTTTAACTAGTTCTAAGTTCTAGGGGACTGATGCCCTCAGCAGCGGAGTCCCATAGTGCTCAGAGCCATTGAACCTGTATTTGGAAGAAGAGGCGTGTGCGTAGGTGCACGCCACTTTCTCGACGCGTTTGCATACGTGATTCCATTCATTCCTACAGCGGTGGAATTATTTATTGTATAACCAATTACTACTTCATAATTTTGTCGTTGGCCGCTGTTCGCTTCAGGTTATACTAGTCCATTGTTATTAACCTATCGGTTAGATGTTCTTGCTTTTATTGTTTCATTTTTATCACATTTTTCCAGTAATATCAGACTTCTTGTCGTGATTGTTGTCATCCCTAGGGACGGGAAAAACCGATCGGTTAAAACTGATGCCGGTATTTTAGTTCTGAATAACCGGAATTTTTCGGCATTTGTTTGGTCTCGGTTATAACAAGTGCTTTTTATTTTCACTAATAACCTGGTTAAAAAAGCGAAATATCAGTTAGCGATAGTAGAAGTTCTAACGATTTTTGTTTTTAAATAAACATTTTTAAAAAACGAGCAATTTTTGTTCGTAAAAAATTAACTTGTGGCACTGTTGGCCGGGAGGCCCCATCCGCGGAAATTCGGTCGCCGAGTGCAAGTAATTGTTCGTAAAATTCCAATTGCTTTGAAATATGCATTATTACAGAAACTGGGCAAACAGTTCGGTGCTGTTTTAATAGCACTGCCAACAGAAACGTGCACCCACACACATAAGAATTGGTACAGCATTGTTGAGACAATAATAATGCACTCGCTACCATGTGGCGTGGCGCACTGGATGATATTTAAGTGTACATGCAGTGTGAAAGACTTGCCCATCTGGTCTACATAGTAGTTTCTCGCTGTTGTCGTCGGACGTTAGTTGTACTACAGAACTGCAACATCCGTAGCCTAGAAGTATTCTACTGGGTACGGTATCAATGAAGTACAATGTCCCATTTGCTTTACACGGTTAAGAACGGGAAGAACCACAACGAATCCGTGACATCGTATGAGGAGAAAACTTTCACTCATATTTTACAATTCGACCAGAAAATAGCTAATCTGTTGCATATGTCTACATACTATGCCTTTATCTGATTGTAGGTTTTGAAAACGAACAAATTAACAAGAAAAACAGAGTACTTCAATCTCAGTTTTCACTCTTTAGCACTGACTACTCGTATTGCCCAAATGAAGGTATGATCCTCGATTACAACAGGCTTTTTGAACAGAGTTTCAAAAAATTGCAATCACTAGGAGAAGTCATTTTTTACTTGTAGTTCACTGTTGCTATTTGGGTTTACACGTTATCATTTTGTCATTTGGAGACAGTGAATGGAGCTGTGGACACTACAACATGGAGTGCCACGTGAAGAAAACGGAACATTTCCGACGTATTCTTCTGTTTTTCAGTTGAGGTGTAACAGCAGTGGACGCAACCAGAAACATTTGCGCAGTGTATGGGGACAATGCCATTGGACAGTGCAAGAAAATGATTTTCTCGTTTTAGGAAGGTCGTTTTACATTAGTGACTCTCCACGTTCAGGAAGACCATCGGGGTCGCTGAAGATCGTTTAAAGGCATTAATTCACAATGATCTACGTCATTGTACTCGAGATAGCAGATGTGATGAACGGTGGTCATTGCACCATCGTGCGACACTTGCATGCAATAGGAAGGTACAAAAGTCGAGTATATGGGTACTGCATGCTCTAAGCCAAATTCACAAGAATCAGCGGGTAGCCCTATGTGCAACTCGGTCGTGAACAACACCGTCCATCCCTAGCTTGAATCGTTACTGGTTACGACAAATGGTTTCTTTGTGCTAATATAAGTAAAAGGAAGTAATGGATGAGCCCAAACAAAGCGGCAACTCCCCGTACGAAGTACTGTGGGCATCCATAAAAGATAATGTTATGCAGCGACGGGGTTATTTACTACGAATTGCTTCCTCGAGATGTAACCATCATTGCTGACATTTACTGTCAACAACGAACAGGAAGACTGCGTTAAGTGATGCTACTCTACCATAATGCCCGCAGGCGTTCTGCTAGACTGATGAAAAACACTATACAGGAGTTGCGTTGGGAAGGCATTCCGCACCAACCTTTTGATTTTGCTCCCTCAGATTTTCACCTTTTCCGCTCGCTGTCTAACAACCTTCAAGGAACTTCCTTTTCGAATGAAAATGCGCTCCGAACATTACTTGACGAGTTCCTCGCCTCAAAACCAAGTAATGGTTCAAATGGCTCTGGGCACTATTGGGCTTAATACCTGAGGTCATCAGTCCCCTAGAACTTAGAACTACTTAAACCTAACTAACCTAAGGACATCACACACATCCATCCCCGAGGCAGGATTCGAACCTGTGACCGCAGCGGTCGCGCGGTTCCAGACATAACCAAGTGATTTCCACAGTCGCGGAATCGAAAAGTTACCCCACCGTTGATAGAATGTTGTAAATAGTTAAGGAGCATACTCGTATGTTATTGATGACTTAAGTCTCTGTTACGTGTATATGTTGTATTTATTAAATTTACGGAAAAACGCTACGAACTTATGCACCAAAGTAATATACATGTGGTGTCTGTCCTTCCGGACAGTTCTTCAAACTTCTAGTTGAATACTTCATGTTTCGACCATTCTAATAGGGTCGTGTTCAGGTTTGTGGTGTCCCTAGGTGACAGAACACTGGTTTTGTATAGATTCCCAGTATCCCCCCCCCCCCCCCCCCCAAGTCATTTCCGTAGCCTGTCCGCGCGACAAATACGCTTTTCTAACATAATTCATGGTTAGGCATACGTATACATCGTTATTAGATTAAAACGACGGCAGGGAGCATTTGTTTGAAAAGACACAGTTGATTTCTTTCCCCACGGTTACTCAGTCAGAACTTTTGTTCTGTGTATAATGACCTCGTTATCGACGATCGCCTGTCTTCTTCCTTTCTGTGTCTTTCAGACTCTTCCTCGGACATAAAGGTTAGGGAAAGTAAATCTGCTCATTAGGTTCCTGCTTTTCCAGCTAGATGAAATAGTATTCATTTAACAACACATTGGTGAAACATAGGGCGATTCCTACGATTTCGCCGGCCGCGGTGGCTGAGCGGTTCTAGGCGCTCCATTCCGGAACCGCGATGCTGCTACGGTCGCAGGTTCGAATCCTGCCTCGGGCATGGATGTGTATGATGTCCTTAGGTTAGTTAGGTTTAAGTAGTTCTAAGTTCTAGGGGACTTATGACCACAGCAGTTGAGTCCCATAGTGCTCAGAGCCATTTGAACCATTTTTTGAACCTACGATTTCATGTGGCTGGTAACCAGAAAATCACCTAGTTATACAAAAAACTACGGGGAATACATTGTAGCTGAACTTAGCTTTGGGAGCCTACTCTGCGACGTCAAATTACTTCCTTTTGTAGTAATGATTTAGTTTTTTAATACAACCAGTTATCGTGGAATCTATCTAGCACTAGTATCGTATAAACTTCGATAAACACTCATTTTTGTAGAACACAAATATTGATGATTGCACTCTAAATTCCTGCACTAGACGCTTACGCTACAAGCGGATAGAATCTGCGTATCGAAATGTGAACGATCGCCCGAAAGCAGGGCCGGTCTGGATGGGGTTCCACATGAGTTATCACATCCACATGAACGCTTCGTTGATATCATATTTCCGTCCGAAATGAGCGTCTCAAAAAGGAGAAAAACGTAATACACGAAAAAAGTGGTTCCAGTTCCAAGTGAGATGGCGATACGATTCCATTTTCGCTTAAAGCAATAGATGTGAACCTAAAAAGCTTTTTTAAAAGAGTGAGGAACAACATAAAACTCCAAACAGAAGATCGTGGAAAACTGTTGACACAAATAAATGTATTACTCTCCTTTTCACCATTCCATGGCGATAACAGTCGGTCCTGATGGCAATCACGTTATCGGTACAATTAATTAATCCTTTTGTTCCGAGACTAAATCTATCTATACCTTGCAAGTATTCAGCTTGTGTGCTAAGTGTATCGCTCACTTTCAAGTTACTTACAACATTCTAAGCACTATAGAACAAGGTCAAGTAGAGGTGTTAAAGAACGCCTAATTTGTACCGAGTGGACGTTTCTAACATTTCATAAATGATTACCTGACACTATCAGCAGTCCGCATCTCGTGGTCGTGCGGTAGCGTTCTCGCTTCCCACACCCGGGTTCCCGGGTTCGATTCCCGGCGGGGTCAGGGATTTTCTCTGCCTCGTGATGACTGGGTGTTGTGTGCTGTCCTTAGGTTAGTTAGGTTTAAGTAGTTCTAAGTTCTAGGGGACTGATGACCATAGATGTTAAGTCCCATAGTGCTCAGAGCCATTTGAACCACTATCAGCGGGAAGGCGGTCTCTGAATTTGAATAGTGTTTTCTTCTTACAAGCGAAGTTTATTTTCCAAATCGCAATAAAAGTGTATGTAGACAACTAGTTTCGGCAAGTTAAATTGCCACCTTCAGACCTGAAAATGCATTACAAAAAACTTTTAGTAGTCTAACAATCGTTATTGGGGTGTTATACAGAAGACATTCCGATATACTTACTACATACCATCAGAATTGTGCCACTCTATGTAGTGCATTGTCATTTAGTTGGTTGGTTGATTTGGAGGTGTAGACCAAACAGTGAGGTTATTGGTCTTGTCATTTAGTCATTGAGATATTTGAGAACGACTATAACATACGTGAAATGGTGGAAGCGGGAGGGGAGTGGTAAGGTGCCGAGCCAATTTACAAACATACCTTAAAAACAGATTTGTTGTTAATGGTTCAAATGGCTCTGAGCACTATGCGACTTAACTTCTGAGGTCATCAGTCGCCTAGAACTTAGAACTAATTAAACCTAACTAACCTAAGGACATCACACACATCCATGCCCGAGGCAGGATTCGAACCTGCGACCGTAGTGGTCGCCCGGCTCCAGACTGTAGCGCCTAGAACCGCACGGCCACTCCGGCCGGCAGATTTGTTGTTAATCCCTTCAAAAATTTAAAACACTTGAACACAGATTGTCAGTTCAGAAAATTTCAAACAAACTCTGATAACCAGAATTAAAGAACGTTATTGACTCTACAACTCTGATTGCTGACACTAAAATAATATTTACAATAAACAATATGTACAAATAATTCCACAAATCTTCAGGTATGACTTTATCCTTAAAACAAATAATTACAACTCACAATTTTACAAACGGCTGGTTCGAGA
Organism: Schistocerca serialis cubense; assembly: GCF_023864345.2. Taxonomy (NCBI): domain Eukaryota; kingdom Metazoa; phylum Arthropoda; class Insecta; order Orthoptera; family Acrididae; genus Schistocerca; species Schistocerca serialis. The sequence continues at coordinate 421,826,457 of NC_064641.1, forward strand.
AACCATTCAAGACAATCAATTAAACAATAGGTAAAATCCAAGAGAATCCATCGACAACAGGTAGACCCTTCAGCGCAACTTGGTGGCCTTTCCCCTTACAATTGCCCATCTCCTGGCCCCTTTACTTACAATAACTTATGATATCTATAACAGAAACCTATTAACACCAGACATAGACAAGAAGTCGCAGCTCTTAATTAAGATATTTAATGACGGCAACAAACATACGTAACCCCCCCCCCCCCCTTACACACACACGCGCACACACACACACACACACACACACACACACACACACACACAATTTGCAATGAAAAGCCACTAGATGTATTAGAATTATCGTTTGGTGTTATACGCCACAAAACCATTCAATTTTAACTTTTCAATTTTAGCCGCCAGTCAGCAGATGACTGGTTCCTCTCATACCAATTTAACAACCTGAATGACTTCCAGGCATTTCATGTAAGAAGTAACTATCTGACCAATGCAAACGAGACCACTTTATGAAACAATTCCGGATCAACAGCAGTACAAACAGTTAAAGCCAGTTACTCGTAATCCACATGCACTCAGTAAGTCAACAGTTAGTTCTCAAACACTTCCTCGGTTTACAAGAAGCAACAGGGTCAGCTCACTTAAACATGCTAGAATTATAAACTATTCAGTGATCATACACGCAGCTAATCTATACGTAATGGTTGAGTAAAAGGAACGCCCTTTAAAGCACAAAATATCTAAAGTGCTGTCACACAACAACTACAGCCAGTTAAACTTAAGACATTTCTTAATGGGCGAACGAAACTTCAACACTGAAACATGGGCAAAGAATGAGAGCACTTAGACCAACCATCTGTTTCATGACATACACGCTCAATAGTGCAATCAGGTCACAGAATAGTATATAATAGCGGAACTGTACTCGTATTTCTACAGTAACCAGGCTGTGGGACCCACTAATCCCTTAAACAGCAATTTAGCCACCCATCCAACCAAACCAACCCGCTATTTGTGAACACCAGTACATTGTGAACACCACTGCAAATTGCCCCTCAGGCTCGAGTACAATTCTCTCGCCGGACTCGTACCTCGTACTCTGCGGACAACCCCCCCCCCCCCCTCCTCCCCCCCCCCCCCCCCGCCCCCGCACCACCCGCTCGCTCGCTCTCTCACTTTCGCAGCAACCCGCTAACCCGCCACCTCACGGAGTATCCTCACACAACCGCGGAGCTAACCTTCCAAATGGCAAATTTTCTGTGTGTGTGGAGGGGGGGGGGGGCGGTTACGTATGTTTGTTGGCGTCACTAAACATCTTCATGTCCATGCCTGGTGCTAATAGGTTTATGTTGCAGCTATCTTAAGTTATTCTAAGCAGAAGGGCCACGAGGCGGACTGTTGTAAAGACATAGCAAGTGGCAGTACTAATCAGCTACTACAGGCATACAGCTTGTAAGTGTTATGCAGGCGGTACAAATTACTCAAAACATTGTCAGAACATCGTACAACCATTCCACATAACGATGATGTCCCATACTCCGAGGAGCGTAGGGGACGATGCGGGAGACCCGCACCGCTGTACTAGGCAAGGTCCTAGTGGAGGTGGTTTGCCATTGCCTTCCTCCGACCGTAATGGGGATGAATGATGATACTGAAGACGACACAACAACACCCACTCATCTCGAGGCAGGAAAAATCCCTGAGCCCGCCGGGAATCGAACCCGGGACCCAGTGCGTGGGAAGTGAGAACGCTACCGCAAGACCACGAGCTACATACAGCGATTAGAATCACAGGATACAGGTGGAAACAAGGAACTTTTTAGGAGGCGGTTCGGCTCAACCGTCGACAAAAAACTATCATACATTCAAGGCGAAGCAAATATCTGCAGTGTTTGTGAAATGCATCAACACTATAACGATAAAACACAAACAGGGTTAGTAATTGCTGATGAGTGTTATAGATGTAAACAGAATATGCCGAGACTACTTAAAACAGCCAACAACTGGCTGTTACAACCAGCAATACACACAATTAGATTCGTACCTGCTAACTGTTACGCATTTACAGAAATGACTTAAGATACCGAAAAAGGTTTTTCGACGGTTGACACTACAGTGGAGCAAGTATATGTCTCTAATGTTAAAATCTGAAACTGGGTAGAAAAAAAATTCTCTCTTTCAAATTAACAACGTCTATAGCCTTGATACTGGTCCCAGTTCGGCGAGGTAGGGAATCCATAATTTTCTTCTGGAAAGCCATATTCCGCTAAAGCCACTCATCGAGGATTCGCTGTCGCACAGCTACGAAGTTGTGCGGATGCTGGTCGACACGTTTCACCTGCTGTTCCAAATAATCCCCCATCATCGAGCGCAGTGTTTAGTACATTGGACTAGCTTTGGGAGGACGACGGTTCAAATTCGCGTCCGACCATCCGGATTTAGGTTTTCGTGCTTTCCCTAAACTGCACCAGGCAAATGCCACGATGGTTCCTTTAAAAGGCTAAGGGAGATTTCCTTCCCTATCCTTGAAAGAATCTGAGTTTGTGCTCAGTCTCTAATGGCCTCGATGTCGACGGGATATTAAAGCATACGCTTCCTTCCTTCCTTCCTCTTTCAAATAATTACACACATTTTTACGGGTTTAGGATGAATCTAGTCCATGTGCAGTAAGATGCCTGAGTGATGGTCAAACCAGGAATGTATGTTTTCAGCCCTGCGACCACGGCTATTGTCTTAGACAACAGGAGTGTTCACACATTAGCTTACTTAGAATGTTGGCTAAACAGCGTGGTCCAGGATCACGGTTACCTGCATCAGTGTGCCCAGTTCTGGTACGAAAGACACCCCCAAAACATCACAGGTTATTCTCCGGCCTGAACTACATTGGCGTGCTGAAAAGTAATGCCTCTGAATTTATTATGTGGAAACTCTTAAAGCTTTTTAAACGAAACAAACATTTTTAACATTCTATATCTTTACTCTTCTACTACATATTTATTTCTTAACACTGTCACCGTGGTGAGGAACAGATTTCTCCCAACGAGACACCAATTTGTTGATGTCGGCTCTGTATTATGTTTAACTTTGTTGACGGAACCACAACCTCACCTTGCATAGCTTCATCAGTATCAAAGTAAAGTCCTCAAAGGTGTTCATTAAGTTCTGGAAACAGATGAAAATCGGATGGGGCGTAGTCAGGATACTGTGGAGGATGATCGATAACAGGCATCGTATTGTTGCAGGTAGCGCAGCGCTCCTGTGCGGTCTGCCATAACCGTGCTAAACGAGAGGGTGCTCCATGTGCTGACGAACTCTTCGAAACGCAACTGCAGCACACTGTTTCTCATGCACCGGTATAGTTACGTTACACGCTACGATTCGGAGCCCTCCGACGGCAGAGGGCTGCAGTCCAGTTACCTACGCTCACTACTGTTAATGAAAACACGAGGTTTGAAGAATTCATTGTGGCGTCGAAATAACTATAAGGATAGTTTCCTAAAGATTTTGGGGACGCTGTCAATCGTACATCTGTTTTCGAGAACATTGGCGTTTCAGTAGAAAGCATCTCTGTGCATGTGCCGACGTAACTGACTGACTTGCAAGTCATTCCAATTTTAATGACAAATCCAGAGGTTTACACTGCTTTCCTCAGGTAGAATTTCCACACCTGCGTAGTGAGGTTTCAAAAGTGCAACAACATTTCGATCGAATTATATGTGATAGAACTATTTTCTATTGTGAAAGTAAATAAATCGCGATTAGGTGGTAACTTGACTACGAAAATTGTCTGCGTATGTCCGTATGCTGACAGTTTGCACCAGAGGAAAATTATATTACGTCCTCAATGAGCCAAAAAGTAATTAAATAATACCGAAAATTTGCTTTGTTTGAGATCTATGTTGTTGAGAAATGCGAAATATAAAACCAAGTCATATGCAGTGTGACTTAAATGCCATTTACATGCAGCCTGTTCACAGTTTTTCTCCTCTTCCCTTCCTCACGCTGCGGCTGCATGTTGTGGTGGGGGAAGTGTGCAGAGAGGCTCAACACTATGGCCCTCTGGCGCAGGCATGGCCCGTGAGCCGAAGTCTTGGCCACACCTGCCGATGCACTAACCACTACGCCACCCTTGCACAGTGGCTTTGCACAACTACATGGTCCACCCTAGCACATCTCCCTCCTCAGTCCAAATTCCCATTCACCTGCATTCGAATGCCACCTTGCTATAAAATTTCGTTTGTCACGCCAGTTTTCATATATCAAACACAATAGCTCCTTTCTGCCTTTCTGTGACGTCTCCACGTCGACCCATCCATCGCACTCTTACTGGCACCAACACACCATTTGACTGCTTTGTCTGATGTCAGCAGTTCTATGTCATTTACAGCTCTCCAAAGCGAAAAGTGTATTCTTTTAAGAGGGTTCGCACAGCTGATGAAGGTGGTTCACTTCACCTTAACGATAAGGACCTTAGATAGCCGAGTGCTAATTGTCCAAAAACAACGTAACTGCCGTTCTTTTTTCAGCCCCGAGAGTCAAGCCGCCTGAAGTTCCATGACATTTTAATTGATCATTAGTCCTAAAGAGAAAACTGCGCAACGGAAATTTGTTTAACTTACGAACGACCCATCAGGAATCAGACTTTGCTAACATGTTAAGTAATTTTCTCTCAGACGGTGCAGAATGCTAAACATTACAGGACATGGGAGCATGTCATGGCGTGCAGTTTGGTGCAATTGTTTAACAAACTATACCTCGATTAGAGTAAGAAATAGTTAGACATGGAAATTGCCATTGTTGTCAGTTAGAATATATTACACGTAGGCCAAATATGGCTGCTGCAGGCTCACTTTAGCTGTTAGCTGCAGATATTCCTTTTACGTACTACAAAAAAGAAAGAAATCACAACGAAAGCAAACGGCAACAGTTACGTAAGTAGCCGTAGTTGCCGTCCGCAGAGCGATACGGCAACGGCGAACAACACAGAAGGCGCGGCCAAGCTCTTGCTCTAGATGGTTGTTGCTATGGTAGCTCTTTCGTAGACAACCAGCCACCAATCACTTTGCTATTAACATTTATTTCACAGACAGAATACTCCTGAGACTACATTTAGATGGAACATACTTAAAAATACTAATGCTATGGTTCCATACGACTGAACAGTACTAATAGTGCCGATAATTTGTTAGTAAAAGGAAGAGTGGGCTATGATAGCGCAACATGGACGTGTAACTACTCACACACAAATATTCTAAAGCAAAATTCACCAGTTTCCATTACTAATCTACCTGTCAAAGCCAACTCGTGACTCACCACGAGAAGAAGAATGGTAACCAACTGGAATATACTGCACGAAGTGCTTCTTAACCGGCCAAACACTGAATTCGGTTCCATCTGAATTCGCGTAATAACGATTCTGAAATGGTCACTCCAGAAAGTTCCGCACTGCACTTTACAGAGAAATCTAATACGAAACCGATCTAATTCCCATTCAAAAATTACTGCATAATTGATCATGGAACAACGACTACTTGCTTCGACTGCTCTCGTCAACGTCCCCGTAAATTATCAGTAAAACTTCAACTTCCTATCCTCTGCACACAGAGGGCGAAAGAACTTGGTTGGGGCATACTGACCAATTCCCCGACTGCTTCTTTTAGAGAGAGCACGCGTTCCCCTCAATCAGAAGACAGGAAAGGATACGGCCCCTTTTGTCGGCCTAAAATTTCCATTCCGCTCTCCGCCAGGGTACCAAACAGCCAACCACGCCGTCCCACGCCTGGGGAGGTGCGGCCGCCTCTGGTGAGAGAATAGCGCCGACTTGATGCCACCGGAACAGACTTGAAAAATAAGATTCAACTGCCTTCCCAGGCTGCTACTGTAAAAGACCCTGCGCCTAAATATGCCTAGTTGCATGCACTTCTTAAGACGCCCACATCCATTCGAAGTGAATAAGCAACTATGTTTGGGACAGGTGGTAAAAGATACATTTTGTACTGAATGTCAGTTGTAATTAAAGTGAGAATAAAGACACACAATTTTATTTTCCCAGCGTGATCTTCCTCCCTGGCGCGGAAAATATGAGCTTGAAAAATAATAGTAAATGCAGGTAGAGAAAAGATACTCTGCCAGACTAGATAAGAAAACACCATCAAAATTATACACGAGGCGGAATGACTTTCAGGGTGCCTAATATTTCGTCCATAGAGTTTATAAGCTGAGGAGCCAGAGAAACAGGTACACCTGCCCAATATTATGTAGGGCGCCCACGAGCACACAGAAGTGCCGCAACACGACATGGCACGGACTCGACTAGTGTCTGAAGTAGTACTATAGGGAATTGACATCATGAATCCCGTAGGGCTGACCACAAATCCGACAGAGTATGAGGGATTGCAGATCTCTTCTGAACAACACGTTGCAAGGCATATCAGATATGCCCAATAATGTTTGTATCTGGGGAGTTTGGTAGCCAGCGGAAGCGTTTAAATTCTGTAGCAATTATGGACACGTGGGGTGTCGCTTTGTCCTGTTAGAAATGTCCAAGCCCGTCGGAATGCACAATGAACGTGGATGGATGCAGGAGATCAGACAGGATGCTTACGTACGTGTCACCTGTCAGAGTCGTATCTAGGGGTATCAGCTTGAAGTTTCCAGCTGACATGTGGAAAGCATGGATTCATACCCATACACGTCCATCGGCTCGATACAATTTGAGACTCGTCTGACCAGGCAACATATTTCCAGTCAGCAATAGTCCATTGTCGGTGTTGACAGGCCCAGGCGAGGGTACAAGAGCGAGCCTTCGGACCCGAAAGCCCATATCGATGTTTCGTTGAATGGTTCGCACGCTGGCACTTGTTTATGCCTTGAGAGGTGGCATGAGCCCCCTCTCATATTTCTATCTTACGATTTTCCTCTCTAGTTGCATGCAGTGAAGGGTCGCTGTTCCTTCACACGCGGACTTCCGACGCAGCGTCTCTCGTAGCCCGGGAGGTCCGGTGACAGGCGGGCTCTGCGGATCTGGAGAGGGTTAGGCCGACGGGTGTGAGGAAGTCGAGTGAATGCTTTGCAGACGCCGACATTGTCAAGGGACGCGCCCGGAGGGATCTGAAGTAGCGGCTAGGCTAGAGGTTCCGTTACTTCGCAGAATCTTAGCGAAAACACTTTCTGGCGGGCTACCAGCGAGGCGTGGGAATGACTTGTGTACCCAGGAAGTTGTGGCGGGAAAATTCCCGCGCTTTCTGCAAAATAGTAAGTGTGATTGGCTGGCTCAGGGCATAGCTCCGTGACGTAGCAAAATCAGCGCAGAAATTGGCGCCAAGAATCTCCATTGGTGGAATGGTAATGCTCCGGCAATGGAGTGGAATTTTCCGCCGGTTTTCGAGTTTCTGATTGGAACGTTTAACCACGGCCACTGTCGTGGGGGCGGGAATGTTGTGTGTTCGGCCTGTACGGGTGCTCTAAGTGGTCGGCTCTCGCCTTTCGGTCGAGGACGTCGAAGCAACCAGCCATCGCCTCCGGTACGCCAGATCGTGTTCTGGCAGTTAAGAAGACAGTTTGGTAATGTATGTCCGCAGCACCGGCAGATAGGGATTTTCCTAGGTGATAATCAGAGCTCAGCAGAGCGCGCCTGTTCGTCTTTTTCTAACTTTGTTCTGTCTTGAGTAGCAGCAATTAATGTTGGGTTAGCTGCGTGTCTCTCTTAAGATTTGAGTGGCAAGGAATTGGCTCCACATACCACTTCGTCATAAACCTCACAATCTAGTGTAGGGACAACTTCACCTTCACAGCGTTCGTTTGTGTATCCAATTTGAGCCAATTTGATGTATTATAAATGTTTCATGTGTTTTTGTTTATTATTTTGTGTTTAGTCTTAATAAATCATATTGTTATTTTGGACAGAATTTTCATTCTGTTAATCGGTAGAGCAACCCATCATTTCTCACTACGTTAATGAAACCTTCCTTTATTTAACTTATGTATCAAATTAAATTATTGCAGGTGCCAAACTCTTTTCTACTCCACTTGCAGGGTTGATTACAGTCAGTTCGGGTATATTTTTTTATCCTTGTGCAACAGCAAAAGTCGGAGTTAGAATAGGGGGGGCTTAGAGCATCATTTACATATGTAGATTCTAGAATTTAGTGTTAAATACACTGCTAGCCCCGGCACCTCGCATAAAATGGCGACCCTTAGCCTCGGATCTTTCCTGTGAATCGCTGATAAGCAAGTATTATTAGTAGTAGGGACACTCAGAATTTTTTTTGCTTAATTTTTTTATTGATTAATACCCAAGTTTTTTTCTGGTAGTTCCGCGTTTAGTTTTAAGTAGCGGCGCATGATTAACAGTTTTTGTTTTCAGTGTATATATTCTTTTGTTCATTGTTTTTGTGTTCCTTTGATGGTGTGTCCGTATCACATCACACTTTGTCGGGTTTGTGTGCGGTTTCTGTACCACATCAAATGGTGCGTATAATTACAGCGTTGGAACGGCGTTGTTGAAATTCTATGTCTATGTGGAAAAATATTGGGAGTAGATGATTTTTATTGTGAATTTTAGATAAATTTGTTTTTTCATGAATGATCACGAGAAGTAAGGCACGACTATTATCGAGCGAAACTAAAACAAAAGAGGATAGCATAATGGAGAAGAGGCAGGTTACTGACGAGGATAGGTTCGGAGATGAGATGGGCACATTTTTAGCAGCACAGGACGACAGGGTCATTGATGAGGAAGGTGATTTGGACGCGATCTTAGAGCAACGTCGCTACCGTGATTATGATAGTGAATTGGAGGACGGAACAGAGACAGGCACACAGGTCGAGACGGTAGCAGAAGTTTATAGTCAAACGAACGAGTGCAGACAGAGGCCAGCTCGGTCACGTCAGAGCTCTAGCGCCCAGGTGTCCAGAGTTACATCGCCCATGTTTGAAGAGGATCAAAAAGATGACGTAAACCCAATACTGAGCTTCCTACGATCAATGAAAGAAGAAGCTGATGAACAACGTAAGAAGGAGAAGGAAGAAGATGAGAAACAACGTAAGAAGTAGAAGGAAGAAGATGAGAAACAACGTAAGAAGGAGAAAGAAGAAGCTGACGAACAGCGTAAGAAGGACACGGAGGCAATAATTTCGCATATAGGGGAAATTCGTGGGGAATTATTAACAATAAAGAAAGAATGTGGAGAAGCAAAACAAATGTCAATGGTAGCACAAAAAGTAGCAGGCCTAGCCAAAACTGCAGCAACAGGGTCAATGAAAATCGCAAGAGTAACTTCTCAACTCGCAGGGCGCTTGCGACGTGCGACACAAGTCCACTCCAAATCCCTAGCGGCCTTAAAGTCTCAAGGTAATATTGCGGTTACGAACATCACGAAACGAATGAAAGAAGTAGAGAGTCGGATAGCAAAACTAGAGCGAAACGGGCACACGAGCACTGCGCGTTCGGATACTAATGATGGAGTACACAGGATTGTGTCTCCGAGGAAAAGCCCGCCGTGCTCTAGCCCAGTGACAGCGTGCGGAACGAACAATGCACACGCAGAAACAGCGAGTAATAGCTCCAATAATTGCAGCCCACTTAGAAGAGTGAATGCTGAATGCCACTTCCACTGTGATACAGACGTAGCACATCACAGTTATCAGCAAGATAGATCAGGACACTCAGCAGACGTGCAAGTATCGGAAACGAGTGACAACACCAGTGCGAGGATCGGACAGGATTTTGATCACAATCACTTCCTGTCGATACTAAAATTCCAAAAGTTCAGAGATAATGGAGGGTCGATGCATCCCAAGAGCTGGGTGATGCAGTTTACAAATTCATTACCGTCATCATGGCCAACCCTGGCAAAATTAGAATTCATGTGTGGACACATCGAAGGCCAAGCCGCGGAAAAGATGCGGGGTGTGGCAGCGACGTGTCAGACTTATCAGGAATTTGTTGATGCGTTCCTGGGGATCTACTGGTCAAAGGAAACGCAAGACAGGATTAAAGAGGAAATAATATTTTGTCCTGAACTGGAAGTGTCCGGGCAAAGGAGCGCAACCAAATTTTTTGATGATTTACTCAAGAAGAATCAATTTTTAGATAGTCCATATATATAGCAAGGGAGAAATCATCAAATTTTGTTTTTCCAAATTGCCTGTTAGGTATCAACAGACACTTGTCGGCAAGTGTGGATCTGACATAGAAGCATTCAAGAGTCTATTGCGCGAACTCGAAGTAGTCTTCGATAAACAAGACGCAAAGGACAGGAAGAAGGCGCAAAATAACAAATACCACGGGCCAGCAAGGGCAGACGACAACAGATCGCATAATCGCGCTCGTCAGTTAGGAAACCAGGGTTACGGAAATCAAGGTTACGCAATTCAAGATTATGGAAACCAGAGACACGGAAACCAGAACGTCAGGGAACAGGGTCAATCTAGACAAGGAATCTGAGACAGGAGAAATAACGAACGGCAAAGCGACCGTAACTGGAGAGAGCGAAATCAAGGACCACAGGAGAATCAGGAGATTGAAATTAGACCTGCAAATCCTAATGCACGTCAGAGGAGGGGGAGTATGACAAGGGATTGGCGCTAGTCCATAGGACTCCACCACATCTCTCACACAAAGAAGTTCGTGGAATAATAGTAGTTTAAGTGGTGTACATAGTAGAATAGGCAAATATATGAACCTTTCTTCGGGGAACAATAATCGTTACATTAATAGATTAAGATTGTTAAAGTATTAACACGCTGCGTTTTCTCGCATAAGAATTTACTGCTGTTAACTTTTTTTGTCTATGTTCGGGATCTCCTCTGTCGTTGCGATAAGAGGCACTACCTTTCCATGAGCAATGTTTTTGTCCTTTCCTATCTGGTGTCCATGTTAAGGTATAAAGATGAGTGACGAGATGTCGCACAAACGGGCGCATACAAGAACGTGCTCCTAGAAGCGTTCTGAGAAGTCGTGATACGCTCCATAGCGGCCACAACCAGTTCGTGAGACGTTCATACCAATGCTTGCAGGCACGCGTCAGTGCACTGCAAGATTGTGGTATATTGCGTGATTTCGAGGATGAATATGGGCAGTATAGTTTTTTGCAGAGCTGCGCCAGCATCGTTGTCTTGCAAGTCAGGGTGAACCTGTGAGCGTTTGACTCCAATGGTGCCCTAGACTAGAGAAATGCGGGCATAAAGCCTACCATGCCAATGTGCTGGTTGGGGATTTAGCGTGCTGCTCGTGACTGTGACAGATGAATAACCAGGGACTTATACTTGGATATTCGTGACATACTGTGTAGCTGGCGTGTGTTGGGCGACTGAATCCTCAACAGGAACCAGTCCTGGCTTGGTCATATTACATTGCCTCTGGAAAGGTGTGCTTTGATCGCGAATACGGCATAACATAGAAAAAGAAGTTGCAACTATAAATTTATTGTCTTGTATAGCCATGGCTAACCCAGTCTCTGGAGTTTCAGTGAGGCGTAGTGAGAACTCAGAGGCCATGTCGTACGGCGCGCACATCACTGTCGTCAATAGCGGCGAGCAGCGAGACATCTCAGCGTAACAGGAATTATGTAAGAGTGTTGTATAAGGTAAAAAAAAAATAAATAATAATAATAGAGAGAGTACCATATACTAGGATAAATTAAACTTTAGGATTTTACATTAACTAGATCCTTAATATTGTGGCGGTTTTCTACCACAAGTGTTTGGCGCGCGCCTGTTACGATGCTATTTTTCAGGTCACCAAACCACAGACCCGAGATGGAGGGACGACGGGCGAGCGAAAGTAGCATAGTTGCATGTTCTTTATAGCACAGTAAAACTTAGACCTGCATAACAACATAATTTAATTAAAAGACATAGAATGTAGATCGTTGGCAAATGGTAGTTAATTCTTGAGCATGTCTACTGTCGATATATATAATTAATAGTAATATTAGTGCAGGCCCGCACATTTAGATGTTCATCCAGTGTAGCGTCACACACCATGTACAGTAGTGAGACCGGTCTCTACAGAAATATCAAGATAAATTATTTCCATGTCTAGATTACATACACCACGATTATAATGATAGCCATAGGTTAATAACTATAAAAGTAAAATAAGAGTGTCTGAAATGACAGACCATCAATGTGTCATTATGTAAATTTATTATAACATAGAAGGTCATGGGGAAAAGTTAGGCATAAGATTTTTGTAAGAATTGTGCAGATGACGGGGATCGTGGCAATGCAGAGGCCAGCCGGAGCAAAAACGAGAGGTCATCGGCTACCTGCAAGAAGAGAGCGTCAGCGCGCCACCTGACGTGAAGGGCGCGAGAGCATCCGGTCCTACAAGCTGACAGTCACCGGGCCGTATACCTGAGGGATTAGGCGGCAGACAATCCTCGCCGGGCCACAAGCGAAAGTGAGGCTGGCCGTTGACACTGACACGTGACCCACACGCGACAGCCTGCTAGCTCTCCGGACGCGGCAGCCGTTTGGAGGGATTCCTTGCAGCAGACCACGTTGTCGTGAGTACTCGAAGAAGATAACATATCGTGTCAGAACCAGCTCCTCATGTGCCTCAGGACAGAAAGGGACGCTATATACTCACCTGTTTGGGTTTTTACAACTCACTAGCATTGGCCGATCTGCATACACAAAGCAGTATCGTGCCACACACTCTAACAAATGAATGGTCTCATTTCTAACTTCTCCTCTCTATTTGAGAGCAGTTGTAGCAATCATCGCTCCTAGTTCGATCCTGTATGGATGACCTCACACACTTGTGGAGTCACTCCACATGCCATCATCCCTCGTTGGACTGCAATATTGGGAAACGTAAAAGTACTGTCCAGAGAGAGAAGAGACCTAGACTAGTGATATATCCCAAGAAGTAGACCTCAGAGACAATTAATCGACGTGAGGAGAGCCTATCACTGTGTCTTCCTACCGTACTGCCGTCATCATATGCGTGGGTCTTGGTCCAATCTCAACAGAGTACTGCAGATGCTCCAGCATACCCTATTGCCGTTGCAACAATGTAGCAACAACACCCGACGTTTAGCCCTATGTGATGTCAGTACTGTGGAATTTGTGAAGTGCTTCGAATATTTCTAACAATGTGATTTAGTGCCTCATTCTCAGCACAGTCGTGAACATTGTGCGATGTGCACGCACAACTTGATGCCCCATGAACCTTGTTTTTTTTCTTTCTTTTCTTTCTTAAATTTTTCTCTAGTGTTGTTTTTGTAATGTATGTTATACCTTGTATGTGTTTGTGTTTTACACTGTAATACTTATTACAAATTACTGTATTGTTCTCCACACCATGTTTTTTTTTGTATTTTGTATTTATTGTTGTGTGTATTCAAACAGTGTGCCTGAAGTCCCCATAAACTGAAGCATATACCACCACTGTCATTGTGAATGGACCATCAGTTCAGGGAACATTTTGTAAAGGCTATTCTTGGTGCAGGGAGACAGAATGAATCGGAGGTTGTAATTAGATTCTGAAAGCTCACAAAAAGAGATTGTTAACTTAAACAGTATCATGTGTGAGTGAGTTCAGGTTAGTTTAATGATTAAAATTGTTGTAACATCTTGGGCATTTAATTGCGGAGCACTCCAACTCTGACTGTAAAGAATAAACTGCTCCATATTTGGCTCACATGCCTGGGCCATATTTAGAGCGTGAATGTCTGTGTGAATCGGTGTTTGGAAGGGGCTACCTGGGTATGGATGTGTGATGTGAGTGTTAGTGTTCCATATTAAGAATGTGAAGTTGGCTACATCATAAAGAATCCTCCCTCTATGAGCTGCATTTTTCAGTTGCAGTGATTTTTTTTTTATAGAGTGCGGCATGTGGAGTCAGTTTGTAAGATTTTTCTTGGGCGATTGACTCACTACCTTGCTCCTAAGTGAGCCAACCGCTCACCAATTACAATCTAAAATGGCGTAGGGGCTATGAGAGGTGGCATGAGCCCCCTCTCATATTTCTATCTTACGATTTTCCTCTCTAGTTGCATGCAGTGAAGGGTCGCTGATCCTTCACACGCGGACTTCCGACGCAGCGTCTCTCGTCGCCCGGGTGGTCCGGTGACAGGCGGGCTCTGCGGATCTGGAGAGGGTTAGGCCGACGGGTGTGAGGAAGTCGAGTGAATGCTTTGCAGACGCCGACATTGTCAAGGGACGCGCCCGGAGGGATCTGAAGTAGCGGCTGGGCTAGAGGTTCCGTTACTTCGCAGAATCTTAGCGAAAACACTTTCTGGCGGGCTACCAGCGAGGCGTGGGAATGACTTGTGTACCCAGGAAGTTGTGGCGGGAAAATTCCCGCGCTTTCTGCAAAATAGTAAGTGTGATTGGCTGGCTCAGGGCATAGCCCGTGACGTAGCAAAATCAGCGCAGAAATTGGCGCCAAGAATCTCCATTGGTGGAATGGTAGTGCTCCGGCAATGGAGTGGAATTTTCCGCCGGTTTTCGAGTTTCTGATTGGAACGTTTAACCACGGCCACTGTCGTGGGGGCGGGAATGTTGTGTGTTCGGCCTGTACGGGTGCTCTAAGTGGTCGGCTCTCGCCTTTCGGTCGAGGACGTCGAAGCAACCAGCCATCGCCTCCGGTACGCCAGATCGTGTTCTGGCAGTTAAGAAGACAGTTTGGTAATGTATGTCCGCAGCACCGGCAGATAGGGATTTTCCTAGGTGATAATCAGAGCTCAGCAGAGCGCGCCTGTTCGTCTTTTTCTAACTTTGTTCTGTCTTGAGTAGCAGCAATTAATGTTGGGTTAGCTGCGTGTCTCTCTTAAGATTTGAGTGGCAAGGAATTGGCTCCACATACCACTTCGTCATAAACCTCACAATCTAGTGTAGGGACAACTTCACCTTCACAGCATTCGTTTGTGTATCCAATTTGAGCCAATTTGATGTATTATAAATGTTTCATGTGTTTTTGTTTATTATTTTGTGTTTAGTCTTAATAAATCATATTGTTATTTTGGACAGAACTTTCATTCTGTTAATCGGTAGAGCAACCCATCACTTCTCACTACGTTAATGAAACCTTCCTTTATTTAATTTATTTATCAAATTAAATTATTGCAGGTGCCAAACTCTTTTCTACTCCACTTGCAGGGTTGATCACAGTCAGTTCGCGTATATTTTTTTATCCTTGTGCAACAGCAAAAGTCGGAGTTAGAATAGGGGGGGCTTAGAGCATCATTTACATATGTAGATTCCAGAATTTAGTGTTAAATACACTGCTAGCCCCGGCACCTCGCAGCCTCAGCACTGACATTTGCAGCAAATTTGCGAAAGGATTGCATTTGTGTTACGTTGAACGACTCTCTTCAGTCGTCTTGGTCCCTTTCTTGCAGGATCTTTTTCTGGCCGCAGCGATGTCGGAGATTTGATGTTTTACCGGATTCCTGATATTCACGGAACACTCGAGAAACGGTCGTTCGGGAAAATCTCCATTTCATCGGTACCTCGGAGATCCTGTGTCCCATCGCTCGTGTGCCGACTATAACACAACGTTGAAACTCACTTAAATATTCGACATAAAAGTTTTCTGGGTGTCGTATCACGTCATTATGGATAAAACTACTGCTGCTGAAGAAAAACCAACATTTCACCGACGGTTGCAACGGCCTTCTTCTGGGTATACTGGTGCGTTGTAGCTATGCAGTGACATTTATATTTTGTTATTACTGTTCACTGCGCATGCCATTACGTGATAGTTTTAAAACGATAGTTCGTTTCCTTGGTCACTTAAAGAAGGAGAGGGAACTTTATTTTAATAGGTTATTGCGGTGAACAGTACGTAACCTCTGTTGTCTATTGGCTCTTGTGTTATGTACCATGATTGGTGGTCACTGTCGAATGAGAAGTTGGCTGATGTTTACCAAATGCTGACGTCGGCCGTGCGGCGCCAGTTACTCGCTGGTAGTGCTCGTGCCGACAGCGCGGTCTGTTGGGCTCTGATTGCTGGCAGCCAAGATGGGGCAAGCCTCAGTCCACCCCCCCCCCCCCCCCCCCCTATTCATGTTATTAGGGTGCTTCAGTATTTCGATGGCCTCTCTGATTTTGCGTTTCGTCATAACCGGCTGCTTGGCAAACACAAATGCTTTGCTGAATTTTATTTCTTTTCCGCAGTCTTGCTGATGCTCTGCCACTGTGGATTTGTTGAATATAGCGCTAGATGAATATAGCGCTCGTGTTCCCGAATGCGCGTTGCTGTTGACCTGCCAGTCTCGCCGATGTATGCTTCTCCACATTCGCATTCCACCTTGTATATGCCTGCAGTGTGTAATGCATCCACCTTGTCCTTAGTGGAACCTAGCACGTCCTGGATCCTGCGACCACTGCAGAAGATAGGCTGCACCCCAAAGCGGCGAAGGTGTTTGCCTATTCGGTCAGTGACATTTTTCACATAAGGTAAGCGCACTGTTGGCTGCAGTTTGTCTTTTTCTTGCTTATCTTTCTGGCTTGTGTTCGTCGACACGGCTGTGTGGATCGACTTATGGCTGTAGCCAAGGCTAGAAACATTGTGTGTAGCCTTTTAAGCATGCCTATACTAGTTTCTTTGGCGTTTCAATGTATAAGCAACTGAAGTTTTCTTAAATAAAACACTCTGATTCGTACGTAAGGTATTTAAAAGAATAGTTCACGGGTATAATAGATACCAATGTATACAGCGAATCGTAGAGCAAAGGAGATCTGGAACAGCTGATGCAAAAGAAGATAAAAGGTCCATACGAGCAGTTTTACCTCCATATCACTTAAATACTGTATGACATTGGCGTAGCTGTGCTATGTGGCTTCCCTCGTAATAAAATATTACCACCTGTGTTTGCAATAGTGTACGTCTACTTGCATGCGTTAGGAAACGACGTAGTCTACATCATATCGTTCCATTTAGAAAAACTATAGCTATTTCAAAATCTATGAAGGAGAAATATAACTTTTAACGACGTGGAAAAGTAATAAAGATTTTGCATGTGATAACTTGCGATTCTTGGTTTGATATACCGAATCATTTGTGAAATATTAAGGCTATTCATCTCATGTGATACACACTACAACCCCATCAGGTCTCTGAAACTGTTCATGAGCCCACCCTGCCTTGTCAATATTGACTCCCTTTTTTAACATCTTTTCATCACTCGAACGTCACTTTCTTGTCTGTTCGGTACAAATTTTGTAGTTGAATTTAAACTAACTTCCCGATGAGGTAGACACTTGAAACTTATGAGATACCTCATAACTGGATGACAACGCAATATTAATCTGCTTTCTTGTCTAATGTGTGGCGGAGGGTAGTCTGTGTACCACTGCCGTTTCCCTCTTTCTCCTGTTCTACTTGCGAACGTTTCGTGGAAAGAGCGGTTGATGGTAAGTCCCGGTGCACGCTCAATTCTCTCTAATTTCTACCCGAGGTATTTGAGAAACTGAAATGATTTTGAAATTTACCACATATCTCTGTTGTAATTTCATCAAAATGTTTGAAATCGTATGAAAAATTGTCACACAAAATTGAAATAAATTTTTTTAAATGTAACGTTTTTAAAGTGGACTAAAAAATATAAAATAATTTCTCCTAGCCCCTTATAGATAGTGCTAAGAATCTGTGCTGGTGAATTTGTAATAGCTATGAAGATACTTGTAGATTTTAAAACGAGAAACGTGGTTCGCATCCAATACATAGTTGGTACATTTACCTCCTTACTATTGTCTGTTTCAAGCACCTCACGTTTTTCATTTTAAATTCTACATGGATTTTCACAGATATTAAAAATTCACAAGCATTTCCAGGACTATCTGTATGGGGTTAGGAATCTTATGGTTTATGATATTATTTTATACTTTTTAATGTTTTAAAAACGTGTTATATTGAATGATGATGATGAAGTCCCATACTTCTTCACAGAGCGTAGGGAAACGATGCGGGAGACCCGCACAGCCGTACTACGCCAGGTCCTAGTGGAGGTGGTTTGCCATTGCCTTCCCCCGACCGTAATGAAGATGAATGATGATGATGAAGACGACGCAACAACGCCCAGTCATCTCGAGGCGATTGAAAATCCCGGACCCCGCCGGGAATCGAACCCGGGACCCCGTGCTCGGGAAGCGAGAACACTACCGCGAGACCACAAGCGGCGGTTATATTGAAAAGCTTTCTAAAAAATTTTTTCTTAAAATTGTTGCTACCGTCGTCGTCATGTTCGTTGTCCAACGAGGTTGAGTCCAGCGGAAATATCACAGAACATATCACGCAATGTCTAAAGACGACGATTATAGCACTCGTCGAAAAATTGTTTGAAACAAGCCGAACGAATTTTTGTCTCACCAGTCATGCCACACAAGCCTAAGAATTACTTTTTCTCTCTTTGAGCTTTACAATACCGCCACACTGATCTCTTTTTCTTTCATTTTTCTAGTTATCTGTCTCGAGAAGTGGCAGTGTGCAACACGAAATCGAGAACAGAGAGGGACAGATAAGCTATCAAATCCTCTACAAACACTATTACGCCTAGTCAGTTTGCTTTATACGAACTTGTCTCTGACAGCATTCATCACAAACCGAGGTAACCAGAAGATCATCTCTCTCATAACCAAGTTACTAGGAATAAATTAGTACCGCTTTGATTCTTTACAAAAAGAAGACGTACACCATCATATACGATACGATATAATCGAGTATTCTCATGTGAATAGAAACATATAAACAAAAGGCTCCGATGATTTCCGTAGAAACTCTTGTCACTTTGGAAACAGGTTCGAATTTCTCTCAGCAGTTTACGCCCGTGCTTATTTCTCTCTTCCAATATCCACCAGATGTCGCATCGAAGTGGACGTGACGGTAGTAGTTTCTGCTCGTGACATCATTCTTTAGTATCTGGAACTCTGCCACTACTGTCGAGAACAATGACAGTACTCCTTGCTGTATAACACTTGACGTCACCCGCTTTAGATAACGTTGCCAACTTCGTCCTCTGTTGCTCCCGCAAACTATCCGGTGCTTACAGCAAGCCCCGCAATGAAAAGAAGTACTCGCTCAAGACGTGACCACTCACTGTAGGAACGCTCAATGCCATAATCGGGGCACTTCCAGAAACCAAGTATGCTCTTCACCATGTTCACATAATTACAGGAATTCCCATCTTCAGCTAGATGTTTTCGCATATATTTTATAAGTTATGAGCATATGTGGCCCCGATTTTATAAAAGTGTTCTTATTGTAATACCAACAATCGTTTACTTCTTTAATTCTCAATTCTTACAGCAGAAAACGTGGAAACCTGGCCATCTTAGACAGGAACAATTAATGCCTTCCGAAAAATAAGCTCTCGATGGCTTCAAGAATCCACCTCTCTCCGCTGAAGTACAAGAACAAAGAGATATATGTTCCTTGGCATTGCTCATATCTTATTACCGCTTTCAGAGTGATCAGTATCTTCAACGATTCTTATCCACCTGGTTTTCTTAGTTTCAGAAGGTTGCTGTGTTTTGTCCTAGTTTTGTCCTTCTGATGTAGCGTTAAAATCGTTGGTAGTATATTGTTCTTTTATTTTTTAAGTGTTACTTGCGTCTATGCAATCATCTGTGTGGGTGAGGTAGTCGATTTGCTTTTTTTTTTGTCAAAGGTGATTCTGTTACCTGTTCTTAACTGGACCTTTCCTCTAACAACATTTTTAGTAAAATAGCTATTTTGCCTCAGAATACCACAGTTGGCATGCGTCCAATTACTACAATTTGAGAAGTTACATATTGGTTGTCTAAAGATGGGCTTACTGCGAAACCGATGGCCAACGTGTAAATAAAGGGCGACATCACCACACTTTTCCAGATTTTTAATTTAAAAAACAAAATTGTTTCCGGTTTCGTCAGTAATAAAAGCAGCAACTTATAACGTTTTACGAATCGTTATTGATAGCAGATCTTAATAATGAATTCATGTATTATCATTTGTTTGTAACTAATAATTTTTCGTTTAACTGCACCCTTCTTGATCCTCCTGCAAAATTTATATGTCTGTGCAGTTGACACAAAGTTGGTCTTAAGACTGGATGATTCGTTTGGAAAGAGCACAACCGATTTCTCCTTTCCTCTCCGTCTCTGAAGACATCTTCCTCGAAAAGACATTTCACCTCACCCATCTGTTTCCCTTGTTCGTGTACATTACACTACAGTAGTTGTAAGTAGGCTGTTTAGGTTTTTTTATTGGTAACGCCACCTCTGTATGAAAATCACTGGCTGTGCTGTGTGCAGTCTGTGGCTGCTTTGCATTGTTGTAATACTCGCCATTGTAGTGTTGGGCAGCTGGATGTGAACAGCACGTAGCGTTGCGCAGTTGGAGGTGAGCCGCCAGCAGTGGTGGATGTGGGGAGAGAGATGGCGGAATTTTGTAATTTGTCATGAACTGCTACATATATTATGACTATTAAGGTAAATACATTGTTTGTTCTCTATTAATATCTTTCATTTGCTAACTATCCCTATCAGTAGTTAGTGCCTTCCGTAGTTTGAATCTTTTATTTAGCTGGCAGTAGTGGCGCTCGCTGTACTGCAGTAGTTCGAGTAATGAAGATTTTTGTGAGGTATGTGATTTCTGAAAGGTATAGTTTAATGTTAGTCAGGGCCATTCTTTTGCAGGGATTTTTGAAAGTCAGATTGCGTTGCGCTAAAAATATTGTGTGTCAGTTTTAAGCACAGTCTTGTATAATTGTTCAAAGGGGACGTTTCATAGTAATAGGCAGACTCGTCCTTGCTGTTGTTGTTGTGGACTTCAGTCCGAAGACCGGTTTGATGCAGCTCTTACGTTAGTTACTGTGCACAAGCCTGCATCATTGCATAACAACTGCAGCCAACATCCATCACAATACAGTTTAAAATTCTTACATTTACCCACACTTCCCCCCGTTATCAGCTGAACTATTCCTTGACACCACAGTATGTGTCATATCAACCTATCTATAATTCTGGCCAATTTGTGCCATTAATTTCTGTTATGCCCAATTCGATTCATTAGTTTTCCGGTCTATCCCCCTAATCTTCAGTTTTCTCAAGTAGCACCATATATTAAAAGCTACTGTTGTGTTCCTGTCTGAACTGTTCATCGTTCACGTTTGTCTTCTTTACATGAGGACTGCTCTTTCTCAGAAACTCTTTTCTTGATATTGCCAGTCGGAATTCAATATTCCCTCTACTCCGACAATCAAGGCACTGAAATGGCAAAAGCCGTAGCTGCCAAAAAGAAAACTTTTCAGAGACCCGAAAAAACAATTTTATGAATTCGTTTTCATTAACATTATTACAGAAACTGCTAGCCGCGCGGTCTAAGGCGTCTTGTCACTGTCCGCGCGGCTCCCCCCGTCGGACGTTCGAGTCCTCCCTCGGGCATGTGTGTGTGTGTGTGTGTGTGTGTGTGTGTGTGTGTTTTGTCCTTAGCGTAAGTTACGTACCACAAATTTCCAAATTTCCAGAAACTGCTTTGAATGGAAAGCACAAATCCGTGTTTACATAAGGCATTTGAAAATCTGGCATGTTTTTTTCTACGAAATCCCATTTTCTCTATATAAAACATACAAAATAACTCCTTATCCAAAGCAGAATTACTGTTATTTGTATTTTATGTACAGATTTGCGGTGAAATGCGTGACACTTCTCGTCAAGAAAGTTCAGCACAGATAATAAGCCTTTTTTTTAACATTGAGATTAACTGGTCCTCTTCCAAGGCTTTACAAGCACTGCAGACTAGTGATTGACCTGAATGACTGTCCTTTCTTAAATATTCTGTGCTCCATCCATATTGACTTGTCATTCAGGAAAATCTTTTGTTCACTGTCTAACCAAGCTGAGGGAGCTGATTTTTAAGGGAGTTGTTTTCAAAAACTTGTGACATTCCACAGAAAAGTCAAGTCCTTGATGAGAAGTATCACGCATTTCACCGAAAATCTGTGCTTAAAATACAAATAACAGTAATTCTGCTTTGGATAAGGAGTTATTTTGTATGTTTTATATAGAGAAAATGGGATTTCGTAGACAAAAACATGCCAGATTTTCAAATGCCTTACGTAAACCAAAACATTATTAGACCTTACGTCTTTAGTACTTCGAATAATTTCTGCTACCTTTCTGGAATCATTGTCTTGCATCTTTTTTTTCCTTTTCTCAATGATGCCGAATTCCCTATCATAAGGCATGTAGGAGTATCCTGAAACTACATGTAAGAGGTTTTGGCAGCACACTAATTTACAAACACTACTACTCGTTACTAACACGTCTAGACACGCTCTGTTGCCGAGACCCTGTAAAAGGAGATACTACTATGTCCGCGCCAACGGCTCTGCACACTCAACTTGCGCTATCTAGCAACTACGTTTACAGGTAAGTAAAATTATATCTAGAAATAGTAGCTTCTGCATGCCCCTGGCATGGTCACATACTACCTTTCCGATACAAAGCCCAAAAATTGGAATTTTTGGCAGTTGCAACCTTTTCCTTGACATTGCCTCAATTATCTTATTTTGTTTCCCAAATAACAGGACTCATCTACTGCTTTTAGCTTCTCATTTTCTGACTTGATTCCCTCATCATCGGATGTTTTAATTCGACTTCACTCCATCACCCTTGTTTATTGTTTTGCATGTCCGTCTCATAACGTCTTTCATGACACTACCCATTCCGTTCAACTACCCGTCCAAGTCCTTTGCTGTCTCTGACAAAATTTCTATCGGTAAAACCTCAAATATTTTATTTCTTTTCCCCAAACATTAATGCTCTTGCGATTGTTATCCGTGGTTTTGTTGACGGTTTGCATAACATTGAACAAAACCGGGGACGGGGTTCTACCCTCTCTCACTCCTTTCGAAACCACTGCTGTCCTTTCATGTCGTTCGACTCTTATAAGTGTAGTCTGGTTTCTCTACATGTTACCCGCCCGAGCAGCCACGCATGTAAATGCGATCACTTCGGGCATCGATGTCGTTTTCAAGCGGTTTACCACATACCACTAGGAGTACACCAGGCTGGTTCCCACGTTCCGTCTTAGATAACACACTGCGCAAAAATTTGCAACTCTTTCTCACACTTGCACACAATATTTGCTCTATACGCTTGCAGACTGGGTACACTTCTTCTGTCCTAGGTTAACAGCGCCCATACTATAGTGTGCAGGGGGGGGGGGGGAGGGAACTGTAATATTGTAGAAGACGGACGGCGACTTGTAAGCAGCCATAAAAAGGTTTCAGTTCAGACCCCGTTAAAAACAACCTGCGTAGTATCGACTTTTATAACATTTTCTTGGAAGAAAACACCTGAGAGCCAGGAGAGAGGGCCTCCCCCCCCCCCTCCTCGCCCTTGGCCACTTGTATGGTTTGCCTTGCCTGGAGTAGGGGGTATGGGGGAATAGGACACTGATGATTTTCACTTTTTGGTCTCGTTAAACACTTACTCAGCACCCACTAATTATAGATAACCCTTCGCACTCTACATTACCTCTGGTAAATTCAGAATTTGGAAGAGAATATGTCAGTCAACGTTATCAAATGTTCTAACAAATGTTAAAAATGGAGGTTTGACTTTCTTCTACGAGAAATGGTAGGCGCAGTATTGCCATCGTGTTGCTACATTTCTCTGGAAACTCAACTGTTATTCCCCGAAGTCGGCTTCTACAAGCTTTTTCACTCTTCTGTAAATGATTCGTGTCAGTATTTTGCGAGCATGACTTATTAAACTGATGGGTCCGTAATACACATGTCAGCACCAGCCTTCTATGTAATTTTCCTAAATCAAGTAAGGTAAGTTCATGTTAGTTCCATCAGAAAGGCGGCGGCAGGATTCTTTTCTCGATTCTCCTCAGCTCCGCGATAAAGACCTCATCGCTGAAGTAGCGTAAACCCTACACTCATTTTTCCATTAATTGGTGTACACCGTAACTAGTAGGGAGACTCCCTAACCACGGATCAACTTCAGCTCTTTGGTGAGACAAAACGCAAGTGTGTGGGGGCGCAGCAGAGCACAAAACTTCTAGCACGTGGAGAAGAAGGCGAGTGTAATATAACGGAAAGTGCCGTCGAGAGGCGGGGGCGCAGATTGGTGGCTGGTGGGCGGGCGACGCGGCCGATCCATCAATCAGTGGGCCAGGACAGCGTGGGTGGCGGCTAACGCTGATTGCTCGAGTGCCACCTGTCGCTGTCGCTGCAGGGGGGGGGGGGGGGCGGACAGCGGCCACCTGCGCCCCACGCTGCAACGACGAGTCGTCACCCCACCCGGCACTGCGCGCACTTGTCGCCACCTTCCATCAGCACTCTTTTTTTTTTCTTCCTCTTTTCATTTGCCACCTGTCGGCGAAAGCTGACTTCAAGATTCTGAACGCTGTTGGTGTGACTGTCTATAATTTCCAGTATTAACGGCCGAGTGCACCAACCAACCTCAATTAAAATTTAATTGCCGTGAAGTCGCCATTTAACTCTGGTCGACGCAAAGTTCTGGTGCACCGACGTAAATCAAAGTTAAACGGGGTAGTCGCCGTTGTTAAATACTACCGTGCCTTCTTTTTGTTTTCGCAAGATGATTAGGGTTTTATAAATGTACTCTATTACGATGGCGGAACGTTTGGATGTACTGAGACAGACTCAAGGCATCGTATACCGTACCAAGAAGTAACACGATCCGAGAAAGTTTGTTAATTTACGAATCAAATTAACCATGAATGGAATTAAACTGTGCCTCTCCATGCTGTCCATCTCATAAGTCTTTTATGACACTACCCATTCTGTTCAACTACCCGTCCAAGTGCTTTGCCGTCCCTGACAAAATTTCTATCGGTAACAACGTTGTTTTTTCTCTAATAAGCAGACCACACGACAATCGAATTTTTGTAATTTTTTTATTTATGGCACATGAAGTTGCCTCCGAAAGCAATTCGATGCAACTCCCAAAAATTTTCGAGAAAATCTACTTATAACTCTTGCAACCATGTATATCGCTCGAAAAAGCAAGGCATTTCCCATAAAGCACATTACTGGGTGGGACGGGGAGTACTTCGTGCCCACCCCAAAAAAATTTAAAAAGGACCAAAATTCGTTAACTGTTGTTGAATTATTTCACCAACATACTTGACAAAGGGGAAATGATGTGTTAGTGTCCACAACCTCCAAATTCCAGGTAGATTCAAATTTTTAAACGAAGTTGCATGTTCTATTAGCATTTATGTGATGGGTAAAATACAAAAATAGACAAAAATTTAATTTGTAATTTTTAACTATACAATCTCGATTAACAATCATTTATGACAGATCAGTAATGAAGAGGTTTCGTTTGCAATGAAAAACTGGTTTTTGTTGTAGTATATAGCTAGAAATAAGAAGGTGTCCATTTTTCATAATAAGTGACAATTAGATGTGATAATTAGGATATATTTTTACATTTAAACGGCATAGATATTCGAACTGAAAAAAACGAAGAGTAGTATGTCTGAAATGAACGATACATTTCTTCTTTAATAATGTAGCTATCATTTCTTCTATTTAAGAGAACTGATGCATTCGCACCAACCAGTTAAAAAGTTTATCCATTTCATACTTCTTAATATTTGGTGTTGTTCTTTTGTTTTCCAATTCGCCACAAATAAAAGAATGGTCTAGTAGCGAGGCTTAAATAGACATCTGCTTGTTGACGAAAGTGAGAACATCTGACAATGACGTCACTCGCCAGCGACTCGTCTAGAAAATGTGTGTGTCCAAATTCATATCTCTACTGACATCTTTGCGTCTCCATGGCGCCTTCCACTGGAATGCACGGAGTTATCCGTGGTCAAACACGCGGTTGGCTGACGACGGTTTGCTGACGCAGAATTACCGTTGGCACACCGTAGAGACATTTTAAACTGTGTACTTTTAACCGAGATCACGGGACCTTGGTTATCTCACTTTTTGACTGAGGTTGATGCACTCGACCGTAAGGGTCACGTGCCTAACCTCAAACACGATGTGGTAGGGGAGATTTGGTCACGAGTACTGAAACGCCCCTCTTCAGTCCGTGCCTCGGAGCTTCCGTGACGACGTGCCACACCACACTCTCGGCTGCGGCCAGCATTCAAGTACGGTGGGATTACAGTGTGGCGGCTGTGGGGCTATTTGCCGCGCGCAAGCAGCCGTGCGCCTGTCACATTCCACTTCTGTGATGTGACTGGATGCGACGACCCTCTGGCGAGCAGTCGAGCAGCGCGCCGCTCTCGTTTCTCCGCTGTCCCGCTACTAGAGGCGTGCCGTTGGGAAGGCTTGCATTCAGTCACCGTGTTTTATGGACTATAAGATGCTACGCACTATAAGACACACCTTAATTTTTGAGCAGTTTTCTAGAAAAATAACGTTTTTACCATTTTTATTATTGCAAAACCAGACTAAAAAAACTCTTATTTTATAAAATTGAACTGACCTTTAACGTCGTCATCGTTGTCCTATTCACCGCCGTCGAGAGCGTTACTTAGGCCGAACTTCTTGAAAGATTTAACAATAATTTCTTCTCTCACCCAAGACCACGACTGTTTTATCCACTGACAAACTTGTTTGATCGTAGTTCGTTTTACAGCTCCCTTCAGCATGAATTCATGTTGGATTTCATTCATCATCAATTTGTTCCATTGCTTTCTCATATACACTTTAAACAGCTTATTTGTCGAGACATCAAGAGGCTGCAGTTGTGAAGTAAGTCCTTCCGGAATAACAGCAAGTTCTGTATTCCCCTATGTCAGTTTCTCTTTCACAGTATTTTTCAAATGATTTCTAAGTTGATCTAGCACAAGAAGAGAAACTTCTTAAAGAAAGTACCTTTCCTTCTCTCCCTCTCACACACTGTTAATCCATAATTGCGTACCAGCTTCGCCAATCCAATCCTTGTCATGTACGTGAACAATAACACCTGGTCGTATTTCAGGAGGTTTTGGCGTTGTTTTGAGCTTTAAAATGATCATTAGATTAAGTTTAATACCAGCAGCACAACATAAAACGACGACAGTGTAATGCATTTTTTCATGCCCACTTATTCTATAGTTACAGTTTTAGCACCTTTCATGGCATTAGTTGTGTTACTTGGTACATCAAATGTCAGAGTTGTTTCGTCTACATTCGCTATTTGGATAGTTCCACATTGGTTTCCTTTCGGTATTGAATAATAAAGCGAAGGAAAGACAATATTTTCTCTTTATACTGATTTCCTGAGATATTTTGGTTTTGGTTTTCATGCTAAGTTCATGTCGCTTCATAAACCTGTAGTACCAACCAACTCCACCCTCAAAAGTCTGTTCCACGGTACCGCTAGCTTACGAACGTGTATTTGAATCATTTTCATATTAACTCCACTGCCATTTGGCGGAGTCTTTGAAACCATTTCAATACGTCAACCTCTAGTTTCGACCATTTTCCATTCAGTCCTCTATTTGCACATTTAGTATTCCTCATTTTTGTCAGTTCTTCTATACTAGCCCACCAATGGCGAATAGTTTTTTTTCTGTTGGTGCAGGGCCGAAATGCCGATCAGGTCCTCTGTCTCCATGTTGTTCTACATGTGCTGTTACTTACAATTTAGAGCACGCATCATATGAATACCTTTTATTTTTTTGCCACTACGAAACTAGCTACTATCAACAATATTGTACTGTTACCCATAACAGTGCTCTGCGTTTGTGATGGCGGGGTGGGAGGGAGACAGTGTCAGGAAGCTTGTCCATCACCGCAACTCATATTCGTCACATCGATGCACTGCTGCTGTCAGTTGAATCCAGTGTTGCCAGATAGAGATAGGTTTCCTGCGGCATCGAATATATGGCCATTTTTAAGACTGGCGTGAATTTTGATCAAACACAGGACTTTTTTTTTAAATTCCGAGTGTAAGACGCACTTGAGTATTGGAGGCAATTTTTCGAAGAAAAAAGTGCGTCTTATATTCCGTAAAATACGTTTCATTAAAGGAGTGCCACATAAGAGGCGCACGGGTACTGCCGCGCGGCTACTGTCCCAGCTCGCTGCATTATAATCGCACCTGTTCTCTTTGCGATGTGCAGCGCGCTAGTCGACTTGCTTGGCATGCGGCTCTGCCGATTTAATTGGGAATAGTTATTGGGGGACCTGGATTGAGATTCTCTGTTCTGTTACGCTATGAAATGAGTCTACAGAAGTGTCGCCAGCCTTTCTTTGACCCGTGAGACAGGGTTAAAGTTCTCACTACTCCTTCTGCTTCTTCTTAGTGTTAATTCCGTCTAGTACGTGATCCGCTGTAGTCCAGATTTCGCAAATTTTTCTCATTTAAGGAGGAAAATACAGGGATCTAAAGATTATATACAACTTGTACAGCAATCAGACGGCAGTTGTAAGAGTCGAGGGGCATCGAAGGGAAGCAGTGGTTGAGAAGCGAGTGAGATAGTATTGTAGAATATCCACGATGTTATTCAGTGTTTACACTGAGGAAGCAGTATAGGAGTCCAAATAAAAGTTTGGAGTAGGAATTAAAGTTCAAAGAGACAAAATAAAAACTTTGAGTTTTGCCGACGACATTGTAATTCTGTCAGAGACAGAAAAAGACTTGGAAAAGAACTTGAATGGAATGGACAGTGTCCTGAAAGGAAGATATTACAAAACATCAGCAAAAGCAAAACAGGGACAATGGAGTGTAGTCGAATTAAATCGGGCGATGCTGAGTGAATTAGATTAGGAAACGAGATACTTAAAGTAGCAGAAGTGTTTTGTTTTTTGGGCAGCAAATAGACTGACGATGGCCGAAGTAGAGAGGATATAAACCGTAGACTTGCAATGGCAAGAAAAGAGTTTCTGAAGAAAAGAAATTTATCGCGGAATATAAATTTTAGTGTTGGGAAGTCTTTCATGGAGGTATTTATCTGGGGTGTAGCCATATATGAGAGAGAAACATGGACCATAAATAGTTTAGACAAGAAGAATAGAAGATTTTGAAGTGTGCTGCAGAAGACTGCTGAAGAATAGATGGGTAGATCACGTAACTAATGAGGAGGTACTTGAAAGCATCGGGGAGAAAAGAGATTAGTGGCACAACTCGACTAAAAGAAGAAATCGGTTCATAGGACATGTTCTGAGATGTTAAGGGATCATCAGTTTAGCATTCCACGGAAGTGTGGTGGGTGGTAAAAATTACAGAGGGAGACCAAGAGGTGAACACAGCAAGCAGGAACAAAAGAATATAGGTTGCAGTAATTAAAAGAATCCGTAGTTTCTTGGAGATGAAGAGCCTTGCATAGGGCAAAGTAGTGTTGAGAGGTGCACCAAACCAATCTTCGAACTGAATACGTCAACAACAACAGCAACTTTGCGTCCGGCTATGCTATCTGTCGTCTCCGTCGTCAGTTACCTAAAAATTCAGGGAGGAATTGTGCACACCCGTATGTGAATCGTGTAAAGTTTATTGTGTGCTTCAACGTGTTTAACTATTTGTGTATTGTATATTCTGAGGCGCAAACAGAGACCAGCCTATCATTTGCTTACGCGACCGTGGGAAAGGGCTTCTCTAAATCCTCGCACAAACGAAAAAATGGCTGACATCGAAATAAGTGTCCAAGGAATAGAAAAGCAACTGGAATCACTCAATAGAGGAAAGTCCACTGGACCTGACGGGATACCAATTCGATTCTACACAGAGTAGGCGAAAGAACTTGCCCCCCTTCTAACAGCCGTGTACCGCAAGTCTCTAGAGGAACGGAGGGTTCCAAATGATTGGAAAAGAGCACAGGTAGTCCCAGTCTTCAAGAAGGGTCGTCGAGCAGATGCGCAAAACTATAGACCTATATCTCTGACGTCGATCTGTTGTAGAATTTTAGAACATGTTTTTTGCTCGAGTATCATGTCGTTTTTGGAAACCCAGAATCTACTATGTAGGAATCAACATGGATTCCGGAAACAGCGATCGTGTGAGACCCAACTCGCTTTATTTGTTCATGAGACCCAGAAAATATTAGATACAGGCTCCCAGGTAGATGCTATTTTTCTTGACTTCCGGAAGGCGGTCGATACAGTTCCGCACTGTCGCCTGATAAACAAAGTAAGAGCCTACGGAATATCAGACCAGCTGTGTGGCTGGATTGAAGAGTTTTTAGCAAACAGAACACAGCATGTTGTTATCAATGGAGAGACGTCTACAGACTTTAAAGTAACCTCTGGCGTGCCACAGGGGAGTGTTATGGGACCATTGCTTTTCACAATATATATAAATGACCTAGTAGATAGTGTCGGAAGTGCCATGCGGCTTTTCGCGGATGATGCTGTAGTATACAGAGAAGTTGCAGCATTAGAAAATTGTAGCGAAATGCAGGAAGATCTGCAGCGGATAGGCACTTGGTGCAGGGAGTGGCAACTGTCCCTTAACATAGACAAATGTAATGTATTGCGAATACAGCAGTTACTTCTGTAAAATATCTGGGAGTATGCGTGCGGAACGATTTGAAGTGGAATGATCATATAAAATTAATTGTTGGTAAGGCGGGTACCAGGTTGAGATTCATTGGGAGAGTGCTTAGAAAATGTAGTCCATCAACAAAGGAGGTGGCTTACAAAACACTCGTTCGACCTATACTTGAGTATTGCTCATCAGTGTGGGATCCGTACCAGATCGGTTTGACGGAGGAGATAGAGAAGATCCAAAGAAGAGCGGCGCGTTTCGTCACAGGGTTATTTGGTAACCGTGATAGCGTTACGGAGATGTTTAATAAACTCAAGTGGCAGACTCTGCAAGAGAGGCGCTCTGCATCGCGGTGTAGATTGCTCGCCAGGTTTCGAGAGGGTGCGTTTCTGGATGAGGTATCGAATATATTGCTTCCCCCTACTTATACCTCCCGAGGAGATCACGAATGTAAAATTAGAGAGATTAGAGCGCGCACGGAGGCTTTCAGACAGTCGTTCTTCCCGCGAACCATACGCGGCTGGAACAGGAAAGGGAGGTAATGACAGTGGCACGTAAAGTGCCCTCCGCCACACACCGTTGGGTGGCTTGCGGAGTATAAATGTAGATGTAGATGTAGAAAACCACACACAGGCTGGCCAGTGCACCACCTCACGGTCATTTTTCCAAGATCCGAGCGCTGGATAGGAATGTGTACACCGCTTACTGTTCATACACTGCCTGCAGCTCGTTCCTAGCAACTTCTGCCAATAATTTCCACATACACTATACGATCAAAAGTATCCGAACGCCCCAAAAATTATGTGTTTTTCATATTAGGTGCATTGTGCTGCCATCTACTGCAAGGTACTCCATATCAGCGACCTCATCAGTCATTAGACATCGTGAGAGAGCAGAATGGGGGGCTCCGCAGAACTCACCGACTTCGAACGTGGTCAGGTGATTGTGTGTCACTTGTGTCATACGTCTGCACGCGAGACTTCCACACTCCTAAACATCCACAGGTCCACTGTTTTCGATGTGTAGCACAAAAGCGTACAGGCCGACCTCGACCGTTCACTGACAGAGACCGCTGACAGTCGAAGAGGGTCGTCATGTGTAATAGGCAGACATCTATCCAGACCATCACACAGGAATTCCAAACCGCATCAGGATCCACTACAAGCACTAAGACAGTTAGGCAGGAGGTGAGAAAATTTGGATTTCATGGTTGAGCAGCTCCTCATAACCCAAACATCACGCCGGTATATGCCAAACGACGCCTCGCTTGGTGTAAGGAGCGATTGAACAGTGGAATAACGTTGTGTGGAGTGACGAATCACGGTACACAATGTGGCGAGCAGATGGCACGGTGTGGGTATGGCGAATGCCCGGTGAACGTCATCTGGCAGCGTGTGTAGTTCCAACAGTAAATTCGGAGGCGGTGGTGTTATGGTGTGGTCGTGTTTTTCATGGAGGGGGCTTGCACCCGTTGTTTTGCGTGGTACTATCACAGCACAGGCCTAAATTGATGTTTTAAGCATCTTCTTGCTCCCCATTGTTGAAGAGCACTTCGGGGATGGCGACTGTATCTTTCAACACGGTCGAGCACCTGTTCATTTGGAAATTTGTGGTAAGTTCCTATGGGACCAAACTGCTAAGGTCAAATCAGATGGTACAAATGGCTCTGAGTACTATGGGACTTAACATCTGAGGTCATCAGTCCCTTAGAACTACTTAAACCTAACTAACCTAAGGACATCACACACATCCATGCCCGAGGCAGGATTCGAACCTGCGACCGTAGTGGTCGCGTGGTTCCAGACTGTAGCGCCTAGAACCGCTCGGCCACAACGGCCGGCTGCTAAGGTCATCGGTCTCTAACCTGCTCATAATGCACAGTCTGTGGCAGGGTGGTTACACGACAATAACATCCCTGTAATGGACTGGCCTGCACGGAGTCCTCGCCGGAATACTATAAAACACCTTTGGGATGTTTTTGAACGCCGACCTACATAGATATCTCTCCTCAGTGCAGTACTCCGTGAAGAATGTCCAACCATTCCCCAAGAAACCTTCCAGCACCTGACTGAACGTATGCCTGCGAGAGTGGAAGCTGTTATCAAGGCTAAGGGTGAGTCAACGCCATACTGAATTCCATCATTACCGATGGAGGGCGCCACGAACTTTTAAGTCATTTTCAGCCAGGTGTCCGGATACTTTTGATCACATAGTGTAACAAATATAGAGTACAGTTCAAAGACATTAGGGAAAAAGTCTTTCAAAAATATAACTCAGAAGTTACACGGAAATAAATATAAATTACTGGCTACCACTATACCTCCCAAAGTCTGTCTAGTTCACTGGAATACCGGCGTGCAGCTAGCTGCTGGCCCCGCAATCTGATGGGCGGCCTCTGCCCGCAGAAGTGGTGAACGGTCTCTTAAAGGCAATACTAGAACACCGGACAGTTCAACCCAAAAACCACTCTCGCACACGGAATCGCACTTTTGCAATCTGGTGATATTTCTCTCTGTAAGAAATTTCTGAGTTCTTAGTTTCTGGAATACACTAAGAAGACACCAGCTGCGCCCTGGAGGGAACACATCTTCTATACCGCACAAGGGATGCTGCCAGACTCTTCGACTTGTGAACTCCAGACTGCTCCACAAAATTATTTAACAATCAGGCCTTCCAGTCCATCACAATCAGGAGCAGAATGAGGCATTTTCACTGGCCTTTTCCTGTTCCCATTCATAGCGCTTCTTCAAAGTGCTGCCCACTGCCGGGACTTGTGTTGGAAAACACAAGCAGTCGCGGAGAAATGACTGTTTCGAGTCGAACACATAGACTCAACCCATTCCCCATTTAGGAGGATTCAGGAAAGATCGGCCTTCGTCTTCAGACTAAACACAACCCCTTTTCCCTGTAATCGGTAACTGACCACATTAGCGAACAGGACTACCACACTGACGAGGCCAGGAAATATGTTACACTATGCTCTTTCCAAGAGAAAGCACTTTAAGTTGTTCCGCGTACTAGGTACTTTGCGGGAAACGCGCACTGGCTAGGCATTGTAGCAGTGCTTAGTGGCGGTTGCCGTTGCTCCCCAATTCTTTCTTGGTATTCAAGTAAGAAAGTGTTTTTGTTAGGATCCCGAGTACCATGTGCACCTCGTAATGTAAGCGGTTTTAACCACTCACTGCATTTTGATTGCATTAGCTACTACACGGTAGCACCTGTCTTTCATGTGGTGGAATCTAACGAAACACTCGTGAGCTGGTCAACTTTCGGACAACAGTAGTGACCACTGGCAGTGGTTTATTCAGAAGTACAACAATAGAGAAGGCAGTAAAAGCATTTCATGCAATGTGACTGTGAAAACATCCTATCTGGTGGAGTAATTTGGTCTTTCTCGTGTAACGGCAAGGGACAAAGCTCAATTTCAGATGATCGAGTATAACACGACTGGAGACACTGTTCCAGAGAGGGAAACCCAGCCAGGAGCTTCAGGCATCTGCTTCGCCCTCTCTAAAATTTTTAGTTGACAGAAGGAAGCAAGAGACCACAAATCGGAAATCCTCTCCTCATCACTGGAGAAGAATGCTCTCAAACAGAAGCCGACGGATAGGGAAGACAAGGAAAATTGAAAGTAATTAAAAACAAAACAGAATCTTCTAGACAGAAAAAACCTCATTCTACCAAGAGGAAAGCGCTCATAGATCGCCATAAAACCGATCCTGCGAAAACAAATATTGATTTGCCTAGGGTGCGCGTCTGGTGATGAATGGATACAGAGTGATAAAAGTAAAAGAAAGTGCTATCAGGGAAGTGTAGATTATGAAGGTGTGGTACATTATGTCTACGACCACAACTGAAGAATTTCATGTGCGAACTCAAGGCCGACTGAATGCGTACTCTTATTCGGCTGTGCAGGTAGGGTGCGCAGTCAACGATTTTCTATTATGGCTCTCTTTCTCTACGGCATGAGATTCAAATTGCATTAATTTTGCAATGATTAATATGTACGAGCTTAAATGACGAATTGGTGTACATATAGTTAGATTATGTAGACAACTGAATTTTTCATTAACTGCATTCTCTTACCGGTTCCTCCCTCACTCACAGCTTTCTAGCTGCAGTGAAATGAAAAGAATCAATACTTGGAGACGAATGAAATCAACGAACATGCAATGACGTGACATGAATGTGTGCAAACATGTCAGAAATGATGAATCAGGAAATACGTCGTGAGAACTGAAAATTATTGTATGATCCGGAAATGTGGAAATTTGTGGTAAGTTCCTATGGGACCAAGTTGCTGAGATCACCGGTCCCTAGGCTTATACACTACTTACTCT
This sequence comes from Schistocerca serialis cubense, assembly GCF_023864345.2. NCBI lineage: Eukaryota > Metazoa > Arthropoda > Insecta > Orthoptera > Acrididae > Schistocerca > Schistocerca serialis. Next base: position 421,861,193 of record NC_064641.1, read on the forward strand.
AACTTACACTAAGGACAACACACACACACACACACACACACACACACACACACACACACACACACACACACATGCCCATGTCCATGCCCATGCTACGACTCAAACTTCCTACGGGGGAAGCCGCTCGAACCGTGGCAAGGCGCCCACAACAGCGCGGCTACTCCGCGCGGCGCCAGATCCGGACTCGAACCTATATTTCCTATGCATATTTCACACCATGGGCTGCGTATATTAGTTTTATTTAACTGTAACCGATTTCGGAGGTACAATCCGCCGTTTTCAGCCCCCTCTACGAGGGGACGTGAGCCACCGCCGCATTTCAAGTAAAAGGACAGGAAAGGACCAGGTCAACAGAACTCCACATACCTTATCGTGTATGGTGCGTCTGCTTGCAGTACATCAAGTCAGCTATCTGACTACGAAGGCTTTCCCGGCGTAATAATTGATAATATTCTTCTCGGGTATGCAGCCGGATCATAACGTCTTCATGACACAATATTTCCGCGGTCCAACTGGCCACCGAGACTATACGACCTACCCAAGATTCATAAGAAAGGGGTCCCGCTTCGTCCGATCGTGAGTAACTTGGGTGCTCCTACCTACAATCTAGCCAAGTATTTAGCATCTGTTCTTGGCCCTCACGTCGGTAAATGCGAACATCACATTCCCAATTCTATGGTGTTTATTCAGAGATTAAAGTCCTTGTCTCTTAGTCTCTGCGATTTGCTTGTGAGCTTTGATGTCGTGTCGCTTTTTACCCGGGTTCCTCTGGAAGAATCCTTGCAATTAATTGGTGAGAAACTGGATGAGGAAACAACCAGGCTTTGTCGCCACGTGCTGACGTCGACGTACTTTTTATTCAATGACAAATATTTTGAACAGACTGACGGAGTGGCTATGGGGAGCCCATTGTCCCCAATAGTCGCCAACCTTTTTATGGAAGATTTGGAGGACATGGCGCTGAAGACGGCGTCCTTAAAACCAACCTGTTTCTGGAGGTACGTTGACGACACGTTTATGGTGTGGCCTCATGGGAGAGAAGCTCTTGACCGCCTCCTAGATCATTTTAATTCCCTGCAACCTAGCATCAGGTTTACCATGGAGGTGGAAAGTGATGGAAAGCTTCCGTTTCTGGATGTTCTGGTGTACAGAAAGGATGATGGGACACTGGGACACAGTGTTTATCGAAAGCCTACGCACACGGACCGTTACCTGCATGCTTCTAGCTGTCATCCATCGTTCCAGCGTACGGGGGTCCTGCGGACGTTGGCGAGAAGAGCTTATGCCATTTCAGATGGAGAAAGCTTGACGCAAGAATTGGACCACCTTAAGGTTGTGTTCAAGCAGAATGGCTATACAGATAAACAGATCCGTCGTGCTTTCCAGTTTGGACCACCGCCTGAACCACCAGAAGATACCTGCAAATCGGTGGCTTTTCTGCCTTTTGCTGGGAGCATTTCCTCGAAGATAGGAAGAATTCTAAAAAGATATCATATCAAAAGTATTTTTCGTCCGCCAGCCAAGATTAGAGCGCTTCTTGGCTCTGTTAAGGATGGCTTGGGTTTTAGGAAGCCCGGTGTGTACAAGATCCCTTGCCACTGTGGGAAGGCTTATATTGGTCAGACCGATGTGTTGAGCATCAGCGGCACACACGGCTGCTTCAACCTGAGAAATCCGCAGTGGCGGAGCACTGTCTCACCGAGGGACACAGAATGCTATATGATGCGACACAAATGGTTGCCCCTGCATCTCGCTATTGGGACTGTGTTTTAAAAGAATCCATAGAGATTCGTTTATCTGACAATCTTATTAATAGAGACAAGGGTTATCTTTTAAGTAAGACTTGGGACCCGGTGTTATCTGACATTAAAAAACAAGGGTCTGTGTTTCAATCGTGGGAATAAAAAATTTTTTATTTTATTTTTGACAGCGATATCTCGATTTCGCCTCTTTCCACCACTGGCGACGCGGCATGTTTACTGCGCTAGAGGGCAGCTACGGCACCTTCTCGCGCACGCGTTGTGGGTCTTCTGCGGCCTATATAGGGGCTGCCGCTTGCGCTGGGAAGTCAGTTCCGGCGGGATTGTGCACCAGCGCTCTCACCTGAAGATGGCGGCCAGTTGGACCGCGGAAATATTGTGTCATGAAGACGTTATGATCCGGCTGCATACCCGAGAAGAATATTATCAAGTCAGCTATCCTTTACTAGAATTATGGCTATCATTCCTGTTGAAAACATGATCAGCCTTTGAAGCAGAGATGTCTAAACTTGACGGATTGTAGCACCGAAGCCGGTTGAAATTAAAGAAAATTAATATACTCAGCTGATCGTGTTACTGTTGCTACATATAAATACAGCAGCTGCTGTGCCATTATTCATTAGAAGATTGATGTACGGAAGTATACTTCCTGTTTTCGCGAATAATCAACTTAAACATAAGGGTACTAGAGCATGCCTCCAAGCCTGACTCAGACTTTTACTGTCACTGATCATTCCACTTATGATTTCCGAACATTACTACCGGAAGTTCTCCGACGGAGTACGTGCGCATGCACATCAAGCTTTCACAGGTTTGCAGATAATCGAACACGGTGAGTGTTTAAGAAACATCTCATAGTGTAATGGAACACCGTATAAACATCAAATTTCATAACAAAATGGCAAAAAAGCCGGTGATGAAGATTTATACGATGTTGGTATCATTGTATGAAACATAAGAAGTGAGTAAGAAGTATTTACTAGAGGCGTGCACCTGTTGACGACAAGATTATTATAGATGGAGTATTATTAGCTTGTACTGGGCACGGAAAGAAAATAGGCCGCGTCCTATCTGCCCTAAGAGATTTAGGGGCACGACGTAAAATCTGGATGGAAGGAAGTTCAGCCCTGTGCCTTCCGAAAGAACGTCCACAGCTACGTCCAATGCGGCACTTCTTTTGGTAAAAATGTGTTTCAGACGGAAGGACAACCGTCTGAGTTGGGTCACGGAATAAAATAAGGAACCATCAAGGTCACTGTGCAAAGAGGGCTGAATTAAATTTTGATTATTTGCAAATGAAGCATCCACTAACACTTACCAGTGGCTTTCATTAATTTTGCTGCCAGCAATGGAGATTTCTCCGAAGGAACATAATGGCATTTTTTGTACTTTCACTTTCATGATGCATTTCACCGAACTTTTTTGAACGTACCCTACATTATTCGTTGTGCCAATGCCAGTTCCAGTATGCTCCTTGAAAATATCTTTTTAGCTGCAATCGTCAGGGGAACGCAATTCAGAGAGGAAACTGGTCCTGGGAATTATCACGTTGTAATAAACAGCATAGAATCGCTGTTGTGTTTGGGTGGTACGTCGTGCAATACCACCTCTGACTGAAGAAAGTTAAAGCCGAAATAAATATTTTCTTCCCACAGTTGCCTTGTTGCTGCCTACGCTGACTTAAATTTTTCGCTGGGGTATAGTGGTCGCGTCCACTTCTACAAAAAAGACTATACCCGGCGCCACACTGCGTCCCAAATTACTGTGACACAGGAACTGCAACGCAAATAACACGACAGATGAAATACTCGCAAGGCTATACATGCTCAAAATGGTAGCCATTGGTGGCAAAGCACAGTTTACAATACTTTAAAATACAACGACAAACAACAGCTGCTACTTGCATACGAATACATGCCTTATGGCGTCGAGTGCTCGCGCCTTTGTGACCCATACAATGTCCTTCATATTCAACATATAAAAATCTGATATGGTGTACTGGTGAATGAAAACTCCTAACACTTTGGTGGAGTAAACATTCAGTAGTGGCATTTTTGCAAAAAGAAATGTAGAGCCTTTTTTCCATTTCTGTAAGAAAACAGTTGTTCCAGGTGTTTAACAGTCGTTTCCAGTTGAAGACTTTTTTTTCCTTCAGCAGGACAATATTTTGCAACATGTCGAAGCATAAAGTCATTGCTGAATGCAACATTCTTTGTATGTCTGATATGTCTACGAGATAGCATCTCACAGTTGTGGTTATCTTTAGATTTGTCACTTAGGAAAGGTAAGAGGCAATCTTTGGATGAACCTATTTTAGAGTTCAAGAGAGAAGCAGCAGAATCTGTCACGAGGGATGGATGGGAAGGCAATCCGCGGGCCTTTGCAAAAGAATCATCACGGCATTTGCGTTACTCAATTCAGGAAAGCATGATAACATAAATCTGGAAGATCAAATGAGGATTTCAACACTACTCTACTAGAATGCTAGTCCGGTGCCTTAATCACTGCACGACCTTGCTCATTACTCGTCATCTGTATAAGTCGCTTACGTGGGCAGTCTGAAAGACCGTCTGGCTGGAGTCTATACCACAGCTGTTCTCAGCAGATGAAGATGACGATTAGGTCAGCCGTAGAAATACTATATTCAAAATGTACTCATCAACTTGCAACAACCCCAACCAAATGTCAACCTATCGCCTCGACAAGCCTTACAGATCAGTCTGAAAACGCCGTTGCGCGTACTTCGGTAGATATTATTACAGGAATGACATCACGACAAGACAGAGTAAACACGTCTGCAGAACCGGGAGGTCAGCTATTGCGCTTCAGTCTCACATCAATAAACAGAGTTTAATGTCAGATGTTGCTGACGCCGCATAGTCAACACCTTGTAGGGGTATATCACATTGATCCACTGGAGTGACATGGCCGCCTAGAACCAGTAATCTCTATTTAAAGTAAGGCATCTACTTTCAACGATAATATTTCATCAAGTTGTCCTTAGCCTGGCAGAACTTCCTCGTCGAAAGGTAGAGGACGGACGTAAAGGCCCTTCCTACACGCAGCAAGCGTCACATCTGTACGCAGTTCATCATCTCCTGGACGCCGCTTTTGTCCGAGGCCATCGCCATTCTACTGAGATTCGTCAGTGGCCTTGGCGATGGGTGGCTGACGCAAGTGCCTGGTAAGCAGAAGATCCCGGGTTCGAGTCCCAGTCCGGCACACATTTTCGCTCATAGCCGCTGACTCCCGATGCTGCTGATATCCTCAGTTCACTCCCTTTTATTTGCTTCCCCTCCCCCCCCCCTCCACCACTTCGCTTTACATAATAGCACGCGCAAGGGTTGTCATTCCTCCTGTGCGCTGCCGCCAGGCCGCCGCGGCGATTCCGGAACGTGCGTCCGCAGTGGCGCGTGGCCGCCCTCGCCGCCGTTATCCGAATATTTACCCTAAGTCATCACAGCGAGAGCCCTTACGCGCGCAGTAGTTCCCCTTTGAGGTCGCTCTGACTAATATTGTCAGCGCTGGATCCCATGTTGTGCCAAGCTGGAAACCCAAGTCTATGTTCACTACATTTGTTACGCTATGAATTCCGACCGTTTCTTTAATTACTCTGTCCCAGTAAGAAGAAGTCACGAGAGAATTTTAGTACTTTCGCACTATGAGTCGTACACCAGCCAATTTCTACAATCTTCGGAAATCTGTCGACCTATATTCTAGTGACCTCCGAACGAAACTGCATAGTGAATAAGAGAAGCCTTCACCAACATGGAATCAAACCTGCACGTGTCACTCATTAAAATACTATTTAAAATCTAGAAAAAATGCAATCCCGAGAAACACAGGCTACTCATGCGATGACGGCACTCCAGTGAATAGTGAATGGAGAGCTATTCAATCTATGCCGCCACCAAATGATGTCCCTTCAGTAGCCAGAAGATTTAACTCGTTCCGACAACGTCCCTGAATTGCTGGCCACAGACGGGAGTGTAACAAACAGTGAGAGATTAAACTGGGCCTGCACACTGGGAACGCCAATTGTGATTGCAATCGCAAGGAATGTTTGCACTGGCAACACAGCTCAGAGTAAAAAAAAACAACACCAGGCGGAACAAGCAAATAAAAAAGTAGCATAAAAAAAGACATTACATTCAGGAAAGAAAACGAGAAATGTTTTGTAATTATCATCGTCGCCTTTCACTGTCAAAACTATTTAGCTGTAAAACAGAGTACAACAGTTCGACCTTTTAGCCATTTTCAAGTGGAGCACAGCAAAAAATCTGTTCTGTAGCACAAGTCAAAATTTTAAATATATCTCTGTCACATTCATATACTGGACATGTAACATAGCTCGAATCTTTTGCATAAACAACACTTAACTTCTATGCATGTCATCAAATAGTGAACATTGTGTTTAAGAATATGCAACGGCATAGCCAATAAGTTAATCGCATACTGGTGTGTACTTTCAGCAACACTTGTAATAATGTACGTAAAGTATCTAACGAGGCGCTCTAATGGACTGACTCTTCAGACACTCATGTTTAGTCTGGGCCGTTTAGTGATTATACAGCGTAAATAACTGTCCGTGTATATTTTTTTGCTTAAATATGTATTGAATTTGTTCTTCTAATTTATGCATACGAAAATAATAATAGTGCATGATGTGATACGTCAGTAGGACACTGACTGCGGTGACAGTAGATTTAAAGCTACTCCGACGTACCCCTAGGACCTAGGAGGTAGCTGCGATGAAAGCTGCAGTTAGAGCTTCAGACCGCGAACAAATCTGAATTTCCACTTTCGACGGACAACATCGATTCGCACAGTTCACCCGAGAGTCAATGAACAACTATAGAATTCCTGGGCGAACTGCCTGATTTCCTAATCACATGTTCCATGGCGCATAACTGGGTCGTGACAGCACGTCTCGTTGTCACCACAACCCACGTTCTCTCACTGGAAGGAAAAATGGGTCCCCCATTGCACACTGAGGTCTATCTGTAATTAGCTGTTGGCATCATGGAGCCTATCAGTAGCCTTTCAAACATTTAATTTGCGTAGATATCTTTTTCTAGTTCCTTTTGTCCAGGGAGAATCGAAGATGCATAGTGACATTTGAAGCTGTTAGATCAGTCTCCGGTCACTCCCATCGCTCTTCTAGTAGCTGCACTGACTCACTGAAAAACGCTCCTTAACTGCCAACTCCTTCAGCTGAGGTAGCTTAATTTATTATGGCGGCTTGAGACGTCACTCTCTTGTGGCGTGAGCAAAGGCTTCGTCAGAATTATAAATTTTCAATACGATTGACGTGAGTGGATCGAAGTAGAATATTCTGGTACCCGCGCAAATCAATACTGATTAAAACATGGTATTTTAGACGGACCAAATTACCTGTATCGAGGTACTTCAACCTCGAACATCGAATGTGAAACTCCAATTGCTTCAGAACGCTTTTTTGAAGAAAATTTTAGGAAGTTGAACAGTGTTCCCGTTATCAGGATTTGGAAGATCAGTTCACGAAAGCTATGTTCCTCAAAACCTATTGTATCATGTCGAATAAGAGGTGGCTTTGAGTTCGAATACAGGTTTGTATTGCTGGGGATAAATCACAGGGGAGGCAAATGCGAAAACTTTAACTACGCAAAGAAAACTGGAGAAAATAATTATTAGTAAAGACACTGATAGAAAAGAGACGGTCACCGTCTGAAGCGTCCGCCCCCGCTAGCTGAGTGGTCAGCGTGACAGGATTTCAATCCTAAGAGCCCGGGTTCGATTCCCGGCTGGGCCGGAGATTTTCTCCACTTAGGGACTGGGCGTTGTGTTGTCTTAATCATCATCATTTCATCCCCATCGACGCGCAAGTCGCCGAAGTGGCGTCAATTCGAAAGACCTGCACCAGGCGAACGGTCTACCCGACGGGAGGCCCTAGCCACACGACATTTCATTTCATTTTTTACCGTCTGAAGCAACTGATTATAGACGGAGAGCTTGCAATCGATCTTCGATTTACAAAAAGAGAGAATAATTACAACAAAATTCTACACGGTGCAGTGACCACCGCCTATGATGGACGTTAACGTGCAATAACAGCTAACAGACGGCAGGTGGCAGCACCAACATTCGAGGGTACATAAAGCCTGTCTGGGGAGGGGGCGGGACGTAGGAGGGGGGAAGGAGTAGCCAAGAACAGTGCAGTCGATGTCGTAATGCAGTAACGGAGCGATTTATCTGACGTCCGAAAGGACACGAGCATTGGCTTTCGGACTAAGGGCGGAAGCATTTCCAAAACAGCTAAATTTGTAAACTGTTCGCGTGCCGCCGTGGTAAAGTAAACAGTGTATGGCAAAATGGTGCTATCCGAAACAGGCGCCGAGGCAACTGCGATGCACCACGGCCGTACATAACAGGAATGAACGACGGCTGCGGAGATGTGTACGGGCGAACAGACGTGCAACTGTTGAGCAGCTGTCCGCCCAGATGAGCCGTGTGGCTGCCAGCACTGTCTGTCTCCTCAATGACCGTCCGTTCACCGAACGGTGCTGCATATGGGCCTCCGCAGCAGGCGCGTGGCTCGTGCACTCATGACGACTGCGGTCCATCGGCAACAAAGTCTGGAATTCGCACAGCAGTACCTCAACTGGACGTCCACTGAGTAGCGACAGGTGGCCTTTCAGATGTATCATGTTTTGTTGCTCCATCGGAAAGATGGCCTTTGGCGTGTACAGCCCCACAACTATTGTCGAAAGGTTCCAGGTAGGTGGGACCGTTACGGTCTGGGGAATATTTTCGTGACATTCCCTGGGTGAACTCGTCATTCTGGATGGCAAAATGGATCAACACAAGTATTCGTCTATCCTTGGGGACCATGTCCACCGCTATATTCAGTTTGTTTTTTCTCCGCTCGATGGCACAGGACAACGTGACGTGTCTCACAGCTCACAGTCTGCGTGCGTGTTCGAAGAGCTCCAGTATGAGTTTACTGTACTCTCCTGGTCCACAAACTCCCCGAATGTAAACGCAGTCGCGAATCTGTTGGATCAACTCGACCAGGCCGTTCGCGCAACCGAGAAACCTAGCGCAGGTGGCCACGGCACTGGAGACGGCATGGCTCCACATCCCTGTCTGTGCCTTCCTGAACTTACTGACTCTTTCCCTGCGAAAGGTGGTTATTCGAGCTTTTGACAGGTGGTCATGTTAACGTCACTGGACTGTACATCAGAGTACGCTTCACTGCTGTGTATTAGACGAACGCGTCGAAGCCTGAAGAGACAAGTAACAATATAAAGGGGGGGGGGGGGTTGTTTGGGGAAGGAGACCAGACAGCGAGGTCATCGGTCTCATTGGATTAGGCAAGGAAGGGGAAGGAAGTCGGCAGTGCCCTTTTAAGCGAACCATCCCGGCATTTGCCTGGAGTGATTTAGGGAAATTACGGAAAACCTAAATCAAGATGGCCGGACGCGGGATTGAACCGTCGTCCTCCCGAATGCGAGTCCAGTGTCTAACCAATGCGCCACCTCGCTCCGTGTTATAAAGGGGTACCATGTATCTGGTCTACCAGATGTCCATGAAGCGTGCCATTTGCAATTATACTGACTATTAATGCCTGACCTGTCTCTCGACGGACAGCAATGATACTGGGACTTGTTGAATGAACGACGAATTGCTTCCCTCATCTGGCAGTTTGCTGCGGCCAAGCGTCCTACAACGATCCAAATTCTTCTTTTAAGTCGTTGCTGCCTGAATCTACGTGGTTTCCTGATACGTTCTTTGCGCCCTGACTACTCCAAACATTGGCATCGATTTCCTCCATGACTGTCGACAGCCGTATCGAGTGTTACTCGTTCTGAAGTACTACGAACATTTGATGTGCATTTAACACAACGTATGATCACCAAGACGTAGCCACAGGCGCGTCTCCAAATAACTACAGAGGAACAACGTGGAAATTTTCGCTCCTCAGGATCGTTTCGTCTTGTGTACTAACATTTTTTCCCTTGCAAGCCAGCACACATTTAATTACGGACCAGGCGCAGCTCCTCGGCAATAACATCAGCGCTTCTTGTACGTGCGCGGCTCTTTATTGTCCGGTGACACTCCACGGCTCGCCTCCTCGCCTCGGCAGGAGGCCTTTCCTCGGGCGCCTGACGTAAATCCGCTTTATTACAGGACCGTCGTAAAGAGTGTGCCTAAAGGGTAACCCAAGCCGTACTCGTTTCCTTTCGAGGAAATGGAGCGACAGCAAAACATTTTCGCCCTCTAAATTATGCTGTACCTCTATAGATGGCCTAGAGGAAATAGCGCTGTAAATACGAAAGAGCATGCCATCTTCCGACGCGACTTCGTCGGGTTCGAAAAACTCAGTTACTCTTCAGTGACTCCTGTCTCTTGAAATTCAGAGACGCAAACAGACTGCAGTTAGCTCACCACGCTCAGCATTTAAATCATTGAAATTCTACTCAATTGTCTTAAGACATGTTTATTTCTTTTCCTCGAATGTTACCCAGAGTACCTCACGCCCGCTAAAAAGTAAACGCACCCGCCCCACTTTCACTACCCCACGCTTCCCTTTATCTCCCCCTTCTCTCACTCCCCCTATACATCCCGCCCGTCCCCCACCCCCCTCTCTCTGGTAAAAACACTCTGAAAAGCTTGTAGAGCTGCTGCAGGTTAGTTTGTGCTGAGAAATAAATGTTAAGAAAAAAATTTGATACGCTGCGCCGTCCACAGTCCCTTTGACTGTTCAGAGATGTCACTAAAGCTGCCCGAAGATGTAAAATACCAAGCGTGAGCTGCGCCTATTAGACGGATGGGGTCCGGCAGCCGATCAGTTCCAGTCATTCCATCAGCAAGGAGGTACACGGCTCGTGTTGTCTGTAGGTCAACCATGCCTAGACGGTCAATACCGCGGTTCAATCGCGTCCACATTGTTACTTTGTGCCAGGAAGGGCTCTCAACAATGGAAGTGTCCAGGCATCTCGGAGCGAACCAAAGCTATGTTGTTCTGACATGGAGGAGACAGGAACTGTCGATGACATCCCTCGCTATGGGCGCCCAAGGGCTACTACTGCAGTGGATGACTGCTACCTGCGGATTATGGCTCTGAGGAACCCTGACAGCAACCCATCATGTTGAATAATGCTTGTCGTGCAGCCACAGGACGTTGTGTTACGGCTCTAACTGTGCGCAATAGGCTGAATGATGCGCAGCTCCACTCCCGACGTCCATGGCGAGGTTCATCTTTCAACCCCGACACCATGCAATGCGGTACAGATGAGCCCAACAACAAGCCGAATGGGCCGCTCAGGACTGTCATCACGTTCTCTTCACCGATGAGTATCGCATATACCTTCAACCAAACAATTGTCGGAGACGTGTTTGGAGGCAACCTGGTCAGGCTGAATGCCTTAGACACACTGTTCAGCGAGTGCTGCTGTTTTGGGGTGCCATTATGTGGGGCTCACGTACGCCTATGGTGGTGATGGAAGGCGGTGTAACGACTGTACGATACATGAATGCCATCCTCCGACAAGTAGTGCAACCATATCAGCAGCATATTGGCCAGGCATTCGCCTTCATGGAAGACAATTCGCGCCCTCATCGTGCACATCTTGTGAATGACTTCCACAGGATCACGACATCGCTCGACTAGAGTGGCCAGCATGTTCTCCAGACATGAACCCTATCGATCATGCCTGGGATAGATTGAAAAGGTATGTTTATGGACGCCATGACCCACCAATCACTTTGAGAGATCTACGCCGTATAGTTGTTGAGGAGTGGGACGATCTGGACCAACAGTGCCTTGATGAACTTGTGGATAGTATGCCACGACGAATAGAGGCATGCATCACTGTAAGAGGACGCGCTACTGGGTATTAGAGGTACCGGTGTGTACAGAAAACTGGACCATGACCTCTGAAGGTCTCACTGTATGGTGGTACAACATGGAATGTGTGGTTTTTATGAGCAATAAAAAGGGGCGGAAATGATGTTTATGTTGATCTATATTCCAACTTTCTGTACATTTTCCGGAACTCTCGGCAAACGCCTTAGTTAAATCAATAAATATGCCTAGCGTTCGAAACCTTTTGTTTAACCCATCCAGTACCTCATAGAGATAAGAGGATATAGCATTTTCAGTTGTTAAACGACTTCTAAAGCCGAACTGTTCATTTGATAGCAAATCGTGTGACATAAAATGATCAATTATCCTTACCTACACAGCTTTTTCAATAACTTCAGCAAATACTGATGGCATAGAAATAAGTCTAAAATTATCTGCATTATCCCTTTGTCCCTTTTTGTAAAGCGGCTTTACTACTGAGTACTTTAATCGATCAAGAAACTGACCACTCTTAATGGAAAAATATCAAATATGGGTAACTACAGGGCTAACATGTGCAGCACAGTACTTTAATATTCTGCTAGGCACTCCATCATAACCATGAGAGTCCTTAGTCTTCAGTGATTTAATTACTGACTCAGTCTCCCCCTTGTCTGTATCACAGATGAGTATTTCAGATATCAACTTCGAAAAGGCTTTTGCCAAGAAAGTTATATGGTTCCCTGTAGAAACTATATTTTTATTTTATTCACCAGCAATTCTCAGAAAGTGATTGTTAAATACTGTACATATATCTGATTTATCAGTAACAGAAATATTTTTACTACGAACTGACTTTATATCGTCGACCTTGTGCTGCTGACCAGACACTTCCTTCACAACTGAGCAAATGGTTTTCATTTTATCCTGTGAATTAGCTATTCTATTTGCATACCACATACTCTTTGCCTTCCAGATAACATTTTTAAGCACCTTACAATACTGTTTGCATTGGCCTACTGTAGCTTGATTGTGACTACTTATAACATTTTGATATAATACCCACTTTGCTGTACATGATACAGCCACCCAGGCTGCCTAGTACCCAGTTTAGAACGTTCTAATGGAAAGCAGCTCTCAAAGAGCATAAGAAATGTGTTAAGGAAAGCATTATATTTGTCATCTATGTTATTGGCACTATAGACATCCTGCCACTATTGTTCCTTGACAAGGTTTAAAAACCTGTCTATTGCTGTTGGACTAACTTTCCTACATAGTTTGTAATTATATGTGACATTTGCTTGAGTACAAAAGCCTTTTAGTGTTAAAATTTGTGCATCATGGTCTGAAAGGCCATCCAACCTTTTACTAACAGAATACCCATCTAGTAATGAAGAAGGAATAAAAATATTGTCTATGGTTGCGCTACTGTTCCCCTGCACCCTAGTGGGTAAAAACACAGGCAGCATCAGACCATATACATTTAGGAAATCTACCAACATCCTTTTTCTTGCACCGTCATACACAAAGTTTATATTGAAGTCACCACATACAACTAATTTCAGGTACTTCCTACAAAGTAAATCAAGAACCCTCTCTAGTTTGAGCAGAGTTACGGGACCTGTAAACAACGTCTGTAGTGATCTCTGTACTTGTCGACACGAATATCGGTTGTTTAAGAAGTCAGTTTGGAGGTGTCCCAGTTCCGTTTGGTGTTCCAAATGGTGTGGGCTCGGTGGGTCAATGTCTTTAGAACGCCCATCGTTTGTGCAGAATGGTGTCAACTAGTAAACTGTAAATAAAGGTCAATACGAGTGGCCTTTCGAAACACAGAATGCCCAATTGTGCCATCGCTCTTACGCTGCACCTGGACGTCTAAAAACATCAAGCAACCATCTTTTTCCACCTATATTGTAAATTTTTAATTTTTCATGCATAGAGTTCAGACGTTGAAGGAACTCTCGGAGACAGTTCAAAACATGCGGTGAAAGTACAAAACTGTCGCCAAAATAGTGTTGGTCTTAGAATAGCTGAGGCGAATGCACACTCCTCAATTCTTCCATAAAAAGGTCAGCCACCAGGGGAGACAAAGGACTCCCCATGGCCAGACCTGTCGGATTGTGTTATAGAAGAATTTGTACGCCGAGAAAGTTTTAAATTTCACATTAAGCAACTCTACGGGGAGGAACTAAATTTCACATGATCCAAGATTTTATTCACGGACGAATCTAAGTTTGAAAGTTTGAAATGGAACTTCCTGGCAGATTAAAACTGTGTGCCGGACCGAGAGTCGAACTCGGGACATTTGTCTTTCGCAGCAAGTGCTCTACCAACTGAGCTACCCTAGCACAACTCACGACCTCTCCTCATTGCTGTACTTCGACCAGTACCTCGTCACCTACCTTCCACACTTCACAGCAGTTCTGTTGCGAAACTTGCGGGAATAGCACGCCTGGAGGAAAGGACATTGAGGAGACATGGCTTAGCCACAGCCTGGGGAATGTTTCCAGAATCAAAGTTTCGCCCTGCAACGGAATGAGTCGTGTTTGGTTAGCACAGCTTTTGTGAAAAATGTCATTCTAAATTTTAAGTATTTAGAAGCATCGTGGAATGTTTGTTCGAGAACATGGGAAGGGTCAGAGTGCCACGCCCATTGTGCGGAGATGTTTTGTGGGTGATTAAGTCGGTGACCGAGAGAGAGTTAATGGAACATTAAAGATAGAAGGATATTACAGGATACTGATCAATAACGCTGTTCCATATGGCTAGAGACATATTAGTCTTGAATTTGTTCTGCAGCAGGACGATGATCTCAAACATCCTAAATTGTGCAGAAAGTATGTCAATAGAAAAAAGAAATGCCAGGAACTGAAGAATATGATTTGGCCAAGTCAGTCACCTAATTTAAATGCCATTGATCTCTAATGAGATGAACTTCACAGGATTGTGAGAAAAGTGAGGTCACCAGTGTTGAATAACTATGGAATAATTTACAGGCGTGTCGCACTGCAATATTCGCAAAAACACCATCTTATCTCCAGAATGCCAAGAGTTGGTGCAGCTGTTCTGATGGTCAAGGGTGGATACTTTGAAAAAGCTAAAATCTAAACCATATTGTACTGTACTTAAGGACAGAGAGAGAAAATATGTATTTTCCTGGTCTTTCTAATTTGTATGATGTTTTTGTACATTGAAACAAAGTATGTAATGTGTATCTTCGGTGCTCGACAACTTTGAACTGGTGGTGTATTTTGTCCAAAGAGCTGTTTATTCAACTAGTTCTCTAAATGGAACACCATTAATTCATGAGAGAAGTATTTAAAACCGTAGTTCAGTAACACGTTCATACTAACGTATGCAGCGAATCTTCCAGTAAACAATAGCTGCGACATCATGTGACACGACACGGTGATTAGGTGACGCAGACGCCTCCACTGTGGTCAAGCAAGTCTGAATAACGAAAAAAGATGTCACAGACAATCTTCCTACAAAGAACCGGGAATCGCACGAGAGGTGACCCTGGTACACGAAGACCAATCGAAATAAATGAAAATTATCGTGCACCAGTTTTAAAAATCTTGCACTACGCTTTGAACATGAAAGAGGTCACACCCCACTTAGTTCTGCGAATGCTCACAGACATTCAAAAAGCTCGCCGAATCGAGATGGTAGCATAAATATCGCAGTTTTGTCATACTACACCAGGAGGCTTCCTTCCCGGCTTATCACCAAGGAGCGATTGCTGGTTGTCACAGTATGGCCCCGAGACGAAGGAGCAATGCAAGCAGTAGGAACGTGCGGAGTCACCAAAGCCGAAAAAGGCGAAGAACCAACCATCAATGGTTGTTAAGTCTTTTCTCAGCCTATCACCATGTGATGCTAACAGACTGTGCTCGTAAGAGGCAAACTGTCACAAGAGCATACCACAGAAATCTCCCGACGTGGAGACCATGCGTGGCGGGATCACTGTGCAGAACATACAGCCACACGTGCTGCTTCTTTACGCTATCAGATTTTGCCTTACCCCTCCGTATACTCCAATGATTTCTTCATCTTGTACCAACAGTTGGCAAATCTGAGGCATTGTGAGTTTTGGTTATAGCGGTAGGGCCACCTCTAGACCGTGTTGGGGAGCCGTGAACTCAGAGCGAAGCAGTCGGTGGTGAGCGGAGAACGAGGTTGTTCAGCAAGCACGTCTGATGCGGCTCGTGAGTTGCCGAGCCGGTAACAGGAAAAGTGTGCTGTACTCGGTCCGCTATATGGTCTGGCGACTTGGCCGCAGAACTACACTGATCAGCCAGAACATTACGACCACCGACCTACTATCGATATAAACCCGTCCAGACGATAGCAGCGTCACCTGACGAGGAATGACTGCTAGTCAGACACAGGCACGGAGCATGTAGTATCAGTGAGCATGCTGTCCGTGTGTAGAATGGGGAAGGCGCGCGAGCTATCTGAGTTTCACTGAGGACATACTGTTATGGCCCAGAGGCTCGACACCAACATTTCGGAAACTGCACGATTCGTCGGGTGTTCTACATCAACATACTCCGCAATCCACCATACGGTGCGTGGCGGAGGGTACCTCGTACCACAACTAGCATCTTCTCTCCCTGTTCCACTCCCAAACAGAACGAGGGAAAAATGACTGCCTGTATGCCTCTGTACGAGCCCTAATCTCTCTTATCTTATCTTTGTGATCTTTCCGCGAAATATAAGTTGGCAGCAGTAAAATTGTACTGCAGTCAGCCTTAAATGATGGTTCTCTAAATTTCCTCAGTAGCGATTCACGAAAAGAACGCCTCCTTTTCTCCACAGACTCCCACCCGAGTTCCTGAAGCATTTCCGAACACCCCCGTGATGATCAAACCTACCAGTAACAAATCTAGCAGCCCACCTCTGAATTGCTTCTATGTCCTCCCTCAATACGACCTGATAGGGATCCCAAACGCTCGAGCAGTACTCAAGAATATGTCGTATCAGTGTTTTATAAGCGGTCTCCTTTACAGATGAACCACATCTTCCCAAAATTCTACCGATGAACCGAAGCCGACTATCCGCCTTCCCCACAACAACAGCAATTACATGCTTGTCCCACTTCATATCGCTCTGCAATGTTACGCCCAAATATTTAATCGACGTGACTGTGTCAAGCGCTACACTGCTAATGGAGTATTCAAACATTACGGGATTCTTTTTCCTATTCATCTGCATTAATTTACATTTATCTATATTTAGAGTTAGCTGCCATTCCTTACACCAATAACAAATCCTGTCCAAGTCCTCTTGTATCCTCCTACAGTCCCTCAACGACGACACCTTCCCGTACACGACAGCATCATCAGCAAACAGCCGCACATTGCTATCCACCCTATCCAAAAGATCATTTATGTACATAGAAAACAAGAGCGGACTTACCACACATCCCTGGGGCACTCCAGATGATACCCTCACCTCCGATGAACACTCACCATGCGCCATGTCACAAGGCCAGGCGGGTGATGGGGTGGTTCAAGGAACACAGTGGCGAGTTCCAACTGATGTGCTGTGGCGAGTGTCTTAAACACGTGGCGAAATCAATCTGATACCATGTCCAGACGTCGTGGGATCGGGCAACCATTCCTCATTACAAACGTCGGATGTCGTGGGCTGAGCAAACTGGTAAAATAGGACAGGCGGCGAACTGTGGCGGATCTAACGCGAGGCGTTAATGCTGGGCAGAGCACACTCCTAACGACAGGCCTGCACAACCAACGAACCATGCATGTACCATGCTACAACCAAACATCGATAGCTACGACTGAAATGGACACAATATGATCGGCACTGGACGTTGGCACAGTGGCAGAGCGTCGGATGGTCTAATGAATCCCGATACCTTCTCCATCACGCCAATGGGAGGTTGCGGATCTGTCGTCTTCCAGGGGAACAGCTTCTTGACACCTGCATTGCGGGACGGAGACAACCTGACGGCGGTTCCACTGTGCTCTGGGGAAAATTCACGTGGACATCTATGGGTCCAATGGCGCTCGTTCAAGGCACCATGATGGCCAAGCAGTATCGTACATTGATTACAGAGCACGTACACCCATTCAAGCTAATCATGTCTCCCGATGGCAATGGCATTTTTCAACAAGATAATGCGCCATGTCACAAGGCCAGGAATACAGTGGCGAGTTCCAATTGATGTCCTGCCCCCACCCCTTTCCCCACCGCCCATCCCAACACGCCAGATCTGAACCCGATCGAACACATCTGAGATGTGACTGAAGGTGGCGTCAGAGCTCATCGCCCCCTGCCCGGAATTTACAGGGATCAGGTGGCTTGTGTGTGCAGATGTGGTGCCAACTCCCTCCAGCGGCCTAGCAGTGCCGCATTGCTTCCATGGCACAACGCGTCGCCGCTGTTATCCTTGCCAAAGATGGACATACTGGCTATTAGGTAGGTGGTCATAACGTTCTGGGAGACCAGTGTATGTTGGATTGCACTTGCTTACTATTGACAGAAGTGTAAACGACTATTAGTTGGCCACAATACTGTTGCACCTGAGAGTGAGGGCACTTCCAACCGAAGCTCATGTGTAGACCTGTGCACTTGAAGCATTTGAGAATGTCCTCTTCTCCTTTAATGACCAGACAACTTGGAAGTGAAGCTATTCAGACTTCCACAATGTATACAACAGAAAAAAGCTGGTGTGGTTTTTGTTTACTATTATGTCACCCGGTGGAGGGCACGAGAGGTCAAGCACAATTGAGCCGTACGTGGCTCGTGTTCGTGCCATCTCTTATTTTAAATCCTGTTTTCTCTTTTGCATGCTTCCACCTCGTTATGTTAGTTTCAATTTCTGTTGTAACTGGGTTGCTGCTTTGTCTGCCCGTCATCGGCAGCAGCAGCAGCACCTATCGATATAGCCCTCACGTGTGATCTTTGCTGCACTGCTATTACTTCCCAGTTGTCGTCTGTCAGGGCGTCAGTTGGAACGCGCCAGGAGTGCAGTTCGGAACTGCCAGTCGGGAAGTTGGAACGCGGCCCTAGTTCAGTCGGGTTGGAGCAGCAGTGAGGCCCGCATGCCCATGGCTCGCCCGACCGTTGCCGCCACACATCACTTGAGCCGGGAACGGTCATCGTGGATTGAATTGACTCGCCGATCGCTTATGAGTTGGCTGTGTGTGTGAATCGACTACCGATTTCTCTTCGTGATCGCACAGCCACTGCTTAATGTTCAAGTCTTCGTGCAAGTGTTTGTCAAACTGTGTGTTCAGTTGGTGTCATTTCCACTGACAACTAGTTTTAAATGTTGATGGCGTAGTGGCAGTGAGTCGGTCGGTTGGAGTGGATCAGCCAGGAAATCTCCGCGCGGCACAGTGGGCCGGGCCCGCTGGCGGTCTGTAAGCAGTGTCAGAGTGTGTGGAAGCTGTTCCGATTGCTACGGGGTTCGTGGCTCACCGACCCAGAACGTCAAAGTTGAGTGGTGATTTAATTACTGAAGCCAGACTGTTTACATTGTGCCGTTGATTTTCATGGTTGGCTGTTGGGGGTATTCCCGTGAGCAACAGCGAGTGTTCGAATTGGCGAAGGTTTGGCCACCGTCCGGTGGAGTTTAACTGTATTTTGGTTATTTGAAGTCCAAGTGCACCAGCCAAATTTTCTGCCTTGTGGCCGTTAGCGTTCCGGTTGCCTGCCCTGGCCGCTGATGTAAAAGTCAGGCCGTGTCCTTTCCTCACCTTGTTGCCTCTGTCCAACATGTGTGTGTAGTGTTGATAGCTTATGCATACTTGGTTGTGGGCCGCTACACCTTTTACGTTTTGGCTTAGGAGTGCACTGGTCGGGTGGAAAGCAAGTCATCTTGTCGGTGGGTCCGTTGACTGTCTATTGGTTGGGATGCCGGCGGATCGGATATAGTTGGGCCAGACTACCTGCCTCCCCTAAGCGAACGTTAATATTTCAAGTGCAGACCGACCCCCGGAAACTTCTGAGTGCCGCTGGCTGCACTGCCTTTTCTTATTGGTGTTTGTGTATTTTAATGGTTTGAATTTGTATTCTTTTAGTTGGGTTTTAAATAATTGGAATTCAGCCGCTTTAAAACTGAAAGTTCCTTACTTGTCAAGTCTTGCATTGTTTGGGCCTTCAGCCTCACTTAAAATATTTTCTTTGGATTAAGTTTTGGGCCTTCTGCCTTTTGAAAATTTATTGTAGTTGTATTTTTCAGTAATGGGCCTTCAGCCGCTTTAAAATTTAAATTCCTTACTTGTTAAATCTTAGATTGTTTGGGCCTTCAGCCTGTGTAAAATATTGTTTAAAGATAAAGCTTGGCACCTTCTGCCTACTAAAAATTATTTTAGTTGTTTTAAGTAACCGGCCTTCAGACCTTTTTAAATTAAAGTTCTTGTCTTTCAAATATCAGACTGTGTGGGGCCTTCAGCCTCATTGAAGATAAGGCCTTCTGCCTTGTGTGTGTGTTTTTTTTAAATTAATTTTACCTTCAGTCTTAAATCATGGGCCTTCAGCCGTCTTTAAATTAAACTTATGTGCCTTCCAAGTGTTAGATTTGTTGGGCCTTCAGCCACGTTATGGAACTTACTTACGTCAAGCCTTCTGCCTACTAAATATTCTGTTTTGAGTTTCAACAATAATATCGTGGCTGCGTAGTATGAGACGTAATGGATTCAGTAGCAGCTAAACTTCCTGCAGGGAAGTCATATTCATGTACAGCCTACGGCAGTACCAGGAACTATGAAATTAACTGTGCGCTTCTTCTAAATTTTAAGTGTTGGCAGGCCTACGTTATACTTCAACGCTGTCCGCTCGCTTAGTAACTGTAGTAACAATTTTTGGGCTATGTCACCAATCCGACCGTTAATTTAAACGATTCTGATACTGTGCTCACAGGCGTCACCTCCTTGCGCAGTTGGTGTAATTAGCAGTCGTTAGCACTTGGATTTTGCGTACATTGTTTTAAGTGTACGTAAAATTACGTGTAAGCGACCAAGACTAGTTAAAATGGTTCAAATGGCTCTGAGCACTATAGGACTTAACATCTGAGGTCATCAGTCCCCTAGAACTTAGAACTACTTAAACCGAACTGACCTAAGGACATCACACACATCCATGCCCGAGGCAGGATTCAAACCTGCGACCGTAGCGGTCCAGACTGAAGCGCCTAGAACCGCTCGGCCACACCGGCCGTCCACCAAGACTAGTATATCATTTATTTACGTAAGTTGGCTAAGGTTCAGTGAGTTTACGGGCAATTACTATTAAAGCGCTTGTGTAATATATTTGGCTGGTGGTCCTTCGAACTGTCAGAACTTAAATGCCCAGTGTGAGTTGAGTTACGAGAAGTTGAATGAACTTTGCCTTTTTCGGTGTAAGAAAGGTTGTCTTCGCTTGTCGGTTATTGCTAAGCGTTGCGACCCTTTCAGGGCAAACAAAATAAACCCAGCCCTTATTGGTACAGAAGAATTATAACTGTTATTGGAGAATACTAACACAGATTTCTTTCCAGATTACCTGAGCTTTTGTAACAGTAAGTAATGTTCCATGCCACTGTAACAGCTGACCAGATGTGCGCTCCAACAACAATCCAATAAACGATCTGGTTTCTGGAATTTATTTCTGAATCAACTGTATATTGTAAACGGACAAATCAAATTGGTGCATCTATGTATTTTAGCATCGTTAATTCAACTATTCGTTGAACATCATGTCATTTATTACATAGTGGTTTATTTACTTTGCTGTAACTGTGAATCACTGAGTTGCGATTTCTTTTAATATAAATTCAAGCTACTAGTTCATATTGTAATTCATTCATAACTTCTTGTGGATTTGGATTGTAGTAAAGCATTAAGCTGATGTGTGATCAGATTTACATTTAGTATAAACTAGTGACTGTTGAGGTAAATTTTTTTATCGTGTTTCAGTTATCCTAAAGTTATATATTAATGAAGTAAATCTTCATCATGGTCTGAGTTTTTTAAAATCATATCTTAATCAGCTGTACAACTGATAGGTCAAGCTTTACTTGGAATGTGACCAAGTGTTCTTCACTTTAAAAGAATTAGTTTTTGTTTAGTGCGTGTGTTATTAATAAATCTACCAAATTGTCATTCTACACGTTATTCATCCAGACGTCGCTCCACATCGCCTTGTGGTACAGTCTTTATACGGATGAAAAAATCACTGCGTGGCAGGCATTTTCAGAATGACAAAGAGGTGATTTACGAAGTGTAACGTTGTCTGAACAGCTAAATGGCAGACTTCTAAAACCATATTCGCCAACTCATTCATAGCAGGGAAGAATGCGTCACACTGAGGGATAAATGTGTATAGGACGATTGGTATCATCACCAAGTTTCACGGTCGCAGCTTGATTTTTATGAAGTAATAATTAAAGCTTTGCGACTATCCCGCGTACAATATTCATATTAAAAGAAACTGTTTATTGTACACAACATGTTACATGGCACAAACCATCATCAGATCTCATAAAATGTCCATCACTTATCGCAGATATGGCTATGTTGGCAATAACAATTAGCCAATTCGGGTTCATTTACAGTCATCATCATTGGTAAAAGAACACACAGCATCATAACAATAATAAACCACTGGTCTCAAGTTGTGAACAGCAAGACTCACTGCAAATTCCCAACTCCCACCGTTTATCGTAGCTGTGTCACCGAATGATCACTTTGTTAATGGACGTAATTTATAATGGACTCGACTGTTCACAATGTTGGACTACTACAGCTGTGATGCTGAACAATGTTTTATCATTGGTTGTGGCTTAAATAGAGCCCCACAGGACAACTGTTACTTTTCACGACATAATAATTTCCATTTTAAATACAGTGAATTGACATTTTATGAAACCAGACGATGATCCACGCGATCGTAAAGGTAGTTTTTTTGTGCAATCGGCAGCTTATTTTGATGAATATGGCGTTTTTCAAACATAGAATACAATCTCCATTAATCTTCGCACGATCCAGAACCATACTTCACTGCGGAATAGACAGAAGCCCAGCCCAAAAACTGGCGTTTACTTATCCTCAGTGTAGTAGGGCGGTGTATGCAGCATTCTTCCAGTCCAAAAGCGCAGGAGAACTCCAGTCGTTCCCGCTTAACATTTTTCTCGCCACTTCATTTCCGTGTTCCTATCTCCTGCTCACTTTATCTCTCGCTGCTCCGCTTTCCTTGTCATATCTTCCGCTGACTTTTCCAGTTAAAAAAAGAACTCTTCTCATCGCCTAACAGTTGCACCAGTACGAACTGACTTCACGCCATTGTCACAGCTTACGAAGTTTATTACCGTTGCTGAAGAATAATTTAGTTTGACTATCGTAACAGTACTGCCATTACTGTAATATTAACGTTATTGTCATCGTTACCATTGTAATTCAACACTACTGCCTTAGTTACAGTAGGAACTAATGCACAAGCTACTGATAGCTATAGTCGATTGTTTCTAGTTTTAGGTACAACTTAATCGTAATTTTTTGATATCGTGTTGTTGTGAAAATCATTCGATAATTCCGTACGGTCCACTACTTGGTAAACTAAATTCATAAGCAATGTTGAGTCCCTTTCGGTGTCAGCCATCAGGATAAACTAACTCAGTGTAAGCATTTTAAGCAGTGACCGTACTATACTTACGATAATGCTTGTAAACTAATCGTTTTAAGCCCGTAACATTTCGTAAAGAGACAACAAAGCGTGTTTTAAGGCCAGTTACATAGAAAGAGTGACGAAAATAAATTATATTCCCCGTAAGAGTGAGAGATATCCGACTACTCATTGTAAATAGTGGATGTTTCAAAAATATTCAACCGATTTTATAAGACTGTATAGCCTACATGAATGAAGATGGAAACTCTACGTATATTTTAATCGAATCCAAAACTTTATCTTGGAGAGCATTAAGTTGCCATTTTATATATTCGTCTGCAGGGGTTTCCGTGGTGCAGCTAGATAGCTTTCTCATACATTACTCAAAGTGCGGTGACTCTAGATATCCAGGCATGCTAGAGGAAGTATGGGACAAAGTTTTGAACATGGCTGCTTGGTTCAATGACCGTTCATAAATTAAAATTTAAACAAATGAGCCCTCGGTCACAATTTTTTAGTCTTATTAACTAAGTTTCAACACTTCTAAGAGTGCCTTCATCACAAAGTGTAAGTACTGACTAACGATACAAGACAGAGAGTACTTACATATACTTACGTATAAAATAAACAACAGGCCAGAAGGGCTTTAGTCACAAAATATTTAAAAGGAATGTGTGAAGGCGAGCCAGGGCTGCTCATACCTATACAGCCACATTTTCCAACCTGACGGTGAACTTCATATCCAGCATGACCTTAGGGCACAATCGCTAGGAATCAGAGACGGCAAATATAGAGACCGCGGCAGCACAGTAGACCCTGATCCACGCACGGTGGTGAGGGTCTGGCGCTGGCATGTGGCAGCGCATTATCTGGTTGGGGTAGGACGCCACGCCCTATTTTCCGTGGCAGCGTTGTTGAATGCGTCGGTGCAGTTGGTGTAGTGCACTGAAGCACCAATCACTGCTGAGGGTGGTACTGGCAGGGAGCCAATCGACCAGCAGTATCGCTTCCTGATCCCAGAACACAATCACCATTCATTTCTGCGTGGATAGTCCCGACTGTGGACTCTTGCGACGATGGTTCCCAATTTGCTTTTACTCAACACACTGGCGTTTTTTTTTTCTGATATCGCTTAGAAGAACCATGACTCGCAGAGAGTGACCAGGCGCTCAAAGAATACCGCTTTATCTGTACTGTACTGTTACACCAACTGCTGGCATATCTCCATACGCTTTTGGTTCTGTGCAATGGTCCTTCAGCCCTCACCATCTGCGTAACAAACCATTCTGCAGAGTGCATGGGGGCTTAATTATTATATTTGAAAATCATTTTTATTTTTGGTAGCTGTATGTCCGATTACGCTGTGTCTCGTAAACGGTTGGCCCTGACTAGTATTATTACGCAATCTGACTGCATAGAACAACAACAAAGAATGAAATGAAAATTTTCGTTAACACAATTAATTAATTAAGTCCCCAGCAACTATAAAACCTACGAAACCAAAGCACAAGTATAACTGTTCTGTGTGTGGAAGTATGACTCAACGTACACATCTGGCACGGTTCTTCTTCAATAAGACAAGAAATTTCAAATACCATTTATACTGACGTGATAAAAAAAATTAGAAATACTATAATTGCGCAAGAAAACCAGAATTACACTCTAATACTAGAACACAAGCCAGATGCTTTGTTGACTGAACCTGTAATGACGCATTATTCAGGACATTGAAATAATGAGAAAAAAAAGAAAAGTTTGTTACCTTCATTTATATTGATGAAAAGCACTCTAATCATTACAATATCTCCACACCGACTCGCTACTACCACATCTCAACAAGAACTGACTACTGCCACATCTCGACAAGCACTCTTCACTACGACATCTCGGCAAGCACTGACTACTACGAGTTCTCAACAAGCACTCCCTCCGCTACTTCTCAATAATCACTGCCAGTGGAGGCGGCGAAACAAAACTCTCTGGCGCTGTGGCTCAGTGTAGCCACCTTTCATATGCCCTTCCTCCACGGGCTAGAATTTGATGGTATTTTTGCCAGCATTGGTGGTGAAAATACCACCAAATTCGTCAAAAAAATACAGACAAAAATAAAAGATAATATTAATACGTAAATATCACATAATTAGATAAAATTTTGGCTTTGCACTGACCTTTCAATAACCTAATATATAAAATACAGTAGGCAATACAAATTCTTTCATACATGTGGCTTTACATAATAGTTTACACAATACACAAAAAATCAGTTTATACAAATGTTCACATAAAATACTTTTAATTATTAAAAAAAAACAAATAGTTGATAGTTCCAGCAGCAGCACCCAGCAATGGTCAACAGGTGCAAACACCAACAAGTGACATCATTTTAGTAAAAGCAGTTCCATCTGTGGCACCCAGTAATGTTGAACACGTGCAGACAGTAAGAAGCAACATCATTTCAGTAGAAGCAGTCCATCAGTGGCACCCAGCAATGTTGAGCAGGTGCAGACAGCAACAAGTGACATTATTTCAGTAGAAGCAGTTCATCAGTGGCACCCAGCAATGTTGAGCAGGTGCAACAGCAACAAGTGACATTATTTCAGTAGAAGCAGTTCCATCTGTGGCACCCAGCAATGTTGAACAGGTACACACAGCAACAAGTCACATTTCTCAGCAGAAGCAGTTCCATTAGTGGCACCCAGCAATGTTGAACAGGTGCAGACCCCAACAAGTGACATTATTTCAGTACAAGCAGTCCATCAGTGGCAACCAGCAATGTTGAGCAGGTGCAGACAGCAACAAGTGACATTATTTCAGTAGAAGCAGTTCATCAGTGGCACCCAGTAATGTTGAGCAGGTGCACACGGCAACAAGTCACATTTCTCAGCAGAAGCAGTTCCATTAGTGACACCCAGCATTGTTGAACAGGTGCAGACACCAACAAGTGGCATTATTTCAGTAGAAGCAGTTCCATTAGTGGCACCCAGCAATGTCGAACAGGTGCAGACCCCAACAAGTGACATTATTTCAGTACAAGCAGTCCATCAGTGGCACCCAGTAATGTTGAGCAGGTGCAGACAGCAGTCCATAATATTCACTATCACTGATCACACTGTTCATCAGAGTTTATAAGCAGAAATTAAACATGTCCTAGTGGCACCAATCATGTAGAAAAAGTACAAGTAACAGTCCATAATATTCACTATCCTAATCACAGAGTTCATCAGCAGAAATTAATCATTTCTAAGTGGTACCCATGATGTTGAAAAAGTGCAGGTAACAGTCCATAATATTCACTATCACTAATCACACAGTTCATCAGCAGAAATTAAACATTTCTAAGTGTCACACATCAATGTTGAACAAGTGCAGGTAACAGTTCATAATATTCACCATCACTAATCAGACAGTTCAGGCATGAACAATAGTTTGAATGCACATACAAATGCTTTTACAAAATTATTCTCAATGCTCTTACACTAAACATATAAATTCTAATAAACACACAAATGATATCAGATAATTGTCATATTAACTATTACAAATACTCAAATATCAGTAAACCTATAATATTTATGGGTGTCAGTGCAAGCCACTACAAACAAATAAAATAATATTTAAGAGATAGGTGGGTAGGATTAGGGAAGGAAAACACACAAAACACATTCACTCATCTTTCATCCACATTAAGTACTACTGTGTAATTGAATAGTGTTAACTGTGTAAATGCAATTCTGTCAAAATTTGATGTTCATCATGTGTATCAAGTAGTAGTGGCAGCAATGTATAACAGTCAATAATAGTTAAGTCAACGTCATAGTCATCATGTCAAGACCAATGTTTACCAAGCCAGATCAAAATGTACGGTTGCTGAACAACTGTCAGTGAACCAAGATATGCAATTACTTCCTCTCTCAAAAAAAAAAAAAAAAAAAAAAAATATGTACTGCTTATTGATTTAACAAAGTGTGTGTAGACAATCTTCCTTCTACTTGAGTGTTCTAGTCTGCTATCTTCATCCTCCTTGTTCCATATAGACCAACAAAAAAAATATGCACCTCACTTACTTTACCTCTTATCCACCAAAACTCCAATAATCATCAGCATCCCATAATCTCAATACTTCAATAATACCTCTTACGTCGATACATATAACTCTTATCATCAATATCATTTACCTTACCTCTTGTCCACAAAAACTCCAATAATCATCAACTTCATATAATCTCAATACCTCAATAATACCTCTTCAATACGTCGTCATATATAAACCTTATCGCCAATATCATTTCACTTCCATAACAATTCTTTCCTCTAGTCAGTCTCCTCGAACAAGTACAGATAAAATCCTAATGCAAACCTCATCATCCCATACAATCCGAAGACACACTGTCAACACACAACCTCTGTGTAATGCATCTGACCCAAATCTTCTACTCATTATAAATTATAAGATGGATTTTGGTTACCTTGTCCATCATTAAATAAAAGAAATGCATATATGACCTCTAACAGACTTAGTTCGAATAACTCTCAGTAATTGAGTACGATTACGGAGTGTGAATGATCATAATATTTCACAGTGTGTACACCACTTCAAGAATTATGGCAAACAGAAGCAAACATGTGGAGTATTTCTTGTGTCAAGTGTCACTTCCTATTTCAATTGCTCACGAAAAATGCAGTGTAATAACTGTCAATGGTCTAAACCTAGTTTTGGTATGTCATGTCGTTAGCTTCCTTCCTATTAGCATAAATTTATACAGCTTCCATAAAACCTCCAGCTCATGTGACTTCTATGAAGTTTCTTGAACTAATGTCGTTCGTCGAATTATAGCAGTTCATTTTCCTATCTTAAAAATATAAGGCACTGAGCGTAAGCAAAACATGCAATAGCGAGTAAATATACCAGTAGAGAACAGAATGTCAACAAGTGGATGCAGCACAATTCTTACAACGAGGCTCTGCCAAGCGAACAATCTATAATTAATACAATAGTGTGACCTAAACTCTATGTTTGTACACAGCATATCAGCATTTCTATATACCAAACTAAAGAGTAGTTATGACAACAAACAGAAATGTATAAATATGCAATCCATACGCATAGCAGCAAACATATATCTTACGTAATAAACAGGTCATTAGCATCATATCAGCATAAGCAAATAAATGTTCATATGTCATCTTAATAAGTAAACATGAAGGCGCAAGCAGATAAATCACAAAGTATAACTTACGTACATATCAGCACAACGAATAAGATGACAATTATAATTTAAATAAATAAGCACAGCATGCACATAATAGAAAAATATGACATCAGTGAAAAAGCATTGCAGCCAGGCGATGCATAATATATACAAATAACAACCCTGTTCATTAATAAAACATTGACAAAAATCAGCAAATGTACGCAAGCACGTCGCTTCACAAGTAAATTCATAGAACATGAAATTAGCACAAAGTATGAATCACGTAATTGCGAGCAGCAAATTACGTCTAAAGTACGTACCTAAGTGGAAATATGTTACCTGAAAAAATAAACTCAATTAATAGTTACCTTTTTAGTTTATTAGTTTCTTCTTGGAAATTACATTCTTTCTGAAATTTTCTCGATAGCAAGTCCTCTTAACGTCGGAGACACACAGAATTTACCTGAAGTTCTTAAATATTTTATACAACCGTATCCTGAAAAATACTGAACGTTAATAACATAATTCATCAAGTCACTATAGCTTTATACTGAATTTAGTCGGAGAATTTAGACTGTGTATTTGTTTACGGCTGTCAGTGCATTCGCACTGAGCGCTCGATCAGCTGTAGGCGCGTGACGTAGGAAGCAATTGTTTGCGGTCAACGACTGCCTTGTGCGGCGCGCAGACTTGACTGTTGCTTTGAGTATATGCCGCCGCCAAAACACAGCGCGGTATCCTTGTATTCTCTGCATGTTTACGTAAACTGTTGGTTTCTCGAAAGTATGTCATTCCACAAAAATTTTAACGTAATGACGCATTATTCAGGACATTGAAATAATGAGAAAAAAAAGAAAAGTAGTTTGTTACCTTCATTTATATTGATGAAAAGCACTCTAATCATTACAATATCTCCACACCGACTCGCTACTACCACATGTCAACAAGAACTGACTACTGCCATATCTCGACAAGCACTCTTCACTACGACATCTCAGCAAGCACTGACTACTACGAGTTCTCAACAAGCACTCCCTCCGCTACTTCTCAATAATCACTGCCAGTGGAGGCGGCGAAACAACACTCTCTGGCACTGTGGCTCAGTGTAGCCACCTTTCAAGAGTTATCCCGGCGCACAACAACGTGACACCCATTGTGCACACACCTTTATCATCTTCACTTCTTCGTGGATTATCGTGTGGAGGGTGCCCCGTGACAAACCTGTTTCCTTCTCTATTTCGTCAGACTTGATTCGCCTATGCCCCATTACCAGGTCACTGACGCTCCGGACATTGTTTGGATTGCGTGAAGTTCCTGGACGCTCATCGCTTTTGCGTTTTTCAACACAGTTCCTGCCGTTTCCGAACTCTGACACCTACCGAAAGAGGATCTGCGACTCACGTTGCTGTTTTCCCACACATGACTATTAACCACTTGTTGATGTTTAAAGTACTCGCTTCTTCCCTACAGAGAAACCACATTGTCCACCGATGACGTACTCATCTGCTTCCATGTTGTCTTGTCGATGTCCACCAACGTACTCGCAAACCAAAACAAAGACTGCTGCAATGTGCCACATATGGAAAGCAGCAGCCCTATGTAGTGGCGGTAGAAAATACTATATCTTCACACATAAATCGACACACATTTCAAATTTCTAGTTTTCAGGAGTTGCAAGGGAAGCATTGAATACTGAACAGACTAAAGAATTGTAGATTAAAGTTTCTACCTTCGTTCATGTAGGAGATATACGACGGGCCGTCTAAAAGTAAAATACTCATGTAACTCATGTAACTTTTCTTCAATGTTGCACTACACTTCATAGTGGCACAGATACACTATGTGATCAAAAGTATCCGGACACCTGGCTGAAAATGACTTACAAGTTCGTGGCGCCCTCCATCGTTAATGCTGGAATTCAATACGGTGCTGGCCCACCATTATCCTTGATGACAGCTTCCACTATCGCAAGCATACGTTCAGTCAGGTGCTGGACGGTTTCTTGGAGAATGGCTGCCCATTCTTCACGGAGTGCTGTCTGAGGAGAGGTATCGATGTCGGTCGGTGAGGCTGGCACGAAGTCGGAGTTCCAAAACATCCCAAAGGTGTTCTATAGGATGCAGGTCAGGACTTTGTGCAGGCCAGACCATTACAGGGATGTTATTGTCGTGTAACAACTCCACCACAGGCCGTGCATTATGAACAGGTGCTCGATCGTGTTGAAAGATGCAGTCGCCATCCCTGAAGAGCTCTTCGGTACTCTTCTTAAGCAGTGTAGGCCTGTGCAGTGATGGTCTCTTGCAAAACAACTAACACCCTCCATGAAAAACACGCCTCCGAATTTTACTGTTGGCACTACACACGCTGGCAGATGACGTTCATCAAGCATTCGCCATACCCACACCCTGCCATCGTATCGCCACACTGTAAACTGTGATTCGTCACTCCACACAACGTTTTTCCACTGTTCAATCGTCTAATGTTCACGCTCCTTACACCAAGCGAGGCGTCGTTTGGCATTTACCGGCGTGATGTGTGGCTTATGAGCAGGCGCTCGACCACGAAAACCAAGTTTCCTCATCTCCCGCCTAACATAATACTACTTGCAGTGGGCTCTGATGCAGTCTGGTATTCCTGTGTGTCTGGATAGATGTCTCCCTATTACACATTACGACCCTCTTCAATTGTCGGCGGTCTCTGTCAGTCAACAGACGAGGTCGACCTTTACGCTTTTGGGCTGTACGTGTCACTTCACATTTCCGATTCACTATCACATCGGAAACAGTGGACCTAGTGATGTTTAGGAGAGTGGAAATCTCGCGTAACGAAGTATGACGCAAGTGACACCCAATTGCTGGCCACGTTCGAAGTCCACGAGTTCCGCGGAGCGCCGCATTCTGCTCTCTCACGATGCCTAATTACTACTGAGGTCGCTGATATGGAGTACCTGACAGTAGGTGACAGAATGCACCTAATACGAAAAACATATTTTTTCGGGGGTGTCCGGATAGTTTGATCACATAGCGTACATGCCACTATTTTTCAACAGTCATCAAGTCTCCGTAGACAACACTCCGAACGTTCTACCACTCGTTCGATTCCTCAATGAGAGAAATCTGCTTCTTGGTCACGAAGCCATTCAAGAGCCTCTGCGTGAACACCCTCATTATTGGAAAATCTCATTCCCGCCAGATGGTCTTCCTCGACTGCCTGGACCTTGTCGTCTGGGATCGATGTCTATGGCCTTCCTTTCCGATCAGCATCACGCTGATCTGTGCGCCTTTGGCCACATTGTTGGCACCATTTCACTACGGCTGAAAGCGACACTGCATTTGGCCCACGTACCGCTAGAATTTGAAGGTGAATCTTTGTGGAATTTTGACTCTTGCCAACAGGAACGAGTAATGTCCCACTCACTCAAACTTTGGAAAATGTCCAAATGTGTGTGAATTTCTAAGGGACCAAACTGCTGAGATCATCGGTCCCTAGACTTCCACACTACTTCCACCAACTTATGCTAAGAACAACACACACACACCCATGCCCGAGGGAGGACTCGAACCTCCGGCGGGAGGGGCCGCGCAGGTGACATTGTGCGCTTCAAAGCGCACGGCCACTCGCGCGGTCCAAACTTTGGAGTACGTTTCACTCTCACGCTATGATGCACCAGTTATTCACACAGCAGCAGACCTGTGTCTGCAGGAAACACAAAACAGACTCTCTTCCGACAGTTCGCCTCTCTTGTTGCGCTGCAGTCTTAGCGTTTGACGAAATGTGTAGCTTATTTAATCCCTACGCGGTATTCTGAAATGGGATGACTCTTGTTGAGACTTTCCGTATTACGATCACAGTGGTAATAAGTCGCATTTCTCAGATCTTCGAGAAATTATGATTCACACGCAGATCTTTCTTCTGGGACACAAGATGTATCTCGTATTCGTGCACTTGGTTACGGGTATACATTGAAACTTCATAAATCGTCCGTACTAAATGTTCTCCTGTGCTACGCATTTTTATCAATAAAAAATTGCCTCCTCGGAGAAATAAACATTGGCGTTTAACATTCCGTCGACAACGGAGCACTAGGTCAGACTGGGAAAACATGAGAAGACAGGAAAAAGACTGTGGGCTGCGTGGTTTTGAAAGGGTTGTTCTTGGACTTGCCGTCGCGGCAGTGGGCCCCACCTACTGCAGAGCGTTAAAGAGCGAACAAACGCCCAGTGTGCTGACTCATTACCGTAATATTTGACCGTATTTGAAGTGCTCGTACAATACGGCGGGTATGCACTTACTCCCACACGCCGACGAGTGCGGGCTGGCTGTTTGCACTGTCACCCAACGCGCAACATTGCGTGGGTTGGGAGCTGCAGATGACCTCCCGTTTCTGTCACATTTAAACGCTAAGTTCACTGCGATATTCGCGGCGTTTCAGGTATATTAGTGTGGGAGGTGCTCAGATAATGATCAGCTTTCGCGTAAACAGAGGAACTTTGAACTTTTAATACTTTCTCCAATAAAGAGTGCATGAATCCGGTGTGACGAAAATTGCCTGGCAGGCAAAGAACAACACCGCAATCATTAGAAAATGTCGCATTACCACGTTGTCCGGTCTAAGGCGCTGCAGTCATGAACTGTGCGGCTGGTCCCGGCGGAGGTTCGAGTGCTCCCTCGGGCATGGGTGTGTGTGTTTGTCCTTAGGATAATTTAAGTTAAGTAGTGTGTAAGCTTAGGGACTGATGACTTTAGCAGTTAAGTCCCATAAGGGTTTCACACACATTCATTCATCACTTTGTCTCTCGAAAATTCTGCATTCGTATGAATCACACAAATACGTCGTCTTTGAGAATGGATAGTGTCTTAAAAAGAAGTTACAAGAAATACGTCAAAAAAAGCAAAACAAGGATAATGGGATGTAGTCGAATTAAATCAAGCAATGCTGAGGGAATTAGATTAGGAAATGAGGTACTGAAAGTCGTAAACCAGTTTTGCTATTTCCAAAAAATGGTTCAAATGGCTCTGAGTACTATGGGACTTAATATCTGACGTCATCAGTCCCCTAGAACTTAGAACTACTTAAACCTAACTAACCTAAGTACATCACACACATCCATGCCCGAGGCAGAATTCGAACCTGCGACTGTAGCGGTCGCAAGGTTCCAGACTGAAGCGCCTAGAACCGCTCGGCCACCGCGGCTGGCCGTGAGGCATCAAGGGCACGTTTGTAAAATGATAAAAGTGTGTGTGTGTGTGTGTGTGTGTGTGTGTGTGTGTGTGTGTGTGGAGGGGAGGGGCGGGGGTAAAAAGTGAACAGGGACACGGAGGCCTGGCTACAGTAAGTAGGCTGATATGAATGTGGGTTGCGGTAGTTACGAAGAAATGAAGGGGCTTGCACAGGAAAGACTAGCGTAGACTGGGATGGGGAAAACCGACTGCTTAAAAACGATATCGGTATTTTGTTTCCGATTAACCAGTATTTTTCTGTGTCTGTTTTGTCTAGGTTGTAACAGATGCTTTTTAATATGTACCAATAACTGAGTAAAAAACGGAAATATCGATTAGCCATAGAAGCACTGCTATAATTTTGCGTATTTAAATAAACCTTTTTTTTAAAAGCAGTAATTTTTATTTGTAAAATTTGTATTGGTTTGAACTACTGCATTATTATAGAAAACGGGAAAAGTTATGAATGGTATTCTAATATTAGGCCGACAGAAACGTGCAACAAACACATGGCATAAGAACTAGTACAATATTGCTGAGACAATAACGTCTCTGTTGCCGTGTGACGTGGCTTAAAGAACGCGTGTACGCAAGATTTTGTCACACCTGGTCTGTACTGTAGTTTCTATAAGTTGTACTGGAGAATGGCATCAACCCTAGTTTGGAAATATTTTTTCGAAGTGTTGTAGCAATGAAGCACAATGCTTCATTTGCTATAAAATATTAATGATTGCCATCTCTATGAAATAATAAAATAGGAAGGAAACTGTGGTAATAGTAGTAAATAAAAAAATCAACAACATAGTATATAATAAAAATAGAAAGTAGCTGATCTGCTGCCTATGTCTACATAATGTACCTTTAACTGCTTGTAGCCGTCAAAAATGGACAAATTAACACTACATCAGAGTTCCTCAACGTCAAATTTCACCGCTGACTACTCATAATACCCAAATACTGGTGTTTTCCCCGATTACAAGATAATTTTTGAGCAGACTTTTAAAAAAACTAGACTGAATAAGAGAATACTGATGATTTTTTGTAGTATTGAACCACTTAACACTTTTAGAGAAAGGCAGCGATCGGTTGACGGACTAAGTTTTCTTTGTTGCCTGTTTAATATTTTGAGTCTATGTACCTAAAAACTGAGACGCAAAATTTTTCAATCTTTGTTCAATTTCTACGTTTATTACAGGAAATAATAGAAATAAAAAACCGAAAATAATTTATTTTAGAAACCAATTATTTTGAGCGGTTTTAACAGTCGTGTTAAACTGGCGTAGAAGACTCTGATACAACCGAAAACTAGTTGTTTCAGCGATAGCCGCAAACCATAGTGTGAAGAGCTGCATAAAGCCAGTATTTTGGATTTAGGACCGCAACATCTTGGATTTAGGACCGTAACATCTTGTCTCTAACACTACAAATATTTTATGTAATACAATTTGTGTGAGGAAAATAATAAGACTTACAACACTGTGAGCAATCTGGCAACGATGCGTTGTTCTGCTTGTGTAGACCGGTGTGCTCAGTCCTAGTTTTAGCTCCGTACACCAGTCATGTGATTTTTAATAGCGCCATCAGTGAAGCTGCGTTTTTGTTGAGATGGAACGGCGGAATTTAGAGCAATAATTGCAATCAAGTTTTGTGTTAAACACGAGGAAAGCGCGAGTGTGACCTTTGGAAATTTGAAACGGGGAACATTTCTTATAAAGAGCACAAGTTTTTCACTGACACAAATCATTTTTAGAACGCCGAGAACGCGATGAAGATGAAAATCACCCAGGGAGACCAACTTCAAAAGCAGATGAAGGCGTCGAACAAGTGCGTGCTCTGAAGACGTCGAACAAGTGCGAACTCTTATGAGACTGCTCTTCCACAAACTGTCAACCGAGTATCTTACAAAGATATCTTTGAAAAGCTTATGAAACGGTTGACTTGAGTGGTACCAGACATCGCAGACAAGTGGACGCTGCATCATGTCAACGCCCGGTGTCACAAGGCCACTTCCATCACGGAATTTTTTATCTCAAAACGCATTCCTGTTGCTGCAAGCCCCCTGTTCACCAGATCTGAGTCCTTGTGATTTTTTCTTTTCCAGAAATTGAAAAATGTCTCCAAAAGTCATCATTTGGGGACTTTGGATAACATTCAAAAAGAGTGTGACCGACGTTTTAAAGGCCCTACCCGTTGAAGCCTTTCGGCGCTGCTACGAAGACGGGGAACATCGACTCCACCGGTGTATAGCTGCTTTGAAGGAGACAATATTGTTGTTTGAAAAAAAAAGAAAAAAAACTTTGAAAGATGAAAATTGAGTCTGATTACTTTTCTCACAAATCTTGATACAGTGTGATTGTAATTAAAGTTCCGGCTTCAAAATGCCGCAAAAAAAGGGCAGCTCAGAATTACGTCAAATTTGAACGAAATAACATCCAAGAAGGGGAAAAAATTATACAACACAAGGAAAAAATGACGAGAATCTTCGCACTAGATGGTGTTGCAAGCGTCACATCGCAAATGGGTTCGATTGTCATGAATAATCGCCAAATACACTGCTATGTAAATTATTATACTTTATTTCATCCACGATGAGCCTGTTTCGGCAAACTGCCATCGTCAGGTGCTCTGTAAATACATAAATAATCGATGGTCTAAATATAACGGTCTTGTAACTATGATCTGAAAAGCTATAATACATCATTAGGCGTTTTTACCTTACACGTAACATCGTTGCTGTCATGTCCTGTCTGTTTTACAATTATTATTTTCTCCCAGGTGTGCAGTGGAGATGGATATCGGATTTTACTCATTTTCCATGCATGCTACTTTTCTGAAAGCTTGGTTGAAAGTGGGTCAGCGATGTTACATGTTTACATAGTTAAATAAGTTGTATGTAAAATTCATTTGTTTTTTATTATTTTTATAGGTTTGTTTCTAATTATGGTTTTGCCTAGAGTTTTTTTTAGTTTTACTTGATACTTTTATTTTACTCTTTTAATTTTTTTTCGCACATAACTATTGAGGAGGTATTGAATAGAATTGGAGAGAGAAGGAATTTGTGGGACAGCCTAACAAAAAGAAGGGATCGGTTGATAGGACACATTCTGAGGCATCAAGGGATCACCAATTTAGTATTGGAGGGAAGTACGGAGGGTAAATATCGTAGAGGGAGACCAAGAGATGAATACACTAAGCAGATTCAGAAGGATATAGGTTGCAGTAGTTACTCGGAGATGAGATGAAGAAGCTTTCACGGGATAGAGAGCATGGAGAGCTGCATCAAACCAGTCTCTGGACTGAAAACCACAACGACAACAACAACAATTTTTTTCGTGATAATTGTTGTTGTCTATGATGTATTTTGCTGTTGCAATGGATATGTGTTATTTAGCGTCTCTGATTTTATTATTTTACCCGTTTTCTTCACTTATAACGTGCATTAAGCTAAAAATTAAAAACGTAAAAAAAAAATCTCAAATAAAACTAAAGCAAACCCTAGGCAAAGACATAATTAGAAATAAAACTATAAAAATAATAAAGAAACAACTGAATTTCACAACTCACTTATTTATAATGGTAACTATGTAAACACGTAATATCACTGACCCACTGTCATCCAAGCTGTCAGAAAAGTAACATACATGGAAAACAAGTAAAATCCGATAAACATCTCCAGTGTTCAGTTGGGAGAAAGTAGGACATGACAGCAACGATGTTACATGTAAGGTAAGACACCTAATGATGTA
This sequence comes from Schistocerca serialis cubense, assembly GCF_023864345.2. NCBI lineage: Eukaryota > Metazoa > Arthropoda > Insecta > Orthoptera > Acrididae > Schistocerca > Schistocerca serialis. Next base: position 421,898,550 of record NC_064641.1, read on the forward strand.
TTATAGCTTTTCAGATCATAGTTACAAGACCATTATATTAAGACCGTCGACTATTTATGCATTTACAGAGCACATGACAATGGCAGTTTGGCGAAATGGGCTCATCGTGAATGATGTAAAATATAAACAATTTACATAGCAGTGTAGCTGGCTATTATTCATAATAATCATCTCATTAAAAGACATATTTTTCACTGCGGGCCCCAAAGAACAAAAGTAAATGTGTTCGACTACAATTGACATATAAATCGCAATACGAAGGCTATGGCGTGGGTTGCACGTTAAACCTGCAATAATTTGCAATGTGCATGACTGCACAAGTTTGGCAGTCAACAGCTGTGGCCATCCACCACGGCAAGGACGTACGAAGTCAGATGGGAAAAATCGATTTTTAATTGTCCTGAGGTCAACAACCGCATAAATAGCAACAATGAAAGAAGTTTTGAAACGTCGTGGGACTGGCGCAAGATATGTTCAATACATCTACCGTTTCCTGCCACAAGTTTAAATCGAGAAACTAGATATTCCACAACAGATTGGTGGCTTCAATTCAGCTACGCTCGTAACTGGAGCACTGAACACAACATCTTTCAGATAACCCCACAGCCAGAAGCCACACAGGTTAAGGTAGTTCTAGCATTTCCGAATTGCCTCCGCAGCAGCGACTTCACTAACTGTGCAGAGTGCGGTGGAGCTCCATCTTTGATAAAAATGATCCTAGCCACACGAACATGATGCTGAAGGGTTGGAATGACATTCGTGCCCAATTTGCTATTCTGAGTATTGACATGCCTTTAGAGATTTTTTGACGTTTTACGAGTTCCTGTTCATCTATGTGCTTTGACAGTTTAGTTTCTGTGTGTAAATTTAATATTTAATAGACACAGTTCTCGCGTTTTCGTTTGCGCCGAAAAGTAAATCGATTTTGTGACATATTACAAGATCCTAATCAGGAGCGAATTATTTAGTGTCACCTGACTGTTTTGATAGTTCAGTTTTTAAATCTCTGTGTACAAAATGTAATTTATTGAACACAGTTCTTGTGTTTTCGTCAGTGTCTACAGTAGAGTTCCACAGTACATGTCAATAAGTATTTTGTCTGTGTAGTGTAATTATCCACAATCTTTAGTATGGATAGGGACTGTGATTGTGCATGCAGATGGGAGCCAAGCTGGTGACTGGTCTCAGCACCAGGCTGTGATGGCTTCGGTTACACAGCTTGAAGCTGCCGTGGATGGGCATCATCGTTGTGGGCTGTCCATGAGGATCCAACAGACGTTCAGTACATGTGAGTCCTCCGATTGGTCTACACCGATGGCCAGATCAGTTTCAGCTTGCACTGAGGATGATCCCTCATCTGTAGTCGAGTGGGTAGTCGCCTAGGGGGGTGGTAGGCGGCGAAAGACGTCCCAGGGGGCCACAAGTAAGGCATCCCCTGACAAACAGGTTCCAGATGCTGTCTGTGGCTGACATCGTCCCTCAGCCTGATGTAGTCACCTGTCCCGCTTCAGAGGAAAGCTCTCAGCCTGCAATAACTATCACAGAGGGTGGGATTATCGGTAGTTGGAAGCTCCAAACTTAGGCGCTTTATGGGGACCCTTAGGGACATGGCTCCCTAGGAAGGGAAGAAAGGCAATGTGCACTCCATATGTATACTGGGTGGAGTCATTCCAGACATGGAACGGGTCCTTCGTTTGCCATGAAGAGCACAGGGTTCAGCCAACTGCAGGTGATGGCTCACGTCGGTACCAATTATGTGTGTCGATTTGGATTGGAAGAGACTCTCTCTGGTTTTGAGCGACTAAAAGAAGTGGCAAAGGCTGCCAGTCTTATTTGTGAGATGAAACCAGACCTCACCATTTGCGGCATGGTCGACAGCACCGACTGTGAATCTCTGGTACAGAGCCGAGTGGAGGGTATGAATCAGAGGCTTAGACGATTCTGGGACGGTGTAGGCTACAGATTATTCGACTTACGCCATAGGATGGTTGGGTTTCAGGTTCCGCTGAATAGGTCAGGAGGCCACTATACATTGGAGGCTGCTACACGGGTAGCAGGGGCTACGTATGTGGCGTGGACTGGGCGGCTTTTAGGTTACGGGGTCTTGGGAAAACACAGAAAGGGCTTCAGTCTCAATGGGTGCAGGCCGAACAAAGGAAGAACTTAGATACTGGAACCATCGGTATAACAGTTGTAAATTGTCGTAGCTGTGTTGGGAAAGTGCTAGAGCTCCGAGAAAGCAATGATGCTCAAATCGTTAAAGGGACTGAAAGCTACCTAAAGCTGGAGATAAGTTCAGCTGAAATTTCTGCGAAGAAGCTAACGGTGGTCCGAAAGAATAGGCTAAACACAGTTGGCGGTGGCGTGTTTGTTGCTGTAAGAAGTAGCTTATCCTGTAGCGAAATTGAAGTAGATAGTTCCTGTGAGTTAGATGATACAATTGCTGAAAGGTTCAAAGATAACTTGAGTTTAATTTCAAACTTGTACCCAACTCATACAAGCATAGTTGGTTGTGACTTTTATTTACTCTCCATATGTTGATGTTTAAATCCTGAGGTACGTATAAAACATCATCCGAAAACGTGGTAACGCATTCTCTGAACATTATTTTGAGTAGTTAGTCCAGTTAGTTCATAAGCCCGCGTGAATAGTAAATGGTTGTGAAAACACACTTGACCTCTTAGCAACGTATAATCCTGAGTTAATAACGAGCATAAGAACGAATACAGGGATTAGTGAACACAGCATTTTCGTAGCGAAACTGAATATTGTAACCCCAAAATCGTCCAAAAATAAACGATAATATACCCATTGGAAAAAGCAGATAAAAATTCACTTGAGCCTTCGTGAGAGACACTCTCCATTCCTTCCAAATTAACAATGTAAGTGTAGACCACACGTGGCTTGCATTCATAGATATAGTAAATTAAAAAACGACGGAGCTGATCCCCGTTCGTACACAAAAGGGGTCAGAACACTGTTGTAAAAACAACGAAAAAAGCGACCCAAATTTAAACGAACGTAAAATCTCCAAGACTGGAGATGTTTTAAAGAAGCTCGAAATTTAGTGCAGACTTCAATACGAGATGCTTATAATAGTTTCCACAACGAAACTTTGTATCTAAACCTGGCAGAAAATCCACAGAGATTCTGGTCGTGTGTAAAGTATGCTAGCGTCAAGACACAATCAATGCTTCCTCCGCGCGGCAGCAGTATACTATCGACAACAGTGCTGCCAGGGCAGAGTTACTAAGCACAGCCTTCCGAAATTCCTTCACCAAAGAAGACGAATTAAATATTATAGAATTCCAATCAAGAACAGCTGCCAATATGAGTAATTTAGAAGTAGGTATCCTCGGAGATGTGAAGCAACTTAAATCACTTAATAAAACCAAGTTTTCGGGTCCACATTGTAAATCAATTAGGTTCCTTTCAGAGTATGTTGATGCAAAACCTCCATACTTAATTATCACGTACAACAGCTCGCTCGACGGAAGATCCGTACCCAGAGACAGGAAAGTTGCACAGGTCACACCAATATTCAAGAACGGTAGTAGGAGTAATCCGCTAAATTACAGGCCCATATCATTGACGACTATATGCAGCAGGATTTTGAAACATGTTGTGTTCGAGCATCATGAGCTAACTCCAAGAGAACAGTCTATTGACACACAGTTAACACGGATTTAGAAAACATCGTTCTTGTGAATCAAACCTAGCTCTTCACTTGAAGTGCTGAGTGCTACTGACAAGGGATTTCAAATTGATTCCGTATTTCTGGATTTCCGAAAGGCTTTTGACACTGTACCACACAAGTAGCTTGTAGTGAAATAAAGTGTTTATGGAATATCGTCTCAGTTATGTGACTGGATTCGTGTTTTCCTGTCAGGTCACAGTTCGCAGTAAATGACGGAAACTCATCGTGAAAACAGAAGTGATTTCTGGCGTTCCCAAGGTGATGTTATATGCTCATCTGAGCAACCGTCTTATGTTGTTTATAGGTGATGCTGTCATTTATCGTCTAGTGAAGTCATCAGTAGATCAAACCAAATTGCAAAATGATTTAGAAAAGATATCTGTATGGTGTGAAAATGGGAATGGCTCTGAGCACTATGGGACTTAACAGCTATGGTCATCAGTCCCCGAGAACTTAGAACTACTTAAACATAACGACATCACACAACACCCAGTCATCACGAGGCAGAGAAAATCACTGCCCCGCCGGGAATCGAACCCGGGAAGGTGTGAAAATTGGCAATTGACCATAAATAACGAAAAGTGTGACGTCATCCACATCAATGCTAAAAGGAATCCGTTAAACTTCGGTTACACGATAAATGAGTCAAATCTAAAGGCCGTAAAATAAACTAAATACCTAGGAATTACACTTACGAACCACTTAAATTGGAATGAACACATAGAAAATGTTGTGGGGATTTATTGGCACGATAGGAAATGTAACAGATCTATCAGGGAGACTGCTTACACAACGCATGTTCGTGTTCTTTTAGAGTATCGCTGCACGGTGTGGGGTCTTTACGAGATAGGATTAACCGAGTACATCGGGAAAGTTGGAGGAATGGCAGTACATTTTGTATTATCGCGAAGTGGGGGAGAAAGTGTCGCGGCCATGATGCAGGATTTGGGGTGGACATCATTAAAACAAAGGCATTTTTCGTTGTGGCGAAATCTTCTCATGAAATTTCAATCACCGACCTTCTCCCCCAAATGCGACAATATTTTGTTGACGCCGGCCTACATAGGGAGAAACGACCGTTAGAATAAAATAAGGGAAATCAGAGCTCACACGGAAACATATAGGTGTTCGTTTTTTCACGCGGTGTTCGAGACTAGAATAATAGAGAATTGTTGTGGAGGTGGTTCGATGAACCCTCTGCCAGGCACTTCAGTGTGATTGCAGAGTATCCATGTAGCTGTAAATGTAGATAGAAATTATCTTCGTGAGCTCACGGAATGTTCAACGGCTATTTGTTGTCCACTTCCGTCCGAGCAAGAAATTCTAGAGCAAAGGTTTGTAATATTGGCAGTGCAGCATGAAGCATGGTAGTTTTGTTTGCAAAGCAGAGTAAAATATTTAGTATAATTTTATGCATTGCGCTCACAGGCATGTCCAGAGAGTTCGGGTAATTTACTCACCGCTCACTGTATGTTTGCACACCACCGCTCGATCCACATCTTGTACTGACGTTGGATCAATTATTTTCCTCCCACTGCCACATTGAATTTCAAAAGAATGTCTCTTAGAATTTCGTAATCATTTGCTTCAAACCCCTTGCAGGCACCTAGCCAACACCTTTTTTCACACACTTGAGCGTCCGGAGCTTCTGAAGGATTTCTGCGCGGTCCTGCATTCAGAAAGCCATGCCGAGCATCTCAGACGCAAACTAAGGAATAGCTGTGACCCTGTCTCTTATATTTGGCATATTCTGCATTTTACAGCACCATACAGTGGCAAATTTTGAGTTAGCATTTTTTGTTTCCATTTCGTTTCTCTTTTTTTGGATATAATTCCATTCATTTTGGCGTCACTCTGAGCAAAGGTTCGTTTTTTACAGCGTTCTCAAGCAGGAAGTTTAATTATGATCACCCTGTATCGAAAGCTGAATAACCAGCTTTTGCTGCGCGGACCGCTGCGAGACGTGCAGGAAGAAAGACAATGAGCTTCTGGAAGGTACCAACAGGAAGGTGGCCAGCTGCCATAGGTTTCTCTGTTGAGGATTCACGACGAGAACAGCCCGATCCATGTGGTCCAACAGATTCTCAGTTGGATTTAAACCCAGGGAGTTTGGTGGCAAGGGGAGTACGGTATACTCATCTTGTACTCTTCGAACCGCGAACATACATTGCGAGCTGTGTGACACGTTGCACTATCCTGGCTCGTAGACATCGTTGTACCGAGGAAAAGTAAACTGTGTGTAGGTGTGGGCATGGTACTCAAGGGTAGATGTATACTTGTGTTGGTCTATTTCCAGAATGACGAGATCACCCAGGGAAAGACACGAAAACATTCCCCTGATCATATCACTCCGACGATTGTTGCAGGGTGTTTTCTTTCAGACGTTTCACGCCAAACATACTATCAGCCATGTGTTCGATGGAGCATAAAACGTGATTCATCCGAAAATGCCACATGTCGCTACTCAATGGGCGTCCAGTTGATGTATATGCGTGCAAATTCCAGCCTTCTTCGCCGATGAACAGGAATCAGCATGGGTGCACGAACCAGGCGCCAGCTGGAAAGGTCCATACGCAGCAACGTTCCTTGAATGGTCGTTGAAGAGCTACTGTTTGTAGCCTTTTGCTTCATCTGGGCGGTCAAATGCTCAACATCTGCACGTCTATTGGCCCGTACACATCTGTGCAACTGTCGTTCACTCCTATGGCCCGTGGTGCACGACAGTTGCCTCGTCGCCGGTTTTGGGTGGTGCCATTTTGCCCTGCACGGTATTCGTTAATCACGGCAGAACGCGACCAGTTTACAAACTTAGCTGCTTCAGAAACTCTTCCACCTTTGCGCTTTTCGACGTCAGATTAATCACTACGACAATGACTACACTGTTTTCCGCGTCCACCCGACACGCTTTATGTACCCGCCGTTGCTAGTGCTGCCACGTGCCGTCTGTCAGTGGTTATTGCACGTTGACATCGAACGTAGATGGTGGTCACGTAAGATAATTAGTTGTGGCGTTTGCTCAAAACCAAGAAATATCTCCTCACAAACTTTGTCAGAACCAGGGAAGTGGCATTTTTAGTTACTTGATGAGAATGCTGTTCCAGACAACAGTTCACTGTGTATATATGATGGTGTATAAGAAAAAGTCTAGTATACTGGCGTCTTCCTGTAGGCGTCAAGTATAGCGTTTTCAACTGTTCGTCAACTACACTGACACTAATACCCATATCACCCATTTTTCCAGTGGTGCGAGACTTCACGTGGGGTCGTGTTCCTGGATTTTGCTTCCTGAAGCAGCGTTTGAAAACGGAGTTCAAGTAATAATATCGATAAACACATGATATGTACAGTATACAGTGTAATTACGAAAGAAGCTACAGAAAAACTGTTTTCGTAAGAAAAGATAGTGATGAACACGAAGTATGAAAATGGTTGTAGGATTTTTTATTTTATATGCAGGAAACTCATTAGCGACATGAACTACGAAAGCAGTAATAAGAATATTGAAACGAAACATAGGTGCTCGAGAAAAAGACCCAGTAGTCGTCTGGAGGTATGTGTGGTAATGGCTAAAATCTCCCTCAGAATGACGTCGTCGGGATTTTAACCAAGCGACATGAGAACATTTACAGGAAAACAAGATGCTTACTGGCTGCCCAATGTACAGATTTAGCAATATATGCAGATTGAGGAATGTAGGGAAAAGTCTACAACGTTGTCTCTCTCTTTTCTCAACTCCCGAACCCTTTCATGTCATTCGCGTCCTGTAACTGCAGCCTGGTTCCTGTACAAGTTATAGTTAATTTTTCGCTCCGTTTATTGGATCGCTGCTGCATTAAAAATATCGAAAAGTGCATTATTTCAACAAGAAGCTTCAGTTCAAATAACTGTCGCTCTGTCACCTGCTGAAACGCTCTTACTACACATTTACATTCGTTTAATTGGTAAGATATGAGAACTAGTTTTTGTGTAATCCGTTTGGTAATTGTATTAACGGTAGGTTAGCGTTGGTGTAGCTAGGGTGACTGTAAGGAATAACTGCCATTTCTCATGTATCTTCATCTCGCCAGGCGACTTCCCAATACTGGTCAGCTGTATTTGTGAGGAGAAACGTGCTCTGGAGAAAGGTTCATCGCATCAGTACGAAAAGTTGCTGTGAGCAGGTCACTTAACGTTTGTAAGTGGTCTAGGAAGTACTGCGTGATGAATGGCAGTACGGGCAATCGCAGACGTAGGCGAAACGAAAGGGCGACGGAGGAAGTGACAGGACAGCAAGCAACACAGCACAGCTCGTCAATTGCCACGAACACATACATTATATGCGGCCAGGTGTTTCTGTGACGCATACATATGTATATTACCCTCACCTGTTGCACTATTGTAAATCTACCTCGTCTCATTTAATATTCACAGCCAATTATTTACATAAACAGAATCAATATGCAAAACACAAAGTGTGGAAGCTGAAACATAGTCACAAATATTCATGAAATTACACAGAAGCTCATGTTTTTCATTGGAACGAGGTTAAATAGTGTCAGTAAAATACGAGAAAATATGCATTGTTTCACTGTGTGGAGCTGTAGAAAACTACTGAGCACTGATGGCAATCCAAGTGCTCGAAGACTGCGTGAAGGGAAGTAACCCGTATCCGATCTCATGTCTGCCTGGTGCACAGCTACACCGTTCACAAATAGTCAACCTCTTACGAGTGACACCATAGAGCGAAACAAATATGTGAGAGCTGCAGCGATGTGAAGTTAATTTAGAGCACCTTTTGTATTAGGTTGGTGCGTAAGTTCGCAGCCTTTTTTCTTTTACACATTGTCATTACTTTATTTGTAGTTCACTGTTGCTGTTTGAATTTACATATTGGCGTTCTGTCATTTGGAGTTAATGAGAAGTGCTATGAACGCTACAAAATGGAGTGCCAAGTGGAGAAAACGGAACATTTCCAACATCCTTTTCTTTTTGAGTTCAACACAGGGGTGCCAGCAACGGAGGCAGCTAGAAACATCGCCGGCCGCAATGGCCGAGCGGTTCTAAGCGCTTCAGTCCGGAACCGCGCTGCTGCTACGGTCGCAGCTTCGAATCCTGCTTTGGGCATGGATGTGTGTGATGTCCTTAGGTTAGTTAGGTTTAAATAGTCCTAAGTCTAGGGGACTGATGACCTCAGACGTTAAGTCCCATAGTGCTTGGAGCCATTTTGAACCAGAAACACTTGTGCCGTGTAAGGGGATGATGTCATTGGACAGAGAACGGCAAGGAAATGGTTCTCTCTTTTTAAGACGAATCCTCTTGACATTATTTTAAATTTCCAGGTTCAGGAAGACCTTCGGGGGTTGATGAAGATCGTTTAAACGCATTAATCCACATTGATCCACGTTAATGTAGTTGAGAATTGGCAAATGTGATGTACTACGGTCATCCCAACATCGCGCGACATTTGCGTACAGTGGGAAAGATTCAAAAATTGGGTGTGTGGCTACCGAATGCTATAAGCCAAAATCACCCAAATTAGCGGGTGGAAATATGTGCATCTCTGCTTGCTCCTCATCAGTTGGCTATTGAACAACACCGACCACTACTATCCTGTGCCGCTACCGGTGGCGAGAAATGGTGTCTTCATGCTAGCAAAAAACACGCGGAAAAGAAAGGTATGGTTGAGCCCAAACAAAGCATCAACTCCGCGCACGAAGATCTGCGCGCATTGCTTCCAAGAGGTGTAACCATCACTGCTGAGATCTATTGTCAACAACAGAGACATTTTCCAGACGCAGTAAAAGAACAATGACCAGGATGAATGCGTGAAGCGATGCTACTACACGGTAACGCCCGACCGTACTCTACTATACCGACAAAAAACAATACAGGAGTTTGGTTGGGAAGTCGTTCCGCACCCATCTTATTCACCTGATCTTGTGACCTCAGATTCTCACATTTCCCACTTTCTATTGAACAAAGTTCACGGAACTTCCGTTCCGGATGAAAATGCGCTCCGAACATGGCTCGACTGAAACTTCCTGGCAGATTAAAACTGTGTGTGTGTGCCCGACCGAGACTCGAACTCGGGACCTTTGCCTTTCGCGGGCAAGTGCTCTACCATCTTTTTTTTTTTTTTTTTTTTTTTTTTTTTTTTTTTTTTTTTTTTTTTTTTTTTGGGTCAGATCTGGACTCACGATCCTCCATGCAGCAGTTTTTTTTTTTTAACCATATGCGCCAATTTGTAATAAGAATAGAATGAACAAAGTGTATATCATTGCTAGGCTGCCGTAGCGCAATATAAGAAATGAAAAGTCTTCGTGAGGTATTTTTTTTTTTTTTTTTTTTTTACCATAAGCGCCAATTTGTAATAAGAATAGAATGAACAAAGTGTATATCATTGCGAGGCTGCCGTAGCGCAATATAAGAAATGAAATATCTTCTTGAGGTTTTTTTTTTTTTTTTTTTTTTTTTTGGGCCAAGTAGTAAACAGAAATTTTTATGGTGCACAAAAGACTATCACTTCATAATTGAAGGAAGGTTGCTCCGCTCGCTCTGCGAGAGAAGGGAAATGTGAAAGCGAAAATGGGAAAGAAAAAATGCCTTCTGCATTGGTGAGCATCTGAATAGTATCGTAAAATTCCGACAAGTACTAAAGTGCCAGGAAGCAAATGGGATTCATACATACAGGTCACTGGCAACCTCTGCGATCCGAAAGATTGTATTTGAAGCATTTAACCGTTAATTATGATGTTCAGCATATTTCCAAATATCCTCCTGTAGTCACAGTGTTGTCTCATTTTAAAGTGTTCAATTTCTATGTAAGAATAATAGTCGAGGAAAGTAGCATGCCTATTGTGCATAATAAACGATGCTGTGTGGCCCATGATCCACGTTGCAGCGTTGTTTTTTGCTCGTGGATATCTCAGTTTTTGTGGCTGAATGATCTCTAAAAGATCTACACCACAGGGCGTCGTACGGTCTATCACCGACAATCGTTGACGAAGAAATGTAGTAATTTCTTCTGCATGTCCGCACGTGAACCTATGAAGAAGCGTATCGACCCTTCCGCATGTGTCACAGTTGGGCGTTGGATGAAGGCCAATTTTATGTAGCTTTTCATTCGTTGCTACTTTATCGTTGACTGTTAGATACCAGTCGGCTATGACGCGTGACGGTAACACGTCGCTGTGCACATTCCGCCATACTATACTCCAATGTGTATGTGGATGTTTTTCTTTGAGACGATTCCTGTGGTTTGTTGTCGTGAGAAGGCCATAAAGCTTCCTGTTCGTCAGGCTTCCGTTATCGACGATGTTGTGTCGAATGTAGCTCATTTCCATGTAGTACAGTCGCACATGTCGGTAAGAAAGTGGAATGCCGGCGATATTAACGGGTGGGTCAAGGCTATGAGGCTTCCACCGCTGAATGAGGTTTGTGATGATACTGGTCCTCCGGGTACGGAACTCCTTCCTGATGCGATTTAGGAGCAGGGTGACACATTTTTTGTGTACTTTAATGAGGTTAAGGCCACCTTTGAACGAAGGTAAGGTTAAGGTATCGAATTGAACTTTGAAAATGTGCCCCCTAAAAAGAAACCAACATAACGCTTGTTGTATACTCTTGGCTAGATGGTCGGAGATTGGAAGAATTTGCGCCAAATAAGTCATCTTGCTCGTAATGGCGATCTCGATGGTCTTAACTTTCTGTAGTATGTTCAAGTCACGGTCGGAGTGAAGTATCAAAGCAGCACGTAATTTATTAAGCATGTGTGACCAGTTCTTCGTCAGGAATTTGTCTGGTTTGGCCTCAAAAGTAACACCGAGGGTTGTGTGAGAATTCTTGACCTTGCACCAGGTAACATGGGATATGTCTCCGATACCGCCACCGATCTGCAAAGCTGTGGTTTTAGTTCTATTGAGTATTGCTCCTGAAAGAAACGTGAATGTTTGTAAAAGAGTTTCCGCTGACAGAAGTTGTTGCGATGATGACACAGTGACGCATACATCGTCAGCATACGCAATGCATGGGATAGTGACAGACTCGACGCTAAGTCCGATCCCGCTATGCGCCAAGTTGTTCAGGAGCGGCTCCACTGCAATGGCGTACAAAATCATTGACAAAGGACATCCTTGGCGGACGGACTGTTCAATGGAAACTTCTTTTGTAAAATGGCCATTAATGAGAATCCGTGAAGAGGCGTTTGTAGTAAGTTTGCGAATTAATTCTATGAGATGAAGTCCAAAACCTAGTTTCTTCATGCTTTTAAAGAGGAAGTCATGACGTACACGGTCATAAGCCTTCTCAAAATCTAGAAAGATCAGAGCGCCCTGTCCTTTGGTTTCAGCATACGAACAGATGATGTCCCTCAAATCGCAGGCTGCTGAGATTGCACTTCGGCCTTGCACTGCACTGTACTGGTAACTGCCCAAAACCTTGTACATAACGGTTTGCATCCTTAGCTTAATCGATCTGGTGATGATCTTGAAATCGGCATTCAGGAGTGTGATGGGTCGCATGTTTTCGACCTTCCTGCTGTTCCCTTTTTTCGGTAAGGGCAGGATGATACCTTCCGTAAATGCCTTGGGTATAGCTTCCAGGTGCCAGAGTTCATTCGCTATCTCGAGGAGTGTCGAACCGAGGAGGTTCCAGTAACGCTGGTAAAACTCAGCGCTGAGACCGTCGGGTCCTGGTGACTTCCCTGTCTTTGCACTGTGGACTGCCAGTCGGATTTCGTCCTCTGTGAAAAGAGATTCCAGATTTGCAGTATCCTGTTGCGACAAGCGACAGCTCAAGGTCCTAAGAAAATCGTCGCACGAGTGTTCATCAACGGCTTGCTTCTTGTAAAGTTGACTATAATAGTCGTAGACGTGCGAGATGATGTCACGTTGCTTCGTGATGGCATTCTCAGCGTCATCAACGACGGCTTCAATCAACATGGCTTTACACCGTTTCGTCGTTCTCAGGATGTGGTACAGAGAGGCCCGTTCTTCGGCGGCAACGTCCTTGGGGTGGGCTCGTACGATGATGCCTTGCATTCGTTGGCGTTGTATCGCCGTGATTTTCGCTTTATATCGTTTGATCTTTATGTCGATATCGCCAGAAGGATTGTTAGCGCGACTGTACAGTTCTCTCAAACAGCGATAGTAAAACTCAATAGTCTGTTTCTGCCAAAAGCTTTTTTGTCGGGCGTAACTCATGAGGGTGAGGCGTAATTTAGGCTTAGCACACTGAGTCCACCACTGGAGAACGCTATCGTAACGACGTCGTTGCCGCTGGAGCTGTTGCCATGTTATGTTTACCTCCTCTTCAAGTTGGGCATCCTGCAGAAGGCTGACGTTCAATTTCCAGTAGCCTTTCCCGCGGTATATGTGCTGGCGGTGTAGGTTAAGGTAACACTGATACGCACAATGGTCGGAGATGTTGACAGGAGCTATGTCACAGTTCACAGCGTGTCGCTGGAGGGCCTCGGACATATAGATCCTATCCAGCCGACTGGCAGAATGACTGGTTACGAAGGTGTACGCTACCCGTTCACCGTGCAGTTGTTGCCATGTATCGTGAAGACGCATGCCATGAATTAAATGTTCAAGTTCGATACATCTGTTCGTGTTAGGAGTTTGGTCTCTGTCGTTGAGCACACAATTGAAGTCACCACCGAGGATGAGATGTGCACGATAAGCGCTAAGAAGAATGGGAACCTCGTTTTTATAAAATGTTGAGCGATCTCTCTTATGAGTGCTACCTGAGGGAGCGTACACGTTAACAATCTGCACACCATTCACTCGAAGAGAAATGCCACGACCACTAGGCAGCCGCTGCACATCCGTAAATGGTATACCGTCGCGCAGAAGTATGGCAGTGCCTACAGCATCCTGGAGATTGATGTTATCAATGAGAACGTAACCGGGCACTTCTAAGACTGTGACTACCTCCTGTAGGAGGGCAATGTCAACGCTAGTACCATACAAGAAATCAGTTAGCGAACGGAGTTTCACCGCACTTTGAATTCTATTGACGTTAAGTGTGGTAACGTTGTAGGTTTGGCTATCGCACATGATGGTTCAGAGGACAATGAGCTCTGTGTTGGATCGTTCTTCTCGACGTCTTTGAATCAAACTCGTTGGGAACGTCTGGAGTACTCAGAGAGTGGAAATGTCGCAGCGCGATGATCATGCGCGAGAGCAGCTACTGCTGCATCTCCTCGTCCTGCTGCCACCACGGCTCATTGCTGTCGGGGTGCTTCGCGGTGCGCGCGCCGCCCTGCCCGCCACCGCCGGCTGAGTCTGTCAACGGGGTCGCATCCGCCTGACCACCACGCGGGGCTGCGACTGACGTCATCGAGTTCCTGCGGGAGCGCTGCTGCAGCTGCTCGCTACTCTGTTCGCTCTTCCTCTTAGCCGTTACGGTGCTCTGTTCCCTCTCAGCGCTCAGTAGTGCCTTCAGGTGTTTGGTCTGTTCACGAATGCGTTCTTGCCTCGCGGTGTCCTCGCAGCGCACGGAGCAAGAAGATTGAGGTTCAGTCTCGCTGCCACTTTCTGACATGTGTACGGGTCTCAAATCATCCGACTTTTCCTCTTTGCTACTATTCCCTTTGCTTCTCCTTCGGCGGCCTTTCTTCGTTTCTGCTGCAGTCTCTACCGATAGGGGCGGTTCAGGCAAACTGATCTGCACCCGCTCCTGTATCTCACACGGCTGAGTTTCAGAGGTGGCTGGCGCATCGTTGTTATCCAGCGGTAACTGCCCCGGTGAGGATGACGGTGCCGGATCGACGTCCGTCCTACCGCAAATGTCTTGGGCACTGTATTCCACCTGAACTGGCATCTCCGCCTCGCTAACACGTTCCGGCTGCCGAGGTGGTGATACCGTCCCCGCGACTACCTCACTCAATAGCGGAACAAGTTTTTCACTACCGTCTGCAGGACGTTCCCGTGGAAGTTGAAATGGACGTCGACGTGTACAGTTCAGCCGCAGATGTTCTGTTGAATGGCAGATCGAACAGGTAGGGGGTTGTCCAATGTAAGTTACCTGTGCACGACAGCCGCCAATGGCAACATACGATGGTATATGCTTTTTTAAGTCCACACGTACACTTCGCACCCCGCTGTTAACTTGGTAGCGATATGCACTCGACCATTTTTCATTGGTAACCGACAAAACAACGCCGTACAGTGACAGAGAACGTGCTATCAGGTCATTAGGGCACTCAGGTGGCACATTAAATACCCTGACGGTTCTCACTCCGTATCCCGAAGGCACGATTTGGACATTGCTAATACTGCCATCATTATGACGAAATGGTCTCACACCAGCATGCTCCTCAACGAATTTCTCATAAGTGTCACTCGAAATAAATTTGATAAATAACGAGTACTGCACAAAGTCCAACTGGAACGTGTCGACTATATCTTCCGGCAATTTCAGAGCCTCAAAAATCCACTCATGGATTTCGAAAGCCGTCGGTCGCAAGGCAGCACGATCGAAAACACACTGAACGCTGTTCGCTCTGTTAATTGTCGACATCTTACTTACAACAGTGGTACAGAAACAAAGGTTAACAGCGCTCGCACACGCTGCGCAGCTCTCCACCGCAGCACTGCTCGAACGTAAACACTGGCCCGCGCTACCGCCCGTCACCGCGCGATGTGCACTGGCCGAGTGCCTGAGCACGACTGTTCGATGATTAAAACAGTTTTAATCTGCCAGGAAGTTTCATATCAGCGCACACTCCGCTGCAGAGTGAAAATCTCATTCTGGAAACATCCCCCAGGCTGTGGCTAAGCCATGTCTCCGCAATATCCTTTCTTTCACGAGTGCTAGTTCTGCAAGGTTCGCAGGAGAGCTTCTGTAAAGTTTGGAAGGTAGGAGACGAGGTACTGGCAGAAGTAAAGCTGTGAGTACCGGGCGTGAGTCGTGCTTCGGTAGCTCAGTTGGTAGAGCACTTGCCCGCGAAAGGCAACGGCCCCGAGTTCGTGTCTCGGTCGGGCACACAGTTTTAATCTGCCAGGAAGTTTCATATCAGCGCACACTCCGCTGCAGAGTGAAAATCTCATTCTGGAAACATCCCCCAGGCTGTGGCTAGGCCATGTCTCCGCAGTATCCTTTCTTTCAGGAGTGCTATTTCTGCAAGGTTCGCAGGAGAGCTTCTGTAAAGTTTGGAAGGTAGGAGACGAGATACTGGCAGAAGTATAGCTGTGAGGACCGGGCGTGAGTCGTGCTTCGGTAGCTCAGATGGTAGAGCACTTGCCCGCGAAAGGCAAAAGTCCCGAGTTCGAGTCTCGGTCGGGCACACAGTTTTAATCTGCCAGGAAGTTTCATATCAGCGCACACTCCGCTGCAGAGTGAAAATCTCATCATGGCTCGACTAGTTCTTCGCCTGAAAAGCTCGTGATTTCTACAGTCGCGGAATCGAAAAGTTGCGCTAGCATTGACAGATTGTTGTAGATATTGAGAGTGTATTACTGCTGACTAACGCCTGTGTTGTGTTTATCTCTTGTGTTTATTTCACTTATGGAAAAACGCTACGAATTTATGCACCAAGATAATATTAGTATCCGACTCATTTCATTACTATAGGATCAGTAAGATTAAAAAATTAATAAGATATGTGTGCCATTAGTTTCGGCATCGACAAGTTTTACCATCCAAACGACAGTCAGCAAAATGAGTCAAGAGCAGTTATCATTTAAACACGTGAGCAAGAGGGAGGTTGTACCCATACTAGGCAGCCTCTGCAGGCATCTGAAGCTGCTTTCAAAACTCACTTAAACGAGTCCAAATTGCCGTTCTAATCACATAGTTTAGTTTCTAGCTGCGACAGTTTGCTCCGTTAGCTCTGAATGGCTACAGCTGCCGTTTGCACAATGAAAACGTACTGTCGTTCCGTACTTATCATTATTAAATGCAAATAAAAAGGTACTATTCTTAAAGATTCAGTCTGGCTCAAACATACACAGGATTTATGTTATAGCTGCATTTCTGCTGCTTCGTTGGGAATACAGTTTAGCATTCCGTATACAACAGCAAAGATTAAAGACTAACGAGCCACTGACATTAAGGTCAAGAACATGAAGCATTAGTTTAAACTGGCAGCGAACGCAGAGAGAATCGATAGTGAAATTGTTGAAGACTATATAGAGTAGGGACTTGTCTCTAGCCTACCATACTGTGTGCATTAGGAACGAATGCCACCAGCCAGTCCAGCCTTTCTAACAAAGAGATAGTGTCACGACAAAATGCATTTTACCTTCCTGGCAGATTCAAACTATACGCAAATTTACGAATCATGCGATATATCACAGAGGTCGATCCGATTAACATTAAGAAAGACGTGAAATTAATCGTCAGTTAAACTATCAAAGTAATTTTCCGTAGGCTTGCCTAAGCAGAGTACTGTTGTCTCGTGGTGCGGTCTAATTTTCCGAGCCTTGATTTAAATATTCCTAATAATATTCAACATGGCGAACAGCCACAAAGGCTGAGCTACGGAACCGTGAGAACAGACCTTGAAGGCCAGAACATAAGTTAACCGTCACTCTGGTTAGGTGGGCAACGGGCTCCTCTTTCTGCCGGCGGATGCTTAGGCTGAGTTGCGCTGCTCTAGGCAACAAAACTGATGGAAGAGTTCCTCTCATCCTCAGCTGCTTCTATTAGTTAGTTGCAGCAGCTCAGTGGAGTTAAGCAGTACATATGCTGCCGTCATTTGTATATCTTTGTGCTTGCCTGCTGTTCTCTGTAGCAGACGTGGACCTTACAACTCCAGTTCCAACTGTTTTGCATTAAAGATAGCGCAACCACGATGTACCGCCCCTGCCTGGGCTTCAGTTTATTCTTTCTTATGAATAATAGTAATCATTATAATTTATCTCCCAGTGTACTCTCTCTCTTTCTCTGATCAAAGGCTAGACGAGTTGACAGGACGCTCGTTTACGTTGCAAATTGTTCAACTTACCTTGCCCTGCAGCAAGACGTTTTCTGTGTCATGTTTTATATTATTTCTGCGTGTGTAGTATGCGATATTTTAATTCTAAAAGCTTACCTCGCGTTTTCTACGTGTGTTTATGGAAATATGTGCAAGACTTTAACAGATTTGTCCGACTTCTGGTCTGTAGAATTCCCCTGTTGTCTCCAACAATCCTCTTAATTAAAGGATTGTAGGAGGCACTATGAAAAATCTGCAGGAATCCCTGTTAGGAGAGGTGAGATCCGATATTGACCACGGTCAAGAGAGCAGAAGATTTGCAGGTAAGATCAAATGTACCTGTTAATTGGAAATCGGAAGTCAAGTAGCCATTTTGATTTCTACCACAGGTGTCGCCACATTCTTCTTTTAAAAGAGAAAGGACAGATGCCGCAACGTCTACAAAAACCTTCTGGCAATCGCTAAAAGACACTTATGGACAGAACAGAAAAACTGAGTCAGCATGGGCGAATTTTCAACGGTGCTCCTCTTTAGTAAAAATGTACTATCTACGTCAACTAGCTCAGCGCACCAACCTAAGCGGCCGAATAACAACGTTTCTAAGCGTAGCAGCTATTGTAACTTACGAACACGATACAATTAATATATTTATTCGAAAATGGTGAGCGTAAGAACAGAACTAAGAAAATACCTAAATCAAGTATAGTACACATATCAGTTACAGCGCAAACTGTGTGTTGGTGGTTTTCTTTCACGTTAGGTGATAGTGTGGTGATGGGGGGAGGGGAAGGGGAATTGAGGGGTATAATTCCCAAGAACAACTTAATCGTTGTTACCTGTCATGATCAGTCGGTGCTGATGGTGATCTATGATTTGTACTCTAGTCTTATAATAACTTATTAGTTGCCAGGATCGTTATGTTAACACATTATTGAATGTGGTAACATAGCGATCTTGAGAAGTAAATAAAAATTTCCATAAGAAGACAACAGTGCAAAAACTTAATCATAATCAACGAGTGTAAAGTATCTACTTGTGTTTGCCGAGATGTGTAAAACCTGTTTTCCTTACTTCTACATTCTTACTCCTCATTTAGTGCGTATTTTCGATGCGGAGGAGTATTGTCGAACTTGTCAAACATCGCAAATTTGGAGGCCATCTGTTGGGTTTGTCCTTTCATTTCGTAAAAAGCTGCTACTATACACCGTATATAAAATGTAGTGTTTATTCTTTTTTATGTATTTCTGACAAACATTTGTTTTCCTGTATATGTATTTTAGTATAGTTTAATAGCATCCATGGAGATGGATCCTAACACTCGAGTTACGGCCATCGACTAGGCGCATTCATACTTTTTCCCGCTGGTGAGAGTGTGAGAGGAGGAGAGGGGACGATTAAACTCCATATAAACCTTAAGCGTAATCTGCGAGGGAGAAGCACCTACTTATGTGGTTGTTGCACTCACAGGATCTGAGTAAAATGTTTTAACGAGCTGACCACACGCAATAAAACGGCACATTGAAGTCGACTATTAAAAGTCATGGTGATCTTAAAATGGCTTAAAATGGCACTAGAGGGTATACAGTGGTTCAGCAGTCTTGAAAAGCGTTGTTAATTGTTTTTCAGCTTTCTCCGCGTGTCAACACCGAATTGCCGCTCGCCCTTCCATAAGTATTGGGTTAGATTCGTTTTTAGTTAGCAGTAACCAATGTTACGTGATAGTGTGATAAGTGGAGGCTTTACGTCGGATGCTCAGAATCATTCTACCGTCCCAGGATCAAGCGATCTTTGTAACAGAATAAGGAGAAGTACATCTTAATTTAAGTGTTAGCACATTTGCATCTTGCGGCGAGTGAAGGCTTCCGGCGTACCATGACTCTTTCCAGCGCTGTTGTGTTCCCTGTGCACAAGGCGCGAATGCGCAGTGATGAAAATTTTTGCTGCCTATCGGTATAATGCTCGACTGCCACCACCAGATCATGTCGGTCCTAGATTCATTTGATTTGATTCATTATAAATGGTTTTTGAAAGCCTGCGACTGTAGATACAATAGGTTTGTTTATAAATAATAAATCTTCTGCTACCAGTCACGATTTTTTATTTTACTATTCGCACGACGCGTTTCGAGAAATAATTCTCATTTTCAAGTGCGTTTCTTTGATGTGTGTTAAGCCATTTCTTTTGATGTTGTCAGTGTGTGTGAGTCTGCTTCATTTTGTTGGCTTTTAAGTTTTCTAATGATCCATTTGTGTAGAGTCTCACACAAACTTAACATCACACACAACTTGTACACTTTACACATCGAAAATATCTTATATAAACAAAAAATAGCATAACACACATCAAAGAAACGCACTTGAAAATGAGAATTATTTCTCGAAACGCGTCGTGCGAATAGTAAAATAAAAAATCGTGACTGGTAGCAGAAGATTTATTATTTATAAACAAACCTAGATTCATTTGTAAGGCTAACAGTGAAATATTCAGTCTTGCGTCCAGCTGAAGAGTGCAAGACAGAATTTCACGGTTATTCACAGAGGAGAGCGAGGATAGATGGAAGGTATACATTGAAGGCCCCTACATCGGGAGTGGGATTGCCTGGTGAAGTGAATGAAGAATAAGCGGGCATTAATACACAGTTTAACAGAGCTTCGGTAAACTTGCCATCAGATAAGGCAGAAGGCACAGATAACGATCCTCTGAAGTTCTGAAATGATTGGAGGGAGTGGCAGCCAAATGACTATTCAAATTACATGGTTTGTAGAATCTAAGATTCTGGAGACATAGCACCAGACTTAGAATTTCAAAGACAGCAAGGGCAGATAAGTGTGAGCATAATCAAGTTGCTAACAGAAATAATATACAGAAGCATGGAAAAGATAATTGGCGATCTATTAGAAAAATATCAGGTCAGCAAAGGTAAATGCACGAGTGAGGTAGATCTGAATTTGCACTTGATAACAGAAGAAGTTATATGACGATCAGTTTGGCTTTAGGAAAGGTAAAGGTACCAGACGTTGCGGTTGATAATGGAAGCACGACTAAAGAAAAATCAAGACACTTTCATAGGGTTTGTCGACGTGGAAGAAAGATCGACAATGTAAAACGCTGCTAGATGTCGAAATATTGAGAAAAATAGGGGTAAACTATAGGAAGAGACGGGTAACATACAATATGTGCAAGAGCCAAGAGGGAATAATAAGAGTGGACGACCAAGAACGAAGTGCTCGGATTACAAAGGGTGTAAGACAGGGATGTAGTTTTTCGCTCCTCCTGTTCAATCTGTACATCGAAGTACCAATAATGGAAAAGGGTTCAGGAGTGGAATTAAAATTTAAAGTGAAAGGATGTCAATGATACGATACGCTGATAATATTGTTATCCTGAGTGAAAGTGAAGAAGAATTACATGATCTGCTAAATGGAATGAACGGTCTAATGAGTACAGAGTATGGATCGAGAGTAAATCGAAGAAGAAAGTAATGAGCAGTAGCAGAAATGAAACCAGCGAGAAACTTAACATCAGGATTGACGGTTACGAAGTAGATGAAGTTAAGGAATTCTGCTACCTAGGCAAGTAGGCAAGTAACCAATGACGGACGGAGCAAGAAGGGTATCAAAAGCAGTCTAGCACTGGCAAGAAGGCCATTCTTGGCCAAGAGAAGTCTACTAGTATCAAAATTAGGCCTTAATTTGAGGAAGAAATTTCTGAGAATGTACGTTTGGAGGACAGCAGTGTATTGTAGTGAAACGTGGACTGTGGGAAAACCGAAACAGAAGAGAATCGAAGCATTGGAATGTTGAAAATTAAGTGGTCTTATAAGCTAAGGAATGAGGAGGTTCTGCACAGAATCGGAGAGTAAAGGAATGTGTGGAAAACACTGACAAGGAGGAGTGACAGGATGATAGTACATCAGTTAAGACATCAGAGAATCACTACCATGGTACCAGAGGGAGTTGTAGAGGGCAAAAACTGTAGAGGTTGGAATTCATCCGGCAAATAATTGAGGACGCAGACTGTAAGTGCTACTGTGAGATAGGTTTGCGCAGCAGAGCAATTCGTGGCGGGCCGCTTCAAACCAGTCAGAAGATTGATGACTCAAAATAACTAAAAGTAGGACTTACAAAAATCAAGACAAGTTCGGAGAATTTGCCGACCTAGGAAAAGCGTTCGACAATGTAACGTTATACAATTTGTTCGAAATTCTAGAAAAACAGGAATAAGATATAGGTAAAGACGGGTAATATACTGTATAAGATGTACAAGAATCAAGAGGTAGAAATAAGAACTAAAGACCAAGAACGATGTACTTGGATTCGAAATATTAAAAGGCTGGGATGTAGTCTTTCGCCTCTACTGTTCAATCTATACTTCGAAGAAGCAAACGGAGGTTAAAGAAAGTTTCAGGAGTGGGATTAAAATTCAGAGTGAAATAAAAATGATATGATTCGCTAATGACACTGCTGTCGTCCGTGAATGTGAAGAAGTGTTGCAAGACCAGATAAATGGAATGAAAGCTCTAATGAGCTGAACCTATCGATTGAGTTGAAAGTGAAGAGATTCTGCTACCTTGGAAGCTAAGTAACACACGACGGACGAAATAAGGACAACATAAAAAGTAGTATTGCACAGGCAAACGCGGCGTTCATGGCGAAAAGAAGTCTACATCAACCTTCACTTCAGCATCCTAGTACTGAAGTTCCGTAAAAAGGAAAATAAGACACGCCTTCGAAGTACACAGAGAAACAACAACAGACACTAGCAGCACCAGCCCGTCTTCCCACCCTGTGGCACACAAACGTGTAACATACAGGGCACTAACTAACAGGGCTAGTAATACACCATTGGATAAATATGCAAAGCTCGACAAACTCAGCACGCTAAAACAAATAGCTGCAGCAACCTGTTATGACGACACACTTATTGAAAGTCTCATACAGAAAGGAAAAAATAATAATAGATCACCTGCTACACAAAAATAGAAAATAAAACCATTGCTTACACAACATTCACGAGCAATCTCTCCTCCAAATAAGCGAATATCTTCAGACGGCAAAACATTAACATCGCTTTCACACAAAGAAACAAACTGAAACACATACTGAGATGCAATATAAACTCACACACGCAGACAGAACACACACAACTGGGTATTAACAGAATAGTGCGTAGTACATGCCAAGCCCTCTGTGTAAGGTAAACCTGGAGAGACTTCCAAGAAAGATACAATGAACACGTAAATGTCTACGACACAACCAACTGTGCTGCATTAGCAGTAGTTACAGACATTAAAACACTGACCATCCATTCAGGGTATATTTAAAATGATCTTCATATTTTATATAAAATGATGAGGGACACCAAATAGATTTGTATGAAGAAGTGGCACAGAACACGCTAACAGTTTGCTAAATGATAAGCTACAAAGCAACAATGTAATTCCTGCATAAAAATTTCCAATGTGGAATCCTTCTTTTAGTAATATACAAAGAGACTTCGATTAGAAAAGGTCATTACGACGGTGTGCCACAACATAGAAATGCTTATATAAAAAAGATTATATTTCTGTTGTTTGTTTTATCTTAGGAACAGAAATAAATTTTATTTAGGAGTTAGGACTCTTTGGAATGTAAGCAACAGAATGTCAAAACGTGATGGTATAGAGATTAGTCGTGTGCTCTGCACGCCCGACAGATACCTATTCAGTTGAGACGTACTGACATCAGTGAGATGATTTAAACATACAACTCAGTACTAGTACTAATAGTATATGTTACTGACAAATTGTGAATTCCAACATTTTATGAAGTGCCTAGGCAATATACGGAACAACAAAAATCATTAGGCAGGATATGAAATGTATCTTATTTCAAACTTTACTTAGGTATTTAATAGAACGCTGGGTAATTTTAAGATGCGTATGAAAGAACGGTAATTCAAATATTTTGATATAATTCTTGTTACAGTTTCAGTTCAGTTCGGCTGGAGATCGGTTGTGTCAGAGTGTCACCTTTGCCAAAATGGGGGCTGCACGTGAACCTCAGGTGTTTGTGTGCAAAAAGAAAGTTATTTGCAATTCAAAATTTCATTTCAGTTCTCCTCGCTGCAATAAATAAAACATAGAAGAAATCTATAAAAACTGGAAATTTAGATTAAGTTATTGTTTATTATATATTTTTAATAATTGTTAAAAACTGTTTTTAGTTCTTTATTACATATCACTAATAGTTAAAAATTATTAAAACACATCTACTTCAGGATAAGCCAATTTTCAAATACATACAACTGTGATAATTTTCATCTTTTAATTTAACTTTCATCAAATACATACATTTCTAGGTTGAATGTGTTATTTCATTCTAACTTCATACTTTTCCTTTGTCCATTTCGCATTTTATAAAATACTTAGGCAATTTATACATTTCCCAGGAAAAGTATTAAATTAAAATCGTTGCCAAAACGCTTACGCATTCTATATACTGCTTAGCGATTCTGTACAATACTTTGATTTGACACTTTTCTGGTAATATATACACCGAATTAAACTGATCTTTGTATAAGGGGATAAGTTTCGGGACGTAGCTGCATGGGCACATCCAACAAATAGAACTCATCGGACATGAAATTAATGTGCATGTAACTGCAAGGTAATTTATCACGGTTGCATGCTTCCAAAACACACCATGTTAATAAAAATCAGTAAAAAGTGACTGAAGCAGGGAAAAATTATTTTATAAGTTTGTAACTCAGCTGATGACCTCAGCAAGTTTCATACTGACTGCCACAACTACCGCCCACCTTCAGCTAACGCTGCTTCTTTCCTTCTGGTCACTTGTCATTTCTAAGGCGTCAAACAAGTCCGATGTAAAAATTACGACATGTCTAATGAATCAGATGAATATTTATGCAATTTCTAATGACACTGAAAGTAAATTTTATATACGACTCAGTGGACCTTTAAAGTATTCACCGGTCCTCACACATTGAAAAATATTGAATTCTAATCATAGATCGAAAATCTCGACCTTTTTTTTGTCACATCGTAATTCTACATCTACATCTACATTGATACTCCGCAAGCCACCCAACGGTGTGTGGCGGAGGGCACTTTACGTGCCACTGTCATTACCTCCCTTTCCTGTTCCAGTCGCGTATGGTTCGCGGGAAGAACGACTGTCTGAAAGCCTCCGTGCGCGCTCTAATCTCTCTAATTTTACATTCGTGATCTCCTCGGGAGGTATAAGTAGGGGGAAGCAATATATTCGATACCTCATCCAGAAACGCACCCTCTCGAAACCTGGCGAGCAAGCTGCACCGCGATGCAGAGCGCCTCTCTTGCAGAGTCTGCCACTTGAGTTTATTAAACATCTCCGTAACGCTATCACGGTTACCAAATAACCCGGTGACGAAACGCGCCGCTCTTCTTTGGATCTTCTCTATCTCCTCCGTCAACCCGACCTGGTACGGATCCCACACTGATGAGCAATACTCAAGTATAGGTCGAACGAGTGTTTTGTAAGCCACCTCCTTTGTTGATGGACTACATTTTCTAAGCACTCTCCCAATGAATCTCAACCTGGTACCCGCCTTACCAACAATTAATTTTATATGATCATTCCACTTCAAATCGTTCCGTACGCATACTCCCAGATATTTTACAGAAGTAACTGCTACCAGTGTTTGTTCCGCTATCATATAATCATACAATAAAGGATCCTTCTTTCTATGTATTCGCTATACATTACATTTGTCTATGTTAAGGGTCAGTTGCCACTCCCTGCACCAAGTGCCTATCCGCTGCAGATCTTCCTGTATTTCGCTACAATTTTCTAATGCAGCAACTTCTCTGTATACTACAGCATCATCCGCGAAAAGCCGCATGGCACTTCCGACACTATCTACTAAGTCATTTATATATATTGTGAAAAGCAATGGTCCCATTACACTCCTCTGTGGCACGCCAGAGTTTACTTTAACGTCTGTAGACGTCTCTCCATTGATAACAACATGCTGTGTTCTGTTTGCTAAAAACTCTTCAATCCAGCCACACAGCTGGTCTGATATTCCGTAGGCTCTTACTTTGTTTATCAGGCGACAGTGCGGAACTGTATCGAACGCCTTCCGGAAGTCAAGAAAAATAGCATCTACCTGGGAGCCTGTATCTAATATTTTCTGGGTCTCATGAACAAATAAGGCGAGTTGGGTCTCACACGATCGCTGTTTCCGGAATCCATGTTGATTGCTACATAGTAGATTCTGGGTTTCCAGAAATGACATGATACGCGAGCAAAAAACATGTTCTAAAATTCTACAAGAGATCGACGTAAGAGATATAGGTCTATAGTTTTGCGCATCTGCTCGACGACCCTTCTTGAAGACTGGGACTATCTGTGCTCTTTTCCAATCATTTGGAACCCTCCGTTCCTCTAGAGACTTGCGGTACACGGCTGTTAGAAGGGGGGGCAAGTTCTTTCGCGTACTCTGTGTAGAATCGAATTGGTATCCCGTCAGGTCCAGTGGACTTTCCTCTATTGAGTGATTCCAGTTGCTTTTCTATTCCTTGGACACTTATTTCGATGTCAGCCATTTTTTCGTTTGTGCGAGGATTTAGAGAAGGAACTGCAGTGCGGTCTTCCTCTGTGAAACAGCTTTGGAAAAAGGTGTTTAGTATTTCAGTTTTACGCGTGTCATCCTCTGTTTCAATGCCATCATCATCCCGTAGTGTCTGGATATGCTGTTTCGAGCCACTTACTGATTTAACGTAAGACCAGAACTTCCTAGGATTTTCTGTCAAGTCGGTACATAGAATTTTACTTTCGAATTCAATGAACGCTTCACGCATAGCCCTCCTTACGCTAACTTTGACATCGTTTAGCTTCTGTTTGTCTGAGAGGTTTTGGCTGCGTTTAAACTTGGAGTGGAGCTCTCTTTGCTTTCGCAGTAGTTTCCTAACTTTGTTGTTGTACCACGGTGGGTTTTTCCCGTCCCTCACAGTTTTACTCGGCACGTACCTGTCTAAAACGCATTTTACGATTGCCTTGAACTTTTTCCATAAACACTCAACATTGTCAGTGTCGGAACAGAAATTTTCGTTTTGATCTGTTAGGTAGTCTGAAATCTGCCTTCTATTACTCTTGCTAAACACATAAACCTTCCTCCCTTTTTTTATATTCCTATTAACTTCCATATTCAGGGATGCTGCAACGGCCTTATGATCACTGATTCCCTGTTCTGTACATACAGAGTTGAAAAGTTCGGGTCTGTTTGTTATCAGTAGGTCCAATATGTTATCTCCACGAGTCGGTTCTCTGTTTAATTGCTCGAGGTAATTTTCGGATAGTGCACTCAGTATAATGTCACTCGATGCTCTGTCCCTACCACCCGTCCTAAACATCTGAGTGTCCCAGTCTATATCTGGTAAATTGAAATCTCCACCTAAGACTATAACATGCTGAGAAAATTTATGTGAAATGTATTCCAAATTTTCTCTCAGTTGTTCTGCCACTAATGCTGCTGAGTCGGGAGGTCGGTAAAAGGAGCCAATTATTAACCTAGTTCGGTTGTTTAGTGTAACCTCCACCCATAATAATTCACAGGAACTATCCACTTCTACTTCACTACAGGATAAACTACTACTAACAGCGATGAACACTCCACCACCGGTTGCATGCAATCTATCCTTTCTAAACACCGTCTGTACCTTTGTAAAAATTTCGGCAGAATTTATCTCTGGCTTAAGCCAGCTTTCTGTACCTATAACGATTTCAGCTTTGGTGCTTTCTATCAGCGCTTGAAGTTCCGGTACTTTACCAACGCAACTTCGACAGTTGACAATTACAATACCGATTGCTGCTTGGTCCCCGCATGTCCTGACTTTGCCCCGCACCCGTTGAGGCTGTTGCCCTTTCTGTACTTGCCCAAGGCCATCGAACCTAAAAAACCGCCCAGCCCACGCCACACAACCCCTGCTACCCGTGTAGCCGCTTGTTGCGTGTAGTGGACTCCTGACCTATCCAGCGGAACCCTAAACCCCACCACCCTATGGCGCAAGTCGAGGAATCTGCAGCCCACACGGTCGCAGAACCGTCTCAGCCTCTGATTCAGACCCTCCACTCGGCTCTGTACCAAAGGTCCGCAGTCAGTCCTGTCGACGATGCTGCAGATGGTGAGCTCTGCTTTCATCCCGCTAGCGAGACTGGCAGTCTTCACCAAATCAGATAGCCGCCGGAAGCCAGAGAGGATTTCCTCCGATCCATAGCGACACACATCATTGGTGCCGACATGAGCGACCACCTGCAGATGGGTGCACCATGTACCCTTCATGGCATCCGGAAGGACCCTTTCCACATCTGGAATGAGTCCCCCCGGTATGCACACGGAGTGCACATTGGTTTTCTTCCCCTCTCTTGCTGCCATTTCCCTAAGGGGCCCCATTACGCGCCTGACGTTGGAGCTCCCAACTACCAGTAAGCCCACCCTCTGCGACTGCCCGGATCTTGCAGACTGAGGGGCAACCTCTGGAACAGGACAAGCAGCCATGTCAGGCCGAAGATCAGTATCAGCCTGAGACAGAGCCTGAAACCGGTTCGTCAGACAAACTGGAGAGGCTTTCCGTTCAGCCCTCCGGAATGTCTTTCGCCCCCTGCCACACCTTGAAACGACCTCCCACTCTACCACAGGTGAGGGATCAGCCTCAATGCGGGCAGTATCCCGGGAACCACAGTCGTAGTCCTATCAGGGGATGCGTGGGACGAGCTGGCCGTCCCCGACAAACCCCCATCCGGACCCCCACAGTGATGCCCATTGGCAACAGCCTCAAGCTGTGTGACCGAAGCCAACACTGCCTGAAGCTGGGAGCGAAGGGATGCCAACTCAGCCTGCATCCGAACACAGCAGTTGCAGTCCCTATCCATGCTAAAAACTGTTTTGCAAAGAACCTCTGAACTAATCTACAGAGAGCGCAAACAAATCGACAAAATTTAAACGGTTATTACAATACAAGATTGCCTAGTAAATTCAGTAATGCTGCTACTTGCGCACTGCTGACACTGCTCGGCGGCGGAAGGAGACTAAGCGAAATTACACTATTCAGGTACTAAAACGCGATGCTACAACTCTCAAATACTATAATACGCCCGAAATTTACGAATTAAACAATGCAAGTACCAAAAACACGCAAAGAAATTAAGAATTAAACTATGTAACAAATGAGTGAGCTAGGAGTATACGACTTGCTGCTGCAGCTGCTTATCCAACGGCGGCAGGGAGCAATTACTTAATATTAATTGAAATATTGTCATCTGGATGAAACACTTTGCCTCTGTCGATGTATTTCGATCTTGCACATCGAGTGTAATACTTCATCTACTTCCGAATGCTTTTCAAAGAAGCTGTCGAAAAGTGAGGTCAGCTTGGCTCTCAGGTCAAGCTTTGCAGTCCATGGAAAAATATCCCCTGCAAAACTTATTATGCCACAGCGAATAAGAGGTGGTTCTGAGTTCCAATACACGTTAGTAATGCTGAAGACAGTTTCTAAAAGATAAAGCAAATAAAAACTTGAACCACACGAAGAAAGCTGATGAAGTAAATACAATTAAAAAGATTGGTACGGAAAGAGACGCATAATTTCTAGCAATTTTATGTAGTAGCCAAAGTGTCGGTTAGGGTACATTAGAACCATCTTGTATTGTGAAAAAAACCTTGTGAAAGCCTTCCTTCTGAAGCAATGGATTAGGAATAGATGGAGTGGTCGCAATAATTCTCTGATTTACGAAAAGAGCGGACAATTCAACGGAGTTTACAAGTTATGGATCCGCTCTCTTTATCACAAACCAGGGAAGGAATACAAGAGGTTTTCAAGAGCCTCAAGAACAACAAGGCTTCAGGTGCAGGTGGCATAGTAGCGGAGATGCATATGAGCAATTCTTCAGATTATACAGGGCGTATGGGTAACAGTGACATTACCAGCAGGATGGACCTCAGCTGAGATCCATCTTCTTCAATAGACAGGTAGTAAGACCGACCTCGACAACTACAGACGCATAGCTCCCGTATCTGTCACCTCAAAGATATTCTCTAGAGCCGTGTAGGAAGGGTCACCAATTAACCTAAGTCCCAACTAGGCGAATGCCAGGCTGGCTTTCGAGCTAGTAGATCTTCTACAGAGCAAATATAAAATCCATGAGGCCATCCTTATATACCGGAGTCCGTTGGTAATCATCCGAGTGGACTTTCAAAAGACACATGATTCGATACAAGCTGACCCTGATCTCCGCCTTACGAGAACTGGGTCTAGACGAAAAGACCGCCAGACTAGTTCAGGTCACCGTCTCAGGATCACCGTCTCCAAAGTCAGATTTAGGGGTGAGTTACAAACAGGTGCTTAGACAAGGTGATGGCCGCTCGTGCATGCTCTTCAACCGTATACTGGAGAGGATTAACAGGGAATCGACTTGTACACTACCATTGGGTACTGGAATGAAAATTGGATACAAGAGATACGCTGAATGGACCCGCCTAGCCTTTGCAGATGATCTTGTCTTGTTAGCCAGCAATATTGAGGACGCTACTCACCAACTACAGGGCCTCTACAGCGCAGCAGCCAAGAGCGGTTTGAAGGACAGTATACAAAACAACTAAGTTTATTACTAACACAAAGGGAGCCTCATCTGCAATTTCACTAGCAGGCACCATCATTCGTAAAACCCCTGCAGTCAAATATTTAGGAGAGTGGATTTCAGCAAATGTGAGAGACAACATGGTAACAGATGCTAGATGTGCTAAGCTGGGGAGGGTTTACCACCCCTGCAAGAGGATTTACATTTTCAAATTACTTTCAAAGTACATTAAAAATTACAACTCAGTAGTGAGGCTCTCAGTATTCTACGCCTCTGAATGCCTCTTTATGAGCCCAACGGAAAACCCTAATTAGGATACTAGGACCAATAAAAGAATGCGTTGGCACCTACAGCATCAGCCACAACACTGAGCACTACAACCTCCAAGAATAAATACATCTATGAAGAAAAGCTACTGGCCTTCTACAGACATCTCACCCCCATGAACCCCTGCACACTCACGAACTATTAGTTAAGGTCTTTAAAACCAAAGAATTTGGCGGTATTTCATTCCATTCAGAGGAGCCAACCCCGTGATTGATAATACACGATTTACTCTACTTAATTTACTTGTTTGTATATCTCCGTTATCAGAGAATGTTTTTAGATTTATAATTCTCAGGATTTATAATTACAAAATATTTCAGGTCTATCTTCAGCACGACAGGCAGAGGGAAAGCCTCCGAGAATAAATGGATCATCACAGTGAAATCAGACACGGAGAAACTTGAAATTCCACTAGAAAACATACAGCCGTACAGGATCGCCCGAAATTCCGGCAGATCATTCTACAGGGAGTATACCGAGTGTCCCTTACCAGCAGAAAGAACACATAAACCAGCAGACCCAAGTGAACAGGGTAGATGAATCTTGCTGAGATCAAGAAAATGAAAGCTTTCTGGGCTAAGAAGAAACAGAAGGGCCATATAGAGAGTCAAAACGAGCAACTTGGTATTCAGTAGGCCCAAACGAAAAGTAGAAGAAGAAGAAAAAGAAGTGATTCAGCAGTTTTGTTCAACGTTTTGATGTTTTTATTCTCGTTTTCCCATATGTATTGTATTAATGAATAGAACATTGATTTTTCTTTCCAAAATGGTGAGCTACATCCACTTTTAGTTAGTAGTAAGAAGTGTTATTTGACATCAGTGTAAATAATGGGAACGCCACATTTCAACGAACGCGCTGAAAATCAACAAAATACAAAATCAGTGCTACGAATCGCAGTGTACATGAGCAAAAATTACTGGTTTGTGTTCGATCGAAGAAAGTGCACGGCGGATTCCCTAAATAAAGTAGCTACTAAGCTCTGAGCGTCTGAGTATTTCATTCCCTTATACAGCCAGAGGCGCTCAAGCGTAACAGATGTCTACGTAGACGGTACTCTTTAACAAGAAATCTGATAGCTATCGACGCGCGCCAATAGGTTTGCCGTTCCTACCGTCTCAGATTCTAAACGCTCGATAACGTTTCCATTTTAAATCACCACCTCAGATAAGGATGGCTAATTGGCGCGAAACACCTGCCGCGAGCAGGCCGTGCGCACCGCATCGCTCTTTTTAATTAAAGTGATCTGTATCAGCGGGAGATCCGGGCTCTAATAGAAGCTTTACTCGAAGACGGCAACTAGTGATTAAGCGCTCTCAGTTGCATCGTGTAGCTGCAGTAATAGCGCAGCAGTGTGTCTCCCAGCGAGGAGTACCTCGTCCAGTCTAGGCACTCAGTGGCTAACACCGGGTCATTATAACAACACAATGAAGCCGCCTGCCGTAGGACTGCTGCATTACGCCACACGACTGCAAGCTCAGTTGCTGTCTATCATCTGTTTTACGGAGTGACACAATGAAACACTGCGTTTACCAAGGCTTGTTTTTAAAACTTCCTGGCATATTAAAAATCTGTGTCGGGCGGGGACTCGAGCCTGTAATCTTGCGTCTCACGGGTACTGCTCTTCCATAAAACACGTCAGAACACTGTTGCAGAAGCAACGAAAGAAGCATGCCAAATTTAAAAGAACGAAAAATCTCCGAGACTGGCAACATTTCACTGAAACTCGAAATTTAGCATAGACTTCAAAGCGAGATACTTTTAATAATTTTGATAATGAAACTGTCTCGAAATGTGGCAGAAAATCCAAAGAGGTACTGGTCGTATGTAACGTACATCAGCCACAAGACACTATAACTGCATCATAACATTCCACAGTTCGAATCAAGAACAACTGCCAACATGAGGAACTTAGAAGCAGATATCCTTGGTGTAGCGCAGCAGCTTAAACCACATAGTAAACGCAGGGCCTCAGG
The DNA here is from genome assembly GCF_023864345.2 of Schistocerca serialis cubense. Lineage (NCBI taxonomy): Eukaryota > Metazoa > Arthropoda > Insecta > Orthoptera > Acrididae > Schistocerca > Schistocerca serialis. The sequence continues at coordinate 421,931,064 of NC_064641.1, forward strand.
TCCAGGTAGTATACCAGTTAGGTTCTTTTCAGAGCATGGTCATACATCAATTCCATATTTAGCAATCGCATACAACCGCTCGCTCGGCGCAAGATATATACTAAAGACTGAAAAGTTGCACAGGAGTATTCCGCTGAATTACAGTTCCATACCACTAACGCTGGTCTGCAGTAGTATTTTGGAAAATATACTGTGTTCCAACATTATGAATTACCTCGAAGATAACAACCTACTGACAAGTAGCCAACATGTATTAAAAAAAAGGCGTTCTTGTGAACCACAACTAGCTCTTTATTCGTATGAAGTAATGTGTGCTATCGACGGGAAATCCCAAATTCATTCCATATTTTTTGATTTCCAAAAGGCTTTTGACACCGTTCCTCACAAGCGATTTCTATCAAATTACTTGCCTACGGAGTATGATCTCATTTGTGCGACTGGACTCCTAATTTCCGGTCAGAAAGGTTAAGGAAGTGTTACAGGTTCTTTGGTGGTCTATACAAACGATCTAGGAGACAATCTGAGCAGTCTTCTTAGATTGTTTGCAGATGATGCTGTCAGTGACCGCCTCATTATGACATCAGATGATGAAAACAAATTGCGAAATGATTTAGACAAGATATCTGTATGGTGCGGAAAGTGGAAATTGGCTTTAAATAATGAAAAGCATCAAGTTACTAACACGAGTACTAAATAGAATCCGCTGCATTTCGGTTAAATGACATATCACACAAATCTAAAGGCTGTGAATTCAACTAAATATTTAGGGATTACAATTACAAATAATTTAATTTCGTACTATCACATAGATAATGTTGTGAGGAAGACAAACCAAAGACTGAATTTTATTGGCAATAAGCTTACAAGTTGCAACAAGTCTACTAAGAGACTGCTTACACTACGCTAGTTCGTCCTCTTCCGGAATATTGCTGTGCGATGTGGGATCCGCATCAGATGGAACTGACGGAGGACATCAAAAAGGTCAGAAAAGGGCGGCTCGGTTTTTACTATCGCGAAACAGTGGAGAGAGGGTCGCGAATATGATACACGAAATGGGGTGACAATGATTAAAACAAAGGCGTTTTAGGCTGTCGCAGGATCTTCTCATGACTTTTGCATCACCAGCACTCTCCTCCGAAAGGGAAAATATTGTTGGCGCTCACCTAGAGAGGGAGAAATGATCATTGTAATAAGATAAGACAAATCAGACTTCGCACGGAAAGATGTAAGCGATCGTTTTTCCTGCTCGCTGTTCTAGAGTGGGACGGTAGAGAAATAGTCTGAAAGTTGTTCGATGAGCCCTGTGCCAGGCACTTAATTGTGAATTGCAGAGTAACCATGTAGATGTAGATGTACCAAATAAGCTGTGCAGGCAGGCCTCACGACGCGCCCCCAAAGCTTCGGTCTCTTCAATTTTTCCAAACTTTACGTAAATTCTCCTGCTTCCTTCGTGCGACTAGCACTCCTGGAAGAAAGGATATGGCGGAGAAACGACTTAACCGCAGCGTAAGGATTTGTTTCCAGACTGAATCATTCATTTTGCAGAAGTGTGAAACCTTTTACGCATTACTAATAAGGTAATGGCAGGAGTAATGTTGTGAGGACTGATCGTAGATCGGCCTGGACAGCTCAGTCGGCAAGAGCACCAAGCGCGAAAGGCAATGTTCCGGGTTCGAGTCCCTGTCTGACACACAGTTTTAACCGCTGCAAGATGTTTCAAAACAGCGTCCACTCACAACACAGTGGAGGATATATTCTGGAGGGCTCGTATTTGTTCTCAAATTGTCTGACAACGAAATGACACAAAGAACAAGTCAGTTCTCTCTCCCTCTTCTCGTTTCGCTGCGGTCTCTATAGGATCACAAATTGTTCATTTATAGTTTGGTATTTCCTTTTCACTGTCGAGAATCTGTTTCATCATTTCCTTGTATTCTAGGCGCGCAGTCCGGAACCGTGCGACTGCTACGGTCGCAGGTTCGAATCCTGCCTCGGGCATGGATGTGTGTGATGTCCTTAGGTTAGTTAGGTTTAAGTAGTTCTAAGTTCTAGGGGACTGATGACCACAGCTGTTAAGTCCCATAGTGCTCAGAGCCATTTGAACCATTTCCTTGTAAGGGTACCGGCAGTGCTGACACCAGTATCACCAGGATGGTCGCTTCTGCCCCAGAATGGCGTGCATGGGAACTAAGGGTTGCGTTTTTCCGAATAGAGCGTGTCTAGTCATCCAGGTAGCGGGCTGCTGACGCCAGGAAATCCTCTCTGGCAGCCAGCTTAGCCTACGTGGCATAGGTTGTGAACAGCAGGTCAGTCGCACAAATGCTGTGCACTAAACCCAAGACCCTGGGAATCGCCCAGAGAGCCGGACGTAAACACCGTACAGGAGATACTCACTAGGTGGCACTGCTTCGATCCTAGCGGTGACTTGTAGCTCAGTGGCTAGCTGGTGGCGCTGCCAAGCTAAGCTAACGCTGCGCCGCCCCACACTGGACTGACGTCTGGCATGGAGACTGTCTCACTATTTAACTCAAAAAGAACAGTCGTGATCGCAATAATATTTGTTTATTTGCCGGATTCACGAGAAAACGAAGGAGCCGCCAGCAGTAGCCATAGGGGGCCAAAAATTAGGAAGATGGCTTTAACATAAACAAATATTACTGCGATCTCGAGTGTTCATTTTAAATATAGCACCAGGTCGCTACTCCCCATAGACTATGTTGTCTAAATTTATGTCTCAGTATTGGCTGCAGTCAGAAGTAGTACAAATACAAGTGCTGCTAAGGGCTGAGCGGCGAGCATTTATAGTTGCTCTGTCCAGCTATGTCGTGACAGGAGCCCGTCCCTGATCATGTAGGGTGTACGAAGCACAGCATTGTGCCACTGTATCTGGCAGCTCATTTGCCCTTCAATGGGTAGTGAAGTATGGTACGTGGTTGTTGCCAAAACGTCTTTATTGTGAAATCATCACTATCCTCTTCTCTTCCATCCGCCGCTCCCTCCTTTTCGATATGTCCTGCTATTTTGGTTGAAACGTACTTAATGCTGCAGTTCTCCTTTGCTCATTAATCCACATCTCATTTTTAACCCAAACTCAGAAGGTTCTTCCCTTTCCTCTTGTTCTGCTTGTAGCTTCGAATACTGTTCAGGTCAGGCCGGCCGGTGTGGCCGTGCGGTTAAAGGCGCTTCAGTCTGGAACCGCGTGACCGCTACGGTCGCAGGTTCGAATCCTGCCTCGGGCATGGATGTGTGTGATGTCCTTAGGTTAGTTAGGTTTAATTAGTTCTAAGTTCTAGGCGACTGATGACCTCAGAAGTTGAGTCGCATAGTGCTCAGAGCCATTTGAACCATTTGAACTGTTCAGGTCATCCTATAAATGACCCTCTCGATCAAAACAACCAGCAAATCTTGCTTTCAGACTTCAACCTCCGGAGCTGTTACACATTTGACTTTTACTCCCACTTTACCTCTCCTCTTTGGGTTCAGTACAATCCTGAGATTTCCTCTGGTCGTGGTGCTGCATGTACTACTGTTATTTTGCCAGTAACGAATAATTATTTCTCACTGTTACCCCGTAGTTTCCTCTATTATTGGCACATTTATCTGTTCCACTATAACTGCACCACAGGCCAGAAACCACACGACATTTATCTATTTAACGCACTCGGGCATACAGTAGCATGTCAAAATTCCCCTCCCCCCTTTTAGCTCTTACTATATCTGCCACACATTAATTTAAATGTGCTACTTTGTACAACTTTTAAAGGTAATTTACGGTTTTTTCCGATCTCCGTAAGCGCCCGATACTTTACCTTGTTCCAGACAGCTCATATGTACATCAGTTAAAATAGTGTGTAGGGACTCTTTCTGTCGATTTGGAAAAACATTTTTAATAAACGCTGAGACAAATTCTTCTCCACATCATCCTCGAATCGAGTCGCTACTGACATTCATGAAGCAGATTATTCGCAAGGAACTGATATAATCCGACGCAACATGTTCACTAATTGAATGTACGCTTTCCTGCGGGATACGATCTCATAAATGAGGTGGTAGCATTGCGAATCCTGTCTCGCGGTTAAGCTTTCTCACTGCTGCGTCGCTGTTCATGTAAGTTCTGCCAGCACTACTGGTGAGGAACGTGAGCACGTTGACGAGATTCCTTCATTATGCAACTCCGGCTGTCGTGAAATGAGCTACAGGCAAGCCTCTATGAGGCTGTTCTGGTATTAATTCAAACGCGTCAGAGCATGGATAAACCGCAAGACGGCAAAGCTTGGAAAGCTGGCCTCAAAACTTAATGTAATTTATATTTTCTTGGCCTCGATACAACATTTTCGGCAAATCTGAACATCGGCACGGGTTCGCTGACGAGACCGTAATCGATTCAGTCTACTGCCCTTAAAAAACTGATGAATTAATAAAAAAAACATTTAGCAGATCTACAGTACTTTTATTTTTCTGCAAATAGAACAACTGCAAGGGAAGAAGTTGGGCAGTTCAGATTTTTTTACCACCCACGTCAAGGTTATGAGAGACGAAGCAGGATCTCATTTGGGCAAATGTGGTTGTCGGAATCAGGCGTGGCCTTATTTTATTAAACCATTGTACCATTCGCGTCAAGAAGTTTAGGAAGGCTGTTGAAAATCCAAACCACGACAGCGAGCTAGTCGTAAGCCCTACCCAACTACGACCCTTTAAAATGCGATGCGTACAATACACGCTGCCTGTCGTTCCAGAACGACAAGAATTTGTGTTCTGTCATACACTGAAGCGCCAGAGAAACTGGTATAGGCATGCACATTCAAATACAGAGATATGTAAACAGGCAGGATACAGCATTGCGGTTGGCAACGCCTATATAAGCCAACAAGTGTCAGGCGTAGTTGTTAGATCGGTTACTGCTGTCAGAGATGGTAGGTTATCAAGATTTAAGTGAGTTTGAACGTGGTGTTATAGTTGGCGCACGAGCGATGGGACAGATCATCTCTGAGGTAGCGATGAAGTGGGGATTTTGCCGTGCGACCATTTCACGAGTGTACCGTATCAGGAATCCAGTAAAACATCAAATCTCCGACATCGCTGCGGCTGGAAAAAGATCCTGCAAGAACGGGACCAATGACGACTGAGGAGAATCGTTCAACGTGACAGAAGTGCAACCCTTCCGAAAATTGCTGCAGATTTCAACGGTGGGCGATCAACGAGTGTCAACGTGCGAACGATTCAACGAAACATTATCGATAAGGGCTTTCGGAGCCGAAGGCCCAACCAATCGTGTGTTCTTGATGACTGCACGACACAAGGCTTTACGCCTCGCCTGCGCCCGCCAACACCGACACTGGACTAGAAGCATGTTGCCTGCTCGTACGAGTTTCGTTTCAAATTGTATCGAGCGAATGGACGTGTACGGCTATGGAGACAACCTCACGAATCCATCGACCCTGCATATCAGCAGGTGGAGGCTCTGTAGTGGTGTGGGGCGTGTGCAATTGGAGTGATTCGGGACCCATGATACATCTAGATACGACTTTGACAGGTGACACGTACGTAATCATCCTGTCTCGTCACCTGCATCCATTCATGTCCATTGTGCATTCCGACGGACTTGGGCAATTCCAGCAGGACAATACGACACCCAACTGTCCAGAATTGCTTCAGACAGGCTCCAGGAACACTCTTCTGAGTTTAAACACTTCCGCTGCCCACCAAACTCTCCAGACATGAACATTATTGAGCTTATCTGGGATGCCTTGCAACGTGCTGTTCAGAAGAGATCTCTACCCCCTCGTACTCTTACGGATTTATGGATGGCCCTGCAGGATTCATGGTTTCGGCTCCCTTCAGCACTACTTCAGACATGAGTCAAGTCCATGCAACGTCATGTTGCGGCGCTTCTGCGTGTTCGTGGTGGCTATACATGATAGTAGGCATGTATACCAGTTTCTTTGGCTCTTCAATGTAAAAAAAATGGCTGTGAGCACTATGGGACTTATCTTCTGAGGTCATCAGTCCCCTAGAACTTAGAACTAGTTAAACCTAACTAACCTAAGGACATCACACACATCCATGCCCGAGGCAGGATTCAAACCTGCGACCGTAGCGGTCGCGCGGTTCCAGACTGCAGAACCTAGAACCGCTCGGTCACTCCGGCCGGCCAATGTAGAAAAAAAAAAAAAAAAAAAAAGGACACGGGAAATACACTGACGGAAAAACGGAAAAAAGTCACAACACCAAGAAGGAGCTGTGGGATACAAATGAAAGTTGGTAGGTGTGTTTCTACATGTGAAAGATGATGTCCATTCAAGTTTTTACGCCAGGCGAATAAGGTTGGCGCTGGTGGCGTCACTAGGAGAATGCAAATTAGATTTGCTTTAAGCACACACTGTAACTGTCGTCAGCATTATTAACCTCTGAGATTGGAGGTGGTGAGTTGATGTTACTCGAAATGCCTTTAAGATGAGAAAAAGTACATTATCAACTCCTCACTGATCTCGAACGAGGTCGTGAAGTTATCCTTCTACGAATCTGCGATACTGCAGGGATGTATCCACTGCACATGATTGCTGGCAGCGGTGTTCACGAGAATGTATGGTCGCATGAGAAACGGGCTGCACATGGCCACGTGATGTTACTAAGAGGGAAGCCCACCGTGATCGGCGTAAGCCTCTGGTGCATCGTACTCCATCTGCAGCAGCAATCTGAGCAGTATTTGGCACCGCGGTGACACAACGAACTGTTACAAATCGATTACTTCAAGGATAGCTCCGCGCCTGATCCCCTGTTGCGTGCATTTCAATGACCCCAAACCACCGCCGTTTGCGACTTCAGTGGTGTCAAGCGAGAGCTGACTGGAAAGCATGGTGGAGGTCTGTTGTGTTTTCTGATGAAAGCTTGTTCTGCCTCGGTGCCAGTGATGGCCGTGTGTTGGTTAGAAGTAGGCCAGTTGAGGGCCCGCAACCAATCTGTATGCGTGCTAGACACACTGTACCAAAGCCTGGAGTTATGGTCTAGGGCGCGATTCCGTATGACAGCAGAAGCACTTTCGTGGTTATCCCACGCACCTTGACAGCAAATTTTCACGTCAGTCTGATGGTTCAACCAGTTGGGCTGCTATTCACGAACAGCATTCCAGTTGTGTTTTCTTAAAGGATATCGCTCGTTCACATATAGTTATTGTAGCCCAACATGCTCTACAGAGTGTCGACATGTTGTGCTCGCCCTCTAGTTCACCAAATGTGTCTCCAATCGAGCGCATACGGGCCACCATCGGACGACAACTCCAGCATCATCCACAAACAGTTTAAACCGTCCCTGTATTGACCAACCACTTGCAACGATCATGGAACTCCATACCACAAACTGACACCCGGCGCCTGTACAACAAAATGCATGCACGTTTGCATACTTACATTCAACATTCTGGGGGTTACAACGGTTATCATGTACCAGCATTTCACATTTTCAATGGCTTATCTCGCGCTTAATCGCTTAAATAAGTTACCTATACAAATGTATTCCAGAAATTTCATTACCCTACATTAATTATTTCTTGGTGTTGTGATTTTTTCCGTCAGTGTATTTACGGGCAGGTAAAATCGTTCATGTTTTCCATGTTGTAGGACAGTGTTCGTGGGCTCCGTAAGTTTGCCTGTTAAAATTATGCCAGTCAATGCCCACTTTTTTCCAGGCAAAGATTTAATCATTTCTGAAGTTATTTGTGTTGTATGGAGAAACAAACAATTCAGTTGCTCAACGAGTAACAAATAAGAGGGAAGCTTACCTTTCCACAATATATTTCTAAATAAGCGAAAACTTTTGCTGTGATGGAACAGTGCTTTAATAATGTAAATTTTATAATTTAAAGCTGATATCAAAGGAGCTAAAATAATAAAAGATTGTGTATGGTGCAGTATAATTTACATTTCGTTGGAATGAATGACGGTAGCCTAATGCTAGTCGTTTTATCAAAGATGTGTGTTGATTACTACATATTCTATCCCGTGTAGCAGTCCTGAAACGAGGATTTCAGAACAAGAACGATATAACTTACTTCCTCTAAATAAAGTAATACCACACACACAAATCAGTGTGAGTCTGCATACTTATTTCTCCTCTCTGGATAGGATAACAGGACAAATTATAAATGGTTGTGGTCCAACGTACATTGTTGATGCGACAAAAAAGTTTAACCCTAAGTGGATGACCATTTAGCGGGTTAATGGGACGCATAAGCTTTGTGTAACCGAAGGAAACAAGCAGGCTAGGAAAGGGCGCGGTAGGTACACGAATGCACTTAGTGGAAAATTAGTCATTTTATAAGTCTATTATACTGACGTCAGACGTTAGACTGTTCACCAGTGAGCTAACTGTTAACCATCACTCTGTTACAGAATCAGTCAAGAACCTACTGAATGATACGGCTATTCCGAGTAGGTTGCTGCCGCAATACACCCAGAATTAAATAAAATAAATGGAAGAATATTATGGTTTGCGGTCTCATCGACGATTATGCCAGATGTGCATGTGGCGCAGGCAGTTCAATCGTTTCCCATTAAATATACATTTTTCATTCTTGTATTGTTCAAATCTAATGCAATGGGAACTACTTGCCAGGAACTGTCGTCTCCTAATTGACTGCTGGCCGCCTCTGGGAAGCGCATACCTCACTGACAGTTGCTCCCAACTATATACACTCCTGGAAATTGAAATAAGAACACCGTGAATTCATTGTCCCAGGAAGGGGAAACTTTATTGACACATTCCTGGGGTCAGATACATCACATGATCACACTGACAGAACCACAGGCACATAGACACAGGCAACAGAGCATGCACAATGTCGGCACTAGTACAGTGTATATCCACCTTTCGCAGCAATGCAGGCTGCTATTCTCCCATGGAAACGATCGTAGAGATGCTGGATGTAGTCCTGTGGAACGGCTTGCCATGCCATTTCCACCTGGCGCCTCAGTTGGACCAGCGTTCGTGCTGGACGTGCAGACCGCGTGAGACGACGCTTCATCCAGTCCCAAACATACTCAATGGGGGACAGATCCGGAGATCTTGCTGGCCAGGGTAGTTGACTTACACCTTCTAGAGCACGTTGGGTGGCACGCGATACATGCGGACGTGCATTGTCCTGTTGGAACAGCAAGTTCCCTTGCCGGTCTAGGAATGGTAGAACGATGGGTTCGATGACGGTTTGGATGTACCGTGCACTATTCAGTGTCCCCTCGACGATCACCAGTGGTGTACGGCCAGTGTAGGAGATCGCTCCCCACACCATGATGCCGGGTGTTGGCCCTGTGTGCCTCGGTCGTATGCAGTCCTGATTGTGGCGCTCACCTGGACGGCGCCAAACACGCATACGACCATCATTGGCACCAAGGCAGAAGCGACTCTCATCGCTGAAGACGACACGTCTCCATTCGTCCCTCCATTCACGCCTGTCGCGACACCACTGGAGGCGGGCTGCACGATGTTGGGGCGTGAGCGGAAGACGGCCTAACGGTGTGCGGGACCGTAGCCCAGCTTCATGGAGACGGTTGCGAATGGTCCTCGCCGATACCCCAGGAGCAACAGTGTCCCTAATTTGCTGGGAAGTGGCGGTGCGGTCCCCTACGGCACTGCGTAGGATCCTACGGTCTTGGCGTGCATCCGTGCGTCGCTGCGGTCCGGTCCCAGGTCGACGGGCACGTGCACCTTCCGCCGACCACTGGCGACAACATCGATGTACTGTGGAGACCTCACGCCCCACGTGTTGAGCAATTCGGCGGTACGTCCACCCGGCCTCCCGCATGCCCACTATACGCCCTCGCTCAAAGTCCGTCAACTGCACATACGGTTCACGTCCACGCTGTCGCGGCATGCTACCAGTGTTAAAGACTGCGATGGAGCTCCGTATGCCACGGCAAACTGGCTGACACTGACGGCGGCGGTGCACAAATGCTGCGCAGCTAGCGCCATTCGACGGCCAACACCGCGGTTCCTGGTGTGTCCGCTGTGCCGTGCGTGTGATCATTGCTTGTACAGCCCTCTCGCAGTGTCCGGAGCAAGTATGGTGGGTCTGACACACCGGTGTCAATGTGTTCTTTTTTCCATTTCCAGGAGTGTAATAACGGGCGATAAAAATATTTCAATTTGGCAACGTTGTTGCAGCGCACATGCTACCTAACGCGATACCGAAGCGGATATATAAGCACCAGTATCTGGGCAACGGTTAGTCCGGCATTCGTATCTTTCAGACGTGCGTCCGGTAAATGGAGAAACGTGCCGAAGGACAGACACCGGTAGACATGTATCTGAGTATGAAGAATGTGTATGGGACAGAAAGCCACCGTTATGGAATGGTGCACCAAGAGGGACTGTCGCTTCATGGTAACGCACGTCCCCGTATCGCAAATGTCGTAACGCAGAAGCCACACCAACTCAAGTGAGGGGCACTCGAGCACCTGCCCATTAGTCCTGATCTCTCCCAAGCGATTGTAACGCCTTCGGTCCCTTAAGAAAAGCCTCGATGGCTCGACATTCCGTCGGACGAGGATGTGCAGCAAACAGTTACGGACTTCTTCACGCAGCGGGACACAGAGTTTTACGAAACGGGTATCTTCAACCTGAAGCGTCGGCGTAATGACTGCCTCAACGTTCACGGCGATTTTGCCCAACTGGCATACTTTACGGCCTTCGAAAGAAATCTTCTTGATTGTTCCTTGTAATAAGGACGTGGACCCTTGTCCCATTCCTTTGCGGAGTGAAATCATTTTACATCAGTGGTCACCTGCCAGCTCCGCCAACACTGACTCCCGACGTTTCCAAACCTGTGCGCCCAATTACTGCCGGAACGTGTATCTCTTAGTGAAACATGGAACTCTGCATATTCCAATTTAGACGTCCCTTAAGATTCCCACACCTTGACCTTCGTAGCTAGGCTCACTTCGACACCTGAACACGTGAGAGGCGAAGCACAAGCTCGCATAGGAGAAAATGCAATTAAATCGGCACAGTGAAGTTTGAGTCAGACAACATATAATTACACGTTAATTCTTCCGCTAACGTATACAAAAGCAACCAACTATTGTTAATAACGCTATTTATTACGAATAATTAACACCGTTACCTTTTTCGAAACTACAGGTTTGTGCATCCAAGTTATTGACACGAATAGTATACAGGAGAATTGTAAAGAAAATTGTAGACCTGTTAGATGACGATCAGGTTGACTTTAGGGAAGGTAAGGGTATCAAAAAGACAATACTAACGTAGCGCTTCATAAGATGTATAACGGGCGATCAAACAGGTTCCGTACAAAAGGCTGTACATTCCACAGCAAAATCGCCGTGAGCACTGACACAAACATCCCACCGACACACAAATGTGAAGATAGCCGTATGGTAAAACACCGTATCCTGCTGCACATCCTCGTCCGGCAGGAATATTTGACCCTTCAATGCCTATTTTAAGGGGCCGAAGACGTGATAATCTCCTGGACAGGGATCAAGACTATAGTGCGCGTGTTAGAGTGTCTCCCACATGAGGTGTAACTTCTATGTTACGACGTTTGCCATATGGGGACGTCCGTCATCGTGAAGCAGCAGCACCCCAGCACGGACCATTCCGGAACGGTGGTTTTCGACGGACAAGCTGCCCCATACACATTCTTCATTCTCTGAAGGATGTTTGTCTTTCGGCAGCCAAGAATAACAGCATGTTGGACCTGTTTATAGAACCATTTGGGAATAACGTCGGTATAGTTCACGTTCCCGCTTTTAGTGCACGCACGTCGGAAGGGCACATGTGGCAGAATACTCCCTTGCCTACATGTCGGTTATTACACACCGGCATCAGAGTCCCGCCACGTTGAATAAGCGCTACAGCAACACCTTCAAACGGAAACTTTTTGATCGGCCTAATATGTAGACTCAAGACACCTTCATATGATTTGTCAACCTAGAAAAAGCATTCGACAGCGTAAAATGCTACAAGATGAAGAAAATAGGTGCAAGGTGTAGGGAAAGACGGATAATATACAACAGGCATTAACAACCTAGAGGCAAAAATAAGAATGTAAGTTCAAGAACGAAGTGCTCGCGTTAAAAACCATGTCAGATAGGGATGTAGTCATTCGCCCCAACTTTTCAACCTGTACATTTAAGAAGCAATGACGGAAATTAAAGGATCAGCAGTGGGATTAAAATTAAGGGCAAAAGGATATCTAAGATCCTAAGATTAGCTGTCAACATTCCTACCCTGAGTGCAAGTGAAGAAGAATTACAAGTTCTGCTGAATGGGATGAGCAACTAATATGGACTGAGAGTACACCATAGGCAGACGAAAATAATGAGAAGCAGAAGAAATGAGAGTAGTGAGAAATCAAAATGGGGGATCAGGAAGTAAATGAAATTAAGGAATTTTGCAACTTTGGAAGCAAACTAAGTAAGATGGACGAAGCAAGGAGAACATAAAAAGTACAGTAGTAAAGCCACAGTGGACACTCCTGACAAAAGTAAGTCTACTCGTATCAAGCATAGGTCTTAATTTGAGGAATAAATTTCTGAGAATGCACGTTTGGAGCATAGAATTGAATGGAAGTGAGTCAGGCAGTATGGAAAAACAGGAAAAGAAGAGAAATGTAGCTTTTGAGTTGCTGTTCTATATGAAGATGTTGAAACTTAGCTGGACTAATAAGAAATGCCGTGGTTTTCCCCAGAATCGGCGAGGAGAGGAACACGTGGACAGCACTGACAAGAAGAGGGACAGGATGACAGAACATGCCTTAAGACGTTATGTAATAACTTACGTAGTACTTGAGGGAGCAGTAAGGAGTAAAAAGTGTAGGAAAGGACAGAGGTTGGAATATATCGAACAAATGAAAAAAAAATCGTTATCAGAAGGCTGTTCAAGTTTATAATTGCACACAGGTCACGCTGTGCATGCATGTGAGAATATCTGTTACGTGGTTCCTTGGGATGGTAAACAGTCAGTGTGTTCTCTTTCAGTGTACAGACACACGACGTATACGTATGAGGACGCACGACGGCGCAGCGGCGCGGCGTGCTGTGGCGGCGACCTACTTGGCCGGCCTGTACCGGCCGATGCTGTGTGGTGTGTGATCTGCAGGTGCGGCCGCCGCCGGCTTACCGTAATCCTGCGTCACCAGCTCTGTCCGTCCGCTGTCCGGCGCAGCTGTCACCACAGTCCGGCACAAACACAGCGCAGCGCCTAACATACATTATTTGTCTCTCGCCCCTCACGTCTCCCACTGGCGGATACATCGCTGGCCATTAAAGCAGCAACACCATAAAGACGGCGTGGAAAAAACGTCAAACTGCCAAGAAGTATAGTACACGCTTGGATATGGAAATGACTAGTATTTAAGTGCAACTGCACCAAGTACGTAGGAGTAACCATATCTGCATACGGTAAGATTACGTATCAGGTTTCTCATTCAGAAATAGCATTTCAGTGTTGTTACTTTGTGAGAAGACAGTGTTATGCCTCGTGTCTTTTAGAAGCAGGAGGCTGTGGATAATCGATCCGCGATATTGCAGCGTGTTGGTCGCTATCCCACGGGCAAATGCGAATGTGGGATCGATAGGTTCAGTAGGGTCATACTCAACATCGTACAATAGCGGCGCCACGGCAGCAACGCACGAGAGGACACAAGAGATGGGAAACGGAGCGAGTGCGAGTTTAATGTTGCGGGTTGCACACTTCATAAAAGAAGGCGTCTCTCTTACATAAGTGGTAACAGGCTTCCATTGTTCCCGTTGCAGTTCCGCGAGTATGACGAGAATGAGAACTGTGGCGCTGCAGTCGCTTCACACTCGTAGACTCATTCTCTTCTACTGAGGAATACAAGAGTGTAAGGCTAGGCCTGACTCACTGTTAGTACGAAACATGAGTACACGATCTTGCTGCTGCTGCAAAGTAGCCCTGAGAAGGCGATCAGATGGCCTTTAACGAAGCTGTGTCTTGTGAAAGTGTACAAGGTGTAAGACGAAAAATAATTGGTGCAAAGTACACAACTGCAATGTTTCCATTAGAGGAGGAGTCATATCTGGAATGAGTTTCATGCTATAGTCCACGTTTCAGAAAGAAAACATACAAATTTCGGCTAAAGCAAACAATGTGGTTATATTCTTGTTTATTCCACCTCCACCATGACAAAACATACGTGCTACGTCAAACTAAAACTGGGCACGGAGGAACGACTCTGTCATACCCCTACGGCAAAAACGCGCGCTGTTTCTGTATTCGTTTGCTCGGGGCAACTTAGAGTTTACGGGCTAATAGCCAGTTACGTAGCTTTTAATCAATATCTGTAATGGATTTAGAGATTGCACTTCATCCTCATGTCATGTTTTCTGGTGATGTCTTAAGATTCGGTAAAACCTTGGAAGTGTGTAATTGTTATGCATTCTCTGAACAGATATCAAATATTAAAATAAATTTACAGCATTCTTCGATAAAGTTTTACATATATATAAATGTATTTATAAACAGAACAACATTCACCCAACCAGCCAGATTTTATATCGGTATATGGTAACTGAAGAAAACTTCACAGGCCAAGGCCGCTAAAAAAGCATTTTACTGCATGAACGGTTTCGATACAGCTATGCTGTCATATCGGATCTTATGCTTTTAAATTTTTATCACATATTATCCATCAGCGTTACAAATCGCTACATAATGCATATGAACTTCCCATTACCCACGAACATCAGCACACATCGGCATGTCAAATAAAAAGGTATTATGTACAAACATAAACATAACTATATGCGCCGATTGCAAGCTGTCAATTCACTAACAGCTGGCAACTGTCAGAAGTGGTGTAAACACAAAGATCTCCAAGTACATCCACCACGTGGCACTGTGTCGTGTTTACACCACTTCTGTCAGTTGCCAGCTGGTAGTGAGTACAGTAACATCTCCCGTGTGACTTGCGTTTACTGAGGGGGACAGAAAAACTGCTTAGTCAGGGAAAAATAATTTAATAATTTTGAAAATTAGATACACCCGCCACGATTCTCGATGGAATCGTTAGTCGCAGCACACAAAAGGGATTTACTGAGGTACGAACGGGTTATGCATGATGAGCTGACCTGGAGAAAAACACTATTCCTTTTGTGTGTTTAAAGTGAAATCTGAAGGTTAAATACTGCAGGCTCTTGAAAATGTTTAAGGCCTCGAAGAACAGCTAAACTCCTTCGCTTTCTCTACAGTAAAAGGTACCATAGGACAATAATAATTGTGAGAACCGATTTCTTCACTAGAATGGTTATTATTAAATAACGAACGGACATACTCCTATCTGCCCAAACTCTATTCAACACAAAAAAGGCAAAGATATAAAAATGTAGCAAACAAAGCTCAACCTTAACACATCAGCTGTTTTTCTACAGAGATGATGATATTCCATCTGGTACCGAATTATTTATAGTAACTCTTCAATATGACCAGCTGCGATCGGCGCAATACCTTTGTACATAATACTTTCACATTTGACATGCCGACGTGTGGTGATCTTCGTGGTTGTGGGAAGTGCATATGCAGTGAAGCGATTTGTAACGCTGATGGATAATATGTTGTAAAAACTGAAAAACATATGATCCGGTGATAAGAGCATAGCTCTGACAAAACCAGTCATCCAATAAGATGCCTTTCCAGCTATTATGGCTCATAAAGTTTTCTTCAGTTATCATACATTACAGAACGCCCCCTGACTGTCCATTACAGGAATATATACTGGAATACAGGGCGAATCACCTACAACTTGGACCGTGAATACTGCGGAAATGGAAAGTGCTATTGATGTGCTGTTTTCACAAACTGGGTTCGTCGTCAGTGGCTCGTTTTGTTAAACAGATTGTAATAATACTTCGAAAGCGTTTTTTTTCCAAACACACACCTTTTCAAATGGAACAATGCCCAATGACATTGCCGGCAACGGTGGCCGAGCGGTTCTAGGCGCTTCAGTCCGGCAACCGCGGCTGCTACGGTCGCAGGTTCGAATCCTGCCTCGGGCATGGATGTGTGTGATGTCCTTACGTTAGTTAGATTTAAAGTAGTTCTAAGTTTAGGGGACTGAAGACCTCAGCTGTTAAATCCCTTAGTGCTTAGAGCCATTTGAACCATTTGCACCCAATGACATTACCAAACGAAAAGGAGGGTAAATCAGTGTTGTCTGATGGAGGGTTCTAGTGCGAGTCTTTTACGAGACATCGTATTTTGAGAAGTTTCCACACCGACATTTGTTTGTGCCATTCACCCTGTGTGGTTGATAGGTGCGGTGTTGTTATGTTTGCTTAGAGTGTGCTTGTGCGTTCCTTGAGTGCAGTGCTCTTGCATGTGTGACAGTCCAAGCAGTAGGTTGTGAGTGGAAGCTGGGATTTATGAAAGCTGACAAAGCCGACATACTCGTGGTATATGGAGAGTGTAGGAAGAATGCAGTTCGTTCTTGTACAGTTTATGTGGCAAGATATCCCAATAGATGTCAACCATCTCGACAGGTATTTATCAACCTCTTCGACTAGTTACGTGAAAGTGGCAGTGTAACACCTAGCCAAGGTAACTAACTGAAGCAAACAAGCGACGACAGAAGAAGGGAAATTAATGGTCTTGCTGGTGTTGCAGTTGATCCGCACGTTAGGTCCTGCGCAGTCGCACGAGGAAGTGGCATGGGTCAGGAAAGAGTCCTACGCATTCTCCATGACATAGGCTGCAAGCCGAACACATCTCTCTCCATTAGGAGCCTGCACATGGGCATTAAGACAGAATACTCCAGATGTTTCATGGACCTTGTTTCGTGATGAAGTCACATTTACCAGTCATGACCAGGTAACCGCCGAAACATGCACTACTGGTCTGTTGACAGTCGCCACTAGCTCTGTCAGGTGGAGCTTCAGCGTCCATGAAGCTCATAGGCTCTTTTTTCATAGACGGAGCAGTGAACGCGCACAAGTATGGCAGCCTCCTAACAGGCCATCTTCCACGGATTCTATAAGATGTTCCTCTGGAGACTAATAGGAACCGACAGTACCAACATGATGGCCGTCCAGCCAATAGTGCACGAAGTACTACAGCATGTCTTCACGAATAAATTCCAAATCGTTGGACTGGACGCCGGATTTGACGCCTACAGTCTTTATTTTGTAGGGAAAGCTTAACGATGCTGTTTGCAAGGACATACCAATTAAAACCGATGATAAGGAAAGACGTATTACTGCAGCCTGCTCCTACATCGCTAGAATGATAGCACGTATGCAGCAATCGTTCCATACCAAACGGGAAGCGTGTATTGCCGCTGCCAGTCATCACTTTGAATGCAACTTATGATGGTCAATTGTCTCGTTACTGGTCAGAACCCACATAACTAGTGTATGCACTTGTGTTGTTCTTCAGTGTGTTCTATCACAGTTATTGTACAGGTGTCAGTGTGGGAAAGTATGAACGACTCGCACTATAATCCTGCAACGAACACCACTAACATTCTAATTTACCCTGCTTTTAATTTGCTAAAGGCAATGGGCGCGGTTCCATTTTAAAAAGTGTATGTTTGCACGAAAATTACGCTTTCGAAGTATTAGTACAATCAGTTTATTCGCTAACAGTACGAGCCCTTGACTACCAATCCAGTCTGTGAAAACCGTACATCAACAGCACTTTCCATTTCCGCAATATTTGCGGTGGTGCAAGTTTTTGGTGATTCGCTATGTGATTCGCCCTGTATTTCTCGTTTCTGTCATTTAGGCAGTTTGGATACTTTGTGACATTTCAACTCGCACTTGAAGAATGGCTGTAAATCGTGATCGTGTGAAATAAATGAATAGTAATTTATAGTTTACTGACGGAAATTTCTTTCACAATGGTTGCTTATGTTGCGGGAATGCCTGGAGTCCGCGGTTATACTTGCTAACTGCCGGCCGGTGTGGCCGAGCGGTTCTAGGCGCTTCAGTCTGGAACCGCGCGACCGCTACGGTCGCAGGTTCGAATCCTGCCTCGGGCATAGATGTGTGTGATGTCCTTGGGTCAGTTAGGTTTAAGTAGTTCTCAGCTCTAGAGGACTGATGACCTTAGATGTTAAATCTCATAGTGCTGAGAGCCATTTGAACCATTTGAAGTTGCTAACTCGGGTGCTGGCTCTCCTTCCCGACCGACTTGCGTAGACTTGTACTCGACAACACACTCGAGCGACAAGTGGGCAGCGGCAGAGACTCACCAATCGCGTCTACGGGCACACGGAGACGGCGGGTTCGGAGTTTACGTCACAGGGCTCGCTGCCAGCGAGTTCAATGCGAGTATACAGAGCTTATTTCTGATCTCCCGAGGACAGAAAAATTCGCTCGGACGTCAGGATCTTATGTAGCAACGTCATCCGCCGTGAATCAGGGAGTGGACTTGTTTGCAGCAAGACAAGTATTCTCACGGACAGTAAGGTCAAGGGCACCGTACAGTCTCAGCACGACGAACAATGTTGCGGGTGCCCTTGACGCGGCAGCAAAGAAGAACGAGGTAGTCCGACAGTACAGTGGTGCACCCAACGACAACAGAGGACACAGCAGTGGCACCACGTAGTCTGTTTAGAAAGCTCTCCGTTCTACGTAGAGGTTCACGACGTACGTAACCGTGTGTAGAGGCTGTGAGGAGAACGAACGGTGCCTCATTGCAAATGTCATCGTCATATGAGCCCAGCACCTGGCGTGGTGATATGGGGTGCCATTGGGTGCACATTACACCTCTGGATCGCATACACGTTAATTTCGGCAGCAGGCGTTACATTTCTGAAGCGTTAAGGTCGGTAGCTGCGCCTTACTCCGACGTATTCGTTAGACTATCTTTCAACGAGATAATACAACATTGCATGTTGCCCATATCCAACGCGGTTTAACAACAAAATTCGGAAAATGCTGAAGAAGCAAAGGCTGTTGCACTCTCGGTTTAAAAGAGGACTCTCATCTGATGACAGGAAAAGGTTAGTAGAGCTTCGTGCTTCTGTGGAAAGATCTATTGCGCAACTACCACCGCCATGTCTTAGGAAAAGATTTAGTCGAGTACATGGGAAAAACGACAAGCGGATCTAAGGCTACCATCCAGTCAGTCGCTGACCAGTCTTGTGCAGCAGTTGAAGATAGCGAAAGGAAAGCCGAAGTTTTAAATTCCGCGTTTAACAAATCATTTTCCCAGCACAATCGTGCAACATACGCTCGTTTGATAATCGAACACACCAGTATGGACGACACAGCAAGAAGGATCCTTGGTGTAGAGAAACAACTGAAAGAGTTGAGAACAAATAGTTCGCCAGGCCCGGATGGAATCCCAGTTCGGTTCTACACAGGGTACTCTGCGGCACTGGCCCCTCACTTAGCTTGCGATTACAGCGAATCTCTCGCCCAACACAGTCACAAGCGACTGGAAAAAAGCGACCCGCATAATTACAAATCGTTATCCCTAATATCGGTTTGCTGCAGATTCCTTGAACATATTCTCAGTTCGAATAAATAAATTTTCTTCAGACCGAGACGCTTATATCCACGAATCAGCACGGTTTTAGAAAATATCGCTCGTGCGAATCTCAACTTGCCGCTCGTGCGAAACTCAACTTGCCCTTTTCTCACTTGATATACTGCGAACTATGGATGAAGGGCAACAGGCATATTCCTAATTTCTAGATTTCCGTAAAGCATTTCACACGGTGTCCCACTGCAAACAGTTAACGAAGGTATGAACATATGGAATAGGTTCCCAGGTATGTTACTGGCCCGAAGACAAGTAATAGAACTCAGTACGTTGTCCTCGACGTCCAGTGTTCACCAGAGATAAAGGTATCGCCAAGAGCGCCCCCAGGGAATTGGGATAGGACCGCTATTATTTTGTAGGCTATGTACGTAAGTGATCTGGCGCACAGGGTGGGCAGCAATTTGCGGTCGTTTGCTGACGATGCTGTGGCGTAGGTAAGGTGTCGAAGTCGAGTGACTTTAGAAGGATATAAGATGACTTACACAGAACTTCCAGTTGGTGTGATGAACAGCAACTAGCTCTAAACGTAGAAAAATGTAAGTTAATGCGAATGGATAGCAAAATCAAAACCTTAATGTTCGAATACAGCATTAATAATATCCTGCTTGACACAATCACGTCGTCTAAATATCTGGGCATAACGTTAGACAGCGACATGAAATTGAACGGACATGTGAGGATTACAGTAGGAAGCAAATGGTCAACTTCGGTTATTGGGAGAAGTTTGGTAAGTATGCTTTATCTATAAAGGAGACCGCATATAGAATGCTAGTGAGACCTATTCCTGAGTAGAGCTCGATATTTTGTGATCCGTACCAGGTCGGATCAAGTGACGACATCGAAAAAATTCAGAAGCGGACTGCTAGATTTGTTACCGGTAGGTTCAACAACACGCAAGTGTTACAGAGATGCTTCGGGGACTCAAATGGGAATCCCTGAAGGGAAGACGACGTTCTTTTCGAGGAACACTACTGAGAAACTTATGAGAACTGGTCTTTGAAGCTGACTGCAGGACGATTCTACGGCCGCCAACATACATTTCGCGTAAGGACCACGAAGATAAGAAACGAGGAATTAGGGTTGATACGGGCGCATACAGACAGACGGTTTGTCCTCGCTCTATTTTCGAGTGGGACAGGAAAGAAAATGGTTAGTTGTGGTACAGGGTACCCTCCGCCACGCAACGTATGGTGGCTTTCAGAGTATGTAATGACCTGATTTACATCAATACAGGGGCTGTTCGACTTTTGCCCAGGCAGCATGATCTTCATGCCTCTCTCCCGTCGCAAACACCTGGCCCTGGCCATGCATTCCCGACAAACTGGCAAGCTATTACGTACCAACCACTGCGATTGTTGAACTCTGGTACCGAGTTGTACCAACGTGGAAGAACGTACTCGTATCTACCAAGCTCAGTTCCACTCGATGTCCAACCGGGTTACAGACACCGTTGCTGTCAAAACGTGGTAGAACTGTGTAGACACCATGTATATGTTGAAATGCTGGTACATTACGAGCCAGTGTAACGCCAAGAATATTGAATGCAACCACGCAAACGTGGTAAAAGAGAATGCCAAGGCAACATGTCGACACCGTCTAGAGCAAGTTGGGTTACAACAGCGCTATGCGGGCGCGCGTTACCCAGTTGGAAAACACACCCTGGAATGCTGATCATGAGTCGCAACACGAAAGGTCGAATCACCAGGCTGACGTACAATATTGCAGTCAGGATGCGTAGAATAACCATGAGAGTGCTCCTGCTGTCATTGCACTCCAGACCATAACTCCAGGTCTGGGTCCAGCGTATCTAGCACACAGGTTGGACGCAGGCCCCCACCTGCCTCCTTCTAACCAACACACAGCCATCACTGGCACCGAGACAGCACAGCCTTTCATCAGAAAAAAACAATAGACCTCTAACCCGTCCTCCAGTGAGCTCTCGATTGACACTGTTGAAGTCGCAAACGGCACTGCTTCGGGGTTAGTGGAAAGCACGCTACAGTGCGTCTGCATCGGAGTTACTCTTGAAGTAACCGGTTTGTAACAGTTCTATGTGTCAATGTGGTGCCAACTGCTGCTCGAAATGCTGCTGTAGACGCAGTACAATGCGCCACAACCATACGCCAAACATTACGGTCTACCCTCTCTGCAACGTCACGTGGCCGTCTGGAGCCTGGTCTTCTTCATCCGTACAGTCCCCTGACCATCGCTGCCAGCAATCGTACACAGTGGCATGTACAGAGTATCTCCATTCCCAGAGGTGACAACATCTCTAGAAATGGAGATACACTGCGCATGCGCTATTATAAAATCTTTGATCCAAAAAAATTTGACGGTACCACATGCACCTGATGATGACGTAACAGCCGAAAACCCGTTCGTGTAACAAATAATAAATACTGTAGAATATTGCACCAGTACAGTGTGTGTTTCATTCGTAATTAGTCTTTCGTCAGTTAATATACTTCCTGGTGTTGCAATTTTAATGGCCAGTAATGTACATCCTGACTTGTGTATCCCAAATAAACAACTGGTTTATAGTAAACCGTATCGTAGCATCTGCTGATGTAGTAGGCCGTGCAAACATATTTCTCTATACAGAACAGTAATTTAAATATATATCCACAGCAAGCCTTTTTTTTATCAAGTTTGCACAAGCTCTTGCCGCCTTCGCAGGGAAACATACATTTCGAGCATGCATGTCATCTCGAAAACGGAGGCGCTTAACTTCCCGACCTTGGTGAGATACTTGAATGTAGTCTGACGAGGACAAGCGAACGTGATCAACCTGTTTTCGAAGTGTGCGTGTGTTTGATGGCTTTTCTCAACAGACTTCTGACATACTGAGCTGTTTTATGAGGCCCGCCACGATTACCTCCGTGTGCTTATGTCTCCACCTCAGAGTGGTTCTTACATCCAGTGCCCTCAATTATTTGTTACATACAGAGTAATTATTGTCTTCCCCTGCAATGTACATGTTCTGTGACTTCCAGTAGTACTAAGGAAATTATTCCTTGATGTCGTATCATCCTTGTAGTCAGTGATTTCCACATATTCCTTTGATTCTGCGGAGAATCTCTCTATGGCTTATTATATAGATCCACTTCCTTCTGCAACAACATACTCCATACGTTTCGGGTCTCTTCTTTTTAGGCTTTCCCGCAATCCACACCGTGACTTTTCTCCAGCCGTAAGTTCTCAGAATCCTTTTACAATTAAGGACTATTTTTGACACTAGCAGACTCCTTTTAGCGAGGAATTTCCTCTTTGCGCGTGTTACTAAAATTCTGATATCCTTCTTGCTTCCTTCGTCATGCGTTATTTTGTCTCCAATCTATCAAAATTCCATCATTCCGTCTACTACGTTCTCCTCAATATCGGTGTTTGTCGCTAATTTAAATTCTTATGCTCCTCAAGACTTCCATCTTTCTTTGGTTTACACTACATCTATATTCTATGTTCGCAGGCCATTCCATTCAACAGGCCCTTTAGTTCTCCCTCAGTTTTACTGAGGCTACCATGCTTTCAACGAATCTTCTCACTGATATCCTGAATTTCAATCCCAGTCTTGAACCTTTCTTTTATTTCCCTGTCCTCCGATATTCTGTTTCAGAAGTTCAAAAGAAAGATTGCTTCCCTGCCTTACGCCTTTTTAATACGAGCACTTCTTTCTTGGTGTCCCTTATTTTCCCTCTTGTTTCTTGCACAGTATCAGTTTTGTCCTGTGATGTGTGCCAATTTTTCTGAGGATTAGAAACGTCTTGCACCACTTCACATTGTCTAATGCTATTTCTACGCCGACAAATCCTATGAAGATGAATTACTTTCTGTTCATTATCGTTTCTGTATAACGCCATAACTGCCTGTCTGGTGCCTTTAGCTATTCTACAAAGTTGCTCATCATCTATAGATTGTAAATATTTTTCTACTCTTTTGTATATTATTTTGGTCAGAAACTAGGATGTATGAGAAGTCAGTCAGATTGTGTGAAACTTTCCGCATTTTCTGCCATTGTTGTTTCGTGATTTTGGAGATTATAATCATCTGACAGTCTGATGGTAAGTCTCTAGAATCAGATACTGCACATTAATCTGAATGATCGTTTGGTTGCCAGTTCCTTCGATTATTATAGAAATTCCGGATAAATGTCATCCGTCCCTTTTTCTTCATTTCATCACAGTCCTCCGAAGCTGGTGTAATAAATGATTAATAAACTTCTATTAGACTACCGTGGCCGAAGCTTTGTCACATCGAGTGTTCATAATCACCATCGGTACCGTAATGCTGCCCAATAACTCTCGTTAATCACCTGCGCAGCTCCCATTATCGTGATTTAGTAGAAGTGAGATCTGATGAGTCTGATGGCTATTCAAGTTAATTACTGCCCGCACGGAATTTTTTCCTAGAATCTCTGCAACACAATCCCGAGAGTACCATAAACATGGTACGTGGGATTAACGTCATGAAATCATGCTGCCCACTCATTGCATTACATGTATATTAACTGATAGGACAATGTACATTGTTTTACAGTTGTATAGCATTACTAGTCAGAAATGTACATATTCAAAGATTAACACACGAAAAATAGAGTATTACTTTGACCCCCAATAGCCTCTCCACCCTGGTCCATCTCCAGTGCGGAGATCAGTTGCAACGGCCGCGTAATATTTCTTCCGTCCGGGGTCCACTCCCTGATCCTGCTTCCATAATGGGGACTCCTTTTCACATGTGTCTTGGTTGTTTATCTTCTTGTAAGATCACAATGTTTCCCACTCGTCAGTTAAGCGGTTTCTTGTTAGGACGCTGTACTTCATGGAAGTTTCTCAATTCTAACATACGAGGGGTTTTTATCACGTAATGCAACACTTTTTTCTCGGCCAGTCTCAGTTCCAAAAATCCGGTATTTGTTGTGGGACATTGTGCAACATTCCCGCTTCAGCCCCTATAGTTTCATAAAGTTTCGACAGGTTGCGGCGCTATACGTAGCATTCAAAATGACTTTTATAATGGAGGCGTCTTCCAAACAGATAGCTATCACTGAGTTTCTTTTGGCAGAGAACCAGATTATTGCCCAGATTCATAAGCTCTTGCAGAATGTCTACGGAGATCTGGCAGTGAACAAAAGCATGGTGACTTGTTGGGCGAGGCGTTTGTCATTATCGCAACATGGTCGCGCAAGCCTGTCCGATTTCCCGGCCGACCGCATACAGCAGTGACTCCCACAATGTTGGAACGTACAGACACTCTCACTCGAGGTGATCAACGAATCACAATCAAACACCGCGCCGTTCAACTTGATTTCTCTGTTGGTAGTGCTGACACTTGTCCACCACCTGGGTATTCTAAGGTGTGTGCCAGCTGGGTTCCTCGCGACTGACAGACCATAAAGGACAACGAAGGACCATCTGTACGGAATTGCTTGCGCATTACGAGGGTGATCGTGACAATTTTTTGTCGAACATCGTCACAGGTGAGGAAACACGGGTTCATCACTTGGAACCGGGAATAGAACGGCAATCCATGCAGTGGTGCCACACCACCTCTCCTCCGAAGAAAATCAAAACCGCACCCTCAACCAGTAAAGCCATGACGACCGTCTTCTGGGACTCTGAAGGGACTGTTCTGTTTGATATTCTCCGTAATGATGCAGTAAGCAATTTTAAAGTGTATTGTGCTAGCCTCAAGAAAGTTAAGAAACGACTTCATCGTGTTCGTCGCAAAAAAAAAAAATCATTGGACTGTTCTACCCCATCCGTCCTACAGCCCTGATCTCGCACCTTTCGACTTTCACCTGTTTGGCCCAATGAAGGATGCAATCTGCGGGAAGCAGTATGTGGGTGATTGGGGGGGGGGGGGGTTATTGGTGCAAGAAGACGTTGGCTCCGACGTCGACCAGCAGAATAGTGTACATACAGGCCCTCCCAGTAATGTGGTCTATGGCCCTCCAAGTAATGTGGTCTAAGTCCTTCGCACTGATGGGAGATCATGTTGAAAACTAGGATTTTGTAGCCAAAAGAGTGGAGAATAATATGGTATAATGGAATCCTGAATAAAACCCTTATTGAACGCCCCTCATATCCTTTCTTCCATCGTTTAACAAAATCATGTTGCAGTTTTTCTCGTAGCTCCGCTCCTCTTCGCGGATCCATCTGCATGCTCGGTTCAGGACCGGTGGGTATTGTAGTTAACCGTTTTCCGGTTCAGAAATGGCCTGCTGTCAGTGCTTCTGATCCCCAATGTGCGACTGGTCGTGGCAGCGTCTGTTTCTACTGATGAAGTCCTAAGAGTTTCTTCATCTACTAGCGATTTTCCCAGAATCTTCCCAAGGCAACGTTTCGTTGCTCCTACCATGCGTTACCACCAGAGCGAAGTGGTGGCTGATCTTCACGTGCGCGAAGAAATGTTTGATGTCTTTCAATTCTGTTTTTGCTACTTGTAAAGTTTTTGTATGGGATGAATAGTATTTGGTAGTCCTTTTACTGCAGTAAATCTTCTGAAGGCAGTCAAAAATGTATCCGCTCTCACGTGATACGAGTTCTAGGTGGAGAGCGCTTGTTGTAACACTTGTGATTAGTAACAACACTTCTGAAACCATGTAAATGGAAGAGAACATTTTAAGAAGAGTGCCTGCTTTCCAAATGGTTTAAATGGCTCTGAGCAGTATGGGACTTAACTTCTGAGGTCATCAGTCACCTAGAACTTAGAACTACTTAAACCTAACTAACCTAAGGACATCACACACATCCATGCCCAAGGCAGGATTCGAACCTGCGACCGCAGCAGCAGCGCAGTTCCGGACTGAAGCGCCTAGAACCGCTCGGCCACAGCGGCCGGCGCGTGCTTTTCCAGCACATCCAAGTCTGTGAAGTAAAGTCGTCGTCCTAGCTGTAAGAACCCATCGTGAAGGAATGGGTTGTAACATTGTATCTTTGATGGATCCGTTGACATTGCTGGCCAAAGTAGGGTTTGGCAAGCACGAAGACAAGCAGTAGAAACTCTCGCCGTGTGTGGACGAGCATTATCTTGCTGAAACGTAAGCCCAACATGGCTTACTATGAAGGGCAACAAATCGGGGCGTAGAATATCGTCGACGTACCACTGTGCTGTAAGGTTGACAACCAGAGGGGTCCTGCTATTAAATGAAACACCACCACAGATCGTCTCTGCTGGTTGTCAGGCAGTATGGTGGGAGAAAGGCAAGTCTTCACTGGTCGTGGGGGCTCAATTCGAAGCGAGACTCATGAACACCGACTAGAAGACCTCGTCTAATTTTTCCGGAATTGTAATCGTTTGTTTGTCTTTACACGTACATCACATCTACCGATTTCCTTCCCCCAATCCGGATAATTCCTTAGCGGCGCTTGCTTTTCTTTTTTGAACGTACAATACAGAGTATTTATTTAACCCTCAACACCTTGCGCTGAATAGTTTGGTGTTGAACATACTTGTGGAACACACGAGATGAGTGTTGTCGCTTCGTATGTTAATCACGTACAGCACAGGCAGAAACACCTTCCTTCATAAGCGTTAACGATGCCTTCTCTACACGCTTGCGGTGACATATCTGCGTGTAAAAGCCAGGAGGTCTGTGAAGTGTGTCTTGCCCACAGGCATCCTTGACGACGACTTAATAAATAATAACAGATACAAACAAATACATCTATATCTACATCTATACTCCGCAAGCCACCTTACGGTGTGTGGTGGAGTGTACTTTGTGTTCCGCGAATGGTTAGCGGGAATAACGACTACTGATAGGAGCCTCTGTGTGCGCACGAACCTCTTATTATATCTTTATGGTATTTCCGCGAAAGATACGCAGGAAAAAGCAATGGATTAGTTAACTCTTCTAGGAACGTACGCTGTCGTAAAGTGAACAGTATGTTCTCACTCTGTAATTTACGCTGACCCTAATTCCTGAAGAACTAGTGTGCGCACTGGTGAAGCACTGAAATCGCATTCGAGAGATGTAGGGCTCTAATTCCTGTCCGGGCATCCAGAGACAGGTTTTCCCTAATTCACTTAAATTGAATACCGAGATGGTTCTTTTAAGAAAGCCGCAACCTATTTCTGTACCATTCTTGCCTAACGTGAGTTTCTGTTACAGTTCTGATGACATCGTCGACGTGACGGTGAACATTATATCTGCCGTCTAACTTACGTAGGAGCGGAACCAATGAGAATTTTTCTTTGCGTGGCAATAGATGACCTGTAAACACGCACCTAGTCGCTTGGAATACATGGCACTTCCATGGAGTCTTCTGTACCCAGTGCTATATCTCATGCTGCTGGCATCTGCAAGCACAGACCACAGTTTGAATGGAATGGCGACCCTCTTTCTTAGAGTGCCTAACGTTAAGTATCGGTCATGGTCACGCATCGTAAACTTTGGATAAACTTTCTGGACGTCGAATATACGGTTAGAAATTGTCCCCACTATACGGACAGAATTTGACATGTGGATACCTCTGTCAGTGTATGATCTGTCTTCAATCAGTCAATAGCCCTCTATCGCATTTCGTCCCGTAAATAATGCTTCGCTTCACTCAGCCACTTGTCTTCTCTCGCTACACACTGTGGAGTAAACCAGTGCTGATACACTGAACTCAGATTCGGGGCAGGGGGAGATTCAATACTATTTGGCCATCCATATTTAGGTTTTCCGCTATTTTCCTAAATCTCTTAAGGCAAATGCTGAAACAGTTTATTTGAAAAGAGCACTATAGCTTTCCTTCCCCTTCCTTCTCCACAATCAGCTTGTGCTCCAATGACCTTGATGTCGACGGGCTGCCAAATCTTAATCTTCCGTCCTTCTCATGTAGGGCTGCAGGTGCAAAGTCTTCAGCGTGAAACTGAATAGTCAACACTGCGTCAAATGCCAGAAAAGTGAAAGTCTCTCCTCGGCTTGACAAGCCCCAGACTAAAATATATGCACCTAGAGTCACACAATTGCTCTAACATGACTTAGAATTAATTGGCCCTAAGTACGAAGCTAATTTACGTGAAGGTAATATCCGAGAAAGACATCGAACATGTGTATTTTCTTTTAATTCCGGGATATAAAGAATATACTACTGTCTCTCGTAGCAGCAATGCAAAACAATCGTATTTTAATAGTAATGTAATTCTTTACATGTACCATCATTAGACATGAGTTTGTGATGAAAAGATAAGAATTATATTGATCGTCAGTACGCCAGAGTTGTGCATTTCCCGACTGAAAGTAGAATACTGGTTGTATTAGCTCTGATAGCCGGTATCACATCAAAGCTACCACTATAAAGGCGAATTTTGTTCATCACCTTCACCTGCGCTAAGGGAGAATAGGGTTTTCCTTATTTATCGAATAACTGATTTCACGTCATTGATAGCTTGACTTCGATAGCAGTGACTGCACTTGGAGATTTTATGAAGAAGTTTTGCTCGACCGAATATATTTGCAGTTCGGTTAATAATCAAGCAATGATCGCTACAGGACAAAGTCATTTATTTATGAACAGAATAGACTACCGTCAAGTTGAAGTACTTTGTTCCGTCACGAAAACACGTTATCATCAGAACAGTTCTTTAACAACATCGTTCAAAATAATAGATATTATATATAGCGAAAAGGAAATGTTTCATCTGTAGTATGAAATTTGACGTAAAAGCAGGACTTTCTTGTGCATTAAGCAAGACCCAGTCGTCAGTCAGCGTGTTTCAGAACCACACAAACAACAAATAACTGTTGGCCATGAGTGTTTTTCGGACTTGGCCGCTGCTGCGGCTACTGAGTGACACTGTGAGTTCGGCTGAACTTATCATTTACAGGTATGGTGAAACATATTTTCTGTGGACGTACCTTTTGCAGTGCAGGTCATGTCACTGTAGGAGCGATGCGCTGTGCCTGCAGTGAATGCGTCATTCACAAGCGCACGTTACTCGCTTCACGTCCATTTACTACGTATCTGCTTACATAAATTCGTCGTCCGGGGAGAAAAACCACGGCACAGGAAACAAGAGAATAAAAACAAAAGGGGAACAGTGAAAAGAGTCTCAGAAATCCTTGGTCTACAAAAACAGTCACTAGGATAATGTTCGTGATACATAAGACAGACATTAGACAACTAGTAAGCTTGTACTCGTGTTGGTGGAAGCAAATTCCTTACATATAGTGGCAAACCTGATGCTTCAAGGTTTTATTTCATAAGCAGCGACGAAGTCTGTCCTCTTGTAGAGCGTTAGCGAGAATAAGTAGCAGACACTGTGGAAACATGTAGCGTTTATAAAACTTCCATTCTCACCACGTTGGCAGTGCACACCGGTTTCTGGGCTAAGGAGCAACACTATCAAGTGAATGGAACCTAAGGAGTGAACTTGTGCAGTTTACGTCACTGGCGTAGCATTCGGAAGTGCAACGGTTCGAATTCCCACCCGGTCATCCAGATTAAAGTCTTCCGTGATTTCCATAAATCACTTCAGGCAAGCCTAGGGACTTTTCCTTTTAAATGGCCAATCCCGACTTTTGTAACCTTTACTGCCCCAAAACGGAGGTTGAATTCCGTCATAGACATCTTCGTCGTCAACTGGTCGCTAAACTCTTATCTTCCTTCTATCTTTTGGCTGAAACCCGTCCTAAGAAGAAGATAGTACGTTGAATTCTTTTTCCGAGTCAAAAAAGTTTATGTAACAGGGAAGGGGAGAAAAGATATTATCCTCTATCAAACACCGTAAGGAGTCTTGCGGAATATAGATGTAGCTACAGACGAGATAGGCTTCCTAATGTTTAGTGTTTTGTTAGTTAATTTAAACAGCTCAGCTTCGGTCTCTGGCCGTTTCTTACGTCGAATCAGAAACTATAGATACCAATCTTTGGAAGACTCAGTATTCCATGTTTCTTACTTGTGTACGTGGCCATATTAGGCGTATGTAATTAAAAAAAATTGTTGACAGTCCAATGCTGATTAAGATGACTAGGTTAGTGCTAACAGTATTCTGCCACACGTTATACATAAACGAAGAGGAGCGCCTAAGAAACATATGTTAAAATATATTAAAGTAGTGTATAGGTTTGTGTATGTATGATTCGGATGGGAGAGGGGTGCAGGGTAAGTGCGGATGTGATATTTGGCATCCAGCTCTATGCAGAGGAAATTGCAGCTTGCAGTAGTTACACACATCTAGGAGAAGATTTTGATATCACGGATAAAAACGACCAAGAAATGACAAAACGAATAACTTGGGCTAGAAGTGTAAGCACTTGTTCAAACGGAATCCTTTGGAGAAGTGAAATAAGAAAGAAACGAACTACATTATCTATGAAACTGTAATTAAAAGTTCCTTATTGCATGGGGCAGAGACATGAAGAGAAGAGGGACCTGGAGGCCACCGACGGTGGTTGAGTGTGTCCATCAGAAAGAAAATACGTAACGAACAAATTCGATTACGAATGGATGTAGAAGGGTTATTAACAACTGACACTGAACTGAAACAATTAGTATTGTATGGTCATATACAACGGATGGGCGAATTCAGCTTGCCTAAGAAAAACTATGCTAAGGATACCACCGAACCGCAGAAAACGTGGAAGGCTGAGAAAAACTCTGAAAGCAGAAATTGAAGAAGGAATGAGGACAATAGATTTAACACAACTAAAGACACCTAGAGTAGTCACTAATTTACTGTAAAAATACACACACTAACTACAATGAAGTTAGTGTGCAACACAAATAGAACCACACCACTTAATGCAGACTCTCGAACGTTTAGACTACTGTGGCAGAGAAAGACATCAAAAACCGCCATTGACACTGTTGACGGACCGCCAACCCGACTGTGCTCATACCGACAAGCAAGTCATTTAGAGCCTCCGATGATCAGTTGCTCAGATCTCAATACTTTGCGTTTCTGGGAACACAATTCGTGGACTTATTTTTCTTACTTCGATGGGTACTACTCTCTCTCTCAAAAGATCAGGCACTTTTTCTAAATTCATATGCAGGCCTGTCACAATACGAGAAAGACGTGATATTGATGTTTTCCAATAATTTCTTGACATATTATCTAACCTTGTAAGAAAAATAATATTGATTTGTTCTATATCTGTGAAATTTCACCTGTAATTGAAACCAAAATAAGTTGGTCCTAATTTAAATATTTTATAAAATGAATTGTAACAACCTTTGCAACTGTATGTTAATAATTATTAAACCAGGACACTCTCGTTAGGTAAACGCATAGGGTACGTGTGTTACAATTGGCAACGAGTAAACTTCAGAGATAGCAGTGTGCGTTACGTCTGAGTGTACGTGTCGCTGGACAATCCAGTACTAGCCACGATAATGTGTGGAAGTGCGCATCTCGTGCAAGACAACAAGCTGGTCCATCTGAAGCCAAAAATGCTATTTACGAGCACAGTGGGAGCAACGTATGTGCGCAGGTGAATTAAGCTCGAAATGACATCAAGATCCTACGCCATAATCATTTGCTACAAATTCGTGTGTTATCGTAACTACTGGAGCTACTGGAGCATTGTCTTAACAGTACCGATAGTCTTTATGACTGCTCACATAATATTAGCTTGGAATAATGTAAGGCGTACCCAATGAAATTTGCAGTCACTCTTATCGAATTACAGTAATAATCTAGCTTCGTGTAAAATTCTAATTCTCTGTTAACCTAATGTCGTTATCCTGTAGAAATTGTTTAAAAATTTATGCCAGTTTTGCTTTTATTTAAAACTAGTTTCTTAACGGCAAAAAATATGAAAAAATATGAAAGACAAAACTATGAAAGACTGGTTTATATGGTAACGCATGTGTTTATGAGTGTAGAGAATCGGATACTTGTTCGACATATGTAGTATATTGACGTCGCAGTGATGTCGCACACCAGCCCGTGGCTGATTTACGTGTAGGAATCGGACCGCTCATCTGCGAGCACTTTCACTTCGCTGTCAGATGACGTCTGTCAGTGGCGCGGCTTTAATCGGCCGCCTCTGGATCCCGCAAAGATGCCACCACATAGAGGTACAATGACGGTTCTACGCGGAACTAACACACTTTGACAACGAGACGTTAGCTGGCAGCCTGGCATGTCTGTCAAGTACTTCCTCTGAAATAACAATGAAAAAAATAACTATTGTACAAGATAAATGATACAGCAGCCTCCAGTGACATACCTGTTTACCGTGGCAAGATACTGCGCATTTTGATGTTCCATCTTCAGGAGCTAACAGTACTGACATGCCGACTAGATTTGGATGAAATTTCACAAAAACGTCTGTCACTGATCAAAAAATCATCACCTGCTTCCGCATTTTGCTCAACTCTTTGTGAATTTTGAGAAATTCAGTATAGAATTTATCTCTGTCGCTCAAGTTCTGACGTCTCTAATCACTTAGCGAGCTTGGTTGGCGAATGGAGACTGCTTAGCGAGCTTGGTTGGTGAATGGAGACTACATCGTACTCCGGATTTACGGACTTGCGATTTCGATGAAACATTGTTTTCCTTGTGTAAAATAAATCCTTTTCACAAGCTACAAACAAAACAGTCTTTCAGTTTTGCAAAGCGTTTTATTTGTTTCATGTAGAAGGAAAAGTACACTACCTGACAAAAGAAGTGAATCATCCAGAAGTCATGGTCAGATGTCACTCGAACTTTATACACGCACACACCATCGGCGGATATGTAAATGATTAGAGAGCAGTTCTCTGTGACAGGTAGTACGACCAACAGAGTGCATTAGTGCTGTTCGTGTTTACTGTTGTTTCCATGTCTAGTAGGGTATCAGCCTCAGACGTTGAGTGATGACTGTAAAGGGCACGGAGATGCCGCGTTCGCCAGTGAGACAGCGTTATTAGCAGCTAATAGAGTTTAAGAGGGGCTCATTGTGACTCTCCTTTTAGCCATCTGGTCGATCTGTGGATCATGTTGGACGGCGTGACAACGAGAGGACAAGTACATGTCGCCAAGGTTCCGGTCGATAACGTCTGATCATCAAAATGGAGTATTGCCGTATTGTGCACCAGGCACATCGTAACACCGCATCTGCACCTACCATCCTAGAACAAGTAATAGACTCCGTGCAACATTCTGTGCCATTCTACACCACTGGTCAGAGATTAGCACTGCCCAGACTGGGGAATTACCGCCCCACGTGTAGGCTACCTTTAACACCACAACACAAACGGCTGGGCCTGGAGTGGTACCGCGACCGATAACAGTGGACTGTTGGTCAATGGCGAAGAATTGTGTTCAGCGATGAATCGCGGTTCTGCTCTACCGCAGTTGACCATCCTCGGAGTCTCCAGCGGCGACATGGGGAAAGGTCCCAATCTCCCGATGTTTTGGAGAGGCACAGCGGTATTTCTCCTGGTGCTGTGGTGGGGAGCCATCGAATATGTCTTCACGTGACGGGTGGTAGTGATTCAGGGAACTCCGGCGGCCAAACGGTACGTTACGTACATCCTACCTGCTCATGTTACCTCGCATGCGACAATACCGTGGTGCCGGTTTTCAAAAGGATTACGCACGTCCACGCAAGGCATGTGTCTCCATCAGCTGTCTGCATGATTTTGAGGTACTCCCAGTGGTAGAGTGGACACTTTTTTCAATAAATTAACAGAAGTTCTAGTTAAAGTCTCAAGTACAAAGGTCAACATAATTCTGTGTGGGGACATTAACACCAACACTAATATAATAAATGAACATCCTTCAAAGTTTTGGCATGTCCCTATTGCTCAATACTGCAACAAGGGTTACTACAATGACTGCTACATAGTTAACCATGTGGCCACAAATATGGACAAGGAAAATTGTGATGTAGCTGTAAAAGATCTCGGACTATCAGACCATCTCTGTCACATAACAACAGTAAAATCAGGCATCGAATCATTCCCTAAACTGGAAGACTACAAACCACATCTATCAGAAATCAAAATAAAAGATTTTTCTAAACAACTAGAAAAACAAAGCTGGGAGGAAGTGTATAAGGAAACCAATGTGAATATGAAATTCTCTAAATTTTCCACATTGTTTAAATTGAACTTTGAAAAGGCATCTGTATCAACATCTCACAAAAACAGATGGATAACAGCACGTATTAAGAAGTCCTCCCGAACACTTAAACACCTCATTCCATGAAAAAGATTCGCAATGATCCGGAATTCTTAAATTTCTATCATAGATACAAAAAGATCTATAGGAAGGTGCTGATTGCTGCAAAAAAAGTCATTTAATGACAAAATAATATGTAATACAGAGAATAAAAGCAAAGCAGTGTGGGATGTTATAAAAAAGGAAACAGGGAGAGGCAAACAAACACAGAATAACATACTGCTAAGGGAGGGGGATAAGGTAATAAATGATCCACAACACTTAGCAAACTATGTAAACGAGCATTTTTCAAGTTTTGCAGAGAAGTTACAGCAAAATTCCCCCAAAAAATATAACACCTGTAAATACTGTTGCACTAAATGCAATGATGTGACTTCCAACCACAGAGAATGAAGTCAATAAAACTGTTCAAAAACTAAAAAATAAAAGGCCTGCAGGCTTAGATGAAGTACCAATGTGTGTACTGAAACATGCATAGGGATTATACAAGGCCCCTTAACAAATATAATAAATGAATCCTTCACATCAGGGACATTTCTGAAGCAGTTAAAACAGGCAAGAGTTGTACCTTTGCTTAAGAAAGATAACGCAAAAGACACAGAAAAATACCGGCCCATACCCCTGCTGCCAGCATTCTCAAAAATAATAAAAGCAATTATGAAAGACAGATTAATGAATTACCTGAATAAATACAATCTTTTAAGCGAATCACAGTTTGGTTTCTGAAGTGTCAAAAATATGGAGTCAGCCATAGTAGAATTCACGAAAGTCGTACTTGGTTCAAATGGCTCTGAGCACTATGGGACTTAACATCTATGGTCATCAGTCCCCTAGAACTTAGAATTACTTAAACCTAACCAACCTAAAGACATCACACACATCCATGCCCGAGACAGGATTCGAACCTGCGACCGTTGCGGTCACGCGGTTCCAGACTGAAGCGCCTAGAACCGCACGAGTTGTACTTGATGCTCTTGATAAAGATGAGTGTATCAATGGCATAGTTTTGGATCTTTCTAAGGCGTCTGATACAGTCGACCACAAGATTCTATTAAATAAATTAGAAGCACTAGAAATAAGAGAGGAGCTAATGACTGGTTCTGATCATACCTGGCAGATAGGGTACAAGGAGTAGAGATAACACATGCTTCAAATACTCGTAGATCTAAAGATTTAGTAAAACGCTTATCAGAACCAAAATACATTAATATAGGGGTTCTGCAAGGCAGCATGTTAGGACCAATACTATTCCTGATATACATCAATGACTTTCCCAGTATTGTTACTCATGGTGAAAAAATTCTCATCGCTGATGACAGCAATATTATAGTCACTGAGAAAACAAGAGAACACCTTGCTGAGAAAGCAAATGAAACTCTCAAGGAAATTTATGATTGATCAATAAGCAATAAAGTGACATTGAACATAAAGAAAACTAATGCCATGAATTTCAGTTTGAATAGGAAAAATGACAATGTTAAATTAAATTTAGATGGCATCTCTATAGACTGTATAACAAATGCAAAATATCCAGGAATGAATATTGATTCTCAACTGAAGTGGTGTGAACACACAAAGGCACTAGCGAACAGAATGTCATCAGCATGTTATGCCCTTAGAATTCTATCATCAGTGGGTAAAATGCAGTGTCTTTTAGTTACATATTGTTCACATGTACACTCAATTCTTAGCTGTAGCATTCTTTTTTGGGGAACAAATGCACAAAATGTGAACACTATTTTCAAACTCCAGAAAAGAGCCGTAAGAATAATAACCAAAAATGCTAGTCGAGCTCATTGTAAAGATCTGTTCAAAACACTGGGGATTTTAACTGCTCCGTGTGAATACATTTATCAGTCAGCTGTACACATCAAAAATAACGTTGGTAATTACTGCACAAGCAGCTCTGTCCATGACCATGCAACGAAAGATAGACTCAACTTACATTTACCAAGAAAAAGTAAACATAAAACTCAAAACATTATTTTTTGACAAGGAATAAAACTGTACAATAAATTACCAAAAGAGATTAAAGAAATTGCAAGCATACACTTATTTAAAAAGGCAGCTAAAAAGTACGTGTTATGCAATACATTTTATACATTGAAGGATTACTTAGATAAAACAGAACAGGGGTTTGATAAAAAATGTTATACAAATAAATAATAATAATAATGATTAAAAAACATCCAGCATTCCACATAACACCTTCATTTATGTCTTTTCCTTCTTTTTTCCTTTCTAGAAATACTTACCCCCAAGCTATGAGTAGCACAATACTAACACCTCTTCCTCTTTCTGAGCTCAACATCTCACTCATTATGGAGGGATGCTAACTCAGTTTTTCAGGATAACAAATGGGAAGTTGCGGAACAGAAAATTGCTCAGAGATCACCAGTGTGTTTGTGTTTGTGTGTGTGTGTGTGTGTGTGTGTGTGTGTGTGTGTGTGTGTGTGTGTGTGTGTGTAGTGAGTGAAGTGTTATGAAATAATGTGCGATAAAAACTGTGAGCAGTGACTGATAGTGAAATATGAGTGAACAGTGTGGCATTACGTTATTTAATAAGCTATTTGTAAAAAAAAAAAGTATTGTATACCACGAGTAAATCTAATGATTGTCTCTGACTAGAAGACTGTAAATATGTGTGTATAAGAATTAGCTTATTTTAAATTGGTTTAAAGTTGTAAATACTTTGACATGTCCTATATCCCTGTAAAAAGAGATCTACGAAAGAATAAAGCTACTACTACTCTCGTGGCCAGCAAGATCCTCAGATCTGTCACCGATAGAACAATTGTGGATCCGGCTCGGACGTCAACCCTATCCCAGTGCCAGTATCTAGGATATAAAGGACCAATTACAACAGTTTCGCGCCAGCTCGACTCGGGAGAAAATACAACGGCTTTATGACATTCTTCCCAACTGAATCACTGTATGCACCCAGGCCAGGGGGATGCAACGTCATACTGATAACTGGCTTCATATGATAATTTCTTCGTAAATTTGACTAGGTTTCTTAATCACTGAAATAACATCCCATACCCCCTCAAACCGTGAAGTTTCGTTTCGTTTCCTTTCCTCCCCCCTCCTCCAAACTGCGTACTTCACTTTCTTGTCAGGTAGTGTACATATTAAACTGCATTTTTGTTCAATTATCAGTTAATGTTCACTCCGTTTAATTATTACATTTTACAGCAAATCTAAATTTTTTATCACAATAATCCTAAAAACCTAATTTTCCCTTATATTCAGCACTTTACAAGCGTTCGGAATGAATTAATCACAAAAAGAGCAGAAACACGTTTCTTCCACCAAGTGGAGCTAATGAAAGAAATTAGCCCGCATTGCCCCATGTGCCGCAATGGCGAGAGCAAAAACAAGAACAAAAGACCTTTTGACGCTGCTGAAAACCCGCACGTCTGTCATTAACTTTGACGCGGACCGAACATGCAACAGCTTGTCATGAAAAATTGGTGCAGACAGCTGATCAGGAACCACCACATGAATGATGAATGAATCTGGCCTATTTTACAGTTCTCAGTTTGGCTGTGCTGTAATTGTAATTTTATCGATGATATTTTGCGAAAGGAGGAAAATAAGTTTCGATCTTGAAAACGAATCCGCAAATTCACAGTAAGATCTCTTCACTTTACTTCACCGAACCGCCTATCCGAGTGATTACTGCCAATAGGACACAGAAACCTACGACGATTTCCTCCACATTACAATGTTTTCAGCTAAAACACAAAATAAGGGCAAAATCTTTGTCACTGATGGAAAATTTGTCACCCGTAACTACCAGCCTCCCTTAGTTTATCTAATTCTATTTCCAAGCCTAGTTACGAAACTATGAACATAATAAGTGATAATCGCACATCTTTCCAGACTGAAAGGGTGAGCAAAAACCTATCAACGGGCGACATCCAGCCATATTATAAAAATGGATGTATACATGTACGTATGTTCCACATTTTCCCCTAAACCACGGAACTGATTTCAACCAAATTTGGTACATATATCCCTTACTGTCAGGCAACAATCGCAGTGGACGTAAGAACCACTTACCTATCATAGTTCAGGAGATCTGTCATAAACAATGGGATGCCTGGAAAACTGCCGCATCATGCTTGACGTTTAAATTTATTACTTCTTTGTTACTAACTCTATTCGCAACACGTTTCGTAGACAGAAACAACTACACGAATACATCATTGCATATCACATAGTTGAAGAGATATGACGTAAATACTGAGACGTGTGAAAAAATTGCGTTTCATGCACGAAGTTTTAGTACATTTATTATTTACTCCTAAGACACTCCTACAGTCGAGGCAGCTTCGGGAAATCCTTGACACCTGGCAGCACTTTTGACACCTTTCAGCTGCAATGCGCAAACCGCTGTAGGCAAAAACAATAACCGACTATAGAGCTATGAAGAGACGTTGCCAGAGAGACGTTTACAAAAAATACATACCCTACTTATACATTTGTATATTATGTATATTTATATGTACGACTGTTTCGCAATATCAAAGATGTTTTCGAGAGTACGTGAAAAAGAAAGTTTTTTGATATAACACTACAAAGTTAATTTTTGTTGTTTTCGTTTTTGATAGAAATTCGTGAAACTGAATACCCGAGCAATGTGTTTGTCAGCTAGTTTGTGGGTGCCTCCAAATTTGTAAACTGCAGGACATTTATGCAGATTTATTGGTTCCTTTTCGAGACTGTATGTATTATACAGTTCAACGAAGACCTGTATGCAAAATCTGTATGTGTTACGAAGAGTGTCCGTTATGTATGTAATATAAAAACGGGAAAGGTTGTTATCAAAAATCTTTAAAAGTTCTTGGTCAATTTAATTAAAATTTCTATACGATCCCCTACGAACATTTGGACAGACATAAGCTATATTTTTTTGAATATACACAATAGATAAATAAATAAAATATATAAACGAGAAACGTTGTTACCAAACATCTCGAAAAGTACTTACCGATTTACTTCAAAGTTCTTCACCGATTTACTTCAAATTTCTACACTCAGATGAAGCAATGAAGAAAATTAACGAAAAATAAAATTCCTAACAAACGAAATATGTCATGGTGAACTGACTGTAATTGCTATAGCGAGACTAGATTACTGTAGCAATACCTATCTTGGAGATGAGCGACAGCTCGAGAAATTTGTAGAAACATGATTGCAAACTCTTATTTATTGATTAGTTGCCGTTGTTACATACATCCTAGAGCCTAGAAGATATTTTAGTCCGCGTTTTACAATTATTTTTGTTCTTAAAATCCACAGAGCCACACGAACGCTAAGCCAGGTCGTGGATACAGTACCAACAGAAGTCATTAGATCGAGGGTCGATCAAAACATCGAACTGAAGCAGAGATTTGTGGAACTGTGACGTAAAGTAAGTGAAACAGTAAAAACTGAGCTGAAACGACGGAAGACGAATTCTCTAAAAGCACAATGAGATACCAATCGAAAAATGCAACAACAGATGGCGCGGCTAATAATCTTTTCATACAGATAAAGACGTATTCATTCGTCGTATTCCGTTGGCACACAGTGATTCATATACGGCCTTCGACTTATAGGGATTGCAGTTTCCCATGCCGCTTGCATTCGCTGTATCGACAAGACACCGGGCCAATCACTTAGTGGGCAGATATTAAACTTCCCGAGTGATGCAGGACACTGCAGCTAGTAAATAAATAATTAAAAATAAAACATTAAAATTGAAAGAATCCTCTACGGTAACACTGGAACAGTACAGAACTGCAAGGATAGGCGAGTTCTGCGGGTGACAATCGGTAAGGGAGTTATCTGGACTGAGTTACTGAGTTGTTAACCTGGCGTACTTCACTATAATCATCTGCGTTAGCATAAAGGTGATACGGTATATCTTAGTACACGTGCAGCTATATATCGAATTTATAAACGAAAGCCGATATTAAAAATGATTTTTATACTTGAATCAGATTTCTTCAGTGATTTAACGTTTTCCATACTTATTATTCACGTTTTATAAATTTAATCATCGGTCTTTTTCACGTCTCAAGAAATGTTAGAAGGCACCACAATCGAGCGCCTCACTGTTTACGAAATCTCCGAGGCAGTGATTACCAAACCGTTCCTAGCAAACTGATTTTCACAACATTATACAGACTGCAATAACTCGAATTAATTCTAAGGTAATCCTTTGCAAAGCAAATAAATGAGTAGTGGGGAAAAGTGCACAATATGTTATTTTTCCAAAAACTTATTCCCGATTATTGTTACGTAAATTTTGAATATGTGTGTAAAGTACTGTAAAACACACACAACAAAGAAAACGAAAAGTACCACGAAATTTTTAGTAACCAAAGTAAATAAAAGAGGTTATTTCTAAATATGGTCGCCAGGCCAACTGGACAAATTCTGTTCATTAACCATTTGGTTTTCAGAACAGTAATTATTTCATAACTAGTTTGAACAAGCATGCCCTGGCAAAACTTTAGCACTTGTAATCAACGGAAGGATTTACCAAATAGTACACAGAAATGTTTGCCATTGTTTGGTACAGAAAGACAGACCTAATAATTTAGAAATATGTGTAAATAACTGTGGCTGAAATCGTAACATGATGAAATCTCCCTATTATAGTCGAAATTGTGTAATCTCATGATAGTGATTACCTACGTAAGCTAAACTAATAAAGTTCCCAAATAAAACTAAAAATTTTTCCATTAGCAAAAACAATCAAGATTCAACACAGTTCCAAGACCTGCATATGATCTATCATGCCAGACAGAAAACACTTTCATAAATTAATTATGATATGCAAAATCCAGGAAATAATAGTTTAGCTGTAATCTTTGCTTTACCATTGTAACTCAGTTTTAAATTTACTTTGCTTTTTACTTTCATTCAAACCTGTAATTAAATGTACTACATCTGACTGTTATATAGAATAAATGGACTAACTCATTTCAAAATCATTTATATAGTAACATGAATGTCCAGCATCTCCTCCCAAACCATTGAATCAATTTCTACCATATTTGGTACACAACATCAAACTCCATGAGTATTAGCCTGTAAGGATTAGAGTCTCTTAGTTCACACAGGCTCTCATAGGAGTGCAAATAGTGTAAAAAATTGTTTCTTCAGACCATGCTGTGTAGGCTGCCCTGGACGACTGGCATATTATATGGGAGTAGTAATGGCTTGTCCAGTCAACCTGCTTTGCAGGACATACTGCATGTCAGGGGCAAGAAATGTATCTCCAGCACCCAACGTGCAGCCTGCCCCACACAACTAACATGTTTTGCAGGTATAGTATTGGCCATTTTTATCAACTCATTTTGCAGGGGCTCATGTGTGAACAGGCACAGCTCGGGGAGGTTGATATGGATAGAGGAAGAGATAGACAGAGCGAAAGGGCAGGAGGGGTGGATAAGGAGAGAAGGGGCAAGAGGGGATGGATAAGGTGAGGGGGAGGATCAGATGGATAGAAAGAGGAGCAGAAGGAGATGGATAGCGAGTGGGGGAAGGAGGAGATGAATAGTAAGAGGTAGGGAGGAGGAGATGGATAGACAAAGTGAGGCAGGATGAGATTGACAGGAAAGAGAAGTAGGAGAAGATGGACAGACAGAGTGGGGGGAGGGAGGGGGGAGGAGGAGAGAGTGGAGAGAAAGAGTTGGAAGTGAAAGAGAGTGTGAACTGGACAACAGAGATTATATGAGGAGGCAGAGGGAAGGTGGACACATTGTGAGGAGGCATATATAAGAGGAAATAAATAAGAACAATCTGAGCAAAGCTAGGGTATTCAGCTGGTATATATAAAAATGGGTGTGCACATGTGTGTGTGTGTGTGTGTGTGTGTGTGTGTGTGTGTGTGTGTGTGTGAGTGTGTGTGTGTGCGTGTGTGTGTGTGTGTGTGTGTGTGTGCCACACCTCCTCTTCAACCACTGGATCGATTTCAAACAAATTTGGTACACATATGACTTACTGTGCAGTAAAAAACACCTAGTTCTAATAGGGGTTGAGGTGGGCATAAAAAGCAATGCTAATACTAGACATTTACGCTGCCCAGCACATGGCTTGCTGTGTATGCAGTATCAGAATATGTTCTACAGATATATGGGTGCATGTGCATGGCTGAGCAGAGGTTGAGAGAGGGGAAATGAAGAGATGGAGAGGGAAGAAGGACAGAGAGAGGAGGTAGGAGGATATCGACAGAGAGAGGGATGAAGAGGAGATGATCAGAGAGAGAGGGGAGGAGAGGATGGACGTAGAGAGGGGGAGGAGTGGATGGACTTACAGAGGGGGAGAGGGGATGGGCAGAAAGAGGGAGACTAGGTGAAGGACAGAGACAGGACAAGGACGAGATGGTCAGAGAGAGGGAGTATAAGATGGACAGAGAGTTGGGAGGGGTTAGGGGGGAGAGATAGAGAGAGAGAGAGAGAGAGAGAGAGAGAGAGAGAGAGAGAGAGAGAGAGAGAGGAGGAGATGGACAGTGAAAAGGGCGAAGAGGGGAGGTGTATGAAGCAAGTGGAAGGTGGAGAGGGGAAGTGAGCAGCTAGAAAAGGATGATGGCGTATGGAGACATGCGAAAGCACTGTGGGTGTAAGGAAAACCTTCTTCTTCTAGGGATAGGGATGCGAAAGTGGTGAGATATAAAACTGTTCTAAAACTACCTTTTGGTATTACTTTTCTTATTCAGTAAAGTACTTTAAAATATGAAATGTAATCTATCTATTATTTGTGCTGCTCAGTCAGCCAATCATGTCGGAGAAAGAGCCAATAGTTTTGTCAGAGTGTTTATTCACTAAAGATCATGCCACATGACTGAGTACCACAGATAAATTTAACGTCCTGTCTGGGACTGCGTGCTATAAAACAGCAGAGAATCAGAGCTATAAATGTGACACATAATCATGCATGAGGCAGGTGACACCCAGTATAATAATCAGTAATTCTGCATTCAGGTTGACTGGGTCGCAAAGGTAAAAGTCAGACATCGGTCAAGGTATGGGTCATATTGCTTATATTGCGTTTCGGAATTTATCTATTATCATATATCAAGGGGTGATT
Source organism: Schistocerca serialis cubense (assembly GCF_023864345.2). Lineage (NCBI taxonomy): Eukaryota > Metazoa > Arthropoda > Insecta > Orthoptera > Acrididae > Schistocerca > Schistocerca serialis. Next base: position 421,974,765 of record NC_064641.1, read on the forward strand.
GCAGTAGGTAGATATGGCGTTTCAAGTGGTATGGGAAACAAACGTTCGCAGGCTATAGCTTCATCGAACCACTTTCACTCTATTTCCCTGCAGTTTCACTCTCTAAAAGAGCGCGAGAAAAACGAATACAAAAAACTTTCAGTGCGAGCTCTAATTTCTCCTTTTGATTACAATGATCAGTTATTCCCATGTAGGATGATGCCAATAAAATATTTTCGTATTTGGAGGAGAACATTAGAGTTTGAAATTTTGTGAAAATATCTCCAATGAAAGCGCCTTTCTTTTAATGATTTTCACCCCAACTTTCTTATCATATCGGTGACACTCTCCCCCCATTTCGCGATAATACAAAACGAGCTGCCCTTCTTTGGACTTTGTGGCTGTCCTCCGTCAATACCATATGGTAAGGATCCAACAGTCTAGCAGAGGACGGACAAGAATATTGTAGGCGTTCTCTTTAGTAGACCTGTTGCACCTTCTAAGTGTTCTGCCAATAAAACGCAGTCTCTGGTTTGCCTTCCACAACATTACATATGTGATCATTCCAAATTAAGATGTTCTGTCAGTGGTGCCATCGGAGGGGCAGTGTTCAGGATATCGCTCTTCCGGTCTTTGCGAAAGCTTCTGTAAAGTTTGGAAGGTAGGAGACGAGGTACTGGCAGAAGTAAAGCTGTGAGTGCCGGGCATGAGTTCAAATGGTTCAAATGGCTCTGAGCACTATGGGACTCAACATCTTAGGTCATAAGTCCCCTAGAACTTAGAACTACTTAAACCTAACTAACCTAAGGACGTCACACACACCCATGCCCGAGGCAGGATTCGAACCTGCGACCGTAGCAGTCCCGCGGTTCCGGACTGCAGCGCCAGAACCGCTAGACCACCGCGGGCCGGGCGTGAGTCGTGCTTCGGTAGCTCAGTTGGTAGAGCACTTGCCCGCGAAAGGCAAAGGTCCCGAGTTCGAGTCTCGGTCGGGCACACAGTTTTAATCTGCCAGGAAGTTTCAATCTGTACACGCTTTTTACATACAGACCTGAAATATTAAAACTAATAAACCTGATTGCCGTAATTGATCCTAAAAGATTGCAAATACGTTTCTAAGAAAATTAAGTTGTGATTCAATAGTAACAATAATAAATTACACATACCTCTGTTTGGATCAAAGCACGTGGATTCTTTACTCCTCTTATCATTCCTTCCCCCAAAAATTTTTATTTATTTTTTGCAGATACCTTCGAGATTATCTTTTATATGACAAAGTGCACAGTACCAGATGTTGTGTCACCGCCAGACACCACACTTGCTAGGTGGTAGCCTTTAAATCGGCCGCGGTCCGGTAGTATACGTCGGACCCGCGTGTCGCCACTATCAGTGATTGCAGACCGAGCGCCGCCACACGCCAGGTCTAGAGAGAAGTCCTAGCACTCGCCCCAGTTATACAGCCGACTTTGCTAGCGATGGTTTACTGGCAAATTACGCTCTCATTTGCCGAGACGATAGTTAGCATATTCTTCAGCTACGTCATTTGCTACGACCTAGCAAGGCGCGATTATCATTTGCTATTTATCTTGTGATGCATGTACCGTCAAGAGCGATGTTCACCAATTATGGATTAAAGTTAAGTATTCCAGAAGCTACGTACTTTTTTTACTAGACTCAACTCCTTTAACTGTTCCAGACCTCACGCCAGCCTGCGTGAGCTTAAACACGTGCCTTTTGGCTATCTCATAGTGGCTTGGCTGTCTTGCCAAGTCACAACACCACACATCGTGAATATTAACTCAAGACTTAGACAAATTTACTTTATTAGCCAATACATTTATTTACTTAACTAGAAGCCATTGGTGTAATTAGTTTACCTAAAAACTGTGCTAATTGCAAGGCAGTAGTAATATAATACTTCGTTATCATTGTTCACATGTAAACTTATACCCAGTTACTAACATGTGGAAAGAGTAAAGGAGAAACACAAATAATTATAGCATTTATACAGCTAATGCTGGCAATATGTTAGCTATTTTTGCACTCATTTAGTTTCAGAGTAATTAGCCTTTTGGCTATCTCATAGTGGCTTGGCTGTCTTGCCAAGTCACAACACCACATATTACTGAAATAGAATACCATATTTTGGCAAATAAGACATCAGAAATAAACAGCGATCATCGTTTTACCTAAAAGTCCGCATTTAAAAGAATGTTATCTTAGTAGTCATTTGCTTAGAAACATAGATCTTTAATTGTAATTTGTAAAAAGACGGCTAACAACAGTAGCTGAAAGGAGTCTTAATTATTGTAAGCTTATAAAAACAGGCTTCTGGGAGCCATTTTAGTCAGTCTGCGCCAGGTTATGAAAGGAGTAATACTGTTCCTAAAAATGTACCACAAATGTACCACAGATGAATCAACACAAATTACAACTCGTACAATGTGCCGAGATCCCATCTGAATTTCACATTCGGGAGACCTTTTTTACAGTTCAGTGACCGTTTCTCAATTGTTGACTGTGAGCCTGCAATTAATCTCAAGATCTTGTAAATTTCAATAATGCACTCTGCAAACTGTGACCATAATGATGAACAGTGAACTGTGTTGTTTCCAGATATTTCATTTTTCGTTTTGATATGACTCTTTACTTGCAAGGAAAGTGTAATTAGTGAATGATTTGGTTTACTTGCCACACGTAAACTCATGGGTCATCTCAATGTTACGCTACTGCACTCGAACAATCACAGGATAGGACATAAATCGAGTGCAGTATGTGTCTGTTTGTCTGTGCACAAATTATGAGTGAAACTCGATATGGCCGTAAACGTAAGTTCTTCAGCAACAAAGTGCATTTACAGTATTTCGGCTGAAAGCCTGGTATGGACCACATTATTTAAAATAGCATACATGAGTCAATCACTTTTCAGCCAGATTCGACGGAGTCGCAGCTACCGAGGGGACATTTGCTTGGGTAAATACGGATACGTTTCGTGATTACTAATGAAATACAAGGAGAAGTAAAGTGAACATCAGAAGAGGAAGGGCTCTCTACTTTTGTTTTATAATGTGTACAAGTATAACATTTACGTTTAACCTTTTCTGGCTATCGCTATATCCCATCTGCGACGTTACATTTATCTTTTACAACATAGCCCTCATATAACATGTTCATTTTATCAAACATAGATAATAATTGAAATTTAGCAAATTTTTATATTTACAAGATCGGTTTCAATACAATAAATTATATTGCCCAGCAGTAACACATATTTTTTTGCGCGCACTCGAATAAACAAACTGCCATTACCCGTTATTCAACGAACTGAAGGTAATCAATCGTGGTTCCAAATCTGTCCTGGCTGAAAACGACACTTGGGATGCTTTGTTTCTGAAGTGGTCCCTTCTCCTCTCTGATAGCTGCTAGGACTGCTGTCAGCTGGCTGCCTGTACAACGACGAGGAAGCCGAGCTCCAAGGCTGCGACACTCGTAATCTCCTTAGCTTCGCCAGCAGGCAGGTGCTTGCGTAACAGCTGGCATCAGCGGTCACGGAAGACGGTAACAACCTTGACCTGTAGGCTACCCATGTTTTTGTATACGTCGCGAGTGCCGACCGTCCTTTCACGAGGAAAATAAATTTCTCAGTAAGGAATGATAAAAGGCGTTTATGAAATACAAGCGAACCCGGCAAAGCTTCGCAACTGATAACCATGTATAGAAATTATACACTCCTGGAAATGGAAAAAAGAACACATTGACACCGGTGTGTCAGACCCACCATACTTGCTCCGGACACTGCGAGAGGGCTGTACAAGCAATGATCACACGCACGGCACAGCGGACACACCAGGAACCGCGGTGTTGGCCGTCGAAAGGCGCTAGCTGCGCAGCATTTGTGCACCGCCGCCGTCAGTGTCAGCCAGTTTGCCGTGGCATACGGAACTCCATCGCAGTCTTTAACACTGCTAGCATGCCGCGACAGCGTGGACGTGAACCGTATGTGCAGTTGACGGACTTTGAGCGAGGGCGTATAGTGGGCATGCGGGAGGCCGGGTGGACGTACCGCCGAATTGCTCAACACGTGGGGCGTGAGGTCTGCACAGTACATCGATGTTGTCGCCAGTGGTCGGCGGAAGGTGCACGTGCCCGTCGACCTGGGACCGGACCGCAGCGACGCACGGATGCACGCCAAGACCGTAGGATTCTACGCAGTGCCGTAGGGGACCGCACCGCCACTTCCCAGCAAATTAGGGACACTGTTGCTCCTGGGGTATCGGCGAGGACCATTCGCAACCGTCTCCATGAAGCTGGGCTACGGTCCCGCACACCGTTAGGCCGTCTTCCGCTCACGCCCCAACATCGTGCAGCCCGCCTCCAGTGGTGTCGCGACAGGCGTGAATGGAGGGACGAATGGAGACGTGTCGTCTTCAGTGATGAGAGTCGCTTCTGCCTTGTGCCAATGATGGTCGTATGCGTGTTTGGCGCCGTGCAGGTGAGCGCCACAATCAGGACTGCATACGACCGAGGCACACAGGGCCAACACCCGGCATCATGGTGTGGGGAGCGATCTCCTACACTGGTGATCGTCGAGGGGACACTGAATAGTGCACGGTACATCCAAACCGTCATCGAACCCATCGTTCTACCATTCCTAGACCGGCAAGGGAACTTGCTGTTCCAACAGGACAATGCACGTCCGCATGTATCCCGTGCCACCCAACGTGCTCTAGAAGGTGTACTTCAACTACCCTGGCCAGCAAGATCTCCGGATTTGTCCCCCATTGAGCATGTTTGGGACTGGATGAAGCGTCGTCTCACGCGGTCTGCGCGTCCAGCACTAACGCTGGTCCAACTGAGGCGCCAGGTGGAAATGGCATGGCAAGCCGTTCCACAGGACTACATCCAGCATCTCTACGATCGTCTCCATGGGAGAATAGCAGCCTGCATTGCTACGAAAGGTGGATATACACTGTACTAGTGCCGACATTGTGCATGCTCTGTTGCCTGTGTCTATGTGCCTGTGGTTCTGTCAGTGTGATCATGTGATGTATCTGACCCCAGGAATGTGTCAATAAAGTTTCCCCTTCCTGGGACAATGAATTCACGGTGTTCTTATTTCAATTTCCAGGAGTGTATATATCGTACATCCGAAATTCCTTGCCTCCCTCTCTCTGCCCATCTTCTCATGCCCTCCTCTCTCCCCATACATCTCCTCCTCCCACCGACTCTCTATGCATAACTTCTTGCCTCCCTCTTTCTGTCAGTCTCCCGTTCCACCCCTCTCTACGTCCATTTCCGTCTGAATGTTCGGTAACCATACAAAAATTTGCAGTTCGTCAAGAGATTTTTGATAATAACGTTTTCCCTTTATATATATCGTATATATTTATATATGTAACATACTATGTGTCCGCTTACGCCCGTCCGAATATTCATCAGAGTATCATGTAAAATTGGAAGTAGATCGGTCAAGAACTTTTCGAGATTTGTGGTAACTGCGCTTCCCATTTATTTATAACATACATATGTATATATTATATATGTTACAAAAATATATAGTCTATGACCGTCAGAACGTTAGTTAGATTTTTGGTGGTGGTAAGGTGAGGTCACCGGTCCCTAGGCTTACATCCTGCTTAATATAAACAAACTTACGCTAATGACAACACACACACACACACACACACACACACACACACACACACACATGCCCGATGGAGGACTCGAACCTCCGACGGTGGGGGGGGGGGGGGGGAGAAGGAAGGGGGGGAGGGCGAACAATGGCAAGGCGAGTGGAGCGCGCGGTTCGTTCGTTAGAGCGTCGAAAAATTTGTAGTGGGTCGGTCAAGAAGTTTTCGAGATTTCTGGTAACAACGTTTCCCCTTCATACATTACGTATGTATTTATAAACTGTATATATAACCTGTCAAACTGAAAGGAAAGTCTTTTTAAATTTTCTTTTTATACAAAAAATGGCACTACAATCCATAATTACAACAAAAAAAAAAATCGGTCCAACCGTTCGCATGTGAAGATCTTTCGGAAATGATTTTAATTTCCGACTTTTCCCGTGGGTATTCCAAAGATTTTCTTTCATACAACCCTTCTCCTGACAGTAAAAGAAATCGGTCTAGTTTTTCTAAGGTGATCTTTCATACAGGCGGCAACTCATTTTTATTCATATTGATAGAAACAACTTCAAACAGCCAACGTCGCTAAATGCATTTTTATTTTGATGAATGTAAGTACACCTCAATGCATCTCCATCATATGTACAATATCCCGTGTCACATCATAAAAAGTCATTCCAGGAACATATAACGGCATGTCAAGTCTAAAACAAGATTTACATAAAATGTAATGCATATAGTGCCGACTACACACGCTCGTGTTCTGTCTCGGGTTCTTCGGCCGACGTTTGTTTGGCGATTTTTCTGACATCACGCCAGCACGAATGCTCACTTTCGCCAGTGTACCTTGAAATATAACGGGGCACTTCTGGATGTAACAGTTAGTAGAAAATACTCATTTTGATTTTTGGGCGATCTCTGATGTTTCACTGGCTATTAAACAATTTGTATCTGCTTCAGCAAATACGCTGGACTTCCTGAGCTGTTCACAGTGTAGCCAACGATTCGGTATGTCAACAGAAATTTTAAGTAAACAAGTTTGCTCGACGTTTCGCTTTCACAGTTACATGCTTACTGCCCAAAACTCAACTTCAACAGAAATAATTCCCAAAACCTGTCACAAAACTGGCATTACCATGACTGATTCGCCACTGCTTGTATATCGTTCCAAGAATTACATGTTACGTCATCCATTAAAACAGAAAGAAAATTTAAGGAGTACAGCCAAAACCTTGTTGTCCCTTATACATTGACATTACAGAATTGAATGTTAACTCGTTCTTTCCATGCTGCGACATTAAGTTTTACTTGGATCTTGGTTTTTATTGTTGAAATTCGTAAAATGTGTTCGTTGACAATGCTTTTTACAAAGTCGCTTATACCACGAAAATGATCAGCTGGAAAATTTTCCCAATATGTACATCAGTTCCTTACACAAATGCAAACGATAAGATAGGTCCACTTCTTGTGGAAAATATTCTAGAATTACAAAACTAGAACTGTTTATGATTTATGTTCAAGTTTTGATTAGTAACAGTCTACTCAGAACAGAGATGTTTTTATACTTGCTAAAACCGAAATTAATGACAGCATAATAAATTGAATTTTAAAATGACTGATAAATGAAATAAGAATGTTACAAAATTTATACGAGCTTGTAAATGTGGCAGACTGCTACCTAAGGCCAATACTTCATATTACACTCACCCTAACGATCGTATATTGGTACGTTTCAACCTGACGATGGCCAGAAGGCTCTGCGCCGAAATATCATGGCAGGAGGTTACAGACATTTGAAATTTAATAGAATTCTCCAGTACACTTATCAACTTTGATCAGTGGTTCGCACTTTTTCACCAGCGATCACTTCGATTTATTTGTTGTTAGCTGGGACTCCAAGGTTAATGAAAATAGACTCTGTCAATCTAAAAATAAACTTCAAACAAAACTTTTAACAATAGGTTTGTTTATAAATAAATAAATCTTCTGCTACCAGTCACGATTTTCTTTATTTTACTATTTGCACGACGCGTTTCGAGAAATAATTCCCATTTTCAAGTGCGTTTTTATGATGTGTGTGAAGCCATTTCTTTTGATGTTGTCAGTGTGTGTGAGTCTGCTTCATTTTGTTGACTTTTACTGTAATACATAAGAAACGTGATTTTTAGTTGGGTATCAATATTTTCTGTGAGGTTAGTGGCTAAAGTTTGAGAACAATTTGTACTTACAATTTTCTAATGGTCCATTTGTGTAGAGAGTCACACACACTTAACATCACACACAACTTGTACATTTTACACATCGAAAATATCTTATGTAAACAAAACAGTTACAAAGATCTTCTTATAGGTAGTTCACAGAGATAACATTATAGGTCTTCCACAGATTATGATATGCTTTTGTACAGAGGTTAATTTATCTTTACAATTTGGCTCATGAATTACTTATACTGATTTTACAATTGTGCTTATTTCTATGTTTTACTATTTTCATTTCAGTATATTATCGAAACATCTCAAGAAATTCACTGATTCACTTTCAAGTTTTTCATTTAATATTTTATCTTCATATTTTCTGTAATGTGAATAATCTCCAGTTCTTCAAGCAAATCCATTTTATGTCCTTTATCTAGTCGGTGGAGTACTTTGACATTTTGCTCTATTTTTCCAAATGGGTGTCCTGTATTATGTATGTGTGTTGCTATTGCTGATGTAGCGTGTTTGTTGTGGGTGTATGCTCTAATGTGCTCTGTGTACCTGGTGTTGATATTTCGGCCTGTTTGTCCTATGTAGAACTTGGAGCATTCCTGACATGTTACCTTGTATATTCCAGAGTCTGAATATGGATCATGATTACACTTTATATTATGTATTAGTTTTTGGTGTAGTTTATTGGATGTAGAAAACCCAATTTTTACTCTGTGATTTTTGAAAATATTTGCAATCTTCTGTGATACATTGCCTATGTATGGAATGCTAGATATATATTTGTTTTTTCTCTTTTTCTTCTGTGGTGCAGTTTGTACCTGGGTTTCTCTTCATTTTGTCTAAGATTGTGTCAACCATGGAAGCATTGTAACCATTGGCAACTGCAATCTTCTTCACTGTGTTTATTTCTTGTTGCATATTTTCTTGGTTCAATGGTATTTTTGTTGCCCTATGCAGCATTGACCTGTAAGCTGCCTGTTTATGAATATTTGGGTGACATGAGGTTGCAGGGATTGTGGTATCAATCATTGTGTTTTTCCTATAAATTTTGAATGTGCATATGTTGTTGTGTCTTGTAATATTTAGGTCCAGAAAGTTGATACTTTTATTTTGCTCATGTTCCACTGTAAATTTGATTTTCTCATTTAGATTATTGAAATGATTAAGAATGTCTGTGATGTCTTTGGTATCTCCTTTCACTAACAGTAGTGTGTCATCTACATATCTCCTATAAAATTCTATTTTCCTTAAGCAGGGTTCTTGGCTGTCAAATAATTTTTGTTCTAAGTGATTTATGTATATGTCAGCTATGGTACCGGATATACATGATCCCATTGCTAGGCCATCTGGTTGCTTATAAATGTTGTCATTAAAGGTAAAGTAATTGTAACTTAGGGTTAGCTGAAGGAGTTCCATAAATTCGACAATCTCTGTGTATGAAAGTTTCTTGTGTTGCATAAGGTTCTTTTGTATTACTGTTAGAGCTTCTTGTATGGGTATGTTTGAATAAAGGTTGGTGATGTCAAGTGATATAAACTGTGCATCTTGGGGGAGCTTTCTGGTGTTTAGTTCTTTGGCTAGAATCATGCTGTTTTTTATGGCATATGTTGTTTCATATGTATAATTTTTCACCAGTATGTTATTCAGTTTTTGAGACAGTTTGTATGCTGGGCTGTTTATAGAGTTGACTACAGGACGTATCGGGTATCCATTTTTGTGTATTTTTGGCTGTGCTCTTAGGCGTGGTGCTTTTGGATTCATACATGTAAGGTATTTCTTTTCAGTTTCTGTCAACAGGAAATGTGTGTTCTTGGTTGACACAATCTTAGACAAAATGAAGAGAAACCCAGGTACAAACTGCACCACAGAAGAAAAAGAGAAAAACAAATATATATCTAGCATTCCATACATAGGCAATGTATCACAGAAGATTGCAAATATTTTCAAAAATCACAGAGTAAAAATTGGGTTTTCTACATCCAATAAACTACACCAAAAACTAATACATAATATAAAGTGTAATCATGATCCATATTCAGACTCTGGAATATACAAGGTAACATGCCAGGAATGCTCCAAGTTCTACATAGGACAAACAGGCCGAAATATCAACACCAGGTACACAGAGCACATTAGAGCATACACCCACAACAAACACGCTACATCAGCAATAGCAACACACATACATAATACAGGACACCCATTTGGAAAAATAGAGCAAAATGTCAAAGTACTCCACCGATTAGATAAAGGACATAAAATGGATTTGCTTGAAGAACTGGAGACATATTCACATTACAGAAAATATGAAGATAAAATATTAAATGAAAAACTTGAAAGTGAATCAGTGTATTTCTTCAGATGTTTCGATAATATACTTAAATAAAAATAGTAAAACATAGAAATAAGCACAATTGTAAAATCAGTATAAGTAATTCATGAGCCAAATTGTAAAGATAAATTAACCTCTGTACAAAAGCATATCATAATCTGTGGAAGACCTATAATGTTATCTCTGTGAACTACCTATAAGAAGATCTTTGTAACTGTTTTGTTTACATAAGATATTTTCGATGTGTAAAATGTACAAGTTGTGTGTGATGTTAAGTGTGTGTGACTCTCTACACAAATGGACCATTAGAAAATTGTAAGTACAAATTGTTCTCAAACTTTAGCCACTAACCTCACAGAAAATATTGATACCCAACTAAAAATCGCGTTTCTTATGTATTACAGTAAAAGTCAACAAAATGAAGCAGACTCACACACACTGACAACATCAAAAGAAATGGCTTAACACACATCATAAAAACGCACTTGAAAATGGGAATTATTTCTCGAAACGCGTCGTGCAAATAGTAAAATAAAGAAAATCGTGACTGGTAGCAGAAGATTTATTTATTTATAAACAAACCTATTGTATCTACAGTCGCAGGCTTTCAAAAACCATTTATAATGGATCAAATCAAAACTTTTAACGTATTCGTTGAACTGGAAAGTAACATGCATTAACAGAACTATTATAACTAAAAGCGACAACGTTTTAGCAGGAAATTAAATCAGATTTGCGTCAATGTGATTTTCGAGCTTGCGCCTTCTGTGCAAGTCCGTGATCCAGGGATTAATATTATTGTTCAAAGCCACACACATCTCATCACTTATTTTCAACAGCTTCTTGGACTTGTTTTTAATTACCAGCAAAGCATAAAACCCCTGTTCAGCTGAAAATATTTCGGAGAAGAGCATAAGATGGCGCAAGTTGATTCATCGAATTTTAGTGTATGAAATGCCTTTTTAACTCCAAAACTGCTCAAGAGAGTCAGATTCAAATGTGTCCTTACCGCTTCTATCATACTGGAATTCAATGAGCTCTTCCTCTATTTCTTCTGGAACTTTTCCAGAATTAGAGCTAAAAGAGTTTCGAATTATACGAGGGTGAGTCAAATGAAAACCTTATATATTTTTTTAAATATTTTTATCATGCAGAAGTGATACAAAGCTGTATCACTTTTCAACATAATCTCCCTCACGCTCAATGAAAGTCCTCCAGCGCTTACAAAGTGCATAAATCCCTGTAGAAAAAAATTCTTTTGGTAGTCCGCGCAACTACTCATGCACCGCGTGGCGTACCTCTTCATCAGAACGGAACTTCTTTCCTCCCATTGCCGCTTTGACTGGTCCAAACATATGGAAATCACTTGGGCAAGGTCTGGTGAGTATGGTGGATGAGGAAGACACTCAAAATGCAGGTCTGTGACTGTTGCAACTGTCGTACGGGCAGTGTGGGGCCTTGCATTGTCATGTTGCAAAAGGACACCTGCTGACAGCAATCCACGTCGCTTTGATTTGATTGCAGGGCGCAGATGACTTTTTGGAAATCTGTGTATGGTGCACTGGCGACAGTGGTCCCTCTAGGCATGTAATGCTCCAAAGTGACGCCTTTTTCATCCCAAAAGAGACTCAGCATAATTTTCTCTGCTGATGGTTCTGTTCGAAACTTCTTTGTTTTGGTGTTGAGGAATGGTGCCATTCCTTGCTCGCTCTCTTCGTTTCCGGTTGGTGAAAGTGAACCCAGGTTTCATCTCCAGTAACGATTCTTGCAAGGAAGCCATCACCTTCTGGTTCAAAGCGCCGAAGAAGTTCTTCACAAGCATTAACACGTCGTTCTCTCATTTCAGGAGTCAGCTGCCGTGGTACCCATCTTGCAGACACTTTGTGAAACTGGAGCACATCATGCACAATGTGGTGTGCTGACCCATGACTAACCTTTAAACATGCTGCGATGTCATTCAGCGTCACTCGGCGGTTTTCCTTCACTATGGCTGCAACTGCTGCAATGTTCTGTGGAGTCACAACTCGTTGTGCCTGACCTGGACGAGGTGCATCTTCCACTGAAGTCACACCATTTGCGAACTTCCTACTCCAATTGTAGACTTGCTACTGTGACAAACATGCATCACCGTACTGAACCTTCATTCGTCGATGAATTTCAATAGGTTTCACACCTTCACTACGCAAAAACCGAATAACGGAACGCTGTTCTTCCATGGTGAAAGTCGCAAGTGGGACGGCCATCTTTATACTGATACTGCGACGGTGTGTGTGCATCTGCACTATGCTGCCACCTACAGGCCATTCTGCACGCTGTTTGCAGCACGCTTACCAACGTACAGGATAACGGCTCGAAATTTCGATTTGTTATTACAGATTTAAGGTTTTCATTTGACTCACCCTCGTACTTTGGTTGTCTGTGGGTTCCGTTCTGTTATATTCTGGAAAGTAATGACTGAATTCATCAGCGAACATTTGCAGATGACTCTTGATGTTTTCTTGCATGTTTGCCCTTATTGTGTCACACTTTTTGACATCAACGAGTTCTTTTAATGTTGCAATTTCTCCATTTTATCAGTGCATAACTGAGATCTGCAAGTAAAGACAGGAAGTTTACCTTTAAAGAGAAATATATTTGGAACGCCTTCTAAATGCCTATTTCTAGAACCTTCCAAGTGCAGTTTCAACTTACTCAAGTGAGTGAAAATATCTCCAGGAAAAGTCAAATGCGTGTCAGATACAACATCAGGAAACTGCTTTCATTTTCTCCTCGCGCAGAAATACTCAACCGCTCCTTTGAGTTTGTATAATGGTCTTCAACAACCAACGAACTCCTATGTGATAAAGAACGGTCTCAAGCTGTGTATTTAAGGCGCTGCTTCTGATAGAATTTACCACATTTAAGGCCAATTGCACGTTTATTCTAGGCGCTCAGTCCGGAACCGCGCGACTGCTACGGTCGCAGGTTCGAATCCTGCCTCGGGCATGGATGTATGTGATGTCCTTAGGTTAGTTAGGTTTAAGTAGTTCTAAGTTCTAGGGGACTGATGACCACAGATGTTAAGTCCCATAGTGCTCAGGGCCATTTGAACCATTTTTTTGCACGTTCATGCCTGTTGATGTTTTCAATTCACGCGAAATGAATAATCCTTCTTTGATTATGTTGTTCTCGTCTAAAATTTGAACAAACACGAGTAACTGACAATAATTACAAATGTCAGTCGGTTCATCACACTGCAAAGCGAAGTACGGCGATTTTTTAACTGTTGAAAGTTGTTCCTCAATATCATTAAATCTTTCGCGGACCATATTTTAGCTCTTACGGAGCACTATTCGGAACCAGTGGCTTACATTATACATGTCTAAAGCATTCTTTCCCGACGTTGTATTTTACAATACAGGGCAAAGAAAACGACCTTATGACGTCAGAGACAGTAATCATAGTTTGGAAGTGCACAGTCCAAGAGATTCAGCAGTAAACGTGTAGCTGCAGTCTTTCTTCTGTACAAGATGTAGATTTTTGTGTTAGCAGACGAGCGAACACCGCGTTACGAGTGGAGGCCGAAATGTACGCGTTTTAGCTCACGCAGGCTGGCGTGAGGAGGGAAGAACTATACTGACGTGAGGTCTGGAACATGACAAGGAATGAGAATTCAGAAAGCGGACATAATTAGTTTGATACATAACCGTAATCCATTAATTATGAACGTCGCTCTTGACGGTATACGAGTCACAATATTATCTGTTCAGAATACATTCTTGAAGACATTACTTATAGTAACTGAATATGGCGCCTTGCTAGGTCGTAGCAAATGACGTAGCTGAAGGCTATGCTAAACTGTCGTCTCTGCAAATAAGAGCATATGTAGACAGTGAACCATCGCTAGCAATGTCGACTGTACAACTGGGGCGAGTGCTAGGGAGTCTCTCTAGACTAGACCTGGCGTGTGGCGGCGCTCGGTCTGCAATCACTGATAGTGGCGACACGCGGGTCCGACGTATACTAACGGACCGCGGCCGATTTAAAGACTACCACCTAGCAAGTGTGGTGTCTGGCGGTGACACCACATAGATAATATTTAATTCCTGCAGTTTATCCCTGCTTCCCTTTACATTTACATGACTACCATACAATTCAAAATTAATTTCCTAGCAGAGGGTTCATCGAAGCACTTTCATGCTATTTCTCCACCGTTCCACTCTCGAATAGTCCGCGGCAAAAATGAACAGTTAAATCTTTCCGTGCGGGTTCTGGTTTCTCTTAGTGTACTACGAAGTTCACTTCTCCCTACGTAGATGCGCATCGACAAACTATTTTCACATTCGGAGGAGAAAGTTAGTGCTTAAAATTTCGTGAAAAGATTTCGCCGCAACGTAAAACGCCTTTGTTTCAACGACTGCCTCGCCGACTCGCGTATCATACCCGTGGCACTCCCTCTCGTGTGTCGGGATAGTAGTTTCCTAGGAGGCCGACACCAGCAGCTTACTACGCTGCCAAGTCTTCGGAGCACACGTCCTTGTGTATCTCCTCTGCTGTCGTCTCCGCACGGGAAGTCCCCTTCTTCAGCCGCTCACGTGACGGCAGCCCTGGCACAAGCCTCCGATCGAACGAATTCACCCGAGAGCATTTCCGAAGCAGTGTTTCACTGAACTGTGAACGTGGATTGCAAAGAACATCTTGGTACACGATCTGCGGTGTTCGCCCCGCAAAACAAGTTGGTCAATTTCAGGAGGGTTGTTACACTCTGGACCTTTTCTTCTTCGTCTTCTATTTTTTTTTTTTTTTTTTTTTTTTTTTTTTTGCAGACTTCACGTAACATTCCGTAGTTATTACCAACAACGTAATTTTGAAAAATTTCAGATATCAAATCTGGCATTCCATTGTTTTCAAATCCTGTAATTTACGGGAACTGCATGACCGTTGCGTTGACGTTCGGTGTCACATACCTCCGGAAGCTTATAAAGGACTTGTAGGGTCCGTGGCACGAGGAATCGCATCTGCACTGAGTTCCGAGGTCGGCCAATACCCTTAAGCAAGTGGTTATAATGTTTTGACTGGTCCATATGTTGGTTGGGTGGTTGACTTGGGGGAGGGGACCAAACAGCGAGGTCATCGGTACTGTAGGATTAGGGAAGAATGGAAAAGGAAGTCGGCCATGTCCTTTCAAAGGAACCATCCCGGCATTTGCCTGAAGCGATTTAGGGAAATCACAGAAAACCTAAATCAGGATGGCCGGACGCGGGTTTGAACCATCGCCCTTTCGAATGCTAGTCCAGAGTGCTGACCACTGCGCCCACCTCGCTCGGTGGTCCGTATGTATATGATCAATAATGGATGACCCTGTTTTGTGGTGCAGGCAACACCAGTGTGTTATATCAGCTCGCATCTATGTTCAGCAAAATCAGATGCGATATGTGACCCCCCTTCTGGCATGCGTCCACTCGTTATGGCTGCTTTTTTGTTTTACTCCAAATGAAAATGAGTCGGCAGAAGAGATTTATTTGCTCAAGTGAGTACCTAATCAATATCAAAGAAATACGAATGTAAAAAATAATAAAACAAACACTACACTACAACCACAAAATTAAATGGACAGTGTCACGCCACCGTCGGGGTAGGTGAGAGGTGTTACATACTGCATAATTTCTAGCACACTACTGCTATTTCTTAAATACGGTAACGTATGATCTACATCAACGACATTCGATTGAATACCGCAATTACGTTTGATGTAGGTGTGTTATGAGTTGACGGCGGTTGTTTTTATGAAGATCACACATACAGTTATGTTTTTTGAACCCTGCCCGTGTAGGAATCATCCTAGACGCAGTGAAAGTACTCATCGGACTCGGATATCATAAACAGAATTTTGTAACGTCAACAATTTAACGGTAACTGTGTACATTACACAAGCTCCGATCACTGTCGAAAGAGACAGGAAGCAACCACTTCCCCAAAATATACTTAAAGATATATATTTTACTGTTAGTATTAATGACACGTTAACTAAGGAACTACCCTAGACGTTATTCTCGTTCAATTTGGTAAGGGTGAAAAAAGTAAAAAATACACATTCTAACAAAAAAGTGAAGCACCGCGAAGGGGAGGAGGAAACAGCGAAACTTTACAGACTGAGAGGGAATATGGTGCTATTTTAGTGATTGAATACCGAGTAAAATTTACGAAGAACAGCTCCCTAGCTAGCATGACGCTGCAGCCCTTCTGATTTCGATGCGTGTACCGAATCGGTTGGGACGGGAGTCGTAAAGCCGTTGAATCCTCCCCTGAGATAAGCTGTCCCAGAACTGTTGTGTCTTTGATATCCTGCCTACTGGCACTGTGACGGAGTTGACGTCCCACACAGGTTCGGCCGGGGACAGATCTCGCCACAGGAACACGTAAACATCGTGCAGACTCTGCATAGAAACACGTTTCTTGTGTGGACAAACATTGTCCTGTTGAGAAATGGCATCACAATACTGTCGCATGAGAGGTGCCACATATGGATTCAGGAAGTCCATGATGTAACGTTGCCGTCACAGTTCTTTCAATCACTACCAACAGTGAACTGAAGTCATACTTAATAACTCCCCAAACCACGACACCAGGAGAAACATTGCTGTGTCCGCAGGAACCATTGGAAAAATGGGACCTCTTTGTAGGTCGCCAGCATACTCGCGAACAATGCTCACCAGGGGTAGTGCAGGAGGGCTGTACGTCACTGAATACAATGCGAAGCTATTCATCAGCAGTCCATGCTTTCCCATCGTGTGACCACTCCAAATGCGGTAGTTTTTGTTGTGGTGTTAATAGTAGCCTGTGTGTGGGACTGCCGCGAGGAGTGGCCGTGCGGTTTGAGGCGCCATGTCACGGACTGGGCTGTCGTCCCGCCGGAGGTTCGAGTCCTCCCTCGGGCATGGATGTGTGTGTTGTTCTTAGCATAAGTTAGTTTAAGTAGTGTGTAAGACTAGGGACAGATGATCTCAGCAGTTTGGTCCCTTAGGTATTCACACACATTTGGACACACATTTTGTGTATGGAATTATATTTCCCTAATCCGGCAACTATTAGTCTCCGAACAATGGTGCGGGATGACACAGACTGTTGCAACGGGTGCATCTATTGCTCTTGGGTGGCGGGCGCCGATGTGAAGGCGTTACGATGTTCCTGTAGCACAATACGAAGATGACGGTGATGATGTATGGTTTCTGGGGCGTTCAACTGCGCGGTCATCAGCGCCCGTACAAAGTCCCAATTTTTATACAGTCCAATTTTATTGCACAGTCAAATCTAGCCATAATCACAAATGCACAATACGATGATCCTTCCTTCCAAAAATCTCGAATGACTGGTGCTCCACAGCTTTAAGATATTTACTAAAGCATATCTTCTAAACACCGTGAGTTGCACTTGAAATGCTTATTTTCCAAACCGGGATTCTGGTGTATAACCCATCGTCAGCGGCATCTGATACAGAGGAACAAACAGCTATATGCACATCAGTTTATACAATATGACAATTGTACACACACTAAAGACCCAAATAAACTGGTACACCAACCCAATATCGTATAGGGCTGCCGCGAGCACGCAGAAGCGCCGGAACACGACGTGGCATGTCTGAAGTAGTGATGGACGGAACTGACACCATGAATTCTGCAGGGCTGTCCATAAATACGTAAGAGTACGAGGGAGTGGAGATCTCTTCTGAACAGCACGTTGCAAAGCATCCAAGATACGCTCAATAATGTTCATGTCTGGGGAGTCTGGTGGCCAGCGAAAGTGCTTAAACTCAGAAGAGTGTTCCTGGAGCCACTCTGTAACGATTTTGGACGTGTGGGGTGTGGCATTGTCCTGCTGGAATTGGCCACGTCCGTCGGAATGCACAACGGACATGAATGGATGCAGGTGATATAAAATGACGCTCACGAACGTGTCACCTGTCAGAGGCGTATCTAGACGTATCAGGGGTCCCATATCACTCCAACTGTACGCACTCCAATTGCACACACCCCACACCATTACAGAGCCTCTACCAGCTTCAACAGTCCCTTGCTGACAAGCAGGGTCCATGGATTCATGAGGTTATCTCCATACCCATACACGTCCATCCGCTCGATACACACGATGTGTGTCAGGTACTACGATAGGATATGAAATCCGTATCACATAGTGCTCAGATTGACTTGTACAGGGTGTTTCAAAAATGACCGGTATATTTGAAACGGCAATAAAAACTAAACGAGCAGCGATAGAAATACACCGTTTGTTGCAATATGCTTGGGACAACAGTATATTTTCCGGCGGACAAACTTTCGAAATTACAGTAGTTACAATTTTCAACAACAGATGGCGCTGCAAGTGATGTGAAAGATATAGAAGACAACGCAGTCTGTGGGTGCGCCATTCTGTACGTCGTCTTTCTGCCGTAAGCGTGTGCTGTTCACAACGTGCAAGTGTGGTGTAGACAACATCGTTTATTCCTTAGAACAGAGGATTTTTCTGGTGTTGGAATTCCACCGCCTAGAACACAATGTTGTTGCAACAAGACGAAGTTTTCAACGGAGGTTTAATGTAACCAAAGGACCGAAAAGCGATACAATAAAGGATCTGTTTGAAAAATTTCAACGGACTGGGAACGTGACGGATGAACGTGCTGGAAAGGTAGGGCGACCGCGTACGGCAACCACAGAGGGCAACGCGCAGCTAATGCAGCAGGTGATCCAACAGCGGCCTCGGGTTTCCGTTCGCCGTGTTGCAGCTGCGGTCCAAATGACGCCAACGTCCACGTATTGTCTCATGCGCCAGAGTTTACACCTCTATCCATACAAAATTCAAACGCGGCAACCCCTCAGCGCCGCTACCATTGCTGCACGAGAGACATTCGCTAACGATATAGTGCACAGGATTGATGACGGCGATATGCATGTGGGCAGCATTTGGTTTACTGACGAAGCTTATTTTTACCTGGACGGCTTCGTCAATAAACAGAACTGGCGCATATGGGGAACCGAAAAGCCCCATGTTGCAGTCCCATCGTCCCTGCATCCTCAAAAAGTACTGGTCTGGGCCGCCATTTCTTCCAAAGGAATCATTGGCCCATTTTTCAGATCCGAAACGATTACTGCATCACGCTATCTGGACATTCTTCGTGAATTTGTGGCGGTACAAACTGCCTTAGACGACACTGCGAACACCTCGTGGTTTATGCAAGATGGTGCCCGGCCACATCGCACGGCCGACGTCTTTAATTTCCTGAATGAATATTTCGATGATTGTGTGATTGCTTTGGGCTATCCGAAACATACAGGAGACGGCGTGGATTGGCCTCGCTATTCGCCAGACATGAACTCCTGTGACTTCTTTCTGTGGGGACACTTGAAAGACCAGGTGTACCGCCAGAATCCAGAAACAATTGAACAGCTGAAGCAGTACATCTCATCTGCATGTGAAGCCATTCCGCCAGACACGTTGTCAAAGGTTTCGGGTAATTTCATTCAGAGACTACGCCATATTATTGCTACGCATGGTGGATATGTGGAAAATATCGTACTATAGAGTTTCCCAGACCGCAGCGCCATCTGTTGTTGAAAATTGTAACTACTGTAATTTCGAAAGTTTGTCTGCCTGAAAATGTACTGTTGTCCCAAGCATATTGCAACAAACGGTGTATTTCTATCGCTGCTCGTTTAGTTTTTATTGCCGTTTCAAATATACCGGTCATTTTTGAAACACCCTGTGTATTACTACTGTCAAGTCTTACCGCAGCGACCGTTCCTGATCACGTCTGACAAAACTGTCACATAGTGTTAAAATGGAACTTACATGTTTACATTGCCTGCATTATGGTATTTCTAAGATCATTCTTACATACATCTGTGACATACACACATATATATGTAAAACACAATATTTGGACGATTGGTGTACGAAAGTAAAAAGTATAAATGGTGTAACATTGCGAAATAGCCCAACGTATCACGTCATAATAGATAATTTTATACGCAGGAATGGAGAGACTCCAAACCAACCTCATTCGGTTAAAACACTCTAGAAATTTTGTTCACTTTAGTGTCTCTCCATATCCTGCGTGTTGCGTTCTTTTGCAATTTTATATCTTTTGCACATTCTGCCTTCATACATCAACTATCCACAGATTGTATTTTACACGTGTTAATGCCTGTCACAGGTGTCTATAAGTATCATCTTAGAAATAGCAAAAGACGTGTAATGTCGACTACTTGACCTGTAAGTTCCATGTTAACATGTTAACAATTAATGAAAGATTTGACAGAGACGATCAAAAATTGTCACTGCCCAATATTTGAGTGAAAAAGCAAACGTGACGACATGTGTATACTATGTGATAGGACGGATTTCATTTTCTATCTCGCTAAACGCATGCATGTCATTGCTATAGACACTAATAATATGTTTCTACTATTATGTATACAGCTATCGTATTGTAGAAATTGATGTTCAAAATGGTTCAAATGGCTCTGAGCACTATGGGACTTAACAGCTGTGGTCATCAGTCCCCTAGAACTTAGAACTACTTAAACCTAACTAACCTAAGGACATCACACACATCCATGCCCGAGGCAGGATTCGAACCTGCGACCGTAGCAGTCGCACGGTTCCGGACTGCGCGCCTAGAACCGCGAGACCACCGCGGCCGGCAGAAATTGATGTATGCTGTAGAAATTGATGTACGCACAATTGTTTGTTCCTCTGTATCAGACGTCACAGACGACTGGTTATACACTCGAATACCTCTTTCACAAATAAATAATTAAGGACGACTCATGGTGTTTAGAAGATATCCTTTAATAAAAATCAAATCCTTCCTTGTGATGGGCAGACTCTGTCTTGAGAGTAGACCTGCCCTCAAGCAGCTGGCCAAATTGAGACACACGATGAATGAGACCTCTTTTAAACTCTGTCAGATGCTCACACGAATACTCGGCATCTAAGTGTTCTTCAAAGTGATCACTCAGCGTCTGAAGCTGTTTACGCCCCTTATATACCCTATTAGGCCTGGTAACAACACTAAACACGAACAACGGTAATGCTCTGTGGTGGCTGTTCGAGCGGCCACAGAAAATGGCAACTCTCATAATTTACATATCAGCTGATGGTGTGTACGTGTACGACGTTACTGTGTCATTCGACCATGTCTTCTCGCTGCTTCAAGTTTTTGCCAGGAAGTGCAATTATCAGCATGCTGAAAGACTCATGTGCGTATCAAGCTGAAATGGGTGTTCGGATCGCGTAAACCTAAATGTGTTTTTGAATTCTGCTCCCATTCAGCAGCAGTCCAATGTGTACCCACTACACCTTTTCGCTTGGTAATGGGCGCAATATTTATTTATTCATTTATTTAACGTGGAAATATTAGGAACTCTCTTACATCTAAGGAGACATGCTTATGAATTAATACTACAATTTGCATAGTACATGAGCAATATATAATAAATATAATAATAATGTGAATATGAATAGTAATAAATATGTGGAATTTAAAAAAGTCAGTCATATTAATACCGAAAAATTTGCTCATTACGTTTTATTCGAATGTGAGTAGTTGAATCTAATAACAAAGTGTTAAAGCAGTGCAGAAGGAATCAATGTGGAGAAAAAGTTGAGTTTCGATGGAAGAGCGTGAAATAACAAGGCAAGATCAGTAAATGAGATTAACTCCGCCCGAACAGACCATGAAGGCCCAGCGGTACCGACCGACCGCCGTGTCATCCTCGGCCCACAGGCGTCACTGGATACGGATATCGAGGGGCATGTGGTCAGCACACCGTTCTTCCGGCCGTATGTCAGTTTACCAGACCGGAGCTGCTATTTCTTAGTCAAGTAGCTCCTCTATTTTCCTCACACGGGCTGAGTACACCCCGCTTACGAACAGCTCTCGGCAGACCCGATGGTCACCCATCCAAGTGCTAGCCCAGCCCGACAGCGCTTAACTTCGGTGATCTGACGGGAACCGGTGTTACCACTGCGGCAAGGCCGTTGGCAGTAAATGAGATAGGAGAATGAAAAAAGATGTAGAAAGGAATGAGATTAGCGCAGATAGTTGAGCACCGCAATATTTTGCTGTATTGACACTCGCACTCAATAGGTATAACTTCTGATGAAGGGCACTAAGTTCTCGAAACCGGTAAAGAAATTAAATTTCTTTTATGCAGCTGGTTGCTTATTATTTATTTACATACATCAACAGCTCTTGGGGATGGATAGAATACTAAACAGATGGTTTCCAAAGTGACAGATACTGATTCCCAGTTGCAGGAAAACATCTGGGATACATCGAGAGGGAAGCTAAAGTGAAGTTACGTCAATGGTAACAGACTAAGCTTTAATCTCCTCTAAAATGTAGAATGGTTCTGCATAAGACTAAGGTTACTCGGTAATTTGTTCCGCAGACGTGTGCCTCAAATGTGGTAGAAGGAAGATTTACTGTTATGAAAAGATACTGCCAAGACTGGACGTATTCGATTTGGTACTGCAGTTATTAAACGAAGGAAGGTATTTGATATGCGAGGAGAGTTGCTGAGGACACCGGCAACTAAGCTGAAGTAAACAGAGCTTGTGAAAATAACGTCACCTATCCGGTCGCATCCAAATATAGCAAGCACTTATTTTATCAAAAAACCAAATGTTGCACCCATACCTTAGGCAAACCTTCATAGCCAGCTCTACTCCTCTGGAATTTTCCTTACCTATGTCTTGTTGAACTACATCACAGTTGGGCTAAGGACGGAAATGAGATTTTTTTAATTGGAGTTGAAAATATTTTTCTGAGTTTTCACATTAACATAGGCAGGAGATACAGTTCCTGTATATTGTTCTTCCCAATTTATATACTAGTCCCAGGTTATGCCAAGGTCGTTTACTGAATTTTTAAATGATAATTAAGCAGCATTAAGAAGCAATGGAGGAAGTGTTTCACGAAAATGTTCGCTGATCAACTTTGGATATGGTGTGAGCATGGACTGGCACTTCTTAGCGTTTATTCATATATAGAATGACAAAAGCAATGGATCAAGGATGGAACGCAAGAGAACCTGGCCGAGAACCCGAGAAAAATCTCGTCCTATGGAAAATCGCTAAGCGGGTCCATTGCTTCTATCTAGTCACTCTTTGACCAGTCTGGTGTGGCAGTTGAAGACAGAAAAACGAAAACCGAAGTTTTAAATTTCACGTTTAAGAAATAGCCCACACCGAAGAATCGTACAAACATATCGTCATTTGACCCTCGCACAGAGTCCCGTATGGATGACACAATATTAAGCATCCTTGCTGTATAGAAACAACTGAAAGAGTTGAAAAGAAATAAGTCTCCAGGTCCGAATGGAATCCCAACACGGTTTTACAAAGAGTACTCTATGGCGTTGGCCTCTTAGTTTGCGTTTATTGCGAATCACTGGCCCATCGCAAAGTCCCAAGCCACTTAAAGTGCAGGTGACTCCTGTATATAAGAAGGACAAAAGAACGGATCCGCAAAATTACAGTCTAATATCCATACATCGGTTATCTTCAGAATTCTAGAACATATTCTGAGATCGAATATAATAAATTTCTTAGCGACAGAAAAGTTTACGTCCACGAATCACTGTTTTAGAAAGAGTCGCTCGTTTGTAACTCAGCATGCCCTTTTTCTCACATGATATACTGCGAACTTTGGATGAAGGGCGAGAGGCAGGCTCCATATTTCAAGATTTTCAAAAAGCATTTGATACAGTATCCCCCTGCAGACAGTTAAAGAAGGTACGACGGTACGAAATAGGCTCCCAGATACACATCTCCGCGGAACTCACGGACTTCGAATGTGGTCATGTGATTGGGTGTCACTTGTGTCATACGTCTGTATGGGAGATTTCCACTCCTAAATACTGTTTCCGATGTGATAGTGAAGTGGAAACATGAAGGGACACGTGACAGCACAAAAGTGTACTGTTGAAGAGCAATTCGGGGATGGCGACTGCATCTTGCAACACGATCGAGCACCTGTTCATAATACACGGCCTGTGGCGGAATGGTTACACGACAATAACATAACTGTGATGGACTGGCCTGCACAAATTCCTGACCTGATTCCTATAAACACCTTTGGGATGTTTTGGAACGCCGACTTCGTGCAAGGCCTCACCGACCGACATCGATACCTCTCCTCAGTGCAAAACTCCGTGAAGAATGGGCTGCCATTCCCCAAGAAACCTTCCAGCACCTGATTGGACTATGCCTGCGAGATTGGAGCTGTCATCAAGGCTAAGGGTGGGCCAACACCATACTGAATTACAGCACAGACGATGGAGGGCGCCATGAACTTGTAAGTCATTTTCAGCCAGGTGTCAGGATACTTTTGATCACATAATGTATGTGAGTGGCTCGAAAACTTCTTGAGCCATAGAGCCCAGAACCAAAATCCTCGACAGCGTTTGTTCTTCAGAGACGAGGGTACGGTCGGGAGCGCACCAGGAAAATGTGATGGGACTGCTATATATACATAAATGAACTACCGAACAGGGAGGGATGCAGTCAGCTGTTGTTTGGTGATGATGCTGTGGTGCACGGGAAGGTGTCGAAGTTACTTTAGGAGGATACAAGACCAGTTAGACAAAATTTAAAGTTGTGTGACGAATGGCAGTTGGCTCTAAATATAAAAACATGTAAGTTAATGTGGATGAGTAGGAAAAAGAAGCCCGTAATGTTCGAATGTAACATTAACAGTGTTCTGCTTGACGTAGTCACGTCGTTTAACTTTGTAGGATAACGCTGGAAAGCGATATGAAATGGAAGGAGCATGTGAGGATTGTGGTAGGGAAGGTGAACGATCGACTTCGGTTTATTGCGAGAATTTTGGGAAAGTGTGGTTCATCTGCAAAGCAGATCACATATAGGAAGCTAGTGCGACCTATTCTTGAGTACCACTCGAGTGTTAGTGATCCATACCAGATCGGATCAAAGAAAGATACCGAAACAATTCAGAGGCGAGCAGCTAGAGTTGTTTTAGAAATTTGTGGTAAGGTACTATGGGACCAAACTACTGAGGTTATCGGTCCCTAGTCTTACACACTACTTAATCTAACTTATACTAACTTACGTTAAGAAAACACATACACACACACACACACACACACACACACACACACACACACACACCCATGCCCGAGGGAGCAGCGCAAACCGTGACAAGGCGTTTAGATTTGTTACCGATAGGTTAGAACAACACACAAGTATTGCGGTTGTGCTTCGGGAACTTAAATGGGAATCTCTAGAGAGAAAGCAACGTTGTTTTCGAGGAAAACTATTGAGAACATTTAGAGAACGGGCATTTGAAGCCAACTGCAGAACGATCCTACTGCTGCAAACGTACATTTCCCCTAACGAGCAGGGAGATAAGGTGCGAGCAAGCAGTGCTCAGTCGGAGGTATATACGAGTAGACAGTTGTTTTTCCCTTGGTCTGTCCGCGAGTGGAACAGGAAAGGAAACGGCAAGTAGTGGTACACGGCACCCTCCGCCATGCACCGTACGGTGATTTACGGAGTGTATATGTACACTACTGGTCATTAAAATTGCTACCCCAAGAAGAAATGCAGATGATAAACGGGTATTCATTGGACAAATATATTATACTAGAACTGACATGTGGTTACGTTTTCACGCAATTTGGGTGCATAGATCCTGAGAAATCAATACCCAGAACAACCACCTCTGGCCGTAATAACGGCCTTGATACGCCTGGGCATTCAGTCAGAGCTTGGATGGCGTGTACAGGTACAGCTGGCCATGCAGCTTCGACACTATACCACATTTCATCAAGAGTAGTGACTGGCGTATTGTGACGAGCCAGTTGCTCGGCCACCATTGACCAGTTGTTTACAATTGGTGACAGATCTGGAGAATGTGCCGGCAGGGCAACAGTCGAACATTTTCTGTATCCAGAAAGGCCCGTACAGGACCTGCAACATGCGGTCGTGCATTATCCTGCTGAAATGTAGGGTTTCGCAGGGATCGAATGAAGGGTAGAGCCACGGGTTGTAACACATCTGAAATGTAATGTCCACTGTTCAAAGTGCCGTCAATGCGAACAAGAGGTGACCGAGACGTGTCACCAATGGCACCCCATACCATCACGCCGGGTGATACGCCAGTGTGGCGATGACCAATACAAGCTTCCAATGTGCGTTCACCGTGATGTCGCCAAACACGGATGCGACCATCATGATGCTGTAAACAGAACCTGGATTCATCCGAAAAAAATGACGTTTTGCCATTCGTGCACCCAGGTTCGTCGTTGAGTACACCATCGCAGGCACTCCTGTCTGTGATGCAGCGTCAAGGGTAACCGCAGCCATGGTCTCCGAGCTGATAGTCCATGCTGCTGCAAACGTCGTCGAACTGTTCATGGAGATGGTTGTTGTCTTGCAAACGTCCCCATCTGTTGACTCAGGGATCGAGACGTGGCTGCACGATCCGTTACAGCCATGCGGATAAGATGCCTGTGATCTCGACTGCTAGTGATAGGAGGCCGTTGGGATCCAGCACGGCGTTCCGTATTACTCTCCTGAACCCACCGATTCCATATTCTGCTAACAGTCAAAGGATCTCGACCAACACGAGCGCAATGTCGCGATACGATACACCGCAATCGCGATAGGCTACAATCCGACCTTTATCAAAGTCGGAAACGTGATGGTACGCATTTCTCCTCCTTACACGAGGCATCACAACAACGTTTCACCAGGCAACGCCGGTCAACTGCTGTTTGTGTATGAGAAATCGGATGGAAACTTTCTTCCTGTCAGAACGTTGTAGGTGTCGCCACCGGCGCCAACCTTGTGTGAATGCTCTGAAAAGCTAATCATTTGCATATCACAGCATCTTCTTCCTGTTGGTTATATTTCGCGTCTGTAGCACGTCAGCTTCGTGGTGTAGCAATTTTAATGGCCCGTAGTGTAAATGTAGAATCTAGAGGGCACTTGTTCCCATGATGACTTCCCCGACGAAGAAATGACTTGCACACATTTGGTTTTGACGTGGCTGCAGAACCACGTGATTCTTCTTTATTTTTCCCTACACTACCACCACTGCCTATATTTTTTAAAACACCCGGCTTGATTAGGGCCCCTGAATTATGGCAGACCATAATGAGCACAGATTTCTGATGGCATTAAAGAATCTCAGTATGACGCGGAGAAATGGAAAACAAGAGAAGAAACAGACGGCAGACGGCGGAATTCATCATGCCACGAGGCGGGAGCGCACCGATTAATAACCGCGTAAAAACGAGGCGCCGGCTGCTTCCTAGGGTGATACGGCTCCTGCTAAATCTTCACGCCGCCTGCTCCGTCTCGTACTTCCTCAGATACAGCACGGAATCTACAATACAGTGGAGCACAAAGTCAGGTGTAAAGATTCTCTCAATATTAACGATAACCAACGGTACGTTAGATTGAACTTTTTTCTTCTTGCTTAAAACACGAACAGTAATGGAAACATAGAATGGCGGAGTTGTTGGAATGTTAGATGCCCAAAACGTCGTAGATCAGTAACTATTCAGGTTATTTCAGTAAATGATGGCATGAATTGTGTAATGACTGCAGCGGTTTCAACTGATTCGTCCATATCAACAGCCCATAAACACTCTTCGGCGACGGCTGAGTTAAAACACGCTACTAATCTACATTTCAACGAGAATTCTACCGGTGTCCTGTAGTAGGTATATCGTCGAGATGTTGATTTCTAGCGTGCCATCGCCTAATAAGTTTGTATGCGCTACTGATAAGGACTAGTATTTGAAACTGCTACGGTCAGTTCATGTGAGCACTGGCCGAAATAAATCGCGTAGTTAAAACAATGTTCTCAGTGATGCTCTTTGCCAATAATACGGCAAATATGAAGTGTTGAGCGATGAAACAATCCCCTTTATCCGTCTGACGTGTTCGCACCAAACTAAATGCTCGTCTCGTGCTTCCTCAGATACAGCATGGAATCTACAATAACTGTTGCTCGTCTCCAGCGGTGTTTACGTTGGTGACTGAACTATCCTTTGCGAAACAACCACACATCCTAATAAGAGTTGTCGTTACAGGTTAATAGGTTCTCTAGAGGCATTTGGAGCAAAATGCGTGATGAGGCGAAAATTTCAAACGATCATATCTTGGTAAGTTTTTCTTTCTTCTTCATTTTCATTACGCTTAGTACTGGTATTCGAGGTAGGCAGTGCCCCCGTCGTACGTCTCGCGTTGGAATCATAAGATAGCGATTAGAACGCATAAAAAGAGTATTTAGCCATTTCCTTTCGCTCTGTTCACAACTGGGATAGGGCAGAGAGTGCCTAATACGGGTTCAAAGTTCCCTCACTATCTATCGCACATTTTCTAATGATCCGAACCCAAGCGGTGTAGTACTCTTAATAGCATGAACACTAGTAACACTTGTTGTGTTAGTAACTGTAGTCAGTTTCCAGAAACGCAGATAGCCAAACGTTTCTAAATGACTGACGATTCAGTAGAAACAAAAGGTTTGAAGTCTGCTGATAACATTGTAATTCTGTAAAACGCAGCATAGGGGTTGGATAAATATTTGAACTGAATGGACAGTGTCTTGAGAAGAGATTACAAATTGAGCATCAGCAAAAGTAACACAAGGCTAATGGAATGTAGTCAAATTAAATCAGATGCTGAGGGAATTATATTAGAAAATGATACGCTAAGAATGGTGAGTTTTGCTGTTTGGGCACTATAGCTGATGATGGCTGAAATAGAGACAATATGAAATGCAGACTGGCAACACCACGAAAAACCTTTCTCCAAAAGATGAATGTGTTAACATCTACAGGGTGCGCCAGAAGTCACGATCGAAAAGTATTCGAGTAACTTAACATATATTGATCCGAAAATGTATTCTAGGTTGAAAATAGTGTACCCTGCCGCTAGTACATCTGTCTTCTGGTAGAGGTCTCTAATTTTCCCTGCCCGGAGTACATGTGTCTTCTGGTAGAGGTCTACATCTACCTGGGTACTCTGCAAGTCACATATAAGTGTCTGGCAGAGGGCAGATTACAATAATGCAGGCGTCACACCATTAAAATACGGCATGTGATCGTGTTGTTTTGCTTCTGGTTTTGGCAAATGCTACAGCATGTGATGGTATTTCGTTTTGCTACTAAGGTGATACTGTAGTAAATATTTGTGATATAATGACGGGTCAAGCAGATTCACAATTGAAGAACACCGTCTTCTTAGAGTATTGGTGCGTGAAAAGGAACGAACGGGTGAAGCATATGATAAAATTAGGGAAAACTTTTTTTAATCGCTTCAAGAAAGATCTGCTAACGGAGGTTAATCTTCGTAAACTGAAAAGAAAGGCTTTTGTAACTGGGCCTGTGACAGATGCATCACGCAGTGGATGACCCAAGAAATATGAAAACGGTAATGAAGTCACAGAGCTCTTAAATGCAACAGCGATTCGATCACCAGCAAAATCGATAATGAAGCGGTCGCGGAGATGAACTGTCCCAGAGCCTACATGCGTCGCTGGATGAAGGAAGAAGGTTACTATTCATTTCGACCCGGCAGCATCATTGAATTACGGGATCATGATGTGAATACGCGACGTGATTGGTGTGGACAATTACATGCAGCTTTTCCCACATTAGTAGCTCGTCGTAAGGTTATGAGGACAGCGAATAGCCGCGCGGGATTAGCTGAGCGGTCTAAGGCGCTGCAGTCATGGACTGTGCGGCTAGTCCCGGCGGAGGTTCGAGTCCTCCCTCGGGCATGGGTGTGTGTGTTTGTCCTTAGGATAATTTAGGTTGAGTAGAGTGTAAGCTTAGGAACTGATGACCCAAGCAGTTAAGTCCCATAAGATTTCACACACATTTGAACATTTGACAGCGAATGTTCTGTATATCTTAGCTCCTGGTCACGAATTGATTATATCTGGGCGAAAGACAACCACTTAGAATGATAACTACCGAAATGCTGCGCCGGGCAAGCAGACGCATATGGCAGCGAATCCACGTCTGAGCCGAGAAGGATGGTCAGCATACGGAGAGAGTTTGAAATACGAGGGGCTTTCAGTAGGAATTAAAACATATTATTTTTCGTCGGCCAACTTCGATTGAATAATATGCAGAATTTGTTGTGGAACATCGTGGAACATTCCCGCTTCAGCCCCTATAGTTTCTTAAGTGCCGATAGGTGGCGGCGCTATTCATAGCCTTCAGACACTCTCATTCTAATCAATCGACGGATCACTGTCAAACACCTAGCTGCTCAACTGGACATGAGGCAAATTAGACGCTGGCTCAGACGTCAACCAGCTGAATGGTACCATGCAGGCATACAGACCCTCCCACTCAAGTGGAGAAAGGCCGTCACATTGAACGGAGATTGTGCTGAAAAAGAGGGTTTTGTAGCCAAAAGAACGGAGAATAATAAGCTACATTGGTATCCTGTATATAACCAACCTGTTTTCAGAAAAAATGTGTTGCGTTACTTACTGAACGCTCCTCATACGTGAGAATATACCTGTCTATGTTATTCCACTCTTGCACGTATCGTTATCTGTCAATACAATTTCTGCCAGAGCTAGAGAGTCGTTTCATGTTGTGTTTGCCTTTCACGTTGCTTCTTGTTTTGACAAAATACCATTAAACACATCCGATAGTGACTTCTGGCCCACCTTGCAAAAAAATTTAAGTGTCTGGAAGTCTTTTTTGTAGGTATTTGTCACGCAAGTAAAACGCGAACTTGTAACGAATTTATATAACGAGAGAATGGAAGCTTTTGAAATGAGGTGCTCCAGACGGATGCTAAAGATTAGACTGTATTTAGTGAGGGAGTACCGAATCGAATCACAGAGAAAATAAATTTGTAGCACAACTTATCTGAGAGAAGGGATCGGTTGATAGGAAACATCGTGAGGGCTCGTCAAATTGATTATGGGGAGAAGTGACGGGTGGGATGTGTAAATTTCAGAGGAAATGGTTCAAATGGCTCTGAGCACTATGGGACTCAACTGCTGTGGTCATAAGTCCCCTAGAACTTAGAACTACTTAAACCTAACTAACCTAAGGACAGCACACAACACCCAGCCATCACGAGGCAGAGAAAATCCCTGACCCCGCCGGGAATCGAACCCGGGAACCCGGGCGTGGGAAGCGAGAACGCTACCGCACGACCACGAGATGCGGGCAAATTTCAGAGGAACACGAAGACCCGACTACAGTAAGCAGGTACAAGCAGATGGTGTTTACAGTACTTGTGTAGCGATTAGACGAGCGTGGAGAGCTGCACGGAATCAGTCATCGGACTGAAGACCACAAGAACAACGACAACGAATCAGTTTAGTTGAAATAGAAAATGGTACAAGTTTTTGAAAATTCACAGTTATTGCTAAAAAGAGGCAATCTTTTTTAATTGTTAATAAAGATCGAGGATGCTATTTCTATCTTGCTGTAAAGGAAGTGTTTCACTGGGAACTGTTGAGATAATGTAAGAAAGACGAATGTCACCTAAGTGCGTGATTCACCATCAGCGTGCAGACTTACGAACGTCGTTAGAAAAAAAAAAAATCGGGAGGTAATAGCTTGAGTTTGATATCACAGCGTCCGTAGCAGGAGTGAATTTTACAAGTGACTTAACTGTTCTCGAAATAGATCAATGCCTACACAACTTCCGCTTTTATTAATCACCTGCGAACGCTCTAATCTCCGGCAGGTACGGCAGAGCACGCCTTTATTTTTTAAAAGCAAACACTGAACACAATATCCGACCAGCGTCGAAGCTTGCATTATATTTTACACTGAAGTAATAATCAATGAGAAACAAGTACTTTATATAACTTGCTACAAAACGGCAAAAAGAAGCCACTCATTGACTGTGTATATATGCCAAAAGCTTTCACCCTTCCTGCAGGTTCCAATTCCCCTCAGCTCGACAGCTTTAAATGCGCCAGAAAGGTAACTGTCAGTAGCGTTTTTGGCTCTCACTGTGCGCCAGTCACTTTCAGAGACGGAGAATGGAACAAAAGTATTCGGAATAGCGAATACGATTAGAATCTAGCTGCACAAGTTGTGACAAATGGAAACTTGTGGGGGACTGGGTCGCCTTAACAAGTTCGGCTATTCGAGCACGCAAATTGATTCGACTGTAGGAGTGTCTTAATAGTAAATAATAAATATATTAAAACTGTATGTATGATGCGGAATTTTTCACGCATCCCAGTGATTATAACGTCATATCTCCTGGACTATGTATCGTACAATGATATATTCGGTAGGTACATTCAGCGGCATTTGTGAATACTGTCAGCGAAATATGTTGCGAATAGAGTTGGTAGCAAGGAAGTAATAAATTTAAACGTCGTGCGTGATGCGGCAGTTTTTCAAGGGTCTCAAGGTTTCTGAGGTCATATCTCCTCATCTATGTATCACACAATGACATAATTTTGTAGGTATGTTCCGCGGCATATGTGGATACTGTATGCAAAATCTTTTGCGAATGGAGTTCGTGGCAAAAAGTAACAAATTTAAACGTCATGTAGAGTGCGGCAGTTTCTCGTGCATCTCATTGTTTATGACGCCATATCTTCTGAACTATGATAGCTCTGTGTCCCTTACGCTGTCAGCGATTGCATGGGATATGAGTAGAAAGTTTGGTCGAAACCGGTCCACTGGAGTAATACGAGACTTAAGGATAGGGGTGTGGAGATAAAAGCTCTGTGCTCGTATTTCGGTAATCAATCAATACAAGGATGTCCACACTTAGATGAAATGTAATTACCGCGATAATGGGACTGGTATTCCTTTAAGTATCATTATGAAAGATATTCCATTATGAATAATCTCATAACTCGGATATCTGTACGAGAACAACTGAAGTAAACTGATGAAAAAATAACTACAAGAAAGAATACAGAGCGCAGAATTTCTTAAGTACACATACCCACCAATACGGAAGTGGCGGGCAAATGGATAACTCATTGAGTTGAATGTGTAGGGCAACTGCGTAAGGAAACTATTGCAGGGTGAATCACCGCTCGACCTTCGTCGCTGTACTCCGCTGTTAGCTGCCCGGTACTTTTGTCAGAAAGGATTTCCTCATCGAGGAAGTGATGAAACCAGACAGCTGAGTACACAATCACGCGCAGTTCTCAGCTGAGTGCTGTAGCGAAAACATCGCTACCACGTATCTGTGTAAACGCAGATATATAAAGTGTATCAGTGATTGCTGTACTTTGGGCATGAGCACAGTAATTACAGTGAGTCGTGTACGAAGCAACAGTATCTGTTCAGCTTAAGCCTACATGTGTCTGGGAAAGAAAATCAACTGCTCAGGAGATCACGTCAATGAAAATGCAGCAGTATTGTTCGACAACTGATGTCGTCGGATACCAAGTTCCAAACGCACCGTTCCAGCACGTAAGTACACGAGCTTCCACAATCGACAAAAATCACTCTGAAACGACATAACGTTCTAATCAGCGCAGTTTAGATTCGTTTGATCGTTCCATTATCTTTAAATTTACGGGGCGCACGATTGTGACGATTTTGCTCTACGGTCGGTTTCTTCGTGAAATGTTAATGTGGTCTCTAACGTGCGTCTGTCAATTGTACGTGATTGTAATCAGTGTGCATGGTGTTTAGCATCATATCTGTGTTGTCGATGTTGAGAGGGAAGGTTATGGGTGGAGTCGTTGCCTGTACACAGCCTGCTTCTCCCGATCCCAGCAGGTCGCCGAACCCAGTGTCCCATTCCGACGGATGGATCCCCATCAACAGTGTCATAAACCCTCTCTCCACGAGACACTGCAGAGAGGTAATGGAAATGAGCGTTTGGCGTCATTGGACGGGAGGCCCCTTGCGGGGCAGGTCCGGCCGCGTTGGTGCAGGTCTTACTACATTCGACGCCACATTGGGCGACCTGAGGGCCGGATGGGCATGAAATTATGATGAAGACAACACAACACCCAGTCCTAAGCGGAGAAAATCTCCGACCCAGCCGGGTATCGAACCCGGGGTCGTAGGACGGCAATCCGTCACGATGACCACTGAACTATCGGGGCGTACACTGCGGAGAGGGGTGGAATATAAACCAGGATTGGGCCGGCCGTAGTGGCTGAGCGGTTCTAGGCGCTACAGTCATGAACCGCGCAACCGCTACGGTCGCAGGTTCGAATTATGCCTCGGGCATGGATGTGTGTGATGTCCTTAGGTTAGTTAGGTTTAAGTAGTTCTAAATTGTAGGCAACTGATGACCTCAGATGTTGATTCCCAGAGTGCTCAGAGCCATTTGAGTCATTTTTTTTGCGCTAAAACAAGACCAACCAACCGGAAGACGAAAACGGACAACTGTGCCAACGTTGAACACCGTTCATGATACTGAGTACAGGGCTTCCTCTAAGAGGCGTCGAGCAGCAGACTGCAGCGGAAAGATTAGCAGATAAATTAGATCACACATGCTTCAAGGTTCGTACTGGATGGCTGCTCATATTTAGTAATTGGCACAGTATTGCTAATGAGAAAGTCTGTCGAGAAAGACTCGGTGCCGATTTCGCATTTCGTAAGGAGTTAAAAACTGTTTTACAAGAGGGAAATTCGTCTTTAATACACCTACCAACTTTATAGATATTAATCCATATTACGAAAAAAAAAAACGTTTACACTAAAAGAGATGCGGAACAAGTGATCAAAGAACAGTGCAAAAAAGAGCCTCAATCACTAATATGTTCCTTCTTTAAGCCATTACCAACATACTGTGGCCGAGCGGTTCTAGGTGCTTCAGTCCAGAACCTCGCTGCTCCTACGGTCGCAGGATCGAATCCTGCCTCGGGCATGGATGTGAGTGATGGTTCAAATGGCTCTAAGCACTATGAGACTTAACATCTGAAGTTATCAGTCCCATAGACTTAGAACTACTTAAACCTAACTAACCTAAGGACATCACACACATCCATGCCCGAGGCAGGATTCGAACCTGCGACCGTACCAGCAGCGCGGTTCCGGTCTGAAGCGCCTAGAATCGCTCGGCCACACTGGCCGGCTATGTGTGTGACGTCCATAGGTTAGTTAGGTTTATAGTCCAGTGAAACTGTCAGAAAAAAAGCCTGTACCTTGCAAAAGGTGGGGTAGAAGATTTTATTTTTTGAACTCGTTCATATTGTTGGAAAGGTTAGAAAACGAAATTGTGCCAACAAAATTTCTCTTGGGAAAACTTTCTGCAGTCAAAAAACTTCGAAAATTTCGGACTTTTTTCAAAATATCTCAGTTTCATTTGCTCCTATCGCTTTGACGTCTATTTCCTTTTTTAAAGAGCACAAAATTCTCTACAAATTTGATTCTTACCATTTTTTTCTACTCCCAGTATCTAAGGCGCTACAGCACGTCAAAAAATACCATTTTTTTTTCAAATTTCGAGCAAAGTGGCAAATTACCTAATTTTTGAACACTGTTATTTCAGTTTCTATCGGTGTAGTATAAACGTATTACTCATCATGTTATTCATTGGAATTTACCATGTCGCTCTGCTGCAGGGCCAGGACAAACAGCATCATATTCAGTAACTACGAACACATTCACGTCGGATTGCGTGAAGTTGATTTGTGTTACAATATGTAATACGATTGCATGCAGGTGCCGTACATTTTCTACAGTTAATTGACGTTAATGATCAGTTATAAGAAAAATTATGTAGGAATTGTTCTTTAGCGGACAAAAGCGTATTTATTCTTTGGCCTTCGTTCCAGTGGAAGATATGAAGTCGGGTGGACCGAGTGAATTTTTTGTCATTGATGGAGGGTACCTTATCCACAAAGTGACTTGGACTCGAAATGTTTGCTTCAAATTAATAGCCCAAAGGTATGTTTCTTACCTGCAACGTCATTTTGGATCTCAATTTGCTATTGTATTTGATGGGTATCCATGTGAGGGAGACAAATGTAGCACAAAGAGTGCTGAGAGGATTCGTAGGTCCAAAAAACATTCTTCGGTTGACGTTGTGGTTGAATCAGAGATGGTGAACCAAGTCCCTCAGGAAAAGTTCTTGTACAACGAACGAAACAAGATGCGTTTGATCACACTTCTTAAAAAGGAATTTCTGGAGTGTAACATTGAATTGCTCCAGGCACAAGAAGATGCTGACGTTATGACTGTAGCATCTGCCATTTCAAGAACCAAAGATTTTGGAAGTGTTGTCATTGTAGGAGAAGATGTTGACCTGCTTGTGCTCATGACCGGTTTGGGGCAAGGCATTGAAAACTTATCTTTCTTAAAGCCAGCAAGAAGAAATGCAAAAGACAAGTGGTTTTCCACTGCAGCTTACAAGTTTGACAGTGAATATATTCTGTTCACTTACGCCTTTAGCGGATGTGATACAACATCCGCTTTTTTAGGTCAAGGAAAAATTAAGTGCTGCAATATTGTTGCGAAAAATGAACACCTAACCTCAGCCCTTTGCACGTTCAATAAACCACATGCTACCCGTGTAGAAATAATAACAGCAGGAGAACAGGTTACTATCGCATTGTATAGTGGAGGCGTCAGCAGTTTCCACACACTAGACCATTTGCGGTACCAGCTATTCGACAAGTCTGCCACAAAAAGCAAACTGAATCTTGCACGGTTGCCACCTATACAAGATGCTGCACATCATTCGTTGCGGACTTATCAACAATTCCGAAGTTGGATGGGAAACTGGAAACCTCCTGAGAAATGGGGCTGGAATCACAGTGACCACGGTCCAATACCCGTCATAATGAGCCAAGATCCAGCACCTGAAGCACTTCTTCACATTGTTTCATGCTCATGCAAGCTGAACTGTGGCGGAGCGTGCTCCTGCAGAAAAGCGGGTTTGAAATGTTCTTCAATTTGTAAGAAATGTATTGGGGTCAACTGTGAAAATGTGCCAAAATTTTTATATGAAGACAGTGAAGAAGATGTCATGGAGGATGTTGAGGAAACCGCTGACGAAATCAACGAACTTGCTGAGGCTGACTCGCTGTTTAAAGAAGAGGTCAATCTGGGATCAACTCCGTGCACAGACCCTGAATCCGTAAATCAAGGAATTTCTGGTGACACTGAGGAACCCGGCCATCAAAACGTTGGAAGTGATGCTCATATCTGTCTCAAGTGCGCTAAAGTGCGATCTTACAAGTATTGCACACCCAGAACTGTCAACATTTTTTGGTAACTGACAATGCATTTTAATTGTAATAAAGCTACTTATTTTTAATGTCAACTGCGTGGCATTTATACACAAGAATAATTACCTACCTAATTAGGTTGCCTATTGCAGCTAATAATAGTTCAGTTTCCTGAGGCAAATTACACTCCTGGAAATTGAAATAAGAACACCGTGAATTCATTGTCCCAGGAAGGGGAAACTTTATTGACACATTCCGGGGGTCAGATACATCACATGATCACACTGACAGAACCACAGGCACATAGACACAGGCAACAGAGCATGCACAATGTCGGCACTAGTACAGTGTATATCCACCTTTCGCAGCAATGCAGGCTGCTATTCTCCCATGGAGACGATCGTAGAGATGCTGGATGTTGTCCTGTGGAACGGCTTGCCATGCCATTTCCACCTGGCGTCTCAGTTGGACCAGCGTTCGTGCTGGACGTGCAGACCGCGTGAGACGCCGCTTCATCCAGTCCCAAACATGCTCAATGGGGGACAGATCCGGAGATCTTGCTGGCCAGGGTAGTTGACGTACACCTTCTAGAGCACGTTGGGTGGCACGGGATACATGCGGACGTGCATTGTCCTGTTGGAACAGCAAGTTCCCTTGCCGGTCTAGGAATGGTAGAACGATGGGTTCGATGACGGTTTGGATGTACCGTGCACTATTCAGTGTCCCCTCGACGATCACCAGTGGTGTACGGCCAGTGTAGGAGATCGCTCCCCACACCATGATGCCGGGTGTTGGCCCTGTGTGCCTCGGTCGTATGCAGTACTGATTGTGACGCTCACCTGCACGGCGCCAAACACGCATACGACCATCATTGGCACCAAGGCAGAAGCGACTCTCATCGCTGAAGACGACACGTCTCCATTCGTCCCTCCATTCACGCCTGTCGCGACACCACTGGAGGCGGGCTGCACGATGTAGGGGCGTGAGCGGAAGACGGCCTAACGGTGTGCGGGACCGTAGCCCAGCTTCATGGAGACGGTTGCGAATGGTCCTCGCCGATACCCCAGGAGCAACAGTGTCCCTAATTTGCTGGGAAGTGGCGGTGCGGTCCCCTACGGCACTGCGTAGGATCCTACGGTCTTGGCGTGCATCCGTGCGTCGCTGCGGTCCGGTCCCAGGTCGACGGGCACGTGCACCTTCCGCCGACCACTGGCGACAACATCGATGTACTGTGGAGACCTCACGCCCCACGTGTTGAGCAATTCGGATGTACGTCCACCCGGCCTCCCGCGTGCCCACTATACGCCCTCGCTCAAAGTCCGTCAACTGCACATACGGTTCACGTCCACGCTGTCGCGGCATGCTACCAGTGTTAAAGACTGCGATGGAGCTCCGTATGCCATGGCAAACTGGCTGACACTGACGGCGGCGGTGCACAAATGCTGCGCAGCTAGCGCCATTCGACGGCCAACACCGCGGTTCCTGGTGTGTCCGCTGTGCCGTGCGTGTGATCATTGCTTGTACAGCCCTCTCGCAGTGTCCGGAGCAAGTATGGTGGGTCTGACACACCGGTGTCAATGTGTTCTTTTTTCCATTTCCAGGAGTGTATTTTGTGAGCGTGTGTATCTGTCTGTGTGTGTGTGTGTGTGTGTGTGTGTGTGTGTGTGTGTGTGTGTGTCTTAATGATGTATTTTTATATTTATAGTTTTACAAATACCAGGGCAGAGGTGCTCCACAGTGAACTTGAGGTAGTGATGTAAGAATCACAATAGTTGGGTGCCCAGCAATCCTCAAGTTGCATACAGAGAAATTGAATACCTGAAAGTGAGGTGGTAAATTCCAACATATAACATGATGTATAATGTATTTATACTACACAAACAGAAACAGAAAAAATAGTGTTCAAAAATATCTTGCCACTATGCTCAAAATTTGAAAAATTGGTATTTTTTTAGGCGCTGTAGCGCCTTAGATATTGGGAGTAGAAAAAAATGGCAACAATCAAATTTGTAGAGAATTTTGTGCTCTTTAAAAAAGAAAATAGACGTTAAAGCGATAGGAGCAAATGAAACGGAGATATTTTTAAAAAACTGAAAAAAGGCCGAAATTTTCCAAGTTTTTTGACTGCAGAAAGTTTTCCCAAGCGAAATTTTGTTGGCAAAACTCGGTTTTCTAATCTTTCCAATCATATGAACGAGTTGAAAAAATAAACTCTTCTACCCCACCTTTTGCGAGGTATATCTGCAATTTGACTGGACTATTATGTTTAACAACAAATACTGACGATGAGGATATTGTCATGACGCCAGCGTCAGGTAGTATTGCCTCTTTGGCTGCTGCGGACTGTATCGCTACAGATCCTAATGAGAGCAGTAAATAACTGGTATTCTATGTACCTTTCCACAGTAAGTGTAGCATATAAATATCCAGTAGACTGTGTATTACCATTTTCTTTTACTAAATACTGTAATGTTAGTGTACGGTAGTGGAGATATCAAGTTTGTTTAACGTAACCTTTGAATACGTACAACGATTTAAATTTGTTTAATCATATCCTTCATTACTGAGACATCCTTATATCAACTGTTTACAAAATTATACTGTACAGTATTTCACATAATATTACACTTCATCTAGTATTTAAATAATCACTAGACAGAATGAGATTTTCACTCTGCAGCGGAGTGTACGCTGACATGAAACTTCCTGACAGATTAAAACTGTGTGCCGGACCGAGACTCGAACTCGGGACCTTTGCCTTTGGCAGGCAAGTGCTCTACCATGTCAGACGAGATACTGGCAGAAGTACAGCTGTGAGGACAAGTCGTAAATCGTACTTGTGTAGCACAGTTGGTAGAGCACTCGCCCGCGAAAGGCAAAGGTCCCGAGTTCGAGTCTCGGTCCGGCACACAGTTTTAATCTGCCAGGAAGTTTTTTAATCACTACGTACATTGTATGTTGTATTCTAATTATAGCTACATCTAATTGTTTTAGAAAACATTTCTATAAAGTGGACTGGCACTTGGGCCAGTTACACCCAATTTCTTAAGTTTCACTGTAACACTGGCGCCGCATTCGTTGCTGAATTGTCTGAGTTACGTCTCATCGGTATTCATAATAGTTCAATACATCAGTCAGGATACGTCCATGAATGCTCAATGACCCGTAAGTATTTACATTCACACGCAACGAAAAAGTATAGCGTACGGGATCTGGCGAGACGGGGAACGATTAACTATTACTGTTTGAAGTACACAATATTTCAGATTGCTTAACATTCATCACATGTACCTGCCTCAGAACCAAAATTCTAATCGTCTAGCTTCTTTTAATAGGTAGTTTGCGTGTTTTATGGTTCAGTAAGATAGCGAGACCAATGCACTCTTATTTATGTAAGGAGGGAGTAGTAAGGGATAGGGAATTTTGTAATTGTAAACCCGTGATCTACGTGTCAGATGTGGATATTCTAAGGCTACGCCACAACTGATTTAAGACAGAAAAAGAGAGAGAGAAAGTAATAACAAATGGAGTGTGCACTGTACTGCCTATACGGAAATTCTATGGTCTTAAGGACAGATTATAGTTCTTGGTTTTACCATTTCCTTGTTACAATCCATACGAACACCCAGGTTCCATGTTCCAAGCGCTACGCGTAGTATCGTAGGGGTTTTGATCACTCGGCCTTGTTTTTCTATCCATTGTCGACGTTCCTATAATTTGTGAATAAAAACAGAATTGGTAATGGAAATCTGCTTCACAGTGAGAACACATGAACTAATTTGAGCCCATTATTGTACGTGAATGAGCTAAAAATCTACTTACAAATGTTTTTATCACCTAATAGGGTTTCGCCTTTCGCTATTTATAGTCGACTTGGAACGTTACGTTACAATGGGTGGATCTCATTCCATAGTTAAGGAGTAAACCCATCGCAAGGGCTACTTCTTAGTGAGGTTTCTAAAGGCTCTATATATCGTTACTTGAAGTGGAAGAAATAAAGACATTTTCATAGGTCTTCACCTAGTTGTTCTTATTCTTTCTTTTCACTGGGGGGGGGGGGGGCGGCACACCATTGATATTATTTTTTAGTAGGTTTTCAATGACATTTGCCGCATTTGGGCATTGAAATGAATCAATGGTAACAGATGAAAAATTGTGTCCGAGAGGGCTTGAAACCGGATTTCCCGCTAAACGCGAGCGATCGCGTTAACCGCCTCGGCCATTCGAGGTCGCTTCCCATCCGACCCAATTCCCAGCCTGTTAAAGACAACTGGTGTAGCCTCTCATTCGCAATTTCGTATTCCCCCGAGAGACCAGTCTTGTTGTGCATCCGATCTACGCTACTATAAAAAGACAAGTCGTAGTTTAACGCTGCTACCAAAAATCTCGAAAATTTCTTGACTGATTTAGTTTAGCTATTTACAAGACGTTCTAATAAACGTTCGGGCGGCAATAACCTATATTTCGAAAATATAGACGGTAAATAAATATATGTACCATACAAATGCGATGGGTTTTTAGCAAACATCTCGAAATGTTCTTGCTCGATTTGCTTCACATTTTACGTGACACTCTAATATGCGATAGGACAGACAAGGCTAACATTTTCATTGCACACTGAAGAGCTAAACAAAATGGTATACCTGCCTAACATCGTGTAGGGCCCCCGCGAGCACGTAGAAGTACTCGACTAATGCCTGAAGTAATGCTGGCGGGAACTGACACCATGAATTCTGTAGGGCTGTCAAAAATCCGTAAATGTCCGAGGGGGTGGGGATCTCTTCTGAACAGCACGTTGCAAGGCATTCCAGGTGTGCTCAGTAATGTTCATGTCTGGGCCAGCGGAAGTGTTTAAACTCAGAAGGGTGTTCCTGGAGCACATTCTAGCAATTCCGGACGCTACCTCGGTGATGCCGTGTCCCATCGCTCGTGTGCCGACTATAACACTGTGTTCAAACTCACTTGAATCTTGATAGCCTGAAATTGTAGTATCAGTAACCGATCTAACAACTGACCCAGACAGAAGACTTGTTGTCTTATAAAGGGGTTATCGACCGCAGCGCCGTATTTTGCCTGTTTACAAATCTCTGTATTTGAAAACGCATGCCTATATCAGTTTCTCTGGCGCTTCAGTTGATAACGTACGAGGGCCTTTCCACATTAACTTTCACTTTATTTTTGGCGTCAGTCATCGTGCACCATTTGACTCATCATCAAAGCTGCAATTATGCAGTACTTTGGTTTAACTTTAGGTAGCAGAACAATCACTAGAAGCGTAATCCCTGCACAGTTCAGCCTGTTTTTCAACCGCTGTCATCATGTGGACGGACAACATGGCGTATGATCATCGAGGACAGCGCTGTATGGTGGTGGTGATTAGTGTTTAACGTCCCGTCGACAACGAGGTCATTAGAGACGGAGCGCAAGCTCGGGTTACGGAAGGATGTGGAACGAAATCGGCCGTGCCCTTTCAAAGGAACCATCCCGGCATTTGCCTGAAACGGTTTAGGGAAATCACGGAAAACCTAAATCAGGATGGCCGGAGACGGGACTGAACCGTCGTCCTCCCGAATGCGAGTCCAGTGTGCTAACCACTGCGCCACCTCGCTCGGTACAGCGCTGTATGACGAGACTTCTGTGAAAAGAAGGTATAAACACTGCGGATATTCACAGACGATTGGTGGCAGTGCGTGGAAAGGGTGCATCCTTCACGAAAAGAGCTCTTTCAACACGACAGCGTTCGCCCCCATACGAATCGGAAGACCACAGGTGCAATAGTCGAAATTAGTTTCCAGTTACTGACACATCCACCGTATAATCCAGATGTGTACTCTTCTGATTACCAACTATTATGGGCTATGAAGCAACCTCTGCGCTAACATCATTTCTCAAAACTTTCAATAACTACGAGCAGCTGCCCTGGGTGGGTGCGACAGACTTCAGAAGAGTGGTTCGAGTAGGGCCTACAGAACAGCAAGTTGCCAAGTCAGAAGAATACGGTGCGTGTGGCAGTACCTGGAACCCCATTTCAACGATGGCAGCAGTGGTCTTCAGACTCATAAGGGGACGAACGTTGTGTTGCAAAAGCATTTATCGTGGCGGTGCACACTAGCCACACATTGCGACTGTCAGTGAATATCCACAGTGCTTAGTGCTTACACCCTCCGCCTAGAGAAACCACGACGTCCAGCGTTGTCTTATATAAACGTTGCCGAATTCAAGGTCGTATTGCCGGCGCTGTGGCCGAGCGGTTCTAGGCGCTTCAGACCGGAACCGCGCTGCTGCTACGGTCGCTGCCACAGCGGCCGGCCATTACCGATGGATGGCGCCACCAACTTGTAAGTCATTTTCAGCCAGGTGTCCAGATACTTTAGATCACAGTGTACATTCGGACGACACACAATACTGCAAAGTTTTTCTGTTGAAACTGACTGCGAGAAAAAAAAAGTGAGGTTCAGTTTTCTTTCTCGCAGTGATTGCACTGCGATATCAAGACACTACAACCACTAGAAAAATTGTTTCTTCTATATATATTCTCTCTCCTTATGTACAACTGCAAAAAAAAAAAAACTTTATACACAAGTGTGTGCCGCTTGCTTTATTCCTCGCAGTCAGTTTTAACAGTAAACAGGGAAGATGCATTAATGGCTTATCGGCTTATGATTAGGTTACTACTTCGGAATTTAAATCGTACAATAATTTGTAATTCTACTCGATCGCATATTAAAACCATGCAAAGTACTGTCAGTGAAGCTACTATCCTCACCGATCGAGCATCTGGAGAGGTTCCTCAGATACTCCATATATCAATGAATCCAATCGATTTACCCATTTATTTTAAGCGACTTCAACTCGGAATCAGGGTTTCCTTTCCAATGCCAACAAATATCAAAGAGGCGGGGAAGAGGAGGTGGGCAGAGAGGGGGGAGGAAAGGAACGTAGAGGGACCGAGAGAAGGGGGAGGAGGAGAGCCACAGAGAGAGGGAGGAGGAGGAGGAGGACGAGGTATGTGTCCTTTCGGAAAAAAAATCGGCACACCAGGAAGGAGTAGAGCAACATCGAAATTTGGTAGGCGTGTTTCTACAAATGAAAGATTCAAGTTTCGCGCCAGT
Organism: Schistocerca serialis cubense; assembly: GCF_023864345.2. Classification (NCBI taxonomy): domain Eukaryota; kingdom Metazoa; phylum Arthropoda; class Insecta; order Orthoptera; family Acrididae; genus Schistocerca; species Schistocerca serialis. Next base: position 422,019,185 of record NC_064641.1, read on the forward strand.
CGCATAAGAGTGCCACTATGGGGATGCTAATCAGGTTTGCTGTAAACAGATGCTGCAATAGTCGTGAGCGTTAGATTGGGCGTTGTAAATTGATGTTGGTCAACAATGCCTGTAACGTGGCGCGAATATAGCCATTGTACATGTTTGCTGCCAGCGGTGGTCACGAAAAGAAGACCGAGCTCCCGACGGTGGTGGTGGTTAGTGTTTAACGTCCCGTCGACAACGAGGTCATTAGAGACGGAGCTCAAGCTCGGGTTAGGGAAGGATTGGGGAGGAAATCGGCCGTGCCCTTTCAAAGGAACCTCCCGGCATTTGCCTGAAACGATTTAGGGAAATCACGGAAAACCTAAATCAGGATGGCTGGAGACGGGATTGAACCGTCGTCCTCCCGAATGCGAGTCCAGTGTGCTAACCACTGCGCCACCTCGCTCGGTAGCTCCCGACGGCTACGTGGCACTACCGAAAGGGAAGACCATCGTGTTCGGCGTATGCCTCTGGCGCATCGTACTGCTTCTGCAGTTGCAATTTAAGCAGCAGTTGGCACCACAGTGACACGAGGAAACGTTAGAAGTCGGTTACTTCAAGGACATCTCCGAACCAGATGCCCTGAATGAATTCCACTGACACCAAACCACCGCCATTTGCGACTTCAGTGGTTTCAAGCAAGAACTCATTGGGGGGCAGGATGGAGGTGTGTTACGTTTTCTGATCAAAGCTGCATTTGCCTCGGTGCCAGTGATGGCCGTGTGTTGGTTAGGAGGAGGCCTGCAACCAATCTGTCTGCGTGTTAGACACAACATTGGACCTACATCTCAACTGGGGCTATGGCCTGCGGTGCGATTTCGTATGACAGCAGGAGCAGTCTCGTAGTTACCCCACCCATCTTGACTGCCAATTTTGTGTGTCAGTCTGGTGATTCTATTTGTTGTGCTGCAGTTCATGAACAGCATTTTAGGGGGAGTTTTCCAACAGGATAACCATTTGACATATCCAATGGTTTATAACGCGTTCACTTTAACCTTCGATCTTGCAATGTGAATCAGTTAAATATGTTACCTAGACAAACATACCTAGACATACATATACTATGTGATTAAAGAATTCGGACATCTGGCTGAAAATGACTTACAAGTCCGTGGCGTCCTCCATCGGTAATGCTGGGATTACACACTCAGCCTTAATGACAGCGACCAGTCTCGCAGGCATACGTTCAGTCAGGTGCTGGAAGGTTTCTTGGGGAATGGCAGCCCATTCTTCACGGAGTGCTGCACTGAGGAGAGGTATCGATGTCGGTGAGGCCTGGCACGGAGTCGGCGTTCTAAAACATCCCAAATGTGTTCTAAGGATGCATGTCATGAATCTGTGCAGGCCAGTCCATTACAGGGCTGTTATTGTCGTGTAACCACTCCGCCACAGGCCGTGTATTATGAACAAGTGCTCGATCCTGTTGAAAGATGCAATCGCCATCCTCGAATTGCTCTTCAACAGTGGGAAGCAAGAAGGTGCTTTAAACGTCAATGTAGGCCTATGATGTGATAGTGGCACGCAAAACAACAAGGGGTGCAAGCCCCCTCCATGAAAAACACGACCACACCATAACACCACAATCTCTGAATTTTACTGCTGGCACTAAACACGCTGGCAGATGACGTTCACCGGGCACTCGCCATACCCACACCCTGCCATCGGATCGCCTCACTGTGTACCGTGATTCGTCACTCCGCACAACGTTCTTCCACTGTTCAATCGTCCAATGTTTACGCTCCTTACACCAACGGAGGAGTCATTGCCATTTACCGGCGTGGTGTGTGGCTTATGACCAGCCACTCGACCATGAGATCCAAGTTTTCTCACTTCCCGCGTGTCATAGTACTTGCTGTGGATCCTGATGCAGTTTGGAATTCCTGTGTGATGGTCTGGATAGTGTCTGCCTAATACACAATACGATCCTCTTCAACTGTCGGCGGTCTCTGTCAGTCAACAGACGAGGTCGGCCTGTACGCTTTTCAAAAATGGTTAAAATGGCTCTGAACACTGCGACTTAACTTCTGAGGACATCAGTCGCCTAGAATTTAGTACTAATTAAACCTAACTAACCTAAGGACATCACACACATCCATGCCCGAGGCAGGATTCGAACTTGCGACCGCAGCGGTCACGCGGTTCCAGACTGAAGCGCCTTTAACCGCACGGCCACACCGGCGGGCTGTACGCTTTTGTGCTGCACGTGTCCTTTCACGTTTCCACTTCAATATCACGTCGGTAACAGTGGTCCTAGGGGGTGGTTATGGGTGTGGAAATCTAGCTTACAGCCGTATGACACAAGTGACGCCCAATCTCCTGACCACGTTCGAAGTCCGCGAGTTCCGCGGAGAGCCCCATTCTGCTCTCTCACGATGTCAAATGACTACTGTGGTCGCTGATATGGAGTACCTGGCAGTAGGTGGCAGCACAGTGCACCTGATATGAAAAACGTATGTTTTTGGGGGTGTCCGGATTCTTTTGATCACATAGTGTATTTTTCAGCTGAAACCAAAATGCCTATGAAGCAGCTTGAAGTGAAAACGAAAAAAAGAGTCATGTTTCTTCGGCTCAATGTACCTGTCCACAAAAGGTCATTTGTAGTTGGTAAAATTGTAGGATAAGAAGTTCTAACTGTTATAATAGCCAAACTGTTCATCATATTGTGCACTCTACAAGTTCTTGCAACACAATACATAGGCAGATTTCTTTCTGGTACACGCGTTGAAGAGGTTTATGACGGCCTTAGATGGCTATTTTTAAGATCTTATACAACCACGCTTAAGGAATGGAACTTACTTACTGGGAAAACTTTAAGATTGGATTGCATCGCTGCAGAAGGGGACTACGTCGAAAAACAGTTATTGTTTGAATCTAAACTAACGGTTTCCCTCTTGCCCTCGTACCTTCGTTGTTGCGGTAGTATTTTATTACGATGTACATTAGTACGCTCGCTCTGGGATAAAATATGCCCGAGACCTCGAGCACGTTAGTATCTGTCCATAAAAATCCCTTGACATCTGATGTCTGCTCCACAGATCATGATATTTTCCAACAGCATAACTGCGCCTGTCACTGGTTACCATGTATGCTACAGTGGTTTGAGAAGTACACGGATGCATTGCTTAGGCTCTGGGAATAAAATGGTGCATTCCAGTCAATGTGCTCGACACCGAATGCGCCGAGTATCAGCGCTGTATAACACTTTGTAGACATCTTACTTTATCAGCCGCGTAATGGAAATCCACAGCAATTGCCTGACTTTTGCGCGTAAATGCAGTCTCATATGACCCCTTACTGAGTGCTTGCAAGAAATCTAACCAACAACGAACTGGAAATGTTTTGGCCCAAAACGTAATTAAGAATTTGGTATTATTTAATGTTCTGTGGTAACATAGAAAACACAACGGAAGAAATTAAAAAAAAAACACTAAGTCGTTAGAGAAAACACGGTTTATACTGATTATCAAGTCAGCACCCAGAGAAAATTTCCTAATGAAATATGGGAAAATGAAGCAGGTATAAAAATTTATATACCTAGAGGAGAACGTTGTCCAATCGAACATTGTATATTTTTTCAATGAGAAAACGTAAGGAACTTGGTTTACAGTAGTGAAAAAAGAATTCCCAGACCTAGGGTTCTAACACGATGAAATCATGAACGTGACCCTCTCAAGATGAAACTTGATGGACAGTAGAATTTCCAGCCAGAACCTAAGTGCTCAATACATAAGATGTGGACCACGGTACGAAAGGAAGTTCGTCAGGAAAGCTAGAACACTGGGCTAATGTGAAAGCTCAAGAGGGGAGAAACAGTCGAAACAATCTGTCCCAGCTCGCCTTAACATAACAACATAACCATCAGGATGCGGAAAAAATTCCCATGTCCATCATTATCAATAGATAACGGGGAAAAGAAAATTACGGAAACGTCGGTATGACAGAAAAGGTTAAATGATGATTGACACTAATAATGAGGTTGCGCAGTTGTACCTGTTTCACTCACCTGTTAGTAGCCCGTACTTATGAAAACATATATTTCGTTGTCAATATTTCCCATCTCTGATTCCATGGCCGCAGGGTGCAAGTACAGATGTATCAAAGCCAAGTGTCTTTCGCATTACGGGGACGATCAGATCTCAATGCCCCGTCGACGACCAGGTAATTAGCGACGCAATACAAACTCGGACGGGACTAGAACGGGGATTGGTATCTATCCTATGCTCTACAACGGAAGCACCCCGGCAATCTCCTTAAGCGAGTAAGGAAACCACAGGAAAGCTGAATCTGGAAGGTCGAACGACGAATTGAATCCTGCTCGCTCAGAAAGTGAGTCTGCTAGCGTTAAGCACTGCGACATCTGAATTGAAACAAGAGAAGCCTGACCCAAGAGACAAGTCGGTTTACAGTAGTTAAACTTTGAGAATTCTCTCCACAGGGTAAGAAAACACAACTGATGTATAACTGCAAAGACGTAATTATCACAGAGATTATTTGTCTTGCTATGTCACTCTAATGTAAGTGGGAAGCCCAGAATATATTAACGAAAGTCAACAACAGATGATCTCTATTGAGTTATAAAGCGCTACAGAAGCAGAGTGTGAAGAAAAGGCTAAAAACATTTGTGTCAACATTGGCGTTGTAAAATCCTGTAGAAGTACCTCCAAACAACGTAACCGTGAGAGCAGTACAACAAGAAGTGCTGTAATTTCCTACCTGAGGAGGAGAACAAACGAAGGCATCTGTTGTTGATACATTCTGATGCGTCATTATGACGTCGAAAGTATCAACTCGTGCATTACATATTCTTCAAGTTATGTTGCGCACAATGTCAGGCAGTCTCACGACTGACTTATACAAGAATTATTAAAAGAAAACTACTAATTACTAAATTAAACTTTATAAATAATTAAAAATATTAACTGCAATGCTTTATATTTGCAAAATTCTGTACGGACAACGAAGAGATTCCATTACATTTCAGCCGGCCGCAGTGGCCGTACGGTTGGCCGTGCGGTTCTAGGTGCTTCAGTCCGGAACCGCGGGACTGCTACGGTCGCAGGTTCGAATCCTGCCTCGGGCATGGATGCGTGTGATGTCCTTAGGTTACTTACGTTTAAGTAGTTCTAAGTTCTAGGGGACTGATGACCTAAGATGTTAAGTCCCATAGTGCTCAGAGCCATTTGAACCAAGCCATTACATTACATCTCAGAGAGTTTATGAGTCAACTTTTATTGCAATGTGAAGGATAGTGTAAGTTTAAGCTATGGATAATGGACACCCATTTTCCTTCTGGAATCCCGATTTTACAAAATACGTATTATAGTAGCTATTCAATGGGAACGAACCTATTGTGTCCATAAGCACAGAACAGTATCGAGGTGATCCTGCACCCCTGGCACAACTGTCAACTCTACCGCCCTCTTCCCTGAAAACTATCATCCCGCGTTTTTCTACGCAGATTTAACAAATGCTACAATTTCCTAAGATTAGATTCAATAAACATGAAGCATTATTGAAAAATATTAGTTAAATGAACTATATTGCAGAAAAATGTTGCACACGATAAATTAAATGTATCATAACAGTAAATGAATTACAAATCGTATACAATTTACAAAAAAAGAAAGCATAAGAAAAAACTATGTCGTATTCTTTAGGACAGGCACTCCTACATTCGTTTTAAACTGCCCAGTTGCAATAATGTGACGACCAGTCAAAAACCTGAACAGCCACCTTTTGCAGGCGGACCACTGCGAGACATACAGGAAGAGAATGAGTGAGGTCCCCGAAGGTACCAACAGATACGTGGAACCTCGCCGACTCAAGTGCCGTGGTAGCGGCGCTAGGTTGGTCGGTTGAGGATCGTGGCGCAAACAGCCCGATCTAGGTCGTCCCACACATTCTGAATTGTGTTCAAATCAGCGAAGTTTGATGTGGACGGTGCGGCTGGTCCTGGCGGAGGTTCGAGTCCTCCCTCGGGCATGGGTGTGTGTGTTTGTCCTTAGGATAATTTAGGTTAAGTAGTGTGTAAGCTTAGGGACTGATGACCTTAGCAGTTAAGACCCATAAGATTTCACACACATTTGAACAATTTTTTTTTTAATTTAATGGCTAGGGGAGTACGGTAAACTCATTATGGTGTTTTTCGGACCACGCACTACACTGCACTCAGGACCGACTATTACGTATTACTCTTATTAAAGAATACGAAATAGACCAATTTTTAAAACAGTTCCGAAAATTTCAGTAATATATAGCCAACGTACCGAAAATAGCACAGTGAAAATTAACAATGAAGTGACAGAACAAGTGATACGTTTTTTATATTCATCTTCTAGTTTGCGTGAGTCTGAAATTATAAGTTTAAAATACGTTACCACAAGTTTTCACTTACGGTAGTGGGACAAGGATTTTTGATGCATTCAAAAACTGGGGGCTGGCAGAAGGGATGGATAACATTCCATCAGAATATCTAAAACCATTGGGGGAAGTGGCAACAAAACGACTATTCACGTTGGTGTGTAGAATGTATGAGTCTGGCGACATACCATCTGACTTTCGGAAACGCATCATCCACACAATTCCGAAGACGGCAAGAGCTGACAAGTGCGAGAACTATCGCACAGTCAGCTTAACACCTCAGGCATCCAAGTTGCTTACAAGAATAATATACAGAAGAAATGAAAATTGAGGATTCGCCAGACGACGATCAGTTTGGCTTTAGGAAAGGTAAAGGCACGAGAGAGGCAATTCTGACGCGGTTAATAATTGGAGCAAGACTAAATAAAAATCAAGACACGTTCATAGGGTTTGGCGACAGGGAAAAAGCGTTCGACAATGTAAAATGGTGCAAGATGTTCGAAATTCTGAAAAAAGTAGGGGTAAGCTATAGGGAGAGTCGGGTCATATACAATATGTGCAAGAGCCAGGAGATAATAATAAGACAGGAAGACCAAGAACGAAGTGCTCATATTAAAAAGGGTGTACGACAAGGATGTAGCCTTTCGCCCCTACTCTTCAATCTGTACATCGAGGAAGCAATGATGGAAATAAAAGAAAGGTTCAGGAGTGGAATTAAAATACAAGGTGAAAGGATATCAATGATACGATTCGCTGATGACATTGCTATCCTAAGTGAAAGTGAAGAAGAATTAAATGATCTGCTGGACGGAATGAACAGTCTAATGAGTACACAGTATGGTTTGAGAGTAAATCGGAGAAAGACGAAGGTAATGAGAAGTAGTAGAAATGAGAACAGCGAGAACTTTAACATCAGGATTGATGGTTACGAAGTAGATGAAGTTAAGAAATTCTGCTACCTAGGTACTAAAGTAACCAATAACGGACGGAGCAAGGTGGACATCAAAAGCAGACTACCTATGGCAAAAAAGGCATTCCTGGCCAAGAGAAGTCTACTAATATCAGACATCGGCCTTAATTTGAGGAAGAAATTTCTGAGAATATATGTCTGGAGTACAGCACTGTATGGTAGTGAAACATGGACTGTGGGAAAACCGGAACAGAAGAGAATCGAAGCATTTGAGATGTGGTGCTACAGACTAATGTTGAAAATAGGTGAACTGATAAGGTAAGGAATGAGGTTCTACGCAGAATCGGAGAGGAGAGGAATAAGTGAATAGCACTCATAAGGAGAAGAGACAGAATGATAGCACAACTGTTAAGACATGAGGGAATGACTTCCATGGTACTAGAGGGAGCTGTAGAGGGCAAAAACTGTAGAGGACGAAAGAGTTTGGAATACATCCAGCAAATAATTGAGGACGGAGGTTGCAAGTGCTACTCTGAGATGGAGAGGCTAGCACAGGAGAGGAATTCGTGGCGGGCCGCATCAAACCAGTCAGAAGACTGATGACAAAAAAAGAACCACATTACACAGAATGTAAGAGTGCAATCCCGTGTAGCGGAAACGAATCAAACGGTGTGAATTTTATTTTAAAAAGGGCTAAGAAATAAGACAATGTCTGACCATCTCCACAATATCAGCCAGAGGCAGGTATATAACAAATTTCAAAGAGTACTTACACGTAATGACATTCAGAAATGAAAATAACGAGTCACGAATACACTGCAATTGGTTTGTGTCTCGGCAGTACCGAATTAGAACGTATAAAATTCAATCCTAACGTTCACAAACGATTTCCTAATGTAATAAAACAAAGCAGATGCTTTAGTCACATTTAGTAATATAATTTGATCAACTGATCTGTTTTGTCATGTAGTCAGTCAGGATTCTCATTCATATTCATTCTTTTTTGATAATGAACTAAATGAATTTTTTATCAAAACGTAAAATCAAATGCTTGGAAATTCAAGGTCACTTATTAATATTCCATAATGCAACCTCCAGAGAGGTAAACAAGAATGTAGGCCGTGTTTTATCTGATTTAAAACTCCGCTCATTTTCAGATAACTATTCGTTAATGTTTATGGCGATAATATTTACATAATGCTCACATTTTAAGTGACTGGAAGACAATCAGGAAACGAAAAACTTCCGTTTTATGAATATGAGAGTGGAAATTACTTATATTCAAAAATATATCTATTGTATCCAGAAATCAGCACTGTTGGTACGGCTATCGGCGGACAATGTACACCGCTTAAGTGCACGCATGAAACTGCCTAATAGGATATTCTATATATTTATCACATCAACAAATATTAGGTAAATCAGCAATATCTTTAATACTACAAAACTTCTTTTCTGTAGGAAGTATCTCACTTTCGTTTACGTAAGTCAAATTTTCCCTAATATTTCTCACTGTTCGCAGGTTCAGATAAGTTCTTCAGATTTGATTTGGATGTGGTACTTGACATGTTTCCAAATGAAAAAATTGTACGTGTTGTGCCGGCCGATGTGGCCGAGCGGCTCTAGGCGCTTCAGTCTGGTACCGCGCGACCGCTACGGTCGCAGGTTCGAATCCTGCCTCGGGCATGGATGTGGGTGATGTCCTTAGGTTAGTTAGGTTTAAGTAGTTCTAAGTTCTAGGGGACTGATGACCTCAGATGTTAAGTCCCATAGTGCTCAGAGCCATTTGAACCATTTTTTGTACGTGTTGTGTGTGCGGAAAATGATTAATCGATAAGGCTTCTGAACGTCGTTGGGCTTCATAGGTAGGCAGCAGAAGGTGGGTTATTGCTCGTCGGTTGAGTGAACCCTAAGGATCACTTCGCTAACAGAGGGAGGGGGTCGATTAGAAAACACTGTTCGAAGCGGAACACAGGGTCTAGAAACGCAAGGACAGGGTCTATTTAAATAAATGAGACAACAGTCCAGAATTACAAGAATGGGAGATACATCGGCAAGCTACGATTCGAGATCATACGAGATTTAGGACTGGCAAATCTTTTTTCGAGATATATGACGAGGTGTAGAATCTAACAGCTGGTTTGCGACACCACTCCAGCAGAAAGGGCGATAAAGTTCTGTAGATAGTCTTTTCATATTTCTGGGCCACCGTCATGTAATAATGTTTGATTGATATTTCCGCCATTTGACTGCACGAACTTCTTCGTTTTATATTACAATTATGATGTAATCCTTCAGCCACTGTCAAGTACAACAGTGCTGGGTACAATTAAACTTTGTTAAGTGAAGTCATGTCAGAATCTATTGAGCTGGGTATCCCGGCGTGTAGTTTAGAGTGCAGGCCGGTTAAAAATTTATATACACAGTTACATAATAGAAATCCGTAACGAATTCGGAGGAAACACGGCGACCTGCACTGACAAACTCAATTATTTTCCCACCTTATACTTTCCAATGGACGTATGCTAGCAAACAGAACACAGCATGACATTTTCAGTGGTGAGAAGTCTTCAGTTGCAAAAGTGAGATCAGGCGTACCCCAAGGGAGTGTTATAGGTCCATTACTTTAAGCAGTATATACACTGAAGAGCCAAAGAAACAGGTACACCTGCGTAATATCGGTAGGGCCCGCGCGAGCACGCAGAAGTGCCACAACACGACGTGGCATGGGCTCGATTAATGTCTGAAGTACTGCTGGAAGGATGTCCATAAATCCGTAAGAGTACGAGGGAGTGGAGATCTCTTATGAACAGCCCCACAGACAGCGCTGGACGTCGTGGTTTCTCTAGGCGGAGGGTGTAAGCACTAACCAATGCTGGTATTTGTGGAGAGTGTGCGAAATGATGTTAGCGCAGGGGTTTCATCATAGCTGGTAATCGGAAGAGCACAAGTCTGGATGATACGGTGCATGTAGCAGTAACTGGAACCGGATTTCAACTATCGCACCTTCCGACTCGTATGGGGACGAACGCTGTAGTGTTGAAAGAGCTCTTTTCGTGACGGCGCACTCTCTCCACGCACTGCCACCAATCGTCTGTGAATATCACAGAAGTTTCGTCATACAGCGCTGTCCTCGATGATCATACGCCATGTTGTCCGTCCACGTAATGCCAGCTGTTGAAAAACAGGCTGAACTGTGCAGGGATTGCGCTTCTAGTGATTGTTCTGCCACCTACAGTTAAACCAAAGTACTGCATAATTGCAGCTGTGATGATGCGTCAAATGGTGCACGATGGCTGACACCAAAAATAAAGTGAAAGTTAATGTGGAAAGGCCCTCGTACGTTATCAACTGAAGCGCCAGAGAAACTGATATAGGCATGCGTTTTCAAATGCAGAGATATTTAAAGAGGCAAAATACGGCGTTACGGTCGACAACACCTTTATAAGACAATAAGTCTTCTGTCTGGAGCAGTTGTTAGATAGGTTACTGCTGCTACAATGGCAGGTATCAAAATTCAAGTGAGTTTGAACACGGTGTTATAGTCGGCGCACGAGCGATGGGACAGCATCGCCGAGGTAACGATGAAGTGGGAATTTTCCCATACGACGTTTCACGATTGTACCCCGAATAGCAAGAATCCGGTAAACCATCAAATCTCCGACATCACTGCGGCCGGAAAAAGATTCTGCAAGAACAGGACCAACGATGACTGAAGAAAATCGTTCAACGTCACAGAAGTGCAACCCTTCCTCAAACTGCTGCAGACTTCAATGCTGAGCCATCAACAAGTGTCCGTGTGCGAACCATTCAACGAAATATCACCGACATGGGCTTTCGGAGCCGAAGATCCACTCGTGTACCCTTGATCACTGCACGACACAAAGCTCTACGCCTCGCCTTGGCCCGCTAACATCGACATTGGACTGTTGATGACTGGAAACCTGCTGCCTGGTCGGACGAGTCTCGTTTCAAATTGTATCGAGCGGATGGACGTGTACGGATATGGAGACATCCTCATGAATCCATGGACCCTCCTTGTGAACAGGGGAATGTTGAAGATGGTGGAGGCTCTGTATTGGTGTGGGTCGTGTGCGGTTGGAGTGATATGCAACCCTTGATACGTCCAGAGGCGAATCTGACAGGTGACAGATACGTAAGTATCCTGTCTGATCACCTGCACCCATTCTTGTCGATTGTGCATTCCGACGGTCTTGGGAAGTTCCAACAGGACAATGCGACACCCCACACGTCCAGAATGCTACAGAGTGGCGCCAGGAACACTCTTTTGAATTTGAACTCTTCCACTGGCCACCAAACTCCTCAGACATGAACATTATTGAGCAAATCTGGGATGCCTTGCAAGGTGTTGTTCAGAAGAGATCTCTACTCCTCGTAATACTACGGATTTATGGTGTCATTTCCATCTAGCACTACTTCAGACGTTAGCTGAGTCCATGCCACGTCGTGTTGCGGCACTTGTGCGTGTTGCGGGGGCGCTACACGATATTAAGCAGGTGTATCAGTTTCTTTGGCTTTTCAGTGTATAAGTTAAAGCAAACTGCCAAAAAGACGGTAGCAGAATGGTGAGTGAATTAAAAAAAATGATAATACTGCGTCCAATCACATTTGAGTATTGTCCATATTCATTCAAAAACCACTCATAGATGGCAGGTGGCAACGTCAGTGGTGAGAACCTAAAGCGTGTCGGGGGACGCTGAATACATTGCAGTTGTTGTAATACGGAAATGGAATACTTTAACTGAAGTCCAAACCGACGTGAGCATTGGTTTTCAGATCAAGGGTGGAATCATTTCCGAAACAGCTCAGTTTGTAAATAGATCGCTTGCCACCATGGTTAAAGTATACCGTACACGTTAAAGTGGCGCTTCCAAAACCGGCTTGAGGCAACTGTGGGCGCACCACAGGCCGCAGCTGACAGGCGCGAACGACTGCTGCGCAAGTGTGTACGGGCAAATAGACGTGCAGCTACTGGGCAGCTGAACCAAGGAGTCATCAATAGTGTCTCCTCAACTACCGTCCAGCGTATGTTCCAGCCCATGGGCGCCTGGTTCATGCACTCAAGGTGACTGCTGTTCATCGGCGACGGAGACGGATTTGCAAGCCAGTACCGCAACGACGACCACTGAGTGACGACAGGTGGCCTTTTCAGATAAATCAAGTTTCACGCTCCATCGAACACAAGGCCGATGGCGTGAAACGTTTGTAAGCAGACACCCTGCAAGAATCGTCGGAAGGGTCCAGGCCATAGAGGGGGAGTTATCGTCTGGGGAATGTTTTCGTGGCTTTCCTTGGATGATCTCGTCATTCTGAAATGCACAATGGATCACATCAGGTATGCATTTGTCCTTGAAATCTTGTCCACCTCTACATCCAATCTGTTTTTCCTCGGCACAGTAGTATCTACCAGAGGACAATGCAACATGTCACACAGCTCGGATGGTACGTGCATAGTTCGAAGAGGATGAGTTTAACGTGCTCCTTTGGCCACTATACTCCCTCGATTTAAATCCAATAGAGAATCATAGCACTAGTGTCGACATGGCACCACATGCCTGCCGGTACCTTTCCTTCCTGCACGTCTCGCGCTGCAAAAGGTGGATATGCAAACTTCTGACAGATTGTCTCACTAGTGTGACCGGACAGTGTATAAAAACCTGTACACGAGATTTTTCTAATCAGTCAAATCTCCAACAGTCTACTTTTACAGTCAACTTGAAATTAACATCGGAGAAAAGACGACCATACTTACCGCTACGTAAGCTTCTCATACTGACAGGGAAGCCACAAAGTCTGTAGCATGCAGTTCGAGCATGGCGCTCAGTGGCCTTCTCAACGGTGGCGATGAACTCTTATCTTGCGACACATAGAGAGATGAGCGGTAGCATTAGTTCAAATGGTTCAAATGGCTCTGAGCACTATGGGACTCAACTGCTGAGGTCATTAGTCCCCTAGAACTGAGAACTAGTTAAACCTAACTAACCTAAGGACATCACAAACATCCATGCCCGAGGCAGGATTCGAACCTGCGACCGTAGCGGTCTTGCGGTTCCAGACTGCAGCGCCTTTAACCGCACGGCCACTTCGGCCGGCCGGTAGCATTAGTTGCCAGTAAAGGATAACACTTGGTTTCTGTGGCCATGACGCTTCCACGGAACGATTAAGCACATATTAACGACCGCATTCGTTTTGAGTAATGTTATACAGAATCACTCGACTGCAGAGAAGTCTGTTACGTACTCATGAGTCACAGTGCCACGCAGTAATGATTAACGATAGCTGTTTATCATGCGGTCGGGTCTGTGTTTGAAACGTTCGATGCTGGTTATCAAAGTTCGTTTCATCAATGGTCAGATTCAAAGGTAGCAGAGTATGGTTCACAAATTTCGTTTCCCTGATATGAGGATGTTAGTTTTGGTCCTAATTTCAGCGAACAGTGAGACCCTCAGTTTAGTTTTATACATAATGAGCTTGTCTTGAATTACCAGTTAGGAGTGGAGTTTTCCAGCATCTTTGCGAAAGGAGATCTGGCGGGATTTTCTACCAGCACTGAAGTCAAATTAGATTTGAGTTGAAAACAGGCGGATCTGATTAACCAAATAATCGCTAATGCACGTTACCGGGTGTACGTGGTATTGGTGCGAATGGCGGATATGTCCGTTATGTCCTAATAATTCATCTGGAGCAGACGACGGAGAAATTGTTTATTCCTTTAAAAATTTACGGGATGATTCTGTAAAAGAGTGGAATAATACACAGCAAGCTACTGTACTGCTCTAATTATCATGTTGATACTTGATTATGCTTAGTTCCATTTAGGAGATACAGGGTTTAGCATCCTTGCGAACTGTCTGCCACATCTTCATGTTTATTTTCATTTTAGTTGATCTTTTACATCAACATGTGCGCACTGATTACAAAACGTGATGTACATTTGCGTGTATAAATTATTATAACGTTTCTCACAGATACGACATACAGTTTTGTAACTCACTACAAATCTTGCTTCCTGGAAACATATTTGACGAAAAGACCATGAAGACAAGATTAGAGAGATTTGAGCTTGCACACAGGCTTACCAACAATCTTCCTTCCCGCACAGAATTCGCGACTGGACTAGAAAGGAGGGAGGGGGGGGGGGGAGAGGTAGGGAGGGAGGGAGGAAGGGAGAGAGAGATAGATAGATAGAGAGAGAGAGAGAGAGAGAGAGAGAGACGGTGGTCTACGAAATATCCTGTGTCACACACCATAAGGAGACAATCTGAGCTTATATGTAGATGGAGTAGATGAAAATGAAGACCATGCGCACAAGGAAATAGAGCCTCGTCTAGGCTAGCGCCTTCTGAACGCCACGACCGCAATGTCTGCTAACATTTACGCTGAAGAAAGACAGTGCTCCATCATACTGCTTATCTTCTCAAGGGCTTCTTGGTATTGATCAGTGATTCATCGCGTGTTATGTCAGGCGGCTTTGTAGATTAAGACCAAAAGCGAATCTGCGAACTGCTGGCAGAATCTGTGTGTTTACGCTTGATAAATGGTTCTGTAACCCTCAACTTGCGTTCTTCACTTGAGCATTTATTACCTATATAGTATTTGTACATACAATGGACTCTCGATAGTTTGAAAGTCAATGGACCAGGGAAAAAGTTCAATTATCGAGAGTTCAAAATAACAGAATTTAAAATATTCGAGAGGGATGGACAAAAAAAAAAATCGAAAGTTTGAGCGAAAGTATATTTTAATACACATACATATATACATACATGCGTACAATCATCTTTATTTAATAACACGCAAAGGAAGGAAGGAAGATTGGGTTTAACGTCCCATCCACATGGAGGTCATTAGAGACGGAGCACAAATAATACGCAAAACAGTACAAGCGTTTATCCATAAGGTCCATACACACAGTATATGAAAACCATACCAATGAATATGTTACATGTCATTTTGAAAACTATTTGGTGATTTTCTTTTGAGACAGCGACTTCGATCTAGCTTTCGATGGTGATCGGAGCTGAGAAGAAATCACCACTCGCTTCTATTCTGAGTACGTAGGACAGATAACGAGTCCTTTCTTCGCTTATTCTCCTAATTCTGATGGCTGTTCCGCGTTTTCTCTGTGCACTGTAAACCCGCGTTTTCTAAACTAGTTTTAAAGACTCTTAGGGCTGACATCGCTCCAGGCCTTATCAATCATAGCACTGTTATGTTTACCTTCCAATCTTTTTCAGTGCTATCCAGCACACGTTAAACAATGAAATCGTTAAAATTTTTTATCATGCCCTGCTCCAACGGTGGCAATCGATATTGTGTTGGGTGTAAAAAATCAGCTTTATGCAATCTGACTGTGGTGGGTTGCTATACGGTGCAGTTGTCCGAAAACAATAAAATTTTTCTTTTCTCATTTTTCATATCGCTATTAATAAAGGCCAACTTTTCATCAAGCAATTCTGACATCATTCATGATTTTTTGTTTGTGGCATAAGTTGTGGAAAGCGATTTTATTCTCTTGAAACATCGTAGTTTTCCCAGATTTCGCGCCGGCCGGAGTGGCCGAGCGGTTAAAGGCGCTACAGTCTGGAACCGCACGACCGCTACGGTCGCAGGTTCGAATCCTGCCTCGGGCATGGATGTGTGTGATGTCCTTAGGTTAGTTAGGTTTAAGTAGTTCTAAGTTCTAGGGGACTTATGACCACAGCAGTTGAGTCCCATAGTGCTCAGAGCCATTTGAACCATTTGAACCCAGATTTCGCTACTATGAGTGGTTTCAACTTCTGAGATCGATCCATGGTACAGGCTAGAAGTACATTTATTCTGCCCTTGCTCACTTTTACTCCATGACGCATTTCGTCTTTGAATGTTAGGATACGATCAGGAAGATATTAATATTTTTAAAAAAAGGCCCGGTTTCGTATGTGTTGAATATGTTCGGCGTGTCGCACCCAATCAACGGCTGTTTTAGTTCATCGATATATTCAAGACAAAGGAAACTGTTCACGTTGGCACTCTCTCCGCAGATTTTTTTAACGTCATGGAGTGACGTTTTTTCAAAATTTGAGAGCCACCTCTCACTTGCCACAAGTCCTTCAATCCCGAAAGACTGAGCAAAAGAATTGATTTTTTTCCTTCAACATGAAATTACCCACGGGGACATATTGTCCTGTATACTGGTTTATCTACTTGAGGAATCACTCCTCAAGATGGGGAAATTTTTCCTGGTCTGATCTTTTTATCCTGTGCCTGAGACACTGCGGTAACATGATTTTGATTTTCAAAAACATCGACAGTGAAAGTGGTAAAATATTGAACGGTTTTACAACATATTTTTTTCTTCGAAATTCCACTTCCCACAGCATCAATAAGAAGCTTTTTTTCGTTAACTGAAAGATATTTGTTCCTTCTTGCAATCATGGCGTTTCACAGTTTCAGGAAATATAAATAGGATACAACACAGTATGAGAGCGGACTGCAGGTGGAACGGGATATATGTTGGAGAAAAAAAGAAAAAAACAGGTGGTGTGAGCCTATACTGGAAATCACGGACGTAGGACTTCAACGGAAATCACAGAGGCAAGGGAATTCAAATTACAGAGAGTGCGGAAGTCATGACTTCAAATTATAAAGTGTTGGTGAGATGACCTCAACACTACAACGTCAAATTGCCAAGGACAGCAAAACACCTTGACTTTTTTTTTCAGTTTATCGAGTATTTTTCAAGGGACCGGGAAAAAATTTCAAATTTTTGAGAGTTTAAAATTACCGATAGTTGACTGTATTCGTACAATCAACCTGTATATCCGTCGCGCCTTGTAACTCAACTGCAGTTACCATTAAGTAACGGTGTGAGTATATTACGTCATCTACAGATGGCGTGTACGTCCCCCACGATCTAACAATATCAGTGAACGAACTTTATCTGAGCAATCTTCGGAAAATTCTACGAAGATGTAACGCAGAACCAAAATAGGAAGAAATGACAGAACGTTTCTGCAAACAACACAGTGATTCTTCGGGGATGGCACTTTCCAAAATCCGAACTCCTCAAGGGGCAATCCGAACTCCTCAAGGGGCAACGAGATATCCTGCCTGTATGGTAGTGTATTGCTTTGCTTTGCTTTGCTTTATGGCTTTGCTTGACTTTTATCGTAAATTTCCGAACTCGCAGTTCTTTTTCTCATATATTCCCATCTGTCATTCCATTGTTCAATTTTGTGTCGGCATGGGTCTCGCTAAAAACAGGCCTCCTTAATTTTTTCGTCGTCGGTAGGACGTAAACTCTAATCTTCCCCTTTCGTTGGAACGAAAGCACTTCTCTAGGACAGATAGCCCGGCCTACTACGGGCGGAATATGCTTTCAAGAGACACGAATTGCTTTTTGGTATATTCGTTGCTAAGAAACCTTGTTATGAAAATGCATTAATCTGATTTGTGAACATACAGTATCGAAAGGGAATTATCAACCGATATAGACCAAATATACATGTTGTACATGGTCAATTTAAACACGATTTCGTTTCAGTAGTAAATTATGCCAAACAAACTGAAACTGACAGAAAACAATGGATGTAAACTATTTTCTCTTAACTAAACTTGCTCCACACAGGAAAGCCCAGAATAATTGACAACAGCTTCCACGTAATCCTGATTGTATTCGAAGGTAATGTAACCAACATGCTGAGCTGTGGCAATGCAAGATGCTCAAGGTGACGGGAAAGCGTAAATGCATCTCATGTTTCTTCCTATTGTGCACTTTGACCGTGAAGTTTGGCCTCACTCAAGGTGACGATGTGCATGCTTAAGCTGTTCTACGGTAGAACCGAAAATCTTTTATTATTAACGAAGAACACGGCTTATGGGTCGTTTGTGAAAATGGTGTCGTTTGTCATAAAATGACTTTTTCTGCTGACAGTCACTATTTTCCTTTATTTGTTTTCTGCACGAGGCGTTTTGGGTAATAACTTCTATTACGTAATGCGTTTTGCGTGTAGGCTACTATACCATTTTTAGGCTTGATGTTTGCAATGTGTCAGCTGCTACATTATTCTGGTGCCTTTACTGTAATATAAACACGAGCGACTTTGTGCTACAGTAGAACACGCGCGACTTTGTATTGAGTAAAACACGCGTGATTTTATATTACAATAGAACACCCGCGATTCTGTGTTACTGCAAACGCACCTAGAATAATGCAGCAGCCTGCTCAGCGTAAACATCACGCATAAATACGACAAAATACACTTGCATATATAGCATAATTCACTTTATAATAAAAATTTTATCCCGAAACACCTGGCGAAAAAAAATAAATCACGGAAAATCGTGACTGACAGCAGAAAAAGTTATTTTATAACAAATAAAACGATTGTTTTTACAGTCGCTTTCTTATCTCAACCATTTATAATGGATACAGTTTTAAAAAAAAAGTTAGTAAGAGATTGGAACAGGAACCTGGATATCCGCCATTTGTAGGTACGGAATTTCCAATTGAGTACACCGTTCGCGTCTAAAGGACCGACACAAAGTCTCTTTTTTATTTTATATTTTTATTTGACTGTGCTGAGGTTGGAAGAAACTGCAAGAAAACATCGGATAACAGTCGCATCATTTGCTATACAAAGTTTACGAGTGGCTTCTCTCCATTTCTCCCCATCACAACAGAGGCGGCCACACATTGGTGTACCAGTAAACACAACGGAGAGTTTGCCTTCCACGCAGCCTCAGGGTTGTAAACGAGACGAATTTATTTTACTTTTGGCGAAGAATACGCTTCGTTAATCTTAGAGCTCCCCTAGCGCGACGTGACCTTTACATCTCTTACCGAGAATTTCAGCGCTGGCGAACTGCAACTACTGGAAAACAAGTATATCGTTTTTAAGAGCTACAGGCCTCGATAGCACTACGATTAACAACGACGCGATCTGCAAACGCATCTGCGTTCTGTAACAAATACGCCTGAAAAGGGCGCGC
Organism: Schistocerca serialis cubense; assembly: GCF_023864345.2. NCBI lineage: Eukaryota > Metazoa > Arthropoda > Insecta > Orthoptera > Acrididae > Schistocerca > Schistocerca serialis. Next base: position 422,038,473 of record NC_064641.1, read on the forward strand.
GCAGAATCGCGTTTTATGGGGTTCTTGGTGCTCGACTCCTATCTGAGCTACGGACATGGGGTAAAAAGTTTTTGGTTTAGCCCAGAAGTATACTGTTGGCTCTGAGCACTATGGGACTTAACATCTGTGGTCATCAGTCCCCTAGAACTTAGAACTACTTAAACCTAACTAACCTAAGGACATCACACAACACCCAGTCATCACGAGGCAGAGAAAATCCCTGACCCCGCCGGGAATCGAACCCGGAAATTCGGGCGCGGGAAGCGAGAACGCTACCGCACGACCACGAGCTGCGGACGTTTAGCCCGGACCAGCGGGCATTTGTACAGCCATGCGAACATCTGTCACTGTAGCTATGTTACAGTATATTAAGCAAGGTTTCAACGACGAACCGGACCTGGTGTCAGGCAAATTGTGCGAATCGATTAATTTGTTTCGCAAAAAAATTTAATTGCCCTAAAATTAACGCTCAGCTATGGCACCATTTGTATCTGTAGTGATCGGATTGTAAGAGCAAAACCTGTCACCCTCGTTAGGATTTTACGTGCAAAATCAGTCACCCTTAATGACTCAGGACTGGAGCGAGTCCGATGGTTCATCAACACACCTTGACATATTCGCGCTTTTTTCAAATGAACCCTATTTCCCCAACGCATTGAGTTCTCTAAGACACGCCCCCTGTTACATGTGTGGTGAGGGGTGTCGGAACAAACACACACAAATTTATGTGCTTCTAGACAGTGGGATGAATCAATAATGAGAAGTATCCGAGAGTGGAGGTACATCTTTAACAGGAAGTATCCCAGAGTGGGGATGGATACGTCTTAAACTTCAATGACACATTGTGTCTTACTGCACGCATGACAAATGCCATGTCGGGTGACACGGTGGCATGTGCCATGTGTCGTGTCCGCTACTGTGGGAGTCAGCACCGACACAAACAAGAAAGGAGAAAAGTTGCAATGGCCGGTGGCAGGAATCTTAAATAATCTGTACATCAAACTCAAAGATTAATTGATCACTTTATTCCTAAAAGAAAAATAATTTCTTCCTGTGCCACCTAAATGCAAGTAGTTTCCTCTATTACTACTCAGTACTGATGTTCTCAAAGCCTGCGACGCGCGGAGTGGCCGCGCGGTTAGAGGGGCTATTTCACGGATTGCGCAGCCCCTCCCGCCGGAGGTTCGAGTGCTTCCTCGGGCATGGGTGTGTGTATTGTTCTTAGGATAAGTTAGTTTAAGTAGTGAGTAAGTCTAGGGTCCGATGACCTCAGCAGTTTGGTCTCTTAGGATTTTACACACATCTGAAGACATTTTTAGTCTGCGACGGAACTGGGCGGATCAGCGATGGGTGACTTGGATGTCAGCTTGACAAGGGGCTCTAAACTCTTTCAGCCCGCTCTTTCCATTGGCGCGGGGGTTAGCGCCTTCTTGATGTCGTTTGGCGGCGCTGCGCTGATCACTGTGCAGTCTATGCTTTAGGACAGGATACCATTCATATCATACAACACGACACCATGTATTATGTTACTTTACTTAACACGATGTATTATATTAAACGACATGGATACTGACACTGACAATTAAACAAGCGCGGATATGATACAATGTTTCGATTAAAATGTCTGTGAAGTTGCCAGAGAACTGGAAAAGCTAGGTCCATTCTTTTACATCCCTAACTTTGTCCATGACATATATTTGCCTTTGTTTCTTCTACGATATGGGCATTTTTCATTCTGGTCAGAATATGAACAGACGGTACTGTAGACTAAATCCTAAATGTCTGTTTTGTGTTTCGTACAGGGTGTATCAAAAAGTTCGTTACAATGCACGGTGGTTGGCACATCGGTAACATGTGAGCACACTGTGCGAACAAACTTACGTTGGAAAAAGCTACGTTTGGGTAGTAGCGTCTGTAAAATGTGGAGCTCGATGAAGGCGGTTTAGACCACTCAAGCTAGGCAAGGAGGAAAGGAGACAGTGTACATTACAGCCAGTAACCACTAGTTTAATTCGCTTACAGAAGGTGCTCCATATGACTGCCACCGGCTTCGATATGTTTTGAGTATGGCCCGATGATTTCTTAACGAACGCTTGGAAAGAATCCCGACTCCAGCTGCTACTTTATTCGCGCCACAAGATGTGATGACTCCACTGGTGACTCGTTCAACAGGCTTGTCGTGTATCTCCTGAAATGATAATACAATGGTATCAGGTCCGGTGAGCGAGGGGGTCAAGAGTTAGACATGAAATCGTCAGGCGAAACACGAAATGTGGCAGTCATATTGCACTCCTTCTGTGAAGCAAATTAAACTGCTCACACTCGACTGGTAACATTGTCTGCTTTAACCGTTACGTTGTCCAAACTGTCTACGTTGTTCCCCGCTTTTCAGAAACGCTAGTGCGGAAACAAAGCGCTTTCGAACATACGTTTACTAGCAAAACATGCTCACATCGTACCTGTCGACCACTTACCACGCTTTGTAACACATCTTTCGGTATTCGGTACATCCTGTATAAACGTGTACGAGGGGTGTTCGTAAAGGCTGATTGTTACTTCGAAGAAACAGAGTTATGTAATTTTTTTATTTTTATTTTTTTGGTAGACAACGAACACCCCGCACCTTACTACTGTAGCACATAGCTAGAGGAGCCAAAACTAAATGGAGCAGCCCACCGATAACGTGTGTACTATATTGCGGTGATTTACTTTTTCTCATATGAAGGGGAACAGGGCTGCAATAATCCATGCTGAGTTAGTAGAAGTGTACGGCAACAGTGCATCATCATACGAGGCCTGTTCAAAAATTCAGGAACATTCGTAATTTCACGCTAATGGTATGTTGGAGCCAAATGCTGTTGACATCGCTGTACACGTTTGTGTTTAATTTGCAACTGCCAGAAGTTTCATTGTTGTATGTCCGTTAGTTATTGTTCAGTGCCTTATTGAGTAGAACGGTGTGTCTCTCAGTTTGCGAATTTCGAGATGCCAGAATTAGAGGAGCAACGCGTCTGCATTAAATTTTGTATAAAAGTCATGAAAACATTTACAGAGACACACCAAATGAAGCAGGAAGCCTATGGTGATCAGTGCTTAAGCCGTACTCTGTGTTACGAACGGTTCACGGATTTAAAAATGGCCGAACGTAAGTTAAAGATGATCCTCGTTCAGGACGCCGTTCGACGGCTACCAACGACGCTCATTTCAGGAACGTCAATGACATTGTGCGTGCCAATCTAACTGCCCGAGAGATTGCAGAAGAATGTAACATTTCAGTTGGGTCTTGTCATGAAATCCTGACACAGCATCTTGGAATGCACCGTGTTACCGCCAAGTTCGTTTCACGGCTGATTAGTCAAGAGCAGCAAGGCCTTCGCCTCGCAATCTGTAAAGAGCTTCTGGAGCACGCAACTGAGAACAAGGTGTTCCTTGAGAGGATCACAACTGGTGGTGAGATGGGGGTCTGCGGTTATGATTGTTGAGAACAGGGTTCAATGTTCACAGTGGGTCGGAAAAGGTTCTCAAAGACCAGAAGAAGCTCGTCAGGTCAGGCTAAACCTCAAAGCCATCCTGTAGTTTTCTTTAACTTTGAAGGATTAGTTCACCATGATTCCTGCCTCAGGGACAAACTGTTAATCGATGGTACTATCGGAACGTGTTGCGATGCCTGCGAGAAAGTGGGAGAAGTAATTTTTTGAATCGACCTCGTATAACGCAGTTGTCAGGTGGAGCAGACGAATCTAGTATGGTTAAACAGCCCGCCCGGGTAGCCGTGCGGTCTAACGCACTGCTTTCAGAGCGGGAAGGCGTGCCGGTCCCCGGCACGAATCCGCCCGGCGGATTAGTGTCGAGGACTGGTGTGCCGGCCAGCGAGTGGATGGTTTTTAAGGTGGTTTTCCATCTGCCTCGGCGAATGCTGGCTGGTTCCCCTTGTTCCGCCTCAGTTACACTATATCGGCGATTGCTGCGCAAATACTGCCTCCAAGTGCGCGTACACCATAATTACTATACCACGCAAACATCGGGATTACTTTCGTCTGGAATGAGACGTTCCCGGGGGGTCCAATGGGGGCCGAACCGCACAATAACCCTAGGTTCACCAATTGCGTCATAGTCGCGTATACAAACAGTGATCCAATACTGTCAAATGCTTTTTTTTTTATCACAATATCAATTCTTTAGGCGATGACCGGTTTCAGTCCGTAATGAGCATCCTCAGATCTACAATATACAAACATATACACCAAGTGAGCAGTGTGTCTTTCAACATAATACAGCAGTACGTATCACAATATACTATCATGCAACCAGGGAAATGTACAGATAAAATACAGTAAAACGTACCTTTTTTACACCATGTCCTAAAGTGATAAGGCCATAATGGCATCGTCAAAACATACAATCAGCACAGCATCGTCACATAGATCTAAAATAAGGTGTAAAATAGGCCACATCGTCCACACAGTCATTATTGCAACTTCCTACTGAAGTACAGTAGCTAACTATCTTAGAAACCAATTGTGATCTGCCAGGCGCAAGGAAATGAGGGAGCCTCGCTTATTTATACTTAGCCTTACTTGATGATTTATGTCGAGAACAGTAGGCATTTGCCTTACTTCCATACATTAGTCGCTCTAATCCTGTAACTGATTATGTCCTACCTATTCATGGAATGTATAGCCGGACTATATAATTTTATTTATTGACTGTTAATATGTTGTTTAAACGTTTTCTGGGGGAGACATATTACAATGTATGTAAAGTCCTCTAGTGGTTAAGTTCTTACGATCGGTGCGCGCCTACATAACATCCTGGTGGCCGACCCAACAGAGGGCGCTGATCATTGATCTGTCTTTTTTCGGCTGTCATATAGACATTTTATCTTTAATAGGCAATTTATAGGTTGCTACGGACAATGTATTACGTGTATTAATTGTTGACCGTAAATTCACCATAAAAAGGGTCGGACCTATTCTCTTCATTCTCTCATTTTATACGGGTAACTGTATTCGTCTTTTAATGTATCACAATTGGTTTCTAAGATAGTTATCAATTTTAAAAGTCTGCTTCATGTATTTTACGTAATTTGTTTTTATCAGATTATGTTTTTTGCGTAAATGATGACTACATCTAAGCCCACAGCAGCGACATCTAGGGAGGATGTAGACAAACAGATTTCTGGTAGCTACTGTACTTCAGTAGGAAGTTGCAATAATGACTGTGTGGACGATGTGGCTTATTCTACACCTTATTTTAGATCTATGTGACGATACTGTGCTGATTGTATGTTTTGACGATGCCATTATGGCCTTATCACTTTAGAACATGGTGTTAAAAATGTACGTTTTACTGTATTTTATCTGTACATTTCCCTGGTTGCATGATAGTATATTGTGATACGTATTGCTGTATTATGTCGAAAGACACACTGCTCACTTGGTGTATATATTTGTATATTGTAGATCTAAGGATGGTCATCGTCTAAAGAATTGATATTGTGATCAAAGACTGGAATAAAAAACATTTAACCCTAGGTTAGGTGTGGGGCGGCGGTGGGGTGAGTGGACTGCTATAGCCTGTTGTCAGGTTGTGAACCACTGACGGCTACGGTGGGGAGGAAGCCTCTCCGTCGTTTCTAGGTCCCCAATTCAATACACACTTGGTTAAAGCGGTATCAAGAAGAATGAAATGGCAGTCCCCCTCCTGTGAAGAAGCGGGTACCAAAGTCTTCAGCGTCTTGTAAAACATTGTGAAAATGACGAAGGTCGTGGCGTACTGGTTTTCGCGACTGCTCACACCCATTCAAAAAGCTCGCCGAGCAGAGACAGCAGCGGAAATGTTGCAGCTGTGGCGCCTCGTGCAAATCTTCACCAATGTGCTACAACGTGGTGGCCTACAGAGTTTTCACTTATGATGTTAGTAATCACCACTAAACTGAGAACCATGAGGGCCTAAAGCACACCGTCGTCGATTTTGATATTGTGTCATGTATTCATGCTCTTCAGTGCTGTACCCTTACACTGTACATACGAACATTTGCGAAAATCTGTCTCTCCAATTTCCTTGATATTCACTTCCATAAGAGCCCAAAGCACAAATTTTCTTTGCTATAGGCTACACCGACACCCATTTCTTTGTAAAAGCTGGCACGTCTTGAACGAATTCCCCATCACAACCTCATTTTCCACAGTTCAGCATTCCAGTCTTTAAAATGGACACTGAGGATTTCGGAAGCTGTTATCGACCTCATTACCAAACCAAAAGCTGATGTTTGAGGTAATAATGTACAGTACAGAAATTAGATAATGATGAAGTTTTCTACAGATTGCCACGAACTGTTGTTTAAAGTAACATATTCTTCATTGGTGTCGCGGGAGGCCATCACTTTCTTCTAGTCACATCGAGGGACACCACAATTTGTTTCTTCCCCACAGTTTGTAGAGGCCTTGAAAAATGTACAGTCGAAATACGTAGGTGGAAGGCAAATATCAACCTTGAAACATAAAGACTTAACAAAACTAAGCTAATAGATAAAGTTTGAAACACACAATAAAAGTAACATATTTCATGCTTGAAGGGAACAGACAGTTCTATCTCAAACTCAACCCAGAGAATGTGTTAATGAAAACGACGATAACAAGGGCAATGAAGTGTTGGGATAAGCCACAGTTGTGTGTGGCACATTTAGCTTCTGTTCTTTATATTCTGATTCTGCTTTCACATTAATTATAAACTACACAACAGTAAAAACTCACTATCGCCGCTAATCCTAAATATTAATTAAAATTTAGGAACTATAGGATGTTAAAACATGTTTTTTAACCAACTCAAATCTATGAAACTGGTTGTTTGCCTACAAATTTGACTTTCACAAACGACTATTTTTCTCAAATCTTTGTGTCTGTACTTTGGGCCCTTGTGGTTCTCACTGCCTGATATATAAATTAAAGCTTGAATATATTTAAATTTTATAATTAAATGAAATTTTATAATTAAATGAAAAGTGAAATGTTGGTAGCAGCGGGAATCGAATCTGAGATGATTAATTGCCACTGAGTGCACTTGACGACTCGGCCAATGCAATGTTGTGGCAACTGCTCCTCTAAAATTCCTCATACTCTACGCTTTCACGATGCTTTACGGCAGTTTAAAAAAAAAAAAAAAAAAACGCTGGAATGGTGCTGTCAGCAACATAGCACTCAGTTTCGGAAAGGATGACGTAACATAAGAGCACGCGCAGTTGAAAATAGACAGTTGCGTCCCTTGTCTGGCTGACCATCATTTCAGCACTCGACACTGATTTTTGCTGTCGCGGAGAGAGCGCTACAAAAGATGTTTCAGTCTGTTTTCTTTACATATCAGCATGCATTTGAAGAGAAATGACGTATTTTTAGTCCAATTTCCTGCTTGAATTCCAAGAATTTCAGCTCGCATTAAAAAAGAAATGGCATAATTTTAGAGCGATCTTTACAGATTGCTGTAGCACATTAGTTCACAATAACTGGCCGTGAATATGTTGCAGATGCGTCAGGCCAATCCAAACGAGCAAACCAAGAAATGGAAACATTATTCACCACTGGTGATAAAAGTGGAGACCTAACCATCACCGGATAAGATGAAGCTGTCTTTTTTGCCATGGTGTGGCGGTATCAAGATATGCTAGCACGTACCAAAGCGTCGAGGGAGCATACGACCAAAATCTTCGGACGACGTAATGGGAAGCTGTCTAGACAAAGACTCGCCGGAAGCTCCTGAAAGGGGTGTTTCTGCTACATGACGACGCCCTAGGTCATTGTACATACCACACAGTCACACACGATGCTTCTTTGGGTATGAAATTTCGTTTTGTACTCTTAGCTCCCGCCCCTTCCCTCCATGTAGTTTCCTGATATGGCACCCACTGACGCGTTCTTTCCGCGCATAAAGGAAGCACAGTGTTGCAGCCACTTCCAGAATGACGGCGACGTGATTTCCAAACTGGAACGTTTCGTGAACAGCCAATGTGGAGGGTTGTAAAATTTTATTGCCCAAAGAAGCAACGTTTGTGACTGTATGTTATGTATAGGGACTAGGGCGTTGTTGTACAGCAGAAACGACACCTTGGGATGGCTTCCGGAGATCGCATAAAGGGGTGAATTTGTAAAAAAATTACTAACACCAAGTCTCACTGCTAGTAACTTCATGTTTTCGGGATGATATCAAAGCTTTACTACTGCCTTCTACAGGCAGGAAGTAAGTAAGCACAAAGCACTTTGTAAGGACACTACAGGCATGGAAACTATGTCATTGCGCAATATGGCCGAGTATTTGTGGGTCGGAGACATAGCGCATTGACTCCATAAAAATTCCATCGTTGTTTGGGAAGATCATGAATGGCTGCAGTTGGTATCCAAGTAGCCGAAAATAACCATTTTCAGTCAATGATCGGTTCAGCTGGACCAGAGGACCCAGTCCATTCCAACTAAACACAGTCCATACCATTAAGGATCAACAGACAGATTGCTCAACGCCTTGTTGACATCTTGGGTCCATGGCTTCGTGGCGTCTGCGCCACACTCGAAACCAACCATCAGCTCTTACCAAATGAAATCGGGACTCATAAGGCCAGGCGACGGTTTTTTAGTCGTCTACGGTCCAACCGATATACTCACTAGCCCAGGAGAGGCGCTGCGGGCCATGTCGTGCTGTTAGGAAAGGCACTCGCTCCTTTGCTGCCATACCCCATTAACGTACTGTCCAAACGGATACGTAATTCGGACGTGCCACTTTGATTCCTGCCGCTATTTTACGCAGTGTTGCTTGTCCGTTAGCGGTGACAACTCTACACATACGCCACTGCTCACGGTCGTTAACTGAAGGCCGTCGACGATTGTGTTGTCCGTGATGAGAGGTAATGCCTCAAATTTCGTATTCTCGACATACTCCTCACACTGTGAATCTCGGAATACTGAATGCCCTAACGATTTCCGGAACGGAAAGTCCTATCGTCTAACTCCAAGCGGCCATAATCATGTCGGACACCTTTCCACTCCCACATAAACCACCGGAGTACAAATGATAGCCCTGCCAATGCACTGCCATTTTTTATATTGTGTACGCGATACTGCCGCCATCTTTATAAGTGCATATCGCTATCCCATGATTTTTGTCATCTCTGTGTACATTTACATTTTACCGTGGCGTCGCTGCCTGGAGTCAAATGAATTTCTATCTGAACGTCAGCGAATGGAGAATTTCGGAGCAGCGTAACATTTTCTAGGTATCTGCTTTATTCAAGTACTTCCAGATTGCCAAATATAGATGTGAGGTGCATCAGTCATAAAGAAGTGGTGCACCTCGCCTGTTTTCGAGATGGCACAGTGGACTCTGATCCGCATAAACTACAGAAGAGAAGCTCGTCGAGAAGAATCAAATGCAGAAGAAACTCTGGTTAAAGACTGAGGTGCAAGAAGTGACTACTATGATACGACATTCCGGAGGAGCGCATCGAATGTCTCAGTGTTAATACCTAAGTATCTTTTCTGAGAGCTGTCACACGATACTAATTGTATAGCTGAACTATCTCTCGCAAAATTAACGATCGTTGAAATATCGTACTATGGATCCATATGGCCAGATTTATGATACTGAGATAAATCTGCTCCTTGGTGAGCAATCTTCAGTGTTCTAATATTTTTAATGGGAAGTATTTTCTGTGCCCCTGTCGCTAAAGACACTAGACATAAAAAAGTAAGTTTTTAAGGGATATGTCGCGCCAGAGCCTTTCATCAACCATTTCTACCGGTGGTCGATCTATTCTAGTTGAAGGCTAGATTCACCAACAAAATTTCAGAGATTTTTCCGGGATATCTTCTGAGTGTCTTAGTATCAGGGACGTGTGGTCTCTCGCGGTTCGTTATGCAGTAATAATCTATGATTTATTCGTTTTGTTGCGTCAGTTGCCTTCTGTTTCTGTGAAAGGGACCACACAATAATCGCGAAGAAACACCTCCTTGCCATAAAACCAGTCCTTCGTACTTCAATGTTGGCACTTCTAAGAAGGGCAGGTAATGCTCTCCATGCACTCGCCAAACACAAACCCTCCCATCGGATTACTGGAGGGTATAAGGTGATTCACCACCCCAAACCGCTCGTTTCCAGGCATCTACTTTACAGTGGCATCTGTCTGTACATCACTACAAGCGTCGCTCATCATTTACTATAGGAATGTGTAGTTCATGAAAAGCTGCTCCACCACTGTACCGTATTATTTTTAACTCCCTACGTAGGATGACTGTGCAAGCTGGACTGCTACAGGCGCCTTGGAACAGTGCGACATTTTACAATCTCCCTTCGCAATGCTCGATGGTCCCCGTCAGTGATTGCACGAGGTACGCCTGTTTATTCAGCTGTGGTTGTTCCTTCGCATTCCACTTCACTATCACATCACCGACAGTCGACTTGGTAACTCTAGAAGGGTTGGAATGTCCTTGATGGATGTGTTACTTGGATGAAATCGAATGGCTAGTCCACATGCCAAGTCACTCAGCTCTCCTGGAAGTCCCATTCTGCTGTTACTGCTTTTCTACTGAAAACACGGTACTACCCACCATCTTTCCCCCGCAGGTTCGCCTTTTGTCACATCTAATGATCAATTCTACTTTGCGTAAGGGTATAGGGATGCTTCAGAAAGTATATTTTCCGTACAATGCAGATACAAAGATAAATGAAGGTAAGAAATCAAAGGAAGCTGAGTTATTCTGCAATGAACCGCCGAAGACTACGGGTACCTTATACCAACATACATGAACGATCTCAATAGTTTTATCCACGTCGATTCGTTCTGAAGCAGATAGTTTTTTGAATAGTCCGTTCTCTCAGTTACCCACGGAAATTCGTGAACACATAGAGACAACTGAAAATTGGCGCCAGACGGGATTCGAACCAATCCGGGATCCGTACCCGGATTCCCTGATTATCACGACCAGTCTCATTAATCACTAGGCTATCTGCGCATGCCTACACGTCTGACTCAAACGTTTATTCTCACTCATGTTTCCGCCAATCGTATCATACTACTGCGTCTTCCATTACTTCATTCAACCAATCCATTCATTCATTACATCTGAGTGCATTTAACTCACTTCACAATGAATGCCCCGTACAATTTACATATTTAAGTGCCTCCCCATTCCTAGACGCGCACTGAAAAGTAGAGTCTAATTAACTCGCAAACTAACTTTTTAAACAACAGTTGATAGTTAGACATACAATACAATTACAGCGGAAAACATGTCAGCTGCTAAGTAACTATTCCGGTAGTCTCGAAATGTTGTAATAAAGGCTAGTTATTTGAACTCTGCAGCGCGTTTCTGAAAGTTAACAGAGAATGCGCGTTAATGTATGGCCTCCACCGGAGAACTGTTGGACCGATTAAAAAGCTTTCTTCACCGTAGGCAGTTTTTTCGCAATCGCACAGAGACGGTGCCAGTCCTGAGTCCGGCATTGCACTCTGGACGCCTTGCTGTCGGCGCGTCTCTGCCTGCCGCCGTGTTTCTCCAGTCACCATGTCACTGTCCTTATGGATACTTGTCCTGCTGCAAAAATGTCTCTTATCTCCTGCCATTAGTTGCACGGGGCCACCGACAGCCTCCATGACGTTCTCTACGGTCCTTAGATTACATATAGGCCTACTCATGACACTCTTGGAGTTCCGACTAAGGTGAGCAGCTATATCCCGGAACGATAAACCACTATCTCCATAGACAGCAATCCTTCCACTGTCGGAATTCTGACACGTGTTACTAGAAATTAATCCATCTCACACGAGGCATAACACGATCTTCTCCTAAACAGGCAATGTTGAAATGTGATTTGTGAATGAGAAACCTGCGGCACAATCTTTTCTTTTATACAGAATGTAGGTGGCGCTACTCCAACCTTTTGCATATCCTCACATACGACACGCTATATGATGCTGCAATGTTAACGACCAGGAATGTGTCCTCATCGGAAACCGCTACCTCGCTTAGCACCAAGGGGCTTTGAACCGCAGTACGACGCCTGCACTGTTCACTGATACGGGACCCGCCGTACAGCGGTGTATTTTGTGTCACCATCCGTCAAGGCGAAGTGAGTACCTGCAAGCTTCCCTCCTCCCATCACACGAAACATATCTGGAAAGAAGCGTCCGATCGGTCGCGAAATGCAAACCACAGTGAAAATCAAAAATGTTTTATCTGCAACAGTTAGCTACTCTCTACATAGTCGCCGCTTCGACTAAGACGCTTATGGTAACATTGTGCCAACTTTCCACTACCCTCGTTATGCTTTCTGCCAATACGCCAGTGGTTCCCGACCTGGGGCTAATTACCGCCTGAGGGGTAAAATAAAATTTTCTGAGGGGTAAAAACTAGACGATTCGATTTCGTTTCAGTCACAAAACTACATTATTTTCAAAGGATCATTACTATTATCATAGTTTTGTAAGACTCTAATACTGATTATGTACGTTATCAATAATTACATATTCATAATTAACAGGACTGATGTGGTGGATGTTACAGGTTCCTCTCCCACTACACAAATATTGTGTTTTGTCCCCTACATCCCTGACGATGAAACAGACACAGATACGTAACAAACGCTAAATATCTCACGAAAATGTCTTCTCCCAGTTGTAGATAGCACCTGCAATAGTCCAGAAATTTCTTCAGTACTCGCTTCGAAACAGATAAATGAATCAATTGACGGGAACACGCAGCAGTAGCTACATCAGGGCTACTGTGGTGCTGTACACAGTTTTATTATTATTATTATTATTATTATTATTATTAGAGTGGTTAGAGACAAAGCATTAATAGCGTGAAGTCGCCCAATTTCTGACAGTTCGGAAGTAAGGAGTGCAGCAATGAAGTGATATACGAACAGTAAGAATAGCACACACATCTGAAATGGTTTGATTTTAAATGAGGTTTCAGTCTGCAGGACAAGTAAGTGTAAAATGGTGAGGAGTAATGCAGAGCAACAAGTGTGTACCCTCAATGTGGATAGTTAGCTTCTTTTCTGAGAAGGAGAGTTGTGAGTAGCACACGAATTCCTTCGTCAGTCATTCTAACACACCACACGCATACACACACACACACACACACACACACACACACACACACACACACATACACACACAAACTAAACATCATTCATCTGTCATCATTTTAAAAATAAGTGTTCCAAGAAAAGCATTTCATTCTACAGTTCAGTTAGGTGCTAAAGTTGTTGACAATGTGAAGAAGGGGGCGTGAGGGACAACAGATGCCATGAGGAGGGGGGGGGGGGGAGGGGCACAGCTCTACGCTGATCTGCAGCTTGTTATCTGAGTCAAAATATTGTATTCACAGCCAGCAGTTCATGTGAACAGAGATGAACATATAGTGGTTGATCAAACAATTCCCATCGAAAAAACTGCAGGTGCGGCCTCATTGCCCCTGCTTGCTGTATGCGGCGCAGAACTGTCATGAAGAAGGAAATGCACAACAGTTAACGTTGTGTGGGCTCTTGGAATCAGGTGAAATCTCTCACAGGCACGCATACTAGGTGGGAGACACTATTTTCTTTACGTGCTCACTGTGCGACGTGAAGCGATCGACGGGCGTACTAGAGACAGTCTCCAACACATCTGTCCAAAGCTACATCGGATTTTCGCTGTAGTTTGCATTTAGTGATCCATCGGATCTTAGTTTCCGAATAACCTTCGCATAAGTTGTCCGTTACACAATTAGTTCTACGGACGACAAATGCTAGTGCAGACAAATATTGTCTTCGCGGCAAGTACAATGGTGCGGAACGTTGAAGTGTAAGGTGTAATCCAGCACTAGCTGAATGTTTTTCTTTGCTTTTTTAAATTTCTGAATGTGAAAAACTAAAAACTTGTCACACCTTCTCTCTGCATTATTTTTTGCAAGATAAATGAAAACAGCTTCCACTCACTAAAATGCACCACTCTCTGTATGCAGTAACGTATGTAAGCAGGCAGAGTACGGCGCTGAGGTCGGCAACGCGCATATAAGACAACAAGTGTCTGGCGCATTTGTTAGATCGGTTACTCCTGATACGACGGCAGTTTATCAAGATTTAAGTGAGTTTGAACGTGGTGTTATAGTCACAGTGTCTCCGATGCAGCGATGAAGTAGGGATTTTCCCGTATGACCATTTCACGAGTGTATTGTGAATATCAGGAATCTGGTAAAACATGAAATGTCCGACATCGCTGCGGACGGAAAAATACCCTGCAAGAACGGAATCAACGACTCAAGAGAATCGTTCAGCGTAATAGAAGTGCAACCCGTCAGCCAACTGCTGCAGATTTCAATGCTGCGCCATCAGCAAGTGCCCGCGTGCGAACCATTCACCGAAACATCATCGATATGGGCTTTCGGAGCCAAAGGCCCACTCGTGTACCCTTGATGACTGCACGACACAAAGCTTTACGCCTCGCCTGGGCCCGTCAACACCGACATTGGAATGTTGATGACTGGAAACATGTTGCCTGGTCGAAGGAGTCTCGTTTCAAATTGCATCGAGCGGATGGACGTGTACGGATATGAAGACAACCTCACGAATCTATGGACCCTCCATGTCAGCAGGGGACTGTTCTAGCTCGTGGAGGCTCTGTAATGATGTGGGGCGTGTGCAGCTGGAGTCACATGGGACCCCTGGTACGTCTACGTAAGTATCCTGTCTGCTCACCTGCATCCATTCGTGTCCATTGTGCAATCCGACGGACTTCAGCAGTTCCAGCAGGACAATGCGACACCCCACACGTCCAGAATTGCTACAGAGTGGCTCCAGGAACACTTCTTGGAGTTTAAACACTTCCGCTGGCCACCAAACTTGAACATGAAATCTATTGAGCGTGTCTGGGATGCCTTCCAACGCACTGTTCAGGAGAGATCTCCACCCACTCGTACTCTTACAGATTTATGGACAGCCCTGCAGGATTCATGGTGTCAATTCCCTCTAGCACTACTTCAGACATAAGTCGAGACCATGCCACGTCGTGCTGCGACACTTCTGCGCGTTCGTGGGGGCCCTACACGATGTTAGGTGTACCAGTTTCTGTGGCTCTTCAATGTAGTAATGTGAACAGCAAGGAACACAGTACGTGTACCAGGTCACATCCACCCACGAAACACTGACCTTGCCGTGGTCGTGTGGCTTCTGTGCTTCAACGTTGCGGATAGGCATACTAAGACTGTAGGTTTATTTCTATTCCCATTATACAACTGTAAACAGAAATTTCCTCTGGTCAAAAGCTTATTGAGGAAGAGCGTCCGATAGAAATAACGTAAACTATGCAGGTCATAAGGCTTGTCCAATTTTGTTTTTGAGAAGCCGCTTCCTTTGGTCAAAAGCGTATTTAAAACGTTGAAATAACGTGAACTATGCAGATCATAAGGCTGGTCCAAAAATTTTTTAAGAAGTTTATAAAGTATGACAGAAGTACCATTAGCACATTCGGAGGAGAGCACAAACTCTGATAGTGACAGAACGAGAACGCAAATCCGCCGTTCCGGTATTTGTCTCAAGCGATTTAAGGGCGCCAAGGTAATGCTGAATCAGAAAGAGTGTACCAAGATTTGAAACTCTGATCCTCCAGTATACGAATTCAATATATTAAACAACGCGTCAAACACCCTCGGTAACTGCCTTTAGCTCACACAGCAAATGCCTCACATTGAATAATGTCCAGGGTGAACCAGTACCCCACCGACAAACTTCCAGAGGTAGTAGTACTGACCAAAACAAGAAAAAAATGTCTAATATATAAGAAACTATCAGCCTAGATTGCGGTAATGAAACCAACCTTTACCTAGGTTTCAGGCAAGATAATTGAGCCTTCTTCAGAAGATATACCTGAATCTATAATTTGTCTTAGGGGGCATGGTCTAGAAATAAAACTAAAACAGCTTGAATAGGCGTAGTCACTTTTTAAAAACGCGGTGGATAAGTACTAAGTCAACACTACGACTTGACTTAAGCTCTGGCGTCCATGGAGACGAGGCACACGCCAGAGCTTAAGTCTTGGTGTTTTATTTCTACACCATGCCCTCTTAGACAAATTACAGATTCAGGTATATCTTCTGAAGAAGGCTCAGTTATTTGGGCTGAAGCCTAGGTAAAGGTTGGTTTCATTATCTCAATCGAGGCTGATAGTTTCTTACATGTTAGATTATCACGATTTGACTGTGCTGCAATTCTGAAAGTAAAAAAAATCTCTAGTAAACACGGGATCTACAATACATATCTTCAGATCTATGAACGCTTGTTTATCTTCGTTATTGTGATACACATCGCTCGTACTGCAAGATTTTTGCATACCATATTTCCAGAGGAGGTAATATGGACAAAAAACGAAAAGAACATTGAACATTGATTCTAAGCTACATGCCTTGTTCAGAAGAAGGGATACGTTTCACAGTAGCGAGAAAGAACAAGTGTTCACAGCTCTTAACGTCTGCACTTTACATCCCTGGTTTACTGGACACGTTTTCTTACTTGCTCTACACTACCACCTCTTAAAATATGAGAATCAAAGAGCTTTCGGTAGAAGAGATATGACTCACACAAGAGAAAATGAACAACTGCTCATAGCTCTTAAGGTGTGCATTTTAGAGCCCATGTTTCCCAGATATTTTTTCTTCTTTTAGTTTGTCAGTAGATTTCTGGGTCGCCCCGTATATAATTTTGTCGCTACATGCAAGATTAATACTCCAATCTATTTCTATTAGTTACACCCATACTGTGTGGCTCGAATATTAAGAGTCAGACAACAAATCCAGAAGCTGGTGTCCAGTCTACAGTCTGTTGTGGAATTAATCAATCCTGGCAAATACCAAGTTGAACCATGGTCAGGAGCCCACATAAGGTGTATCCATGTAACCTACTCAGTAAATCAATTCAAAGACCGCAAGAGGATAAGGAGACATTCGAATACGACCACGTCTAGCAAAACACGGTTGTGTTCAAACCAGCCTTCGAGTTGAGGGCAAGTTTTGTTTTATACAGGGTGTTACAAAAAGGTACGACCAAACTTTCAGGAAACATTCCTCAAACACAAAGAAAGAAAATATGTTATGTGGACATGTGTCTGGAAACGCTTACTTTCCATGTTAGAGCTCATTTTATTACTTCTCTTCAAATCACATTAATCATGGAAAGGAAACACACAGCAACAGAACGTACCAGCGTGACTTCAAACACTTTGTTACAGGAAATGTTCAAAATGTCCTCCGTTAGCGAGGATACATGCATCCACCCTCCGTCGCATGGTATCCCTGATGCGCTGATGCAGCCCTGGAGAATGGCGTATTGTATCACAGCCGTCCACAATACGAGCACGAAGAGTCTCTAAATTTGGTACCGGGGTTGCGTAGACAAGAGCTTTCAAATGCCCCCATAAATGAAACTCAAGAGGGTTGAGGTCAGGAGGGCGTGGAGGCCATGGAATTGGTTCGCCTCTACCAATCCATCGGTCACCGAATCTGTTGTTGAGAAGCGTACGAACACTTCGACTGAAATGTGCAGGAGCTCCATCGTGCATGAACCACATGTTATGTCGTACTTGTAAAGGCAAATGTTCTAGCAGCACACGTAGGGTATCCCGTATGAAATCATGATAACGTGCTCCATTGAGCGTAGGTGGAAGAACATGGGGCCCAATCAAGACATCACCAACAATGCCTGCCCAAACGTTCACAGTACTGTAGAGCAATTAGTCGCATGTCAACACAAGCACCGAAGTCAACATTATCTTCCTTCAATTGGACCAACTGACGGTGAAGTACAGTACATACTGACGAAACTAAAATGAGCTCTAACATGGAAATTAAGCGTTTCCGGACACATGTCCACATAACATCTTTTCTTTAGTCGTGTGTGAGGAATGTTTCCTGAAAGTTTGGCCGCACCTTTTTGTAACACCCTGTATACAAATGAATGAAGAGAATCATTTCTGTGCTGAAGCAGTAAGAAGGCAACTGTAGCCCATATTAATAATACAAAAAAAAAAGAAATAGAAGAAGACACCAGAAAAAGGCTTTCGATTGAACAATGACGTTCACGAAAACAAACTGGTGAGTACCCGATAGATGTCCACAGATGTTCGGGAAGATCAATAAATAAGTTGACTTCTCAAGATGAGAAACGAATAAACGCAGTCTCCGCTAGGCCACAAAAACTCTTCCTCGTGGTAGCATGTTACGTATCGCTGTGCTCGGATTAAGGTGTTATCCGAGTGGCGCTCTCAAATACCGGGCAAAGTGGGCTTACATATTTAACGAACTGAGAGTGCGCTGGTGCACTTTTCGGTGCCGTAAATTAGTTCCACCGGCAAATTCGTGCGTTATTTAACACCAGCGGCGAACTTTAAATTCCAGGGAAACCATAAGCTAATTAACCGCGAGGGTTGTACAGGTTACTTCCACAGCATTTCCCTTGCAACGCTTGCTTAAGATGCAACCAGAGTCCTCATATTTTTTCCCATTCCCTCAGTATGGTAAAATTGTTTGTTTTCTACGCAGATAAGATCTGTTTATGGTTGGTCTGCAAAATATACGACGTAGAAAACACAACTGCTTTCCAGTCCATCTCGAGTACTTTTCTTGCCCTACCCAGCGATCAGGCCCAGAGGAAAGCGCGATGCCGATTGGCTGCAGTATCACCCTCTGTCATGAGGCAGCATGTCCGCCCCTGGTAGCTGAGTGGTCAGCGCGACGGAATGTCATACCTAACGGCCCGGGTTCGATTCCCGGCTAGTTCGGAGATTTTCTCCGCTCGGGGGCTGGGTGTTGTGTTGTCCTTATCATCATCATTTCATCCCCTTCGACACGCAATTCGCCGAAGTGGCATCTACTCGAAAAGACTTGCACCAGGCGAACGGTCTACTCGACAGGAGGCCCCAGCATTTCCATTTTTTCATAAGGCAGCATGGGGATGCGGCATGGAGGGAAGTGGGGTCACTACACCGCTCTCCGGGTCGTTATCGCCTTTCCTCAGTTGGCATCGCGAGTCTGAGTGGACTCCGTTCCACTACTCCCACCAAGGAAAAATCCCTAACACCACCGGAAATTAAAACTCGGTCCTCCACATGGCAGTGAACCACGCTACGGAGGAGTAACACCTCAAGTGTTAGTTTCATTAATATAGAGAAAAGTGCCCCAGACGCGTATGTGCTACAGATATGTCTTTTTTAGTACTTTTATAAAAATCGCATGAATCAATTAGAATGAAACTGTTTCATGGTAAGAATTCACTGAGCTGAAAAAAAGTCATGGAGCAGCGATATGCACATACACAGATGGCGTTTTCATCTCGTACACAAAGTATAAAAGAGCAGTGCATTGGCAGAACTGACATTTGTACTCAGGCAATGGATGTGAAGAAGTTTCCGACGTGATTAACGCCACACGACGCCATTAACAAACTCTGAAAGCGGAATGTTACTCGGAACTAGACACATAGGGCATTCCATTTCGGAAATCGCTAGGGAATTCAATACTCCGAGAACCACAGCGTCAACAGTGTGCCGAGAACACGAAATTTCAGGCATATCTCTCATCAAGACAACGTAGAGGCAGGCGACCTCCACTTAACGTTCTAGATAACCGGTATGGGTAGAATTGTCACTGCTAACAGATAAGCAAAATTGCGTGAAATAACATCGGAAATCAGTGTAGCAGGTATCCGTTAGGATGATGCGGCGAAATTTGGCTTTAATGTTTTAGGGCAGCAGACGACCGACACGAATGCCTTTGCTAACAGCACATTATCGCCTGCAGCGTCTCTCCTGGGCTCGTGACCATATCGGTTGGATTCTAACGACTGGAGAACCGTCGCTTGGTCAGATGAATCTCGGTTTGAGTTGGTAAGGACTGATGGTAGGGTTCGAGTATGACCCAGATCCCCCCCCCCCCCCCCCGAAATCATGGACCCAGGTTGTCAACACGGCAGTGTGCAAGCTGATGGTGGCTCCACAGTGGTGTGGGCTGTGTTTACGTGGAATAGATTGGTCCTCTAGTCCAACTGAACCGATCACTGACTGGAAATCGTTATCTTCGTCTACTTGGAGACCGTCTTCAGCCATTCATGGACATCATGTTCCCAAACAACAATAGCCAGAAATGTTCGCGACTGGTTTTCAGAACGATTTGGCCACCCACTGACATGAACATTTATGGAACATAATCGAGAGATCAGTTCGTGCACAAAATCCTGCGCCAGCAACACCTTCGCAACTACGGACGGCAACAGAGACAGCGTGGCTCAATGTTTCTGCAGGGGACTTCCAACAACTAGTTGAGTCCATCCTACGTCGACTTGCTGCACTACGCAAAAGGAGGGCCGACGCTATATTAAGAGGTATCTCATGACTTCCGTTCCCTCAGTGCATAACTGAGGAAAATAAAGCTGTCATCAAGCCATAGGTTAGTTTGAACACCACAGTGCCTTACTAGATATGGTCCTATTGCAGCCTCGACATCTGAGCTGAATTACTCGGCCAGTTACCGGGGGACCTAGAGTTCAACGTGGACTCCAAACCGCGCAGCAGCTCGACGTTTCTCACATTAACAAACACTGCCAGAGGTGAAAGAAATAAGTGACAGCCTAAGACTGAACGAGAATCGAACTCAAATTTTTTCAAGTTGGTTCTCGTCGATTCTGCTATCACTTACAGTGTCGGAGTCACTGACCCACACTTTTTGTTTCTTCAAAATTGTGATGTCTGCTATACTGTGTTTCAGCATTCAATCTGCCTCAAGTCGAAAGTCAGACACTAATTTGGCATGTTCGTTTTACGCAGTTTCCTTTGTTACGGGCAGACTGTAACTTTGGCACAGGTACCAACGGAGCTTTCGTTCCTCATGAACGTGCGTCTGCTTCTAAATAGTCTGAGCGATCTTTATTATTATTATTATATTTCCTTTCTCAGACGTTATGCCTGGTTAAAAATGGAAAGTGACGCGGACCTTGATCAAGCGTGACTTCCTTTTAACTGTAGGGTATATGTTACATTGCATTTAGGAACTTTCGGGTAATTGAACATGTATCAATAATTACAGATTTCTGTAGTTTTATATATACGTTTGGATGTAGCTGTATTGAGTTAATGTACCGGTGGATATTGTGTGGTATGACTCCTGCAATTAATAGTATAATTGGTATAATGTCAACTTTATCCTGATGCCACATGTCATTGACTTCCTCAGCCAGTTGGATGTATTTTTCAATTTTTTCTCCTGTTTTCTTCTGTATATTTGTTGTATTGGGTATGGATATTTCGATTAGTTGTATTAATTTCTTCTTTTTACTGGTGAGTAGGATGTCAGGTTTGTTGTGTGGTGTTAGTTTTTTCTGTTATAATGGTTCTGTTCCAGTATAATTTGTATGCATCATTCTCCAGTACATTTTGTGGTGCATACTTCTATGTGGGAACGTGTTGTTTTATTAGTTTATGTTGTATGGCAAGTTGTTGATGTATTATTTTTGCTACATTGTCATGTCTTCTGGTGTATTCTGTATTTGCTGGTATTGTACATCCGCTTGTGATGTGATCTACTGTTTCTATTTGTTGTTTGCAAAGTCTGCATTTATCTGTTGTGGTATTGGGATCTTTAATAATATGCTTGCTGTAATATCTGGCGTTTATTGTTTGATCCTGTATTGCAATCATGAATCCTTCCGTCTCACTGTATATATTGCCTTTTCTTGGCCATGTGTTGGATGCGTCTTGATCGATGTGTGGCTGTGTTAGATGATACGGGTGCTTGCCATGTAGTGTTTTCTTTTTCCAATTTACTTTCTTCGTATCTGTTGTTGTAGAAGTGGTTATGAAATTGCAATCGTGTAGCCGATGTACAATCTGCTCGTTCTATAAAGAATTTTCTTAAATTGTCTACCTGTTCATAATGTAGATTTTTTATGTCTTAAATCCCCTTCCTCCTTCCTTTCTGCTTAATGTGAATCTTTCCGTTGCTGAATGTATGTGATGTATTCTATATTTGTGGCATTGTGATCGTGTAAGCGTATTGAGTGCTTCTAGGACTGTGTTACTCCATTTCACTACTCCAGATGAGTAGGTCAGTATTGGTATAGCATAAGTATTTACAGCTTTTGTCTTGTTTGGTGCTGTCAATTCTGTTTTCAGTATTTTTGCTAGTCTTTGTCTATATTTTTCTTTTAGTTCTTCTTTAATATTTGTATTATCTATTCCTATTATTTGCCAGTATCCTAGATATTTATAGGCATCTGTTTTTTCCATCGCTTCTATGCAGTCGCTGTGTTTATCCAATATGTAATCATCTTGTTTAGTGTGTTTTCCCTTGACTATGCTATTTTTCTTACATTTGTCTGTTCCAAAAGCCATATTTATATCATTGCTGAATACTTATTGTTATTATTATTATTAGTAGTAGTAATAGTACTAGTATTTTCTTAGCGACGTAGTCGCTCTATGCAACTGAATAAAAGGCTGTTTTCGTCCCATAAGCGTTTCGGTTTCAGTTAGTTTTGAAGCTTCCTCACTGACCCGTAAGTACTCGTATCACTAAACAGTAAGTTAACCTTACGAAAAGTGCGCTATAAAAGCTTTTTGTTACCTAACAATAACATAATAATGAAGAAAATGTAATACAGTAACTTATTTGTGAACAAGTAATTCAATTATTACACTCTCCAGTCACACTAACGTGGCCAGAGCCTGAATAACCAACTTTTACATCGCGGGCTACTGCCAGACGTGCAGGAAGAGACGCAGTGAGGTTCTGAAAAGCGCCGACTCCAGTGCCGTGGGCAGCTGCGCTAAGTTTCTCGGTTGACGATCCATGGCGCGAACAGCCCCACCGACTCTCTATTGGCTTTAAATAGGAGTCGTTCGGTGTCCAGGGGAGTACGCTAAATGCATCCTAGCGCTCTTCGAATCACGCAAGTGCACTGCGAGTTGTGCGACACGTTGCACTGTCCTGATGGCAGATGCCACCGTGCCGAGGAGAAACAAACTGTATGTAGAGGTGGGCAAGATCCCTAAGGATAGACGTATACTTGTGTTGATCCACGGTGACTTTCAGAATGACGACCTCACACAGGGAATGCCACAAAAGCATTCCTCAGACCATAACGCTCCCACGATTGCTACATGGTATTTGTTTTCAGACGTTTCACGGCATACACGCCACCGGCCATCTGTCCGATGGGGCATAAAATGTGACTCATCTGAAAAGGTCACCTGTCGCCACTAGGTGGACCACCAGTTGCGATATTGGCGTGAAAATTGCAGCCTTCGTCGCCAATGAACAGCAGTCAGTTTGGGTGCAAGAATCAGGCTCCGGCTTTGGAGAACTATGCGAAGCAACGCTCGCTGAACGATCGTTAAGGAGATACTGCTGGGGCAGGCGCTCGGTTCATCTGGGCGGTCAGTCCCTCAACAGTTGCACGCCTATTCGTCCGTACACATATCTGTCAGCTATCACTCACCCCTGTCATCTATGACCCGTGGAGCACCACAGTTGCCTCGGCGCCGCTTTTGGATAGCGCCATATTGCCACACATGATATACTTTAACCACGACGGCACGCAAACAATTTAAAAACTTACCCGTTTCGGAAATGTTTCGGTAATGCTTCCACCTTGTCTTGAAAGGTAATGATCGTGCCCTTCTGGACGTCAGATAAGCCGCTTCGTTTGCGCATTATAACAACGACTGCACTCTTTCCACGTCCTCCCGCCCCTCCCCGACACGCTTTTTACATCTTTCACTGCTGGTGCTGCCACCTGCCGCCTGTGAGTGATTATTGCACCACTTGTAACATACGCCGTGGTCACGTTAATGAGACTGGGCAGTGTGTATACGTGCAACAAACATGTATTACATGTCACTGAGGACGCTTACAACAGAAAGCGAAACGCGTGTGGCACAAGTTTCGTAGACGGTCCTCTACTCCAAGAAGAGAACTGTAATTAGTGGTCTAAAATTCATACTAAGATTAATTGTGTAGCACTAGTAAGAACTCACGTTCATTTAATAACGCACTTCTCACCGCTAACAAATTGAAATTTGTGGTAACTTAAACTAACTTACGCTATGGACAACACACACATGCCCGAGGGAGGATTCGAACCTCCGACGGAGGAGCCGCACGGACCGTGACAAGGCGCCAGAGATCGCGCGGCTATCCCACGCGGCTCACCGCTAACAACTGCAGAACAGTTAGGGTCTGCCTTCTAACATGTAAATGGTTAAACCGTACTTGTCCGCCTCTGGGACTGTCCACCACTGGGACAGGTAAGCTCCTGCACCTGAAAGTGAAAGCGTTCTGCGAGGAGAAAGCGTATGCTTTTGACGCGACGTGCTCATCGGCAATCTGGCTGGCTCTCTACAGTACCCCCCCCCCCCTTCCCCCCTTTCCCACTGCCCTACCATTACATCGGTGGCGGACTAAAGAGGGCAGCAACTGAACGCTCTCGGGAGGAGGAGAACTCAGTCGCTAGGTAGAGAGTAATTATTGTACGGCCCTCTTCAGTACGCCCTGGTTGTGTGGAAGTCCACAACCTCCCAGTCTTTATCCCATTTGATATAGTTGGTGATTTTTGCATTACAATTGGCTCTCTTTTATTACAAATCCTTCAACTCCTTCATTTATCTGATGCTGATTATCGTGTCAGCAGATTTGGTCATCTTGTACTGGCACTACGGTGGATTTACTTCCAAGTACCTCGGTCTCGCAGTTTTGGCTCTGTCGCGACTACTCGTAATGGAAATATGTAGAGCCCCGAAACACTCCATGGAAGAGGGGAGCCAGGGGGGGGGGGGGGGGGGGGAGAGCAAGACACACACGCTTGAGTTTCTCTCCTTTCCTCTACTGGCGTTTAGCTGTGCTCATACAGTCGCCTATCACATTTACATAGTGCCATTATTAATATCTCTTCTCCTGTGCAATTCGTTAATTACTGTTCATAAAAACATGAGGGTGTAAATAAATGACTGAAACACGATATCACCAGAAACGACACGTACAAAAATTATCCCATAAATCTAAAAAAAAAAAGCATCATTCAAAATATCTACTTATTATATGCCCTCGTATTTCTAGACAATTAAGTGATATGGAAGTGATTGAACATCACGTCCAATATCCGTTCACATTATTGGGGTGACAGCAAAAGCACGTTGGAAGGGGGACCTCTGCGTTAACCAACGCCCAGACAAAAGATTTTTGTTGTGCCTTGTATCTGGAGCACGAATGCAGTAGATCATTCAATCCTTCTTCCCAATTGCATAACTCACATGATGGAGATTCCGCCAATCCTGTTCGGAACAGGTGAGTTCGAAACTGGCCATGACTTAAGAGCGCGCTGCTGCTACGGTCGCAGGTTTGAATCCTGCCTCGGGCATGGATGTGTGTGATGTCCTAGGTTAGTTAGGTTTAAGTAGTTCTAAGTCTAGGGGTCTGATGACTTCAGATGTTAAGTCCCATAGTGCTCAGAGCCATTTGAACCATTTTTGATTTAAGAGCATGCGCGTAAACATAGTTATGAATCCTGTGCTTCTGTACCAATCAGGAAGTCAAGCAGATAATTCTGTTTTAGATTGCAACTGGCTGTAATTCACTACGTCTGACATCTTAGTCCAATTAAATTACATCTTTTAGCCGATTCTTGCTTTAACATTGAGGACGATCGGGGTTTCTTGGTAAGGAAGTCTATCACTTAGGGTTCCGCCTGCGTTCATTGCTCGCTTTGCCAAGCCGTCAACTGGGTAATTATGAAAGATGCCGCTGTGCCCTGGTGTCTACAAAAGGTTTGTTACTATTGCTGCTTGGTTATTTGTGACAATTTATTTAAAAATATCTATAATGACAGGCGGCAGACTTTTGTTGAGAACACATAAGGAATCATTTAACATCATCATACCGCTTTGTGTACAAGAAATGCCGCATTATGCATCTCCCCTAATTGTGATGGCTTCTGCGTAATATATTCTTGCCTCGTTAGTGATTAAAGAGCTTGACTTTTTCAGTAGGGTTCTACATTGCGAATCCTACTTTGTTCCGTTGACAGTCTTCGATCGATCATTGCAAACCTTCTTCGAATTCGGAATGATGGTACTGAGCAAAGTGTGATTTCAGTCTTGAAGTTTGGAGAATCTTTGCATTGTACGATATTACACTGAGAACCATGGATGAAAAACAACAGACAGATTCCATATTTCTAGATTTCCGGGAAGCATTTGACACGGTGTCCCACTGCAGGATGTTACCAAAAGTACGAGCATATGGAAAAGTTCACAGATATGTGAGCGGCTCGAACACTTCTGAAATAATAGAACCCAGTATGTTGTCCTTCGAAGGTGTCAGGAGTGCCCCAGGGAAGTGAGATAGGACCGCTGTTGTTCTCTGTATACATAAACGATTTGGCGGACAGGGTTTGCTGTTGATGCCATTGTGTACGGTAAGGTGTCGAAGTTGAGTGACTATAGGCAGATACAAGACGACTTAGACAAAATTTCTAGTTGGTGTGGCCAATGGCAGCTAGCCCCAAATGTGGAAAAATGTAAGTTAATATGGATGAGTAGGAAGAACAAACCTGTCATGTCCAGATACAGTATTACTAGCGTCCTGCTTGACATAGTCAAGTCGTTTAAATATCTGGGCGTAGCGTTGCAAAGCGATATGATGTCGAAGGAGCATGTGAAAATTGTGGTAGGGAGGAAAATGGTCGACATTGGTTTATTGCGAGAATTTTAGGAAAGAGTAATTCACTGTAAAGGAGACCGCACGTAGGACGCTGGTGCTACCTACTCTTGAGTACTGCTCGAGTCTTTTGGATCCGTACCAAGTTCAAAAGTTCAAGTGTGTGTGAATTCCTAAGTGACCAAATTGCTGAGGTCATCGGTCACTAGACTTAAACGCTACGTAAACTTATGCTAAGAACAACACACACACACATGCACCAGGGAGGACTCGAACCTCCGGCGGGAGGGGCGCGCAATCTGTGACAAACCCCGCGGCCACTCCACGCGGCCTGTACCAAGTCGGACTGAAGGGAGACATCGAAGCAATTCAGAGGCAGGCTGCTAGATTTGTTACCGGTAGGTTCTAACAACACGTAAGTGTTACGGAGATGCTTCGGGAACTCAAAAGCGACGTTCTTTTCGAGAAACACTAGTGAGAAAATTTAGAGAACCAGCATTTGAAGCTGACTGCCGAAAGATTCTACTGCCGCCAACATAGATCGCGCGTAAGGACCACGAAGATAAGATACGAGAAATCAGGGCTCATACGGAGGCGTACAGGCAATTGTTTATCCCTCGCTGTATTTGAGACTGGAACAGGAGGGGAAATGACAAGTAGCGGTACAGGATACCCTCCGCCACGCCCTGTACGGTGGCCTGCGGATTATCTATGTAGGTGTAGATGTAGATGTTATCGAGCGCTTGTACATTCCCGTCTCAGTACCTGGACGGGGCTAGGAAATCTGGCAAGATTTCGTATATTTTAGTTTATTTTCATATAAGGTCCACCATCCAAGCGATTTCATAATCAAAGACTTTCTTGCATTTTCAGTGAAATACACTGCTTTTAAAAAAAAAATACGCCACAAGACATCAGAATCGACCACTGAGCCCCCTCCGCAAAACGAAGAGATGAAACATAAATCTGACGGAGTACACGATAACTCTCTTTCCTCTGCCACGGAGACATATCGTCCTCAAGACATGCGACATAGCACGCCCGTCGTCACCGGAGCAATTGAGTCGACACGGTCAGCGCTGCCACCTCTCACCAATGCTGAAACTGACGGACATTTTTCATGGGCGGATGACAAGGATTTACCACCTCCACCTGATGCGGAAATCAGATCTGTTCCTCCGTTAGACCAACACTAAAATGGGGGATGTTTCTACGACGACTCCTGCGACTACTATGGACTTCCAGAATCCACCACGACAATCTTTACCAGCTGCGAACCTATCGACAGCACGGATGCCCCAATCAGGCACACCGAATAGCTACCATCAACACCAATAATATCGATACCCACGTTAAACTCCACCTGCTCCGCGACACGCTGAGAGCAGCGGACATAGAATCGCCCTGCTACAAGAACTGAGGACAGCAACGTGGTCCGAGTGTTATGGATACGAAACGTACAGGCGCAGCCATCCTTCTCCGAGAAGGGATTGCAGTTTCCGAAGTTGCATATCTCCCAACGGCGCGAGGGGTGGCCGTAACAGTTGAAGGAACCAAAATCATAAATCTCTACGCCCCATCGGACACTGATAAACGGAGGGATCGCTCCCAGTTCTCCGCAGAAGATATCACGCCTTTATTCGTCGGCAGATACGATCATCTCATCGTAGGTGGAGATTTCAACTGTGTTCTCGAGCGTACAGACCAATACCCTCAGTCCGGAACTTCGCTTCCTCGTCCGCCGCCTTCGTCTCCTCAACACTTGGAGAGTGGTACACGGCGACCGCCCAGGGCATACACATATCAAGAGCCACTCCGCCCGCTGACTTGACAGAATATACCTCTCTGACGCTCTAAAACCCGTTCTTCTCGACGCGGAACGTTGGCCGTCTGCCTTCTCGGATCATGACATCTACATCTGTACCATGAACCTACATAGGCAATATATAAGACGCAGTGCAGGACCTTGGAAACTCAACGTCACGCTACTGCGGGACCCTGAAGGTCGATAACACGTCACCGCCACGTGGCGCGCTTGTGTTCAATGCATCATGCGTTGCGAGACCACACCGCAATGGTGGTTACTGTGCACCAAACCGGCCATCCGACGCACCTTGACACACTACGGCAGAGCCAAAGCCAGGTGGAATCACCACACAACACATTTCTACTATAGCGCTCTACGCGAGCTCATGGATCATCCACCATCCCCAGATTGTCTAAAAGGAGCTCAACCCATCAAGGCAAAGATTTTTACCTAGACCAGGTGTCATCTAGAAGGATCCATTGTGCGAGCACGCAGCCAAGATAGGATTAACGGTGAAGAACATTCTGTGCATCATATTGCTCAAAATGTTCGTCGACGCCGACAGGCCTTAATGACAACTTTAGACGTACCTGATGGACGATGGCTGACATCGGAAGCTACCATTGCGGATGCCTTCACAACGCACTACAGACTTCTCTATCAAGAAATACCTGCCGGTGGAGAGGCCATTGCTGAGGTTGCCCACGAAATAGATTGTGTACTAAACGCCGCGGCTGCATCCCTCCTGACTGCGGAAGCGACCACCGACGACGTCCATGGCGCTGTGGCCAAAGGATCACTGTATCGGTCTCCCGATCCGGACGGTTTATCGTTCGAATTTTACAGAACCTTCCAAAATTTGATGTTGCCACGATGGAGAGACATGTACTGGGAACTTATGTCCGGCGCGCCACTCCCGCCACCAACGTTCATGGAAGGCTTACTCATACCAGTTCCGAAACCTCAAGGAAAAACACGACTCTATAGTTATCTGCCGACCACGTTACTCAATTCCGACTTCAAGATTTTCACACGCCTTCTAGCTGCGCGACTCAAACATGTATTACGAGAAATTGTTTCCCACGAACAAACATCCTTAGGCGGCGATCATAACATACAGACAGCCGTCAGTGAATATCGAGATGTGATCGCTGTGGCAACACATTCGCGTCTGCCAGGCGCTTTAATGTCCATCGACATCAATCAAGCGTTTGACCGTGTCAGTCATGCATTCCTCAACGCAGTGATGGACAGCATGGTGATTACCCCGGCGTTCACGCAAGTGATTATACGGCTCCTTCGTGGGGCAACGTCCAGGCTTCTCGTCAACGGCAGACTTACAGAACCTATACGGATTTAACGCTCAGTACGGCACGGTTACCCACTGTCGACGGTTCTTTATGCCACTGCGATGGAACCACTCATTTGCGGATTACGGCGAAGCTTGACAGGTATTCACTCCGGGATCATGTGTTCCGCTGCCGAGCCTACGCGGACGACTTGGCCCTCGTCGTACGTTCAGCGACTGACGTACAAGCTACGATGCAATGGATTACCCGTTACAGTGCAGGGGCAGGGAAGGTTACGAATGTCGCAAAATCACGTGCCATGAAGACCGGCCGCGGCCTTCCCGCAGATAACGTAGTCCCCTTTCAACTGGTGGACACTCTTCGCCGTGTTGGACTGTTGTACAGGCGAGACATTCGCCGCACCTCGGCGATCAATTTTTACCTTCGTCAATACTCATCTGGCAGCCCCGATACTACACATCGCGCAGATTCTGCCCATCACTGCGACAAAGGCAGCCAGACTACAGGCGGCTTTTGTGTATTTTATATGTTCTGGACACATCTTCAAAGTCCAGTATGATGCTCTCACCTTACCGAAGCGGGATGGTGGCCTCGATTTGGTTAAAGTGAGAGCCAAGACTACGTCACTTTACAACAATACTATGTTCAAGTTACGGAAAAGCCAAAATGCTAGTTTTACTAGAATGTTGACCACCGAGCTCGGACCTGTTTCGATACGCCCACCGACGTTTTTGGCACACATACCACCTCCGATGTCGCACATCGGCAGTTTCTTTTTGGAATACAGCAACATATGCACCGTGCTCCCCAGGACCAGGAAGACGACATCTACGGCCTGAAAGTCCCCAGCCTGAAACCCCGTCGAAGCACTTCATCCCCAGGTTTCATGGCCTACAGTTTGGAAAACGATCCACCAACTATACCACACCACTGACACCACTGCGACGTGGCACCTTCACGTCAACAGCAAGTATACTACAAGACAGAAACTGCATCGCATCGCGCTGGTGGACTCATCCCTGTGCCTCAAGTGCAATGTCGAAGATACGGATTCACATCGTTTTGAGTGTGGGCAAGCAGCAGCTGTCTGGACCCTCGTACAGAAGATTGTGGCTTTCTACCTCCGAGTACCCCCACATCACGTTTCTCCTACCATGATGATATATCCTGTCACGGCTTGCTTTTCATCGTCTAAGTGGCACGCCATCACATGGATCAGTGACATGGCTATCAAACTACCTCTTCCGGGACGACATCGTCGATTCGGCGGACTTTTTAACACGCCTCCAAGTTCACCACCACATCCTTCGCCGACATCGACACTATCGGGACACTTTCGCGAACTATTTACGGGCTCTCAACGAAACGTGCCAGCCAAGACTGGACGATCCCACGTTCCTCTTCTATTGGTCAATGATGGAGTGGACGTTGTTCTGATGGCGCACTGAAGTGGAGCATGGCGCAGCAAGTATTCCTAATTTCTTTCACTTCTCTTTTCCCCTCATCTTCTAAGTTTTTTTTTTTCTTACACATGTTTATCCTGTTCATGCATAACTCTGTATCCGCAGCCTGTCTGTTTTCTTTCTCATGTGCTCCCTCATACAAAAGTTGGGTTGTTGTTGATGTTGAGACTGTATACTTATTTACGTTTGCAAAAAAAGAAGAATGTTGAGAAAATATACTTATTTATGTTTTATTATTTATTTATTTATTTATTTATGCATTTATTTTACCTGGCAAGATTAGGGCCTTCAGGCCCTCTCTTACACCTAACCAGGCATACTCAGATTCAACAAATTTCAGTGTCTACAGAAAATTAGGACATATAACATGTTATACAGTATTAATGTTAAAGAAAAAAATAGAGATTATAAAAGTAGTACAATGATAATTATAACAATCAAAAAATAATTATAACAATCAAGAATAATAAAAATAATAATAAAAATGATAATAATAATAATAATAATGACTATGTATATGAAAGTAAACATATTTTTCTTTTATGAGTGTCAGTCCTATTGCTAGTTGGGAATTTTCTCGTTATATTCTTGCAGCTTGTGAGTTATTCTCATCAAGCAGAGACATAAGACGATGGAATGGGGTGAAAGAGATACAGAAGAGGTAGATAGGTTAGAGGAAGAGAAATAGAATGGTAAAATTCGAAGCTATGATGGAGAGGAGAAAGAAAAAGATGAGGGGGGGCACAACAATGGTGGCTATACCGTCCCTAATATGTAAGTCTTAAGTTCCCTCTTGAATGTTGAGTGGTTTTGGATAAGACGCAGATCGCAGGGGAGCGCGTTCCATAGTCGTATGGCTGAGATGGAGAATGACACGGAGAAAGATTTTGTGTTATGTAAAGGTACAGCCAAGATGCTAGACGTATCCGATCTGGTATTGCGGTTGTGGAATGATGATAGGTGTTTAATGTGAGAAGATAAGTATTGGGGGCTACAGTGGCTAAGAAATCGATGAAGTAAGCACATCGTGTGGAGATCGCGTGCCTTATGTGGGCGTATCCAACCTAGCTGGGAGTATGAAGGACTGATATGATCGTACAACCGTATGTTGCATACGTATCTAACACAAGCATTCATCACTAGCTCAAGGCATCTCGAATTTTCATTATTTGTGCCATGTTGAACTACATCACAGTAGTAAAGATTAGGCAAGACTAGTGTTTGGACTAATTTTTGTTTAACGTGGGCTGGAAATATTTTTCTAAATTTTTGAATTGCATATAGGGAGGAGAGCGATTTCCGGCAAGCTGTGACTGTTTGTTCTTCCCAGTTTAGGTGTTCATCCAAGATTATTCCAAGGTCTTTTACTGTTTTTTGGTATGGTAGTTGGGTACCATTGAGGAGTATTTGAGGGACTGTTTCGCGAAAGTACCGACTGATTAACTTTGGATGAGATATAAGTATGACCTGAGATTTCTTGGGGTTTAGTTTCAGACCTAGGTTCTGTGCCCATCGAGAAACAGAGCAAAGATCTGCGTTCATACTCGCTACTGCGTCAGCAATGTTCTTGGGGCTTGCACTTATGTACAGTTGGATGTCGTCGGCATATAGATGGTAGTTGCAGGAGTGAATCACTGAAGAAATATCATTAATGTACAGTGAGAAGAGTAATGGACCAAGGACGGAGCCTTGGGGAACTCCAGAGCGCACGTTTTTCCATGATGACTTTTCCGACCCACAAATGACTTGTTGACTTCTGTTTTTGAGGTAGCTGTCGAACCAGTGTATTGCGCTGTTTGAGAAATTCAGCTGCTTCATTTTAATTAGTAATATATCAAAGTCAACTGTATCAAAAGCCTTGCTAAAGTCAAGCAGTGTTAGGATGGTAGCTTCACGTCTGTCCATAGCATGTTTAATGTCATCAGTTACTTTGATTAATGCAGTTGCTGTACTATGGTGCTTTCGAAAGCCTGACTGATATTTGTCGTGGATGTTACGAGTTTTGAGGTAATCCGTCAGCTGTTCATGGACGATGTGTTCTAGGGCTTTAGATATTGCAGGAAGTATGCTGATCGGCCTGTAGTCACCTGGCGACTTAGGGTTGTCAGTCTTGGGTATAGGTTGAATTAAGCTTTGCTTCCACTCAGTAGGATATGTACTACTGACAAGAGACAGGTTGAAGATGTCTGTGATAACTGGAGTAATAGTGTTTACGACGTTCTTAATCATGCCAATGCTCACTCCATCATTTCCTACTGCCTCGGAAGAGATTCTCATAATTTTTTTTTAAAAAAAAAGGATAAGGCGTCGGACTTCGGACCCGAAGATTGCAAGTTCGAATCCTGTCATGGTCGTTGTAAAATTTAAAAGAAGAAGAAGTTGGCAGAGCACTTGCTATATTTATGGAACAGCACTTCTTGTTGAAAAGGTTTCACAGAGTATAGAATTTTTTTCCTTACTCTCGCTTTCATAACTTCTTTATCTGACACTGTGGCTTCAGATCATTCGTCCAGGTATTTATGGCTATTCTATTTTATGGTCTGTACACGGTGTTCAAATGATCGTATGGCATTACTGACCAAGGGACCCCATCTGCAGTTGTTTGCCCGCCTGGTGAAAGTCTTTCTATTTCTACACCACTCTGTCGGATTCCGCGTCGCTTAGGATGAAACGATTCGGACGCCACAAACACCCAATCTCCGAGCGAAGAAAATCTCCGAGCCGGTTGGGAATGGGAACCGGGACCCTGCGACCCAGAGGCAGACCCCGGGGTGCGGGCAGTCTGATAAAAGCGGTCGATAGTGTCTGAACATTATTTACGTTCGTTTTTCCGTAAGATACCTGCAGACCAGTTTGTTTCCTATGTCCAAGCTGTTCCCCGTATGATATTCAGAAGCTAAACAATCTGCCTACGTACAATTCTTAACTTCTATCATTGACGCTTTAAACTGGTTCCGAAGTTTTGATTTTTAACACTGTTACTGTATTATTTTCTCCAATAAGCAGTTGAACATGTGTCCTGGGAGTCCATTCCCCTCACTACTGTTTAAAATCCAAGAGTTTAGAGGAATGACGATCAGTTTGGTTTCAGTAAAGGGAAAGAGACCAGAGAGACGGTTCCAACGTTGCGCTTGATAATGGAAGCAATACTGAAGAAAACTCAAGATACGTTCACAGGATTTTTCGACATGGTAAATCTTCCGATACTATAAGATGGTGCATGATATTCCGAATTCTCAGAAAAATAGGGGTAAGCTATAGGGAATGACAGTTAATATACAATATGTACAAGAGCCAAGAGGGAACAATAAGAGCGGAAGACCACGTACGAAGTGCCCGGATTAAAAAGGTTGTCCGCTACGGTCGCAAGTTCGAATCCTGCCTCGGGCATGGATGTGTGTGATGTCCTTAGGTTAGTTAGGTTTAAGTAGTTCTAAGTTCTAGGGGACTTATGACCACAGCAGTTGAGTCCCATAGTGCTCAGAGCCATTTGAGCCAAAAAGGTTGTCAGAGGGGGGGATGTAGTCTTTCGCCTCTATTGATCAATCTATAAACCGAGGAAGCAATGACGGAAATAAAAGAAAGGTGCAAGTGTGGGATTAAAATTCAAGGTGAAAGAATATTAATGGTAAGATTTGCTGATGACATTGCTATCCTCAGTGACAGTGAAGGAGAATTACAGGATCTATCGACTGGAATGAATAGTCAAAGATTAAGAATAAATCGAAGAAAGATGAAAGTAACGAGAAGTAGCAGAAAAGAGAACAGCGAGATACTTAACATCAGGACTGGTGACCATGAAGAACTTGAAGTTAAAGAATTCTGCTTCCTAGCTATCAAAATAACCAACGGCAGACGCAACATGGAGGACATAAAAAGCAGACTAGCATAGGCATAAACGGCATTCCTGGCCAAGAGAAATCCGCTAGTGTCAACCATAGACCTTAATTTGAGGAAGAAATTTCTGAGAATGTACTTTTGGAGCACAGCGTTGTATGGAAATAAAACATGGACTGTGGAAAGACCAGAACGGGAGATAAACGTAGCATTTGAGATGTGGTGTTACAGAAGAATGTTGAAAATGAGGTGGACTGATAAGGTAAGGAATGAGGAAGTTCTCCGCAGGATCAGCGAATAAAGGAATATATGGAAAACACAGACAAGTAAAAAGGGACAGGATGACAGGACATCTATTACGACATCAGGGAATAACTGCCAAGATATTAGAGGGAGCTGTAGAGGGTAAAAACTAGAAGAAGACAGAGATTGCGATACATTCAGCAAATAATTGAGGACATAGGCTGGAAGTGCTACTCTAAGATGAAGAGGTTGACGCAGAAGGGAAATTCGTGGCGGACCGCCTCAAAGCAGTCAGAAGACGGAAGAAAAAGAAAGAGAGAGAGAGAGAGAGAGAGAGAGAGAGAGAGAGAGAGAGAGAGAGAGAGAGAGACATCCTCGAAAGGTTTAATTTGGATTTCCATAACGGTAGCTATTAATTTTCTATCAATTCCCATTTTTGTCAATATGTTAAGTAGCACCATATGGTGTCGCATACTGTTTAAAAGCTATATACATTACTATCTTTCACAGCACACGCAAAGACGGGGCTCGAAGTTCGACTTGCACGTTTCGTGGCAGCGACGCTAACCTCGTCTTCTTTTCTGGTCGGAATCGGGCAACGATACATTGGTTTCATGTGCGATAGTGTGCGATAAACACTACGTGATTCCAGCTGTCTCGCTGGTCAACTTCGTTAGTGCCGAGATAGCGTTCTTCTATTTGACTGATGAAGTCTTCCATTTGTAAGGTACGCGACCATTCAGACTTGGCATCCAGACTTGATCGCTAGACTTTGTTTATGACGCGTTTCGAGTAATCACTATCAGAAAAAATATGGTTAGGAAAGCTGATTGTAACTGCACATGAGACTGTACAGTATTCTTGTATTGCTCACGTGTACGAGCTTTCCTAAGCGTATTTTGATAATTACGCGTCATAAATAAAATTTTTAGTGATCAAGACGTTTCCATGGAATTACTACATGCCAAGAGATAGCGTTAATATCAACGAAATTTTGTTTGCTTTACGTTGGTACATGTTGCCTAATAAGTCAAGTGCACCTTGTTTATATGGCTCTTTAGGGTAGTCGTGTTGTGTCTATTTGGTTCAATTGGATAAAATGATATATTCCATCGTCACTAAATTCTTTGGTTGGTGTAGGGTTGGTCACTTTATGTTCGCAGCGCTGACCGAAAGGCAAGTTTGCACTGGAAGTTCCTAATTAGGCGTCATTCCTGTCTCCTCATCCCGGATGATATACCTGTCACATGTCTTCCTGATCGCTGCACTGCTGCCCTTTCCACGATGACCCTACCTAGTTATTCAATCTGTCGAGTTGTCGCACAAGTAGAAGCTCATGTTTTGGCTCTAGTGATTTGGTTTTTTTAAAGAATGTTAAGGCTTTGTTAATGTTATTTTATAGCGGAAGGGCCACTGCAGGTATTGCGGGGATAGACGTTTTCATGCCTTCTCAACATTTACTTAAAATTTCCATGAATGTAGAGAAGGTGTTTTGAAGTACCACTATGCGCATTCATTCAACATTCCTTGCGCTGCTCCTCTGTTTCATTACGCTCAGACGATGCTATAATTCTCATAAACTGGAACACACATACCAACGTTATTACGGAGTAGACGCTGGAGATGCGCCCTTTCAAAATGAGGTCACGCGTCCATCTTGACGTAAAATCTGTTGGAAAGATAACCTACTGAAATTAATTAAAAAACTGAAACGAGATTATTTAAATTAAACTGTGTTCAAACTCACATTTACATCTGTGTATGCAAATTGAAAAAATGAACATGAATCCACCGGCAATACCGAGCGTTCAGAGTCCCTTTCTGTGATAGGATTTGGATAACAGATTGTGCGTGTGAACTACTGAGAACGATAGGCGATTAACCACGTAATTAGAATGGAATGTTAACTGTGGAAATATAATGTTATTTTGCAGTGAAAAATGCGATAAAAACAGCATAAAAAGCTGGTCCATCAAGCAGGCGATGGTCATTGAGGAGAAATGAACTGACATTTTTTTTTTAATTTGGAGCGTTGGTGCTTCCTCGGTAATCTGGGGAACAGGACGATCTTGTAATGGAAGTGACGTCTAATAATAAGATAGCACCAATTATTTTGAGATGGCTCTGATGTGTCACAGAGATGCAAGATTCGTGACCCCGAGATACTAATGCTGATCGATGTACTGAGTCGCGGAAATACGTACAAAGTAAGTGGAACTATCGATTCATTCCGATATATAGCATTAAATGAAATGGACTACATTTAACTGGAATAGGGAGACGTAAGGAGCAACAACGGAAATAAAATCTAGCAACGAAAAGCGATCTTCAAAATGAATCTAATACAGATTCCAGCTACATAAAAAGAAAAAAAAAATATCTGAAAAACTAGGTGGTTGACAAACACACGCATATTAATAAAAAAATTTATCTCTTCAGTACCTATCGATTCTCTCCAATACAGATAATCTAATGTAATTTTTTTAGACCGGTAAAGTTAAGCCTTCGACTTTATAGAGAGTATTTTTCATAGTTTATAGCATACCTACAGTAATATAATTTGTAAACAAGTTAGGCGGATACAATCATAATTAAAATAGCCAGCTGGAGGAAGAGCTAATTTGATGCTTTTCATAATTACCAGTCTCCTACAGTATTCATGGTCAGAATGTATCATCCGATGCAGAAGGAGAAGATATGAGACTTCTCACAAGCAAATCCGTGGTAAATATAATACCCATGGCAAAAACCTATGTAGTTTTCACTTGCCCTCGTTGTTATTTCCAGATTCTGTTTATGGGGTTCAAGAAAATTTACTGGCAGACGAAATACGGTTCAGAGAAGAAATTACAAGACACAAGTCTTAAATCTCTTCACACTACATTTGTAACACTGCCGTCGTTTTCACACAAACATCACACAAGTGATGTCTGCATCTGATACATGAATACGACAAAGATCGCAAGCTTACGTCGTACCTGGACTTCCGTCTCCCGTATAGCCCAAATACGAGGCATGAATAATTTTATTAGAAGAATAATAAGCTTACATGGAATTTGATTTAATGTCCTTCAAAATACTTATCCCAACATTGAATCCATGACTGGAAGCATTACTGGAAACATTTATGGAAGGCTTTTTCTGGAAGGCTGTTCAGCTGCTCTGTCGTGGTTCTCTCAGTATCAGGAATGATGCCAAAACGTTTTCCTTTAAGCACAGTTTTAGTTTTTAGGAAGAGACAGAAGCCGCATGGTCCTAAATCTGGTGAGTGTATATATATTCGGGCGAGGAGGTTAACTGGTTTCATTTTGAGAATTCTGAATTTTCGTCTCAGGGTCATACCCACAGATCTAAGTTTCATCTCCAATACAATTTGGATATGAAGTCCGGAACTGAATGAAGACGACCCTTCAACTCCGTGCAAACTGACACACGATTTTCCTGCTGTCCATCATTCAAAAGTCTTTTGCACTCGTCTTATTTGCAGATTATTAGTTAGGATGCTTTGCACGGCCCCGAACAAGATGTTAAGTTCTTCGGGAAGCCCTCGAATAGTTATTCGCCTGTTTGAACGAATAATTTTTGCCACTTTTTGTACGGTTTATTCTGTTTTTTTTTTAGGTTAATGGACATCCCAAATGTTGCTCGCTTTTTAGTGACTCATTTCCGCTTTTAAATCGCCCATACAGCTTGTAAACTCTTTTCAGAGATGAAAAATTATCGCCATAACCCAATTTTAATATTTTCTGAGTTTCTTTGACACTTTTTTGCAACTTGAAACTGAACTTAATGTTCACGAATTGTTCGGAATCCATGATGCGCGACCGACACGGTAAACACAACCTCAGTCTAGCGTCTCTGGACGCTGACTGACAAGTCAGAACGTGTTCCAGCATGACGCTGCCTGTCTCAACGGGTCAACCTAACGCACAAATTACATCATGTGGTTGTAACGTTAGCAGTTGCTACTAAAAAAATATATTCGCCGTATTTTGTATCACACATCATTACAACTACGTTAAAAGCTCTACGTTATCTGACACACAGTCCGCTCAATGGGCGAGAGAGTGTTACGCGGTGAGAGAAGCGTGCTTACGGTGGTATTGGCTCCCGGGCAACGCCGGATATACAGCTTGCGAGGTATGTGTACGCAGTGCTTGGTTTTGGCCGATACACACTAGTACCTGGTACCGCTAGGACTGACGAAAAAATCAGAACTGCTGATTCTGAGATGTGGTATGATGGAACTTTCGATTTTATTAGTACAAGTGTTGCATTCACTATTTTAAATTGCGCAGAAAACCGTTCGTTTTAAGGAGCTAAAATTTCCAACCTCCCCCCCCCCCCTTAGGTAACAGTAGCGGAAGCTCTTTTCTCTTTTCTTTTTTTTCCCTTCAAATTGAGCCTGTATGCATGCAGTTTTAATCCGCCAGCAAGTTTCAAATCAACGCACACTCCTCTGTAGAGTGAAAATTCGTTCTGGAAACAATTCTCTAGGCTGTGGCTAAGGCATTCCTCCACAACATCCAAGAGAGGTAGTCCTGCGAGGTATGCAGGAGAAATGTGAAATTGGAAGGCGGGAGAGATGTTCTGTCCGCCTCCTTGGATGAGTGGTCAGAGGACCCGAGTTCGATTCCCAGTACTGCCAGGGAGTTTTCCTCGGTGGGACGCCTGGAACGGGTTGTACTCAGCCTCGTGAGGCCAATTTAGAAACTACTAGGTTGAGAAGTAGCGGCTCCACGACCCGAAAACCGACGAGGGGCAGGAGAGTGGTGCGCCGATCCCCCTCCCCTCCATACAGCATCCGATCACGTCGTTGGCAGATGATGAGAAGGCGGTCGGTCAGTATCGATGGAGCCATTAGGGCCTGTGGACAGAGTCCTAAGTAAGGAGAGAGGTTCCGGCGAAACCAAAGATGTGAGAGGAGGTAGTGAATCATGCTTTTATAGCTCAGTGGAAAGGGCACTTGCCTGCGGAAGGCAAAGACATATAGTTTCGAGACCCGGTCCGGCACACAGTTTTAATCTACCAGGGAGTTACAAATTAGTGCACACTCCGCTGCAGAATGAAAATTCTCTCCGACAACAATCCCCTAGGTTGTGGTTGTGTCTCTGCAATATCCATTCTTCCAGGAGAGATAGTGCCTCAAGGCATGCAACAGCACATCTATCAAATTCGGGAGGCAGAAGAATAGGATGTGGGGAAAGTAAAGCTGTGAAGGTGGATCGCTCAGTCGGTACACCATTTGCTTCTGAAAGGCAACGGTCCCAGTTTTGATAGTGTGGATTCTTCGGTGGTCGAAGTAAACTACTGCGTTCGTCTTATGACGCGAAGATGGTCAGTGACAGGAAAAACCGTCAACATTTTATTGAAATTGTGTGTGTGATTGTTCTGAAAAAAAAACTATTTTCAAAACAAGCTGTCACAGTTTTGTTTGACCAACGGGAAAGCGTCATGCACGTGCTGAAAAATTGAACTGATAGACGCTTGAAGACAAACGCAGACTATCTCGTGCAAGCTTACGTACCGGACTGGCCTTAAAACAAGCCGCACTTTTTATCGAAACGTCACCCTCGAAAATGTAGGGTGTGGCTTCTATCCGCTGCCATTGCGGTAAAAAAAATTATACTCATTTCCAACAAGACAACTGGCGTAAGTAACCGAAACTGACTGCAAGGCATTTTATTAGGCAAAAACGCAAATTTTTACCGGTACTTTATTGGCACTTATATTGTGTAGGTTCATCAATATTGTCTCCGTAGTTTCAGTTAGATACTGGTAGAAAAGCCAGGTTAACCCCGATATGGACGACCATTTACAGCACAAAATATCATCAAGCCAAGGAATTCGCAGCAATTACGATGCTAGCTTCAGACTTAAAGTTGTGTGTTATGCCAAAACCGAAAACAACACAGATAACGGAAGAAAGTATCGGCTGGACGAATGTAATGAGCGACCTGTTGCTTCAGAAAAATGTAAGAAGGAAGTTTCAACGAGAAAATCATTCAGGGGAATGGCATGTGGCAAATACTCGGAACTTGAAGATAAGACTCTTTCCTCTGTGGAAGATAAGAGGAAAAATGAGATGCCTGCCTCATGAGAAATAATCCAGTTGAAGTGCAAGTATTTATGGATGCCCTCAGTTTATGCGGGAAAGCCTTGCTCTTTGACAGAGTACTACACTAGCACAGAGAATGCCAGCATATTTCGAGAGGAAACTGCTTAACTTCCAGCGGTCCGTCACCTAACTGCGAAACTGTCACGCATACCCTTTTCATGAGACTGTCAATGCTGACGAAACACCAGTATTCTCGACATGCCGAATAATACGAAGGTAGACGTACAAATGTCATGTTAGCTGTTACGACCGGTGGGAAAGTTACCCCCTTATGTGATTATAAAGAGAAAAAGTATGTCAAAAGAAAATATTAATCAGGGCTACGTGATTCGTCGTCAAGAAAAGGGCTGGATGACAACGCAACTGGACTGGTTGTTGACTGGCTGTCTGCTGTTGGTAAGAAGGCGTGCTAGTTTTGGACGCTTTTAAGAGACGCCTATCTGCTGAGGTAAATGATAAACTTGCTGCAGAAAAAACAGGCCTTGTCGTAATACCCGAAGGAATGACTCCACAACTCCTGGCGCTAGATGCGGTCATAAAAAAAAGCCGTTCATGAGCAACCTTCAAAAAATGCATTCAGGTTGGCTCCTGGAATAAGATCATGTCATTAAACCGTCTAATAAGATTAAGGAGCCGCCAGTCGTCTTTTTGTGCGACTGGATTCTTGCTTCATGCTTCCACTATCAAGGGTTTCGATAAATGCCGCTTATGGAATGCGCTTGGAGGTTGTGATAACATACTGTGGAAGATAATGAAGAAAATTTTGGCAGTTGAAGGAAATGTGGGGAGCGAGAATGTGAATGATGAAGTGAATAGCCGGCCGAAGTGGCCGTGCGGTTAAAGGCGCTGCAGTCTGGAACCGCAAGACCGCTACGGTCGCAGGTTCGAATCCTGCCTCGGGCATGGATGTTTGTGATGTCCTTAGGTTAGTTAGGTTTAACTAGTTCTAAGTTCTAGGGGACTAATGACCTCAGCAGTTGAGTCCCATAGTGCTCAGAGCCATTTGAACCCATTTGATGAAGTGAATACCAGTACTGATAATGATAAGAGTAGGTCTAATAAACCAAAATATAGTGCCTGTATGTTAGGTGGCAATGTGTTGTATCATACGTTAGAACAAATGTTAACGGTACATACACGTGTGTTACATGTAAGTACAAGTAAATTTCTGGTAATTTTTCTCCTCTCCATCAGTGTGCAGCTTACGTTCGAGCAAAATATTTAATTTTATTTCTTCCTAGAAATTCAGGGGAGCGGCTTATATGCGGTGGTGGTATATTATCGGGCCAATACGATACAAAATTTGAAGAACCAGCTTGAGATGAGCTACCTACAGATATACTACAGCCCTGCGTATGGCTAGATTCAGTGAGTGCTGAAACAAGATTATAGTATTAGTCGACGACAATACTAGCGGTTCTGGCGGTGCAGTCCGGAACCGCGGGACTGCTACGGTCGCAGGTTCGAATCCTGCCTCGGGCATGGGTGTGTGTGATGTCCTTAGGTTAGTTAGTTTTAAGTAGTTCTAAGTTCTAGGGGACTTATGACCTAAGATGTTGAGTCCCATAGTGCTCAGAGCCATTTGAACCATTTTTGACGACAATACTATTGCATCTGGGAGCGTGGGCTCTTCGGTCGTCTTATCATGATTTTTAATCGTGGTATTTCACTAGGACAGGCTGAAACACTTGATACTATATGGACACCTGTCTTGAAATCTTTCAGAGTGCTATGCATTTTCACTTGCTCGCCACTGTACTTATTTTAGAGTAACGTCAGCGCGTATTTCCGATAACGGCCACGGGAGACCAAGTGCAATAATACCGTGGTCGGGTAATAATTAGAGCACGCACACAGGCGTTTAACGCGTTGACGATCGTGTGGCTGCGGGCGGCCACAGCGCAACCACACGCACGGGCCGTGTGACCGCCGGCGGCCGCGGCAGAACCGCACGCCTAACGCCGTGTGTCCGGTCTCGCCCGGCGGCGAAACAGCCGGAGCTAATGTCGTCCTCGCACGGTACGAGGCAGCCTGAGGCAGTCGACGTGGACGCGTGTTGAGATCCGATCTCAAGATAAACAGGGCCTCGCCGCATGGGACGTGGTAGTTAGCCGTGGATGTGCAACTTCAGCGATCGCCAGCGGCAGCTATCGCCAGTATCTGTCTCGCAAACCACATAGTTCCTGATCGAAAAAGGACGCGCTTAAATTTCCTACGTCAGATATATTAAAACGTACATTTCCTCACTTGTCCATATGCAAGCCATGTTGCTCTGTCTGCACATAAATAAAAACTTAAATATCCACGAGAGCACACACTTCCGTTTACATAAAATCACATATTACAGAAATTATTTCTATTAATTTCTGAAGGCTTTCGTCGTCGATATGCTATTAATTGACATTTAATCATAACAAATACTACCACTGTCTCTTTGTCTTAAATCTGAGTACGCTCATATCATGCTATTTATAACACGAAAATAATTAAACACGAAAATTCTTTAATCACCAATGTGACGTTGCCGTAATTTTATTACAACATATCGTACCAATAACTATGCGTTTTCCAGAGATACCCAATGTGTTGGTGTTTAAAAACAGCACATTCAGTCATAGGGAGTA
Organism: Schistocerca serialis cubense; assembly: GCF_023864345.2. NCBI lineage: Eukaryota > Metazoa > Arthropoda > Insecta > Orthoptera > Acrididae > Schistocerca > Schistocerca serialis. The sequence continues at coordinate 422,082,595 of NC_064641.1, forward strand.
CGTTGTAACATAAACCCCACCAAATAGCCGACCGGAGTGGCCGAGAGGTTCTAGGCGCTACAGTCTGGAGCCGCGCGACCGCTACGGTCGCAGGTTGGAATCCTGCCTCGGGCATGGATGTGTATGATGTCCTTAGGTTAGTTAGGTTTAAGTAGTTCTAAGTTCTAGGGGACTGATGATCTCAGAAGTTAAGTCTCATAGTGCTCAGAGCCATTTGAACCCACCAACTACAGGGTACTTATAAATTAGTTATACAAAGTGATCTTTAATTGGAAAAAGAGTAAATAACTTCAAGTTTTATTACCGACTAACACTGCTAATTCCTGACGTTCCCTCTAGGCGGCACGCGCGAATGAGTCATTCCAACAATCATCTTGGAGACCTATAACAGCGCAGAGTGTGGGCACTGATGTTTATGGTTTCATGCAACCAAATCCGCTACTGCAGTTCAGAAACAATTCAGGACTAAATATCGCAAGCCACTACCTCAAAAAAAAACTGTTATTAACTGGTACAATCGTTTCACCGAAACTGGCTGCTTATCACATAAAACGCCGGGTCATGGTTGATCAACAGTCTCTAACACAGTAAATGAAGAAGTTCGGTAGTCTCATATTCGTAGTACGGGTAAACCAATGAGACGCGACAGCTTAGAAATGAATATGCCTAGTGCTACACTGCGGAAGGTATTACGGAAACGCCTGTTATTCAAATCCTGCGATTTGAAAGTGATGCAAGCTTCAAGAGAAAGTGACAAAGAAAACGAGCTGTTTTGTGTAGAAATATTTAACCAAATGCAGACCGAAGATGATTTTCTTAATAAAATTATGTTCAGTGACGAAGAAATCTTCCATATCTGCGGTAAAGTGAATCAGTGTAATGTTCGGACATGCGGTGAGCAGAGACCACGTCAAGTAATCGAACATATACGGGACTCGCCTAAGGTAGATGTTTCTTTGCGCTGTAAGCTGTTACTAGATTTACGGACCTATCTTTTTTGCCGAGTCAACTGTAAATGGCATATCGTACCTGGAAATACTTGTACATTATCTAATGCCTCAATTACAACAGGATACTGGCACAGAATTTATTTTCCAGCAAGACTGTGCGCCATCACGGTGTCATCGTGAAGTAGTCGCGTATCTGCGTAGGAATGTGTCGACTTGGATTGGACTTGGTGGAACATTATCCTGGCCCCTACGATTACATGATTTAATGCTAATGTACTTGTGTGTATGCGGTTACATTAAAGATAAGAGTTTTTGTTCCTCCCTTTCCTGGACATCAATACCTGCATAATAGGATTTGGCAGGAAACTGATTACAGTTGCGACTATCCTCGTATTGCATAAGATAGCCACATTGAACATTTCTAAATAAAACTTGAAGATATACTGCATTCAATGCCGTATCAAACATTTCTGTAAGTTATTTCCTTTTTCACATTTAAAGGTTAGTTTTGTACAACTAATTTATGAAGACCCTTCATGGGCTTCAACTGAAAACGACAAATACAATATGGCGCTTCACGAGTTCTGCTTGTAACGTAGAGGGCGTTCTTGCTTCTTATTGGTTCTACTTTACATGGCACGTTGGGGAAATATTGCGGAACTCATTTTGTGTTCCACGTGACGAAGTGGCTCCTTGACGTGAAATAGCAGGAAATGACGTCACAAAACTCGCGTAGTTCCACGTCAACGATAGCTAAATAATCCCGTGTGAGGACAGCTTAAGCGTACGACAGTGAACGTTTTAAACAATCATTCTTCCCGCACTGCACGCGGAACGGGAAGCGGCCGAATAACTGGTAGGATGGGATGCTGCGAAGTCTAAAAATCAGGCCGTATTCGAGAACATTCAGTTACGTGAAATACCGCCCCCTATGAAAAAAATACGATTGATTGTTCCGGTCGAGTATGTAGTGTCCCTATCCTGCTGAATCTCATATTACCACATGCATCGTGTGAACATCGCACGATAATGCAACCTGGTTATGAAATTGACACTCTTGGAGCTGAAATGTAGATTCCTTTACAATATGACGGAAATTCTGTTTATTAACCTAACAGTTAACGTCTACAATCATATTATTTTTTAAGCGGCGTGCTTGCTCTATAGCATTACCCATTTCAGAATTCCTTATACAATTCATCGTGTATATAATTTCCATGAAAACTGTAATTTATAAAAATGCAAGAGTAAATCATGCAACATTATAAGCGTGTTTCATAGTCTCATAAGGCTACTACTGATAGCGAGGCCAACATCAATGCTGTATTTCTTGGCTTCCAGAAATTTTCGATACATTTCCTGACCACCGATTAGTAAAAACACAGATGAAGACTTTCTTCAAAGAAGGACCATAACACCTCTTGAGGACCGCAATGTGCGTCGGAGAACATGCGACTAGAACCGTCCACGATCTATATGCATACATAATGTAGAAAAATAACTACGCGTTGCTTCTTCAGACTGTTCTGGCACAATTCTGTTATGTACAGACACGCGTCAACAGGCAAAAAGAAATCGAGGAACTTGTTTATATTCTCGGAGGGACTGATGACCTCAGATGTTAAGTCCCATAGTGCTCAGAGCCATTTGAACCATATTCTCGGAGCCTAGCGCGGAAATTGGTAACTTACAGAAATGGTTCAAATGGCTCTGAGCACTATGCGACTTAACTTCTGAGGTCATCAGTAGCCTAGAACGTAGAACTACTTGAACCTAACTAACCTAAAGACATCACACACATCCATGCCCGAGGCAGGACTCGAACCTGCGACCGTAGCGGTCGCTCGGCTCCAGACTGCAGCGCCAGAACCGCACGGCCACTCCGGCCGGCAGGTAACTTACAGGACTATGTATTCGGTGCTTGTAATATTTCATCCCAGTTTTGCTGGACGAAAGAAAATGCGTTGCAAAAACATTTTCGTTGAGAAACACTCGATTAAATTTGTAGAGTATCGAAGGTATGTGCACTTCAAGCCAGCTTTTCGCAGCGTAATGCGCCTTCTGGCCATCCTCGGGGATACCAACTTCCCCGTGATTGCTGATGTCAGGGGGCCGGAACAACAGTGGTAAAATTAGAATTTGTACCATTATATGCCCAAAATATTATTATTACCGGCAATCTTTTTGAAGAAAGTTAAGAACAATGTAATTCTAGGAAAATTCAACCACCTACATTCTGCTTCAGTAAAATCATGATGATGGACTGAGCAGATGTCTGTAAGTAGATATCATTCCCATGCCCCATATGTGAATAGACGTGCAATGAAAAATGCCCTTCCACCATACACTATGCTTTGACATACAGAATGTACATAATCTCGCGAATTCCAATCCTCGCTTTCAAACAGTCATGCTAGATATCCGTACACTGCAGTGTAACTCAGTCTTATCACCTCTTCACTTTTCAGAAGTTATCTCTGGATCTCATAGTTGTATATTCTCTCACACACATTACTGAGAATTAAAAAATAACACAATCAATAGAAATGGAAAGATCTCTCTCTCTCTCTCTCTCTCTCTCCCTCTCTCTCTCTCTCTCTCTCACACACACACACACACACACACACACACACACACACACAACACAAACATCCACACACACACACGCTCGCATACAGATACGGAAGACAAGTACAACCCAAAGGTCAAAACTCTACTGAGAAATGAGACATTCTGAGATAAGGAACACTCACAGAAATGAAATGCATTTTAATCAGCCTCTCTGAAGCGCGAGTCCTTTCATCTGGAAAGACAGAGAGGTGAGAACAATGTGGACTACAGAGTTAATTGTACATGACCACTCGACATGTACAAGGCTGGGTGAAACCGCCGTAACTGGAGTCTACCAGCACAACTAGACCAACGAAAATTTGAGGTGAGCTTAGGATGTGACGTTTTTAAGACGTGGATAACCCTGTCCCTTTTGCACCGTCATGAAACTACAATGATAGTTTTCTTTTCAGTGCATATGTAATACTCTTTCCTGAAATTCTCTGCTTTTCTTTAATGTCAAATTACCTGTTACGAAGTATTATCACAAATGAATTATCTAAAAAAAGCTTCGAAAACATTATTCGTAACATTCTTCTTAATCCTGGTCCAGGTGACCTTGTTCTTAGCTCGCACTAGTGTTGTGCACGTGAATTACAAAACCAGGCAAGGCTAAATCAAGAAAGTTAATTATTTAATTCTTTATTTGTTCTATAAATCAAATTAACGACAGAAGATATGCCGTGGAACTGCAAACAGAAGGAAAGGATGATGCAGTACTCAGAATGAACGTGGCAAATCATTTTATACTACCAATCTGAGGACACAAATGCTGACCCACAAAACGCCAAATAGGAACAGCTTGTACATATATTAGGATTTGTTTGCTGTGTTGTTGGCTGTGATTGTAAAGACAGTGCAGTGGATTGATACACACTGAAGAAGCACTCGCAGGTTCTAATGTGACTGGGAGCATTGAATACATGGTTTTCGTCGAAATTTAAATGTATGATTTCTACATTGATTTGAGTATATCTTCCGAATGGAGCGCTTTGGGACTTCAACGTTACCTGTAGTTTAACTAGCTGACAAACGCGGCGTTGCACGTGTAATTTTGCCAAATTTCTATTACAAACGAAACAGTAAATGAACTGTGTTGGTCTGTAATATCCCAGAAAATTTCTGCACGCTAGTTTGAAAGCTGCCAAAAGCGCTGCCAGAAGTCAGAGATTTCCTTGACTCCAGTGTAGGAGCATGAATAAATGTATTAAAACTTCAGGTATGATGCGGGAATTTCTTCACGTATCTCAGTTTTTATGAGATCATATTTATAAACTTCATGTATGATGCGGATTTCCTCACTCAGCTCAGTGCTTATGACGGCATATTTCTTGAACAACGTGTCGAAAAAAAAGGGTTCAAATGGCTCTAAGCACTATGGGACTTAACATCTGAGGTCATCAGTTCTCTAGAACTTAGAACTACTTAAACCTAACTAACCTAAGGACATCACACACATCCATGCCCGAGGCAGGATTCCAACCTGCGACCGCAGCAGCAGCGCGGTTTCGGACTGAAGCGCCTAGAACCGCTCGGCAACATCGGCCGGCTGCGTGTCGCAAAATGATATATTCGCGTAGGTACAGTCACCGGCATATGTGGATACTGGCTGCGAATTTTATCGCTAATAGAGTTATTAGCATGGAAGTTATACTATGGATGAATTTACACGTCTACAATAAAATTTATTCATCACTTTTCGAGTATGGAATATGTAACAAGAATATGGTATAAAGTACTTGCATAACTCCAGTTCTGAAGCACAAAATGCACACACAGGCAAATTTTCTCATTTTGTAACTTGTTTATGAAAAACGTATGATTAAAGATAACATTTTACATACAACTCATTCGTATCTGGATCATACTGTAATAATAATCTCAGAAAATAATACTGTGTAATAAACAAAAATTCCTTGTTCATCGCCTGAGTGCCATTTCTCTAGCTATCTCCTGTACGTGCTGCTCCTTGTCAGATGTAAGAGACGGCCTTAAGGCCCTAATCTGGTCAGGCGAAATACACAATAAATAAGTAAATAATATACAGGGTGTTTCACAGTTCCTACTGCAAGCTTCAACGGTTCGTAGAGGGAATTTAGTAGATACATTTTTGATAAGAAACTCATGTACAGATATGTATCTCTCAGCTAGAAAATAACTTTGAAGACCTAATCTCCGAGTTCACGGTACGCACACAAAGTGAGAAATTGGAGCTGTCGCTCAGTAGTTATTAAGACATCATATACCAGTTTCGTCCGACTACAATAACGGCTGCAAGAAACTCGTACGTTTGCACTCAGGAGGGTTGACTGATATTCCACAGACGCACCGCAATCTCGACTTAGAAAAGGACATCCTTATTGAGGTAGAAGAGAACATGACGACACATAATCAAAACATTTCCCATGCCATGGATTCCTGCAGAGCACACAAAGACAGAGTTCACTGTCTCCTCTGTGTGCCTACCGTGAAGCGGGAGATTTGAAAGACGCGATATTCTAACCTATTTTACATCCAAACGGTACCTTTCCGTACATGGATTCCTTGTAGAGTTGTAATACGGCCATATGCTTTCGTAGACTATCGTAGACAAGCATACACCACGGTAGTTTTCCCAGTAGACTTGGTCAATTAAGATCCTACTCGCATTACCTATACGTTAGCTGTGTTATACCTGTCGGGCGTTACCTCATTTCGGTCGCTGTGTTTAGGTGTGAAATCAATATCTTAGTAGATTCCCCTTGAAACCGGAAGCGTTGAATCGTCTAGAAACTGATTAAGGATATCAAAGGACCACGTAACTTACAGAACATTAGTAAGCGACCAACGTTCTTCAGCATGCATCTTCGTTTTAAAGTATGGGAATTGTATAATACAAGGACCATCGAAAACAAGACAGAAGCCACGTGTGAGTACTGTGGAACCATACGTATATCACAACGCAGGGGCTACTGGTCTAAGGCCACCTGAAGTGTAGACTCTGTCCATAATCTGTCAAAATCTGACTCAGAAACTTTTACAGAGATTATGAAAAATAATGAAACATCGATGTCTACTATGTCTGCGACCTCACCTGATGAACAATCTTGACTGTGGAATGCGACATCATCAGTGTCATCATGCACTCCTACAGACATTTCTGACACACTTACAAGGGGAAGGCCTCACACACTGCCAACTAATTCGGCTCAAATTTGGCAGGTCGCTAGTGTGGAACCGAAAACGAAGGAATCTAAGATATTTTGGGTCAACATCCCCGCAATTTGGAGAAAATCACCCCTAAAGGTTATGACGAGGAATCGACTCAAAATTGGAGGGATCGATAGATAATTGTAAATGGAGCATTTTCCATCATCAAGTATGGGGTCCGCAAACGCATACTTTCCCAGAAATCGAGGAAAGAAACTTTTACAACTGCCGCTTCTCTATCCATATGGTCAAAGCTTTTGGCCGACAGCGCCGATAACGCCGGCACGGTAGCTCAGCGTGTTCGGTCAGAGAGCCGGTTGGCCTCTGCAATAAAAAAACTGAGTGGAAGGATAAACAAACGAACTTGAACGGATGTCATGTGACGTCCGCAACGACCAAACACAACGATCAACAACGAAAAACGTGAAAAAAAGGAAAAAATGCGCAACGGCCAAGGTAACTGGCTGGGAACTGGAAAACCCAGGTTCGAATCTCGAAGAAACCTAGCGGATGTTACTCTTTTCGTTTGTAATTTTCCATATCTCAATTTGTAGGGATAGGAGGGTTAATAAGGTAAGTAAATCAATAAAGAATGATAATAATAAGGTACGGAAACTAATGTTCCAAACGCCGTGAGTTAGGAAAGTATTATACTTTTAAGCCTTGTCACTTGAAAACAACTCCGAGTAAGAGTGCTGCGAATTCCTCACGATGGATCACAGATAGCCAATCGCGAGATGCTTGTTTACAGCGAGGCACGGGACAGAATGCACGCGGGGAGAGTTATGTTGTCCCGGTTGTCTCTTCAAATGGCACTATGGGACTTAACATCTATGGTCATCAGTCCCCTAGAACTTAGAACTACTTAAACCTAACTAACTTAAGGACAGCACACAACACCCAGTCATCACGAGGCAGAGAAAATCCCTGACCCCGTCGGGAATCAAACCCGGGAACCCGGGCATGGGAAGCGAGAACGCTACCGCACGACCACGAGCTGCGGACCCGGTTGTCTCTTCGTCATATCATAGTTGAGAACCTGGAAGAGCGAAGGTGTCCAGCACGAGCCTTATAGAAGTCAATCGGAACGAGTTGTTTTCCGTCATTAGGCTGCCGCGAACCTCGCGGATACATGTAGTGATTTTTTCATCGTTAATGCGCCGAATGAAATACGTTTTGTGAATGAAAACAATGTTCTTCCGTAAGTAACATATGACGAGTTCTGTATGTCGTTTGTAGTTATTAGCTCGTCTGTGTATGCCACGGTAACTAGTTATTGTTTGTTGTGTCATATCTTTCAGGTGCATAACCTGAATAATGGAGGGTGTACACCCTTCGACTAGCGCTGTAACATATAGTTGGGAGCCTGTCACAGACGATGGCAAGCGGGAAGTTACCAATGCACTACCGGAAGCGGGCAGTTCTGTTTCTCGGCGTTCCAGATTGATAGGTGCGGCCATCGTCGAGCGATTTTTGGAACTGACGAACGAAATGACTTTTGTTGATACTGAAGTACTCTACCATGAAGACGAAGCAGAAGGTGATTCAGTGGAAGATATCCCGACTAGTGAATCGTAAAATGGCCATAACCCTTTGGAAATCTCCACGTTACTGGAAATATGTGCATCATCTGTTCCCGATTAGTGTTCAAATGGTTCAAATGGCTCTGAGCACTATGGGACTTAATTTCTGAGGTCATCAGTCCCCTAGAACTTAGAACTACTTAAACCTAACTAACTTAAGGACATCACACACATCCATGCCCGAGGCAGAATTCGAACCTGCGACCGTAGCGGCCACGCGGTTCCAAACTGTAGCGCCTAGAACCGCTCGGCCGGATTAGTGTTACGAACCGGTTACTAAAGGATTGAACTACGGCGCTATACCCCTTGAAGAAAAAGTAAAGGCTGTAGCTATAGCCAGTAATCATCCAAATTGGAACTTACAAACACTGCATAAGAATGGAGCAACAACAGCCCTGAAAAGGAAGAAGGATTTGAAATTGTGGGAAAGTGATATCGTTAAAGAAGGGACAAGATACGACAAATACCCGGTGATAAGTAAGTGGACCTATTTGTCGAATCTCGCTGTCGTAACGAGAATGTAACAACGAGAATACTTCATGAGTGAGCTGCAGGTGCAGCGCTTCAGTATACGCCCAACAAGGATTTTACTTTTGCTGCATCATTATCTTGGGCATGAAATTTCAAATCGAAAATTCGTCAACGGCACGTCACTAAATACGTCTCTCATAAGGAGGTACAAAATATAGAAGATATACAGAAAGTGGCGGTTCTTTTCAGCACGCAAACGGCGTCACTTATGACCGGTTTTAATCGTGATTACGTGATCAACACCGATCAAACAAGATGCGAGTATCGGGTGAACATTCGACGCACGTTATTTCATAAGGGAGAAGAACGAACCCTTGTCGCATTTGGTAGTAAAAACAAACTAACACATTCGTACACGGCGCAATATGCCATCACAGCCTCTGGAAAAGTGTTGCCTAAGGTTTTCCAGTGCTTACAAGAAACAAATGTTACATTTGGTCCTCGGGTTACAGAAGAGGTCAGTCGTATAACCGACTCGTTGAAAAATGTTTACATTACCTGCTCCAAATCCGGGAACCTGACGAATGCGATTTACAGAACATTTTTTGAGAATGTTTTAAAACCATACCTTTCTGACAATAAGTTTTGTCCAATATTGGATTCCTGGAGCGGACAAATTAACACTACAATATATGACACAATGTTTATAGTTGGCGAGGGTCAGCCGACGTGCACAGTAAAAGTAATACCACCAAACTGCACACCTGTGTGCCAACCGTGTGATGTTTATTTCTATCGCCAGCTTAAAAACTCTGTTTCCAGGCCTCAGAATTTGCAGTGTGCTTCTGAAAACCCAGCGGGAATTGCACAACCGCACGGATGCAATAACTATTCACAGCATATGTCATAACCAACTTTCAGCACCGATTTTTCAGGCAATGATATCGTATGCGTGGTACGCATCAAAATTAATTCCCGAAAAAGACATATTTTTTAATGTAAATCAAGTTTGTTTTCCGCCGACTCTTCGGAAAGAACAGTGTAGCTGTCGAAAGATTGCATTCATTAGATGTTCTTGGTGCCGTGGGTATGTTTGTTTCGAATGTTTATATGACAAGTACCATCCATCTAACTGATCGAAGAAAAGTGAGGACACATAATAGTGACTGGAAGATCCATTGTAAAGTGACCTGGAGTAACATTTTAGTTGTTTACCATCCCAACAGGTTGAGAAATTTATTTGCCTACCTTATTATTAACATTCCTTATTGATATACTTACCGTATTAACCCTCCTATCCCTATCAATTGAGATATGGAAAAATACAAACGAAAAGAACATCCGCTAGGTTTCTTCGAGACTTGAACCCAGGTTCTCCGATTCCCAACCAGTGACCTTGTCCGTTGCGCTATCGGTGCTGTCGGCAAAAAGCGTTTACCATGTGGGTACAGAAGCGGCATATGTAAAACTTTCTTTCCTCGATTTCTGGAAAAGTATGCGTTTGCGGACCCCATACTTGATGATGAAAAATGCTCCATGTACAATTATCTATCGATCCCTCCAATTTTGAGTCGACTGCTCTTCATAACCTTTAGGGGTGATTTTCTCAAAATTGTGGGGGTGTTGACCCAAAATATCTTAGATTCCTTCGTTTTAGATTCTACACTAACGACCTGCCAAATTTGAGCCGAATCGGTTGGGCGTGTCTGAGGCCTTCCCCTTGTTAGATCAAGTCGTCGATAGAGCTGTTTCTGCTTCAGGAGCCTCATTATCGATGAAAGGGAAAGCCTTTCATTAATTCGTCCTCGTTATGGGTCATTTAGCCAACATGCTATGGATATCACACTACTCAACGCTGAATATCAACGTGTTCACGCTTTTGTCACCGACAAGATTAAATGTTTCAGACCTCTCGTTGATGGGTAGACAGATGTGTCCAGACACCAAATGATTAATTTCATTGCTACAACACCAGAACCAATTTTCTTCAAGATTATTCATCCTGGGGAGTGCAGAGAAACAGCACAAACAGTTATAAAACACACAACGCACTAACATTGAACAATGTGCGGTTCTAATTACACACTAAACAAGCAAAAAAAACAAAAAAAACAAAGAGAAGTCGTCAGCTCCCAGTTTGTCCCTCATATATTTTGTTATGTTTCTTTCCCTGTCAATTCTACCAATTCTGCAATTAATCCCACCATTTATTACGCCACTTATGTACTGTACCAAGACTACTCAACCATAGTTTTGGTTGAACATAGCTCTAGTTCCTCATCGAAAGTATATATACTAAGTCGCATCTGCGAACTCTAGAAGCATGTAATCGGAATTGTGAAGCACCTTGCACATGAAAATACATCTTTCTACAGTCACTATCTTTCAGAATTGAACTAAGTTGTGTAATTTTCATGGTCAAATATTCGCCAGTTGATTGTCGTAAATTTAAGTGAATTTTAAATATTTACATTTGGGACTCTTATAAATATCCTCATATGGACGAATGATGACAACATCCCAAATGTCTGGATCAAACTTCGTATTCAAAAGAAAAAAATATTGTAAAATATTTCACTTTCTGTAACAAATATTATTTATTACGTCCCTCGAAAACAACTGATGCGCAGAATTTTATATTAGACAGATATATATATCAATCTGTGCAGTGTAGCGTATTTTATACTGCTCGTAATTAAAATCCAAACATCATAAAGGTGGAACAAAACAAGTGTCAAAATGTATAAAGTGAAGTAACTGCACAGAACAGGAGTCAAGATATCTACATTCCGCACGTAAAGGAGGATTACGCAGCGTGTTTCAGTAGTATGGGAACGGGGAATGTTCTGCCTCACTCTGCACTGTTGCCAGATCTCATTGTGTAAATAAACACACGTCACATTCCACGTAATCCACTATTAGAAATCATAAGAGTGTATTACGACGCTCAACCTGTATCTGTTTTGCATTCACACTACTACTGCACATCTATTTAGGAAGAAAATTTAATGGTGTATATTTATTAAAATATCCACCTCGCTGTCTCCTTAATGTGAGATGTCACTCCCAAGGGAACACTACGACTCACCCAGTTACTTGTCGTGTCACAACTACCTCACTGTGGTTAATGTGTGATGCTGGGAATGTGAATGCAGTACAACAGGCTTGAAGATAAACTCAGAGGTGGTTCATGCAAAACTTTTTCTTCTCTGCACTTAAGAAGTTAGTCAGCTGCTGTTTGCAGTTTCCCAATTCGATACACCTTATACAGTGGTCCTCCCTTCTCCCTCCTATCCTTAAGTGAGCTTGGTGGCGTAGTTACTTGGCTGTTATGGGTACATGCACGCATGCTGTGTGGAGTTTTGGGGTCACAGATCCGCATTCAGGGCTATGCAGCACGCATTTAAAATGTGTACTGTAGAATGTCCTTTCCAAGAAGAGAAGCAAATCCTTTTCCACTTTATTAATTACGGAGCATTGCCACAAACCACTGACTTCTTTGCTTATAAAAGCAACAATAATGACACCACTCTTTAAAGGGAAAGGGTGATGCTAACTTATTATTTAAAATCATGGATTTAGCATTGTGACGCACTCTTCATACAAAATATCGTGACACAATCATAATTTGCAATGGGCACAGTATTCGACTACATACCCCTAAGGTTTCACCCTCCCTTTATTAAAGTGCAACTTTGTGGTGTCATGTACCTCTTACATATAGCGTGATTCAGCTGCCCCTACCTATGGGTTTATGCAACCCACAAGGCCTTCAAAAATCACATGACGGATTTTCATATTCTCTCGCTCGCTACAGCCAAATTATTAATCATATAGAAAAAAATGAACAAGACCATTTTTGTGAGAAATTCAATGTACTTAAATTTTGTACTGGGATACGTTTTCGCCAGAGGCGACGATTTTAGAGTTGTTCAAGAAAAACTCGTTTGAAGGTGATTTTTGTTTTTCTCGACTAATTCGAAAAATAGGTCTCTAGCGAAAAAGTATCGCAGTACAAATTTTAGCTACATTAAGTTTTCTGTTCGTAGTACTAATAGTTTGTACACAGCGACCGAGGGTGGTTGAAAATCTTTTATGTGGCTTTTGAAGGCGTTGCGGGTTACATAAATCCCATAGATACGGGCAGCTCAATCGCCCTATAGAATGTTCACATTAAAGCTCCACAGCTTCCGCCACAAATTTCGATTACTTCCTGTGCATACTGCTTTTCCAGTGTATCTATAAATCCTTGTAATACTACAGAAAAACTTGTTGACAGGGCAATCACAGCTGTGAGGAATCACCTTGGGGATTAAGAAGCCGCTTCAGAAGTTTTTAATCCTTTTATTATCGGATTACAACCGGTTTCGTTGAACTAAAAACCATATACTCATGTGACGTCTATATAACAATAAATCATGAAAGAGTAACATACCCTAAAATACCCAATAATTTGAGAAAATTTTTAAAATGTTATAAAACAACTAAAATAGAAACAATATTTACTCATATAACTAAGTCATAAGACCTAAGTAACCAGAAAAACGAAACCCAACATTCATTCTCACACCAGACTAATAACCGCTATATGGTGGTACGTCAATTAATTAAAATCAGTCGGACGTAGGGATCCAAGTTTAAAAAGGTCGGTGGAGCCTAAACAAATTACATCTTATTAATCGACTGGCAACGAGAAGATACACACAAAAAAACATATAAAGATCTGATGAGCAGCCATTTTAGAGAACAGAGGTGGAGCTTGCGGCGAAGAGACAAAAAAAGGGGAGGAAAAAAAACGGACAACGTATGTCAAGTAAGTGACTTCCTAACGGAAAGGAGATATGAATAATTTGAAATAATAATCAGTCTTCACTTTTATTAAAAATTAAAAATTCATAAATCAATGGTAACCGGTTTCGATAACATTTAGATCATCTCTAGAATGTAAAAAATAATTCTCCTTAGAAGTTAAAAGGTACCACAATTATACAGTCCATCTACACAACAAAATATACACGATCATCATAAAACAGAGAGGTTTTTACACTATTAGGCGGTGAGCAGACAGACGAGCAGAGCACTGACAAGTGTCGGAAGACATCTCGAGCAGCTGCTGCATTTAGCAATGATTTACATAGCCGCCGATGGTGTCTACGTGTGCGACGTTACACTGCCATTCGATCATGTCTTCTGGGCGCTTCACTTTTTTTGCCAGGCAATGTATTTGCTCCCAATGGAACCAAAGGAAGACTTTTTCCTTCAGTTTATTATGTATTACACATGGTTTCATTGGGGCACCGGGAGGATCTGACATGTGGTTCACGGATTTTGATGAAGCTTTGCAAGGACTTTCTATACTGAGCATAAAGACACACGTGTTACGGGTTTTTGTTAGACACGTCCTAGTTTTTGGCTAAAATCTAGGTCAGATTTGATGACGGAAAATCGTATTTTCAGTGCTATACATCGAAAGACCACCTAAAAAAATATTTTCTGTTAATATAATATGGGGTCCAAAGTTAATAATGTTCGAGTTATTAACGTTTGTGTGTTTTCAAGTTGTAGCTTGGTACCCGTCATTCAGTGTGTCCAGTATAGCGATGTCGGCGGTCGAACGGTCGCCGGGACGGTAGCTAAGCGTGTTCGATCAGAGGGCTAGCTGTCCTCTGTAACAATAATAATAATAATAATAATAATAATAAAATGAGTAAATGGGTCAACGATGAACTTGAACGATTGTCATGGGACGTCCGACCCAAGCAAACGAACAACAATGAACAAAATGAGATTTAAAAAAATGCAGTCAACGCGTTAGACTACCATACCGCTGGTCCGTGTTCGGTTCTTGGTGATGCATTTTTTTTTCGTTCGACATTTTTTTAGGTGTATCTGATAATATTCTGATAACAGGAATACTTTTGTTTGCCTTTTTTGAACTAAAACGTGGGAAGGTGTGATTAATAAACAAATAAGTATATATTATAGTATACTTGCAATTACTTTCATCGTGATACATAGTACAAAAATACACTCAAAGTATATTATTACGTAATCCTAACATCGTCTATTTGTGAGTATTCTCGCAGTCAGTGGATTGAAACCTATAACAGAAACAGGCAAAAGAGAAATATTTCTCGCACCATAAGCAACACACGAGCAAAATCTCGTCGCATTGACACGTTTTCTGTACATTATTCGTGGAAAACGTGTTTTTGATTAATTTTGCTGAAAACAAATCTATCAGATACCAGTTTGGATGCCTACCAAGAGTACAATGGTATATCTCGAAAGACAGGCGTGGACAACTGGTATGGACCAACACACGAATTTTGATATCATCTGCCCAAGCCTAATTCTCTTCCATGCTGACATGTCGCATGATTCTTCCGTCGTGCGATAAAATTCTTTACCTGTCGGGAAAAGTAAACGTCAGGCGGTTGAGAAAGGGAGGTACATTTCGGTGCAGGTCGGTTAAGCATCATTATCTCCGAAAGTCCTATCTAGCGCGTCATGTATCACGATGTAACTAACTGTCAATACATTATATATTATATACATGTTTGATTATTAATCATACCTCCCGATGTTTTACTCGAAAAAAGTATTCTCATTATCAGAATATTATCAGGGAGACCGAAAAAAAAATCGAATGAAAGAATATCCACGACCAAGAATCGAACACGAATAAATTAGCAGTATGGTGGTCTAATGCCCTGAGCGCTTGACCCCTCGACCGCCGACCGCGCTCTGCTAGACATAATGAACGACGTACCCCAAGCTGCGACGTGGAAACACAAAAATGTTAATAACTTAAACATTATTTACGTATGACTCCATATTATATTAACAAAAAATGTCTGTTTTCAGACGACCTTTCAATGTATAGCATTGAAAATGTGATTTTTCGTCATCAGATTTGACCTAGATTTTTTCATAAAGTAGGGAGTGCCTAGCAAAAACCCGGAAACACATGTCTCTTATTTTCAATATAGAACGTCCTTGCAAAACTTGATGAAACTCGGTGACCCATATGTCAGACTCTCCCCTTGTGAGTGGAATTTGGTGATGTCAGTGACGGTTGAGAATCGATTTCGCCATGAGGTCTTCTCCGAAGTACCAGAATTTTGGACGCCTCAGAAATCGACGTATATTGAAAATAACAGGGATTCCAACGGGCTCTGAAGCTTTATTCACGGACGTAGAAAGGAACTAAGATTAAGATTTCAGTTCCCGTCGACAAGGCCATTACGGACGGAACCTTACAGGCAGCCTGATATTCCTTTGGATCCCACAGAGGCCACGAGCTGTGTGTGCTGCATTCTTGTTGGAGCAATCTCATTTTACGTTGATGTTACCTACTCTAACTTTAATTTTGTACACTTAAAATTGTTCCAAGATAAATTCTTTATACTGAGCTGTGTTTGTACGTTTACCTACTTTAAAACAGGAAAAAAAATATCCGCAACGTGCTCTCTACACTTCGGCTAAATCTCATCGGAGACTGTAATTATTCAAGTTGTTTTGGGTAATTTGTGTTTGCCACTATTCTTCCTGCTTATACCATACGAACTTCTGCTCTTCTGTTATTCCACATCTGTAATATATCATTCGCGCTTCCTGTGTTTCAACAAAAAGACAGACGTATGGTCGTATTGCAGAAACTCTTCAAACTTCAGCCATCTTCGCACTCAGAAAGTCGCTACACACTGTTTCCGCGAGATCAAATGTTACTCTTCCCGTGTCATCAAATCAACGAGTGCAATCTGAGGCAGGAAATACCATACATTCCCACGTATTGATTTACCTAATCTTTATGATCCTCATATCTTAATAACCCACACCTGAAATGCGAGCCTGCAGGAAGAAGTATTTGACCGCCATGTGTCATAACATACGAGCGTCATTTTATAATCAATAAGCCTATACTTTCTTGAATATGGTAATAATTTTCTAAGCTCTAACATCGGAGCGAAAAAAACAGAGATTCACTATAGAATTTCAGTCTATGATGAAAATAACTGTCGACAGAGTATCGATTTCAGTGCAAAATGGCGACCTTCAGTCCTGATTAAAACAGACGAAGCCTTATATTATCCTGGAATGATCAAGCCAAAGTGGCACCGTCAGTTGATATAAACGTCGTTTAATTTTATTTGCATTTATTGACGATGCTACTTTGTCTTAGTAATAATACGATCATATAAGGCTTCGTTGTTTTAGTCAGATTTGGAGAGGGTCATTATGGACCGAAATCGATACTCTGACGGCAATTTTTTGTGATCACAGGCTGGGATTAAAGATACGCATTGTAGTACTTCCTGGGTTTCCAGCTGAATAACTGTATTTGTAATTCGGTATGTTGTCACGAAAGACATCATCTAGTACAGGTGCCCGAAGAAGTTGACATTCACTGAGTTGAAAATAAAGTACACAGTCACTCGGAAATAAAAACAAGAACTCTCAGGTCTATGAACATCTGAAATCCACGTTTCCTGCCCATCTTCTGGCGTAAAATTACCAGGACATAATTCATGGCCATGCAGTGAAAATACTTGTAATCGGATAAAAAATATACTAATTTCAAGAACACGAAACGTTCAAGGAAACCACAATTAGAAGCCTATTCCGGTCGCTACGAGTTTATACATGCCACCTACATGCCTCATCCTAAGACAGCAGTACGAAATACTGTAACACAAGCCGACGAAAAACGGACGAATGTTGTGCTTAGCATTATCCAGGCCATAGTCGTTAATGCATGTGGTTATACAGTGGACTTATGGACTGATACATATCGGAAAGTGTGTTACCTAGCTATTACTGTGCACTTTATCAAGATCAGACTCTGCAAAATATGATACTGGTGACAACTCACTTTTCTGAGAAGAAAAGAATCTGAGGAATTTATTAACAACATTATTTAACTTGTAGACTAATAAGATTTCATTTATCACTCACCGTGACGCTAACGTATACAAGGCATTGCAATCCTTTTGCAGCATAAGTCGTGGAATAAACCCCTGCAACCTCACTTATCAAATAATTGTCATCGAAAATGTGTTTCAGGACTGTGTACAAAACATCCACGTATATAATACAGTGATGTGGATGTTTTGCGACAAATTTGTTATTACTTCTTACGTGAAAATACGTGTACGATTTTTTTACTTACTTCGCACCTTGAGCAACATTTAACTTAGGGCCTACTGAAGGAACGTACATACATCTCCACTCTGCTAAATATGTATTTTCGTTTCGTGATACGTTCCGCATCCTTGAGGAGTTCCTTCACTATGCAACTTATCTAATGTTGAGCCGCTTGTCAATTTTTCCAGGTCTCCCCGATGGAAAATTGCCCTTACAAACTTGTAGGATTATAGAGGGGCTTGAGTACATAATATTTTTCATAGTAACCCATGTCCGGAAACATACCGTTTCCGTACTACAGCCGTTTGGAAACCATGTTTGCTACGTAGATATACAACGGGGTAGTCATGGTAGGGGGCGGTTATGTCGGATCGACTGATGTCATTTGACGTCTGTCCCACCTATCTGATCTGGTTCGAGCCTCATTCACGTCTCGGTGAGTGTTAGAGATACATGGTTGAGTGCAAGTTTGCAGAATAGACCGACATGATCCTTCTGAATGGCGAAGTTCACAATAGTGGAAGAGCTGGTCGCCTTCATCAACATCGTTCCCCACAACGTCCGACTCCATCGCCTACCCTTTTCGCCACAATTAAGCGAAAGGTTCAAAATGGTTCAAATGGCTCTGAGCACTATGGGACTTAACATCTGAGGTCATCAGTCCCCTACAACTTAGAACTACTTAAACCTAAGTAACCTAAGGACATCACACACATCCATGCCCGAGGCAGGATTCGAACCTGCGACCGTAGCGGTCGTGCGGTTCCAGACTATAGCGCCTAGAACCGCTGGGCCACACTGGCCGGCTAAGCGAAAGGGTACCACCACCGTCAGCAGGCGTGACTGGTGATCCAAGCAGACGCCGCAAACCCGAATAGGAAGAGGCCGCACTGCATCACGTTGAAGAGAACCCGCTTACGAGTACACGAGCAGTTTCTTTGGCTATTAATGAGTGGAACTGTAAAGCAAATGATGTACTGGGTTTCACCTAAACAATTACTTGTAAAAGTGATCGCGTTACCAACACGAATTCAAATGGTCGTAGCACGCAAACGGCACATTCTTCGGACGTGCATTCCAATTCAAAGTATTATCGACTGACAGCCCTCCACAAGTCCTTGGAGTTTGTAATGGGAATTTTCGAACAGCGTCTATACATGGTGAGTCACGTAAGATGTAACAACCCTTTCACCTTGGGAACGGTTCCAGATACAGAAACGACGTTTTCGGCAAATGACAGTACGCTAAAGGGCACGTACTAAAGTACACAATAAAGAATCTTAACTCATGTATCGACCGAAATACTGAAGAAAGTATGAGCTTTTAAAATAGAATGATATACTTATCATGACGGAATCCGAAAGCGCTTGAAAAGACGAGCACAGTGATATAATGCTCGTTAATTTTGAGGTATAAATTCTTCGCAGAAGAATCCGAGAAATATTCTAAAATTGAAAAGCAACTCGGCCGAAATGGGCTGTTTCGTTGAAAACACGCTCATGCCTGTTATAGTATCAAGCCTTTCGACTGTTTACTTGTTCTGCACTGCAGACCTAGCAAGAACTGTTTTGTCCACCGGCATGTCATTTCCGTTTCAAAATTTCTTACATGCAGACATGCACACCAATGTGAAGAATCTACATCTACATCTACATGGATACTCTGCAAATCACATTTAAGTGCCTGGCAGGGGGTTCATCGAATCACCTTCACAATTCTTTGTTGTTCCAATCTCGTGTAGTACGCGGAAAGAACGAACACCTATATCTTTCCGTGCGAGCTCTGGCTTCCTTTATTTTATCATGCTGATCGTTTCTTCCTATGTAGGTCAGCGTCAAAAAGATATTTTCGTATTCGGAGGAGAAAGTTGGTGATTCGAATTTCGTAAAAAGAATCCTCCGTAACGAAAAACGCTTTTGTTTTAATGATGTCCACTCCAAATCCTGTATCATTTCAGTGACTGTCTCACCATAATACAAAACGTGCTGCCCCTCTTTGAATTTTTTCGATGTATTCCGTCAATACTATCTGGTAAGGATCCCACACCGCGCAGCAATATTCTAAAAGAAGACTGACAAGCGTAGTGTAGGCAGTCTCCTCAGTAGATCTGTTAGATTTCCTAAGTGTCCTGCCAATAAAGCTGTCTTTAGATAGCCTACCCCACAGCATTTTCTGTGTGTTCCTTCCAATTTAAGTTGATCGTACTTGTAATTTCTAGGCATTTAGTTGAATTTACGGCCTATAGATTTCACTGATTTATCATGTAACAGAAGTTTAATGGATTCCTTTTAACACTCACGTGGATGACGTCACACTTTTTGTTATTTAGAGTCAATTGCCAATGTTCGCACCATACACATATCTTTTCTAAATCATTTTGCAATTTGCTTTGATCTTCTGATGACTTTACTAGTCGATAAACGACAGCGTCATCTGCGAACAACATAAGACGGCTGCTCAGATTGTCTCCCAAATCGTTTATACAGATAAGGGCCTACAACACTACCTTTGGGAACGCCAGGAATCACTTCTGTTTTACTCGATGACTTTCCGTCAGTTACTACGAACTGTGACCTCTCTGACAGGAAATCACAAATCCAGTCACATCACTGAGACGATATTCCCTAAGCACGCAATTTCACTACAAGCCGCTTGTGTAGTACAATGTCAAAAGCCTTCCGGAAATCTAGAAATACGGAATCGATGTGAAATCCCTTGTCAATAGCACTCAACACCTCATGTAAATAAAGAGCTAGTTGTGTTTCACAGGAACGATGTTTTCTAAACCCATGTTGACTGTGTGTCAATAGACAGTTTTCTTCGAGGTAATTCATAATGTTCGAACATAATATATGTTCCAAAACCCTGCTGTATATCGACGTTAATGATATGGGCCTGTAATTTAGTGGATGAATATAGGTGTGACCTGTGCAACTCTCCAGTCTTTGGGTACTGATCTTTCGTCGAGCGAACGGTTGTTTACGATTGTTATGTAAGGAGCAATTGCATCAGCATACTCTGAAAGGAATCTAATTGGTATACAGTCTGGATCAGAATACTTGATTTTATCAAGTGATTTAACTGCTTCACTACTCCGAGAATATCTACTTCTACTTTTCTCATGTTGGCAGCTGTTCTTGATTAGAATTCAGGAATATTTACTTCGTCTTCTTTTGTGTAGACATTTCGTAAGACTGAATCTAGTAACTCTGCTTTGGCAGCATTGTCTTTGATAGTATCTCCATTGCTATCATCGCAGAGAAGGCACTGATTGTGTCTTATCGCTAGCATACTTCACATACAACCAGAATCTCTTTCGATTTTCTTCCAGGTTTCGAGACAAGCTTCGTTGTGGAGACTGTTGTAAGCATCTCGTATTGAAGTCCGCGCTAAATTTCGAGCTTCTGCAAAAGATCGCCAATCTTGGAGATTTTGCTTCTGTTTAAATTTGGGACGTTTCTTTCGTTGTCTCAGCAACACTGTTCTGACACGTTTTGTGTACCAAGGAGGATAAGCTCCGTCGTCTGTTAATTTATTTGGTATAAATCTCTCATTTGCTGCCGATACTATTTCTCTGAATTCAAGCCACACCTGGCCTGCACTTACGTTGTTAATTTCGAAAGAGTGGAGACTGTCTCTCCTGAAGGCGTCAAGTGAATATTTATCTGCTTTTTTGAATAGGTATATTTTCGTTTTTTTTTTTCGCTACGACAAGCCTATCTTCACTAATTCCTATATCCGTTTTGATGCTCGTTGTTAACTCAGGATTGTTTGTTGCTAAGAGGTCAAGTGCGTTTTCACAACTGTTTACTATTCGCGTCGCCTCGTAAAATAAATGCTCGAAATAATTTTGAGAGAATGCGTTTAGCACAATCTCGGATGATGTTTCATGCGTACCTCCGGAATTAACGATGTATTTTCGCCAATATATCGAGGGTAAATTAGTCACTACCAACTAAAACTGTATGCGTCTGGTACGTGTTTGATATTAAACTCAAGTTTTCTTTGAAACTTTCAGCAATTGTATCATCTGAATTGGGAGCTCGGTAAAAGGATCCAATTATTATTTTATTCCGGTTGCCAACAATGACCTCTGCCCATATTAACTCACAGGAACTATCTACTTCAATTTCACGACGAGATAAACTACTTCTAACCACAACAAACACGCCATCGCCAACTGTGTTTAGCCTATCCTTTCGGAATACCGTTAGGTTCTTCGCAAAAATGTCGGCTGAACTTATCTCCGGCTCTAGCCAGCTTTCAGTGCCTATAACGATTTGAGCGTCAGTGCTTTCTATTAGCACCTGGAGCTCTGGTACTTTCCCAACACATCTACGACAATTTACAACTGTTATACCGATGGTTCCTGTATCTACGTTCTTCCTGTGTTCGGTCTGTACCCTTTGTGACTGAAGCCCTTCTTGTGTTTTACCGAGACTCTCTAACCTAAAAAATCGCCAAATCCACGCCACACAGCCCCTGCTACCCGTGTAGCCGCCTCCTGCGTGTAGTGGACTCCTGACCTATTCAGCGGAACCCGATATCCAACCACCCTATGGCGCAAGTCGAGGAATCTGCAGCCTACACGGTCGCAGAACCGTCTGAGCCTCTGATTCAGACCCTCCACTCGGCTCTGTATCAGAGATCCGCAATCGGTTCTGTCGACTATGCTGCAAATTGTCAGCACCCATTCATCTCTCAAGCAAGACTGGCAGCCTTTACCACTTCTGTTAGCCTCTCTAAATCTGAGAGAATCTCTTCCGATCTAAAGTGACACACATCATTCAGAAGTTAGTTATGCTACTTTTATTTGCCGAATATCAAACAAATGCTGTCGAAATGAAACTGTCCAACGAAACTTTAGTTGTTTCCACAAAAATCTGGAAAACGTACGTCCATTTTGAAATAGTTTCCCTAAGCCCCATCTGATGCGCCAGAAGCTGGCATAAGCTGTAGTTCCATATACAAAAATCGTAGCTGACCCTATGTTTATGACGTATACGAAAAGAAGTTTTATGTTAGTAGTATAGGGCTGTCTAGCTGCACATAACGACGTAGCCTGATTTTTGAGTTCTGCTTAGCGTTATTTTCACCACAATAGCCGACTCTGGCCGTACTTCTTCCAATTTTTCGGATTCTTTTACGAAAGATTTCAACGACAATACTAACAAGCTTTTACTACTATACCTGCCTTTCGAAGAGCTACTGATTACAGTTATGAAAAGTATACGGTGTTATTAAAAAAACCTACCAGGGTTCAGAGAGTTACTCATACAAAACCTTATGTTGCCCCGTGCATACTATTAACGGCGGGAAACTTCGTTTCGATACATCGAACCGTTCAGGAAATAAAAGTGTGTTACGTCTTATGTGACTCAACCTGTATATATATCCATTCCATACGGACTAAAAACGAAATAATTAGCTCAAAAGATAACCGATGTTTACGTCTATTAATAGAATTCTGAAATCTTGTACACAGCAAGGAGATGTCAATGTCGCAGTAACTAGTTAACTAACGGCATCAGCAGTGCGAACTGTTGTGCGTTTTCGAGAGCCAGAAGTCATACACTTCTGTTCATTAAACACGATGAATAAGCTGTAGCAGGATAGCTTTCGTCATAGCGAGTCAGCAGTTCTTTGGTAACATTTCTTTAGTGGACATACTTTTCTTTTTGTGGGTTTAAAGTCGCATCAGCGTCAAGGCAATTGGGAACGCAATGTTTTCCAAGGATTGTGGCAGCTGCGGCCCAGAAGCATTCCGCAATAAGTCAGCTCTGATTTGGTACGGATTATTGTCAGCCGCCTCACGCAGGTCTGATTTGCGGTACTGATTATTGTCAGCCGCCTCACGCACTGTTCTTTCCGTCCATGCAGCCAATCTACAATATTGGAAAACAGTAGTAAGCTCACCGCACGCATCAGTAGTGACCCGCTTAAAAGAGAACGCTGGTCGCTTTGGAGCGAGGTGGATAGTGAAGATAGTGCTGGCGGGCACGTCATCCACCACCGCTGGCGTACGTCACGACAGTGAAGTGGAGTGTGCGTGAAAGTCGGCTGGGACTCAGTGCAGTAAGCCGGATCGACTTGAACAAGTGACAAAAAAACAGAGAGGATTTATGTTATTTGGACGAGTCCATGACCGCGGCTAGTGACGAACGGTTTCAAACCTGACACTATTGTTGCTGTCAGTAATGCAGGTCCATCTCAATTTCCGAGACGAACTTTGCGAATGGACATTTGGAGCCACAGCTTATGCTAACTGATACACAGTTCAGTCACATTAATGTGACCACATGACAAAAGCCTGAACACCTTCTGCAGTGCGGACCGCTGTCAGACGCGGAGGAAGAGAGTCAAGGTTCTGGAAGGTACCAACAGGGATGTACAGCCATGTACACTCCTGGTACGTGGCCAGTTGCGCAAGTTTGAGGTCCCATTGCACATATAACCCGATCGTGGTGGTCCCACAGATTCTCGATTGGGTTTAAATCTGGGTCGGTTGGCGACCATGGGAATCCGCTAAAGTATAATAGTGTTCTTCGAATAACGCGTTTACACTGGGATGTACGTGACACATTGCGCTGTTTTGCTGGTACATGCCATCGAGCCGAGGAAACACAAACATCGCGCGGGTTTAGCCGAGCGGTCTTGGGTGCTGCAGTCATGGGCTGTGCGGCTGGTTCCGGCGGCTTGGGTGTGTGTGTTTGTCCTTAGGATAATTTGGGTTAAGTAGTGTGTAAGCTTAGGGACTGATGACCTTAGCAGTTAAGTCCCATAAGATTTCACACACATTTAAACATTTTTTTTTTTTGAAACTCTAACGGCATATAGGAGTGAAAATGATCCCCAAGAATAGATGCAGACTTGTGTTGATACATTATGCCTTCCAGAATGATCACCCACGGAACGCCACGAAAACATTCCCCAGACCATAACGCAGCCTCCTGGTCGAAGGGTGTTTGCTTTCAGACGTTCCACGTCGTATTCGCCAACAGTCATCTGTCCGATGGAGCATAAAACGTGAATACGCCACCTGTCGCCACTCAGTAGACGCCCTGTTGAGGCAGTGGCGTGCAAATTGCTATCTTCGTCGCCGTTGAACAGCAGTCACTACGGGTGCACTAACGAGGCGCTTACTGCGGAGACCCACGGGCAGCAATGTCCACTGAACGGTGGTTGGCGAGACACTATTGGTGGCACCTCGGGAGGTCAGCTGCTCAACTGCTGCACGTCTATTCGCCAGTCTACCTCTCCGCGGCCGTCGTTCACTCTTGTCATCTACACGATATTGTAGTGCTTGCGTTATTCTGACGCATGTCGCAGACGCGTGGTTGACGACATATGGAAGTTAGAGTCCGGCCGTGAGTTGTACACGGATAGCCAAATGGTAAGGCGACCGCTCGCGATAAGCGGGAAATTGAGGTTTGAGTCGCATTCCGGCGCAAAGTTTCATTGTCGTCATTGCATTCTACAGTTGATGGTTATCCTTATTCGCAATTGCGACTTCATTTCATGCTTGTCAGCTATGGCCTGTGGAGTGCCACAGCTGTCTCGGCGGCGGTTTTGGATAGCGCCATTTTGCCGTGCACGGTATACTTTAACCGCGGCGGCACGCGAACAGTTTACAGACTTAACCGTTTTCGGAGATGCATGCACCCTTGGTCCGAAAGCCAACGATCTTACTCTTTTGGACGTCAGATAAATCGCTTTGTTTCCGCATTACAATGATACAAGAAGTCGAGTGCACCCAGCGCCTAAGGAGGCGTTAAATCCGCATTGTGTGAAGGGTTCAGAACGCAGGTGGGTCTGTGAGTTGTTGGTGTGTTTTTCGTACCATGACTTAGATACACTCAGTCACTTCACTGCGAACATGATCCAGGATGTTTACTTCAACATTTCGGTGGCCAAATGTAGCCCCTTCCTCTACGTCTTCGCGATGAGTATGCTGTGGACATTCTTGTCTTCCATGATGAGAAAAACCGTGTTCACAGGGCTGCACGCATACGTTCCTGCTTTGACGAACGGTCAGGCATCCTATCGCACCTCTACTGGCCCGCTTAAATCACCCGATCTTAATCTCATGGATTGTCTCTCGCACGGTTTGCAACGGGGAGTCAAACAGCAACTTCGTAGTTCTAAAGGATGCAATCATTAATGACTGTGTTCCAGTAGATGTGGGATACGTGAAGCAACTTATTAGACTCCTTTCTCATCCACCCAATGAGGCTGTAAGATTAAAGGCAGATTTACATGCAGATTTACACTTCTGTCCGATGTCTCTTCGGAGTGAATGAAGTTTTGTCGGACGTGCCTATATTCGGCACCCGCAAAATGGTTATTTTCAGTATTTTCTGACTGACCAGAACGTCCATCCGTTTTTCTAATCCTAAAGAACAAGGTGTAGCGATATCCAGCTGCCAGTAAACACTATTTTATGGTTTAATAATGCATTTATTTTTCGACGCTGTCTCAATTTTCCGGATTCCGGAGTGTTTGAATAATAGACACTTACTGGTCATACCTTCCTCAATGGCTTGAAAGTCTGCTAGTTGCAGTGTTCTTCACCTGTAAAAATGGATGGAAGAGGCTGGGGGCTAAACTTGGTCAACATGGCCTTTTAAATGTTCCTGGGCGGAGGAGCCTTTTTGAGTAGATATCTTATCTTATCTTGTTTGCAATTCAGATCTCTTTTCAAGATGGTTCAGGAAACTTAAGTAGTATTCGCTAGTTATTATTCCACTCTTTGCTAAGTTTACGTTGTGAGAAAAAGAATACCATTTGCATATCACGGTTATAAAGTTTTTCAACAGATAATTCTTATTTCAGGTTTTTTTTTGCA
Source organism: Schistocerca serialis cubense (assembly GCF_023864345.2). Taxonomy (NCBI): domain Eukaryota; kingdom Metazoa; phylum Arthropoda; class Insecta; order Orthoptera; family Acrididae; genus Schistocerca; species Schistocerca serialis. The sequence continues at coordinate 422,109,390 of NC_064641.1, forward strand.
CATAAGTTCCGACGCATAAGTTTCTTTTTAACCCAGTCCAGTGATGAGGAATCCGTTTTCGGACATTCACCTGGTCAATACAGACCAAATGCGGTAACCACCCCGCACAAATCTTTGTCACCGTTAATTCCTCTCATGTAAAATAATCGTAGTCCTGATATGCATATGGCAAAGATATTTCCTAATCTTTTATCATCTGCACCCTGCAGTCTTCTGGACCTACAGCTTTTCCTGAAGTAGCCCGTTCGTCAAACAGGTCGTTGAATAAAGATCGACACTGAACGTCATGTCAAAACCTCCTACAACATAATTTAAATAGCGGCATTCTCTCTCACTGTTAATAAAAGGAAGCGGATGAGAATGTCAGCGAGAATGCTCTGACGTGAAGTCGGCGTCAACTGATCGTACAGTAGAGTTTGGTCGTTAGTGAACTAACGGGTCCAAAGGAACGGGTCACCAAGATGAACAGAACGAGCGATGAACGAATTCTAAGGAACGGTCTTTCATAGTTCACTTCGGTCGCAGCCTTCTACTTATAGCTCCCGGGAACGGGAAGCGGTCGGTCTCGTTCCCGCAACGGCACGTCGGCCGGTCTCGTTCCAGCCTCGGTCCCGTTCCCATGTGTCTCGGTCTCGCTCGGCCAGACTCTTCCTTCTTCGCGTGGCCACTCGTGGCAGTGCCACGTCCGACTGCTCATAGTTCAGTATAAAGTTTTTCGTTTCGTTCGCTGCGCACACCCATTCCAGATCTGTTTCAAACCTTTTTTAACTCTGAACTTCTGGTTCTTTTCGTATTCTATCCAGCGTCCATGACCGGTAATTAAAATGCATTTTATAATTACATAAATCACATAAAATTACGTGGCATATAATACATACATATTTTAAGGTAACAAAACGGCATATCAGCTTACTTCACTATTTTGACAAACAGCAGTCGGAATACTTGTAAAAAGGCAAGATTTTTTGTTATTACACATGCAAAGGAAGTCGACACGGCATATATGAGAAGCTATTTTCCCTTTTTTTGATCCAAGATAATAGAGCATGTTCATCGTTATGGTAGGCAGACCGACTTACAACCGAATGAAGTCCGCGTTCCATAATCTAGTGTCTGGTGTCACATTTTGTAAAGAGAATATGATAACCTCTACAATATTATTTCAGTGGTACAGAGCGGCGCACGAAAAGCCGGCCCCGAGTACTAGACTGTTCATTGTCGCCTACCAATCGTCATCTATTGTTTCGAAGTTGTTGTTTGTTTTAGCTTATTTGTTATTTCTTCACTGCCTAATTATTACATATTTATCTATTCTGCTCCTAGCGGTCAACAAATCCTGCGTAATTGGCGAGCAGTCTGAACTCGGGGCCGGTTTTTCGTGCGCCAACTAATATTATTTCACTGCGATCAGCCACAAAACGCTACAGTTGGCTAAAAGAGGGGTTTCGCAGAATCACGAAAATTACAAGTGTGTGAGAATTCTGTTATGAATAAAAACTCTGTACTCCAGGGCGGAGGCAAGTGTCCCCTCTTGGCGCCTTCCATCTTGTCACCTATGCTGCTAATTTTCAATTTTTCATAAGAACCGTATACGAAGCACAAATGAATGGTGAACGAGTAAAAATGAACGGTTCCCAAAAAAGAGCGATCACCAGTGAACTAGTTCCCAAAGATGAACGAGTTTGCCCATCTCTATCACACAGTCCGGGTGAAGGCCGATTCTGTTACTTTCTGATAATGATTTGTACTCGCCGCGCTTACTAATTGCTGTCACCATTGTTTGGTCTCGAAACTCTGCAGCCGTGTTTGCAGATCGTATTACTGGAATTCAGGATCACCTGTTGTGCAAATACATTATTTTTTAATACCCAAACGTATTCCAGCACATTTGTGCCATTATCCGCCGGTATTCAGGTCTTATTCTCTGTAGTGTTAAGTTACCGTTAGTCTATAGTTTTCCATCTGTTCTCATCGGCATGCTCGTCTGTTGCAGAGATACAAAAAGAAATGCGGTATATGTCCCACTGAACTACAAAGATCAATCGTCGAAGCTTTAAAGAAACACGTTTATGTTGCAGCTCACAAACGTATTTTTGTGCAGGGAAAGGCGGGTTACATACATGTCCAAGAAACACGGATGTAAGACGGGAATGCATTCTTTCGCCCCTACTCTTCAGTCTGCACATCGAAGAAGCAGTGATCGAAATAAAAGAAATATTTAGGAGTGGTATTAAAACTCTCGGTGAAAAGGTATCAATGATATTCACTGACGACTTTCCTACTTTTAGAATTAGCAAGGAAGAACGACAGGACCTAACGAATGGAATGAACAGTCCGATGAGCACACTCTATGGACTGAGAGTAACGCAAAGAAAGACGAAAATAATGAGGAGTAGGAAAAATGAGATTAGCATTACACGTAACGTCAAAACTGCGCTCCACGAAGTAGATGTGAAGGAATTCTGCTGCCTACGAAGGAAAATTACCACATGACGGACGATGGAAGCTAAAAGAAAAAGTAACTATCACAGGCGAAGAGGACATTAATGTTCAAAGAAAGTCTACTAATATCAAATATCGGCCTTAATGTGTGGAAGAAATTTCTGAAAATGTACTTTCTGAATGTAGTTCTGTATGAAGGTGAAGGATGGACCGTGGAAAAATCGGAAATGAAGAGAACAGAAGCAGTTGAGATCGTTCGCAGAACTGGAGACGATAGGAAAACGTGGAAAAGTCTAATAAGAAGAAGATACTGAATATTAGAATACTAATACATCAAAGAATAACTTCCATGGTATCTGCAGTTTCTAGTCGGTAACTTTTGCATCTTTAGTCGTTTATGGGCCATTTTCGGCTCTGAGACTTGGCAGCCACGATCGCGCAAGCCTATTGGTATTGTTTGGATGTTTTAATATTTCAGTGGTCTCTCTGATCTAGCACTTCATCGTCCCTGACTGCTTGGCAAGTATTCGAGTTTTGTCTAATTTTATTTTCTTGCCGGACTCTTTCGATTTTCGGCAGCCGCAGATTTGTTGTGTTCTCCAAGTTGAACGTAACGCTCGTGTTCGCGAACGGCAATTGGTCCTGGCAAGTCTGTTTCACCCGATGTAGGTTTGTCCACACTCAGATAGAAAAACGTGACGTAATTATAGCAGAGGAGTCATGACGATATACATTGGACCACAGACAATAAAGTAGACCCACATGAAGGTCACTGCAACCGCGACCAAAAGCTCAGTTTTATTCGGTGACAATTATTGTACAACATGACGCGACGTCACAACCAGAAGTTATTTGTTACTTACTCTGGTCTCCGAAGCCTACATACACTATATCATCAAAAGTACCCGGACACTCCTATGTAATGTAGAACTGACCACTAGATGTCACGGGTGCCAACTCGCCATTGTAAAAGGAGTCAAGTTGTCAGCAGAGAAGCTGTAACAGCAGACTGCGTCGATCGGCGGCAAAGCTCAGTGCCTTGGAACGTAGACCACTCACTGGATGTCACCTGAGTAACAGTTCCATCACGGATACTTCATTCCTTCTAAAGATAAACCGTATACTACATGGTGGGGAAATTGAAAGTGGCCCAGAGAACCGAGTTCCAGGGTACAAGGAAACACAGTGGAGGAAAGGCAATGCACTACTAATCTGACTATAGCAGATTTTGAAAATGACTACCATTCGTGTCTTGGCACTTCTGGGTCTTGGTCAGCAAGTTGCTGAAGGCAGGTCGAAGCTGCACTGATGGAATTGCTGCAGTCTCATACGAAATATTCTGCTGCAGCTCTTGAAGACTCTGAGGGCTGTTGCGATACAACTGACACTTGAGGGCTCCCCAGACAAAGCAATTGCACACTTACAGATCAGGTGACCTGGGTGGCCAGCTAGGGCAGCGAGCAGACTGATCTCTCCTAACAACTTTGTCAGGCGTGAAGATTGTGCAAATGCACTCCACGGTTCGGCAGGCTGTATTGGCAGTTGCTCCATCCTGTTGGAGGTAACTGTAGGTCTTTTCTTCCTCCAGTCCTATCCATTAGCCCGGGTCACTTTTATTTGCTCCACACTGCATAATCGTCAATGTCTTACTCCTGAGACCACGTCCCAAATTCTTGTAAGACGGAAAATCTTTCTAACCTACCAGTAAGCGTTCAATACGAACGAGTGCGGTAGCAAGCCGTTGATGTTCCGTCTAGCGTGATCCAACAGATATACTGTGGGATTGTATTGCCTTTTCAGGCGAACCGGTTTCAGTCAAGTACGAGAAATGACCTCGAGGTAACTCGCCCGAGGGAGGAGGAGGAGATTAGTGTTTAACGTCCCGTCGACAACGAGGTCATTAGAGACGGAGCGTAAGCTCGGGTGAGGGAAGGATGGGGAAGGAAATCGGCCGTGCCCTTTCAAAGGAACCATCCCGGCATTTGCCTGAAGCGATTTAGGGAAATCACGGAAAACCTAAATCAGGATGGCCGGAGACGGGATTGAACCGTCGTGCTCCCGAATGCGAGTCCAGTGTGCTAACCACTGCGAACTCGCCCGCTGCAAACTGACTTTGGAGGCAATACGGCAACTCAACATCATATGGAGCTCTCACTTAATGTAATTACATACAAATACTCTTCAAAAGCCAGTAGTTTTATGGCAGAAACCTGATAATAGCGCTATGAAGATTTGTTGTTGACGTCGTAAGTCCAAAGAGTGGTTTGATGCAGCTCTATATGCCAGTCTGTTGTGCGCAAACTTCATTTTTGCGGGGGGGACGAGCCGTTAAAGTTTCGTCACGCATGATACACTTAGTCTCCCTCTACAGTTTTTATCTCCCACACTTCCTTCCTTTACCAAACTGACCCATTCCCTGATGCCTCAGATTGTGTTCAATCAGCTGAACCGTTTCTTACTCAATTTTTGCGATAAATTTCTTTTCCTCTTATTTCTCCTCATTGTCCATCTAAATCATAGCATTGTCCTGCAGCATCACATTTCAAAAGCTTCTATCCTCTTCTTGTCTGAAATATTTATTGCCCAAGTTACATTTCCGTACAAGACAGCACTCCAGGCGAATAACTTCCGAAAAGTTTCTATATCGGTCATCGACATCTACACTGAAGGAAAAAAAATCTCAGGACCGTGAAGGAGTTGTGCGACACAAGTGAAAGTTGGTAGACGTGTTTCTACATCTGAAAGATGATGTCTTTTCAAATCATGTGCCACTCGCATAAGAGTGGCGCTAATAGTGCCAATGTAAGGATCTCTTTAGACGTGTTTTAAATACACGCAGTAACGGTCGTGAGCGAGGACGTGGGGAGTTGATGTTAGTCAAGAATGCCTCTAAGCTGCCAAAGACGCCATTATCAACACCTCGCTGAGTTTCAACGAGGTCGTGCGATGGGGCTACGAGAAGCTGGCTGTTCCTTCTGCGGTGCTGCAGAAAGACTTGGCTGGAATGTAGCCACAGTCTGACTGCTGGCAGCGGTGGTTACGAGAAAGTACGGTCGAAAGACGACCAAGGCCCCGACAGCCACGTGGCGCTACTGAGACAGCTTTGGAGTATGGCTCTGGCGCATCGTACTGCATCTGCAGCAGCAGTTGGCACCACAGTGACACAGTGAACTATTACAAATCAACTGCATCGAGGGCAACTCCGGGCCAGGCGCCCTGGAGCGTGCATTCAACTGACCCAGTACCACTGCCATATGCGACTTCAGTGCTGTCAAGCGAGAGCTCATTGGAGAGCAGGGTGGCGGTTTGTTGTGTTTTCTTATGAAAACCAGTTCTGCCTAGGTGCCAGTGATGGCCGTGTGTTGGTTAGGAGGTGGCCAGTTGATGACCAGCAACCAATTTCTTCGCGTGCTGGACACACCGGATCTACACCTGGAGTCTGGGGTGCGATTTCGTATGATAGCAGGAGCACTCTTGTGGTTATCCCACGCACTCTGACTGAAAATTTGTACGTCGGTCTGGTGAATCGACCTGTTGTGATGCCATTTATGAACAGCATTCCAGGGGATGTTTTCCAGCAGGATAACGCTCCCTCGCATACCGCTGTTGTAACCCAACAAGCTCTGTAGAGTGTCGACATGCTGCCTTGGCTTGCTCTATCACCAAATGTGTCTCCAATCTAACAGTTATGAGACATCATCGGACAACAACTCCTACGTCATCTACAAACAGCGTTAACTGTCCCTGCATTGAGCGACCAAGTGCAACAGCCATGGAATTCCATCCCACAAACTGACATCTGGTCCTTGTAAAACACAATGCACGCACGTTTGCATGCTTTCATTCAACATTCTGGCCGTTACACTGGTTATTAATGTAACAGCATTTCACATTTGCAATGGCTTATCTCGCGCTTACATTAACCTGTGATCTCGAAATGTTACTCACTTAAATGTTACCTAGTCAAATGTATTCCCAAATACCATTACTATTATCAGTGTATTTTGCTACCCAAATCAAACAACAGAACTCATATAATGCTTTCAGTATCTGTTATTCTGATCTAATTCTCTCAGCATCGCCTGATGTAATGCGACTACAGCCAGTTATCCTCGTTGTTGTATTGTCAATGAATAACCTCTTTTGAAAGTCTTTTGTTGTCACCGACGGAATTACACTCGTCGTCAGATTTCAAAGTCTTTATTTCTTATTTCTGAAATTAAATCTCCTTGCCAGTTTTTCTCCTATCCTTCCTTCACAGACTGAATAACGTCGTGGTCTGAAGTGATAGCCAGTTATTTGCGTCACACAGGAACACATGCAAGATAAATTTCAAGACCTCTTTAAGAAGATCTTGTCTATATTTGTACCATTTCCGTCCCGAGTCTCATAGAAGGTACATAGACAATATTATACAAGTCTCGTTCTCCCTTCTTCCTACCTCATTCTTGACGAACGCTTGCTAGTATACGCTATCCGGACACTTATTAGTGGGCATTAATATGGGGTGTGTCCATCCTTCGCGTTTATGAGGGCTTGAACTCTGCTGGAGCCATTTCCTGTGGCGTGTTTGAATGTCTGTGAAGTATTGGCAGCCAATTCTTCCTCAGTAACGGCAACCGGAGAAAGTAGAGATGCTGGACGGTGGGGGTCTTGAACGAAGACGATGTTCTAAATCATCGCAGAGGTGTTCCACTGGGGATTCTGGGCATGCCAGTCCATTTTATGAATGCTGTTGTCCACAAACCACTGCCTCAAGTTGCTGTTTTATGACAGGAGGGTGCACTGAAATGCTGATAAAATCATCGTCGCCCAACTACTTCTCTACTAAACGCAGTACACAATGTTGTAAAATATGTCCATATCCTTACGCCTTTAGCACTTTCTTGAGCGCAATAAGGGGACCACACCCTAACCAAGAAAAACATCCCCGTACCGTACCACTACCTGCTTCGTACTTCATTGTTGGCATTACACATGATGGCAGGTGATGTTCTCTATGCAGTCGCCAAACACAAATCGTTCAGTTGGAGTGAGACAGGTTTCACCGTGATACATCACTTCATACCACTAGCTTACAGTAACCCGTTGTCCCGTTGCGTCGGACTTCGTGTCACCTCGAGTGTCGCGTAGCATTGCCTACAGAAATGTGTCGCATATGAGGAGCTACTTGACGATTGTCGCTTATTCTTTTTAACTCCCTATGCGCAGTGACTGTGCTACCTGGACTGCTGGTAACACTTTGGAACTCACGAGTGATTCCTTCCGCACGCGATTTTTTACAGCCATCCTGGGCAATGCTCGGCGCTTCCTTTCCGCCAGTACGCGACGTCTACACGGTCTCAATTCACGATCACATCACTGACAGCCCACCTGGACTGTTACCGAAGAGTTGAAATGTTGCTGATGGATTTGTTTTTCGGGTAGCATCCTACGATTGCTCCACGTTCGAAGTCACTGACCGACCCATTCTCCTGTCACTGTTTCTCTACTGACAACGTAACACTCCTCGTCTCTTTTTACACCGGCGGGTCAGTCCCTCGTGGCATCTAGTGGTCATTTCTACATTATACAGGGGAGTTCGGATACTTTTGATGAGATATTGTACCTCTGTATAACTCTTCACTGTTAACATTTTCACTCACCTGATCAGTAGAATGTATGCTGGACACACATTTTATTGTATTAGTGGTTCTTTCTAATCAGTCTTACATAGGTAATATTTCTCAAAAAGTAGCAAACCTATTTGGGTCACATAACGTGACGGTAGAATTCTCCACACACAACAAACTACAACAGATGCTCACACCTTACACAATAAAAAAGGTACATTCTCAGACTCAGGAATATACAAAATCACATATAAAACTTGCTCACGCTACTGCTTAGGACAAACTGCCAGTAATTTTCAAATTAGATACACTGAACACATCAACTCCTAAACACATAAAAAATTTACAACATTAGCGATAGCAACACACATAAAAGACGCTGAACACCCATTAAAAAACACAGACGACCTTAAGATACTCCACCACTTCCAAAATTCATATACAGTGGATTTAATGGATGAGCTGGAAATTTTTGTGCACCACATAAAGGAGAAAAAGTTCTCAGTGACAAACTAGACATCGAATCGGTTTATTTTTGTGAAAGTTATCTTCACCATATGATAGCTGTTGAACTTCGAGTGTGTTGTGCCACCTCGTTGCATATTTTCCACTGTGAATGTACTTGAAAAAAGGACTTAATATTTTTCTGTAACACGTGAAAAGCAGACATTTTTTCATGTCAAGTGCATCGAGTGAAAATGACAAATACAACAAGCACGATTTACTATCTCGTTAATTTATAAAATTTACGTACCAGAATGTACAAATTTGACTTCAAGTGATTGCGGTCACACAGTTTTGCATTTACCCGCGTATTACTGTCAGTATAATCCGATAGAATTAATTTGCGCACATGTTACATGCTATGCGGGAGGAAAAAAACAAAACATTCAAGATACCAGTGACTCAAAGGCTAGTGCATGAACCAATCTGTGTAGACCATGATTAAAGAAGACAATAGATATTTTCTTAATAAAACAGGTTCAAATGGCTCTGAGCACTATGAGACTTAACATCTGTGGTCATCAGCCCCTAGACCTTAGAACTACTTAAACCTAACTAACCTAAGGACATCAGACACACCCATGCCCGAGGCAGGATTCGAACCTGCGACCGTAGCGGTCACGCGGTTCCAGACTGAAGCGTTTAGAACCGCACGGCCACACCGGCCGGCACCATCTTAATATTTATTGCCTGAAAAAACAGAAGACATTCTACCTTTTCCATTTGTACCGCTGACCTAGCAAGGGGAAATCTTCCTACGTTCCATATTACGAGGTCTGTAATAAGTGTAATAATTCTTAATTTATCTAAATCGTTTGCAGAAAAGAAAATGTTATTTGTTATTATTGAAACCATCTTTTATTTATAGGAGAATTCTGTCTTTTACTGCAGCTATTAAAAGTCTTATTAGTTAAGATCTTAAACTATTGTTGTCCGCCATTACCGTCGGTACAACTACTTTTGGTAATTAGCCAAGATACTGGTCAGATAACTAATTTAAATTATGCATTTATGAAAATATTAAAGTGTCTCCGTCATTATTTTCATTTTCTGATGTAAATGTTGCCGTACTGGGCCACAAATATTGAGTACGTTATTTTTCACTTAGGCGGCATTACAGAGAAAGCTATAACTAAATATGTTCCATGCAATTAAACTTAACAAACCAGAGCGCTGGTAATAAATATACATACACACAAACGAACCCCAAAGTTTCAACCCCTGACACCAAAATAGATCATGTTCAAATGTTGGTTTTGCTTTAGTGTGCGATAACGCATCTGTAGGATAACGTAACTTCAATAAAAGGAAATAATTATAGTCAATTGTTTAGCACACCGAAGTGTTCGATGTAATAAGTCTGTGTTAACATTTTCACAGTTTAAAATATTGTAAGAAGATCTGTGTTCAAAGTACTTAACCGTTACCTGTTCAAAAGACAATTTCATACAACACGTCACAATTATACTACACACGGATCATTCATTCACATTTACGTACACGAATATATATATATATATATATATATATATATATATATATATATATATATATGATCAAAAGTATCTGGACACCGGGCTGAAAATGACTTACAAGTTCGTGGCGCCCTCCATCGGTAATGCTGGAATTCAGTATGGTGTTGGCCCACACTTAGCCTTGATGACAGCTTCAACTCTCGCAGGGATACGTTCAATCTGGTGCTGGAAGGTGCTGCACTGAGGAGAGGTAGCAATGCTGGTCGGTGAGGCCTGGCACGAAGTCGGCGTTCCAAAACATCCCAAAGATGTTCTGTAGGATTCAGGTCAGGGCTCTGTGCAGGCCAGTCCATTACAGGGGTGTTGTTGTTGTGTTATCACTCCATCATAGGCCGTACATTGTGAACAGTTGCTCGATCGTGTTGAAAGATACAATCGCCATCCCCGAATTGCTCTTCAACAGTGGGAACCAAGAAGTTGCTTAAAACATCAATGTAGGCCTGTGCTGTGATAGTGGAACGCAAAACAGGAAGAGTGGAACCCCATCCATGAAAAACACGACGACCACACCATAACACCAACGTATCTGAATTTTACTGTTGGCAGATAACGTTCACCGGGAATTCGTCACACCCACACCCTGCCATCGGATCGCCGCATTGTGCAGTGTGACGTACCCTCTCCGCCGCGTGTTGGTGTTGTCGACGCCGTGGAGTTGTTAACTGCTGCAGCCCGGTCGGTGGAGTCGAGACGCGATGCGCGATGATGGATGTCTCCGTCGGTTAACGAGAGACAAGATCTGAAAAAAGCTCTTAAGAAATCGTTCTTCGCGTAGTGATTAAAGTTTGATTGCGAGACCGTACAGTTTCCTTATTAATGAGAACTGCGCACTCTAATTGTCTCTTATGGTCTGAAGTTGAATTATTATGTGCCCGGTTAACACTTTAGTGCAGTAATTGATGAATCTTCCCTCATGCGCATCGTCCACATCACTAAAAGCGAGGAACACTAACAATTGCAGATCGTATTGGTCGCTGATTGTTCGTTGCTAAGTAAAATGGTTGCTCTATACGACGCGAGATCTACAGATACTCTTTAACAATGTCTTAATTATCTTGCACCGTAATATTATGTATGTCCAAACCTTCCTTATCACAACTAACAGCCCACGAATTTACTTCCATGTCAAATAGTCACTGTTCATTAACTTTTGATGAGCAATTACCAAATATTCATAGAATGATGGAGGCGACACGTTGAATTTCCACTTTTGATGAACAATTTTATTGTTCCTTTTCGCTAAATACTTTATACACATCACGCCACACGCACGCGCGGTTAATTAGCACTGGCAGTTCTGTTAGTTTCAAGTATCGTGACAATTACGACAGCTTTAACACTCGGCGTAATTGTATCTTCTTCATGTATTCGTGTCAATGTCTCCTACTCGAGACTAAACGTGTATTATAGTCTTTTGAAACTTTGTCCATTCCTTTCTATGCCGGCCGGAGTGACCGAGCGGTTCTATGCGCTACAGTCTGGAACCGCGCTACCGCTACGGTCGCAGGTTCGAATCCTGCCTCGGGCATGGATGTGTGTGACGTCCTTAGGTTAGTTAGGTTTAAGTAGATCTACATTCTAGGGGACTGATGACCTCAGAAGTTAAGTCCCATAGTGCTCAGAGCCATTTGAACCTTTCTATAAGTTCACTTTTATGAATGTTGAGTCCAATATTGCCTACTTCCGTTAATAAAGTCCAACAACTCGGTATACACAGTCGGCATACTATCTCGGTTCAAGTCTCTAGTCTGAATATCAGTTCACAAAATCCGTGCGTCTACGTCACACAACAAAGACTCTTGAAAGTAAAACAATCTCGTCGCGCTCCGTTCGCTCAACTATGGCAAGAGCTGCTCTCGTATGACTTGATAGCACGATAGCTAGCAAGCGACTTACTTTTTCCGTGAATGAGTATTGTAGACGCATTGAATTTCTTCGTTTCGTTTATAACTCTCTTCCACATACAAATTATCTCTGACCGACATTTCTTTGGACTTAACTTTCACGGTATTAATTTGCAATTTTTACTTAGATGTTTGGCAAACAACTAAAGATGACCTATCTTTCTTCTTCCTTTCTACCAAAACACATTCTGTAATGCTTAATGTTGGTGTTTATCAAGACTTTCTGGTGTTATATCATCGGCAAAGTTGTCTACCTGTCAGGATACTTTTTCCCTACTTTACATCATGATGGTCTTTCCTAATTGGGTTTTGGGGTTCATTAGGGTGTTACAGTAGTCCAAACAACGTGTTTCCACTGTTCAATCGTCCAAGCGAGGCGTCGTTTGGCATTTACCGACGTCATGTGTGGCTTATGAGCAGCCGCTCGAACATGGAATCCAAGTTTTCTCACCTCCCGCCTAACTGTCATAGTACCTGCAGTGGATCCTGGTGCAGTGTGGAATTCCTGTATGATGGTCTGTATAGATGTCTGCCTATTACACATTACGACCCTCTTCAATTGTCGGCGGTCTCTATCAGTCAACAGACGAGGTCGGTCTGTACGCTTTTGTGCTGTACGTGCTCCTTCACGTTTCCACTTCACTATCACATCGGAAACTGTGTACCTAGAGATGTTTAGGAGTGTGGAAATCTCGCGTACCGACGTATGGCACAACTGACAGCCAATCACATGACCACGTTCGAAGTCCGTGTTTTCCGCGGAGCGCCCCATTCTAATCTCTCTCTCACGATGTCTAATGACTGCTGATGTCGCTGATATGGAGTACCTGGCAGCAGGTGGCAGCACAATGCACCTAATATGAAAAAAGTAAGTTTTTGGGGGTGTCCGGGTACTATATACACTTCAGAATCTATGTGTGTGTGTGTGTGTGTGTGTGTTTTATGTGCGACGAACAGATATGTCGAAGAGCAGAGCGAGTGGTCACTGGCTTACTTGATTGGCACTAAGAGCGGACATTAAAAGATTAATTTTAAATGGGCTCACTGCAGAACAGCACAATCTGACTGACAAACTTTAGATTTTCAAATCTAAATTTAAATGTTTCTTTGTGGCAAATTTCTCAAAACTCCGCACAGGATTTCCTCGCGGTAGTTTAAGAGTCTTCGAATATAACACACTATTTATAATAATGGGTGAATCACCTAATACGCACAACTTTTCTGTCTTGAACCGTTCAAGGTATCCAACAGAGGTTTTAAGGAAATTAAAGTTGCATAGGGACATGTAAGCTTTGTCGCCTTGTTTAATCCACTTAACTCTAGCGGAGACCAAGAACTGAATCAAGTATTTTTCTTTTTTTAATTTAAAACAGAACAGTGTAGTTTATGACGGCATTCGAACGCTCTTGAGAAGTCGAGTACACTGACGTAACGCTTGTTAGTGCTGGCGTTGAAACTTTTCGCAAAAGTGTCCCAAGAAATGAGCTAGAGTTGAGATCTGAGCCGGCCGGTGTGGCCGTGCGGTTAAAGGCGCTTCAGTCTGGAACCGCGTGACCGCTACGGTCGCAGGTTCGAATCCTGCCTCGGGCATGGATGTGTGTGATGTCCTTAGGTTAGTTAGGTTTAATTAGTTCTAAGTTCTAGGCGACTGATGACCTCAGAAGTTGAGTCGCATAGTGCTCAAAGCCATTTTGAGATCTGAGGCGGCTGCAATCGACTTCAGTGTAAACACCGCTATGTGGGTCTCTCACGTCAGGCTCTCCGTCGCTGTATGCAAGAAGAAGACACGCTGCTGTGATTAAACTTAATTGCTCTTGAGTGCACTTAATACGACGAAGATCAGCTGCGATTGCTGCATGTCAACTTCTTGCAAATCAGGAGCGACTTTCACAGTTGTGTCTACGTACTGGTGCTTAAGTGAACAGCTTTCGCAAAAATAAGTAAATAATTGACACAAAGATGGAGCCCCGAGGCGAGAGAGACCCATTTGGCCGCTTCCGGCCGTCTTTCTGTTCATTTGCAGCCTATTTCTCGGATACTTTCGCGAAAAGTTTCAGCGCCAACATTAAGAAGCATTAGAACATGGAGGTATTATACGGGGAGTTGTCATGACGTCACTAACTTGAAGGCGACGTCCGCCATGTTACTAGCCCCAAACATTAGTTTCCGGTGGAAGCTTTTTTATAGCAAAAAATGCCAGCTTGCATCATTTGCTGGTGTACTGGTCTTTCTGCTTATAGTCTAAGTGTAAAGGAATAACATTTCACTCGTAAGCTGACTCGTTCAAGAAATATTTTTTTGTAATAATCAGGAATTTTAGTTGCGCTGGTTACTTTTACTGTAATGGTTTTATTTTTGTAATATGACTTTAGACTTCCTATTAATAAAGCCCAGAGAACGCCCTGGTTGAATGCTATGAGAAGGAAATATTGCAAACCGTCCCGACACAGCAATACATGTTCACAGGATTTTCGGGAAGAGGACAATGCTGGATTACAAAAGAAGGCTTTTCACATACATTATTCCCTGATTGGTTATTCGAAACGTGTAAAAAAAGAAAGGTGAATTAACGAGGCCAAATGCGTAGTGTTACTGAATCAAATATGGCTTTAAGACAAGAAAAGTCTGAAAATGCCTTCCTGGCACTGTTTATTCATGACAGAACGGTAATATTTTCTAACTAAAACAACTGTTGAATGGACACGACAGAAATTAAGAACTATAAGCAACCTGTAAACACAAGAAACAACTGTACACAGAGAAGCAATTGTACACCGTATCTGCTAACATGGAGTGGCTACTTGACACTCCGGCGGCGGCTTCGAAGCAAAGTATTACGTAGTCGCCTTATTATACCTCCATAGCATTGTACCACTGCACTTGCCTTTTCAGGCGCTTTCGTTTGCCAGTAAAAATATGTCGGCTGATACAAGAGTGAAGTGGATTAAACGAGCCAACAAAATTTCCTGCACCTGTGCTTTCTATCATAGGCCGTACAAAAGTTTTAATGTGTGTGAAATCTTATGGGACTTAACTGCTAAGGTTATCAGTCCCTAAGCTTACACACTACTTAACCTAAATTATCCTAAGGACAAACACACACACCCATGCCCGAGGAAGGACTCGAACCTCTGCCGGGACCTAGGCCGTACACCTCATTTAGATACCTTGAACGGTTCACGAAATAAAACGCATGCAAGTTTTATCGTTAATCTTCCGTATACTGTTACCTAATCTATGTTTTCTTTCTTTTTTCAATTTTTACAGTCTTCGTTTGAATTTTTTGATCGGATTAATGTTAATTACGTAGTAACTCATCGCATAACCAAATATCTTTGACTGACATCGTTCCATGGACCTATACGAAGTAAACAAATAAAACCAATGAATTACTATCACGCACTTCTTGTAATGTGAAGTTTACGTAGATGTGGAACATTGTTTTGCGAGAAATGTGTCTAATTCGACGACTGACAAACGAAGGTTCATCTAATACACTGGCCATCCAGTATGTGCATTTTACCTGGTTTACCCCAACCAATTAGCCGATTAGCAGGCAGTTTCCCTTCTTCGCCCCAGAAACACAATAGAGGGACAGTTGCGTAATAAAGCATTCACAACGATTTACGGACAGATGTTGCTCACAACGCTCTTTTTCTTAAATCAGAACTTTCCATACTTTTCCTCACGACGACACCCTTCTATAACACCTACAGTTTCAGAAGACACACTTTGTCTAATATTAATGAGAGAGACTGTATTGTAAAAAACATTTTAAAGAAACATTAATTTTTATCCTTTATATCTAAGTACAGTATTATTATACATTAAACACCTTTCCACAGATATAAAATTTCTCATATTGTTGTGAAATCGATGGCTCACGTCGGATCGACAAACATCATAAATCTGTTTTATATTAGCTCGGATGTAGGACGAATTCACAAAATCTTATCACACTTCTTTCACTCTTCCGCGTTTAATTCTTTCTTTATTAGAACTCGAAGTTTATCGCTGGGGCCTGTCTGAGTAAAATCTTTACGGTTTTCAAACCGCTTCAATCCGAATAAAACTCTTGCGCTTTTGACGGCTATCTCCGCCATAGTCTTCTGGAGTAAAAACCACTAACTGCCAGGGCTGGTACGGTTTTCCACTCATATAGGTTCGATTGCAGCATCTGGCACCAATTAGAGAGGGCCGCAACGACGCGTGCGCGGAAAGCGAGTTGGACGCTTCATGGCCGCTCCGGCCCGCCGTGGGGCGAGGCTCACGAGAGAGACTCGGAAGGCGTCGCGCGGGGCCGAGTGACTTCAAGTGGCGCGAGAGGCCGGCACCAAGTCTGAAACTGCTACTCCCGCCTCTTCACAGGCATCAAGCGTTCGTATTTGATCTCTTTCGATATCTGAAGTCCGCCCCCAAGCCCTACTAAGTCTGCACCCTGGTCTGTGTTAGATTTCTTACTGTTTATTTTAATCCAAGCCGCCTCTTTTGTAACAGAATCCTAATATTTCGGTGCATGAGCCAAGGCTCCCTTCTTATCGGACTGTATTTTGGATCCTTATTCCAGGCAATGCTCAGCTGTGGCCGCCTTGTCAAGCTCCTTTGCTTAATATGTCGCTTGTGCTCGGTGCAACGCTCTGTAGCTGTGCTAATCGCCCTGCATACGTGCTGTTGCATTCACAAGGGACACTCCGGGCACACGGAGAGCAGTGTCCCCTTTAACAGGGTGCAGCATATCTCGTTACTTGGGGGCGGGCCGGAACACTCGTCTCACCCTATGTCTCTGCAGCATTTGTCTTAACTTGCTGCCTGTTGCCCCACAATAGGGCAGGAAAGCAGGAAGGTATCTACACGTACCTTAGGAAGCAAGATGGACGCTACGCTGCATATTCAGAGCCTACTCCTGAAAGTCCTTCACAAAGAAATCCGCGGCTGCCGGAGACAGTGCCATCCGTCGTTTCATAATACTCGTAGTGATACAAGAAGTAGGTTGTCGTTAGAACACGAAGGAACAACTCGATGATTCCAGTTGGAAACTGTTGATCCAAAAGATCGAGCGTGTCTCGCACTGACACACCACATCCAGACTAACAATTACGTCGTTTCGGGCCGTTCTCGTTTTATTAGGTGTTTCAAGAAATGTTTGCGTATTACAAAATGATGCTCACAGTGTCCCAGTTTTGTTGCTAATAAACCGTCCAAGTGTTTTGCCAGTCTGTAGGTGGACGAAGATGCAGCGATAGAGAAAGTCAGAGAAAGTACATGAGGATACTGAGCAGGTAGTTCAGCACGTAAAGCGAACTGAAAACCTAATCTTCACGGGGGACTGCAATGCGTTTGTAGGGGAAAATAAGGGCTTGGTACTAGGAATGAGATAGGATAAAGACTAATTGAATTCTGCAACAAATTTCAGCTAGTAATAGCGAATACTCTGTTCAAGAATGATAGGAAGAGGAGATGTACTTGAAAAGGCCGGGATATATGGGAACATTTCAGTTAGACTACATCATGATCAGACAGAGATTCCGAAATCAGATACTGGATTGTAAGGCGTACCCAGGAGCAGATACAGACGCAGATCACAATTTAGTAATGATGAAGACTAGGTTGAAGTTTGAGAGGTTAGTCAGGAAGAGTCAATAAGCAATGCAGCGGCATACGGAAGTGCTAAGGAATGGAGAGATAGACTTGTAGTCCTCTGAGACTACAGATACTGCGATAATGTATAGTTCAGCAGGCAGTTCAGTTGAAAAGAAATGATCATCTCTAAAAAGGGCAATCACAGAAGTTGGAAAGAAAAACATAGGTACAAAGAATGTAATTGCGAAAAAGCAGTGGGTAACAGAAGAAATACTTCTGTTGGTCAATGGAAGAAGGAAGCAGAAAAATGTTCAGGGAAATTCAGGAAATTCAGATCGCTTAGGAATCAAACAAATAGGAAGTGCAAGGAAGCTACTGCGAAATTGCATGAAAAATGTGAACAAATCGAAAAGGAAATGACTGTCGGAAAGACTGTCTGAGCCTATAGGAAAGTCAAAACAATCTTCGGTTAAATTAAATCGAGGTTTGTAACATAAATTGTGCAGTGAGAATTCCACCGTTAAATGCAAAAGAGAGAGCAGATATGTGGAAAGAGTACATCGAAGGTCTCTATGAGGCGAAAGATTTGTCTGATGCGACAGAAGAAGAAAAAAAATGAAGTTATCGTGTGACACTGTTGACCGTGAAGAAGTTCGGCCGCCGGGTGCAAGTCTTACTTCAGGTGACGCCACTTTGGGCGACTTGCGCGTCGGTGATGATGAGGACAACACAACGGGCGGAGAATTTCTCCAATCAGGCCGGGAAGCGAGCCAGAGCCCGCTGCAGGGTAGGCAAGCGCGTTGCTACTCAGCTAAGCAGATGAACGATAGAAGAGGAAACAGAGTCGATACACAAGAGATAGGGGACCCAGTATTAGAATCACAGTTTAAAGGAGCTTTGTAAGATTTAAGATCAACTTCTAAAATCATTGCGGGAACTAGCAACAAAATGGCTGTTTACGTTGACGTGTGAAATATACGAGTCTGGCCGTACACTATCCGACTTTCGGAAAAATATCTGCCACACAGTTCCGAAGATTGCAAGAGCCGACATGTGCGAGAATTATTGCACATCAGCTTAATAGCTCACGTATCCAAGTTGCTAACAAGAACATATATGGAGGATTTGTTAGATGACGATCAGGTTGGCTTTAGGAAAGGTAAAGGCACCAGAGAGGCAGTTCTGACGGAGCGGTTGACAATGGAAGCTAAAGAAGAATCAAGACATGTTTATAGGATTTATTGATCTGGAAAAAGCATTCAACAATGACAAATGGTGCAAGATGTTCAAAATTCTGAGGAAAATAGGAGTAAGCTATAGGGAGGGGCGGGTAATATACAACAAGCGCCAAAAGAGAACGGTAAGAGTGAAAGACCAAGAACGAAGTGCTCGGATTAAAAGGGTGCAAGACAGGGATGTAGTCTTTCACCCCTTTAGTTCATACACTGAAGAAGCAGTGAAGAAAATAAAAGAAAGGTTCAGGAGTGGAGTTCAATGTGAAAGGATATCGATGATAAGATTCACTCATGCGTTGCTATACTCAGTAAAAGTAAGAAGAATTACAATGGTTCAAATGGCTCTGAGCACTATGGGACTCAACTGCTGTGGTCATCAGTCCCCTACAACTTAGAACTACTTAAACCTAACTAACCTAAGGACATCACACACATCCATGCCCGAGGCAGGATTCGAACCTGCGACCGTAGCGGTCGTGCGGTTCAAGGCTGAAGCGCCTTTAACCGCGCGGCCACTCCGGCCGGCTGAAGAATTACAGTATCTGCTGAATGGAATAAAGAGTCTAATGAGTACACAATATGGATTGAGACGAAAAGGAAGAAAAACGAAATAAATGTGAAATAGCATAAATGAGAACAGCAAGAAACATAACATCAGGATTTATGGTCACGAAATTGATGAAGTTAAGGAATTCTGCCACCTAGGCAGCAAAATAACCCATGACGGACTCAGTAAGGCGGACGTAAAAAGGAGACTATCACTGACGAAAAGGTCATTCCTCGCCACGAGACGTCTACTACTGCCGAATATAACACTTAATTTGAGGAAGAAATCTCTGAGAATATACGTTTGGCGCACAGTATTGTATGGTAGTGAAACACAGCTGTGCCAAAACCGGAACGGAAGAGAACCGAAGCATTTGTGATGTCTACAGACGAATGTTGAAGATTAGGTGGACTGATAAGGTAAGGACGGAGGAGGTTCTGCGCAGAATTGGAGAGGAAAGGAATATATGGAAAACACTGAGAAGTATACGGGACAGGATGATAGGACACCTTTTGAAGACATCAAGGAATAACTTTCATGGTATCAGAGAGAGCTGTAGAGGGTAAAAACTGGAATACACCCGCAAATAATTGAGGAAATAGATTGCATGTGCTAGTTGGAGAAGAAGAGATTAGCACAGAAGAGGAATTCGTGGCGGGGCGCAAAAAAAGAAAAAAAAAGGTTGGGCGAACTGCTTGCACTATCAGGGCCTACGAGGACGCTATCATCTGTCTGTGGCAAATCATAAACCGTGGAGGTCTGACTGAACAACTCGATGATTCCAGGTGGAAACTGTCGGGCAAAACAAAAACCAGCGCGTCTTATACTGGCACCCTCGTAAAAAGTGACACAAAATTCAGACTAACCATTACGTTGTTTCTGTGGTGTCACCGCCAGACACCACACTTGCAAGGTGGTAGCCTTTAAACCGGCCGCGGTCCGTTAGTATACGTCGGACCCGCGTGTCGTCACTATCAGTGATTGCAGACCGAGCGCCACCACACGGCAGGTCTAGAGAGTCTTCCTAGCACTCGCCCAGTTGTACAGCCGACTTTGCTAGCGATGGTTCACTGACAAATTACGCTCTCATTTGCCGAGACGATAGTTAGCGTAGCCTTCAGCTATGTCATTTGCTACGACCTAGCAAGGCGCCATTATCATTTGCTATTTATCTTGTGATGCATGTACCGTCAGACCGATGTTCACCAATTATGAATTAAAGTTAAGTATTCCAGAAGCTCCGTACTTTTTTTGCTAGTCTCTATTCCTTTAACTGTTCCAGACCTCACGCCATCCGGCGAGAGCTTAAACGCGTGCCTTTCGGCTTCCTCTCCTAGTGGCTTGGCTGTCTTGCCAAGTCACAAAAGTTTGGCGACGAGGATTTTGCGTTCGTATGTCTACAGACTGATTTACTTGTGTCATGGCTTCGCCACAATCTCCAGAAGTACTGTCCGAATTTTATCGCTTACAGAATCAGCAGACGCAGGCCCTACTGGATGCCCTTGGACAGCTCGTCCAGGGTCAACGTGCACTGCAAACCGATGCGGCCGCCGCCGCTCCACCGCTCCCGCAGCCACAACATGCAGTTGCACCACCTTTTCGTCCTTTTGATGCGGCACTGGAAAGCTGGACGGAGTGGTCACACCAATTTGGATTCCATCTCGCCGCCTACAGAATTCAAGGTAATGAGCGGCAGCCTTTTTTGCTTTCTTGTGTCGGAGTGTCCACCTACCGTGTGATAGTGAAATTATTTCCCCGACGCGACGTAGCAACTCTGTCCTACGACGAAATTTTGTCTGCATTAGATGCATATTTCAAAGAATCAGTCAATGTCGTTGCCAAACGGTATACGTTCTTTCGTACAACACGTACGGCCGGTCAGACTAATCGGGAGTGGGTTGCAACCTTGCAAGGCCTTACCAGTGATTGTGCTTTTGAGTGTGAATGTGGACTCCCTTATTCAGATACTATGGTACGTGATGCTATTGCACAGAACGTTTCTGATGTTCGTATACGGGAACAGATTTTGAAACTAGTCAGTTTCTACCTATTTTCATTTTATCGAGTGTTTCAGCATGATATTCAGAGTGAGTTTTCTTAAATATAAAGTGGCCAGGCGTTTTGCAGTCTGTACGTCGGCGAACTGATTGCACTAACAATGGGTCTAAGAGGGACATTATCCTTACGTACCTTCGGCAGTCCATAAAGCCAGGAAAGTCTGGCGGCACGACGCATTAATTGTTTCACCACTTCGTCTGGCATACCAGAGTACTTCAATTGGTTCTCCGTCTATCTGACGATGGCCTGTGTCGGATCGCGACTAACCTTCCGGTACGCGTTATCTTCTAAATAGTGCATCCAGCATCTCTCGCACAACACAGCTGAGGACGTCAGGGTAGCCAACAGCCGTAAACTGGCGAAAGCTAAGCCACCGAAATCTAATATTAGCCACGACGAACGACGTGGCTTACGCTTATTACAGGAGAACGACGACTTGGTTGTCTTGCCAGCCGCCAGACGACAAAGGAAATGCCACCGCAGTTGTGAACACTGAGGACTATCAGCTGAAGGTGCTACATTTATAAAAAATAAAAAAAAATGGCGGGAACCGGAAGCTTAGTCGCGATCCGACACAGGCCACTGTCTGAAAGACAGAGTAGTTATTAAAGAACTCTGGTTTATCAGACTAAGTGGTGAAGAAATTAATGCGCCGTGCCGCCAGACCTCGCCGGCTTTACGGACTGCCGAAGGTACGCAAGGATAACGTCCCTCTTACACCCACTGCTAGCGCAATCAGTTCACCCACGTATAAACTGGCAAAACACCTGGCCGGGTTATAAGCAACACAACTGGGACACACTGAAGATCATATTGAAATTCGCAGACGTCTGTTGAAACACTCGAGAAAACGAAAATAGGTCGAAACGGCGAAACGATTAGTCTGGATGTTGAGTCACTTCTTGGGAGCGTGCCATTATAAGACACGCTGGATCTTTTGGCCGAACAGTTTGCTCCTAGAATCATCGAATTGTTCCGTCATATTCTAATGACAACGTACTTCTGGTATCGCTACGAATATTATGAAACGAGGGATGGCACTGCGATGGGATCACCGCTGTCTCCGGCGGCCGTGAACTTGTTCCGCTGCACTTCAGGAGCAGGCTCTGAACTATGCGGAGTTGTGCTGTCTTGTTTCCTAAGGTACATCGATGATACCTTCCTGATATTGGATCAAGGTGAAAATACACCGTTCTTGGATGTTGTAACTGAGTGGAAGGCAGGGGCCAGATTGGTCATTCAGTGTACAGGAAATCGACGGACACTGATCGATACTTGAACGCCGATAGTTTTCACCAGCCTGCACACAAGAAAGTGGACCTGAACACGTTAGTACACACAGCAAACGCTATTTCTGATAACGACCACCTACAGTCTCCATTGCAGTATTTGAGACAGCTGTTCAGAGAGAGTGGTTACAGCAAGAGAGGCACCGTAAACGCTAGCAGGTGACACCGAAGAAGGACACCTTGTGAATCCGCAGAAGAGGCAAAGCCGGCTGCTTTCTTGCCACACTTTGGGGCAACGAGCAACAAAAAAAATGTTCAAATGTGTGTGAAATCTTATGGGACTTAACTGCTAAGGTCATCAGTCCCTAAGCTTACACGCTACTTAACCTAAATTATCCTAAGGACAAACACACACACCCATGCCCAAGGGAGGACTTGAACCTTCGCCGGGACCAGCCGCACAGTCCATGACTGCAGCGCCCAAGACCGCTCGGCTAATCCCCCGCGGCCAACGAGCAACAAGTTAGGACGTATGCTGCAGAGATATGGACTGACACCAGTGTTCCAGTCCGTACCCAAGATACGAGATATGCTGCGCCCTGTTGAAGACGACACTGCTCTTTGTGTGCCCGGAGTGTATGGTGTCCCTTGTGAACGCAGCTGCACGTATGTACGGCAATACGCACAGTTGCGGAGCGTTGTACCGAGCACAAGGGACATAGTAAACAAAAGGAGCTTTACAAGTGGCCTACAGCTGAGCGCTACCTGGAATGAGGACACAATATACAATTTGAAAAGGCGAGAGTCGGCTCGTGCACCGAAATATTGAGATTCCGTTATAAAAGAGGCGGCATGGATTAAAATAAACAGTATAAATTTTAACAGAGACCAGGGTACACACTTCGTAGGGCGTGGGGGCGGGATTCGGATATCGAAAGAGAGCAAAAAAGGGTGCTTGAAGCCGGTAAGGTGGCCGGAGCAGCAGTTTCAAACGTGGCGCCGGCTCCTCGCGCCTCTTGACGTCACTGGGTCCCGCGGCGGACCGGAGCTGCTGGGAAGTGTCCAACTCATCTCCCACGCACGCGTCGATCCGGGCTTCTTTAATTGGTGCCAGGTGCTGCAATAGAACCTATGTAAGTGGTTTTTACTCCTGAAGACGGTGGCAGAGATACACATCGAAAGATCGGCAATTTTGTTGGAAATGACGCGGCTTGAAAACCGAGAAGATTTTATGCTGTTTCTCTATTAGCCGTAATATAAAATGGCTTTCAGATGAATATGTTGCAGAAAACTTCAGCAAAACGATGAGTACTATTTTACTTACGTGAGGGTAATCTTGTTGAATAAAAATCCAGAATTTACTTAAATCTCGTTCTTAGTACTTAAGTTTTAAGGTTTCATTGTTCTTCAGGTCTGCCATCCCTCCTCTTCAACAAGTTGAAGTTCACAATTACCGGAAAACGCAAAAGGATTTCTCATCCAGTCACAGCGTTTTACATCTAGTGTTTTAGAGGATCAATCAAACCTCTCTTTCAATTTCACTAAGTGGTCTTGAATCAATGGTTGTATTTTGTTTCTAATGCATGTTTAGAAATGGAAACATTTCAAAATGGCTTTCTCTTGTTTATCTCAACCGTACAGCGACTTTACCTCTTAAGGTTGCAGATTTGTTATGTGAGATTAATGGGATTTGTACCCTTAGGCTGTAGACTACACAAAAAGAATTGGTTTGTACGACAGGTACAGGTTTATATATATATATATATATATATATATATATATATATATATCAGCTTCATGACGAAGGGCCAATCATTTCGCTAATCGTCATAGTTATTGTGCTATTTCGCATATAAGTAGTCTAAAGATATTTCGCATATAAGTGACACACTCCCTGAAAGTCGAAACGTTTGTAATGAAGAATAGGGATCGCTATTAATTTTTGCGTTTCATGTATATTAAACCATGTATTGCTGCGTATGAAATTTAGGTACCATACTGAATTTTTCTTTAGACTTGGGAGGAGGTCTCTACCACCAAAACTGATGTTATGCAGCGCATTCACCTGCGATCACGAGCGCTGGCGATAAGGTTACAATTAAATACTCATCGCAGCTATCATATATCACAAACGGTTTGAGATATCGAAACGAGATATTCACAAATGATAGCACGCAAAGAGAAGAGCATTTTGCCGTATGCTAAACAAGCGAAACATTCTTATCTGCTGTGATATATGATTAACTGCAGACTACTGCAGTGGAATTATGTAATTTTTTATATGTCATCGATAGCCGGTGAAATGTGAATTAGAGTGACTTTGCATCAAGATAATTGAAGAAATTACATTTTTATATTTATACCGAGAATTTCCTTTTTCATAAGCTTTTTGACCAGATTTGTCCTCAGTTTTTCTTTTAATGAACCACTATTTCAGTATTGTATCAAAATTGCAACTGCATTAGAATGCTGGCGCGGTGACATTGTATAAACTTCGCTTTGTTTTGCCAAAAGAAGCAAATTTTAACATGGCAACCAGAGGAATGCAGGCGATACTTGAAATTCGCACCGATCGAGGTGATGCAGTGGTTAGCACACTGGACTCGTATTCGGGAAAACGACGGTTCAAACGCGCGTCCAACAATCCAGACACAGGTTTTCCGTGATTTCCCTAAATCATTCTAGGCAGATGCCCGAATGGTTCCTTTGAAAGGACACGGCCGATTTCCTTCACCAGTCTTCCCACAATCCGAGCTTGTGATCTGACCTTGATGTCGACGGGACGTTAAACCTAATCTTCCTCCATTCCTTCCTTCGCTCCTTGAAATTCGCAGCTAATGAATAAACGCTTTTCGGGTAACAGCAATTTTTAATTACTACAAGTATAGTAAAGGTTGGACCAATGGCCACGTCGAAAGATTTAGACAACTATACCGTGAAATAGGCTACCTTGTTTGTGAAAACTGACACATGAACTTTACTCAAACAAGAATACAAGACATGGTCGACACATGTCTGAACGGTGTTCCAACTGTGTACCAAAGTGTTATAAAAATTAACAACAATTCCATCGAGGGAACACCTACTAAACATGCTAGCAGATGACGTTTCCTCACGTGAGCGAAAATCGGACATGATATTTCGTAAGTAACATCAACATATTTTGTAAGTAATTGCTTTTTGGATGCAAAAAGCAAGCCTTATTAAAATAAAAACGACAGGCATTTGGTGACAAACATAAACATTATGTTGTAGATGCAGAGACAGTTTAAAACTACGTTCGGTATATACAGAAATAATCTCCAAAAATTGTAATCTAGTGCAAGAAACATAAAAGGAGCCAGGGGGACGAATTGTATAAATCAATACTATAATGAACGCCAATAAAATGTTGATTGTACTATCTTCATTATTGTAAGTTACAATTTGTGATCAAAAGTATCCGGACACCTGACTGAAAATGACACAAGTTCGTGGCGCCCTCCATCGGTAATGCTGAAATTCGGCATGGTGTTGACCCACCCTAAAGCCGTCGGCACACGGACGGTGCATCCGAACGTTGAGCGTGCCGAGTTTCTGACGTCACAGCGTGGAATAGCACGTTTAGGAGTCTTTCCGAACGTGCAGAGCAATATCTGGCATGTCAGATATTTTGAGCGTGCGTCTGAGCGTTGACCAATGAGATAGCACAACGCCACCTACGTCATACGCACGCCGTCTCCCTTCAGTACAGAGTTGTGAGGCGCCATATTGGCATTCATTTCAAGGCTACATGTATATAATTATGCCGTTTTTGAGCACCAGCAAATTGAGAATCACTGGAAAACCCGTTGTTAAATGTGTGATTCGTTCCAATAAAATAATGAGAAGCATAATATTCGTGGCAAAAGAATTATTGTAAGTTGCATATTATGAGAGTTGCCTATTTGAAGGCAACGACACACTGAAAATCCACCCAAAGCGCATTGTTTCAGTTAGTAACATATCTACGATTAAGGTTTTCAGCAAGGTCTAAGATACTAAGATTAAGATCGAAAGTTTTGATGTCGGTTTAGCATAATGAGTAGCGGCACTGGCCAACACGCAGTAATTTTGTTGGGACGGTGGTTCGCGTCTTGACACAACCAAAATTTTTCGTAACATTCGCGTTTTTATTAGGTTCTGATACTTTATTGTTAGTTTAATATAAGTATGTACTATAATATTTGATGTTATGTAAATAGAAGTTCACCTTTTTTTGAGGGGTGACTTTGTTCGATTGGCTTAATCTAAAGAACAGCTTGCGCTACTTGTATAAAGATATTTTCCTCCTTTTTCTTTTACGCTTCATAAGTCACATGTTGCAAAGATTCTGCTACGGGTTAGGAGCAGTTATGAAGTAAGACTGACCTTGGAGTTATACTAAAATGTGGGAATGATGAAATAATGTTTATCTTATGCGGAGAATTATTCCAAATTTGTAACGCACTGTTTGTAATGGAACTTTAATAAGCCTGTATGTTTACTGATGGGACATGGTACTTTCCTTTTCGTGGACGATGGAGGAAATGTGCGTTTTAATAGAGCTAACGTGGGAATTTTACGCGCGCCCGTTGAGTAAACAGTGTGATTTACGAACTAGAAACATTCCTCAACTGCCGCTCGAGTGCGTTGCGATCGCGTATACCACGTTGGGGCCCACGTACCGTATGCACAAGTGGCATCGTTCCTGAGCGTTCAGCAGCACGTTGAACTTGGCACGCTCAACGTTAACGTTCGACAGCACGGGCCGTGTGCCGACGGCTTAAGCATTGATGACGGCTTCCACTCTCGCAGGCATACGTTCAATCAAGTGCTGGAAGGTTTCTTGGGGAACGACAGCTCATTCTTCATGGAGTGCTGCACTGAGCAGAGGTATCGATGTCGGTCGGCGAGGCCTAGCACGAAGTCGGCGTTCCAAAACATCCCACAGGTGTTCTAAGGATTCAGGTCAGGACTCTGTGCAGGCCAGTCCATTACAGGGATGTTATTGTCGTGTAACCACTCCGCCACAGGCCGTGCATTATAAACAGTTTCTCGATCGTGTTGAAAGATGCAGTCGCCATCCCCGAATTGCTCTTAAACAATGGGAAGCAATAAGGTGCTTAAAACATCAATGTAGGTCTGTGCTGTGATAGAGCAACGCAGAACAACAGGGGGTGCAAGCCCCCTTCATGAAAAACACGACCACACCATAACGCCACCACCTCCGAATTTTACTGTTGGCACTACACACGCTGGCAGATGACGTTCACCGGGCATTCTCCATACCCACACCCTGCCATCGGATCGCCACATTGTGCTCCGTGATTCGTCACGCCACACAACGTTTTCCCACTGTTCAATCGTCCAATGTTTACGCTCCTTACACCAAGCGAGGCGTCGTTTGGCATTTACCAGCGTGAGGTGTGGCTAATGAGCAGCCGCTCGACCATGAAATTCAAGTTTTCTCGCCTTCCGCCTGTCATACTACTTGCAGTGGATCCTGATGCAGTTTGGAATTCCTGTGTGATGGTCTGGATAGATCCAGAACGAGATTTTCACTCTGCAGCGCAGTGTGCGCTGATATGAAACTTCCTGTCAGATTAAAACTGTGTGCCGGACCGAGACTCGAACTCGGGACCTTTGCCTTTCGCGGGCAAGTGCTCTACCGTCTGAGCTACGCAAGAACGACTCACGCAACCTCCTCACAGCTTTGGAAGGTAGAAAACGAGGTACTGGCGGAAGTAAAGCAGTGAGGACGGGGCGGGAGTTGTGCTTGGGTAGCTCAGACGGTAGAGCACTTGCCTGCGAAAGGCAAAGTTCCCGAGTTCGAGTCTCGGCCAGGCACACAGTTTTAATCTGCCAGGAAGGTTGGACAGATGTCTGCCTACTACACATTACGACCAACTATTGGCGGTCTCTGTGAGTCAACAGGCGAGGTCGGCCTGTACGCTTTTGTGTCCCTTCACGTTTCCACTTCACTTCGGAAACAATGGACCTAGATATGTTAAGGAGTGTGGAAACGTCGCGTACAGACGATTGACGAATGAGTCAAGTGACACCCGATGACCTGACCACATTCGAAGTCCGTGAGTTCCGCGGAGTGCCCTATTCAGCTCTCTCACGATGTCTAATGTCTACTGAGGTCGATGATGTGGAGTACCTGGCAGTAGGTGGCAGCACAATGCACCTCATATGAAAAACATATGTTTTTGGAGGTGTCCGGATACTTTTGATCACATAGTGTATTACCCAACTGTGTTATGTCCATTACTATACAGATATTTATGAATTACTTTAGGACCTACTTTACAAAGGCCGAAAAAGGGAAGACTGCACAATTTTGTTCCTAGCATCGTCATACTTTGTCTCGGAGATGTTCTACACTACATAAAATGCCTAAGAATCACCGCACTGTACAACGTACTTTCGGTGAGACACAGTCGCAACTCCTGAAATCCGTCGCCCATGGCCTCTGGCCTGTCGAGCATCCACGGCAGCACTGGGTCCGCGGAAACCCGCTCATCTGCGTCTCACACACGAACGGACCTTGCCTGCTGGCAGATCGGAGAGCTAGATCCGAAGGGCGGGTACTGTACGTTACAGCACAACGATGAGCCTCAGATCGATCAAATGGTTCAAATGGCTCTGAGCACTATGGGACTTAACATCTGAGGTCATCAGTCGCCTAGAACTTAGAACTACTTAAACCTAACTAACCTAAGGACATCACACACATCTATGCCCGAGGCAGGATTCGAACGTGCGACCGTAGCGGTCGCGCGTTTCCGGACTGAAGCGCCTAGAACCGGTCGTCCACCGCGGCCGCCTCAGATCGATCACTCAGATATATCCACAGAGTTGACCTGCGGTTCTTGCCTGTGGCGGAAACACTCTCGTGTGTGGCCAGCTAATGGTTTTTGCTACGAGCGCTTCTCTATGTAGAAAGCAGAGCGGAATAATTAAGTTTTCGTTTCGTTGTTCCTTTTCCAAGGGAATTTGCTTTGCGTCACATTCGTACTCAGGCCAAAACATTAGCACAGCAAACTGGAATGGTGGCTTTCTCTGCAGCCCGAGGTAAAATATTTTTTGCAATAATTTCAACTACAAGATAACTAGCTTCTTGGGCCTTAAATTTCTTAGTAAACAAAGTGCTGATTCTTCTGTCTTAGATATTCTTTGAAATTTTCAAAACGTTTTCCTTGTATATGTTTGTGTTTGGTAAAATATGCCACACCAGTTTATTCGGTATCATGCCTGCAGTGAAAAGTTTTTCTCCACATATCACACACACACTCCCGGTTGGACACCTTTCACCTCAACACAACGTGAACCCTATTTTTAAGTATTCTTAATTATATAACCTCACTTTTGTGGTCTTGCTGTTGTGGCAAGAAACAAAGAGAAGTTGGACACTAACGACTTGATTGTTTTCTGTATCTACTGAAGTTTCAGACACATTGCTTGACTGTAGCTCGGCATTTGATGTTTCATAAATTGCCAAATTTCTCTTTCTGCCAATAAACATTGATTTCTAATGACTTCTGAAAATTATGTCACTTTGAAAGGAGTGAAATTATGACACAGATGACGAAAGAAACAAAGAAACAGACTGAAGGAAAAGTACACAAACTCCCACTATTGCCGCTCGAGGAGCTTGTTAAGGCATGGACCGATAGAAAGACAATATACCGCAGAAGAAGAGAGACACATAATGCCTTAATTGGAAGTTACATGGACAAAATAGTGGGATTCAACATACGATCACTCGTTTAATATTTGATCTGAGGTTAAACTGAACGAAGGATGTTTTGTATTATTTCATCATAAATGTTTCATTTTTTGATAATTAGTTCTCGAGACATTGTATCTGGAAGATTAAAAAATTAGCCTACGAGTTTAACATAATTTTAAACTTAGGTTGTAACTCAGTTAAGTCTGTCTTCTGATTCTCCACAACTACTTGCCTTTAATACAACTAGAAATATATATGTACCATATAAATATTAGTTCTAAAATCCGAAGACAGAGAGAGAGAGAGAGAGAGAGAGAGAGAAGAAAGAGAAGAAAGAGAGAGAGAGGGAAAATGAGAATGAGACAGAGAAAGAAAGAAAAAGAGAGAGAGAGAGAGAGTGACAGAGAAATTCCCTTTAAAAAGTAATTGATTCAGAACAATTCTGCTACACAGTTTTCTGTTGAGTATTATGCATCCTAATATTTATATCGGAATAAAAATCATTTACCTTGGGAATTAAGAATTACTGTAGTCTTAATCAACAATTACTGTCTTTGTAATACGTTTACAATCATCACATGAACAACACCTACACGTAGTTGTGCTGCACAAGTCATCCTTCACGCACTTGAATTTTCCTCCGCAACGTTGAATGCAGCCGCTTGAAATCAGTAGTAATATCTTGTCTAAAGCTGGCGATGTTTCATATGAATTGGAGAGAGGAATGAGAGTGATTCCCTCCAACCCAAGATTCTGGGGCCCAAGCTGTTTCTCAACCATAGTTGGACCTGTAGATGCACTGATCAGCCAGAACATTGTGACCAGCCACCTAATAGCTGGTGTGTCCACCTCTGGCACGGATGGCAGCGGCGACACGTCGTGTATGTAAGCAGTGAAGGTTTGGTTGGCCCCTGGAGGGAGATGGTACCACATCTGCACACATAAGTTACCCAATTTCCTTAAATTCCGGAGAGAGGCCGATGAGCTCGGACACCACCTTCAGTCGCATCCCAGATGTATTCGATCGAGTTCACACCTGACGAGCTGGGTAGCCAGCACATCAATCATAAATCGCCACTATAGTTCTCGAATCACTCCATCACGTTCCTGGCCTTGTGACATGGTGCATTATCTTGTTGAAAAAATTCCACTGCCGTCGGAAAACATGACCGCTATGAAGGGGCGCGCCTTGCACGAGCTCCACTGGACCCTTGGAGGCCCACGTGAATGTTCCCCAGAGTATAATGGAGCCGCTGCCGACTTGTCTCCGCCCTGCAGCACAGTTGTCAAGGAGCTGTTCCCCCGGAAGACGACGGATTCGCGCCCTCCCGTCGGCATGATGAAAGAGGTATCGGGATTTATCAGACCATGCAACTCTCTGTCACTACGTCAACTGCCGATGGTCACGTGCCAGTTTCAGTCGTAGTTATCGATGTCGTGGTGTTAGCATGGCACACCGTTAGGAGTGTTCTGTGCAGTGTGTTCAGCATTAAAGTCTAATTTTAGTTCCGCCACAGTTCGCTGCCTTTCCTGTTTTATCAGTCTGCCCAGTCTATGACGTCCGAAATCTGTAATGAGGTGTGGCCGCCCAGACCCACGACGTCGGGACGTGGTTTCACCATATGTTGAAGACACTCACCAGAGCACTCCTCGAACACTTAATAAGTCGTGCAGTTTCTGAAATGGGCTTGCCGAGCCTCCGGACCATCACAATCTGCCCTCGATAAAACTCAGATAGATTGCGCGCCTTCCCTATTCTACACACGGACAACACACTCACTGATACCATGTACACGCACCGTGCGTGTGTCTGACTAGCAGTCATTCCTCGCCAGGTGACGCTGCTGTCGCCTGGACAGGAGCAGAATCGTACTGCGTCAGTAGTAGGTGGCAAACGAGACAGCACGACAGTATTGCTTGCTGCCCCACAGGTACATCAAAACATTTTCATCAACAGGACGCTTTCTCATTTTTGTAGAGAAATGCACTTTTTCCAGCTTCTGAAATGGCCTCATTGAACATCCCTGGGATATTATGAAGATGCGGAGATGGGTACAATAGTTGGAAAGCCTGCAACTTCCCGTTGCCAAATACGAGTGAAGTGCTATCGCAGCCACTTACTGCATGAAGAAATGGCACTGATTCCTTGCAGTCGTGGGCGAGTGAGGATTTACGTACATCTTTAGAGTTCTAACGCTACGTTCTGAAGCTGCTTTTACCTTCCTTCATCAAGACAGCATCGCTTGTGTGAAACTCATCTTGCCCTTTTCTCACGTGATGTCCTGCGAACCGTGGATGAATGGCAACAGAGAATTTCATATTTCTAGATTTCCGAAAAGCGTTGGAAACTGTGCCCCACTGCAGACTGTTAACGAAGATACGAGCATAAGAAATAAGTTCCCAGGTATGTGAGTGGCTCTCTTTTCTAAAGCAGTAGAACCCAGCACGATGTCCTCGGCGGTAAGTCTTCATCTGAGACGAATTTATTGTCAGGAATGCCACAGAGAAGTGTGATGGGACTGCTCTTATTCTCTAGATAAATAAATGATCTGGGGTGAGCAGCAGTCTGTGGCTGTTCGCTGATGACGCTGTGGTGTACGAGACGATGTCGTCGTTGAGTATCTGTAAGCTGATACAAGATGACTTAGACAAAATTTCTAGTTGTTGTAAAGAATGGGAGCTTGCTCTAAATGTTGAAAAATTTAGTTTAATGCAGATGAGTAGGAACAATAAAACCTTAATGTTCGAATGTAGTATTAGCAGCGTGCTGCCTGACGATTAAATATCTAGGAGGAACGTTGCAAAGCGATAAATGGAACGACATGGAAGGCTTAAAGCAGGGAAGGCGAATGGTCAACTTCGGTTTATTGGGAGAATTTTAGGAAAGTGTAGCTCATGTCTAAATGATATCGCATATAGGAACTAGCGTGACCTATTCTTGAGTACTGCTCGAGTGTTTGGGATTCGCACCAGGTCGGGTTGGAGGAACTCATAGAAGCAATTCACAGGCGGGCTGTTAGATTTGTTACCGGTGGTTTTAAACACGAGATGCTTCGGAAACTCAAGTGGGAATCCCTGAAGGCAAGGCGACATTCTTTTCGAGTAATACTATTGATGAAATTTAGAAAATCGGCATCTGAAGCTGACTGCACAACGGTTTTGCTGCCGCCAACGTACATTTCGCGTAAGGACCACGAAGATAAGGTAAGATAAATTAGGATTCGTACGTAGACATATAGACGGTCGTTTTTCCCTCATTCTGTTTGCTAGTGGAACAGGAAATGACTAGTAGCCACGCACCATACGATGGTTTGCGGATTATGTATGTGGATGTGAATGTAGATAATGTCTTTGTCGTCTGGAGCAAGAGCTATGTAACACGAGAGGATCACCGTCTTGAACAACAATGACAGCTTGCCGGTACAATTTTGAGGCACCTATTGCTTTTCCAACAGTGTCAAAATTGACATCATCGTCCACAATATTTGTTCAGTGCCAAAACAGCCTCCTTCTTGTACAAATTATGTAACAAATTTTCTTTATAGTTGAGATTATAAGAAAGACGGTCTGAGATTCAATACATTTTGTCTAGTCAATAACGGCAATTTCTCGTGATGTCCGCTTCCTCGATTGCCTCTGATTTTCAACAAGCTTTGTATTCAAAGAAGTTTGTAAATATCCGCCAGATACAACTTCAACATTTTGTAATTAGAGTTCTACAAACGAACAATATTGTGCAAAAAGTTGGAAAGACGGAATGAATTTACTTTTGGCGGGGGTGAAAATGGGGGACATGCCCTCCCCTATGCCTGGAGGTAGGGGGCTAACTCTTGTGGGGGAGGGGGGGGGGCCTCACTTTTCTGTTTCTTACTACTACATCCCGTATGGGTCTGAAATGCAAGATTCAAAACTGTAACTGGTTATTTCTTATTTCATTCATAAAGTCAAATGCTACAGTATTTTGTTGAATAATACGATCTTACTTCTTGTAGACATCTGGGCGTACTAATAACCTATGGTACCTTTACTCTGTAATGAAGTTGTCAACAATTCATCCTAGTTTAAAAAAACCGCTACGTTTCATCAATTCGAAAAGGAAAAATGGGCTACATTGTCTGTTACTTTATCTTGGAATAGTGAGACAGACATAAAGTACACAGCCTTAAAAATCGTCAATTCATCTGATAAATGAGGAAAATAAATTTAAATTTGTAAAAAATCAGAACGAAGATATCACATTCCGTCTTATATGAAAGTTTATTAGACGGGATGACGAAGTCTTCGAACTAATATGTTGGAACTTTAAATACATTTTCCTCACGTGTCAGATAAATGGTCGATTTTTAAGGCTGTTTACTTCATGTATTTCTTCGCTATCCCAAGATTAAGTAATAGAAAATGTAGCTTAGTTTTCATTTTCGTACTGATGAAAAGTAGGGTTTTTCATTAATAAACTTTCAGATGAAACTTCAGTTAATCATAATCATGGCATAAATAAGCCTAAAGCATGTGCGCTAGTGTATTATTTTTAGTTTGGGATAATTGCGTTACCACGCATATCTATGTTTCGCAATGCATTCGCCACAAATATAATTTTCGACGATTACAAAGTACAGTATACATATGCAACCAGTTACTGACTAAAATAAATAGAGCGTAAGCTTATTATTGCTATTTACGCGTTTGGGGAACCTAACGACGAAAATCAATTATTCTTTACTCTTTTACGTTGGCATTACCTGCAGACCTTTACTGTTATATGCAAGATATGCACTGGCCGACCATAAATATGGAACGACGTTAATCTGCCATTCTTGGCTGACCATTTGCACCTCAAAGTGATGACAAATCAGTTTTGCAGAGTTCTCGAATCTTGCATTGTTTAAAAGCTTGAAAATAAATTTATTCTCCAAAAAAAGAGAGGAAAAGTGCAGTAAGCTTTTTATAGATCCACAATTGCTCCCTGTAAATCTAGACTAAATTTCGGATTATGAAATCGTGCAATTATTTGTATTTCTGGATGAAGAAAGACAATTTTCTGATGATCTGAAAAACGATTCCCCCACCCCCACCAATAAATGACAAATATATTAAAAAACTCCTATATCCCATCAGTCTGTCCCCTATTACAAAAACAGTACCGGTGTGCTAACAACCGAGTAATCCAACCGATAACCTGCCTATGGGCGGATTATGAGTTTGCACTTATTGGTAAAAGATATGTTCAGTCAACAATTTTACCTGAAAGAGAAACATCCGCTATTTTGGCTGCAGCTATGCGTGAATGCCGTAACCACGGCGACGGTATGTCATCCTAAAAGTAGAAGTTGCCTACCGGTACAACAAAAATTGTTCAGTCACTATTGCAATTTGATGAAATGCCGGTGTTAACATCGTCTGCAATCAATAATAGCTATGAACAGTGTAGTTATTAAATAACTATGACGCATTAGTTTTCTTCTAGCGAGCTGATCCGTGATTAAAATCCAAGTACTATCATATTTATGACAACTGATACCGCTTAAAAGGCTCCAACGCTCCATTTCATGACATACGAGTACTTGTCATGCCTTAATCTGCCTTATTCTCCTTTGTGTCATGTAGAGATATGAGTCTCACTCTCCCGTATCGTTTAGACTACAAACAGAAGGAACAGAATATGTTTAAAAATCCTTTTTTGGTAGATATGTGCACTGTAGTACAGAATCTTCATTAACAATAATTCTTTTTATAATTGTTTTCAGCTGTCAACTGTGAATCTTCACCGAAAAATTTCAGATAATAATCTAACGACGTAGCTCTGTATTGGATTACGACAAATTAAATCGCAATAAATAATGGGAAAGTGCAAAGGGATTTCATTGCTAGCTTCGCAAGTAACGGGTATCTGAGGTTTATGAACCAGCAGATGCGCAAAGGAGACCAACTCTGCAAATAATCATTGCAGGCACGTAGAAAATATGATTACGTACTCGGCGTGGAGTCTAGTAAGCGCAAAAGCCGCGCTAACATCGATAGCCCAAAAAATTACGGCACACAATCTGACTCTAGTGCGCCTCACCGCCAGCAGAGGCCAGACACGTCAGCATATGAGAGACATCTGGCGGTACGCACCGAAAAGTCTTCAAGGAATAGTCTGGCGGCAAATTAAAAACTGGGTTCGTCTGAAATGGCATCAACATGATGCTTACGATATTAAACGCTGGTAATTATGAAACAGAAAATAATTCCACATATGGGTTGTGTAACATACTTAATGTTTCAAATAACTTAAGTAGCATTTTCGTCAAATTAAAAAAAAAAAAACAGCTGATCAAAAACGTATGTTTATTGAGAGTTTCTCGCCGTATAGTTATAAATACTACAGCATGCAACATTATTAAGAAACTTAATGAGTCACTTACCATTTGTGAATCGTTTCATCCGTCTTCCTCGTTCTGGTAACTCCATGATGATTCTTCGGTCTTTTCTGCAGCTGAACGCCATACGGGATGGAATGGGATCGTTACTAAAGTAACCACCCGCTTTCATGATCCAGTTATGGACGTGTTTTACGCGTCCACGACGAATGCTAAATTCGCAACTTCGAGTATTCGTCTTCGGTGATGAACGGTACGTGACGACACTCGTCTATGAACGAGAATTCGAAAATCATGCATCCTATATCCCTTCTTTTCCATCCGTTGAACAAGCAACGTAGAAAACAAAAACGCTTCCACAAGAGAAGCATTTTGTAAGTAATAACTTCACGCAGAAACACGCCCACTGTTACCTGAAATGTCGGCTGTCAACCTTGAGCATTAGTAGGACCGCAAAGTAAAACGATCTAAAGAAATGTGCTTGGCAATAAAATATTCGATACAAAACAATTATATCTTGTATCTTCTGCAACATATTAGCTCTTATTATTTACCGTTCCCAGCAAAAATGTCAATAAAAACACAACCTTAACCTCAACGCACGTCAAAACAACAGGTGCCATACTTATTTTGAAGGGCAGTTTAAATTGCTGCAACAGAGGTTGTGCCGTAGAAATGGCAAATCACAATTAAGAAAGTGTTATAGATAATCATACCTCTCGAACAGCGGTGGACAGAGTAACATACACAAATACAAGTTCATGAAAATAATAATCACTAACAACAAACACTACCAAAACGTGGGCGCTATCGATTATTCAAACATGTATTTGCAGGGTGACCACCATTCAGTAACTAAAAGCAGCTGCCTAGTATTTCGGGTTAGGACGCGCGGTTCGTACATCATTTCATATGGACCTTCTAAGGTACATTCTATGATTTCACATCTATAACTGTTTTACATGTGTTCAGATGATGTATACTAAATAGCAGTAAAATAACTATCGCTAAGAAACATGATTTTTCCCTTCAAATTCTGATACTATCATTAAATAAAATGTTTGAAGATTGCCCATTTTGTAGATAGTAGTGACTATGAATACTTGTAGAATCCAAGTCGACTTTCCTTTTGATCAATACTTACTAAATTTCCTTTAGGACTAAAATTAAACGTAATTTTTACGGTATAGATTTAGATGCTTCTCATTGATTTCATTCTTCCTAGTTGAGGTAGTGCGCTGTTTTCCTTTAAAATACGAGTAGTCATTCTCGACGAATCAATTTCTTTCCTGCGCACCTTGCGGCGACACGGTTGCCATCTAGCGGCCAGATGCAGACCTACTTATACTACTACTGCGGTGCGCTCTCCTCAAAGCTCACAGCGTCTGTATGCTTCTCTGCGTGTTGTAGTATCTTTGGCTCGTCTGCGCAGTCGCATGTGTTGGTAGGGGAGTTTGCCGCTCAGCAACGTGCCGGAACAGCAGACAGCACTCAAAAATGAAGAAAATACTAGTATTTCTGACTGTGATTCTTGTGTCTGAGAGGTCCGATTGTTGGGGTAAGCTAAGAACAATTATTTTTTGTTGTATAATGATCTGTTTTCTTTTTCTTCATTAATAAACACGGATTAATGTAGAAAGTGGGTTCTGCCATCGCAGCTCTTGCCGTCGTCACGTAGGCCCAATGACTCCGATAAATTATGTAACTGAGCACACGCTGCTTGTCATCGCCGGCCGGCAATTAAGTTGTAATGCACAGATTGCATAATCAGTATTTGTGCAGCCTGACAAAAATAATTTTTGTAATCATAATTCATTTTATAGGAATAAAATCTTGCATACGAAGTAACATATCGCATCGTTCGGGAAGATTCATAGTGTGCCGGACGATTTGGCCTACATTATAACGGTTAAATGTTGTGGAAATTAGGTAATCTCCACGAACCAACGCTCTGTTATTTATAAATTAATTGGGACGTGCTGTAAATCCTCAAGTGACATTTTCGTGTTAATTTTTTTTCTTGTAAATCTTAACTCTAGCGGACAATAGTATCTTGATTCCGTTTGTACGTAACTGTTGTAGTATATTAATTCACTCGGTAAATTAAAAGAACTATATTCGTTAACGCATGTGCAATGTAAAATTTGCACTGTTATTTCATTTCTGGAACAGGGCAGTAATGTGCTGGTTTGCCCATAATGTAACCTTGGATAAACTTCCTTTTTGTAGTAAATACATGTAGCAGTTGTTGTTCATGTGCTGCCTCATACAGTGCATATGACATATCTTAATTCAGCTTTCAGAAATAACAGCTCAAGTTAACCATTGGCGCACGTTCGCATACATTCAGCTCTTAACTATATTTCTAGAAATGATCGTGGTTACAGTGTAAATGGTTGATACGTGTACAACAGTTTGAAATTGAAACAATTCTGACTTAACAAATACGGGGATAATCTTTTAATACTTACCTAGACTGCATACTGTGCATGCATGTGTAAATAGTAACAGCTCTTTACTCGTTAATTCGACAACTTTTGAATCTATTTATTTGGCTAAAACTTTTGCTCCTGTGCCTATAAATAGCCAATGAATGTCTGATCTCACAAATTTTTATTAACATATTATTTATCCTACATGTGCGTGATTTCAGCGGAAATGGATGGTTGACATTCACATAAAACGACATTCTTCAATAAGTATTTGCAAGCGCACCTGTTGATTCATTTCCTTCCGCAAACGAGGTTTGCAGTGCATGGGTAGTAGCGGAATTGTCATTGTATTTGTAGTTTCTTTGTAAAAATCGAATTTCTCACATTCTTGCTATTGTTTGTTTTCAGATTGTTTTCCGTGTTCCGTGAGGATGCAACTTCGTTATAATAGCGATAACAGTTTAATCCCCTTCTTGATTAGTTTTCAAGCTATGTCATCCATCAAAACCCTCAATTCCGATACATTTCATGTAGTTTCCCTTGCAAGGTTACATGTTTAGAGTGAACTATTTTGCGCTCTTTATTTAATCATCGCATTGTTAAACACGTTGGAATTTTTTTTTTATTTCATACGGACGGGATCCTCTAGCGACTGTAGTTCTGCCATGTGAATAGTTTTTGAACTTAAACTGAATTTATTTACCATTATAGTAAACAAAACACAACATCTCTTCAGTGCCCTCGGATGGTTTTATACATGAACAACGATAAGGGAGTCAGCAATTGGAAAAACTGCGATGACTGCTTAAGTAATAGGATCGTAGACCTTTTTGAAGCGTTACGCACAGCTACCCATTTTCATCCCATTGCATTTCTCTCTCAAATAAACAGTACCTGGAACTCTTGTTATTTTCAGAAGCAATGAAACCTTCAAAAGCCATATTTTTGTATATTGCTTAAACCACAGCAGGTTGCCTGGCAGTGGGCGCTTCAGCTGTACACTGGGTCTTCCCTTCCGTGTGCAAAATGATCATGGAAGTAATGTATTCTGTAATTAACTGTCTCCGAAGTTTATAAATTGACTTACTCGGAGTGGCCACTTTTTTTTTTTTTTTTCTCTTGGGGAAAGGTCTTTGGGTACGGGTTTTCACCACTTCTGCTTCGCCATCTTCAGGGAAAGAGTATCTATTGCACTTCATCGTTTACACTCATTGTACTTGCAAGCGTAATGTGGTACAGTTGCAGCCCCCATCCCCCCCCCCCCTTCCCAATCCCCGCAGTAGTGCCAGATATTTTGTAGAAGCGTTTTATAAACCACGTCTTTCTTCTGTGAATTGTAATTTCCCACTATCACTCTTCCATTTACGTTACCCACGACTACATCTTTATGATTAAGGGGCTACTATTACATACACTGATAACCGATGTAGTGTCTACACACCTTTTTTTACTTCCTTCGTGGGGTGCACATTGATATTTTTGTTTACAGTAACATAGATGTTGGAAAAAATTGTTTCTGGAGTTAACTTTTGGGGCAGGGGAGGATGCTTAATGGTTTACAGTTTAAGAAGCAACCTTTTGCGACTTAGCCGTGTTCCTTAGAGCGAGGCCATATCGGCTTGTATTTGGAGCGATCGTGGTCTTTCTTCCCAAATTGCAATTTCCTGTCGTTTCACCATTTTTGGTACGCTGCGGCGTTTCTGCCTCGTCTCGAAGGAATGAGTGGAAGAGACTCACTCCGTTCCTTCTCAACCTCAGTTTCGTAACAACAAATACCCATCTACGGCGATCTCTCAACCGACGATGCATTGAAAACTAACAACAAAAACAAATACCACGGACAGCAAGAGTAAACGTCAATGTGTGGTACTTGCTCGTGGAGTCATGTTGCGGCTGCTGCTGCGATCGAACTGCGCTTTCACTGTTGCTTCGCTTTCACGAGATTTCCGTTCCCCGACTGGGGTATTGGCAAAATCACCTGGCATATCTTAAAACATCTCCTTTACGATCGGGCTCCGCCTAGAGGCGGAACATAACGATAGTGACGACGCATTTTAACGTCTTCCATCCATGCTTCTAGCCACGGGGCGTCTGTGACTACGATGATTGCATGTTCATTATATACTGAAGACCACACATGACTTGACCCAGACAAAAGAAAAATCATACCTGGGTCTACGGCGAGGTTCGAATAGGTGTCTCTCAAGCCTGTCCAAAAAGAAAATTAGCCCTCTGTAACGGCAAATCACTCGATTATCAGAATTGGAGACCACAGGATCGTCAGAAGAAATCTACTAGTATTAAACATAGACCTTAATTTGAGGGAGAAATTTCTGAGTACGTTTGGAGCACAGCATTATATGGTAGTCAATCGTGGACTGTGGGAAAATTGCAAAACGAAGAGGATTGAAGCGTGTGTTTTCCACAAAGTCGAAGAGAAATGCATGGAACACACTGACAAGAATAATGCACAAAATAATAGGAAATGTGTTAAATGAGATCGGAGAGTAACATACATCTTACGACAGGCAGCTGTACAGGGTAAAATGTAGGGTATATATATCCAACAAATAATTGCGGACGTTGAGTCGTAAGTGCCACTCAGAGATGAAGCAGTTGGCACCGGACAGGAATTCGCGGCGGACGGCATAATACTCGGCAGAAGACTGGTGACACAAAAGAGCAAAAAAAGTATGCGGAGTTCTGCATGCGGGCGATAAAAGTGAAGCATTAGCAGGTTTTGGCAACAGTTGGTCTTTGAAGCAGTTTTTTTCTTCTCGTCGGTTATCAGGACCAATGGAAAATATAATGTAGTGCACGGTCTCGATTTTTCTGATGCGCTAATTTAACTCAGCGTCTTCTCAAGCCGGCCGAAGTGGCCGTGCGGTTAAAGGCGCTGCAGTCTGGAACCGCAAGACCGCTACGGTCGCAGGTTCGAATCCTGCCTCGGGCATGGATGTTTGTGATGTCCTTAGGTTAGTTAGGTTTAACTAGTTCTAAGTTCTAGGGGACTAATGACCTCAGCAGTTGAGTCCCATAGTGCTCAGAGCCATTTCGTCTTCTCTAACAGCTGGACATGGAGTTGCTCCGATGCATTCTCTCACATCGTCCACAGGACAGCTCCGCGATTTGCCACTTCATTGTTCAGGACGATTTCGCGGACGTACACGAGGGCCCTTCGGAGATAAAAAAAAGTTATGGACCGAAGATTGTTTCTTGTGTATCTGAGAAGAGGAAATTACACCTCGGCTATAATATAGATGTAGTTGTGTTTGATTTCCGTTTGATAATAAACGTAGAAGACATTAAACGTGTTTGCATTTTGTTGATTACTAACAAGTCGAAAGAATACTGATCTCATTCTAAACTATGAAATCTGTGAAAGGGTTTTTCAGATTGTTAGCGATAGTTACGAAGTTCTCTGCAACTACTGAAGCGCGTTAGTGAAGTACAGCCATCTCTATTCCATGTGAATCTTGTTGTGTCTGCATCAATAATCTGCGAGCCAACTGACGGAATGTGGCGGGGAGTGCTTCTGGAACTATTATCTGTGTCTCCCTTTCCTGCTACATTAGCGTGTGGCTAATGGAAAAAATGATTCTTAGTAAGCTTCTGTGTTAGCTCTAATTTGTCGGATTTTCTAGTTGTGGTTACTTCACGAGATACATGTGGGAGTAAGTAATATGTTGCACGACTCTTGCTGGAAAGTACTCTCTCGGAATTTCAACAGCAACACTCCGTGATGCACAACGCCTCTTCGTAGCCACTGCCACTGCCAGTGGAGTTGGTTGTTGAACATCTGTGACACTCTCGCGCGGTCTAAACAATTCTCCAATATTCTCTCTCTCTCTCTCTCTCTCTCTCTCTCTCTCTCTCTCTCTCTCTCTCTCTCTCTCTGTCTGTGTGTGTGTGTGTGTGTGTGTGTGTGTGTGTGTGTGTGTGTGTGTGCCTGGTAAGGGTCCCTACAAGAAATGTCTACAGTAACAATCGTCACATGAGATGTATTTGCAGTTGCGAATATGGACAGCCATCAGCTCTGTCATGGAATGACAGTGAAAATTTGTGCCGGACCAGGACTCGAACCCGAATTTCGCGTTTATCGCGAGAGGTCGCCTTACCATTAGCCTATCCGAGCACGCTTCACGGCCAGACCCCAAACATCCATATGTCGTCAACCATTTGTCTGCGTCTCCAGTCATGCATCCGTTATGTATATTCCCGTACAGGGAAGACATTTTAATTGAAAGTCGTTTGTCTGCTTTCGGCGGATAAATACGATATTGCAATGCAGGCATTGCAGTATCGTATGTAACAAT
This sequence comes from Schistocerca serialis cubense, assembly GCF_023864345.2. Classification (NCBI taxonomy): domain Eukaryota; kingdom Metazoa; phylum Arthropoda; class Insecta; order Orthoptera; family Acrididae; genus Schistocerca; species Schistocerca serialis. Next base: position 422,152,878 of record NC_064641.1, read on the forward strand.
GTTTTTCACGGATAATGTACCAGCATCTAATGCTACTTCTACCGTTTATAAATCCTTTCCACCATTTACGAAAGTTGGTACCGAAAGCGATTCTGAACGCACTCATGCTATCGATCTCTGCTCCCACTCCTCTTCAAGTACACCGTTTGCGTACTTCCCTTCAGCGTTTCAAGAGATGTACAGATATTTCCACTCTGACAAGAGACCTGGAATTAATCATCTCTTCGAGAGCGCAAGTGCTTCAGCGTATGCGTTGTGTGGTTGAAGCAGCTTGGGACAGGTAATAACGTAAACTTTCAGCCATCGTTACGCTCGAGTATCCGACTGACATAGTGATACGCTTTTTACTTTGTTGTACTGTGTGAGTATTGGGAGTTAAGGAAACGTAATGACTACAGAGACTGGTTTAGCCTTTCCGATTATGCCCTTTACGATATGAAGCCGGAAGACCAGCTAGTTTGTAAATTTCAGGTGACAGTACTAGATATGTTCACTATTGCGCCCAACGATTTTAGTTCCTTTTGCGTCATTTCAGCCCAAGTCTTCATTTGATCTGGACTGCTGGGTTACAGTATATCATCTCCTTTTCCCATGTGTGACCAAGCTCTGCTACCGTATATAGTCATACGGAACATTCATAGTAACTAAGTTGAAGTGAAAAGCTAGTTGCTGACCAGAAAATGAGCGTCAGAACTATACTGATTGTGATCGAAGCTCTTTCCTTGTCCACGTTTGCTTCCTAATACGTAATAAGAAAATGCGATTCTACCTTGAGCTGCTTCCTAATACGTAATAAGAAAATGCGATTCTACCTTGAGCAAACTAAATTTTTCTTCTTTTATCAGTCATACATGTTTTGGAGAAGTTGCTCCATCTTCAGGGGTTTTTATGTACTATCTTATTATTACATATTGGTGTTCACAAGTCTGTTTGCGTTTGCAGCTCAGCCATAACTATTTCCTTCCAGTATGTAATTTTTTGTAGCTCTCGCGTTTTCTTGCTTCTACGGGATGTTTTAATGGAGCTTCCTAACACACACTGTTTCGATGTTTGCGTTGAAAGCTGCACTCAGACAGCCTGCAGAAGCACGAAAGAGCGAGATATGCCAAAAATGACATACTGGAAGGTAGTAATTACAGCTGTGCTGCAAATGCCAGAGTTGTGAACGCCGATATGTAATAAGATAACTAAAATCCACCGAAGATGAAGAAACTTCTCCGAAACAAGTAAGGGTAGTGGAACTGGAAAAAAAATTGTTTGCTCAAGCCAGAACCACATTCCCTTATTACTGTGCGATATTTATCCTTTGCATTTATTCTATGGTTAACTAGATATACGGATATCAGACTGATTTTGTTTTTGATGGAGATAAGTTTGAGTTGATTTCTGTCAGGAGAGGAATGATTTCTGTACTAAGTTGTATCTTAAATTGTGGAAAGAAATAAAAAGGCGAAGGAAGAGTTACGCCAAAGTTGTCTATGGAATTATTTGGATTCAAGAATTGAAAGACCAATAAATGCCTTCATCGCTCCATTGCTGGCGAGACTAAATTTCAGTTCTACGCATACTCATTTCACTAATTAGCTAGAAAAGTTTCAGATCGATGCATGGTCGTGATAGGCAGACGCCATTTCATTAGACGAGCCTGCAGTAAACAGTCAGCTGTCGCCGCTACGAGAATCACTACCTCCATATAGGGGCACACCAGATGGCTAAAAAGAAAATTATCACTGGAATAATTTTATAATATTCCTTTCAATTTCATGTTACATAGGTTGTCTAACAAACCCGATGGTGGTACCTTGTTAAACCGCTGAACCTTAATCGACAGCTTTGAAAACAATTGACACAAATGTGCAAAAGTTCGCTAACCTTTAATTTCAGCCAGTACAAACAGATTAAAACCGCTTGGTACTTTTTAATTAAACTGAAGAGATTTTTCAGAGCAATTCCGCGGAAAACTTCACTATTACAAAGGTTATTTCTCGGCAGTATGCGAACGGAATAGTCCAGTGAGCACGGAATATGGACTTGGTGTAAACTAAATAACGCCGAAAGTAATGAGGAGTAGCAGAAATGAGAATAGCGATACACTTAACATCAAAACTAGGGGCCACAGGCTCGCCACAAGAAGATTGTAGATATCAAACATAAGGGTGTAGTCCAACGGCCGTAACTAATGTTCTTTTCCTGTACATCGAGAAAAGGAACGTTAATTTATTTAGAGATTTACAGCAGTTGGCCTAATTACTATAAGGGCAGTGTAAGTACGACATCAAGAACATACGTCTGAGCGAAGCAAATCCGGAGAATTATATTTGTGACGAATGAAAAGAAATTCTGAATTGTTTTGAGTGCATTTGCAATTCTATCTATTATTTCAAAGAAATACTTCTGAAGCTCCCGAAGAGAAGTAAAAAGCCGCTCTATTATCAAAGATATTATTTTCTCTCTCTCTCTCTCTCTCTCTCTCTCTCTCTCTCTCTCTCTCTCTCCCTCTCCCTCTCTCCCCCTCTCCCCCTCTCTCTTCCGCTTCCCCCCCCCCCCCCCCGCCCCTGTGGCCCGACCCAGCACCCCCACCCCCGACGCAGGTTTTCAGTAACTATGCTACACCGCTGAAGGCGAATGATGGGATTGTTCCTTTGAAATGGAAACGGCCGATTTTCTTGTCCATCCATTCCAAATAGGAGCTTGCGCCCCGTGTCGAATGAGCTCATCACCGACGGATGCGAGGAACCTTTCCAGACAATGTAAACACTGCTTACTGACCTGGTTAGCAACCAGAAGATTTTAGTGCTTGCACTCGTCTCGAACTCCGTCATACGCACACAGGTTAACACACCTATAAATGGCACATGGCTTTCACCTCTTCTCCTGGTTATAGAAAATCCCAGTTTTATAGACCTAATCGTCCGGATTCCACGTTAAACTGTTGTTATCCCTCTAACAGGATGGCTCAACCAGTCTTCACGTCTGAAGAAGGAAAGAGCGTAGAAATTCGAATAGAACCGTACCTAGCACTGTAGTTTCAAAGTTAAGAAAGAATTGTTGCCATTTTATTTGTTTATTTTCTGACGGCATAACCCGGCTACTGTAGTCATTCTCAGTTGCCTGTCCTTCAAGCAGTAACTGTTCGCCCAGACGCACGTTGGAACAAAGGTGACGGCAAGGTAGGGTGACGTAGCGCGTGGTCGTCTTGAAACGGTTCTAGGCGTTCAGTCCGGAACCGCGCGACTGCTACGGTCGCAGGTTCGAATCCTGCCTCGGGCATGGATGTGTGTGATGTCCTTAGGTTAGTTAGGTTTAAGTAGTTCTAAGTTCTAGGGGACTGATGACCACAGAAGTCCCATAGTGCTCAGAGCCATTTGAACCGTTTTTTTTTCGTCTTGAAACATACGGCGGGTTTCTGCACAGTAACAAGAGTTGAGGCTGGTCAGCACACTAGCGCGCCTGCACCACTTTGCGTTCCAGGCGCAGATTACTGCGCGCGTGTCACGTACTTTGGTAAAGTGAAGCACCTCTCTGGGCATTCAGTGTACTTCGTTGTCGGCCTTCAAGAATCCGAAACTCTCGGTCTTTCGATGCTCCAGTTCCACTCCATTCACACACACACCACGGTAATCAAGAAATTTTTGTTTCTCTTCACAGCCGAAGCAAAAACCGCCGGACTGCGTCAGCTCAGCATAAAGTTACGGCCACACGATGCGTCTGAGTTATTGTCTGTAGCTCAAATTAGCTTCAGGAATTTGCATTTTATCATTATCTGGATCGTGTCCAAAAGCCACAGATGTGAAGTGGGCGTTATTGGTAGAGCACCTTCACTACTTTTCCCCCAAATATTCAAATTTTTTTGTAACAACCGTATCTTACTGCTTCGTGGACTGCGTTGTACTACCTAAATTGTATCGTATTTGCAAGATACACAGAAGGTCCCTTATGACTTGATGAGAGCACAATGAAATAGGAAATTGTTTCCTACTGTGCGCATTAGTAATACTGCCGCTTTTAGATGAAGTGATCAACAGCGTCATCGTCATATCAAAGCTGCAGGTGTTTTGCACTCGTATAAAGAAACATTTAAACGTAAATATTAATTACGAATGATCGCTGCGGCTCCCATTGAAGTAGTTGCGTTCAGGTACAATACACTGGCTGGAAACCGGTGTATTCCAGAAAGGTTGTAAAATAGTGGTCTGCGATTTAGCTGCTAGGAGTTTTTTCCTCTTCTGTTCACAAATTGGTATTTGGATTTCTGCGTCGGCGCTACAGAAGAGTTGCAGCATAGATTTGATAGTTGAGGACGTCACAGCTGCTTCTCAAGCGAATTTTTAATCACAAGACAGTATTACCAGTGTTGGAATGTAGAACAGACTATTATGGTGAAACTGTCTCGTTTATCACGACGTTTGTTATAACTTAATGAGTAGAACATGCAGCTCCACGAGCAAATACAGCAGCGTGAGCATTTGGAGGCATATCGCTGGCGTTCGCACGTATTGTAAGCATGACTCGGGGAATTTGAAGAGGTAGACCACGTAGGTGAGAGCGCGGAGGAGGGGGGAAGGTGAGGGCGTGTTCCACATCAGCGTATGCTACGCTGTGAGGTAACTAATAATCCGTCTGTGCAAAACAGCGCGTTTACTCACGGCACAGACCTGGTGAGATAACAATTGCGGTACTTGCAACCAGTGCAGACACTAGCATATCACTTGGTAAATGAGACCTGCTTTTCTAGAATAAAGAACTACATAAATGGCACATAACTGCAGCAATAAAAATTCATCTTTTAATGGAAAAGTTGGTAGTTCAGTGCGTGTATATAGCGCATGTGGGTTGAGTTCCTAAATTTCCTCTCGTCAGTTTGTTCTCGCTACTGACGTGACTGCATTAACCCTCACAAAAGGAAAACAGCATCTATTTTCTTTTTAGAATGAAAACGCAGGAAGCAGTTATTAGTGCCTTAAACCGGGATCACATAGCCATAATTTCTGCCTGCCTTTTTATGTCTGGGAAAAAAGGCGAAGGATAGTATTTTCTAAGACTTCCACCATGAATAAGTTACTAAACAAAAACGTCATGTCTGTTGCTGTGGTATCACAAAAAACGTGGGCCACTGTTACCTGCACTGGGGGCTACTTTAACCCACCCAGCCGTTTCTTCATGAAAAATTGATATTATAATGATGGGACGAAGTAAACTCGATCAATTTCTGTAGAATAGACATTTGGGAGTATGAGGAACAAATAAAACACTTAAGTTTAATGGTAACGACAGGCAATATTTTACGTCGTTCAGAAAGTGTTGTGGTATATATAAAAATGCGGTACATTTCATCAACAGACTAATTTTCAAGTTACATGATACACTATTACGTGTTACACTATTTGCAAAGATAGTGTATGTTAAGGATACTCTGCAGTACGTATGTAAGCCTTATTACACAAATTACTGAAGCTCTGTTACTTAACAGTAGCCGCGTTTTGTTGTGTTGAACTGATATTTCTTATCAACTCCTCCCAAGAACAAAATAGTTTAACTTTTTATTCTGACCATTAGCATTTGGACTTCGTCTTTGCCATACAGTTCGCTTTAGCACCCTCATCTCTTAACATCGTCCCGAATTCTGGAACATTCTTCTTCGTCCTATAAAACTGTAGCATATTGTCCAGCTGCTAATTTATCTTTCAACATTTTGTGGTGCTGGACACCATCAGTGTAGTACCACTTCATCTTCGTTTTGGGATTACTTTGGCCCGGGCCAAAGCGTAACTGATTTGGTCCTTCCAATCGGAAGGTATTGTGGCGTAATAGCTGTTAAAATATCGATGATCAACATTCAGTCCAGTGTTTCGAACACAGCATTTTTTTTCTATGAACTCTAACCTTCTTGATCATTCTTCACTTAATGTAAATGCATACCGTCTTGGTTTACTTAATGTTAATGATTTAATTTTAGCGGGAAAATAATTACAGCTTTTTCCAGCTAGTGAGGCAAAGTTACGTACAAAGGGCCAAAGGAGCCCCAGTTTACGATATTGGGAATGTTAAATAACTATACTGATATGACATAAGGCGTGCTGCCGTCTATGTTTTATCGTAAACATTGATGGTGACACGATATTAGTTGGTCGAAGAATAACTGCTTAGAACCTAAACCAGGCGTTAGTGTAGGAAACGGGCAAGATTCCAGCCTGTCGCCGTGACCTTAGCGAGCGAATGGCTGACACTGCATTCGCGATGGGTTGGGCAGCCAACCGGCCGGCCTAGCCGCGACTGCCCAGCAGGTGGAGGCAGGGGCAGGTGTCCGCCACGCAGCAGCTTAGGGAAGCGAGCGAGTAAACACTCCCACCTCCTCTTCTCCCCCACCCCATTCCATCCGTTTCTCCCATCAGTGCCGTTCTACGCGCTCACACGCAGAGGCTTTGGAGCACACCTGCATGTACATCTGCGAATACACCGTTCGCCCAAAAGTTTCGAGATACCAACTGTAAGCAAGAACTGTGCATTCGAGCAGGCACGTGCCGTAACAGTTATCTAAAAGGCTACGTGCAGCAACGCGTTTTTTTGCGGGTGGGGAGGGAGGCCCCCTTGGTGGTGCTCGGTTCCTATTTGAGCAACGTGGGGTAAAAAGTTTTCGATTGAGCCTAGTAACTAGGATCAGCGGCTTTTTGTACAGCCATTCAGACATTTGTCTCAATGTAGCTATGTTAGAGTATATTAAGCAAGGTTTGAAAGACGAACCGGGGCAGGCTCCCAGACAAATTGCCCGAATCGATTAATTCCTTTAGCGAAAAATTTTATTGGGCTCAAATTAATGTTTAGCTCATGGCAAAATCTGTATGTACACCTTTAGGGCTTTACGTAAACAAATGCAAAAAACACATTTTTTCTTGAAGGTTTCTGAAGCGCGCCTCTTCTGTATTTTAAACTTGTACGAATCGGCTGTAACCTTGCGCGAAGGTAGCTAAATGAATAAATTTAAAACGAATTTTTATCTAATAATCTTCATCCGCTGTCGAGATTCGATGGCTTAAAGACAAGCTAACTGTAGCAAGTAAAATTCGTTCTTATGTCAACTGAATGCACGGAAGCGGTTTAAAATGAGCCAGATAAATGAAAAATGCCTTCTCACAATAACATTGATAACTCGCTTTCAAAAATCTAGCTTCATTCGGATTTTAAATGCGAAAAACACATTTTTGTGAGTTTTTTACGCGCTCCTCTTCTGTGTTTACAACTTGTGCTTGTCTGTTTGAATTTTGTAAGAAAGTAGGCACACATGTTACTAAGTGTCGTCCTGTTGTTTTGTGAAAGCTTTATCCGGTACCACGATATAAGCAACATCTTCAGAATGACAATAAAAAATGCTTTACAGGATCAGTCGTCGCCAGAGTGAACAAAAATTTAAATCTTTTGCCAAGTTACGGCAGTCTAATGTCAAAATTATGGAAGAGTAAGTAAGAGGAAAAACCGGAATGAAAAATCCTCCTGTCATATCACAAAAAAGACAAATACGTCCTGGACAGAGTTAGGGATTTTAAAGAAGTGAACTGTCTTTTCGAATTATGTGCAGCTTCACACACATTTAAATCAGAACATCTTGACATATCCACGACTGGTTACAAGTTAACCCTACTTACCAAACACAGTGAGCTCTCTTAGCTCCAAAGTGTTTGCACACTTGCATCTTGCAAATAATAGGCGAAAAGCCTTGATCCTGTGCTCAAAATCCAGAAGATGTGCCAGCCGTAGTGAACAGTGTGAAGAGCATACATGTAGTGGCTATAAACGTTTTTCTACGGAGATAAAAATTTCTGGGGGTGGATTTATTCCTGGAGAGAGGGGGAGGGGGGGGGGCGGACAACGCAAAAACAATTTTCATTTTTGGTTGGGACTTGATTTTTTTTTTTTTTCTGAGGGGAACAGTTCTCCCCCAAATCCTCTTCCTACTATGTTTATGTTGAGAGATCTAAGAACAAATAGACACAAATATAATTATGTGCTTGTAGAGAGTGGGATGCATCTACAGTAGGAAGTATCCCAGAGTGGGGATGCATGCATCTGAAAATTTAATAAGTTGGTCAATTGCACGACTTAAGAAATGCTATTTTGGACGACATGATGGCATGTGTCATGTTATACGACCTGACATCATATGTCATGTTACATTGCTTGACACGATGCACTGTATATGACATGACATGATATGACATGGCATGACATGGGTACTAATACTAACAGCCGGCCGCTGTGGCCGAGCGGTTCTTGGCGCTTCAGTCCGGAACCGCGCTGCTGCTACGGTCGCAGGTTCGAATCCTGCCTCGGGCATGGATGTGTGCGATGTCCTTAGGTTAGTTCGGTTTAAGTAGTTCTAAGTGACTGATGACCTCAGATGTCAAGTCCCATAGTGCTAAGAGTCATTTGAACCATTTTTTTAGCTAATGCTAACAAGCAAAAAAAAAAGCGCGAATATGCCCCTGTTTTGAGTGAATTGCTTTTGAAACTGCCACATCAGTCTAAAAGCTAGTTCTCTTCTTTTACATCCCAACTCAGCCCAAGACATATTCGTATGTTTTGTGCTATGATAGGAACATTTTTCATTCTGGTATGTACTGTGTCAACGTTGTTGAGTCACTAATCGCACTTCAGAAGCATCTGTAAATAAAGTGTTCGACGTTCTCCAGATTGGATTGAAAAAGAAAAAAAGTGTGTGCGAAGTTAGTTCCACACACCTTGAATACCGAACAAAAACAGTGACTGTAGACGCCTGTTGCGAGTTGATCGAAATGCAAAAATTTTCTGGGATAAATCAGCACGTGTGACGAGAGACTTCGAGTTATTCTCGATTACCTACCACAAAACTACAAAGACCAGATATTCACATGAAAGGTAAACTATTTGACCATGTAAGTCATCTCAAAGGATGACCTTTCTCACCGTTTCACATGGGTGAGAACGTTCTGTGCCTTGTACGTAACTTTTACATATCTTGCATTAAGCCAGAACAGCAATTTCGAGCTACTGTACTGTACATTGCATGGCGAAGGGTACACAGTATTAATATTGTTGTTGTGGTCTGCAGTCCAGAGACTGGTTTGATGCAGCTCTCCATGCTACTCTATCCTGTGCAAGCTTCTTCATCTCCCAGTACCTACTGCAACCTACATCCTTCTGAATGTTTAGTGTATTCATCTCTTGGTCTCCCTCTACGACATTTACCCTCCACACTGCCCTCCGATACTAAATTGGTGATCCCTTGATGTCTCAGAATATGCCCTACCAACCTATCCCTTCTTCTAGTCAAGTTGTGCCACAAATTTCTCTTTTCTCCAATTCTATTCAGTACCTCCTCGTTAGTTACGTGATCTACCTATCTAATCTTCAGCATTCGTCTGTAGCACCACATTTCGAAAGCTTCTATTCTCGTCTTGTCCAAACTATTTCTCGTGCACGACTTCCATACATGGCCACGCTCCATACAAATACTTTCAGAAACGACTCCCTGACACTTAAATGTATACTCGATGTTAACAAATTTCTCTTCTTCAGAAACGCTTTCCTTGCCATTGCCAGTACACATTTTATATCCTCTCTACTTCGACCATCATCAGTTGTTTTGCTCCCCAAATATCAAAACTCATTTACTACTTTAAGCGTCTCATTTCCTAATCTAATTCCCTCAGCATCACCCGATTTAATTCGACTACATTCCATTGTCCTCGTTTTGCTTTTGTTGATGTTCATCTTATATCCTCCTTTCAAGACACTGTCCATTCCGTTCAAATGACTGGCATATACCTTTTCATTTGTCTTAATCTCTCTGTTTTCTTGATCCCTACGCGAGAGATACCGTACAGTAGTGGTAGTCGGGACGGGCTTTTGAAGCTCTGTACTCGGCAGCACGATTGCCTTGTTCCACCTATCTCAGTGATTCCACGTCGGTAAAACACTACAGCAGAATCGATAAAATTGGAAACCACTGTTTAAGGAGATAACTGTGCGCTACCAATAACAAATTCAGTGGAAAGAATGTGTTCTGAGAATGCCAGAGACAAGTATACTGAAGCAAATAGCACTGCAGGAAGAGGCTCCGTGAAGTACCAAGGGCAGTGTGATGATATTGGTACACGGAGATCCGAACATAAACGAGGCAAAAGGAAAAAAGACTGAAATATGAAATAATCTTTCCTGATTATTTTATTTTATTTTTTTTATTCTTTGGCCAGTGAAGCTAGCAGCTTCAGGTGATTTTGTAACAGCGCCCAAACAGCACACAAGACGTTTAATAAAACAATGTCACGCTGCGACGCCATGTATGGTGTAGGTAGAGCGTTGAATATTTTTCTTTCAGTGGATTATTGACCCTGACGAAACGCTGACTTAATTTTTTGAAAAAGATAAAACAGTGTCAATTCTTGGCTTCTAGATTCTCTCCACTACATCACGTTTATGTTGGCAGACGTGCAGCAGAAACTGTTGCACGGCAGTGTCCATACATCGGTCTGTGCTTACAGAGTGCAGTTACGTAAGTCGACATCAACACGACGCTGCAGTGCGTGCGTTAGAAGCGGCAGTATTGTGTTCCATACTGCGGTGTCATATGAAGGGAAATTTTGTCCACGAACCTACTCGGACGGGAAATATGGTAAAGGGGAACAGTGTCGTATACTTTCTCTTTTTGTTGCTGGCACAAGAATAATTTCAATTACTGCTGAGTTTCATTATTAAGAATATTACTAACTTATAGCTATAATATACTTCCAGCGGAAATACGGTTGCTGCTCGGTATCGCAAGGAGTTGCGACAACAAATTCTTCTATTCTCCTTGTGGATTATGTTCCGATGACTAAATCGTTGTCGAGACACCATCACCACAGGAACTTGTTACTAAAATTAAAGTGCAAAGATAATAGTACAGCACGTCACCATTTCGTCATTGTTTCTACAATATTTGTTATGTACGCAATAACTGTGGATTTAGTGTGGGTTAATGATAACAGTACGGACTCACAGCCTACTGACTAGCGAGGCCATTGACAGAGCGAAGTGAACTCTAGTCAGGAAGTACCTCGGTTTGAATCCCTATCCGGTCATCTGAATTTGTTTTCCTGAGGTTTCCAAATGTTGATTCCATATCAATTGAAGACATAAAGTCTGAAAAGGAGTGCGTGATCATATTTTTGGCACTTTATTTTACAGATCTGTCTTGATAAAGACGCATCTGTAAAATAAAACGCTGACTACTGTAGTTCTCTCTTCCCTTCCTGTAACATAGTAGGAAAATTCATTTTTTTTCTAGGTCTTATTCGAACGGGAGGAGGAGGGCTAAACGTGATTTCTTTTCTCATCTAATAATTTACAAAATTCATTGTATGTACTCGTTCTGTCTGTACGTTCCACATCTTGTGTACCACAGGATCGATTTCAGCTGGGCAGCGCGGGGTTAGCCGTGTGGTTTAGGGCGCCTTGCCATGGTTCGCGCTGCTCGGCCCACATCGCCGGAGGTTCGAGTTCTCCCTCGGGGGGGGGGGGGGGGGGGGGGGGGCGCTTGTGTGTGTGTGTGTGTGTGTGTGTGTGTGTGTGTGTGTGTGTGTGTGTGTTTTGTCCTTAGCGTAAGTTAATTTAAGTTAGATAAAGTAGTGTGTAAGCCTAGGGACCGATGACCTCAGCAACTTTGTCACATAGGAACTTACCACAAATTTCCAAAATTTCAGCCGATGTTGGTATACATCTGGCTTATTATTTGGAAAGAGGCACTGTGAGAATAAGAACCGCATACCATCTATAGCGATGGGTGTGTGGGTGTAAAGGGCTTGACATAGAAGCGTGACTCAAAAAAGTCTGGAACAAATTTTGTGAATAAATGACTCATTGTTTGTAGAACTATTCGTTTAAAAGTACGTGGGGGTAATATAACCCTACAGTCCCTAGTGTGGTGGAATTGTTGTGACAATTCGTAATATTTAAGAAATATCCGATAACAACAGACATCAGTATCAAAGCTATTGTTTTTGGAGTTTATTAAGGGCAGTATCGATGAAGTTTCCTCTTGTTGGGTTGGGGTTAGGGATGCAATGACAGTGACGTATCACCTCTCGGTAACGCCTGGAACAATTTCTGCCGAACGTGGCACACTCTTCACTTGATACCTTGGAAAAAAATCCCTGTGACAGTGATACATCCTTAGCACCCCCATAGCTGAGGATCAGGTGGAAAGGGATGACACAAAAGCGTAACCGAATTGTAACGTGTAACACGGCGGTGTGCAATGTAACTACGCTGGTGCGTGAGGAACAACGTGATGCAATCGAGTTTCGAATTCGAAAGTTCGTCCACACAAGGGGCACCCTCTCCTTCAGCGTGGCTGCGCCAGACTACACACGAGCGCTGCAACATCTGGAACAATCGGACACCTTGGGTTCACTGTCATCCATCATCTTCCATACAGTCACGAATTGACGTCATCCCATTTTCATCTGTTTCCAAGGTGAAATTGCGGCTGCGTTAACAAGATCAGATACCCTAGAATGATGGTGTCAACAAACTGCTCTATTGTTGGGAGAAATGCGTTCGTCGCCAGGATGATTTTGTTGACAAATAACTATAGAGACGTGAAAAATAAAGATGTAGAATTTTAACAACATTTTATTTAAAAAGCTGTAAGAGTTTTCACATAGAAAACTCAAAGGCGTCATTTTTAGCAAACCAATGTACTTAGTCACTAGGAGCCGCCTAATGCAAAACCTTTCCTATACACTATCGGTTGACGTTACTGATGAAAGGTGCCGTTATGTCCCGGCCCTCGTCGCCGTGCTACTTGTGCTTCGGTAGTATGAACTGCGCAATGGTTCGACTCTTCTGGGGATCCATCAATAAAGAGACGCCCATCAGTTTCTTTTATTTTCATGTATTACAGGTAAAGCTTTGTTTCTCTAATGAAATAGGCACATCGTTGAAAACGTACTGACTTCCTTCATGTTTACGGCATATTTTGTCCTAGAGCCATGTTCAGCTGAATTCACCAAATGTTGGTCGTCACTGCGCAAACAAAAACTCATTAGGAATGTTGGGAATGTCAAGAATTTCAGATTAATGTTTTGTTCGTCATAGTGTTAAGGGAGCCGAGCTACTTTCTGATCCGAACTAGGAAACTTTGGCTCTGAGCACTATGGGACTTAACAGCTGAGGTCATCAGTCCCCTAGAACTTAGAACTACTTAAACCTAACTAACTTAAGGACATCACACACATCCATGCCCGAGACAGGATTCTAACCTGCGACCGTAGCGGTCGCGCGGTTCCAGACTTAGCGCCTGTAACCGCTCGGCCACACCGGCCGGCAGGAAACGTTAGATACAAAGATATTATAATTAGGATGGTAACCATTTTTTGTGTATGTGAGCGAAATAAAAAAAGCAGTCAGCAAAATCATAAAATGACACAATTTTCGACGGCACCATCTTCCAAAGGAACTTCCGCAACAATATGAAAAAATAAGAGATTGCATGTCCAGCAGAAGCCATGGATTCGAAACTCGTAACAGCGCCATTTGGTCTTAAATAAATGGCCTAACTATCAGTGGCTAGTTTCTACTGTAAACAGTAAGTAAATTACAAATTTGCAATAATTGCGAAGTGGAATTCAGATGTGAGGATTCTCCAGCTAAGTGGTCCACTCATGAGATGAAATTAAGTGCGGTATTTTTACTTTCTAGGAGTAATATATATAAAGAAAGCTATTTTCCTCCGTAAGCTGTTACTCTCTATTAGTATAAAAATAAGTTGATGCAGACTCCAACCACTGTAAGAATACTCTTACCTGTTCGATCGTTTTTGTGTACTGCAAGCAGAAGTCTCGCTACGTTTCCGTGGGGAACACCCTATGTTACTTTCGTTTTCTTGAATTGTTCGCCGTTCTCTGAAGAGTACTGGGTACTGTTACTGAAACTCCAGTAACCCACGATTTTAAAGAAATGAGCTCCAATATGTAAAACAGCTCCTTAAGTCTGATTACAGTATTTTACAAATAAGAAGCGTATCTGCTCGTGACTGTTTTGTAGACGTTGCGTGGATGAGTTGGTAGAGCGTGAGGTAGTCGTTCCAAAGGTCCTGCGTTCAAATCCCTCGGAAGACAGTTTTAAAGTTTTTTTTTTGTTTTTTTAGGTAATTGTTTACATGTGAAACTTACTATGGAGAACATTTTCCTGATATGTGAGAGGACTTTCGGAGTCAGTAACAGTCTTCTTTTGGCCGTCTGTTTTTGCTTCGTTAGTTGAAAGTAGCTACACTATAGAATACATTTGTATAGATAGGTGTGGTGTTCTTTGACATGCCCGACAGAACACCACACCTAACTATACAAATGTACTCTATAGGTTAGCTACTTTCAACTAACGAAACGAAAACAGACTGCCAAAAGGACATTATTACAGACTCCGGAAAGTCCTATTACATGTCAAGAAAATGTTCTGCGTAGTAACTGTGTCACGCGTAAACATCTCAAAAAAGTTGTCTTCAGTGGCACCCTTTGGCGTCCTTACGCTCTACTAACCAACCTTCTCGAAATCTTCGAAACAATCGCTAACAGATAGACGTTTCATGTGTTCCGTAATTCTGGCGTTACTTGCAGTTACCATTTACGCATGTTCTACTGGACGACAGCACACAACACGAACTAAATCGGTGTTCTGGTTGATACTGTATCGAATTACAACGTTTGGTACCGTTGTGAGTGAGGTTTCGGTGTAAGCGACAAAAAATTGAGGAAGTTGAAATCATGCTGAAAGTTTGTTGCAAGTCGCTAAATGCTCTCATTCTTAAATACTGGTTGAATAAAGTCCAGGTATTAGCGCACCGCCTGTCACGCTGCTTCGTGCTTCAAGACACACACATAGTCAAAATGGAATACTTGCATTGTAATTAACTGACATCGCCAGGAGGACAGCGAGCTCTATATCAGTGTAAAAAATCTTCCAAACTCCAAGATCTATTGCCCAGATCGCAGTTGATACGTATCGTGATTATTGGTTTGAGATCATTGGATACGTGATGCATTGCTATCTGGCCATTGAAAGAAAGGAGGTAAACCGCAGAAGACACTCCCACGAAATGCTAAGTGTACTAAAATAAAAGCCATGGCTGCAGCAACGAGGCACTGAGGTGTCAAATACATCAGAGTATATACATTGCTGCGAGATTTGTGTATGTTGATAACCTGCTCCGTAGTGCCGGAAAGTCATCAAACGAACTACACACACACACACACACACACACACACACACACACACACACAGACAGACAGACAGACAGACAGACAGACAGACAGACAGACAGAGCAGTGTATGTGCTGCATTTGATGTATTTGACACCTCAGTGCCTTGATAATACAGCAATGACTTTTACTTTCGTGTACATAGTGTTTCACATGTAATCGCTTGATAATTCATGTATCGGATGGTCTGAAGATGGCAATATAACTTCAACGAAACTAGTGATCAGGATGGGTATCAACTAAGATGGGGGAAATAAAACATTTATTTTGGAGCTTTCCTACATTTGTATTATTGTGTTACTTTTATCGTAAGTTACACCTCTCAACGAATAGATTATGAACGCAGTTCAGATTTCTAATTTCGGTCGATAATTAACGCGACATATTGAAAATCAAATTTTTGTTGCCCCCAAGAAGTCTTCGATACGCAAGCTGCAACTGGTACCAGGGTAGTCGCTTAGTAATAGATTGAGGGATCCAGTCAAACATTTGCAAAGATATTCGGTACGATCGTATCTTTGTTTGTAAGCGACGACGTGCCATAGTGTCGAACCGAACGACTTTAGGAAATCTAGGAAAAGGGAATCTGCCTGTTCGTCCGCATCTAATGCGTGAAAGGTAGGTGTAGATAAAGCAAGCCACATTTCGCAAGAATGGTTTTTCCCTGGGGCTCGCAGCGCCGGCCGCCGTGTAACCAGTGGTTCGACCGCCTGCCTAGTCGACGTTAGAGGGTCCTTGGCGACCGACCACACGCCCTCACGTGCGGCGGCTGCTCGCCTCGCAGACAGCGCCATGGAAAGCCGGGCGCGCGGCCACGCTTTCAATTCCGCCGCAGATGAGGTCAATGGATCGCCTGTTGACAGGGGAGGGGGCTGCAAGCAGTAACCTCGTGACGTAACAACGCCTGCGACTGCCAGACACGCCGTTCTGTCCTCCTCCCAGTCAGGAAGTCGCGGGAGTCGTTCAAGCCAGGAGTCGCTGGCCACAGCGGCCTTCGTTTGCACACGACGGTCACAGAATTATTAGTAATGCGGGTAACCCTTCCGTCCCCGATGTCAGATAATAATGGCTCCATCAATTGTTTGGCCGTAAATACATTGACGGAAAAAAAACTGCAACAGCGAGGAGTTGCGCAACATAAACGTTAGTTGGTAGGCGTGTTTCTACATTTGAAACATGATGTCTGTTAAAATTTCGCGTAAGAGTGGTGTTAGTAGCGCCTCTGTGGATTGAAATCAGATCCCCTTTAAATACATCCTGTAACGGTCGTGAGAATCAGTTACCTTTGAGATTGACGTTAGTCGAGAATTCCTTTAAGACGACAAATACGCCTTTATCAACGCCTCACTGAATTTGAACGAGGTCGTGCAGTAGTGCTGCGAGAAGCTAAATGTTTGTTCTGCGATACTGCAGAAAGACTTAGCAGGAACGTAGCGACTGCTGACAGCGGCGTTTACCGGAATATGCGGTCGCAAGAAGACCGGGCTTCTGACGGCCAGGAAGCACTAGCGACAGGGGAGACCGTCTTGTTCAGCGTATGGCTCTGGTGCATCGTATTACATCTGCAGCAGCAATTAGAGCCGCAGTTAACACCACAGCGACAACGAACTGTTACAAATCTGTTTATTCAAAGTCAACTCCGAGCCAGAGAATCTGTAGAGTGCATTCCACTGACCCCAAACCACCGCCATTTGCAACTTCAGTGGTGTCAAATGAGAGCTTATTGGAGGTTTGTTGTGTTTCCTGATGAAAGCTGGTTCTGTCTCGGTGACAGTGATGGCCATATGTTGCGTAGTAGGACGTAAGTTGAAGGACTTTAATCAACCTGTATGCACAAGCTGGACCTACACCCGGAGTTACGGTTGGAGCTGCGGTTTAATATGATAGCAGGGGCGCTTTTGTGGTTATTCCATGCTCCCCGATAGCAAAACTGTATGTCAGTCCGGTGATTCTCCCGGCGGAGATTCGAGTCCTCCCTCGGGCATGAGTGTGTGTGTTTCTCCTTAGGATAATTTAGGTTAAGTAGTGTGTAAGCTTAGGGACTGATGACCTTAGGAGTTAAGTCCCATAAGATTTCACACACATTTGAAAATTTTTGAAGTCCGGTGATTGGACCCGTTGCTCTCCCATTCATGAACAGCGTCCCGGGGGTTGTTTTGCAACAAAATAAATCTCGCCGATATATACCACTGTTGTACCTCAACATGCTCGACAGTGTGTCAACATGTCTTGGCCTGCTTGATCACCAGATCGGATGGCAACTCCAGAGTCTTCCACAAACAGCATTAACCGTCCCTGTACTGACCGACCAAGTGCAACAGGCATGGAATTCCATCCCAGAAACTGACTTCCGGCACCTGCACAGTACAATGCATGCACGTTTGCATGCTTGCATTCAAAATTCTGGCGGCTATTAATGTACCAGGATTTCACATTTTTCAGTGGCTTATCTCTTACTTAGATTAATCTGTGGTCTTGCAATGTTAACAGCTTAAATATGTTACCTAGGCAAATGTATTCCCTGAAATTTCATTACTCTGCAGTCATTATTTTTTGGTGTTGGTTTTTTTTCGTCTGTGTATCATTGGTAAATTGATCGTACCTGTACCGGACGTCGGCTTTGTTTTGCTGTCCTGTTGTTTTTTGGAATGTAGGTTGACAGACTTACCTGTCGCATAGCCCAAGGTCTAGGTTGGGTTGAGGTGAGAGTTTGGTTGCGAGTATCGAAGGATTCAATTAACCCATATTCATAATTTTGATCGTAGCAAGCTGTTCACTATTCATTGTTCTGAGGCATCGCCGCCGGAGTCAATTTTTATAAAATTCTTCTGCGTTGTATATCTCGTACAACCTTTAGCGGCCGGCGGAATAAATCCTTGCGTTACTTTCTGGATAACGCTGTCTCTGCGTGATTAAAGACAAAGTCGTGCAACAGGTTATTACTTAGTGCTGTACTGTATTTTAAAGATCACCATTTACTTAAACAAAGCTACTAGAAAACTGTGAACGCGCCTCTTTGCGTTCGCTCAGTCCACATTCGCCAAGCGAAGGCAAAATCCATCTGCCTCTTCATTTTTCGGTTGTTTTACGGTAACTTCTTCTTTGGTTATCTACTCTCCACGTTTCGCTTTCACAAGTTGCAGTGTCCATGACATGTAAAATACAAAAATATACTATCTCACGCTTCCTTGTCGATGTTTTATACCAGAAGGATATTTCCCCCTTAAACATCCCAACAACCACCACCACCTTATCTCACTCGCTTTTAGTTTACCCTTCACATGTGCCACGAATGTTTCACATATCCTCCTCTTATTACATGGTCCACGGTCTGCTACTGTAAAACTTCAGCGTTTGTGTTAATAACGTCATTTGTCTACTTGTTGATTCTCAGCTTGAACTCGTTAGATACATTGTTTTCGTACGGATCTACGTAATTTCAAATCGACATAGCTGTGTCACCCATCCTCCAGTGTTCGATATATCGAAAAAAATAATTCACCCACATGTTACATACGACAGTGTTGTTTGTCCACGTGTCACTGCTGCTGTACAACTTTGAGATAACAAACCGTAGAAATTAGCGTGGGGTCACTTTTAAAATATATTTGCTATTCGTAAATCCCTGGCTATGCGATCAAGTTCACAGCTGTGACGTCTGCATGCACTTATCTCCAGTTTCAAATACGCCACGTCCACTTACGTCAGGCCTCGACCTCCCGACTTCCTCGTTACATAACGCTGGCCTATCGCCTATGCAGTGCAAAAGTCTGTTTGCTGTAACGAAATTTAGTACCTGTAGCCCACAGGTACTTGCGTCTTCTGCATCTACATTACTACTCGGCAATTTACAATTAAGTGCCTGGCAGAGGGGTCATCGAAGATCGAAGCACCTTCAAGCTCTTTCTGTGCCATTCCCCTTTCGAACAGCGCGCGGGAAAAACGACCACTGAAATCTTCCCATGTTGGCTATGATTTGTCTTATTTTATTACGATGATCATTTCTTCCTGTGTAGCTGGGCTCCAACAGCCTGTTTTCGCATTCGGATGAGAAAGTTGGCGACTGAAATTTGGTGAAAACGTCTTGTCGCAACGAAAAAGAAATTTAAAAAAAAGAAAGACTTTCACCACAATCCGCCTGTTACATCCACGACACATCCTCTCCTATTTCGCGGCAGTGCAAAACGAGCTGCCCTTCCTTAAACTTTTGGAAATCCTCCGTCAATCCTATCTGATGCGGGGTCCACACCACGCAGCAATACTCCAGTGAAGAGCGGAGAAGCGTAGTGTACGCAGTCTCTTTAGTAGATCTGTTTCGGGCATTTAACTCCCCACATCACCTATATGATTGTTACAATTTATTAGTAATTGTTGTCCCTAAGTATTTAGAAAATTCCTTTTAGTACTCTTGTGGATAACTTCAGTTTCCGTTATTTAGAGTCAGTTGCCACTTTTCGGACCACGCAGGTATCTTGCCTAAACCATTTTGCAATTGGTTTTGATCATCTGATGACTTTACCAGATGGTAAATGACAGCATCATCTGCATACAATCTAAGAGGGATACTGAAATTGTCCCCTAAATCATTTCCGTAGATTAAGAACAGGGGAGGGCCTTAGAGAAAGCCAGATATCACTTCCGTTTTATTCAGTGACTTTCCAATTTGTACGAATTGTGACCTTTCTAACTGATAGTTCGGAATCTTGTCACACAACTGAAGCGATACTCCATAGGCACACAGTTTAGTTAGAAGTCTCTCGTGATGTCAGTAGCACTCATTATTTCGAGTGCACTTACTACTGTCGACAGCACTTAGTACTTCGTGAGTATGAAGAGCTAGTTGTGTTTCACAAGAACAATATTTTCTGAATCCGTTGTGGCTATTTGTCAGTAATTCATTTGCTTTGAGGTACTTCGTAATGTTCGAACACAATGGATGTTCCAAAATTCTACTGCGAATCGACGTTAGTGATACGGACATGTCAGCAGATTACACCTGTTTCCTGTGCAACTTTACACTCTTGAGGTACGGATGTTTCCATGAGTGAGCGTTTGTATAGGGAGCTACTGTATCAACGTACTCACAAAGGAACATAATTGGTATACAATATGGACTGGAGGCCTTGCCTTTAAGTGCTTTAAGCTGCTTCGTTACAATTTGCTTTAATGGCACTGTCATTAGTGACGTTACCATCGCTATCGTGCAGCGAACGTATTGTCTTGCCGTTGGTGCACCTTATGTACGACCAGAATCTCTTTGGGTTTTCGTTGTGGAAACTATTAAAAGCATCTTTTGATTCTAGCATGGGTTTTTCATTGATTCCGCAACAATAGATAGGTAAATCACTGTGGCGCCAGTACACCAGTGGCTAAAGCGCCCATAACATAAAATACATGTTCGTTGTGGAGAAAAGTCGATGCTAGCTGTTATTTGTATCAGTTTCTCACACCTTCTCTCTCTCTCTCTCTCTCTCTCTCTCTCTCTCTCTCTCTCTCTCTCTCTCTTCCCCCCCCCCCCCCCCCAATGTCAAGCAATTTCAGTGCGGTAGCAATTTGTTTTAAATTATATATACGTTATTATATCAGAATGTAACTGCGTAAAGCCTTACGTACACTCACAGAGATGCTCCTGCGTTCTTTGCTGGTGCTGCCGCTGGTAATGATCTCCAGCACTGTAGCATCAGGGCGATTTTAATTTTCCACATAGAGACTTAGGCTACGCGGGCTACCTAAAAATGATGCCACATAGCCGAAACCGTCGATAGCAGTGTAATGTGACAATGTGACTGAAACAAAGGATGATTTGCATATTCGAATAAATTAAATGTCCTTGGATACGCACTTGGTGCACCGCTATTTTTCCCCGGCGTCTGACAAGTGAAGCTCATGTTGGTATCTTGTAATGGATATTTCTGGAACCCATCCGCCTTAATGAGCAACTGTATATGAGCGGCAGAAGAAAATGATTGTACTCATTCAAGGCACTGTGATTCTTATCTGCACTTCAGAAATTCCGGTGATACCAGTGTTTGAACCACGATACTCGAGCTGTTGTTGTTATTGTCATCCTACGTCTTATTTGTCATTCTGAGATAGCAGGGTCTATAAATAGTCCACAATCAATCTTTAAAAGAAACAGAACGTTCTCATGTCACGTTTTGTAAGGAATCACTAAATCCTGGATAACCGTTGAATGACCGAATTTCACGTGTGTTTCAGAAACTTCTTACAACAGCCCATGTGAAAAACGGAAGTGGCAGAGTTCCTCCGTTACTCTTCTCCATGGAACACCTACGTTAAGAGCCAAATCAGTAAACTAGTAGATTCTGACTATTTCCTTTAAAGTCTAATTTATTCTTTTTAACTTAATCAGCAGTAAAGCATTGTAGCCACTGTATATTCCGAAGAACCACTTGCAAATACGAGTCTGTTTACGCGCTAATGATACCGGTAACTATGGCAGTAACTATGATTTAGAAACAATTATCAGAAGCAAAGTAGTTTGTGTTTCAAAATTTTACATAGTGTGCTCTGCATTTTGGCGAATCAAAAATAAATTATTTTTTATTTCCTGGTTTGTTGTTATTAGTCCCTTTTGTGCTATAGCACAATTCATTTGTTACCTCATTCATTTGTTATTAGTAACTGCCACTATTCTATCTATTCTAGGTTACCTTGCAGTCACATTCCTTCTTGCACTAGTGAGATGTACTTAATCGGCAGTGATTTCCGGAATGATCGTCAGACTATCGACCAATGCTTCCGTAGACACCCACAGGTCATGACTAGGACCTCGTTTCTGACGTCCATAAACCTGAACGCCAGGTCACCTTGGGATCCCAGGAAACGAATATGCAGACCGGTTAGCCAAGTTGGTTACAAGAATACAGACTTTGGAGATCGGAGTACCGGAACCGGATCTTCGGCCGACTCTTCGCCGTGAGTTGGTGGAGACTTGGAACACTGACTGGTGTGCCCTGGTTTCTGTGAAAAAACAGAGAGCAATAAAGGGGATCACAACCGTGTGGCAGTCTTCCGTTCTGTGCTCTGTCGGCTTCGCATTGGCTACACTTGGTTGACCTATGACCTCATCTTACAACGTGAGGATCCACTCAACTATCGCTATGTTGCCCATCTCACGGTGGCACACATCCTACCGGACTCTTAATTTGGCCACCGTACGGCGAAACCTGAAACTTGCTGAAACGCTGCCTCAGGTGCTAGCGAACGACGCCAAAACGGCTGTTCAGGTTTTGCGTTGAACGTGTGAAGGTGGTTTCTATGCCTCTTTGTCAGGTAGCACACATTGGTTTCGTCGCCTGCTCCGACCCAGGCTGCGTGGTTCGGCCTGGCTGCTGCCCTTTCCACATTTTTAATTCTTCTTATTCTCTTACATCTGACGTTAGTCTACTGTCTCGTCGTTGTTCGCTTTCCTGAGTTTTTATTAACTTGTCTGCATTGCTAGTTTTTCTTATGGAGAGTGACGAAACGCCAGTCGGATGCAGAGGGACCGTCTCCCATCGCAACATTTCCTGAGGGTCCCTGGGTGTAACAGCTCACTCACCTTTACCGTTTTACCCCACTCTTAAGTCGTAATTCTATCTATTCTCGGTTACAGTCAGATTGCTCAGGATTTGTCTTTCGTGCCCTTCCTCCTTACAATCAAGCTTCCGGTATTTGCCTTTCGTATCCTCCTTCTTCTGAAGGTTATCCCTGGTTCGATACGTATAGGATAGACCGGTGACCTCGAAGTTCGGTCTCTTGACACCATCAGTCCAGTCTAGTCCAATCCTAAACCTTGATACGGCAAACGATGTTACGTACAAGAAAATCGACCTGTACGGTTCTCTTTTTCTGTTGACACGGCTTTGCTCTGTTTAAAGCAGTTTAGAGGACATAATTAAAAGGTGGCCATACTTTCCCGTTACCTTGCCTGGGCCTGTGCGTTGTAGTTAGTTGCAGCGCGTCGCAACGGTTGATAGTCTTATATCTTCCGAACAGTATACTTGTAGCCTTGACGTTGGTTGCTTCACGTATACGAACCTTGGACATGGCGTCCTTCTATTCTAACGACCTTCACTTTTCTCGTTGCCGTTGCAACTTGTCGTCCAGTAGAGAAACTTTCGAACCGTAGCTAATAAGGACCATGGACACGTGATGGAAAAAATTACTTCGTCAGGACTACTTCTGTCCCAATTCTGACAGAAAAAGTCCTTATTACATTCGCGCTTATTGACAGTCATAAGGCAAAATTCGACTCAATTACGTCAGGAACTACATGATCGCGGTATCTCGCAGATCAGTTACAATAAATGTTTGTTTACTTACAGAATTCCTGTTAATAAGTGTTATCTAAGTGTTTTCTGAAAGTATTTCTATGGAAAGTGAAACTTGGACGATAGACAGTACAAACAAGAACAGAATAGAAGCTTTTGTAATGCAATGCTACAGAAGAATGCTGAAGATGATATGGGTAGATTAGACAACTAATGGAGATCTACTGAATCCAGTGGTGGAGTAGGAATATTTGTGACTCAACTTATTAAAAGAAGGAATTCGTTGATAGGACACGTTCTGAAGTATCAACGAATAGTTAATTTGGTGATGGAGAGAAGTGAAGTGTGGTGTTCACAAATTGTAGAGGGAAAGCAGGGCTTGACTTCAGTAAGGAGGTTCAGATGAATGTATTGTTTAATCATGCAGAGATGAGGCCTGCATGAGACAGTGTTGGGAGATGCATATCATACCGGTAATCGGTCAGGAGACCACCACATCATCATCATCATGTTGTTAATTATCTCCTGAAGTAGTGGTTCTTTGGCTCTGCAGTATTGGTGATCATATTGTAGATTTGCATATGCTCCTTATTTGGTTTTCATTCACACTTTACATTAATCTGTCAGGACATTCCGTCTGACAATACTGTGTTGTGGCGAGACAACGCATTCGTCAGAACGTTTCACTGTCTCCTCTTTCACGTTAGTATCAGGAAACGAGATAAGTTTCTGGTAACGTACCATATCATTAACGTCAATTATATGCCATCTTTTTTCTTTTGAACATAAAAAGATTACCTGTAAGGGGAAATGTTGAAGTGGGACTAATGTACATATCGAAACATTTCATTTCGTATCATCGGCGTGGGAGGGTACGAGACTTCCCAGATTTTTGTAGCCAATGTTTTTGTAAATAAATCATTTCGTTGATTGAGAATGAAATCTTGTACCAATTTTGAATATAAATAAACAAGCTTTATTTGCAAAAAATTTTTTCGTTTGTTTACCGGAAAAATAATAATAATGTAACTACTGATTATTGACTCTTTTTTTATCGGAAGTTTGGGAGTTGGCTAAAAACGAGATTCACGTAGTTGATTAACTTCAGATGAAGTTGTGTAATTAAAGGATTAGTAAGTCGTCCTATAAATCAGTTGTTGAGTCGTGGTTTTAGTAGATCATATCTTCTACAATCATAAGAATAGGTAATTTATAAATTAACTGAACCCTCGCACGCTACACATTGATTAAAGTTGTGCGTATACAGTTTCTCTGTTCAGCTCGTTATCTACATGTGAATGTTCATGGAGTAGAGAAATGTATCTACATTAGTAGGCTACCCCGCATGCGAAATACGTTCTACGGCAGCAGGTACATTCTGTAAAAGTATGTTCAGTGATGCTTCTTATTTCATAATGTCACTGTAATGTGGTGGTATTCTTTATTAGAAGGGACTGTTTGTGAAATATAGATCCTCGTAATTTTAAGCTGCATTGTAGGTTTATTTCGAACTAAAGGCGGCTGTAAATGTATGAAGTGTAGTCATTTAATTGTAATAGCAATAGGTTGGACCCAAATTTAAGAGTAGTATAATATAATTAATCGAAATTCGTTAGAGGTAATAGGCAGCTTAAAATCTCATTCCGTCCGAAGTAACTTAAGTTTTCGGCGTCCTCTTCTTCTTTCCTCCTCCTCCTCCTCCTCCTTCTTCTTCTTCTTCTTCTTCTTCTTCTTCTGCTGCTGCTGCTGCTGCTGCTGCTGCTGTTACTACTACTACTACTACTACTACTACTACTACTACACATACATTAGTATGTCGGATAGGTCCATCCCTCTGTTCTAGAACACTGTGTACTCGGTCTCTTAATGGATTTTCTCACAAATGAGTGGTGGTCGGTTAGCTTTGTCCATCGCGCTTTATCGTCCGCTGGCAGCCGCAGCGCCAAGCGCGGAGTGGTTTTTCGGTCCCAGGCATCACGGCCAGAACCGGAGTTGCAACAACGCAACAGGTGGTGTAGCGCGGTCCACCGACTCTGCTCGCTCGATGTTTAGCACGTGCCGCTATGTCCTTTTTCTCGCAAGAAATCGAGGGGACGGCCTCGTCAGCAGACGACGTTCGTCTGACCACTGCGAGCAGGAAAAGTCCGTGGCAACGTGCACTGGAGGGGAGTACGGTGGGGGAGGTGGTCCTTGCTGGACGGCGCAGGCAGGAATTGCGGAAGTCCGGTTCCGGTGGATCGAACTCGGCCGTCGCATCGGGCTTCGAACATGGCGTCGGTCTGTAAGTGGGTCACGGTTCAGACCCGAGAGGAAAAACGTGCTTCTGACTCGGAAAAGTCACACGCTGTGAGGGACGAAGTTGGAGCGTTATGCGACGTGCAAATAAAGTGACAATTGTGCGCGGATGCGTATGTAACGCGCTTCCTATTCTCTTATAACAGGCGGACTTCTCGAAACGAACCCCTGCCATCCACACAAAGTGTCCTCCTCCTCCTCCTCCTCCTCCTCCTCCTCCTCCTCCTCAGAGTGTCCTCCTCCTCCTCAGTCTTCTTTATACCTTCTATTGCTTTCCTCTCACGTCCTTTATTCCAAATTCGTTCTCAGCTCTTCTTATTCTAGCAAAGTGGACAATGCAACGGTTAAGGCACCAAACTACCATTTGGCAAGAACTGGATTCACATACCCATTGCGTCGTCCCTATTTCTACCAAAGATAGATTTCCCTCGGTCACGAATACCGCTGCTTCATACTGAGATGCACATGACTTGTTTTGAAACTTCCTGGCAGATTAAAACTGTGTGCCGGACCGAGACTCGAACTCGGGACCTTTGCCTTTCGCAGGCAAATGCTGTACCAACTGAGCTACCCAAGCACGACTCACGCACCGTCCTCACAGCTTTACTTCTGCCAGTACCTCGTCTCCTACCTTCCAGGAGAGCTTCCGTAAAGTTTGGAAGGTGGGAGACGAGGTACTGGCAGAAGTAAAACTGTGAGGACGGGGCGTGAATCGTGCTTGGGCAGTTGATAGAGCACTTGCCCGCGAAAGGCAAAGGTCCCGAGTTCGAGTCTCGGTCCGGCACACAGTTTTAATCTGCCAGGAAGTTTCATACCAGCGCACACTCCGCTGCAGAGTGAAAATCTCATTCTGATGACTTGTTTTCTTCCTCAGCTTTGCCCAATTTGACCTTCCGGTCCTTTCTTGTGACTCCCACTTGCTTTTCGCTCCTCTTCCGGTCGGCGGCGTATTCGGGTTTGAGAAATGTCAACCTGGAGTGACAAGTTAAGGACTGAGGAGAGACTACACAGAATCGGCGGGGAAAGGAAGACATGGAAAACATCGATAAGGAGACAGGGTGGCAGGACATCGGTTAAGTCATAAGGAAATAACTTCCATGGTAATAGAGGGCAAAAACTGTAGAGGAAGACACAGGCTGGAATACATCCAGCAAATAATTGAGGTCGCAGTTTGAAGTTAAGATGAAAATGTTGCCGCATGAGAGGAATTCGAAGCGGGTCGCATCAAACCAATCAGAATACTGAGGACTCAAATCTTTGTTCTTGCGTGGCGGGGCAAAATTTTGGGAAATTATTGCCGTCTTAAACTTGTGCATGCCATCTTGTAAGTTTCCAAAGTAAAATAAGCATAACGAGCTTTTCGTCCAGGCTTGGAGGGTCAAGGGAGATCAACCGGCCGCCGTGTCATTTTCTGCCTTGTGGAGTCATGCGGATGCGGTATGGAGGGGTATGTGGTGAGCACATCGCTCTCCCGGCCGTTTGGCAGACTTTCCAGACCACGGAGCCGCTAGTACGCGACCAAGAAACTTGTCAGCTAGTTTCACGAGGCTGAGTGCACCCTGCGTCAGATCTCGCACCGAGGAAAAAATCCTCGGCAATAGCGGGAAGCGAACCCGCGTCCTCCGCACAGCAGCCGTCTTCACACTAACCACTCGGCTACAGACACTCACAAAATAAACTTAACCAAACAAAATATTACTCACCCTCTTAAAAGAACGCACTTTAGATAGTGTAGAACAGGTCATGACTCTACCGCTCACATAAGTCGTAACACTGAAGTGGCGTAGTTGTGTCAATTGTGATACGGAAGACGAATGGTTAACTTCGGCTTATGGGAGAATTTTGGGAAATGTGATTCATCTGTAAAGAAGACAGGATATTGCACGCTAATGGGACTTGTTCTCGAGTACTGTTGGTGTTACGGATCCGAAGCAGTTCAGAGACTGAGTGCTAGTTTTTTTACCGGTAGGTTCGGACAACACGCAAATTTTACGGAGATGCTTCGGGAACTCAAATGGGAATCCCTGGAGGGAAGACGACGTTCTTTTCGAGGAATGTTATTCAGAAAATTCAGAGAACCGGCTTTTGAAGTTGACTACAAAAAGATTGTAGTGCCACTAACATATATTTCGGGTAAGAACCGTGAATATAAGGTAAGAGAAACTTGGGCTCATGCGGAGGCAAAAAGACAGTCGTTTTTCCCGTCGCTGTATTTTCGAGTGGAACAGGAAAGAAAATGACTAGTAGTGGTACACGGTACCTGTGGTGTCACCGCCAGACACCACACTTGCTAGGTGGTAGCCTTTAAATCGGCCGCGGTCCGTAGTATACGTCGGACCCGCGTGTCGCCACTATCAGTGATTGCAGACCGAGCGCCGCCACACGGCAGGTCTAGACTCTTAGAGAGTCTTCCTAGCACTCGCCCCAGTTGTACAGCCGACTTTGCTAGCGATGGTTCACTGACAAATTACGCTCTCATTTGCCGAGACGATAGTTAGCATAGCCTTCAGCTACGTCATTTGCTACGACCTAGCAAAGCGCCATTACCAGTTACTATTGATGCTGTAAAACATGTACCGTCAAGAGCGATGTTCACCATTTACGGATTAAAGTTAAGTATTCCAACAGCTACGTCCTTTTTTGCTAAAGTCTAACTTCCTTGTCCTGTTCCAGACCTCACGCCAGCCTGCGTGAGCTAAAACGCGTGCCTTTCGGCTTCCTCTCGTAGTGGGTTGGCTCTCTTGCCAATCCACAACAGTAGTACACTCTGCCTCGCACCGTACAGTGACTTGCGGATTATGTATGTAGATATAGGTGTGAAAGCCGGTTGAGGATTAGGACAGTAAGATGGGACAACGTAAAGGCGTGGCAGAATGATAGTAAGGAGATTGGTGTTTGGACGAGTCGATGACTATACCGTGAATGAAGTTGCCCGATTTATTGGGGTTTGAACGCTGACTGCCCAACTTGTCTTCAAGGCACGGTATACCACTCGCAGCCATGTAACGCGGCGCAAAGACACGGTCGTGTAAAGACCACAAAGGACAGGGGCCGGATACGAGTACCACGCCTCGTCAGTAGACAACCGGTTCCAAACGCGACTGGAATTGCAACTGTCCGTGGATGCAGGGCCACCTCAACGAGTTTCCGAGCGAACACTCCGAAGGGTACTGCATACATCGCTCATGTGTAGTCAGGTCGTCGCAAAATGCAACTGGTTAGAACGACACATGAAGTACACGTCTTCAACGGACCAAAACAACAGGGCAGTGCCTGACTGGAGACGGGCATAGCGAGTCGAGATTTTTTTTTTTTTTCTTCAATTGATGGAAAGCGCGGAGTGCACAGTCAGTCCAATGAGACGTCGAACCCGCAGTATGCGGAGGGTATAACTCACTCGACAGATAGTTCTGTCATGTTTACTGGTCCTATGTACATCTCTCATTTTATGCTGACAAGCGATGGAAGAGGAAGAAAATGTGAGACTACAAGCTAGAATTTAGGCTAAGTGATATTTGACTGAATGCACGAGGGTTGTAACTTAAATAGTGGCAACTATTTATTCACAACCGATACAAAAGAGTTACATGTTTGCATCTGTTACTGTCCTTCAAAGTAGTCACCAGCGTTGTGTAGAACCCGTTGCCAGCGATGTTGAAGCCGTAGCATACCATTAGCAGAGCCTGTTCTGTTGAAGGTGCGAATGGAGCGGCCTACTGCCTGTCGAATCTCCAAAACAGTTCTGAAGCGAATATCACGAATTGGTTCCTTCATCTTCTGAATCATATGCACAGTATTGCTGTGCGTTTTTGGAGCATCACCTGCGATCAGCTTTGCGAAAGAAGCGGCGACACTTTCTGCGCAACCCACCCATCATTTTGCACGACAATGCGCGGGCGCATACAGCGCAAGCTGTGGCTGTACTGTTTGGTCGGTGGGACTGGAAAGTACTGTACCATCCACCATACTCCCGGACTTAAGTCCTTGTGACTTTGACTTGATTCTGAAGATGAAAGAACGACTTCGTGGCATTCGCTTCAGAACTGTTCCAGTGATTCGACAGGTAGTAGACCGCTCCATTCGCACCATCAACAGAATAGGCTCTGCTAATGGTATGCTACGCCTTCAACATCGCTGGCAACGGGTTCTACACAACGCTGGTGACTACTTTAAAGGACAGTAACAGATGCAAAAATGTAACTCTTTTGTATCGGTTGTGAATAAATAGATTCCACTATTTAAGTTACAACGCTCCTATAATTGTATAGGAGGAATAATGGAAATGCATTGACGAATGATCTTTCCGCTAGGGATGGGAAAAACCGACGATAAAACCGATACCGGTATTTTAGTTACGAATAACCAATATTTTTTTGTATTTCTATTATAAGTTTTTTCATTTTTTATGAATAACTGGGTAAAAGAACCAGCGTATGAGTTCGCTGTAGCGGCAGTGCTAAAACTTTGATTTAAAAAATAAAATAAAAAAAGAGTAATATTTTTCGTAAAATTTCCATTGCTTTGAAATTTTGGGTTACTAAAGAAATCGGAGAACGTGATCAGCACTATTTTAATTACACCACCTCAGTCAGTAACTATCAACAAATACATTATGTAAGAATCTGTACACCATTGCAGAGAGAATACTGCACCTGTGGCTGTGTGGCATATCCTGTTAGACAGTAGCCGTGAACGTGCGTTGCGCAAGACTTGGGGCCCAGCTGGTCTTTACGGTAGTTTCTTGTTGTCATCCTTGGACATCAGTTAAATTGCAGAACGGTACCATCCCTAGTTTGGACGTGTTTCACAAAGTGCTGTAGCAATGAATTACATTGCTTCCTTTGCTTTAAAAGATCAAACACGGGAGAAGGCACAAGCTTACATCACGTAAGCATAAAACATCCACAGTGTTTCTTGGAAGAGAAGGTACATTTTATTGATGTATATAAATTGACGTGCCATAAACTTACTATAATAACTGAACCCTTAATTTGTGGTCGCTTCAGGGTGAAAAATTGATAATATCCATAAGTGGCGATACGGGGAAGTCACGAACTTGTGACTTTCTCTCTCGCTGTCGCCGCCCCCGTCTCCTTCACCTTCACCTTCGCCGTCTTCGCTGGAGGCAATTAAATAGATCTGACACTGCCTCAACCATATATCGATCGTGATCTCCTACTCCTTCGCCTTCATTAGAATTGTTTCTTTCGAAGTCTACGTTTATTAGTGGAATCAATAGCAACCGAAATCGGTTATTTCAGAAACTGGTTATTTGGAGCGGTTTTAACAGTCAGGTTTCAGTCCTAACTGCCATCCCAACTTTTCGCTCCATACAGATTGCCCGTTGATTTGGAAATGCCGTATACAGCTGAGATTCCTTAAACGATGTGCTTTTGTTTTGTTAGTGATAGCTATCGGCAACGTTATCATTGACCGCCTTCTGTTTCGATCAGAAACAACTTCACTTTTTGTGGTTTGAGAAGAGTGAGTGCTACGTCTCAACGCAGCCTGAATGTGTTCGTGTGATAGTGCTGCTACCTTTAGACACTCCGTTCTCGTATGAGAGATTACGACAAACGCTCTCGCAGCTACTTGAAGATCAAACAAGAAGTACAGAGCGCCAGTTGCACGCCTTATCGGTTGTGAAATAATTTGTGAGATAATGAGAAGGGAGACCTTACATAAGTACCATGGTACACTAAAACCGTTTTAACCAAAGTTTGGCAATTGCTGCAATGTACCAAGTTCATCGATGTGTCGGTGTTGGTTGATATCACATACCTGTATTGTACTGTTGCACACGTTCATACCCACGAGCAACATACTTGGGGGATCTCGGATTTCTCATAAAAGTGACATTACCATGTTCTTATTCGTGAATGACGATGAAGCTGATACATGGTTACCTATTCGAGGAGCGGTGAGTTCCTCTGTTGAGAGATCACGAGTTGCCGAATGATTTTAAGTAGACATATGGTTCCCTTAAATAAGAATAAAACTATTATTTCAGTATCTTACTACATAAATTCGTTGAAAGTATTAACCACATAGCGAAGCAGGCGCCCTTCAACCTGATGTCGCATCTGGAAAACATGTCGATATTTTTAATCGTATTTTCAAGTATGTTTTTGTAAACTATTAGTCGCCCCTTTGGTAGGTGACACACCTTGCATAGGAAGTGATTCCTCCAAATCACTTCAGTCTAATTCGAGGATGCTTCCTCTGAATAGAACGGAGTTAGCTTCCGTCGTCATCCTTGTCTAGTCTGGTCTTTTACTGTCTAATGTCCTTGTTGGCGTAGGAAACTCAAATTCTCAGATGATATTATTCTACTCCGTGGTGGAGAATAAGCTGCAGCAAACTCGAATGCGGATACTTGTTTGGCAGTAAGCTACAAGTGGCGTTGCTCGTGCACGTTTCACGTACCAATGCCGACTTTCAACAAACTTCTCGCTCCACATATTTCAAGCTCGGTACCATCCCGCAGGATCTTTAAGTCGAGCGCTCCTTGTCAGAAATTCTCCCCCCCCCCCCCCCTCTCTCTCTCTCTCTCTCTCTCTCTCTCTCTCTCTCTCTCTCTCTCTCTCTCTCCCCTCCTTGTGTGTGTGTGTGTGTGTGTGTGTGTGTGTGTGTGTGTGTGTGTGTGTGTGATTAAAGGGAAGGTCTTCCTCTGGAGATGGAAAGGAAAGATTAGGGTTATAAGTCCCATCGACGACGTCATGAGACACGAAGCACATCCTCGCGCTCAAATGCGACAGGGATGTTGACAAACTGGCTGTGTCCTTCACGAATGAACCATCCTGGTATTTGCCTCAAGTTTGAATGGCGATTTGGATCCATCTACTCTCGACCGCGAATGCAGCGCCTTAACCACCTGGCTCGATTCATTCCGTTCTGGCTGAGCTTGAAGCACTGACGGTGCTGGAAGCGTGGCTATGTTAATTAATAAGCGGAGACGCTCTGCAGTGTATGTGTGTGGGTTACGGCGCGGCGGCCGGGAGCAGATACGTGTGCCCCAGACTGCCAGCAAGCCTTCACTGCACTGCTGACGTCCTCCGCGGCCCGACTGGGGCAAAGAGCACGCCACCATCTTAACGAGCGGCTGTTGGCATCTATTGACGAATTTACGAGTCAGATCTGTTCCCAGCACTCGGAAATGAAACGTGTCCCCTCTTACATCAGACGTGACTGAAGACGTAATATTCTTTTGGAGAGAATTTACGTCCATTATACTGGGACCTCTGTGGTACTCCTCTGGATGCAGAACTCCGCAGGCGTCCTGGACAATGATCGTGCGGACACATTAACTTCCGCAGTGGACTTGCTGGCAATAAAAATCCGAGAAGCTGACATAGGGGCACATCTCAGACAGTGTATTGTTCAAAAGTATGAAGAGGAGTGGATGAACCATTAAATTCCGAACTACAGAAGTCTTCACTTATGGAAGCAATGTTGTAGTCTTGCCGCGTCCTGAACTCTGCTACATACTAAGGCACGAGAATAGTTCTCAGTATGTCTGTGGAGGAAACACTGGAGATGCCTCATGGATGTGGAGGACTGTCAGACTAATTTGACTCAACGGCGTAGATCACATGGCGACTAGGCATTACCACAGACCCTTGCTGATGATACAACGAAACCATCTGCCATTTTAAGCTTCATACGGGAAAGTGGATATTGTCAATCTGTATAAAGGATTTATCGCTGGTAAGCTCGGCGTTGAGTGCGCTCCAGCTCAAAAACGATATATTTTAATACTGGACTTACGGGTTGGAATTTGGGAAGAGGACATCTCCTTCTGTTTGCTTGCTACTTCCGCGTCATTCGTGCATATCACCCATAATACATGATACGTTGAATGACTCCTACCTTTTCCACCGCAGTCTCCACTTGTGTCGGTCCAGCTAGTGGTCACGGAGCGAGGGAGTTTGGGGGCTGGGGCAGGGGTAGGGGGCGGAGCAGGAGGGATAGGAAATCGCTTGTTCATTTTCCGTCACAGTCCTTGTTCTGGAGAAACTTTAATTGCGTCCGTAGTCCCACTGCTTTATCTTCAACTCTGCATGTTCTTCCTCTACCTATACACGTATACTGTTCTCCGGAAATAATTTCTTGTGACAGCGTCATAGATTTAGACTCCATCATATGCCACGTAGAAAACTCTTGTTAGCTCGTTGATTACAAAGAGAGACAAACTAACGACGTGCTGTTGATTCCCTTGGAAGCACAGATAATTCACTGCACAATACTTTTTGCCCTCTTAATGAAAATACGTGATTGTGATTAACTTTTTATGCTGAATAATTTTTTATTTTACTTTTTTTCATCTTATACAATTTCTTCTGGATGTGAATTTTTTTTCTCTGTTACGGAAATGTACTTTGATTTATTTGGGATAAGTTTCAATTCTCTTGCATTCAGGACATTTTCTTTTTTATGTATATTTTGATCACCGTTTTGCTCATCTAGTGTTAGCTATCGCGAACAGTAGTTGAATTTCTGTCTTATGCTCCCATCTGGTGACTTTTTGCGCCGTTTCGAAGAAAGTATCGGTGCTACACTGTAATGGCATTTACTACTGTGTTGTGCAGTTTGCGATACACGAATGTATTGTCAGAAACTTCTGTACGAAATGTGTAAACAGTGTGTAAATAACTCCAATATCCTTCGTTACACATGTAGGTAATGTACAGTGAAAGTCAAAGGCATAATCTTACTCCTATAGTTAAGAAGGCATGAGTTCTGTGTTGGATGCAGAGCTGAGGACCAAGAAAAGCTTTTTGCTCCTCATCATTGTATTGGCACATCTGCATATACCTTTCGTAAGTGGTACCAGGCTTCTCAAAATCAGTGCCATTTATGGTACCAATGGTGTGGCGCGAACTGAAGGCTCATGCCACTGACAGTTATTTTTGCTTGACCAAAGTGAAAGGTTATTGTGCAAAATCAAAAGATGTTATTCAATGTCCAAATCTGTCCTCAGCCATGCGGCCAGTTCCTCATGATATTTCCCCACCTTCTAAACCACCAAGTGATTGGACAGTTCACGAACAACGTACAGTGTTGTTGTCCGCCAGCCCTAGGAACGAAACAGCAGCAACCAGCATAGCACGTGCCGGCTCCGATCCGGAGTATAGGCCACTGCATTCATCGCCTCAAGCAGGGAGAACTTAACGACCTCTGTAACGACTTGTATCCGTCACAGACACAACCTGAGTTAGTAGCTTCAGGATTGCAACGATGGAATTTGCTCGCTCAGGTTGTTAAAGCGACCACATGTAGGAGGAGCCAGAGTCAGTTTGAAACGTTTTTCACTTCTTCCTAGGACTTGCGTACTATACAGACATAAAGTTTCTCTGGAACACTGCATCCTGATCAGAAGCCTATGGAACGGAGACTGTTGATTCCCCGAAATCAAGTTTAAAGGCAGTCCTCCGTCATAATGATAATCAATATCCCTCGCACTTTTCCAGTCGGATACTCGGTTAATAAGAAAGAGACTTACGATGAAAATGTGCGAAATTTGCACACTTGCTTACACTGTGTCCAGATATGAAAGAAAGTGGGCTGTCGATCGGTATGCAGCAGGCTGCACGAAGCACTGGTGCTTTCTGTGCGAGTGGGCAGATATTATCTCTAATAACAGAAACAGCAACAAGAAGTTTTCTTTTATTTGAAGTAGCCGTAACTGTTCACTACAGAGGAACTGTTCGCTGTCAGAAGTGTCAATGAAATTTTACAGATTGTTCTCACATTATCCACGAGAAACCTTACAGTAATACAGTATTGTAATTCACTCTTTTATGATTGATTGTGATCGTCATAAAGGTAGGACATCGTTAGTTAGAGTGGTAATTGGGCGGGAAAAAGGGGTGGGAAAATGGGATTGTTTAAATTTTACGCCTTAAGTTGTAGTTACCAAGACTGCGGATGCCAGTTGTCTACTTACACCTTACGTAATAGCAAAAGATGTTTCAGGACAGCTTAGACTTAACAATTTCGTTCTCTCCTTTACTGCTTCGTTGTGAATCTTAATTACCGTTGGCCGTCAGTTGTGTTCTGCACTGCTGCGTTGAACACTCGTTGCTCACACAAGCGGGCAGACAGCAGATAAGGCAGACGTTATGGCGGTGTTTAAACTTGTCTTCAAATACCAGCAAAATGAAAGTAAAACGTCTTTGACCGAAACGCGAGTTAAGACACACAACCGTATGTCGAAATACCTGCAGACGAGGTATGGTTTCTGCTTGTTGTCAGACGTG
Source organism: Schistocerca serialis cubense (assembly GCF_023864345.2). NCBI lineage: Eukaryota > Metazoa > Arthropoda > Insecta > Orthoptera > Acrididae > Schistocerca > Schistocerca serialis. The sequence goes on from NC_064641.1 coordinate 422,188,977, forward strand.
GTGTTTAGAGCTGCCGAAAATTCTAAAACTTTGGATTATGACCTTGTTCCTATAGGTCCAAATTGATGCCGGGTGACGTTTTTTAGTAAGCGGTGAGGGGAGATGCAAGCTGGAAGAAAGAGGACTTGCAATACAGCGAAATAAGAGTACATTCGACGTATGCAGGTAATACAGTGGTAATGACAATGATCAGAGACCTACCTTCAGCTCGTGGTACGGCAACCTAGGTCATTAACGGCGCTTCAGCGTAGGTCGTTCTTAATCTACAAAGATGACTCCCTCTGGAGTGATTAGTATGAGAACTTCTCCAGAAATTACCGTAAAATGCACGAACGCCCATGTACCCGTACTTTACTAAAATTACTGTTGAAATTTCGGTACTATGATTACTACACAGGATGTAACAACATTCCCTGTACAGACTTCCAGGACTTGTAGTGAGGACAAAACGGTTTCAAATTTAACCTAGGAACTTACTTCAGAAAACGTAACTTCTTCCCGCTACACGCAGAATACAACAGCGCACATTGTTCTCTGACTCCTGCTGCGTGTCGTCGGGCCCCACTTACAAGTTGGGCACCATGTGACAACCATCGACAGCCACCTCCGTACCATATTCCGGTATCCACGATCACCAATCCCTGGTTCGCCGCAGTCATAATCCGCGCCAGTAGGTCTTCTTCAGATGCCACAGGGCCTCGTAAATCAAAGATTTCATGTGAACTGCATCTAAACAAACCTGTGGTGCAGAATGAAATTTTTCACTCTGCGGCGGAGTGTGTCCTGAAATGAAAAGTCCTGGCAGCTCAAAACTGCGTTCCCAACCGAGATTCGAACTCAGAACCTTTGCCTTAAGCGAAAGTGGTGTACCAATTGAGCTAGCCAAGCACGACTCGAGTCGTCCTCGCAGCTTTAGTTCCACCATTACCTCATCTCCTACCTTCCAAACTTCATAGAAATACTCCATCGAAACATGCAGTACTTCAAAACCTGTAGTTGTCATGGGACATAAGATGCATGAGGTGCGTAATACCATAGTTAGTGGAGCCAGAAAAACTTGTGATTTCAAGTGTATAAGTGTTTTGCGTGTAGCGGCAAAACGGTACGTTTCAGGACATGTGTTCCTATCCTAAACTTAACAGTATTTCTCCTCGCTACAAGTCTTCGTCGTCTGCAGAAGCAATCCAGTTCCACGCTGTGTAAATTGCAAATAAGAGTATCGTTTGCTCTGAAATTGCACTAGGATGTCCTCGACACCAAACGAAGTATTGTACAGTTATTGCAAACCTTTTGCTAATGTAAAGACTCTTATTGTGAGTCCACCACGTGTTGAAGTATCCGTTGGGCTGCTGTTAGCGTCTCTTCTGTTCCTGTTGTGATATTATTCAAATCATCTGGCGTGGTGGCAATCCTTGGCAGATACTGCACTCTCCCATATCTATATACGCTACTCATTCAAGCGAGAAGATCCAGTGGTGAAACATGCACTCGAATTCAGGAGGATAACGGCTTGAACCCTCGTTCGGTCATATATATATATATAATAGAGGGAAACATTCCACGTGGGAAAAATATATCTAGAAATAAAGATGTAACTTACCAAACGAAAGCGCTGGCACGTCGATAGACACACAAACAAACACAAATATACACACAAAATTCTAGCTTTCGCAACCAACGGTTGCTTCGTCAGGAAAGAGGGAAGGAGAGGGAAAGACGAAAGGATGTGGGTTTTAAAGGAGAGGGTAAGGAGTCATTCCAATCCCGGGAGCGGAAAGACTTACCTTTTTAGGGGGAAAAAAGGACGGGTATACACGCACACGCACACACAAGCAGACGTATTAAAAGGCCAACTTTAATATGTCTGCTTGTGTCTGTGTGTGTGTGTGTGTGTGTGTGTGTGTGTGTGTGTGTGTGTGTGTGTGTGTAAGTCTTTCCGCTCCCGGGATTGGAATGACTCCTTACACTCGCGCGCGCGAGTGTATACCCGTCCTTTTTTCCCCCTAAGGTAAGTCTTTCCGCTCCCGGGATTGGAATGACTCCTTACCCTCTCCTTTAAAACCCACATCCTTTCGTCTTTCCCTCTCCTTCCCTCTTTCCTGACGAAGCAACCGTTGGTTGCGAAAGCTAGAATTTTGTGTGTATATTTGTGTTTGTTTGTGTGTCTATCGACGTGCCAGCGCTTTAGTTTGGTAAGTCACATCATCTTTATTTTTAGATATAATCTCCCACTGCCCCCGTAAACAGCTTAAGGAAGATGCGCGGATGTTTCCTTTGAAAAGGCCACATCTGTTTCCTTTCCCAATCCGATCTTGTGCTCCGTCGCTAATGACTTGTCGTTGACGCAAAATTAAATTCTAATATTTCTTCCTTCTTCGCTGTGCAGTACAGCTACAAACAGTGGTATGCATAATATGCAATATGACTCTCTCGTATTACTGATCGTATTTCATGCCTGCTACAGGCGAGTTTAATAATTACACTACGGCGGAAAATTTTGCTGTCAGTATATACTATATTCTTAACAGCTATAAATATGGCCTTCAGTTTCCCTTCTAACGACGGAAGGGAATATGTAGTGTAAAATTACGGTGATTGCCCACACCGTCATTTGTAGCTCATGTACACCGACGGAAAAAAGGCGCAACACCAAAAAATAGTTAATGTATAGTAATGTAATTCGGGAATAAATTTGTCTATGTAACACAGTTAAGTGATTAATATTGCCAGATCAGATGTTAATGTAAGCCCGAGGTAAGCTACTGCAAATACTGGTACTATAAAAACCGTATAACCACCGCAATGTTAAAGGCATGCATGAATTGTATTTTACAGGTGTTAGATATCAGTTTGTGGGGTGGATTTCCAAGCCTGTTGCACTTGGTCGGTCAGTAGAGAGACGTTTAATGCTGTTTGTGGATGACGCTGGAGTTGTCCGATGACGTCTCATATGTGCACAATTGGAGACAGATTTTGTGATCGAGCAGGGCAAGGCAACACTTTGATTCTCTGTTGCCATATGCTTTAGAAGTTATTTTATTTACACGACTAGTTTCGGCATCTCGTTAATGCCATCTTCAGGCCACTATCCAATCCATGTATAGACAATTAGATGCATCGATGCATGCCGAACTGTAGCCATCAGATCTCGAATTCATAAATTTTTTGTGGAGTACGTACTTCGAAGTCTTGACAGCAACTCCAAGTGTTCTAAGTACACGCTCCACAAAAAATTCGTGGAATCCAGATACTGATGCCTCCAGTTATTGATCAATCGATCTATGTGACTGTCTATGCATGGAGTAGACAGGGGCCTGAAGATGGCATTAATGAGGTGCCGGAACTGGCCTACATAAAACAACTTCTGAAAACATACGGCTTTTTGGCATTTTTTTTTTTGACCGGCCGCTGTCCCGTATCCACGATGGATCAAAAGAGACTGAAGAGCATGTTCTGTTCAAACAGCGGTATGTGGGCGAGCGTTATCCTGTTGGAAAACACCCACTGGAATGCTATTCATGGATGGTAGCACAACATACCGAATCACGAGACTGACTTACAAATTTTCAGTCAGTGTGGGTGAAGTAACCGCGAGAGTACTCCTGCTCTCATACAAAATCGGACCCCAGACAATAACTCCAGGTGTAGGTCCAGTGTGTCTAGCATGCCGACAGTTTGGTTGTACGCCCTGAGCTGGCCTCCTTCTAAACAGCACACGGCCTTCACTGGCACCGAGGGCTTTGCAGCCTTTATCAGAAAACACAACAGATCTCCACCCTGCCCTCCAGCGAGCTCTCAGTTGAAACCACTGAAGTTGCAGATGGCGACGCTGCAGGGCCTCTGTCTCGGAGCTGCTCTTGAAGTAGTCAATTTGTTACAGTTTGTCGTCGATGTGATGCCAGCTGCTGCTCATATTGCTGCTGCAGATGCAGTGCGATGCGCCAGAGCCATTCGCCGAGCACGATGGTCTTCCCTCTCGGTAGTGCCACGTGGCAGTCAGGAGTCCGGTCTTCTTGCGACCGTACATTCCCGTGATCGTCGCTGCCAGCAAAATTCAAATGGCTCTAAGCACTATGGGACATAACATCTGAGTTCATCAGTCACCTAGACGTAGAACTACTTATACCTAACTAACGTAAGGACATTACACACATCCATGCGAGAGGCAGGATTCGAACCTGCGACCGTAGCAGCAGCGCGGTTCCAAACTGAAGCGCCTAGAACCGATCGGTCACAGTGGCCGGCCGCTGCCAACAGTCGTGTACAGTGCCATTCCTGCCAACTCTTTTTGCAATAATGCAGGGGGAGTATCCAGGTTCTCGTAGCCCTGTTACGATATCGTTCAAACTCAATGAGATGTTGGTAATGACGTCTTTGTCGCCTTAAAGGCAGTCTTCACTAACAACCCGCCACGTCCACTCTCACAGGTGACGAACGTTCACGATCGTTACAGCGTGTATTTAAAGCAAACCTGATTTGCATCTTCTTAGTGGCACTACCAACGCTACTTTTACGCCACTGGCGCGAAATTTGAATAGACGTCAACTTTCAGAAGTAGAAACACGCCTACCAACTTTCGTTATGTCGCACAACTCCAGCTTGATGGTGCGTTTTTTCCCGTCTCCGTAATTCAAAAGAATACGGATGTGACAAGAAGACATGAAACGGCGTAAGCATTAAATCATGGATCACATGTTTTGCATAAGTTGTAATGGATCCGTTCGTTCGTAGACCTAAAGGGTTAGCTCTGTTGATATTTATTCTCATTGTAAATCGCAAATGTCAGTTCCGTAACTACGTATTCCAATATCAATTCAACATGGTGACGGATACCTTTTTGTATCGAAATTACAGAGACGAACTGACGAGTCGGTTGTCTGATGGCTGCCTGAGTATCACTCGCACTGTATTCTGAAAAGCTCTTTATCGTTGACATTGTTGCCATCGACATATATAGTGGTATCTGAAAACTGATCTTCGCCCATCATTTGAATTTAAAAAAAAATGTAAGTAGGAGGACAGAGGCAAGGCACTTATCGTATTATGTACAAATGTGGAAAAAAGTGTAAGAATGTTAATAGAATGTTCGCTATCTTGAAGCTGATTAACTTCAGATGTTGTCTTGTTTGCGCAGCGAAATTATCTTCCCACTGCGTTGTTAGTATGAAGGTTAGCTACTGTAGCCCATTATCCTTGATGATGAAATTTTGCAGGGAATGAATTCTGGTTTCAAAAAGTGATCGAAAGAAGGAAGGTACGAAAGATGTGCTACAGATATCCTTGCTATAAAGGAAATTTATAAGACTGTGCGTGTGCGTGTGTGTGCGTGTGTGGAAAATACGTAGATGCTCTAAATGTAAACGATACATAGTTTACGGGAAACGGCGAAACGTCTAGAATGTGAGAAATGAAGTAGACTTTCATCATAACTGTTCAGTACGAACCATCTTGACATCTACCTAAAATCGTCGAGGGAACCACAAAGAAAATGTGTGGCGATGACATTCCGGTATTTAAAGCCAGTTTCTCCGAAGCAAGATGCATTGCTTTACTACAGTGCCGCAGCGCCTGTCAGTTGGAAGTTGTGTTGTGACCAGAATCATCTCGTACATGCACAGCTTACAGGTGTGTTGTGGCTTTCGAATCAGTATTAATATAATTAAATGAAGTATCACTCAACTGCTTCTATCGCCTTGTCTTCTCTTGTATATTTATGATAAATGAACACGAATTTTGTACCGTATAGTAGCAAATACCAGAATTACAGTTAGAGGATTTGTAGTTTTTCTCTTCATTGCTGTTCTTCTACAGCGGAGGGGATCAAGCTGTATATTAGTAGAACTGTTGTCGTAGCTTACAATGACAAGAAATGCATTCTCTGGGTAATTCACAGATTCTTTGTTGCCTGATGGATGGTGCCGAGCTCCTCTTGGCGGAATGCTTACCACAAGCTGTAGTCAGTGACAAGTCATGTAACTTGAAAGTGTCGCATTTTAGCTTATTTGGTATTGATAACTATCCGTATCCATGTACGAAAGTACTGAAGAATTCGGTCTTTTCTTGAAGCTTCGTTAACAGACTGCTCGTCCGGGCACATACACCCAGGAAAACCAGAGCAACAGAAACTGGTGTGGGGGAAAATCGTCTCTCAGTACTCCCTCCACCGCGTTAAATGCCACTTACCAACGAAACGTTTTAACCATTTGGCTGAACAAAGAAATTTTGATTGGCTTATAGCCTATGCAGTGATGTAGGAAAGTGCTCAGTATGTAGCTAGCTTATTTCTGGAAAGGCGAAGGTCGTATTTGTGTTGAAGTGGCCGCTGTGAATTACTATTTGTGGTTCAGTTTTTCAGTCCCCGCGAATTCCAGGAGAATTTATCCGTCGGTTGGCACTCCAATCCTTTTCCCACATTAAAACTGAAAAAAAATACACACAACAGTTCGTGATGGCTGCCGACTGTGTTGTTTGTCATGTGAACTTTGTGGCTATCTTATCTGTTGCTCGCAAAAAGCCATTGGAGCATGGACTTCGGAAATTCGTTCTTTCCTCATTGACGTATAGGTCAATAAGCGTCGTAGAGATCAATTTGAAACGGTCTTGGGGAAAGTCGTGATGTTTTCTTCCCTTAAAGCCAACTCTTCAAATTCCTCTTAAGCAAGATATACGTCAGCTGGCATTTGACCTGCGATAAGACGACAGTTTATCCCCGACAGTGTATTCAGGCAGAGTGGTCGCAATGTTCTAGCCATCAGTAGGTGATGCAGTAACGACAACGACAATTCAGATATTTTTAAATAACGTGGTTTGTAGGAGGCAGTAATCTATTGCAAATTATCAGTAATGAACCAGTAAAGAAGGCAGTTATCGTTTTTTTAAAATTATTAAATAGCCTATTATTGAGATCTGGACTGTTTTACTGATCATTCAAGTATTGTTGCACGTTTTATTCCTCCAAACAGATTTCGAGCATATCTCGCCTTCAGGTTTTTTCTTTTCATTTGCTGAAGAAGTTGCAGGCACAATATTCTAGGATGGAATGTTCGTGTTGCGTTAGAAAACGAGCCACGGAAGCCAATGAAGTTCAGCGATGTGACTGAATATATTGACCAGTCAGTGAGTAGTTGTCGGCCAACGGCCTTGCCGCAGTGGTAACACCGATCCTCGTCAGATCACCGAAGTTCAGCGCTGTCGGGTTGGGCTAGCACTTCGATGGGTGACCATCCGGTCTGCCGAGCGCTGCTGGCAAGCCGGGTGCACTCAACCCTTGCGAGGCACAACTGAGGAGCTACTTGATTAAGAAGTAGCGGCTCCAGTCTTGTAAACTAACATACAGCCGGGATAGTGGTGTGCTGACCACATGCCCCTCCATATACGCATCCAGTGACGCCTGTGGACTGAGGATGACACAGTGGACGGTCGGTACCGTTGGGTCTTCATGGGCTGTTCGAGCTGAGGGTAATTTTATTTATGTATTTATTTTAGTGAGTTGTTCTCAACACTGCAGCTTGTAGTTCAGACAGCTGCATAGTTTTGTCTGTCTGTTCTGTATGAATACTCCCTATTCCTCAGTAGTTGCAACTCCTATGTGCGACCTCCAGAATCGTGAAGAACGGAAAAGGAATGACTTCACTTAATTATTGTTGTTACTATTATACACAAACCTTTGGCCTAATAGAACCGTTTGAACTAGTATTTTTAATAAAATTATTGAAAAAAGTGCTTGGCTAAAGTTGAAAGTGACGTAACAGTGTATTGACTGGCAGGATACGATATCTTACTGTAGGTTGTACTAGCAAGCGTTGCTCGTAGAACTGCACTGAGGAGTCCTCGCGGGCGATACTGTTGTCTAATGTGTGGTGGTCTCTCTCTCTCTCTCTCTCTCTCTCTCTCTCTCTCTCTCTCTCTCACACACACACACACACACACACACACACACACACACACACACACACACACACGAAGAAGAGGCTGAAAGGAATCAAAATCCAGATGCTGCTACGCAGGTAGCGAAGTAATATTATTCGGCCAAACTCTGGAGTGACATAACTAGTTTTGAATATATTATACAGGATGTTTCAAAAAGAACTCCCTAGTTGTAATGTGTCCTAGAATCTGTACGAAGTGACATGCACTCTTCTAGTTTGTGGTGTTTGATTCATCAATTCTCCAAGTTTGGCTCCACTGCAGTTAGCAGGTCTGCTTGACTTTGAGACGGCACCAGTGCTGTTTCTGTCCTCTGTACCTCTGGGGGATAGGCAGGGCTGGCCCAATACCTCGGCCACCACGAAGCCCAGACATAAACCCTCTGGACTTTTTCTTTTTGGGGGGGAGGGGGGCACATAAAAATGTGTACAGAGATCTCAGTCATTTACGGGAAAGACTCGACTCGGCGGTTGGGAAAGTTACACCCGAAATGTTGGTGAATACGTGGTAGAAGTGGAATATAGTCTCGACGTGTGCAGGGCAACAAATGGATCCCACGTTGAAGTCTACTAACACTAAACAAATCATGAAGGTATTCTCTTTCATGATATGTACTCATTGATGTAATTTTTCATTCATTTCCCCATTAAATTTATGCTTAAAACTAGGGAGTTCTTTTTCAAACACCCTTTATGTAAGCTCGTGCTATCTCCTTAAGTGCCAGTATACGTGATACATTCTTTATTTACGAAGCTTAAGTTTCAGGAACATGTGACTCTAATTACTGTCAGTCAGACAAGACGTTCACGTGACCTGTGAGTCGTATTATTATTGCTGGAAGGGACATTGGAGCTACTGGGATTGTATAAGTTGCTCCCGAAAACCAGAAATTCTGATAGAACGATAGACCAGTGTAACTTCCTCTTGATGGACTTAGGGATGTTTTATCGTTGCCCCATCATGTCAGAAGTGACTTCTATTACCTAACAAAGAAGTTAATAGATTCGATTTATGAAAGTTATGTGCTTATCACTGTATGTATTTTTTTGTTTCTTCTCTAGTAAAGGCGTAATGTTTTGGCAGAGGTGTTCTGTACTGGCGAAGTTCCTAGTATGATAAAGCTGGATCGAGAGTTCGTAAGCTGTATTCGGCAACAGTCTAGAGCCAATAATTTTATAGGCTCACAAGTCAAAAGCCCTCAGAGGAATTAGTTACTTCATCAACTGAGTTGTTGATTACAATATCTCTCTCTCTCTCTCTCTCTCTCTCTCTCTCTCTCTCTCTCTCTCTCTCTCCCCCCATCTCCTTCCTCCGTCTATTCAAACTCTCATCATCAAATTGTTTTTATTTGCTGACGAACCGTCTATACCGTGGACTCATTGTTCACTAAAAGCTACCGCAGCGTAAAAAGACTCATACCCTAGGCAAGTGGGAAGTTCATGACTTCAGATTGCTCCTAATTTTAATTTTATTGCCAAAGACACTTCACGCGGTTATTAAAAGGTAATAAATATGCTCGAAATGTAAGCAGAGTAAGTGGGGCTGGGGACGAGGTATTGCCATTTGATTACACGATTGTCAAGCAGTCACTGACAGTTAATCACAACTGTTAATCATCTAGGAGAATGCGCACTGGGCAATTGGAAGTCTTCACCCGTTTCTATAAGCAATTGTAGCAAGCCAGGCACTTGTGTTGATTCATCTAGCCTCAATCAGCCATTGTACCGAAAGTCTTGAAGGGGTGGGAGTAGATGTAGATATAGAAGCCGGTCAGTTTTATTGCCAGTTGTGACTCAACAGACTGGCTCTACCGGCAGCCAGCGGCCTCCAGTGTTTCTGGCCTTCCCGGGAGATCGCTGCTGTTCTCTCGGGGACGTGTCCGGCCTCAGACCCCACCGATTCCGCAGGTGGGCCCCGCTGCCAGTCCTTCTCTGCGTACCCTTGTTTGTCGCCCTTGGCGCCTGCCATTGTTCCACACCGCTGCAATTCTATGCTCTGCGATTTTCCTGTTTCCTTGGACCGCATGTAGCAGGGAACCCCTTTTCGCGAAGGTCGGAGTTCAGGTAGACCGGTTACGAGTTTGGAAATGTCATTTCCGTGCTTGTCTTAATCGCGGAGGCTCCTTGTTGTGATAACTAGCTTGTACATTTACAGTGTTTTTTTTTTTTTTTTTTTTTTTCAGGAATGCTGTCTTCAGTGTACATATTTAGAGAATAAGTGATAGCAGAATGGAGGGAGGTGGTGGTGGTGGTGGTGGTGGTGGTGGTGGTGGTGGTGGTGGTGGTTGTTAAGACGTAGCATTCCTTTCCTTTACTGGACCCTACTGTCATGCAAACAACTGTTTTTCATATAGGCTCAAACTTTTTCAGCACCGTCATGCCATCGTCAGGGGGGTTTTCTTCATTCTGTTCTGCTAAATGTAAAGATATTGAAGTAATAATTATTATAACATAATTAGACCTCAAATCAGTTATGGTATGTTGTCGTTACCATAATTCTCCTATGATATTCGGTTCGTAGGATACTCGTAGCTTGTAATTAAATGGTGTTACTGTATGTGTGATTGTGAGTTACCAAATCAGCTTTATCTCTAAATATAATTTTTTTTCTGCTAAAATACGGGGTATAAAAAAAGATTACATACTTTGAGAGGTGGTAGTGTGGAACAAAACAAGAGAAAAGTTTAGTAAACATGGGTTCTAAAATCCGTACCTCAACAGCTATGAAAACCTCAAATTTGATATTGTAAAAGACATCTGTTGTACTCAACAGGTGCTTATAGCTCTTAAGGTATGCTATTTAAAATTCCACGTTTACTGGACATTGTCTGTTGCTGGTCCATACTGCATTGCACGCCAGTACCGCAACCGGACGTCCACTGCGTGGCGACAGGTGGCCTTTTCAGATGAACCACGTTTTATGCTCCATCAGACATATGGCAGGCACCCTGCAACAATCGTCGGAAAGGCCCACGCTAGAGGCGGGAGCGTTGTGATCTGGTGAATGCTTCCGTGGCGTTCCCAGGGTGATCTCGTCATTCTAAAAGACACGGAGGATCGACATAAGTATGAATCCATCCTAGGGGACCTGGGCAGCATGGCATCTACAAGCAGGGCAGTGAAATGTGTCAGACGACTTGCAGTGTACGTGCGTGATTAGAGGAGCACAAACAGAGTTTACCGTACTTCCCTGTCCATCAGACTACCCGAATTTAAACCCAATCGAGAGCCTGTGGGATCACCTCGACCGGGCTGACAGCGCCGTGGGTCCTAAACCAAGAACCTTAGCGCAGCTGGCTACGGCATTGGAGCCACCGTGGCTCCACTTCCCTGTCAGTACCTTCTAGACCCTCATTGACACTCTACCGGCACGTGCGCTGCAAAAGTGGTTTTTCAGGCATTTTACAGGTGCTCACATTGTGACTGGACATTCTATATATATAAAAAAAGAAACAATTGTTTGCATAACGGACCGACCCAAATCCAGTAAATTTTGTCTGTCAACATGGATACTGCAAGAGATGCAAAACTAAATGAATACTCCTTTTATCTTGAAAACCGTCCCAGGTATCGAAAAAACGTTTTCGCCGAATGCTGGTACGAATAGGACATATAATCCTGTTCTATGTTTAATCCTCTCTCGGAATATTATAACTAGTGCGGTATTTCAAATGGAGCAATATACTTTCAATCAGCATTCGAAAGCTCTTAAAAATACAGCGATACAGCTCTTGCTAACTTGACGTTTACACGTTTACTGAAATTATCCGAGAATGTGCTAAAATCGAAATTCAAGGCGGCAAGGATCTTCTTACATAGCCTCACGTACCTACTTCGTTACTGCGTATAACGACGGAGGTCGGCACGAGATCTCCGCTAGGCGACGTTCACACCGCAGTAGCCACCTCATTCCGGTCACCTTGCCTTCAAGTTCCTCCGATACTTCGGCGAAAGGTTTCAAGGGCAACATTACCAACAGCTTATCAGAGTACATTCGCCTTTTTCAAGAGCTTTCGTTCCTTTTAAAAAAATAAAAAAAACTTGATTCAGTATCTAGGTTGGAACAACAGCTTAAAAATATTAAGCATACAAAAAAATTGTCCTTCTGCCTACAAATTTTTGACATAAACCTCGTTTCGGTTTCGTGAACTGTTCACTGAATAAAGTGTTACGTCTTCGCGGCTCGCCATGCGGGCCTATAGTATCCAGATACGGCTGATGTAAGAAAAGTCTATAGCCTCTGCGCGATACGTATTTCTGCGCAACATGCAAACATATGTGCGGAAAGCCGGATTCTCATACACCGCTGTTCGCAGACTTCTACTAAGTAAATACCCCCAGCTTCTGCGCGTCTTTGAACAGTGGAAGGCTTCAGCACTTCTGCTGTCTGTGGTTGCGTATTTCACCGTTACGTTTTCGATACTCGCGTGTTGCTTGATACCTCGTAAATCTTCTACCACTGCAAACGGAGACACGCAAACTGAGCAGAGCTATGGGGACACTATTGGAGGATATTAATGAGGACTGTGCCGCCCCCCTTTCGCCTTTATGACGCCAGGACTCCGCTGAGGACAGTTTCATTGAGGTGCCTGAATCTGCGCTAGAATGGTAGCCCGTTCTTCTAAAAGAGCCCAAACCAAAGAACATAATGATTTTATTTTGTCGTTTCATTTATTGCATATTTAATGACCTACTGCTTGATATTTTAAAAAAGCAGGTCGTACCTTATACAGTTTTAGATGTAATAGTACATTGTTTTACATTACTAGCAAAATTTGTTAGAAGGAGTAAAACAGGGGTACTAGCAAAGAGTACAAAGAAAATTAAATCAGTTGTAGGAAACGCGGAATGATAAAATAGTAAATGTTAGTAAGTTAGAAGAAAATATTAGAGAGATAGGAAAGGGACGATCCTCAAATTTCCTTTCACTGTTAAAACAAAATATAACACACAAATTATGGTTCGTGTTGTTGCTATTCCAGGTGGGAGGGCCTCGGTAGAAACCTACAACCTGTCCCATCTGAAGTAGAATATAAAATTACTAAATGAAATACGGCATATGATTCTGGGCGTATTTGTTTGTACTTCCTAACAACTAGTACTAGTTATGACACCTTTAAAGTGCCTATGCAGTGCATACCCATTGCAGTATTTGGTACTTTCTCTGGACGTGGTTCTACATGTTTTATGTGTGATGCTGTTTCCCTTGACCAGTGCCATAGCTCGGAGGGAAGCATGGGATCAAGGACGCTGAGGTCTGGAGTGAAATCGACGTTCTAACTCGTTCCAAAAGTGTTGGTACTCGGGGCAGGCCAGTCCACTTCAGGAGTATAACTTTAGACAAAACATTGCCTCGAGATTCCCAGTCATCCACAGTCCAGTGCGGCCACTTTTCACTCCACTTCGAGCGTTGCTTAGCATTTACTACAGAAATGTGTAGTATGTGAGGAGGTGCTTATAAACTCCATATCCACGGTCGTTGTGATAGCTGGTCTGTTGTCAGCACTTTGGAACTCGACAGGGATTGCTTGTTCTGATTTAATGCGATATTTATTTTTTTACAACCACTCTCCGCAATGCTCGATTGCCTTTGCCCGTCAGTACAAAGAGGTCTGCCAGGTCTCAGTTGCGCTGTGGTTGTTCCTTCCCGCTTCCACTTCGCAGTCACATCACCAACTGTAGACGTGGGTAGCTTAAGAAATTTTGCTATGCCCTCGATGAATTTGTTACTCAGGTGAGACCCAGTGACTAATCGACATTTAAAGTCACTGAGCTCTGCTGTCACTCCTTATGCAATACTTCCTGGCTGCATTTATACTGGCGGGCCCGACTCTGTTTAGAGTTCGGTATTAAATAGGCTGTCTTGATTCTTTTGATCGCATAGTATACTTAACTTCGAGACACCATGAACATTCAAAACCTAAATATAGCCAAATGATGTGCTTCCGAAGTGGTTGTTACGCTTCTGGGCGAATACGTTACCGCGGGGTTAATATTCGTAACTTATATCTTCCGAGGCATTGAAGATAATGTGGCTTTTAATGGAACGATCTGCTTAGCTTGGCGCATTTGAGAACTCACGATAAGCAGCATCCAGTGGCAGTACGTTCGTTAATGTTTGCAATGAAACCTCATTTCGATATTTTGAGCTCTTCGAGAAATGTGTGTGTACTAGAGGAGGGGGGGGGGGGGGCATTGTGAGAGCTGTGGCAGTTGTTAAATTTCACTAATTCGTGTGAAAACACTGCTTGATTTGTACGTCCATTGTTTTTGTGTCTCCAGGATTGTGACACATTTTATCCAAGTTACTTGAAAACAAGTTTCTTGTGGAGGCCATTTTCGCAACAGCTGTAAATAAATTAAAATAGTTTGCTTTTCAAACGCCATTTGTACAATGTGTTTTCTGTTTAATTTGTGCATTCGGAAGCATTTCGCCTTATTTACAAGGCATCTTAAGTAGGTGTCATCAACTATTACATGATCTTCTCGTTTGCACATCTATAACCTATATGTCCAAACACAGGCTAAATGTGCAAACGAAAAACTGTAAGTCGAAATGCCTCTGGGTGCAAAAGTAAAAAAATAATGCGTAAAAGGCTTTCGTCTTTTAAACTACTGCACCTTTTTACTTCAAAAAACTTGAAATTTCTTCAACTTTCACACGAAGTTCCCCCCCCCCCCCCCCCTAGATATTCAGCAAGAGGAGATGCTTCTCGCCTTCAGCAAATCGTTGCTTGTTAGAACCTCAGTGTACCTTCATCCCTTACTCATCTGGGTGCAATAGTGAAGTTAGAGTGATGAGACTAAGACGCAGCGCTGTGAAAGAGGTCACGACAACGATCTACTTTATGTAATCACTGTGGCTTCTGATGGTGGACTACTGCAGCGCAGGTACACCGGAAATGTCCACATCTTGCACCTGAGAAATGTGCATACTCTTACGTTCCGCTGTATTTTAATGACTTTATCGAAACTCCACATTTTCATTTCAATAGCGATAAGGGAAGAAAGTACGACGACTGGGCAATTGGGAAATATGACACCCTAAGTACCTGTACTATATGTGTTATCAAATATTGTTTCAAGCGAATGTTCAGATTCGTTTGCAAATAATTCCTCAGTTATAGCTTGCGGACCTGCCGGTCATTAATTGGCTACCCGCACGATATTATTTTATCAGCAACTTAAGTATTCTCTAATCGTCAGATTCTTTAACCTTCAAAGTATGATTGTGATCGAATGCAGAGTTATACAGGGAAATCACCTTGACGGATGGTGGACACAGACATCTCCGTGTATTGAGATCATTTTTCTTCGGTTTAAGGTGGTAGAACTTGCCTTGGCGCGTTTCGCGATAGCGACTCGACGAACAGCCGTCACGAAAGTGACAGTCTAGGAGGCTACTGAAGACTGAGGTGTGGGGAGTGACGTGCAGAGCCAGAAGCGTTTGTGGTACAGTGGGGCCAGCTAACGGTCTAGTGTCTAGTGTCGCCTTGAGCGAGTGCTGTGGGCTGGTTGTCTGCAACTGGCGAGGCCCGGCCTCCTCTTCAGCGCTTGCGGCCGGCCGTCTATTTCCGGAGTCCCTGGCAGTCGCAACCGGCCGCTGGTTCCTCGTGCACTTTAAATGCTAACCGCCGAATGCCGCCAGCCTCTCCTGGGGCTACGCACTCCATTTATACGCCTGCCTGGTCTAGAAACGCGCTCGAAGCTCAGCCTCACTAGAGGCAGTTACCTAGTGTCTGACGCCTTTCTCATTTCGACCGTGTCTTAAGCGAAGGAACCATCCCAGTATTCGTCTGAAGTGATGTAAGGGAAATCACAGAGTTTATATATGTATGGCCTGACAGGAATTCGAACACTGCTCCTCAGGTATGTGGGTCCAATACCTTTGCAGAGGACGACGAGAAATAAGGGTTGAATGGTATTGCCAAACTGACACCCGTCCATAATAAACTGGCCGGAATGCTGTTGTCTTCTTAGTTTTGACTGCGGAAAATTCAACTAACTTTCCGAAATGATCTTAGCGTTTTTCTTGCCACTGTGTGGAACGATTTTCAGTGGAACGGTTGCTGAAACATTTTAACTCTAGCATAACTAACCTAAATTATCGTTCCTGCATTGAACGTTCATTTTTTATTCTTTCGGTAGAAATTCATATTTATTTGGATTCTGTTGTTTCCATTCAGTCTAAACCGATATCCTGAGATATGTGCGTCTCGAAAATTAACTTTTTTTTTTTTCTCCTACACTCATACCTACAATACAAATATCGTTCTTGTCACTCAACAGTGAAGACTAGGGAAGATGGCCATTGCATGGTTTTTGCCCTGAACAACGCTGTTACTGCTGCTGCAAAATCAAAGCTTGTAGCAAAGCCCAAACAAGAGATTTGAGACATTTTGTGAGTTCAGAACAGGCTAAAGCGTAATCGGTGTTGGTGGAGGTGGAGGTGGGGGTGAAGCTGGATGGCTGCCGAGACGTGGTCAGGCTAGTTCTAATGTACACATCATTGTTGTCACAGATTTTGACACAGGAAGCTTAATCCGTTAATTTTTAACATAAACTGTTTTCAGTCATCTGGTGTAAGGTAACTCATTTAGATAATTCTTTTTACCTCACTTAGAGTACTACTTCCTACAATATCAACCTTTAAACGTCTTTTGGGTTACAAATATAGTACTTGTTGTTTCTTCTGGTTTGGTAGTTCCATCTGTGAACCATTTGGCGAGGTTCTCTCAGAGGCGATGCGATATGCGATATGGTACGTTGCAATAGAGGTTGCGCGACGCGAAGACTATCGACGCTCCACTCGTGGTCCTACTGGGACGGTACAATATGTAATGCGATACGCGGTGCGACTCGAGATACGACATGCAAGAAAACCGCTCGAACGGTGTTCGTTTCAATTTCGTTGCAATCGTCAGCTCTTCTGAAGAGCACGTTATTGTGGCTTGTCGTTATTTATTGCGAAGAAGGAAAAAAAAACTGAAAACGAAGAGGAAGTACTGGGTGCACCCGTACAGTGCTATAAATATTAGACATAGTTTGGCTGTGATTAGTATGAGGTATCGCAGCACGAACACAGATTCCTCAACGAGACAGTTCCAACTTTTTGGAGCAACTAGTACCAGCTGCTCTGAGAAAGCGGGACACAAATTCGACTTGATACTTCTGCTGCTGAGAAGCTACTGATTACAGTAAGGTAAGCTGATGGAAGTGTGAAAATGACGTCAAAAATGCCTCAATGTAAAGTTTAGTCGCAGGTTCGAATCCTGCGTCGGGCATGGATGTGTGTGATGTCCTTAGGTTAGTTAGGTTTAAGTAGTTCTAAGTTCTAGGGGACTGATGACCTCAGCAGTTTAGTGCTCAGAGCCATTTGAACCATTTGAACAACCACCAGTATTTCTCACGTTTTTCTCGACAATGGAGAGAGGCGTCGGTCTCCTTCCACCGATACAATCAATTTCGACATGTTAGCTATCTTCCGTAAACTGGCCAGCGACTAAACTATTCACTGCAGACTTTTTGGAATATGCCCAATTATTTGTTTATTTGCGAAGTATCAATAATTATGGGCAATAGCGGAGAGAGAGGAGAACTAGCTGTGATATGGGATTATAAGATTTGGGGGAAAAAATCTTGCGTACTGCATAGTTTCCTCAGAATTGAGAGAACCTGCATAGTGGAGACCACATACGAATCTGAAACCCGTGTTTTTTTTAATTTTTTAAAATTTGTTATGCGAAAAGTAAAAGGTCCTGAGAAACAAAGTAGAGAGATGGATATAGGTTTGCTTCATTTACATAAAACAAATTTTTTCGGGGCACTTCTGATGACACGATCATCGTGTGATAAAATTGCATGTAGCAATCTCCTCTACCTGTTGCACCAGGCGGTACGTTAGTGATATATGTTGGTGTCTTCCACTTGAAGACACATAATCGAGGATTTGGTTTTCTTTATTGAACACACTCGATAGGCTTCCCCTAATCTTTTTAGCACCTACTGCGTCTATTACTGCAACATGCACGTCGTCCCAGTATGAACCAGTTAAGTCGATTCAGCTACTTCCCTAGCCGCTCCACGAGTGCGGGTTGCTTAGTATCGTGAGTCGCAACGCATATACTGTATCACTTCACTGAGAGCCACGTCTAAATTCCGATATAGCGTCCGATAGGGAAAGGTGACACCTTTTCCAACAGTTCATTCTCAA
Organism: Schistocerca serialis cubense; assembly: GCF_023864345.2. Taxonomy (NCBI): domain Eukaryota; kingdom Metazoa; phylum Arthropoda; class Insecta; order Orthoptera; family Acrididae; genus Schistocerca; species Schistocerca serialis. The sequence goes on from NC_064641.1 coordinate 422,207,115, forward strand.
TAAGTGTTCGTTATTTCCATATATCACATATGACACTAGACTGACTTCGAAATACGTTTACATAAAAATCTATCTATCGCACTGTTACGATATTGATTTAATTAACAGTGGTTATTTAAAACTGTCTTTATTCTGATTTATTTTCAATAAAACAAAAATCCGAGTGAAAACTGTCTTCTGCGACCGCTTGTTATTCCTTCAGACACTACAGCCTCAAGATGTGTAGAAAAAAGAAAATATGTCCAGAAACCAGAGCAACAAACTTCAGACCCTGTTGCGACGAAAAATGCAATTAAGGCGATAAAGAATGATAAGACGACTTGTTCTGCTGTGGCAAAGGAATTTCACGTCCACGTAATGCGCTGGAAAGAGTTCCAGGAAAAAAACAGAGAGGTTATGGTAAATCAATGGAGTGAGTTCATTTAAGAACAAGAAAACCTCGATTAAGTTTTTGAAAAGGAAGATGGATTTTGTGAAATCACAGTGAACGATTTATAGATATTAGCAGTCGAGTTTGCAGAGTGGAACGAAATACCGCATCGTTTTAACAGAACAGTTGGCAGGCGAAGACACCACCCTAATGATAGTCTTAAGAATGCTACTTCAAAGATTAGAGGACAAGATCAAAGTAGACAAGTTTTTTCATGTCTTTAAAGCAGGGCGTCCAGCCCAACTACTTTATAAAGCAGGTAAAACCATTGACATTTCAGTCCAAGTTTTAGCACTTAAAAGAAGTCTCCAAGTCGGTGGCGTTATTTCATCCGAGAAAGGGTTGGTGTCAACTCCAGGAGTATGTGAATCTGCACCCGGAACTTTACCCGTTTACGTTCAGAAAATTGGTCACTATGTAAGGTACCCGAAAGATGCATGCAAGTCATATTCAGTATATATATTGTTTTGCTTGTAAGTATTCTGTGAGATACCTCACGTGCATGTTGAAAATAATGCAAGTGGTAAGCTTCTATCGTTTACGATTGTTTGGTGAAAATTCCCTAGTGTGGGCGCTTTGTCCCACCTTTCCTACATTCATTGTCTGAAAGGAAATTGTCTGAAAGGAAATGAGCGATTGACATTCCCTGGACGTAGCTTCTCTTCGTACAGGTAAGTGTGTCTACGGTATTGTTGAGTCTTTTACCAACTGTATTTTGCTGTTAATGTTGCGGGAGTAGCTGCACCTCTTTTGAAAAAGAGTTCTTATTTTAACTGATAAAAAGTTTGAACTTCTTTTGAGTCGCACAATTACTCGAAGTCTGTTGCTGTTCTCACATTTAGAACCTATCCTTTGGTGGTAGAGAAGCTGCTACAGAAGTAATTTTTCGTTATCGTGCAGTCAGGCTAGGAGTGGACGCCTCTGTGCGCGCGCGTGGGTGCCTGGAGGTGCTAAGGCGAAGGCCTAGTACGATCAGCAGTCCGTGAGGCGAGACGCCGTTACGGGCACTTCCGCTCGCTTCCATCACGCCCCTTCGCAGAAAACTCCTGATAGACGTCGTTGCTTCAGTGCAAAAGGCTCATTTGAAACACCGGTCTAGCTGACGCAGCGGCTGACAACTGGAGCCTTAATGATAGAGGCGGGGATACGGGAGAGGACGCAGTTATCTCCATCCGGCAAACATGAATAGGCTACACATTCTCGCACATATTCAGAAATGTTGCTCGTGGCTGTGTTAAGCCTCATATGGCAAGACATTGCAGAGAGCGAAGGAAAAAAACTGTGGATTCACGGAGAGATAGTTCACTTAATCATAGAATGCAGAATTCCACGACCGGTATTTGCGTCTGTAATGGATTTCGTTTTATGGACTTCAGGCCGTGATCCAAGGCAAATTTCTCTGCTTAACGCTTCGTATTCCAATGCTGGAGACATCATCAGAGGCTATAAAGACACTCAGAAAACCGAACTTTTTGTACGTCGGCTCGACTCCGCGATTTGGACAATAATCTGTTGACTTTACGAACGGGCCGTTGCCTGAATACGTACAAACAGTTCGTTTTGCTGGATTATCAAATATTGAAACGCACTGAAGTGGCAAGTCATGGGCTATCTACTAATATCGCGTCGGACCTCCTTTTGCCCGACATAGTGCAGTAACTCGACGTGACAGGGACCCAACAAGTCATTGGACATTCCCTGCAGAAATATTGGGCAATGTTGCCCGCATAGCCGTACTTAATTCAGGAAATCTTGCCGGCACATGATTGTGTACACGAACTGACCTCTCGATTATGTCCCATAGATGTTCGATGGGGTTCATGTTGGGCGATCTGGTCGCCAAGTCATCCACTCTAAATGTCTAGAATGTTCTTCAAACCAATCGCGAACAATTGTAGCCCAGTGACACCTGCGCATTGTCACCCACAAAAATTCCATCGTTGTTTCCGAATATTAAGTCCATGAATGGCTGCAAATGGCCTCCAAGTTGCCGAACACCACCATTTCCAGTCAGTGATCGCCCCAGTTGGACCAGAGGACGCAGTCCACTCCATGTAAACACGACCCTCACCATGTTGCAGCCATCACCAGCTTGCACAATGCCTTGGCGACAACTTGGATCCATGGCTTCGTGGGGTCCGCGCCACACCCGAATCCTACCATCGGCTCCTACGAACTGAAATTGGGACCCATCTGACCAGGCCGCCTGGGGTCCAAGCAACATGTTAAAGCCCATGAGAGGCGCTGCAGGCAATGTCGTGCTGCTAGCAAAGACACTCGCGTCGGTCGTCTGCTGCCGTAGCCCATTAACGCCACATTTCGTCGCACTGTCCTATGAGATACGTTCGTCGTAAATGGCATATTGATTTCTGCTATTATTTCACGCAGTGATGCTTGTCTGTTAGCGCTCACAGCTCTACGCAAACGCTGCTGCTCTCGATCGCTGAGTGAAGGCTGTCGACCACTGCGTTGTCCGTGGTGAGAGGTAAATAATAGAAGTCGTGTGACTAGGGCCTCCCGTCGGGTAGACCGTTCGCCCGGTGCAAGTCTTTCGATTTGACACAACTTCGGCGACTTGCGCGTCGATGGGGATGAAATGATGGTGATTAGGACAACACAACACCCAGTCCCTGAGCGGAGAAAATATCCGACCCAGCCGGGAATCGAACCCGGGCCCCCTAGGCCTGACGTTGTGTCGCGCTGACCACTCAGCTACCGAGGGCGGACCGTGGTGAGAGATATTAGGTATTCTCGACACATTCTTGACATTGTGGATATCTGAATATTGAATTTCCAAACGATTTCCAAAATGGGACGTCCCATGCGTCTAGCTCCAACTACCATTCCGTGTTAAAAGTCTGTTTCTTCCCGTCGTGAGGCCATAACACGTGGGACACCTTTTCGCATGAATCACCTGAGTACTAATGACGGCTCCGCCAATGCACTGCCCTTTAATACCCTATGAAGGCGAGACTACCGTCATCCGTATATGTGCATATCGCTATTCAATGACTTCTGCCACCACATTGTGTTAGGTATGACAAAAGAATCGCCGACGAGAAAGTATATGCACCATTAAAGTCTTCTTTAGGCCACGACGTCGGAAACGCAGATTTACTTCAGACTTCCTACACTTTTAGTAGGCCATTAAAACAACGTAATGTGCAAGTAATAAGGTGCACTACTTTGGAAACTCCGAGAAAATCGCAAGAGAAGTTTTACACGTCTAATATGACATTAGAGAGGTAATGTAATGGAAAAAACGCGTGTATTTGTACGAAGCTACAATTTTTTTTTCCATGTCCGTACGACAAATATCTTTCTCCAACGTGTGATGTCGAGAGCACAACCGACGAGTGACTGAACATTACTCTTGTGGTCTGGCACTTTGTGACTTACTGTAGTACTGATTGAGAATAACGTCATTCATATCGAGGTTTGACTTCGGCTTTCCAAGCATGTCTCTAGTCCTTGAGAATTTTGTTACAGATAGCTCGATAACAAATGAAATTCAATGCAACTTCATGAAAATGCACGTGGTTTTTTCCCATTATATTACCTCGCAAATGTCATACAAATAAAAGTGACCAGTGGTGAAAAACAATCTATATTATAAGTTGGAGACAGCTATATTCGAACTGTTGATTCGCCCACGACCTCCTCGTCATGCACGAAAGCTAATCACTTGACCACAATGACTCCTTACAGCTGGTGCCTTCGCACAGATACGTTAGTTACTTAATAGACGCGCAAAACTTCTCTTGCGAGTTTCTCACAATTGTCAGAGTAGTGTACCTAACTACTTGCGTATTATTATTTTTTTAATGACCTATTAAGCGTGTACAAAGTTTGAAGCAAATTCGTGATCCCAACGTCGTATCCTACCCAAGTGAGTGCCGGACCGGGACCCGAACCCGGAACCTTTCTTTCGCAGGCACGACCCATGATCCTCCTTCACAGCTTCGCTTTCTCCTGTACATCTCTTACCCTCCAAACTTCATAGAAGTTCTTCTCCATTATTCGCTTTTACTGACGCTGTGTGTTAATTTTTTGCCTACGAAAGTTTTTGAAGTTACCCGCTCCTTTCTAATCGATCGTAACGCTTTCATAGCTGGAAACAGTCTTTAAAGAAGCTAGTGTTAAACCACAGTTTCCATTTTCGGCAGTAGAATAACGTATCGTGTTACTTTGTGGAACCACTGTTTTACTTATATACTTCATACATTCTCTCGTATCCAATAGCGAGACAAATACAGGGTTCGCGTCAGAGCTGTATAAATGTTAGAGAGTTCATTGTTGTAATGAGTTGCATTAAAATGGCGTCGTAACAGCGTGTGATTCAGTGGAGAGCTTGTAGCTGTTATTTACTGGGTCTCTCGTCTACATGTTTGACGTAGGTTTACGGCGCAATAAAGCAGCAGATGGGTGGTGGTATCTTGCTTTAGCATCGGTAGGCGCAATGACGTAACTGATATGAGTGTGGTGCACGTAATTAGAAGCGCCACTGGTCGCAATGCAGATAAACTAGCTATTAAGAGACATCGATAAACCTCTGTTCACACGAATTTATTATGAATAGTTTTTCTTTTTTTTTTCACAAAATTTAAGTACGTCTCAGATCAAAACTGAAGTCTCCCATAGAGAAGACTGGCAGTTTTAAACCTGCCTGCCATAGTAAAAAGCTTCTAATCCGAAAACTGTTGGCTTCGGATCTCTCTGATATCTTTCATATTTTGACCCTGAAGAGTAGGAGCAACATAGAGAAAGAGATAGGGAGAGGGAGGAGACGTAAATGTAAATAGGAAAACGAAGTTTAACCTATGTATTGTCATTCTGTTTGTTTTTATTTTCGTTTCACGTTTAAAGTATTTAGAGAGGCAAGTTCATAGAGGGGCAGGAGGTAGAGATGCAGGAATGTAAAGTTTTGATGTCTCTTTTTGCCAGTGGATTCAATAAGGACGGCAAATGGACCAAGTAATAAGCGCATTGGCTGAGAGGAGTCGAGTAAATAATACACTGATAGCCATTCCAACGTGCTATAGATGCTGTAAGTGTTCTTCAATAATCTATATGAAATGTAAAACAATTTTTTCAAGGCACTGGAATCATGTATGAGACGCACTTGAGTTCAAACTCCCGTCAGACAAATGTGGTTTAGATTCTTGATTATGTTTATAAATCGTTCCCAGCTTATGCTAGAATCACTCATTCAGCAACATCCGGAATCCTACTTCATTATTTTGCTTATCCACTGCATAGTCGAGCAGTCGTTAAGGTTAGTCTCCTCCTCTTAAACTACAACACAGTCTAGCCTTTCTTAGGACAAGAAAAAAGGTTTTTACTGTTAACCAGTACTCAGCAATTCTTTTCTCTGAAGTATTCATGAAACAAATTGTTAACTAGTCTTTACCCCCATGGCTTTCCTTGTGTACATATTCAACTCATTTATTTCACACATCTCCTCCTTCCTCACCCCAAATTCCTGTTCCATATCCTCTTCTTCCATCCTGCCAATTTCCTCCTCCACCTCTCTATCACCATCTCCTCATTTTCCCTCCCACTGACCATTTCCTCCTCGGCCCCCTCTCTGCCCACAAACCCTTTCGCACCTTCCCACACAACATGCATGTCATGCAGGGCAGCCTACATGCTGGGGGCTGGAAAAAATTCGTTTGTGCCTGTATCTGCGCTCCTATTGTAGCTAGGAGGTTATGAACTCCACAGTGCTACTATTTGGGAGGCATGCTGTTTCTGTGCCAAATCTATGCAAGTGTTGGGTAGGAGACGCCCCCCCCCCCCACACACACTATACAATTACTTACTTCGAAACCTGATAGCCCATCTGTAGATGTCTCCTGTACCCTGGTGCATTATGTGAAGATGAAATATAGAGGATCGAAACTGGTAGTGAGAATGAAGGCAAAGCATGCTACAAATTGAACATTTTTGTTATTCCTCGCCAATAATAACCTTTCTGAATTGTCAGTCCAAAGATAATTTAAGCATTTCAAGAAAACATTCTCCCACTATGTCAGACAGAAAATAGTTTTTTTTCTTTCTTTATAACGAAGTAGGAAATATATTCCTGGTATTATGGAAAATAATGAAAGAAAAGAGGCTGTAAAATCTATGTCAGTAAAAGTACAATAATGGTACTTAAGTGCAGTGAAATTAAAAAAGGTTATGTGAGGGACTGAGATCAAGAATTGAGATGTAGAACAATTTTAATATAGTAAAGTAACTGATGATGTCTGAGGTAGGGTATTAAGTGCACACTGGCGATAGCAATAAAAGCATTTCCGAGAAAGATAAAATACAAATTTTAATGTTGGTAACTCTTTTTCAGAAAGCATTTGTCACGTGAGTAGCTTCTACGGAATTGAAACGTAGAGTATATAAACAGTTCAGGTAAGAACAGCTAGAACCTTTTGAAATAAGGTGCAACAGAAGAATGCTGAGGGTATCACGGGAAGATCAAGTAACTAATGAAGAGGTGCATCATCGAATTGAAAAGAATAGATCTTAAAGGCAAAACGTGAGCTAAAGAAGGAATCGGCTAATAACATGCGTATTGAGGCTTCAAAGAGTAACGAATTCGCTAATGGAGGGAAAAGTGTGTGTGTGTGTGTGTGTGTGTGTGTGTGTGTGTGTGTGTGTGTGTGTGTGTGTGTGTGTGTGTGTGTTTGTGGCGGGGGGTAAAATCGTACCAAAGAGTATAGTAAGGAATAGTAAGGAGCCTAAAAAAAGGTACATGTCGCATTTGTTATACACAGAAATGAATAGACGTGACAGGATGGAGTGGCGGGGAAAGATGCATCAAACACAACACTTTAGACATTAGAATGTGCTGGATGTTTATAATTAAAGTGCAGCTACTCAAGGAGGACCAGTGTGGGCTGTGATCATAGTATGGCAGCGAAACATGGTAGATATACTAACCATTAATGCAGAACCGATTTACAGTGGAAAAAACTGTTTACTATTTGTATGACGGTGTAATATCCGCATTGTCATTTAACAAGCCGTAACGCGAGTGAACAGTGTGGTTATCGAGAAGATAGACCTTTCGCTGTTAGTGAAACTGTTTTGCGTGAACGGCAGGAATTACATTGCTACACTGAGAGAGTATCACCGACTGAAGGATCTGAGAAAATCCATGGTGTCATTAAATGGTTATAGGGAAATTCGAAAAAGGGCTGAAGCTGTTGTGTGACACCTGAAAAAAGGAAGGCATACTATCCCGGTGGAAGTTAATGATGAGCTTGCTGTTGCTGTGACTGACCATGCAGCTCATGCCCTGCGTAGTGCTAGTGCTCGTGCAGTGTCACGAGAATTTTCCATCCCATGGTCAACAGTACGGAAAGTTTTGCGATCTATTTTATGTTGGTATTCGTGCAACATTGAGACTCTGCTGCAACATTCTGAATTTGTCTCTTGGTTTCTGGCACGGATCGAAGTTGATGGCATGCGGCGAGGCAATATTCTATGGCGTGACGACACATTTTACACTACTGCGTGCAATGAATACACAGAACTGCCTAATTTGAGTATAGTTAGACCCCATGTTGTGCACGAAAACTCATTGCAATCTCCCTATATGACTGTGATGTAGATTCACAAACACTTTCACTCTCGGTCTATTCTACTTGGGAGATAATACACACAGAGGGCCTGTCAGGTGTACCGTGACGTGTACACGTTATCGAGAAGTCGTTGTACAGCATTCGATTCGTGCTTTGAAAGTGCTAGACTGTGTGGAAACTACTGTTCTCATGCAAGGAGGACATTACCTCATGTCGCTCGCCCACCTGCAAGATCACTTGATCTGAATCCATGTGGCTTTTGATATTAGGGATATCTAAAAGAACACGGTTACCGGGGCCACGTTCGATCTCTGCCTAACTTGAAGGCCAGTTTACAGGAATACGATGCCCAGATTCCACTGGAACTGCTGTGTGAAATTATTTATGTCGTTTTACAGATGTATCATCTCGTTCCGCTACTCATAGTGAACAAACTATGTAAGCATTTTGCCTTTCTGTCTTGTCTGTCCTTTTCTGCACACGTCCTGTTCCTGATCCATTACGTATGGAAACATTTCTGTACGTCTTTATTGCATTCATAGCGCCAGATTTGCGCCTCGTGTCTACAATTGGAACTATTTTTTTAAGCGTAAATCGGTTCAGGATTTAACACATTACAATATAATCAAGTTTTGCTGTCATATGATAGTTAAAGCCCACCCAGGATCTCCGTGAGTAGTTGCACTTTAATTACAACCACCCGGTAGTTGAAGACTGATATCGAAAGAGCGTTCTTGGATTAGACCATTGCCTAGGGAGTAAAAAGAAATGTGGCCGATGAGAAAACCAAGGACGATCTCTTCATCCATTTGAACAGTATGTGAGTTGCTCATATTACAGTTTCACATCACTACCTCTGTCATTCTGAATCCAACCCTAATAGCAGCTGTTCTGAGTTGTTTTTTTTACGATTTGGTTCTCTGAGAATGGCTGCAATGTGATCTCCTGTTAAACTGTTGATAACTCAATGCTACTTTACTGCTGCTCCTTCTTGCAGACAGTCTCTCTCGCTCTCTCTCTCTCTCTCTCTCTCATTGCCGCCTGTGCAGGACACCGGACGGCGAGCGTGTCGCATGCGTAATGTGTGCAGGAATAACCGCAAGGCCACGTTGCCTGCGGGAGGTTGCGCCCTCCTTCGCAGCCACAGGTTCCGTCCACTGCGCTCGCCTGTGAGGTAACGCTCTGGCGGCTGCTGCCTGCTCGCCTGTCTCTGGTGTAACACGTCTCGTGATCTCACGTGGTACGATCGAGTCTCACTCCCTCTGCGCTTTGGCACCGAACTCGCATGCTCCAAAGAGCACAGGAGTCAGACGGATTGGGAGGCAGGCGATTTCCGCTACGAATCAGATTTCTGGCGGTTAGAACCAATCTCCCTTCACATTGCTTCCGTCCAGAGTGGCGTAAACTTGGCGTATCGATTACCTCGGCGGCTGTAGTTCCGTGTGGCGAGTGGCGCAAAAATCCCGTTGACGCGCCTTCCAAATGAACTCAATAGCAGCGCAAATTGTCCCCCATATCTCCATAAGCGGTGCAAAGATTGGCAACTAGATTTTAATGTGCAGAAATGTAAAATTTTGCGCTGCACAAAACACAGAGAAGTAGTGTCCTATGACTGTATCAGTGAGAGACAACTGGAATGTCGACTCATATAAATACCTCAATTAGTGTTACAATTTGTAAGGATATGAAATGGAATGATAACGTAGGCACAATTGTAGGTCAGTCAGGTAAAATTTTCGGTTCATTGGTAGGATACTGAGAAAAAGCAGTAATTCTACAAAAGAAATTGCTTAAAACTCGTGAAACCCGTTCCAAGTAGGACGAACAGGTTTATTGAACGTACACAAAGAATGGTGCCACGAACGGTCACAGGTTTGTTTCTCTAGCAGGAGATCTTCAAAGATGTTAACAAGCTGAATTAACAGATGATAGCTGTCTCGCTTTAGGCTTACTTACCAAACTTCAAGAGCCAGTATTAAGTTCAGAATACAAGCGAAATTTTTCAGTACCCCAACGCATCGCTCCGTTAGGAAACTTAAGACAAAATTAGACTAATTACAGGACACTCATTCTTCTTGTTCCATTTTTGTATGGCGCTCGGAAATGTAGTGTAATTAATTTAATTTCTTTAGTAGTCCGTCAAAACAAAATGATGTGAAAGTAGTAAGGTGCACTGGTGTGGCAATTCCGAGAAAATCGTAAGAGAAGTTTTACGGGTCTATTACGTAGCTGATAGAACTGTGCGAAGGTGCCACCTGTAAGAAGTCATTGTGGTCAAATGGTAACTGAGTGAAAGGATCAACAACGAACTTCAACGGATGTCATGTGACGTCCACTACGACCAAATACAACGAGCAATAACGAACAAAATTAAGGAAAAAAGTGGTTAGCGTTCTTGCTACGCAACAGTCGTGGACGAGACGACGGTTCGAATCGCACTAACATCTGTTTTTTAATCTATATTATTTTCGTCACTGGTCACGGTATTTATTTCATATGACATTTGAGAGTTCATATAACGGGAAAAAAATCATGTGCATTTTCATAAAGCTGTAGCGAATTTCATGTTATTTGACTGTTTACTATTTGTTATTAAATTTTCAAGGACGAGGGACAAGCTTGAAAAGCGCAAGTCAAACCTCGATAAACAATGATGTGAATGACGTTATTCACAATGAGTATTATAGTTACTTACAATATGCCAGACCACAAGAGTATGTACAGGGTTATTACAAATGATTGAAGCGATTTCACAGCTCTACAATAACTTTATTATTTGAGAGATTTTCACAATGCTTTGCACACACATACAAAAACTCAAAAAGTTTTTTTAGGCATTCACAAATGTACGATATGTGCCCCTTTAGTGATTCGGCAGACATCAAGCCGATAATCAAGTTCCTCCCACACTCGGCGCAGCATGTCCCCATCAATGAGTTCGAAAGCATCGTTGATGCGAGCTCGCAGTTCTGGCACGTTTCTTGGTAGAGGAGGTTTAAACACTGAATCTTTCACATAACTCCACAGAAAGAAATCGCATGGGGTTAAGTCGGGAGAGCGTGGAGGCCATGACATGAATTGTTGATCATGATCTCCACCACGACCGATCCATCGGTTTTCCAATCTCCTGTTTAAGAAATGCCGAACATCATGATGGAAGTGCGGTGGAGCACCATCCTGTGGTACGTTTAGCTCCCTGCTTGCTTTATTCGTCGACTTCCGCGGGCTACGCGTGAAACTTACCCGCACGCGTTCAACCGTTTCTTCGCTCACTGCAGGCCGACCCGTTGATTTCTCCTTACAGAGGCATCCAGAAGCTTTAAACTGCGCATACCATCGCCGAATGGAGTTAGCAGTTGGTGGATCTTTGTTGAACTTCGTCCTGAAGTGTCGTTGCACTGTTATGATTGACTGATGTGAGTGCATTTCAAGCACGACATAAGCTTTTTCGGCTCCTGTCGCCATTTTGTCTCACTGCGCTCTCGAGCGCTCTGGCGGCAGAAACCTGAAGTGCGGCTTCAGCCGAACAAAACTTTGAGTTTTTCTACGTATCTGTAGTGTGTCGTGACCATATGTCAATGAATGGAGCTACAGTGAATTTATGAAATCGCTTCAATCATTTGTAATAGCCCTGTATAATTACTCGTCGGATTTGCTGCCGGCACCACACGTTGCAGAATGGTATTTGTCATACAGACATGGAAAACATAAAGAGAAAATTCGTGCAAGTACTTCATGCAAATACATGTGGATGTTTTCATTATATTACCTGTCAAATGTCATATAAATTAAATAATGTGACCAGTGATGGAAAAAAATAGATCAATTATTAACTCTGATCGGGAGTCGAACCGTCGCCTCATACACGTTCGTCTCAGGAAGCTCATCCGCTAATCACTTGACCACAACGAACTCTAGCAGCCGGCACCTGCGCAGAGATACAGAGGCTACATATTTAATAAGCAGATGGGACTTTTTGAAAAAAGAAACAGCCATTGCCTGAACCATTTTCTTGTCACGTCAGAATTAATAAATACGTGAGTGCAGAATTTATCTTGTACAATCTACTAGGCGAAGAAAATTAACACTTCTTGCAGTTGCCATGGTCGGGTGGTGTACCTTGTGTATGTAGGCTGTAACTAGATCCACATCCGAAGCCTCCGCTATTTAATATAACATCATTTGCAACGAAGACAAATCCATAACGGTTTCCTACCCAGACAAGCAACGCATCAAATATTTGTAACCGCAAGATGAGTTTAAAAGCAGTGCCACAGTGTACACATTACATTCTCATCTCATCTTTTGAAGACAGATTCGTAGTATTATACCTTCGCTTTTTTCCTCAAAATACTTCACTTGATGTTTCTTGTAAAAGTGTAATTTTATTAGACGGTGGGTGAAAAGTCACTCTCGTTCTTGAGCTTTATCGAACTTATCAGCCTACTGGAGAAAGTAGCACGATTGTTTACGGGTAAATGACAACTCTGTTTTTACGAGGAGTATGCTACTTGAGATAATGAACCGCTGTATCTGAAAGACGATCGGAATCGCCGTAGATAATTGAGCGAAACTGTAATAACATTACGTAACTGCAACCGTTACGGTCGTGATACATCATTCTTATCAGCAGAATGACGTCCTATAAGCTACGTTTCTCTTGAAGATAAACAAGGTCAGGAATAGAATGCTTTCGTAGTCAACATTTTTGTAAAAGTTGATTACTGAATATTTCGTTACACTGTTTTCGTCGTTAGTGCACCGCCTACGTTGCTCTGTCTTTCAAAAACGAAATCACTCAACTTAGAAGGGACTGTTGAAGTTTCACCTTGACTAACAAGTATATTGGTGCAACACTATTCGAGCAGGATAATTTTAGGTGTTCATGTACTTCAAAACTGAACTCTCGCTTCTTGTACTGCTTTCAAAGATATTTTGTTTCGCAGTTAGGTAGATTCAAAAATTGACCTGATTTTCGTCGGCCGTGACAAATACTGATATATTTCAAGTATGTCTTTGAGTTCAGCTAAGATTTTCAAAGACAAAAATCTATGAAACAGTCATTAATGAATTCTTTTTATCTCATAATGCGTTCTGCTCGAGGTAATATTCCGTAAACATTTATTTTCGGAAAGTATTGCAGCTGAATGTACTCGCGAGACAAAGCAACAACATACGGTCCCACAGAAAGTGTAATGAGCTGCAGTACAAGCGGTGAAACTTTGGAAGAACTACGCGTATTGTCAGAGGGAAGTGATGTAGTGCAGGACAGACTTTTCAACGCAAAGTATAAGCCGGGTTGGAGAAAGCAAGATGCGAATGTTCGTCACAGTTCTGCCAGAAAGGATATCTGCACTCCATTATAGAAAAATATTATTTTTTGGTTGTCTCTCTCTTTATAGTCAATACCGGAGTTCTGTCGTCAGTATTTAGATTCGAGAGCTTTGTAATTGAAGAATACATTCTTCGTCTGTACCAATCTACTGTTGACGGGTTCTTTGCGTGTCTTTACTTTACTGCCAAACTTCTAAATGTTGTGAACATCTTATTCCATCTTGCAACAAAAAATATTATCTCGTCTCTGATGAAGTGCGTTTCGAGAGCTTCTTTGCAAATTGCTTGCAAATCGACTACAAGGTCCTGCGTTAGTCGCAATTAATTTGGTGTTATACACGTTTGTCATTACCCACCTGATGGTGCTGTTGACACAACCGTCGGAACGTTGTAGTTGGTTGAAAGTAAAGGGCGATAGACGCAGAAAATTGCGGTTTGGGAACAAAAACGCTCTATTGTAAACGTAGGTGAAAATAATTTTTGCGTCGGAGGTTCAGTAATCTGAGTGACGAATTACTTGTGACGATAATGAGTTACCATTCGAGTTAAGTTTTACGATCCGCGGCGTGTGTTTGAGGAGCTACATGCGTACAACTGTTACGAATCCTCTTCCTTTCGCGGTCACTGCATCCGGCCAGGGACGAGCCGTGTGGCACTGTGTGTGCTGTAGAAGCTAAGGATCGCGGCGTGGCTGCGACACTGCGTTCTCCCGTTTGGTGTATATAAACAAGGTCGTGATAAGGAGTGCTGGGAAGAGTTCAGATTTCTCTACAAAGGGGAAGGGGCTTTGTTTCTTCTGTACCTCAGTCGCACTTACAGTTTCTGTTATCACGTTTTTATAATAAAGTCATTATTGTTATTGAAACTTGCCTCAGACTCTCTTGTTTGCCGGGTTACTCATTCGGCGAGAAACTTGTGAAAAACAGGTGGGTTGATCCAGCGTATAATACGTAGGCTACTAGGAAATGTTTTGAAGGAGGACCTTACGGTGCATGTTCAGGCCTTTCCATGTATGACCGAAACCTAAGATTTCGAGCAGCCTCTTGCACTTTCGTCATGTGCATTATTTGATTAGCGTACGTTCCCTACCAAGTCCAGACATGTTGTTTAGCAAGGATGTCTGAAGCATTTTCGTGCAACAATTGCGAGAAGTATCCACTGGATAACTAGACGGTTCTCTCACTCCGACTGCCAAATATACATTGACGTCGAGGTTGTCGGACCGGCCCGCAGTGACTACTGACCTTGAGGTTGCTCCGGTAACGCCCAGGGCAGTCTTGGCCTTCCGTCAGGGGCAAACTTGTTTTGACTGCACTTTTTCCTCGCTCTACCACGATTTCCGTGACCTCAACTTCAGATTCCGATAACAGACCCGAGGTTTCCCTTGGGTTTTGGAAAGCCCCTCTCCTGCTTCTATAAAGGACAAGCTGCAAACGTGCTTTCCGCATCGCAAGTCGCCGAATATCAGTGCCGCCAGCTGCTGTAACCGCCATAAGTCTGATTCGTAATTCATTGCTCCGGAAATAGTCCACTGTACAAGTTTAGTAGCATTAAGAATATTATGCAGCCTGTTTCAAAAATATTCATCCGATTGGACAAGACCTTCCTTCTACAAGAATGATGACAGAAATTAATGTGAGATACTTTTAAACCTAAGACATAGGGCAGCCAAGACTTTATTTTTCAAAATAATTATCCGATTTTACAAAGGCTGTATCTTTCACATGTTCCCACATGCAACCTTGGGTTACTTTGTAGACTTACGTGCCCCAATCAGCATAAAAGGAACTTTTACAGGATTACTTTGTTGTCCGTCTGTCCGAATATTAAAACACCTTCTCAGGAGCAAGTAGACGTATCGTGTTGAAATTCATGCCCCATGCTAAGGTCTACAGTCCTTTGGCAAGTAAAAAAAAAAAAACTGAAGCTATTACCTCAGTGCAGTCAATAAATACGGCCATTTATGGACAGTAGCAGGTTCAATAGCTACAACAGTAGATCAGTCGTCACCCTGATAACATGCACGAGATTTCACAGGAATTGTGTTCTGTCCTGTAACGCTGAAAACACTGGAACCCAAGACCGAACATTCTCTTTAAGAGAGAACGTTCATCGCGACCGGAAGTCTTAGACTTAGTTCCTCCAATGTTGAGCAGCTTATTGGGCAAAGTTTCGTCCAATGAGCTCAATCAGCTCCTAGAACCTAGGGTTTCAGCTTCAGCTTTCTCCCTGTTCATGTCCGTGCCTTAAAGATCTTTTTCAAAATTTCGTTTCCAGGTCTTCCTCTACTTCTGTATCCCTCCGTTAGTTTCCACAACAGTGCTGACTTGGGGATTCATTAATCTTTCATGTGTTCAACATACCCTACAAGCTTCAGTCTTTTTCAGTAAAGATTTTGTGTAGGCTGCGTGGAGCACTTTTCATCAGCACTTCGCAGTTCGAAACGCGGTCGCGATGACTGATCCTCAAAAATCGTTTACAGCATCGTTGGTGGAAAAACATTGACCTTGTGTTGATATTTTTTGTTGATGTTTTCCGGGTTTCAACGTGCTTACGTCGCACCTGTAGTCTAGGGGTAGCGTCTTTGATTAGTAATCAAAACGTCCGCCGTCCCATTTTCGAATCCCCCCACTGCTTAAACTTTGATTAATAACCAACATTGGCGGCCGTAGACTTCCGGCATAAGAAGTCACCCTCATTCTGCCAACGCATTTGTCAAAAGCGGAGGAGCGACAGAGGTTCAGGACACACTCATGTCCTAGAGGTGGGAAACTGCCCCTAAAGGCGGAAGAATCAGCAATGATCAACGGCATGAGGCTGGAGAAGGCCGTGGAAACCACTGCATTAAAGACACGTAACGTGTATCTACAGGACATGCAGCGTGTAACTGAAAGAGTTCAAATGGCTCTGAGCACTATGGGACTCAACTGCTGAGGTCATTAGTCCCCTAGAACTTAGAACTAGTTAAACCTAACTAACCTCAGGACATCATAAACATCCATGCCCGAGGCAGGATTCGAACCTGCGACCGTAGCGGTCTTGCGGTTCCAGACTGCAGCGCCTGTAGCCGCACGGCCACTTCGGCCGGCAACTGAAAGAGTGTCATGATGAGTCTCCAGTGGGAAAATTTGCAAAAGATTCCGGAATAGTCTTCCATTCGAATTTCCGGGAGGGAACTGCAAAGGGGGAGGTGACCATGAGAAAAAGACTGAATAATCAACGAAACGATAACGTTCTACAAGTCGGGGCGTGGAATGTCATAAGCTTGGACGTGGTAGGTAAACTAATCTGAAAAGGGAATTGCAAAGGCTCTGTCTAAATATATTAGGGGTCAGTGAAGTGAAATGGAAAGAAGACAAGGATTTATGGTCAGATGAATATAGGGCAATATCAGCAACAGCAGAAAATGGTAAACGGGAGTAGGAATCGTTATGAACAGGAAGGCAGGGCAGAGTCTATGTTACAGTGAACAGTTCAGTGATAGGATTGTTATTATCATAATCAACAGCAAACAAACACCGACAACGATAGTTCAGGTATACATGCCGATGTCGCAAGCTAAAGATGAAGAGATAGAGGATCTTGATAGGGTAATACAGTTCGTAAAGGGAGATGAAAATCTAATAGTTACGGGGGACTGGAATGCAATAGTAGGGGAAGAAGTAGAAGAGAAGGTTACAGGAGAATAAGGGCTTGGGACAAGGAATGAAAGAGGACAAAGACTAAATGAGTTCTGTGATAAATTTCAGCTTGTAATAGCGAATACTCTGTGTAGCTCCTCCTCTTGTGATTCTTGAACAGAGGCCGGGTGGTACGGGAAGATTTGAGTTAGAGTACATCACGGTCAGGCAGAGATTGCGAAATCAGATACTGAATTGTAAGGCGTACCCAGCAGCAGATATAGACTCGGATCACAATATACATCTACATCTACATTCTACATCTACATCTACATTGATACTCCGCAAGCCACCCAACGGTGTATGGCGGAGGGCACTTTACGTGCCACTGTCATTACCTCCCTTTCCTGTTCCAGTCGCGTATGGTTCGCGGGAAGAACGACTGTCTGAAAGCCTCCGTGCGCTCTCTAATCTCTGTAATTTTACATTCGTGATCTCCTCGGGAGGTATAAGTAGGGGGAAGCAATATATTCGATACCTTATCCAGAAACGCACCCTCTCGAAACCTGGCGAGCAAGCTACACCGCGATGCAGAGCCCCTCTCTTGCAGAGTCTGCCACTTGAGTTTATTAAACATCTCCGTAACGCTATCACGGTTACCAAATAACCCTGTGACGAAACGCGCCGCTCTTCTTTGGATCTTCTCTATCTCCTCCGTCAGACCGATCTGGTACGGATCCCACACTGATGAGCAATACTCAAGTATAGGTCGAACGAGTGTTTTGTAAGCCACCTCCTTTGTTGCTGGACTACATTTTCTAAGCACTCTCCCAATGAATCTCAACCTGGTACCCGCCTTACCAACAATTAATTTTATATGATCATTCCACTTCAAATCGTTCCGCACGCATACTCCCAGATATTTTACAGAAGTAACTGCTACCAGTGTTTGTTCCGCTATCATATAATCATACAATAAAAGATCCTTCTTTCTATGTATTCGCAATACATTACATTTGTCTATGTTAAGGGTCAGTTGCCACTCCCTGCACCAAGTGCCTATCAGCTGCAGATCTTCCTCCATTTCGCTACAATTTTCTAATGCTGCAACTTCTCTGTATACTACAGCATCATCCGCGAAAAGCCGCATGGAACTTCCGACACTATCTACTAGGTCATTTATATATATTGTGAAAAGCAATGGTCCCATAACACTCCCCTGTGGCACGCCAGAGGTTACTTTGTCTGTAGACGTCTCTCCATTGATAACAACATGCTGTGTTCTGTTTGCTAAACACTCTTCAATCCAGCCACACAGCTGGTCTGATGGTGATGAAGAATAGGCTGAAGTTAAATACATTGGTCAGGAAGAATTAATACGTCAAGAAGTGGGATATGGAAGTACTAAGGAATGACGAGATACAATTGAAGTTCTCTAAGGCTGTAGGTACAACAATAAGGAATAGCTCAGTAGGCAGAACAGTTGAAGAGAAATGGACATCACTAAAAAGGGCCATCACAGAAGTTGTGAAGAAAAACGTAAGTACAAAAAAGTAACTGCGAAGAACTATGGGAGTACTTAGTTGATCAACGAAAGGAGGAAGTACAAAAATGTTCTGGGAAACGCAGGAATACTGAAATAAAAGTCGCTGAGGAATGAAATAAATAGGAAAGCTAAGACGAGATGGCTGGATGAAAAATGTGAAGAAATCGGAAAAGAAATACTGCAATTAAGAGTGCAACGGGAATTTCACTGTTAAACGCAGAGGACAGAGCGGATGGGTAAAAAGAGTATATTGAAGGCCTCTATGAGGAGAAGCGTGGCATGATGTGATAGAAGAAGAAACAGCAGTCGATTTAGAAGAGATGGGGATCCAGTATTAGAATTTAAAAGAGCTTTGGAGGACTTAGTATCAAATGAGGCAGAAGGGATGGATAATATTCCATCAGAATTTCAAAATCATTGGGGAAGTGGCAACAAAACTATGCACGTCGGTGTATAGAACGAATGAGACTGGCGACATACCATCTGACTTTCGGAAAAATATCATCCACACAATCCGACGGCAGCGAAAGCTGACAAGTTCGAGAATTATCGCACAATCAGTTTAACAGCTCATACAAGCACATTTCTCACAAGAATAATATACAGAATGGAAAAGAAAATTGAGGATGTGCTAGATGACGATAGGTTTGGCTTCAGGAAAGGTAAAGGCACGAGAGAGGGAATTCTAACGTTGCGGTTGTTAATGGAAGCAAGACTAAATAAAAATAAATACACGTTCATAGGATTTGTCGATCTGGAAAAAGCGTTCAATGTAAAAAGGCGCAAGATGTTCGAAATTCTGAGAAAAATATGGGTCAGCTATAGGAGAGACGGGTAATATACAATATGTACAAGAGGGAATAATAAGAGTAGACGACCAAAAACGAAATGCTCGCATTAAAAAGGGTGTAAGACAGGGATGTAGTCTTTCGCCCTCATAGTTCAATCTTTGCATCGAAGAAGCAATGACGGAAATGAAAGAAAGATTCAGGAGTGGAATTAAAATTAAAGGTGAAAGAATATCAATGATACGATTCGCTGATGACATTGCTATCCTGTGTGAAAGTGAAGATGAATTACTGGATGTGCCGAATGGAATGAATAGTCTAATGCGTAAATAATATTGATTGAGAGTAAATCTAAGAAAGACAAAAGTATTGAGAAGTAGCAGAGATGGGAACAGGGAGAATCTTAACATCAGGATTGATGGTCACGAAATTTCTGCTCTAGACAGTAAAATAACCAATGATGGACGGAGCAAGGAGGACATCAAAAGCAGACTAGCAATGACAAAAAGGGCATTATTGGCCAAGAGAAGTTTGCTGGTATCAAACATAGGCCTCAATTTGAGGAAGAAATTTCTGAGAATATACTATTGTGGGGTAGTGAAACCTGGACTGTGGGAAAATCAGAAGAGACTCGAAGAATTAGAGAGGAGGTGCTAGAGAGGAATGTTGAAATTTAGTTGGACTGATAAGGTAAGGAATGAGATGGTTCTGCGCAGAATCGGAGAATATGTGGAAAACACTGATAAGGAGAAGGGACAGGATGATATGACATCCGTGAAGACTGAGGGAATGGCTTCCAGGGTACTAAAGGGAGCTGTACAGGCAAGAACTGTGGAGAAAGACAGAGACTGGAATACATCCAGCAAATAATTGAGGACGTAAGCTGCAAGTGCTATTCTGAGATGAAGAAGGTGGTACAGGTGAGGAATTAGTGGTGGGCCGCATCAAACCAGTCACAAGACTGATGACCAAAAAAAAGTCACCATCGGTAGGACGATAGTCCACAAAGCTTCAGCTGCAGTCCTTTAATGGAGTCTAATAGTTATACGGGTCGCACTCGATGCAAGACGGCAGAAACTTCCCCAGAGCGACCATCAGTGGAAAGACTACATGAAACTAAGTTTAGGGAAAGCAAATGGCACACTGAGATTCGTTGGAAGAATCTTAGGAAAATATAATAACTGTAGAACGCTTGTAAGACCGATTCTTGCGTAATGCTCTTCAGTGTAGGACCCGTATCTGTTTGCATTACTAGAACAGATAAAGAAGATCCAATGAAAGATTTGAGATGAGCATAGTGCTACAGCAGCCTTAGTTACACGTAAGTACGCACTGCAACCGTGCGAAAGAACAACGAAGTCCGTGACCCGCTGGGTGTTTGCTACCCTTGTTAGTGCGGTTTTCGAACACTTGTTTCATAATTTTCCACCTATCGATGGTGGCGTGGCCCATGGACTATTAGGGAGATATGGAAGTGTTTCTAATTCACAAATATAAAAGCAAATACTCGCAATGGAACTAACACATGCTTTGTATTAGCAGTCTGAGATGCTCGAAGTTTCTTTTAACATTACTTCTTAAGCGGTGCCAACTCGAGGGGGTTTTGCTCTCTTCAGTGTGCCACCGCTCCCCCAACATCAGAAAATCTGTGCAGGCCTGCCGTAATCGATTTCTTGCCATTCAAGTCTGATTTAACTTTCTCCTGGTTTAAATTCTTCTTCCCTTCAGATAAACGCTTGTCTTGTTTTTGTCCCCTTGTTTCGAAAGTTTCGTGGAAACTCACTCTCTCTTTACTCCAGTCATTACCCAACTCTGGCTGTTACTACATGTGGTACACCCAAGTCTTAGTTCCTTGCAACTGTTACGGTTGTCGTTTAGAGCCATGTCATATTCCTGCTTTGGCTGTTTGTATGCGTTCTCTTATGGGTCGTCAGTTGCATTTTCTGTGATGCATCGGTAGATATTTGCAGTTTAGCTTTTGCAGTGTGTAGGCGGAGTCATTCCAAACAAATACTGCTAATCACGTCTTTCATGGGACGCACAGTGTTGACGGAAAGTGTTGGTTTGTTTTTCATCACGGGATAATTGATTATTCAAGCGGAATTTTACGCGCCCATTTGGTAGTGAGATGTCAAACTAGTCTAGTGCGATATTAGTTTCGCCGATATGTATTAACAAGGACAGTAAAACACGAAAAATAGCCATCACTCCAGCAGCGCTGCTCAGTCGCTGCTGGAATACTGGTTATGCTTCGTGTTTTACTGTCCTTGTTAATATACCGTAAAAGGGATATTACACTAGACTACTTTGGGACCGTTCAATCGAATGGGCACGTAAAATTAGGCTTGCAAAAACTACGTTCTCCATCGGCACTGTACGTCGCAAGAAAGACACCACGGTGAGTATTTGTTATGCGTGAGTCCAGCTACAAAATACGCAAATGAAACGGGGAAAAACCTGTCGAAACACTACAGTAAATTCTCCTGACGACTCGTAGGAAAGAGAATCTGGATATATACCAGCGCGATATCTCGACCCATCAACTCCATGAATACACGGACATACCACTCCAGAGACCATTTCTGTCAGGCTGCAAGACAAGGTTTGGCAGTCTAACAACGTTCTCATCCGCGCATAGGACATCGGGTGAGTCTCCTGGAGTCTTCACCATGATTAGACTTGCTGCGGATGGGTGCTGTACTTGGGGCATCAGAAGAAAGAATATTGGAGCACTCGCATAGCAGGCGATCCTGGAAAACAGGGCCCAAATAGCCATGGCAAGATGTTAGGCCTGCAGGAATCGCACTAGCTTGCTCGGCCTGCACTACATTAAACCCACGTGTACTTTCCATTCCTGAGTGGGAGTGTGTTGTCAGCAGATAAGCAGTAACAGCAGAATGGGTCGGGCAGTAGAGCTCAGTAACTACGAACGCAGACCACGTAGTGGATGTCACCTGAGTGACAAATCCATCAGGGACATACTAACCTTCTGAAAGCTGCGCACGTGTACTGTGACATGATTGTGAAGTCGAAATGCAAAGGAACAACCCTAGCTAAACAGAGATCAGGCAAACCTCGTGTACTGACGGACAGGCATCGTTGGTGATTGCGGAGGGTGGTTGTAAACAAAAATTCGCTTTAAGTTAGCTGATGGAGTTCCAGAGTACTACCAGGAATCCAGATCGCACAGAGACAGTGCCACAGTGCCAAGAGAGTTGAAGAGAATACGGTACAATGGTCGAGCAGTTCCCATAAGCCACACAGCTGCAAGCGACGTTAGAAGTGGTGTAAGGAACGACACCACTGGATTGTGGATGACTGGAAACGAGTGTTCCGGAGTGATGAATCATGTTATAGCCTCAGGTATCCAATGTAAAGATTTGGGTTTGGCAAATGCTAGGGGAACTTTACCTGCCACCACGTGTAGAGACAACACTGAAGTATGGAGGAGATGGTGTTGTGGTATGGGGATGTTTTTCGTGATTAGGACGTGGTTCCCTTACTGCGCTTAAGAAAACGCTAAATGCGGATGGCTGTGAACACATTTTACATCACTGTGGACTGCGTATGGTAGAGGAATAGTTTGGAGACGACTTTTGGGTTACAAAATTTTAAAATTTGCGGTTGCGTATAAAAGGCTTGCGGATGTGGGCGGGTAGGGACTCGACTTGCGGACAGTCGTCTCTCTCCTATCTGAGCAGTCCTCTGCCTGCAGAGATCGCATTATGTAGAGGCTATTTCAGTGTACATAACATCGCTGTAGCAGCAGCAACATAGGTTACTTAATACGTGACTCAGTAGTTAGTCGACGCATCTGTAGACAGCAGCATTCCCTGGGGTATTTCCGAGGCGCCAAAAGTCATTGGCGGCCTCCTGTGAAGCTCCCTGCTAACAGTCCGTAATGTGATGTTTGTGTGTCTGTCTGCCGCTTACTCTTGGAACGTAACACCTAGGAAGTGGGCTGAACTTTTGTCTCTCAAGTGAGACGAGGCGCCGAGATAGTCCCTGCTTTACATTTTACGCAAGAGACTTCTCAACTCGACGGATAACGTTATTTGAGCATTCAAAAAGAATTTCGAAATGGGGCGACTTTTGCACCGTAGATAAATGCCTCCCAGAAAATCATCATAGACGCTAGGAAAAACTACTACTGTAAACCAAATTTCTACATTCATAAACGACATCTTACAAATATTAGTTAGGTGAACAGGTGTATTAAATCTTTTTAAATTCAGGAAATGCGACAGAAAATAGACCAGATTGTCAACCACTAACCAACGTACGATGCTGCGGTCTTCGCAAATATATCATTCGATCGACAAATATTTCACCAATACGATCCAGTATGGGTTGGGTTGTTTGGGGGAAGAGACCAAACAGCGAGGTCATCGGTCTCATCGGATTAGGGAAGGATGAGGAAGGGAGTCGGCCGTGCCCTTTCAAAGGAACCATCCCGGCATTTGCCTGGAGCGATTTAGGGAAATCACGGAAAACCTAAATCAGGATGGCCGGACGCGGGATTGAACCGTCGTCCTCCCGAATGCGAGTCCAGTGTGCTATCCAGTATGCTGTGCTGGGTTGCAGAGGTTCCATTGAAACTAAGTAACATACAATGTACCCCAAGGCAGCGTATTAGGATCTGTTGTGTTCTCAACATATATACGCCAATTATAGGACAGCATCGGCAGCAGTAAGCGTAAGATTTTTCCCTGACGATGCTGTAATCTGGAGGAAAATCTTGCCGGTGGGTGTTCGTGAGGAAATGCAGAAAGACGTGAACAGAATTTCCCCTTGGAGTAATAAAAGCGGATCTCATTAAACGTTTATAATTATAAAATAATACCTACAACAAAGTGGAAACAACCCGATAGCATCTGATTACAGGGATTGGACAAAAATATGGGAACGCCACAAAGGCAGCACATTACTATGCATAATGCTGTGCAGGAAAACCGTTGGCATGAAAACACATTCCAGTCATATGTAATGGATAATCAATTTCTGAATGGTTTTTAAGGTAGTCTTACACTATTGTCTGCAGAATAGTGGCAAGTTTAGAACGACGATGGACGTGGATAATAATCACACACCCATTCTCCGAAGTAGACCACAAAGGCTCAGTAACTGGTGACTGGTAGTGGCCAGGAGAGATGATACATTTGATCCTCCTGCTCAGAAAAGAACAGGGTCCCTCACGCATTGAAACACAGCATCACCAGTGCGAAACGGAAATTGTACCATGCGGTGGACTCGATTAGTGAAAATGGTCTCATAATCCTTGGCAGTAATGCGACTTTGCATAGTAACCGTGGTGCCAATGGATTACCACGATACGGCTTCCCAAATCATCACCGAATCCTCGCCGTATTTCACTCTTGGCAGCAAGTAGTATGCGTCATAGGCTTGGGACGGCGTACGCTAGACGTAAATTGGGCCAGAAGTTGGAAACAGTGTGCAACAAGATTCATCCGGCCAAATGACTTTCTTCCACTACTCAATGTTTTCCTGTTACGGGCATTTTCATCACTGATGAGTGGGTTTGGAATCCCAGCTGTCCCTGCAATTCCGAGCGGAGCTCCCTCGGTGTTGTGGTGCTGGAACGGTTCGGGAGTGAGACAT
The DNA here is from genome assembly GCF_023864345.2 of Schistocerca serialis cubense. Lineage (NCBI taxonomy): Eukaryota > Metazoa > Arthropoda > Insecta > Orthoptera > Acrididae > Schistocerca > Schistocerca serialis. Next base: position 422,232,035 of record NC_064641.1, read on the forward strand.
TCACATCTTCAGTGACCGTCTATCACGATTATTCAACACACACAATTTCGACCGCGTTGTGACTCAGCGGATGATGATTTTCCGCTTTCTCTTCACGCAGTATAGATCTTAGATACGGTGCCTCATGAGATACCAAACACTTTGGCAACTTTGGTTAGGGAGGCATCCACCATACAAATATCGACAGTTCTCCCACGTCTGAATTCACTTCATAACGCAATCACAGTTACGCAGAACATTGTTCTGATCATGACTGGTACTTGGAAACATATTCTACAGGTGCTGTTCATGGTCAAATAAAACAGCGCAACCTGCAGGCTTGGCTAACCCCTGCATCTATATTCAGGTATGCAATTCTTGCGGAGTTTCCACATCTTGAATGATTAATGGTGAACATTTTGAGCACGTCTCACTGTATAACTATTTAGATGTAGATTCCAAGATGCGATATGAAATGGGACGGTCTTGTAAAATCAGTATCGGGGAAGACAGATTTGTTGGAAGCGATCTAGGCATATGCGGTGCACTTATTAAGAAAATGGCATACTGAACGTTACTGTGACCAATTCTAGAGTACTGTTTCAGCATTTAAAGTCATTATCAGGTAGACCTGACAACAGTGAAAGGAGTCAGAGCCGCGCAGCTAGAATCATAACTGGTCGGTTTAGCACGTACCGTAGTCAGAGTAATTACAGCTTATACAGAGGTTTACCGACAATCATTCTTCCCACGCCCCTTTCGCAAACGGAATAGGGAAGGGGGGGACCAAGTAGTGGTACCAAAATTACCCTCCACCACACACCCTTCGTAAGGTGGATTGCAGAGTATGCGTACGTAGACATAGAAATTTTGATTGTCATATTTTAGTTATTGGTGGGTTAGACTAAATTGCAATGTCAAATAGAAATAAACAGGCGGCTCGAGGCACCTACACGATATTCTTGTTCGTGATGTTTGTTGTTCGCACGGGTACTCTGACGACGAACAAGCAAGTGAATGGGTGGTGGGAACTCTTCACTGCATACTATACTTGAATATAAACTGAATAGTCATCTCCGATACGAAAAAGACGTGTGCATGTTTATTGGCCATCATAGAAATCAGATACAGCACAATGTAATTACGGCTGATGGCTCATTCGCTTGCCGTGTATTTAGAACTTCACTACTCATTGCTGCCAACAAGCGAAATGGTACCCGTGTTTTGTTCTTGCCAAGGTTAAGAAAGACATCGCACCAAAAGATACTCACATTTTGTTCCTACAATCGAGCCGAAAAGCCTTATATGTTTACAGTTACAGTTATGGCATATAGTGCTACGTAATGAAAATGAGGTTCCACAAATGACGAATCTACAATTACGATAGGCCGTGGCAGGTAGCGTCAACGTCTCAACGTAATGTGTGTTCGCGAGAATTGACTGTTGCAGCTGAAAATAAAATTTGTAACAAATTTTGTCAGTCGCTTAGCTGATAGACACAAGCAGAAACAAAAGCAGATACTTTTATCTGGCGCTGCTTACCGTTGTCCACTATGCGCCCATGTTCGTACTGTGTGTGGTACGTACGTTGCGTACAACCCGGCGGGTAGAAGTGTTCAAATGGTTCAAATGGCTCTGAGCACTATGGGACTTAACTGCTGAGGTCATCAGTCCCCTAGAACTTAGAACTACTTAAATCTAACCAACCTAAGGACAACACACACATCCATGACCGAGGCAGGATTCGAACCTGCGACCGTAGCGGTCGCGCGGTTCCAGACTGTAGCGCCTAGAACCGCTCGGCCACTTCGGCCGGCTGGAGAAGTGTCGCTTTCCTTTTTAGCATCATATATCAAGTGCGTTTCATTCCAGTGAAGCTGCCAACTGGTTCTCCTAACGCCTCCAAATGTACCATCTGTGTTCGTGTAAGTACTCGTATGCTGTAACCTACCTAGCATGCACGTACCTGCGGACTCACGAATTGCACATGTCGGAGCGCTCGTGTATGGTCTGCCATTGTCATACTGAAGGAGAGGGTGCTTCATGAGTGTACGAAGTTCTCTGCCGCTAGGAACTTGATGATAGCTCGCTGTTTCTCAGACAACGAGACAATTACGTTACACAGCGTCATGTTACACGCTCCAATTCGGAGCTCTCTAGCGGCAGAGGTTGGAACTTCCGTCAGCGAAGCGGGAAAGTAGACACAGTAATAAGTATGACCTGTGCGCGTAATACCTCAGCCGATATTGAAAATTCTATAACCTACGGGCTACGTGTAACTCAGGGTACTTTCAGTTGCCGCCGTAAGGTCTGGTCGCGTGAATGGGCTTCCAACGTTACCGGTAACACTCCAGCCCTTTCACAGACTGACAGCAACCCCTCTCATTCGCACGCTTGCATAGCCACAGTTTGTGGTGTAATGTTCAGTTGTGATTAATGAAGTACTGGTAATTAGGAGTGCACGCCTAGATTTATTGTGGTTTTAAGTGCGGCTTTGTCACAGTTGGGAGAGTTTGCTGCTATTGTGCTTCTTAAATTGCCTGTCCAATAAACTCTTCAAATCATCGGACGTTTGCTTTTGAAAAACTGTATCTTTCTGAAGTGCAATTCCTTGATATTACATTACAGCAGTGTTCTGCAAATTATTAGTGTTATTACTCTGTTAAAATATTTTATTGATAGAAGACAGTAACGAATTGTGAGCTCTCTCCCCTCTCCTGAATGGTGGAACCGTGGACCCACTTCTGGGTCGGGACGCAAAAGCATCAACGGTGATAACCCCTCAGGCAAGCAACTGGAAAGGTATACAATGTTAAACGTAGTTTGCAATTTTCCAGAATTGCTTTCCCTTTGCGAAAGCTTAGTTTTCACGCTGCTTTATACTCCGAAAGTTAACTAGAGAATTTAGAAATTGATATAAGTTAAAATGTAAACACCTTTAGTGAAATGGTCGTTTTGGGAGCGATGGGGGTGGGGGAAGAGAAGGGGGCGGTCATGTGACACACACACACACACACACACACACACACACACACACACACACACACACACTCTCTCTCTCTCTCTCTCTCTCTCTCTCTCTCTCTCTCTCTCTCTGCTTCACCACGTCCTCACTGTAGTATACGCAAGGTCGCTCCACGCGTCACAGCGCTGGCGTGCGCGCGGAGCAGACCTGTTCCCCATATCGCCCGCGACTTCGACGACATGGCCGCCCGACAGGCAGAATGTGCTTGCTGGCGGGACGCGGTGGGGACTGCCAGAAAGAACGTGCACGCTATCGCGCCGACCGTCTCCAGCGTGCCAGCTGGAAGGGTAACTGGGCTAGGCTCACGGTACGCTCAGCCACGCGGAACCGCCGCCGCTCGCTGCGTGGAGGGACATCTAGGTACACGTGTGCTGCGACTGTGTGGAAGGCGACACACGCAGTAAAAGGAAGTGTGCAGATAGATACACGAGGCGCTATAGCCAGCGTTCAGAAGTGCTGCTAGCGTTGTTGGAGGCGACGAAACAAGATGGAAATTTATCCTTGACGTAAACAACTGTAATGTATTGCACATAAAGAGTGCACACGACTGCAGAACAAACACTGGAAGTAATTACATCTGTGAAATGTCCAGAAGAATGTGTGTAGCGAAATTTGAAGTGGAATGACCATGTAAAATCAATCGTAAGAAATGTAGATATGAGAGTAGGGTTCGTTGGAAGAATCCTCAGGGAGTGTAGACCACCTACGTCGGAGATAGCATACAAAACCCTCGTTCGACCTATGTTTATCGTCCTTCAGCTTAGAGCAGATGCGAAGTGGAATTGATAAGAAATGGTGAAGATACAAAGCAGCACAGCGCATTCGTCGCAGCTTTCTTTAGTAAGCGAGAAATTGTGACGGAATGCTCATCTAGTTCCAGCGACGGACACTGCCAGAAGAGAGGTGTTGAGCATCACCTCGTGATTTGCTGTTAGAACTTAGAGAGCGTACTTTCCTCTAAGAATCAAACAATACACACGGGTCTGAAACTGTCTGCAAAGCTTTTAAGGGTGCCTCAGGGTAAGTTTTGTTGACAAATAGCTGTTAAGAAAAAATCGACGTGTTGCGCCGTTTCCGAGTTAATTAGCATTGAAGTTAGCCAATCTGGCCGTTCGGCGCTCAAATACAAGCGGCTCTGCATATACAGTCAGTGCCAGTTCTTCTCACAGCGTAGATTACAGGTCACAAGATCGCTCAGTCTTTGTTTCGGGTTCGATCCTTACTACCTCCCAATGTCCAATTTTTGTATGGCTCTTTTTTCGGGTTCATGAAACCAAACGAACAACACGCTTGGCGACACAGTCTTTGGCGGTTCGCTTTAATTTGTGCGCCCAACGGCCTGATTGGCTTACCTCAATGCAAATTTTTTTTCTTAACGATTATTACTCAGCACACTATAATGTGCAGCAGCCTTAAAAACATGTCAGAGTATTTCTGACCACCCTATATATTGTTTCCTCGTGCGTGTCTCTCGTGGAAAGACTGTGAAGGTAAAATTACATTCGGTCTTCTACGGAAGCTTAGCAGCACTCGTTCTTCACTCACACCACTCAAGCCTGTAACGGGAAAGGAGGCAGTGACAGTGGTACCCAGAGTACTCTACGAGAGAGGAGGCCCAGTTATAACAGTGTACTCGCATTAAAAAGGATAGCGACTCAAATTGCCGTCCAACCATTCAGATTTAGATTTTTGTGATTTCCCTAGATGTCTAGGAAGAACCCACAGTGGGCCCGTCTATCGTGTAGTGCTCTTCGAGGTAGTGCCACAGTGCAAGTGGCGTTTGTTGTGAAACAGAAACAGCTTGCAAATTGTCGCAGTGCTTATTGAATACTTCGAAACATTCAGTGTAGGGTGGTCCTGGTCTATGTAATTCTGACCCCAAAAGTGTCACACACACTCTGAATACCTGTAGCTTCTAGTCCGGCGATTGTGTCACTCAGCAGAATGTCAGAAATAACAAGACGAAGTCTTTATGGCCCTTTCAAAAATGTTGCACAAGCCTCTTTATTAGATTACGTTCTCTTTGCACATTGCCAGCGAGAGTTTAGTGCAAGGTCGAGGAAAACACGCATATTTGAAACTACAGGCAGTTGCTCTGTAGAGTGTTCATTTGAAACGAAGCTCTCAGATTTCGCTGATTCATCAGCATTTTTGACATTGACGCTATCAATGCACTTCCTTTTTTCTGCTTTCAGGGGGATGGAGCGGGCACCACCTCATCGGGGAAATTTGGAACAACTCTTCCAACATTTCTAGAGTTCTGGATCTTATGTTTGGCAATTTCAACTGCTTGTCGTTTGCTACTCGGCAGACCCTCTGTTTTCTTGAAGCTATTGGGAATAGGCTTTGTCTTAGAGACAGACCAATAAGCAGAAGAGAGGAAAATTGGAGTTTATCCCCCATTCGTCGACAAAATCACCGGAGTGGGGCCCCGATATGAGAAAGGAAGTCGGCCGTGTCATTTTTAAAGAAACAACCCAAAATTTGCTTGAAGCGGTGTAGAAAAACTACAGAAAATCTAAATCTGGAAGGCCAGACGGGTAACTGAAACGCCGACCTCTCGAATATGGGTACAGTGTCTCACGAGTACCCCATCTTTTTCAGTAGCAGCAAGTTGAGTGCCTACTCTTGAACTAACGGCATGCTATCGCGAAGTTTAACTAAGCACCGAAAAGACTGTGTGTAAACTCGTGTAAAATTCTGCCGTCTCTCGCCGCGGCGCTTTGTTATCCTGTTCTGTGTTGGGAAGTTGTTTCCGTGTGTCAAAGTGCTGGATAACGCAGACATCGTTAAGCTAAGAGGTCAAAAAACTTCTGGAAATCCCCCCCCCCCCCTCTCTCTCTCTCTCCCCACTGCCGTAGCTGCATTTTTGTTAGTCCAGAGTCGTTTCCTCCTCGCTTTGGATAATGCAGTAGACGAGTTAAGCAGCTCAGTTAGATGCTGCAGATTAATAGCTTTTTCTTGGTAATCGTTTAGAACAGGTAACAGTTTTTTTACTGTAATTGAGTGCATCCTGTGATGAACTTTGCCTCTCGCGGGCAGTGAAATTATCAGTTATCATCTGAACACGGCTAACAAACCAGGAGAGGAACTACGGAATTTTTAAACCGTCAGTCTGCTTAACATCGGAGGTCATCAGTCCCCTAGAACTTAGAACTACTTAAACCTAACTAACCTAAGGACATCACACACATCCATGCCCGAGGCAGGATTCGAACCTGCGACCGTAGCAGTCCCGCGGTTCCGGACTGCGCGCCTAGAACCACTAGACCACCGCGGCCGGCGTCTCATTTTGGTATGTAACTACAAAATAGCAATTTAATTTATGAACAAACGGCGTGCGGTCGCTGTTTAAATTTTTTTTTTTTTTTTTTTTTTGCGTGTTACAAAATAATTAGCCGTGATCGTTCGCTCACAACTAAATACAGCTTATTGCGTAAACATGAGCGTGAACTGTAGCATTTCGTTGTTTAATGCCCCAGCGTTTTGAAGTGAAATGTACTTAGCATCGCGTGATTTTTCTCGTATCCGGTACACTACATTCTTGCCGTTTCATGCCACATGCAGGATGCAGGTGAACACTGGTACCTGACTGTATAGTGTTCTCACTAACATCTGAGGTATTTTACTGCACCACAAAATGAAACGTTTTGAGCCTCACATCCACCAGTATTGCCAAAATAGCAGCTACTGTTAGAAAAAGAATGTAAAGTTAGTGATACATTCACTCTGGAAATGTAAGTGCTCTGAGTGAAACCCCCAAATATAAAACGTCTAAACATACCCACGTACTTCCTTTCTCGACTTCATTCGTGCAGTTAAGCGCTGCACAACTCTTCACCAATTTCCTTAAAGTACGCTGGAATGTGTCGAGTAAAATTACCACTTACAAATTAATGTACGCATCAGAAAGTATATAATTCTCCATCTGTATCACCACAATAGACTTCAGCATACTAGACTTTAACCATCACAACGGCGTCCACACGAAGGTTAAAAAATATCCCGCGCCTGCAGCACCCTCAGTGAGTTGTATTTACAATGTCATTGGTACGGTAGGTACAGAGCCTTGTCTGGTGGCGTGGCTGTCTGCACGCTGCAATACTGGTGCCCCTCCCCCCCCCCCCCCCCCCAACAGTCTTCTCCGACGGCTAAAGTGTGTCAGTCAAATATTATTTTATTCGAAATATAGGTAACGGATTCGCTGTGTTCATTGTTGCCTTTCTGTTCCACTTTGGACGTAATGTCAGGTTTCTTCATTTGTAATTATCATTTGGTCCGCTTTCATCGATAAAGAGCGATTTAATAGTGTGCGTGTAAACAGTTTGAACTTTCGCATTCCAGCACATACTAAGACTCCTTAGGTAGAAAAATGGTTCAAATGGCTCTGAGCACTATGCGACTTAACTTCTGAGGTCATCAGTCGCCTAGAACTTAGAACTACTTAAACCTAACTAACCTAAGGACATCACACACATCCATGCCCGAGGCAGGATTCGAACCTGCGACCGTAGCGGTCACGCGGTTCCAGACTGAAGCGCCTTTAACCGCACGGCCACACCGGCCGGCAACCTTAGGTAGATGTCCAAAGACTGGGATAGATACTTAAGTTTGTCGTTGTTGTATCTTCACAGTGGTATGCGTGATTGTTCTCTGAGATGTAAACTTTCACGGCCGTCAGTAGCGAGCGACATTCAATAAAGCGACGATTCCCATTGAAAATGTACTCCGCTGATAGTGACGAAACGTCGGATTCTGAAGTGATAGCCCTTAGACCACGTCATAACAGCCCGGAATATTTTATTGTGTTCTCTATGAGCATGCTAGGTGGTGCTGTGGTAAGACACTGGACACGCGCTCGGGAGGACGTCGGTTCGAATGCCACATGCCGTCGTTGTTACATACCACATCTGCCTCGCTTCGACTTGACTCTCTTTTGCTTTTTGGTTTTACACACATCGCCTTCATGGTATTTTTTGGCCTAATGAATTCTGTTATCGATTGGGCGCTAACTAAGTGCAAAATTAGCTCTGTCGCTCTCATTTGCACTTTTCTCAAAATAAATGAGGAAAGCAAGTTTTTTTTCCTGTGGATTCGTGAAGTACACCTGTGGGTCTTACAATATTTACATTTACATGTGGACTACAATATGTTCTTAAACCGCTTTATCATTTTATATTTTATTGAGAGAGAGAGAGAGAGAGAGAGAGAGAGAGAGAGAGAGAGAGAGAGAGAGAAAATACTGACGAAACTCAGCCACGCGATTTCTTCCGCCAGTCTCAGCAGCAGCAGCAGCAGCAGTAGAAAAAGTTATGAGACTATCCAGATGTAAATGTTAACTTATTTCTCTAAATTGCTTAAGGAAACTATTGGAATGATGCTTTCCAAAATTGTCACGGCCGACTTCGTTCTCCATCGATCACTTCTTCGACCTCTGGCCCAAATAATCTTGTCGTCGACATCTTCCTTCCTTTTTATTAGGTTTTTTTTTCATGAAACATTCCCAGTAAATATTTTCTTTACAGAATAAGTGAGATTTATGTGTGTAACTCGTCCTTTGTCTTTTCTCCTTTCTTTCAGTGTCTTATGATTTTTTAAAAATGGCTACAAGACAATGTGAATTTTCACTCCTCCCTTAATGTTTGGCTGTAGTTCACTGAATTTTACTGTGGAGTCAGTAAGTACAAGGTCATTGATTAAGCATAACGTTCGTACAGGGGTTGGGTGAAAATATGGAAATACCATGAGAAATGAACACTTAAACATAAATGCAGGCGCTAGCAAGGCCCCATGGTTGTGCTGTTGTTTTTGACCATCAACGGCACCTGTGCAATGTACTCACTATGTTGCAAGTGGCAGTTGTGGTTAGAACGGTGCTTCGTGTAGTTGGCAGTGCGTTACGTCGGAGCTAAGTGTATTCGAAGGTGGGTAAATTGTTGTTGCTCCTATGGTGGGGGTTTCGTAACCAAGGGAGGCATCGTATTGAAGACGTATACCGCATACAGGTAGAGCGGAAAAATTTCATCCGTTAAATCACATCGCGGACGAAAGAGTGTTGAGTGACTGTAACAGTCGCTCATTTAATAAGAATGCGACAGCTGCAAAAGTCACTGCAGACCCGAATTTGACGCTTGCAAACCCAGTCAGCACCAAAACAACACGAAGTGAGCCTAATAAACAGGGAATACCGGGTCGAGATGGAATTTGAGAACCACACATCAGTGGTGCAAATGCCTGTAACAGGAAAACGTAGCCCGCCCGGTTAGCCATGCGGTCTAATGCACTGCTTTCCGAGCGGGAAGGCGTGCCGGGCCCCGGCACGAATCCGCCCGGCGGATTAGTGTCCAAGAATAGTGTGCCGACCAGTTTGTGGGTGGATTTTAAGGCGGTTTACCATCTCTTTCGGCAAATGCGGGCTGGTTCCCCGTATTCCGCCTCAGTTACACTATGTCGGCGATTGCTGCGCAAACACTGTCTGCACGAAAGCGTACACCATAATTATTCTGCCACGCAAACATTTTGGGTTACACTCCTCCAGTGTGAGACGTTGCCGGGTGTGGTCTACTGGGGCCGAACCGCATAATAACCCTGGGTTCGGTGTGGGCGGCGGTGGGGTGAGTGGACTGCTGTAGCTTGTTGTGAACCACTGAGGGCTACGGCGGGGACGAATCCTCTTCGCCGTTTCTAGGTCCCCAGTTCCATACAATACAATACAACAGGAAAACGTGTCATAAAACCTGGACTGCGGAGCAGTGGAAGAAAGTCATTTCGTCTACTGGGTCTTGTTTCACACAGTTTTCCCCTTATGGATGGTGAGTTTACGCCCGAAGAGTGAAACACGGTGTGGGTTCGGTGGTGATTTGGACAGATATATCGAAGTGTTCTAAGGGCCCCAAGGTCGCATCGCTGCCAAGGATTACGTGTCCGTTTTGGGTGATCAGGTCTATCCGAAGGTACAGTGTTGTTCCACAGTGGTGATGATGTGTTACAAGATGACAGGGCCCCTCTTCCCTCAGCTCGCACCGTCGACGACTGATTTTATGAGCAGGAAGATGAACTGTCCCATCTTCCCTGGACACCACCTCACCAGATCTCGATATTGTTGAGCCTTTGTGGTCAACTTAGGAGAAAGCATGCATGATGGCTATCCACCTCCATCATCGTTGTCTGAGCTTGCTACCATTTGGCAGACAAGATGGTGTAAGATTGTCTTAAAAACCGTCCAGAAACTGTGTTTATCCACTACGATATGACAGGAGCCTTTTTAAACGCCAGCTGCTTCCCTACGTCTTATTAGGCAGGGTAATGTGCTGTGTTTTTGGTGGTCCCGTATTTTTGTCCGTAGCTTCAGTGCAAAGTTTTTTCTCTTTTTAACAGTACTCTATTTAACTGGAAATCTGGCAGCAGTCAATAGTTCACAGGTCGTTCAAATCTTGTAACGTAGTTGTAAGATGTCTTTCGAGAATCGAAAGTCTTACTCCTTCAGATTAGCTCAAATAAAGTGCAGCGGCACTGGAAAATTTTATTTTCGTATGTTTCCGATATCCACTTTACACGGTAGAAACTTACTTAGGACGCAAACGCCCCGCACTCAGTCCATTGTTACAAAGATCTTCCCTCTTTTTTCCGAAAGATTCTTTGCTGTAATACCTGCTCCGAGGTGTATGACGTTACTTTCATGGTGTCATCTGTAATTTATTATGCACTCCGATAGTTTTGTTACAATCAAGAACGTAATAGACTTTCTGATACATTAGCAACAAATTTTTCCGTGTCGGTTGTAGGCTTTGCAGTGCAGAGCAACCACTAACTTACATAACGGCCACTTCCTTCCTTCCTCGTATCAGCGTGAACAGACGGTTGCATAGTTAAAGCCGCTTTCAACGTTTGCATGCGTCTCAGAGGCACAACGACAAAGAGAGAGAGAGAGAGAGAGAGAGAGAGAGAGAGAGAGAGAGAGAGAGAGAGAGAGAGAAAATCAAATACACGTTGTGTATAAATTAGCTTTACAACTTAACACTTTAATATCTTAGAAACTATACTGTATGATAACAAATGCTTTCAACTCTTACTGTTTTGTTTCGTCAGTCATTCACATCACCGGCCGAAGTGGCCGAGCGGATCTAGGCGCTACAGTCTGGAACCGCGCGACCGCTACGGTCGCAGGTTCGAATCCTGCCTCGGGCATGGATGTGTGTTATGTCCTTAGGTTAGTTAGGTTTAAGTAGTTCTAAGTTCTAGGGGACTGATGACCTCCGATGTTAAGCAGACTGACGGTTTAAAAATTCCGTAGTTCCTCTCCTGGTTTGTTAGCCGTGTTCAGATGACAACTGATAATTTCACTGCCCGCGAGAGGCAAAGTTCATCACAGGATGCACTCAATTACAGTAAAAAACCTGTCACCTGTTCTAAACGATTACCAAGAAAAAGCTATTAATCTGCAGCATCTAACTGAGCTGCTTAACTCGTCTACTGCCCTCTTAGTGGCACGGACAGTGTCTAGTCGGAATTCCGACCTCACCACGTACGATTCAAGATATCTCCGGTGACTTGGTCAAATGCATCACGAATGTGTGCGTTGGTTCTAACCGTGGTTCGGTACACCAGATCCGTAGGCACCGATTTTGTCGGACTCCTTCTAAACGTGCTTTGTCCACGGTGGCGTCTGAAACAGACAGACAACCTAACCCCTTTTTATGGAGGACACTACCTATTACCTTAAATGACGTATGTCAAGCCCGAATAGTTGCTCGGGACGGCGGTTGTCTTCCATACCGTGTTGTCACGTTTCGTTGCACTTAAATAGCGGACGTCCTCTATATGAAGCAGTTCACACACTGGGCTTTCTCCCGTGGCGTCCCCATTTTATCAGGTTTTAAAGTTCATTTTGTGTTAAAATTCCGTCACGTGGAAGGTAAAAGAACGACGTTGATTTACCTTATCACATGTTGAAAACCATTTGGTAATATCTAAGATAGTCTAAAGTTGTAACGATAATTTATGGTCACCCTGTAGATCATGACGCATTGAAGCGATTGCATGATTGCTGGCAGTCCGGTTTATTATTCATATATATATATATATATATATATATATATATATATATATATATATATATATATATATAAATTTATTTGGCTTTTAATCACTTGATTAATCAGCTAACTTTGTAATTAATAAAATTGTAAAGCCTTCTTTCAACGCAGAACAGTATTGTTGGTCCTCTCTTCGACTATACCGTCGTCCAGGTAAAACACGAATGACTCCCACTTGGCATAATAGGAGATACGGAGACAAAGTTGTATCCGTAGAGAATTTACTAATTCACGCCCTAATTATTACAGTTACCAGTAGCACCCGAAACATAGCATACACTATCAGACTGTGAGACTTTAACTTCTTTTGCGAAAAAAACTAAAAAACTGAGTGCTCATCTAGCAGTGGAAAAATTTGTACCCGGAATTAGTAAAAATGGTTCAGATGGCTCTGAGCACTATGGGACTTAACATCTGTGGTCATCAGTCCCCTAGAACTTAGAACTACTTAAACCTAACTAACCTAAGGACATCACACACATCCATGCCCGACGCAGGATTCGAACCTGCGACCGTAGCGGTCACGCGGTTCCAGACTGAAGCGCCTTTAACCGCACGGCCACACCGGCCGGCAGCCGGTTTCTTAAGTTTCGGGCTGTACAGTGACGCCTTTTGATACAAACGTCCAGATGGCAGTACTGAGGACTTCTTATAATAGCTAAAATGCTGCAGTTCCTGTAAGATACTTGGAGAACATACATGAAAAATCATGAATGCTTTAATCTGCCGGCACCGACAGGAAAACAGACTTCAGAAAGAACTTCTCACGTCATTAATTTATTTCTCGCGTCACTTTCCTGTTGGTACTACTACGGCGGTCTAATACGTTTGTTTTCAAGCAGACTACTTCGGGACGCATATACCGTAAAATGTGTCTTAATCAGAAGTGAAGGTGATTGGTTTGAGCTTCGGGTGCGATAGCTTCTAGACTACAGAGACGTTTCTCGAAGGACACGAGATAATCAGTCACGTGCTGTGAAAAAATCTTTTCTCTCTCTCTCTCTCTTCCTCTTCTTCCCTCCCCCTCTCTCCCGCCCCCTTCCCCGCCCGTCCCACACAGTTAGCTGATATTGCTCATACCTCGTGCTTCCTGTGCTCTCAGTCGCAGTCCAAACAAACTACGATGCCTTTTGACTTTGGTGCCATCCGATAGCGGGCTAGATGCCCTCTGGCCACATCCGCGCGCTTTCGTCTGTTGCTGATAATTTCTCGAAATAAAGTTTAGGAGCTTCGACGTTGGATGTTCTCCAGAAAATGAACGTACATTACCTTGGTATTTGCCATTTGTGGCAAGACTCTTTACAATGCAGGACGGAAGCTACACTATCCGGCAAAAAATCTGAAGTACCCAGAAACATCGTCGAATGTTAGTGTAATTTTGTACACACACTTACCATCGGCAGGTATGTAATGTATTACAGGTGTAATTATCTGTGTCAGGTAGAACGACCACCTGAGCCCATTAATGTTGATCGTGTTCGGTGTTGTTACCAGAACTGGTGAGGTATAGAAGGGCGTTGAAGAGCGTCAGATGTTGAGTGATCGCTGTGAAGGGCACGGGAGTACTGCTTACTCGTGTGGAACAGCGTTATCAGCATTTGGCGCAGTTAGTAAGGAGTCTCGTTGTGGATCTACATTTGGCCGTCTGATCGAATCGTGCAGTATCCAGATTTGTGGTACATTCGGAAGTGGCAGTGATCCAGTGTCGGACTGCGTGCGAACGTGAGGACTGGCATACTCGGCATCAGGGTTCCGGTCGACCACGTCTGACCACAAGGGAGGGTCGCCGTGTTGAGCACCAAGTACATCGTCACCACTTTCACGTCGGCGCCTGCCATTGGACAACAAGTAATGGACCCCGTGTCATATTGTATGTCATCCTGCACCATAGGTCGGAGACTAGCGGGAATCGGAGGAGAATTTGCGTCCCATGCGTAGACTGCACAGCACGAACGGCTGAGTTTGGAATGGTGCCATGACCGGGAAGCGTGGTCTTCAGATGAATGGCGTCGCACTGTGCTTAGCGGTGAATCGCATCTCTGGACTACCCGCGATGACCATCGTCGGCGCGTACGGCAACGACTTGGGAAGAAGTCCTACTCTTCCAAGGTTTTGGAGAGTTGCGGCAGTGTCACTGGCGGCATAGCATGGTGACCCTTCAGGTATGATTCAGGTCACGACAGGTTGTGCTTGAGGGAATTCTGACGGCACAATCGTACGCCACGGACAGCCTGCGTCATCGCATGTTATTTCTTATGCGACAGTGTCTTGGTGCCATTTTTTTTCGACGCAACAGTACTCGTCCACATACAGGACGTCTTTGTACGAACTGTCTGTATGATACTGATGTGCTCTATTGTCCAGCAAGAGCAGCATTTCTGTCTCCGAAAGAACATGTTGGACCAGCTCGATGTCAATTCCGTGCCACTGCCAGTATCCAGGAGATAAACGACCTCCGACAAAAATTGTGGACTGTCTTGTCTTACGGCACCTTGCCCAACTGAACCGGAGCTTGCATCCACGTTAGATGGGCTCCAACGCAATACTGATCGGTGGGCTCTTCCTGGCAGAGTTATGTACCAACATAGCGATTATTTGTCCTCTTCGATTTGCATATGGAGCGGGAAGAAAAATTATCTCTTGTACGCCTCAGTACACGCGTGAAGTCTCTTCATCCATTACCCTTCATGAGGTAACAGAATTATTACACTGTTTTGATCGTAGCAGTGAGTCTCTGAATTCATCCGATATTTACTGTCGTGTCTGCTTGACAGCTTGTTCAAAACGCTGGTGTAATAATCTAGAAAATATCACCCTAACTTCTTGTTTTTGATGCCTTGTACACATGCACCGCAATTTCCTATAAACGTCTCAACAGTCCAGTGTTCCATGATAGGCGCTGAGCGCATCACGTTTCTGTGTCTCGCTCGAAATAGTCCTTAGAGTTCTCTCCGTGCTATTCCAATGACCTCGGGGTTTCGACGTTTGCAGGGTCTTGGTATTTTTTTAAAACGGTTTATTTTCCGGAAGAATCTCGCGCAGTTTCACAAAGACCGTACCAGTTTCGACTGTCACTGGCGATCTTCGTATCATAAGAAGGAGCCCTTTGAGAAAACCACATTGCTAATCAGTGACAAGAGATTGGAATATGTTTCCCATAATGATCGGAAGTTGATTGCTTCCTTCGTATGATCAGAAGATCGTCTGTGACGGGAGAAAAGGGTAATTTCTAGGTGTAAGTGCTACCCGACCAAAATAGTATTGCACTTGGCCTCCCACGGCCGTTATCGAAAACACGCGACGACGTAACCGTAAACAAGTACAGTGGTGACTAAGGAAAGCGCATAGCACTTAACGACTTCAAGAGTGTTGTACGTGTACTATCAAGTGTTCAGCGTATCCTCGTGAAATTTCACGACAAAAACTTGCGATAAACCGACCGAAGCGCTCTCACTTCCAGCGCAGGAATAATGTGGTAGAGTTATATGTGTGATTCTGCCGGAAACTAAACTGTTAAAATACTTTTTTAAACAATCACTGACCTCTCCAGCAAGTGCCAATGTTGTTCTTGTCAAAAATTGTGAGAAACGTTTGCCCTAATATGAATATAGAGTAGGATATCCTCCACTATGGGTTCTGCCGAATCTTCTGGCATTTTTGCCTGGCTCCCCGTAAATATCTACAGAAATACGATATTCATATGTGCTTTTCATTCAAATAATAGTGATCATTTCAGTTAGTTTTAACTCGACTCTCTTCTCGTCGCACTCCAAAAGTGTTTATGGTTGTTACATGCTACTTCAGGTCCACATATCTTCATCCATGAAAGTACTTCAAATTGGTTGGAATTTTGTGAATAGAGTGTTTCGTCACTTGTTAACTTTTATTTATACTTCAGTGTTACTTTCTTCTCTGCACACTTTTTATTTCCTGATTCTAAGCCTCTCCATCAACTGCTTCCTGATACCCTTAGAGGCTGTAACATTACGAATAACTGCTGCATAAAACGTGTGACTGACAAGAATGACGATAAACGCAAATCATGCGTAATGTATGCGACACAACTGATTTACAAAATACGTTTTGTGCTCCAGTATCGTTGCAATGTTCCAATTAATATTTCGTGTTACATAAAGCAGTTGTTTTTACAATTTGTGTGATTTATGTATAATGACACAGATGTAAGAAACCCATATCATTTATTAAAAATGTCATACCTCACCTTCCAAAAGGAAGTTGCAGATGAAGTAACTGATACCCTCTTGTCTCGAAAATCGCAAACTGAACTGTAGATACCTCGTCTCGGAACCATACACTAAACGCACATAACCCCCTACTAATATTATACATTACCAACGTTTGGGAGGGATGATGTCTCGCTGCTCGGAAGTGTTCACATCATTTGCAGGGCTCTTTATTTTCTTCAGCTGATATTACACTTCCACTGCTTCATGCTACAGATTCCAGTCAATCTTGTACATGAATTATGACATGGCGTTCGTGACTCACTTTTCATATGTGCTTACAGATGGCGTTAATTAATCGCCTTAATAATTAAAAAGACGTAATCTGTTCAGTTTCAGTGAAAACCACCGAGCTGTGTCTGCAGATTTAGCGGAAGTATTTGGATGTCTTTGTTTGACGGATCATCCCAGAATATGACAGAAC
This sequence comes from Schistocerca serialis cubense, assembly GCF_023864345.2. Taxonomy (NCBI): domain Eukaryota; kingdom Metazoa; phylum Arthropoda; class Insecta; order Orthoptera; family Acrididae; genus Schistocerca; species Schistocerca serialis. The sequence continues at coordinate 422,248,802 of NC_064641.1, forward strand.
AGATTATTTACAGGTAGTTTTCGTGCTCACCGTACAAAGCGACAGGAATGGGGGGGGGGGGGGGCTATTGTCCTGTTTGTAATGGAAACATCGGAAATGAACTGTCCTTAATGCATCAGCTATAGAAATATGTAAGCGTTGACCTCAGTCAAAGAGCTTGACTTTGGCTGCGTAGCGGATCTATGCAACAAATGTCGGCTGCTTGCGTGTGAGCAACAGAAGGGGCTAAAGTGTCTGGAATAAAGAATGTCCTTCAAGACGTTGTCACGGCTAGTCCGTCAGTGAAAGCGTCGCCTACTTCCACGTCTCCCGCTGCTGCCTTACTTTCTCTTAGTGTTCGTAGTACGACGCAGCTACGTAATTGCAAGACGAACTCCGTTTGTTTTCTTCATATAGTTAGAGTAGTTGACGATTAAACCGTCGTCGTACCGCTGTGATATCAGTTCACGGGATACGTGGGTGTTAGGCAGACAGCAAGTGCCGGAACTGGAAACTTCTTCCCCTTAAGTCTGAATTAAATTTTCTGCCGGACTACCGTTGCCTGATTTTAGGTTTGTCCGGAAATGGCCGAAAAAATTTAAAGTAGTGGGACAGCCCACAGCCGAACTCGCTTTACAAAACGAAGTTCGACAAATAAGATATCGTTGTCATTTTGGGTGTCCCCCAGGGTTCAGTTCTTGGTCCACTATTTTTTGTCTACTTCTCAATGATATTTCATCTGAGTTACATGCTTGTAACTATCACTTATGCTAACGACATCCAGCTGTATCGAAGCGCCATCGCTAAAAGTGTGGCTTCAGCCGTATAAGTATGAAGGATGACCTTTCTTCAATATCACAAAACTCCAAGAAATCAATAGCTGATGCTCATATCGAACAGAAATTTGGGCAGCAAATATTTTCGTAAAGCAGTTCCTCAAATACTTTTAGATGGTAACTACTTTACATATTAAAAAGCAGTAGAAGATCCTAGTATAGTCTTGGATGAATAGCTGAAGTGGGGAGGACAAACTTTTACAGGACGCAAGGCATCACTCACTTTGCTGCCTACAACTCAGGAATTTGGAAAAAAAGGGTTTCCATCAAAAAAAATAATAATAAAAAATAAAAAATGCGGTTTCTAATCCTATCTTTGCTATGGTGATGTAACTCAATAAGGCTCAGCTACGACTCAAAAGATGCCCTAAGCTAGCCTTGAATGAATGCTTGTGTAAGATGTGTGTCTAACACACAGTTGTTTGATCACATCGACACTCACTCACACTCAGTCTGGCCGCGGGAGGACTGGCGACGTGGCTCTTTTACACGCTCCACCTTCTACGCTGTTTTTTCTCCACTGGATTCTTAGTCACTAGGATCCACGATATTTCTCCTACTGTATTAAATGCATGTCATCATTCCATAACTGCAATAAAACATATGATAATACGTCCAGGATTTGTACTGTACGCGTGTATAGCATTAAATGTTTCTCCATCACAGCCATCTGAGCCATGCTATTGTGTGAACAATCCATCCAGTAACCTGCGTCTGATCCAGAACATGCTCGGCATAATCCAGCTGCCTTCCTTCTGGCCAACAACGAACCAGTACTCCTGTCTCAATTGCCTCATTGTCAACAGTATCCCAGCTTTCCTAGTCTCTATCAATTACTAATATATTTTTTTGCAGCTGCTAAATGTAACCTGTTATTTCTCCCACTTTGCCGGAAGAGTTAAATTTTTCCCCTGACTTGAAGACATTAAGACTGAAATTATTCCAGTACCATATGTTCATTATTGTAACTTCATTATTATTTGCATGTCATATAGTTCACATGTTGCAGAGTTAACTCTCGAAGGAGATGAGGTTAGATGTAAGAGAGGATCTGGAGCCCTAATATTGCAAGTGGAATACAACAACAAAGAAATTCTCTCACCCTTTGCGAATACATTCTGTTGTCCCTTTAGCTTAATGTAGTGCAGGCACAATATACCACTTTCCGCGAAGGATAGGGTGGAGGTATCGATAGAAGCCGGCGGTATTAATTTGTTTTCGCTTGTTGCCAATCTTAGTAAACAATATTGTTGGCGGTACTATTGTAGAGTAATATTTTATAATTTGTAGCAACAAGATTTCTGTTGCGCTCGTATAAATTGTTTAAAATGTCGTTACCTCAGTGTCTCACGTGTGATCTGGGTGAAATACTGATGCGTGTTTATTTTTATACACTGCCTAGTATGGAAAAGTGGTGTTTGTGAGAGGCAGAGATCCCTCCCAGCAACTCCGATGGAAGCATTAATCACGGCCCCACGTTTTGCGGAAAAAAACTGCGGATGTAACGGGCCTAAGTGTGTATTCAGTGCAGAGGTTTCCAAGCTTTTGCTGTGACGGAACACTTTGACAGTCCTGCTACTTTGATGGAACACTAGATTTTGAAGGTCAATTAAAGTTTTCAAAAATGATAAAAATGTTTTATTCAGTGACCAGCCGACGAACCTGGCATTGCCCGGGTATTCATTTTGCCAGTTTTCTATTGATGTCCTCGAAAACACCTTTGAAATAATGAAACAGTCGTACAAAGAAATATGCATAATGTACAAATGTATAAGTAAAGTACCCAAATTGAAAAACATGATCCTATACAGTTTCTGTATGCTGGTCGCAACTGCTTCGCGTGTCCACAGCACGATTTTGTAAACGTCTGTATAGCAACGCCTCTTCGTAGCTCTGTAGAACGACTACCGTTTGCGCCTACAGCTGTTAGCGCTTTGCAGTCTAAAGCTGTCAAAAGCGCTGCCAGGTGTCAGGGATTTCCTTAAGTTGACTTGACTGTAAGTGTACCTTAATAGTAAAGAATAAATGCGTCAAAAGTTCATTGAAGGTGTGGCAATTTTTCACGCATCTCACTGTTTATGACGTCATATCTCCTGAACTAAGATAGATAGGTCGTTCTTACCCGCACAGCGATTCTTGCCTGACGGCGGTATGTGTAGAAAGTCTGGTTGAAATCGGTCCATTGGTTTAGTATGAGATGTGGAAAACACTCACTCACTCACTCACTCACACATACACACATACAAAAGCAAAAACCAATATGCACATACATGGATTTCTTCAGTTGTAAATCGCAACAATGACAGAAGTCATAACATTAAAAAAAATATATTAGTATAGTCAAAATGTCACAACAAAATCGCCCTGTTATTAATAGATTTTCGTCGAGCACTATTCACAGTTTGGGGAACCGGGATTCAGTGATATTCTACTCACAATTAGTTGCCCAACAGTTCTAAGCTATACGAACAAAATTTTCTTCTGTTGTCCAAAGGGCCATGAACACTGGCTTCGAAGGTTCAGGCATGTAACTCGACGTTCGTAACTTTAGCCTTGAAGAACTCTTCGATCAACAGCTTTCTGATTTATGATTGACAAACGGAACTTCTTTCAGCTTGACCTCATTAATCTTGGGAGAAAATTTCTGCGAAGTTTGGAAAGCATGACAGTGTGATATTGAGCTGTAATAAGTACGGGTGAGTGGTGTTCGGATAGCTCAACCTCCGCCCCCCCCCCCCCCCCCCCAAAAAAACTAGGTTCTGGGTTCGCGTCCCCGCTCGGCACTAAGTTTTAATTGGCCAGAAAAGTGTCGCTACAGCGCACACTCCACTGCAAAGTGAGCGGATCGGTTCCGGCGACAGGCGCGGTGTGAACGAGCGAGCCGGTGGCCGGGCGCCTGCGTGCCATTAGCGTCTTGTTGGCGGGTCGCCGCCAGCCTGACTTGCGTCAGAGGTTGGGCGCCACGCAGACAAGCAGCCCGCGACGTCAGCAGTGGCGGCAGCGGCCCGCCGTCCCCATGACATTGGCGGCGGCCCGCCGCGGCGCACGTACGCGCCATAAACCTCGCGACCGGACCGGCCGGCAGCTGGCGGCGACGGACCAGACTGCACCAGCAAAACTCTTGACGTCCGTATTATTCCCCCCATATCCGCTGTGCTTCGTGCACGGCTTGAACGGAGCTTTGGCGTCCTGTAACTACGAAGAGTTAGTTTTTGTGTTAAACCATGTGTTGCCGATGCTGCACGTACCTCGTTCAGATGTGGAAGGACGTCGCATCAAAACGTTTTTCTAAGGCGCTGCAGTCATGGACTGTGCGGCTGGTCCCGGCGGAGGTTCGAGTCCTCCCTCGGGCATGGCTGTGTGTGTTTGTCCTTAGGATAATTTATGTTAAGTATTGTGTAAGCTTAGGGACTGATGACCTTAACAGTCAAGTTCCATAAGATTTCACAAACATTTGAACATAACGTTTTACATTTTTGCCCTCGAAAGTCCTCCCAGTTGTGCTCCAAACACGACTTAGTCCGTAGATATAACTTATTCTGGACAGTAATTATTCGCCGTGGACGGAAAGTGACGTCCAAATGGGTCCTAGAGCTCCTAAAAACACAGGCTTGCGCATACACCAGTTTGTTTCCCAGCGAATGCTGAACAAAGCATGTAGCTTATGCGAACTGTGCTGTTTTGTTAAAGTTTTCTGAAATATTTTAGAAGTGTCCTGCAGAGAGCCTTAGATCGTGCTATTTTGAGTTTTCATTCCGGTCATGTTTACATCGATATGTGGATTAGACACAAAAATCTCGCGTTTTATTTGCGTATTGCTGCTTTTCTTTGCAGTCGGAATCAAAAATAAACGTGCAAAAAACCATGTATATTTCTGTGATAGAATCGCATCCTATGTTTATCGAATATTCAAATTGAATTCCACAAAGAAAATAAAACAGTGACGTTTATTAAATCATGTACAGGGCTCCGATAAGAACGAGTTTGCGCGGCTGCATCTAAAGTGCATATTTGCGCAATAACCAAATATAAATACGAAACTCACCAAACACGGCACTTCTAGTCGAATAATAATAATGAGCGTATGGCATTGGTGGCCGGGAGACCCCTCGCGGGGCGGTTCGTCCGCCGCTCCAGAAGTTCTTTAACACCACTACGGCGACTTGCGAGTGAATGAGGATGAAATGATGGTGAAAGACACACACACCCAGTCATCTCGAGACAGAGAAAATCCCTGACCCCGCCGGGAATCGAACCCGGTGTGAAGCGAGAACGCTACCGCATGAAAGCTTGCGTCGTTAAATTTCCAGGACACACAAGAACTAACTTAACAAATGATTTTTATTTCAGTCTTTGAACACAATATGAATTCTTTAGACGATGACGGGTTTCAGTCCGTAATGACCATCCCCAGATCTTTCTCACACCATATCCTAAAGTGATAAGGCCATAGTGGCATCGTTAAAGCCATTAGCCAGTTGCAATTATGACTGTCTGGACGGTGCGGCCTATTCTCCACCTTATTTTAGATCTATATGACGATGCTATGCTGATTATATTTATGTTTTGACGATGCCATTATGGCCTTATCGCCTTAGGACATGGTGTAAAAAAGATCTGGGGATGGTCATTACGGACTGAAACCGGTCATCGTCTAAAGAATTCATATTGTGATCAAAGACTGGAATAAAAAGCATTTGACAGTATTGGATCACTGAATACGCGACCATGTCGCAGATGGTGACACACTTAACACTTACACAGTTCCTTCTCCAAGATAAAGCACAAGTTATGTGTAAATATGGAAAATGGCTAAGTTGGCAAAGGACCGACTATCTCTACTGTTAATTTCAACCTTTTGCATTCTTCCAGTTAAATATGAAGTAAACCACAATATTTGAGCTTATCTAGAAGAATTTCATGATTCACACAGTTAAAAGCCTTTGAGAGATTACAAAAAATCCCAATGGGTGGTGATCGGTTATTCAGAGCATTCAATATTTGATCAGTGAAAACATATATAGCATATACTGTAAGGCACACGTATTGTACTCTAAATACTGTATGTTCTGGAATGTTTTGCTGTGTTACGATATTTTGGGGCTGCTGAATCCCTATAGGCAGAATCTCTGTTAAGAGGCAGTACTTTCAAAACAGCTAAAAAAACTCTTACGTTCGAGTATCACATACTATTTTTACTATTAAATATTGCTTCAGGTCATAATAAACATTATTTACTTACAAAACATAACTATCTGTTCCGTCCGGGTTTCCAGTTTTCGCGACGACAGTTCACAGTCCATTTTTTCTTCTCTCCGAATCTGCTGGGAAACGAACCATTCTAAATCCACTTCTAGAATGGTTAGAACAGTTTATGGCAGCACAACCACCCATAATTTCGTGCTAAATAACGTGACACAAATCCTATACCACCGCAGTACGTTTACACTTCAGAGCTCTGGGAAACAGAATGGCGGATGCTCCGGCTCGTCCTTACAGGAGCCGTAGTGCGTCCCAGGGAAGTCCGATAGGAATGCTCAGTTTCAGCTAGCTGGTTGCGCGTCGACCAATATTTCCACTTACAATTATAGTTTTACCCTAGATTCTTTCGGGATTATCTCTAAAATACCGTAAAAATCTGAAAAATGCCCTGATTTAGGGCATTTCGTTGCAATAATGAACAACATACTATTTCATCGATTTAATAACATTTGTAATACTCTACAAAACAGTCCTAGATTTGCAGGATCATAAGCTGAAGCATTACTTTTACATCTTTTCCAGCACTTAGCATGTTTTCTAGCATTCCCAGTTTTGTATGGAGCTAACAGTTTCTCTTGTCTGTTTTTTTCATTTTTGAGAAGACTCAGTAACCTTCCTACCTCAGTGTTTGAAGACAAAACTGCTAGTAAAAGTGAAATGACCGCTTAGAGGTTTTCGTAAATAATATTGCCACGGTGATAGGTCGGGCTTTTAGACTGCCTTATCCCCATAAATTTCAGCTGCAATTTTTTTTCTCTCCCCCACACCTTCAACACCAAAGTGCTTACCTTCGATCAACGCTTGATGTCTCCATTCATTGTCTGCTTTTTGCTTTCTGCCTTTTGCTTTTTGTCACCAAAAAAATTAAAATGGCTAACCACATCTTTCACAGACAGATACTCAAGATTTTTTGCTACTTGGTATTACTCTTATATATAGGCGGTATAACCGCTCAGCTTTTGATAAGATTACTGTTGGTATAATAAGACAAAACTCCGATGCCGCCCGTAACAACGGCAATGGCATAGTTAATATAGTAAGCCAAAATTACACATTGCATTCATGAATAATATGAGGGAATCCCCTTTAACAAACCTGTCGGTTTCAAATGGTTCAAATGGCTCTGAGCACTATGGGACTTAACATCTGTGGTCATCAGTCCCCTAGAACTTAGAACTACTTAAACCTACCTAACCTAAGGACACCACACACATCCATGCCCGAGGCAGGATTCGAACCTGCGACCGTAGCAGTCGCGCGGTTCCGGACTGAGCGCCTAGAACCGCTAGACCACCGCGGCCGGCCAAACCTGTCGGGACTTACAGTAAATAATACATAGTGGTACTTACTATAACTAATAGGGTTACCACCTTAAGTTCGATATTACTCCACATTTCCCTAGATTCCTGTCGAAATGAAATACCCTAAACAACACGTAATGTAAGACGTTTTACCCTAAAAAAGGATGAAACCCGTAGAAGTGGAAACACTGGCATATGCTTACTTCTATGTAACACCATTTCCACTTTCCACTGCGCCAGTGGTGGTGATGAAAGATCAACGGGACTATCAACAGGCAGCTAACGACTCGCAGCGTCTCTGATGTGACATTAACATCAGCGATTTTCGATTATTTTGTATGTCTGCATCTTCTCACCCCCACCCCTACGCATGATAGAGCTAGGGAGACTTTATCCCCTGGTGTCTCTTCCACATAGTAACTCATGTGTGGAATAATTTCAACCAGACTTGGAACACATGATACGCTATGTTTCGCTTGTTAAACCCCTTCCATCTCAACCACAAACTGTCTGAATGACTATCACCGGACTTTTTCATATCAACTTGGCATCACTGAAAGCAAAGTTTTAGAGAGAGAGAGAGAGAGAGAGAGAGAGAGAGAGAGAGAGAGAGAGAGAGATTATGGCATGCTGAGTGTATCAGGAATGACGCTTGATGGACTGATTAATTTTTCTATTCATTCGTATATTTTCCTATGTGGAGTAAATTTCTATTTGTTCACTTTTTCTCATACAAAATGCTTAATGTTTCTAAACTTCTACAAAGCTCAAGCAAATGATCTAATATTACTTGGGAAAATGTATGACATAGAGGTGTATTAACCTTGTTTATTATTGTCTGTTTCGGTAACATACCGTCTACACGGTATAAAAAAGACACTAATATTATTCACATCTCATTACCGTACTGACATGGAGGAACCACACTCTAACAACAAACCCTTCATAATTGTGCATAGGATAGCGCTGTCATACATTTTCTAAACTACATTATTGCTGTTGTAAGTCGCGTAAAAAAAAAAGTTCCTGATATTACTTGGTACACGCCCGGAAATCAGGCACCGGGCATGCAAAGTTTACGAAAGCCGTTCCAATTCGTCGCCCGTTGTATTAAGTTCGCAAGTTTCACATCGATTTTAAAATTCCAAAGGTGTAGGAATACATTTGTGATACTGAATGTCATGTCAATCTGTGTGGAGAGCGTTGTGTGTCCAATGTATAACTTTCCCTGTGTGTGAATGTATATTAATTAGTTAAAAGAAAAGTAATCATTGGATACAAAAATTTTAAACGAGTGAATAAGTGAACTGTTAGATAAAATACAGTTCGATGTCCTTCGTTTTGGTCTGAAGTTGTATTTCAGTCTATGAAATACTTCAGCATGTGCTGAGCCATTTGAATCAGACGATTAAAACAGCCAATTAGAGTGAGCAACAAACGCACACTGTTCCTTGATTTGCTGTTGATCCCTCTGAAATAACAAGAAGTTCAACAAGAGTGAAGGAAGTGTCCTTCACGGTTAGTTGGTTTGCTGTTTTCTCTTGAATATGTGCCTATGCAGTTTATTAAAAACTTATGGCGCCACTGCTGTTTTTGCTAGTTCAGAACCGCAATAACGATTTATAATCCCATTAAGTGCGTAGTTTGTTCCGGCTAACTCATTGCTCTCTATTCTTAAAATACTTTAATTTTGCAAAACGTGGTAAAATTGAGAATCAGGAAGGAAGTTGTGTTCATTGTTTGAATCTGTATTTCGGAATAAGTGTAACAAATCGCAGAAATATGTAGAGAAAAGTTCACGTATGCCGAGTGGGCAGGCAGTCTTATTGCGCTTACGAGATGCTGCGCAATGTGTCAGATAGTTCATAACATCATCAAGCTCTCTCAGAATGTCTTGCCGTCTATTCTACAGTACTCGGAGTGTTCTGAATGCCTGCCAAGTCTCACAGAAACAAGAGAACGAAAATGCCTTGCCACGCTAAAATGTGTTTGAGATTGCAACCGCCGGCCGCGGTAGTCGAGCGGTTCTAGGTGCTACAGTCTGTAACCGCGCGACCGCTACGGTAGCAGTTTCGAATCCTGCCTCGGTCACGGATGTGTGTGATGTCGTTAGGTTAGTTAGGTTTAAGTGGTTCTAAGTTCTAGGGGACTGATGACGTCAGAAGTTAAGTCCCATAGTGCTCAGAGCAATTTTTTTAGGTTGCAACCAAGTCAGACTGAAGACAGATATGTGGGGAATTCGGAGCCGTCCTGCGAGGATGTTCTAATTGTAAGTCGTTTAGGTCAAAGCGAGAGAGCTGCTGTATTGTTCAGGGAACAGAGACGGCAGTCCTTGGCAAAAACATCTCTTCGCATAAACACTACACCGTAACTACAGAGAGCAAATCTTCAATTAAATAAGGATGGGGGCGCCGAGGAAGAATGGGGATGGATGCAATTTGTAGGAGAATTAAAGAAACCTTTGTAGAAAACAGAGACAGCTATATGAATGTCAAGAGCTCAGGCGGCAAGGCCGCTCTGAGTAAAGAAGGGAAGGATGCCAGTTGGAAGTAGTACACTGATCAGCTAGGACATTATAACCACCTACCTGATAGCCGACATGTCCACCCTTGGCACGGATAACAGCGACCACGTGTCGTGGCATGGAAGCGGTGAGGCATTTGGTAGGTCATGATGGGAGTTGGCGTCACATCTGCACGCACAAGTCACCTGATTGCCGTATATTCCGGTGAGGGGTGCGAAGAGTTCTGAAGCCACCTTCAATCACACCCTCAAATGTTTCGATCAGATTCAACTGAGGGTCAGCAAATCAACTGGAACTCGCCACAGTGTTTCTCAAACCATTCCATCACGCTCCTGGCCTTGTGACATAGCACATTATCTTGTTGAAAAATGCCGTTGGCAAACATAATCGTCATAAAGGGGTGTGCGTTGTCTGCAACCAGTGTACGATACTCCTTGGCCGTCGTGGACCCATGGATGCCCACATGAATGTTCCCCAGAGCATAATGGAGCCGCCACCAGCTTCGCTCCGTCCCGCAGTACAGGCGTTAAGATGTTCTCCTGAAAGGTGACGGATTCGCTCCGTCCCGTCAGCATGATGGAGAAGGTATCGGTATTCATCATACCACGCAACGCTCTGGCATTGCGGTAACGTCCAGTGCCGATGGTCACGAGGTAATTTCAGTCGTAGTTGCCGATGTCGTGGTGTTAACATTTGCACATGCATGGGTCGTCGGCTGCAGAGGCCCGTCGTTAGGAGTTTTCGGTGCATTATGTGTTCACACACATTTGTACTCTCCCCTGCCTTGAAGTCATGCTAGTTTCGCCAAGTGCTGTTCGCCAACTGTCCTCTTACTACTCTGCCCAGCCTCCGACGTCCGACATCTGTAATGAGGAGTGGCTGCCCAACACCACGACGCCTGGACGTTGTTACACCTCGGTTTCGTCACGTGTTGAAGACACTCACCACAGTACTTGTCAAAGTTGTGTAGTTTCCAAAATGCCTGTGTGGGCTCTCACCATTTGCCCTCGGTCAGATAAATTCCGCACCTTCCCATTCTACACGTTTACTGATACTGCTTAATCAGTGTACATAGAAAGGTTATACAAAAGAAACCAACCTCAAATGTTATGAAAGGCAAGATGCATCAGCTGACTAGGACAAGAGAGATATGACACTGCGAGAAAAATTTGGCAGAGTACTGCAAGACCTAAGCGGAAACAAGGTGCCTGGAGTAGACTACATTTCCTCAGAATTATTTAATTCACTGAGGGAACATATCGTGACAAAGCTGTTGCACCTGGTTTGCAAGATAAATGAGACTGGGAAATATCCTCAGACCCGAAAGAGAATGTAATAATTACAGTTCCAAAGAAGGCTAGTGCAAGCGGTTGTGAATAATACCGAACCAACTATTTTATAAGTCGTCCTTGCAAAATACTGACATGATCTGTTCACAGAAGATTGGAAAAACTGATAGAAGCCGATCCCTGGGAATATCAGTTTGGATTCCGGAGAAAAGTAGGAACATACGAAGCAATACTGACCCTACCAATCAATCTTAAGATTCACTGAAGGAAGGCAAACCTACCTTTATAGGTTGCTTACTTGAACACTCTGCGAAACTCAGAAAGAAGCGGGGATAAAATAAAAGGGAGCAAGAGGTTATCTACAAACTCGACTACAGCTGTAAGAGTCGAAGGACGTGAAAGGGAAGCAGTAGTTGAGGGGGGGGGGGGAGAGAGGGGGGGGGGGGAAGAAAAGATGAGTATCAACAGAAGTAAAACAAGGGTAATGGAATGTAGTCGAATTAGATCAGGAGATGCTTAGGCAACTAGTTCAAGAAATGACACGTCAAAAGTAGTAAGACAAGTAAGCAGCAAAATAAGTGACGCTATCCGAGGTAGATATAAAACGGGGGATTTCAGTAGCAGGAAAAGCATTTCTGAACGAGAGATTAGCAACATCGAATATGAATTTAAGCGGTAGGACATTTTTTTAGAAGGCATTTGACTGGAGTGCAGCTTTATACGGAAATGAAACTTCACGCTGGACATCTCACACACGAAGAGAATAGAAATGTTTGAAATGTTGCACTACAGAAGAATGCTGAAGATTAGATGGATAGATCGAATATCTAGTGAAGAATATTGAATCGAATTCGGAAAAAAGGAAGCTATGTCACAACTTGAGTAAAGGAAGGGATCGGTTGATAGGACGCGTCCTGAGGCACTGATAATGGAGGGTAAGTGTGGTGCTTGTAGGGGGAAGCAGATCCTACTAGATGTAGGTTGCAGTAGTCGTATACAGTATGGATGAAGAGGCTTGCATGGAATAGACTAGCCGGAAGAGCAGAATCAAACTATTCTTCAGAGAGAAGACCACAAATGTTCACAGGTGTTGCCCAGAGATATTTACTGAGTGGTCAAATGAAGAAGAAGAAAAAGTATCTAGTAGCTCGGTGCCGAGAAAGCGTGAGGTACGTAAAAACGTTCCGTGAATATAATTTCCGATGGGACTGTCTTCATATGTCGTAGAGATATCATAGCCACCTCGTTCTCTAGATAGACTACTTTTAAGATCACGCGAAGTTGAAAAGATACAAGTTTGTAATGTTGTTGACCTGATTCTTACTATTTTTTCAGTCGCTATAAACCCAACAATAGATCCAGTGCGACATTGTGCTGTCCATCGCTGCACAGCCTGTCGTGATCACGGTTGTTGACATTTTGGTCAGTCGCTTCAAAGAATCTGTTCTGCTTGCAGAAAAATGAAGTACTTACAAGGGAACCTCCCCATCGCACCCCCCTCAGATTTAGTTATAAGTTGGCACAGTGGATAGGCCTTGATAAACTGAACACAGATCAATTGAGAAAACAAGAAGAAATTGTGTGGAACTGTGAAAAAATAAGCAAAATATACAAACTGAGTAGTCCATGGGCCACATATGCAACATCATGGACAATGTGAGCTCAGGAGCGCCTTGGTCCCGTGGTAGCGTGAGCAGCTGTAGAACGGGAGGTCCTTGGTTCAAGTCTTCCCTGGAGTGAAAATTTTACTTTCTTTATTTTTGCCTAGTTATTATCTATGTCCGTTCGTTCATTGACGTCTCTGTTCACTGTAATAAGTTTAGTGTCTGTGTTTTGCGACCGCATCGCAAGACCGTGCCATTAGTAGACGAACGGACGTGCCTCTCCAATGGGAACCGAAAACATTTGATCGCAAGGTCATAGGTCAACCTATTCCTCCACAGGAAAACACATCTGATATATTCTATACGACACTGGTGACAGCACGTGCGTCACATGACAGGAATATGTTGTCGACCCACCTAACTTGTACACTTGGCGAATGGGTAAAAAGATTCTTCTACCTTGCCAGATTTAGGTTTTCTTGTGGATGTGGTAATCACTCCCAAAAAAGTGATGAAAACATAAGAGTTTGTCACATAAACTGAAAATAAAAAATTAAAGTTTTCACTCGATGGAAGATTTGAACCAAGGACCTTTCGTTGCGCAGCTGCTCACGTTACCACGAGACCACGGCGCTCCTGCGTTGCCACTGTCCTTAATATTGCCTATCTTCCCATGAACTACTCAGTTTGTATATTTTACTTATTTTTCCACAGTTCCACACAACTTCTTCCTGTTTTCTCTATTGATCTGTGTTCAGTTTTTCAAGGCCTATGCACTGTGCCAACTTATAACTAAATCTGAGGGGGGTGCGATGGGGAGGTTCCCTTGTTAGTTTAATGTTAAAATTCATCTGCGAGACTACCAAGAACATTACGTGCCTAACACGAGGTGCTTTTCACACAACACGTCTTGTATTTTACGAGTCTCAGTTGACTTGTCGAGCAGGACGGCTACGTAACGCTCAAGGTGATTGGGCGCTCTGTGAACTAGGTCAAAGGTCTGCCAGTGTACTAGTTCACGTTGGGTCTTTTTACATCACTCCGTTACTCCGCTACGCTACGGTCACTTTCACGGCCTTCCGGGGCATTTTGAGCTCATTGGAGAATGCACTAATCTAGGCCGAGTGCAGTGCACAAACAAGACGTAAAGCTGGATGCCAGTAACGTGCGCGTTACACGGATCACACTGTGGTCTCGGAAAAATCCGTTTTGTGCTGACCTAGTTCCCCACTTTCAACAACACAGATCTCCTAGGTGGCAGAAAAATACTGATTACTGAATGCGTTCTCCAAGAAAGCGAGTAGCGGAATCTCTCTCTCTCTCTCTCTCTCTCATTGCAAATCTTTATTTTATATTTGAGATTCGCTTAAATTACTCACGCGCGATCTGACTTTTTAAAACCGTTTCTTTATGGCGTATAATCGTACGTCCGTTAGTTGCTTCTAGGTGTGCCATTAGGAATAGTTCATGGACCATTTGCGGCTGCTATTCAGTCCACCTTTCCAGTACTATTCCATTCTTTCGGAGGAGACTGCTATGGATCCCCACGGCAAGATAGCGTTTGTCTATTTCTTGCTCCGTCGATATCATTGGTTGTTTTCTCCATTTTTTTCATGTGATCTCCTATGTTGCACCGTGATTCTCCTTGTGTCTCTTATTCCCATAAGTCAGTTTTGCACGCCCTCAGTCTACTCTTAATTACTCTCTCTGTCAATCTGTTGATATTTACGAAGTAGAGCAGTCTTCTCTCTTAAAAGATTTTCAGATTTCATCGATCTTCTTGCACTGTTGCTTATTTGATCATGCTCAACAGAGTGTAACTAATTCACTTTACAGACGTTGAGGACCTGTAATGGGTACCAAGATGGTTAAATTCAGCATAGGAACGCCTTTCCGGAAACGTACCGTTTTCCCGCTTCATGCAAAATATCGCATCACACGTTCAAATGTCCCGCATTTTCGGCACCACTTAAGAGACTACTATCCATGTCATTCACCTGATGTCCCATGCGCATTACGGATTTGTCTCTATGAAATCCTTGATTTACGAGACTCTGTGGCATCCGAGGAAGATCTGCTGCGGCTGATGCTCGAGGACCAGGGATTTGATCTTTACCGGAACTTGGTGCGGAGATACCGTATTTGTATCGTTGTTTGTGGTCGTCAAATCGGGCCCTACTTGTTGGTGGACCCAGAAGACGAGCAGAAGGATTTGGAGAGTAGCGTGCGTTGCAGCATTTTCCGTGTAGCGGGGAAACTGTACTTTTCCGGACATGAGTTCCTATGCTAAACCTTGAGCCCACTAAAAGTCCTCGAAGTCTGCGAAGGGGATTTAGTTCCAGCCTGTATATTCCTTCCTCGAAATATTTGCTATTCACTGTGGCGCGTTAGATTTCTCTCTGGTTTTATTTGTAATGTGATACTATGGTCTTGCGTTGATTGAAATTTCTTATTATGGACGTTTCCTCATAATTTCTTATTCTGTTCCTGGTAACGCTGTCGGCCAGTAGTACTCCCCTAGGTATTGCAGCCATGCCCACGCACTGCATTGTATCGTATTTGGTTTCCGGATCATTTTGCCGTAATTTATTCGTTTTTACCCGGCATCTGCGTTACATTATATAGCGTACTCTCAAGACCTGCAAATACCTTAATATTATTAGAACCTTCTTGACAGTCTGCTTTTATCCCAGGTCTTCTCAATGCTAACATACGCCTCCTAATAATGGCACATTCAGAGTGAGCACGTACGCTGCCGACGAAATTTTGTCCGCAGCTTGTGGTCTAGTGGCTAGCGTTGCTCCCTCTTGATCACGGCGTCCCGGGTTCCATTCCCTACCGGGGCGAGCATTTTCTCCGCCCGGGGACTGTGTTGTCCTCATCATCATTCGGAAAGTGGCGAGATTGGAACTGGAAAGATCGGGAACTTGTACGGGTGCTGATGACCACAATGGCGAGCGCCCCAGAAACCACTATCATCATAACGGGTTATCCTAGCATGTTTTCTGAATGTTCAGGTCTAAGGGACCTATTGTCTTCGGTGGCTCGTTACTGAGTAGTAAAGTGTTTATGGCTTTGTTCAGTTTCTTACCCCAATTATCTTTGTTCGTTGTTGCCGACGCTTCGTGAGCAGCTCTGCATTCTGTCGTTGAGCCGCTATGCCACGGCATTACATTACATTACATTACATCAGTACTTATTCCATTGATCCTGAATACGAAATTCGTAATTATGTAGAACGTGTCAGCGAACACCCATACAGAAGCTGCAGATAAGCCATTTCGTCATCGCTAAACCTATCCATACTGCAGCATGTCGCTGTTTCCGTACAACTAACACTGCCGGGGCCAGAAATCAAACAAAATACAATTAATCTGTAACGAGTCGCCAGAGACCACGGCTTACATGTATCAAAATACCCTTGAAGAATCTCGGAAGTTTCGTCGGTGGAGTTCAGGTTTACTATATACATGTATGTTGATGCTGCGGGAGTGATTCATTAGAAGCTAGCCCAACAATATGAACTGTAGCATATAATCCTCTGGTCGGCAGAGAAACGAGCAAATTTCGCCATCGTCAGAATAAATTTAGGTATGTCGAGCAGATGAGACAGCGAAATTGTCTGAAAGCTACGAATTTACTTGGCATCATACCAGAAAGTTTTTCATGAATTGAAGTTTTCCGAGAACTTTTTGTTTACAAAGTAATCTGGTTAAAATGTCCCGCTTCGTTGTTATATATAAGGCGAAGCAGTTGTAGTTTAAGTAAACGTTTAGTAACGCATCTTCACAATAAATAAAATATCTCTGTATGCACAGAATAGGACTTGAAGGATGATTTAAGAGTTACACTGTTGGTGCCGGTCTTCGTTTCGTGGAGCAAATTTTTTTTTTTTTCCTCGCTGTTTCGCTTTGTGATAGACTTCCACTTGTTGAGAATTGTTTTGTAATTACATTATCTGTCATCTCTCACTAAAGAAAGATCGTATGTTCGACTGATTAAAACTCTGAACTCAACGTGGAGCACTTTCTGTGCAGGTTTGGCAGATACTTAGGATATTGGCTGGAATAAAAGCGGCACTGTTGCCTTAAAATTCGCCAATGAAAAATTAGAGTGCAGGTTATCTACACGATCCTACAAATGCCGGTATATTGTAGCATCGCAGAACGTCAATGTAGTACTCGTTCTTCAGTTCGGCAATTTTTCTGTAACTAAACGGTACGATTTAGTCCTCAGCAAAGAGTGAGAACTTCGAATGAATACAATAATTTTAGAAATATGATACAGTTATGATACAAATTTTGAATTCGTGGTTATTCCTTATGCGAAAATTCTATTTTATAGATAAAATGGCAAAAAATATGGTTTGAAGTTAGATGTTACCCGAGGGAGAGGAAAATCATTCCCTGCCCCCCCCCCCCCCCTCCCCGCCGCCCCTTATGTCATTCCTAGGCGTGTAACTTTGCCCAGAAAATTTTCCCGTAAGGGGTTACTTTATTCGTTGACAAGAAATATATTGGATGACAACAGAATTAATGATTCACTAGCTAGCTGCTGTCTGGAATCGCAGACCTGGTGCGCTGCTCAGTAAATGAGCGAGCTTTGCGTGTTGGTCACCTATGAATGTCACCTTACACGTGAAATAAAGAACAAAGTTACTGCACTAAAGACAGGCCTAGTCCCTTCACCTGCAGGTAGGACTTTAAAAGTGCAGGTGTTCGATGTCGCTTAGCACTGTTTCGATTGGCTTTTAGAAGGGGATCACTCCATCTGACAAATTTAAAAAGGCATCAGTCAGCGTTAGTGTGTGAGTGTACTCTCTTTTCATGGCGCCCAGTATGCCAGATTCTACAGGCTGTTTCAAAACTCGACGGCAAAACTTCAGGAATGGATTCTTCATACAACGAGAAGGAAAAAGTCAAGTAGACATCTGCTCTAAATTCTTACCTTACGAGATGTGAGGACAGATTCATCTTCGCTACCATGAAACACATCTCTTCTATTGGTAAAGTGCTCATAGCTTCTAAGGCATGCAGTTTAGAGCCATGGTTACTGGACATACTTTCTTGTTTTGGTCCATACTACCTCTTCCCAAAATATTGAAAGCAAAGAGCTTTGTAGTAAACGAGATTTGTTTCACGGTATCGAAGATTTAGTAGTGCTCACACCTCCTAAAGTTTGTATTTTAGAGCCCATGTTTACCGGATTTTTTGTTTTGTTTTTTAAATGCGACGAAACTGTTCCTGAAGTTTTGCCCTTCGGTTTTTGAAACACCCAGTTCAGTTAAGGAGTTCAAAAAGTGCTGCGTGTCCAAAGCCCTGAATGTCGTAGAGAGTATGACGTATTTTGGAAAGAGAGTTACAGAAATACTGAGAGATGAAACTATTACCGGGAGCGAAGTGAAGAGTGACATCAGTAAACTCAGTGATGAGAAGGCCGGTAAATTATGTAATTTATCTACATCACAAGATAGATAACGTGGCTGAAAGTGACCATATTGTGAAGTGTTGTAAGTGTGTAATGTGACGTAAATCTTTTACGGTTCCTTACGTCAAACGATAAAACGCAATCTTCGTAAGATCACTTTGGTTTCTATCTGTCTGTCCGTCTGTTTCAGATCTCTCTTTCTCAATGTCAAATACTAAGGTCTGTGGTCCCTTCGCGGTGTAAAAAAAATTAAACTTGTAAGTCAATGCAGTAGAAAGGTTGGTCCATCTGTCACCTATTTTGATTCTCGCAAAGTCCTTGATAAGAACATATAAATGAACTATCTATATACATACGAGGGTAAGTCAGTTATGCGCAAAGTAGCTATAAAATTTTATTGTAATCAAATAGGAAACTTACAAGAACATAATTTTTCGACAGTGTCTCTTTGCGTTTCAACGCACTTAGTCCATCGTTGTACAAGCTTCTTGATGCCCTCATAAAAGAAGATTCTCGGTTGAGGTGCGAGTGAGGAATGCACCGCTTCTTTCACTGCTTCGTCCGAGGCAAATCAACGGCTCGGCCCCTTAAAGCCTGTTTGAGTGGACCAAACAAGTGATAGTCAGAAGGGGGCAAGATCGGGACTATATGGAGGATGATCCATTACTTCAAATTTGAGTTTCTGGAGCGTTTCAGCAGTGGGTTGGGTCTTGAACTTTTTCTTGCACGGTGAATTTGGATGTTTCCATTCCATACCCTGCCGTTTACTATCCAGCTCGTAATGATGGACCAGTGTTTCGTCACCAGTAAAGATCCTGTCTAAGAAGTTGTCCCCTTCGTTACCACAGCGATCCAGATGTTTTTTTACAGATGCCCAAGCGCGTTTGTTTATACGACTGTGTGAGTTGTTTTGGGACTCATCTGGCACAAACTTTATGAAACCCAAGTGTGTTGTGGATGATTTCGTAGGCAGAACCGTGACCGATTTGCAGATGATGTGCCACTTCGTCAATAGTTAATCGTCTAAGAGAATCATTTCACGTGAACGCTCAGTGGTTTCATCATTTGTGGCGGTAAACGGTCGTCCGGCAACTTCATCGTGCGTAACACTTGTGCGACCCTTTCGGAATTTTTCAGTCCATTCATAAACACTCCGTTGTGGCAAAACACTGTTTCCGTACTGTACCGAAATTCTTCCATTAATTTCGGCCCCTGATACGCCTTCCGACCACAAAAAACGGATCACTGAACGTTGCTCTTCTTTGGTGCAAATAGACAGCGGAGCAGCCATGATTAACAGCACGGCAGCGATAACGAAACTAACCTAGCAGCTTGAAAATTGCAAAGATATAACAACAAATAAACAAAGCATGCGTCATCAACGTTCAACGACAGTACTACCAAAATAAACAAAATATAACTAAATTGCGGATAATAATTGACTTACCCTCGTAGTTCTGTACGGAACCCTCAGAGCGCGCGTGAGTCCTACACGCACTTGTCGGATTTTTCTTCACTTCTCCTCAATATTCAGGCCAGTGACCTTACCAGATTTGGTCGGGACAGTTCAGGTTTTCGGGGTCGTGTACCATTGTCCCCACAAGGACATGACACTGCAGTATATAACTTTTAATATTTCTAACATTGTAAAAGTATCTACACTATATTTCAATGCCAATATGCATTGAACGGTATGTGGATGATTTTAATGTCGTTTCAGTTCTTCTAAACTACGTACCTACATGGGATGAAGTGCAAAAGTGCTGCTAGTCTACTACGAATGTGTTACCAAACTACAAAACTAACCATGATGGCTTGATACAAGAGTGTGTTACTACGCAGCAGTTTGTCATACCTCAGGAAATTAAGAAAGGGAGCAGATTGCGGTATTTGTGTTATGTTTTCCCGGTACAAATGCAGTAGTCGAGGGTGTCTTTTCTTTGACAAATAAGGTACGGACATTTGAGAAAACTCAAATGAAAGCGGAGTCTTTGAAAGCAGTGCTGATTGTGAAAGTTAATTTGAAATAGAGTTGTTCGGAATTCCATCACTTTTTTTAAACTTAAAGGGAGGCAAACAACTGTTCAGTGAAATTCATTCATCATAGAAATATGGCGACATGAACAATTGAGCGTTAAAAACTGTACAACTGTCGTGTCCTCTTTACTAACTTTTAAATTTATTGCACTGATACAGTAACTATGGATACACCTAGGCTGGGCAAATTTCAAAGAGAGGAAACAGGGACTTGTGTTTATACTTCATATCTAAATTCATTCCCCCCTGCGGGTCCGGGGGTTAGAATAGGCCCGAGGTCTTCCTGCCTGTCGTAAGAGGCGACTAAAAGGAGTCCATCCCCCTCAAGGGGTTGGTTAGCGCCTGCGTCCGGAGACGGACGGTCCCACGACCTATATTTGTGGTCTTTTTGGTTTTTCACTTTTCGTTTCTTCCTTCTTTGGTTGGTTCCTTTCTTTGTTCTTCTCCATCTCACTGTCTTCCTTACTCTTTCCCTTGCCTTCTTCTCCTTGCCTTCTCTGGTCTCCGCCTCGGCGTTTGAGACAGTCTGTCCTCTCTCTCCCTCTCTCTCTTCTTTTTCTTCTTCTTCTTCCTTCCTCCCTGTGCGCGCCTGAAGGCCGACCCACGCGTTCGCACGCGTAGCCGGTGACGGGGTAACGCGTAATTCCCCGCCCTGGGTAGACAAGTAAGGCACGCACGTACCCCTGGTAAAGACCAGGCCCAGGGAGGGGTGATTGCCTGAGCTGATACCTTCTGACCATGCCGATTGGTCCCTCCGTCTGTTTCTCGGGAGGTGTGACCTGAGGTGTAAACATTCACCTAAGGCGGGAGTGCCCTCTGAGAGGGTCCCCATAAGGAAGGAGCGCGCCATCGGAGACGCTGGCAATCATGGGGGATTCCTCCACAATGGATTTCTCTTCTTCTCTCTCGACTTCTGCCCACAAACGGAAACATGACCAGCCCCCAGTGACAAAAGTACTACCGCCTACCCACAGTTCCTCGTCATTTCTCGATCTGAGGACGGAAAGGATTTTTTCTCTGTCAACCCTTTCGTTATCCAGAAGGGCGTAGATGCCATAGCCGGTACTGTTAAGTCTTGTACGAGGTTGCGTAATGGTACCTTGTTACTAGAAACTGAGAGCGCCTTTCAGGCACAGAAACTGCTTCGCGCCACACTCCTGTACACGTTCCCTGTCCGGGTGGAGGCTCACCGAACTTTGAATTCGTCTCGTGGTGTGGTCTATACTAGATCCCTCGACGGATTGACTGACGAGGAGATTCAATCTTTCCTCGCTGAGCAGGGCGTGACGGCTGTCCATAGGGTCATGAAAATGGTCAACAATGACCTTGTACCGATCCGGACACTTTTCTTGACCTTTGATAGTGTTAAGCTGCCATCGCGCATCAAGGCGGGCTACGAGGTTATTTCTGTTCGCCCCTATGTCCCGACACCTACGCACTGCTACCAGTGTCAGCATTTCAATCACATTCGACAGTCTTGTTCCAATGCGGCTAAGTGTGTCACTTGTGGCAGGGATGCCCATGAGGGTGACTGTCCACCTCCGTCTCCTCGTTGTGTGAACTGTCAGGGTGACCATGCAGCATCCTCCCGCGACTGTCCCGTCTATAAGGAAGAACGCTGTATCCAAGAAATTCGGGTCAAAGAGAAAGTGTCCACCTCGGCTGCTCGCAAGCTATTGGCTAGTAGGAAGCCCACGCTGCTCCCAGCGGGGAAATACAGTACTGTCCTCGCCTCTCCTCGGACTACCAGGGAGGTGGCAACCCAGACATGCGATCTGACCTTCAGCACCACGGTCGTCCGTTCGGCCAGTGCTAAGATCGCGCGGTCGACGTCTCTTCTTCCTTCCATCACCCCACAGACACCAGCCCCTTCATCAGCTTCTGCTAACACGAAGACCCAGAAGTCAGATGCACGGACCTTCAAGAAGGAACCGTCCCGTGCAGACTTCCTACGTACCTCGACCTCCCAGCCATCGACCGGTACTTCCACCAAACGACCTTCCAAGAAGGCTCATAGGAAGCACAGTTCTCCTTCTCCGCCACGGCGCATTTCTTCTCCTGCGCCACCCAGCGGTTGCCGCTCCAGGCCGTCATCCGTTTCGCCTGGCCGCACCGCTGGTAGCCGAACATCTGGCCGTTCACCGGTGGAGGAAGCTCCCCCTCCCGGCCATCTTACCAAGATGGCCGATGAACCTATAGAACCAATGGACGATGACTGTCCGCCTACTGATAGCGGCGGCAGTGCTCGCTCGAAGCCAGGCCCTCAGCGGCCTTCGAGGTGACCCCTTCTTTCATCTTCCTTTTCTTCTTACGATGGCACTTATTCACTGGAATATTCGCAGCATTCGCTCCAACCGAGAGGACTTGAAGTTGCTGCTCCGCTTGCGCCGTCCGCTCGTCGTAGCCCTCCAGGAAACGAAGCTACGCCCATGCGATCAAATTGCCTTGGCACACTACACCTCTGTGCGTTTTGACCTACCCCCTGTGGTAGGTATCCCGGCCCATGGAGGGGTTATGTTGCTGGTCCGGGATGATATTTACTACGATCCCATCACGTTGCACACAGGCCTGCAGGCAGTTGCCATCCGCATTACTCTCCCCACTTTTACATTTTCCCATTTGTACCGTTTACACTCCATAGTCGTCTGCCGTTACCAGGGCAGACATGATGCAACTTATTGCTCAGCTACCTGCACCATTTTTGTTAACTGGAGACTTCAATGCCCACCATCCCCTTTGGGGCTCTCCAGCATCCTGCCCGAGGGGCTCCCTGTTAGCAGACCTTTTCAACCAGCTCAATCTTGTCTGCCTCAATACTGGCGCCCCTACTTTTCTTTCGGACACATCTCACACCTATTCCCATTTAGACCTCTCTATATGTACTCCCCAACTTGCACGCCGGTTTGAGTGGTATGCACTTTCTGATACATATTCGAGCGACCACTTCCCGTGTGTTATCCATCTCCTGCAGCATACCCCCTCTCCGTGCTCATCTACTTGGACCATCTCCAAAGCAGACTGGGGGCTCTTCTCTTCCAGGGCGACCTTTCAGGATGAAACCTTCACAAGCTGCGATCGTCAGGTCGCACACCTCACGGAATTCATTCTCGCTGCTGCTGAATATTCCATCCCTCACCCTCCTTCTCCTCGTCGCGTACCGGTCCCCTGGTGGACCGCAGCATGTAGAGACGCTTTACGTGCTCGTCGACGTGCTTTACGCACATTTAAACGCCACCCTACAGTGGCGAATTGTATCAATTATAAACGATTACGTGCTCAGTGTCGTCCTATCATCAAAGAAAGCAAGAAAGCCAGCTGGGCTGCTTTCACAAGCACCTTCAACAGTTTTACTCCTTCTTCTGTTGTCTGGGGTAGCCTGCGCCGGCTATCTGGCACTAAGGTCCACTCACCAGTTTCTGGCTTGACGGTCGCGAATGACGTCCTTGTGGCCCCTGAGGCTGTCTCCAATGCCTTCGGCCGCTTTTTCGCACAGGTTTCGAGCTCCGCTCATTACCACCCTGCCTTCCTCCCCCGCAAACAGGCAGAGGAGGCTAGGCCACCTAACTTCCACTCCTCGAATCGTGAAAGTTATAATGCCCCATTCGCCATGAGGGAACTCGAAAACGCACTTGGCCGATCACGGTCCTCCGCTCCAGGGCCTGATTCTATTCATATTCAGATGCTGAAGAACCTTTCTCCTGCGGGTAAAGGTTTCCTTCTTCGTACTTATAATCGCATCTGGATTGAGGGACATGTTCCCGCATGCTGGCGCGAGTCTATTGTTGTCCCGATCCCTAAGCCGGGGAAGGACAAGCACTTGCCTTCCAGTTATCGAACCATCTCGCTTACCAGCTGTGCCTGTAAAGTGATGGAGCGAATGGTTAACTCCCGTTTGGTTTGGCTGCTCGAGTCTCGACGCCTACTTACCAATGTACAATGTGGATTTCGTAGGCGCCGCTCTGCTGTTGACCATCTGGTTACTTTGTCGACCTTCATTATGAATAACTTCTTGCGGAAGCGCCCGACCGCGGCTGTGTTCTTTGATTTGGAGAAGGCTTACGACACCTGTTGGAGGGCGGGCATTCTCCGCACCATGCATACATGGGGCCTTCGCGGTCGCCTCCCTCTTTTTATTCGTTCCTTTTTAATGGATCGACAGTTCAGGGTACGTGTGGGTTCTGTCCTGTCAGACACCTTTCGCCAGGAGAATGGGGTGCCACAGGGCTCAGTTTTGAGCGTCGCTCTCTTCGCCATAGCGATCAATCCAATAATGGATTGCCTCCCAGCTGATGTATCAGGCTCCCTTTTCGTGGACGATTTTACCATCTATTGCAGCGCGCAGCGTACGTGTTTCCTGGAGCGCTGTCTTCAGCGTTCTCTTGACCGTCTTTACTCCTGGAGTGTCGCCAATGGCTTCCGTTTTTCTGCCGAGAAGACGGTCTGTATTAACTTCTGGCGCTACAAAGTGTTTCTCCCACCGTCCTTACGACTCGGTCCCGTTGCTCTCCCATTCGTGGAGACAACAAAATTTTTAGGTCTTACATTTGACAGGAAACTTAGCTGGTCTCCACATGTGTCATATTTGGCTGCCCGTTGTACCCGTTCTCTAAATGTCCTCAGTGTTCTCAGTGGTATGTCGTGGGGAGCGGATCGAACCGTTCTACTTCGCCTATATCGGTCGATCGTCCGCTCCAAGCTGGATTATGGTAGCTTCGTATACTCCTCTGCACGGCCATCCATCTTCCGCCGCCTCAACTCCATACAACATTGGGGTTTACGACTTAGGATCGGAGCGTTTTATACTAGTCCCGTCGAGAGTCTTCATGCTGACGCTGGTGAATTGCCACTCACCTACCGGCGCGATATACTGCTTTGTCGGTATGCCTGTCGGCTACTGTCAATGCCCGACCACCCGTCTTATCGTTCCTTTTTTGACTACTCTCTCGACCGTCAGTACGGGTTGTATGTCTCTGCCCTGCTACCCCATGGAGTTCGCTTTCGTCGCCTCCTTCAACACCTTAATTTTTCACTCCCTGCAACCTTTCGAGTGGGCGAGAGCCACACGCCACCTTGGCTCCAGGCTCAGGTTCGCGTTCACCTTGACCTCAGCTCGCTCCCAAAGGAGGTTACCCCCGGTTCAGTCTACCACTCCCGTTTTGTCGAACTTCGTTCGAAGTTCATTAATATGACCTTGATTTATACAGATGGCTCTAAGACCAATGACGGGGTCGGGTGTTCTTTTATTGTCGGGGCACAAAGTTTCAAATACCGGCTCCATGGCCATTGTTCGGTCTTCACAGCTGAGCTCTTTGCCCTCTACCATGCTGTTCTTTACATCTGCCGCCACCGACATTCTGCATATGTCATCTGCTCCGATTCCCTGAGCGCCATCCAGAGCCTCAGTGATCCGTACCCGGTTCACCCTTTCGTGCACCGGATCCAGCGCTCTCGTCAGCAGCTGGTGGACGTCGGTTCTCCGGTTAGCTTTATGTGGGTTCTTGGCCATGTCGGTATCCCTGGGAACGAAGCTGCAGATGCCGCGGCCAAGACAGCGGTCCTCCAACCGCGGACAGCTTCTTGTTGTGTCCCTTCGTCAGATTGTAGCAGGGTCATTTGTCGGCGCGTTTTATCGCTGTGGCATGCCGATTGGGCTGCACTTACAGACAACAAGCTTCGGGCCTTGAAACCTCTTCCCGCGGCTTGGACGTCCTCCTCACGCCCTTCTCGGCGGGAGGAGGTAGTTTTGGCCCGGTTACGAATTGGACACTGCCGGTTCAGCCATCGCCATCTGCTGACGGCTGCGCCGGCGTCGTTCTGCCCATGTGGGCAATTGCTGACGATCCGCCACATTTTAACGTCCTGTCCGGATTTTAACACACTGCGTCTTGATCTTGGCCTGCCATGTACTCTAGATGCCATTTTAGCGGATGGCCCACGAGCAGCTGCTCGCGTTCTTCATTTTATCAACTTGACAACCCTCTCTAAGGACATTTGATTATGCTGTTTTTTTTTTTTAATCCTATGCCTGTCAGTCTGTCTTTTATCGTGTTTTCCGTTTCGTTGCTGTTTTAAACTTGTGACTCGGGGTGCATTCCTAAGGTAGTCTGGGCGCTAATGACCGTTGAAGTTGTGCGCCCTAAAACCACAAAAAAAAATCTAAATTCATTACTGCATTTACTACACCTTCTTGTCAGTTGCCGCGTTACTTTGAAATCGATAGTAGGCCTATGACGATGCAAGAGCTGAAAAGCTCATCGCAAGAACGCATCTTCATTTTGTGAATGGGGAAGGTACACGTAAGTACATTACACATAAATAAACTTTATTTCTTCAGAAATAAGAGACTGACATATACTTTTTTTCTTGTAATAGCCTGGATATATTTTATGCAATGCTTAATCACTTAACAGATGCTAGGTACAATTTATTAATCCTAAAAACTGTGTAATATAACAAATCAGATACGAATCACACGTTTCATACTAAAAGTTAAGATTTCGTTTGACTGCAGATCGTTGGGGCAAGCGTGCATACATGCTAAACAATATCCAATAAGCCCTGTCAACGCACGCTGCATCGCTCACATTCTTCACGAAATTAACTTCCACATGGATGCAGTCCCCTTAGGAGAAATGGTTCAAGTGATGTTACTTTACACGTCATTCGGTTTTGGTTTTTGTTGCCTCGAGGGCTATGAAGTGGAAGGTCAGCAAGTTAAAGGCAGGGGTGGGTAATGCCTACTTTTCTTTTCAACACAGCGTTTACTATTCCTTTAGGCATAAGACGAGTTAAACCAAATGCGGTAAACCTATAGGCGTTACTGCGAAAAAATACATATTTCTATAACATTTTACTTTTCGGAAATTTGTTTTCTCACAAATGGCTCTGAGCACTATGGGACTTAACTGCTGTGGTCATCAGTCCCCTAGAACTACTTAAACCTAACTAACCTAAGGACATCACACACATCCATGCCCGAGGCAGGATTCGAACCTGCGACCGTAGCGGTCGCGCGGTTCCAGACTGTAGCGCCTAGAACCGCTCGGCCACTCCGGCCGGCTTTCTCACAAATACAAATGGAAAATTCAGTTGCGCGCATTTTGTTTATAGATTACAAACCGGTGCAATTATCCGTCCAGAATGATTTTCTCGAGACCCCAGGACATTTATGTGAAAACCGAGACTGTCCCGGCGAAACCGGGACGCCTGGTCAGCCTAAATATGCCTACGTTTCAGAACATTTGTTATGTTGTCATTTGGTGCCTACTATTCACTCCGTTGTAAGCTTTAATAATGTGTAACTATTAGAGACCATTGTTGCTTTCCGAGCAGTGAGTTGACGTTAGTCAACATTTATTCATTTTAAAGAGGTGCGCTCGCTTGTATGCTACAAGCTATGTATTCCCCACGTTGCGCTTATCGTTCAAGCCATGCGTACTATCACTCTGGACAGCTATTTATACAGAGTGGCAGACTGGACTAAGCCAAAAATGCTCGTACGTCCACAGTGTGGGAAGAATCATAACCGTGCTGACTCATTTCCTCGAAGCTTGGTTCCTGCAAGACGTCTGAAGGCGTCTGGGATCTGGGATAGCGTGGGCGCCGCGGGCTTGGTTCGCATTTTTCTGCGGGCGTGTGCACGCCTGTGCGCTCCTGATAGCGCCGTGCTGGCAGGGGCAGGTGGTGCTCTGCTTACCCGCTGTGACCGCCGTGTCCTTCCTGGCTCCATGTGGCCCGTCACGTACGCCATGGCGTGGCCACGTCATACACCAACGCACCCTTTTGCAACGCGTAACCCCCCCCCCCCCCCCCTCCCACCGGTCTGCTCCCCCTACCCCCTCCCCTACAAACTACCGTATGGGCCCCTTGCCCTTGGTCAGCCATGGAAACACGTTGCGAATTTCGCGGTGAGACCGAACATAAACTAGCGTAAGTCATTCCAAACAACCTTTTATATTTTCTACATTACTGCGAATGAACGTCTCAATCGGGGCCAGCCCTACCGAAATTTGAAGGGCGTCATATTTTGAAAGACAGTTAAGAACATATCAACAAACGTTCTGTTTCCTGACCAGCATAATATACAATTAGCATTGCTATTGCCTAGGGTCGTTCGAATACCACTTTCGATCAGACATTTGGCATCGATATTAATACATGAAACTGTTTCAATATCTCGAAAGTATCGGTACAGAATTATCGATTCCGACAATACAAGATATGAACTGCGTTTTTAAGTGTTGTTAAGTTTCACCGTAACACTGTTTTTGCATAAACCAACCAGGGTATAAAATGTAGTACAAACGTAATCATCTAAGGATAAATAGTCCAGACAGAAAAAATATAAGCCTTAGCTTATATTCCACTCTATGTAGATCCACTCGTGGCATCATTAGCAACAAAACTATGTTCCTAATGAAAAGTCATCTCTACCATAACCATTCTATTTCTGATACGCAGCCTAAAACATGACGTCTTTTCACACGTTTCTCTGTGCGGTGAATATAACTCCACTGAAAGGTTATTACATTCCCCAACGGTATTCGATACTTCCCATATCGATACTTACACAAATAAGTAATATCTCAAAAGCCTCTATTCTCGTGACGCTACAAGCAATGCGGCCTCGCTTGGTAATGACGCACGCGAGCCAACAATGCCCCAATTTACTTATACTATACAACACAGTATATCCCCGTACTTCTGTATTGCCTCGTCGCCACGGTAGTGAACAAATCCCGCATTGAAATGAATGCAATTCATATTAGTAAGACACTATCCCTGAACTTGGAAACAAATACCAATTTCAGGTTGCCTATCTAACGGCCTCGAATTTCAATATTTAGCGCATTTTTTGACAGAATTCAAAAATTGGAATTTGTGTTACAATGTACTCATTAAGAAGTGTAATCCTATTTTACTGGTTGAAGACAAGTATTATATTTAGAAACTGTGTTTTGACTTGAGGCAGCGTTAATTGACTGGGCGCAAGTACCTGGACTTCATTCTTCCAGTACTTGCGGATGAGCACTTCGCTTGTTCCAACAAACTTAACACATAATTTCAAAGCTGTTCTAAACTTCCCTCGCCTACACGCTTAACGTCAAATATTTACATTAAGGGGCTCCGGAACGCCCTATATTTGCAATGTTAAAATAACGCTTATCAATTACATCTTTCCTCACAAAGTATTTGAGGTAGGAAGTTGAACTTTTTACAGATTATTTATTGGAATATGGGCTACAACTTATCACAGGGATTTTACAAAATTTTAGTTCAGTTATTAAAGATGATTTTTTTTTCAATTGTAATGAAAATTCACAACATTTTTTTGCAATTTTTTATTTATATATTCAAAAATATACAGTTTTTTTGGAAAAAGGCTGTGTTAAATTATGCAGAAGGTACTGTGTAACATTTACTGAAAGTTTGAAACAAATATATGTGGAAGATCCTTAGAAAACATGTAATTAGTATGAGAAAATAAAAGTTTTGGGAATCGAGCGACAAAGATTGGATTAACTTTTTAGTGCATTCCAGGTCCATGGGATGGATTATCTTCATCCTCTGCAAACTCCTCCTCCAGCTTCCTCTTGTTCCTCCTCCTGTTTACTCTTGCTTGTATTTCTAGACTCTTTACAGCCCTGTCTGCAGCCCGAAGGCGTTCCTTGTCTAAAGCAAGCATCGCTCGTTGTGTTCGTAGATTTTGCTACCATTTTCTTCAGTTGCAGTTACTGCAACACTGTTCCAAAAGGTGGTCATGTATGAACACTTATCACATTTCAGTTGTATTTCACTAGCAAGTCCTACGTGCTTTATTATGGAGAGTTCCAGACCAACTTCACTACAATGAATACATCTGACACAGTTTGAAAAAATTCCTTTGAGAACCGACATATCAAATATTTCATTCACATCCGACTCGCCCATAAAACATTCATAGTTTTCACTCATTAAACCAAGCTTCTTCTGTGAAGTATTTTCTTTCCCACTTTGACTGCTATGGGCAGGTGTACTTGAGAGGTTAGGTTCACTCACTTGGTTATCGTCTTTATTGTTTACAGTAATAACACATACCTTTGGCTTTCCAACATTTCTCCTTTTCTTAAAAGCCTTCAGAGGATTTCTAATAACTTTACTTTTACTCATTATTATACTTCAACAAAAAAGAGACTCAAGAAACAGAATTAATTACGAATATTTTCGAGATAACGACAGAATAAATAATGAAACAATCGACAATCACACCAGCGATATATATTGAACCATCACAGGTTAGCCACAACACATACTTTATCTCACATCACTAAAATGTACCTGATGAACACTGACGTTAATAACACCACCATTTGACAGCGGTTTAACAACGCCACAGTGGGTCACGCCCATGTAGAACACATTTCAAAAAAAATTAAAAAATAGTTGTAGTCTTCGGAATTGAATAAATTATATATCTATTGAAAGGTAATAGTCTGCAGATTCAGAAAACGCAAAAAAGTAAAAATTGAACTTTTCATGATTTTGAGCCTTTCCGGAGCCCCTTAACTCATTTGTTAAGTAGTCACGTGTTTGAAGCTGTTTCATATATGTGAGTTAGATTCATTAAAGAATCGGGGTTTTACTGGTACTTGCAGAAAACAAAATCTGACAAGCTAACTGCGCGAGGTGACGTAATTCCAGAAGTGTGTATTGCACTCTTCCCTTCATGTTGTACCCACCTCATGATGCCCAGTTTTCCTGGTTTCGAATCTGAAACGTGTGCAGTACAACTATTGATTTTCTTTGCTTATACGCAGGTATGGAATCCTGATTTACAAACAGCTTGTGATAGGAGTGAATATGTAAGATGAAATACATGTGATTTTTTAATCTCACTTTTTTCATCACAAATCCCGTAACTCTAGTTTTCTGTAGCCTATTAACGCTAAACGGTGTAGTGTCCAAACTCCCGAGCCTCTCATGGGAGATCATTCGTGTATGCTTGTCCAGCTTCACTTAGAAAACTGGAATAGTCTCTCGACAACCTATAATTCAGAAACTTCATTAATTTACTATGATTTTGCTCTTCAACTGTGTAATAACTGTACCTCAGAAATTGTTGCCGATTACGTCTAAAACTACACTAGTAATAGCACGGGAGAGGGTATTTGCATTTCTACTGCATGTTATTTTTCCCCCCGTTACATTCGCGCATGGGCCATGTGGAGGGGGGATTGCTGGAATGCCTGTGCGAGCGTTGTAATTAATCTAACTTCTGACATTATCTCTGCAGTCATTAAGGGGCTGATACGTTAGAGAGCTGTAGTACATTTGTAGATTTCTAGCTTAATGTTTATCCTACTGAGGGATAGGCTACAGCCTTGTATCACTCTTACAAATTACTGCCTCTTTCTTTCATGTTCTTTTTCTCTTAAAATTGCCGTCTGGTTTCTGTACAAATTATAGATAACATTTTGCTCCGTTTATTTTTATCTGCTACCTTCAGAATTCCTAGAGAATGTATTCCAGTTCACAGTACCAAAAGCTTTCTCTAAATCTACAAATGCTATAAATGCAATGATGCCTTTCGTCCTCCTATCCTTTTAAGATAAGTCGTTTTAAAGTGTTCCTACATTCATCCAGAACCCAAACTTCGGCTTCTACCAGTCGTTCCATCCTTTGCTAGATAATTCTTGTTTGCAACCACGACTTTAAACTGATAATTAGCAATACTTCAACACATGTCGTCTTATAAACTGGGTATTTGCTGCTGCAGCAGCAGCAGCAGCAGCAGCAGCAGCAGCATTGAGCTGTAAACGCCTAGAACAACTATAGATCACTCAAAGTACAATAAGGAAGGTGGTTCATGTAAGCTGCGACAGGCCGTTTTCAGACTGCCGATGTTATTGAGTGACGTTAAGTCCTTGTCGTTTCTCTTCTGTGCATAAGTTTTGTACTTTATAGAGCCAGGAAACAACTTGTCAGCAAGCTTTGAGCAGACAGAAGCATGGATGAACGTAGAAATACCATAGTTGTCCACGGCGCAGGCGCTGCAGTCGCTCAGCAGTGACAGATTTGTAGCCCGGTTCCCGATCGTTTCCCAAGACGGCTGACGCGCGCTAAAAGCGCGGACGATGTGGGCTCAGATGCAACGGATTAGAACAAGTGATTGTATTAACTGCCTTTTCCGGAAATCAGGAGCAGATCTTGTAGCGCGTCGTTTCTGGTCACAATTGTGCTGAGTTGTGTCTATGATCACTCTGAAGTACCGCAGAGAGTGTGACTCGATAACATACTCCGCGTTGGGCTCGGCGACCCGCTTGGTGCCGTTCGATAGACGTTGGCTTTGTGCCAGCGCCGTGTCTGACCATCTCCCTTGCGCCATTAAAACAACTGGAATCATTAAGTTATATTACTAAATCATTATTCTTCTTCTTGTTTTGCGTAGATCAGCTGAGGGTCACGACTTAAAACTATGGTGTCATTTAGAACACTCTCTCTGAAAACAGCGATCAAAATTAAAAATTTTTTAAACAATAAAAGCTATATCTTAGAACGCATGTAAGTGTTTACCAGCGCTGGCTGCTCCTCGCCACACACTCTCCAGCTGCCGTCATGGAGAGTTAATGGTTTGAAAAAGATCGTACCACGATCGAAACCGATCACCTGATAATAAATTTAAGCGATCCTAGACTCTTTGTTGCTTAAAAAATTAAACTGTGGTGTTTGTAGTGGGTTTTGATGTTGTCCCATTAGCTGCGCGTCCTCCGACTGTGTTCCTTCTCCTTTGTCCAGAGAACACCCGTCTTTGTTGGTAGCTTGCCCTGGGACTAAATTGCTGAAGCACTCTCATGAGATGAGATGTGTCGGGTCTTTTAAATCTCCGTACCTCCCACTTCCGTCAACCATGGTGGCATGGTCGTCGTCTTTTGCCAATGTGCGAGAAGCTAATTCGTCAACTTTCTGGTACATCTTGTAGACATGTCCACACAAGGCTATATGTCATTTCCTATTCATGTGTGCAGTATTTGTAAAGGTCTTGCTTTGGTCGCCTTTTTTATTCGTTACCTTCCTGGAACTGGTCCCAGTATCTTCTCATTCTCTTTCTCAAGTTCGTCTGTGAGACCCTTGCCGTTGAGTTCTACGCGCTCTGAAGTATATAGGGCTTGAGCGTGTGTGTGTGTGTGTGTGTGTGTGTGTGTGTGTGTGTGTGTGTCCGGTAGCGCTTCATTTTTGTTATGGGAGACACACTTCTTGTTGCAGGTGCTCTGAGTCAGTTGATATTCCAAATCCAGCTTGTTAATCCTAGTTCGTAATGACTTTCTCTCAGGAAGATCCAGCCATTCTCTCAGATAGTTAAACCTGTTGTTTCTTTTCTCTTCTCAACTCCAAATGCTGTGGCAAGGAGGATCACTTATGTTCGTGATGTATGTTTGGCCTACCATTGCTGCTGCTTGTCTAAGAACTTTGAGCCAATCACTGAAATTTCTGTTGAATTAGGTAGAAGTGGCAGATTGTCGGCAAATGCCAGCCAATAAACATTGAACCCATTGTGGCTAAGCCCCAGACAGATGGAATTAGAAATTCCCTGTCTAGTTCACACTTGCCACCACTAGCTTATTGCTTTTTGTAGTGCACCATTGAAGAGGAAAGGGGAGAGGTCTCGCTGTCTTACTCCTGTCTTGATCTCGAAACTAGGACTGTTGGTATTTTTAAAAATACCGGGAATCCGGTATATCGATATTTTGAAAGATACATTTGCCAGCACACGATATATCGAGAAACTATCGATATATCGGCGGAAAGAATATGGACGTTGCGGCTAAAAAAAAAAAGCTGCAGATTGTAAATATACTGCCAGTTTTAGAGCTGTGCACTTAAGATTTTGATTTATTATTAGATATTCTGTGCATCAGCGAACTAGCAGCCCGCTTATCCCCCTTAGAGCAAGAATTGAAAGGAAAACGATGCACGTTCACGCTTGGCGTTAGCAATTTTGCTGACAATGGCACAATAAAAGGTGTCCGATAGGTCCGTCGTTCGGTTTCGTCACATATCGGATTTGTCTAGAACACTCCATGTCGACTTCCCTGATTTTTAATTTCTGCAAACGCCAGTGACTTAGCAGTTGCGTGGTGAAGTTTCTGTGGTAGCGCCGAGTATGTCAGTATTTGCCCTCATACGTCTCCTCACAACACAAAGGCCAACCTTGCCATTTAGATTTTGTACATTAGTTCCATCAACTGCTTTCGAGGAATGTCGATGTGAAGAAATGCACACCAGTTGCGTTAAAGATCGTTTTTTAAAGGAACTGGTGTATTTCTTCACATTGGATATCCTGTTATTCCATTCATACTGCCACCCCCAACTGCAATCTGACTTCTTCTTTGTGCCATCTATATTTTCTTCTTGGAAAGGCTTCCTCTGAACGTAACTCTTTGTCTGCTGCTGTTTAAGTCAGCTGGATAAGATTATGGATCTTCAAATCTACATCTACGTGATTACTCTGCTATTCTCAATAAAGTGCCTGGCAGAGGGTGTAGTCCTAGTCCCTGTAGGATCTTCATGAGAGTAGGTCTATCAGTAGAGTAATGTGCTTTCTTAATGTCAACAAAGACAATGGCATATTTATTACCAGCTATTTTCACATGTCGTAGTGCCGAATCGAGGTTAAATATTACTGAATTATTGTTCTTGTTGTCATAATACTATAAGCTCTGAACATCTTGTTGCTAAATCTTGTAATTCCACGACAAAACTAGATTTGTTTCCCTTGTGACTCCGTGTTAGCAAGATAGCAACAACAAATAAGAGATCAAAGAAACTTGGGTCACTGGCTAAGCTCTATTGTGAAATCTTACATTACAGAGGACACAGTTCGAAATGCTTAATGTAACAAATGTAAATAATATGATCGGTAGCATTAAGAAACAAATAATATATTCGTAACAGACAACGTGCCTGTCACTATGCCTGATTCACGAACGATGGCGGTTCGTGCAGCGCGAGACGCGATCGAGGATTGCATTCAGAATGAGATTTTCACTCTGCAGCGGAGTGTGCGCTGATATGAAACTTCCTGGCAGATTAAAACTGTGTGCCGGACCGAGACTCGAACTCAGATTGCATTCTTTTCCTTAACAAGTAAAGTGGGGAATAAAAGGAAGAGAACGAGTTATGAATAAAGATAAAGTTTGATGCACTTCCTTGCAATGAGCAGAGTAACATAATTCTTGCAAGGTGGCACAACTGCAGCAGTGGTGGGCTTGCCGCCACAGAAGTCGGCCGTGACCTTCGCGTTCAGCAGCAAGTAGTCAGCGAGCCACACCCGCCAACGGTAGACGGCGCCTGCTGCTGCTATCAAGAGCATGCTGAGCGCTTGGGGGGGGGGGGGGGGGGGGGGGGTTGTATTGCGTCATTATTTGTGGAGCCCGTTATTACGAAAGCGCGCGCCGGCGCACTGAAACAGCCTGCGAGCGGTCCTCGAAACGCGTTCAGTGCGGAGCAAACCAGCGTATCAGCACGTATGGGTAGAGACCCGAGTCCATATTTTTTCCTTCTTGCTCTCTCGTGACAGACGTACTACTCAATCGGCATAAGCTGATAACCGTTGAAAAGCATCTGATACTCCATACCTCAAGTATTAAAGTACGTCGTCTCTCTTGAGACTGAAATACTTTCTCCAGTTTCGTTTCTCCGATTTATCATCATCCAGAAGGGTCGCAGCCTTAGTCTTTCTAGTCTCTGTACTGGTCTGCTAACTTCATCAGCACGGGCTCTTGTTTGGCAGTAATTGGGAGCACACTGTCAGCGAAAGGAGAGATCTTGTATATAATCAGCATACGGTAAAATGGTTACTTCCTAGGTCCAAGTCGTTCCACTAAATTTTCGTGATAGGAGGAGGAGGAGGAGGAGGAGGAGGAGGAGGAGGATATTAGTGTTTAACGTCCCGTCGACAACGAGGTCATTAGAGACGGAGCGCAAGCTCGGGTGAGGAAAGGATGGGGTAGGGAATCGGCCGTGCCCTTTCACGGGAACCATCCCGGCATTTGCCTGAAGCGATTTAGGGAAATCACGGAAAACCTAAATCAGGATGGCCGGAGACGGGATTGAACAGTCATCCTCCCGAATGCGAGTCCAGTGTGCTAACCACTGCGCCACCTCGCTCGGTCTTTTCGTGATATTTTAAAGTTTTATTAACCTACTTTTTTTGTTAAGTCCGGAATTTAAGTTTATGAGTAAGGTCATTACAGTCTTCAATAGAAGACAAAGTTGTTATAGAGGCCGGAATCATAATGAAACACTTCCGCTAGTTTAACAGTCTGGATCACACAGGTTATGAGTTTGGGCAGACTGCCATCAGCGGATCAAAACGTAAGGGGGGGGGGGGGGGGGAGAATATATATATCTTACTCCAAAAATAATATTGAATGTACCAAGTGTAGCCTAAGTGACACACAGTGACCAGTTGCGTTAAAACTCTCCCTGCCCAAATACACTTGCTTCGCTGATTTCAGGCCCTTAGCAGTTTTTGGAAGGAATGAAAGATCAGATATAACGTCTCCAACCTACAGAATTAAACACTGATGCTGGTGTAAATCTCATTTATGAGGGCTATCGGAGAATAATCTCCATTGGGTTATAGATAAATTACTGGAATAATTCTCAAATAACACCCAAACGTAATGGACCGAGGCCATGGCTATCGGGAGACTTTTATCCTCAAGGGGAAAGCATTTTTTATATAATTGAGCTGACCAATTTGAAATCGTTTTTGGGCTACAAAAACTAAGTTTTGTAGGTAATAAACAATTTATTATATCTTAAAGAATTGAAGTGTAAGAATTCAGTATCGAATAAAATGCTGTAATGAAGAATCCTACCAAGTGAAGTGGCACTGTGATCGGTGCACTGGACTTGCATGAGGGACGATAGTGGTTCAAATCTGCGTCCAGGCATTCAAATTTAGGTTTTCTGTGATTTCCCTTGAAAATCCATGGCAGATTTTTCCTCATCCTTGAAACAGTCAGAGCTTGTGCTCTATCTCTAATGACCTTGATGTCAACTGGATGTTAAACCGTAATTGCCCTTCATTTCATCCTTCCACCCAACCACATCGTGGGGGAAGGTGAGGGGAGCAAGTGCTGCTGCCCCTCCCCCTGCCCCCAAGTCTCACCCTTGTGGTCACCTGTGATTACTGCATCCATCTGATTGCCTTATTTGTTTGATTTCCAAGAAAATGTGTGGAACCCATACAAAATAGCACCAGCAGAGGATATTGAATATATACAGGGAACGGTTGCACAAATGGAAATGGGCTTCTTGATCCACAGGAGAGCATCATAGAAATACTGAAAAACCCTGAATTGGCAGACTTCAAAAATCGCAGGAATCGGTATTGCCTGGAGAATCTGAAGATACTTTTCATGTACTTGGATCACTTCCAGGGACCGTGAAGATGTGATTAGATTAATTACAGCACTTGTAGAGGCGTTTAGGCAGTCACTCTTCCTGCACTCAATAACCGATTGGAATGGGAAGAAACCTTAAAACGTAGTACTATCCTAATTATCCTCTGCCAAACACTTGAGTGTTATGTAAGGAGTATGTATGTAGATGTAAAATGAATTTATTTGAAAAATCTTAAAACTACGCTTTCATATTACCACTGCACACAGTCCTCATTTGAGTACAACCATTTATTGTATCCTGTAATCAGTAATGAGTGCTATGAAGAATGTACAACAAAGTTCCCAGAGTATTAGTACACATGTTGAGGCGATGGCAAGGGGGGGGGGGGATGGAATAACAAGTGAAACTAAATTAAGTCCTGGATGATGTAAATAAGTATGGTTTGATTAATGGTTTAGTAGTATAGTATTATGGATTTGTATATGGCAAACTGAGTTTATATAATAAGTCTTTCAGAGAATGTAACATTATTTACTCTCAGCTCTTAATATCTTAACCAGTATAACAAAGGGCTTCCATCCATGTGTATCTACAGTACATCTGCTTTCCACAAGCCACTGCACAGTTGTGGCAAATGGTGTATTGTGTACCATTCGTGAAGTGACAGAGTGAATGTCTTATTAAGCAGAATTTCCAACTGTAATGCCAATTCTAAATCGCTGCTGTGGAGTCATATGGCCATCCAAATTTAGATTTTTATGGTTTCATTTAGTCGTTTAGGGTGAAAGTCAGGATGGTTTTTGTGTAAATAACACAGCTAATTGCCTTTGTCAACTTTGTCAAATCCAAGTTACTTCTCGTTTATTAACCTCAGCATCGATGACATATTAAACTTTAATAATCTGTCCTCATAGATAGGAAGTTGAAAGTCTTGCTTGTTAGATAAATATACCCTACTAGGGATCCTGGCAATACTTCACAATTGCTAAGTAGGCGTGGGAGTTGCATACGCACTCCAATCTCCTTACCTCCTCTCTCTTTCTATCTCCTCTTACCCCCTAATTTCTTCCACCTCCTCCTATCCTCAGTCTACCTCCTGCCCCCTCTCTCTGACCTTGAGTCCTGTTTATTGTTATGACAAATAAAACCTTGCTTGGGAACTGAAATTGCTAAACATGAGTGGGTGAATTGGTTGGGATCATTGGCAAATGGGGTATGAGAGTTCTCGCCTGCTACTGTATCTTTGAGGATAGTAACTTTAGTGACGATATTTTGCATAGTTTTAATCTGAAAATGGGTAGGATTTCAGAGTTTTGGACGAGTTAGATTCCATAGTAGCAGCTGAGGGGTGGGGGGAGGGGGGTGTTAATAGTAGTGTTCTAATCATAAGCTCATTAGCTGTAAATATAACTTTTCTATTTCCTGTTAAAACTGACTGTGAAGAAAGGAAATGAAACTGCACATTCTTATAGCACAGTGTGGAACAGCGTCTTCTTTCTCACAGTTGGTTGTAATAGAAAACCTGTACATCACTGTTCAAAAACATATGTGACATATGTCTGTCTGAATGGTTATAAGAGCATTGCATGAATATCTGAATTAAGTAGTTCAAGAAATTTTAAGATTTTTGATAATGGTGTTAAACACCATCTTGGCTTTATTTGGTAGAATAGATAAAACAAAACAGTAAAACA
This sequence comes from Schistocerca serialis cubense, assembly GCF_023864345.2. Taxonomy (NCBI): domain Eukaryota; kingdom Metazoa; phylum Arthropoda; class Insecta; order Orthoptera; family Acrididae; genus Schistocerca; species Schistocerca serialis. The sequence goes on from NC_064641.1 coordinate 422,288,146, forward strand.
CAGCTGAACCAAAATACTGCTCTTGTAAATGAATTTATTTGTTTTGCTCCATCTTGCTCTCATGAAAATATTCTGAAATAATGCATTTTATCCACATTTTACAAAAACAAGGATGCTGCTGTCCAGAGAGCTCTGACTCTTGATCTATATCTATGTGGGAACATTGCACATGTTTATAAGGAACCAAATAGAGATGCATTAATTTACCCAATTCACCCTGGTTCTGCCCTTGATACCAATTAGTGAAAAATGCATGAATAAGGAATGACAAACTCATAGGCCAATTAAAACCTGGACTTCCCTTGGATTCATTCAATAAATTTGCATATTGAAGTCTGCCAGAAAATAATTCTGTAGTTTAACACTTAAGTAAAGCAAAGATGAGCAGATCACCTCTAATTACAGCCTGATTTCATTCCACCAAATAATTTAATTATTTTGGGGGAGAGAGAGAGAGAGAGAGAGAGAGAGAGAGAGAGAGAGAGAGAGAGAGAGAGAGAGAGAGAGAGAGAGAAGGCACTGCTTTTAAAGTATATAGAGCTTAAGATTAAATAAGATAATGTGTGTTGTCATTTCAGAAGTTGACTTTAAATCTCATTTCTTCCACAGATCTTGCTGTTGCTGTGGACAGTAAAATCCAGTTCCTACTCATTGGAGGCAATGAAACAAGAATTAGTGATGGGGGATTTGACAGTGTCCAGGAATTATCGTACAATCAACGTGATGAAATTTATGTTGTGGATAAGAAGGGAAAAGACTCTTACATTTACAGCTACAAAATTGGGATTCCAGAACAAGTACCAAAAATGATTATTTCTGGTAAGTTGGGTTTCTTACATAATTTGTTCCTTCTATTGGAAATATGCAGCTACTCAGCTTAGTTTAGCAAATGTCTGGGAAATTTAAAGGTGCTAGCATATGTCAAAATTATTTTAATCTCTGTTGATCATTATCATAGAACTGTTTAGTAGATAATAAATGTACATGTGGAGTGTTTAAACAGCTGAAAGATTCTTTTAATGGAAATCATATTGTTTGGAGTGATTTTAACTCTGTGATAGGTGTTAATGTTCAAATTCAAAACATAAATCAATTCAACAAGCCCAAATGACATGTCCAAGACTTCCGTTGTCATGGAATGTGGCAAAAATTTCAGGAGAGTGTTTGACTTATACTTTGGTGACTACATACTCTGCAAGTAGAATGGGTAGAATTTCTCTGAAAATGCCTCCAGGAACATGTAATGAATGATGAAATTAATGTCTACAATCATTAAGCCTGTTAGACCTATGTAAACTTCTGATGTGGAAACTTTTTCTAGTTGAGGGCTTTGAAAGCTCAATGTCAGTTTCTTGTGGGACAACCAACTAGATGTGGAAATGACATAAACTTAGTGTTTGGTCTTCATGAAGCAAAGGCCACTACAGTACTGTTTTACAATGGAGGACATGCATAGCTAAATTTAAAATCGGGGAGAATCAAACAATATCCTAGGTCAAAAGCCTTCAGCGCAAAAAAAAAAAAAAAAAAAAATGGTGGGATGCAGAAAATACAGCTCCTCAGTAAAAGATGGCATCCTCATGCCACTGCATAAGAAGGATAGCAGCAAGAATACTAATAAAATGAGCCCCATCACTCTCTTACATGCTGACTAAAAGGTCAAACTATGAATACAACTAGTATTAAAGAATTTTGGTGAATATCAATACAGCAACATGCTGGCCAAAGTGTAATATCTGTCACCAGCAATCTCCCTGATATAATTAATGCCTATACACAGAGCAAGGGTTACAGTTTACTTATAACTTTGAGAAGACATATGTTGTCATAAGCAATAAAAATATCTGCAAAACCATACATAAAATTGGAAAGACCAAAAAGTATGGAGATCATTGAAAGAAACAAAAGAAACTTAAACTTGTCCCTTGAAACTGAGCATTCAAGCCAGTAAGAATGCCCACTCTCAATGGCTCAAATGCCATTGCTACAGAGCCCCTCTTAACAGACATCACGGCCACAACATGTTGTGTGACTATAAGAAACATCAGGACATATTGTGCAACATACGCCGATGACATACAGGATACCGTATCATCACTGGAGGATCTAATTTTAATGCATTGCTTAATCAGCAATTTTGCTGTAGCAATGGGTGCTCTGCTAAATAAATGAAAAAATGTACGTGTGTGTGTGTGTGTGTGTGTGTGTGTGTGTGTGTGTGTGTAGGTAATACTGAAACTGAATTACTTAGCATGGATGCTTTCAGTACCTGTTGCCATAGCAGACAACATTAAATGAGTGCTGTGGTGGTTACTATGAGGAGAAAGAGTTTTAAGTGCATCAAGACGCCTTAACACTCCCAACCATGAGGGGCAAAAATTGCATGAAAGTGTGCGGAGTGGGGACCATAGTATTTGGAAACCTTAATCAACAAATGGGAGCTAGTAAGCATGGAGTTGCTCTTCAAAATAACAGTAATACGATGAGCTTTAAAATTTATTAAGTTGTATTTTTAAGAGTTCAGCTACATAAACAAGAACCACAGTACACAGAATTTCTTAACAAGACTTTTTAACAACAATGAAGGGGAAAAAATTAAGGGAACACTCTCCCTGGATAAACTAGGATATTATCTGGAGGAATCTACACCACAATGTTGTATCATCTAGATTAAAGGCATGTGGTACCTGACCATCAGTGAAAAAATGGTAACCAGTTAAAAAAGTTATACAACATCCACCTCAGCACAACTTCCACATGTGCAACATGTGATCCCGTTGATACATTAATTCATAGGTTCCACCTGTGGAACCATGTCTCCGATCTAGTCATACATCTTGAGGAAATTTGTGATCATCGACTGCATAACATCAGACTGTAGTGACATAACTGAAATGATGGGACTGCAAAAGCTGCAATACCCCCAATCTGAAAACAACACAACCATTCAGATGATAGGACACATGCCTGCTTACATAATTCACAATCAACCAGCTGTTTTCAGCAGTTGTTAATCAGGCATAAAATTAGAACAATAAAATTCCATAAGAACTAGGCAAAATTAATTTGGCTACATTGGGAACGTAATGGTCAAACCACTATAGCTAGAAAACAAGAGGCCTTTCCCAGTTACAGCGTGCTTTGGCTTGAGATTATCATTCTGTGCGTCATCACTGTAATTATCATGTACTATATTAAAAGCTTAAAACTATGACAGGCTTTACAATTAAAAAAAGAAACCACAAAAAAAGGAATGTTATTCAATGGTATATTAGTTGTTAGCCTGTGATGAGAGGTTGTGTAATTCACTCTGCTGTATTACAGAACCAGCTACTAAAATAATGGGTGTTGCATATTCCAATGTGACTGATGCCATATACTGGACAACAGGAAAAAAGGGTGCTTTAATGTGGTATAAACATGCCTGGCAGACTAGTAGTGGCAGAGTTCTCCATCAGTTTGAGAATGTTACGCTACAAGGAATTACTGTAGATAGCTGTGGCCGGTAAGATAATCAGCCACCTCACTATGGTAAATTTTAACATCTTGTAGATTTATTTATGTCATTCTGTGATACAAGGCTTCTCTCTTTCTTTTCCAGCTACCTGTATTGGACCAACACTGAATATAGAAATTCTACAATTGAGAGAACAAGGCTTGATTATTTTCACAGAGAAATACTAATAAAAGAGAATCTTTTTAACCCAATGGGTATAGCTGTTGACTGGCAAACAAGAAAGCTATTTTGGTGTGATGATACTGAAGGTGATGCTTTTCAAATCGAACGAAGCAATTTAGATGGAACAGGTAGAGAACTCTTGTACAAAGGCTCCTACGATGAACCACGCACCATGACAGTTGCTCATGGAAGGCTTTTCTGGATAGATAAAGCAGATGGCAGACTTTTGAGCCTTCGAACGATGGATCCCAAGGGTTTGAACCCATGGACAGTACAGCGCTGGGGTGGCCATAAAATTTTGAAAGGTTTAACATCGGTAGTAGTTTCATCATGTTATGCAAACAACCCAAGTAAAGAAATTTTGCCATGGGTTACACCTGATACTGAAATCACAACTTTACAGACAACTGCAACTACGGAAAGGTAGGTGCAATTGAGAACTATTGGATAACATTAAGTTCTTGAATCAAAATTTATAATATACTGTTTGTTTGCATTTACTGGAACAGAAATTTCAAATATTTTTTTTATTCATTCAGTAAAAATGTGTGTTAATGGCAGTAATGTGGATGAATAATGTTGAAGTAAGAAAAGAGTACCAATGCTTTAATACTAAACTGCATTGCAGCAATAATGGTATTGTAGTGAACAGAGTAATTTGTTCTTTGTTACAATTTGTGTAGACCACAACTCCCCCAAGGCTGAACAACTGTAATTGATTTAGGAAGAATTCTTCCATATTATTTTAGTGAAATTTATATTTTTTATTTAGATCACCGTATTAATGAGAGAATAACATGCCTTACACATTGTTCACTCATTTATTTTTCACTTATCATCTTTGTTTACTGTATGCATGGAGGTAAAAAAGATAAACTGGCAGAAATATATTGTAAACAAAGTTTTCCATTGTCAGCAGAGAGTCTAAATTAATTGAATGGTCTAACATTATAAATTTCAAAGATGTCGAAGGCCCTCCAAATGAGGCAGAGGAACTAAGCTGGTGAATTTAGTTTTTGCTTCCACATTGAGGAATGCTCATACATTCTGTATTATTTGTCAAATCTGTGGACCAGCCACTGGCCAGGACTACCCTTTAGCCAGGTCTTAGATACCCCTTTGCCCTGTATAAATATTTTTTAAAACAATGTTTAACAGTATGTTGGTATGACATTCAATGTAAACCACACCACTCTTAAAGTTGAGTAATCTGATTAATTGGATTAGGTTTTTCTCACTTTGATATAATGGCTTGATTCAGTATTTTAATTTATGGCTTTCATATTTGCACATGTGTTTGATGTAATTTAACTTTATTTTGATGAGCTACATTTTTTAATGTTTACTTTTTAAAATTTATTTATTGTAGGAATGTAATGCTAGTGCCTTCAACATGGCCTACAGATGGGAATTACTGTCTGAATGATGGCATAGTATCAGCAAATAATGAGAACTCTGTGCCAGCATGTAAATGTCCAGTGGGGTACACAGGTGCAAGATGTGAACTCCCACTCTGTCACAATTACTGTGTTCATGGAACATGTTCAGCTGAAGCATATACAGGTTGGCCAAAATGCTTGTGTATGTCAGGTTTTGGTGGAGATCGCTGTGAAACTGATCTCTGTAACGGATACTGCATGAATGGTGGAACTTGTTACTGGAATGACACAATAAAAGCCCCTTCATGCCATTGCCCTAGTGGACGCTTCAGTGGCAACAGATGTACTGAAGATGTGATCCTGTTCCGTGAATACTGTCACCTCTACTGCCGACAGGAAGATGTATTTGTTGGATTAGGAGTGATGGAGGAGTTGCACCACTGCGAGTAAGTATTTGTAAGAAGGAAAAATGAATTACTCTTATTTATCTGCTAAGTAGATACTGGATGCTTTCGTCTAGGAGGTGTTAGAGAATAGCGGGATCTTGTACTTCAGGATCTCCATGGTTAGCAGACGAGTCAAAACATCAGTCCTGTAAGAAGAAGTTGAAGAGGAACAATATGCTTCTTAACAACCTAGATGATTTTACCTTCAATGACTACAGCCACGATAGCCTGCAGACTTACAAATATTGCTGTTTCACGTAAATCATTGTGTTTTACTGCAGGCTCTCAATTCAGTTCATTTTCTGTTATTACGTTCTTGAAGATATTTGGATTGGAGACAGCCATCACCTTCAAATGTCTGGTCTCTATAGCTCACATGGAAGTGTGATTGTAGAACCAAATTGTCAGAGATTTGGTAGAACTTGGATGTGTGAGTCTTTCTCAATGTTTCCTGACAATAATGTTACTGAGAATTGGCCCCAGTTTATTCACTACTGATTGCATTTGCTACCATCACTTCCAACACTATTACTGTAATGCATGGACAGAATTAATACTCTTATTCAAAAATTCATCTACAGCTAAATTTAGTTTCACCATCGTATGGCAAGTTAAACAAACAAATCGATGACACATTGTGTAGTGTGGACAAATTGAACACATTCATCAATAATGATTGGCAGGGTGTTGCTGCCTCAACAGCTTCTCTGGAACATAGATTTTAAAAGTATTTTGTTGGCTTTCTAAGAGCAGGTTGTTACAGGAGTTTCCCCATATATTTTCTACTAGCCAAAAAAATTTCTTATATTCCACTTATTTGTGAATGGTGTCAGTCAGGTATGAGAGTATTTACAATGGCCACTCAAGAAGTATTCAGCTTTTACTTACAAAGTCAATCTTTATTCATATACTATTTCCCCCTGTGGGCCCAGGGGTTAGAATAGGCCCGAGGTATTCCTGCTTGTTGTAAGAGGTGACTAGAAGGAGTCTCTCACCTTTTGACCTTTATGTGATGGTCCCCTGTAGGGTTTGACCACCATTTTTCAAAATTTTCCGAAAGAGCGAGCCAACTGGGAATGGCACCTTCTACGGTGCATTGTGTCCATTGTGCATTGACATCTTTGGCCCACTTTCTTGTCGTGGCATTGCAGTCCCGCTCATCCTCCATCTCTTGGGTGAGGACACCTTCCTGGGTACGTTTTCCTCCACCCACTATGCAGTGTTGTTTTCTGCACCGACGGTGACTGTGGAATTCTTTGCTCCTCACAGCCAGTCCGTTGTGGTGGGCCCGCCATGTACCCTGTTGATTGTAGCCCCCTGACTATACAGGGATTGCTCTGCTGATGCCTGCACAGTTAAATCCCCACTTATGCCAAGGAGTAGATGCCTGTCACCCTGGGGCAATGGCCATCCTGTGGCTGGGTAGCTCCCTTGGGAGGGCCCATGGTCGGAGGGGGTGGCATCAGGGCAGATGACGTGCGATGAAGCGTACCGTGTCATCACTTGCTTGTGATCGATCAAATGCCAGCAGTCTCTAAGTGTTCAAAGTCTCAGTACAATGCAAGGAAGTATGATCCTAAATTATTCCCCTCTCTGGCCACACCATGGGAGGAACGCCAGGCTAAGGATGGCCAGCGTACCTTATTCGCCCTGGTACCTTGTATGTACAAGAGCTGATGGGGTCTCCTTTGTCTCGATGAAGCCTCAGTTTTTTGTAGAGCATTTAGAGGACAAGTTTGGGGAGGTGGAGGGCTTGTCCAAAATGCGGTCAGGGTCAGTATTGATAAAAACAGCATCCTCTGCCCAGTCACGAAGGTTGCTTGCTTGTGACAAGATAGGGGATGTTTCAGTTACCATCACACCCCATAAGAGTTTAAATATGATCCAGGGTTTTATTTTCCATAGGGACCTTCTTTTGCAGTCTGATAACGAGCAGCGCGCCAATTTAGAGCATCGAGGTGTTCATTTCGTCCGGCCTCGACCTCTGCCTCTTAAACACTGGGGCTGTCACATTTCAGTGTGGCTCATGGCAGTTACTTGGCCATCCATCCACTGGAGAGAACCCGACAACCTGTGTGGTAGTGACCCTTCCCCATCTTCCTGTCACTCCCCTGGTGTCATGCCCATGGACGTATACCCAGATTGGCTTTAAATCAGGCAGACCTGTGCTGTCACCATTGAATCTCCCCCACATGGTGCCATAGATGCCGTGATTGAGCAGGTCACTACAACTATAATTTCTGCAGCGGAAAACACGATCCCTCGTTCTCTAGGGCAGGGGTTCCCAACAAAATTTTCTCAAGGACCCCCTCATCAAGCACGATTGGTACCTTGTCACATCACAGTATCAAGTACCTAAAAAAGCCAAATTGAGAGTCTTTTTATACGTTTTCTATTTTTGGTACTTGGAAAAAACATTGACATACTTGAAACTTCCTGGCAGATTAAAACTGTGTGCCCGACCGAGACTCGAACTCGGGACCTTTGCCTTTCGCGGGCAAGTGCTCTACCATCTGAGCTACCGAAGCACGACTCGTGCCTGGTACTCACAGCTTTACTTCTGCCAGTATCTCGTCTCCTACCTTCCAAACTTTACAGAAGCTCTCCTGGCAAAGGTCCCGAGTTCGAGTCTCGGTCGGGCACACAGCTTTAATCTGCCAGGAAGTTTCATATCAGCGCACACTCCACTGCAGAGTGAAAATCTCATTCTGATTGACATACTTGTTATTGAAAAAATATTGAGCAGCCAAAACAAAAAAATCTGTTATCATACGAAATATATTAAATATACTTTTTATTCTAATACCATCTTACGGACACCTCTGCCATAGCTTGCGGACCCCTGGGGGTCCGCGGACACCTGTTGGGAACCACTGCTCTAGGGTGCTCCCGGCGAAAGACAGTCCTTGGTGGTCACCGCAAGTCACTGAGGCAATTACAGAGCATCGGCAAGCTCTACAGTGACATAAGTGGCACCCTTCCCTAGAGCACCTAATAGCGTTTAAGAGGCTCCTTGCCTGCATTTGCCTGCTTATAAAACGACGGAAACAGGCGTGTTGAGAGAAGTGCGTGTCGACCATTGGGTGACATACATCACCTTCCCAAGTCTGGATGACGATCAGACATCTTTCTGGGTACGAGACCCCAACAGGTGTCCCTGGTGTTAACATCAATGGTGTGCTTTCTACCAACCCAATCACGATTGCTGAGCACTTTGGTTAAGCCTCTGCGTTGGAGAACTATCCCCCAGCCTTTCGCACCCTCAAACAGTGGATGGAAAGAAAGTCCTCTCTTTCACTACATGCCACAGTGAACCCCATAACAGAGTGGGAGCTCCTCAGCATCCTTGCCCATTGCCCCGACACAGTTTCAGTCCAGATCGGATCCACAGTCAGATGACTTAAACATCTCTCGTGTGACTAAAAGCAATATCTCCATCATCATCATCATCATCATCGTCATCATCTTCAACCAGATCTGGTGCGATGGAATCGCAGTAGTGGGAGAGCACCATCATTCCGGTACTAAAGCCCAGTAAAAATCTGTTTGATGTGGATAGCTGTCAGTTCTCTGTAGGATGCTGGAACGTATGGTGTGTCGGTGGTTGGGTTGGGTCCTGGAGTCGTATAGCCTACTGGCTCCATGTCAGGGTGGCTTCTGCCAGAGTCGCTCTACCAATGATAATCTTGTGTCCCTTGAGTCTGCCATCTGAACCGCCTTTTCCAGATGCCAACACCTGGTTGCTTTCTTTTTTGACTTATGTAAGCATACGACATGACCTGGCGACATCATATCCTTGCCACATTGTATGAGTGGAGTCCCTGTGGCCTGCTCCCGACTTTTATCCAAAACTTCCTGTAACACCGTACTTTGTGTGTCCAAGTTGGTGCCTCCCATAGTGCCCCTCCCCGTATTCAGGAGAATGGCATTCCGCAGGGCTCCGTATTGAGTGGATCTCTATGTTTAGTGACCATTAACAGTGTAGCAGCAGCTGTAGGGCCTTCGATCTCCCGTTCCCTGTATGCTGAGGACTTCTGCATTTCGTATTGCTCCTCCAGTACTGGACTGATGACCTCAAAAGTTTAGTCCCATAGTGTTCAGAGCCATTTTTTTCCTCCAGTACTGGTGCTGCTGAGCGGCGCCTACAGGAAGCAATTCACGAGACGCAGTCATGGGCTCTAGCCCACGGCTTCCAGTTTTCAGCTGCAAAGTCGTGTCATGCAATTCTGTCGGTGTCGTACTGTTCATCTGGAACCTGAACTTTATCTTAGTGATGATCCACTCACTGTTGTGGAGACGTATTGATTCTTAGGACTTGTTTTTGGTGCTTGATTGACTTGGCTACCTCACCTTCATCAGCTTAAGCAGGAGTGCTGGGGGCACCTCATTGCTCTCTGCTGCCTGAGCAACACAAACTGGCATGCAGATAGCTCTACGCTGCTGCAGCTCTACAGAGCCCACATTCAAACTTGCCTTGACTATAGGAGTCTGATTTATGGTTCGGCGGCACCCCCAGTCTTGTGTTTACTCGACCCAGTTCACCACTGTGGCATTTGCCTAGCAACTGGAGCTTTTAGAACGAGTCTGGGGACCAGTGTCCTGGTGGAGACCAGAGTCCCTTCATTGTGGATCTGACGTGCACAACTGTTCACCAGTTATGTTGCACACATTCGTAGTTCTCCTAAGCATCCGAATTACAGTCTCCTTTTCCCACCCACGGCAGTTCGTCTCCCGCATCGGTGGCCCAGGTCAGGGCTCATGATTGCGGTTTGCCTGCGATCCCTTCTCTTTGAACTGGAGTCCTTCCCTTTACTACCTCTACTTGAGATCCATTCATGTACGCCTCCATGGTGTACACCTCGGCCGAAGGTTCATCTGGATCTCTTGCGTGGCCCTAAGGACTCCATTAACACCACTGCTCTCTGCTGTCACTTCCCCTCAATTCTTGACGTGTTCTGGGGCTCTGAATTTGTTCACACCAATGCCTCGATGGCTGATGGTAATGTTGGCTTCACCTATGTCCACAGAGGCCATATTGAACAGCATTCCTTGCCCGCTGGCTGCAGTGTATTCACTGCAGAGCTTGTGGCCATATCTCGTTCAAATGGCTCTGAGCACTATGGGACTCAACTGCTGAGGTCATTAGTCCCCTAGAACTTAGAACTAGCTAAACCTAACTAACCTAAGGACATCACACACATCCGTGCCCGAGGCAGGGTTCGAACCTGTGACCGTAGTGGTCTCGCGGTTCTAGACTGCAGCGCCTAGAACTGCACGGCCACTTCGGCCGGCTCATATCTCGTGTACATCGGTTCCTGTTCTGGTGAGTCATTTCTTCTCTGTTTTGACTCCCCGAGAAGCTTATGGGCTATCGACCAGTGCTACCATCCAGTGCTTGCCATCCTTTGGTAGAGAACATCCAGGAGTCCGTCTCCACCCTGGAACAGTCCAGTCGTTCAATGGTGCTTGTGTGGACCCCAGGACATGTCGGAATCCTGGGCAATGAACTTGCTGAAGGGCTAGCCAAACAGGCTACGTGGAAAGCGCTTCTGGAGATGGGCATATCTGAAACTGACCTGCATTCTGTTTTACGCCACAAGGTTTTTCGGCTTTGGGAGACGGAGTGGCATAACAGTATGCACAACAAACTGCGTGTCATTAAGGAGTCTATGAATGTGTGGAAGTCTTCCCTGCTGGCTTCTCACAGGGAATCGGTTGTCCTGTGTTGACTCCACATTGGCCATAGGCAGCTGACACATCGTTACCCCCTCCATCGTGAGGGCTCACCTCAGTGGACACTGAGGCTCCAAAATGACAGTCATCCACCTCTTGCTGGACTGCCCACTTTTAGCCGCTCTGCGGTGGACTTTTAACTTTCCAAGCACCCTACCATCAGCATTGGGTGACAATGCCTCAACAGCAGCTTTAGTTTCATATTTTATGCGTGAGGGTGGGTTTTACCATTTGATTTGAGTTTTAGCACATGTCCTTTGTCCCTCTGTGTCCTCCACCCTAGGGCTTTTAGGGTGGAGGTTTTAATGTGTTGCAAAATGGCTGGCTTCTCCTTTTTTTTATTCGCATGGTCAGCCAGCCATGGTAATCTGTTCTATTGTTTTTAATCCCTTCTCCCTGTTTCTTGTCTCTCTCTGTGGTTGTCTTGTCCTGTTTTGTCAATTGTTGTAGTGTTTGTTCTCCTTCTGTCGTTCCTCTGGTTCTTCCTTTCTCCTGTTATTGTGCTGTACATCTTCATTGTTTTCTTCTTTCCCTTGGGTAATTGCTCTACTGGGAACAAGGGACCAATGACCTCAGTTTGGTCCCTCCCCCCTTTTTTTAAACCAGCCAACCATAATCTATTGTGTGGCTCCAGCCACTGTCAAAGTGGTAGTTCCCTTCAGTTGCAACACACTTCTCCCATCACTGCTGCCAGAGCTGAAACCAGCACTGGAAATCCTCTTTTGGTATGGTGCACAATATCTTCCCAGATCTGAAATCAGTTACCTTTCAGAGTATCTTTCAGTTCAGTGAAAATCCAGAAGTCATTAAGTGCTAGATGAGGGGAGTGGGAGGCTGACAAACAGCAGCTGTATTCTGTTTGGCAAAAACACTTTTAATCAATTGAGAATGATAGGAGGATGTGTTATAATAGTGAAGGAGCCAACTGTCTGCTGCCACAAGTCCTGCCATGTTAAGCTTATTTCATCAGAATATTAGAGGATTGAATAAGAAGTTAGGAGAGCTTCTTGTCTGTTGAGAAAATTTGATACCTCTGAAAAGATAGACATTCTGTACCTCTGTGCACACCACATAACCACTGGGTCAGGTAAGATAGACACAAAAGATTACACACTAACAGCTTACTTGTGCAGAACTAATAAGGGTAAAGGAGGAGTTACTACATATATGAAGACAGAACAAAAGTTCAGAAACATTGAGACAAGTAGTTTTTGTAGTGATCAGCACACTGAAGTGTGTGCTTGAGAATTAATTTTGAAAAATAGTTCACTTTTAAATCTAACTGTGTGTACATCCCCACTGGGAAATTTTGAACTGTTCATGAGGAATTTGGGTTCATGACTATGCTGTGTCGGGCAGCAATGATTTTAATATAGATTTTCTAAAGTATTCTGGTAGGAAAAATTATGTGGATATATTATTTGAATATTACAATTCGATCTCAGTAATTAACTTCACAACACAGAAGGATAAAGACAATGGGACCGTGACTGATAATGCTTTTTTTAAAGGAGCTTAAAACGAAATAACTGTAAACATGGTAGCAAATGTTCTCGCTGATCATGGTGCACAATTGCTTAGGATAAGTAAGATAGTGTTCAAACAAATTTCGGGCTTGCAGCCGGTCGTCGTTCAATACTTTGCACAATATTTCAACTGGGCCCCTGCCAGTGATCTTCAGGTGAGCCGTCGCAGACCGGCGAAAACGTCCTCCGTTCCGCAATATATAGCGTACTGTAACTATTCTGCGCATGCGTCGAAAACTTGATAGTTGAACCATACTGCCCGCTGGCAGCGCCCTCGCTGGTGGAATAGCGGAACTCAGTTGCCCTCTGAGTTGCTGCTTGCCACGGCCGTCGACGCACCCTGTCGTGTTCGATTTGAGCAATGGAGATGATGGGATTCCATGCACTGTCCAGCTGGTAACCGCTGTCACGGTTTAACAGATTTTCCACCAGTCGTATTTCTACAGATTCTTTAATAATGGAGTCGCAGAAAGACGTTGCTGTGGACAAAAGCATTGTTTTCTCATACTCCATTGAATGTCCAGTAGAAATACAATGTTCAGCAATAGCGGACTTGTTTGGCTGCAAAAGGCGGGTGTAACGTTGATGTTCAGTGCAGCGTTCTTTCACGGTGCGTGTGGTTTGACCTATGTAAGCCATACCACATTGGCACGGTATCTTGTAAATTCCGGCCTTTCATAGTAACAGATTGTCCTTAACTGATCCCACAAGGTCCGCAATCTTCCGGAACAATCTTTAGCTTTTCTTCCTTTCGTTGGCAACACTTCGTTTAAAATAGGAAGAATCCTCCGAAAATTTCAGGTAAAAGTGGTTTTCCGCCCACCATCGAAGATTGCGGACCTTGTGGGATCAGTTAAGGACAATCTGTTACTACGAAAGGCTGGAATTTACAAGATACCGTGCCAATGTGGTATGGCTTACATAGGTCAAACCACACGCACTGTGAAAGAACGCTGCACTGAACATCAACGTTACACCCGCCTTTTGCAGCCAAACAAGTCCGCTATTGCTGAACATTGTATTTCTACTGGACATTCAATGGAGTATGAGAAAACAATGATTTTGTCCACAGCAACGTCTTTCTGGGACTCCATTATTAAAGAATCCGTAGAAATACGACTGGTGGAAAATCTGTTAAACTGTGACAGCGGCTACCAGCTGGACAGTGCATGGAATCCCATCATCTCCACGATTTGCTCAAATCGAACACGACGGAGTGCATCGACGGCTGTGGCAAATAGCAACGCAGAGGGTTACTGAGTTCCGCTATTCCACCAGCGAGGGTGGTTCAACTATCAAGTTTTCGACGCATGCGCAGAATAGTTACAGTACGCTATATATTGCGGAACGGAGGACGTTTCTGCCAGTCTGTGATGGCTCACCTGAAGATGACTGGCAGGTGCCCAGTTGAAATATTGTGTGAAGTATTGAATGACGACCGGCTGCAAGCCTGAAATTTGTTTGAACAGTCAATTTGCCGGGAAAATTTTAAAATTCACAAGTAAGATAGTGTCTTACATTATTAATACTCCGCAGTGGAAATCGGCTGCAATAATTAAGGACTCCAAAATAGATACTTTTAAGATTGACAAGACACACCCTAGTATGAAATTAAGAGTGAACCAAATGCTGACATAAAATTTTAGTCTATTCTGTGATAAATTCATATCATTATTGAAAATAGCATTCCATGTAAGCTAATCAGAAAGGACATTAAACACCATATAAAAAAAAAACTGTGGATTACTAGACTGACTAAAGTATCTTTTGAAAGGGGAAGGGAAACTAGTGATCCTGCAGTAGTTCCACTCTACAAAAAATGCTCAATGTTACTAAGAAAAATAATTAACAATTTCTGACATAATGTGCATGTTCTATGACTTTTTAAGTCTGACAAGACTGAACATGATATAAAATGCAGTAAAACAAGAGACAGAACAACGAGTCACAGAACAGGGTAACATCAGTGTTAATTTAAATGGAAAGGCTATAAGTGATCAGCACCAGGTAGTAGTTACATTTAATAATCATTTCTTAAATGTAATAGAAAATATAGGGAAGAGCAATCAAAGAGAGAAACAAAGAGTATGTTGAACAGGCAACTTGCATGAAATTCAATGATTAGAATGACACACTGACTTGTCCTTCTGAAACTGAGAAAATTAAATATTCTCTGATAAAGAAATCCTCATCTGAATTTGATTGTGTTTCGAGAAAACTAAAAACTAGTTCAAATATAATAAGCACTGTCTTATCTCAAAAATGTAATGCATGACTAACTAAGAGAATTTGTACAGAGAGATTGAAGTATGCTATTGTTAACCCCACCCCTGTAGGAAAGGAGATAGCGATTTCAATAACTACTGACCCTTTTCACTATTGACATCATTTTTGAAAAGGTTTGAGTTGGTCCTGTTTTCTAGAACAGTAACCCATTTGAGCAACAGTATTACCCTCAGTAAGTCACAGTTTGGATTTCAGACGAGTTGCTCAGCTGAGAGTGCTATTTACTCATTCAGTTACCAGATTTTACAAGCACTGAGTAACAAAATTGCACCAGCAGGTATTTTGTGTGCACTACCTCATGCATTTGACTCATGTTCTGTATCAGGCATTTGACTCTCAGTATTTTCTGGATGAACTGTGGTTTTATTGATGGTATAGCCAATCACGGGATAATGTCATATCTAATCAAAAGAATGCAGTAATTTATACTTACTAATTCAATCAGTGTAAGCAGGGGAGATACTTCTGACTGGGAGAAAACGCTCATAGTGTTGCACAAAGCACAATTTTAGATCCTTTGTTGTGTCTCGTGCATATAAATCATTCCACCTGGTATACAAGAAGCAGAATTAGTTATTTTTGTGGATGATACTAGTATTTTAATTAACTCTAAACATAGGTGCAGCAACAGAAGAAATGATAAATAATGTTCTTAAAAGTATGGTTGAGTGGTTTTCTGCAAATGGTCTCGCTCTCATATTCAAAAGGACACAACATACTTGTATACAGTTCTGCATGTCTAGAGGTAACTATGTCAGTGATAAGTGTATCACATACCAAGAAAAAATAACTAGGCTGGAAACTTTAAATTTTTGTGTGTCCATATTGATGAATGTTTAAACTGAAAAAAAGGAAAGAAATTTTGAAACTCCTGAAACAACATAGTTCAGCCATGCTCGTAACTATCAGATTCCTTGAGTTCATTGCAGGAGTGTTTATATTAACATTCCTAAAACAAATCCATGGAATCCATATGTTGATTACTCCTTTTTTGCAAGTATCGATGTATCTGATTGTCTATTCATGGAGTGTGTAGGGACCTGAAGATAGCTTTATTGAGATGCCAAAACAGGTTGTCAAAATAAAATAACTTTTAACAACATATGGTTGTTCGGCAGTTTTCATTGGTAAATATTTGACTGACCACTGTCCGTTACCTGTAATGGAACAACAGAGCTGTTAGTACTGTTAAAAGCTCACATTCTCTGCTCGTCTTCTATCCATGCAGCCTGAATGACAATGTCTCCCTCGACAATGTCTCCCTCGACAATGTATCCCTCGACAATGTACATACTGTGTCAGTGACATAATCTGTGAATGTTACCTCAGAATGAAATTAGGTACAATGTAGGATTTTCCTATGATAGAATCCACTACACCCTGTCTCCATGTCTCTCATTCTTGTGCCAGTTTTATGTTATGCTCTGCATTAGCGTAACTTATTTGCAGATCAGTTAGTACCATAAATGTATTTAGTTACTGTTCCATGGGTTCTCAGTGGAGGTGTATATTTTGTCATGTAGTTAATGTTCGTTACCTCCTTTATTGTGATGTACGGAAACTACAGTGGTCTTATGTAAACTTAGTAATGTACTTTACTTACTGTTATTTCAAAGGGAAAGTAACGTGATAATACATTTTTTTAAAGATTAGAGTAAAATTTTGTTTCGTAAATAGTGTGGGAAATGATCTTAATACGAAGGCAGACACTTCTGAAGAGTGTAGTTTCACCTGTGTTGCCATGGAAACCTAGAGTGGGACAGAATTTGCACAGTGCTGTGATCTTCACATGTGGCATGTGCCCCCACTCATTTCTTGTAAAAACCTATACTGCAAATTTCAGCAAATGTCTCCACTTTAGTCCTCTTTCAAAGGACTCTTTAATGTTATTAAAATATTTTAATGTTGAAATAGTTGTTTCAGTATGTCAACAGGTAAAAAAGCATGCACATTGATTATCTAGCAAAAAAAAGTTCCTTTGCACACTGTCACTTGTTTGGAACCTTGGTTCCTTGGTCTGTTTGTGAAATTTTGACGGATATTAGGAATACTGTTTAATGAAATGCAGTAAAATAGCCTACTGCAGTTATATTTCCACAATCAATATGCTCTTCTATACTACTCAGAAATTCAACTGCATCTCCTTGAGCATCCTGCTGGTGGGGCATGAACTTTGCTTGTTCTGTACCTTGCTCCTATAAAGTTATTATCCTCTTAACTAACAAACTCAGCATGACTAAACATTTGCATTTACGGAGTCCTAATCGCATTTAATTCTTCAGTTCTACGTGGTTGACAGTCCGTAGCACAATCTGAGATTTATTTCCCCAGTTTTCTCCCCCTCACTAAACCGCCAGATCAAGAGTTTCCTTTCTGCAACCATCTCCTCAGTGTCAGTTGTCAATATTACTAAGTGTTCCCATTCTTATGTGCTGTAAGCTGATGTTCTTACCAGGCTGATATTACCCAGCTTGGATGGAGGAGATGGGTTTTGAGAGATCCCATTAACACTCGCTGCCATTAGTGACTTTATTCCATTGCACCAGTTTAGAGACTATGCTGGACTGATAATGTAGGAATGTAAATAGTTAGGTTAAGTAGTGTGTAAGCTCAGGGACTGATGACCTTAGCAGTTAAGTCCCGTAAGATTTCACACACATTTGAACATTTTTGAATTTTTGTTGTGCCTGTAGTATTATACTTATTTTCTTTTGTTTACAGCTGTTCTGATGTGTATGAAGCTATGACAAACAACTCCCTACCAAGAACGGCAGAACACACAGTACAACCTGAACCGCAGACAGCGGCACTGCTTATTGCCTGTATTGCATTAGGCTGTTCAGTGATAGCTCTTCTTATTTTCCTCGGTGTGGCACTGAGAAGAATGTCAATTCTAAATAAGCAACCTCGGCTGAGGAAGAGAATTATAGTCAACAAGAAGGCACGTCAGCAAGAACTGCCAGACAGACGACCTTCTGGGCAGAGCACGGGCGAACAGTGTGAGATCACAATTGAGAACTGCTGTAACATGAATATTTGTGAAACGGTGAGTATTGTGCTATTATCAGTACACTGAGAAGCTGGAAACCCATTAGTGGAAACAAATACTTCATTCCTTTTGCGAGAGTACTCTTCAAAAATCTCAGTTTCCAGCATACTTCCTCAAGTACAACATACATATAGGATCTACTATTAATTTTCATTCAGCTTAACACCAATTTAGTGGCATTTCATTTCTGTGTGCAATTTGATTTCCATTTTTACATCTCATTCATCAAACTAGGGAATCTGCGTGCTCCTTACATGCAGCAAGTAAAGGCAGTTTGTGATAACCTCTTATTATATATCTACTTTTATTACTGTTTCTCTGGACAATTGTACAATAATCATAAAATAATCAGTGGCATTTATGAGGGCAAGTCAAAATTTAGCTGCATTGTAGTTGCACCTTTTATTGCAACACAAATACGAAACACATGTTAACATTTTTGATTATAGCCTCCTTGCTTTTAAACACATCTGGTCCATTGTTGCACAAGCTTCTTCACGCCCTCAGAAAAGGTGGTTTTCAGATGAGCAGTGAGCCATGCATGCTCTGGGTTCTTCACTTCTTGGTCTGTGGTGAATCAGTGGCACCTTAATGTCTCTTTGAGTGGACCAAACAACAGGTAGTTGGGAGTGGCAAGATCAGGATTATACATAGGATGAGCCATTACTTCAAACATGTTTCCAGAGCATTTAGCAGTGGTGGCAGTAGTATGTGGATGGACATCATGATGCAACAGTACATAATCTTTTGATATTAGTCCTTGCCATTTGCTTCAAATTGCGGGCTTTAGCCTGTCGGTAAACGTATCACTGTAATGCATACTGTTTGTTGTTCTTCCACTCTCATAATAATGTTCCAATACTGAGACTTAAGAGTTCCAAAACACGGTAAGCATCAGTTTTCCTGTGGATGGTTGGGTTTTGAACTTTTTCCTGCTAGGCAATTGTCAGTGTTTCCATTCCATGCTCTGATAATTACACTCTGCCTCATAATAGGGGTTCCATATTCAGTCACCAGTGATGGTTTTGTCTAAAAAGCCTTTACTAAAAACATAGCGATCCAAATGTTTTGGCAGATGTCTAGCACATTTATTTATGCAACACTGTGAGTTCTTTCAGGACCCATCTTGCACAGATTTCATGAAACCAAAGTCTGTTGTGGATGAATTTGTAGGAAGAACCACAACTAACTTCTAGACAAAGTGCCACTTTATCAGTAGTCACTCATCTGACCATCGGAATTGTCACATGCTCGCTCAATGTGGTTGTGGATGGTCATCCAGCTTCCTCCTTCACATAACAGTTTTGTGACCATTTTTTAATTTTGCAATCCATTTGTAGACATTCTGTTATGGCAAGACACAATCCTGTATTGTGCTGAAAGCCTTCAGCAGATTGCAGCCCCTGATACACCTTCCAATCACAAAAACCACATCACTGCCTATTGTTCCTCCTTGGTGCAAACTTCTAATGGAGTGGCCTTGTTCTATCTGCAACAAAAGGAAGAAAAATGGAGGAATTAGGATCAAACATTCATAGGACCACAACAGCAGAACAACAAAATAAACGAGGACAGAGGTCAGTATGAACAATGTAAGAAGAGTTATGTCAACATTGCAGATAATTTGACTTCCATACGCATATAATTAATGGCCATGTGTAATAAGTAAAAATATTTGAGGTTGAGAAAATCTCTCCATCAGTTAGGAAGAGTGGAAGAAGGTTGGGTATATTTGACTAGTAGTAGACTGTCTTCAGTCACAGTATTTTGAATTTACTGTTAATGTCCAACAGGTTCCAAAGCTGAAACTCTGTTTTGAAGAACTACATTGATGTTTTCGGATGTTACATCTGCTTAAGTTCATCACCTTCATTTGGCCAAGCTCATCTTCTGCATTGATGGAAATGACATTTGCTCTTACTCTCAAGTAGTGTGCAAGTTTTTCATCAATGCAGTAGATGGACAGTTCATGGCCAAATAAATGATAATCTGAAGCACGTCTAACACTCAGTCACTGTATTTATTGAAAATAGAGCTGTAGCTCTGAGATGTGTTACGAATATTTGTAGTTGCTTCTTTCAGATAATTCTCATCTGTTCACTTTTCACTCTTGGATCACAAGCCACATAATATCAGCCTGTCCTGTCTTGGTAAAGGAGTACCTCAAGAGGCACAAGAAGATATTATTGCCCATTCATTTGCAGAGCTGTAAGAGTAGCAGATCTCTCCAAGAAATGGGACAACATTACCCCTAAAACATCAAGACAGCTGAATTTAACATTATCCTGCATGAACAACACAGTCCAATCAAATATTAGCAGCTAATAAGCCTGACATCATTGTATGTCAACCAGATTGATCAGTGTCTCCCTCACATTATGGGAACAGTAATGATAATGTGGTATGGAGGAAATCTAAACATAAGGATTTGAGCATTAAGATTGAGTGGTGCCCTAGGATCAATATAATGTTACTTGGAGAGTGCTCTATCCATAACAGCAGTATAAAATAAAGACAGTGGGGAAAAGCATATTGTACTGTTCCAGAACTGCCCATATTGTGCTTAAAATATTGTAAAATCACTTCATACACCAGGCGTACCCCTGAGCAGACCAGAAGTAACATGTAGTAGGCTAGGGTATAGCCAACATTATATCTTGGTTGTGGAAAAATGATGATGATGTGGTTGATTAAAATTCAACAAACATGTTGCTCCTGCATATCCAGCAATGTCATCTGTCCAACTTCCAGTATTTAGTTTTCTCAGTACTTTGTCATCTCTAACAAACCAGCAAAGTGATTCCTTTGTCCATTCCCCTGGCCACATGTCCCATCCATGTCCATTCATTTCATTACAGTCATAATTATATCATCCACTACCCTCTGTACCCTGACTCATTTGTTTGTTTCCATTTCTGCCCTATTAATTCCTAAAATCAGTTAAATCTGTCTTACTATCAGAAATTGAAACTGAAAATGGTGTATTAATGATAAAAAAATTCCTAACCTGCAAGTTACAGCTGTAGACAGCTCATGATGAAATACCTGTTCATAGTTAATTAAAACTAGTAATAGACATTTCATACATAATGGCACCTGAGACTTAATTCTGAAAATCACAATCAGTTTAACAAATGCACTTCAGGCCATTTTCACTTTTTTGTTTATTTCTTTTGCTCCCTCTTTCTCATTTTGATAACTGAGAATGGACAGGGTGATACTGTCACTTTATTTGCTGGAAGTGGTAAAAAATACTATTTTCCTGTTAGCTTTCATGATGAACGTGTAGTTGCTGCTTGGAGTTGGTGACATGCTTGGAGTATGTAGTACTGGTTTCTCATGAGAAAAACGTGAAGCTGTCATCAACCCTATTGTTGGTTCAATGCCACAATGCCTTACTTACATAATCCTGTTGAAGATGGTGTACCCTTACTTTCCACTAACTTCATTTGGCCCATTTAGGGGGCCCTACTGTTTAATGTGAACTGCGACTCATGATCCAGCTTGGCATTTTACACACATAGAATTTACAGGGGAGAGACTGAGGACTGAACCTTAGAGCTTTGTATTTATAGTCCAGCACTTGCTCACTTTACCACCACACCACACTGCCATTAAGCAGGTGACTTAAAATTTCGGAAACTTTCTCATTTCTTTTGGAAAACCTTACTCTTCTCAGATTTGCAAATATTAATTTTAATTTGAAATTAACCTAACTCCCATGCCTCTTATCCTTCACAAAAACAGACTCTGTAGCTTACTCTCTGTAACATCTCTGAAAAATTTTAGGTAAGTGTGTGAAGAAACTTATTGTTTTTACATTTAAATAATAATCTGTAACCATCAGAATTTTATAGAACATAACATAGTGTAATATTGTGTTGATTTGTGTAGCATGATCAGGAAGTATTTTGTAACATAAAATTTTGGTTTCAGCCATGCTATGAGCCAAAACTTCGAGCAGGCAAAAGTCCGACAAAAGATGAGAAGAGAAACCTACTTGTGAGCATGGAAGGAGCATCTACTGGTGCCTCAAGTGAAAACAGTTTATATTAAATGACTTTTCCAATGAAGAACACTGAATATATGATTGTCAAAGAAGAATGAAATGCAGGAAAACAGTTATGACTAACTTCGCCTCACAGCTATGCATGTTGGTATATGTTTGTTTCTGTGACGTAGAACAGTTTTTCCTATTTGGGACAGTGATTCATGTTGCTGCTTTGCATTTCTCAGAAATGCTGACACATTGTGTTCCCTGTTGCGTCTGAGGTGAGATTATGAAGAGTTACTTTGTGTCTCAGTGTGTGATAATATAATTCAGATATAGTTACTGAATTAATTAATTTATTTTCTTGTAATTATAATTTACACTGGGAGAGGAGTAACTCATTTGCAGAAAGTCCTATATTAGGAGTGTACAGTTTTTGCAAATATTATCTGGATAATACTGCACTTAAGGCAGCTAACAACTATTTTACAGTTATGTGTGTTTTCTCTACATTTTTTATAAGCAGAATGTAGAAGTCCATTTAACCAGCTGGATATATGTATTACTTCACTCTGGACAGTGAAATACATCATGCGGAATATTAGTTTCAGGGATTCTAGTCGCGAAAAAGTTATCCATAGAAACTAAAAAGCTTAAAAATACCACTGTACCTTGATTTGTTCATTTACTACAGTAAAAAAATCTGTAGTATTTTCCAGTATTATTAATGTAAAACTCAGCCAAGTTGTGGGTTACTGTGAGTAAGATTGCAACACAAGAGTTGCACCTTAACAAACAGGAACTTAAAACCTATGTGATCATTATTTCATCCAGTTCTGGATGACTGGAGTATATGGTTTTGTACTTACACATCTGATATCAGTTTTTAATTTAGTGTCATTAAGTCTTCTCTTAATCATTATTTTTAAGAAATTTTACATACCTTTGATACAAATTTTAAGGACAGAAATTTGTGTGCAGCAGATGAAAAGACATTGAGCCTATGTGAAAGATGATGAACGTTAACTTTAGCATACATTTTTTTTTATGAGTGTGAGCCATGCCACAATTTATCATTTCCGTTGTTCAGCCATAGGATTCAAGTACAGACCTGTTACAGTTGACAGATAGTGTACATTTATCACATTGTATTTTTGTCCAATGAGTGGAAGTTGGTTGAACAAGTAGCGTCAAGAAATGTTGCCAAGACTTTGAAATTAGAACAAAAATAAAATTGGTATAGTGATACGGGAAATAAAGTACCATTGGCTTTGGAGTATTTTCAGAATCTGCATGAACTTAAGACTAAATGAAATAGTAATGTTGACATGATGTCATTCTAAAAAAGGATTACTGACTGCAAGAGTCAATGTTGGATTGCAATTGTTTTGACTCTAAAAACATTTTTAATCTATTTTAGAACAAGTTGGATAGTCTTTTATTTTTGTTCAGAACATTGCTGTTAAAATTGTATGGGTCGTAGGAGTTAACCACATAGAAATGAGTAGCAAATTTCAAACATTTTGGGTGACAGAAAGAATAAAAACAACCTGCTTATAACACTACTGAAGCACTAAAATTGGCAAAGATTATTGAATGACGTAAGAGTGCTTGTGCTGTTGTGTACCAAATGTATTATTGCATTGTGAGAGTTCTTTACCTAACATCATTATATAAACAAAAATTTCAAATAACTAATACAACACAGTTTTTAATGTTCATAACAGCACAGCATGCCACTAAAATGCACTTTCGGGTTTAAAATATGCGTTATTATATTTTCCACACCACTTAACGCCTCGTGCTTAGCACTGTATGAAAATTGGAATTACAGTTACCTTGGACTGAAAACATGGCTCATATGCTTCTTTTCTTCTTGTTCTGGACAATTTTTATGTTCGAAAAGTACATTGCAAAAATTATATTACTTTTTTATCTTGAAGTGTAAACAAGGTATGTTGCTTAAGATTGGCATCAGAATATCCTATATTGTCTCTTCACATTTGGTATTTTTCATTGTTTACTCCTGGGGGACTGACATGTGGCTAATTTTCTCACTTTGAGAAGACTGCTGCAGCTAACCATCTTAAGTTGATAAATGAAATTTTTACACTCGTGATTATATTGTCTGCTATCACTGCCCAGTGTTTTTAATTCCTCAAGAAGCTCTCATGAAAAGTCTTCCTAGGCTTGGTGTTGTGCTGATGAGTGCATATACTTGTTTAGTTCAATGTGCTTAGTGTTCTGTCGGCACATGAGGAAACATTCCTATTAAAATACCATTGTTCTTACGTGATTAAACCTGGAAAGAGTGTTAGGATAGCTTTATTTATTCTTAAAATGACTATTCCTCAAAAATGATAGAGAACTGCCATGCCATGGTAGTACAAATCTCTAGTCGTTTGAGTTGAAATACTTTCCATAAATCGACAACATTAATTTACAGATGTAAATATGTAATTTATAAATGATGTGAAAAACTGTAATTAAAGGAGATATTTTTCCTTAGAGGCGCATTTGTAATACCGGCAAAAAAAGTGACTTATATTTATACTGTATTTACATCGCATACATATTTCTGTGTGCTTATAAACAGAATGTAGTTGTGCTATATGGAAGAATGCTTAGCGGTTGTTAAAAAAAAAAAGACAGTTCTATATTGGCACAGTTTTCTTGGTACTCCTGCCATCTGAAAATGTTTGAATGAACTGTGGAAGGTGCTGATTTTAGTAAATATTTGCATTTTCATGCATAATTTGCTCCATGAATGTGATTAACAGTTGATAGGATGACTGTAATGACACTAAGTAGTGTAAATGATGTAAACATTTGTATCAAATGTTGTTAAAAGTGAGAAATATGTTGGTCACAGATTGTGATAATTTTTAATGTACTTACATGTTATAATAAAATTGGAGAGAAAACTTAAATTAGTGCCTTATTATCCTATTCCCATTACTTATTTCAAGAGAATAAAATTTACATTTCATATGTATTATCTCTCTCTCTCTCTCTCTCTCTCTCTCTCTCTCTCTCTCTCTCTCTCTCTCTTTCCCCCCCCCCCCCCCCCCCTCCCTTCCTCCTCCCTCCCTTCCCCTCCTTCTCGTGAATATAGAGGGAAACATTCCACGTGGGAAAAATATATCTAAAAACACAGATGATGTGACTTACCGAACGAAAGTGCTGGCAGGTCGATAGACACACAAACATACACATGAAATTCAAGCTTTCGCAACAAACTGTTGCCTCATCAGGAAAGAGGGAGGGAGAGGGAAAGACGAAAGGATGTGGGCTTTAAGGGAGAGGGTAAGGAGTCATTCCAATCCCGGGAGCGGAAAGACTTAACTTAGGGGGAAAAAAGGACGGGTATACACTCGCGCGCGCACACACACACACACACACACACACACACACACACACACACACACACACACACACACACACACACACACATATATATATATATATATATATATATATATATATATATATATATATATATATAGACACACACACACAAGCAGACATATACAGAGGCAAAGAGTTTGGGCAGAGATGTCAGTCGAGGCGGAAGTGCAGAGGCAAAGATGTTGTTGAATGACAGGTGAGGTATGAGTGGCGGCAACTTGAAATTAGCGGAGATTGAGGCCTAGTGGATAACGGGAAGAGAGGATATATTGAAGAGCAAGTTCCCATCTCCGGAGTTCGGATAGGTTGGTGTTAGTGGGAAAGCAACAAAATGTTCATTCGCATGAATGGACACAGGCAGACAGTGTTCGTTGGTAATGAGGATAACCATGTGGCTAAACATGCCGTAGCGCACGACCAGCACATCTTGGCACAGTGTTACACCGTCCGGGTTATCTGGATACTTCCCACTAACACCAACCTATACGAACTCTGGAGGTGGGAACTTGCTCTTCAATATATCCTCTCTTCCCGTTATCCACCAGGCCTCAATCTCCGCTAATTTCAAGTTGCCGCCACTCATACCTCACCTGTCATTCAATAACATCTTTGCCTCTGCACTTCTGCCTCGACTGACATCTCTGCCCAAACTCTTTGCCTCTGTATATGTCTGCTTGTGTCTGTATATGTGTGGATGGGTATGTGTGTGTGTGCGCGCGCGAGTGTATACCCGTCCTTTATTCCCCCTAAGGCAAGTCTTTCCGCTCCCGGGATTGGAATGACTCCTTACCCTCTCCCTTAAAACCCAAATCCTTTCGTCTTTCCTTCCCTCTTTCCTGACGAGGCAACCGTTGGTTGCGAAAGCTAGAATTTTGTGTGTATGTTTGTGTTTGTTTGTGTGTCTATCGACGTGCCAGCGCTTTCGTTTGGTAAGTCACATCATCTTTGTTTTCAGATATATTTTTTCCCACGTGGAATGTTTCCTTCTATCCTTCTATCTGTGTGTGTGTGTTGTAATGATTTTGATATTGTGCATTTGGCTCAAGCTGCATGGAAAGGAAACATCAGAGTGACATAAGCATGATTCTATGGCACGTTGAAGAATGTCAAGTGCTAGAATAATTAATGTGATACATGAGACAAAATTACTGGGCAATAATTACCTTCAGGGGGCAAAATATGTCATAAGTGACACAGTATTGTAACTTTCGGTACAGCTCGGCCGTTCTCATCCTGGGGTTGTGGAATAGGCATCAGGTCTGGTTATGTATTTTTATATTTATTTATGTAATACACATTCTTCTGGCTTGACCATTATTCTGTGGTTCTCTTAGTTATACTATATAAAACAAATGCATCTCACATGATTATGTGAAGTTAATTCACATATACCCCCTGTGAGTTCGGGGGTTAGAATAGGTCCACGATATTTGTGCCTGTCCTAAGAGGCGACTAAAAGGAGTCTCAAAGGTTTCAGCCTATATCTGCTGTGGCCCCTCTCAGGTTTGACCTCCATATTTCCAAATTCTTCTGAAGAGCATGCCAATTGGGGAAGGGCACCTTAAATGGTGCATTGTGTCCTTTGTGCATTGAGACCTTTAGCCAGCTTTCTTGGCGTCGCATTGCCGTCCCGCTTGTTCTCAATCTCTTGGGCGAGGATACATTCGTGGGTGAGATTTCCTCCATGCGCTGTGCAGTGTTGCTTTTTGTGGAGATGACAACCATGTACTTCTTTGCTCCTAATATCCAGCACGGTAGCCAGCCTGTTGTGGTGGGGCCGCCATGTACCCTGTTGATTTGTAGCCCCCTGACAACACAGGGATCGCTCTGCTGATGCCTGCCCCGTTAACATCCCGCGTATGCCAAGGAGTAGCCCTCCCAGCCAGTGAAACCCAAGGAGCAGAGAGAAAAGTCCAAGGAGAAACCTCTGAAACATAGGAACTTGCGGTGGCACCCACCCCACCGCAACCTACAAGCTCTGCATCTGAGGGTGAGGTAGAGATCCTGGTGTCCGCTGAGGACCTAGATCTCGCCGGACTCTCAGACTCAGTGGATGTCGCTCACACAGGAACTCAATCGGTGGCAGTAGGTGACCCAGTGGCGTAATCTGCCTCCTTGATCCCTTCGGCCATGGACAATGTCATCCTCCAGTGGAACTTGTAATGGTTCTTTATTTACGTGACCATTACGGCACTCCAACCCCAGTTCTCGATACCAGTAATATCGAACTACTTTTCTGCAAAGTAACAGACATATTTTTGTAACAATATTCACATTTGGTTTTATTAATGTGTAGGTACTCTGACGTATCGATATATTACAGTGATATGGTTCTTGTGTGTATTTATTTCTGTGAGACCATCATAATCTTTGACTTACTAGTAATTGTTTTGGCGTGAATGCGCACAGAGCAGTCTTTGTTTGCATTTACAGAAGTTATGTTGTTTTTTCGCTTTGTAAAAGAACAGTCAAGTCTTGTGTTTGGTTAAAGTGAAAATTAAATATGTGAAGATTGATACAAAACTGTTTTCTTGATGATGTGACAATTAAGAAGTATATGTGAATTTACGAGAAGTTTATTAAAAACGTGGATTGTGAACACGAAGTCAAAAATTATTTCTATCATGCCATTGTTCCGATCTGGGATTGTTTAATCATTAAGAATCTCCTGAAGAACGCATTTCTTAGGTCTTCAAATATTGCTAAACTACAGATCCGGACCTTCTAGCAGCCAAAGTGGAATCACCCTAGAATCAACGAGGTGAGCCATAATGACTTCGATGAAATCTATGTGGGAATCCATTCAAGATAAGTGCCAAATTAATGACTTCTTTACAGTGACCTCATCATTTCGATTCTGACAATACCATCCACAGTCAATAGTTTTGTTGTTGCCCGATAAAGCGAACATACGCTGCGTGAGCAACATTATTAATCTGATTTCTAATCTACTTTGCAAGTGGTGGTATTGTTAGAAACTGCAGCGGTTTTTTCCACCATCTTGCTGAGCTCCGACAACTTCTCAGCCTTCACCTTTTCCTCTGCACTATTCTTCTTGGAAACTTGGTTTCCGGTGATGCGAGCCTCTGCCCTCTGTGGCTATCGAGGTTATTATAAGATCCGGGCAGCTTATGAGAGGGTATCTGCTGGCATCTCCATCTACGTCCTTCACTCTCTTTACAGCAAGTCTGTCCCTCTATGAACACCATTAGAGGCTGTCGCTGTTCAGGTGTGGATGATTCAGGCTGTTACTGTCTGCAGTCTCTATCTTCCACCGGATGGTGATGTCCCATAGCATGTCCTGGCTGTGCTGATAGGCCAATTGCCGCCACCTTTTCTGTTACTGGGCGACTTCAACGCCCATAACCCTCTGTGGGGTGAATCAGTGGCAACAGGCTGAGGCAGCATCGTTGAGCAAGTATTGGCACAGCTCGACC
The DNA here is from genome assembly GCF_023864345.2 of Schistocerca serialis cubense. Lineage (NCBI taxonomy): Eukaryota > Metazoa > Arthropoda > Insecta > Orthoptera > Acrididae > Schistocerca > Schistocerca serialis. The sequence continues at coordinate 422,317,080 of NC_064641.1, forward strand.
TTTCTCTTTTAAGTAATGGTGCCTTCACACATTTCAGTGTGGTGCATGGCACATACTCAGCCATCGACCTTTCGATCTGCAGCCCTAGTCTATTACCATCTGTCCAATGGAGTGTGCATGACAATTTGTGCAGTAGTGACCACTTTCCAATATTTCTGTGACTGCCATAGAGTCACTCTTCTGGGCGTCCCTGCAGATGGCCTATGAATAAGGCTAACTAGGACTTGTTCACCTCCATTGCCACTATTGAGCCTCTTTCCAGTGACACCATTCATGTGGTGGTTCACTCGGTCACCCCCAGCATCATTACTGCCACAGAATCTGCCATTCCCTGTTCTTCTGGGTCCCCGTGGTGGAGGACTGTGCCTTGGTGGTCGCCCGAGATCGCTGAGGCGATTAAAGATCCCAGGTGGGCACTCCAGTGTCACAAGCGGCATCCCTCATTGGAACACCTCATCACCTTTAAATGTCTCTGTGCGCAAGCCCGCCACCTCATTCGCCAATGCAGGCAGGAGTGCTGGGATAATTATGTCTCCACCATTGGCCTCCGTACCTCTCCATCGCAGGTTTGGGCCAAGATAAGGTGACTCTATGGCTGTTGGATCCCCGTCAGCGTACCTGTGCTTTCACTGAATGGTGACTCTGACACAATTGCAAACCGCTTAGCGGAGCATTTTGCTCAGAGTTCCGCTTCTGCGAATTACCCACTGGCCTTCCACTCCCTGAAAGAGCAGATGGAACGTCGAAGCCTTTCATTTCACACGCGCCACCCTGAATCATACATTGCTCCGTTCAGTGAGTGGGAGTTCCAAAGTGCCCTAGCCGCTTGCCCTGATACGGCTCCCGGGCCAGATCACATCCAATGTCAAATGCTCAAACACCTCTCGGTGGACTGCCAGCAATGCCTCCTTGACCTTTTCAACTGTATCTGGGTTGAGGGTGAGTTCCCGTCACAATGGTGGGAAAGCATCGCAATCCCTATGTTGAAATCTGGCAAGAACCCACTGGAGGTGGACAGCTACCGTTCCATTAGCCTCACCAACATTCTTTGCAAGTTGCTCGAACACATGGTGAGCAGGAGGTTGAGTTGGCTACTTGAGTCTCGAAGCTTTCTGGCTCTGTCTCGGGGAGGGTTCCGTAAGAGCCGTTCTGCCCCCAATAATCTGGTGTGCCTGGAGTCTGCCATCCATACGGCCTTTGCGCGCCATCAGCATCCGTTCGCCATCTTTTTTGACAGGCAGAAGGCATTCGATACGACATGGCGACATCACATCCTCTCCACTCTTCATGGTTGTGGTCTTCGGGGTCCGCTCCCGATTTTCATACAAAATTTTCTGTTGCTTCGTTCCTTCCATGCGCAAGTTGCAGCCTCCCATAGTTCCTCCCGAGTTCACGAGAATGGGGTACCACAAGGATCTGTCTTAAGTGTCTGCCTCTTTTTGATTGCAATTAATGGGCTCGCTGCAGCAGTGGGAGCGTCTGTCTCAGCTTCCTTGTATTCCAACGACTTCTGCCTATACTATAGCTCCACTGGAATTGCAGCTGCTGAACGGCAGCTGCAGGGCGCTATCTGAAAGGTGCAGTCTTGGGCTGTAGTGCATGGCTTCCAGTTTTCGGCAGCCAGGACCTGCATTATCCATTTCTGCCGGTGACACACTGTTCCTCCTGAGCCATGGCTTTATCTTGATGGCGAACCTCTTGCTGTGGTGGAGACGTATCGGTTTTTGGGATTGGTTTTTGATAACTGGTTGACTTAGCTCCCTCATATTCGGCAGCTTAAACAGACATGCTGCCAGCATCGTAAGACTCTTCATTGCTTGAGTCATACCAGCTGGGGTGCCAATTTGTCTACCCTCCTACAGCTGTACCAGGCATTAATTCAGTCATGTCTAGATTACGGGAGCCTGGCTTACGTTTTGGCATCACATTCCGTATTGCAGTTGCTTGACCCCATCGTTCACAGCAGGGTCCGACTCACCACTGGATCTTTCCAGACAAGCCCTGCCAACAGCATACTTGTGGAGGCAGGTGTCCCTCCATTGCGGTTCCAACGCCAACGATTACTGGTCGCTTATGCTACACACGTTTGTAGCTTGCCCAGGCATCTCAATTATCGTCTCCTGTTCCCTCAGTCGGTTGTCCATCTTCCGGAACGACGGTCCCAGTCAGGGTGTATGATCGTGGTTCGTGTCAGAGCTCTTTTTTTCTGGGCTTGAGATTTTCCCTCTTCCACCTCTTTTCTGAGCCCCTCTGCGTATACCCCCCATGGTGTGTGCCCCGCCCATGCGTTCTGCTCGATTTGGCACAAGGCCCAAAGTACTGAGTCCCTCTGCCGCCACTTTCTTTCAATCCTTGCTGCGTTTCAAGGCTCTGGCATTGTCTATACTGATGGTTTGATGGTTGCTGGTCGTGTCAGTTTTGGTCTTACTCTAGGGGATCATTACGGCTGCAGTGTTTTCACTGCCGAGCTGGTCGCCATCTGTCACGTCCTAGAATATAAATGCTCCTGCTCAGGTGAGTCCTTAGTTATCGGTAGTGAGTCCCTGAGCGGTTTATGAGCTATCGACCAGTGTTTCCCTCGCTCTCGTCTGGTGATATCTATCCAGGAGTCCCTCCATACTCTTGCCCATTGCGGCCGCTCTGTGGACTTTGTGTGGACCGTGGGACATGTCGGCATCCTGGGAAATGAACGTGTTGACATGCTGGCTAAGCGAGCTGTTGGTGCACCAGCCTTGGAGATTGGCATTTCAGAGAGTGACCTCAGGTCAGTTTTGTGGCAGAAGGTACTTCGCACCTGGGGTGAAGAATGGCGCGACCTTCTTTCACCCAACAAACTTCGGGCCATCAAGGAGGCTACCAGTGCATAGCACTCCTCCATGCAGGTCTCTCGCAAGGACTCTGTTATCGTCTGCCTACTGCGCAGTGGCCACACCTTGATGACATACAGCTGTTTATTGTGCCACGAGGACCCACCTTTATGTTGCTGCGGGTCAGCTGCCCGCTTTTAACTCTGCTCGGGCAGACGTTTGCGCTGCCTGATACGCTTCCTGCACTTTTATCAGATGACGTGATGGCAGATTTAGTTTTGAGTTTTATTCATGCAAGGGGTCTATTAATATTTCTTCTACAAAAATTTTATATAAAGAAGATGACATGGTCAGAAGAAATTTATTTATCTAGTAAGAATGTGTCTGCAGAAGAAGATATTGGAGCTGCTGCTATCAGCAAGAAATGTGGTAAAGCGATAACTTTCGCGGGCATTACTTCACAAACATTAATGAGAATTGGTAGTGTTTCAGGTGGATGTAACAACAGCAGCTGTTCAGTCTGCTGCTGTCCCCACATATAGTTATGGACTTATTAAAAATAAGTAAATCACACGATCTCCCACCACCATTTCGAAGCCCTCTGGAAATCTAGAACTACGTAATCAATTTGTAATCGCTTGTCGATAGCACTCAACAGTTTGTGTGAGAAAAAGAGCTAGCTACGTTTCACAAGAACAGTGTTTTCTAAATCCATGTTGACAATGTGTCAATAGACCATTCCCTTACAGGTAGTTCATAATGTTACCACACTAGAAGTGGCATGAGCCTGAGCTTGCACAGTGGCAGTACAAGAAACAAAAAGAATTTTCGTATGGGTTTCAGTCTCCATGACATAGGTTCAGAGAGCATTTATGTACTCTGGTGGGAGAATATTCAGTGATTTCCCATCTAAGTTAAAGCAAGAAATGGGGAATCCCAAACAATTAAAAAGAAAATGAATAACACAACTCCATAATCTCTCCTTGTAAGCATTATCTTAGCATTTAGATCCTCTGCCACAACTCTGTTCACAGCATATTTTGCTGACAATATCCACATGTGCTGCTGAATGTACCTACAGGAATATATTATTGTATGATGCACAGTTCAAGAAATATAGTGTCATAAGAGATGTGTGAAAAATTGTCACATCATGAATGAAGTTTTAATGCACCTATTCCCTACCACTAAGACACTCTTACAGTGGGGTCAACTTAATGAAATCCCTGACACCCAGCAGTACATTTTAGTTTTCAATGGCTGCAGGCAAAAGCAATACCTGTCTACAGAGCTATGAAGAAGCATTGGCATAGAGACTTTTACAAAATTATGTTGTAGACAAGTGAAGCAGCTGCACCCGGCTTACAGAAACTGTCTGTGAACATGTTTCTTGATTTTGATAATGTTCATGTACATTTGTACATTCTGCGTATGTCTCTGTATGAGAATTTCATAGGTATTTTCGTGAATACATGGAAATGAAACTTTTTCAGTACTTCAGTACAAACACAGTTCATTCTTTTATTTTGTTTCCAACAGAAAATTGGCAAAATGAACACATGGGCAACGCCGAATTTGTCAGCTAGTGTACTATAAAGGGGACTCATTTTCTTAGAAAAATATCATTGTAATCATGTAATATTAAGCTCCCAATATCAGATGAATAGAAGCTGTACAGTACTACTGTGGAGGTAGCAGTTTTTTCAATGTAGACACCTTCTGTTTAAGTTAGGTACTTCATAAAATTTAGCTTTCATGAGAATAAATAGCATTAATTAGGATAGTAATAATTTTCTCTTACACAAATCAATTTTCTGTTATTTCCTTGTCTTTTGTGAAAGTATACTTTGGCTTGTTCCACATCCCAAAAGGTTTCTCCTTGATGTACTGTACAGAATACAATGATGAGAGACTGAATAATATGATGAATGAAAGAGGATGTGAAGACATCATCAGGCTGCAAATAGTCATTGACTCTGTATATCCACTGTAAGAGAGGATAAAAGGCGTAAGACTTCAGTCGGAGTGCTGATTTTTAGCAGCATTTAGACATACATCAGAAGACGAACCACATGGCCTTCGTGGAAACTTGTGTATGCTGTGCACAGAGCAACCATTATTTGTTATCAACAAAGTGGGCACAGTGGTCAGGGCTCAGGTTTGTGAGTTTGTTGTTGTTATGGTCTTCAGTCTTGGGACTGGTTTGATGCAGCTCTCCATGCTACTCTATCCTGTGCAAGCTTCATCATCTCCCAGTACTGACTGCAGCCTACATCCTTCCGAATCTGCTTAGTGTATTCATCTCTTTGGTCTCCCTCTACGATTTTTACCCTCCACGCTGCCCTCCAATACTAAATTGGTGATCCCTCGATGTCTCAGAACATGTCCTACCAACCGATCCCTTCTTCTAGTCAAGTTGTGCCACAAGCTCCTCTTCTCCCCAATTCTATTCAATACCTACTCATTAGTTATGTGATCTACCCATCTAATCTTCAGCATTCTTCTGTGGCACCACATTTCGAAAGCTTCTATTCTCTTCTTGTCTAAACTATTTATAATCTACGTTTCACTTCCATACATGGCTACATTCCATACAAATACTTTCAGAAACAACTTCCTGACACTTAAATCTACACTTGATGTTAACAAATTTTTCTTCTTCAGAAACGTTTTCCTTGACATTGCCAGTCTACATTTTATATCCTCTCTACTTCGACCATCATCAGTTATTTTACTCCCCAAATAGCAAAACTCCTTTACTACTTTAAGTGTCTCATTTCCTAATCTAATTTCCTCAGCATCACCTGACTTAATTCGACTACATTCCATTATCCTAGTTTTGCGTTTGTTGATATTCATGTTTGTGAGTAGCAGATTTTAAATTCTTATTCAGCAATTCAGCCTTAGATTTCCTGTGATTTCCATAAATCAGTTAAGGCAAATGTCAGGATGGTTCGTTTGAAAAAAATCATGACCAGTATTCATTAAAAAGACAATAGACTCAGTCTCTACACAATTAGCTTTTATTTTTAAAAAATATATAGAATTTTGAGTATTTCCAGAATCACTCAAGGCACCAAAAGTTAAAACAGTTCTTTTTAAATAGAGGAGACAAACAACTTACCCAAAGCTACAGAGCAATCTCAGGTTTGCCAATATTGTCAAAGATATTTGAGGTTCTGCTACACACACTAACAAGCAGCTACTTTGAGAAACACGCCTATGTAACAATCACATTGGTTTTTGCAATGGAAGAGCCATTACAGCAGCCATTTTGGAAACTGGTGGATCAAACTCTATCCTCTTCAAGAGAAAAATGTGGTATCACTGCTGTTATGTGACCTAAGCAAAGCATTCAGTTGCATTCCTGTTGGGGTACTAATAAGGAAGCTGGAGTTTTATGGGGTGTGTGGGAGAACATTATTTAAGCCACAAAAAACAGTTTGTGTCTGTCAGAAATGTAAATTCGTTCTTAATGGAAATCTGCACAGGTGTTCCACAAGGATCTATTTTTGGACCCTTCTTCTTCATTGCAGCAATCAATGCTTTCCATAACAACATAGCTCATTCTGTCACATGTTATGCAGATGCAGCACTACTTACCACACATCAGAGACTCTCAGCTCTAAACAGAATAGCAAAAGAAACTCTTGATACAGCCTTGGATGGGTTTGCAGCCAACAAACTCCTGTGTAATCCCAATACAACCTAGCAACTCCTAATAGGATTCTCTAATGAAATAAAAAATGTCAATAAAACTTTGAGGTATTTACACTGACTCCAGACTCTGCTGGGGGAACATGTCAATCACTTATGTGAAAAAAAATATCTCAAGTGTCATACCTAATTTCGAAAATAAGGGATTTAGTGAGTTTGGTTTGCTGTAGGGTGACATATTTTGGACTATTCCAGTCATACATGTCATATAGTATGATTGTATGGGGACACCTCCCACACATCAAGAATATTTTAAAAGTAATTAAAAAAAAAGTGCTATGTATTATGTGTAGAACAGAACGCAGGGGCACTGTTTTTTTCTTCTTCTTCTTCTTCTTCTTCTTCTTCTTCTTCTTCTTCTTCTTCCTCCCCCCCCCCCCCCCCCCAGGCTCAGAATACTCACAATTTTAAGTTTATACTTGTTATGTGTTTGAGCTCTGTTAAAAATATTTTAGAATTTGTTGCTGGGGGAGAAACTCATGAACACAGCACCAGAGCGAAGGCTAATTTAGATATGGAAATGAGCATTTAGTGTCATTGGCCAGGAGGCCCCCTTGCAGGGCAGGGCCGGCTGCCTTGGTGCAGGTCTTATTACATTCGATGCCACAATAGGCAATCTGCGCCCTGGATGAGGATGAAATGAAGATGAAGACAGCACAACACTCAGTCCCTGAGTGGAGAAAATCCCCGACCAAGCCGGGAATCGAACCCGGGCCCGTAGGACAGCAATCTGTCACGCTAACCACTCAACTATCGGGGCAGACTAATTTAGATGTACCAAGGCACAGGTTAGCAAGAACTGGAAATTTTCACAATGTGAACCCACTCAAAATTTTCAACAAATTACCGATCAATGCTCAGTCTGTTGTTGTTGTTGTTGTTGTTGTTGTTGTGGTCTTCAGTCCTGAGACTGGTTTGATGCAGCTCTCCATGCTACTCTATGCCGTGCAAGCTTCATCAATTCCCAGTACCTACTGCAACCTACATCCTTCTGAATCTGCTTAGTGTATTCATCTCTTGGTCTCCCTCTACGATTTTTACCCTCCACGCTGCCCTCCAATATTAAATTGGTGATCCCTTGATGCCTCAGAACATGTCCTACCAACCGATCCCTTCTTCTGGTCAAGTTGTGCCACAAACTTCTCTTCTCCCCAATCCTATTCAATACTTCCTCATTATTTATGTGGTCTACCCATCTAATCTCCAGCATTCTTCTGTAACACCACATTTCGAAAGCTTCTATTCTCTTCTTGTCCAAACTAGTTATCGTCCATGTTTCACTTCCATACATGGCTACACTCCATACAAATACTTTCAGAAATTACTTCCTGACACTTAAATCTATACTCGATGTTAACAAATTTCTCTTCTTCAGAAACGCTTTCCTTGCCATTGCCAGTCTACATGTTATATCTTCTCTACTTCGACCATCATCAGTTATTTTGCTCCCCAAATAGCAAAACTCATTTACTACTTTAAGCGTCTCATTTCCTAATCTAAATCCCTCAGCATCACCCGACTTAATTCGACTACATTCCATTATCCTCGTTTTGCTTTTGTTGATGTTCATCTTATATCCTCCTTTCAAGACACTGTCCATTCCATTCGACTGCTCTTCCAAGTCCTTTGCTGTTTCTGACAGAATTACAATGTCATCGGTGAACCTCAAAGTTTTTATTTCTTCTCCATGGATTTTAATACCTACTCCGAATTTTTCTTTTGTTTCCTTTACTGCTTGCTCAATATACAGATTGAATAACATCGGGGAGAGACTACAACCCTGTCTTACTCCTTTCGCAACCACAGCTTCCCTTTCATGTCCCTCGACTCTTATAACTGCCATCTGGTTTCTGTACAAATTGTAAATAGCCTGCCGCTCCCTGTATTTTGCCCCTGCCATGTTTAGAGTTTGAAAGAGAGTATTCCAGTCAACATTGTCAAAAGCTTTCTCTAAGTCTACAAATGCTAGAAACGTAGGTTTGCCTTTCCTTAATCTTTCTTCTAAGATAAGTCGTAAGGTCAGTATTGCCTCACGTGTTCCAGTGTTTCTACGGAATCCAAACTGATCTTCCCCGAGGTCGGCTTCTACTAGTTTTTCCATTCATCTGTAAAGAATTCGTGTTAGTATTTTGCAGCTGTGGCTTATTAAACTAATTGTTCGGTAATTTTCACATCTGTCAACACCTGCTTTCTTTGGGATTGGAATTATTATATTCTTCTTGAAGTCTGAGGGTATTTCGCCTATGCTCAGTCTATGAATCTAATTTTTTTAAAAATTAAATGGTACTACTGGGTATCGTATCATCACCCCTTTACCATACTAAAGAATTCTTTGAGATGCCTGAAGAGGATATTAGCATGTAACAAATTTTCCTATAGTCAACTGTATCATTATGTGATATGTTTATGCTTTGTATAATTATGCTTCTATGTTTTTTATAACTGTGTCCAGTTATCAAATTATTATTGCACAGTATTTGTACCATACTACATCATAGTATAACTTATGGACACTAGCTCCTAGAAATCTTCCTATAGCACTGTAGAGAGTTCCAGATGAGAAAGACAGTTCCTCAGAAACCACCGGGCTGACTCATACCTATTCCACCAGCCGAAACGCCTTTCCAGCATGTTAGGATTGACCTCCTCAGAAGATTTCCAATGTCTGCTAGTGGCAACAGATGGATTATTGTTTGCACTCATTATCTGACATCCTATGCCATTACAAAAGTCGTGAAAACAGCCGAAGCATCCGAGGTAGACAAATTCATCCTGGAAGACATCGTATTAAAACATGGTGCCCCAAGGTTGTTAATTAAGGATAGAGGGAAAGTTTTTCAATTGAGTCTCGTGACAGAAATAAACCGTCGGTGCAACATTACTCATCACATGACGACTGCCTGTCATCCGCAAACTAACAGGCTCACTGAATGCCTTAATAAGACCTTGGCTGACATACTAGCAGTGTTTGTCAATGTTGAGCAGAGCAACTGGGATGAGGTGTTACATTTCGTGCCATTTGCGTACAACACCGCCAAACAAGACACCACAGGATTTATGCCATTTTTCCTGGTACATGGGCACGAGGCAACTACGATGATGGACACTGTGTTTCCATTACATTCTGATGACGTGGACAACAACTACACTGGCCAGGTATTAACCAGAGCTGAGGAAGCTTGGCAGTTAGCTCGATTCCACATGCTGCAGGCTCAAGAAAACGATCGCCGAAGGTATGACGCGAGCCACCGCCCTGTTGTCTGCCATTGTTGTAGTCACCTCCAAACACGCTGGAAAGGCATTTCGGCTGGTGGAATTGGTATGAGTCGGCCAGGTGGTTTCTGAGGAACTGCCTTCCTCCTCTGGCACTCGCTACACTGCGACACATAGTGACACACTCCTAAATAAACCTGGCCAGAAAAATCTCTTGCAGATTCTATCATAGGTCTTAATAAATCCTAAATGTCCAGCCTAAGGTGTGTCATGGAATTTCTGTAGGAGATCTGAGTGCATCACTGGTAGCCACCTCTTTCCAAACAGATCAAAGTTTTTCTTGCAAAGTAATCCATTAACTAACTTAAATTGTCCTTTCACATCCTCTGACCAATTTAAGGCAAGTATAATTTGAGATATCTTGGCGTCCTTCTTCTGCTCAGCAGAGAGATCCTGGAGTGCAGCGAGACAGTCACTATCTTCATCAAAGTCTTGATGGTCTTGCACAGGGTTTCTTGAGAGACAGTCAGCATCTTGGTGTTTTCTTCCTCTTTTGTACACTATGGTAAATATTCTTGAAGATTTAGTGCCCATCTGGCAAATCATCCTGTTGGATCTTTAAGACCTGTCAGCCAACAAAGTGAATGATGGTCTGTAACAACTGTGAATGGCCTTCCCTAGAGATACTGTCAAAATTTGCACATCGCCCAGATCACAGCATTCTCTTTCCGTAGTTGAGTAGTTTCTCTCAGCTTTTATAAGTGTCCTAAAAGCATAGCCTTTAACCTTCTCTTTTTCATCCAAAATTTGCACCAGAACATTGCCGATCCTATACCCACTGGCATCTGTGTGTAATTCTGTAGGTGCTCTCTCATCATACAGACAAAGTACAGGGTCACTCATCAGAGCTTTTTCGCAGCACATTTAAAGAATCTTGTTGAGCACCACCCCAGATAAAGTTAGCATCAGCTTTTAACAACTCTTGGAGTGGCCTGGCTTTGATACAACAGTCTTTGGTAAAATGATGGTAGTAAGAATATAATCCAAGGAAGTTTCTCAGATCTCCAATACTTTTAGGAATAGGAAATAGATCTCACCTTTTCTGGGTCTGGCAGCACACCTTCGTTTGACACAAGGTGTCCAAGTATTTTTATTTCTTTTGCTCCAAAGAGACACTTTCTTGGATTAAGTTTCAGTCCACCTTGTTGGAGACACTTAAGTACGGTACCTCAGTATTTTTAAATGTTGCCTTTGTTGATGTTCATCTTATATCCTCCTTTCAAGACACTGTCCATTCCATTCAACTGCTCTTGCAAGTCCTTTGCTGTCTCTGACAGAATTACAATGTTATCAGCGAACCTCAAGGTTTTTATTTCTTCTCCATGGATTTTAATACCTACTCCGAATTTTTCTTTTGTTTCCTTTACTGCTTGCTCAATATACAGATTGAATAACCACGGGGAGAGGCTACAACCCTGTCTCACTCCCTTCCCAACCACTGCTTCCCTTTCATGCCCCTCGACTCCTATAACTGCCATCTGGTTTCTGTACAAATTGTAAATAGCCTTTCACTCCCTGTATTTTACCCCTGCTACCTTTAGAATTTGAAAGAGAGTATTTCAGTCAACATTGTCAAAAGCTTTCTCTAAGTCTACAAATGCTAGAAACGTAGGTTTGCCTTTCCTTAATCTTTCTTCTAAGATAAGTCGTAAGGTCAGTATTGCCTCACGTGTTCCAATATTCCTACGGAATCCAAACTGATCTTCCCCGAGGTTGGCTTCTACCAGTTTTTCCATTCGTCTGTAAAGAATTCGTGTTAGTATTTTGCAGCTGTGACTTATTAAACTGATAGATCGGTAATTTTCACATCTGTTGACACCTGCTTTCTTTGGGATTGGAATTATTATATCCTTCTTGCAGTCTTTGGGTATTTCACTTGTCTCATACATCTTGCTCACCAGATGGTAGAGTTTTGTCAGGACTGGCTCTCCCAAGGCCGTCAGTAGTTCCAATGGAATGTTGTCTACTCCCAGGGCCTTGTTTCTTCTCAGGTCTTTCAGAGCTCTGTCAAACTCTTCACGCAGAATCATATCTCCCATTTCATCTTCATCTTCATCTACATCCTCTTCCATTTCCATAATATTGTCCTCAAGTACATCTCCCTTGTATAGACCCTCTATATACTCCTTCCACCTTTCTGCTTTCCCTTCTTTGCTTGGAACTGGGTTTCCATCTGAGCTTTTGATATTCATACAAGTGGTTCTCTTTTCTCCAAAGGTCTCTTTAATTTTCCTGTAGGCAGTATCTATCTTACCCCTAGTGAGATAAGCCTCTGCAGCCTTACATTTGTCCTCTAGCCATCCCTGCTTAGCCATTTTGCACTTCCTGTCGATCTCATTTTTGAAACGTTTGTATTCCTTTTTGCCTGCTTCACTTACTGCGTTTTTATATTTTCTCCTTTCGTCAATTAAATTCAATATTTCTTCTATTACCCGAGGATTTCTGTTAGCCCTCGTCCTTTTACCTACTTGATCCTCTGCTGCCCTCACTACTTCATCCGTCAAAGCTACCCATTGTTCTTCTACTGTATTTCTTTCCCCCATTCGTGACAATTGTTCCCTTATGCTCTCCTTGAAACTCTGTACAACCTCTGGTTCAGTCAATTTATCCAGGTCCCATCTCCTTAAATTCCCACCTTTTTGCAGTTTCTTCAGTTTTAATCTACAGTTCATAACCAATAGATTGTGGTCAGAGTCCACATCTGCCCCTGGTAATGTCTTACAATTTAAAACCTGGTTCCCTAAACCTCTGTCTTACAATTATATAATCTATCTGATACCTTCTAGTATCTCCAGGATTCTTCCACGTATACAACCTTCTTTTATGATTCTTGAACCAAGTGTTAGCTATGATTAAGTTATGCTCTGTGCAAAATTCTACCAGACGGCTTCCTTTTTCATTTCTTACCCCAAATACATATTCACCTACTATGTTTCCTTCTCTCCCTTCTCCTACTATTGAATTCCAGTCACCCGTGACTATTAAATTTTCATCTCCCTTCACTACCTGAAAAATTTATTTTATCTCATCATACATTTCATCAATTTCTTCATCATCTGCAGAGCTAGTTGGCATATAAACTTGTACTACTGTAGTAGGCATGGGTTTCGTGTCTATCTTGGCCACAATAATGCGTTCACTATCCTGTTTGTAGTAGCTTACTCGCACTTCTATTTTTTTATTCATTATTAAACCTACACCTGCATTACCCCTATTTGATTTTGTGTTTATAACCCTGTATTCACCTGACCAAAAGTGTTGTTCCTCCTGCCACCGAACTTCACTAATTCCCACTATATCTAACTTTAACCTATCCATTCCCTTTTTAAATTTTCTAACCTACCTGCCCGATTAAGGGATCTGACATTCCATGCTCCGATCCGTAGAACGCCAGTTTTCTGTCTCCTGGTAACGACGTCGTCCTGAGTAGTCCCTGTCCGGAGATCTGAATGGGGGACTGTTATAGCTCCGGAATATTTTACCCAAGAGGATGCCATCATCATTAATCATACAGTAGAGCTGCATGCCTGCAGGAAAAAATATGGCTGTAGTTTCCCATTGCTTTCAGCCGTTCACAGTACCAGAACAGCAAGGCCATTTTGGTTAGTGTTACAAGGCCAGATCAGTCAATCATCCAGAGTGTTGCCCCTGCAACTACTGAAAAGACTGCTGCCCATCTTCAGGCACCACACATTTGTCTGGCCTCTCAACAGATACCCATCCATTGTGGTTGCACCTACGGTACGGCCATTTGTGTCGCTGAGGCACGCAAGCCTCCCCACCAGTGGCAAGGTCCATGGTTCATCTATGTACTAAATAGTTAGTCAAGTTTAGAAGTAAATACAATTAGTTTTTGATAGTGGGAAAATTTATAGACAGGGGACTCTTGATTTTTTTTCAGTGAGTTTCATGAACATGTAAAGTTATTGAAACTGGAGATGATGGACTTCATGCAATGATGATGTGATGTCAGCTGGTTGGTACTGCTTTGTTTTCAGAGCCTACTTGCAGATTTAAGAGGGTCAACTTTTTTTATTCTTCCATTGCATTGACTGCACTTTATGTAATAATACAATTGAGCTAGAGCACAGGGAATTTGATGAAATTTTGTCAGATTTTTTATATGAACATAGTAAAAAATTAATTCCTGTGTCTACTTGTTGAAATGGTAGTGACTTTGGAACTTGAGTAACATGTCAGGTGGACACTTACACTGAGAGGTCAGCTTCCTTCCATGTCATTGGGAACCATTATTTTAATGTGGTGAATAAATAGAATTTCATAGGATTTTAAAATCTGTTTTAGAATTCATTTATTTTCTTTTAGCCTTATCTTTCTGCCAGCAGGGCATTATAATCTTGTACATCATTGATTTCTACAAAATTCTGAGATATTGCAAGGAAGCAGATATACTACATACCTAATGATTTCATCACTGATGGGATGCTAAACAACTGATCCTCCTTCCTTCCCTTTTCAAGTTCCATATCTCATTCCATAAATACAGAACACTTTTAGGCTCACTTTGTTTCTGTCTGCCCTTGTGTTGAGACCCCTTATTCTCAAGAATGGGTAGAGGTGTGAATAATTTAAACTTCTATGTCAATTTAGTAAAAATGGTATGACCATGTATTTTACAAATTTTGATACACAGAAACTCATTCATTAAGGCTTATAGATGAACTACAAGTATATATATGTCAGATCTGGGGGTTTAGCAGTAAAGCATGTGTCTGGAAACAGACATATTGTGAAATCAAATCTTGGTCAGTCTTTGTTTTAACGTAGCCTTCACCTCAACAATGTGAGGAATCACCAGAAACAACATGTGGTTCAGATTCCACATTAAACCGTAAACCCCTTTTACCAGGTGGATAACTGGGGTTGGTCAGGGACACACACATGACAAAAGTGACATCCAATAGCATATTATCTTGGATTGAGAGTCATCATCAGATGTGGAAGTAACTTTGGGTGTGCCCCAGGGAAGTGTGTTGGGACCCTTGCTGTTCTTGTTTTATATTAATAATCTTGCAGACAATATTAATAGAAAAATCCGGATTTTTGCAGATGGTGCAGTTATCTATAATGAAGTACTATCTGAAAGAAGCTGCAGAAATATTTGGTCAGATTTGATAAGATTTCAACTTGGTGCAGTGATTGGCATCTTGCCCTAAACATTCAGAAATGTAAAATTGTACAAATTGAAAAAAAAGTGGAAAATCCTATGACTATATTATCAGGGAGCTGACCAAGATGCCCACCGAGTAAGTGACGCCAGAAACTATTTCCAGAAAGTTAAGTGATTTAGACAGGAATATAATTTAGTTTAACACTGACAACAAATTAAATACATACATTAGTGTATTTTTTAGTCTTGCTGTTAAAGGTTTGACTTTTCTTTGCATATTTTTTCAGAAAACACAAAAAGATCGTAACTTCGCGAAGTCGCGTTTAGGCTTAAATTTTGTAAACGTGTTTGTTTCTTGTTTCACGGTATTTTGACTAGTTTCTCAGTAACAAATAAGTAAACCACCATAAATAGTGTATAACTTCATTGTTTTAATACAGATTTCAGAGAAACAGCATAACTTTATATCGGAAACTTACTTACATACATTTGTTTATAGGCCTAATTCTCATAACGTTTTTGGAGAATCAAACTTAAAGTATCTTGTTTAATTGTCCTTTTTTTCATTCCATCAAGTGAAATATATAATGAATAGCATATACCTTCATTGTTTTAATACAGATCTCAGAAAAACAGCGGAATTTTAAATCAGAAACTTGCTTATATACATTTGTGAATAGGCTTAATTCTTGTAACGTCTTTTTTGATTTTCGGTAATTTAATTGATTTATTCTAGCTAAAGTATTATTTTTGCCGTGAGCGAGAAGTGCCTGACTTGCCGTAGAATTGTTAGTTCTGGGGTTTGGTGCGATGGCTGCAGTAGTTTTTTTCATTTGGGGGGGGGGGGGGGGGGACTGCAGTGGCATGGGTGTCGGGAAAGTGGATCAGGCTCATCAGTGGTTATGTAGGATTTGCAGCAGAGATAGGAAGATAGTGGAACAGGAGGGGAAAATTGCTGCTCTTCAGGCTGAGCTAGATCAGGCTAGGGAAGATCTGGACAGGTTAAGGAGGGAGAAGGGCAAAGAGAGGTAGGAAATGGCAACATGTAACAGAAGGAACAGGCCTAGAACTAAGTCTGACAGTTTTGTGGTGGATGTCAAAAATAAGTTTGACCTGTTGCTTCAGCTAGAAACTGATGAGCCTCAAGCAGAGGTAGGTGTAGGCAGGACACAACAAACTTTCAATAGGAAATTGAAAAATAATGTAGGAATGTCATCGAAGAGGAAGAAAGTTTTGTTGTTAGGCAGTTCTCATGCCAGAGGTATAGGCCAACTTCTGCAGGAGGAATTAGGCCCAGAATATCAGGTCACAAATTTTTTCAAACCAAATGCTAGTCTGGATCAGGTGATAGAGGATTTAGGTTCACTCTGTAAAGGATTTACCAGGGAAGACACCGTGGTTACTGTGGGAGGGCCAGGGAACAGTATCGACAGAGATCCTGGGTTCAGTATAGAGTGTGACCTGGTAAAGATTGCATCGGCATCGAGACACACCAGTGTTGAATTTGTGTCTATCCTGAGACACCATGATCGGCCTCATTTGAGCTCTTCAGTTGGGAGAGTTAATTTGGAGTTGGAACGGCTGCTTGGGTCATGTGCGGGGGCTCATATTGGTGTGGTTCCTGTTGATTCTCTCAGTAGGTGGGACTATACCGGGCACGGCCTACATCTCAACAGGAAAGGGTAAGCTGGCTGGGGTAATAGCAGGAAATTTAAAGGGGGGGGGGGGGGGAGGCACTGCCATGAATGGTAAAATACCAGTGGTTACAGGTGTTAGAGCAGCACCTTTTTCAGGATAGGTAAGACAGAAAGATGTCAAGTTCTACGAGAGGTCAGGATTGAAACAAATCTTCAGTTTGGGAAAGAAATTAAACAGCACAGTTCTAGCACACTGGATCACCAATCACAGCTGTCAATTATAAATTTTCACCAATCACCAGAAATTTTATCTCCACCAAGTTGTATCTCAGTCCTAGGTAACTGCATTGATGAATTAAAGTCACCCAACCCAGTTGACATAATCTGCCTCTCTGAACACCATGTGATCACTGGTATAGGAACTAGGCCTAAGCACAATGAGAAACTCAGACAGGAGAGTACTGCAAATGTTAGAATAAGGAAAGGTTCTATGCACGTATAATTAGAGAAAATATGGAGAAAGGAGGAGTTGCCATAAATGTCAAAAGTTATCATTATGCAAAAGGTATAGAAACAAAAAAAGTTTTGTGTAGAGAAACATATAGAAGCTTGTGCCTGTGAGCTTAAATTAAATAAAGGCACATTTATAATTGTAACTGTATATAGGTCCTCATCAGGAAATTTTCATCTATTTCTGAAAAATTTGGACTCCTTGTTGTGCTATCTGTCGGACAGGGGGAAGCAAATTATTATTTGTGGGGACTTCAATGTAGATTCTCTGAAAGAGGGTAATAGGAAAAATGACCTTGAAGCATTATTCGGTTCTTTCAATTTGACACCCGTTATTGATTTTCCTACTCGGGTGGTAAAGGATAGCAGCTCACTGATAGATAACTTCTTTATAGACCAAGATAAGTTTAACCAGATAAATGCTCAGCCTGTTGAGAATGGTCTTTCTGATCATGGTGCACAGCTAGTTACAATACAGGGTGATTCAAAAAGAATACCACAACTTTAAAAATGTGTATGTAATGAAAGAAACATAATATAACCTTCTGTTGTACATCATTACAAAGAGTATTTAAAAAGGTTTTTTTTCACTCAAAAACAAGTTCAGAGATGTTCAATATGGCCCCCTCCAGACACTCGAGCAATATCAACCCGATACTCCAACTCGTTCCACACTCTCTGTAGCATATCAGGCGTAACAGTTTGGATAGCTGCTGTTATTTCTCGTTTCAAATCATCAATGGTGGCTGGGAGAGGTGGCCGAAACACCATATCCTTAACATACCCCCATAAGAAAAAATCGCAGGGGGTAAGATCAGGGCTTCTTGGAGGCCAGTGATGAAGTGCTCTGTCACGGGCTGCCTGGCGGCTGATCCATCTTATCAGCTGCAGACAGTGCTTGAACCAATTTCAGACGATAAGGTTTCATAACTAACCTTTTTCGTAGGACTCTCCATACAGTTGATTGTGGAATTTGCAGCTCTCTGCTAGCTCTGCGAGTCGATTTTCCTGGGCTGCGAACAAATGCTTGCTGGATGCGTGCTACATTTTCATCACTTGTTCTCGGCCGTCCAGAACTTTTCCCTTTGCACAAACACCCATTCTCTGTAAACTGTTTATACCAACGTTTAATACACCACCTATCAGGAAGTTTAACACCATACTTCGTTCGAAATGCACGCTGAACAACTGTCGTCGATTCACTTCTGCCGTACTCAGTAACACAAAAAGCTTTCTGTTGAGCAGTCGCCATCTTAGCATCAACTGACACTGACGCCTAGTCAACAGTGCCTCAAGCGAACAAATGTACAACTAAATGAAACTTTATAGCTCCCGTAATTCGCCGACAGATAGTGCTTAGCTCTGCCTTTTGTCGTTGCAGAGTTTTAAATTCCTAAAGTTGTGGTATTCTTTTTGAATCACCCTGTATATGACATAGCTCCATTCAGCAGTACTAAACAGTCCTCCAAAGTAGTACGTTCAGTCAACGATTTAACAATTGCTAATTTCAGGGAAAGCCTACAGCAGTTAGACTGGGATGAGGTGTACCATGAACCTGATGCCAATTTAAAATATAATTTATTTCATAACACTTTTGTAAATGCATTTGAAAACTGCTTCCCCAAGAAAATAGTTAGATATACTCGTAAGAAACCATGTAACAAACCATGGCTCACTAAGGGTATAAAAATATCTTGTAACTGGAAAAGGGATATCTGACAGCAAGAAAGAGTAGTGACCCAGAAACTATCAAACATTATAAAAACTACTGTGCTATATTACGAAAAGTTATTAAAAAATCCAGAAGTATGTGTATCATGTCTGAAATCAGCAACTCTGATAATAAAATTAAAACAATTTGGAATATTAAAAGAGAAACAGGTCAACCAAGAGCACAGGAAGACAGTATTACCATCAAATTGAATGAAAACTTTACGAACAAAAAGTCAGAAGTTGAAAATATTTTTAATAATCATTTTCTAAATGTTGTGGATACAGTAGGATCCAGGTGTTCATTAGAAGATGCTAGGCTGTTAATGGAAGAGGCCATACCTATTCAATTTGATACAATTGAAATCTCACCCACTTCTCCTTCTGAAATTAGGAAAATAATAAACTTGCTTAAAAGCAAAAACTCACATGGAACTGACTGCATTTCCAGCAAAATACTAAAAGCTTGTTCTCAACAGATAAGTAAGATTCTCAGCCACCTGTGTAATAGCTCTCTGGAACAAGGCATTTTCCCTGATAGACTGAAATATGCTATTGTTATACCTTTGCATAAAAAGGGGATGGATCTGATGTCAACAATTACCATCCAATCTCCCTTCTAACAGCTTTATCCAAAATTTTTGAGAAAGTAATGTATTCAAGAGTAGCTTCACATATCTGTAAAAATGAAGTACTAACAAAATGTCAGTTTGGTTTCCAGAAAGGTTTTTCAACGGAAAATGCCATGTATGCTTTCACCATTCAAATTTTGAACGATCTGAATAACTGAACACCACCCATTGGGATTTCTTGTGATCTCTTAAAGGCTTTTGATTGTGTAAATCATGAAATTCTGCTAGACAAGCTCAAATATTGTGGCATGAGTGGGACAGTGCACAAATGGTTTAATTCGTACCTAACTGGAAGAATGCAGAAAGTTGAAATAAGCAGTTCTCATAATATGCAAAGATGAGCACATTCCTCAATCTGGGGAACTATCAAGAATGGGGTTCCACAAGGGTCATTCTTGGGTCCTTTGTTGTTCTTAATATATATTAATGACTTGCCATACTATATTCATGAAGAGGCAAAGTTAGTTCTCTTTGCTGATGATACAAGTATAGTAATCACACCTGACAAACAAGAATTAACTGATGAAATTGTCAATAATGTCTTTCAGAAAATTACTAAGTGGTTCCTTGCAAACGGACTCTCACTAAATTTTTATGATGCCATTAATAAATATAGACCTTAATCAGAAGCAGACATTTATTTAAGGGTCTAGGGATATTTACAGTAGCTTCTCAGTATATATACTCTCTTATGAAATTTGTTATTAACAACCAAACTCAATTCAAAAGTAATAGCAGTGTGCATAACTACAATACTAGGAGAAAGGATGATCTTCACTAATCAAGATTAAATCTAACTTTGGCACAGAAAGGGGTGAATTATACTGCCACTAAGGTCTTTGGTCACTTACCAAATAGTATCAAAAGTCTGACAGATAACCAACAAGTATTTAAGCAGAAATTAAAAGAATTTCTGAATGACAACTCCTTCTACTCCATAGAGGAATTTTTAGATATAAATTAAGAAAAAAAGAAATAAAAACAAACAAAAAAATTATAAAAAAATTAAAAAAACAAAAAAATAAAAAGTTGTTATATTAACTTAATTATATTGTTAAATTAACTTAATTGTGTCATGTATTGGAAAATTTGACTCGTTCCACATCATTATGAAATAACGTATTCATGATCCGTGGAACCAGTATTAATCTAATCTAATCTAATCTAATCTGAGTCACTCCTAGAATCAGCCAACTCATACAAATACCTGGAAGTAACACTTTGCAGGGATATGAAGTGGAATGGTCACAAAGGTTCAGTCATGGGTAAAGCAGGTGGTAGACTTTGGTTTATTGGTAGAATACTAGGGAAATTCAATCAGTCCACAAAGGAGATTGCTTACAAATCACTCATGCAACTGGTTCTAAAATATTACTCAAGTTTGTTGGACCTGTATTAGATAAGACTAAAAGGGGATGCTGAATGTGTATAGAGAAGTGTAGCACAAATGGTCATAGGTTTGTTTAATTCATGGGAGAATGTCATAGAGATGCTGAAGGATCTGAACTGGAAGACAGTTGAAGATATACGTAAACTATCTTGAGAAAGTTTGTTAACAAAGTTTCCAGAACTGGCTTTAAATGATTAGTCTAGGAATATATTACAGTCCCCTGTATATCACTCACATAGGTATTGTGAGAATAAGATTATTCTAATCACTTCATGCACAGAGGCATTCAAACAATAATTTTTCCAATGCTCCATACATGAATGGAACAGGCAGAAACCTTAATAACTGGAACAATGGGACATACCCTCTGCCATGCACCTTACAGTGGTTTACAGAGTATAGATGTAGATGCACCAGGCCACTGAACTACACAAAATTATTATTATTTTCTATACACTCATTTCAGTTTGTACAGACTCTTCAGAGCATAAGTCCTACTTGCACTTTTTTGTTTTGTTTTTGTTTTTTGTCATCAATCTTCTGACTGGTTTGACGTGGCTCACCACGAATTCTCCTACTGCACTAATCTCTTTATCTCAGAGTAGCACTTGCAGCCTACATCCTCAATTATTTGCAGGATGTATTCCAGTCTCTGCCTTCCACTACAGTTTTTACCCTCTAGTAGCATGGAAGTTATTCCATGATGTCTTACCAGATGTCCTATCATCCTGTCCCTTCGTCTTGTCAGTGTTCTCTGATTCGCCAGAGAACTTTGTGATTCCCTACAAACCACTAATGTTCTTCTGTAGCTCCAAATCTCAAATGCTTTGATTCTCTTCTTTTCTGGTTTTCCCACTATCCATGTTTCACTACCATAAAATGTTGTGATCCAAATGTACACTTTGAGAAATTGGGTGAAAGGCTGCATCCCTATCTTATAGTATTTTTAATCTGAGCACTTCGTTCTCTCTCTTCCACTCTTTTTGTTCCCTCTTGGCTCTTTAGTACATATTGTATATCACCTATTTTACCTATAGCTTAGCACTATTTTTCTCAGAATTTTGAATGTCTTGCACCATTTGACATTTTTGAATGCTTTTTCCAGGTCGAAAAATTCTATGAATGTGCCTTTATTTTTCTTTAGTCTTGCTTCTGTTATCACCTACAATGTCAGAATTGCCTCTCTGGTGCCTTTACAGTTCCTAACACCAAACTGATCGTCATCTGACACATCCTCAATTTTCTTTCCTATTCTTCTGCATCTTATTTTTGTCAGCAACTTGAATACATGAACTGTTATGCTCATTGTGTGATAGTTCTCTCACTTGTTGGCTCTTCCAATCTTCTTAATTGTGTGCATGATGTTTTTCTGAAAGTAAGATGGTGTATCACCAGACTCAGACATTCTACACACCAATGCAAATAGCCATTTTGTTACCACTTCCCCCAATGATTTTAGACACTTAAGATGGAATGTTATCCATCCCTTCTGCCTTATTCAGTTTTAAGTCTTCAAAAAGCTTATTTAATTTCTGATTCTAATATTGGATCCCCTACTTCTTCTATATCAACTCTTGTTTCTTTTTCTGTCATGTCATCAGACAAGTTGTCTCCCTCATAGAGGCCTTCAGTATACTCGTTCCACCTATCTGCTCTTTCCTCTGTATTTAACAGTGGAATTTCCATTGCACAGTTAATGTTACCACACCTGCTTTTAACGTCACTGCAGGTTGATTTGACCTTTCTGTATGCTGAGTCAGTCTTTCTGATAACCATTTCATTTTCAATTTATTCATATTTTTCATGCAGACAGTTAGCCTTAGTTTTCCTACACTTACTATTTATTTCATTCCTAAAAAGTGACTTCTGTTTATATACTCCTAAGTTCCCCTGAACATTTTTGTACTTTATTGTTTCCTCAATCAACTGAAGTATTTCTTTTGTGACCCATGGTTTCTTCGCAGTTACCTTCCTTGTACCTATGTTTTTCTTTCCAACTTCTGTTATGTTCCTTTTTAAAGATGTTCATTCCTCTTCAACCAAACCATCTATTGTGCTGTTCCTCATTGTGGTATCTATAGCCTCAGAGAATTTCAAGCATATCTCATCATCCCTTAGAACTTCCATATCCCACTTCTTTGTGCATTGATTTTTCATGACTAGCCCCTTAAACTTCAGCCTAATCTTCATCATTACTAAATTGTCATCTGATTCTGTATTTGCTCTTGGTTAGACTTTCAATAGTCTGTGGGTTTTTTTTAATTTGATCCTGTGACACACACAACAGGAGTTTATTCACAATAATAAATGTGTACCAGGGAAGGTGGCACATTGATGTCCAAAGACACTGCTGTGAAATGCTGGGACAGGACTATGCTCATTGCGAGTTTCATAAATCATCCTGTTACTGTAGGAACTGCTGGTGGAGGTGGAGGTCATAGGATTTATCACAGTCCCATTGTGGACAGAAGTTATCTCTTGGATGTGGCTCGAGTGGTGTGCAAGCTTGTGGTCCCATGCTGGTGTGCCCACCTGCAAAGGAGAGGCCTTGGCAATTACAAGTGCCAGCAATGAACACAAAATATCCAAGAGGGTGCAGTGATATGTTGCTGTGGACCTACTCTGTCAGGCTGCAGCCTTCAGCCAAGGTGATCCTGTAAATTAACAGAAGATCACAGTGTGCATTAGGCGCAGTATCAGACGTCATTTCTGTGCTGGTGGTGGCATAACAATCTCATTTGTTCAAGTTCACTGGCTGAACAGTCAAAAACCCAAGTTACCTGGTGATTGCTTGAAAGAATACTTTCACAATTTGTATTTTAATCCTTTTGCTCTTAAAAAAATTGTAAATTCAAAAGTGTAAAAAATTACTGGATGAGTGACTTTGTTGTAAATAAGCAAAATGAAGCTTTCCTAGTAAGAACACCTGATGACTTCCATAGGTCCACAGGTTTGTCTTAGCTGCCTGCAAGGATGGCAAGGAGCATTCAGTAAGTAATACAACACATCCTTTTTCTTTGCCAATTTTTGTTCCAAAAAATTGTAATTTTGTTTCCAATGTCCTTGAACTTTATTGTCATCTCATATGTTCAACTGCTTCCAGTAGATGGCAGCACTTTAACCAGTCTTCAGAATGGCATCTACAATTGACATGCATTCCAAGCACAAAGCTGTTACTGAATTTACAGAATTTATTTTGGTGGCAAACCGGACCATCATAACTGTTAACAGGCATTTACAGAATGTCTACCAACACTGGCCAGTGGATAAAAGTACAGTAAGTCACTGGGTGAAGAGTGTGCCATTAACAGAAGAATGCAAATGGCATCTGTCTGATGTCCCACATGCAGGCCAGCTGCACACAGCTGTGATGCCTGCAGTGCTGAAATGTGTAGACTCTGTTATTCTGTGACTGATAAATAACAGTGAAGCAACCCAGTGCTTAGTTTCACACTTCTGTTGGTAGTCCCAACACACTTTTACACCAGTCGGTGTATTTAGAGATTTGTGCCCTCTGGATGGTGCTAAAGAACAGCCACTTTGAAGCAAATATCTGAAGCCAAGAAGCAGAGGTGGCTGGATAATCTCAAAGATCATCTGGCTAAAATAAATTTGTCACAAGACATGGACTCAGATGGTTCTTTCCAGGACCTTCCAGCTATAAACTTTGGACCTGTTATCAAGATTTGTCAGATCAATATAAATGCATAAGTAAATCAAAGTGGCAAATTCTACAGAAGAGTTTATCAAAATAACATCAACATTGTCACTATCGGTGGAGCCCATATTGATAAGTGCAGCAAACAAGGCATTCCCTAGAGACTACTGAAAGCAATATATTCCAGTAAGGAATGCAACTAACAAGAGCTAACTTTTAAAAAGTGGTGACCTATAAATAGCAGATAACTTTGTAATCTCGGTACAGCCAGACATACTGCATGGCTAGAGATTACTGAGACACTCAATTATCAAACATCAGCTAGAAAAGCATGATCATTACCAAGGAAGTTGGACTGAAATAAAATAAAATTAAGGGACAACAGTCGTATATCAGCTAATAGGACTGCATCATCCTTTCTGTCTACATCCAGATAACCAAGGGATGAAACTTATATAAGATACATCAGATGCAAACTTACCATTGCTAAAAAACAGTAATAAGGAGCAATCTGAGTTCCTAAGAACTTTCTCTGTACATCCAATTTCTGCTGCTCTTAAAATTCTAGAACATGGAAAGGCACCAAGATGTGATGGAATTCACCTTGAATTTCTTATACATTATGGAAACTATGTAAAACATTGGCTCACAGATTTCTTCTCAGGCATTGTGATATTTGGTTCACTCACAAGAAAATGAAGCAATCAAAAATGATAGCAATACTCAAACCTGGCAGTCATCATATTAGCCAAAGAACTATCACCCAGTCATGCTATTGAGCACAGTTTATAAGGGCCTTGAAAGAATTATGCACATTTCGATTAGTTCAGTAATCTTTCAGGAGTTACCTGTTCATCAAGCTGGTTCCTAGTGAGGACAGAGTTTTGCTGATAATGTCTTATCATTAATAACATTTACTCACATAGGGTATCAGATGAAGAAGGAAACATCAGTTGCTTTTACTGATCTAAGTGCTACATAGGACACAGTTTGGAGGCATAGGCAGTTTTATAAATCATTACATCTTATTCCATGCAGATGGACAACAAAACTAATTGACCACATGTCAAATGGAAGGAATTTAATATATCACAATGAAAAAACACTAGCTGTCAAGAAGTATTGAATAATGGCTTACTGCATAGATTTGTCCTTGCTCCATCCTTGTCTGATTTACGTGTATCTGATATTCCTCCAACACAGCCCAGAAAGTTTCATTATGTGGGTGATTAGGCAATAGCTACCCAACACAAAACTTTCAAAACAGTTGAACAAATCCAAACTTATGATCTAGACATGTTGAGGCAATATTTTTATAAATGGAGGCTATAACCTAACTCAAATAAAACAGAAGTTGGATGTTTTTTCTGTCCAATAGATTGACACACAGAGTCCTTGATGCCTATTTTGAGGGGACAAACTTCATAATCACATGCATCTAGAACACCTTGGGATCACATTTTCTTTTAAAAAATATCTCATGCAAACATCCACTAAGCTCAAAATCAAACATAACACTCTCCACAAACTCTAAGGCACTAGTTAGGGATCACCAACAGATATTCTTTGAGTATCAGCTGTCAGATTGGTATACTCTACAGCAGAATACAGTGCATGGTCTGACTTAATAGTCCACATATGAAAATGACAGACATACAACTTAAGAAATCCATGTACGTTGTTACTGAGTCAATACAATCTACTCCCACATACTGGTTACCTATTATGGCTCACAGTCCACCTTCTTGTATAAGACTGAAGAGTGTGGTACTGTGTTAATAGCAGAAGGTTGTTGATAACACTGACCTTCCAGTATTGAACCATGTATTCCTGTGGAACAAAAAGGATTAAGATTAGGAAAGTCCTCTTATTACAGCCAGGATTTTTACTGAAAATGAAGTCAATGACACCAGTGAATGGAAATTGTGCTGGCAACAAAACTGCCCTCCACAATGCCTGAAACTGTCCTGTAGCCTGGATAAACCTCCTGGATTTGATCAGCCTCAGGTAATTTGAACTACCATGAATTGCATCTGCACAGTCTGTAGAAGAAGTACAGACACTCTCCACAAGTGGGGAAAATCTTCATGAGTATCTTGTGACTGTGGTGTGAAATGACAAACAGTTGCTCATGTTTTATCAATATGTCTCACACATATCAACAAGGATCGTTTTGAAGATTTCCTGACAGTGATCAGTTGTCTGATAAACTATATAAGAGCCCTTAATATTTGCCAATAGCTATTGCATTTGTGCTATGTTGAAATGTTGATATGTAGTAGTTTAACAATCTCTGTATGTGTATGGCTATTCTTATGATCCAAAACTTCTTAATGTATGTCATAAAATAAATAGTAATAAATCCTTCAAACCTTAGTGAAGAGCATTAACAGGAAAGAAGAAATGTCCATCCAAATTATTTGCTTGTTATGAGACTGATGATGATGATTTATTGTCAAAAACTTGTCATAGGTGATGAAACATGGGGTGAAATCCTTGAGCCTGAAACAAACCAACAATCCCTGGAGTAGCATCACACAATGTTTCCTTCAAAGAAGCATTTAAAAACAGTGCCCTCAGTTGGTAAAGTCATGGTTACAGTCTTCTGGGCCTATTCTGCTGAAAGTCCTCCTTCATGGTCAAACAATCAGCTTCAAAATCTATTGTGAGACTCATAGGAAATTGAAGAAATAAGTACAGTGTGTTCATGGATACAAGAAATGTGAATCCACGTCTCCTTCCACACAAGGCAATATACATTTTTGTAAATCTGAAAGTGTCTCCAACTTTCTTCTCTTATGCCACCTTGGGACACTGAATGCTACAGCCTGTCAGTGAGGATAAGGTACATCACCAGCATAAGTGTGTCTGCTTGGTGCATGGTTATTTTTTCAAAGGGTACTCCTGAGACAGTCCTGCTACCTGTCTAGCAGAGCTATGGGCCACTTGGCCATCATCCAAGTTGACAGGTTGTCGTAGGTTGCTGATCTTCTGGACTTCTTATAGACTGTCTTGGCATCCTCCTTGAACTTTTCCAGTGCTTCTTGCTTATCTGCAGCCTGATGCAGGTAAACCACTGGAAAATTGAATGGGACAGGGAAAATTTGGCAAAGGGTTTTATTCTCATTGTTCTGTAGTTTGTGCAGCTGCGTTTGTGCTGCATTTCCCCACACTGCAAAAGCATAGTCCTCACAGGATGGATATAGAGCCTGAACAGGTTGAAACCATTTTCAATGGACAACTCCAAATTAGAGTTCAGTAGGGGGAAATGCTGTGATGTTTTCCATTTGACATCATTGATAAGATGTACTCAAGTCAGTCTGCTGTCCAGCGTAACACCAAGGTACTTTACAGTCATTGTCTACTCAAACAATTCCCCAAAGTGTTGTACCAGTTGCACTGCTGGCCTACAGAGTTTAGTGAGCAGAAGACCCTCCATGTCTGTTATCCACATTACAGTCAATCTGCCATTGAGTTTTCCAATCTTCAAGGGTGACGCATGCCTCCTTTAGACACTAATGCACAATGTGCAGCCTTATACTTCTCATATGGAGTGCTGTATCATCAGCATATATTGTTTTATTAACTCTCAGTATTGGAGACAGATCTGATGTGTATATGTTACAGTGGAAGTGGAAGATTAGGGAAGGCAAACCTTCCATAGTGGATGTACACCATCACTAAAATGATTAGTGAGGGCTTCCCATAAACAGAAAACAACATATCCACTAGTGAAGGATAACTATCACTGTACTCGGCTAGGGAAAGTGTACAGTAGCATATTATCCACTAGTGAAGGTTGTAATGATTCATGTTGAATGTTATTTAATTAAGTTTCTTCTGCCTTGGTCAATTGATGAATGAATGGGAAATTTTCATGCTTCACAACATTTATTCACATTAATTGACATCCAAATTGCACTCTCATCATGTAAACAATACACAGACAGACTTCACTGATCTCTTTGACTTCCAAGAGTAGCTTCAAATCTGACTTGTCACATTGCTGCATCACTTTATATAGAATTTTAACAGTAGCTTCCAAAATAAAGCATTACTAATGTTGAACCATTTTGATGTTACAATTAAAATTTACAAAACATAAAGAAACTGATGTTACAACTGAATAAGGTATAAAATACAATATTGAATGACAATCTTTTATAGTAATATCTTTAGTTTTCCATAAGAAAATCATTCTGAACTTTAATTACAATAATATCTCTCTTATTATTTTAGTTATGTAATTAATTACAGTTAGGATTTGGTTACTAACATGTAATGGTAGTACAGAGCTCATACTTTATCCAATTAAATACATAGAATGCACAAATAAGGCTCAAATTCTGGAAATTGGAAAACTGTGAGCTGTAAACAATTGGAGGATTTATTAAAAATGTAATTACAAAGAATATTAATTAAGAGGAAGACATAAAAGTAAATAACAAATGAAAATACGTCACTTGGAAATAACTTTTAAGCTTGAATGAGATTTTCACTCTGCAGTGGAGTGTGCGCTGATATGAAACTTCCTGGCAGATTCAAACTGTGTGCCAGACCAAGACTTGAACTCGGGACCTTTGCCTTTCGCGGGCACGTGGTAGAGCACTTGCCCACAAAAGGCAAAGGTCTCGACTTTGAGTCTCAGTCTGGCACACAGTTTTAAGCTGTTTCTCAACATATTGGGGTCTAAGGTTACTGGATTTTTAGATTACCATTTTGTTAATTAGGAGCATTGATTTTTCATGCTAACATCTCTGCAGTCTCTAGTTATTTATTTCTAAGGACTTATTACTTCAATTTCTTGATTAGTTTCATAATTTAGTATATGTAGATAATTTTATCAATGACAACAATCCACCGATAATTACGACAATGCATGTCCTTCCAGAACATTCCACATGCCTTCCCAATGAATATAAAATTTTTTATCAAATAGAACAGAATGATATATATAAAGACACACAAACAAGGCCTTAGGAAGCACTGAATTGTCCTATAACTATCTGAATGCATATAAAGAAAGGTGGTATCAGACGTTTAAAATGAATCGTGCGGGAGGCTGTACTGTTATATGCCCCCCCACCCCACCCCCCCCCTCCCCCCACCACTCTTACAAGTATTACTTGTATGAATGGCTGTTAAATATATACACACAGTCCAAAAAATCAATAAAGTTTTCTTTTCTTAGCTGTCACTCCAGTCACTGGTTCACATTGCACATCTTAAGGAATTGGCAGCTCACAATCATCAGTCCTTTTGCGCTGTCCATCTTGTGTCTGCAAACCCTCTTTTTCTGGCAGTCTCTACACTGCATGAGCACAGTCCGCTATTAGTTCCACAGTTTTTTTTATTTTTTTTATTTTCACTTCCATGTCAGGTAAGGATTTTGGATACAGTTCTCTAGGTACAAACAGGGATGAACTCATTACTCAAGGTACTCGTGTAGGTTACAATTAAGGTCACATCAGGTATGAATATATCAAAAGCATTCACATATTACCCTGTTCTATTAGCACATTTACAAACAAAATCACACAAAATTGAGCATCTCTAAACTTTAAAGATTTAGCTATATACAGAATAAAGTCAATGAACCAAAATGAATTATTTATGTATCCTTTCTTTTTGATTAATATTTCAGTATATTCTACTATACAGTATATTTGAACCCCCAGATCTCATTTAACTCTTTATCATATTGAACAAAGTCACAGACTGCTCATCATCATACCATATGTAACAACAAACTTTTCACAAAATGTCTTTTATCACAGTGCAATTTGTCCATTTAGTAGCACGTGTACATCTTTGCCATTGTCCATTTGTTTATATTATGAGCAAATTCATAAAATCATGACCATGCCTGTAATTTTCAAAGTCACACCCACAAATCAAATACATGCTCTACAGAGTATAACTACAATAATTGGTCTATCACTACTGTAGGAAAGTCAAATTTAGTACACAGTATACATTTTCAAAATATTCCTAAAATAATGTCACTCAATAGTCATATTACATACAGAGAACTTATATTACAGAGAATGGATAGTATTTTCAGTAAGCAATAACTTCATTACAGGTATATAGATGAGTAAAAGATTTAGCATCCGAAACCGAAAAGCAGAAAATAGTGTGTTACATAGCTCAGAGACCTAGTGCTCACCGCACACTTGACACAAAGATGTGTCCTCCTGAGGGCTTTTACATTATTTTATTTTTTCTTGGTGTTTGACACTTGCTTATAGGGTTTCAGTTCAGTTATGTTACGTAGACCAAATAACCTTCTAGACTTTGGATACACTAACCTTTATGCATTTGGGTATGGCATAGACTGAATTTTGGATGGACCAATACAGATATCAAAGAATTTCTTTAATTCATTACTTACTGCCTTGGATTTTTCATGCGTTTTCACCAGGACCAGATCACCGATTTTAAAATTTGTAGGTTTCAACTTCTAATCATGTTTATTTTTTTCTCAGTTTCCCCTGTTGTCTCATTACTTTCTTGACTATTTCTTCTCTTTCCTGTGGACTCATAGCCTTACATGATGGAAATTCAATTAAGTCATTGATCAGATTTGGTGGTTTCTTGTGATACATTATTTCATATGGGCAGAACCCAGTAGATGAATGTTGCAAGCTATTCATTATATCTTCAAAGCTGTATATGAACTCTGTCCAACTTACATGATTTTTGTTGCAATAAGTTCTAAATAATCTCCCTATTTCTATCATGTAATGTTCAGCTGGAATGCTTGACGGGTGATAAGCAGATATCAGAATATGGTTTATGTTCTCATCCTCAACTAATGTTTTCAATAGTATACAAGTAAATTGTGCTCCATTGTCAGAAAGTATGCTCTTCGCTTTTCCTACCTTTGTGAAATAGTCTCTTCTAATTTTCAAAATGATGTTCTTACTTGTTGCTTTCTTCAACAAATATAGTTATCGAATTTTGAAAAAGCATCCACCATGACAAATATGTAACAAATTCCTCCTTTAGCCTTAGGTAATGTTCCATAAAGATCAACTGCTACAAGTTTTAGTTGTTCTTCTGGCAAGATGTTTTGCATATACACTACCCTCCATAAGTTTGGAAACACCTAGTAATTTTAGACAAAGTTAAGGACATACAGTAGAAAACTGCATTTTCTTGTGTTCCAAATGTTTATTAAGCTCAAATAATACACAGGAAGATGCAACAATTAAATTTTCAGTTCTTCAAAATAGCCACCCTTTGCTCTCATCACTGCCTTGCACACTCTCGGAATGCACTGCATCAGTTTTGTCAAGGTTTCAGTTGGAATTAATCTCCATTCTTTCTGCAGGATCTCCCACAATTGTGACCCACTCATGATTTCCCATTTTTGGATCCTCCTGTCCAATTCATCCCATAGCAGCTCAATTGGGTTACAATCAGGGGATTGGGTTGGCCATTCCATGTTTTTCAATATTTTACGAACCTCTAGACACTTCACATAGTTCTGACACAAGCAAGATGTATGTTTCGGGTTGTTGTCTTGCTGCAAGACAAACCCTTTCCCAATCGGATGCAAACCAGATGTCTTAGCATGTCGCTGGAGAATGGCATGATAATCCTTTTGGTTCATTTTTCCATCTATTTTCATCAAATCTCTGACTTTATTCCTCCAAAGGATCCCCATACCATCACAGAATCCCCTCCATGCCTTAAGCTCTGAGGATTCAAATGTTCATGGGGTAAACAATGTACAAATTGATGGCGTTTAGTTCAAAATATTTCAAACTTGGATTCATCAGTGAATAAGACTCTTTCCCAATCCCTGGCTGTCCAGTGTTGGTGTGTCTTAGCCCACTGAATCCTTTGTTAACAGGGCACAACAGAGGTTTCCTTGTTGCTACATAACCTCAGAGGTTGTTGTCTGCCAGGTGTCGTCTCACTGTTGACTCACTCATCGGTATCCCTCGTTGCGCTTAGTTCAGCAGTCAATTCATAGACATCTTTAATCTGCTACATTTACTGGTCACTACCAAATACTTTTCCTGTCATTCTGATACGTTCCTGGGTGCTCCTGAGCAAGGACGATCTCCATGGGAGCCTGTTTCTCGATGCCGGTGTATAGTTTTGACAACTCCACTGACGGAAATCATCAGTTTCTTTGCTATTTGTCAGACACTATTACCTTCTTGGTCTTGGTGCAAAGTGATTATCATTACCCATGATTCATGAGGAATCGGGCACTTTGGGGCCATTTTCAATTACTTTCGCGGTGTGTTATACCTTTATGCAAATGCAACTACAAGTGAAAAGAAACGTAAATAACATACCTCTACATAGCCATGCAGTCTACTCGCACCACCTGGCATGTTTAGTAGAACTGCTTGGACAGGTAACGTCAGTTTACATAAAATGGAGCAATACTAGTATGTTCCAATAAGTATGTATATGTACAATAATTAAGTGTACAATACTGTACATGTCATTATTGACCATTATTTGAGCTTGCTATTCCATATTCTAACCAATACCTCACACAGATCACTTCCATCTGGCTTTGTTGTAATATGCAGCATGGTGTTTCCAAACTTACGGAGGGCAGTGTATCCTCTGCAGGTTTGATTACTAACTTTTACCCTCTGGCCCCTGTCACATGTAGATAATTGCTTTCTCACTCTCCTGGAGATATTGTAAAAGTATACATTTTTTTGAATCTTTTGGATAGATTTCAGTGTATCTACAGCTGTCATTACAAATTTTGCTGATATCATTCTCATCTTTCACCCCTTTTAGATACATAATCCGAAATTCCCTTTCATATTCATCACTGTTATTTTCACCTTCTCCCCCCATTGTAAATCTTGATAGAGCATCAGAAATTAGATTTTCTTCATCTTTTATATACTTTACTGTATAGTTGAACTGCTGTAGGAATAGTGCCCACCTGGTTATCCTGTTGTAATGCAAAGTACACTCTTGTATATAGATCAAAGCCTTATGGTCTGTGTATACTACTACTTGATGTCCTGATAAGTAACTCTTGTTCTTGATGAAAGCCCAATAGACTGCTAACAGTTCTTGTTTGGTGACAGTGTATGACTTCTCATGTTTTTGCAAAGTTCTACTGACAAAAGATATTGATCTATGCTCCATCACACCATCCACAATTGTTTCTTGGAACAAATGAGCTCCCAGTCCATAGTCACTGCTGTTGGTCATAATGCAAAATGGCTCTGTAAGATCAGGTCTGTATAACATTTTACCATTGCACATCTGTTTCTTGATGTTGTCGATTGCTTCCTGACAATCCTTGTCCCATACCCAAATGGTGTTCTTCTTCAGCAAGTTGTTCAAACATGGTGAATTTAAAGCTTAATTGCTGACAAACTTCTGGTAGTAGCCACAAATTCCGTAGTACAATTTAAGTTGTTTCTTAGTCTTGGATGCAGGAAATTTTGCAATGGCTTCAACTCTTTCTTCATCAGGCAAGATTCCTTCTTCTAAGACGGTATGGCCTAAAAATTTGAGCTGTTTAACTCCGAATTTGCACTTCTCTAGTTTTAATGACATCCCTCCCTGGCTCAGTCTCTTACACACTTTACCAACAAATGTATATGTTCTTCCCAACTCTTTCCTGTTACAAGTATGTCATCAACATAAAGGATTAGTTTGCTTAACAGTTCTTTTCCTAGAACAAAATTGAATGCTTGGCTAAATTCTGCAACTGACACATTAAGAGCAAATGGTACAACACAAGAGCAATAACATCTTCCTCTGTAGAAAAATGCGGTATATTTTCTAGAATGTCTCTCCAATGGTACCTGGTGGCAACCAGCTGTTAAGTCTAAACTAGACATGTACTTCATATGTTCAAACTTATGTAATAACTTGTCTATGTTCCCAGAGTGATCAGTTTCCCTCTCAAGGTATTTATTTAAATGTCTTGAATTGAGCATAAGTATTACTCCACCATCACACTTGGAAACTACCACCAATGGGTTATTGTGTGCACTATTGCACCTTTAAATTACTTCCCACTCTTCCATCTTTTGTAGTTCTTCCTCCACAGCTTTTCTGTTTGAGATGGGTACTCCATATGGTTTAATGAAAAATGGTTCATAAGGTTTCAGTTTAAGTCTACATTCATAGTTTTTCACTGTCCCAGGTTTCTCACTAAACACATCTTTGTATTCCCACAACAAACTACCTAACTGACCTGTCTGTACTTCATCTAGACTTCCAGCTTCTTTCAGTTTGGTGGCCACTAATTCAGCATACTTGTCTTCACTGGATTCTTCTTCATTAACTCCCTCATTAACATCAATCTTTTCATTTGCACAAATCACTCTTCTAATTTGAAAATTGTTCTCTAGGGAATTTTGGATGATTAGTTCAGTTACATGTGTTGCATCTGTCTTTGGGTTGGTAAGCCTTAACTCTTTGTTATTCCAGTCAAAATCTGCATTTACTTCCTGTATCCAATTCATTCTGAACAAAGCATTTTCATTGAGGTCAGGTACTACAAAACATCCTTGGTTGTATTGTACATCATTAATGGTGAAAGACATTAAAGCTTGCGTGTTTACAACTTTGATGTGCCTACCAGCTGCTCCCTTAATTTTGATTCCTATAACAGGATATTCTTCAATGCAATGTCTTATCTGCTATCTGAATTTTTCAGAAATGGCACAGACAGGATTACCCGTGTCTAAGAGGCAAACTCCCTCATAATTTGCAACTTTTATATGTATATACGGGCAAGCTAAAACTTTTTCCTTCTTGCTTTCCTCATCTTCATGCAGCAAATCATCCTCAATCTCTCTAAAGCCCAAGTAGTTTATAACCTTTTTTTTTTTGTACAATTTCTCTTACTTGTCTGAATTTTGCTTAGAGCTACATCAATCAGAGAATTACTTGATGTCACGTCCCTCTTTTCACACTGTCCACTTTTCCCAGAACTGGTCTCACTGTAATCCTGCTGATTGGTTCTACTTTCCCAATTGGAATGCAAATCTTCACAAATAATCTTGATGACCCTTTTTACTCTGTCACTGTCACTATAACCCTTGTAAGTATCCCATAAAGTTTCTAGCATCACATCTAAGTCATAATGTCTGTCCACATGTTCCTTATCTGATGATACCTTCCCAGTTTTCATTGGTACAATCTGGTTCTCATATTCTTCACAAATACTACTGACATCATCTTCTTCACCATTAATTAAATCTTCTTTGACCTCCATATAGACCATGCTGTCTTATTCTTCCTCCCATTCATCATTACTACTGTCATTTTCACTATCAACATCTCCACACATGCTATCATCTCCAATACTAGGCACTTCCACAACATCTTTACAATGATCATCAGAATTGTTGACAAGTACCCCAGTACAAGTATCATCACTTAAGTGCTTAACAGTGATAGATCCTTTCTCCATTAATTTACCCTATCCAGACTCATCAGAACCAACATTTTCTTTGCAAACTTCTTTGCCACACTGATTATATAGAGTTGAGATAGTTTCCACCTCTAATGGAATCTTTTCAACATTCTTACAGATGCTATTACTTCTATCTTCAACACTTTCATTCATACTTTTCCAGAATTTACTGTCAAACTGTAATTTGCTAATCTGATGTGCTCTTCTTACATTAGTTCTGTCATTTCCACTCCAATATCTTTGATTACTCTGTCTTCCGTGATTATTTTTGATGTCTCTAGGGTGGTGGTGTTTAGTCTGATTTCGGTACTTATTTCCCTCCCCAAACTGACAGGCTCCGAATGAGGCATCCATCAGTTTAAATTGCGTGGTCTTGATTGGTGATTATCCAATTGTCTGTTATTATTCTCCCAAGGTCTTTCCCTGTTGTCATACCCTCTATTTCCATTCCCATTTCTATCATTGATCCATCTATTATTACTTATATTGTAACCAGTATTATTATTCTGATTTTCATTGTCACTCCTGCCTTGGTTCCTGCTTTGATTCCATCCCTCATATGGTTGATTGCCAAATCTGCCATTACTTAACCTCCAATTTCCCCAAAGGCTCTATCCAACTTGTCTACATACCTCAAAAACTGATCTACGGAGTCATCTGGTCCATAAATCAACTCCCACTGTACTCTTTTTGGTAATCTCCTTTTTAAGGCACCAATTTGTATTAGTTTGTCAAAAGGTTTGTCTAAGTGTACTAATTTCCTCAATTGGTTTTCACAAAAACACTTCAAGCTACCCATCCCCTTCCCTATACATTCGACCATTCAAAAACTCACTCTTAATCATAGCTTGTTCAGATTGTGACCAAAACTTATTTAAGAACTTTCTTTCAAATTCAAATTCATCATATGACATGGTACAATTAACATTCTGATTGCCCCATGAGATTGCTTCTCCATCCAAAAATCTCTAAACGAATTTAATTTTAACATTATCTGTCATTTCATTACTAAAATTTTCTTGACAAAGCTGTAAAAAATCAACAGGATTCAATTTACCATCTCCTGGAATGCATTTTAAAGGTATGCCACCCCATACACAATTAAAATTGCTAACAAAATTTCTTGCTACACCCTCTTGTAGTTCTACAACTTTCTTACTTAAATCTACAACATTACTTTTACACAAATCTATTTTTTCATCATACTTTAGTTCTACATTACTTATTTGAATGGAAATGTCTGTAAGTTTTAGCACAGAGTTCCTTTTGTAAACTTCTACTTTCTCTTCTAACAATCTCCTAGTCTGAACAACCTCTACTTTAAATTTAGAATTTTCTACTTCTACACGTTTATCTAATTTTTCGAACCTTGTTTTTGGGCAACTCTTGTGTGAAATTAGTTGCTAATATCTCTAACCTTCCTTCTACTGCTCCTACCACAATGGAGGGGTATCAGTTGAGAGGCCAGACAAACGTGTGGTTCCTGAAGAGGGGCAGCAGCCTTTTCAGTAGTTGCAAGGGCAACAGTCTGGATGTTTGACTGATCTGGCCTTGTAACAATAACCAAAACGGCCTTGCTGTGCTGGTACTGCGAATGGCTGAAAGCAAGGGGAAACTACAGCCGTAATGTTTCCCAAGGGCATGCAGCTTTACTGTATGATTACATGATGATGGCGTCCTCTTGGGTAAAATATTCCGGAGGTAAAATAGTCCCCCATTCGGTTCTCCGGGCGGGGACTACTCAAGAGGATGTCGTTATCAGGAGAAAGAAAACTGGCATTCTACGGATCGGAGCATGGAATGTCAGATCCCTTAATCGGGCAGGTAGGTTAGAAAATTTAAAAAGGGAAATGGATAGGTTGAAGTTAGATATAGTGGGAATTAGTGAAGTTCGGTGGCAGGAGGAACAAGACTTCTGGTCAGGTGACTACAGGGTTATAAACACAAAATCAAATAGGGGTAATGCAGGAGTAGGTTTAATAATGAATAGGAAAATAGGAATGCGGGTAAGCTACTACAAACAGCATAGTGAACGCATTATTGTGGCCAAGATAGATACGAAGCCCACGCCTACTACAGTAGTACAAGTTTATATGCCAACTAGCTCTGCAGATGACGAAGAATTTGAAGAAATGTATGATGAAATAAAAGAAATTATTCAGATTGTGAAGGGAGACGAAAATTTAATAGTCATGGGTGACTGGAATTCGAGTGTAGGAAAAGGGAGAGAAGGAAACATAGTAGGTGAATATGGATTGGGGGACAGAAATGAAAGAGGAAGCCGCCTGGTAGAATTTTGCACAGAGCACAACATAATCATAACTAACACTTGGTTTAAGAATCATGAAAGAAGGTTGTATACATGGAAGAACCCTGGAGATACTAAAAGGTATCAGATAGATTATATAATGGTAAGACAGAGATTTAGGAACCAGGTTTTAAATTGTAAGACATTTCCAGGGGCAGATGTGGACTCTGACCACAATCTATTGGTTATGACCTGTAGATTAAGACTGAAGAAACTGCAAAAAGGTGGGAATTTAAGGAGATGGGACCTGGATAAACTAAAAGAACCAGAGGTTGTACAGAGCTTCAGGGAGAGCATAAAGGAGCAATTGACAGGAATGGGGGAAATAAATACAGTAGAAGAAGAATGGGTAGCTTTGAGGGAAGAAGTAGTGAAGGCAGCAGAGGATCAAGTAGGTAAAAAGACGAGGGCTAGTAGAAATCCTTGGGTAACAGAAGAAATATTGAATTTAATTGATGAAAGGAGAAAATATAAAAATGCAGTAAGTGAAACAGGCAGAAAGGAATACAAACGTCTCAAAAATGAGATCGACAGGAAGTGCAAAATGGCTAAGCAGGGATGGCTAGAGGACAAATGTAAGGATGTAGAGGGCTATCTCACTAGAGGTAAGATAGATACCGCCTACAGGAAAATTAAAGAGACCTTTGGAGATAAGAGAACGACTTGTATGAATATCAAGAGCTCAGATGGAAACCCAGTTCTAAGCAAAGAAGGGAAAGCAGAAAGGTGGAAGGAGTATATAGAGGGTCTATACAAGGGCGATGTACTTGAGGACAATATTATGGAAATAGAAGAGGATGTAGATGAAGATGAAATGGGAGATATGATACTGCGTGAAGAGTTTGACAGAGCACTGAAAGACCTGTGTCGAAACAAGGCCCCCGGAGTAGACAATATTCCATTGGAACTACTGACGGCCGTGGGAGAGCCAGTCCTGACAAAACTCTACCATCTGATCAGCAAGATGTATGAAACAGGCGAAATACCCTCAGACTTCAAAAAGAATATAATAATTCCAATCCCAAAGAAAGCAGGTGTTGACAGATGTGAAAATTACCGAACTATCAGCTTAATAAGTCACAGCTGCAAAATACTATCACGAATTCTTTACAGACGAATGGAAAAACTAGTAGAAGCCAACCTCGGGGAAGATCAGTTTG
Source organism: Schistocerca serialis cubense (assembly GCF_023864345.2). Lineage (NCBI taxonomy): Eukaryota > Metazoa > Arthropoda > Insecta > Orthoptera > Acrididae > Schistocerca > Schistocerca serialis. The sequence goes on from NC_064641.1 coordinate 422,356,441, forward strand.
GATTCCGTAGAAACACTGGAACACGTGAGGCAATACTGACCTTACGACTTATCTTAGAAGAAAGATTAAGGAAAGGCAAACCTACGTTTCTAGCATTTGTAGACTTGGAGAAAGCTTTTGACAATGTTGACTGGAATACTCTCTTTCAAATTCTAAAGGTGGCAGGGGTAAAATACAGGGAGCAAAAGGCTATTTACAATTTGTACAGAAACCAGATGGCAGTTATAGGAGTCGAGGGGCATGAAAGGGAAGCAGTGGTTGGGAAGGGAGCGAGACAGGGTTGTAGCCTCTCCCCGATGTTATTCAATCTGTATATTGAGCAAGCAGTAAAGGAAACAAAAGAAAAATTCGGAGTAGGTATTAAAATTCATGGAGAAGAAATAAAAACTTTGAGGTTCGCCGATGACATTGTAATTCTGTCAGAGACAGCAAAGGACTTGGAAGAGCAGTTGAATGGAATGGACAGTGTCTTGAAAGGAGGATATAAGATGAACATCAACAAAAGCAAAACAAGGATAATGGAATGTAGTCTAATTAAGTCGGGTGATGCTGAGGGAATTAGATTAGGAAATGAGGCACTTAAAGTAGTAAAGGAGTTTTGCTATTTGGGGAGCAAAATAACTGATGATGGTCGAAGTAGAGAGGATATAAAATGTAGGCTGGCAATGGCAAGGAAAGCGTTTCTGAAGAAGAGAAATTTGTTAACATCCAGTATTGATTTAAGTGTCAGGAAGTCATTTCTGAAAGTATTCGTATGGAGTGTAGCCATGTATGGAAGTGAAACATGGACGATAAATAGTTTGGACAAGAAGAGAATAGAAGCTTTCGAAATGTGGTGCTACAGAAGAATGCTGAAGATTAGATGGGTAGATCACATAACTAATGAGGAAGTATTGAATAGGATTGGGGAGAAGAGAAGTTTGTGGCACAACTTGACCAGAAGAAGGGATCGGTTGGTAGGAAATGTTCTGAGGCATCAAGGGATCACCAATTTAGTATTGGAGGGCAGCGTGGAGGGTAAAAATCGTAGAGGGAGACCAAGAGATGAATACACTAAGCAGATTCAGAAGGATGTAGGTTGCAGTAGGTACTGGGAGATGAAAAAGCTTGCACAGGATAGAGTAGCATGGAGAGCTGCATCAAACCAGTCTCCGGACTGAAGACCACAACAACAACAACATCTCTAACCTTCCTTCTATTGCTCCTACACAAGTATTTAGTTAACCCTGTCCTCTCTCAATAATTATTCTTGGTGCTGCCAAACCCTCCTGCATTTCCCTAATCTGATTAGTATTTTCAGTAACAGTATTCTTCAATTCTGCCATTTGTTTACTGAATTGCTGACTTAACTGTAGACCCTGTTGACCAATATCCTTAATCTTTCCCATATGTTCCTTTGCTTCTTGCCTAATCTGTCCCATCTGTTCCTTTGCTTCTTGCCTGATCTGTCCCATCTGTTCCTTTGCTTCTTGCCTGATCTGTCCCATCTGTTCCTTCACTTCTTGCCTGATCTGTCCCATCTGTTCCTTCACTTCTTGCCTGATCAGTCCCATCTGTTCCTTCACTTCTTGTCTGATCTGTCCCATCTGTTCCTTCACTTCTTTCATATGCTTCATTAATAACATTAACAAATCGTCTCCACCTACTCTTCCCTGTGCATATGGAGTACTTGTGGTGACATTTTCACTGGAACCCTCTCCACCAAAGCTTCAATCTACACTTTGATTACTATTGGCCGATAGTTCACTGACACTTGCTCCTAGGTCCGAAGTGTTTTCTACAGATTCGCTACTAACTCCTTCTTTCTCACTCATTTTTACATAGTCTTTATCAGCCATAGTAAATTATTAACTATAAAACTTCCCACACAAATGTTTGCCACTTTCACAAAAACACTAATTAAGAAAATAAACTGTTACTCATCTGATAGTTGACAGTGGTGTCCGAGAATCTGGTCCTTTTTCTTTTTTTTTTTTTTTTTTTTTTTTTTTTTTTTTTTTTTTTTTTTTTTCACCAACTCTTCCCTTGTGGCAACATCCATTCATTCTGTGCATCCATAACACAAAAATTTTCAAGACAATTTATGTTTGGCATTTGTCTTACGTCCACCTGAAACAGTCACTTGTTAAACGTATTTCCACATTTCAAACATCGATCCCAGCTCAACTTCACCAAATGTAACAATTCATGTTGAATGTTATTTAACTTAAGTTTCTTCCACCTGGTCCATTGCTGAATGAATGGGAAATTTTCATGCTTCACAAAATTTATTCACATTAATTGACGTGGTATTAAAATTCATGGAGAAGAAGTAAAAACTTTGAGGTTCGCCGATGACATTGTAATTCCATCAGAGACAGCAAAGGACTTGGAAGAGCAGTTGAACAGAATGAACAGTGTCTTGAAAGGAGGATATAAGATGAACATCAACAAAAGCAAAACAAGGATAATGGAATGTAGTCAAATTAAATCGGGTGATGCTGAGGGAATTAGATTAGGAAATGAGACACTTAAAGTAGTAAAGGAGTTTTGCTATTTAGGGAGTAAAATAACTGATGATGGTCAAAGTAGAGAGGATATAAAATGTAGACTGGCAATGGCAAGGAAATTGTTTCTGAAGAAGAGAAATTTGTTAACATCGAGTATAGATTTAAGTGTCAGGAAGTCGTTTCTGAAAGTATTTGTATGGAGTGTAGCCATGTACGGAAGTGAAACATGGACGATAACTAGTTTGGACAAGAAGAGAATAGAAGCTTTCGAAATGTGGTGCTACAGAAGAATGCTGAAGATAAGGTGGGTAGATCACATAACTAATGAGGAGGTATTGAATAGGATTGGGGAGAAGAGAAGTTTGTGGCACAACTTGACTAGAAGAAGGGATCAGTTGATAGGACATGTTTTGAGGCATCAAGGGATCACAAATTTAGCATTGGAGGGCAGCGTGGAGTGTAAAAATCGTAGAGGGAGACCAAGAGATGAATACACTAAGCAGATTCAGAAGGATGTAGGTTGCAGCAGGTACTGGGAGATGAAGAAGCTTGCACAGGATAGAGTAGCATGGAGAGCTGCATCAAACCATTCTCAGGACTGAAGACGACAACAACAACAACAATTGATGTCTGAAATGCACACTCATCATGTAAACAAAACACAGACAGACTTCACTGATCACTTTGGCTTCCAAGAGTAACTTCAAATCTGACTTGTCACATTGCTGCATCACTTTATATAGAATTTTAACAATAGCTTCCAAAATAAAGCATTATTAATTTTGTACAATTTTGATGTTACACTTAACATTTACAAAATGTAAAAAAAAAAAAACTGATGTTACAGTCGAATAAGGTATAAAATACAATATTGAATGACAATCTTTTATAGTAATATCTTTAGTTTCCCATAAGAAAATCATTCTGTACTTTAATTACAATAATATCTTTCATATTTTTTTAGTTATATAATTAATTACAGTTTGGATTTGGTTACTAACATGTAATGATAGTACAGAGCTTGTGCTTTATCTGATTAAATACACAGAATGCACAAATAAGGCCTCAAATTCTGGAAACTGGAAAACTATGATATGTAAACAATTGGAGAATTAATTAGAAAGGTAATTACAAAGAATATTAATTACAGAGAAAGGCATAAAAATAAATAACAAATGAAAATACATCGCTTGGAAATAACTTTTAAGCTGTTTCTCGACATAGTGAGGTCTAAAGTTACTGGATTTTTAGATTACCATTTTGGTAATTAGGAGCATTGATTTTTCATGCTAACATCTATGCAGTCTCTAGTTATTTATTTCTAAGGACTTATTACTTCAATTTCTTGATTAGTTACTTAATTTAGTATATGTACATAATGTTATCAATGACAACAATCCACCAATAATTACAACAACGCACGTCCTTCCAGAACATTCCACACGCCTTCCCAATGAATATCGTTTTTTATCAAACAGGACAGAATGATATGAATAAAGACACACATACAAGGCCTTAGGAAGCACTGAATTGTCTGATAACTATCTGGATGCATATAAGAAAAGGTGGTATTGGACATTTCATATGAGTCCTACGGGAGGCTGTACCATTATAAGGTGTATCATCACTGCTCCTGAGTTATTAATGGTGTGTCCAACAATGCTACCACACATCAGCATGAATGCAATTGTCATCAGCTCATTATTGTTATGTTATACAGCAGTGCAGTTATGGTTGTCAGTAGTGCAGGTATGGTTTACAGTAGTCAGCTGTGGTTGACGGTAGTGCAGTTACAATTCACATCAGTGCAGCTATGGTTGACTCGCTGAAGTTCTATGAACATCTAGAGTGGAATGGGGAAATCTTAGTTATAATTCAATCTACGTGGGCAGGGAAAAGTATGAGTCACTTATCAGCAAGGCTAAATCACTAAAATCTAGACGAAAGAGGGATGGCAATGACAACAAGTTTCTGAAGAGATATGACGTGCTGGAAGTGAATGGAGTAACCAAATTAATAAAACCAGTAACTGAAGAATGTAATATTAAATACTGTGTTTATGATGAAGGACTGTATGATATTCTGCATGATGCTCATGTAATGACTGGCCATGGTGGACACAACCGAATGATGAGACACTCGAAGTCAAAGTTCTGTAACGTAACATACAGAGATGTCCAAATTTATCTTAGTCTGTATGAGCCTTGTTTAAAATAGCAAAAAGTCAGAAAAAAGGAGTAGTAGTGAAGCCAATGCTGTCCAGATTGATCTCATCGACTTCCAATCACAACCAGGTGGTGAATACAATTTCGTAACGGTATTATATCAGAATTATGAATATCAGAATTATGGAAATGGAAGAGGATGTAGATGAAGATGAAATGGGAGATATGATACTGCGTGAAGAGTTTGACAGAGCACTGAAAGACCTGAGTCGAAACAAGGCCCCCGGAGTAGACAATATTCCATTGGAACTACTGACGGCCGTGGGAGAGCCAGTCCTGACAAAACTCTACCATCTGGTGAGCAAGATGTATGAAACAGGCGAAATACCCTCAGACTTCAAGAAGAATATAATAATTCCAATCCCAAAGAAAGCAGGTGTTGACAGATGTGAAAATTACCGAACTATCAGCTTAATAAGTCACAGCTGCAAAATACTAACACGAATTCTTTACAGACGAATGGAAAAACTAGTAGAAGCCAACCTCGGGGAAGATCAGTTTGGATTCCGTAGAAACACTGGAACACGTGAGGCAATACTGACCTTACGACTTATCTTAGAAGAAAGATTAAGGAAAGGCAAACCTACGTTTCTAGCATTTGTAGACTTAGAGAAAGCTTTTGACAATGTTGACTGGAATACTCTCTTTCAAATTCTAAAGGTGGCAGGGGTAAAATACAGGGAGCGAAAGGCTATTTACAATTTGTACAGAAACCAGATGGCAGTTATAAGAGTCGAAGGACATGAAAGGGAAGCAGTGGTTGGGAAGGGAGTAAGACAGGGTTGTAGCCTCTCCCCGATGTTGTTCAATCTGTATATTGAACAAGCAGTAAAGGAAACAAAAGAAAAATTCGGAGTAGGTATTAAAATTCATGGAGAAGAAATAAAAACTTTGAGGTTCGCCGATGACATTGTAATTCTGTCAGAGACAGCAAAGGACTTGGAAGAGCAGTTGAATGGAATGGACAGTGTCTTGAAAGGAGGATATAAGATGAACATCAACAAAAGCAAAACAAGGATAATGGAATGTAGTCTAATTAAGTCGGGTGATGCTGAGGGAATTAGATTAGGAAATGAGGCACTTAAAGTAGTAAAGGAGTTTTGCTATTTGGGGAGCAAAATAACTGATGATGGTCGAAGTAGAGAGGATATAAAATGTAGGCTGGCAATGGCAAGGAAAGCGTTTCTGAAGAAGAGAAATTTGTTAACATCCAGTATTGATTTAAGTGTCAGGAAGTCATTTCTGAAAGTATTCGTATGGAGTGTAGCCATGTATGGAAGTGAAACATGGACGATAAATAGTTTGGACAAGAAGAGAATAGAAGCTTTCGAAATGTGGTGCTACAGAAGAATGCTGAAGATTAGATGGGTAGATCACATAACTAATGAGGAAGTATTGAATAGGATTGGGGAGAAGAGAAGTTTGTGGCGCAACTTGACCAGAAGAAGGGATCGGTTGGTAGGACATGTTCTGAGGCATCAAGGGATCACCAATTTAGTATTGGAGGGCAGCGTGGAGGGTAAAAATCGTAGAGGGAGACCAAGAGATGAATACACTAAGCAGATTCAGAAGGATGTAGGTTGCAGTAGGTACTGGGAGATGAAGAAGCTTGCACAGGATAGAGTAGCATGGAGAGCTGCATCAAACCAGTCTCAGGACTGAAGACCACAACAACAACAACAATTATATCAGGACCACCTTACTAAATTCATAGTTCTTAGGCCACTGAAGTCCAAAAAATCTGAAAAGGTATGCAATTGTCAGGTGCTTGATCCCTCAGTATTGCTGTTGGACAGTGGCAGAGAGTTCATTAGCAAAATAATGAGCAGCTTAACTGAATCTATGGCTCAATTTTAGATTGTCCATGGTAAACCAAACACAGTCAGAGCCAAGACAGCATAGAATGAGCAAATCAAGACATAGAAAATATACTAACTACATGGATGCAGAAGCACAACACCAAGAATTAGAGCCATGCAGTAAGGTTTGTGCAGCTAATGAAGAATAGTGCTGTACATTTTGGAACTAAAAGATCTCTGTACAAAGTGATGTTTGTCTGCTCTCCTAAACGTGGTCTGTCTTCAACAAGTTTACCTCCTGAAGCATTGATGAATGCTCACTATGAGGATGACCTTGAAAATATAATTAATCAAGTGAGTGTCAACAGTGAGACAAGGACTGAAACATTGCAATGTAATGATCACAGTAAATCTCCACTGCAAGAGGATAACATATCAACAGGAACAGAGGTTGAGAACAGAGAGAAAGAAAGTATTCCTGACAATAATGACTACTGCCTGACTGATTTAGATGAGGCAACTTGTGCTATTAAAAAACACAGAACTGAAGTGTACAAGTGGTTAGAAGAACAAGCACAAAGAATGCAGCAGTGTTCAGATCGCTGCTTTCCAACAGTGGAAAAGGGCTGCACTATAAGAGTTCCAGTGCCCAACTTTGATAGAGGAAGAGGACATGCTAGGTCAGTCTTGGGTGTCATCCTCGAGAAAATGGCCGATGGATTCTACCGAATCGGGTTGAGAGATGGTGTGCTGAGCCATCTACACACACGGTAATAAATTGTTTGTTTTTAAATAATTATGGAAGAGATGATATGACATGCCACTGCGGCTACAACTACAACATTTTGTTTCAGGTCCCAGTTCAGTACCTGCCCTCCAAGAATAATCTCAGAGGAGGAAGTTCCAGCAGAGAAAACTGTTGCACTGAGGACAGTTGTGACATCTCAGTCAATGAGAAGTGGCCAGGGATTCTTCAAGTGAAACTGCCAGCAGAAATGTCAACTGTGAGTTGCTTTTGCAAAAACCAAAATATCTTGTGCAACTCAAAGTGCCATGCTGCACATCCTTGCTGCAACAAATGAATTTTACATAATATGACTACATTTTTAACCTACAGGTGGTAAATGCAACTTTCCAAGTATGACTGTTTTGTTATTACAGACACATTCCTTACCTCTTGGCAGTGAAGTGTATTGTTTGATGGAACTGGAATCAATAATCCACTTTCACTAAATGGGCCAGTAAAGGTGCACTGTCACCAGTGATGGTATATTTCCCCTGAAACTTCCACTTCCACTATAACATATACAGTGTACAGTACAGGGGCCAGCACAATCCCTGTGGCACCACCATGTGAACTCTTCTGATGATGGATGTCATATCTCCAACTCTGACAACAGGGTGCAGTAGGGGTAGCTCTACAATAGCATGACATAAGAGTCTTCCATGCTAAGATTGAACAGCATGAGAGCAGTTTCTCATGCTAGACACTATGAAACACTCTGGTGACATCAGTTGAAATGGTTCCACAATATCCCTTGTTGTTGTGAAACTGTGTGACTTCTTCAACAAATCAGAGTAGCTTCAGGGGCATGGAGTGTCCCTCTCTGAATTCAAATTGCTCATGGGGTAGGAAATTGCCTTCATTTAGTCGAGAGAGTAATTGCTGCAAGAGAAGTCTCTCAAACACCTTGCTGAAAACTGGCAATAAATGTGATTGGCCTGTATTTCTGTGGATCCATCCTGTTCTTTCCCGGCTTCAGAACCTGGACTATAACAGCATGCTTCCTAGCTTCTGGATGATGGTGTGGAAGAGCATAGCAATACTGATATAAGCTCCTGGAGGTAATTCCTTCAAAGTCTTTGACATGATGTCCCTATGCCTAGGGGTCTTATTGTTGGGCTGCTGCTGGACAGCAATGTGAATTTTGTCTGGTGTCATCATAGTTATGTTGTTGGTGTCATCATCTGTTGCAGCTGCTAGTGATACTGGCAGCCTCTCTCCAACTCTCTGCATATGCTAACAGTCTTTTTGTGGGTCAATTGGACAGGAATTACCCTTATTACCCTTGGATGCATTGGCCAGAGAATTTGCTTTTTCTTCTGGCATGGGCACTATTCCTGTGGTGCTGGTGAGAGGCAAAAGCTGTAGTCAGGAGCATGTGAACGTGCATGACATGACATGTCCCATGCAGCTATATCAGACTGCAGAGTGGCCAGTTTATCTTACCTTCTTTGACTGTGATATGTCTGAAATGATGTTATATCTGCTGTAAAGGAGATTCACCTTTCTCTTGGACTATGGGTCATAAGTGAGCTACTGATCTTTATTTAGATTATAATGCTGCCTGATAAGATCCAGGATGTTCAGCAGAAGTTAGAGTGCAGGGTGTTCAAATCTTCAATGTGGCAGTGTATAAGCACTGACTGCATCCGCAGTGGTGCTAGTAGGAAACAGAACTGCAATATTCAGATTGTCTCCATTGTTGAACTGTACGGCATCTATATGTCTCATGATGCAGTGTCAGTATTGTTTGCACTTCGTCCTATTGATGTTCAATTTGTGCTTGAAATGTTGCAGTTCTATTCTGAGTCAGAAAGTCACCTCCAACTGGTCAGAGGTTAGCGGATGTACAACTGTCATGTTAATAAAATCTTGAATGCCTTCGGTGATGGGAATGTCTAAAATGTCTGGTGCACCCCTGCTGGGGTATAACATGGGTTCAGTTGGCCATTCAGACCACAGGTGTGTGGGTTTGCCTGCTCAGCTGCCTGCAGACCAAATAAAATGACACAATTTCAGAGACTTAAGTGGTCTCACACAGATACAATTTTATGTACATAGACTGCAGGGCCAAGTGAAAATTTATACCAAGGCCAGCAATGAACACAGGTCTCCTGCTTACTAGGAAGGTGCATTGGCCACTGAGCCACCTTGGCACAGCTGTTCACTCACCTGCATGGATTACCCTGGTACACCTCCCTCCTTGATCCAAATTCTCACTGCCACCCCTGTCAGTATTTAAGGGGTCCCAGACTACTTAAAAAATTCCGCATTACACACTGACTGGGGTGGCAGGGAGAATATGGATCGAGGAGGGAGGTGTGCCATGGTAAACCGTGCAGTTGTGTGAACTGTTGTACTGAGGTGGCTTAGTGGCTAACGCACCTGCCTAGTAAGCAGGAGACCCAGGTCCAATTCCCAGCCTTGGTACAGATTTTCACTCATCCCTTCAGTCTATATACATAAAATCACATCTGTACAAGACCAGTTAAGTCTCTGAAATTGTGTCATTTCATTTGTATAAGTACCTGAACCTGAGTTTCAGACTGGATCCCCCATGCACATTCAGTGCTGAGGTGCTATTCCAAAACATCAAGAGTCTTGTCAGTTCTGTTCATGTACACTTTCATAGGTTAGGGTGTAACTCCATTAGAGCTGTTAAAACATCTTTTACAAAGTGTGCTTTTTTGCCACAATTGTGGTATGTTGTGCGCCAGTAGGAGCACATACTGTGTGTCTGGCAAATAAAACAGGATTTACAGCTGGTAATCGATCTGCAGCTGATGTGGTCTGTCACCTCAGGTATGACTGTTTATGAGGTCATCTGGGCTGTAGAGCAGGTGGAGGTCCTCCTAGAGGTGGTGTGGCATCCTTTGTGGCTGGTACCACAAAACTAATTGCTATGATATCTCTTCCAGGCATAAAAATACTCTGGGCTGCATGGGCTATTTCAGAGGCTCTAGCTATTCACATTACTTCCATCACAGGTGATTTTGATAACCTCAATGCATGGTTCCTCACCTCTGCATTTAAGATCCATTGTAACATCCCTGATTAAAGTGGTCATGTAATTCTGCCACACAAATGTTCAATATTGTAGTTCCTATTTAAACCCTGTATGTCAGCAGCCCATTTTGCATGTGACCAACTGGTGATTATATTAAAAAGCACTAAAGCACTCCGTCTTCAGGCCACAAGTGGCCCATCAGGACCATCCGACCGCCGTGTCATCCTCAGATAAGGATGCGGATAGGAGGGGCGTGTTGTCAGCACACCGCTCTCCCGGTCGTTATGAGGGTTTTCTTTGACCGGAGCCTCTACTATTCGGTCGAGTAGCTCCTCAATTGGCATCACGAGGCTGAGTGCACCCCGAAAAATGGCAACAGCATATGGCGGCTGGATGGTCACCCATCCAAGATCCAAGTGCCGGTCATGCCCGACAGCGCTTAACTTCGGTGATCTCACAGGAACCGGTGTATCCACTGCGGCAAGGCCATTGCCTGGTGATTATATTACATTACCAAAATTCTATCCTGTTTTTGGTTTCTTTTGCTGCTCCCCCCCCCCCCCCCCCCAAAAAAAATGCTCTTGCAGTGAAAAAAAAATCCTAGGCTACTCCATTTTCACTATATTTGTTAATAACTCTAGTTTTTGTATGTGATGATCCAATTCAAGATTTTCTGAAAAGAACATGCCCTTTTGTTTTTTTATCAGAAATTTGACAAGCCGAAAATATAACTGCAGTTGTCAACAACAAGTGTCCCACTCTTCACACTGCTCTTAAATGATGGAAAAACCATAAACATGAGTGGTGTGGAAGATGTTCCACTGTGGTTGCTCATGCTTGCATTGCCTGTAATGTAGCTGTTGTTAACTCCAGATAAATCTGTAAAGTTTGTTTTAGGAGTTTTAGTGCTCCATGATTGAAAAACCTGCATTCTTAATTAGCAAAGTTATTCAAAATCTGATTTGCACTTATCACAGATTCTATTAGTGTTTCCAGATTTGTAAAAATGTGGCCTGCTTGGTCAACAAATAAGAGTTTATTCTCAACAAGAAATACCAAAGTCTGGTGTGATCCTTTCAGAGGGTACACCTAAGGATCAGCACCATCTGAATAGTGGCACCACAGCAATTGACAGTGATGTTGTGCCCTCTACTCAGTGCCTTGGTAACATCACAAAGAGCTAGTACACTTTTCTTATTTCAGTGTTAATAGCCAACCCTTACACCTTCAATGTGTAGAAATGCTTGAAGGCATAATGGCACAGAAAATATCAAGTATGTGAATAAGCTTTTATTACCCACTATGTGTTTTCATTATTCGTCCAAAGGTCCTCATCACTTATATGTCTATGTGGTAATGGTCTAGTGATATCCATACTCACATACTTTTCATCATATTGATTGTTTTCTGGTATCTCAACATGAAAAGTGTAACTTTAATTCTTCATGGACCTCTGAAACAATTCTGAAGAACGTTGCTTGAGCAGTAGTGGTTTTGGACTTATGAATAATTTTTCATCTGTTATTGATGAAAAGCATACAGTTAGGTAAAATTATATTCATACTGAGTACCCCATTTATGAATCTATGCTCTGTAATAGCATGGTGGTCTAAGCTTTTGATGAAACTGCTAGAGCAGAAACAGGGTTCCCTGATTAGATGGTATGTCAGTGAGTGTCATAATTGCCTGAAGATACTGGTTGACAGAAATGAAAATGAATGACCTAGCTCTGAACTGAGATAGACTTCATGTCCCCATTATGACAGATCTATTACTGCTAGGCATGCCAGTGGATTAATAAACATACACATCAAACATTTGACACATTGTGCTTGGGAGTTGCAATAATACTACTTGAATTAATTCTGAGTCAACTAGTGATGGAGAAATAGGTCAACAAATTAATGAGACTGTGGCTGTGCTATCAGTAAATTAATATATACGATTACTATTCTTTTGAATTTTGAGGCTTATATTTTTTAAGTGATTGAGTTTAATTTCTGCTATTCATACCCATCAAAATTATGTCACACTTGGCTTCATTTGTAAGTTCACTACATAGTAAGATAAACCTCTCCATGGAGGGCACCATATATTATGTACAAGTTTCCTGCTTCCAGAGAGTTTATCCAGCCCAAATACCAAAACAGAGAAATCCTTTTCTCTCTCTTCTGCTGAGAATGGTGAGTTTGAAACATTCTGCACCTGAATTATGTACTTAGCATCAAAAGTGTTAATCATTATTACAATTCTTTACAAATTCATTACCTACATTTACAAAATAAATGGAGGATTTAGTAAATTAAGTCATATAGTAAGAACAATTATGATTATTTACAGCAGATATATTAGACCTAAAAGAGTTTGAATGAAAATACAGCTTAATAAAACAATTTTATGTACATTTCAAACACACATAGCCTGATGAAAAAGTGAAGCTCCCAGAAGAGGAGGAGGCAATAAAATAAAATATCAGGGTTGAGCTGGTATGTGATGTGATTTCAGTGATTAAAAGCTCAAGTCAAATTTACAGAGAACTTATCAGGATAGCAATGCACCCCCTCCCACCCTCGGTATGGGTGCATGCACTGACTCAGGTGGGAAGGGTTTTGTAAAGCCATCCCATCTGCCCCTGAGGCAAGCTGGTCCACAAATCCTGTAAATGGTCCTTGATGTCCTGGACACTAGCACTGGGATGAAGTTAACATCCAAGCTGGCCCCAAGCATGTTCTACTGGGAACAGATCTGCGAAACATGCTGGCCATAGGAGTACATCAACATCACACAGACAGTTCATAGAGACATGTGCTGTGTGGCATGACCATCACACCATTGAAAAAGGCAACAAAATCCCCAAAAAAAAATACTGTCACATGAGGGGTAACAAATGAGGATGGAGGATGTCCACAATGTAATGTTATGTCATTGGAGTTCCCTCATTCACTACCAGCCATGACCTTAAGTCATGCCCAATGGTTCTCCAACCCATGATGTCAGGAGTATTTTCAAAATATTGGACGAATGGGACCTCTCCCCAACTCACCTCTATACTCACCAGCAATGGTCATCCTGAGGCAGTGCAGAACTGTGATTCATTGCTGAACACAGTGTAATGCCATTCATCAGCAGCCCATGCATCCTGTTCATTACAACATTCTAAATGCAGCTGCTTGTGTCACGGTGATAATCACATCCTATGAATGGGATGGTAATTCCCCAGTCCAGTTGCTGCTAGTGTCCAACCAATGGTGCAGGATGAAATAGCATGTTGCAGGAAGCCCACTACTTTTTTTTCAGATGGCACACACAGGTGGAAAGGGGTTAAAATGTACTTGGTACACAATACAATGACAGTTCCTTGTGGCAGTCAGATATGGTCAACCAGAACCTCGACAACAAGGGTGCCTGCCCTTACATTCCAATGTAGTCCAACATCAGTTCACTGTCGCTTCTGAATATCCGACAAAAATGGATTGCATGATGCAACCAGCCAATCCAATGGATACCCACAATGAAGGCCCCTTCAAACTCCCTGTCTGTCATGAGTACTTGCTGTCTCCACATCCTTCACAGTGCTCACTCAGCATCTGACATTATTCATGCCACTTATGTAATCCTGTGACATCTGGTTACAACACTAAAACTGAACAACACTAATGCACTCTGTGGGACATTTCACCTGACACAGAGAATTGTATCTCTAATCATTTACATACCCACATGGTATGTACATGCATGAAGCTACATTGACAAATGGCCATGTCTTGTGGGTGCTTCAACTTTTTTTCAAGTGGTGTAGATACATAAGGTGTAAATAACTATGTATACAAAATTTTAGTGTGCTTAGAGCATATAAAAAGAAACGTTTTATACAACAATAATGTCACTGATGCACCATTTCTTAGTCAGGGAGCCATGAAGGTACTGATGCTAGTAATGTTCAGAAATGGTGTTCAAACTTCCCTGGCAATGAACAATGTTTCAGAGGTGTTGCTGAAAATGTTGTCAATTTACATTAGTGCGCAAATGGCATATGTATGCAAATGATTGTCCAACACGCTCAAAACAAGCAGGTGTTTTATGAATAATGGCTACAGCTTTAGCCAAATGAGCAACCACTTGTTCTCAAGTGTCGCTTGATGTCTCATACATCAAGTGCTTCATCTCCTCCCACAGGGAGAAATTAGCAGGTGTGAGGTTTGGAGAATATGATGGCTACAGTACTGGCTGACTCCTCTAAACCCAACAGTTGTGAGAAACAGTCTCCATATTCTCTCTGGAGTCATTGGAAAACTATGGTGAGGCCTCATTTTGCTGGAACCCCTATTGTTACCTCATTATTAGTGAGACATTTTCCAACATTTTGGTAATACTTCATAATTTTCTCCACCTTGTGTGTTATGCAGAAGTTATGACCCGATCAGGTGGTCACAAATAACACCAACCTACACAATTCTGTTGATGGCGGAACACACAAGTTGCCTTTGGATTTTTTAACTCCCCTGTATGGCCATTGTGGCCACTGAATATTCCATCCCTTGTGAAGGCAACCTCATCAGTAAACAAGACACTTGTTTGAGAGTCAGGGATGCTTACAGTTTAGTGTAGATACTAATGGTTAAATCCCATGCACTGGGGAAAGCCATCAGCTGACAGGTTATTCACCTCTTGACGTGCCTGTCTCATACAGAATGTTCCACATGGTGTTACTGGAGGTGGTTTTAGAAATAAATTATCAATCACTGCTGCACTATGTTCTTCTATTATTAGAGAAAATGTTACTGTGGAATCTGGGGCACAAATGGACATCAGTAACTGTAGGTGCCTTTGGTCAAAACTTTTACTAAGTCATATTAGCAACCCCCACTAATTTCTTAAGGAAGTTCAAAAAACTCCTATTGGGGCTTATGGACCATTACAACTGCTACGTAGTGTATTTATTTACTTTCTTACGAGTTCTGAATATCCCAATAGCATCAGTGTTGCTAGGATGTAGAAAATGACAATGTTAATTCAATATTAGTATACCAATCTGGCACTACCTGGGTATTCATTTTGCCCATTTTCTGTTAGAAATGAAAACAAACAAACTGTTTTTATAGTATAATATCAAAATAATTTCATTTTCATGTATTCATGAAAACACATTTGAAATTATGAAACAGTCATTCAAAGAAATATGCACAATGTACAAATGCATAACTACAACTGCTTCACATATCTAAAATGTTTATGTTGTAAACTTCTGCATGACAAGCCTCTGAATAGCTCTATAGATGACTATTGTTTTCACCTATAGCCATTTGCACTTCAAAGTTGAAAGTTATCAAAAGTACTGCCACGTGGCAGGGATTTTCTTAAGTTGACTTGAATGTAAGAATATCTTAGCAGTAAAGAATAAAAGTATTAAAACTTTATGTGCAGTGAGGCATCTTTTCAAATACCTCAGTGTTTACATTGAGGGAGATGTTTGGGTTAGTTACACCAAACAACCCCCATTTCACAGTAGTTCATTTATTCACCCAAACACAAGCAAGGCTCACAAAGAACTGGACATGGCGGAAGAGAGCAAAGATAATCTTAGCTTAGTTCAAAGGTTCAAAGATGTATGCATCGATGTTGGTCCCCCCCCCCCCACCCTCCCACCCCCCCACCGCCCCGCAGTACGGAGTATGAGTATGGAGTACTCTTGAGAGGCTGGGGGCGGGGTTGACTATGGCGTTGGCTGGAGTGGTCCGCCGGAGCTGGACCACAGTCAACCAGACAGCATCGTCGGGGAGCTGTGTGGGTAGATGTCGTGAAGGAAGGTTCGGCCACCAAACCTGGAAGTCGTTGAAGCGAGCCGTGTGTTGTACTGGGCATGCTGGTCATGCAGCAACAGGTAGACCAGCGGTTTGCAGGTGGAACAGAGTGACAACGACGATGTCTCCGGTGGGCGTGGCAAACACATGAAGCATGTCCAGGTCGACATCGGGCGGGAGGGAAACACATTTCACCAGGTGGCAGGGAATGGCGGAGGTTGTGTCATGAGCACTGGATTAACCCTGCTGTTCTGTTCGGGTCTATATGACCCGAAACGAATATGAACGTTATTTTACATTATGTAAATACCAATATATATTTATGAAACTTTGTGACTTTGTCTGAAAATGGATGAGCAGCATGTGTTTTAAAAGGTTTTAAAAAAGTTTAAGAAGTTTGGGCTTCAACTGTAATAGTTGCATATGTAATGTTCGGGTCATAATGACCCGACACAAATATGTTTAGTGTAACTCGTATTTATTTCTAAAATCTGGAAATGGCGAAAATTATTTTTGTTGTGTTGTGTGGGAATAGTGACTGCATCATTCCAACTTACTCTCAACAATCACCTAAAGCTCCATGCGTTCACAACAATGGGCTTGTTTGTTGCTTTCCCCAGGAAATAATAATTGGCAGTTCTCAATAATTGGAATGCTTTGTTTCTGCCCAGTTTGACTTGTGACACCATGGCGATGAGACCATTGAATGATCGTGAGTTGGAAGAAATAGTAAATGCCTCACCAGATGAAGGATCACTTTCTGAGTTTGAAGATCACATCAGCAATGCATCTGAAAGCGAGTGTTCCGATGACAGTTACGACAGTCCACAGCCCATACAAAATAGTGTAGAGACTTTTCTTTCTAAAAATGGGAATATAGAATGGCAGTTGCATCCACCAGCACAACATGGTCGCCTACCAGCTTCGAACATCATCAAGAGTACCCCAGGAGTTACCAGGTATGCAGTCAGCAGAATATCTGATGTAAAATGTTCATTTGAAGCAGTATTTCACACAGCGCTTCAAAATGAAATAATAGAGATGACAAATATTGAAGGGCAGCGAGTTTATGGTGAACAGTGGACAGATATTGATGGTTCTGTTTTCCATGCATACTTAGGACTCTTACTCCTAGCGGGTGTATATCGATCTCATGGGGAGTCTACAAAAAGTTTGTGGGATAAAGATACTGGGCGAAACATATTTCGAGCAACCATGTCTCATGAAACATTCTGTAAGATATCACGTGTCCTGCGATTTGACAAGAAATCTACTAGAGAGGAAAGACGACGTACTGACAAACTTGCCGCAATTCGTAGTATTTGGGAGAAGTGGGTAGAGGTCCTTCCTAAACTGTATAATCCAGGAGAAAATGTTACTGTTGACGAGCAGTTAGTAGCATTTAGAGGTCGCTGTCCATTCAAGCAGTATATCCCAAGTAAACCGGCAAAATATGGGATCAAAATATGGACCATGTGTGACAGCAAAACTTCATACGTACTGAAAGCCCAAATTTATACAGGAAAGGTGAGTGGAGCGGCACCAGAAAGAAATCAGGGAATGAGGGTGGTATCTGATCTCACTTCTGAGTTACGTGGTGAGAATATCACGTGTGACAACTTTTTTACGTCGTACAATTTGGGGCAGCTGCTTCTGAAAAGGAAATTGACTATGTTGGGAACTATACGGAAAAATAAGCCGGAGCTTCCACACAAAATGACCAACAAGGAGGTACACAGCTCTTCATTTTACTTCACAAATGACACTACTGTGGTTAATTATATTCCTAAGAGACACAAGAATGTTGTACTTATGAGCACTCTCCACCATGATGCGGAAATCAGTGACAGGGCTGATAAGAAGCCAAAAATGATTTTGGACTATAATTCAACCAAAGGTGCTGTAGACACGCTTGATCAGTTATTAGGTACATATACATGCAAACGAAAAAGTAATAGGTGGCCAATGATAGTTTTCTACAATATTCTTGATGTTTCTGCTTATAATGCATACGTTTTGTGGATTTCGGTTGACCCTAATTGGAATGCAAGCAAATTGACTAGAAGGAGAATATTCTTGGAGGAACTTGGAAAGTCACTGATAAAAGAACATATTGCATCAAGAACGCATTTCCCAAGAACAGAAGATTCTTTGAGAATGGTCACAAGCATCCAAAACCCGAATGATGTGGGTGGTGTGTCAGAATCGGTAACAACAAGAAAATCTACAAAACGTGCACGCTGTAAGTTCTGTCCATCAAGTAATGACAATAAAACAAACATGGTGTGTGGAAAATGTAGTAAACATATTTGCAAGAAACATGTAACCTACTTGTGTCCACAGTGCAAGCAGTAAGAAAAGAACTGTAGTATTTTATAAGATGATTGTATTGAAAATTCTGTTGTTTCAAATTTATGTGAATACTTGTGCCTAAACTACAATCAGTAAGAAGAGAGGATTCTAAAGTTGTAGTGCTTTCTATGTTGGAATGTAATAAAAAAACTGTAGTGTGTTCTGTACTGTAGTGTGCTCTAAGATGAATATCTGTAATGACAACTGTCTGTTGTTAGAAAATGTCAATACTTACGTCTAAACTGTCAACAATAAGAATAGAAGTATGGAAAAACTGTAGTGCTTTCTAAGTTGAATGCCTGTAATGGAAACTGTCTGTTGTTTCAAATTTATGTGCATATTTAAATGAAAAATATCCCTCAATAAAGTTGTATGCATTGTTATTATTATTATTATTACCATTATTATTATTATTATTATTATTATTATTATTACTAACAAGGTACTGGAATAGAACAACAATGTCGATAGCTAAAACTGTACCAAAATTTATGTTTCTAAAGCATTTTGATATGTCGGGTCATATTGACCCGAACAGTATATATGTCAAGTAAAAGTGAACAGAACAGCAGGGTTAAGAGAAACACATGAAGAATAGTGTATAATCACACAGTATTATTGAGATGTTGTGGATTATGTCCGGGGGGACAGGCACAAACACCTCGAGCGAGGGCACGTTCAAGATGGGGGGGGGGGGGGGGGGCATGAGAAACCTTGACAGGTTGAGGCAGGCGACTGTGGAGAGGTCGAAGAGACCGGCGAAGGGCCCGGCGGCGAGGGCATGATCGTAGGTAAGCTTGATGTGGGGAGCATGTGGTCACTTGATGGAGTGTGTGAGGCTGGAGTAGACGGCGAGGTCAGAGGAGAGCTCGATGATTGGAGTTGGAAGTCACTCGACCAAGTGTGTAAGTCTGACGTGGAGGGAGTGGTCGGAGCATCGTGAGCCACGACAGTGTGTGGCGTGGTCATGGTCTGAAGGGGGGTAGAAGAAGGCTTGACATGAGCAGGCTTAAGTCTGTTGAGAGAGACTGTAACAGCCAAATCTTTCATCTGGATGTCATAGGTGTTGGCTGAGAGCCGGAGAACTCAGTATGGGTCGGTATATGGAGGTTGGAGGAGAGCACGGACAGTGTCATCTCAGAGCATGATGTACTCGCAATTGTCCAGAGATTTTGGGACATGAACCTTAGGATGGGAGTGGATGGTGGGCGGAGGGATATGGAAGTTGTGAAGTGGCATCTGATGCGGTCCATGAAGGAAGGTAAGTCAGACTGAGGGAGAGGAGTGGAAGGGCTCACAAGTTTGCCAGGGAGAACAATGTTCTGGCCGTATATGAACTTGGCTATTGTGCCTTTGAGGTCTTCCTTATAGATCGCACGAATGCCAAGTAGCACAAGGTGAGGGGCCTCTGTCCATAGAGAGTCGTGGCATTGAAAAGCCGCCTTGAAAGTGTGGTGCCAGCACTCAACTAGCCCATTACTTTGTGGGTGATATACTGTGGTATGGATGCGCCAGACGCCGTAAATGTTACAAATCTTGTTGAACAGGGCTGACTCAAATTGTCTGCCCTGGTCAGTCGTGATGATAGCTGGATATCCGAAACGCGATACCCATGACTCGACGAAAGCTCGAGAAACAGTTTCTGCCGTGATATTGGGGAGGGGGACAGCCTCGACCCAGCAAGTTGTTTGGTCTATAGACGAGAGAACATAACGAAAGCCGTTAGAGGAGTGGCGCGGGGAGGGGGGGGGGGGGGAGGGGGGGGAGGAGAGGGCCGACAATATCAGTATGAATATGCTAGAAACACACAGGAGGGATCGAAAAGGCACCGACGGGGTGGGGGGGTGAAGTGTGCTTGTGTATTTTGCAGCATTGGCACACGACTCAGGAGCGTGCCCATTGCTGGCAGTACTTGTTGACACTTCTCCACACTAAGTGCTCCGCTATGAGGCGAGCGGACACACGAACACCAGGGTGGGCTCAATTACGCAATGCATTGAAGACAGCTCGATGGATCATGGCTGGGATGAGAGGGCATAATGTGCCCATACTGTCGCCGCACCAGATCTCACCAGAAATGCCAAGGAAGGTGGTGCGGACGAAGTGTAGTGAAGAGGTAGAGTCTGAAATCAGGTTTTGTGTCTCCTCGTTGGTGAGTTGGATGTTAGGCAGTTCAGAGAGGTCTAACAGTGAATGGACGGCGTTGACTTGTGAAAGGAAATCAGCAACTATAGTGTCAGCACCCTTCATGTGTCTGACATCGGTAGTGAACTGAGATATGAAGTCCATGTAATCTGAAGTGGTGAGGAGGTGGGTCAGCTGGCGGGTTTGTTATGGCCGCAGCCAGGGGTTTGTGGTCCATTAAAACATAGAAAAGGCATCCCTCAATATCAGTCTTAAAATACTTGATTGCTTCGTACACTACAAGCAACCCCCTGTCAAACGCAGAATATTTCCGTTGTGTATTGATGAGCTTATGCGAGAAGAACTGCAGAGGCAAAGTTTGGCCATCGATTGTCTGGCTAAGGACAGCGCCAATGGCAGTATCGCTCGTGTCTGTGGTGATGAGAAGCTGCGCATTGGGATGAGGATGCACGATGGTGCAGGCCTCGGCAAGAAGATTTTTGAGGGCAGCAAAAGAGTCAGTCATAGCAGGGGTCCACGGAACGGGCCGAGATCCAGAAGTGTTGGTGCCTGCCAAGGCATTTGTCAGTGGAGCCTGAATCTCTGCAGCCCAAGGTAGATGTCGGCGATAATAATTAACCGTCTCTAGAAATCACTGGAGCTCTTTGAATAACGAAGGTCCGGGTAGGTTTAGTATTGTTTGTACTTTCTCAGGGGACGATGAAATGCCGTCGGCAGAGGCCTGAAAACCAAGAAAAGTGACAGTGGGTTGATGTAGCTGCAATTTATCCTGGTTGGTCTCAATGCCTGCTGCCACGAGAGTGTTCATAATAGTTTGCACATGTCAATTGTTGTCCTCGATGGAGGAGCTGAACACAAGAATGTCATCAAGATATGCAGAGCAGAATTTTAGTTCGAATAGCACTTCATTGATGATGCATTGCCAGGTCTGGATTGCATTTTTCAGACCGAAGGGCATGAATCAAAACTGAAATAACCCGATTGGGGTGGCGATTTCTGTCTTCTCAATGTCTTCAGGTGCCATGGGGATCTGGTGGTAGGCCTGTTTGCAATCAATGACAGAGAACGTGGTCGCACCTGCGAGGGAACTGGTAAAGTCGGCAATGTTGGGTATGGGGTAGGTGTCCATAATTGTTCGTGCATTTAGTCAACGGTAGTCTCCGCACATGCTCCAGGACCCGTCTTTCTTGGGTGTCATATGTATGGGCATAGACCAGCTACTGGCAGAGGGTTCAATGATGCCGGAGCTTAGTAGTTCAGAAATCTGATTTTTAAGGTCAGACATGGTTTACTGGAGATTGGAGGACCTGGCATGAGGCGAAGCTTGTGAACCGTACCATTGATGACGATGGAAATGTTGCCGGCGGTGCAGGAGGCGGTTTGTTTACAATGTGTGGTGAGTGGGGCAGGCGAGGAATGGTTATGGTGTTCAGAGCCACTCGGCTGATCCGACGAGAGCCGAGGTGGCAAAGTGTCCCAGGAGTCAATGCAACAAGATGGCCGCCGGCCTGAAGCAGTGGCACCGTGGTCGGGTGAGCTCGGAAGAGCTCGTGAGCCGTTAGTGAGTCCATTGTCTGAGGGCGTGGCCTGTGGCAGCATGGTCGCGGGCGAAACACTTGGTGCGAGTGCACTGTCTGTGTTGTCAGTGGTGGTTGCACGGTGGTGCGCAGGAGCTGAAATTGCATAGTTTGAGGTGTTGTCAACGAGGGGCGGGATAGGAGCCGTCAGTTCGGGAACACATGACGCTCATCAGGAATGCGCACTTGTGTCCGGCCGAGTGTGAACGCTGCCATGTTAGGAAGGGTGTGGCCCTGCAGAGCTGTCAGTACATGTTCTGGCAGTTTTGATAGCACAGTTGCTAGGGGTAGCGTGAGGTAAACACACGGAGGCTCGATTGCTGGGACTGCAATCAGATTCGGCGCACTTACTGACCCTGCTTTGTCCTTGCTGTAGCGTCTGTAATTTCTTTGCTGCATCAGAGAGCTGGAGCTGAGTTTCGTGGCGCCGGAGGGAGAGCTCGAAGTTTTCCTTGCATAGGCGAGCAACGTTTTCAAGCTCGAGAAGGCACTTGTGCGTTGTTTCTTGTAACGTCGTCGACAGAGACGAGCATGTACAGACATGAGCCCGGACCGATGTATCACGGGGGGATTTGCTCGATGGAGCACAAGGGAAGTGAGTCTTGGACGGGTGATGAAACATGGTGTTTCGCACTAGGTCCAGTGAAAGATTTTGGTGTCGCAAGAAGTCAGTGCCTAGTATAGGTTCATCAATTTCGCACACTAAAAAAGTCCACTCGAGTTTGCAGTTTGTGGAAAGTGAGATGACGTGGGAAGTTGAACCTGAGCATTGTAGTTTAGTTGTATTCATGGCTTACAGTGAAGTATGATGAGGGCAGATGTTCAACGACACTAAGGACGTAGGCAGCAGCAAAACATCGGCGCCTGTGTCCACTAGGAAAAGGTATCCCGACCAAATGTCTTTAATGTAAAGTCGTCCGCAATTATCTGGCCGTTCCCGGACAGAATGGAGCACTGGGGGGTGCCTATCATGTTGTGTATAGGAGGTGGCACCCGGCCATACCTGCGATTGGCGTTTGGGAAGTAGTAGGGTGGTCTGCAGTTCCGTGCTGCCTCACCAAACCGTGTGTGGAAGTAACAGTACGGGTAGTGCGGTTGCATTTCCTGTGGAACATTCATTGTCAGTGGCTGTGGCCGAGGTTTGGTGGCCGCAGCAGGCTTGGTTGCGGGGGAGGGGGGGGGGGGGCATGACCGTGGGCAGAACCGGTGACATCCCAGTAGCTTGTTTACTGCTTCCCGGAGTGAGCGGAATGGTCGGCACAGTGTGGTCCCGGCTGCATCCAGCCGCAGGACGATGAGCCTGAACCTGAGACTTGTCAGGTAGGCAGTGGCTGGCGAAATAGAGCATTGATGCATCGTGTAGCTTGTCAGCAATTGTCATTCTTTGCTCGACAGGTTCAGGAGATCTCTGAACAAGAGCAAAGTGGATGTGAGTAGATAGTTTATCTGACCAGATGGTGAGGAGAGCTGTGTCAGAGAGTAGATCGGTGCTTACCAGGGCAATTAGCCGTCTCCAAAGCTGGGAAGGTTTGTCGTTGCCTAGTTGCTCGACATGGAGCACTTGCCATATTGCTGCCTTAGTTGAGCGTACAAGCCGACATAGAACTGTCTTTTTGGCTAGAGTGACCGGGTAGATGAGTCCGGGTCGTCGACCAGGTCAGCAATCAAGTCCTCCTGGTCGTGCAGGTGGGTGATGAGGCACAGAAACCTGGTTGACTCGTCGAGTTTGTAATGGTCAAACACTTTGTCTGCAATTTTGAACCAGGTTGTAGCTCTATCGGGATTAAACGGCGGCAGCGTCGGTAAGCGTTGTAGAATGTTCGGAAGAACAGGTTGAGTTGAGTTCATTGGGGAACTGCCTGACGCGAGCAGTTGTTGCTGTAGTATTCCATGAGAGTGTGCCTCCAGGGGATGTGGCAGCGATGGCTGTTCGGGTGGCAGCGTGAAGGTGACACATTGTGGTTTAGCGCGATCCGTCGCGCCACGGAAGGCCAACACGGGTGAGACACCATAATGTGTCGATTGCGGTTGCGGAAGCTCAACACGTTGTGGGTGTGTTTGGATTGATACATAGTGGAAGACCGACGTGGATGAGGCACCGAGATGTGCCAAGACTGATAGTGGAAGCTCGACTGGAGCCGGCGCGGGGGTGACAGATGAGAAAATGTTCAAAGTTTGAGAACACGTGTTAGTCTGCAGAAAGCTCGACATATGATCAGAGGTGGGGCCACCTGTGTTGCAGGGAGGCTGCGGAGGTGCGGGCTGTCCAGAAGCACAGTGTGGGAAATTATGTCAAACGTGGGACGGAATGTGTGAATGTTCACTGTTCATAGTCACTCCACTCAAAACGGTGTGTGGATAAGGTGAATGTCGTGACACAAAACACTGAGGCACAGCAGTGGGATGGAGGTGGAGGTCAGGCACAGATAACAAGTTATTGTTCCTGTTGCAGGCCGAGGTATCGAAGTGGGAAGGCATGTGCTGATGCTGAACTGAGGCAGGTGCGGGCATGGTCGGATGCTGAGGAGGTAGACCTGTGAACAAAGCAGTTCTGGCCACATGGCAGGTATCCACGTGGTACTGCATGGATTACAGAGTGGCAAATCATTGTCCTGGCAGTGGTAGGTTGTCCAACAAAGCATTTGCAGAAATTGGCATTGGTCCCGCACTGCACGGAGATCCATAAGAGGTAACTGCACAGTCGATGAGGGAGGGCACATGTGGCGGGAACAAAGGCATTTGATAGTCAGAGTCAGGCACACTCATAACCTCACTTATGGTTGGAGGCTTGAAAATGTCCGGTGAAATCGGCGTAATCGTCGAGTGAGAGGCATCGTGTTGCAGTCCTGGCGGGTGTACATCGCCCGCAACATGATGCATGTTGATCACAAAATCCAGCGTTAGGCACTGGGCCAAAGTCATTGTTCAAATGCTGTGTTGATATAATACATGTGAAAATAACCGACGTGGAGGTTGCGGACACAGTGAAATGGTGAAAACGGAAGACGTTACAACTCGGGGTCACCAGTGAGGGAGCTGTTCGGGTTAGTTACACCAAACAACCCCTATTTCACAGTAGTTCATTTATTCACCCAAACACAAGCAAGGCTCACAAAGAACTGGACATGGCGGAAGAGAGCAAAGATAATCTTAGCTTAGTTCAAAGATGGATGCATCGATGTTGGTGTCAATTTCATCGGCACCACATCATCATGTCTCTTGAACTGTGTGCTACATAATGGTACA
Source organism: Schistocerca serialis cubense (assembly GCF_023864345.2). NCBI lineage: Eukaryota > Metazoa > Arthropoda > Insecta > Orthoptera > Acrididae > Schistocerca > Schistocerca serialis. Next base: position 422,381,866 of record NC_064641.1, read on the forward strand.
GTTTTGTAGGTACATTCAATGGCATAGGTAGCCTAGATACTGTCTGCAAAATGTGGTGTGAACAGAGTTAGTAGCAAAATCCCCAAAAAACGATACTCATGAATTTCCACACTGATCAAAATAAAAATCCGGCACAACCTGTAATATGTATAGATAACCAAAACATTAGTGTAGTCAATGAAACTAAATTTCTTGGTATTCATATCCAGGAAAATCTTAAATGGAACACTCATATCACAGCCCTTCATTCAAAACTACCAAAAATGAGCTATGTGGTAAGAATTCTCTGCAACAGTACTAGTGCAGAAACAGTTAGGGCTGTATACTTTGCTCGTGTACATTCAATACTGCAGTACGGTATCATTTTCTGGGGAAATGTACCTCAGGCAATAACAGTTTTCAGGAAACAAAAATTATATACTGGAAGTAGTCACGCTTGTCAAAAAAAGCATAGTGAGAAAAGAAAACCTTTTTCCTCAAAACAAAAGTGTCCATGATTACAGTACCAGATCAGACAGTGACATACATGTTAATCATTGTAACACAACATTATGCCAGAAAGGTGTATATCACACAGGAACTAAACTTTACAACAGATTTCCAAGACATATAAAATCTCTTACTGAACTACAAAGCTTTAAAAAGTCTGTGACTTTCTACCTTCTGAAAAACTGCTACTATTCAATCTCACAGTATCTTATGCAAGAAAAAATGTAATTTGTATCTTTAATTGTAGAAATAAGTTATGAATATACAGTATTTCAAAAAACTGTAATTATTAACTGTATGGATCCAATTTGCCATAAAAATTTATAAAATGTATGTTTGACATTTGAAAATCCAATCACTAAAAAGGTTTTCTGTCCAATATCCTGTGTACAATATATGTACTTAAAAAGAGATTTATATGGACAAATAAATAAATAAAGTAATAAATTTAAACATCATGCACGATGCAGCAGTTTTTTGCCCATCTCATTGTTTATGATGTCATACCTCCTGAACTGTGATATGCAAGTAGTTCTTACTCCCACAGTGATTGTTGCCTGATGGTAAGGGATATGTGTACAATGTATGATTGACATTGGTCCAGTGGTTTAGCAGGAGATGTGGAAAACACACACACACACACACACACACACACACACACACACACATACACACACACACACACACACACACACACACATATCCATTTTTGTAATATGTATGGATTTATGATCAGAAATATTTTGCAATATTAACAATACTATATAATGTAGGGTGCAATGTGGCAGACACATGACAGTAGTCACATCAACTAATGTTACATCATAATACATGGAAATAAATAAGGTACATAATACAAGACATCAAAATTAACGTTTTCAAATAGAATGCTGTTGCAAGAGCTAGACTTTTGATTATGTAGGTAGAATATTGGAAACTTTCTTGCCTCAGTAATTTACTCCTCCTGCATAAGGGCAAAGTTAATCTGGTTACTTTGTAAACCCTGTTATGACCTTGTGTTATTGTTTTCAGAAAGAAAGTGACTTTAATTAATAAAACATATGAGCAAGAAGATATATTGATATCTAGATATTTTCAAGATGTAGATAATATCTAAAGTAATGAGCATTGGTGGCATTCTTATGTGTGGATGATGCAATTATGTGTAAGGAAAAAGTTGCAGTATCAAGTCTTCAGCCAGAATACATAGCAGGACCAATTTAATTGGTTATTGATGAACGCATATAAGAATTTAGCAGAGGTCCATTCGTATTGTTGTCCATTACATTTTACATTTATGTGCTTTTATTCTTTTGATATTATGAGAAGGTGTACATAAGGGGTTTTTTCGGCATTTAGAGAGAATCCATTTCAGCTAAGCTAGTTGATGATATCCTCAAAGCCATTGTTAGCAAATGTTTGAGATATTTCCCTGCTGTTGTACCTGTTAGAAGAGAATGTTCATCTGGAAAGATTGTGAACTTACTCACTGTAGTGGAGCAGAATAGTAATATTTTATAAATATAAGAAACAACACCTTTGAGGCTTGTGGAACTCCAGTGTGGAGTGTGCCCCACTTAAATTAACCAGGAATTTCATTACTTTCAGTAACTGTTATGCTCTGCTCCCTGTATATTTGTCAAGAGTTAATCAATTTCTCCATTATTTCACTTTACCAATAGATTTCTGTTTTATGTAACACAATTTCATGGATGGTGTAGATATTGGATGGATATAGATGTATTTGGATGTAGATGTAGGATGGCTGTAAACATTTCACACAGGACTGGTGCCAATTTTCTGTTAAGATATTGCAAAATACAATCAGTGAAGGAGACAATAGCATTATATATCAAACTGGTAGGATCTACTAGAAACTAAATTGACACTGATTAAGAATGATGTGGCTGCATGATAATTATCTTGAACACTGGCTTGAAAAAAACTTGTTAACCGGGAGATTGGGTGGTAGTTTGTTACATCCATTTTTCACTTTTCTTGAAGAGTACTTTCACAGATGAATATTTTAATTACTATAGTATAATATATTGAAGCAGAGATCCATTAAATGCTGGTATGTGACACAGGATTGCACTATATAACCAGGACAGAGCTTAAGTATCCTTTCAGAAATACTTCAGGTCATAACCATGCTGAGGTGCAAATCTGAAAGCAGGGTCATTAGTGAAGTACAACACTTAACAATGAAGCACATTTCTTATGATCACCAATGTATAGACAAAAAAGAACTGGACTACTGTATTTCTATTTTACACATATGTCAAATATTTCATCATATACAAACATAACAAATTTTGAGACTCTTCCAGAAATTATAAATACAAAATAACAAATAATTACTGGTTATTCAATTTGAACTGGCAACCTGCAGCATGCCAGCCAGCGATTATGACCACTGCACCACACTGTATGCATCACAAATTGTAGCATTGTTCCCTCTCTTAATAAATAGTGACCAGGCATTTCATAAATTCTCATTGGAGCCCACTACAGCACCCTGGATCTAGATCTTGTCAGTGGTTCTCTGTATGGGAGCACAGATGAATCCTCATGCTCTGGTTGTATTGTCACATCCTCTTCAATATGATAAGCATCAGAAGTAGCACCTCTCATCCAGGATTCACAATCATTGTCTATATCTTTGATTTCCTTGAACAAGGAGCCCCCATCATCAATCTATACCTAATGGTTTAATATGGAGGACATAGATGACATCTGTGCATGATTGTCTTCTTGATGAAGTGACACAATCCTCAGTTTCATATGTAACATCAGACAAGTGACAAACAATACAATAACAGCCCAGAGTAGTGCCTTAGTAACTTTTCTGATAGCTCTGCTTTCCACACATATGTAAAATCCATACTGAGTCTCCCAAGCTGTATCTCACTGGTGAGTGCTTGCCATTATAGTGCTCTGTGTTTTTCTCCTAGGCATCTAGGTTTTGTACACAAACTGGCTGTTCTTGCTTCTTCAGTCCTGGTGAAGAAGTGTTACATGTAATTGTCCTAAGTATCATCCACCTGAAACAGAAACAGTGCAGCCATCGTTGTTCCAGTCTTGTCAACTGTGGAGCATGTGACCCTGCACCTCTCTTGGTTCTAATGTTAGTGCTGAAAATTATGATGTTTCTTGCAAATCTTACTTCCTTAACAGTGAATTTGAGTGATTCAGTGTTCTTAAGCTGCTTAAAGGGCTGAAGGGCTGAATCAAACAGGTGATGTTTAGAACTTGAATTTTAATTTGAATATTGTACATAAATGTACTAACTTAACTTGTTTGGCAATGTCCATTATATCTTGTTCTTAGTATCAGCACAGTGACTTGGAGTTTGCTTCAATCCTGCATGATGCAAAACAATGTCAGTCTCATTTTATCTGATGTAGATGTATTTCTTTAATGAAAAGTTGCAGGTTTGATTCTTCAGCACTTTTATTTCATAGTTCCAAATAATGTAAGTCAAGTAAATATTCGTAGTAACAAATTGACACATGTAATTCTCAGCACAACACTAAACCTGCTTCCATAACTGACTTCCCACCAACTTCCAATTATTGAAGAATAAAAAAGGTAAAGTGTTAACCAAAGGCAATTTTTTACATGAACAAAAGAGTTTCTTATCAGTAATCTTTTCTGAAGTTAGTTTGAGAAATTATAATTAACAATTTCAGTGTCAATAACTTCTTGTGTAATTGTATCAGATAGCAAAAGTTCTTTTTCAAATAAATTAAACATATAAAAAGTAGTTCTAGTTTATTGAAAAATTAACAGAATTAATATGAACCATGGCTCTTGCTGTTGGTGGGAGGCTTGCGTGCCTCAGCGATACGGTTCATATTTCTTCTAAGTTCATTTCGCTCAAATGCTACCACTAAATTCTTTACCATACACTTGACATCCTCCCTACTTTGTGTATCAACATTTCATCACACTAATGACTATATGGTTCCATGCTGTAAAGGAATTGCACTTATGCACATACATGCACTTTTCGCTTTCACATTTAGCATTTGTTCAGTGTTCTGCTCTTGACAAACTTGGCATTGTTACGGATTATGCATTCATGTAGGGAACAGACAGAAAACTTGTTGAACCAATTTTGTATGTGCTGCACCAGATTCTTGTGCGTTGGGAATTCTGCTCCTGTCCACTGAGCTATCCAGACACGACTTGTCACCCAGCTTCAGAACTCTAATGCTGTCCATACATCTCTCCTACTTTCCACATTGAAATTAAAAGCTATCTGGAATAGGCTCTTCAACAACAATAAACCAAAATATCAGCCGAACCTCCCCCCCCCCCCCTCCCCCCCCCCTCCCCCCCCCCTCCACCACCCACCCATGAACCATGGATCTTGCCGTTGGAGGGGAGGCTTGCGTGCCTCAGCGATACAGATAGCCGTACCGTAGGTGCAACCACAACGAAGGGGTATCTATTGAGAGGCCAGACAAACGTGTGGTTCCTGAAGAGGGGCAGCAGCATTTTCAGTAGTTGCAGGGGCAACAGTCTGCATGATTGACTGATCTGGCCTTGTAACACTAACCAAAATGGCCTTGCTGTGCTGGTACTGCGAATGGCTGAAAGCAAGGGGAAACTACAGCCATAATTTTTCCTGAGGGCATGCAGCTTTACTGTATGGTTAAATGGTGACGGCGACCTCTTGGGTAAAATATTCCGGAGGTAAAATAGTCCCCCATTCGGATCTCGGGGCGGGGACTACTCAAGAGGACGTCGTTATCAGGAGAAAGAAAACTGGCGTTCTATGGATCAGAGCATGGAATGTCAGATCCCTTAATTGGGCAGGTAGGTTAGAAAATTTAAAAAAGGAAATGGATAGGTTAAAGTTAGATATAGTTGGAATTAGTGAAGTTCGGTGACAGGAGGAACAAGACTTTTGGTCAGGTGAATACAAGGTTGTAAATACACAATCAAATAGGAGTAATACAGGAGTAGGTTTAATAATGAATGAAAAAATAGGAGTGCGGGTAAGCTGCTACAAACAGCATAGTGAACGCGTTATTGTGGCCAAGATAGAAACAAAGCCCATGCCTTCGACCGTAGTACAAGTTTATATGCCAACTAGCTCTGCAGATGATGAAGAAATTGATGAAATGTATGATGAGATAAAAGAAAATATCAGGTAGTGAAGGGAGATGAAAATTTAGTAGTCATGGGTGACTGGAATTCGAGAGTAGGAAAAGGGGAGAGAAGAAAACATAGTAGGTGAATATGGATTGGGGGTAAGAAATGAAAGAAGAAGCCATCTGGTAGAATTTTGCACAGAACATAACTTAATCATATCTAACACTTGGTTCAAGAATCATAAAACAGGGTTGTATACATGGAAGAATCCTGGAGATACTAGGAGGTATCAGATAGATTATGTAATGGTAATACAGTGATTTAGGAACCAAGTTTTAAATTGTAAGACGTTTCCAGTGGCAGATGTGGACTCTGACCTCAATCTATTGGTTATGAACTGTAGATTAAAACTGAAGAAACTGCAAAAAGGTGGGAATTTAAGGAGATGGGACCTGGATAAACTGACTAAACCAGAGGCTGAACAGAGTTTCAGGGAGAGCATTAGGGAATGATTGACTGGAATGGGGGAAAGAAATACAGTAGAAGAAGAATGGGTAGCTCTGAGGGATGAAGTAGTGAAGGCAGCAGAGGATCAAGTAGGTAAAAAGACGAGGGCTAGTAGAAATCCTTGGGTAACAGAAGAAATATTGAATTTAATTGATGAAAGGAGAAAATATAAAAATGTAGTAAATGAAGCAGGCAAAAAGGAATACAAACATCTCAAAAATGAGATCGACAGGAAGTGTGAAATGGCTTAGCAGGGATGGCTAGAGGACAAATGTAAGAATGTAGAGGCTTATCTCACTAGGGGTAAGATAGATACTGCCTACAGGAAAATTAAAGAGACCTTTCGAAAAAAGAATATCAAGAGCTCAGATGGAAACCCAGTTCTAAGCAAAGAAGGGAAAGCAGAAAGGTGGAAGGAGTATATAGAGGGTTTATACAAGGGCAATGTTCTTCAGGACACTATTATGGAAATGGGAGAGGATGTAGATGAAGATGAAATGGGAGATACAATACTGCGTGAAGAGTTTGACAGAGCACAGAAAGACCTAAGTCAAAACAAGGCCCCGGGAGTAGACAACATTCCATTAGAACTACTGACGGCCTTGGGAGAGCCCTTCCTGACAAAACTCTACCATCTGGTGGAGAAGATGTATGAGACAGGCAAAATACCCTCAGACTTCAAGAAGAATATAATAATTCCAATCCTACAGAAAGCAGGTGTTAACAGATGTGAAAATTACCAAACTAACAGTTTAATAAGTCACAGCTGCAAAATACTAAAGCAAATTCTTTACAGACGAATGGAAAAGCTGGTAGAAGCTGACCTCGGGGAAGATCAGTTTGGATTCCGTAGAAATGTTGGAACACGTGAGGCAATACTGAACTTATGACTTACCTTAGAAGAAAGATTAAGGAAAGGCAAACCTACATTTCTAGCATTTGTAGACTTAGAGAAAGCTTTTGACAATGTTGACTGAAATACTCTTTTTCAAATTCTAAAGGTAGCAGGGCTAAAATACAGGGAGCGAAAGGCTATTTACAATTTGTACAGAAACCAGATGGCAGTTATAGGAGTCGAGGGGCATGAAAGGGAAGCAGTGGTTGGGAAGGGAATGAGACAGGGTTGTTGCCTCTCCCCAATGTTATTCAATCTGTATAATGAGCAAGCAGTAAGGGAAACAAAAGAAAAATTCGGAGTAGGTATTAAAATCCATGGAGAAGAAATAAAAACTTTGAAGTTCGCTGATGACATTGTAATTCTGACAGAGACAGCAAAGGACTTGGAAGAACAGTTGAACACAGTGGACAGTGCCCTGAAAGGAGGATATAAGATGAACATAAGCAAAAGCAAAATGAGGATAATGGAATGTAGTCGAATTAAGTCGGTTGATGCTGCGGGAATTAGATTAGGAAATGAGACACTTAAAGTAGTAAAGGAGTTTTGCTATTTGGGAAGCAAAATAACTGATGATGGTTGAAGTAGGGAGGATATAAAATGTAGACTGGCAATGGCAAGGAAGGTGTTTCTGAAGAAGAGAAATTTGTTAACATCGAGTATAGGTTTAAGTGCCAGGAAGTCATTTCTGAAAATATTTGTATGGAGTGTAGCCATGTATGAAAGTGAAACATGGGCAATAAATAGTTTGGACAAGAAGAGAATAGAAGCTTTCGAAATGTGGTGCTACAGAAAAATGCTGAAGATTAGATGGGTAGATCACATAACTAATGAGGAGGTATTGAATAGAATTGGGGAGAAGAGGAGTTTGTGGCACATCTTGACAATAAGAATGGACCAGTTGGTAGGACATGTTCTGAGGCATCAAGGGATCACCAATTTAGTATTGGAGGGCAGTGTGGACGGTAAAAATTGTAGAGGGAGACCAAGAGATGAATACACTAAGCAGATTCAGAAGGATGTAGGTTGCAGTAAGTACTGGGAGATGAAGAAGCTTGCACAGGATAGAGTAGCATGGAGAGCTGCATCAAACCAGTCTCAGGACTGAAGACCACAACAACAACATATTATACATGTTATATTCCTGTTTAAATGTACACTGCTGTGCAAAAATACACCTGGAAAGACAATATCAATTTTTAGCTGATGATGTCATATGCCCCATGTGGAATATTAGATGTACTGACAATGGTTTCAATGTTGTCTGACAACAGGTGGTGTAGTGGCATAGCTACCATAGCACCTTCTGTATCTACTCTTTAATAGTGCACACTGCCAAAAGGTTCAGTGTGGTGCAAAAGGGGGAAGCAAGAAGAAAACCATACCATGGAGACACACTCGAACTTCCTACAGCCAACTGACCAAGTCTGGAAGGGGTCAAACTGTGGCCTTCCATGTGACGGAATGGTCCATTCAGAGAACTGGCACAAAAGTTGGATCTGCCGTGTCATTTATGCAATGATGCTGATATCAGTGGTCAAGTGAACATTCTCACACTCTCAGGTGAGGTCCTGGACATCCACAGAGCACAGACGATCATCAGGATGGTTTAATTGTTAGGGCAGCAATGGAGGATCATACACCTGCCACAGCATAGATAAGACAGATTGTGATCCCAGACATGTCAACACAAACTGTTGCGAATCATTATTAGCAGTGGGACTATGGGCACACACACCTCTAGCCCATCTTCCACTTGTAGCAGTTCACCTTCTTTTATTTCTTCATGTATTGTCCTTGGTGTCAACATACTGACTGAAAAAATAGGGGATGGAGGCACAGTAATGTCTACTGTAAATGATGTAGCTGACAGATGCACATATGCATTTCACAGTTGTTTACTTTCACTTTCCACAGACCCCCATATACACATTTAATATGGCCAGTGCACTATTGTTTAACTTTCAATAAGCCTCATTAATAGTTTTCAGGCGAACATCCACATACTGCTAAAATAGTTTCCTGTTGAAAATCTAGGAGCAGTAAAAACCTAACCACAAAATTCACAGTTCTTTCGGAATAATCAGGTACGTATGGAACAGACTCTGTCATTGTTTCAACACACAACCTACTTGTGTAACATTTATTTCACAGTTAATTTGAAGCATTGTTGTTGTTCTAACCAACTTCGGGCCTTTATACATCCTCACAGTAATAGGTGCTGAAACTACACATTGTTCGAAGTTTAACTAACAGAAATTACCATTAAAACTTCACTCATTAAATTAACTGAATACATCAAAAATTGGTTCTTTTTAACAGTTTCTTCTGCTACAAGTGTTAGGCTGAATTATTTGCTTAAATCATGAAATTAACAAATATCATTACACAAACAATACATTTGACAAATCTTTTAATTACTTTGGAATTAATTAAGCGCTGGTTTTGCTAATATGTTTTTGAATAGAGCCAAATAGATCCTTAAAGAATACTATTAGTTGTACCTCCAAATTATTATAATTGGCACAGAATTTATATTTGTTTATATGTCAACAACAGAATTTAAGTTATGAAACAATTACTGGTTTCACCGTACAACAAAAGATACTAACTAGAAATAGTCAAAATAAATTAGAAAGTCAATTACATACAGAAAACTAAGTACAAAATCAGGTCTGGTGTTACATTCTTTAAAACTGAGGGCCAACCTTTCTCTTTTAAGAAAATGCAAATCATATTCACATATGTTAATGGTAATTAGTGAAAATGGGAAAAAAAAACAGATTTTAAGTAGGCAGATGGCAAAACCAGAGAGGAAGAAAAAATATCCATCACACACTCATGCCACAGCAACAACAATTATGGCTGGACTGCTACCATCAGAGAATCACTTGGAAAATAAAACGGAATACCATCATCTTCAGTGATGAAAGAAGATTGTGCTTTCACACAAGTGATGGTCGTTCTCATGTAGGATGTAGAAATGGTGAGCACTGTCTCATACATCACACTCCTTCAAGACATACTGGCCCCACCCCAGGTTTTATGGTCTGGGGTGTGATAAGCTGCAACTCTGGTTCATCTTTGGTGTCCCTGGAAGAGCTGCTACCCAGCAGTTGGTATGTGCAGAATGTTGTTAGACCCATTCTTTTGCTGTTCTTGCAACAGGAGGGTGACGTTTTTTCCCAATGTGGATAATGCTCACCCACAAACTGCATGTGAAACTAAACATGCTGTGCAAGATATGCAGCTACCTCCCTGGCCACCATGATCTCTGGACTTGTCTCCAATTGAGCATGTCTGAGATATGATGGGGCAAAAAGTGTCTCATGTGGCTCATCAACCAACAACTCTTACAGAACTATGTGAACAGGTGAAGCATAACATATCCCAGGATAGTATTCACCATCTGTATGATTGACTGGATTCCAGAGTCAGTGCCTGCATTGCTGTCTATGGAAGCTACACCATACACTAATATGGGTATTTCAGCATGGGTCCATACCTGGTACCTCAGAACAGCATGTTCTCCATAAGCACTGTTGCAACAATAAATACGAGTGAATTGAAAACCTCTAAAAGGGTGTATTATTTTTTTTTGTGGCAGGGTATATCCTGCATAGAAGTACACATAGAAATTTTATTTATGTCGTTCAAACTATAAGAAATTTGAAATTACAATTCAAGTTTTATTGGGTTGTATCAGGTATTTATGGAATGTATCAAGGTGTTGATCAAGTGGTGAAAGTGAACCGTTTAGCAGTTCCAGTACAAGCAGAAAGAATGGTGTGAAGTAGTGTCTTGTTTTACTGTGTAGTCTGCAAATGTCATGATGGACAGTATTGTATTCTATTCTCTCTGCCCAGCATCATCATACAGGTTGAGAATTATTGGACTGTATGAAATAAACTTGTCATAACTTCTGAACAGTTCGTGTTATGACCTTCATGGGGCATGATTAAAATTAGTGGTTTGGTTTAGCAATGAAGCCCATTTTCGTTTGGATGGGTTTGTCAGTAAGTAAAATTTGCGAGTTTGGGGGACTGAGAATCCACATTTCGTGAGCGAGAAGTCTCTTCATCCTCAATGGGTGACTGTTCTGCGCATTGTCCAGTCACAGAATAATCAGTGTGATATTCCTTGATAACATGGTGACTATCAAACAGTATGTGGCGGTTATCGACTGCAAGAGTCGACCGCCTCATCTTTGAGAATGAACTTCTTTGAAAACTGTTAATCTCAGTGTGTTCTGAACTCTGAATTTGAGTGGATGTGTTTGTATCGACATGATCAAAATAAAGGTAATTCATTATAAATGAGCGAATGCTTAATGTTGGGTTCGATATTACCGTACGCAACATCCTGACACCCCCACAAGTACATGAAGGTTGTGGAGGATGATTTCACCCTCATTATCCAAAGTGACCCTGACTGCATGTGGTTCATGCAAGACAGAGCTTGACCCCATTGAAGCAGGAGAGTTTCTGATGTCCTAGAGGAGCAGTTTGGGAACCGCATTCTGGCTCTGGGGTACCCAGAGGTCACTGGCATAGACTTCAATTGGCCGCCATATTATTTGGATCTGGACACATGTGACTCCATTTTGTGGAGCTATACTAAAGACAAGGTGTACAGAAATAACCCCAAAACAGTTGTTGAGCTGTAAACAGCTGTTCAAGAGGTCATCAACAACATCGATGTTCTGACACTTCAGAGGGTCATGCAGAATTTCGCTATTTGTCTGTACCACATCATCATCAGTAATGGCAAGCATATCAAATATGTCATAAGGTAGATCTGAATATCTGTAGTGTTGTCTACATGTTGAATAAAGTGTGTGCACACCATAGTTTGTAACTAATTTACATTTTTTTCATATAGTTCAATAATTGTAACCTTGTATGTTGAAAGTATATCTGCCAATGTCTTATTAAAGCATCCTGTGAGGCCATCTGACTGTGGGTGATAGGTTTTTGTCATCCTGTAGATGGTGTTGCAAATAGAAATTACCTTTGATACTACTCTGAGCTGGAAAAGTTTTCTATGATCAGAGATCATCATACAGGATGCTCCATGATTCAAAATGTTGACTTCTACATGGATCTTTGGAGTTTCTGCAGTTTCAGCAAGGGGCACAGCTTTGGTGACAGTGTGGTAAGGGGCATAGTCTGTGCAGGCTACTATCCTTCTATCCCCATTTGTCGACTTCCGGGAACCTCCCAGGAGGTAAATTACAGCTCAGTTGAAAGGCATTGCTGCAAGTGGAATTGGTTCCAGATGCCCCAGAGGTGACTAAGGAGCATCCTTCTGTCATTGTCCTTCCTTACAGTGATTCACATAGTGTCTATGAATCAGTTGAGACCTGGCCAGTGACACCTGCACCTGGTTCTGTCTAGAGCCTTCACAAATCCAGGGTGACCAGATACACAAATGTTATAGATAGCTGGCCATAGATGCACTGGAATGATGAGGAACCATTTCCACACTGTTGGATCATAGTTCCTCTTATACAATATTCCTTTTGTTAATTGGAGTTCTTCTTTGGTTGGTTTCCCCTTCTTCATAGCTTCTATAGTTTCCAGCAGTGTTGGCTCTTTCTTCAGTTCAGCAGCAATGATTATTAGTCTAGCAGTGATCGATATTTCATCCATGCTGCTGTATTCCACCAAAGGACCCCTTGAAATGCAACTGGCATCCTTGTGTTTGCATCCCCTTGGTATACCACAGTGACATTGTACTCTCAAAGCCTCAGTGCCTGGCACACCTGTCAACTCGATGGATCCTTCAGTCTAATCAGTCAGCATAGGGAAAGGTGGTCCATCACAGCAGTGAATGTCTTGGCAAATAAGTATAGCTAGAACATGTTGAACAACTGCAAGGCACTCTTTCCTGATTATAGAGTAGTTCATCTTAGATATGGAGAGTTCTCTGGAAGCACCTTCCTGAATTTTCACTAGGATGCACCTGTATCATAACCACTAGCATTGGTGTGAAGTTCTTTTTTGGCATCCACATCACACAATGATATGACTGAAGACAATGTTAGCAGCTCCTTAAGAACAAGTAAAGATCTTCGTTGCCTATCATTCCAGGAAAATTTGATGGCTCCATGCAGTATTTCCTGCAAAGGTTGTAACTTGGCACAAAAGTTCCTTATGAATCCCTGGTAGAAAACTTCTCCCCATGTGGGTGGGAGTAAACAAAATGTTTTCACATTCAGAGGAGAACGTTGGTGACTGAAATTTTGCCAAAAGATCTCACCACAATGAAAAAGTCTTCATTTTATTAATGATTGTCACTCCATCTCAGTTGTCATACCTCTGACACTCTATCACCCATTTCAGGGTAATACAAAATGAACTGCCCTTCTTTGAACTTTTATGATATTCTCCATCAATCCTCTCAGGTAAGAATCTCATAGCACACAGCTATACTCTAGCTGAGGATGAATAAGTGTAGAGCAGGCAGTCTCTTTAGTAGATTTGTTGCATTTTCTTAGTATTATCCCAATAAAATGCAATCTTTGGTTCACCATCCCCACAATATTTTCTACATGATAGTTCCAATTTGAGCAGTTCATAATTTATCATCTTCTTCTCACAGTGGCACTTACACCCGACATCCAATGTGAATTCAAATAAACAAGCTATAAATCTGTATTATTTATTGTGTAACCATAATTTAATGCATCAGTTTCAATATTTGTGTGGATGATCTCAAACTTTTTATTGTTCAATGTAAGTTTCCACTTTTTGCGGTGTTACTTGTCTATACAATTTTATAATTAATATTCATTTTATAATAAGTTCACTAGATAGTAACTAACAGCATCATCTGCAAAGAATCTAAGAAGTCATCTTACATTGTCTTACACATTATTTATATACATTAGAAACAGCAGAGGGCCAATAAACGTCCTTGAGGAGCACCAGATATCACTTCTGTTTCTATAGATTAGAAACAGAAAAGGGTCTGTAAAACATCCTTGGGGAATGCCAGATATCATATTCCATTTCTATGATGAACTGTGTTCTTTCTGATAGGAATTCACAAATATAGTCACACAACAGCCTGAAATCTAGAAATTTGGAAATAAGAGCACCTTTCAATAGCATTAATTTTTTCATGTGAATAAAGGTCCAGTTATGTTTCACAAGAATGATATTTGCTGAATCTATGCTGACTCTGTGTCACTATTTCGTAACATTTGAACATAGTGTGGTGCATTCAGGGTGGTTTTCTCCAGAGAATATACCAACATGTTGAGAAGTATATTTTATTGTGCATCATGGCAGAACAACACGTACGGAACTGAACTTGAACATGGCAAATAAGTCAGAGATGAAATACAATGCAAAGATGGTTTGTTCATGTATTGATATTTCTAGTGATGTGATTATCAGCACCACATAGCCCCCCCCCCCCCCCCCCCCCCTCAGCAGTACGGAGTACTGTTGAGAGACCGGAGGAGGGGTAACTGTGGCATCAGGTGGAGTTGTGCGAAGCAGACAAATGATAGTAAGCTCGACGGAGTCCTCCGGTAGTGGTGTTGGAAGTTGTCGAGCTGCGAGGGTTGGCCAGTTGATGTGGAAATCGTGGAAGCTAGCCGGTCATTGTACAGGCCGTGTGTGTCGGGAGGAGGTAGGCCTGTACGGAGCACTCATGACGATGTCGGCCGAAGGTGTTGCGAGTGCCCGGAGTGTTTCAAGGTTGAAGTCAGGCGGCAGAGGGAAACACTTAATTAAGTGGCATGGTATCACATAATTATCACTGGGAACACTGGGAGATGAGAAACACACGATAAACAGCAAATCGTCCCTGAGTACTATAGAAATTTTGTGGATGATGTGAGAGGGCACAGGGACTATCACCTCGAGTGAGGGTGTGTTGACCAGGGGAGTGGGGGGAGAAAAACCTCAACACAGTGATACAGGCGAGAGCGGGGATGTGCTTGACACAGGTAGCGGTGAGCAGTTCATGGTTGTGGGTTGTGAGCTCGATCGAGAGAGTGTGGTTGGTGGGGAGCTCAGCAAATAGCTCGATGAGGAGTTCTGAGATGCATACGATGATGAGTAATCACTCGAGGGAGGGAGCAAAGGTGGAGCATCATGTGGGAGTGGGCAGAGTGGAGCACTTGTGTCAGGTGATGGCACAAATTTGGGGTCGACATGAGCTGGTTTGAGTCTGTTCAGCGATACAGTGACGGGGGAATTTTTTATCAGGATGTCAAACGTGTTCATGGATTGTCAAAGCACATGATAAGGGCCAGAGTATGGGGGCTGAAGAGGTGCTCAGATGGAGTCATCCGGGAGCATGAAAAAACTACAGTCAGAAAGGGAAGTGGGTACATAGACCGTTAGAGGTGTGTGAGCAGACGGTGGGGGGAAGGGGGGGGGGAAATCAGCAGGCTGGAGAAGTGGGATTTCACACGTTCAATGAATGAGGGTAGGGGTGAAAGTGAGTGACAGGCAGGAGAACAGCCGAGTTCTCCTGGGAGGACCAGGGTTTGTCCATATAAGTATTCTGCAACTGTCCCTTTGATGTCTTCCTTGTAGGTTGCATGAGCACCAAGCAGTACAAGCGGCAGGGCCTCCGTCCATAAGGAGTTGTGGCAGCGGAGGGCCGCCTTGAGGGTGCAGTGCCAGCGCTCAATGAGGCCATTGTTTTGCTGATGGTAAGCAGTTGTATGTATGCGTCAGATTCGGCAGATATGGCAAATGCCATTGAACAGGGCCAACTCGAACTGACTGCCCTTGTCAGTGGTAATGACCATGGGACATCTAAAACACAATAACCATGACTCAATGAAAGAACGAGCGACAGTTTCTGTGGTAATGTTGGGAAGAGGGGCGGCTTCGACCCAGCAAGTAGTATGATCAATGGTGGAAAGTATGTAGCGGAAACCATTGGAGGTGGGAAGAGGGCCCACAATGTCGATGTGCACATTCTGAAATCGCCCAGGGGGAATAGGGAGGGGGCTGAGAGGGGGAGAGGGGGAGAGGTGTGTTTGTGTACCTTGTTGCGTTGACATGCAAAGCATTCGTGTGCCCACTGTTGTGAGTCCTTATTGACGTTTCACCAAACGAAGTGCTCTGTGACTAGGGGGGCTGAAGCTCGAATGCCAGGGTGAGCCAAGTTATGAAGAGCATTGGAAACAGCTTGACGGAACGTAGCGGGAATAATGGGGTGGAGTGTGCCCGGCTTGTCATCGCACCAGACTTTGTCGGAAATACCAGGAAAGGTGGTAAGGACAGGGTGTAGAGAAGAAGCTGGGTCAGAGATTAATTTCTATGTATCTTCATAAGAGGATTGGAGTTCAGAGAGAGCAGAAAGATCCAAAAGGGAAGATACAGCATTGACACGGGAAAGAAAATCAGCAACAATATTGTTGGCACCCTTTATGTGCCTGACATTTGTGGTGAATTGTGAAATGAATTCGAAATAATGGAAGCGACGTGGGGGAGGGTCGGCCGGAGGGTTCATTACAGCAGCTGCCAAGGGTTTGTGGTCAGCGAGAACATAGAATGAGCGCCCCTCGATGGGTTCAATAATGTTTGATCGCCTCGTACACAGCCAGCAGTTCGCAATCGAACACGGAATATTTGCGTTGGGCGTTGTTGAGCTTTCAGGAGACAAACTGCAGGGGCGAGGTCTGGCCGTCGACTGTCTGTCTGAGAACGGCGCCGATGGCAGAATCACTGGCGTCTGTTGTTATGAAAAGTTGCGCATCGGGGTGGGGATGCGTGATTGTGCAGGCTTTGGCGAGGAGTTTCTTGAGTTCCGAGAAGGAATCCCTCATTTCTGGTGTCGACTGCACAGGCCGGGTTCCGGAGGTATTTTTTCCTGCCAAAGCGTCAGTTAACGGGGCTTGGATTTCCATGGCTCGGGGTAGGTGTTTTTAATAGTAGTTCATGGTGCCAAGAAAACACCGAAGTTCTTTGAATGAAGAAGGTCTTGGTAGATGTAAGATGGACTGTACTTTCTACGGTGGAGGTGAGATATCATCAACCGATACCCGCAACCCAAGGAAGGTGACAGCAGGCTGTTGCAGTTGTAGTTTGTCGGGGTTGGTTTCGATGCCTGCGGCTTTCAAGGTGTCTAGAACGGTCTGCACATAATGTATATTGTCCTCGACAGAGGAGCTGAAGACAAGTATGTCATCGACGTAAGCAAAACAGAATATGAGGCCGAACAAAACCGCATTAATAAAGCACTGCCACGTCTGTGTGGCGTTTTTGGGTCCAAAAGACATGAATCGGAATTGAAAGAGGCCTATGGGCGTGGTGATTACTGTTTTCTCAATATCCTCGGGCCCATTGGAATTTGGTGGTAAGCCCGTTTACAGTCGATGATGGAAAAAACATATGCGCCCGATAGCGTGCTGGTGACGTCGGCAATGTTTGGTACAGGGTAGTTGTCCATTATAGTTCTCGCATTCAAGCGACGGTAATCCCTACACATGTGCCAGGTCCTGTCTTTTTTGGGTGTCATATGAATGGGAGTGGACCAGCAGCTGGTGGAGGGTTTGATGATACCGGCATTTACGAGCTCTGTGATTTGCTTTTTGAGATCACAAAGGCGCTTGGGGCAAAGTCTCCAGGGTTTACTAGAGATGGGATGCACAGTTTGCAAGGTCATCCACTGGGGGCAGGCCAGGCTGAAGTGAGGCGCGGTGCGCATGCGCAGTGGTACACAAGTCAGAGTCAACAACTGTGGCGTGAGGAGGGCATGGCACTATGGAGCTGTCAGTACATGTGGCGACAGCAGTACAGGGACCTAGTATACACACGTCTGTGTATGACATTGTGGTGACAGCAAAGTTGATAGAGGTGATGGATGAGGAGCACAGGGAAGTAGGATTGTCTCTACAGTCGATGCACTTTCTAACCTTGATTTGTCCTTGTTGAAGTGGTTTTAATTTCTTGAGAGCGATGGAGAGCTCGAGCTGCTTTTTGTGGATCTGGCGGGTGAGCTCGAAATTTTTGTTGCGCAGGCGAGCAACCTGTTCTTGCTCGACGAAGCACTTGTGTGTAATTTCTTGCACCACAGTCGAAAGAGACGAGCATGTGTGTACTAGTTGAGTATGAACAGATGCATCCAGGGAGCGAGGGCTCGATGGAGCTCAGAGAAAGTGAGTGTTTGTCATGTGATGAAACATGGTGTTGCACACTATGTCCGGGGAAAGTTTGTGGTGGTGCAAGAAATCAATGCCTATGTTAGGTTCGTCAATATCACAGACTAGGAAAGTCCACTCGAGCTTGCAGTTCAGAGAGAGCATAACATAGCGGGATGTCGAACCAATGCACTGCAGTTTAGTGGAGTTGACGGCTTGTAGTGACATATTGTGGGAACGAATGTTCTCGGATGCTAGAGATGTGGGCAGCACCCGTGTCAAGGAGGAACAGTGGTCCCGAAGACATGTCTTTGACGTATGAGCTTCTACAAATGTTAGGTCATTCACGAACTGAGTGAAGCACTGGGAGGTGCCTGTCATGTGCGCAGGAGGTGACACGTGAACCTACCTGCGACCGCCGTTTGGGAAACAGCAAGGCAGTCTGCAGTTCTTTGCTGCATCACCGAAACGTGTGTGGAAGTAGCAGTAGAGGTAATGTGGATGTGCATCCTTCAGAGAGCCCATGGCCAAGGGGGAAGGACAAGAGTCCATGCCTGCCAAAGAATTGACTGCAGGAGGGGGCGAGACCATTGGCGGTGCTGACGAGTGGTTACCGGTGTCCAAATTAAGGTGGCATCAGCGGTGTGCAGGGGGAGGGCAAAGCTGTTGGCGGGAGGCGGGTTCAGTTTGCCGGGTGTGAAGCTTGCATTGCAGTGCAGAATGAGCTTGTTCAGCAGCATGGATAAGTACGTCAGTTGCTTGATCTTCAAGGCAAGAAATGGCAGTTTGGTCAGAAAGAGGAAGTTTCTTGATCCACATTGACAAGAGTGTATTATCGGGCATGGCCTGGTTGTTAACGAGGAGTCAGAGATGGTGCCACAGCTGTGATGGAGTCGAGTTGCTGAGTTGTTCCTTCTAGATGAGCTGCTCGACCTTCTCAGTCCACGTCCATGTAACATGTTCCAGTATCGTCCTCTTGACAGAAGCGTATACATCTACCTGAGGAGGTGTGGTGACTAAATCATGAATCAAGTCAGCATGGTCGTGGAGATTGTTAATGAGACAAATATACCGTGAGTGGCCATCAAGCGAATAATATTGAAAGATCTGCTTGACTAAGGCAAACCAGAATATTCGGGGTTCTTGATGGAGAATGCAGGCAGTTTCGGTGGTGGTGGTGGCCTGGAAGCAGCCTGGGGGTGAAGTGCGGAAGCAGATGTGAGGTCCAAATTGTGGGCAGCAGTAGCATTCTCGAGCCTTCACGGCACATTTGGGGAGCTTGATGGAGCTGTGAACTGGCCCTGCGGTAGGGTGAAGGTGGCACATTGCGGTGGAGGACGATGTGTCACGTCGCGAAAGGCTGACGCAGATGAGGCCCAGGTTTGTGCCAAAAACGAATGCAGAAGCTCGACAGGAGCCGGCATGGATGTGACAGGAGAGATGTGTTTCATGGAAGGTGGCACATCGCGGATGGCCGACGTGGAAGAGGCTCCCAGCTTTGCCAAAAACGGTTGCGGAAGCTCGACTGGAGCCGGCGCAGATGCAACAGGTGAGAAATAATTCATGAACTGTGGGCGCATGTTAACACACTGATAGCTTGACGAGAGAGCTGAGCTGTAATCACCTGTGTGGCAGGGAGGTGGCGGAGGTGTGGGCTGAACCAAAGCACTGTGTGTATAGTGATACCGAACATGGGGTGAGTGGTAAAAGGATTCATTGTTCATAGTCACTCCACTCGAAATCACGTTCAGATAAGGTGAGAGCTGTGTCAGAGAGCACTGGGGCATAGTGGTAGAACATAGGGTGTCGTTAGACCCTCTAGACCACTTGTTGTTCATGTTGCAGGCTGATGTGCGGAAGTCGGAAGACACATATTGATGTGGGACAGAAGTAGCAGCAAGCGTGGTTGGAAGCTGAGGTGAAAGGCCTGTGAGCCTGGCAGGACTGACCACTTGGCTGTAGTTAACGTGGGGTTGCACAGAGTAGAGCATCGAGAATTGTTGCTCCAGCAGTGGAAAGTTGTACAATGAAACATTAATGAAATTCGGCTTTGGTACCGCACTGCATCGAGAGCCAGAAGTAGTGGTGGCACAGTTGATGGAGGTAGGCACATGAGGTGGTGGGAACAAAGGTATTAGGTAACCAGAGTCATGTGTGTTCCTAACCTCACTTGTTGTTACAGGCTCGAAAATATTGAGCGACACCAGGGGAGCCGTCGAAGGAGAAACACCATGTTGCAATCCTGGTGGGTGTACATTGCCAGCAACACAGTGCATATTTGTCACAAAATCGGGCATTAAGCATGGAGCTGAAGTCATTGTTTGAACACTGTTTTGGTAAAACACATGAAAATAACCGGCGTGGTTGTCGTAGGCACTGTCGGAAAGCGAAAACGAATAACGAAGAAACTCGGGGTCACCACTGTGGTGGATTCAGGGTGGTTTTCTCTGGAGAATGTGCCAACATGTTGAGAACTATATTTTATTGCACATCATGGCAGAACAACACATACGGAACTGAACTTTAACATGGTGGGAAGCAAAGAAGTCAGAGATGAAATACAATGCAAAGATGGTTTGTTTATCTATCGATATTTCTGGTGACGAGTTTATCGGTGCCACAATAGTATACATTCCAAAATCTTAAACTGATGTCAGTGATATGAGTATATAATACAGTAGATTACTTCTGTTTCCTTTCTTTTGTACTGATGTGGCCGTTGCAACTTTCCAGTCCTTAGATACAGATCTTTTATTAAATGATTGGCTGTAGATGATTTTTAAATATGGAGCTATTACATTATCATACTCTGAAAGGAAGCTAACTGGTATACAGTATGGACTGGAAGACTTGCTTTTTTGATGGGTCCTGGCTAGAATGTAGATGATTTTTAAATATGGAGCTATTAAATTATCATACTCTGAAAGGAGACTAACTGTTATACAGTATGGACTGGAAGACTTGCTTTTTTTTAGAGGTCCTGGCTAGAATGTTCATAGTTAAATGCAAAGAGCGAATACATAGAATTTATGCACATTTTATTACTTAATATGGGAATATAACAAGATGCGTGTATGCGATATTGTAACATAGAGCAGACAAAACGTCAAAGATACTGTCATCATGAGAGTTCAACGACTAACGAAGGAGTCTTATTATCTCACACCTGCATTATCACTGACAAGGTACTCACAGAGATCTCCCTCCCCTCCTCCCCCCACCCTCCCCCAGGAGTGCAAAGCACCAGGAGAGAAAGTTTCCAGAGGTTGCAGCTGCATACATCATCTTCATGCAGGTGTGCATGACCTACCATGCTATGTCTGGCTGCTAGGCAGAGCAAGCCAGGGCCATTTCTCAGCAAGAGACAAGAAAAAGAATGAGATGTGATCCTTGCCCTGCCTCAATACAGGTGATATTGGTTGAGGTAATGTGGAGATCAGCATGGGTGGCCTCAGTGGAATTACTGGTCTGCAATGAGATCATCAAATTGGGGAAGTGTGGTGGGAGTATGCTGGGTTGTGGAGGAGACTGGGTCATGGGTGTGGTTCTGTCAGCCTTGCTTGCTTAGAGGCAATTGTTGTGTCCTGAGAGCCATGATGGTTAGGAACCTGTCAACTGATAATTTTCTTGTAAACATGGCCAGATTGACATTGCTGGAAAGTTGTAGCTGCGAGTGATCTGTTGGGAAATAAAACTGTCATCAACCTGTTGTTACTCATGCTGTTATTCGACCACACAACATAGTGTAGTATCACATTGCTGCACAGTTACGTGTTACATATCTTTCTGTTGAAATGTCACACATGAGTCCTGAGGAGCAGGGGCTCACACAGAGGACGTATGTCCACTGCAAGAAAAATCATCATGTAGACCTATGTCTGTGGTAGATTAGTAGATGCATTTTACCCTAGTAGTATGTGTCTATCCACTGCTGTCAATGTCAGTTGCTGTCTTATTCATGTGGGTCATGCACGAAGATTCTCTCGGACTTGTGTGCTCCATATGCTGGTGTGTATTAAAGTCGTTAACTACCTGCAATGCCAGGTACAGATTCTCCACTACTGGTTTGCATAAGGATTCCCCAAGTCAAATCTCAGAAGAGATGAAGGCAACAGAGGAACTCCATGCCTAAGATTGGTACTTGATTATTGGTGTCTATAATTGCCATGGAATTTTTTTATATATGTCATGGTCTATGGTGCATGTGAAAGTTCCATCATGTTTGAGAGGAGAATTGTTTGCAGTGCTTAGTTGGAGGGCTGATGTAGTAAACTGTAATGGTGTTCTGCCTGGGGATGGTGCTCACATCTGAGCCAGTGTTAATCAGAAGACATTGATTTGTTGAGTGATCTAGCACTTAGAGTTTGTTGCTTGGAGCTGAGGTAAAACTAGGTTGGCCCATGTGTTTGAACTGTGGGCATTTTTATTGTGTGCTGTGATCTGAATCATGTCTTGCATTTGGAGCACTTGTATGCCCGGTTCCAGAAGCAAATGTGCAATCAATACAGTCACGGTTGCAGTGATCCACCTATATGAAGGGATGTTGTTGTTCATGGTAAGCATGGTTGGTGTGGCTGGCAGAAGGTCAAGGGCCTCATGGCAGGGACTAGTGACATGATTCTCATGAGTATATGGAATGACTTGGATTGCATCAGCCACTAGCAGCTGTGGGCAGCATGTCACACTAGAAATGAACTTGTTGTAGCAACTTATGTCTATTTCATCCACATATTGTTGTTGCTGCAAGATTGCAAAAAGTCTGTCAGCTAAGACTAATTTACATTCCATCATTTTGCCTTTGTGCAAGATCATTGGCATTTGTATCTGTGGCAGCAGTGTGATGAGCCATAACCTCCAAACTATAATGTCTTGCACATGCAATGAGGTGAGGGATGTACGATGCTTTCAAAGCTGGAGTGGTGCTCTGCTGCTCAGTGTGTCATCATAGATCACCTGTTGGAACAGTTGATCTGGTGTCCTAGAGAGCCTGTGGAGCAATACTCATTGACAGCACCAAATTTGCCATCAGTTGGTTGTGCTAGTATAAATGATAATGGGTAAACTGGGCATGTTCTCCTGTATTGCTTAATAGGGTGACAAATTGGGAGTGTCATTGAAGATGCCATGACTCTGTAGGATGAGGTCAGTGGTTGAAAACCATGTGGCTGGATGTTCTGGTTGGAATGACAGAGGTCTGGCATGAAAAATTTGTTGTATATGTAGTAGTAGTAGCTTTATTCATCTGTAGATCTCTTTTTTCAGGGATATAGGGCATGAAAGAGTATTTACAAATTTAGATCAATTGAAAACAAGCTAATTCATATACACGTATATATTCATATACACATATATTACAGACTTCTAGTTAGAGACAATCATTAGATTTACTACTGGTATAAAATACTTTTTTTTTACAAGTAACTTATGAAATAATGTAATGCCACACTGTTCACTCATCTCTCACTACCAGTCAATGCACACACTATACACACATTGTTTCACAACACTTCACTCACCACACACACACACACACACACACACACACACACACACACACACACACACAAAAACTGGTGATCTCTGGGCCATTTTCTGCACCGCAACTTCCCATTTGCTATACTGAAAAACTGAGTCAGCATACCTCCATAATGAGTGAGATGTTGAGCTCAAAAAGAGGAAGAGGTGTTAGTATTGTGCTATGCATAACCTGGGGGTAAGTATTTCTAGAAAGGAAAAAAGAAGGAAAAAATCATATAGTGAAGGTGTTGTCTGAAATGTTGGATATTTTATAATAATTTATTTGTATAACTTTTTTTTATCAAATTCGTACTCTGTTTTAGCTAATTAATCCTTCAATGTATAAAATGTATTGCATAACAAGTACTTTTTAGCTGCCTTTTTAAATAAGTGTATTTTTGCAATTTCTTTAATATCTTGTGGCAATTTATTGTACAGTTTTATTCTTTGGTAGAAAATATTGTTTTGAGTTTTATGTTTATTTTTTCTTTGTAAATGTAAATGTAAGTTGAGTCTATCTGTTGTTGCATGGTCATGGACAGAGCTGTTTGTTTTTGATGTGTGCAACTGACTGGTAAATGTATTCACATGGAGCAGTTAAAATCCCCAGTGTTTCAAACAGATCTTTACAATGAGATTGATTAGTATTTTTGGTTATTATTCTTATGGTTCTTTTCTGGAGTTTGAAAATAGTGTTCATATTTTGTGCATTTGTTCCCCAAAAAAGAATGCCATAGCTAAGAATTGAGTGTACATATGAACAATATGTAACTAAAAGACACTTCATTTTACACACTGATGATCATGCTGATGACATTCTGTTGCATGTACCTTTGTCTGTTCACATCACTTCAACTGAGAATCAATATTCATTCCTAGAAATTTTGCATTTGTTACACAGTCTATGGAGATGCCATCTACATTTAGTTTAACATTGTCATTTTTCCTCTTCAAACTGAAATTCATGGCATTAGTTTTCTTTATTTTCAATGTCATTTTATTGCTTATTGACCAATCATAAACTTCCTTGAGAATTTCATTAGCTTCCTCGGCAAGGAGTTGTCTTGTTTTCTCAGTGATTATAATATTGCTGTCATCAGTGAAGAGAACTTTTTCACCATGAGTAACACTACTGGGAAAGTCATTGATGTATATAGGGAACAGTATTGCTCCGAATGCGCATATGCTACCTTGCAGAACCCCTATATTAATGTATTTTGGTTCTGATAAGTGTTTTATTAAACGTTTGGATCTATTTGAAGTATGTGTTATCTCTACTCTTTGTACCCTATCAATAGATAGGGTCATAATCAGTCATTAGCTACCCCTCTTATTCCTAATGCTTCTAATTTATTTAGTAGAATCTTGTGGTCGACAGTATCAAACGCCTTAGAAAGATCCAAAAATATGCCTGTGATACACTCATTTTTATCAAGAGCATCAAGTACAACTTTTGTGGATTCTACTATGGCTGACTCCATATTTTTGCCACTTTGGAAACCAAACTGTGATTCCCTTAACCCTCCGTTACTCGCGCGAAAATTCGTGACATCATCTCTCGCGTGGATAACTGGTGTCATCCACAAAGCAAATGGTCTATTTGTATACTTTGAATGGTTTTATGATTTTTTATTAAATCTAAATACAATACACTTAATATTTGTACACCGTATAATATATTCTGACATTTGAAACAGTTCAACCATTCTAAGAACGATATTTTCAGCTGTATTACTGACATTACATGGTCCCTCTTGTTGCTTACTGACGTATGGTTATAAATTCAAAGTGTAAGCTGCTTTTACATCAACCAAAGCAAACACTTTTAACCCATACTTTGCTGGTTTGCTAGGAATATATTGCCTGAACGGGCAGTTTCCTCTAAATGCCAAAAGCTGTTCGTCAACAGTAAGATATTAACTAGGTGAAAAATATTTCTGGCAGTTGTTCATGAATAGTTAAAGTACCTCTCTGATACCTATGATAGCAGCCAACTTGTCAATCTCTCTGTGAACACCTATGTCACGGATATTATCAAACCTCCGACATCTCAACAGAAACCTGAATTGGTTTTCACTTATGCATAAATAACATGATTCACATCCATTTCCCTCTGAGTTATCCCACAATTTTGATTACTCTTCCTAGAAAATCTCAAAGATCCACATAGATATAACAAACCAATGAAAGCTCTGATCTCTATCGCATCTGTTTCTTTAGCATCCCTTTCCCTGGAGAAGTTACCATGAACTTAATTGATGTATATATTAGGGCATGTTGTGATAATGCTTACTATGTTTTCATCTAAGCACAAATTCAGAATTACTATTTCTGTCTTTTTTGTTTTTTGGTCAGGCAAATGTATAATAAAATTACAAGATCTGCTTCTAACACTAGTAGGATATTTATTTTTCCTCCGTTTAGTTATTCCATCTTTCCCTTAAAAAAAAATGCATCCTCTTGAGTTACTTCTTCCTGTGATTCATATTCATTATTTTCTGACACTTCTTTTTCTGTTCCTGAATCATGACCACTTTCATGAACAGAATCCTCAGTCACTGAATCAGTGCTATCACTGTGAGCATCTTCATCACTCAGCTCATTGAACCATTCCAGCTATACATTAGGATCTCTACTAAACTCTGTCCAAGGTTTATTGCCTTTGACACTTCTTCCACAATTTAAAAATAAAGAGAATACTAGGTAACATGGAAGGTAACTGCAATCAGTTTCTATACATCAAAATTTACAAACATGAAAGATCGATTGAATCTAGGAAAGCAATAAAGTAATACAGACTTACTTTGTTTCAAATTGTGGCAGCAGAACTCACGTGGATGACAAGTGTCCTCCAGACTATAATAATGTTTCATAAACAATTTATCTTTTGTAACTGAAAGACAACAATGTTTGGAGCTAACAGCTGGAGAGTTAACAGAAAGGTACTGAAAATGTCGCAAACTCAAACCAGCCCTGTCAGACAAAATTGAGCAGGAAAGTCATGTGGATGATGAGTGTCATCTGCGCAAGCAATGGAGGGTTAAAAGATTGTATTTATTCAGGTAATTCATTAATCTGTCTTTCATAATTGCTTCTATTATTTTTGAGAATGGTGACTGCAGGGAAATGGGTCAGTAATTTTCTATGTCTTCTGCATTACCTTTCTTAATCAAAGGTACAACTCTTGCCTGTTTTAACTGCTCTGGAAATGTCCCTGATGTGAAGGATTCATTTATTATATTTGTTAAGGGGCCTTGTATAATCCCTGTGCATTGTTTCAGTACACACATTGGTACTTCATCTAAGCCTACTGACTTTTTATTTTTTAGCTTTTGAACAGTTTTATTGACTTCATTCTCTGTGGTTGGAAGTAACATCATTGCATTTAGTGCAACAGTATTTACAGGTGTTATATTTTTTGGGGAAATTTTTGCTGTAACTTCTCTGCAGTACTTGAAAAATGCTCATTTGCTAAGTGTTGTGGATCATTTATTACCTTATCCCCCTCTCTTAGCAGTATGTTATTCTGTGTTTGTTTGCCTCTCCACATTTCCTTTTTTATAACATCCCACACTGCTTTGCTTTTATTCTCTGCATTATATATTACTTTCTCATTAAATGACTTTTTTTCAGCAATTAGCACCTTCCTATAGATCTTTCTGTATCTATGATAGAAATTTAAGAATTCTGGATCATATGTTCTACAAAAATTTTGTTGTTGATGTGTGGGATTATGTGGCCTGGGAGAGGTAGTGGACAAAATCCCTGGGACCACATGTGGTGTGGATGACAGCTCAAGAATCTTCTCATGTGACTCAGCTAGCTGTGCCCCAATTGAATTTATGAACAGATGGGGCTGGATTTTGTCCGATGCAAAAGGGCCAGTAAAATCATGAAGCTGATTCTGTGTAGATCAGCAGCAGTTGACAGAACACTGAATTGTTGGTGTGAGGAAGCACTGAACTCATCACTGACATCAGTGAGCAGGTTGGAAATCATTACACATTGTTGGTGCAAATGTGAGTCGTTATTGTAGTCTATGGTACGGCATGGTAGAAAGTCACTATCATGTTTCACATGTACTATAGGCTGATCCCAGTAAGAAAAACATTATACAAAGCACCACATGAGTCACTTTCTTGTACATGTTGTCCATAGGAGCAGCAATCATGGGACAGATCCATTGTAGCAGCAAAGGCAGTCAGTTGAAGTAGTAGTAGCTACTGTTGTTCACTGCAGGATCACCACTGTGGGGACTCATGGTCAGCATGCTCGTAGTGAAATGTACAGAGCAGATGATGGAATTCACACATACTTTATTGCTTGATACAGAGATACAATAAGACAGTAAAACACAGTTCCATAGCCTACAGCAGACTGAGAATGTCAAAAATAATCTCCTTGTGGGAGCTAAAGCACTGACCAAAAAGTATTATTATCCGATACATGTGTTACCAAAGGTGAGGATCTCACACCTTTATGAAGTGACTTAAGTTACTTTACTGTGCTGAGAATAACTAGTGCTAAGTTATCCATGTTGGAAGTTGTTATTGATTTGAATTCTGGAATATTTACTGCTTTTACTTTAGTGAACAAATTTCCAAAAACTGATTTTAGTAACTCCTCTCTAGTGGCACATTATCAGTAACATTACCATTGATGTCTTGTAGTGATGGTATTGATTGTGTGTATTGCCAAGATATGCTTTACATATAACCAGAACCTCTTTGGATTTTCTCCCAGATTTCAAGACAGTTTTGTAGTGGAAACTAATAAAAGCATGTTGCATTGAAGTCTGTATTAAATGTTGAGCATTTCTAAAATATTGTGTCTTGGAGACATGGCATTTTTTTAAAACATGTGCTTTTTCATTCTTTTGACCTACTTTGTGTACCATGTAGGATCTGATCTATCTGTCATTAGTTTACATGGTGTGAATATCTCAACTTGCTTCAATACGATGTCTCTGAATTGAAGCCACCTCTGAGCTATGCATATGTAGTTAGTTTGGAAGGAAAGCAGACTGTCTCCTAGAAAGTAATGAAGCAAATTTTTATGTGCTTTTTTTAAATAGATATGTTTTGTGTTTGTTTTTGGTGAATTTGGACGTGACAATAGCCAGTCCCACTACAATGACCTTGTGGTCACTAACACCTGTATTCATCATGATACTCTCCACTTGCTCAGGATTGTTTGTTGCCAAGAAATCTAGTCTGTTACTGCAACAATGAACATTTTGTATGGGTTCCTGAACTAACTGCACAAAGCCATTTTCAGATAATGCATTTAGTACAGTTTTGGACAATGCTTCATCTGTACAATAAACATGTATTTTCATCAACATACTGAGGACAGACTGAAGTCTGCTCCAACTGTAATTGTATGAGATGGCTACCTATTTGAAATGAGACTTAAATTTTTGTTGACTCTTCAGCAACTATATCATCTGATTTTTTTTTTGGGGGGGGGGGGAGGATTAGAAAGAACCAATTACCAGTTATTAATTTATTCTGGTTAATGAAGATAACCTCTATCCATACTACCTTGCAGTAACTATCTACTTCAATTTTACTACAGGCTAAACTGATTCCAACAGAAACAAACATGCCACTACCAGCTGCATTTAATATATCCCTTCTGAATACCATCAGTTCCTTGGTGAAAACTTCAGCTGAATTTATCTCCACTCTTAGCCAACTTTCAATACCTACAGCAATTTGTGGTGCAGTGCTATTGATGAGCACTTGGAGCTCTGGTTCTTTCCAACACAGCTAAAGCAATTTACAACTGCAATACAAATGTTTCTTAGGTCACCTCCAATCCTGTGTTTGACCTGCACTGATTGAGCCTCTGATTCAGACTCTCCACTTGGCTCTCTTCCAAAGGTCCATATATGATCCTATTACAGTGCCACAAATGGTGATATCTGCCTTCATCTTATGAACAAGCCTGGCTATCTTTACAACATCAGATAGCTGCATGAGACCAGAGAGAATCTCTTCTGATCCAAAGTGACACACATCATTGGTACTGACATCAGCCATCACCAGCAGTTGGCTGCACCCTGTGCCCTTTGCATTATCCACAAGGACCAATTCCACACCTGGGTTGACTGCCACTGGTATGCTCACAGAGAGCACACTGAATTTTTTCCCCTCCTTGGTAGTCAAATGCCTAAGGATCTCCATCATGTACCTCCTCTGAAACAAGACAAGAGCTGCATCTGGCTCAAGATCTGTATCAGTCACAGATAGCACCAGAAGCCTGTTTGTCAACCAAACTGGGAGGCCTTTCATCATTTTCCAGGAAAGACCTCCATCTTGATGATGGGTGGGGGGATAAACTTCAGCATGGACAGTAACTGGGCTGACCACAGTAGTGGTCTGATCAAGGGCCATACGGGATGTGCTGGATGTCCCTAGGACCCCCACATTTGGCCCACTACAGTGATGCCCATTGGCAATGTCTCAAGCTGCATGACTGAAGCCAGCACTGCCTGGAGCTGAGAGTGAAAGGTCACCAACTCAGCTCAAATCTGAATACAGCATCCTGTAAAGGGACACCTTTCTCTAAAATTACCTTTATTCAACAGAAGTTATTGGTACCAAAAATACTTTCTACCTTTTAAAAGGTTAATATTATCTCAGCTGTTTTTTTTTAAGAATTGCATAAGATTTTGTACACAATGTATTATATTTCAGGCTAAAATGTATAAAAAGAAATTCCTTTATTTTCTTCATCAGAATCGATATGTACGAGGGTGGTTTGAAAAGTTCTTGGAATCACCACGAGAGGTCAGCGCTAGCGCAATGATTTGTTCACGTGACATTTGTTGGACTGTTGCCTGTAGACACGTGCCACATCAGTGCTCTTGGAAGAGAGCTGTGGCAGTGATGTGGCTCCATTGTTGTTCCTCCATAGTGATTCGCAAAGGTGGAAAAATTGAGATTTGAGCAGTGGTTAAGTACTTTGTAAAGAAAGGTATAAAGCAAAGGACTTTCATGCCGATTTCCAGAATACACTGTGGGACTCTGCTCCATCATATTCAACTGTTGCCAAGAGGACAAATGAATTTAAATTTGGTCAGGAGAGCTTAGATAATGATCCACACAGTGGTTGACAAAGATGTGATACTACTCCAAAAATCATTGCAAAAGTGCACAAAATGGTCATGGATGATCACCGAAGTGTGTGAAAATGCTCACACTTGACAGATGTCATCTGAAAGGGTATACCACATTTTAAATGAAAAATTAGAAATGAAAAATCATCTGCAAGATGGGTGCTGCGACTCTTGTTGCTGGATCAAAAACGCATGAGAATGGACATATCGGGACAATGTTTGGCCTGTTTTAGGAGAAACCAACAAGATTTTTTGTGCTGGTTTGTGACCATAGATGAAACTTGGGTGCACTACTATATCCCAGAGACAAAACAACAGTCAAAGCAGTGGAAACATGCTGAACCTCACCACCAATGAAAGTAAAGACAATTGCTTCGGCAGGAAAGGTCATAGCATCAGTGTTCTAGGATGCAAAGGGGATTGTACTTGTAGATTATCTCCCCACTGGGGCAACTATTACTGGAGAATACTATACTAACCTCCTGGACAAACTGTAACAAAAGATACATGAAAAAAGGCCAGGTTTAGCAAGGAAAAAAGTCATCTTCCATCAAGACAATGTGCTCCTGCACACATGTGACATCGCCATGGCAAAATTACATGAACTAGGGTATGAATTGTTGCCACACCTGCCTTATTCACCTGATATGGCTCCATCAGACTTCCATCTCTTCCCAGAACTGAAATTTTTTTTGTGGATGAAGATTCACTTCAAACAAAGAATGACAACCGGAGTTGACAAATGTTTTGCAGGCCTGGAGGAAACTCATTTTTGAGATGGTGATCAAGGCACTGGAACATCATTGGTCCAAGTGCATTAATCTACAAGGAGACTATATTGAAAAATAAAAAAAGTTTCAGTGATGTAAGTACCTTTTTTCTACTCCATTCCAAAAGCTTTTCAAACCACCCTCGTACCAGCTCTATATGTACAGTTAAAATTACTCTTCTTTTAGAAACATTTGAAATTATGAAATATTCAGCATTAAAATTCCTATTAGTAATTGCACAATCTGATGCTAATTATTAAATTTATTTCTGGATTCATTTATAAAATAATAATAGAAATTAATAGAAAGTCATTTGTCAACAAAATCCGTAAACTCTTTGCAATATTGTTAGTACCACAGAATGAAATAGTAGTGGGAATGCATCTAATGTGATCAGACATGTTTTTATGTTTGGAAATAACAATGTAATTTTTGATAATGAAGTGGAAATTACAATGACAATGTGATACAAAAAAATGTGAAAAACAAAAATCAAGATAAAAAACAGGTAATTCTCCAGTAGTTATTAGGCCAATTGTAACCATGAGAATCAATAATATACAAAATTTCAGCTTCAAGAATCAACCTCTAGAGGTGAAGAACTGGAGCCAAATACAAGAAAAGAAGATTTATTGTAAATCTTACTCCTCTTGAAACTTATTAAACGAATTTATTTTGAGGAGTGACAATCAACAAATGCTGTGTTAGTGGGAATTGTACAATTGGAGGTGGTGGCTGGGGTCATTTGACTGATAATGAACTTTTTCCAGTTGCAGGAGAAGAAGGGACAATGATTTGTGTAATTTGCTGTTTATATCTATAAAGGAATTTCAGAGCATGCAAAGAAAGAAGAGCGAGGACTTCTCAACAAAGTCGTATCAACAGTGACGAAGTACTACCAACAATGACAAACTGGATCAAATGAAAGAGAACCTTACAACTACAATGAGGGACATCAAAAAAGAAAGGGTAAGTAAAAACTATTTGTGAAGTTAATTTATTTGTGAACTCATGTGATTGTTAACAAAATGAATAGATGTGAGGGTAGTAGTGATGTAAAACTGAAAGATGTAGGACCCAGCCAGGATACGTCTGAACCGAGTGAAATTGTAGTCAGCAAGAAACAGTAAAAATTGATATTTTGCTGTTGATTTTGGAAAAACTAAAGGAAATGAAGATCGATAACAATAGCAAATTTAGTGCAGTTAATGATCAGTTACATCAAAGGACATCAAAAAAGGAAAGATAACTACAAACAATTTGTGAAGTTAATTTATTTGTGGAAATAAATCAGAGCAAAATGCCTCAGACCTTTGGAGGTGACAGATTCCCACCTCTAATTGACAAACCAGTGACTCCTAAGATACAACTCAGCAAATGAATGGTAATGAGATGGGGAGCTATTAATATCAATGGGGGCTACCCTGGGAAGAAGGTAGAGCTGGCAGAGGCTGCAAGTAAGATGAGGTTGGACGTTTTAGCTGTTAGTGACATTTGGGTAAGGGGTGAGAAAGAAGAGTAAGTGGGAGAATACAAGGTCTACCTGTCAGGAGTCAAAGTAGGAATAGCACAATGGGGTGTAGGGCTTTACATCAGGAAAGAAATGGAACCCAGCGTAGTTGCAATAAGGTATGTAAACGAATGACTCATGTGGATAGATTTGACAGTGTCTAGCAAGAAAATTAGGATTGTGTCAGTATATTCGCATTGTGAAGGGACAAATCAAGATAAGATGGATAGTTTTTATGACACACTCACTGATGTAGTCGTTAGAGTAAAGGACAAGGACAGTGTTCTGCTCATGGGTGATTTTAATGCCAGGATTGGAAATCGAACAGAAGGGTATGAAAAGGTTATGGGTAAATTTGGAGAGGATATGGAGGCCAACAGGAATGGGAAACAACTCTTGGATTTCTGTGCCAGTATGGGCTTAGTAATCACAAACTCCTTTTTGAAACATAAGAACATTCACTGGTATACTTGGGAAGGCAGAGGAAAAAGATCTGTCATTGACTATCAGGAATTCAGGAAGGCTGTGAGGGACACACATGTATTCAGAGGATTCTTTGATGACACTGATCACTATTTAATCTGCAGTGAAATTGCTATTGTGAGGCCGAAAGTACAGGAGGTCAGGTCCATATGTAGTAGGACAAGTGTTGTGAAACTTCAGGATAAGGAAATCAGACACAAGTACATAACAGTGATCTCAGAAAGGTAGCAGTTAGTTGGCTGTAGTCAATTACAGTCATTGGAGAAGGAATGGACGAGGTACAGGGACACAGTACTAGAAGTGGCTAAAGAATGTCTTGGAACAGTAGTGTGTAAAGGTAGGATGAAGCAAACAGCTTGGTGGAATGACACAGTCAAGGCAGCCTGTAAAAGGAAAAAGAAGCCATATCAAAAATGGCTATATACTAGAACTCAGGTAGACAGAGAAATTTATGTTGAAGAAAGAAACAAAGCCAAACAGATAATTGCAGCATCCAAGAAGAAATCTTGGGAAGACTTTGGAAACAAGTTGGAGACTTTGGGTCAAGCTGCTGGAAAACCATTCTGGAGTGTAATTAGCAGTGTTTGAATGGGAGGTAAGAAGGAAATGACAAGTATTTTGGACAGGTCAGGAAAACTGCTGGTGATCCTGTTGATGCCTTGGGCAGATGGAGGGAAAATTTTGAAGAGTTGCTCAATGTAGGTGAAAATACGATCAGTAAGTTTCAGATTTCAATGTACAATGGGAAAGGAATGATGATGGAAATAGGATCACATTTGAGGAAATAGAGAAAATGGTCAATAGATTGCAGTGCAATAAAGCGGCTGGTCTAGATGAAATTAAGTCGGAACTCATAAAATACAGTGGAATGTCAGGTCTTAAATGGCTACATAAGATAATTGAAATGGCGTGGGAGTCGGGACAGGTTCCATCAGACTGGACAAAAGCAGTAATCACATCACTCTTTAAACATGAAAACAGAAAAGATTGTAACAACTACAGAGGTATCTCTTTAATCAGCGTTGTGGGTAAAATCTTCTCAGGTATTGTTGAAAGGAAAGTGCGAGTATTAGTTGAGGACAAATTGGATTAAAATCAGTGTGAGTTCAGGCCTCTTAGAGGTTGTCAGGACCAGATCTTTAGCTTATGGCAAATAATGGAGAAGTGTTATGAATGGAGAAGTGTTACGAGTGGAACAGGGAATTGTATCTATGCTTTATAGATCTAGAAAAGGCATATGACTGGGTTCCTAGGGGGAAGTTATTGTCTGTTCTACAAGATTATGGAATAGGAGGCAAACTTTTGCAAGCAATTAAAGGACTTTACATAGATAGTCAGGCAACAGTTAGAGTTGACGGTAAATTGAGTTCACAGTTCAGAGTAGTTTCAGGGGTAAGACAAGACTGCAACCTGTCTCCACTGTTGTTCATATTATTTATGGATCATATGTTGTAAACAATAGACTGGCTGGGTGAGATTAAGATATGTGAACACAAAATAAGCAGTCTCGCATATGCGGATGACAGTTGTGACGGCAGATTCGACTGAAAGTTTGCAAAGTAATATTTCAGAGCCGGCTGGGGTGGCCGAGCAGTTCTAGGTGCTAGAGTCTGGAACTGCGTGACCACTACAGTCACAGGTTCGAATCCTGCCTTGGGCATGGATGTTTGTGATTTCCTTAGGTTAGTTAGGTTTAAGTAGCTCTAAGTT
Source organism: Schistocerca serialis cubense (assembly GCF_023864345.2). NCBI lineage: Eukaryota > Metazoa > Arthropoda > Insecta > Orthoptera > Acrididae > Schistocerca > Schistocerca serialis. Next base: position 422,417,086 of record NC_064641.1, read on the forward strand.
CTAGGGGATGACCTCAGAAGTTAAGTCCCATAGTGCTCAGAGCAATTTGAACCATTTTTTTTAATATTTCAGAGCTAGGTCAGAAATGTAAGGACTATGGTATGAAGATTAGCATCTCCAAAACGAAAGTAAAGTCAGTGGGAAGGAGATATAAACGGATTGAGTGCCAAATAGGAGGAACAAAGTTAGAACAGGTGGACAGTTTCAAGTACTTAGGATGCATATTCTCACAGGATGGCAACATAGTGAAAGAACTGGAAGCGAGGTGTAGCAAAGCTAATGCAGTGAGCGCTCAGCTACGATCTACTCTCTTCTGTAAGAAGGAAGTCAGTACCAAGACTAAGTTATCTGTGCACCGTTCAATCTATCAACCAACTTTGTTGTATGGGAGCAAAAGCTGGGTGGATTCAGGTTACCTTATCAATAAGGTTGAGGTTACAGATATGAAAGTAGCTAGGATGATTGCAGGTACTAGTAGATGGGAACAATGGCAGGAGGGTGGCCAAAACGAGGAAATCAAAGAAAAACTGGGAATGAACTCTATAGATGAAGCAGTCAGGGCAAACAGGCTTAGATTGTGGGGTCATGTTACACGCATGGGAGAAGCAAGGTTACCCAAGAGACTCACGGGTTCAGCAGTAGAGGGTAGGAGGATACCAAGGAGAAGGTACCTGGATTCGGTTAAGAACGATTTTGAAGTAATAGGCTTAACATCAGAGGAGGCACCAATGTTAGCACTGAATAGGGGATCATGGAGGAATTTTATAAGGGGGACTATGATACAGACTGAACGTTGAAAAGCATAATCAGTCTTAAATGATGATGATGATGATGATTTATTTGTGGACTTGTGTGATTGTTAGCAAAATGAATAGATATGAGGGTAGAAGTGATGTAGAAGTGAAAGCTGTAGGACCCAGCCAGGACATGTTTGAACCGAGTGAAATCGTAGTCAGCTAGAAACAGTAAAAATTGATATTTTTCTGTTGATTTTGGAAAAACTAGAGGAAATGAAGACTGATAACAATAGCAAATTTAGTGCAGTTAATGATCAGTTAACTGAAATAAGAACTGAAAACAATAGAAAAATGGACAGGGTACAATACCAAATAGACCAACTTAGTAATCAGATTTCAGAGCTAAAAAAATGGGTTGTTAGAGGGATTAAAAAATGTGAATGAACAAGTTGATGTCTTAGAAAATAAATTTATTGTTTTGCAAAATGAGTTCACTGTTGAATCTGCAAAACAGATGAAGAATATTAATGATGTCAGAGTTGAAAAGAAGGCTGTAATGGAAAAAATGGAACCGAACTTTAGTAGTTTAGATCAAAAAATTCTAAATGTTGAAAACAGTATGCAAACTAATGTAAATGTTTTAGATCAGAAAATTTCAGAAGTTCAGGAAACTTGCATTGACAAAAATCTGTATTCAAACAATGGTACTGCATGTTCCAACACTCCAATCAGAAGTTTTTCATCAGACAATTTACATCCAATGGATTTTCTACACTACTGCAGAGATAGTTTTGTGTCAGGCATGAGTGCCAATCAAAAAATTAAACTTGTTAAAAGATGTCTTGAAGGCAAAGCTCTGTCTTGGGCAAATTTAAATAAGTGGGAAACATATCAAAGATATGATAAAAGTTTTTAAATAACTTTTGGTTGAATGCTGAACAGGGGAGAATTAAATGTAAAATTTCGAATGGTCCTAATTATAGGAATAGAGATGGTACTCTGAAAGAGTTTTGTAAGAATCAACTTAGGAAATTAACACACCTTTACAAACCATTTGACGAAATGACATTGATTGATGCACTTTAAAGGAGATTATCAGAAAGGTTGTAGTGGGAGTTAGTACACGGACCTGATGATTGTCTTGAACAATTTTACTAATGTGTTGACTGGACAGATAGGGCAGTGAAAGGAAGTATATACCTTAATAATCAAAATGATAACGACTATAGAAACAGAGATAATGGTAACTTCTATCAGGGTCAAAATGTTAATAGAGACAGAAATTTTGAACACCATCAGAATAGAAATAGTAGGGATAACCATGGGCAATTTAATAGAAGAAACAGTCTACAGAAGTAACTACTAGGGAAACAGCAGTCTGCCTCAATGAAGGTCCACAGTTTTGGGGCAAGGAAACACAACAAGCACAGGACCCCTAATTTACACTTGCAATTAGACAATAATAACAGTGTTAATGATGTGGCACAGATATCTAAAGTTGAAGAGAAGGAATATCAGATTTCTCATCTATGTTTTGATCAAGAGTTTTGGGATGCTTTGTTTGTGTTTAATTATAGTGATGTAGGTGCTAATCACAAACCAGAATGTGAGAGTAATGATAATTTTGAAGTAGTATGTACTAATGATTTCGTTTCTTGGTCTGAAAACAGTGTTATTGATATATGTAAATCAGGTGATGACTATCCTGGATCTGAACTAGGTGGTATTTTTGATGTAGATATGAATGAGAGCTGTGAAATAACTGAGGTAACTTATTGCAAATGAATGTAGGTGAGGTAAGTGACTGATGGAGATGAGACTAGTGTTGTTAATGATGTTGTTGATGAGGTAATTTTGATAGAAAATTATGATGATGATGAGTATCAGGTATGTGTGGAATTTAAGAATAATTAAGTTTCAGAGTTATTTGTGAATGATGTTGACGGTACAGATATGGTAAGTGATGTACATGATGATGTAAGTGAGAGTCATAGAATACCAGTCCAGTAAAAGCAGTTTTTCGTTAATGTCATGCACAGGAATGATCCAAACAGTAAACATGAGTTATTTATAAGCCTAGAGAATAAAAGTAAAAACTTTTTGAAGTTGGTTTGGGGCCAGACTGATAATCACACAGGTAAATGTGCATTCTGGAATAAGTTAGCTGTGATTAGTCAAAATTTGTATCCAAATTGGTGGTATAAAGTGAAAGAAGATCTAAGTAGGAAGTGTCACTTTGACATTAACACACACACATCAAAAATAGTTTTGCATCACCCCATTTACCAGAACTCCTGAAGATAGACATTGACTGGGGATATTGTATCACAGACACAGCCCTTTGATGGTTCAGAGATGTCAGTAAACCTGCCCAAAGATGTAAACAACCATGCATTAGCAGCACCTGTTAGATGGAGGGGGTCTGACAGCCAATCAGTTCCAGTCATTCCACTGGGAAGGGAGTATACGGCTCATGTTGTCTGAAGTTCAGCCATACCTAGACGGTCAATACCGCGATTTGATTGCATCTGCATTATTACTTTGTGCCAGGAAGTGCTCTCAACAAGGGAAGTGTCCAGGCATCTTGAAGTGAACCAAAGCGGTGTTGTTCGGACATGGAGGAGATACAGAAAGACAGTAGCTGTCGATGACATGCCTCACTCAGTCCCCCCAAGGGCTACTACTGTAGTGGATAACTGCTACCTATGGATTGTGGCTTGGACAAACCCTGACAGCAATGCCACCATGTTGAATAATGCTTTTTGTGCAGCACAGGACATCATGTTATGTCTCAAACTGAGTGCGATAGGCTGCATGATGCGCAACTTTACTCCCAACGTCTGTGGCGAGGTCCATCTTCGCAACCACAACATCATGCAGCACGGTACAGATGGGGTCAACGACATGCCGAATGGAACACTCAGGACTGATGTCACATTCTCTTCACTGATGACTGTCCCATATACCTTCAACCAGACAATCGTCAGAGATGTGTTTGGAGGCAACCCGGTCAGGCTGAACACCTTAGACACACTGACCAGCAAATGCAGTGAGGTGGAGGTTCCCTGCTGTTTTGGGGTGGCATTATGAGGGGCCAACGTATTCTGCTGGTGGTCACAAAAGGTGCGGTAATGGCTGTATGATATGTGAATGCCATCCCCCAACCGATAATGAAACCATAGCGGCAGCATATTGGCGAGGCATTCGTCTTCATGGATGACAATTCGCACCCCCATCATGTACATCTTGTGAATGACTTCCTTCAGGATAATGACATTGCTCAACTAGAGTGGCCAGTGTGTTCTCCAGACATGAACCCTACTGAACATGCCTGGAATAGATTGAAAAGGGCTGTTTATGGTCAATGTGACCCACCAACCACTCTCAGGGATCTACACTGAATCGGCATTGAGGAGTGGGACAATCTGGACCAACAGTACCTTGATGAACTTGTGGATAGTATGCCATCATGAATACAGGCACGCATCAATGCAAGAGGATGTGCTACTGGGTATTGGAGGTACCGGTGTGTACAGCAATCTGGACCATCACCTCTGAAGGTCTTGCTGTATGGTGGTACAACAAGCAATGTGTGGTGTTCAAGAGCAATAAAAAGGCAGAAATGATGTTTATGTTGATCTCTATTCCAATTTTCTGTACAGGTTCCAGAACTCTTGGAACCGAGAGTTGTGGAGTTTTTTTGATGTGTGTATATTTTGTGTTCCTTCTGTAATAAGTGCTGTTAGTTGTGCTATGGAATTGATTCATTGTGTTCAATCTACATCTGAGAACATGAGTAATAAAAGTAATGCTATGATACCAGTAAAGTCAATAAAACCCTGTAAAGCAAGGTAGATGTAGCGTTTGAAGAAATAGAAAGTGATCTTTTACATGATGTGTCTAATTACAGAGATGATAATTCAGATTTTGGATGTCCTTACATTAAGATTAATATTGATCAGGGGGATGGGAATTGTTTAATTGATACAGGTAGCCCATTTGTGTTATACTTGAACAATTTGGGGACAAGATTAAGTATAGTAACAATTTTGTGGAAATAGCCATTGTAGGTGTAAAGATATAGGAACTACAAGTAATCAAAGCAAATTGGCAAAATCTCAGGTACTTTCAACATTTAGTATTGAAGACAAAACTTTTGAACATGGATGCTTCATGATCCCTAGTCTCATAGAAAATATAATTCTTGGTATGGATGGGATAGTGAATGTTGAGGCTTGTTTTAAGTGGAAAGCTAAGGAATTGTTTATTTCAGAACCTAAAAGTAATATTTATGTAGAAAATAATGTAGTTGCTAATGCTTTGCCTATGCTACTTTTAGGGAGTGAAGAGGAAAAAGAGATCTTGAAAATTTGCAAAGGCATCCACAGGTATCAAAATTATGATCAGAATTGGAAATTGGCTAAGAGTATGTTGGGTAGGAAAGGAGGAAAAAAGATTGAACAGTATTATATGGTACACAAGCATATTTTATTCAGTAGACACAAGACTGACTCAGAGGATTGGAAACTATGTTCGCAGGAACAATGTACTGATACTTTAATTACTTATACACATGAGAGTTTTGGTCATTGTGGATCGACCAAATTCACGGAAAACATCTATTTTTATAACATAGGAAGGAGAGTCAAGAAGAAGATTGCCAGCTGTGACAGATGTCAAAGAGTAAAGGTAAGTAACTAAACAAGTAGATGTCAAATGCAAAACATACTGCTTAACTGCAACCTAGATCTTGTGTCCGTGGATGTTTACGGACCTTTGCCAAAGTCTAAGAATGGATTTTGTTAGTCTTCTGTGGTGGTTAATGTATTTTTGAAGTTCATAACGATGTCTCCTCTTAAGAAAGCTTCCAGTAAGCAAATCATCTCTAAGTTTGAAAACACATATTTTCATCAGGTGGGTATTTCTAAGACAATTTTATCTGATAATGATTCTCAGTTTATATTACAAGCTTGGAAAGATTTTGTTGGTCACTCAAAAATAAGGCATATTTTAACCTCAGTGTACCATCATTGAGAAACCTCCAGAAAGATATATGAGAGAGATTGGAAGACTGTTTAGAACATATAGTAGTAAGAATCATACTAGCTGAATAGATTATATCAGTGATTTTGAGGATATATTGAACAGCTTACAATATTCTTCAACAGGTTTTCCACCATTTGAAATCATGTTTAATTGCAGACCAGCCAGCCTTATTTCTGAGAATGTTGAGTTTCCACCATGGAAAATTCTGTCACCACAAGAGAGGGAAGAGTGTGTTAGGGAGATGATGAAGAAACAGGAGGATAGGAGGAGGCAGAGACATGATGGTAAAGGCAAATTTTCTAAGTTTGAGGTAGGAGATCTTGTTTTGCTGAAATCCAAAGAGAAATCTAAAGAGTTGACATCTGAGATAAGGAATTTTTTTATACTTATATTGGACCATACAAAATTCTTGAAAATCCACATCCACAAGCTTGTGAATCCTAAATCTAAGAAGTTGTTAAGATTATGCAGATCACTGAACTGAAAGTGTATAGACATGATCCTCAAGTATCTAATTTTTTGTTTGTTTGTTCTTTTTCCATTGTCATGAACTTAGATAATGTGATTTCTAGAGTTTTGTCTTATCTACTGACTGAGTTAAAATCTATGATACACTACATAATTATGTTTTGTAGTAGATTTGTGCCATATAATTTGATACATATATGCCCTGAGACTAAATGAGTAGATTCTTTTACAATTCTGAAATGGGAAAATGTTCATAATTTGTACTGCAAAAATTAGGAATAGTATCTTAGTATATATGTTTGCTGGATATGGCTATATGGCTGTACCCTGCTGGACCAGTCAACTTACAAGAGATCATAGATGCTGGATAATGTACTCAAACATCTGTCAAGTACATCAATGTTGTGACTGTGATTTGTAAATTGTTAGTCAAGACTGCCAAAGACAGTGTTATTTCAAATAAATGTATGCTTTTTCAGGTAGGGGAATTAACTTCCTAATACATTATGTAACTTTAAATCAGTATGTTTTTGTTATCAGTTGTAAATGAATCTTGTAGGCCTTTATGTGTGTAGGTTAGTTTGTGTGGACAGTGTGGAAGACATTTAATAGTACAGACAATATAACAAAATGTGTACATGTCTGCTTTCATAAACTGATTTTGGTCCTCAAGCTACTCGATTATGTCATTATTCAAGGCTATTTATGACTCTGTTTACGTGTATTTATCCTGAGTACTGCAATATTGTATCTGAATGGAACATGAGTTGAGAGCAAACCCATGCTTAACTCTGTTTTGAGTACCCCTGATCATCACGACTGTATGTGTGTACTCAAGGAGAGTGTACAACTTCTGATTGAGGCTTCTTACTATTACTCTTTGCAAATGATTGAACTTACTGAGTTGAAAATTTTTTTGCTGGTTTGTACCTGATGTTGTTTGGATTCATAGGTTGGTCCCCACATTGTAATCTCAGACTCTAATATTTTTTCATTGTTTTGACCTTTCATGAATCAACACATCCTTACATACTTTTGTTTATGTGGTTGATTGATTTTATGCTATATTCCTACTCATGATTAGCATATTCTTCTGGTCTGTACCTGTTATTGTAAGTTTTTCGAGTTGCAAGGTTCGCAGGAGAGCTTCTGTAAAGTTTGGAAGGTAGGGGACGAGGTACTGGCAGAAGTAAGGCTGTGAGGACTGGGCGTGAGTCATGTTTGGGTAGCTCAGTTGGTAGAGCACTGAGCTTTTCTCTTCTCTTTTGAAGATTTAGAAGGTGTGATTTTATGGGTGTAAACTTGCAATTTGTAATTCTAGTAATGGACCTTGTCTCTGTATTTATTACTATAATTTAGTGTTGTAATGTTGTACTTTTGAGTTTGTATTATTTGTCTTGTGACAGTATGTTCCACAAATCTGAATGCCATTTCCTGATGTATGTATAGATTATGACTTCTATAGTAGATATTTTTCTTATGTTTCCTGTAATATGTTATGTATCAGATACTTCTATTCTTATGTATTCAGTCTTTTGGCATCACTTTGTACACCATTTGACAAACCTTGTGTTGTAAGATGGCGGCGCGTGTAGACGTACTAATAAACCAATCCGCGGAAAATTACGAGTTTTTAAATCCTGTGTGTGTAAAATGCAGTAAGAAGGTGAAATATGGTGTTAATTATGTTCGTGGTCACAGAAATGGATCCATCGTCAATGTTTAAATGTCTTAGAGGAAAAAAAACATGACCTGTGACTGTGTAAATGTGCACTGTAACTATCATCATATCGTGTGTTTACAAACGGAATGCGAAGAAGAATGCACAACTTCTTCATTGCAATATGATCTTATGTTAGCTAAACTATATGTAGAGAAGCTTGAATCAGTGATAGATAGTGTACAGAAGCTGGAAGAAGTGATAGACCATTCAAAGGGTAGTGAAATGGTTGTAAACGAACAAAACGGTAACTTTATTAGGCCTAAAAAGTTTTGTCGTGTTAATCGTAATGAAAACAACTTTCGTCTCCCTCAAGCAAATAAGTTTGAATTTTTAACGTGTGATGAATATGAAATATGTGAAAAGAGCCAAAGAAAGGAAGTACTTTCACCAAATGCAGCGACCACAAATCATTTCAGTAGGCCTACGAAGTCCTGTAATAACAAGAAAGGAAATACCAGAAAATACATGGAACATACTTATCATGCAAACAAGATATCTACCAATACAGGTAAGAAGAAAAAAGAAGAAATTTTCATACTTTCAGACAGTCATGGAAAGGGCTTAGCTGACATTTTGTGTAACATGCAAACTATATTCAAGGTTAGTGGAATAACGAAACCGGGTGCCCCTTTGTGCGAAGATTTAAAAGGCTGTGAACATTCTTTGAAGCTGGGAAGCAACTGTCTAATAATAGGAGGTGCTAATGATATTTATAGGAATGAGGGCAAACTCGCCACAAGAGCTCTAAGAAGCACATTACAGAAAATTACAGATGTTAACTTCTTCATTGCCAGTATCCCACAAAGACATGACCTTATAGAAGAATCCTGTGTCAACAAAGAAATCACAGTTACTAATAGGAAATTTGAGAAAATCTGCCGAAGCCTCCCAAATGCCAAATATGTGGACGTACCATCTGCAGAGAGAAGTCATTTTACAAGGCATGGGCTTCACAGAAATAAACTCGGAAAATCATTCATTAGTCGAGAAATCCTTAATGCAGTGAAGGCAGTTAAGGACAAGAATAGTACGACCGTACCACTTCCACCACCAAACACAGCAACTGAAAATTTCCAACAAGAAAATGAAACTGAGTCACTGACAACAGGTCCAGCACTAGAATCTCCACTTTCTTCAAAAACAGCTGAGATAAATGATTCAACTAGGACAGAAGTTTCCAAAGCAGCTTCAGCAGAAGCAGCTACATACTACGCAACTGCATCATTAACAAGAAAAAAAATGCATGATGTGCCAACAGCCAATGACCTTTCATCAGTATTGGCCGCTCCTCAGTCTTCAACAGTGAAAGGCTTTTCACCAGCTTCACCATCATCAGCAGTAACAGAAGCAAACAGAAGAAGCACAAGAACCAGGAAACTTTCAACTCTGCAGGATTTTTGGTAGCCGGCCTCAGTTACAAGACTAACATAAGGCAGATACCTTCAGATACAACCAACTTCCAAGTCAAACCGGCAACAGACTCACCTCCACTGTCATCAACAGAAGAATAACCATGCCACCAGCTCATCTAAAGGATTTTTTAGCATCAGGTCTAAAGGGAAAGGCGCCACCAAGATAAGTGAAAACAAATGCCTAACAGTGTTTCACCAAAACATTCAAGCCATAAAGAACCAAGCACAACAGCTAGAAGTAGAATTGGAAAAATTTGATAGCCAAATTTTGTGTATCACTGAACACTGGTGCAAAGGGAAGCAAATTGAACACATTGCATTAGCCTCATTTGACCTTGCATGTTACTATAGCAGAATCTCAATGAATGGTGGAGGTTCATGTATCTATGTAAAAAAAGGTATGTCATTTAAAGTAAGATATGATCTTTTAGATCTAGGTGAGGACAAACATTTCAAACTTTCCACTGTTGAAATAATAGGACCTGGCATAGCAAAAAAATTATTTTGTGTGTACCGCTCTCCCAGTGGAGACATTGATACACTCCTGGAAATTGAAATAAGAACACCGTGAATTCATTGTCCCAGGAAGGGGAAACTTTATTGACACATTGCTGGGGTCAGATACATCACATGATCACACTGACAGAACCACAGGCACATAGACACAGGCAACAGAGCATGCACAATGTCGGCACTAGTACAGTGTATATCCACCTTTCGCAGCAATGCAGGCTGCTATTCTCCCATGGAGACGATCGTAGAGATGCTGGATGTAGTCCTGTGGAACGGCTTGCCATGCCATTTCCACCTGGCGCCTCAGTTGGACAAGCGTTCGTGCTGGACGTGCAGACCGCGTGAGGCGACGCTTCATCCAGTCCCAAACATGCTCAATGGGGGACAGATCCGGAGATCTTGCTGGCCAGGGTAGTTGACTTACACCTTCTAGAGCACGTTGGGTGGCACGGGATACATGCGGACGTGCATTGTCCTGTTGAAACAGCAAGTTCCCTTGCCGGTCTAGGAATGGTAGAACGATGGGTTCAATGACGGTTTGGATGTACCGTGCACTATTCAGTGTCCCCTCGACGATCAGCAGTGGTGTACGGCCAGTGTAGGAGATCGCTCCCCACACCATGATGCCGGGTGTTGGCCCTGTGTACCTTGGTCGTATGCAGTCCTGATTGTGGCGCTCACCTGCACGGCGCCAAACACGCATACGACCATCATTGGCACCAAGGCAGAAGCGACTCTCATCGCTGAAGACGACACATCTCCATTCGTCCCTCCATTCACGCCTGTCGCGACACCACTGGAGGCGGGCTGCACGATATTGGGGCGTGAGCGGAAGACGGCCTAACGGTGTGCGGGACCGTAGCCCAGCTTCATGGAGACGGTTGCGAATGGTCCTCGCCGATACCCCAGGAGCAACAGTGTCCCTAATTTGCTGGGAAGTGGCGGTGCGGTCCCCTACAGCACTGCGTAGGATCCTACGGTCTTGGCGTGCATCCGTGCGTCGCTGTGGTCCGGTCCGAGGTCGACGGGCACGTGCACCTTCCGCCGACCACTGGCGACAACATCGATGTACTGTGGAGACCTCACGCCCCACGCGTTGAGCAATTCGGCGGTACGTCCACCCGGCCTCCTGCATGCCCACTATATGCCCTCGCTCAAAGTCCGTCAACTGCACATACGGTTCACGTCCACGCTGTCGCGGCATGCTACCAGTGTTGAAGACTGCGATGGAGCTCCGTATGCCACGGCAAACTGGCTGACACTGACGGCGGCGGTGCACAAATGCTGCGCAGCTAGCGCCATTCGACGGCCAACACCGCGGTTCCTGGTGTGTCCGCTGTGCCGTGCGTGTGATCATTGCTTGTACAGCCCTCTCGCAGTGTCCGGAGCAAGTATGGTGGGTCTGACACACCGGTGTCAATGTGTTCTTTTTTCCATTTCCAGGAGTGTATATTCTTCTCAAAACTGAATCAAAGCTTAGACAAGGTTTCTGGACCAAAAGCAAATGTAATTATCTGTGGTGACTTAAACATTAATATGATGAAGCCTGATAAGGCCAGCAACATATATGTGAATATTCTGAGCTGTTATGGAATATCCTCCCTTGTTAATTGTCCAACTAGAATAACGAAAGAATCCTCCTCATCTATAGATCATGTAGCTTCAGATATTGATAGTAAAAAATGTCATATTGTTGTCCAAAACCTGGGACTAGCAGACCACCTCTGCCAGATCTTAAAAACTAACATTCATGTAGAAACTCCTCCTAAACTTTGTACATACAAAAGAATGTTTTCCAAATCAGCCCTGCATCAGTTTAAATCCCAGCTAGAATATGAAGATTGGAGGGAAGTCTATGCAGAAACCAACGTAAATCAGAAATTTATCAAGTTCATGTCAATTTTTAAACTCAGATTTGAAGAGATGTTTCCCAAAACTCTTTATCAAATTAAAACTACAAAGAGAAATCAGTGGGTGACCACAGGTATCAAAAAATCCTCAGAAACTCTTAGATATCTCAACTCCATAAAAAATAATCAATCTAACCCATAAGTTTTGCAATCCTACAAAAAGTACAGGAAAATTTACAGAAAGGTGTTGCTAGCCGCAAAAAAACTTTCAAACAACAAAATGTTATTTGAAGCTGAAAACAAGAGCAAAGCAGCCTGGAACATCGTCAAACAAGAAACATCTAACTCTGCTAAAAAGGACCTCAATTCACATATTAAAAACAAAGATGTACCAGTAGGTAACCCTAAAAAATTAGCTGATTTTGTAAACTCATATTTCAGTAGTATTGCAAAAAAATTACAGCAGAAATTTCCAGATGCGTATGATTTACCTACTCAGAACCAGCCAACAAACTAAATAGTGCTCTTGCCAACTACAGAAAGGGAAGTGGCACTAGTAGTACATCAACTAAAAAATAAAACTTCAGTAGGACTTGATGAAATCCCAGTCTGCATAATTAAAGATTGTATAGACTCCATAAAGGGCCCATTAACAGACATAATTAATGAATCTTTTGAATCTGGATACTTTCCGGAGTACCTAAAACAAGCAAAAGTTATACCTATCCTTAAAAACGGAGATGTGGAAAATGTAGAGAACTACAGGCCGAACTCTATACTGTCTATCATTTCTAAAATAATAGAAATACTAGTCAAAAAGAGACTGCTAAATTACCTGAATAAACATAATCTTCTTTCCAATGACCAATTTGGTTTTAGGCCCGGAAAAGGCACACAATATGCTATAGCACAGTTCACTAAAGTAATTTTAGAAGCACTGGACAAAGGTGAAAGTGTAAGTGGTATCTTTTTAGACTTGTCCAAGGCCTTTGATACAGTAGACCACAAAATATTACTTCATAAATTAGGGCAAATAGGAATAAGAGGTGTGACAAAGAAGTGGTTCAAATCATACTTGGAAAACAGAGTTCAACGAGTTGAGATATCACAAGTTTCAAACAATTCCCGTATAAAACACCTGTCTGACCCAGAAAATGTGAATATAGGCGTCCCACAGGGAAGTGTATTAGGCCCAATATTGTTTCTTATATACATTAACGACTTCCCACAAAGTATCAGACATGGCGAAAAAATACTTTTTGCTGATGACAGCAACATAGTAATAACAGGTGAAAATCCAACACAACTGTCAGAAAGAGCAAACGAGGCTCTCAATGATGTCCACAACTGGTCATTAAAAAATAAAGTAACCCTAAATGTAAAGAAAACTAACTATATTAACTTCCAATTGAACGAAAAACACAATGCCACTAGAATAAAAGTTAATAATAATAAATTAGAATGTGTAACAAGTACCAAATTCTTATTGATGAATGTAGACAGCCAACTGAAATGGACAAACTATGTCAACATTTTGGCAAAGAAATTATCCACAGCATGCAATGCTCTTAGAATCCTTGCACCGGTATGCAGTAATACCTGTCTTAAAATAACATATTACAGATATCTACACTCAGTCCTCAGCTATGGGATCATGTTTTCGGGAACACGTGCCAGTAACATACAAACTGTGTTCAAAGTACAAAAAAGAGCCATAAGGATAATAACAAATAGCAACAACAGGGCCCACTGTCTACAATTATTTAGAAAGCTAGGAATTCTAACTGTTTCTTGTGAGTATATCTTTCAGAACATAATGTTCATTAAGAAAAATCTCAACATGTACAACACAAACAGCCTAATACATGACCATGAAACAAGAGCTTGTCACCACCTCCATCTAGATAGAAAGAACAAGGCAAAGACGCAAAAAAGTATATTTTACAATGGGATAAAACTGTACAACAAATTACCACAAGAAATTAAAGAAATAAATGAGCCCCTCACTTTCAGACAAAAGTTAAAACCTTTTTAGTAAGTAAAAGTTGTTATACTGTAAAAGAATATTTAACATAGATGTAGATTATTAGCAACATATGGCATTATCACCAAAATATTATGTAATTATAAATATGTGTATGACTAGTTATAAAAACTACACAAAATATGAGAAACCTGTTTAATTGTAAATGTAAATGTGTGCTCATGTGTTGTAATCTGACGACATCCATACAATATTTATTGTTCCATGGATGAATAAATAAATAAATAAATAAAACCTTATAGTCTGTCACAAAATATTGTAAACACATTGTTTCCAAATTTTATGAGGGGGATATTGTAAAGGGACAACCTCCTCTAACATTACATTTATTCAAAAGAAGTTATCGCTACCAAAAATACTTTCTAGCCTTTAAACAGATCAATATTATCTCAGCTGTTTTTCTAGAAGAATTCCATATGATTTTGTACACAATGTATTACATTTCAGACTGAAATATATTGAAAGAAATTCCTTTATTTTCTTTGTCGCAGTCAATACGTACAGTTAAAATTACTCTGCTTTTAGAAGCAGAAAATATTCAGCACACTTAAAATTCCTATTATTGATTGCACAATCTGACACTATTTATTAAATTTATTTCTGGATTAATTTATAAAATAGTAACAGAAATTAATAGAAAGTCTTTTGTCAACAAAATTTCTAAACTCTTTGAAATATTGTTAGTACTGCAGAATGAAGTAGTAGTGGGAATGCCTCTGATGTGATCCAACATGTTTTTCTGTTTGGCAATAACAAAGTAATTTTTGATAAAGAAGTGGAAATTGTAAAGACAGTGTGATATAGAAAAATGTGAAAAAATTAAATTCAAGATTAAAAACAGGCAATTTCTTTCAGGAGTACTAGTTCTGCAAGGTTCACAGGAGAGCTTCGGTAAGGTTTGGAAGGTAGGAGATGAGGTACTGGCAGAAGTAAGGCTGTGAGGACGGGGAAGGAGATTATAGGGTTCCTGTAAGTATAGATAACTTCAGCATAGCAAATATTAGCTTGTGGAAAGGGTTGTTGTTGGCCATGTTGGGGGTTTTTGATGAAGGTGACCTTGATAAGGAGGATTTAGAAGTGAGACATAAGCAAAACGTCGATGCAGCGCAATTAAGGGGAAAATTACAGCATTTGCAGGGAGACAACAGGGTCGTGTTGGAGGAATTGTTATTGACATTTAGCAATTTATTCAGAACAGGCAGTAGGTTACCAGCAACACCAATTATGAAGCATCACATACAAATGTAGGATAATACACCAGTGTTTAGGAAACCATATAGGATAGCACGTCATATGCAACTGCTACTACAGAAGTTTATAGAACAACAACTACGGGATGGAATCACAGAGCATAGCAATAGTCCATATTCAAGCAATGTAGTTCTCATACCTAAGAAGTCGGTGGATGGTACAAGGAAATATAGGTTTTGTTGTGATTATAAGTTTCTGAATGCAAAAACCATTTCAGACACATATCCGATTCTGAATATCGTGGACACATTGGACAATCTGGGACAATGTAAGTATTTTATGATGACGGATTTACGGAATGGATACCATCAGTTGGAAATAGCACCAAACAATAGGGCAAAGACAGTTGTTACTGTTCCTGTGGCACACTATCAGTATACACATATGCTGTTCGGGTTGAAGAATGCACCGGTAACTTTTCAGTGATTAATAGATGGGTTTTTAAGGGGATTGAAACCAAAGTCATGTACGGTTAACCCAGATGACATTATAGTATTTTTGAAGGATATAACAGAACATGTATGACGTTTAAGACAAGTCTTTAGAAGATAGTGGTTCACACAGTTAACATTAAGTTTAGAAAAATGTAATTTTGTGCAGACGCAGGTCAAATATTTAGGTCATGTAATCAGTGAACAAGGGGTTCAAACTGATCCTCGGTTAACAGAGGCACTTCAAAATTTTCCAACACCACATACAATGAAGCAATTACAATAGTATGTGTTCATATTACTGTAAATTTGTAAAAGATTTTGCTAAAATAGCCAAGCTGTTAACAAAGCTTTTGAAGAAAGGGGTTAAATTTCAATGGATGGAGGAATGTCAGGAAGCTTTCGATAAATTAAAAATGAGATTAGTTGCTGGTCTGGTATTGGTGTTTCCGAATTTTGAAGAAGACTTCATCTTATCATGTGACACTTCAAGTGGTGCAGTAGGATGTATTTTGGGACAAATGGTGAATGGACAGGAGCATCCGATGGCATATGTTTCTAGACAGTTAAACAGGGCAGAGCGGAATTATTCCACAATGGAAAAGGAGATGTTGGCTGTAATATGTGGAGTAACATATTTTCATTGCTACGTTTATGGTAGGAAGTTTAAGGTCATGATGAATCATGCCGTGTTGAGATGGTTACTGAGACTCAAGGATCGTTCTAGTCAGTTAACATGGTGGGTTATGAAATTGAGTGAATTTGGCTTTGAATTAATTCATAGGCCAGGGAAGAAATACGGGAATGCTAATGCATTAAGTCACAAATTAAACACATTATAAGTAATGGGTAAGACTGTTGTGGAATGGCAAAGGGCACAAGCAGAGGATGAGGAGTGATAGGGTTTTAAAACTCAACCACATTTCATTGTGGAGGGAAATATGTTGTGTAGAGTTACCAGGTGTGGACCATGGGTAGTGGTAGCAAAGAGTTTGAGAGAGGAAGTCTTAAAGCAGGCCAATGATCATGTGCTTTCGGGGCATGGTGGTCATCGAGTAATGGAAAGATGAGTAGCAGAACAATTTTGGTGATGCACTCGGACAAGGGATGTGGAACAATATGTAGCAAATTGTGTGCCATGTGGTGCATGCAAGAATTCCATTGCAACAGTTACCAGAGGCTTAGAAATGATTCGAGTTTATCAGGTTAGATATTTGTGGGCCGTTCAACAAAACACCAACAGGGAATCATTACATTTTAACTATAATTGATCACTTTTTGCGGTTTCTAGCCATGTTCGCAATACCAGACCAACAGGCAAGTATGGTAGCACAAGCTTTAGTCAATAATTGGTTATTGAAGTTTGGGGTGCCTGATACCTTAATTACAGATCAGGGAATGGACTTTATGTCCGAATTAATGTCACAGTTGTGTTGTTTACTGAGAATTAAAAAATTACAGACCAGGCCATTTCATCCGCAGGCAAATGGGAGAACTGTGCGAGTACATAGGACAGTTTTGAAAATGCTGAGTTATTGTGTGAATGGAAACCATGAAAACTGGGACATTTTTCTTCCATACGTGGTATCGAGTTATAGCACTAAAATACATTTGGGTGTCAGAATGTCACCATTCGAGGTGGTCTATGGAAGAAAGATGCCATCACCATTTGACGTTCTATGTCCAAAATCACGAGCTAAAGGGGACACAGTGAGGGAATTTGCACGGACAATACAGGAAATCTGGAAGGGGGTGCAGAAGGCCAATATGAAAGCATTAGAGAGGCAGGAGGAACCAAATAGGTGGTTGGGACCTTTACCATAGTACTGGGTAGGTCAATCATGAATCCATATACACATAGAGAAATGTTTACATTTTGTGTTTTTGTATCTAGGGATGACTTGTATTTTTTTTTTTTTGTGTGTGTGTGTGTGTTTTTTCTCTCTGTCTGTTTCTTGCATTTTGGTGGGTCTAATAATAGATGGTTTTTCTTGTTTGTTGTTTTAGTTTTTTGTCATTGTATGGAGGAGACTATTTTTTTTTTTTCTTCAGAGAATTCGGTGGGGACAGAGTGAACTATCAGGAATTTTTGAGGATGGCATACGATGTTGTAGTAACTTGTAGTGGAAAAGGGGTGGTTCAGGCATGTTTTGGCCTTTTTCTTCACAGAGTCAGAACATATGTGGACATGCTGGTTGATAGTCATAGGAATGCTGATCTGTGTCACATCAGTGGAGCTGGACATCAGTGGATAATGATCCAGGACTTGCAGTCAGGGTTACTGTATTCACGGCAGCCAGATATATTAGTAACAAGGCATAAGTGGTTGCTACGAACAACAATAGATGTATGGAAGAACAGGAATGAAGTGTGAAAATTACAGGAATCATTCTCAGAATTACTTTTGAATACATTATGGGAACAGCAGTGATCAATGTCTTGTAAATAATTACTATTAAAAACAGTCTTGATCACGATTTATTTTATAAGGTGACCGGTTTCGACCACTACTGTGGTCATCTTCAGACCATTGAGTGCTGAGTTATTGTGATTCTCCAACAGAAAGGGGTTTCCACTCAATGGTCTGAAGATGACCACAGTAGTGGTCGAAACCGGTCACCTTATAAAATAAATCGTGATCAAGACTGTTTTTAATAGTAATTGTTCTCAGAATTGTATACCAAGGGGGAAAGGAATCACATATTAAAAGAAGGACAAGGGGAGTATAAAGAATTACAGTTGACTTATAGTAAACTTGGAGAGTAATTGCCTCATTTAGTGGAGAGTGTGCCACAGGCGGTAACTAGGTGCAAGAGGGGTTGGATAAATGCAGGGGGAAAAATATTGAAAACGGTGATCAGTACCACGAATGATGATGATGTCTGAGCATTGAATGAATCAGTAATGCAAGTGGAACAAGCAGTCAGTGAGGTTAGAGGTACCATAGAGTGGCACGTGACACCCTTGTCAAGCCTAGAAATGAGGATCTTTAATAACACCAAGCTCATTTGCTAGAATGATCTTCTCTCTCTCTCTCTCTCTCTTTTTCTACAGACCAGACAGATGATGATGATGTTTCATACGAACCAGGGGTAAATAGTGTAGATACTGACTCCAGGGAGAACTCTAGTGATGAAGGTGATTTTCTATAATTGATGCAATATAAGCAGTAAACTAAGTTACAGTTTGTAAAAAATTTCCCGGCAGAGTAGCTCCTTTCTTCTGATCGATAGTTCTCGGTTGAAGTCAGAGTGCATTGTGCTGTTTTCTGCTTGCAGACACTGCCAAACGTAGTAAGCAACTGATTATAAGTGTTATGAAAGATTTATTCATTAATTCCACATTCATTAACACTACTCAGAACTACATTACTTTGACAGTGAATATCTGTATAATATTATGCTTTCATGAAGCATTGTTACTGCCGTGCATCATTAATCTCTACAATAGTGAATTATTAATGCGAAGTTAACAGTACTACACAGAATTGTCTCCCCTCATCTTTCCTCACCCCACAGCCATGTTGGTGTGTTGGTGCATTTTCTTGTTCACATTTTCGCCTTGCTGCCCAGAAAAGTTTTACAAGCTGTGTATTTTCCATTAATTAACAAACTGAAAAAGTAAAACTAACCAGGCTAATGTACTGCTCTATGCTTCTTCATTTCAGACAAAAATGAGGGGTCTGATGAAAGTGAGGCAAGCAGTGGAGGACACAAAGCTTCTAAGAGAGTAAAGAATGTGGGGAGGAAAAAAACACAAAGGACTCATTTATGGAAAAGAGTAGTATCATCTACAAAATGTAATGAAGGCGAAGAATATGTGGATTGCAAAGGAAAGTTGCACAAAGAAAGAAAGGTAAGAGTGTACAATCACCAGTGCCGATTCAAGTGCAATCGAAACATCAGTCAACAAACAAGACAGTAAGTATTTAATGAATATTGGAGTCTTGGTAACTGGGACTTGCAGACCTCCTTCTTATACTCTTCTGTTACTGTCAGTGAGCCAAATAGAAGGAAAGGAACTGCTAGAAAAAGATATTCTATTAGTTGCCAATATTGTCTCCAGGGCAAAAAAGTTTGCAAATAGTTCTTTTTGAGGACCCTAGATGTGTTTAACAAGAGAGTAACAAACATGGTACAAAAGAAAACCACTTCAACTACAAATATTTCATCCAAGGACAAGCGAGGCCAAAAAACCCCTGGAAATAATATTGATGAAGTTAAAGTAGGTCTTGTAAAGGAACATATCAAAAGTTTTCCAAAGTACAATAGCCACTATTCACGCCAAAAAGCACATAATAAGAAGAAAATGTATGAACTTTATAAGGATTTTTGTCAAGAAAAGGAAACAGAGTCAGTATGAGAAAGCTTTTACCGCCATGTTTTTAATACATGCTTTAAACTTAGCTTCCACAGACCATATACAGACACATGTGCTATGTGTGACAAGCTGCAAAACACCATTGATCATGGATTGCTTGATAAAAAACATGGTGCTCTTGTTGAAAAGGAAGTCCATATATGGAAAGCAGAAAGTGTTCAGAAACAAGTGGTGGATGCAAAAAATCTGGTTGCTAAACAAACTCGGCATGTGTATTTTGACTTACAGAAAATGCTCCCAACACCAGTTCTGACATATTCACAAGCTTATTACTTTCAACAATTGTGGACTTATTATTTGTGTGTACCTGATTTGGGTACAGGAAAAGTCTTCATGTTTATGTGGCATGAGGGTCAAGCTTCACGAGGAGGTCAAGAAATAATGTCTTGCCTACTGAAATTTATTAACAGTTTGCCACCAACCATCATGCATCTCACTGCATTTAGTGACAATGCAGGTGGACAAAACAAAAGTCAACACATATGAAATTTTGGCTCTATATAGTCAAAAACACAAACATTCAGACCGTTGACCATAAGTTTCTACTTTCTGGCCATTTATTTAATGATTGTGACAGAAACTGGAATTATTGAGTGCAGTAGAAAAATTTCACAAAGGGGTATTTACATTCCTCAAGACTGGATTGATGTAATCACCAAGGCGTCAAGATATTTTGAGGTAGTGAAAATGGGTGACAAGGATTTTGTCACACTAGATGTGACTGAAGCATTTTTTCTAAAATATGTAAAGGGAATTCAAAAAAATGCAGTGGTTGCACTTCAAAAAAGTTGAACCATGGACATTGTTTTACAAATGTACCTTCAATGAAGATTTTGCATTCTACACCTGCAATATGAAAGCAAAAAGCATTGGAAGACATGTTAAGATACTCCCAAGACTAACTCACAGAACAACTCCACCAAAACGTAAGGAAAAAAAAGTACAAAGACTTACTGAACATTCTACCATTTGTGCCTCCTGTGCATCACAGTTTTTACACAGAACTCAGTTCTGCAGTCCATCCACAAGAGGAAAGAAATCAATTAATCCTGCAGAGGGAAACAACAAGAGAAACTAATAAGTGTCAGCCCTTGTCAGCAGCATGTGCAACACACCATCAAGAACACTCGATAACCGAGAGTGATGACTTGGAAGGTGAAAATGAATATTTTTGACAATGAGTAAGATTAAGAATGCAATATTAGAAGAAAATTATTATAGTTGTTGCCATTACTTTTCTTAATTAATTTTTTTTTTTTTAAATCAAAAGGAAAGTTTAGGCATTTTCAGTTTTTCTATAATTTGCAAAGAAACTTGTTATAGATTTTTTCTACATTAATTATTACTGTATTTAATGTGCATTATGTATTATGATTCATAATATACTAAATAATTTGAAAATTCTTTTAATATTTCTTTGAGATCATACCTTTTGTAACTCTAACTGTTTTGAAAATAAGTCAGTAAGTTATGTGACACTACTGGACTTAAAGAAAGCCTTTGATATAGTGTTCCTTGTGATCCTAATAAGAAAGCTACAGTACTATGGAATTGGGGAGAGGGCCCTTCTCCTACTGCTGATACACTGTACACACAGTTAGTGTGTGTGAATAATCAAAAATCATATCCTTTCCCTGTTAAAAAAAGGAGTGCCACAGGGCTCTGTTCTTGGGACCTTTTCTGTTCATTACACACTATGTGATCAAAAGTATCTGGACACCTGGCTGAAAACCAATTACAAGTTTGTGGCGCCCTCCATCAGTAATGCTGGAATTCAATACGGTGTTGGCCCACCCTTAGCCTTGATGACAGCTTCCACTCTTGCAGGCATACTTTCAATCAGGTGCTGGAAGGGTTCTTGGGGAATGGCGGCCCATTCTTCATGGAGTGCTGCATTGAGGAGAGGTATCGATGTCGGTCGGTGAGGCCAGGCATGAAGTTGACGTTACAAAACATCCTAAAGGTGTCAAAACTCTGTGCAGGCCAGTCCATTACAGGGGTGTTATTGTCATGTAACCATTCCACCGCAGGCCGTACACTATGAACAGGTGCTCGATTGTGTTGAAAGATGCAATTACCATCCTCAAATTACTCTTCAACAGTGGGAAGCAAGAAGGTGCTTAAAACATCAATGTAATCCTGTGATGTGATAGTGCCATGCAAAACAACGAGGGGTGCAAGCCCCCCTCCATGAAAACTACCACCACACCATAACACCACCACCTCCTAATTTTACTGTTGACACTACACACGCTGGAAGATGATGTGCCATATCCACACACTGCCATTGGATCGCCACATTGCATACCATGATTCATCACTCCACACAACATTTTTCCACTGTTCAATCGTCCAATGTTTACGCTCCTTATACCAAGCGAGGTGTCATTTGGCAATTACCAGTGTGATGTGTGCTCGACCATGAAATCCAACTTTTCTCACCTCCTGCCTAACTGTCATAGTACTTGCAGTGGATCCAATGCAGCTCAAAAATTTCACTCTGATGGTCTGTCTGGATGTCTGCCTATTACACATTACAACCCTCTTCAACCATCAGCAGTCTATGTCATTCAGCAGACAAGGTCAACCTTAACGTTTTTGTGCTGTACATGTTCCTGTTTCCACTTCACTACCACATCATAAACAGTGGACCTGTGGATGTTTAGGAGTGTGGAAATCTTGTGTACAGATGTATGACACAAGTGACACCCAATCACCTGACTATGTTCGAAGTCCGTGATATCCCCAGAGTGCCCCATTTTGCTCTCTCACAATGTCTAATGACTACTGCGGTCCCTGATATGGAGTACCTGGAAGTAGATGGCAGCACAGTGCACTCAATATAAAAAAACATGTTTTTGTGGGTGTCCAGATACTTTTGATCACATAGTTTATATATAAATGCCCTACTTTCCATATTGCCCTGTGACACTGTGCTGTATGCAGATGGCACCACATTAATAGCTCAGAATACTAACATGGATGAGTTACAGCTCAATGTAGCAATAGCAGTAGATATGTGTACCTCCGGGTTTCAGGCTAATGCACTACACATAAATAACAGCAAAACAGAGAACACCGTATTTAATCTGAATGCCCACAAGAAGAAAAATAAATCAGTGAAACTTCTTGGATTCCATATTGATCAAAGTTTAAGCTGAGATACACTTGTAGATAAGTTATGCTCCAGACTCTCATGTGTAATTTACCTGCTGTATAAGTTGAGAGGCCGTATAA
This sequence comes from Schistocerca serialis cubense, assembly GCF_023864345.2. Taxonomy (NCBI): domain Eukaryota; kingdom Metazoa; phylum Arthropoda; class Insecta; order Orthoptera; family Acrididae; genus Schistocerca; species Schistocerca serialis. Next base: position 422,440,178 of record NC_064641.1, read on the forward strand.
GTGAAACTTTGCAGCTCTATCATACTTAGCTTTCTTCAGTTCCCTTCTGACATATGGAATTTTGCTATGGGGAAACTCACCTGGATCTAAAAAGGCTATCAGATGCATTGCGGGACTCTGACTACGAGAATCATGTAGACACTACTTTAAGTAAATGAATATTATGACAGTACCTAGCACGTATATTTATAGTTGCCTAGTATATACGAAAGAAAACCTGGATAATTTTGACCTTAGGATCTCAGTAAACTTTCATAACACTAGACAGAGACATGCAATTGACAAGCCCCATGCCAGACTAGCAAAGTTTCATAATAGCTATAAATATCTTGGTGTCACATATTTTAACAAACTACCTAAAAATGCTCACTCAGTGCCCCTGAATAAAGTCAAAAGTGTAATAACAAAGTGGGTAAAAAGCAAAGTCTTCTATACAGTGAATGAATTTGAAGAATGTGTAATAGATGATTTGGAGTTTTGAGATGAGACTATACTAAATTGTAAATTGTAATATTTTATGAAGCTACCAGTGTGGTAAGTTGATTTACTGTGCCATAAGGCAATACAGAGGTAAAATGATCATTATATAGTACTGTACACAGATTATTTAGATACAAGAGACTAACATGATATGCTGATTCATTGTGGCATACTGCATTTGGTTTGCAAAAAGTGTTCGGTTTGTGTTACAATGTACTTTTCTGAAATAGTTACTTATGTAAAAGCCTCCCTGCAACATAATTAGACAAGGATAATTGTAAAATAACTGTAATGCTGTAACTATAAAACATATGATGACACCAATTACATCTAAATATGTTCAAAGGTGAATAAATATTCTATTCTATTCCATACACTTTATCTTTCAGATTTATAAGGTAAGTAGAGATACACACATGACATGAAATAAGTTTTGTGATAACATGACTGCACACTGAAGTGAATGAATACATAGGTTAATATATGAAGCAAGTATTAGTAGCCATCAAGCCACTATACACTTATCTATGAAGATTTAGTTTTAAGTTAGTATCAGGTTTTTTCTTCCAGGGAATGATGCATCAACATGTAATAAAGTGAAGAAAGATAAATGCTTGTCGAGTGTTAGGTACCACATAAACTTAAGAAAGGACCGCACCACAAGTACGATTTGTATGAAAGTGATAGTGTGAAAATATGTGAAGAAGAAAACAGTTGCAGTACATCACATATCAAGATGCTGAACTGTAGTTGAGTACTACCAGATAATCAGGGGGTTGAAACCTAACTACTGTGAGCATCCAATACCTATGAAAGCATCAAATACCTGAATTACTTTGAAATTTTTATGCCCATTTGTTACTTATGTAAAAATTGGTTTATGCTCATTATACTTAACATACCAAGTTGATGATAGAACTCTGCAAATCTCAGTGCATGAAATGGTTATCCTTTATACAATAAACATAGCAAGTAAATATTGGGCTGCACTTTTAAACACTGAATAAGTATTTGATATGATTGGTACCATCAAATTTGAGTTGTGCTTACATACAACAAATTATTTTGTTCTTGGGATCACAGTTAAGTCTATTACCGAGATGCAACTGAGCACATGAATGCCTTTCTGTGGAATTTCCACAACTCTGTAGTGTGTAGATCCTTCCTGCACAATGCGAGAGATGCAAGGCCATGCGTAGTATCTACTGAAATGACTATTGTTTACTTCTTTGATTCTTTTTGAATTGATAAATATGCTCTGAGAAGAAGTCACTGTAAATTAAAATTTAATATATGTCAATTTATGCTATTAATGAAAACAGAATCTATGATTATATGAATGTTATGTGAAGCATGGATAACCAAATGAGAGTAAAATGTGTACTCATACAATTGGAATTGGATAATGTAATGAAAATGAAATCTGACAAAATGTACTAAAATCAAATGACAAGTAATGTCCTGATATACAAAATGGGGAGAGAGTATGTTACAGACTATAATATATATGAGCAGTGATAATGGCATGTCAGCAAATGAATAGGATCAGTGTATTTTGTGATTGTATTTGTATTTTATTATGTTATGTGTGCAGAATGTGAAAAGGACACTACAGAAACTTTATGTAATACAACTGCATGAAAGACACTCAAAAACAAAATGCAAAAAGATATGAAACCTGCCTGCAAAGTGTTAAGTGTACATGTGTTAAGACAATAAGTGTATATGCTCCTGGTAAACTAAAAACGGCGCTACTACATGTAATGTGAATTTTCTGTGCTCGACAACATTGTAAAAGCAGCAAGGAATATACCTTCTTGACAGATGTCAGATGTATGGCTGGTCTCCCCACTGAATAACTGAGAGCGATGAGGTGAAATAAATTCCTTGGGCTGCTGATATGGAAACCAGTTCTCACTGCATTGAAGATTTCACAAAGGATTATGCCGCTAAACATGAACTTCACAAATTTGTGCAGTGAAAACCAATGTAAATGCATGACATAGACACTCTGCCCTCATACTGGACATGTGAGTGCAAACTGTGATGATAATGGACATTGGGCTGCACATGCATACTTTGCAAGCTATACACTGTGCAGATGCTGAGTGACAATAATGGGACTATGCAGCTACAGCATGCACTTTGTTCGGAGAGAAAATTTTCTGTGTGAAACAAAGAAATATGCTCTTCAATTTATTAATTAATGTATCTTCATCCTTTTGTTTCAGAAAGTATGCTGGGATCCATTGTACCAGCATTGTTAAACATGTGTATTTTAACTGTTCATTAAAGGTATTATAAAAAGTTATAAGGAAAATTTCTTCACACAGTTATGAGTTCAATGCCTATCTGTTCATCATTTCACTCACCACTGAGATCATGAGAGGTTCGGTGGAGAAAAGAATAATTAATGCTGTATGTGGAGGAGTGTTCCTGCATCAACATTGTCACACTCAAGACTAAACACAATGGAATTAATGAGAAGGTAATGACTCAGACTTGATAGGCATCTGTTGAACTTTATTTACTTACACTAAAAATATTGTGCTTTGTGTGTTTAAGAACTTACAGACAGAATGACAGTTTCAATGACTATGGTGATTATTTAATACTGCACACTACTGAAAGCAGCAAAATGTAATGCAAATTATATTTATTGAATGTAATGACATTCAAGGTCTGATAATATTGGTATCAGTTATAGTTCACCCAAGATTGTGCACAGATTCATAAAGTACCTTCAAAATTTTCTCCACTATTCTTTGCAATCAATTTTTCCAATTATTCAAGCAATTATTAATCCATTTCCATTTCCATATACCTATTCAGCATGCAGTAATTATACTAATCTTATCCTCAAGATTTCTAGGTGAGCCAATCAAAGCCGGTTCCTAAAATTTTGTTACAGCCTCTCTTGGGATAGTTAATGTCTATCTTCATGAGTCTTCCAGTTCAGTTCCTTCAGTATCTCTGTGACACTCCCCATGGATTAAACAAACATATGACCATCTGCGCTGCCCTTCTCTGTATAATTCAATATCCCTTGTTAGTCCTGTCTGGTACAATTCCTGTACACTTGAGAAATATTCTAGAAATGGTCACACAAGTGATTTGTAAGCAATCTCCTTTGTAGGCTGATTGCATTTCCCCAATATTCTGCCAATAAACCAAAGTCTACCATCTGCTTTACCCACAACTAAACCTATGTGATCATTCCATTTCTTATCCCTACAAATTGTTACAGCCAGATATTTGTATGAGATGGCCAATTCCAACAGTGACTCATTGATATTAAAGTCATGGGATATTATGATGTTTTTTGTTTTGTTTTGTGAAGTGCACAATGTTACATTTTTGAACATTTAAAGCTAGCTGCCAATCTTTGCACCACTTTGAAATCTTATCAAGATCTAACTGAATATTTATGCAGCTTCTTTCAGACTGTACTTCATTATAGATAACTGCATCATCTGCAAAAAGCCTAATTTCAATATTAATATTGTCTGCAGTTTCTTTAAAACTCAACGTGAACAGGAAGGGTTCCAACTCATTTCCCCAGGGCATACCCAAAATTGCTTCTACATCTGACAATGACTCTCCATCCAAGATAGCATGCTGTATCCTTCCTACCAGATAGACCTCAATCCAGTCAAAAATTTGACTTGATACCCTATATGATCATACTTTTGACAATAAGTGTAGGTGTGGTACTGAGTCAAATACTTTCCAGAAATCAAGATATACAGCACCCACCTGATTGCCTTGATCCAAAGCTTTCAGCATGCCATGTGAGACATGAGTGAGTTGGGTTTTGTATGACCTATGTTTCTGAAATCCATGCAGGCTGCCATTGAGGAGGTCATTCTTTCAAGATACCTCATTATGTCTGAGCTCAGAATATGATTTAAGATTCTACAATGAACTGATGTCAAGGGTACTGGATGGTAGATTTGTGGATCTCTTCTACTACTCTCCCTGTAGACAGGTGTGATCTGTGTTTTTTTTCCATGAACTGGACACTGTTTTTTGTTTGAGAGATCTATGATAGATTATAGTTAGAAGAAGGGCTAACTAAGCTGAAAATTTAGTATAGACTCTGACAGGGATTCCTTTGGGACCTGAAGCTTTTTTCAATTTTAACAATTTCAGCTTTTTATCTACGCCAGCAACATTAATACTTATTTCATTCACCTTTTCAGTGGTACAAGGATTAAACTGTGGCAATTTTCCTGGGTTTTCCTTTGTGAAGGAACATTTGAAAATGGAGTTAAGCATTTCAGCCTTTGCTTTGCTACCCTCAATTTCAGTTCCTGTCTCATTCACTAGGGACTGGACACTAACTTTGGTGCTACTAACAGCCTTTACATATGACCATAATTTCTTTGGGCTCTGTGAAAGATCACTTGACAATATTCTGCTACAGTAGTCACCTTGACAGCCAAATGAGTTTCTTTTGGTATCTGTCTATCTACAGCTCTACACTTTGTTTTACACCTGTTATGTAGTAATCTCTGCTTCTTTATAAGTTTCTTCACAGTGACACTAAGCCATATAGGTTCCATCCAGTTATGAGCTATACTACTGGATACACATCTATCATTTTTGCAGATGATGCCTTGGTGCACAGCCAGCACATCTTGGCACAGTGTTACACCATCTGGGTTATCTGGATACTTCCCACTAACACCAACCTATCAGATCTCTGGAGATGGGAACTTGCCCTTCAATATATTCTCTCTTCCCATTACCCACCAGGCCTGAACCTCCACTAATTTCAAGTTGCCGCCGCTCGTACCTCACCTGTCATTCAACAACATCTTTGCATCTGTACTTCCGCCTCGATGACATATCTGCCCAACCTCTTTGCATTTATATATGTCTGCCTGTGTCTGTATTTGTGCGGATGGATATCTCTCTCTCTCTCTCTCTCTCTCTCTCTCTCTCTCTGTGTGTGTGTGTGTGTGTGTGTGTGTGTGTGTGTGTGTGTGTGTGTGTGTGTGTTCACCTGTCCTTTTTTTCCCCTTAATGTAAGTCTTTCCGCTCCCAGGATTGGAATGTCTCCTTACCCTCTCCCTTAAAACCCACATCCTTTTGTCTTTCCCTCTCCTTCCCTCTTTTCTGATGAAGCAACCTTGGGTTGTGAAAGCTTGAAATTTGTGTGTATATTTGTCTGTTTTTCTTGTCTCTATCAACATACCAACGCTTTCTCATTTGGTAAGTTACAGCATCTTTGTTTTTATATATATATTTGTTTCTGCCGTCTAAAAGCTAGTGCCATTTGTCACAAGTTTATGCTTTGACATGTTGGTACCTTTATGACTCTTATGGTAATGTACCCAACAATGACTATGTTATGGTTGAAATGTTAATCTGCAATAAATTATGTATTTTGCAACTGACTGCTGCCCTTCTTTAGATTTGAATATTCAGCAGTAACAGCACATAATCATGGCAATAGCAATGGTGTCCTTAAGTATCATCTTAATACCGATCCTTGCTTGTGTAGTGTATGTCTGTCAGTGGCAGAGGACCATCCACCAACTCAAATTACCAGTCTGTTACACACCAACCCAGTGTGTTGACCCCAAGATTGACAATTGAGATAGTACTAACAACCATGCACCTTGTGATAGAGTGAAAAGGGAAGGGAAGACAGTGTAAGTAGTGTAAATAAGCATGTAAGAGAATATAAATGGAATAGTACTATTTATGTAGTACTAACATATTGTTGGAGTAGGACTAGCAACTCTTAGATTTGATAATTATTCATTTAAATTTCTGCCCCAATTGTGTGTCGTTTATACTGGTGACTAGCTCTGAACAAAATCATTAATTTTCAGACCAAATGAACAGAATATTGCAATGTTAAAAAACATACAATGAAAATAATATTAAAATGATATAAAGTGCACAGTTCTTAATGGTACAATTAGTATTTTTTGATTTTAACATACCTGCACTTAAAGTGCTTATCAAAGCAAAATTCCACAGACACATTTGAGTAATGTCCACAAAAATCATAGTCACAAAATGGATATGGAGTGGTCTTAGTACATGTATGATACATTCCACAAATGAAACTACATTCAATGCGTATACTACAAACAGGTTTACAAGAAGTCAAGAGGTGTTACTAATTTCCTGCCCTGTATCCATGCACATCATCCGTGATCAGTGGCATGTCACAGCCATAATGTAATTTATTCATATTCACTACCACAAAACAGTTTCTAAGTAAAAGGAACAAACTTTATCCATTCTTACAAATTTCTTTATAATAATTTGTCTTATGACTATTCTAATAATAATACTACTACCATGCGATGAGGGTTAAGGAAATGTGGGGAACAGAACCAAAGTCTTCCCATTAAGATGATCATATCAGGTGTAGAAAGTTCACTCACTCAATTCAGAGTGAAACTATGGTCCAAGTGGCACCAACAAATCTTCTCAATGGTGTAGAGGCATACAAAAGTGCAGAAGAAAGTGTGTAAATGAAACCACTTGATGAGAAAGTTATGAAAGCAATCTTACAATGTAAACATTCACTCAGATAGTCATGGGTATGGACTAATGCAAATTCTGCATGATGATCATGGTACTAACTCTTGTAGTTTAGTAAAACCTGGAATAATCTGTGTATGAAATCACAAAAAGTGTACATACTGGAACTCCACCAAATGCAAATGAATTTACAGTAATATTGGGGGGTGCCAACAACCTCTAAAAGAATGAATTATCTAGTGTTGTCCAAAACTTAAAGGTTTTACTGGGATCTTATAAGAGCAAAATGTTCATCATCATCATCATCAGAGTCCTCATAGACATGGCCTGATAGATGATTCTTGTGTAAATGTAGAAATTACTAAAGCCAACAAACAGTTTGAGAAGATCTGTAGGATGCATCAAAACACTCAGTTTTTACCTGTCGGCTACATGGAGAGAGATAGTTTCACTAGACATGGACTGCACCTAAATGGTAAGGGCAAGAGACCTCTCAGCTATAAGATGCTGGAAATGTTGATTACAGCTCACAGAAGTAATAATGTGCCTTAAATAGTAGAACTGTCATTAGCATGCCAGCGACAAGCAACAACAGTGCAACAACCAGCAGCAGCAGCAAATGCACAACTACCACCATCAACTGCTACATCAGAGATATCATCAGCATGAACTGTGGCAATACCACCATCAGAAACAACAGTAATAACAGAAGAAGCACTGTCATTGCCCCAACAAACATCAGTACTATCACCAGCAGAGGCAGTTGCTATGCCAATGTCACCAGTGATACCAGTACCAGCATACCTAGTATCAGAATCTTTATCATCAGAGCCACAAACAATAAGCGATGAAGTAACAACAACTATACAAGGGGTATTTGGAAAGTAAGGTCCAATCAATCATGAAGTGGAAACCAATGAAAATCCAATGAAGCTTTGCACGGATGAATTGGGAAGTGTCTAGTATGCCTGTTGATTGCATTGCATTGCTCTTTTCAGTTCTGAGTGCACAGTGAGCAATAAAGACGCCCAGAAAATAGTGTCTCCCATCAAGTATGAGGGCCTGGTGAGAAATTTTCCCTGAAGCTATGGAGCCCACCTCATTCATTTTTTCCTTCGAGACAATTCTCAGCCGCATTCTGCAGGGGCTATGAAGATGGTCCAGCTGACTTTCAACTCTGCTCACATGAACCATTGGCTATGAAGATGACATTTTAGCACAGACAATGAACTATTGGCCAGCATAGAGGATTGGCAGAAAGCACTGGCAGCTGCCTTCTATAATGAGGGTATTGGAAAGTTGGTACAACGTTACGACAAACATGTAAGTCGGATAGGTGGCTATGTAGATAAGTAGCTGGAATTTGTAGCCAACTGTTGCAGATAAAACATTTTTGATTTTTACAGTGGTTTCCATTTTGCAACTGATTGGAACTTTATGAATACCCCTCATAGAAGATGTAACAGCAGCAACAGAAGGAACAACATCAACAATGGGAGTAAGAACTGGCATCAACTGTCCCCTGCCATCAAAATCAAAGCAGGCTTCAACTGTAGCTTCAAAGCCTCATCTTCAGCATCAACAGAAATAGCAGAGAAAGAAGAGAGGAGTACTGAGCCACTTTTCTCAAAGTGTACACATGACACAGACTTGTCTGTTACCATGTCTCTAAGAAAAATCCACAAGAGTAGAAGAGCTGCTGTTCACAGTAACTATTTTTATGGGATCAGTGCAGCAAGAAACATGGGAAAACTTGAATCAATTTGTAAGTAATGTGTAAACAAAAAGAGTCTATAATAGGCTGCCTCTTAGTAAATCATGTACTAATCCTCATATATTGAGAGCGATTAATATAACTCCCAAACACTGTAACTTAAAATCTGATGTGAATGATAAATTATGTATATTCCACCAAAATACTGATTCAGCAGCCTTAGACATAAACTGGAGCTCTTGGTTCTCAGCATAAATGACAATCGGTTGGTAGACAAACCCTGTTTAATGTGTTTCACAGAGCACTGTGGAAAGATTGCCATGCTGATACCTGCATTGGAGGGTTATGTCTTAGTTGACAACTATTGTACATCGTGTAGTGAGAAAGGTGGAGCTGCAGCATATGTCAAAAGGGGTGTAACTAGAAATCACTTGACATAAGTTTGTATTGTGAAGATTTTCATTTTGAAGCCTGTAGGTCTGAAATTCTTGCTGATAGTCTGTTATAGTGGTGACAATACATAGGGCTGTTGCAGGGAAAATTTATTGATATAAATGTATTCAAAGGGTAAGCAGTTAGTCATTATACGTGACTTTAATGTGAACTTCCTTACAGACAACCTATGATGATGCAAGCCGGGATAATTTTACTTTTGCCATCTGCCTCCTTAAAATTCATTTTTTCATTTTTGAATTAATTACCATTAACATATATGAGTATAATCTACATTTTCATAAAAGAGAAAGGTTGGCCCTCAGTTTTAAAGAATAGAACACTAGATCTAATTTTGTGCTTAGTTTTATGTATGTAATTGATTTTCTAATTTATTTTGACTATTACTAGTTAATACTGTCCGACTGAGTGTCGGTTGGTCAAAGTTAGTGTGCTCCCTGCCGCCGTTGGATAAGCAGCTGCAGCAGCAAGTCGTATACTCCTAGCTCACTCATTTGTTACATAGTTTAATTCTTAATTTCTTTGTGTGTTTTTGGTACTTGCATTGTTTAATTCATAAATTTCGGGCGTATTATAGTATTTGAGAGTTGTAGCATCGCGTTTTAGTACCTGAATAGTGTTTTTGGTACTTGAATTGTTTAATTCATAAATTTCGAGCGTATTATAGTATTTGAGAGTTGTAGCATCGCGTTTTAGTACCTGAATAGTGTAAATTCGCGTAGTCTCCTTCCGCCGCCGAGCAGTGTCAGCAGTGCGCAAGTAGCAGCATTACTGCATTTACTAGGCAATCTTGTATTTTAATAACCGTTTAAATTTTGTCGATTTGTTTGCGCTCTCTGTAGATTAGTTCAGACGTTCTTTGCAAAACAGTTTTTAGCATGGATAGGGACTGCAACTGCTGTGTTCGGATGCAGGCTGAGTTGGCATCCCTTCGCTCCCAGCTTCAGGCAGTGTTGGCTTCGGTCACACGGCTTGAGGCTGTTGCCAATGGGCATCACTATGGGGGTCCGGATGGGGGTTTGTCGGGGACGGCCAGCTCGTCCCATGCATCCCCTGATCGGACTACGACTGTGGTTGCCCGGGATACTGCCCGCATTGAGGCTGATCCCTCACCTGTGGTAGAGTGGGAGGTCGTCTCAAGGTGTGGCAGAGGGCGAAAGACATTCCGGAGGGCTGAACTGAAGACCTCTCCAGTTTGTCTGACGAACTGGTTTCAGGCTCTGTCTCAGGCTGATACTGATCTTCGGCCTGACATGGCTGCTTGTCCTGTTCCAGAGGTTGCCCCTCAGTCTGCAAGATCTGGGTGGTCGCAGAGGGTGGGCTTACTGGTAGTTGGGAGCTCCAACGTCAGGCGCGTAATGGGGCCCCTTAGGGAAATGGCAGCAAGAGAGGGGAAGAAAACCAATGTGCACTCCGTGTGCATACAGGGGGGAAAGATGTGGAAAGGGTCCTTCCGGATGCCATGAAGGGTACAGGGTGCACCCATCTGCAGGTGGTCGCTCATGTCGGCACCAATGATGTGTGTCGCTATGGATCGGAGGAAATCCTCTCTGGCTTCCGGCGGCTATCTGATTTGGTGAAGACTGCCAGTCTCACTAGCGGGATGAAAGCAGAGCTCACCATCTGCAGCATCGTCTACAGGACTGACTGCGGGCCTTTGGTACAGAGCCGAGTGGAGGGTCTGAATCAGAGGCTGAGGCGGTTCTGCGACTGTGTGGGCTGCAGATTCCTCGACTTGCGCCATAGGGTGGTGGGGTTTCGTCTTCCGCTGGATAGGTCAGGAGTCCACTACACGCAACAAGCGGCTACACGGATAGCAGGGGTTGTGTGGCGTGGGCTGGGCGGTTTTTTAGGTTAGATGGCCTTGGGAAAGTACAGAAAGGGCAACAGCCTCAACGGGTGCGGGGCAAAGTCAGGACATGCGGGGACCAAGCAGCAATCGATATTGTAATTGTCAACTGTCGAAGCTGCGTTGGTAAAGTACCAGAACTTCAAGCGCTGATAGAAAGCACCGAAGCTGAAATCGTTATAGGTACAGAAAGCTGGCTTAAGCCAGAGATAAATTCTGCCGAAATTTTTACAAAGGTACAGACGGTGTTTAGAAAGGATAGATTGCATGCAACCGGTGGTGGAGTGTTCGTCGCTGTTAGTAGTAGTTTATCCTGTAGTGAAGTAGAAGTGGATAGTTCCTGTGAATTATTATGGGTGGAGGTTACACTCAACAACCGAGCTAGGTTAATAATTGGCTCCTTTTACCGACCTCCCGACTCAGCAGCATTAGTGGCAGAACAACTGAGAGAAAATTTGGAATACATTTCACATAAATTTTCTCAGCATGTTATAGTCTTAGCTGGAGATTTCAATTTACCAGATATAGACTGGGACACTCAGATGTTTAGGATGGGTGGTAGGGACAGAGCATCGAGTGACATTGTGGCGGCAGCACCGTCCAACGCACGAAGGGCTGAACTACGGCACTGCCGACACAAGTAGGGGCAGCTGTACCGTTATGCGGAATTTCGGCAACGGTGCGTCGCACACCGGACCGCACGGGAACAAAGCTGCCACCAGTGTGAGCTAGTCGACGCGACGCGACACACGTCTCCCCAGTTCTTCCGCCGCGGACCACGTGCGTCGAGTCAACGTGACTCCGCTGTAAATGCGTACGCGTGGTCGTAAACGCAGTCGCCGTTAAATTGTCTTTCACTTCTTCGCGGACGTTACGGCGCCTCCGGTCGCGCCAAGAGCAGAACATTCTGTGACGCGGCCTTTTGTCTCGCTCGGTCCACGCAGTCGCGCCACGGCTCGTCACTGGAGTGTACACCCTCCGGGATCGGTGACCGAGCCGTGCCGCCAGTGCAACGCGCCTATGTAGACGGACATTAGCGAAGTATATTATTTGTCATTTATTGTAACGGCAGGAAAAATAAATGTGTCCTGTCCAGAAACCGCTTTAGTCATTTATTGCCACAAGCCTCTCCCATGAGCATAGTGCGTGGGCGCGGCGATAAAGGCCGGTTCACTGCACATGAGCGACTGTAAGCGGAGATACAACACGTTCCCGCTTCAACATTATACTGAGTGCACTATCAGAAAATTACCTCAAGCAATTAAACAGAGAACCGACTCATGGAGATAACATCTTGGATCTACTGATAACAAACAGACTCGAACTTTTCAACTCTTTAAGTGCAGAACAGGGAATCAGTGATCATAAGGCCGTTGCAGCATCCCTGAATATGGAAGTTAATAGGAATATAAAAAAAGGGAGGAAGGTTTATCTGTTTAGCAAGAGTAATAGAAGGCAGATTTCAGACTACCTAACAGATCAAAACGAAAATTTCTGTTCCGACACTGACAATGCTGAGTGTTTATGGAAAAAGTTCAAGGCAATCGTAAAATGCGTTTTAGACAGGTACGTGCCGAGTAAAACTGTGAGGGACGGGAAAAACCCACCGTGGTACAACAACAAAGTTAGGAAACTACTGCGAAAGCAAAGAGAGCTTCACTCTAAGTTTAAACGCAGCCAAAACCTCTCAGACAAACAGAAGCTAAACGATGTCAAAGTTAGCGTAAGGAGGGCTATGCGTGAAGCGTTCAGTGAATTCGAAAGTAAAATTCTATGTACCGACTTGACAGAAAATCCTAGGAAGTTCTGGTCTTACGTTAAATCAGTAAGTGGCTCGAAACAGCATATCCAGACACTCCGGGATGATGATGGCATTGAAACAGAGGATGACACGCGTAAAGCTGAAATATTAAACACCTTTTTCCAAAGCTGTTTCAAAGAGGAAGACGGCACTGCAGTTCCTTCTCTAAATCCTCGCACAAACGAAAAAATGGCTGACATCGAAATAAGTGTCCAAGGAATAGAAAAGCAACTGGAATCACTCAATAGAGGAAAGTCCACTGGACCTGATGAGATACCAATTCGATTGTACACAGAGTACGCGAAAGAACTTGCCCCCCTTCTAACAGCCGTGTACCGCAAGTCTCTAGAGGAACGGAGGGTTCCAAATGATTGGAAAAGAGCACAGGTAGTCCCAGTCTTCAAGAAGGGTCATTGAGCAGATGCGCAAAACTATAGACCTATATCTCTGACGTCAATCTGTTGTAGAATTTTAGAACATGTTTTTTGCTCGAGTATCATGTCGTTTTTGGAAACCCAGAATCTACTATGTAGGAATCAACATGGATTCCGGAAACAGCGATCGTGTGAGACCCAACTCGCTTTATTTGTTCATGAGACCCAGAAAATATTAGATTCAGGCTCCCAGGTAGATGCTATTTTTCTTGACTTCCGGAAGGCGTTCGATACAGTTCCGCACTGTCGCCTGATAAACAAAGTAAGAGCCTACGGAATATCAGACCAGCTGTGTGCCTGGATTGAAGAGTTTTTAGCAAACAGAACACAGCATGTTGTTATCAATGGAGAGACGTCTACAGACGTTAAAGTAACCTCTGGCGTGCCACAGGGAGGTGTTATGGGACCATTGCTTTTCACAATATATATAAATGACCTAGTAGATAGTGTCGGAAGTTCCATGTGGCTTTTCGCGGATGATGCTGTAGTATACAGAGAAGTTGCAGCATTAGAAAATTGTAGCGAAATGCAGGAAGATCTGCAGCAGATAGGCACTTGGTGCAGGGAGTGGCAACTGTCCCTTAACATAGACAAATGTAATGTATTGCGAATACATAGAAAGAAGGATCCTTTATTGTATGATTATATGATAGCGGAACAAACAGTGGTAGCAGTTACTTCCGTAAAATATCTGGGAGTATGCGTGCGGAACGATTTGAAGTGGAATGATCATATAAAATTAATTGTTGGTAAGGCGGGTACCAGGTTGAGATTCATTGGGAGAGTGCTTAGAAAATGTAGTCCATCAACAAAGGAGGTGGCTTACAAAACACTCGTTCGACCTATACTTGAGTATTGCTCATCAGTGTGGGATCTGTACCAGATCAGTTTGACGGAGGAGATAGAGAAGATCCAAAGAAGAGCGGCGCGTTTCGTCACAGGGTTATTTGGTAACCGTGATAGCGTTACGGAGATGTTTAATAAACTCAAGTGGCAGACTCTGCAAGAGAGGCGCTCTGCATCGCGGTGTAGATTGCTCGCCAGGTTTCGAGAGGGTGCATTTCTGGATGAGGTATTGAATATATTGCTTCCCCCTACTTATACCCCCCGAGGAGATCACGAATGTAAAATTAGAGAGGCTTTCAGACAGTCGTTCTTCCCACGAACCATACGTGACTGGAACAGGAAAGGGAGGTAATGACAGTGGCACGTAAAGTGCCCTCCGCCACACACCGTTGGGTGGTTTGCAGAGTATAAATGTAGATGTAGATGTACTTTTGTTATAGGGTGAAATCAGTAATTGTTTCATAACTTAGATTCTGTTGTTTACTTATAAACAAGTATAAATTCTATAATAATATAAACATTTGGCAGAAGAAACACTATCATTCTTTAAGTATTTATTTGAGTTTATTTGAAAACATATTAGTAGAGCCAGCCCTTAATTAATTCCAAAGTGATTAACAGTTTTGTCAAAAGTATTGTTTGCATAACTACATATATTAATTTCATGATTTAAACAAATATTTAGGCTTAACCTTTGTAGTAGAAGAAACTGTTAAAAAGAACCAATTTTTTGATATATTCAGTCAATCGAATGAGTTAAGTTTTAATTGCGATTTCTATAAATTTAACTTCGAACAATGTGAGGATATATAAGGGCCTGAATTTAGGTCCTAAAACAGTCAGTCCAAGGCCGAGTTTCAGACGAGGAACCTGTGTTCGTTAGAGTAACAACAATGCATCAACTTAACTGTGAAATAAGTGTAACATTAACTGTAAAATAAGTGTAACACAATTAGGCCATGTGTTAAAATAATGACAGTGTCTGTTCCATATGTACCTGATTATTCCAAAAGAAGTGTGAATTATGTAGTTACGTTTTTTACTGCTCGTAGATGCTCAATAGTAAACTATTGTAGCAGTATGTGGATGTTTGCCTGCAAACTATTAATGAGGCTTATGGAAAGTTAAAACAATAGTGCACTGGCCATATATAACTGTGGGTTGTCGACCGTGAAAGCAAACTAATGTGAAATGCAACTGAGCACCTGTTGGCTACATTATTTATAGTAATAAGTGTTGTACTTCCCCACCCCGTTTCTCAGCCAGTATCACAACACAGTATGTCGACACTGAGGAGAACAAACAAAGAAATAAAAGAAGGCAAACCATCACAGACCCCAGCAGCAGAGAACCGGAACATGTTACAAACTTTTAATTCAATTCCAGTAACTGAATTTCCTACCTGAGTGACAGATACTAGTGTGAGCCTTATTTACAATATCTTTATTGATAAGTTTAGTGGTAATTGTAGTACTGTAAGTCAAATTCGCAATGGTCTGACTGCCAACAATGGGTAGTTGCTTACTCTTAGTGACAGTTGCTTTAGCATTAAATCTAAACCAGTTTTAAGGTCTTTCAGAACAGTCAATGTAGACATATTAGAAAATTTGAATCAGCTCTTGCAGCACACTTTCTGGAGCCAAGTATATAAAGAATCAAAGGTTAACATTAAATTTAAGCTATTTGTTGATGAATTCATGTCCGTGTTTGAAGCAGTGTTTTTTTTTAACAAAAAAAGAAAAAAAAAAACACGTAAAAATTTGTCCCCATGCTTTCAAAATGAAACTCTGGATTACAAAAGCGATAAAAATTTCATGGAGACAAAAAAAGAGTTACAAATATCACAAATAAGTTCCAATGAGCCTGAAATAAAAGAACGCTATAGATTATATTGTAAAATTCTGAAAAGAATTATTAAGTGCTCCAAACCTTATATATTAAATCTGAAATAGACAACTGAAACAACAAAATAAAAACCACCTGCAGTGTAATCAAAAGGGAGCTGGGGAAAAGAGATGATAGTATATCCAGCATAGAAATAAGATACTGTGGTAATCTGATTAAAGAAATCGATTCAGTTGCAAATATTCTTAATGAGTACTTCCAAATAGTGTCCAAGAAAACTGGCTACAAGGGCTCAGTCCACAAGGTTATGGGTGTTCTGAAAGGTTCTGGCTTTGGTAACATTTCCACTAAGGTACTTAAACATTGTTATAATGGCATTGTGTAATATTTTGTCATCTCTTCAATGAATCCATTCAACAAGCTGTTGTTTCAAATGGAATGAAGTATGCCAATGTGAAACTGTTACTCAAGAAAGGGGATAAAAATGATGCTTCAAACTACTGCCTGATTTCCCTTTTAATGTGCTTCTCCAAAACTCTTGACAAGATAATTGTGGAACACCTGAACATCCAAAAGGCTCTAAACCATGGTCAATTCAGATTCCAAACAGGCCTATCAACTGATGACACTATATTTTCCTTTACCAATATGTTTTAGGAGCTCTGAACAATAGATTGGCTTCAGTTGGTATATTTTGTAAGTTAGTCAAAGCCTTCGACTGTATGAACCTTGAAATTCTCCTTTCAAAATCAATGTATTACAGTTTAAATGATACAGTGGAAATGTGGCTTGGATTGTAACAGACTGATAGAAAGCAAGGGATACTGCTGAATCATGGAGATGGCACGTTAGCTTCATCTGATTGGGGAACAGTAAGTACAGGAGTGCTGCTAGGTTCTGCGCTGCACCACTTGCTCTTTCTTATTTTTATTAATGACCTTCCACTTTGTACAAAAGCTACCAGCAAAATTACTCTCTTTGCTGACAATACACCTATTTTAATTGGAAATCACCTGGAAATGACATTACAATATCTGCCAACTTTGTTTTCCATGACCTCCATCTGCAATGGCCTGACTTTAGATTTAAAAAATGGTAATTCATTTCTATAGCTCTCAGAAACTTCATGAGGCTGTAAGTCTAAGATGTAGTGATTGTGATATACAGCAAATTTATTCTTCAAAATTTTTGGGTCTCTACATCAATGATAATATCGGCCTTCCTATATTCTTGACTTGAGAAAAAGACTTGGTCAACAGTTTATGTTCTGTGTATTTTAGCAGCAGCTGCTAATACTGACACTGTTAAGGCTGCTTATTTTGGCTATTTTCATTCATTGTTATCCTATGGCATATTTTGGGATAACCAGCCAAAGGCAAATAAAGTGTTTGTCACTCAGAAAAGAGCAATCCAAATTCTAAGAAGAGTTAACATAAATCACCCATGCAGAAATCTCTTTAAAGTACATAAAATATTAGCAATGACTTCACAGCACATCCTATCCCTTATGTGCTTTTTAATTAAGAACCTCCCCATACACGTAATCAATAGAGTCTGTGGCAACAATATGTCACCTCTGACTGACAAAATAAACATTGCTGCCCTTTGCAATAGAGTGAACAGTAATAGCTGTGATGGTTGAGTATGTGTCAAACCTAAGAGTAGTATAGACTGTGACATAATTCTGTCCAACAAATAAATTAAGGGTTTGTCTGCCACACTCTGTGTACTGTTTATTATGTATGCACTCCTACTAGTACCACTTTTCTTACAGTGGTGACTCCATCTACCTAGTCTTGTTGTAATTTTGTACAAATCTGCCAAGCTGATTGAGTACCCAACAATGCTGCCATTGTTCACCACATTGTCTCACTGTGTCAGCGATGGCACTGAGGATGTTTTGCAAACAGTGTCACAATGTAATACAAACAATTCCATGTGACAATTTAGACAGTAATGTTCGACCTGGACTAGAGGAACTTCAGTGCAGTGATTTAGGCAGAAACAACACTGAGTGAAGTGTTTATCCTGCAATTTTTACCTTGTGTGCTTTTAGTTTTTCCTCTGTTTCAGCTCCTGCATCCAACTGTGGACTTCTGTAACTTTCCAGTGACTTTTAGAGTGATATTCTCCAGCCACAATTCTATACTGATACTCCTAATGATGCCTTTCCAATGCGTCAACAATGGACTCTATCAAATAATGCTGCTATTATCTTGTTTACAACTTCAATGCAGGGACAGTAAATTACTATGGCGAATCCCAGCACATTTTCCGAGTCTGATGTCGCAACTCCCCCCATGAACCATGGACCTTGGCGTTAGTGGGGAGGCTTGCATGCCTCAGCAATACAGATGGCCGTACCATAGGTGCAACCACAATGGAGGGATATCTGTTGAGAGGCCAGACAAACATGTGGTTCCTGAACAGGGGCAGCAGCCTTTTCAGTAGTTGCAGGGGCAACAGTCTGGATGATTGACTGATCTGGCCTTGTAATACTAACCAAAATGGCCTTGCTGAAGGGGGAAACTACAGCCATAATTTTTCCCAAGGGTATGCAGCTTTACTGTATGGTTAAATGATGATGGCGTCCTCTTGGGTAAAATATTCTGGAGGTAAAATAGTCCCCCATTCGGATCTCTGCTCAAGCGGAGAAAGAAAACTGGCATTCTATGGATCGGAGCATGGAATGTCAGATTCCTTGTTGGGCAGGTAGGTTAGAAAATTTAAAAAGGAAAATGGATAGGTTAAAGTTAGATATAGTGGGAATTAGTGAAGTTTGGTGGCAGGAGGAACAAGACTTTTGGTCAGGTGAATACAGGGTTGTAAATACAAAATCAAATAGGGGTAATGCAGGAGTAGGTTTAATAATGAATAAAAAAAATAGGAGTGCGGGTAAGCTACTACAAACAACATAGTGAATACATTATTGTGACCAAGATAGATACAAAGCTACAGTAGTACAAGTTTATATGCCAACTAGCTCTGCAGATGATGAAGAAATTGATGAAATGTATGATGAGATTAAAAAAAATTATTCAGGTAGTGAAGGGAGACGAAAATTTAATAGTCATGGGTGACTGGAATTCGAGAGTAGGAAAAGGGAGAGAAGGAAACATAGTAGGTAAATATGAATTGGGGGTAAGAAATGAAAGAGGAAGCCTTATGGTAGAATTTTGCACAAAGCATAACTTAATCATAGCCAACACTTGGTCCAAGAATCATAAAAGAAGGTATCAGATAGATTATATAATGGTAAGACAGAGATTTAGGAACCAGGTTTTAAACTGTACGACATTTCCAGGGGCAGATGTGGACTCTGACCACAATCTATTGGTTATGACCTGTAGATTAAAACTGAAGAAACTGCAAAAAGGTGGGAATTCAAGGAGATGGGACCTGGATAAATTGACTAAACCAGAGGTTGTACAGAGTTTCAGGGAGAGCATAAGGGAACAATTGTCACGAATGGGGGAGTGAAATATAGTAGAAGAAGACTGGGTAGCTTTGAGGGATGAAGTAGTGAAGGCAGCAGAGGATCAAGTAGGTAAAAGAACTAGGACTAATAGAAATCCTTGGGTAACAGAAGAAATATTGATTTTAACTGATGAAAGGAGAAAATATAAAAATGCAGTTAATGAAGCAGGCAAAAAGGAATACAAATGTCTCAAAAATGAGATCGACAGGAAGTGCAAAATGACTAAGCAGGGATGACTAGAGGACATGTGTAACGGTGTAGAGGCTTATCTCACAAGGGGTAAGATAGATACTGCCTACAGGAAAATTAAAGAGACCTTTGTGGAAAAGAGATCTACTTGTATGAACATCAAGAGCTCAGATGGAAACCCAGTTCTAAGCAAAGAAGGGAAAGCAGAAAGGTGGAAGGACTATATAGAGGGTCTATACAAGGGCAATGTACTTGAGGAAAATATTATGGAAATGGATGAGGATGTAGATGAAGATGAAATGGGAGAGATGATACTGCGTGAAGAGTTTGACAGAGCACTGAAAGATCTAAGTCGAAACAAGGCCCCAGAAGTAGACAACATTCCATTAGAACTACTGACAGCCTTGGGAGAGCCAGTCATGACAAAACTCTACCATCTGGTGAGCAAGATTTATGAGACAGGCGAAATACCCTCAGGCTTCAAGAAGAATGTAATAATTGCAATCCCAAAGAAAGCAGGTGTTGACAGATGTGAAAATTACTGAACTATCAGTTTAATAAGTCACAGCTGCAAAATACTAACGTGAATTCTTTACAGATGAATGGAAAAACTGGTAGAAGCTGACCTCAGGGAAGATCAGTTTGAATTCCATAGAAATGTTGGAACACATGAGGTAATACTGACCTTATGACTTATCTTAGAAGAAAGATTAAGGAAAGGCAAACCTACATTTCTAGCATTTGTAGACTTAGAGAAAGCTTTTGACAATGTTAACTGGAATACTCTCTTTTAAATTCTAAAGGTGGCAGGGGTAAAATACAGGGAGTCAACGGCTATTTACAATTTGTACAGAAATGAGATGGCAGTTATAAGAGTTGAGGGGCATGAAAGGGAAGCAGTGGTTGGGGAGGGAGTGAGAGAGGGTTGTTGCCTCTCCCCGATGTTATTCAATCTGTATAATGAGCAAGCAGTAAAGGAAACAAAAGAAAAATTCAGAGTAGGTATTAAAATCCATGGAGGAGAAATAAAAACTTTGAGGTTCACCGATGACATTGTTATTCTGTCAGAGACAGCAAAGGGCTTGGAAGTGCAGTTGAACAGAATGGACAGTGTCTTGAAAGGAGGATATAAGATGAACATCAACAAAAGCAAAATGAAGATAATGGAATGTAGTCGAATTAAGTCGGGTGATGCTGAGTGAATTAGATTAGGAAATGAGACACTTAAAGTAGTAAAGGAGTTTTGCTATTTGGGGGGGGTAAAATAACTGATGATGGTCAAAGAAGATAGGATATAAAATGTAGACTGGCAATGGCAAGGAAAGCATTTCTGAAGAAGAGAAATTTGTTAACATCGAGTATAGATTTAAGTGTTAGGAACTCGTTTCTGAAAGTATTTGTATGGAGTGTAGCCATTTATAGAAGTGAAATGTGGATGATAAATAGTTTAGACAAGAAGAGAATAGAAGCTTTCGAAATGTGGTGCTACAGAAGAATGCTGAAGATTAGATGGGTAGATCACATAACTAATGAGGAGGTATTGAATAGAATTGGGGAGATGAGGAGTTTGTGGCACAACTGGACTATAAGAAGGGATCAGTTGGTAGGACATGTTCTGAGACATTGAGGATCACCAATTTAGTATTGGAGGGCAGGGTGGATGGTAAAAATTGTAGAGGTAGACCAAGAGATGAATACACTAAACAGATTCAGAAGGATGTAGGTTGCAGTAAGTACTGGGAGATGAAGAAGCTTGCACAGGATAGAGTAGCATGGAGAGCTGCATCAAACCAGTCTCAGGACTGAAGACCACAACAACAACATATTATACATGTTATATTCCTGTTTAAATGTTCACTGCTGGACAAAGATACACCTGGTAAGACAATATCAATTTTTAGCTGATGATGTCACATGCCACAACAACAACAACAACAACACCAACAACAATGTCACAACTATTTCCTCACCTTTCATTCCACTCAAAAGTGATTTCAGTGCATTGAACAGTGACATCACCTTCATTCCAGCCACACCTCTCTCATTGCGCACCACGTGTAACCTAACTACTGCCACACATCTTGCATACCACACCTCTCAGGTGCAATCTGCATGCAGTGCTAACAGGCTACATAGGGCAGAACTTTCGCAGCATTCACCCCTTCAGGTTCCATCTAAGTGTGACATCACATCCATGACATCTGCACGATGGACTTTTGACCTCTCACACACCACTAAAGGAGACAGGACACATCTGTTTGATTGACTGAGCATTGTATATCCTGTGCCTGCTGTGTTGGTTTTCAAGCCACACAGCACTGTGTTCTCGCAACTGCCTCATCAGTACGATACATCCCTCAAGGTGTATGCACCATATGACACGACATCCATGCATAAAGAAACCCTCAGAGATAACCTGCCGTCATCACTCTGGTGACAGCTGTGGACACAGGTTGATCCTATGCTGGTGCCTGACTGAATGCTCTGGACGCCATGATTGTTGCAATCCATGTCACATGCTTCTTTATTGGCACCAGATAGGCCAAAGGTGCAACAACTGCATATTACATGCCCTGTCACATCAGTCAATGCCATGCTCTGGCTGGTCCCATGTGTACAACCCACAGACAGTCTTCACACTACCTGGCGTCATTTTAAACTGCCCCTGTTCCGTACCACCCTTTAGCAGACTAGTTCGCTCTATGCAAGTGCTTAGTGTCGACTCATGGGATCACCAATGTCAATGCAAGATTTGTGTACTTACTCAGCCACCTCAGTGACAATGCAGATGTAATCAGTGACCTCTTCCTGGCAGCACCCACTCACAACAAGTACAAGACGACTAAGGCTTTGTTGCTCCAACGCCTCTCACCCTCCCCAGAATAGAACCTACCTGAAGTTATGCATAAAGAAACCCTCAGAGATAACCTGCCGTCATCACTCTGGTGACAGCTGTGGACACAGGTTGATCCTATGCTGGTGCCTGACTGAATGCTCTGGACGCCATGATTGTTGAAACTTTCCGCACACAACGAGACTGCAGTGTCATCACACAAGAATAACCCCCTCGACGCCGGACTTCATCTGGTGGACTAAATTCACACTCCGATCAACAGCTACTCTATCAACAATGCCAATGCCCCACTCAGATACAAGGCAACAGAGCTGCTGGAACATGTCCAACGTCAGCAACCTCTGGCTGATCCGGCCTGGGACCCTACCCACTGCTACGCCATGCGACATTCATTGGGCTGATGGACAACAATGGATGAACGATACAGTGAATACCTTCACCTCCTCAGCCTGCCCCTCCCCCCTTCTCTCAGCAGTGTTCACTGACAGATGTCACTTCAGAGAACTACGCCACTTGCCTCTAGCTCTTTGATTGGCAAACGATAATGTTGGTTGTATAGCGGATTTGGACAGGAGGACAGCAACTGCACAGCGCCTTGCGCTGACACAAGCAAGCACAGCAGCCTGCTATAGGTGCACCAGATTGCTCTACAACCACAAGATGCCTTATTCAACTGAACATGCATAGTTCCACCACCTCATGTCACCCTTCTGATGGGTCACACTTATTTACTTATGACCGTCTGGTGAAAACCTACTTCCTCATCGACATGGGCACTGATGTCAGCAGCCTCTGCCACCTTGAGCACTGACTGCTTTCTTGCCATCATTCCTCCAATTATGTGCCATGAACCGATGAACGACACTGTCATTGTGGTCACTGGCACTGCCTCAATCACTTTGGACTTGGGATCGGAGAGTCATATGCACTGGACCTCTATTGTCGCTGTAACAGTCAAGCTGGTCCTGGGAGCAGACTTTCTGCATCACTATCATCTGATTCCTGACCTTGCATGCAGTTTGTTATTACGCCATGACAGCCAACAGCCAGTCTTTGGAGTTATCAGCAAAGTTCTCCCCAACCATTCCTGTCCACCTCCGACCTCTTCATCAAATGGAGGTACACCACTGGAACTCCCCCTAAAGTGCTCAGCACTCTTCAGCAAACTTTGCTCTTTGATGTCCAACTGTTCTTCATTAAGCCCTGCAAATGACATCATGAGATGCAAAAACATGGATCTTTGGCAGTGAATTGCTGACACTGTAGCATCACTTCATGCTGCCATGCACAATCTTGCTGTCCTACAATGTTTGCTACAGCCATACCACACATCTGCCTCTTCAGAGGACACCAATGTACTTACAGAACATATCTGCAAGGGATCTGAATATGGTAGTGAAGTGCTGCATCCTCTGCTCACTGACCCTGCTCTACCACAGCATGTTTCCAGCCACAAGTGAGCAACCTACTATCAGGCCACATGCAGTTTGTGCTGTTCGTGGTGGCACTGTTCACCATATAAGTACTACACACGCCTGCCTGTCCAACATAGATCTTGACACCTCTCTCCCCAAAAACTTTGTGCAGCAAAGGCCACAGTGGATAAACTAATGGAGGTATGCATTTTCAACCCATCAGACAGTCCCTGGGCATTTCCTATAAAGCTCCTTTCAAAGAAAGACAAGTCGTGGCTACTGCTGGTGACTCAATGACTGGACTACACTGGAGAGCCAAAGGAACTGGTACACCTGCATAATTTCATGGAGGGCCCCCCGTGAGAATGCAGAAGTGCCACAACACAACGTAGCATGGACTCGACTAATGTCTGAAGTAGTGCTGTAGGGAATTGGCACCATGAATCCTGTAGGGCTGTCCATAAATCTGTAAGAGTACAATGGGGAGCAGATCTCTTCTGAACAGCACGCTGAAAGGCATCCCAGATATGCTCAATAATGTTCATATCTGGGGAATGTGGTGGCCAGCGTGTAACAATTTGTGATGAATATTACTAAAGTTTCTTCTGCCTGGTCCATTGATGAAGTAATTCGAAATTTTCATGCTTCACAAAATTTATTAACATTGCTTGACATCCAAACTGCACACTCGTCATGTAAACAAAACAAGGACAGACTTCACTGATCTCTTTGACTTCAAAAAGTAACTTCAAAACTGACTCCTTGCAGCATCGCTGTTTTACTTTATGTAGAATTTTACCAATTTTGTACAATTGTGATGTTACAATTAAAATTTACAAAACGTAAAGAAACTGATATTACAGCTCAATAAAGTATAAAATACAATATTCAGTGACAATCTTTTATAGTAATATCTTTAGTTTTCCATAAGAAAATCATTCTGAACTTTAAGTACAATAATGTCTCTCATGTTATTTTAGTTATATAATTAATTACAGTTTGGATTTGGTTACTAGCATGTAATGGTAGTACAGAGCTCATGCTTTATCTGAATAAATTCATAGAATGCACAAATAAGGCCTCAAATTCTGGAAACTGGAAAACTGTGAGATGTAAACAATTGGAGAATTAATTAGAAATGTAATCACAAAGAATATTAATTACAGAGGAAGACATAAAAATAAATAACAAATGGAAATAGATCGTTTGGTAATAACTTTTAAGCTGTTTCTCAAGATAGTGAGGTCTTCTGTTACAGGATTTTTAAAATTAGAAGCATTGATTTTTCATGCTAACATCTCTGCAGTCTCTAGTTATTTATTGCTAAATACTTATGACTTCAATTTTTTGATTAGTTACTTAATTTAGTATATGTACATAATTTTATCGATGATGACAATCCACCAATAATTATGACAACGCACGTCCTTCTAGAACATTCCACACGCCTTCGGAATGAATATCAAGTTTTTTTATCAAACAGGACAGAATTCTATATATAAAGACACACATACCATGCCTTAAGAAGCACTGAATTGTCCGATAACTATCTGGATGCATATAAAAAATGGTATCAGACTTTTCATATATATTTTGGGGAAGGTTGTATCGTTCTAAGCGGAAGTGTTTAAACTCAGAAGAGAGTTCCTGGAGCCACTCTGTAGCAATTATGGATGTGTGGGGTGTCACATTGTCCTGCTGGAATTGCCCAAGTCCATCGGAATGCTCAATGGACATGAATGGATGCAGGTGAACAGACAGGATGCTTACATACGTGTTACCGGTTGTATCTATATATTTCAGGCGTCCAATATCACTCCAACTGCACACATCCCACACCATTCCAGAGCCTCCATCAGATTGATCTGTCCCCTGCTAACATCCAGGGTCCCTGGATTCATGAGGTTGTCTCCATACCCGTCCATTCGATACAATTTGAAACGAGACTCTTCCAACCAGGCAACATGTTTCCAGCCATCAAAAGCCCAATGTCAGTGTTGATGGGCCCAGGTGAGGCATAAAGCTTTGTTTTGTGCAGTCATCATGGATACACGAGTGGGCCTTCAACTCCAAAACCTCATATCGATGATGTTTCATTGAATGGTTCACATGCTGACACTTGTTGATGGCCCAGCATTGAAATCTGCAGCAATCTGTGGAAGGGTTGCGCTTCTGTCACATTGAAAGACTGTCTTCATTTGTCATTGGTCCCATTCTTCAGGATCTTTTTCTGGCCACAGCGATGTCAGGGATTTGATGTTTTACTGGATTTCTGATAGTCATGGTACACTCATGAAATGGTCATATAGGAAAATCCCCACTTTATCGCTATTTTGGAGATGCTGTGTCCCATGGCTAATGTGCTGACTATAACATCACATTAAAACTCACTTAAATCTTTATAACCTGCCATTGTAGCAGCAGTAACTGATCTAACAACTGCACCAGACACTTGTTGTCTTATATAGGTGTTGTCGACTGCAGTGCTATGTTCTGTCTGTTTACATATCTCTATATTTGAATATGTATGCCTGTATCAGTTTATTTGGCACTTGCTTCAGTGTATTATAGGTAGTTATACAGTCCCTAACTTACAAGACTTCACCTGGATGTTAGCTGGCACCAAAAGATTCAGCCTTATTGGCTGCAAATCAGCGTACCTCCAGATTTCCATGGCAGAAGAGGACATAATGAAGACAGTGATCGCTATGCCTTTTGGACTTATTGAGTTTTTGTATGTGCCTTACCAATTGAAAATGCTGTGAAAACATGGCAATATGTTATTGACAATATATTGTTCAGTCTACCATTTTGTTATGCCTACATAGACGATGACCTTATATTCTCATGGTCAGTGGAAGAGTGTGAGCCTCACTTACAAATCCCCATAGGAACAGTGCCTGTGGAGTCATCATTAACAAAGACAAATGTCAGCTTTGCCAAGTCCGCATGAGATTCATCAGTCACTAGGTAGACACCTCTCGCATCTGCGCGACATCAAAGAAGACCAAATAGTTACAACTGTCAAGAGTTAATGCAGATTTTTAGGGATCATAAATTTCTACAGCAGCCACATCCTATGCACAGCTGAGACTCTCCTTCCTCAGACTGAAGTCCTGCACGGGAAGAATACTGTGGGTAATGCCTCAAATAGAAACATCCTATGCAATCTGCCTTTGATAAAATCAAATTTGTCTTACTGCATGCAACTACAGTGACTCATCCATCTCCCAATGGCCACCTTGCTATAACAGTAGACGTGAGTGACCATGCAATCAGTGCCCCAGCATCTGAAGTTTTCTTTCGCAAACTTTCAGACATGCAGCATAAGTGGTTAACCTTTGAATGTGAGCTACTCGCCATCTACAAGACCATTCGCTACTTTGAGAAAAGTTGGGGGCAGACCTCTTACTGTTTATACAGATCACCTCCCCTGGCTGATGCATTACACAACTCATCTGAGGACCCCACCCCAGGCATTTTCGATACCTCACAACATTTTCGAGGACTATTTGTCACGTATTGCCTCTTTCTCTGTCCAGCTTGATTATGACTGGATCTCCAAGGCGCAAGACTCCTTCATGATGCTGACATAGGCCTAAAACTTAAGTGACATACCTTCCCTGGCTTCATGAAACCAGTTTGGTGTAGTGTGTCCCAAGGTCGGGTCTGATCAATCGTCATGAAACCTTTTTGCAGACAAATGTTCGATCTCATCCTCAATCTCATACACGCTGGTGTATGGCCCTCTGTATGTTTAGTGACAGAATGTTTTGTGTGGCCCCAGGTGCGGAAAAACTGCCACATGGACCAGAGTGTGCATCCCATGTCGACAGAGCGAAACAGGTTTTCATGTTCAGCCCCCTCTTGGCAAATTCCTGATCCCCAACGGGAGGTTGCAACACCTGTCAAACAGATTTCAAAAAGTTGAAATTAATTTCGAAAAAAAGAACACAACCACCCATCAATCTACTGTCCACTCCTCTGGCACAATGCCTATTAGATATGGTGTGCCACAAGGCTCAATCCTGGGACCCATACTGTTTCTGCTATACATTGATGATATAAGCACGAATCTTGCTACAGGACATACCACACTATTTGCCGATGACACAAGTATACTAATAACAGGTACTGATACAGAGGACCACAACCAAAAAATTAAACCGCTTATGTCGTCACTCAGCAAATGGTTCAACGAGAACAAACTGATTATAAACATACAGAAAACAACGTACATCAACTTCAGACTCTCATCCCAAAAACAAGAAATGCCTGATGTGATTTTAAATAACCAAGAGCTTATGTGTGACTCTGTCAAGTTTCTTGGCATATGGCTTGAAGAAAATCTTAAGTGGGAGACTCACACAAATTATATCTCAAAAAAGCTCTCAACTGTATGTTACATTTTAAGGATACTCAAAAAATCAGTCACAAAATTTGTTCTCATACATGTATATTATGCTTACTTCCATTCAACATTATAGTATGGAATCATATTTTGGGGGAACTCACCTGGAAGTAGATATATTTTCAAAATGCAAAAAAAGGCAATACGCATAATATGTAATCTAAGACATAATGAATCATGCAGACAACATTTCAAAACAAATGGCGTTATGACACTGCCCTTTGCTTACATTTATAATATCGTCTCATTTGTCAAGTCATACCTGTTAAACAATGACTGCACACTAAAATTAAATGGAGATATTCATAACTATGCAACAAAGCAGCAATCTGACCTACATATGATTCAGTCCAGAACGACCTGCTGCCAAAAAAGTGTTTTAAATGTTGGGATAAAAATGTATAATAATTTACCCAATGAAATCAAAGCAACAAAGAACCCAAGAGCCTTCACACATAAGTTAAAAAAATATCTCTTGGACCATTGCTTTTATGCAGTTGATCATTTTTTTTGAAAGGTGTTAAAAATGTAAACAATTTTATGATAAATGTTCAATTATGTCTGAAAATTATATACTGTGCATGTCTATGAAATATACTGGATTATTATATACTGTGCATGTCTATGAAATACACTGGACTACTTTACTATTACATTTGTGTTGGCTGTTTGTATTTTACCATACAACGTTTGTATTTACTGTTTTGTTAAAGATAGCTAACTTCCTCATTGCAAAATAATGTAAAATCAATTTATTAAATATTACTTGCAAATATGTTCCCTTGACCTGTCCAATATCGTATGTGCAACCTTACAGTTCTATGATTTGTATTAACTGTTTTGTTTAAGATAGATAATTTCCTTGCCACAAAATAATGTAAAAATTATTTTGTAAAAATTACTTGTAAATAGCTCTCTTGACCTATCCAATATCATATGTACAGCTGTACAATACTATGATTGCCTGGATCAATAAAAATACAATACAATACAGTACAATACATAATAGGACCATTTCCAGTCTCTGATGGATCGCTTTAAGTTA
Organism: Schistocerca serialis cubense; assembly: GCF_023864345.2. Taxonomy (NCBI): domain Eukaryota; kingdom Metazoa; phylum Arthropoda; class Insecta; order Orthoptera; family Acrididae; genus Schistocerca; species Schistocerca serialis. Next base: position 422,469,499 of record NC_064641.1, read on the forward strand.
TATCATTGACTGACAGAGATATGTGGTGGGTAGCAGCCAGACCTACTGCTGATATATCCTACAAGACTGTTGCCAATGTTTTCATCAACATATGGATTACATGTTTCAGTTGCCCTGTGTCACTCACTACTGACCAGGACAGACAGTCTGAGACCTCTCTATTCAATGAACTGTGTCATCTTTGAGGCTGCCAAGGTTTCCATACCACAGCATACCATTCACAGTCAAATGGTCTTATCCCACTAATGTGCCAACCTGAATGATGGACAGAAGCCCTTCTCTGAGTATTGCTTGGTGTCTGCACCACCCATAAGGAAGAACATGATCCATCTTTAGCCAAGACCCTGTTTGGCAAGACATTATCTTTTCCCACCAGTTTCATCATACATACAGGCTACATCCCCCACCGATCATGACCTGCCAGATCTCATCACCTGCATCTGACACCATATACAGAACCTGCATATAGCCCTCCCCCCCCCCCCCCCCTTCTGCCCATCTCCACAGGTCTTTGTCCATAAGGACCTGCATGCATGTGACGCTTTGTGTTGACACTTTGAGACCAGCCTCGCACCCTCTATATACAGTTCCCTAGTGTCTGTTAATAGACTGAAGCCAGCTTGGACCACCGGGTAATGGTCTCCTCAGCCATCATCTAGCCCTGCACCTGACCAACTGTTTTCTACCCCTTTCACACTGCACCTCAAACTCTCCAACTTTCTCCCCAAAGATATATCTGTGATGCTCATCGATGAAAACCTGGTCATCTTTGCTCAGTATGAAGACAGGACATCTAGGGCCAGCATGATTTTGCACCATTACCACCACTCTTAGTGTATATTGGCCAACATGGACTTGTGAGTCTGATGTCCTGACTCATCATTGGGGGCTCCCTCATCATAACCATCCCAGTTTATAGTGTGGCTGTCCCAGCTACAGCTGACAATAGTACTACACCATTGGATACTCCACCTTTGACACCCACCACTGGGGCTGCTACCAATGACAGCACACCAGCACCAGCTGCACCCTCCGGCCTCCTGCCTGCCTCAGAGACTACGAGATCTCCAGCATTACTGTGGCCATTGCCCCATCACAGACCAGTGCTGACAACTCGCCTCCTCACAATGCTTCCCTTTCTCCTATGTTCTGTTCAGGATTATGGGGCATGGAGGGATGGGGGATCGGGGAGGGGGGGGGGGGGCTCTGTGTCCACAATGACTATATGTTGCCTCTGGCACTCCATTATTACTTATGCACTCCTGCTTGTACCGCATTTCTTACAAGCCTTTCATGACCACGACACAAGGTCAAAACATGACTTCCTTGTTGATAGAAGAAACTGGAGTCTAGTTCAATGGAGCATACATTATTCAATTATAAATGTGTATAATGCATTTCCATTGAACTGAAAAATCTTACCAGTTAATGCTACAGTTTAAACGTAGATTAAAAAACTATCTTATGGAAAACCCTTTTTACTTTCTTAATGACTTCTTTAATGTAAACATTTCTGCATTGTAACTTTGATATGACACATTGTACCTGTAATAGGGATATTTGCTATTACCACTTTGTAATGGAATATGATAACCTATGTTAACATGGAAATTTTCTCTCAGGCTAATGATGTACTTCATTTCAATCAAATTTGTAACTTGTAATGTGGTATAATTTTAATATATTATTTGATTGTGTTAAAGCTCTGTTCACTGTTGAAAGTGCATAAGATTGTAATTATTAGGATGTTTTGCTCCTGTAGAGCATATTAGAATTTGTTTCTATTAACATCTGTAGGTACTGTTCTCATGTATAATTATGACTTGTTCCATATCCATGCAATTCTCTTGTGTACTGGATCAAAAGGGCACAAATGAATAAATAAACAAATAAATAAAATATTAACCCCCAATGTGGGTGCTGTCACCCAAACATTTTTGCTTATTTTTGTAACATCAGACTGCGTGAACTGTTACTCAAATTAAACATATAAATACATCTGTTACATTAATACAGAAGCCTGTCACATGACCTCATGTGATGGCAGAATGCATAGCCAATAATTTTCAAGAGCATTTCATTGAAGAATATCAGTGGTCTTGATAAAATATTTTAAAACTGAATTAAAAACAGTCTTGACTACAATAAAATATTTATTGGAAGTGGTAACTGGTTTCAGTCAAAATGTGGCCACCTTCAGACCATATTACATTGTGTAGGCAGATGGTGGCAATAAGCAACACAGGTATCATGGATCCATGACAGACAAATATTGCTATGTATATATGATTCACATCTTCCGAAAACTGAATTTTGGAAACAGTTTTTTTTTTTGCTGTTGTGTTTACACATTAGGGCCTGAAGCAATTTAGCTCAACTGGTCAGTCATCAGTTATTTTACACAAATGACTTCTGGAAATCAACTATTCTGGTTTCTGACCGAGGCATCACAATGGCTGTTTCTCTTCATTTAAATATTGTAGGCAGAAAATTTCATGCTCAGTGCTATATTTCTAATTCTCCTTCACTACACAAAAAGTCACACTGACCACATTAGGCAAAAATATTTAAAAACAAGGAGTAACATTATAACCCAAGCACATTTCAAAAGTGCTTGTGTGTTTACATGAGAATCAAAGTCAATTGTGGAAGAGAAAATCTAGCAGCTGCAGCTGGCTTACCTGAAGTGATAGTGTGGTATTTACATTACCAACCAGAAGCAGTTTTGGGAAATCAATTTATGAAATCTGGTTTTGGGAGCCTACATAAATGTAGCCTATGAACACACAACAGAGCTGTTGCCACTGAGCCTGTGAGGCCCTTTGTGCTCACCAGACTATTTGCAGCAGGTACTCACACTGAGCAGCTCATTAGCATTGTGCACACTTGAGAGTACTAAAATGTAAACTTTCACGGCCGGAAATATCATGTCCATTATAATTATCCGGGCTGTTATGCCGTGGTTGGTTGATGAATTCTGAGGTGATTCCCAACGTTTCGTCTCCGACTGCGGGAGACATTTTCAAGGGGGTCCGTAGCTTGATGGAAGGTCCAACACACACACTGGCTCGCTACTGTCAGTAGTGAGCCAGTGTGTGTGTTGGACCTTCCATCAAGCTACGGACCCCCTCGAAGATATCTCCCGCAGTCGGAGACGAAACGTTGGGAATCACCTCAGAATTCATCAACCGACCACGGCATAACAGCCCGGATAATTATAATGGACATGACACTTGAGAGTAACATGCTCACAAGTGGCTCATGAGCTGCACAGCGAAAATATTTGAGTGGTGAGCCTCACCTCAACATTTTGTGAAGCAAATTGCTAGTGGGTTGATTGACACTTATAACACTATGCCCTTTTGTGTACGGTTTTAAAGTCGCAGAGTGTGTAGGTGTGTTACACTGCCTGAAAGTCAGCTGCTGGCATTTCTTGTTACCTGGAGTTGTCATGTGAATCTTTCACTCAGACATGAGACATCACAAGTGCACTGATGGCTGTTGCTGCTTGTATCTGGATGTACCACACTCTGCTCTTGTGCATTGTTGCTCACTTTTGTTACCCAAGTAGGACACGGCTTTATTCACCAACACACTTTGCATTGTGTTGTGACATAGCTAGCCACTGCATTTCCTTAACAACATGGTAGGAACCATGCTTCTTGTGGGCATAACTAATGAGCACTCACCTGTGGGAAGGCACAAGAGGGAATTTGCTGGACAAGTGAAACAAAGCTACCTGATAAGTGACTGATGTGGAGTGAGGGCTGTACAGAGCTTCATTACACAGATGCAGTGCTCTTTCCACAACTATCATACACACTTGCAAATGACTTATGAGCCATGTATCACCTTTATTGTATGCTGGAAGGAAAGTTTTCTCATAAGCTACTATTGGCATACTGACTGTTACACTGTCCAGTTACATTAATGTGACCACCTGTCAGAAGCCTGAATAACCACCCTTTGCAGCAGGGACCACTGGTAAGACATGCAGGAAGAAAGTCCATGAGGTCAGGAAGGTACTGACAGGGATGTAGTGCCTTGCTGATTCCAGGTTTCTCAGCTGAAGATCCATGGGGTGAACAGGCTGATGAAGCTGGTAGCATAGGTTTAAATACAGGGAGTTTGGTGGAAAGGAGAATATGGTAAATTCATCCTGGTGCTCTTCACACCATGTGTGTGCACTGTATTTTTGTGATACATTACATGGTCCTGCTGATAGATGCTATCATGCAAAGGAAAAACAAACTGCTTGTACCGTTGGACATGGTCCCCAAGGATAGATTCATTGTGTTCTCCTGAACGATAAGTTCACCTGGGGAATAGTATGAAAACATTCACCAGACAATAATGCCCCATTTATTTTATTTATTTATTGTATTTTTTTGCATGGAGACACCAACTGGTGTCTTTTGCAGACGTCATAGCATTTTTTTTACAAGTTTAGTACAGTCATATATAAAAAAAAACAAAGATGATGTGACTTACCAAATGAAAGTGCTGGCAGGTCGACAGACACACAAACATACACACAAAATTCAAGCTTTCGCAACAAACTGTTGCCTCATCAGGAAAGAGGGAAGGAGAGGGAAAGACGAAAGGATGTGGGTTTTAAGGGAGAGGGTAAGGAGACATTCCAATCCCGGGAGCGGAAAGACTTACCTTAGGGGGAAAAAAGGACGGGTATACACTCGCACACACACACATATCCATCCACATATATACAGACACAAGCAGACACACAAGCAGACATATTGTCTTTAAATATTGGTCTTGAGGATCTTCTAGGAGCACAATGTGTTTCTGGACTTTTGAATGTCCTGTTGCTGCAAACTGATCTTCCTACTCCATTGTTCGTTACTGTCCTCTTGACAAAATTGTGGTTGATTTCTGGTACTGTAATTTTTCTTGCTGTGGTATTATTTGCTTGGTTCCATCTGGATCCTTCCACTCAAGTGATATTGCAGGCTTTAGTTGATTTGTTGGAGAGATGACTGCAAGTAAAGTTCTGGCCAATTCTTCCTTGCCATTAGCATATACTGGCCTTGACCATCTGATGATTGTTGCTGGGTGTTTGCTCTCAGATGTTGCACATGACAACAGCCATCCGTCCCATGGAGCACAAAACATGATTCATCAGAAAAAGCCACCTGTTGCCACTCAGTGGGTGTGCAATTGTAGTATTGGCATGCAAATTCCAGCCTTTGTTGCTGACAAACAGCAGTCACATGGGTGCTTGAACCATGTGCCTGCTATGGAGGTTCTCTTCACAGCAATGTTCACTCAGCAATTGTTGAGAAGACACTGTTGGTAGTCCCTTAGTTCACCTGGGTGGTCTGCTGTTTAACAGATGCACATTTATTCACCCATACACAACTATGCAGTCATTCTCATGCTTGTCACCTATAGGCCTCGGCATACTCCAGTTGCCTTGGCACCTGTTCTGGGCAATACCATTTTGCCCTGCATGGTATACTTTAACCCTGGCAGCATATGGAGAGTTTACAAACTTATTCATTTTGGAAGTGCTTTCACACTTAGCCTGAAAGTGAATGGCCATGCTCTTTTGGACGTCAGATAAATTGCTTCTTTTCCACATTATGATAACTATTGCACTGTTTTCCATCTCCCCCAACATGCTTTACATACCCTCCACTACTAGTGCTAACACCTGAGTGGTTATTGCACATTGATATCAAAAATATGTGGTGGCCACATTAATGGACTGGACCATGTAACAGAGCAGTGTATATCATTGTCAACTATGTCCTCAATTGTATTATACTTGTTGGGAGACAAAATCATTATTAATGTAAATGAAAAGAAAATTCATTTTGTTGTATTTTTCTATACTTTCATCCTAATTTGAGACCCTCCAGATTTATGTGCTCAATGTGCCTATACAGTGTAGAGAGCATACAAGGAGTCCCTCACAAGGATTGTAAATAGTCATCTCCAAAATGGGGAAACTGGGACTAAAAACAGAAAAAAAGGTGTGATCACCAACTGTTTCCAGTAATTCTGTTGCTATGATTCTATGTCTAGCCTCTTAGCTTCTTTATGTGTTGAAATGTGTCAGCATAGTGCTGGGCTGATAGTTTTCATATTTCACCATTCGCACTGATTAACAGAAATCCATATGATGATTGTGCCAGTTCACAGGTATCTGTGTATTGATGTCACAGGTATCAGTCATTGACAAGACTGAGCTGCTAACATCCATCTAATTTCTCTTTTTCTATCTGTCTATTTAGCTGTATGGTCAATGAGCTGCCCAATTCTGCTGAGGTGTGGGCGAGCCATGCAGCAGGCAGTATAAAAGCTACTGTGAGTGGAGTAGAAAGAAAATATAAAAAAAAAAAAAAAAACTTGGAAGCCACTTGATCATGGTATGGAGACAAACACACTATTTTGGTGGAAGCAGAAGAGAGTCGCAGAGTTGTGTTAAGAAAATCAGCTCATCACTCCATTACCGATGTGTTGTTGCTGCTGATAGGCCACAGCATATGCAGGACCTGCCACTCTGAGTTGTAGATTCTGGTGAGAATACCTTGCAGCATGGGCTATCATGGGAGGAGAATGATTAGGTGCTGTAGATAATTTCTTTTAATCCTGGTTAGGCAATACAACTTGGTATTTCATCTTGTAGTAAAGGGCTCATCCATGACTGACTGGGCTTAGATATTTGCATGCCAAATCATTTTCTGATTTCTGGTATGATTGGAGCAATCAATTTGTCTCCAATGGTGATTATGCATTTGACGGACAGACTTGTTTAGATTTACCTAATCCATTCCCTGTTTCTGTCACATGCAGATCTAAGACACAGTCAAACTGTACTGATATTCATTTCTTGTATTTCCTTTCATTTAATACTTTCTTAATCACATTAATGTATGGCTTCCTTTTATGTGTGAGCTACCAGAGAGTAAATAAAATTGGGGTTAACCTGGACCAAGATTCCCAGTTTAGTGGATAGCTAACCTTCCCCAATTATTTATCTCTTAATAATTTTGTGGGAACTGACACCCTAAACACAGTTATAAGGGCCTTTATTTTCTCGTTATGTGATCCATTGCACTAAAACCTCCATTACATATCTAAGTTTGTGGGGAGTGATCAATCTGTCAGTCAGTCTAGCCAGAACAGATTACTAAACTGACTGAAAGGTTCATCAGCTCAAGATGATTTCTTGCAGTGTGTTTCAATCCATTTTCCAATGGTTCAAACTATATTGCTGTTCACTTCATCTAGCAACAACACTTGAACCTGGAAACTTATTGACTAACCAGATACGTAAAATGGATGGAATATCAAACAATTGCCACTCTAGCTCTACTGCATGCTTCAAAAGTATGGACAATGACAGAAAATATGATCTTAAAAGTATGTCAAATATTTCCAAATGAAATATTCAATGTACAAACCATTGTCATAAGTAGACACTTTGTATGTCCAAAAAATAACTGAATTCGTAGATAATTTCCAGTGTAATACATTGTGATGCTGAGTGAATGCTGCATGTAAAATACTAAATGTATTCCTCACTCACCCTGTTAGCAAATGACATACAGAGGGCTGTAGCCCAGACACTGATGCTGTTGATGACTGAAGGCTTAATAACTGTCAGTGATGAGGTGTTTAGCAACCCAAATGGAGACATGACATGTTGATTTACTACTTTCTTATTCAAGTGCAGCTAGTAAGTAATTTATTCTGCACAGCTATGCCAGAAAGAAATGTGAAATCTTTTTAGAGAATGGTAGTGAGCTATGTTTCCAGTATGCCAGCCGTTTTGGTAGCCATCATGTTGGACATAACTTGTAATTTCCTTAAGATGTCTTCATTTCTTAGCCATTCTTGAGTTATGTCACATTTTGTGTGGAACAAGGCCCATGCTGGTGGTAAAACTCATAAAAGCTGTACTATGTTCTCAACATGTTGTCCAGCACATTTTAAAGCTGTTGTTATCCACTGTTTCCATTTCTAAGAGACTCTAAATAAAGAGTTATATCACTTAGCTACGGAGGCCCTTCTTAGTAGACTTATGTATGAAATGTCCATGGATAATTATGTACAACATTTCTTGAGAAAAGAATCTTTGGGCTCAACTATTAAAGACTGGTTCAGATATGTGGACCACGTACTGTGTATGTGGACAGGCTCTACAAGACAGCAATGTAAATTTTTCATAACTTAAACAGTCAACATAAAAATATTCAGTTCACATTGGAGATTAGCAACAAATCCATAAACTTCCTAGATCCAACCATTTTGTAAGTACCATACACAAACACATTGTTTCAACATTAATAGACAATTGACAACTATAGAAGACTAATAGGCAAACTCCTGGGTTCAAAGTCTATTCTGGCAAACAGTTTAATCTGCCAGGGTCTTTCACTTCAGTGCACACTCTGCTGCAGAGAGAAAATTCAATCCCCCACACTATGGCTAGGCCACATCTCAGTAACATCCTTTCTTCCTGGACTGCTGCCCCACAAGTTACACAGCATAACTTATGAGGAGTTTGGAAGGTAGGAGATGAGGTAATGGCACAAGTAAAGCTGTGAGGATGGAATGTGAGTTGTAGTTGGGTAAACAAAGGTCATGCCCATGAAAGGCAAAGGTCATGCATCTGAGTCTTGGTCAGGCATATAGTTTTAATATGTCAAGAAGTTTCACAACAACACCTTCTTGCTCAAAACATCCAATAGTATACAGGTATGTAGCTCTCTCCTCAGTGGTGTGCAGTCCCTTATTTGTTCCCGTGTCAAAACATGATTTCAAACTACAATTAGACACAATTATGTTTATTACCCCAACCAATTACTTTATCCTGAATGACCACTCCTTGCATACTAAACAAAAAACTGAAAACTATACCCTTCCTTTGTTTTCCCTCTGCTGTTTTTTCCAGTGTTTGTAGTAAGTGGTGTTCAGTTTCATACTTAGGACAATTATCACAAAGTGTAGCCAAAATGATGAAATCCTGCAACTATAGGATTTTGCAGTGTGTGAATAACACCACTCCACAGTGTATTTTCTGTTGTAAAGATAAGACCTGTTACTAGTCAACAGTGGGCTACACAGAATTACTGGTCCCAGTTGTCAAAAGTTTTATAGTGGTCACTCAGGCAGAGACATAGCAATTATGTTGGCTGAACATGAATGCAGCTGGAGGTTGCAGAATTATGATTCCACATTTGTGGAGGACCCACTGAGAGAGGGTCACAGCTGCCAACAGTTCCATGTCCTCTACATGTCAGAGGCCATAAACTTAATCCAATGGAAGACCTGAAAATCAAAAAACTTCTGACTCACAGTCCTGATTTAATACTAAATGATCAAACACAGCTCAGTACTTCCCATCTTAATATTCACTTAATCCTCTCTGTTTTTCATCACTTTCCATGCTGCATGTTTCTTTCTGATTCTTCATTTTTCTTTGTTCATTCATTTTATTGTGACTGTCTACATACTCCATCATTCTGTTGTTTTATGATATGTACATCTTCCTTATAGTAATGAAGAACAAGTTATCATATCATTGACATACAGGGTATAAATGAAAGTGTCGAGTGGAAGACAATGAAACAAGGAAGTAATTCTAATAAACACATGTCTCAAAAGCAATGGCTTCCCCCCTATGATGTATTATGACTGATAAGTGAACACCTCATGATCGAGTCCCTGAGGTTCCAACTTAAGGATAGGTACTTGAGAACAAACACATTAGAACAAGTATTCCACATGGCCACTGTTCATGTGAAGGCAGGCCTTGGCATGTCTCCTCATCAGCACCTGACACTTTCAAAACCCCACAGTCATGTTCTTGATACATTGACAGCTATTGATAATGTAGGGCTGAAATACACAAAAGTTGTTAAAGATGACCATGCAAAAAAATTCAAAAGGTTTCAATTCAAGGGAGCTGGGAGGCAGTGGTATGAGTGCTTGTTGTTGAATATTGTTGCTACATATTCACACATACCCCATGAAAATGTTCCAGAGCACCATCATGCATGTACCACATATGCATTCTTTCACTATGACATCCAAACAAATATCAACAGTACTGTAACACTGGTATGACTGTCCTCAAGCAAACATTATGTTGGGAGAACCATTTGTCTCTGAACCTATGTCTATTACTATTATTTGCTTGTTTCATTGTCCTCTACATGCCCCTTTCATTTGTACCTGTAATAGGCAAACATCCTGTACTATTTGGTTAATCTATATACTGTTACAACTGTTTATTCTATCTTTTGTTCTGTTTCTGTTCCACCATCCATATGTAAAAACTCTTCAAGCTCTTCTTCAGTATTTTCATGTTGCATTAATTTTATTTTATTGTGATTGTTGACGTAATTTAAACTGTTATATAGAATATGTTTCTTGAGTTTTAGCCTTAATGGTTTTGGTTTGTTTCCTATATATTTGTTTGCTGTCTGACTTGAAGACTTATAGTCACAGTACCACCACACTGTCAAAGATGACATTTAATATGTGTTTGTACCTCCCTCTTGATGTGTAACATCTTTCTCAAATTGTTAATGAATATTGTGCTGTCTTTGATGATATTAGTCAGTTAAAGTCTCATTATGGCTTTACGAGATGAAAACAGTTTAAGAAATTTAATTAACACTGTTGCACATGCGCAATATTGTTTTGTCATTTATAATTACAAAGCTGTTCCAGCGAGAAGCAACAAAAGAATCAGTTAACATCCTTAAACATATGTGAAAGTAAAAATTCTAAGATCTGTTGCAGTGTTGTGATCAAAAAGTATTACCTTAGTGTGTTGTCAGTATCTAATATAACTTATTAATGTAACAACAAAGATAATCAATTACTGATAATATAAAACTAGCACTACAACATGTCCTCAGTTTTCACCACCCACCTGCCCCTAATTTATGTTAGTTTCTTCTGTCTCAGCGTTTAGTCCCAGTAACTACTCTTTTCTTCTCTCCATTTACTTTCCTACATCTTTAATTTTCTGATTTGTCTTTTTTTGCCTTCCCCCATCCCACTTCCATTACAAAAATGCACTTGGCGTTTCACTCTTATTAACTCATGTTCAATGTTTTAGTACTAATCTCTGTCTTGCATATTACCCTGTCTTCCACCTAAAGCTCTCAGATTTTAAGATTTCATCCGGTGCAGTTCCCAACAATCAGTCTTTCCTTCTCATCCTTTCTGTTAAGTCTCCCCTGACATGGGGTTCTGGGTGACTTTTGTGAACTGTACCTCTTTCTCTAAACCTCTCCAATTCTTTTCCTTCACCCTTCTTCCTTCCCCTTCAACTCTTCTGTCAGAAGGAGCCACTGACTCTAAAAGATTGTAAAAGTTAAATCCTTTTGTGTGTGTGTTCCCCTGCCGCTGCTTGGTGAATAGATTTATATTATAATTTGTTAATGACTATTTAAAGATGGATGTGAGGAGACAGACTTGTAAAATGATTGTTATAGTACTGTGATTATCAGCCAAACACTTTATTTCATTGTTATATACTGATGCATTTAAAACAATCAGTTGGTCTCTTCCAGAAGGAGCAATAATTTATTATAATGAAAGGAGTAGTATTCAACTAAGGAAATCAGGAAGCCAAATAGTGGAAAATCGAGGATGAAATGTAACAATATTATGAAAAGGGTAGTTGCTACTCATCATATAGTGGAGATACTGAGCCTCAGATATGCACAACAAAAAGAATGTCAGAAACTGGGCTTTCAGCCAACTAGGCCTTCATCAGAAACAGATAATCAGAAACAGATAAAACACACACACACACACACACACACACACACACACACACACACACACACACACACACACACACACACACACATATATATGATATCAATATAATGGAAGGAAACATTCCACGTGGGAAAAATTATATATAAAAACAAAGATGAGGTGACATACCGAACAAAAGCGCTGGCAGGTCGATAGACACACATCATTTATTAATTTTGCTAAGAATTCTTTGTCTTTCTATTGAAGGCAGATGGAGAGAAAAAGACTTTAAATTGCTGTAAGCAGAATAAAAGAAGGTAGTCACTCAGGAACAGCCGAGCAAAGTCGAGACAAGTCGACACATGGGGACACACGATGCTGTGAATCGGAATCCGCACTAGCCTACGCGGAGCGGGACGAGGGGCGAAGGAATTTATCTATTTGTGTGTCTATCGACCTGCCAGCGCTTTCGTTCGGTAAGTCACCTCATCTTTGTATATATATATATATATATATATATATATATATATATATATATATATATATATATACTCCTGGAAATTGAAATAAGAACACCGTGAATTCATTGTCCCAGGAAGGGGAAACTTTATTGACACATTCCTGGGGTCAGATACATCACATGATCACACTGACAAAACCACAGGCACATAGACACAGGCAACAGAGCATGCACAATGTCGGCACTAGTACAGTGTATATCCACCTTTCGCAGCAATGCAGGCTGCTATTCTCCCATGGAGACGATCGTAGAGATGCTGGATGTAGTCCTGTGGAACGGCTTGCCATGCCATTTCCACCTGGCGCCTCAGTTGGACCAGCGTTTGTGCTGGACGTGCAGACCACATGAGACGACGCTTCATCCAGTCCCAAACATGCTCAATGGGGGACAGATCCGGAGATCTTGCTGGCCAGGGTAGTTGACTTACACCTTCTAGAGCACGTTGGGTGGCACGGGATACATGCGGACGTGCATTGTCCTGTTGGAACAGCAAGTTCCCTTGCCGGTCTAGGAATGGTAGAACGATGGGTTCGATGACAGTTTGGATGTACCGTGCACTATTCAGTGTCCCCTCGACGACCACCAGTGGTGTACGGCCAGTGTAGGAGATCGCTCCCCACACCATGATGCCGGGTGTTGGCCCTGTGTGCCTCGGTCGTATGCAGTCCTGATTGTGGCGCTCACCTGCACGGCGCCAAACACGCATACGACCATCATTGGCACCAAGGCAGAAGCGACTCTCATCGCTGAAGATGACACGTCTCCATTCGTCCCTCCATTCACGCCTGTCGCGACACCACTGGAGGCGGGCTGCACGATGTTGGGGCATGAGCGGAAGACGGCCTAACGGTGTGCGGGACTGTAGCCCAGCTCCATGGAGACGGTTGCGAATGGTCCTCGCCGATACCCCAGGAGCAACAGTGTCCCTAATTTGCTGGGAAGTGGCGGTGCGGTCCCCTATGGCACTGCGAAGGATCCTACGGTCTTGGCGTGCATCCGTGCGTCGCTGCGGTCCGGTCCCAGGTCGACGGGCACGTGCACCTTCTGCCGACCACTGGCGACAACATCGATGTACTGTGGAGACCTCACGCCCCACATGTTGAGCAATTCGGCGGTACGTCCACCCGGCCTCCCGCATGCCCACTATACGCCCTCGCTCAAAGTCCGTCAACTGCACATACGGTTCACGTCCACACTGTCGCGGCATGCTACCAGTGTTAAAGACTGCGATGGAGCTCCGTATGCCACAGCAAACTGGCTGACACTGATGGCGGTGGTGCACAAATGCTGCGCAGCTAGCGCCATTCGATGGCCAACACCGCGGTTCCTGGTGTGTCCACTGTGCCGTGCGTGTGATCATTGCTTGTACAGCCCTCTCGCAGTGTCCGGAGCAAGTATGGTGGGTCTGACACACCGGTGTCAATGTGTTCTTTTTTCCATTTCCAGGAGTGTGTGTGTGTATATATATATATATATATATATATATATATATATATATATATATATATATATATATATATATATATATATATCTAAAAACAAAGATGATGTGACTTACCAAATGAAAGTGCTGGCAGGTCGACAGACACACAAACAAACACAAACATACACACAAAATTCAAGCTTTCGCAACAAACTGTTGCCTCATCAGGAAAGAGGGAAGGAGAGGGAAAGACGAAAGGATGTGGGTTTTAAGGAAGAGGGTAAGGAGTCATTCCAATCCCGGGAGCGGAAAGACTTACCTTAGGGGGAAAAAAGGACGGGTATACACTCGCACAAACACACATATCCATCCACACATATACAGACACAAGCAGACATATTTAAAGACTTTAAATATGTCTGCTTGTGTCTGTATATGTGTGGATGGATATGTGTGTTTGTGCGAGTGTATACCCATCCTTTTTTCCCCCTAAGGTAAGTCTTTCCGCTCCCGGGATTGGAATGACTCCTTACCCTCTTCCTTAAAACCCACATCCTTTCGTCTTTCCCTCTCCTTCCCTCTTTCCTGATGAGGCAACAGTTTGTTGCGAAAGCTTGAATTTTGTGTGTATGTTTGTGTTTGTTTGTGTGTCTGTCGACCTGCCAGCACTTTCATTTGGTAAGTCACATCATCTTTGTTTTTAGATATATATTTCCTACGTGGAATGTTTCCCTCTATTATAACCATATCATTAATTTGAACCCAACAATTACGTTTGTTATTGTCGCTGTTGCATCTCGAAATCTTTCCTGTCGTCTTATTTTCTCTTTGGTCTTTAAATATGTCTGCTTGTGTCTGTATATGTGTGGATGGATATGTGTGTTTGTGCGAGTGTATACCCGTCCTTTTTTCCCCCTAAGGTAAGTCTTTCCGCTCCCGGGATTGGAATGACTCCTTACCCTCTTCCTTAAAACCCACATCCTTTCGTCTTTCCCTCTCCTTCCCTCTTTCCTGATGAGGCAACAGTTTGTTGCGAAAGCTTGAATTTTGTGTGTATGTTTGTGTTTGTTTGTGTGTCTGTCGACCTGCCAGCACTTTCATTTGGTAAGTCACATCATCTTTGTTTTTAGATATATATTTCCTACGTGGAATGTTTCCCTCTATTATAACCATATCATATATATATATATATATATAACTCACACACACGTGACCACACTCTCTGGCTACTGCAACTAAGCTCAGAAAGAGTCTGCCTTCAGTAGCCAGAGACTGTTGTTATGTGTGTGTGTGTGTGTGTGTGTGTGTGTGAGTAGCGTTTTCGTGAGTGTGTTTGTGTATTTCTGATAAAGGACTAGTGGTTGGAAGCTCACCTTCTGACAATCTTTTTTTTGTGCCTATTTGTGACTGAGGATCTGAACAATTGCAAAATTTTAAGTACCTTGGAAGCAGGATAGACACCGACTGGAAGTGCACCACAGAAATTAAAACAAGGATAGCAATGGCAAAAGAGACGTTTTATAAGAAAAAGAGAATCTTCTGCAGCGGATTGGACATAGAACTCAAAAAGAGACTCATAAAATGTCTTGTATGGAGTGTTCTTCTATATGGCACTGAAACGTGGACTATGAGGAAAAAAGACAGAGAAAGGCTGGAGGCTTTTGAGATATGGACATGGTGGAAGATGGAAAGAATAAGTTGGATGGACAGAGTAAAAAATGAAGAGGTACTGAGAAGAGTGGGAGAGAAAAGACAGTTACTAGATGTAATAAAGAGAAGAAAAAGAAATTGGATTGGGCATATATTAAGAAAGAATGACGGACTGATAAAAACAGTTTTAGAAGGTTATGTAGAAGGGAAAAGGAAGCAAGGAAGGAAGAGATTCCAGACACTGGATGACATACAACAACATACAGCAGCCTTAAGAAGGAAGCAATGGATCACAGAAAATGGAGAGGCAAAGGACCTGCTAATATAGCAGATAACTGATGATGATGATGATGATCTCCACTATATAGTAACAACCCTCCTTTGTGTAATATTTAAATTAGGAAGCCATTACACCAGAGAGTTACCAACCTTTTTCTCTTGTCATTCCATTTCTGGAACACCCTTCCTATGAGAAAATATGCATAGTAGGCTATCCACTGGGCAACAATTGTATAGGATTGGCAAGAGAGATGTCAGTTTCTTTTCTGGAAAGCTTTTTTGTTGGAATGAGCTGTATGGCAAACAGACTGAAGTTATGAGAGTAGCCAGATAGCACTGGTAGAGTTAGATCATGTTACGGTGTGCCCTTCAAGATTTTAATATTTTGTGCTGTCATTGATGCAATGGAGAAAGGTGATAATTAGCCCCTGAAATAGTAAATCATGTAAATTGTAGCCATGGAGGCAAAACATCTCTAGGGATATTTATGGTGTTGCAAATGTTGCAACATCTTATTTTAACAGTAATTCCGAGATAGACATTATGGTGTGTTTAGTATCTAAATAATATGAGGCTTGAAGATACTGTGAAACAATTTTGCACCAGATTCACAACTGCACTGTTTCTGACAAGGCAAGCTATTAACAATTTATTTTGTAATTGTACATGTAAAGGAAAGCTGCACTTGTGTTACCATAAACTTTTCGATTAATACAGTAACAATTAATTCTCTGAATTGTCACGTTCTTATTTGAAGTACATCCTATTCACTTTGCTTGAATTCTATAAAAATTATTATTTTGTAAGTGGGAAAGTAATTGCATCTAATGCAACATTTGTGTAAGAAAGTAGAGATATACAACTCTGATGGATCACATTGTCACAGTACTTCCTGAAAGTAATTTGTTCGATATCTAAAGACTGAAATAAATTCAGTCTGATATTAGTGACTAATTTCATTTTTCTTTGCAAAAGTTTGTAAAGTGACAAGGAGTATCCTGTTAGTTGCATTTTGGTGTTAAATGCAAAATTTACATTTCTAAAAAATAAATTTATTAATTGTTTTAAGTTTAATGAACAGAATTACTTTCAAAATTCATTCCCTTAGGACCAGTGGCTGGTGTTAGTGTAATTATTGATCTTCAGGGGGAAAGTTATCATCATGAGTTAGTATTGGCTCACAGCTCAGTGATGAACACCGACATTGTGCTTCAGTGAGAATTGTTAATTATCAAAATGAGAATTAAATGTAAAAAGTGAAGTGAAATGTATACTTCACTTCCTGATACAGTGACCTGTACAGTTTCTGCTAAACACTCTGGAAAAAATACGACAGCTTAATTAATGTTTGAACAGGTACACACATGGTTAACATTTGTAAGAGAGTTCAGTTCAATTGAAACCAATGCTCAAAGTACAAAACTTATCATTTTTATTTACTAGCAAAATTAAATGCCATGAAAGACATCCAAGCCTGCAGCAAAATGATACAGTTTAGCAAGTACCATCAACCACTCGTAATAAAAGTTGATAAATGTTCATGTCTTTCATCTAAAGGTGGTGACTTTAAATAGTTATCAGAATGTCCTGGGTGACAGATTGGAACCCAGCCACTGATCCAAATTTTAATAAAAGTCATTGGCAGTGGTGGCCAAGGAATTGTGACACAAGAAGTCATCCCTGTTCTGCAAACAGCCTTGACATAGAGAGCACGGAAATGGGCATGGCTTCAGAGCAATCCTTTGGCTGAGGGGTGGGAAACTGTCCATAAAGGAAGAAGAAGCAGCAGTGCCCAATGGCATGAAGATGCAGAATGCAATGGAAGCTGGTAATGAATCAGCCTCCTATAACATTACCTTTTTTTATATATAGAGATAGCTGATATCATGTATAAACTCAAATCTCACATAGGTTAAAATTATCTCAGCTGTTTCATTAAAAGAATTAATATTATTTTGTATGTGATGTATTATATTTTAGGCTAAAATGTATAAAAAGAAATTAATGTGTTACAATTGACATGTACTAACAGTTAAAATTACTCTTCTTTTAAAAAATATTTGAAATTTCAAAATTTATGGCATATTTAAAATTCATATTATTAATTGTACAATCTAACGCTAATTATTAAATATATTTCTGGACTCAGTTATAAAATACTGTTCTTTCTAGATGATGATTCCTCTGTTGTCAAGAATATATGTAAACTCTTTTGCTTTGTAAGCTCTTTGGAAATTGTGAGTACTGCAGAATGTAAGGAGTGGTGGGCATGCCTCAAATGGAAATGCATGTATTTTGCTAAACTTGTCAACAACAATGTAATTATTGGTTTTTTGAATGTCAAAATTATAAAGTTGGTGTGATTTAGAAGAATGTGATAAAATAAAAAGATATTTACAGCAACAGGAAATCTTCAACAGTTTTTTAGTGCAACAAGAACCCATAATGTTAAATCAAAATTTTCAGCTGCAAGAATGTACCCCTAGACAAGACTTTGAGCCATCCACAACAACAAAGAGATAATCAAGATAAGTAAAAAAGTTATTATTTTGTAATCTTACTCCTCTCAAATCTTTTAGTGACGATACTAACACAGTGAATTTAATAGTGATGTGTGAGATGGTAAGATTACAAGTGGGGGCTCAGCTGGAAACTATTGACTGATAACAAAGTTTTGTCTGTTGCAGAAGAAGGATGGATTTTGGATATGTGTATTTGCAATTTTTATGTAAATAAAGATTCAGAAGCTCCAATTACTCTATGTAAGAAGACTAGAGAACTGCCCAACAAAGTCATATCAAGAGTTATGAGAATTTCATATGATATCAACAATGATGGACTGTACGAACTGAAAGGGGACTCGACAACTACGACAAAGGACATCAGAAAAGATAAGTACAAATCATTTGTGAAATTAATCTTTATTGGTGGACTCGTGTGATTGCTAGCAAAATGAAAAGAGACAAGGGTAGTGGCGATGAAATGAAAGCTGTAGGACCCAGACTAGACATGTTTGAACCAAGTGAAAGTGTGGTTAGTAAAGAAACAGTGAAAACTGATATTTTGCAGTTGATTTTAGTAAAGAGGAAATGAAGACAGACAACAATAGGAAATTTAGTGCAGTTAATGATCAGTTAACCAAAAAATTTATGTCACTACAAGGACAATTAAATGAACTGAAAAGTAAAACAGTGACAAAATGGACAGAGTACAATATCAAATAGACCAGCTTAGCAATCAAGTTTTGGAGCTAAAAAATGGGTTGTCAGATGGATTAAAAAGTATGAATGGAAACTTCGATGTATTAGAAAATAAATTTATTGTTTTGGAAAATGAGTTAATGGCCCAATCGGCACAGCAAGTGAAGAATGTTTATGATGTGAGAGCTCAACAGAAATCTGTAACAGAAAGAATGGAATGGGACTTTAATAGTTCAGATAAAAAATATGTTAAATGTTCAAAAGAGTACACTAACTAATGTAAATGTTTTAGATCAAAAAATCTCAGTATTTCAGGAAAATTTCATTCACAACGATCTGTATTCAAACAATGGTATTGCATGTTCCAACACTACAATCAAAAGTTTTCCTTCAGACAATTTACATCCAGTGGATTTTCTATACCACTGTAGAGATAGTTTTTTTGTCAGGCATGAGTGACTACCAAAAGATCAAATTTGTTAAAATATGTCTTGAAGGTGAAGCTCTGTTGTGGGTAAATCTAAATTTAAGACAGTGAGAGGCATACAAAAGCTTCAAAAAAAGTTTTTTAAATAAATTTTGGTCAGGAAATGAACAAGGGAGAATCAAAAATTAAATTTCTCAGTGGTCCAAGTTATAGGAATAGGGATGGTACACTGAAAGAATTTTGTAAGAATCAACTTAAGAAATTAGCTTACCTTGACAAGCCATTTGATGAAATGACTAAAAAGGAGATTACCAGAAATGTTGGAGTGTGATTTAGTACATGAACCTGACGATTATGTAGAACAATTCGTATAATATGTAGAATGCTTGATAGGGCAGTAGAAAGAAACATGTACCATAATAACTGAAATGATAGAGATCACAATAGTAACAACCACAGAAACAGAGATTGTTGTAACATTAATTAGGGTCTACATGGTAATAGAGACAGAAATTTTGAACCTCAACAGAATAATGTTGATAACCATGTGCAATATGATAGGAGAAACAATGATACAGGCAGCTATTCAGGAACAGGAAACGGTGGTCTGCCTCAATGAAGGTCCACAGTTTTGGGACGAGGGGCACAACAAGTACAGGACCCCCAATTTACATGTACATTTAGACAATAATAATAGTATTAATAATGTAACACAGGTATCTGATGTTGAATGGAAGGAACATCAGATTTCTCACATATATTTTAATCAAAAGTTTTGGAATACTGTGTTTAATTATAATGATGTAGATACTAATCACAAACCAGAATGTCAGAGTAACGAGAATTTTGATGTAGTGTGTACTAATGATTTCTGCTCTTGGTTGGGAAACAGTATTATTGATGTATGTGAAACAGGTAATTACTGTATTGGATCTGAATTAGGTGGTATGTTTGATGTAGATGAGAATGAGAGCTGTGAAATGACAGATGTTAGTAAGTATGAGACTGGTAGCTTATTGCAAATGTATGTAGCTGAGGTATGTGACTTTCATAGTGATGAGACTTGTGTTGTTAATGATATTGTTGATGAAGTAGTATTGGAAGAATATGATGATGATGATGATGAAGAGTATCAGGTTTTTATGGAGTTTAACAATAATGAAGTTTCAGACCTTTTTGTGAATACCACCACTCCGTCTTCAGGTCGCAAGTGGCCCATCAGAACCATCCAACCACCGTATCATCCTCAGTTGTGGATGTGGATAGGAGGGGCGTATGGTCAGCACACCACTCTCCCGGTTATTACGAATTTTGTGAATACGGGTAAGGTAAATGATGTATGTGACAATGTAAGTGAGAGTCATGGAATACCTGTCCAGTCAAAGCAGTTTTTCATTAATGTTATGCAGAGTAATGACCAAATAGTAAAGGTGAGTTATCTGTAAGCCTTTAGAATAAAGCTGAAAATATTTTGAAGTTTGTTTGGGACCAAATTGATGAGAACGTAGGTAAATTTGCATTCCAGAATAAGTTGGCTGTGGTTGGTCAAAATCTGCATCCAAATTGGTGGAGTAAAGTGAAAGAAGGTCTTTCTAGGAAATTAATTTTGACAGTGATATATTTTGTGTTCCTTCTGTAATAAGTGATGTTAGTTGTGCTATGGAACCTATTCAGTGTGTTCAGTTCTTACCTGACAACTTGAGTAACCAAAGTAATGCTATGATACCAGTAAAGTTGATAAAACCCTCCAAAAACAGTGCAGATGTAGCATCTGATGAAAGAGGCCATACCTGTGCAATTTGATACAATTGAAATCTCACCCACTTCTACCTCTGAAATTAGGAAAATAATAAACTTGCTTAAAAGCAAAAACTCACATGGAATTGATGGCATTTCCAGCAAAATACTAAAAGCTTGTTCTCAACAGATAAGTAAGATTCTCAGCCACCTGTGTAATAGCTCTCTGTAAGAGGGCATTTTCCCTGATAGACTGAAATATGCTATTGTTATACCTTTGCATAAAAGGGGGATAGATGTGATGTCAACAATTACCATCCAATCTCCCTTCTAACAGCTTTATCCAAAATTTTTGACAAAGTGATGTATTCAAGAGTAGCTTCACATATCTGTAAAAATGAAGTACTAACAAAATGTCAGTTTGGTTTCCAGAAAGGTTTTTCAACAGAAAATGCCATATATGCTTTCACCAATCAAATTTTGAATGATCTGAATAACCGAACACCACCCATTGGGATTTTTTATGATCTCTCAAAGGCTTTTGATAGTGTAAATCATGAAATTCTGCTAGACAAGCTCAAGTATTGTGGCATGAGTGGGACAGTGCACAAATGGTTTAATTCATACCTAACTGGAAGAAAGTTGAAATAAGCAGTTCTCATAATATGCAAAGATCAGCACATTCCTCAAACTGGGGAACTATCAAGAATGGGGTTCTACAAGGGTGAGTCTTGGGTCCTTTGTTGTTCTTAATATATATTAATGACTTGCCACTCTATATTCATGAAGAGGCAAAGTTAGTTCTCTTTGCTGATGATACAAGTATAGTAATCACACCTGACAAACAAGAATTAACTGATGAAATTGTCAATAATGTGTTTCAGAAAATTAATAAGTGGTTCCTTATCTTAGTAAAGTAGCTTACTACGCCTATTTTCACTCATTGCTTTCATATGGCATCACATTTTGGGGTAATTCATCAATGAGGAATAAAGTATTTATTGTACAAAAGCGTGTAATCAGAATAATAGCTGGAGTCCACCCAAGATCATCCTGCAGACATTTATGTAAGGATCTAGGGAAATTCACAGTAGCTTCTCAGTATATATACTCTCTTATGAAATTTGTTATTAATAACCAAACCCAATTCAAAAGTAATAGCAGTGTGCATAACTACAATACTAGGAGAAAGGATGATCTTCACTATTCAAGAGTAAATCTAACTTTGGCACAGAAAGGGGTGAATTATACTGCCACTAAAGTCTTTGGTCACTTACCAAATAGTATCAAAAGTCTGACAGATAACCAACAAGTATTTAAGAAGAAATTAAAAGAATTTCTGAATGACAACTCCTCCTACTCCATAGAGGAATTTTTAGATATAAATTAAGAAAAAAAAGAAAAAAAAACAAAAAAATATTTCAAAAAATAAAAAATAAAAAACACAAAAAAATAAAAAAAGTTGTTATATTAACTTAAGTATGTTGTTAAATTAACTTAATAATGTCATGTATTGGAAAATTTGACTCGTTCCACATCATTACGAAATATCGTATTCATGATCCATGGAACTAGTATTAATCTAATCTAATCTAATCTAATCTACTGAAAGTGATCTCTTACATGAAGTGTCCAATACAGATATGGTGATTCAGATTTTGGATGTCCTTACTTTAAGATTAAGATTGATCAGTGGGAAGGGAACTGTTTGATTGCTACAGGTAGTCTGATTTGTGGTACATCTAAACAATTTAGAGACAAAATACAATATAGTAAGAATTTTGTGGAAATGCTCATTGTAAGTGTAAAGATAAGAGGAGTTACAGGTAAGCAAAGCAAATTGGTTAAATCTCAGGTATATTTAATGTTTATTATAGAAAACTAGACCTTTCAATATGGATGCTTAGTGATCCCTAGTCTGGAAAAAAATATAATTCTCAGTATGGATTGGATTTTGAAAGTTGAGGCTTGTTGTAGATGGAATGCTAAAGAATTGTTTATTTTGGATCCTAAAGATAATGCTTATGTGAAAACTAATTTCTGTATCTTAAACTGTAGGAAAAGTTGTAACTATTTGCAAAACACTGTGAACCAAGATGAGTACCAAATGTTTATTTATTTATTTTTATTTATTTATTTATTGTATTTTTTTGCATGGAGACACCAACTGGTGTCTTTTGCAAACGTCATAGCATTTTTTACAAGTTTATTTATTTTAGTTTAATATTAATATTCACTAATAGAGTATAAACATTTGTCAATCAAGAAATGTTTCAGTTTCACTTTGAATAAGTTCCCTTTGTGGCACCTTATAGAGCTCGGTAATCTGTTGTACCATATTTGACCACTAATGCATGGACTATGGTCTGTTATTTTTAATTTTGTTCTTTGTCTGTAGGAGCAGTCTTTATTTCTTGTATTATAGGCATGCATATCAGAGCACTTTGTTTCTTTGTTTTGACGTGTCACAAAAAATATAATTAATTTGTAAAGATACAGTGAGTAGACTGTGAGGTATTTATGATGAACAAAGATTTCCCTGCATGAATCTCTATACCCTAATCCATGGATAATTCTGATTGCTCTTTTCTGTAGGGTTAATATTCTGTTCATATGTATGTCGGCAGCACAACCCTATATCTCTATCCCGTAATTAATCTGTGGAAAAATGGTTCCATAATAAATTGTTTTTAATGTCTGATGTGGAACTACTTTTGATAACTGGCTGATTAGATGTAATGAACTGCTGATTTTATTGCATAAAAATTTGATATGGTTTACCCATCTTAGATTTTCATCTAGGTGAATACCTAGAAATCTGCAGCCTTCTGTGTCCACTACTTCAATTCCACCTATGTTACTGATAGAGGTTTGGTGTGAGTTTGTAAGTTTAAATGGCAATAACTGAGATTTACTGATATTAACTTTCAAACCTTGATCTTGGAAATAAGTAGTTATTTGCTGTAGTCCCTCAGTGGCTACCAACGTTAACTCATCATTTTGTTTACCAAGAAATAACAGTGAGGTATTGTCTGCATAGGTTACCAATTGGGAGTTGAAAGGTTGCTCTATATCATTTATGTACACTAGGAAAAGGAAAGGGCCCAAAATTGAGCCCTTGGGTACACCTTGTGTGACTGTCTCATATTTGGACTGGAAATTAATGATCTGATTATTGATTTTGTAAGTCAGCATTGTACACTGCATGTGGTTAAATAAATATGTAGCCAGCAATTGCATGGATGCAGCATTTACATTGTATGACTCAAGTTTACTTAAAAGTAACTCATGGTTTACCGAGTCAAAGGCTTTAGTAAGTTCTAGAAATATGCCAGCTGTTTGCATTCCTTGATCAAGGGCACCATACGTTTTGTGAAGAAATTCTGTAATTGCCGTGATAGTACTATGATCTTTTCGGAATCCGTGTTGTGTCTCTGTTAGGAACTTATTTTTCAAGAAATAGTCACTAAGTTGTGTCAACAGCACAACTTCAAATACTTTGCTGAAGACAGGTATTAATGATATGGGCTGAAATTTGAAACCTCTTCCTTGGATCCTTTTTTATGCACTGGTTTAACTGTGCTCCATTTCAATACATTTGGAAATGTATGTTCTCTGATACTGCAGTTTACCAGGTGGGTGATTATTTTAACTAATTCCTTATTACATTTTTTAATCATGATACTACTCAAACCATCCCATCCAGATGAGAACTTATTCTTTAGGTTATTTATTATCCTGCCTATTTCTTTTTCACTTACTTGTTTGAATTCAAAAGGCGGCTCTTCAAAGGGGCAGAGCTTTACCTCACTACTCACAACTGTGTTATTCATTGGACTAACAGCTGCAGATATAAAGTATTTATTGAAAACATTGCAGACTTTATTAGGATCTTTAATTGTGTTTCCTTCATGTCTTATAATTAAAATTTCAGTTTCTGGCTTCGGTGTGGCTTTGCGAAATTGATTTACAATTCTCCATGAGGTCTTGGCCGTATTGTCTGATTGAGCTATTTCACTGCTGTATATCTGTTTTCTTAGATTTGAAAGCTCTTTCTTAAAGATTTTCTTGGCTTCATTGTACTTAGCATTAAAAACCTACAGATTTGTTGACTTGTGTAACACATCCAGTTCCTGGATGTTTTGCCTAAGTTTTATCATATTTGCTGGAAGTATCAGTCTGTTGGTTTTTGCACTTTGGTTATGGGTGAACACTCTTTGTATTTTCTTAACAGGGCAGCATCTGTCAAAGTGTCTTAGCATAGTATCATAGAATTTGGCCCATTTGTTTTCAGATCCTTCAGTCTGGTAAACCAGATCCCAGTCCTCTATAGCTAATTTATTTCTTAAGGCAAGGATGTTACCCTCTTTTAGGATTCTTTTATTTTCAATAACTTTTGTCATTTCTGGGATTCTTGTGTTTACATACTCTACAAGCTGGCATTTGTGGTCAGAGTAGTGAAAATCCATATTCCAGCACCTAACACTGTCTTTAATATGTTTACATAGTATAACGTAATCAATTCTGCTAGATGTGGACTTTGTTACCCTGGTATCACTATTTACTACATTTACGAGATTATATGAGTTAAGAGTATCTAATGTTTGCTGGTGATATAGATTTTCATAAGACTGGGGATCAGGATTTTGAAAATGTAGTGGTTCCAAAGTAAGGGAAGCTACAACTCTTAATGACAACTTAGGAATTTCTTATTGGAGTTTATAAATGTGTTTAGTGAAAAACCAGAGACAGTGAAAGACTATCAGTGCATGCTTTACTTTAAAGATCATCAGCCTTTCTTTCTCAAGCCATATAATATACCATTTTCAAAAAGGAAAGATGTAGAGAAAGAAATTCAGAAAATGGAAACAATGGGTGTAATAGAGAGAAGTAGGAGTGCTTACAATAATCCTTTAGTTGTGGTAAGTAAGAGAAATGGTGGGGTGAGAATCGTTTTGGACTCTAGACATCTTAATAAATTTCTTATCAGAGAGGATGATCATCCTGAGAACATGGACAAGCTGTTGCACAAATGTGATAATGTAAAATACATGAGTAGTTTGGACTTGACCTCTGGATTTCACTAGATCCCACTTGCAATTAATTCTAGAAAGTATACAGCATTTTTGTATGGAGGTAAGTGTTTTCAATATTGTGACGATGCCATTTGGGCTAAATGTATCTGTAGCTGAATTCATAAGAGCTCTGGATTCTCTCTTGGGAAGCGAAGAGAGTTAAAAATTAATTTTGTATGTTCACTATATTTTAGTCACAGAAAAGACTTGAGAACAACATTTGAATCTGTTAAGAGATGTGTTTTCAAAATTATAATCATCAGACATGACTTTGAATATAGGTGAGTGTAAGTTTGGTGTTAAAGAAGTTAAATTTTTAGGACATGTTATCTGAAAAAGGACTTGCAGCTGATAAAAAGAAACTTGATGCTATTGCTAATTTTCCTCCTCCTTGGAACAAAAAACAAGCTTAAGTCATTTTTTGGATTCACTGGATTTTATAGAAAATTTTGTAGGAGCCAGTCTTTGAATGCTCAATGCTTGTGTGAACTTTTGTAGAAGAATACCATTTGGGATCGGAATCAGGAGTGTCAGGATGTTTTCTGTGAGATTAAATGAAAGTTGTGTCAGAGTTAGATATTGTACAAACCACATTTGTCTCTTCCTTTTTTTATTATGACAGGTAGTAGTGATGTTGGATTGGCTGCTCATCTATTTTAGGAGGTTGAATTTGTTGGTTTCATTGAACATAGATCTCTTGTGTTTGCTAGTAGAACATTGAAGAAACATGAAATGACGTTCACTGTTACTGAGAAAGAACTTTTTGCTGTACATTGGGCATTCAACAAATTTAAAAATCATTTATTAGATCACACAGTCATCACCTATACTGATCACAAAGAATTATGTTACCTTCAGGCGTGTAAGCTGTACCATAACTGAATTACTCATTGGGCCTTTTTTGTACAGCAGTTTAATTATGAAATTAGATACATTAAGTGCACAGACAATGTAGTTGCTGATGCTTTGTCTGGGCTACCTTTAGGGAGTCATTCATCAAACAACTTTGGAGAAGGAGAAAAAGAGTTTATAATTATGTACTTGAAAGGTGCAAAAGAGGAAAAGAGATCATGAAAATTTTCAAAGACATCCATAGATATCAAAATCATGATCAAAATTGGAAATTGGTTAAGAGCATGTTGGGTAAGAAAGGAGGAGAAAAGAGAGAATGGTATTATAAGGTGCACAAGAGTATTTTATTCAGGGGATTGATAAGGCTGACGCAGAGGATTGGAAACTATGTTGGCCAGAACAATGTATTGATACTTTAATTACTTATACACATCAGAGTTTCGGTCATTGTAGATCAACCAAATGCGCACAAAAGGAAAATATCTATTTTTATAACATAGAAAGGAGAGTCAAGTAGAAGATTGCCATCTGTGACAGAGCCCGCATCTCGTGGTCGTGCGGTAGCATTCTCGCTTCCCACGTCCAGGTTCCCGGGTTCGATTCCCGGCGGGGTCAGGGATTTTCTCTGCCTCGTGATGGCTGGGTGTTGTGTGCTGTCCTTAGGTTAGTTAGGTTTAAGTAGTTCTAAGTTCTAGGGGACTGATGACCATAGATGTTAAGTCCCATAGTGCTCAGAGCTATTTGAACCATCTGTGACAGATGTCAAAGAGTGGAGGCAAGTAACCAAACAAATATATGCCAAATGCAAAACATACTGCCTAATAATAACCTTGATCTCATGACTGTTGATTTTTATGGACCTTTACCTAAGTCTAAGAATGGATTTTGTTATCTTTTTGAGGTGGTTGATATATTTTCGAAGTTCATAAAGTTGTTACCTCTTAAGTAAGCTACCAGAAAGCAAATCATCTCCAAGTTTGAAAACACGTATTTTCATTGGGTGGGTATTCCTAAAGCAAATTTATCTGACAGTGGTTCTCAATTTACATCACAAGCTTTGAAAGATTTTTGTTGATCACACAAAAATAAGCCATATTCTAACTTCGGTGTACCATCGTTTGAATAAACCTGCAGAAAGATACACGAGAGAGATAGGGTGACTATTTAGAACATATTGTAGTAAGAATCATACCAGTTACATTATGTCAGTGACTTTGAGGATATTATGAACTGCTTACAATATTCTTCAACAGGGTTTTCTCCATTTGAAATCATGTTTAATCACAGACCAACTAACTTTATTTCTGAAAATGTTGGGTTTCCATCATGTAAAATCGTGTCTCCACAAGAGAGGGAAGAGTGTGTTAGGGAGATGGTGAAAAAGAGGGGGATAGGAGGAAGCAGAGACTTGATGGTAAAGGTAGGTTTTCTAAGTTTGAAGCAGGAGATGTTGTGTCGGTGAAAGCCAAAGAGAAATCTAAGGTGTTGACATCCGAGATAGGGAAATTTTTTGATATTTGTATTGGATCATTCAAGGTTCTTGAAATCCACATCCTAATGCATACAGACTTGTGTATCCAAAATCTAAGAAGTTGTTGGGGTTATGCAATATCACTGCACTGAAAGCATATAGACATGTTCCATAAGTATCTAATTTTTGTTTGTTTGCACTTTTTCCATTGCCATGAATGTAGTATGTAAGGTCATGTAGTTTCTAGAGTTGTATCTTATCCATTGACTGAGATAAGATCTATATGTAGATTCGTAAGACTATATAACTGTGTTTTGTCATGAATTTAGTATGTGATTTGATGTGATTTTGAAGTTCTGTCTTATCTATTGACTGAGTTATGTTCTGTAACAGATTTGTGCTTTAGAATTTAATATGTAGATGCCATGAGACTAAATGAGTAGAGCTTTTAATAGTTTTGAGAGGGGACAATATTCATCGTTTATACTGTAAAGATTGGGAATAGTATCTGAGCAAATCTGTGTGTATTACCTTATTAGTTCATTTCTTCTTTACTGCATTTAACTCTGTTTATTACTGTTGCTCATGTAAACACCTTTTAATCTCAACTGACGTAAATCCCACATAACTGACTAAGTAAAATGAAGATGGAAAGCATAGGTCATGTGACATGAAGGAGATACTGAACGACATATTTAGTACACAAAACAATGTTTCAGGACTTGATGTGAATTCTAGAAAGGAAGTTACCTATCCATTGGAGCATGTGATGATAACTCTAAGGAGGAAGCTGAAAGATGTGGGTAGATCCACTCCCCACTGCTGTATGGCTGTACCCTGCTGGACCAGTCATCTTTCAAGAGATCATGGGTGCTGGGTAATGTACTTGAGCATCTGTTGAGGGGAATGTGTGTTGTGTCTGAGATTTGTGAATTGTTAAGCAAGACTGCTAAAGGCAGTGTTATTCAGCATAAATGCATGGATTTTTTGTTTTATTGGGGGATCGACTCTCCAATCATTATGTAACTTTAAATCAGTATGTAATTTTTTTAATTAATTGTAAGTGAATCTTCTAGGTATTTGTGTACGTAGGTTAGTGTGGAAGACATTTACTAGTATGGACAATATAACAAGATGAATTGTGAACTGTGTTTTAGTCATCTCATATCGTACTTTTCAATACATTTGGTTTGTATTCAGCAGACATGGCAGAAATTTGTAATACAGTTACAATGACTTTTACATTAATCAATAACAGCACTACAATAAATAGTAACACTATAAGAATATTTCTTGGAATATATAAGACATTGTATCCACCTCAAATTTCCAGTTTGTCCCGCATGAATTCATCCACTGAGTAATAACACTTCAGAGTCAGTACCACATATATGTTCTTTTATGTGAACATAAATTCATCTGCATCAACTTGTTCCCTTTTAATTTATTAAAAATTTTCATTCCCATGTATTGAGGTCCCTGGACATACAGTCTGAGGCATTGGGTGGGGAACATAAGATTTTCTTTGTTTCTAGTATCGTGTGAGTGGACAAAATGGTTTCCCTCAAATAATTCGTGTCTGATGTAGAAAAATATAATAATCTCATATATGTATAAGTATGGCAGAGTTAGTATTTTAAGTTTTCTGAATAATGGTTGACATGGTTCTTCGTCATTTGCAGTGGACATATTTTGAATGATTTTTTCTGTATTTTCAGTATCTGCCTTATGTTTGTCGAGTTACCCCAAAAAGCAATAGCCTACCTAATAATGGATCAAAGCAGCTTGTATATGCTACTTTTCATGTGCCCATGTCAGTTGCAGTTGATAATATCTGCATTGCAAATGCAAAGCTGCTCAGTTTGTTTGCAAGGTATTCACTATGTGCCTGCCAGCTCTTTATCTACATTTAAACCTTTGAATCTGACTGAGTCAACTTCTTCTTTATCTTGGTTGTTGTGTACAATTTTAATGTGATCACATTTTGACTGATTTTGAACTGCATCATGTGAGTCATAGATAAGTTTAGATTCAACCTATTTAGCTAAGATACTGAGGGTACTGATCACAGATTTGTGATTTTTTTTCTGGATCCCAATTTTCAACTAAGACAGAAGTATCATCTGCAAACAGAACTGATGAGGAGCTGCTGATATTTAATGGTAAGTCATTAACATAGAAGAAAAACAGGATTGGGCCTAATATGGAGCCTTGTGGAACACTATGAAATATTTTTTTTCCAGTCAGAAAAATAGTGAGTGCCATTATGAAGAGATGCTAACTCTTTGCTTTCTGTTTGATAAGCACAATTTAAGTCACCGTAAGGCAATGCCGCTAATGCCATACTTTTCAAGGTTGTAAACAAGCAGTGCACAGTTTACAGAATCAAATACCTTTGTGAGGTTGCAGAAAATTTTTCCACCTTATATCTCTTGTCTAATGATGTACTTATTTTGTCAATGAAACTGTTTATTACATCTATGGTGTTTTTCCCCTGCTGAAAACTAAATTGATCGTTCAGAATAACAGAATATTTTACAATGAATTTTCGGATTTGCACAACAGCAAGTTTTTCAAATATTTTAGATAGAGCAGGGAGAATCAAGATAGGATGATAATTTCCCTGATCTCTCTTGATCCCTTATTGAAGAGTGGTTTGCCTTCAGCATATTTCAGTACCTCTGGGAAACAGCCCTCTTAAAAACATTGTTTTATTATTTGAGCTACTGGGTGCGCAATTCTATTGTGTACCACTTTAATAACTTTGGTGGGTATTCCATCCCAACCCGCAGATTTTTTTGTTTCTTAATGCTGGAATAGCATTTTCTACATCCTCCACAGAATCTTTTAAGATTTTTGTAAAGTTTTCAGAGTTTACAGCTAAGCAAAAGGGATTTACTTTGATGTGATAATTTGTTACATATACATCAGACTTTGGTACATTTATAAAGAATTCATTAAAGTACTCTGGTATTTCAGTTGGACTAACGACAGTATTTCCTTCTATGTCAGTTTTTTAAATTTCTTGTTTACAGGCTTTAACACCAAATTCAGATTTAATGACTCGCCACACAACTTTTGTCTTATTTTTATGATTTAAAATTAGCCTGTTATTTGCCTGTTGTTTTTCTGCCCTGACAACTCTTTTGAATATGGTTTTATAGAGTCTAACATATTTAATGAAACCAATATCTTAATTATATTTTAGTTCTCTGTGCAGGTGACTGTTCCTTACACTGGAAATTTTTATGCTCTGGGTAATCCACTTTTATTTACTTGTTTTTTATTGCTGCAGAGTATAGGTGGAAATGTTTCATGAAAAGACACTGAGAAAACTATTTAGGAATTTCTCAACGTTTTCATCACTTGAGTTACAATGATCAAAAGGCCATGTTTTCTCTTTTAGCTTCTCACTAAATGTTAGCAAGTTTTCTTTGCTAAAGTTCCTGCTCATATGGGTTCTCATATGTGAAATGTTCCTACCTGTCTGTGGCAGCTCTATGAACAATATACAATGACCTGAAATATCTAGATCTAGACAAAATTTATACACATCTTCATATACATAATTAGTTAGAACATTGTCAATAAATGTTGCTGATTGATTGCTCATTGTCTCTGATGGATTCAAAGAAATTAAGTTAGAAACCATATTGTTTTACTAAGTCAGTGAATCTTGAGGAATCGCTACTGTTACATGACATCAATGTTAAAATCAGCAGCTGTTACAATTTTTTCTTCACAGAGGTCTTCTAGCATAATCTGAAGCTTTGATAAGAATAGGTCTGTTGTTGACATCCCTGGAATTTTGTGTATTGAGATTATTATAACACTTGCTAGTGAGTCCACTATTTCTATAAAACAGCTCTCAAACACACATTCTTCAATTAAATAAGTAAAACCATTTCTGGTCTCATAATATGTAACACCATGCAGAAGTATACATGACTCTCCACGTGACTTGTTTCTTACGCAAAAGCTACTTGCTAATCTGAAGTTCCCTATTTTGTTTAGAACTTTGTATGCTCAGTAAATAAGTGCTCATTTAAACAAACAACTCTAATATTTACACATTCTGACAGAATTATTTCCAATTCGTCTATTTTGGAGTTTTTATTGTTTGAAACATCAGTGTTTAACTCATTTATATTCCAGTGGGTAACATATTTACTTTGACAATTTGTTATGGGCTTTAGTGTATTTCTTGCCAGATAATGGTTTGGTTTTGTCCTTCTCAATGCTACACAAGTTTTTTCACCCCCATTACTACTTAGCAATTTTCCTTATTTTTTATGACCTGACAAGTATCTATGAACATCTTATTGAATATTTTTGAGCCCAACCTATACAGATGTAGACCATCTTTGGCAAGACGCTTGGCATTTAGAAATTTGTTGGGATCAATGAAAATGACTCATAGTTTATTGCACTGTTCTTTAATATTGCCGTTTATTCTCTGCACATAACTATCACTCACCAATCTCCTGTTCACAGTGCCACTTATTATTATTCTGGAATTCGAGAAGAGTCTGCTGGCTGTTCAGATGAGGTTCCTTGTGTTATTTACAATTTATTTCTCACTTTTGTTTCAAAGAGAATTTATTTCCACATGGATAAAAACACCTTTCACATTTCTGTTAGGGTTATCTGCTGTGTTCTCCCTAGAGTTTAAGATGTTGTTTAGGTGTGTATGCAATTGATGTCTCCTGATTCCTGGTATAACATCGATTTTGAAATTTGGAATGACTATGTTTTTCAACAATTAGTCACCTATAGCAAAGAATTCACTTTCTGTCTTTTTTGTATATTGCGCTTACATTTGGTCCACTTACATTTGTTTGGTTTATGGGAACGGGATTGGTGATCGAGATATAGAAAACTTAATTCCCATACATGTCGTAGCTCATATATATTTACACTAGATACTGCGTCCATACAGAATGAAGTACAACAAAGAACTGCCTAAAATAAAGTTAAGATGGAGGCTCAACAGAGCACTTAGAGTTCACAGATATTAAGTTTCAGGGTCGATACGAACTATCGACGCCACACAGCCCCCCCCCCCCCCTCTCCCCCCACAGTTCAGAGTACTACTACAGATGTCCAAAGGTGAGGGCATGCGGGCATTGACGTCGGTGGAAATCATGCGCATAGTCAGGTGCACCAAAGGTTCTTCCATCTTGAACGAGGCAGGTTGTGCAGGCGGAGCGGCGAGAGGCAGGTCCACTTCATAGTCAGTCAACCACTGTGGCCAAATGAGACAGCGGCCGGCCCGGGAGTAAGCGGGTGGTGCTGTTGAGGGCGTGGTGGAGGCATTTGTGGCCCTTAAGCGGATTGGGCCATCCATAGAAATGAAAGCCCATGGAGATGCTTGGACACACTCACACAGGAGTGTGAGGTTGTGTGCAATGTTGACGAGAAGGGACCATCTGATGGTGGGACCTCAGTATCTGTCAATAGAACGAGCACTTGGTCGTTGAATGGCACTATTGAAATGCCTTTCATTCAATGTTGCAGCACGCTGCAGGACAAACTGATAGTAGGTGTGTGTGTCTCCGAGTTGGAGGTGAGGGCACAAAACCTGCGCAGGGTGAAACAGAGGACGAGGTTGGGAAACCAGTGAACAGTGGCAAATAGTTTTCAGCGGAAGAGGTTTGCGGTGAGGTTGATGAGAGCACGTCTTCATTCTCGCTCAAGGATGGATCTTCTGCAGAGTTTGACTGCGGCGGTGTGAGACCATCAGGGTCAACGAAAGCCAGTTTCAGGCGATGCAGAGAACCTGTGTGTGCGTGGTCTTTAATCAGTATATCAAAAGTCGTGTCCCTCCACTGCAAGACCTTGTAGGGACCAAGATAAGGAGGTCGAAGAGGCTGCCTAACTGCATCATCATGCAGCATGACGTGCGAGCAGTCGGAGAGTGCAGAGGGAACATAAGTCTCAGGCAGTGAGTGACTGACGGGTGGGTGCAAACACGTTTGTTGAAAATGCGTGCACATCCAGCTAATGAAATCTGGCGAGAGGGGAAGATCCTCACTAACCTGGGGAAGTATAAGTTCCCCCAGTAGGGCCAGATTCTTGCCAAAAACAAATTCGCATTCCCCTGTAGGTCAGGTTTATAGGTCGAGCTTAGACCAACTAGCGCCCTTGGGAGAGTTTCCGACGAGAGACAGTAATGGCATCGAAGGGCCATCTTGAAGGTGCAGTGCCATCTCTCCACCAACCCATTGCTTTTAGGGTGATAGGCGGTAGTGTGTATTTTTTTAATACTGCAGATATTGCAGACGATGGTGAAAAGGGAGGATTGGAACTGCCGACCCTGATCGGTGGTGATAGTTGTCGGACACCTGAAACCAGCAATCCACGAGCCAATGAAAGCCTTGGCTACCTTCTCAGCAGTAATGTTATGGAGAGGGACAGCCTCGGCCCAGCGAGACAAATGGTCGATAGTTGATAAGATATATCTATGGCCCTCAGAAGAAGGAAGAGGCCCAATGAGATCAATATGTATGTGATGGAATTGTCCTGTGGGAATGTCGAACTTGCCCAGAGGCAGGGAGGTGTAGTGGCTGATCTTGTTGTGCTGGCAAGCGATGCAGCAGCGTGCCCAGGTTTGACAGTCCCATTTGATATTCTTCCAAAGAAAACTTTTGGACATGAGACTTGTGGTGGTCGAAAATCTGTCGGCACAGCCCGGTCGGGAGCAAAGGGTGTAGGGTACTGGTCAAAGAATCACACCACACCTCGTCGTAAATGCCAGGAAATTTAGCCTTTGTGAAAACAAGTGATGTTTGTGGGTGTTGTAGAAGAGCCTGAGAATCTTGGAGGGAGGCCAGATTGGAAAGACCAACAATGCGTGAAACAGCACTGATCTTCGAGAAAAAATCTGCAGCGACGTTATCTGCACCCTTGATGTAATGGGCGTCCATTGTGAATTGAGAAACCAGGCCAAAGTGGCGGTAACGTTGCGGGCGTGAGTCCTCAGGTGGGTTGCAGAACGCTTCTGCCAGTGGTTTGTAATCGGTGAGGACGAAAGACGTATGTCCCTCGACATCGTGGCGGAAATGTTTGATTGCCTCGTAAACAGCAAGGAGCTCTCTATCGAATACAGAATATTTTCTCTGAGCTGTAGATAGTTTCTTGGAGAAGAAATGAAGGGGAGAAACTGTGTCGCCCTTGCTGTGTTGCAACCTGTCCCCACCGCGATGTTGCTGGCGTCCGTAGTGATGAATAACTTGGCCGAGGGGTTGGGGTAGGCTAGTGTCACAGTGTGGGCTAAAGAAGTCTTCAGAGCCTTGAAGGCCTCTAGCATTAGAGCAGTCCAAGAGATGGGTTTGATACCGGAAGTTTTTTTGTCTGATAGCACATCCATCAGGAATGCCTGAACAGTGGCAGCGGAAGGCAGGTGGCGACGATAGTAATTGATGGTGCTGAGGAAACGGCATAGCTCTTTGTAAGTATCTGGGGTCAGCATAGACATGATAGCCTGCACACGAGATTTGGGAGGTTGTATTCTGTCAGCGGAGATGGTGTAACCTAGGAAGGAGACTGACGCCTGGCGCAACTGAAACTTGTCTTTGTTGACTTCAACACCATTGGAGTTCAAGGTGTGGAGGACCATAGACAGATGATTTTCATGGTCCTCCGCTGAGCTGCTGAAAATGAGAATGTCGTCCAGATAAGCAAACGAAAACTCGAACTGTAGCAAGATAGAGCCAATGAAACGTTGCCATGTGTGCGTCTTGTTCTTTAGGCCGAATGGCATGAAATGGTATTGGAATAAACTGAGCAGCGTGATAATGGCCGTCTTAGGCATGTGTTCCTGCGCCACAGGAATCTGGTGGTATGTGGATTTACGCTCAATAACACTGAAAATTGTGGCGCCCAATAATGTATGAGTGAAGTCATTGATGTTTGGCATTGGGTAATTGTCCATAATGGTACAAGCGTTTAAGTGTCTGTAATCCCTGCACATTGAAAAAGATCCGTCGTGTTTGGGGATGAGGT
This sequence comes from Schistocerca serialis cubense, assembly GCF_023864345.2. NCBI lineage: Eukaryota > Metazoa > Arthropoda > Insecta > Orthoptera > Acrididae > Schistocerca > Schistocerca serialis. The sequence continues at coordinate 422,505,888 of NC_064641.1, forward strand.
GGATTGGTGAAGACCAGTTTCTGTCTGAAGGTTGCAGAACACTTGCTGCCAAAAGTTCATTAGTCTGCTGCCAGGCCATGCCAAACTTGATAGGGTTGAGGCATCGGACCTTATACCTAATAGGAGGGCCAGCAGTGGTAACTATCTTGTGTGTCGTTACACCAGTGATGGAAGAAACTGAGAACTGCACATGACATTGGTTAACGTCCTGGCGCCAAGTCTTCGGACGAGTAGGGCGCAACGAGGTGTAGCCATTAGCATGAATGAGGAAAGGTAGCATGAAAGGCGCATGTCTCTTACAGGAGTGCGGCGTGCACTTATGTAGAGGGGGTGGGTGCGCACACAGCACCGAGCAAAGATGAATGGGTGGCGACTGTCCGCTGTTAACCTTGCACTGGACAACCAGTGCTGGCGAGAGTAGCACTGGCATTGCACGTGGCACTACAATGGGCACTGGGTTATGTGGCCAGTGAGTGAGAGAGGGGGAATGTTTATCAACACGAGCGGTAGCTGTCCGAGAGGTGGGCATGGTCGCAACGCGCACGTGACTATCATTAGCAGCACTGTTTGAAATACACGGCACTGTACAAGGCAAGCACTACGGGGGGGTTGGAACGTCACACGCAAGTAAAGTTTATGGTGAGAGTTCGAGCTAGGCTCAGCTAAGCAATCTTGTTTAGGTGGCGGCGCCATGGACTGCAGTTGCAGAAGCGAGGTTCAAGGTGCGACGAGCTTGCTGTAAGTGGATGCGATGCATTGTTTCAGCTTCTCGTTGTCCTGGCGGAGTTGTGCCACCGAGTCGTATTCCGACAGTAGGTCAGTAACGCAGGTCACAATGTTGCACACGAGGATGGAGCACTCATGTATGATATCGTATTTTGCGGTGTAAACAGAGCGTTGGACATAGGTGTGGGTGCACAGTGTGTGAGTGTTCGTAGGATGGTGGATCACTGAACCCTGTACAGTGTTTGGAGATAGTTCGTAATGAGACAAAAAATCCATACCGAGGATCGGTTCATTGATGTCGGCAATGTAGAACATCCATGGAAAATGTAGATAAGGAGATGGGGTCACCGCAACCTTTAGTGAGTCTGAAGTAGGTAACGTTGACGCGTTGACACCTTGTAGCGCATTGACGGCTTGTAGAAGTGACTTTGTCTGTGAAGAAATGGATGGAGCCATCAAAGTAGGTATGATCGACATGTCAGCACTTGTGTCAACCAGAAATGCAATGTCAGTCACACAGAGACAACCACTCGGCCGGGTGGATGAGTGAATGGAGTGTAATGTAAGAGGATGCCTGTTAGGTTCCCTGCAGGACTCGACATCTCTTAGTTCCTGCGGTCGGCATTTGGGTGTTGGCATGGCAACCTGCACTTCTTGGTGTCGTCGCCGAACACTCTGTGGTACCAGCAGAAAGGGTGAGCAAGGTGAGGAGGAGGTGGAGACTACGACAGCAGGGGCAGTTTGTCCTTGTTGATTTGTTCCAGTAAATAGACCAGTACGTAAGGTGCGTGGGCGATCCTGGAGTGCTCGGACAGCAGAGAAAGTGAGCTGATGCTGCCAGGAGAAGTAGATGAGCTGACGGCGGAGCGAGCCCTGCCTCTGCCAGCCGAAGGTCGGTATGTGGGGGCAACTGTGCCGATGAACGGTGTGGAATGAACCGGCTGATGTTTCCGCAGCAGTGAATACAACTGGTCAGCGATGCATAGGTGAGAGCTGATGGACTCGAACAAGGGTGGTAACAGATGGATCTGTAGATTGGTAGGTAGTTTGGCAGACTACATAAGCCCATAGTGTGGCGTCAGACATGGTATGCTCATTCACGAGCAATTTTAGGCGGAACCAGAGTTGTGAGGGGGTGTGTTCCCCCAGGTGCTCCTCATAGAGAATCTTGATTATTAACTCTTGTGGTGAGCAGGCAAGTCGTTGCATTATATTCTTCTTTGCAAACTCGTATTTTGGTGCAGGCAGCGGTGAAAGGAGCAGGTCACAAATCAAATCGGAGTGGTCATGGAGGTGTGTGATGACGCAGAGAAACTTTGAGTTGTCGTCAGACACATGATGTAACTCAAACAGATGCTCCACAAGTGCGAACCACAATGCTGGGTTGTCCTCATATAAGGCTGGTAGCTTCGGCAGGGCGCCAGGTGGGGGTGATGATGGTGGCTTCAGTGTCTCCTGGGGTAGCGGCTGAACTGAGGTTAAGTCAGAGGCTGGCATGGTAGGCCCGGATTGAAACCAGGCGAGCGAATCCATAGTAGCGGCAGCTGGCATAGTGGACTGTCTGTCATGGAAACACTGAGCAGCAGGCACAGACGATACCATGGAAACGTGCGGATGGATGGCACATAAGGGGACCCAGAAACTGAACTATGAGTGATGAGTGCTGGATGTAAATGACCCGCTTCTGGAACAGGGCTAGAGACTAGTGTGGCAGACACAGGCAGTGCTGTGGGAGCAGCAGACGTTTGAGCGACCAGAAATGGGGACCCCTGCAAGTGGGGGGGAAGGGGGGGGGGGGCGGGAGGGGGTTGAGAATGCCACCCATGTGGAAACTATCTGATGCATAACATGCCTGTTGTGTTGTGGTGGACCACTGAGGCGAGGTAAGGGGTCAATTTTACGCGAAACTCTGAATTGTGCATGTAAATTAGACACAACTGGAATGCCACATGCGCGGAACGGATCCGGTGCGGTTTGTAGTAATGGCAGCGTTGCACACAGCCTGACAGTAACTTATGTAGCATGCTGGTGGGTGGCTAAACACGTGTTCGAATGGAGATCACTTTGTTCTTGAAACATTCGATTACAAGAGACACAATTCGAAATATTGTTCAGTTCACATTCCACTGTCAGATGGGCATAATCTGGTGATGCAAAGCCTTAGTCCATTGTTCGCTCTAACGACATAGTTGTCAAACATTGAAAATTATGTGGTTAGCACACGGCATTGGTTGAGAACGCAAATCACTGTGCACAAATGTTGAGTACACCGTTGGCAAAGAAACGACGAAACTCGGTGACGGAGTTGTGCTTCCACATCTTCAAACAAGGCATTGCTTGGTGTGGTCATTATGTAGCGCTTATAACCTGTTGCATAAACACCAGCGCAGAAGACACGAAACATGGACGAACTGCATGGTCACCACTATGGGAATGGGATCGGTAATCGGGATAAAGGTGTGTAAATATGTGTAATTCCCATATATAGAATTGGAAGGAGAATCAGCACTGGTCGAATTTTTTTGTTTTATTATCCGTAAAATCGATTTTTGGTCATTTAGTGACCATCCTCAGTGCTGTAGTATACAATTAAAATTGGTAGCCATTGTTATCAACAAGCTTAGAGCCATCACATAAACATATATGTCGTAGCTTGTATTTATTTACTCTTGACACTGTGTCCGCACAGAATGAAGTATAACAAAGAACTGGCTAAAATAAAGTTAAGGTGGAGGCTCAACAAAGCACTTAATGTTCACAGATATTAAGTTTCGTGGTCGGTACGAACTATCGACGACACAGGTTCTTCTGTATCTTCAGTTTCTTTTTCTTTCATAATGGAGGGCTGAACTTTTTCGTGGTTTGTCAGTTGTATCACTCCGCGTATTTGCCAAAGTAGGACCATCTAATACTGGAGTTTTTTTCACATTCACAACGTTTTTCACGTTTCAATGCAATATTTTCCTGCTTTAGCAACGTCAGTTCTGCTTTCAGAGCAACTATGTCACTTTAAAGAACATGAATAATTTTGTCTTCAGGACTTAGTGCGGATGCCAATCGCGCTTTTTCGTCACTTATACAGTCGATTCATGTCCACCGAATATCGTCATTTATAAATTTCAGACACACGTTTGCGCTCTTCCCTTGTAACCAAAAGTTGTACTTAATGTACCAAATTTCTTTGGAAACATTTTTTTACACTTTCTGCATGAAGAACTATTTAATTTCAACTGATTTTGGAGCATCCTATCACCACACAGTCCTACCGTCACCATCTTGCCACACTATGCAGGTATACATGTTTGCTTTCATGCTCTGATTTTGGTTCTGAAGCTTCTGGACTGTGTCATCATTCAAAGCTAACTATGACCATGTTTACCTGAATTTATCCTGAATATTGCAATACTGTATCTAATTGGATCTTGAGTTGTGAACAGTCTCATGCTTAGCTCTGTTTTGAGTACCCCTGCTCATTGATACTGTGTGTGTGTGTGTGTGTGTGTGTGTGTGTGTGTGTGAGAGAGAGAGAGAGAGAGAGAGAGAGAGAGAGAGAGAGAGTACATGTGTGTGTGTGTGTTTTTGTGTATGTGTGTGTATTCAAAGAGAATGTATAAACATTGATTGAAGCTAGATACTTTCCACAATTACTCTTTGCATACTTGATTGAACTTGTTGATATGATTATGAACTTCATTCACTTTGTTGTGTCGAACCTGTTTTTGCTGATTTGTACCTGGTGTGGTTCGGATTCACGGGTTGGTCCCCACATCATACACTCAGACCCTAATATTTTTCCATTATTTTGTTCTTTCATGAGTCAACATATACGTACATTGGTTCATATGGATGATTGATTCCTACTCATGATCATATATATTCTTTTGTTATGTACCCATCTTTTTGAGTTTTTCTAGTTGGCTTACTCATCGTACACTTAGGCTCTGAAATTTTTTCTCTTCTCTTTTGAAGATTTTGAAGATTTGATTGTAGAGACCTTAACTTAAAATTATAAATTTAGTAATGCACTTTGTATCTGTAATTATTTATATACTTTAGTGGTGTAATGTTGTAGTTTTGACCTTGAATAATTTGTCTTGTGACATTATGTTCCACAGATCTGAAAATCTGAACGCCATATCCTGGTACAAGTATAGATTATGATTTTTATAGTAGATATTTTTCTTATATTATCTATAATATGTTATGTATCAGACACTTCTATTCATGCATCTGCTGTCCTGAGCTTCATTTTGTACACTTTTTGGCAAACCTTATAGTCTGTCACAAAATATTGTAAACACCCTGTCTCCAAATTTTGTGAGAGGGATATTGTAATGAATCATCCTCCTGTAACATTATTTTTTTATAGAGATAATTGATATGATGTGAGGGCCCTAAAAATGATGTAGCCAATTACAGGCCCATAGCACAACTCAGCTCATTCTCCAAAATATTTGAAAAATTATTTTATACCAGATTGGAAGACTTTACTAATAATCTATCCTTATTAACAAAACACCAGCATGGTTTTAGAAAGCAAAAGACAACTACCACAGCTATTTATGAGTATCTCAACAAAACCTTAAAAGCACTGGATAATAAGGAAATCACTACTGGTATTTTTTTAGATTTATCCAAAGCCTTTGATGTAATTGACCATACCATACTCCTTAAGAAGTTAGCAAATAAAGGTATAAGAGGAATTGCAAACAAATGGTCAGAATCTTACCTGTCAAACAGGTTTCAAAAAGTTGAAATTAATTTTGAAAAAAAGAATACAACCACCCATCAATCTACTGTCCACTCCTATGAGACAATGCCTATTAGATATCGTGTGCCACAAGGCTCAATCCTGGGACCCATACTGTTTCTGCTATACATTGATGATATAAGCACGAAGTTTGCTGCAGGACATACCACACTATTTGCCGATGACACGAGTATACTAATAACAGGTACTGATACAGAGGACCACAACCAAAAAATTAAACCGCTTATGTCGTCACTCAGCAAATGGTTCAACGAAAACGAACTGATTATAAATACGCAGAAAACAACGTACATCAACTTCAGACTCTCATCCCAAAAACAAGATGTGCCTGATGTGATTCTAAATAACCAAGAGCTTATGTGTGTGGACTCTGTCAAGTTTCTTGGCATATGGCTTGAAGAAAATCTTAAGTGGGAGACTCACACAAATTATATCACAAAAAAGCTATCAACTGTGTGTTACATTTTAAGGATACTCAAAAAATCAGTCACAAAACCTGTTCTCATACATGTATATTATGCTTACTTCCATCCTACACTACAGTATGGAATCATATTTTGGGGGAAACTCACCTGGAGGTAGATATATTTTCAAAATGCAAAAAAAGGCAATACGCGTAATATGTAACCTAAGACATAATGAGTCATGCAGACAACATTTCAAAACAAATGGCATTATGACACTGCCCTCTGCTTACATTTATAATATCGTCTCATTTGTCAAGTCATACCTGTTCAACAATGACTGCACACTAAAATTCAATGGAGATATTCATAACTATGCAACAAGGCAGCAATCTGACCTACATATGATTCAGTCCATAACTACCTGCTACCAAAAAAGTGTTTTAAATGTTGGGATAAAAATGTGTAATAATTTACCAAATGAAATCAAAGCAACAAAGAACCCAAGAGCCTTCACACATAAGTTAAAAAAATATCTCTTGGACCATTGCTTTTATGCAGTTGATCATTTTTTTTGAAAGGGGTTAAAAATGTAAACAATTTTATGATAAATGTTCAATTAGGTCTGAAAATTATATACTGTGCATGTCTATGAAATGTACTGGATTATTGTATACTGTGCATGTCTATGAAATACACTGGACTACTTTACTATTACATTTGTATTGGCTGTTTGTATTTTACCATACACCATTTGTATTTACTGTTTTGTTAAAGATAGCTAACTTCCTCATTACAAAATAATGTAAAATCAATTTATTAAAAATTACTTGCAAATATGTTCTGTTGACCTTTCCAATATCGTATGTACAACCTTCCAGTTCTATGATTTGTATTAACTGTTTTGTTTAAGATAGATAATTTCCTCGCTACAGAATAATGTAAAAATCAATTTGTAAAAATTACTTGTAAATAGCTCTCTTGACCTGTCCAATATCATATGTACAGCTGTACAATACTATGATTACCTGGATCAATAAAAATACAATACAATACAATACAATAATCTCGAATACTGAATAGGTTAAAATTATCTCAGCTGTTTCATTAAAAGAATTCGTATTATTTTGTATACATTCTATTATATTTAAGGCCTAAATGTATAAAAAGAAATTAATGTGTTACAATCGATATGTGCTAACAGATAAAATTACTCTTCTTTTAAAAATATATCCAATTACGAAATTTCTAGCACATTTAAAATTGATCTTATTAATTTTACAATCTAACACTAATTATTAAATATATTTCTGGACTCAGTTGTAAAATACTGTTATATATTTGTGATGATTCTTCTGTTGTCAAGAAAATATGTAAACTCTTTTGCTTTCTAAACTCCTTGGAAACTGTGACTACTGAAGAATGTAAGGAGAGGTGGGCACACCTCAGATGGAAATGCACGTATTTTGTTAAACTTGTCAAAAACAATGTAATTATTGGTTTTTTGAATGTGGAAATTATAAAGTCAGTGTGATTTAGAAGAATATGATAAAATAAAAAGATATTTATAGCAACAATAGTTATTTAGTGCAACAAGAACCCATAAAGTTAAATCAAAATTTCAGCAGCAAGAACGTACCTCTAGACAAGACTTTGCGCCATTGATAACAACAAAGAGATAATCAAGATAAGTAAAAAATTTATTATTTTGTAATCTTACTCCTCTCAAAGCTTTTAAAATTAGTGAAGATACTAAGACAGTGAATTTAATAGTGACGTGTGGAAGTGTAAGATTACAAGCCACTGCATTAAAGACACATGAACTGTATCCAAAGGACATGTGGCCTGTTATTGAAAGAGTGTTGTGATGTTCTCTCCATTGGCAAAAGATACCGTCTCCATAATGATCTCACTGTTGGCAAAACCAGATTAGTTCCCCATTCAGATCTCCAGGAGGGGATCGCCAAGTGGGGAGTTACACTCCTGGAAATGGAAAAAAGAACACATTGACACCGGTGTGTCAGACCCACCATACTTGCTCTGGACACTGCGAGAGGGCTGTACAAGCAATGATCACACGCACGGCACAGCGGACACACCAGGAACCGCGGTGTTGGCCGTCGAATGGCGCTAGCTGCGCAGCATTTGTGCACTGCCGCCGTCAGTGTCAGCCAGTTTGCCGTGGCATACGGAGCTCCATCGCAGTCTTTAACACTGGTAGCATGCCGCGACAGCGTGGACATGAACCGTATGTGCAGTTGACGGACTTTGAGCGAGGGCGTATAGTGGGCATGCGGGAGGCCGGGTGGACATACCGCCGAATTGCTCAACACGTGGGGCGTGAGGTCTCCACAGTACATCGATGTTGTCGCCAGTGGTCGGCAGAAGGTGCACGTGCCCGTCGACCTGGGACCGGACCGCAGCGACGCACGGATGCACGCCAAGACCGTAGGATCCTTCGCAGTGCCATAGGGGACCGCACCGCCACTTCCCAGCAAATTAGGGACACTGTTGCTCCTGGGGTATCGGCGAGGACCATTCACAACCGTCTCCATGGAGCTGGGCTACAGTCCCGCACACCGTTAGGCCGTCTTCCGCTCATGCCCCAACATCGTGCAGCCCGCCTCCAGTGGTGTCGCGACAGGCGTGAATGGAGGGACGAATGGAGACGTGTCGTCTTCAGCGATGAGAGTCGCTTCTGCCTTGGTGCCAATGATGGTCGTATGCGTGTTTGGTGCCATGCAGGTGAGCGCCACAATCAGGACTGCATACGACCGAGGCACACAGGGCCAACACCCGGCATCATGGTGTGGGGAGCTATCTCCTACACTGGCCGTACACCACTGGTGATCGTCGAGGGGACACTGAATAGTGCACGGTACATCCAAACCGTCATCGATCCCATCGTTCTACCATTCCTAGACCGGCAAGGGAACTTGCTGTTCCAACAGGACAATGCACATCCGCATGTATCCTGTGCCACCCAACGTGCTCTAGAAGGTGTAAGTCAACTACCCTGGCCAGCAAGATCTCCGGATCTGTCCCCCATTGAGCATGTTTGGGACTGGATGAAGCGTCGTCTCACGCGGTCTGCACGTCCAGCACGAACGCTGGTCCAACTGAGGCGCCAGGTGGAAATGGCATGGCAAGCCATTCCACAGGACTACATCCAGCATCTCTACGAACGTCTCCATGGGAGAATAGCAGCCTGCATTGCTGCGAAAGGTGGATATACACTGTACTAGTGCCGACATTGTGCATGCTCTGTTGCCTGTGTCTATGTGCCTGTGGTTCTGTCAGTGTGATCGTGTGATGTATCTGACCCCAGGAATGTGTCAATAAAGTTTCCCCTTCCTGGGACAATGAATTCACGGTGTTCTTATTTCAATTTCCAGGAGTGTATATGAGCAAAATTGGAACAACCAACAAAGGGATAACATTTTACAAGTCAGAGCATGGCATATAGGAATCTTGAAAGCGGTAGGAAATGTAGAAAATTTTGAAAAGGAAATCATATGTTCAGTCTAGATACAGTGGGGAACAGTGAAATGAAATGAAGAGAAGGTAAGGATTTCTGCTCAGACAAATGCAGGATCTACAGTAACAGAAAGTGGTATAATGGGAGTATGATTCATTATGAACAGGAAAGTCGGACAGCAATGGTGCTACTGTGAACATTTCAGTGATAGGGTTGTTCTCATCAGATTCGACAGCAAACCAACGCCAACAACAGCGGTTCAGTTATACATTCTGACATCACATGCAGAAGATGGAGGGATAGAGAAAGTGTATGGGGATACTGAAGTATGTAAAGGGAGATAAAAATCGAATAATGATGAGGGACTGATGTGCAGTTGTAGGGGAAATAATAGAAGAGGGTGCTATGTGAGAATATGGGCCTGGTAGTAGGAATGAGAGAGGAGAATGTCTAATTGAATTCTGTTATCAGTTTCAGATGGTAATAGCGAATACTGTTTTCAAGAATCACAGAGGAAGAGGTATACTTGGAAAAGACCCAGAGCCATGGGAAGATTACAGCTGCATTACATCATGATCTGGCAGAGATTCCGAAATTAGATTTTGGATTGTCAGGTGCGCTCAGGAGCAGATATAGAGTTAGATCACAATTTAGTAATGATGACGAGGAGAGTGAAATTTAGGAGAATCGTCTGGGAGAACCAGTATGGAAGGTAATGTGAAACTGAAGTACTGAGGAGTGATGCGACCCTTTTTAAGTCCGCCAAGAATTTTGATGTTGTAGTATGGGTACCAGAGTAGGCAGTTCAGTTGAAGATGAGTAGACATTTATAAAAAGAGCAATCACTGATGATGGACAAACAAACATAGGTACAAGGAAGGTAACTGCGAAGAGATCTTGGGTAACAGAAGAAATACTTTCATCAATGAAAGAAGGAAGTTCAAAAATGTTTAGGGAAAGACATTAATACAGAAATATAAATCACTTTGGACTGAGATAGAAAGGCGAAATGGCTGCAGAAAACATGCGAAGAAATCGAAAAAGAAATGATCTGCAGGAAGACTGACAACCATATAGAAAAGTCAAAGCAACCTTCAGTGAAATTAAAAGCCAGGTTGGTAGCATTAAGAGCCCAGTGGGAATCCACTGTTAAACGCAGAGGAGAGAGCAGATGAGCGGAAACACTATATTGAAGGTGGAGGACTTATCTGATAACTTGATACAAGAAGAAATAAAAGTCGGTGTGGAAGACATGGGGGTGTCCAACATTAGAGTCAAAATGTAAATAACTGTGGAAGATACGAGATGAAATAAGGTAGAAGAGACAGATAACATTCATTTGAATTTCTAAAATCGTTGGGGGAAGTGGCAGCCAAACGACTATTCATGTTGGTGGGTAGACTGTATGAGACTGGCGAGATACCACGAGACTTTCGGGGCTGATGGCCTCGCTGTTTAGCCCCTTAAGCCTCCCTCCACCTTCGCTAAATCAATCAACAACCAGACTGTCGGAAAGATATCATCCACACAATTCTGAAGATACCGAGGGTAGATACAGGCTGTCCAGAGATGGACTGACTGCTTTCAAAATTAGGACCGATAGATGAGTGCATTAACAGTATGTCCACTGGGAAAGCTGTAAGAATCTATAGCAAGTTACACAGAAGTTACGAAATAGTTCGAGGAGTTGCTGGCAGATGGCGCTGTAATTGCAATACTTGTTGTTGTTGTTGTTGTTGTGGTCTTCAGTCCTGAGACTGGTTTGATGCAGCCCTCCATGCTACTCTATCCTGTGCAAGCCTTTTCATCTCCCAGTACCTACTGCAACCCACATCCTTCTGAATCTGCTTAGTGTATTCATCTCTTGGTCTCCCTCTACGATTTTTACCCTCCACGCTGCCCTCCAATACTAAATTGGTGATCCCTTGATGCCTCAGAACATGTCCTACCAACCGATCCCCTCTTCTGGTAAAGTTGTGCCACAAATTTCTCTTCTCCCCAATCCTATTCAATACTTCCTCATTAGTTATGTGATCTACCCATCTAATCTTCAGCATTCTTCTGTAGCACCACATTTCGAAAGCTTCTATTCTCTTCTTGTCCAAACTATTTATCGTCCATGTTTCACTTCCATACATGGCTACACTCCATACGAATACTTTCAGAAATGACTTCCTGACACTTAAATCAATACTGGATGTTAACAAATTTCTCTTCTTCAGAAATGCTTTCCTTGCCATTGCCAGCCTACATTTTATATCCTCTCTACTTCGACCATCATCAGTTATTTTGCTCCCCAAATAGCAAAACTCCTTTACTACTTTAAGTGCCTCATTTCCTAATCTAATTCCCTCAGCATCACCTGACTTAATTAGACTACATTCCATTATCCTTGTTTTGCTTTTGTTGATGTTCATCTTATATCCTCCTTTCAAGACACTGTCCATTCCATTCAACTGCTCTTCCAAGTCCTTTGCTGTCTCTGACAGAATTACAATGTCATCGGCGAACCTCAAAGTTTTTATTTCTTCTCCATGAATTTTAATACCTACTCCGAATTTTTCTTTTGTTTCCTTTACTGCTTGCTCAATATACAGATTGAACAACATCGGGGAGAGGCTACAACCCTGTCTTACTCCCTTCCCAACCACTGCTTCCCTTTCATGTCCCTCGACTCTTATAACTGCCATCTGGTTTCTGTACAAATTGTAAATAGCCTTTCGCTCCCTGTATTTTACCCCTGCCACCTTTAGAATTTGAAAGAGAGTATTCCAGTCAACATTGTCAAAAGCTTTCTCTAAGTCTACAAATGCTAGAAACGTAGGTTTGCCTTTCCTTAATCTTTCTTCTAAGATAAGTCGTAAGGTCAGTATTGCCTCACGTGTTCCAGTGTTTCTATGGAATCCAAACTGATCTTCCCAGAGGTTGGCTTCTACTAGTTTTTCCATTCGTCTGTAAAGAATTCGTGTTAGTATTTTGCAGCTGTGACTTATTAAGCTGATAGTTCGGTAATTTTCACATCTGTCAACACCTGCTTTCTTTGGGATTGGAATTATTATATTCTTCTTGAAGTCTGAGGGTATTTCGCCTGTTTCATACATCTTGCTCACCAGATGGTAGAGTTTTGTCAGGACTGGCTCTCCCACGGCCGCCAGTAGTTCCAATGGAATATTGTCTACTCCGGGGGCCTTGTTTCGACTCAGGTCTTTCAGTGCTCTGTCAAACTCTTCACGCAGTATCATATCTCCCATTTCATCTTCATCTACATCCTCTTCCATTTCCATAATATTGTCCTCAAGTACATCGCCCCTGTATAGACCCTCTATATACTCCTTCCACCTTTCTGCTTTCCCTTCTTTGCTTAGAACTGGGTTTCCATCTGAGCTCTTGATATTCATACAAGTCGTTCTCTTATCTCCAAAGGTCTCTTTAATTTTCCTGTAGGCGGTATCTATCTTACCCCTAGTGAGATAGGCCTCTACATCCTTACATTTGTCCTCTAGCCATCCCTGCTTAGCCATTTTGCACTTCCTGTCGATCTCATTTTTGAGACGTTTGTATTCCTTTTTGCCTGTTTCACTTACTGCATTTTTATATTTTCTCCTTTCATCAATTAAATTCAATATTTCTTCTGTTACCCAAGGATTTCTACTAGCCCTCGTCTTTTTACCTACTTGATCCTCTGCTGCCTTCACTACTTCATCCCTCAAAGCTACCCATTCTTCTTCTACTGTATTTATTTCCCCCATTCCTGTCAATTGCTCCCTTATGCTCTCCCTGAATCTCTGTACCACCTCTGGTTCTTTTAGTTTATCCAGGTCCCATCTCCTTAAATTCCCACCTTTTTGCAGTTTCTTCAGTTTTAATCTACAGGTCATAACCAATAGATTGTGGTCAGAGTCCACATCTGTCCCTGGAAATGTCTTACAATTTAAAACCTGCTTCCTAAATCTCTGTCTTACCATTATATAATCTATCTGATACCTTTTAGTATCTCCAGGGTTCTTCCATGTATACAACCTTCTTTCATGATTCTTAAACCAAGTGTTAGTTATGATTATGTTGTGCTCTGTGCAAAATTCGACCAGGCGGCTTCCTCTTTCATTTCTGTCCCCCAATCCATATTCACCTACTATGTTTCCTTCTCTCCCTTTTCCTACACTCGAATTCCAGTCACCCATGACTATTAAATTTTCGTCTCCCTTCACAATCTGAATAATTTCTTTTATTTCATCATACATTTCTTCAATTTCTTCGTCATCTGCAGAGCTAGTTGGCATATAAACTTGTACTACTGTAGTAGGCGTGGGCTTCGTATCTATCTTGGCCACAATAATGCGTTCACTATGCTGTTTGTAGTAGCTTACCCGCATTCCTATTTTCCTATTCATTATTAAACCTACTCCTGCATTACCCCTATTTGATTTAGTGTTTATAACCCTGTAGTCACCAGACCAGGAGTCTTGTTCCTCCTGCCACCGAACTTCACTAATTCCCACTATATCTAACTTCAACCTATCCATTTCCCTTTTTAAATTTTCTAACCTACCTGCCCGATTAAGGGATCTGACATTCCACGCTCCGATCCGTAGAACGCCAGTTTTCTTTCTCCTGATAACGACATCCTCTTGAGTAGTCCCCGCCTGGAGATCCGAATGGGGGACTATTTTACCTCCGGAATATTTTACCCAAGAGGACGCCATCATTATGTAATCATACAGTAAATCTGCATGCCCTCGGGAAAAATAACGGCTGTAGTTTCCCCTTGCTTTCAGCCGTTCGCAGTACCAGCACAGCAAGGCCGTTTTGGTTATTGTTACAAGGCCAGATCAGTCAATCATCCAGACTGTTGCCCTTGCAACTACTGAAAAGGCTGCTGCCCCTCTTCAGGAACCACACGTTTGTCTGGCCTCTCAGCAGATATCCCTCCGTTGTGGTTGCACCTACGGTACGGCTATCTGTATCGCTGAGGCACGCAAGCCTCCCCACCAACGGCAAGGTCCATGCTTCATGGGGGGGATTTGCAATACTTAGGGCATGTAAACAGGGTGCCCGACAGCTCTGCCCACACTCTGCAGTATCTCGCTGTAACTGCCACTAGGCTGGTGCTGGAGTACGCGGCAGTGGTGTATGGAAACGCGGCAGAAAAACACCTGAAAAACTGCAAACAGTGCAGAACAAAGCCCTCCTACTGGCGCTGCATGTGCCCCGAGATTTCAGCACGAGGCAGCTACACGACGTCGCAGGACTCCCGGCGCTGAAGGGACGTTTCCGCGGGCTCGCCATGAGATCCTACGGGTCGGCGCGGACCTCGGCGAACCGCTGGTCAGTGGACTGGGCGACCAAGTCAACTGGCGCCCGGCTGCAAGATGCTCGGACCTGCTGCTGCAGTGACACACCCGGCAAAAAGAGAACAATAAAGATATTAGAAGTGACAATCCAGTGGGCGAAACCAATGCAAGAGGTCAACACTTTCAGCATGAATCTCCGAAGCAAGAACAGTAGGCTGTGCTTAACCTGCATCAACCTTGCTTGAAAGCACGCGAGTCACATTTGTCTGTCAGAGTGACCAGTTCCTCCGTTGAAACGTGAAAGGAGGTTAGCCTCCCAAAGGAAGAGGTTGAAACCATGTATTCCACTGAACAACGTGTTTTCCTGGTACTGAAATATCACAGGTTAGAACACAGTCCTACGGCAACGAAGGACAGTTTCCAAACACAATTTAACGTTTCAAAAGGACTCGATGCGAAAACCATTCGCAAGTTCCTCGTCAAATTCCAACGGACAGGCAGCGTGGCTAATGATCTAGCGGGAAATCTTGGGCCCAGGCAAACTGCAGCTACTCCTGAAAATCTTGCCATTGCTTCTGGAATTACTCAGCAACATCCTAGGAAATACGCCTGAAAAACTGCATCAGAGACTGATTTGAAACATTCCAGCATGCGGAAAAAACTGAGACAGAGCCTACATATGTTTTCAGTCAAAATCAGAAGCCACCAGGCCCTTTCTCTCAAAGTTGCTGTTTGGAATGCGGTACGCAACAGAGGCGTTATTAACCCTTTTTTCATGTGAGAAACGATCGCTAGTTAACGTTACGTTGCAATTTTGGAGCGAATTATGTCATACAGCTACCGTTGGAAGATCAACCGGCGCCGACTGGCTCACACAAGATGAGGCAAAACAACGTCGCATTGAACCGGTATTTCGCTTTCTCGATGAATGCTTCGGGATCAATTGCGTTGGATTATTAGAAATTTACTGGTGCGGGGATGGATTGGCCTACATATTTGCCCAGTCTGTCTTCTGATGATTGCTTTTTGTGGGGCACACTGAAAGCCAGTGTCTGCCGGAATAATCCCATCACGCTAGACGAGCTTGAATAGGCGATCTGTGTGGTATCTGAATTCATTTCTGTCGAGACACTGCAGGATGTGGTGGCAATTTCATCGTTCATTTGCACCACCTCCGTACTGAGACTGGTTGACATTTCAAAAAGACTGTGATGTGATCGCAAATATTGCTTGTAGAAGACGAATTTAATTGTGCATGCTGATCTTGTACGACCTGCACAGAGAACAGCGCCTCCTGTTCGCATTTTTTAAAACTATTTTTAAACTTCTGCGTTAAATTCTTATAGCTTTCACAATAAACATACTTTTACCCGCACTTGTCTGCCGATTTTAGTTTTCGAGTTAATTCTGAAATCACGGGCTCGTTCGCTGGATACCCTGTAAGTGCGAAAACTATCACACAGTCAATTAAATAGCTCATGAGTTCAAGCTGGTGATAAGAATGATACACATAAGAATGGGAAAGAAAACTGAGGCTCTGTTAGATGACGATCAGTTTGACTTCAGAAAAGGTAAAGTCACCAGAGAAACAGTTATGAAGTTTCTCTGGATAATGGAAGCAAGGGTGGAGAAAAATCAAATTGTCCATTTAGAATTTGTCGAACAAGAGAAAGTGTTCGAGAGTGTAAGATGTTGCAAGATATTCGAAATGCTGAGAAAAAAGGAGTAAGCTTTAGGGAAAGCGGGTGATGCACAATATGTGCAATAATCAAGAGGGAAGAATAAGACTGGAAGACCAGGATAGCTCGGATTAAAAAGGGTGCAGGATACGGATGCAGTGTTTCGCTCTTACTCTTCAATCTAGACATCGAAGAAGCAATGGCGGAAATAAAGGTTCCTGAGTGCGATTAAAATTCAGGGTGGAAGGATATCAGTGATAAGATTCGCTGACGACGCTGCTATCCTAAACGAAAATGAAAAGCAATTACAGGATCTTTTGAATGTCATGAACAATTTATGAGTCCAGAATATAGATTGATTGTAAATCGGGAAAAGACGAAAGTAATAGAAGTGGTAGAATTGAGAATAGCGAGAAACATCGAAATTGGTGGTCACGAAGTAGGCGAAATTAAGTAATTTTCCTGCTCTGGAAGCAATATAACCTGTTACCGACGGAGCAAGGAGGACGTAAAAAGTAGAATAACACAGGCAAAGATCGCATTCCTGGCCAGGAGAAGTCTACTGGTAACGAAGGTAGGCTTTAATTTTAAGAAGAAATTCCTGAGAATATATCTTTTGAGCACAGCACTGTATGCTAATGAATCACGGAGAGTGGGAAAACCAGGACAGAAGAGAATCGAAGAGTCTGAGATATGGTAGTACAGAAGAATATTGAAGATCATCTGGACTTATGAGATAAGGATTGAGGAGGTTCTCTGCTGAATAGGCATAGAAAGAAACATGTGGTGCACACTTACAATTAGATGGGACAGAATGATAGGACATGTGTTAAGGCATCACGAAATAGCGTCCATGATACTAGAGGGATTAGTGGTGGATAAAAACTGTAGCGGAAGACAGATGTTGGAACACATGCAGAAAATAACTCAGGGGACGGGTGCAAGTGTCTTCTGGAATGAAGAGGTCGGCGAAGGAGAGGAATTCGTGACGGGCCGCATCAAACCAGTCGGAAGACTAATGACTATGAAAGAAAAGTAGACTATAATTACGAACATAGTATAGAGGTGCAGGGTAGTTATAGCGTACGCTGCAGGATGAAATATTCATTCTGTAACTAATCACTTGGTTGCTATTAAGCTAGTTTGTGCTATTGTTTCTTATCTTAGTAGTGCTAGTTCAAGTGGGTGTGCAGGAAAACTTTCAAGCAGTTTATAGTAGCAGGAGAGAGGTCATGACAGATGGAAACTGGCACTTGAAGTATGCTACGGTGATTCAGTAGATATCTCTTTACCTTGCGGGGACAAAGGTAATAGCTAACTTCTGTTGCACACTTATCTCCGTTATTGCCATACATACTCCTGAATCTTCCTTGCAGATGAGAAGAATGTGCTGGATCAGGACCCGAATCTAGGATCTTTCCGTTTTGTGGGAAAGTGCTCAGCCAACTGGGCTATCCAAGGCTGACTCACTATTTGCCCTCAAAGCTTCACGAGTCCCTGTATAGCAAACAGTTTTAATCTGCTAGGAAGTTTGTGTGTGAGTGTGTGTGTGTGTGTGTGTGTGTGTGTGAAATCTTATGGGACTTAACTGCTAAGGTCATCAGTCCCTAAGCTTACACGCTACTTAACCTAAATTATCCTAAGGACAAACACACACACCCATGCCCGAGGGAGGACTCGAACCTCCGCCGGAACCAGCCGCACAGTCCATGACTGCAGCGCCTCAGACCGCGCGGCTGCTAAGAAGTTTCAATCATTACACACGGAGCAGAAATTAAGCGAAATTAGCAAGTAGTTAATTTCAGATTTGCCATGAAAGTAAATGAAAACTGATAAACATGGTCAAAATTATTATGTATCCAACTGAAAAGAAAAACACGAATTTTTGTGTGATACGAAAGAGAAATATTCTGTTTATAGAGTTATCAATAAACCTGTACTTGTTCAGTATATGTACCGAAATTATTTACCTTGGATAAAAATATTGCATTGAAAATATTCTAGGTTCCCACTCGGCAAAATCTTTCATAACAGAATCTGAATCTATTGGCTTCCAGTGGCTGTAGTCGACAATCTATACAGTCGTTTTTGAGGATGTGTTGACCTAAGGCAGGCTTAACAACTCGTTGAGTTTGACCATGAGCACCCGTCGTTGCACACGCTCTTGCTCGTAACCGCAGCATTTGCGACGTGGTGGGGAGCGAGGGAAATGCGCGCGTAACATCTGGTCGCAACACGAGAGAACCGCAAACTGTAAAGTACGGGGAGTCAGTTGTGACAGCTGCGCCATCTAATAGCAGTAATGCTGAGTCGGCGTTGTGTAATACTGACAGTGCCTTCGCAGTTCGTATTTCAATCCGCAGTGCACTCTTATCATTTAACATAAAAAGATTGATTCCCAAATTATTTAGTGTATCGTAAGATGCAAAATACCTTCAGGTAGTTCAATAAAAAAAAAAAAAAAATCAGGATCCGTAGCGCAACTGAATGGGGAAAATGAAAAAAAACTTCCAGTATCCAATTCGTGCTGACCTGCTGCTTCAAGTGAAATGACAGAGAATATAAAGACAATCTATATTTCTGCAAGCATTTCCATTAGGAACAGTTTCCTCGTTTGCACAAATCTGCATACAACTCCCCCATGCTATTTGCAGTGACGATGGAGGGGGTATGGCAGCTACTGGCAGCTCGCAGGCCTGCGTCCACCAGAAGTGAAGTTGGGTATATTTGTTTGAAATTTTATCCCAGTTAGATAGCGAATTAATCGAAAAATTTGCGTGTCAAGTACATTAATACTGCCTGGAACAGTATTTGACACTGGTAGCCGTAACTGTCTCACAAATGGCTTATTTGCGGTTCGATGTGTACTGCAACTGTTTGGCTTTGCTTCTGTTTTGTATATTTTCACTCTTTTCACTTTCCGCTGCTAAATATGATACAGTTCATATACAAATTTTTGATTTCGGCGCCTTTGGCATTCCTGTTAACGCACCATGCGGCCGTTCGTGTCGCTTGGGCATTAAACCGACTCTGTATAAGAGGAACGCAACACAAAAAAATCTCACATACACAATTGGCTATTATTCTGCTTTATTTCTCTCTCTCGGTGTGTTAATAATCTGACTTCCGATGCACTGCAGTTCTTGTGTTATACATCTAAACGAAATAGCATTACAGTGACTTGGGGTCGTTTCTTAGGAAGAGGGATAAGATCGAGTGTCTGGGGAGGGTTGTGCCAAATATATTCATTGTCTTGGAGCCAAAATACCTAGAGCTTGCACTGGAATGGCAAAATGGCAAACCTGTTTTACCAATAACCGTAGATGACCAGATATAATTTACTCCTAGTAATTCTAACTTCCGAAAAGAGTTCCTTCTACAGCTCACTTATTACACATAATTTCTAATTGAAGAACTAGTTAGTTGTGGGTGAAATGGTAAAGGGTGTTGTGCATTCAGTCCAATAGCTGGTCAATAGAAAGTCATGTAATTCGGCAGAAAAATTATAAAACCTCGTCAACCATCTTTAGACTGCAATCAGAACAAAACGTCATTTTGCTTCTTACAGCTATGGGAAATTTCATCTATGACATGGAGGTCTCATATTGAACTGACAATTCATTTATCAATTACACGAGACAACTGTGGTAAGAGGTGTGCTTGTAAGCTGCTTGGTCGGATCAGAATGCAGAAATCTGAATCTATGTCACGAATTTAAGTTCTTCACCAGATAGTATTGTGCTTGATTCTCCACGATTTTATAAAAAAATCAGAAGGATCGGATGCTTGTGTCAAATATAGTTTGTGATACCATAATCAGTGTGCCAAAAACTGCGATCTTGTCTTTTATTGGACAATGTTCATTTTAATCGCACTTAATAAATACTGAATTCATGTCTGTTGGACTAACAAATTATACTAAAATTTTACGAAAATTCTATGCTTTTTCAAATTATTTTGCAACGTATTGAAACATTACTTGTATCTTACAAAGTCATAAAAAATAGTTATCCTATAAGTTACACATAGTTTTCCAGATGTAACTGATATGATATATCATGGAAATTTATTGTTCACGATACATACAACTATTATTATTTTCTAACAATACAGTTGAATTTTTCGTAAATATTTCAGTATTTTGTAAAAACTAAATGCATACAGTTCTTTACATGTGGCATGTTTCGTACTTTTGTGAACAAGGGTTGCAACGCTTGTTCACTAAAGTACGAGCAGCCCTTAGTGACTCGCCGTCTTACTTACAACTATTCATGATGTCGCCTTTCCGTCTTAGATCTTTTTTAGCATGTGACTTGTAAGTACTGCATCTTTTTCCAGTCAGTACAAACTTTAATTTTATTAATGTATTGTATACCTAATATGTTTTAGAACAGCTAGTCTAATTCTGAAGACAATGCTCATAGTAGCGTCGAAACTTGGTCAATTTTGACTTAATATTTGTGACCTAGGGCTTATTTGTTCTAGTATAATATTTCTTTGTTTTGTAGTTTATCATTTTCATATATGTATTTTGTTAATTGACAATAATAAAGAACTCATTATTATGGTACAAATCATTAAAGTAATGACAATCTGTAAAGGAATACTTATTATTTTACATCATTCACTTAAAATGAATGAAATATTTTCACATAATACACATGAAGGACAACACAATATAAAGCAAGATTCGGTAGGCTTTCAAATTGTGGCAGGTCATCCTCTTAATATCCCAATTTGTACCAAGCATATTTCAGTGTACTGGAAAACTTTGGCGAAAAGAACTATTTATGTAGTAGTGACTGCAACTTGATTATATTGTTTGACAAGTGGAGACTGACATCATGATCATTCATCAGAACTACATCTGAAACACTTCTCACAAAATTCTTCCAACATCAAAAGCAGTATATGTGCAATGGCTGTACATTACCATTGAACATTTTGGGATCGCCAGATGAACGAGTTCGTTGCCCTCAGTAATGACGCTCAAAACGCTTTTTTCATGTTGACCATCACTCTTTTAATAGTTTTGAAAGAAACTGGTGGAAAGTTTTGACTAATAATTTAATAACATGTTTTTGAAGTCCCAAATGTTCTTTCGACAGCACCAGTAATCTTAACCCAGATCCAAAGATATTTGGAAGACTTTTCTTTCCCAGTGCAGGAGAAAAATCTGCCTTATTGTTAGATTCTTGGGGTGGTTAATACGAAAGAACCATTTTGAGCTTTGTAACTGAGGATAAGAACTTTTTAATCACTTGCTCATCTGGTGAAACCAAATGTCCCAATGGGGCAGATATATCCACTGGATGTGTATGACATTCGATGTTGCAAGAACTTTGTGATAAGTTTTTCGTATCTAGTTCTACTGAATGATTATGATGTCTCCGTTTGAGTAACAATATAATCGTAACTTTTTTGTCCACCAAGCTTTTCAAGTATACTGAAATAGGTCTGTTTCAGGTCAGGATATTAAGAGTATCATCTGCCACAGTTTGAGAACCTGCTGAGTGTTGTTTTATATTGTGTTGTATATGATGTGTATTACATGAAGAAATTTAGTTCATTTTATACACATGGTGTAAATAAGTTATGATGTAAGCATTTTGTTTCAGATTGTCGCTATTTTAATGATTCTGTATCATAATAATAAGTTACCTATTATTTTCAATATACAAAATAGATGTATGTGTAATGATGCACTAAAACATTAATGTAAAACACAAAATATTAATTTATAACATAAACCAAAGTAAGTAAAATGAATAATTAGAATAATAATAAACGTTTAATTATTTTAATAAGGTGTGTTCAAAATAAACAGCACTTTGTGTACACTTTATTTTCCAATAATAGTATGTCAAAGACCAGCTTTATTACACTTGAGTGTATGTGGTATGAAGCTTCTTTACTATATGCTGTAACAAAAGTTTTTAGTTTTCAAGATTAATTAAGGGTTGTGGAATATTTTGCAAAATTTCAAATTATTACAAAAATTGATTGTATAGTTTTCAAGAGCTTTAATTGCATTTCAACTTTCATATGAAACACTGTTTTGTGAAGATATTTCCTTTAAACCTACTGTGCCAAATTACCTTCCAGGGTGTGGTGTACCCCTTAAAAGTGAAACTAGGGAGACAAAAAAAAGTATGTATTGTATTATTTTGACCCCTCTACATTCCCACCAAGTTTGATCATGAGCGTTTGTTTAATGGCTCAGAATGTTCCCTTTTAAGTCATAAGAGGTAAGTAGCCCAGAAAATGGAACCCAACATTCGTTGTCAGACCAAGCTAATGAATTTCTAAAATGGCTCTATGACAATGAATCCAAAATCAGCCGGACATAGGGCTCCAAGTTCAAAATGGTCTTTGGAGCTAATTCAAAGAACAGAGGGGGAATAATGGAGTGGTGCAATAACAAAAAAAGGGGCTCTTTTGTGATTCATTGTTGTGTAGAAGTCAACGCAGGTAGCAGTTTTCAGTATACAAAGCCGGTTGTGGTTTTATAGCAAAAAAGTTAAACAGAGCTGAAGTGGCTTCTTAATCCCCAAGGTGACTGATTAGTCACAGCTGTGGTGCCTTGTCTGCGAAGTTGATTCAATAGTCTGATAGACAATACAGTGATATGTATGAATCTGGTCTCAGATGTTCACCTAAGTTTTTTCAGGTTTTTGAATGTTTGAAGGAGAAGGTGGACTTATATTTCTTTTTGCAGTCTTTACAAATCCCTAGCAGTAATGACAGACTTTGTTCTGATTGTGAGGAAGAAAATGCTTCAGAAGTACCTATACACTAACAGATTATTTTTGATTTCATCACTTTAAATATGGTTCTAATTCATAGACATGTCTTGTGTTGTGATTACACTGAAGGAACCTTTGTTCTTACACAACCTATAATACTGAATGCATTGACATAAAGTTGCTTTTATTTTCATGAGTTATCGCATTTCTGCAGTGAGATAAATTATTTTTTAAATAGCTGTTGAATAATTCTTCATCATATGTAAGAAAGAAGAAAAAATTTATTGCAGGTGCTTTTTATCTACAATTTTTTGTTCAAAGTTCACAGACAAGTTACGTTGAAATGTATCCACATTTTTCTGTTTTAGAATGGATTTTTTTGTGAAGCCTACAGTACAACAGGTTACATCCAAAGTTAAAGTGGACAACCTTGTCATTAAGGTATAGCCACTAAATCAAAATTGAAAGCTGATTCCAATGAACTGCAGGCATGAAACATAAAATTCTGATACTGAGAGGAACATCATAAAATTCAAGCAAAAAGTTGACACTTTGCATGGTGGCTGATGAGAGTGATTTTAAATAGGAAATACCTATACAGTCGCTCCCATCAACTGCCGCGCCAAGCGTCAACTTAGTTAGTGTATAGTAGCACATAGAAGAAATTTAGAAACACTCATTTGTTGTCACTACCACTATGACTAGAGAGTCAAAACACTACATTAACTACAATAGCATACATGTTAAACAATACTGTAATACTGGGTATAAAATGTAAGAAGGTGTGAGCTGAGTTGCTAATTTGTGTTACTTCAAAAGTCGCTGACAATTTCTTAAACACATTTCAGATTACTTATATTGGAACAGACCAGTGAATGAAACATGTTACCTATGCTGAGTTCAAGGGCCATCCACAGTTTTGTTAAAAAATGGAGCTGAGAAAATATTATGAAGAAATACATGAAACTAATAGACTTGTAGTTCATTTGCCACACATGAGTATGGACTGACTGACGTCACGACTCAGGTCTGTAGGTCTATTTATTACAGATGATTTCATTATCATACAAGTTTAGTGACAAAAATACCAGTACTTAACAGACCTAATCACAGGAATGACTGCATAACAGACATGATCCACTGCAGTTGCAATAAACAGTATAGCAGGCTTCCTTTTGGCATTAAACAGCTTCAGTCGTTAGCACTTCAGTTGTTCATCAGAACTGCGCATGCGCAGAGACGAAAGTGGGACTGCCAGCTGATTGTCACGTGTCTTCTCGACGTTCCTCGGTGGGCGTGGCGCGGCCAGCTCCCGGTTCTGCGTCGCCATGTCCATCTTCATCCGCATCGCCTGTGACGTTTTTCTCCGTAACCTCTGTTACTGCTGCTGCCGAAGTCGACGCTGCTAAGGCCTTCTCGTAACCACGGTTTGGACATACTTCTTTTAGGTACCGGCTGTAAAAGAAAATAGCGTCCGCTACTAGGTTTCGAATATCTCTGTAGAGAACCGTAATACTTTAAATGTATGGAATGTATTTAGTATTATACAGGCAGTAAAAGTTTTTTTCCTTTAGCAGTATCGTGCCTTCATTTCAGCGCTGAAAGTACACTAGTTATGATAAACTGGAATGACGTGACAAGTGTGACAAGTACAAAGCATATTTGCAAGAGAATTACTGTTTGCTGATATTTAAATGTTGACAATTCAGAACCTGACAAGAATAAAATACAGAATAATGAAAAGAAATTTGAGGATCTCTTAGGTGACGATCATTTTAGCTCTATGAAATATAAAGGCATAAGAGACGCAAACCTGACGTTGTACAAGATTTAAGAAAAAGTCAAGACATCTCAATGTTATTTATCGAGCTACGAAAAGCGTCCGAAATGTAAAATTGGGTAAGATCTTCGAAATTCTCAGAAAAATAGGCGTTAAGTTATAGGGAAAGACATGTAATATATGTTTAATATACAAATTGTACAAGACCACGAAGGAACTAAAAATGGAAGATCAAGAACGAAGTTCTCAGATGAAAAGAGCCTATGAAAGGGATACAGTTTTTCTCCTATACTGTTCAATCTGAACATCGAAAAGGCAATGGGGGAAGAAAAATACAGGTTAAGGAGCGGTATTAAATTCCAGGGGATTAAATTCCAGGGTCAAAGAATATCAGTGATAAGATTCACCAATGGTGTTGCTATCTACAGTGAAAGCAAGAAGACTTACAGGATGTAAGAATCGAATGGATAGTCTACTGAGCACAAAATATGGAATGACATTCAACTACGGAAAGAGGAAAGTAAAGAAAAGTAGCATAAATGAGAAGAGTGGGAAACTTAAATCAGAAGTAGACGAAGTGAAGAAATCACATCTTGGAAGCAAAATAACTTATAATGGAGGAGTGAAGCAGATCTGAAAACGCAGAATGGCACAAGCAAAGAGGCGATTCGCAGCCAGAAGGAGTCTCCTAGTATCAAATATTTGCCTTAATTTGAGGAAGAAATTTCTGAATGTACATTTGGAATATAGCATTATGTGGAAGCGAATCAAGGACTGTGGAAAAACTGGAAAAGAAGAGAACTGAATTGAAGCGTTTGAAATGGGCAATATAGAAGGATGTTGAAAATTAGGTGCACTGTTGAAAAACGAGGAGGTTCTCTGCAGAACTGGGGAGAAAAAATTGCAGAAAATACTGAGAAGAAGAAGGGAGAGGATGATAGGACACGTGTTATGATATCAAACTTCGAAGGTACTAAAGAGAGCTAAAGACGATAAAAACTTTGAAGAAGACCCAGAGTAGCATACATTCAACAAATAACTGAGTAAAGTGGTGGAACTGCTGATAATCTGTAAGACAAAGACAATTACGAATAACTTAAACCGAAATAACACAGAGAAAATGTTATGGGGAAGACGAACAAAAGACTTCGCTGATTCAAATGGCTCTGAGCACTATGCGACTTAACTTCTGAGATCATCAGTCGCCTAGAGCTCCAAACTAATTAAACCTAACTAACCTAAGGACATCACACACATCCATGCCCGAGGCAGGATTCGAACCTGCGACCGTAGCGGTCGCTCGGCTCCAGACTGTAGCGCCTAGAACCGCACGGCCACCCCGGCCGGCCAAAAGACTTGGCTTTATTGTCATAACACTTAGAAGGTGCAACAGACCGACTAAAGAGACTGCCTACAGTATGTTTTTCTAACCTCTTTTGAAGTATTGCTGTGCGGTATGGGATATTTGCTGATAGGGCTCATGAAGGACATCGAAAAATTTCAAATAAGGGCAGCTCATTTTGTACAATCGCGAAAAAGGAGAAAGAGTGTCCAGATACGATACACGAGTTGGGGTAGCAGTCGTTAAAACAAAGGCATTTCCCGATGTGGCTAGATTGTTCGAAGGAATTTCAATGACCAACTTTCTCCTCTGAATGCGAAAATATTTTAATGACTTCCACCCAACTAGGGAAAAACTGCGGAAATGCAAGCGTAGGGTGATGCCTCAAACGGAAGAAACATTAGAAATTATAAAAAGTCTCCTCCTGTGAGCATTGAGGAAAGAAGTGCATGGGAAGGAAGCACTAGAACCAGTCTGACGTTAATCAATAAAGTAAATGCGAAGATTGGCGAGACTGAACGAGTTTTAGACATACGAAAAGGAAACTCTTTACACTGACATACAATGACAGAAAAAAAAAATCGCAACACCAAGAAAGGATCATGCAACTTAAAAGAAAGTAGGTAGACGGGTTTGTACATGTGGAAGATGGCGTCTATGCAAACTGCACCGTAATCGAGTAAGTGTGGCCCAGTAACGCCACTATGGGGACGCACATAAGGTTTGTTTAAATACCATCGGTGTTATAAGAATACCTCTATGGCGAAAAGGACGCGATTAACCACAGTAACACAATCAACTGTTACAAATCGGTTACTTCAAGGGTAGCTCTGAACTAGACACTCTGTAGCGTGCATTCCCCTGTCTCCAAACCACCGCCATTTGCGATTTGAGTGGTGTTAAGCGAGAGCTCATTGGGGAAGATGAGGGGGGGGGGGGGGGGAGAAGGCAGAGTGGAGGTCTGTTGTATTTTCTAACGAAAGCAGGTTCTGCCTCAGTGCCGGTGATGGCCTTGTGTTGGTGTTAGAAGGAGGCCAGTTGAAGGCCTGCAACCAGTACATCTGCACACTTGCAATCTTGGAATGGGGT
Organism: Schistocerca serialis cubense; assembly: GCF_023864345.2. NCBI lineage: Eukaryota > Metazoa > Arthropoda > Insecta > Orthoptera > Acrididae > Schistocerca > Schistocerca serialis. Next base: position 422,533,194 of record NC_064641.1, read on the forward strand.
GCGATTTCGTATGACAGCAGGAGCACTCTCGTGGTTATTCCACGCACCCTGACTGCAAATTTGTATGTCAGTCTGATGATTCGTCCCATTGTGGCGCCATTCACGTACAGCACTACAGGGGGTGTTTTCCAACAGGATAACTCTCACCCACATACCGCTGTTGTAACGTAACGTGCTCTGCAGAGTGTTGACACGTTGCTTTGACCTGATCTCCTTACCAGATCTGTCTCCAATCGAGCACATATGGGAAATCATCGGACGACAACTCCAGTGGCATGCACAAACACTATTAACCGTCCTTATATTGACCGATCAACTGCAACAGGCATGGAACCTCATCCTGCAAACTGACATCCGGCTCCTGTGAAACACAATACATGCATCTGTCCATGCTTACACCCAACATTCTGGCAGTTTCCTGGGTTATTAATCAGTATTTCACATTTGCAATGGCTTATCTTGTGCTTACGTTAACCTGTGATCTTGCAGTGTTGATCACAAAATACGAAACGTAGGCGTATGTAGCCCTGAGATTTCATTGCTCTACATTAATTACTTTTTGATGCTGCCAAATTTTCGTCAATGTACGAGGGTGAGTCAAATGAAAACCTTAAGAATTTTTTTAAATATTATTTATTGTGCAGAAGTGGTACAAAGCTATATCACTTTTCAACATAATCTTTTCCAGCTCAATGCAAGTCCTCCAGCGCTTACAAAGTGCCTAAATTCCTTTAGAGAAAATTCTTCTGGTAGTCTGCACAACCACTCATGCACCGCGTTGCGTACCTCTCCATCAGAACGGAACTTTTTTCCTCCCATTGCGTCTTTGAGTGGTCCAAACATATGGAAATCACTTGGGGCAAGGTCTGGTGAGTATGGTGGATGAGGAAGACACTCAAAATGCAGGTTTGTGATTGTTGAAACTGTTGTACGGGCAGTGTGGGGCCTTGCATTGTCATGTTGCAAAAAGGACACCTGCTGACAACAATCAATGTTGCTTTGATTTGATTGCAGGCCGCAGATGATTTTTTAGGAGATCTGTGTGTGATGATGTATGTGACAGTGGTCCCTTTAGGCATGTAATGCTCCAAAATGACACCTTCCGTGCTGATGGTTCTGTTCGGAACTTCTTTGGTTTTGGTGATGAGGAATGGCGCCATTCCTTGCTCGATCTCTTCGTTTCCGGTTGCTGGAAGTGAACCCAGGTGTCGTCCTCAGTAACGATTCTTGCAAGGAAGCCATCAACTTCTCGTTCAAAGCGCCGAAGAAGTTCTTCACAAACATCAACAAGTCGTTCTCTCATTTCAGGAGTCAGCTGCCGTGGCACCCATCATGCAGACACTTTGTGAAACTGGAGCACATCATGTACAATGTGGTGTGCTGACCCATGACTAATCTCTAAACATGCTGCAATGTCATTCAGTGTCACTCGGCGGTTTTCCTTCACTATGGCTTCAACTGCTGCAACTCGTTGAGCCTGACCTGGACGAGGAGCATCTTCCATTTAGTCACACCATTTGCGAACTTCCTACTCCAATCGTGGACTTGCTGCTGTGACAAACATGCATCACCGTACTGAACCTTCATTCGTCGATGAATTTCAATAGGTTTCACACCTTCACTTCGCAAAAACCGAATAACAGATCGCTGTTTTTTCCTGGTGCAAGTAGCAAGTGGGGCAGCCATCTTTATACTTATACTGCGACGGTATGCGTGCATCTGCACTATGCTGCCACCTACAGGCTATTCTGCACGGTGTTTGTAGCACGCTTACCAACTTATAGGATAACGGCGCGAAATTTCGATTTGTTATTACAAATTTAAGGTTTTCATTTGACTCACCCTCGTATATACAGGATGTTAGGAGTATAAGTGCAGATATTTTTACTGGCGACTGAGGACAGTGTACTGAACACCATTACACCAGTATTTACTTCATTTTCAGACTAATAATTGTAGCTGTTAGGACTAGTATGTCTTGTGGTTGGTTAGTATCTCCAAGTGCAGATGGCAAGAGCAAGCCATTGATGTTTATTTTCTTGTGGATCAGGTACTGACGTGTGGACACATGGACACAAAACAGTTAGTATATACTGAAATGGTGTAATCTGTTTAGCGGCACAGTTACGACCATGCAGAAAACATTAGGTAGTAAATTACACGACGTTTTTTGGGGAAAAGTGTCAGATTCAGAGAAAAAAAAAACAACTAACACACTGAAGTGGGTACATATTAAAGTACCAATGATCACATTGTACCTATGCTGTTACCATCCTATATACAAGGTGTTCGGAAATTCCTGTTAAAACTTCTAGGACTTATAGAAGGGAGCGAGTAGATAATATTTTGAATTGGAACCAATGTCTGGAAACGTAATATTTCCCCGCTAGAACTATTTGAATGTGGCCATTTTACAACTGATTAGGTGTGACCCGGTACCTCCCTTGTTTTACAATTTCACTCATTAATAGCCAAAGAAATTGCTTGTATACTCATTGATGGCTTCATTTCAGTGTTATGCAGTACGGCCTCTCCTACTTCCATTGTGCAGCATCTGCTTCGAGCACCACAGTCATGCCTGTGGAAGGTGAAGGTACGCCTTCCCGAAACCATAGCATAACTGTGGCGAAAATGGTATGTGACTGAGTCGGAAGTTATGGAGGACACTCTTGATAAATGCGACGAGCAACTCTTCCACTACTATGAGCTTCATTATTCAGAACGATAATGTCATTGTATTTTGCAAATGTGTTCTCAACCATGTTGCTCTAACACTCACAGACATGTGAATAAGGCTAGAAGGATAAACGTCAAATGACATCAGCCAATCCTATGTAACCACCACCACCATGACTACCCTGTTGCACACCTAACTACCAAACATGTTTTCAAAGGACTGCAGAATGAAAATGGTGCAGTTCCGGATATAGTTCCCTATTCAGAATATTATATACTCTCTTCCCTCTAAAGCCCAAGAAGTTTTTAACGAGATTTTCCGAACAAAATGTATAAGTTGAGCACAATCTCGAAGTTAATATGCAGCAGCAAGTCGACAAAAAGCAAAGTCACCGAGGCACACAAGGCAATTCATGAAAGTTTATGATTGTTAAAATTAGGACAGGTGGAGCGAGATAATTCTCTCTCAGAGATGTTTAGGCCAGTAACAAAGTTTTAAATGAGTCAAACACACAAGCCTTGCAGGCAGAAGAGGAGGACAAGAAAAGGAGGAGGAGGAGGAAGAGGAGGAAGGAAAAGAAGAGGGGTATACTATTAGTAGTTTCGCTAACCATCACATTGCTAGCAAAATAGATATGATGTATGGCATCACTAGGGATAAACTGTATATGTTAGGAAAGCATCCTATACATTTAATCTGGTATTTAATACACTTTGGAGAGAAGGAGTTTTAGCAAACACCTGGTTTAATGGAAATACGAACTGTAGCATATTTTTCCCATAAGATATACGAGTGTATAATGAAATATTATGTATGAATAATGCACGTAGGCTAAACAACATCCAAGATGAACGAATAAAAGGCTTGAATGGCAAGAAACACCTGGATATTATTATTGGACCTGCATTAGAAGCTGTACATGTGGTGGGTAAAAGCACTGACATTACACATAGGAGAATGAACAATCGATTGCTGAAGTACACAGACTACAACGATCCTAACGAAATCTCAGAACATCTATGGCTGTTCACCGTGTTGCCTAGTGCAGGAAATACTGCTCAAATAACGAAATCATGTAAGTCTTTTCAGAACTTCGAAAAAGATGAGTTATGTAATACTTCCAGAGACTGTCATCCAAGAGTTCCATAAACCAGTGGAAAAAAATTCACACAAAGACACGTTATTATACATGGTGGATGACTTATGGCAGGGGATCTCACGGATATGAGGCAATATCACGAGGAAATAAAGGTTTTAACTAGATTTTAATGGTTATACATGTTGTTGTTGTTGTTGTGGTCCTCAGTCCTGAGACTGGTTTGATGCAGGTCTCCATGCTACTCTATCCTGTGCAAGCTTCTTCATCTCCCAGTACCTACTGCAGCCTACATCCTTCTGAATCTGCTTAGTGTATTCATCTCTTGGTCTCCCTCTACGATTTTTACCCTCCACGCTGCCCTCCAGTACTAAATTGGTGATCCCTTTGTAGGGAAGCAGCATACTCACACCTTATAAAATTCACATCAGTCTTTCCATTGTGTGCCAGCCTAGTCCGCTATAACTAGCTCTGACGTCACAAATATTGCGCAATACTTTAAAATGAAGTAAATAACATGAAACGTTTCTGGCATGTCAGGAGTAATACAAAATCAATCTGTGTTGGATATCAGTTCAATAACTTTAACCATTTTCGAAATTTGGATGTTTTATGTAAAAATCACTGGCGCAACAGAAATGAGCTGTAAACTTAAAAATTTATATTTAGATTCCTTTTGCATAATAATTTAGTTGAAACAGTATTCTGGATCTCACAAATTAAAATTTTAGTTGAAATTCATGATTTTCTGGTTTTTGTCTTAGAAATTAGGGAAGCAAGATAGATTAAGTAGGCGAATAAATAAAGCTAGGATGTTTAAATTTAAGTAGAAGGGAGATCCGCTATAATCACGAAAATGTGAGAAGTTTCAACAGAATAACTATAAAACTATAGCTATAGCGTGTCTCCAAAGAGCAAGTTCAGAGCTCGTCTTCTGTGTGTAGTGCAATTAAATTAATTCTCTCGAACAAAATATTTGACTTAGCCACGCCAGACTTTTATTATGATTACTTACTTGTGTGCTGATTGCACAATTAAATTGAAAGCTTCATCGGCCATCAGCAAAGGAAGCAATGATTTATTCGATAACTTAAAGTGGTGCATTACTAGCCCAGCGGCTAGTCGGGAGAGCAGATTTGATCAGGCGTTCCCTTAGCTGTCCGCACTGCAGCTCTATATGTAAGAACGCTGTGCGAGAAAAAGAGAAAGGCCCCAGTTCTCTCCAGACGCTGATTAGCGCACCACCTGTGCCGGGAGTTGCGTCGCGTCGGTATCATTGCTATAAACAGCTTCGGATGCCGTAATAAATTACTCGGGATATGCATAACCATGAAATCGTTTTCGAGTGAAGTGTTAATTCTGGGATGACTTTAATGATCTATCTTCAGATTGCATATGTCGTATTTTCACGTGCCGCCGCAGGACAGACATTCTACCATTATTTAGCATGGCATTTGATGAACATTATCATCAAATTATGGCGAGCATTCACTTAAACATTTAATTTGAACAGTTATAGTGGCATCAGCACATTAGACTCTGAACTGCTCTGGTAGTTGGATTGTGTGGATCCTTTTTGGTCTGTGACTTTCAGAATATAGTGAACATTTTAGAGAGAATGGTTTTTGATTATGAATCCCAGACAATCTCCTAATTCCTCAGAGCTATAAGCTGTAGCTATAAATGTATTTCTCAGATGAAGTGGGCACTAGGAATTCTAATTACAGGCTTCACGTTTTGCTAATCACTTTCTGGTTGCCAATATTGTAGTTAGAGAGCCAGTGTTGGGAACGGCAAACAGCATAAATACAAAACATTTATTCTATTATTCCACCTGCCGTCCCACACCTTGATGTCTCAGAACATGTCCTACCAACCAATCCCTTCTGCTAGTCAAGTTGTGCCACAAGCTCCTCTTCTCCCCAATTCTATTCAATATCTCCTCATTAGTTATGTGATCTACCAATCTAATCATCAGCATTCTTCTGTAGCACCACATTTCGAAAGATTCTTTCTCTTCTTGTCCAAACTATTTATCATCCACGTTTCACTTCCATATATGGCTACATTCCATACAAATACTTTCAGAAACGATTTCCTGACATTTAAAGCTATACTCGATGTTAACAAATTTTTCTTCTTCAGAAGCGCTTTCCTTGCCATTGCCAGTCTACATTTTATATCCTCTCCACTACGACCATCATCAATTATTTTGCTCACCAAATAGCAAAACTCCTTTACTACTTTAAGTGTCCCATTTCCTAATGTAATTCCCTCAGCATCACCCGACTTAATTCGACTACATTCCATTATCCTCATTTTGCTTTTGTTGATGTTCATCTTATACCCTCCTTTTAAGACACTGACCATTCCGTTCGACTGCTCTTCCAAGTCCTTTGCTGTCTCTGACAGAATTACAATGTCATCGGCGAACCTCAAAGTTTTTATTTCTCCTCCATGGATTTTAATACTTACTCCGAACTTTTCTTTTGTTTCCTTTATTGCTTGTCAATATACAGATTGAATAACATTGGGGATAGGCTACAACCCTGTCTCACTCCCTTCCCCACCAATGGTTCTCTTTCATACCCCCTGACTCTTATGACTGCCATCTGGTTTCTGTACAAATTGTAAATAGCCTTTCGCTCCCTGTATTTTACCCCTGCTACCTTCAGAATTTGAAAGAGAGTATTCCAGTCAACATTGTAAAAAGCTTTCTCTAAGTCTACAAATGTTTCTAAGATAAGTCGTAGGGTCAGTATTGCCTCATGTGTTCCAACATTTCTACGGAATCCAAACTGATCTTCCCTGAGGACGGCTTCTATCAGTTTTTCCATTTGTCTGTCAAGAATTCGTGATAGTATTTTGCAGCTGTGACTTATTAAACTCATAGTTCAGTAATTTTCAAATCTGTCAACAGCTGCTTTCTTTGGTATTGGAATTATTATATTCTTCTTGAAGTCTGAGGGTATTTCGCCTGTCTCATACATCTTGCTCACCAGATGGTAGAGTTTTGTCAGGACTGTCTCTCCCAAGGCTGTCAGTAGTTCTAATGGAATGTTGTCGACTCTGGGGGCCTTGTTTTGACTCAGGTCTTTCAGTGCTCCATCAAACCCTTCACGCAGTATAATATCTCCCATTTCATCTTCATCTACATCCTCTTCCATTTCCATAATATTATCCCCAAGTACATCGCCCTTGTATAGACCCTCTATATACTCCTTCCACCTTTCTGCTTTCCCTTTTTTGTTTAGAACTGGGTTTCCATCAAAGCTCTTGATATCCATGAAAGTGGTTCTCCTTTCTCCAAAGGTCTCTTTATTTTCCTGTAGGCGGTATCTATCTTACCCCTAGTGAGATAAGCCTCTAAATCCTTACATTTGTCCTCTAGTCATGCCTGCTTAGCTATGTTACACTTCCTGTCGATATCATTTTTGAGACGTTTGTATTCCTTTTAACCTGCTTCATTTACTGCATTTTTACATTTTCCCCTTTCATCAGTTAAAATCAATATTTCTTCTGATACCCAAGGGTTTTTACAAGCCCCCGTCTTTTTACCTATTTGATCCTCTGCTGCCTTCACAATTTCATCCCTCAAAGCTACCCATTCTTCTTCTACTGTATTTCTTTCCCCCATCCTGTCAATTGTTCCCTTATGCTCTCCCTGAAACTCTGTACAACCCATCTCCTTAAATTCCCACCTTTTTGCAGTTTCTTCAGTTTTAATCTTCAGTTCATAACCAATAGATTATGGTCAGAGTCCACATCTGTCTCTGGAAATGTCTTACAATTTAAAACCTGGTTCCTAAATCTCTGTCTTACCATTACATAACCTATCTGATACCTTTTAGTATCTCCAGGGGTCTTCCACATAAACAACCTACTTTCATGATTTTGCTCTGTGCAAAATTCTACCAGGCGGCTTCCTCTTTCATTTCTTAGCCCCAATCCATATTCACCTACTATGTTTCCTTCCCTCCCTTTTCCTACTCTCCAATTTCATTCACCCATGACTATTAAATTTTCATCTCCCTTCACTACCTGAATATTTTTTTTATCTTATCATACATTTCATCAATTTCATCATCATCTGCAGAGCTAGTTGGCATATAAACTTGTACTACTTTAGTAGGCGTGGGCTTTGTGTGTATCTCGGCCACAATAATGCGTTCACTATGCCGCTGCATTACCCCTATTTGATTTTGTATTTATAACACTATATTCACCTGACCAAAAGTCTTGTTCCTCCTGCTACCAAACTTCACTAATTCCCACTATATCTAACTTTAACCTAGCCATTTCCCTTTTTAAATTTTCTAACCTACCTGCCCGATTAAGGGATCTGACGTTCCACGGTCCGATCCGTAGAACGCCAGTTTTCTTTCTCCTGATAACGACATCCGCTTGAGTAGTCCCCGCCCAGAGATCCGAATGGGGGACTATTCTACCTCCGGAATATTTTACCCAAGAGGACGCCATCATCATTTAATCATATAGTAAAGCTGCATTCCCTCAGGAAAAATTATGGCTGTAGTTTCCCCTTGCTTTCAGCCGTTCGCAGTACCAGCACAGCAAGGCCATTTTGGTTAGTTTTACAAGGGCAGATCAGTCAATCACCCAGACTGTTGCCCCTGCAACTACTGAAAAGGCTGCTGCCCCTCTTCAGGAACCAGACGTTTGTCTGGCCCCTCAACTGATACCCCTCCATTGTGGTTGTACCTACGGTACGACTATCTGTATCGTTGAGGCACGCAAGCCTCCCCACCAACGGCAAGGTCCATGGTTCATGGACATATTCCAAATTCATATGGGCCATACCTGTGAAGGCGATGACTGGTAAGGAAGTTGCAGATGCCTTTAAACAATTGCTGTGGACTGGAGTGAATCGCTACCCAGACAACCTTCAAACTAATCATGGGGGTTAATTCTACAACTGGTGTTCCAAGGCAGTAATAGATTTGTTCAGAATATACCACTACTCGACACTGATTCACATGGAGGCGAAAATTGTGGAATGTCTGAGTAAAACAGTAAAAACCATATGTGGGTTCAGTTTTATCTTTGAGAAATATATCAATGGATCAAGATTCTCCCACATATAATTGCACTGTATAACATCTCTTGATATGACACTATAAAAATAAGGCTTTCTGATGTCTATGATAATGAGCTTTTAAATACAGTATACAATGGCATTAAAAAGATGGATCCATACAGGCATAAATTTAATGTACGTGATGCAGTGCGTATTTCAAATATACAAGACAGCATTTGAGAACACTTAACTACGGAGATATTTACAGCATCCAAAGTGCAATGAAGAAATTCAAGAACTTACATGTTACAGTTTGGCGAAGGTGAAGGAATTTGTGTTGATTTCTAAATCGAGAAATTACAGAGAAGCTTCAAAGCCAACTTGTTTTCATGGAGCAAGTCACAAGGCATTGAGGAAGCAAGGCTTTAGTGAAATGGCTTGGATTTCCATTAAAGCACAAGAACTAAGTGTATACGAAAGACATTGTGTATAACAATGTGTAAAACACTCTAAGCATGCAGTATCATAATGCAGATCATAGGATGCACATCATGCATGGTAAAGGTAGTGAACTCCATAGTTCTCCAACTGAAATACACATACGAGGGTATCATTATTGTGGAACTGGTAAAAGCTGCAAAAGCATCTGGCACACGATGGTAAGGACATTAACCTGCTAGATGAGGTGAGTAAGGAACCTGATTTAGAACACTCTGCAAATAGAACTTTATCAGAACGTCATGTCACAGGTTGAAGCCAGGCGAAAAAAACCAAGCAATTATTTGGATGAATAGATATAGTGTATATTGCAGCGTTCATATCTGATAAAGCAATGCATGCCAAACATCAGTTGGGTGCAAACAATTATGAAAGCCTCTTGTCATCCACTACAAGGCCTGAAGAAGAAACCTTTCAGATGTTTGTCATAGTTGTCAGTGGCTAAAACTGTTCTGAAGCAGAAAGCAGAAAGGAATAAGAAGAACAAGAAGACAGGTTAAAATATCTAGAGTTCTACCAACACCTAAGGCATCAGGTGGAGTTATCCTGTTTTTAATTCCAGGCTTTGCTGCGTTATCAGTCATCACTTCTTTGGGCAGAGACGCTGTGGTCATATGGCAGATGATGAAGAATGCATAGAGTACAGAACATCAATTATAGGAAGCAGAAAGACTTCACAAGCATACGGAATCTATCACTATTGGGAAAGGGCTCTATTTAAAAATATACAGGAAAGGACTTGGACTGCCGATAAGAAAAAAAAAAAAAAATAAGAAAGCTGATAGCCATGCCATCTCAGAAACAACTTACAAATACAGATCTGTTTCAATTAGTCAACAAATTCCGCATCTCAAGATTATGTGGAGTGTTTATGAGGAATACATTTCCAAAGACAATGCTGAAATGTAGAGAATGTGGCGTTGGGAACCCAGATGTTGCCAGACTAAGTGGTTTGAGTATGTTAAGAAGTACGGGAATAATGTGTACTACTTCGACTCATATGGTGATTTACATCCGCCAGTAGAGCTGTGCCATTACTTTAGCGGATAAAAACAAACTGCATACACATTAGTGTATTCGTTGATATGTGGTTGTGATGAATACTTTCGCTTTGAAACAATGATCTGCATCTGAATCTACATGGATACTCTGCAAATCACACTTAAGCGTCTGGAAGAGGGTTCATCGAATCACCTTCGCAATAATTCACTGTTACTCCACGAATAATTCTCTATTATTCCACTTTCGAACAGAGGGTGGAAAAACCGCAGACTTGTTTCGTTCCGTGCGAACTCTGATTTCCGTTGTTTTGTTATGACGATCGTTTCTTCCTATGTAGGTCAGTGTCAACAAAATATTTTCGCATTTGGAGGCGAAAGTTAGTGACTGAAATTTCGTGAGAAGATGCCACTGCAACGACGAAAGCCTTTGTTTTAAAAATGTACACCCCAAATACTGTATCATGTCCATGACACTCTCTGTCCTGGTTATCGACAATACAAAACGTGCGTTCTTCTTTGGGCTTCCTCGATGTACTCCATTAATCTTATCTGGTAAGGATCACACACCTCACAGCAGTACTGCAAGAGGGAATGGCCAAGTGTAGTATTGGCAGTCTCTCTCAATCTTTGGTTCACCTTCCCCACAACATTTTTTATGTATTTTTTCCAATTAAAGTTGTTCGTAATTGTAATTCCTAGGCATTTAGATGAATTTATGGCCTTCATGTTAGACTGGTTTATCGTGAAACTGAAGTTTACGGGATTAGCGCTCGTGTGGATGATCTCACATTTTCCATTATTAAGGGTCATTGCAAATTTTAGCATCATACAGATATCATTTGTAAATCTTCTTGCAATTTGTTTTGATCTTTTGATGGTTTTACTAGACGATAAACGTCAGCATCATCAGCTCAAACTGTCTCCTAAATTGTTTATATAGATGAGGAACAACAGTAGGCCTACAATACTACCTTCGTGAATGCCAGAAATCACTTCTGTTTTACTCGCAATCTTTCCATCATTCACTATGAACTGTCACATCTCTGACGGGAAATCGTGAATCCAGTCGCATTACTGAGACGATATTCCATAAGCACGCAATTTGATTACAAGCTGCTTGTATGTTATAGTGTCAAATGCCTTCTGGAAATCTAGAAATACGGAATCAATTTGAAATCAATATTACATACGAGTAAAGAGCTACTTGTGTTTCACAACAATGATGTTTTCTAACTCCATGTTGACTGTGTCACATCACACCATTCTCTAATACAATATATGTTTCAAAATACTGCTGCATATTGACGTTAATGATACAGGTTTTAATTGAGTGGATTACTCCTATTGCCTTTCTTGAATATTGATGTGACCTGTGCTACTTTCCAGTCCATGGGCACAGATCTTTTGTCGAGTGAATGGTTGTATATAATTTTTAAGTATGGAGCTACTGAATCAGCACACTCTGAAAAGAACCTAATTGGTATATTGTCTGGAATGGAATACTTGCTTTTATTAAGTGATTTAAGTTGCTTCATACTCCGATGATATCTACTTCTAAGTTACTCATGATATTAAATGCGAATTACCTCCCACTGATTGATCTGAGCACCAAGGACTGGAGTACTGCACTGGTCAGTCTTGCAATGTATAGCAGTATTCCAAAAATTACAGAAACGAAAAATAAATTATATCTAGTAAGTGGTGAAGTTTTGGAAATATACCCTGGCTCATTCGATACTGACGATCAAATGCGTTTCTAAAATGATTTGTAAAAATTTCTGATTTATGCACAAATGTCAGCACATTGAAAGCAGAGATATACAAAAGCAGAGCAGACAATATACTTTACCCAGAACGCTTCAGTAGGGTCACTACATGTTTTCTCAAGGAATAAGGTTTTATAGAAGAAATCCAATACATTTTATGAGTCACAGAACTTGTGGACATATTACCAGTAAGCGTAATCTGAGCCAAGTGTAATACTGCAATGAATTCATACTAGACTGACCAGGTGTTTTACAGTACCTACAGGTTCTACCTTATACTAGGCCCAGAATATAAGATCGTTGTTTCCGCAGAACCCCATGTATCTTCCAGTGACTGTCCGGACATTACACTTCGTTGAGATTAATATTCAAGAACAGGAATGAAACTCAGTTGATTTTGTGATGAAGAGGTAGTTAGACGCCTCCACCTGAAGGAATAGGGACGTGATGTCTAAATGTGCATCACACAGTCGTCAGTACATCACTTTGCAACTGAAGCACAGTGCGATAACACTGGAGCATGGCGGTTAGCGTGTAAGAGCACATGAACACCATAACTTTTGACACCTTGCGGATTTATTGGTTGTTTTCCTTTGAATTCTTTTAAACCTAATGTAGATGCGGCAATCTCAAATACAGGGCACTAAATCTACCGCGCTGTAGTACATTGCTCCTCTAGACTCGGTAAAACTTGGCATCAGGGTCGCGAGCACACCTTCCGTAGTCCAAGATTTAAGGAGCTTTTGCACATTCGCAACTGGCGTGACGTAATTACCATACGGGCCAAATGACTACCAATTTGACAAGTGTACGGTTCACGGTGTGAACAACTAGCCTTTACAACTTAACTTCAAGCTTAAGTTAATGCCACCAGGTGGTAGCACTCTGCAGCAGACTTGTACCCAGTTTGATTGGCACAAATCCCGCCAGGCGGCACGTCCCTCGGATACGCCAACTCACTCACTATATAGTAGAACTAGCTTAGCGTCCACTGCTTCGCTCGCGTAGTCGTATGGCCTGCAGAGATCTTTTTTGTTTTGTTTTTATTTAATCGAATTTTTATGTTGTTAACAAATTGCAACACCTTCTAAGCTTTTCACGCTTATTAAAAGCCATACAAGCAAGGTCTTTTCCGAATGTACTTCTGATCAAAAAGCGATTCTGGTAGCTGGAGTCCAAAGTTTATGTTAATCATGCCTTTCGCGTTCTTGTGGAGATATTTCCATAGCAACTTTCAGCTCCTAACAAATATTTCTTTGTATCTAACCGAGATGTGAAATACCAATGTTCATAAATTTAGCTTTACGTTATTTTAATGTAACGAAATATTTTCCTAAAAATTTTCATCCCCTATTGCAATTCCTTAGGGGCTGAATTTCCAGAAACACTGACATACGTATTTTTTTTTTTTTTATTTCTAACCAAGGAGACAAGTACCAGTTCTCATAGATGTAGCCTTAAAAATCCTTTACTAGTTCGTAGTAATTATTTATTTTCAAAAAAACTTTCACCCACTGTTTCACCCCCTTAGTGGTTGAATTTCCAAAAATGCTGAAACTCATGTTTTTTATTTGATGACTGAGAAATCAAACACTAGTTTCCATAGTTTTAGCTTCAAAATTCCCTTAAAAGGGACGTACTTTCGAAAATCTGTTCACACTCTTAGGAGTGGATTTTCGGACAATCCCTTCCTAAACGATACCTCACCATAAGATCCACACCCTCTCCAAACCTCTAGTTTCTATCCTCAGCGGTTTGGGCTGGGCTATGAAGAGTCAGCTAATCAGTCTGTCTTTATTTCACCTCCTTAGGAGTTGAATTGCCAAAAACAGTGACATGTGTATGTCTTATTTCTAACAGAGAAGCATAGAGCACATCATTGTCGGTTGTGAAACTATAGCATTTCTTTATACTTCTGACACTTGTTGATCTAATGGTGGGTCAGGTTTATCTGTACTGTAAGCACACATTGTACATATATATGAACATTCACGAAAAGCTGTCACACTGGTTCGTCTGATATTCACTGGATTTTTGTAGAGAAAATGGGATCCAGCTATTCATTAGAAAATGCAAGGCAGTATATGGAAGAGGCAATACCTAAGCAATTTGATAGAACTGAAATTCAACCCATCTCTCCTACTGAAATTAGGAAAATAATAAATTAACTCTAAAGTAAAAGCTCACATGGAATTGATGGCATTTCTCACAGAGTGCTAAAAGCTTGTTCCCAACAGATAAGAAGGATTCTCAGCCACATATGTAGTACCTCACTGAAACAGGGCATTTTTCCCAATTGACTGAAATACGCAATTGTTAAACCATTGCATAAGAAAGGGGATAGGTCAGATGCTAACAGCTACTGCCCAAACTCACTTCTGACAACTTTACCCAAAATTCTTGAACAAGTAATGTATTCAAGAGTAGAATCACATATTTGTAAAAATGAAGTACTAACAAAATGTCAGTTCGGTTTTCAGAAAGGGGTTTCAACAGAAGATGCATTATATTCTTTTATTAATCAAATATTAAATGCACTGAATAACCAAGCATTACCCATTGGGATATTTTGTGATCTCTCAAAGGCTTTTGATCGTGTGAAACATGAAATTCTTTTAGATAAGCTTTAGTATTGTGGTACAAGTGGGTCAGTGCACAGATGGTTTAATTCATATTTAAGCGAAAGGATGCAGAAGGTTGAAATTAACAATTAGTCTGCTAAAATCATGAGAATTCTCTAACTGGGGAGTTATCAAGAATGGTATGTCACAGGGTTCAGTCTTGGGTCCCTTATTGTTTTAATATATATTTATGACTAGCCACTGTATATTCATGAAGACGCAAAGCTAGTTCTGTTTGCTGATGTAAGAAGTATAGTAATCATACCCAACAAACAAGAGTCAGCGGCGAAAATTGTAAATAACGTCTTTCAGAAAATTATTAAGTGGTTCTCTGCAAATGGACTCTCACTAAATATTGCGAAAACACAGTATATACAACTCTGTACAGTAAATGGGATAACACCATTGATAAATACAGACTATGAACACAAATATGTTGCTAAGGCAGAATATTCAAAATATCTGGGTGTGTGCACTGATGAGAGATTGAATTGGAAGAAACACATTGATGATCTACTGAAACTGTTAGGTTCTGCTACTTATGCTATTAGTGTATTGCAAATTTTGGTGGTAGACATATCAGTAAATTAGCCTGAAATGCCTATTTTCATTCACTGATTTCATATGGCATCATATTTTGGGGTAAGTCATCATTAAGAGAAAAAGTTTTTATCGCACAAAAGCGTGTAATCAGAGTAATATTTGGAGCGCACCCAAGATCACCTTGCTGACATTTATTTAAGGAACTGGGGATATTCACAGTACCTTCGCAATACATATATTCACTTAAGAAATTTGTTATTAAAAACCCATCGCAAAGCAAAAAAATAGCGAAGTGCGTAGCTACAACACTAGAAGAAAGGATGATCTCCACTATTCTGGGTTAAATCTGACTTTGCCACAGAAAGGGATGAACTATGCTGCACAAAAATCTTTGGTCATTTGCCAAGCAGCATTAAAAGTCTAACGGATAGCCAAAAAACATTTAAAAACAAATTAAAAGAATCTCTAAATGATAACTCCTTCTACTCAAGTGATGAATTTTTAGATATGAAATACAAACTGTAAAAATATATTATTATTTTATGTAAAGAAAACTTATGTTAAAATGACACGTTCCACATAATTATGAATGTCGTATTCATACTGTGGGACAAGTATTTATGTAAGTATGTCTGTATTCATTTACACAAACGGTAGTTTGTGTTTAGGCTTGATTGATTACTGTGCAGGAATCGGATTTCCTGTGGAGTGTCAACATGAACTCTGCTGAATCCGTTTTAAGTGCCAACAGGAAAGAAAACTACCAGGAAAAGTTAGCTGCAGAGGAACTAGGGTCTCTCAGGCCAGATCCGTTGTCTGAGAACGTGACGAAACCAAATAAGCATGACTACAAGCTGACATTTAACAAAGAGTAAGTTGTTGTATGGGTGCAAAGTAAGGATGTCTGATCTTCAGCCTGGAAGTTAATCTGTTAACGTGTATTAGGGATCTTGTACATTTGTCCAAAAAAAAAAAATAAATAAAAAAAGCACAAAAACTTCCACTTACACAAAAATGCGAAATGGAGAGTAGTGAAAGCGTAAAAATTATTTCGTGCGTAACATAAACAGTACTTAATTAAGTACACAGCAACAAAATTCCACAAAACCAATTCTTATTTTTTTCAGACAAGTTATGAATATTATTATTATTTAGTACTGTTATTACACTCCTGGAAATTGAAATAAGAACACCGTGAATTCATTGTCCCAGGAAGGGGAAACTTTATTGACACATTCCTGGGGTCAGATACATCACATGATCACACTGACAGAACCACAGGCACATAGACACAGGCAACAGAGCATGCACAATGTCGGCACTAGTACAGTGTATATCCACCTTTCGCAGCAATGCAGGCTGCTATTCTCCAATGGAGACGATCGTAGAGATGCTGGATGTAGTCCTGTGGAACGGCTTGCCATGCCATTTCCACCTGGCGCCTCAGTTGGACCAGCGTTCGTGCTGGACGTGCAGACCGCCTGAGACGACGCTTCATCCAGTCCCAAACATGCTCAATGGGGGACAGATCCGGAGATCTTGCTGGCCAGGGTAGTTGACTTACACCTTCTAGAGCACGTTGGGTGGCACGGGATACATGCGGACGTGCATTGTCCTGTTGGAACAGCAAGTTCCCTTGCCGGTCTAGGAATGGTAGAACGATGGGTTCGATGACGGTTTGGATGTACCGTGCACTATTCAGTGTCCCCTCGACGATCACCAGTGGTGTACGGCCAGTGTAGGAGATCGCTCCCCACACCATGATACCGGTTGTTGGCCCTGTGTGCCTCGGTTGTATGCAGTCCTGATTGTGGCGCTCACCTGCACGGCGCCAAACACGCATACGACCATCATTGGCACCAAGGCAGAAGCGACTCTCATCGCTGAAGACGACACGTCTCCATTCGTCCCTCCATTCACGCCTGTCGCGACACCACTGGAGGCGGGCTGCACGATGTTGGGGCGTGAGCGGAAGACGGCCTATCGGTGTGCGGGACCGTAGCCCAGCTTCATGGAGACGGTTGCGAATGGTCCTCGCCGATACCCCAGGAGCAACAGTGTCCCTAATTTGCTGGGAAGTGGCGGTGCGGTCCCCTACGGCACTGCGTAGGATCCTACGGTCTTGGCGTGCATCCGTGCGTCGCTGCGGTCCGGTCCCAGGTCGACGGGCACGTGCACCTTCCGCCGACCACTGGCGACAACATCGATGTACTGTGGAGACCTCACGCCCCACGTGTTGAGCAATTCGGCGGTACGTCCACCCGGCCTCCCGCATGCCCACTATACGCCCTCGCTCAAAGTCCGTCAACTGCACATACGGTTCACGTCCACGCTGTCGCGGCATGCTACCAGTGTTAAAGACTGCGATGGAGCTCCGTATGCCACGGCAAACTGGCTGACACTGACGGCGGCGGTGCACAAATGCTGCGCAGCTAGCGCCATTCGACGGCCAACACCGCGGTTCCTGGTGTGTCCGCTGTGCCGTGCGTGTGATCATTGCTTGTACAGCCCTCTCGCAGTGTCTGGAGCAAGTATGGAGGGTCTGACACGCCGGTGTCAATGTGTTCTTTTTTCCATTTCCAGGAGTGTATTATCATTACTGTTATTATTATTACTGATGGTGGATGAAGATGTATAAATATGTTGATAAGCATAACTGTTATACTGCAGATTCTATTAATTTCACACTCTCATATTTATCTGAACTTAAAAATTTATGAACACCTAGAAGGCATACTTACGAGCCGCGACTGCACTGGAGGTTTACAAATATCTTAGTACGATAGAAATGAAAGCGTACAATGACATTGTTCGATATAAAAGTCTCAGTTCAATATTTCCCATGGCCTTTTGTAATGATGAAATACGAATTTCGAGTCAACACCAGGATACACTGACAGTTTCAAGCAAATGGATTGAAATGGCTCTGAGCACTATGGGACTTAACATCTGAGGTCATCAGTCCCCTAGAACGTAGAACTACTTAAACCTAACAAACCTAAGGACATCAGACACATCCATGCTCAAGGAATGATTCGAACCTGCGACCGTAGCGGTCGCGTGATTCCAGACTGTAGCGCCTAGAACCGCTCGGCCACAGCGGCCGGCAGATTCAAGCAACAGTTTCCTTTCTGTAGAAGGGCGATGTTTAAAGAAGGATGGAGACCCTGCACAAACTCTGCAACTCACGCGCAAAGCATTCAAATTTCTTTTTTCAAGAAACAAGGTATGAAGTGAATGCCATCGAAATTGACCACATACACAATTTGGGAGTCATAACAACCCTCAAAACATAAGTTTCCGTTTCTACTTCTGATGTGAATTGTCTGCAGAATGCAGTATGGTTCATGGACCGAAAAGCGGATAAGACAGTTTTAGTGTGTGTCACCACTTAAGATACTTATGGGATGATTTGAAGGAATGTTGTGAGTCACTATGCAATCGAAACACTGATTTTTGTGAGAAGTGTGACAGGTAATATCTCTTAAGTTCAGGCGTAATTTAACCCTGAAGACAATAAAACAGTGCTGGAGAAGTACATCTGGAAGATGGAGCATGTTTCAGTATTGGATGTAGGGTGCTGAAGATTCCTGCTGGTACTGAATTCCTCTGCTCTGTGTGAATATCCAGCTCTTCCAACCATCTCATGGCGGTCTACGTCAGTTCAGGCAATTTTTTTAGGTAGAAGTAGCTTGGATCATTACATTGGCACTGTTTGAAGGAAGATTCGATTATATTCGACAAATGTAAACTACCAAATGTTAAGGTGTTTTTAAATAGTGAATTCTACCCATATGGGTGGTTACAGCTGACCTGGAGTAATACACCACATGTGTTTCGCCCCTCCTATTATGGAACAGACGATGTATCTGCATGCATACTGACCACACTGACGTTTAGCGCTTATCGTAGTTTCAGACACTTGAAGCAGAATGACACCATTAAGGGTTGTCATGTTGATGTTCGTATAGAATGAGTCATCGTTGGACAATGTCCCTAAGGAAACTGCTGAATCCATTAAATATGCTAAAAGGCAGAGGACAATATTATGGCTAAAGCTAAATCACCATCCAAAGGACTGGTACGAGCCAGGCTTGCCTTTGGCGCGTGTGCTGACGGCGTTTCGGAATTTCTATCACATCGATAGTGTAGTTTGCATCAAAGGGAGTGGCAAGGTGTGTTGGATGAGGAGAATATTCCGATCCACCTCAGTACAAGATGTCAAGTCGTATGGCTGTCTAGCTATCCACCAGGTCAAGAAGACGTATGGAGAACAAAAAGAAGAGGGAGGAAAAAAAAACCAATGTTTTTTCTGCCTGCTACAAATGATGTGAAATCACTCTTGAGTGACCAGTAAACGTTTTTTTAAAACTGAATTATGCATTTGACTTATTCTCTTACCCCTCAGACAACAATCGTTTTCAATGGCGAGTATGCAAATTTTGTCACATGTGTTCCCTGTGGAGACAGAATTTAAGACAGTTATTGAATATGTTTTTCGAAGCGGTGTTGGTTAAGTGCATACGTCTCCCATTTTCTGACATGAGCTGTGTGGTAAACGTATGACCAAGCAATTACTAGGTGACCTGCATTACCTTCATCTGTAAACCTCATATCCGATTTATCCTTGCACGTCACAGTAGGCTTGCATGGCTGTACAGCTGGCTGGCTCATGCTCCACTATGTTTACACCGGCGACCTAGTCCTATAACATAGCTCTGGCCTTTGTGTACTTATGACGGCAGGCGGAGGGCGTATTTTTTTTTTAGAGGTGTACAGACTGCGAAGTGCTGGAGATGCACTGACCGCTAGTCACTGTGTGGTACAAAGTGCCTGCATTTCGTTATACAGAGAGACATGATCAACTGAAAAACAACAACACTGACTTTATCGCCTTCTTCAGAGCTGAATATGGCTGGTGCATTCGTTAAGGATCACATGCGCAGCGAAGAGTTAAGAAAGGGACTACCTTGTTGCCAAGATGCACATTTGTATAAATACACTCATGTTCAGAGGAAACAGTGTATCTTGAACGACTAGAGCTACGACGTTCATATTTGCAGGACATTTACGTTAAAATGCTGTGCAGAAATGATTAACATTTGAACTACGTTGGCCCACGGGTTCAAGCTCAACTTCGATAACTGCGTCTCTCGTTGTCGCTGTAAACCGGAGGTAACTGATCAATGTGACTTGAGCAGATGTGTAGGATGCCTCGCAAATGTATGGGCGAACCGTATCATCAAATCAGTGAGTTTGAAAAAGGGCGCATTATTGACATGAGAGAATGTGGTTCATCCACCTGGGAAATTGCTGCTCCTGTGGGTCGAAGTGTTTCGGCAGTGCAACGGGTATGTCCAGAATGGTTCACCCAAGGCCATAGAACACAACAACATAGGTCAGATCATACCACCCAGACCACCCCCTGAGAAGATCGACAACTTACGCAAATGGCATTGCAAGAGAGATCTGCAGCCTCCCTGGCTCTAGCTCAGCAGTGGAACAGTGTAACACATCGTACACTATCAGGAGTGACAGTCTGTTGCCATTTATTACGGCATCGGTTACACGTGCGTTGTCCACTTCTCCGCCAGCTTTTGACGAATGTGCAGAAACATACTAAACGGGAATGGTATACGGAACGACGTCACTGCGGACAAGAATGGCACCCTATAGTGTTTTTAGACTAATCCAGGTTCTGTTTGTTTGAAAATGATGGCCACATTTTGGTTCGCCACAGACAGGGAGAGCGTCATCACAGCGGCTGCATTTGCACGAAACATACAGCGCCAACTCAAAGCCTTATGATGTGGGGTGCTACTGGGTGTGACCACAAATCACATTTGGTGCGTGTCCAGGGCACTGTGACGAGCGTGACCTACGTGAATGACATCCTGTGACCCGCAGCCATACCCTTCTTGCACAACACCCTGGACGCCATCTCTCATCAAGACGGTGCACGACCACATGTTGCTGCACAAACACTTCCTTCCTTGGTGTCACGGGATGCCAACTTTTTGCTCTGGTCCGCCAGATCAGCAGATTTGTCGCTAGGAAAAAATGTGTGGGATGTGGTGAAACGACAGGTGCAGTGTTGTGACCCATTGCCAACCAAGACAGATGGACTTTGGAACCAGGTGAATGCAACATGCATGGCTATACCACCTTATACACATTGATGCCATCATGCATGGAACAAGTTACCAGGACCCATAGCAGACGCTGTGCCTAATAGCCAAAAGGACACGTGCTGAACTGAGGTGACCGAAATGCTAATTATTTCTGCAGAACGTGCTAATGTATATGTACTGTGAATATGAACATCCTATCTCTAGTCTTTCAAAGTGTTCTTTTTTTACTGAACATGAGTATAGAAGTGGGATCCAGACAGCTCAGTCTATGAAGATTCGTCTGTTCCAGCAGAAGGTTCAAAAAATCATTTAGGATTCTGCTCTGCCTGTATCGCTGTGGTTTGGTGGATATCGTCTATCACAATATTCATTACACATTGCCAGAAAGAAATTAGAACACACTTTTAGAGCTTTCCAGTCCACTGAAGATTTATTCTTGCAACAGTGCTTATGGAGAACATGGTATGATTTCGTTTACAGATCAATAGCACAAGCGGTTCTGTGATACTAGATATCGACCTTTGGTGAAACACCCATGTTAGTGCCGGTCGGAGTGGCCGTGCGGTTCTGGCGCTGCAGTCTGGAGCCGAGCGACCGCTACGGTCGCAAGTTCGAATCCTGCCTCGGGCATGGATGTGTGTGATGTCCTTAGGTTAGTTAGGTTTGAGTAGTTCTAAGTTCTAGGCGACTGATGACCTCAGAAGTTAAATCGCATAGTGCTCAGAGCCATTTTGAACCCAGGTTAGTGGCACTGACTCTGGCATCCAGGCGATCGTAGAGATGGCGAATACTGTGCTGGGATAAATTATGCCACACCTGCTCGACCTGTTCACATACTTCTGCAAGAGTTGTTGGTTGACGAGTAACATGAGCCACTTCTCATCACATCTTGTCCCACATGTGCTCGATTGCAGACAGTTCCGGTCATCTTTCTGGACAGGGTTCAAAAAAATGGCTCTGAGCACTATGGGACTCAACTGCTGTGGTCATAAGTCCCCTAGAACTTAGAACTACTTAAACCTAACTAACCTAAGGACAGCACACAACACCCAGCCATCACGAGGCAGAGAAAATCCCTGACCCCGCCGGGAATCGAACCCGGGAACCCGGGCGTGGGAAGCGAGAACGCTACCGCACGACCACGAGATGCGGGTTTCTGGACAGGGAAGTTACTGCTTGTCATACAGGGCACGTTGAGTTTCACAGGCACTGTGTGCACAAGTATTATCCAGTTGGAACAACATATCACCTTTCTGCACAAGAATGGCAAAAGAACAGCTCCTCTCGAGAAGGTGGACGAGAGTTGTAGCTTATTGCTCTTCAGACAATAAAGCCTGGGTGGCGCCATTGTTACTTGGACGAATGATCTCTATGAGACAGTGTTCACCATGTGTACGTTGTAGACACAAACTACCACCAATTGTGTGCAGGCAGAATCTGCTTTCATTGCTGAAGACCATAACGCGACATTCCATCTTCCAAGTGATCCTCAGATGGCGTCAGTCGAGCCATACAGGTCGATGGTGCAATGTGAGTGGAAGATGGAATAGAAGTGTGTGTGCCTGTAGTCCCACTGCTAATAACTGGTTTTTAGCAGTTTGTATTGACATGTATAGGCTACCAAACACTCTTATCTGTGCTGTGCTAGCTGTACAATCTGCCACTTCTGCCCCTACTGGCGGGCGCCTGTGCTATGTGGACCTCCATAACCTTATCTAGGGTGTAAGAATGTTCACACTTGACCACTGACACCAACATCATCGTACAACTGACGCATCACATCAAACTTGTGTGGCAATTCTCTGAAAGGACCATCCTGTCACGTGCAAGGCCACACTTTGACCTTTCCCAACTTGGTCACTTGCCTATAGGAAGCAGGAGTGCATGTCCATGGCTGGTTGCCTGTTTGCTTCACACATCTGCACTACACTGAGCCTTCTGGCTGTGAGCATTCCCAACTAAAGGGTAGACACAGGTCGCACCCTGGTAGCCATGTCAGTATGCTATCTGTTGGTGGACAACTTTGAAACCATTTTCAGTACATCTACTACCCACCAGGTGGCGTATGTCTCATCGGATCAAAATCGTCTTCGTCTTTGCAGATGTACCATCTGGCAGTGTGTATACTCTGCTATGGTGCAGCATCTGCTCTGGTAAATGTTGTGTGGCACCAATATTTATCACATAGTGCACAGTACTGTACAGTGCCAGCTGTGTCTGGTACAGAAGTTTATTATGTAGGACACAGAACTTCACTGTGAAGCAGCGTCTGCTCTGGCAGACATTGTCTGGTATGAAATTTATTATTTATGAGACATAGAACTCACTATATCAGCGTCAACTGTGTCTGCTCTTCCAGACGGTATTTGTATCACACTGGACCTTCTCTGTAAAAGAAGGTCTAGGCCCACAGACAATTTATGTTTGGGTCTGATCTATATCACAGCACTATACAGTAACCTGTTACTATCTTAGCTGTAGTTGCGTTGACATCCACCTGTCCTGATATGACAGACGATGTGAACATTCTCTGCTCTAATTGACTGAAAAAATATGACTCAAGGTTCTCTCCTCTGCATGGTTGAATACGTGGTGATTGGGGAGCCTGTATTGGTAAAATATGATTCTAGCTGTCACCTCCCCCCCCCCCTCCCCCACCAGCGGAATATTAACAGATCCCACAGCGAGACTGGTCTGAGTAGTGATCAGCCAGCCACCATGACCACCGAGTGATGAAATGTCAGCAGTTTACTTGTTCTTCTTCTGCTGGAGACAGAGGCAAGTGGAGCTCGCATTTATGGCGGTATGTATTGTGAACTTAGTGTGTGTATGTACTCATACGTTGCTGTATAGCTGAAATCTAGTTATGATGATTCTGTCGTTGTAACTAGTAGTATGCTGCGCTGTTAACGGGAAGCAGCTGGCAGATTTTTCTGATTATGAGTTCTCTCTCTCTCTCTCTCTCTCTCTCTCTCTCTCTCTCTCTCTCTCTGTGTGTGTGTGTGTGTGTTTTGTAAGAGGTCCGTGACTAAGGAATTTACTGCTAGCGCACTCGAGCAGATGCAACTTCGATGGATTGCTCACGCGCTGCCTGCGATATGTATGCAGCGATATGTATCCTACAATAGAATCGCAGAGAGCAGTGTCACCAGCAGTAGTAGTAGTAGCTCGCAGTCGGGCGGTTGGGTCAGGTCGCTCTTAGAGAGCAATTATCGAGTTGTATAGCTCACAGAGAGCGCTTATATGCTATATGGAATTACCGAGGCCGGTCGTGGAGAACGATGGCGGTGCCTGAGCGATGTAGTATAAGGTAAAAGCAAAAATTATTATTATTTATTGGAACAACTGTTTTTGTATTATTGTTATATCAAAGTCCTACGTAAATGTTTTCAAAAAATCTTTGAATAATAATGTTCCTTATAAAGATAACTTTTGACAGTCATTCATCTGAATTTAAATTTTTTTTACTAATTTATCCTATCCATAATCATGCCAATTATCGTAAATAAAATCAGTTGTTTTCCGTACACAACAAAATCTAGTGGCCAGCATTGCACTGAGCTGTGCCAGAAAATTTTTTTATAGGAGCAGATATATATGCGTTATCTGGCGGCTTCATTGAGGTAAGAATCTTCAGTTTATTCAGAATGACTTTTCAGGATCATGACACAGCATTGCTGACGTCTAGATTTACCAGTTTAGATTCACAGTCAATTAATTATTGAAAGGTTATATATGAGTCACATTTTCATTGGGAGCTTAGTCACATTTTTATTGCGAGGTTCCGAAATAATCTGTTGGGAGGTTACAGTCAGTGTGTGTGTGTGTGTGTGTGTGTGTGTGTGTGTGTGTGTGTGTGTGTGTGTGTGTCTGTGAATACTACTATGATTGTCTAACATATTTATTGTTTTTAGATTTTCTCAGTGCTGTTGCAAGTGTGAATACTGCGCAGGTTGAACCAAGCACTCCTACAGCTGTGCGTATCCACCAAAGAAATACTTACATATTTATAGTAGTAGTTAATGCCATGTATCTCTGTACTGAAGAATTATTGTATATCTATTGAATAAACCAGAAAAATTATTAAATATATAAAACTGTCGCCTGATCCTTTTATTAACAACAATAAAGCCCTAGCACATATTTTTGGGTAGCTCAGTTGCATGTAAAAGTGAATCAGTCTGGTTGACTGCATTATCAGGAGGAATAAGCTGCACTATCAGAGAAAGAAAACATTTCTAAATGACAAATAATAATAATAATAATAATAATAATAATAATAATAATAATAATAATAATGCAAGAGCTGGAGGAATTAATACTTATATTCAAATGAAACTGTTTTTTCCTTTTATTCCCATTGGAGGCAGTGGATGATCTCAGACACTTCTAGGCAGTGGTGCTGCTGCTGCTCGTGCGAGGTACAGACTGACACTTTCAGGATGTTGCTAAGGTGGGTGGGGAAGCGGTGGCAGGAGGACCAATAGGGGCACACTGCAACAGTGGGAGAGGGGAGACGCCATTTTTGAGTCATGAATTACCATCGTTTTGATGACACCTAGGTAAATGTGAACACAAGCCGCAATCTTGCCTATAAAGTATAGTCATTACCATGACAGTTATTACCATTAATTGCATCTAAAGTATGCAAAACATATGCTAAGAAGACTGGTTTATTTAGATAAGGATCATGAAATTAGATTAGAGCAACTGGCTGGTTTCTTTACACAAAAGAACAAAGTTTCCATTTGAGGTAGAACTGCCATAGTCTCCCTGCTGAAACTACAGGGTGTTTCAAAAATGACCGGTATATTTGAAACGGCAATAAAAACTAAACGAGCAGCGATAGAAATACACCGTTTGTTGCAATATGCTTGGGACAACAGTACATTTTCAGGCGGACAAACTTTCGAAATTACAGTAGTTACAATTTTCAACAACAGATGGCGCTGCAAGTGATGTGAAAGATATAGAAGACAACGCAGTCTGTGGGTGCGCCACTCTGTACGTCGTCTTTCTGCTGTAAGCGTGTGCTGTTCACAACGTGCAAGTGTGCTGTGGACAACATGGTTTATTCCTTAGAACAGAGGATTTTTCTGGTGTTGGAATTCCACCGCCTAGAACACAGTGTTGTTGCAACAAGATGAAGTTTTCAACGGAGGTTTAATGTAACCAAAGGACCGAAAAGCGATACAATAAAGGATCTGTTTGAAACATTTCAACGGACTGGGAACGTGACGGATGAACGTGCTGGAAAGGTAGGGCGACCGCGTACGGCAACCACAGAGGGTAACGCGCAGCTAGTGCAGCAGGTGATCCAACAGCGGCCTCGGGTTTCCGTTCGCCGTGTTGCAGCTGCGGTCCAAATGACGCCAACGTCCACGTATCGTCTCATGCGCCAGAGTTTACACCTCTATCCATACAAAATTCAAATGCGGCAACCCCTCAGCGCCGCTACCATTGCTGCACGAGAGACATTCGCTAACGATATAGTGCACAGGATTGATGACGGCGATATGCATGTGGGCAGCATTTGGTTTACTGACGAAGCTTATTTTTACCTGGACGGCTTCGTCAATAAACAGAACTAGCGCATATGGGGAACCGAAAAGCCCCATTTGCAGTCCCATCGTCCCTGCATCCTCAGACAGTACTGGTCTGGGCCGCCATTTCTTCCAAAGGAATCATTGGCCCATTTTTCAGATCCGAAACGATTACTGCATCACGCTATCTGGACATTCTTCGTGAATTTGTGGCGGTACAAACTGCCTTAGACGACACTGCGAACACCTCGTGGTTTATGCAAGATGGTGCCCGGCCACATCGCACGGCCGACGTCTTTAATTTTCTGAATGAATATTTCGATGATCGTGTGATTGCTTTGGGCTATCCGAAACATACAGGAGGCGGCGTGGATTGGCCTCCCTATTCGCCAGACATGAACCCCTGTGACTTCTTTCTGTGGGGACACTTGAAAGACCAGGTGTACCGCCAGAATCCAGAAACAATTGAACAGCTGAAACAGTACATCTCATCTGCATGTGAAGCCATTCCGCCAGACACGTTGTCAAAGGTTTCGGGTAATTTCATTCAGAGACTACGCCATATTATTGCTACGCATGGTGGATATGTGGAAAATATCGTACTATAGAGTTTCCCAGACCGCAGCGCCATCTGTTGTTGACAATTGTAACAACTGTAATTTCGAAAGTTTGTCTGTCTGAAAATGTACTGTTGTCCCAAGCATATTGCAACAAACGGTGTATTTCTATCGCTGCTCGTTTAGTTTGTATTGCCGTTTCAAATATACCGGTCATTTTTGAAACACCCTGTATGTGCAGCACAGTGCTGTTTGGATATAAAATAAGTCTGAAGATCACTTAACTTTCAAAACTCCTGCATCATGGTACACACACATACTGAGAAAAGGACGCCGTCGTCAGTTCCTGTTGCTATTTTGATATGCCACAACGTTTACGTCCTTCTATAACAATGATTATGAGGAAGTGGTATGTTCGTGACTAGCACTGTCTACGAGTGGTCTACATATGCACTATGCTTTCGACTTTGAAGAGGATGTCTTTCGTTACGCCGAAGAGAACCCAAGAACAAGTACTCGATACACTGTGCAAGTTACAGGCTCCACTAGATCACTTGGGTCAGAGCTTATTGTCACTGGTACGTGCTACGGTGAAGTGGGAGATTTGAAAGTGATCTGATCTTCAGACTTACTTTACACCGAAATGATATATTTCTGGACAGAGTTCATTATCTACTAAGTCCCCTATATTACTCTCAGAAACCTGTAACAGGATTTGTGTGAAACATCCTATTGAACAGCGTCATCCACGAAAAACTTTATCCAATTTCCGACTACTTCTGTAGCATGTATTGTGCATACACACTGAAGAGCCAAAAAGAAAAACTGACACACCTGCCTAATATCGTGTAGGGCCCTCAGAGCACACAGAAGTGCCGCAGCATGACGTGGTATGAACTCGACTATTGTTTGAAGTAGTGCTGGAGGGAATTGACACCATGACTCTATCAGGGCTGTACATAAATCCGTAAGAGTACAAAGGGGTCGAGATCTCTTCTGAACAGCACGTTGCAAGACATCCCAGATACGCTAATTGTGTTCATATCTGGGAATCTGGTGGCCAGCGGAAGTGTTTAAACTCAGAAGAGAGCCATTCTGTAGCAATTCTGGACGTGTGGGGTGTCGCATTGTCCCATTAGAATTGCCCAAGTCCGCCGAAATGTACAATGGACATGAATGAACGCAGGTGACCAGAGAGGATGCTCATGTACATGTCACCTGCCAGAGTCGTATCTAGACATATCAGGGGTCCCATATCACTCCAATTGCACACACCCCACACCATTACAGAGCCTCCACCAGCTTCAACCGTCCTCTGCTGACATGCAGGGACCATGGATTCAAGAAGTTGTCTCCATACCCGTACACGTCCATCTGGTCGATACAATTTGAAACGAGACTCGTCTGACCAGCCAACATGTTTCCAGTCGTCAACAGTCCAATGTCGGTGTTGACGCGCCCGGGCGAGGCGTAAAGCTTTGTGTCGTGCACTCATCAAGGGTACACGAGTAGGCCTTCGGTTCCAAAAGCCCATATTGATGATGCTTTGTTGAATGGTTCGCACATTGACAGTTATTGATGGCCCAGGATTGAAATCTGCAGCAATTTGCGGAAGGGTTGCAGTTCTGTCACGTTTAACGGTTCTCTTCCCGTGCTTGCAGGATCTTTTTCCGGCCGCAGCGATGTCGAAGACTTGATGTTTTACCGGATTCCTGATATTCACGGTACACTCGTGAAATGTTCGTATGGGAAAATCCCCACTTCATCGCTACCTCGGAGATGCAGAGTCGCATCGCTCGTGCGCCGACTATAACACCACATTTAAATTCACTTTAACCTTGATAACCTATCACTGTTGCAGCAGTAACCGATCTAACAACTGGGCCAGACACTTGTTGTCTTGTATAGGCGTAGGCGACCGCAGCGCCGTGTTCTGCCTGTTTACATATCTCTGTATTTGAATACATGTGCTTATACCAGTTTCTTTGGCACTTCAGTGTATTTCGAAACGGTTATGTAGTATTGCTAATTCATTTATTAATCAGCAACAAACTAATTTGGTGGGGTAGGTTAGGATGTCGAGCGCGATTCGACCGTACATGTGCCCTCACCTCTGCTGGCAGAGCATGCGGAAGCCACAGCCGAGCACCGCGAAGAGCAGCACGAGGCCGGTGAGGGTGATGGCGACGACGAGCGGCTGCGCCACCATGGCGCCGCGGGGGCAGATGAGGGGCGGCGCCTCCACCTGGCCGCCGGCCGCCGCCGCCGCCGCCGCCGCTGCTGCCGCCGCCGCCGCCGCCGCCGCCCCTGCGTCGCCCGCCTCCCCCTCTCCCTCTCCCTCATCCTCCCCCTCCTCCTCCAGCCGCTGGCGGCGGATAACCTCTCCATCGGACTCGCGTCGCAGC
This sequence comes from Schistocerca serialis cubense, assembly GCF_023864345.2. Lineage (NCBI taxonomy): Eukaryota > Metazoa > Arthropoda > Insecta > Orthoptera > Acrididae > Schistocerca > Schistocerca serialis. The sequence goes on from NC_064641.1 coordinate 422,563,067, forward strand.
AGTTGCTGCAGCTGGTGCTTCTTACGCTGTCGACCGCCGCCGGCCTTGCCGCTACTGGAGTTGTTCGCGGCTCCTGTGCGATTAAACAGTGTGACACAAATGTGCATGTCAGAAATTTCAGAAACATTTTCTCTATCTATATGTTCTACACTAACAATAAAACTGTAAAACCGTCGCCGGCCAGTGTGGCCGAGCGGTTCTAGGCGCTACAGTCTGGAACCGCGCGACCACTACGGTCGCAGGTTCGAATCTTGCCTCGGGCATGGATGTGTGTGATGTCCTTAGGTTAGTTAGGTTTAAGTAGTTCTAAGTTCTAGGGGACTGATGACCTCAGAAGTTAAGTCCCATAGTGCTCAGAGCCATTTGAACCATTTGTAAAACCGTCGTGTCTGTCTGTTCGACTCTTAGAGCACGCTAATCTCCAAAACTATTAGACGAATTTTCATGGGGCTTTCACTGGTCACTTAAGCGCAACTTGCGTCAGCATAAGACTTTACTGAAAGTGGGAACACGGAGAAGGTATTTAGTTCAAACTTTTATCTAAAATCGTCTCCCCAGCTTAGTAATTCTGATGTTTACCCACCTTATCAATCTCGCATACCCTCTCACCGGCATCGAACACGTAATAAAGTGAAACACCTGCATAATTGCGTAGGCTTCCGCGGCCAGAGTCAGTCAACATAAAAGTTTTCTGGGTTTGGTACCGCGTCATAATGTAAAAACTACTGCTGCTATAGAAAAGCCAACGTTTCGGTCACGATTGCAGCGGCCTTCTTCTGGGTCTAATGGTGCGTTCTAGCTATGCAGTGTCCTTTATATTTTGTTGTTAGTGTTCACTGCGCATGCCATTACGTCATAATTTTAAAAAGGTATTAAAATAAAGTTCCCTCTCCTTCTTCCTAAAGTGACCAATAAACTAACTACCTTTTTAAAATTATGACGTAATGGCATGCGCAATGAACACTAACAACAAAATATAAAGGACACTGCATAGCTAGAACGCTTCATTAGACCCAGAAGAAGGCCGCTGCAATCGTGGCCGAAACGTTGGATTTTCTATAGCAGCAGTAGTTTTTACATTATGACGCGGTACCAAACCCAGAAAACTTTTATATTGACTGACTCTGGCCGCGGAAGCCTACGCAATTATATTAGCAACCTGTATGGGGAAGAAACACACAGCAACATCCGCAAACTGGAAACATTCAGGAAGAAGAAAGGGAAGCTTCTCAACGATCTTATCTACTTGAAGAGGTGTCGGGATCAGGACATTGTACCTAACTTTCTTCAATTCAAATTTAACATTGAAACTCACAAAGCAAGAAGCATCTACAGGCGAGCAAGTAAATCTCTTCTGAAGGAGCGTATTCAGCAGGTGCGGAGAGAACTTGACTTCAACAACAAACAGTTGCTGCAAATACATCTATCATCTACGTTATCGCCTACCGACTGGAATAGCGTCGACAGAATTACTCACCTGCAAGCGTATGCAGCTAGTGAAACCGCCGCCATTCGCCAGAAGAAGACATTTGAGCAGCTAGCAAAGACGACACGGAACACTACGCATCGACTGGATGCGTCTCGTACAGTGGTGAACCTCTCTTCTCATCCCATCAGCAACGCAGCTACAGAAGCACTAGCTAAAGGACTAAACTTTGCCGTCACACCTGAGCGGATTCCCACGGAAGAAATTATCGAATCCGTGGAAACAGCACTCCGGCACACATCTGCGATAGAAGCTGAGAAAATTAGACAGGAAACCGTTCGAGTCCTACTACGTGCCAAGCCACAGAAACACAACCTCAACAGAGAGGAAAGAGCACCTATCAGCGAACTGAAGAACGACGACGAAATTGTGATATTAACAACAGACAAAGGCAATGCTACTGTCATATTAGACACCTTGCAGTATGCAGACAAGATGAAAGAATTATTAAATGATCCCATCTACAAAGAACTAAGGGCGGACCCTACGGCGAAGATAATTCGAAAGACGCAGGCCGCGATTAAGGACTCGAGAATTGACGCTGACACAGCCAAGGGTCTTATTCCCAGAGTACCAGTCTCTCCTAGAATTTACGGTGTTCCGAAGATACAAAAGGAAAGTTGCCCTTTGAGGCCAATAGTGAATGGGATCAATTCGCCTACTTACAACTTGGCAAAGTACCTAGCCTGCAAACTAAGACGTCTAGTTGGCAAGACGGACTCTTATGTGAAGAACTCTACACACCTTATAGAACGCCTAAAGGGAGAAACAATTTTACCTACGGACATCATGGTCAGCTTTGACGTGAAATCACTGTTTACGAACGTGCCAGTAGATGAAACCATCCACATCCTTCAGGAGCATGTCCCGCCAGACATATGCGACCTGGTTGAGTTGTGCCTGACTTCAACGTACTTCAAATGGCAAGAAAAATACTTCGAGCAGACAGGCGGCGTAGCAATGGGGTCTCCCCTATCTCCGCTGGCAGCCGACATATTCATGGAAGCCTTTGAAGCAACGGCCCTCAGTTCAGCTCCTTTACGACCACGTTGCTGGTTTAGATACGTGGACGACACGTTCGCTATATGGCCTCATGGTGAAACAGAGCTACACAAGTTCCACGAATATCTGAACAGTATGCACGGGAAGATACAGTTCACGCTGGAAGTAGAAAAGAATTGTACTATCCCGTTTCTAGACGTCGAAGTGTACAGGAGAACGGAGGGCACACTGGGGCACAGAGTATATCGTAAGCCTACACATACTGACAGGTATCTGCACGCCCAATCCTACCACCAACCAGCGCAGAAGAACTCTGTCATCCGCTCTTTGGCAATCCGTGCTCAGCGCCTAAGTGATGCTCAAAACATCACTCCTGAGCTCAAAAGGTTACGCACAACGTTTTTAGCCAATGGCTATAGCCATAAGTCGATAAACACAGCCTTGTCCACGAACACAAGCAAGAAAGATAAGCAGGAAATAGACAAACTGCAGCCAACAGTACGCTTACCGTATGTGAAAAACGTCACTGACCGAATAGGCAAACACCTTCGCCACGTTGGAGTGCAGCCTGTCTTCTATAGTTGTCGTAGGATCCAGGACGTGCTAGGCTCCACCAAGAACAAGGTGGATGCATTACACACTGCAGGCGTTTACAAGGTGGAATGCGAATGTGGAGAGACTGGTAGGCCAATAGCAACGCGCATTCGGGAGCACGAGCGTTACATTCATCTAGGGCAACACAATAAATCCGCAGTGGCAGAACATCACCATGACTGCGGACAAGAAATAAAATTCAGCGAAGCCTGTGTGTTGGCCAAGCAGCCAATTATGACGAGACGCAAAATCAGAGAGGCCATCGAAATACTCAAACACCCTAACAACATGAACAGGGAGGATGGACTCAGGCTTGCCCCATCTTGGCTGCCAGCAATCAGAGCCCAACAGACCGCACTGTCAACACGAGGCACGAGCACTACCGGCGAGTAACTGCCGCCGCGCGGCCGGCGTCCAGCAGTTGGTAAACAACAGCCAACTTCTCATTCGACTATGGCCACCAATCATGGCACGTAACACAAGAGCCAATGGACAACAGAGGTCACGTTCTCCCTCCACCGCAATAACCTATTAAAATAAAGTTCCCTCTCCTTCTTCCTTAAGTGACCAATAAACTAACTACCTTTTTAAAATTATGACGTAATGGCATGCGCAGTGAACATTAACAACAAAATATAAAGGACACTGCGTAGCTAGAACGCACCATTACACCCAGAAGAAGGCCGCTGCAATCGTGGCCGAAATATTGGCTTTTCTATAGCAGTAGTAGTTTTTACATTATGACGCGGTACCAAACCTAGAAAACTTTTATGTTGACTGAAACACCTGTAGTCGTCCGTGCTATTATATAGCAACCTTTTACGGTGACTCAAAACACCATCTTCATTCCTTAACTGATGCTGAAGGAGTTAACTCCAGTCGTATACACGACCTCAGTGGACGACATCTATGAACTGTCTTCTGTAGACTACTGCAACAGTCATGCTGTGTCTGCAACCATAAACAAAACACGGGACTCGATTTCAGTACCATTGCTTTTCACGCGGCCAGTGCTAAGTGCGTGTCTTCCGTGTTAACAAAGTAAATACCAAGTCCCCAACCATAATACTTAAAATGTTGTATACATAGAAGCTTTGTCAGTAAAAAGTTAATTCCACGTGTCCAATGTCTTGCAAACATTTAGAAGTTTAACATACTTCATCTGTATATTTAGCCCTTTTTCACCTGCAGTAAACAAGCGTTTGTCTGTCTTCACGTGCCTTCCGTATCAGTTATGACAAATGCCTGGAGTCGGAGTTGGGTTGTAAAGTAGGCAGCGAAGGGCAGTGGGTATGACAATCTGTTCACAATCAGGGCTTTTCACCAATATATTGATCATGCTAACAGGTAGGACGAGGAACCACCTCCTCAATCTGTTAAGTTGCCGTTTGTTTCTGGGTTCAATGACCACATAAGCAGAATTCTAAGGAAAATGTTATTCAGACCACTTTCTTGAATCGAAACAAAGTGGAAGAGTTTTTCCAGCGGAAAACGGATGCTCCTGATGCCCTCGACACTACGGGCGTCAACGAAATGACATGTGGCTGGGGCAAAGTATATATCGACGAAACGGCAAGAACTGTTAAAGAAAATATGAAGGGACACGAAGGCCACGCGGCTGGAACAAAGTATGAAATCAGCGGCAGCGCATCACGAGAACTGTGACCTGGACATTGATTTCAAGAACGTACGTGTGCTGGCTAAAGAAAGCAACATTTATAAAAGAAAATCTGGACAACCCACCGAAATTTCTAAGAACCTATTTAACTTCAGTACAGAAGACGGCTTTAGGCTTCCGGCATCGTGACTTCCTGCCATCAGGGAATACGCGGGACGGCGTGCGAGGGATACAAATAACGCTCTGGTAGCCAGCTCTGCGGACAGTAATATTTTTGATAAACATTCCCCCTCTCACGCTCTGCCCGTTTCGCTTCTAGCCAGTGAAGTGGCTCACGAACACCAGGAGGAGGGATTTTAATCAATAACTCTTCATTAGCGTAAGTGCGGGAAAAACCCCTTTCTGATCAGTGACTTTAAAAATGGTTCTGAGCACTATGGGACTTAACATCTGTGGTCATCAGTCCCCTAGAACTTAGAACTACTTAAACCTAACTAACCTAAGGACATCACACACATCCATACCCGAAGCAGGATTCGAACCTGCGACCGTAGCAGTCGCGCGGTTCCGGACTGTGCGCCTAGAAGCGCTAGACCACCGCGGCCGACAACAGTGACTTTGGCTTACGAATTGTAGCCAGAGCCAATAACCCCATTCTTCGGCATTAGCGCGGGGTAAACTTGTCTTACAAACCATTTACTCCAATGGCGATGGCCTACCAGTGTTAGCTCAATATTTTTACCCAATTATCCCAGTTCTTCAGCATAAGCGCGGGCAACAAGAGAAGGCAACACTGGTCTCTGAAAGTACTCTATTTACAGTTCACACCACAAGATGCTGAATATGATCTTAACAGAGGGGTCGAAACGTCGATTGTTTGGAAAAATATAATCTGGATTAACAACCCAGAAGATCTGAACTTCAATTAACTTCAGTAAACATATCTTACGGATTAGGCAATAGGCTCATTCCGTCTGACCAACTGCTGCTTCAAGGCAATACTAGGAGCTATCTACTTAGAGGTGTCAAAACTCATGGGACATCGATATGCACATATACAGATGGCGATAGTATCACGCACACGAGGTATAAAAGGGCAGCGCATCGGCGGAGCTGTCATTCGTACTCAGCTGACTCATGTGAAATGCTTTCCGACGTGATTCTGGCCGAACAATGAGAATTAATGTGGAGCAGTAGTTGGAGCTAGACGTGTGGAACATTTAATTTCGGAAATAGTTAGGGAATTCGATATCCTGAGCTCCACAGCATGAAGAATGTGCCGAGGATACCAAGTATCAGGCATTACATGTCACCACGGACAACCCATTGGTCGACGGCATTCACTTAGCGACTGAGAACAGCGGCATTTGCGTAGAGTTGTCTGTGCTTACACACAAACATTCGTCGTGAATGCCCGGAAGATGACATTACGGAAAAAAATCGTTGAAAAACTCCACGAGAGCATTCTCGCTGTCTGTCAAACGAAACTGCACGAAGTGGCAGACGTCATAGGTGTTTCAGGGGCTACAGCAGCTAGTATTTTACATGATAACTTGGCGATGAAAAAATTGTCAGCTGGATGGGTGCCGTAGCTGTTGATGGTCGACAACAAGTGAGAACTACTTTCAATTTGAAAACTGTATCTAGAGCAATATAAACGAGATCCGAGACTCTTCTTGCATCGATTTGCAATAGTTAAGGAGACCTAGATTCATCGTGATTCTCTGGAAACCATCAACAATCAGAACAATGGACTGTTTCCGGGGAAGGTGGTCCCATAGGCCAAGACGTTACGACAACGATTTTTATGGATACAAGGGTATCACACCCGTAGATTTCTTAGAAAACATAAAATAATCACTGGACAATATTACAGTGAAATAAGGAACCACTTTGACAAAAAAATTAAGGAACCATGAGCCCATTTCGCTAAGAAGAATGTTCTGTTTCACCGTTCTTCTATAGTTATCACCGCAAAACTGGATAAATTACTTTAGGAATGGCGCCGTGCCCTCCTGCGCTCGCCCGACATGTCTCTCTGTGATTTATTCCCGTCTACAGACCTGAATAGATCGCTTCCAGGCAGAGAAATATTTTAGAGAGTCTGACTATTCCTTTTTTGGAAGGGGTTAAGAAAAGGCCAGGCCATTGTGGGAAGTATGGCGATTATGTTGGATAAAAAAGTAAAAATGACATCTTAGTTCCTAACAAGTGTCATTATTGTGCGGCCTCATATAAGATAGTTCACTGTGATTGCTGTTATCTGCTGGTAAGTATTACCACTCCAAGACTGCAAAGAATTATAGAATGACCTCAGCAGAATTTCCACTTGGTGTAATGAATGAAAACTCTCTCTAAATGCGAATAAACGTAATAAATACCCTGAAAAATTCTGAGTGAATATGTGGTGTAGAGGTAGAAGATATAATTTCTTGACATGTTATTTATGACTGTTCTTAGCTTTAACGTTGCAACCAATATGCCACAGATACCATTACCGTAACTCGAGAGTTTTCCAGACACCAGTATCCTACACGCTTAGTAGTATCACTTTTATAATGTAATGCGAAGAGTGCTGCACTACCTGTCAATTCAAAACTTGCTGGAGGGCTATTATACGATATGTCAGTTTTTCCCCTCATTTTTAATCCAGTCGTGATCGACGAGAACGAAGTTGGTGTGTGTGAAATCTTATGGGACTTAACTGCTAAGGTCATCAGTCCCTAAGCTTACACACTACTTAACTTAAATTATCCTAAGGACAAACACACGCACCCATGCTCGAGGGAGGACTCGAACCTCCGCCAGGACCAGCCGCACAGTCCATGACTGCAGCGCTCAAGACCGCTCGGCTAATCCCGCGCGGCGAGAACGAAATTCATTTACATAATTGTAAACAAATCTCAGTGTTCGTACTGTGTTGTTGCATGAACTTACTAGCCTCTTACAATCTTCATCTTTCTACCAGACTGAGACGGACTTACTTTATATCTAGTTTATCATTATTAGTGGCCGTCGTTGTTTATCGGGTAAGAGCACTGGACTCCGGCTCTAGAGGTTTCCAGCGGAAGCGGGGCTTTTGCGCGTTCCAGCCACCATCTCCCTGCATCCCCACGACGGGCGCCAGTCCTCTCAGCCTGCTATAAAATTGAGTAGCTGGGATCTTACTAGGGAGTAAAAGGCGACCGAGGCGATGGGCTCGCTGCCCTCTCCCTCTCTGCGACACTACGAACTAAAGGTTGCACTCTGTCTGCAGTCAGCCTAGAAGTCTGCCTCCGGAGCCGAAGTCGCTAACACACACCCCTGTGTCCTAGCACTCGGTTTGGATGTAAGCCGATTCAAATCCTGGTGAAGGATGAAATTTCCACTGTCAAGATTTGACCAGCAAGAGGAGGAGAGATGGGGCGTAAAGTTCCTGATCACCAGTATTTGCCCAAATGCCCTGGACTAAATTCCGCAGTATCTTATTGCAGTGAAGGCCTGTGATACTGTTGATGGAAATCCATCTGTCGGATGGAATGTTAATTTCGGCGACCCCATTGATGCTATTCGAGAGGAGTAGGCTATGTGCTGACGCTGGCATTCAGTCTCTCCTTTCTCTTACCACCACCATACAATATAAAACATAACACTGAACTATGCACACTTCCATTACACTCACCGACACCCTAAAAATAGAGTTTGAAAGATTTGTCTAATGAGAAAGCCACGTACATTGCGTGATACAAGAACATTTTATTAGTAAATTTGACTTATATTACAGCAAAATCTTAGCGAAACACATTATGTGCCACTTATAACACGTATAAACGGCATGTCAGTTATATTTGTGAAATATCCATTTAGTGTAATGTATCTATTTTCTGAGACATGATTTTCCATAGCATGACTTTTTCAGTCATTTGTGTCACAGGTCTGTTGTAAAAAATTCCATAAATACATTTGTAAGGCTTGGACACATGAAAGGATACATTGGCTTTGAGTATTAAGAAAAGCATTTTTGAGTAAAATAACGTGCGGTAGGTAGAACAGCAGTAGTGGAGGGAGCCAGTGGCAGTCAAGTCTTGGGGGAGATGTGAGAGTTATCGGTTGAGTCAGCTAAGAACCTCTGTGTCGGAACAAGTGGTACCCCATTGAAGATGAGCAATTTTGATAAATGGAAAACAGCTATGAACTGAAAATTATTGGAGGAAAGATTTTTGAAATTTGATTCGGACGCAGAAGCGACTCAGCAACCATTAGTAATTTTATTAAGAGGAGTTTAAATGTTAGATTTGGAACTTCGAGAAAATTAAATAAGTTATGATTTCATTTCATTTTTCATTTATAATTGTCATCTGCCGTTTCTTAAAATGACATGCATTTTAGAATACATTTTGGATGCAATGCGTACTAAGAGCAATGTTAGCGAACGAAAAGTACGACGAGCGGATAAGGTGTCTTTCTTGATAAGCGGTAAATTATAACACACAGTGCACCGCTTTTCTCTTTGAGCTTATCATGTCGCAACGAAATTGTCAATGACAGTTTCACTGAAACAGAAGAGAACCGAGCGCCAATTGCAGGCAACATTATCATAGCCTAATTACAGAAGTCATTTGGAAGGAGATTTGCCTCTCGCGGTCAGTGAGATAAATTAGACGTGAACACATTCTCTACACGTAATGTATATCCCCTGTGACCAAACATTTCCGCGACAACGTTAGTTTCATTAAATACTGTAAGTGTTCAAAGTTCCTATCATCACATATTTCGAAATTATATATTTTTCATTTTATTACATACGTTCCTCTATTTATCACCATTAAATATGTTTCATTAGATGCTTTCAACATACGGCACGCCTCTCACACACCTGTAAGCTAAGGGGTTAGTGTGTGCGGAGGAAGAACACCCTTGCCGCTAGGCTCCTAAGCAACCCACGTGGGATATGTCAGCCAACAATGACGTGCGACATTGACGTCTTATACGTACATTATTACTGTTACAATGCACAAGTCACAACGATCCCATATCAATTTTATCACACCTGCCGCCAGCAGTAACCATCGTCGACTTATTTCCAAAGCAATCTCGCATTGTACTGAGGGAAATTAACTGTATATCATCGCAAAGAAGGACGTGCTTCATGTAGTATAGTAGAGAACATTATACGTACACACTCAATCGCCGTGCCAGAGCTATGTACACTCCTGGAAATGGAAAAAAGAACACATTGACACCGGTGTGTCAGACCCACCATACTTGCTCCGGACACTGCGAGAGGGCTGTACAAGCAATGATCACACGCACGGCACAGCGGACACACCAGGAACCGCGGTGTTGGCCGTCGAATGGCGCTAGCTGCGCAGCATTTTTGCACCGCCGCCGCCAGTGTCAGCCAGTTTGCCGTGGCATACGGAGCTCCATTGCAGTCTTTAACATTGGTATCATGCCGCGACAGCGTGGACGTGAACCGTATATGCAGTTGACGGACTTTGAGCGAGGGCGTATAGTGGGCATGCGGGAGGCCGGGTAGACGTACCGCCGAATTGCTCAACACGTGGGGCGTGAGGTCTCCACAGTACATCGATGTTGTCGCCAGTGGTCGGCGGAAGGTGCACGTGCCCGTCGACCTGGGACCGGACCGCAGCGACGCACGGATGCACGCCAAGACCGTAGGATCCTACGCAGTGCCGTAGGGGACCGCACCGCCACTTCCCAGCAAATTAGGGACACTGTTGCTCCTGGGGTATCGGCGAGGACCATTCGCAACCGTCTCCATGAAGCTGGGCTACGGTCCCGCACACCGTTAGGCCGTCTTCCGCTCACGCCCCAACATCGTGCAGCCCGCCTCCAGTGGTGTCGCGACAGGCGTGAATGGAGGGACGAATGGAGACGTGTCGTCTTCAGCGATGAGAGTCGCTTCTGCCTTGGTGCCAATGATGGTCGTATGCGTGTTTGGCGCCGTGCAGGTGAGCGCCACAATCAGGACTGCATACGACCGAGGCACACAGGGCCAACACCCGGCATCATGGTGTGGGGAGCGATCTCTACACTGGCCGTACACCACTGGTCATCGTCGAGGGGACACTGAATAGTGCACGGTACATCCAAACCGTCATCGGACCCATCGTTCTACCATTCCTAGACCGGCAAGGGAACTTGCTGTTCCAACAGGACAATGCACGTCCGCATGTATCCCGTGCCACCCAACGTGCTCTAGAAGGTGTAAGTCAACTACCCTGGCCAGCAAGCTCTCCGGATCTGTCCCCCATTGAGCATATTTGGGACTGGATGAAGCGTCGTCTCACGCGGTCTGCACGTCCAGCACGAACGCTGGTCCAACTGAGGCGCCAGGTGGAAATGGCATGGCAAGCCGTTCCACAGGACTACATCCAGCATCTCTACGATCGTCTCCATGGGAGAATAGCAGCCTGCATTGCTGCGAAAGGTGGATATACAATGTACTAGTGCCGACATTGTGCATGCTCTGTTGCCTGTGTCTATGTGCCTGTGGTTCTGTCAGTGTGATCATGTGATGTATCTGACCCCAGGAATGTGTCAATAAAGTTTCCCCTTCCTGGGACAATGAATTCACGGTGTTCTTATTTCAATTTCCAGGAGTGTATATGTATGTTACGGCAAAAAGAAAAGATAGGAAAGAAAAAACTCGACCTGAAACATTCACCTACAACGACCACAGACTGAAGTTTTGTAGTACTATGCACGTTTACTGTACAATGCAACAGAATATTCTATTTGCAGAAAATGATTTGTATCTTCTTGGTACAAGCGTAGAACACGGACGGGGCCACTTTCGCCTGATTTTTGAAGTAATATTCGCACTGTAAACGGACAAACTCACATGTTGCATCTCATTGGCGTCAGTCCTGTACAATATTTGAAATCTGTCTGATGTTTACGACGGCGAATTATTGTGCTTTGTAAGTATACGTTGTCTAAGTGCTCGTAAATTATCTCATAACGATGATGGCAGCCTTGAGTATCATACTAGCAAAGGCTCATTCTGACGTAATAATAAGATAAGATATTAGCTATGGCGACATAACATAGGTAAGATACAAGAGAAAACAGCTTCCAGAATAAGAAACAAGAAGGACCTTCCAAACAAGGTACTTGATGAGGGGCAGTGACACGAAGACAGTGGAAATACGGGACACTGAATATACTCGTACTATCTCTTTCCGAAAATCAAAGAAAGGCTAAAAATTCTTTAAGATTCAATCTCTAGAAGAATTTTCATTTGTCAAGAAAAGAATGGTATTCAAGAAGATTTCAGGTTCGCAAGAGTTTTAGGTCTCAGTAAGATTCTTTAAACTTTATGAAGAAGCAATTTACTTACTAATTTTAAATAAAAAAAACATAACACAGTTTATATAGGTCATGGCTCGTACCCCCAGCACCAACAGAGAATAATGAGAGAGAGACTGTCAGCGTTGTCTGACTGTGAGGATTTACAATGTTATGAGCATCTGGTTTCTAAATGACCTCTCCAAGTGGCAGACAGGCGGCATGACCCACTCAGGGCGAACTGCAGTTGTTAATTGTAAACACACTGCTGAACGTTGCAACATACAGCATATGAAGGACTGTACTGAACACATTAAGAGCAGGTACTACGAGTAAAAATGGTGAAACAGGCAATGGTTTGAGCGACAGAGGGAAAGAGGTGAGTGAGAATGAAAACGATGATGAAGGAAAAGCTGTGAATAGACGGCAGGTGTTCTGACGATTAGGGGGTAAGTGTCATGATCTGATATACGATTGGTTTTGGCCACGAATGAATATCTCAATTTGTCTTGGTAAATAACGTCGAAACACTGTGATATCAGGTAAGTCTTGTGTGTGCTGTACTTAACCACCACTACGATAGCAGTACATGTCATTTTAATTTAGTTTAATACAAATATGTTACTAACTAGTAATAATGTAGCATATTTATTTGAACAAATTGGTGATGACTCATGTTTTTTTTAGATGTTCCAAGGCCCGATAGAATCGCCATCAGATTCTACACAGAATTTGCGTCTGAATTAAACCTTATCTTACGCATAACACACTAAGGCGACAGAAGTCGTGGGATACCTCCTAATGTTGTGTCGGACCTCCTTTTCCGTGGTGTAGTGCAGCAACTGGACGTGGCATGGACTCAACAAATGTTGGAAGTCCCCAGCAGAAATATTGTGCCATGCTGTCCTATAGCCGTCCATAACTGCGAAAATGTTAGTGGTGCCTGTGCAAGATTTTGTGCACGAACTGAACTCTGAATTATGTTCCATAAATGTTCGATGGGGTTCATGTACAGCGATCTGGGTGGTCAAATCATTCGCCTGAATTGTCCAGAATGTTCTTCAAACTATTCGCGAATATTTATGGCCCAGTGACATGGCGCATTGTCATTCATAAAAATTCTATAGTTTTTGGGGAACATGAAGTCCATGAATGGCTGCAAACGGTATCACTTGGTTCAGTTGGACCAGAGGACTAGAACATTCCATGTGAACACAGGCCACAGAATTATGGAGCTATGATCAGCTTGCACAGTGCCTTGTTGACAACTTAGGTCTATGGCTTCGTGGGGTCTGTGCCACACTAGAACCCCAGCATCAGTTTTTAGCAACTGAAATCGGTACTAATCTGACCAATCCTGGTTTTCGAGTCGTCTGTGATCCAATCGATGTAGTTATGAGCCCAGGAGAGGCCCTCTCGGGAACCTTGTGGTGTTAGCGAAGACACTCGCGTCGGTCGTCTGTTGCCATAATCATTCAACGCCGATCTGTCCTAACGGATACGTTCGTCGTACATACCACATTGATTTTTGAGGTTATTTCAAGTAATATTGCTTGTCTGTTACCACTGACAACTGGTCTCGGTCGTTAAGTGAAGGTCGTCGGCCACTGTGATGTCCGTGGTTAGTGGTAATGCCTGAAATTTGGTGTTCTCGGCACTCTCTAGACACTGTGGACCTCGAAATATTGAATTCTCTAACGATTTCCGAAATAGAATGTCCCTTGCGTCCAGCTCCAACTAAGATTCCGCTGTCACAGTCTGTTAACTCCCGTCGCGCGACCATAATTACGTCGGAAATCTTTCCACAGGAATCATCTGAATACAAATGAGAGCTCCGCCATTGCACTGCCCGTTTACACCTTTCGCATGCGATACTAGCGCCATCTATATATAGCTTTACCATGACTTTCTCAGTATATATCGTGTCTTCCTTGAACAAAGACTGTTAGTTGCAAGAAAGCATAAATCAGTGTAATCTACAAGAAAGGTAACAAAAGTGATTCACAAAATTACCTTTGATATTTTTGACACGCAGCTGTTGTAGAATGTTGCTCATGAGAAACACAAATCGAACTTTTATCATATGACGTCTCGAAAGCCATGGACAAAGGCAATTAGGTGGATTCAACGTTTTTGTCTTCCCGAAATCATTTTGCTCAGTAATACAACTACGTTTACTATCGAGGTTACAATCTTACGGAAGGAAGTAGCATGTAAACTTGTATGGAGGGTCATCCACAGATGTAATAGTAACTCAAACGTTGCCCAGGGAAGTATGTTGGGAACCTTGTTGCTCATGTTGCTGTTAATCGCATTGCAGGCAATACTAGTAGTTACAGCATACGCTTCGCGTAGGATGCTGTTACGCAAAATAAAGTAGTGTCTGAAAAAAGCTGCACAAATATTCACCGAGATTGTAATAAGATTTCAAGAGGTTCAACAATGTGCTTTAAATGAGAACTGAGCGCTTCGCAAAACGAAAAAAAAGATCCTATACCCTGCATCTCACAATGTTGATGTAGAAGAACTGGGCTGTTAATTACAATTACAATATCAAATATTACTTAGATAAATAGCATGCGAATAGATTACATATGAAATCCATAAGGAGTTATGATTGCTCCAGAGTTAGGAGCCTCACACACGCTACAGGGCCATTAAAAGTGTTGCTATTGGCTGTCCTGCGCAATTATCTTCATCTGTGCCCAACAGCCGCAACGTACATCATTTTGAATCTGCTTACCGTAATCAAACATTGATTTCCTTCTAAAATTTTTACTTTTCAGCTTTCAAGCCATTAGAAAATTAACTATTGTTTGATACCTCAGAATGTATCTTATTACCGCATCCCTCATTATAGTCAAATTATGCCACAAATTTTCTTCCTCTACGACTCTCTTCGGCGCTTCTCCATCTATTATCCGATGTACGATCTAGCCTTCAGCGTTCTTCTATAGTAACACATCTCAAAAGCATCTGTTCTCTTTTCGTCCGAAATGTTTATCGCCATCTTTCACTTCCGTAAAATGCTTCACTCCAGGGAAGTACTTTCAGAAAAGAGTATCTAATACTTATATACAAATTAGGCGTTAATTTTTCAAAAACGCTTTCTTTGCTATTCCAAGTCTGCATTTTATGTCCTCTATTATTGTGCCATCTTTAGTTACTTTGTTCTCCCAACAGAAAAAGTCATCTGGTGCTTTCAGTGTCTCGTTTCCTCTAAACTTTCAGTACCTGATTTAATACGTCTAAATTCCGTTTCCGATATTTTGCTTTCGTTGTTCAACACATAACCTCTTCCTCAGACACTATTGTCCGCATTCAAATTTAACGACGTGCTTTACCGTCTCTGCCACAGTTACAATTTTATAGGCAAACCTTACAGTTTTCATCTGTGGGTTCCTGGTGAAACATTGTACACTGCATTAACTAAACGAAACACTTTTTGAGACACTTAAAGTAGTAAAGGAGTTTTGCTATTTGGGGAGCAAAATAACTGATGATGGTCGAAGTAGAGAGGATATAAAATGTAGACTGGCAATGGCAAGGAAAGCGTTTCTGAAGAAGAGAAATTTGTTAACATCGAGTGTAGATTTAAGTGTCAGGAAGTCGTTTCTGAAAGTATTTGTATGGAATGAAACATGGGCGATAAATGGGCGAAAAATAGTTTGTACAAGAAGAGAACAGAAGCTTTAGAAATCTGATGCTACAGAAGAATGCTGAAGATTAGATGGGTAGATCACATAACTAATGAGGTATTGAACAGAATTGGGGAGAAGAGGAGTTTGTGGCACAACTTGACAAGAAGAAGGAACCCGTTGGTAGAACATGTTCTGAGGCATCAAGGGATCACAAATTTAGCATTGGAGGGCAGCGTGGAGGGCAAAAATCGTAGAGCGAGACCAAGAGATGAATACACTAAGCAGATTCAGAAGGATGTAGGTTGCAGTAGGTACTGGGAGATGAAAAATCTTGCACAGGATAGAGTAGCATGGAGAGCTGCATCAAACCAGTCTCAGGACTGAAGACCACAACAATAACAACACCTTCTATGGGTGAAACTTCAAATAGCAAAAGTAGCATTTTAAAAGGAAAAGGGTTTTCTGTGCTTTTCTATGTCCCACTACCAGTGGGTAGATGTCTCTTCAGTTTAAAAGAGAAACAAACAGAGATCGTGAAAAGTAGGGTTTATTATCTGCCGAGTGTGTCAGTGTTGTTACGTTTGACAGACTGGGAGGTCAATCTGCGCTAGATTCAAAGAACACCATAGAAGGTGGGCGTTAAAGAAGTCAGATTCTTCTTTTGCCGAACATTGTATAAACGAAAACCGCAA
Organism: Schistocerca serialis cubense; assembly: GCF_023864345.2. NCBI lineage: Eukaryota > Metazoa > Arthropoda > Insecta > Orthoptera > Acrididae > Schistocerca > Schistocerca serialis. The sequence goes on from NC_064641.1 coordinate 422,579,393, forward strand.
ATACATCACAAATACAGCAGTTCTATACGTGGTGGGAAAGGGCGCAAACATCACTTAGATAGAAATTTTAGAAATGGGAACAGATGTGTTTATCTTCGCGTTTATTACCGAATGAACAAATTCAGTACAATATTGCAACATATTTATAGAAGAAAAACCGTGGTGCCTTCAATCACATTACAAAATTCCATTCCTGCGCATAGGTCTGCTCCATTGTACGTTTAGTCATAGTTATTGCTGTCCTGATGAATTTTGTAACTCCATATGAAATTTTGTCAAAATTGTCAACAGAGATAATTTATACAATGTAAGACGAGAATTGATATTTTAAACAGTTGACAAGTTCATCTTTGCTTGGTTCTCACCTTCGGGATCAGTTATGTACTAGAAAATGGACTTATAACCCGAAACCTAGGTCGTACAGTAATAGTAAAGTTTGTGAACCAAGGATAAAAAAGTATTTTGTTTGATGAATACTTAAAATTTTATTTTCTTCTCCATGAACATTAATTCACTCTCCAAATACGTTCTTTTCTTTCACTGCTTGCTCATTGCAGAAAGGGAATAACGTGGGAGGACAGGTTACATCTTGTCTGACTCTCTTCTCAATTGCGACAACCTTGTGTGTCCTTCGACTGTTATATAGCGCCTACATGTAGTGTGATTAAATGATAATAGCTACAGAAAATTTACACGTGGTAGCAAGTATAGAAAGCTAAAGTAGAGACAAACGGACGGACATCCAAAGAATTCCACATAGTTGAAAAGTTAAAAAAAGAAAAGGGAAATAGTTAATAAACAATGAAATAAAAGTACGAAATGTTTTTTAATTTTTTAATTACCTATGCTATTTTTAATATTTTGTTAAGTTATATTGTCTAAACTACTTTTTTAATACTGCGTTGTTACAGCCAAAATATAAGTAGAAGTTCTCAATATGTTGACTGTATTGTACGACCTTCTTTAGACACAAATCAGGACAAATTCTCTAAAACCCACAAACAGACATTTTTAGTTGAGTGGTAGAAGACCTAGAGTATAGATGACTCAAACTGGAGTAAGAGAGGAATTTCATTTCTGAAAGCGAGGTTCTCAGATTATGTATGCGTATCATGATTACAGGTTTCGGCGTCAGCAAGCGACCACGACGTACCGTAGATGTCCCACGTGTCGGACGATGATTCATTTCCAGCCGTACACATGTACGTACGAGTATGTGAGTCACGTTACATCTCCCCGGTTCAGTTAGCGTGCAGGTACGGGACACGAAATTATCTCATGCATATACAGTGGGAGGCAATGCTGTATTCAACAGAGTGGCAAGGCCAGACAGCTGCAGTGAGGATTACTTCCTGCGAATGCCACGGAAATCGTGTCTGTCGCTAATAAGCTTTCCTCTGGTAAGTGTGAAGGTCGTATTTGGCTCGCGAGAGCGGAATGGTCAGAACCATGAACGAGTGCTGGCCTACCCTGAGGGGAATTAACCTCTTAGCTCCGCCGTTCTTTACTTTGGGCTGTGACGCCTACTACATCCATACCTTGTCATATCAATGGAAGATTAGTAATAGACTTCGTTTCTGTGGTCGCGAGCAGCGATTGGCGTTTCCTAGAAGAGTCCACTAATTAGACCGGAAGCAGTACCAACACGAAAACTACTTGCTACCTGCTTCTGCTACAAGGCAACATTATCTAATAACAGGATTGTTATTGTAGTTTGCTCTATAAATGTATTTAACAATAATTATGTATACATATCCTGCAAACTGACTCGTTCCACATAATTTCGATAAAAGAATCGTTCAAATGGTCAGTGGAACATATATCTCCCTAACCAACTTATTAGCGAACTATGCAGGTTTATTCATAAATACCTCTGGTGTTTCAGAAGATGACTGAGCGAAAAATACAAGATATACAGAAATTTATTCATTTATTTATTTACAGTATAGTTCTTTGATTCACTGAAAAATATACGTAGGTTCTTGAGCGTAAAATTTGCAGTACAAAATCCTACTAACAAACGTATAAAGCATTTATGTAATCTATCAACTTAGCGCAACAGGCAAGAAATCTTCTGATCTGTCATCGAATGATCTTGTGGGGCACTCTTCTGTGGTGTGTCTGATGATCTGTGGTTCTTCGCAACCACAAAGTAGGGATGGTTGCTTTCCCCATCTGTGTAAAAAATATGCGCATCTGCCATATTGGGTTCCAGTTCTGTTTCGCATTGTTCATGTTTTGTTGGGAAGTCAGATCAGGGTGGTTTTCGGGTGATAAACAGCATATTATTATTTTGTTGTCCAGTCCATCCTTGTATACATGCATTAGTAAGGCGATCTTTGCTCTTATTGTCGGTGGTCGTCTATAGAGGTGTCGGTTACCGCTTGTCATCGACGTCTTGATGGACTGATAGATTTGTATTATCCACGGTCTTTTTTTACTCGTTCGTGAGAGCATTTATGCGTCGTAGTGGAGGGAGTGGAATATGGCTCAGTACTGACAGCAATTCCGTCGATTTGATAACACCAGCAACCATTCTCATGGCGTTACTCAGATGGACGTTGATGTTTTGTGCATACGGGCTGTTAAGCTAATCTGGGGCACAATGTTAAGCAACTGAGAAGACAAGACTCAGAGCAAAACAACGTGGGCTATATCACTCAGCTGTGGGATGATATTTATTGTTTACAAGTTTTCGGCTGTGTTTGTTGCATGCTCTCTGTCAAGGTTTACTCCTGAGGTACTTTGATGTTTTACTGTGAGTAAGTGTACTATTTTCAAAGTAAGTGTTGAGTTTATTATTTTGGTGAGAGCAGCAAGCCTCCGTGTTGGTAGCATTTCGTTGTCGTCTCCAGTGGCGAATGTACGTTACCACTATGTATAGGTTCTTCGTTAAGATTTCTTATGACTGTTCAGTTATGCTAGAACTTGTTGCAAGTGGGCAGTCGTCATCGTAACCAAACTTCCGTGATACTGTTTTCGGCATGTCTGCAAAAAAAATGGTTCAAATGGCTCTGAGCACTATGGAACTCAACTGCTGAGGTCATTAGTCCCCTAGAACTTAGAACTAGTTAAACCTAACTAACCTAAGGACATCACAAACTTCCATGCCCGAGGCAGGATTCGAACCTGCGAACGTAGCGGTCTCGCGGTTCCAGACTGCAGCGCCTTTAACCGCACGGCCACTTCGGCCGGCGGCATGTCTGCAGTGTGCAAGCTAAAGCGAAGTGGAGCAAGGACTGATCTTAGTAGTAGACAGTTTCTTAATTTTCTTAGGGAGCGGATGCTGTATCCCATAATTACTTGGAACACTCGGTCGTTTTGCATGCTGTCGATTAGGCGAGTGACTGGTTTACAAGGAATTATGTGAAGGAACTTGTTTATCATTCCTTCCCTCCACTCTATATAGGGGGCCATTGATAAGTCAATTAATGCAGCTACGATTTAACGTTTTCTTTTAAACCCTTCCTCGATGTAGGTGGTGAGTGACAGACCTTTATCTGTGCAATTTCGTTTTGGCCAGAAGTCTGCTTTATGAAGCGGGACTGCTTCAAATGCTCTTGTACTGATTCCATTATGAATAAACCACTCTAGTAGCTTGTAGGTCACAGATAACAGGGTTATCCGTCTGTAGCTTTTAGGTCTGTCAGCTGGATGTAATACAGCGGTTGTATTCTTGTGGTATATTGCCTGTTTGCATAATCTCTGTGAAGAAATGAGCTATTCATAGCTCTGCCTATTTGCCACCTTTTGTTAGGGATTCAAGTTGGGTGTATCGTTGACAGAACATCTAACCAAAGTCTCGACTGAGTGAGGTGGGGCAGTGGTTGGCACCTGGACTCGCATGCGGGAGGACGACAGTTGAAATCCGAATTCAGCCGTCCAGATTTAGGTTTCTCGTGATTTCTCTTAATCGCTCCAGCGAAATGCACACGGCCGATTCCATTCCGCATCCTTTAAGCAGTCCGAGCTTGTGCGCTGTCCCTGATGACCTCGATATCGACGTGACATTAAACCCTAATCTTCCTTCCTCGATCCCTAAACCACTATTGTGTAGCTGCAAAGCACACCACTAGGTAGCAGATGGTCAGAACATGTAGACAAATCAAATACCTTTCAGCCGTCAATTTTCAACCTTATTTTATTTCGGAACCAGTATCAGCGTTTTACTGCGCCATCTTCAGGCCCCTGACCGACGTGTAGGAAGAATTTACCTCGGTTGTGTTCAACACAGGGGCCAGCAATATTGGTAGTATTTCATAAACGTCGGTCAGGGGCCTGAAGATGGCGCAGTAAAACGCTGATATCGGTTGCGAAATAAAATAAGGTTGAAAATTGACGGCTGAAAGGTATTTAATTTGACATTCTCTAGCGAACAGATGAGTAGCGCAACCCTTTTTAAAAAGATGGACATACAGAGATGTAGAAAAAAACAGCCGCGCCATGCATTCACATCGTATTAAATCGCTCCTGCGGATAGGCAACACAATGAACAGATTTCCTAAGTGGTCTGCTGACGCGCCTTACCAGGCAGCAAGCAGGAGCGACGTCAGTGAATTGAACACACATATTGACGTACGCCGCGCCGCATTTGGTGCCCATATTGAGTTAGTGTAATGTGATGTAATAAGTTCGAGGATATTCTGTACACTGATATAAGTCTATTTTATGTATGTTTTGTAGTTTTCATACAGTTGTCTACTGAAACCCTAGGGGCATAGACGTCCAAAGTGGAGGAGGCTATAGGGGGCACTTGCCACCTCCTGGAATCTGGGTATCGATTTTTTATTTCTTACAATATTCTCGAGGTATGACTAGCAATGATTGTCTGCCTTTCTACTAAATTTTAGATTTAACATTTCAGCGTGTGATGGGAAATATTGAGGACTTAGCAATGACTAGGTAACGTGGGAGATTTCAGTGATCATGCTGAAGTGGTTTAGAGTTGAGTGGGTGCAAGGATACACTGTGCACCGCCAAACAGCCACAACTTCCCAAATATCTCTATTACGGCTCTCCACCGTTGTTCAATAGAGAAAGCAGTGGTGTAGCTGAGGCATCCAGCGGCCTCCTGTGTGTTCGGCAGGCGGTATCCAGGCGACTGCTCCACAGCTTCCCAGGGCCGGTGCTGGCCTGAAGTGGTGGCAGTTCCAGCTCTCATGGTTTCTGCCCTCTGGCATAGTCGAACTGCAGTTCACGAGAAGCATTCTGGCTGGCGCCCCGAGCATAGGAGCCCCGTGGTAGTAGAGCTGGAATACTAACACTAGGTATTTGTATCCTCACGATGTGAGTTTGCTTGGGATTCGCTGTGCTTTGTGGCACGTATACTAAACACTTCCATGGTTGCTGGTGTGGAGAGGTTTTTGCCTTCTTCTGTTTAGGTGCTTCTGTGTCAACGATTTGCCCACCTCCCCAGGCTGGCTCCCTCTGAACATTGCGATTACTGTGTTGAATGTTGTAGGGCACTACACTCACACCTGCCTGTGGCTGGCGCTGCTGCAATCTGCATCCTACACTGTGCTTCTACAACAAAGTGCACGGAAAATTTACCGTATCGTTGACGCGGCGGCCGTTTCCGTGCTCTCCTGCAGTCAAGGAAGATGCTCAGGGTTGAAAGAGAGCCTCATATCTTTTTCCTTTTTCTTGTAGTGTCGTTCTGCAGCGGCAGGAAATGACATCTTGAATGCCGTATGTGGCCCACTCTGGTGACAATTACCAGCACAAGAATTACGGGTGCAGTTCACAGTGAGGTGACAAAAGTCATGGCATACCTCCAAACATCCCGTCGGACCTCCTTTTGCTCAGTGCACTGCAGCTGCTCGATATGGCACGGATTCAAGAAGTAGTTCGAAGTACCCTGTAGAAATACTGAAACATGCTGCCTCTATAGCCGTCCATAATTGCGAAAGTATTACCGGTGGAGTATTTTGTACACTTAGTGACCTCTCGATTATGTCCCACAAATGTTCGATTGAATTCCATTAATGGCTGCCAATGATCTCCAAGTAGCCGAACATAACCATCTCCAGTCAGTGATCGGTTCATTTGGACCGGAGCACCCTGTCCATTCCATGTGGACAAAGCCCACAGCATTACGGAGCCATCACCTGCTTGACGGTGCTTTGTTGACAACTTGGGTCCAAGGCTTCGTGGAGTCTGCGCCACACTCGGATCCTACCGTGAGCTCTTGGGACACATCTGACCAGGCTATGGCTTTCCAGTCGTCTATGGTCCAACCAGAATGGTCACGAGCCCAGGACAGCAGCTGCAGGCGATGTTTTGCTGTTGGCAAAGGCACTCGCGTCGGTCGTCAGCTGCTACGGTCCTTTAACGCCAGATTTCATCGCAATGTCCTAACGTATACGTCCGTCGCACGCTCCACACTGATCTCTGCGATTATTTCACTCAGCGTTGCTTACCTGTTAGCACAGGCAAACGCAGCTGATCCAGGTTATTAAGTGAAAGCTGTTGGCCGCTGCGTCACCCATGGTGAGAGGTAACGCCTGAAATTTGGTATACTCGGCACGCTCTTGACACTGTGGATATCAGAACACTGAATTCCTTAACGATTTCCGAAATGGAATGTCCTTTATGTCTTGTTCCAACTACCATTCTACGTTCACAATCTGTTAGTTCCCGTCGTGCGACCATAATCACGTCGGATGCCTTTTGACATAAATCACCTGATTACAAATGACAGCTCCGCGAATGCACTGCCATTTTATACCTCGTGTACGCGATACTAGTGCCATGTGTGTAAGTGCATACTGCTATCCCGTCACTTATGTCACCTCAGTGCACAAGATGACTCCTACTGCACAACGGTAATTTATCATTTGTTTGAGGAGGAAGAACACCCATGATGTGTTTCTCAGTCTACATTCACTTTTACACAGCACAGTTATTGCAGAAGACAATGAAGGACACAGCCATGCTATACTGCAGGTCGGTATGTCTACACATCTATTGAGCCAACTGTGTAATTTGAGAAAACTTGAATGATACCGTGAAATTTCAAGGCCGAGATGATGTCATCTCCAGAAAGTGAACTTTCTCTACATGCAGTCTGAGAGTTAAGGATATTCTGAAGTCCAATGCCACGCTTACGCAGTAATGTCAAGTTGAGGAGAGAAGGACCGCCTTGGTTCAATCCTAGGCTGTCAACAGTCGAGTCTACCAGGTAGTTTGTGGGTAGTTACGGGGGATTTCCTAGATTCATTTAGTCAAATACTCGCCCTGGTTTTCATTTCACGCAAACAACCCAAGAAATGTACGATAGCTTTCAAATAACATCTTGTGCAACTTAATGTCAATAAATCGAATTAATTTTCGTATTGAAGTTTCGTTTCATCAGTTTGAGGAGTATTTATATGGCTTTTAGCTAGTTACTGTTGTTGCTAATGAACAATATATTCCGAATCATGAGTGCTTATTTTAAATTTCAGGTTTTTAGTTTTCACTTCTAAGGTAATGTTATTGGTATTGGTATTAATAAAAGTATTGATTTTTCAGATTCGCAGAAACGACTCGTGGTTTGGATTCCACGTTAAACTGTACGTCCTATTGTTCATTTGAGATACAAAAACTTTTATGTATATACTGTCAAATTTAGCTATTTTGTCACGATACATTCTCAGATTCGCCGAATCAATTAAGTCGAAACTGACTCTCTTGGAATCTTGCCCCTCTTGGAGAAATTTCTGCGGAGGCCCATGCCCAGGTTTACTAACGAATAACCTTATACTTGATGATCATGCCACTATCTCAAGATAATAAGCATGAGTCCCAACTTCAACCTTCTACTGGTTGCGTATTAATATAAACCATGAGGTAATTGAGGCAGGCCACCGCAAGTGTTTCCAGAAAGAGCAAATATTGTATGTAGAGCTGCAGTTTCCGCAAAGTTGTAGTGGACAGTGTGGGGAATATTCTGATATACAGGGCGTAACGACTATGCGATGAAAAGTATCCGGACACCCTAAAAAACATAAGTTTTTCATATGAGGTCCATTGTGCTGCCACCTACTGTCAGGTACTCCATATCAGCGACATCAGCAGAATGGGGCGCTCCGCGGAACTCATTGACTTCGAATATGGTCAGGTGATTGGGTGTCACTTGTGCTATATGTCTGTACGCGAGATTTCCACACTCCTAAACACCCTTAGGTACAATTTTTCCGACGTCATAGTGAAGTGGAAACGTACAGCACAAAAGCGTACAGACCGACCTCGTCTGTTGACTGACAGAGACCGCCGACAGTTGAAGAGGGTCGTAATGTGTAATGGGCAGACATCTATCCAGACCATCACACATGCATTCCAGACTGCATCAGGATCCACTGCAAGTACTATGACAGTTAGTCGGGAGGTGAGAAGACTTGGATTTCATGGTGGAGCGACTGGTCATAAGCCACACATCACGCCGGTAAATGCGAAACGACGCCTCGCTTGGTGTAAGGGTCGTAAACGTTGGACGATTGAACAATGGAAAAACATTGTGTGGAATGACGAATCACGGTACACAATGTGGCCATTCGATGGCAGGGTGCGCGTATGGCGAATGTCCGGTGAACGTTATCTGCCAGCGTGTGTAGTGCCAACAGTAAAATTGGGAGCTAATGCTGGTATGGTGTGGTCGTGTTTTTCATGGAGGGGGCTTGTATCCCTTGTTGTTTTGGGTGGCTCTGTCACAGCACAGGCCTACATTGATGGTTTAAGCACCTTCTCTGCTCATAATGCATGCCATGTCGCGGAGTGGTTTCACAACAATAACATCCGTGTAATGGACTAGCCTGCACATAGCCCTGCCCTGAATCCTTAGAACACCTTTGGGATGTTTTGGAACGCCTCACCGACCGACATCGATACCTCTGCTCAGTGCAGCATTCCGTGAAGAATGGACTGCCATTCCCCAAGAAACCTTCCAGCACCTGATTGAACGTATGTCTGCGAGAGTGGAAGCTATCATCAAGGCTGTGGGTGGGCCAACACCATATTGAATTCCAGCATTACTGATGGAGGGCGCCACGAATTTGTAAGTCATTTTCAGCCAGGTGTCCGGATATTTTGATCATATAGTGTATGTGCAGATTATTCTGTGCGTGATTCCTTAATATGTACACACATCAGTGTGCTAGTTGTTTTTTCGCTACGCAGAACAGTTTTCCCGCAAACACGTAACATAATTTACTACCAGATGTTTTCTGAACGATCGTAACTGCAGCTCTAAGTGGACTACACCTGTCAGTATAGACTAAATGTTTTGCGTCCACGCAACAACGCTTCAATACCTGACCTGCTCTCCAGGGGAAAGTAAATGCTAATAGACTGCCTTTGCCTCATGCACGTGGAGGTACTAAAAAACATAAAAAATGTGCTATTCCTAATAGCTACAATTGCTAGTCTGCAAATGAAGTAATTACCGGTGTAATGTTATTCAGTATACTGTACTCAGTCACCAATAAAAATAGGTGCACTTATACGTGTTACACCTGTATAGTTGTATATTCTGGTATATAGCTGCTGAATTACGGCGCAGACATTTTTTGTATTGCAATGGCATACTTTTTTCTGTGTCACTGTAAAGAGCCTTCAAGGAGGTTTCCTACACGATAATAGTAAAAAGATAACAGCGCTGCAAATTCACTGTTCCGCCGTTAGTAACGGAGTCCCCTTAAACATCTGCCCCTACTGTCAAACGTAAGCAAACTCGTAACTCAGTCACGCTTCGTATGTTTGCCTGCGCACTTGAAGCCCACCAATCTGTGCTCTGCTGCTGTAGCTACCTGATAACGTTCTCGTGAAACTACTCGGGTTTCCACACTGTATACGACACTCAAAAAAAGGGGATAGAGTAATCGTGCATGCCAAATCTTGGAAAACTGCTAGAGCAGCGTTGCGGATGTCGGTTTAAAGGTTTCCTCATGGTAGCAAGCCTTCGTTACCTACCTTTGAAAATATTATCTGAAAATTTCCAGGAAGTGGAGAAGTAAAGAACAAAATCCGACAGCGAAAAAGAGCGGAAACAGGTGAAAGAAATACAGGTAATATTTTTGCAGTGTTAATGTATAATCCGCTTGCCACTAAGGGCGGTCGTAAACAGGATTTTCTCTAGCGGATTTATAAATCATGTGCAAATCAATCTTCGTAATGTGCTCTAGTGGTCGGCTGATACTCCACGCTGGCAGCGAGAAGTGGATAGACAATGAAATTATTCCGTCGACGTCAACCGTATTGCGTTTGTGCATCCACACCTGAGCACCTGACCTACTGCTCAGGCGAAAATAAGCGTTAATGTCTTGCCCTTACCACATGTGTCTGGAGATACGCGGGTAACGTGTGGTGCGAACTTTTCAAGAATAGCAGTATTGGTCCCTGTTTTATCAACGGGTCTCTAAACAACAACAAATATTCATATTGGATGACACCCCAGTGGACGTAAGACAGTCTATGTGGCACCAATTTTACAGATGTCCCGCTCAGGCCACACGGATAATTACAGATCTTTTTGAGAAAGTTTGGAAAAAAAGTGACTGACTAATTATTATATTTTATTTCCTTGTGACAATAATCACAAAAGCACATCTGAATGTCATTCCCTGTTTCGAACAGCCCGTTCTCGTCATCAGATAGCCTGTAGATACGAGGGAGAGGTGAAGAAGAACGATATTACGAATTTCAGTATCTGCCAAGTATCTATCCGTGTAATGATAAAACTAGAATAAAATTTCTCTTGAATGCACTTTCTGCAAACACTGATGTTGACAACGTAACAGAAACGTTACGTCACCGCTTGCCTCACGTGGTCCAACACGCACTGTTGTTCTGTGACGTACGTGAAACGTGTGCTCTCCAGTCAGCCAGGGCGAGTTCGAGCACATTTGTCCACACGAGCGACTTATCATTTGGCGGCCCCCTCCCAATCCCTTCTCAAACATTAGTTTTTACTCCTTGGTCTCTTGGTAGGATATTAAAAATACATTTAAATTCAGTGGTAATATAAACTGGTTTATTTTATTTTAAAATAAGTGCTGCAGAGGCATTCTCTATAATCGAAAGGAATTTCTGAATCTTATTCCAGTCTAAATATGAAAATAATGAAAAGTTCTATGACATTTAAAGGAATTCCTGAAACGTTTAAAAGCAATTACTTATTCAGAAATAAGTAGACATATTATATTGTTCTAGCTTCAATAAAATTGTGCTGTCGAATAAACCGTGTGGAAAAAAAATTAAAATTTCTGTTTCCTTTTCGGTTTAGTAATGGAACTTTTTATTCTGTAACTTACAATCGTTCTTACTATTCACCGGAAAAAATGAGTCGAAAACACAAAACAATCTCATGTAATATTCTGTTGACATCTTAAGTGTAAGATACTGAATTACGTCAGTTATATATTACAGATGAGGAAAACTCACTAGGCAGCAAACAAAGTTTAGGTAATTTGCCCTGAAAGTAGCTGAAAATTGATAAATTTTGTTAAAATTTGTATGTATGCAACTGAAAAGGAAAACACATTTGCGTGTGAATCTATTACTAAAGTTATGTATAATTCTGACATATGTACATTATATGTAATGACAACTTTTTCCTTGGGTAAGAACATTATATTGCCATTTTTGTAACCTTTAACTTAGTAAAATTTTTCAAAATAGAATCAGAATGTGTCGACGTGATGGTATCATTTTTATTGGCTAAAGTTTACAGGCCACACAATCGTTTTAAAAAAGTGTTTACTTTTTTATCAACTTAAGTTGTGAAAGTCTCATTTCATCACTAGCTACAGATATCGTTGATAAAATAAAAATTCCTAGGTTTACAAAAGTGTGGAAAAATGTCAATGCCATTTATTTTCTAATATAAGGTAATGACCATTGTGGGGAACGTCCAGGAGGAAGATCAAAAGTTCGTCGTTTACTTCCTCACCATTAGTTTACGCTGTCTCGAGAAAACTTGCTTGCGGCTTTTACTTTTTCACAAGCCCCCGTTTTCACATCACGATTATCGTAAAGAAAGCTGAATCTCTTACTGTGACTGCCCATTACCTCAAGTCTATCTTCCAGTAAGAAGATAGCTGTATCGACACTAAGGTACAAAAAAAAAATTACCTTAAGGGAGCATTCTGCTTCACCTTCATCAATAGCTTCACCATTAGTATCATAGGTAAATTACTTCTTCAGTCTCCTGCGACGATTTTCTTTTCTTTGAAGAGATACAGATAGAGAGAGAGAGAGAGAGAGAGAGAGAAACCAACACTCTTTCAGCTAGCAATCTTTACAGTAACTCTGTAGTGAGGTTTTCCGTCTAGTTAATCTTAATTTCATACCCAGGACGAGTTCAAGAACATTTTTACACATAAGTAACTTACCATTTTCGACTCCCCTCCCTGTTTCCCCTTGTACACTTTCATCTGTGTCCGTTTTCGCAACTAATTCTGATACGCACTGTGTACAGATTTCGCACCTGCACGTCCTAGCGTCCCTCTATGGCTGACGACCTAAGAGGACACTGCTAATTGTGACACATCCTGTATAGAAATCTGAAGTTGTGGAGCCTCTGGCGGCCCACTCAGCTTGTTGGCCTAAGAGACAGCTTGTGTCGCTTGGGGCTTAAACTGGCCCTGCAGTCAGTGATTTCTATATTCTGAATACTACTATATGAAAACCAGTCGGTGTTTAACGTTGGTGCCCAAAATTGACCGGCTTACTTCAGACTTTTACACGACACTCTAATGAAGATTAGGACGCTGTAGTCCTATATTTTTAAAATGTATGTGTAATATAATTATTAATATAAAAAGAGGAAATGTTGTAACCAAAAATTTCGAAAAGTTCCGTACCGGTTTACTTCAAATTTTACATGATGCTTCAATAAATTTTCTGACGGACGTAGGCTATATATTATTAACATGACTGAATATATATGCGCTAATATGTAAAGTGGGATCGTCGTTACCAAAAATTTCGGAAACTTTCTTACGATTTACTTCAAATTTTTTCACGTCAGTCTAATAAATGTCCGGATGAAAATAGGCCATATATTTTTAATGTATATAATATATATGTTACGTAATATGTAATAAGGAAGCACTGATAGCGATTATCCCGAAAAGTACTTGACCGATTTACCTAAGATTTTTACACACTACTTTAACGCTTGCATGACGTCTGGGGTCTTTTTAGACCCCAAGGCTCGTTTAACTACAAATAAACAGTTTTAATGGGGGCCTAGACTACTCATCCACCAGATATGCTATTCAAGGGCTTTTTATTATAGCTGCGTAAAATATTTATGATTATATCACAGTCTGTAGTACGAAAATTTGAAATTTTTGCAGTGGGGTCAGAAAATACCGCAGGTATACAATATGTGATTTTTATTTTTATGTATGTTTTGTTATGAAAATAAATCTGGGAAACAATGCATCTTATAAACCGACACTCATTTGTACATTGTTGTATACAATGAATATAAAATATATTCATGTGCATTGTTGCCACAAATTCACAGTTTGGAATTGAGTTTTGTGGAAGGAAGACACAGTGTTGTAGTTTATTCGTCATGGATGGTGCTTCACGTTTTGCAAGGGGCTGCAGTCTTGAGCAGGCCATGGCAGATTTACGGAAGAGTGATAGTGTTAATGAATCATTTTTTCGAAACGAAGATACGGTAATGCTGATGGAGATATGACAGAGGAAGATAAACAGGTCGGAGATGAAGTGGGTGTGAGTGACTGTGAAGAAGATTGTAACGGTATTCAGGTAGCGAGTGCATCTACTTTTCTACCTATACCATATAACACAGTACCACCTGAAGAACGGAAGCAGGTTTCAAGGAATGTAATACGTGAAACTGCGCATATTCAATGTCACCATAGACAACAATTATAGACATGGGCAGAATGTTTCCGACATTTTATCCCCAATCACATGCAGAGTGTAATGGCAACGCATACCAATAATCATGCAAAAGATAATAAAATTCTGTACCCAACTCTTGAACGCTAGATTGAACTTGATTCTACAGGGCTGCAGGCATTCTTTGGTCTACTAATAATAGCTGGCTTACATAAGGCACGTGGGAAGCCTTTGAGTGAATTTTGGTCAGAAGAGTATGGCTTACCTATTTTTCTAGCCACAATGAGCTTTTCAAAATTGCGTGATTTTTGATGTGCCTCCAGTTTGACGGTTCAAATGGCTCTATGCACTATGGGACTTAACATCTGAGGTCATCAGTCCCCTAGACTTAGAACTACTTAAATCTAACTAACCTAAGGACATCACACACATCCATGCCCGAGGCAGGATTCGAAGCTTCGACCGCAGCAGTCCAGTTTGATGATAAACTTGCAAGGGAAGAAAGAAAAGCTACTTCTGGATCAAAAGCTGAACCTAAGAGGGCTGTGCTTGAAATTTTCGTTGAAGAATGAATTTCGTCTTAAGTCCTTGGACCTTATATTACAGTTGATGAGGATCTGTGTACTTTCAGAGACCGGTGTCCATTGAAGGTGTACATTCCTTCGAAACCTGGAAAGTATGGGATAAAAGTGCGGGCTGCTGTAGACTGTGAGACCAATTATGTCATAAATGCACAACTGTATACGGGGAAATCTGCTGAAGAAAGGGAAATAAATCAAGGGAAACGAATGGTACATGATTTAGTTGATCACCTGAAGGGACGAGGTATAAACATTACCATTAATATTTTTTTGAAAGATTTGATTTGGGATAAGAACTTCTTGCTAATAAATCGACACTTGTGGGAACTCTTCGGGCCGACGGAAAAGAGATACCAGAAGAAATGTGGCCATCAAAACAGAGGCGTCCGTTATCGACCATTTTTGTGTATACACAGAATACTGCTTTAGCTTCGTATGTTCCTACACAACATAAATCAGTTATTTTGCTGTCTACTGTACACCAAACATTAGATGTAAGTGAGCATGAGCACAAAACACGTGAAATAATAATGTTCTACAACTCAACAAAGTCAGGAGTTGATACAGTTGATAAGATGAATTTCGTCTTAAGTCCTTGGACCTTATATTACAGTTGATGAGGATCTGTGTACTTTCAGGGAACGGTGTCCATTGAAGGTGTACATTCCTTCGAAACCTGGAACAAGAAGGTGGCCACTACCTGTATTTTTTGATATACTAGATTTAGCCTTGTCTCAATGCTTACGTTCGTATTGTAGACTTTTACATGATATGGGAAGTAGAAATACAAGAAGAGAATTCCTCTCAGAATTAGGAAAAGAACTAGTCAGACCTCACATTGAAAGACGAATCCTGTCGCCCCAGTGCAGAACACAACACTTTCGTTCAGCAATAATGTCTTCAGGCTTCAAGGATCATCTAAAGCAAAAACAACACGTTAACCAGAAAGCCCATGTTCCAAATTTGAAAAGAAAACGCTGTGATTCCTGTCCAAGGTCAAAGGATAAGAAAGTGAATCAACAATGTGATGGGTGTCACAAGTAAGTGATATTACACATAATAATAGTAAATTACAGTGTTGTTACATAGTGTGTGGGTTATGAATATTTTGTGTTAAAATAATTTTTGGAACTAAATAAACTAAACAAAACATGCTTTCATATTTCAAACAAATGTAGTAAATAATTAAAACCTATATGTAACTATGTCAAAGCTGAGCTGGGAAGGTAAGGGAATTAGAGTTAATGGAAGAAGGCTTACCAACTAGAGATTTGCTGATGATATTGCCTTACTGGCCAAAGACTTCGCAGAGCTCCAAAACTTAGTTACAGATCTTGCATCGGAATGTCAGCTGGTTGGCTTGAACATGAACCTTTCCAAAACAAAAGTAATGTCCAACAAATGGGTCCCAGCTGGAGATGTGAAAGTCAAGGACAGTCTACTAGAAGAGGTCAGTGAATATGTCTACCTTGGCCAGATTATAAATATGAAGGAAGACATAAGGCCAGAAATCTATCGACGCATCAAGCTTGGCTGGCAAGCATTTGGGAAGAATTCAAAAGTATTCAGGTCAAAAATACCAGTAAATTTGAAGAAAGCAGTATTTGATCAATGCATTCTTCCTGTGATGACGTATGGCTGCGAGACATGGACACTGAACTCATTTACAAAAGGGAAACTTAGGACAGCACAGAGAGCCATGGAGAGATTAATGCTGGGCTATACAAGAAAGGACAGGAAAAGGGCAGATGACATCCGGTCTGTGACGAAGGTTAATGACATCTTAGAAACAGTAGGTTCCTTGAAATGGCAGTGGGCTGGCCACGTCGCAAGAAGAAAAGACAACAGATGGACGAAGCTAGTACTGGAGTGGAGTCCAAGAGAGCACCGGAGGCCTAGAGGAAGACCACCAGACAGATGGGACAAAGACATCAAGAAGATCGCTGGTAACACCTGGCAGAGAACTGCCCAAGACCGTCCCACTTGGAGAAGACTGCTGAAAGCCTACCTGAATCCACGACTCGAAGAGGCCACATCATTTAATGATTGAATTGGCTGATGATGATGATGATATGTAACTTAATTGTATTAAGAAACTATGGAGTCGTAATATCAACACCATGCATATGTTTCTCAATAAATTATAATTACTTTGTGGACATATTTCAAATTTTATCACCATAAAGTTGCTTGGATCACTTTGGGGTCGAAGAAGACCCCACGCATACAATATGTTTTTCCAGAGCTGATACCATGCGAGTGTTAATACGCGTTCGGATAGACATCTATATAACATATGAACATATATTTGTAATAATGATAGGGAAGCACTGTTAGCAAAAATCTCGAACAGTTCGTGACCGCCTCTCTTCAAATTTTTACTCTGTACTTAACAAACATTCAGACGCCCATACGCTATATATTTGCGTAAACAACACTGTACAGTTTTACTGTTGAAACCCGATTGTAAAAAGGAAGCTGTTGTGCTGTTCTCTGCCGTGAAAACGTGTGCTCTGGTTTTCTTTCTCACAGTCAGTTTTAACTGTGATAGCGGAGCATCTAAGCCATTTGACAGATTGTTTCTCCCGTATGTATTCTCTTTTTAAGTTCTGTTTTGTTCCTAGCAGTCAGACTTCGCAGAAAACAGGAAATTCGTGTTTTGACTTATTAGCTTATGATTAGAATACTACCGTGGAATATGAATGTACAGTAACAATAAACAAGGTTCAAGGTTAGAGAGAGGCGGGAAGACGAGACAGACGAGAGGAGGGGAGAGGAAATAGACATAGAGAGGGAGAAGGAGGAGATGGACATAATGGAGGGAGAAGGACGGAGGGGATGGATAGAGAGGGAGAGGAGGAGGAGATGGACAAAGAGCGCGATAGGAGGAGATGGACAGAAAAATAGGGATAAAAGGAAATTAGGATGTTAGGATAGATATCCAATTTCCATACATATTTAGCAACTGCGAAGCATTGCGGGGTTCGGGTACAAGGGAAACTGGACGTTAGGACAGATGTCCAATTCCCAAACGTACTTAGTAACTGCGAAGCATTGCCGCGTTCATTAGTATTCTGTAAGAGCTGAAACTGAATATTGGCCGTTGCAAACTGTTTTCTGTACGACAAAAGAAGTTACCTCACAGTTAAAGCGTGGTTTCCTCAACTGCTTCCCATAGCTGCGACAATTAATCACGTAACACGATTTAGTTGATGTTGCTGTGGCAACGCCTCCGTGTTACCTCAGTTGCAGGTGGCAATGACTTTTCAATCAGCATCTTTCACACCCCGCGCTTGAAAACCGGCATAAATGCTGCCAGATGCCAGGGCTTTTCTTTCTCCGTACCGAGTGTAGACGTGATCGTGTACTAACAAATAGTGATTAAAGCATGCATAAATGCGACTAGCTCTGTCCATGTGTTTCCAGCGATAAAGAACACCACGTCGATGGAAGGTGAAATGACAAATATTTTAGGTGCCGCAGACAACAATAAATCTAATATACTGGTATGCATTGCAATTTGCACCTCGTTCGTGCTTGACTACTACGAACAATAAGTAGATGTCCGACTGGACACTAACACGCTCAGACGGGCCGCATCAAAAGGCCTCAAAGGCAAAAGTCAACAAGATCGTATGTATCCCAAGAGCCAAGTACCATGTTTTTAAAATGGCGGCGGCCGGTGTGGCCGAGCGGTTCTAGGCGCTTCAGTCTGGAACCACGCGACCGCTACGGTCGCAGGTTCGAATCCTGCCTCGGGCATGGATGTGTGATGTCCTTAGGTTAGTTAAGTTTAAGTAGTTCTAAGTTCTAGGGGACTGATGACCTCAGAAGTTAAGTCCCATAGTGCTCAGAGCCATTTGAACCATTTGAACCTGACTGTGAGTGTGGAATGGTGAGAGCGAGTCTCTTTGTATGTATAGGAACGATGAAGTATTAAACATATTTCGTAGATTTGCCCTTTAGTTTGTGGATTTATGAAGCGATCGTCTATGCAGTGGTCACAGCATCGTCTGGGTGGTCCATGTGAGATGCGATTCTCACGATTTCACTAAGCGGCGTAATCACGCCACTATCGTTAAAGGAAACATCGCTTGGTGGGCGCTTAGCAGCTTGCTGGTGCCATTTTCTAGATGAGGGTCAAATGTCTCGTTCTAAATAGTCATTTCTGCATCACTGATTTTGATCGTGTAGCTTTCCGATTGTATTCAGAAGAACCATGGATTCGACCACCTCCGTACCGCACCTCACAGGATACAAAAATCCACTTTCTACCTTCCGCGAGGGTTTACGAGTGACCTCAAGATTACGAGTTCAGAACAACTCCATAAATTCTTTAACATTTTGGTATATCAGCCAATCAGAGATGAGATACGGTTACAGACTGGCTGACGGTTGTCTCAGTCACTGGTCTTTCCACTGTGTTTGCCCACTTGAATTCATCACATTTCTCTGCTATGTCCAGTGTCTTCGTCTGACCTTCTGCCATCATAACTTACGTTCGAGTGTTCAGGAAAGTTTCTACTGAAATAAGAGGAAATCTCCTGACGTACGAGGTAAGCCAGAAAACACGAGAGTATTCTGGGAACATGAAGTACTTCCTGAAATATGTTCTTATGTATATCACAAAAACCTGCTAAAATAGTTATTGTGCTGCAATAAATTTCGACAATATGGACATATAGAGTAGACCATTTTAAAATTCTATAGTCTGCCATATGATGACGTACTGACGAAACAGTTTCCTGTGAAGCGAATTATTAGTACTGACAGTTTACGCGGCCAGATGGCAATATTGATGTACTCGTATGTGCCTCATGGCGCACCGTACCCGGTCGGTACTGCTCACGTACTCAAAAATCGCGAGAACACGCAGGTCGTATTTATATGCTTAATAAAGTTTGTATATTGTGGTTTCTTTTGTGACACAATTTCGAAGATCTGAGCCTTCTTCAAATCTACTCAGACATCCGAGTCTCGCCTTTTCACCAATGAATAATTTCGTCTTTGCTTGTTGCCGAAGTTGCTGTTTTATCATGAACAGCTAAAAGATATGGGACATTTCCCGTAGCAATGGCTAAGGGCCTTGTGAAATTTGTCATTAGCAATATTCTAACCACTACTGGAAAAATTACACTATTCATCTCTTCATGGTAATAGCCTGTCTTTTTCGAACGAAACATTAACAGGCGATTCAGCACAAAGCTCTCCAACATACTTGCATGTAAAATAAAAATCGCTGTTTTGCCCTCATGGATTCCACCATTGCAATTTTTACTCAGTGAATGACTGACATTAACCCAGGCTTCATTTAGCCACACTGAACTTTCAGATGTTACTTCCGAGATCCTACACAGAAATCTGCCCTGCCACGAAACATCTGTCCTTTCTTTTATATTTTATGCCCCTTAATAACTGAAGAGCTGAAGGGTACATCTTTAAGCACTTTACGCAATGAAAATTAGCCTCCTGTAAAAAGATCGTCATTCTGAAGGGATGTGAGCAGTTTCGATAATGTGGAATGTCCCCTTGTCTTGTAGTATTAAAACGAATGGCCTCTTTCTGAAAATCGCTCGAAGGTGTCACAAACTTTTTCTTCGGCTGCTTATTTCTTGGAGTCTGAGCCTTACTTTCAAAGCTCTTGCAGTCCTCTTTAGAAACTGAGAAAAACGAAATAAGGACACACCTTTTTCCTTTCTTACTGGAAATAGGGCTTCAGTAAATACACAAATTGGAGGGCTCGGCTGTACAGCATGTTCTTGTTGTTCCATTTCACATCACATGTTGGGTTTGCAACACTCGTCGCAGTGGACACGGTTTGAAATGAAATAGAAGTCAAAGAAGATTAAGAGTGGGATTAAAAATCAGGGCGAAAGGATATCAACAGTAAGATTTGCTGATCACATTGCTATCCTCGTGAACGTGAAGAAGAAAAACGGGATCTGTTGGATGGAATGACCAATGTAATGAGTACAGAATGTGGATTGAGAGCAGACCGGAAAAAGACAAAGGTAATGAGGTGTCGCAGGAATGAGAATAGCAAGAATCTTAACATCACAATTGGGAATAACGAAGCACACGAAGTAAAGGGATTCTGCAACTCTGAAAGCAAAATTATCCATGACGGACAAAATAAGAACGACAAAAAAGCAAACTACTACAGGCAAAGAGTCCATTCCTGGCTAGAAAACTGCTGGCATTAAATACTGGATTTAATTTGAGGAAGAAATTTCTGAGAATGTACTTTTGGAGCACAGAATTTCATGGTAGTGAATCATGGGGAGCGGGAAAACCGGAACAGAAGAGAATTAAAGCATTAGGGATGTGGTGCTACAGAAGAACACTGAAAATGATAATGTATGTGGAGGTTCTCCGCAGAATCGGCGAAGGAAGGAACATACGGAAAATACTAAGAAGAAAAAGAGACAGGATGACAGGACATGGTACTAGAGGGATCTGCAGAGCGTAATATCTGCAAGGAAAGACTGAGATTTGAATACATCCGACAAGTAATTGAGGATATAGGTTGCAGGTCCTACTATGAGATGAAGAAGTTAGAGCAGAAATAGAATTCGTGGAGCACCGCAACAGACCTGTTAGAAGACTGACGACTCAAAAGAAAAAAGACTAGAAACACTAAAGTAGAAATAGACTGCCCCCTAGACTTCCAGTTAAGGAAAGAGAAACGACAGCACCAATTACACGTAAGAAACTAATTATTGCGTTTCACACACGTGAGCATCAGTTTCGCAGTGCGCCAACTTGGATTGTGCAACGTGCTCGTTGGATGTGTGAAATCATCCTTCTAACAAAAAAGCAGATGGGAAAACAGAAATTTAAAGTTAAGTAGTATGATATGGGAGAGGTTATGTTAGCAAAACTGAGCCCATATGCAAGCCCTCATATTGGATGCATCTCGTAATTTTAAAATGGAAATAGGGGATCATTTGACGGATCAAACAAATGGAGAGTTACACGGGAAAAACGATGGTACCTTCATCTGAGCACAGCTTGATTTATGCTCGAGTTATGGCTGAAGTTTCTTCTTTACCGGTGACGTGAAAGCTTATGGCATTGAGTCGAACGCATTGGAATCATCCCGTTGTCAGGAGAGAGAAACACCCGCGTAGTCGCAGAGGATTTCAACCAACGAGACCCATACAGACTATCCATAGTCCACAAAGGTCTCGCGAAATTCGCGAGAAGCCAAAAGTTGGACGATCGATAATGGCTATAGATGAGGCAACATCAACCGCTTTTCCGGCATCGTTTAGTAAGAGTGTAGTCTTACAAAAGACAAATGTCACAACATCCCACCGAGGACGATCCAGAAAGTCGGATTCATCCAGCAGAATAAGTGACACGCAAGCTGGACAACAACTCTTGTTTCCCCTATGACGTACTGTTTACGGTGTAGGTTGTTTTCTTTGTGAACAGAGAGGTAATCACGGGTATGATCAGTTGTCGATCCTCACTGGGTGGATCGATCGAAGGTACTTGGCGCTTAAAAAGTGATTATTCGGTGTAGAATATGGGGTTCTCGTTTTTTCGGGCGCTTCTTCAGTCAAGGTTGTCTGCAGCTTTGTTGCCTCCCTTGCTGTCGCAACTTTTTTTCTGCACGACGGTGTCCCACCTCAGTAAGAGCCTTGGGCCTATCCACGAAGATAGCTATATCGTAGAGGTCTTGCGGAATGGCCGCCATGTTCTCCGGGCTGAATCCCATTAGCCTTCTATCCTAAGGGATTTTTGAAGGCAGTGGTGTATGTGGAGAATATCAGAAACTTTGCACGCCTCAGCGAGTGGACTGTTGATGCAAATGCTCACATACTAGTACAGTTGTCGGTAAAAGTGTAAGGAATGGGTAAAGCGGACAACAACATTAATACGCCGATAATATCATGTACCCCTTACGAGATATCATTAGTATTTGCCTTGTTCTGAACAAAATGCGACATAGCTTAAGAGTAGATAAAATTATGCTCAAATGACAAACACCACTGCTTTTCTTGTGTAATTCTCTATGTGCCTGATGTATCGAATAACGCCCTTTCATTTGAAAATTACGAGTAGCATACAACATGGCAGCTTCCACGAGTATAATTGTCGCATTTGGTAATATAACCTCACAGATTTTCCCGATGTCATACTACTCGACTTTACATTTCTGTTCAACCACTAGCTTTTCTATTAGAAGGTTGATTCCACGCCTACGGACCACTCTTTAGCTATGCCAATTTGTCATTATCTAGTAAATTTCAAAATTTTACATAGTTTGTTCCACATGTCCACAACAATGACATGTTGTCGAAACATATTGCAGCAAAATAAATATTTTAGCTGATTGTGGTGGTATACATGGTAACTAACTTCAGGTAGTGCCTCAAATTCACAGTGTCCTTTAGACAGAGTTTTCTGGTTTATTAATAAGTCAGTGGAAACTTTTCTAAATACTCTAGTGTAAATTATGGTGACGAATTGTCATTTGAGGACATTGCACTTAACAGAGAAATGCAGCGAATTCAAGAAGGGCAAACCCAACAGGAAGACCTGTTACTGAGGCAACTGTCAATCGTCTGCAGCTATATCTCATCTCTGATTGGCTACGGATTCGTAACGGAAGGTGAACCATTAATCCTCGTGGAAGGTAGAAGGCGTACTTTTTTTCATTCTGTGAGATGCAGTATGTATATGGTCGGATCCAGTGGTCAGATCTGCGGTATTGTATCGAAGACGGCGGCTTCTAACATAGCATCTATATTAGTAACATTGCCTCCCACCTCACACTACTTCTCTCTGAATTTATGTTTACCCCTTGTTTTTGTTTTAGAAGAGTGTTTACAGTCCTATGGAACGCCTTATTTCTCATAAAAGCTTCGGAGCACAATCTAAAAGCGATTTTACTTCCTGAAGATCCACTGTATGTGGCTTAAGAAAAATGATTCATTTCGTAAATGATGGCCTATCATAGACATGGTTCAAAACATTAACCTCCGGAAAAATCCAGAGAATGCCTTCGACCAGAAAATTAGTCACGCTGAGGGCTCCCCCGCAGAAGCTGATGCACGAAACTGACTTCTTGAGCAAATATTCCAATAGGGTAATACTACATATTTTCTGCATAGGCAGTCCATAGCTCGTGGTTTAGGTGGTGACTGAGTGGTGAGCATTGCTGCCTCTAGATGGGTCCCGAGTTCGATCAACGGATGGGTCGGAGGTTTTCTCTGCTCGGGGACTTGGTGTTTGCGTTGCCTGATTATTTGATCTCATCATCGACACGCAAGTCGCCGAAGTGGCGTCAGATGGATTGATTTGCACCAGGCGGCCGAATACCCCAGACTTTGTCTCCCTGCCAAAAATGCCATACTACCATTTCCTTTCCTGTAAAGCCGAAAATATGTCACTAATTTCCTAATGAATCGATATATGTTAGACATCCTCTGCTGCCATGATAACCATAGTGAAGTATTTAAAAAACTGGTTTGGTACTGGCACATTGCCATACTTAGCAAGATCTTAATGTCTGTCCTGTTAGTTTGTTACATGTTCCATAAATATATATTCAGGGTGAGTCGCAAACGAGGAAAAATATTCCGAGGACCTCATGCTGCTATGTACAAGTGACAGACCTTTGTTACTTTTGGTCTTCCCGATGACTGAGTACATAAAACAAAAGAACAGTTAACCATTTAATGAGAAACCGCCAGACCCCACGATCATGTCATGTTATTCACTCACAAATGCAACACATGACACACCAATGAGCTGATTTGTATCTGCCAGGGTTTGAAAGATACTCAAAAAGAACAAATCCTATCGGAGTGTATGTGAAATTGTACAGGGTCACAATTACTGAACTATATGAAATAAAATCGACGTAACTTCTCAACGGTTTTGGTTTAGGACGTTCAAACTGCACGGTTGGCCGCGGGGCATGATGGGACTTGATGCACTGTATGGTTTGGTTTAGAGACGAAGCCCACTTTCATCTTCATAGGTTCCTCAGTAAGCAAAACTGGCACATTTGAGGGAATGAGAATCTGCACCTCACGATCGAGAAGTCTCTTCGCCCTCAACCGGTGACTGTATGGTGTGCATTGTCCGGTCACGGAATAATCAGTGCGGTATATCCTGATGGCACGTGACTACCGAGGTTTTGGAAGATGACTTCAACCCCATTACCCAAAGTGACTCTCATTTCCACAGGATGTGATTCACGCAAGACGGAGCTCCAATCCATCGAAGCAGGAGAGTAAAATCTTGGAGGAGCATTTTGGGGACCCCAGAGGCCACTGGCATGGCCCTCGATTTACCTCCATATTCTCCGGATCTGGATACATACGATTCCTTTTTGTGGGACTATGTTAAAGACAAGTTGTACAGCAATAACCCCAAAACCATTGCTAAGCTGGAAACAGCCATTCAGCAGGTCATCGACAACATCGATGTTCCGACAGTTCAGCGGGTCATGCAGAATTTCGCTATTCGTCTGCACCACATCATCGCCAATGATAGTAGGCATATCGAACATGTCATAGCCTATATACGAATATCTGTAGTGACGTTTAGATCTTGAATAATGTGTGCACGCCGTAGTTTGTAAATAATTTACTTGAAAGCAGTGAAAAATTCGACCCAGGGAGTCTCAAAGATCAGTCTTCTTTTCTTTTTTCTTTATTGTTATTTTTAAATCTGTTGACAGGCAGGCCAGCAGCAGCATACTGCGCCACTCTTTGGCCTCAGAGAAACACAAAAGATACAAATGAAGGCAATGTGAGATAAAAATATGGTAGACATATAAACGGAGACAAACACTTTTTAAAATACTTGGTGCCGTTCATGGGCGTAGAGTCCAAGATAAAATTTGTTGAGACACTTGGACACATACATAGACGAAAATTGTCACACGTGAACATATGTGCACAAAACGAATAACACTGAACCATTTAAGCACAAAACGACAGCACACACTGAACACGAGGCGTTGATCTCCAGCGTGTACGAGTCTGGGGACCTGCCAAGAGAGGAGGAGGGGGGTGGGAGAGGGAGAGGGGAGAGCAGATGCCATGGGCAGGGGAGAGAGGGGGAAGGGAGGAAGGGGGAGGGGAAGCCCGGGGGAAGAGGGGTGGAGGGAGGGGACGGGGGAAAAGGAAAGAGAAGGGACCTGCCAAGAGAGGAGGGGGGGGTGGGAGAGGGAGAGGGGAGAGCAGATGCCATGGGCAGGGGAGAGAGGGGGAATGGAGGAAGGGGGAGGGGAAGCCCGGGGGAAGAGGGGTGGAGGGAGGGGACGGGGGAAAAGGAAAGAGAAGGGAGGGAGGGTGCCTAAGGAAAAGGACACAGGAAGTGGGGGCAGGAAGGATCAAAGTTGATAGGAGGGGTAAATGGAGGGGAGGAGGACATTATCAGGGAGGGGGAGCTGGCGAAAGCCACCTTGGGAGAGGGTAAGGAGTGTGGAGAGATGGAGACCGGGTGGGACATGGGGATACAGGCGTGGCAGCGGGCAGGGGTGGGAGAGGATGGGCGAGACAAGCGGGTGAGGAGGATCGAGTTTGCGAGAGGTGTACAGGATTCGTATCCTTTCAAGGAAAAGGAGGTAGTGGGGGAACGGAATGAGATCGTACAGGATCTGCGTGGGGGAAGGGAGATGGATGCGATAGGCGAGGCGCAGAGCATGGCGTTCAAGGATTTGAAGGGATTTATAAAAGGTAGGGGGGGGCGGAGATCCAGGCCAGATGGTCGTAACAAAGGATAGGGCAGATGAGGGATTTATAGGTGTGGAGGATGGTGGTGGGGTCCAGACCCCACGTACGGCCGGAAAGGAGCTTGAGGAGACGGAGTCAGGAGCGTGCCTTGGCTTGGATTGTCCAGAGATGGGGGGTCCAGGAGAGGCGACGGTCGAGGGTGACGCCAAGGTACTTGAGGGTGGGGGTGAAAGCGATAGGACGGCCATAGACTGTGAGATAGAAATCAAGGAGGCAGAAGGAAGGGGTGGTTTTGCCTACAATGATCACCTGGATTTTGGAGGGATTGACCTTGAGCAAACACTGGTTGCACCAAGCGGTGAACCGGTCAAGATGGGATTGGAGAAGGTGTTGGGAGCGCTGCAGGGTGGGGGCAAGGGCAAGGAAGGCGGTGTCATCGGCAAACTGGAAAAGGTGGGCGGGGGGTGACGACGGCGGCATGCCCGCCGTATACAAAAGGTACAGAAGGGGAGAGAGGACAGAGCCTTGGGGCACACCGGTGGAGGGAAAAAAGGTGTAGGAATCCGTGTTATGGATGGTGATGTAGGAAGGACAGTGGGAGAGAAAGGAGCCGATCAGACGGACGTAGTTAATGGGAAGGGCGAAGGTTTGGAGCTTGAAGAGGAGACCGGAATGCCATACGCGGTCATAAGCACGTTCGAGGTCCAGGGAGAGGAAGATTGCGGAGCGACGGGAATTAAGCTGTTCGGAAAGGAGATGAGTGAGGTGAAGGAGAAGGTCGTCGGAAGAGAAGGACGGCCGAAAGCCACGCTGGGTAAGGGGAAGGAGGCGGTACTGGCGGAGATGCTGGTGGATGCGTCGGGTGAGGATAGATTCCAGGACCTTGCTGAAGACCGAGGTAAGGCTGATGGGACGGTAGGAGGAGACGGCGGACGGCGGTTTGCCAGGTTTAAGGAACATCAGGATATGGGAGGTTTTCCACAGGTCGGGGTAGTAACTGGTGGACAGGACTATATTGTAGAGCCTGGCCAGGACGGAGAGGAAAGAGACAGGAGCTTCACGAAGGTGATGGTAGGTTCAAAAATGGGTCAAATGGCTCTGAGCACTATGGGACCGAACATCCGAGGTCATCAGTCCCCTAGAACTTAGAACTACTTAAACCTAACTAACCTAAGGACACCATACACATCCATGCTCGAGGCAGGATTCGAACCTGCGCCCATAGCGGTCACGCAGTTCCAAACTGAAGCGCTTAGAACAGCAAGGCCACACCGGCCGGCTGACGGTAGGTGACACGATCGTGACCAGGAGCGGTGTTGCGTTTTGTGCGGAGTGTAGCAATGAGATCCTGTGTAGTGATAGGGGCATTGAGTTCCGTGTGTGCAATGTTGTCCAAGTACTGGAAAGCAGGTGCGAGGGGAGGAACAGAGGTGTCAGTTCGATCGCGGACATCCGGGAAGACGGAGTAATCGAACTGGGGATCATCGGGGATGGAAAACACATCGGAGAGGTAGGAGGCAAAGTGATTGGCCTTACTAAGAGTGTCAGGGAAGGGGGAGATCATCGTGGAGAAGAGGATAATAGGGGGTAGGTTTAGTTCCGGTAAGGCGACGGAAAGCTGACCAGAACTTTGACGAGTAAAGATCAGTCGCAACCTCACGCCATTATGTAGCAGCCACTTGTATAAGTTCTAAACGAGTACCACTTTCATAACACCATATTTACATAACTTATTGCATTACAATAACACACAAACTCATGAGGGTAACTATTAGCAACAATTAATAAGTAAAACTGTCATTTTTCAAAATAAGTATTCAAAAAATCACACTTTATCATATTGTTCTTATTTCTCGGCCACTAAGTGCGACATATTGAAATGATGCTTACAAGCGCTACTAGCGCCAACAAAGTGCATTTTGTGAATAAAGTTCACGATATATCTTTTGTCAAGTAACAACCAATTAAGTTAAGACAGGTCCCAACACGACAAAATATGCAATACTTCCTATAACGTACTTTACGTAGCCATATCAGTTTTATTATCAATTTTAGGCCATGAGGCGTAAACTGTTACTTTTATATGCTATAGTAATTTTAAACATCTAGCACATTACAGACATGAGAAAAAGTAAGAATTGTAATTTTACATAGTTTTACTCATAATAATTACATGTTACTACTTAGTTACTATACAACATAAATATTACAAAAAATGTCGTCAAAACTATGAACTTCAGGCGCAGCTCATAGAGGGCGCCATACGCAAAACCGATGTGTACTGTGAAACCAACAGGTAATTGGTTGAACTGTGTAAGCATTCACTTGAACACGAACAACTGCTACAATTCCGCACTGGTATGTAATGTTAACATTAAAAGACAACGATGTGATGGACTTATAACTTTTGTAGATCACCTTGTAATATATACTCTCGTATTTGTTTTAGCATTGATAATGACCTGACACATGTCGAAATCTGATCTGCGTTGTGTCTGTAAATGTCATATTAAAGCAACTTAATTCTACGACTGATTGTTGCTCTATCTAACCCAATTTACGTTTTTTTCCATATAGTTCAATAATTAGCCTGTAGCAGAACTTATGAGCTACACGTTGGCGGCGGTGACAGAGCGAGCAGTCTCATTTCAGGTAAAGTCTGTCCTATTAACGGTGAAATCGGTCATTGACGGAAGGAAAACCACGGCGTGCATGATGTGTGTACAACAGTATTGCGCTGTTCGTTATGTCCGATACTCACCGCGCCGACAGCTGCAAATGGACGCGTTGCAGTGCTCCGACTACGGCAAGTTTCACGAACGAGGAATATGCCGATGTCTACCTCACCTATGGGCTTGACGATGGAAGAACTGACGTTGCAAGAGAGGTTTCCTAACCTGCGCCTTCCACGAGAAAACATTTTACTCGGTGGATAGGCGCTCGAAGGACTATGGTGCATGTGTAGCACCTCCAAGATT
Source organism: Schistocerca serialis cubense (assembly GCF_023864345.2). NCBI lineage: Eukaryota > Metazoa > Arthropoda > Insecta > Orthoptera > Acrididae > Schistocerca > Schistocerca serialis. Next base: position 422,608,508 of record NC_064641.1, read on the forward strand.
TATTGCCGCGGCCGGCCGTCGACGTACAGCGCTGCCGACGAAGAGAATTTGCGGAGGGCCGAAGAATAAGCGCCAGGTCTCTCGCCACTGCGATCAGAACGTCACACTCTGCTGCTACGCGACTACTGCATAGAAACCATTATCACCCCTTTCCCATGTACAAGGTACAGGCTTTGTCGCCGTTAGACTACCAGCAGAGGACGGACCTCCGCAAACCGAAAGGCATGACTAGCATTTTTCACGAACAATACTGTTCACCGACGATACTTATTTCACGAAGGGGGTATAATGAATTCGCATAACTGGCACGAGTGGGCAGAAGAAAACCCCCAGAGCACAATGGAACGAGGCTACTAGCGACGATGTGGTGTCAATACCTGGTTTGGTATTATCGATAGGCATCGAACAAGGCCACACTTGCTACCACCAAGGCTGAAAGGAGAGCGATATCTGTGCTTCCTGGATACTGAATTAGTGGCATTATTGGAAGACGTTAGTTTAGCCTCTCGTATGAACCTGTGGTAAATGCGTGATGGAGCCCCCGCACACTTCAGCGGCACAGTGTGTCGCAACCTGGACAATTTTTTACTTTCTAAATGGATTGGTCGTGAAGGTCTTTGGGATGACCATCTAGATCGTCAGACCTTAATCCACTGGATTTATTTTTGTTAAATGTATGATTTATGAAGGAGGGATTGTTGATGTCAACAACCTTCGACGCAGAATAAAAAGTGCAATATGAATCGCTTTCAGCAATCATTGAGTCGTACTTTGCCGCACAGACTATGCCCGTCATTTCGAACAGCACTTATGATACGCCACTGCAGCTTCTGGTCATGTCTTCTATGTTAGTTTAAATTTATACAGCTGTACTGTATTCCTTTGGATTAACTCAGGCATAACTGAGTAGTCGTATTTCGTATTCTGAGTCCTCGTACTCATCCCTTAAGGAAAAATTCAGGACACAGAAACCAAATAATGAAACATGCATTCACAGTTCCTCCTCCCTCTCCTTTCCCTACGCCAACTATCCACGATACATGATACCGCCTGGACACTCTCATTGCTCGCGTTGCCAGGCAGACCGTCGTTGGACGCCGCATACCGCGCCTTCTAGTCGCCGACGTCGACTACCTACAACGCTCGCATGTTGTGCGGTGATGCTGACCCTTCGTTTTGGCATATGTCGGCACGCAGAAATACTCAAAAGCTCGTTACACGTTTCTCAATGTTTAACATTCAATTGAATTGCCATTTAATGACATACAAACATTTGTAAAAGGATTTGATGTTTGTATCCAAATGTGTGACACTATTTATTAAACATTTTTCCTAATTTACGACTCAACCTGTATATCTACAGGTGTTTCATAATTCCTATGGGCTGGCAGGTGTCACCGAGAGGTTCTAGGCGCTTCAGTCTGGAACCGCGCGACCGCTACGGTCGCAGGTTCGAATCCTGCCTCGGGCATGGAAGTGTGTTATGTCCTTAGGTTTGTTAGGTTTAAGTAGTTCTAAGTTCTAGGAGACTCATGACCTCAAATGTTAAGTCCCATAGTGCTCAGAGCCATTTTTTGAATTCCTATTGCAGCCCTCTACGGTTTTACAAGGGGACTTAGTAGATAAAATTTTGTAAAGGAACCCATGTCCGTAAATATTCCATGTGGATGCAAAATAAGTTTGAACATCGGATCACTTTCAAATCTTGCGCTTTACAGCTCGCACAAAATGGAGACAACGAGCTCTGACCTGTATGCTGTAGGAGAACATGGCATGAAAAGTACTTGTAGTAGGGTTCTCATCTACGTGACGAAGGGCGTCGTCTTCAAAGTCGAGAGCGCAGAGCGTCCGTCGAGCACCACAGTCAACCATTCTTGTTGTGAACGCACCATTTTCTCGTAGCCGTTGCTATGACGTCATATCAACAAAAGGAACTGACGGTGGCGCGAGTTGAAAGTGAACATATTACTTTTATATCCAAATGGTAGGACATGGGCTTCTCATGAAAACTTCATTTACTAAGTTCTCTCTACAACTTCTATGAGCCTCTAACAGGAATTGTTAAACATCCTGTATATACAGGGCGGTCAAAAACAGTCTGAAAAGCTTGCAAGGGTATTTTGGGGTAGGTTTTACCGAGAAATAATTGTTATGAAAAACATTTGGTACCTTGCACCGTTTCCGAATTAATTGGCATTGAAGTTAGCCACTCAGACCGCTGCGCGAGCTAGTTCAAGCTGCCCACCAGAGACTGAGCAAGAGAGAAATAAAAAATTGGCCATGAGGCGATAGAAAGGATCGAAGCCGAGCCAAAAACTGAGCAGTCTCTTGTGCTATCATCTACACTACAAGAACAACTGACACGGGTTGCTGAATTTGCGCGCGCAACAACCTGATCGGCTACTTCAATGCTAATTAACTTGGAAACGGTGCAAGCATCGATTTTTTTCTTAAAATTATTTCTCAGCCCAATCTATCCTGCAACAGCCTTACCAGCTCTCAACCTATATATACATGCATAAAAAAAAAAGTTTTGCATCACCTCGGTTCCGAGAGGTACGGAAGCTGTACAGAAAATTGGAATAGAGATTAACATAAACATCATTTCCGCCCTTTTTTATTGCTCATGAAACCCACACATTGCATGTTGTGCCACCATACAGCGAGACCTTCAGAGGTGGTGGTCCACATTGCTGTACAGACCGGTAACTCTAATAGCCGGTAGTACGTCCTCATGCCTATATTCGTCGTGCCATACTATCCACAAGTTCATCAAGGCACTGTTCGAACAGATTGTCCAACTCCTCAATTGCCATTTGGCGTAGATCCCTCAGAGTGATTGGTGGGTCACGTCGTCCACAAACAGCCCTATCCCAGGCAAGTTCGATAGGGTTCATCTCTGGAGAACATGCCGGCCACTCTAGTCCAGCGATGTCGTTATCCTGAAGGAAGTAATTTGAGAGGTGGCATGAGCCCCCTCACATATTTCTGTCTTACGATTTTCCTCTCCAATTGCATGCGGTGTAAAGTTGCTATTCCTTCACACGCGGATTTCCCACGCAGCATCTCTCGTCACCCGGGTGGTCCGGTGACAGGTGGGCACTGCCAATATTGAAAGGGTAAGCCGACGGATGTGAGGGAGTCGAGTGAATGCTTTCCAGACGCCGACGTGGTAGAATAGCGGAGGAGACACGCTCGGAGGGGCCTGAAGTATCGGGTGGGCTGGAGGTCCCGTTACTTCGCAGAAACTTAGCGAAAACACTTTCTGGCAGGCTACCAGCGGGGCGTGGGAATGACTTGTGTACCCAGGCAGTTTTGGCGGGCAAATTCCCGCGCTTTCTGGAAAATCGTAACTGTGAATGGCTTGGTCAGGGCATAGCTCCGTGACGTAGCAAAATCGGCGCAGAAATTGGCGCCAAGAATCTCCATTGGTGGAATGGTAGTGCTCCGGCAGTAGAGTGGAATTTTCCGCCGGTTTTCGAGTTGCTGATTGGAACGGTTAACCATGGCCACTGTCGTGGGGGTGGGAATGTTCTGTGTTCGGTTTGTACGGGTGCTCTTGTGGGGAGTCGGCTCTCGCCTTTCGGTCGAAGTAGGTTACAAGACTGAGCTCTTGCTGCGCGGGTCAGCCTGCCTTCCATTGGCTGTCTAATATACTTTTATTTAATTGTAACTGTTTGACGAAGTTGTTGAAGTTTCGACTTCAATGTAACTTTCCGAGTACAGTTGGCAATTGAGCGTTCTGTGTACAAGAGGCCTATGTTGTCTGTCTTGAGCAGTTTTGGTTAATGTTGACTGTATCGGAGTTACTGGGTGACTTCACTTGTTAAAATCAATCACTGTACCGTCAGTGATTGTGTGGCGAGCCTTCTTCGTCTCCCTCAGAGGCGCATTTGTATTGCTAGGAAGTCTTTAGTCTGGAACAACCAGGCCAGGATAATTTGTTTTGGGTTATACTCGCGACATTATCATCACCACGACGGGACGTCGAAGCAACCAGCCATCGCTTCCAGTACGCCAGATCGTGTACTTGCAGCACGTCCGCAGCACCGGCAAAGCAGGCATTTTTGCTAGGCGATAATCAGAGCTCAGCAGAGCGCGCCTGTTCGTCTTTTCTAACTTTGTTCTATCTTGGGTGTTCATTGTCTGAGTTCCCACTAATGTAGCAGCAATTAATGTCGGGTTCATCTCTGGAGAACATGCCGGCCACTCTAGTCGAGCGATGTCGTTATCGTGAAGGAAGTCATTCACAAGATGTGCACGATGGGGTGCGAATTGTCGTCCATGAAGACGAATGCCTCGCCAATATTCTGCCGGTATGGTTGCACTATCGGTCGGAGGATGGCATTCACGTATCGTACAACCGTTACGGCCCATTCCATGACCACCAGCGGCGTACGTCAGCCCCACATAAGTCCAACCCAAAACAGCAGGGAACCTCCACCTTGCTGCACTGGCTGGACAGTGTGTCTAAGGCGTTCATCCTGACCGGGTTAGCTTCAAACAGGTCTCCGACGATTGTCTGGTTGAAGGCATACGCGACACTCATCGGTGAAGAGAACTTGATGGCAATCTTGACCGATCCGTTCGGTATGTTGTTGGGCCGATCTGTACCGCGCTGCATGGCGTCGTGGTTGCAAAGATGGACCTCGCCATGGACGTCGGGAGTGAAGTTGCGCATCATGCAGCCTATTGAGCACAGTTTGAGACATAACACGACGTCCTGTGGCTGCACGGAAAGCATTATTCAACTTGGTGGTGTTGCTGCAAGGGTTCCTCCGAGCCATAATCCGTAGGTAGCGGTCATCCACTGCAGTAGTAACCCTTGGGCGGCCTGAACGAGGCATGTCATCGACAGTTCCTGTTTCTCTGTGTCTCCTCCTTGTCAGAACAACACCGCTTTGGTTCACTCCGAGAAGACTGGACACTTCCCTTGTTGAGAGCCAATCCTGGCACAAAGTAGCAATGCGGTCGAGATCGAACCGCGGTATTGACCGTCTAGGTATGGTTGAACACGAGCCGTGTGCCCCCTTCCTGGTGGAATGACTGGAAATAATCGGCTGTCGGACCCTCTCCGTCTAATACGCGCAGCTCATGCATGGTTGTTTACATATTTGGGCGGGTTTAGTTACATCTCTGAACAGTCAAAGGGACTGTGTCTGTGATACAGTACCCACAGTCAACGTCTATCTTCAGGAGTTCTGGGAACTGGGGTGGTGCAAAACTTTTGAAGTGTGTACAAAGTGAACCCAGGACTCCACCGACATAATTTCAGAGGTTGTTGTGAGTATTTTGATATAACCTATCCACGGCCTCCGGTGTTCCGTTATGAAGTTACTGCTTTTAGTTAGGTTTCTTGCCCTAATTTGCTTTATATCCGCATTTCAATGAAAATAATGCACAACTGAGCACATTTCGATGGTATGCACTGTGTGTTTTGTTTCCATTCGCAAGCGATGCCTGCTATTGACAACAGCAACGCCCTCCTGACCCCGTTGTCCTCAAGTTAGTATTGAGTCCTGCTCGGTTCTGTGTAGGGTTTTGTTTTCGAGTAGTGTTAGTTGTGCGTGAACAGTGACACACAGCAGTAGTGTGGATACGTTTACCGATGAAGTGTTGGCCGATATGCAGCTCGCGTATGGGTTCAGTGACTGCAATAGCAGAGTGATACAAGGACGTTATGCTGAGCTGTCCACCCGCATCACTTGACTTTTGCATCTGTAAATAGGTGCCTACGAGAAACTGGACCCTTCAGTGTAAGAATGGAAGATAGTGGCTGTTTAAGGTATGAAAGAACACCCGACGTGGAAGCGAATGTGCTACACTCGATTGGCGACAATCTTGCGTCATGGTGTCGCCACGTTGTTCGAGCTCTGAACACAAGCTAACCAACGGTTTTAAAAGCCTTACATGAATAACAGTTGCACCCGTATCATGCACAGAGGTGCAATCGTTGACAACAGACTTCCTCCGTCGAGTGGCATTTGCAAATTGGTTTTTGTAGCAATGTACAGGACACCCGAATTTTCCTGATTTCGTGTTGTTTACAAACGACGTAATGCTCATAAGAGAGGGCATGTTCAACACTAGGAATAGCCATGCATGGGATGACGAAAATCCACTTGGAGTGGTGTGTCGATCCTATCAGCAGAAGTTTGACGTGAATGCACGAGCTAGTATTGTCAACGATTTTGTGATTGGACCCTACCTACTTCCTGATAAATTGAAGAGTCGTCTACAAAACCTTCCTCCAATACGTTCTTCGACGGTTCTTAGGAGATCAGTCGCTGAGAATTTGTCAACTTATGTGGGTTCAGCATGACGGTCCACCAGAACACTTCGCACTTCATGTTAGGAACGAAATTGAAATACAGTTTGAACGACAATGGATTGGTCACGGTCGTCCTGTTCCATGGCCAGCTTCGCCGGCAGAGCTGACATCAATGGTCTTCTTCTTCTTTTGCTTCTGGGAGCATGCGATGAGCCTAGTTTAGAAGACTCCTTTCGACACTAGCAAAGACCTTGTTGCTAAGATTATCACAGCAAAGGAAAAAGTAAGCCAGACTATTGGAATTTTTGTTCGTGTAAGACAGTCGATGGTGCGTCGCTCTACAATCTTCTGTCATCATGGTAGTCGATGTTTTGATCAACACCTGTAAGGAAACGGTTCTATTTTTGTTACATGCTGTACTGTACGCTGACAGAATACATTGAACATACTGTGACAAAAGTGTACATGTTTAGTCTGAAGGTTGTTGAGTTACTCTTTGTTGCGTGTTATAGGTTTTGGTTATAGCAAGTTGCAACCTTCTTTACTGTTGTGAAAGTACTTCTATAGAAACAGAGGTGATTGCTGTAAGAAAATAAATAAATCATAATTACGTTATTAGTCTGTGACGAGTCGCTGGAGACTGTGGGTCTCTTATACCAAAATACTCGGAAAGTATCCCTGAACAACGTCTCAAAATTTTTCACGCATTATATACAGTCATGGAAAAAATATTCATACACCACTGGTCGTGTAGAATATCTCCATTTATTAAAACTTAAGGTCCCAACCAGAGATATGGAGTTCCTTTCCTAATCTGTACTTATAAAGGGATTAACTAAATTAGTCTTCTGCAAAAAGTAAATATCAGTTCTGTACCATCTGGCTTCACACAGCAGTAAAAAAAAGTATTCATACAAACCAAGAAAAGTACAATGTACGTAAATGTAATGACAATGTTAATACTTTGCAGGCAGTCCTCTCCTGCGAATCACTTCTGTTAACCTCTTTGGCGTGAAATGAACCAGTTTTTTGGTAGTCTCTGACGTAATATTTTGCCATTCTTCTTACAGACATAGTTTCATAACCGTCTCACTTCGTATTTCACGTTTTCTGACCATTCTTTCAAGCGTACATCAAAGATGTTCAGTTTGAACAAGTTCTGTGCTCCGTGCTGGAAACTTGAGAAAATGGTACAAAGAACACAGGCGACCAATTTCAGCTGTATGCTTGGGGTCACGGTCTTGCTGAAAGTAGTAATCTGTGCCCAAACTCAAGCAATCAACACTTTTTGGCTGATTTTCCTTTAGAATATTTATATACTGGAATCTATCCACGTTACCTTCAACAAAAAGCAAGTTGCGCATCACCAGATGTAGCGATACATCCCCATAGAATAGCTACTCTACCACTGTGCTTTACTGTGGGTTGAATGTGTTTGGGATCCAGCACAGTATTTGGTCGTCTCCACACCAATATCCTGCCATCATTTACAAATATGTTAAATTTGCTTTCATCTGTGTACAGTATCTTTCTCCAGTAACATGTGTTCTGGCTTATATACTTTAGAGAAAATTCAAGTCACAATTTCTTGCTCGTCTTGCTAAAGTATGGTTTTCTTCTTGATGCTCTATCTCCATACCCATTACTACTTAAAACACAGCAAAGGGACCTTGCTGTGATTTTCTTCCGAAATGATAATTAACATGCGCAGATAATGCAGAAGCTGTCAGTTTAGGATATTTTTGACCATCCTTGTTAACACATTTCGTTCTCTTTGCGTTAGATTCTGTGGTTGACCTCTTCTTTCACTGTTAATGAGGGTATTTCTTTCTCTAAATCGCGATATTATGTACTGCACGGTTGCCCGGATTCTTACAGTATCAGCTATTTCTGAAAATGGTTTCCCCTTTTCATTTTGGGAGATAACTATTTACCTTTCCTCTGCAGTTCTTTCCTCCCATTTGCGGACCATTTTACTGTTGTCTGGCATCTTGGTCGTATCGGAATCAACATGCACGAGGTGCAGCTTGCGACTGAAGACGTTCCTTGCTGTACGCAACTGGCCGGCCGGAGTGGCCGTGCGGTTCTAGGCGCTACAGTCTGGAGCCGAGCGACCACTACGGTCGCAGGTTCGAATCCTGCCTCGGGCATGGATGTGTGTGATGTCCTTAGGTTAGTAAAGTTTAATTAGTTCTAAGTTCTAGGCGACTGCTGACCTCAGAAGTTAAGTCGCATAGTCCTCAGAGCCATTTGAACAATTTTTTTTGTACGCAATTCATTAGTCGTTTCTTTGTTTACAGTTCTGGTAGTGTATGAATAATTTTTTCCCCACTGTGTGAAACCAGCTTGTACATAACTGTTAATTACTTTTTGCAGAATGCAAATTTACTTAATCCTTTTATACACTATGTGATCAAAAGTATCCGGACACCTATCTGAAAATGACTTACCACTCCATCGGTATTGCTGGAATTCAGTATGGTGTTGGCCCACCCTCAGCCTTGAAGACAGGCATACGTTAATTCAGATGCTGGAAGGTTTTTTGGGGAATGGCAGCCCATTCTTCACGGAGTGCTGCACGTAAAGTGCCCTCCGCCACACACCGTTGGGTGGCTTGCGGAGTATCAATGTAGATGTAGAGGACAGGTATTGATGTCGGTGGATGAGGTCTGGCACAAAGACGTCGTTCCAAAATATCCCAAAAGTGTTCTATAGGATGAAAGTCAGGGTTATGTGTAGGCCAGTCCATTACAGGGATGTTATTGTCGTCTAACCACTCCGCCACAGGCCGTGCATTGTGAACAGGTGCTCGATTGTGTTGAAAGATGCAATTTCCATCCTCGAATTGCTCTTCGACAGTGGGAAGCAAGAAGGTACTTAAAATATCAATGCATGCCTGTGCTGTGATAGTGCCACGTAAAACAACAAGGGGTGCAAGCCCCCTCCTTGAAAAACACGACCATACCATAACACCACCGCCTCTGAATTTTACTGTTGGCACTAAAGACGCTGGCAGATGACGTTCACCGGGAATTCTCCATACCCACACCCTGCCATCGGATGGCCCATAATGTGTACCATGATTCGTCACTCCACACAATGTTTTTTTCCACTGTTCAATCGTCCAACGTTTACGCTCCTTACACAAAGCGAGGCATCGTTTCGCATTTACCGGCGTGATGTGTGGCTTATGACCAGTCGCTCGACCATGAAATCCAAGTTTTCTCACTTCCCGCCTAATTGTCATAGGACTTGCAGTGGATACTGATGCAGTTTGGAATTCCTGTGTGATGGTCTGAATAGATGACTGCCTATTACACATTACGACTCTCTTCAACTGTCGGCGGTCTCTGTCAGTCAAAGGACGAGGTCGGCCTGTACTCTTTTGTGCTGTACGACTCCCATCACGTTACTCTTCACTGTCACATCGGAAACAATGGATCTACGGATGTTTAGGGGTGTGGAAAACTCGCGTACAGACGTATGACAAGTGACACCCAATCGCCTGACCATATTCGAAGTCCATGAGTTCCGCGGAGCGCCCCATTCTACTCTCTCACGATATCTAATGACTGCTGGGGTCGCTTATATGGAGTATCTGGCAGCAGGCGGCAGCACAATGCACCTAATATGAAAAACGTATGGTTTGGGAGTGTCAGGATACTTTTGATCATATAGTTTAAGTACAGATTAGGAAGAAAACCTGATAGTGTTAGTTTACCCAATAAGATCCCTCGGTGTGATCTTCAGTTCTAACAAATAAAGCTATTCTACCGCAACACTAGTGTATGAATACTTTTTCCATGGGTGTATTACTAGCTGACAAACCTGCCATTGCCAGTGTCTTTGCCGGCCGGAGTGGCCGTGCGGTTCTAGGCGCTACAGTCTAGAGCCGAGCGACCGCTACGGTCGCAGGTTCGAATCCTGCCTCGGGCATGGATGTGTGTGATGTCCTTAGGTTAGTAAAGTTTAATTAGTTCTAAGTTCTAGGCGACTGATGACCTCAGAAATTAAGTCGCATAGTGCTCAGAGCCATTTGAACCAGTGTCTTCAATTTGCTAATCTTCTATTAGAAAAGGAGGCGAAAAGTGAACTGTGTGTGTAGTGTAATATCGAAAAAATTTCATTTGCATGTATTCGTGAAAACACGTTTAAATTATGAAACAGTCTCGCAAATGCGCAATGTAGACATGTATAAGTACAGCTGTAAAAGGTATTGTAAACAACTCTATGGCAACGCTTCCTCATAGGTAGACTTACGGTTGTTATTTTCGTCTACAACAGTTTGCGCTTCGCAATTTAATGCTGTCAAAGCGCTGTCGGGTTTCAGGATTTTCCTTGAGTTGACTCGACTGTAGGAGTGTCTTCGTACTAAAGAATAAGTGTATTAAAACTTCATGCGTGATACGACATTTTTTCATGCATATCAGTGTTTGTGACGTGATAGCTATTGAACTATGTATCGTACCGTGATGCATATGTGTAGCTACATTCAACGGCATACGCGGATACTCTCTGCAAAATGTGTTGCGAATAGAGTTGGTAGCAAAGAAGTAATAAATTTAAACGTCATGCACGAAGAGGCAATTTTTCACGCATCTAATTTTTTATGACGTCACATCTCCTCAACTGTGAGAGGAAGGTGGTTCTTACCTCGCCAGCGATTATTGCCTGACAGTGAGGGATATCTGTAACAAGCTTGGTTGAGATTGGATAAGTGGTTTAGGACATACAAAATGGTTCAAACGGGTCTAAGCACTATGGGACTTAACATCTGAGGTCATTAGTCCCCTAGACTTAGAACTACTTAAACCTAATTAACCTAAGGACATCACACACATCCATGCCCGAGGCAGGATTCGAACCTGCGACCGTAGCAGCAACGCGATTCCGGACTGAAGCGTCTAGAACCGCTCGGTCACAGCGGACGGCTTAGGACATACATAAACGCACACATATACATACATCAGTTTTTATAATGTGTATGGATACTCGTATTCTGGTCATTTGCAGATATTTTTTCTGTAAAAATGACTAATTATTTTTGTTCAATAATTCTTCTGTGGCACAGAGGGGGCTGTTTATGTGAAAGGTCTTTATGTTTTAAATCACTTTAGACTCTACAGATTGCCAAAGTGTTTTATAGTTGCACATCTAAGCCCTTTCTGTGCCAACGTTAGATTCATGAAAAGATAACGCAGATAACTTTTTCTTCCAGTGGTATGTTTGTGAATGTGTCTGTTACTCTCAAACTAAGAATGATTTTGACAACAAATTCTATAAGTGAATAAATGCACTGCAAGGCTGAGGTTAATATTTCCAGCTGCTTAAAGAGATGCCTGCAAGAAGTACGTTTCGCCAACCCGATTCACACAACTATAATTACTTTCTTTTGTGCAATTACTACTTACTGTTGAAGTCAGGATTTACTCAGGATATTATCTATAGGACGTCAGTGAGTGTAAGTATGCGAAATATGTTAGCTTTCTGATTTCTATAACCCAAAAGTTGGCAAATATTCTCATGGCGAACATAGGCGAACTTAAACGTGTTAGCAGGTCTAGTTTAAGTTTTCATGCACATCTAAAAACTTGGGAGTTTCTGCTGTGTTTGCTGTGTCTCTGTGTAACCACTGGACACGCAGGTGCTGGAGCGCTGGGCAGGCCGGCCACTTACCGGCTCGTACCTCGGCGAGCCAGGCGGTCGGCGGCCGCATGAGCGGGGCGCGGTTGCAGAGGTGCTCCTCGTCACAGCACTCCAGGTACGGCCAGCGGTCTCTCGGCACTTTGGCCGGCCTCCGGTTCTCGCACAGCAGCGGCGTGCTGCTTCTGAAACACACACACGCATCGCGGCTACTGACCGCTGCTGAGAGGAGCGCGAGCACCAGGAATTGGTCAGCGGATCAGTTACACTACAACAGAACAGTATGCACCGCTGTAAACATTTTATTATGAGTCTTCAGCTTCTCCTGGCGTAATTCGTGACGAAATAAATGACGCGTGAACGACTGGACGTCAGTATCCAACGACAAGTGAACTGTTCATCAGCTCACCTGGTGGTGGTAATGTGTTCAGCTGCCGAAAGAGTGTGCCCGTTGGACATTGACAACTAGCCATTCTCCTCTGAACTATTTAATAATTTTTATAAATGCAATTACTTCAGAACTGTAACTGTGACTGACTTGATTTTGTTTGAGTGACATAAATACAGTTTGTGCGAAGTAAAAATGGTCGAAAAATGCTTACAGTAGGACCGACACGCGATGAACATCATAGAAGATGCTGGAAATGGCGACCATTGATGTCAGTGTAGAGCTGTGCTCGATTCATGCAAACGCGAGACGTTTGTATCGGCTTTGCCTGAGTAATAGCAGCAATAGCTGTTTTAACGTTTTGCTGTAGTTCTTACGGTGTGAATATACACTCCTGGAAATTGAAATAAGAACACCGTGAATTCATTGTCCCAGGAAGGGGAAACTTTATTGACACATTCCTGGGGTCAGATACATCACATAATCACACTGACAGAACCACAGGCACATAGACACAGGCAACAGAGCATGCACAATGTCGGCACTAGTACAGTGTATATCCACCTTTCGCAGCAATGCAGGCTGCTATTCTCCCATGGAGACGATCGTAGAGATGCTGGATGTAGTCCTATGGAACGGCTTGCCATGCCATTTCCACCTGGCGCCTCAGTTGGACCAGCGTTCGTGCTGGACGTGCAGACCGCGTGAGACGACGCTTCATCCAGTCCCAAACATGCTCAATGGGGGATAGATCCGGAGATCTTTCTGGCCAGGGTAGTTGACTTACACCTTCTAGAGCACGTTGGGTGGCACGGGATACATGCGGACGTTGGAAGTTCCCTTGCCGGTCTAGGAATGGTAGAACGATGGGTTCGATGACGGTTTGGATGTACCGTGCACTATTCAGTGTCCCCTCGACGATCACCAGTGGTGTACGGCCAGTGTAGGAGATCGCTCCCCACACCATGATGCCGGGTGTTGGCCCTGTGTGCCTCGGTCGTATGCAGTCCTGATTGTGGCGCTCACCTGCACGGCGCCAAACACGCGTACGACCATCATTGGCACCAAGGCAGAAGCGACTCTCATCGCTGAAGACGACACGTCTCCATTCGTCCCCCCATTCACGCCTGTCGCGACACCACTGGAGGCGGGCTGCACGATGTTGGGGCGTGAGCGGAAGACGGCCTAACGGTGTGCGGGACCATAGCCCAGCTTCATGGAGACGGTTGCGAATGGTCCTCGCCGATACCCCAGGAGCAACAGTGTCCCTAATTTGCTGGGAAGTGGCGGTGCGGTCCCCTACGGCACTGCGTAGGATCCTACGGTCTTGGCGTGCATCCGTGCGTCGCTGCGGCCCGGTCCCAGGTCGACGGGCACGTGCACCTTCCGCCGACCACTGGCGATAACATCGATGTACTGTGGAGACCTCACGCCCCACGTGTTGAGCAATTCGGCGGTACGTCCACCCGGCCTCCCGCATGCCCACTATACGCCCTCGCTCAAAGTCCGTCAACTGCACATACGGTTCACGTCCACGCTGTCGCGGCATGCTACCAGTGTTAAAGACTGCGATGGAGCTCCGTATGCCACGGCAAACTGGCTGACACTGACGGCGGCGGTGCACAAATGCTGCGCAGCTAGCGCCATTCGACGGCCAACACCGCGGTTCCTGGTGTGTCCGCTGTGCCGTGCGTGTGATCATTGCTTGTACAGCCCTCTCGCAGTGTCCGGAGCAAGTATGGTGGGTCTGACACACCGGTGTCAATGTGTTCTTTTTTCCATTTCCAGGAGTGTATATGCCCCTTCAATTTCCCAAACAGATAAAAATCACAGGGACAGAGAGATGGGGTGATTGTGGTAGCTAAAATATTGCACTGCCTCTGCTGATAGTTGTCTCCTTTCTGAACACCCCACACACTCAACTCAAAGTTCTCAAGGCAGTGCATGCTATTGCTGCATATTGCTGAAAAAATCTACACAGTCGTTCATCTTCTGTGAATCTATCTACATATGTATTAAACGGTTTCTGGAAATACCGTTAAGCATAAACAGTCTGGGAAAAAAACGTATTATGATGAGGACACCAGACATTGCACATCAAAAAACGAACCTTTAGATTATGTAACGGCTCTTCAAAATACCGCTGAGGATTTCCTGATGCATAATGGTGCATCTTCTGTGAGTTAATGTGCCTTGACAGGCTGAATCACGCCTCACCCCTAGAAATAAAAAACTAATGCTCCAGAAATGCTGAGTCCACTTTACTCAGAAATCGAATGGTTCATAGACTTAGTGGTTCCCAGCAGTTTCTGTTGTGGGTAATTCTCTCATTAACAAGGGTCAAATCCAAGCTAGTCTTGCAGCAATTTTGTAGGCCAGTTTTATTGTGTCTACCCTATACGTCATATAACTAAGAAAGTTTGGACCCAGGCTGCACTGCTGCTAGATTACCCGACTCTCAACTCACCCACTACCTCTGACTCAAGCCAATTGCCTTACGTATAAAATGGTGGGAAATACAAAATAACCCAATTGGTCGATGTATAAAATGGCGGAGTACTCAAAAGTTGCTGGGGAATTCAAAATAGTCCAATTACACGAACTGTAAAATGGAAAATAAAAAAAAATCCAAGATGGTGGAAATAGATCATTTACGCTAAGCATAGAATCCAAGACGCCAAACCCTAGGATGTTGGCTCAGCCTGCATGGTTGTCAGATTTACTCGGTCCTATGACGTCAGAACCTAAGATGCTGGACCTCAAGATATGAGCCCAGTCTGCATGGTGGCCATATTTCCCAAGCTCTTTAATGTCAGAATACATGATGGCAGATCTGGGGTATGAACCCAGCTTGCTTGTTGTCAGATTTCCCGTGTGTTCTAAGTTTAGAACCACATCCTGTGGCGAAATTCACAGTTCTCAGATTTTCCCCACTCCTATGATATTACAGTTTGAACTCACTTTTTCTAGTGCTAAGCGTAACCAACTGCCACTACTGCTAGGACAGAGTAGGAACAATTGCCGGCCACGATGGCCGAGCGGATCTAGGCGCTACAGTCTGGAACCGCGCGACCGCTACGGTCGTAGGTTCGAATCCTGCCTCGGGCATGGATGTGTGTGATGTCCTTAGGTTAGTTAGGTTTAAGTAGTTCTAAGTTCTAGGGGACTGATGACCTCAGAAGTTAAGTTCCATAGTACTCAGAGCCATTTGAACCATTTGAGTAGGAACAATTTTGTCTTTATTTAAACAAAGACGGCACCTTGGAGTGTGTCCACTAGTCAGAGGGATTCCAGAAGGAGTCTACATCGCCACTATCAGTCAGAGATGGCAGCTGCCACTGTGCGGGTCAATGCTGGTGGGTCATGGTCACTGATGCAGCCCCACCTCCTCCGCAGTAAACTGCTTCCACTGCCACGGCCACAGCCTGTGGCATGTTGTGCTGTCCACCACAGTGGACAGGCCAGTCATCTACCCGCCACAAGGCACTTGATGTTACACCACTACTACAGGGAGACTACTTTTGCCTATGTGCTGGAGCTCGCAAATTGATTGTGTTGCGACGCCACGTCATCATTTAGGAATGAGAGCAGTTATCCGTCTTCTATTGTTCGCTAAAGCCGTGCACCGCCATCTCAGGCTGCATGATTTTACACTTAAATATGTCTATTTTTTGATCGGTAAGGTTTCTGGCCTCTTAACTACGTGGAATGCATCGCTTTCAGATGAGTATCTAACCAGGCTCCAATTTTAGAACTGAGCAGCACCCTATTGCACTGTGTGAACTAAAATCAGCATTACAGGTAGTCTTAGACGCATATGTATGGAGGACGATTGGAGTTCAACATATTGTCTACAGAGATATCATTGGAATAAAATAGTAGCTCCCACTAAAAATAACGCAAATCTGCAGTGACAGTGTTAAAGGCGCCACTTGGACATAGCTGTCAAATTCGTTTGATCTGAACACATCTGGGACACTATTGGACGTCAGCAATTTCAAGTATTCGTCAGAATGATTTAAAAATCTTGTGGAAACGTTCAAGCTCGCTAAAAACACACCCTGTTTGCAGCACGGTTCTAGAGGGTTGTTTGGAGTGCTTATGAATTAAGCATCACAAAAGTTATTGAACGAAAACAGAGATGCCTGCTAGGATCGTAGCCGGTATGCATAACCCAGACAAACGTGTATCGATTTAGTAAAATATTCATTGACTTCAGCGCAAAATTGACCAATTTCGACATAAATTCAATGATATGTTGTATGGATGCACTATATCGTGTGTGTCCAAATTTCTAGCAAGTACGAGTAGAAATACTCCTCCATGCCAGTAGCGTACTATCATGATAACCTCTTGCAAATCGGTGACGCTTGACTCTCGTCGCTAAAGAAAAAAAAATCTGTCGGGTAGAGCGTCCGACGGGTGCAAGTCGACAGGGATGAAATGATGATGATTAGGACAACACAACACCCAGCCCCTGAGCGGTAAAAATCTGCGACCCAGCCGGGAATCGAACCTGGGCCCTTAGGATTGACATTCTGTCGCACTGACCACTCAACTACCGCGGGGTGGACACCCTCGTCGCTATGTCATGCAGCACTGTGAGTCTTCTATAGTATGGCCAGCGCCATCTGATCCAGAGCCTTGGCCAGCTGCAGGTACACAGTGGCCAGTCTCGTGTTGGTGTGTGTCCTGTAATGGTAAGGTTAGTTCACACTGCAGAATAGAATGCTGCTAAGTTCTGATACTGTGGCATGGTTAAGGCCATAGAAATGCAATTGAAAGTAATGAATTCCACATGGCTAAGAGGCCAGGAATGTCCAGTTCTACAATTAGATATTGTTTTAAATCAAGTAGGCTGAGGTGGGGGTGCATAAGAGTTGGGAAAGCAATGACTGGGTTTTAAATTTAGAAATTTAGAACACACATAAAATCTGGCAACCAAGCTTACTGGATACATAGCTCCAGATCTGCCATATTGGATTCTGACATCATAGAACTGGAGGAAATTCCAGTGGCAATATTCCCTCGCCAGCTAGGATTCCGACATCATAGTGGAGTGAAAATGTGGCACCCATGCAGCCTGGGCTCATAGCCCTCTGTCCACCATGTAGGATTCTGTACTCAGCTCCTACTTCCACCACCATGACAATGCCGCATCTTGGCTTTATTGAATTTCACACAGCTGTGCACATAACACAATTGGATTAATCTGAATTACCAGCTCCTACTTCCACCACCATGACAATGCTGCATCTTGGTTTTATTGAATTTCATACAGCTATGCACATAACAGAATTGGATTAATCTGAATTACCTGCCAATATTAGAGTTTCATGCCTTTTTATATGTAGGGCAGTATTAGAATATTTTAAAATTCCCATCATTTTACGCATAAGGGAACTGGCCTATGTCATAAGGACGGGAGAATGGGGAGAGGGAATCAGGTAAAAGTGCATGTCATAGGGGATGGAGAGGGACAGGGGGAATCTGACAAAAAAATGCTGCCTGGACCTGAACCCTCTCAGCCCTACTACTCCTGTATAATAGATTGTTTCACGTCTTCATAACGCTGATACTTCGGGAATAAAATAGATCAAATTGTCCATTAGCCGGCCGCGGTGGTCTCGCGGTTCTAGGCGCTCAGTCCGGAGCCGCGTGACTGCTACGGTCGCAGGTTCGAATCCTGCCTCGGGCATGGATGTGTGTGATGTCCTTAGGTTAGTTAGGTTTAAGCAGTTCTAAGTTCTAGGGGACTGATGACCACAGATGTTAAGTCCCATAGTGCTCAGAGCCATTTGAACCAAATTGTCCATTTGTGTACTCATGTTAAATATTGGTGACTTTGATACAACTACTGAAATGCGTTTCTTAATTATAGTACACGTTTTGCTTTATTGAGTTAAAACCAACGGTAACGTATTGTTGTCCATTTCTTCAAAAATGGCTCTGAGCACTATGGGACTCAACTGCTGAGGTCATTAGTCCCCTAGAACTTAGAACTAGTTAAACCTAACTAATCTAAGGACATCACAAACATCCATGCCCGAGGCAGGATTCGAACCTGCGACCGTAGCGGCCTTGCGGTTCCAGACTGCAGCGCCTTTAACCGCACGGCCACTTCGGCCGGCTGTCCATTTCTTGCTTGCAGCAGCAATGTGCAGTCTCACCCCGCGTTTCGCTAGAAATTTAGTCTTTGATACAGGTCCCGTGAACAAAAAAATTTAAAAAAAATGGGAGATCATACATGGCGAGCAATGAAAGACGACAAGACTGACAGTGAAGGCTAGTGGTAAGACAATATTTTTCAGGTAAGTCGTAGACAGGTACGGAGCAGAAGAGAATAAGGTGAAGGACTGTTTCCCTTCTCCCCGTCCTCACCCCTCACAAGCGTTCTTTTGAGTTGCCTACTGTACAAGGGTAAACCACAAAGATTTCATTATCACCTAAAAAAAAAAAAAGATCACCTTCAACAGCAGCCTGACACAACTGCAACACTTCTGTTGATTCCAAAAACTAATTAGTGAACGATACTCCACTGTATCAGCGGGTTTCGACACTGTAGACCGATGTGCGTACCATGACTGCAGGTAAGTATCTAAAAGCAAATAAAAAATAATTACATAATAAAATTTTTTTGAGGTGGTAATTCACTTTACGACTGTACTATCGTGGTATCACGAAATGTCTTCTGTCAGGGGGACAAGAGGCACAATAACAGCCAACTATCCTCTGAAAAAAGCGGAACATGAGAAGAGAAATCCTACAGTAAAGTCAGCAAAAGAAGATCCGTGGTAGTTGCAGTGGGCTTGGCGTTGCTGCTTTACTTGCGGGTCTCCTGATCCAATCACGTGCATTTCTATGGCAACTCTGTAGTGTTCTCACAGCTCTGTAGAAGACTATTGTTTCGCCTGCCGCTGTTTCCACTCTGCAGTTGAAAGCTGGCAACAGAATTGCCAGCTGTCAAGGATCTTCTTTTGCTGACTCTATTATAGCGACAAACATCAGCCAACTCATTGTTAGAGTGCAGTCTGTAGCATTATCACGACGTGAACATTGCATTGCGATTCCAGAAAAAATCTAACTCTGCAGCAGGGAGTGTCCTGATTTAAAACTTTTTGGAAGATTAAAAGTATGTGCCGAAAGGTACAAGGGAGAAATTCTGTGAAGTTTGGAAAGAAGGAGAATAGTTATTGGTACAAGCAAAGCTATGAGGGGGGAGGAGGGGGGGCGCCTTCGTGAGAGGAGTTTCTTGGAGAGTTCAGTTGTTGGGAGACGCTTGCCCACAAAAGGTAAAGGTTCTATATTCGATTCATGGTCTGGCACAGAGTTTTAATCTGACAGGAAGTTTCAAGGTTATTGTTGTACTTCTTGTGGGAGAATCGACCTTTGTTGAAACTTGTCGATTAATTTACAGAGCGGGAACAGTTACTTACCATTATCATGAATAGAATAAGTCTGGTAAATATGAGAAGTGGGTGCAGGGAAAATTACAGTTTAACCATTCGCTCGACGAAAGATCCGTACCCAAAGACTGGAAAGTTGCACGGGTCACACCGATATTCAAGAAAGGTAGTAGGAGCAATCCACTAAATTACAAGCCCATATCATTAACGTCGATATGCAGCAGGATTGTGGAATATATATTGTATTCGAACATTACGCATTACCTAGAAGAGAACGGTCTACTGACACACACTCAACACGGATTTAGAAAACATCGTTATTGTGAAGCACAACTAGCTCTTTACTCACACGAAGCGTTGAGTGCTATTGACAAGGGGTTTCAAATTGATTCCATATTTCTAGATTTACAGACGACTTTTGACACAGTACCACCCAAGCTGCTTGTACTGAAATTGCATGCTTATGGAATATCGTGTCAGTTATGTGATTTTATTCATGATTTCCTGTCAGAGAGGTCACAGTTCGCAGTAATTGACGGGAAGTCATCGACTAAAACAGAAGCGATTTCTGGCGTTCCTCAAGATAGTGTTTTAGGTCCTATCTACATAAACGATGTAGGAGACAATCTGAGTAGCCGTCTTAGGTTGTCTGCAGATGATGCTGTCGTTTATCGACTAATAAAGTCATCAGAAGATCAAAACAAATTGCAAAACTATTTAGAAAAGATATATGTATGGTGCAAAAATTGGCAGTTGACCCTCAATAACGAAAAGTGTGAGTTTATCCACATGAGTGCTAAAAGTAATCCGTTAAAATTCAATTATACGATAAATTAGTCAAATCTAAAGGTCGTCAATTCAATTAAGTACCTAGGCATTACAATTACGAACAACTTAAATTGGAAGGAACACACAAAAAATGTTGTGAGGAAGGCTGATCAGAGACTGAAATTTATTGGCAGGACAGAAAATGTAACAGATCTACTAAAGAGACAGCCTATACTATGCTTGTCCGTCCCCATTTAGAATACTGCTGCGTAGTGTGAGATCCTTACCAGATAGGACTGACGGAGTACATCGAGAAAGTTCAAACAAGGGCAGCACGTTTTTTACTATCGCGAAATAGGGGAGAGAGTGTTACTGAAATAACACAGGATTTGGGGTGGACATCACTAAAACAAAGGCGTTTTTCGTTGCGGCGGAATGTTCTCACGAAATTTCGATCACCAACTTTCTCCTCCGGATGAGAAACGATCATCATAATAAAATAAGGGAAATCAGAGCTCGCACGGAGAGATATAGGTGTTCGGTTCTTCCGCGTGCTGTACTAGATTGGAATAATAGAGAGATATTATGAAGGTGGTTCGATGGACCCTCTGCCAGGCATTTAAAGATGATTTGCAGATTATCTATGTAACCGCGCGGGGTAACCGCCCGGTCTTGGCGTCTTGTCACGGTTCGCACGGCTGCCTCCATCGGAGGTTCAAGTCCTCCCTCGGGCATGGGTTTGTGTGGTATCCATAGCGCAAGTTAGCTAAATTTAGATTAAGTAGTGTGTAGGCTGAGGGACCGATGACCTCAGCAGTTTGGTCCCATAAGGTCTTACCACAAATTTCCTATTATCCATGTAGATGTAGATGTAGAACCAAACTCCAAAAATAATGTGTTTTAGTTATGCACTGTGCTGCATGGCATTGTACACAGTCCGACAAGGCGCAGTTAATGATGTAAAACAGCTCTTGCGCTTGGTATCAGTAACTGTGACGAGGTATTTTGTACAATTTACAGTTGTGTTCTTGGAAGACACATAAGGAGAAGTGATTCAATGAAAACATTTGTGTCATGACAGTACAGTTGTGTTGTATGAGAAAATAGTGCAATTTGAATGATCAACAGCGAAATGATGAACAGTTGAGTATCATTCCTGATCAGGGGCTTCCATAGGAAGGCTGCAACATTTACTGATCGCACATATGGCGCCAGGGCTCCCTGAACCGTTTAGAGACCGTACGTCCTTTCCTTTTCATAATCATCTACTAAATAACACCGAAAGATATCTCAAAGATAAGATATATAGGTGGCATATTTCGCCGCCGACGTCACGTTTCCCGACACTTTATCACAACAAACAGTATTAGAAATGACGCGTTTTGGAGAGATCTTTAATGTTGTCTATGTTAGCTTCGATAGATACTTCATGTTTTTGTTATTTTCAGTTCTACACTTGAGACGTTTATCGTCTTTCATGTGTTTTCAATATGCGGCGTTTATGAATTCAAGCGTCGAGTCAGTGATGGTCTGTGACGTCACAGGTCCTATGCTGTGATTGGCTGCAAAAGCAAACAGAGCAGTTCCATGTTGATTAAAGTATTTGCGAAGTTAAGATGTCGTATTTGTTACTTTTCTTACTTACAATTCCGTATTACACCACTAGACACTGTAAATAATACACCGCATAGAATATCTCTCCACAACCCATCAGTTTTAGTATGGTTTGTTATGCTGAAATGTCGAGAAATGTGACATTCATGGTAAACATGCTACCATTCATTGCACCGTTGACATTATATAAATACGAGGGAAGTTCCGAAAGTAAGTTCTCTGCGGTACTGCTGAAATCTACACAGTTCCGCTCGTGAGCAGTAGTATCTCTGGTTGAAGCAGAACGAAATGACGCAATTTCGACCTCGCTGTGTTGTGTCTCGCTCGTAGTAATTGTTTATAATGGCACCGTTGATAGAAAATCCCGCCGTGTGGGAACTGAGATCTGTGGTTCGTTTCCTGAATGCTACGAACGTTAAACTGACATTCATCGACATATCTCTGAGGTTTACGAATAAAGTTCAATGAGTTCTTCAGTGGTGAGAAGTGTCCGAAAGTTTAAGGAAGGGCGTGATTAAGTGTGACGAAGAACGAAGTGAACGTTCATCTGTTGTTTTCCGATGAACTGGTTAGTGCAGTCGAACAAATGGTTAAG
The DNA here is from genome assembly GCF_023864345.2 of Schistocerca serialis cubense. Lineage (NCBI taxonomy): Eukaryota > Metazoa > Arthropoda > Insecta > Orthoptera > Acrididae > Schistocerca > Schistocerca serialis. The sequence goes on from NC_064641.1 coordinate 422,631,193, forward strand.
AAAAACCGTAGGTTTAGTATTCATGAACAGTAATTTACGAGATTGTTACTGAAAAACTGGGCTTTCATAAACTTTGCACACATTAGATGCCTAAATTTCTTAGTGAACAATACAAACAATAGCGGATGGATAGCGCACTCGATTTTTTGACACGTTACAATGACGATGGCGAGAAATTTTTATCCCAGATAGCCAGGGGGGGATGGAACACGGGTTGCTTATGACACCCCTGAGACGTAACGGAATCGAGTGACTGGAGGCACACTTCGTCCCCAGGAAAAGTTACGCCCAAGCAACTCTTGACACCGCAGAAATTCACGTGCACAGTGTTTTTTGACAGACAAGGCATTTTACTGACTTACTTTTTACCACGATATGAACAATCAATAGGGATGTTTATTGCGAGACGCTTAAAAAAACTGCGCCGCGTAATACAGAACTAGCGCAGAGGAATACTCTCGAAAGGTGTAGTTTTCATTAATGTCAACGCCCGACTACACACTACGAATGTGACAAGACAACTCCTTCAGAGCTTTGGCTGGGACGTTTTTAGGCGTCCTCCGTTCAGTCCCGACGTCGCTCCTAGCGATTTTCATTTATTTCGGCGTCTTAAGTCGTTTCTCGGTGGTAAGCACTTTCAGATCGATGAAGAGGTAAATGAGCACGTTAGAGCAGTGAGGCGAATTCGTCGAGCTTGCAAAGCCCGTTTACGAGAAAGTATGCTCTATTGGGCGTACTGCAGGCCGATGGTAGTTCCGCAGTCTGTGTGGGCTGGCGGTAATTTGCAGTTGTCATTGTCCTGGTGGTCGTGCCGTGTTTTGGTTTCATGTTGGTTGACCGACCGAACTGATTTTGGGCGCCTTCCGTTTGTCCATTAAATCCATATTTTCGGAGAATGAAGCCGATCCTCTGGAAGAGAAGTATTGCCCACGTGAACTCCTAAGTTTTAACTTTCGCTACGTCACTCGACGGTTGTTCCGTTGGGTGTATGTGATCTGTTATTTACTCGGGGGTTCACTGTTGCAACTGTAGTACACTGTAAGCTATTGAAGCTTAACTGGCTTTGTTTGAAGATCCGGAATTTTACATGTAGCATGCTGCACAGCATTGCAGGTCTTGCGGATGAAAATCTGTGACCCACCTAATAAATAATTGCAAATTATAAATTTAAGATCCCCTCCCATGAACCATAGACCTTGCCGTTGGTGGGGAGGCTTGCGTACCTCAGCGATACAGATAGCCGTACCGTAGGTGCAACCACAACGGAGGGGTATCTGTTGAGAGGCCAGACAAACGTATGGTTCCTGAAGAGGGGCAGCAGCCTTTTCAGTAGTTGCAGGGGCAACAGTCTGGATGATTGACTGATCTGGCCTTGTAACACTAACCAAAACGGCCTTGCTGTGCTGGAACTGCGAACGGCTGAAAGCAAGGGGAAACTACAGCCGTAATTTTTCCCGAGGGCATGCAGCTTTACTGTATGGATAAATGATGATGCCGTCGTCTTGGGTAAAATATTTCGGAGGTAAAATAGTCCCCCAGTCGGATCTCCGGGCGGGAACTACTCAGGAGGACGTCGTCATCAGGTGAAAGAAAACTGGCGTTCTACGGATCGGAGCGTGGAATGACAGATCACTTAATCGGGCAGGTAAGTTAGAAAATTTAAAAAGGGAAATGGATAGGTTAAAGTTGGATATAGTGGGAATTAGTGAAGTTCGGTGGCAGGAGGAACAAGACTTTTGGTCAGGTGAATACAGGTTTATAAATACAAAATCAAATAGGGATAATGCAGGAGTAGGTTTAATAATGAATAAAGCAATAGGAATGCGGGTAAGCTACTACAAACAGCACAGCGAACGCATTGTTGTGGCCAAGATAGACACGAAGCCCACGCCTTCGACAGTAGTACAAGTCTATATGCCAACTAGCTCTGCAGATGACGAAGAAATTGAAGAAATGTATGATGAAATAAAAGAAATAATTCAGATAGTGAAGGGAGACGAAAATTTAATAGTCATGGGTGACTGGAATTCAGTAGTAGAAAAAGGGAGAGAAGGAAAGGTAGTAGGTGAATAAGGATTGGGGGTAAGAAATGAAAGAGGAAGCCACCTGGTGGAATTTTGCACATAGCACAACTTAATCATAGCTAACACTTGGTTCAATAATCATGAAAGAAGGTTGTATACATGGAAGAAGCCTGGAGATACTGACAGGTTTCAGATAGGTTATATAATGGTAAGAGAGATTTAGGAACCAGGTTTTAAATTGTAAGACATTTCCAGGGGCAGATGTTGACTCTGACCACAATCTATTGGTTATGAACTGTAGATAAAAACTGAAGAAACTACAAAAAGGTGAGAATTGAAGCAGATGGGACCTGTATAAACTGAATAAACCAGAGGTTGTACAGAGTTTCAGGGAGAGCATAAGGGAACAATTGACAAGAATGGGGGAAAGAAGTACAGTAGAAGAAGAATGGGGAGCTTTGAGGGATGAAGTAGTGAAGGCAGCAGAGGATCAAGTAGGTAAAAAGATGACAGAAGAAATATTGAATTTAATTGACGAAAGGAGAAAATATAAAAATGCAGTAAGTGAAGCAGGCAAAAAGGAATACAAACGTCTCAAAAATGCGATCAACAGGAAGTGCGAAATGGCTTAGCAGGGATGGCTAGAGCACAAATGTAAGGATGTAGAGGCTTACCTCACTAGGGATATGATAGATACTGCCTACAGGAAAATTAAAGAGACCTTTGGAGAAAAGAGAACTACATGTATGAATATCAAGAGCTCAGATGGAAACCCAGTTCTAAGCAAAGAAGGGAAAGCAGAACGGTGGAAGGAGTATATAGAGGGTCTATACAAGGGCGATGTACTTGAGGACAATATTATGGAACTGGAAGAGGATGTAGATGAAGATGAAATGGGAGATATGATGCTGCGTGAAGAGTTTGACAGAGCACTGAAAGACCTGAGTCGAAAGAAGGCCCTGGGAGTAGACAACATTCCTTTAGTACTACTGACAGCCTTGGGAGAGCCAGTCCTGACAAAACTCTACCATCTGGTGAGCAAAATGGATGAGACAGGCGAAATACCCTCAGACTTCAAGAAGAATATAGTAATTCCAATCCCAAAGAAAGCAGGCGTTGACAGATGTGAAAATTACCGAACTATCAGTTTAATAAGTCACGGCTGCAAAATACTAACGCGAATTCCTTACAGACGAATGGAAAAACTGGTAGAAGCCGACCTTGGGAAAAATCAGCTTGGCTTCCGTAGAAATATGTGAACACGTGAGGCAATACTGACCCTATGACTTATCTTAGAAAATAGATTAAGGAAAGGCAAACCTACGTTTCTAGCATTTGCGGACTTAGAGAAAGCTTTTGACAATGTTGACTGGAATATTCTCTTTCAAATTATGAAGGTGGCAGGGATAAAATACATGGAGCGAAAGGCTATTTACAATTTGTACAGCAACCAGATGGCAGTTATAAGAGTCGAGGGACATGAAAGGGAAGCAGTGGTTGGGAAGGGAGTGAGACAGGGTTGTAGCCTCTCCCCGATGTTGTTCAATCTGTATATTGAGCAAGCAGTAAAGGAAACAAAAGAAAAATTCGGAGTAGGTATTAAAATCCATGGAGAAGGAATAAAAACTTTAAGGTTTGCCGATGACATTGTAATTCTGTCAGAGACAGCAAAGGACTTGGAAGAGCAGTTGAACGGAATGGACAGTGTCTTAAAAGGAGGATATAAGTTGAACATCAACAAAAGCAAAACGAGGATAATGGAATGTTGTCGAATTAAGTCGGGTGATGCTGAGGGAATTAGATTAGGAAATGAGACACTTAAAGTAGTAAAGGAGTTTTGCTATTTGGGGAGCAAAATAACTGATGATGGTCGAAGTAAAGAGGATATAAAATGTAGATTGACAATGGCAAGGAAAGCGTTTCTGAAGAAGAGAAATTTGTTAACATCGAGTATAGATTTAAGTGTCAGGAAGTCATTTCTGAAAGTATATGTATGGAGTGTAGCCATGTATGGAAGTGAAACATGGACGATAACTAGTTTGGACAAGAAGAGAATAGAAGCTTTCGAAATGTGGTGCTACAGGAGAATGCTGAAGGTTAGATGGGTAGATCACACAACTAATGCGGAGGTACTGAATAGGATTGGGAAGAAGAGGAGTTTGTGGCAAAACTTGACAAGAAGAAGGGATCGGTTGGTAGGACATGTTCTGAGGCATCAAGGGATCACAAATTTAGTATTGGAGGGCAGCGTGGAGGGTAAAAATCGTAGAGGGAGACCGAGAGATGAATACACTAAGCAGATTCAGAAGGATGTAGGCTGCAGTACGTACTGGGAGATGAAGAAGCTTGCACAGGATAGAGTAGCGTGGAAAGCTGCATCAAATCAGTCTCAGGACTGAAGACCACAACAACAACAACAACAATATTTAAGATTTCTGCAATTTTTTGTGCTATCTAGTCAGCTCATAAATGGCATTTAATGTGTTTATAAGCCTGTTCATGTTTTTGAGGTTTAAATGTAGTACTGCCCAGGTATTTCGGGTGACTGCTTAAGTTTGTGTCAGTCCAAGAGTAGTGGCTTGGTGCAAGGTTTTTCTAACGAAAATTTAATATTCATATTGTAGTTCAATATTTGTCTCACCCCTTTGTGCAGTGAGAGTGAATTTTTCCTCTTGTTCCTCCACTAATAAGTTTTTGTACCCTTGGTGTGCTTCTCATACTAGTTGTTTACGTGCTTGCTTGTTATCCACGCTTGGGTCGCTGACAGCGTCGCGCAGGATAGTCCGTATGTCTGCGATCCGGTAAGGACACGTAGATATCGGGCGACTCACCTTGTTGTATGTAATTATTCCAGAGTAACTCTGTCTGTATAATGCAACAAGTCCATGCAACCTATTGCCAAAATTAAAATGTTCATTGCATTTGGAAACTGGCCTTGGGCCTTTAATATTTCGTGTAATAACCGAAACTTATTTGTTTTCATGTTCCAAGAAGTTGCTTATCGTACTGTTTGATGTTCAAGCATCTGGCCTGTTACTGTGTTGGTTATTAGTTTTACGGGTCTAGTCTTCTCTTAATCATACACTCCTGGAAATTGAAATAAGAACACCGTGAATTCATTGTCCCAGGAAGGGGAAACTTTACTGACACATTCCTGGGGTCAGATACATCACATGATCACACTGACAGAACTACAGGCACATAGACACAGGCAACAGAGCATGCACAATGTCGGCACTAGTACAGTGTATATCCACCTTTCGCAGCAATGCAGGCTGCTATTCTCCCATGGAGACGATCGTAGAGATGCTGGATGTAGTCCTGTGGAACGGCTTGCCATGCCATTTCCACCTGGCGCCTCAGTTGGACCAGCGTTCGTGCTGGACGTGCAGACCGCGTGAGACGACGCTTCATCCAGTCCCAAACATGCTCAATGGGGGACAGATCCGGAGATCTTGCTGGCCAGGGTAGTTGACTTACACCTTCTAGAGCACGTTGGGTGGCACGGGATACATGCGGACGTGCATTGTCCTGTTGGAACAGCAAGTTCCCTTGCCGGTCTAGGAATGGTAGAACGATGGGTTCGATGACGGTTTGGATGTACCGTGCACTATTCAGTGTCCCCTCGACGATCACCAGTGGTGTACGGCCAGTGTAGGAGATCGCTCCCCACACCATGATGCCGGGTGTTGGCCCTGTGTGCCTCGGTCGTATGCAGTCCTGATTGTGGCGCTCACCTGCACGGCGCCAAACACGCATACGACCATCATTGGCACCAAGGCAGAAGCGACTCTCATCGCTGAAGACGACACGTCTCCATTCGTCCCTCCATTCACGCCTGTCGCGACACCACTGGAGGCGGGCTGCACGATGTTGGGGCGTGAGCGGAAGACGGCCTAACGGTGTGCGGGACCGTAGCCCAGCTTCATGGAGACGGTTGCGAATGGTCCTCGCCGATACCCCAGGAGCAACAGTGTCCCTAATTTGCTGGGAAGTGGCGGTGCGGTCCCCTACGGCACTGCGTAGGATCCTACGGTCTTGGCGTGCATCCGTGCGTCGCTGCAGTCCGGTCCCAGGTCGACGGGCACGTGCACCTTCCGCCGACCACTGGCGACAACATCGATGTACTGTGGAGACCTCACGCCCCACATGTTGAGCAATTCGGCGGTACGTCCACCCGGCCTCCCGCATGCCCACTATACGCCCTCGCTCAAAGTCCGTCAACTGCACATACGGTTCACGTCCACGCTGTCGCGGCATGCTACCAGTGTTAAAAAGACTGCGATGGAGCTCCGTATGCCACGGCAAACTGGCTGACACTGACGGCGGCGGTGCACAAATGCTGCGCAGCTAGCGCCATTCGACGGCCAACACCGCGGTTCCTGGTGTGTCCGCCGTGCCGTGCGTGTGATCATTGCTTGTACAGCCTTCTCGCAGTGTCTGGAGCAAGTATGGTGGGTCTGACACACCGGTGTCAATGTGTTCTCTTTTCCATTTCCAGGAGTGTAGATCGTTCTCTTATTTCTCTAAGGCAATGTTATTGATAAAATGTTGATTATTATAGTGAGTTTGGATCCAGTTAATTTTCTTAAAGAGTGTAATTTTGTATTCAGACAGTTGTGCTTAAGGGGTTGGTTCCCGATGGTAAATGAATTTGATTTGTTTTTTGTAAAAGAAAAAAATGTAAATACAGTTTTATTCTGGGGATTAGCCGACCTGTGAATCTTGATTTTGCTGTTATTAATGGGAGTGCCATTACATAGTCTTGACACCCACAATGCCAATTCTTGAGTAATTGATGCTTTCAAGTAACCTTATTTTAATTGATTAATCGTTTAATTAAACTGTTGTTTTCTGAATGGTTATGATAAAAATATATATGTGTTTGAAATTAAACAGTGAATACTGTTGAACAGCTTGGGTCAAGTCCTTCCATGTGAGTGTTTTTCCAAGAAATTCCGTGGGGCGTAATTTGCCCATTTCATCTGCTCTGCCTGGCGTAAAACTCTTTATTTCAGCATATCCGGCAAACTATATGCTGTAATTCAGGGCATAGAGCTGAATGTTCTGGGAAATGGCACAGTGTTTATATTACAGGTGTTAACTTTCAGCCCTCAGGTCTTAACTAAATACTACATCTGAGTCTGATCCCGACATAGGGAAATACTGAGCGGTGAGAATTCAAGGATACGAAGATACAAAGATACGAGGATCCCACAAGTGATAATCCAAAATCTGCGCTGCTACTTGCTTATCTTGCTGCTGTCCGAGTTGGGTCACCAATGCAGTCTCCATCTGCTTCTGTCACCAGAATGTTGTGGCGTGAAACGTTATGAACCACCTCCAGCTGTATAATGGAATGACCACAATGAAACTTGGTTCCAGACCGGGACTCGAACCCGGATTTCCCGCTTTACGCGAGCGGTCGCCTTTAACCGCTTTAGCTTTCCAAACACGACCAGCGAGCAGACCCAAACTTCCATATGTCGTCTTCCATGTGTCACACCTGTACTGCTGCAACCCATTAATGTTATTCTCGCATCATACTCGTTCACAACACAGGCACCGCAGTTTCGTAGAATGAAGTCGATGCTCTTCTTCTTTGTTGGTCAGTCAGTCTATGCTATTCGACTTCTGAAACCAATACGCAGTGGGCGGATTGTGCAACGACCGCTACTAGGTGGTGAGAATTGTCTTGAGTTTGTCAGGAGATGCTCGACTCCCACCAGTGCGTCCTGCGTTAGGCTGATGGCGAGGGAGACTGTAGGATGTTGTTGGTGGCTCCAGTAAAACCACCAGCAAACGTAACAATTTCTTATTACGCCGGACTTCAACAGCTATTGCGTGTGTCCCCATCCAGGCCAGGGCGTGGCGCTGCGCCGTGTTGCTGCTACACCAGAGCAGGAGGCATGGCAACGTGCCTGCAGTGCACACAGCTGCTTACTCGGTGAACGCCGACGTGCCAGGTGCTGACATGTCTCTGGCGGCTGGGGCACTAGAGAAGCGCCTGTAGCGAGCTGGCGGCAACCAGCGACCTCTTCTGGTGATGCAGCAGACGATGACTTCGCTCAGCGACAAACTGTGGACCGTTGGCTAACATACGGAGTTGGGTCTGGCAGACCCCAGTGCTACGGGGCTGGTTGGTTGTCTGTTCTTGCCTCGGACAGTGAGGCGGCGGTAGGTTGTTCAGTGGTTCACGGCCTGTCGTTGTCAGTGATGGCCGCTTCATAGGCATGGCAGCGTCTGGTACAGCAATGCCCAGCTGTATCGATTATGACTATCACTAGAACATTGTCGATCTTGCAGTGGCGACTGGCACACGATGTATGACATAGCATTGCCCTGCCAAGCCAATAATCTGCTCACTGGCCTGGGTGTTTAAGTACAAATATCTGCGGAAGAGGTACCAGTGTCACGTTTCTAGGTCACCTTGAATTTTCCCTTAAGGGAGGCACTTTCCCAGGCCCAGCTGTTGTCATGCAAGCAGAGGTCCATATCTATAAGATTACTTTGCAGTTTACAGTTAAATACCTGGCATAGGGATCAAGCTATTTCTCTGCCGTTTCACTCTCGAACAGTTGACGGGAAAGACGAACAATTAAATCTTTTCATACGAGCCCTGATTTATTTTATTATGATGATCATGCCTCCATATGTAGGTGAGCGCCAACACAATACTTTCGCGCCCTGAGGAGAAAGTTGGTGATCGAAATTTCATGAGAAGATCCTGCCGCTAATAAAGACGCCTTTGTTTTAATGGTTGTCACCCCGATTCGCGTATCATATCCGTGCCACTCTCTCCAATATTTCGTAATAATAGGGAGTGAGCTGACTATCTTTTAACTTTATCGTTGTTCTCTCTCAGTCCTGTCTGATGCGGATCCCACACTGCATAGAAATACTCCAGAAGAGGGCGGACAAGCGTAGTGTAAGCAGTCTGTTTAGTAGACCTGCTGCATTTCCTAAATATTTTGCCAGCGTGGAAGCAGGCACACGGCGTAGGATTGCTACGTCTGCAGATCGCTGACTGTGGCTGCTCGCACACTAAATATTGCCTGTGTCGTTAAGTATTGTTAGTGCGATGACAACTGTCAGAGTTCCATTCTCTACAGATAATGTTTCCTTATTTCATTACACCCAGAGTTTCTCACCTGATGACGAATGGTATCCCCTCTGAATTCCTTTTTCGGGTATTATAGTGCCCCAATAAAGGTGGTATGAATTACTAATACGATCATACGTTTGTACATGAGTAGCTTAAACTCTAAGAAACAGTCATCTCCAGATCTAAAGAACGATTGAAAATGCACACTATATTTTTATGTACGACTTGCGAGACGTATTTTGTATTATAAAATAAATACATTCTTTTATACGTGTACTTCACAGTCAGGTCGTACACATGGTGTCATTACCGATTTCGACTTATTACCAGGTCATCCTCAATCCTCAAATGATTTGTTAAGACATCATGAGGTACGCCATTAGCTGGATGTAAAAATGTTTAATAGCAAATCATTAATCTGAGATGTCTTTTAGTAAAAACTTAACACGATACGGGGCGCCAGGAATACAAGATTTTCTCATCATTAGAAAATCTGTTTAAAAAGAGAAAGGGAGGGAAGTAAAATATTAGGAAACTAGGTTATGAATCAAGGTAACGACTGTACACAACTATAGCTGCTTGAATACGTTACACAGTCAATCTTTATCGAAACAGTCCCGAAGATGAACATACAATGTGGACGTATCCTGCGCTGTGACTGTTGGAACTGAAGGCTACACTCTAATGCGTAACACTGTTTAATTGGTAACTCTTAAAACGCAAAAGTAATATTAAATTATTCATAAAAGCTGATAGTGAGTAAAACTACAGGTGTAGACAAGATACACATCTAGTTGAAACAGGATAGATGTTCGCCTGCAGATTTGACCCGCGAGTAACAAACGGTTAGCTTGTTGTCGTGTACACTAGTATGAATGAAACAACTGTTTAATCCAACTCCTATTAGACAAGTAGAGCCGGCAGAAAAAGATTCCCCAAGAAAGGAAAACGAGAAACAAACAATATGCTGAGATTACGAAAAAACTTTCTCACGCCAATATGCAGTATTAAGATCTTCGTCTCTTTAAGAATCATGCATAGTAACTAATATAAGATAGTGTTCTACTACACCTAATGTAGCAAGACTGAGAGAATAAACGTATTCCTTTAAGGTGCAGAATTCCGGCACAGCAAACAGGAGAACTGGCAGTATCATCTGCTGCACGAAAACAACTTAATTTGAACTTAATATGACCATGAATTTATTTCCAGCCTCAAGCTAGATTATTCATAATATCCTCATCATGTCAATTTGTTGTTCAGGTGGTTCAAATGGCTCTGAGCATTATGGGACTCAACTTCTGAGGTCATCAGTCCCCTAGAACTTAGAACTACTTAAACCTAACTAACCTAAGGACATCACACACATCCATGCACGAGGCAGGATTCGAACCTGCGAACGTAGCGGTCCCGCGGTTCCAGACTGGAGCGCCTAGAGCCACTCGGCCACTGCGGCCGGCAAATTTGTTGTACGTGACTTTTTCTCATAGAGTGTGGCGGTGATAATACGACAGAATAATTTTGATGATGAGATTAACAACCGCGAAAACCATACGTTGTGACATCTTTCTTGTGGTTCTACGAAAAATACAGAGTTACGCTTGGCTTCTTTAAAGGTGGGAGTTGTTTACTTTTTGTGCAGAGGAAGCCTGTGACATGGCAATCACTCTTCCAATGAGCAACAAGATTTCGCCATTCTCAAAGCCCATTAAAAGTTAGCGTTAAATACAGCTTTTGAAATAAAAAATTATTTACCTGATATTCTTTCGAGTGGCTAGCTAAATATAGTTTAAAGAATATTTATATTTGTGTATGCTTTGGTGGTTTTCTCTGTCCCCCGATAAAAAAATTACTGCTTAATCTTCCGATGCGTAATACAATGAAATGAATTGGGCCACGGTTAAAAATCGCATTAAATCGTTTTTGAAAGTGTTTGAGCGGTAAATCCCCAAGTAAACGCATTATTGAAAAATTCACTTTGTTGAAATTGCCGCGAGAATGAGGAAATTATTCGAAATTTGCTAAAACAACGCAGGAAATTTTAAAGCTGTAGTAAATCGAACGTAATGGGGTGCAATATTATTTGTAAAGTCGCCTATGAAAGTAAACGCAACCCAGGGAGAAAGAAGACGTAACGATGTAACGAACTGAGACACATAATAATAATAATAATAATAATAATAATAATAATAACAGTAATTGTAAGCTTCAGTGGCCTGGTGCAAGTCTTTCTAGTGGACGCCACTTCCGCGACTTGCTTGTCCCTAGCTAACTACAGTTATGCAACCGTGGAAAGGGGACCAATAGTTTACGGGGGATATCAGGTCTAGAAGTTTAAAAAAATCGATTTTTTATTGGATAATACTATAGCTTATATTATGGAGAACATTTGGGCGAAACCATTTCGCCAGCAAACTACTGCATATAGTCGAAACACACGATAATCGAACCGACAGTCCCACGTCATCGAGCGCCTACGGACGGCGCTCAAAGGCAATCAGACCCGTGTACGAAGCACTATCGAATGACAGGTTACTGGGAAGATGTGTTGGCGCGAACACTCAAAACTCTATCGAGTCGATAAATTCGCTGATTTGGGCGCTTTCCCCAAAACACATATATTCCGGTAAAGAAGTAGTCGAAATTGCAAACAATTTTGCTACAGTTATCTTCAACAACAGCTTCATGAGACTCGCCCGCACAATGAATGTCACGGGCATTCAACTTGACAACACGGCGTTCGAATTTTGCATAAAGCGCAACGCGGACCGCCTTGTACGCTCAGAGCACGGAGTATCTACGGCCAGTAAAGAAGCCAGATCTGCGGCCCGGGAGGAAGCGGTGCACACGAACGACATTTACGAGATCGAGGAAGGCGTACTTTATGCCACAGGCATCCCCAGACTGAAAGTGAGTCCCAAAATGCGACGAAAACCCTTTCCAAAATTTTAAACGCGGTTTCCCAAAAGTCACATTTTTTTGCTAGGTGTTTGGATTGCCAAAAAAACTACTTGGTCGACTTTGATGACGCTTAGCTGTTTTTGTAGAGAACTGAAATGGCTATGGTCGGAACCTCCGAAACTTAAACAATTTTTTAAATATCGATCTTTTCATGTACGTTTGAATGCCCAAACACAGTCGATTTTTCTTACTATTTTCAAATAGCCGACATTTTGTGAAAATATGATTTTTTAAAACTTTTCAGAGGTTCTGACCGTAGCTACACTCGTATTTTAGTAATTTTTTGATCTGGTCTGTTTCAGACCACCCCCCGTTACTGAGCCAGGTCCACCCGCCTACCGGTGCACGGCGCGCTACGACCTTCGAAGCAATTTTGTTTACTAACTCCTTAATACTTTAGAACAATTTTTAATGCAGGTTAAAGGTAGATGAATGAAAGGATATAAGCATTGTCTGACATCACTTTTGACGTCGCCTAAAAAAAAATGTCGAAAATGTAAAAACTGGACCCCTAGACCAGGAAAAGTCCTTAAATGGAATGCGAACCATGTGCCGTTTCTGGTGGCATCTCGCTAGAGATCAGAAACGGAGTGAGTACGAGTCTAATGTGCGGGTTGCATGCGCTTCACAAATCAGGGAGCGCCTGTTATGTCCGTACTAACGGGGTCCCTTCCTTCCCGCTGCAGTCCCCCGAGTGCGCCGAGTCTGAGAACTGTGGCGCTGCATTCGCTTCAAACTCTTCGACTCGCTGTCTTGCTGAAGCGTGCGGGAATGTAAGGTTAGGCGTGATTTTTTGTCAGTACGGAAGAGGAGTACACGATCTTGATGCTGCAAAGTAGCACTGAACAGACGAAATGACCAAGTTTCGGGATCAGATGCTCTTCAACTATTTTGTAACACTGTAGAGGGTGTAAGACGAAAATAAATTGATGCAAAGTACAGAATTGCGAAAGTTTTCCATGAGAGAGGGAGTAGTATCTGGCATAACTTTCATTCTATAGTCCATGCTTTATACGGAAAACGTACAAATTTCATCCATTGTTAACAAAATGGTTGTATTATTGTTTATTCCACCTCCATCACGAGTTAACATATGTGCTGCCTGGGCCAGGAGTGGCCAAGCGGTTCTAGGCGCTACAGTCTGGAACCGCGCGACCGCTACGGTCGCAGGTTCGAATCCTGCCTCGGGCATGGATGTGTATGATGTCCTTAGGTTAGTTAGGTTTAAGTAGTTCTGAGTTCTAGGGGACTGATGACCTCAGAAGTTAAGTCCCATAGTGCTCAGAGCCATTTGAACCATTTTTTATGTGCTCTCTGAAACGAAGTCTGGACATAGAGCAACGTCAGTGTTATGTCCCTGAGCCTAAAAGCGGGCTGCTTCTGTTCTCATATGGTCATGGCAACTTGCGGTAATGAGCTAACAGCCATTTGTGTAGCTTATTATTCATTTTTGTAATTCGTTTTAATAATTAACCACCATTGAGAGATTGCACTTCATCCTCATGACATGTTTTCTGGTACTGTCGCTGCAGACCAAGTAAGACCTCAAACATTCTTAGACGTTCTCTGAACAGATATTAAGTATGAAAATAAATTTGCAGCAGTCTCCGAAAAAGTTTTATCTGTATAGACTTATGTATGAACAGAACAAGATTCACTGCTAGCCGATCAGTCGTTATACTGGTATATAACTTGCTTCTGACACTTAGGCAAGTCGTCATTTTCTGAAATTTCAACTTGCACTTCAGAATGGCTATAAAACCGAAGTCATGATTGTGTGAAATAAGCCAAACAAACTGCGTCTAAACAAGCATTGAAGGGCCAACAGTACCGACCGACCGCCGTGTCATCCTCCGCTTTTAGGCGTCACCGGATGCGGATACGGAGCGGCATGCGGTCAGCACACCACTCTCTCGGTCAATGTGTTTTCGTCACCGGCGCCGCTATTTCCCAGTCGAGTAGCTCCTCAGTTGGTCTCACAATGCCTGAGTGCGCCCCACTTGCCAACAGCACTCGGCAGACCATGACGGTGACCTATTCAAGTGCCAGCCAAGCCTGACAGCGCTTAACTTCGGCGATCTGACGGGAAACGGTGTCACCGCTGCGGCAAGGCCGTTGCTTGTGTGAGATAAATGAATAATAATTTCCAGTTTAATGGCCGAATTGTTTTCAAAACGGTTGCGTATGTAGCTGGAATGCCGCGAGTCCACGGTTGCACTTGTTTCTTTCTGAGCGTGTCGGGTCCACTCGTACCCGAGAACAGACTCAGGTGGCGAGGGGGCTGCGGCGGAAACGCACCATTCGAGTCGACGTGCTCAGCGAGACGGCGGGTTCGGAGATGATGTCACATGACTCCCTGGCGAGCGTAAAGCACGACTGTACTGAACTTATTTCTGGCCTATACCACCCACATCGTTGAGAGGTGAAGAGACAATATGGCTATTGAGAAGTTATGTGTTGGAGACAGTTCGGTTATTAAGATAGTCTGTGTTGAATAGGTCGTAAAATGGCACATTAACAACACGAATTTTTATTGTGCATAACAGAAGAGGACAAAGGACGTAGTATAGTACCACAGACGTACTGGAAAGTGTACTATGCTGCTGCAAAATAATGATTACAATTAAATAGGACATAACGGAAGAAGATACTGTCTTGAATGTAATTATTTAGAGGTGGTATGTGTGTTAGTGACTGGACTAGAATACAAAGTAGTAAAGACAAATTCCTTGGGTTCTGTGGGTTGTATGTGGAGCGTAAGGTAAATATCGCATTGTGTTTAGAAAAGAAATCTGATTTAATACGATTTTAGTTTGATTCTTCTACGTTATCTTTCCTTGCATTAGTCACGTGATTGTACGGAGTCCACTTTATATCCTGAATTTAAAATTTATTTTCGTGAGCAGACGATATTTCTGTCACTTAGTGATTTCTGCCTTTTTTAGGGCGAAACATATAATGTGTGGCTTAGGGCTATTTTATTTTGACAGCGATTTAGGGAAATTTGGAGTAAAAGCAAACTTAAGATGGTAGTAATATTTACTGTAAACATCACTTAGTGTTTTACTTTATGACACCATCAACTGATTAAAGGGGATTCCCTCAAACTTATCGAATATAATCTGTCCAATTGTAGCTTACTATGTTAATTGTTCGATTACCATTGTTAAGTGCGACATCGAAATTTAGTCATATTATACCAATAGTAACCGCATAAAAAGTTGACCGATTACATCGACCGTGTAAGAGTGTAATCAACAAGTAGTACGAAATCTAGAGAAACACTCTGTGCAACATGTCTTAAGCTATGTAAATCTTTTAGTAACAACAAGCAGCATGCTAAAATCAGAAAGTGAATAGGCACATCAAACTCTCATCGAAGCGAAGCATTTTGAGGTTGAAGGTGAGGAAAATAGTCAGTTTAAATTTATTGTAACAAGGTACTAAGCTTGAAAAATCATGGTAATTTTATTTACGAAAATCTCAAACTGGTGTTTCACTTTTTCTAGCAGTTCAGAATTCAAATACTGAAGTAGGAGGAATATTCTGTGTTCTCAAAAAGTAAAAACAGATAACAGAAATAGACTTAGCGATGAAACACTTAACGGTCAGCTTCAAACAAAACCGGGAATGAAACTTCCTGGCAGATTAAAACTGTGTGCCGGACGGAGACTCGAACTCGGGACCTTTGTCTTTCGCTGGGAAGTGCTCTACCAACTGTACCAACTGAGCTACCCAAGCACGACTCACGCCCTGTCCTCACAGCTTTACTTCTGCCAGTACCTCGTCTCCTACCTTCCAAACTTTACAGAAGCTCTCCTGTGAGGACGGGGCGTGAGTCGTGCTTGGGTAGCTCAGTTGGTAGAGCACTTGCCCGCGAAAGGCAAAGGTCCCGAGTTCGAGTTCGGTCCGGCACACAGTTTTAATCTGCCAGGAAGTTTCATATCAGCGCACACTCCGCTGCAGAGTGAAAATCTCATTCTGGAAACATCCCCCAGGCTGTGGCTAAGCCATGTCTCCGCAATATCCTTTCTTTCAGGAGTGCTAGTTCTGCAGATTCGCAGGAGAGCTTCTGTTAAGTTTGGAAGGTAGGAGACGAGGTACTGGCAGAAGTGAAGCTGTGAGGACCGGGCGTGAGTCGTGCTTAGGCAGCTCAGTTACGCCGGCACGGTAGCTCAGCGTGTTCGGTCAGAGGGTTAGCTGCCCTCTGTAATAAAAAAAACTGAGTGAATGGATCAATAACGAAATTCAAAGGGCGACTGGGGACGTCCGCCACGAACAATTGCAACGAACTATAACGAACAGAATGAGACTACAAAAAAAAAAAAAAAGTTGGCAGAGGACTTGACCGCGAGAGGCAAAGGTCCCGAGTTCGAGTCTCGGTCCGGTACACTGTTTTAATTTGCCAGGAAGTTTCATATCAGCGCACACTCCGCAGCAGAGCGAAAATCTCATTCTGAAAACCGGGAATGCCCGAAAACAAATGGCCAATTTTAGAACGCAATAGTGCCATTCTAAATGTAACGACACAGTGGAAAAGTAATGCTTTAGCTTCTGATCCTGTATATCTTTGAACCTTTTATGGAGTGTTCTGTTGATATTTTATGTTATTAAATACCATAAATAATGTATTGTTCTTCGTTCTAATTATACTCCTTAAATCTAGGGACTTTTATGATTATTTAGTGTATTTTAGGGATAATTCCGAAGGAAACTAGAGTAAAACGAAAATTGTAAGTGGAAACACTGACTTCTGTTGCCACATTTTGATACTAATATTTGTCAAGTCGTTGATTATTAGTAAAACACGTACGCACAGCTATCGTCCTTTGTATCTTGCCCAGATGTAATAGTACAGTAGTAAGATCAAAGACCACAATATCGACATCATATTCTCTCCAAGACCGATGTTACACTTTGTAACGTAATAGCTTAAATATTATCAAAACATTTATTACAATTTATCTATTAACAAATGAATACCAATATCGATACATAAACGTATCGACATTTTCAATTATTTAAATGTATCGATGTTCTCTAACAAAGTTGACTGTCTTTGACTATCTTTTAAAAGTAAAATATGTAATAATAGATATTGTTTAAAGAAAGCAAATGCATAATGATGGATGTTTGCTATACTTATAACGACTGTAATATTCGTAGGTTATTTGAAAATGTATATTACTTTTGGTAAAGCAAATCAGAAAGTTGGCAATCCACTTTGTGTTTTCAACGCGCGTTTTGTGAGGCTGACCTAAGTGGCACTAAGTGGCGCGGAAAGCCTAGAACGAAATGGAAAGACGTTAGTCGTAGGTGAGGTAGACTGGTGCATATACGTACACTATGTGATCAAAAAGATCCGCACAATGACTTATAACTTCGCGGTCCCGTCCATCGGTAATACTGGAATTCAATATGGAGTTGGTCCACCCTTACCCTTGATGACAGCTTCCACTCTCGCAGGCATAAGTTCAATCAGGTGCCGGAAGGTTTCTTGGGGAATTGCAGTCCATTCTTCAAAGAGCTCTGCGCTGAGAAAAGGTAACGATGTCAGTCGGTGAGGCCTGGCACGAAGTCGGCGTTCCAAAATATCCCAAATGTGTTCTATAGGATAAAGGTCAGGATTATGTGCAGTCCAATCCATTACATGCCGCCATAGGCCGTGCACTGTGAATATGTGCTCGATTGTGTTGAAAGATGCAATCGCCATCTCCGAATTGCTCTTCAACAGTGAGAAACAAGAAGGTGCTTAAAATATCAATGTAGGCCTGTGCTGTGATAGTGACACGCAAAACAAGGGGTGCAAACCCCCTCTATGAAGAACAAGACAACACCGTAACACCACCATCTCCGAATTTTACTGTTGGCCCTACAGACGCTGGCGATGACGTTCACCGGGCATTCTCCATACCCATACCCTGCCATCGGATCACCACATTGTGTACCGTGATTCGTCACTCCACACAACGTTTTTCCACTATTCAGTGCCATTTTTTGGCATTTACCGGCGTGACGTGTGGCTTGTAAGCAGCCGCTGGACCGTGAAATCCAAATTTTCCTGTCTTCCGCCTAACTATCATAGTACTTGCAGTGGATTCTGATGCAGTTTGGAACTCCTGTGTGATGTTCTGGATAGATGTCTGCCTATTACACATTACGACCCTCTTCAACTGTTTCCCGTCTCTATCAGTCAACAGACGAGGTCAGCCTGTACGTTTTTGTGCTGTACGTGTCCCTTCACGTTTCGACTTCACTATCACATCGGAAACAGTGGACCTTGGGATGTGGAAGTCTCGCGTACGGACGTATCACACAAGTGACACCCGGTCAGCTGACCACGTCCGAGGTCCGTTGAGTTCCGCGGACCGCCCTATTACGATCTCTCACGACGTCTAATTACTACTGAGATCGCTGGCAGTAGGTGGCAGCACAACGCACCTAATATGAAAAACGTATCCTTTGGGGGTGTCCGGATACTTTTGATCACATGGTGTAGCTGTGCCACATCTGGGATTGCCAAAATTTTGTGGGTGCTAAAACTGTCCTTATTCGAGTGACAGCTGGGGTGGAAGCGGCATTTTTATCATGAAGCTGTTTCCAGAATTGTGAATCCAGAATATCTAACATTAATTTAAGAAGAAATTCGGAGCCAGCGCAGGCTTAAAGGATAATGGCTACTGCAACGTGGTCGTACATGAAGAGCCTAGCCAGTTATCATTCTGCAATCTTCAACTAAAACACCACAACAGCTGTGCTAAACAAGGCAAGGCTTTGTATCAAATCTAAGTAACCAGAAGTGTTTCGAATATTTCAGTCACAAACGTGATATCACGAAGTGAATAGTAAATCCTCATTGCTTGTCACTGTGTTGAAATAAGTTTGAGTAAAGCTAAACGGTCAAGAGATCGTATAAAATAATTTCAGATTACGACAATAGTAGACTATCTCAAGTGTATTTAGCTGAAAAATACAGCTCTGAATTTATTTGTGTGGATATAAAATTATCTGGCCACGTTGCTAATTCACTCAATGCTTCAGATTTTGCGATTACTTTCACTTAATATTCAGTTATTCAGTTTTCTTTAATACCTAACTGCAAAATTTAGAGATAGTAGCCATCGAGTTGCGTCAGAATCTCACAGTTTGCATCCATCTTGATTCCAAGCAGAACATTCACAACTATTTGTAATAACAAAAATTCATTTCAGTAACAGTTAAATGAATTTTGAAATAATTAAGTTAAATTCCACCTTCAGAGCTAGTGATCACAAATCTTCGTTGAATTACTATTTTTTCAGAGGGACTGTCGTGTGGTAAGATTAAGCAGTCCAGAATAATTTCGCTAGTGCGATGAGGATGAAACTACAAGGTAAACATAGAAGTATTTAGTCAGTGTAATTTCCTTATTGTGTTCCTAAATTATTGCGAATAGAGCCCCGTTATCCCCATCGCGCTTTGGAGAGACGTCCGAGAGAAAATTAGATGCCAAAAATTAATGATATTCTGTTGGTTTACACATTGTCAATTCAATAATTAAATATTTTTAGAGCCAGCAAAATAGTAACAGTTACACGGTGCAGAATAAATGTCAATTCTCAGATGAGCGAAGATAATGCTTTCGTTTTCTGGGAAGACAGAGAGAGATGGTGAGTAAGACTGTTGTTTTGATGGTATGGCTGGGTCGAGCGCTGAGCGGCCGTAAAAACAGTGCGATAAAGCGGCTTGTTTTTTCGTAGCTCCGTAGGGTCAGCATTTCCTCTTTTCTGTAGCATATTGAACACCAAAGAAAGCAAACACAGCGGTTACAACAGGTAAAAATTTCTGGTTTCGTAAAAAGAAATACATTCCCTGTTTCGAAAACATTAAAAAATTCGATTACACACGATTCTTATACTTTAAAAATAAAAGACGAATCGTTCACACGTAGAATCGGCGGATTCATGTACATGTGGCGACCGTGACGGGACGTCAAGATTTTCTGGTAAAAACAGACTTAGGTCCTGTTCGAGAAAGTGGAAATATCAGAATTGGGAAAAGTACATGATGACAACTCATAATAGTGGAACAAAAGCAGTTCAGGACCATTGGATATATTGTATTAGATTGTATTAGGGTAGCAGCGAGACAAAAAAAAGAATTAAATAGTTTGGCTGAGCCGTGGCGACGGTTCCTTATCGATTCTTCCCTGCTTTGCGTAGTTGTATGTGTCTATGGCGTCACATTTCCCTCTATGTATCGATTACCCTTTTGAAGCAACATCTCTGGCGGTGCG
The DNA here is from genome assembly GCF_023864345.2 of Schistocerca serialis cubense. Classification (NCBI taxonomy): domain Eukaryota; kingdom Metazoa; phylum Arthropoda; class Insecta; order Orthoptera; family Acrididae; genus Schistocerca; species Schistocerca serialis. Next base: position 422,651,558 of record NC_064641.1, read on the forward strand.
TCGTGGAGGCGGCAGAACACAGATAGACGCAGGACGGCGAACATAAGAGTAACAGCTGGGTATGGCCGACGAGGACGACCAGCAGCCCGGCTACCAGGTGCAGCTAAATTACTCTGGTACACGTTTTGTTCACGGCCTTAGCGTTTCTCGCCTGCTGCGATTTTTGGGGAGACTGCCTCCCATTGTATGAATTCCTTTCGTCCTGACGTCCATTGGTTTGTGATTCAGGCGATTCAATGCTGCGTGCGACTGGACATTTAATGCTGCCCTGACAATATTCAACCTGCCTTCGCATTTTGCACCTTTCATGCACAGTGGTCGCACTATGAGAGCATCTCGCTTTCCCTGGTCTTGGTGGCTTCGTGAATGGCTGAGTTGGGTTCGGTTGTTTGGAGGAAGAGACCAAACCGCGAGGTCATCGGTCTCATTGGATTAAGGAAGGACGGGGAAGGAAGTCGGCCGTGCCCTTTCAAAGGAACCATCCCGGCATTTGCCTGGAGCGATTTAGGGAAATCATGGAAAACCTAAATCAGGATGGCCGGACGCGGGATTGAACTGTCGTCCTCCAGAATGCGAGTCCAGTGTGCTAACCACTGCGCCACATCGCTCGGTCTGAAGGGCTGAATTTAATGTGATTAGTGATTAAGCCCGCTTTTTTATTTATTGGTATTTTTTATTATTTGTCTATTTGTGCCTCTCTAAGAGAGGTTTTTGGCGTTATTTATTACGTATGTAGTTTGATCGCTTAATTCCAGTTACAGTGGACGAGAAGTTATTTAACTAATGTTGTTTACCTTAAATTGTATTGGTGATTACTTTGAGGGTTGACCTGATTTATTTAAATGTTTGTGGCCACTCGTTTTTTAATAATAGTGTTGTTAATGGAAGCTTAGTCCTTCTGTATCCTTTAAACAATTTTGTGGTTGTGAGGGATCCACTTGTACTTGGAGCCCGTTTTTGTAATGTATTTCATGAAAAATGTTGTGAAATGGTTATCACATGTAGAAGAAATTGTGTGTTTGACACCACTGAACTAAAGATGTTGTCTGAGTGGCAGAATTGATTGTAAGTAGGGGTGCGCAGAGCGCAGTAGTAGCTGCCGTTGCACTCTGTTAAAGGTAGGATGTAAGACTTAAAGCTAGTGGATTGCTGTGAGGATTCAGCTGATGGCCTATGGACGCAGCATAATGCAGTTTTGTAAGGTAATAAATTTTCTATATTTAGTTTTAAGTATGCAGCAACGCAATGTGGCTTTTGCTAATGTTCAGTACTAACCCTTGAATGTAGGAACCAGGAATTTGCCCTCAGATTTAATGTATAGATTGATCTGGTATGCCCGATTTGTAATATTTTGTGTGTTTTGTAATCCTGATACAAGGAAGTTAAATTTTGGAATCTGTTTTGTCAAATGATGTCAGATCGTTTTTCATGTAACAGACCAGGTATTGTTAACTATGTCAGTACGTGAGAATTGTAGAACAGTTGAGAATTTCACTGATTTTGAAGATAATGTAAAATTATATTTTGTGGAGGAGAAGCTTTATTTTGAATGCAATTTTCGAACTGAAGAATTCGGTCTTAGCGTATCCTGTTATCAGTACCTCATCGTTTACCATGTCGTGTCTACGGTGTCGTGTGACATTCTATGTACGAAACTGTTTTACGGCCGGCATTGCACTTCGCTGATCCGGGATTGAATATCTTGTATGCCTACTGTGGAGAGAACAGAATACCAACATTACTTTACATCCGTTGCAACTGAAGAGCTAAGGAAAATCTATTTCATTGTTTATTTGCATAGCGAATTTTATCAGTTTATTTCTCAGGGCCATAGAAGCCGGTGCTCACGAGACTGTGTAAATTTCAGAGGCATTGATTTCATTATAGACATTACATACTGGTTTTCCATGTTAAGTTGTTTAATTTTTCTTTGGATTACAGAAAAACTGCTAAGCACCCCATTTGCTCAACAACACATCACACAATAAATCTGAATAACACAAAGTTATTTTTAAAGAACGTTACACTTAGTGTTTTCAAAGAACGTTACATGGTGTAACTGAGTCAGAGTTTTCTTACGGATGGCTATGTGAAATTCTGATTGAACTAAAAAGTTTGATTAGCCATATGGACATCTGAGACTGAAGTTAATTAAATTAACTAGCTGTATTTTCTGCTGGTTATTTTAGCAGTTGCCTTTTTATTTGCGTGAGGGGGTGGGCTTAAACCTTGTATGTCAAATATGTATGCAAATTGTGTTATAGATTTCCTTGCTTAAAGTGTTGCGTAGGCAGCTAATGGGCACGAGAATCTGTTTGATTCCAGTTCTGTAGAGCACACTAACTTGCCTCAGATTACGGCCAACCTCTCTGCGCCTCACGGGCTCCGGGGCTTGTTGATGACAAGCGCTACCTTATTGTTTGTTAACTTGTGTCCTGGCAGAGCGGATTGACCTAAGCAAAGTAACTCAGGCAGTCTGTTGGAACAAACAACTTATGTTTTACGCCCTGTATTGTTAGTAAAAATTGTACCCTTTCCCAGACAACATTTTACTTTTAGATCTAAATAACTGTACTGTACTAGCTTTCTCTCAACAATTAGGGATTCGTAGTGTATTTGAAGGCGTTTCTTTTAACTGCTAATGTACTGCTTTCACCTTGTATCCTCTAGGGCAATTTAGTGTTATTTATTTAAAATTTTTTAATAAAAAGCGGGCGGGGGGGGGGGGTGATATTCTGCTTTAACAGTACATTTGGTTCTTTTCTTGGTATAAAGAATTGTTAATGCTACTATGAAATAACTTGCTGCCTTTGACGAAATTACTGATTGTACTATAAATTGTAGCAGTTTCTGTTATTAGCAACACAGCTTGGTTGAGTGCAGACTGAAAGTGGAATAGGCCCTTTCTTTATTGTGTGTGTAGGATGACACGGCGGCCGGTAGAACCCGTTGGGCCTTCAAGGCCTGTTTGGGCGGAGTTTAGATAGTTTAGTATATCTCTGTTTTAATTTTTGACATATTTGCCATTTGGTTGTTGTTTGTTAAAAGGGAGTTTGACCATTACTGTGTTTAATACTATTTGTCGTTATCTGAATAAATGTAATCAAACGACAAATGCCATTACTACTCTTGGTTGCCCTCTCACGCTTCCTTATCTTTCCATTCTGTGTAAAGGGGACGTCCATGGCAGGTCCTAAAAGTAATCAGAGACTGGCAAAAGTCAAGATGGAGTCGGGCAGTGTTAGGAATGACGAAGTACTTGCAAATGGAGGGTGCCCATGAGGAGAGAGTGAAAACAGTAGCCAACAAGTGGCACCACAGATAACCGGTGACAGCGTGTTTCAGATTATGTGCCCATTATACGATTCCATACAGCTAGAGATCAAAATAGAGCATGACACTACATTTTTCTATCAGAAAAACGCTGAACAGAATCGAACCATGACAGTAGAACAGCAACCTTTCAGCTCTGAAATAATGGAAATGTTGTAAAACAAGACTATGAACATGACCATAGTGAATCGTGATATGGAGGTTCTACAAACTAATATCACAATTCAAAGTACGACTCAGATTCTAAATTATATCCAACCTGGGAACCAGAGATGATATGAATGCGAGAATGACGAAGACAGTTTTAAGGTAAAGCAGTCTTTTTATATTTGTAACTATGTAGTTTCTTATTGTTAGAACACTGTGTGTGGTTAAAGTCTACTGTAGAAATTTTATAGTGAAGCATATGGCCTTGCCTGATGGTCGAATCAAGTATCAAGGAAAGTAATTGTACGCAGGAAAATTGTTCAGAAACGTTTTGCTAACTTGTCTAGTTGTGAGAACTCTATGAAAGGGTGTATTGTTCTTATGGTTTGATGAAGCATAGTTTAATTTGGAGTCTTGGTCTCATTTATCAGTCGTTAAGTTTAGCTCCTTATTTTTCAGTCTTTACCTTTATGAATATATTTTGTATATTCGCATTGCACATCGCGAGGTGTATGCTAGAGAAGCATTTTTCTGAAAATTGGTGAGATACCGCCTTGCGTTGCGCATCGCAAGTGCGATAAATGAAATTTGGTTTTGGACAGTCAGATCAGGTTGCAGGACGAACGAGACTTCCACGCGCACATTTAGGCCAACAAATTTAATTATCATCAAAATTCATGTCCACTGTAAGGCACAGTGGTTGTCGAAATGTATTGTGAAAATATCATATCATTTCAGAGGTTTCATATCAGTAAAAGATTTCAGAAAGGCGCTATCTTGTATGTTTTCAAGCAGTTTATGAGAAATTCAGATGCGTTAAACTTTCTTTTCATTTACTGTGTAATTAGAATAACGGTTCTGGTACAGTGATTGCTTGCTGGGCAAAATACAAATAACAGTAATATTCAGGGTCAATATTTTAATCTGTATCATTTCATTTTGCAGTCATATAGCATACGTTGTTTTCATTGAAAACGGATTGCTTTCTCACAGGTGAAATGTTTGATTTACTGGCTATTCTGGATTCTGCATCGTGCAACGTCAGCTTCATATACTTCCGATCAGAATTAAATTTTAACGGCGTTCTGTTGCCATGCACTGAGGTTTTCGTATTTCAGTATAAAAATAACCAACCAACCAGACACTTGCAAACAGAAGTTTAGAAGTTTTAACAGTAGCGTTTCAATTAATACTGAATTTCACCAAAAAAAAGAAAGTGTAGAACCGATCGTAGGGAATAAATTGCAATAGCACGTTCAGACGAAACGCAAGCTGGTTTCGTGGCACTCAGTTTCACCAAAGGTGGAAAAGCAGTGTAGGTGATGTGATAACGCAAATTCGTAATGAAGTACGGTCATTACGCATAGAATTGTAAAACAAAGCGGGGGTAGTACTCCTTTGGCTGTGCGAAAATCAGAATTACTGAGCAAAGAGGAGAAACAATCCTCAAACCAAGTAAGGGGACTGGCATCCGGCGGATTCCATAAAGAGTTGAGAATGAGCTGACAGATCAGGAAAAAGATTAATTTAGTAATTGGTGATATGACTGGTAGGGCAGAGACATGGGATGTGAACATAGAAACGTCAAATATGACGTTCTAGAAGTTCAAAGAGAAGTTTTGTAGAGGAGATTTGGTCTTTGCAAAAACAGCGCCAGTTGTGGCGAGAGTTCTCGTCGCGAAAATGACACAGAATCAAGGACCTGGTACCATGAAGGAATACTGTGAGTCCCGGTTTAAAAGGTTAGAATATTTGGAATACAGGCTTCCCGAATCAGAGATAGCGTGGGAGTTATGAAAGAAACAACCCCATGACTCGAAACGTGACATCAATGGCAATCACAAAACGGTCGACAATTTCTTAGAAAAAGTCGAAGATGAAGATGATGGTGTGAAACAGACGACCGAAGTACTTTCAGGAATCAAAATGTACTTGAAAGAGGAGGCATCAGCGGCAAACCAATAGATGTGAGGAGAGAACGTGGTAGAGAGAGTTCACAGTCGTGGGAGAGGTAAATTCCACAATTGCAGGGGGCACGGAGATTAGGAAAAGTAAATCCGGGCAGATTTCGGGTATGTGGGGCACGGAAAAGAGAAGTTGTTTGAAGAGAGGACAACAAATGTACTATGATAGGATCAGAAAGGTAGAGCACGGTCTTGTTAGAAGCAAATTTCTCAACTGAGACAATAAAGGCGCAAACATCGGAGTTACAGGAAAAAACGATCGTTATGGAGGTAGATGAAATTGGAAAATATATGGGACAGGGTACAGTGAGAGGAAGAGAAATTGATATTATGGATGGGGAAAAAGATGGTTCCTAAGCATCAAAGGAGGGGCATACTGTCGAGGAAGGTAACAATAGCTGCAATTTAGAAGACAGGTCGAATGACGTTTCGTGGTTAGGGGAACTTTGTAAAATATGTGACGGCTGGAGCGATGAGAAAGTCGAGCAAGATACGAGAGGTATCGATGGCAATCACAAAATGTCGCTTCGGGGTTTTTTAAACGTTAATAAGAGTCTCCCTGTATAGCACAGCAAAGATTACGTTCAGGGCGCTTTAAAGTCCTTGCATCAGACGTCTGGAGGGGATAGAGAGAGAACAACTTTTGCTAGAGACTACGATGGTAGGTGTCTTTTTATTGAATTCATAGTCCCTAGGACAACGAGTTTTCACCGAAGTAGCAGGATCTACTAACTAGGTGTGCTGGATCTGCATACTACCTACGACAGTTATTGAGAAAGCGATTTTCAACAAGAAAACCTTACGAATAATTGTCTCTAAGCAGAGAAAGATATTTTAGAAGCGAATAATTGGCTCGGCCTGCTCCGTTTCATGCGTAGCCCATCACTAGATTATAGGTAAAATACATGGCATACACACAGTGTGTAAGCCCTGCCGTCTCTCAGGGGCATAACAAATACAGAAGAACGCCTGGCGGCGCTGGGGAGTGTCAGCGAACGGGACTTTGTCTCTAACGACAGCTCTTGCGCTTGATGTGATGTGTCACCACCAGACGCCTGTGCAAAGACTTTCAAACGCCATACATAAAGTTCAAACCAACATATGAGTAATTACAAAGCACTGTTTTGTATAAAAGAAACGTTTCAATCAATGGCGGATAGGTGGTGTCCTTCGAAGAAAATTTTTTTAGTCGGTTAGATAATGATAAGAACAACACCGTCGTGGAGATTGGTTGGTTTAGGAGGAGGGGACCAAATAGCGAAGTCATCGGTCCCATCGGATTAGGGAAGGATGGTGAAGGATGTCGGCCGTGCCCTTTCAGAGGAACGATTCCGGCATTTCCCTTGAAGTGGTTTAGGGAAATCACGGAAAACCTAAATGTGGATGGCCGGAAGCGGGTTTGAACTGCCGTTCTCCTTAATGCGAGTCCACTGTGCTAACCACTGCGCCACATTGCTCGGTAGACGTAGAGGCGCTTGTCATCAAGGTGTTCCCATGTGTCCTGCTCTCTGTAAATGAGAGAGAGCGTTTGGCATTACCGATGGTGATCTAGCGTCGAATTAGGACGTTAAGATCGGCAGCCACTTTGGTGGTATACGAGAGTAGTATACTGCGCACCACCCCCTCCCTTTTCACACTCACTCGTAATAAAACAGGCAATACACTACAAAGGCATACTGCGCTGATGGAATGAGAATAGGAGCACAATAGAATTCTGTTTGATCCACTATAACACCTGTGAAAACGGAAAAAAAATGCCTGAGCAAGAATTATGTCTCCAAATTCAACAGTGTGTCTCCAAATTCAACTGTCCCATACGCTGCCTGACAGCGTATTATCTTCGAGATCGCTACATTTTTCGCCGTCATGTCGAAAATTGAGAACAAAAGGGATTGGAAGGCTGCTAAACCCGATACAGGATCTTGGAATTCTTCTACATAAAGGTGCAGCTGCGTCCTGTTTTCAGGTATGCAGTGAGAAGATACAAAAATGGTGTGAAATCGAGCTCAGACTAACATTGATCCAAATTCAGGAACGCATCAGATAACTGTGACACAGATACGTACGAGCGACCGGTGAGTTCTAACCGACTCATCCATAACCTGGACACCTAGGTGCAAAGCCCCCGCGTCACTGATCGGCCATAATTTCTGGCAAGCTAAGCTCGTATATTTACCACGGTAGTATCAGATTGTTATATGTTACATATTGATACCAGAGACGGCTATCAAGAGAAATGGTCTAGTATTCACCATCAAGTTCGTCTAAAGGAAAAGCACACAGAAGAACGGGAGGACAGCTTCCCCGCGAAGATAATCCTTCGCACTGGTTCTGGCGGCACTGGACACTGAATGATGTCGGATTGTACGAAGATTAGTCAGCACTTACAAGGAAAGTATTTGGACTTTAAATAAACACTTCCGCCAGAATTCCGCGAGGAGTCATTTAAAGGTGCTATTCGTTTGCCTGCAAACTCCGGCAATCGTCCATTAGAGGCTGGAGTGTGCCACGCCGAATTCAACCTTTGCCTGTTGCTATGCCGGTCGAGACTAGTAGAGACTGTGCAGTGTGTACGGGATGTTGCATTTTGTGACGTTATTTATGCAGAAAAGGGTCAGATAGGTTAGCGTTTGGTAATCCACCCTTATAATGTAGTGGAATTGACTGAGATGAAGTTACGACGAACTCTTCTACATCTACATCTATATCCATACTCCGCAAGCCACCTGACGGTGTGTGGTGGAGTGTACCTTGAGTACCTCTATCGGTTCTCCCTTCTATTCCAGTCTCGTATTGTTCGGGGAAAGAAGAATTGTCGGTATGCCTCTGTGTGGGCTCTAATCCCTCTGATTTTATCCTCATGGTCTCTTCGCGAGATACACGTAGGAGAGAGCAATATACTGCTTGACTCCTCGGTGAAGGTATGTTCTCGAAACTTCAACAAAAGCCCGTACCGAGCTACTGAGCGTCTCTCCTGCAGAGTCTTCAAATGGAGTTTATCTATCATCTCCGTAACGCTTTCGCGATTACTAAATGATCCTGTAACGAAGTGCGCTGCTCACCGTTGGATCTTCTGTATCTCTTCTACAACCCTATCTGGTACGGATCCCACACTGCTGAGCAGTATTCAAGCAGTGGGCGAACAAGCGTACTGTAACCCACTTCCTTTGTTTTCGGATTGCATTTCCTTAGGATTCTTCCAATGAATCTCAGTCTGGCATCTGCTTTACCGACGATCAACTTTATATGATCATACCATTTTAAATCACTCCTAATGCGTACTTCCAGATAATTTATGGAATTAACTGCTTCCAGTTGCTGACCTGCTATATTGTAGCTAAATGATAAGGGATCTTTCTTTCTGTGTATTCGCAGCACATTGCACTTGTCTACATTGAGCTTCAATTGCCATTCCCTGCACCATGCGTCAATTCGCTGCAGATCCTCCTGCATTTCAGTGCAATTTTCCATTGTTACAACCTCACGATATACCACAGCATCATCCGCAAAAAGCCTCAGTGAACTTCCGATGTCATCCACAAGGTCATTTATGTATATTGTGAATAGCAACGTTCCTACGACACTCCCCTGCGGCACACCTGAAATCACTCTTGCTTCCGACGACTTCTCTCCATTGAGAATGACATGCTGCGTTCTGTTATCTAGGAACTCTTCAATCCAATCACGCAATTGGTCTGATAGACCATATGCTCTTACTTTGTCCATTAAACGACTGTGGGGAACTGTATCGAACGCCTTGCGGAAGTCAAGAAACACGGCATCTACCTGGGAACCCGTGTCTATGGCCCTCTGAGTCCAGTGGATGAATAGCGCGAGCTGTGTTTCACACGATCGTCTTTTTCGAAACCCATGCTGATTCCTACAGAGTAGATTTCTAGTTTCCAGAAAAGTCTTTATACTCGAACATAATACGTGTTCCAAAATTCTACAACTGATCGACGTTAGAGATACAGGCCCATAGTTCTGCACATCTGTTCGACGTCCCTTCTTGAAAACGGGGATGACCTGTGCCCTTTTCCAATCCTTTGGAACGCTACGCTCTTCTAGAGACCTACGGTACACCGCTGCAAGAAGGGGGGCAAGTTCCTTCTTCGTGAAGATGGTTGGGTGGTTGATTTGGGGGTGGGGGGGGAGGTGAGGAACCGAACTGCGAGGTCATCAGTCCCATCAGATTAGGGAAGGAAGTCGGCCGTTTCCTTTCAAGGAGCCTTTCCGGTATTTGCTGAAGCCATTTAGGAAAATCACGGAAAACCTAAATCAAGATGGCCGGACGCAAGTTCGAACCATCGTCCTCCCAAATGAGAGATCAGTGTGCTAACCACTTCACCATGTCGCTCGATGTGAAGGTGGTAGTGGTGTAGAATATGAATCATTCGTATATGTTCTGGTGTCTGTTACGCCTATAATGCGGAAATATTATTGCCGGTTAGAGACGGACACTATTGTAACATTACCACATAATTATGATAATAGTGATGATAATGACGAACACGTCACTGTAAGCTGTGGTGACAAAGCAAGTACGATAGGAGGCGGTGGAAGCAGAGAAAGTGAACTCCAACCTTCTCATGATAAGAAGTTTGAAGTCGAATATGTCATTACGGTGTTTAATGACAACACAGTATATGACACATACGACGGTTATGTCAGAGGTTTTAATACATGTGACAAGCTGGTGAAAAGTTGCCATAAAATGAAGGTTTAGATTTATTAAAAGCTTACAGGAATGTGTGACAAAGAAAAGAAAAGGCAATGCAGTTCTCAAAGTGAATAGTATGCTGCAGTTCAATCTCGTCAAGCACCGTGTAAAGACGAAGTTTGATGAAGCGGGAAAATGCGGTTCTTCCTTCCATTACTGGTAGTTGCAGCATTGGGCTTTGGAAGTAGCCTCAGTGTCGAGTTTAAAAACTGTACAGCGTTCCTGGGATTTATTACTGATTTGAAAAAGGAGTTTAGGGTAACATTGCGCCGTATAACTTTTCTCCACATACGAAAAGATAAAGACGACGAAGAAGAGATGATCCAAAGAACTCAAACATTTCTTGCTGAAGTCAATGCGCATATCACGATAGAGAACATCCAAATAGATTCTGCATGAAACTGTGATGAGAGCAGCCTTCTTCTGAAAGAACTCTATCCATGAAAGGGAGACACGGCCTCCACGTTGCCATTAGTTAGCGGTGCAACACACAGCTACAGTACCGATGTTCCTGTACCAGTGGACGGACGTTAGACACACAAACTCTATAAATGCTTTCAAGAACCTAATGGAAAGTTTGGACCGCGTGTGTCAAAAGAACTAGAAAAGACGGAGTTCCCCAAACGTCTTCATAGATGCAAATGTGAGCAGGAAGACGACAAAGAACTTCTGAAAACTTTTTGTGTCAGTTTTGAGTCCACATTTGCCGATAAAGTGTCTAGTACTTTGTGAACTCTAGTACTCTGTGATCCATGGTCTGGTCACGAGGATAAACCAGTACTACCGGAAGCCTCTGGAGGAAAAGATGAAGTTTTAGAAATCATCCCACATAAAACTACAAAAGATGCGCAAGCTCTGGGCTTGTGCTTCTTCAGGCGGTATAAAATACATACCTAGTGAATAATAGACAATCCTGAACTACGTTGCACGAATATGCAGTCAAGAATAAGTGACAGATTATTTATGATGAAAATGCGTTCTGTCATTTACAGTCGATTATCTGCGGAAGTATATACTCCAGCGCTTCGCTACGTGTGGCAGAACACTGGCGCTGGCTACGATATTGTTGATACTGTGGCCAACTTCAAAAGTGTCAGTGACGTAGCGTTCAGCACTGATATTATAGGATGTGCAGTTATGACTTGTGATAAACTTGTTTTTCTTCACTGTGCGTTTTGTAGCTATTCACGCTACTTTGAGCATTTTAGTGGAAGTCCTCACCTGCATTTACAGTCAAGACATCTGCATTGCGTTTGGCTTCTACAGTGACATCTGCAGTCTCAAGCACGTTAGCAGAATCTTGCAGAAAAACGAGACTGACCAGTAAATTGAGAGGTACGTAATGATACTGTAACCAAAATTCCATACATGTATGTTCGTTCAAACGCAAATACTGTCCTTGTTATAAATATTTGGATGACGTTACAGTGTACCACTTATAGCAATTATTTTGTGGGACTCGGAGAGTATTCGATTTATTGCGGTACTTAGATTTTCGTCCATGGAGCAGTTGTGGGACTTGGAGTTCACGCCATGTAATGTTACGTAGGGACTTGAAGTACACTACTGGCCATTAAAATTGCTACACCAAGAGGAAATGCAGATGATAAACAGGTATTCATTGGACAAATATATTATACTAGAACTGACATGTGATTACATTTTCACGCAATTTGAGTGCATAGATTCTGAGAAATCAGTACCCAAAACAACCACCTCTGGTCGTAATAACTGTCTTGATACGCCTGGGCATTGAGTGAAACAGAGCTTGTATGGCGTGTACAGGTACAGCTGCCCATGCAGCTTCAACACGATACCACAGTTCATCAAGAGTAGTGAATGGCGTATTGTGACTGTGACGAGCCAGTTGCTCGGCCACCATTGACCAGACGTTTTCAATTGATGAGAGATCTGGAGAATGTGCTGGCCAGGGCAGCAGTTCAAAAAAATGGTTCAAATGGCTCTGAGCACTATGGGACTTAACATCTATGGTCATCAGTCCCCTAGAACTTAGGACTACTTAAACCTAACTAACCTAAGGACAGCACACAACACCCAGCCATCACGAGGCAGAGAAAATCCCTGACCCCGCCGGGAATCGAACCCGGGAACCGGGGCGTGGGAAGCGAGAACGCTACCGCACGACCACGAGTTGCGGGCCAGGGCAGCAGTCGAACATCCAGAAAGGCACGTACAGGACCTGCAGCATGGTGTCGTGCGTTAGTAGGGTTTCGCGGGGATCGAATGAAGGGTAGAGCCACGGGTCGTAACACATCTGAAATGTAACGTCCACTGTTCAAAGTGCCGTCAGTGCGAACAAGGGGTGACCCCATACCATCACGCCGGGTGATACGCCAGTATGGCGATGACGAAGACACGCTTCCAATATGCGTTCACCGCGATGTCGCCAAACACGGATGCGACCATCATGATGCTGTAAACAGAACCTGGATTTATCAAAAAAAAAATGACGTTTTGCCATTCGTGCACTCAGGTTCGTCGTTGAGTACACCACCGCAGGCGCTCCTGTCTGTGATGTAGCGTCAAGCTGATAGTCCATGCTGCTGCAAACGTCGTCGAACTGTTCGTGCAGATGGTTGTTGTCTTGCAAACGTCCCCATCTGTTGACTCAGGGTTCGAGACGTGGCTGCACGATCCGTTACAGCCATGCGGATAAGATGCCTGTCATCTCGACTGCTAGTGATACGAGGCCGTTAGGATCCAGCACGGCGTTCCGTATTACCCTGCTGAACCCACCGATTCTATATTCTGCTAACAGTCATTGGATCTCGACCAACGCGACCAGCAGTGTCGCGATACGATAAGCCGCAATCGCGATAGGCTACAATCCGACCTTTATCAAAGTCGGAAACGTGATGGTACGCATTTCTCCTCCTTCCACGAGGCATCACAACAACGTTTCACCAGGCAACGCTGGTCAACTGCTGTTTGTGTATGAGAAATCGGTTGTAAATTTTCCTCATGTCAGCACGTTGTAGGTGTCACCACCGGCGCATCCTTGTGTGAATGCTCTGAAAAGCTAATCATTTGCATATCAGAACATCTTCTTCCTGTTGGTTAAATTTCGGTTCTGTAGCACGTCGCCTTCGTGGTGTAGCAATTTTAATGGCCATCAGTGTAAATTCTGCTAAGCAGAATTACATAACAAGACTGGAACATTGTCAGAAGAGTACATGTTCCGGGTTTCCTGCAGAGGCAGTTCGGTTGCTGTACAGGTAACAGGTGTATGAAAATGGGTGAGCGAAGTGGTGCAGCTACTGGAAACGCATTCCAAAGTTGAAGTACGCCGGATAGTACGGTCCTTGTGGTCAAAAATGTCTAATTTGCGCGCATATTAACGGTGAAATTCTGGTAGTATATGGACCAAGTGCAAAGTCGCGCCCACCCGTAGTCAAATGGTGTCGATATTTTGACTAAGGCCGCACTGACGTGGGTGCTACTGACTGGGGAGGAAGGCAGTCGACACCGACCACAGACGACAATGTCCTGTCAGTCGAGGAACTGATTCACAGCAATCGCAGAATGACTGTTTTGGACACTGATGAGTGGATGCGCTTCTCAACAGGCAGCGTTCATTCCATCGTCCGAAAGACAGCGTCAACCTTTTCCGGAATGCCATTAATCCATTATGTCTTGTTCTCATATATCACACTTGCTGATATGTCTTTTTGACGTGAATACGCCATTAAGACCAGTACCACGTATGGGGCACCATTCAATGATACAGAAATGAAACAGTGGCCGCGTGGATAGAGGCGCCAGGTCACGAATCGCGCGGGCCCTCCCGTCGGAGGTTCGAGTCCACCCAGGGGCATGGGTGTGTGTGTTATCCTTAACGTAAGAACGTAAGTTAGTTTAAGTAGTGTGTAAGTCTAGGAACCGATGTCCTCAGCAGTTTGTTCCCTAAGTTATAGCCCTAAAACCAGTTACATCAAGCAGAGTTCAGTAACAGCACTCGCAGAACACATAAGAAATGTGTTTACTTTTTTCCTCGTTCTCTCAGCAGAGCGGAGCGTGCAGTCTGGATCTCCATGACCGCCAAGGGAAACAAGACGGGAGGGGTGGGGATGAGGGGGACGGAAGGTGATTAGAATTCACACAGTATTTCCAAAATCAGGTGCAGGAGAGACTGGTTTCGTGAAAGCGTTTGTCTTCACATACGATATGTATTCGTAGCACACCACAAAGGCAAACAAACACACACCTCTTCAACACTATGGTAGATCGCATACGTTGGCAGCAGTTGCAAAAGGCACAAAACGTTCCGCATTGTGTTAACGATTTTGGAGCAGAGCTGTGGCTTCTGGGGAACACGAAAAAGTAAACAGGCAGTAATAAGTAAAATAAAACCTCAAACAGTGAGCTTGCACGGGTGGATGACTTTTTTTAACTTATTCTGCCTTTGGAAAAAAATGTAGGCTTTTTTGTGATACATTAGTCTTCTGACTGGTTTGAGGTGCCCCCCACGAATTCCTCTCCTGTGTCAACATTTTCATCTCAGAATAGCAATTGCAACCTACTGTAGAAGGTCGAATGGTTAGTGCGATTTAGTCAGTTAAAAGTAGGTGTTTTTCAGTACTGAATTGCCGGCCGTGGTGGTCTAGCGGTTCTAGGCGATCAGTCCGGAGCCGCGCGACTGCTACGGTCGCAGGTTCGAATCCTGCCTCGGGCATGGATGTGTGTGATGTCCTTAGGTTAGTTAGGTTTAATTAGTTCTAAGTTCTAGGGGACTGATGACCATAGATGTTAAGTCCCATAGTGCTCAGAGCCATTTGAACCACTTGAATCAGTACTGAATTTAGTTAAAATGTGAAAGAATATTCGGAGCCAGATGTCACACGTGTGTTACATTCTGCTGCGCAGCTCAGTGGTATGATACTGTGACACAAGTGGGTCGGCAGAGCGCCGAGTTAAGCAACTCGAAGCAGAACACGGTGTCACCGGCCAGCGGAGGACGTGAAAAGAAGCAGCTCGTCGCACGTCAGCGTTTCAAATCGAGGGTAATAATCGGGTCAATTACGCCAGCCGAGCAACACCAGAATATTCCACCGACCTACTGGGGAGGAAGACCGCAAACCCCGGCGGCAGAAAGCCGTGTTTAACGACCGACAATCAGCTCGTCATCATCGACCGTGGTAAGGCGTTGGAGTGAGGCAGAGTCTGTGTCACTCAGCGCCACCAACAGGTCGGAGACGTCACTGTCATCACAGTCATCGTAAGTCACTGTCGTAATTGAGGTCGTCGCCTGGGACGCTACCGCCACAAAACACTGTGACCAGGGCTGGATCCGGGGACCCTGGCCACCTACGCCACGCAGCGGTCGCCGGGGATGGTCGCTGAGAGAGGGCACCGACCTGACCCACTACCGCTGCCGCCACACCCCCCAGCCGAGAACACGACAGAGACCCGCGGCCCGTGGTTCCAGCCGCCTTGGTACGACCCAAGAAGGCTTTAGCGCTGGACGTCGTGGCAGAGCGGTTCTAGGCGCTTCAGTCCGGTACCGCGTTGCTGCTACGGTCGCAGGTTCGAATCCTGCCTCGGACATGGATGTGTGTGATGTCCTTAGTTAGGTTTAAGTAGTTCTAAACCTAGGGGACTGATGACCTCAGATGTTAAAGTCCCTTAGTGCTTAGTGCCAAGGCTCTAGCGCCGCTGTCGAGGTAGTTGATTCCAGTTACACCAGCGCAGCTAAGGTCGGAGCAGCGGGCGTACGTGTGAGCATCTTCAGTTTTTGCCCTCTACAGCTCCCTACCAATTGATTAATGCTCGTCAGTGTTTTCCATATGGTCCTTTCCTCTCCAATTCTGCGAAGAACCTTATCAGTCCACCTAATTTTCAACATTTTCTGTAACACCACATCACAAAGGATTCGATTCCCACAGTCTGTGTTCTGCTACAATACAAAGCTGTTCTCCAAATATATATTCTCAGAAATTTTTCCCCATGTTAAGACCTATATTTGATATTAGTAGATTTCTCTTGCCAACGAATGCCCCTTTTGCCAGTGCTAGTCTGCTTTTCGCGCCGTCCTTGCTCCATCCGTCGTGGATTACTTTGCTTCCTAGCTAGCAGATTTGTTTACCTTCATTTACTTCGTGATCCCCAATTCTGATATTAAGTTTCTCGATTCTCTCATTTCTGCTGTTTCTCATTATTTTCGTCTTTCCTCGATTTACCCTCAATCCATATTATGTGCCTACTCGGACTAATCATGCCATCCAACATGTCCTGTAATTCTTCTTCACTTTCAGTGAGGATCTCAATGTCATCAGCGAATCCTATAACTGATATCCTCTCACTCTGAATTTTAATTCCGCTCTTGAACCTCTCTGTTATTTCCCTCTTTGCTTCTTGGACGTATAGTTTGAACGGTAGAGGCCTAAGACTGCAGCGCTATCTTACACTGTTTTTAATCCGAGCATCTTGTTTGTTCTCGTTCTTGATCTCCCAATCTTATTATTTCCACTCGGTTTCTTGTATATATTACCCGTATTTCTCTATATCTCACTTGTATTTTCCTCAGAATTTCGAACCCTTTACCCAGGTCGACAAAACCAATGAACGTGTCTTAATTTTTCTTGATTTTTCTGCAGTCTTTCTTCCATTATCAACCACAACGCCAGAATTGGCTCTCTGGTGCCTTTACCTTACTTAAAGCCAAACTGACCACCTTGTAACAGATCTTCAATTGCTTTTTCATATTTATGTGTATTGTTCGAGTCAGCGACTTGGATGCATGAACTGTTAACCTAAATGTGCAATAATCCTCGCACCTGTCGGCTCGTCTACCTTCTGAATTGTGTGGATGATGTTTCACCAAAAGTCTAATGGTATATCGCCAATATCGTACAATCTACACACCAACGTTAACAGTCGTTCTGTTGCCACTTTCCCCAATTATTTTAGAAATTCTGATGGAGTGTTATCTATCCCTTCTGCCTTATTTGTGTTCCAAAGCACTTAAATTCTGTTTTCTTCTAACTCGTCACCAGACAAATCAAGAGGCCTTCAATGTATTCTTTCCACCTATCCATTCTCTCCTATGCGTTAAACAGTGAAATTCCCACTGCACTCTTAATGTTTCCGCCCTTGCTTTTAATTCCCCCATAGGCTGTTATGACTTTTCAATATGCTGAGTCAGTCCTTCCGACAATAATTTCTTTTCCGATTTCTTGACATTTCTCGTGCAATTTTGCAGTAGTTTCTCCGCCCTTCCTATTTATTTCATTACTAGGCGACTCGTATTCCGGTAATCAAAATGGCTCTGAGCAATATGGGACTCAACATCTGAGGTCATCAGTCCCCTAGAACTTAGAAGTACTTAAACCTAACTAACCTAAGGACATCACACACATCCATGCCCGAGGCAGGATTCGAACCTGCGACCGTAGCGGTCGCGCGGTTCCAGACTGAAGCGCCTAGAACCGCTCGGCCACACCGGCCGGCTCCGGTAATCTTGAAGTTTCCTGAAGATATTCGTATTTCTTTCTATCGTTGAACAACTTAAGTATTTCTTCTTTTAGCCATGGTTTCTTCGCCGTTACCTTCCTTGTATCTACGGTTTTCTTTCCGGCTTCTGTGACTGTCCTTTTTAGAGACGTCCATTCCTCCTCAGCTACCTACTGAACTATTCATTATCTCTGTATCTATAGCCTCAGAGAACTTCAAGCGTATCTCTTCATTCCTTATTACTTCCGTATCCACCTTCTTTGCGCATTAATTCTTCCTGACTAGTCTCTTATACGTCAGCCTACACTTCATCATTACGAAATTGTGATCTGGGTCTATAGTTGCTTCTGGTTACGCCTTGCAAAACAATATCTGATTTCGGAATCTCTGCTTGACCATGCTGTAATCTAACTGGAATCTTCTCGTACCTATTCCAAGTATGCCTCCTCCTCTAAATTTCTTGAACAGATTATTCGTTATTACAAACTGTAATTTATTGTACAACTCAATTAGTCTTTCTCCCCTCTCATTCCGACTACCAATCTGATACCCTCCCGTAACCATTTCTTCTACCCCCGCCCCTAAAACCGCATTCCAATCTCCCATGATTATAAAATTTTCATCTCCCATTAAGTTCTGAATTCCCCGTTCAGTATCCTCATATATTTTCTCTATCTCTTCATCCTCGGCTTGCGATGTCGGCATGTGAACCTGAACTACTGTTGTCGGCGTTGGTTTACTGTAGATTCTGATGGAAACAACCTTATCACTAAAAAGTTCAACAGCACGTCGCTTTCTACCCTACCTTCCTATTCATAACGAACCCTACCAATTTCTGCTGCTGTTGATATTACCCTATACTCATCTGACCAGAAATCATTGTCTTGCCGGCCGCGGTGGTCTCGCGGTTCTAGGCGCGCAGTCCGGAACCGTGCGACTGCTACGGTCGCAGGTTCGAATCCTGCCTCGGGCATGGATGTGTGTGATGTCCTTAGGTTAGTTAGGTTTAAGTAGTTCTAAGTTCTAGGGGACTGGTGACCACAGCTGTTAAGTCCCAAGGTGCTCAAAGCCATTTGAACCATTTGAATCATTGTCTTCTTCCCATTTCAGTTCACTTGCCCCCACTACATCTAGACTGAGCCTTAGCATTTCCCATTTCAGATTTTCTAGCTTCCCTAGCATGTTTAAAATTCTGATGATCCACACCTCGACTCATTGAACGTCGTCTTTCGTTGGATATTCAGTCTTTTTCTTATGGGCACTTCCTCCTTGGCAGTCCCCTCCCGGACATCCGAATGGGGGATTAGTCCGGACCCTTTTGCGAATGGTCAGGTCATCGTGACATTTTTTCTGTTACATGCCACGTGTCCTGTGGATAAACATTACTCGTCTTTAATGCAGTTGTTTCCATTATCTTCTGCATCCGCAGGCCGTTGATCACTGCTGATTCTTCCGGCTTTTAGGGGCAGTTTCCCAACCCAAGGGCAACAGAGTCCCTCTGTCCTCTTCTCCGTCCTCTTGGGCAGAACAAGAGTGACTTCTTATGCCGGAAGTCATTGGACGCCACTGCTGGTGATTTTGATTTAAAATTTAAGGTTCTAACCTAGTACAAAGAACGTTTTGATTACTAGTTAAAGACGCTATTCCTAGACGACCAAACAAGAAAACTTTATAAAGTAAATGAATTAAAAGAACACGAAATACGTAAACAAAACGTCATCGTCCATAATACATAAAGGAAAAACGGCTACAATCGGATACCGAGAAAGGTTGCTTTCCGACAAGCCACGACCACGATTTACGGCTGAAAACAAGAAATTTTGAAAGCACTTTCATTAACTGTAGCAAAAAGTGACTGGAACGCGAACAGTGTAATACCATTTAACTGGATAAAGAGTTCGTGCAGCGCTGTTTAGTTGCTTCAGCTCTTAATGTGGTTTGACAATTTTTTCCGTATGACTTAATATCTGCAACTTAAAAGAAGTCACAGACAAAGCAATAAAAATTAATTTGCAGGAGGTTGGAAAGAAGAGGAGCAACGTAAATGGTGTTAATGGTTGGTACAAAGGAGAGAGAGTGGCCGGGGAATGATGCGATGCATCTTTCCACGTGTAAACGCCGCTTAATTACAGTGGTTAGATTCAACAGATTATGTCATGTGGCGGGCAATTCGTATTTTACTTATTCTTTTTTTTATTTATTACATGGTGTTTTTCTCGGTGCTGCTGCTATAGTTGTTTAAGATTGCTGTATCGGAACTGTTAGGCCAGCCTGTTCCGACAGTTCTTTATTTAATTATTATAAAATTATTGGTTTCTTTGGAGGCTTTCAAGCTGACGTAGGTACGCTTAAATTGTTGAATAGGGCCATGGTAGAAATTTAGTTGACAACACTGCCACTAGCAAGTTGTGCTGTTTAAAAGCCGTACCGAATTTTATTAATTCCAGCGCTAATTTCTCGTCTGTTTCACAACTTAGTAAATAATGTCCATTAAGACACTAGATATTATGAATGATTTGTATTTCCAACCCGTTATTACACTTGTTCATATATGCAAAAGTTTCACTTTCTTCTTTAATTCATCCTTTTTGAACCATATTAAAATTTAAGATTTTGCCACCCCGGAAAACCAGTCGCCTTGGACGGTGGCACGGTTTTCCCCCCCCGGTCCAACCTTCCACCGCGCCCCTAGATATAGCCCTGGTGGGAGATCGTCTTTATTGACGCAAATGATGCGAACGCTAGGTTTCACGACCACTGTCACCCGCTCACAAAGACACGAGAGTATTTCCATGGGCGTTATTCTGTGTCAGTCATTTGGTAAGTCACATCATTACAGGTCACGAAACATGAGCTCATCATATCACACGTGCGACAAAGAAAGCGTCTTCTCGCCTCCTCGGTAGAAATTCAAAGTTGTGGCTGCAGCAGGGAGGTCATTGCCACCGTTTTCTTCGACTCTGAAGCACTTGTACGCTGATTCTTACTGCGCAGCAGTGGCATTACTGTACAACGCCATATACACTCCTGGAAATGGAAAAAAGAACACATTGACACCGGTGTGTCAGACCCACCATACTTGCTCCGGACACTGCGAGAGGGCTGTACAAGCAATGATCACACGCACGGCACAGCGGACACACCAGGAACCGCGGTGTTGGCCGTCGAATGGCGCTAGCTGCGCAGCATTTGTGCACCGCCGCCGTCAGTGTCAGCCAGTTTGCCGTGGCATACGGAGCTCCATCGCAGTCTTTAACACTGGTAGCATGCCGTGGCAGCGTGGACGTGAACCGTATGTGCAGTTGACGGACTTTGAGCGAGGGCGTATAGTGAGCATGCGGGAGGCCGGGTGGACGTACCGCCGAATTGCTCAACACGTGGGGCGTGAGGTCTCCACAGTACATCGATGTTGTCGCCAGTGGTCGGCGGAAGGTGCACGTGCCCGTCGACCTGGGACCGGACCGCAGCGACGCACGTATGCACGCCAAGACCGTAGGATCCTACGCAGTGCCGTAGGGGACCGCACCGCCACTTCCCAGCAAATTAGGGACACTGTTGCTCCTGGGGTATCGGCGAGGACCATTCGCAACCGTCTCCATGAAGCTGGGCTACGGTCCCGCACACCGTTAGGCCGTCTTTCGCTCACGCCCCAACATCGTGCAGCCCGCCTCCAGTGGTGTCGCGACAGGCGTGAATGGAGGGACGAATGGAGACGTGTCGTCTTCAGCGATGAGAGTCGCTTCTGCCTTGGTGCCAATGATGGTCGTATGCGTGTTTGGCGCCGTGCAGGTGAGCGCCACAATCAGGACTGCATACGACCGAGGCACACAGGGTCAACACCAGGCATCATGGTGTGGGGAGCGATCTCCCACACTGGCCGTACACCACTGGTGATCGTCGAGGGGACACTGAATAGTGCACGGTACATCCTAACCGTCATCGAACCCATCGTTCTACCATTCCTAGACCGGCAAGGGAACTTGCTGTTCCAACAGGACAATGCACGTCCGCATGTATCCCGTGCCACCCAACGTGCTCTAGAAGGTGTAAGTCAACTTCCCTGGCCAGCAAGATCTCCGGATCTGTCCCCCATTGAGCATGTTTGGGACTGGATGAAGTGTCGTCTCACGCGGTCTGCACGTCCAGCACGAACGCTGGTCCAACTGAGAGGCCAGGTGGAAATGGCATGACAAGCCGTTCCACAGGACTACATCCAGCATCTCTACGATCGTCTCCATGGGAGAATAGCAGCCTGCATTGCTGCGAAAGGTGGATATACACTGTACTAGTGCCGACATTGCGCATGCTCTGTTGCCTGTGTCTATGTGCCTGTGGTTCTGTCAGCGTGATCATGTGATGTATCTGACCCCAGGAATGTGTCAATAAAGTTTCCCCTTCCTGGGACAATGAATTCACGGTGTTCTTATTTCAATTTCCAGGAGTGTAGAACAAGAAGCATGGAAAGTTAAACAAATGCGTTTTTCTCCCGCACGACAATGCAACACCCCACTCGGCGCGTCAAAACGTGCTTTGCTTCAACGTTTTCGATGGGAAGTATGAAAGCATCTGCTGTGCAGTTCAACGGCCGTTGTAGCCGAGCGGTTCTAGGCGCTTCAGTCTGGAGCCGTGCGACCGCTACGGTCGCAGGTCCGAATCCTGCTTCGGGCATGGATATGTGTGATGTCCTTAGGTTAGATAGGTTTAAGTAGTTCTAAGTTCTGGGGGACTGATGACCTCAGTTGTTAAGTCCCATAGTGCTCAGAGCCATTTGAACCATTTTTTCTTGAGTAACATCTTAGTGCTGAATTGTTAATGTTTGAGATAGTAACTATTATTGCTATGAGGGAAATATCATGTAACTTCCCATGATTGCTGATTTGTGGAAATAGTAAATACTGCTACCCACTACTCTGTTCGTCCGGCAGTCGTGTGTATTCATTGCACGATGTAAAAGGAGTAATAATGAAAGTCACTTTAGCAACTCAGTTTCATTTTTATTTAAACCTAATGTTTCAAATTATTGTGCCTAATCAGGCTGGCGACCGTTTGCAGTTTCATTCAAATGAACTTCACTACTTTCATACTTGGCGCGAACTTGCAGCCCGAGTGTTATAAACTTATTCAGTAGGACTGGCATCTGTTTCCAGCTTCTAAAAACTAAGGCCATGTGATTCACTGTTAATTTATTGCACTGCACTCTCTACAAGAATTTGCAATGTTTTTAGGAAGTTAGAACCACAATACTGGAAGAGTATCTAGGGTACACATGAGCATCGTATCAAAATATCTGGCCTTGCCGTAATTCTGTTCGAAGAGTGAAGCTTCTCTACTTTCCAATGGTATATTTTTTTCCAAAAGGTGTTAATTTGCAACTATGTAAGTAACACCCCTTATAAGATGAAAATGTATTCCAGTTGCTAAACATAGGGATCTGTTGTAATGTTTTTTCATTACATTTTTGGATGGCGAATGAAGCTGAATTTAGTTTTGATGTTTAATTGTTGTCTAAAGTACTCTTCCAAAGAGCATGATGTAGCCAAGTGGGAAAAGATTAAAAAAAAAACACTGAAGCAGGAATATTTGATCTAAACGCTTACACCGTCGATGGTGCAACTTGAGAGGACAGAGAACCAAAAACGAAAAAGAGGGGAAAAAATCCATAAATATACTAAAGCGCCAAAGGAACTGGTATAGGTATAGGTATTCAAATACAAAGGTATGTAAACAGGCAGAATAAAGCGCTGCGGTCGGAAACGTCTACATAGGACAACAATTGTCTCATGCAGTTGTTAGGTCGGTTACTGCTGCTACAATGGCGGGTTATCAAGATTTCAGTGAATTTGTGCGTGGTGTTATAATCGACGCAATAACGATGAAGTGGGGACTTGACCGTACGACCATTTCACGAGTGTACCGTGAATACCATGAATCTGCTAAAACATCAAATCTCCGACATCGCTGCGGCCGGAAAAAAGATCCTGGAAGAACGAGACCAACGACGATTGAAGAGAATCGTTCAACGTGACAAAAGTGCAACCCTTTCGCAAATTGCTGCAGATTTCAATGTTGGGCCATCAACAAGCGTCAACGTGTGAATCAATCAACATCATCGATATGGGATTTCGGAGCAGAAGGCCTACTCGTGCACCCTTGATGACTGCATGACGCAAAGCATCGCCTGGACGCATCAACACCGAAGTTGGACTGTTGATACTAGAAACATGTCGCCTCGTCGGATGAGTCTCGTTTCAAATTGTATCGAGCGGATCGACATGTACGGGTATGGAGACAACCTTATGAATCCATGGACCCTGCATGTAAGCAGGGGACTGATCAAGGTGGTGGAGGCTCTGTAATGGTGGGGCTTGTGCAGTTGGAATGATATAGGACTCCTGAAACGTCTAGATACGGCTCTGACAAGTGACATGTACGTAAGCATCCTGTCTGATCATCTGCGTCCATTCATGTCTCTTGTGCATTCCGACGGACTTGGGCAATTCCAGCAGGATAATGCGACACTCTGCACGTCCAGAATTGCTACAGAGTGACTCTTCTGAGTCTAAACAGTTCGGCTGGTCACCAAACTCCCCAGACATAACATTATTGCAAAATGCTGTTCTCCACCCTCTCGTGCTCTTACGGAATTATGGAGAGCTCTACAGGATTCATAGTGTCAATTCCCATCTGCACTACTTCAGACATTGTCGAGTCCATGACACGTCATGTTGCGGCACTCCTGCGTGCTCGCAGGTGTACCAGAGTCTTTGTCTCTTCAGTGTATTGTGAAAATTTGTGTATTTTGTGTGTGTATTTATATTTCACATTTCCTTCTAAACCACTGGACCGGTTTCAACTGAACCTGATACACACATCACTTACTGTCTGGAAAGAATCTCTGTGGGGATAAAGAACCGCGTAACTATAAAAGAGGTGGGGATGGAAATGAAGTGTAGCTCATGACACGCATTTTCCCAGACTTTAGTCATCCAGTACTTGAGAACGAGAGCACTTGGTGACTTACAGCAAACCTTTACCACACTCTTTCTTGCTGACGTCGCCCACAAAATAATGAAAGGAAAAAAGTTTATCGCTTGCTATATTTTCGCTGTTCAAGCAGCAAAATTACAGCATATCACGTATGAAGTTTTAAGTTATCACTTATTTACTACTGTGTTCACGATACACTTCGCTTACAGTATCCAAATATACCACTGAACGTACCTGCAAAATTAATTTCATTCTACGACACATTCCTCAGGAGATATGACATTCTAAATATCGAGCCGCACGGTGAAACACGCTACAGACATAGTTGAAATATGTTTACAAATATGACATATGTTAAATATATGTGACATGTGCGCACTCTGCCAAACCCGCAAGTAAAAAGCTCGTCCTAAACCCCAGCACCGATTTCAACCAAACTTGCTACACATAATAACTGCTATCTGGAAAGAAATACTGTGCACATAAGAACCACTGCTCACTGTTGGGGTGATGGTGATATCTTGTTGAAGGAAGGTGGGAAGGAGTAGGGGGAAAGAGGAGAAGGGTACAGGTGTGCAGGTGTGAGGAGGAAGGAAAGGATGGAAGGAAGATTGGGTCTAACGTCCCGTCGACATTGAGATCATTAGAGACAGAGCACAAGTTCGCATTGAGTCAAGCTTGGGGAAGAAAATCAGCTGTGCCCTTTCAACGGAACCATACAGGCTTTTGCCTGGAGCGATTTAGGGAAATTACGGAAAACCTAAATCTGGATGGCCAGACGCGGGTTTGAGCCGTCGTCCACGTGTTAACTATTGCGCCACCTCGCTGAGTAGGAGATGAAGAGGAGGTAGACAGAGAATGGGGGAGGAGGAAACGGATAAAAAAATGATTCAAATGGCTCTGAGCACTATGGGACTTAACATCTGTGGTCATCAGTCCCCTAGAACTTAGAACTACTTAAACCTAACTAACCTAAGGACATCACACACATCCATGCCCGAGGCAGGATTCGAACCTGCGACCGTAGCGGTCACGCGGTTCCAGACTGAAGCGCCTTTAACCGCACGGCCACACCGGCCAGCGGAAACGGATAGAGAAAAGGAAAAAGATGAGATGGAGTGAGAGAGAAGGAGATAGAGAGAGGGGGAGCAGCGGTTGGACAGTGAGAAGGGGAAGGAGTAGGAGGAGGCGGAGATGGACTAACAGAAGAATGAAATAAATATACTTCCAGGCATAGTCGGGTACTCAGCTAAAGGGTGGTTCTAAAAGAGCGCAGGCTTTGAAACGGCCGATGAATTTTTATTTGGCAGTTGGTGACAGTTTTGATTCGTTTCTATTTCCAGGAACATTCCGATTGTTGACTCAGTTCGAATTTCTGGCATTCGGCGTCTAACAATAGAGCAGTTCATTTGTGCGCAACGTATGCTAATCGTGAAAACGTTCGTCAGAACGGAGCAAGTTATGCTGCAGCCTCAGGTGACTTCGATCGATTTTGGGGCGTAATGAGGCACCGAAAGATCAACAGTTCGCAAATTTATTACAAGTTCTTTGAGACGGATTCAACTATAAATCTTAAAAATCCTT
This sequence comes from Schistocerca serialis cubense, assembly GCF_023864345.2. Classification (NCBI taxonomy): domain Eukaryota; kingdom Metazoa; phylum Arthropoda; class Insecta; order Orthoptera; family Acrididae; genus Schistocerca; species Schistocerca serialis. Next base: position 422,677,763 of record NC_064641.1, read on the forward strand.
GGAGACGTCGTTCAGGCCGAAGTGAGCAGAATGTCGTGGTGATTCTTGACAGTGCGGCTGTTAGCCCAATGTAATCAATTCGTCACCACTCCTAACAATTGGGCTGAAGCACTTCTTCTGTACAGAGACTTCTCTGGCATTATCTCCATTACCACCCATATAAAATACATTTGAAAGTGATGGATCACCAGAAGAGACGACAGTTTGTTGACTGGGTTCTGAGAGGACGACAGCAGGAAGGCAGGAGGACTACAGCTTCGCAAACAAAATCATCTTCAGTGATGAAGCACATTTCCACACAAATGGTTTTGTGAATAACAAATGGTTTTGTGAATAAACAGAATTACCGTATGCTGGAGGTCAGAAAATCTTTGAATAATCCAAGAAAGGGAAACGAGTGACAATTTAGTGCGGCATATTTGAAGATATAGGGCAAGCTGTGACAAACAATGGAGACCGATAATGTACGATGAGAAGGGAATTTTTGTGACCTCATTTGAATGGAATGGACATTGAAGAGCTGTGGTTTCAGCAGGAAGATGCAACCTGTCATACTTCCCACGAAACAATTCAATTGTTCCACGAGCCAATTCCCGGATCGCCTCATTTCGCACAATGCTGATCGTCAATGGCCACGAAGGTCTGTGAATTACCTCCTTGTGACTGTTTTCTTGGGGGTCATCTTAAGTCAGTGGTGTATGTCATTAAACTCGGAAACATCTCTTTCATAAAGGAGGAAATTCGACAAGTTGTCAGCAATTTGGATGTGGAAACTTGTGGCGTAGTCATAGTGAATTTCATGGACAGAGTTCTTGCATGCCAGTGCAGTAGAGGAGGATATATACCTCCCATTTTCCATACGTGAAATGGGAGGGTTAGATGAACATGTTTATGTATTTTATCTGTTCTGGCATAACATTTAAGGTGACATGATGCATTCAACCAGACAGCCAGCTCTCTGTGCTATAAGAAACACACACCCACACACCACGACAGACACTTTACATGCGTATTAAAAATTGCCAGTAGTTCACTGGTCTACTTGGATCTGGCACCTTCTGTCATCAACATGAAGTGCAGCGGCCGCCAGAGGCGAGGTACTCACGTGATGCACCCCCAGCTGACGGGGTCTGAACCATCGCCCTTGTAGAGGAACTGCGTGTAGCACTTGTTGCTCGTCAGGCAGAAGTTGCGCCCGTTCTGCCGGCAGTGAGGAGTCGTGCAGAGGCACCTTAACTGGTCCGAGCCTGCAAGCACACATTACACACCAGTCTGAAATATACTCATCGTTTTTACTGTTTTGTATATTACACCAACTTTACATGGCGCATACATATCGAATTTCCTGCACTTCCCATAAACGTGACATCAACAACCACCCAGTCATTTCATTCATGCTTCCTACCCTAGTATACTCTCCTGTGTCTACATGCCCCCCCCCTCCCCCCTGCCTCCATCTGCCCTCACGCTACCAAACTTATAGCTGGAAGTGCCGCCCGTCACAACATTCAACCACATTCCACAATTTCATTAGAGGAACCATTCAACTTTTGGCGATATCACCATCCATTACCGCGATGCAGAGGTTCAAAGTAGCCATACTTACTCAAGTAAAAGATGAACTAAATATCCGGTCTGGCGAGGATTCTAGGGTCAACACAAGTGTTCTGAGTTCACCAGACTATGTTTTTAGTCGCCATTTTTTTTTACATGTAATACTTTATGACACACTGTCTCTGTACGATGGGCATTTCACGCCTACACAGACTGTAATGCCCGAAATTATTCGATAGTACCACCTGGTGGTGGAAGTGTCTCACAAAAATTAATTTTGTCATACAAAATTCTTTGTACCTGCAAATCAAAAACGGCATTTGTTGGTATGCTCTAGCTGTATCCTAAATATTTTATGCATATGTATGTAAAATAGTGTACTGCACCGACCATAAGGAGTGTAACGGCTATAAATGCAGATGTTTTTATATGTGGTACCTTAATATGTACAAGGAGCAGTGCGTTCGCTGTTTCTTGTCTACGTTGAACTGTCTTCCCATACACAAGGCACATAATTTACTACCTGATGTTTTCTGCGTGGTCGCAACTCAACGAATAAGTGTATTACGCCTGTCAGTATAGACTAACTATTTGGCGTCCACGTATCCACACTTCAACACGTAGCCATGTGTTGAAGTGTGCACAGGGAAAATAAACATTAATGTCTTGCTCTTGCCACACACGCCTGGAGGAATTAACCAACCTAAACGCATACTACTTCTAATGTCTATGATTATTAGTCTGCAGATGAAGTAAATACTGATGTAATGTTGTTCAGTACACCGCCCTCAGTCACCAATAGAAACATCTGCACCTCACCCATTGGACCCTGTATACGGGCACAATAGTGTGTTACAGCAGCGCTGCGAGTGGGCGAGTGCAAGATATCGCCACTGTAATTCAACAAGTCTGATGCAGTGTTGCCAGGCAGGAAAATCAGTGGTACTGCACAAACTTGTGGGAAAAGGCACATTCTCACACTAGCAGTGGTAGTTGTAGTGGTGTTTTAGGATATGTGATGGTAGTGAGTTACGGACAACAAGTACAGTTGTATCGACTATAAGTACTGAACATTTTGTAAAGCAATTAATATCAGTCTTGCAGCTCTAATAGGACGACACAGCTGTGCCAGATGAGGTCGCCACGTGGAGCTGCCGATAAAGTCAGTGGTTCGAGGCCACGGCAGGGCAATAGCTCTCCCAGACTCGGTGCACGGCGCAGCAGCACGTCCCACGTGTACTCCAGCAGCTTGGCTGACTCCTGCCCAGGGGCAACAGGCCACTCACCGTGCACATCCGATGTCTACCGCCGCCGCAGGACGGGCGCATCAATGCGAAGCATCCCCTGCCGTGATGCAGCCGAGGCGCCTCCCGGGGCCGTAGCAGATGCATCGCTGAGTACACACCGCTGGCGCGCAAATCGCGCAGCCGGCTATGTAACGTGACAGCTGGCGCACTGCATTGCGGGGCTTGCAAGCAGTCAGTCTAGCAGGAAGCCGTCCACTGATGGCACTGACCCGACGTACCATTACGCAGCGCAGCAATAAAGAACTTGTTACCTTCGCTGCTGCCTTTCTCTGGAGCCTCGTACGCTGCCTCCTCGCCTCCACCATTCGCTCGCACCATACTGGTTCATAGCCGCCCCTCTCCACACGAAGGGGGGGGGGGGGGCAAAGTTTAAAGTGAATTTGCATTGGGTGGAACACTATTTTGTGTTAATGTTATATTGTGTGGACTTATTTCTTGTTTGTATACACTGAGCTGACGGAAGTCATGGGGTACCTCCTAATATCGCGTGGGACTTCCTTTTTTCCGGCGCAATGCAGCAACTCGACGTGGCATGGATTCAGCAAGTCGTCGGAAGTTCCCTGCAGAAGTACTGAGCCATGATGCATCTATAGCTGTCCGTAATTGCGGATGTGCTGCCAGAGCAGGATTTTGTGTACGGACTGACCACTCGATTGTGTGTCATAAATGTTCGATGGGATTCATGTCGGCGATGTGGGTGGCCAAATCATTCGCTCGAACTGTCCAGAACGTTCATCAGAACAATAGCCAACAACTATGGCTCGGTGAAATAGCGCATTGTCACCCATAAAAATTCCATCGTTGTTTGGGAACATGAAGTCCACGAATGGCTGTAAATGGTCTCCATGTAAATACAGCCCATGCCATTATGAAGCCACCACCAACTTGCGCAGTGCCTTGTTGACAGCTTGGTCCGTGGTTTCGTTGGGTCTGCTGCAGTGTCTAACCCCACCATCGGCTTTTACCAAATGAAATCGGGACTCATCTGACCAAGCCACGGTTTTCCAGTCGTGCAGGATTCAACTGATAAGGTCACGAGGCCAGGAGAAGCGCTGCAGTTGATGTCGCGTTGTTAGCAAAGGCACTCGCGTCGGACGTCTGCTGCCATAGCCTATTAACGGCAAATTTCGCTTCACTTTCCTAACGGATATATTCCTCGTAGGTCCCACATTGATTTCTGCAGTTATTTCACGCAGTGTTTCTTGTCTGTGTCTGTTAACACTGACAACTCTATGCAAACGCTGCCGTTCTCTGTCGTTAAGTGAAGTCCGTGGTGAAAGGCAATGCCTGAAATTTTCTATTCACGCCACACTCTTGACACTGTGGATCTCGGAATACTGAATTCTCTAACGGTTTCCGAAATGGACTGTCCCATGCCTCTAGCTCCAACTCCAGTCCCGCATTCAAAGTTGTTAATTTTCGTTGTGTGGCCATAATCACGTCGGAAATATTTTCACTTGAATCACCTGAGTACAAATGACAGTTCTTCCAATGCACTGCCTTTCCATACCTTGTGTAGGCAATACTACTGTCATCTGTGTGTGGGCATACAGCTGTCCCGTGACTTTTGTCACCTCAGAGTATGTGAAAGGACGTGAATGTTCGAATTATACAAACAGAATTCGTTGTATACAAGCAGCATACGATATTGTACACAGTGACAAAAGGAGACCACATGAGAAATACTCCTGTTGGAGCTGAAAAACGGCGAATGTGTTCTTCTTTAAAAAAACTGAGAGAAAAGTGGCGAATAACCTGCCTCAGCCCTCATTCTGTCTCCCTCACCAAAAGTTTTAGCGTGTGAAAATATTCACGCTTTATTGAGCCGAAAGTGAGTAGCAGAGAGACAGTGACGATGGAAGAAAGAGAGAGGAGTCCGCAATCGTCAGTGAGAGATATTGGGAGTACACGAGAAAGAGAGATGGATGGAAACAGCGGTGGGAGCAAAAGAGAGTGGAAACATTAGAAATGAAGAAGAAATATGAGTGAAGACCATACAAAGGCACGCTTGGGGGTTCTAGACACCGCCCGCCCCATCTCACCCCCCCCCCCCCCCCACCCGACCCCCACGCCCACCCCCACCCTAGGCTGGTGAACTTGAAAAATATTGATGAATTCTTCTTGCGTTATCAGCAAAGTGGTGGCGTCGCCTTGTCGAAACGTTTCAATGAGTTTCGTACCCATCACCTTCGCCAGAAACGTTGCGAAAAGACGACGCCACCACTCGGCTGATAACCCGAGAAGAATTAATCAGTGGAATACGCCGAGAAAGACTGAAAACGAAAAATATTCTCTTCTATCTCGATCCCCCCACACCTACTTGTTGAAGTTTTCTAGTCTCTGGGGCAAAACCCTGAACAAAGATTCCCCAAGGACATGTGTGGGGAGGAGACAATGATGTCTGAAGAAAAAGACAGCAGCCTAAAAGAGAGAAAGAAAGAGACAGTAGCAATAATCCAGTTGACAATGTTTCGCGGGAAGAACGACTATTTTATATTCGTGATATTTTCCTGAGATAGGCGTAGGAGGAAACAATATATTCGTTGACTCTTTCCAGCAACGTACGCTCTCTGAACGTTTAATAGTAAACCATTCTGTCATGCAGAACACCTCTGTTGGAGGCTCTGCAACCAGAGGTAGCTGAGGATCGCTGTGACGGTTTCACGCTTGCTAAATCAGCCTGCAACGATACGTTCTACACTTATTTTCATGTTCTCTACTTACTTCACCAAACCCATTTGAAACAGACTGCAGACAGACGAGTGGTATGGAAGTACTGGTCGACCGAGTGATTTGTAAGCTACCGCCTTTGTTAACAGACTACGTTTCCTGAGGATTCTTCCAATGAATCTCAGTCTGCATCTACATTACCCACGATTAGTTTTATGTGGTCGTTCCACTTCAGATCGCCCCTCATGCATTGTCCTACATTCTTTATGGAAGTAACTACCTCCTGTGATTGTTTTGCAATTGTGTAATCGTCGTGTAATCATACAGTAACAGGTCTTTCTGTCTGTCAGTACGCAGGGGTCTGCAATCGTGTAATCATACAGTCACGGGTCTTTCTATTTGTACGCACGCCGTATATTACATTTATTTATGTTGGAGGTCAACTGACACTCCCTGCACCAGGCGTCAGTCCTCTGCAGGTTTTTCTGTATTTCTCTACTATCCTCCAACGTGGCGACTTCTCTGTTTACAACAGCGTCAACCCAAAGAGCCTTAAGGGAACTCTGACGATATCCGCTTGGTCATTTCCATGCACAATGAAAAGTAATGGTCGAATAATATATTGCGTTGGTGTACCCCCGAACTTACTTTTACATCTCCGTTGGGAATGACTTGCTGTATTCTGTTTGCTAGAAATTCTTCAGTTCAGTCACACAGCTGGTCTGATATTCCGTGGTCTCGTATTCTGTATATTAGTCCGAAACTGCACCGAACGCCTTCCGTAAGTTAAAGAACACGGCATCTACCTGTGCACCTACTGCTTTCTGGGCTTGTGGCCGAACAGAACGAGCTAGGTTTCACACGATCGCCGTTTTTGAAACCTATCTTGATTCCTACGGAGGAGATTTTCGGTCTACAGAATGTTATAATATACGAGCAAAAAACATGTTCCAAAATTCTACAACATACAGACGCCAAACGCAAAGGCCTATAGTTCTGCGCATTTGTTCAAAGACCCTTCCTGAAAATGGGAATGACTAGCGCTTTTTTAGAATCATTAAGAACGCTTAGCTCCTCCAGAGACCTACTGTGTATTACTGCTAGAAGAGGTACAACTTATTTCGCGTACTCTATGTATAATCGAACTAGTGCCCCATAAGTTTCAGAGGCCTTTCCTCTGTTGAGAGATTTCAGTTATTTTTCTATCCCTAGGTTATTTATTTCCATATCTGTTATTTGGTCGGTAGTGCGACGGCTTAAAGGAGAACTACAGCGCGATCTTCCTCTGTGAAACTCATTTGAGGATTTTTGTTTTCCATAGTCATCAGCCACTTTAGGCCGACAAGACGCCAGGGAAATAAATGCCCTTCAAAATGAAGCCCACTGGACTGGGTGAGTTTTATACAACGGAGTGAAGCGGGCACTGAATGAGTTCGATGCTAACGACTTCCGCCTCACTAGCCATCAACCCCAGTGGCGTGCAGTAAACACTAAGAGCGGCTTCCGTAGAGGTTTGTGCCGTTCTCGCAATCCGACTGGTTAAGCCAAGATTCCCGTTCCCTGTGACACACAACGTTCCAACGGCGAGCCAGTTGTCGTCGAAGCATGTACAGAGTGTAGGGTTATGGAGGCGTGACAGTACTCACGTTGTTGAATCGACGTCTTGGCCCCTGACAGTTGCAGCGGCCTTGGCGTAGCAGCTTCACGGATCTACATCAAGCAATAACGTAATGAGATTTTGTAAACCTCCCTATCGCAACAGCTTCACGTTGTCAGAGCTCTGAAGAAGGCTACTGTTGCCTGGCAACAGCTCTGCGAGGGACCTTCTTATGCCGCCTCTCTTGGGTTCGCAGCTCAGAAAACCAGAGTTTTTCAAACCCAAACTCGGAGAGCACAGCTGAGCTCTCTGTGGTGACTTGCATTAGGTACAACCCAGAAGGTATGTGTGGCTTATCGAATTCCACAGACACAGCAAGCATTAGCCCTCTGCCCACAAGGCAGACTGGAAGGGCATTAACAAGGTCGGGTGGAATACCACCCAGGTAGTACGTACCACGGAGCAGGCGACCCCTCCAGTGCTGCAAGCGTGATAAGCTAGAATAACTGGGGATAAAACCTGAGCTACATCACGCATGTGAAATAAGGCAAGTAGGACAGGTGAGTGATTCTACACTCCACCCAGTGGGCAGATGGTTAACCTTTTCTCTGGTTGAGGAGCTGATATAAATTTTACCTCTGACAACCCAATTATTGTCTGTGTGAGATGTGTGGCAAGAAGCTTGAAATAACACGGTAAAGAAATATGTCCCCTCATTTAAACCTAGTGGGACAACAATAGTGACTTTGGTTTTATAATATCGCTAACAACGACAAAATATGCATAAATTTAGGCTGTGTGCGTTATTTTTATTGCACTGTATAATTTATTACTGTATGTTTCGAGAATGTGATAAGGGTAACTAAACTACATGATCATATTTATAATCTATATTTCAAGGCTCAAGTAACAAATGACGGGGATTCATATCGTTGGTTATCTTTCACTTCAATACAATAAATGAAGGACGACAAAAGCTGCACTTTATTGCTGATTGACACTGCGAGTATAATATTACAGAACGAGATAGATTTTTTCTTTTTCCTATATTTTCTTTTACATTTTACGTGCTTTTATTTTCGTGATACACTGAAAACATTGTCTCGGAATGGGTTTTGTAAATATAACTCTCCGTACAACTATGTTTCTGGTTACGTAATGTAGTTGCTATGAATGTGACTGCCATGTTCATTTATCCAGATGTACTATGCCTTCTTATTTGTTAACGCGTTATGTGAGTTCATTTTTTAAAGGACAGAGTGAGATGAAATACGAGGTTTGTCAAAAACATATCCGACGTTTGATTTTCCCGTAAAGGAAGACTTTTATGCGCATGCGTGAATTTTGTATCTGCCTTCCAGCGCGTCAATCGCTGCCTGTCGGTCGCTGAGTGAGGTTCTACACAACGTGATCGTCGGATTACTGATTCTCGCAAGATGACTGGACGAGTTGAGCAAAGATACTGCATCAAATTTTGTCAAATGCTTGATGATTTTCAAAGCGAAACAATTCGTAGGATTCAGCCTGAAGAAGATGTGATGGGTGTAATAAAAATTAAGGAGTGGTTCAACCCATTCAAAAACGGCCGCACATTAGCGGCCAGTGACCAGCCTCTGGCATGCCCCAGACTGCTCGGATAGCAGCTGTTGTTGAGAGGGTGCAAAATCTGGTAATGGCAGATAGTCGTTTGACCGCGTGGGAGATTGTCCAAGAGGTTGGAGTGAATAAAGATTCTGCATATGCAATTTTGCCTGATAATTTGAACATGCACCGAGCGTTTGCGAAATTCGTGCCCAAGTTGTTGTCGCTGAAACAAAAAGACATCCATTTTTAAGTTGCACAGGGCGTTCTGGACGCCACCAACACTGATCCTGGGTTTCTGAACACCGTGATAACTGGAGACGAGTCGTGAGTGTACGGGTACGACCCAGAAACAAAAACACAGTAGTCGCAGTGGAAGCATCCCGAGTCTCCAAGGCCGAAGAAAGTGAGGCAGGTGCGAAGCAAAATCAAGGTGATGCTGTCTTCTTTGATGTCCGTGAAATTTCGCATCACGCATACGCACTGGAAGGACAAACAGTGGCAAAGGAGTACTATCAAGTCGTTCCAAGGCGACTCCATGACGCAATTCGGCGCAAAAGACCAGTCACGTGGACAGCGAAAAACTGGTAACTGCATCACGACAACGCCCCCGCACATTCATCCCACTTGTTCCAGAATTTCTAGGCCAAACATGGAATTACAGCTGTTCGCCAACCTCCCTACTCTCCAGAAATGGTTCCTTGCGACTTCTGGTTGTTTCCAAAATTGAAGACGCCAATGAAAGGACCCCGTTTTGAAAGTAGAGAAGAGGTAATGCGGAACACGACGATGGAGCTGAATACTATTCCAAAAGAAGACTTCCAGAGGTGTTTCCAGCAGTGAAAGGATCGGTGGGCTAAGTGTGTGCAAGCACAAGGGGCCTACTTTGAAGAGGAGTATGGCCCCAACCCCGTCAGGTATTCGAAATATTCTCTCTGGCCTCGTAAAAGTTTTGTATAAAACTATAAATCGATGTAATTAGAATCTTTGGAAGTATTATCTGAGCGAGATGTAAGAGTCATGTGGAATTATATCAGTAGGTCGACAGAGGCAGGCAACAACAAAGAGTCTGGAACGAAGAGAACACAGAGATTGTCGTGCTGCGCGTTTGCATTGTGTTTGTCGCCAGTGAAATATTTTTGTTTGAACGGCGCAACTTTTATGATTTCGACATTTACCGTGATTAAAGAATAGTAATTGCACGTGCCGCATTGCTCATTAGCCAGAACAGCACTTTCTCTCATTAAGTTTAAAACTATGATGAGCACGACATAAATGTAGCGTTTTCGATTGTAGACAGCACAGATTGTTTAGTCCATACCACGGACTGTGAAATCAAAGAGTTAACATGGTAATGCATTTTCTTGTTGTATACAGAAACAAAGACTGTCTCATGGGCCCCTACCACCACGGCACAGCGCGTCCTCAGATTGCGGATAGGGGATACGGGCTTCAGATATGAAGGGTAGCTGCGAATACAAAAAAATAAGCAGTCGCGGACAGCCGGTGTGGAGCAGGCGATGGCGTGATGAACCATCACTGTTTCTTCTTCTCTTACTATCAAATCTATCCATCAACAATCAGCAACATTAAAGGTCATGAGTCCCTTTGAAGTAAAATATTCCGGAGGTAAACTAGGTTCCCATTCGGATCTCCGGGCGGAACCTACTTCGAAGAGATTCAGGTCGAAAGGAACTTTCAGGTTGGGAACATGGAACGTTAAAAGTTTGAACAGGCCAGGAACATTCCAGACATTATTAGACGAATCAGATAGATACGATGTAGACATTACAGCTATTCAAGAAACTCGGTGGCAGGGGGAGGGGAGCATAAAGAGGGGTAACTATGCATTTTTCTATGAAGGTGCGGATGCTCACAGTTTCGGAACAGGTTTCGCAGTACAGAGAAAAGTGCCTCACGCAATCAGAGATATAAGGTTCATTAGTGACCGACTATCAGTTATAGTGTTGTCCAGCAGGTGGAATAGACTAGTAGTAATTAATGTACACGCACTGAAGAGATTGTTAAAGACTGCTTTTATGAAGAACTAGATCAACTGTGGGATGAGTTCTCCTCGTATGATACAAAATTAATCATAGGTGATTTTAATGCGAAGATTGGGAAGGAGGAAGCATTCCGGCCTACAATTGGGAAAGAAAGTTTGCATAACATTTCGAATGATAATGGCACAAGGGTGGTTAATTTTGCTGTTTCAAAAGACATGATTGTTGAGAGCACGTATTTCAAAAGGAAGGACATTCATAAAGCAACTTGAGTCTCTCCGGATGGACACACCCGAAACCAAATTGATCATGTTCTTGTAGATCGAAGATGGCACACTAGTATAGAAAATGTTAGGACTTTCAGGGGAGCAGACTGCGATTCTGATCATTTTCTTGTAGTTGCCAAAATTCACCAACGGCTATCTACAGCAACTTCAAGGTGTCACAATGCAGAACTTGTTAGGTTCGACAATGACAAGCTAAATGATGAAAACTTTAGAAGAAGGTACATGATAGAAATTTCAAATAGGTTTGATGCTCTCAGGACACACGAAGATCAAGACGAGGATGTAAATAAACAGTGGATCACTGTGAGGTATAATATCAAAGAGGCAGCGAAGGTCACAATAGGTACAATTAAGAAGAACAGGAGGAAACCGTGGTTTGATGAGGAAAGCAAGAAATTGGTAGAGGAAAGGAGAAAAGCGCGATTAGATTGGGATAGAATTGGAGACAGAAAACGAGAGGAGTTCTTGAACTTGAGAAGGGAAGTTGGTCGTTGGCTACGGGCAAAGAAGAGGGATTATTTGACCAATCAAATTACAATAATGGAAACAAACAGTAAAACAAAAAACATAAGGGAACTTTACCTAGACATAAATGGGTATAGGGAGGGCTTCAAGACTAGGACAAATGCACTTCGAGGGGATGCTGGGGGAATACTGACAGACCCCAGTGCTATATTAAGTAAATGGAGGGCGCATTTTGAGCATCTATTAAATGTACACCAGGAAGCAGGAAATGAGCAGGCGTACGAAATACATACAGCAGAACCCCAGATACCTGAGCCAACGTTAAAGGAAGTAAGAGATGCAATCAACAAATTTAAATACCACAAAGCACCAGGGTCAGATTGCATAACTGCAGAATTAGTTAAAAATGGGGGACAGAAATTGGTGGAAGTAGTTCACAAAGTGATAACTAAAGTATGGAACTCAGAGATGATACCTGAAGAGTGGCAGGAGTCGATTCTGATCCCAATTTTTAAGAAAGGTGACAAAATGGATTGTAGTAATTATAGAGGCATATCGCTATTACCAGTATGTTCTAAAATTTTCTCGGATATTCTGCTAAGCAGGCTTACACCATATGCAGATGAAATTGTGGGGGATTACCAAGCCGGCTTTCGGAGGAACAGATCAACTTTAGACCAAATATTCACCCTACGTCAAATTTTGGAAAAGAAATGGGAATACAATAAACCAGTTCATAATCTTTTCATAGATTTTACAAAAGCATATGATTCAGTATTGCAATCAAAATTGTACAGAATTCTTTTGGAACTTGGAATACCAAAGAAGTATGTTAGACTTATAGAAGTGAGTTTGAAAAACACAAAAGGTAGAGTACGCGTGGGGAAATTGGAGTCAGAAGAATTTGTAATAAAGAACGGTCTTAAGCAGGGAGATGCCCTGTCTCCGATACTTTTTAATTTAGTCCTAGAATATAACGTACGAATGGCAGCAGATAATTCAGAGGGTGTGGAGTTAAATGGAAATATTAAGATATTAGGGTGTTCAGATGATCTAAACATCATTAGCGATAGGAAAGAATCTGTAACAGCAAATGCGAATGCGTTAATCAAGGCTAGTGAAGATGTAGGTCTAAGGATAAGTGAAGACAAAACTAAATACCTGGTTACTACTAGAATGCCAACAGCAGTAGATCAGGAAATGTTAAGAGTTGGAGACATGCAGTTTGAAAAAGTGAACACATTTAAGTATCTAGGCGTGGACGTCACTTCGAGAAATAAGATTGAATCCGAACTGAGGTAGAGATTACGGGCGGGAAATGCGTGCTACTTCTCACTGAGTAGATTACTTTCATCACGGATATTGTCTAGAAATTTAAAGATTAGAATATACAAAACTATTATTCTACCAGTTATGCTGTATGGGTGTGAGACTTGGTCTCTCACTGTGCAAAATGAAAAGCCGTTTAGAGTATTTGAAAACAAAATTTTGAGGAAAATTTTCGGAGCAAAAAGGGATGACATTAGCGGAGAGCGGCGAAAACTGCATAACGAAGACGTTCACGAACTCTATTCAAGCCCTGACATAATCAGTATTATTAAATCACGTAGGCTGCGATGGGCGGGTCACGTAGCTCGAATGGATGAGGGCAGGGCAGCGCGCAGAGTACTGGTAGGGCACCTAGAGGGAAAACGTCCCGTGGGGATACCGAGGCGTAGATGGGAGGACAATGTGAAGGCCGATTTGAGGAGCCTAGGTATTGAAGGAGAATAGAAGGAAATAGCCCAAGACAGGGACAGATGGCGAAAATACGTTGCTGCGGTAATGGACTTTCGAGTCCGGTATGACCAGTGAGTAAGTAGGTAAGTATACAGAAACAAAGAACTTCGAGTTCACAGGGTGCTGACCGCTGCGTAATTGAAGTGATTACGAAGACAATTCTTCATGGCACAGTTTGTTCCAAGGCATAGAAGATATTCACTCAGAAATTGGAGGAGGACAGTAGAGGAAATAAGAAACTGTTATATAGGGTTATCAGAGGTAACAGGAAACCAATGAATACCATAAAAGAAATTTTATGGAATTAACAGTGTATGACCTGAAGCGATTAGCATTCCACTTGGCAGAGCACAACAAAACACCACATCGTCTCAACAAAGATTCTGAAGTGGCAGGCAAAGACTGGGTGGGTAAGATGTCAGAGCTGTAAACGCTGGGCTCATGAACTGTGCGCTAAATGTGATGACGACGATGACAACTTCATGAGCGAATTTTGTACATGACTTAATGATGTTTCTGAGTGGATAAATTGTGAATGAATTAGACTGAAATAGTAACCCATGATTAATCGTTTATTTCTCTGTTTATATCATTAAGTATTGTTGACCTTTATGTGCCAACAATGTATTGCGACACATTTCTTTTTCATATGTGTTATTGTTCTAATAATAACCAATGGTGAAATAAAAACTATAAGCCTATCCATTCTTATAAAACTAAACAAACTATTTGGGAATGGTGGCAAAGGTCTGGCCACTATACCCCATTAGGTAGGAAAAAGTGGCCACTATGTAAGCATTCAGACAAACGTTTATATATCCTATAAACATTTGGAGTGATACCTTACAGTATGTAGACTCGAGGTGTATATGCCACAAACTTCAGTTAATATCCATGATTTCATGAAAATTCAACTTCACTTAGAGTGACCACTTTACCCCACCTTCCCCTATGAGTAATTATAGAAGCAGAGAGGAAAAATTATGCATGCTACATATGAGATGTAGTAAACAAGTCGCAAGAGACTGAACTGATGTTTTTCTGCCTTCACAAGCCTGACATCACGCGACATTACATTACATAATTCTGATCGTGCTAGTGATGTGATTACCTGATGTCAACAGCCGGCCGGGGTGGCCGAGCGGTTCTAGGCGCTACAGTTTGGAACCGCGCGACCGCTGCGGTCGCAGGTTCGAATCCTGCCTCAGGCATGGATGTGTGTGATGTCCTTAGGTTAGTTAGGTTTAAGTAGTTCTAAGTTCTAGGGGACTGATGACCTCAGAAGTTAAGTCCCATAGTGCTCAGAGCCATTTGAACCATTTTGAACCGGATGTCAACATTTTAAATTTTATGTTGGATGGGCCGTAAGCTCCAGAATTCCGCTGTCTTGGCGGCGACTTTATCAGCTGCTGCATATAGATCTTCTGTGGTGCAAGTATCAGTCCGATTTCTGCAGGCTAGGAGCTGTTGTGAGTGTTGCAGGTCACCACACTCGCAGGACTCATCTTAAGTCACGAAGCCTCACTTTATGAGGTTGGCTTTCGTAGCTTTTTGGTGGAGTTCCAGGTGCTGATGGAATTGCTAATGCTGGTGCACGAAGCCCCTTCTTGACTTGGTCTTAGGTTTTCGTTGTTCTTATCCAAACAGGAGGTGTCTGGGGTCGATTTCCCGCTCCTTTTCCTCTATTTCTGCGACTCTTATGCAGATGTCAGGTAGCGATGCACCCATAATTTGATAAATTTTGGTGACAGTAGTTGGTTGTAGGCAGCCAGTCACAATGTAGTGCACGGTAGAATTTTTTATTGGTTTTACTATTTTGTATATGTCCTGGACACATAAAATAAATAAATACAATCTGTAGTTAATCGATATCATGTGTTCCGAAACGAGTAAATTACGATTGACTATGCTGGGCCAGTTAGCGTACGCCAACATATACAGTATATAAGGTGTGTTTCCCCACTCTGTAGCCAGTTCAAACTCAAATATAGCAAACAAAGTAATTTGATGCCTGAGATTAGACATTGTAACGATATTGAATTGAATTCGAAGTCACAAAAATTTAGTTTTAAATAAAAATATTGTTCACAATCAAGTTATCGGAAGTACAATGGGGGAAAGTGATAATACAGCCCATACATCTCCAGTGCCCTCAGTAACAGTGTCCGTGTACAAATACCGTAGAAGGAAAGGTCAGCAATGAAATCAAATCAGTTGAATCGTAGAACAACAAAATGTGCAGAACTTGAGTATAACACAGATGTGACAGTTGACAGAATTGTGTTGTACATGGATTTCTAAATTGACTTCAAAAAAGCCAAAACATTAGGAAAGTCTTCAATCTACGAACATCTGCTTCGATGAATAAGGAACATACGTGAAACTTTCAACAAATTACATCATCCGGTTCTGATCGCTTCATGGATCACGCTTCGTTGGTTCAGAATTGGGGATTTAGACAGCTACGGTGCGGTAACTAATGTGTTCGAGGGCCTTAGGTTAATTACTTTACAGACTCTTCCATGCATGAAGTAATTTTCTGGCACGTCACTACTAAATTGTTGTCTAACAGTATCGACAAGCTATTTACTTAATAGCTTACACCTTATCTAGGCGAGAAAACGAAGGGCCATTAAACAGTCAACAGCGACGTTGAGAATCTTTAATGACTCATATACAGGGCGGTTATAATTAAACTTTCGCTACTTGAGAGGGCCCGCATGAAAAATCACTGGTCGTAGGACAAAGAAACTTGAAACATTTTTAAGGACATGCGGAAGAGAAATAAAGGGAATAACCAGTAAACCATTGAAAGAAACACATTTTGATTTCCACATGAGAGGGTAAAAGTTGTTAATACAATGTTTACTCTCCAGGTTACGAACGTTACTCGATGTGACGATCATCTGCATCCACGACAGCCTGCAACCGCCCTGGAGATACCGTTTGACAATTGTTCGCAGCACTTCTCCAATGGTGGACCGGCTGTCATGACACACGCAGCTCGTGCATTGCTTGAAGTTCGCACATTCCTTTCAGGATTCTCCGCCGTGGCAACAGTAAATTCTTTAAAAAACTGTGGTGTAACTGGCCGTCAGACTCTTCCAGGAGCAATTAAGTTAATGCCAAATTCCAGTGCGGAAAGATAACTTCTCCGTACTCCTTTCATGCGTCGATGCTGGCGAAGAGCACAACCACTACTGCTGTGGTTTTGATAAAACAGTTTTGCCCACCTTGTCCAGGCCAATGTAAACTGCCTGCAACTGTGATTGACATTGATGCTTGTGTTTCAACCCTATATCACCGTATTAGTAGCGGCGTCTAAAGGCAAGTCATGACACTAATACTACCAACAACGCAAATCCTACAGTGCACAGTCTGAAAATTGCTCTTATTTAAGTGGATATCCATACGGTAAATGGTTATTCGTACACACCGGCTCAATCAGTGAAGTTTAATTATAGCCACACTGTATTTACTCCTTCCGGGTTACGAAGGATTACGCGTATCTCTCAAATTTATTACAACACATAGAAATGGAAATTTGTGATGTTAATTTTTAGTACGCCGGCACAAAGCTCTAGGGTTACTGAACTATACATATAGTGCCGTTACTACGATGTCAAAATCTTATGGCCTAGAAATTTTGTGCATTGGCTTCTTCCTTCGTAGCTCATATTTTTCCGTAAATATGCTATCGGACTTGTAATAATAGTTCTCCGAAGAAAAACTCCTAGCCTGAATGTTTGGTAGGTGGTAATTTTATTCCCAAAGCGCTTTGATTACAGTGAATTACACATTATAAATTGCTTTGGTAATTTATTTAAATTCGTTAAACACTGTAACATGTTAGTTCCACTCCGTTTGAATCAATTCCTCTGCGTATCAAAGCTGCCCTGAATTAAAATTTTATGTTCCGTGCTTTGGTGCTGACTGGTCTAAGTGTAAAATTTTTCAAGTCCAAAGACATGATACTGCACATTAGTTCAAATTTAACTCAGCATTAAAAGGGGCACGCTGTTTTCTGATTGTCAATAGCAAATAATTGCCATTATGCCTGTTAAGATTTACCTTTTCCAAATTCAAACGTAATTATGCATTAAATTACATCCACATACGTGTCAACGCATACTCAGAAAATCTGAGATTTGCACATATGTACCTATTCTTCACCATGGGAAGGAGGCAAGGTTAAAATAAAGCCAAACAGAGGCTAATAGTTTATCAAACGTTCCACGATAGTTAATTAAACAGAACTTGCATTTTACTTCTCTGTTCTAGCTGTTCACATATTCTTTAAGATTTTGTTGCCTGCTTTAGTACATATTGCTGACTCAAAATTATTACATACCAGGAAACTGCCGAAGCTAACCAGTGACATGCTGCATTTCCACAAACCAACTGCTCTTGCTGACTTATTAGTCTATTAAGCAGTGATGTTGTCAATTTCGAAGCTAGTCTGACGTTTAATGAACTCAACAATAATACTCAAAAGGCAGGAAGTAGAATGCTGTCGTGACCCATGAGTACTCAGTGGTGTCGTGCAAGTCCCCAATGAAAATAATCCACTCGAGTGCATGTCCATTTCAAGATAGATCGCTATACATTCGCAGGTCGTTATCGTACATAGGTGCCCTAAGAAAAGGAGAGAGCAGCGGTTTGCCAAGAGTCACAAAGGACCTCAGACGATTTTTTTTTCCTGTGAATGCTATCGTGGCTATCTGTAGACAGGAAGCTTCACTGGGCTTTACGGCTGCCCGACTTCTGACAGTGCTGCAGATGAGTCGGAAATGCGTCTTGTTGGTCAGTGCATAGTGTTTCTGTTTGTGTCGTCTATAAATGTGTCAGCTCCTAAAATGCCGTCTGAGGGTCATCTTAGATTTTTGTGGACAGAATTTGCGGGTTTTTGGCATAATTAATTTGAGAGATTAGGGAGAGAAGACTTTGTTTTCGCATGAAATTCTATGAACTTTTGTTGAATAACTTGGTGTTCCATAATGTGAGCATTGAGGATATAGTGGGGAGCATGGCTGTAACTGGAAGTAATTTGTTTTTTAGAGTTTGCAGACGTTTAGTGCTAGTGCCAGCGGCCGCTGACGACACTTCCGAACAGCGCAAGATGGCCAGAAGTATGATGGCATGCCAGGTAGTTAGTTTTGCGTCGTCTGATATTCTGTCACTCTTGAAGAGCGAGAAGAACTGATGAAGCATAGCGCAAATCTTGGGTGAAGTAGAGCGCGAATCTTGTTGACTCAACTGTTTGTGGGCGATAATCAAGTCAATTTCATGTCTATAGCAATTTCAATGCACTGGACTGAGTCTCCGTGCCACCAGTTGTGTTAGTAATTTGGTCGCTTGAGCTTGATAGTGTACAAAATTGCATGATATTTTTTATGGTTTATTTCCATTTTCCAGACAGAGCATCACTGGGTGATTTTCTCAAGAGGTCTCAGGACGTGCCTAACAATACACACTGAGGTAACAAAAATCATATGATACTTCCTAATACAATGCTGAACCTGCTTTTGCCCGGCGTAGCGCAGCAAAGTGTCGTGACATGGATTCAACAAGTCGATAGAAGTCCGCTGCAGAAATGCTGGGACCGCTGCCTCTGTAGTCGCCCATAATTGTGACTGTGCGACTGGTGCAATATTTTGTGCACGAACTGACCTCTCGAGTATGTCCCACAAATGTTCGATAGGATTCATGTCTGCCGATATGCTTGGCCAAATCGTTCACTCAGTTTTCCAGAATGTTCTTCAAACCAATCGTGAACAACTATGGCTCGATGACAGGGTGCATTGTCACCTGTAAAAATCCCATCGTTGTTTGGGAACATGAAGTCCATGAACGGCTGCAAATGGTGTCTAAGTAGCAGAAAACTACAGTTAAACACTGCCCACACAATTATGGAGTCACCACCATCTTGCACAGTGCCTTGTTGACGTCTTGCTTCATTGGCTTAATGGGGCCCGCGCGACAGTCGAGTCCTACCATCAGCTCTTACTAGCTGAAGTTGGAACTCATCGGACCAGGCCAAGGTTTTCAAGTCGTCTATCGCCCAACCGATTTGGTCACAGACCGAGGAAAGAGGCTGCAGTTGATGTCGTGCTGTTACCAAAGGCAGTCGCGTATGTCGCCTGCTGCAGTAGCCCATTAACGCCAACTTTCTCTGCACTGTCCTTACCGATATGTTCTTCGCAAGTACCAATTTGATGGATTTCACGCAGTGTTGCTTGCCTGTCAGCACAGACAGCTCACCGCAAAAGCAGCTGCTCTCGGTCGGTAAGTGAAGGCCGTCGGCCACTTGTCCCTGGTGAGTGGTAATGTCTGAAATTTGGTATCTTTGACACTGTGCGTCTCGGAATACTGAATTCACTAGCGATATGCGATATGCAAAGTCCTATGCGTCTGCCTCCAACTACCATTCCGTGTTAAAAGTCTGTTAATTGCCGCCGTGTGGCCATAATCACGTAGGAAACCTTTTCATATGAGTCACCTGAATACAAATGACAGCTCTATCTATTCAATGTCCTTTCATACCTTGTGTACGCGATACTACCTCCATATATATATATGGAGCATATCGCTATCCCAGACTTTTGTCACCTCAGTGTGCAGTAGTTCAGGTTGCGGTAGAGGCTGAGTTATGCAGTATGACCCGGGTACTGGGTGATTCCACATCCCCCTTTCCTCTCCTGCTGCTTGGGCATGATAATGTAAATGTAATACAGCACAGGCTCCAGAACCGAACCCTGCGGCCCCGAGCTATAAACGGTTTTATGGTGTTGCTATGTCTTTAGAAACTAAACAATGATTTTTGGGCCGGCCGCTGTGGCCGAACGGTTCTAGGCCCTTCAGTCCGGAACTTCTCTGCTGCTACGGTCGCAGGTTCGAATCCTGGCTCGGGCATGGATGTGTGTGATGTCCTTATGTTAGTTAGGTTCAAGTAGTTCTAAGTTCGAGGGGACTGATGACCTCAGATGTTAAGTCCCATAGTGCTTAGAGCCATTTGAACCACTTGAATGATTTTGGGCACATGTTTTGAACATCCCACGGCACTTAATTTAAATAACATGTCACCAAGCGACATACGGCCAAAAGTTTTCAGACAGTCGTTTCAAATGCAACGGTTCGTGGCGGAACACTCGGTCACTTTGCTAGCGTCTGGCAGTGAAGCCGCCAAAACGAGTTTTGGATGCCGCCTCTGTGGCGAGTGACGCAAGAGCTTATGGAAATGGCGGTCGGGATCGCCAACCTCTGGGTCAGCGGTGCCCGTTAGCGGAGCACACCTAAACGACAGACAGACGCCAGTATGTGTGTGTGTGTGTGTGTGTGTGTGTGTGTGTGTGTGAGTCCGCGTGCGCTGCTCTTGTTCACGCCTAGTGGACGGACTGTCTCGGATAAGACAAGCCACGAGCCCAAATAAATACAATAAGATAAAAACAAGCAAGTCAGCAGGTTACTTCTTCGCAACATGCACGGTGCCCAAAGGTACGAACTTTTTACAACAGACAAACTTTTCAGAAGAGGAAATATAAATCACAAACATGTTGTATATTACCAAACTGAGTGTAAAGCCAGTTACATAAATATGCAGATAAACCGCCACAGGTCGCTTAGTATCTGATCTGTTACTCGTTTCGCTCTAAGACGTGAGCATTTTGAGATTTTCATTGCCCCATTGGCTACACGTTAAAGGTTTAAAGAACCTTTTCGCAATAAAGTCAACACAAAACGAAGCTTTATATATTTGACATATTGCCGTGGATAAGTTATATAAAGGTGTCGCCTGATGAGTGGACTCTCAATAAATCACATAATAAGTGATCTTTGGTGACTGATCTGTAGATTAGTTCCAGATGGTCTCTGTGACCCAGGCAATGCTAAGTTACACAAATAATTAAAATTGTAGCTTCAGTCTAGCATTTAACGTTTGTAGTGATATTTGTTGATTACCATGCGGATGTAAAAAAAATGAAATGTAAAAATCCTCGCTATCTGTTGTTTGCAGAATGCACTATTATGATAATCCTTCGGTTTTACCGACGACGTACTTGACTGAGCTTTACAAACAGCGATATTAAATTCCAGATAGAGCACACAATTAAACGTAATCAACATTAATGTCACAGACTTTGTTTTTTCTCATTTTTTGATAATACTCCCACTTCAGGTGCAGTGAATGTAGATAAATTTCACTTTAGCTCTCTTAACGGCCGTAATTTACAGAACATAAGAACGAGAATTAAACCGAAATTCTAGGGATGCCTCAGCCCCCCTATTCGGAGCGGGAAGATTATATTGGACTTGAGTTGCGCTCTAGAAAAAACTAAGGTTCCCAGTAATTTTTATACAGTACATAAACAACGCAGTAAATGGCAGGATTACCGGTAGTATTGGTATGGAAAGAAAGGTAAATAAATGTGTAGAAGAGAAACTGGGAAACGATGACTTCTCTTTTTTTTTGTTTGTTTAGTGGTTTGTTTTGCATGCCATTAGAACCATACATCATTCAGTGTCAGTTCGTTGTTTACTTTATATCCTTACAGAATATAAACTCCATTTTATAAGTAAGTCTGAACTTTTCTATAAGTAAAGCAATTTATTTTGATGCAAAGACTATTTACATGCACGAACATGGAAAAATCTATACATATTTTGTCCTTAAATTTGTACTCTCGATGAATGCGAAATTGTTTATGAATGACAGAAATATGTTTTATATCAGATGGACGACGTAATGAAGCTATGTTTGATATAATTTTGTTTTGGGTTTTTTATTTTAATTTTTGAAGAAATTGCGTTTCTAGCACTAAATGATAAATGTGTACTGCCTTTTTAATTTTTACTACAACATCCGTTTGTTTCACTCTACAAACCAGCGATTTTCGAATAAAACTTGAATTAAACATTGACAATTTCAATTCTGCTATAAACACTGTTTATTTTTAAGTAATAGACAGGAGGATAACTATGTAGAACAAAAATGTTCTATAGGTTATGCGGCTCTTTATATATCATCTACATCTACATCTACGTGGGTGCTCTGCAAATCACATTTAAGAGCCTGGCAGAGGGTTCATCGAACCACCTTCACAATTCTCTATTATTCCAATCTCGTATAGCGTGCGGAAAGAATGAACACCTATATCTTTCCGTATGAGCTCTGATTTCCCTTATTTTATCGTGGTGATCGTTCCGCCCTATGTAGGTCACTGTCAACAAAACATTTTCACATTCGGAGGAGATAGTTGGTGATTGGAATTTCATGAGAAGATCCCGTCGCAAAGAAAAACGTCTTCCTTTTAATGATTTCCAATCCAAATCCTTTATCATTTCTGTGACACTCTCTCCCATATTTCGCGATAATACAAAACGTGCTGCCTTTCTTTGAACTTTTTCGATGTACCCCGTCAGTCCTATCTGGTAAGGATCCCACACCACGCAGCAGTATTCTAAAAGAGGACGGACAAGCGTAGTGTAAGCAGTCTCCTTAGTAGATCTGTAACATTTTCTAAGTGTCCTGCCAATAAAACGCAGCCTTTGGTTAGCCTTCCCAATATCATTTTCTATGTGTTCTTTCCAACTTAAGTTGTTCATAATTGTAATACCTAGGTATTTAGTTGAATTTACGGCTTTTAGATTAGACTGATTTATCGTGTAACCGAAGTTTGAGTTCCTTTTAGCACTCATGTGGATGACCTCACACTTTTCGTTATTTAGGGTCAACTGCCACTTCTCGCACCATTCAGATATTTTTTCTAAATCGTTTTGCAGTTTGTTTCGATCTGATCTTCTGATGACTTTATTAGTCGATAAACGACAGCGTCGTCTGCAAACAACCGAAGACGGCTGCTCAGATTGCCTCCCAAATCGTTTATATAGATAAGGAACAGCAAAGGGCCTAAAACACTACCTTGAGTAACGCCTGAAACCACTTCTATTTTACTAGATGACTTTCCGTCAATTACTCACTCAGTTTCTAAACACTTCACCGCTTCCTGTTTCTAGGGGACTCTAGTAAGACACTGAACGCACATGTTAAGAAAGCGGTCGATAGGAGGTAAACCCCGATATGTATGCAACACACCTAACGTACAGGTAACACAGGTGCGATCTTAATTGACCAGACCTACTAAGAAAACTACCGAAGTCTACTGCATTTTTGCATTAGGCTAATTACAACACACGGAGAGGCATTCACGCAATGATTTTTCCGGCGCTCCGCATATGATTCGGACGTGAAGACATCCTATTATGTGTTTTCATGCTTATTACCCTCTACCATGCACTTCACTAAATACGTTTTCGTACTTTAAATGCTACGGTAGTTTTAAAGCAAGATATAATTTTATTACCGTAACATGGGGTTACTTTGTGACAGATTTTAAGGATTGAATCCTAAATACAGTTCGATACCTTTCTCTCCAAAATATATATTTGTGCAAACTGATATCTGTAACAACAAAATTTTTACAAGTTGTTACAGTCTTGCTTCTGTGAGTAAGGCAACTTTGTGACCTCAGCGTTACTATCATACATGCAGGAAGAAAATTTATGACGACAAAGTGAACAGAGGCCTTTTTTTTCATTCATGGGTATCAACTTTCGCATATGTCGTATTAAATGTAACTCTTTTGTTTTTAGCAACTGTAACAGTGAAAAATATGGCAGCCTTGCTGTAACTATTTGACCTTGCACAACCCTTGTCTTTTAACTGTCACGTTGCTGTTTTTATTTTACTACTGCAATTTCGGCGTTTGTGACACTTTCAAGCATTAGATTTTTGACATGCAAGTTGATATGGGGTACTTACTTTGTGTGCCCACGACCTAAGGAATTTCATCTTTCACATAATAAGTTCATCCGCATCATTAATAATAAATTTTTGGTCGCCCTATAACGCTTCTAGTGTAACCGACTCCACTTAGATACGTCACTTCCCAGGGAGAAGCTGGACTTCAAGGGTGATTACCACGAAGTCTTTTGTTTTAAAAGTATTCAATCCCATGATGTCACTAGTTACTGGTTTTGGGCATCAATCGCAGAGCGCCCTCTGCTTCTGCCGCGGACAAATCCTCTACAGACCATTCCGTGTTATCTTCGGATAACTAACCGGACGCGTCTGTATTGACTGCCTCTTCTTGTGTTATTTTTTGACTTCGATGCTCTGCTGGACCGTTGCGTCTTATTTTATCTTTATCGATCGTGGTTCCCTAGCTCATCTTGGTACACGGATCAGTACAGTGTCAGCTGTTCATAAAATAAGGATGACATCTCTCTATATTTTCGTTATCTACTGACACCTAACATAAATGTTATCAAAGACTCAAAGAGTCATTTACATTTATCATCACGATGAGTGACAGAGCGTCCTTATGATATACGACTATCGCTTCCCCCCTTCCTTGCCAGGGAAGAACGTGTGTCGATAAACAACCGTATGAGCTCTGTTTCCTCATATTTTCTCGTCGCGGTCATTACATTGGAGGTATGCGGGAGGAAGTACACTTTCAGACTTCCAGCTGTGAATCTCTTCGAGATACACATCGTTTTCCTTCTAACTGCTGCCTCTGGACTTTTGTGAATATTTCCGTTCATTACTCCACATTAAGGCTATCTTTATCACAAAATAGTGGGGCACAATACTACAAATAAGATTTCTGATCACGTAATGAGTGACATAAAATATCTGACAGACAGCAAAGCAAAATTTGAAAAGAAACTGAAGAAGTTTTTCCTTGACAACTCCTTCTACTACGTAGAAAAATTTCTATTATTAAAGGGTGTAATAGATGGTGGGTAGGGTTTACTAACTCCCATCAATATATTTTTAAAAAATCTTATAAGTGTTCAGCATGTAGCCTTATTTACAACCTAACTTGCTATGTCAATGTAAATGGACTCATTCCACATAATTAAGATTTATCGTGCATAATGGTCCATGGAACAAGGAACTAACTAACTAACTCCCGCACTTATGAAAATTCCGAGAGGATGCGTGTTGTTCATCGTTGTATCTTGTCTATTTCTTCTATCACTCCAGTCTGGTAATGGTCTCCGACCGACGAGCACTCCTCAAAAATCAGTCTTGCAGGTGTTTTGTAAGGCAGGCATCATATTTTCTTAAGGTTTTTTACGAATACCGACCTGACTTCTGCATTTCGTAGAGTTAGTTTTTTATTTATTTACTTATTTATTTTTGCTAACTAGCTTACAAACCCAGCAATGCCTGAGTATTCATTTTGCCAATTTTCTATTAGAAACGAACACCAAAAATGAACTTTGTTCCTGGTGAAGTAAATGTATGGAAAAAAAATGATTTTCACGTATTCGTATTCGTGAAAACACCTCTGAAATTATGAAACAGTCATACAAAGAAATATACATCACGTACAAATGATAAGGGAGCATCCAAATAAAGAAACATGATTCAGTTTCTGTACGCTGGGCATAGCTGATTCGAGTGTCTGTCAACAACGCTATTTTTCGAACTACTCTATGGCAACGCCTCTTCATAGCTCTACAGACGGCTACTGCTTCCGCCAACAGCCTTTTGCGCTTCGCAGTTGAAAGTTGTAAAAGCGCTGTCAGATGTCAGGTATTTCCTTAAGCTAACTTGACTGTAGGAGTGTCTTAGTAGTACGGAATATATGTACTAAAACTTCATGTTGGATGCGGCTGTTTGCTTCACGTATCTCTGTGCTCCTATCTCTTGAACTACGTGCAGCACACTGTTATATTTGTGTAGGTACATTCAGACGCATAAGTGAATTCTGTCAGCGAAATACGAGGGCTATCCACAAAGTACATTACGTTTTGGAATTAAAAATAAATAAAGTATTGGAATTTTTTTATTATTTACAGATGAAAGCCACACTTAAATAGTACTTTTCTACACAGCTGCCATTAAAGGCACTTATCGTAGCGATAGACGAGCTTGGAAATTCCTTCGTCGTAAAATTAGGCCGCCTGCGTCTTCAACCACGTGGTTACCTCTTCTTGAAGCTGTGCGTCGTCATCAAAACGCTGCATAGCCAACCACTTCTTCATTGCTGGGAATAAGTGGAAGTCGCTCGGTGCCAGGTCGGGACTGTACGGCGGATGAGGAAACAACTCCCACTTAAAAGATCCGAGAACTTCACAAGTGGCATTTGCCGTGTGAGCCCGGGCGTTGTCGTGAATCAGCAAGATCTTTGAGCCCAACTTTCCCCTGCGCTTGTTTTGTATTGCTCTTCTGAGGTTGTGCAGAGTTTGGCAATACCTTTGAGAGTTTACTGTAGTGCCTCTTTCCAGGAAATCCACAAAAATCACACCTTTTCTGTCCCAAAAGACAGTCGCCATCACCTTCCTTGCCGACATTGTCTGCATGCATTTCTTGGGTTTTTGGGGGGAATTTGTGTGCCCTCCACTGCATTGACTGCACTTTTGTCTCGCAGTTCACATGCTTAACCCATGTTTCGTCACCAGTAACGATGCGATCGACTAATGAATCGCCATCTTTCTCGTAAGCGTCCAAAAACGTTAACGCTACAGCCATTCGCTGATTTTTGTGAATCTCTGTCAAGATTTTTGGTATCCATCTTGCACAAAACTTGTGGTAACCAAGCTTTTCGGTAATGATTTTGTGCCACAAACTTCGTGACATTTGTGGAAAACTCATAGAGAGTTCCGTTATTGTGAAATTACGGTTTTCGCGGACCGCGGCATCGACTTTTTCGACAAGTTCGGCAGTCACTATGCTGGGTCTTCCACTTCGCTCTTCGTCGTGAACGTTAGTTCGGCCATTTTTAAATTTTATGACCCATTGACGCACTCCACCTTCAGTGATTATGTTGTCCCTATACACTTCACAAAGCTGCCGATAGATTTCTATCGGTGTACAGTTTTTTGCAGTCAGAAACCTTATTACAGCACGCACTTCACACTTCGCGGCATTTTCAATTAACGCTGACATTTCAAACTGTCACAGTAACTCAACGGAGTACAGCACGAACCTCTCACTAGCACGGCAGGATGCCGACTGAGCGGCGGAATGCCATGACACCAAGATGGCCGCGCTAGCCCCGCCCCTAACGGACGCAAACGAAAACGTAATGTACTTTGTGGATAGCCCTCGTATGTTGCCAATAGATTTATTAGCAAAGAAGTAATAAATTTAAATGCCATGCATGATGCGACAGTTTTTCATCCACCTCAGTGTTTATGACGTCATATCTCCTAATCTACAATAATGAAGTTTTGTAGGTACATTGAGCGACATATGTGGATACTGCCTGCAAAATGTGTTGCGACTAGAATTAGTAGAAATAAACGCCATGCACCATGTGGCAGTTTTCAGGCATCTCAGTGTTAATGATGTCGTATCTCCTGAGCTACGTGTGATACCATGATATAATTTAGTATGTGCATTTAGCGGCATATGTGGATATTTCATGATAAATTTATTGCTAATACAAATAGTAGCACAGAAGTAACAGACCTGAACGTCATGCCTGATGCGGCAGTTTTCATGCCTCTCATTCTTTGTGAAGTCTTGTCTCGTAACTCTCTGATAGGTAGCTGGTTCTTACTCATACAGCGATTGTAGCCTGACAATAAGAGATATGTGCACCAAGTCTGGATGAAATTGGTCAAGTGGTTTAGCAGGAGATATGGAACACACACACACACACACACACACACACACACACACACACACATACACATACACATTATTATAATAGATATGGATTCCACTTTAGGTCACTCCCGACAGTTAGTCCTAGGCATTTTAGGCCTATTCCTGTTTCCAGTGATTCGTAGCCAACAGCGTAGTCGATCTCTTTGCCTCTTTATACGTCATGAGTTACATTTATTTATCTTAACTCTTTGTGCCCACACTATCAAAAACACATAATTTTTGAAGTTTTTCGTGGAACACAGCACCAAATAGTATCAAAATAACAGTGACAATTTTTCAGATGTTTTATTTTGTTGTTTTTACTGATTTACGAAGTTAGCACTTTGGAGCACCGTCTGGCCCTCTGGCGGCTTGCTGAGCTACATACAGTTCTCAGTATGGCAGACATTGAAACTAACAAAACAATATGCGTTGGAATGCACAAAAGCTACAAATTAGTGAATATTCGGAAGATAACTACACAGTTGCTGATTGGAATTCATTAAAATAATTTTTCTATTCAGAACAGCAGAGAAATTCTTGACTGTCGTCTAGGTTGAACCTTTCTTTTACTACATACCCACTGTCTTCCCTGTTTGCTGAAAAAGTGACAAAGTGTACACCATTATTTCCTAATCTTACATCCTTTGTTGTTAAGTTGTTATAATTTTTCCTTTTGTTGTTTGTTTTACTTTGTGTGAAAACTTGCCTTACAGCTCTTTGACTCATGCGCTATACATTTGTCTGCTCTGTCAGGCGCTGAGCAACATTTCTCCTGAACTCCAACAGTGGAATTATTCTATGCAGTTCACAGTACAGCACATTAGACTTTACAAATTCTACTTCTATCATGCCCCAGAACAGCCAATCACACCGGTTTATGGATTTCCTTCTCACACCATACGCATATTTAGGCCTGTCCATATGGTCCACAATTCCCACATTACTAAAGATGGGTACTGAATATGTATTTTGGTGCAATCCGTCTGTATTCTAGAAACAAAATTTACTTTTATTACGTGGCAACTTAAGCCAGACGCAACGATTCTTTGTCTTTCCACAAACATAGCCCAGTTCTGTAAGATTACATCACATAGCGAAAGTCGCCTCTTTATACAGGGTGGTTCCGAATTCATGGTACAAACTTTAATGGTAGGTACAGGACATTGTAACAAGGATTTATTGTATAGGAATGTATAGTCGCAGGTGACGCGGTGAGGCGTAAACAGGGGAAAGAGAAATGGAGTGATCGGTTGGTGTCACTGCCGGTAGAGGGCAGTAGATGAACATGATGTATCGCAGTAGGGACAAGCGCCATTCACAATTGTGCTGCCGTAGACGATGGGTGACTTTACGTATGCAGAAAAAGCAGACATGCATTACATGTACGGCCGTGCAAATGGTAACGCCAGAGCTGCGTTACGAATGTATCGCGCGGAGTATCCTAATCGACGAATGCCGGATCATAGAATTTTTCAACGGTTACATCGTCAACTTTGTGAAACAGGTACGTTCGACGTCAACAGACATGACGCTGGTCGATTAAGAGCTGTACGCACTCCAAGACTGGAAGAACGCATCTTGAACATAGTGGCTGATAGACCCGAGTCAAGCACAAGAACTGTTGCGCGTGACGTACATGTGAGTCATCAGACTGTATGCAGAGTGTTAAATGAAAATCGCTTACACCCCTTCCATTTTCAAAAAGTACAAGCATTGAATCCGGCAGATTATCCTCTTCGCGTGAACTTCTGCCAGTGGTTGTTGCAGCAATGTGCGTTGCAGCCGGATTTCGTAGGTCATGTGCTATTTACAGATGAAGCGACATTTTCACGCGAGGGTGTCTTTAATGCGCACAATTCCCATGTGTGGGCAACAGATAATCCACATGCAACGCGTCCACATGCGTATCAACAACGTTTCGGTATTAATGTGTGGGCTGGTATTGTGAACGACTTTTTGATTGGGCCATACTTACTACCCACGCGACTCTGTGGCGAAAGCTATCTTATTTTTCTGCAAGAAGTGTTACCAGAACTGCTGCAAGATGTTCCTCTCGCCATTCGTAACCGCATGTGGTTTCAGCACGATGGAGCGCCAGCACACTTCAGCACTGCTGTACGGAATTACCTGAATGCCACGTTTGGTGCTAGATGGATTGGGCGTGGTGGACCAGTCCCTTGGCCACCCCGATCTCCTGATTTCTCTTGCCTCGATTACTTTTTATGGGGACATCTTAAGAGTCTTGTTTATGAGACTCCAGTTGACTCAGATGAGGATCTCGTTGCTCGCATATCTGTAGCTGCTGCAGGTGTGCGTGAAATACCAGGCATCTTTGAACGTGTACGCCAATCGCTGCACCGACGCTGTCAAGCATGTATCGCTCATGGTGGACGCAATTTTGAACACTTACTGTAAACATGACACTTGTCAACAACGATTTCAATAAAATCTTTCGTTTTCCTTTCGGCCGTTATTTCCCCTGTTTACGCCTCACCGCGTCACCTGGGACTATACATTCCTATACAATATATCCTTGTTACAATGTCCTGCACCTACCATTAAAGTTTGTACCATGAATTCGGGACCACCCTGTGTACTATGAAAGTGAAAGGCCTCATGGAAAATCTTGATGTTGCTCCTCATTATGCCACAAGCCATAGTTTTCTATACTTTCAGTCTTTCCAGCAAGGCTATGGAAGTAAAAAGGTATCGAAATACGATCTCTTGTTTCCTCCTCAAATCATCTGTAGTTAACCTAAAGCTACGTCTCTCCTAAGGCATAATTTTCGAATTCCATTTCCAGAACTTCATTTCTCCCTTTATGAATATCAAAGGCAGGAATGTAGCCTTTCTGGTCTGCAATAAAGCACAGTTTGACCATGAAAATTAATATTTATCTTTTATCTGTCAAAAAATTAAAAAAATAATTGTCGTGATATCACTGTGAGGTAATTTCCAAGAATGATTGCCTATCGAAGTCACGGGTCCAAGCAATACATATCGAACACGCGATCGTAAATCGATCATGCGACTCCGGTGGTGGGTGTTGTGATAAATTATTTGTGACCGTCATTTTTATCTGTTTCTTGTCGTTCCCTTGGTTGCTCTAACTTACATACCTCTGCGAATTGTTTGTGAGTTGCTAGGGAAACCCCAAACGATTTATGTCGTTCGTGAGTGGTGTGTCTGGTGTTCTTGACGTTTCTTCGGCGGATTCTCTCACACAGAAAAATCTAATTCCACGTTTATCCAGCGTAGAAACTTGTTCGAATTTTTGTCGCAATGCGGAGTACTACCACACGAGGAAAGAAGGGACTATGTAGACCGTGGTGATGCAAAGTGTGTAAAACTTAGTAAGAACAGTTTCTATGCTGAAATACCGTTACAATTTCATTGCGGACAGTGCGGAAAACGAACGAGTATCAGGGAAAATACATGGTTCGACTCTTCCGAATTATCCATCCAGACCACCGTAATGGACTTTCACATGACGACAACACCGACGACGAGTAAGGTAAGTCGTCTCCTTTACAATTACAAGTATTTTCTAACGCTCTTCTTTTGCCGTTGCTGCAGTGATCATTATAAACATACAAACCTGCCACTGGTGTCGCAAGATCGATTTACGATCGCACGTTCCATATGTATCGTTTTGACCCCGCGACTTCGATAGGCAATCATTCTTGGAAATTACCCTAAAAGGAGTGTGGCGTTTGTGCATGTAGATCATACGCGAAAATACAAAGAAAATCATCAAAGAAAGTAACAAACCGAGCCTGTGCAGCAGCATACGGAATACGTATACATGGCGAAACGATACTTTAAAGTACCACACAGTTTTCTGTTTAGCCCGCATCTCGTGGTCGTGCGGTAGCGTTCTCGCTTCCCACGCCCGGGTTCCCGGGTTCGATTCCCGGCGGGGTCAGGGATTTTCTCTGCCTCGTGATGGCTGGGTGTTGTGTGCTGTCCTTAGGTTAGTTAGGTTTAAGTGGTTCTAAGTTCTAGGGGACTTATGACCACAGCAGTTGAGTCCCATAGTGCTCAGAGCCATTTGAACCATTTTTAGTTTTCTGTTTATTTCATAATAAAAAACTACCGATCTAAGTAACGAGGTGCACGGGGGAAAAAACAGTAATTAACCTACATTATGTCAACGGCGGTTAACTCGAAAATTTCAAACAACTAACGACAATATACATAACAACTGCGCTCGCTCCAAACCCGCTCTTCAGCTGTTGGCAAAGTTTATACAGACAGTTTATTCGAACAGAAAACTAGACCTAGAAGATGTTGAAGTATTGCCAACTCAAGAGAAACGTGCATTTAAATGTTCAGTCAGCCGTGGATGTGGGGTATATATATTTAATGGGAATAAATAAGGATTGAAAGATGTAGTAGTTGTAAGTACCAACAGGCAACAAAGGCTTAAGTGTCAACTACCATCTCCTATACTAATCTTCGATCCTCGCAAATATTTCTGTGTGTTGCCACATCCTCCTGTCGTTACAGTTTTCCTATCGACAACGGCACCGTCTGCAACCAGCCTCATGGACCCTCCGACGTCATTCACTAGGTCACTGATGTATGCTGTAAACAGTAATGATTGTTTAATACTTCCATGCAGTACTCCCGAAGTGACGCTTACATCAGTTTATGTGCTAAATTCTGTATGTCAGGAAGTTCTGAATCAGGTCACAGATTTAGTGTCTACTGCTCGCAAAAGGCTTATTTCGTTCTCTAAACGAAAGTGTGAAAATGCAAAACACAATTTATCAATGAGAATTACGTAATTTCGTTGGAAGTATTAGAAGAAAGAACTCAGCCTCTCAGGGGTTACATGGTACGGTAAGTCTCCATCGTCCACCCATGGAGAAGGTGTTGTCTGGACGTGCAGAGGTTGTGTTCGAAGATGTGGGTGTCAAAACAGGGCATCGCACCACTGACATCTTATGGGAAGATGGCGAAGCAACTAGGAGTCGAGTTACCAAGTGGGCGAGTCTGGCCAGAATGTTCTTTCTATAATGTTCAAGAATGTTGAAGAATGTTGTTGAATGTTCCAAAATGTTATACAATCATCTAGACTCTAGAGGGTTCGAGAATGTTGTAGATCTTCGAGGTAATCCGGAATTAGTGGGAGGCGTATTATTTACACATTCTGCAAATTTTAAGCAGGTACTTCGAGTTATTCCAAAATGAACTCCAGCAAATTAAATCACTTCCTTGATCTCGAGTGAGGAATGCATGGTTAAGGACAAATATGAGAGTTCAGTTTTCGTAATGAAGCGTAACATCTTGTCAAGAGGCTCTCACAAATTAGTGGAGGCACTCACCCAGTCGAATGTGTAACTACCTAAATTGAACTTATAAACGATTTATGTAACACCGTCAACAGCGCAAATAAACTAATAGAAAAATTATTTCGGAACACATTTGAATATACTTAAATTGCTCGTATGAAAGAGTCATTTTAGCAGTAAGAAATGAAGTAATTCATTACGTTAATTAAAAAATTCAGAGCAACAAATGGTCGGGAACAGTTACCAAGCACTATAACTGAAGCAAAGATAATCTCAAGAAAAGATAAAGGAAAAACAACATTTATTGAGGACCCTAGTCATGTCTATCGAATTGCGATTTCAATTCAAAAGCATGTAATTTCCAGTAAAACTAACGTTAAGTATCACTATAAATAAGACACAAAAACAAACGTTAAGGTGTCATAGTATTAATTTGACCCTATCACATTTTTTCTCGCAGTCATTTACGTGTATCTTGCTCAATGGATGGGAAACCCAAAGAATTACTGTCTCTACCCACCAAATAACAAGTTCTTAACCAAGTAACGTTATAGAATAAGTTTATTAAGTACGAAATGTAGTGAAAATAAATCAATGTTTTCTTTCACTAAATTAAAGACAGCTATATCGAGAATATGATGTTTTAGTACAGCTACATAATTTCCGCATGTAGAGGCTGACTCCTGTAGGATATTTGCAGGGCAGTCAGAAATAGTCTCAAAAGGCTTTTAACGGTGTTATAGAGTAAGTTTTGCTAGGAAACAGTTGTTAAGAAAAAATCGGTAGTTTATACTGTTGTGACTTGGCAAGACAGCCAAGTCACTATGAGATAGCCGAAAGGCACGCGTTTAAGCTCACGCAGGCTGGTGTGAGGTCTGGAACACTTAAAGGAGTTGAGTCTAGTAAAAAAAGTACGTAGCTTCTGGAATACTTAACTTTAATCCATAATTGGTGAACATCGGTCTGACGGTACATGCATCACAAAATAAATAGCAAATGATAATGGCGCCTTGCTAGGTCGTAGCAAATGACGTAGCTGAAGGCTATGCTAACTATCGTCTCGGCAAATGAGAACGTAATTTGTCAGTGAACCATCGCTAGCAAAGTCGGCTGTACAACTGGGGCGAGTGCTAGGAAGTCTCTCTAGACCTGCCGTGTGGCGGCGCTCGGTCTGCAATCACTGATAGTGGCGACACGCGGGTCCGACGTATACTAACGGACCGCGGCCGATTTAAAGGCTACCACCTAGCAAGTGTGGTGTCTGGCGGTGACACCACATATACCATTTCCAAGTTAATTAGCATTGAAGTTAGCAAATGAGGCTGTTGCACATGCAATTTCAAACGGCCCGCCCGTCACTTGTTCTCATAACGTGGATGATAGTGCACAATACTGCTGGGCCTTTGGCTCGGGTTCATTCATTGGTACACCTTACTACTGTCCAATTTTTGTATCACTCTCTTGTTTAGTTTTAGGAAACCAACGAAGAACCCGTTTGACGACGCCATCTATGGTGAGTTGCTTGACTTTGCTTGTGCAATGGCCTGATTGGCTAAATTGAATTATAATTAACTCAGAAATGGCGCAGTGTATAGAAGTTTTTATTCACTATTATTTCCACAACCCTTTTCAGACTGTTTCTGACTGTACAAACGCTAGGGATTGATCGATGAAAGGTTACGAAACAAAAAATGTTCAATGATTTTACGTCCGGAAGTGCATGGTTTCCTCGCTAGAGCCCATGTATTCAATCATATATTGTTACTAGCGGGTCCGACAGACGTTGTCCTGCATGATATTTCAAGCGATTAGGATATTAAACAAAGTATGAAATGGAAGACAAATAATACAATGATTTCATTATTCTTTGTTTTGAAATAACATCAATTTTTCTAAAAACAATTCGTTATAATTAATAATGTTTGTTTAATTTTATCTTAATGCGAGTAGATGAACAATATTTTCAGTCAACTGCAGAGGAGTATAAATAAATAAACTTGCTGGTTTCCCAACGCGAGAACACGCCACATATAATTGGGCATGTGAAAAGACCGGATTTTCTAGATCCAACCCACAAATCGCCATTGTTTGACCTTGCGACTTATTAATAGTCATGGCAAATGCCAAGCGAATTGGAAATTGCAGACGTCTGAATCGAATGGGTGAGTCTGAAGGGGTCATTGGGATTCGTGAATGAACAAGGAGAACAACTTCACCTTGAAATTTGCCGTTGAAAATTGTAGCTTCAAGAACATTGCTCATAATTTTTTTATGACTAATCTTGTACCGTCGCATAGCTTAGGTGCATTTAAATTCCGAAGCAAAATGATAGGTGAGCCAATTTTTAATCGCAAGTTATGTGGTGGCATTCCTGGTAAATCCAGCGAATTCAAAAATTCAACAGGATGGTTGACTGCTTCGTCAGGATCGGTAACAGTGTCGATCGATTTGAACAGTATCTCATTGCCAGACAATGACTGTTGTATTTTGAAGTTAATACCGTCAACATCGATATTTTTTGCTGCTAAAATAGATCGTTCAGGAAGCCACGCATGATTAATATAATTAACTTGTAAATATGGAAATATGCTTTCAATCAAAACATCTTTCGCATTTACCATGTTGCAGAAATTGTCTGGCAGTTTGATGCATTGTGTATCTCCATGCAATGGGATTGTTCCATTTCCAATGTTGAGCAATTGCTCGGAGAATGATAGTGCCAATGGATCGTTTTGCAGCTGAACACGTATACTTCTGTTAAGACGTAATGTACTGACATTTCGCCATAGATAAGATTGTTTTATACATGCGTTAATTTCATCCGCATATGTAGCGCGTGGAATGACCGGCAATATCTGTCTGAAATCACCGGACAGCAGCAGTAAGGCACCACCGAACAGTCTGGTGTTATTATTTAGAACTTTCATCATTCTATCGAGAGCTTCAAGTGAATGCTTGTGGGCCATATTGCATTCATCCCAGATAATAATTTTGCATTTTTGCAAAACTTTAGCCAAACCGGAATGCTTTTTTAAGTTGCACACTGCATCTGGATTTGTGCGAATGTTCAACGGAAATTGAGTGCTGAATGTGTAGTCCGTCCGCCATCAAGCAAAGTGGCTGCAATACCTGATGAAGCAACTGCTAACGCAATATGATTTTGTGATCGAATGCGCGCAAGTATTAGCGAGATGAGAAACGTTTTTCCAGTGCCACCTGGTGCGTCAAAATAAAAAAAATAAAAAAAAAAATAAATCCACCTTGTTCTGCTGTAATTGACAAATTAATCCGATCGTATACATTCTTTTGTTCTTCAATGAGTAGTTGCTAATTACTTTCAACGAAAGTAGTTAAAGAGACCGTATTGAACTACTGTTCGCGCTGAATCTCGCTGTTAGTGATGTCTGTTGCTGGGCGGTTAGGTGAGGGCATACCAAAATGATTGAGAGGCATATTCGAAATCAAAATGCAAATATCCTCAATCTTTATTAGCGCCTCGTTATATATTTCCGGTGAAAAATCAATATTGTGATCTTGATCAGCGATCCGAATGCGATGCAGAATGTCGTCGCTCATGGAATCTTTATATTTGTCCCAGAGGACAGATACTTGAGATGGAAAACATGTCGTCAATAATATGGCGAATAATTGGCGAATTTGATGAGGAGAGGAACTCAATGCAGCATCTGCAAGTGTAATATCCCAATGGTTGTCATCTTCCAGCAAATGTAATTCTCGACACGCATCATGATATGTGTCGTACAAAATGCCATTGACTGTTCACATGTATTGGAAGGAGGTTGTTCCAGGAACATTAACCAACAATAAACGCAAGAAGAAACATTCGCGTTGCTTTGGATGAACTGTGTATAATCGGCCTAATGTATTTACCACAGATATGCCGTTGTATCCTTCAACCGGAACGGAAAACCCAAATACGCCAAACTGCTTCATTACTGCTGATGTATTGGCCCATTTGATACCGTGTTATTTAATCGTTTTCGTTGACATTGTGAGCAGCAAATACGGCCGTATCATTGGCCTTCTGGACATATTTGCATATATATTCTATGGACTTCACTGAACTGCTGAGCTCAATGTTTATGTGTGCTTGACGATTTTACACAGCAATGGTGAATACGGAAGCACCTAGTGATTGTCAGTGTCAGTGTGCCATTTGACATACGTAATTGATGTGATTGTCCACCATGGTCAGTGTCTCTACGACGATACAATGGATAAGCATCGATATTAGCGATTGTATCATTTATACAATTGTTTGGAAAACGTTTCGTACATTTTCCATTGTCCATGCACGGCGCCGTCATGTTTATAGCACCGCATTGACTATGGATCATGTTAGCGGTAACAATCTCATACAATTCTTGATCGATATTCCGATCCGGAATTTCTGCTGAGATAATTTTATCAATTTTTTCAGACTGTATTTTGTCGACTAACCAAATATAAATATGCGCGTGTGGCAAACCTCGTTTTTGCCATTCAACAGAATACAGATGTCGTTTTGTAGTCTGCTTGAAACGGTATTAAACAATTGGACCAACTGGTTGTGATTCTGTAAAAACGGTTCTAAAATACCCACAATTTCTCGCTCCTCCCTCTGCTCGATATGGTTGTAATGGCAGCGTGAGTTTATTTGCTGCTCCTCATCATCTATGAAGTAGATCTGCAGAAATTTTGAATCTGTATCAGGCATCGGCAATAAAGAACTAATTTGATGATACACTTGGCCCTGAATCTTAACCGTTGATTGAAAATTGGACCATCCTCATTCTGAACGATTTTTCCTGCTCCAAATGTCATTTGAAAGCACGAATTGAATTTGCAAATTTTACGCAAAAACAATTTAGACTGAGATGTAGCTCCAGCCAATATTGTTTTCAATGGTTCTGGCGGCGAATACAATGGTGGCAATACAACTTTTCCAGACGCGCAGCAGAAACCGGCCGATTCAGCTTTGTATTTGAGTGCATGACAGTGTTGGCATTGTTTGTTCATAGCACCGATTACAATTTGTGAATGTGACGAATAGTGGATGTCCGACTCATATTCAAACGCAAGCCGAAGAAGTGATGCACGTGTCAATGCGCGATACACTTGCAAACGCTGTTGTTCACGTGTTCTGAAAGTGTCGGTGACTCGTTGACGGGCTGGTCTTTGTCTCAATGCATTAGCTCGAAGGCTTTCGTTGCGTTGCTCTTGACTTTCATTAGCACGTCTGATTGCAGCCTGGTTTCTTAAATTTTCATTGTCCGTCAATTGATCTTCTGCCGATCTGTTTAACCGACGGTTCTGGACTAATTGTGAATTCCGAGTCCGTCGACCAATATTTCCTCCTCGTCCACCAAGACGTGGCATTGTTTTATGTACGTAACTTACATGTGAATATAATACACTTAAAATTCACTGAAATGGGACACCTGAAATATCAAGAGACACCGTACAAAAAATTAAAACTGTCAAAATAACGAAACACACTTAATATAATACACTCAAATTAAAATGTTGAAAAATAAACGGAATCTTATGCACGTATCTTATATCTGCTACCTCGTAAGTTTCGTGGAACTATCTTGAATCGATAACTTGCCTCATTTTCTCTGCTACTTCTAAAGAACGTATCCTACCTTCTTGAACGTATCCAAAACCTGTCGATAACCCAAGCGATACTGGTTGGTCATTCTAGGCTCATTACCCCGGATTAACGGGAATCCCTACTATCTTTAGATGGGAAAAAGAGTCTAGGAATAACAATAGGCGAAAATCTAAATTGGACTGATCACGTAACGGAAATATCCAAGAAGGCATAAGAATCTCTTTATATTTTACAAAAATACAAAATGCTCTTCCCTCTGGACCTGAAAAACAAACTTGTACAAACGCTTGCACTTCCAATTATTGTTTACAGCTATGTTATCCTGCAAGGCCTTTCTCACGTAAACTCAAGGCGCCTGGAACTCTTTATGAATGACTGTGTTCGTTATATCCTAGATGTTCGCCTCTTTCATCATAACTCATCATACACTGATGAACGGAAACATTATGACCACCTTCTTACGTGCTTAATGCCTTGTTTGTCCATCTTTGGAACGAAATACATCACTGATTATTAGTATCAGGGATCCGACAGTTTGTTGGTAGGTTTGTGGAGGTATGTGGCGTTAGATGTATACGTACATGTGATTTAGTTCGCCTAAGTAACGGGTCTCTGATTTTCGTACTCAGTGACGGTGTCCGATAGCGACCCAGATGGATAACATAGGATTTACATCAATCAAATTTGGTCGTCGGGACATCATCGTGAGTTCACTATAATGCTCGTCAAACCACTGTAGCACGATCCTGCTCCGAGACACGGACATTTGTACGGCTGGAAGATGACACGCCGTCGGGGAAGACATCAAGCATGAAGGGGTGCAGATAGTTCGCTGCTGCCAGTGTGTCTTAGATTACTGCCACAGGTCCGAGGTAAACACAGGAGAATGTCTCTCACAGAGCAGTACTGCTCCCACCAGCCAGCTTCCGTGGCGCGCTGCACGTTTCGAGCTGTCGTTCACTTCGATGACGGCGCTTGTTGAGACGACCGTCGACCTACTGTAGGAAAAATATGATTCATCTGAAGAGCCGACACGTTTTCATTGCGGTCAAATTCCAGTGGTCCTGTGCCCACTGCAATCGTAACTGACGATGTCGTTGGATCAACATTTGTTCATGTAGCGATGGTCCGCTGCGGAGGCCCATGTTCAACAATTTGCGATGAACGGTGTGCTCCGAAACACTTGGGCGTGCACCAGCGTTATGCTCTTTCGGCAGAAATACCACATATCACCATCTATCCTGTTTTATCGAGCAGACAAGCCTCCGAACCCCACGTTCTGCGAAGAGTCGTGGACGTCCAACCATTTAGCGCCTGCTGCTAGTTTCACTGTCCTATCTCTTTCCGTAGATGCTCACGGCAGTATCATGTGAACATTCGACCAGATTCGCCGTTTTCGAGATACTCGTTCACAGTCTGTGCGTAATAATAATCTACCCTTTGTCATAGTCACTTGTGTCAATGGATATCCCCATTTGCAGCCCACATCTTCGCATAGGGTGATCCCTCGTCCGTTTCTGCTCCGCTTACATACAGAGCTATTCAAAACGAAGGAACACATTTCAAATATTTATTGCTTCCAAACTAAGAAAAATACAAACCCAGTTCCAACGTTCCTGGAAAGAGAGAACTACAAATTTTTATGCGTTCAGTGTGAGCACCATGTGTCACACGACAAATATCAAAACTATGACTCATTTTCTGCCATACAAGAAGCAGCTGGTATCTCGTTATCGAATTCACATCTTCAACAAGAGTCAGACGTAGGGGGGAAAAAACACAATCTTTTACGTACCCATACAAATAAGTCACAAGGTGTGAGGGCTGCAGACCTCGGCGATGAAGTTAACCTTCTCCTCCTCCTCTTCCAAGTATTTCTCTAAGAACGTCAGACGTTACGTTAATGAATCATTACAGGATGTTGCACGCGATACAAGAAGAAACAGGAGTCGATAGGAACGAGATGGGGGATACAATATTAAAATCAGAATTTAGAAGACCTTTGGACGATTAAAGCTAGAATTAGGCAGAAGCCATAGATAACATTCCATCAGAATTTCTAAAATCATTGGGAGAAGTAGCATCAAAACAATTATTTACGTTGGTGTGCTGGGTGTCTGTGACTGGCGATATACTGTCAGACTTCCGGAAACACATCGTCCACAGAATTTCCAATTGCAGGAACCGACAAGTGCGAGAATTATCGCAGAATGAGCTTAACAACACATGCTTGCAAATTGCTGACAACATTAGTATGTAGATGAATAGAAAAGAAAATTAAAGATCTGCTAGATGATGATCAGTTTGGCTTTAGGAAAGGTAAAGCCACAAGAGTGGAAGTTCTGAAGTTGCTGTTGGTAATGGAAACAAGACTGAAGGTTGCAAGATGGTCCAAGATGTTCGAAATCATAAAAATAGGGGTAAGCTATAGGGCAAGACGGGTGATATACTATGTGTATAAGAACCAAGATAGTGGAAGACCAACAAAAAAGACTGGATTAAAAAGGGTGTACATCTACATCTACGTGGTTACTCTGCTATTCACAATAAAGTGCCTGGCAGAGGGTTCACTGAACCACCTACAGGCTGTCTCTCTACCGTTCCACACTCGAACGGCACGCGGGAAAAACGAGCACTTAAATTTTTCTGTGCGACCCCAGATTTCTCTTATTTTATCTTGATGATCATTCCTCCCTATGTAGGTGAGTGCCAACAGAATGTTTTCGTAATCGGAGGAGAAAACTGGTAATTGAAATTTCATGAGAAGATCCCATCGCAACGAAAAACGCCTTTGTCTTAATGATTGTCACTCCAATTCACGTATCATGTCTGTGACACTATCTCCCCTATTTCGCGATAATACAAAACAAGCTGCCCTTCTTTGTACTTTTTCGATGTCATCCGTCAGTCCCACCTGATGCGGATCCCACACCGCACAGCAATACTCCAGAATAGGGCGGACAAGCGTGGTGTGAGCAGTCTCTTTAGTAGACCTGTTGCACCTTCTAAGTGTTCTGCCAATGAATCGCAGTCTTTGGTTTGCTCTAGCCACAATATTATCTATGTGATCGTTCCAATTTAGGTTATTTGTAACTGGCATCCCTAAGTATTTAGCTGAATTTGCAGCCTTCAGATTTGTGTGACTTATCGCGTAATCGAAAGTTAGCCGATTTATTTTAGTACTCATGTGAATAACTTCACACTTTTCTTTATTCAGGTTCAATTACCACTTTTCGCACCGTAAAGATGTTTTATCTAAATCATTTTGCAAGTAGTTTTGAACATCTGATGACTTTACAAGACGGTAAAAGACAGCATCATCTGCAAACAATCTAAGACGACTGCTCAGATTGTCTCCTATGTCATTTATATGGATCTGGAACAATAGAGGGCCCATAACACTTCCTTGAGGAACGCCGGATATTACTTCTGTTTTACTCGATGACTTTCCGTCTATTACTACGAACTGTGACCTTTCTGAGAGGAAATCACGAATCCAGTCGCACAACTGAGGCGATACTCCATAGGCACGCAGTTTGATTAGAAAACGCTTGTGAGGAACGGTGTCGAAAGCCCTCTGGAAATCTAGAAATATTGAATCAATTTGACATCCCTATTACATCATGAGTATAAAGAGTTAGTTGTGTTTCACAAGAACCATATATTCTGAATCCGTGCTGACTATGTGTCAATAAATCGTTTTCTTCTAGGTACTTCATAATGTTCGAATACAGTATATGTTCCAGAACTCTACTGCAAATCGACGTTGATTGGAATTCAGGATTATTTACTTCGTCTTCCCTGGTGA
Source organism: Schistocerca serialis cubense (assembly GCF_023864345.2). Taxonomy (NCBI): domain Eukaryota; kingdom Metazoa; phylum Arthropoda; class Insecta; order Orthoptera; family Acrididae; genus Schistocerca; species Schistocerca serialis. Next base: position 422,720,396 of record NC_064641.1, read on the forward strand.
AGGAGTTTCGGAAAACCGTGTTTAATAGCTCTGTTTTAGTGGCTCTGTCATCAGTGACTTCATCGTTGTTATCACGCAGTGAAGGTATTGATTGCGTCTTGCCACTGTTGTGCTTCCTTTATGACCAGAATCTCTTTGGGTTTTCTTCCAGATTTCGAGACATAATTTCGTTGTGGAAATTATTAAAAGCATCTCGCATTGAAGTACGCGCTATGTTTCGAACTTCTGTAAAACTTTGCCAATCTTGGGGATTTTGCGTTCTTTTAAATTTGGCTAGACTTTTTCGTTGCTCCCTCAACAACGATCTGACCAGTTTTGTGTACCATGGGGGATCAGTACCATCACTTATTAATTTATGGAGTATATACTCTCAATTGCTGTCGATACCATTTCTTTGAAAACATTCCACAACTTTCCTACACTTACATGATCCCATCGGAAGGAGTGAAGACTCTCTTTAAAAAGGCGTTAAGAGCATTTTTATCAGTTTTTTAAATAGATACACTTTGCGTTTCTTTTTGATGGTTGTAGGTGTTACGGTATTCAGTGCAAGACGAGGATGTAGTCTTTCTCCCGTACTGTTCAATCGATACGTCGAAGAAGCAGTGATGGAAATAAAAGAAAGGTTCAAGAATTGAATTAAAATTCAAGGTGGAAGCTTAAGATTCGCTGAAGACAATGCTATCCTCAGAGAAAGTGAAGAAGAATTACAGGATGTGTTGAATGGAATAAACAGTCTAATAAGTGTAGAATATCGATTCATTCTAACGAGCTGCTCGGTCACTGATGGTATCTGTTCTTTCGCACATGTTCGAAAGAACAGATACCATCTTAGTATATATATATAGTTAAGGCTCACCGGCCCCTTGACCATCTTCTTCTTCTGTGCGGGTGCACAACAAGTGCCCGAACTCTTACGGGAATCGTCAACGCGCCGCAAGTAATGAGTATAATGGGCGGGGGCACTACGAATGTAGTGCGGGACAATACGTTGAGAATGTGGGTGTCGCGGGAGGTTTGCCAGAGAAAAGTCCCTGCAGTCGCCCTATCTTCTGTGTCCTCGGTGGCTCAGATGGAGCCGGCACGGTAGCTCAGCGTGTTCGGTCAGACGTCTACGTGCTCTCTGTAATAAAAAAAAACGATCAATTTGAACGGATGTCTTGTGACGTCCGCCCCGACCAAACGCAACGAACTATATCGAAAAAAAAAAGATGGATAGAGCGTCTGCCATGTAAGCAGGAGATCCCGGATTCGAGTCCCGGTCGGGGCACACATTTTCATCTGTCCCCGTTGACGTATGTCAACGCTTGTAAGCAGCTAAGGGTTGTCATTTCATTGTAATTTCATTCTAACGAGCAGCTTGGTCACTGATGGTATCTGTTCTTTCGGACATGTCCGATAGTACAGATACCAGCTTAGTATATATAAACTTACCATAATTGGTGATAAGAAAGTAGATGTAGTCAAAGATGATGTTTGATTTTGGGGCGCTCAACTGCACGGTCATCAGCGCCCGTACGAAGTCCCAATTTTTCACTCTCCAGTTTTTTTTACGTAGTCCAATCTAGCCACTATCACGAATGATGATGGTGATGAAAAGATAAGGACAACACAAACGCCCAATCCCCAGGCAGAAAAATCCCCAACGCGGCCGGGAATCGAACCCGGGACCCCGTGTTCAGGGGCAGCAACGCTAGCCACTAGAGAGTTAAAGAGTTCTGTTACCTAGGTAACAAAATAACGTATGAATTAGGACGCAAGGAGCACATAAAAAGCAGACTAGCACTGGCACTAGGGCATTACTGGCTAAGAGAAATCTACTAATATCAAATATAGGTCTTAATTTGAGAAAGAAATTTTTGAGAATGTACGTTTGGACCATATCATTGTATGGTAGTGGGACATGTCCTGTGGGAAAAGCAAAACAGAAGAAAATAAAATCATTTGAGATGTGGCGCTACAGAAGAATGTTGATAATTAGATGGACTGATAAGGTAAGCAGTGCAGAAGCTCTCTATAGAATCGGCGAGGAAAGAAGTATATGGAAAAGAAGAAGGGACAGGATGATAGGACATCTGCTAAGACATCAGGAAATAACTTTCAAGGCACTAGAGGGAACTGTAGAGGATAGAAACTGTAGAGGAAGACAGAGATTGGGATACATCCAGTAAATAACATAGGACGTAGGTTTCAAGGACTACTCTGGGATGAAAAGGTTGGCACGCGAGAGGAATTCATGACGGGCCACATCAAACCAGTCAGAAGAATAATAGCAACTTTCTTTCTTGTTCTTTGCCCTCAACAACGAATATCTCTTTTGCAGTATGTTGAATCACATACAAGTTTATAAACTCCTTTCCCTTATTCCCAGAGAGGCACCTCCCCCCCTCCTCTCCCCCCGTAGTGATCCTTTTAACTGCTTAGTTAAAAGTCTTCATTTCGTAAGGGGCGGTAGCGTTTAAGAACATTGCTTGTAACGCAATTCAAATTTCCTTCATGTAAAAGCATCTGTTAATAAATTGAATAGATTGACTTCAGTCTTTTACTGCAAGCCGCCGAGGGGTTTTTCAGATGCATCAGGCAACAGATTAAGAAAATTGTGAAGTACGACTAAACACTGTGCTTGTCTCCTTAAGGCCGTACTGTGCTGATGGTTTCTGATGCATAAGATTAAAAAAATAGTTTTACTTGTTTTCAGGGCAGAAGTTCTTTCTACTTTAATTAACCGTTGCACTCACGGAGTACGCCATCATCAGTAGATGTGTTAAATGGCCAGCAGGGCAGTGTCACATTGTTGCCTATGTGCAGCCACAAATACAGATTAAGATCACTAGCATCAGACCACTCACTACTACCAAAGCTAACAGTACAGCCGGCACCTTATAACGTACTTACATAGAGTAGGGCTGGGGTTTAGAGGGACTCTTCTCCTGACAGCGTCAGAGTGGTTTGCCGCTTTGTTACCTACTATGCGATTCGGTTCCACATGTATTACACAACACGTCCCACAGTAAAGGTGAAATATGAAATAAAATACCAGATACTGTTTGTTTTTAGTTAATATGACTTTTTATTGAAAACCAGCTCCTTGTGAATCAACACACAATTAGAAGCTTTGAAAAATTTAATTGCGAGGGCTTCCGCGACCAGAGTCAGTCGACATAAAAGTTTCTGGGTATGGCACCTGTTCACGAAATGCTGGACGTCGGCCGCGCACCGGTAGCGTCCGCGCCTCGTGTTGACAGTGCGGTCCGTTGGGCTCCGATTGCTTGCAGTGATGCTCAAAACATCACACCTGAGCTTAAAAGGCTACGCACAACGTTTCTAGCCAATGGCTACAGCCATAAGTCGATCCACACAGCCTTATGGACGAATAAGAGTAAGCAAGATAAGCAAAAAACAGAAAAACTGCAGCCAGCATTGCGCTTACCTTATGTGAAAAATGTCACTGGCCGAATAGGCAAACACCTTCGCCGGGGTGGGGCGCAGCCTGTCTACTATAGTGGTCACAGGATCCAAAACTTGCTAGGCTCCACTATGGACAAGGTGGATGCATTACACACTGCAGGCGTGTACAAGGTGGAATGCGAATGTGGAGAGGTATACTCGTACATCGGCGAGACTGGAAGGCCAATAGCAACGCGCATTCGAGAACACGAGCGCTATATTCGACTAGGGCAACACAACAAATCTGCAGTCGCAGAAAATCAGCAAGACTGCGGAAAAGAAATAAAATTCAGCGAAGCTTGTGTGTTGGCCAAGCAGCCGGTTATGATGAAGCGCAAAATTAGAGAGGCCATCGAACAACAAACACCCCAAGAACATGAATAGAGAGGATGGACTCAGGCTTGCCCCATCTTGGCTGCCAGCAATCAGAGCCCAACAGACAGCACTGTCAACACGAGGCACGAGCACTACCGGCGAGTAACTGCCGCCGCGCGGCCGGCGTCCAGCAGTTGGTAAACAGCAGCCAACTTCCGATTCGTCGGTGACCACCACTGATGGCACATAATACAAGAGCCAATAGACAACAGATGTTACACTCTCCCTCCACCGCAGTAAATTATTAAAATAAAGTTCCCTCTCTTCTTCCTTAAGTGACCAATGGAATGAACTGTCTTTTTAAAATTATGACGTAATGGCATGCACAATGAACAGTAATAACAAAATATAAGGGACACTGCATAGCTATAATGCACCAGTAGACCCAGAAGAAGGCCGCTCCAACCGTGGCCGAAACGTTTGTTTTCACCAGCAGTACTTTCATGCAGTAAGACGAGGTACTATACCCAGAAAACTTTTATGTCCTTTGAAAAATTGTTCTAAGCCAGATACTCACCCTCTGAAAATACGTGACGTACCATGGCTTCTGGATATCTGAAACCATGTCGAAACGGTACCCTTTCACTGCCATTTTTAGTTAGCCAGAAGTCGCATGGAGATAAATCAGGTGAGTAAGGAGGATGTCCAAGCACTAAGATACATGTTCGAGTCAAGAAATCGCGTACGATCTTGCTTTTGTGCGCCAGTGTATTGTTGTGCAAGAAACACCACCTTCCTTGATTCCTGCATTCACATGGAATCCGAACAATCGTCACCGATAAGCGACTTAAAACTTCCAAGTCGTAATGTGCAATCGACATCTGACCTCCTTTGGTGAATTCCTTACGGATAATTTCTTTTGAATCAAAGAAAACAGTGAGCAGTGTACTGACACGTATTTTCTGCAGGCGCACTTTTTTCGGTCTCGGAGATTCTGGACCTTCCCTTCCGAGCTTTGGCTTTTTGTAAATGGCTTTTACTGAAAACACCATGTTTCATCACCTGATGTTTGGATTCCTAGCGACCTATTTGATCTTCAGTCAGTGATTGGGGAACAAAGCGATAACACATATTTCTTTTGCCCGAATTTTCAATCAGAATGTGAGGCACAGTATTGTTTTAGGAATTGCAGTGAACTACTCCTCATTTATTTTGACAGATGCACAACGATCATTTCGAAGAACTTCAGGTACTTATTAACCGTTTTCTTCGACTCGTCTGTCCACGATGCTGTCTCTACCATCTGAAACCTTGCACACCACTTACAAACGTTTTTAAGACTTATTGATTCACTGCCATAAATAGGCTGTATCATTTCGAAAGTGTATGTAGCACTCCTAGCCAATCAAGAAAAATGTTCGCACGTTGCTCCATCTCTCCTTCCACGACTGAAGTTCAAAATATGCTATTAAAAGTTTCTATTATTACGAACAGTCCGTTATGCCAGCGTTGTAAAATTAAAACGGCAGGCACTCGAAATAACACGCATCCGTTCACAGACGGCATTAGTAGTTACGCGAATACAGAATCCGTGACCTTTCCTGTGGGACGGGCCGTATATATCGCTTCATTCTGCTACGAAAGCCCTTTCCAATGCCACAGAAAAAACAGTCTGTATCATAATTCGACAGCTATATACGTAAAATATTACTTTGCGTATGTCCTAATATTCACTATATTGTTGTCTACAGCTTAGTGAACATCCCTCATCCCTCATATGTTCACTCATTTTAGATGTGTATAAGGTGGTCTGAGGTAATTGCCTCACCCTACATAGGCGCCCAGGGCTGATCGAGAAGGGCAAATGTATCTGCAAATAGACGTAACAAACATCAAACGTTCATTCAGATTACCGGTTTCGGAAAGTTGTATTGTCGTCTTTGGATCTTGTGCACTGCACTAGCTCCGAAGATGGCAACATAGTTTGCCGAAAGCGTTAATGTGAATAAATGCCCTACTAAAGCGCCCGTGGCATTCTGAAGTTCGTTACTTCTATTGTTACATCAATGTAGATCGCTGCCAGAGTGGACTAACGTCAAGCATATGCCATGCGCATCAATCTGAGACGGACAACCCTGGTTCCTAAACGATTCTTTCAAAAACTACAAGCGATAATGAGAAAATTTCACACTGATAAAATTTCACTTCTCTGTACGTCTTTCATAAGATGCTACACTAAAAAAAATTGTTACAAGCGATATACACAGCTTCAATGCAGCCAAGGCATCGCTGCATAAAACAAAATCGTACCCGATCCAGTCTTGTTCGAAGAAGTCCAGAAAGAAGTTGGTGGATTCCCTGCATGGTAGGAGATGTGCAGGACGGTTTCTTATACTCGCAAAAGGCCAGGGGCCACCATTTCCCAAATCTTGCCAAGTCGTTTCTGTTCCTCCTCTGATGACTCTTACGTTGACGGTACATTTCTCCTGTAAGACTGTTTTACGCAGGGTGTTTCAGCACAATGGTTACAAACTAGAGTATACCTAGATGATGGAAAATTAATGAACAGTGTATAGTCGAAAACGCGCACCTGGGTTGGTAGCGACGACACAAACACAAGAAAGGAAGGACCCGAACAGGATGAGAAAACATGTTTATTACGCTTAGTTCAGTTAAAATGCTGGGACGACTTTGGCTGCAGTATGGAGCAGTTGGCGCTCCGCAACGTCGGTCGACGCAGCAAGTGCAAGATGAAGGTTCTTTTCGCCTGGCGACAGAGGGGAAGTAGGACGGCACCGTACACGAACACGGAGTTCGTTGGTGTGCATTTGGCACACGGGGTCGCTGGTTACAGTTGGCGAGGCGCACAGCGGGTGTAAGCCCAACTTTACCCCAAGAGTTAAACTCTGGGCCACAACTTTGCACTCTTGCACTGGAGGTTGTCCAAAAGGGAATTCCTTAGCGAGGAAACACATGAACGTGAGCGAACAGCAACAACAATAACCAACGCGGTGACTGCGCTGGGACTGGTACGGAACAGTTTCGGTACCAGCACGAGGGCCGTCGCCAGTCATGTCGGGATTTCCCACAGCAGGGTGTGGCAGCTCCTGCATGACAACTCCACGCACCCGTATCACGACCAGCACGTGCAGCTACTGGACGAAGACGATTTTGCTCCACGGGTGGCCTTCGCACGGTGTTTATTGCAGAGGTGCATAAGAGATCACTATTTCCTAGCGCCGGCCGAAGTGGCCGTGCGGTTAAAGGCGCTGCAGTCTGGAACCGCAAGACCGCTACGGTCGCAGGTTCGAATCCTGCCTCGGGCATGGATGTTTGTGATGTCCTTAGGTTAGTTAGGTTTAACTAGTTCTAAGTTCTAGGGGACTAATGACCTCAGCAGTTGAGTCCCATAGTGCTCAGAGCCATTTGAACTATTTCCTAGCCACAGTTACGGTGAACTATGAGGCGACTTTCAAGAGGCAGGGAATGCTCAGCCCCCATAACACCCACTTGTGGTCGGAGGAGAGCACACCTGCAACAAGAACCCGTGCAGCTCAGAGACGGTTTCTAGTTAATGCCGGCATCGTCGGGGACCAGAAATACTCTGTCTCTTCTGAAAGTTTGTAACGGCTGTGCTGAAACGCCCTGTATAATGGCGTTGCTTATAGTTATTGTTCGTTGTTTCGTAATCGCGTTACTGAATACTGTGTAGATTTAGTGGAACATATGGCAACAGTGTTACTGTATGTCGTTGTTTGGTCGCAGTCCTATTAAAAGGCCAACTCGCGAAACCCACGAATATGAACACTATAATGTTGCTTGCTGTAGTGACATGGCTCTCAACAACATTCATGTCGTGTTCGTAATGCTATAGCAGAAAAAAGATTTATCTGCAATTTATATCACCAGCATCACATCTCACTTTCTGCAGGTACAATAAAAACTTTTGTTGTTTGCTTCTACAGTCCAAAGACTGGTTTGATGCAGTTCTTTAAGCTACTGTATCCTGCGCAAGCCTCCTCATCTCCGAATAACTACAGCAACCATCATCCATTGAAACCTTCCTAGTGTACTCGTCTCTTATTGTTCAATTGCCCCTCCCTCTTCCCTCCAATACTAAACTGACGATCTCTTGATGTCTCAGCATGTGCCCTGTCATCTGAACCCTTCTTTTAGTCAAGTTGCGTCACAAATTTATTTTCTCCTCTATTCAGTATCTCTTCGTTAGTTAAGCGAATTACCCATCCAATCTGCAGAATCCTTCTGTACTACCGCATTACAAAAGCTTCTATTCTCTTCTTGTGCGAACTACTTATCGTCCACGTTTTACTTCCGTACAAATCAACATTGCAGAAGAATTGCCTTCAGAAAAGATTTCCTATCACTTAAATTTATATTCGATGTTAACAGATTTATCTTCTTCAGAAACGCTGTGCTTGCCACACCTTTAAAACTAACCGGAGTAAATACAACATTTTGTTATACACTTGTATCAGGTTAAAGCTGATTACAAAAGGAAAAACAGAGGAGAAATAAGGGTAGAGGAAAAATAAAAATATTATCGAACTGTGCAGTAAGTTATCCTTAAAGGCGAGTGTTCGTCGGCGAAGTGTGTTGTTAAGGAGTGCCCCAGGGACGTATGATAGGACCGCTATTTTTTCTATGTATTGCGCAAAAAATTAAAGGGATAACTTTTCGAAACCAAGTAATTATCTCCCACTGGGGGTTTTAAACTTCGTGCAAAGGTACCTACACCCTTCCTCAGTGGTGCCCTGCGACGTCAACCTCGGGTTCAGCGACGCTTCAAACAGCAAAGTATCGATACATGCGAGGAAAAGGCCACAGCTCAGAAGATCGTGTGAACTGTAGCCACATTTCAGCCCTTCTTCCGACGTCACTGCGATGTAGGCCGCAACCACGACCACCAGCATTGAAATCACGCCGTTTTCCTATGTGTAGCCAATGAAAACATTTCAGACACACTGCCGCTCAGAATCAACACGAAAAGGCTCAGGGGGTCGCGTGAAGGGCGTCAATGAAACTATCCCTTTCCCTTGGGCGTTGATTCCCCCACATTTAGCGGGTGAAAGGGACACTTCGCAGCGCGACGAGCAACGGGAAGATGTTCTTGATAACCCTTGACACTGTTGACACTCTCGGACGTTTCAACCCTTCTCTAATGACATTATCGGGCTGCATCCATATTGAACGTGATCGCACCCGATTGAAGTGAAACGCGAGCTCAGTTTTTGCTCTCGTGTACAGATTGGACCACTAGGGATCGTTCAAAGCCATTCATCGAAATCTGAACGTGATCCGAAGCAACAAAGGGTACCTATACATTTTCAAGCATCCTGTTATTCGCCCTCCTGTGGCATTATCACAGGGGATGATGATTGTTTGTGCGGCGCTCGACTGCGCGGTCATCAGCGCCCGTACACAGTCCAGTCTAGCCACTTTCACGAATAATGATGAAATGATGAGGACAACGCAAACACCCAGTCCCTGGACAGAGAAAATCCCCAACCCGGCCGGGAATCGAACCCAGGACCCCGTGATCAATAGGCAGTAACGCTAGCCACTAGATCACGAGCTGCGGACTATCACACAGGAGTGCAACATTAACATGTACTTGAATAAAATGGCAAAGGGGAACCTCTAAGACCACCCCCAATTCGGCAACACCCTTGGTACCACTCACGCACCTTTGCTGAACACGTTAGGAATGTACCTTCAGAAATTTCGACGCTAAATGTCTGACGGCTGCTTTAACACCTGAGGATTAGGCAACCCCTTCGACACCCCTTTGAAGTGGTTTGACTACCTGCGGGCGCTAGAGCAGCTGTCATATGTAGATGTTGATTTCGGGTCCAGATTCAAGACTATCAGTGCACACTGTCCATGTTTAATATTTGCAACACGTGAAACGTCTATCAGGGAAAATGATGAGTAGTTCCCAAGGTTAAATAGTAGTGTTGGTTTATGTAATAGGTAAACAATGCATTAATTGTTTTGTCCATATTTCTTATGTCACTGTCACGACCTTCAAATTGCCTAAATCTGTAACAGTGAAGAAATAACGTCTTTCACTTGAACCATAAGTAACGGTAGAAATGATTGCAAGGCCTATTGTTGTAAGTCGTGTGACCAATACAATGTATGGTCTCGCATGCTGTACTAGAAACGTCTACAGTATCATTAATTTTACTCCATGATCAAGAAGAGACTTGTCTACAAATTTTTCTTCCAAGTCTGTTGTTTTTCGAGGGCACAGCCCCATAGAAAGAGTTCTTCCCGTTAACTATTCTTGAAAGGGTTGCTGAGCACCAACTGAATAGAATGGAAGCTGTAGTATAAAAACTAAAAGAACACGACAAAAAACGTTTTGGATCAACGTGGTTCCGAGAGTTCCGGAACATGTATAAAAAATTGGCATAGAGATCAACATAAACATCATTTATGCCCTTTTTATTACTCATGAAAACCACACATTGCATGTTGTACCACCATACAGTGATACCTTCAGAGGTGGTGGTCCAAATTACTGTACACACTGGTACCTCTAATATCCAGTAATACGTCCTCTTGCATTTATGCTTGCCTGTATTAGTCGTGGCATACTATCCACAAATTCATCAACGTTGGTCCAGATTGTTTCACTGCTCAAGGACGATTTGGCGTAGATCCCTCACAGTGGTTGTTGGGTCACGTTGTCCATTAACAGCACTTTTCAGTCTCTCCCAGGCACGTTCGATAGGGTTCATGCCTGGAGAACATGCTGGCCTCTCTAGTCGAGCGATGTCGGTATCCTGAAGATGTGCACGATGGGGTCGCTAATTGCCGTCCATGAAGACGAGTGCTGGCCAATACGCTGCCGAATGGTTGCACTGTCGGTCGGAGGATAGGATTCATGGATCGTATAGCCGTTACGGCGCCTTCCATGACCACCAGCGGCGTACGTCGGCCCCACATAACGCCACTCCGAAACAGCAGTCACTGACCCCCTCCGTCTAACAGGCGCTGCTCATGCATGGTTGTTTACATCTTTGGGCGGGTTTAGTGACATATCTTAACAGTCAGAGGGACTGTGTCTGTGATACAATATCCACAGTCAACGTTTGTCTTCAGGAGTTTTGGGATCCATGGTGATGCACCTTGCTGCACTCGCTGGACAGTAGTGTGTCCAAGGCGTTCAGCCTGACCAGATTGTCTCCAAACACGTCTCCGACGATAAGCTGGTTGAAGGAATATGAGATACTGATCGGTGGAGAGAACATGATGCCAATCCTGAGCGGTCCATTTGACATGTTGTCGGGTCCTTCTGTACCGCATTGCATGGTGTCGTGGTTGAAAGATGGACCTCGCCATGGACATCGGATGTGAAGCTGCGCATCATGCTGCCTATTGCGCACAGTTTGAGTCGTAACACGACATCCTGTGGCTGCACGAAAAACATTATTCGACATGGTGGTGTTGCTGTCAGGCTTCCTCCGAGCCGTAATCCGTAGGTAGCGGTCATCCACTGCAGTAGTAGCCATTGGGCGGCCTGAGCGAGGCATGTCATCGTCAGTTCCTGTCTCTCTGTATCTCCTCCATGTCAGAACAACATCGCTTTGGTTCACACCTAGACGCCTGGACACTTTCTTGTTGAGAGCCCTTCCTGGCAAAAATAACAATGCGGACGCGATCGAACCGTGGTATTTACCGTCTAGCCAAGGTTGAACTACAGACAAGACGAGCCGTGTACCTCCTTTCTGGTGGAATGACTGGAACTAATCGGCTGTCGGACCTGCTCCGTCTAATAGGCAGGCGCTGCTCATGCATGGTTGTTTACATCTTTGGGTGGGTTTAGTGACATATCTAAACAGTCAGAGGGACTGTGTCTGTGATACAATATCCACAGTCAACGTTTGTCTTCAGGAGTTTTGGGATCCATGCTGATGCAAAACTTTTTTTGATGTGTGTAGATAGATTTAAACCTAGAGTGTCTCAAAGCTTTTGGGGGGAAATTGAAACAGGTGGTAGCGTGTTCACAACCGATTGTACTGAGGCAGGGAACCAATGGTCGGAAGTATATTTTTGTTGTGTTGTGGAAGTAACACAGCGTAAACCAGATAACAACAATGTTGTTCATAGTAGCTGTTCAAAGCGACGACTGCCGGTCTCTATACATTGTACTGCAATGGTGCTTGTAGTTCTGCCGCAGTCCCAGGTGATAAACAGCTTACACCTCAGACCACCAACACAAATACTCTACAGAAATTAGTTCGTACGTGCGGTAACGTTCTCGCTTCCCGCGCCCGGGTTCCCGGGTTCGATTCCCGGAGGGGTCGGGGATTTTCTCTGCCTCGTGATGACTGGGTGTTGTGTGATGTCCTTAGGTTAGTTAGGTTTAAGTAGTTCTAAGTTCTAAGCGACTGATGACCATAGATGTTAAGTCCCATAGTGCTCAGAGCCATTTGAGCCAATTAGTTCGTATCACGTGCGTCATGTAAAGACCACATGCATCACACCAGCGCATTAACCCTTGCTCACGCACACTAATATTCATGGAGTCAGCTGTCCATTGCATCAGACAGATTGTCACGATAGTTGGCAGACGTGCATTTAATGTACAGTGCGGCAGGAGGTAGTATCCGTAAAGCAGCCCGAATGTACAGCAAATGCTTTACCAACAGGCGCCATCCTAATCGGAAGAAGTTTATTTCCATGGATACCGCCTTACGAGAGACGGGGTCGTTCACGCCATAGAGAGCCGGCGAAGGTTCCAGCCAAAGACTTGCCCGAATACCAGACTTGACGAGATGGAGTTGGATCTTGTAGCCGACCACCCAGCAACAAGCACCTGTCAACCTGGCCATGATCACGCTACTCGGAGGATACAGTGTGCAGAGTACTGGTGGAATGGGTATTAAACACTTGTCAAAAAGAGCGTGTGCAAGCATTGGGACCAACGCATTTTGAGCCCCACGTTCACTTCAGTCAGTGGATTATCCACCGCAATGCTGCTGTACTGAATTACGTACAGTTTGTATTGTTCATGGATCAGGCGTCATTGACTCATGAAAGTGTTTTCAAGTGCCGTAACAGCAATGTCTGGGGTTAGGACAATCCCCACACCACCCACATCGATGGCCACCAGCAGCGATCCTCTCAACGTATGGGCGGACATTGTCGAAGATCATCTAATAAGACGTTATTTGTTGCATTCCCGCTTGACTGGTGTTCCTGCGAGATGTGCCGCCACACCTTGTGAGATTGTACACCTTGTTGTCTACGAAAATATGTGGTTTCGACATGACGGAGCACCAGCCCGCTTCGAAGTTAATGTCTGCCAACACCTGAGCAACACGTACCCTCATCGTGGGATTGGAAGGGTAGGTTCTGTTGCATGACCAGCGTGATTGCGGGATCTCACACCTATGGAATTTTTCCTCTGGGGTTATGTCAAGACGTTGGTGTATAAAACCCCCCTGGAGTCCTAGCTGCCTGTCTCCTGCTAAATAGAATCCAGAGATCGTTGAGAGCTTGAGGCAGATCTTCACGCACCGTTTTTCATACATGCATTGACACTGGCGATTGTCAGTTTGAACAATTAGAATGAATTACGTCGTTTAATGCTGTGTACGCTGTGTATATCCACAACACAATAAATATGCATTTCCGATCATTGGTTCCCTAACTCAATGCAATCAGTTGTTAATCCACTATCATCTGTTTGAATCTGACCCAAAAGGCTTGTGATACCCTGTAATTTAGATTTTGTTGAAATGTTTTATATGATTTTCGTTGAAATGGTTTATATGAATATTTACGTGTATTAAAGCGTAAACAGCTTTCGTAAAAATGATGTTATGAGTCAACCTAGGAACAGAAAATGTGAGGATTTAAATGGCTCAATAAACCATTTACCGAGCGAAGTAGCGCAGTTGTTACCCCCACTGGATTGGCATTCGGAACGACGACAGTCCAAATCCGGGTCCGAACATCCTGATTTAGGTTTTTCGTGATTTCCCCAGCTCTTTCCAGGCAAATGCCAAGATGATTCCTTCCATAGGGCACGGCCGAATTCCTTCCCCATTCTTCAAACAATTTGAGCTTCTGCTCTGTCTCTACTGACCTCCACGTCGACAGGACATAAAAACCTTACTCTTCCTTTCTTTGTGAATAAGCCATTCGGGAAACATCACAAAACAGAAACTGGAAACGAAAGAAGCGAAGGTACGTTACAAGGATCGATTTGAGCCAGTATTTGCAGCCAGAGATCGACTGTATGAAATGATTTCTGGAGAAAAAAAATGATTCGGTACCATAACTTCTCTGTTACGCCTCTGGAACCAGCTGCCCTTATTTTGTACGCACCATTAAATGCTATGTTGCTTCTTCTTAGTAGCTGAATCACTTCCTTCTGTCAGTCTCAGATGGTAGTATTAGCAGTGGAGAGTATATAAAGCGTCTCGGGAGGACGCGTGAGACAGTGAAGCCGTTGTCGTAATGCGAAAACAGAGCGGTTTACCTGACGTCCAAAAGAGCATGATCATTGGCTTTTGGACGAAGAATGGAAGCTTATCCGAAGTGGCTGAGTACGTAAAGTATTCGCATGCCGCCGTGGTTAAAGGATACCGTGCATGGAAAAATGGCGCTATACAAAACCGGCGCCGAGGCAACTGTGGTGCAGCACGGGCCATGGATGACGAGAGCGAACGGCGGTTGCGGAGACGTGTGCGGGCGAGGGCACACGCAGCTGTGGAGCAACTGACTGCCAAGATGAACCAAGGGCCTAGCAGTAGTGTACCCTCAACGTCCGTTCAGCATGGGCCTCCGCTGCAGGCGCCTGCTTCACGCAGCTATGCTGACTACTGTTCACGGAGACAAAGACTGGAATTTGGACACCAGTACCGCAACTGCACGTTCATTCATTGGCTGCAGGTGGTCTTTTTAGATCAGACACTTTTTATGCTCCATCGGACAGATGGGCGTTGGCGTGTACGCCGCGAAAACTCTGAAAGCAAACACTCTGCAACCAAGAGTGAGTATTATGGTCTGGGGAATGTTTTCGTGGCATTCCTTGGGTGATCCCATCACTCTGGAAGGCACAATGGTTCAACATAAGTATGCATTTATCATTGGGGGACCATGTTCACAGTTTATTTTTTCTCGGTTGGGTGTATCTACCAGCACGACAATGCAACTCATCACACAGCTCGAAGTGTACGTGCGTGGTTCGAACAGCACCACTATGAGTTTACCGCACTCTCCTGGCCACCATACTCCCTGCATTTAAACTCAATAGAGACTCTATGGGACCACCTCGATTCGGTTGTTCGCGCTATGCGTCCTCAACAGAGAAATCTAGCGCAGCTGGCCACGGTGTGGGAGTGGGAATGGCTGCACATCCCCTACAGAGCCTCACTGACTCCTCCTGCACGTCTCACAGCAGTTGGCGCTGCAAAACGTTTCCAGGCTTTTGACAGGTGATCATATTAATGTGACTGGACGGTGTATACAGGGTGATTTTTTCCACGCTAGAGAGCATTTATTCAGTCTACTTTGTTAGAGAGACTGCGGTTCAATACTCACTGTACTATGCAGCCACAATTACAGTATGCATGGTTTCCTCCTAGGGGTAGTACTGTTCCTCATACGTCATGCCCTTGCGCCCACTCCTGCCATAGTAATTGGTAATGTTTTGTCCGAATACACTTTTCTTGCTGACTCACCTTGTAGTGGATGTGACGCAACGTTGTACACAATGGTTCCGTACTCGAATCGAGAGCTTGCCGACAGGTAAATGGGAGCGGGCGATGGACAGCATGGCTGTATCAGGAGACCCATCCCTGCCGACAGCAACCACAGCATTCAGTGTTTGCGATAGTGTTTCAAAGTTTTTCTGAGACAGATTTGTCACCGGGTTCTTCACCAGGCAACCACGATTCCGAGATTTACGTCATCCACACTATTCACAGGCAAGGCCACGTTTACGCAGAACACCCATGGTATGGTGACAGCGAATCATCAGCATCGGTGCAGCTGTATGGCCAGCTCGTTCACCGGATCTAAACAAGGGCGATTTCTGGTTATGCGCCATTTCAGAAGTATCGTGCATGCAGAGCCCATTACAGATGTGAAGACACTGGAGCAGCGTATGCATGCTGCCTTTGACACTGTTCGGATGCAACGTGACCTGATGTGCACGTGAGAGAGAGGACATGCCGCGTACACGCGTGCGTTGAGGCACATAAAACACTGCAACAATGAATTAACTTTTCTTAACTGGGATTCACAGTCACCTAAAATTTTTTGAAAGACACCATGTTTACGCCAGTGACTGTTAAACTTTTTATTTCCACTACTGCATTTTCGGCCTTAGGCCTTTATCAAGTGCAGGTGTTTTGGCGTTAAGCCATATCAACTTTATACAGGCTGACACATTTATATGTCGTTGTCATTTGCTGTTATATACATTCGTAACGATATATGGACATGCGTGCTCGCACTACTTAGCAGCGTTACGAATGTATATAACAGCAAATGACAACGACATATAAATGTGTCAGCCTGTATAAAGTGGACATGGCTTAAAGCCAAAACATCTTCACTTGATAATGGCCTAAGGCCGAAACTGCAATAGTGGAAATAAAAAGTTTTACAGTCACTGGCGTAAACATGATGTCTTTCAAAACAACTGAAACAATGTCTGCATTGTACAGCGCGTATTAGGCGTGAGTCTCTGTAACAAGGTATGATGGAACAAACGGTCTCTAGCGTAGAAATCATGGATTTCCGCCCAAAAATTCATGAGGCCTTTTTTGTTCCGTATCCTCCCATCGATCAATCCCTAGAGTTTGTACACGTTGGAAAAAATCATCCTATATAGAATGCCTAGTTCCAGAGCCTTACGGTACTAGTGATGCAAGGTTAAATAAAGGAATTCAATAAATAATGATATGTGTTTCGATAAAAAAAGGTATCTACAACAACAATGCATAATTGGAAATACAAATGTAAAACACTTTTCGTTGATGGTAAGCATGCATTGAGATACCTTAAAGACGGATTTTCAGAAAAATAATTGGCACAATACAAATTGGAGACGTTTGGAAAACGAGAAGTAAAGAGGTGATCTACCAAAATATAGAGGAAATATCAGACGAAATGGCAAAGCGATGATTAGTCCTATTTGGACACCACGACCAAACGAATGGGAACAGTCTAACGAAACATATATTCCTGTATTTATGTAAAAAGTAATCAAAAGTAGCATGGATTACAGAAATAACGAAGGAACTAGACAGAAGCAACATTAGACAATCGGAAATAACTGAAGGATCTCCATTTTCTTATGCCTTTGTCCCGCATCGGCACAGGGGTGGCACGATTACTGAGGGATTTGGCATAGTCGCCACCCCCCCCCTTCCCCCCCACTCTTGACAGCATCGTTAGCAAACAACCTAAGAAGGACGTTCAGACTGTGTCCTGAATCATTTATACAGACTAGAAACAGCGGAGGGCCCACAACATTTCCTTGAGGAACGACAGATATCAATTCTGTTTTACTCGAAAAGTTTATTACAACTTTGATCTTTCTGGCGGAAAATAACGAATCAAGTCGCACGGCTGAGTCGATAGTTAATAGGAACACAATTTGATTAGAAATCGCTTGTGAGGAACGGTATCGAAAGCCTTTTGGAAACGTAGAAAAGTTTAATCAGTTTGAGATACTGAACAACATTGGGGATAGCCTACAACCCAGTCTCACTGCTTTTCAACAACATCCTCCCTTCCATGCCCATCGACTCTTACAACTGCCGTCTGGTTTCTGCACAAGTTATAAACAGAGTTGTAAGCAGTCTTTCGCTCTCTGAATTTGAACTCTGCTACTATCAGAATTTCAAAGATAGTATTCCAGAAAACATTGTTAAAAGATTTCTCTTAATCTACAAATGCTACAAATGTAGATCTGTTATTCCTTAGCCTATTTTCTAAAATGAGCGGTAGAGCCAGTATTGCCTCTCGTGTTGCTACATTTCTACGGAATACAACTTGATCTTCCCCCAGTTTTTCGATTCCTCTGCAAAGAATTCGTGTCAGTATTTTGCAACAATGACTTATTAGACTGATACTTAGGTAATTTTCACACCTGTGAGCCACTGCTTTCCTTCGAATTGGAATTACTACATTATTCTTGAAGCTCGAGGGTATTTCGCCTGTATCAAACATCTTGCACACCACACGGAAAGGGTTTGTCATGACTAGCTCTCCCAAGGCTATTAGCAGTTCTGACAGAATATCGTATGCTCTCGTGGCTTTATTTCGACTTAGATCTTTCAGAGTTTTGTCAGATTCTTCTGGCAGTATCATATCTTTATACGAAGAGGCCAGGGAAGAAAGGATGAAGGTCCACTTTTAATGATAAATGAGCTTGCAATGAATTTCTATAGTTTAATCCCAACAGAATATGTTGAACTATTCCCAGAAGGCCAAAAAGATGAATGTCTGTGGATACACAGCCAACAAAAGTATATGGTTTAGGCAAGAAAGATGAGGGTGCCATTGTATGTGAGTTACAAGGATGAGGGTCCACTTATTTGGCTGTCCTGATTGCAGAGTGCTCTGCTTCAGTTCACCCAGCTGCTGGTGGTCTAATGTTGTGTTAACCGTTAAAGCGTGTTACCCCAGTGTTGGTTTATTGGTTGTTGTGCCTTGTTTGGTCTATAACATATCAATGAAAATGTATGAAAATGAAGAGGATACAACCTTTGAAAAAAGTTCAAGGAAAACAAAATCCTTTGGCCGCATACAAGATGTAATGAAACAGTTGAGGTTAAGTAGCCATCAAACAGGACAAGATTGTAAGTGCTTAAAACTGGAGTGTTTTAAATACATAAATGCAAGTGAAAGAAGTGATATTATTTCGAAGTTTAATTAGATTGAATCTCATGAAAAACGGTTGATGTGTCTTTGTGGATTAATACAGTGCTCTCCTGTCACTCGTCATCGCCCGTGGAAACCAGAATTTGAGCCTGACTTTCACGCATATTCATATTCTTATAAGGTGAGAGTAATAAGGAATGAACAGGTTTGTGAAATCCATGTATGTTACAAATCATTTTTATCACTTCATGGTATTACAGCTAAAAGGCTGCAAAATCTACAACAGTCTTAAAACAACAGGTGTACAATCATTGGATATGCGAGAAAACACAGCTCCAGGCCTAACAATGTTTCTGATAATGTTGTAAATTCTATCATTGAACACATTCAGTTCAGAAATCAGAGTGTCTCACTATGGTATAGCTAAGCCTCAAAAGCGCTACTTACCACAGGAATTTAACGTGAGTAAAATGTTTTGTCTCTACAAAAAGGCTCTCCCAGTCAATAAAATATCACTGGAAAAGTACAGAGAAATATTTAACACCAAATTTAATTTGATCTTTGGCTGTCCAAGGTGTGACACCTGTAGCACCTGTGACCAATTCACTGTGAAGTTAGAATCTGTTTATTCGAAACTAAGCCTGCCTACTATTACTCAGAATGAAGCTTTAAAACTTAACTATAAACCAAAGAACATACTAAAAAAAGAATTAAACTTAAAGCGAGCTCATTCTTTTTACAAACTAAAGAAAAATTCTAGGCTTGCAGCACGAAAAGACAAGACCAAAGAAGGAATCGCCATAGACGTTCAGAAAACGTGCCTCTTCCAAATATCAGCACAAACGATGTTTACTATCGATGCCAACTGTCATTCTACTTGCTTAACATGCACCAATTATCAGATTCTGAAGCTATTTTCTACACGTATCCTCAAATATCCGGCAAAAAAGAAGGAGATGAGGTTTGTTCCAAGCTGTGGGATTTCATTTTTCATCATCTTGACTCTGAAATAAAGGAACTTTCAATTTTTTGTGTTAAGTGATATTGTTGAACACAAAGCGAGGACCACCTCTGCTCGGTATTTGCGTACGGGAACAGCAGAGGCCAAGAATAATGAAAGCGGCAGAGACCGAGGCAAATAAGCCACCTTTGAAATGCAAATATCACGTGAAAACAACGCAGCTCGTAGCGAGAAGATGTCAGGCGGTCCTGAGAGATGTGTGTCACATACGCTGCACTTGACTTCCGTTTTCGTGTCATCCCCTTTACTGAAAATTTGAGGAAGCTTAGATCTGTTCGGAATACACATGTCGAAGTTTTCCTGATGCTGCGACACCTAGCTACGAATTGAGTCGGTAATATTTTGTACCGGAACTCTATCAACGTTACAGATTTAACAGCAACAGTATTGTGAGTAACGATGAGGTAGATTATAGTAGGTAGTGAATATCGTGTCGTACTGTCGTCCTTGTATGTTTGAAAACGTGTGAAGAAGAAATTCTGGAGCCCTCGTGGAAATTAACTCCGGCAGCTCTAAGAAAGTACTTTAGAATACAGAATGACGTAAAGGAAGGAACCAGATTGCTGACTGATGATTTCGACAAATATTACAGGTAGGTACGCGCGACTGTAAAAGTGCTTAGGTAAATCATAGCTATAAAAAGAGGGTAAAGGACGGTTGCATAGATTTCGATGTCGCTACGGTCCATGTGTTACAGGATTCTGGAACATAGACTGGTGTGCTAAAATTAAGAAGGAAAGTAATTTTCGCCTGATTTGTCATACCAAGTAACATAACTCGATGAATCTTGGACCACACATACAACGAACTGCTACAGTATAGTAGTCAAGTGAAGGTAATCGAAAGAAATACGCAGTGGGGCGAATAGAAATGACATTTCTAGTCTTTTATTCAGACACAATAGTTATGCTGAATTCATCGCCATTTATGTTGGCCCCCTGGACATTACAAAAGGCGGGACGTGGTCCTGAATAGGCTGTGTGGTCGCCACTGGCGGGGAAGCATGCTCTGCAACGTGCTGCCCTGCCACCCACAAGGTTGGTAACCATTTCTTGTGCAACACTGTTCCATTCCTTCTCCAGCGTGACTGAGAACTGCTGGACGGTCGGTGGTGCATATGGACATGGTTCAGCAAGTATCCCCAATGCGTCCCACATGCAACCGTTGGCAACGGACAGGTCAGGCCATACTCCGAATCTCATCGTATTCGAAGAGCTCCACCGCCTTTGTCGTCGTTCGAGGTGGTTGCGCATTGTCATTCATATAAATAAAGTCAGGGCCAAATGTACCCCTGAAAACACGCACATGGGGAAGGAGTATGGCGTCACAGTTACACAGATCTGTGAGCGTACAGCGTTCAAAGATCTGGAGGACAGTACGGCCATGCAACATTATGCCTCCCCACATCATAACACCTGGGACACCAAAGCAATCACGTGCAACAAAGTTGGAAGTGCCGTCATATACCGGGAGGTGGGAACATATAATGCTCCAGGAACACTGTCGAACATCTTGCGGATGTTGCTTTCATCCTTAAGTTTTTCACACCAGACTATTTTAAGATGGAACGCCATAACATTCCTGGAGGAATATGAGATTCTCTCTAGGCTGAAAATCGATAAATTGCTTCTAGTGTTGTATAGGCTGAACGGCAAAGTTTTTTACTTTGCTACTGGAGGAGATCGAATGGATACTATAATCCATACAATATTTCACTTTATTACAAGACTTACTTAACTTTGTACAATACATATTACACTGGAATGTCCTGAGTGCTTAAATATGTTTCTTTACGTATCACTTGATGCAGACAAAACAAAAGTTTTTCATGCAGAGTATATTGAACAATGAATTTCTCGTAATGTTCTGCCTAAGACATTAATCACATAGCTGGCCTATTAGGATACGTTCTTTTTGTCTTCTTAATCGATGATCGCGGACTGTGTTCGGCCGAAAGTAGTGATCCGTTACGGCAACTGTAGCGCTCATTTGTCGATGCGGCTTGCAGCGACTATCGTCCCTTGTGATTACGTTGTGAGGTACCGACCTCGCTCTGGCACCTCGCTCTTCGGACAACACCACTACTAGTGCATCCAAGAGAACAGGTAGATCCAGTCTTCCAACTTTTCCGAAATGCGTTATTGTTTACTATGATGAAGATATGATGATATGTAGTCTCTTCACAGACATTTAATTAATTCGAAGAATTTTAAACTAATTAGCCCCAACACAGTACATTGGAGGGCGATCGGTCAACAGAGACGATATCCGCGAAGGACACATAATAGGATCCGTAATGTTCTCAATGTACATAAATGTTGATACAGCTGTATCTGAAAAGGAACCCACGTACGAGACAATTATGCGACTTATTCTACGGAATTGCTCCAGCGTTTGGTATGCAGGTAGGCAAGCTAGTAGACGTCGAACAAATTCACAAATGTACTGAGATGTCTATGAAACTTAAAAGAGCGTATTTCGCAGCAAGGTAACGTTGGTCTTAAAACCCTCTTGGGCAGATTTTCTGAACCGGGATTCGAGGAAGACGGCGCGACATTCCTGCTGCCGCCGTCGTAAACCTCACTTAGTGAGATAGCTATGAGAGATCTCCATCATTTTCCCTCGTTAAACGCGCGATGGACTATTGGAATAGCAAAGAAAATCTCTAACACTGGTACGAAGTACTCTCCGCAATGGCATCTACGATGGTATCCGTACCACGTGGGTCATTCGGTAATTAAAGTCCTACCAGTCGCGAAAAGGAAACCCCGCTGGAAATCCGATGGAGCACTGCACAGACTTCATGAGCGGCGTCCCTAGTATGCCCCTCGATTGCGTCACATCGCTCTTTTCATTTCTGAGCTCACAGTGAGCACGTAAAGATCCCTAGAAAATAGTGCCTCTTACCAAGTGTACGAGGGAGTTCCTGCTGAGTGATTTCGCCTGGTTCCCTGTCGCTCATGTAATGTATATGTCATGCATTTCTTTCATCATGCCGGCCGGCGTGGCCGAGCGGTTCTAAGGGCTACAGTCTGGAACCGCGCGACCGCTACGGTCGCAGGTTCGAATCCTGCCTCTGGCATGAATGTGTGTGATGTCCTTAGGTTAGTTAGGTTTAAGTAGTTCTAAGTTCTAAGGGACTGATGACCTCAGAATTGAAGTCCCATAGTGCTCAGAGCCATTCGAACCATTTTTTTTTCTTTAATCATGAAATTACTTTTACACACACTGCAGTCGCAACGAAGACGCTCCTGCAGCGTTTTCGATGGGAAGTGTTGATAGCCCACCATACTGCCCGGACTTGGCTCCCACTCAGTTTCATCTCTGCTCATATGAACCGCTGGCTACGAAGACTTTTTGGCACGGAGAATGAACTGCAGACCCGCGCAGAGAATTGGCGGGAAGACGGGTGGTTGCCTTCTACGACGAGGGTGTTGGAAGTTGGTAAAATGCCACGACAAATCTCTGAGTCGGAGCGGTGACTATGCAGAGAAATAGCTAGAACGTGTAGCTAATTGTAGCAAATAAAACGTTTATGGTTTTCACTGTGGTTTACAATTCGGACCTTACTTTCCAAATAGCCTTCGTATATATAAGGTGTTTAGAAACAGTGTCACGTATTCTTACCATTATTGATCAAAACTGTAAGAAAAGTTCCTATAATATTATCTCCGGAAATCAGTAACTGTTGACATAGGGGCCGTTGAAATATGCGTTTTATTTACAGAGGAGATAGGATTCACAAGAGACTGCATAGTAAATTACCACAACACGCTCGTGTGGGCAGATGCAAATTATCGAATAATCCCGGAGGTGAGACTGTTCAACTGTGTGTGAAATCTTATGGGACTTAACTGCTAAGGTCATCAGTGCCTAAGCTTACACACTACTTAACCTAAATTACCCTAAGGGCAAACACACACACACACGTGCCCGAGGGAGCACTCGAACCTCCGCCGGGACCAGCCGCACAGTCCATGGCTGCAGCGCTCTAGACCGCTCGGCTAGTCCAGCGCGGAAGTGAGACCTCAGGAGCGCTTCATTATCAATGTATGGAAAGCAATTGAGATAACTGAATATATTTTCTTTTATTTCGTTCGTATCAGTTGTATTGACATAAAATTTTTGCTGCAGTTGTTACCGGTACGGGCTGACACAAACATTCTAAAACCACACACCTTGTTATTAAGCGTAAGTAGTCATACAATATGGTGCTGAAAGACATGAGTAGCTTCAGAAAGTTGCACTGTGGGCAACCAGTACTCTCACTGATATTGGCCTATGTATCTACTGTTGCACCTGACTGACACAATCAGTTGTCACTGACAAACTCTTTGGGCCATACACTTCACCAAAAAGATTAACAGGTGCTGTGTATTACCCATTTCTACTCGATGATTACCAGCACTGTTGGAGAACTGTAGCCTTGCAAAGAGGCAGCGACTGTAGTTTATGCACGACAAGGCATCACCTCATTTTCTATGGTTCTAATAAACAATATGTACAAGAAACTAACTTGACCAAAATCGCGCCTCGATGTGCTTACTCTTTTTGGATGCACAGGTATTTGGTGTAACTTGTTTTAGTTGCTTCCCGTATCATTCTCACGGAGACACACTGTAGGAGCTCTAGCTTAGATTGGGGAAGGGAATCGAATGTACCATTTCAAAGGAACTATCCCATCATCCACTGACAAGTGTTTTTTGGAAATCACCCAACACTTAAGTGCAGGATCTTTTAGCAGTAAGTACTGCAGATGGAAACGAGCATGTAAAAAATACACTATTACGAAACATATAAGGTTTCGTGACTTCGTGTGCGGCAATTACTTTCACACGAATACTCATCACACAACTCGTACCATGCGCGTAACGCCAGAACTGCGAGTGACAGTCAAGAAACCCCGCACCATTCCTCTGAAAGCGCTACCGTCAGCTCCCCCGCACGGTATTCTACATGCTATAAGGAAAAGTTCGACAAACAGTGGAGTGCATGATGGAAGCTTTTCCAATTTTACCCATTCTTGACTTCTGTCTGTCATCCTTTCACATGAATATCTATTGCAGTGATTCCCAGTCCTCCTGAGACCATTACCCCTGAGTGCAAACACACATTACCTAGTACCACCTCCCTCCTTCCATTTCGACATTACCACCAACATGAGCGCGTACCTAAACTTTAGAAAGGAAAAGAATCAGCTTCGAACACTTTTAATTTCAAAAATGATGAAATACAAATGACATTTAGTTTTTGTAGCGATTTTATGAAGCCACAAACTATTAAGATAATGAGACACATGGTACTGCTTATTCGTAACAACTTTTTTTATTTTTTTTATTTTCGAAGAATAATGAAGAAATTCGCAGCGTATCGCAAGTGCTACTCACAACTTCTTCTCAGAGATGAAAGCTCACTGTCCATAGTCAGGGTAGACACTTGTTACAAAGCATTCCTCTTCTGCGCCCCCCTTTAAAATGAACCAAGTTAAAATGCGCAGACATCACTTACCATGCGTAAATCGTTTAACTGATGGACTCCTTACTTCTGAATTAGCAGAAATTGTAAGACTTCAGGCTGCCAACGCATTGTGTCTAACCACTGCTGCTAATAGTAATAATAATAATACTGCGTAGGCCCTACAGAAGTGTACACTGCGGTGACAAAAATCATGGCATAGCGATATGGACATACACAGGTGGCGGTAGTATAACTCACACAATATATAAAAGGGCAGTGCATTGGCGGAGCCGTCATTTGCCCTCAGGTGACTCATGTGAAAAGGTTTCGGACGTAATTATGGCAGGAAGACGGGAATTAATAGACTTTGAACGCGGAATGTCAGTTGGAGCTAGATGTAAGGGATATTTATTTTCGGGAATAGTTAGCAAATTCAGGATTCCGATATCCTCAATATCAAGAGTGTGCCGAGAATTTCGGGCATTACCTCTCACTACGGACAACGCTGTGGCTGACGGTCTACTCTTAACGACCGAGAGCAGCTGCGTTTGCGTAGAGTTGTGAGTACTGACAGCCAAGAAAAACTGTCTGAAATAGCCCCAGAAATCAATGTGCGACCTACGACGAACATATCCGTCAGGTCAGTACGGAGAAACCTGGCGTTAATGAGCAATAGCAGCAGACGACCTATGCGAGTGCCTTTGCTAACAGCACTCTTCTGCCGCGCTCGTGACCACATCGGTTGTACCCTAGAAAACGGTGGCCTGGTTAAATGAGTCCCTACTGCGGTAAGAGCTGATGTTAGGTTCGAGTATGGCACTGACCCACGAAGCCATGGACACATGTTAACAAGGCACTTTGCAAGCTCGTAGTGCGTCCATAACGGTGCGGGGTGTGTCTACGTGGAACGGACTTGCTCTACTGATCTATATGAACCGGTAATTGATTGGAAATGGTGAAGTTCGGGTGCTTGGAGACCATTTGCAGCCAACAATGGACTTCGTGTTCCAAACAATGATAAAATTTTTATGGAGGATAGGGGGCGATGTCAGTGAGCCACAGTTGTTAGAAATTGATTTGAGGAACATTCTGAGCAATTAGAGGGAATGATTTGGCCACCCGAAATATATTACGTCGAACAAGTGGTCAATTCGTCCACAAAATTCTGCACCGGCGACACTTTCGCAATTATGGACGGCTATAGAGGCACGGGAGTGGCCGAGCGGTTCTAGGCGCTACATCCGGAACCGCGCGACCGCTACGGTCGCAGATTCGAATCCTGCTCGGGCATGGATGTGTGTGATGTCCTTAGGTTAGTCAGGTTTAACTAGTTCTAAGTTCTTGGGGACTGATGACCTCAGCAGTTAAGTCCCATAGTGCTCAGAGGCATTTGAACCATTTAATAGAGGCACATGGCTCAGTATTTCTGCGTGGGACTTCCAACGGCTTTTGAAGTTGAGCTAGTGCACTACACTGGGAAATACGAGGTCCGCTGAGATATACATGGTATCCCATGACTATTGTCATCTCAGTTTAGTAGCCACAGCATTGTTACTATCGTGCTGTGCTGTCAGTCAGTTCGATTATTTGTTGCGAAATGAATGCTGAAGAAATTTCATGTTTCTTGCAGAACTACCAACAACTTGGAGAAGCCATTTTCATCAGATAATTTAAGAATATGTGACGTATATCTGTCAATTTTACCGTTATAGATACATGATTCGAAGTACAAAGTATTTATGCAGCGAGTGGACTATGTGAGAAAGATATTGCTCACACATTCATTTCAAAATCTCTAACGTCCATCACAATGTGATATGCATTAATTGTAGTATTTGAAAAAAGTGTGATCACTGGTGCGTAATCAGTATTAAGAAATTGTGGTAATAGTAGGGATCTTTTAAAAGTAATTTAGTTTCGACCCATTTGTTTCTAATCCTCGAAAAATTTTATTTTCCTCCTCAGTGAGTGACTATCCACATTTCTGCGACCACTGGTCTATTGTGCTCTCATGCCTAATGAGATTCCTTCTCTGAAATTCCTCTTACTGTTTCTGTTATCTATGGAGAGTAGTAATACGTTTCACTTTTGTTTCTTTTTGTCAGACTGGAATCCCACCCATGTTTCCTATCCTGTGTCAAAGTTTTCACCTCGAAGTACTGTGTCGCTTACAGCCAACATTTCCCGTGCAATTTTTGCTCTGTACGATTCCTTATAATACCACAGAAGTTACTTCCTGAGTTCTTAATAAGTGTTTCATCGTCTTGTTTCGTAAGCACTGGACTCGTATTCGGGAGGATGACGGTTCAAATCCCCGTTCAGCCATACAGGTTTAGGTCTTCCGAGATTTTTCTAAATCCATCAAGGCAAATAGCCGGATGGTTCCTTTGAACAGAGCACGGCCACTTTCCTTCCCGAGCCTTTCGTAATCCGAGCTCCTATTCAGTCTCTAACGAACTCGCTCTCGACGGGACATTAAACTCGAATCTCTTCCTGCTCTTGTAAATTAACATCCCCGTTCACATTAGGGCTATGAGTGGGCCCAAGTGATTGTACGAGAAACGTCCTCAAAACATCACAAAACCATTTCTGGCCTGAAATACCCGAGCGGTTCTAGGCGCTCAGTCCGGAACCGTGCGACTGATACGGTCGCAGGTTCGAATCCTGCCTCGGGCATGGATGTGTGTGATGTCCTTAGGTTGGTTAGGTTTAAGTAGTTCTAAGTTCTAGGGGGCTGATGGCCTCAGATGTTAAGTCCCATAGTGCTCAGAGTCATTTGAAGCCTGAAGTACGACTTTCACATACTGAGTGTTAAAGCCTCATTGGGCTGTCGGTGCAATCGACGCCTTGCAACAGAAGCACTCACGACTTATCGTACCACCCTGCCCGCCTCCATTCACCCACTGTGTAATTAATAGGTTTCTGGGCCCACTGGAAGGGGTAGCTTTATGTGCTAACCTGAGCAATGGTCATCTGCGAGCCGCACGACACCCGGTGTCCAGTGAGTGCAGTCACCTTCCCATTCGGCCAGAAACTGGTTGCGCAGATGCGCACCAAGCTCGAACTCTTATGGAAATCGGTGACATGCTGCGAGTAATGAGGTCAAAGAGCACACTACTGATGCAGTGCGTAGTATAAGTTGAGAATTTGTGCCTGACGGGAGGCGTGCTGCGGTAGTCTGTGTGGTTGAGATGACCACTGTGTCCACATGGCATAGTGGTCAGCGTATTGCGTAGTAAGCAGGAGACCCGGGTTCAAATCCCAGTCCGCCACAAATGTTAATCTTGCCCCCCCTTGACATAAATCAGTGCCTACCGGCAGCTAATTTTGTTAATTCCTTTGTGGCTTTCGACCTGCATTCACAGACAGTAGTTATTAGTGGTTACGTAAGGTAAAACTGATGACCAGATGCTACGAGAGGGGCACCATCCAGTACAAAAGAATGCGGTGAGTGTTGTCATTAGGGAAACAGAAACAGCATAACGGGTCGGTCACGAACGTGTTCAACTCACTCGATGTCATTTGAGTAACAAATCCATCAGTGGCGTTTCCCATGTGGACTGTCACTGCTGTGACTGTGAAGTGGAAACGCGAAGGAACAACCACAGCTAAATCAAGACCACGCAGACCTTATGTACTGGCGGACAGGGACCGTCAAACACTGCCGCTGGTGGTTGCAAAAAATCACATGAAATTAGCGGAAGGAATCACTCGTGAGTCCCAAAGTGCTGCCATCAGTCCAGCTAGCACAATGACTGTGCGGGAAGTTATAAAGAACGGGAAGTAGTGGTCTAGCAGCTGCTCAAAAGCCAAACATTTCTAAAGTCAATGCTAAGCGACGCTTGAGGTGACGTAAACAGCAGCTCTACTGGACAGTGTACGATTGATTTCGAGTGACGAGTCACGCTATATCTTGTGGCGATCCGATGAAATCATTTGGGTTTGGCGAATGCCTGGAGACCATTAACTGTCATCACGTGTAATGCCAACAGTGAAGTGCAGAATAGGTATGGTATGGGGGTTTTTCGTAGGTGGGGTGTGTTCCTATTATTGCAGATCTGCTGAAAGAAGATCACATTAAGGACATATGCACAACGGAAATTCGAAACAGGTTTGCTGCCCTGGAAGAAGAGGGATATAATGCAGACGAACTATGGTCCAAGCTCAAGACGAAGTCAAACGCGTCGCAGATAAACTTCTGAAACCATGGGAGAGAAGAAGAAGAAAGAGCAGAGCATGGTTTAACGGCATGTGTAGAGATGCAGCCAGCAATAGAAAAGCGCTAAAATCTTATGTCTGACAAACGATCAATGACGGTAGAACAAGATTCGGATATGTGGAATCAGCTAGAGAAGCGAGAAAAGCAGATGTATGCACTGATCAGCCTGGACATTATGATCACCTTCCTAATAGCCGGTATATTCACCTTTGACACATATAACAGCGTCACCGCGACGTCGCATGGAAGCATTGAGGCCTTGGTAGTTCGCTGGATGGAGTTGGCACCACATCTGCACACACGTTATCTCATTCCCGCAAATTCCGGGGAGGGGCATGGCGCATTATCTTCTTGACAACTGTCAAATGGTTCAAATGGCTCTGAGCACTATGTGACTTAACATCTTAGGTCATCAATCCCCTAGAACTTAGAACTACTTAAACCTATCTAACCTAAGGACATCACACACATCCATGCCCGAGGCAGGATTCGAACATGCGACTGTAGCAGTCGCGCGGTTCCGGACTGTAGCGCCTAGAACCGCTCGGCCCGATCGGACGGCGAAAAATGTTACTACTGTCGGACAACATGATCGTCATCAAGGGGTGTACGTGGTCTGCAACAAGTGTACGATACTGCTTGGCCGTCATGGTGCCTTGCACGATTCCACTGAACCCATGGGACACAACAGAGAAGCCGTGCAGGTCTCAAGGAGCTGTTCACTTCGAAGGAGACGGATTCACGCCCTCCAATCGTCATGATGAAGGAGGTGTCGAGAGTCATGAGACCATGCAACCCTCTGCCACTGCACCAACTACGTGCCTATTTCAATCGTAGTTGCGGATGTCGTGGTGTCAATATTTGTACATGCAAGGATCATCGTCTGCGGAGGCCCATTGTTAGGAGTGTTCGGTGCACTGCGTGTTCAGACACACTTCTGCTGTGCCCAGCATTAAAGTCTGACATTAGTTCCTCCACAGTTCGCCGCCGTCCTATTTTACAGCCTACGACGTCCGACATCTGTACTGAAGGGTGGCCGCCCAACCTCATGACTTCTGAACGAGGTTTCACCTTGCTTTCCCTACGTGTTGGAGGTACTCACCACAGCATTCATCGAGAACCAGACAAGTCGTGCAGTTTCTAAATGCTCGTACCGAGCCTCCGGGCCATCACAATCTGCCCTCGGCCAAACTCAGATAGATTGCGCGCCTTCGCCATTCTATACACTCACTGATACCATATGCACCATGATTGTGTCTGAATGTCAATCGTTCCTCACCAGGTGACGCTGCTGTCTCCTGGACGGGTTTATATCGATAGTAGGTGAGTGGTCATAATGTTCTGGTTGATCAGTGTGCAAACAACAAGATAACTCTGGCAGAGAACGATCGAACAGTAGACAATACAAGATACTTTTACAGGACAGACAGGTTCTTCTAGAAAGTACATACCTCAAGGATTGATGCGATCAAAGGTCAAGCAAAACAGGATATGTGGTAACAGATGAAACTAAAGCTATGGAGAAATGGAAAGATTGTTTAGAAAATCGTAAACAGTGTTGCGACAGCGGCATCAGAAGAAGAAGAAGAGGAACTGTACAGACAAGATAGGGTGACATTACCAACAGCGGAGAGTGACTGCCAAACATGGAAGAGGTAGTAGAAGTCATATAAACGATGAAGAGAGGAAAGGAACCAGAACTGGACGGCATACCTGCAGAGATCCTGAGAGAGGGAAGAGATATTCTACAGGACAAGTGTACCACCTAATCTGTTAATTTGGAGGAGAGAAAGAATCCTGGCAGAATGGAAGCAGTCTGTCAACTGTCCACTTTTTAAGAAAGGCGCAGGTTCTCAGAAAACTAATTAAACTAACAGGAGCACGTATGCAAGAGACAACATGCACGCTGAAAGTGAATGCGAAGATGTCAGAGAGTTCAAGTTCGATAGGCTGACTGCCTGTCAATCCTTCTGTTTGCTCTGCATCTGACAAGAGCATTGATAGAAGTATCGAGCCTGGAGACATGAATGCAGCTGGAAAGAAGGATCAACAGCCTGGCCTACACGGATGACATAACTTCAGTAGCACAGAATGAGTAAGATTGGTTCGGATGGCAAGAGCGTTAAATAAGAGGCAATGCGAGCAGGTTTGGAGATGAATACCGGTAAGACTAAATACCTCGTAGTGAAAACAGAGGACGATGACAGCTCTTTAGATACTGATGGTAAAATCTTTGAAGGGTAAAAGATTTCTCATGTCCTGGCCATAGTACTCAGTGAAAGGAATGAGACAGACCAGGAAAAGAAATGACAAGAAATGAACCAGGAAGTAGGTCGAGGTTTGGGCTCAGAAATCAGAAAGCTGATGAAGTCCCTGTTTCTGTCGAGCTACCTATACGTAGCGAACACCTAGACTGGGACAAAAAAGATAGGAAGAAAACTCCTGACATTTGAGAATGCTGTTCTGTGACTGATTTTTGGACCAGTGACGGGTGGAAAGGGAAAAACCGTGAGATACAGAACCCGTATAAATCACTGGACACTGTGTTTGTGAACAGAGAGAGGACACTCAAGTGATATGGGCACGTAATCCATCGAGAAGACAAGCTCACGACTTAGGTGATGGAACGAGACATCAGAGGTAACACTGAGGGGAAGACCTCAGCTGGGATGGATGGACGGATGATGGGCCTAGCTGGAGAAGAATACATGGACCGAAGAGATGGCCAAAGACCGACTGCGGTTCAAGTGGCCGTTATAGTAACTAAGTAAGTCAGTAATAAACAAGTTCATTGAGCTCTTGTTGTAATTTCGAATCAGATGCATTCCTTTATCATCGTTTTGATGGATGATGATTTACTTATGTCTGTTCTTCCGCCAGTGTAATTTCCTGAAGTTTTCGTTCTTGTGTGTATTTTTATCTGTTGAGAACGTGAAGAAATTCATCGCAGACATCGACAGAAATTGGATAACTAATGGGTCTGAGTACTATGTGACTTAACTTCTGAGGTCATCAGTCCCCTAGAACTTAGAACTACTGAAGCCTAACTAACCTAAGGACATCACACACATCCATGCCCTAGGCAGGATTCGAAACTGCGACCGTAGCAGTCTCGCGGTTCCGGACTGAAGCGCCTAGAACCGCTCCGCCACCGCGGCCGGCAATTGGATAACCTTTCCACACGGAATGCCTGCTCTAGTGCGGGAAGTGCCTACCAAATAAGTAAACACAAGTTTATGGAAAAACTGATCAATCTAACCAGTGTTAAATTTTCAGGTAACGATCTGTATGTTCTATATTAAGGGGTGGGCTTAATTTACCACCATGTCCCACAATAGAGTGGTTTAAAGGACGACTGCAGAAGCGAAAAGTAACCGTGGAGAGACAAATGTTCCTGAATTTTCGCAGGCCGACTTTGCTTTCAAAACACGTAATGCTTCACAGCATGCTGAACGCAAAAGGCATTACCCAAGTCCTATTACTGCCTCTGTTAAAAAGTTAAATATTAAGGTGTACTAAAACGGTATTTTAGTGACAAAGGCTGAGAGGGTTAATTCTAATGACTGTGGCTATATTTCTAAAATTTTGCAATTCTTCAATCAATGATAATGCTACAGTTGAGGTTAAAAAGTAGCCTTTCAACCATTCTGTCCTGATCTAAAAAAATATATTAACAATCCTAACTTTTTGCTCGACTCTGACCTTTTTTAAAAAAAGTATCTTACACGAATGACAGCAAAAATCATTAAGCTGCGCTCTCAAGTAAAGATTCACAAGGTGAGCCTTCCTTATCACCCGACTGTTATTGCTAACTGAGTCCCAAATATAATGTTAATAGCTTTTGAAATTCTAAAGTGGAGGCACTCACCACATTCTCTCAGCCTCAGTCAGTCAAAAAAGCTTTGAAACGGCTATGCTCTTGAAAGAGGGTGAGGGCCCAGAAGGAGTGGTACTCGCCTACCCTGAGTTCACAGATCTATAGGGGAGAGCCGGGAAATTGGCTATTGGCGTCCCCAGAGCTACGAGGGACCGACGTCGAGCAGGAAATGTCGCAAATTGTTCTCCCTGAAACGCCCAATCACCCCGTGATGCCTAACTTGTCTGCGGTTTTTTTTTTTTGAGGTTGACGTCTGACTGCCTTCAACATATTCAGACAATATCATCCCGGCCGATTCAACCCACCCCCAAGCGCATAAAATGGCGTTTTCCTATTCTAGTATCCATCGGGCGATTTCTATTCCGTTGTCAGGTGTCAACCTCGAAAAAGAATTACAAATTCTCGAGAGTATTGCACAGAATAATGGCTATGATCCATAGATAGTGAGGCAGTTATATCATAAGAAAACGCGAAAAAGGACAACGGCTTTAGTAAACACAAATACTTAAACCCAAGATCAGACCAAGAAATGGTTGTCAGTTCCTTATTTAGGTAATGTCTCCTACAAGATAGGGCGCCTGTTGAAGAATTCAGGTTTTAAAATTTCCTACTCGACGAGTAATAGTTTAAAGCAAAATTTGGTTCATTCCCTTGAGAAAGACGGTGACAAGTCAGCGAAATCAGGCGTATATAAGATTATGTGTGATGATTGCCCATGTTATTACATAGGTCAAACAGGCAGAGCTATAGCAGTAAGGTTTAAAGAACATCTTCCAATAAAGGGCGTAGGAACACGGGGGTCAGCCTTTGCGGAACATCTGGTGCAAATAGTTCATACACCTAAACCTTTACGTGACATAGAGCTACTACATCATGAAGTTAAGGGATATAGACTCGTCACGCTTGAGGAACTACAAATTTATGCACACCTAATTACAGATAGAAGCAATTTACTGAACGATCAACTGTATCTAAAAAATAGGGCATAATTCGAAGGCTTCCAACCTATACTAGGTTTACAATAATTCATAATGCATGTGACCTCACAGTTTCTGTAATAATAGATCCTTTCCTACAGATGTTCATACGAGATTTGTTGGTCAGTTTAGAAAGCTCTGTAGTAGAATGTAAAACGTAGTCATGCTGGATACTGTAATTAACTTACAATAGTAAAATATAAAATTAATTCATAGCAAAAAGGTTATCTGTCGCGTGCGTAATAAGAGAAGAGTTTGACTCTATACGTCTCGTGCACGCGTGCCGCCCTCTGTGAGGCAGACCGCGAAGCCCTCGCGGTCCGCAGTCTCTAGTCACACGACGAGGCCCATACAACGGGCTTAAAGTGCATTTGCTACAGTTGGTTTAATAGAAGTGACAAAACCTTATGGTTATGCATCGAATTTTATGAAGATGACTTAGGACATGGCCTGTTTTAGGCATACATTTAAATAATAATTTATGTAAGTACTATACGTTGCATCCTATATGATTACCATATCTAATATAATTTACTAGCGCACTGTAATATTAACTTGTTGCAGGTTCTGACTCGCCCTCTGGGATGATGCCCTCTCTCCCTCCATTTATCCCTCCTATCAACTCTGATCCTCACTCCCCCTCCTTTCCTCTGTCCTTTCCCTGGGCTCCCTCTTCCCCCCTTCCGTCCTGTTTTCTCCCCACTAAACCTCTCCCTACCTCTCTTCTCCCCCCCCCCCCCCCGAGTCCTTTTGTATTCCCCTCCTCTGCCTACCCCACTCCCTGTCGCGTCTGCCCAGCGCCCCCCACCCCTCTTATGGGTCCTCATCCTCCATCAGCTCCTTTCCCGGCTCCCCCCTTTTTTATTTTCCCTTCATCTGTTCAGTTTCCCCCCACCTGCTCTCGGCTGTGGTATGTCACATTTGCCAACTTTTTAGTGCAGTGTTCCAGTGACTGTTCAGTGTTGTTCGTCTTTCTCGTGTTGCAAACAGAAACCATGCTGTCGCTGGGTGTGGATTTTACGTCTTTTGCGAATAGGAACCAGACTGTCGCCGTGTTTTTTTAATTGTCTGTCTATTGTTTTACCTGTCTGCTTTGTATGTATTTTCTTAGCGTCATCATCCCTCTGTTCTTTGTTTCAAGTTCTACGATTTCTTTTCGCAATGTTACTCTTTAAGTCTCCGATTTTATCGCCTGTTTTTATTATTTATTCTCTTCATCTTTCTAACAAAGTCTGTAGGCTGAAGAGCGGCATACTAAGCTGCTGCCAGCCCGCCCCCGTCGGGGGGAATTGAAATTCAATAAAGGGAAAAAAAAACAGGTTCTGAAGAAGACGTTATTACTAACGTTGAAACCTAGGTAAACGATAAAGTTAACCTGGAACTGTAGGGTGTATATTCTTATATAAACAATATCAGTTGCTGTCGCTGCATGAAAATGTTAAAAATTATGAAGGTCATTGGTACTTTTCGTAAGCCAACTGCTGTTGATATAATTATTACTGCCAACTCTTGTCGCCTTTCAGCGCACAGCTGTGCATATTTTTCATCGATGTTTCATAGGTTAGCGAAATTATGTTTGGATTAAGATACTGTCGAGAAGGAAATAAACATTATTGGCTATTCGGAAAAGGACATGCGAGAAATGAGTAGGAAAATTCTTAGTAAAGTACAACGTCAGTCATCATCTTCAAAGTATAAAATTACACGTATCTCTGTGTCTTAGTTTGATTCTTTTTGCAACAGGATTGCGCACTCCTTTAGGAAACCTAAGATTCCGCGGCACAGTCTCGATGATAATACTGATGTTTAAGAACTAAGGTCTTTACAGGATCAAGTGCGATTTTTGCTGTAAAATCTATGTGGATCAGTCGGGGGAGAGATTTTACAACCAGATTTAGAAAGCACACTTATAAAAATAACATTGTGTGTCATTAGAACAGTCACACTGTATATTGCTCCCTCCCTCATTAATGATGCTTTAGATGCCTTGCATTTTCAACCTAAGGATGGGGACCTCGACATTACTGAGGCGTAGGAAATTTTATAGCGTCGCCGGCATGAAACAGATGTTGTCATCAACGGGCAAGTGGCAAGTAGTTGGCATTGCTTTTTTAAAATTTTTGACGGTTTTGTGATTCGTTACTCTGTCTGGCTACGTTCGTTTATATGTTAGGCAATTCATGTTGTTTTCTCCACTTTATTACTCTGTATTGCTTTTTACACAGAGGTGACAAAAGTCATGGGATACCTCCTGATATCGTGTCAGATCTCTTTTTTCCCGGCGTAGTGCAGCAACTAGACGTGGTATGGACTCAACAAGCAGTTGCAAGTCCCGTGCAGAAATATTGAGCCCTGATGCCTCTATAGACGTCCATAACAGCGAAAGAGCTGCCGGTGTACGAACTGACTTCTTGAATATATCCAATTGGTGATCGCTGGGATTCATGTCGGATGACCTTGGTGGCCAAATGATTTAAGCGAATTGTTCAGAATGTTCTTCAAGCCAAATGCGATCAGCTGAGGCCCGGTACTATAGCGCATTGACATCCATAAAAATTCCACCGTTGTTTGGGAACATTAAGTCTATGAACGGCTAGAAATGGTCACCAAGCAGCCGAACATAGCCGTTTCCAGTCAGTGATCGGCCCATTGGACCAGAGGACCTCATTCCACGCAAACACAGCCCACACCATTATGGAGCCACCTCCAGCTTGCACAGTGCCTCTGCCTCTGCCAGCTCTTACCAACTGAAACACGTCTGATCAGGCCACGGTTTTCCAGCCTTCTATGGTCCAACCGACACGATCACGAGCCCAGGAGATGTGCTGCAGGTGATGTAGTGCTCTTAGCAAAGGCACTCGCGCCGGTCGTCTGCTGCCATAGCCCACTGACGCCAAATTCCGCCGCTCTGTCCTCCGATATGTTCGTTGTAGGTACCACATTGATTTCAGGAGTTATTTCGCGCATTGTTTCTTGTCCGTTAGCACTGACAGTTCGACTCAAACGCCAATGCTCTCGGTCTTTAAGCGAAGGCCGGGGGCTACTGAGTTCTCCGTAGCGAGTGGTAATGCCTGCAACTTCGTATTCTCGGTACACCCTTGACACTGTGAATCCCGGAATACAGAATTCCCTAACGTTTTCCGAAATTGAATGTCCGATGCATCTGGCTCCAACTATTATTTTACATTCAAAGTCTATTAATTCTCGTCGTGCGGCCGTAATCATGTTGGATGCCTTTTGATGTGTATCACCTGAGTACAAATGACAGCTCCGACAACGCACTGCCCTTTTATACGTTGTGTACACTATACTACCACCGTCTGTATATGTGCCTATGACTAGCACATGTCCGACCCCGGTAGCTGAGTGGTTAGCAAGACATAATGTCAGTCCCAAATGCCCGGGTTCAATTCTCGGCTGGGTCGGAGATGTTTCTCCGCTCAACGACCGCTGTTGTGTTGTCCTAATCATCATCATTTCATCCCTATCGACGTGCAAGTCGCCGAAGTGGCGTCAAATCGAAAGACTTGCACCTGGCGAACGGTCTACCCGACGGGAGGCCCTAGTCACACAATATTTACATTTTTTACACTAGTCCTTGACTTAGTCACAGGGCTTTAACCGATTTTCAACCACTCTTCGTATTTATTTGTTTTATACTACTGACCCCTTGTGTGTATGTTTCATTGGTCTCTCGTTTGGTAACAGCTATGGCGTATTTGTAACGATAAAATGTAGAAGAATTTTTTCCGGGGATAGTGGAGCACCACTGGTTTGCACGTCACCTGATGTTTGTAACATTAATCTAAATTTTGGAGGCAACACTTCCTTCACCCATGTATTGACACTGTATTCTTCACTTGGCATTACTATGTTATCTATGTGGATTTTCACCTGTAACACTGTTTGAACCTACAAACATTTTCACCAGCTTTCTATTTTCGTTTGTGTCGTTTGTGCATTCTATACAGCGGGGATCGCCTAAAACTTGCAACACAACTACTGTGGAAGTGGAAAGTAATACTGATATGCGGTTTTCACAGAATGAATTGGTAGTCAGGGGCCCGTTTTCTGTAGATGGAGCACTGAACGCCCACAAGTATCGCAGCCTCCTAACAGACCGTCTTCCATGAATGCTAGAAGACGTTTCTATGCAGCCTAGGAGGAACCTGTGGTACCAACATGATGGCTGTGCAGCCCATAGTGCACAAAGTACTACAGCAAATCGTTTTCCTTTTTCCTTTTTTGTTGAATTAATTTTGTTCGTCATTGTTCGTTGCATTTGATAGAGGCGGACGTCCAGTGACACGCGTTCAAGTTCAACGTTGATCTATTCACTCGATTTTTTTTTATTACAAAGGACAACTATCCCTCTGACCGTACACGCTGAGCCACCGTGCGGCTTGGATTGGACGCAAAGGACCGTTACTTTGGCCGACCCATTCCTCGGATCTGACGCTTGTATCTTCTGTGGGGAAAACTGAAAGACGTTGCCTACATGGACATATCAACTACACCCTACGATATGCGACGGCGTATTACTGCAGACTTCGTTGAAATGCTAGCACATGTGCAGCAGTCGTTCCATACCCGACTGGAAGCGTTTATTGCCGCTGCCAGTGTTCATTCTGAACACAACTTGTGATTGTCAATCGTCTCTTCACTGGTCAGAATCCATACGCCTAGTGTACGCACTTATGTTGTTCTTAGTGTGGGATACCATAGGTATTCTACAAGTGTCGGTGTGGGAACTTCTCAAAATACGATATATCGTAAACGACTCGCACTAGAATCCTATGACAAACACAGCTGAGATTCTAATTTACCCTACTTTTAGTCTGTTAACGTCACTAAGCAATGTTCCATATAAAAAGTGTATGTTTTAACAAACAATAAACTTTCTAAGCGTTATTAGACTCCGTCATTTCATCACCATTGACACACAAGTCGCCGAAGTGGCGTAAACTAAAAAAAGACTTACAATGCGGCGGCCGAACCCCGAGGGGGATATTCCGGCCAATAAATGCCATACGATCATTTCATTTCACGAGCTCCTGACTACCAATCCATTCTGTGAAAGCCGCACATCAATAGCACTTTCCATTTCCGCAATATTGTCGGTACACGTTTTACGAGATTCGCCCTGTATTGCCATTTATCACGTATTTTTCTACTACGACTTGGTGTGGATTTCCTTTGTGCTCGCGATTGTATAATAATTTTTGGATTGATTATCTGATGATACAATAAATAAGTTCTCGGCGAACTATCAGCATTGTTCATCATCTTTATAGATATACAGGGCCAAATTAAGACATGCAATTAAATATTCTAATTAAAGTTCTCCCCCAAACGAGAGGCAAACGCAACCTTGCAACATACTCGAGGTGCGTTACGCCCAGGACGCGTTTGTGAGGTTATTCTGTTATTGTCGTTCTTCGAAGAATACATTATTACGTACCCTGTGAGCTGCGTCTTCCTGTTGTACTCTGGGGAGGCTGATGGATTCACCGCTGAAGCAAGACACGGTACTTGGCTGTCGTCATGCGCAGGTACACTCCCCAGTTGTTCAAACTGTATGTATAAAAATTGCATACAAAAAAGCAGAAGCGGAAGAAAACATAAGAGGAACAACAATATATTACCCAGACGGGCAATAAATACAGGAATTCCGATTCCACCTGTGGAATCTACACGGTTTAGTGTGTACGGCCAACCGTGATTAATTAATTACGAGCACACGCTACAGATGTAAACTGCAAGAGCGCGGATGCCGCATTCCAGCCTGTGAGAAGATCTCTCACGTGTGCGCATTTGAGGATGTGAAGTGTTTAATATCGCGCCAGCCGCGAGCGTACAGCAGTACACAGACGTAAGTGCTTGCTGCAAATACTGCGAAACCGACGCACCACGTGTTTATAGCTGGCTGACGGCGTGGCATGCTCAACGCCTTTGAGGTACCACCTCCATCGCAGTGCCCGAATGTTTGCCTTCCTTGCAAATATAAGAATTGCACTACCGAGATGCTGAAAATGGGTATTTATTTAAGTAATTACGTCACTGACTGTTCCTGAAAAATATAGCTGCTTTATAGAGTGCAGGAAGAAGTGCTGACCACGATGAATACTCAGTATTTTTGTTTCATCTTCTAATGTGAAGTAAAAGTAAATACTACTATAGTGTCTCTTCTATTCCAGCAGCTCTGCCATACTGACAAAACACTGCTGAGACTGCTTTATGGTGTACTGGAAATTACGAAGAGATTGATTCCGGTTTTATCTGGGAATTGAGAGTTTTCTTTTTTTTGGCAAATTTTAATCAAGGTTTAATGCTATTGATTCCGTTGTAGTGATATAACGTACAGGAATTGGAAGTTAACAGGAGGAACTGTGGAGTCTTTCCGACATTAGCTGCATTAGGTGTGAAGATTGGTGACATGTGAAAATTTGTGTCTGACCGGGATGCGAACCCTGATTTCCCGCTTGTCACCTTAACGACTTCGTATATCCGAGTACGCTTCCAGCACCGACTCAAACTTTCAGATGTTATAGTGTCTACGGCCCCATGTCAGAAATATTCAGCAATTGTGAAAAAATTTCATAAATTAGTACACCTGCAAGATCATCACTAGCGTCTGTTTCTTGTGTTTAAAGAAATGAGAGTTGGTTAAAAAAATTGTACTGGAAATTTTACGGTATTCCGCATCACGAGCCCTAATAAAGGCACCAAGGAAGAGGAGATAAGGGGGAGAGGGTGGATGAACCAGGCTATTCATTTAAGTAATCAAAGTTGGCCAAAATGGCTTTATGCCTTAAATTAGTAGCCTGGTTCATCCGCCGTTTCCCCCTCACCTTCTCATCCTTGGTGCCTCTACAAATGCCATTCGCTCTTTTAAATGTTTTTAAAATTTTTATGAAATTTTTTGAAAGAATTTAAAGAAATTTTAACTATTTTTAAGACTTTTCAATTCTAAATGCTGTGTCTACAAATGGACCACAACAGGTTCTAGGTTTTTATCCTTATTTCTGTCAATTATTCACTTGAGAGTTGCAACTTTTATCAGTACGATTATTTTGTACGCCAGCGCCCAACCAATTCCTTGAAGTTTATCGAACGCTAGTCGTGCTTCCGCGCTTACGCCGCTCCCCTTCCGCTTTTGACATTCAGCCATGTTAATATCCAGTCAGTCCCTGTATGGCAGTCGCAGGGTTCAGGCCCGACGCGGCTCCGAGATACTGTTTACATTTTGTTTCTTCCCGTCTTTCTTCTCCTCCCTCCTCCCCCTCCCCCTCTTCCCCGTGCGTTTTATAATCTATTCTCTCTCCCCATTTATTCAAATGTTCCAGTTTCATGTCATGGTTTTTTTTTTTTTTTTTTTTTTTTTTTTTTTTTTTTTTTTGTCTGTAACTATCCCTTTCTGCGAAATTTCCCAAGTTTAAAGAAAGCGTTAGGAACGGAAACTAAAAGTGGCCTGCCTACTTAATCTAAGTATTCGGTCTTCTGGACGCTTTTTGTCAGTGGCATATCGTCTCTGAGTAAAATTGTTTGCGGTATCCTTCTTTTTATTATTATTTGCACCTGATGCTGGACATTAAAATCGCGAAACCGGTCGTGCCCCTAATAAAGGATTTACGAGCATGCAAAAGTTTGGCTGCGGATACTCATCCAGTAATCTTTCGATTCTATAAACTTTCTCAGGAGTGTTCGCGGTAAGAACGTCGTCTTCTTTCCAGGTATTGCCATTTGTATTCACTGGTCATGTCCGTAATACTCGTTAATTGAACCTGGTGGCGATAAATGTAACAGACTCTGAATTCCTTCTATGTCCTTTAATTCGACCTATTGGAGATCCCAAACACCCTAG
The DNA here is from genome assembly GCF_023864345.2 of Schistocerca serialis cubense. Taxonomy (NCBI): domain Eukaryota; kingdom Metazoa; phylum Arthropoda; class Insecta; order Orthoptera; family Acrididae; genus Schistocerca; species Schistocerca serialis. The sequence goes on from NC_064641.1 coordinate 422,762,447, forward strand.
CAATACTTAAGTGTGCCTCGCTAAAATATTCACGTACGATCTCTTTTATACAGAGTGGACATTAATGAAATCGATAAATTGCAAGGACGGACCCCTGACTGCAAATGGAAGAATAAAAGTCCTATAAACATGTACTCATAAATATACAGGATGCGTACAACGACAAGAAGTCGTCACGGAACACGGTCACAGCAGATGTTGAAAGCGGCGTCCATGGGATGCAACACTCGCGTGGAAACGACGCATCATGAATTTCCGCACTCTTTCGTACGTTACGACGTCTCTCCGAACAGCGTCACAGGCGTCGTGAACACACTGTTGAAGGGCCTACACGTCAGGAATTGGTGCAGCATACACAATGCTTTCCTGAAGCCCCCATAAGCAAATATTTAGGGGTTTAAGTCCGATGATCTACCAGTCCATGCTACAGAGCCTGCGCGTCTTGTCCAGCGTCCGGAAAAGATGTTGTTTAGGTGTCGGCGAACTGTAACACGGAAGTGGGGTGGTGCTCCGTAATGCAGAAATACATAACCACCTCAAGCAACCCAGAGTATTCCTCAGGAAGTCCACGTACGTTCCTCCGTCGAGGCGTTGTGGAATAATAACCGGTGCAAGTGTTATCAACGCAACAAATGTTCAGGAGAGTGAGTTCTTTCCCTCTTTACATTGTTTTCATGTTACTTGACGAGTGATAGTTTTCACGCTATTACTAATTTCATTAGTTGACGTAGGTGATTATTCAGGTTGCTCACCTGCACATATGTTGACTTGGTAATACCATACACAGTGTTCCTGTATATTCCTTGATATCCACGTTCTCAATTAACCATCTAATCACAAAGGTTCTAACTGACATTTTACACATTAGGTCGTATACCCCCAAACATGTGCTCTGGTGGTTTTTCTGTCGTATGTCATACATCTTTCTCTTCCCTTGTTTAAGGCCTACATGACATGTAGAGGCAAACGCCTTTGGTTTTTCTGAGTGTAATCAGCGTATAAATCGCGGTACTTTTCTTTTATGCTTATTCCATAACTTATGATTTAATATATCACCTAGCCATACGATGTTAATGGCAGACTTATCGCTTTCGTGATAATGTGGTTTTACCTTTGCACATTTAATACTTGCCGCTTAGTGGGAATTCGTTACGGTAGATTACATTGGAAATGTTTTATTAAATTGGTTGCATCTTACGAGTTGTGATCGATAAATTGCACTGATGTAGTTATTATCCTTTTATTAGTTATTAGTAATAAATTATGATACAGCCAGTTATGGGGTTGACCTCTTGTACGTGATGTAAGTCTTACTAGTGTATGACAGTATGTAATCAAACGTTTTATGTTCAGTCTGAATTCGTCAGTATACGACTACATTATTTTACTCCAGTTGTTTTACGGGCATTGGATTAGCATTACAACGTGACATGAAAAACTGACTTACGATTAACAGATTTCTTTTTTTATGTTTATGTGACGTATATACTTTTCTCGCCAGTTTAAGTTAATATGGTCTGCACTGATCTCTTATTTTATTCCTTAATTTGACTGTAACTTCCTTTACTGGTTGATATTGCTCTTTTCATTTTATTACATATTGTCATGTAGAAGTAGCTGTAATTAGATGAATGACGAACGCTAGCTTCACTAACGAAGGTTTATTCTGCACTTACACATACAAGAGCGCGGAGCGAACTCGCTCCGGCCAGAACACATACAGTATATATACAGCTACAGAACATTCCAGTACAATGATGCTTGACATTTGTGGATACTTCTATAATGTACTCGAACGGAATATACAAATTAAAATTGTACAGTGCAGGTGAGTTTTGAACTCACGACCCTCATGCAATAGTTTAGTATCATAACCACTAATAACCACTACACCACGGGACTACTCAGCATCTTCTGCGACAATATTACCACTGTATATAAGACTTGCACCACGCCTCCCCCTCCCCCTTTTTTGTGGTTATCCATCTGATATTGGTACCATTGTTGTCTGTACACAGGGCCTGGAGACGGCGTAGTAAAACGCTGAAACTCTTTGCCCAATAAAATAAGGTTGAAAACTGACGGCTGAAAGGTGTTTAATTTGACACTCCCACTTATGGTGGCACGTAAATTGTCTGTGTCGGCCACTACAGGTACTGACTTCATCTGTAAGGCTGGGCTACTTCCTCAGTGGAGTCAGAAAAAACTTTATTTTGAGTTTGCACGCCAGAAAGTCTTTACGTTTTGTGATCGTGCAGTGAACGGTCGGCCAGGGCATCGAAACCATGTTACCATTTCGTTTTGTATCCATATCCAGACTTACGATCTTGAACATTTACCAGCTGAACAGAGGTAACACATTGTGGATGTATGTGAAGAATTTTGGGATGTGGTCACTGACGTATTAGGCGAAATTAAAGGAGTAGATTGTAAAATTGAATTAACAGATAATATTCCTGTAAGCAATCCCACTTACAGCTTTGGCCCATCTAGGTTCAGATGGTTAAAGGCCACTATAAGTCAAGTGTTACGTGAAGCTGTTATTAGACCATGGAAATCCCTGTACTCCTGTGATTTATTGGTAGTGCCTAGGTGGTAGGGCTGGGGGACACAGGTTGTTTACTATTGGACTCTAGCTCTTCTGCCTATGCACTTTCCTGATTTGCCTTTGTGCTTCTCATGCTTCCAAGGGGCAAAGTCGTTACTACTTTGACCTAAATTCTGCTAGCTGAGAAGTCTAAGGCAGCCACGGCGTCTGCAACTGATTGGTCACTCTATGAATATACGCTACTGGCCATTAAAATTGCTACACCAAGAAGAAATGCAGATGATAAACGGGTATTCATTGGACAAATATATTATACTAGAACTAACATGTGATTACATTTTCACGCAATTTGAGTGCACAGATCCTGAGAAATCGGTACCCAGAACAACCACCTCTGGCCGTAATAACGGCCTTGATAAGCCTGGGCATTGAGTCAAACAGAGCTTGGATGGCGAGGCCATGCAGCTTCAACACGATACCACAGTTCATTAAGAGTAGTGACTGGCGTATCGTGACGAGCCAGTTGCTCGGCCACCATTGACCAGACGTTTTCAATTGGTGAGAGATCTGGAGCAGCAGTCGAACATTTTCTGTATCCAGAACGGCTCGTACAGGACCTGCAACATGCGGCGCGCATTATCCTGCTGAAATGTAGGGTTTCACAGGGATCGAGTGAAGGGTAGAGCCACGGGTCGTAACACATCTGAAATGTAACGTCCACTGTTCAAAGTGCCGTCAATGCGAACAAGAGGTGACCGAGACGTGTAACCAATGGAACCCCACACCATCACGCCCAGTATGGCGATGACGAACACACGATTCCAATGTGCGTTCACCGCGATGTCGCCAAACACGGATGCGACCATCATGATGCTGTAAACAGAACGTGGATTCATCCGAAAAAATGACGTTTTGCCATTCGTGCACCCAAGTTCGTCGTTGAGTACACCATCGAAGGCGCTCCTGTCTGTGATGCAGCGTCAAGAGTAACCGCAGCCATGGTCTCTGAGCTGATAGTCCATGCTGCTGCAAACGTCGTCGAACTATTCGTGCAGATGGGTGTTGTCTTACAAACGTCCCCATCTGTTGACTCAGGGATCGAGACGTGGCTGCGCCATCCGTTATAGCCATGCGGATAAGATGCCTGTCATCTCGACTGCTAGTGATGCGAGGCCGTTGGGATCCAGGATAGCGTTCCGTATTACCCCCCTGAACCCACCGATTCCATATTCTGCTAACAGTCATTGGATCTCGACCAACGCCACCAGCAGTGTCGCGATACGATAAACCGCAATCGCGATAGGCTACAATCCGACCTTTATCAAAGTCAGAAACGTGATGGTACGCATTTCTCCTCCTTACACGAGGCATCACAACAACGTTTCACCAGGCAACGCCGGTCAACTGCTGTTTGTGTATGAGAAATCGGTTGGAAACTTTCCTCATGTTAGCACGTTGTAGGTGTCGCCACCGGCGCCAACCTTGTGTGAATGCTCTGAAAAGCTAATCATTTGCATATCACAGCATCTTCTTCCTGTCGGTTAAGTTTCGCGTCTGTTGCACGTCATCTTCGTGGTGTAGTAATTTTAATGGCCAGTAATGTAATAGAGCGCCATTTGGGTTATCTACACGGGCAGGCGTGCTGTTTGCTCTATTGGATAGAGTGTTTTCTGACCAAACTTTGAGTGTTTATATAGTTCCCAGACTCTGCTCTGCAGAATCGATGGATAAGTTTTGTCACTGATAGGAGATAATCGATAGCGCAGTTTTATCTCTGATAAAGATTGTCTCTGCTGATGACGAGTAAATTCCACGCCGCCCACTTTACACAGTATTTATGTCGCTCTCCGAGGTCCGAATCGTCAGTCGCCAGGAGCACCTCCGAAGATGTCCAGCGCAGCTCCGGATGAAACGCCAGGAATCAAAAAGTTTCTTCGACCACAACCATACATTCCTGAAGACTCATCAGCAACTCTGACATCTGGTTGTGAAACTCCTGACCACTGTATTGTGCAACTGCCAGCAATCCTCAGACTGAAATAACTTTTTTTTTTTGCAAATAAGACTCAAAGATGACTCCTTATTGGCATCTATTTCAAACTTTGATAACAGAGACATTCACAGGTCCGAGGCTAGAGACTAACCTAGCCGAGCCTTTCGTAGCTACCTTTCCTGAGTCGTTTGCATGGCTTCCACAGTCGTGTCCTTTCATTGGAGACGGTTGATTGCCTTCCCCATTCTTGTTCAGCCCGATCTCGTTCTCCACGTCGGCGTTGACGGGAAGTAAATCCCTATCGTTCCTTGCTTGCTCACTTCTTTACACGTCACTACACCACTCTTCAGAGACACCTGCCCTGGCGTGGGCGACACTCCAGCCTGCCGATGCCGCAACAAGCGCCGTCTGCTCTCAGTCCGCCAGATTTATGCAGATCGTGGGCGAGTCCAGCGGGCTCATAAACATGCAGATGTGCCGTTATTAAGTCTGCGAGCAACGACCTCCCGATTGGTGGGGGAAGGGGGGGAGGAGGGAGGAAATTTTCGCGGAGGGTATTTTCGGCATGGAAAAAAAGTTAAACGATGTTAAATGTGTGTAAAGAATAAGCAAGAAAAGTGGTCGTTATTAACTGGAGCCAGATGTGAGCCCAGTCGACGGCATAAGAAGGACGACTTACAAGTCCTGACTAAATCAGTGGCATTCCAGAAAGATTCGCCATTAAACGCGGGTACAGAAAGCGCTGTTGTTTTGATTTCGGCATGTTTTCAGAATGAATGTCAGTTCTCAAAGTTACTAACGAACTGCCAGCAATTATATATAAAGCGGACTTGATTTTATTACTTTGAGGAGTGCTCATCCAGAACAAAAGGTGTGATACTACCACAAGTCGTCCTCTAATTGATTACAGTCATAAAGGCTCGAACGTTTAATGTTTCTAAGAGCACTGATTGCATCTGAGAACGAAATCTCAACAGATTGTTATTACGCACATATTAATTTGAAGGAAAATTTTGCGTGTCTTCCAGTTGCTATAAGTATTTATATTAGGGGTGCCCTACACTCATAAATTACTAATTTATACTTTTGTTCGAAAGAAATTCATTGAAAAGTTATTCGCGAAATATTCATCAGTTTAATATTCATTCTATCACTTTCTCCCTGCAAACACTGTTCATACTTACTCCAAATCCTGCCAATGTGGCCGAGCAGTTCTAGGCGCTTCAGTCTGGAACCGCGCGACCGCTCCGGTCGCAGGTTCGAATCCTGCCTCGTGCATGGATGTGTGTGCTGTCCTTAGGCTAGTTAGGTTTAAGTAGTTCTAAGCTCTAGGAGACTGATGACCTCAGATGTTAAGTCCCATAGTGCTCAGAGCCATTTGAACCTTACTCCAAAACATAAGATAACAGAGAGAAGATCGAAATACTAAATTCCATTTTCGAAACTTTTTCACTGCGTGTGATCGTACTACGGTTCCTCATTTGAGAAGTCGCACTAACACCAAAACGACAGATATCGAGATCGTGGCGCAGAAAATCAACTAAAAATCGCTCAAAGGAGAGAAAGTAAATTTACCTGAGTGGATACCCATGACATCATACAGAGAGTATGCAAAATCAATTGCTGTTCTTCTTGCAGCAGTGTACTGTATGAAGCTGGAAGAAAGAAGATTGTGTGTGATTGGAATAATGCACAGGTCATTCTCATTTTCAAGACTGATAGTCGAACAGTTGCATCAAACTGCAAACCTACATCACTTACGTCAGTATCGTGAGGAATTTCGCAATTAGAAGAACAAGAAATTCTGACATGTAGATCTTTCACTTCGTCTATGAGACGCAGAAGGCACTAGCCAGAAGCGCTTTATTGGGTGCCGGATTCCTTGACTTCCGGAGTCCGACACAGTGCCGCATTGTCACATAATGAGCAAAATACGAGCGTATGGTGCATTAGACTATCTTTGTGATCGGAATGGAAGTGTACCTAGCAATAAGAACACAGCCTGTAGTTCTTACTGGTGAGAAATATTAAAAAAATGGTTCAAATGGTTCTGAGCACTATGGGACTTAACATCTGAGGTCCTCAGTCCCCTAGAACTTAGAACTACTTGAACCTAACTAACCTAAGGACATCACACAAATCCATGCCCGAGACAGGATTCGAACCTGCGACCGTATCAGTCGCACGGTTCCGGACTGAAGAGCCTAGAGACGCTCGGCCACCGCGGCCGGCTGAGAAATATTCTTACGGGGAAGTACCTTTGTGCGTACCCTAAAGGAGGGGACTGGCAGCTGACCTTAAACATAAACAAATGAAACGAACTGCCCATAGTAGGAAAGTCCCGTGACTGTCTACTACACAACTGACGAACAGTCACTGGAAATTATGTACGACTACATGAAATGCATTCGCAATTGGGGACGTGGACAAACATCAGCTGAATAATGGAATGACGAATGAAAATGTGTGGTGTCGCCTTACCATTAGGCCACCCGAGCACGTGTTACGGCCAGACCAAAATTTGTAAAATTTGCAAATTTCTATGGGACCAAACTGCTGAGGTCATCGGTCCCTAGGCTTACACACTACTTAATCTAACGTAAACTAACTTACGCTAAGGACAGCACATACACTTGTGCCCGAGGGTTGAGTCGAACCTCCGACGGCGGAAGCCGCACGAACCGTGGCAAGGCGCCTTAGACAGCACAGACCAAAATTTCTACAAGTATTCAACCATTATGGCGTAGTCGCCGCAGTACATGCATCGTATTTCTGAATACCACAGGCACTGTGGTACCGTGTACGCATTTTAGGAGTATGTCGACGGGGCGATCATTAGCCCGACGACTCCAAGAAGCTGGTGGTAGGAAATGCAGACGTCGCACTAAGATTCTTTGGAAGAACCTTCGCCGGCCGGAGTGGCCGTGCGGTTCTGGGCGCTACAGTCTGGAACCGGGTGACCGCAACGGTCGCAGGTTCGAATCCTGCCTCGGGCATGGATGTGTGTGATGTCCTTAGGTTAGTTAGGTTTAAGTAGTTCTAAGTTCTAGGCGACTGATGACCTCATAAGTTAAGTCGCATAGTGCTCAGAGCCATTTTTGAAGAACCCTCAAGAAGTCCACCCATGAAGGAGCTGTCGCACAAAACTCTTATTAGACAGTTAATGGAGTATTCTTCCTCAGCGCGGGATTGTTACCAGCTACGACTGATGAAGGGAACAGCGAAGATCCAATTAATAGCAACACATTTCCTCGCGGGTATGCTTAGGAAGTACGAAATCCTTACACAGATGTTCATCCAAATCCAGTGGCGAGCGTGGGAGGGGGAGGGGGACTGTCGGGGGCACTACAAGAGAGGTGTTGAGCATGACAGTATGGTTTACTGTTAGCATTTCGAGAGCGTACTTTCGTAGAAAAATTAATCAGTATTTGTACCTCGCAAGATATCGTAAAGTTAAAATTAGAGATTCAATCTCACACTTGTTCTTACCAACTATATTTGTCCTCGCGTACCTTTTGGCTCCGGAACAAGAAATGGGGAAGTGACAATGGCATGTGTGTATTGAAGCGGGGACCTAGAAACGACGGAGAGGCTTCGTCCCCGCCGTAGCTCTCAGTGGTTCACAACCCCACAACAAGCTACAGCAATCTACTCACCCCACCGTCGCCCCACATCGAACCCAGGGTTATTGTGCGGCTCGGCCCCTACTGCACCCCCCTGGGAACTTATCATACCAGACGAATGTAACCCCAAATGTTTGCTTGGTAATTATGGTTTACGTGTATGTGGAGACAGTAAGTGACAATGGTACATGAGGTACTCTCTGTGCCGCGCAGGATTAGCCGAGCGGTCTAAAGCGCTGCAGTCATGGACTGTGCGGCTGAGCCCGGCGGAGGTTCGAGTCCTCCCTCGGGCATGGGTGTGTGTGTTTGTCCTTAGGATACTTTAGGTTAAGTAGTGTGTAAGCTTAGGGACTGATGACCTTAGCAGTTAAGTCCCATAAGATTTCACACACATTTGAACATTTTTGGTACTCTCTGTCACATAACGTATGTGGTTTGCCGAGTGCAGATCCAGATGAAGATGTAGACAGTTTCTCGAGTTCACGGCTATAAAATTCTGTTCACAATATCGTTTGAACATGTCCTGAAACCATCTTTGTTGCCAATACAATCACTTAAATAAGAGGGAAAAGTGAATTTCTGAGCCACAAGAACTGTAGAGCACGAAGAATGTGGAATCTTCTATCGATGTAGTACGCCAACAGCTATTTTCGCTATCCGGGTGTGAACATAAGATACAGTGTTCTACGACTGGTATCTTCAGTAGTGTCTGAGTTGCTGGCGATATGTAGCTGCAGCCATGTACTATTCCTGAGAGGCAAACCAGTATACGCAGCGCGTCCTTTATCATACCAGACACATAACATTTTTTAAGATGGAGAGTATTTTTTGCTACTGCTCTGGTATTTCTTTCCTTTTTTATATTGTCATAAAGGGCACCACATTTCGTCACCGCTCTGGAAGAGGACAGTGTGTCGCTGACGAAGTAATTGACAACGAGCGAGTGAAGATACTGAAATGGCTATTCGAGGCAAAGCTAAAGGGGGCACAGACTGAGAATCGAATACGGACACTAGGTTCACGTGCCCAGGGCTATATCATTAGGTCTACTTGGACCACGCCTAAGACGCTGACTCAGAACTTTAACTCATCACGATCTCCCTTCCTTTCAGATTACTTGATATACTTAAAAGGTCATCTACACTGTCCAGTCACATTAACATGACCATCTGTCAAAAGCCTGATTTATCACCTTTTGCAGTACGGGGATGAAAAGCCATGCCGGATCCAATGCCATGGACAGCTGAGTTAGCTTTCTCGGTGGAGGATCCAACGCGCCGACATCCGGCTAGAGGTTGTCCCACAGATTCTCGACTGGGTTTGCGGCCAGGGAGTTTAGTGGCCAGCGGACTACGATAAACTGCCGGTAGCAGTCAGTACGGGCCAGGGCACTGCTGTTGCCGCTGATGTGCTCATTATTCTTCGTACTTCTATGTCCCTGTTTAACACATATAGACTAGACTAATTTGGGACCGTTTTATAGAATGGGCATCTAAAATTCTGCTTTAAAAATAGTTTTGTTTGTATTAGAAAACCGGCCGATACTCACCATCAACGCTCTGCGTTGTGTGGAAACGTGATAAGCAGTGGTTGTTTGGGATGACACCAAAGGCACACTGCAATAACGAAACGGCAAATATCTGCCGAAACATCAGAGAGTATGCGCCTGATAGCTCTTAGTCTCGGTATATACAGTGTGTACCAGAAATGCTGGGAGAAACTTCGAGGGGCTAGAGAGGATGTCTTCAGGATCAAATCCAGGATAGGAACCCGTGTCCGGAAACGTCATCCAACGACGCTGCAGACCGTCAAAGTTATAGGCTCCAGCGCCGACTCCTGCGTCTAGGTCACACTTTCAGCAGAAAATGTAGCTTTGTGCGCTGATGGACCATAGGTGGAACGCCTCAAATTGTTCAATTGTTGTTTGTTATTCAGTGATCGCGACTGGTTGCTAGTGCAGAAGATGGAGCTAGCTGCTTCATGAAAATGCCTTGTTCCCTATGAATGCAATGCTCTGTTGCCTCAGTGGATGATGGTTTCGGATGTGGATTTCCATCTTCAATTTATTTTTCTCCTGGACCCCTGTAAATTATCTAATGCTTTTCAGTACACCGCTCGAAGTTTGTCGACACATATCAGGGAACCCATATATATATATATATATATATATATATATATATATATATATATATATATATGGGTGACCCATTTATCTTGACCTCCCTAAATAACTGTTTGTCCAGATGGAAACTACAAAATATTTCAAGCAAATGTTCTTTAGCCGTAAGGGGGACGTCAATCAGCATGATTGCCTTCGATGTAGCTTTGTTTCTTACAAAGATATGAACAGCCGTATGACTTTTTTAAATGGCACCCTATATTTTTAATTCGCTAATTCATTTCCTCCCCTAAACACCTATTCAAATAAGTATCACAGTGTAACATTCACTGAAACACAACTTTATTAATTACATAACACAACATTGACTTTGAGCCATGGATCACAAACTCGTCCACTTGCTGGAGTTGTCAGAAAACAAATGAAAAGCAAGTAAGAAAATAACACAAAATTGACTTTGACTCTCCTGTAACAATTCCCAGGAGTAGAACATTCAATGGTGCTCAAAGTGGTGCACTCGTTGTATGAAAGAATTATTTACTGGTTCCAGTGTTGCCTTCTGAAGAGAATTATAAGCAAGCACGATACGTTCCTGCATGTCCTCTGGAGTTGTTGGAATATCGTGATAGACAACGTCTTTAATGCATCGCCAAAGAAAAAAGTCCAGAGGATTTAAATCTGGAGACCTAGCAGGCTAAGTAACAGCTCCTCTTCGATCATTCCACCTGGCAGGATACATTCGGTTCAGAACACGACGGGCACGCAAGGCATTGTGTTGGACATCCACCGTGTTGATACCACATAAGCATTCTGGTCCTCAGCGGAATTTCAGTCAGAAGAGGAGGAAGAATTTGGCTGAGGAAGTTGGCATACGCTGTTCTGTTTAGCCTACCACTGATGAAATAAGGGCCAATAATTGTAGTACCGAGCATCCCGCACCAGACGTTAACTCTCCATTGACGCTGATGGTCCACCTTTCTAAGCCATCGTGGGTTGTCGCTGGACCAATAATGCATGTTCCTTGTATTTACCTGTCCTTTGTTTGAAAGGAACATTCATTGGTAAATGGCAAATTGGAGAAGATGTTCTGGTTGGCGAGGGTTTGCTGCGGTGCCCACTGACAGAAGTGTACACGATTCTGGAAATTATTCCCATGCAATTCTTGATGTAGGTGTACATGGTAAGGATGGAAGCGATGACATGTAAGAATATGATGTACACTGGTTTCAGGAATGCCAGTCTCGTGTTCAAGCTGTCGTCTGTTCACATGTGGATTCAGAGCATCGGAAGGTAGAACAGTAACTTGGGCAGCTTCGTCTGTGCGAGTGCTACGACGACTGCGTTGTCGTGGGTTGAAGCTTCCCTTTTCCTGAAGAGTCGCAACAAGATGAGAAAACATCCGTCGGCAAGGTGGGTTCTGGCCAGGATATCGCTATCTGTACAGTTCCGCTGCCTGTGTAGCATTTCGCCTACCTTAAACAACAACAACAACAATAAAAGAAACGTTATGTGGATGTAGTTTGTAGGATGGACAGCCTTTACTATAAGCCTACTATGCACAACGGTATTTAAAATTCATAACTACTGTACTAAATGTACCCGTACATAAGAAAACAGTACTGCAGTTACTGCTTTGCTAACTTCCATTCCCCATAGATGGCTCAAATGGCTCTGAGGACTTAACGTCTCTGGGACTTAACATTTGAGGTCATCAGTCCTCTAGAACTTAGAACTACTTACACCTAAACCTAAGGACATCACACACATACATACCCGAGGCAGGATTCGAACCTGCGACCGTAGCGGTCGCGCGTTTCCAGACTGAAGCGCCTAGAACTGCTCGGCCATCCCCCCCATAGATGAGTGGCATTTCTACCTTCTCTTCGTTGGTGTACATCAACTGACGACGGTTGACGCAATGACGGGTGTGCATTCTACTTATGTTTACATTTGTCTTCTGTCAACGTCAGCACGTGGATGTGTTCCACTACCCCGAGTACCTGCACTAAGCGCTGGGAGCGTCACGTCAATGTCGTGTTATTTAATTAATAACATTGTATTTCAGTGAATTGTACACTGTGATACATTTTTGAATAGGTCTTTAGGAGAGGAAATGTATTACCGATTAAATAATACAGGGTCCCATTTAAATAACTCATACCGCTGTTCATATCTTTGTAAAAAACAAAGCTACAACTATGGCAGTCATGCTGATTGATGTCCCCCTGACGGCAAAAGAACATTTGCTTGAAACAATTTGTAATTTGCATCTGGACAAATAGTTATTGAGGGTGGTCAAGATAAATGGGACGTGTGTATGTGTGTGTGTGTGTGTGTGTGTGTGTGTGTGTAATATTTCTTTTACTTATTTCCGTCCCACCTTATAAGATGGTCGTGGGCACCGCTCACACGCTTAAGCGTACCCACCGCCTTCCCCCACACTCTCATTCTACCCAGTAATACTGAATTGCTTGGTACCCTCTATGTGTCAGTGAAGGAATGATTCAAACGTACACCCCATCTGTCACCAAATTTGGTTTCCAGATCTCTGTACATCAGAATGTGTTCGATTCTTTTGCTGAAGGGCTTACAGGGCAGAAAATATGGCGCATATGAGTGAAATACGAATAATTTCACATGACTCTGAATTGCAAAATAAAAGGAGTAAGAAATAGAGTGGAAGTCATAAAACGCGATAGTCATCTGTCAAGCTGATAGGATGTGAACCACAAACGGCGCCATTCACAGAGGAACAGTGCGATACTGACCTTCAGCGACAAAATTTCGGAGATTTTTCAGATGTATTTCCTGAGTATTTTGGTACAAGGGACCCGTGGTCTCTGCTGGCACGTGAATTAGCAAACGTTTAGCTGCGATTTATTCGTTTTGTACCCCAAGTACCTTTATTTCTGTGAATATACACTGAAGAGCCAAAGAAACTGGCACACATGCTTAATACCGTGTATGGCCTCCACGAGCATGCAGGAATGATTCAACTCGATGTGATAGGGACTCGACTAATATCTAAACTAGAATGGAGGGAACTGAAACCATGAATCCTGCAGGGCTGTCCATAAATCCGTAAGAGTGGAAAGGGTGGAGATCTCTCCTGAATAGCACGTTGCAAGGCATCCCAGATATGTTCAGCAATGTTCACGTGTGGAAGGTCTGGTGACCAGCGGAAGTGTTTAAACTCAGAAGAGTGTTCCTGGATCCAGTCTGTAGTAATTCTGGAAGTGTGGGGTGTCGAATGGTCATGTTGGAATTGCTAAAATCCATCGGAATGCACAATGGACATGAATGGATGCAGGCGATCAGACAGGATGCTTACGTACGTGTCACCAGTCAGAGTCGTATCTAGACGTATCAGGGATCCCAAATCACTCCAAGAGCACTCGTCCCACACCAATACAGGGCCTGTACCAGCTTGAACAGTCCTCTGCTGACATACAAAGTTCATGGATTCATGAGGTTGTCTTCATACCCGTAAACGTTGATACAGTTTGAGACGAGACTCGTCCGAACAGGCAACACGTTTCCAGTCTTTAACAGTCCAGTGTCGGTGTTGATGGGCCCGGGTGAGGAGTGTAGCTTTATGTCGTGCAGTCGTGAAGGGTATACGAGTGGGTCTGCGGCACCGAAAGCCCTATATCGATGATGTTTGATTGAATGGTTCAGACGCTGGAAGTTGTTGATGGGCCAGCACTTAAATTTGTAGCAATCTGCGTAAGGGTTGCACTTCTTTGACGTTGAACGATTCTCTTCAGTCGTCGTTGGTCTCGTTCTTGCAGGATCTTTTTCCGGCGGCAGCGATGCCGGAGATTTGATGTTTTACCGGATTCCTGCAATTCACGGTGCACTCGTGAAATGGTCGTTCAAGAAAATCCCCACTTCATCGCTACCTCGGAGATGCTGTGTCCCATCGTTCGTGCGCCGACTGTAACATAACGTTCAAACTCACATAAATCTTGATAAACTGCCATTGTAGCAGCTGAAACCGATCTAACAACTGCGCCAGACACTTGTTGTCTTATATAAGCATTGCCGACCGTAGCGACGAATTCTGCCTGTTTACGTATCCCTGTATTTGAATACACATGTCTGCACCAGTTTCTTTAACGCTTCAGAGTAGTTTCACAACAGTGAAGAAGCCTGTATGACGCAATCACAAAAACGTACCAGAAAAATCAGAAGATAATGTAAAAACGTGATGACTGCCGTCGTTTCGGTAACAGCTCAGTATGTGTCGCCACTTTGCCCTTCAGTTCCATTCAGCGAACCGATACAGGAGGTGCATATCGGCAAACTCTCGAGCAGTAGAGCTAACCGTGCTGCTTTGTATCGCTGCCAATGTGCAGCTAACACTTCTGGAAAAACAAATCTCATACACAATTGAGCAATACAGAATTAAGGCTTGAGGGCGAAGTGTAAAGTGGGAATTACTGTTGTCAACAAAATGTATCGTGAGTAAATGGAACAAGTTAATTTCCAAAGAAGACATACTGCACGTACCACCAACATTTGCACTATTGTACAGATATTTTAAGTCAGTACCGATAAAGAGATAGAGGGAGGAGGGTGGGAGGCGTAGAAATAAAATGAAATGAAATTCAATTTATAACGAGTCATCGGAGACACGGATCCCTCTGTAACAAAGTATCACCGAACAAACTCCGAAATTTCGTCGGCGTTATTCGCGTTCACCCTACGTGATAGAACAAAGTGCTTTGCACCGACACAAGTGACGCAAGTAGAGTGCAGTGAAGAGCGAACTTGCACCCATTATCCGACACGAACACTGAGCAGCTGGGTGCAGCGGCGGTGGTTCGCAGACCTGCCCCACTCCTCGCGGGTCGCAGGGAGCCGTGGCTGGTGCGGGGCACTGTCTCCGCCGCCTGCCGTGACTGGAGAGCTCGCGGCCTGCATCCCAAGCACCTCTTTAACCCGCTCCTCCAAATTACACTCGCGTGGGTCCGCAGATTCGTCAGGACCTGCTCGAGGTTGACGTCCTCGGTTGCCCTCATATCTGCGTCAATCGCCTTCCACTTACCGTTCGCTTCGTAGCCATACTATATAACGTTGCCGAATTTGTCGCAGACAAAGCTCACCGAGGAGATTCACCATCTTTCCCGCATCTTCGCAACTAAATCAGCACAGTCGTACTATATGCTATTCTCTGCCTCATTCATTAAGCACAGTGAATTTTAAAATTGAAATAAATCGTTGTAGCTCCGTCATAAGTTGCTTTGAGAAGTATCTTCTCTTATTCCTTTATGGTGACTGGTTTCGGACACCTGTCTCTGTTTTCAAACCATTAGTATCGCAAGTGTGACGATAAAGTCGATGGCCTTTGTACAAAAAGTGCTTCTGCAGTGGCACTATGGCCGACTCAACAACATTAAATACACCTCATAGAACGGTCATTACAGAACGACATTAATTCTCTACTGTACGTCCTATGTGGTCTATGTTACGTTCTACCCGTAAAACAAGCTGCTGATCTATTTTTATTCTGCAGCATTCTGGCAGTTGGTAAAGTTTAGACATGTCAGTCTTCTGAATTGTTTGATGCGGCTCGCCACGAACTCCTCTCTTGTGGCAAGCTTTTCATCTCTGAGTAGCACTTGCAATCTACGTCCTTAGTTGTTGCACGTTTTCCAATCTTTGTCTTCCTCTACAGTTCCTACCCTCTACAGTTCTCTCTTGTTCCATGGAGGTTATTCCCTGATGTCTTAACAGAAGAGCCCGCACCTCGTGGTCGTGCGGTAGCGTTCTCGGTTCCCACGCCCGGGTTCCCGGGTTCGATTCCCGGCGGGGTCAGGGATTTTCTCTGCCTCGTGATGGCTGGGTGTTGTGTGATGTCCTTAGGTTAGTTAGGTTTAAGTAGTTCTAAGTTCTAGGGGACTGATGACCATAGATGTTAAGTCCCATAGTGCTCAGAGCCATTTATTTCTTAACAGAAGTCCTACCACCTTGTCCCTTCTTTTCATCAGTGTTTTTCACATATTCCTTTCATCACCAACGATTCTGCGGAGAAACTCTTCATTACTTACCTTACCAGACCACCTTGTTCTCAACATTGTTCTGTAGCACCAATTGTCATGTGTTTCTGTTCTCTTAAGTTCCAATTTTCCCACAATCCATGTCTCACTACCACACAATGCAATGCTAGAAACGGACGTTACCAATAATTTCTTCCACGGGTTAAGGCTTCTCTTGGCCAGGAATGCCCTATTTTTCAGTGCTAGTCTGCTTTTATTGCCCTCCTTGCTCTGTCCGTCGTGGGTTATCTAGCTGTCTAGGTAGCAGAATTCAATAACTTCGTCTACTTCGCGATCCCCAGACCCGATATTTCTCGCTGTTCTCATTCCCGATACTTCTCATTATTTTCATATTTCTTCGATTTACTCTCAGTCCATATTCTGTACTCGTTAGCTGTTCATTCCATTCAGCAGATCTTGTAATTCTTCTTCATTTTCACTAAAAATACACTATGTGATCAAAAGTATCCGGGCACCTGGCTGAAAATGACTTACAAGTTCGTGGAGACCTCCATCGGTAATGCTGGAATTCAATACGGTGTTAGCCTAGCCTTGATGACAGCTTCCACTCTCGCAGGCATACGTTCAATCAAGTGTTGGAAGGTTTCTTGGGGAATGGCAGCCCATTCTTCACGGAGTGCTGCACTGAGGAAAGGTATCGGTGGGGCCTATCACGAAGTCGGCGTTTCAAAAGATCTCATAGGTGTTCTATAGGATTCATGTCAGGACACTGTGCAGGCCAGTCCATTACAGGGATGTTATTGTCGTGTAACCACTCAGCCACAGGCCTTGAATTATGAACAGGTGCTCCATCGTGTTGAAAGATTCAGTCGCCATTTCCGAATTGCTCTTCAACAGTGAGAAGCACGAAGGTGCTTAAAACATTAATGTAGACCTGTGCTGTGATAGAGCCACGCAAAACAACAAGGGCTGCATGTCTGCTCTATGAAAAACACGGCCACACCATAACACCACAGCCTCCGAATTTTACTGTTGGCACTACACACGCTGGCAGATGACGTTCACCGGCCATTCGCCATACCTCTGCCATCGCATAGCCACATTGTATACCGTAATCCGCCACTCCACACAACGTTTTTCCACTGTTCAGTCGTCCAACGTTTACGCTCCTTACACCAAGCGAGGCGTCGTTTGGCATTTACCGGCGTGATGTGTGGCTTATTAGCAGCCGCTCGACCATGAAATCCAAGTTTTCTCACCTCCCGTCAAACGGTAATAGTACTTGCAGTGGATCCTAATGCAGTTTCGAATTCCTGTGTGATGGTCTGTATAGATGTCTGCCTATTACACAATACGACCCTCTTCAACTGTCGGCGGTCTCTGCCAATCAACAGACGAGGTCGGCCTGTACGATTTTGTGCTGTAGGTGTCCCTTCACGTTTCCACTTCACTATCACATCGGAGAAAGTGCACCTAGGGATGTTTAGGAGTGTGTAAATCTCAATTACGGGTGTAGGACACAAGTGAAACCAGTCACCTGACCACATTCGTAGTCCGTGAGATCCGCGGAGCGCCCTATTCTGCTCCCTCACGATGTCTAATGACTACTGAGGTTGCTGATGTGGAGTACCTGGCAGTAGGTGGCAGCACAATGCACCTAATATGAAAGAAGTATGTTTTTTGGGATGTCCGGATACTTTTGATCACATAATGTAGCAATGGTTCAAATGGCTCTAAGCACTATGGGACTCAACATCTGAGGTCATCAGTTCCCTAGACTTAGAATTACTTAAACCTAACTAACCTAAGGACATCACAAACATCCATGCCCGAGACAGGATTCGAACCTGCGCCCGTAACAGTCGCGCGGTTCCGGACTGAAGAGCCTAGAACCGCTCGACCACAGCGGCCGGCAGTGTAGCAATGTCATCAGCGGATCTCATAAATGATAACCTTTCGCCCTGAATTTTAATCCAATTCCTGAACCTTTCTTTCATTTCCGTAATTGCTTCATCTATGCGTAGATTGGACAGTAGGGATGAAAGACTACATCCCTGTATTACACCCTTTTTAAACCGACCACTTCGTTCTTGATCTTCTAATCTTATTGTTCTCCCTTAGTTTTTACATATATTATAAGTGTTTCCGTATACCTTATCACTATTTTATTCAGAATTTTGAGTATCTTGTAACATTTTACATTGTCAAATCTTTTTCCACGTCGACGAATCCTGTGAACATATCTTTATCTCTATTTATTATTGCTTCCATTATCAACGCAACGTCGGAACAGCATCTCTGGTGCCTTTACCTTTCCTAAAACCACATTGAAGGTTATCTAAGAGGTTTTCGATTCTTTCCATTCTTTCGTACATTAATCTTGTCTGCACCTTGGTTGCATGAGCTGTTAAGCTGAGAAGTGATAACAATCGACTTGGCGCCTCTTGCTATGTTCGGACTTGTGTGAATGATGATTTTCGAATGTCTGATGTTATATCGGCGGTCTCATACATTCTACTCACAAAAGTGAATATTCGTTTTGTTGCCGCTTCCCGCAATGATTTTAGAAATTCCGGCGGAATATTGTCTATGCCTTCTGCTTTATCTGATCTTAAGTCGTCCAAAGCTCTTTTGAGCTCTGATTGTAATTCTGGCTCCCCTATCTCCTCCATGTCGACTTCTGTTTCTTCGCCTATCAGGACGTCATCAGACAAGTCCACCCCCTCATGGAGGCCTTCAATGTTCTTTCTCCCTCTGTCCGCTCTCTTCTGTGTATTTGACAGCGTCATTCTCATTATGTTCTTAATGTTATCTCCCTTGCTCTTAATTTCACCGAAAATGATTTTGACTTTTCTATATGCTGAATCAGTCCTTCTGACAATCATTTCTTTTTCGATTTCTTTATATTTTTCATATAGCCGTTTCGACTTTAACTTCCCTCCACTTTCTATTTATTTCATTCTTACGTGACTTCTATTTCCGCACTCCTGATTTTTCTTGAACGTATTTTTACTTCCTTCTTTCGCCGATCAACTGAAGTATTTCTTCTGTTATCCATGGTTCCTTCCTTCCTTCCTTGCTTCTAAATTTTTTATGTAGGCGAATTTGGCGGCTAATAAATCTTAAGGTTGTGGATTTTACTGCAATAGGCTCTGGCTCTGAGCACTATGGGACTTAACATCTGAGGTCATCAGTCCCCTAGAACTTAGAACTACTTAAACGTAACTAACCTAAGGACATCACACACATCCGTGCCCGAGGCAGGATTCGAACCTGCGACCGTAGCGGTCACACGTTTCCAAACTGAAGCGCTTAGAACCGCACGGCCACACCGGCCGGCTACTGCAATAGGGGAAAGCATCTAGAAGCTGCACTCCTTTCACTCTGTTAATGGTTCAACATATCGTAACGAGGTTTTCTGCAAATCACAATAGGCAGAGAATTAAATAAGTTTGTTGTATAGCGAGATATTAAAAAAACCACTTTTAAATGGAACCATGTACTTTTTTTAAGGGCGTTCGAAATCTCTTGAGAACACGAGTGCATTGTTATGTAGGGACTTACGAAAAAGAGGTACATATGTCGTCACATGCTAAGAGCACTGGACAACATGAGTGGCGTGTTTCCTGGAGACAAAGTTCTGCTGCAGTAGGCATAACAGGTGCGTCACAGTGTGCGTTTGAAATGGTGGGACAATTGGAAAGGTATTCTCAAGTTGAAAGTGCGCTGGGCAAATATTGATGCCAAAACGTCTAAAGAGCACACAGATTCACCGTGAAATTCGGGAGGTATATGGACCACAGGAAATTACGCTTCCAACATTAGTCAAACGGTGCCAACGTTTTGACCGAGGCCGCACAGGTGTGAGCGATGATGACTGGGAAGTCCACATCCACCACTGTATGACGTCCATCTTTTCAGCAAGCTGAAAGAGCATCTTAAGGGAAAGAGAGTATCCAGTAATGATGACTTTCGCACAGCGGTTCTCGATTGCCTCCGTGACCAAGGATGGGATTTCTATTGTTACGGAAACTGAACGATTGAAAGAATATTCTGAATGTTATATGCGGAGACTTGGTGACTATGTTGAGACTTTGTCATGTATCTGTGTAGTTTTGAAGTGTAGTGCAGCATCAGTAAAATTCAGATGGCCTGCCATAATAATATGTAATTTATTTGTTGAAGTATGATCGTATAACGTTTGTTAATTTTGGTCTAGAAACGAGATAAAATTGATCATCAAGGCTGCACATGAAAGGCATCCGACCACCCTGTGCCAATGAACATTGCCAAATCCAGTAGCTAACATTCCGACTCCGTGAAGATACGGGTTATAGGACAGGAAAAAGACGAAAGATATTCGATATTCTGTTTCACTTATCCTCATTTCTTTCCTTCCCTGCAGTATTATTCTCTCTACCGTTTCATTCTGCGACTATTTAACAATTCTCACGCGTCGTAAGAGATGCCTATTAATCTGTTTGTTCTTTTGGTAAAGATTCTCCTGTGGCAGCTTTCCTTAATACTTGCTCATTTCGTGTATCCTTGCGCTTAATTTTCAACATTTTTCTTTACAAAGCGTTCCAAACAACCCCATCTACTTGATACTGGGGTTTTCTAATTTTTCAGTTCAGTGCATGTCCCTAATCCAGACGAAGATCTGAAAATGTTAATTTCTAAAACAAAACTCGATCTCAGTAAACCACGGAAGTTAAAAAATGTTTCTTAGACGGTCATCTCTAAGTTACTACCCAGGAAATAATCTGAGTAACGGAATTCTTGTTAGGAATTTCCAAACATCTACATCTACATCTACATCTATACTCCGCGAGCCACCTTACGGTGTGTGGCGGAGGGTACTTATTGTACCACTATCTGATCCCCCCTTCCCTGTTCCATTCACGAATTGTGCGTGGGAAGAACGACTGCTTGTAAGTCTCCGTATTTGCTCTAATTTCTCGGATCTTTTCGTTGTGATCATTACGCGAGATATATGTGGGCGGTAGTAATATGTTGCCCATCTCTTCCCGGAATGTGCTCTCTCGTAATTTCGATAATAAACCTCTCCGTATTGCGTAACGCCTTTCTTGAAGTGTCCGCCACTGGAGCTTGTTCAGCATCTCCGTAACGCTCTCGCGCTGACTAAATGTCCCCATGACGAATCGCGCTGCTTTTCGCTGGATCATGTCTATCTCTTCTATTAATCCAACCTGGTAAGGGTCCCATACTGATGAGCAATACTCAAGAATCGGACGAACAAGCGTTTTGTAAGCTACTTCTTTCGTCGATGAGTCACATTTTCTTAGAATTCTTCCTATGAATCTCAACCTGGCGCCTGATTTTCCCACTATTTGTTTTATGTGATCATTCCACTTCAGATCGCTCCGGATAGTAACTCCTAAGTATTTTACGGTCGTTACCGCTTCCAATGATTTACCACCTATGGCATAATCGTACTGGAATGGATTTCTGCCCCTATGTATGCGCATTATATTACATTTATCTACGTTTAGGGAAAGCTGCCAGCTGTCGCACCATGCATTAATCCTCTGCAGGTCCTCCTGGAGTACGTACGAGTCTTCTGATGTTGCTACTTTCTTGTAGACAACCGTGTCATCTGCAAATAGCCTCACGGAGCTACCGATGTTGTCAACTAAGTCATTTATGTATATTGTAAACAATAAAGGTCCTATCACGCTTCCCTGCGGTACTCCCGAAATTACCTCTACATCTGCAGATTTTGAACCGTTAAGAATGACATGTTGTGTTCTTTCTTCTAGGAAATCCTGAATCCAATCACAAACCTGGTCCGATATTCCGTAAGCTCGTATTTTTTTCACTAAACGTAAGTGCGGAACCGTATCAAATGCCTTCCTGAAGTCCAGGAATACGGCATCAATCTGGTCGCCAGTGTCTACGGCACTGTGAATTTCTTGGGCAAATAGGGCGAGCTGAGTTTCACATGATCTCTGTTTGCGGAATCCATGTTGGTTATGATGAAGGAGATTTGTATTATCTAAGAACGTCATAATACGAGAACACAAAACATGTTCCATTATTCTACAACAGATTGACGTAAGCGAAATAGGCCTATAATTATTCGCATCTGATTTATGACCCTTCTTGAAAATGGGAACGAACTGCGCTTTCTTCCAGTCGCTAGGTACTTTACGTTCTTCCAGCGATCTACGATAAATTGCTGATAGAAAGGAGGCAAGTTCTTTAGCATAATCACTGTAGAATCTTAAGGGTGTCTCGTCTGGTCCGGATGCTTTTCCGCTACTAAGTGATAGCAGTTGTTTTTCAATTCCGATATCGTTTATTTCAATATTTTCCATTTTGGCGTCCGTGCGACGGCTGAAGTCAGGGACCGTGTTACGATTTTCCGCAGTGAAACAGTTTCGGAACACTGAATTCAGTATTTCTGCCTTTCTTCGGTCGTCCTCTGTTTCGGTGCCATCGTGGTCAACGAGTGACTGAATAGGGGATTTAGATCCGCTTACCGATTTTACATATGACCAAAACTTTTTAGGGTTCTTGTTTAGATTGTTTGCCAATGTTTTATGTTCGAATTCGTTGAATGCTTCTCTCATTGCTCTCTTTACGCTCTTTTTCGCTTCGTTCAGCTTTTCCTTATCAGCTATGATTCGACTACTCTTAAACCTATGATGAAGCTTTCTTTGTTTCCGTAGTACCTTTCGTACATGATTGTTATACCACGGTGGATCTTTCCCCTCGCTTTGGACCTTAGTCGGTACGAACTTATCTAAGGCGTACTGGACGATGTTTCTGAATTTTTTCCATTTTTGTTCCACATCCTCTTCCTCAGAAATGAACGTATGATGGTGGTCACTCAGATATTCTGCGATTTGTGCCCTATCACTCTTGTTAAGCAAATATATTTTCCTTCCTTTCTTGGCATTTCTTATTACACTTGTAGTCATTGATGCAACCACTGACTTATGATCACTGATACCCTCTTCTACATTCACGGAGTCGAAAAGTTCCGGTCTATTTGTTGCTATGAGGTCTAAAACGTTAGCTTCACGAGTTGGTTCTCTAACTATCTGCTCGAAGTAATTCTGGGACAAGGCAGTCAGGATAATGTCACAAGAGTCTCTGTCCCTGGCTCCAGTTCTGATTGTGTCACTATCCCATTCTATACCTGGTAGATTGAAGTCTCCCCCTATTACAATAGTATGATCACGAAACTTCTTCACGACGTTCTGCAGGTTCTCTCTGAGGCGCTCAACTACTACGGTTGCTGATGCAGGTGGTCTATAGAAGCATCCGACTATCATATCTGACCCACCTTTGATACTTATCCCAGATTATTTCACATTCGCATTCGCTAATAACTTCACTGGATATTATTGAATTCTTTACTGCTATAAATACTCCTCCACCATTGGCGTTTATCCTATCCTTGCGGTATATATTCCATTCTGTGTCTAGGATTTCGTTACTGTTCACTTCCGGTTTTAACCAACTTTCCGTTCCTAATACTATATGCGCACTATTTCCTTCAATAAGAGATACTAATTCAGGAACCTTGCCCTGGATACTCCTGCAGTTTACCAATATTACGTTAACTTTTCCTGTTTTTGGTCTCTGAGGACGGACGTTCTTTATCAACGATGATAATGTCCTCTCTGGTAAGCCGTCAGGTATTTTATCGTTTCGCCCAAGGGGGGGACCCTCTAACCTAAAAAAACCCCGTGTGCACGCCACACGTACTCTGCTACCCTAGTAGCTGCTTCCGGTGTGTAGTGCACGCCTGACCTGTCTAGGGGGGCCCTACAGTTCTCCACCCAATAACGGAGGTCGATGAATTTGCAACCATTATAGTCGCAGAGTCGTCTGAGCCTCTGGTTTAGACCCTCCACACGGCTCCAAACCAGAGGACCGCGATCGACTCTGGGCACTATGCTGCAGATATTAAGCTCAGCTTGCACTCCGCGTGCGATGCTGGTTGTCTTCACCAAATCAGCCAGCCGCCGGAAGGAACCAAGGATGGCCTCAGAACCCAAGCGGCAGGCGTCATTCGTTCCGACATGTGCTACTATCTGCAGCCGGTCACACCCAGTGCGTTCAATAGCTGCCGGAAGGGCCTCCTCCACATTACGGACGAGACCCCCCGGCAAGCACACCGAGTGCACACTGGCATTCTTCCCCGACCTACCCGCTATTTTCCTGAGGGGCTCCATAACCCGCCTAACGTTGGAGCTCCCTATAACTAATAGGCCCGCCCTCTGTGACTGTCGGGACCTTGCCGGAGAATCGGCCACTGGCCCAACAGGCGAGGCATCCTGTGGTGGCTCGGAAACGATGTCATCACCACTAGGAAGCACCCCGTACCTGTTGGAAAGGGGTAAGGCAGCTGCCACGCGGCCAGATCCCACCTTTGCCTTTCGGCCAGGCACGCGCGAGCCCACCACTGTCCGCCATTCACCCTGGAGTGATGGCTGACCGGTAAGATGCTCACTGCCGGAAGACGCAGCGACATCAGGGGTTCCATGTGATTCCAAGGCCACCGAAGTAGGCATAGGTCTCACCACAGTTGCCCCAACGCCACTACGAGCCGACGCCTGCGCCTCGAGCTCGATGAGCCTAACAGACAAAGCCTCCACCTGCCCCCGAAGAGTGGCCAATTCTCCTTGCGTCCGCTCAGAACAACCACAGTCCCTACACATGACTATGTTTACCCTACTCTATACGGTGACAAATTCCCAAGATAATCTTCTGATGAGCTACTCTGATAATCAAGAAACACTCACTGAAATACGAGACGCGAAAACTACGCTAGGTTTTCCCAGAAAAACTATTTAAAAGCTAAGCGCAGCAAATAAGTACAAAAACGCTTTATACAAACAGTACTCGCTGCTGCTGGTGCTCTCGCTCTGGCTGTCACAAGACAACTGCTGATTCAAGTGACTAGTGGCTAACGGCCGCGAAACAAACAAAAGACGGTTTCCGAAACACATCAGCAATCATTCCTTGCAGAGAGACTATGGAGAAACCGATACTTTCAATAAAGCCTGGAGAATGATAAAACACAAGTAAAGTACACCGTACTTTTGCATAACAAAACAAACGTATAGGGATAACTCTTTCTATGGAAGCTCACCTATGTTTCTACGATGTATAGTATGGAGGCCCCATAAGTTTTACGTCAATTTTTTTTACTACATGTCCATTTTACCTATTATACGTTCATGTTTGGTTTATTAGCGTGCGGTATATTAATAGATAGATTCTGATAAAAGCTATTTCAAAGGAAAGTTGAGTTGACAACAGTTAAGAGTGCAGTCATAAAAAACAGCACGTACGTTACATCAAAGCTTGCTCAAAACTAATTTCTATATATAATTTCTATATATAAGTCCCTTTCCCGAATATGTAAAACCGCTGAACAGGGCTCAGTCCGATGGTGTAAACGTTGAGTTACTTAAAGTGCGTGTTCGGCGAGGGCTGGATGACATTAATTAAGGACAGAAACTTTGTTCACAGTGACGTCAGATAGTAATACCGCCATAATTTTTTACTAAATAGCGAGTTACCTACTTAGGAATGCAGACCGTAAGACAGATCGGACACTCACTGTCGTGTTACCAACGTATAATATACAAGTGCTGTAAAGTAATAACGCATAAACGTTCAAAATAATTACTGTTCGGTTGGTTGACGCGGATGAGAAAGACTAATTACTTTATACTATGTGAGCGATATCCCAGGAACAAATAGAAAGCATGACCATTGTCTACTCGAACAACACAGTGTATAGAATATCTAAATACCGAAAAATATAGTACTCAGGAAGACAAGCGAACGTATTACATGATGTTAATTCACTGCTTGAGCCAGTGCGCACTATAAAATATTTACTGTATGGGTAGCCAACTTTATAGGAATGATGTTCAGGCTGTGCGCAACAAAATTTGCGATGTTAGTAGAGTCAGTGCGTTGACTTGATGTTTGGCCCCGGTACTGGTATCTCGACGTAGGAGTTGAAAGAAAAGCATCAATGTGATATACAGTTGCAGACACTCAACATGAGTCTGGGCGAGGTAAGCAGAGTTTTACTCGTAAAGCTGTTTTATCAAAACAACAGCAACAGTGCTGCTGCTCTTCACATCAAAGAAATACGGAATGGTTCTCCTTCCGCACCGGGGTTGAAGAGCACGATTCGGAAGTTGGAATTAAATGGCTATTTGGGAATTGCTCCACGGAGAGACCGGCGGCCAATTGTGGCACGAATTGCTATAGAAGTTACTCTTTGCCATGGGTGAGAATGCTGGACGCTATGTGCGATCTTCAAGGAGTGCACGAGCCTTATCACGACAGCTGAATATTCTGCTGTCCACCATTCGAAAAGCGGTGCGAATGATTGTGAAATGTTATCTCCAGGGCGGTTCCAGGCTGTCGTGGATGCAGATTTTCATCACAATGAACGTTGTTTGTAGCACGAAAAGTAAATAGGTACGCAGTTAACAAGTGTTACCTTCAAATGTGGAAAAAAATGTCTTTCAACGTCTTATTCGTCAGTCTCTTGTCCATCTTCTTACAAATATTTCCACAAAGTTTCATTGTCCTACGATCACTCGCTTTTCATGTGGCTTTCTCAACTACAGAAAGTTTGATTATAGCTAAAACAGACATGATATAACGCCACATACAATCCTACAACCATCAGAATAACACAACCCATTAAAAACCCAAAAATTTTGTATCACACTTACGAGTTGCATCTGTCGCCCTTGATAAACATTCACTTGATAGGTCACCATTATTATTTCATTAACTATAGTGAACATATTAACTGCGAATAAACAATGTTTAGCACTGACTTAGGTTCTGTACATACATTGCTGGACATTTGTAAGCGTGGGCTAGAGTGCCGCAGCTCACCGTCCCCACCAAACAGATTGGTTCTAGCAGCTGTTGTACCACTCCAGCCGTCCACATCCAGCGCTCTGCCAACTCCATCGCTTACGCAGGATCACACTAGGCCATCAAGGTTGGCCATTCCAGAAAAGGTCAGCCTACTCAGTCCCTCATCTACACTTCCCGTCTCCCACACCAGCACAGCAATTAGTCCGTTCATTATCGGCGCCGACTGGAAGGGGGGAGGGGGCTTTAGTATCCCCGCCTATAGCAGCGGCGGCGCCGCTAATGCAATATAAGCAGACGGCAGCGGCACTTGTTCAGCACTATATGAAAGGCTTTGCCTACCATCATATCGCTATGCCAGAACGACCCTGTTTTGTTTTTGGACTGTCTCGATTTCGCTGTTAGTTAACGTGGTGTCTTGCTCTGGTTACAGTTCAAGCTTTCGTATCTGGAGTGGACAGCAAACGTCTCCTCTTTACTTCGTTCATGAGCACACTGCCCAAGGTCGCAGTGAGACAACAGTTTTGAATCAGATTCTTTCCGTACCACCATTAAAAATGCCTGTGAACGCAAGGGCTGTTGTATCAAGATTTGAAGGAAGTTGGGTGCATTGCCAGGCAATTCCAACAACTTTGGGATGAAATTGCGAGTCAGATACATTTCACCTTGAGATCCCTTCACAGTACTCAGCAACAAGGAAAAGAAATTCCGCATTCAGTTCATCAGAACATCTATTCATGTGCCCATAGACATGCACGTTAATTACATTGCTGCCGCGAAGAGCTCTTCTGCTCTTCTTTTGTGCTCTACAAGTTGGAGAAACCGCTGAGCCAAGATTAAGTAAGCAAGAACAATTTCATGAAAATTCGTGAACCAAAACTAGTGAAAATGAACGTAAGGATTCACTTGTCTGAGGTTAAACCCTAACACTCTATCATCTCTGAAAAACTGTATCTTTCCGAAAGTATTGGTCTTGGTTGACACGGCAAATGCATTAATTAAATACTAAATTAGTACACTTTAACGCGAACTGGTTTTTTGTAGACTCACCGACCATTTTCGGAAGTATGTTGATATCAATTTTCTTGTTCCTTTTCCAGTTAGGAATTACCCGAAGTTTGTCTCATGTTATATTCACCTTGAATACGGCCATATGCATAGCCTGATGTCACACAGAGTGCCTTCAGTGTGGTCTCTAGAGATATTGCTAAACATAGAGTATATCTTTTCGCGAGGACAAGTGCGTCAATTTAAACTCCTATCCGGAAACATCTGGCTCAAATGTTACAAAGTCAAACATGTTGTGGATACCTCTGCAAGTGGAATGCAGGAATCTGCTAACAGTTGTTCGTACGATGTAGTAATTTAAATCTTTATGCACGAAGTTGTTGACATTGTAGAGAAATATCAGGGCGCAAATAATGATGGGACCTGTTTCACGACCAGCCCGTTCATCTTCAGCTGCATTACGTACATACTCTGCAAATCACTTCGGAGTGCATGGCGGAAGGTACTCAGCAG
The DNA here is from genome assembly GCF_023864345.2 of Schistocerca serialis cubense. Lineage (NCBI taxonomy): Eukaryota > Metazoa > Arthropoda > Insecta > Orthoptera > Acrididae > Schistocerca > Schistocerca serialis. The sequence continues at coordinate 422,791,143 of NC_064641.1, forward strand.
GATTTTCCCGTTCCAGTCACACATATAAGAATAAACGCTTAAATGCTTCTGTACTAGCTGTAATTAGTCTAATATTTTCTTCGCTGTCCCTATCGGAATGATGCAAGGGGGTGCGAGAAAATCTCTGTAGTCTTCACTTTATTATATGTATCAAGGGTCCGCTAGTTCAGGTTCTCCCCTTGAGTGAGACAAATCTGTGATCATAATTGCCGCCATTCTTTGTATTCACTGAATGACCCCTGTTCATCCTATATGGTATGGATTCCCCACAGCTGAGTAATATGCTACGATTGGACGCAAAAGTGATGTGTAAGCAGTCTCCTTTGTAGCCTGCCCATGAATGGAAGTTTTAGCTACGACAGAGATCTGCGAATATCCCATTTCATGCATAAAAAGTTCTCGGTTTACTTGCCGCGTCAAATTTGGATAAAACCCCGAGCTTTCGATGACTACCTCCGTCATCTTCGTCAGGAGTAAAACTGACTGTCGTGGACCGGTGAGGCTTCCGCTTTTATAAGCAGTGGACAGCTTCTCATAAAGCGCGCAAACAAAATCTATGGACATAGAGGCCGCCAACACCGTACGCGCCGTTTTCACCGTGACATCATCCAGCGAATGAGAAGTCATCTACGGCTTATAAAAGCGGAAGCCTCACCGGTCCACGACAGTCAGGTTTACCCCTGACGAAGATGACGGAGGCAGTCATCGAAAGCTCGGGATTTTATTCAAATTTGACGCGGCAGGTAAACCGAGAACGTTTTATGCAAGGACTCGGTCGCGAAAGACTTCGTAGTCATCCCATTTCATATCCCTATAATCCGTTACACCAGGTGTTGTATGAGAGGACTGATTCCAATTGTGATTCACTGATGTTGTACTCGGGAGACACTACTTTCTTGCATTTTGTGAAGTGCACAGTTCTAGATTTTTGTAGATTTTTTACTGTTCCCGTCTGCAGAGGGAACTGAGAGTGAGTCAGAGATGCTGCATCTTGCTACTACGATGGCCGCCGCCGCCGACCGCAAGAGGCGGAACTGGGGTAGGAAGTGAGCTGTGCCACTCACACGGGTACAGGTCGACCAGTAATAACTTGTTCCGTTTTGTATGAAGCGCTCAGCATCTTATCATATTGCTACACATACAACGACCATGGTTTTGTTCGGACTGTCTGAATTTTCGGTCTTGGGATACATTTAGTGTGCTGATTAGGACAATTTTTGTTCTGTTTACGATTTATACTTTCGTACCCGAAGTAGACAGGAAAAAAGTAAAGCAAGTTGCCAATATTTATATCACTTTGAATTATCATTAAGATCTGACTGAATCTCAATGACTGGAGTAGTCCTGCATCGAACTGAGCTCGATGACCAGCGGAGCCGTGTCTGAAGAGGCCCGAGGGAACGGTGAGATACCAAGCTGACTGTCGTCTGCCATATGGCTCCACAGCCTGGAGTGATGGTCTGGGACGGCATTTCTTTTTACAGCAAGATGCCTTTACAGCACTACGGTATGCTGACAATACTCTGCGCCCCGTTTTATTGTCCTTCTTGGAAAGCCATCCTGGACTTACGCACGGCCACCCGCAACCGGGAGAGTTTCTACTGTTTGCATTCGCGTTTGTCAAGCCCTACCTTGGCCAGTTACGTCGCCAGATCTTCCCCAGTTCAGAACGTTTGGAGCATTGTGGGCAGCACCATATCCCTCAGAAGGACATTCGACATCTGTGGCAGTCAACGCCAAGAAGAATAAGTACTTCTATAAGTGCCATAGAGGAACCAACGCGTTACTGACTTGCTCAGTTTGTGAAACTCTTTCTCTTGAATAAATCATGCAATTGTTCCAAAATTATAATAATTTGTTTGTCTGTACCTGTACGTCACGTCTACCGATTTTCGTTCCATTCTGATTATTCCTTCATGATGCTTCGTTTTTTGCCTTAGAGTGAACCACAGATTTTTTTAAACAGTTCTATAGATAACTGAAGCACCTGTGGAAAATTGATATGATCCAGTTTGATTTTTTCTTGCGGGGATGTGGGAAAAGTCTCGTGATACCAATTGAGACGAGGCTCCTGGCATGAATTCTCATTGCCTGTGACGTTGTATGAAAACCACAAGGGTTTTCAGATCAGGTAAAACGTAAATAGGCGCGACAATGTCACAACTACATCAATGCTGTGGCATCACTTACAACAGTTGCATCCATGACAGCTTCGGCAAACTATGCAGATAAATAAAAATATTTTAAAAATTGCCTACCTGATTTTATCACATATATCAAAAAATCTCTCTCTCTGTGTTTAAAGCATTCCATTCAGTTGTTATCGGACTAGCGGCCGCCATCTCCTATTCATACATTTGTCGCTATCGATCATCCCTGGTGTTTGTATCGCCATGACGGGAACACCCTCCATAATAACTCCTCGTTTTCTTTCAGATTTGGTATTTACTTGTAGATTTTCAGAGTGTAAAAGTCGTTTGTAAGAATGTCGACTGTCAAGTTCCTCAGTCTTACCGATTTCTGAGCCGCAAGTCTGCAGCAAACACGTTTTGAACCAGGTTATCTGTTGCTTAATGTATTATAGTATTGCTTAATGTATTACAGTCTATGACTATCCGAGTGAAGGCAGCGTGCACTGCCGAATCAGAGGCCTGCGTCTGTCATGTCGTATTTTACTGACATCTGTTGCTGTTTCTGACGCTGTTCTTGCCTGTTGGTTAGTTTCACCGCTTCAGCGTCATGTACGACTGGTGTAGCTGATTCCTTATGGGTGTTGGATATTTGCGTTAAGGTTTCTTTCTAATGGCTATTGTCAAGGAACGAGCTACGAGAACTACGGTGAGGCGGCAGTTCCTACTTGTAGCTGAGCCTGATACACGGCCCAGTCACATTAATGTGACCACCGCCAATGTTCGACGTCAACGTGTAATAAAGAAGTAACATTGGGTCATTAGAGACGGAGCACAAGCTCGCGTTATGTCAAGGATGGGGAAGGAAATCGGCCGTGCCCTTTCAAAGGAACCATGCTGGCATTTACCTGGAGCTATTTAGGAAATCTAAATCTGGATGGCCGGACGCGAGTTTGAACCGTCTTCCTCCCGAATGAAAGTGCGATAACCACTCACAGAAGTCATGTGTCATCACTAGCTATGGATGGTATACAAAGTTAGTCGGGGATAGGGGGACGCTCGAGACAATGCGTCTCGTTGTCATAATGCGGAAAAGGAGTGATTTTTATGACGTACAAAAGTGCATCATTACTGACTTCGGACCAAGATTCGAAGCATTCCCGAAAAAAAAAAAAACGTTCAAATGGCTCTGAGCACTATGGGACTTAACATCTGAGATTATCAGTCCCCTAGAACTTAGAACTACTTAAACCTAACTAACCTAAGGACATCACACACATCCATGCCCGAGGCAGGATTCGTACCTGCGACCGTAGCAGTCGCTCGGTTCCAGACTGAAGCGCCTAGAACCGCTCGGCCACTCCGGCCGGCCATCCCCGAACCAACTAAGTTTGTAAGCCGTTTGCGTGCCGCCGTGGTTAAGGTATACACCACGTGCTGACGCCGAGGGAACTGTGGTGCACTGCGGGCCACAGATGACAGGGCTGAACAACGGCTGCGGAGATGTGTACGGGCGAATAGACGTGCAACTACTGAGCAGCTCACCACCCAAATGAACCAAGGGACTACCAGTAGTGTCTTCTCAACGACCTACCAGTAAACGTTGCTGCGTATGACTTCCGCAGCAGGTGCCCCGTTCATGCAGACTTCTGACTGCTGTTCGGTGGCGAAGGTTGGAACTTGCACACCAGTACCGCAGCCGGACGTCTGCTGTGTCGCGGCAGGTGACCTTTCCAAATTAATCACGGTTTGTGCTGCATCGGACATGTGGCCATTTACGTGTAAGACACGAAACGTCTAAAAACAAATACCGTGCGACAATCGAGGGAGCGTTATGGTCTGGGGAACGCTTCAGTGGCATTTTCTGGGTGATGTCGTAGTCCGGGAAGGCGCAGTGGATCAGCAGAAGCCTGCCTCTATCCTTGGGACACATGTCCACACCCCACATGCAGTTTGTTTTTCCTCGGCACGATAGCGCCTACCAACAGGACGGTGAAACTTGTCACACAACTCGCAGTGCCTGTGAGCGGTCCTAGGAGCACCAGAATGAGTTTACTGTACCCTCTGGCCACTAAACTCGACGGATTTAAACCCAGTCCAGAATCTGAGACCACCTCGATCAGGCTATTCGCCTCATGGGTTGTTAATCGAGAAACGTAGCACACCTAGGCACAGCACTGGAGTTGGCATTGCTCTACGTTCCTCTCGGTACCTTCCAGCACCGCACTGTCTCTCTTCCTGCACGTCTCGCTCAGGTCCGCGCTGCAAAAGATGGTTATTGTGACCGGACAGTGTGTTTCCCTTCCCCAGTCACTTAATGAAATCCACGCTAAAACTTCCGTTGCGCACGTACTTTTCAGTTGACACTCGAACCTGTACTTAATTTGAGCAAGACCTTTATTGCAAACACTGCTTTCAGCAGAATTTTAATAAATGCGAAGTCAAATGGAAATCAACAGAAGCCTTTTTCAACTCTTTGCATGTCTTTACGTCTCAGACGTTAAGTAGCGCTGCTGAGACTTCGAGACTACTTGCTCCTTACCGGATTATGTTCGATGTGATTATTATATTTAATGTTCTTGCGTAGTCAGGTGTTAGGCTATCACAATAAGGCTCACACAAAACACTTTTTCTCCCCTACGAGGAGGATCAATTATACCTCCATCAAAATTGGCCATGAAGTAACTGTGATCTCAAATTCAATCGGATATCCATTCAGGCCGCCCGCTTCTCCCTACATCTACATCTACATCTACATTTATACTCAGCTAGCCACCCAACGGTGTGTGGCGGAGGACACTTTACGTGCCACTTCATTACCTATCTTTCCTGTTCCAGTCGCGTATGGTTCGCGGGAAGAACGACTGTCTGAAAGCCTCCGTGCGCGCTCGAATCTAATTTTACATTCGTGATCTCCTCGGGAGGTATAAGTAGGGGGAACCAATATATTCGATACCTCATCCAGAAACGCACCCTCTCGAAACCTGGCGAGCAAGCTACACCGCGATGCAGAGCGCCTCTCTTGCAGAGTCTGCCACTTGAGTTTGCTAAACGTCTCCGTAACGCTATCACGATTACCAAATAACCCTGTGACGAAACGCGCCGCTCTTCTTTGGATCTTCTCTATCTCCTCCGTCAACCCGATCCGGTACGGATCCCACATTGATGAGCAATACTCAAGTATAGGTGGAACGAGTGTTTTGTAAGCCACCTCCTTTGTTGATGGACTACATTTTCTAAGGACTCTCCCAATGAATCTCAACCTGGTACCCGCCTTACCAGGAATTAACTTTATATGATCATTCCACTTCAAATCGTTCCGCACGCATACTCCCAGATATTTTACAGAAGTAACTGCTACCAGTGTTTGTTCCGCTATCATATATTCATACAATAAAGGATCCTTCTTTCTATGTATTCGCAATACATTACATTTGTCTATGTTAAGGGTCAGTTGCCACTCCCTGCACCAAGTGCCTATCCGCTGCAGATCTTCTTCCATTTCGCTACAATTTTCTAATGCAGCAACTTCTCTGTATACTACAGCATCATCCGCGAAAAGCCGCATGGAACTTCCGACACTATCTACTAGGTCACTTATATATATTGCGCAATGTAAGCAACCCCTAATTCTAACTGTTTATGAAACCGTGATGAGACGGTGTTATAGATTATTTCCTGGGTCAAAATATATAAAAGGGGCACATAGTCGGGACATTTTACTGAAGTCACAAACTATCATGTACTCACCTCTGTTACAAAAATAATAAGTTAGTATGCTTACAGCTGGATGTTACGTCTCTGCCTGTTTCGTCTGGAGCGAACTATACCTAAAGAACAAAACTTAAAGTTGAATTCGAGGGAGAGGAAGCGGTGGTTGGGGTGGTGGGGTGGGGGTGGAGGAGGGTTTAGCCTCAAGCAAGTGTCTCCCCATGCTCGTTTTCTCTAGTTTTCCTTTCGCGAAATTTCGTGAAATAGTTCTTACTCGCTTAATTTTAGCTCAGCAGAGTCTCCAATATGCAGAGCGCGAAAGAAAAGCAGAACAACTCTTCGCGGCGGCCATGCAAATTAACAGTGGGTGTAATTACTGCAACTGACACAGACTGCTAAACTGGTCCTGTAAGTTCTTAACTGCTCCGCGCTGGAGTAACAATTACTGTCCAACTTTTTCGGGCCATTATCTTACATAGTTGTGTGAAATTCAAGGTAAAAAGAGATTGTAATATGCAAAACACTGCAAGTGAAATTTCTTATAATTAAACTAACCACTACCTTGAAACTTAAGCGTCAGTTAATGGTAAATCTCTCTCGTTCTTAAGTAATTTCATTATCATACATTAATTACTGTCAAACTGTACTTGTCTACTTTATAATTTGACGTAAGGAATTTACACATCTTCTTTCTGTCTAACGTCCACTTCTTTACAGATTACTGTAATTTGGAGAAGGTGTACGTGTTCCGTCACTGACCTATACATATGGCTTAGTACCTTCTCAATATCGACTGGAACTACCCTCTTTTATTTACATGGTTTATGGTCCCGTTTCCGATTTCTTGTAAATGGACTCTAACGCAAGGGGGGAAAAAAAATCAAGGATCATTTCATGCGCGGTGGAACTTGTCTTGGTTATTTTGATTAAAGCCGAATGCACGCACGAAACTGATGTGATGCCACAGTTTGCGCATTTCTGTAGTGGCACCGTGAGCTTCCGTTAATACAGGACGCCACATATTCTAAGCAGTTGCACAGCTTTCAACATGGCGTCAACTTAAATCATACGGGCGGGTATCAATATAATAGTGCAGGTTATGGTATTACAGCTGTGACAAGAATTTAGTACAAGTAAGACGAAACCCAGATTTTGCATACAAAAATAGGTATCGTGCAGAAATACATCAGGAGCCACAAACACATTTACAAGACAAGTAACACTCGAAGACAAAAATACTGTCGGCTGTGGCAAACTAACCAACAGCTGGCAACAATACGTCACTCTTCCAAGATTTTTGAATCTTTTTGTATTCGTTGATTTTGAATAACTAATTTTTAGTTTAACAGATCCTACGTTACACCGGGGGTTATTTCCTGCATATAATCCAAAATTTATGCGGTGCTTGGTCTTATAAGTCACGAACTTTATACGACTCGCATTTTTGACTATATGTTAAGTATATGTAATTATTCATACAAAAATCTTTCAAGACTAGGGAATAGGCCTACATCATTTACGTACACACACACACACACACACACACACACACACACACACACACACACACACACTACTAAAGAAAATCAAACATAGGTTGTTGCAGTTCGAGAAGCTCCGTAAGCGTACCTGCCGACAACTGTTTCGAATTCTCCGTAACAAAACGAAAATACACTGAAATGGAATGCGATTATTCCAAGATAACTGCGACTGAATGCTCGTGTTTCGAAATACTGCCACCAGGAAGCGGCGGAGGAATGAATGTGGCGTAACGAACTAGAATCGAGTTTAAGTTTTTGTGGCATGACAGAGGTTGCGTCTGTGAAGCTGGGCCACTGAAAACTGAGAGTTAACACATGCAACTGGTTTACAATTGCAGTGTAACTGCAGTATGCCATTATCTGTGCCGACACTTTTGTTGCGTGAGAGACTCAGGCTATAGTGTTAACCATATACGTAAATATTGTATAATAAGTTTTATACTGTTAAATTATTATGCTTTCAAGAGATCTGTCTGTGATAATACCTTTCTGTTTGTTATCTTTGAAGCGTATCTTATTCATGAGGTAAATGGCTGCAAGGTTGATTTTATGCTTTGCTTGCAAAGAACAGTGCACGCACATGTGAATATAGGCTTTTTCTGCGTATGCTTCCGACGAAATTGGCCGGGCGTCGCACGTGTGTAAAAATTACCAGAGCGGCGGCAGTCTCACGCTGCCCCTTCCCACTGATGTTGGTGTAGGCGACCGCCGTTCGATTTTTGGTGCATTCCCGAAGCGTCAAATGTTCGGCGCCGCCTCGGCGCATAGCTGCTAGTGCAGGGTTCCATGCCGAACATATCTGGTAATCCTCGTCCCTGTTTACGGGAGTGTCACGGAGCATTACCTCAGCCGATCGTTCCTAAAAGCCACCAGTTCGACACAACATTTTTGTTTTTCCTCAAATCGAACGTGCGTCCCTCGTTGCGACTGTGTTAAGCCACTGCTGACTTATCTTTATGCCCCAGACGTGCGTGTGTAATAGAGGTGTACATGTCCCGCTTTTAACCCGCCCATGCTTGCCCGGTGGCCAGGCGGGCAGGCCGCCGCTCGTTGTCAACAGAACGGGCAGGCTGCTTCACTCCCAGCCAAGCCAAGCAGAACCCAACCCGGGCAGGCTGCGGGAAACTTGCTTGCCTGCTCATATTACTGCTGAGCTGCGTTACGCAGCCCTTTAGTCTGCGCGCGTCATTGTCGTATTATGAACGTTAATCAAAAGTTTTTATTTTACCTGAGCACAAAAAGACAAACCCCAACATTATATATATGTATTAATTTCATATACCGAGCGAGGTGGCGCAGTGGTTAGCACACTGGACTCGCATTCGGGAGGACGACGGTTCAATCCCGTCTCCGGCCATCCTGATTTAGGTTTTCCGTGATTTCCCTAAATCGCTTCAGGCAAATGCCGGGATGGTTCCTTTGAAAGGGCACGGCCGATTTCCTTCCCCATCCTTCCCTCATCCGAGCTTGAGCTCCGTCTCTAATGACCTCGTTGTCGACGGGACGTTAAACACTAATATCCTCCTTATCCTATTAATTTCATGTAAAAAAATATTGGATTTATTTGTATATTCTTCCTTTACGCGTATATTTCGGGCTTCTTATCTATATAAATAAAAATTAATTGCCAAATGTGTTGATAAGCGTAAAACTCGAGAACGCCTGGACCAGTTAGGCAAAATTTTTTTTGCTGTGTTCGTAACTCTCAGGACAAGGTTTTTATGAAATAAAATTTTTCGAAAATCGACCGAAAAATTGGAAAATTTGACAAAAAATGAAAGTGCGTTTTCATTGTGTCCGTGTGTTTGTATTGCATACAATCTTGATGAAATTTTGCACACAATACCTTGAAACCAAGAGGAAGGTCATAGTCTACATAGAATTTCATATGGTGCATGGCAGAGGTTCCTTTACATAACGGAATTCGACAAATTGTACGTATTTATTCCGATCTTGATGAAATTTGGCACACTTGATATTCAAAGCAGGATGAAGGGCGCTGTCTGCTTAAAATTCTGAATGGTGTATGGCGGAGGGTACTTTACTTACACACTTCTACACCAACCTACAATTTGATTCCGATCTTGAAGAAATTTTGCACACTTGACCATCAAGAGGAACATCACTGTCTACATAAAATTTCGGACAGCACATTGAAGAGAGTACCTTACAAAAGATTTTGACATCGTTTGCGGGTTACCATGAAAGTTCACTATGTACGCATGTTTCCATGGAGAAGGTTTTTGAATATTTACATGTGCATATATATATATATATATATATATATATATATATATATATCCACGAACCTACTACGGTGTCGTAGCAGGCGGAGAGGTGATACTCCGACGTGGCGCGTCCCAGGTGGCGAATAGGGGGGTCCTCACCGGTTTACCGGCGGCCTTGAGCAAAATAAAATAGCTCTCGCGGACCAAACACTAAACAACCTCTATGGCTAACAACCGTAGTTGTAACTCGGAGCTTGCTCCATACAAGGTTGACTACCTTTGAAAGTCAAACATGGAAGGAAATCTTTCAAGGAATAATCCACCGCTTGGCAATAACCAAGGAAGACTGCACTCGGATACGGTGGGCAGTCACCTGAAAGATAACTTGGATGAGTCGGAGCATCTGAAAATACCCAAAACGGACAGACGACCAAAACTCAAGACAGGGCAAATAAACTACATTGCGACACACAATATAAATTCCCTCATACAACCAGGCAAACTCAAAATTCTGACGGATGAAATGGATCGCAAGGGGATTCTCATAACCGGACTTCAAGAAATGAGAAATACTGATCAGGAGCCGATAGAATCACAAGGATATAGAATTTATAAGGGAATACCAGGGAAAATAGTCATGAAACAGTGTCCACAATTTGGAACAGGATTCGTGGTGAGTCTGAAAATAATAGAGTCCATAATAGAATTTAAAGCACAATCTCCCAGGCTCTCAACATTAACTCTAAAAGCTGCAAATAAAATGTACACAATAATAAATGCCCATGCCCTGACAAATGATAAAAATAATAAAAAAGAGCACAGAGAGGAGGTAGAAAAATTTTGGGAGCTCTTAGATCAAATGACGAATAACATTAATAAAAATCACATCAAAATTTTAATTGGAGACTTCAATGCCCAGTTAGGAAGGGAAAAGAGATATAGAGACATAATAGGGAAATGGACAGCACAAAGAAGAACAAACAAAAATGACATAAGACTAGTGGAATTTTGCAGAAACCATGACATGATCTCAAAGTTGACGTATTTTAAGAGAAGACCAAGTAAACTAAAAACTTGGAAACATCCAGACTGGAAAAAAGGAGAATGGCAACTGGACCATGTCTGCATGGATAAGAATTACCACAAGGAAATTTACAATGTGAAAGTACTGAGAGGGACAGATACCGGATCAGATCAGTACATGATAAAAATTAAAATTAAATTAACCCCATTAGCAAAGAAAAAAATCCCACCAGAAGAAGAAGAGAACCTATGACCCTCATAAACTGATACAAAATGAGGATTACGAAGCACAAACCAGGGATATAAAAATAACAGATGATCTGGAAGAAATAATTCCCAAATTGAAACAAATAGCTGAACAAGTTGCCCCTATAAATCCAAGGAAAAAACACCAGTGGTGGAACGATGAATGTGATGAAGCAGTGTTGGATCGACACCAAGCCTGGTTAAGACATCAAAATGAAAAAACAGAAAAATCATATTTGGAACTCACAAAACAAAGGAAGACAACACAAAAAATAATAAGGAGAGTTAAACGTCAGTACCAAAAAGATGTACTTCTAATGATAGAAACAAATAGTGAAAAAACAAACTCAAGAGACTATTACAAAATATTTGGCAGACAATTACAAAGATATGATCCTCCAACATTAATGTTAAAAGATAAAGATAATAACCTAGCCCATAGCAATAGTAAAAATACAGAAATTCTAGCAGAAACATTTAACAAGTTACTAAATTGTGAAGATCCCCCAGAACTTCTTCAGATAAACACAGAAACCCCAATTAAAACACCAGCAGAAAATGTAAATCCACCTACAATTAATGAGGTCTACAGAGCTTTGAAAGAACTCAAAAACTACAAAGCAAGTGGAGAAGATCAAACGTTTGCTGAACTTTGGAAATATGCAGCAGAACCAGTAAAGATAGCATTACACCAATGCATAGTAAAAATCTGGAATGAAGAGAAATTACCAGAAAATTGGACCACTGCTATAATACATCCATTACATAAGAAAGGAGAAAAATCAAATCCAGACAACTATAGAACAATTTCCCTTTTGGACTGCACGTATAAGATCATGTCAAGAATACTATACAACCGCTGTAAAGATCAATTAGAACTGGAACTGGGAGAATATCAAGGAGGATTTAGATCCTGGAGAAGCTGCCCAGAACAGATAATCACCTTGAAGTTAGTTATGGATGTCTACAAAAGAAGGCAAAAACAACTAGTCATAACCTTTGTAGATTTCAAAAAGGCGTATGATTGCATCCATAGATCTTCAATGATGAAAATATTAAGGAATTTTGGACTTCATCCTAAATTAATAAAAATGATACAGTTAACCTTAACAAACACCAAATCCAAAGTAAAATTTAGAGGAGAAATATCTGAACCATTTACGATTAAAACAGGGTTGAGACAGGGAGATTGTTTATCACCATTGCTATTCAATTGTGCTCTTGAATATGTAATGAGAGAATGGTACAAGGAAAATCCTATGAATATTAAAATTGGAACTATGAAAGATAAAATAAACCTAAATTGCTTGGGATTTGCTGATGACCTAGCATTACTAGCTAATAATATTCAGGAAGCCACGAAACAAATAACAAGCTTACAAAATATAGCACAAAAATTAGGACTCCAGATATCATTTGAAAAGACTGAAATAATGGTAACGGATCCACTTGTAATAGATCACATCACAATGAACAATAGGGAAATTAAAATAGTGAAACAATTTAAATACCTGGGTGAAATTATAACACATAAATTGGACGAGAAACCTGCATGGGGAGCAAGAACTAATAAAATGATAAAAGCTCAAAAACTAACATGGTCTACATACAATAAAAAATGTCTATCAATTAAAACAAAATTAAAACATTACAAGACGGTGGTTCAACCAGAGGTTACATATGGAAGTGAAACTCTTTTTAAAGTCACCCAGAAAAACAGAATTGACAAAATTTTAAAAGTAGAGAGAAGAATTGCTAGAACATCCATAAATAAGAAATATCAAAAAGCTGGGCAATGGCGGATAGTTCCAAATGAAGTGGTATACAGGGAACTGGAGCCCATCACTGATATTATACGAAAGAAAAGGATCTCTTTTTGTGGTCACATTCTGAGGACACCAGAAACCAGATTATCAAGGAAAATTATTGAGAAACTCTGGAATTTGAAACAACAAGGAGGATGGCTTAAGGAAATAAGAGAGGATATGGAAGAACTGGAAATAACTTTGGATGATTTGCAGAACAAAACGCCAAATTTAAAGAAGTTGAGGGACACAGAAATAAGATTTAAACCAAAAATTGACAAACGACATACAATGAAAAGGGTATTTACAGATAAGGAACGACAAAAAGCATCGGAAGGAATGAAGAGATACTGGGCCACTCGGAAGGGGAAAATACCAAAGAAGAGGACCAGAAATGATTGACTGAAGTGGTCCAATGAGGCCATAAAAGCAGAAGAAGAATATATATATATATATATATATATATATATATATATATGTGTGTGTATGTGTATATGTATATATATGTATTTGTCTATGAGTGTATATATATATATATATATATATATATATATATATATATTTCTTTTAAACGAAATGTCTATGATCTTTTTGAAATTTGAGAGCTGTCTGACACATTCACAGTCATCATGTTGGACAATTCGCGCACAGCAAATGTCGTTTAACAGTGGCAAACCATTTTTGGTTGAGTGAACGTGTTATATTGGCTGCAAAAAACCTTGATGTTAACGAAATGAATTTTCAGATTCAAAATACGACACCTGGCGAATTGCTGACATACAAGTGCGTTTATTCCGTTACTAACCAAGATGATGTACTCAACTATCCTACGGAATTTTTAAATTCGCTGGATTTCCCCGGATTACCGCCTCCCAATCCGTAATTAAGTCGGATCGGCAATCATGCTGCGAAAGGTAAACCAGCCACGTCTTTGTAATGGCACCCGGCTTGCGGGGAAGAAGTTAAAGAACAACGTAATCGAAGCCACAATTTTAAAAGGAAAGTACAAAGGTGAGGACAGTTTGATTCCAGTATCACTAAGATTCCGACCGACACGCCATTCGACTTTAAACGGTTATAATTTCCAGTGCAGCTTACATTTGCCATGTCGATAAATAAATCGCAAGGGCACTTGTTATATGTTTGTGGCATCAATCTTGAAAATCATGTTTTTCACATGGCTATTTGTATGTCGCATATTCCCCTGTCGGGACACCTTCAACTTCATTTGTTTACGCACCAGAAAACAAAACTATCAATGCTACGTATCAAAAAGTATTACAATAAATGCTACCTAGCAATAAACTTTGACACTGATTCACTGATCACCACAAAAGTTGACAGATATATATGAGTTTTCATAGATAGGTGAAGAGGAGATGAACTGAGGTGGCGGAATCCAACAGAGAGAGGACGAGGAGAAGGATAGAGGGTGGGGGGGATATGGGCCAAGGGATGGGTTCAAAAATGGTTCAAATGGCCCGGAGCAATATGTGACTTAACTTCTGAGGTCATCAGTCCCCTAGAACTTAGAACTACTTATACCTAACTAACCTAAGGACATCATACACATCCATGCCCGAGGCAGGATTCGAACCTGCAACCGTAGCGGTCGCGCGGTTCCAGACTGTAGCGCCTAGAACTGCTTGGCGGCTTCGGCCGGCCAAGGGATGGGGAGGGGGGGGAGGTGATCAAAGAGATAGTGGGAGAGGACTAAATGGATAGAGAGAAAATACGGGAGGGAAGATGGACTACGAGAGTATGGAATAAATAAATGCCCAGGCAACGCAATGCAGTCTGTGCTGCACTTTTCAAGACCGAAACGCATGGATATTTGTACTAAAGAAGTGAACCTCCACCCCCCAAAAAGAAGATTGGTCACCTCCCCAGAAGAATAAATTATCTACGCCCCTATTAACCACTGTACTGCAATGAGAACCACATTAAGATTTTGGAAGTCTAGATTCTTTAACTTTAGTATGTTTCAGCCAAGTATGACACCAATTATATAAATATTTAACTACGTTTCCAGGATGTATTTTACTGGTTCTATGAATTCATTCGAAGTTGGCAAAATCATTCTAAATTGCCAAAATGCATTTTAACAAAATCGAAGGACTTGTTTCGTATCCAGTTCGTCTAAAAACTATAGTCCTGGGAATACAATGGTGACCCTGAGCCATTTTTCGCGGCTCCTACGTTTGCGTCATGAGAGTCCATACTTGTAGTATAGGCCTGCATCATGAGGGACCATATTTCGGACCATCATGATGCAGACTAAGACGACGAGTGTTTACTTGCATGATGCAAATCTGAACGACGACTCTAGACCCTCATAACACAGACCTAAACGACGAGTCTGAATCCTCATGACGCAGATATAGACGCTGTGGAGAGTGGCTCAGAGTTTCCATTATATTCCTACTACAATACATTCATGGAAAAAGACGCTCTTCATTTTAGGAGTATTTGTAGTGTCTAGGTCTTCAGCATCTTGACTCTGCATGTGGGATTCCCCTTAATATAGAAATACAAGAATAAAATTACATTTTGCAATGTGTGTGGAACTCAACAAAATAAATTGTAATTTAAACTCATAATGCGTATTGCCTTACTCCACAAGTGAATATTTTATTTTTCAGAACACTTTTCAACATAAAATCTTTACAAATTTTCCTTCAGTTCCCCTGAAAGTATTATTTAGGCTAAACCAGATACTCCTAAAAATATTTGGCTACTTTTGCAAACCCAAGTAACAGAAAATGGTTTACAAACAATATTTGATGTCACTTGGGAGGATTTAAATCGAAAAGTTTAGTCTAAAATAAAAATGAACTGTATGCATTACAAAATTTCTATCTCAGAAATTGACGCCCAGAAAGCACAAGAAAGAAATCTGCACTCTTAATTAGTAAATTTGCGCTCAAACTCATAGTTTCCCGTTTAATGTTCTACTGTATTTTCAATGTGTCTGCTGATTAGTGTTTGAATTAATTATGACGAGATCTTTAAGTCTGTCTGCATTAAGACGTGATCGTTTTTCGCTAATTAGGTTTCCAGCGCAACTAAAAATTCTCTCACTAGACGCACTAGTGGCTGGTATATTTAATATTTTTCTTGCCACACACGCAAGTCGAGGAAGTCGTTGGGAGTTATTTTTCCACCAGTGTAGAATATCTCCCTCGTTCACACAGTGTTCTTGCAAGTATCTGCTGACTTCATCATGTAGGAGAGGAGGCTCTTCTGCCCAGTCCTCAAATTTCGCCATTTTGTACGGCCCTGGATTAGTATCTTGGTTGCTGTGATTGGGCACTTGTACTGAAACTGTACAGGTTCCAATTAATATTTGCAGAATAATGTGAAGATCGTACTACACATAGTTGAAATTATAATAGGTTTTAGATGATGCTATCATTTATCGTCCTGCAAAGTCACCAGAAGATCAAAACTAACTGCAGGACGATATAAATAAGGTATATATTTTTGGTGTGAAAATTAGCAGTTGGCAATAAATAATGACAAGAGCGAGGTTATCCCTGTGTGTACTAAACTAAGTCCGTTAAACTTCGTTTACAAGATCAACCAGTCAAATCTAAAGGCTGTAGATTCTCCTTAATACCTCTGATTACAATTACGACCTACTTAAATAGGAATGGACACACAGAAAATACTGTAGGCGTTTTAATGAGAAAACACTCTTTTGGAGCATTGCTACGAAGTTGGAGAGCCTTACTATTGACGGAAGAGATCGAAAGAGTCTAAATAAGGGCAGCTGGTTTGGTATTATCGTAAAACAGGGGAAAGAGTGTCGCGGAAATTACACAAGAGTTGGGGTGGTAATCATTACAACAATGGCGTTTTTTGACGTGGCGCGATCTATATATGAAATTTCGATCACCAACTTACACCTCCGAATTCGAAGAGATATTGTTGAGTCCCATATACATTGGAAGAAATGATCATCAGAATAAAATACAAAAAAGCAGCGCTCAGACGGAGAGCTGTAGGTGTTCTATCCCGCGCGAAATTCGAGAAAAGGAGACAAATAAGTTGAAAGTGGTTCGATGAACCCTCAACTAAGCACTTGCGTGTGTCTTGCAGAGTAACCATGTACATGTAGATGAAGAATATATGCATTATCTTAGGAGCTTACCTTCAGCACACATCTGTCGTGCTGCTTGGTAAACTTCAATTTTTTCATCCTCGGTTAACTTTCTTAATGTGCGGTAGTTAGCCACCATAAACGTTACAATTTTATGCAACATTCTAACGCACATTTTGTGTTCTAGGAAGGCATCAGCGGCTTGTTTCAAAGGTTTCATGTCCTGAAAATACATTTTCTCAACATACATATTTCACAAGTGGTTCTATAATATTCAGATGGAATAAAATTACAAACTTCTTCATCGTTATCCCGTACGGTACAGTGAGTTTTTAAGGCATAAAACCACGGTAGAACTAAATGTAGGGTTGGATCCTTGTCACTCTCTAGATCAACTGTGGTTTCTTTAAACGGCTTAAGAAATTCTATAAGCTGGCCAGTTATATGGTGGTCATAACCCAGCATTTTATCAGAGGCACCTTCATTATGTAAAACAGCCTTCACTGAATCAATCTGAGAATGGACTGATACAAGCACGTCAAAATAACTATTCCAACGAGTTGAAACCCACTGCTTTAAAGATGACCTCTTCTCTTGAAGTACGAAACCGTAGCCCGCACTGTATTAAGAATGGCTAATATATTTGGAATATTTTCTTTCAAAAACTGTTCGCTCAGAACATGTTTCAAGACTGTGTTTATACTATGAGCCATGCATGGAAGACGCTGATATACTTCGAGAGCTTTGACAATGTTACTGCCCTGGTCTGTGACAAACGTAATTTTGGCAATGTCTTCACGAGAAACACCCATAGTTTCTAAGCCATCTTCCAACTCGTTTCGAATATTCGAGCCAGTTTTTGGGCAGTCAGGAAACGCAGAGCACATCAGTACATATTTATTCAAATGCCAGTCTGAATTTATGTAATGCATTGTCACGGACATGTAATGCACCCCTTTGTAATTGTCTGTCCATCGATCAATTGTACTGGCACATATACCAGAACGAATCGCATGCACTATATCTGGGAGCATTTTGCTGCGCACTTTATCAGCTAAGGTTTGAACTTTCCTAGCTACTGTCACTCGGGAAGGCATAACATTTTTAATATCAACTGAGCCATATTTTTTACCTATGTCGATCAGTGTCTGCCCTAAATTAAGAAATCCTTCTCCCTCTATACTGCTAAATGGTCTCAGGTCCTTAGCACACATTTCGACGCACTTTTCGGCCACTAAATCTTTGTCCTCTTTCAAGATATTTACGGAGTGAGGGAACTGCTTGTCAAATTTGCACACATGTCGTAACATACTCGAGGTTCCCGAATAAGTACTTAAGAGCTTTTTACATAGTTTGCATTGAGACACACCTACCGATTTATTTGAAGCGGCCTCATAAACACACGAAAACGTTTCCCATGCGGCACTTGTGCTCTGTTTCGTTACCAGCATGTATTCGCCAGTTGTCAATTTTTTTTCAATCTCACTAAAGTTCGACCTATTCATTGTGCTGCCTCCACCGTTGCGATAAATGAACTGCAGGCTAACTACCTGGCTTCTCTAGTTACGGTAGCTTGACAGCGCAACCTGTTGTCAGGCGCAGCAAGCTGAGCGGGTCCCGTGAAGCTTGGCAGGCTTGCGGGAACCCAGGTAGCCCGGGCTTGCGGGAGCCCGTATCGCCCGCATTGCCCACTATGCCTCAGTACACGCGCACTCTTGTGTTTACGTCGCGGCAGGCTGACCTGCATGAATGGTTGCAGAGGAGCTAGGGGCAAGCAGGCTGCAAGGGGAATTTGTACACCTCTGGTGTGTAATCAATCCAGTCCTACCACTCCGTCACGACTACTATCGTGTCATCATCAGGTGTAACTGTCATTCTTAATAGCTACGATGACATGCCAATCTCCGTGGTTTTGGAGAAAAACCTTGCTCACTAAAAACAAAATTTACACGAAAAACAATTATTCCGAAATTTTCTGAGTGTCTGTGCCAAACAAGAGGTGCCGTACTACAGAACCTTGAGCAAATTTTGAGCGGTTATTTTAGCCGAGACTTCAAAGGACAATAACGCCCGTACGAAGGAGGAGGAACAGGGTTTGACGTTGCGTCACCACTGAGGTCGTAAGAGACGGTGAACAAGCTAGTACTGAATAAGAGTGCAGAACGAAATTGACTACGTTCTTTCCAAATAAACTATCCTGATGTTAATGAAATAATCTTATTTTGTTGAGCACCACGGCTGACACTATTCTTCTATATCAAATCACTTCAGTTGTATTATTACACATTTATCGAGTTACTACCGGTTTTGTTCTTTGAACATCTTCAGGTTGCCTGCAGTTAAGCAGTATAGGGAACTAGGCTAAGCCTACAGCATAAAATAGACAGCCCATACTGATAACAGCCTTGCACTAAACCCTCACAGAGTTTTGATAAAGTCATTACATAAATGGTCTGGTTGCCGTGTGTAATGTTCAAGAGGAAATCCAAGAACAGTGATAGTAAAAATTCTGCCAATCGCTTGGCCGAAGTATAGTGAACCGATACTGCGTGCTGCGTACAGCAGACTGCCGCTCCACTTCAGAGATAAACATGTAAATATATCATTTTATCTCTGTCCAGCGCGATAATCAATTGTACGATCACAGTCGTTACAAGCAAGTACAGAACTGATGGTAATGTGCACAGTTAATCCAAACAACCGAAAAGTAAAACCGAACAAAAGTTAACAATACAATTATGCAAATAGCAAACCAAAGAGGTGACAGTGCTTACACCAAACTGCATCGTCACTTAACAGCTAGGACAGTAAGTGAATACATATGAAGCACATTTGCAAAATAACTATGTAAAATGTGTCACGAACGGTAATTGTGATCTCACAGAACGATCATAATTTATTAATGACGTAGTTACAAAAGACGCATTGTCTATGAAAATGTAAAAGAGCTAACTGTTAATAAAATTACAATCGAGATGTGTTAACTACAGTTATTTCCAAAGGAAGAGAACATACACCAGTAGTTACAAAAAGCTATATCATTATTAGGTTGATGACGCCATTCGATTTACTATACAACCGTTTGCGTAATAACATCACGAAATACAATGGAACCCGTAATTGTGACCATACGAAGTGGTCATGACTACAGTATAAAAACCGTTACAACAAACAACGTCTTGTCATTGACAGTATAAAAGAAGTGAAAATAACTTAACTGCGTACTTCTCGTGCGTTGGTAACAAACTAAAAGCGAGTCTTACTGAATTTTATACACGTCTCTGCAATAAAGAAACAGATACCAAAGCTTACGCAACGCAGATGGATAAAACAGTGAGTAATTAGGAATATAAATGATGAAGTAACTGCACACATCATAGTAAAAAACAATAAATATGTAGACACAAAGTGACTGTAAGTAATGATTAAAAGTGATTTTGAGAAAACTTGTTGTCACTGAAAAGGGGGAATGCTAAAATAATTATACTGGGTAGTTTCAGTCGTGTACTAACAATTAAAGTGTAGCTATACAAGTATACAAAACAGATAAAGAATGAAAACCACCACACAATTAATCCAAGCAATTTGAAGTCAAATACGAACAAAGGTTTACAATGCAACTACCCACAATAACAAGAGAACGGGTGACAGTACTTACACCAAACTGCATCGTTATTTGACGCATATAACAGTAAGTAAATAACTGCAAAATTCAGTCACAAAGTAATTATGCAAAATAATCAGGAACGGCAATTACGACTTCACAGAACGATCATTAAAAATGTAATAGAGGTAAAGCAACCAACATTGTCGTTATCTCGTACCATTAATGAAATTACAAGTGAGCTTTGTTAAACTACCAACAATTATTTACAATGGAAGAGAACAAATGGCTGGCTTCAAATGGCTCTGAGCACTATGGGACTCAACTGCTGAGGTCATTAGTCCCCTAGAACTTAGAACTACTTAAACCTAACTAACCTAAGGACATCACAAACATCCATGCCCGAGGCAGGATTCGAACCTGCGACCGTAGCGGTCTTGCGGTTCCAGACTGCAGCGCCTTTAACCGCACGGCCACTTCGGCCGGCAGAGAACAAATGCCAGTGGTTACACAGACGTGTATTGACACTAGGCTGACAGAGCCATTAGACTTATTGTATAGTCGACGATGGAATAATTACGTACAATATAACAGAAGCAGTAATTTAGATATGTAAAATGATGATGACTACATAATAAAAGCCGTTACTACAAATAACGTATTGTCATTGAGCATGTAAAAGAGTTCAAAATAACAACTTGGTAGTTCCTGTGTGTTACTAAAAAACTAAAAGCGAGTTGTACTGAATTTTCTACGTATCTGTGCAGTAAAACAACAAATGACAAAGTTTACACAAAGATGCATCAACGTTAGACAGATGAAAGAGTGAGTAAGTAATTACACAAATAAGTACGAAGTAAAGACAGTAAATGTCCTCGCATAAAGGGATCCTGAACAAATAATAAAAGCGATTAAAAAAATTTGTGGTCACTGAAAGTGTGGAAAGTTAAAGTAACTGTGAGTGGACAGGTGGCCGTTCCTTCATCAGTGTCCGAGTAGGCGCACGTGACCAGAAGTTTACTGAGTATCGGAAGCTCCAACCTTTGGCAAATTATGAGACCCCTTAGGAAGATAGCGTTCAGGGCTGGAAAGAAAGCCAATGCGCACTCGGTATGTCCATGTCCGCCCGGTGGAGTGGTGGGGTGGGGCGGGGGTAAGGGGGAGTGGTCTCTTCCGAGATGTGGAGGCGGCGTTGCCTGCGGCTATCGAGCGTGCAGGTGCAGTCAAGCAGTGGCTCACGTTGTCACCAGCGACGACTTTCAAGTGGTTTCTGACGCCGTCCTCAGTTCATACAGGCGGATGGCGGAGGTGGTGAAGACTGCTAGCCTCGCGCGCGGGTTGCAATTATAGCTCGCAATTGCATCATTGTTCACCAGATTTCATCAGAGTTCTTTGGTTTGGATCCTAATGAAGTGTGTCAACCAAAGGCTTCGTCAACTCTGTGACAGTCTTGGGTCCAGATCTCTGTCCACGTGTTTTCGGGTGGGGCATTATAGGACACCCCTTGATAGGTCAGAGACGCACAACACAAAGGAAGCAGCTACTCGGGTAGCAGAGTACTTGTGGAGTGCACATTTTTTTTTTTTTTTTAAACAGCCGGGCGTTAATTTGAGGTACTCTACCGAACATTCGCCAGTTGATATGCAGATAGGGAAATCAGACCGCTTTCAGAAGAGAGACACTTCAACTGTCAAAATTTTATCAGTAAACTGTAGCAGTATTCGTAACAAAATTCCCTAATTTACTGCCCTCCAGGAAATTTCTCGCGCTCAGATCACTCTCGTGACCAAGATCTGGCTGAAACCCCGAAGATATTTAGCGAGTCAAGGAACATATATCGGAAAAACGGATAAGACGCCATAGTAAGGGACGTGTTCGTTGCAGTTGACAAATGTATTATCTGTACTGAGGTGGGAACTGTGTAAGACAATGAAATTATCTAGTCGCGTACAAAGGTCTATGTGAAACCAAGTTAATTGTTGGACATTTTTACCGGCCACTAGATTTCGCTGAGACAGTTCTAGAGCCATTCAAAGGAAGTCTACGGTCAGTAGCGCATAAATACTCAGATCATAGAAATCTAGTTGGAGGCGACTTTAACCTCCCGAGTGCAGTCTTGGACGTCTATGGATTCAATGCAGTGGGTACAGGCAGACAGGCTTGCGAAGTATGTTTGAGCACGGCTCCAGAAAATTGTCTTGGGCAGCTATTCAGCAGCCCACATACAGTGGAAGTATCCTACACTTTGTAGATAATTCAGCGTCGGTTTAACCACGGGATTAGCGATCACATCATCATAGCGACTACAATACGAAAGTTAATAAATCAGTCAAGATGACTAGCAGACTGTTTCTGCTAGAAGAGTTGTGAGCATCCTACTTAGACAATGAAATAATTTAATTCCAGTATGGAGGACTTAGAGGAATTATGGGAAAAGCTTGAACAGATTGTAAATTGCACTGTGGAAAAATATGTGTCTAGTAAGTGGATTAAAGACGGGAAGGACCCATCATGGTATAACAACCAAGTTCGATAAGTGCTGAAGAAACAAACGCTCTAGCACTCTCGGTTCAAGAGAGAACGCGCAAAGGGCGACAGGCAAAGGTTGGCAGAGATTAGTGGATCTGTGAAAAGATCTGTGCACGAAGAACCAAGAAAATTCTGTTCCTATGAGAAATCGCTAACCGGGTCTAAGCCGTCGATCCAGTCACTCGTTGTCCAGTCTGGTGTGGCAGCAGAAGACAGCAAACCGAAAGCCGAAGTATTAAATTTCACCTTTAAGAAATCGTTCACGGAGGAGAATCGTACAAATATACCGTCGTTTGGCCATCGCACATAGTCCCGTTATGGACGACACAGTAATAAGCATCCGCGGCGTAGAGAAACAGCTGAAAGACTTCAAAGCAAATAAATCAGCAAGTCCGGGTGGAATCCCAATTCGATTTTATAGAGTACTCTAGGGCATGGGCCCCTTACTTAGCTTCCATTTACAGCGGACCTCTCGCCCTGGTTCAAATGGTTCAAATGGCTCTGAACACTATGGGACTCAACTTCTGAGGTCATTAGTCCCCTAGAACTTAGAACTAGTTAAACCTAACTAAACTAAGGACATCACAAACATCCATGCCCGAGACAGGATTCGAACCTGCGACCGCAGCGCCTTTAACCGCACGGCCACTTCGGCCGGCTCCTCTCGCCCTGCACAAAGTCCCAAGGGACTGGAAAAAACCACACATGACTCCTGTTTATAAAAAGGGTGGAAGAACGGACACGCAAAGTCACAGACCAATATCCTTAACATCGGTTTGCTGCATAATTCTTAAACCTGTTTTGCGTGTGAATATAATAAATTTCCTAGAGACTGAAAAGTTTATGTTCACGAATCAGCATGGTTTTAGAAAGCATCGCTCGTGCGAAAATCAGTTTGCCCTTTCCTCACATGGTACACTGAGTACTGTGGATGGAGAGCAAGAAGCAGATTCCACATTTCTAGATTTCCGGAAAGCGTTTGATACGATGCCCCATTCCAGCCTGTTAAAGAAGGTACGAGCATATGGAGTAGGTTCACAGTTGTGAGATTACTTAACTTACAGAACTCAGTATGTTGTCCTCGACGGCGAGTGTTCATCAGAGGCAAGCGTATTGTCAGGAGTGCCCCAGATAATTGCGATAGGACCGTTGTTGTTCTTACATACATAAATGAATTGGCGGACAGGTTGGGCAGCCGTCTACGGTTATTTGGTTCAAATGACTCTAAGCACTATGGGACTTAACATTTGAGGTCATGAGTCCCATAGTCTTAGAACTAAGTAAACCTAACTAGCCCAAGTACATCACACACATCCAAGCCCGAGGCAGGACTCGAACTTACGACCCTAGCAGCCGCGTGGTTCCGGACTCAAACGCCTAGAACCGCTCGGCCTCCGCGGCCGGCTACGGTTGTTTGCTGATGATGCTGTGGTGTACGGTAAGGTGTCGAAGTTGAGTAAATGTAGTAGGATACAAGATGACTAAAACAAAATTTCTAGTTGGTGCGATGAATGGCAGCTAGTTCTAAATGTAGAAAAATGTAAGTTAACGCGGACGAGAAGGAAAAAAAAAACACCCGCAATGTTACAGCATTATTAGTGTCCTGCTTGATACAGTCACGTCTTGGAAATATCTGGGCGCAACGTTGCAAAGTGATATGAAATGGAACGAGCGTGTGAGAACTGTGATAGGGAAGGCGAACGGCTGACTTCGGTTTTTTAGGAGAGTTTAAAGAATGTAAACGAGACCGCATATGGGACGCTAGTGCTACCTATTCCTGAGTAATGGTCGAGTGTTTGGAATTCACACCAGGCCTGATTAAGAGAAGACATCGAAACAGCTCTCAGGTGGCCTGATAGGTAGATTCGAACAACACACTAGTATTACGGAGGCACTTCCGGAGCTTGAATGGGAATCCCTGGAGGGAAGGCGAAGTTGTTTTTGAGGAACACTATTGAGAAAATTTAGACAATACGCTTGCCTCTGATGAACACTCGCCGTCGAGGACAACATACTGAGTTCTGTAAGTTAAGTAACAGTCTCAATCTCTTGTATATATTAGCAGCGTCTTCTGGTGGGGAGTGACTGCCAGTCAGTCACACGCAAGATGCATGTAGTACCAGTGAGCGTGCTCTCCGTGTGTAGAATGGGGAAGACGCGCGTTCTATCTGAGTTTGACCGAGGGCAGATTATGATGGCCCGAAGGCCTGGCGCGAGCATTTTGGAAACTTCTCGACTTTTAGGATTCTGGAGGAGTGCTGTGGTGAGTGTCTTCAACACGTCGCGAATCCAAGGTGACACATAGATGTCTTGGGACTGGGTGGCCACTAATCGTTACAGATGTCTGACATCGTAGGCTGGTCAGGCTGGTAAAAGAGGGCAGGCTACTAGCTGTGGCGGAACTAGCGTCAGACGGTAATGCAGGGCGAAGTGGCGAGAGCCAGTCGATGTGCTGGCCCCCCAACTCACCAGATCTGAACCCGATCGAACACATCTGGGGTGTGGTTGAATGTGGCGTCAGAGCTCATCGCCGCCTTTCCCGGAATTCACGGGAATTACGTGACTTGTGTGTGCAGATGTGGTGCCATGTCCCTCCAGCAACCTACCAAGGCCTCATTGCTTCGGTGTCATTGCGCGTCGCCGCCGTCAACCGTGGTGAAGGTGGACGTACCGGCTATTAGGTGGCTGGTCATCATATTCTGACTGAATATATATAATGGGTTTTGCCACATATCCAAAATGTACATCTAAAAGAGCGTTGCGCCCTTAATGTTATGCGAGTGAAAGCACAAATGAAAAAGTATGTATATAAATGTACGTAAAACCTCATTATAAACAGTGCAACTAAACTATCTACTAAAAACCACCTGAACATCAGCTGCAGGGTTTCTGCATTTTAGTGGACGTCAATATGCAGTTCATTGCGCAGAAGCCTACATGAAAAAGGAGATGGACAAGGGAACTTCAATCGAAATGACTTAAGTTACTCGTGTTCAGAAAACTACTACTCTTCAACGACTCAGAAAATCTTAAGTAAAGAAACATACAACTACTCCAGCAGCTGCATCGTTACACACGTAGGAAAACTAATGTAGTCACAAGATACAATCATTACTGCCATAAGTAGGAATAAAAAAGTAACTGAGATATAAAATTGACACTATCCCGACAATTACCTTAAGAGATTTATGGAAATAACGGGAAACATTGTACTGAAACTCGGCAGTTTCTCAAGCTCATTTGATAGTTAACGCGATGTACTACTTTAGTAAATAATACGACATATTATCATT
Organism: Schistocerca serialis cubense; assembly: GCF_023864345.2. Classification (NCBI taxonomy): domain Eukaryota; kingdom Metazoa; phylum Arthropoda; class Insecta; order Orthoptera; family Acrididae; genus Schistocerca; species Schistocerca serialis. The sequence goes on from NC_064641.1 coordinate 422,817,354, forward strand.
ACACATACGAGTGATTGTGTCAGTCTTTCATTCCTTAATAATTTGCAAATAAACAGATGTATCGATATGAAACGCTTTTGTGAACTGTCCAAAATAATGTCCAGTCGACAATATTTCCTGCAGATGATCATTTCATTACATGTTTCGTTGTTTTCGAAAATTTCTTTATTGTAATTAGTATTATTAATGACTGAAAGCTCTGAAAAAGATATTGCAAAATATGTAACGTAAGTGAAGTTCTTTTGTTCTGTAAAAATATTGTTATTGAGACAAATGGAGAAACTTTAATGTAAGCCTTTATGGCGGAATGAGTCGCTGGATTTTGTACTGCTTAGATGTGTTAATGAAGTGCTGTGATAACGTGAAAAGAATTAATATGTCGTAGATTCAGACTAATGAGTTTCTTTTCATTTAATAATTTGTATGAAATTAATTAGAGCCCTGACATACTTTTCGGAAGCAGGAATCATCAAATAGAATGTTGCGCAACAACTAACATGACCGCAGAGGAACAATAAACACGAGATTAGCGAAAAAAATGTTTATTTACTATAACGTCGATTTCAGTGTGTAGATGACCTAACTTCCCTCCATTTCTCCCTTTTTTTGAGTCATCAGTCTTCGGAATGGTTTGAAGCGGACAGCCAAGGATTACTTTCCTATACCAACTTTTTTTTTATCTCAGAGTAACAGTTGCAACCTAGGTTCTCAATTATTTGCTGGATGTGTTCCAGCCTCTGACTTCCTCTACAGCTTTTACTCTCTATAGCTCCCTCTAGCACCATGGAATTGAGTCCTTGATGTCTTAACACCCTGTCATCGTATCCCTTCTTCTTGCCAATATTTTCTGTATACCGCTTTCCTCGCTGATTCTGCGGAGAATCTCCTCATTCGTTATCAGTCCATCTAATTTTCTCCATTCTTCTGCAGCTCCACATCTCAAATGCTTCGATTCCCTGGTGTTCCGCGTTTGCTTTTGTTTCATCTCAAAGGGGTACAAAATGTACTGTATACGAAGTCACAGCAGATATCTGTGAGGTTCTCGAAGTAAATTTTTAAATCGCTTTTCAAGTGATAATGTAAGAGGAAGATTAGAATCTAAATCTGGAAGGACGAAATTTGATCCGCTCCTCGATGATGCGTGACCAGTGTCCTAACAGTTCGCCATCTCTTTCCTTCTCTAGCTCGAACATTTCACGATGTGGGTAAGCTCGGTTTACGAAAATTTTTGGCACATTCTCTGCTGCTGAGGCTGCGACCACTGTCCGACCTACGTCGTCGTACCACTGTGATTTAAACTTCAACAAGAGGCTGCACTTTTTTCGTAACGTAAGAGCGAAAACGAGAGAGGTATCAGTTCATTGCTTTTAGTTATTTTGACCAAGGGTGGTAGAGCACTGGTTAGCACACTGGACTCGCATTCGAGAGGACGATGGTTCAATTCCGGCGTCCGAACATCCCGAATTAGGTTTCCCGCTATTTCCCTAAATTGTTCGAGGCAAATGCCGTGACGATTCCTTTGAAAGGGCACAGCCGATTTTCTACCCCATCCTTGAATTATTTCGAGTTCATTCTCCGTCTCTAATGACCTCGACGTCGACGGGACGTTAAACCCTACTCTTCCTTCCTTCTGTTTTTAGTTACTTTGAATATAGCTCCATGGGTGACCTTGACGACCATTTTAAATGACTACATTTTGCCTTTCTGGAAGTATTTTGCCCTTTCCCCCAATATGCCTAACTTTTGGACACTAATGTAGGAGTAACACAAGTCAGTCAAACTTGTGTCAGTGGTGTTTTTTCACCCATTTTTCTGCGGACTGACAGTACGGTAATAGAACGGTATGGTAGGAAAACAAATACTTAAGAGAACTAACTACATAGTACATGCCTACTCACCTTTTGGTAGACACATTTTATCTGTCTTAGATAATACAGGAGCGAGTGCAAGACTTCGTGGAGTAGTCTCTGTAGATACTACTGCGATAAGATAGATATAACTGAACGAATTTTGAGAAACAGAAATATCACTAAAAGGAGACTGTAGAGGAAAGCAAAACTGTGGATGTTCAGCACTATTCATTTACTTAGGTAATCAGTTTTCGTCCTACAAGACGATCATTGGACATGAGTGCTTATCGCTATCAAAAAGGAATACAGTACTGGTGAACTACACTGAAAAAGATATTACATCTGGAGAATCAGGACCACACAAAGAGTATATGAACAGCCTTATGAGATAGATAAGTATGATGTCTCTGGTCGAGCAGCTTATGGCCTATAATGCTAAGAAAACTATAAAGCTAAGAAAACTATTGTATAAAGCTAAGAAAACTATGAAGCTACGAAAACTATAAAGCCAAGAAAACTGCAAAGGTAAGAAAACTGTCGAATCTACAGAAAATTAAAATTCATTAATTTAATCATAGGAAGGTTCTTATCTGCAGTGTGCGAAATGTTTTCGCAATTCCTCGTTTGTTAACCGAGTATGAAGGTTCAAAAAATGGGTATGGTTGTGGGCGGAGGGGGTTGGGCGATTTCTCCTGCGGTGCAGCAATGCAATCTTAGGACGGCATAAGTTAAATACGTTGTCGTGTAATTACTGCGTTGCATAATTAAATGAGATCCCTACTGCCTTTTATGGAGGTATATTCGTGGGAACATATTATCAATATTCAGTCATGTACGCTGCCGGTGGAATGGTCCGCTGGGTAACGCGTTAGATTAGTAATCAATAGGAACAGCGTTCAAATTCAGACACCGAGTCTCAGTTTGTATTAGCAGTTGTTTCCATCAATAAATCCAGACGGATATCGGAATAGCTTTTTCCGGCGTTCTTTGAACCAAATATATCAACCAGACTTCAAACGAAAAGCATCCATCACTTGTCGCTCACTGTTGGCGGCGACTCCATGTTCTTCTACTGATTCCCTTAATCTTCTCGTTGCTTGGCAATGGTTATCAACAAGTTGAGATCCTTCTGTTCGTCCATGAGATTCTGAGGGCATAAAGGGAACAAAGGTTTATGCTATGTTCTTTGATTTCCGGAAGGCATTCAGTATAGTTTCGCACTAGCACCTACGAACAAAATAGGAGTGAACAGAATGTGGCACTAGCTTCGTCACTGGATTGAGACTTCCTATGGTAGAGATAGCTTGTCATTCTTAAAGGTGTGAAATAGCCAGACTATAAATTAGCTTTGGGAGTACCCCAATGCAGTGCTACAGGAAGTTTCTGTGCACGATGTATACAAATGAGCTGTTATACTGTTTTGCGTTGGAAGTTGCAATGCCAGAAAACTGTAGCTAAGGAGCTGTGGCGGAATGGCTTTTCTTACAGGGACTGGCTGTTGGCTCTCAACGCATACAAAAGTAACACACAGGGTAATTAAGCTGCCACTATCGCTGGGTTTTATGAAGCCAATAACGCCTTCAAACATCATGCACAAGATTTTCATTTTCTCTCGTCCTTATGCGCAGACTACAGAAGAAAATGAACAGGATCTTTTTATAGGAAATTTAATGTAGGCAAATTTCGTTCTGGGACGCGTTTCCATTAAAGGCCTTAGTTTTAGAATTATTCAAGAAAAATGTACAGAAGTCCCTTTCAAATACGCTTTTCTTTAATACCTCGAAAACCGTGGCCTCTGGCGAAAATGTATTCCAGCACAAAATTTAACTTTACATTAAATATACCACGAAAGGGTACTGTTCATTTTTCTGTAGGACTAATAGTTTATGTGTAGAGAGTGGACATGACCATGTGCAAACAGGGCTTTCTAACTGCGAATGTTTTATTTCTGACAAACCTTTGCATGAAGTGCTCTATTTTATCCACCATAATGACAACATGGGTTGAGGCTGTAACATTCAGAAACAAAAGTATTTAAAGACCAGCAGATGACAGTCGAAGCCAGTTGTCAAAAATAAATACGAATTTATGCGATGTTGGCTATTGAAATTTTTTCCAAGTAAAACAGACCGCTCCTTCGAATTTATTTACATGAAAAAATTCGAAGGAAATGAAAATATTGCAGATGGTATTTGAAGGCATTGAGGGTGCATAAAATCCAGTGGTACGGTCAGCTGAATGACCCTGTACCGAGCATAAATAGATGGAAAGCCACTTTATCATTCGATTACATGATTGCCAAACAGTCAGTAATAAAGTACGTAGAAGTATGCGTCCCGAGTGACTTAACCTGGAAGGACCACATAGAACTACACTCCTGGAAATTGAAATAAGAACACCGTGAATTCATTGACCCAGGAAGGGGAAACTTTATTGACACATTCCTGGGGTCAGATACATCACATGATCACACTGACAGAACCACAGGCACATAGACACAGGCAACAGAGCATGCACAATGTCGGCACTAGTACAGTGTATATCCACCTTTCGCAGCAATGCAGGCTGCTATTCTCCCATGGAGACGATCGTAGAGATGCTGGATGTAGTCCTGTGGAACGGCTTGCCATGCCATTTCCACCTGGCGCCTCAGTTGGACCAGCGTTCGTGCTGGACGTGCAGACCGCGTGAGACGACGCTTCATCCAGTCCCAAACATGCTCAATGGGGGACAGATCCGGAGATCTTGCTGGCCAGGGTAGTTGACTTACACCTTCTAGAGCACGTTGGGTGGCACGGGATACATGCGGACGTGCATTGTCCTGTTGGAACAGCAAGTTCACTTGCCGGTCTAGGAATGGTAGAACGATGGGTTCGATGGCGGTTTGGATGTACCGTGCACTATTCAGTGTCCCCTCGACGATCACCAGTGGTGTAGGGCCAGTGTAGGAGATCGCTCCCCACACCATGATGCCGGGTGTTGGCCCTGTGTGCCTCGGTCGTATGCAGTCCTGATTGTGGCGCTCACCTGCACGGCGCCAAACACGCAAACGACCATCATTGGCACCTAGGCAGAAGCGACTCTCATCGCTGAAGACGACACGTCTCCATTCGTCCCTCCATTCACGCCTGTCGCGACACCACTGGAGGCGGGCTGCACGATGTTGGGACGTGAGCGGAAGACGGCCTAACGGTGTGCGGGACCGTAGCCCAGCTTCATGGAGACGGTTGCGAATGGTCCTCGCCGATACCCCAGGAGCAACAGTGTCCCTAATTTGCTGGGAAGTGGCGGTGCGGTCCCCTACGGCACTGCGTAGGATCCTACGGTCTTGGCGTGCATCCGTGCGTCGCTGCGGTCCGGTCCCAGGTCGACGGGCACGTGCACCTTCCGCCGACCACTGGCGACAACATCGATGTACTGTGGAGACCTCACGCCCCACGTGTTGAGCAATTCGGCGGTACGTCCACCTAGCCTCCCGCATGCCCACTATACGCCCTCGCTCAAAGTCCGTCAACTGCACATACGGTTCACGTCCACGCTGTCGCAGCATGCTACCAGTGTTAAAGACTGCGATGGAGCTCCGTATGCCACGGCAAACTGGCTGACACTGACGGCGGCGGTGCGCAAATGCTGCGCAGCTAGCTCCATTCGACGGCCAACACCGCGGTTCCTGGTGTGTCCGCTGTGCCGTGCGTGTGATCATTGCTTGTACAGCCCTCTCGCAGTGTCCGGAGCAAGTATGGTGGGTCTGACACACCGGTGTCAATGTGTTCTTTTTTCCATTTCCAGGAGTGTAGATGTAGGAAGCGCATATGCAAGAATGATATTCACTGGAAGAATCCAGAGGAATGTCATTCCACTAAGGAAAAGGCAGCTTCTAAAAACCCTCGTTCTCGTGGTACGTAAGTGCCGCTCGCCAGTCTGGAACCCTTACCAAGCAATTTCGGCATATCCATCCTTGCTGAGTAGGAAGTGAGGACCACAGTCGATAGGAATATTACAGTTTTCAACACCATTCGCGTATATGTCTGCAAAAGTGTTTTGATTCCACCATATGGCCGTTGAGCATGGTTAATGTTCTAACTACCGTAGCGGTTGCTCGGTTCCAGACTGCAGCGCCTAGAACCGCACGGCCACTCCGGCCGGCTGACATGCCCTTATTTCTTGACACATTCTGATGGGCCTTACGATGTTTGTGCCTTGTTAACGCTTTATGTTTCACGTAACTACATTTATGTTTTTATTTTTTACTGTTTACCTGATCTAGTCCCACCCCATTTTACGATTTGTGTATTTCGTATTCTCATACGTGTTTTCATTAATGCATATTAAAGTGGATTTTCGCATTTTAGAAGTTATACGTTACTGCTTTCCAATAGCGGTGACGTTTTAGTAATATGGTCACGCATATGTATTCCCTTTATATCTCATGACAATAGTTTTGAGGAATGGTTTTTTTACACTAGTTGGTTCTCTTCTTCCCACTCTGTCTTCTTACGAGCTTCTGTAGGCTTACGACAGGATTTGTCGACTATATTTGCTTAGTTTTTAGGTGTTTCATTTTCGCTTCTATGCTGTATACGTACATGCATTCGCATATTTATTGGCGGTTTGGACTGAGACCAGTTGCACAGGTGTATGCACCTCATACTACTAGATTGTGTTCGTAATTCTGCACGATCGTGACAAAGATTAGTGGATACTTATTTTCGTGATGCCATATATTTTTAATTATGTCATTTATTGTGATATATATTGATTTCCATTGTTTTAGCTTTGCAAGTACATACATAATTGGTTCTGTAATGGGTCTTAATTGTGTATAAACACTAATTGTCTTTCAACGTTACATTGCTTGTACAGTGATTGAGTTTTACTGTAGGTGACCGCGCTCACAGCTCTGCTGGCAAAGTGCAACATGATTATTACACCCTCGACCGTAAGGGAAATGTGGGAGTTAGAAATCCCCGCCCAAGCCTCCCCACTTCGTTCTTCTACCAGGTCGCCTGGTACCGGCTGAAAAGTTTTCAGATCTACCGAGAGAACGATAATTGATAGAAAAGCTATACATCGGATAACACACAAAAATACACACTCATAAAATTTACTTTTTGTTTTAGGAATCAATTAAAACAGTATCAATGACCCAGTGCCAATGATTTATTTCTGACCAAGGTTTTTAGGGATTTCCGTTGGTTATCAGGGGAATGCAGGAACTAGAAATTCGCTCCCTAACATTCTTCATTGGGATTCTCTCTGTTCCATTGAAAGGCAACTGGGACGGTTGACTGAAAAGACCGTGCTTCTCAAACAACCCCCTCTATGTCTTAGAGTAAAAAAAAAATATATATTTCTCTCGTTATAAAAGAGACTATAAACTTCAGCCCTAATCCGACTCAATGCTAGCATGAAAGAGTGTGATTCACCACGGGGCCTGCCATATTCGGTTCAGTAGTTGTAGATACATATCGCTGAATTGTAGACAAATATTCAACACAAATGACATCACTATATTTGTTACTGTGCCCGCCGCGCTTTCTCTTTCTCACCTGTTTTCTGTAATCTTACTGTCAACATAACAAAATTCCTTCACGTACCCTATTATTGTCACTGATTTTTGGTGTTTGTCATTGCCATTTGCTTGTTTATTACTACCGTCGTTTATTCGTGATCCTAACACTATGGTGGAAGATTGTCAGTTTCGTTCACGCATTTCACTATGTGTTCATTACATCACGTTCTTACAAATGTTATGAACTGGTCATCGTCAACCAGTAGCTATTTCACGTTTCCTCATGCATTTTACTACCTCAATAGCTGTTGCTTGCCCGTTTATTAACAACCCTAATGTTGACGAGGTAAGGCGCAAGAAGCTACTCTTTTCCCAGCGTGCTATACTACATGCGAGTACGTGCAGGCACGGGCCTTCACGTCAGATCCTCCTTAACTAATGGCGAAATAGCTGCCTCCCTCGGATTTAAGGACTTAGGATCGAAATTTTTCAGGTAGCCCAGTGATTAATACGACTTCGTTCGGAGTACTTACAAAACAGCCTTCCGGAATATCTCATGAAATGTCGTCTTTATTATTGTTTAAGTAGCTGAAACAAAATGGTTTTATGGTGATATATCTAAGAAGTCATCATGTTTCCTTGCTTTACAAAGCGTAGTCAAACAATTTAAGTTACCACCACGAAATAAATGAACTTTAGTAATTATTTTTTTGTTTTATTTTGTTTTTGTTTTTCTGCAGTGATCGTACACACAGAAAACGCTGCACCTCACTACCGAAACACACTGCTAGAGGAATCTAAACAAAATGGGAAATGACCCGGTCCATTGATATTGGTTCACAGGAAGAAGGACTCTTTGTAGGCCTCCGTGAGTCTTTCGGCAACAGGGAGCAATATACACTGAGGGAAAAAAAATCACCATCGAAAAAAAAAAAAAAAAACGTAAAGTAAGGAAATTTCGGAAGTACGAATGGCTAGGTAGCATATTCAAATGATAAACGTTGCAAGATCACATGTTAATGTTAACGATTGATATGCCATTGCAAACGTGAAATGTTGGTACATTAATAACCGGTGTAACGTCCAAATGTTGCATGCAAGCATGTAAACGTGCATGCACTGTGCTGCATTGGTACCGAATGTCAGTTAGGATGGGGTTTCAGGCCTGTTGTACTTGGTCTGTCAATACAGGGAAGGTTAATGCTTTTTGTGGATGATGCTGCCGTTTCGTCCAACTATGACCCATATGTGCTCCACTGGAGACAGATCTGGTAACATGTTGACACATCTGTAGAGTTTGTTTCTTTTTTAAGTTGTCAGTCCTCTGACTGGTTTGAAGCGGCATGCTACGAATTCCTCTCCCGTGTCAACCTCTTCATCTCAGAGTAACAATTGCAACCTACGTCCTCAATTGTTTGCTGGATATAGTCCAACCTCTCTCTTTCTCTACAGTTTTTGCCCTCCACAGCTCCCTCTACTATCACGGAAGTCATTTCATGACGTCTCAACAGCTGTCCTATTTCTTGTCCCTTCTCCTTGTCAGTGTTTTGCACATACTCCTTTCCTTTCCGACGCTGCGCAGAACCTGCTCATTCTTTACCTCATCAGTCCACCTAATTTTCAACATTTGTCTGTAGCACGACATCTAAAATGCTTAGTTTATCTTCTGTTCCGGTTTTCCCACAGTCAGTGTTTCACTACCATACAATGCTCTGCTCCAAACATACATTCTCAGAAATTTCTTCTCAGTTTAAGGCCTATGTTTGATACTAGTAGAATTCTTTTGGATAGGAATGTCCTTTTTGCCATAGCTAGTCTGCTTTTGATGTCCTCCTTTTTCCGTCCGTCATTAGTCAAAACCAATGCTGTAGCTTACAATTAAGGTAGTTATTTAGTTTCACGTTCTATGGGTAATTTGTACGATAAATGATAACGATGTGGAATGAGTCACTTTACAATCACTTTGCAAATTAAATTGTAAATATGACCACATGCTTTTTAATAGACAGATGTGAGTTAGTAATTCCTACCCACCCCCTTTCACACATTGTACACGTTACACTAACAGATATTCCTCCGCGAAGTAGGAGTGCTCAAGGAGAAACTTCTTCAATTTGTTTTCAAATTTTACTTTGCTTTTTGTCAGATATTTTTTATCACTGGGTAAGTTATCAAAAATTTTGTTCAGCATTGGGTACTCCTCTTTGTGCTAAAATAGAAGTCATTTTTCCATTAGAACTGCAATGGACTACATGGACTACTTACTACAAACTTCTGGGGGAAAAAAATCTATTGTGAAGCAGTAGTTAAAATGCTTAAATCCTTGAACTGATGTCTACAAGATGATCGTGGGTGAGCACCACATATTATCCTTACTGTAAGTTTTCGAGCAATGACGATTGTTTTTCTTGAAGATGAGTTACCCCAGAACGCTATTCCATATGACATTATTGAATGAAAACATGCGAAATATATCCACGAACTGATTTGTCTCTCGCCAAGATTTACAATGATTATAAGTGCAAATGTAGCAGGACTATGTTGCTTTAGGAGTTCCAAAATGCGCTTTTTCCAGTTTATGTTCTAATCAACACGGACACACTAGAACTTTCAAGTCCCGCCCTATTTACTATTTCCTCGCCATATTTTACACTTTTCATTGGTGTAGAACATCTAGATGTGCAGAACTGAATGTTTTATGTCTTTTTAAAACTGAGGGTGAGGCCTTTTACGGAAACCTGTCAATGACACTGTTGTGAACACTGCTTTCCATTTATTCTGTTCCTGTATGTAGCTTGGGTTGATTACAACACTAGAAGAACTAATGCAAAAATAGAGACTTACATGAAATCATTATTCACATAAACGCGTATTTATTCATAAGTAGAGTTGAGGCATTGTTAGTTTTTTGAACAGACGAGTGCGTAGGACGCAATCGAAAGTAAGAGTGGACTGGATCTTGGTGTTAAGCTCCTTGTGACAATGAGATCGTTCAGAGGGTTCAAATGGCTCTGAGCTCTATGGGACTTAACATCTGAGGTCATCAGCCCCTAGAACTTAGAACTACTTAAACCTAACTAACCTAAGGACATCACACACATCCATGCCCGAGGCAGGATTCGAAGCTGCGACCGTAGCGGTCGCGCGGTTCCGGACTGAAGCGCCTAGTACCGCTCGGTCACCGCGGTTTTTGCATTTACCACATGTTTTGTGGATATCACAAGAAACATACATTACGATAGCCGAAGCGCAGATACGAGTACACGAGGGTGCGTGAAAGCAATTCGAGATGCAGAATGCACTGGACGGCAGTCGTAGCTATGTCACAGGACCATAAAAATAGAGTATTAGGATCCTTGCTTCGACGCATTCCTCCTTTCCAGAGGCACTGAAATATTCCGAGAATATTGCGAGAGTTGCGTGTACTGTACGTAGGGGCACATATGAGAAATATGAAGGAACTCATGGGACTGCGACTGTACTTGGCCAATACCGCACCGAAATTATCACGAAACTCACTACTTCATTAGGTCCATGAAAAGCTGTATTAGGGAGGACAAAATAAGAAATCAAGTAACAGACGAAGAATTACTGAGTAACCAGTAACCCAAAAAGCAATCTCATAAACAAAAAAGTAGTAGAGAACGTGTACTTCGTATGCCACCATGAAGACTTCCTGAACTGGCAATGGATTATAAACCATGGGGTAAGAGAAGTGTGGGAAGATCGATGGAGAGATAATGAGACCGGAATCCAGGATTTGCAGAAGCAGAAGAAGAAGAAAAAGAAGGCTTCAATAGCTGCCCGATCTATGAGTGTTATCTTCAGTATTTTTCTGTAGCACAACATTTAAAAATTTTCTATACTCTTCTTGTCCGAACAGATATTGTACACGGTTCACTTCCGTAAACAGACAAACGCCTACTCAAAAGACTGGCTAATATTTAAATTTATATTTGATGTGAACAAATTTATTTTCACTTCTGCCTGTTATCGGACTGCATTTTAATTCCTCTCTCCATCGGCTTTCAACAGTTACTTTGATACCCAGATAACACAACTGTTCTACTAATTTTAGTGTCTAATTTCCAAATTTAACTCCATGAATATCTGCTGATTTAATTCGAATATATTGAAACACGTCTTGCTGTAGCCAGTCTGTTGTTTAATTTCGTTTATTACTATTGTTCATTCCTGAATCATGCTACAGTTAGATTATTTTTTTTCTTTTCTTTTATCCTGTTTGAATTACGCAACGTTTTATATTCCAATGGACACTGATGATTGTAGAGCTCAGAAATTCTCTCTAATAACCTACATCCGGTTAATTGGGTATTTGGTTTGCACGTTATATGAGGCGGTAAAGTTAGCAAATTCGCGGCGGGCCATCTCCGCAACGGGCCACCTTCATTACGGAAAGTTCCGCCTTGGCGTTCGATTCTTCAAGCGGTGGGTGCAGTCTGCCTTCTCGTGACGAAGAATTATGGGAAGTTCACGTTGCCGATGTGAATGTGAAATGAGGGTGACGAGACTGTGGTAACCGAGGGAACATCGTCAGGAATTAAGCTAATGTTCGATGTCTCACTCATGATTCACGCTCTTCCCTACCATACAGTAGATTGATGGAATAGTTTCGTCTGTTACGGAACCGTGTGTTTGATTTACTTCGACGGAACACAAATTAAGTGCGAGATTCTTTCCACAAACCCTTCCCTGTGGGCTTTTCCGTTCAATAGATGTATTTAACTGAAATTATTGTAAGGGTTTTGTGTACCAATATTCCCATATGTCGCTTATTTTGGAGAATTTATTGTATCTTTCCTTAACCATCTTTGTGTTTTCTTGAGCGTTTTAACAATAAACAAGTAGACGCATCTAGAACCCATCTAGAACAAGTAGACCCATCTGGAACAATAAACACAGCAGACCCGTCTTTGGCCTGTTGCTGGGATGTTGTGGGGCTGCGGGTGGAATTATTGTTGTTATATTTAAATGTAGAATGTAATGCAATGTAGATGCATTTCCCAGCCGATGCACCAATTGTGGGGCGGCGGGTGGAATTATTGTTGTTATATTTAAATGTAGAATGTAATGCAATGTATATGCATTTCCCGGCCGATTAACCATATGTGGGGCGGCAGTTGGAATTAATTGTTATATAAATGTTCCTATTATTTATGCTGTCTTTTGCCGTTCTCAACACTAGCTCCGTAACTACAATATTGGCAACCAGAAAGTGATTAGCAATACGTGAAGCCTTTAATTAGAATTCCTAGTGCCCACTTCATCTGAGAAATACACTTATAGCTACAGCTTATAGCTCTGAGGAATTAGGAGATTGTCTGGAATTCATAATCAAAAACGATTCTCTAAAAATGTTCACTATATTCTGAAAGTCACAGACCAAAAAGAATCCACACAATCCAACTAACAGAGCAGTTCAGAGTCTAATGCGCTGATGCAACTATAACTGTTCAAATTAAATGTTTAAGTGAATGCTCGCCATAATTTGATGATAATGTTCATCAAACGCCACGCTAAATAATGGTAGAATGTCTGTCCCGCGACGGCACGTGAAAATACGACATACGCAAACTGAAGATAGATCATTAAAGTCATCCCAGAATTAACACTTCACTCGAAAACGATTTCATGGTTACGCGTATCCCGAGTAACTTATTACGGCATCCGAGGCTGTTCATAGCAATGATACCGACGCGACGCGACTCCCGGCACAGGTGGTGTGCTAATCAGCGTCTGGAGAGAACTGGGGCCTTAATTCCTCGCGCAGCGTTCTTATATACAGGGTGATTCAAAAAGAATACCACAACTTTAGGAATTTAAAACTCTGCAACGACAAAAGCCAGAGGTAAGCACTATCTGTCGGCGAATTAAGGGAGCTATAAAGTTTCATTTAGTTGTACATTTGTTCGCTTGAGGCGCTGCTGACTAGGCGTCAGAGTCAGTTGATGCTAAGATGGCGACCGCTCAACAGAAAGCTTTTTGTGTTATTGAGTACGGCAGAAGTGAGTCAACGACAGTTGTTCAGCGTGCATTTCGAACGAAGTATGGTGTTAAACCTCCTGATAGGTGGTGTATTAAACGTTGGTATAAACAGTTTACAGAGAATGGGTGTTTGTGCAAAGGGAAAAGTTCTGGACAGCCGAGAACGAGTGATGAAAATGTAGCACGCATCCAGCAAGCATTTGTTCGCAGCCCAGGAAAATCGACTCACAGAGCTAGCAGAGAGCTGCAAATTCCACAATCAACTGTATGGAGAGTCCTACGAAAAAGGTTAGTTATGAAACCTTATCCCGAGGCGATGGATCGGCCACCAGGCAGCCCGTGACAGAGCACTTCATCACTGGCCTCCAAGAAGCCCTGATCTTACCCCCTGCGATTTTTGCTTATGGGGGTATGTTAAGGATATGGTGTTTCGGCCACCTCTCCCAGCCACCATTGATGATTTGAAACGAGAAATAACAGCAGCTATCCAAACTGTTACGCCTGATATGCTACAGAGAGTGTGGAACGAGTTGGAGTATCGGGTTGATATTGCTTGAGTGTCTGGAGGGGGCCATATTGAACATCTCTGAACTTGTTTTTGAGTGAAAAAAAAACTTTTTAAAAACTCTTTGTAATGATGTATAACAGAAGGTTATATTATGTTTCTTTCATTAAATACACAGTTTTAAAGTTGTGGTATTCTTTTTGAATCACCCCGTATAAAGCCGCGGTGCGGACGGCTAAGGCAACGCCTGATCAAATTGGCTCTTCCGACTAGCCGCTGGGCTAGTAATGCACCACTTTAAGTTATTGAATAAATCATTGCTTCCTTTGCTGATGGCCGATGAAGCTCTCAGTTTAAATGTGCAATCAGCACACAGGTAAGTAATCATAATAACAGTCTGACGTGGCTAAGTAAATATTTTGGGCGAGAGAATTAATTTAATTACACTACATGCAGTAGACGAGCTCTGAACTTGCCCTTTGGAGATACGCTATCGCTATAGTTTTATAGTTATTCAATTGAAACTTCTCACATCTTTATTATTATAGCGGATCTCCCTTCTACTTAAATTTAAACATCCTAGCCTTATTTATTCGCCTACTTAATCTATCTTGCTTCCTTAATTTCTAAGACAAAAACCAGAAAATCATGAATTTCAACAAAAATTTTAATTTGTGAGATCCTGAATACTTTTTCTACTAAATTATTATGAAAAAGGAATCTAAATATAAATTTTTAAGTTTCTAGCTCTTTTCTGTTGCGCCAATGATTTTTACAGAAAAACATCCAAATTTCTAAAATGGTTAAAGTTATTGAACTCACATACAACACATATTGATTTAGTATTACTCCTGACATGCTAGAACCGTTTCAGGTAATTTACTTGATTTTTAAAGTATTGCGCAACATTTATGACGTCAGAGCTAGTTACAGCGGACTGACTGGCACACAATGGAAAGACTGATGTGAATTTTATATGGCGTGAGTAGGCTGCTTCCCTATAATGTGAACCACTGAGGGCTGCGGCTTGACGAAGCCTCTCCGTCGTTTCTAGGTCACCGGTTTAATACATACATACATACAGACCTATAATTGCTTTTAGTAGATAGATGATCCCCACAACTCTATCTAGTACTACTGATTTTGGCAACGTCCACACCCTTGACTCATTTTTTAGGACCACCAATACCTAAATCGTTTCCATTGTGCACACTTATCACATTCACAAGTGAGTCGGTGGTGGGAGGGGGGGGGGGGAGGGGGGCGGGGTTTCATTCGATACAGATGGAGACGCTGTCTACAAGTAGCGTTAGACGAGTGGTGTCGTACATTGAATTACGTGACACGGTTGGAATCTTGCAACATTCCTTTACTCTTGTTTATATTAACTGTTCAACTTATTTTCAAGACACCGTCCTTTCCTGTCAGCTGCTCCACATCCTTGCGTCACCGACGAATTTCAATGTCGTCGGTAAACCACAATGTTTTTGTTTTTGCCCCTTTAATTACCTTTCCGAACTTCTCCTTTGTTTCCTTTGCAGCTTGCTCAATGTACAGGCTGAATAACATCAGGGGTAGGCTAAGTTATTCCCAGAATAAGACAAATCGTTGACAAATAAATTAAAAATGGAAAGATATCAATATATTACATCAACTACGTAGTTTGTATCACTGCTGTTACAAATGGATCTGCTCTCGTTTGAATGAGCATCTGTCTTACTTTAAGAAAGGACGCATTCAGCTACAGGTTGCGAATAGAAGCTGTCCACATTTCCGGGACGCCTGATGGGTTTTACTGACATCAGCTGTTTGTTTAACACAGCTGGTACGGACATTTATGTGGATAAATGATATTGGGGGTGGACCAACTTCAATAGGAAGAGGGAGGATGGGAGTAGTGCGTACTTCCGTAAGACTTAAGAACGCCATACGCAGAAATAGCAGTGAAACAGATAATTTTTATAATTTTGTTCTTGTGGGGGTTCACAGCCTCAGTATGTTTTAAGAAAGACAAAAATGGTACAAATAGGCTATAGTATATTTGTTGTCCATACTAATAGATAATTTCTACTGCCAGTTATTTTCAAGCAGCTCTCACAAGCTTCAAGCTTCACGTCACATTTGACTAAACAGCCAGTACATTTGTAAAGGCACACATCGCTTTTATGCTTGTGTAGCACAAATACAATCCAATGTAAATAGATGTAATCTAGTGACTTATTGGACTGTATTTGTGCCACATGCGAACATGAAAGCGATGTGTGACTTTGCATATGTGCTGGCTACTGAGTCAATTCTGATGCGAAGCTTGACGCTTGTGATAAGAGCTCGAAAATGACTAACATTAACAATTAGCTAATAGCTAGGACAATGAATATATTGCAGTTAGTTTGGACCATGTTTTCTTTCTTGAAACAGATAATTATTTCTCGGGCAGAAGTGTGTCAACCGTATCACGACGCTAGTGATGCTCATTCTGACCAACAACAATTGCTAATGATCTGGAAGAAAATAGTTATTCACTTTCTTGTTATAGGACTGGGGATAAAAAGTACGTAAACTGATAAGGAAGGAACTCATAATTAACACACGAAGCTCTACTCACCAACAAATGAGATGCCCAACGCACAGGAAAAAAAAAACAATAACAGCTACTACACATAGGTCTCAATAGAACGTAAATGCACCCCCAGATGAAAGTTGCATTTACAGGAGTAATAGATCCAATAATATATTTCCACCAAACGCAGATCTCTTGTTATTTGGCTGAGAACTACGTCACTCTTCAATGTGTAATAAGACAAGCAATATACGATCTAAACAGGGAGTTACGTTAGCGCGCAGTAAACATGACACACGTACTGACAAATTTATCAAATCAGGCTTTTATGAGAGGCAGTCATAATACTTCAAGGTTAACCTAAAAGAAACGTAGTTAATATTTTGTTCATTTGCAGGAGTGCAGCGCCCGTTTGTAGTCCTGGTACACGTTGGAACCAGTGCACCACAGTTCAGTAAGACGACAGTAGAAGACCGGAAGAAAATGGCACAGCCCATTGGTAATCTGGAGTATATTGCACTAATTCGTCTTCCTCATTTTGAGGGAGCAACACTGCGATAATCCATGCTGAGGTGGTGGAAGTGGCGCCGGCCGCTGTGGCCGAGTGGTTCTAGGCGCTTCAGTCCGGAACTGCGCTGCTGCTGCGGTCGCAGGTTCGAATCCTGCCTCGGGCATGGATGTGTGTGATGTCCTTAGGTTAGTTAGGTTTAAGTAGTTCTAAGTTCTAGGGGACTGATGACCTCAGATGTTAAGTGCCATAGTGCTCAGAGCCATTTGAACCATTTTTGGTGTTTAATGTACATCAACAACGCACGATTACATGACACAGTGGTCAGGTGACGCAGACGCTTCCAGTGAAGTCCAACAAGGCAGCTTGACGAAGTACAAAGACGTAGACCTTTCTGTGAAGAACTGGGATGTAGAGACGTGGAAGCCCATGTGCGCAGTGAAAATCAGTCATCGACCAGTTTTTGATATCTTTCACGAAATTTGAATAACGGGAAGGTCCCCACACGCTACAACACCGCCACGGCTCATTCTCCACAGGGTACGGTTACATGTGATTTATTCGTCCTTTAGCAGATCAAATTTTGCTGAACCTGCCTCTCCCCCCCCCCCCTCCCCCCCTGTCCCCTCCGAGGCCCCCACACACATCCCAGTATTCTCCCGACACGGCATCCTGTGACCTCTTATAATTTCCTCATTTCAAGAGGCCATTGCGTTGCTCGCATTTCTGGAATGAAGACGACGTAATTTGCGAAGTCGAACGTTTCTTAAACTGCCAGAATGCACAAGGGTCTCCGTGAAGTGATTCATCGTTGGGAAAAATGTATCACATTGAAGAGAGAAGTTGTAGTGATGGACTAAGACCATCAGCAAGTATCAAGGTCGCAGCTTGATTATTTCGAGGCGCTAAACTAGCCCTCTTATCAGCTAACATTTCCTTTAAAACTGTGGGACAAGGTGGAAGTTTAAACGGAGGTATTCTGTACACTTCAAATCTCTAAAAAGCAATAGTGAGAATTAGACATTTCCTGACTGCTTAATTGCTCACGACAGAGATAGATAGATAGATAGATAGATAGAGAGAGAGAGAGAGAGAGAGAGAGAGAGAGAGAGAGGAAGAAATAGCCCATTTCCCTGTAACTGAATACACGCCACAAGGAATTATACAGAAATGCCGACATAGAGAGATCAAAAGGTGGGAAGATAGAGAAACATGCATCCCTAGATACGCAAACGACACATTGATGTTTCGAAAACACTGAGATTTCGTGCATAAATATCGAGGTTAGCATCAATGTTTGAAATAGTGATTCATGGCCGATGTATCGACGAAAAAAGTGTGAAAACATATCATCCAACAATCGACCATTCATAACATTCGTGGATGCTCAGCCTTCGGCGCGTCGGGTCTCGTAATTCGTGCAGAACTAAACTTATTGTTGTGCTTCTGATTTTTGTACTTTTGAAATAGTATGTAATGAAAATATGAAGTTTGCTAGATTACCATTTAGTTCAAATGCTCTACATTGAATTATACACCTACATTATACACCTACAGAGATTAAACCGAAACCAGTTTCAACTTTCTGTAGTCCTGTCTTCCTCAGTTGCATGTAATATTACGGTATATTGATAATTTTTACTTATGGACCGTCTGACAGCAACTGAATAAAACACAATTTTAGTGCCATACGCGTTTCGCCTTTATTTTCTGCAAGGCATCATCAGTGGTAGGTTGCGTGGACAATTTCTTACATGTTACGCTCCTGTTGCATTTTATGTGTTGTTCTTCTTCTTATGAACGCCAATTTCCGTTTTTTTTTTCCACAATCGACAGTACTTAGAATTGAACGCTTGTTTTAATGCCATTAAATGGCATTAAAACAAAAATTGTGTTTTATTCAGTTGCTGTCAGACGGTCCATAAGTAAAAATTATCAATATACCGAAACCAGTTTGCTCGTATGCCATGAAATGTAATTGCTAAGTATCTACATGTATTAATTATATCATTGTGCCTAGACTATGACAAGTCAATTTCTTTCACCAAAAGATTGTACATCCATGATAGCATACTTGTGTGAAACACCTTGGCATAACATACCAAACATCGTATTCAGTGAATCGTCTGTACCCACAAGCTTTGGAGGATAGTACAACATATTAGACGAGCTTTCTCACTGTGCCCAGTCTTGCAAGTTATGTACGACGAGTCGGTGCAGTTACCTTCACAGTTACCACTTAAACTGCTATGATACAACGGTCGAGTCGACATTTGGTTGCTAAATGGCAGTATTAATTTTTTGAGTAACCTGCTTGCCGAAGATAAAAGGTGATTAAAAGTAGTTGGATACGATCTTAGTGCATCCTTTAATAGGCCTGAGAAAGACCATATGATATTTGAAGTCAGCGGAAAAGTCTACCCTGTACCAAATATGTACAGCAGCATTTGTACAACTGGTACAACTGCATTACGATATAATTGCCATTGATGACACACAGTTCGAGAACTGCCATTGCATTAGAAAGTCATGGACAATACATAACCACTCATTGGTTGTTGGTTCATGTAGGAATTGATGTCTTACAAAAAATGCGACAAACTGCAAAGGGGCAACACAATAATTCAACATTATCATTTGCGGACAGTCGCCATAACATAAATGCATTACAAGCTGTATCTTTTTCCAAATGTGAGGGTGTTTGCAGTGAGTAATAGATGCGTATAGACAATACAAGTGGCATTTGCTAGAGGCTGTATTAAAAAAAGTTGTTGTTGTTGTTGTGGTATTCAGTCCAGAGACTGGTTTGATGCAGCTCTCTAAACTACTGTCCTGTGAAAGCTTCTTCATCTCCGAGTACCTACTGCACCCCACATCCTTCTGACTCTGCTTAGTGTATTCATCTCTTGGTCTCCCTCTACGATTTTTACCCTACACGCTACCCTCCGATACTAAATTGGTGATCCCTTGATGCCTCAGAACATGTCCTACCAACCGATCCCTTCTTCTAGTCAAGTTGTGCCACAGATTCCTCTTCTCCACAATTCTATTCAATACCTCCTCATTAGTTATGTGACCTACCCATCTAATTTTCAGCATTCTTCTGTAGTACCACATTTCGAAAGCTTCTATTCGCTTCTTGTCTAAACTATTTATCGTCAACGTTTCACTTCCATACATGGCTACACTCCAAACAAATACTTTCAGAAAAGACTTCCTGACACTTAAATCTATACTCGATGTTAACAAATTTCTCTTCTTCACAAACGCTTTGCTTGCCATTGCCATTCTACTTTTTATATCCTCTCTATTTCGACCATCATCAGTTATTTTGCTCCCCAAATAGCAAAACTCTTTTACTACTTTAGCAAAACTCTTAATCTCAGAGTAGTACTTGCAATCTATGTCCTCAACTATTTGTGGGATTTATTCTAATCTCTGTCTTCCTCTACAGTTTTTGGCCTCTACAGCTCCCTCTAGTGCTATGGAAGTTATTCCCTGATGTCTTAACAGACGTCCTAGTATACTGTCCCTTCACCTTGTCAGTGTTCTGCACATATTTGTTACCTCTCAAATTCTGCGCAGAAACTCATCATTCCTCATCAGCCGACCTAATTTTCAACATTCGTCTGTAGCACCACAACTCAAATGCTTCCATACTCTCGTGTTCCGGTTTTCCCACAGGCCATGTTTCACTAGCACACAATGCCGTGTTCCAGACGTACATTCTCAGAAATTTCTTCCTCAAATTAAGGTCTATATTTGATGCTAGTAGACTTCTTTTTGGCTAGGAATGTTCTTTTTCTCAGTGAAAGCCTGCTCTTGATGTCCTCCTTGCTCCGTCCATCATTGGTTATTTTGTTGCTAGGCAGCAGAATTGCTTAACTACATCTACTTCGTGACCATCAATCCTGATGTTAAGTTTCTGGCTGTTCTCATTTGTACTACTTCTCATTAATTTCGTCTTTCTTCAATTTACTCTCAGTCCATATTCTGTACTCAATAGAATGTTCATTCCATTTAGCAGATCATGCAATTCTTCTTCATTTTCACTCAGGATAGCAATGTCGTCACCGAATCGTGTCACTGATATCCTTTCACCTGGAATTTTAATTCCACTATTGAACCTTTCTTTTATTTCCATCATTGCTTCTTCAATGTACAGATTGGACAGTAGGGGGGAAAAGACTGCATTCCTGTCTCACACCTTTTTAATCCGAGTACCTCGTTCTTGGTCGTCCACTCTTATTATTCTCTCTTGGTTTTTGTACATATTGTATGTGACTCGTCTCTCCCTATAGCTTACCCCTATTTTTCTCAAAATTTCGAATATGTTGCACCATTTTACATTGTCGAACGCATTTTCCAGGTCGACAAATACTACGAACGTGTCTCGATATTTCTTTAGTCTTGATTCCATTATCAACTGCAACGTCAGAATTGCATCCTTGTTCCTCTACCTTTCTTAAAGCCAAACTGATCGGCATCCAACAAATAAAAAAAATAAAATCGAGTGGCTCTGAGCACTATGGGACTTAACTTCTGAGGTTATCAGTCTCCTAGAACTTAGAACTACTTAAACCTAACTAACCTAAGGACATCACACACATTCATGCCCGAGGCAGGATTCGAACCTGCGACCGTAGGGGTCGCGCTGTTCCCGACTGAAGCGGCTTGAACCACTCTGCCACCCAGGCCGGCTCTAACACATCGTCAGTTTTCTTTTAGATTCTTCTGTATGTTATTCTTGTCAGAAACTTGAAGGCATGAGCTGTTATGCTTATTGTGCGGTAATTCTCGCACTTGTCAGCTCTTGCCGTCTTCGGAATTGTGTGGATGATATTTTTCCGAAAGTCAGCTGGTGTGTCGCCAGACTCACACATTTTACACACCAACGTGATTAGTCGATTTGTTGCTGCCAGTGAGCTTAGAAATTCTGATGTCTTACAATTTGAAAACTGCTTTCGAAACCTCTGTTCCACATACGCATCATTTTTTCAAGATTCTCGAACACAGTGTTGGTAATGGTGAAATTATAGTCTGTGCAAAATGCTACCAGGTGGCTTCCCGTTTCACTCCTTTACCCGAGTCCACATTCTCCCACTATTTTCTCTTCCTCTGTCTGCTACCGAATTCCAGTCTCTCTTCAAATTTTGAATCTTTTTCTGCCTTAACTATCTGAATAATTTCTTTTATCATATTTCACATTCTTTCAATCTATTCATCATCTGTTTTGTTGGCAGGCTTGAAAACTTGTACCAATGTGGTGGGTGGGTGTCGGCTTTGTATCTTGGTCATGATAACGGCAGTTTAGAGATGGAATTGAGTAATTTAGGAATTTGTGGTAAGGTCTTATGGGACCAAACTACAGAGGTCATCAATCCCTAAGCCTAAACACTAATTAATCTAAAACTAACTTACGCTATGGACAACACACACTGTCATGCCCGAGGGAGGGCTCGAACTTCCGACGGGGGGGGAGCCGCACGGACCGTGATAAGGAGCTTCGGACCGTGCGGCTACCACGCGCCGCAGGAGTCGAGTATTGTGCTACTACTTCGGTGACTGTTTCAATAACTAACACTTGTAGAGTCGTTAAAATACGTGATCTTAATGTAGGAAATTCTGAGGATTAACTGTCACACATTTTCAATGATAAATAAATGCCTGCTGTATAAAAGGTATTGTACTATCATGTAGTAAACAGCTTTTAGGCACCGCAAATTGCAATACTAAAAGCTGTTATGCGGCCGCAGCAAGATTTTTTCTCTGGGCGATCAAGTTTCTAAATGTTGTCGAATACATAATGAAATAGAGAACAATCATGAATGGTAATTCACTAAATATGTTTACGGTGAAATATGAAAACTGGAATAATGAAACATGTGGAAGAATATGTTGTAAAGAAACTGAAGAAATCGCATGTCTTCACCTAACATCGTATTCTTTTACTGAGCGACGTGGCTCAGTGGTTAGCATACTGGACTCGGGAGGACGACGGTTAAAACCCGCGTCCGGTCATCCAGATTTAGGTTTTCCTTGATATCTGTAAATCGTTCCTTTGAAAAGGGCACGGCCGATTTCCTTGCCCGACCTTTTCACAATCCGAGCTTGTGCTATCTAATGACCACGATGTCGGTGGAATGTTAAACCCAAACTTGCTTCCCTCCCATCCATTTCTTTTGTGAGCAGTAGACTCGTGGTACAGCTAATCAAATGCACTGCGTCCCCATCCGTACCGCATTAGCAGTCGGTCTTCATGTTCGGCTAGCGTCCGGCACTTCCAGGTGGGACGGCCAAATTCGCGAGCCGCCGCATCTCTAAGGAAATGACTTGCCGCCCGCCGAAGCATGCCTTGCCGCACTCGTGTGAGCCGCAGCCGGCGGCGGCGTCTGGCCGGCCAGGCAGCGCCGGCGCTGCTCCGCTGGGCGCACTGCCAGCCGCCAGCCGCCAGCCGCCAGATGCACGGCCTCGATAGGCCACCCAACGGTCCCCCCAAACGGGATGGCCCGCTCGCCGCTAAGCCGCGAAAACAGCTTGCCGTCCGCCACACTGACCCACGTGCCTCGCCGCCTGGTCCGCTATCGTATCAGCGCATCCAGACCTGTGACTCAGAGGCCACGGTTAATACACTGGAAATTTGTCGTCGTCAACATCTGCATCTATATTCCGCAGTTAATCTTAAGGTCTGCGGCGGAGGATACTTTGTGTGAGATTTGTAAACTTGAATAAGTCCTTCACGGAGCTTTTCGACAACTGCCTCAACAGTCATCACTACGAGATACCTGTAGACCGCGTGGTATTTTATTTAACTGAACGAATTACATTATTCAGACGTCACGAACTGACAGAACGCCGATGTACTAGTGACATTTTATGTCACATATCGCTCTGAGATTATGCTCATTTTGAGACACTATATCGTGGCTATTATACACTGAAGAGCCCAAGAAACTAGTACACCTACCTGATATCGTGCAGGACCGCGGCGAGCACGCAGAAGTGCCGCAACACGATGTGGCACGAACTCGACTAATGTCTGAAGTAGCGCTGGACGGAACTGACACAATGAATCCTGCAGGGCTGTCCATAAATCTGTAAGAGTACGAGGGGGTGGAGATCTCTGAACAGCACGTTGCAAGACATCACAGATAAGCTCAATAATGTTCATGTCCAGGGAGATTGCTGTCCAGTGGAAGTGTTTAAACTCAGAAGAATGTTCCTGGACCACTCTATAGCAATTCTGGACGTGTGGGATGTCGCATTGTCCACATGGAATTTTCCAAGTCCGTCGAAATGCACAATGGACACGAATGGATGCAGGTGATCAGACAGGATGCTTGCGTGTCACCTGTCAGAGCCGTATCTAGACTTGTCAGGGGTCCCATATCACTCCAGCTGCACATGCACACGCCCCACACCATTACAGAACCTTCACCAGCTTGAATAGTACCCTGCTGATACGCAGGGTCCATGGATTCATAAGATTGTCTCCATACCCATACACGTTTATCCGATTGATATAAACTGACACAAGACTCGTCCGGCCAGGCACCGTGTTTCCGGTCATCAACAGTCTAAAGTCGGTAGTGACTGGTCCAGGTCAGCTGTAAGGCTTTATGTCGTGCCATTATCAAGGGTACACAAGTGGGCCTTCGGCTCCGAAAGCCCGTATCAATGATGTTTCGTTCAAAGGTTCGCGCGCTGACCCTTGTTGATGGCCTAGCACTGAAATCTACAGCAATTTCCGGAAGGGCTGCGCTTCTGTTACGTTTAAGGATTCTCTTCAGTCGTCGTTGGTCCCGTTCTTGCAGGATATTTTTCCGGCCGCATGGTGAGGGAGATCTGATGTTTACCGGATTTATGATTTTCACGGTACACTAGTGAAATGGTCGTACGGGAAAGTCCTCACTTAATCGCTACTTCGGAGATGCTGTGTCCCATCGCTCGGTCGCCGACTATAACACGTTCAGACTCACTTAAAATCTTGATAACCTGCCATTGTAGCAGCAGTAACCGAGCTAATAAATGCCCCAGACACTTGTTCTCTTATAAAGGCGTTGCCGACCGCAGCACCGTATTCTGACTGGTTTGATGCGGCCCGCCACGAATTCCTCTCCTGTGCTAACCTCTTCATCTCAGAGTAGCACTTGCAACCTACGTCCTCAATTACACTCCTGGAAATTGAAATAAGAACACCGTGAATTCATTGTCCCAGGAAGGGGAAACTTTATTGACACATTCCTGGGGTCAGATACATCACATGATCACACTGACAGAACCACAGGCACATAGACACAGGCAACAGAGCATGCACAATGTCGGCACTAGTACAGTGTATATCCACCTTTCGCAGCAATGCAGGCTGCTATTCTCCCATGGAGACGATCGTAGAGATGCTGGATGTAGTCCTGTGGAACGGCTTGCCATGCCATTTCTACCTGGCGCCTCAGTTGGACCAGCGTTCGTGCTGGACGTGCAGACCGCGTGAGACGACGCTTCATCCAGTCCCAAACATGCTCAATGGGGGACAGATCCGGAGATCTTGCTGGCCAGGGTAGTTGACTTACACCTTCTAGAGCACGTTGGGTGGCACGGGATACATGCGGACGTGCATTGTCCTGTTGGAACAGCAAGTTCCCTTGCCGGTCTAGGAATGGTAGAACGATGGGTTCGATGACGGTTTGGATGTACCGTGCACTATTCAGTGTCTCCTCGACGATCACCAGTGGTGTACGGCCAGTGTAGGAGATCGCTCCCCACACCATGATGCCGGGTGTTGGCCCTGTGTGCCTCGGTCGTATGCAGTCCTGATTGTGGCGCTCACCTGCACGGCGCCAAACACGCATACGACCATCATTGGCACCAAGGCAGAAGCGACTCTCATCGCTGAAGACGACACGTCCCCATTCGTCCCTCCATTCACGCCTGTCACGACACCACTGGAGGCGGGCTGCACGATGTTGGGGCGTGAGCGGAAGACGGCCTAACGGTGTGCGGGACCGTAGCCCAGCTTCATGGAGACGGTTGCGAATGGTCCTCGCCGATACCCCAAGAGAAACAGTGTCCCTAATTTGCTGGGAAGTGGCGGTGCGGTCCCCTACGGCACTGCGTAGGATCCTACGGTCTTGGCGTGCATCCGTGCGTCGCTGCGGTCCAGTCCCAGGTCGACGGGCACGTGCACCTTCCACCGACCACTGGCGACAACATCGATGTACTGTAGAGACCTCACGCCCCACGTGTTGAGCAATTCGGCGGTACGTCCACCCGGCCTCCCGCATGCCCACTATACGCCCTCGCTCAAAGTCCGTCAACTGCACATTCGGTTGACGTCCACGCTGTCGCGGCATGCTACCAGTGTTAAAGACTGCGATGGAGCTCCGTATGCCACGGCAAACTGGCTGACACTGACGGCGGCGGTGCACAAATGCTGCGCAGCTAGCGCCATTCGACGGCCAACACCGCGGTTC
Organism: Schistocerca serialis cubense; assembly: GCF_023864345.2. Classification (NCBI taxonomy): domain Eukaryota; kingdom Metazoa; phylum Arthropoda; class Insecta; order Orthoptera; family Acrididae; genus Schistocerca; species Schistocerca serialis. The sequence goes on from NC_064641.1 coordinate 422,843,765, forward strand.
CTGGTGTGTCCGCTGTGCCGTGCGTGTGATCATTGCCTGTACAGCCCTCTCGCAGTGTCCGGAGCAAGTATGGTGGGTCTGACACACCGGTGTCAATGTGTTCTTTTTTCCATTTCCAGGAGTGTATTTTCTGGATGTATTCCAATCTCTGTCTTCCTCTACAGTTTTTGCCCTCTATAGCTTCCTCTAGTACCATGGATGTCATTCCCTCATGTCTTAACAGATGTCCTATCATCCTGTCCCATCTCCTTTTCAGTGTTTTCCATATATTCCTTTCCTATCCGATTCTGCACAGAACATCCTTATTCCTTACCTTATCAGTCCACATAATTTTCAACATTCGTCTGTACCACCACATCTAAAATGCTTCGAGTCTCTTCTGTCCGATTTCCCCCCGTTGCTAGTCGGCTTTTATGTCCTCCTTGCTGCGTCAGTCATTGGTTACTTTACTGCCTAGGTAGCAGAATTCCTTAACTTCATCTACTTCGTGACCACCAAACCTGATGTCAAGTTTCTCGCTGTTCTCATTCCTACTAACTCTCATTACCTTCGTCTTCCTTCGATTTACTCTCAATCCATATTGTGTACTCATTAGACTGTTCATTCCGTTCAGCAGATCACCGCGCGGGATTAGCCGAGCAGTCATGGACTATGCGACTGATCCCGGCGGAGGTTCGAGTCCTCCCTCGGGCATGGGTGTGTGTGTTTGTCCTTAAGATACTTTAGGTTAAGTAGAGTGTAAGCTTAGGGACTGATGACCTTAGCAGTTAAGTCCCATAAGATTTCACACACATTTTAACTTTTTTTTCAGCAGATCATGCAATTCTTCTTCACTTTCACTCAGGATAGCAATGTCATCACCGAATCGTATAATTGATATCCTTTCACCCTAAATTTTAATTCCACTCCTGAACCTTTCTTTTATTTCCATCATTGCTTCCTCGATGTACAGATTGAGCAGTAGGGGCACTTCGTTGTTAGTCATCCACTCTTATTATTCCCTCTTCGCCGTTGTACATATTGTATATGTCCCGTCTCTCCCTACAGCTTACCCCTACTTTTTTCAAAAGTTCGAACATTTTCCACCATTTTACATTGTCGAACGCTTTTTCCAGGTCGACAAATCCTATGAACGTGTCTTGATTTTTCTTTAGTCTTGTTTACATTATCAAATGCAACGTCAGAGTTGCCTCTCTGCCTCTCTCGTGCGTTGACCTGTCCTAAAGCCAAACTGATCGTCATATGGCGCATTCTTAATTTTCTTTTCCATTCTTCTGTGTATTATTCTTGTAAGCAACTTGGCTGCATGAGCTGTTAAGCCGATTGTGCGATAATTCTTGCACTTGTCAGCTCTGCAGTCGTCGGAATTGTGTGGATGATGCTTTTCCGAAAGTTAGATGGTATGTCATCAGACTCATACATTCCACACACCAACGTGAATACTCGTTTTGTTGCCACTCCCTGCAATGATTTTAGAAATTCTGATGGTATGCTATCTATCCCTTCAGCCTTATTTGATCTTAAGTTCTCCAAAACTCTTTTAAATTCTGATTCTAATACTGGATCCTCTATCTCTTCTAAATCGAATCCTGTTTCTTCTTCTATCATCACATCAGTCAAACCTTCCTCATCATAGAGGCTTTAAATGTATTCTTTCCGCCTCCGCTCTTTCCTCTGCATTTAACAGTGAAATTCCCGTTGCACTCTTAATGTTATCACCCTTGCTTTTAATGTCACTGAAGGTTGTTTTGACTTTCCTGTATGCTGAGTCTGTCCTTCCGACAATCATTTATTTTTCGATGTCTTCACGTTTTTCCTGCAGCCATTTCATCTTAGATTCCCTGCACTTCTTATTTATTTCATTTCTCAGTGACTTGTATTTCTGTATTCCTGAGTTTCACGGAACATTTTTGTACTTCTTCCTTTCGTCGATCAATTGAAGTATTTCTTCTGTTGCCAATGGTTTCTTCGCAGTTACCTTCTTTGTACCAATGTTTTCCTTCCCAACTTCTGTTATCGCCCTTTTTAGGGATGTCCATTCCTCTTCAACTGTACAGCCTACTGAGCTATTCCTTTTTTGCTGTACCTACAGCCTTAGAGAACTTCAATTGAATCTCGTCATTCCTTAGTACTACCGCATCCCACTTCTTCACATATTGATTCTTCCTGACTAATATCTTACACTTCAACCTATTCTTCATCACTACTACATTGTGAACTGAGTTTACAGGGCTATTACAAATGATTGAAGCGATTTCATAAATTCACTGTAGCTCCAGTCATTGACATATGGTCACGACACACTACAGATACGTAGAAAAACTCATAAAGTTTTGTTCGGCTGAAGCCGCACTTCAGGTTTCTGCCGTCAGAGTGCTCGAGAGCGCAGTGAGACAAAATGGCGACAAGAGCCGAGAGAGCGTATGTCGTGCTTGAAATGCACTCACATCAGTCAGTCATAACAGTGCAACGACACTTCAGGACGAAGTTCAACAAAGATCCACCAACTGCTAACTCCATTCGGCGATGGTATGCGCAGTTTAAAGCTTCTGGATGCCTCTGTAAGGGGAAATCAACGGGTCGGTCTGCAGTGAGCGAAGAAACGGTTGAACGCGTGCGGGCAAGTTTCACGCGTAGCCCGCGGAAAATTGGCTCATGCCACAACTGGAGACCGACAGCGCCGACTTCATCTTTCAACAGGATGGTGCTCCTTCGCACTTCCATCATGATGTTCGGCATTTCTTAAACAGGAGATTGGAAAACCGATGGATCGGTCGTGGTGGAGATCATGATCAGCAATTCATGTCATGGCCTCCACGCTCTTCCAACTTAACCCCATGCGATTTCTTTCTGTGGGGTTATGTGAAAGATTCAGTGTTTAAACCTCCTCTACCAAGAAACTTGCCAGAACTGCGAGCTCGCATCAACGATGCTTTCGAACTCATTGATGGGGACATGCTGCGCCGAGTGTGGGAGGAACTTGATTATCGGCTTGATGTCTGCTGAATCACTAAAGGGGCACATATCGAACATTTGTGAATGCCTAAAAAAACTTTTTGAGTTTTTGTATGTGTGTGCAAAGTATTTTGAAAATATCTCAAATAATAAAGTTATTGTAGAGCTGTGAAATCGCTTCAATCATTTGTAATAACCCTGTATATCTGCTCGTGAGTACGCGTTACCATCCAGTATCTGATTTCTGAATCTCTGTCTGACCATGATGTAATCTAACTGAAATGTTCCCGTATCACCCGATCTTTTCCAAGTATACCTCCTCCTCTTGTGATTCCTAAACAGATCATTCGCTATTATTAGGTGAACCTTGTTGCAGAACTCAGTTAGCCTTTCTCCTCTATCATTCCTTGTCCCAAGCCCATATTCTCCTGTTGCCTTTCCTTCTACTCCTTCCCCTACAACTGCATTCCCGTCTCCCATGACTATTATATTTCTATATCCCTTTAAATACTGTATTACCCTTTCAATATCCTCATGAACTTTCTCTATGTCTTAAGCTTCAGCTTGCGAAGTCGGCATGTATACCTGAACTATCGTTGTCGGTGTTGGACTGCTGTCGATTCTGATTAGAACAACCCGGTCACTGAACTGTTCACAGTAACACACCCTCTGCCCTACCTTCCTATTCATAACGAATCCTACACTTGTTATACCATTTTATGCTGCTGTTGATATTACGCTATAATCATCTGACCAGAAATCCTTGTCTTCTTTCCACTTCACTTCACTGACCCCTACTATATCTAGATTGAGCCTTTGCATTTCCCTTTTCAGATTTTCTAGTTTCCCCACCACATTCAAGCTTCTGACATTCCACGCCCCGACTCGTAGAACGTTATCCTTTCGTTGATTATTCAATCTTTTTCTTACGGTAATCTCCCCTTTGGCAGTCCCCTCCAAATGGGGGACTATTCTGGAATCTTTTGCCAATGGAGAGATCATCATGACACTTCTTCAATTACAGGCCACATGTCCTGTGGATACACGTTACATGTTTTTAATGCAGTGTTTTCCATCGCCTTCCGCATCCTCATGCCGTTGATCATTGCTCATTCTTCCGCCTTTAGGGGCAGTCTCCAACCCCTAGGACAAGACAGTGCCCTGAACTTCTGTCCGCTCCTCCGCCCTCTTTGACATGGCCGTTGGCAGAATGAGCGGTGACTTCTTATGCCGGAAGTCTTCGGCCGCAAATGCTGATTAATAATCAAAATTTAAGTAGCAGTGGGATTCGAAAGCAAGACCGAAGAGGTTTTTATTTATTATTCAAAGACGCTACCCCCACCCTTTTTATCTCATTTTTTCTATATTGTTCGTTGAATTTGTACAGTGCGGACGTCCGATGACACCTATTTAGGTTCGCCGTTGATCTGTTCACTCAGTTTTTTGTTACAGAGGGTAGCTAGCCCTCTGACCGAACAGGATGAGCTACCGTACCGGCACCCCTAGACCACGCTGTTGAATACGAATCCTTATACCAGTTTCTTTGGCAGTTCAGTGTATTTTATTTACTGGACATGTGAACGAGGGAGGTGAATTGTATGTGTTTTGTCTGGGTCCTATAGACAGTAGAAGGCAGTCAGTGAATTTGATTAGGAGGAGGCTCGCCACAGTTTGAAGTGCAGCTTTTCGCAGATTCGCGGCAATTGGCTGCTTTGTGCTATTGTGGTCTGCAGCAGCTGAATGCCTAGCTGCGAGCAGGTGTCGTCACTCTGCCACTACCATCCCTAAAGAATAACTGAGTCTGGCGTTTTTCCCTATTTCTGCCCGTACAACAAAAACTAAGACACCGCATTGTCACGTGGCCAGTGTGGAAACGGCGGTTGGCTTTCGCTCCGAAAAGTTTGGTTACCCTCTTGCATCGCACTACCTCTGCGCCGGAGGTGACGTGCCGGCCAATCAAAGGGAACTGCTCGAGGCCCAGTACCAATTTTTGTTTATTAAGGGGCATTTCTTTCGCCAAGAACGGGAAGTTTCGGCTGACTTCCCTAGTTTTTCGAAGAAAGAAGCGATATTCTCATCCGTCACTTCGGCAATAGTACTGAGCCCATGTCGAGGTTTTGGAAATTACAGAACTGACGGCTGTGAATAGTAATTCTTGGTCGTCTCTGGGCTGTCGTAGAGGGATCATTTCCGGTTGCCGTCACGCACTGACTTGTGAACAGGTAGCTGATTTGGAAAAATGTAATTGACACGATTTGTGGTATTGTGATTTGTATTCAGAGCAAATCGTTGCTTCATTACTTTGCCACACACTTGTATTGCTTAATTGATACAATTTGTCACTTACGATTTCTTTAATCTTGCTTTCTTGAGATAAGATTTTATTGCATTTTTTCCATACAGTCTTCCATGCTTTATGGTACCTCCCAACAGCGTTAGCTTCAGTTCATAATTGATTGGAGATTTGGAGAAATTGGCTCTCTATTAATTTTAGTGTGCTCTTTTCAGCCATTAGGGTGAATAAATATCTGTTAAATTCGCTCTTGACATAAATTACAACATCTTTTAAATTGTCCTAAAGCTTCTCCACGGTTAGGTGACCCTATAAAAAAATGTAATCTGTCTGACGGCGCTTTCGTTGTGCACAGTGGCCACACCCAACGATCAGTCGCATTCAAAATTCAGAGAAGGGAACGAGCATTGCACTGACCCTTGATTTATATGATCAGAGACTTGTTCCATAACAAGTATTACAACCTCACTTATCTTGCAATCAGAGAGTTATTTGATAACAGACTTTGGAATCGCTTGTCTTGCACGGTTAATGACTTGTCATTTGTCTAGCATTGCACTTGGTTTTGTGATGTGATCAGAGATTTGTTTAATAACGAGCATTGCGCTCAAGGTTCTCCGTGAGTCACACAGGCGATTTTCATGCTGCCAGGGATTGTGTCGGTGTCTGTGATGGAAGAAACAGTATCCAGTCCATTTGCTGACCATCCAAGATAATTAATGAGATGCCACTCCCAGTAAATCAAAGCCTTTGTCCCAGCGTTCTCGGAATTCATAAAATTTCTTGTAAATGTCGCAGCAGATTATACAGAACAGGCAAATACGAGCAATTTCAGAACGCTGTGCGGAGCACCGACGTCACGTCAAATACAACGATTTCGACAAAAATCCTGTTGCCGAACACAGTCTCATAACAAACACCCGAATTTGTTTAATGAAACAGAAATCTTATTTGCTGCATCTAACTACTGGGTTTTGACATTAACGAAACCGCTGAGAACTGAATGTGCAATAACTTCAGCTACGACCACGACTACGTTCTTAGTAGTGGTGCATGGAAACGGGCTCTCGAAGATAAAGGAAAACAGAAAAATAAGGTGAGTCATTCACTTCTACTGAAGTAAACATCGCTATCAATGTTCCTCCATTATACATGTCCACATCATCGCTAGTAGCATATGGGTTATAGTACGAGTCATTTACGAGTTATCGTATTTTGAAAAGTTCCCGCAGCGACACTTGTTCAGTACCTCTGGTAGCAAACACTAAAGAACAGCACAAGTGCATACACTAGTTATGTGGATTCTGACTAGAAACGAGACAATTTACGATCACAGATTGTGTTCAAAATGACAACCGGCAGCGTCAATACGCGCTTCCAGTCTGTTACGGAAAGACTGCTGCACACGCGCTGGCATTTCAGCGGAAGTGTCAGAGCAGGCTGCAGCAATAACTAACTCTTTGCCTGTCTTCGGGTATAGTTGTTACTCATATATTCTTGTAGACAGTGTCTTTCAGGTTTCACCATAGAAACAAGTGTTCAGGCGTCAAATTTGATGAACGGGTCGGCCAAGATACAGGTTTTCCGTATTCAAAGCAACGACTCGGAAACAACTCGTGAACACATACTGTAGTACTTCGTGCACTGTGCGCTGGACACCCACCATGTTGGTACCATAGGTTCTTCTCGTCTGCAGAGGAACGTCTTCTAGTATTCGCTGAAGATGGTCTGTTAGGAGGCTGCAATACTTCTTCGGGTCAGTGTTCCGTCTATGAAAAACGGGCCAATGAGCTGATAGTCCACTATCCCACACCATACGTTTACACTCCGTGGACGCTGACGTTCCACCTGACGAAACCAACGGGGTTGTCAACAGACCAATAGTGCATGTTTCGGCTGTTAACCTGGCCCTGATTTGCGAATGCGGCTTCATCACTAAACAAGATACATGGTACATTTGGAGTATGCTGTCGTAATGCCTATGTACAGAAGTTAACACCATTCTCATAATCGTTTTCATGCAGCTCGTGAGGTAGACATGTGACAGGGATGAGACCTATTTCGATGGAGAATGTGTAGGACACATGTCTGACTCATGCCACTTCCTCGTGCAATTGCACGGGAGATAACGTGCTGATAATTGCAGTAGTAGCAAGAACATTAGTTTCCCCGTTTCATATCGTCACTTGTTTCCTTCTGTTACGTTGTAAAATATGGTTCAAATGGCTCCAAGCACTATGGAACTTAACATCTGAGGTCATCAGACCCCTAGTCTTAGAACTACTTGAACTTAACTAACCTAAGGACATCACACACATCCATGCCCGAGGCAGGATTCGAACCTACGGCCGTAGCAGCAGCGCGGTTCCGGACTGAATCGCCTAGAACTGCTCGGCCACAGCGGCCGGCTGTTACGTTGTCTAGGTGTTACATTACCACTTTCACATAACTGATTGAAGAGGTTGATAAATAGTTGCCGAGATGGTTGACGTCAGTTGGGACATCTTGCGGTACTTATCGTACAAGAACGAACTGCATTCTTCCTACACTCTCCAAACATCATGAGCATGTCGGCGTTATCCCCAGTGGCAAATCCCATCGTCCATTCACGGCCTACTGCTCGGACTGTCACACACTAGCTGACTAGCAAGTGCAGTGCACTCAAGGAACGCACAAGCGCACTGTAAGCAAACATATCAATATCGTACCTAGCACGTACGCAGCTTGAATGGCACAGACAGGTGGCGGTGCGGAAATTTTGCAAAATACGATATTTCGTAAACAACTCGCATTAGACTCCTGCAATAAAGACCACTGACATTCTCATTTACTCTACTTTTAGTCTGTTAATGTCAGAAGGTATGGTTGACGGTAACAGAACAGAGAGAAATAGGAAAAGAGTGAAGGGGGCAGTGCACATGGGAGAGGAATAAAAAGAAGGAGAAAGTGGAAGTGGGTGAAAGCGAGATAACGAGAGATAGTCTATGACAATGACAACGAGGAAGAGTGAGATAGTGACAGTGAGAAGTGTCAGGAGTAGTGGGGACGAATGAATTAGTAGCTGTGAGAGAGAGGGAGAGCGAGGCAGTGGCAGTGGGAGGAGACAGCAGTGGTAGGGCAGAACAAAGGAGACTATGGCGGTGAGACAGGAGGCAGTGACACGGACACACAAGCAGAAAATGACAATGAGTTGGGATGAATGAGTGAGTGAGACCGGGCAAGTGAGCAAGTGAGAGTGGGCGGGTACGAGTGACTTACAGCGATGGACTAGTGGTCGTGAGCGAGTTATCTTGGGGGGGGGGGGGGGGGGGGAGCTTGGAGTGGGAGGTGAGTTGCACATTAAAAAGAGCGCGAATGTATTCGCATGCGTAAATTTTGAAAAAAAATTTAAGAGGTGTTGAAGAAAGTAGAATGAGGCAGCCAGTTCCCCACTTTCCAATTCGAATCTTTTAAACAGGAGCAGATACGCTCTTTTTGTGCTTCGATAGGAGCTCATTCCGCTGGTTGCCTTCTTTTCTCTGCTACAGCAGCTTGGTTTTACACGATCGCTGGTTTGGAAATGTATGTCGATATCTCTGGAGGAGTTTTTAAAAAATAATCTTCGTGTCTTAGGACAAGAACATCAAAATCTGACTTTATTCTTAAAACCATTTTGAATGGTAAGAACTATACAAGAGAACGTCGTTGCCATATGTATATCCTCGTTCATATCCAACGGTTGAGAAGTGATCAAACAACCAGAGAAATTTTAGTGAAATTGCCTACGGTCACAAGAACTCGCACAAAGGATGTAATCGTTGGTATAGAGCAGACAAGTCCCGCAGTGTGCACGCACTTCCTCCGTCAAGTGGGTCGGCGCACAGATTCCTGGGATGGGCAAAAATATCGAAACACCAAAAACACAACGCAATACCCTGAACAGTACGGTGTAGGAATCCCGTTGGCATTCAAAACAGCTTACAGTCGTCTCGGAATGTATAAATACAGGTTCTGTATGATCTTAAACCATTCTTCCTGCAAAATAGTGGCAAGTCCAGGGAACGATGATAGAGGCGGATAGCGATCACCCAGCCTTCTCTCCACAGCAGACCACAGAGGCTGAATAATGTTGGAGTTGGTGACTTTGGTGGGCAGAGGAGATGCGACGTTTACACTCCTGTTCACAAAACGAGTTCTGGACGATGCAAGGGGCCCTCTCGGCTTGGCACACAGCATCACCAGTGGGAACAAACATTTTACCATGAGATGAATCTGATCAGCAAAAATGTTAACAAATGCAGTAATGTGGTCTTACAGAGGAACCATGGGGCGCATGGAATACCACAATATGACTGCCCAAACCATTACCGAACCTCCACCGTGTTTAACTTCTGGCACGTAAACTCTGCCAGAAGTGGGAAACAGTATGCAATAACACTCATCCGACCAAATGACAATTTCCCATTGTACCACAGCCCAGATTTTATGGCTTCGGCACTACGTTTATCTTTTATGGGCGTTTGCATCGCTGATGAGTGGTTCTGGAAAATCCAGCTCGCCCTGCACTTCCCTCTTTATTGAGCTCCCATCGTATTGTTTTGGCGCTGACAGTGTTCACGAGTGCGACTTTCAGTTCAACAGTGACTTTTGCAGCTCGTCCCGTTGTTTTTCGTCGTAATACTTTTCAAAGACCATCCGTTCCGATCGCTCGACACACAGTTACGTCTGCGTTGTGACATAAGCGGATCATGTTTTGCCGCCTGTATGAGGATACGGCACATCTTGAAACACCAATCACTTCGGTTACCTTGTTTATGGGTGCACCCACCACAGGACCACCCACAATTTGCCGGCTTCGAATTCATTTATCTCCGACAAACGCAATCGCAACTACACAGAACTCTGTTCTGATCGCGACATCAACATACTGCGGACATTCCACTAGTGTCGGTCGTGGTGAAACATAACAACGCAACCCGCAGGCTTGGCTCGCATCTGCATCAACGTTCAAGCATGAATTTGTCGCGGTGTTTCCACAGTTTCCTTCAATCAATGTATGTCGAAGCACCTCACCTATTTTACCATTATTCCCATCGTCACAAGTACACACTGTCCATTAGCAAATTAATTATTCATATGAAAAGTGAATTCTAGCTTCTGAAATGATAAACTTTTCAGTAAGGAGACGATTCAAAATAAACGTAGCTAAGCTCCTAGGAAAACTTTTCTACTACCCGGAAATCTGCGAACGTGTACGAACTTAGGTACAAGGGAGCACGGAATGGAAGTACACTGAGTTGACAGCAGTCATGCAATAGCGATATCCACTTATACAGACGACGGTTTTATCGCACACACAAGGCATAAAATGGGAGTGCACTGGGGTTGTCATTTGTACTCATGAGATGTATATGAAAAATTTTCCAACAACAGACTTTGAACGCGGAATGTAGTTTGAGCTAGACGCTTAGGACATTCTACTTCGGAAATCGTTAGGGAATTCGATATTCCGAGATCCACAGTGTCATGAGTGTGCCGAGAATGCCGCGTTTCAGACGTTACCTCTCTCCACTGACAACGCAGTGGCCAAAGGTCTTCACTTAACGACCGAGAGCAGCGGCGTCTGCGTATACTTGACAGCGAATCATTTGAGGACCTAAATAGCCCCTCACGAATCCCGTCGATCATTTATGATACGTACTCGAGAGGTCAGCTCGAACGCCGGCAACACTTTCGCAAATATCGACAGAACGACTCAATATTTCTGCCGGGGAATTGCAGAGTCTTGTTAAATCCATGTCACGTCAAGCTACTGCACTACGCCGTGCTAAAGGAGGTATCCCACGAATTTTGTCACCTCATTGTAGACTGTAGAACGATTCTCTATGTTGTCGTATACAAGGCAGGTCGGAACGTACTAACATACTGGCGTGGAATAAACGCGACAAACATATCCAAGGAGTACTTTGAAATGGAATGCTCAGCGAATGCCAATGAAACAGCCATGTATTATTCCGTGAGATATCCTGATTGAAGATCTCCGTCAGCCATTATGTTCTTTCGTGTTAACTTCGGGAAACAAGTGGTCTGATAAGGAAGCAGTAATAGATGAAGAAGAAGTGAGGATATGGACGTCTTTGCTTTAGCTACAATACACCACGCTCCTTATCTTAGCCAAAGAGAATTTAATGTAGTTGCTGGCATCAGCCATACATTTGTCTCACCCGTACGACAAATGCAATGCAAGAAATTTGTTTCACTAGCAGAATTGCATTCTGCGAATGGGCCTTGAATAATTTCACTATCGACGCCGTACAAAGTTTTATGTTTTCTGGAATCCACGTTCACAAATTAAGATGTAGTGAGCTGTCTTAATATACCGAACATCCAGCATAATATAACCAATTATACACAAGTAGCATACACTCTGAAAGTTTCTGACTCGCCAACTAGAAGTGATAGAAATTTACGTATTTTCAACATTAACTCCGGACAGGACCAGCAACTTGGATATTAAATTTTATTCCATCCAGTGGAATTTTATTATGCTGGCGACTAGTTTCGAATTGCTAAGTTCATTTTCGAGTCAGGCGTATTAAAGGTGCATTAATAGTGCTACACACAGTGGCTACACACAGTGGCATGCGATTTCAGACCAATTTCACAGTGTAGGTTAGTGCAGCTTTAGTAGGCTTGCCTTGAAAATGAACTTGGTAGTTCGAAAATAGTCACCAGCGTAATAAAACGCAACTGTGACGGAATTACAATCAATGACTTATGATAGTAATTTGATTTAAACTGATCTTTACACAGCTGGTTTAAAATACATCAGCAGACTCATAGAAAAAAATGTTGTTCTGTTTAAAAACAGGTAGCTCTTTGCTGTAACTCTTTGGAAAATAACTAAATAAACTATTTTCATAAGTCCATAGTTATGTAAATATATATTCCTTTCACTTGTTATTTTGTAAGTTACAGAGAAAAACATTTTATCTGAAATACATTGTATCCTGAAAGATTGCATTTTACTCATACATCGTGTTTGTGCACTTGGATGTATCCAGGACAAAGATTCTCATGATTTATCGATGCAGTTGTAGGGATGATGAATTAAAACATCTTCACTCGGATGAAACAAATTACCTATATCGGTCTTGTACAGCGGCTGTGATACTTCACCTACTTCAGAATGCTTCTCAAAGGAAGTGTCGAAAAGTAGGTTGAGAATTGCTCTCATATCAGGTGCTGCGGGATTAGTTCGTGGAAGCCATCCCACACAAAACTTATTATTTCACCGCGAATAAGGAGCGTGTCTGCCTTCCAATAGAAGTTAACAGTGCTTAGGATAATTTTCAAAGGGCAACCGAATACGAAAACTACAACCACACGACGAAAGCTGATGAAGTAAATAAAGAACGGGGCTGATAAATTCAAGTCGTATAACATATGGTATTACTTGCTAATTTTGCAACACACAGAAGTAATGGTATGAATCACTCAGAGATCGGAGGATGCATAGGGCACTGGAAACATAATAAGAGAGTAAGACTGCAAGGAGGTGGTGTGCACGTAGGCCCAGCAGCTCCTGTTGTGTGTGGCCGGATAGGTCACTGTTACTCCACGCTAAGTCGTAGCAGAGTTGTCAAACGAAGTGCAAAAGTGCAAGTAAGTCATCGTCAAGTAGCGCATTACCAGCATCTGAGTTCGAACGAGGCAGAATGATTATGTCTCCGGAAAACGGGTTTATTGTACCGTGACAGCACGGCTCGGGCAGGGCACACTGCCACGACAATGGTGCGAATGGACGGAAGAGGGTCGTACACAGCGTCGAGCGAGTACTGGACCACGTAATGTGATCTCAGTATGTGATGGCTCAGGGCGTCATTCATTTTCTAAGTACTATGGACACCCTGAAGAGCACCCCTACATCACGGACATCTTAGAACCCCAAGCAATGCAACTCCTGCAAGCAACTCCACGTGCCATATTTCAGCACGACAATTCCCGGCTGCACGTGACGGGGGATGTGCAAGCCTCCTCTGGCCTGGACGTTGGTCTGACATGTCACCCAAGGGATATGGCCGGCGTATGAATATGGTATTGCTGGGCATGTGTTGTATAAGAACGATGCAATGTTCCTTGAGGAGAACATGCATGGCCGAAGGAACAGGCACTGCGGTGAAACAGCTGTTGTGAAATATGAGAAATGTATACGCAGTTACGAATAAAAATAACTGTCAGCTGTATAACGGAACGACGACAGTGCCGGACCGGGACTCGAACCCAGATATCCCGCTTTATACGAGCGGTCGCCTGAACTGCTTTGGCTATCCGTGCACAACTCACCGCCAGCCCCAAACTTCCGTATGTCATCGTTCCTGCATCACAACCTGCACTCGTACACACATTATGTGACTGTCGGCGTTCCCTTATACGAATATATTCCATGTACTTTTGGGATATGGTTGGTCCGCAACTTAATCGTTCTGGTTCGCTTTCACCTGCAAGCACTGTCGATGCTTTGTGGACGCATCTACAAATAGCGTGGCAGTGTGTTTCCCAACAGCATACAAGGCCATTCAGATTCAAGGGAAATCTACCGGTCGCCGTGTTATCCTGTGACATTCGGCGTCATGTGAATGCTGTATGGAGGAGCACGTAGTCAGCATACAGCTCTGCCGATTTTCCGAACCTTGGAGCTGCTACTTCTGATTCAAGTAGCTCCTCAATTGACATCACGAGGTTGAGTGCACCATGTACCAGTCCTTATATCAAGTAAAAATCCTTCACAGTACCGGGAATCGAACCCGGATCCTCCAGCCATTTAGCCTGACCACTCACCTACGGAGGCCCAGCAGCATATACAGCTCATATATGATTCCGTGCCATCACATCTGGAGGCTCTGAGTGCTGCAAGTGGTAGCTTCACACTGTACTGAATTCTTGTGGTCGAAGTGCATAAACAGTTATGTAATTCTAATCATTTGTGCATTGTCATGTCCGTAATCTGTGGAATAAATTTCGTTATCCGCAATCTGTGGAATAAATTTCGTTGTAATCACTTGACTCCTTCTTTGTGTTGCATTTTTCACGAACAGACATGTAGTAGTTGGAAGTGCCTGTTATACGACATTAGATCCAACTTTTATTTTACCTCTGTTTATTACAATGTGTGTGTTTATATCAAAAACTTTTTTTCTATCTCTACTAGGTGATAAGAATATTCATAGTGAGATATAATCTTTTACAAGTTCGATAAAGGCCATAATGGTGTTTCTAGATTAAGTACTCTGTAATTATAAACACACTGTATGTGCATGAACGAACTGTCGTGAATCGAATTTCTCCCTCGAGAATAGCATCTTCTGTGATGTTCTTTATGCAGTTATTGACTATCTGTGGGTATAGTTTGTAGCCAATGTTTAGAAGACTGATGCCACAATAATTGCTTTAGACACTGTATTGCACTTTCTTGAAAGAAATTACTTCTGCTTTATACAAAGACTCTAGGGTCTTGCAATTACTTTAGTATTCATTTATTAGTCGTAAAAGTCTTTTGCCTCCATACTTAATTAGCTCGGTATTTATTCCATCTAATCCGGTAGCTTTTGTTCTACAATATTACTTTTATTGTTAACCGGTTTTCGGCTTGCAAGGCCATCTTCAGACATTTATTATAAAGTTGTTCTACCAAGAATCGACGGAAGATTCTATTAACATAATCTGGTAGCTTTACTTTTGTTCATACCTCTCAAAGCCTCTTGTAGCTCCTCCATACTAATCCGATCTGCTGTGTTGATGCACAAATTCTCTCAAATGTAATCTTCGTGTAGTGATAGTTCATTAGAAAAGATGTTCTGTGAGGCAGTGGTTTTCTTTCTTGTTCACACCTTTTATGACTTTGTATGCCCGTTGCTGTCTGTTGTGTATGTCTTCACATCAATGAAGTCTTCCATGACTGTTTGTGTGCCTTGCACACTATTTGTTTCTCAGCTTTCTCTTTTATTTTGTGTTTTTCCCAGCTATCTATTGTTTTTATTTGTAGAAACATCGAATAAGCTACCTGTTTTTCTTCAATTGTCTCTTTAAGTTCTGTGTTCCAAATTCCGTGTTGTCTTTTCCCAACTGTTTTCCGCCCTGTTCTTTGACCCCGATATTGAGAATAACTCAAATTCCCAGCTGTCTGTTTGGGCCATGAAATACAAAATGAGATCACCGTAAAATTCTATACAGTGATGCGTTTCCTTACTTAAACTATGGAAGTGAAAACTGGGTTGCCGTTGCGCTCTGAGGATCCCGTACGAACTTAAATAAAGTACGTAGATGGTAATAATAATAATAACAATAATAATAATAATTTCGTGTGGTCTAATGACTTGCTGCATGTCTTTCTATTGGACACCACTTCGACGACATGCCTGTGCCTAGCCTACTTCAGTTATTCAACCGGAAAAAGAGGACCTGCAGTCTAACGTAGTATCCGAACCAGATGTTGTTTCTGACGACTGCTGACATCAGTGAGAGATTAAAACGAATACCGGAAAATCTGTCTTTCGAAAAAATTCAATACCATGACCTCTCGGTTTCAGGCACCCGTTTTACCGCTACACCACCTGTCCCAACCATTACATACACTGAAGCGCCAAAGACACTGGTATAGGCACGCGTATTAAAATACAGAAATATGTAAGGAGGCAAAATACGGCGCTGCAGTCGGCAATGCCTACATAAGGCGACAAGTGACTGGCGCAGTTGTTAGATCAGTCACTGCTGTTACAATGGTAGGTTATCAACATTTAAGCGAGTTTGAACGTGGTGTTACAGTAGGCGCACGAGCTACGGGACACAGCATCTCAGAGATAGAGATGAAGTAGGGATTTTCCCGTACGACAATTTCGCGAGTGTAACTTGAATATCATGAATCCGGTAAAACATGAAATCTCCGAAATAGCCGCGGCCGGAAAGAGATCCTGCATGAACGGGACCAACGACGACTGTGGAGAATCGTTTAGTATGACAGAAATGCAATTCTTCCGCAAACTGGTGAAGATTTCAATGCGGGACCATCAGCAAGTGTCAGCTTGCAAACCATTCAACGAAACATTATCGATGAGGGCTTTTGGAGCACAATTCTCTCTCGTGTACCCCTGATGGCTGCTCGACACAAAGCCTTAAGCCTCGCCAGGGCCCGTAAACACTGACCTGGACTGTTGATATTTGGTAACATGATGCCCGGTCGGACGAGTTTCGTTCCAAATTGTATCGAACGAATGGACGCGTACGGGTATGGAGACAACCACATGAGTCCATGGACCCTGCATTTCAGCATGGGATTGTTGAAGGTGGTGGAGGCTCTGCAATGTTATGGGGCGTGTACAGTTAGGCTGATATGAGACCCCTGATACGTCTAGGTACGACTATGACAGGTGACACGTGCGTAGGCGTCCTGTCTGACCACCTGCATCCTTTGTGCATTCCGATGGACTTGGGCAATTCTAGCAGGACAGTGCGACACCCCACACATCCAGAAATGCTACAGAGTGGCTCCAGGAACACTCTTCTGAGTTTAAACATTTCCGCTGGCTACCAATCTCTCTAAACATGAACATTATTGAGCTCCAGGAACACTCTTCTGAGTTTAAACATTTCCGCTGGCTACCAATCTCTCTAAACATGAACATTATTGAGCTCCAGGAACACTCTTCTGAGTTTAAACATTTCCGCTGGCTACCAATCTCTCTAAACATGAACATTATTGAGCGTTTCTGGGATGCCTCGCAACGCGCTGTTCAGAAGAGATCTCCACGTCCTTGAACTCTTACGGATTTATGGACAGCATTGCACGATTTTTGGTGGCAGTTCCCTCCAGCACTACTTCAGACGTTAGTCGAGTCCGTGCCACGTCGTGTTGCGGCACTTCTGCGTGCTCGCGGGGATCCTACGTGATATTAGTCAGGTGTACCAGTTTCTTTGGCTCTTCAGTGCATTTTACACCGCCAAGGGTAATTGTAATAGTAGTTGTCGTAGTACAATTGTTATTTTCTAAGGTATCTATGATGCAATATATACGGCATGTATGACACCCTAGTTCGATGTAAGAGAAGGCCTGTTGGTCCTCATCAGATCAGTTAAATAAATAAATAAAAAATAAATGAGGTACGTGTCGGAAAGTGTAAGAAGACCCTGAACGAGAGAGATTGGGAGAGAGTGACAGAGGGGGGTAGGGGTGGAGGGGGAGAGAGGGAGGAAAGGGGCAGAACAGAGTTTTTAAAACGAGAATGTCAGCTGGCATCGATCTATGGCGTAGTGGGACGTCAGCACTTGACAGACAGGTCCCGTGGCAGCCAGGTGTGGGCGCGAATGGGCCAGAGTGGGAGCGCGAGGGGGGCACGGAAGGGAGAGACGGTGTGGCTGGCCTCGCCAGGCGCGGCGTTCTGGTCGTAAAGCGGGCACGAACCCCGGACCCTGGCAGCCTGCGGCCAGATAACGCGAGGGGCTACCCGGCGGGGCCGCTGCCTTAAACTGTTCTTCCGAGGTAACTAACCTAGCGAGCGGGGCAAATTGCTCCGCCTCGCCAGCCGTCTCTGCGTTCCCTCTTTCCGTGTCGCTGTACTCCCTATTGTTGCCGAACGACGAGTCCCGATGATATCGAACATTATGCACAATTGTATCAAGTACAATGTGCAGTAATACCAAACTCAGTACTAACAGAAATAGTCGTGTAATTATGTTGCAAACAGTTTAAATCACACCTCTTTGGCAGCCAAGAGATGATAGCAATATGTCACTGAAATAGAATAGCTCTTGAATATAGAAGAAAGTTAGTTAAGTAATACCTCAAGGGTCTGTGTTAAATCCTCTGTCATTAATGATACTTATAAATCGTATAAACTGCTCAAAAAAACGAGAACATGAGTTTTTGTCGACTGGGTACATTAGAAATTATAACTTTATAACTTTAACTGAATTTTCCGTCGTCGCTTGGCAGAACATGAAAAGTAGTTATTTGGAGATACACATAAAAATTATAAGAAATGAAATGAATTTATAGTTTTAATCTAGTATTTGCAACTTAATGTAATAAGGGGCAAAATGGAAATTAAGTCTAATCATTTAATATTAGGCTGTTATTCTGTGTCATTTCCATTATTTCCAGTAGGACCAACTTTCCATTTTCTATGACAGAATGTAAAAATTCACATTCTGTATCATATGGATGTAACGTTCAGCCTTCGTTGCAAATACTAGATTCAAATTATAAATTAATTTTATTTCTCGTCATTTGTAATATGTGTCTCCACATTAAACTTTGCTTACCCGTGTTTTGTAAATGTAAATATTGTAATAGTTCCCTATGTAAGCCCTTTGTCATTTTTTTGTACCTTCAGTAGAAATATTATCTGTTTAAGTCGAACGTTGCTTTTATCTGTGTTCGTAACAGCTGTTAACTGAAGATGGCCTGAGATGCCGAAAACCGCTTCATGACTAAATAAATGTAATTTTGCCGAACATTAGGAAGTTTTACCTTTTAAAATTTTATTTTCATCTTCCAAAAATTAAGTATATAACAAAATATCATTAAATACTCGATCGTTTCCATAAAAGCGAACTGAAATGTGCGACAGGTTTCGAAACAAAACTGGAAATAATCTTTCATTCCGTCACGCTGGGAACTTTTCTTTGAACTTTGAGTGCTTCAATGACATTTACGCCCTCCGTGAGCGTCTATCACTGCCTGACAACATCGTGGGTCGCTCTGTATAAGTCTATGGAGGTCAACCCTATGGTATCCGTTCCCATTCTCCAATGATAGCTCATGAGTGCTTTTGGAGATTCTGTTGTGCAACAGGGCGACCACGAATACGTTCGTCAAGCATGTCCTGTGGGACGTACGATGGGTTCAAGTCGGGATTCACCGCCACTCCATTACTTCAATGTCTAGGCTTCACAAGTCATCCTCGCTGCCGCCCGACACATAAAGCCAGGCATATACGAGAAGGAGTTCGGGCTACTACCGCATGCAGCAGCCACCACATGGTCCAACAGGATCTGTTCGATGTACTGCCTGGCGGTAAGGCGACCGTGGGTAACGACAAGATCCTTATGGCTGTCAACACTGAAGCCTCCACACAACATCACAGAGCCTTGCGTGAATCTGTCGATTTCTTGGACAACATCTGGCATGCACTGCTCACCACGTGTCTCGGGACACGAATATGGCCATCATCTTGAGCCAGAGGGTGTCTGGACTTGTCTGTGAATAACACGTTTCGTCAGTGACGAAGGTACCAGTTGAAGTCGGAAACGCAGAACTGAAGACTAGCTAT
The DNA here is from genome assembly GCF_023864345.2 of Schistocerca serialis cubense. Lineage (NCBI taxonomy): Eukaryota > Metazoa > Arthropoda > Insecta > Orthoptera > Acrididae > Schistocerca > Schistocerca serialis. The sequence continues at coordinate 422,863,319 of NC_064641.1, forward strand.
AAGATGCTTCGCCAAGTGTCAAGCGGAGTACTAGAATAGGACGTCTGGGTCGTAAGGTCCTTTCCCGTGACCGGTTTATAACAATCTGATTGGACACAGCGGCTCCAATGGCTCTTCTGTGAGCGTTTTGCAGTGCTCTGGAGGCATTCGTAAGATGCCGCAACGCAGAGATGACTGCATATCGGTCTTCACGTGGGGTTGTAATGCGACGGCGACCCTGTCTACTGCGCCTTGTGTACTGATCTGTCTCTATCTGTAACGTGTCCATAATCTATAGATGACGCATGGAGAGGCATTGAAATCTGCTGCAGACGACCGAAAGTCTTCCGTTTTGGACCAAACAGACAGGCCTTGCAATTTGTAGGGCGCTAAGAAGTCGCATTTTGTGTGGTTTGTTGAATCCAGCATTCAAAAGGGACAACTTACATGTGTGTACCTCACTAGATAAGACTGGAACACCGGCACTCACTTCATTTTGAGGGGTCAGCTGACAACGTAATGCGTAACACAGCCAGTAGATGACGAATGATTTTAAATGTTGCCTACATTGAAAGCGGGGACCTCAAGCCATGGAAGGAGACCACAGATACCCTGTATCAAAATAGGTTTAACATACCGGACGCTGATACACGTGTTCACTAATTCTTTTGAACAGTGTTCCTTAGCATCCACAACTGAGCCAGTGTTGGTCGCAGATCTACAGCTACATATGTAGTTCGCAAGGCACCATACGGTGCATGGCCGAGGCTATTCTGTGCCGCTACGAGCCATTACTCCCTTTCCTGTTGTTCTCGCAAGTGTAGCGAGGATACAACGACTTTCTATATGTATCCGTACGAGTCGCTACTTCTCTTATCTTGGGTTCGCGGTTCGTACAAGAACCTTACGCTGGTGATATTAGAATAGGTCTGTACTCAGCCGCAGATGCTAATGTTGTAAATTTTCTCAATTAGTATTTCGGGTAAACTACGTCGTCTCCCCCCCCCCCCCCCCCCCCCTCTGGCACTGCCAGTTGAGTTTACCGGAACATTTCCGCAATACTCATGTACTGACCGAACCTGCCGGTAACCACTCTAGTACCGTGTCTCTGAATTGCTTCGATGTCTTTCTTTAATCCGACCTGTTGGAGATTTCAAATAGTCGAGCAGTATTCACGAATCAGTCTTCTTTATAGTCGAGTTACACTTTCCTAGAATTTTGTCTATAAACCGAAGTCGTCGATTCGTCTTCCCTGCTACAACCCTTAGCCGCTCGATCTATCTGATATCACTATGCGACGTTAAGCTCGTATATTTAAGCGAAGTAACTGTGCAAAGCAGAGCACGCTAACATAGGATTATTTCGTTTACTCATTTGCATTAACTTAAATTTGTATATCTTTAGAGCGAGGTACCATGCGTCACACCAAATATAAATGGTCCAAGTCCGCCTCCTCCTACAATTACTCAGTATACTGCAGCACCATGAGCAAAGAGTCGCGTATTGTTGTTCACTCTGTCTGCCAGATATTTCGTGTCTACAGGGAACAAGAGTGGTCCTATGACACTTCCCTGCGGCATACTGGCCTCTTTATTAAAGAACACAACGAAACTACTTTACAGCAAAACACGTGCATGGCTCAGTTACAGGCAATTTTATGATTAACAGTGAAAAAACAACAAAGTGACTGAGTTTGAGAAATGAAAGAACAGAAGCCAGATGCAGTGCAATACTATTATTAGAATCTGCAGCATCGTATAAACACTTTACATAAAATTTCTAGGGCCATGACAGTGTGATCATTAAAAAAATCGTGCTAATGAGCAAAAGATTTTGAGTGCTGCTTTAAAACTGAACCAGCACCATACCCCTCCAGACAAATACGCATAACCAGATACGACATGGTGTATGCTGTTCTGGGCATCTGTATGTTTTATAAAACAATAATAAACTTGAAAAACGAACAATAAGGCAAATGGAACGTTTTCTCAACAAAAAGCATGAAAAACCTTTTTAAATGAAAGTACGTTATGTAGTTCCGGATTGTACAAACACATTAAAATGACTGAAGCGATTTCATAAATTTACTGTAGCTACATTAATTGAAACATTGTCACAAAACTCAGCAATCATATCGAAAACCTCAAGAGGGTTTGTGTTGTTGCTGGCGGCCGTTGTGTTTTCTTGACCGGAGAAGCTACTCTCAGTCAGGTAGCTCGTCAATTGGCGTCATAAAGGCTGGGTGCACCCCACTTGCCAACAGAGCTCGGCAGACCTGAATGGTCACCCACCCAAGTGGTAGCCAAGCCCGACAGCGCTTAACTTCAGTAATCTGTCTGCAACCGGTGTTAGCACTGCGGCAAGGTCGTTGGTCCGTGTATAAGGAGCAGTCAAATGAAAACGAGAGAGATGGAAAAAAGTAAGTAAACAGTTTACTATTCAAAAAGTAATCAGCGTAATAGCCTCCGTAATTGTTAATACCGTGAGACAAGACTGTCAATATATTGCTTACGGAACCATGATAGTATCCAGGCGGCACCTCTTCGTCCGACACAAATCGACGGCTACGAATGTCATTCTTCAACACCGAAAACACAGAAATCGCTTCTATAAAGCCAACTTCATAACTATTAAATTAGAAGTTGGCCTGATTTTGATAGAGATCGTACACAGCAAGTCCTTCACTGGACATAAACTAACTTAATATAAAATTCAGTGCACTACTTCCAGGAATACAAAATATAAAAGCTTTGGTTTAAGGCTAAGAAAGAACTGAGAAGGATAATTACACTTAGGACCTTCTACATCTTCGAGGAGAAATAAATAATTTATATTGATTCAGAGAATATGCACCTCGTTAACTGCGCCTTACAAAGAATATTTCTGATGATGCGTCTCCGTTTCGATTGTTTTAGTGCAGTAGGGACCCAGCAAACTGCTGTAGAGATTCTGGCAAAATACGGTAATGGCTGCATGACTGAAGGTGAGGAAGTTGGATGATACGAGTGGTGACAGCGTATTGTATAATAGACGTAGCACTCATAAGATTACTGGAAGGATTAAAACTTAAGATCTTAATTGATTTTATACATATTTACAACATAAACATTTGCTTGTACTTTATATTATCTCCATTCTGAGGACCAGATGGTATGCCTATTTAGAAACTAAATTGTTCATATGAATGCACGAAATGATGAAAACAGGAATAAATAGTACAATTATATTTACTGTTATTGGTTTGGACACAACAAGACGTTCTTCATCGTAATTAGATAGGAAATTTTCTCATAGACTGAATGTTTTCAGCGTAACTGGCAACATTTTAAATTCCCTTCCATGAATTTATTAGCACTTGTACATGATGCTGCCGGCCGATGTGGCCGAGCGGTTCTAGGCGCTTCAGTCCGGAACCGCGCGACTGCTACGGTCGCAGGTTCGAATCCTGCCTCGGGCATGGACCTGTGTGATGTCCTTAGGTTAGTTAGGTTTAAGTAGTTCTAAGTTCTAGGGGACTGATGACCTCAGATGTTAAGTCCCATAGTGCTCAGAGCCATTTGAACCATTTGTACGTGACGCTCAGAATGTGACTTGCTGTAATCGGCACTTCGCAGATTTATTATTCATGAACCATTAATACATCTGTTTCACCAGAGGGAAAGTGAAACACCAAAAAAATACGACTGTAACGTTGAACAGAATGATGTGCCTGGCACAGGAAGCGGAGAATTCACAGGAGTGCGTTACTGAGTGATGACACAGATATGCCTCACCGTATTAACCTTACCTGCCATTGCGTATTATACAGTCGTTCACACGCTGCACTCCCGTTTGTGTGACCTGACTAAGCTTTGCAGCAAGACTACTCCGTCAGAGGTTGGAATATCGTCGAATCAATAACAAGCTAATCTGGTAAAATCGTAACACCATGTGGTTATAATTGGAGCGCAGCTATTCACAGAGATCCATGTGACCTGTAATTATCATACGGCAGCGAAACTTGTAGATCTTCTAATGCGTTAACGAGGAACCGATTTACGCTGGAAGAAATAGTTGGCCATAATGTGCAAATCTGGTGCTGTGAATGCAGGAAACCTATAGAAATGTTTCTATATGTAATGGATTAGGAACGGGACGCGAGCAGAAAAGGTCAAACAGGTGAGAAAGACATAATGTTGATTTTATTACTAACTGCCGCTTACACAACTTGTTCAACATGAAAATCGGAGACGTCGACGAGATGCTGTACAGCGCCAGACATGCACCCGGTGGCCAAAATTGGAACAAATTCTGTTCCACGGTAAATAGGTTGTGCATTAACGCATTAGCATAGCTACCAAGCGTCGCTGCCAAATGATATTTACAGCCCCTACTGGACCTCCTTGAGTAGCTGCACTTTAATTATAGCCATTCGGTATATTGTTGAGGCTCTATGTCCTCCAGTTCGTGTAGTGTACATCAGTTACCCACAAATACGTAAAGCGGCAAGTGACACTCAGCAAAATTCACGGAGCCTGTCCGACCGACGTTAATTCCGGTAGACAGGACACGTTTACCTCTGCCGAAATAGTGCCTCCTATATATAGTTGCAGTAACAATGCCGCTACCACGAGGGATTTGAAAACGAAACCGAAACCCTTCGGATAGTTCTGGATTAACATAAGAATGAGTTGCGAAAAAAAAAAAAAAAAAAAAAAAAAACAGAACCTCTCGGGATCGGCACCAGAAGGTCATCAGCACCGATCTAATTACAGCACTGAGAAAGCGCAAAATTACTGATATATAAAAGCATCATCCAGCTTAGTGACAACGGGGTGTGAGACGACACAATGATGTCACGTGAGCTTTGTTCGTTTATACTAGCACCGTCTGGGACAGTAGGTACTCTCATCATCAATATGTCGCTTCAAAACCCCAATTAAAAGCACTGACTACCCAAGTGTTCGTATTCAGACTCTGTCAACGTAAAATGAACAATCACAAAGCTTGTTGAGCAGCTGAGATGTGAAAACCCTTTGACACAGGTCCTGCCACAGCCCAAACCCCACACGTTTTCCTCTGCACAATAGTCTGTCACTCCAGTTTATAAGTTTCTGACCTGCTATGTCGTTAGACAAGCCACATTACAAATATTTAAACTTCTGATGACATTTTGTCTTACGCTGATTCCTCCAGTGGAATTTTTTTGGAACAGATTTCGAAATAATTTTACCATTATGATAAATCTATAAATACGTATTTTTATAAGGTCCTATTTTACTTTTCCTTGGCTTCACGGCTTGGGTCAGGTCCACTTGCTTATTGCTAAGGTGTGCCTTCCCCAGGAAACTGCGTCTAACTTTCACTTCTTTGCTGTCGTATCTTCGATACGGTTCCAAAAACTCTCCGACGTCGTACTACAGATCCACGCCACGGCGACTTGCAAGCTGCCCACCGCGGGACAATAGCCCCATTTGGCCGTCGCGTGCTACAGCGAATTATTATTCTGGTACGTAATTAAAAGTAAAAATCCCGTTATCCGAAGGTCGAATCACGATGTGATCAGCACCAATCAGCCTTACATAAAAGACACACCCTTACGGTTTATGTCTTATTTTTATCGACTGTCTTGATGTCAGAACTTAAGAAATCAGAAATGAGCACGGTCAGTGAGTTAGGTGTAGGTTAACATAGTGCGTTAGTGTAAAGTGCAATGTAATGTTTGCAATGTTGGAGAGAAGCGAGGGGGTGGAACGGTATTCTGGTCCATAACATGTTCCTCTAGAACAGCACCAGGGAGGCATTTATTCCTATTCTTTGAAGGGATGACCAATAAAAGTACAGCATGCCTTCATTCATTGAGTCACTTGCTCAATAGTTTGTGTTGGAATTTCCGTATTCAATTCTGTCTATTGTAGAGACTAGGGAAGAAATGTTATTCCTGCGCCTTGCTCATCCAGTCGTATATCTATAACGTGCGCAGCCTGATGGCTGAAGACCTAGGTGGTTTCTTATGTATCATGTATATACTGATGGAAAAAACTTGCAACATCAAGAAGCAGCTGAGCGACATAAATAAAAATTGGTAGGCGTGTTTCTACATCTGAAAGATGATGTCTGTCCATATTTCGCACCAGTCACATAGGAGTGGCGCTAGTAGCACCACTATGAGGATGCAAATGAGGTTTGCCTTAAATGCACATTGTAACGGTCGTGTGCGTTAGCTACCTTTGATATTGGATGTGGTGAATTGATGTTAGTCAAGAATGCCTTTAAGGTGACAAAGACGCCATTATCAACACCTCACTGAGTTTCAACGAGATCGTGTTATAGGGCTACGTGCCTGATGGCACCGGTAGTCACGGGAAGGTGTGGTCGCAATGAGACCGGGCTCCGGACGGCCACGTGGCACTACCGAGTGGGAAGACCATCGTGTTCAGCGTATTTCTCTGGTGCACCGTATTCCATCTGAGCAGTAGTTGGCACCATGCCCTTTAGCGTGCATTCCACTGGCTGCAAACCACCGGCATTTGTGATTTCAGTGATGTCAAGTGAGAGCTCGTTGGAGGGCAGGGTAGAGGTCTGTTATGTTTCCTGATGGCAGCTGGTTCTGCAGTGATGGCCGTGTGTTGGTCAGGAGGAGGCCAGTTGGCGGCCTGCAACCAGCCTGTCTTCATGCTGGACGCCCTGGACCTGCACCTTGAGTTATGGACTGGGGTACGATTTCGTATGACAGGAGGAGCACTCTCGTGGGTATTTCAAGTATCCTGACTGCAAAGCTGTACGTCAATATGGTGTTCCGACCTGTCGTGCTGCCAGCTATGAAAAGCATTCCGAGGGATAAAGCTCGCCCAGATACCGCTATTGGAAAACAACATGCTCCGCAGAGTGCCGACCTGTTGCCTTGACCTGCTCCATCACCTGATTTGTCTCCAATCGAGCACTTATGGAGATCATCGGACGACAACTCCAGCGTTATCCGCTGACCGACCAAGTGAAACATGCTTGAAACCCCATCACAAAAATTGCCATCCGGCACCTGTAGAACACAATAAATACACGTTTTTATACTTGCATTAAATACTCTGGTGGTTACACCGGTTATTAAAGTACCAGCACTTCACATTTGCAATGACTTATCTCGCGCTTACACTGCAATGTTGCAATGTTAATCACTTGAATATGTTATCTAGACATATGTATTTAGTGAAATTTCCTTACTCTACATTTATTGTTTTCTGATGTTGTGATTTTTTTCCGCCTTGATATTATTTCTCAAGCCAACATCCCCTCAACGCATACTAATCGTACAGATATTGTTAGAAAGGTTTTTCAAGCGGATTCTGTCATGGCATATCGATTTTCCACTAAAACTTACTATTTTTGGAAAATGTTAACATAAAAGGCTAAAGAGCATCATGGTTGCCAAGCTTTGTGCCTATATTTTACGAAGGTTATTAATCATGACTAAGAAAATTCATATTATCCTATTACATATACCATTTCATTTGTTTAAAAGTACTTATTTACTGGATACTTTGTATATAACATTTTCATAGATAATAACTGTGATCACTACGCTAGTACATTATCTCTTCCTCTATCCCTTACAGAAAATGAAAAACAAAAAAGTCACGATAACAATCTTACGTCAAATTTCGTTTCCGCCGAGGTTCTGTAATGCTCTGTGAAGAATTTTGTTCAAAATTAAGTACAGGTGAATGTATATACAAGGATGTATCGTAAATTCATTATTTTTATTTCAAGATGTTCTCTTCATTCCCAGAACTACCCTTATCGCAGAGAGTACACTCACTCCAAATACTCTCATTGTTTATAACTAGGGGAGGGAGTGTCGCTGAAATGATACAGGATTTGGGGTGAACATAATTAAAACAAAGGCGTTTTTTGTTGCGGCGAAATCTTCTCATGAAATTTATATCACCAACTTTTTCCTCCGAATGCGAAAATCTTTTGCTGTCGCCGACCTACTCAGCGGTTAACGATCACCATAATTAAGCAGGGAAATCAGAGCTCGCACCGAAAGGTATAGGTATTCGCTTTTTCCGCACGCTGTACGAGATTGGAGTACTAGAGAATTATAGTGAAGGTGGTTGGATGAACCCTCTGCCAGGCACTTAAATGTAATTTGTTGAGTATCCATGTAGATGTAGATGAAGACGAACGACAAAAGTGCAAAAGTTTCTCACCGGTCCCCTGGTTAACAATTGTTTTTCCTTTTACTGTATCATAGGACTCAACAAAAATTACAGTATGACTCCCCAACAAATTAAATCTTCCTTAAGTTTAGCACTTAGAAGAAGATGCGCAAGCAATGTTGAGTAAGTGGATCGAAAAACATGTTTTCACTGTACTTCCATGTAAGCCAGATCACGATTGCAATTCAACAGATGAAGAAAAAATGAAGTCACGTTAAAATTCGCACATTTCGCAATTACAAGCTCGCTATTCGTCTGCAGATGTGGGTACAAAGCTTATCACACTTTGCGATAGCAATGGAGATAGCGCCCAACCAGAAAGACTGCCGAATTAAGTACAAGAAGACAAATTACAAGAGGACCCAACCCAACATTACCGGTTTCGTTCAGTTTTTACCCGCGTATCCATACTTATTATGGAAATGGAAGAGGATGTAGATGAAGATGAAATGGGAGATACGATACTGCGCGAAGAGTTTGACAGAGCACTGACAGACCTGAGTCGAAACAAGGCCCCCGGAGTAGACAACATTCCATTGGAACTACTGACGGCCTTGGGAGAACCAGTCCTGACAAAACTCTACCATCTGGTGAGCAAGATGTATGAAACAGGCGAAATACCCTCAGATTTCAAGAAGAATATAATAATTCCAATCCCAAAGAAAGCAGGTGTTGACAGATGTGAAAATTACCGAACAGTCAGCTTAATAAGCCACAGCTGCAAAATACTAACACGAATTCTTTACAGACGAATGGAAAAACCAGTAGAAGCCGACCTCGGGGAAGATCAGTTTGGATTCCGTAGAAATACTGGAACACGTGAGGCAATACTGACCTTACGACTTATCTTAGAAGAAAGATTAAGGAAAGGCAAACCTACGTTTCTAGCATTTGTAGACTTAGAGAAAGCTTTTGACAATGTTGACTGGAATACTCTCTTTCAGATTCTGAAGGTGGCAGGGGTAAAATACAGGGAGCGAAAGGATATTTACAATTTGTACAGAAATCAAATGGCAGTTATAAGAGTCGAGGGACATGAAAGGGAAGCAGTTGTTGGGAAGGGAGTAAGACAGGGTTGTAGCCTCTCCCCGATGTTATTCAATCTGTATATTGAGAAAACAGTAAAGGAAACAAAAGAAAAATTCGGAGTAGGTATTAAAATCCATGGAGAAGAAATAAAAATTTTGAGGTTCGCCGATGGCATTGTAATTCTGTCAGAGACAGCAAAGGACTTGGAAGAGCAGTTGAACGGAATGGATAGCGTCTTGAAAGGAGGATATAAGATGAACATCAACAAAAGCAAAACGAGGATAATGGAATGTAGTCGAATTAAGTCGGATGATGCTGAGGGAATTAGATTAGGAAATGAGACACTTAAAGTAGTAAAGGAGTTTTGCTATTTGGGAAGCAAAATAACTGATGATGGTCGAAGTAGAGAGGATATAAAATGTAGACTGGCAATGGCAAGGAAAGCGTTTCTGAAAAAGAGAAATTTGTTAACATCGAGTATAGATTTAAGTGTCAGGAAGACATTTCTGGAAGTATTTGTATGGAGTGTAGCCATGTATGGAAGTGAAACATGGACGATAAATAGTTTGGACAAGAAGAGAATAGAAGCTTTCGAAATGTGGTGCTACAGAAGAATGCTGAAGATTAGATGGGTAGATCACATAACTAATGAGGAAGTATTGAATAGGATTGGGCGCTACGGTCGCAGGTTCGAATCCTGCCTCGGGCATGGATGTGTGTGATGTCCTTAGGTTAGTTAGGTTTAACTAGTTCTAAGTTCTAGGGGACTAATGACCTCAGCAGTTGAGTCCCATAGTGCTCAGAGCCATTTGAACCAATAGGATTGGGGAGAAGAGAAGTTTGTGGCCCAACTTGACCAGAAGAAGGGATCGGTTGGTAGGACATATTCTGAGGCATCAGGGGATCACCAATTTAGTATTGGAGGGCAAAAATCGTAGAGGGAGACCAAGAGATGAATACACTAAACAGATTCAGACGGATGTAGGTTGCAGTAGGTACTGGGAGATGAAGAAGCTTGCATAGGATAGAGTAGCATGGAGAGCTGCATCAAAACAGTCTCAGGACTGAAGACCACAACAACAACAATATCCATACTTGACCAGAAATAAAAGTGACAGGAGTTGAAGCTCAAGAAGGATAAGCGTTTAGAAATAAACAGCATTTTTGGTGTGGACTGGGCGAGTACTCAGCCATTTGTGTCTGCGTAGTTTCCAAAGAAGTAGTTGGCGCAGCGGAAAGTGTACAGAACGGTAATATGAGGGTGCTGGGGTTGAGTCCCTATGTGGAAAGTAATTTTATTCCTTTTAATTTTAATTTTTATGGTACTTACAAATCCAAATAAACCGAAATAATACTCAGTATTTACTAATATTTTCAAAAAAAAAAAGCATGAAAAGGAAAGGCAAAGGAAAATTTGCGGTTGAAAATAATGTTTCAAGACAGTATTCCCGGTAGTGCAACCCTACGACGTCTCTTTTTATCTTCAGGTTAAGAATTTGCTGCAAAAGGTTCAAAACTGCTCTTTTGTTGTGAAACAGAAAAAAGAATGGCATCACGAAAACAGTGCATCAAAATACGTTCCTTTGTACTTCACCATCTATATTCGCCAACACTCCTATTTGACGAATGATGCGTCATTCGTAATTTTCTTCTAAAGTGTAGTGAGAGAGAACGTATTACGAATGGAAACCATTTTGTTTCTCTATAGAGATTAAAACAACCATGTACACTCCAATGAAAAAGAAAAGAACCGGCGCACCACAGCTGTGAGGTACATGTTCAGATAAACATATTATTACAACTTCCGAAAAAATTGGATGATTTATTCAAGAGAAAGAACTTCACAAATAGCGAAGTCTCCATATATGTCTTTGCTGGTCATTTAGGCTCAGTTCAAAGCGGAATTGATCACTAAAGGGAATTATATTCCAGTCAGTGAGAGTCCAGGCCGAAGACGTGTCAACGGCCTGGACGGCGATGGAATACCAACCTGAACGTCGCCTGCCATATTGCCCGACAGGCATGAGTGATGGTCTCCGCTGCCGTTTCTTTCCATAGCAGTTTGCGTTTGGTTGCCATCCGTGGGGCACCCGTTATATCACAGCGTCGATTATATTCTACCCCCCCCCCCCCTCCCGTTTTGTTGTCCTTCATGGCAAACTATCCTGGGCTTACATTTCAGCAGGATAATGCCTGCCCACAAGCGGCGAGAGTTTCTACTGTTTGTCTTCGTGCTTGCCAAACCCCACCCTGCCCAGCAGAATCTCTGGATTAATAATTCGTTGAAGCTACTCTTGACAGTGTGAGAAAAGAATTCTAGAACTAAGGTGGCTATGAGCTGTCTGGCTGTAGTATATACCTCTATAGAACATGCTGTACACTCAGAGTAGAGAAAGGTCAACCCAGTTATCAGAACACATTACGTTTTTGTCCTTTCTAATGTAACTAAACGTTGTGCATCCTGTGATGCGCTAAGTTTTACGCAAAAGAGAGTCGTAGCTGGGGTCACCAGCTCTCCTGTCTTTCCTGGGATAATCGATACTTTTGTCGCTATAGTCTTCTTCCCATTCTAGTTTCTATGGAAATGAGACGGTTTGGCTCAAGGCAATGTGGGGAGCGGAGAGAGAATGACACAGCCTACGCGTCTAGACGGGCCGTCAGAAGGGGGGATGTTTACCTGTTACCCGGCCAGTCCTTCAACCCACGGATGCACTCGCCTCGTACAAAACAGCAGCTATGGTTAAGCAACACAAGGAACTAACAGGAACTCGCGATACCGGATTACAGAGATTTTGCTGTCTAAACACAGTCTTTAATTTACTTACTTCACCGTTGGCACACACATCACAACCATATTTCTGTACGTTTAGAAAGTACTGACTTATGGCTTAAGTTGGCAGGAATCGGAAACGGGGGACGGTCAACACGAAACGTTCTAGTTTGTGTAGTCTTCTTTGCGTAATCGTACCTACTATGCTGTCATCAACATGTGACTAATGCTGGTGGACAACAACATCAATTACCATACCTAAGTTTTGTCACTGCCAAGATAATTTCAGTCTGAGTCAAAATTACATATATGATAATCAGTTGGCCTAACACTTAAGAACTCAGGCGACTTGATACAATAAATTAAACATATTTCACATCGCAAAAAATGTAAAATTTATTTTCTTAGATGTAACCAACCTATACACTAACGTACTACTTATTTAAACTATTGAAAATTACATATACACAGTAATACGTGCGCAATCGAAATAGAAGGATTTATTACTTTACTAAAACTGACACATTCCTTCAACTATTATAATTTCAACAGCCAACTATATATACAAGAAAAATGTTTACCAATTCGAAATTGCCTTGCTGGTATACTAGCTAACATTTTTCTTCACCACACCGAGAGTTATTAAAAAAAACATCCAAAATGGACTAATAAAATTCAGTACCATCGCAGATACTTAGTTGGTACATTGATTTGATTTGAAGGAACAAAAAGCGAAATAAATATCTTCTACTCAGAATGGAACAGACATCATAGAAACATCATGTTTACAGTCGAAAACGAACAAAGTAATAAAATAAATTTTCTAGATATAGAAATTACAAGAAATTTATCAGTGCCCAAATTCAACATCTACCGGAAATAGACAACCACAGACTGTGTTATATTCAATAGCTCTTCTAATCCCAAAGCACATTTTCGAACATATATAGAGAACTAATGAAGTATCCATCGGCTAAAGAAAACGTAACGTCTCAGTTAATGATACTAAGAAGATTAGCAAAAAATAACGGTTGCAGCTCTCCACAGCTGATTAAATTCATACCAGAGATCTACACCCAATGAATGGAAAATAAAATCAACATTACCTTAACAAGGACAGATTGCAGCAAAAACTATGCAGTTCCTTGTCATATCACATTTAAGATAAAATCAGACTTGCGCTTCAGAAAACCAACCTAAAAGTGGGCATAAGAACACACAACATTTACAAATTTGTCGTTACATACAATAGTCCTGTTATTTCGCATGTTTAGGTGTTTATAAATTAAAATGTGATAACTGTGAGAAAATCTACTCACGAAAAACTGGGCGACATTTCAAAATAAGATCTAAAGAATGTCTGAATATGACTGGCACAATCCATCTTCGTGTAGTACACACTTAAAAGAACAAAACCACGCAGCCAGTGACATGACACAATGCCTGTCAGTCCTACATATTGACGTAAAAGGCAACATACTAAACCGATCTAAAAGAAAGACAAATTCAAATAACTCCTATACACTATGATATGTAAGGAACAGGTAATCATTGCATGTACAGTAACATGGAGGTATAATCATAATTGTATAGATATAATATGGGAGATGGCGCTACCGACTTAAACGCTGTACGTTGCTTTTGAGGCGGCGCCGCCATGTCAGATACCACAAAATATTAGCAGACTGCTGTTTATGATTGCTTCGTGTTTTTAATTTCTGCCATGCACGCGGAACAATCGTTTTAAATAGAAAACGTTACTGTGCTTTCGTAAATAACTCAGAGTTCTGTATTTCCAGATGTCCTTCTGGTCTTAAAAGCGTGTTTGATCCAGTAAAACGACGTATTTTGCTTCGTTAATGTAACTTTCGTTTTATTATACGTTTAGAGTAACCGAGAAGGTCACGAAAACGTTAACAATGTATTTTGATATCTTTGGTCGGTTTCCAATCTTATCTCACGGCCATCACCCAGAGAGCTGTTCGGGTTGGATTAATTGAAATGGTAGAAATATAACTACTACGGTAAAAGTAAACGTCGCAACCGAAATTCATGTATATAATAGAAAATATTGCTTTAACGAGTAGACCTACGAAATAAATATGATACCTTTAGACTATAATCAGAATGATTAGTAAATCCCGTAAATGACGCAAGCTGAATTTCTGATCCAAAAAATTGCTCCAGAAACTAATGTTTTGGGCGAATGACATGGAGGACGTCGGCTTTAAGTTAGTGACGTCATGACTATCGCCCTTATCATACCTCCATGTACAGCAATTACCAATGACAATTGAGTATATTTTCATAAAAAATACCATATGCTGATAGCATTTATATACGTCTATAAATCATATAATCTTATTCTTAAATGACTGTTACGAAATACCAACACTGGTACGCGCTAGAAAGAAACATATTTTGTAAGTCACATTACAGCCATACGAAAAATCCCATGGTATGCATAAAACACTACTCTACAAACTGTAAGTAACATGTTATGAGAAAAAGTGTGTCTTTTGTAATGACGCATGAAACTAGTTCGGTAAAATAAAGTACTACCATGAAACAGCTTCTGTCAAACATTTATTAATATGAGGATTTTACAGTTTCTACAAGCTGCAGAGCACCGCATGTAGAAGACATTTTTATCCAGCAGTAGCTCCGCAACTGAGTGGTAAGCGTCTCAGAAAGCCATAAGCTCGCAGCTGGTTTCGAACCCCAGTACTCTAAGGAAAAGACTGGAACGGATTCTGTTCATCCTCCAAAGAATAACTGAGGAGAAACTTAAAGGAAAAAGAACGACGTTATTTTGGAAGTCAGTCGTTAGTTTTCATATACAGGAATTACCTACGTGTGGCTATTTGATTGTAAGTAATGTATTTAACTATTTCATTTTTCTGATCTCACATTTTGCTCCTGCTATTGGAGAAAAGAAGGAATAGCTTCATTTGTTTGGCAACATCGTAAGGCAGATAAGTTATCTGCCATTGGATTTTTGCTGTCTAGTGAACACGTCCACAAACGCAACGTCCACATACAAGCGTCTGATTTCCCCAGAGTCGGCACTCTGAGGATTTTTTATTGTTTTATAGTACTCCTTCGTGGCTTGTCGGTTACGGAACGTTTGAAAACACGCGCAGCGTGTGAGTGGCTACTGCCAGACAAACACGCAAGTAACGGTCTAGGGCTGGATTAACGCCCAGAAGATTTTTCGCTCCAAGCTCAATTAAGTAAATTTGATTTATGGCAGTACAAACTGACTAAAAACTGCCCTCTGTCAGCTCATGTTCTTGTTTCATGTGGCGTCGCATAACCGGCTTTGCACTTGCCTGGCTAACCTTCATATGGGAATGCTGTCGCAGCGGACTACACACGACCTGTTAGAAAGCACAAAGTATTTTGCCGTCAATATCAAGTGTCTTCGGTTATTGCCAAAGAGCAGTAGTAAAACAACTGCACGTATCTCAAGTGTTAAAGTTATTTAAATTCACCGTAAAAGTATAGTACTAGTTAATTAAGTCTAATCATCTAGCTGGAATCTAGGATACAGTATAAATTTATCACATGGTTTGCCTGGAAGAACATGATAACAGATCTCCGATGTTACACACCGCATGGATGTAAGGAACTAGGTTACAGTGACAACCGAAGGCTGTACTGGAAAGTTTTTACATAGTGTGACTCAAAAGAATGGGAAATCCTGAAACGTATTGTGAAACGTTGCGAAGTAGGTGACACCGAATGACGTACAGAGAGCTACTCGAACTGTCCTGTCATTTAACAAACAGTGAACATGGAGCAAAGTAATGGTGTGCAGCGCGCCTTTGCAGTAAAAAGAATGGAATCGCGGACGCCGCGAGTCGAGAATTCAAAATTATTTCAACATGGGATGGCACTGTCATGTTCCCTCAGCGCATGTAATCCACACCTGGGTCCGCAGTTTTGACGCAACGAGTTCTGGATTGAAGAAACAATCTACAAGTAGATCCCGAACCTCTCGTATTGCAGACAATTTTGAGGCTGTGAGAACTGCTTTCGTAAGAAGCCCATGGCTCCTTGTTGGACGTCACGCAGAGTATCCACAGTTGCATCGTTCAGGAGTTCAATGAGTGATGAAAAAGGATTTAAAGTTCCATCGAGTGCCGCTATACGCCTGTACTGTTTGGGAATAATAATGGGTGCACAACCATTGTAACGTCTGTTCGGTACGATGCCATGATGAGACTTTTATTGTGCATGAACTGTCCCATCTTCCTGCAAACACCTGGTTTCAACATGACGGAGGAACGGCACGTGCGCAACGGATATCGACGGGAGCTGTGCGACAATTGTTTGGTAACAGTGTGATTTCAAGGCCTCCAAGATCACCTGATCTGTCAGCGTGTGATTTTTCTTTCTTGCGGAGCCACCTTAAGAGCGCGGTTTACCGTGTTCTGCGTGCTACGCCCGAAGAATTCAAAGCAAGAGTGCGAGAGAAAACCTCCTGGATTCCTACTGAAAAGTTAGTTCGAGCCAAGCATAACGTTTCTATCAGACGCCGAGGTATGTGTAAAGTAATTGTGCTCATACATTAATCTCCGTTCCAAAATTTCCCGTTATTTTGAGTCACCCTGTTACAAGTGATAAACTTTCCTTCTGAACAAGGTATTGGTGGGCTTATCATCGATTGCTACAATTTATCTTCCTGATGTATTTGTGTAGCTTGTTTGCAACAGTGTTCTTCTTACCGAAATTACTACCATTGAATAGTCAAGAAGTAACAACCTGGGAGCTGTTGCAGAAATTATCCTATTCGGAACCGCTCATGTCTAAAAATTCTTACCTGATTTTACATATCGTCCTGTTTGTTCCTGTATTTTCTGATGTACCAGGTGTAGAAGTATGAAACTGGAACTTCCATATAGGATATGCCAGCCGTCAGTATAGAGCCCGTGAGACCGCGTCTGGAGCGCCATCTACTTCCTGTCACGGCAGACAACGAATGTCAACACAAATTCCGTTCTTTGATACCTATTTCAAACCCGTAAATATGTCGAGTTTTGTGCCTGCGAACTACGATTTTCGGACAGCATTGGTTTTCTTTTGTCATTTGAAGAAAACTGCTGCAGAATTGCATCGAATGCTTCCCAAAGATTTTGGCGAACACGCTCTTGAGAAAACACAATGTTTCGAGTGGTTCAAAAATTCAAAAGTGGTGATTTTGACGATAGAAACGACGAGCACGGGAAACCACTGAAAAAGTTCGAAGACACGAATTGCAGGCCTTATTGGATGAAGATGATACTCAAACTCAACAGGAACTCGTGTAAGAATGGAATGTGACGCAGAATGCCGTTTCTCTTCGGTTGAAAGCTATGGGAAAGGTGCAAAAAGTGGGAAAATGGGTTCCGCATGAACTGACTGAAAGACAGAAAGCAGTTCGAAAGACCACTTGTGAAACGCTGCTCGTCAGATACAAAAGAAAGTCGTTTCTCCATCGAGTAGTGACAGATGCTGGAAAATGGATATATTTTGAGAATACTAAGAGTCGTAAGTCATGAGTGAATCCAGGAAAATCATCGACATCCACTGCAAGACCAAATCGCTTTGGAAAGAAACCTGGGCTGTGTTTGGTGGGATCAGAAGGGTGTCATCGATTATGGTATGAGCGGCTAAAACCTGGTGAAACAGTGAGCACCGATCGCTACCAACAGCAAATGATCGATTTAAATCGAGCACTACGTCAAAAACTACCGAAATATGGAAAAAGACAGCTCAAAGCCATATTGCTCTATAATAACGGCCCATTACACACAGCAAAACGGGTCAGGGAAACGATCGAGACGTTCAGGTGCGAAATAGTAGGGCATGCGGCTTCTTCTCCAGACTTGGCTCCTTCTGATGATCATCTATTTGCATCACTGGAACACGGTCTCGCTGAACAACGCTTCAATTCGTATAAAAATCTGCGAAAATGGCTCGCTGACTGCTTCACTTCAAAATAACTGTTGTATTGACGTGGCATTCATAGCCTGCCGGGGACGTGGGAGAAATGTATAAACAGCAATAGAGATTATTTTGAATAATATATTGTTTATCAGTTTCAAACAGCAGACATGTAATTATTGCAACCAAATTCTGGATTCGTACTTCTAGTAAGGACTTAATATTTCTCGCTACATCGTTTCACATTCGGTTTTTCTGCGACTAAAAGCTTCTCTTCAGTCATAGACACTCAGGACGACTAGTTTCTATATTCGTAGCACGTTGGGTGACAATTTCTTCAGCAGAATTTCGACCCGCATCTAAAACTGATTGATGAATTTCAATGTGAACGGTAACTAACCTGACGGCTCCTGTACGTCTTCTGTTGTCGGCTCTAAAGCATCAGAATCATCATCAGTTCACTGCACATCGTGAAGTACATTGGAGACTTTTCACTTTACGACGCAAACTTCAAACGGAAATTCAAGAAACCCACTATCAGTAATTAGTGTGACATTCAGTGATTGCTTTTCTTTCACGTATGAAAATCCTTCCTTGGGCGATTTTAAGTAGTCACGGCTAATATTTTACACACCTTGTGGAGATTACGGCTAGTTTCTGTTGAGTTAAAATGAAACTCAGCAACATTCAAGAATTGCATCGGGTTGGAGAACAAATGAAATAACTGAACTTTCAACTACGGCATCAAAAGTGAGTCCTGTTTATCGTGTGGTAATATATCTCTCTCTCTCTCTTTCTCTGCCTCCCTCTCTCTCTCCATACTTCGTAAACGCACCGTTCTCGCTAATTAGTGATAAGCAGTGCAGTTTTTGACACCCACTTCATTAAATACCCCTTATTGCTAGTTATATTGAAACAGTAGCTAATTAATGACCCTGTACACGTTAGAACACGTTACGTGAAAATTTCTCTTTTACTTTGTGCAATACGACATTACTGCTGAAAATTCGCAGACGCAATTCGGGAAAACTGCTCCCAGCCTATTTTGTTATTCTCCAATAAATATCTTCAAAGCGACAGCGTTAAATATGGCAGCTGACATGTGGAGTCATTCATAGTACTATGTTAAATAATTGTTCTGTAATTACATATGATAACCCGAATTGACTGGAAAAAGGAATTTTGTGTCGCTAGAACAACAAAATGATTACGTGAAACATGTATTTCTCCAGTATTACAGTTTATTCCGATTTCAGCATTTGTTCCGTTGGTTAGAATGGATAAAGAAAAGGGAGTTTCCTGGCAGGTGTTTCTTGCTGTCGCTATTATTAATTTTGTAAATAAAGTGAAGTGTTGAAACACCACAGGTGGATGCACTGCATATGTCGGGCAAGCCATCAATTCGACTTCGTAGACTCATAAAGAAGTAGGCTTTCATTAATAACTGGCTTTCACTTTTGTCTGCTCTCAGATCATCCGATCTCTCAATTATGGCCGAGGCTTTCTGGGAGATTTGCCTTGACTATAAGGGAAACGTCGGAAGTAGAAAGCCCCGCTCAAGTATTCCCACTTGGAACTCCCTTTGCCCGTCTACTAGGTCGCCTGTTACCTCGCTGAAAAGTTTGTAACTCTCCCTAAAGAATGAACATTGTTAGAATGTTTCAGAAATCAATAAAACAGTGCCAATGAACCATTATGACCAAGGTTTTTAGGGATTTCCGTTGGTTACTAGGCGAATGTCGGAAGTGGACATTCGCTCCCTAATATTCCCTGTTGGGATTCTCTCTTTGGGATAGTCGACTGAAACGGGCCGTACTTCTCAAATAGCCCGTCCTACTTCCCAGAGCAGAGAAAGAAAAAATATTCTCCAATTATAAAAGACAATAAACTTCACCCCTACTCAGACACGATGCTATCATAAAAGATTCAGATTCATCGTGGTGCCTACCATATTCGGTTCATTACTTCATTTCCAATCTGTACCTGTGAATTTAATTTTCAATATCGTTTTGTAACAATATACTTCAATGTCCACGTTATACGTATTGTTTCAACACATCTTTGTCTATTTTGTCAGTGGTGTGCTTCAGATGTGTAGTTGTAGATTCATCTTGTTGAATTGCAGATAAATATTTGACACAAATTGCATTACTACATTTCTTACTAGTCTGCCGCACTTTCCTTTCTCACCTGTTTTGTGTATTCTTGCTGTCAACATAACAAAATTCCTGCACATACTCTACTATTATCGCCAACGTTTTGCTTCTTTATTCGTGTCATCGTTTATACATGATCCTAAGCCGGCCGAAGTGGCCGTGCGGTTAAAGGCGCTGCAGTCTGGAACCGCAAGACCGCTACGGTCGCAGGTTCGAATCCTGCCTCGGGCATGGATGTTTGTGATGTCCTTAGGTTAGTTAGGTTTAACTAGTTCTAAGTTCTCTGGAACTAATGACCTCAGCAGTTGAGTCCCATAGTGCTCAGAGCCATTTGAACCATGATCCTAACACTGTGATGGCATATTGCTAATTTCGTTTACGCGTTTCACTGTGTGTTCATCACATCAAGTACTTACAAATGTTATGAGCTGTACACTGTCAGCTACTTACAATTTCCCGTTTCCTCACGCATTTTACTACCTCTACAGCTGTTTATTACTTGTTGATTAACGACCCTACGTCGACGAGGTGAGGTGTAAGAGGCTACTTTGTTTTCAGCCTGATATACTACGTACGAGTACGTGCAGGTTCGAGTCTTCACGCCAAATCCTCTTTAACTAATGGAGGAACTCCTCCCGCCCTGGGATTTAAGGACTTAGGATCGAAATGTTTCACGTAGCCCAATGATTAATGCGATTTCGTTCGGCGTACTTACGAAGCAGCCTGTCGGACTATTTCATGAATTATTGTTTTTTGTTTTGTTAAACAGCTGAAACAAAATGGTTTTATGGTGATGTATCTAAAAAGTCATAATGTATCCTTGCATTATAAAGGGTATTATAAAACATAAAGTTATGTAATAAATTTTTTTCTGCAGGCACATGCCTGCAGTGCTAGTAAACACTGGAATCCCTGCACCTAAGTACCGTAACACACAGCTAGCGGAGTCTAAACAAAATGACAAAATGGCGTAGCCCATTGATAGAGAAAAGTGAATATTTCGCGGGAAGAACGACTGTTGGTAGGCCTCAGTGTGGCCTTCGAACCTCTCTAATTCTTTTTCGTGATCTTCCCACGAGTTATACGTAAGAGGGAGCAATATAACTGACGATAAAATTAGTAACACCAAAAAATAATTAATGTAAAGTAATGAAATTTCAGGTGTACTTTTAGCTAGGTAGCATATTCAAATGATTAACGTTGCAGGATCACAGGTTAATGTAAATGCCTGCTATACCATTGCAAACGTGAAACACTGGTACATTAATAACTGGTGTAACCGCCTGAATGTTGAATGCAAGCATGTAAACGTGCGTGCAATGTGCTGTACAGGTGCCGGATGACAGTTTGTGGGATGGAGTCTGATGCCCGTTGCATTTGGTCGGTCAGTACACGAATGGTTAATGCTGTTTGTGGATGATGCTGGAATGTCGTCTGAGATGTCCCGTATGTTTTCCATTGGATCCAGATCTGGTGATCGAGCAGACCAAGATAACATGTTGACATTCCGTAGAGCTTGTTCGGTTACAATAGCGGTATGTGGGCAAGCGTTATTTTGTTGGAAAACACGCCGTGGAATGCTCTACATGAATGGCAGCACAACATGTCGAATAACTGACGTACAAATTTGCAGTCAGGTTGCGTGGAATAACCACGAGAGTGCTCCTGCTGTCTTACGAAATCCAAAATTCCTGGAGTAGGCCCAGTGTGTCTAGCATGCAGACATGTTGGTTGACCCTCAACTGGTCTTCTCCTAACCGAGATGCGACCATTACCGGCACCTAGGGAGAAACAGCTTTCATCAGAGAACACAACGACCCTCCAATCTGCCCTCAAATGAATTCTCGCTTAACTCCACTGAGTCGCAAATGGCGGTGGTTTGGGATAATTGGAAAGCATGCTTTAGGGCGCCTGGATCGGAGCTGTCGAAGTAACCAATTCGTAACAGTTCGTTGTGGCACTGTGGTGTCAACTGCCGTTCATACTGCTGCTGCAGATGCAGTACGATGCGCCAGAGCCACAGGTTGAACACGATGGTCTCGGAAGTACCACGCCACGCCGTTTATGTTGCCGGAGCCCGATCTTCTTGCGACCGTACATTCCCTTGACCACCACTGCCAGCAAGCAGATACGGCTGCTACATTCCTGCCATCTCTTTTCCCCAGCATCGCAGAAGGAATGTACGGCTTCTCGTAGCCCCATCGCACGACCTCGTTCAAACTCACTGAGGTGCTGATAGTGATTTCTTTGTCGCCTTAAAGGCATTCCTGACTAACATCAACTAACCACGTCCAACCTCAGAGTTAACTAACTCTCACGACCGTTACAGCGTGTATCTAAAGCAAACCTGATTTGCATCTTTATAGCGCCACTCTTATGCCACTGGCACAGACATCGTCTTCAGATGTACAAGCACGCCTACCAACTTTCCTTTATGTCGCACAACTCCTTCTTGGTGCTGAGATTGTTTTCCATCAATGTATTTATTGACGCTTTCAGGAACGTACGGTCGGAACTATCATAGTAAACCACACGGTGATGCAGAACGCCTCTCTTGCAGCGTCTACCACTGGAGTTCGTTGATCAGCTCCGTGCTGTTTTTGCGGCTAGGAAATGAACCTGATTTCTTTGGAATTGGAATTATTATATTCTTTTTGAAGTTTGAGGGTATTTCGTCTAAGGTCTCACACACCAGATGGGATAGTTTTGCCGTGGTTGGCTCTACCATGGCTTTCAGTAGTACTGACGGAATGTTATCTACTCCTGGGGCCTTGTTTACTTAGGTCTTTCAGTGCTCTGTCAAATACTTCTCGCAGTGTCATATCTCCCAACTCATTTATAATATTACCTTCATCTCCTTTCTGTCCAGTCCCAACTTTCCTTTATGTCGCACAACTCCTTCTTGGTGCTGAGATTGTTTTCCATCAATGTATTTATTGACGCTTTCAGGAACGTACGGTCGGAACTATCATAGTAAACCACACGGTGATGCAGAACGCCTCTCTTGCAGCGTCTACCACTGGAGTTCGTTGATCAGCTCCGTGCTGTTTTTGCGGCTAGGAAATGAACCTGATTTCTTTGGAATTGGAATTATTATATTCTTTTTGAAGTTTGAGGGTATTTCGTCTAAGGTCTCACACACCAGATGGGATAGTTTTGCCGTGGTTGGCTCTACCATGGCTTTCAGTAGTACTGACGGAATGTTATCTACTCCTGGGGCCTTGTTTACTTAGGTCTTTCAGTGCTCTGTCAAATACTTCTCGCAGTGTCATATCTCCCAACTCATTTATAATATTACCTTCATCTCCTTTCTGTCCAGCCCCTATGTAGCTCCCCCCCCCCCCCCTCCAGCCCCCCATATTCATACAACTATTTCCCTTTCTCCCAAGGCCTGTTTGATTCCCTTGTGAAATATGTTTGTCCTGCTTAGTCATTTTTCACTTCTTGTTAGTCTCATTTTGTAGACATTTGTATTTCCTTTCGCTGGCTTCATTCGCTGATCCTTTATATTTTCCCGTTTCATCAATTAATACAATATCTCTTATGAATCCAAGGATTTCTGCAACGTTTTTTTACATCTATTTGATCCCTTGCTGCCTTCAGTATTTCGCCTCTCAAAGCTACCCATTCTTCTTCTGTATTTATTTCCCCAGTTCCAGTGACTTTCAACAGCCTCTGGTTCTTTCGACTTATCCAGGCCCTATCTCACTAATTTCCATCCTGATTGCTATTTATTCCGTTTTAATCTACAGTTCATAACCAATAAATTGTGGCCAGAGTCCATATCTGCCCCTGGAAATATCTTACAATTTAAAACATGTTCTAAAATTGTACAACAGACCGACACCAAACAGTTTTGTGCATCGGTTCAATAAAACTTCGTGAAGACAGCAATGTCGAGTACTGTTTTTCCAGTCATCAGGCAAGCAAAACTATATGATCCCAGAGACCTGTGCAAATATTAAGCATCTATGGCATATACCTACCGACTGAAGCCCCGAATGAAAATTTGTACCAAGGATAGGGTTCGAACCCGGGTCTCCTGCTCCCTAAGCAGACGCGCTAACCACTACGTCACCCTGGCAGAGTGGCTTTGCATAATTGTACAGACTACCCTGGTATGATTCCCTCCTCAACCCAAATTCCCATTCATGCCTCAGCCCACTTGGTATTCCCCCAAAACTCGAAAAGTATTCCAGAGGCTCTCCAACAGTATTCGAATTAGACTACAGCATCCAACGAAACGGGGGATCCTGCCTGAAACCCAGGCATGGGTGCTTTAATCAAGTGAAACTAAAGTGACGGAAAAAAAGTTCGCAATACCATGAAGGAGTTAGGCGGAATAAAAGAAAGTTGGTAGGCGCGTTTCTACATCTGAAAGATGACATCTATTCAGATTTCGCGCCGGTCGCATAAGAGTGGCGTTAGTAGCACCACTATGAAAATGCAAATCAGAAATTCTGTAAATACGTGCTGTAACAGTCGTGGTGAGTTGATGGTAGTGAAGAATGCCTTTAAGGCGACAAAGAAGTCAGTAGCAATACCTCACTGAGTATGAACATGTCATGTAATAGGGCTACGTAAAGTTGGATGTTCCTTCTGCGATACTGCGGAAAGACTTCGCAGGAATGTAGGCAATGTCCATCACTGCAGGAAGTGGTGGTCACGGGAATGTACGGCCCCATGGAAATCTGGTTGCGGACGGCCACGTGGTAGTACCAAGAGGGACTACCATCGTATTCGGCGTATCGCTCTGGCGCATCATACTACATCTGCAGCAGCAATATGAGCCAGTAGTTGGCACTGCAGTAACAAAATGAAACCTTACTAATTGGTTACTTCAAGGACAGCTCCGAGCCGGACGCCCTGCAGCGTGCATTCCACTGACCCCAGACCATCGTCATTTGCGACTTCAGTGGAAAAAAAAAATGGTTCAAATGGCTCTGAGCACTATGGGACTCAACTGCTGAGGTCATTAGTCCCCTAGAACTTAGAACTAGTTAAACCTAACTAACCTGAGGACATCACAAACATCCATGCCCGAGGCAGGATTCGAACCTGCGACCGTAGCGGTCTTGCGGTTCCAGACTGCAGCGCCTTTAACCGCACGGCCACTCCGGCCGGCCGACTTCAGTGGAGTCAAGCGAGAGCCCACTGGAGGGCAGAGTGGGGGTCTGTTGTGTTTTCTGACAAAAGCTGGTTCTGCCTTCGTGCCAGTAATAGCAGTGTGTAGCATGAGGCCAGATGAGGCCTGCAACCTGCAACCAACCTCTCTGTGTACTGGAAACACTGAACCGACACGTGGAATTATGATCTTTGGTGCTATTCCGTATGACAGCAGGAGCGCTCTCGTGTTTATTCCACGCACACTGACTGCAAAATTTGTATTCAGTATGGTGATTCAACCTGTTGTGCTGCCATTCATGAAGAGCATTGCAGGGGGTGTTTTCCAGCACGATAACGCTAATCCACATGCAGCTGTTGTAACCCAACATGCTCTACAGAGTGTCGATTTGATGCCTTGGCTTGCTCGATCACTAGATCTGTCTCCAGTCGAGAACATGTGGAACGTCATCGGATGACAACTCCAGCATCATCCTTTAGCAGAATTAACCTCCTTCTATTGACCGACCAAGTGCAACATGCATGGAACGCCATCCCACAAACTGATATCCGGCACCTGTATAACACAACTCACGGATGTTTGTATGAGTGCACTCAACATTCGGCGGTTACACCGGTTATTAATGTACAAGCATTTCACACTTGCAATGGCTTATATTGCGCTTACATTAACCTGTAATCTTGCATTGTTGGTTACTTGAATATGTTACGCAGACTGATGTGTTCCCGAAGATTCATTTCTCCAAATTATCTATATTCTGGTGGTGCGATTTTTTTCCATCAGTGTATATGGTTCTAGAGACATTTTCAAGTCGCAAACAACTATGATGTATGTATGATGACTGACGTGACGAATGAAACAGCAGGAGACCAGGATACGAATCCCGACATTGGTGTAAATTTTCATTCGTCGATTCAGTCTGCATATATAGATCAGGAACACTTCGTCCCTCAAGAGCCCCATGGTACACTGTTGCTATAAGAGGGGAAAGTCTTTAACGTACGCTATGAAGAAATGTTATGGTATCTCACAAGGTCCAGTGGCTTTCCGTCTGTTAAACAGTTTGTTTTTAGGACTACAGTAGTGAGGTGTTTCCTGAGTATGCTCGTAAGCGGAAAACCGTCACAAAAGCACAGTACCGAAATTCCCTGAAGAGGGTGTGGTGGGCTGTCAATACGAAACTCCGCTGGAAGCTGTCGAAGGTAGTGATGTGCAAAATGACCGTCCAGCACCACAAAATCTTGAACGATGAATTAGCAGTTAGGCAATATGCTATTGTTTACACGACAAATATAAATATTCCGGAATTGGGACTGAGGTGATTGATGAGGCTGCTGAAGTGAACTGGTTGGGAAAGGCAAAGTCCTGCTAAAATGGCCAGAACAAGAAGATAAACTATTTCATTCTTGTGAGGGTTTGATAATAATTATCAGTCCAACACGACTAACAAAACATGGCTATTATCAAATACTGGAGCTTCAGTAGTTTGTGCAATAAGGCTCATATCCACACTGTACATGATTCTTATCATATTATGTGTTCTGTTTGCATATAGTTACGATAGTGGGACATTAACTTCAAATTTAAATAGTCAGTTGAAATATACTAGTGTGTTTACTATGTCACTTTCTGAATAAAGTTCAGTATGACCTGTCCTTGTACATTTAGTATTTCATTTGCTCCTCATGCTCCTAAATGACTATGCTAGAGATAGTCATTGAATTTACTTTCTCACAACATTATGTTACCGCATGTTCATGAAGAAATAACTGAGTGAGTCAAAGTACAGTAGCTTCGAGTGCTGGTAACAATGCCCTACTTTTTTATGGTACCACAGCAACAGATTTGATCTGTTATGTTTTATATCTTTTTTAATAGATGATGCAAGTTACTGACAGTACTAGAGAAATATATTCGAAATTTTCTCCCTGCCACTATTCTTTGTTTCCTTGTCACATTTAAAAAGACAGGCAAGAATTGGATCAAAATAACCCAGATTTACGGTGCGTTAATATGTGTCCAACCTCCGTCATTATAACGGTATGAACTCTGCTGTGGACACTTTCAGTGAGTTTTATGAATGTCTGAGGAGGAATGGTAACCCATATTTCCTCAACAGCCGAAACCAGGAAACTTTATCCGTTTATCCCACGATGTAAATAATTTCCGCCGCACTCAAAGGTTACTTGTTCCGTTCTTTCTTTATATCGTGCCACACGACACTCACAACACTTCAAAAATTCGTTAATGTGTACCGTCTGATAATAAATCGCTAGGTAAATAAAAACTGAAGAATTACAAAAGGCGACTGCTTCTGTAAACCTTAAAGGTAGTGATTTTAGATGCTGGGATCTGGAGCGAAGTCGACGTCCGAACTCATCCCAAAAGTACTCCACTGGGTTCAGTTCAGGTAAGGACTCTGAATAGGCCAGTCCATTTCAGGAATGTTATTACCCACAGACCAGTGCATCACAGATGCTGCTAAAGGACAGGGCGCAGTGTCATGCAGAAAGAAATAGTGACCGTCTGCGAACTAGTCCTCTACTGTACGCAGTACACAATAGTGTAAAGTGTGTCAATTTCCTTCCACATTTAGCGTTTTGTTATGCACAAAAAGGGGGCCACATCATAAACTCGAAAAAAACTCCCATGTCGTAACACTGCCTCCTCCGTACTTTACTGATGGCACTACACGTGATGGGAGGTTTCGTTCTCGACGCATTCGCCCAAACCAAAATCTCCTACAGGCTGACTCCTCACTCCTAATCTCTCGCTTCCAGTCATCCACTGTCCAATGCCGCCGCTCGTTACAGAACCTCAGGCTCCTCTTAACCCTGACAATAGAAATGCGAGGCTTGTGATGGCCTGCTCGACCACTCTTGTCCCATTCTTTTTAACTTCATTGTTCTGGCGCGACTGCTGGTAGCACTTTGTAGCTCACGAGTAAAGCCTTGCCCTGTTTTCAAGCGACTTTCCACAACCACCTTCTGACAGTATATGAGGTCTACCTGGTTTTGGTGTAGCTGTGGTTGTCCCTACGTTTCCACTTTACAGTCACATCATCAACTTAAGAAAGACGTTTCACTCAGGTGACATCCAGTTACCAGTCCACGTTCCAAGTCACTGACCGACCATTCTGCCGTTACTTCTTCTTTACTGTCTACACAGTTTCCCCCACGTCCTTTCCTACGGGCAGGTCTGCCTCTGCTGACATCTAAGGGTCAGTTCCGCATTACAGATGGGTGTTCGGATACTTTTGATCAGATAGAGTACCTGATTTCGGCTTTCCGGGATCTGCATCCTGTTTCACCACACATTAAATGCATCTTTGCACGTCCTGTAACTGTTAATGCTTCATCTTTGTTAACCAGAAAAGAACTGTAAAGACTAGTAAACTCCACCGTGGAGACATCACGAAGTGTTTCAATGTAGCGTAGCCAATGCTGACGTGGAAGGCAGTTGTTCGTTTTGAAACATAAACAATTTACAAACAGGTGCCTCCCACACTTTGCTTATTCTAGACATCACACCGGTTTCCATATTCATTTCCGACCATTAGTTCCTTATCTCTAAGGAATTAGTATAATTTTGACTGTACAGATATGGATATCCTATTTATGTATTCTGCCAACATGCACCACTTTCCATCTGACTACATCTCGTACGCAGATGCCATGTATTAGCAGAGGTCATCAGTGAGCACTTTAAATTATATACCGTTTTTGAGAGAAATCCTTACGTAAAATTTTTAAGAGCTATACCACTTTAGACTGATAAGTCACTAAGTCACTTTCAGTAGGCCATAAACGCCTCTTGGCCGCTGACTACGTCAAAAAATGGCTCAATATTTTCTTGAGGTTAACAGGAGAGGAAATGTTCATTTCTGGCATATTCTCAAGCACCCATCGGCCAAGAAGTATTAATGGGCTGCATGTTGCACGTTTTTAGATTTAAGTGTGGGCCTACACAGTTGTGATAACTACGCCCAGGAGCAGTACGGATGTGCTGAACTCTTATTAGGGACGCTATGCTGTCGTTTCCACAGTTCTGTAATCGTTCCGCATTATTTTTGTGTGATGTCACTTGATAAGGCCTAAGAAGGCGAGATTTAAGAATCGCTAATGGAACGAAGTAAAGTACTGTGGGAGTTAATCCCTCTCTAATGACTGTTTCAACTCAGTCCATGCGGGTTTCTCTTTAAGTATCTTCAGTGGTCAATTTTTGGCCTCTTATGTTATTTCTATGCGTTCTTCTATACATACGCGTTCGAGTTTTAGTACACTGCATTGATCTGACAAACAATATTTCCTCATTTGCAGGTTTTTAAACAGCCGTCGACCTCTTATACTTTGCGTAAATTATAGAGTCGTAAAAGACGGGATAACTCTCATATTACTTGTAAAACAATAACTGCGTAAGGCCTGAAAAACAAAACTGCAATACGAAACATTGTGTTTATTTCGAATAAAAGTCTCACGATGGGAATGGCCTATTTCACGTAACATATTTTGAATGGTTGGCTATGCTTTGAAATAGAATTATTACCTGCGGCATTTACGCTTATTATCTGTGCAAATGGCAGAAAATTTGTGAATAATGTATGTAACTCTCTTAACACATCTGCATTACAATGAACACATTTTTCGTCGTATCTGAATTATGCCATGATTGAACACTGGTGAGGACCGAATACCGAATTACGCCAACAATTAAATTTGTCTGTATTACGCTGATTGCAAAAACGTAACTGAAAGCATATTTGTGGGTTGTGTACAGAGGGTTAAACAGCGGAAAACGAATTGTAGTGATGGGAACTTGTGGCTGTGTACATATCTGTCACGGTAAAGTAGATCAGTTCAAATGGTTTAAATGGCTCTGAGCACTATAGGACTTAACTTCAGAGGTCATCAGTCCCCTAGAACTTAGAACTGCTTAAACCTAACTAACCTAAGGCCATCACACACATCCATGCCCGAGGCAGGATTCGAACCTGCGACCGTAGCGGTCGCGCGGTTCCAGACTAGCGCCTAGAACAGTTCGGCCACTCTAGCCGGCAGTAGATCAGTCTGGAAACCTCCGGTGCAATCGCAAAATCTATAAGTGCTAATGAGATCTTAGACTACTAAAGTTTCTTCACGATTACTTCAGAAAATAAACTGGTTAGATGACAATCGGTGCAGTATTCGTACACATTTCTCTTCATTGTCTCACGTGTGTTCTTTCTCCTTGTACGTCAGAGAACAGTGCATATTTTTCTATTGTCCTTCATAGTCCGTGTTTCTCAGCCATAGTTACTAATTTATTTTAACGATTTTTTATTTAAGAAATAAAACCTTGGTTGCTGCGAGAAATAGGTAACCTAGGTAGGAAGAAACGGAAAGAATGTTTTGGTTTCACGTTCTGTCCTCATCGTCTGTAACCTATTAATCAACGTTCCCATTCTTCTAAACTAAGTGTTGAATATCTGGCAAGTAAAATCGTGGTTTTTGATGCACACATCGAGCATGTAATCGGCTCACTGTTTAATTCACAACGGATACTCATTCAGTAGACCTTCATAATGTACCAAACTGTGAACTCGACGGAGGATTTAGCTGTAACAATTCCCAGTTGAACCCCTCTATCCACTACCACCTAAAGTTCAGTACCGTTGCCACTAAGCTGCTATGTAGCTTTACACGTTGTCGCAGATACGGGAATGAACTATCGACTGTTTGGTCAGTGATAGAGCCCAGTTCGCTCTGCGCCTCAGACCCGTCACAGGTGAACAAAATGAGCTTCGCTTTAGATGATGGGCTCCCAGGTTCGAGTTCCGATCCGTCACGCAGCTTTAATCCGCCAGGACGTTTCAAAACGTGGCACACCTCCATGCGGATTGAAAATTACTGTCACCGCTTCGGTCTTTCAAAGTTCTTGTTCAAGACATCAACCCAGAGCGTCACACAGTCACCTCAGTGAACCACTCTCCCGTCTAGACACAGCTAATGCATGTCGTCTGAGTGAAGTGGACTCGTATTCGACAGGGCGCGAACTCCAGTCACTCTACGACCACTCACTTGTAGGTTTTCCGCAATGTAGTGGTTAAGGCGATACTGGGATTATTCATTTCACAGTGTTCATCCTGTTTCCTTCCCTGATCCGAGTTTGAGCTCCTCCGAGAAAATACGTGTTAGCACTAACTTTTTTCTTCTTTCTCAGCCTCAATAACACTACAATCACAACATTAATTTTGTGTTGTTAATGAAACAACGACAAGATCACTCAACAACGTAACCAGTTTATATCAAACAGTGGTCATCGTCATACTAACCACACACGCCGCATACAGCGTCACTAGGTACACGCAGTGCTTTGTTGTACTGTGTGGCAGGTGGATACAATCTGAAACTGGATCCTACGTGTGCATCTAGGACCAGATATAATGTTATATACCATCAATTTTGCGTCAGTGACAGAATACAACAATATAACGAGTCAATCCACTGATAATTATTCCAAAGAAGCAAAATTTTCCATCACCATTTGCTTAAGACTGATCCGTAATAGTTTAACTCCTTTGTTGGAGTAGCCATACTGCCCCTTAGCCCCAGAACGAATATGGTTTTTATGCAGTCAACTGCCATTTTGCGTGCTGCGTTACAGAAAGACTCATTAAGCCAGACGCGTTTTATTTTTTCTGTGAAAGCACATTTCGGTGGACGTTAGTTAATTTCCGGTTCGATCTCCTGCCTCCTTCCGTTGCTTCTTCTCGACGCAGTCACAGACTGAAAGTCCCACTCTCACCGAACTTCATTTTACGCACAATAACGCTGTTCTGCCGAATATCAGTGTCGCCCTCGAGATGTCAAAAGATCGCCGGCGAATCCTGAGAAATTACAATGTTATTCTAGTTCATGTTTGGTCTCATATGAAAGTTCATATTTTTTATTATAATTTTCATTTTTATGGAAATTATTTTTTTTAAGTCGCCGTTCCTCTGTTTATGTGGCACAGTTACACACTTTTAT
Source organism: Schistocerca serialis cubense (assembly GCF_023864345.2). Lineage (NCBI taxonomy): Eukaryota > Metazoa > Arthropoda > Insecta > Orthoptera > Acrididae > Schistocerca > Schistocerca serialis. Next base: position 422,895,511 of record NC_064641.1, read on the forward strand.
GAATTAACATTCAGGTTATATATCAAGAAACAAAACTGTATTCTGATAGTTATGACGTTAATTGTACACAATCGCAGTTTAGCTTTATATAACTTGATATAAGGCAGTGTAACGACGGGCTTGAATAACTGGTCGTATTGGCATCGACTTGATTACACATCTACTTCCCGCACAGAGTTTACAGTGGACTGTCACTTGAAACAGCGTTCGGTAAGTTTGCCAGTCAAATGCCGCAAGGTAGGCATTCCGAAGACGTATCTTCATATGGTCTTTATTTGACAGAGGTCAGCTATAAATTAAGCCGTAAAAAATGTACATGCGGCACTTAAGTTAAATAATATGATTAAATTTTTCTAAAATAACAAAAACGGAAGGTAAAGCACGTCTAAAACATAAAAAAACTGAGTTATACACTGAGATCAATACTAATAATTGAAAAAAAAAACAGATTTTAACCACACAGAAACAGCGTGATGTTTACATCCGAAATACACGTCAAAAGAGCACCGCCTACACAGGATTTTTTTTTCTTTTTCTTTCTGTAGCGGATCGAAGGAATGTTTCTGTCACTCTACTGTACTTCGTGCCCTCGAAAATAACGTGAGTAACATCTGCCGGAGATCTGCCGTTGTACCCATAAAAGGAAAGAGTCTAAAAAGTTAATTATAATCAAGTGGAATACGCTTATACCTTAAGCAACATTCATCAGGAAACATAAAATAGTTATAGCTGATTATACGGCAGCACATTATAGGTGTCATTAATAATATAGGTATCAATAATAAATATAAAACTGTAACTAGCCAACCTCCGTCATCGTCGTCAAGGGTAAAATGCGTTGATACAAATGAGTGAACTTAGTACACCGTCCATCGCTACGTTTCCTTTTGCTATGTGGACTGCACCCCACATACTGACAGTATGGCCACTGTTTAGTCAGTTAATTGAGGGGTTCATTTAAAAAAAATGGTTCAAATGACTCTAAACACTATGGGACTTAACATCTGAGGTCATCAGTCCCATAGACTTAGAACTACTTAAACCTAACTAACCTAAGGACATCACACACACCCATGCCCGAGGCAGGTTTCCGGACTGAAGCGCCTAGAACAGCTCGGTTACCGCGGCGGGCGATTCATTTTCCTTAATGCCCGATAACTACTTCGTAATAACGAATACCATGTTGTCATTCAATATAACACAGTTAGATGGAAGGTGTACAAAGGTGTACAGATTTCTACGTATACATATCTGTCGTCTTACATCTGGTATACTCTGTACAAACCACATAAAATATTTTGCGGATACTGTTGCCTCTCCACCAGAAATTTACGAGCACTCAGAACTCTTCCAGACTTGCTAGAGGTTGTGCCTCTCCAAATAAAACAGAATATGAATTTCATGGATTATGTGAATACAGGATTTTTCGTAACTTTTGTGACGCTCTGGTAATATAAACTACGATAGGATGGAGGATCTGTTACATGGTCTTCATGTTCCCTTGAACATAATTCCTTAGATTTTTATATGTGGATCTACTTAAAACATCTGCCTTATGCACAAGTCATAACCAGTGAAAAGGCACTTCATCAGTGAAGCACGCGAAACCAATCTACAACATTCTGGCTGTTTGAAATAATGTAACAGGCTAGCATCAGATGAGTACGTATACGAGTAGAAGCAAGCAGAGAACGTCTAGAATATTTATTCTGATTACGGCATTGGACGCCCAACATATTGTCTACCATGCAACTACAATAATGGCTGTTAACAGCAACAGGGAGTGGGAGTGGAGGTATCCAATGATGAACACAGAGGCTACGGAGCGTAGCTGAGGTGCTTAGTCGACGAGTAACTCAACGACGGTGCTAAGTGGTGTTGATAAAAAGCACAGCAATGACGACGATAAACAAATCAGACATTGCGCTATATCTTAAACAACAGCTGTCGAAGTCGAACATTAGTCAGAAAGGAACCCAAGAAATTTCGTGAGTGAGAAAGAAGTGTCAAAAGAAATGTTAGGATTCTGTAAGATGAGCCAGTGAAATTAGTTGTCTTACACACTCAACTGTACAAGAGGAATACAATGATCACGAGTGAAACTAGAATTGAATCAGTCGTCGAACCATGTAGTTCATCATCATCGTCGGACAGTGCGCCACAAATCCTGTCTCCAGTGAAACACAGTAACGGACAATAGTTGTCCAAGAAGTGGATACTAAACATAACTGCGTACATGGAAGATGATCTGCAGCATAGTAAAAAACCGTTAAGAACAGATTTTGAATAAGCCTGCAGCCGTATGAGCGTGTAGTGAATAAGAAAAACCATGGCAGTTGAAGGCAGGACAAGTCGCACTTGTTACAAAAACTGGTGTTTGCGCATTTCAAGGATGTTCAATATAATTTACAGTATGTGGTTGTCAGTGGCCTGCTACTTTATGCACATCAAACTGCGCATCACATAAATTACAGTGATTTCTAGGGAAGCAGTGGATGGTTGCATAGCTTCAATAATGCTACAAAACCGGAAGACGTAAGCTAACGAAATTTCAAACAAAGCGTCAACTTGACGACGCACAACAAACTGTGGAACCGGCCCGAAAATTTGTAGATGAGCTATACAAACTTATCCCATCGTTCAGTAAGGAACTTATCTTCAGCTCCGACCAATCGGTATTGGAAGAGGAAATGCATATGAAAGGAACCCTGGAAATTAAAGGAACCGCAAGAGTTGTTTGAGGACAAACTAACATCAATGCCTTGACGCATTCGTGTAGAATTATGCCGATTCTTAATCTGGATGGCTAATTGGCTTTTGAAAGTTACGGAACTTGTTTTCAACACCGACAAATCTGGATTTGAAGAGGAAATGCATATGGAACGAACCCTGGAAATTAGAGGTAACGAGATAGTTGTATCAACATCAACTAACATGTATGTCTTAAAGTATTCGTGTGCGATTGTGCCGACTGTTCATCTGACTGATAAATTGGATGGAAAGTTGTTCATTGTGCTGTGAGAAGTTGGAGTTGCTCTGACCCCTAAGATTTCTTTCTCGTGTCCGAGATCTTGCAAGGGCAGTAGGGAATATTTATGCCCCAACAAGCAACGTGGATAAATGCGCAAAATAGAAATACAACTCTTGTATGAGTACTGATTTTCGTCAATAACTCGTCAAAATAACTTTCTTTTGCTTGATTCTTGGTCCGTGTATAAGAATCATACTCCCTTAGAACTAACTTTCTCTCCTGGAAAGTGTGCGACACTGCAATTCATACCACTTGGAACCACTGGAAAAATGCAGCCTCTGGATGTTAGTTTTTTCCGTGCGTATAAACCATATTGCCATCTGAGGGCGTTGCTCCAGGGTATACGCAGCATAGTGCGACTTCAACGTGAATATACAGGGTGGTCCACTGATAGTGACCGGGCCAAATATCTGATGAAATAAGCATCAAACGAAAAAACTACAAAGAACAAAACTCGTCTAGCTTGAAGAGGGAAACCAGATGGCGCTATGGCTGGCCCGCTAGATGGCGCTGCCATAGGTCAAACGGATATCAACTCCGTTTTTTTAAAATAGGAACCCCCATTTTTTATTACATATTCGTGTAGTACGTAAAGAAATACGAATGTTTTAGTTGGACCACTTTTTTCGCTTTGTGATAGATGGCGCTGTAATAGTCACAAACGGCGTAGCGAAACCGCGCTGCAGGAGAAATTCCAACGGGAGACGAACAAAAGCAAGTGACACATTTTCGTCCCACGAGTGCGACACATGGAGAGGTCAAAGTACTTTAGGCGTCTTGAACAGGCACAAAACGTCCGACAGGCGGAAACTCTCTAGGAAGGAGAAAACTACTGAAGTTTCGATGCAGTTTGATAGAAGGGACGTTGCGATTGGTAGAGGGTGTTTCTACAAAACAAGAGGAACGCTCCTATTGGTCGGAAAAAGCCGTGACGTGAAAAGGAACCCAAGTAGAGGAAGGCAGTTCTGCCACGAGAGGACAAGAGAGAAATTTTGCGGGCGGACTCTTCTCTGAACTGACGTCAAGTGCAGAACGGAGCGCTTAACGCTCCGTACGACGCAGAGAAGAAATTGGAGTGGACACTGCATTCACCGTGGCTGCACTCCTGCTAAAATTAGCTGTAGCAATGTTTAGCTCCATCTGTGGAGAAACGAACCAGCCAAATTAGTTAATTGTTCTTCCGAGAACTGAGAGGGCACTATAATATGCACGCTGCTCCAACCATGTGCGTGTATATCGCCACATAATAAGACTAGGGCTGAGTACATGTTTTCTCGCATAACGAGAAACACAGGGAAAGTTTCTGCTGGAAGGTTCAGCAAAGGCCAGATTAGATTTGTAGGAATTTCAGTGGGAGAGAGCGACCTGGCAGACAGCAGCACATCGCAGCTTAAGGTAAACACCGCGTGCAGAGACGTAAATGTTGTTGGTTCCCCAGTGTGCATCCACTGTAAACCCGAGCGTCTTGGGTAATTTTGCGCTCAAATTTGTCACTTGACTAACCATCCACTGTAGACTTGATTGTCATCCTAAATAGTACCGAACTTTGAACCGGAATCGGACGATTTTCGTAGTGCTGACCAACATAATAACGTACGTGTAGGAGCGATTTTGTAAAGAAACATCCAATTACACTTTCATATTATTGTGCTTAGGATTAAAGTAAAAAAACTTCCAATTAAACTTTCATAATATTGTGGTTAAGATTAATGTCCTTTCAGAGAGTTAATATTTAACACGGTTGTGTATAAACTTACACTACTGGCCATTAAATTTGCTACGCCAAGAAGAAATGCAGATGATAAACGGGTATTCATTGGACAAATATATTATACTAGAACTGACATGTGATCACATTTTCACGCAATTTGGGTGCATAGATTCTGAGAAATCAGTACCCACAACAACCACCTCTGGCCATAATAAGGGCCTTGGTACGCCTGGTCATTGAGTCAAACAGAGCTTAGATGGCGTGTACAGATACAGCTGCCCATGCAGCTTCAACACGATACCACAGTTCATCAAGAGTAGTGACTGGCATATTGTGACGTGCCAGTTGCTCGGCCGCCATTGACCAGACGTTTTCAATTGGTGAGAGATCTGGAGACTGTGCTGGCCAGGGCAGCAGTCGAACATTTTCTGTATCCAGAAAGGCCCGTACAGGACGTGCAACATGCGGTCGTGCATTATCCTGCTGAAATGTAGGGTTTCGCAGGGATCGGATGAAGGGTAGAGCCACGGGTCGTAACTCATCTGAAATGTAACGTCCACTGTTCAGAGTGCCGTCAATGCGAACAAGAGGTGACCGAGACGTGTAACCAATGGCACCCCATACCATCACGCCGGGTGATACGCCAGTATGGCGATAACGAATACACGCTTCCAATGTGCGTTCACCGCAATGTCGCCCAACACATACGCGACCATCATGATGCTGTAGACAGAACCCGGATTCATCCGAAAAAAAGACGTTTTTCCGTTCGTGCACCCAGGTTCGTTGTTGAGTACACCATCACAGGCGCTCCTGTCTGTGATGCAGCGTCAAGGGTAACCGCAGCCGTGGTCTCCGAGCTGATAGTCCATGCTGCTGCAAACGTCGTCGAACTGTTCGTGCAGATGGTTGTTGTCTTTCAAACGTCCCCATCTGCTGACTCAGAGATGGAGACGTGGCTGCACTGGTACGTATTTCTCCTCCTTACACGAGGCATCACAACAACTTTTCACCAGGCAACGTCGGTCAGCTGCTGTTTGTGTATGAGAAATCGGTTAGATACGTTCCTCATGTCAGCACGTTGTAGGTGTCGCTCTGAAAAGCTAATCATTTGCATATCACAGCATCTTCTTCCTGTCGGTTAAATTTCACGTCTGTAGCACGTCATCTTCGCCGTGTAGCAATTTTAATGGCCAGCAGTGTAGATCCAAGAACAAATGGTTTCCCTGATGTTGGCAAGATGCTTTATCCATTGCGCTGTTTTGATGTTGTCGTGTTGAAAACGTTGTGAAAAGCTGCAATTTGGTGAGAAGTATTGCTACAATAAACTTGTCATTTCACTTCACACAGTTGTTCTCAATTCAAGAAAAAAAAACCACAAAAAACCACAACCCTACAACCATCTTCGTGGTAGACTGAAGGTATGTGACGGATCGAACTAGAAACAGTCAACTGCAGTGTTAGTGTTTGCTATCACCGAGTGAATTATATAGGTTCAACACGCGAACCCTATTAGCAGCGCTACTCTGTTCAGTTCCTCTCCTGCACATTTCAAATTTCAGAGAAGCGCTCCTGGATAACTTGTTCCTATATCTGGGAAGTACTTTCCATGTATTTCTACCGTAACTGTTCATCGATGATGTAGCGCATGCCCTACTAATTTGTCCCTATTTCTGATAAATATTTTCCATGTAGCTCTATCTTAGCTCGGGTGCTGACGACCGCGCAGTTTAGCGCCCCTCAAACCATAAATCATCATCATCTACCTTAGCTATTCTTGAAAGATGTAGCATATGTCTCTGAGCACTATGGGTCTTAAATGCTGAGGTCATCAGTCCCCTAGGACTTAAAACTACTTAAACTAACCTAAGGACATCACACGCATCCATGCCCGAGGCAGGATTCGAACCTGCGACCGTAGCGGTCGCGCGGTTCCAGACTGTAGCGCCTAGAACCGCTCGGGCACACCGGCTGGCTGTAGCATATGTTTAACTAACTTTTCCATGTTTCTGGTAGTTTTTTTCATGTACTTCTACCATAAGTATTTCTGGATGCCGTAGCCCGTATTCCTTAACTTGTGCCTATTTCTGGGCAGTCCCGTTCACTTATTTCTATTTCAACTATTCCTGGATGACGCAGCACATGTCCCACTATGTTGACTCCATTTCTGGTGAGTGCTTTCCCTTTAGTTGTCTTGTAACTATTTCTGGCAGACTTAGCAAATGTCCCAGTATCATGTCTCTGTTCTCTGCATGCTGCAGCGCATGGCGCACTTACTAGTCCCTATTTAAGGTACTTCTATCTTCACGTATTTTCTTTAGTATATCTTCATTTCTTTCTTTGTTTGTCTACTTAATGTTTATCATTATCGATAGAAAATATATTGACGGAATATTGCTTAACCACAACCCAGAGGGCCGGCGGAGTGGCCGAGCGGTTCTAGGCGCTACAGTCTGGAACCGCGCGACCGCTACGGTCGCAGGTTCGAATCCTGCCTCGGGCATGGATCTGTGTTATGTCCTTAGGTTAGTTAGGTTTAAGTAGTTCTAAGTTCTAGGGGACTGATGACCTCAGAAGTTAAGTCCCATAGTGCTCAGAGCCATTTGAACCACAACCCAGAGGATTACTTCGAGACTGAATGTCTGGCAAACTGAAATTGTTCGCGACAATGTTCTCGTAAGAATGGTCTAGTATTCTTCCTACGACCCGTGTATATGACACATCCAGTGTGCAATTATGTGGCAAAGTGCCACAATGGTAATATCACTGCGGTCATATATGAGGAAAGCAGCATTCATTTTTTCGTCCTTCTTTCCGTCATATCCTGTCTGTAAACTGAAGAGCGGGTGGGCGTGTCCCTCTTCTCTCTACCCAGCTACATCACAAGCAGCAACTACAGGCTGTCTCGCAATGTTACACAGATCCTCCCGCAGCGTCACTTTTGAATCAATGTCGTCGCAGTGCGCAGGCACGCCCGAGAAGTGTTTGTTTCTCGCTAAATATGGTAACCCTGTACAGAACAACGAAAGTGGTTAGTAACTTAACGAAAGGAGGAAACGAACGCGAATTGATTCTATGTAACTCACTGAAAGCCGACAGGAAACTGATGCTGAGTCACCCTGTAGGCCACCTGTTGTGTTCTTTCAGGAAAGGCCACATCACAAGAGCTGCTCTCCTTTCAGGCGAATGGACTTTATGCGAGTGGCAGGACACTTATTTCAATTAAAGCCAAATCCGATTTATTTATACATCTGCTTCCAACTAAAATACGTACTTAATGAGAACAGCTACGAATTTTGGGTATTGCTCTGTATATGAACGTAAGTAATTTATCGTGCAAATGAATTTAACATAGCATACCTAACGGTCTTTAAATAGATCTGTGTTTTCAGTATTAGAATATTTTCCATCTCCTTCCCTACCCCACACATGTATAAAGAAAACGTAATAAACAGAAGGATCTTCACAAGTTCATGCTTACTTTTTGTAATAAATAAAGGGATCCATATTTTGTCAAACAGTTCTTCATTTAGTCGACTAGATATTTGGAGTGTGTGTTATAGGCGTGAGGAACCTGACGTATAATTCAAGTTTCTGCCTTAAGTTGAGGCATACAGTCGTGGTGCTATAGTCATTTGTGCCGCCAGAAAATTCAAAACTCCAAGTAGGCATGTGGTGGAACATTAAAAAATTGGTTGGAAATTTAAAAGAAGCGGATTATCTTGCATATAAAGTGGCGGAAAATTTAAAAATTAGTAAGCAATCGTAAAATCTAAGATGGCGGAGTTCGAAATTTAAAAAAAAGGGCCGAGAAATTCAAAATTTAAGAATTGGTGGAAAATTGATCAGTCCAAAATGATGGAACTGATTCAGTTTTTCTTTACATCCTGCACCCTCTCTCTTACCTCGCCATCCAGTCATAGCTAAGTATTAAAATGAAGTGTAAAAATAGTGTCAAGTTATCTTCATTCTGTGGAAGTCAACGATAGTAATGTACACATACATACCTCCGTATCTGAAGCAGTTATGCTTTATGGCCCTGTTCGCCCCCTCTGCCCTCCGTTTTAGGCAGTTACATCCAACTATTAAAAACCCCTGCTTCCCTCCCTCCCATCTTTGCAGCCGATTAGAGAGTAGCATTAAAATGATGTCTAAGAAATGACGCCAAAAATGCACTAAAATTACGTAAGTTCAGTTAAAAAATCAGTGATATTTATTAATTCTGAGGAAATCAATAATATTTACATACCTCCGGCATAAAAATGGTGTCAAATTACATTATTTACGTGCACATATATACCTATGGTGTAAAGTTAAAGTGATGTCATGATCAAAGATAAGCATTATATACGTGGAATGGGTCTCTGACTTGCGTAAAATGTGCGCAAAGACATTTTTCTCCGTATTTCATACGTCAGATACTGTACTCATCAAACATGAACACTATATGGAAACGAGGGGTTAAGTCCATTTATAAATTTTTCAGGAGAGCAATTTTGAAGTTTGAAACGTCACAGTTCCAATGTTAATTAAAATTTACGTTTTTATGAGTAATTTATACAGTGCACTGAATGACTATTCCTTAATATTCCTTAAGAGTATTTAAAATATTTTAAAAAATTGGGCCCTACATGCCTATTTGTCTAAAGGTTTGTTTTTCGGTTTCTTAGTAAAACCATCAAATCAGATTATGAACTTCAGAATCTAATGTGATATCGAGATGGTATTTCACTTTATAACCGCCATGCAACTTCCACAAGAAAACTGTATTCAAGAGTGACTCTAGTCATGTGTCATACAGACTGTTCATGACTAATTGGGTTTTAGGAATAATATAGTTTATCAGTTTTCTGTTCTTATTTTGTATGAACGTGAATGAATTACAACGATTTTCAAGTCAACGCGATATTTTAGTGTCTCAGTTTTTGCATCGCCATTAAATCATAATGTATATATCTTCCAATAATCATTCAGTCAATGGTTACAACACATACAATAAAAATATAGTTAAAGGAACATAAGTTCAGTTATTACTAGTAAATCACGGTTTTTACACACCGCAGTTTGCATGGTTTATTTTTTGCTCATACAAAACACGTAATACAAACGATAAATTCATTTCCGGAAAGGGATGTTTGTAAAGTACTCTTGGGCCTCTGTATCACAGAAAACCTGCAGTTCTCGCAGATCACGAGACTGTTCTTCGGCAATGGATAGCAGTGTTAAAATATTGGACCCTTTATCTCTTATTAGCGTGGAACCTCAGTAGGTTTATTATTATAAAACAGGAACTGCTATTTCAGACAATGATATGATCTAGTTTAATTAGATTATCTATGACTAAATTCTTTAATAGCTTACCTTCGTAACAGAATGATGGGAAAAAAACTCTCCATCCGAATCCTAAACCATTCGTCCAGCGTAGCTGACGTGATGTAGGGCCCATTGTGTCACAACGTGTGATAAGCTTTGGATGACGGCGTTCTTCCTTCAGCTTCTTAATAATTCGAAATGGAACTGGGCGTTTTTGTCAGTATCTTGGTTGCAAGAAATCAGTCCACTTACTTATCACTGAGCCATCAACTTCAATAATGTAGAAACGAGTGGGTATCGCACGCTCATTTAATTATGTCCATCCAGTCCTTCGGAAGATCAGCTTTTATTTTACGTCTGATGAGTTCCATGAGTTCGTCGCTTTCCAGATATGAATTTAACCGTAACTGGGAGCACACGAATAGATTCACAACGCTTTGCATGATGGACAAGATACTGGATAAACCTGAAAAGAGCGTAGTTTTTGTTTTGAAACCCATATGAGTCACAGAAGATTTACAAATTTCAAACCTCTGGATCCAGAATCGTAGGAACAAACGGTGCAGGAAAGAAACTACTTCATCTGAACCTTTTTCCCCTATTGTTTCAGGATAAACATAAAGCGCTGCATTTCTGTCTGCGTGTCGATTTATTTTAAACAGATATAGAGAGAGCTGGCGCTTATAACAGACAAAAATGGTGCTACTGTTTGGACACGGGAGGTTCCGGTGGAAAATAATATGTCTAGGTTCAGAGCTTGTAAATTTTCTCCTTCTCTGCCGAGATTGCCTTTAATGCTGATAGACCGCATCTGCTTTTCGCCGGTGTAGCTCATATTCAGTATTCTCTCTCTAAATATTATTTTCGACGTCTGATCTTTCCTTTACATCTGTTAAATTAGTGAGTTGTGCCTCTAGAGCTTTGAAAGTTACATAAAATTTATCGCAAGTACTGTATGCATCACTTCGTGGGTAACCGAATGTGATGTTAAATTTTGTGTTAAATATTTTACGATAGATTTCATATAACGCTGGATAGGTAGGATGTGTCTTCTGAAACAACTTAAACACCTTCTTAATAGTTATTTATACTGTAATGGCTGGACCTCCTTTAAATGACATGATGTGAGTGCAGATGTTCCGCTCTTTTTCTGCTGAAAGTTTATTAGCTTGGTTACTGTGTTTCCCTGGTTTGTCAACTGGTAACATGCCTTCATTTTTAAAAGAATTCTTAGTTGCTTCTAATCTTTCATTTAAAATCCCATGCAGTGATACAAAGGGGTTTTCACAAGCAGTCAGTTCTGTTTTATTACTCTTACCTTGAAATGAAATTTACAGTCAAGCAAAGCAGCTATTGTCTGTTTCGGAATGTAATATTATCGGTAGAGTTCAGTCCTGTCAGGTGACAATTCTGCTCATTCCAGTCCTGAGGTAGACTGAAATTAGATATGAGGTTAGACTATTCTACACACTTAGCATGTCAATAGAATTCTTCTTGCAGCTGGAATGCTCTTCTATTTCGTGTAACGTAATTCTTACTCTTTTAGGTACTTCAAATTGTCTACCAGAATCCTGTTTTTTTTTTCTAGGCTTACCACTGCTGCTTGATTATGGATATTCCACTATCAATTAAAATACAGACCACAGCAAGCTATTACACGAAATTCATACCACCACACCACAAAGTACAGAAGCTAACATCAAGCATGCTCTGTATCAGCAGAAATCACGAACTTCGACAGTACAAATGAGACATCAACAATGACATTGGATTTTACATTGTCAGCAATTAAAGTTTCACGAATGTAGACAAAAAAACTCAATACAGCTCAGAAACCCACAATTGGAGGACTTCACTTCTCCTGTCGGTGTTTTGGATGGACGTGACCCTTTTTCTCGGTGTATACCATATTTTTATTCGACTGTAACTCTGAGATTAAGCTTGTTACATTCAGCTAATTTGACCAAGTTGAAAGCATGGCTGATGAACTACTCAAAGACGCTAATAACTCTTTTTTCGTCAACTTTGGTCTTAACCTCTTCTAACACCAAGATCGATTATAAGTAATTCATACTGTGTAATTTTATGTATGTAGCTATGAAATGTTTAGTCTTTACCGATTAATGTCTTTGAACTGCCAGAGGGAAGTGGAAGTTTGTGTTGGATATTTTGAAAAAAATTAATAGTGTGTTTAAATAATGAAACTTTATAAAATATACCTGTTTATAAAAGAGAAATTGTACGTAGAAAACTGGTTCATACCTAGGGAAGTTGTATTGTAAGAAAGGAAAAGGTTGAGGAAACCCCCTCCGCTACGGAAGTGGTGTGGCGCCCGGGAAAAGGTGGAACTGGCGGTCACTCTGGGCGGCAAGAGAGTGAGCACATTACGCAGTCAGCGGCCAGCAGTTGTACAGGCAACACCGCGGGTGCCAATTGAGGCATTCAGAAACCGGTTTATTAAGGAATAGCCTCGGATGTGGTTTCGGCTGTAAAATGGTGCTCTAGAATTTTGGAATGGCCCTAAAATGATTTATATGTCGCCAAGAAGATTTGAATAGAGCATTAAGCCACCAGAGGTGAGACCAGATAGCTGCCACGTGCTTGCCACCAATATTGCGCCACTGTTTCACCAACTTTAGAAATAAGATATGTTTACCAGTATGAACCAGTATGCTTGTGTGTGTTTTTGAATAATAATTTCAATGATAAAAAATTCGTGTTTGAACTTTGAAACTGTCCTGTTCATGAAACCAAGCAGGGTCCTATCTTAAACGTGCTAAAGACCGAGTATCCTGTTTATGAAGAACCACTAACTTGTTTCTTTTTGAATGTACCTAAGTTTCAGTGTTAAAGCATATAAATGTTGCTAGTTAAATTACTTATTTCACAGGTAAAGAGAGTGGCACATAATTTGGAACTTATAAAAATCTTTATTTTGCTTTGAATTGTTTCTACTTTGAATGTGCTAAAGTCTTAGTGCTAAAGGGCATAAATGTGGTTAGTTAACATCACTTGCTTCACTAGTAATAAAAGAGGCACACAATTTTGAACCTGCTTGAAACTTAACTTTACCCTGAACTTATTTCTGAAGTTAATTAAGAATATTGTTAGTGTAAATTGCTATAAAGCACTGAAAGATAAATCATTTCAAGTGGGGTTAGAAATCAGTATTAGTGTGATTCACACTGTATATGAAATATGGGTATAGTTTGCTTATAAAGGAAGTGACTCTTTATGGACCTGACTATATTCTTTTCTATTATGAGAAAGTTAAACTAAAGATAGTTTTGCTAGAGAAATCTGAAGTATTTCCATAAATGAGAGAGGGTAAAAAAAGTTTGTACAGTGTTATATATCTGTATTTGTGGTGTGTGTGTTAGTTCAAGCAGGACTCTTGTCATACTTCATTTATTCTCGTGAGGTCTTTGATAACCTTTTCGTGATGAAGTGGTTATTGGTTGAGGTGGTAATTATTATCAATAGGAATAGAGCGCTAGTTATCTTTCTGTGATTGCCAGTTTATGCCAATGATAACTACTTCTTACCACTGGTCAGTTCGTCTGGTATTTGTGCGTTCATTGCACTCTTCCAAGAGAGCAAGAATGAAACCCCCTTTTGCTGAATTATATTTAAAGTCTTTGAGATCAATGTTCCAAATTATTATGCCTAATTAGGCTGGCGACCGTTTATTATTTCATTCACGAAAAACTTTCACTACTTTCATTATTTCCTGAGGTAAAGTCTTTCAGCTTTCTATTAATAGTCATAGTCACGAAATTCATGTTCAATGCCCTCTGTCCATTAGGTTAACTCACGGTCAAACATTTCAAAATTCCTCCTAGAGGGTAACACTTACTGCATGTTAAGGTCACATTTGGCACAACGTACGTACATAGGTGTCATACTCTCCGTTCCGTGTAGTCTTCATATGTGATCTCTCATACGAAGTAATCGTATCTATCTCTGTATTTCATACGTCAAATACTGTACTCGAAACAAAGTTATACAAAGGTCACATAATAATCCTAGTTCAATGTTGGCGGCCAGTGCAGTACATTACTCTCAGTAGATAGAGATTTCTATTGGATGTTACAACATACGTGTGATTTCATTATTTCTTCAGTTATCGCTTACATACTCACTCTCATCTCCCCGATAGTACAACATCTCACAATCTTACAAATTCTTCAACTGGCAATAAATGTGAGTGATCTTATAGGCTTAAAATCCAGTAGCTTCCACCCGCTGCACATACACACTCTTAGATTCTGGTGGTACAACACTATCTAAGATCCAGTAGCTGGCCCCTCCTAGACATACATGCTATCAGCTTCTGCTGATCAGCCCGAGTACGAGACAGCACGGTACCCAATCCGCTCAAAAAAAAAAAAAATGGGTGTAAAGTGGCATGTCTATTGATCACGGGGATAAAGGTCAAGTGTTTTGCGTACCCACCATTTATACAGCTATCGGAAGGACGAGCATACTGTAGCTGTCCTACAGTACTGGATCAAACCTCTCCAGCCCAAGCAAATCGAACGAATCAGTGTTGTCTAGATTGGACGTTAGGCACCTTATAGAAGCATCATTTATTCATGAGCAGTTCCTGAGAAAACGCCGAAAAATTATGATTTATGGGTACCAAGAGTACAAGTTGTGTGAATGGCTACTTCTGTAATTTATATTCACGGAAAATCGTCGAAATTTATATCATATGATCTTAAGACGGTGTTATCGGGGGACCTTGAAATATTTCAGATATGATTATCCGTTACCGAGATAGAGAGGTTCAAAGTTACCGTTGTTATGCACGTAACATACACACGTAACATCTGTTCTGAGGCGTAATTGTAGTTTTAACTGAGGCAATTTCAGCATATTTTCACCAGTAAAACTTTATAACACAGGGCCTCTGCATGAAGGCACTTCACGCCTATACAAATATGACCAGAGTAGCTTTGCGGTGACAGAAAAAGGGCTAAAAAGGGCGCTAACGTGACTGAAAAGAGCTTAAACTGACTGTCAAAAATTATGTAAAACTGGAAAGACTACAAATTCAGTGAAATATTTCTAATAAAATTTTTACTATTTTAAGATACAAATCAATAGCCGGGCGTTTTTGATGAATTGCGATGGATGAACAAAGAACGCAGAAAAAATGTGAAGGAAACGATTTTGTATTAACCTTATATTATACGTACTCAGTTGTAGTTTATACTAAATGTCAAAATACATAAATGTGTTGAAGTATATAAACAAAGCGTCAAAACTTCACTGACCTATTGAAATCGTCTTACATAGGCAACACACACAGTTGTAGCAGGGACAAGGAGGGAACCAGCGGAAAATTCCTTCTGTCAGAGCACAAAACAGGTGAATATATTCATTTTTAAAAGACTGAGAGAAAAGTGAGGAACCAGCTGCTTCAATCCTCATTCTGTCTTCATCACCAAAAATTTTGTCCTCCCCCGGTAGCTGAGTGGTCAGCGCAATAGAATGTCAATCCTAAGGGCCCAGATTCGATTCCGGGCTGGGTCGGAGATTTTCTTCGCCCTGGGACTGGGTGTTGTGTTGTCCTAATCATCAACATTTCATCCTCATTGACGCGCAAGTCACCGAAGTGGCGTCAGATCGAAAAACTTGCAGCAGGCGAACGGTCTACCCGACGGGAGGCCCTAGTCACACGACATTACATAACCATGCGATTTTATTAGTGCTTTTTGTGCTGAAACTAAGTAGCACTGATGGTGGAAGAGAGAGAGGAGATAATACTAGTGGAAGGCAGAGACAGTGAAGGTGGAATAGTGAAAGTGGCAGTGAAGGAGAGAGAGAGAGATGGATGAAGACAGTAGCAGTGGGAGCGAACGAATGAGGTGTTACTGATGGTGATTGAGGAACTGTGGCAGTAAAAGAGACAGAGGGATGGATGGAGATAGATGCAGTGGGAGTAAATGAGTGAGGAGACAGTGGAAACGAAAAATATAGAGCGGAGACCATACTTAGGCCTGAGCGTCTGGACCCTCGAAGAAAAGCGAACTTTAACACGTAGCCATTTCGGGACGAAATTTTAAACACGTTAGTATAAGGAACGAAATAAGTTGGATGCCCAAAACTGTTGAGCTGCCGAGGTGCGGTGGAGACAGCGGGAGTGTGAAATGAAGAGACACGGACAGAGTGTAAGAGGGGATACACTAGCAGTGTGATATACTGTAAGTCAATGACAGAAAAAGGAGACAGTGGGACAGTGGAAGAGAGATACGCTGGGTGTCTCTCCTATGGGTCATCAAGCGCAGTTTCCCTTTTTTGCAATTTCCGTTTTTGCAACGTATAGCTTGTACAACCCAAGCAAATCCTTCTCATTACGTGTCTCATAAGACGCCCTGCATAGACGAAAAGCTTCGGTTTGTGTCCTATTACAAACAAAATGACTTTGAAAGTGGAATTTTACGTGCCCACTAGGTAGAGCAGTCCTAAATTAGTCTATTGCCTTATTCGTTTTATCGATGTACATTAACAGGAGCAGTAGAACATGAAGAATCACCAGTACTCCACCAGCGATTGAGGAACGCTGCTGCATGGCGAGAGCCGTCAGCCTGGGCGAGGGCGGTGCTGTGGCTGCTGGGGTACCGGTCATTCTTCGTGTTGTAATGTCACTGTTAATACACAGCGATAAAAGGAATATGGCACTGCAGAAGTCTGGGACCGTTCTATCGAATGGGCACGTAAACTTCCACTTTAAAGATAATATTGTGATTCTTGAGTTTCTCCAAGCGTATTTGATAATCAAAATATCCACGGGTGTACTTCCGGTCTACAGTGTCCAACGGGCACAATATTTCGGCGATCATACGTGTCGCCATCATCAGGTGTACTGACGGACTGAGCTCCTGTGAACGTGCCGGTACGGAGATCCGTACGCTATGGCCGCCGCCGCGACCGAACCCAGTTCCCCCTGAGACCGGCAGTGCACCCGTGGAAATTTTGATTAAAAATAATATTGTTTGTGACAGAAAACAAACCGACGATTTCCAACGACGCTGGGCGTGGGCGTTGCATGAAAGACATAATGAACAGAAAAAAGGAATTGCAAATATCTGCCGAAATACCAGAGACAATGAGCCTAATGACTGCCTCCTCATATAACTTTGATATTTTCTCTCACTCTCTTTCCACGTATACCTCACGATTAAATTTGATGGCACGTATATGTGTGGACTAACAGATAAGCTGGGCCTCGCTTCTTTGCGCCGCAGCTTTACGTTTAAAAAAATTCAGTAAATATCACTCTTTTAACGCACGCCATAATTTCACATAGCACTCGCTGTGACCTCGACGTTATCTCAAAAACTCACTTTGGCTCACCCTTGCTTTCCTCGCTACACACTCTAGACGTAAAACTGGATCTATATTTCGGCCGAAGTTCCTAAACTACTGCAGCAGCGAATACGATCCCTCACCTCACCAATAATCTGACGTGCAGCCGTCTCCTCCGCTTCTAGAGAAAATCTCAACTTGCTTCTCTGTGTGTGTTGTTGGAACAAGTCTCAGCTTGCTTCCTGTCAGAAGATACAACTGGTGTTTGAAGGAATGTGTTTGTACAAGCCGTGATGCGGCATATAAGATAAGAAACCTCTGCAGACTGGAGGAGGAAGGCGAGGGTGTAAAAGCAGAGAGCTTTCAACTTGCAGAAGGCATTAAATGTTAGGTCTCAGCAGCTGTAAACATCTTTTCCGCACCTGAGCTGGAGTAAAAGCAGAATTGGAAATTCAGCAAAAAAAGGTAAGTCGTCTTCTTTTTCTGAAACGTTTCTGCTGAAGCAGACTATCATTTGTTACGTTACATTTAATTTCTCATTCAGCGTTACAGGTCTGATTCAGCAAAAAATTTCCGGGAAAGCCCCTCTGTCAAAATTCTGCAGGGGGACGAAGGATATGAGAAGGAGAGATTCAACTCGTGGGGATATTTTTCTGTTGCTTCCGCAGAGCCGTAAACATCTTTTTAGCTCTAGAGCGAGAACAGATTCGTTTCATGGATATTCGAACAAAAAGTTGCAGTGATTCCATTTAATATAATTTACATCTTTTGAAAATATTACTATGAATTTGAACTGTATATACGTGAAACACAATTTAATATAGTGCTTTGCTGGGGGCTCTACTTCTGCAAATTAAAACATAATACAGATACATTTTTGTAATTTCTTTACTCCCTTACAAAACTGTGATAATTTTTGCACTCCACCTGTATTTGCTGCATCTGACCAACGAGACTGTTGCATGACAACATCGTTAAGAGTTAATGACAGATATGAATCCGTATGCCTCTCTTGTGTAAACATAGCTCCGACACACTATCAGTGTTTGTTCGTGTCCACCCAACAATGTTCCCGCAACTTCTCTCCCATGAGGCCAGAAACATTACTTTAAAAAACACATAATAAGTGTCCGTTATGACATGGATGGGCTAGGAAGTGGCATGGAAATGATGACACGGATACTTAACATGAAACCACCGTAATTATTCAATTAAAAAGGAATAAGAGGACCGACGCTTGCGCAACACAGTTGCTACGACAGCTAAGAAGGGAGAGAAAGTGAGTAACATTCACTTTTGACTCAAGACAAGAAAAGGAAGCGCACTCTTTTGTTCCATAGAGATCAAAAATTAATTACATATCATGTCCATTCAAAGATGAATCGTTAACATATAATTAAATCTTTTGCTTACATATAGGTTCACATCATGTTTCACATTTATTTACGCAGAGAAGGAAAAAAGTTATTCACTGTGCTCAAAGATGTCCACTAAGTATAAGGCTATTTTCGTTTCTTGTCGTTACAAGAGTAATACTTGAAAGTGTAAGTCACCTTTTTCTTCCTGAAACATTCTTGCTTATGCAAACTGTCGTTTGCTGTACAAGTATTATATCTATGTATGCAACTCAGACATGCTTTTTCTTATTTAATGTTACAGGAGCTAATCAAGCAGCTGGAAAAATGTGCTAGAAGTGAAGAATTTATGTGCAGTTGGGAGTGAGAGAGCAGAGTAGGAGAAATGTGAGTATTCTTGTTCTTATGCAGCCTACCATTCTTATACATGGTTCGTATCTATAAATACAACCCAGATATATGTTCTACTGAATATTACAGAATCTGCAGTCTGCTCAAGGATCTGGAAAAACCTGCAAGAAAAAGAAGCAATGGAGAATCTGCAGAGGAAAAAGTCCACCGCGGTAGGATAAATTTCATCGACTAACTCAATATTAATATTATTACAACAGGTGAACCGATAGAAAAATTCATTAAATTACAATAAATGATTTTGAATAGTCTTTACGTATAAGACAAACCTTGTGTTCAGATAAAAGGCTTGTATTTATGAAGCCTAGACGTTTCTTGTATGACTATTTTCACATTTTCAAAAATGGTTCAAATAGCTCTGAGCACTATGGGACTCAACATCTTAGGTCATAAGTCCCCTATAACTTAGAACTACTTAAACCTAACTAGCCTAAGGACATCACACACACCCATGCCCGAGGCAGGACTCGAACCTGCGACCGTAGCAGCCTCGCGGTTCCGGACTGCAGCGCCAGAACCGCACGGCCACCGCGGCCGGCTCACATTTTCGGGAGCAAAGGTTGTCAACTTAGCCAACCTCTTAAGACCAGTGGTCTGATAGTATGCAACTTTCTCCTGCTCAAGTCACGTCGGGAAAAGAGATAAATCTCAATACAAAGAACGCACCTCAGTTGCAGTCTTCTGACTTTACGCAGTAGCACTCAACCAGCACTTTTGAAGAAGAAGAGAAAAAGAAAAATCAGGTAACTTTCCAACTTTACGATTCTGGGTTGGCACTGAAGGAAATAATTGCACTCCAGGAAATAATTCAACTGTGGGTTAATGTTAACGAATATAAGGGGTTTTATAGAGGAGTAAGCACAAAGCTGCGGAAAGTCATAGCAACTAAACATGCAGTGATAACGTCCAGTCTTTGACATGCACGTCTCAAGGAGTCAGTTCTAGCAGGATTATGTGTAAATAAGAATGCTAATGATGCACTACGTGATCTAAATAATGTCTGTAAGCAAACAAATTAAACTTTGATAACATAACGTTACATGCAGGGCTCAGACACTTTCATGTTTTCGAAAAATAAAATGAAGACGTCTCTGTAAATGCCTATGGCATCCAATATTAAAATTATTGATAGATGACTGTGGAAGATAAGAGAGAAGATAAAGAATTCCGAGTACTGCATATAACAGAATACCACAAACAGAAATATATAAATTTGTTGATGTAAGCTGAAAATAAAAGTTATTTCGACTACATAAAAAGCTTCTCGATGTTAGCACGCAGTAATATGACTGCTCACCGTGAGCCCATTTTCGTATGTGAACGCTGCATGTATTATTGTCATTCCCAGGAAAAGTCGAAGCCCATCTATTTGACTGCGTACAGTTTAAACTAGTCACCTGTAATGTACCCACTGGCAAAACGAATTTATAAAATTTACACAGTTTAGTAACAAACTGAGGATGCCTTTGGTGCTTTATGCTGATACAGAATGCATACTGGAACCAGAAACTGGATGCAGTTGTAGTAGTGATTCTGGTACTAATTCCGCACTACATGCACTGTAGCTATAACGAGGAACGTTCCAAATTTAAATTGTACAGAAGCAGTGATTGCATCGAATGGCTCACTTATGACGTTATAATTCAGATGTGCTATCTAAACTATTGTCAATGTTTTTATTGTAAATATAATATTCTTTTGTTTTAGAAATCTTTAAATAGCATGTGACATTTGGAAATATGATGTGTGTTCTACCCCGTATAAATTATTTTGTGTTATGATGTATTTATTACGGGTTAATGCCGTTAGAAAATGTTAGGTAAAGCAATATTATTCGCAGAGATCAAAGACTTGTGTAGGAGGGCTGTCTCTGGACGCGAGTGTGACGTCAGAGCAAAGAGCACAGGAGACGGACTTGGTTGTGAGACGTAAGAGTCAACACACGCAAGTGGCCTGCATTATCGGGCCTGTTTACAAGAAATACAAAGACCTTAATGGTAAGTAAAACGAAGTTTGTCATAACGCCATACAAAGCACTGTTTTAGGTAAGACTGAGTATGGGTTTCACATATTAAGTATGAAATTGGCCTTCAGAAGTACTAATACACTGACAGCGAATTTAGGCCAGCAAATAGGCGAAAACAGAAAAGATAATTTCATTGGTCCCAGCGTATATCAATAAATGTGCGATAATTGTGAGAAGTTTACATCCGATTGAGCAGGTGGCCTTTTTCGACATGATATCGCGAACAAAGAAGTACCCAAAATAGAACTGCGTTTGGGATACATTTAAAAATAGCGAACATAATATCACGAATGTCCAACATAATATGAAGGTACTCCATAATGCCTCGAAAGGGAGAAAATAGAGTTATTAGAAGAGATACAGATTTACAGCAGTGATAAAAGGTTGTCTGATTTGATATTAAATGACCAAACAGAATTTAGTTAAAGTAGCATTTACAGCATTACTGATGAAGTGGCATAACGTCAGTGTCACCCATCTCTAACGAAATTGAAACTTCCTGGCAGATTAAAACTGTGTGCAGGGCCGAGACTCGAACTCGGGACCTTTGCCTTTCGCGGACAAGTGCTCTACCAACTGAGCTACCCAAGCACGACTCACGCCCCGTCCTCGCAGCTTTACTTCTGCCAGTACCTCGTCTCTTACCTTCCAAAACTAACAGAAGTTTCAATAGCCAGTATTGTTCTCCCCTCTCAGAAAAGGAATCCGGAACAATAAGGAACCAACAATCTCGGTGAATCTTGACTTTCGAAAAGTTGTAGAATGCACTGTTGTCCTTCCAGGTACGTAATTCATTTGGGGGAGCTTTGTTAATATCATCGGTTATTGTAACTCTATAAAGAAAAAGACTAAGCGACTAAGTCATTTTAGATCGACTGTAGGATCACTTAACATCCTGAGACGTCTCATTTACTTGTGAAAAATCTTTTAATGACTAACGTTTGAGTTTAATTGCACGTTGATATAATTTATGCGCAAAACATTCACTAAGTATAATTTACACGTAATAACAGTAATTCATTGTTTTTAATCAGTTTCAGGCAAGTATGATGACCTGTACCGTTTACTATCTCCTGTCTTCGTTTCACAAAAATCTGCTATATATTGCAGATACTGTTTTAATAACTTCCACTGCTTACGAATGAAAGCGTCTGACAATCGGCCCACTATCCAAAACAGGAAACACTGAAGAGCAGTAGAAGTTCAGGAAGAGATTTAGCTGTACCCAAGACACCGAAGATCAGTCTTTTAGGTCATTTACCAGGGGGGGCCACATGAAAGGAGTATGACAGTTTTGTTTTTGTTATAATATTGTAACAGCTAATAATCATTAGCATGGTGATAGTTTAGTAAGTCTTGTCCACTCATGCGTGAGTTTATTTGCTCTCGAGACTTTTGAATATCGGCAGTTTGATTTTTTAAAAGTTAAATTAATCGCTCTGGCGTGAAATTAAATCTCGAACCGCGTAAAACTTTTTCCTTCAACATCACAAATAACTAGGAAGATGGAAACGAAGAAGAGCGCCTGGCTTTTTAATTTCAGTTTGTAGAAGTTCATCATTTACTTGCTCCTGTGACATTGAAGTGCTGGCGCAGCCATTTATGCTGCAGAAATACGGCAGATGCAGTGGTGCCCGTACAGTTGCACAACGTAAGATACTTTTCGGAGAGCAACAAATTATACTCGATACATTTGTATCGCTCTGTCTGCTAGCTTTCCCTTTGGCCCCAGTGTATGACAAATCTGTCTTATTTAAAAAACGTATTTAATTTTGTATTAACCTATCCGGCTAGACCTCTTCAGTGTTCAATTGTTTGTACTAATAATGTATGACTGAAATATTCCATTCAGATTTCTTTTTTTACAATACTCATATCTCCATTACGTTAAAGCCCACAGTTATATGACTTCATCCTCCGACGTGTTTGTAGCTTTACAAAATGGTTCAAATGGCTCTGAGCACCATGGGACTTAACATCTATGGTCATCAGTCCCCTAGAACTTAGAACTACTTAAACCTAACTAACCTAAGGACAGCACGCAACACCCAGTCATCACGAGGCAGAGAAAATCCCTGACCCCGCCGGGAATCGAATCCGGGAACCCGGGCGTTGGAAGCGAGAACGCTACCGCACGACCACGAGCTGCGGACTATAGCTTTACAAATCAATGGAACATGCACTACTAATATGAGATCCACTGTGCAAACTCAAGAAGATTCGTTGAGACAGCTATTTAGTTTCAGAAAATAAAAAAGAGAGAACCACAGTGTTACCCGATTTTGTGTCAGAAAACAGATGTACTATAAAAGTTCTAGAAGAGCATGAATATCACAAGACCGGAAAAGACACCAGTTCCCAAATGTGAGATGCATCAGATCGTTAATCAGATATCTGACTCCTGTAATCTGAAGAGAATAGTAATATACAGAGCAACAGAAAAAAAATGGATAGTTCCCGCCTGCACGCTTTCAAAGAACAATTTCATTCCACTTCGGAAACATCCCTCATTTTTGTCCGTGAAGACGCTCACAGTAGTTACTAATTACATTTATTCGTAATTTGTCATATAACTCCCCCTCCCCTTCCCTATGACCCAGTTTGAGAACTGTCTGACAACAGCTAAGTAATCGCTCTATTTAAAAATATTTCGAAGACATGAAAGTATATTAAATAATATAACCCTGATTTAATCGTTGACAAGGTACTGATGATATGTGTAGTGTGTCTATTCGACATGATGGTGGCGTGGGCTCCTGCTAAACAAGTTACTGTGAGATTGGAAAGGTACTGAGTGACGTGATGTAGGTGTCAGAAGGTGGTTATAATTGCAGATAGGTGATATCAGAATGGGATGCAAAATGTAGTGTGTGTCATAGTTTGTGGGGTATCCATTTCAAGAATGACTACGTAGTCTGGGAGTAGAGCCAATTAAAATTGCTCTGGGAAAGAGTATGAACCGTTTGGAGGTAGGAGGAGGTGAGTGTTGATGTGGAAGCTACCAACAGACACGGTTTCCAGGGGCAGAGAGATGATGAGATGGTGGGATTCACATTGACAGGAGGGCAGGTGAAGATGTTCTAGATGTTTCAGGAACAATGAAAACTCTATAACACAGGGTAGGCACGGAAACTATAACAGCGTGCAAAAATTAAAAGGAAAGAATGTCATCAAGTATTTGGAAAGAGTAACAGAGGTCAAAGCAGCATTTTCTTAAGTGTTGTAGTAAACTGACGAACAGAAATGCAAATGGCTCCACGCCAGTAGCCGAAACGTTACTACGCTTCTTGAGAGTCACTAAGGAACAGAGACATCGTCGGACAGGAATAATCACTGGCAATGATGGACGACATGAAACAAAGTACGTACGTAACAGAGTGGAGTGGCATACTTATAACGAAGAATGGTAGAGATTTCACCACATGAATAACGTTCATGTTTGACACAGATCAGACTCCCAAAATAAAGATGGACATATGACTCATTACGGATATGCCATCCTCGGGCGTTAATTCACATTTTGCACCTGTTATTCATGCTGGCTACCAAATTGTTGAGTTCTAGGGAGATATTGTCCCACGTCTCTCTCAAAGCGATTTTCAGTTCTTGAACGGTTTGGGAAGGAGGCGTTTATTGAGAAACACGTCTGCCAAGAGCATCCCAGGAATGCAGTACAGGATTTAGATGCGAGAAATACGCAGTCCGTTCCACACATTCAGAATCTTCACTTTGCAGTGTGTCCAACACCACAACTTCCATGTGTGGCCTGGAAATATCGTCCATAAAGAGAAAGTACGAACCTACCGCATCCCTAACAGACGGAAATGATCCAGAATAATCTCCCTGCAGTACCGCTGTCCTGTGACGTCTACGTGATTAATCTGCTTTTCGCAATAAACTGCCTGGTAGAGGGTTGAATGAACCACCTACAAGCTGCCTCTCTACCGTTTCATTCTCGAAAGGCGCACGGGAAAAACGAGCACTTGCATTTTTCTGTGCGAGCCTTGATTTATCTTGTTTTATCGTGATGATCATTTCTCTCACTGTAGGTGGGTGCCAACAGAATGTTTTCGCAATCCGAGGAAAAATGGAAATGTCGTGTGGCTACGGCCTCCCGTCGGGTAGACCGTTCGCCTGGTACAGGTCTTTCGATTTGACGCCACTTCGGCGACCTGCGTGTTGATGGGGATGAAATGATGATGATTAGGACAACACAACACCCAGTCCCTGAGCGGAGAAAATTTCCGACCCAGCCGGGAATCGAACCCGGACCCTTAGGATTGACAGTCTGTCACGCTGACGACTCAGCTACCGGGGCGGACTCAATCCGAGGAGAAAACTGGTGAGTGAGAAGATCCCGTCGCAACGAGAAACGCCTTTGCTTTAATGATTGCCACACCAATTCACGTATCATGTCTGTGGCACTATCTCCCCTATTTCGCGATAATACGAAATGAGCTGTCCTCTTTGAACTTCGTCGGTGTCATCCGTCAGTCCCACCTGATGCGGAGTGAGCTCGCGCAATATGCAGCTGTGTTCGGCCACTGTGCATAGTGCTTGCCCACACTATAACGCTTAGAGCATACCGATGACGTTCATGGACAGTCTGTGGTGTGTAACGTGCTCCCATCTCTCTCTCCACTAATTGGTGGTCAGAATCATTTGCCACAGTGAAGCGGGATTCGTCGAAGAACATCACTCTGGACCACTGTTGCTGACCGCAAACAACGTGCTCCCTACACCCACTAATTCTTTATCGACGATGGCGTGTTTGAAGTGGTGTGCAATTAACAGGCTTCCGAGCATACAAACCAGCCTTATTTAATCGCCGTGTAATGGTTCTGGCATAGAGCGTGTACTAGTAACGGTTGCAAGTCCTGTAGCGATCTGCTTAGGAGTCAGATGTATGTTCGTTTTCGCCACTATGTGTAAGTACCGATCGCCTTGTTGTGTGGTGGTCCACCTGCGACCTCCGGCATGCCTTTGCATAGTTTTTCCGCCTTCAGTGGCTTTTTTTATCGCGAGATGACGCTTTTGGACACACCCATTACTGTGGACACAGTAGTAATACTTTGACCATTTCAGATTCGCCCAGCTGCTCGTCCACGATCGTAAGCACTCAAGTGATGTCTTGCAGACATGTTGCCGTACCACAAATGATGTCGCAGTTCGCCAAACTATATCAAACACTGCACTGCATGAACTGTCGAATGCGTACAGACCGTTCGTGCACAGGCTTTGCTGCAGTTAAAAAGTCCTGCTCTCTACACTCCCTTTTACTAGGACTGATCGGGTGGTCCGTAGCAATTGTCGGTTGTTCCTTAGCAATTGGCAGCTGTTCCTTAGCACGTGTCAGTTGTTCCTTAGCAACTGTCAAGCAGTGTATTACAATCTTTCACAAGTTACTAGTACAAGAATAAAATAAGGACTGATTTGACTGGGTTAGACATAACTCAGTAATTGGGAATATAGGGGGCAATTAAAACAATTAACACTGTGTTACATGTATGCGTGGGCAGCTAATGTCAGCTGTTGGCGGGATGAATCGACCTCCTGTTGGCTCTCTCGTGTTGTCGAATGAATGTTGGCTGACTGTCGGCACTTCTCATCGTAACGTGCCCCGGTATTTAATGCAGCTCTCCGAGTAGCTTAACTTGTTTGTTATCTCAATCTCCCTGCCTAATTCTTCTCCATCTAGAGTGGTGTCGTGGTTTTGTCGTTAGGCACGGCATATATATTGTGTACTGATTAGCTTGCAGAGGTGGTGTCAATGATACATTTGGAAGCTGAGATCAGAAGCAGGAAAAGTAATCGGATTGTTAATAATTCACGCATCAGAGAGTAAGGAAGATCGTCCGGCGTGGAGTGGAAAACGAGAATGCTACAAAGTGACAGCGGACATCAAAATGGATTAAGGGATACACCTCAAAGTCTGAACACTCAGTCAACTACTACTGACATGCCTCCAGAAGGCAAAATCAGAAATGTTTATGCGAAACAGCATGCAAATGAGTTAGCGTGATGCATGCAAATCTCCTGAAAGGACCTCATGCATGTCTAGTGGTTCAAATGGCTCTGAGCACTATGGGACTCAACTGCTGAGGTCATTAGTCCCCTAGAACTTAGAACTAGTTAAACCTAACTAACCTAAGGACATCACACACATCAATGCCCGAGGCAGGGTTCGAACCTGCGACCGTAGCGGTCTCGCGGTTCCAGACTGCAGCGCCTAGAACCGCACGGCCACTTCGGCCGGCCATGTCTAGTGACCTCGAAATTTATTTCTAATCGTTTGTTAATCAGAGTGCCACGGTGTGAACTCCAAATGATCTCCGAAAGATTTCTGAAATCTCCGACTGGTTTATTCATCTATCTCTTCCCACTCACTGACTGATCTATCTGACGAAAAAGATGGAACTCAGTCCTGAAGACTGCCCCTGCTGGACAGTTTTATTCATTTTCTTCAACGCTGGGTAACTGCTGCTCCCAGTCTTTGGACAGAGTGCCAATGTCTCTGATCTTTCAAGTCACGAAGTGCCTGATCGCGGCTGGCATATAACCCGGGAACTCCCACCTCGTCCTCAAGCTGGACCCTGTTGTGGTGCTTCCCAACATTAGTTGCTGGTTGCCTGGTTCCCCACTTACTTGATGTTCTTGTGAAGAGAGCTGAAAATTATTTTAAGTGCCTCTCTGTTTTCCTGAGTTACCGAGAAGTCTACAGACCATCCATCTTCTTTTGTAATGGGAAAGCCTTTAAGCCATCGCTCAAATGCCTCAGGCACTCGGAGCACGGTGGTATCTTTCGGCTGCCGGATACTGATTTCAGAGTGAAGCAAACACTTCAGTTAGACCGTATTTACATGTATTGTTTCTTTCAGGAAGTATCAATTTGTTCAGGTGTGGCCTAAGTCCAGCTCTTTTGTCTTGAACGTTGGGTTGCGAAGTACTACAGAGTGGGTGGGTCCCCTAAATACCTTTTATTTTGGAAGATGGTCGTAAGGTTTAGTCCCCATGGTTGGTCAGTAAGCCTACTATACAGTCCCTTTGGGATGTTTAGTAACCGGAGATTGAAAGTAAGGTTTTCATTGCGTGTTAGTTCTAATTATATTATTGTTACACAATGGGACGGCACCTTACATGTCATCACCAACTTCACACAAATTTATGATACATTCAAGGCTTGACTAGAAATTAAAATGGCAAAACTGGCAGTTCCAGATGGCCAAGCGTTTAGAAGAAATAGCATTTTTGGCATGAAGCGGATGATTCATATGTCATTTATTTTAGTGTAGATTCCACACAGCGGTTGGCGCAGCGGAAAGTGTCCAGAAGAAGTAATTTGAGGATTCTGGGGGGGAATCCCTATGTGAACTTTTTTTCTATTTTTACGTTACTTACAATGCAAATAAACCTAAATAATGCTCTTAGACATGTGGGAGGACTGTCAACATGCAGAGTTAATGCACTCCGCTTGTGGCACACTACAAGGTCTACTTTTATCGTCAATAAAGAATTAGAACAAAAAGCAGCAAAAATACTTTTATCTCATTGAGAGAGCAAAAGAAACCACATCACGAGAAGACAGCATAAAAATACATTCCATTCTACATCACCACCTACCCTCACGAATATTTGGCGAAATGATGTGTTACGCTTAGTTTGCCACCAAACTGTGCGATAAGAGAGAACCTTTTATTTGTTTGTCTTTCTATAGAATCTTTAAGCACCTGTAAATTCCTTTCTGAAATTTATTTGCGATCCCAAATTTTTCTTTGTATACGTAAAAACTTAAAATAATTCGTACAAGAACTCGATCCACGCCGGCCGGTGTGGCCGTGCGGTTAAAGGCGCTTCAGTCTGGAACCGCGTGACCGCTACGGTCGCAGGTTCGAATCCTGCCTCGGGCTTGGATGTGTGTGATGTCCTTAGGTTAGTTAGGTTTAATTAGTTCTAAGTTCTAGGCGACTGATGACCTCAGAAGTTAAGTCGCATAGTGCTCAGAGCCATTTGAACCATTTGAACTCGATCCACAACCCTCTGATTTCCGTGGCGCACTCTTTCCGCTGCTCCAACCGCTGCCTGAACTCAACCCTAACTGAAATGGCTTGTGCCTCACCTAATCGGCACCGAAAATGCTTTCTCTTCTAAACGCTTCGCCATCTGGAGCTCTCATTTCTGTCACTTTCAGTTCTGGCCAAGCCCTGCATACACTATAAATCTGGACGAAGTCGGTGATGACGTGTAGAGGCTGCTCCCTTGCCAATCAGGTGGATTGGATGGTTCTCATCCGTTTCGTATAGTTCAGTTTGTGAGGTTGATGGAGACGTACAGAGCTAAATTATCAGGTGAAGTTTTTTGGAGTAGTTGAAGATATTGTTTGGGCGAGTGGTAGCTGGAGAGTGGTCTGAACGACAAGATGGATAATACAATCGGCATATTGGTTTACAGACGTGGAACGGACTGGATCTAGGCCATTGTCTATGCTCGAGAGATAAAAAAAAGCGATGATAAGACGGATCTCTATAGTCTGATGTAAAGTGCTGGAGTGAGTGTTGCTAATTACGTGTGATGGACGCTCTGAGAATAAACGCGCGTTAGTGGTATTTTAGCTGGAGGATGGAAAGACGTATGCGGTATTAGGCTTTTCAGGTGTCTAGGTATTGGAACAAGGAGCTCGGCTGTTGATATAACAGACGTATTTGATGTGGAATGTTGCAGATCTAACTAAAGTTGTTTTTTATTACATTTCAGAGCCCAACCATGTTACGCTGAAAGTCCCACGTACAGAAAAGCTGGAAAAGATGGACAGATCTACAGAGAGAGAGAGAGAGAGAGACAGGCGAAACCACGCTATCCCTCAAAATCAATGTCGACAATGAGAAACTATTAGGATCTTATCTGCGCTCGAGACGGGCGAAACCACTCTGTCTGAAAATCAGTCTCGGAAATGACAAACCATTAGGATTTTGTCTACTCTCAGAGGCCCATAATGAATGTTTGTCACAGCTGTTAGTCCTAGCGCCGGCCAGTGTGGCCGAGCGGTTCTAGGCGCTTCAGTCTGGAACCGCGCGACCGCTACAGTCGCAGGTTCGAATCCTGCCTCGGGCATGGATGTGTGTGATGTCCTTAGATTAGTTGGGTTTAGGTAGTTCTAAGTTCTAGGGGACTGATGACCTGAGAAGTTAAGTCCCATAGTGCTCAGAGCCATTTGAACCATTTTGAACAGGAGATCTCTCTGGATACGTGGATGAAAAAATTTCATCTCTTTCGAGTTTACTTCGTATATCCTTAGCATGTTCAATTCCAGGCTGTCGATGTCCCTCTGAAGACCTTCAAGTTTATGTGCAACACCGTGAGACGACGTTTGAGCACACTGTCTTGCTGATATATGTCGCGACTTCAACGTAATATTTTACCTTGCCTCTTACACTTTTTGTATAAATGATGGGAGACTTTTGCACCTTTATGAACAGTTTCTTACCTCAAAAACAGAGAGTCCTATGAACCTCTTTTCACTCCTCCGACCTCTTTTCAAAAGGCCAATACTCGAATAGGCTATTACGACTGCTGCCGACAGTATTTCGACATGAAACACTTGCTGGGCTCTAACCCGAGTTGCCTAAATTAATAGCCTGTAATGGTTACCGTGCGTTGACAGTGTAGGCATTGAGCATTGCATTGCTATTTGTCGAAGAAACACATTATCATTCGCAGAGTCATACTTTGTCTCTTTAGGAACCACTGAAGTGGCAGTCATGCTGGAAGAGCTACAATACGCGATGTACATTTTGGAAGGCTTATTACATTATCTGACTTCTGTTCCAAAGCATAGATGGGAAGTAATCTGTTATGAGTGCTCTTTGTTGCTGTGAACGTACAAAATCCAACAGATGTTCAGGCAAGATATTTTGCCGAACGTTCAAAAGTGAGGTTGCGCCAATCTATTGCTGACAATTTCCTTTGTATCAAAATTCTCCTGATAAACTTCTCCGACGGGCTGTGTCCACCTTCCAATGGCCCTTGCAAGACTTGGTCGTGTAACATGGATTATATACATCGGAAAATCGAGAGAGAGATAGAGAAAGAATATATTCGCTTTAGATTCAGGTTGTCTCATCAAATGATAAAGTGACCAGTGTTAAAAATTCAGTGAGGCGTCGCTCGAACTTCATGTGGTGCTTGTGTGCGGATCACATGACCACCATCTCGAGAAGTTACACATCAAACGCTGGCGACAGCGTGCTTGTGTTTAAATCCATTTAATACTTGTCAGCCCACATGGTTTCATTCCACTCCGTTTGCAATTAATTTCGATACTATGTTGATTTTCTGGGAAGCGTGTATCTAAGCACTATTCTATGAAGAAGTGGCTAGATTCAGTTTGCACGTTTGCAAGGTTCTTTTGAAAACATATCGATTTTAGCAAGTTTCGTGCACGTCACCATCCACCATGAAGTACCTACAACTGTTGGAAGTAAACAAACAAAGTTAGAAAAAAATAACGACACAGAGATTACAATTCTCTTATTCGACCAAGAATTCCAAGCTGAAAAGTACGCAGTGTGGTCTGTAATATCCCAAAGCTTGAGAAACTCTATTGTAATTATTCGATAGCAGTGACAAAGAAACAATTTAGTTGTTAATGAAGTTGGTAGCTAGTCTTGTTACGCGCTATTCTGGTGGCTGCGTACCTGACTAGACGTAATACGGAATTTTCCAAACTAAAGGCTGAAGTGTCGTTTTGGATTCATAATACTTAAGTTTCCTACGTGTGAAGGAAATTTACTTTTTTAAGAGATAATGTTCTTAATAAATGAAAGGAAACTGCACATTGGTGCGAAAGTTGTGCCACGATTAACACTCGTAAGGCAATATTTTCAGAATATCTTCTCCCACGCTATTAAGACTAAAGATTAAATTGTGTGGCGCTCAAAAGGTACAATATATTTGCAATAAGCAAACCAATAGCAATGTCTTCTAACAAATTATTGAAACTAAAGATCAAATTGTGTAACACTCAAAAGTTACAGTATTAGCAATACGCAAACCAATAACACTTTCTATGTATTTCTTATCCTCACACTGGTTGAATATTTCTCCACAAAGAGCTTATACTTTTACAAGGCATCAGAGAAACTGGAAATGAGCTTACATGTCTGCTTGAGGCCTGGACGAGCGGATATGTGTGTCAAGGCCAAACGCTAACTGGGTGGCATATGATCTTGGTAATATTACACGCTGGTGTTTAATGGCTCGCTGCGGAAAAGTTGTTGCTACTGCTAGCTGCTACTGCAATGTAGAAGTTACCAGTATCATTCCGGCGGGGAGTAAAGACGAAGCGACCCCATTTGTCACGCCAAACAAGTTTTAATTCACCCTGGATCTTCTCTCTGTCTTCTCTTCCACTCTAATGATGATAATAAATATGTAACGAAACTTAAGATTTAATAAAGTGAGTGAATAAGGATGAAAATCATTCTCGTTGCAATACCTTAAAACTTTAGAAGAGACGAGAAAGGAAAGCTATGTTATGGGAGAAAATACCATAAATATCGCTTTCAAAATCAAGCTACCAGTGAGTCCGAAACGGAAAGTAAACGGTAAGTGTGTAATACCTACAGTGTGTCTTGTACTTCAAAGGCGAAAAACTTTCAAAGTGAGTAATGGAGAGATAGGAGTACATATAAGAATTATTAGGAGAGACAAGAAACAAAATACATAGATCAGGAATCATACTACAGTGGAATACACACGTTTCTGTAATAAAGAGGACATGAATCTGAGAAGAAGATGTAGCTAGATGAAAGGATGGCAAATGAAGGAAGTTCTTTGCTAGATACCAAGAAATAAGAAACGATAAAGACTGCGACCTAAAGGACGAGCGTACTGGTAAGTCCGTAATGCGTGGAGATATTTGGAAACGGCCTCCAGTCAGCTAAATTTAAATTTCAGGGAATCATTCATACAGGATAACTGTACAAATATACCGTCATTTGACCATCGGACGGACTCCTGTATGGACGGCAGGTAACATGCATCCCTGGTGTACAGGGACAATTGAAAGATTTGAAAGCAAATGATTGACCAAGTCCGGATGGAATCCCAATTTAGTTTTACAAAGAGTACACTACAGCATAGGCTACTTATCTAGCTTGCATTTAACGTGAATCTCTCGCTCACCACAGAGTCCTAAGCGACTGGAAAAAGTGCAGGTGACTGCAGTGTACAAGAAAAATAAAAGAACGGACCCGTAAAATTACATATAATTACCCCTAACTTCGGTTTGTTGCAGAATTCTTGAATTTATTTACAGTTCGAACATAATAAACTTTCTTGGGGCTGGGAAGCTTATGTCTACGAATCATCGCTTGTGGGAATCTCAGCTTTCCCTTTTCTCACATGATATATTGCGAAATATGGATGAAGGGCGATAGGCAGATTTCTATATTTCCGGAAAGTATTTGACACGGTGCCCCATTGCAAGCTGTTAACAAAGGTACGAGCATACGGAATAATTTGAGATATGTGAGTGGCTAGAAGACTTCTTAAGCAATACAACACAGTATGTTGTCCTCGACGGCGAATGTTCATCTGAGACAACGGTATGTTCAGGAGTGCGCCATGGAAATGTGGCAGGACCGCTGTTGTTCTCTGTATTCATAAATGATTTGGCGGACAGGATGGGCAGCAATCTGGGGTTGTTTATTGATGATGCTGTGGTGTACGGTAAGGTGTCAAAGTTGAGTGACTGTAAGAAGATACAAGACAACTCAGACAAAATTTGTAGTGGGTGTTATGAAAGGCAGCTGGCTCTAAATTTGGAAAAATGTAAGATAATGCGGATGAGTAAGAAGTTCGGTTATAGTATTACTAGCGAACTGATTGACAGAGTCAAGTCGTTTAAATATCTGGACGTAACGTTGCAAAGCGATATGAAATGGAGCAAGCATGTCAGAACTGTGATAGTGAAGGCGAATGGTCGACTTCGATTTATTGGGAGACTTTTACGAAAGAGTGGTTCACCTATAAAGGAGATCGCGTACAGGACGCTGGTATAACCTATTCCTGAGTACTGCTCTTTTCGAGAAACGCTGTTGAGAAAATTTAGAGAAGCGGTATTTGAAGCTGACTGCCGGACGATTATAAGCTGCCAACATACATTACGGGAAAGTACCAGAGGATAATATAGAAATTAGGGCTCATACGGTGGCATATAGGCAATCGTTTTACCCTCGCTCTACTTGCGAGTGGAACAGGAAATAAAGTGACTAGTAGTGGTACAAGGTAACGTCCCCACGCAACATACGGTGGCTTATAGAGTGTCTGTGTACGTGCAGTTGTAGGATGACGACGACGAGAGACTGGAGGTGTTCAGGCAAACAACCATGGTTTCTAAATTCCCATTACACACCTTGGAAACTTATTTTGGAGAACCAGTGCATGTTATTGCTAACAGGTACTTATTCATGTTCAGAAACGTGTCTTTTCGACTGTGACTCCGGTAAATACTATGTCTGTGACCCAATTAATGTACAACGAGTAGACTTTGACGAACTATGGCAATTTGGGGAGCCATCATATGACGGACATTTTTATTTAATTGTCGTGGTCGCAAAGTTTTTGAACAGAATTAGCGGTTTAGGTATACGATCGCCAACCTCAGAATCTGTCACTCTGATTCACTGCAACAAGCTGTTTCTGTATAGCAGATGAGAGATTTTGTAGAAGGCTATTGTCTACCGAAACCGGTAGTTCTGCTCGTAAACTCTGCGATTAAGACAACCACATAATATATTATGTTACTGAACCACACAGACATGTTACATGCTTATTGTCTCTTCTGGCATTGATGGACTGCACATTCCACCAGTACTACAGGCGTTGGCGTTGGCCACTGTTACCGCAGTAGTTAATTAGTTAGAAATTAGGTTATTCCAGAGTCACAGTAAATTTAACTCAGGAGATTGAAGAGCTAGGAGTACATTAGTTCACAGTGAATTTCCGAATATGAAGTCTTATTCAGACGCATATTTCCTTGGTTTCCATTACAAGCTCTCAATGTCTGTTACAGGAATTTCGCATGACTGTAAACGACCTATCTAGAAGTCTGCCTTTATGAATTTCACTCATAACTCTAATGCGTAAGTAACACGTTGAACAGAGCCGTAAAAACTTGTTAATCAACAATACTAGGCCAGGGATTAACTGTAGAGCAGCCAAGTTCGTCTTCGAGGCCATTGTCGCAAGCTTGTATCATGAGTGGATTTTTTTTCTTTTTATGGGTTGTGGTGAAACAAGAGCTGTGTCTTTAGAGAGTTACAGAGTGGAGTGAGTGTGCCAAATCTTACCCCAGTTTACTGATAATAGCGCCAAGTCACCACAAAGCGTCTGTGCGTAGCACACAAGTTTTGCACCATAATTTAAGAATTGAATTAAAAGTTAAAGTTGCTTTTCCAAGCTTTGATACCATGTGCTTTAATATATTAATTTGTAAACTTTCAAAACTCAGAATGATCAGATCAATATTTTTCCCTAAACACACCGTTTTAAGAAAACAAAGTTGCACTAACAACTGATCATAACGAGCAGATGTATGTCAGTATTAACTGGCACAAGTCTCAGAGTGATTAAAGAAATATTTTGGTGAGAATCCGCGTTTTTAAGAAAAATTGAAGGCGCTGAATATTAGACTTATAAATATGAAAATTTGTATGAAGCTTCCGTTCAACATGTTGTTTGTTGTTGTTGTGGTCTTCAGTCCTGAGACTGGTATGATGCAGCTCTCCATGCTACTCTATCCTGTGCAAGCTTCTTCATCTCCCAGTACCTACTGCAACCTACATCCTTCTGAATCTGCTTAGTGCATTCATCTCTTGGTCTCCCTCTACGATTTTTAGCCTCCATACTGTCCTCCAGTACTAAATTGGTGATCCCTTGATGCCTCAAAACATGTCCTACCAACCGATCCCTTCTTCCAGTCAAGTTGTGCCACAAACTTCTCTTCTCCTCAATCCTATTCAACACCTCCTCATTAGTTATGTGATCTACCCATCTAATCTTCAGCATTCTTCTGTAGCACCACATTTCCAAAGCTTCTATTCTCTTCTTATCTAAACTATTTATCGTCCATGTTTCACTTCCATACATGGCTACACTCCATACAAATACTTTCAGAAACGACTTCCTGACATTTAAATCTATACTCGATGTTAACAAATTTCTCTTCTTCAGAAACGCTTTCCTTGCCATTGCCAATCTACATTTTATATCCTCTCTACTTCGACCATCATCAGTTATTTTGTTCCCCAGATAGCAAAACTCCTTTACTACTTTAAGTGTCTCATTTCCTAATCTAATCCCCTCAGCATTACCCGACTTCATTCGACTACATTCCATTCTCCCCGTTTTGTTTTTGTTGATTTTCATCTTATATCCTCCCTTCAAGACACTATCCATTCCGTTCAACTACTCTTCCAAGTCCTTTGCTGTCTCTGACAGAATTACAATGTCATCTGCGAACCTCAAAGTTTTTATTTCTTCTCCATGGGTTTTAATACCTACTCCGAACTTTTATTTTGTTTCCTTTACTGCTTGCTCAATATACAGATTGAATAACATCGGGGAGGGGCTACAACCCTGTCTCACTCCCTTCCCAACCACTGCTTCCCTTTCATGCCCCTCAACTCTAATAACTGCCCTTTGGTGTCTATACAGATTGTAAATAGCCTTTCGCTCCCTTTTTTTTACACCTGCCACCTTCAAAATTTGAAAGAGAGTATTCTAGTCAACATTGTCAAAAGCTTTCTCTGTGTTGTTGTGGTCTTCAGTCCTGAGACTGGTTTGATGCAGCTCTCCATGCTGCTCTATCCTGTGCAAGCTTCTTCATCTCTCAGTAACTACTGCAACCTACATCCTTCTGAATCTGCTTAGTGTATTCATCTCTTGGTCTCCCTCTACGATTTTTACCCTCCACGGTGCCCTCCAGTACTAAATTGGTGATCCCTCGATGTCTCAGAACGTGTCCTACCAACCGGTCCCTTCTTCTAGTCAAGTTGTGCCACAAGCTCCTCTTCTCCCCAATTATATTCAATACCTCCTCATTAGTTATGTGATCTACCCATCTAATCTTCAGCATTCTTCTGTAGCACCACATTCGAAAGCTTCTATTCTCTTCTTGTCTAAACTATTTGTCGTCCACGTTTCACTTCCATACATGGCTACACTCCATACATATACTTTCAGAAACGACTTCCTGACACTTAAATCTATACTCGATGTTAACAAATTTCTCTTCTTCAGAAACGCTTTCCTTGCCATTGCCAGTCTATGTTTTATATCCTCTCTACTTCGACCATCATCAGTTATTTTGCTCCCCAAATAGCAAAACTCCTTTACTACTTTAAGTGTCTCATTCCCTAATCTAATTCCCTCAGCATCACCCGACTTAATAAGACTACATTCCATTATCCTAGTTTTGCTTTTGTTGATGTTCATCTTATACGCTCCTTTTAAGACACTGTCCATTCCGTTCAGCTGCTCTTCCAAGTCCTTTGCTGTCTCTAACAGAATTACAATGTCATCAGCGAACCTCAAGGTTTTTATTTCTTCTCCATGGATTTTATTACCTACTCCGAATTTTTCTTTTGTTTCCTTTATTGCTTGCTCAATATACAGATTGAATAACATCGGGGATAGACTATAACCCTGTCTCACTCCCTTCCCAACCACTGCTTCTCTTTCATACCCCTCGACTCTTATAACTGCCATCTGGTTTCTGTACAAGTTGTAAATAGCCTTTCGCTCCCTGTATTTTACCCCTGCCACCTTCAGAATTTGAAAGAGAGTATTCCAATCAACAGTGTCAAAAGCTTTCTCTAAGTCTACAAATGCTAGAAACGTAGGTTTGCCTTTCCTAAATCTTCCTTCTAAGATAATTCGTAGACTCAGTATTGCCTCACGTGTCCCAACATTTCTACAGAATCCAAACTGATCTTCCCCGAGGTCGGCTTCTATCAGTTTTTCCATTCGTCTGTAAAGAATTCGCATTATTATCTTGCAGCTGTGACTTATTAAACTGATAGTTCGGTAATTTTCACATCTGTCAACACCTGCTTTCTTTGGGATTGGAATTATTATATTCTTCTTGAAGTTTGAAGGTATGTCGCCTGTCTCATACATCTTACCAGATGGTAGAGTTTTGTCAGGACTGGCTCTCCCAAGGCCGTCAGTAGTTCTAATGGAATGTTGTCTACTCCGGGGGCCTTGTTTCGACTCAGGTCTTTCAGTGCTCTGTCAAACTCTTCACGCAGTATCGTATCTCCCATTTCATCTTCATCTACATCCTCTTCTATTTCCATAATATTGTCCCCAAGTACATCGCTTTTGTATAGACCCTCTATATACTCCTTCCACCTTTCTGCTTTCCCTTCTTTGCTTAGAACTAGGTTTCCATCTGAGCTCTTGATATTTATACAAGTCGTTCTCTTTTCTCCAAAGGTCTCTTTAATTTTCCTATACGCAGTATCTATCTTACCCCTAGTGAGATAAGCCTCAACATCCTTACATTTGTCCTCTAGCCATCCCTGCTTAGCCAATTTGCACTTCCTGTCAATCTCATTTTTGAGACGTTTGTATTCCTTTTTGCCTGCTTCATTTACTGCATTTTTATATTTTCTCCTTTAATCAATTAAATTCAATATAACTTCTGTTACCCAGGGATTTCTACTAGCCCTCGTCTTTTTACCTACTTGATCCTCTGCTGCCTTCACTAATTCATCCCTCAAAGCTACCCATTCTTCTCCTACTGTATTTCTTTCCCCCATTCCTGTCAACTGTTCCCTTATGCTGTCCCTGAAACTCTGTACAACCTCTGGTTTAGTCAGTTTATCCAGGTCCCATCTCCTTAAATTCCCACCTTTTTGCAGTTTCTTCAGTTTCAATCTACAGTTCATAACCAATAGATTGCGGTCAGAGTCCACATATGCCCCTGGAAATATCTTACAATTTAAAACCTGTTTCCTAAATCTCTGTCTTACCATTATATAATCTATCTGATACCTTTTAGTATCTCCAGGGTTCTTCCATGTATACAACCTTCTTTCATGATTCTTAAACCAAGTGTTAGCTATGATTAAGTTATGCTCTGCGAAAAATTCTACCAGACGGCTGCCTCTTTCATTTCTTAGCCCCAATCCATATTCACCTACTATGTTTCCTTCTCTCCCTTTTCCTACGCTTGAATTCCAGTCACCCATGACTATTAAATTTTCGTCTCCCTTCACTATTTGAATAATTTCTTTTATAAGCTTTCTCTAA
Organism: Schistocerca serialis cubense; assembly: GCF_023864345.2. Taxonomy (NCBI): domain Eukaryota; kingdom Metazoa; phylum Arthropoda; class Insecta; order Orthoptera; family Acrididae; genus Schistocerca; species Schistocerca serialis. The sequence continues at coordinate 422,934,987 of NC_064641.1, forward strand.
GTCTACAAATGCTAGAAACGTAGGTTTGCCTTTCCTTAATCTAGCTTCTAAGATAAGCCGTAGGGTCAGTATTGCCTCAAGTGTTCTAATATTTCTACGGAATCCAAACTGATCTTCCCCAAGGTCGGCTTCTACTAGTTTTTCCATTCTTCTGTAAAGAATTCGCGTTAGTATTTTGCAGCCGTGACTTATTAAACTGATAGTTCGGTAATTTTCACATCTGTCAACACCTGCTTTCTTTGGGATTGGTATTATTATATTCTTCTTGAAGTCTGAGGGTATTTCACCTGTCTCATACATCTTGCTCACCAGCTGGTAGAGTTTTGTCACGACTGGCTTTCCCAAGGCCGTCAGTAGTTCTAATGGAATGTTGTCTACTCCCGGGGCCTTGTTTCGACTCAGGTCTTTGAGTGCTCTGTCAAACTCTTCACGCAGTATCATATCTCCCATTTCATCTTCATCTACATCCTCTACCCTTTCCATAATATTGTCCTCAAGTACATCGCCCTTGTATAGACCCTCTATATACTCATTCCACCTTCCTGCTTTCCCTTCTTTGCTTAGAACTGGGTTTCCATCTGAGCCCTTGATATTCATACAAGTGGTTCTCTTTTCTCCAAAGGTCTCTTTAATTTTCCTCTGGGCAGTATCTATCTTACTCCTAGTGAGATAAGCCTCTACATCCTTACATTTATCCTCTAGCCATCGCTGCTTAGCCAATTTGCACAACCTGTCAATCTCATTTTTGAAACGTTTGTATTCCTTTTTGCCTGCTTCACTTACTGCGTTTTTATATTTTCTCCTTTTGTCAATTAAATTCAATATTTCTTCTGTTACCCGAGGATTTCTGTTAGCCCTCGTCCTTTTACCTACTTGATCCTCTGCTGCCCTCACTATTTCATCCCTCAAAGCTACATATTCTTCTTCTACTGTATTTCTTTCCCTCATTCCTGCCATTTGTTCCCTTACGCTCTCCCTGAAACTCTGTACAACCTCTGGTTTAGTCAGTTTATCCAGGTCCCATCTCCTTAAATTCCCACGTTTTTGCAGTTGCTTTAGTTTTAATCTACAGTTCATAACCAATAGATTGTGGTCGGAGTCCACATCTGCCCCTGGAAATTTCTTACAAATTAAAACCTGGTTCCTAAATCTCTGTCTTACCATTATATAATCAATCTGATACCTTTTAGTATCTCCAGGCTTCTTCCATGTATACAATCTTGTTTTATGATTCTTGAACCAAGTGTTACCTATGATTAAGTTGTGCTCTGTGCAAAATTCTACCAGGCGGCTTCCTCTTTCATTTCTTACCCCCAATCCATATTCACCTACTACGTTTCCTTCTCTCCCTTTTCCTACAACCGAATTCCAGTCACCCATGACTAATACATTTTCGTCTCCCTTCACTATCTGAATAATTTCTTTTATTTCATCATACATTTCTTCAATTTCTTCGTCATCTGCAGAGCTATTTGGCATATAAACTTGTACTACTGTAGTAGGCGTGGGCTTCGTGTCTATCTTGGCCACAATAATGCGTTCACTATGCTGTTTGTAGTAGCTTACCCGCATTCCTATTTTTTTTATTCATTATTAAACCTACTCCTGCATTACCCCTATTTGACTTTGTATTTATAACCCTGTATTCAGCTGACCAGAAGTCTTGTTCTTCCTGCCATTGATTATGTAACCCCACTGAGATACCTATACTGGTTTTCGAGTAATTTGCAGGAAACTAAATTTATAACTAAAACGTCCTTATTTGTAGCGGACTAAGTATCTGTTATGTTAATGCTAGAAAGTTTTGGTTACAGGACGTGATGAATCCTATGCAATAATAGAGCTATAACAAGTTTCGACGCCTGGATGTAAATAATAACAAACACAAGATCTCTTAAAGTTGTAGTTCAGAGGTCATGTTCTACTGTCAGTTCCGTTCTGAAAATTCTAGAAGGCAAAGTTTAAATGCAGCCGAGCTAAACCTTTTTCTGTGATTTTTACCAACTACATGCATACAAAAATTACGAAGATTCTAAATTAATACACAACAGTGTTATAAAATATTATGTGACCGAGAAGGCGGCCGTTTCGAGGCTGTTGCCGTGGGCGTAGGGCCGATGACAGCAGGTCATCCCTTGGCCGTCCGCTGCGCCACATATGTAAATACAGCTCGAGAGGCGGAAATGACACCTGGAGAATATCAGAAAAATCTAACGGCAACTCAGCACAGTGGAAAAGTGGTGCCGCCAAAACAAGCTATCACTCAACGCAGGAAAGACGACATCCGTCTATTTCACTAGAAAAAGAACTACTCTCCTAGAACGGCTACACCTGAATGCACAAGAATTGCCCTGGAGGAATGAAGTCAAGCATCTAGGTGTCACAATAGACAGGGAACTGAATTACCACCAGCACATCAACGAAAAAAAGTCTAATGCGCTCAACCTTGCTAAAGCCCTATTTCCAATCTTTAAAAGCAAAAATATGACACGAAACCAAAAGGACCCCCTACAAAACAACAGTCCTCCCCATCATGACCTACAGTTGCATATCATGGGGAACAGCTAGCAAAACCAAAAGGTATGAACTGCAGACAGTACAGAGCAAAGTCCTTCGATGGATCCTAGACGCTCCCCTATGGACCAAAACTACAACCCTCCATGAAGCCCTGGAGATGGACACTGTCGAAACAACAATAAAAAAGTTTGCCACAACGGTCTGTAAAAAGCTGGATATATACAGAGACACCTGCAAAACATCGGAACAATCCAACCAAGAATATGGCACAAACAAAGAGTTCCACGAACCATCAGAGAGCCAGCAATCTATATTCGTGCCCATCAACAGCAAAAGAAACCTCGCTCACTTAGAAAATCACCACCTAGGATAGGCTAAAACTCATGGTGATAAACCAGTTAGAATAGGCTTACTAAAAACCATATTCGATCAGTAAGATGTAGGATAAATTCATGGCATGGTAAAAACCTATTAGAATAGGCTAACCAAAAACCATATTAGATCAGTAAGATAAAGGATAAATTCATGATGTACAATCAAGTAAAATAGGATATCCACAAACACAAGCTACAAGTGTAGGACATGTAAGTAGTTAATCTTAGATATAAGTCAAACCAAGTCAAACATTGGAATATTGACAACAACGCTAGAAAACGCATGAAAGAAGAAAAACCAAAGCCTGAATCCAATGAGGCACAGAATCCCACCAATGGCGGCGGATTGGCGAACTTTTAAGTTCGATAATTCACGATTCTGTTCCCAAAAGTTTAACCAAACGGTGCCACCACCACCACAGCATAAAAAAAAAAAAAAAATGTCAGCCACTGTAGGATCCGCGTCAGTCAAACGCCAGAGTTAACGCTGCCTAGGATGACCTCAGAGACAGGCTGTTACTAAACGCATATTTTCAGTAATGGAAAGTGAACTCGCGAGGACTGTACACCGTCCTGGATCGCTTAGATTTCGCAGAAGTAACTGTTAGTGTGCCACCCGTAATGTTAACAAAATCCGCGTGTTAAGTGGTGACAATTATTTTCAACTTCTGTGGCGCCATTATTTTGTTTATCAGAAGTCAGGGCGAAAGATAGGAACTTACCGTAGAGGTCGCCTTTAAATGGCTTATAGTGCTGTGTAGGTTAGTGACATTAATTGTCAGTTTTAACGTAATGAATATTATAATGTTGAGCGTGTGTAACTTTACCAATTATACACTCCTGGAAATGGAAAAAAGAACACATTGACACCGGTGTGTCAGATCCACCATACTTGCTCCGGACACTGCGAGAGGGCTGTACAAGCAATGATCACACGCACGGCACAGCGGACACACCAGGAACCGCGGTGTTGGCCGTCGAATGGCGCTAGCTACACAGCATTTGTGCACCGCCGCCGTCAGTGTCAGCCAGTTTGCCGTGGCATACGGAGCTCCATCGCAGTCTTTAACACTGGTAGCATGCCGCGACAGCGTGGACGTGAACCGTATGTGCAGTTGACGGACTTTGAGCGAGGGCGTATAGTGGGCATGCGGGAGGCCAGGTGGACGTACCGCCGAATTGCTCAACACGTGGGGCGTGAGGTCTCCACAGTGCATCGATGTTGTCGCCAGTGGTTGGCGGAAGGTGCACGTGCCCGTCGACCTGGGACCGGACCGCAGCGACGCACGGATGCACGCCAAGACTGTAGGATCCTACGCAGTGCCGTAGGGGACCGCACCGCCACTTCCCAGCAAATTAGGGACACTGTTGCTCCTGGGGTATCGGCGAGGACCATTCGCAACCGTCTCCATGAAGCTGGGCTACGGTCCCGCACACCGTTAGGCCGTCTTCCGCTCACGCCCCAACATCGTGCAGCCCGCCTCCAGTGGTGTCGCGACAGGCGTGAATGGAGGGACGAATGGAGACGTGTCGTCTTCAGCGATGAGAGTCGCTTCTGCCTTGGTGCCAATGATGGTCGTATGCGTGTTTGGCGCCGTGCAGGTGAGCGCCACAATCAGGACTGCATACGACCGAGGCACACAGGGCCAACACCCGGCATCATGGTGTGGGGAGCGATCTCCTACACTGGCCGTACACCACTGGTGATCGTCGAGGGGACACTGAATAGTGCACGGTACATCCAAACCGTCATCGAACCCATCGTTCTACCATTCCTAGACCGGCAAGGGAACTTGCTGTTCCAACAGGACAATGCACGTCCGCATGTATCCCGTGCCACCCAACGTGCTCTAGAAGGTGTAAGTCAACTACCCTGGCCAGCAAGATCTCCGGATCTGTCCCCCATTGAGCATGTTTGGGACTGGATGAAGCGTCGTCTCACGCGGTCTGCACGTCCAGCACGAACGCTGGTCCAACTGAGGCGCCAGGTGGAAATGGCATGGCAAGCCGTTCCACAGGACTACATCCAGCATCCCTACGATCGTCTCCATGGGAGAATAGCAGCCTGCATTGCTGCGAAAGGTGGATATACACTGTACTAGTGCCGACATTGTGCATGCTCTGTTGCCTGTGTCTATGTGCCTGTGGTTCAGTCAGTGTGATCATGTGATGTATCTGACCCCAGGAATGTGTCAATAAAGTTTCCCCTTCCTGGGACAATGAATTCACGGTGTTCTTATTTCAATTTCCAGGAGCGTAACTATCAGCTAGAACTCAAAATCTTCATCTATGATCATAGTCCTGATCCTACGGAACGAACAGAGAACAGAAACACTTCTTTCAGTGGTCTGGACGACAATGTGGACTTACAGACTGAGAGCTATGGTCAGTATGTTCTCTATCACTTTCTGGCTGACCACAGAAATAGTTTACAGGCTCTCGTAAAAGACGGCGAACAATATTCCAATATTTGCAGCAATTTAACAATATTCTAAGATTCCAAATATTTTCTCCTGTTACTTACGAATGATTATATATATTAATATAATTATAATTAGTAACCCACTGCCCCACAGGGTCATCAGTGTTTTGTGTGATTTTATGAGGGTCCCCAGGGCTTCCTCCACTGTGGATTCATGCTAAAAGCGGAAATAAACTCCCTAACAGTGTCTGCGATCATTGTGGATTTCTACGAACAAGTAATACAATTTACTGTATTACGAGGTTTGGACACTGTTCTCATCAAATCAAAACATAGAATTCAAAAAAAGTTCAGTGTTAGCAGCGATAAAACGTATGCCTGATTGTTGAATTGCTGTCGATGACACTATCAGTGAATAATTGGCATTAACACATTATTTGCCCTACATCCGTATTCGTAACAAATGAGAATCAAATTAATACGCAACACAAAAGAGAAATCCGGGAAGTACAAGATCAGTTAGCACAAGTAATACAAAAATTACATATTTCAGAGGACACTCGCGCTCCAGTATGGAAAGAGGGACATTGAAATACGGAACAACCACAAAATAATAACTCTGGACACTTCGGAAATTATGAAAGAAATTGGCAAGGTACACCGAATTTTGAGATGGAACCGCCAAAACGAAGTAACAATGACCGAAATGCGACTTGCTAACATGATGATTTTGACTATAAGCTGTTCATTACTACACGTAAATTCAAAACATTTAAGAATTCCGGCAACGACATTCATCCACAAGCGTGACTTCATCAGTTCACTCATTGTTTTCCTCCCAACTGGTCATTGGAGCACAGATTAGAATTTATGTGTGGCAATTTAGAGCATGAACCGGCTATAAGAATGCGATCGGTCATTCACGATTGTCACAGTGAAGGAGAATTTTATCATGCCTTCCTCTCAGCATATTGGTCTCAAGCTACACAAGACCGAGTAAAACATAGCATCATAATGATGAACCATTTCCAACAATCTGAATTTTCCTGTCTTGTGAAATATTTCTAAGACATGTTGCACAAGAATCAGTACCTATCAAACCCATACAGCCCCTCAGAACTCATCCGCATTTGATTAATCAAATTACTTGAACATTTGCGACATATTATTTTGGCAGGACGTTGCAAAGACGACATTGAATCTTTTCAGGGACTCTTACAAGAATTAGAAATTGACACTGACAGTCGTGGAACGCGAAAACAGGAACACAACAATTACAGGTCACATCCGTCGCAATTCCGCGATGAAAGAAATAATAAATGGACACGACAAGGCTATTTTCACAACACATATCGTGACCAAAACAGACACCACCCGTATGACAACCGTTGCCAGAGTAGTAATAATTACAGAGAAAGATCACCTCTCTGCGGTAGTGACTATCACAGAGACAATCAGAGAAACAGACAATTTGGGAACCAAAATAATTATTATCAAGAGAGACAGAATAACTTTAGACGCAACGGTCCAGCGTGCAGTTACGATTCAGGGAGAAATTCTCCACCACGTGATCAACAAGAAAGAAACTATGGAATCTAACGACATGACGACAGACGATATGATCGAAACGACAGACCTGAATTGAATCAGAACTGGCGGGATTCAAACAGAGCAGGGCCCTCTCGACAAGGTGAATTTGTAGAAGTTAGGTCTCCAAATCCCAATAACGACGCGCGCCAACAAAGAGACAATAGGCAATGAATCATACCGCTGGCAGCCACAAAACGTACGTATGAAACTGACGACGCTGCTGCCGTAGCTAGTAATTACGTAAAAATGGAAGACATTAGGGACATCTTACTCCAGGAACACGACGTAAAACAGAACAACATTGCATATCCTGTGATTCACATTACAGTAAATGACGTAAAATTTACGGCAGTACTTGACTCTGGCAGTCCCATTTCAGTAATTAGTGAAACAGCCTTTTGCAAATGTAACAAATCGAACGATTGCCCCACACTTCCGTTACGTAAGATTAAATTACAAGGTGCAATCTTTGGAAAAAGTGTAGATGTACACCAACAAACCAACTTAGAATTCTTTTGTCAAAGCCACAGCTTCTCTATGAACTTTCTTATTGTTCCATTATTGTCGACGGAAATTATACTGGGAGTAGACTTTTTGAATGAATACAAAGCAATCTTAAACTTTCACGATGCTGAAATAAATTTAGAGAAAGAAGGTAAGTCAATAGCTTTGAAATTTGAAGATTGGCTCTCAAACCATGACGAGGAAATTAATCGGCTTTACCTTCTGTTAGACAACAGTTTGGAATTTTCTATGGAACTAGACACTAATAATCACTCTGCAAGTACTGACAGGGATGATATGTATGGCATATTTGAAACTAATAAGTTAATTCAGAATAAAATTCAAACAATTGACAATTGTAATGACAGTGATAGGCAGGACCTTTTTGACATTTTACAAGCACATTCCACAGTTTTTACTCACTAAACAGGAACAATCAAGGGATTTCAATACCAATTTCGTGTTCGTGAGCATACTAAATTTTGTGTTAGACCATACGTAATTCCAGCACATTATAGGGACCGTGTTAGAGCAGAAATACAATCTATGCTTGACGAGGGCATTATTGAGCCTGCAGTAAGCTCATACAACAATCCATTACATGTTGTTGAGAAGAAAAATGGATCGATCAGGCTTGTCTTAGATTCGAGACAAATCAGTACTATCATTATTCCTGAAACAGACAGGCCGCAAACGTTGGAAGAACTTCTTCAAAATTTTAATGGTGTAAAAGTGTTGTCTTCCATTGATCTCAGATCCAGCTTTTACCAGATCGAACTTCATCCAGAATGTAGAAAATACACAGCTTTCCTTTGTTTCGGCGTTTGTTATCAGTTTCGGAAACTTCCTTTTGGTTTGAACATTTCTTCGGCAGCATTCATTCGCGGGCTAAATTCCATATTACCTGAGTTCTTAAAACGTCACATCACCTTATATTTGGACGATATTCTAATAGCAGAAGCTTCATGGGAACAACATAATCGCATCCTCAACAGTTTGTTACGTATTTTTGCAGAATCTGGAATTACAGTTAACTTGGAAATGTCTGAATTCGGTAGGTCAAAAGTGAAGTTTTTGGCACATATTATTTCTTCTGAAGGCATTCAGGCAGATCCTGAAAAGTTAGAAGCAATCAGAGCCATTCCAGTTCCATCCACTAAAAGACAAGTCCGCAGTTTTCTATGTCCCGAAAATTTTACCGTCGTTTTCTGAATATGCAAATTCTAGTTACACCAAAACTTTGTTCTCTCACTGGAAAAAATACTATTTGGAACTGGGACGAGCAAGCACAGTTGGAATTCAATTCTTTGAAAGAATCGCTACTTAACGCGCCAATACTAGCTCATCCAGATCTGTCACAAGATTTCTGCCTTAGCACGGATTCTTCTAAAGTCGGTCTTGGTGCCCATTTATTTCAAGAAGCCATAGAAAATGACACTACTGTTCAGAAAACCATTGCTTTTGCTAGCTGAGTGCTAACAAAATCTGAAAAAAATTATTCCGTTACTGAATTAGAAGCTTTAGCTATCGTTTGGGCATTTAACAAATTCCGTTTCTTTCTTTCTGGTAAGCACGTAAAAGTATACAGTGATCATCGTGCATTACAATTTCTCATGTCTTCAAAATTAAATCATGACAGGTTAAAACGTTGGGCATTGTTTCTGCAAGCATTCCACTTCACAATAGTCTACATTCCCGGCAAGGAGAACATTGTTGCGGACGCACTGTCACGCGCACCGGCTGGGCTTGAGAAAAGTAACACAGAAGGCAACCTCGAGAAAAATTTCAGTATTCTTTACATTCAGAAAGTCGCCTTTGAAAACTTCATCACCACATCTTTAAAGGACGTTGCTCATGAACAAGATAAAGATCCGACTTGGAAAGACATCAAAAGTAAATGGCATGAAAAGACACATACTCAGATTCGGCATTATTACCTGGTTAGAAACAACATACTCTTCAAATGCTGCACTGTTGATGACAAGCTATGGGTACTTTGCATTCCAGACGATTTTGTTAATAAGCTCATTTGGTACATTCATTTCAGCTACGCACATTTTGGTCCAAGAAAATGTTATCATATTCTTCGAACGACTTGTTATTTTAACAATATGGAAAAGAGAATTCGAAGAGTCTTGTCTATTTGTAAACTTTGTCAAAAGGCGAAACCATCTACTATCTCACATCGTGCTCCGTTGTTTCCTATTATTCCTTCTAAATTTAAAGAATTTGCTGCTGTTGATCTCTTGGGACCGCTTGTCAGAACATCTAATGGATTTTCGTACGTTCTAGTCGCTGTTGAACTTACTTCAAAATTTGTTTCTTTCACTCCGTTACGTAAAGCCACTGGACGGTCTGTATCCAACGCCTTTGTTAAAAATTTCTTACGTGAAGTTGGACACGTTAGTAATGTCATTTCAGAGAACGGACCGCAATTCAGATCTGCTGTTTGGTCACGCATGCTTCGGAAATACAAAATCAAACCTCTGTTTATTTCATTGTGCTCACCACATTGTAACCTGTCTGAACGGATTATGAAAGAAATCAATAAGCTTTGCAGACTTTATTGTCACAGAAAGCATCAGCATTGGGACAGATATTTACACTTATTTCAAAATGTGCTGAATGAAATGCCTCATGACTCCACTGCTTTACCACCTACTCTTGTACTGAAGAATGAAGAACCACCGAACAGAATCAGAGAGCTTATACCTTTCCCGAATACACGTAAACTTCGACACAAAGACATAATTGATTTGGCTCTTAAAAATATAAAATCTGCATAAGACAAAAGGAGAAAACTACACGGTAAAGCAAATGCAAAGAAATTATATATTGGTCAGAAAGTTCTCATTAAAGCTCATTCATTATCACATAAGAAGAAACACTTGAGTCACAAATTCTTTCTAGTTTACAATGGACCTTACAGAATCTGACGTATACCACATGATAATTGCGTTGAAATTGAAACTCTGCATGCTGGGAAGAGTAAAGGATTGCACCACATTTCACATGTAAAACCGTTTATTGAAAGATAATCAGCTTTTTAACTTTGTCTTTGCCATATAACTTTTCACGTTACAATACTAGTATGCTTGTCAGACTTAGAATCTGTTAACATGCAACAATGTTTGAAGTTAAATATCCAGTCAAGAACCAAGAGAACTTATTGAAACAGAAATTACGAATGCATTGTTATAGTGAACAGACGTCACTGTGTTATTGTGTGTGTACATTCTTGCTTGTTAGTTGCACGATTACGTAACGACTATAAGGCTTACATACTTAGAACATATACTGGTACTGCTAATGAGATTTTAATGCAACATTTTGGTTTACTTGAAAATACATTCTGGATTTAAAGTACTTTCTGTGAGATACCAGACGACACAGTGGTTAGTTTATGTGACAACTAGACGGTTTTATCACGACGCTACTAATGAGTGACAATTTACAATGTTGCTTTTGCGATGTTTCTGTTTTATATCTGCACAGTTTTTCTGCATTATTCTGGAAAGTAAAACATGTTTTAGTAGTAACTTTTGTGGTATAGCAACAATGATACAGCCTTTTTCGTGGCACAACAATACGTTACTGTACAGTACTTTCTTCATCACGCCAATAAGCATAATAACTACGATATCTATACGCAAAGCATTTCACTTTTGTTTATCATGAGGTAAGTACATTGACTTCTGCAGAACTTAGCTTTCGGAGGACGATAACTACGACACTTCCACAGAGACTATGTTGCAACAAGACGCACAGTTCAGCGCCACAGTACACGTATTTGAGTGATTAATTTTATACTTAAAACATTTATTTTTAAAGATTTTTGAATTACAAAGAAAGTTTTGCATGATACATTTCATTCCATTGCTGTAATCTGTAACACCTGAGGGTATAATTACATTAATCCTCAGGGGGGTACACGCTTACTTTGTGTACCATGTGTGTGGCAAGCACAAGGAGCCCTAGCTAATATGGTATTTGCTTATACAACTTTACACATCGGTACCATATTTCTCCAACACAGAATTACACAGCTACCTGATTATTTAACAGAGAAACAAACATTTTTTTACTACATCAGTGACACATGTTTACGCAATTACACAGTTGGGTAACTTCACTCTTATGAAATTGTATTTTGTCTGTACTTTGTGAATTGTTCATATTTTTTCAGACCCATTGTGATATTATGAGAGCTTTGAATGATATATTTGGTATGGGATCACGATTTTTAAAGTACGTTTGCGGCAGATGACACTTTTGACATGAGCAGAGAATTTTTTTTAGGTTTTGAAATTATTGGAGGAAGCTACGACGATTTTGAGAGTTGACTGAGGTGTTATGATGTTATTATTACGATGGCTATGTGTATTATGCTGTTGCGGTATGTTCATGATCAATAAGCTGATGCTATATGAGTTATTTGAGTATGCTACGTATCTGTTATGATGAAATATTGAAGAAGTGTCGACGAATAAGGTATGGAATAATGAGTAGTGGTTAGGGACTCTGGTTTGTGAAAAAGGTTGTTGGAAACCAAGAATCGTACTTTAAGAGTTATGAAATGTATGTAAATGCATGAACGTATTACAATGCCGCCGAAAATTTTTTGGACTCTGTTATATCAATAGGATTTTGTTTCTACAGATTTGTAACGCAAATTCTTGACCTGTGAAATATTTTTATGTGAGACTGTCACTGTAGCGGAAACCACTGTCGTAAATATTTCCGTAAGTAAGTTAAGTGACCACCTGCACATAATGCGTCGTGGGCAGCTGCACGGCAGTCGCCTGGAAAAAAGCCACTAGTGTATGCCTTTCAGAGGCACAGGTGGAAAAAAAAAGAGGCCTATCCTCGCTATTGACATTTCTTTGTAGAAAGCATCGCAAATACGACACGCTCAAACTTGAAAACATATGATTATACTGTGGAGCTTTTAATTTACGATATTTACTAAAATGCCTAATGAAATGATGAGAAACATTTTACATCTATTGCCTTTCTAGTTGAGAGTTTGCTCATTTTGTTTAATATCAAGTTTCTAGCTGCAGCAGCATTGGTTAAAATAAAATTTAATAGATGTACTACTATAAATATTTTATGCCTACAGAACCAGTCAATTATAAATTTATGATCTACTTCCAAGAAAACGAGGGCACATAAATAGACATTTCCCTTCACAGGAATTGCATAAATAATTTTTTTACGATTTGGTAACTTATCTGCTAGCGTAAGTTCTCATGATGCATCACCCTAGTGTTAAGATGTGACATAGGTATTAAACATGGCCATTTTTAGTGTAATATTTTTTCTGCTTGAGCTATGTCATGTTTAGATATAAGTTATTGCATTTGCTGCTGCTGTTTGCCAGGCATAGTGCTACTGAATTTGACTTTGTATTACGCTGAACCCTGTCTATCCTTTTGAATTATTCTGCTATGTATTTATGTATCCTTGTGTGTTTGTCTTTTTCCTGTCTTTATGTGTTTAGCTAATAAGATTTATGTTGTAGAATTTTTCAAATACTATGTTGTTTTCTTTGTAAAGATGTTTAGACATTATTTATTCTGTTTTGTTTTATTGTTCATGTGTGAAGTTGATGTTTCAAAAGTTATTCTGATCTTTTATGTATGAACTTATGTCATAATTCCTGTAACACTGATGTATATGTTATTTCGATTCTTTTGTAAAGCATGTACTACAAATGTTATCTGTATTGTTATGTTCTTTAATGATGTATTTTGTACCTTTGTAATTGTATTCTTATGTTATAAAATTGTAATTGACACCAGTTCATCAAATTAAGTAACTTGTAAGTTCCATTTCACTGCACACGTTTCTGTTGGTCATAGTATATGGACAATATGTGAGAAGTAGGGACTGTTAGTGTTTGCATGTGTATTAATAATTCAGCAAAGGACTGGATAACAACATTGCTGGTTCTAAGGACAATTCCAAAAACTTTGTTAGTGCACAAGTGGTGGTTATGGACTTGCTATATTGTCAGCAAGACTCTTCGATGGTGATTGTGCACCTGCACAGTCACAGCAGATGGCTGCTGGCCATCTCTACAAGGACTACAGTGGGTCTGCATCTTTGATGACCCACTAATACCATTATTTCTACAAGGACTACAGTGGGTCTACACCTTTGCTGACTCACCAATACCATTATTTCTACATGGACTACAGTGGGTCTACACCTTTGCTGACTCACCAGTACCATTATTTCTACAAGGACTGCAGTGGGTATGCACCTCTGGTGGCCCACCAATACCACAATCTCTACCAGGACTACAGTGGGTCTGCACCTCTGGTGGCCCACCAATACCGTAATCTCTACCAGGACTACAGTGGGTCTGCTCTGTGATGACCTACCTACCAATATTCTTCAAAACTTCGACTGGCTCTGCTGTGGGTTTGCTCTGTTGTGACCCATTACCTGTCAGCATGTCAAGAGTCAGCATTGTCTTTCTGTCAGAAGGACAACACCACTTCTTCAAGACTGCATGGAAATCCACTACTTCCGTGTGCATTTTCTTCTACTGCTCAGATTTTGAGAAAAACACTGCTATTTTACTGTGATGGATGATCAGGCATGTCTTTATGGACAGTGAGAAAATTTTAGCTTTTGACCAACATTGTATCAATAAGCGTGTGCATTTGATTTCTTTGTTATTGTAATTGTGAAAAATTTTTTATGAAATATGTATTGGCCAGTGCCCAAAAAAAAATTGTAAAATTTTTTGTGGGAAGCATGAGGGCTATGTAAGTAGGCTGTTTATGTTTTCTTATTGGCAACGTTACGTAGCGCTCTGTATTATGCAAGTAGGCTGTTTATGTTTTCTTATTGGCAACGTTCCGTAGCGCTCTGTATGAAAATCACTGGCTGTGCTGTGTGCAGTCTGTGGCTAGTTTGCATTGTTGTCTGCCATTGTAGTGTTGGGCAGCGATAGCTGGATGTGAAAAGCGCGTAGCGTTGCGCAGTTGGAGGTGAGCCGCCAGCAGTGGTGGATGTGGGCAGAGAAATGGCGGAGTTTTGAAATTTGTAAGACTGGATGTCATGAACTGCTATGTATATTATGATTTTTCAACACCATTAAGGTAAATACATTGTTTGTTCTCTATTAAAATCTTTCATTTGCTAACTATGCCTATCAGTAGTTAGTGCCTTCCGTAGTTTGAATCTTTTATTTAGCTGGCAGTAGTGGCGCTCGCTGTATTGCAGTAGTTCGAGTAACGACGATTTTTGTGAGGTAAGTGATTTGTGAAAGGTATAGGTTAATGTTAGTCAGGGCCATTCTTTTGTAGGGATTTTTCAAAGTCAGATTGCGTTGCGCTAAAAATATTATGTGTCAGTTTTAAGCACAGCCTTGTATAATTTTTCAAAGGGGACGTTTCAATAAGGATAAGAATACTTACGATTGTAATTAATATCTGATGGATTTATTCTGCTACTTCTGTGTTTATTCTATTACCTGTTGTGTTTCGTAATACTGATGACATATACAAACGAAAAAAAATCACGACGTCAAAAAATAATTGTAGAGTAATGAGGTTTTGGGAATAAATTTGTCTAGCTAACATATCTAAGTGATTAACATTGCAAGATCACAGGTTAATGTAAACTCGAGGTAATTCATTGGAAGTGTGAAATACTTGTACTATAACAATCGGCGTAACCACCAGAATGTTGAATTCAATCACGCAAACGCGCCTGCATTGTGTTGTACAGGTGTCGGATGTCAGTTTGTGCGACGGATTTCCATATCTGATGCAATTGATCTGTCAATACAGGGGCGGTTAATGCTGGTTGTAAGTGACCCTGGAGTTGCCGTCCGAGGATGTCCCATATGTGCTGCATTGGAAACAGATCTGGTGATGGAGCAGACAAAGGCAATATGTAGACACTTTCTAGAGCTTGTTGGGTTAAAACAGCTGTATGTGGATAAGCGTTATTCCGTTCTTTTTTTTCCTAAATCACTTGTCTTCTGACTGGTTTGATGCAGCCCTCCACGAATTCCTCTCCTCTGCCAACCTCTTCATCTCATAATAGTACTTGCAATACTTGCAACCTACGTCCTCAGTTATATGCTGGATACATACTAATCTCTGTCTTCCTCTACAGTTTTTACATTCTGCAGCTCCATTTAGTACTATGGAAGATATTCCCCGAAGTCTTACAGATGTCCTGCCATCCTGTCCCTTCTTCTTGTCCATCCTTCCCACATACAGGGTGTTACAAAAAGGTAAGGCCAAACTTTCAGGAAACATTATTCACACACAAATAAAGAAAAGATGTTATGTGGATATGTGTCCGGAAACGCTTAATTTCCATGTTAGAGCTCCTTTTATTACTTCTCTTCAAATCGCGTTAATCATGGAATGGAAACACACAGCAACAGAACGTACCAGCGTGATTTCAAACACTTTGTTACAGGAAATGTTCAAAATGTCCTCCGTTAGCGAGGATACATGCATCCACCGTCCGTCGCATGGAATCCCTGATGCGCTGATGCAGCCCTGGAGTATGGCGTATTGTATCACAGCCGTCCACAATACGAGCACGAGGAGTCTCTACATTTGGTACCGGGGTTACGTAGACAAGAGCTTTTAAATGCCCCCATAAATGAAAGTCAAGAGGGTTGAGGTCAGGAGAGCGTGGAGGCCATGGAATTGGTCCGCATATACCAATCCATCGGTTATCGAATCTGTTGTTGAGATGCGTACGAACACTTCGACTGAAATGTGCAGGAGCTCCATCGTGCATGAACCACATGTTGTGTCGTACTTGTAGAGGCACATGTTCTAGCAGCACAGGTAGAGTATCCCGTATGAAATCATGATAACGTGCTCCATTGGGCGTAGGTGGAAGAACATGGGGCCCAATCAAGACATCACCAACAATGCCTGTCCAAACGTTCACAGAAATCTGTGTTGATGACGTGATTGCACAATTGCGTGTGGATTCTCGTCAGTCCACACATGCTGATTGTGAAAATTTACAATTTGATCACGTTGGAATGAAGCCTCATCAGTAAGGAGAGCATTTGCACTGAAATGAGGATTGACACATTGTTGGATGAACCATTGGCAGAAGTGTACCCGTGGAGGCCAATCAGCTGCTGATAGTGCCTGCACACGCTGTACATGGTACGGAAACAACTGGTTCTGCCGTAGCACTCTCCATACAGAGACGTGGTCAACGTTACCTTGTACAGCAGCAACTTCTCTGACGCTGACATTAGGGTTATCGTCAACTGCACGAAGAATTGCCTCGTCCATTGCAGGTGTCCTCGTCGTTCTAGGTCTTCCCCAGTCGCGAGTCACAGGCTGGAATGTTCCGTGCTCCCTAAGACGCCGATCAATTGCTTCGAACGTCTTCCTGTCGGGACACCTTCGCTCTGGAAATCTGTCTCGATACAAACGTACCGCGCCACGGTTATTGCCCCGTGCTAATCCATACATCAAATGGGCATCTGCCAACTCCACATTTGTAAACATTGCACTGACTGCAAAGCCATGTTCGTGATGAAACTAACCTGTTGATGCTACGTACTGATGTGCTTGATGCTAGTACTGTAGAGCTAGAGCAATGAGTCGAATGCCAACACAAGCACCGAAGTCAACATTGCCCTCCTTCAATTGGGCCAACTGGCGGTGAATCGAGGAAGTACAGTACATACTGACGAAACTAAAATGAGCTCTAACATGGAAATTAAGCGTTTCCGGACACATGTCCACATAACATCTTTTCTTTATTTGTGTGTGAGGAATGTTTCCTGGAAGTTTGGCCGTACCTTTTTGTAACACCCTGTATTCTTTTCCTCCTCCGATTCTGTGCAGAACCCCCTCATTCCTTACCTCATCAGCCCACCTAATTTTCAACATTCGTCTGTAGCACCAAATCTCAAATGCTTCGATTCTCTTCTGTTCCAGTTTTCCCACAGTCCATGTTCCACCGCCATACAATGCTGTACTCCAGACGTACATTCTCAGAAATTTCTTCCTCAAACTAAGGCCGATATTTGATATTAGCAGACTTCTCTTGACCAGGAATGCCCTTCCCCCAGTGCTAGTCTGCTTTTTATGCCCACGTTGATCCGTCCGTCATCGGTTATTTTGCTGCCTAGGTAGCTGAATTCCTTAACTTCATCTACTTCGTCATCACCAGTCCTGAAGTTAAGTTTTTCGCTGTTCTCATTTCTGATACTCCTCGTTACTTTCGTCTTTCTTCGATTTACTCCCAACCCTTATTCTGTACTCATTAGAATGTTCATTCGGTTCCTCAGATCCTGTAATTCTTCTTCACTTTCACTGAGGATAACGATGTCATCAGCGAATCTTATCACTGATATCCTTTCACCATAGGTTTTAATTCCACTCTTGACACTTTCTCTTGTTTCAATCATCGCTTCTTCGACGTATAAATCGTACAGAAGCGGCTAAAGAGTACATCCTTGTCTTACACTCTTTTAACATGCAGACTGCGAGCCGGCCCTTGTTGCCGAGCGGTTCTAGGCGCTTCAGTCCGGAACCGCGCTGCTGCTGCGGTCGCAGGCTCGAATCCTGCCTCGAGCATAGATGTGTGTGATGTCCTAAGGTTAGTTAGGTTTAAGTAGTTCTAAGTCGAGGGGACTGATGACCTCAGATGTTAAGTGCTCAGAACCATTTGAACCAGACTCCGATCATGGTCTTCCAGTCTTATTGTTCTCTCATGGTTCTTGTACATATTGTATATTACGCGTCTTTCCCTGTAGCTTACTCCTATTTTTCACAGATTTTCGTTCATCTTGCACCATTTGATATTGTCGAACGCTTTTTACAGGTCGACAAATCCTATGAACGTGTCATGATTTTTCTTAGGCTTGCTTCCATTACCAACCGCAGCATTAGAACTGCCTTTCTGGTGCCTTTACCTTTCCTAAAGCGAGACTGATCGTCATGCAACCGATCATAAGCTTTTCTTTTCCAGTCTTGTGTTCATGTGTTCATTATTCTTCTTAGCACCTTAGATGTATGAGCTGTTAAACCGACTGTGCGATAATTCTCGTACTTGTCTGCTCTTGAAATCTGCCGAATTGTGTGGATGCTATTTTTCCGAAAGTCAGATGGTATAGCGCTAGATTTCTTGAATCACTGCCTGGCCATGACATAATCTAACTGGGAGTTTCCCATATCTCCCGGCCTTTTCCAAGTATACCTCCTCTTCTTGTGATTCTTGAACAGAGTAATCGCTATTACTAGCTGAAATTTATTACAGAACTCAATTAGCCTTTCTACTCTCTTCATCCTAGACCAAGCCCATAATATCCAGTAACCCTTTCTTTTACTCCTTCCCTTACTAGTGAATTCGAATCCCCGACGTCTACTAGATTTTCATCTCCCTTTGCTTAGTGAATTACCCACTCAGTATCCTCTTATACGTTCTCTACCTCTGCTTGCGACGTCGTCATGTATACCTAAGCTATCGTCGCCCGTTTGCTGTCGATTATGGTGAGAATGAGTCCAATATTGAACTGCTCACAATAACTGAGTCTCTGTCCTGCCTTCCTGTTACACTATTTTCTGCTGTTGTTGGTATTACCCTATACTCATCTGACCAAAAATCCGTCTCTTCCTTTCATTTCACCCACTGACGTCTACTATATCCCGATCTTGCCTTAGAAGTTTCCTTTTCAGATTTTGTAGCTTCCCCACTATCTTCAGGCTTCCGACATTCCACGCCACTTTATGCTTTCGTTGGTTATCAAATTTTTTCTCGTGGTCACCTCTCGCTTTGCAACCCCCTCCCAGAGGTCCGAATGAGGGGATAATTCAGGTTTGCCAATGGAGAGATAATAAAGACACTTTTTCAATTACAGGCCACATATTCTGTGGATACAATTGTGTGTCTTTAGTGGAATGGTTTCCATTGCTTTCTACATCCTAATGCCGTTGATCTTTGCTGATTCTTCCGCCTTTAGGGGCTATTTGGAAATTGGTGGTAAGCTTCTATGGGACCAAACTGCTGAGGTCGTCGGTCTAGGCTTACACACTACTTAATTTAACTTAAAATAACTTACGCTTAGTTTACACACACACCCATGCCCGAGGAAGGACTCGAACCGCTGACGGGGAGAGCCGCGCGAACCGTGACGAGGCGACTCAAGAGCCTCGCGGTTATCCTGCGTGGCAGGGGGCTGTTTCCCACCACAGGTGCAGGACAGTCCCATGGACGTCTGTCCGCTACTCCGACCTCTTTGCAAAGGCCACTGACTGAGTGAATGTGACTTCTCAGGCCAGAAGTCTTCGGACCCAGGACAGAAAACTTTTGATTACTAATTAAAGATGCTACCCCTACACCAGAGGTGCGTTATCTGGTGGAAAACACCCCATGCAATGATGTTCACGAATGGGAGCAGAGTGGGTCGAACACCAGACTGATGTACAAGTTTGCATTCAGGGTGAGTGGGATATCCTCGGCAGCACTGCTGCTGTCATGTGGAATTGCACCCCAGACCATAACTCTGGGCGTAGCTCCAGTGTGTCTACAACGCCAACGGGTTCGTTGCAGGACCTCAGCTGGCCTTCTTGTAACCAACACGCGGCCATCGCTGCCATCGAGGCAGAATCGTCTTTCATCAGAAAACACAACAGACCTCCACTCTGCCCTCTGATGAGCTCTCGCTTGACGCTACTGAAGTCGCAAGTGACGGTGGTTCGGGATCAGTGGAATCCACGCTGCAGCGTATCTGGCTCCGAGCTGTCTTTGAAGTAACTAACTTGTAACAGTGCGTGATGGCGACTACACATCAGTTTGCTGCTGTAGTTGCTGTACGATGCGCCAGAGCCATACGCCGAACAAGATTGTCCTCCCTCTCGGTAATAATACGAGACTGTCTGGAGCCCGGTCATCTTGATATTGTACA
Organism: Schistocerca serialis cubense; assembly: GCF_023864345.2. Lineage (NCBI taxonomy): Eukaryota > Metazoa > Arthropoda > Insecta > Orthoptera > Acrididae > Schistocerca > Schistocerca serialis. The sequence goes on from NC_064641.1 coordinate 422,955,316, forward strand.
CTCCTGGAAATTGAAATAAGAACACCGTGAATTCATTGTCCCAGGAAGGGGAAACTTTATTGACACATTCCTGGGGTCAGATACATCACATGATCACACTGACAGAACCACAGGCACATAGACACAGGCAATAGAGCATGCACAATGTCGGCACTAGTATAGTGTATATCCACCTTTCGCAGCAATGCAGGCTGCTATTCTCCCATGGAGACGATCGTAGAGATGCTGGATGTAGTAGTCCTGTGGAACGGCTTGCCATGCCATTTCCACCTGGCGCCTCAGTTGGACCAGCGTTCGTGCTGGACGTGCAGACCGCGTGAGACGACGCTTCATCCAGTCCCAAACATGCTCAATGGGGGACAGATCCGGAGATCTTGCTGGCCAGGGTAGTTGACTTACACCTTCTAGAGCACGTTGGGTGGCACGGGATACATGCGGACGTGCATTGTCCTGTTGGAACAGCAAGTTCCCTTGCCGGTCTAGGTATGGTAGAACAATGGGTTCGATGACAGTTTGGATGTACCGTGCACTATTCAGTGTCCCCTCGACGATCACCAGTGGTGTACGGCCAGTGTAGGAGATCGCTCCCCACACCATGATGCCGGGTGTTGGCCCTGTGTGCCTCGGTCGTATGCAGTCCTGACTGTGGCGCTCACCTGCACGGCGCCAAACACGCATACGACCATCATTGGCACCAAGGCAGAAGCGACTCTCATCGCTGAAGACGACACGTCTCCATTCGTCCCTCCATTCACGCCTGTCGCGACACCACTGGAGGCGGGCTGCACGATGTTGGGGCGTGAGCGGAAGACGGCCTAACGATGTGCGGGACCGTAGCCCAGCTTCATGGAGACGGTTGCGAATGGTCCTCCCCGATACCCCAGGAGCAACAGTGTCCCTAATTTGCTACCGAGCGAGGTGGCGCAGTGGTTTGACACTGGACTCGCATTCGGGAGGACGACGGTTCAATCCCGCGTCCGGCCATCCTGATTTAGGTTTTCCGTGATTTCCCTAAATCACTCCAGGCAAATGCCGGGATGGTTACTCTGAAAGGGCACGGCCGACTTCCTTTCCCATCCTCCCCTAATCCGATGAGACCGATGACCACGCTGTCTGGTCTCCTTCCCCAAAACAACCAACCAACCTAATTTGCTGGGAAGTGGCGGTGCGGTCCCCTGCGGCACTGCGTAGGATCCTACGATCTTGGCGTGCATCCGTGCGTCGCTGCGGTCCGGTCCCAGGTCGACGGGCACGTGCACCTTCCGCCGACCACTGGCGACAACATCGATGTACTGTGGAGACCTCACGCCCCACGTGTTGAGCAATTCGGCGGTACGTCCACCCGGCCTCCCGCGTGCCCACTATACGCCCTCGCTCAAAGTCCGTCAACTGCACATACGGTTCACGTCCACGCTGTCGCGGCATGCTACCAGTGTTAAAGCCTGCGATGGAGCTCCGTATGCCACGGCAAACTGGCTGACACTGACGGTGGCGGTGCACAAATGCTGCGCAGCTAGCGCCATTCGACGGCCAACACCGCGGTTCCTGGTGTGTCCGCTGTGCCGTGCGTGTGATCATTGCTTGTACAGCCCTCTCGCAGTGTCCGGAGCAAGTATGGTGGGTCTGACACACCGGTGTCAATGTGTTCTTTTTTCCATTTCCAGGAGTGTACATCCTCGTGACCCTAGCCGCCAGTAGCCATGTACAGTGACTACATTCCTGCCTGATCATTCTGCAGCACTGCAGAAGGAGCAATCAGTCTCTTGTAGCCCTGTTACCGACCTCGTTCAAGCTCAGTGAGGTATTAATGGCATATTAGCCGCCTTAAAGACATTCCTCACCAACATCAACTCACCACGTTCTATCTCAGATTAACTAACGCACACAATCATTATAAAGCAAACGTGATTTGCTTCTTCATAGTGGTTCGAAATCTCAACAGACATCATATTGTAGATGTAAAAAGAGGCCTATCAACTTTCGTTTATGTCGCACATCTCCTTCTTGGTGTTGCGATTTTTTTCCCATCAGTGTATGATGCCGGTTATATTTGGCACCTAGATCTCAGGTTACATTATGCTACTTCAACTGTTCGCTTCTCTTATAGAAGCACTAAAATTATGTCACTTTATTTGATGCGTCATTGTGTATGTAAAACTTAGATTTTAAGCTTCATTTAGGTTATATAGATGTCTACGTCTTCTGCATGTTCATTTTCGAATATGCCGGAATTCACGAACATGTATTACAAAGTAAACAAGAATAATGCTTATCGTTAACTTGTATTTTGACATGTATTGTACAGGTTATTGTTTGACGATATATTCTAAAGCAAATGCATAGGTCTATGTTACTATGATTAACTTGTATTTTGACATGTATTGTATAGGTTATTGTTTGATGATATATTCTAAAGCAAATACGCAGCACTATGTTACTATGAAAATAATCTTTAAGTTCTGTCTTTGTAACTGTCCTTAACGTATAACATCCAGTGGCTCAATTGTACCACTTCGGTGTTACACATCTATTTACTGGTTTGTGATTAAAGCCGTCCATGTAGCTTATTGTAAATGGGATATAGACCTCGGGTTACAGTGGTACTTCGTTTTGTTTTTCGGTATAACGAATTTATAATTTTTGAGCATTGGCTCTGTACATACTTTTTTGTTTCTTAAAATATTGCACTGCTTTCAGTTGTGAGCCTATTAACTTCCTTGTCTTTTAGTATGCACTGGTTTTGTAACGTTTAACAAACAGGTTATGTTTAATATACGGTTACTACAGGTTTGTAGAAGTTGCACGTTGTTCCTTGACCTTATAATGGAAAATGTAAATTTAGTAGAAAGTTCGTTACGCTACAATTCTATATTTTACTATAGCGCTACGGCTTTGTAAAGAACCGTTGGATAGTAGCGCCATCTGGCAGTTAATGTTTCCGTGTAGCAACGACGCTAATCAAGTGGTTCGTTCTCTGAGAGCCGTAATACAGGTACTTCCATGTTCCTGTAGCAAGCATTGTGAGACATTTATGCGTTAGTTTCAGTCTCACGATCTGTTATATTTTTGGTATGTACATGACAACAAGAGCGATTCATCTCAACAGATTATGATGATGTGTAATGCCTGATGGCTGACACGCGCTGAACTGAGTAGTAATTTATATTGGTATGTATCATGTCATGAATATTTAAATATAAATGTATTTTGCTACTGTTCACCTCTTATACGCAATTTTCTGTACATTAAATCTGAAAATGGCTCGTTACTTAGCTGAAACTAGTATTCAGTAAAGGATTTTTTTTAAATCTTGACTTAGGATTTTTATAAAAATAACGGAAAGCCTGTCCTCCTATTTGACAATGTCAAATAACGGAATTTACTAGGAACCTTAATTCGGTCAGGTTAAAGCGATTTCTGCGACTGGTCTCGTTGCTCGTTCGATAGCGTTGGAGAAAGGTGATTGGGTAATCGATAGATTGATTGTTAATGTCTCGCTATGTTCTTTTTTCAGTTTTATGTTTTTCGTTCATTTCGAATCATTTAAATATAAAATCTACCAAACATATGCTAATTACATGTATATAATCATAATTATTCTTTTAAAATACAGATCATCTTGCTTCTAATTACATACTCCACACAAATCAAATAAAAATTGCTAACTGTCGATATTTTATAAGAAATTGGTAGTAAAGGTAGTTTAAATTAACAACTGTTATAAATTGATTAACACTTTTATAAAATATCGATAATTATGAATATTTATGTGGAACGAAAAGCGTAATTTTGCATGAAGCATGTACCTAGAAACAAGAGGACCTCCTTTTTACATAAAAAATATTGATTATACATGTGTTAATTTGCATTTGTGTGATGAATTTTACATTTAAAATTACTGAAAGAAAAAAGAAAACAAAAGTAAGACCATAGCCAGATCCGAACCGCCACCCATTACTATATTACCATTCTTAATGTTGCGGAGTGGGCCAAGAGGTCTATCGTAAAACCTACTCTATTTTTGTTGAATTCAAGGTCCTCGAAAATCTAGCTGCTTTGCGTGAATGACATCTGAATTCTGAACCGTAAATATAAAAAAATTACAAAAATACTGTTGGCAAGTTATTTTCCTTATGAGACATCTTAAGCTTCCAGGCACAAGCGACGTTCCGCTTACAAAGTGAATCCTCCAGCAACGGTAAAGGGGCTCAATAGATAGCAGACGCGTCCAAGACAGCCGATTGCGTAACGTCTGTTGCAGAGGTCACGGCGGGTCCACTGCTGGACGGGCGTCTGTCCGGCGTCGGCGTCTTGCCGCTGCCGCGCACGCCATCCAGACCGGACCTCCAGTTCTCGCAGGGTCCAGCTGTGCAGACGAGGGAAGGCGTACGTGGCGGTTATCTCTCACCAAACACGATCTTGCTGAGTCCGCTCAGTACTGGTGGATCAGTTTTCAACAGTCAGAATTTAACTCATGGGGAGTTGTGGAAGAAGAAAACTGCGTTTAGTTAAGGTAGTGGAAGGCACAAAATTGCATAACACAAAACAAATGTGAGAACTAAGTGTTTCGCACTGGTGTATAAAACATTCTGGGTAAAACCTCGATCTTTCGACGATTACCTCCATCGTCTTCGTCAGGAGCAAATGACTGCCAAAACAGCTGTGGTGGCCTTATGTTACCCAAATAAGGCATCTTATTGGTCGGAATTTACGTCGTGATGTCGAAGATGATGGCAACGTCTGCGCTGGTACCGCCACAGTTCATGCCGGAACGTAAAAATTGCGACGAATATGTCTGGCTCTTGGGTCTGCATCGAGAGCTCGCTTCCACGCGCCGCTAAGATTATCTGGTGTCACGGTTGAAGATTTTCTCACGTATTCTTACTTCTACAGCCTCTTTGCTTACAGAATCCCAGTATTGTGGAGGCTGGGCGAAAACTTTCGTTTCGCCAAATAGTATTTTATTTTTGTCTGTGGGCTTCAGCAACTGCAGATTTCTCTAGTTCATGATTTTTAATATGTCGATGTTCCCCACAGCGGGCGGAAACAGTGTGGATGGACTGACCGAGGCAACTGCTGCCGTACTCACAAGGAATACTGTAAATCCCAGGGATGCTGAGACTGTCCTTAACAGGATCCCTTTTATTTTGATCTGTTCCATGAACATATGAACAGTATGCATCCAAACATCCATTTCACCGCCGATACTGATAAAGAAGAAACACTGCCATTTTTATACGTTTTGGTGCAATGAAAGTTAGATGGACGTCTCGGCCACTTAGTGTACCGCAAGCTGACGCACATTGATTTATATCTTAACACCCGGAGTTATCACCATCCAGTCCAGAAGAATGCAGATATAAATACATTGGCATACGAAGCAGAAACTGTTTCTGTCTAGAACTATTTGGATTCCGAAATTAACGATCTGAAGTACGTGTTATTAAAGAAATACTGTGGGTCACATGATAAAGTCAGCGTTCCGCAACAAAAGGAAACGTGGAAATGTTAAATGCTGACACGATGAACCTCCGATTGCATTCCTTTGCTATAGCATTGCATTGCATTGCTACACCGAGCAAAATAAGCAGAGTCTTGGGAAGACGAGATATCAGATCTATTTTCCGACCTCCTAAGAAGATAGAGGAGACGTTGCATCCTGTTAAGGGGAGTCTCGACGCCAGGACCCCTGAGTTTTACAACAGCTCTTGTGAGTACTGCAGCAGTTACATCGCCAGTCCATCTGCACCGTTTCCGACGGCTGTGCAGAACATCAACGACATATTAAAGATCGATAACTGGAGAACTCTGCAGTTGCTGAGCATAGCCTCCCAAACAAACATAAAATACTATTTGACGAAATAACAGTTTTTACCCTGGCTCCTATATACTGGGATTTTGTGAGTAAAGAGGCTGTAGAAACAAGAAGATGAGAGACAATCTTCAACCGTGATAGCGGATATAATCTTAGCGGTGCAGGGAAGCGAGCTCTCGATGGAGTGAAGAGTCAGAGATATTCGTCGCAATGTTTACACTACGGCGGGAGCGGTGGCGCCACCAGCACAGACGTTGCCACCATCTGCGACACCATGACCAAATTACTGACCAATCAGAAGCCGTCTTTGGGCTATACAAGGCCACAACAGCAGCAGTTTTGGCAGTCAATTGGTCGCGACGAAGCCGGTGGAAGTAATTGTCGAAAGCTCGAGGTTTTACCCTGAACTGATGTGGCAAGAAGTTAGAGAATGTTTTATACAACATAACCGATGTATTTCTTTCCATTCTCTGATGATACCGTACTTCTTGTTGACCCTGAAAAGGACAAGAATTACGTGTCTCAGACTTTGATAGATGCCCTAGTCAAGCTTAAGCTAAAGGTAGATACAAATGAAAGAAAGCCTATGTTGTACAGGATATTTATAACTTACAGCAGCAAGCAGCTACAAATTGACATATTGCCTATTGGATTTCGTTTCGGAATCTTCAACTGACGTTTCTTTGGCGATTTTCCCGAAGTATAGTCAGCGCAGTGGGTGGCATTTGTCAAAGGTTCATCCTCCATATCTAGTGGTGTACTGGAGCCCGCAGTCGCATATTACATAGGGTTGGTCAGGGGGAAAGGTACATACCTTAAGGGGTGATAATATCAATGATTCTGAACAAAACAAGTCATACGGCTCCTTCTTAAAACTTTTCGAGGAAGCTGACTTAACAGTGGGGAACATGACAAATGCAGGTGATAGTAAATGAAACATTGTGACTTAACGCTTTGCTTAACTGTGTACATTTCCTCACAAAAGATGATCAAAAAGTCCACCGTCAACTGTAATGTATTTTGCAGATTTTGTAGATAGCTGCTGTGTTGCTAGTCTGAGCTCATTTGTACGGCCGCTTACTTGAACACAAGCGTGTAAAATACGAGCGAGGAGTTCCTCCTTTGTGTATATTCTACGCATGTAGACTTCGTTCTTAAGCCAACTCCATAAACAGTAATGTAATGGAGTTAGATCTGGTGACCTCGACGGCCAAAAAATGACTCCAGGCGACCGGCCCAACACCTAGCAGACGTTTGGGTGGGGTACTGTGTCACTTGCCGTACGGAATGTGCAGGAGCTCCGTCGTGCCGGTATTACATACGACGTTTTGTTGCCAAAGGAATATCCTACAAGTGCAGGGTGTTTCAAGATGAATATACGGGTTTTAAGGCTTTGTAGGGTACAGCGCCGTTTAACCAGTCGCGAACTGAGTTGTGCCAGTGACGTAGTGCACCATCTTGCTGCCAAACCAAATAAAGTTCTATTGTTCAGCTTCTTCCAGTCTAGGGGGTAAGAAACACCAGTTACAATCGCTTCACCGAAAAGGGAAGGCCCAAAAACTTTTCGCCGGGAAATGGCAAACAAAACATTCAATTCGCATTATTTATGTAAACATTTCAACTTTGGTGAAATGTCGATTCATCACTGAAGACGACACGATCCAGAAAATCTTTATCGTCTTGCAGTAACACACCGCTTGCAAAGTTGGCACGTGCACCGTAGTCTGCAGGTTTAGAGCTTGTAACAGCTGCAAACGATAAGGAAGTACTTTTTTTATTTTATTTACACGTCAAGTTCCGTAGGACCAAATTGAGGAGTAAATCTCCAAGATCATGGAACGGGTCAGTACATGAAATTACAATATAAAAGTAATAACAGATAAAAATAAATGTTCATGGACCTGCAAAAGTCAGTCCACAAGTTTAAGTAAACCCTATGAGCAATACAATAAAAATCAGCTTAATTTTTCAAGGAACTCCTCGACAGAATAGAGGGAGTGACCCACGAGGAAACTCTTCAGTTTCGATTTGAAAGCACGTGGATTACTGCTAAGATTTTTGAATTAGAGTGGCAGCTTATTGAAAATGGATGCAGCAGTATACTGCACACCTTTTTGCACAAGAGGTAAGGAAGTCCGATGCAAATGCAGGTTTGATTTCTGCCGAGTATTAACCGAGTAAAAGATGCTTATTCTTGGGAATAAAGTAATATCGGTAACAAGAAACGACAATAAGGAATGTAGATATTGAGAGCCCAATGTCAAAATACCCAGACTCGTGAACAGAGGTCGACAAGAGGTTCGTCAACTCACACCACTTATTGCCCGAACCACCCATTTATGAGCCAAATATATACTTTTAGAATGGGAAGAGTTACCCCAAAATATAATACCATACGACATAAGTGAATGACAATAAGCAAAGTAGACTAAATTTCGTGTCGAACGATCACTCACTTCTGATACCCTTCGAATTGGAAAAGTGGCAGTATTAAGTCTTTGAACAAGATCATGAACCCGGGCTTTCCATGACAGCTTACTATCTATCTGAACACCTAGAAATTTGAACTGTTCAGTTTCACTAATCATATGCCCATTCTGTGAAATTAAAACGTCACGTTTTGTTGAATAGTCTGTTAGAAACTGTAAAAACTGCGTCTTACTGTGATTTAGCGTTAGCTTATTTTCTACAAGCCATGAACTTAGGTCATGTACTGCACTATTTGAAACCGAGCCAATGTTGCACCCAGCATCCTTTACTACCACGCTAGTGTCATCAGCAAACAGAAATATTATAGTGTTACCCATAATACTAGAGGGCATATCATTTATATAAATAAGGAACAGGAGTGGCCCCAACACTGATCCCTGGGGCACCCCCCACTAGACAGTACCCCACTCAGACCCCACATTACAGCCGTTATCAACATTGTGAATAATGACCTTTTGCTCCCTGTTGCTAAAGTAAGAGGTGTACCAATTGTGAGCTGTTGCTAAAGTAAGAGGTGTACCAATTATGAGCTACTCCATGTATTCTGTAATGGTCCAATGTCTGGAGCAATATTCTGTGATCAACACAACAAAATGTCTTAGTTAAATAAAAAAAATATGCCAAGCGTTCTAAACCTCACAGAGAAAAGAGAATATAGCATATTCAGTTGTTAAACGACTTCTAAAGACGAAGTGTACATTTGATAGCAAATCGTGTGATATAAAATGATCAATTATCCTTTGTACACAACCTTTTCAATAACTTTTGCAAACAATGATGGTATAGAAATAGGTCTAAAATTATCTACATTATCCCTTTCTCGCTTTTTATAAAGCGGCTTTACTACTGTGTATTTTAATGGCTCAGGAAACTGACCATTCCTAAAGAAAAAATTCCAAATATGGCTAAATACAGGGCTAACACGTGCAGCCCAGTACTTTAATATTCTGCTAGGCTCTCCGTCATAACCATGAGAGCCCTTAGTCTTCAGTGTTTTAATTATTGACTCAATCTCCCTCTTGTCTGTATCACAGAGCAGTGTCTCAGACATCGATCTTGGAAAGGCACTTGCCAAGGAAGCTGTCTGATTTCCTGTAGAAGCTAAATTTTTATTTAATTCACCAGCAATGCTCAGAAAATGATTGGCAAATACTGTACATATATCTGATTTATCAGTAACAGAAATATTTTTACTACGAACTGACTTTATATCGTCGACCTTGTGCTGCTGACCAGACACTTCGTTCACAACTGACCATATGGTTTTAATTTTATCCTGTGAATTAGCTATTCTATTTGCATACCACATACTCTTTGCCTTCCTAATAACATTTTTCAGCACCTTACAATACCGTTTTTAATGGGCTATTGTGGCTTGATTGTGACTACTTCTAACTTTTTGATATAATTCGCGCTTTGTTCTACATGATATCCTGATCCCACTAATCAGCCACCTGGGCTGTCCATTACTGCTAGTACCACGTTTAGAATGTTCTAATGGAAAGCAACTCTCAAAGAGCATGAGAAATGTGTTAAGGAAAGCATTGTATTTATCATCTATGTTATAGGCGCTATAAACATACTGCCACTCTTGTTCCTTAACAACGTTTAAAAAACTCTCTATTGCTGTTGGATTAACTATCCTAAATAGTTTGTAATAAAATATTACATTGTTTTGCGTACAAAAGTCTTTCAGTGTTATAATTTGTGCATCGTGGTCTGAAAGGCCATTCACTCTTTTCCTAACAGAATGAATGAAAATATTGTCTATGGCTGTGCGACTGTTCCCCTGCACCCTAGTTGGAAAAAACACAGTCTGCATGAGATCATATGAATTTAGGAGATCTACCAACATCCTTTTTCTGCCACCATCATATACAAAATTTATATTGAAGTCACCACATATAACTAGTTTCTGGTACTTCCTACAAAGTGAATCAAGAACCCTGTCTAGGTTGAGCAAAAATGCTCTGGCATCGGAGTTAGGGGACTTATAAAATCAAGAATAAGAAGTTAAGTTTTAACTAAATTCAACTAGCGCTGCACCACATTAAAAAATCTATTCAGTGCAGTGTCGTGATACGTCTATGGACTCAAATGGAATACTGTTTTTTTACATACATAGCCACTCCCCCACCCCACAAGGAACTTCTTGAGAAACAGCCAGCTAATCTGTAGCCTGGTGAAGAAAGCCCCTGAATTGACAAAATGTTTAAGTGGAGCTCTGATATACCAATAATTTCAGAGTTAACATCTATAAGCAGTTCACTAACTATATCTCTAATACCTCTTACATTTTGATGAAATATGCTGATTCCTTCTCTACTAGGAAACATTACATCCTCAGAAGGTGAGCCCTTAGTTAGAGGGACTTCCTTTAAGCAGGTATACCTATCAACTGACTTCAATATAAAAATGGTGCAGCTCTAATACCAATTACTACAGGACTTTTCCATGAGTGACACCACCACCACCCACTACACTGTCACCTATAAGCTTAGCTAGCCTCCCCTTACCATACCTATTGAGGTGCAGGCCTTGCCTAGTGAAACCCGATCTATTGATAGACCCAACTGGCACTACTGAGATGTGACCCATGCCCTCTGCCATCAGTACCCTCCCGAGCCCCACGTCAACACGCCCAACAGCTACATTAAGGTGAAGCCGATCATGACGCTGAAACAGTTTCACGAAACACACATTAGTGCCACCAGTTTGAGTAGCTATCACTAAATTCAACTACCGCTGCACCACATTAAAACATCTGTTCAGTGCAGTCTCATGATACGTCTATGGACTCAAATGGAATACTGTTTTTTTACACACATAGCCACTCCCCCTCCCCACAAGGAACTCCTTGAGACCTCATTAGGTCACCACCTACACCATATTCCCCGACCCAATCAAGACTGTTCCCTGCTCCACCCACTATCACTACTCAAAATTCTTACATAACTCCCCTATGCTGTCTGTCACCTGAGCCAACACTGCACTAGGCTTCACAATGCTGGTGACCTGGTACTCAATCCCCAACACTTCCTGCAACTGCTGGTCCACAACTGTACCATAGGTGTCTCTTTGAATGTTTCCACACAGATGTCACTTGAACTGTTAAATCATGACTAGCCTTTCCAACTGATTTCATGGGGCTACACATGAAAGATTCTCACTCCTTCAACACGTTCTTCAGGCGCTCTTGGTCGTTCCATACTGTTCCCTTTACGCACAGCTGTACAAACGTTACTGTTTGAGTTGCTCTTTCATTTGATGTGCTATTTATAATTTTAAGTTGAATGTAATAAATGCTACCAAACCTTAAAATCCGTATATTCATTTTGAACACCCCGTATCAGCCATGCTGGTCCCAGCTTATGCATTGGTTTAAACCTTGACTGTTACTCTGTGTTTGGTTTCCCACAGTTATTGCGGCTATGCCATGGCTCTTCCTCTTTCTACGTGTGGCAGCAGCGGTGTGTATTGATATTCGCACCTGATACCATCTTTGGTCTGATGCTTATAGTTTCCGGCTAGCCGGTGTGCGGCACATGGTCGGTGGTGTGGTTCAGCCAGGAAATCTCTGGATGGTGCAGTGGGCTGGGCCTGCTGGCGGTCTCTACGCAGTGTCGTAGTTTGTGGGAGCTGTTCCAATTGCTACGAGGTTTGTGGATCACCAACGCAGGACGTCAAAGTTGAGTGGAGATTTAATCACCGAACCCAGTCTCTTCACATTGTGCGATTGGTATTCATGGTTGGCTGTTGGGGGTATTCCTGTGAGCAACAGCGAGTGTTGGCGAAAGTTTGGCCACCATCCGGTGGAGTTTAACTGTATTCTGGTTATTTGAAGTGCACCAACGGAATTTTCTGCCGTATGGCCGTTAGCATTCTGGTTACCTGCCCTGGCCGCTGACGTAAAATTCAGGCAGTGTCCTTTCCTCATCGTGTTGTCGCTGTCCAACAAGTGTGTGTAGTTTTGACAGCTTATGCATACTTGGTTGTGGGCTACTATGCCTTTGACACTTTGGCTTTGGAGTTCCTTGTGTACTGGTCAGGTGGACAGCAAGTCGTTTTCTCGGTGGGTTCGTTGATTGTCTCTTGGTTGGGTTGCCGGTAGATTGGATATAGTTGGGGCGACTACCTGTCTCCCCTTTGCGAACGTTAATATTTCAAGAGCAGACCAACCCCCAGAAACTTCTGATTGCCGCTGGCTGTACTGCCTTTTCTTATTGGTGTTTGATTGTGTATTTTAATACCTCATAGCCGATGGTTTGAATTTGTATGCTTTTAGTTGGGTTAAATAATGGGCCTTCAGCCGTTTTAAAATTGAAAGTTCCTTACTTGTCAAGTATTGCATTGTTTGGGCTTTCAGCCTCATTTAAAATATTTTTTGGATAAAGCTTCGCGCCTTCTGCCCTTTGAAAATTCATTGTAGTTGTGTTTTTCAACCAAGGGCCTTCAGTCGTTTTAAAATTTAAAATCCTTACGTGTTAAATCTTAGATTGTTTGGGCCTTGAGCCTCATTGGAAATATTATTTAAGGATAAAACCTTGCACTTTCTGCCTCTGAAAATTTATTGTGGTTGTGTTTTAAATCATGGGCCTCCAGCCGATTTAAAAAATTAAAGAGGTTGTGCTCTTAAGCCACATGGTTGTGTGACATATTCAGTCGATAGTTAAGTTCGGAAATTTGCGCTGTAATGTTTGACAGATAATTAACGTTTTTATAACTGACAACCGCACATTTTTGGCCCCTTTCCACAATTCCAGCTACCTGTTCTGTCCTGTGGATTTAACCAGGCGTTTCACCGTACTATGCTAACACATTTTGAAGGAAATCAAGACACTGTACTCCATTAAGTACCGCTGTAATTCTGAGACGTAAGAAAACAATGTGTACACTTGCAGGAGTCGTCGCCCCACCTTACGCAAGTGAAGTGCGCATTGAAATGGACAGCTTTGTCTGTATTCGCACGTGAGTGCAGATGATAGAGGGCGTCGACGTGATTCTCAAACTGCTGTATTTCGCATACGGTTAAGAAACGGGATATGTTCCTTATAAGTTTTTTTTGTTCAGAATCACCAATACTATCACCCCTCAAAGCATGTATCATTCCTCCTAACTCACTATGTATGTGTTTGTCGCACCAACGGCTGAGGGCCTTTCCCTGCCAATACAGCTCCTTTTTCTCCCCATGTTACTTGCTGAAGCACGAGAATCCAGAATCCATATACCCTGACGCTTCCTTCTTTCTTGTTAAAACAATTGTGATGCATATGAATTACAACCAATTCCCTGAACAAGCGCGGGTGGTAGCTCTTTTGCACAATGAGACTCTACATGTCAGCGAATTTTATTACATGGTCAGTGTCACTTTGTGCGTGCTCCACAAAGGTCAGTTTATCCACCTACCCCAAGCTGTGTAATGTTTATGTTCGGTGATCCTGGTGAAAGTGGATCATCCTGTCATTCCAAAATAGGCTTCTCCACATTTACACGGTATGCAGTATACTCCCGACATAGCGAGTGGGTCCATTTTGTCCTTTCCGATATACTCTGTGATCTTCTTGGTCGGTTTGTAAATAATCTTTACGTCGTGTTTGCGCAATGTACAGCTGATTATGTCTGCCAGGCTGGGGATATATGCCAGAAAGACAGTACCCTAAAATTATTTTTCCGACGAATCATTCTGACGAGTGTTGGGTTTCATGACATATCTTACACAAATGCTTACACAAGCATTTCAGATGCTTCATCTCGTTTACGATAAACTATGGCTCACATATTTGTCTGCATGCTTTATTAGCATACTTACCTTATCCACGTAGCTTTGCTCTCAAGTCCGTTTTACATATATATTGCACATATCTCGTCCTTCCCCCTCCTTGTGCTCATCTCTTCCTCCCCAGTTTTTCTCTCCCCTCATCGACCCATCTCCATCTGACGGTCTCCTGGTCCACTCTCTCTCTGTCTCTGTCTGTCTCCCCCTCCCCACGTCTCTCTCTCCCTTCCCCGACACATCACCTTGTTCACTTCCTCTTGCCCAGCTCCCGCTATACGTCTCCTCTTTCCTTCTCCCTCTCCCTGTGCATTTCCTGCTCTCGCCTCTCCGTACCCATTTCCCGTACTCTTCTCTCTGTACCCTTCCTTCCAGTTCCCTCTGTCCCTCCCTTCTCTGCACTTCCTCTATACGTCCACCTCACCTCCCTCCATCCCCTACAACGTCTACCTCAAACTTACCCAGTTGTGCCCATCCACAAATGCATGCTGCCCTGCGAAACAGGTCAGTGAAGCACGCTGATATTACTCCAACACAACAAAACTACCACACCAGACAGCCTACTCACAGGGGGGATTGGAGAACCGTTTCCTTCCCCTTATGTGTAGGTTGCCTTGGAAAGCATGTCTATTAGGCAGGCTGGTACCATTTCCACTGTGTATCTCTGTCATGCTGGGCAGCCTATATAACAGGGCCAATAAAAGATGTGTTTCCTGTATCTCTGCTCCTATTGGAGCTAGGAGGCTATAACCTGATGGTGCTGATACTCATGAGGTGGGAGGAGATCCCAGACATACACACATACATAAACTCTGTTTTCAATACATAACGGATTAATGGTGTTTTTTTGTGGCTGAGTTTCTGATACATGTCATGACCCAAGTTATCACTATTCTTTACAAGCAGTATCATTTTCTACATTCATAGATTAATTTTGGCATAGAGACTGTTCAGGTATATTAGGAAGTCACCAAGATGTTCCTTACCATCTTTATACTTGACAAAGGTATCATCGATGTACATGTGCCACACTTAAGGTTTACAAGGTGCCAATTCCAGCTCTTATATTTCGATATGCATCATCAAGAAATGTTTATGTTTTGTTATATACCATGGACCAGTACATTTGGGTTTAATTAGAACTACTGTATTCCTATATTGAAGTAATCTTAGCTTGAGGTTTAATAGGTCTTTGTTAAGCATTTTACATTCATTGGTTAGAATATGACGTTCCTTTTAATACAGATTGTCTCTATTAATAGTGCTCCTATCAGTAGTCCAGGGGGACTGTATTACAGAAGTGCTTGTCATATGAGAGACTGACAATAGGGCACAGTGAAGTCGTCAGTTTGATTGTGAATACCTAGATAGTGGTCACTGTTATTGCTGCCATCAATTCTTTGACGAAACATGTCCACTGATACGGGGTTTTCAAGGATGTTCACCGTGATATAGTCGGATCGCTGAGTCAGACATGTAGTTTGGTAGCAACTCACTGTAGTCAAGTGGTACGATCTCTGTCATAACTTTAGTACCGTTTCGGCTAGAATAATCCTTACTGATATTGGCACGTCAGGGTGTAGTCGTAGGTAATTATTGGGGCTTATTGTAGTAAATTCATATTGTTATTTTAGGGACTTTTCTTTGGATGATAGGAGAAACTTCCACTTAGCAATATCTATATACCTCTCCATTATTTGAGCCCTTACATGTTGCACCATTGTTTCTGATATTATACCGTTCTTTTCTTATATGTATTGTATCCAAGACTCTTCGCATGAATGTAATTTTTCAACCTTTCTATAATGCACTGATTGTTTACCTGAAGCCTACTATCTAACTTTCATATGAACTTGTAGATTTTGCTTTCTGCAACTCCTTGTATCTGCTTTATAACAGTCTACTCCTATGGTAGACAGCATTTAATAGTGATCATGTTTTAGGTTATTGGTATGTTTTACGCTAGTATTACACTTAGGACAGTGAAGTATTTAGTGTTTCTTGGCCTTTTACACCCAAACTGACACAGTCCCCAATTCACTTGTGGGAATTCGGTATGTCTCGAACTCACCTGACAGGTATGATTAGGACCTGGTTAGTTTATCAGCCTCTTAGCGTGCTTCTTACTTCTCCATGTAGTTTAGAGAGGTTGCAATGATTTTACTATTGATGGATTTTGGTATTCGTGGAGATTGAAGGTAGTACTCTGTTTTTTGGGTTTCAACTTCGACAATATAGTGACCTTCGCATATTCATTTACCTTCTATTCTTTTCCATATACACTTACCTTACGACTACAAAACTTGTTAGTCTTAGTATTTAGGTGGTTTGGCTTCTGTAGATAGGTCGTGTTAGGAATGTTTTATACTCCCTATGACATTGTATGAAGTAGTCGGCTCTGAGCTTTATGGACTCGCCATGGTTAAGTAGGATTTGACTTTCTCGTTTTTTAGTTCACTTTGGAAACGCTAACCTGTTCAGGGATAGAAATTAAACCAGTCATATCTTTTATTCTGAGGTGCTGTATAACTCATGCCACCAGTTTGTCAATATTCGTAGTGTTCGCTATGTATGCCATTTTCTCTTAATAAGTCGATTGCCACTGGGTTTTGTGTCAGGTTGTTTTTGATACTGTGACAACTACTTGACTTACCAACCGTGACATTACCTAGGATGTAAATATGCAAACTATTGTAATTCATATCTTATTATGTGACATTTTACTATAAATGAACGGTAGGGACTCATATACACTAGGCGATCCCTCATCAAAAAGAATTTTATAGGTTTTCGTTGTCTAAAAAGAAAAAATGGCATGCTTTGATTGTACGGAGCTCTTGACTGCATGCTGTCTAGTGCTGATCTTTTCAATGATTTTTCATGCTCCCTAGTAAATTTGTTACGTAAAATAGATTTATGAATAAGAAATGTGTACAGAAGTTGCCATCTATTGTGCGTAATATACAGAGAGGTCTTGCTTACTGTCATTAACTAATATACACATATGTTTTAGCATATTTGTGCTGGAAGTACACATAGATTTGATTTAACGATGATATTTCCATTATTTTAGTTCAAGCGCCATTAGGAATACCTGTCATTTGCAAACTTGAACTGTACATCCTTATATCACTACATGTATACTCCTTTATCATACAGGGGCCTGAAGTTGGCAATATTGAGTTTCCAAAACTGGTAACATTTGAGATATAAACCAACATAAAACAAAACATACAGCTGTTGGTAAGGTGTTTTGAATCAAGAAATACGTACCTGTCGATGTCCCCCAGGTCATAATTGACCGACGGAGACTAGATATAGTTTAGTCTAAGTTCGTTTCCTTAGTATCTTCAACCAGCAAATGGAGGGTAAATTTTTGATAATTCCAGCAACTCGTGCAGGCGAAACATCAGAAAAATCGTTAAACAAATGTCGGAGAAAGATTCTGAGATGATAGCCAACTGGCGATAGATCAAAAGGTGGCCATGAAATCCGCAACAATTCTTTTAAGTTTAAATTTAGTCTGCTTCACTTTATTTTTTTAGAAAAGCAGTGTACTGTTTTCAGTTTTACAGGTTCATTTTCAAATGGTTTATTTGTTTCTACATACATGGCATACGGAACATTCTCCTGTGTTGCCACGATAGTCTGTAAAACAATCTACCATGTGTTTCGAACACATGACCATGGAAGCCATGTGAAGATGAATTTGTAAATTTGAAACTGCTAATTGTGTTTTTTAAATAAAATGAACGAAATTATAACTATGGCTGCTTGCTGCTATAAGCTGTAAATATTACGTCTCATATAATCGCTATGGCTTTACAAAACTGTCGACATGTGACAAAATAGAAATAAACTACATTGGCAGAGCAAATAAGAACTTTAGAATAGGACACATGCAACTACCAAATGGGTAGTGCAGTGACTCATGACAACAGGGGCGTAACATATTTAAAAGAAGAATCGCAATGATAAAACAACCCTACGGGAATAGATGTAAACTACAAACATTAATGTACAACTTCCACAGTAGACAATCAAATAAACAAATATTTACCAAATTATTTATTTGGAGTGTTTTTAGTTACGGCTATGTTAATGGAAAAAAATTAGAAGCTGCTATTGGAGTAGCCAACTCAACTTCAGCATTTATCTACACACTACATTTTGAAAAAACTTCTATACTCTTATTGTTTTAACTGTTTATTGTACACGTTTCACTTCGGTGCAAGACTACATACCCGAAAAATACCTTCATAAAAGACTTCCTGACTCTCGAATTTATATAAGATGTTAAAATATTTCTCTTTTTCACAAACGCTTTTCTTGTTGCAGCCAGCATGCAGTCTATATTCTCTCTATTAATCCATCGTCATTTAGTTTGTTGTCTAAATAGCATAATGCATCCATTATTTCTGTAGACTAATTTTCTAATATAAAATCCTAAGAATTTCCTGATTTAATTAGACTACATTTCTTATCCTTGTTTTACTTTTGCTGATATTCATCTATTCTTCGTCTAATCTTATTTCAAGGCACTGTTGATTAAGTTCAATTGATATTACAGTTCCTATATTCTGATAGCATTACAAAGTAATCGTCAAACGTCAAACATTTTTTGTTTTTCACAAACTTCCTTTCTCAAATATTGCCTTTTTTGCTTTATCGCTTGGGCAATGTACAGATTCAGTAACATGAGGGATAGGCAGATACCCTCTCTCATTCTCAACCTCTGTTTCCCCTTCTCATATAACTGCAATCTGGTTTCAGCACAGATTGTAGAAAAATTATCGCGCCCCATGCTGCTTCTTTTTGCCTTCGGAAGTTCAAAGACTATAGTTAAGTCAATATCTTCGAACACTTTCTCTAGACACACAAATACTATAAATGTAAGTTTGTTGTTCTTTAGTCTGTCTTCTAAGATACGCCGTAGAGTCAGTATTGCCTGGCATGTCCCTACATTTCTATTGAACTTAAACTGATCTTCAAAAGTTCGGCTTATATTATGCCAACATTTTGCAGAACTAACTTATTGAATGTTTCGATGACATTCACACCTGTCAGTTTTCTTTGCAAATGGTCCTTTAATCTGAGGGAATTTCATCTGTCTTATATAGGTAAACCAGAACTCCACCGAAAATCATTAAGAGGTTTTTTAGGGATACCTTGTGAATATTTTGCTATAAGGGATCCACGGTTCCCGGCAGCTCCTTACAGAATTACTGCATTTCGCTTGGTTTCATGTCCCAGTTAGCTTTGTATCAACATTGCACTGAAAACAGTGCACAACTGTGCACATGTCGACGGCTTGCGCTGTGCGTCGTGTTTCCATATACTCACGTTAACAGTTGTACATTCCTTACATTGTTGCTCACAGGTTAGCATTAAGTACTGCTCGGTTCTGTGTAGGGCTTCGTTTTCTAACTGTGTTAGTTGTGCGTTAACAGTGACACACAGCACTACTATGGATAGGTTTAGTGATGAAGAATTGGACGACAGGCAACTAACGTATGGATTCACTGAATGAGATACAAGAGCGGTGTATATGATATGCTATAACATCAGGTATGGAAGTGAATGTGTTACACGCGCTTGGTGACAGTCCTGTCTCTAGTATTATGGGAGTTTCACGATCTCTGAACACAGGCCCATCACCTGTATTTTGAGAGTCTTACACGAAAAACGGTCATAGCAGCTAGTGGACTTCCCATTTCGACTGGCATTTGAAAATTGGTCCCTACGGCATTGTACCGAAAATCCCAATTTTCCAGCTTTCACGTCGTTTACAGCCGAGGCCATGTTTAGAAAGCATGTGCAGCAGTGGGAATAGCCATTCACTCACACTGGTGTGTCGATCCTATCAACAGACGTTGAATGTGCATTGACACTAATCAGCCAAAACATTACGACTACTGCCCACCGCGACGTCGGATGCCGCCTGGTGGCATTACGGGCACATGACGCGGTAACAAAAGGATGTAAGGGGAGCAGGCACGAATGGGGGATCACCGTAGTAAAGATACATGCTGCTAATCGGGAAATCCATCGAGATAAGCGACTTTGACAAAGGGCAGATTATTGTTACTCAGAGATTGTGAACGAGTATGTCGGAAATGGCGAAGCTGGTCGAATGTTCACGTGCTACTGTTGTGAGCATCTACGAAAAGAGGTGAAGGGCAGTGAGAGTAGCACTAGGCACTAAATGGTTGGACGTCCACCACTTTTCACAGAACTTGGGGTTCGGATGTTTGCTCGTTAAAGTAGGATAGATGGTGATCTCTGACACCCAAAGACCACAATGCTGGTGCACGCACACGTGTTTCGAAGCACACCGTTAGTCGTACATTGTTGAACATGGAGCTTCGCAGCAACCCAATACATAGTTCTGATAGCAGTGGGCAGTGGACCTTCGGGATTCGATCATCGATCAACGGAGATGTGTCGGCTTTCCGGATGAATCACATTTTTGCTACACTAGATCGACGGTTGTTTCCACAAATACCGTCATCGAGATGAAAGGCGGCTCGAAACGTGCAGCGCGCCACGGACGCAGGCTGTTGAGAGCAGTATTGTGTTATGGAAGAGATTCTTCTGGTCTTGAATTGGACCTGTGGTAGTAATCTAAAACAGGCTGCCAGCTGCGAGCCAACTGCAGCCCTTCATTCTTGATGTCTTTGCAGACGACGACGTCGTCTTTCGGAAGTATAATAGTCAGTGTCTCGGAGCCAGAAACGTGCTACTGTGGTTTGATAGCTAACTTATGACGATATCTCGGCGATCAAATGTGCCTAATATACAATGAAGGGCCAAAGAAACTGGTACTCCTGCCTAATATCGTGTAGGCCCCTCGCGAGCGCGCAGAAGTGCACAACACGACGTGGCATAGACTCGACTGATGTCTGAATTAGTGCTGGAGAGAATTGAAACCATGAATCCCTCTGGGCTGTCCATAAATCCGTAGAAGTATGAGGGGGTGGAGACCTTTTCTGAACAGCACGTTGCAAGGCATCCCAGATATGCTCAATAATGTACATGTCTGGGGAGTTCGGTCCAGTGGAAGTGTTTAAACTCAGAAGAGTGTTCCTGGAGCCACTCTGTAGCAATTATGGATGTGTGGCGTGTCTAATTGTCCTTCTGGAATTGCCCAAGTCCGTCAGAATGCATTGGGGACAGGAGTAGATGAAGGTGATCAGACAGGATGCTTCCGTACGTGTCACCTGTCAGAGTCGTTTCTAGACGCACCAGGCGTCCTATATCACTCCATCTGCACACGCCCCACACCATTACAGAGCCTCCACGACCTTGAACATTCCCCTGCTGACATGCAGGGTCCATGGATTCATTAGGTTGTCTTCATACCCTTACACGTCCATCCACTCGATAGAATCTGGAGCGAGAGTCATCCGACCTGGCTACATGTTTCCAGTCATTAACATTCCAACGTCTGTGTCGACGGGCCCAGGCGAGCCGTAAGGCTTTGTGTCGTGCAATCATCAAGGGTGCACGAGTGGGCCTTCGGCTGACACTCGTTGATGGCCCGGCATTGAAATCTACTGGGTTCTGTGCGGTTGATTGCAGCAATCTGTGGAAGGTTTGCACTTTTTCCACGTTGAACTAATCTCTTCTTCGTCGTTTGTCCCATTTTTATAGGATCTTTTTCCAGCCGCAGCGATGACGGAGATTTGACGTGTTGCCGGATTAGCGATATTCACGGTACACTCGTGAAATGGTTGTACGGGAAAATCCCTGCATCATCGCTACCTCGGAGATGCTGTGTCCCGCCTCTCTTGCGCCAACTATAACACCAAGTTCAAACTCACTTCAATCTTCATAAACTGCCATTGTAGCAGCAACAACCGATCTAATAATTGCACCAGGCAGTTATTGTCTGGCGTTGCCGACCTCAGAGCCGTATTCTGCCTGTTTATTCTGTATTTGAATGGGCATGCCTATATCACTTTCTTCAGTATAAATTCTATGTGACCCATTTTGGTCCCTATCGGCCGCCGTCATCGCAGACGCATGTCTGCTGCCCGTTATTTACTCGCTATTACGCCATCTGTACGTAGAGATTTAACTCAACATACTTCCGCAACATACTTCCACAAACCTACCAACAAAGTGTTGGATCTCTGATACGCAGAATCAGTTATGTATTTCGATCCTTAGACGGACAAACAAGCTGTTACGCAGTGAGCCGTGTGGCTCGACTAGCGATATTCCCGCCGCCGGTATGGGTCATCCGGGGCGGCGGTGTGCGCCGAGCCGATCGGGAGCGAGAGGAAAAGCTGAGGAAGAGGAAATGATATTGCTTTGAGACGCCGAGCAGTAATGGCGTTCTGGGAACAATGGCGGACAGCTAAGGTCCGGTGTCAGCCAGCAAGCAGGGCACGTCTGAAAGGGGCTGTTTACCCGGGTAATGGCGCCGTGGCAAATATCACCGGCATGGAAAGAGACGTTACTGGGAAGCCGTGGGGTTTTTTCCACTTGCTTCATGTCTCCTGGCATCGGGATCTGCGGCAGTAGGCTTCATCGAAAAAGCAAGAGGGTAAGGGCCTTGCTTGTCCTGTAAATTGTGGTCGGCATCCACTACTGGGGTCTGTGCGGTTGATGTATTTTATTGGGCGGCCGTCGCTACTCCTACTGAGTCTCGCCTTCAATGAGTTGATTTTAATTGGTTTAACACATAATGTTTTAAGGTGTATGTAGTGTGATCATTAACATTTACGAGGGCCTGGAGTGCTGAGACATTCTGTTGTGCCGGCCAGAGTGGCTGAGCAGTTCTAGGCGCTTCAGTCTGGAACCGCGCGACCGCTACGGTCGCAGGTTCGAATCCTGCCTCGGGCATGGATGTGTGTGTCGTCCTTAGGTTAGTTAGGTTTAAGTAGTTCTAAGTTCTAGGGGACTGATGACCTCAGATGTTAAGTCCCAAGTGCACAGAGCCATTTGAACCATTTTGAACACTCTGTTGTAGATCCCTACTGTCAAGGTTTAACCGCCATTGAAAACTTTGATGGTCGTTGTTTAAGTACCGCCTGGTTATTGTATTTATATCACACCACAGACTTAAGATGGCCTGTTGCTATATATAATGTTTCTCTGGATATATTTATCTCTGAATTCTAAAAAATTACTGTTACGTTTCTGTTTGAACTAATACAAATGTAATGTATTGCAAATACATAGAAAGAAGGATCCTTTATTGTATGATTATATGATAGCGGAACAAACACTGGTAGCAGTTACTTCTGTAAAATATCTGGGAGTATGCGTACGGAACGATTTGAAGTGGAATGATCATATAAAATTAATTGTTGGTAAGGCGGGTACCAGGTTGAGATTCATTGGGAGAGTGCTTAGAAAATGTAGTCCATCAACAAAGGAGGTGGCTTACAAAACACTCGTTCGACCTATACTTGAGTATTGCTCATCAGTGTGGGATCCGTACCAGGTCGGGTTGACGGAGGAGATAGAAAAGATCCAAAGAAGAGCGGCGCGTTTCGTCACCGGGTTATTTGGTAACCGTGATAGCGTTACGGAGATGTTTAATAAACTCAAGTGGCAGACTCTGCAAGAGAGGCGCTCTGCATCGCGGTGTAGCTTGCTGTCCAGGTTTCGAGAGGGTGCGTTTCTGGATGAGGTATCGAATATATTGCTTCCCCCTACTTATACCTCCCGAGGAGATCACGAATGTAAAATTAGAGAGATTAGAGCGCGCACGGAGGCTTTCAGACAGTCGTTCTTCCCGCGAACCATACGCGACCGGAACAGGAAAGGGAGGTAATGACAGTGGCACGTAAAGTGCCCTCCGCCACACACCGTTGGGTGGCTTGCGGAGTATCAATGTAGATGTAGATGTAGATGTAGATGTAGTGTGTCTGAGAGACACGTGTATAATTTTGAAATCAGTAGTTTCCTAAATTCTTACCAGTTATTGATAGGCCAGTCATTATTGTGTGTTTAGATGCCTGAAACGGATTCTATTGATGGTGGTACTAGAGTTCCTTCAATGACAGTAGATCGATATTGTAATTAATTTCATGTATTAATTTTACTGATGATGTGTTGTAATGAGTTATTGTGTTTCTAGTTATTGAAGGCAAATATCAATCTGTTGTAGATACCCACTAGTTCTGGGATTTTCTCGTGCCCGTTCATGACCGTTGCTGGTCCCGTCTCGGGGCCCATGTCTAGCCTGTATTGGAAACAGCTGAGCTGGCGGGCGTCCTCTTTCTGAGCGTAGTTGTTGAATCTCACGAGCTTGTTTTCTCACATGAATTTTTATATTTTATGTGCTAAATTATGTGGTGCCTATCATTTAAGTAACCTGTTGCGTGCCATGCTATCTGATTGTTGCCTGAACTCTGAATTATTTTGGTAATAACAATCACTGTCGTAATGAAAGAGCACATTAGTTAAATTTTAGAAAATTGTTCTTCAACTTGATTACAATTTAGAGTATATAAATTTAACTCGTTTCAGTAAATGTGTAATAGGCCATAAGCACCGCGTTTTTATGAATGTTTAAAATTGAAGTAATTTATTTTCACCTGAATGGTAATTTTAAAGATGGGTGGTAGTTTTAAACATGTGATGGTTTTATTAGTCAAGTTCTCTTTTTTAAAGGTACCAAATGAAATGTTTGGTGCAACTGTCGATGGTGATCACCTGATGTGTTACTTTGGTCCAGCCCTACCACTCTACAGCCCATCGTGCTGAGCTTGTGTCGTTGCGTAAAAGGTGGAATTACATGTTGTCTAGACACTTCACGCAGGTGGTCACAATATTTTGGCTCATCAGTGTATGGGCTGGTATTCCCACCGATTTTGGAACTTATCTACATCATGTACTGCACCGTTTCTAGAAGATGTGCCGCTGATAGTTTGTCATCTTCTGTGTTTTTATCAGGACGGGCTGCCGAAACACTTTGCATTTGGTATTAGGAACGATATTGAAGTACAGCTTGGACGACAATGGATTGGTCGCGGTGCCCTCTTCCATGGCAAGAATGGTGAACAGACATGACACCAATGGACGTTTTCTATTTGGAACATATTAAGAATGTAGTTTACGACACTTGGATGGATGCTCACGTGGACTTGGTTGCTAGGATTATTTCAGCTGGGGAAGTCGCACGCCAGACTCCTGGAACTCTTGCGTGGTCCGTCGCTGTACTCGTGGTAGTTGATATTTTGAACAATCTCTGTAAGGGAACAATTTTGCAATTGTCACGTGTTGTACTGTACACCGACAGAACAGACTGAACATACTGTGATAAAAATGTACACGTTTCATCTGAGGGTTGTTGCATTACTCTGTGTTGTTTGTTCTGCGTTTCGCTTATTTCATGTTGTATGCTTCTGGCACTTTCGAGGCACTTTCATAGAAGCAAGGATAACTTCGGTAATAAATCAAAGAAACTGTTACACCTGCGTAACATCGTGTAGAGCTCCCGAGAGCACGCAGAAGTGCCGCAACACGACGTGGCATGGACTCGACTGATGTCTGAAGTAGTGCTGGAGAGAAGTGACATCATGAATCTCGCTGGGCTGTCCATAAATCCGTAAGAATACGACGGGGTGGAGGCCTCTTCTGAACAGCACGTTGCAAGGTATCCCAGATCTGCTCAATAATGTTCATGTCTGGGAAGTTCGGTCCAGTGGAAGTGTTTAAACTCTGTAGAGTGTTCTTGGAGCCACTCTGTAGCAATCCTGGATGTGTTGGGTTTCGGATTGTCCTGCTGAAATTGCCTAAATTCGCCAGAATGCATAATGGACATGAATGGATGCAGGTAATCAGACAGGGTGCTTAACTACATGTCACCTATCAGAGACGTATTTAGACATATCAGGGGTCCCAGATCAGTCCAACTGCGCACGCCCCACATCATTACAGAGCCTCCACCAGCTCGAACAGTCCCCTAGTGACATGTGGGGTCCATGGATTCAGGAGGTTGTCTCCATACCCGTACACGCACACCCATCCGCTGGATACAGTTTGAAGCAGGACTAGTCCGGTCAGGTTACATGTTTCCAGTCATCAACAATCCATTGTCGGTGTTGACAGGACCAGACGAGACGTAAGGCTTTGTGTCGTGCAATCATCAAGGGTACACGAGTGGGCCTTCGGCTCCGAAAGCTCGTATCGATGATGTTTCGTTGAATGGTTAGCACGCTGACACTTATTGATGGCCCAGCACTGAAATCTGCAGCAATTTGCGGAAGGGTTGCATTTCTGTCACCTTGAACGATTCTCTTCAGTCGTCGTTGGTCTCGTTCTTGCAGGATCTTTTTCCTGCTGAAGCGATGTCGGTAATTTGATGTATTACTGGATTCCTGATATTCACGGTACACTCGTAAAATGGTTGTACGGGAAAACCCCGCTTCATCGCTACCTCGGAGATGCTGTACCCATCGCTCGTGTGTCGACTATAATACCACGTTCAAACTCACTTATATCTTGATGACCTGCCGTTATAGCAGCAGTAACCGATCTAAAAACTGCGCCGGACACTTGTTGTCTTATATAGGCGTTGCCGATCGCAGCGCCGTATTCTGCCCGTTTACATATCTCCGTATTTGAATACGCATGGCTACACGAGTTTCTTTGGTGTTCCTGTGCAGATTCGCCTCGAAGGCCTGGGAGATATACCTATGACTCAGCTTAGGTTATGCACGCCATATAAACAGTGTAGGTGGCGTTTTCATACTTCTCGAGGATATGCCAGTAATACCTCATTGTCACTTCTATTACTTTCTTTTTACAGCATTTGACAGGTACTATTCGGTGTTATCACGATGCCCTGCCTCAAATGTAAGACACATCAAAATTCATTGTGTTGTTCAGTTAATGCGATGTTATGTCCTACAACCTCTTTTTATCTTTACAGTTGTTTGATGGTGTCCACTGACCGAAAGATATAACAGTAGTAAACAAACACAACTGAAACTGTATTTAAAATAAAACGGTAGTCACATGAAGTGAATCAAAGTATTTTAAATATCGTCTTGCAGAAGAATGCTGAAGATGTAGATAGATCGAATAACTAATGAGATACTGAATTCAGTAGAAACGAAATTTATAGAACATGATTAAAAGAAGGAATCAATTGGACTCATTCTGAGGCATCAAGTTATTGTTAATTGCGTGTGTGTGGAGGGGGGGTGGGGGGGGGGGGGGAAGGGCGCGAGCGCGTTTGTGCGTGTACGCGCGTGTGCTTTAGCTACATTAGAGGGTCTCCGAAAAATACAAAAAGGGCATCAGTTTCAAAGCGTGCACGACGAACACAGAAAGAGGGTAGACATACCAACAATGAGTATTTTTAGCTGTTCAAATGGTTCAAATGGCTCTGAGCACTATGGAACTTAACAGCTGTGGTCATCAGTCCCCTAGAACTTAGAACTACTTAAACCTAACTAACCTAAGGACATCACACACATCCATGCCCGAGGCAGGATTCGAACCTGCGACCGTAGCAGTCGCGCGGTTCCGGACTGCGCGCCTAGAACCGCGAGACCACCACGGCCGGCTTTTTAGCTGTGTTGGGAAGGAACCAGACCTCAAAGCACCAATAGAAAGGACTGAGGTCGAAATCGTTATGGGCCTGAAAGCTGGCTAAAGCTAGCGGCAAGTTCAGCCGAAATTTTTACAATGGTCTTAAGCGAGTTCAGAAGGGATAAATTAAATACGGTCCGTGGTAGAGTGTTCATTGATGTCGTAAGTAGCTTACCGTGTAGTGAAATTAAAGTAGGTAGTTTCTATGCGCTATATTGGATAGAGATTACTCTTAACAATCGGAATAAATAAATCTGATAAAAAATACATAAATCTACTTTCCTTTTACCGTCCATCTCCCCTTCTCCCTCCCGACTCAGGTGATACAATTGCTGAACAATTCAAAGAAACCTTGAGCGTCATTTCAAATAGGCACCAAACTCATACAATTACAGCTGGCTGTGACTTCAACCTACCCTCGATATGTTGACGAAAACACACGTCTAAAGTCGGTGGTGGACATAAAAGATAGTCCGAAATCGCATTGAATGCTTACCCCGAAAATTATTTTGAACAATTAATTCAGGAATCCATTCGAAGAGTAAATGGTTTGGAAAGTATAGTAGACCTCTTACCAACAAATTTTCCTCAGCAAATACGGAGCATCATGACACACACAGGGTTTAATGAGCACAATGTCATTGTAGCACGACTGAATAGCGTAACATCCAGAACCACCAAACGTAAACGCAAAACATATCTATTTAAATAGCAGATAAAAGTTCGCTTGGTGCCTTCCTAAGCAGTAGTCAGCACTCCTTTCAATCTGACCATGTAAACTTAGACCAGATGTGGTTTGAATTCCAAGAAGCAGTATCTACGACAACTGAGAGACGCTCGAAACTTTGCGCGGACTTAAATGTGAAAATTAATATTTTTAATAGTTTCCTCTGTCTCGAAATCTGGAAGAAAATCCAAATAAATTCTGGTCGTATGTAAATTGCACCAGCGGTAAGAGATAATCAATAACTTCACTGAGCGATGTTACTAATGACAGTGCCACTAAAGTAGAGTTACGAAACACGGTTTTCCGAAATTTCTTCACCAAAGAAGACAAAGTAAATATTCCAGAATTCGAATCAAGAACAGCTGCCAACGTGAGTAACTTAGAAATACATATCCACCGTTTAGCGAAACAGCTTAAATCAATAAAGTCAAGGCTTCCGATCCAGATTCAATACCAGTTGGTTCCTTTCGGAATAAGCGGGTGCAACACTTCCATACTTAGCAATTATACATAACCGCTCGCTCGACCAATGGTCAGTACCTAAAGACTGGAATTTAGTACAGGTCACACCACTTCTCGAGAAAGGAAGTAGGATTAATCCTCAGAATTGCAGACCCATATGACTAAAATCGATTTGCAGTAGTATTGTGGAACATATAATGTGCTGGATCATTACCAGTTACCGTGGAGAAAACGATTTATTGACAAGCAGCCCCCACGGATTCATAAAATATCATTCTTGTGAAATACAACTAACTGTTTAGTCTCTACATGAGTGCTATCGACAGGTGATGTCCGAATGATTCTATATTTTCAGATTTCCAGAAGGCTTTTGACACAGTTTCTCACAAGCGCATTATAATCAAATTGTTTGCATACGGAGTATTGTCTTAGTTGTATGACTGTATTCATGTTTTTATTTCAGAAAAGTTACAGTTCGTAGTAACTGACTGGAAATCATAGAATGAAACAGAAGTGATATCTAGCACTCCTTGGGGAACGCAGTGTTACAGGCCGTCTGATGTTGTGTCTACCACATCTAAAAAAGTTTTGCATCACCCCGGTTCCCAGAACTCCTGAACACAGACGTTGACTGTGGGTATTGTACCACAAACACAGACACTTTGACTGTTCAGAGACATCACTAAAGCCGCCCAAAGATGTAGTCAACCATGCATAAGCAGCGCCTATGAGACGGAGGGAGTCCCACAGCCGATCAGTTCTAGTCATTCCACCAGGAAGGAGGTACACGGCTTGTGTTGTCTGTAGTTCAACCATGCCTAGACGGTCAATACTGCGGTTCGATTGCGTCCGCATTGTTACTTTGTGCCAGGAAGGGCTCTCAACAAGGGAAGTGTACAGGCGTCTCGAAGTGAACCAAAGCGATGTTGTTCGGAGATGGAGCAGATACAGAGACAGGATCCGTCGATGAGACGCCACGCTCATGCCGCCCAAGGGCTACTACTGCAGTGGATGGCCGCTAGCTATGGATTATGGCTCGGTGGAGCCCTGACAACAACGTCACCATGTTGAATAATGCTTTTCGTGGAGCCACAGGACATCATGTAACGACTCAAACTGTGCGCAGTAGGCTGGATGTTGCGCAACTTCACTCCCGACGTCCACGGCGAGGCCCATTTTTGCAATTACGACACCATGTCGGTCCAACAACATGCCGAATGGACCGCTCAGGACTGACATCACATTCTCTAACCCGATGAGTATCGCATATGCCTTCAACGAGACAATCGGCGGAGACGTGTTTGGAGGCAACCCGGTCAGGCTGAACGCTTTAGACACACTGTCCAGCGAGTGCAGCAAGATGGAGGTTCCCTGCTGTTTTGGTGTGGCATTATATGGGGCCGACGTACGCCGCTGGTGGACATGGAAGGTGCCATAACGGCTGTACGATACGTAAATGCCACCCTCCGACGGATAGTGCAACCATATCGGCAGCTTATTGACGAGGCATTCGTCTTCATGGACGAAAATTCGCGCCCCCATAGTGCTCATCTTGTGAATGACTTCATTCAGCATAACGACATCGCTCGACTAGAGATGACAGCATGTTCTCCAGACATGAACCCTACCGAACATGCCTGGGATAGACTGAAAAGGGCTGTTTATGGATGACGCGACCCACCAACCACTCTCAGGGTTCTACGCCGAATCTCTGTTGAGGAGTGGGGCGATCTGGACTAACAGTGCCTTGATGAGTCGCCGTTACCAACCGACCGCGTGGTGAAGTGATGCCGAGGCTGGACTTCAGTTAAGTAGTTTTAATTCGACGTGGTACCACGGTACTACAGATTTTAATTTTTAATGGTGGCTGTGCCCTACTCTGGCATGTTATAGTAATTTTATGCTTCTGAAGAAGGCTAGATTATTCTAGCCGAAACCTGGGTAAAGACCAGAAAATTTTCGCAACTGAGGCGGATTTTTCATTATATTAACTTGTGGATAGCGTAGCACTAAGAATACAGGCATGTATCAGTGCAAGTGGACGTGCTACTGGGTATTAAAGATACCGGTGTGCACGGCAATCTGGACCAGCACCTCTGAATGTCTCGCTGTATGGTGGTACAACACGCAATGTACGTTTTTCATGGGCAATGAAAAGGGCGTAAATGTTGTTTATGTAGATCTCTATTCCAGTTTTCTGTACAGGCTCCGGAACTCTTGGAACTGAGGTGATGCAAAACTTTTATTGATGTGTGTATATAAACGATTTATGAAACAGTCTGAGCATTCCTTTTAGACTATTTGCAGATGATTCTGTCATTTATTGTCTTGTGAAGGCATCAGATTATCAAAATCAATTTCAAAATTATTTAGCCAGTGTTCAAAAATGGCTCTGAGCACTATGGGACTCAACTGCTGTGGTCATAAGTCCCCTAGAACTTCGAACTACTTAAACCTAACTAACCTAAGGACATCACACACATCCATGCCCGAGGCAGGATTTGAACCTGCGACCGTAGCGGTCGCGCGGTTCCAGACTGTAGCGCCCAGAACTGCTCGGCCACTCCGGCCGGCTTTAGCCAGTGTGTCTGTATGGTGAGAAAAGTGACGATTGACAGTAAATTATGAAAAGTGTGGAGTCACCCACTTGAGTACTAAAAGGATTCCGCTAAATTTCGGTTAAACGATAAATCATATAAACATAAGGGCTGCGAATTAAACTAAATACTTATGGATTGCAATTACGTGTAACTTAAGTTGGAACGATCACATAGATAATGTTGTGCGGAAAAGACTACGATTTACTGGCACAAAAGTTAGGAAATGCACAGACTACGCTTGTCCGTTCCTCATCTGGAGTATTGCTGTACAGTGTGGGATCCGCATTAGATAGAACTGAGGGAGGACGTAGAAAAATTTCACAGAACGAATTGGCGCAGTGGTTAGCACACTGGACTCGCATTCGGTAGGACGATAGTTCAAACCCGCGTCCGGCCATCCAGTTTAGGTTTCCCGTGATTTATCCAAATCACTCTACGCAAATGGCGGGATGGTTCCTTTGAAAAGGCACTGCCGATTTTCTTCCCCATGCTCGACATAATTCGAGCTTGTGTTCCGTCTCTAATGGCCTCGATGTCGACGGTCAAACCCAGTCTTCCTTCTTTCCTTCGAAAAAGTTCAAAGACAGTTCGTTTTGTAATATCGCGGAACAGGGGAGAGAGTTTCATAGGTGCAACACGCAAATTGGTGTGACAATCATTAAAACAAAGGTGTGTTTTGCTGTGTAAGGATCTTCTCAGGAAATTTCAGTCACCAACTTTCTCCTCCGAATGCGATAATATGTTGTTGGCGCCCATCTACATAGGGAGAAACGATTATACACAAAAAAAAAGAGAGAGAGGCAGAGAGAGAGAGACATAGAAATCACAGGTCGCATGGAATGACGTAAATGTTCGTTTTTACCATTTGCTGTTTGAGAGTGGAAGGGCAGAGAAATTGGTTCGATGGTAGGTGGTTCGATGAACGCTTTGCAAGACACTTATTTGGGGATTACGTGTGAATCCACGTAGGTGTAGGTGTAGGTGTAGGTGTGTGTGTGTGTGTGTGTTTGTGGGAGGGTGGAAGGGGGAGAGTGGAAGGGGAGGGTGGATTGGGGAGGTGGATAAATTGTAGAGGAAGACCAAGGACTGACTACAGCAAGCAGTTTCTACTGGATGTAGAAAACAAGTTTTCCGCTGATGAAGTAGTTATGACAGGAGAAACTAACTAGAAGACCTGCGGTAAACCAGTGTGGACTGAGGGCCACCATAACAACAACAACAGTTCTAGAGCTCCGGTTAACATGAGGACAATATTTAATAACCATTATCCTCTCTCACATACATTCCTCTACTACTAAATTCGAGGTTTACTTCGTACAGCTCTCGAAAGCAGGGCAACGCTGTCGCTACGTCTCCACACTCCTTAGCACTTGGACGGCAACCGCTACGTACCATTCCCTCTCTATCCCACCATCCTCTAGATGAATCTGAAATTCTTTTCATACTCTCTGAATGAATTATGTGTTCATACTTTCATCTTACACTTCCCACGCATAAACTAAAACGTTCTGAACAGCCACGTTGAAGCTATGAACTTCTGTAATATCCAGCTCGAATCTTTGCACCTCGACATACGTTTGTCGTCGTTGGATCTGGTATCATACATTCAAAGCGATATGGATTTGATCAGCTACCGGTGGTGACACCTGTACAAATTAACTCCACTCAGGTCATCATTACTATCAACATCGCAATTACATCTTTCGCCATTACTGACATGAGCATCGCTACGGTAGAAGACCGTAGTCACACAAAAATCGCAGGTTGTTGAGTATATAATATTTTCTTTTCTAGACGTCTAATTGTTCGTCAAATATGCGGATTACACAAAAGGATTGAACAGCTAGCGAAAGGTAGACCAGATGCTATCAGCTGGAAAAGGAAGATAGAGAAAAATTATCAATGGATTACAAGGTTTTTGTGAGTTAACAACGTATGTTTGATTTTAAAGCGAGACGGACATAGCCGACGATTTCTGACGAGGTCTATCTCGCTCAAATTACTTTTTCTGTTGAATGGTAACGAAACACTGTTTCAACTACCGCGTCGGAAAACTGGGTCGTTGCATTCTATGCTACGATGCTGTTTGCAATAAGCGTCCGGTAATGAAACGAAGCACGTTTATTTTGTTTCCCAGAAATCAATATCTGTACGGTTTATTCTCTCTAGGAATCTGTTCTCCTTCATTGTCTCTATTTTTAATTTCCATCGCCCTCGTTCTTTTTCAGATGCGAATGACGCAGACGCTTACAAGAACATTTTGGACACTGACTACATATTGTTCGCTCTCGTATAGAAGCACTGCACCAGACAATCTGGTTTCCGCGGGCACATCACTGTACTGCGTTCATCAACAGACAACACATGCGTAACGAATGGTGCGAAGGTACGTCTTGTCGCTGTGTAGAAATCAATGATTTCTATTAATACTTTACCGATATGAACACGAAAGTGATATCTAAAGAGACTTAATCCCCGATTCTTGTTCATCGTTACATACGTTTCAAAACCTTTTTTCTTTTGTATCTTACAGTGGTCATCAGTTTTCCTTGCAGACAAAGGAGCTTATAGGACAGAGATCTGTATTTATATGCCCAGTGTTCCTATCTTCGTAACTACCAGTCAATCATCAATATACAGTTACTCTTCTCCGAACACTTACAAACTGAAATTAAATAGCATAAGGCTGAGAAAAAACGCTGTGCAGTAGGGGCGCGATTGACTGACGACTCAGAGATCAACAGAAAATATTGATAGTAGAAGTAAGGATCTACACGATGTAAATGGAAGATTATCAGAACTTGAGAAGGCAAGTACTAACTCCCCTTATCGTCCGAAGACGTGTCTCTTGGTGACGACGGAAACTGAAGAGTTCCTATCTAAAAATATGTTTGCTAAACATAAGGGCACAATATGTGTCTTTCGGTGAAATTTTTCAGTTTTGGCCGTACACTGAGATTCTGGAAGTCCAAGAATAATTGTCAATAATGACCTTCAAAGTCAAAGATTGACGAAAATAAAAACAAATTCGAGCTGGAAGTTTGAAAAATCTGTACTACGGACTGTGCCATCCTCCAGCTGGGGCGCACGTTTCAGCCAATAGTGTTGTGGTTGATGGTAAGAGAAGTAGACGCATGAGAAAGACAGACACAGAGGTGCAGAGCTTCGATTCTTTTTTGCGACGGAATTCCTAAGGTAGAAAGTGTAGAATCGAGAAAATCATGAAACAGCAAATAACCGTCCGTGTATAACGTACACAGTATATGCCTTCGTCAATCAAAATTCGACACTGAAAATATTGTAAAACCCATTTTTGAAAGCAATACATCATTTCGTCTTATTTAGAGACATGTTCGATTGGTCTCAACATTTCTGAAGTATATTTACGTAGAAATAAACCACTTGCTATCATAAAACTGTTCGTATGAATTCCTCTAAATTTGAGATGAATCTTCATCTTAGAAACGTACTGCTTCTAGCGAGAAAAAATTAGGGTTCTGAGGGACTGATTCGGTGAAATCAGAACACAGTAACCAGGACAACTATGAAATTCCCCCAATCGATTTAATTCTTAGTGGTAGGTTGTATAGGGCACTACTAAGACTTCAGCATATGTAAACAGGAAGACGAAACTCTCCATCGTTTACCAGGAAATCGAATTTGAAATTTTCATGCCAGCTTGTCTACATTGCATGGTAGTTAGTATTCAGGGAGTCCGCAGCCGAGCGAGTAAGCCGTTAGTCTCACAACCGCGAGACTGCTGAATCGCCTACCGCTGTGGGTAGCGATTTTTTTATGAGGTATCTGCACCAATATTTAGTGATATGCTTCGATATGCGTGGTCCGCCGCGAAATTGCGTCACAACGGAGAACCTTTACGAATGTAACCCAAGTTCGTTTTGAAATTGTCACACTGATAGAACCATGCACGTGAAATAATTCATCGTCAATTACATGTGCTGTTTATCGCAATAATTATTGTTGTCCATGTTTCTAAGATTTATATCATTTTGAATCATGCAATGCTTCATAGGTCATATATGTTGTGTTTGTCATCAATGAAGATAAAGCAATATAGATGAAATGGCTATACTGATTTGAAGATCCTCGTGTACTCTTTTATTTATTTTCAATCGCCTTAAGGAAAAAAATCTCCTTTTTTCGAAATGAAGATTAGGAGAGTCGTTAAATACTGATAATTTGTACAGTCATAATAAATCTATTCTTAGAATTACGTCGTAATAAAAAGAAAGGGAACCGACGGTGAGTTACGATCCAAAGATCTTGAACTTCTGAAACTAAGCTCTTACTCGCTCGGTACGGACTCCTTGAACATCAGTCACGCTAAAACGTATATAAGTAAGTCTGAAATTTTCTAACTCGATTTTATAGAAAAGGGCTGAGATTTGTGTCTTCCTGTTTACGAGTCGTATGTTGAAGTCCTAGTCATGCCGCACACACCCTGTCAGTATGAATCATATCGGTGAAAGGAAGTGCGGTGTATCCCGTTGTAAGTAGTAGATGGTAATACAGTACATAATATTTAATATTGCATAGAGAAGTTAAAAGGTATAACAATACCCTACACTTCGTTAAACAGAGGTGAGTTTCATACGAAGGCATTACGCGCGTGAGAAGATTTATAGTGTTCATCAATCGTTGATGACACTGTTACACTATTGGCCATGAAAACTGCGACACCAATGAGATGTCACGCAACAAACGTTAAATTAAGTATGGAAATAATTAGTTTTTCGGTGCAACTGCTAAAATTAGTTAGGTGTAATATAGTCTACACAAATTAAGATTAAGCAACTGATTTCTCATTCCGAAATAAAATTTGAATGTAGTTTAAAATTTTTTTCCGATTCATGGCGTCGATGGTACAGCAACCAGAAATATGCGATGAAGAAACAAGTAATCTTGCTTTCAGGATTGTAATTATTATTTATTTACCAATACACGTTTCCCCTTATTCAGGAATCTTCAGATTGGCTGATATTAGGTGGTGATAGACACATGGAATACTGAGCACGCAAAACATTCCAGGAAATAACTGGCCTCGCCAAATAATCGGAAACATTGCCCGGTGTTCTTGTTGAGGCATACAATGTTGCCTTATAACAACAAAACAGGATCGGGCGTACATAGATCTGTCACCATGTAAACATACTGGAAGTGAAGCTGTCCATATTCGGCATACGTTTGGAGTGTTTGTTTCCTCAATGAATGCTCTTTGTTAGTGAGAAGATCGTGCTGTCTCTTGTGTAAAAAGAAAAAAAAGTCAAGTGGCTCGTTTAGGAATACGGCAGGATCGTGGCCATCGAGACTATGCGTACAAGACCGCGTTAATACTGGACGCATTGGTCCGTAACCCACGACGGTCGGGCCATACTCACTGCCACGTAGGATCTCAACAGTCCCGAGTGACTAGCGTCTCAGAGGACGGGCGTATGTTGTTCGCACGACCACGCAGAATCTTACAAACACATCAGATGTCAGGAAATGGGATTGTTAGCAGCAACAGAAGTATCCACGTGGACAGTGCGGCTTACCTTAAAGAGGCAACATGTTCCCAACGACAGGACTGGGCAGAGTGGTAACACATCATATTTTCAAACGAGTACTGGTTTAGCGTACAAATCGCTAGGCAAGTATCCATATGTGGAAGCTACATGGAGAGCAAATGTTGTCATATTAGATTCTTTATCGTTGCAAGCATGAAGGTATGCCGTGCCGTCGAATACATAGTACGATAACCTCTTGCAAAGCTGGTAATTTTGACTGCAGCCGTCGTGTGTCTGACGTGCTACAACTAGGTGCCAAAACCCATCATCGAAATCTCTGTGACGTTACCTTTCAACAAGAAAGGCAAGACCGGATGTGGCCCTTCCTGTCGTGACCCACCTACCGATACACACGGTGCTCGAATGCTACCACGGCCAGCAAGTTCTTCAGATATTTCGCCTACTGAAAACATCTGGTCATCGTTTGCCGAGAAAATAGCACGTCACCAACCGTTACACACTATGACTAATGAACTATTTCGTAGGATTGAAGCACCATGGAAATGACGTACTTACATCTGTCATCCAAGGTCACTGCTACTCGATGTCAAGTCAGGTTAGAGCCATTGTCGCTGCCAGAGGAGGCAGTTCTGGGTACTAAATACCCCCTATGCACTCTCAAATCACCGACACGTTTAACAATAAACTGAGGTGACAAAATTCATGGGATACCTCTCAATATCCTTTTCCCCAGCGCAGTGCAGCAACTCGACGTGTCATGGACTCAACAAGTTGTTGGAAGTCCCCTGCAGAAATATTGAGCCATGCTGCCTCTATAACCACCCGTAATCGCGAAAGTGTTGCCGGTGCATGATTTTGCGCACGAAATTACCTCTCGATTATGTTCCACAAATATTGTATGGGGTTTATGTCGGGAGATCTGGGTGGCAACCTAATTCGAACGAATTGTCCACGATGTTCTTCAAACAGGTGATGTATCGCTTTGTCGTTCATGTCATGGGAACATGAAGTCCATGAATGGCTGCAAATAGTCTGCAAGCAGCCGAACATACCATTCCCAGTCAAAGACCGGTTTAGTTGGACCAGAGGATCCAGTCCATTCCATTTAAACACAGCCGAAACCATTATGGAGCCACCACCAACTTTTACAGTGCCTTCTTGACAACGTGGGTCCATGACTTCGTGGGGTGTGCGCTATACCCGAACCTTACCATCGGTTGGACCCTAGACAACTGGGAAATCGTGACCTGGTCAGATAAGTCCCAATTTAATTTGTTAAATCGGGACTTATCTGACCAGGTCACGATTTTCCAGTTGTCTAGGGTCCAACCGATATGATGACGATCCCAGGAGAGCCTCTGTAGGCGACGTCGTGTTATTCACTAACGCACACGCTTCAGTCGTCTGCCGTCACCGCTCATTAAAGCCAAATTTCGCCGCACTGCACCCGGATATGTTCGTCGTACGTCCAACATTCATTTCTGCGGATATTTCACGTATTGTTGCTTGCCTGTTAGCACTGGCCACTCTATGCAAACGCCGCTGCGCTCGGTCGTTACATGAAGGCAGTCGGCCGCTGCAATGTCCGTGTCGGGGGGGGGGGGGGGGGGGGGGGTAATGCCTGAAATGTGGTATTGTCGGCACACACTTGACATTGTGGATCTAGGAATACTGAATTTCCTAACGATTTCGGGAATGAAATGCCGCATTCATCTAGCTCCAACTACTGTTCCGCGTTAAAAGTCTGTTGATTCCCGTAGTGCGGCCATAATCACGTCGGAGACCTTTTCACACGAATCACCGAAGTACAAATGACAGCTCCGCCAATGCACTACCCTTTT
Source organism: Schistocerca serialis cubense (assembly GCF_023864345.2). NCBI lineage: Eukaryota > Metazoa > Arthropoda > Insecta > Orthoptera > Acrididae > Schistocerca > Schistocerca serialis. The sequence continues at coordinate 422,994,109 of NC_064641.1, forward strand.
GTACATTGTGCAGGAGACACTAACGCCATCTGTGTACGTAAATATTGCTATCCCATGACTTTTGTCACCTCAGTGTGTGTCTCTCTACTGTGTTTGTATACGGCCTATAAGTAACATTTCTTTGTATTAAAAACAACCGTATGCTGCACGATGTTCTTTGTTAACTTAAGAACGACACGTTTTGTCCGTGTAGGCTATCAACGGTCGGATGGCTTGGCCATGGTTCATTGTCTTCATGGCTTCTTGCTGATATATTTGTGAAGTACTTAGAACGCAATTATTTTTCCCGGGCCTCCGCTATCTCAAATAAAATTCATTAGTGAAGAGAAACTCCTTTGCCAAGATCGCGAATAACAACCTGAATTCTCGGTAAGCGGTTTCGTTAACCAAAGTTAATCTTGAAATCTTTGCATATGTTGTAAGTAGCAGTAAAAGTACTGTTTCTCATAAATTGGCAGGCACGTAACAGACTAGAAAACAGATGCATAGGCATGTCAAAATTAAAACAACTATATAAGCAGTTATTCACCACGTAGATCTCTTACGTCGCTTACAACCTAGTACTCTTTGATAACTGTGTGTGTAGTTGTTTTAATTTTGACATGCCACTGTAGCAGTCTTGTAGTCTGTAGCTCACCTGCTACGGTACTTCTACTGCTATTTTAAGGACGCGTAACCTCTCGGTCGATATATGAATATGGTAACTTTGATTACCGAAACCAGCTATCGAGAATAAAGGTTATTATGAGCATTCTCAGCAAACAAGATTTTCTTCACTAACGTATTATTACAGATAGCCCATTACTTCTCAAAATGAATAACTAAAAAATAAAATTCACATTTATGAGCGATATGTGGGGTGATATAATCATTGTTTTTGACGGTGAAGAATCTGACATCACTCTTTTGCTAGAAGAGTTTACGATCTTCACACATGAAGTTGGGAAGAACAAAGGTATTCTCAAATCCCCCGTTGTGCAACTCTGCCCCGCTAGTAATGACATGAAATTTGACATTTAGTGAGCCTTCTACAAGCGACTCAGCTACACATGCCACGTCATGTCACCCGCATAAGAGTTCCTTTAGATCTATGATACAGTGTATTACTGAAATTCCTCTTAGTGCAGAATCGGTTGCAAAGGAACTGGAAAACCTTAAATACATCGCTTTAATAATGGGTACAGCCCCTCCCACTCCATCATTGACTGAAGAACTACCCCTAGGTCTGCATCTTAGAATCGAAAATTTGCCAAGCTCCCATGTTTAGGTAATGTTTCTTACAGGCTAACTAAACTTTTTCGGGTTCGAAATGTAAGAATAGTGTTTACAAGCTCTATGAAAATTTAATGTCAGTATTTTCATAATGAGCGTCCCCGGAAAGATGAGTTCTGCCTTCGCAGGACATGTGAGACCCACTAATGGTTTTACTCCACGCTCCCAAAGGGAAGAGACTCAACCTCCTTGAACAGACTGAAATTAGTAAACATTCGTACAATAAGAAGGACATGTTGTTTAATGATTAGTTGACCAGTGAAAATTAAGTTGTCTATGATTCCATTTTTACCATTTGTAAGGAATTTGGTTCTTGTTTTTTATGACCAAGGCCACTATTATTTGTCATATATATTTTATTGTACTTTATTCGTGTTTTCATTGTTCCACTGTAGTTCTATATTTATTGTGGATTTTTTCATTTACTTTTACGAATTTCACTGTTGTCGTATTGCGCTTGCGCCAATGAACTTTTCTGTTTATGTAGCATTCGATGTTATACGTCCCGAGGTATGTATTTTTATTCTAATACGGTTTCCATTTGCACGTTATTCTGTTCGTTGTTATCATACGATTTTTTGCTGTTATTACACTGTAGCCCCCTCCCCCCAACCCCCTGCCCCCGGCTTATAGCACCGCGTAGCGCTCCTTAGCACTACTAATCATTCATATGTTTACATGTTTACTCTGTGTGTATGCGGACGGGCTTCCGGCGTCGTTTTGGTGTGGGGCCATATTTACAGCTTGTGCGCTTGGACTCGTTCTGAATGTTGTTACCGATGCTCACGAAGTACTTCGCCTCTTTCGTTTCCTTCTTCTGTTGTCGACGGCTCTCTGTTCCAGTTGTTTTTCTCCGACCTGTCTTTATAGTCTGCTTTTTAGTTTATTCCATTTGGTACCTACCTATCTCTTGGCAGGAACTTCCTCCTTTTGTATTCCTAGATAACCTGACGATGACCTACCCGGGGAAAAAGCGTCGTTCTTGAGTTAATTAAGTCGCGATGAGGCTGACATCAATAGTCCCATTCGCTTCCCTTCTCTCCTCCTTCCACCTTCAATGTACATAATATGAGTCAATAACATTGTGCAACCTAGGACAGTTTTTAATATTAAATTAATATGATGAGGTTACTGTATCACCACGGCACGGTGGACTGGAATAATAAAATTTTCTTATTTGTCACACTTCGTGGGGTTAAAATTTTGATGGGGAGCAGTGTATCTGTCTTCCTGCAAGTGATACAAATCACATGATAGGTAACTGACTAGTTGGCACAGTGGTCAACAAGCGGAGGACATGTTCGAGGGAGAAATTCGAAATGTGTATAGAGATATTCCAGTTTCTCCCCGTATGATGGCTGTCGCTGTTCAGTAGATTTTCTCGCAACCAGACCTGTCTGTCACTCATAGTGTGTTATTGACGGCAGTGCTGTTGTAAAAATTCCAGTGTGGCTCTGTGTGTGACAGCTGATGCTATCGAGCCCTTTGTACGGCTGACAGCCAGGGAGACGTGGAGCTTACCTTGGAGCCATGCGGGCGCGGAGCGGGCGGCGGGTGTCAGCAGAAGCGCCGCGGCGACGGTCAGCTGTAGGAGCGGCGTCAGCATAGCGCTGCTTGCTGCTTGCTGCCGGCAGTCGGTGTCGACGGCGAGACGGCCGCAGACTGGACTGCCAGCCGGGCCGTGCTTCCTACAGCCGCGGCGAGGGGCCGCCCTCGTCGAGGGAGGGGAACCCGGCCCGCCACGTCGCTCAGCCGGCACTGCCGCCACTGGGGCAGGTCGGGAGCGGCGGCACAGCGGACACGCGACTCCTCGCACGCCAGCTGCTGACCCTGTCAGCCGAGACCAAAAAATTTTTACCAAAGGAAAGTCGCCATTTAGTCGCATACTTTCAGAAGTTACTTTATTTAGACAACTAGCTTCGGCAGCTCATCAGTGCCGTCTTCAGGCCCCTATGCATTCCACATATAGACAATCAGGTATATGGATACACGGATAACTGAAGCCAACAAAACCTGGATTCGGTGAACTTTTTGTGTAACTTGGTAACAACTGACCAACTGTCAATTTCCAAAAAACAATTCGAGGAATCCAGGTATTGATGTCTCCTCTTATGTATGTATCGATTTACATGATTCTGTATAGATCGAGTGCATAGCGGCCTGAAGATGGCATTAACGAGATGTCGAAACTACACTGAAGCGCGAAAGAAACTGGTACAGGCAAGCGTATTCGAATACAGAGATATGAAAACAGGCAGAACGTGGCACTGCTGTCGGCAACGCCTGTATAAGACAACAAGTGTCTGGCGCAGTTGTTAGATCGGTTACTGCTGCTACAAACGCAGGTTGTCAAGATTTAAATGAGTTTTAACGTACTGTTATAGTCGGCGCACGAGCGATGGGAGACAACATCTCCGAGGTAGCGATTTTTTCATACGACCAGCCCATGGGTGTACCGTGAATATCAAGAATCCTGCAAGAACGGAATCAATGATAACTAAAGAGAATCGTCCACACTTACAGAAGTGCAACCCATCTGCAAATTGCTGCAGATGTCAATGCTCGGCTATCAGTAAGTGTCAGTGTGCCAACCATTCAAGGAAACATCATCAATATGGGCTTTCAGAGCTGAAAGCCCACTCATATACCCTTGATGACTGCGCGACACGAAGCTTTACGCCTTGCCTCGGCCCGTCAACACTGACATTGGATTGTCCATAACTGGAAACATGTTGCGTAGTCGGACGAGTCTCGTTTCAAACTGCATCGAGCGGAGGGCCATGTACGGGTATGGAGACAACATCATGAATCCATGCACCCTGCACGTCAGCAGGGGCTGCTGAAGCTGGTGGAGGCTCTGTAATGGTACGGGACGTGTGCAGTTGGAGTAATACGGAACCCCTGACACTTCTATATACGGTTCTGACAGGTGACAAGCAAGTAAACATGTTGTCTGATCACCTGCATCCAGTCATGTCCATTGTGCATTCCGACTGACTTCAGCAATTCCAGCACGACAATGCGACACCTCACACGTCCAGAATTGCTACAGAGTGGCTCCAGGAACACTCTTCTGGGTTTAAACACTTCAAACTCGCCAGATATGAACATTAGTGGGCTTATCTGGGATGACTTGTAACGTGCTGTTCTCCACCCCCTTGCATCCGGGGCCGCGCATGGCTCGTGTTACCGCCATCATGTATTTTACACCTTGTTTTTAACGCACTTCCACCTCACTACGTTAATTTTAATTACTACTGTCACTGCCGGCCGGGGTGGCCGACCGGCTCTAGGCGCTACAGTTTGGAACCGCGCGACCGCTACGGTCGCAGGTTCGAATTCTGCCTCGGGCGTGGATGTGTGTGATGTCCTTAGGTTGGTTAGGTTTAAGTAGTTCTAAGTTCTAGGGGACTGATGATCTCAGAAGTGAAGTCCCATAGGGCTCAGAGCCATTTGAACCATTTGAACAACTGTCACTGTGTTGCTACTTTCCCTGATCGTGACCTGCCCTAGCAGCACGTATCGATATATCCCCTCTCATAGTATCTTTGCTCGGCTGCTATTACTTCCCAGTTGTGGTCTGTCGTAAGCAAGTTCGGGTTGCGAGTTCGGGCTGCCAGTCAGTTGGAACGTGTCTGGAGCGCAGTCTGGATCTGCCAGTTGGGGAGTTGCAATGCGGCACTAGTGCAGTCAGGTTGGAGCTGTGGGGTCAGCATCAACATGGCTCGCCCGACCATTGCCGCCACACATCACTTGAGCCGGGCCACGGTCTTGGTGGATCGTCGGTCGGTCGTCCTACCGGACGTCGCGTTTTGGCTCGCTGATCGTTCATGAGTCGGCTGTGTGTGTGTGTGCATCAACTCCTGATTTGTCTTCGTGCGTGCTTAGTCACTGTTGGGTAACGTTCAGGTCTTCTTGCAAGTGTTTGTCAGGTTGTGTGTGTAGTTGCCATTATTTTCACTGACTACTATTTTAGATGTCGTCGGCAGTCTGCAGGCGGTCGGTCGGTTGCTGCGAACCAGGGAAGATATCTCCGACCGGTGCAGTCGGCTGGATCCGCTGGCGGTCCCTGTGCGGTATCGGAGCGTATGTGGGCCTGTCCGATCGCTACAAGCTTCGTGGCTCACCGACCCAGGACGTCGAAGTTGAGTGGTGTTTTAAGTACCCAAGCCACGTCCATTTATGTTGTGTGGTTCGTTTTGGTGGTTCGCTATTGGGGAGGTTATCCTGTGAGCAACACCAAGTGTTTGTATTGCTGAAATTTAGCCGCCACGCGGTGTAATTATCTATATTGGTTGACCACAATTCAAGTGCAACAGCGGAATTTTCTGCCTTGTGGCCGTTAGTGTTCGGTTACCTGCCCTGGCCACTAACATAACTTCAGGCAGTGTCCTTTCCTCTCCTGTTGTCGCTGTCCAACACGGTGTGTAGTTTTGACAGCTTAATACATATACATATTTGATTGTGGATAATCACGCCCGTAACATTATGTGTTTGAATTCTCTCGTACCGATTGATGGCAAGCAAGTCGTTTGTCGGTCGGTCCGTGGCTGTCCCTTGGTTTGGTTGCGACGGATCAAGTGTAGTTGGGCTCACCAACTGTCTCACCTAAGAGAAAGAAGGCAGACCGACCATCTGGAGGCTTCTGAGTGCTGTTGTCTTTACTGTCTTTCTCACCGGTATATGATTGTCTGTTTATAATTTATCGTAGCCAATGATAAAAAAATTCTTGGTTTTACTGTGTTTTATGTAAGTAAGTTTGAATTCTGGCAAGTGGATATTTGCTGAAAGGTTATTGCCGTTGTGTTGTCTTTTTTTTTAGTGCGTCTCAGTCACCTAAAACTTAAGACTTATCGTATTTTCAAGAAGGGTCATAAATCAGATGCGAATAATTATAGGCCTATTTCGCTTACGTCAATCTGTTGTAGAATAATGGAACATGTTTTGTGTTCTCGTATTATGACGTTCTTAGATAATACAAATCTCCTTCATCATAACCAACATGGATTCCGCAAACAGAGATCATGTGAAACTCAGCTCGCCCTATTTGCCCAAGAAATTCACAGTGCCGTAGACACTGGCGAGCAGATTGATGCCGTATTCCTGGACTTCAGGAAGGCATTTGATACGGTTCCGCACTTACGTTTAGTGAAAAAAATACGAGCTTACGGAATATCGGACCAGGTTTGTGATTGGATTCAGGATTTCCTAGAAGAAAGAACACAACATGTCATTCTTAACGGTTCAAAATCTGCAGACGTAGAGGTAATTTCGGGAGTACCGCAGGGAAGCGTGATAGGACCTTTATTGTTTACAATATACATAAATGACTTAGTTGACAACATCGGTAGCTCCGTGAGGCTATTTGCAGATGACACGGTTGTCTACAAGAAAGTAGCAACATCAGAAGACTCGTACGTACTCCAGGAGGACCTGCAGAGGATTAATGCATGGTGCGACAGCTGGCAGCTTTCCCTAAACGTAGATAAATGTAATATAATGCGCATACATAGGGCCAGAAATCCATTCCAGTACGATTATGCCATAGGTGGTAAATCATTGGAAGCGGTAACGACCGTAAAATACTTAGGAGTTACTATCCGGAGCGATCTGAAGTGGAATGATCACATAAAACAAATAGTGGGAAAAGCAGGCGCCAGGTTGAGATTCATAGGAAGAATTCTAAGAAAATGTGGCTCATCGACGAAAGAAGTAGTTTACAAAACGCTTGTTCGTCCGATTCTTGAGTATTGCTCATCAGTATGGGACCCTTACCAGGTTGGATTAATAGAAGAGATAGACATGATCCAGCGAAAAGCAGCGCGATTCGTCATGGGGACATTTAGTCAGCGCGAGAGCGTTACGGAGATGCTGAACAAGCTCCAGTGGCGGACACTTCAAGAAAGGCGTTACGCAATACGGAGAGGTTTATTATCGAAATTACGAGAGAGCACATTCCAGGAAGAGATGGGCAACATATTACTACCGCCCACATATATCTCGCGCAATGATCACAACGAAAAGATCCGAGAAATTTGAGCAAATACGGAGACTTACAAGCAGTCGTTCTTCCCACGCACAATTCGTGAATGGAACAGGGAAGGGGGGATCAGATAGTGGTACAATAAGTACCCTCCGCCACACACCGTAAGGTGGCTCGCGGAGTATAGATGTAGATGTAGATGTTATAGTTTCTTTTAATTTTGAAAAATTAACTGTGGGCCTTCAACCGCTTGGAATCTTTTTCTTAAAATTACCTTTCAAGATTAAACGTTGCAGCCTTGTGCCCTTAAAGATTTATGGTATTTCTGAATTTTGGAAAATCAATCGTGGGCCTTCACCCACTTAAAACCCTATTCTTAAGGTTACCCTCCAAGCAAAAACATTGCGGCCTCCTGCCTTTGAAAGGTTATGGTAATTTATTTTAATATCTTAAAAATTTTATTGTGGGTCCTAAGCCGTTTGTATTGCACCTTGCATATGTTTGTTCTGTCTACTTTTGCCTTGAGGCTCTCCACCTAGCTGTGATATATATATTTTTAAATTGTTTTATTTGCTATTTTAACTGCATTTTTATCTTGTTGATTTTTAAGATTTCTTGTTTGGAGGCCTTCAGCCGTGAAAGATTTGCATTTGAATCTCGTAGTTGTAAAGGTTCGACTATGTGCCGCTTGAGTTGTAAATGTGTTATTAAATTACAATAAATGACAATTTTAAGGTGAAACTGACCCCAACCTTGTTTGGCCCTTTCCACAATCCTAATCACCTGTTCTGCCCAGCGGATTTAGCGGGCGTTTCAGTAGCCTTACGGATTTATGGACAGTGCTGCAGCGTTCACGGTGTCAGTCCCCCCCAGCACTACCTCAGGCATTAGACGAGTCCCGCTACGTCGTGTGGCGGCACCTGCGTGCTCGCATTGGCCCTATACGATATTAGCCAGCTGTACCAGTTTCTTTGACTCTTCAGTGTAGCTGTCTAAATAAAATAACTCACGAAAATATACCGTTGTTGCGCCTCATTTCTTTGATAAATATATGACCAGCCGCAGTCCCGTATCCACAATGGATCAACAGAGATGACCAAAAAAGGTGGACTGGGGTAAAAAATCGTGTAGTTGCATTGTACAGTGTAGTAAGCACTGCCGTGAGCAACACACTAAAAATCCCGACGGCTGAAGTGTGAGGATTGTTATTTGGGGAGGGGGTTTGAAGATCAACTTTTTATGTTTTGCTTGAATAGCTCGATAGCCGCGTTTTCCAGAGAAAATGTTTCCCTCTACAAAATTAAACAGTATTAAATTTCCTACAAAAAAAGGTCCTATTCATTTTTTTCAAGGACTGATACGCAGTCCAGTCACATTAATGTGGCCACCGCCTATGTTCGACGTTAACTTGCAATGGCCACTCGCAGACGGCAAGTGGCAGCATGAGCAGTCGGGGGTACACAAAGCGTGTCGGGCTGGCGCGGAAGCCAGTTCTGTCATTGTCGTAATGCCGAAATAGAGCAATTTATCTGACATCCAAGAGCGCATAGTCATTGGCTCTCGAGCTAAGGATGGAGGCATTTCTGAAACGTCTATGTTTGTGAACTGTTCGCGTATACGTTACATGGCAATATGGCGCTATCGAAAACCTGGGCCGAGCCAACTGTCGTGCACTACATTCCGTAGACGACATTGTTGGACGAGGACTGTGGAGATGTGTACCGGTGAATAGACGTACAACTGTTGAGCGACTGGCCACCCAGACGAACCAAGCAGCTACCAACAATCTGTCCTCAACAATCGCTCAGCGTACGTTGCTACGTATGAGCCTCCACAGCAGGCGCCTGGTTCGTGCACACATGCGGAATGTTGTTCATCGGCGACGAAGGCTGGAATTTGCATCCCAGCTGGACATTCACTGAGTGACGACAGGTGAGCTTTTCAGATGAATCACTCATTGTGCTGTATCGGCCAGATGGCCGTTGGTATGTACGGTGTGGTATGTCGGAAAGTAAACGCCCTGCAACAATCGTCGGAAAGGTCCATGTTGGAGAAGGACTGGTGTGCGGCATGATGGCATCTACCAGCAGCACAATCCAACTTGTCACATAGCTATCAATGTAAATGAGTGGCTGGAAGGGCAACAGGATGACTTTACCATACTCCGCTGGCCACCAAACCCTGGATTTAAATCTAATGGAGAATCTGTGGGATCGCCTCAATCTGGCTGTACGCACCATGGATCTCCAGCCGAGAAACCTAGTGCACCTGGCCACGACGCTGGTGTCGGCAGCGGTCCGCACCCCTGTCGGTACCTTCCAGAACGTCAGTGACCTGCACGTCTCGCAATGGTTCGCGCTGCAAAAAGTGATTAATCCGCTTTTTGATAGGTGGTTACTTTAATGTGACTTGATAGCGTCGTTTCCTATATGCAGAGAATAGGATAACTGGTGTTTTAATGATTCAAAATTAATGTTTACTCCAGAATAAAATTTTCGCTCTGCAGCAGAGTGTGCCCTGGTACGAAACTTCCTGGCTGATTAAAAATGCGTAGCAGACCGAGAATCGAACACAGGACTTTGCCTTTCAAGTTTCAATGTACAGTCTGGTAAGCAAGATCGTGGTCGGACTGTGATTTCGCGATTGACAAGTGGATTTTATGCTATTTTGAAACTGTTTACTGGACCTTGATAGCACTAAAGAAACTGGTATAGGATTGTTTATTCAAATACAGAGATATGTAAACAGGCACAATACGACGCTGCGGTAGGCAACGCCTTTGTAAGACAACAATTGACTGACGCAGATGTTAGATCGGTTACCGATGCTGCAATGGGAGGTTATCAAGATTTAAGTGATATTGACCATGGTGCTATAGTCGGCGCACGAGCGATGGGACACAGCATCTCCGACATAGCGATGAAGTGGGGATTTCATAGCACGACCACTTCACAAGCGTTCCGAGAATATCAAGAACCGGGTAAAACATCAAATCTCTGACATCGCTGCGGGTGTAAAAAGATCCTACAAATATGGGACCAACGACAACTAAAGAGAATCGTTCAACGTGGCAGAAGTGCAAACCTTCCGCAAATTGCTGCAGATTTCAATGCTGGGCCATGAACAAGTGTCAGCGTGCGAACCTTTCAATGAAACATCCTCGATATGGGTATTCGGAGCTGAAGGCCATTTCGTGTCCTCTTGATAACTGCACGACACAAAGCTTTACGCCTCGCCTGGTCCCGTCAACACCGGAATTGGACTGTTGATGACTGGAAACATGTTGCCTTGTCGGACAAGTTTCATTTCAAATTGTATCGAGCGGATGGATATGAACGGGTATGGAGACAACCACATGACTCTGTAGACCTTGCATTTCGGCAGGGGACTGTTCAAGCTGGTGGAGGCCCTGTAATGGAGTGGTGCGTGTGCAGCTGGAGTGATATGGGACCCCTGATACTTCTAGTTACGACTCTGACGGCTGACACGTACGTAAGCATCCTTTCTGATCATCCAACGAATTTCGGCGATTCCAGCAGGACAGTGCGACACCCGATCCGTCCAGAATTGCTAGAGAGTGTCTCCAGGAACACTCTCCTGAGTTTAAACACTTCCACTGGCCACAAAACTCCCCCGACATGAACATCATTGAGTGTATCCGGGATGCTTTGAAACGTGTTGTTCAGAAAAGATCTCCACCCATTCGCACTCTTACGGATTTATGGACAGCCCTGCAAAATTTATGGTGTCACTTCCCTCCAGCACTACTTCCGACATTAGTCGAGTCGATACCACACCTTGTTGCGGCACTCCTGCATGCTCGCGGTGGCCCTCAATGATATTATGTATTGGTACCAGTTTCTTTGACTCTGTAGAGGCCATTGTGTAAGACGTTCTTGTTGTGCACATACTAGTACATTACGTCCTACCGGACTGTGATCGAAGGAACGCCAAGGAAGATAAAATCACTGCCTTGATAAACCTGTACCAAGCAAGAGGACGCACCCATGGCAGTTAAAATTAAGCTGTTTCAAATCTTTGTCGCACTTCTTTTCCCCTCGTAACACTGCAGAAGATTTAAAAGAATGTTACAGCAATGAGCCCTGTTCGAGGGAGCTGGGAGAGATACATTTGCATATTGACACTCGAGTACGCCATATTGCAATCAATTAGTAACTAACAAACCATTAATTTCGGTGGTGATCTTATTAAAGCTAAATAACATTTTATTGTTTCTATTACCTGAACGAGTTATCATTTTACACTTTTTTAACTTCTCGATTTTTGGATCGAAATATGTAATATATTGGATTAAATTTGTGTGTTTATCTGACGCTGCAACAAATTGAGGCGTTGTTCGCTTATTCCTGTCAGAGCATTTTCGAACCTGTAACTTCGTAATTTCTTTCAAAGATTAATTATATTACGACTCGCAACAAATTTAATGTACTTTATTGTGATAAGCCTTGAGATAGTACAGGCAACTTGTTTTATTAGCTGCAAAGTTCTCCTGCTGGAGCACAAAAAAGTCGAATACGTTCCTCTTTGAAAGAATAAAGAATCTGACAGATCAGCGGGGGAACCAATTGCCTTAGAACTCACTCTGCCTTCTTCAGCAAAAAATATGTCATGCGGGCATAAACAGCCAAGCGCTCTCCCTCTGTAAAGACCGGAAGTATATCGTATAGTTTCAGTAGTAATTTCTTTCTCTTTAGTGACAAACTTTTCCTAATGAATCCAGAATGAGATTTTCACTCAGCAGCGGAGTGTGCGCTGATATGAAACTTCCTCGGAGTTTCCCGAGTTCGAGTCTCGGTCCGGCACACAGTTTTAATCTGCCAGGAACTTTCCTAATGAATGCTTTCCTTTCAGTCAACATGCAGTTTGTGTTGGCGTTGTCGATTCTATCACTAACAGTAGTTATTACCATTTGCTAACGTCATCATTCTGGTTTGGTTTATGGTAGAAGCTACTGCACGTGTTTTACGTATTATTTTAGAGGGGTGGGTTTCCATCATTGTGAGTAGTGTTTTTATCAAAATTCACAGTCAAAATTAAGCAAAATTGATGACAACCGTTTCCTTCACATGATACGATATTGCATTTTCTCTGTCGTTAAAAAGAATGACGCAGTTTCGGACATGCATGTATGCGCGAAGGAAAATGGCATCATTTCTCTTAAGGACACCGGAACTGTAACATCGTATTTATCCGCCAGGCAGTGATTCAGTTAAAGTGTCCTCGCCTGTACGGGAATTAAGTAATGTGCGTACGAATACAGGCTGTGGCACAGGAACGACGGTGCACGGAAGTCTGGGTCTGGTGGTGGGTCGTGCACGGATAGCCAAAGACGTTAACGCGGCCGCTCGCGTAAAGCGGGAAATCCACTTTTAAGTCCCTACCGGCACAAATTTTCATTGTCGTTATTCCATTATACAGCTGATTAGCGAATGCGTTTCTTCGAAGTGCATATAAGGAAAGTAATGTGAATGGAGCGTGCGCTGTTTTGGAATTTCCTGGCAAAGTAAAACCGAGTACCAACCTAGCACTCCAAGCCTCACCTTTCGCGTGCAATGGCCTTACCGACTGAGCTATCCAAGCACTCTTTCAGCTTTAATATCGGAAGAATATCTGTGAGGTCAGGTCGTGCGTTACTCCAGAGTAACTCAGAAGTTAAGGCAACTGCCCACAAAAGTAAGGGTTGAAGTTAGACTGCCAGGCAGTTTCTCAGTTTCAATCTGCGAGGAAGTTGCAATACAGCCCTCGCACCACTGAACAGTGTTCATTCTGGAGAAATTTCTTCTTGTTCGGACCGAGTGGTGTGGCACATTTAGCACACTGGTCTCACATTCGAGAGGACTATGGTTCAAATCTGCGTCCTCCCATCCAGATTGAAGTTTTCTGTAATTTTGCTAAATCGCTCCAGAAAAACGTCGGGATGGTTTCTTTGAAAGTGAAAGGCCTATTTCCTTCCCATTTCTTGAAATATTTCTTGTAATCTATCATTAATGATATCGATGTCAACGGGACGCTAACCCTCATCTTGGTTTCTTCCTTTTTTTTATTTGGCTCTTTGGGCTCCAGATCTCTTCAGTCCCGAAATCATGCATGGTGTCTTCTTCCATTTGACAGATGTCATTCTCTTTCGACAACGCCATCGATGTGTAAAAGGGCATGATTGTTGGCTTTCGCACCAAGCGTGAAAGCTTCTTAGAAACGTCCATCTCTGTGAACTCTTTTCGTGTGGTCGTGATTTAAGTGGAAAAATGGCACTATCCAAAACTGGCGGCGAGGCGTCTGTGGTGCACCACGGTCCATAGATGACGACAGCTGCGGAGATGTGTTCCGCTAAACAGACGTGCAACTGTTGAGCAACTGACCGCCCAGATGAACCAAGGGTCTATTAATAGTGTCTCCTCGGCGACTGCTCAACCAACGTTGACTCGTACGAGTTTCCGCAGCAGATGCTCGGTTTATACACCCACGCTGACTGTTGTCTATTGGCGACGAAGGTTGCAATTTGCACGTTAATACCGCATTTGAGAGGTATACTTTGGTCTAGGTGCAGTTCCGCTCGCGCAGCCGTGAGGTTCGGACATCCGCTTGTTGTGGAGCTCCAGCACGCTTTGCTTACTTCTCACCGCGATTTAGTGTATGGAGTCCCTCTTACGAGCGAGCCATGGTTCACTGTTACCACCGGACAACGATCATGATCGCATTCCACGCAGGGCATGCGCGACCAAGACCTTTGATGCGATGATCTCCTGGATCCGCAGTATATCATTAGCATTCACTTTTCCATTGCTGGGAATGTTGTATATTTCAAGTTGCGCACCGAAGAACTGTGTACCTCAAGTTTAAGCAGCCCGACGGTCTCATAGGTGATGTGACTGACTACGCGAGTTTCGGCCTGCTTACGATCAGGGATTTCGAACTCCAGTTCGAAGTCTCCCAGGACGTCGTCATGTCGGCTTTTAAGCTGTATGGCAATGTACTCAGTCACCTGGTCGAAAATTGGGAAACCTTTGAGACCTATCGTGTACTCAACGTCGTCCGAGAAGTGAAAATTGAATCGGTGGATCATGTGCCTTAGTTATGGGAGTATGTAGGGCCTCTATGTATGGCGGACAGCCCCGTACCTGCGCTGCCTTCAGACAGGAATGGCGTGTCCACCAAAACTGTCTCCAGCGGCTACCGCACCAACAGCCGATCTTCACTATCATCGTGGAGAATAATCCGACACTTTTCGCGTCACTGCAACCAGAGGTTCTGTCGGCAGGAGACCCGCCTGCCTAGTGCCGCTGATCGTGGATCTGACGCCTGGCGTTGTACCGACCTCTGCTTCCTTCCATCTGACAAGGATGGACAACCGCTCCCAATCCGACACAGAACAACGTATACGTAAACAAAAGGACCCGCGGAAGCACCGGGAGCGGCACCGTTGGCCCTCGGATGATTATCTTCAAAGATTGAGGCCACAAAACGACGACACGTGTCCCATGACGCAAGGTCCTCTGACAAGTAGATGTCGGACGGTAACGTTCCACCATCTCAAAAAAAATGTCTCTGAGCACTAAGGGACTCAACTGCTGAGGTCATTAGTCCCCTAGAACTTAGAACTAGTGAAACCTAACTAACCTAAGGACATCACAAACATCCATGCCCGAGGCAGGATTCGAACCTGCGACCGTAGCGGTCTTGCGGTTCCTGACTGCAGCGCCTTTAACCGCACGGCCACTTCGGCCGGCTTCCACCATCTCACCTCACGACAGCTTCATGTCGTTGTTACTCAGCGGCGCCGAACCCTACCTATGTGACGTCCCTCCTGCTGTGACAACTCCACCTGCGTGCACAGCGGACGACCCGTCGAGGTGACACCACGTTTGTACTGAAGAGAAGAGCTCCTGGGCTGATGACGCTGTGCTATGCCTAGTGCTGCGGAAGGGCGTGTCTCGATGGAGGTGACGAGACTGCTACGACACAGTGACTGAAAACGCGATGGATGCTGACGGCCCCCGCTGGAACGGACGCCACCTTCCTGAGGAATGTGTAGTCCCAACAACATCGACTGGCGACTCTCAACATCAGTACCATCCGTGCGCTCCAGAAACTAACGATGTTACAAGATACGCTGAATGCGGCAAATAGAGACACTGTCTTCCTTCAGGAGGTCTACGTCGAGGATTTGGTCGGCCCTTTCGCCTACACTGGCAGTGGCGTGGCAATCCTTATCCGTGGTGGCCTAATTGTAGAAGACGTCGCTTTCCTCCCTGGTGCGAGAGGCATGGCGCTCACTCTCCATGACATCAGAATCGTTACTGTCGATGCGCCCTTCCGATCGTGAAACGTCCGCTTTCTTCGCAGATTCGGTCGCGCCCATCTTTACGGGACCTCATGATGTCCAAATCTTCGGTGGGGATTTTAGCTCCACCCAGATGCCGAAACGCAAACTGCCACATAACGTTCTATGACCGGCGCTCTGCACCATCATAACCAACTTCCGACTCGTGAATACGTGGGAGTATGCACATGGCGATAGGGCGGGTTCCACGCACTATACTAGCCGCTTCTCCAGCTCTATAGACAACGTCTATCTCTCGCGCACTATTGTTCGTGGCACACGGGCGTCTGAAATATGGCCCGTTGCTTTTTCTTATATATATGCACAGTCACCTTGGGCCACCAGATGGTATGGCATGGGTGAGGCCCGTGGAAACTGACGTGACACATCTACGTTCACCTGAATGCCGACAGCTAGTGGAGGGCACTTGGATGTCATGCTGCCGTCGGCGAAAGGCTCACCCAACATCAATGTTTTGGTGATTACTGTGCTCCAAGCCAATTCTTAGGAAGGCGTTGGTTGGTCACGGAAGGGATATCGCCTCCTGGAGGTGGCATTCACTAGATTTTTAACTACCTCATTATGCGTTGTTGTTCTTCAACGCCGCACTCACCTGCCTGTCAGCAAGCAATGAACCGCGCAGAAGCTCACTATAGTCAACTGTTCACAGACCACCATCATCTCCCCAGAGCCGATTGAGGAAATCTCTCGCCTCACGTATGGCACGCTACCGCGGGACGCGCAGTTGACATTAACAGAGGAGGAGGGCACTATAGCTATACTGGCCGGCGCGCCTCCCTAGTCACCAGGACCCGACGGCCTCCCGTTAGTTTTACAGGACCTGGCGACAGTTGCTGATGCCTGCTTGGACGGACATATGCCGCGACTTGATGTACCCTGAATTACAGCTTCCTGGTGTCTTCCTCGAAGGAGTGCTTGTACCTGTCCACAAACCAAACGGTGGAACCTCTGTCAGCGACTATAGCCCCCTATCGCTCCTGAAGTGTACCCGGCTTTTGACAGCACGTCTCAGAAGGGTCGCCATATACGTGGTCTCCTCTCTTTAGGATGTGATCGCGTCCGGACTGCAGTATTTCGATATAACGGGAAATGAGTGCGCTTGCGCGGACGCGGCGCATCACAGGGGTCCTGACCTCCGTTCTTTTCAGACAGGCCTTCGAAAGGGTTGATCACTCCTGACAGCGGTGATGCAGGATTTGGGATTCCCAAACAGCTTCGAGGCGGTCATAATGCGTCTAATCCGGGGCGCGACATCTAGGATCCTGTTCAGTGTTCGTCTTACGCCGCCCATCCTGGTACGACGATCGGTGCGGCAAGGATGCCCTCTTTCCGCTATTCTGTACGTTCTCGCCACGGAACCGTTACTTTACGGCCTCCTCCAGCGACTGACAGGGATGACTCTTGTCGGACATACTTTTTGTTGCACGGCCTATGCGGACGACCAGGTCCTCCTCCTGCGCAACGGCAACGACGTTAAGGCAGCGCCGGGGTGGGTGGAGTCCTACGGCGTTGCTTCGGGCAGTGTCCTTAATGTTCGCAACTCTCGTGCGTTGCCTATAGGCCGTGGGCTGCCCGGTGAATGCGTCGCTCCTCTGAGGATCTGCGACGAGGTATGATGTCTGGATATTGATTTTACAACTGACTTCCAGCGATCGGTGGCCCTTAACGGTAGGTTCTATCACGCCGTATCTTAGCAGGGCTCCGTGACCGTCGACTCTGAAGGCTGGACATGCTGCAATGAACCCATTTTGCTAATCTTTAAGTCGTTTCGCGAATCCTGCACATGGCCCAGACCTTCCTCATCCCGACGTCAATGGCGGCAGCATTGGTTTCCTATGTGAGTCATGGCGTATTGTTTTACGTCAGCTATGAATTCCTCATCCTCCCGAAGGACAAAGGAGGCATTGATCTCTGTCACGTCCACAATCGAGCAACCTTTGTAATCACCCATGTCACCAATGGCGACGAGCTCCAACATGCCTCACCAGTCTGCTGATGAGGTAACTGATTGCTTCAGTGACACTGACAGACGTGCCGGCGCCTTTTTTCTACTTGAGCTATTGTTTTGTTGAATACAGCTACATCTGGATCGTGCTTATCCCTCCACGTCTATCAACGGCCAAGATAGTGTATGCCTTGCTGCAATCGAGGCTTCTGCCGAATGTGATTGAAGGAAAACATCTCCCCGACTGGTGGAATGCCTTGCGGAGGGCAGAGCGTCCCCTACTCTTTTTTTCTGAGACTCAGTCCTCTGGCTTGTTTGGTGCTGCCCGCCACGAATTCCGCTCCTGTGCCAACCTCTTCATCTCAGAGTAACACTTGTAACATATGTCGAAAAAGAAATGATTGTCGGAAGGACTGACTCAGCGCATAGGCAAATAGGCAAGTCGAAACATTCTGGAATTAAGAGAGAGCGTGGTACCATTAGCACTGCAGCAGAAATTACGGAGTTAAGTGAAGACGAGAGAGCGGCTAAATGGAAAGAGTACATTAAAGTCCTCTATGAGGGGGAAGATTTGTCCTAGGTGATAGAAGAAGAAACAGGGGTCGATTTAGGGGAAATAAGGGATCTAGTATTAGAATCAGAATTTAAAACAGCTTTCTACGACTTAAGATCAAATAAGGCGGAAGCGATAGATAACATTCCATAACATTCTATCAGACTATCTAAAATCATTAGGGGCAGTAGCAACAAAACAAATATTCACGTTGGTGCATAAAATGTATGAGTCTGGCGACACACCTCTGACTTTCAAAAAAATATCATCCACACAATTTCGAAGACTGCAGGAGCTCATAAGTGCGAGAATTATCGTACAATTAGCTTAACAGCTCACGCATACAAGTTTCTGACAAGAATAATATACAGGTGAATGAAAAAGAAAATTGAGGATGTGTTAGATGACGATTCGTTTTGCTTTACGAAAGGTAAAGACACCAGAAACGTAATTCTTACGTTGCGATTGCTAATGGAAGCAAAACTAAAGAAAAATCAAGATATGTTAATAGGATTTGTCAACCTGGAAAAAGCGTTCGACAATGTAAAATGATGCAAGATGTTTGAAATTCTGAGACAAGTAACATAAGCTGCGTTGAGATCGAGTAATATACAATATGTTCAAGAGCCAACAGGGAATAATAAGAGTGGAAAACCAGTCAAGTGCTCGGATTAAAAAGGGTGCAAGAGAGGGATGTAGTGTTTCGCCACTACTGTTCAGTCCGTACATCGAAGAAGCAATGATGGAAACGGAAGAAAGGTTCAGCAGCGGGACGAAAATTCAAGGTGAAAGAATATGAATGATATGATCGTTGATGACATTGCTATACCAGAGAAAGTGAAGAACTACAGGATTTACGGAATGGAATGTACAGCCTAATGAGTTCAGAAGATGGATTGAGAGTAAATCGAAGAAAGACGAAAGTAATGAGAAGTAGCAGAAAGGAGAACAGCAAGAAACTTAGCATCAGGACTGATGGCGACAAACTAGATGAAGTTAAGGAATTCTACTACCTAGGTAGCAAGATAACTAATGTTGGACGTAGCAAGGAGACGTCAAAAGTATACTAGCGCTGGCAGAAAGGGCACTCCTGGCCAAGAGAAGTCTACTAGGATCAAACATGGGCCCTAATTTGAGGAAGAAATTTTTAAGAATGTACTATCATGCGCAAAAGTATCCGAACGAACTGAATTGTGATCCGCCTGATTTGCATGCAACCAACATAACGTAGCTGTCTAGTGGGTCCTCTAATCGCTTTGCGGTACAGTCGTTCGGCTATACAAAATGGATACCACGAGAGACCACTAGACAACACTGTTCTTTAAGGCACTGAGTGCGATGTAACATCACACTATGATACTGCAAAATCTAGGAAAACAAGTAATTAGAGAGGAATTAGTCCCTAACGCTTGTACAGGTTACAATGATTTTCAAAAGCGTTACCATCTCATCACAGCCTGAAACAGCTAACTATGGCACATAAACTATATAGCGAACAAGATATTCTGAGACAATGTCTGGCTTAATAAAGGGCTATGACAGTTCGAAGTCCCGGGTTCGATTCCCGGCCGGGTCAGGGATTTTCTCTGCCTCGTGATGACTGGGTGTTGTGTGATGTCCTTAGGTTAGTTAGGTTTAAGTAGTTCTAAGTTCTAGGGGACTGATGACCATAGATGTTAAGTCCCATAGTGCTCAGAGCCATTTTTTGAACAGTTCGAAGTATTTTTCCTCTTTATAAGGTTTTACCGCACCTGCTAAATGCCCCAGTGACGATTGGTTTTTGCATAAACTTGTCGTTAAAGGAACTAGTTAAAGAAAACGCGATAAACAGCGGTAACCGCAGTATTAATGGAGTACAATCAGTAACATCACTGTACTAATTACTCATGAAGAATTATTTGCCCACATGTTTGAACTATAAATGGCATGACGAAATCTTTTGTTCTGGATCTGGACAGAAACCCAGTAGACGTTGCCACTACTAACTAAAATACACTTTTGCACCTGCCCGGGTCTTGATCAAGGCAACGATCATCAGTGCTGCTTAGCCGTAAAGAGACGTGAAATATAAAGGTTTTCACCAGTATTAGTTAACACATCTGAACTTGAAGCGAAATGACGAAATTACTTCTATTACATCAAAACCATTATCCCCATGTTAACTGCCGGCCGGGGTGGCCGAGCGGTTCTAGGCGCTACAGTCTGAAACCGCGCGTCCGCTACGGTCGCAGGTCCGAATCCTGCCTCGGGCATGGATGTGCGTGATGTCCTTAGGTTAGTTAGGTTTAAGTAGTTCTAAGTTCTAGGGGACTGACGACCTCAGAAGTTAAGTCCCGTAGTGCTCAGAGCCATTTGAACCATGTTAACTAACCACGAAAGACGTTTAATATACTCTCCTTCACAAGTAACCAAGTATGTAAGTGCTGGAAGTTGGAATACTATGATTTAAAATGTCGTGACGGAATTTTCTACCTAGCACGTTATCGCATTGTTAACTAAGTAAAATCAGATGTTAGAAATCGAATTTATTTACCAGCAGCGAGCTGTATCAATATGAGATGAGGGTACAATTTGTTTTGCTTGCCCGTGAATCAAACCCGGCGCGTACTGTCGCTGTTTCCCATCCATAAAAAGACGTTAAGTATCAACTGCTTTCTCACCAGTATTGAGATGCTTCCATGTTTCACTAGAACTAATGGCACCTATCGTTATTGTTGACTATTCATGAACAGACATTAAATATGCAAATTATTTTTCGGTGGTAGGTCAGTGTGCACATGCTAGGGCGTAAAATAAAATTATGAATATGTTTGTGCTGGACCAGGTTTGAAACCCATATACGTTCCATTCCTAGAGAGCCGAATTCGAATTCCAGTCGAGGTCCAAAAATTGCAACGTCTCAACTTCAAATTAAATACGAACACTGTGAACGAAATTAGGTTGGTATCCCTCCCCCGTCTGGGGTGTCTCTAGACACGCCTTCATTGGTGATCGGGACTCGATTTGAAGTGGCGGAATTAACTCCAGTCAATGAAATTCCAGACCGAAGACAGCTGGAGACGCCCCAGACAGTGGTGGGATACCAGCCTCCAGCCTGACTGCCGCTTGCCATACGGCTCGACAACCAAAAGTGATGAAGTGTTTTTTTTTTTTTTAAAAAAAGAGTAGGATCCTTTGTCATCCACGGCACCCTTACGGAACAGCGGTACGTCGACGATATTCTACGCCCCATTTTGTTGCCGTTCACGGCAAGTTGTTCTGGGTGTACAGTTGAATAGAATAATACCCGGCTGCACAGGGCGAGAGTCTCTACCGCTTGTCTTCATGCTTGCCAAACCCAATGGCGGCCGGCTACGTCGCCGAATCTCTCCACTATTGAACACGTTAGGTGTGTTATGGGCAGGGCCCTCCAACCTGCTCGGGATTTTGAGAATATAACGCGCCAGTTGGACAGAATTGGCTACGATGTCCATCAGGAGGACATTCAACAACTCTGGCAGAGTTAGAATACAGTCGATGTACCTCTGTCCTGTAAGGGTGCTACGGATGACAACCAAAGAGATTCTGCTGTAAAATGAAGTGGAACCTCGTCTGCGTAAGGACCAGAGGTGGACCTACGTGTTACTGACCTGAAATTTGCGTCCCATTCTGATAATTTTTTCATTGCGCGTGTGACCAGAACGAGGTTCGTTCTCCTTCCACCTTTACAACCAATATCTATATGTTAGCTATATTTCGTATGCAGCAATCTGTGTCCTAAAAATCACCTAACTTAAACTGGTCAGCAGCAACATTCTTCACTGTAAACTTTTCAAAATACGCCGGACGGTTTACTTATTTGTGGTGTATCATAATAACTGTGGGCAATAATGAAAATAAAACCAGTTGACTATATTTTTTACACGCCAAGCAAAAATTTTACTGAGAAACCATCTACAGAGACGGACGCAACTTTGCTTCATCTTCCTAAAACAATTTTTTTGGGCGTGTCTGATGACTTGGAATCAATGATAGCCGCAGTGCGCCACTTGGACGCCTCCTCCACGCATCCCTTCAATGCACCACTCGTAGCGACAAATGGACGTGGCGCGAGCCACGAAACGACGGGTCCCCGCCACACCACCTCTCTGTGAGTTCCTCCATTGGTCAACGTGGAAGTGGCGCGAAACGGCACCACAACCCTGACCAGATGTCCGCGCCACGCCATTTCCGTGTGAACTGTTCCCTACAACGCCGCGTGCGTTCAAATAGTTCAAATGGCTCTAAGCACTATGGGACTTAACATCTGAGGTCATCAGTCCCCTAGACGTAGAATTACTTAAATCTAACTAGCCTAAGGACATCACACATATCCATGCCCGAGGTAGGTTTCGAACCTGCGACCGTAGCAGCAGCGCGGTCCCGGACTGAAGTGCCTAGAACCGCTCGGCCACATCCGCCGGCGCCGCGTGCGACGTATTTCCCTGTTTCGCCCTCGTCGAATTATTGCTCCTTGTAGTTTGCGTCATAACTACATGTCACACGTTGCCCTAATGTTACCTCGGTGGAAATGCGCCTATAAATAGCTGTCGTGCCGTCTTGCTGGCTGCCTTCATACCGACACCTGTCAGTGGAGGTCCAACGTATCTCTAGCGTGGTGGCCCTCAATATCTGACGCCGTGCTGCACGACCCGCTGACAAATCCTGCAGTATACTCCCCGTCAGTTGACGGGAAAACGAATATGTCGTAATTCACGGCACACTGTTACTGGAGGGCAACAATTACAAGGAATTACAGGACAAATAATAATAACAATGTGCACAGATTCTGCTCTGACATTGATTGGCACAGGATAAGAAACTGTGGCGGGCAGTACTAAATCAGAGTACTGACAGTAAAAAAATCTCTACACCTCTACTTTTTTTATTATGTGAAAACGAGAACTGAGAAAACTTTGTAAGCGATTTTAGTATCCACCAGCGCTATTGATACAGATGGGCAGAGACTGCTTCACAGTTGAGTGTGATCTCTCGCCAGTCGGCACCACAATGCCTTTCAAGATGGTGGTGACACCATCACACGCCACGCTCTATCACATCAGTGTGGGCGGTCGCCTTGCACATGGGATAAATGGAGGTGGGGGAGACCATGGCAACATAAACACTAGGCTTTTGACTGTG
Source organism: Schistocerca serialis cubense (assembly GCF_023864345.2). NCBI lineage: Eukaryota > Metazoa > Arthropoda > Insecta > Orthoptera > Acrididae > Schistocerca > Schistocerca serialis. The sequence continues at coordinate 423,017,384 of NC_064641.1, forward strand.
TGTGTCATGATGACTTAATATGTAAATCTCACCCCATAAATTATTCAGGAATATGCTCAAGTTGTTTGATGTAGAGGAAGTTCTGTGTCAAGAACGCAGCATCATAAAAACGATGTTGCCAGGGGTGTCCCATGATTCGGTTCTGCAATCCATCCTGTATTTTGTCTACGCCACGATGTACCCAAGCTGGTGGGGGGAAAATGCCATAACAAAGCGTTATTCCTTCGCTGCCACAACATAAAATTTATTTAAATGAAACTACTTGGTTCCACAGACCTTTTTCAATCTCAAGCGTATGTGATGTATATATGCAGACTGAAGGGAAGGATGAAAATTTGTACCAAGGCCAGGATTCTAACCCAGGTCTTCTACTCACTGTTCAGATGCTTCCATCCTCTTTCCAAATTCCCATTCACGACTGAGGAGGTAGTCTGTGCAGTTGTGCAAAGCCACTGTGCCAAGGTGGCATAGTGACTAGTGCATCTGTCTAGTGAGCAGGAAACATGGGTTTGAATCCTAGCACTGGTACAAATTTTCATTCCCCGCTTCAATCTTCAATACACATTATAAATGTTTGAAACTTAAAAAGGTTTCTGGAACCAAAAAAATTCATTTCATTATAAGACCTGTGCCTGGGTTTCAGGCAGCATCCTGCTTTTCGTTAGATGCTGTGGTGCAATTCCAGTACAGTTTGAGAGCCTCTGCAACGCTTTTCGAGTTTTTGGGGAATACAGAGTGGGCCGAGGGGTGAATGAAATTTGGATTGAGGAGGGAGTCGTGCTACGGTATTCTGAGCAGACGTGTGAAGCCAGTGTGACGTACTGGTGAGAGCATCTGCCTAGTGAACAGGAAACCCAGTTTCGAGTGTCGACCTAGGTGCAAGTTTCATTCGTCACATCAGTGTGCATATATACATCACAAAATTTATTTTTATACGTCTCCAGAGATATCTGAACAAATTCATCCACTGCAACGGTTGTTCAAAAATTTCCTATACCGTCTTAAACTCCACCAGTAGGGCCCAAGCAAATTTGGAATGTGTATCTACGACCATTAGAATGTACTTGATACCGTTATTCGACCGTGAGTAGTCTCACATATTAATGTGATCAACCTTCCAAAACTCATCCAATTCCCGTATTATCACATGTCTGCACAGAAATTTTCTGCATGTAGGTCTGCGCTGCTCCATAATTACTCGATGATGCGTCTTTCTCGAAGCTCAAATATGACTGACAATATTTCGTTCGTGTGACCTGTATTCCCTGCGGCAGCTGAGCAGGTAAGTTTCATTCGCGTCATCATAATAAATATACTCTGGAGGTAGACTGTTCAGTCTTTAATGCTGAACTTCCATCCCGTTACCTGCGCTATACACAGCTGTTAAAACTTGTTTAATTATATTCTTGTACCTATCACTCTTTGAGACTTACTGTCGGTATGCGTTGGCATGCGTAATATTTGGCCATACGCTTTTCTGTCTTTTGGGGTATAGTTTTTGACGCTCGATGTTTTTAAGAATATCAGCACTAATAAACTGTACGTTCTTTCAAATTCCTTATCAACAACTAACTCTTATTGCATTCTTGGCTAAACGTGTTGGGTGCTTACTTAACGTATATGGTTTCCTCCTGCTGACCCCGTATGTTCTACCTGTCTCATCGATATCCGGATATCGATATCTCGATATTTACAGCCCCCACTTTGACAGGACTTTCCGGTTCCATTATTTAACCACTGATTGCCTCTATTTTTCCGTCAAAGTCGCATTCGGGAAGACGACCGTTCAATCCCGCGTCCGGCCATCCTGATTTAGGTTTTCCGTGATTTCCCTAAATCGCTCCAGGCAAATACCGGGATGGTTCCTTTAAAACGGCACGGCCGACTTCCTTCCCCGTCCTTCCCTAATCCGCTGAGACCGATGACCTCGCTGTTTGGTCTCTTCCCCCAAACAACCCCCCCCCCCCCCTAAAGAGGAAATTACCAGTAAACATAGGCTCTAAAATGCATAACTTAAGAGATATGAGCACTTTTCGTTCTTGTTCCTCTGAAATTCATCTCTGCTACCGAACAAGTGCTCATATCGCTTAAGGTATGAGTTCTAGAGGTCATATTTGCTAGACAATTTTTTTCTCGTTTTGGTCCATACTACCTTCTCCCGAAATATCGAAAGCAAAGATTTTACAGCAGGGGCAAGATCTCGTTTCATATCACCTCACTGTATTGCCTTTACATACTTATATGATGGGACATGCTGAAGACTTGTGGGCTGGAGACTATGTAGAGGAAGTGAGTCATATTATTCTCTACGTTTCCTTTATAAATAAATAATGATGTGGGATCGCACTCCTTTCCTCGTTCCCAAACCAGCTAGTATGAATTTTCAGTCCGACAACAGATAACAAAAAGAAAAACTAATAAGCTGAACGTAAGCTTCTGTCCAGTGATCGAAGGTGGTTGCCGGTTTCTGGCTGAGTCGTTTAATGGAAATTTATCTCTGCCTCCGTTTAAGATTAATTTCCGCCTGTCATTTCAATGTAAGAACAAGCGGGTATCAGTCAGAGCAGAAGTAATAGCTTACTAATCAGTAGCTAAAACTTTTTAATACAACCATTTGCGTTTAATTTGAAGCTACTCTTAACATGGCAAGGAATGAGCAACTCATATTTTATTAAAGTAATAATATTTCCTTCACTTGTGAATTTCGCTGGCGGGGTCTTACTGGAGACGTCCTGGATCGAGTGCTTTCTGGGCGACCACCCTGTTTATTCTTCACGTACACTGGGAGACGCCTTCCACCTGATAAACGCGGGCGGCACCACGGCACCCTATTCCGTCGTGTCATTTCACACTATACCCAAGTGGTGGGGGCGGGAGGGTCTAGCACGGTAATCTGCGTTATAATGTACTGGTCAGGGCGGCCTTCTGACCGATGAATAACGCCCACGAAAGTGCGCCCCGACTCCTTGACGGCAGATTCGGCTGTTGCACCTTCACAGCTTTAAAGTGCGCTCATTTTGGTGGTTGCTTGGCATGGCTAGATATTTCAAAATTTTCAGAAGCAAAGGCGAATGATGAAATCGTTTCCTCTTATTCTCATAGGCCGACAACGGGCCAAGGGCTTTGATTGGACCCTAATACTTTTAGGCGTGATCATAAAGATCTTGTCTGATAGGCCAACAAACAGCCCCGAGCTTCAATCGACTGACGGTAGTGCTTGGCACACCTTTTTACACAGTCGGCCAGTAGTTTGATTTCGCTTAACGCCGTATTCGTGGTTTCTACTTTAGTCATTTCGTTTCTTTCGCGATTACCGAGTGGATTATCATTACAGTGAATCTTGCACTCTTACATTTTGCTCATTTCCGTGCCAAGTGTGTGTAATGGTGAAACGTCCCCTTTGAACAATTATACATGACTGTGCTTAAACTGACATACAATATTTTTAGCGCAACGCAATCTGACTTTCAAAAATCCCTACAAAAGAATGGCCCTGACTAACATTAAACTATACCTTTCAGAAATCACTTACCTCACAAAAATCTTCATTACTCGAACTACTGCAATACAGCGAGCGCCACTACTGCCAGCTAAATAAAAGATTCAAACTACGGAAGGCACTAACTACTGATAGGGATAGTTAGCAAATGAAAGATATTAACAGAGAACAAACAATGTATTTACCTTAATAGTCATAATATATGTAGCAGTTCATGACAAATTACAAAACTCCGCCATCTCTCTCCCCACACCCACCACTGCTGGCGGCTCACCTCCAACTGCGCAACGCTACGCGCTGTTCACAGCCAGCTGCCTAACACTACAATGGCGAGTATTGCAACAATGCAAAGCAGCCACAAACTGCACACAGCACAGCCAGTGATTTTCATACAGAGGTGGCGTTACCAATAAAAAACCTAAACAGCCTACTTACAATGGTTCCTACCTGTGTGTAGCAGCCCTCCTTTATATCATGGGTAAAGCAATTATGAGGGCGTGCTCAAAATTAATGCCTCCAAATTTTTCGTGTGAATATTCTTAAAGCTTTTCAAAGAAAACAAACGTTATTAACATCCTATGTCCTTATTCTTCGTGTCTACAAATTTTTAACCCTCTGCCGCTGGAGGGTACGGAATTGTATCGTGTGACATAACGGGAGACGTACCTGTTTCGGTGCGTGAGAAACAGCGTGCTGAAACCGAGCTTCGAATTCGAGGAATTCGTCTACACATGGAGCATCCTGTCATTCTGCATGATAATGTCGGATCACACACGAGCACTACGGAATCTACAACAAACCGACGCCTTGAGTTCGCTGTCATCGATCATGCTTCGTACACTCCCAACTTGGCCCTATTCGATTTTCATCTGTTTCCAAAACTCTGAGAACACCTTCGAGGACTTAACTTTGTAACGGTATCAACAAATTGATCTCTCGTTTGGAGAGATATGTTCGTCGCGAGGGTGTCTGAGAAATAGATATGTAGGAATGAGGAATAAAGATGTAGAATGTTAATAACGTTTGTTTTATTTAAAAAAGGTTTAAGAATTTTCACATAAAACATTCGAAAGCCTTAGTTCCAACACCCCCTCGTTTTCTTGCATCAGTTAAAGATGATTCAGCCGCGGTCCCTGAAGCACACATACGTGCACTATATTCCACAGTACCTCGCGGGGCAATCATGTGTGCATAAAGCGCAACAGAGATAGTGTAGTGCTTATTATGCATTTTTCTTTTAGTTTTGAACGTAGATGAAATGCAACGTGCGTATGGCGTTGTTAGCCGGGAGACCCCATCTGGGGAAGTTCGGCGGCCAAGTGCAAGTTTATTGCAGTCGCGCCATACTCGGCGACTTGCACGCCGGTGATGAGGATGAAATGATGATGAGGACAACACAACACTCAGTCCACGAGCGGAGAAAATCTCCAACCCGGCCGGGAATCGATTCCGGGCCCGCTGCATGGGAGGCAAGCACGTTACCTCCCCTTCTATGCAGGCGGAATTTGGACGTTGATGTTCGCTATTTACAGTTTTTCCCCGTGTGTGTAGATTATTATAAATTAAATATTGCGGTAACTGAATTACTTTTGCTTTTCTTATATACGAATGCCAATTCTTTTTGGTAACATTGTCATTGTGTAAATGAGTAATAGAGAGCGGCCTGTCTACAGGAAAGCGGGAACGCTAGGATTATGGGACATGCCTGCAGTTGATTCGCCCCTCCCCTTTTTACGCACGTGATTAAACTCTTCTCAAACATTAACAGTAACCTTTCACGGTAAATAATCGAGTTTGTAAATAAACCGTATTCATGCTGCCCCTTGGAACGTTACTTTCCAAACATTAAGAGTAAGGCATAATTCCTCTAGTATACCACATTCCTTCACCGTTTTCGGTTCTGTAGGGTCATACGGAGAGAAGAAACGTGGCTTGAAGATAACTATCACGAGCTGGGTGTAAAGTCTCATTTTTGTCACAACCACTGTTACAGACAGGAGGAGAGATAACGAACTTTATTTACCTTCGGTAAAATGAGATATTCTGGATAACATACGTTGTAAAAGCACGCCAAAGCTATGCTACCGGAAACCAGAATATGCATTATGATCGCTTTTGAGAATGAATCGGAACTTAAGGCTCTTAGTCCACTTAAACTGCTGCAGACAGTTTACTCTAGACTAGTTCACAACGCTGTAGAAATCTTGACTTCATCAAAGGTAAGTGGCTATAAATTCCAGAGAAATTCCAGAAAAATTACGGGAAATATGCGAAAAATTCTCTCCGCTGTTGATAGCGTCACGTCATCCACGTGTATAAAAAGATTGCTCAGTTTTGAGGAAGACGCAGTAGATTTCCTCTTAACGGAGCATAATATAAAGGAATTTATGTCACTGTCAACTGCGAAGTGTAATGGACCAAGACGGAACTACCTACTAGTTCTCATACCATTCCTGATATGCACATAATTAATTTTCTCTTGAGTGGGCCCGTTTTGTTAACAGTACATATGCGATACTTACTCGATTAGTATAGCTCATTTTAAATCACTCAGGCTCCTCTTTTTAACAAACGTTTTTCCTTTTATAGAAGCTTATGTTTAAAAATTATTATATTTAAAAACATAACAGTGTTAAAAGTTTTCCTGTTCTCAATATTCCAGTCCAAAAATGTAATTATTTCCAAAATCAAGTACCATAGTTTTATAGCTCTGACTTTTCTATTTCTAAAAATGCAAATTTTCACTAAAATAACTTTCAGTTTTCTTGTTACTCAGATTACAAATTTCACTTTTTCAAGAATTTCTAGAGAATTCTGGGGACTTCCTTTCACAAGAACTCGACTCCTATAAAGTACCCCCAATAAAAGTGCCATCTTCTAATTATGGTGCTATTAGCTGAAGAAATTTGCAATTATTGTGTCTCTGTTCATTTTAATTGTCCTCATTTTTATGTTAATATTTGAAATGTAATTCTTCTGTGTTTCAAGAAATTGTAATTTTCCATATAATTGCTCCACATTTCAACAAATTGCAATTTTCTATATTACGCGCCTTTGCAAGGCAGGTCCATTTCAGCAGTCATTACATTAATATCATAGAGTCAGTCTGTGTTAATTGGTCAAAATGTCAGCATATATCTGATGCTGAGTCGGTTCCGGATAATTGAAACGATAACTCCTACATCAACTCGCGCTTAAACGTCGTGCATTTCATAGCCAGTTAGCGCCGAACTGTTACAATATGAAGTCACAGTGTTTTTCAGAGTCGTGTAAACTGATATGTTAATCACCCAGTAGGGAACAACGCGGATGTTTGTTAACTGGTTGTCATCTGGTTCGAATAATGACACTCCAGCATGTTTCAAACCTGATCATCAAACCGGGGACATTATGAGTGAAGTTAGATATAGTGATAATTAGTGAAGGGCCGTCGCGGGAAGATTAGACCTGCGCGTGAGGGTCAGTACAGGGCTATCCACACAAAATGAAATAGAAATAAAGCGGGAGTAGGTGTAGTAATGACTCATAAAATAGTAATGGAGGTAAGCTACTGTGAACAGAATAGTGAACACATTGTAGGATGGGAACTAGATAAGCGGAAAGAACCAGAGATTGTTGAGAATTTCAGAGGGAGCGTTAGGCAATGATTTACTGAAGCAGGAGAAAGTAACACAACTAATCGAGATGGAGCTGGAGGGATCGTTTGGATTGCTGGAATGTAGGGTAGAGGGAGAGGAAAGCGGTATCACTACGTACTGAAAGGTGTGAACGGGAGCAGATAGTTCGACCATCTCAGCAGTGTAGAGGAGATAAAGTCGAGGAGTTATGTAATGTTCATTCCCCTGATTCACGGTTTGTGGGACTTCGCCCGTTACTTACGTAACAAAATGAAACAATTGCAGCCGTCCTTTCGATGTTATTTTTTACACAACAACCAGTTTCGGTGACACAATAAACCACCTTCAGGCCTTAAACTGACGTTGAGGGGTGAATACCAATCCCATCAGTGACCAACATCTATGTATTGGCTTTCGTAGACTGTAACAGCGATGTTGTGCCTGCAACTATCAACGGCCAGTTGATGACTCACCTAGTCACAGGAAAAAACGTCTTAAAACACGAGTGTAACAGGATCAGGAATCCTAAATATAAATAAAATGTAGCAGTCTGCACACATAAAGCAGGCAGATACACTCGCATAAGAGTTCAATACCCTGCTAGTGATGCACAAATGTGGACATACTTACGAAGAATAAATCAGGTACTAATTGTAACAAGCGTAGGATGGCACAGAATAGTTGTCAAGACCAACAGTGCACAAATTTCTACTTTATCTAAAAGCACCATCTTGTAATATGTTCCTGAAATTACCTCCTTCTTTTAGGGTCGATCTGTTCATTCAAGAGGTGTTGTGGATAGTCCATAAACGGCATATAAATTTCAATCCCCTCTAAGAAATAAACGCTGTTCGTTTCCCGCTTCTAAGTAGAAGCTCTAAGAAGTTTTTGACGCCATTCAGCTTGTGTTTGGTAGTCCGAAAATAGTTCCCAAAAGGAGATTTACATTTATTACTAGTGTTACTATGCCCTCTAAATCTAATAACGAATATTTTACCTGATTGACCTGTATAAAGTTTTTGCATTCTCCACAGTTACTCATGTAAACCTCAGTATGTGTCTATGGTTTTTTATGTTGTATGTTGTGTCGTATGGCCTTAACTAACATGTTGTTAGAATGGAAACCCATTCGTACTTCGGTCTTCTGGAACTGTCTAGCTATTCCGTTAGATAGAGATCCTTAGTAGGTTCTTGGTGCAGTATTATCTCATCATCTGTATTGTACCTACGTAATTCTGTGGCAAACATTTTATCTACCATTTGCTCTGTGAAGCCACGGTTCTCTACTACATGTGTGAGGATCGCGAGATCTTGCTCGAAGGGAAGACTGACTAATACACAAATCATAGAATGAAGAAAAGGAAGCAACCTTATGGGCTCCTGGGTTGAAAGAATTAGTGTGGGTCACGTTATGACTACATGTGAGTCAGACCCAAGAAATTAACAGTGTGTAGTTTTTCTAGCTCCGCAGTGAACGTAATGTTACTGTACATAATATTAAGTTCTGTTAACGTAAGGTCAATATCAGTTTGTATGAACTGTACCCAGTATGGGACTGAAACGTGGACGATAGTTTAGACAGGAAGAGAAAAGAAACTTTTGAAATGTGGTACTATAGACGAATATTGAAGATTGGGTAGATCACATAACTAATGAGGAGATATTGAACAGAGATGGTGAGAAAAGAAATTTGCGCTGCGACATGACAAGAAGAAGGGATGGTTGATAGGATACATTCTGAGACATCAATGTGACACCAATTTAGTACTAGAGGGCATGTGGGGGGGGGGGGGGGGTAGGGGGAGGGAGTAAAAATCGTAGAGGGAGACCAAGAGATGAATACAGTAGGTGGATTCAGAAGGACATAGGTTGCAGTGTTTTGCAGTATTTACTCGAAGATGAAGAGGCTTGCACAAGATAGAATGGCATGGGCAGCTGCATCAAACCAATATTCGGACTGAATGTCACAACAACAACAGTGAGAGATCAGCACTAATACGTCATCTATGTATCTTCTATTGCATTTCAGTTTTACTAGCTATAATATGCAATATCATGAAGAACTGACTTTCGATATGATTGACAGGAAATGCACTCAGTTGAACTAGTAACGTCAATCGAGATAACTACATTATAAATCAAACGATTTATTTTCTGCTAGTGGTATCGTAAAGTTAAGTAAGGATCCGCTTAACTGGTTCAGTTCCTTGATTTAAAAACCATTAAAGAAATGTGATTTTATTATTTAGAGGATGATGTGAAAAAAGCTTGGCTGTCTTATACGCTAATCGAAAATCCATAAAGCTCGGGTCTAAATTCGACCCATCGAGCCATACTTATAGTGTCAGCAAATACTGGATGCGTTACTTAAGACATGTTATATATGTGAGGAAATCTACACAATTAAAATTCCACTCAACTAACAGCCTAAATGAAAGATATTTCAACTGCTCCGATTGGTAAATCTCTATGTTTTACACACAGTTGAGTTATTTAATAACATTGCAGCTCAGTATAATATTAAAATTATACAAGAAAATCCACTCAAGCATGAGAACGCCACTATAAACGTAATTAAAAAGACAATTAATTTCATACATCTGATAGTCTCCTACAACTATTCCATGTTCAATGATGAAATTTTTTTGCAGCCCCAAGGTACTGAAATTGGTAGTGGTGTAGCAAATATGATTGCTGATTTTTTCATTAGTCGTCGATCATTTGTGGCTTATAGCAAAAATGTTTCGTATGATCAAGTTAAAATTGGTTTACGTAGCTTAAAAAATGGTCTTTGGACACAAAATGTTCACTGGTATTGTGACATTTCTATATCTTGTGTTTGTTTTATTTCGTTCGTTACTGTAAATAATTTGAAGGATGTACCTATAATTTGTTAAGTCTTGCATCACATTTATATAGCTTTGTAGTTAATTGCATTTCAGCATAGTAAACTATTTTCAGTTAAATAAATAAAAATAAACAAAAGTGACAGCTTAGTCGGCAAGGGCATTATCTGTGTAAGGCATTATACTGGATTTGAGTTCGTCCTGCACACAGTTTTAACCTACCGAAGTTTAAAAACAGTGCACACTTGACTACAGAGTGAAAGATTTATTCTGGAACTATTAGGAAGAGATAAAATCACATAATCTACTTATAATGCATGAACGATTGCTGCTAGAGTACGTTAACTTCTGATGTTAGTAGACGACAGCACTCAGCCTTAACCCCCCACTAAACTTCAGCATTGAAACTTTTTCTCAAGAATCTTTGGCGTTGATGTTCTGTTTCGTCCCATTCCTTTCAGTTCGTGGTCTGTATGAATGACACTATTTGAAATGCACTGTGGAATGTTTTGACATTCCTTTCTGTGACTTCCACTGTGAAAAGACCGTCAAGAATACAGTATGGTAAACCGAACATGCACGATACAATTCAGTTAAATTTATTAATGGTGGATCTGCTATCTGGAAACTCTAAACACCTCACACACATTCATTAACCATGCTTCCTACAATGCTTTATATATCGTCGAAACGTTGTAGGATGAGACAAAGCATTTTGCCTCATGTGACCATTCTTCCTGGTTTTCCATGATTATCTTATTTTTCCTCGAAGGAGTCTTTTTCTGTCCTCAGTCCAGTTTCTTCAGGACTTCATTCCCTGACCTAAAATTCCACTTGTATATTTTGTTTCTGTATATGTTGCTGTCTTCAGTCTCTGTAGGATATATTTGTGTTTTTTCTAGGTAAGGTTTACCTTTTGGGATCCATGGTATCGTTAATTTATGTGTGTCAGAATTCTGTTGGTGCGTCTTGTTGACAATAGTCTGCTCGTGTGCCTGTAGTACTTTAACCTTCTTTCCCTGACATCTGCTGCTAGGGTTGACATTTTCTCTGTGGTTTTCCCAGATTGTAATCTGTATCCCTCTTCTGTCAGCTTTGGGTCGAGAACTTTGGTCATGATTTTGATTGCTTCCTTCCGTATGATTCCCATGTCGCTTTTCGAATACAGTGTTAGTGTCTCACTATCATACAATATTTCTGGCTTGATTACCGTTTTATAGCGTCGGATCTTTGTTTGAATGGACATTCATTTCTTATTAGACAGCTTATATATCTTGTGTTCTGCCGTAAGCTCTCATAATTTTTTATAATCGATTCTCCTGTGAGGTCTTTCCTCATCCTGTAGGTTGAGGATTTCCCCGAGATATTTGAAATTTATAGCTCTTTTTTTCTTTCCGTATTTAGTGTCTAACATTGGATGTTAATTTTGAGCAGAATAATTCAGAATTCTGGAGAGAGATCTGCAGGCCAACTTTTTCTGCACATTATTTTAGTATTTCTCTTTGTTTGGTTGCTATTGCTTCGTTATACGAGAGTATGGCCAGGTTGTCTGCGAAAGATAGGTTTGAGATTTCTGTCTTGTCTCGGGATCGTACTAGTCGTGTTGGTTTCCAGTGTTCTTGTATTTTCAGTTCTTTTCCCCACTCCCTTACTTCTTTGTCCAAGACTAAGTTGAACAATAGTGGGGATAATTCGTTGCCTTTGCGTACTCCAATTTTGATCATGAAGGTGTCCGAAATTTCACTTTTGATGATGTACCAATCAATGTCTGTGTGATTAGCCGTAGAGTTTTTAGATCGAGTCCCTGTTCCTTTAAGTTGTTGAACAAGGGTTGTCGGTCAACAGAATCGCACGCTTTCTTGAAATGTATGAAAGAGCAGATGACTGGAATGTTCCTGATAGCTTCGTGTTTTTGAATAGTTTTCGGATTGAAGATTTGTTATGTGCTTGAACGATCGGGGGCGGAATCCTGCCTTGTATTTGCCGGTTTTGTATTCTAACTGTTCTTGTGTTTTCTGGCGTAAGGACGCTAGTAAAATTTTGTAGGTGACTTGTAGCAGGAAGTTGTTCACATTCGCCCAATCTGCTTTCCTGTGAAACGAGTGAATAAGTACACGTTTCCAATAGTCAGGATTTTTTCTCTTTGCCAGAAGGTTGTAGTTGTTTGAGTAAATTCCTGTAAAGATTTTGGTCCGCGCTTCTTTATAAGTTCAGCAATGATGCTGTCTACACCGGATGTCCTATTTCTTGATTTTTGTTTTTGTTTTAAATTAAGTATATGTTCGTGGGTCCTTTCACTTGTTGGTGGGAGTGATTCTGGGTGAGTGGTTGTGTAGTTTTGTGTTGGGAATCTTGTTTCAATTTCAAGACATTTCAGGAGGTCAGATAAATAAGGTGCCAGCTCCTAACAGTTCACTTGATTAATTAATGCGAGTTTTCTATTTTGTTGGTACTAAATAATAGGCTGCTTCACGGCTTAGTGCTCGCCTTGCTCCTGTTTAACGTATATATTTCGGATATAATAAACACATCTACAAAATATGTATACGCTGCTGACCTTGCCATTGCCTTTATGGATAACGATGGACCGAACACAATCTTGTAGAAATCATCTAGAAAACACCCGAGCAAAATTCGACACCACAAACAACGTAATCCATAAATGCGATCTACCATTTTGGGGGGGGGGGGGGTGAGGGGAGGGTAGGCTAACGTAATCACCCTCAGAACATCAGCCCTTAGCCTTGTGTGTTTGGACGCCGAATAATGCGCTTCAGTCTGGTTAAACAGCCACCACGTGAAGAAGACTGATGCCAAACTGAATGAGGCTGTATAGAAAAGCTCTCTCGTTCCTTGGATATCTGTTTTGAGCCGTATAGCCCCTCCTTATATTCGCAGACAGAAAATATTACTCAAGGAATACAACAAACTGTGAGTCAGTTGGCACCTCTCACTATCGTACAGTCATATGGTTAACAATGATTTGCAGAGGCTAAAGTGAAGATCTACCATTGGCATAAGTACTCCTGAAGGACAGTTTCCAAATGAAAGACATGTGGAGAGAACAAAGGGAAGCCTTGAAACCCGCTGAGGCTCCACCCAAAATCGATCCTATTTCACCACAACTAGGAATGGAGTTGCCTCGCCATGTGCGGAGAACACTCAGCGGAATAAGAATGTCACATGGCACCTGCCGTGACTCATTTTACGAATGGGGAACAACCGAATCACCTACCTGCGACTGCAGAGGACCTCGTCAGACTGTTCACAAAAAATGGCTCTGAGCACTATGGGACTTAACATCTATGGTCATCAGTACCCTAGAACTTAGAACTACTTAAACCTAACTAACCTAAGGACATCACACAACACCCAGCCATCACGAGGCAGAGAAAATCCCTGACCCCGCCGGGAATCGAACCCGGGAACCCGGGCGTGGGAAGCGAGAACTCTACCGCACGACCACGAGATGCGGGCAGACTGTTCACCACATTGACACAGAATGCTGACGTACAGCATATGCAGGGGATATATGTCTTTGAAGCTTCAACTCTGGACTGGAGTGGATTAGTGGTCTAAACGTTAAAATATGTATTGATACACTGTTAGTGCGTTCTGCTTTACCGTTGTGACTACATTGTGAAATTGATCACTTTGTTTTATACCATATTATTTTTGTATATTAGACCAAATTCACGTAAGCCATACGCTAAATAAAATAAATAAAAAATATTCTACAGTAAGCTTCTTGAAGCTGATAAACATCACGGGAAATGTTAATCATTGTGTCTATGTTGTTGTTGTTGTTGTTGTTGTCTTCAGTCCTGAGACTGGTTTGATGCAGCTCTCCATGCTATTCTATCCTATGCAAGCTTGTTCATCTCCCAGTACCTACTGCAACCTACATCCTTCTGAATCTGCTTTGTGTATTCATCTCTTGGTCTCCCTCTATGATTTTTACCATTCACGTTGCCCTCCAGTACTAAATTGGTGATCCCTTGTTCCTTCAGAACATGTCCTACTAACCGGTCCCTTATTCTTGTCAAGTTGTGCCACAAACTCCTCTTCTTCCCAAATCTATTCAATACCTCCTCATTAGTTATGTTATCTACCCATCTAGTCTTCAGCATTCTTCTGTAGCACTGCACTTCAAAAGTTTCTATTCTCTTCTTGTGCAAACTATTTATCGTCCATGTTTCACTTCCATACGTGGCTACACTCCACACAAATACTTTCAGAAACGATTTCCTGACACATAAATCTATACTCGATGTTAACAAATTTCTCTTCTTCAGAAACGCTTTCCTTGCCATTGCCAGTCTACATTTTATATCCTCTCTACTTCGACCATCATCAGTTATTTTGCTCCCCAAATAGCAAAACTCCTTTACTACTTTAAGTGTCTCATTTCCTAATCTAATTCCCTCAGCATCACCCTACTTAATTCGACTATATTCCATTATCGTCGTTTTGCTTTTGTTGATGTTCATCTTATATCTTCCTTTCAAGATACTGTCCATCCCGTTCAACTGCTCTTCCAAGTCCTTTGCTGTCTCTGACAGAATTACTAAGTCATCGGCGAACTTCAAAGTTTTTATTTCTTCTCCATGGATTTTAATACCTACTCCGAATTTTTCTTTTGTTTCCTTTACTGCTTCCTCAATATACAGATTGAATAACATCGGGGATAGGCTACAACCCTGTCTTACTCCCTTCCCAACTACTGCTTCCCTTTCATGTCCCTCGACTCTTATAGCTGCCATCTGGTTTCTGTACAAATTGTAAATAGCCTTTCGGTCCCTGTATTTTCTCCCTGCCACCTTCAGTATTGCCTCACGTGTTCCACCATTTCTACGGAATCCAAACTGATCTTCCCCGAGGTCCGCTTCTGCCAGTTTTTCCATTCGTCTGTAAGGAATTCGCGTTAGTATTTTGCATCCGTGACTTATTAAACTGATTGTTCGGTAATTTTCACATCTGTCAGCCCCTGCTTTCTTTGGGATTGGAATTATTATATTCTTCTGGAAGTCTGAGGGTATTTCGCCCGTCTCATACATCTTGCTCACCAGATGGTAGAGTTTTGTCAGGACTGGCTGTCCGAACGTCACGAGTAGCTCTAATGGAATGTTGTCTACTCCCGGGGCCTTGTTTCGACTCTATATTCTTTTCATCTAAGCTGAACAAACGGGTACTCTGACGCTGATCATCGTCTACATTTCCCAAGCAACTGGTGTCCTGAAATCTTTCAAATTAGGCCTTACTTATGCCCTTTTTTAATATAATCACTGTGCTAAGTGTTTAATCCGTGTCGTTCTTGCATCAAATCTCCCTGGAGAAATGTATTTCGCTGAGGGAAGCGGGGGTCGTAATTTTGGCAGTTATGTCAGGGGCGCAAGGCCGCCTCGGGGTGGGGTCCCGTGTGTGAGCGTGCAGGCGCTACGCCCAGAGTGCCTCCAGTGACGCCCATCGACGCGCAAGGCCGAGGCCGGCGGCTAACGGCGCTTGCTGGTCACGTGCTGACCCCACACTCGCCTCCCATTACTGGTGCCGCGCGCAGCCAACAGGCACCTCAATTTCGCGCGCCTTTTCGCACTTCACCGGCAGGCATCCTGCCTCGCTGCCTGCCGTTATCACCTCCTGCCGACAGACAGTATGTCAGGGTTATTGGTTATGTGCCAATATCTTACATATAGATTTCGGATAGGAATGGCATGGATCTAACAACCAAAATTCCGATACGTGGACGATACGTTCGTGATCTGGTCACGTGGATGACAGCATTTACGAGACATTCTGCAACGTCTTAACTCACTGCACCAAAACATCAGGTGCACGTTGGAGATCGAAGAGTAAAAGAAGGAAGATAATTCTGATTCATTGCTCGACTCAGTTGCACATTTTCAGTTAGATTACGTGTTTCGATGACTCTGCTTCATGTAAGAAAGTGAACTTCTTAACCGAGATCACTTGTACGCAACCTTTGTTATTGACTACCAGTTATGGCTCAAATGGCTCTGAGCACTATGGGACTTAACTTCTGAAGTCATCAGTCCCCTAGAACGTAGAACCACTTAAACCTAACTAACCTAAGGACATCACACACATCCATGCCCGAGGCAGGATTCGAACCTACGACCCTAGCGATAGCGTGGTTCCAGACTGTAGAGCCTAGAACCGCTCGGCCCTACCAGTTATGATAAGCACGGTTACCATCTTCATATCTGTGAATGCATTCATACAAGGTGAAATTCTACAGAGATAAAATTAAATATACAATATGACTTTACACGCAAATAAAATTAAGTATAGAAATCATGTGCATTGAAATAACAAAATTGTCTTACAACATACCTCCATAAAAGGTTATTACATGTCTCCTATAGCAGCTGTACAAGTATTATTTCTAAAACATTGTTAGGTGTTTGAGGGACGAGGGGAACGATCGACTGGCTAGTCAAGACTAAAAGCACAATGTACAGAGTACTTCGCTAAATGCTCGTGTCCCGTAGAACACACAACTGTGCACTTCACTGCAGCCAGGACAACGCTAGACTGGGAGATGGGGTCGGAACTCGCTAGAAAATTGATATTTGACACCACAGCGGGATTCCTGATACGTGGTGACAAATGCTTCCTAAATATCTTCTTTAAACTTATTGTAAAGTAGTTATTAAAACAGAAGCAAAATATTATTCTTATTGTGTTCACTTGTACAAGTGCGCCTATGTAGAAGCTGCTTTACAACTTGGTACAGTTTCCACAAACTGATATACAGATTGCTGTATGACAATAAATTTTAATTCATAAAAATCTGCAGACATGATTTGGAAGTTATAAAATTATAAAGAAATATGTAGTAGTACAGTTACAAGGTTGGCTTCCGCTGTCTCATTTGGATAGCAAACTATGCTGCATATGACAACCTAAGCAGTTACCACGCATGTGAATAATAAAATAATTACAGTGATAGTGATAACATATTTCATTTACATAGTAAAAACGAGCAGACGATGTGACAGCCCATCTTCAGATCTAAAACAAAGTGAAACTAAATAAACTGAAGCGCTAAAGAAACTGATATAGGCATGTGAATTCAAATACATAGATATATAAACACAATACGGCGCTGCGGTCGACAACGCCTATACAAGAAAACAAGTGTCGGGAGCAGTTGTTAGTTCGGTTAATGCTGCTACAATGGCATGTTATAAAGATTTACGTGAGTTTGAACGTGGTGTTATAGCCGCCGCACGAATGATGGAACACAGCATCACCGAAGTGGGGATTTCATAGCACTACCATTTCACGAGCGTACCGTGAATATCAGTAATCCGGTAAAACATCACATCTCCGACATCGCCGCCGTCGGAAAAAGATCCTACATGAACGGGACGGACGACGACTGAAGAGGATCGTTCAGTCTGACAGAAGTGCAGCCCATCTTCAAATTGATTCAGATTTAAATTCTGGGCCATCAACAAGTGGCGGCGTCGAACCATTCAACTAAACATCATCGATACGGGCTTTCGGAGAACGGAGGCCCACTCGTGTACACTTGACTGCACGACACAAAGCCTCGCCTGGGCCCGCCAAATCTGACATTGGACTGTCGGTGTCGCCTGTCCATGTTGCCTAGTCGGACAAGTCTCGTTTCAAGCTGCATCGAGTGGAGGGCCATGTACGGGTATGGAGACAACATCATGAATCCATGCACCCTGCACGTCAGCAGGGGCTGTTCAAGCTGGTGGAGGCTCTGTAATGGTGTGGGGCGTGTGCAGTTGGAGTGATATGGAACCCCTGATACTTCTAGATACGGCTCTGACAGGTGACACGCACGTAACCATGCTGTCTGTTCACTTTCATCCATTCATGTCCATTGTGCATTCCCGGTGTTGGCGTGCGGTTCTAGGCGCTTCAGTCTGAAACCGCGTGACCGCTACGGTCGTAGGTTCAAATCCTGCCTCGGGTATGGATGTGTGTGATGTCCTTAGGTTAGTTAGGTTTAAGTAGTTCTAAGTTCTAGGGGACTGATGACCACAGATGTTAAGTCCCATAGTGCTCAGAGCCATTTGAACCATTGTGCATTCCGACTGACGTCGGTAATTCCAGCAGGACAATGCGACACATCACACGTCCAGAATTGCTACAGAGAGGCTCCAGGAACACTGTTCTTGGTTGAAACACTTCCGTTGGCCATTAAACTCCCCAGAAATGAACATTATTGAGTACCTCTGGGATGCTTTGCAACGTGGTTGGTTGGTTGGTCTGGGGAAGGAGACCAGACAGCGTGGTCATCGGTCTCATCGGATTAGGGAAGGATTGGGAAGGACGTCGGCCGTGCCCTTTCAGAGGAACCATCCCGGCATTTGCCTGGAGTGATTTAGGGAAATCACGGAAAACCTAAATCAGGATGGCCGGACGCGGGATTGAACCGTCGTCCTCCCGAATGCGAGTCCAGTGTCTAACCACTGCGCCACCCCGCTCGGTGCAACGTGGTGTTCAGAAGAGATCCCGACCTCCTCGTACCTTACGGATTTATGCACAGCCCTGCATGATTCGTGGTGTCAGTTCCCTCCAGCACTGTTTCAGACGATTATTCGAGTCCATACCACGTCGTGTTGCGGCACTGCTGCGTGCTCGCGAGGCCCATACACGATATTAGGCAGGTGTACCATTTTCTTTGGCTCTTCAGTGTATATACCATCTAAAATTTTACAATACGGAGGAAAGAAAAGAATAGCACCTAAGTAACTACGTCAGCAACCAACATTGTCTTCCTAGAAGCACATAGGAGAGGGACGTGGAGAGTGAGGGTTGGGAAGGCGGGGGGGGGGGGGGGGGGTCGGGGTGGCGGGGAAAGGTGTAAGAGGAATGAGTGAGGCCGATTTGGGGAGATCTGAAGATGATCTAGAACGATCGAAGCGTGTAATTTAATTACAAATGAGCAACTCAGACGGAACAATAAATGATAATTTACCATAAATATCAATATATGTGCTGAAACTCTCAAGATAATTATGTCAGCTATTGTGACTGGAAGGAAGATTAGTGTTTATCGCCCCACCGATAATGACGTAATTAAAGACGGCGCACAAGCTCGGAATGGTGAAAAATGGGAAGGAATTCAGCAGTGGGTTTGCAGAGGAACTTTTGTGGCATTTTCCTTTAGAGATTTAGGGAAATGACAGGATACCTAAATCAGGATGGCCAGACGAGTATCTGAGCCGTCATCAGACCGAATGCTAGCCCAGGGTGCCGACCACTGCACCAGCTCGCTCCGTCGTGACCGAACACGGCTTTTACTGTAAGTCGACGCACACAGAATTATGTTTGCTTGCTTCCAGCTATCAAATGGTTCAAATGGCTCTGAGTACTATGGGACTTAACATCTGAGGTCATCAGTCCCCTAGAACTTAGAACTTCTTAAACCTAACTAGCCTAAGGAGATCACATACATCCATGCCCGAGGCAGGATTCGAACCTGCGACCGTAGCGGTCCTCAGGAATCCTCAGCACACTAGTGCACTAGGCTCACGAAATCTCCAAACCTAGCGAGCTTAGCAGCGTAGCTGCACCGTTTGAGACAGTTTTTCAGAAGAACGGGAAAAATCGCCATCGTTTAAAACCACGTGATCCTGGGCCACAGCTTGCAAAGGGCTATTGCGACTGTGTTTGTCCCTTGCGTCAATAATACGTGCGCGAAAACTGACAGAACATTTCGGAAACGTATCGCCAGTGAGTATTTTTCCCGCCGCTCAAGACAAAAGCCTTGTCCGGATCTGTTTAAGACGACATGGAACTCCGAGAACGAGGCGCACGAGAAGGACAGCCCGCGGCGCGTCCATCACAACACGTGACACTGCAGGTCTTACGAGAACCAGCGACCGTCTCTGGCGGGGACTGTGTAGCTATTTCAGATGAGCTTAATAATTATTGACTGCGTGTTTAATTTCTCCGTAGCAACGACAAAACTAATGCGTTCAGAAGGCAGCATTTCAATGAGATGTTGATTTTCCGTGGGACCTGCACGGAGCCGAGCGCTCGCGACGTGTGGCGGACAAGCCGGCTAGTGTAACGTCAGATGTTCGTTACAGGGCCCGTGTACCTCGTTAGCCCCGCCCAAAAACCAGGAGTCTGCCTCACCCTGAGCTGGCGACGACCTATGTGAGACGGCGCCCAGATGAAGACAAATCAGTCATCAGGACCAATTGAAGACTGCAAAAAGTATTTGTTCCGAAAAATTAGCACCATTTGGACGCCATCTGGCACATTTCAGAAACCAGAATCCTGTTAAAATTCACATTACACACCCTCGCACTATGATTGTCTCTAAGATTCCGAAGATACTCCTTCAGTAACTCAGTGTGACACATGCCACAGTAAATCATAATTGAATGTGTAATATATTTCTCACAAACAATTTGCTTGAGGCACTACAAGAAACGCCACTTCATGTTCCGCAGAGGTTGTGGTTCCAAAATGACGCTGCACCGGCAAACTTCGGATAGAATATAGGACGCTACTCAAGCATAGCATTGCCCGGGAAATGGATCGGTTGTGGCGCTCATCTAGATCTACATCTACACTACTGGCCATTAAAATTGCTGCACCCCGAAGATGACGTGCTACTGACGCGAAATTTAACCGACAGGAAGAAGATGCTGTAATATGCAAATGATTAGCTTTTCAGAGCATTCACACAAAGTTGTCACCGGTGGCGACACCTACAACGTGCTGACATGAGGAAAGTTTCCAACCGATTACTCATACAGCAGTTGACTGGCGTTTCCTGGTGAAACGTTCTTGTGATGCCTCGTGTAAGGAGGAGAAATGCTTACCATCACGTTTCCGACTTTGATAATGGTCGGATTGTAGCCTATCGTGATTGCAGTTTATCTTATCGCGACATTGCTGCTCGCGTTGTTCGAGATCCAATGACTGTTAGCAGAATATGGAATCGGTGGGTTCAGGGGGGTAATACGGAACGCTATGCTGGATCCCAACGGCCTCGCATCACTAGCAGTCGAGATGACAGGCATCTTATCCGCATGGCTATAACGGATCGCGCAGCCACGTCTCGATCCCTGAGTCAACAGATGGGGACGTTTGCAAGACAACAACCATCTGCACGAACAGTTCGACGATGTTTGCAGCAGCATGGACTATCTGCTCGGAGACCATGGCTGTGGTTACCGTTGACGCTGCATCACAGACAGGGGCGCCTGCGATGGTATACTCAACGACGAACCTGGGTGCACGAAATGGCAAAACGTCTTTTTTCGGATGAATCCAGGTTCTGTTTACAGCATCATGATGGTCGCATCCGTGTTTGGCGATATCGCGGTGAACTCACATTGGAAGCGGGTATTCGTCATCGCCATACTGGCGTATCACCCGGCGTTATGGTATGGGGTGCCATTGATTACACGTCTCAGTCTCTTCTTGTTCGCACTGACGGCACTTTGAACAATGGACGTTACATTGTAGATGTGTTACGACCCGTGGCTCTACCCATCATTCGATCCCTGCGAAACCCTACATTTCAGCAGGATAGTGCACGACCGCATATTGCAGGTCCTGTACCGGCCTTTCTAGGTACAGAAAATGGTCGACTGCTGCCCTGGCCAGCACATTCCCCAGATCTCTCACCAATTGAAAAGTCTGGTGAATGGTGGCCCAGCAACTGGCTCGTCACAATACGCCAGTCACTACTCTTGATGAACTGTGGTATCGTATTGAAGCTGCATGGGCAACTGTACGTGTACACGCCATCCAAGCTCTGTTTGACTCATTGCCCAGGCGTATCAAGGCCTTTATCACGGCCAGAGGTGATTGTTCTGGGTACTGATTTCTCAGGATCTATGCACCCAAATTGCGTGAAAATGTAATCACATGTCAGTTCTAGCATAATATATCTGTGCAATGAGTACCCGTTTATCATCTGCATTTCTTCTTGGTGTAGCAATTTTAATGGCCAGTAGTGTGCATAGATATTCCGCAGGCCACCGTACGGTCATTTCCTTTCCTGTTCCACTCGCGAGGGAAAAACGACAATCTATATTCCTCTGAACGAGTCCTAATTTCTCGTATCCTGTCTTCGTGGTCCTTGCGGGCATTGTATGTTGGCAGCAATAGAATCGTTTGATAGCTTCAGACGCCGATTGTCTAAATTTTTCTCATTAGTGTTCCCCGAAAAAATCGCGGCCGTCCCTCTGAGAATCCCATTTGAGTTTGAAAGTTCGCTAAATAAATAGAAATGAGCCTGAAGTACTGTTTCTACATCTACATCCATACTCCGCAAGCCACCTGACAGTGTGTTTCTGATAGTAAGATATGAGCTGTGATAATGAACTGTCCTAACGAAGGTTGTTCTGTCGTAAAGTGAAAACAAAGCTGCATTGTAATGATAATTAAGTCTTTCATACTGTACAAGTTAACAATCTAACTGCAAGAAATTTGAACAGTGTGAATTGCCTGAATGATGAACTTTGACGTAAAACCTGCTATAATTAGTTTTGCAAAACTGATCCCAGATCACAGAAGTAAAAGTGATACACAACACAGAAAATCTAACTGTCTCTGAATGACATAAGTTGGTCGTGACTGAATAAAAAAGAATCAAAATATTTAGTCGTTACCTCTATTCTGCGCAAATCTGGCTAACGCATTGCAGTACTGCTGTGTCTTGCGCGCCGCTATGCTAAAGCTGCAAATTACGGTACCTACACAGACACTCGTGAGGTGCAATGAGTTTCCTGTTAGATGAAAATCGAAGTATACTTTTGGAAAAACCATGATCAATTAACAATTGTAAGAGAAAGGTTGCAAATCGAAGTATACTTAAGAAAAACGTGATCAGTTAAAAATTGTAAGAGAAAGGTGGTCTCTGATGAACATTGGTCGTCGAGGACAACATACTGGGTTCTATTACTTAAGAAGTCTTCGAGCCGCTTGCCTGTCTGTGAACTTATTCCGTATACTCATACCTTCGTTAACGCCCTGAAGTGGAAATGTTGACTCTACCTGTTGCTCTTCGTCCATAGTTGGCAGTGTATCACGTGAGAAAAGAGCAAGATAAGTTTCGAACGAGCCATGTATTCTAAACCCATGCTGATTCGCGGTCAAAAGCTTTTCAGTCTCCTGTTTTATGGCCTCCGCATTCACCTGACCTTAATCTCTTGAGGAGATGCTTGAAGCAGGACGTTTACTCTACTACCCCAGCGAGTGTGGGAGAATTCGTAGAATGGTTTGCAGTACATCAGGCTGCTTTAACAAGTATCCTGGTCCACTACCGTAAATCGTCCCAGTGAAAGATTGTCTAGGAAACAGAGAGAAACAGTGTGTATGGCGAAGTTGGAGACTGTCTGCGCCACTTTATTTTTTCGCAGACACTACCGGACGACTGAGATACGCTGGCGGTGAAGGCGCGGCATCTGTTGGCCGGCGCGCTTGTGTCCACCGTGATGGCTCCAGCTGAAGGTGTCACGGGCTGCCCGGAATACGCAGCCTACCGACAATGCCAACGTCATCATCAAGAAAAATGAACTATTTTTCAATATACCACTGCTTGTCTGTGCGATCTGTAAGTCAGACCTGTTATAACGACTGACGTCTCTTGTAATTGACATAGCTTATTTGAGCTACTGTAATACCAGTGTTACTTAGAAGTAACGAATTTTAAAATGTAGAAGAGCTGAAGCGAGAGTTCGTTCCAAGTCATTTCGTAGCTCGGAGTAGAATCTGCGGTCTTTTATTTAGCATTCCCTGCAAGACGGGTCGAAGTGTAGGAGATATGGATTTTCGAGTACGGAGGTGGCACGGAGGATCCGGACAACCACAACCAAGTAGCAAGATAATAATTGATCAAGAAAATACATATGAGGTAAGAGACAGCAATTTAAAACGGTGTTCGAGATATACTTAACCAAATTTTGCACAGTAGTTTCCATGCTATTCTTTTAACTACAGATGCAGCTGTACTGCCAGGAGATCAGAGAAGCACGATCCTGCAAGTCGCCAAATTTTCGAGACGCAGGGAAACATTTTGATCCCCTACTCTGAAGACTATGTATGATTTTGTCAGTGCTAGTGTATTTAAAATCGACCGCTTTCTGTGGATGTAGTGTGTTTGTCCGACATCTCCACATCGATAATTTTTCTTGTTATTTCTGTTCTCAAAATAGGTAAGCACTAATTTCTGTTCTATAACAGGTAATTTTGCAAAACAAAAATTTGGTTGGAATACAGCTTTCACATACATTACAGTAACGGGAACAGTTACGTTAAGCTCTGTCTTGCGTAGTTTTAAGCTTTATGGCCACACTTATCCAGATTAATTTTGTAGATGATTTTTATGAAACGACTGTATGCTTAATACTAAAAATGCTGTAGATGCTAATTTGAATTTTAGCTGGACAGATCTGCTTGCATTTAACACCATCTAACGGCAACATACTCTAATTTAAGATACGCTCCCTCACTAAGCAGGACTAGTTCAAATGGTTCAAACGGCTCTAAGCACTATGGAACTTAACGTCTGAGGTCATCAGTCCCCTAGACTTAGATCTACTTAAACCTAACTAATCTAAGGACATAACACACATCCATGCCCGAGGCAGCATTCGAACCTGCGACCGTAGCGGCAGCGCGGTTCCGGACTGAAGCGCCTAGAACCGCTCGGCCAAAGCGGCCGGCTAAACTGGACTAGTCTATGGTAGAAGCGTACATGAGAATCGGCAGGATACAGTGCATTGCATTTTAAATGAGATTGAAACGTCCCCTTATTAAAAATTGTACAAGACTGTGCTTAAACTGACACACAATATTTTTAGCGCAACGCAATCTGACTTTCAGAAATCCCTAAGAAAGAATGGCCCTGACTAACATTAACCTATGCATTTCACAAATCGCTTACCTCACAAAAATCTTCATTACTGGAACTACTGCAGTACAGCGAGCGCCACTACTGCCAGCTAAATAAAAGATTCAAACTACGGAAGGCACTAACTACTGATAGGGATAGTTAGCAAATGAAAGATATTAATAGAGAACAAACAATGTATTTACCTTGATAGTCATAATATATGTAGCAGTTCATGACAAATTACAAAACTCCGCCATCTCTCTCCCCACATCCACCACTGCTGGCGGCTCACCTCCAACTGCGCAACGCTACGCGCTGTTCACAGCCAGCTGCCTAACACTACAATGGCGAGTATTACAACAATGCAAAGCAGCCACAGACTGCACACAGCACAGCCAGTGATTTTCATACAGAGGTGGCGTTACCAATAAAAAAACCTAAACAGCCTACTTACATAGCCCCCATGCTCCCCACAAAAAATTTTACAAATTGTTTTGGGCAGTGGCCAATAATGATTTGATAAAATGTTTCATAATTACAATAACAAAGATATCAAATGCACACACTTATTGATACAATGTTGGTGAAAAGCCAAAATTTTCTCACAGTCTATAAAGACAGTCCTGATTCATCACAGTAAAATTACTGTGTTTTTCTTTTTTTTCAATGTCTGAACAGTAAAAGAGAATGCACACAGAAGTAGTGGATTTCCATGCAGTCTTGAAGAAGTGGTGTTGTCCTTCCAACGGAAAGACAGTGCTGACTCTTGACATGCAGACAAGTCATGGGCCACAACAGAGCAAACCCACAGCAGAGTCATTCGACGCTTTGAAGAATATTGCTAGGTAGGTCATCACAGAGCAGACCCACTGTAGTCCTGGTAGAGAGTATGGTATTGGTGGGCCACCAGAAGTGCAGACCCACTGCAGTCCTTGTAGAAATATTGGCATTGGTGGGTCGTGAAAGGTGCAGACCCACTGTAGTCCTTGTAGAGACGGCCAGCAGCCATCTGTTGCGAATGTGCAGGTGCACAATCACCATCGAAGAGTCTTGTGGACAATATAGCAAGCCCATAAACCACCACTTGTGCACTCATGAAGTTTTTGGAATTGTCCTTAGAACCAGCAATGCTGTTATCCAGTCCCTTGCTGAATTATTAACACACAAGCAAACACTAACAGTCCCTACTTCTCACATATTGTCCATATACTATGACCAACAGAAACGTGTGCAGTGAAATGTAACTTACAAGTTACTTAATTTGATGAACTGGTGTCAATTACAATTTTATAACATAAGAATACAATAACAAAGATACAGAAAACATCATTAAAAACATAATAATACAGATAACATTTGTAGTAATACAGGCTTTACAAAAGAATCGAAATAACATATACACTCCTGGAAATTGAAATAAGAACACCGTGAATTCATTGTCCCAGGAAGAGGAAACTTTATTGACACATTCTTGGGGTCAGATACATCACATGATCACACTGACAGAACCACAGGCACATAGACACAGGCAACAGAGCATGCACAATGTCGGCACTAGTACAGTGTATATCCACCTTTCGCAGCAATGCAGGCTGCTATTCTCCCATTGAGACGATCGTAGAGATGCTGGATGTAGTCCTGTGGAACGGCTTGCCATGCCATTTCCACCTGGCGCCTCAGTTGGACCAGCGTTCGTGCTGGACGTGCAGACCGCGTGAGACGACGCTTCATCCAGTCCCAAACATGCTCAATGGGGGACAGATCCGGAGATCTTGCTGACCAGGGTAGTTGACTTACACCTTCTAGAGCACGTTGGGTGGCACGGGATACATGCGGACGTGCATTGTCCTGTTGGAACAGCAAGTTCCCTTGCCGGTCTAGGAATGGTAGAACGATGGGTTCGATGACGGTTTGGATGTACCGTGCACTATTCAGTGTCCCCTCGACGATCACCAGTGGTGTACGGCCAGTGTAGGAGATCACTCCCCACACCATGATGCCGGGTGTTGGCCCTGTGTGCCTCGGTCGTATGCAGTCCTGATTGTGGCGCTCACCTGCACGGCGCCAAACACGCATACGACCATCATTGGCACCAAGGCAGAAGCGACTCTCATCGCTGAAGACGACACGTCTCCATTCGTCCCTCCATTCACGCCTGTCGCGACACCACTGGAGGCGGGCTGCACGATGTTGGGGCGTGAGCGGAAGACGGCCTAACGGTGTGCGGGACCGTAGCCCAGCTTCATGGAGACGGTTGCGAATGGTCCTCGCCGATACCCCAGGAGCAACAGTGTCCCTAATTTGCTGGGAAGTGGCGGTGCGGTCCCCTACGGCACTGCATAGGATCCTACGGTCTTGGCGTGCATCCGTGCGTCGCTGCGGTCCGGTCCCAGGTCGACGGGCACGTGCACCTTCCGCCGACCACTGGCGACAACATCGATGTACTGTGGAGACCTCACGCCCCACGTGTTGAGCAATTCGGCGGTACGTCCACCCGGCCTCCCGCATGCCCACTATACGCCCTCGCTCAAAGTCCGTCAACTGCACATACGGTTCACGTCCATGCTGTCGCGGCATGCTACCAGTGTTAAAGACTGCGATGGAGCTCCGTATGCCACGGCAAACTGGCTGACACTGACGGCGGCGGTGAACAAATGCTGCGCAGCTAGCACCATTCGACGGCCAACACCGCGGTTCCTGGTGTGTCCGCTGTGCCGTGCGTGTGATCATTGCTTGTACAGACCTCTCGCAGTATCCGGAGCAAGTATGGTGGCTCTGACACACCGGTGTCAATGTGTTCTTTTTTCCATTTCCAGGAGTGTAGATATCTTAGTTAATACGCTTATTGCCGTGATGAAGAAAGTACTATGCTGTAACGTATTGTTGTGCTACAGAAAAGGCAGTCTCATTGTAGCCATACCACAAAAGTTACTACTACAAAATGTTTTACTTTCCAGAATAATTCAGAAAACTGTGCAGATATAAAACAGAAACACTGCAAAAGCAACATTGTAAATTGTCACTCATTAGTAGCGTCGTGATAAAATCGTGTAGCTGTCACATAAACTAAGCACTGTGTCATCTGGTATCTCACTGAAAGTACTTTAAGTCCAGAATATATTTTCAAGTAAACCAAAATGTTGCA
Source organism: Schistocerca serialis cubense (assembly GCF_023864345.2). Lineage (NCBI taxonomy): Eukaryota > Metazoa > Arthropoda > Insecta > Orthoptera > Acrididae > Schistocerca > Schistocerca serialis. Next base: position 423,045,354 of record NC_064641.1, read on the forward strand.
TTAAAATCTCGATAGCAGTACTGGTAAACGTTCTAAGTATGTGAGCCTTATAGTCGTTACGTAATCGTGCAACTAACAAGCAAGAATGTACAAATAACAACATTGTGTCGTCTGTTCACTATAACAATGTATTCATAATTTCTGTTGAAATAAGTTCTCTTGGTTCTTGACTGGATATTTAACTTCAAACATTGTTGCATATTAACAGATTCTTAAGTCTGACAAAGCATACTAGAAATGTGAAGTGAAAAGTTTTATGCCAAAGAATAAGTTAAAAAGCAGATTATCTCTCAATAAATGGTTTTACATGTGAAATGTGGTGTAAACCTTTACTCTTCCTAGTACGCAGAGTTTCAACTTCAACGCAATTATCATGTGGTATACGTCGGTAAAGAATACTGGAATTTTTCTTAATGTTAGCGTCAATGTTATTTTTCTCTGAGCCAGCCGGCGCACGCGGCTGCCTGCGGTGCGAGTCATTGTCTGTCTGTTTGTTGGCGCGCGCCGTTATTGGGATTAGGAGACCGAACTTCTACAAATTCACCTCGCCCAGAGGGCCCAGCCCTGTTTAAATCCCGCCAGTTCTGATGAAATTCAGGTCTGTCGTTAAGATTATATCGTCTGTCGTCATGTCGGTAGTTTTCATAATTTCTTTCTTGTCGGTCATGTGGTGGAGAATTTCTTCCCGAATCGTAACTGCACGCTGAACTGTTGCGTCTGAAGTTATTCTGTCTATCTGGATAATAATTGTTTTGGTTCCCATATTGTCTGTTTTTAAGGTAATCTCTGTCATATTCATTACTACGGAAAGGTGATCTTTCCATGTAATTATTACTACTCTGCCAACGATTGTCATACGGGTGGTGTCTGTTTTGGTCACGATTTGTGTGGCGAGAATAGCCTTGTCGCGTCCAGTTATCGTTTCTGTCGTCACGGAATTGTGACGGATGTGACCTGTAGTGATTGTTTTCCTGTTTTCGCATCCCGCGACTGTCTGTGTCAATTTCTAATTCTTTTAAGAGTCCCTGAAAAGCTTCAATGTCGTCTTTGCAACGTCCTGCCAAAATAATATGTCTTAAACCTTCAGGTAATTTGGTTAAGCAAATGCGGATGAGTTCTGAGGGGCTGTATGGGTTTGTCAGGTACTGATTCTTGTGCAACATGTCTTCAAAATATTTCACAAGACTGGAAAATTCAGATTGTTCGAAATGTTTCATCATTATGATGCTATGTTTTACTCGGTCTTGTATAGCTTGAGACCAATATGCTGAGAGGAAGGCATGATAAAAATCTCCTTCATTGTGGCAATCGTGAATGACCGATCGCATTCTTACAGCTGGTTCATTCTCCAAGTAGCCACACATAAATTCTAACCTGTGCTCCAATGACCAGTTGGGAGGAAAACAATGAGAGAATTGATGGAGCCACGCTTGTGGATGAATGTCGTTACCAGAATTCTTAAATGTTTTGAATTTACATGTAGTAATGAACAGCTTATAGTCAAAATCATCATGTCGGCGAGTCGCATATCGGTCATTGTTACGTCGTGTCGGCGGTTCCATCTCAAAATTCGGTGCACATTGCCAATTTCTTTCATAATTTCCGAAATGCCCTGTGTTATTATTTTGTGGCTTTTCCGTATTTCTAAGTTCCTCTTTCCGTGTTGGAGCGCGAGTGTCCTCTGAAATATGAAATTTTTGTATTACTTGTGCCAACTGATCTTGTACTTCCCGGATTTCTCTTTTGTATTGCGTATTAATTTGATTCTGATTTTGTTTGAATTTCTTAATTTGTTCATACTCTTCTGTGTCAGTGATGGCTACAGGTCTTGTGTCATTCAGATCATCATCTACCTTTGCAGATAAGTTAGTCAACTGATCCGAAAGTTCGGCTACTTTCTCCAATAGTGTACTTATTTCCTCAGTGTGTTTTTCTGAACCAAGTTTCAGAGTGTCCATTTGTGTTGAAATCGTATCTACTGTGTCCTTTAAGTTTTCTTGTGTTTTTGCAAGTTGCGTAACCGAATCGGTAGATGCAACTGAGTCAATTTTAGCTTCCAAGGTGTCGTGATTTTCATGAACAATAGTTTGCAGTTCTTTTATGGCTGCTTCGTGATTCTGTAATGCATTTTCATGACGCGAAAAAATAGGTTGAAAATGCTCACAAATTTGAGTTTTTACGTCATTACAGACTTTTTGACATTTCGATTCAATGTTATGTAACTCAGTAGTCAAATCTTCACGCGTTTGTTCAAGAGTTTCTTCCAATGAGTCTAACTTTTGAAGCTGTTGCTGTGTTTGTCTCTGATTTTGTTCCAGTGTGTCTAACTTTTTATGATTTTGTTCCACTGTGTCTAACTTTTGAAGATTTTGTTCCATTGTGTCTAACTTTTGAAGCTTTTGTCCCATTTGTTGCATTAATTGTAATAACAATGCACTGGTGTCTGAAACATGTTCCTCAGTGCTTTTCGGCAGTGAATTTGCACCGGCAACATTCACATTTTGACAAGCGGAAAATGTGTCTTGACTCATTTGAGAAAACGGTGAGAACCCAAAACCTGAGTCTGCAGTATTTGCAATATTGTGTTCTGTCATTCCCGATTCCTGAGACGAGCTATTGCCGACCGATCGATCGATAACGCTTCCCTGTTCACTACCTGTTTCACTGTCTACACCATTATTTGACACCCGCTCCATTTCCCTATGCACAGTTACCAAATTACTACTTTGAACATTAGTAAATTCATTACTCGGCGGCGCTGATAAGCTACGCTCGTCGTCACTATTATTTCTCAGTTTACTTTGGAGCCTAGTGTTACGTTTTTCACACGCCATTATTGCCACAATATTTCACACGATAACACAGAAAAGCACAATTTGAAGAGCAAAAATAAGAGAACACATTAACATAGCACTGAAAATAATATGTAGTTAATTGCAAGCGCAGCTGCGAAATACTTGGTGCAAATCTACATGCATGCCACAACTGTTTTACTGTACAACAACGAAAGACTGCAACTACAAAGGAGATTCTCTCTACATTTACGCCCTAGCAATAAAAAAATCTACAATAATTACACAAACTACAAGAAAAAAATCAGAAGATTCCAGTGAGGTATCCTCGGCTAAGGGTCGACATATGAAACGTCCCCTTTGAAAAATTATATACGACTGTGCTTAACCTGACACACAATATTTTTAGCGCAACGCAGTCTGACTTTCAGAAATCCCTACAAAAGAATGGCCCTGACTAACATTAATCTATGCATTTCACAAATCGCTTACCTCACAAAAATCTTCATTACTGGAACTACTGCAGTACAGCGAGCGCCACTACTGCCAGCTAAATAAAAGATTCAAACTACGGAAGGCACTAACTACTGATAGGGATAGCTAGCAAATGAAAGACATTAATAGAGAACAAACAATGTATTTACCTTGATAGTCATAATATATATAGGAGTTCATGACAAATTACAAAACTCCGCCATCTCTCTCCCCACATCCACCACTGCTGGCGGCTCACCTCCAACTGCGCAACGCTACGCACTGTTCACAGCCAGCTGCCTAACACTACAATGGCGGGTATTACAACAATGCAAAGCAGCCACAGACTGCACACAGGACAGCCAGTGATTTTCATGCAGAGGTGGCGTTACCAATAAAAAAACCTAAACAGCCTACTTACAAGATATATTTTTATTTTATCCTATAGCCACATTGTTGTAAAATATGTAGAAACATTACTTGCCATTTGTTCTGTATTTAATTTGATTCTTATGGTGGCTGTATATAATTAAAGGATAAATAAATAAAAATAGTGATCTAGATGGACATTTACATTGATTAATAACAGTTATGGATTCATATAAGGATGTTGTGTCATTTATATTTGATTTATTGGTGTGACTTCGGTGTGTTTGTATATGAATGATTTGTTTAATAGTATAGCGTGAATCTGAGGTTTCCCCACGACGGAGAAGAATCCATATCACAATGTAAAAGCTAAAGTATGTATTTTAACTCCTCCACAGGCTGTGTCGGCCCTATAAGTAAGTACCAACCGCTGTGTCCGTCAATGGTATCATTGGATGCGGTATACACGGACATGCAGTTAGCACGCCGTTCTTCTGAGCGTTGTCTGTTTTCATGACCTGGAGCCCTTACTACTCGGAGACGATGATTCGAAAATAAGGGTAAGTAAGCACAAAAATACTGCCGAGAAATCTTACGTTAAAGCGATTTGTTAACTCGTCAGTGAGACTCAAAGCAACATTATTATCTGCAGGTGACAAGTTACTGCTGTAAGATAATGAACAGAGGGTCCCACACAACCCAACAAGGCGAAGAATAACGTAAGAACCATGACATACAAGAACAGTTTTATTGCCATGTTCCGTTAGAATAATACTTAAAACATGTCTGTCGTTGCATTGTAGGCGGACCTGAATACCCATAATTTAGTCTGCAAACACACCTGCTGCTAGAGCTTCACAGCTAAACGTGGTTAATAAATTCTACGATGACTTGTAGTATCATATACACTCCTGGAAATGGAAAAAAGAACACATTGACACCGGTGTGTCAGACCCACCATACTTGCTCCGGACACTGCGAGAGGGCTGTACAAGCAATTATCACACGCACGGCACAGCGGACACACCAGGAACCGCGGTGTTGGCCGTCGAATGGCGCTAGCTGCGCAGCATTTGTGCACCGCCGCCGTCAGTGTCAGCCAGTTTGCCGTGGCATACGGAGCTCCATCGCAGTCTTTAACACTGGTAGCATGCCGCGACAGCGCGGACGTGAACCGTATGTGCAGTTGACGGACTTTGAGCGAGGGCGTATAGTGGGCATGCGTGAGGCCGGGTGGACGTACCGCCGAATTGCTCAACACGTGGGGCGTGAGGTCTCCACAGTACATCGATGTTGTCGCCAGTGGTCGGCGGAAGGTGCACGTGCCCGTCGACCTGGGACCGGACCGCAGCGACGCACGGATGCACGCCAAGACCGTAGGATCCTACGCAGTGCCGTAGGGGACCGCACAGCCACTTCCCAGCAAATTAGGGACACTGTTGCTCCTGGGGTATCGGCGAGGACCATTCGCAACCGTCTCCATGAAGCTGGGCTACGGTCCCGCACACCGTTAGGCCGTCTTCCGCTCACGCCCCAACATCGTGCAGCCCGCCTCCAGTGGTGTCGCGACAGGCGTGAATGGAGGGACGAATGGAGACGTGTCGTCTTCAGCGATGAGAGTCGCTTCTGCCTTGGTGCCAACGATGGTCGTATGCGTGTTTGGCGCCGTGCAGGTGAGCGCCACAATCAGGACTGCATACGACCGAGGCACACAGGGCCAACACCCGGCATCATGGTGTGGGGAGCGATCTCCTACACTGGCCGTACACCACTGGTGATCGTCGAGGGGACACTGAATAGTGCACGGTACATCCAAACCGTCATCGAACCCATCGTTCTACCATTCCTAGACCGGCAAGGGAACTTGCTGTTCCAACAGGACAATGCGCGTCCGCATGTATCCCGTGCCACCCAACGTGCTCTAGAAGGTGTAAGTCAACTACCCTGGCCAGCAAGATCTCCGGATCTGTCCCCCATTGAGCATGTTTGGGACTGGATGAAGCGTCGTCTCACGCGGTCTGCACGTCCAGCACGAACGCTGGTCCAACTGAGGCGCCAGGTGGAAATGGCATGGCAAGCCGTTCCACAGGACTACATCCAGCATCTCTACAATCGTCTCCATGGGAGAATACCAGCCTGCATTGCTGCGAAAGGTGGATATACACTATACTAGTGCCGACATTGTGCATGCTCTGTTGCTTGTGTCTATGAGCCTGTGGTTCTGTCAGTGTGATCATGTGATGTATCTGACCCCAGGAATGTGTCAATAAAGTTTCCCCTTCCTGGGACAATGAATTCACGGTGTTCTTATTTCAATTTCCAGGAGTGTAAATATTAAATCGGTAGTTTGTGTGGTAAGAATCGTGGAGATTGATAAACGACAAAGACCAATGAAAGCGAGATTTAGATTCGCTATTCACCGTTTGCTTTCTTGTCCGCCATTAGTCAAGATATTCTCACTCGTACTCTTGTGTTGTAATTGCACTAGTATAGGCGCTGATGAATGTATGTTAGGCGCTTTCGCACCATTCGTATTTGACAACAGAGTTATTGTTGGATTCTGTCCTGCCACTAAGACATGCTTTAAAGCTTTTCTCTTCAGAAATTAAAGTCTCATTAATATGGATGAGAAATTTAGTTCGATTACGAAATAAGTAGAGGAGTTTATATAACATACATTAACAGTGTACATGATCAGCAAATGAGACCAGATTACACTGAAGCGCCAAAGAAACTGGTTATAGGTATGTGTTTTCAAATACAGAGATATGTAAACAGGCAGAAGATGGCACTACGGCCTGCAACGACTATAAAAGACAGCCAGTGTCTGACGCAGTTGTTAGATCGGTTACTACTGCTACAATGGTAGCTTATCAAGATTTAAGTGAGTTTGAAGTGGACCATTTCACGAGCGTACCATGTCTATCAGGAATCCGCTAAAACATCACATCTCCGGCATCGCTGCGGCCGGAAAAAGATCCTGCAAGAACGGGACCAATGACGACTGAAGAGAATCGTTCAACTTGACAGAAGTGCAACCCTTCCGCAAATTGCTACAGATTTCAATGCTGGATCATCAACAAGTCTCAGTGTGCCAACCATTCAACAAACATCATGGTTATGGGCTTTCGGAACCGAAGGCGCACTCGTGCACCCTTGATGACTACACGTCACAAAGCTTTACTCCTCGTCTGGGCCCGACATTGGACTGTTGATGAGTGGAAACATGTAGCCTAGTCGGACGAGATTCGTTCAAAATTGTATCGAACGGATGGACGAGTACGAGTCTATGAATCCATGGATCCTACATTTCAGCTGTTGAAGTTGGTGGTGTGGTGTCACCGCCAGACACCACACTTGCTAGGTGGTAGTTTTAAATCGGCCGCGGTCCATTAGTACATGTCGGACCCGCGTGTCGCCACTGTGTGATCGCAGACCGAGCGCCACCACAAGGCAGGTCTCGAGATACGGACTAGCACTCGCCCCACTTGTACGGACGACGTAGCTAGCGTTGCACACTGACGAAGCCTCGCTCATCTGCAGAGCCAATAGTTAGAATAGCCTTCAGCTAAGTCAATGGCTACGACCTAGCAAGGCGCCATTAGTAACATTGCTTGTATCTAAAGAGTCTCACTTGTATCGCCACAATCTCCAGATGTACCAAAAGGATGGATTAAAGTTAAGTATCCCAGAAGCTACGTACTTCTCTTTATAGCATTCATTACGTATCCTGTTTCAGACCTCACGCCCATCTGCGTGAGCGTAGCGCGTGCCTTTCGGCTTCCTCTCATTGTGTCTAGGCTGCCTTGTCTAGACACAACAGGTGGAGGGTCTGTAATGATGTGGGGTGTGTGCAGTTGGAGTGATTGGAGACCCCTAATATGTCTAGATACAGCTCTTACAGGTGACACGTACGTAAGCATCCTCTCTGATGACCTGCATCCATTCATGTCTATTGTGCATTTTGACGGACGTGTTCAATTCCAACAGGAAAATGCGACAACCCGTACGTCCAGAATTGCTGCAAATTGGCTCCAGTAACGCTCTTCAGAGTTTTAAACTCTTCCGTTGTCCACCAAACTCCCAAGAATGAACATTATTGAGCATATCTGATATGCCTTGCAACGTGCTTTTCAGAAGAGGTATCCTCCCCCTCGAATCCTTACGGATCTTTGGTATCAGTTCCCTCCAGCACTACTTCAGACATTAGTCGAGTCCATGCCACGTCCTGTTGCGGCACTTCTGCGTGCTCGCGGGGGCCCTGCACGATATTAACTTTGGCTTTTCAGATTATTAGCCAAGGTGGAATCTCGGTCGATCCAAGTAGTGCGCGCTATGCAAAATTCTTTTGAAGGGAGCCAGACAAAACGGAATCCGCGCAGCGGATTAACGACCATTGGTATGACATATAATCAGGCTGAGTGTGATTTTTAATCTGTTTTCCACTAGTTGCGCAGGACTGGTCTCCAATCAGCCCCTCAGAGAATACAGTTCACAGAAAGTTAAAATACTGCAACTTACAGAAGGACGTTTACCCGAGTCACTGGCAGATGGCACACAGGATTTCCGTCCTTTTAATTAACACACACACACACACACACACATACACACACACACACATACGAGGGCAAGACATCGGGACTGGCATCCGACCATGAAGTTAAAATAAAGTAATATTGCCACGTAAGAAGAGAAAACAGCTGGAAAGAGAGATGGAGCTATAGACGACACTTCAGTTAATTATAATTTCGTGTGAGTGCATATGCTTTTCACCAACACCATCAGTCCCGGATATATTTACTAATGTTTGCACTCGCCTAGCTAGATAAACATAAATAATATTTTCCGCTTGAGGTTAGAGAGTTTACATTTTACTGCTCTGGTATGATTCTTGTCTCTCTGCTCTTGTGAGGTCTGCGATCTGGTTCGCAATGAGGTCGGGACTCAATTTAGGATACGGCTTTTTGAGGTGTTGCTTGCCAGTTAGACCATTCAAGACTCTCCATGCTTTCCTGCTTGACTTGGAAAAGTTCATTTCTTTGAGTCTTGCTTCCCATTTCTCTCGTCTGTTCTTGTTTAAAGAGTGGAGTAGCTGTGAGCCCACTGTTTGAGTTCTAGAACTTTGGTATTCTCGATGTAAAGCCTCACTTTCTTGGTTCCAGCCAGGAACATATTCCTTTCTGTAACCCCTAGAAATGTTTTAGCAGCTTTGATAAGTAGTCTAACGAATTCATCGTAGTTGTTTGCTGTAGCCTGTAAGTTCTTCGCTATGTTGGAGTCAAGGTTTTTTGAGAATCCATCCCAGTTAGCTCGTTGAAAATTCCATCTGGGTAGGGGCATTGAGGTTACAAGGGGAATTTTTAAACCAATTTCTGTCATAACATGACGGTGTTGGCAGTTTGGGAAGTTAGACAGAACAGTACGAGTGGCGTTAAGTGGTGGATCTCGCTGATCTTTGGATACAAATACCAAGTCTGGGTTGTAATCCTTATTCCAGCGTGCAGAGTGGAAGGTTCCCTTGTCTTTCACATCAAAGACCAAGTGCATGTTTGTAGTTTCTGCCCATTGAGCTAGTAACTCCCCATTGACATCGACAGTGTCGTACCGCCAATCCGTGTGATGGCTGTTAAAGTCTCCAGTGTATATACAAGGGTGATCGAAAGCCGGCACAACTGTGGAGGTCCAATTCACACTTGGAGGCTTGTACAGGTTGACAATTTTTAAGTCATTTATCTGGATTACTATTGTGTAGATGTGGTTAACGTCTGTAGAATAAATTACATGCACTCCGTTTAGACTTGACTTCACATAAGTGGCTATTCCATATTGTGGGTGGTGGATAGCTTCGACCAGTGTATAACCAGGCATTCGTCCTCTACGCTGAAGATCTTGCTCATCTTTGGTATGTGTTTCTTGAATGTTGACAACATCAATGTCAAATTCATGCAGCTGTTTCTGTAGATATTCACGTTTGGCAGAGCTTATGCCTTCAATATTAAGCTGCATAATACGAACTAGGTGTTCTCGTCTCTAGTTGGACGATCCTGAAAAGGACGGTTATTATTTATGTTTCTGGACATATTGTATATCACCTATGACATTGTTGCTCGTTTAGCACCACACAGGGGTCACGTGTAGCGTAATTTATGTTATACCTACGGACGTGAGCAACGATCGACCACCATATCAGCACTACAATTACATAACAAATACTTAGCATAGCCACAGAAAGACATTCTGACATGCATGCACGCACGCACACACACACACACACACACACAAACACACACACAAACACACACACACACACACACACACTACTTTATTATTAAGGATGCACAAAAATGATATTGAAATACTGAAACAAAGATAACAAAAAATCGAAATTACTGAGCAGCTAGAACAATGCAATGAAACAGCTGTTCTGACGCCCCAATACGTAATGCTATCAAACTATTTCATGAAGCGAAAATACGGTCCTTTAAAATGAGTTTTTGTGATAAATGTTACTAATGAACTTAAGTATTGCAGCTAGACGTTGTTGTGCAACAGTTCTTTACCACTCTTTCAGTATTTCGTAATAGATATATGATTATAATGGTGGATAAAATAATCATTAAAAAAAATCTGAAACCATTCAACACAAATTATTTTGGAAATCAAAATCGTTTAAAATGCATCGCGATTTCGCCACTTACTTCTGTTGCTGGATGTGCACATTGTCACAAAAAGTATCATATTCACCAGTGTAATTTTGTGGCTAATACTCCATGGCATTAAACAGTTTTTTCTAATCTCTCATCATATTACAACTTTTTGTCAATGCTATCCCTGTTACTTCATCTGGGTATAATCTTTGCACTCACTGACATTCACAGACACTGACTAACTGCTATTTTCCTTGCTCAAGAATAATTAATATCTTTGATCTATGTAGTGCACCTCTTTCAATTTTAAATAAAATGTTTACTAATAAATAATGTCTTCCAAGCAATACATTATAGTATTTCCATACCATTTAAATCTTAGAAAAACAATGTAAAAAGCATCACTGAACAGTAACAAATAAGTTGAAATATTTCCACATGCCACCAACAGGTAGCACTGTTAATTTATTTTATAGTACACTGACGCATATACTACGACTATTCGTAGAACTTCTACATCTACGTGATTACTCTGCTATTCACAATAAAGTGCCTGGCAGAGGGTTCAATGAACCACTTTCAAGCCGTCTCTCTACCGCTCCACTCTGGAAAAGCTCGCGGGAAAAACGAGCACTTAAATTTTTCTGTGCGAACCCTGATTTCTCTTATTTTATCACGATGATCATTCTCCCTATGTAGGTGGGTGCCAATGGAATGTTTCCGCAATCGGAGGAGAAAAACTGGTGATTGAAATTTCATGAGAAATGGCTCTGAGCACTATGGGACTCAACTGCTGAGGTCATTAGTCCCCTAGAACTTAGAACTAGTTAAACCTAACTAACCTAAGGACATCACAAACATCCATGCCCGAGGCAGGATTCGAACCTGCGACCGTAGCGGTCTTGCGGTTCCAGACTGCAGCGCCTTTAACCGCACGGCCACTTCGGCCGGCTTTCATGAGAAGATCCCGTCGCAACGAAAAACGCCTTTAATTATTGCCACTCCAATTCAAGTATCATGTCTGTGGCACTATCTCTCCCATTTCGCGATAATGCAATACGAGCTACCCTTCTATGAACGTTTTCGATGTCATCCGTCAGTTCCACCTGATGTGGATTCCACACTGCACAGCAATACTCCATACTAGGGCGGATAAGCATGGTGTAAACAGTCCCTTTAGTAGACCTGTTGCATCTTCTAAGTGTAAATTATAAAATAAATTATAAAAGAAGATTTAGAAAAAATAATTGTATGTTATTGCCTCAAATTAACTGTGTCATTACAAACACGTATCAAATTTTATTTCGGTTTGTCGTAGTATACAGGGTGTAGTAGGCATAAGTGTGGATATCTTTGTAAGTGGTAGCTTAATATGTACGTATATCAGTGTGTTGTTTTTTTTTTCCTCTTCTTCAAGCATTCATCCTACAAACACGTCACAAACTTCACGTTCTGGCCGGTGTTATCGAGCGGTTCTAGGCGCTTCAGTCCTGAACCGCGCGACTGCTACGGTCGCAGTTTCGAATCCTGGCTGGGGCGTGGATGTGGGTGATGTCCTTAGGTTAGTTAGGTTTAAGTTGTTCTAAGTTCTAGGGGACTGATGACCTAAGCAGCTAAGTCCCATAGTGCTCAGAGCCATTTGAACCATTTGAACTTCACGTCTTGATTTTTTCTGCATGACCCTAACTGCACCACGGAATGTGCTACGCCTGTCGGTATAGACTAACCCTTTTGAGTCTACGCTTCAACAACTGACCTGCTGGGGAACATAAGCATTAATTGCTTGATCTTGCCACTTGAAGGTACTAACCAACCTAAAAACGTACAACTTGTAATAGCTATTACACTCCTGGAAATTGAAATAAGAACACCGTGAATTCATTGTCCCAGGAAGGGGAAACTTTATTGACACATTCCTGGGGTCAGATACATCACATGATCACACTGACAGAACCACAGGCACATAGACACAGGCAACAGAGCATGCACAATGTCGGCACTAGTACAGTGTATATCCACCTTTCGCAGCAATGCAGGCTGCTATTCTCCCATGGAGACGATCGTAGAGATGCTGGATGTAGTCCTGTGGAACGGCTTGCCATGCCATTTCCACCTGGCGCCTCAGTTGGACCAGCGTTCGTGCTGGACGTGCAGACCGCGTGAGCCGACGCTTCATCCAGTCCCAAACATGCTCAATGGGGGACAGATCCGCAGATCTTGCTGGCCAGGGTAGTTGACTTACACCTTCTAGAGCACGTTGGGTGGCACGGGATACATGCGGACGTGCATTGTCCTGTTGGAACAGCAAGTTCCCTTGCCGGTATAGGAATGGTAGAACGATGGGTTCGATGACGGTTTGGATGTACCGCGCACTATTCAGTGTCCCCTCGACGATCACCAGTGGTGTACGGCCAGTGTAGGAGATCGCTCCCCACACCATGATGCCGGGTGTTGGCCCTGTGTGCCTCGGTCGTATGCAGTCCTGATTGTGGCGCTCACCTGCACGGCGCCAAACACGCATACGACCATCATTGGCACCAAGGCAGAAGCGACTCTCATCGCTGAAGACGACACGTCTCCATTCGTCCCTCCATTCACGCCTGTCGCGACACCACTGGAGGCGGGCTGCACGATGTTGGGGCGTGAGCGGAAGACGGCCTAACGGTGTGCGGGACCGTAGCCCAGCTTCATGGAGACGGTTGCGAATGGTCCTCGCCGATACCCCAGGAGCAACAGTGTCCCTAATTTGCTGGGATGTGGCGGTGCGGTCCCCTACAGCACTGCGTAGGATCCTACGGTCTTGGCGTGCATCCGTGCGTCGCTGCGGTCCGGTTCCAGGTCGACGGGCACGTGCACCTTCCGCCGACCACTGGCGACAACATCGATGTACTGTGGAGACCTCACGCCCCACGTGTTGAGCAATTCGGCGGTACGTCCACCCGGCCTCCCGCATGCCCACTATACGCCCTCGCTCAAAGTCCGTCAACTGCACATACGGTTCACGTCCGCGCTGTCGCGGCATGCTACCAGTGTTAAAGACTGCGATGGAGCTCCGTATGCCACGGCAAACTGGCTGACACTGACGGCGGCGGTGCACAAATGCTGCGCAGCTAGCGCCATTCGACGGCCAACACCGCGGTTCCTGGTGTGTCCGCTGTGGCGTGCGTGTGATCATTGCTTGTACAGCTCTCTCGCAATGTCCGGAGCAAGTATGGTGGGTCTGACACACCGGTGTCAATGTGTTCTTTTTTCCATTTCCAGGAGTGTATTATTATTCCAAATATGGTAAATACTGACGTAATGCTGTTAAGTACACCCTCGTCAGTCACCAATAAAAATACACACATCAAAAAAAGTTTTGCATCACCCCGTTTCCCAGAACTCCTGAAGATAGACGTTGACTGTGGATATTGTATCACAGACACAGTCCCTTTAACTGTTCAGAGATGTCACTAAACCAAAGATGTAAACAACCATGCATGAGCAGCGCCTATTAGACGGAGGGGGTCCGACAGCCGAATAATTCCAGTCATTCCACCAGGAAGGAGGTACACGGCTCGTGTTGTCTGAAGTTCAACCTTGCCTAGACGGTAAATACCGCTGTTCGATCGCGCCCGCATTGTTACTTTGTACCAGGAAGGGCGATCAACAAGGGAAGTGTCCAGGTGCCTCGGAGTGAACCAAAGCGATGTTGTTCGAACATGGAGGAGATACGGAGAGACACGATCTGTCGATGACATGCCTCCCTCAGGCCGCCCAAGGCAGTGGATGACCGCTACCTACAGATTATGGCTCGGAGGAACCCTGACGGCAACGCCACCATGTTGAATAACGCTTTTTGTGTTGCCAGAAGACGTCGTGTTATGATGCAAACTGTGCACAGTAGCCTGCATGATGCGCAACTTCATTCCCGACATCCATGGCGAGGCAGATCTTCGCAACCACGACAACATTCAGCGCAGTACAGATGGGCCGGACTACAAGCCGAATGGATCGCTCAGGATTGGCATCACGTTCTCTTCACTGATGAGCGTCGCATATGACTTCAACCGAACAATCGTCAAGAGACGTGTTTGGAGGCAATCCGGTCAGGCGAACGCCTTAGACACACTGTCCAGCGAGTGAAGCAAGGTGAAGGTTGCCTACTGTTTTGGGATGCAATTATGTGCTGGTGGTCATGGAAGGGGCCGTAACGGCTGTACGATGCGTGAATGCCATCCTCCGACCGATAGTGCAAACATATCGACAGCATACTGGCGAGACATTTGTCTTCATGGACGACAATTCGCACCCCCATCGTGCACATCTTGTGAATGACTTCCTTCAGGATAACGACATCACTCGACTAGAGTGGCCAACATCTTCTCCAGACATGAACCCTATCGAAACATGCGTGGAATAGATTGAAAAGGGGTGTTTATGGACGCCGTGTTGTGAAGTTCGCAATTTTTGGCTTCATTAAAACAGCTAATACTTAACACTTTCAGACAGAAGGCTAATACTTGTTTACAAAGAATTATTAATGTATAATAAAGTGGAATTTCCTAAATAATGTAATTCGTCGTGTTTGGGCGGCAACATAAACAGAAGAATACGGATCGATATGCTATCATTCACTATTTTGTTCGCTAGAGAACAAATGAAGCCTTGAGCGCTAAACAATTTGTGGCAGTCTGATCTAATTTTTACTAAATGATAAAAACGTGCTCTGTCTAAGTCTGAGTGAAGTGTAAAAAGAAGAACTGTTATAACTTATCCTGACGACGCACGGGCGACTCAAGAGGACAATGCCTATATAAAAGAGCGCTCAATGGACATGAAACGGACATAAAAATCTACCTTCATTGTTGCACTAAGCATTAGGGTACGATATATGTTTTAGTTATAATAAATATTTTTTCTGGAAGTATTGAATCATTGAGCAGTGCTCATTCCTACGATCTCCTCAGTATTACTTTCATTTTAATTATGCATTTTGCTAAGATTACAGACACCATGATCAGCAGTCCAATACGCGTGTTGCATTGAAAAAGAAAACTGTTTTCTCGCCTTCTTGCAGCAGCTTTGATATTGAATTCCCTTTTTGTGTGATGTTACAGTTGTTTTTGCGCCCGTAACAACTTTCTGGCCCCTTAGGAAATTGTTTTATCATAACAATAACTTCACATCCAGGTATGATCTGATCTACGGTCATGATGTAATTAGAAAGACGTTAATGCAAGTTCTTAATTAATAACACGCTAATTGTGACTGCCTCAAGCCACGCGAAACTGCAAGTAAAGAATATTCACATTTCATGATGCAATATCTTATGACGATGGTCAATCCATAATTCTTACGCCAGTTGTGATTGATAAAACTGTAAACGAAATCCCAAATTTCAACTTTTACATTGAATAACAACATCACTTTTATTTTATTACATCACAGTGTCCCGCCAACCACTCTGAGGGATCTACGCCGAATTGCCGTTGAGGATGTGATGTAACAAAATAAAAGTGATGTTATTGTTCAATGGAAAAGTTGGAATCAGAGATTTCGCTTACTGTTTTATCAATCACAATTGGCGTAAGAATCATGGATTGACCATTGTCATAAAATATTGCATTATGAAATGTGAATAGTCTTTACTTGCAGTTTCTCGTGGCTTGAAGCAGTCACAGCTAGCGCGCTATTGATTAAGAAATTGCGTTATCGTCTTTCTAATTACTTCATGATCGTAGATACGATCATACCCGGTCGTGAAGTTATTCTTATGACAAAACAATTTCCTAAGGGACCAGAAAGTTCTTAAGGGCGCAAAAACAACTGTAATATCACACAAAAGGGAAGTTCAACATTAAAGCTGATGCAAGAAGACGATAAAACACTTTTCTTTTTGTCAATGTAACACGCACATTGGACTGCTGATCTTGGTGTCTGTAATCTTAGCAAAATGCATAATTAAAATGAAAATAATACTGAGGAGATGATAGTAATGAGCACTGCTGAATGATTCAGTATTTCCAGAACAAATATTTATTATAACTAAAACATATATCGTACCTTAAGCTTAGTACTACATTGACGGTAGGTTTTTATGTCCGTTTCATGTCCATTGAGCGCTCTTTTATATAGCCATTGACCTTTTGAGTCACCCGTGCGTGGTCACGATAAGTTATAAGAGTTCTTCTTCTTTTTTTACACTGCACTCAAACTTAGACGTAACACGTTTTTATACATTTAGTAAAAGTTAGATCAGACTGCCACAAATCTGCGTCCGTCTTACTTAAGAAAAACAGTACAAATGCTTTAGCGCTCATGGCTTCATTTGTTCTCCAGCGTACAAAATAGTGAAGGATCGCATATTTATCCGTATTCTTCTGTTTATATTGCCGCCCAAAGACGACGAATTACATTATTTAGAAAATTCCACCGTCGCTATGCGACGCCTTATTATAGATTAATCATTCTTTATAAACCAGTATTTGCCTTCTGGCTCAAAGTATTAACTATTTGCTGTTTTAATGAAGCCAAAAATAGCGAATATCACATCGCCTCCCATGAGGAGAGAGGGAATGCCGAAGGATTACCTCGATCTTCATGTCCTCATGAGATATTCGTGATTTTTGGTGTGACATTTACATAATGTTATTTTTCAAAATAAAGATTTTCACTCATTGTTCATCAGTCACTTCATTCCTTAATAACAAGATTCACGTTTATGTGCATATTTAAGTTTGGTCCATATTTGCTTATAACAATAGGTGTACGATCATTTCTCACTTCAGGGGATAGAATTCAGAATTTACATTCTCTTGAGTACAGTGAGTGCTTATTTTCACTAAACTAGAGTGGACAGTGTTCGAGCTTATGTTGACTCATTGTGATTTCAATTACAGCTTAATGACGCAGCACTACACTTGGTGATGCTTTCACTTCCTGTGTTAGCTCTCTACGGCGTTCCTCATGCAGTACATCTGTCCTTTCCACTGTCGTGCCAGGAATTCAAGTGGCTTCCTGGGTTTTTATTTACAATATGAAACAGAAGAAGTGGAAAATTATTAGTATAACTTACAATATATTGGACACATTGGTTAAGGATCGGGACTGGTCTAGAGTTCAGGGTCTTCCTATAGTGCACATTCATTTTCTTTGTCCATCAAGAGACAGGATTACAATTCATTTTAGCAGTGCTCAGGAGTGTCGGAATTAATGGCTTTAAGGTCTGAATGATCTGACAATCTACTTCTCACTCATCTTAACTTCAACTCAAGAAAATTGCTTAATTTACGTATGAAAATGTAGTCACACAAGTGTGTAAATGTCTTTCCTCCAGTATGTACGATTGAAGTCATGGAGGTTAGCAGTTTAAAGTTTGGATTGTTTGGTCACCCACACGTCAGCCACTCACAGCGGCTGCACAGTGTTGCGTGAGCTCCAGTACTCAGTATTCGTTCGCGCTCAGGCTGTAACAGAGCTGCTGGTCGTGATCGCTTTTTTTTTTCTTTCTTGTAAACATCGTATCACGCGAGTGCATCGATACACACACCTCGCGCGCGTTTTCCATCGGAGGAGCCGGACACTGAAACTGCCTCCATACTTCCCTGTCAACTGCCTCCCGTGAGGCTCACAGGTAAGTGACGACGAATATTTTAGCTGTCGCTGCACTTATAACAACACGGAACTTTGCGTTGCACCTGTTGTCGTAGCCTTGACTTCTTTTTACACTTGCAGTATAACACTGCCACCAATACACACTTAACAGTTATTCATATTATGCACGTCGCACTTTAGTGTGCATCTTCACACAGCATTCGTGCTCAGTTCCTTCGTCGATAGCGTTCATTTACAAAACAATCAATTTTGCAGGTTTCCTCCATTGGTACAGAAAGTCTTATGTTCTACTATTTACAAAAGATCGCTTACGAGCTACTATTTACAATTAATGGTCAGTCCTTTGGTTAAGTCCCGAGAACAACTGCTTTATGAATGGACTCTTTATGTCTTAAGGTTTACTTGTGAACCTAAAAATATTCTTTCAAACTTTCTTTTAAGGGCTCATCTACTCATTATGAAAACTACAGATTTCGCAACACTCGTTGCCTTTATTCTTTAGTGCACCCAAGATCATTTTCTACTGCCACGTAGCATAGGGTAACGCGTGTCTACTATTTTTCGCATGAATGGAATTACCTACATTTCACTGGGTTTACGCAACCCGTCCATAACAAATATTAACAACGCTAGCGAAGTTCATCGCGCTACGTGTCTCATTTCTCATAAGCACTGCTTTGCCTCCAAGTACACGTGCCTTTTACAAGTCGACCCTTGGTCTGGGTTAATGAACCAGGATAAAAAGGAACGGGCACGAGGAAAATGGATTTCATAAGAGGAGTGTCTTAGGAGACAGTTTTACAATAAAATCTGCATGTAAAGAAAATTATCATTATACACATAGCCACATATATAAATTTTTAACTTCTTTCATTACAGTATGCTTTGCTACTTCTACATCTTTCTCCCGTTATAATCAGTATTAAGTTTAAACATCACTGCATTGCTTGTTTTTTAGATTAACCTTCAATTAGGGTATTGAATGGTCGCTAGATTACACTACAAAACTTCTGAAGATCTTAACTTGGACGTATTTATGATACAGGAGGCTTGCTTTGTGGTTTTTTAGTACCTTGATTCTACTGAAATCAATTAGTCAGCTAACATGCCTCATATACTCTTTAGATTGGGCTCAGATCACACGGAAACAATTTACTTTCATGTCAATTAATGGCCTCGTGGAGTACTTACGCTACATTATTGATGCTTCATGGTTTGCCTCTCTGTGTACTGTATTTCAACTAACTTGGTTTACTACAGCTTATTGTCTCCTTGCATGAACACATGTGGGTTAACACTTGTTTTTCTCATTTAACTGAGCTTTAAGCAATTTCCTCCACTCCTGTTCACCGTCTGGACGTTTTGAACATATTTTTTTTTTTTTAAGCAGGTAATTTGTGCTTTTACAACAGAACTTCAAGTTCTTACATTACAAAAAATAAATCTATAAATCTTCTTGTACCTTGAGAGAAGTGCTTATTTACGCACCCTCCTCCATTTCTCACCTTTACATATTTATATAGCTCCGGGCAATCACCTCGCAAGCACTTCTTTTTTAAATACTAACTTAAAGTTAATTGAAATTCTTTCTGCAGCCTTAATTTCCTGCTTCAGCTTGTTGAAGAAATGTCAGTTCATGTCCATCACTATAAGCAATTTTTCCATACTTAACATTTAATACTTAAAGTTTACATGTAGTAGCCGTTACCATGTAGTCAGTGCGCTGTTCAACACAATACTTATAATTAACAGTTCACACAAGGAAATTTCCAGTACGCAAGAGGCAAGAAACGAAAACAGATTCTATCTGAAGTTGAGGCTGCGTCTGTAAACTAACTCTCTGTTTCAATGGACCAATCGCTCCCGATATGGAGCAACCCTGAATCGTCAATGAGAAAGCTTTTGAAACAGAAGATACCTGTCTGAAGAGACATGATGACATGACATTGATGTTTGCTCCTGTATCAACAACGGCTGTGACAGGAATGTTGGCAATAGAAATCTTAATCGAAGCCTGGACCTGTTCATCATAAATGTCATTAATGTCTTGAGCTTCTTTGTCAGGTGCAAGGTCATCTCGTAAGTCGGTCTCATGGTCGTACCGAATCGCATTAACATACTCAGAATCAGAGTATTCGTTAGTACCCCCACTCGAACCGGCAGCGACCTCTAGGAGGCTGAAAGGCGCTGCCTCTAATTTTCCGCACGATGTTTAGTCTGTTTGTCATTCATGGCCTTAAGCGTTTGTTCCGTTTCATATTGGTGCTGGTTATGTGGTACAAATGCCGGTGTAAAGGGGTCAAATCCACTGGGTGCATTCACTTGTGAATAGAATACTTGAGACGGCTGCTGTCGCCCGATCTTTTGGTTGCCGGCAGAACCATTTCCTTGTGAAGGAAAGTTCGCGTTTGGTGCCGTTTCAAAATTGTTTCGCGGTCCTCTATCCTGGAAAAGGTTGTTCTGATGTTGTGCTGGGTGGCCTCCGCCTTGCCCATGCCACTTGCTTTTTTCCACCTATAACTTCGATTGTACACTGGCCCATTTGAAAAATTACCACTCGTTTCTGGAGAATTTTCATACTGCTCAGGCGCAGAATTAAAGGGTGGGTTTCCGTACTGATGTTGTACCTGGTGGTTGTAAATTGGGTGCTATATCTGCTGATTACTGTAATTGGTTTTCTGCTTCCGTTTAAAGTGATTGCCGTTTGTGTTTTCATAACGGCTGGCAGGTTGGTACCAGCGATCGCAGTAGCGCGCTCTCTCCTCCGGCGCATTGTTGTCCGCGTGCGATGCATTCTGCTGGCTGCCAGGGAAGAATTTGCCGCTGCCAACCTTGGAACGCACATCCTCGCTAATTAAATCTAAGGAATCCAGCACAGAAAGGAATGCATCCGTGTCTTCTTCGGACAAATTACTAGTTTCTCTCTAATTGACACAGGGAGTTTGTTTTTGAGAATCATAATTACGTCCTTGGAAGAAATCGGAGAATCCCAGAATTTAATTTTCGCTAGATACTTCTCAAAGTATTGCCGGGGACTTCCATGCTTCTCATTGAAAATTTCCGCACCATACACCTCTGCTGTATCCCATTACTCCAAAATTTTGCCAACACCAGTTTCTCAAACTCTTTATAATTCCTAGGCGTGTCTACCATTTCCGTTCCTCATAATGCTGCATCACCGGAAATAAATCCAGTGACGAACTGAATACGCTGTCTGTCTCTCCAGCTCCTGGGAAATATGCCGGAAAAATTCTTTAGGAACACGATGGGGTGTATTTCTCGCTTCTGCGGATGAAAAACAAGAAAAGTGCGATGCTTAATCATACTTTCCTCTTGCATTAAACTCACAATTGTGGGTGGATCATTTATTTTCCCCACTAGAGGCTCATCAGAACTGTTGTTTTGCATGTAACCAGGTGGTGAACCATAAGGAGTTGACTGACATTAGTCACCGTCTATAGAGTTGTTCCCTATAGTTTGCGTATGCGTGTGCGGATTTTCTACCCTGTTTCTCAGCATTCTGACCTCGTCCACTACTTGCTGCTTCCACTCAGGAAGATCCCGTGTAAGTGTCCGAATCTGTCCCAATTCAGAAACCACTGTGTCTCCCGTCTTAGCAGGAGCAGCTAAGATTTCATATGTTACATCCTTGGCAGTCTCTCTAAGCTCCTCCCTGACCTTCTTTTCGATAAAAATGTCTTTACCCTTTACCCATTCACCGTAGTGTTCCGACAATGCCTCCACGTGTGCTTTCACGGTGCTCTTAACCTGTTCTTCGATATTGATTGAGTATATCTGCCTCGACAGATCCTCTACTACACCTTCAACCTAACTGAGTTTCTTTCTTTGGTAGCTGCCTGAATTTTTGTGTTTAATGTTTCAGATACTTCAGCTATTTCACTTTTCACCTGTTTCTGTGCCGGCCGTGGTGGCTGAGCAGTTCTAGGCGCAACAGTCTGGAACCGCGCGACCGCTACGGTCGCAGGTTCGAGTCCTGCCTCGGGCATGGATGTGTGTGATGTCCTTAGGTTAGTTAGGTTTAAGTAGTTCTAAGTTATAGGGGACTGATGACCTCAGTAGTTAAGTCCCATAGTGCTCAGAGCCATTTTTGAACCTTTTTATGCATTTTCTGAGTTTGATCACTGATCTTGGTTTGCACCTCACCCAAATGGGTATTTAATTCAGCCGTAATTTCTTTATGCAGATCTGTTTTGATTGTGCCTAGCTGTGTTTTTACTGACTCGCTTACAGCATCTAATCGGGCGTTAACAGCCTCAATTTGTGTTTTTACTGATTTGCTTAGAGCATCGAATCGGGCGTTAACAGTCTCATTTTGTGTTTTTACTGATTCACTTACAGCATCTGATCGGGCGTTAACAGTCTCATTCTGTGTTTTTATAGTCTCATTTACTGCGTCAAACTGTTGTTTCAGCATTTCCATTAACGCACCGAGGTCATTTGTAGCTGCAGGGGGAAGAGTTTGGACTTTAGGGTCACTTTCCCCTGTTACATACATAGTTAGTTCAGTTTCCACACGGGAACCTACCGTTCGCGATCGTAAAGGGTATGGAATACTGTTAACGTCTTCACTCCCGTCTCCTGTTGTCACCTGTCTGTTTACTATCAGCTATTTTCGTCAGTAAATCACGTGCTACGGAAGGTTTTCGTCGTTTGTCACTCCTGTTGTCACCTGTCTCTGTTTACTATCTGCTATTTTCGTCAGTAAATCGCGTGCTACGCAAGGCTTTCGTCGTTTGTCAGTGACGTGGTGAGTCCGCTAAGAGCACCGCTCTCGCGTGAGCAACAAATGAAATTCTACCTGGCGAGAAGACAAGATGGAACCTAAACGTTTCAGACAATTGAATGAAGATGCTCTTCACTGCAAATTGCACACAATATCAACCATCTTGAAAATGTAATACAGCCATTCTAACAATGGAAAATTTTCTTATTGTCAGACTAAGAAGAATTTTACTTTCAAAGATAAAATAAAGCAGATTTTCTATAATGGGAAGGAGATAGAAGGGATGTGGATCGACTTGGAAAAGCAAAGTTGCTACTGAAGCACTACACTACGTATGCAAAATTCTGGCTTACTTTTTGATGGCTTGGTTACCGCTATGCTGTCTCAGCAAATTCGCGTACTTTTTTCTTTTCCTTCCTCTCTGTAATTAAACTGCGTTATCAACCAACATATTTTCCGTCTTTCTCTCAGAGGGATGATGTGTACATGAAACGACAGAACATTTATTAACACAAGCACATAGAAAATTTTCCAAGTATTTGAACTAATTTTTGGTCAAGTCCCTGTTCGGGCGCCAAGTGTGATGTAACAAAACAAAAGTGATGTTGTTCAATGAAAAAGTTGGAATTTGAGATTTCGCTTACTGTTTTATCAATCACAATTGGCGTAAGAATCATGGATTGACCATAGTCATAAAATATTGCATTATGCAATGTGAATAGTCTTTACTTGCAGTTTCTCGTGGCTTGAAGCAGTCACAGCTAGCGTGCTATTGATTAAGAAATTGCATTATTGTCTTTCAAATTACTTCATAAACGTAGATTCGATCATACCCGGTCGTGAAGTTATTCTTATGACAAAAAAATTTCCTAAGGGACCAGAAAGTTCTTAAGGGCGCAGAACAACTGTAACATCACACAAAAGGGAAGTTCAACATTAAAGCTGATGCAAGATAACGATAAAACACTTTTCTTTTTGTCAATGTAACACGCACATTGGACTGCTGATCTTGGTGTCTGTAATCTTAGTAAATGCATAATTAAAATGAAAATAATACTGAGGAGATGATAGGAATGAGCACTGCTGAATGATTCAGTATTTCCAGAACAAATATTTATTATAACTAAAACATATATCGTACCTTAAGCTTAGTACTACATTGACGGTAGGTTTTTATGTCCGGTTCATGTCCATTGAGCGCTCTTTTATATAGCCATTGACCTTTTGAGTCACCCGTGCGTGGTCTCGATAAGTTATAAGAGTTCTTCTTCTTCTTTTACACTTCACTCAAACTTAGGCGTAACACGTTTTTATACATTTAGTAAAAGTTAGATCAGACTGCCACAAATCTGCGTCCGTCTTACTTAAGAAAAACAGTACAAGTGTTTTAGCGCTCAAGGCTTCATTTGTTCTCCAGCGAACAAAATAGTGAAGGATTGCATATTTATCCGTATTCTTCTGTTTATATTGCCGCCCAAAGACGACGAATTACATTATTTAGAAAATTCCACCGTCGCTATGCGACGCCTTATTATACATTAATCATTCTTTATAAACAAGTATTTGCTTTCTGGCTGAAAGTATTAACTGTTTGCTGTTTTAATTAACCCAAAAATAGCGAATATCACAAGGAGTGGGACAATCTGGACCAACAGTGCCTTGATGAACTTTTGGATAGTAAGCCACGACGAATACAGGCACGCATCAATGTAAGAGGACATGCTACTAGGTATTAGAGGTACCAGTGCGTACAGCAATCTGGACCACCACCTCTGAAGGTCTTGATGTATGGTGGGACAGCAAGCAATGTGTGGTCTTCATGAGCAATAAAAAGGGCGAAAATCATGTTTTGGTTGATCGCTATTCCAATTATCTGTAGAGGTTCCGGAACTCTTTTCGGAACACTTTTTTGATGTGTGTATCTGCATTTACGCCATTTACACTTTTACATAACTTTATGTTGCTTCAAATTTAGTAATGCATAAATAAAGTTCCTCAGCAATCGTTTATTGGCTTCCTGCTGGTTATTTAATCTGAGATGCTATAAATTGGATTTTTTCAGCTTATGTTTGTGTATTCTTGCGAGAAACTCTCTGAAACTGAATACATTACATAGCTTTACAAAAAGTTATGAAGCCGTCAAATAGGTTGGAACGCCAAGTAGATGTGACAAAATCGAGTTAACACTTCGGAATTCTTCTCAGTGACTTAGACCGAAAGAGGAGACACGGCAGTGAATACTAGGTTCATACCTGGGGCGAGTGAATACAAGTACTCTCTCCGAGACAGTAAATTATTTTTTCCGTGGCTTCACTAAATCGCCTAAGGAATGCTGCCATGATACTCTCAATAAGACAGTGGCAACTGTGCCCCATTGTTTTTCTTAATGTCAACAAATGTTCCGTTTCTGATTACCTCGACAACTACAAGAGAACCTTAATCGACAATCTTCCCTCCTTCTTTTTTGTTTTCTTCTTTTTATTACTCGATCATAGTGCTGAAAGACATTAAATACGGTTAGATAGTAATGTTGCAGAGCAATTTGGGTACAGATTATCTGTGTCAATCTCTTTCAGCATAAAGTGGTTTAAATAAATTACTTTGAATTCAATGTAAAAGTACCGTAGATGACTTTCGATAAACCACACTGAAAGACTATCATCCACTTCATCTGTTCCGGTCTATGGAAGTGATATTCGGTTTTAATTGATTCAGAATCAAGTTGAACTATAAACTGTTAAGCAGCATGTTGCCTAATTATTCCTGCTGCGCCCATATGCTGTCTGGCTTTCACCTCGAAGGTTGCCATTGAGTGAGAATAAGTTATACTCCATCCTCGATATCTGTAGGAAATTAAAATGAGGCACTACACAGCCTTGATGGATGAAAGGGTAACGCCAGTTATAACCAATTCATTTCGTTCTCAGTCAAGCCATATTTCAAGTATGGCTGCAACAGATGTATTTTTGACTTTCACAGTAAGAACTACAGAGCAAGTAACATATGGTAATGGCACTGTTGCTCTATGTCAAAACGGAACCACGAAGTTCACATTTCACCCTTTTCTACCGCCATAAAAGGGTAATCTGTAGTTGTGCCCCCATTCGTTGTACTTGCTAACGATTGATTTACATTGCAGAGTCACTGGACGATCGTACGAAGATCTCTTGGATTCATAACGGTCTGCAGATAGAGTGTTCTTATGATAATCGCATTTTGTCCCCCACCAAGTGGTTCTCCATTGTAGTAGTCAGACTGCGATGAACTGACGTGCCCTTCCATTAAATAGACGCGCGACTGCTATGCTTTGTGTTCATTTTGCCTGCCTTCCCATCTTGGTGATTAGTTTTGGGGTCAGAGCTACAATCTCAAGCCATCACTGCAGCCATCATTTAAGCCATCTGGCGGTGCTGCTTCATACGCTGATCCAGGCCTCTGTTCTGGGAGGCAGAGGGGGGGGGGGGGGGAGACGATGTGAGAGCAGTTGCAGTTAGTTACGACTTCCTTTCACCCCCTACCCCAACCCCCGTGGCTCAGACTCCTAAGACTTTATTGCCTTCGTGCATAAGTTCGTAACGTTTTCCATAAACACAACAAATACACGCAACAGGGACTTCAGTCATAAACTGTTTACAACACTGCCAACGCTGGGGAAACTTTTCTATTCCGTGGCTGTAGAAAGCATGTGGTTTTGAGGCGAAGAACTCGTCGAGCAAGTTCGGAGCTCTTTTTCATCCGGAAAAGAAGTTTCTTGGAGACTGTTCGTTAGAGAAAGGAAAAGGTGAAAACCTGAGGGCACAAGACCTAGTGAATACGGTGGGTGCGAAATCACTTTCTACCCCACCGTCTGTACAGTGTTTTTTGTCAGCCTAGCAAAATGCAGGCTGGAGTTTTTGTGAGGTATCTTCACTTCACGTAGTCTTCCTGGTCGTCGTTCTTGGACTGCGTCTGAAAGACGTCTCAGTTGTTGACTATAAGTATCAGCTGTGGTTGTTACACCTCGGGAAAGCAGTTCGCAGTCGATGTTCCACCAGATACGTAACATTATCTTTTGAGGATGCACGCCGATCTTTGTAAGGTAAATTGCTGCTTTTTTTCGACTCAACCACTCCTTTCTTTCCTTACATTAGCGCAAAGACACCTTTTTTGGTCAACAGTAACGACACAGAAGAGGAATGGTCGGTGTTGTTCACGAGCCGATTCATGATGAAAAAGCAGAGACGTATATATGGCCACCTGCTGATCTTTGTGACTTTGGCTTAGAGCATGCGATACCCATAAATTTGATTTCTGAAGCTTTCCCATTGTTGGCAAATGTGGCATAGTGGTGAAATGATCACATTTCATCACATTTGCCCATCCTCGAAGGTCTTTCTGAACGTGGAGGGCCGCTAATGTCAAAACGATTATTCTTATTAAAAAGAAAATCTTGACGAGCTCTGTCCAATGGAATTACACAGAAAAATGTTTCTGGCTGGCTACACTGCTGTCAGCCCTGTATTGAACTCAAACAGGAGAATATGTCGGAAATTATCCGATTTATCCACATGGCACTCCATTTCCTAGCGTCCACAGCTCCACTCACTGTCTCCGTATACCAGGATGACGACATGTACAGTAACTCAAACAGCACCAGTGAACTACAAATAAAAAATGACAATTGATAAATAAACGCACAGAAACTTGAATACCAACATGCGAATCAAAAAAAGCTACAGCTTAGTATTTAAGAAGATAATATTAGTTTACACCAATACTTAATACATTTCTGTACTCTAACATCCAAGACATTGAAGTTAAGAGTACAACAACTTTTGAAAATAATTCTTCCCAAAATTTGAGAAGAACTTACGTCATGCAATTAATTTAAGAACTTAAATACTAACTCTCACAACTTTGACAACGTCATAATTTACACAATGATAAACTGAAGTGTGCACACACCACCAACAGCATTTCACTTACTACTATGATAATAAACACAGGTCTGCAGACTGTGATTATGCGAGCACGTAAAAAGAAGGGAATGCTGTTTCTTTCAGTTGTTTGTAAAAATGTTCAGAAAGTCAGTCTTTTTGTAAATACACTTTGCTTAATGAAGGATCTTTTCCTTTCTGTTTTCCTTCACTTAACTTCCGGAGTTTTATCGGTTCTGCATGTTCATTTTCTATAAATACGGATCGACAGTCCGTATGCAACCTAACGGCGTGTGGCAGAAGCCATTCCTAGTATCGCTAACTGATTCCCTCCCCCCATTTCTCCCTGTTTCATTGGCGACTGGCACCTGGGAAGAATGGTTGTCTGTAAGCCTCTGCATTAGCTCTAATTCCTCGAAATTTTTCGGCGTGGTCATTACGTGAGATATATGTGGGAGGAAGCGATATATTTCCCGACTCTTCCCGGAAATTGTTCGCCTGAAAGTTCGGTAGCAAACCTCTTCGTGATGCACAACGCCTCTCTTGTAACGTCTGCAACTGGAGGGTTTTGAGCCGGCCGTTGTGACCGAGCGGTTCTAGGTGCATCAGTCTCGAACCACGTGACCGCTACGATTGCAGGTTCGAATCCTGCCTCGGGCATGGATGTGAGTGATGTCCTTAGGTTTAAGTAGTTCTGAGTTCTAGGGGACTGATGACCTCAGATGTTAAGTTCCATAGTACTCAAAGCCATTTGAAGCATTTGGAGGTTTTTGAGCTCGCCAACTAAACAAACCCGTGACGAAACGTGTCGATCTTCGTTGGGTCTTCTCTATCTCTTCCAACAGTCCTACCTGCTAAGGATCCCAGATTGATGAACAATAATGAAGAATTGGTCGAACAAGCACCTTGTAAACCATTTCCTTCGCAGGTGAGCCATACTTCCTTCAGATTCTTCCTAACAGATCAAAACGAAAATTTCTGTTCGGACACTGACAATGTTGAGTGTTTATGGAAAAAGTTCAAGGCAATCGTAAAATGCGTTTTAGACAGGTACGTGCCGAGGAAAACTGTGAGGGACGGGAAAAACCCACCGTGGTACAACAACAAAGTTAGGAAACTACTGCGAAAGCAAGGAGAGCTTCACTCCAAGTGTAAACGCAGCCAAAACCTCTCAGACAAACAGAAGCTAAACGATGTCAAAGTTAGCGTAAGGAGGGCTATGCGTGAAGAGTTGAGTGAATTCGAAAGTAAAATTCTATGCACCGACTTGACAGAAAATAATAGGAAGTTCTGGTCTTACGTTAAATCAGTAAGAGGCTCGAAACAGCATATCCAGACACTCCGGGATGATGATGGCATTGAAACAGAGGATGACACGGGTAAAGCTGAAATACTAAACACCTTTTTCCAAAGCTGTTTCACAGAGGAAGACCGCACTGCAGTTCCTTCTCTAAATCCTCGCATAAACCAAAAAATGGCTGACATCAAAATAAGTGTCCAAGGAATAGAAAAGCAACTGGAATCACTCAACAGAGGAAAGTCCACTGGACCTGACGGGATACCAATTCGATTCTACACAGAGTACGCGAAAGAACTTGCCCCCCTTCTAACAGCCGTGTACCGCAAGTCTCTAGAGGAACGGAAGGTTCCAAATGATTGGAAAAGAGCACAGGTAGTCCCAGTCTTCAAGAAGGGTCGTCGAGCAGATGCGCAAAACTGTAGACCTATATCTCTGACGTCGATCTGTTGTAGAATTTTAGAACATGTTTTTTGCTCGCGTATCATGTCGTTTTTGAAAACCCAGAATCTACTCTGTAGGAATCAACATGGATTCCGGAAACAGCGATCGTGTGAGACCCAACTCGCTTTATTTGTTCATGAGACACAGAAAATATTAGATACAGGCTCCCCGGTAGATGCTATTTTCCTTGACTTCCGGAAGGCGTTCGATACAGTTCCGCACTATCGCCTGATAAACAAAGTAAGAGCCTACGGAATATCAGACCAGCTGTGTGGCTGGATTGAAGAGTTTTTAGCAAACAGAACACAGCATGTTGGTATAAGTGGGGAGACGTCTACAGACGTTAAAGTAACCTCTGGCGTGCCACAGGGGAGTGTTATGGGACCATTGCTTTTCACAATATATATAAATGACCTAGTAGATAATGTCGGAAGTTCCATGCGACTTTTCGCGGATGATGCTGCAGTATACAGAGAAGTTGCAGCATTAGAAAATTGTAGCGAAATGCAGGAAGATCTGCAGCGGATAGGCACTTGGTGCAGGGAGTGGCAACTGACCCTTAACATAGACAAATGTAATGCATTGCGAATACATAGAAAGAAGGATCCTTTATTGTATGATTACATGATAGCGGAACAAACACTGGTAGCAGTTACTTCTGTAAAATATCTGGGAGTATGCGTGCGGAACGATTTGAAGTGGAATGATCATATAAAATTAATTGTTGGTAAGGCGGGTGCCAGGTTGAGATTCATTGGGAGAGTCCTTAGAAAATGTAGTCCATGAACAAAGGAGGTGGCTTACAAAACATTCGTTCGACCTATACTTGAGTATTGCTCATCAGTGTGGGATCCGTACCAGATCGGGTTGACGCAGGAGATAGAGAAGACCCAAAGAAGAGCGGCGCGTTTCGTCACAGGGTTATCTGGTAACCGTGATAGCGTTACGGAGATGTTTAGCAAATTCAAGTGGCAGACTCTGCAAGAGTGGCGCTCTGCATCGCGGTGTAACTTGCTCGCCAGGTTTCGAGAGGGTGCGTTTCTGGATGACGTATCGAATATATTGCTTCCCCCTACTTATACCTCCCGAGGAGATCACGAATGCAAAATTAGAGAGATTCGAGCGCGTACGGAGGGTTTCAGACAATCGTTCTTCCCGCGAACCATACGCGACTGGAGCAGAAAAGGGAGGTAATGACCGTGGCACGTAAAGTGCCCTCCGCCACACACCGTTGGGTTGCTTGCGGAGTATAAATGTAGATGTAGATGTAGATGCATCTCAGACTGGCATCCGCTTTTCCTAATGTTTGTTTTGTGTGTGATTCCACTTAAGGTCTCTCTAAACGAGTTTGAACGCTTGCACGTTGCACCGAGTGACACTTGTACGGAGGGGGAAAGTGTTGACATCTGCACGAAGCCATCCTCCTGAGGTTGGCATACGACGTTCGAGGAATAAACATTTTTTTCGGAGTTCTTCAGAGGTATACCAAAGTTATAGAGTTCTCTGTACAAAATTTGAATAGTTCTGCACAATTTCGCGAAGAAAACAATAATATCTGGGAAATTTATAACCTTGCTAGTTGCTAAATCTGCGAAAAAAGTTATAATCACAATATTGAATTGGGCTCCAGGAGTTCAACACAAAACAGTAATGACATTTTCTCGTGCAAATAATATTTTATGAGATAATTGCAATAATGAGGGCCCATTTTCTCATTTGTGTGAACCTGGCACCCGGCTTTCGAGAAATTTAATTTTTTTCAGAGTTCTTTGTAGATATTCTATAATTCTAGAATTCTCTGTGAATATTTTTAATAGCTCTGTAGAATTTTGTGAAAAAAATGTAATCACAATCCTAAATAGCTCAGTATCTGTAAAGTTGGCAAGCGATTTTCGAGAAATATACGTTTTTTCAGAGTTTGTTATACATATGCTATAGTTCTAGAGTTCTCTGCAGGAATTTTGAATAGTTCTGTAGAACTTTGCGAGCAGTATTATAATCACATTTATGGATAGTTGACCAGCTGTGAAGCTGGCACCCGACTTTTGAGAAATATACATTTTCTCAGAGTTTTTGGTAGATATGCCACAGTTCTAGAGGTTTCTGTATTGAATTTGAATAGTTTTGCAGAATTTCGCAACGAAAGGACTAGCAATCAGCAAATTTTAATCTTGTAAAAAATTATTAACAGTTTGCGAGAGTAAAACTTTGAGCACAATTCTGAATAGCTCTACAAGAGTTCTAAAGAAGTTCTTAATGACATATGTTGTGCAGGTAATAGCTTATGAGGTTGCTGAAATAATTAGGGATCCATGAGGGACCCACTGAGCTAGAGTCCTGATGACAGTTCCGATCACAGTTCTCGACAGCACCGCAAGACTTTTATCGAAAAACTCATAGCAATTTCTTGTGAAGACAATCGTTGATAAGTGCAATAATGTGGGACCCCGCTGCAGGTAGGTGCAATCAGCACACAACGTGTCGACCGTCACTATGCATCCAAGTGCTGACAAACTCAGCAATCTAACGGTAGGTGATATTTTTTCGTCTATCTATTGCGTTGTATTACAACAACACTAATTTAATTTGGGGTTCTTTGCTACAATTAAGTACCGGATTGGAAGACGTGCTTTCACAAACTCCTGGTACTTCAGTATTCGATAAATACTGGAAATTTCCGACATTTAGTAAGACGTGCGCTACTTTTATTTTCATTTTTTTCACCGAAGAGTTCAGATACGTCATACAATTCAAGCACATTTTGTACCTTCATACGTTCGCTCCCGGGATTGGAAAACAGAGATAAGGGTAAGACGTTGTTCGATTAGTGGTGGTACAAAAATAACTGACTCACGCATTTATATCAATAAATTTACGTCAGTTCAAAAGACAGACGCTTACTGGAACATCAATCATCAACAGTCGAAAATCATATCTCGGTGGTTCTGTCGTGTTGCAACTGCTGGATAGTTTCGTTTGATGAAGGCAGCTAACTCTGGGACACATTTTTTTCTGGGAAGGGAGAGAGACAAATAGACAGCTAGAGAGAGAGAAATTCAGATCGAGATTGACTACTGAGAGCTTGGAACTTGTAGTTGTCTGTTCTCTCTGCTCACTAGAAAGAGTCCCAGCATATACTTAATTGCCTAAATATAAAAAATAAGGAACAAGAGTGGCTGGATGTTTATAATGCCGATAACAAAGATGACAAATATAATGCTTTCCTTAACACATTTCTCATGCACTTTGAGAGTTGTTTTCCATTAGAACGTTGTAAACGGTGTACTGGCAGTAAAAGGCAGCCTGGGTGGCTGACTAGTGCGATAAGGGTAACATGTAGAACAAAGTGGAATAATATTAAAATGTTAGAAGTAGCCCATTACAAACAGTACTGTGAGGTGCTTAAAATGTTATTAGGAAGGCAAACAGTATATGGTATGGAAATAGAATAGATAATCCACAGGATAAAATTAAAACCATATGGTCAGTTGTGAAGGAAGTGTCTGGTCAGCAGCACAACGTCGACGTTATAAAGTCAGTTCGTAGTAAAAAAATATTTCTGTTACTGATAAATCGGATATATGTACAGTATTCAACAATCACTTTCTGAGCATTTCTGGTGAATTAAATAAAAATTTAGTTTCTACAGGGAATCATATAACTTTCTTGGCAAATGCCTTTCTGAGACTAATGTCTGAAATTCTCCTCTGTGATACTGGCAAGGGGGAGACTGAGTCAATAATTAAATCATTAAAGACTAAAGACTCTCATGGTTATGATGAAGTGCCCAGCAGAATATATCCGCGCCCGGGTTCCCGGGTTCGATTCCCGGCGGGGTCAGGGATTTCCTCGCCTCGTGATGACTGGGTGTTGTGTGATTTCCTTAGGGTAGTTAGGTTTAAGTAGTTCTAAGTTCTAGGGGACTGATGACCATAGATGTTAAGTCCCATAGTGCTCAGAGCCATTTGAACCATTTGAGCCAGCAGAATATTAAAGTACTGTGCTGCACATGTTAGCCCCATATTTAGCCATATTTGTAATTTTTCCTTTAGGAATAGCGCGTTTCCTGAACGATTAAAGTACTCAGTAGTAAAGCCGCCTTATAAAAAGATAGAAAGGGGTATGTAGACAATTTTAGACTTATTTCTATGCCATCAGTATTTGCTAAAGTTATAGAAAAGGCTGTGTATGTAAGGATAAGTGATCATTTTATATCACACGACTTGCTATCAGATGTACAGTTCGGCTTCAGAAATCGTTTAATAACTGAAAATGCTATATACTCTTTCCTCTGTGAGGTACTGGATGGGTTAAACAAAAGGTTTCTAACGCTAGGCACATTTTTTAATTGAACTAAGGCGTTTGATTGTGTTGATCACAAAATATGCTCCAGAAGTTGGACCATTACGGAACATGGGAAGTAGGGCCGGCCGGAGTGGCCGAGCGGTTCTAGGCGCTTTAGTCTGGAACCGCGCAACCTCTACGGTCGCAGTTTCGAATCCTGCCTCGGGCGTGGATGTGTGTGATGTCCTTAGGTTAGTTAGGTTTAAGTAGTTCTAAGTTCTACGGAACTGATGACCGCAGATGTTATGTGCCATAGTGCTCAGAGCCATTTGAACCATTTTTGAATATTGGAAGTAGCTCGCAATTGGTTCACCTCTTACTTTAGCAACATACAGTGAAAGGTCATTCTTCACAGTGTTGAGAATGGCTGTGATGTTGGGCGTGAGTGGGGTACAGTCAAAAGGGGGTGCCCCAGGGATCAGTGTTGGGGCCAGTCCTGTTCCTAATTTATATAATGATATGCTCTCTAGTATTATGGGAAACTGTAAAATATTTCTGTTTGCTGATGACGCTAACTTGGTAGTAAAGGATGTTGTGTACAATATTTGCTCAGTTTCCAATAGTGCAGTTCATGACCTAAGTTTATGGCTTGTAGAAGATAAACTAACGCTAAATCACAGTAAGACAGTTTTTAACACACAATTCAACAAAACCTGACGTTCTAATTTCACAGAAGGACACATTATTAGTGAAATTGAACAGTTCAAATTTCTAGGTGTTCAGATAGATAGTAAACGGTCGTGGGACGCCCACATTCAGGATTTTGTTCAAAGACTTAATGCTACCATTTTTACTATCCGAACAGTATCTGAAGTGATTGATCGTTCGACACGAAAATTAGTCTACTTTTCGTATTTTCATTTGCTTATGTCGTACGGTATTATATTTTGGGGTAACTCTTCCAAATCTAAAACGATATTTTTGGTTCAGAAAGGAAGGCCACGATGGCCGAGCGGTTCTAGGTGCTTCAGTCCGGAACTGCGCGACTCCTACGGCCGCAGGTTCGAATCCTGCCTCAGCCATGGATGTGTGTGATGTCCTTAAGTTAGTTAGGTTTAAGTAGTTCTAAGTTCTAGGTGACTGACGACTTCAGATGTTAAGTCCCATAGTGCTCAGAACCATTTGAACCATTTGTTTGGTTCAGAACGGGTGGTTTGGGCAATAAGTGGTGTAAGTTCACGAACCTCTTGTCGACCTCTGTTCACGTGTTTCGATATTTTGACATTGGCCTCTCAATATATATATTTCTTACTGACATTTCTTGTTAACAATATTTTCTTATTCCCAAGAATAATCAGCTTTCACTCAGTGAATACTCGGCAGAAATCAAACCTGCATTTGGCTCGGACTTCGTTGACTCTTGTGCAGGAGGGTGTGCAGTATATTGCTGTATCCGTTATCAATAGGCTACCAATGGAATTCAAAAATCTTAGCAGTAACCCACGCGCCTTCAAATCGAAACTGAAGAGTTTCCTCACGGGTCACTCCTTATATTCTGTCGAGCAGTTCCTTGAGAAATTAAGCTGACTGTTGTTGTATTGTTGTTTGCATTTACTTTTGGCTTGACCTTTTTCGGGGTTCATAAACATTTTATTTTTATCTGTTATTACTTTTATATTGTAATTTCATGTACTGAAACGTGCCATGACCTTGGAGATTTACTCCTCAATTTGGTCCTGCGAATTTTGACGTTTAAATAAAAATAAGACCTAATTAACATTTTTAAATGATTTAATTAATGTTTGTAAACCACATATGTTGCAGCACAGGAACACAACATACCAATAATGTGATTCTTTTATCCAGGACTTTGTTTTGCCTTTAATAAATGTCATGTATGAAAAGGATGGTACTCATCTGCATGTCGTCTCAAAGAGACGAAATATTTCTAGGAAATATTCACTGTGTAGTGAATGCCAGAAAATAATAATGGCTGAATAGTTTTGATATGAAATAAGCTTATCAAATTATTCTCAAAATGAAATTGTTTTTAATCTAATCAGCTCCACTGCCCTGCTCCCTCCCCCGCACGATCCATGGACTTTGTCGTTGGTTGGGAGGTTTGCGTGTCTCAGCGATACAAATAGCCATACTGCAGGTACAACCGCAACGGAGAGGTGTCTGTTGGGAGGCGATAAAGACGTATTGTTCCTGAAGAGGGGCAGCAGCCCTCCCAGGAGTTGTAGGGGCAACAGTCTGGATGATAACTGATCTGGTCTTGTAACATAAAAAAACGGCCTTGCTGTGCTGCGAGCATTAGGAAACTACAGCCGTAATATTTCCCGTGAGCATGCAGCTTTACTGTATGGTTAAATGACGATTGCATAGTCTTGGGTAAAATATTCTGGAGGTAAAATAGTCCCCCATTCGTATCTCCGGGCGGGGACTACTCAGGAGAGCGTCGTTATCAAGAGAAACAAAACAGTCGTTCTACGGGTCGGAGCGTGGAATGTCAGATCCCTTATTCGGGCGGGTAGATATGAAAATTTAAAATGGGAAATGGATAGGTCAAAGTTAGATATAGTGGGAATAAGCAAATATCAGTGGCAGGAGGAACAAGACTTCTGGTCAGATGAATACAGGGTTATAAATGCAAAATCAAAAATGGGTAATGCTGGAGTAGGTTTAATGATGAATAAAAAAAAAAGAACGCGGATAAGCTACTACGAACAGCATAATGAACTCATTATTTTAGCCAAGATAGACTAAAAGGCTATGCTTACCACAGTAGTACAAACTTATATGCCAGCTAGCTCCACAGATGATGAAGAGATTGAAGAAATGTATGACGCGATAAAATAAGTTATTCAGATAGTTAGGGGCGACGAAAATTTAATAGTCATGGGGGATTGGAAGCTGTTAGTAGGAAAAGGAAGAGAAGGGAAACTAGTAGGTGAATATGGAATGGGGGTAAGGAATGAAAGAAGAAGCCACCTGGTAGAATTTGGCACAGCACTCAACGTAATCATAGTTAACACTTGGTTTAAGAATCATGAACAAAGGTTGAATACGTGGAAGAGACATGGAGATACTGGAAGGTTTTCAGATAGATTTATAATGGTGAAACAGAGATTTAAGAACCAGGTTTTAAATTGTAAGACATTTCCAGGGGCAGAAGTGGACTCTGATCACGATTTATTGGATGTGAACTGTAGATTAAAAGTGAAAAAATTGCAAAAAGGTAGGAATTTAAGAAGATAGGACCTGGATAAACTGAACTAACCAGAGGTTGCAGAGAGTTTCAAAGAGAGCATTACGGGACGGTTGACAGGAACAGAGGAAAGAAATACAACAGCAGATTGGGTAGCTTTGACAGATGAAATACTGAAGGAGCAGAGGTGTAGGTAGGTACAAAGACGAGGGCTAGTAGAAATCCATGGGTAATAGAAGAGATATTGAATTTAATTGATGAAAGTAGAAAATATAAAAATGCAATGAATGAAGCAGGCGAAAAGGAATACATACGTATGAAAAATGAGATCGACAGGAAGTGCAAAATGGCTAAGCAGCGATGGCCAGAGGACAAGTGTAAGGATGTAGAAGCATATATCACCTACAGAAAATTAAAGAGACCTTTTGAGGAAAGAGAACCATCTGTATGAATATCAAATCTCAGATGGAAAACCAGTCCTAAGCTTATAATAAAAAGCCCAAAGGTGGAAGGAATATATAGAGGGTCTACACAAGGGCGATAGGGCGATGTACTTCAGGGCAATATTAAGGAAATGGAAGAGGACGTAATGAAAATGAAATGGGAAATATGATACTGTGTGAAGAATTTGACGGACCACTGAAAGACATAAGTCGAAACAGAACCCCGGGAGTAGACTACATTGCATCACAACTACTGGTAACCTTTGGTGAGCCACCCATGACAAAATTCTTCCATCTGGTGAGCAAGACGTATATTCAAGAAGAATATAATAATTCCCGTTCGAAAGAAAGTATGTGCTGACAGGTGTGAAAATTACCGAACCATCAGCTTAATAAGACACGATTGCAAAATACTAACACGAATTCTTTACAGACGAATAGAAAAACTGGTACAAGCCGACCTCGGGGAAGATCAGTTTGGATTCCGTAGAAATGTTGTATCACGCGAGGCAATACTGACCCAACGACTTATTCTAGAAGATACGTTAAGGAAAGGCAAACCTAAGTTTCGAGCGTTTATAGACTTAGAGAAAGCGTTTGACAATGTTAACTGAAATACTTTTTCAAATTCTGAAGGTGGCAGGGGTAAAATAGAGGGAGCGAAAGGCTATTTACAATTTGTACAGAAACCAGATGGCAGTTACAAGAGTCGAGGGGCATGAAAGGGAAGCAGTGGTTGGGAAGGGAGTGAGACAGGGTTGTAGCCTATCCCCGATGTTATTCAATTTGTCTATTGAGCAATCAGTAAAGGAAACAAAAGAAAACTTCGGAGAAGAAATAAAAACTTTTGAGGTTCGCCGATGACATTGTAATTCTATCAGAGACAGCAGAGGACATGGAAGAACAGTTGAACGGAATAGGCAGTGTCTTGAAAGGAGGATATAAGGTGAACATCAACAAAAGCAAAACGAAGATAATGCAATGAAGTCGAATTAAGTCTGGTGATGATGAGGGAATTAGATTAGGAAATGAGACACTTAAAGTAGTAGATGAATTTTGCTATTTGGGGAGCAAAATAACTTATGATGGTCGAAGTAGGGAGAAACATCCCCCAGGCTGTGGCTAAGCCATGTCTCCGCAATATCCTTTCTTTCAGGAGTGCTAGTTCTGCAAGGTTCGCAGGAGAGCTTCTGTAAAGTTTGGAAGGTAGGACACGAGGTACTGGCAGAAGTACAGCTGTCAGGAAGGGGCGTGAGTCGTGCTTGGGTAGCTCAGTTGGTAGAGCACTTGCCCGCGAAAGGCAAAGGTCTTGAGTTCGAGTCTCGGTCCGGCACACAGTTTTAATCTGCCAGGAAGTCTCATATCAGCGCACACTGCGCTGTAGAGTGAAAATTTCATTCTAGCAATTTTCATGTTCCAAAAAGTATTGAGGAACTTCCCTTTAAAAACATTGCTCTTCACAATGGAGAACACGTTCACCATACTCCAAATCCAACAATTCACAATACCCTCAGAATTCTCGTGTAGTTAATGCCGTAGCTGTAGGTTTACGAGCATATTTCTGAACTAGTGAGATAACGTGATGCACATTTTAGGTTTCAAGGAATTTCCACAGAGTAACACTTGATATAAAATGCAGTAATATTTCAGTACTGGATGATTTAAAATGTTTTTCAGCAAATTTGCAGTGCCGTTGATTCTACCTATCGTTGACGGCTCTCTGTCAATAACCACGTTGGCGACTTTGCTGTAATCTACTTTGAACTTTTTTAAGCATAATTTTACTTTCTAGAATATTTTTCATCCTCTTGCCTTAGCATTCACTGCTTCCAGACCGGCAAGATCTTCGAAGACATTTAAATTAAAATCACTTGATGTCAAAGAAATGGTAAACTGGGCAAATTTGTGTATATCCGTTGACCCATCCAATACAGCAAAATGGGAGTTTTGTGCACTGTCGATTGTCAAGTGACTAGAAGTCTTTTAAGAAAG
The DNA here is from genome assembly GCF_023864345.2 of Schistocerca serialis cubense. NCBI lineage: Eukaryota > Metazoa > Arthropoda > Insecta > Orthoptera > Acrididae > Schistocerca > Schistocerca serialis. Next base: position 423,084,563 of record NC_064641.1, read on the forward strand.
CAAGGTTCTAGATTTAAGGCCTGTCCATTGACAAGTTGTAACCTCCCCCTCACTTATCGACCTTAATTACAGTGAAAAATTAAATGGCGTGTACCTAATGGAAATTTGGGAAAAAGCAATCGTCACCGAATTTAATCTGTCGGTAAAGAGGGAGGAAAGGGTTACATCTAAATGAAAGGAAAAATGCAAATGAAAGTGGTGGAAATTAATTTTGAAAAGGGGTAAAGTTAATAAAGAAAGTAAATGTGCGGCCGTTACGTTAACAATTAACTAGCGGTAATTAGATATTTGAGATTTGGGGGAAATTACGGTCGCCAGTCCTATGGACAATTACTACAGTAACTGAAAAAGAAAGGTTATTACACATATAATTAGCACTAGAAGCGCGGCAACTGAAGTTTGACACTTGTAGTGTGAAAACTGAAAGTTTGTCAGAAGTAATAAATTTCGCTACACTCTGACTTAATTTAGCAAAAGAATTAATAAAACCGGAAAATTGAAAGTTAATTTAGTGACTGAAATTAATAGTGAGCTTTGTTTCTGAAGCACATCGAAATTCAGTAAAATACGGTTAGTCTTGGGCTACCTCAACAATCATTTCAAAAGCTACTTGAATCTACGCAATTTCAAAATAAGAGATTTAACTTTGAACTTGAATTAAATGATTCTGAACAATTAACAATAGTAAAATTTAGTACGTACCAAGCTGAGCTGCAGTCACAGGTAAGCTAAAATATGGTAACAAAACTCGCACTTTTAATTTGTGCTTGTGTAATCTAATTATTGTAGCCAGCTATGAATACCTTAACTGAACTTTGAAATTAAAGCAGTGAAATCGAATGATATTACTTTAATGCTAGCGTTTGAATTTCAACGACACTCAGGTTCATTCCGGAAAAGGAAGGGACCCTGCTTGGTAATGCAATTGGGACAATGAGCAACAAAGGTTCATGCTATGTTGCTGTAATTTAGTGAGAAAAATTTAACAGTTTTAAAAGCTGAGATCTGCCATACAGTTCTAAATCTTTACGTGCTACCAGTCTTCCTTGTTGGTTGATTGTAAGATTGAAGTCGTCGATCGAGGAGGTGGCGACAGTCAATCATTGTCGGCCGTCGCTGTTGCAGAAGCTGGATGTTGGCGCGCCTTCTTCTCGACACGGTCTCCAGCCGAAACGGGCTCTTGATGAGTCCAGCTAACGCTCCCGTCCGCGACATCATGTCAGAGGCTAACATTGCAAGTCGAGCGCAATTACATGCTGCCTAACCCCGAAACCGCGGCAACTTGCGGGAGCGTCACACAACACACCTGCTCCACTGCCCTCCTCCAGCCCGACTCCCTCTGCTCTGCCCGCACTCCACGCGGCAGAGTTAACACTACCAAAGATCCTAAACACTTTGGTTCTCCACACGACCTATCGATGTATTCGTTCGATAGCATAGTTTTCCCTAGGCAAGACCCAGCGTAAAAATACAAATAGTATTTACAAATCAAACCAATTATACATCGACATAAATGCATACATACATATATATATATATATATATATATATATATATATATATATATATATATATAGTAAAACAATTACAATATATAAAGACACAGAAATGTCATATCTTCAGCTAACAAAATAAGGAAAAATCTATAGTACAATAGATGGAAATAGAACGATACGCATTTTCGGCGTTACACTTGCCTCACATTGTCTGAGGATGTTCGTGTAACGTAAACAGACTCAGAAAATGTCCCAAAAAGGAAAAAAAAAATAGCGGAAATGCATATGCTCAAAACATCAAGTAAATTTAGCGTCAGGCTAATTAACCATAAACCAATTTTTAGTCCATAATAATTGAGTGCAGACACTCCTAATCTTATTCCACTCTGTCATCTTACACACAATAAAACAGGTTGACAACATATTAAAATTCATAGAAAACATAGAAAATGGTTTAGCTATTCTAAAATCATCAAAATTCCTAACAGTATCAAGAAATGGAATTATATTTACAAAATTAACCAGAGTACATGGTCATAAAAAACAGGTATATCAAAATACGCAAATTAATAATTAATTACATAGAATACACATTTTATATGACCTTTTCATAAGTAATATTCTCGTCATGAGAGTCCACTTAACGCTCTACAAGAAAATAATATACAGCAGATCGACAAAAACATATATATTGACAACAGAATTCTTTCACATGGGCTGTCCGGGAAGAAAAACAACTCCGCCTTCCGTACCCGCAAGTACAAAGAATGCCGACAGCGGCACAAGAGCCGACAGCGGCACAAGAGCCGACAGCGGCTCCGCCTCGCCAGTATTGTTGCGCCCGCCTGTGCGGCACGCTTGATCTCACTCGCCCTTGTAACGGCATTTCCAGAACGTCCGTTTCACTGAATTCTTTCGGAAAAACTCACTCCCGAGTAATCTCAAGGAGTCCATTAACACTATCACAGTGGATAACTCGACACTGTTCATCACCACACGCATGCACTAGCCTGAAACTTAAAACAGCGTCTAAGTACATCGGCAATGACTAGTAAATCACATGTTTATGAAATCTTACAGCTAGTTACAAAATCATATTTACTTTCCTTAATCTACTGTAACACAGCTGAAAACTTAAAACTACCAGTTTGGATTTTTCAATTGGTTACTAATCAGTTACTCTTAAATCATTTAATCAAAATTAATTACTAATTAATGACAACTTATTTAACGACCTCTAGGTCAGGCAAAAGCATCGCAACATGGCACATCCTTAAATCTTACACTCTGTATTTACATACTGTACAAATTACCATTTCTGTGGTATTAATCAATCCTTGGTTGGTACAATTTCAGGTCTATAATGTTCCGTATACCTCATAGCTTTCCAGAGCTTGGATACTCTAAGGAATAAGCATTTGTGTGAGGTATACCAATGACTTTATGTGGTCCATTATAAACAAACTTATATTTAGAGATTTCATTGTCTATCTCGCTCGATTTCTCATGAGCTTTTACAAGTACTAAGCCTCCGATTGCAAACTTAGCAAAACGCGCTTTAGCGTCATGACGACGTATGCGAACATCGGCTTCATTACTTCTCGCAAACGATCTTTTTTCACACCAATATTAATGTCAATGCCGAGATTCCTCACGTTACAGTATTTCAAATTCATCCCTACGTCAATGGCTTCCGGCCAGTTACCAATGTGTATAGGCTGGTATTGCCTATGCACGCCGTCTCCTGCCTCGTCAAAACTAACTACTATTGTTTTATCTTGTGACGTACATGCCTAAGTTTTGCTTTCACAATTAATCATTGCACGGTACTTTAATAGCCAATCCAACCCGATAATTACTTCCGTAGTTAAGTCTGGCACGACGACAAACTCTTGTTCAAATCGTGCCATACATATCTCGAAGTGGGCAAAAATCAGTTTTGTGAACGGTTTACTGGCCTTCCCAGTAGCACCGATAATTTTCACTCCTGTTACTGGCATAACTACGATACCAGGTCTGTCTTTCAGTAACTGAAATATTTTTCCAGATACAGCACTCAATTCTGCACCGGTGTCAATCAACACGTTTAGTTGTAGGCCGTGCATATTAACAGACACTACTATCAGTCTACACTTGTCCTCGACTGTTTCTTTGTTGCGTTTCGGCGGTCGCGTCTTTCATGCTAGCCGCCTGCCCCTGAACAATGGGGTCGGCGGTGCGCGTTTCCCACTGTTCGACCGATTGTTCCGTACCCAAGTCTACCAAATTCTGGTAATTATTGCCTTCACTCATTTTACCAATATTCAATATAAATGCCAAATCTCAAATCTAATTATGATTCCTCCAACTACTTATTCTCGTTGACGTAACGAGCTGTTCGTAACCAGTACTTTGTTACGAGATTTGCACAATGCAAAATTCGTGTCCATAACAACCTCAAATCCGAAGATTGTCCTGTCACCACGTCGCCACGTGTAACCTCCCCCTCACTTATCGACCTTAATGACAGTGAAAAATTAAACGGCGTGTACCTAATGGAAATTTGGGAAAAAGAAATCGTCACCGAATTTAATCTGTCGGTAAAGAGGGAGGAAAGGGTTACATCTAAATGAAAGGAAAAATGCAAATGAAAGTGGTGGAAATTAATTTTGAAAAGGGGTAAAGTTAATAAAGAAAGTAAATGTGCGGCCGTTACGTTAACAATTAACTAGCGGTAATTAGATATTTGAGATTTGGGGGAAATTACGGTCGCCAGTCCTATGGACAATTACTACAGTAACTGAAAAAGAAAGGTTATTACACATATAATTAGCACTAGAAGCGCGGCAACTGAAGTTTGACGCTTGTAGTGTGAAAACTGAAAGTTTGTCAGAAGTAATAAATTTCGCTACACTCTGACTTAATTTAGCAAAAGAATTAATAAAACCGGAAAATTGAAAGTTAATTTAGTGACTGAAATTAATAGTGAGCTTTGTTTCTGAAGCACATCGAAATTCAGTAAAATACGGTTAGTCTTGGGCTACCTCAACAATCATTTCAAAAGCTACTTGAATCTACGCAATTTCGAAATAAGAGATTTAACTTTGAACTTGAATTAAATGATTCTGAACAATTAACAATAGTAAAATTTAGTACGTACCAAGCTGAGCTGCAGTCACAGGTAAGCTAAAATATGGTAACAAAACTCGCACTTTAAATTTGTGCTTGTGTAATTTAAATATTGTAGTCAGCTATGAATACCTTAACTGAACTTTGAAATTAAAGCAGTGAAATCGAATGATATTACTTTAATGCTAGCGTTTGAATTTCAACGACACTCAGGTTCATTCCGGAAAAGGAAGGGACCCTGCTTGGTAATGCAATTGGGACAATGAGCAACAAAGGTTCATGCTATGTTGCTGTAATTTAGTGAGAAAAATTTAACAGTTTTAAAAGCTGAGATTTGCCACACAGTTCTAAAACTTTACGTGCTACCAGTCTTCCTTGTTGGTTGATTGAAGGTTTGAAATCGTCGATCAAGGAGGTGGCGACAGTCACTCATTGTCGGCCGTCGCTATTGCAGAAGCTGGATGTTGGCGCGCCTTCTTCTCGACACGTTCTCCAGCCGAAACGGGCTCTTGATGTGTCCAGCTAACGCTCCCGTCCGCGACATCATGTCAGAGGCTAACATAGCAAGTCGAGCGCAATTACACGCTGCCAAACCCCGAAACCGCGGCAACTCGCGGAAGCATCACACAACGCACCTGCTCCACTGCCCTCCTCCAGCCCGACTCCCTCTGCTCTGCGCGCGCTCCACGCGGCAGACTTAACACTACCAAAGATCCTAAACACTTTGGTTCTCCACACGACCTATCGATGTATTCGTTCGATAGCATAGTTTTCCCTAGGCAAGACCCAGCGTAAAAATACAAATAGTATTTACAAAACAAACCAATTATACATCGACATAAATGCATAAATAAATATATATATATACACTCCTGGGAATGGAAAAAAGAACACATTGACACCGGTGTGTCAGACCCACCATGCTTGCTCCGGACACTGTGAGAGGGCTGTACAAGCAATGATCACACGCACGGCACAGCGGACACACCAGGAACCGCGGTGTTGGCCGTCGAATGGCGCTAGCTGCGCAGCATTTGTGCACCGCCGCCGTCAGTGTCAGCCAGTTTGCCGTGGCATACGGAGCTCCATCGCAGTCTTTAACACTGGTAGCATGCCGCGACAGCGTGGACGTGAACCGTATGTGCAGTTGACGGACTTTGAGCGAGGGCGTATAGTGGGCATGCGGGAGGCCGGGTGGACGTACCGCCGAATTGCTCAACACGTGGGGCGTGAGGTCTCCACAGTACATCGATGTTGTCGCCAGTGGTCGGCGGAAGGTGCACGTGCCCGTCGACCTGGGACCGGACCACAGCGACGCACGGATGCACGCCAAGACCATAGGATCCTACGCAGTGCCGTAGGGGACCGCACCGCCACTTCCCAGCAAATTAGGGACACTGTTGCTCCTGGGGTATCGGCGAGGACCATTCGCAACCGTCTCCATGAAGCTGGGCTACGGTCCCGCACACCGTTAGGCCGTCTTCCGCTCACGCCCCAACATCGTGCAGCCCGCCTCCAGTGGTGTCGCGACAGGCGTGAATGGAGGGACGAATGGAGACGTGTCGTCTTCAGCGATGAGAGTCGCTTCTGCCTTGGTGCCAATGATGGTCGTATGCGTGTTTGGCGCCGTGCAGGTGAGCGCCACAATCAGGACTGCATACGACCGAGGCACACAGGGCCAACATCCGGCATCATGGTGTGGGGAGCGATCTCCTACACTGGCCGTACATCACTGGTGATCGTCGAGGGGACACTGAATAGTGCACGGTACATCCAAACCTTCATCGAACCCATCGTTCTACCATTCCTAGACCGGCAAGGGAACTTGCTGTTCCAACAGGACAATGCACGTCCGCATGTATCCCGTGCCACCCAACGTGCTCTAGAAGGTGTAAGTCAACTACCCTGGCCAGCAAGATCTCCAGATCTGTCCCCCATTGAGCATGTTTGGGACTGGATGAAGCGTCGTCTCACGCGGTCTGCACGTCCAGCACGAACGCTGGTCCAACTGAGGCGCCAGGTGGAAATGGCATGGCAAGCCGTTCCACTGGACTACATCCAGCATCTCTACGATCGTCTCCATGGGAGAATAGCAGCCTGCATTGCTGGGAAAGGTGGATATACACTGTACTAGTGCCGAAATTGTGCATGCTCTGTTGCCTGTGTCTATGTGCCTGTGGTTCTGTCAGTGTGATCATGTGATGTATCTGACCCCAGGAATGTGTCAATAAAGTTTCCCCTTCCTGGGACAATGAATTCACGGTGTTCTTATTTCAATTTCCAGGAGTGTATATAGAAATAGTAAAACAATTACAATATATAAAGGCACAGAAATATCATATCTTCAGGTAACAAAATAAGGAAAAATTTATAGTACAATAGATGTAAATAGAAGGATATGCATTTCCGGCGATACAAAGTGACTATTGAGTATAGGTTCTTGCAAAAAGTAAGATTCGAGCCTTACGCCCTGCAGATGACCTGTTTATTACAGGTGGAGCTCGGCTGGAAATTGAGTAATGTAAATAAAGAAATCTTCATGTCACTTTAGAAGAAATATTAGGGTATTAAGCTCAATCGAGTAAGGTAGTCTACGGAAAGCATAAGTCTGGATGACCATACTTGGTTTTGAAGCCTGCTCGTTCCACGTTCGGTGCCTCAAAGACTAAGTTAACTCGGTCGGTCAATGAGTTGCACGGTGTGTGTATGATTTGCTTCCGGATCCAGACAATACTCTTTGACGGAGAATGTAGCTTCTCGACGCGATGCCATTTTAGAGTCGAGGAAATCACTTGTTTCACAAATCTATAAAGCAATAAAATGTTTTCTATTATTGATGCCACTACCGTTTGGTAATAAGTCAACACCAATTCTGCTGCTGCGAATTTTTCTTTTCTACAAGAAGAAAACAAATAATGGTAGCCGACATCGCTACGTTAGCCTCATGCGCTTTTTTCCATTTTACATAAATCGCAGAATCGCTAGCAAGGAATAAATTACTGCATTAGGATCGTAATGGAGGAAGCGACGAACGAAGTGCATAAAATTTTGTTGTGTTCATGTGACACGCAATGCCTCTTGCGAAAGTGCATAGTATAATGATTAGTAAGTCTAGCGAACTAAAGTGACTCAGTGGTTAAGATACCGGACGCATGTTTCCTTACGAGGGAACTGTGGGAACATTCTGATATGGGAAGAAATGGTTCAGCCACTTCCTGTTGGTGGCCTACGGAATGAATCTGTAATTCTGCGGAGAACGAGTTGTAAAAGTTCCTAACAGAGTGAAGCCATGTACTGGACCAGCAGATCTGTCCCTTTGTGGACAAATATTTTAAGAGCACACAGTATTGTGGTACGCTGCGCTGAAGAATGAAAGATGTGTTCTGAACCATTCATGTAGATGTAGATGCAGATGGTTTAAACAGTGAGTACGAGCACAGACTTAAATGTATTTTCAGTACGTGGCACATAGAGTGATAGTGGCTGTTGCACATTGTCAGACATAAATTTTTGAAAAGGATAGTCGACTTCATGTAGGTCTACACCTTAATTATTTGAAAGCTTACTAAAATTACTCATTTAACATCACAGACGTAAAAACACTGTTTCAAGGCAGGTGCCTAATTAGAAGTTCTAATCTTTTGCCCAGGAACAGGAAACAATGTGCAGTAAAGGAACCTTCAGCCTCTAATGTGAAAGAAAATTTCTATGTTTACTAATCATAGTAGACCTTTGAAGACTACAGTTGTGTTTTGTTCCAGACGTTCGAAAGGCAACAGTTATTGCGCTGAAGAAACTTTGGTGCGGATTCCAAGCTCCAGGGTGGTGGCCTTGCTACTGAATTGAGGCTGCAGGCTATAAAAGGCGATCTATATCAGGTAGACCACCCTTCTAAAGGAAAGGCAGACGTATGAACAAAACTTTTAAGTCAAGTACCACGAGGTGTAGCACGTGGAAGATCTCTTAGGCTATATTGTCAACATGGCGACAATTTTGGAAGGCGTTATGTTGGATGGAAAGAGGGTATTTAACATATCAAACAGATAGAGACCTACACGAGAAAAACAATGGTGTCAATTGGGCATAGTTTATTTATTGTCGAGTTACATCAGATCTTGCACAGAACAAGGTAAATCCGATAATTGCATGAAAATGCCACAGGACTAGCGTGACATGTTGTCTAGCACTCTATGCTCTTTATTCATTCCTAATAGATTATAAAAAACGAGGATCATTTTAAAAGCCCTGCGCACTCCGCATGCGCGACCGCTAAGGCGGTTGCTGATCAAGTTGAAATTTATGTCAGTTGTGACCGTGACTTGAGGCGTGATGGTCGTATAAGTGTTTGATAGTTCACGTGGGTGCGTCGTGAGTAATTCAGTTTTAAAGTGGAAGCTGAAACCAAGTCAAGTCGGATTACACGTAATGACCAGTGGTTCTACATAGAACGGAGACCCTCTATGGAAAAAAAAAATAACGGAAATTTACAGCGCTGTGAGAGAGGTGTGTGAGAATAGTGAAGTGGATTGTAGCTTAGTATCACGATGGTCTGCTCGTTTCCATGAGGATCAGGTAAACAATGAGGACAACAAAAAAATTGGAATGCCGTCAACTGCAACAGACAAGCCTCTCAGGTTTCTGTTAATGATATTTAGAGAGAGGATTGACGAAAAAGATGTGAGGAAATTGCATATAAGGCCAGAGTATCTGTCACTTCAGTTTATAGAATCATAACTAAAAAGTTAAAGGTGAGTAAAGTTGCTGCCAGATGTGTTCCGCATCGTGTGAATGAAGAACAGAAAGCAGTTCGCAAAAGAATCGCAGAATAATTGCTTCAGCGTATTCGAACAGAAGGAAAACAGTTTCTGAGAAGGATCGTTGCACTTGATTAAAGCAGGTTACGAGATTTTGAGCCAGAACTGAAGTCTCAGTCCTCAGAATAGAAAATTTTTGAGACAATTGATGAAGTTTTCAATGAGGTGACCCGACTTATCAGATAGCTCAAAAATGAAGGTGCCCTATCCGGAATAAAGAAGTTGCCTAAACGTTGGGGAAGCTGTCATAAGCAAGAATGGAGATTATATTTAGGCGTTTGTAAAATAAGTTATTTTGTTCATTTCCGTCTTACAGTGCGGAGAACTTCTGAACTGACCCTCGTATGTACCGGAATGCAAGTACAAGCATGAATAATAATCCGCTCCCGAGCTGAGGTGTGCAAGGTTTCTGATCTGCATCGCATACACACCTGCTTTCACACGTCCTCACAGGTAAAAATCTAATGGACTTAAATCCGGAGAACGTGGCGGCCACTCCAAAGGACTATTTACGCGTGGTCAAAACTCTCATTATCAATGCACGGCTGACCCCAGCTCTCTGGCGAATGCGGCGAGTACTGCACTCTGCGCTTTCCATGAACGACGCCAGAACATCAGTTGACATTGCTTCATCCGTAGCCGCTTTCGATGTGCAGTTTTCGGTTCGTTTGAGACAGAGAAACCTCACGAGAAGTTTTACTACGGAACTCTGGGTAACGACTGGTCTGTCTTGGTGGCATTGGTCTGAATAGTGTACGATAACGCTGAATATTATAAGGATGATCTCGTTGAGTCCGTGTGCTGATGCCATCAGCTTTCACACCGTCTGTAAGGAAGAAACATCAATCATAACTCGAAAATATTTTTTTTGTATAATTCTCTACCCTACGGGAAGTTTCGGGCTTGCAACAGGATTACGTCGACATATTGTCATGATGTTTCAACCGATGGCCATTCAACCATCTTCAGGTGAATTTTATACTGGAGAATGGTTGTGCACATCGGTAATACGGAAAACCGGCGCGTTGGCTCATGCGCATAGGTTTCCACTGACTAGAATACACAGTCCATACGCACAGTTCACGGTAGATGGGTGGAATATAATGCCCACACTAGCCTTTGTCAACCGAGTAAGTCAGTCGTAGCCGAATACTTTATCGCCAGAGGACATTCTACGGATTATTCTGGCACGACAATCTTGGCCACGAACGCCTTTTTTCACTCCCTTTTAAGTTTTTAGTCACTTGGTGACTATCGAATTCATGTTAAATATTTACGAATGACCACCATTCAATTATAAAAGACAATTGCGCATAATAGCGTATGAAAGACAATCTAACAGCTATAAGGGGCGTTCAAAAAGAAACGAGCTGGAGGAACAGTTACAGAAACCAGTACCTGTATGTTAGAAGTATTGACCCTCGCTGTTGAGACACTTGTCCCACTCTGACCCAAGGCGGTAAAGGGCTCTCTCATAAAATTGCCGGGGGTGCGATGTTAACCAGTTCCGCACGTACAGCTGGACGTCGTAGTTCGAGGTGAATCGTTTGCCCCTATGGTGACGTTCTTCTTTGAGCAAGATGGCCGGCCCCCTTCTGATTCATTTCCTGCAGTACTGGACAACAGTGAATGCCCAGCGTTACTGGCTAAACCTTGATCACCCTTCGCCAAGCGATCAAATCAAAACGACCAGCCAATCTCACCTTTGAGATTATTCTGCTCCACGGCAATGCAAAGCTTCATACGGCCAACAGAGTCGCGGCACTCCTGCAGAAATTCAAATGGGAGGTTTTCCGCCACCCTTCACAGTCAGGACCTCTGTCCCGATGATTACGCCATTTTTGGTCCCCTTAAAAAGGCTCTGAGGGGCAAGCTTTTCACCTCGAACAACTACGTCCAGCTGTGCGTGCGGAACTGGTTAACATCGAAGACCCTAGAATTTTATGAGACAGCCATTCACCACGTTGTGTCACAGTGGGACAAGAATCTCAACAGCCAGTGTCAATACTTTTAACATACTGGTACTGGTTTCTGTAATGCCCCTTATAGTTTGTGACCTCTCATTAAAATATTTGTACTTTTTTATTGTAGCTATGAATAAAATACAAGGATATCGCGCCATTCCGGAGATGTAACATGTTCAAATTTCACAAAATGTACAAAATTACGTCAGGATTATGTTATTAGCCAGAATATCAAAATATGTTGGTTTTCTTCTTTTAATTCGTCTACGGAGAACACGTGCATCGAAGGTGGAATCTTTCTTCCTCAGTCTCTAACAACTTTCAAATGTAGCCAGAATCGTAGTTACAGCATACAAGTAATTTGACGCACCAGTTGCAGGAAAGTATATAAATTCAAATATGTTCTAAAAGTGGAATCTTGTCTTTCCTGTGCAGAATGTGGGCAACAGCATTCCTAGTACAGAAAGCTGGGCCATGTTTTCTGAATTTTAATTTTCTACAAGTGACTGAGAAATCCTACTTTCATGCAGTATGGAGGCCATGTGAGATTTTAAGCTTTCTGAGGGTATACATAAGTACTGCTGTCCTCCGTTACTACTTTCCATTAACTCTATTACCAGTTGGGATAGGACTGTAACTATTAGTATATGTATTTTCTTTAGTCACAGTAAAACGTATCAGTGAAAGTGTTGAAAGTTGTGGTCCTTGTTTTGCAATTAGAACTATAATTTAAAGCTGCATTTTGAGAAGTGATATTCTAGGCAGTTTTTCTTTGTTCGCGAATAATGGAAGTTAAAGCTAAACGATTTACTGTTTCTGTGTACCTTGGATTCACACTATATACAGATACACAGTAAATTCACGTGAAAGTAACTTACTGAAGATTTAAGCTCTCTTTATTATTTTTCCAGTAAACGTAAGTAAGTTTGATACAGTCTAAAATCGTCTTAAACACGGTAAATTACGTATTAGTAAACACTGTTGCATTGTGCTTGTCTGTTCGCGCCATATACGGATTCCGCTATGAACAGAAGTGTGTTTCTGGCATTTACGAATAGAAAGCGATTAGCATGAGCGAACTTGCACTGTTCGACAACCCCGAAGCGTTCAGTAAACGCTCCACATCGAGAACTATGCTGACAGTTAATGGCTAAACTTCTTAGACAGATATCTTTCACTAGTTTATAGTCACCTCGTCCCAAAGTTAGAGAGGAAGGAACTCAGCCATACTGCAGTCCGCAGATATCAGATTATCTAGTGCGAGCGATCCCTTCCCGCGTGGTCAAGTCATAAAAAACTTTCTTTCGTGCACATAGCACACTTCCTTCGGATGCCAAGTTTGCAGACGGAAACAACAGTGCTCTGCAACTTGCCCCGTGAACAAATCGTTGTAACAGTGATTCTATGAAATGAAAAGATGCGTACATAAAAAAACTTTGGAGAGGAACTATCCAGCAGCAGTAACAGCTACTAGTGGTAAGTGTCGTAAGTAATCTGTATTCTAGTGGAAATCAGAGGCAACTTATTAAATATTTTCAGTTAATTAAAAAAAAAGAAGTTGGCGAATGTTGACGACTGCGAACACAGACATTAGTGACCACTTTATATTAATATTGAGGAAGATAAAACAGGGGAAGAGCAAGAATTCAACCATTTGAAACAAAAGTGCAAAAAAAGAATGCACTACTGAATTCCTTCCCATTCTTCACCATTCCGAGCTTTTACCCCTTCAACGAAGGTCGGCAAACTGTGGGAGACATGCATCGGGCAGGTCGTCCTAGAGTCTCTCAAGAAGTGCATGCCGTTGCCGCGTTAGTGGGCGCTGATCGAAGCCATACAATTCTTGAGCTCGCCAACGAAACCGGATTAGCGCATACGACTGTGCTTCGCATCCTGAAGGAACCCCTGGGCATGCGAAAAATTACATCACGATGGGTTCCGCATGACTTGACGAAAATGTGTAAGTGGATGCATTACTACGCTGCTCAGACGCACTTGGAGCGCTAGCAGCGCGGATGAGAGGCTTTCTTACGCCGTATCGTAACACTGAGTGAGACATGGATCACATCGTAGGAGCCAAAACTGAAACGCCAATCCAACGAATGGCGTCATTATGGGTCGCCGCGGAAGTCGGAAGTGCGTCAGAGCCACATAATAGTGAAAATTATGGTGATTCTAGTGTACGACTGCGCTGGTGTTATCCTAAGGGATTACGTTCCTCCACAGCAGACGGTCAATGCACAGTGTTACTGTTCGTTTTTGGAGCATCACCTGCGCCAGCTTTATGAAAGAAGCGACGACTCTTTCGGATCAACCCACCCATCATTTTGCACGACAATGCGAGGGCGCATACAGCGCAAGCTGTGGCTGCTCTGTTCCGTCGATGGGACTGGGAAGTATTGTACCATCCACCATACTCCACGGACATAAGTCCTTGTGACTTTGCTTTGATTCCGAAGATGAAGGAACCACTTCGTGGCATTGGTTTCAGAACTGTTCCAGAGATTCGACAGGCCATAGACCGTTACATTCGCGCCATCAACAGAACAGGCTCTGCTAACGGTGTGCTACGCCTTCCACATCGCTGGCAACGGGTTCTTCACAACGCTGGCGACTACTTTGAAGGACAGTAACAGGTGCAAACATGTAACTCTTTTGTATAAGTTGTGAATAAATAGTTGCCACTATTTACGTTCCAACACTCGTATGTGTGACTTCTTTTGACTATTTTTTCACTTGTGACTTTCCAACATTCTGCGTGGCGTCTGTTTGTTCTAAGTCTTGTCTCCCTACCACTTTCGCGCAATGAGGATCTGAGCGTGTTTTTTAGGGAATTGACTAGTTTGAACCTGGGACCTGTTGCTGGTAAGGAGACGCCAGACCACACGTGGCATGTAGAGTTCAGAAGAGTTCAGTGAGACTAGCGATGATATAACCAAATACTTAATGATTTCAGCGTCAGCTCCACTGCACTCCCTGTAAAAGAATCTTAATACTAACTAAATTTAGTGGAAGGGGTTCAAGGCTTTCCTATTTTTAGTTATCTGGTAAAATAACGTTCGAAAAAGCAGTTAAGTTTACCATTGGAAATTTTATTCTACTCACAAAACATTGTTTATAAAGGGCACTATTGATAAAAGGAAATATTTTAATACACGATGATAAAAACCAACTGCATTCAACAAAAACGTGAACGAATATTCCCTGAGTGGGTTTCCAAGTTCTACAATGGATCGAAAGATGACCTATGCCATATCACATTATAATCTAGGTTTAAATTAAGTTTCACAAAAGAAAAAACTATTAAAATGGTCTACAGTGACCCTCAATTATCTTTAATTACTTATCTAACTTGTCGTAAATTACAGGGTCTGATGTGGCTTCTCAATAATTAAACAACAGAAAAATCATCGCATTTCAGATTTTAACTTACGTAGCAAATGTGAATACCGTGAGCTTCAATCGACAGTCGACACTAGTATTATGTAAAAAGGGGATGTAACAGATGAGACTTCTGCAGTTCTGAGTGATGCCTTATGAGCTCACAAATGCGGCATCGCGTGCGTTCATTACCTTGTCGGTGTTCGTCAGGGGGCGGCGGGCGGCACAGCTCCATGCACCTCGCCGTCTCGGAAGCAACTGTCTCCTAACTCCTCCTTACTACAATTTACCAAAGTTGGTTTAAAAAAAAACTATCTGGCTGTGTTTTCATCTGACCAATCAGGGTCTCAATGTTAAGCTTAAGCTCTGCCTACAAAAATTCTGTCTATCCAATGAGAAACGCTATACTTTTCGTGGTGGGGCAATTTTTTTAACGTTTTCAACGTAACAGAGACGCGAAAAAGTCTCATGCTAAAACTTGCAGCTGGTGTGGCCCTTTTAGTGTTATCCTAAGATCTATACTGTTCTTCTGGAGGCCTCTATCTTTTAACATGGACTGGGGGGTGGTCCTGGCGGTTACTTTTCGTGGTGGGGCAATGTTTTTAACGTTTGCAATGTAACAGAGACGCGAAAAAGTCTCACGCTAAAACTTGCAGCTGGTGTGGCCCTTTTAGTGTTATAGTAAGATCTATACTGTTCTTCTGGAGGGCTCTATCTTTTAACATGTGCTGGGGGTGATCCTGGTGGTTGGCTGGCGACGTGGGTGTCCGTCCCTTATTGTAGGGCCTTCTAGCTTAACACGGTACTGCTCTCAGCTTCTGTTCCCGTTTTTTCCCTCGAAACTGCGTCTGTTTCACGGTGGGAAGGTATGACATGCATTTAGGCGTTCTTGTATTAGTCTGTGGTATTCCATTTGCTCACTTGTTGATCGTATTACTTTGGTTAATTTAATGTCAGGAAATATTCGGAGCTATGTGACATACTGTCGGATTTGCTTATCATGTCAGGGTTTTCATGGAAGGTGTTGGATTTGCCTGACACCTTACATATAACCACCCTTCGAACTTAATCGTTGTCTAAGTCAGTCAAAAATTATTTCTTTATCTAAATTTTGTTGCCTACTGTTCAGCCACGTTATCCTGGTTCTATGGTAGTTTGTATAACTAATTTATATTTTTATATTCTTCCACATTATTCTCAAAAATATGTTTATATTGACAAGAGAAGAATATTTTTATGCTATTATAATTATTATTTTTTAATTATTTTCTTTCTTTATTTAAGTGTGAAGTTTGTTTTTTAAGAAGTTTGTTATTGAAAGTGAGGAGTCTTTCATAGCGACTTTCTTAGAAATATTGTTTTTTTATAAATGTAGTAATTCATTAAAATCTATTTCTAACACATTTTCTAAATATCATGTACAAGTAAAATGGTTTTGTTTCTAGACACTCATTTCAACATTGTTACACTAACAAATAAGAATTATTTCCAAGAATTGCTGTGGCAAAGAAATATACATACACAAGTATTGAGATATTATCCTAACAAATGATACAAATATTTAGAAAAAGGGAAAACATCCAACAAGATAATTTTTATTCTTTGTTTTTATAAGGAGAAAATAAGTAAAATATAGTTATTCTTTTATTTTTATGAGGAGAAAATAAGTGGCATATAGTTTTAGTGTTAATTATGCCTTACTTTTGTTCTTTATATACTGTCTATTTCAGAACTAATGACTTATTTTTATTGATAGTCTATTTTTTACTTAAGTCCATAGTCAATGACTGTTATTTTGTAGTTTATTAGCTGTCTGGTGTGCTTAACTTATTTAGTTTTTCGCACGTTTCTTTTGCACAATTCCTACATCACATAATTTGATTTCACACATTCACACAATCCTATGAATGTTTAAGCATGAGGTTGGCGAATTTTTTTTGCACTAAGGTGATGGACTTGAGCGAGATGGCTGTGGGCAAGTATTTGATGTACAGCTTCGTTCGTTGTTCCTTGTTGGCTTTGCAAGTGTGTGTTGCTGTTCTGGAAGTCCCATAATGGACTGGAGCTGTGAGTGCAGAATCTCGTGGTTTACTGGCTTTGTATGCGTGAAAGTCATCGTTATGTGTCGCTGAAAGCGGTCGTTTTTCGTTGTAATTCTTCGCAGACGACTAGTTTAGAATAGGGTAGGGATTTGGGAAGGTATGTCGTCTATTCTTAATCTTTCTTCTAAGATAAGTCGTAAGGTTAGTATTGCCTCACGTGTTCCAACATTTCTACGGAATGCAAACTGATCTTCCCCGAGGTCCGTTTCTACCAGTTTTTCCATTCGTCTGTAAAGAATTCGCGTTAGTATTTTGCTTTGCTTAGAACTGGGTTTCCATCTGAGCTCTTGATATTCATACAAGTGGTTCTCTTCTCTCCAAAGGTCTCTTTAATTTTCCTGTAGGCAGTATCTATCTTACCCCTAGTGAGACAAGCCTCTACATCCTTACATTTGTCCTCTAGCCATCCATGCTTAGCCATTTTGCACTTCCTGTCGATCTCATTTTTGAGACGTTTGTATTCCTTTTTGCCTGCTTCATTTACTGCATTTTTATATTTTCTCCTTTCATCAATTAAATTCAATATTTCTTCTGTTACCCAAGGATTTCTATTAGCCCTCGCCTTTTTACCTACATGATCCTCTGCTGCCTTCACTACTTCATCCCTCAAAGCTACCCATTCTTCTTCTACTGTATTTCTTTCCCCCATTCCTGTCAATTGTTCCCTTATGCTCTCCCTGAAACTCTGTACAATCTCTGGTTCTTTCAGTTTATCCAGGTCCCATCTCCTTAAATTCCCACCTTAACTGGAATACTCTCTTTCAAATTCTGAAGGTGGCAGGTATAAAATACAGGGAGCGAAAGGCTATTTACAATTTGTACAGAAATCAGATGGCAGTTATAAGAGTCGAGGGGCATGAAAGGGAAGCAGTGGTTGGGAAAGGAGTGAGACAGGGTTGTAGCCTCTCCCCGATGTTATTCAATCTGTATATTGAGCAAGCAGTAAAGGAAACAAAAGAAAAATTTGGAGTAGGTATTAAAATCCATGGAGAAGAAATAAAAACTTTGAGGTTCGCCGATGACATTGTAATTCTGTCAGAGACAGCAAAGGACTTGGAAGAGCAGTTGAACGGAATGGACAGTGTCTTGAAAGGAGGATATAAGATGAACATCAACAAAAGCAAAACGAGGATAATGGAATGTAGTCAAATTAAATCGGGTGATGCTGAGGGAATTAGATTAGGAAATGAGACACTTAAAGTAGTAAAGGAGTTTTGCTATTTGGGGAGTAAAATAACTGATGATGGTCGAAGTAGAGAGGATATAAAATGTAGACTGGCAATGGCAAGGAAATCGTTTCTGAAGAAGAGAAATTTGTTAACATCGAATATAGATTTAAGTGTCAGGAAGTCGTTTCTGAAAGTATTTGTATGGAGTGTAGCCATGTATGGAAGTGAAACGTGGACGATAACTAGTTTGGACAAGAAGAGAATAGAAGCTTTCGAAATGTGGTGCTACAGAAGAATGCTGAAGATAAGGTGGGTAGATCACGTAACTAATGAGGAGGTATTGAATAGGATTGGGGAGAAGAGAAGTTTGTGGCACAGTTTGACTAGAAGAAGGGATCGGTTGGTAGGACATGTTTTGAGGCATCAAGGTCTCACAAATTTAGCATTGGAGGGCAGCATGGAGGGTAAAAATCGTAGAGGGAGACCAAGAGATGAATACACTAAGCAGATTCAGAAGGATGTAGGTTGCAGTAGGTACTGGGAGATGAAGAAGCTTGCACAGGATAGAGTAGCATGGAGAGCTGCATCAAACCAGTCTCAGGACTGAAGACCACAACAACAACAACAACATGTCGTCTATTCTTCACCCATCTTCTTTCTTGGTCTCAATCTTGCGATTCTTCAACTTCTGTTCTTCCTGCTTTTTCTCTGCTTCTTACTTGAATCTTGGTTCTTCTCCGGGCACGATATGAAAATATTTATTGATAACTAGTTGCTTTGAATTTCTCCTCATAGTAACAGTTTGATAGATTGTTTGGGCGTGTCATTTTTACTTTGTGGAAGTTTTCTTCAGTTTCGTGCATCAGCGTGCTGTTTAATAGCAGTAGTGTGACTTTTACACATACTTTTTTGCCAGCGGTGGCTTGCCCAAGCGGTCTTCTCGTCGGGCCGTTTTTTTGCTCGGTCCGCTGAGTGGGCGTCCCAAGACCCTCTTGGCCTTCCGTGTTCTGTCACAGCAGGGTTCCGCTTAGCAGGCAGATTTACTGCCCACATCGATACAAGGGCCCTTTGTTGGTCTCACTGTCCTTTCCCTTCTCTCGATGCTTCAGCCTTGTAGGAATCATGTCTTGCTAATTACGTCCTTTCCTTTCTTGATACTTCTCACGTTGCAACTTGTGGGTCGTTGCATGTGGTCCTTGCTGGAGTTTTTGCAATGGTTCTTACAAAAAGTTTTACTTATAATCACCTAACATATGTCTAGTACCTACATTGATTTATGCCTTTTTAAAAAGCTTTACAAATTTTGGCGCCCTTTCCATGTTACAATTCTAAGATATTTTGAGTCTTAACTTCTACAAGAATCCTCAAATTCGTTTTTTATTTTTGTGTATTGTCATGGTGTATAGCATTTTAGTATTTCATGCTGTTAGACTATCTATACTTTATCCCTTCACCTTAATCTATGATACTATTGGTGTTATTTTTGTTTTTTTAAATTGAAACTACTTTCTTTTTTCCACCTTCCTCTCTCTTCATTCTTCTCTCTCCTGACGATCTTATCTGCAACATAAACTTGAAATATTGTGCTAGTTATTTACCAGTAATAAAATTGATCTTCAAACTTTAGATGTGGCTCACATGGTGAAGTCCTAAGGTTTTGCCTGTTTTTGGGTTCATTAGTTCCCCAGCATTATCATTAGCAATTCAGCTAATTATGACAGGTCCTCTGTATGCAGCATAAAACTTACGTATTTTGTGTTTCTGTTTGCTGGAGAGATGGTGTGTTTCTACAAATACTTCCTGGCCTACTAACAATGTTCTTTTAATTGCTGTTCTATCTCCTCTTTCTTTTCCTTTAATGGCTGCCTTTCTGATGTTGGAGAGTGACGTTGCTATGACTTGTTTGTGCTGTCTACGTGGTACAATAGGAAATTTAACATTTTCTCTGGTTGTGTTTGGGGGTTCAATATTTTTAAGTACAGTAACTGGAGGTATTCTTGAAAATCTTTAAGGTATATATCCCAAGTGTTGTGTCTTTTGCCTACATATAATTGGCATAAAGTGCCTATGTCCTTCATAGATCGTTCTGCTGGATTTACGCTAGGTTTGTACTTAGATATGTAGATGGGTTTTATTTTGTGTTGTTTTAACGTGTTCTGCCATTGCACTGATTTGTATTGTGGGCCATTATCCGAAATTCTCGACTTACTTGTCTGAGAAAATCTAGTCTAAATGCTTTACTTATAGTAAGACCTGTTGCCTGTTTTAATGGTGTCAAGGTAACATATTTAGAAGTAAGTTCCAAAACGACAAATATGAAAATATATCCATTTTTTTTGCGTGGGAGGGGCCCCATCAAATCTGTTGCAGCTATTTGTTTTAATTTTTTAGGGATTATTGGCAACATAGGTGGTTTGGTTTGGA
Source organism: Schistocerca serialis cubense (assembly GCF_023864345.2). Taxonomy (NCBI): domain Eukaryota; kingdom Metazoa; phylum Arthropoda; class Insecta; order Orthoptera; family Acrididae; genus Schistocerca; species Schistocerca serialis. The sequence goes on from NC_064641.1 coordinate 423,105,021, forward strand.
AAGTGATGTGTTTAGCCCTCATACGTTTTTTGCATTTGACTAATACTGCTCTAATTCGTCTTTCCATATTAGAAAAATGGCTTGTTTGTTTCATTTTTAGAAAGCATTTCTTTGGTCCAAAGTGGCCATTACTTAAATGTGTATACCATATGTACTTATTAATTAGTTCATCTGGGATATAAATTAACCATTCATTCGTTGCAACATTTCGTCTAAAAAATAAAACATTGTTTTTTACGAGATAGTGCTGTCAAAAGTCTGGAAAATCCTTACTTCTCCACTTGTGTTTGATTCCTAGTATTTTGGGATCCTTGTCCTGTTCTTTGCCTATGTTTTTCAATGCTGTCATAATGTAGTTTTAGAAAGGCACTTGTTTCATATAGTACATTGCAAATTGGTCTTCTGCTGCTTCCAAACCTATGTTATTGGATGTACCCTGTGGACATCGTGATAAAGCATCTGCTAATACATTCGCTGGTCCTGGTATGTGTGTAATAGTGAAGTGAAATTCTTGTAGTATTAACATCCATCTGGCTAACCTCCCTTAAGTTAGTTTGGCGGATAACAGAAATTCTAATGCTTTGTGGTCAGTGTATACTTTTGTTTTTCTTCCGAACAGGAAGTATCGAAAACGTTGGAAGCCCCATACAGTGACCAATGCTTCCAGCTCCGTAACTGAATAGTTTTTCTCGCTTATTGTGAGTACACGACTGGCAAATGCAATTGTTCTATATGATCTTAGCCCTGCCTGTTCGTATTCTTGGAATAAAACAACTCCTAAACCTGTTTTCGCGCTATCAGTGGCCATACAAAAATTTTAGATCAGGATGTGCTAAAATCGGTGCTGTTGTTAGTGCGTTTTTCACTTTTAAAAATTCTTCATTGGCTTGTTGATCCCATACACATGGCGTGTTTTTCCCAGTCAGTGCACATAGGCGTGGTGTTGCGAGAGAGTCGATCCAAATAAATTTTTTATAGAATCCAGTGAGACCTAGAAATCCTCTGAGAGTTTTCTTATTATATGGAGTACAGAATTCTTTGATTGCGCATTACCCCTTTCTCTGAAATTGTGTCCTAGAAATTTGACCTCTCGCCTTCCAAATTTGGATTTTGTTATATTTACTGTGAGCCCATGCTCTTTCATGAACTGTAAAAACTGATTTAATGTGTCGTTGTGATGTTCCCAAGAGGGTTCTGCTATAATCACATCATCAACATAACAAGTAATTTTTTGTAAAATTTCGGGACTGAGTGTAGTATTAAATCCCCTAATAAACGCTGCTGATAATATGTTTAAAACAAATGGCAATCGTTAAAACTGGTAACATCTATCGAATACGATAAACGCTGTAAATTTTCTACATTCTGGGGCCAATTCTATTTGCCAGAAACTACTCCGTAAATCAATTGATGAAAATATCTTAGCACCGTGGAAGTTTTGTATCAATTCCTCTGATTTTTCTGGGCGATCTGTCTCAGCGATTATGATTGTGTTGATCTGTCTGGAATCAAGCACTAACCTGAAGCTCCCATCTCGTTTTTGTACAATATGGAGCGGGCTGTTATATGTGGAGGTAGCTGGTTCAATAATATCATCATCTAACATTTTAGATATCTCCTGGAATACTTTATTCCTGTAGCTTAATGGGATTGTATAGGGTGGCACTCTAAATGGTTTGTGCTGTTTTACTTCGAACTTGTACTGAAAGTGTTTAATACTGCCAGTCTTAGGTAAAAATACCTCTGCTTTATCTCGTAAAATACCCTCTAATTCTCTTTCACTGTGTTCCGAAATACCTTGAACTTCTTGCAATTTTTCGTCGACTTCTAACATGAGTTGAGGCGATTTCCCCTCTTGTGCATACCATTCTAATTCTTCATCCTCTTTATCTCGCGTCATTCTTAATTGTTTGTTTGTATCTGGTATTTCTTCTAATTCGAGCTTTTGCTCAAAGAGAAGTGTGACTTTCCCTAATGTTACGCTACCTTTCCCCATATCTATTATCGCTCGTCTCTCATTTAAAAAATCTGCACCTATAATCAAATCTACAGTTAGTTTAGGTATAATCACGAAGTTGGCTTCGATCTTTTGACCTTGACACGAAAGAGTTAACCTTGTTTGTCTCGTAACTTCCGCAGCATTGTTTCTAATAGAACCTCTTACTTTAATCTTACGTGTTTTCAGAACTGGCAATTCCACATTGGCATTACACTGCATGAATAAATTTTCTGAGATCGCAGTCAGTTCACTTCCGCTATCAATTACAATATTGCCTGGGATGTGCTTTACCATGGCCTTCACAATTGGTTGAATTTGAAAGGGTTGGTTCTGTTCTTCTTCTTCTTGCATCAACGAATCCTCCACTGAATCATACATGAGTCTTTTCAGGAATTTCCCTTGTGAATTCGAACTTTCTATAGGATAAGCTTCGACTGCTACTTCTCTCTCTTTTATTTCCTCTTCTCTATTTCTTCCTTCATTTACGCTTTCTTCAACATCCTCTACTTTTTCCTCATCCTCGTCTATCTTCTCCTTCTACGTCGCTACTTCCACATAATCGCATCTAAATGCTCTAATTATCGCTTCATAACTTCCTTCATTATATATGTTGGGTTGTGTGCCCACTAGTAACTTATTTTCAACTTCTGTCGACTGTGCATTATACTCATTGAATTCGCTTTCCCTGGTTTCCATCTCAAATAGCTCTGCAATACACATTACTTCGTCCTTTCCTCCTACATTCGTTGTGCATGCCTCTGGTAATTCATCTTTCTCGTCAGTATTCTCCCAATTAATTTCGTCCCAACACGATATTGTTATTTTCATGTCTTCGTTTTCATCTGGTCCCCGCGGATTTGTTTCTTTCTTCTTCTTTTCTCTGTTGAAGGTGCTGCAATTGTCCTGGGTCGGTGCGTCGTTCCCTTTGGCATGGGCGCTTGGCTGTCAATTCGAACGTTTTTCGGGGTTTGGTGCTCTTACCTCCACCTCTTCTACCTGTATTCTCTTTTCTTGCTCCGCTTGTTGATATTGGTTTCTTTGTTGATAATTTGTCGGTCTACTGGCGCTCCAATATCCGTTCCGGTTGTCGTTATTCCCTCTGTAATAGTTGTTGCCGTTCCTGGGTGAATTATAGTTATTGCCATATTCTCTTATAAATCCATAACCTGGTATTTCACTGGTATCTTCACTGCGCATAATTTAATCAACTCTCCGTCACTGTATGGTACATCTAAGCATTGATTTTTCGTTGCCGTTAATTCGAAAAATTTCACGGGAATCTTCTCTCCTGAATTTTTAAAATATGGGTTCTGTAATGATTCGTACTTCACTCTGTTCCGTGCTTCGCTGGACCAATATCGTGAGAGAAACTTCTCTTTGAAATCTTCGTACGATCGGCATGTCGCTGCAACATTCTCCATGGTTTCTGCGACTGTTCCTGACATGTGTGCACATATAAAGTCTAATTTGTGAGCTAGCGTCCAGTGTTCTGGTAATTCTACTCGGAATTGATCAATAAAAGTTCGTGGATATAATGAGTTTCCTTCTCGAAAGTGTTGAAATTTTCTGACTGTGAGGAAATGATCGTTGTCGTACTTCGTCATAGTTCCATATGAAATTCGCGATTCGCGATTCTTCGCCACTTTTGTTTCTGATCATTTCTCCCGTTGTTCTTTCCGGTTGTGGCAGATCCATTGTATATTGTCCACTGTAACTTTCGCCTACCCTTGCGTGGTATCGTTGGAGTGGTACGCAATAATTTTCTTCCGTCGGTGTAGCTGAATGCATTGCATTGTACTCTTCGCGACCTGGCTTTCCATTCTCACGTATTGGTTCGGTATCTTGTCTGGCTAACCATGCTGCTTCATTGCTCGATTCAAATTGTCTTGAAACATGCATTTGTGGTTCCGCATGTGTTTGTGGTGCCGTTTGTTCATTAAGAATTTCGAATCGTGTTTGTTGCTGTGCAGGCTGTCTGATTTCACGTATGTTGCTTTCCGCCTGTAATTGGAATCGCAAATGCGTAATATCTTCGTTAATTGCTTGTTTTTCCGGTGCTGTTACAGGTACGGATGTGGTTCCAGACTCAGTGCTTGTTCGATCCTGTTCACTACGCTCTTCAATAGTTTGCAACAACTCGCAATTTCTGAAATTGTTGCTTCGTTTGCGCTTCTATTTTGACTATGCGGTTATCATATCTTTTCAGCGCTGCTTTTGTGATACGTTTGCGTAACACATTGTTTTCAACAAATTCACGCGCTGTACCTGCTGCTTGTCTAGTAATTACGTTTATCTGTTTCTCTAGTTTCTTGACTTCTCCCTGGGTGTTGTTACGTAATGTTTTGGTCTCGCCCCGAGTGTCATTACGCAATGTTTGTACGTCCGCTTGTACCTTGTCAATGTCTGTTCTCAATTGATTGTGACCTGTTACTAAGTTTCCTATCACTTCTCGATATTATTTTGCCTCTGCTTCAATATGACTTAGGTGTAACTGAATTTTTTTGTTTTGTTCTTTAATCTCACGCATTTGTCTCGTGGTTTCTGCATTCTGTATTTGAATTTGGTTCGCTATTTCTTTATTTTGCCTTGTCATGGTTTCCGTAATTTGTTGTAATAATTCTGCCAGATTTGTGGGTTCTATTGCGTTTTCTTCCGACGTCCTACGCTCTGTGTTTTCGCCTAAGTGTTCGCAACCGATTGCATTGAACTGTGCGGTGACACGTTTCTGCTCGCATTCCTTGTACTCTGTGCTGAGGGAGCTCTGATTACTTGTACTATGGATTCAACGTATTCCTGACGCAAGTTAGAATCCTCATCGATTGTCTCTCTCTACTTTTACTTTCCTGCTCCTCTGTCGTATGCTGACTTACGTTTTCTATGCCTTGACGTACATTATCCTCGTTATGGTGCGTTATATGTGCTATTTCTCACGATACTGCATCGTCTGTTGTACTGTCCTCTATTCTCTGTCCATTTTCATGCTGGGTCTCTACCTCAATTCGGTCAAGGTCTCGATCTGCCATTGCTAATCTTTCTGAATCCCTTATTTTCTGTTTTAAAAGCAATTCATGCGCCCTACTTCGCGCCAACATGCGCTCATACGATCTCACGCGTTTCATAAACTTTTTGCATACACGACTTGACAATCCATTCACTTACTTGTTGGGTCAGAACCAACTTGTCAACGATGTATCCGCCACCTGTGCGCTTGCATTGGAGAGAAAACTTAACTCTAACAATATTAAAATTCATAACTTGTTATGCTATTGTCTCTGCTAGAATGTCTCACGTTGTATTGAATACTTTCTTACTATCTATCGCTGCAGCTACTGTTTTCGACTATTTATAACTTTAGGAAAAAAAATTTTGTAACAAAAACTTTTCAACAAGATATTTTTCTGACCTAGTTAGGCATGTGGTCGAACTTCAATCATGGTATTTTACCATCCTGGAAGGGTCGCCATTCTCTAACATTCTGCATGGTGTCTGTTTGTTCTAAGACTTGTCTCCCTACCACTTTCGCGCAATGAGGCTCTGAATGTCTTTTTTAGGTAATTGACTAGTTTGAACTTGGGACCTGTTGCTGGTAAGGAGACGCCAGACCACACGTGGCATGTAGAGTTCAGAAGAGTTCAGTGAGACTAGAGATGATATAACCAAATACTTAATGATTTCAGCGTCAGCTCCACTGCACTCCCTGTAAAAGAATCTTAATACTAACTAAATTTAGTGGAAGAGGTTCAAGGCTTTCCTATTTTTAGTTATCTGGTAAATTAACGTTCGAAAAAGCAGTTAAGTTTACCATTGGAAATTTTATTCTACTCACATAAACATTGTTTATAAATGGCACTATTGATAAAAGGAAATATTTTAATACAGGATGGTAAAAACCAACTGCATTCAACAAAAACGTGAAAGAATATTCCCTGAGTGGGTTTCCAAGTTCTACAATGGATCGAAGGATGACCTATGCCATATCACATTATAATCTAGGTTTAAATTAAGTTTCACAAAAGAAAAAACTATCAAAATGGTCTACAGTGACCCTCAATTATCTTTAATTACTTATCTAACTTGTCGTAAATTACAGGGTCTGATGTGGCTTCTCAATAATTATATAACAGAAAAATCATCGCGTTTCAGATTTTAACTTACGCACCAAATGTGAATACCATGAGCTTCAATTGACGATCGACACTAGTATTACGTAAAAAGGGGATGTAACAGATGAGACTTCTGCAGTTCTGAGTGAAGCCTTATGAGCTCAAAAATGTGGCACCATGTGCGTTCGTTACCTTGTCGGTGTTCGTCAGGGGGCGGCGGGTGGCACAGCTCCATGCACCTCGCCGTCTCGGAAGCAACTGTCTCCTAACTTCTCCTTACTACAATTTACCAAAGTTGGTTTAAAAAAAAACTATCTGGCTGTGTTTTCATCTGACCAATCAGGGCCTCAATGTTAACCTTAAGCTCTGCCTACAAAAATTCTGTCTATCCAATGAGAAACATTATACTTTTTGTGGTGGGGCAATTTTTTTAACGTTTTCAACGAAACAGAGACGCGAAAAAGTCTCACGCTAAAATTTGCAGCTGGTGTGGCCCTTTTAGTGTTATCGTAAGATCTATTCTGTTCTTCTGGGGGCCTCTATCTTTTAACATGGGCTGGGGGGTGGTCCTGGTGGTTGGCTGGCGACGTGAGTGTCCGTGCCTTATCATAGGGCCTTCTAGCTTAACACGGTTCTGCTCACGGCTTCTGTTCTCGTTTCTTCCCTCGGAACTGCGTCTGTTTCACGGTGGGAAGGTATGACATGCATTTTGGCGTTCTTGTGTTAGTCTGTGGTATTCCATTTGCTCACTCGTTGATCGTATTATTTTGGTTAATTTAGTGTCAGGATTTATTCGGAGCTATGTGTCATACTGCCAGCTTTGCTTATCATGTCAGGGTTTTCATGGAAGGTGTTGGATTTGCCTGAGACCTTATAACTTTCTCGGAATTTATGGTGAAAGGATAGGACTGTGCTGATGGTTAACGACTCGTGTGAGTGAAATTTCTCTCGACAAGTTTGTTCCTTGACTGCACACACTATAATGTTACTAATACTGTGGCATGCCTACTATACAGGTACAAAATTCTGGCTGGATCTTACCTTGCGAAGTGTTGCTTGTGGTGTGATGTAGTGTTAATTATGAGATCCACTATTGGCAACGGGCTCTACTTGATTAGCGAGCAGCTTGAATAAATTTGGGCCACACAATATTCTTCATTAGTTACGAAATCTTCTTGCGACCATGTACTGTGGCCACATACTTACCCGTTCACTTATAATTTGCCTGGCCACATACTACAACAACATTTTGGACGCTCAATATTGCGGCATTTGCGCGCCAACACGTACGGTTTTTCTACGCTGCAGATCCTTTGTGACTACTCTGCCTTCATCTGTGTCACTGTTCGTACTAGCGCCAAAGATGTTAGTATTCCAAGAAAGATATTGTCAGTGCTTTATGCAATAAAAGATTCCCTGACATGGGCAGCGTGTTTACTACAATGATTTGACATAAATAGTTCTTACGCCTAGTATCAACATACATTACATTTTCATAAACACTAATTACTGGCAAAATACATTAGTACATATATTTGCAAATAATGGTTACAAACTCGAGAAATCAAGTCACTGAAAAATACGTGAAGCACTGGGTCTTAGTGTTACACTATGAAAAATTCTTTGAGAAAGGTCTTTGGTCAGAAGACTTTGGCAGTGTAACACAAGTCTAAGAAGCGGCTGCCTCCGTTGGTTGGGTCTTTGGTTGGCTGAGTCCTGCCGACCTTTGCTCTCCGATAGTTTTGGTATTTACGTTTCCAGTGCATGGTACTGCAGTCTTCATGCACCGTAGGTATATGGGAAGTTCTTTGTATTTACTCTCTTGTGACTATGTGGAATGCCGTTATTTTGTGCTGGTAGAGGCAAACGACCAAGGAAATGCCTCATTAACAACTGTGCTTGTGAGGACTGCAGGGACCGCTAGCTGCTCCACCCATATAAAGAGGAGATTAAAGAGGGAGTAGAAAAATACAGCTGCAAGTACTTCCAAAAGACGTGAAAGAAGAAGAAGAAAATTTAATTTTTGGGTGATATTGTCAAGCAGATTGTCAGGAGACTGACACATAATTCCAGGTAACTCCTGTTTCTTATTTTGCGTTGTCAATACCGCAGAAAGCGACGTTGTCTACTATGTTACATCTTTGCCCCATTTGGTTTGATAAGATTCCCTTCTGGCAGCATGTGGTTGAATTTGTTTTGTTGGCGTTGACCCGTTGTTTATGCAACTACTTCTTTTCCGGTACTATAGTTGGAAACAACTGGCTCTAAACGTCTATTTTCGTCAAATTATATTATTGGTCATGCTGAGATAATCTGTTCATACGATTGTTTACAGACTCGCTTGCCGTAGCTTATACTACGTATACTTTTGTGCAGAGACGTCAGCTGTCGAACTGTTCTTTCGCTGCCACAAGGCGGCCATTCAGGCCCGGTACCACTACCTTGTCGCGTCCACTGTCGCATCGTCTGCGCAAATATTAGCTACCTTCTTTTCTGTGCTCCCTACCAACGCTGTATTCCTTCAGTGTAATGAATTGTTAGTACGTAGCCCTAAGGAGCATCAGTGTTACTACGACAAAAGTTTAGTAAAAATATTTAACTATAATCCACTAACAACTATGGATATTCAGCTAACTGTTTGAGTCCCAATAATATAAAAAAAATTCTAATTTTTCACAAAATTGACCTTTACCCACATCTCGAAACTTCCATAAACTCAAAATGCCTAAAATGATTTATGCTCCTATCTATCAAGCAAAATTACGCCAAAATTTTACTAAATTTGTATAAAAAGTACATACTGCTCTGGGGCTTCATTTCTAAATGTCTCATGAAAGCAGTGGTACAGACACAAATTTACGTTACAATAACTTTAGACATGCTCACTGTCAATGACCTCCTCAATCTGGGCACAGTAAAAAAAAAAAAAAAAAAAAAAAAAAAATCACACGTCACAACCAAGTACAATTAGGTAGCACGATCTCCACGGTGACTGTTGATTTCAACTGACTGCAACAATGCACTACATTCGTAAAGGCACCTTAGTGTACCACTAGACATCTATGTCTTGCAACAGCATCGGTGGTTTCATGCGAAAGGCATTGGAAAAAAGTGGCAATCTGCATAAGATTACATTGTATCGCTATGTCACAGCCGGAGTGTCAGGATGGTGACCTTATTTTTGCTTTAGATCCTTTGAGTTCGAAAAAAAACTATTGTATTGCCGGCACTGTTGTGTCCTATTGCCATAGCCATAAAATGAAATGCAATCTATCCAAGTGAAACTTATTTCTATAGTTCTACATAAAATACTCCTTGCTGTGGAGCCATTAATAATTAAAATTAGAGAACATTCTGTGTTCTTTGAACAACTTACACACACTTCGTTACAAGTGTGACTGCAAGTGTGGATGCTCTGATGCTGAAGTAAGTTCGTACGGTGAAATGGCACATTATACGGATCCAGGAACAAAGTTTTCCTGAATCTCAGTTTGGTATTATAAAGTTATCAATCACCTAATTTGAGCAAGGGAGTTACACCTCTCAGCAACAAGCAAATAACAGACCCCAGGAGACTTCCGCTCTACAGTACAACAGGGTGCAGCGACGAAAAAATACACCTAAACGCAAAAACGTTATAGAAACAACAGTTTCACAATAAAGAAGAAACGTTTAGCCGTCGAAGGTATTAAATGCAATACTAATATTACACACATACAATATCTTTTCCAAAAATTCTCACGAATGTGTCTGACGTAGCAGTAGCTGTACAATCAAAATCGTCATTCAGTCCAGTGGCGCACAATGCCGTTACACCTGTCATTCTTTTAAAATTAATGCTAACAGAATGTGATTTCTGCAGTAACATTTACTGTGTGTGCGGACATAAAAGCTTTTTAAAGTAACAAACAGTTCCCTATATTTCATCATCCAGAATAGCCGAACACTTCCATCAGCAAACTATTGACGATGTGTAGAAAAAGTACAACTGCAATCCATGTCACTACAAGGCATGCCAACTTAAAATAAATGTGTGTTAAGAGTCTAAAATGTTGTTGTGTATGCATGCGGCAGCCAACGGTCCAAGACCTGCTCCGTACTGCCCAAACGCAACTGACCGCGACCTATACTTTCACCTACGTGTCCTGTCGCAGAACGGATGCACTATGCATACAGCATGTAAAGAAAACATCAGCATGAACTAATGCCAAGTCGCTATCGGGTTCCCAGCCTGCAACGAAAGAAGGCTAAGTCAGGATAAGAATGTTTTTATTATAATTGTCACAAACCACATACATTGCGTTTTGTTTAATTGTGACTGACCACTATTCATATGGTGCCGATATTTGCACTAGAAGTCTAGCCACTAATTACTCCTGCCTGGGGAAAACTGTTGCCAATGAAGCGATTAACTGATAACGACTCACCAGTTTGTACAATGCTGTAGTCAACATAGGCAAACCTAACCGCGATCTCACGCATCATGGTTGCCGAGGAACAACCCAAACCCAATTTCTTTCTCATTTATCTGGCGGCCTTCGCGTTTTTGTGTAGCAACTGTCGAAAGGCAAGGCCTTAAGTGCTTGTACGAATGGCCAATCAGGGACGGGTTTCTCCTACCACGCAGCTTTAGCTCTAATGTAATTTTCTGTTAACTGCGGATTCGAAAAAGCCATTTTTCCACTTGAAATGATGGGGAACGTCTCTCTTTACCCTTCTTATTAAGTGTGATATACACAGTTTAAATGTCAGGGTGTGTTTCTTTGGCTTAATCTTTGGCGAACTCAGGAAGCTACTTAGGTGCTCAATACCACCAGAACCGTTGGCGACCCGACCCCCACGTGATGACGGTCGATTCTGGCGGCAGCTTGCCTAGGGTCATATTGTCCATTCACTAAGAGCCTTTGCGGTCTTCAAATCCTCGGCCAGTATACCTGACCGATACTTCCGAGTTCTGCACCAGCGTTCACCTCATCTTTGACGTAACCACAGCAGCTCACGTCAAACTTGTTGCCTTCTTACATACGTATTCAATTCCATAACAGCGTCCTGGACGGGTTACAACGTTTGTCGCCTTTAAACCGTTCGTCTGATTCGCCACTGAGTCAGAACTATGGCAGGTATCAACTAGCTAACGATCATATCCAAGCAAGTGAAAAAATAAAACACCGGGAAACCCACAGTGTACTTTAACCGGGTGTTACCATGTACAGATACCTTTCTCGCTCCTGGTATTGAGTGAAATTTGACCGTAAGTTCAATTTAAAAAAATTAATTTCAGTTAAGGTTATTCCTATAATTATTACGTACTTATGCGACAATTTTCTGTCTTTTATTTATGTATTCCATGGTGGTTTTCCCAGGGCGATTACATATTTTGAAAGAATGAAAATAATTAGAACGTAGGCTATTTAGTAATACTGTAAGTCAACGAAATTCTTCGTGTGATGATTAATCGTTTATGAATTTGTTTTAACAAAAATTAGTGGTTGTATTTCTTGAATAAATTTTCATGCCATTATCGTATCAAAGCATCACGAGGTTAGAACAGACATGATAACAAGTTCAATGAAATAATTGACATCTATAAGTACTCTTTATGGGTAGGTGGCAGTATAATACAGTGTGTTCCAAAATCTTCTCAACTTTGATCACATGTATTTCAGAAATGAGGATAGGTAGAAGGTTTACGTGGCTGCATAACGTTCACACATACCTGAAGTTTTGGTGGTCGTTTCTCAATGTGTATGCCAACTGTTGTACGCAGGATATCTAAGCGATATTCCAATTCATCCCATGTCCTCATTAACTCGTACAATTGCCGCTCTGATGTGAGCTCGGAGTTCTTACACGTCCCGCACCGGGGTCTAGTAGGTAGCATTCTTCACTAAATTTCAAAGAAAAATATCGAATGGGGTAGCGTCTGGAGACCAGCAAATGGGTCTAGCCTTCGTAACGATCGAGGCGCATGAGGAGGGCACCATCTTGCTGCAGCATGACGTCAGGTTGCAGTTCGTCGACCTGTGGTAATGCAAACTGTTCCAAGAGATCCATATAAATAGTCGTCATTATTGAAACCTCTGCGAAGAAACACGGTCCCACCTCACAGTCACGAAGCAGACCACACCACATGTTTACCTTTGACTGTTGCGCAGAAGTACATGCTAAACTGAGGGTTCTCAGAGCCCCCGATCTCACACTGTGCCAGTTAACCTTTCCGAACACATGAAAGCAAGCTTCGTCACATCATCGATGTGACTCGGAATCTCAATTTCAAATTCTTTGCACATTGGCCGGTCACCAGGCTAAAGTGCATGCAGCAGCTGCACTTTATAGTCATGAAACTTCAATCTCTTGTATAGTATCCTGTGCACCATTGTCGGTGATAGCTGCAACTGTCAAGAAGATCTGTTAAAATTCATGGTGATACCTTCAGCTGTTCTTCATTTTGCACTATTTGCTACTAGTTTCGGTCAACGACCATTATCGGTAGGAAAGCTATGCCATAATTTTAACAAAAGTAATTTGTTCTTTTGTTTAAATTATGGTATAACTTTCCTGGGTTTAAGCCAGCTAACCTTGATAATGTCACTGACCGAAACTAGTGGCAAACTGTGCAAAATAAAGCACAGCTGGAGGTTTCACCATGAATTTTAACAATTATTTGACGGCTGAATATCCGCACCTACAAACATACATAAAGTCAACAAAATTGACGGACAAATTTGGTTGAGTTTCGCGTAAATGACTGTTACATCGATCCCACATCTACATCACTACTGCTTGGCCGCTCAGAACTTGTCCTCTTCGCGATACATTCAGATTCGTTGAACCTCGTATACCACAGTTGGTCGGACGTGATGGTGGTGTGCGTGGCGTGAGCGATACCGAGGATGTTACCGAAGTGGGGGCCTTAGAGGGAGCCTTTAGCGATTTATTCAGACATCAATGTTGCGTCCCTGCGTCATCACGGCACAGGAGGGCTGAAAAATATAAACAGCTTTCGCTGCTTCAAATCGTGTACAAATTTCGTGGAATGGTTTTGAACGGTCCCTAGAGATTCCACGCTGTATACCAGATCAAATATTTACGGTCGCTGTGCGCTCCAAAGGGATCAGATCATATTCAATAGGGTTACAGCCCCACGACATCCTTATGGTAGAGTTGATCGTCAGGGGGTCGGCAACAGTGTCGAATGTTGGTAAGAACATCGTGCTGTTACTCATCACGCAGTGAACGGTCGTTTTCGACAGCGAAATGTGTGAAAATCAACGCCCCAAGCGAATGGGTCGTTTCATTGAGGACTTTTCGTGTCGATTCTGAGCGATGGTCTGTCTGAAATGTCTTCCTCCGCCATCCATAAGGAAACTGCTTAGGAGTCGTGGCTGGAACTCCATCTCAGAGGCGTCGAAGGAAGGGGTGAAATGTGGGTAAGAGGGGTCTTTCCACCGTGTGACACGTCCACGGTGGCATTGGACAGAATTGCTGCGAAATGTGACGGCAATGTGACAGGAGTTACCCCACACTAAAGCTCACATAAACTTCTGAGCTGTGACCTTTTTTTCCCAACAACTTGCTGTTTGAAGCTTCGCCGAGGCCGAGTGTGACGTCACAGGGCGTCACGCTATTGCGACACTAACTACAGAGGAAGGTACATTCGAGTCAAATTTCAAATAAAAAAAAGTGACAGTTTTTTGTCCATTATATTGTTTTTGCAGCAGGACTGCTTCGCCGGTAAGGGTAGGTGAGGAGGTAGCACTAACTCGGCGGAACGAGGGCACGTGAGATTGTTGATCTGTATGTACGATGTGCATGTTAAGCTCGGCAGTCGTTCTTGGTGTAATTCGAAAGCAGTACTCTATGTTCTCGCACCCTCTCAATTCCTGTTGCTCTCCCATGGTCATCCTACATCGGGTCGATAAGAATTATACGAGTTGAAATTTGTTTCATTCAATTGACCATAAAGTTTTGGTGAATATTTCACACTGCCACTTTCACATTTCGATACTTAATTTCAACAACTGGAATATTTGTGGCAGAGAATTATTCGTGATCCTTCTTCATACAATACAGGCTTATGTTCTGTCTGTCAACGATCGACTGATGGAAAATAAATCCACTGCATACTTAACAGTCCGTCATCACATTTTTTGAAATTTTAAATACCTTCTACTACGCGCTAAAGCAGCACAAAATTACTTTAGTATCATATAAATATTTCTCTTTCATTCTACTATATCTAAAATCGTATTTAGAGTCAAAAGCTAATCAATATCCATCTTTTGCTACTCTTTTACCCCTAATTTCATCTATAGTTCTTCACATTCTTTGTCATTGTTTGGCCCTATCATTACTCCCTCAAACCGTTGCCTCCAAGTCAACCACTCCTTGGTACCGTGAAAATGTCGCACTAACATGTTCCTCATAGACGTCCTTACTCGCCGGCCGCTACCGGTTCTACGCGCTTCAGTGTGGAACGCGCGACCGCTACGGTCGCAGGTTCGAATCCTGCCTCGGGCATGAGTGTGTGTGATCTCCTTAGGGTAGTTAAGTTTAAGCAGTTCTAAGTTCCTCCCACCCGTTGGTTGGGAGGCTTGCGTGCCTCAGCGATAAAGATGACTGTACCGTAGGTGCAACCACAGCGGAGGGGTATATGTTGAGAGGCCAGACAAACGTGTGGTTCCTGAAGAGGGGCAGCAGCCTTTTCATTAGTTGCAGGGGCAACAGTCTGGATGATTGACAGTCTGGCCTTGTAACTAATCAAAACGGCCTTGCTGTGCTGGCACTGCGAACGGCTGAAATCAAGGGGAAACTACAGCCGTAATTTTTCCCGAGGGCATGCAGCTTTACTGTATCATTAAATGATGATGGCGTCCTCTTGGGTAAAATATTCCGGAGGTAAAATAGTCCCCTATTTCGGATTTCCGGGTGGGGACTACTCAAGAGGATGTTCTTATCAGGAGAAAGAAAACTGGCGTTCTACGGATCAGAGCGTGGAATGTCAGATCCCTTAATCGGGCAGGCAGGTTAGAAAATTTAAAAAGGGAAATGGATAGGTTAAAGTTAGATATAGTGGGAATTAGTGAAGTTTCGTGAATGGCGGAACAAGACTTTTGGTCAGGTTCTGAGGTGTGGGGTTGATCTGTTATTCTGGGCAACGGATTAATCTGAGATATACGCTGTGGCTCCTGCAAGACGCAATTTCCACCCCCATACGACTACAGAAGTCAGACAGACGCTCCTAACGTTCTAAAGAGAAATGCCTGAAAAGCTTTCAGCAATAAATATCTTCTGGAGTCATCCGCTATAAGGAAATGACACAAAAATTCACAAAATTTCTTACATAACTAGTGGGATACTTGGGTACTGGAGTAGTGCTAGTTGTTGTTGTTGTTGTGGTCTTCAGTCCTGAGACTGGTTGGATGCAGCTCTCCATGCTACCCTATCTTGTGCAAGTTTCTTCATCTCCTAGTACCTACTGCAACCTATATCCTTCTGAATCTGCTTAGTGTATTTATCTCTTGGTCTCCCTCTACGATTTTTACCCTCCACGCTACCCTCCAATGCTAAATTTGTGATCCCTTGATGCCTCAGAACATGTCCTACCAACCGGTCCCTTCTTCTCGTCAAGTTGTGCCACAAACTCCTCTTCTCCCCAATTCTATTCAATACCTCCTCATTAGTTATGTGATCTACCCATCTCATCTTCAGCATTCTTCTGTAGCACCACATTTCGAAAGCTTCTATTCTCTTCCTGTCCAAATTATTTATCGTCCATGTATCACTTCCATACATGGCTACACTACATACAAATACTTTCAGAAACGACTTCCTGACACTTAAATCTATACTCGATGTTAACAAATTTCTCTTCTTCAGAAACGTTTTCCTTGCCATTGCCATTCTACATTTTATATCTTCTCTACTTCGACCATCATCAGTTATTTTGCTCCCCAAATAGCAAAACTCCTTTACTACTTCATGTGCCTCATTTCCTAATCTAATTCCCCTCAGCATCACCCGACTTAATTCGACTATATTCCAATATCCTCGTTTTGCTTTTGTTGATGTTCATCTTATATCTTCCTTTCAAGACACTGTCCATTCCGTTCAACTGCTCTTCCAAGTCCTTTGCTGTCTCTGACAGAATTACAATGTCATCAGCGAACCTCAAAGTTTTTATTTCTTCTCCGTGGATTTTAATACCAACTCCGAATTTTTCTTTTGTTTCCTTTACTGCTTGCTCAATATACAGATTGAATAACATCGGGGAGAGGCTACAACCCTATCTCACTCCCTTCCCAACCATTGCTTCCCTTTCATGTCGCTCGACTCTTATAATTGCCATCTGGTTTCCGTAAAAATTGTAAATAGCCTTTCGCTACCTGTATTTTACCCCCGCCACCTTTAGAATTTGAAAGAGAGTATTCCAGTCAACATTGTCAAAAGCTTTCTCTAAGTCTACAATTGCTAGAAACGTAGGTTTGCCTTTCCTTCATCTTTCTTCTCAGATAAGTCGTAAGGTCAGTATTGCCTCACGTGTTCCAATATTTCTACGGAAGCCAAACTGATCTTCCACGATGTCCGCTTCTACCAGTTTTTCCATTCGTCTGTAAAGAATTCGCGTTAGTATTTTGCAGCTGTGACTTATTAAACTGATAGTTCGGTAATTTTCACATCTGTCAACACCTGCTTTCTTTGCGATTGGAATTATTATATTCTTCTTGAAGTCCGAAGGTATTTCGCCTGTCTCATACATCATCCTCACCAGATTGTAGAGTTTTGTCAGGACTGGCGCTCCCAAGGCCGTCAGTAGTTCTAATGGAATGTTGTCTACTCCCAGGGCCTTGTTTCGGCTCAGGTCTTTCAGTGCTCTGTCAGACTTTTCACGCAGTTTCGTATCGTCCATTTCATCTTCATCTACATTCTCTTCGATTTCTATAATATTGTCCTCAAGTACATCGCCCTTGTATAGACAGACCCTCTATATATTCCTTCCTCCTTTCTGCTTTCCCTTCTTTGGTTAGGACTGATTTTCCATCTGAGCTCTTGATATTGATACAAATGGTTCTCTTTTCTTCAAAGGTCTCTTTAATTTTCCTGTAAGGGTTATCTATCTTACCCCTAGTGAGATAAGCCTCTACATCCTTACATTTGTCCCCTAGCCATCCCTGCTTAGCCATTTTGCACTTCCTGTCGATCTCATTTTTGAGACGTTTGTATACCTTTTTGCCTGCTTCATTTACTGCATTTTTATATTTCCTCCTTTCATCAATTAAATTCAATATTTCTTCTGATACCCAAGGATTTCTACTAGCCCTCGTCTTTTTACCTACTTGATCCTTTGCTGCCTTCAACACTTCGTCCCTCAGAGCTACCAATTCTTCTTCTACTGTACTTCTTTCCCCCACTGATGTCAATTGTTCCCTTATGCTCTCCCTGAAACTCTGTACAATCTGTGGTTTAGTCAGTTTATCCAGGTCCCATGTCCTTAAATTCCCACCTTTTTGCAGTTTCTTCAATTTTAATCTGCAGTTCATAACCAATAGATTGTGGTCAGAGTCCACATCCACCCCTGGAAATGTCTTACAATTTAAAACCTGGTTCCTAAATCTCTGTCTTACCATTATATAATCTATCTGATACCTTTTAGTATCTCCGGGATTCTTCCATGTATACAACCTTCTTTTATGATTCTTGAACCAAGTGTTAGCTATGATTAAGTTATGCTCTATGCAAAATTCTACCAGACGGCTTCCTCTTTCATTTCTTAGCCCCAATCCATATTCACCTACTATGTTTCCTTCTCTCCCTTTTCCTACACTCGAATTCCAGTCACCCATGATTATTAAATTTTCGCCTCCCTTCACTACCTGAATAATTTCTTTTATCTCATCATACATTTCATCAATT
Source organism: Schistocerca serialis cubense (assembly GCF_023864345.2). Taxonomy (NCBI): domain Eukaryota; kingdom Metazoa; phylum Arthropoda; class Insecta; order Orthoptera; family Acrididae; genus Schistocerca; species Schistocerca serialis. The sequence goes on from NC_064641.1 coordinate 423,123,036, forward strand.
TCTTCATCATCTGGAGAGCTAGCTGGCATATAAACTTGATACTACTGTAGTAGGCATGGGCTTCGTGTCTATCTTGGCCACAATAATGCGTTCACTATGCTGTTTGTAGTAGCTTCATTATTAAACCTACTCCTGCATTACCTCTATTTGATTTTGTATTTATAACCCTGTATTCACCTGACCAAAAGTCCTGTTCCTCCCGCCACTGAAATTCGCTAATTCCCACTATATCTAACTTCAGCCTATCCATTTCCCTTTTTAAATTTTCTAACCTACCTGCTCGATTAAGGGATCTGACATTTCACACTCCGATCCGTAGAACGCCAGTTTTCTTTCTCCTGATAACAACGTCCTCCTGAGTAGTTCCCGCCCGGAGATCCGAATGGGGGACTATTTTACCTCCGGAATATTTTACCCAAGAGGACGCCATCATCATTGAACCATACAGTAAAGTTGCATGCCCTCGGGAAAGATTACTGCTGTAGTTTCCCCTTGCTTTCAGCCGTTCGCAGTGCCAGCACAGCAAGGCCGTTTTGATTATTGTTACAAGGCCAGATCAGTCAATCATCCAGACTGTTGCCCCTGCAACTACTGAAAAGGCTGCTGCCCCTCTTCAGGAACCACACATTTGTCTGGCCTCTCAACAGATACCCCTCCGTTGTGGTTGCACATACCGTATGGCCATCTGTATCGCTGAGGCACGCAAGCCTCCCAACCAACGGGAAGGTCCATGGTTCATCTGAGAAACCACAATGACACTTTTAGTTATGAATTGAACAAGTTATATCCTGGTTCTTTTTGGAATGTGAAGTTACCTCTCAAGGATGGGATTCGCTAATGACATTTCTATACAAAATTTAAGATGGTTGTTGACTTTTCAGAATGGTTGAGAGGCGCGTACCGCAACTTGAATAATTATTCTTTAGAATGTTGCTAGGTACGGTCGAGGCTGTCGCGTGTGAAATGCAGTGAAGTGTACTGTTGTGGAGGAAATATGGGGCTCGCAATAGCTGTAGCACACAATACCGTAAGCTGTGATGACTGCTGTCTGCGCTGCTCGCTGCTGACAAATAAGATAACTCTCGTTCTATCTGGATTGACCTTCGCCAATCAAACTCTCCCTACGCCTTGATGAAGTCAAGGATTCCTATTCATCCCTAGTCTAACTATTGGCGTGGTACACTGGTCAGATAATCAGTCCACTGCGATGCCACTCAAAATTCGCTCGCTGATGTTTAACTATAACTCTGTCCATTCACACCGCACAATAAGTGTGTCGGCCAACACAGTGAACAACGCTTAATCGAAAGGACTCAATATAGAGAAGTACTTCAATTCGCTCTCAACAGAGGTGCTCTCCCAGTGAAGTACTGAGGACAGACTCGTTCCTCGCTCCAAGAGCGACACGCCAGACTTGAAGGGGTGTATCTTTCGGTCTCTTCCATTATTCCTTCAGCTCAATGCGTCAGAAATATCGTCTGCCAATCAGCATTGCTCTTCTAAAACGGGAGAATGACGTTTCGTTTAAGGCGACCAGTCCGGAAACCTGTAGCATTGGCTTTTGGCGTTTGCTGTCTCCCTGTAAAAATCTCTGAAACTGTGTGCTATGTGTAAAGAACGCGTAGGATGGCCGCTCCCACACAATGTAGCGGAATTTGCTTTTAAGCTGAACATGGGGTCGTTCCCCCTTTTCACTCGGGCCCAAGCTGTCCGCTACATGGGCGGTCACTGGCCGACATAGGCTGCGTCGTCCACTGAAGGGACCGGCCTCCCGGTGTGTGATCTACCTCTCTCGAACTAATAGCTCCTGTGACCATCGTGTCTGGAATGTATGTGTGTACGACAGCCTCGAGTATTTCAACCAAGGTGCGCTTACTTGTTATTTGGATTTCGTTTACGTGAATTCATACAACATTGACTGTATCTTATCGAGTTTGGGTTCGAATGAAGCATCTTGATGTGCGGAATATGATTGTGGGGGCGGAATATGTAAGCAATGAAGGTCAGGAGACCACGACGTCTTACAAGGTGAATATAGGGTTATAAACACAAAATCAAATAGGGGTAAGGCAGGAGTAGGTTTAATAATGAACAAAAAAAAATAGGAGTGCAGGTTAGCTACTACAAACAGCATAGTGAACGCATTATTGTGGCCAAGATAGACACGAAGCCCATGCCTAACGTAGTAGTACAAGTTTAGATGCCAACTAGCTCTCCAGATGATGAGGAAGTTGATGAAATGTATGATGAGATAAAAAAAATTATTCAAGTAGTGAAGGGAGACGAAAATTTAATAGTCATGGGTGACTGGAATTCGAGAGTAGGGAAAGGGAGAGAAGGAAACATATTGGGTGAATATGGACTGGCGGTGAGAAATGAAAAAGGAAGCCGCATGCTAGAATTTTGCACGGATTATAACTTAATCATAGCTAACACATGGTTCAAGAATCATAAAAGAAAGTAGTATACATGGAAGAATTCCAGAGAAACTAGAAGGCATCAGATAGGTTATATAATGGTAAGACAGAGATTTAGGAACCAGGTTTTAAATTGTAAGACATTTCCAGGGGCAGATGTGGATTCTGACCGCAATCTATTGGTTATGAACGGTAGAACAAAACTGAAGAAACTGCAACAAGGTGGGAATTTAAGGAGATGGGACCTGGACAAACTGAAAGAACCATAGGTTGTACAGAGTTTCAGGGAGAGCACAAGGGAACAATTGAGAGGAATGGGGGAAAGAAATACAGTAGAAGAAGAATTGGTAGCTTTGAGGGATGAAATAGTGAAGGCAGCAGCGGATCAAGTAGGTAAAAAGTGTAACATTGACGATAAATAGTTTGGACAAGCAGAGAATAGAAGCTTTCAAAATGTGGTGCTACAGACGAATGCTGAAGATTAGGTGGGTAGATCACATTGCTAATGAGGAGGTATTGAATAGAATTGGGGAGAAGAGGAGTTTGTGGCACAACTTGACAAGAAGAATTGACTGGTTGGTAGGACATGTACTGAGGCACCAAGAGATCAGAAATTTAGCATTGGAGGGCAGCATGCAGGGTAAAAATCGTAGAGGGAGACCAAGAGATGAATATACTAAGCAGATTCAGAAGTACATAGGTTGCAGTAAGTACTGGGAGATGAAGAAGCTTGCACAAGGTAGAGTAGCATGGAGAGCTGCATGAAACAAGTCTCAGGACTGAAGACCACAACAACAACAACAACAACTTCTGTTCGCACCTAAGTGTTTCCTTTTCAGTGAGCGAAGTACTCAAAATATCTTCTTCAGGTGGCCAAACAATAACTGAAGTTAACCATTTGACATTCTTAAGACTGAAAAACTTTCTTGGAACTAACAAATTTACGATCTTGGGCAGATACACTGGTATCTTCAGTAGAACAGGAATCTTCATTTCCTCTGACACTGAGACGAAATCGCTTGTCCACTTTGCTTACTTTAACTGCATTATTTGCTATGATTGAGGCAAATCTATGGATTCACCAAAAAAATTCCGACCACAGAAAAGGGCTGTATCAGTTCGTGGACTTCGTGTAGACCATCGTTCTGCCATACCTGAAAAGATAGTCCATCAGGGGAATTGAGAATATTGATTTATTTAGAACAAACTAAAACATTCATTTAGTAAAAAACTAGCGGAGAAATGATGTGCAGGAAGATGGGTTTTATTTTCGACAGACCTCCAGCAGAACTTACACAAAAAATGCTTAATGATGCTCAAGTGTTCACTTCTAACTTGATGGGTTTCGTCGTAGCACCTCCCTTCTATTCTGTCAGGGGAGCCTCGCCGTAGTAAAAAATCTTTCCTCTTATGTGTTATTTTTTCTACACTCTAAGAAATTTCGGTTTTAATTAATCCTTTAATTTCCTTTGTTTATAAATTTCTAATCAATATGTAAACTATGTACTGACTCATTCCATGACTACTTAGTTCTGCCTCACATTGTCCTGTGATAATAAATATTGTTTTGTCGAAACATTTACGCAACTTGCCGTATGGGATGCATAGTTTATTTCCACCCACTAAACTTAAATTAATAAAAGATAGGGAAAGAAGGAGGACGCCGCAAAACTTACCTAAAGGCAGCTTTTAAAAACCACACCTGCATGTGGAGTGAGTAGGTCTCGATACGTTTCAAGAGGCTCGAAGTGACTCTGAGTTCTGTCATTACTGTAGTAGACTTCAAACGTAATGATTCATTATTCGTTCAGACGTAACTAAACAGTAGCTTGAAGCTGACATCTGTAAAGCTGATTACTGTGAAATTTAGAATACTACCAGCGCAGGTTTTGACTACGACAAATATTTGTGGCTTCATTCGCTGGGGCAATTTTCTTTGGGCTATACTGTATGTTAGACAAGATCCGTACGTGCGAGATAAAAGTGAATATGTATTGTGTCAGTCGCGGTATCGTCATCGAAGCTGTCGCTTGCATGTCATACGAAACAATACGATAAACCACGATGGCGAATAAAAATACGATAGAAATGCAATACACGGGGAGCATCAACAGGGACCGTGAATGCACCGTAGCGCACAGGTTGTCTCCCGCAGCAGACGTTGATGGACGCTCTCTAATCTGGTTTCCGGTCGGTCTGAGTTGTGCGCACCGCCGGCGGGCGTTTCTCTGCGCCGCTGGGCGTCCCTCCAAGCGGCGTACTTTATTGAACGCTAAAATAAAGCCGGGTGTTGCGGTAAGTGGCCACTATTTCAGAGGCCATCATCGCGGCCGAGATGCGCACGCAGCTGCCACAGATCTCGTTTTCTAGGTCGCTTGGCTTGGCAGGTAACTCTCCCAGACCCACCGAAGGCGGAGAGGAGAACAGTGTCGCTGGAAGCGGCGACGATAAATCGGCTCCAGCCGGATACGGCAGCACTACGTGCTTGATTTCCTTGGGGCTAAGACAAGTTAAACCATGATTTAAAAGTCAAGAAGTGCCAGAGGTCAGTGTTCGGTGAGGACAGGCATCTCCTCGTTGAATTCAATATGGGTATGAAAAAGACCAAATCTTGCCAATTTATCATACCTCATCTTCAGAGAATGATAAAATACTCCCCCAAGAAGCACGTGGATGACGCTGATACGACTGTTGCGCATACGAAACGTTGAAATTGAATACCTGAAAGTCTCAGACGGCCTCATCAGCTGGCTTGTGGTAAGACAATTCGAGCAACCCACACGTAGTGTTATCTAATAACTAGTAAGTGCGATAGTTAGGTCTGGTAGCACTTCATTTTTATTAATGAAAAAACTAAATAAATCAGAAAACTCCATGAGTAGTCTGGAAAACCAAGAGCCATTAAAACATGACTTTCTTTAATAAGATATATACTGAGTAATTAATTCCAAAGGGTCGCCATCAACATTACAATGAACTGGTCGATTGTCATGGCGGACGCATAGACAATAACTTCAACAGTGGTAGAAGAAAAATCAAAGTAGCATGACATCAAAAGAGTACACAATAGGAATGGAATTAGGAAGTGAAGAGTTGAACGATCATTAGAACAGTACCGAGAGCTGTAGCCGATAAAAGCATCAAATAATTGACTCGTGAGTGGTTATTGACTGAAAATCCTGAAGAAAAGAAAAAGTCGCCCCCACATGAAAAAATGCTGGGCCTCACGTAACATAAGCAGTCCCTCAGAAACACTAACTGATCTGTAGATAGTGGTTAGGCCTCTTTCTCTCCACTCTGCCACATAACCTGAAATTAAAAGCGCGCATCGTAATCGTATCATTGACGCACTAACCATAGCAGGAGGTGGTGGCACCCACCACAGAGGCGTGAGAGCTCTTGGTTGTAGCGGATCAACTGCATGAAGCCGAACTCATCATCTTGTCGATACCGACGTGTTGAACAATATCTAAGTCGCGAAAAAGTTAAACGTCTGAATAACTCGGCAGAAGGGCGAAGGCAAACCAGCTCTCAGTGTTATCATGTTCGCCCAGCACCCAACTGCCAAGATCTGCAAGTTCCTCCCCATCTCGCAACAACGCTTGCCAAAAACTTCTCCGAGACCAGTCAGCAAAAGAGGTTAAGTGAAACGCCAGTCCCAGATTTGGAAATTGGTTCGCTCCCTCCCACCATGTAATTGAACGTGCATCAGCCAGTGAAAATTGAGACGTGCATATCGACTGGACCTATCAATGTGCCGTGACGTAGTATCGATGCGGCTAAAGTCAGAGGTTGTACTCGTTCAGAGCACAGTAAAAGCCGCCTGCCCCTGAGCTTGAGAAGTAGGCTGTGGGCCGTCAACTGGAGTGGTTCCTTGTAGGGAGGTCTGACAGAATCATGTCTGGTGGACGCGGCAGTCGGTATTCGACAGTTGTTTTGATGCACCAGAAAGCGGCGAAAGCGGGCCAGCTCGTACCTGTGTTCGTCTGGGAGTGCACCACGAGTGTCTGAACTGTTACTGTGTTCTGCTTGATCGACCATGTCAACTGTTACCTGTTGTAGAAGCAACGAAACGTCTTGAGTGCGGGGCTTGCTTAACGTTATCGGCTGATGGTTTGTGTTTACTGACGGCTGGTTTCTGTCCTGACACCAACGGAATGCGTAATATAATTTTGATTCCAGAGTGCTAGAAAGATTGTTCGTTGGTTGATTTTGGGGGAGGGGACCAAACAGAAATGTCATCGGTCCCATCGGATTAGGGAACGATGGGGAAGGAAGTCGGCAGTGCCCTTTCGAAGGAACTGTCCTGGTAGTTACCTAAAGCGATTTACGGAAATCACCGAAAACCAAAATCAGGTAGGCCGGACGCGGGGTTGAAAGTCTTCCAGTTTGCTAACCACTGCGCCACTTCGTTCGGTGCTGAAAAGGTGGCTGTCGGGTCAAGGTACGGTAAGTGATGACGTATCCTTGTTTCATCATTTTCAAGAGTAAAGTTGTGGGTTATTCTCTTAGATAACAAGTTCGTAACGCTCCAACTTAAGTGGTGAAATTTTAAAAGGAACAAACAGTTGTCTCGTTAATGACAAAAAGCAGCAATTTAGGTGCTAAATTTTAAAGGAACCGACAGTCGTCGTGTTGTTCAATGTGGTTGTTGATTTCAAACTGAAATTATCTATTTTGTTACTTACGTAACAGCACTTAAGGAAAATAGGCCTATTATCCTGTAGTAAAACCAAAATCAGGTAGGCCGGACGCGGGGTTGAACGTCTTCCAGTTTGCTAACCACTGCGCCACTTCGTTCGGTGCTGAAAAGGTGGCTGTCGGGTCAAGGTACGGTAAGTGATGACGTATCCTTGTTTCATCATTTTCAAGAGTAAAGTTGTGGGTTATTCTCTTAGATAACAAGTTCGTAACGCTCCAACTTAAGTGGTGAAATTTTAAAAGGAACAAACAGTTGTCTCGTTAATGACAAAAAGCAGCAATTTAGGTGCTAAATTTTAAAGGAACCGACAGTCGTCGTGTTGTTCAATGTGGTTGTTGATTTCAAACTGAAATTATCTATTTTGTTACTTACGTAATAGCACTTAAGGAAAATAGGCCTATTATCCTGTAGTAAGTCATTTACAGCCCGTATCTAAAAATGTTTGATGTAATTAGTCTTGGCTCAGTATTGGTTCACGCGTTCTGTAAATTTAAAAGAGTTAGATCCCAGGTTATTTTGGAAAACTTGCTAAATTTCAGATTTAAATTTTTAATTCCGAAGGACTCGTGTTCATGCAATTTTAGTGTAAAAATTCTATTTGTCGTAGTAGAACTACCTTTAAACGTCCTATGCTGAAAGGGCTACTGCCGATGTTTTGTAGTCCACAGATTTCGCTCCGTTAAAATATAAATTTTCAAGGGGCTACTGTTTGGCATTGCGCAACCATTGTAGTGCATACTTATTACGTAGTGACATGAACTCTTGGTTGCTGGTTTTGGCTTAGGTTGAAGGTAATGCAGCGGCCGGCTACTTCGCAGATATGAAGCTGTACCCAATGGTTTTAGTCAAGGTGTCATTGTATGATGTTATGACTTTTTAAAAAAAAATATGTATGGCTAGTGCCTCGAAGTAACTGAATAAATCTTGCTAATTTTGTTAAGAACTTTCTAAGCGACATAGTACAACCAATCACTAATACTAACTTTTTTTTTGAGTGAAACTGTTCATGATCTGGAATCACGATATAAATAACACTGTTGAATGCTCTAAGCAGCAATGTATGTTTCTTAAATGTTAATAAATGGTTTGTAAATGTCCAGTGGGTTTCCAATCACAGATAGCTGTTCCAAGTTATCCAAGTCTAAAGCTTTTAAAAGGGTCGTTAGTTCCAAAGCAAATCCATCTGCTTTCACCAATCCCCACCATCACCCACTTATCAAAAAACCGCAGTTTCACTAGGTGGCACGGACAGTGTAAAGATTCCCACCGCCGCTTCTCCAGGATGGGAAATTGTGCAATTTTAGGAAGGCTGCGTGGCTCGTTACCACGGAGAATGTGGTGGGAAGATTTCTGAAGTGCACGTGTGGCAGCAATTCTGGCTGTGCAAGATAGAACCACGAGAGCAAACATAGCAGGAAGTCCCACTGTGGATGGCCAGAACTGCTCGTCGATGGCTTTAACAAGGACTGAGTCTCTACCTGACCAACGTTAAGGTACTGGTTGTTATTGTCCAGAAATTTCGCATGAGTGCCTTTGGACCTATCTCCCACTGACCAGATGCGGCCAGCATCTGTGTGCGGACCGCTGCTCGCTACAGGTCCGTATTCTCAGGAAGCCGGGTGTTAGGGATGCATTACTCTGCGAAGGGTGACAAGGTCGATGTTCCACAGTTACAGAAAATCCCACATGCCGAGGAGACAGACATTTTTTTTTTTTTTGCTCATCAGTCTACTGACTGGTTTGATGCGGCCCGCCACGAATTCCTTTCCTGTGCTAACCTCTTCATCTCAGAGTAGCACTTGCAACCTACGTCCTCAATTATTTGCTTGACGTATTCCAATCTCTGTCTTCCTCTACAGTTTTTGCCCTCTACAGCTCCCTCTAGTACCATATAAGTCATTCCCTCATGTCTTAGCAGATGTCCTATCATCCTGTCCCTTCTCCTTATCAGTGTTTACCTCTCCGATTCTGCGTAGAACCTCCTCATTCCTTACCTTATCAGTCCACCTAATTTTCAACATTCGTCTATAGCACCACATCTCAAATGCTTCGATTCTCTTCTGTTCCGGTTTTCCCTCAGTCCATGTTTCACTACCATACAATGCTGTACTCTAGATGGACATCCACAGAAATTTCTTCCTCAAATTAAGGCCGGTATTTGATATTAGTAGACTTCTCTTGGCCAGAAATGCCTTTTTTGCCATAGCGAGTCTGCTTTTGATGTCCTCCTTGCTCCGTCCGTCATTGGTTATTTTACTGCCTAGGTAGCAGATTTCCTTGACTTCATTGACTTCGTGACCATCAATCCTGATGTTAAGTTTCTCGCTGTTCTCATTTTTACTACTTCTCATTACTTTCGTCTTTCTCCGATTTACTCTCAAACCATACTGTGTACTCATTAGACTGTTCATTCCGTTCAGCAGATCATTTAATTCTTCTTCACTTTCACTCAGGATAGCAATGTCATCAGCGAATCGTATCATTGATATCCTTTCACCTTGTATTTTAATTCCACTCCTGAACCTTTCTTTTATTTCCATCATTGCTTCCTCGATGTACAGATTGAAGAGTAGGGGCGAAAGGCTACAGCCTTGTCTTACACCCTTCTTAATACGAGCACTTCGTACTTGATCGTCCACTCTTATTATTCCCTCTTGGTTGTTGTACATATTGTATATGACCCGTCTCTCCCTATAGCTTACCCCTACTTTTTTCAGAATCTCGAACAGCTTGCACCATTTTATATTGTCGAACGCCTTTTCCAGGTCGACAAATCCTATGAATGTGTCTTGATTTTTCTTTAGCCTTTCTTCCATTATTAGCCTTAACGTCAGAATTGCCTCTCTCGTCCCTTTACTTTTCCTAAAGCCAAACTGATCGTCACCTAGCGCATTCTCAATTTTCTTTTCCATTCTTCTGTAGATTATTCTTGTAAGTAGCTTCGATGCATGAACTGTTAAGCTGATTGTGCGATAATTCTCGCACTTGTCAGCTCTTGCCGTCTTCGGAATTGTGTGGATGATGCTTTTCCGAAAGTCAGATGGTATATCGCCAGACTCATATATTCTACACACCAACGTGAATAGTCGTTTTGTTGCCACTTCCCCCAATGATTTTAGAAATTCTGATGGAATGTTATCTATCCCTTCTACCTTATTTGACCGTAAGTCCTCCAAAGCTCTTTTAAATTCCGATTCTAGTACTGGATCCCCTATCTCTTCTAAATCGACTCCTGTTTCTTCTTCTATCACATCAGACAAATCTTCACCCTCAGGGGCTTTCAATGTATTCTTTCCACCTATCTGCTCTCTCCTCCGCATTTAACAGTGGAATTCCCGTTGCACTCTTAATGTTACCACCGTTGCTTTTAATGTCACCAAAGGTTGTTTTGACTTTCCTGTATGCTGAGTCTGTCCTGCCGACAATCATATCTTTTTCGATATCTTCACATTTTTCCTGCAGCCATTTCATCTTAGCTTCCCTGCACTTCCTATTTATTTCATTCCTCAGCGACTTGTATTTCTGTATTCCTGATTTTCCCGGAACATGTTTGTACTTCCTCCTTTCATCAATCAACTGAAGTATTTCTTCGGTTACCCATGGTTTCTTCGCTGCTACCTTCTTTGTACCTATGTTTTCCTTCCCAACTTCTGTAATGGCCCTCTATAGAGATGTCCATTCCTCTTCAACTGTACTGCCTACTGCGCTATTCCTTATTGCTGTATCTATAGCGTTAGAGATCTTCAAACGTATCTCGTCATTTCTTAGTACTTCCGTATCCCACTTCTTTGCGTGTTGATTCTTCCTGACTAATGTCTTGAACTTCAGCCTACTCTTCATCACTACTATATTGTGATCTGAGCCTATATCTGCTCCTGGGTACGCCTTACAATCCAGTATCTGATTTCGGAATCTCTGTCTGACCATGATGTAATCTATTTGAAATCTTCCCATATCTCCCGGCCTTTTCCAAGTATACCTCCTCCTCTTGTGATTCTTGAACAGGATATTCGCTGTTACTAGCTGAAACTTGTTAGAGAACTCAATTAGTCTTTCTCCTCTTTCATTCTTTGTCCTAAGCCCATATTCTCCTGTAACCTTTTCTTCTACTCCTTCCTCTACAACTGCATTCCAGTCCCCCAATATTAGATTTTCGTCCCCCTTTACATACTGCATTACCCTTTCAATATCCTCATACACTTTCTCTATCTGTTCATCTTCAGCTTGCGACGTCGGCATGTATACCTGAACTATCGTTGTCGGTGTTGGTCTGCTGTCGATTCTGACTAGAACAACCCGGTCACTGAACTGTTCACAGTAACACACCCTCTGCCCTACCTTCCTATTCATAACGAATCCTACACCTGTTATACCATTTTCTGCTGCTGTTGATATTACCCGATACTCATCTGACCATAAATCCTTGTCTTCCTTCCACTTCACTTCACTGACCCCTACTATATCTAGATTGAGCCTTTGCATTTCCCTTTTCATATTTTCGAGTTTCCCTACCACCTTCAAGCTTCTGACATTCCACGTCCCGACTCGTAGAACGTTATCCTTTCGTTGATTATTCAATCTTTTTCTCATGGTAACCTCCCCCTTGGCAGTCCCCTCCCGGAGATCCGAATGGGCGACTATTCCGGAATCTTTTGCCAATGGAGAGATCATCATGACACTTCTTCAATTACAGGCCACATGTCCTGTGGATACACGTTACGTGTCTTTATTGCAGTGGTTTCCATTGCCTTCTGCATCCTCATGTCGTTGATCATTGCTGATTCTTTCGCCTTTAGGGGCAATTTCCCACCCCTAGGACAAGAGAGTGCCCTGAACCTCTATCAGCTCCTCCGCCCTCTTTGACAAGGCCGTTGGCAGAATGAGGCTGACTTCTTATGCCGGAAGTCTTCGGCCGCCAATGCTGATTATTTATCAAAATTTAGGCACTGCCAGGGATTGAACGCAGGACCGAAGACGTTTCGATTATGAATCAAAGATGCTACCCCTAGACCACGGGTACAACTGAGTGGAGACCGAAATCTGAATGTCACCAGACGTGAAATTGGTACATTACTAGCAACTGCGAGGTGTGTGAGAAAAGTAATGAGACTTACGACACTGCGAACGATCTGGGAAAGCTGTGTTGTTCTACTTGTGTAGATTGATGTTTTAATCCTTTCCAGATACTCAGTCCGATTTTCAGTTCCGTAACAGCATCATGTCATTTTTGACATCGCCATCAGTGAAGTTGCGATTTTATTCTGAGTTACGAAAACAGAACAGAGGAATTTAGAGCAATGTTATGCCAACACGTTTTGTGCTAAACTTGGGCAATCGGCTAGTGTGACCTTTGAAAAGTTGGAACAAGCCTGTGGGAACATTTCTTATCAAGACACAATTTTTTCACTAAGTAATTTTGGAAGGACGAGAACACGTTGAAGATGAACCTCACCCGGGAGACCTTCAACTTCAAAAAACGATGAAAACGTCGATATATGTGCGTGCTCTTGTAAGTTCAGAGCCACGTTTTAACCGACATTTTGCATATGAAAAAAGATTGTGCCGAAAAACCTCACAACTGATCAGAAGGACAATCGAAGGAACGGTATGCTAATCTTCCTAAGAGGATTACCAATGACGCGTGATCACAGGTGATGAATCCTGGATTTCTGAGTACGATCCTGATACAAAGTAGCAACGTGAGGAGTGGCATACGGAGACATATCCGAGACCGAAAAATGCTCGAATGATCAAATCAAAGATCAAATCAATGTTGATTCCTATTCTGGCAGTAGGAGTACCGTGTATAAGGAATTTTTTCCACCAGGACAAACTACGAATCATGCGTTTTGCAAAGCTGTGCTTCGAAGGCTCAGGAAAAGGGTGAATCAAGTGGGACCGGGCATTGCAGACGAGTGGATTCTGTTCATGACGAAGTCCAATATCGCACGACCAACTGTCACGGAGTTTTTGACCTCAAAAGGCAATCCTGTTGTTCCACAGCCCCACTCCCCCTGCACTATTCACCTGATCCGAGTCCTTGTAACTTCAGCGTGGCCGACATTCTAAATGTCCTACCAGCTGAAGCCTTACAGCTCTCCTACCAAATCTGGTAACAACGAATCCGCTGGGGTATAGCTGCCGCAGGGAAGTACTTAGAAAGGGAAAAATATTATTGTTTGAAAAACAAAAAACAAAAAACTCTGGTAGTTAAAAAATCAATCTCTTTACTTTTCTCACACACTTCGTATACTGAAGCGCCAAAGCAGCTGGTATAGGCATGCGTATTCAAATACAGAGATATGTAAACAGGCAGAATTTGACGCTGCAAACGGCAATGCCTCTATAAGACAAGTGTCTGGCGCAGTGTCGGTTACTGCTGCTACAATGGGAGGTTATCAAGATTTAAGTGAGTTAGAACGTGGTGGTATAGTCGGTGCATGAGCGATGGTAGACAGCATCTCCGAGGTAGCGATGAAGTGGGAATTTTCCTGTACGAGAATTCCACGAGTGTACTGTGAATGTCAGGAATCCGGTAAAACATCAAATCTCCGACATCGCTGCGGTCGGAAAGAGATCCAACGAGAACGAGACAAGAGACGATTGAAGAGAACCGTTCGACATGACAGAAGTGCAACCCTTCCGAAAACTGCTGCATATTTCAATGCTGGGCCATCAACGAGTATCAGCGTGCGAACCATTCAACGAAACATCATAGATATGGGCTTTCGGAGCCGAAGTCCCATTCGTCTACCCTTGAGGACTGCACGACACAAAGCTTTACGCCTCATCTGGGTCCGTCAGCACCGACACTGGACTGCTAATGACTGGAAACATGTTGCCTGGTCGGGCGAGTCTCGTTTCAAATTGTACCGAGCGGATGGACGTATACGGATATGGATACAACCTCATGAATCCATGGAGCCTGCATGTCAGCAGGGGACTATTCAAGCTCGTGGAGGCTCTGTAATGGCGTCGGGCAGGTGCGCTTGGAGTGATATGAGATCTCTGATACGTGTAGATACGACTCTGACATGTGACTCGTACGTCGGCATCCTGTCTGATCACCTACATCCGTTCATGTCCATTGTGCATTCCGACGGACTTGAGCAATTCCAGCAGGACAATGCCACACGCCACACGTTCAAAATTCCGACAGAGTGGCTCGAGGAGCTCTCTTGTGAGTCTAAACACTTCCACTGGGCACCAAAACTTCCCAGACATGAACTTTATTGACCATATCTGGAATGCCTTGCAAGGTGCTGTTCAGAAGAGATCTCCACCTCCTCGTACTCTTGCGGATTTATGGACATCCCGGATTCATGGTGTCACTTCCCTTCAGCACTACTTCATACATTGGTCGAGTTCATGCCAGGTCGTGTTGAAGCACTTCTGCGTGCTCGTGGGTATCCTACACGACATTAGGCACGTGTACCACTTTTTTTGGCTCTTCAGTGTACATCCTAAGCGCTCAAATATCACATCCGTAAAATTTACAACAATGCATGGTAAACACAGAAAGATATGGAAAGAAAAGTTAGGAAATGAAAATTTGATATTTTAATAGCTGAGGTAACCAGTAGCAATTACCTCATAATGTTCGAAAAGTTACTTATAATTCGCTCCAGATTGTTAATATACACCTTTTTCTTGCAAGTATTTCAGTGGTGATCAAGAATAAGTAATATACTAGTGTGCAAAACTTAAGGACGTGGTAGATAAAGGAAGGAGAATTTTCACCAGTATTTTCCCAGTCATGCACAGAAGGTTGGATGTCACACGGAGTGATGACTATGACGCCAAATGGGTGGCACGTAAGACGAGGCAGTTGAAGGAACTGAAAAAAGAAGTGTTTCTCGATCGCCGGGCAGTTGTGATGCACTGTCATTGTGTTCTTAAGAGAACATGGCCCAGACACAATATCTGAATGACTTCACACTGTGAAGAGTCATCGAGAAACTGGAAGAAGAACGAATTACGCAAGAATTTGGTATTGCCCACAGCATTGTTCCACATGCACGGAGAACGACGGGCGACTAGAACAGCAGATGACCGCTACAGTGTGCAACAGGCAAGAAATGACCCATGTCAAAAGAGCGGGTGCAAGTGCAGACACCTCTAAGAGGACTACAAGGCACGCAGTCTCACTCTCCAGAGTGACTCTGCAACTGTATGAGGTGGTCTCCTGCCTGACGACCAGTACGTGATGTTCCGTTATAAAAAAAAAAACATCGACGGCACCGTTTGCGATGCTGCCGACAGCGGGGGTTCTGGACCAGCTAGGAGTGGGGTCGCATGGTCTCCTCGGATTAGAGCAGATTCTGGACATTCCCTCATATGAAGATAGGTGGGAACACCTAATGTGTCTACGAAAATTGTCGAACTCGTTTTTGGTGGTCTAGATATTACGATGCGGGAAACCATAACGCTGGATGGATGTACTGAGATTCAAACCTTTGATCACGACGCACTCACTGGTCAACTTATTATGACACTCTACTCCTTCCAAGTAGGTGCATTCAGGCCTGACTTCATTTTTATGGATGACAGTGCGCGACCATATCGAACAACGCCGACGGAGGAACTCTTGGAACGAGAAGATATTCAGCGAATGAGCTGGCCTGTTTATTCCACCGACTTAGATGCCATGGAGCACGTGCGGGATGCTTTGGGAAGACGTATTGCAGCACGTCGACGTGCACCAACGATCATCCAGCAGAGTTGGACAGCGCTGGTAGAGGAATGGAACGTCACAACACAACACAACTCCTCACCAATCTTGTGGCCAGCACGGGAGCTCGTTACACACCACGCGTAGCTGTCCGTCGTGATCACGCGCCCTATTTAGGACCATGTTCCGTTTTTTGTAATGTGCAAGGGACTTCAGTGTACTTATTGTCTCTGAATAAAAGTGCCCGTCTTGTTTGTCTTACGGCTTATTTCTTTCAGTTACTTTCCGTTATATGCTGCTGCGATTTTGTGTATGTGTGGTCGAAGTATCATCGAGCTAATTACTTGCACTTACACACCATGCGAGAGTTACTTTCGTCCTTACGTAATCCTGTTATTTTTTCCTTACTCTGTCTCCTAAACTGACTTCTTCGAATCCCATATAAGTCACGCACCAGTAATTTAGTGTATGTCTACAATCATACCTCAGTCAATTTTTCCCCCAACTTCTTCCTTTGAGTTACGAAATACATTCCACATACAGGGTGGCCCATTGATCGTGACCGGGCCAAATATCTCACGAAATAAGCGTCAAACGAAAAAACTACAAAGAACGGAAATTGTCTAGCTTGAAGGGGGAAACCAAATGGCGCTATGGCTGGACCGATAGATGGCAATGCCATAGGTCAAACGGATATCAACTGCGTTTTTTTAAATACGAACCCCCATTTTTATTACATATTCGTGTAGTACGTAAAGGAATATGAATGTTTTAGTTGCACCACTTTTTTCGCTTTGTGATAGATGGCGCTGTAATAGTCACAAACGTATGGCTCACAATTTTAGACGAGCAGTTGGTAACAGGTAGGTTTTTTAATTAAAATGCAGAACGTAGGTACGTTTGAAAATTTTATTTCAGTTGTTCCAATGTGATACATGCATCTTTGTGAACTTATCATTTCTGAGAACGCATGCTGTTACAGCGTGATTACCTGTAAATACCACATTAATCCAATAAATGCTCAAAATTATGTCCGTCAACCTCAATGCATTTGGCAATACGTGTAACGACATTCCTCTCAACAGCCAGTAGTTTGCCTTCCGTAATGTTCGCACATGCATTGATAATGCGTTGAGGCATGTTGTCAGGCGTTGCCGTTGGATCACGATAGCAAATATCTTTCCACTTTCCCCACAGAAAGAAATCTGGGGACGTGAGATCCGGTGAACGTGCGGGTCATGGTATGGTGCTTCGACGACCAATCCACCTGTCATGAAATATGCTATTCAGTACCACTTCAACCGAACGCGAGCTATGTGCCGGACATCCATCATGTGGGAAGTACATCGCCATTCTGTCATGCAGTGAAACATCTTGTAGTAACATCGGTAGAACATTAGTAAGAAATCAGCATACATTGCACCATTTAGATTGCCATCGATAAAATGGGGGCCAATTACCCCGCCTCCCATAATGCTGCACCATACATTAACCCGCCAAGGTCGCTGATGTTCCACTTGTCGCAGCCATCGTGGATTTTCCGTTGCCCAATAGTCCATATTATGCCGGTTTACGTTACTGCTATTAGACAATGACGCCTCGTCGCTAAATAGAACGCGTGCAAAAAATCTGTCATCGTCCCGTAATTTCTCTTGTGCCCAGTGGAAGAACTGTACACGACGTTCAAAGTCGTCGCCATGCAATTCCTGGTGCATAGAAATATGGACGGGTGCAATCGATGTTGAAGTAGCATTGTCAACACCGACGTTTTTGAGATTCCCGATTCTCGCGCAATATGTCTGCTACTGATGTGCGGATTAGCCGCGACAGCAGCTAAAACACCTACTTGGGCATCATCATTTGTTGCAGGTCGTGGTTGACGTTTCACGTGTGGGTGAACATTTCCTGTTTCCTTAAATAACGTAGCTATCCGGTGAATGGTCCGGACACTTGGATGATGTCGTCCGCGATACCGAGCAGCATACATAGGACACGCTAGTTGGACATTTTGATCACAATAGCCATACATCAACACGATATAGACCTTTCCCGCATTTTTTTTTCTTTTTTGTAATTTTAATCACCTCATACAAGGGGGGCTGTCAGCAGCATATTACGATGCTCTTCAGCCTTAAGTGGTACAATAATAGGACATAGAGGTGACACAGATAATACAATAAAAACGGCGGGTAAAAAATGTAGATACGAAAAAAACAATAAACATGAAGCCGTTCACGCTGGACGGGAAAAAACACTAACACTTGGTGACACAGCGCACATAATACGGATGACTGCGATGGCACACGTGAACAGTGGTGGCGTGAGGGCGAAAGAACAATAAAAACAAAACGAAGGCACACACACGAGACACTGATGGCGATGATCTCAGGTGCGCGAAAGTCCACTGAGTGTGTACGAGTCCGGGGACCTGCCAAGAGAGGAGGAGGGGGCGTGGGAGAGGGAGAGGGGAGAGCAGAGATGCCACGGGCAGGGGAGATAGGGGGAAGGGAGGAAGGGTGGGGAAGCCTGGGGGGAAGAGGGGTGGAGGAAGGGGGATGGGGGGAAAAGGAGGGAGAAGGGAGGGAGGGTGCCTAAAGGAAAGGACACAGGAAGTGGGGGGTGGCGGAGGATCAAAGTTGATAGGAGGGGTAGATGGAGGGCAGGAGGACATAATCAGGGAGGGGGAGCTGGCGGAAGCCACCTTGGGAGAGGGTAAGGAGGGTGGAGAGATGGAGACTGGGTGGGATATGGGAATACAGGCGCAGCAGCGGGCAGGGTGAGAGAGGATGGGCGAGACAAGCGGGTGAGGAGGATCGAGTTTACGGGAGGTGTACAGGGTCGGTATCCTTTCAAGGAAAAGGAGGAGGTGGGGGAACGGAATGAGATCGTACAGTATCCGCGTGGAGGAGGGTAGACGGATGCGATAGGCGAGGCGGAGAGCATGGCGTTCAGGGCTTTGAAGGGATTTACATAAGGTAGGGGGGGGGGCGGAGATCCAGGCCAGATGGGCATAACGAAGGATTGATAGGGCGGATGAGGGACTTATAGGTGTGGAGGATGGTGGAGGGGTCCAGACCCCACGTACGGCTGGAAAGGAGCTTGAGGAGGCGGAGTCGGGAGCGTGCCTTGGCTTGGATTGTCCGGAGATGGGGGGTCCAGGAGAGGCGACGGTCGAGGGTGACGCCAAGGTACTTAAGGGTGGGGGTGAGGGCGATTGGACGGCCATAGATGGTGAGATAGAAATCAAGGAGGCGGAAGGAAGGGGTGGTTTTGCCTACAATGATATCCGCGATCGGTAACCGGTCCATTTTAACACGGGTAATGTATCACGAGGCAGATACCGCCCGCACTGGCGGAAAGTTACGTGATACCATGTACTTGTACGTTCGTGACTATTACAGCGCCATCTATCACAAAGCGAAAAAAGTGACCCAACTAAAACATTCATATTTCTTTACGTACTACACGAATATGTAATAAAAATGGGGTTCCTATTTTAAAAAAAACGCAGTTGATATCCGTTTGACCTATGACAACGCCATCTAGCGGGCCTACCATAGCGGCATCTAGTTTCCCCCTTCAAGCTAGACGAGTTTCGTTCTTTGTAGTTCTTCCGTTTGATGCTTATTTCGTGAGATATTTGGTCCAGTCACTATCAATAGACTACCCTGTATATCAGTAAGTTTTTTTTGTCATCAGTCTACTGACTGGTTTGATGCGGCCCGCCACGAACTCCTTACCTGTGCTAACCTCTTCATCTCAGAATAGCACTTGCAACCTACGTCCTCAATTATTTGCTTGACGTATTCCAATCTCTGTCTTCCTCTACAGTTTTTGCCCTGTACAGCTCCCTCTAGTACCATGGAAGTCATTCCCTCATGTCTTAGCAGATGTCCTATCATCCTGTCCCTTCTCCTTATCAGTGTTTACCTCTCCGATTCTGCGTAGAACCTCCTCATTCCTTACCTTATCAGTCCACCTAATTTTCAACATTCGTCTATAGCACCACATCTCAAATGCTTCGATTCTCTTCTGTTCCGGCTTTCCCTCAGTCCATGTTTCACTACCATACAATGCTGTACTCTAGATGGACATCCTCAGAAATTTCTTTCTCAAATTAAGGCCGGTATTTGATATTAGTAGACTTCTCTTGGCCAGAAATGCCTTTTTTGCCATAGCGAGTCTGCTTTTGATGTCCTCCTTGCTCCGTCCGTCATTGGTTATTTTACTGCCTAGGTAGCAGATTTCCTTGACTTCATTGACTTCATGACCATCAATCCTCATGTTAAGCTTCTCGTTGTTCACATTTCTATTACTTCTCATTACCTTCGTCTTTCTCCGATTTACTCTCAAACCATACTGTGTACTCCTTAGACTGTTCATTCCGTTCAGGAGATCATTTAATTCTTCTTCACCTTCACTCAGGATAGCAATGTCATCAGCGAATCAAATCATTGATATCCTTTCACCTTGTATTTTAATTCCACTCCTGAACCTTTCTTTTATTTCCATCATTGCTTCCTCGATGTACAGATTGAAGAGTAGGGGCGAAAGGCTACAGCCTTGTCTTACACCCTTCTTAATACGAGCACTTCGTTCTTGATCGTCCACTCTTATTATTCCCTCTTGGTTGTTGTACGTATTGTATATGACCCGTCTCTCCCTATAGCTTACCCCCACTTTTTTCAGAATCTCGAACAGCTTGCACCATTTTATATTGTCGAACGCTTTTTCCAGGTCGACAAATCCTATGAAAGTGTCTTGATTTTTCTTTAGCCTTGCTTCCGTTATTGGCCGTAACGTCAGAATTGCCTCTTTCGTCCCTTTACTTTTCCTAAAGCCAAACTGATCGTCACCTAGCACATTCTCAATTTTCTTTTCCATTCTTCTGTAGATTATTCTTGTAAGCAGCTTCGATGCATGAACTGTTAAGCTGATTGTGCAATAATTCTCGCACTTGTCAGCTCTTGCCGTCTTCGGAATTGTGTGGATGATGCTTTTCCGAAAGTCAGATGGTATGTCGCCAGACTCTTATATTCTACACACCAACGTGAATAGTCGTTCTGTTGCCACTTCTCCCAATGATTTTAGAAATTCTCATGGAATGTTATCTATCCCTTCTGCCTTATTTGACCGTAAGTCCTCCAAAGCTCTTTTAAATTCCGTTTCTAATACTGGATCCCCTATCTCTTCTAAATCGACTCCTGTTTCTTCTTCTATCACATCAGACAAATCTTCACCCTCATAGAGGCTTTCAATGTATTCTTTTCACCTATCTGCTCTCTCCTCTGCATTTAACAGTGGAATTCCCGTTGCACTCTTAATGTTACCACCGTTGCTTTTAATGTCACCAAAGGTTGTTTTGACTTTCCTGTATGCTGAGTCTGTCCTGCCGACAATCATATCTTTTTCGATGTCTTCACATTTTTCCTGCAGCCATTTCATCTTAGCTTCCCTGCACTTCCTATTTATTTCATTCCTCAGCGACTTGTATTTCTGTATTCCTGATTTTCCCGGAACATGTTTGTACTTCCTCCGTTCATCAATCAACTGAAGTATTTCTTCTGTTACCCATGGTTTCTTCGCTGCTACCTTCTTTGTACCTATGTTTTCCTTCCCAACTTCTGTAATGGCCCTCTTTAGAGATGTCCGTTCCTCTTCAACTGTACTGCCTACTGCGCTATTCCTTATTGCTGTATCTATAGCGTTAGAGATCTTCAAACGTATCTCGTCATTCCTTAGTACTTCCGTATCCCACTTCTTCCTGACTAATGTCTTGAACTTCAGCCTGCTCTTCATCACTACTATGTTGAGATCTGAGTCTATATCTGCTCCTGGGTACGCCTTACAATCCAGTATCTGATTTCGGAATCTCTGTCTGACCATGTTGTAATCTAATTGAAATCTTCCCGTATCTCCCGGCCTTTTCCAAGTATACCTCCTCCTCTTGTGATTCTTGAACAGGGTATTCGCTGCTACTAGCTGAAACTTGTTAGAGAACTCAATTAGTTTTTCTCCTCTTTCATTCCTTGTCCCAAGCCCATATTCTCCTGTAACCTTTTCTTCTACTCCTTCCTCTACAACTGCATTCCAGTCCCCCAATATTAGATTTTCGTCCCCCTTTACATACTGCATTACCCTTTCAATATCCTCATACACTTTCTCTATCTGTTCATCTTCAGCTTGCGACGTCGGCATGTATACCTGAACTATCGTTGTCGGTGTTGGTCTGCTGTCGATTCTGACTAGAACAACCCGGTCACTGAACTGTTCACAGTAGCACACCCTCTGCCCTACCTTCCTATTCATAACGAATCCTACACCTGTTATACCATTTTCTGCTGCTGTTGATAGTACCCGATACTCATCTGACCATAAATCCTTGTCTTCCTTCCACTTCACTTCACTGACCCCTACTATATCTAGATTGAGCCTTTGCATTTCCCCTTTCAGATTTTCTAGTTTCCCTACCACCTTCAAGCTTCTGGCATTCCACGTCCCGACTCGTAGAACGTTATCCTTTCGTTGATCATTCAATCTTTTTCTCATGGTAACCTCCCCCTTGGCAGTCCCCTCCCGGAGATCCGAATGGGGGACTATTCCGGAATCTTTTGCCAATGGAAAGATCATCGTGACACTTCTTCAATTACAGGCCACATGTCCTGTGGATACACGTTACGTGTCTTTATTGCAGTGGTTTCCATTGCCTTCTGCATCCTCATGTCGTTGATCATTGCTGATTCTTCCGCCTTTAGGGGCAATTTCCCACCCCTAGGACAAGAGAGTGCCCTGAACCTCTATCAGCTCCTCCGCCCTCTTTGACAAGGCCTTTGGCAGAATGAGGCTGACTTCTTATGCCGTAAGTCTTCGGCCGCCAATGCTGATTATTTATCAAAATTTAGGCAGTGCCAGGGATTGAACCCAGGACTGAAGACGTTTTGATTATGAATCAAAGACGCTACCCCTAGACCACGGGTTGATTATTATCAGTACATAAGCGTTTCCAAATAGGTTTTCGTCTGCTAGTGTTTCCAGCAACGGTTTTTCTCTATTCAATTATTTTCACCAGTTCGTTACTTCTGTTTTTATCCTTATCATTTACCTGCTAAAATTCGTAGATCAGATTTATTTTTTTAATTTTTTTTCACAAAATGGCTATGTTAGTCAGTTCATTTATTCCACATAAAGTAATCTGCGCTATATAGAATACGATTTTTCCGTTATGACGATACAGACATACAGCGATAATGTAGAAGAGCAAATGTATCATATTGAGATAGAAAAAGTTGATCCAGATGTGATGGAGTTGAAACTCATCAACGCCTATTACAAAACTGCAAATGGTTCAAATGGCTCTGAGCACTATGTGACTTAACTTCTAAGATCATGAGTCCCCTAGACTTAGAACTACTTAAACTTAACTAACCTAAGGACATCACACACATCCATGCCCGAGGCAGGATTCGAACCTGCGACCGTAGCAGCAGCGCGGTTACAGACTGAAGCGCCTAGAACCCTGGCCGGCTACAAACCTGCAGATTTATGTAGGTCAGCTGATGGTGATGTTTGCGTCACTGCCGACGGAGAGTGGAGTTAATTTCTCGCTCCACTGAAACGAGAGCTAAAGTACCCCATATTTCCTGCCAGAAGCATGAAAAACTGAAAAACTTGACAGCTGCAAAAAATTTTAAGTATGGTATTATATCCACCAGGTTGTTATTTTATAATATCATCATTTATTAAGCACTCAGAATGAACAGCGTCCGAAACTAACTTGTGTGCTTCATCTGTATTCCTAAGTGACATACCTGTTACACAGTCACCGAGTCCCCTTTGCAGGCTGCTAACGGCGAGGTAGGCCAGTGGTGAGGACAATAGACTTGCTTTCTGAGGACAACTTTTCACAGAAGCGTCCGGTCATCCTGATTTAGATTTTCCGTGATTTTCCTTTATCGTTTAATGTAAACGCTGCGATGGTTCCTTTGAAAGGCCAAGATTTCTTTCGCCGTCCTTCCCTATTCAGAGTTCGCGCTCCGTCTCGTTGTCGGCGGGGATTTAAACACTAATCTTCTCCTCTTCCGGCTTCACGGGCAACAAATTTTTTTAAATATTTTACTCCTTGATCAGCTGAATTTAAAAAAAATGGAGTCGTAATATGCTCGTTAAGAGGTATACGAGTATATATTAAAGTTAAACACAGTAAGAGAAGAATTACAATTAGAAATCGTGTATGTTTCTCGAGGGAGCGTAACTCATGGCGCGTATACCCAGACTATACATTGGGGTGACAAGAGTTATGGGATACCTCCTAAAATCGTGCCGGACTTCCTTTTGCATGGCATAGTGCAGCAACTCGACGTGGTGTGCACTCAACAAGTCGTTGTTTAAGTCCCCTGCACAAATACTCATCTGTGCTGCCTCTGTAGCCAGCCGTAATTGCGGAACTGTTGCCGGAGCAGGAGGTTGTGTACCAACTGACCATTTATGCCCCATAAATCTTCGAAGGGATTCATATCGGCCGATCTTGTTGGCGTCGTTTTAATCGTCCAGAAAGTTCTTCAAACCAGTCGCGAACAACTGTGGCCCAATGACATGATATCGTTGCTCGGGAATATGAAGTACATGAATAGCTGCAAATGGTCTCCAAGTAGTCGCCGAACTGAATCATTTCCATTCGTACGTTCAGTTGGATCAGAGGACCCAGTCCGTTCCGTATAAACACAGCGCACACCATTGTGGAGCCACCACCAGCTTGGACAGTGCCTTGTTGACACCTTGGTGCCGGTCAGAGTGGCCGAGCGGTTCTAGGCGCTTCAATCTGAAACCGCGCTACCGCTACGGTCGCAGGTTCGAATCCTGCCTTGGGCATGGATGTTTGTGATGTCCTTAGGTTAGTTAGGTTTAAGTAGTTCTAAGTTCTAGGGGACTGATGACCTCAGATGTTAAGTCCCATAGTGCTCAGAGCCATTTGAACACCTTGGGTTGATGACTCCGTGGGCTCTGCGCCACACTCGAAACAACTGAAGTCGGGACTCATCTGGTCAGGCCACGGTTTTCCAGTCGTCAAGGGGGCAGCCGATATGGTCACGAGGCCACGAGGGGCACTGCAGGCGATTCATGCATCTGTCGTCTGCTGCCGTAGCTCATTAACGACAGATTTCACCCCACTGTCCTGACGCATACGTTCGTCGTACGTCTCGCATTGATTTCTGCAATAATTTCGGGCAGTGCTGCTCACCTGTTATCACTGACAAATCTGCGCAAAACACCGCTGCGCTCGGATGTTAAGAGAAGGGTGTCGACCATGCGTTGTCCGTGGCCAGAGGTAATGCCTGAAATCTGTTACTCTCCACACATTCTTGATACTTTGGATCGCGAAATATTGAATTCCCTAAAGATTTCCGAAACAGAATGTGCCATGCGTCTAGCTCCAACTACCATTCCGCGTATAAAGTCTGTTAACTCCCGTCGCGCTACCGCAATCACGTCGAAAGCCTTTTCACATAAATTATCTGAGTACAAATGACAGATCCGCCAATGCACTGCTCTTTTATACCTTGTGCACTTGAGACTACCGCCATTTGCATCTGCGCATATCGCTATCCCACGACTTTTGTCACCTCGGTGTAACTTATTTGAGAATGAGAGCACTTGGCGACTTCTAAAAAAAATTACACATAATTTCAAATATTTTCTCGCTGACAGCCCCAGAAAATGACGAAACCAAAGAAATTTGTCTGCTACATTTTCGTCGTTCACGCAGTAAATCTTCAGCATCGGCATGATGTTTTAATTTATTGCTTCTTCGCTAATAACACTTCTCGTCCCATTTTACAGACAGTGTCCTCGTGTTCAAGTGATATGTCATAAAACGGAATGCTTGGAAGAATATGAAAGACTAGTTTTTGCTTTAAGCGGAGCATACATTACGCAGATTATACTCATCCAGTGTTGGATAATGTTGGATAATCCATTGTTCCAGAACGAGGACTTAAGGTACCAGAACGGTGGCTTCAAACAAACTTCATATATAATTTCAGAGCTTTTCTCAACTCTTTCTCACTTAAATGCTAAACGCCAAATAGTTAACACATTTACTCATCTCTAATATAACCCGAAGTTTGAAGCTGTTTTGTACGTGTGAGTTCATTGAAAATGAGGGGGGGGGAAGGGGGGGGGGAATTCCTGGTGATAACATTTATAAACATATTGATTCCCATAAAATCCGCAATATGCAGTCCAGCAACGCATTATCAAATGCCTTGGGCGTTACGTTACATAAGATTTTATTTGTCAAAAAAATGTTCAAATGTGTGTGAAATCTTATGGGACTTAACTGCTAAGGTCATCAGTCCCTAAGCTTACACACTACTTAACCTAAGTTATCCTAAGGAGAAACACACACACCCATGCCCAAGGGAGGACTCGAACCTCCGCCGGGACCAGCCGCACAGTCCATGACTGTAGCGCCCTAAACCGCTCGACTAATCCCGCGCGGCTTTTATTTGTATAATATATAAAACTTTAATAGTATAACATACAAAATTTTAATTGTATAACATATACACTACTTCCTATATATTTTAACTCCAATGTAGGAAAGTTTTACAGTTATCTGTAATTAAATTCAAGCCAATCATTACACAGCGTTCTGTATGTGTTATTAGGGTGGCTGCGTCACTGGCGAAGCGGAATTATGGCTACATGAGTTTACGGCACTGCACAAAATCGTGGTGGTCGGGGTTCAAGGACGACTTACAACCGACAGAAATATGAAGATCATATGCAGCCGAATATAATGCAGTATGGCAGTGGCGTAGTATATTCTCTAACGATAGGACTTCCACGCAGCTAGGTAACCTGCGGTGTCCTATGAAGGCCATCTTTGGTGTAAAAGTCCCGTGTAGGTCAACCTTGCAATATGATGCGATTTTCTGATCAGCTATACTCTTTAAAGTTATACCATGCAAAATTTTAACTCACAGCTTAGTATGAAGGTTTGTATTCGTGCTGCGTCACATGTGTAGCATACACTTATCCCACTGGCTGAAGACGACGTAGTGTGATATGCAACGGGCGGGGCTTCTGCTATTGACTCCACAGAGCCGCCTCATAGTCAGCAGTCGACAAAAATGAATGATATGCACAGTTTCTGTTCCGTGCCGTCGTCTCCACACGTCATTAGTGAGAATAGCATAGTATAACTTCATTACATTACATTACATGTTTCTCTCTACTCTGTTGTATGGTCCCAAGATGATCCATATCGGGTTGAAACAACTCAACACTTACGAATAAAAGTGTTTTCATGCGATCAAGACTTTCCTGCTAGTGTACCATGTTAAAAAAGCGACCTTATGGGAACTACACTACTGGCCATTAAAACTGATACACCAAGAAGAAATACAGATGATAAACAGGTATTCATTGGACAAATATATTGTACTAGAACTGACATGTGATTACATTTTCCCGCAATTTGGGTGCATAGATCCTGAGAAATCAGTACCCAGAACAACCACCTCTGGCCGTAATAACGGCCTTGATACGCCTTGGCATTGAGTCAAACAGAGCCTGGATAGCGTGTACAAGTACAGCTGCCCATGCAGCTTCAACA
This sequence comes from Schistocerca serialis cubense, assembly GCF_023864345.2. Lineage (NCBI taxonomy): Eukaryota > Metazoa > Arthropoda > Insecta > Orthoptera > Acrididae > Schistocerca > Schistocerca serialis. The sequence continues at coordinate 423,150,443 of NC_064641.1, forward strand.
CGATACCACAGTTCATCAAGAGTAGAGACTGGCGTATTGTGACGAGCCAGTGGCTCGGCCACCATTGACCAGACGTTTTCAATTGCTGAAAGATCTGGAGAATGTGCTGGCCAGGGCTGCAGACGAATATTTTCTGTATCCAGAAAGGCCCGTACGGGACCTGCAAAATGCGGTCGTGCATTATCCTGGTGAAATGTAGGGTTTCGCAGGGATCGAATGAAGGGTAGAGCCACATCTGAAATGTAACGTCCACTGTTCAAAGTGTCGTCAATGCGAACAAGAGGTGACCGAGACGTGTAACCAATGGCAACCCGTACCATCAAGTCGGGTGATACGCCAGTTTGGCGATGACGAATACAAGCTTCCAATGTGCGTTCACCACGATGTCGTCAAACACGGATGCGACTATCATGATGCTGTGAACAGAACCTAGATTCATCCAAAAAATGACGTTTTGCCATTCGTGCACCCAGGCTCGTCGCTGAGTACACCATCGCAGGCGCTCCTGTCTGTGATGCAGCGTCAAGGGTAACCGTAGCCATGGTCTCCGAGCTGATAGTCCATGCTGCTGCAAACGTCGTCGAACTGTTTGTGCAGATGGTAGTTGTCTTGCAAACGTCCCCATCTGTTGACTCAGGGATCAAGACGTGGCTGCACGATCCGTTACAGCCATGCGGATAAGATGCCTGTTATCTCAACTGCTAGTGATACGAGGCCGTTGGGAACCAGCACGGCCTTCCGTATTACCCTCCTGAACACACCGATTCCATATTCTGCTAACAGTCATTGGATCTCGACCAATGCGAGCAGCAATGTTGCGATACGGTAAACCGCACTCGCGATAGGCTACAATCCGACCTTTATCAAAGTCGGAAACGTGATGATACGCATTTCTCACTTCTTACACGAGGCATCACAACAACGTTTCACCAGGCAACGCCAGTCAACTGCTGTTTGTCTATGAGAAATCGGTTGGAAACTTTCCTCATTTCAGCACGTTGTAGGTGTCGGCACCGGCGCCAACTATGTGTGAATGCTCTGGAAAGTTAATCATTTGCGTATCACAGCATCTTCTTCCTGTTGGTTAAATTTCGCGTCTGTAGCACGTCATCTTCGTGGTGTAGCAATTTTAATCGACAGTAGTGTATATCGATCTTCATATGAGAGAGTTATACCACTGGATTTGCTTCATTTGTTTAGAGATCCTCGGCTCAAAGGGCTCTCTTCACGATGTGCAAACCTCTTCATCTCTGTTTAATGGTGTCGTGTTTATGTCGAGCGCTACACAGACACCGTTCTTGCAGGATGGCCACTTCTGCCACCGTAATAGCGGGTGTGGGAGGCTATCCGGATGCGGTCTTACGGTATCGCAGGAACTGCGCAGTTAAGATTGGTACCGAAATAAAACATTATTTACTGTTGGACGGTTCTCGTGCAGTAGATCAACAGCTGTGGCTCAGGCACTGACCACGGCTGTCGGCAGAGAGTCAATTGGAGATGCCGGCTGAGCTGCGGCATATACGCGAGATCTGTGTTTTATGTACGTACCGTTTTGCAATAAAAGTAAAACAATTACGCTTATCTTAGTAATTTCATTTTTATATGAAGCCTGTAGTTTAATTTCATGAAAGACTGAACTTTAATCTAATTTTCTACATAATTCCCACTAATATTAATGCATTTATCACATAGTACAACCAGCTTTTGAATGCCTCCATCGCAGAAATTTATCGTCTAATTACGCAACAACTGTGTAATCACACTTCTTGACACTTGAGGAAACTCATCACATAACGTCTAAATCGTAAAGCACCTGTTCTCTCTCACTTTTTCGTTAGCTTCCTGCAACAAATCTACAGTAACGAGCGAAAGTCTCAAATTTCGTTTCTCATCATCCACATTCATACGGCCATCTTTTAACATACCACCCATCGCTCATAAAATTTCCTCCATGCACTTCTGTCCCTTTTAAGCCTTTATCACTAAGAAAATGAGTCACACGCTCTTGTCTGAATCACTTGTCATAAACACCACACTCCAATGTTCAGCTATTTTGTAGAAGTTCTTCTCAGTAGCAGGAACCCGACTCTTGGAAAACATTCAGCCTTATATTAGAGATCTGAATAATGTATCCAGCTTCAGAAGACAGTTACTGACATATCTACTAAAGCAACAATACGGATTACCATTGTCCCTGTACCTAGTCGTTACCCTTGTACGTCCTTCTTTGCAGCCATAAAAAATGGTTCAAATGGCTCTGAGCACAGTGGGACATCTGAGGTCATCAGTCCCCTAGAACTTAGAACTACTTAAACCTAAGTAACCTAAGTACATCACGCTCATTCATGCCCGGGGCAGGATTCGAACCTGCTACCGTAGCGGTCGCGCGGCTCCAGACTGAAGCGCCTAGAACCGCTCGGCCACTGCGGCCGGCTTGCAGCCATATTTTCCTCACTTCTCTGCTGGTGCAGTCTTCTTAGATTTCCCAATTCCGACGGCTAGAGTGGCCGAGCGATTCTAGGCGCAACAGTCTGGAACCGCGCGACCACTGTGGTCGCAGGTTCGAATCCTGCTTCGGGCATGGATGTGTGTGATGTCCTTAGGTTAGTTAGGTTTAAGTAGTTCTAAGTTCTAGGGGACTGATGACCACAGCTGTTAAGTCCCACAGTGCTCAGAGCCATTTGAACCGTTTTTTCCTAATTCCGGCACTAACTACATCAGAAAACATCTGTGTTTCACTCCTATAAGTTTTTTATACTTGTTATTCTCATTAATCTCATTATTGTCATTATTATTATTATTGTATAGTATAAGTACTCTCAGTATTAATTGCACTATTTCATAGTCAGTATTATTTACTCACATTGTCTTTTCAGTCACTCAAATCATTTTGATATGATTTGTCATATTAACAAGGTTATTTCTTAGGTAACTATTTCATTCATTCATTCATTTCATTGTTGCCCTTATGGACAGTGTTTGAACTCGAAAATCACATGATGACACAATTTTCACTTCTTTCCTTTCTTCCTCTTCTCTTCCCAAAATCTATTCATCCTTTGGCTGTGCTCCTGTTTCCTTTGCTCTGTCCATAATGTTCCTTTCTTCTTTCTCTCCTTTACAATAAATTTTGCACTCCTAACTTTGTTTCTGAAGTATTTCCTGTCTCCTATCATTTGCATGTTGATCCCTATCTGCCTTAAGTCTTCGTCTATTTCATGATACCAATTTGTTTTCTTGCTTGAGCTGTTTACTACATCAAAAATTTTCTTTGTAAGTCGGTTGTTGTCCATTCTCTGTATGTGCCCATAGAAAGTTAATCTGCGTTTTCTGATCGCGTCTGTTAGTCTGTCAGTGTGCTGGTACAGCTCTTTGGTAGGTCGCTTCATCCATATGCCATCTCTGTGAATTGGTCCAAATATTTTTCTGAGAATTTTGCGTTCTATTTTTTCTGGGTCTATGATGCCTGATGCTCCAATTGTGGTTGTTTCTGACGCGTACAATGCTTCTGGTAATACAACTGTTTTGTAGTGCCTAAGTTTGGCCTGCCTCGATATGCTTTTCTTATTATAATGTGACCATGTGAGTTTGTATGCCTTCTGGAGTTTCTTCGTTCGTTCCATGTTAGCCGCCTTGTTTGATCCTCCCATTTGTATGTACTCCCCTAAATACTTAAATTTTTCGACTTTTTCTACGGATCCATATACCGTATGCATGGTGTGTACATTGTTGGTCTGTCGTTCCATATATTGTGTCTTCTCGTAAGATACCTGCAGACCTGTTTCGGCAGCTATTTCATGCAAGCATTCCAGTGCTTCCTTTGCCTCCTGTGTATTATTGCTGAGTATGGCTATATCATCTGCAAATGCCAGACATTTTATGATTGTTTTGGTTTCACGTGTTCTTCCCAGCTGTATTCCTTTAACTTGTTCCTCCCACTGCTTGATAATTTTGTCTAACACCATGTTGAACAGGATTGGTGAGAGCCCGTCTCCTTGTCGGACACCTGTGTGTATGTGGAAGGGTTCTGAAATTTCTCCCATGAACTTAATCTTGGAGGTAGTGTCTGTAAGCGTCTGTTGTATAAGTGCCCTGGTTTTTCTGTCGATACCATATTCTTCCAGTACGTCAAAGAGTGTCTGTCTGTCTATGGAATCATACGCTTTTTTAAAGTCCACAAAGGTAACTACAGTGTTTCTTGCCCGTCTGACTTTCAAATGTGTTCTCAAGTTCCAGATCTGTTCGATGCATGATCTCCCTTTTCTGAAGCCTGCCTGGTATTCCCGAATTTGCAGATCTGCTTGTGGTTCTAGTCTGTTTAATAGCACCTTAGAGAAAATTTTGTATGTAACTGGTACTAGCGAAATGCCTCTGTAATTGTTTGGATCTGACTTATCACCCTTTTTATGTAAAGGATGGATCAATGCACATTTCCATTCCTCTGGCACTTTCTCTGTGATCCAAATTTCGGAGATAATCTTATGGATTTTTTTGGTGATGTTTTCATCTTGGAGTTTCCAGATCTCGGCGATAATACCATCTTCTCCGGCAGCTCTGTTATTTTTCATTTGTTTTATGATTTCCTCTATCTCTTCTATTGTGGGTGGATCAGAATCGGCATTAGATGTGGTCTTTTGGAATGTTAATTTTCCTGTAGGTTTTTTGCAATTAAGAAGTTTATCAAAGTAATGTTTGAGAATTTTACAGTTTTCTTTTGTGTTTGTTTCCAGGGATCCATCTGTTCTTCGGAAGCAGAGGCTAGGGGGTTGATAGCCCTTAATATTTTCTTTGAAAGTTCTGTAAAAATTTCTTGTGTTATTTCTTTTGAAATCTTCCTCAATTTCTTTTAGTCTGTTATTGTCATATGCTCGTTTTTCCCTTCTGATTTCCTTCGATGCTAGTTTCTGAACTTCGTGAAATTCTTTCCATGTTTCTGAATTTCTGTAGCTACTGAACTTGTCCCATGCTTGCTTTCTTCTCTCAATGGCTTCATCACACTTTGCGTTCCACCACCTATGTTTGCGTTTTCTAGGTGGTTGTCCCCAGCACATAGTCTTCTGAACTGCCTTCGCCAGATCTGTCCATGTGTCTATTGAGTGCCTATTAATTTCTTCAACGATTTTATCCCTGTTTATCTTCAAGTATTCCGGATCAGGTTTGACTATTTTGTTTTGCGCTGTCTGTTTCAGTCTTGGGATTGGCCTAATCTTAACTTGTAGCAAATAATGATCAGACTCGAAGACTCCTTTACGTGTTCTGACATTTAGAATTTCCCGCGAATTTTTCTTGGATATGGTCACATGATCAATCTGAAATTCTCCCCACACTGTGTTGGGTGCTTTCCATGTTGTAAGTTTTCGTCTTGGTTTTTGAAATTGTGTTGACATGATTTTGAGGTTAAAGTTTTGACAATATTTTATGAGGTGTTCCCCATTTCTGTTCGTGCGAATATGTGCTGAGTATGGGCCTGTTATTTCTCTGAATTTTCTCTCCTTGCCAAGCTGCGCATTGAAATCACCCATTACAATTTTCACATGTCTTTCTGGTACGTTGTTAGTTACTTCCTCGATGTCTTAGGTAACTATAATATAAGAAAGATACGGTATGTGTGAAACCACAGTCCTATGTAAGGAAGTTGCTCACGGCCCCAAGCAGATAAGGTTAAAGAAATAAATATTGCACTGCGGAGGAATTCTCCATTCGAGCAGGCATTTCAGAACTCGCAAAGAAACGCAAACACGCTGAATATTGATGGGACTTGTACAGAAAAGTAGATTAAAGTACAGGCTTTCCTACAAAAATAAATTCGCTTAAGAAAAGTCTACCACTTTAATTTTTTTTCAAAACGGTACTTTCTTAAAAAAACAATTCTCGTGCTTGCCCTGGCCTGGAGTGTTGTGACGGAAGCTCGTTTCCCGTCACGTAGTTGGCTGCGGAAAGTTACTTTGTGCTGCAGCATGTAGCAGCCCATTCCACTGCTTCGGTAGACCGCTGCATTGTGGAGCGGTACACCAGCGTTATATTATGTAGCAGCGTCCAACCGCAGAATTACGCGTTTGGCTGGACCGCATACCCCGTCCCTTGTGCTGTGGTATGCCGACGTCGCGACACTGTGCAACTACTGCATCTTACACCCAACCGAACCTGTTTACTGAACCCACAAGGAACATTTCACTGTGCAGCGAAGTGTGCGCTGCTGTGAAACTTCATAGCGAATTAGAACTGCGTGCCCGACCGCGACTGGAATTCGGAACCTTCGCCTGTGGCGAGCAAGTCCTCTACCGACTGAACTACCCAAGTACGATCCACGACCCGTCCTCATACTTCTGGAAGTGAAGCCGTGAGCACGGGTCGTGTATCGTACACAGGTAGCTCGGTTGGTAGTCGGCGCGGTATCTCAGCGTGTTTAATCGGAGGGCAGAGCGCTGGCTGCCCCCTGTAATAATAATAATAATTAATAATGAAATCTGAGTGAAGTATTCAACGATGAAGCGGTCTCATATGACATCCACTCAGACCAAAGGAAAAAAACGAAAAACATGGTTCGGTAACGCAGTTGCTCGCGAAATCCTTGTTTTCCAATTTCCCCTTCCCCAAAAACTTACCATCATTTCGAAAATAACACTTCCTTCAGGTCTAACCTAATACTTTTTTTCTCCGCAATTCGAAACAAAAAATCTTTTTCTTAGTCAATATACCAGTCTAATCGTCATCATTCTGTGTCATCACGTTGCAAAACATTCGTTTCCTAATGCTACACTGTTTATCGCCCGCGTTTAACCTGCTCATAGGGCTACACTACCGGCAAGTACTTCCAGGATTTATCTCATACAGTCCTGCCACTCTGGCGAGAAAAGCGTCGTACGTCCATTAAAAAATGATAATGATAGAATTATTGCACCAGTCAAGTGATTTTTGGTAGCGTAAGCTGGTAGGTAGGTAGGGTAGGGTAAAGAAGCAACAAAATCTGAAAATCATAATACAAAGGATCAGACAAGATGAACAGGGGTCCGGGAAACGGTTTGAAAAGAACAGGTTGGTTTGTTGGTTTCTGGGATTGAAGGGACCGGACTGCTATGGTCATCGGTCCGAAAAGAACAGAATTTATGAAAAAAACTTATAAGCAGTAGGGTAATATCAACAGCAGCTAGTACAGTGATAGGATTCGTCATGACAAGGTAGAGTTAAGAGTGAGATACTGTCAACTGTTCAGTAATACACTTATTTTCATTAACAGTGACAACAGACTAACACCAATAACATGTACATTGTTACATCGTTAAAGCTGTGGGAAAACCGAAGTATCGTATGCAGTGAATATTTTAAAATTCGGTAGTCATTATGCTGGGTCATATCCTGTATCAGGAAGTACGATTGACGTGTATGCTGTTGGTCAGGCGACGAACAGCCTTGGAAAGCGTTGTGTTTCTGGAGAAATAGTTTTTTGCTTTTTAAAACCTTAGTGGCGGCTTTCTAGTTTAACAAGTGTAGTTTTTCATATTGCAGACAAAATCCATACCTACGTATTTGAAGAATGTTGTTGGCGTCTTCCGCTTGAGTCAATGGGATGCCGGAATTTGATAAATCGCCACGATCTAGGCAAAGAAAAGTGTGTCCTATAATGCGACTTACAATTAATTACTTACATCAACAGAAAAACTCTCTTGTAATTAATTGCTTCTAGGTAGCAGTCTACAATAAGAGGAGATGAAAAAGAATGTAAATATTTCGATTTACTTACATCCTATTTTGTTAACCAATCGGTTACAAGTATTTCACAATCTCAAATCGTCTTTTCCTCTTCATAACTTATGACAATTATTCTTGCATTACATCTGTTCTTAATGTTCTCATCTTTATTTTAGAAGCATTTTAGTGTCCATAAACCGACGTCTGTTTGACATTTCACTGTTATTTCAGAAAAGGACAGATCATTTCGCTTGGCATCAAAACCACAAATCATTCTTTATGATAAGCATTCATACATACCAACATGAAACAATAATTGCATTTTATAAAATGTTCAAATGTGTTGAAATCTTACGGGACTTAACTGCTAAGATCATCAGTCCCTAAGCTTACACACTACTGAACCTAAATTATCCTAAGGAGAAACACGCACACCCATGCCCGAGGGAGGACTCGAACCTCCGCCGGCACCAGCTGCACAGTCCATGACTGCAGCGCCCTAGACCGCTCGGCTAATCCCTCGCGGCTACGTTTTCTAATTGCACCACAAACGGCAATACTCTCTTCTGACACCGATAACGTCTTTCGGTGGCGTATTATCAACGTAGTTTACGGGATGACAAAAGAAAAAACAAAAAAGAGTATACTCCCTCTTTCCCAACATAACTTAATTTTTTTTACGTACATTAAATATTTTGGTACTGGAAACAAATTACCTGCACTTCTTTGGAGACGAAACGACGCTGATTTCACACGAAATTCGAATGAAATAATACGCGAAAAAGTCATCCCTTGCACTTCCCTAGGAAGATGAAAGCCTATGCATTTAACAACTGACTTGTCAATAAGTTCATAATTCTTGGTTTTCGTAGCATCGCTGTTGAATCTACTGGAGAGCATCTGGACTCTTTCAGATGTTCATCTGGATATGAGACGTTTCCCAGGCAGCGAGAGTAAATCCTTGTGAAGAGGGTTTGATTCATTTTCACAAACTCTCTGACAAAGGCAGAGAGCGGCCTTTCGCAGAAGGTGAGCTGGAGAGGTGTTCAGTAGTATTGGTAAGCAACATGTAGGTGCAGATCTGACTGTGCTGCTCTTGGTTCTCAAAGCTGCATTTAAATGAACTTGAACTTCCTCCACACGGCTGCTGTAAAGCCAAGCGCGTGGGCAGTATTCTGCTGCTGAGTATACCATAGGAAGGGGTGTTCCACGAGGAAGTGACGTATTTGCTCCCCATGTGCTACCTGCTAGTTACCTCCCGAGGCTCACTCGTGTTTGTACCTTCTTAGCTGTGTCGTAAACGTGTTTGTAATATACTAGTGTTCTGTCTAATGTGACACCAAGGTATTTTGGCTTTTCATTGGTTTTGACTATGCAAGAGGACCGAACCATGGCCTGATCTTTCCTGATTTTAGACGATTACAGAGGTGGAAAAGACATATTTCCGTTTTAGAAACAGCAGGTCTAACGCATTTATAAAGTTCATTGAGATGGTTTGTTAGGTGTTCTTCACATTCAGAAACATCTTCACTCTGATATGAAATTGCAAGGCCATCTGCAAACTGGAAATTCCAGCAGGTCATGTTCAGCAGGTCTGTTGCGTAGAGATTGAAGAACAGAATCTTGTGGCAAGTCGTCATCGAGTAAATATAATTTGATTCTCTCGGTGTGCTTCATACTGCCGATTGCTCAACATATTGCGTAAGACATTACAGAGAGTGTTGGAAGGTACTGTTTTCCCGAAATTTTGTTGTCAGAAACTCCCACCGACCCGTGCCATAAGCTGTTGACAATACCAGTCTTGGATTGCTTCTGGTAGCCAATTTTTATTTGAATGATCAAGAAGAGCTCACAGTACCTATTACGAGGCTTAAATCCAGCTTGCTCAGATGGTAGCACAGAATTAATTTGGTCTTATATTGGGCCTGAGATCATTCATTCCAAGAGGTTGTAAACACAGCTAAGTAGAGATATTGGAAGAATATGTTCTGGACCTGTTCCTTCTTTCCATCGATTTTTGATAGAAAGCCTTTAGCTTTCACTTAAATTTTGTTGGTAATGTTCCCGAGCGAAGAATTTCGTAAAAAATGTTAACTCGCCACTTTTGCGTTGTAGGAAAATAACTTATAAAATAGGAATAAATTGCAGTTCTGGTCGAATGCACATATAAAAAAGCATTTTACTCAATATAAGACTTACTACCAGAATCAGTAAAATGTCAGTATGAAGCGTGTGTCAACAAATATCATAGTGCGTGGCAAGCTCTGCGCTATACACAATCGTGTAGCCAGAAAAAGTGCAAAACCGCTAATTAATTTAATTTCTTCATTAGATGCAGGTAATGAATAAATACACACACATGCAACAGAACGAATTAGGGTAGGTAAAACTTCGTTCAGGTGCAGCTTTACACAAGAATTTGTAGTAGATAATTAACTTTCCTATGAAATGAATCTAATTAACACAATAACGGTCTAACGGTGCAATGTAGCTTTGTTTTGCGCATACCATTCGGTTGGTTGGTTTGTGGGATTAAAGGGACCAGACTGCTACAGTCATTGGTCCCTTTTTCCAAATACTAAAAACACCCACAGAGAATAAAAACGATTAACAGAATAGAGCACAGACGACACAGAACAAGAGAAACGTAGATAAAGACCAGACAAGACGAACTAAAATCACACAGAGTGTGACGGTGGTTGACCGACCATAGAAACAAAAAAGGAAAAGCCAACCACCGAGAAACGCATTAAAAACTCAGATTAAAATCTTAGGCCAATGGCCAGAATCAACACAAAAGAACATAACAAACTCTCAGAGTAAACAATAAAAAACCCCTGCCCGAATAAAACGTAAAACCAAGCCAGCCATAGCAGGGTTATCAGATAAAAGGGCAGGGAGCGTATCAGGCAGCGCAAATGTCTGCCTGACCACAGCTAAAAGGCGGCAGGCCAACAAAATGTGGGCCACTGTCAAAGCCGCCCCACAGCGACATAGAGGAGGGTCCTCCCGGCGCAGTAAATAACTGTGTGTCAGCCGGGAGTGGCCAATGCGGAGCCGGCAAAGGACTTCTGAGTCCCTGTGAGTGGCTCGCAGGGATGACCACCACACAGCTGTCGTCTCCTTGACAGCACGGAGTTTATAATGCTTTGTCAGTTCGCGCCATTCATCGTCCCATAGCGCAAAAACTTTGCGGCATAAGACTGCCCGCAAATCAGTCTCTGGGAGGCCAACATCCAGGGATGGTTTACTCGTGGCCTCTTTCGCCAGGCTGTCAACATGTTCATTGCCTGGGATACCGACATGACCGGGAGTCCACACAAAGACCACAGAGCGGCCACAACGGGCAAGAGCATGCAGGGACTCATGGATAGCCATCACCAGACGAGAATGAGGGAAACACTGGTCGAGAGCTCATAAACCGCTCAGGGAATCGCTACAGATAACGAAGGACTCACCTGAGCAGGAGCATATATACTCTAGGGCACGAAAGATGGCAACCAGCTCAGCAGTGTAAACGCTGCAACCATCCTGCAAGGAACATTGTTTGGAATGGTCCCCTAGAGTTAGCGCATACCCAACACGACCAGCAACCATCGAACCGCCAGTGCAAACAATGCCAGGGCCCTGATACGTGGCCAAGATGGAATAAAAGCGGCGGCGGAAGGGACTGAGTCCTTCGGGCCCTGTGCCAAGTCGAGCCAAAGACAAGGGCGAGGAACACATCATGGGGGTGTACGCAAGGTGGCCCAGAAAGGAGGTGGAACAGTGAAAACCCTAAGCCCGGAGAGAAGCTCTTTGACACGGACTGTGATCGTACAACCTGACCGGGGCCGACGTTCTGGCAGATGGACGACCGATTGCGGGAACAGGAGACGATAGTTTGGATGCCCGGGCAAGCTAAAAACATGGGCAGCATAAGCGGTCAGCAAACAGTGGCGCCGTAACCGCAGGGGACGGACACCTGCCTCCACTAGTATGCTATCCACAGGGCTGGTGCGGAAGGCACCAGTGGCAAGTCGTACCCCACTGTGTAGTATTGGGTCCAGCACCCGCAACGCAGATGGGGAAACGGAGCCATAAGCCAGGCTCCCATAATCCAGACAGGACTGGATTAATGCCTGATAGAGCCGTAACAGGATAGATCGGTCGGCGCCCCAGCTGGTGTGGCTCAAGCATCTCAGAGCATTTAGATGCCACCAACACGCCTGCTTAAGCTGCCGAATATGAGGCAGCCAAGTCAGCCGGGCATCAAAAACTACACCCAAAAACCGGTGGGTCTCAACGACAGCAAGGAGTTCGTCAGCAAGATAAAGCCGCGGTTCAGGATGGACTGTCCGGCACCGGCAGAAATGCATAATGCGGGTCTTGGCAGCCGAAAACTGAAAACCATGCGCTACAGCCCAAGACTGCGCCCTGCGGATAGCGCCCTGTAGCTGACGTTCAACAGCTGCAATGCCAGTAGAGCTGTAGTAAAGGCAGAAGTCGTCAGCATACAGGGAAGCGGAGACAGAATTTCCCACCGCTGCAGCGAGCCCGTTTAATTCGATTAAAAAGAGGCAGACACTTAAAACAGAACCCTGTGGCACACCGTTCTCCTGGACGTGGGAGGAACTCCGTACGATACGACAGAAAATTGCGGATAAAAATCGGCAGAGGACCCCGAAGACCCCATCCATGGAGCGTAGAAAGGATGTGATGACGCCATATCGTATCGTACGCCTTCCGCATGTCGAAAAAGACAGCGACCAGGTGCTGACGGCGGGCAAAGGCAGTACGGATGGCCGACTCGAGGCTCACCAGATTGTCGGTGGCGGAGCGGCCTTTACGGAACCCACCCTGAGATGGAGCCAGAAGGCCCCGAGACTCCAGTACCCAATTCAAGTGCCGACCCACCGTCCGTTCCAGCAACTTGCAAAGAACGTTGGTGAGGCTAATGGGATGGTAGCTGTCCACCTCCAGAGGGTTCTTTCCAGGTTTCAAAACGGGGATGACAATGCTTTCCCGCCATTTCGACGGAAACTCCCCCTCGACCCAAAGACGGTTGTAAAGGTCGAGGAGGCGTCGCTGGCAGTCCACTGAAAGGTGTTTCAGCATCTGACAGTGGAAGCCATCTGGCCCAGGAGCGGTATCAGGGCAAGCGGCTAGGGCACTGCGAAATTCCCACTCACTGAATGGAGCATTGTACGAATCTGGGTGGTGGGTGCGAAACGAAAGGCTCCGACGTTCCATCTGCTCGTTAATGGAGCGGAAGGCCAGTGGGTAATTGGAAGAAGCGGAACTAAGAGCAAAATGCTCTGCCAAGCTGTTGGCAATTTCGTTGGAGTCTGCACAAACTGCTCCATTCAGTGAGAGCGCAGGGACGCTGACAGGGGTCCGATAGCCATAGAGGCGTCGGATCTTGGCCCAGACCTGCGATGGAAAGACATGGAGGCCAATGGTGGACACATACCGTTCCCAGCACTCCTGCTTACTTTGGCGGATAAGGCGGCAGGCCCGCGCACACAGCCGTTTGAAGGTGAGGAGGTGTTCAATGCAGGGATGTCGCTTGTGACGCTGTAGCGCCCGCCGCCGATCTTTAATTGCTGCAGCGATCTCAGGCGACCACCAAGGCACAGTCCGCCGCCGAGGGGACCCAGAGGAACGGGAAATGGCAGAGTCGGCGGCAGTAACGATGCCGGTGGTGACCGATTGAACCACCGCATCAATGTCATCATTAGAGAGAGGCTCAATAGCGGCAGTAGAGGATAACAAGTCCCAGTCAGCCTTATTCATAGCCCATCTGGTAGGGCGCCCAGAAGGGTGACGCTGTGGTAGTGACAGAAAGATCGGAAAGTGGTCACTACCGCACAGGTCGTCATTAACACTCCATTGGACAGACGGTAAGAGGCTAGTGCTACAGATCGAAAGGTCAATGGCGGATTATGTGCCATGCGCCACACTGAAGTGTGCGAAGGCACCATCATTTAAAATCGAGAGATCGAGCTGCGACAATAAATGCTCAACGGTGGCGCCTCGACCTGTTGCCACTGACCCACCCCACAGAGGGTTATGGGCGTTGAAGTCGCCCAGTAGCAAGAAAGGTGGCGGCAATTGGGCTATCAGCGCAGCCAGGACCTGCTGCGAGACATCACCATCCGGTGGAAGGTAAAGACTGCAGACACCCGAACAGCAACAGCCTCTAAAGGTGTTTGGAGAGGGACAGACTCGCTGTGCAGAGTGTGAAGGACATAGAGGGAGACACCACCAGACACCCTTACATAAGCTGGCCGGTTCTTATAATAACCCCGATAGCCACAGAGGGCAGGGGTTCGCATTGCTGGAAACCAAGTTTCCTGAAGAGCAATGCAGAAGAAAGGGTGAAGGCTGATAAGTTGTTGGAGCTCAGCTAGATGGTGGAAAAAACCGCTGCAGTTCCACTGGAGAATGATATTCTCCATGGCTGAGAAAGGCGTGAATGGACTGGGAAGGCAATTTATGCCACTTGTTAACTCACTGCCACCGATTCAGTACCCGTGCGAGTGACGTCCATGGCGTCTGAGGGACCGGCGAGATCAAGGTCCTCAGCGGACGCCAGAATCTCGACCTCAGCCTCAGACGCAGAGCTCGAAGGGTGCGGTGGGGTCGGTGCCACCGCGAGTTCTTTGGCCTTAGAGGTCTTTCTCTTTGACTTCTCTCGCTGCACCTTGGGTTTCACTGGCTGGGAAGCCTTCACCGATTCAGTCTCCGGGACGGAGGAGGATCGTGAAGCCCTATGCCCGGCCGCTGGTGGGGACTTATGCCACTGTCGGCCGTCATCCTTCCCGCTGGTGGAAGCCTGGGAAGGGAGGGACCCAAGGGAACCCTTACGGGCGAGAGTAGCCGAAGAAGTTAGACGCTTCTCCGGCTGAGAAGCGGGGACGGACGTCCCCAATGGGTGGGAGGATGTTGCTCCTGAGGTAGGTGGTGCAGGAGCAACCAGTTGGGTAGAGCCACCCACGGGCAAGGGGGCAGGAGGAGTCGTACTGCTCATCGAGCTGGCTGGAAGTCTCAAAACTGATGGGGCTAGCATAGTTATTGTAGCAGCTGCGTGAGAAGATGTCATTCTCACAGGATGGAGTCTGTCATATTTCCTTTTGGCCTCAGTATAGGTCAGCCGGTCCAGGGTCTTATATTCCATGATGATGCGCCCTTTCTGAAAGACTTTGCAGTCAGGCGAGCAAGGTGAATGATGCTCTCCACAGTTGACACAGATGGGAGGCGGGGCACATGGAGTATTGGGATGCGACGTGCGTCCGCAATCTCGACATGTGAGGCTGGAAGTGCAGCGAGAAGACATATGGCCGAACTTCCAGCACTTAAAGCACCGCATCGGGGGAGGGATATAGGACTTGACGTCACAACGATAGACCATCACCTTGACCTTCTCCGATAATGTATCACCCTCGAAGGCCAAGATGAAGGCACCGGTAGCAACTTGATTGTCCTTCGGACCCCGATGAACGCGCCAGACGAAATGAACACCTCTACGCTCTACGTTGGAGCGCAGCTCGTCATCAGACTGCAAAAGTAGGTCCCTATGGAAAATAACACCCTGGACCATATTTAAACTCTTATGTGGTGTAATGGTAACGTTAACATCCCCCAACTTCTCACAAGCAAGTAACCTGCGTGCCTGGGCAGAGGATGCCGTTTGTATCAGTACTGACCCAGAGCGCATTTTGGACAAGCTCTCCACCTCCCCAAACTTGTCCTCTAAATGCTCGACGAAGAACTGAGGCTTTGTGGATAGAAAAGACTCCCCATCAACTCTCGTGCAAACTAAGAATCGGGGCGAATAACTGTTACCTCCATCCGGAGACTTACGCTCCTCCCACGGCGTGGCCAGAGAGGGGAACGTTTTCGGATCGTACTTCTGAGCATTAAATTGAGCCCGAGAACGCTTAGAGACTGCTGGCGGCTGGCCGCAAGCGAGAGATGATGTACCACGCTTCATTGCGGGTCATCCGCCCTGATGCCACCTACTTCGACCAAGGGCCCTCCCCTTGGGCGCCACCCAGCCGCAGCAATAGCCACCTGGCAGGATGGCCATTGCCGGGAGTCCTGATGCCCCAAGGAGACGGGCATCTACTCCTTGGCATACGTGGGGAGTTAACGGCGCAGGCATCAGTAGAGCGATCCCTGTGTTGTCAGGGGGCTACAACCAACAGGGTACATGGCGGCCCCACCACAACGGACTGGCTACCGTGCTGGATCTTAGGTGCAAAAATGTCCAAGGACGTCGTCGCAGTTAAAAGCAACACAGCAGAGTGCAGCGTGGCAATCGCACCCAGGAGGTATCCTCGCCCAAGAGATGGAAAACTAGTGGGACACCATTGCAACGACGAAAAAGCCGGCTAAAGGTCTCAATGCACGACGGATACAGTGCACCATGTAAGGCGCCCTTCCCCAATTGGCTCGCTCTTCGGAATAATCTAGAAAGATGGAGGTCAAACCCGAGAGGGGACCATCACATAAGGCCGAAACATTTGAGACTCCTTTTAGTCGCCTATTACGACAGGCAGGAATACCGCGGGCCTATTCTAAACCCCGAACCCGCAGGGGGTATACCATTTGGAATAGGATGAAAAATCCTATGCGAGTGTTTTCTCACGTAACCACTATACATTATGATACGAAATGTTGCTTTGTATATGTCGAAATGTGCAACCTTTTTTCATTTTTATATCCAGTATTATGATAATAGACATATGAGTCAAACATTATTTTAATGAACGCAGAAATGCGCTTGTTTTAAGCTATTGATGAGCACCGTAGCGAAAAACCATGCAAACCTTCATAGCCGGTAGTTGCGTATTTGTTGTTTTATAAATGCTAGCTCATGGTACAACGCGTACTTCTCTGTCCACCGTGCGTATTGCAGTCCTGGAGACATCATCAGAGGCCGTAACGACTCGGAAGGCTGTTACAATCTCAGACATGCTCAGCAGTTCGAACTGTTGGTACTTATCCAGGGCACAACTTGCCTAATTTCAGTTCACCTTTTCTGTTGGGGTTGTTTATGTGCACCTGGATTTCTATGGTCTCTCTATACATCCTAGCTTAGGAATGATTGATCCTTGATAAAACTATCGGAGAAACTAATTTGATGTTTCCCTAGTCCCAGCGCGCCATTTGCTACTGCCGACTTGTCCCTGTTAGCCATATGGCAACTGCTCTTGCGTTCCTTAGGGTAAGAGTTTATGTTTTTTTTTGTTTCTTTGTGTTTGTGTTTATGTGGCAGGCGGTGGTCGTAGGTCCTTCGCAGTGTTCAAATATTCGGGAATCTTTCTTGTTGGTTCACACAGTATGTTAATTAGTGTCTTCTGAGTGTTCCACTGACGCGATCTGTGGCTGTTTTTGCACAACAGAGAAAAACTTCTCTTTTCACCAGTTATTTTTCACAAAAAGCTCCATTTGTTTTAGAGTGTATCGTCCTATTCAACTCTTTATCACCGGCCGGAGTGGCCGAGCGGTTAAAGGCGCTACAGTCTGGAACCGCACGACCGCTACGGTCGCAGGTTCGAATCCTGCCTCGGGCATGGATGTGTGTGATGTCCTTAGGTTAGTTAGGTTTAAGTAGTTCTAAGTTCTAGGGGACTTATGACCACAGCAGTTGAGTCCCATAGTGCTCAGAGCCATTTGAACCATTTGAACTCTTTATCTAAGTAGCCGTTTCTTCTAAAGGTAGTTCTTAAATGATTGAGCTCGTCCTCCAAGCACTGGTTCAGAGATTCTTTTAGTTCAGTCGACCAGTTTTCTAATCACTCCGCTTTTCTGCGTGGGTTGGCAACTGGAATGTATGTGAAGGTGTCTTGTCCATGTGAGTAGATTTTGTGCAGGATCAAGGAACTCTTATGGCAACAAATTCTCGCTGGTGAAGAAGTCAGCAAGTTTTTGCTTAAAAATGGCGTGCTGTGTGAGCAGGTGGGAGGAGCTTACGAGGTCAGGATTACTCTCCCACATAGCTTGGTTCCGCCGGTATTTCGTTACTTCCATGACTCGTTGGTGGGAGGACATTAGGATAACATAAGACCCTGGAAAAGGTGAAACAGCATGTTGTTTGGCCTACGCTTTACAAGGATATGAGACGGTTAGTTAGGGAATGCCGAGATTGTAAAATGGTAAACCCAGCAAAGCGCCGCCCAAGGGATTGCTACTGTCGCATCAAGAAGAGCATCCGCTCGATAACTCTTTATCGATTACGTCGGGCCATTTCCACGAACCAAGAAAGGAAACCATTATATCCTAGTGGTCGTAGATGCCTTTTCTAGGTTTGCTTCGTTGATTCCAAGCCGGGGGGGGGGGGGGGGGGGTGCGAGGGGGTGACAGCGGCGATAACTATCGACCACCTCACGAACATTTTTTGTGTGGTGTGTCTCGGGGTGGGAAGACAGCTGGTCTGAGACAGCGTAATTGCTAGGTTAGAGCCAAGTTGTTTGTGGTATTTTCTTTTAAAATGTGGCCTTAAGATTTAAATTGTTGCAGTTATTTCTTTCATTTTAATTTATCAATAAACTTTTATTTGCCTGAGATAATAACCAGTTGATTTCTGGGCCTGGTCCTTCCTGTTATCATTAACTCCCGATTGTCCGGTTGAATAGAGATGTAAGATGTACACTGACATCTGACGTGGTAGCTCAGTAGTTAGCACACCGAACACGCTTTCACGAGGGCAACTGTTCAAACCCGCTTCCGGCCACCCTGATTTCTCTTTGATTCCCCCAAATTGCTTAGGGCAAATGACGGAATGCTTCTTCCTAAAGGACGCGGACGCTCTCCTTCTCCATCCTTTTGTGCTTGGTCTCTGATGACCTCATTGTCGACGGGACATAGTTAATATAAAGTAATGAAATTCCGGTAGTACATTTTCATAGGTAACATACTTAAGTAATTAACGCTACAAGCTCACAGGTTACTGTAAGTCCAAGATAAGCCATTGTAAATGTGAGTGCTGGTATATTAGTAACTGGTGTAACCGGCAGAATGTTGAATGCAATTATGCAACCGTGCATGTATTGTGCTGTATTGGTGCCAGATGTCAGATTGTGGCATGCAGTCCCATGCCTGTTGCACTTGGTCGGTCAATAGAGGGACGACGTTAATGCCGTTCGTGAACGGGAGTTGTCGTTCGATGATGTCCAATACTTTCTTGATTGGAGACAGATCTGCTGATCGAGCACACAAAGGCAGCACGTCAACATTCTGTGTAGCACGTTGAGTTACAACAGCTCAATGTGGACGAGCGTTATTCTGTTGGAAGACACCTCCTGGAATTCTGTTGATAAACTGCAGCGTAACAAGTCGAATCACTTGGTTGGTGCACAGATTTTCAGTCAGAGTGTGTGGGATAACCAGGACAGTAATCCTGCTGTGATACGAAATTGCACCACACACCAAAACTCCAGGTATAGGTCAATTGTGTCTAGCACAAAGTCAGGGTGGCTTCCTTCTAACCAACACACTGGCAACTAGGCAGAACCAGTTTTCATCGTAAAACACAACAGACCTCCGCCCTGACCTTCAATGAACCCTTGCTTGTCACTACTGAAGTCGTAAATGGCGAGGCTTTCAGGTCAGTGGAATGCACTCTACAGGGCGTCTGGCTCTAAGCTGTTCTTAAAGTAATTTGAGTTGTAGCAATTCATTGTGTCACAGTAGTTACCAACTGTTGCTCAAATTGCTGCTGTAGACGCAGTCCGGCGCAGCACAGCCATACACCGGATACAATGGTCTCGGTAACGCCAGTTGGCCGTCCGGAGCCCAGTCCTCTTGAGGCCATACATTCTCGTGACCAATGCTGCCAGCAGTCTGTACACTGGCTAAATTCCTGCCAAGTCTTTCTACAGTAGCGCAGAAGGAAAATCCAGTTTCTCGTAGCCGAAATACACGACCTCGTTCAGTGTTGTGTTGACAATAGCATCTTTGTCCTCTTAAAGGCATTCTTGACTGACATCAACTTACCAAATCCAGCCTCAAAGGTAACTAACGCTCACAACCGTTACAGCATTTATTTACAGCAAACCTGATTTGTATCCTGATCGTGGTGCTAATAGCGCCACCCTTACGTGACTGACGCGAAATTTGAATAGACACCTTATTTCAGATTCAGAAACGAGACTACGAACTTCCGTTTGTGTCACAAAACTTCTAGGTGTTACGATTTGTTTTCTGTCAGTGTAGATATAGCCGCTATCATCTCCACTGCACTGTTTATATTTATTTTATTTAAAAATCAGATGTTAATCATTCTGCTCCAACAAACATTTAACACACCTACTCTATTCTCAAACAATGTCTACTACACGTATCCGATTATTCTGGGCCTCTGGGGCCGGCTGGAGTGGCCGAGCGGTTCTAGGCGCTACAGTCTGAAACCGCGCGACCGCTACGGTCGCAGGTTCGAATCCTGCCTCGGGCATGGATGTGTGTGATGTCCTTAGGTTAGTTAGGTTTAAGTAGTTTTAAGTTCAAGGGGACTGATGACCTCAGAAGTTAAGTCCCATAGTGCTCAGAGCCATTTTAACCATTTTTGGTCCTCTGGAATCCAGTGTGAATATTCTGACAGAAATGGTAAGACATGATGAACATCATGATTGAGCGATTCAAACCGATACTCAAGTATTTCCATACCTGTGGGATGTATTGATTAGAATTTCACCTTTATGCGGATCTATTTTCTGTACAGTGCCGTTGCTGCAGACAAATAATGCTGTGAGTACATGATAGTTGTTGGGTGTGCCGCAACTCAGCGTGCTCAGAGTAAATGCAAGTGTACCTTATTGTCGTCTTTCGGACTTTCATGAAGTTCAAGTCATTCGCGTCAGGGGCAGGGGAGCATCATAACGACAAACCACATAAACAATAATCTGTGGTGGATCGTATTATTTTTCGACTGGCTATTGTGAATCGATGGATGACGGAGCCGAAATACTAGAGGTTATAAGCAGAGGGTCAAAACGAACAGCCTGAAGCAGATTACTGGAAGGTGGGTTAAGATTTCGAACTGCCATGCTCCATTTACTGCTGTCGTCATACCACACACAACAGAGACTTACGAGGTGTAGAGCCAGAGGCAACTGCGACATATGTAATAGCCCAGACCTGTTTCACATTAACGTTGGTTCTTGAATACTGGCTTCTTTAGCTCGCTGTCGTTTTGGCTTTGCACCAGCCTCTTGATCTTCATACCACTGGCTGGTCGCTTTGCTCCAAAGTTACACATATCACGATAATGAAGCTCCTAACTGTGTGCCTCAGTGCCCTATCAGAGTCCTACTCTCACTACTTCGCATGACTAAGTTTTCTTCTTTCTCATCTCTCCCGGCAGTAGAGCCCATGAGATGCCCAGGTCGACCACCTGTCTCCTCCAGTCGTCGCTCCACTTCGCCACCGTCCTCCAGTTCTGTACAGTTAACCTTCTCAGATCCAGCTCCGTATCATACAGTCACCGTAACCTTGGTCTCCACCCTGAGCAGCTACCCTGAGGCTTTGTACTTACCAACTTCTTTGGTACTCGTTGTTCTTCCATTCTCGATGCACTATCAACGCGGGCGCAGAACATAGGACTAAACCTCAACCCATTTAAAACCCAGCGGTACTTGTTGGTCACTCTAAGCTCATAAACCCGAAACATTGGGAAACCGTACCATCTCTAATCCTAGATGGAACAAATAACAACTTCTCTCCCTCAGCAAAGAGTTTGGGCGCAATAATAGATCAAAATCTAAATTGGACAGAGCACGTAACTGCAGTGTGCAGAAAAGCATCAGCATCCCTTCATGCCCCACAAAAATGTAAAAAACTCGTCCCTATTGACCTGAAAAAGAAATTAGTATAAATGCTTATACTCCCAATTATTGACTACAGCGAAATTATCCTACAAGGTCTTTTCAGGAAAATTCACGACGTCTGGAACTGGCCATGAATGCCTGCGACCGATATATCTGTGACGTTCGACCTTTTGATCGGATTTCACCAGCATATGCACAACTGTGCTGGCTGCGTGCTGACAAACGCAGAGATTTCCATACACTCTGTCTCACCTACTGCCTTACAAATGTACATTGTCCCTCATATCTCTCCTCGTCCTTAATGCTCATGTCTGAACAACACGACAGAAATACACGTTCCCATCATAATAAAGTCCTCTCTCTTCAGTTGAAACTTCCCGGTTGAGAGGCCGTGGTCGATGTATAAGATATCCACCTAACGTTTTGACTCCACCTGCGGGAGACATCTTCTGAGGTCGTCCGACTACTGCCACTGAGGCTCCATCTACTCACGCATTTATAGAGCGCATAGAGGGCACCACCATTCGTCACGTGATGCCGACGATATGCCTATCTCTGGAAGGCTTAATGATTCTCGATTTAGAGTAATCGATTGTCATTCTGCTGGAGCAACATCGACATCCATATTTGTCCAACTTTAACACTTCCTCTTTTCTATTAAAATTATGATTGTGTTTGTGAATCTCTATTGCTTCTCTATACATGCGCGCATGATAATGGGATGTTCGTGCTAGAACGCTTGTCTCATTAAATTTATTTCGTGGTTCCCATCTGGAAAAACATGCTCAGCTACGGCCCATTTTTCCATGTGTCCTAAGCGACAGTTTCTTTTATGTTCGGCTAAGCGGGTGATTATACTTCTTTTCGTTGTTCCATTATATACTTGTACACAACTGCATAGAATTTTGTGTACCACAGGTCTTGCTACGGGGTGTCGGGCGTCTTTTGCAGTTCTTAAATATTCCTTAATCTCCTTGGTGGGCCTGAAGATTGTTTCGATCCGATACTTGGCCAGAACTTTCCCGACTTTCCGAGACTTTATTAATGAACGGTAGGAAAACTTTTCCAGTAGGTGATCGTTGTTGCTCTGGACTTCTGGCTTCTTTTCTTCTTTGATGGAGGGCCCGATCAATTTCTGTGCTGGTATAATCGCTTTTCACGAAGGCTGACCGTAAGTGATTTAGTTCATCTTGCAAGTAAGCAGGCTCGCAGATTATGTTGTCTCTATCCACCAAGGTTTTCATGACACCTCTTTTTTGCCTAGGATGATGGTTTGATTCCTTGTGGAGGTAACGATCCGTGTGAGTGTTCTTTCTGTATACCTTATGGCCCAGCGTCCCATCCACCCGTTTAATTACCGACACATCCAGGAAATTGAGTTGACCGTTGCTGTCTTTCTCCATCGTAAACTGCACCTTCGGGTTAATACTGTTCAGATGCACCAAAAAGACATCCAGCTCTTCTTGAGTCCACACTACAAATGTGTCATCGACATAGCGGTACCATTTAGCTGGATTTTTGCTGGCAGTCTGCAGCGCTCGCTGTCCGAAGATCTCCATAAATAAATTGGCAACAGCTGGGCTGAGATTGCTTCCCATCGCCACCCCGTCGATCTGTTCGTAAAACTCGTTGTTGTACTGGACATAAGTTGTCGTCAGGCAGTGTTTAAATAAAGCCACTATGTCAGTCGGAAAAATATCTGCTATATATGAAATAGCTTCGTTTACAGGCACCACGATAAAAAATAACAATGACACTACATCGAAGCTCACAAGAATATCACCTTGGCTGACGTTAATCTCTCTCAGTTTTTCAATAAAATGCATCGAGTTTTTAATGTAACTGTCCGTTCTGCCAATGTATGGTTGCAACAAGCAGGAGAGATATCTGGCCACCTCTTGTGTAGGAGATCCTATGGAACTCACAATCGGTCTCAACGGGACCTGCGGTTTATGTACCTTTGGGAGTCCATGTAGTTTGAGTGGATAAGCTTCCGTTATGCAGAGTTGTTTTTTATCATCCGAAGAAAGAGAAGATTGTTTTATCAGTTGATTGGTATTTCTCAAACTTTAGGTTGTAGGATCCTTCTGAAGCTTTTTATACGTAGTGGGATCCGAAAGGTCACTAATCTTCTTGTGATAATCTTCGGTGATCAGCAAAACCGTAGCATTTCCTGTATCAGCTGCAAGTACAATAATGCTCTTATCCGCATTGATCTCCCTCAGTGCCCTCCTTTCCGCTTCAGACAAATAGTTGGTAGGTGGTTTCGCTTGGCTTAATATTCTGGTCGTTTCAGTGCTGATTTCATCCCCGGACTGCGATGATAACAAACGGATTCCTCCACATTCGCTGTAATGTCCTCCGTAGGAACCTTTAGCGGCGCGACTGCAAAGTTGGCTCCTTTCGATAGAAATGAATGTCACTCTTTTGTTAATTCTCTTCCAGACATGTTAATCGCAGTTCGAGAGTTGCCAGCGACTGATGTTTCACTTCTACCTTTCTGTAGGCCATCGAATTTCCTCTTCTGCCTATTAGTTGCCATTTCTGCACTTAGCTCCATGGTCCTGAACGTTAGACAGTCCACCTTATTCCAGTCATAACACTGCATTATGGTACTGTTATACAGGGTGGTCCATTGATCGTGAGCGGGCCAAATATCTCACGAAATAAGCGTCAAACGAAAATACTACAAAGAACGAAGCTTGTCTAGGTTGAAGGGGGAAACCAGATGGCGCTATGGTTGGTCCGCTAGATGGCGCTGCCATAGGTCAAACGGATATCAACTGCGTTTTTTTAAATAGGAACCCCCTCTTTTTAATACATATTTGTACATAAACACTTTTTTCACTTTGTGGTAGATGGCGCTGTAATAGTCACAAACATATGGGTCACAATTTTAGACGAACAGTTGGTAACAGGTTGGTTTTTTAAATTAAAATACAGAACGTAGGTACGTTTGAACATTTTATTTCGGTTGTTACAATTTGATACATGTACCTTTGTGAACTTATCATTTCTGAGACGCATGCTGTTACAGCGTGATTACCTGTAAATACCACATTAATCCAATAAATGCTCAAAATTATGTCCATCAACCTCATTGCATTTGGCAGGCAGTCGGAGTTCGCGATACCGACGAGCGAGTACGATGCGCGCGCGGCCGGGGCAGCCGCCTCGGACGCGCCGGAGTCGGCTGCTGGTCGGTCGGTTGGGCCTGGCCCGCCGGACGCTCCAGCGGCCGCTCCACACAGGACGGATCCCAGGTTGACGACCCAGGCTACGGCACCGGTTCATGACAGGATAGAACGTCAAGAACGACTATCGACAGGCGCTATTCGACCGCAGAAGACTACACACCACACGACGAAACCGTATTCGGACGTCGGCCATACGTCACATCACGACGGACGCAGCAATGAAGACGACCGCCAGGACTACGCCAGAAGACTCGATATATGTCGGGAGGAGGACAAAGAAACGCTGAAGGACATACAACGCCTTATCCGCTATTCACGGGAAACGCAAGAGCAGGATAACGACACCTGTCTGGCATCTCCATCTATGGACTGAGATGTCGAATCACAGCACTCCCACCAAACGGTCGACGACACGGAGATAGCGGCGGTCTATCCAGCAGAAAACGACGACTTCCCACACGCAGAGGGGAACTTTACGCTCGTACACAACAAACGGCGCAGAAGCAGCGCATTAGCCAAGGACTTAGCCAACCCGGCTAAGAGACGAACAGAGGCCATCCCCACAACGAATCGATTCGTCCCACTGACACCTCAAGCTGCGCCTCCATCACCCACCAACAAGCCACAGGCATAAACCTCTAATGCCGCAGTAGCCGTGGACAGAGACAAGAATGTGCTTCGCAAAGTGCCCCCAGTCACTATTTACTACACAAAGGATTACGTTCACCTCAATGAAACGCTCAAAGGACTTCTAGAGGGCAACCTTAAAACTGTATTCCAAAGGGACCGCATCAAATACCACTTTGAGTCCTTCGAAGACCAAAGACGTGCAATAAAATTCTTCACGAACCACAGCTTCTCCTATTTTACGCATCAAGCACCAGACGACAGGGACTGAAAGTAGTTGTCAAACGCCTTCCGGTGGAAGTTACCGAAAAACATCTTTACTATGCCGTCAAGGAAAAAGGCTTCAAAATGCTACAAGTCTACCAATTTAAGGAACGCGACGAGAAGACGAAACAACTGATACCGCAACCTGTCTACCGAGACTCCCTCCCATCCGGAAAAGTCAGTGACAAGGTAAATGATGTCAAATACCTGCTCTACTCACGAGGGATAATAGAAACCTATAACAGTAAAGAAGGACCAGTCCAGTGCCGACATTGCCAACGTTTCGAGCATACAGCGAACTACTGCAGCATGCCAGCCCGCTGCGTCCGCTGCGGTGGCTCCTATAAATCATCGAATTGTACCCATCCTAGGACGGCGCCCCAAAAGTGCGCCAATTGTGAACAAGAACATCCAGCGACCTTCCGTGGCTGCACCAAATTTCAAGAACTCCTACGGAAATATACTAGAAGGACACCAAAGAAGTCAACCCCACAACGGCCTATGATTGTTAAGAACTCGGCCATGGCACCGATTCCGGCCACCCAACAACAAGCGGTACCCAGAGTGACTCTACGACAGACAAGACAACAGAGCTCTTACTCCGAAGCAGTACATGCCCATCCACCGACGCCAACACCAGCGGAGACATCATCTGCCTGGTCGACCACCTTTACACCAGCTTTAACAGATATTCTTCAACTACTCACCGCCCTCCAGCAGAAGCTGACGTCTATCCTCTTGCTTGTAGAAAGCGTACTGACAGCTTTTCAAACACCCTAAATGGATAGACGACATCACACGAGAAATCTTAACTTCTGCATTTGGAATGCCAACGGCCTGAAACTGAAGAAAATAGAATTCACGGACTTCTTACATCGCCACAGGATAGACGTAGCATTTGTCTCCGAAACACATCTCCGCGAGTCAACCGACCTCCGCTTGAGGAACATGCACATCTACCGGACGGACAGACGGGACCAACGGGGTGGATGTACCGCAGTTCTGATCAAAAAATGCATTCGTCACGACCAAGAACGTTTACCCCAACTCCAGACTTTAGAGGCCACGGCAGTAACAATCCACACGACGCTCGGAAACATTACCTGTATTGCGGCTTACCTTAGCCCAAAGAAGCCTCTCCGCCCAGAAGATCTTTACGCCGTTACAGAGGGCTACGACAAGATCCTCCTTGGACGGAATCTTAATAGTAAACATGTTGCCTGGAATTCCCGTAAGACCAACCCAAAAGGACATATGTTGTTTGCACTGGCTGAGAATTTACGTTTCCGTCCATGGCCCACGGGAACCGACGAGGATACCTTACATCCAGACACAAGACCCTGATGTTATAGACATCGCCATAATCAAGAACATCAACCCGAATCTCCTTCTGCGGACGCTGGATGATCTTTCGTCGGACCACAGGCCGGTGTTAGGACTCGTAGAGAGGGCTACTTTGCAACTCCCACTGCCGACGACAAGAACTTACTACTGGCAGCAGTTCCAAACGCACCTCAACAACAATGTGCGACCAACCCAGGTTGTTACTACCAGAGAAGCGATTGATGTGGCAGTCGCAGTACTCACGAAGAAGATTAACAGCGCGATACAACGAGCACTCACGGAGCGCCTGCAACCAGAAGTCAATTATGACGAGTTTCCACCACCACTGCAGGAACTTAAGACAAGGTGCAATCAATTTCGGAAACGATGGGTCCGTTACCGCCATCCGGATGATAGACGGGAGACTCACAGACTAACCCGAGAACTCCGGCGGAAGGTCCAGGAAGGGAAGCAACACACATGGGAACTCCGAATGGACAACTTTCTATTACGCACCAAAGATGAATGGCGAATAGCTAAAAGTCTCAGACAGCAACAGCCACCCAAAAGGGCAATTCGAGGACCCCGTGGCCTCTTGTACGACTCACTGGCGCAGGCAGAGCTGTATGCGGATACGTACCAACAACAGATGACTACGCCCCCCACGGAGGATGGAGATGATGCACTCCACCGTGCAGAGGAGGACACAGCGGCGGAATGGGAAGCTATTCGGGACGCCCCGACTAACACTATGCCCCGGCTGGCAACGCCGGAGGAAATTCTGAGGATTATCAAGTATAGCAAACACACCTCACCTGGAACAGATGGAATCAGCAATACGGAATTGAAACACCTACCGAGAAAGCCTATTGTGCTTCTCACCCGGATAGTGAACAGGTGCCTCAGGACTGGATACTTCCCAGAGGCATGGAAGATTGCCAGAATAGTGCCAATACCAAAACCGGGCAAGGATCTCTCACACCCTGACAGCTACAGACCCATAAGTTTACCGCCGACGCTGGGAAAGGTAATGGAACGTGTCCTACTGAAACGCATGCTGGACATCCTTGTGGCACACAACATCATCCGACCGGAGCAGTTTGGCTTCCAGGCGAAGCTATCGGCTGAGTTACAACTGCTGCGCATCACAGAATCTATCCAAGACAATTTCAACAAGAAAAAACATAGCATTGGAGTCTTTCTCGATATAGAGAAGGCTTACGATAAAGTATGGCGACGCAACTTGATCGTCAAGCTCCGACGTACCACTCCCCTACCAGACTGCTATTTAAAACTTCTCGACAATTTTCTTCAGGATCGCAGATTATATGTTCGCATTTATGACAAGAAATCAACAACACAGCCTGTCCTTGAAGGACTTCCACAAGGATCGGTCACATCTCCACTGCTGTTTAATTTATACATTAACGACCTCCCGACGGTGCCACATGTTACTGCCAGTTTCTATGCCGATGACACAGCGCTCCTGACTGCACGCACCAGAATGGACCACCTTGTCACACGGATGCAGCACCAACTAGATTTGGTGGACCATTGGACCCACAGGAACAAAATAACGGTCAATGCAGAGAAAACCAAAGTTATTGTCTTCACACGTCGGAGACCCATCGTCAATGAACGCCTATGGATATCAGACGAGACACTCTCCTGGGCAACAGCTGTAAAATACCTTGGATTGCATCTGGACGCCAAACTGCTGTATAGTCATCACATTATGGAGAGGAAGTCTGGCCTCGAAATGCTGGGAGCTCTCCTCCCATTTCTCAAGAGCTCGTACCTCAGCCAACGCACGAAACTCCAGTTGTACCACGCCACAGTCGAACAATCTATTTTGTATGGATCAACGTCTTGGGGTACTACGTGTGCCACTAACTACAAGAAGTTACAGGTTGTACAAAGCAGATGCCTACGATGGATCACTGGAGCCCAATCATGATATTCATCGAGCCTTAAGCAAATCTTACCTCTCAGACAAGGTCAAGGAGAAGGCACGAACCTTATTTCGGAAGCTGGACATGATACGTGACAGTACACCACAACTCACCACAGTAGGTACGGTAGAACCCTTACGCAACCACAAATATAAAGTACCGAAGACGATAGTATTTGAGCCTCCGTAAATGATAGCCCTACGTAATTCTCCATAATTTAAGGACATAAAGTCCTTTAGCACTTCTACACACATGTTTTCAACACACACCAAAAGCAGCGAGTTAAAGGACCCTTCTGTGTGCCCAAACTAAAGCTGAAAGAAGAATAAATAAATAAAGAGAAAATTTTTACCCTTTCCATTCCCTACAGAAGGAAAAATCAACGAAGTTGATCAGACTTCAGCACCACCACCACAAAAAAAAAAAAAAAAAATTACCAGTACGTGTAACGACATTCCTCTCAACAGCGACTAGTTCACCTTCCGTAATGTTCGCACATGCATTGACAATGCGCTCACGCATGTTGTCAGGCGTTGTCGGTGGATCACTATAGCAAATATCCTTCAACTTTCCCCACAGAAAGAAATCCGGGGACGTCAGATCCGCTGAACGTGTGGGCCATGATATGGTGCTTCGAGGACCAATCCACCTGTCGTATAATATGCTATTCAATACCAATACCTCTTCAACCGCACGCATGCTATGTGCTTTTCGAGATTCCCGATTCTCGCGCAGTTTGTCTGCTACTGATGTGCGGATTAGCCCCGACAGCAGTTAAAATACCTACTTGGGCATCATCATTTCTTGCA
The DNA here is from genome assembly GCF_023864345.2 of Schistocerca serialis cubense. NCBI lineage: Eukaryota > Metazoa > Arthropoda > Insecta > Orthoptera > Acrididae > Schistocerca > Schistocerca serialis. The sequence continues at coordinate 423,180,115 of NC_064641.1, forward strand.
GGCCGTGGCTGACATTTCACATGTGATTGAACACTTCCTGTTTCCTTAAATAACGTAGCTATCCGGTGAACGGTTCGGACACTTGGATGGTGTCGTCCAGGATACCGAGCAGCATACAAAGCACGCGCCCGTTGGGCATTTTGACCACAATAGCCATACATCAATACGATATCGATCTTTTCCGCAATTCGTAAACAATCCATTTTTTTTTCTTTATTGAATTTCGATTCCCCCCGAAGGGAACGGGCAGGCAGCAGCTTGGTATGACGCTCTTCAGCCTATAGACTTTGTTTAAAAAATAAGGAGAAGATAATATATAATAAAAAACAGGCGACAAAATCGGGGACAAAGGGTATAACATGGCGAAAAAATCGTGGAACTTAAAACATAGAACAAAGGGATGATGATGCTAAGAAAATACATATGAAGCAGAACAGGTAAAATAATAGACAGATAGTTAAAAAACAGGGCGACAGTCTGGTTTCTGTTCGCAAAAGACAAAAAATTCACACCCAGCGACAGCATGGTTTCTGTTCGCAACACGAGAAAAGACGAAACAACACTGAACAGTCACTGGAACACTGCGCTAAAATATGACATACCACAGCCGAGAGCAGGCGGGGGGAAACTGGACAGAGAATGGGAAAATAAAAAAGGGGGAAGGTGAGGATAAACGGTCCATTTTTTTTTCCTTTATTGTAATTTTCATACCTATACAGATACATAGGTAGGCTGGCAGCAGCATCGTACGCTTCTCTTCAGCCTTCGATTTTCCAATGATAAAAAACAGTAAGAAGATACATAATAGTTAGAGTGACGGGTAAAAAAAAAGCAGTAGACATACAAAAATACACAGAGCCGTTCACACTCAATGAAAATTACACTGAAACATGTTGGCACGGCGCACAAACACTGATGATTCGATGGCACAGGTGAACGTAGGAGTGTGACAGTGAACGCTAACACAAACACGACGGCACTGATGGCGATGATCTCCGGCGCGCGAATGTCCACTTTAACGTGTGCGAGTCCGGGGACCTGCCAAGAGGGGAAGAGGGGTGAGGGGGAGGGAGAGGGGAGAGCAGAGATGCCAATGGCAGAGGAGATGGGAGGAGGAGTAGAGGGGTGCGGGTAGGGGAAGCCTGGGGGAGGAATGGGAGAAAGGGAGGAGGGAAGGAAGGGGGAGAGAAGGGAGAGAGGGTGTGCAAAGGAAACAAACACAGGAAGAGGGAGGGAGGATCAAAGCTGGTAGGAGGGGTAGATGGAGGGGAGGAGGGCATCATCAGGGAGGGGGAGCTGGCGGAAGCCACCTTGGGAGAGTGTGTGGAGAGTGGAGAGATGGAGAGCAGGTGGGACATGGAAGTACAGGTGCGGCAGCAGATGGAGGTGGGAGAGGATGGAAGAGACCAGCGGGTGAGGAGGATCGAGTTTGTGGGAGGTGTAGAGGATCCGTATCTGTTCGAGGAAATGGAAGAGGTGGGGGAAGGCAATTAGGTCATACAGGATCCGCGTGGGGGAGGGGAGATGGATGCGATAGGTGAGGCGAAGAGCATGGCGTTCCAGGATCTAAGGGATTTGTAAAAGGTAGGGGGAGCAGAGATCCAGGCAGTGTGGGCATAGCAAAGGATAGGGCGAATGAGGGATTTATAGGTATGGAGGATGGTAGAGGGGTCCAGACCCCAAGTTCGGCCGGAGAGGAATTTGAGGAGACAGAGGTGGGTGCGTGCCTTGGCTTGGATCATCCGTAGGTGGGGGGTCCAGGAGAGGCGACGGTCAAGGGTGACACCAAGGTACTTAAGGGTGGGGGTGAGGGCGATAGGACGGCCATAGATGGTGATGTAGGAGGCGGAAGGAAGGAGTGGTTTTGCCTACTATGATCGCCTGGGATTTGGCAGGATTGACCTTAAGCAACCACTGGTTGCACCATGCGGTGAACCAGTCAAGATGGGATTGGAGAGGGTGTTGGGAGTGCTGCAGGGTGGGGGCAAGGGCAAGGAAGGCAGTGTCATCGGCGTACTGGAGAAGGTGAATGGGAGGTGAAGGCGGCGCCATGTCCGCCGTATACAAGAGGTACAGAAGAGGGGAGAGGATGGAACCCTGGGGCACACTGGCGGAGGGGAAAAAGGTGTAGGAATCCATGTTGTGGACGGTGATGTAGGAAGCATGGTGGGAAAAAAGGAGCCGATCAGACGGACGTAGTTTATAGGAAGGGTGAAGGTTTGGAGCTTGAAGAGGAGACCGGAATGCCACAAGTGGCCATAGGCTCGTTCAAGGTCAAGGGAGAGGAAGATAGCAGAACGACAGGAATTAAGCTGTTCGGAGAAGAGATGAGTGAGGTGATGGAGAAAGTCATCGGAAGAGAAGGACGGCCGAAAGCCACACTGGGTAACTGGAAGGAGATGGTGCTGGCGGAATTGCTGAGGGAGTAATGGAACTGGGGATCGTCAGGAATGGTAAAGACATCGGAGAAGTAGGAAGCAAAATGATGGGCCTTACTAATGGCGTCAGGGAAGGGTTGGTTGTCATGAAGGAGAGGATAGTAAGGGGGGGGGGGTTAGATCCGGTAAGGCGGCGGAAGGCTGACCAGCACTTGGACGAGTTGATAGGAAGGGTGGCGTTTAAGCGGGTGCATGTCTGTCGCCAGTCCCAGCGTTTCTTAGCTGTGAGCAAATTACGGATGTGTCTCTGGAGCTGCCGGTGGCGTCGTAGTGTGTCCGGGTCACGTGTGCGAAGGAAGGCACGGTAGAGACAGCGGGATTCACAGAGGAGGAGGATGGCTTGTGGGGGTAAGGTAGCACAGTGGGGGTGTATGGCGACAGAAGTGACATGGGCCGCCACGGCCTCAGACCAGGTCTGCTGGAGAAAGGAGGTGGCATGGGTAATATCGTCAGGGCGGTGGTAGGTAAAGGGGCGGCCATCGACCTGGGTGGAGAGGGTATCCCGAAAGGCATTCCAGTTGGCACGGGAATAATCATGGACGTACTTTGGGTGAGGGTCATGTCGGGGGGTGGGGTGGCGGCGACGACCGTCTGAAATGGTGAGGAGGACAGGGAGATGGTCACTACCAATGGGGTCCAGGACATCCACCGTTATGAGGTCAAGGAGGTTGGAGAGGAGAGGATGACATCGGGAGTGGAGTTGGATTTGGGGCGAGTGTGCTGGGGAATGGGGACGAGGTCGCCTTGGAGGGTGGAGAGGAACCAATGCCACCGCCGTAACTGGGTGGCGGAACGACTATGGATGTTGAGGTCAGCAGCGATCACGTAGGAGGAGAAGGTACGATCAATGTGGGAGAGGAAGTCGAAAGGAGTAGGGGTGTTAGGGCGGACATAGGTGGTGGCACAGGTGATGGTAAGGCCGGGGAAGAAGAGACTAAGGATCAGGTGTTCGGTGGGGTCGGAAAGGAGAGGGTGGAGCTGAACCAGGATCTGGCAGTGGTGACCAATGGCAACTCCGCCACCCGCTATCGGGAAGAGATTATCGGAGTGGTGAAGAAGGTAGGGCGAAATGTGGATGGTGTGGTGGGGTTGGAGGAAGGTTTGATTCAGGAGGAAGGCATCCACACAGTGGGTTGCAAGGGTGTGCATGAAGAGGTTCTTGTTGGTGGGAAGGGAACGGATGTTGTTGAATAGGATACGGTGCTGTCGCGCCATGACAGGGATTTAGACGAGGGTGTCGAGACGGGAGAAGGTGAAATGGGCCTGGTTGTGGGAGTAGGTGGCATACATTTTTAGTTGAGAGACGAAACGGGCAGTGAGGGATATCTGTTGGAGGGTGTGAGGGTGCTGGAACGGGTGGACATTTTGCAGTACAATGGTGAGGAACCTGATGATGTCCTCAGCGGTGGGAGGGGGACGAAGGGAATTACCAGGAGGGATGGGGGCGTCCAGAGGGCGGACAGGGACGGTGAGTTCAGGGGTGGTCGGAGGGGGTCGGGCCTTACATTTTTGGGAGTAGGTGGGATGCTAGAGATTGCAGGTATTACAGGAGGGAGGAGACTTAAGGTTAGGGCACTGCTGGAGGAAGTGCGCTTGATTACAATGCGAGCAGGTGGGTGCAATGCGGCACTCAGCTGTTGTGTGCGCATTGTAGTGCAGACACCTCTGGCAGTGGAGGGATTGAGGAGGGGAGCAGGAGGGGTCAACCTTGTATCTCTGGTGGAAGAGGAAGACACCCTCCTTCAGAAGGAGGTCAATGGGGCGTCCTCTGAGAAAACCCACATAAGGCAGGTGGGGCCAGTGGAGTTAAAGATGCGGCTGACTGCCCACACCTCCAGCGAGGGATGCGCCTTGAGCTCCGCCAACACATCCTCCTCCGTGATTGTCAGACTGAGCCAAGTGATCATGGCGGTGAGGGTCGGCGGGCGATGCAGGGGTTGGGGTTGGCGGGTAGGAGATGGGAAAGGCGAAGGGGTGAGGGAGGAATTAGGGCTAATACAGGTGATGGGGACGCAGGAGAGGATGTCAGTATGGAGGGTGAGGCTGGGGGAGGAGATGAGAACTGAGTCTCTTCTGGGAGTGAAGAGGGAGATGGGGGCTCCAGAAAAGTGTTGGCGGAGAAGGAGGGAGAGGTTCCAGGCCTCGATGAGGGAAGGATCGGGACGAGAGAGGACGTAGGAAGAGGGAGGGGAGGAGGAGGAGGAGGAGGAGTTGGAAGGAACAGGGCCAGGTGGGGAGACATCCATGCCATCCTGGGGGGGCGGAAGGAGGACGGGATGGGGCCTTTTTGGGAGTGGAGGAGGTGGTGGTTCCACTAGGGCGTTTAAGGGCAGCGGAAGGGTGGGTGGTGACATGGGGGACGAGAGCTATAGGGAGGTGAAGGGAAGCGGCAGGTCCCGGCGTGGACGCAGCGCCGGAGATGGTGATGGTGAAGGTGACGGCGACGGCGACGGCGACAGCGATGGTGGTGGCGGTGATGGCGAAGGCGACAGGGAGAGATGGGCATGGGCAGTGCCTCGATGGGATACCACCCTAGCTGGAGCTGCAGTGACTGGCTGGGGGAGTGGGGGGAAAGGATCAGAGGTAGAGGAGCGGGAGGAAGAAGCTGAGGAGGGGGCGAGAAAGAGCGTGGGCGAAGGGAGAGTTAGAAGATGGAAAGAGGAGGGCCGACTGGGCACACCACGTAATGGTGGTGGTGGCGGCGGAGGACGAAGTATACACTATAGCAACGGTGGTAGTAGTTGCAGTGGTGGTGGGGGCTGACATGACGACAGGAACGAACTAAAGCAGTACAAGACGAAAAAGAGAGGAAAAAACTGGGGACGGACGAAGACAGACAAAGACGGACGAAGACAAGGGCCAGAGTCCCACGCTGCTGGCACTGGCGACAGCTGGCAGGCGCGCCGCAGCTGCTGTTGCCACGGACGGGGCCGGGGCTGCTGCTGCTGCTGCTGCTGGCTGGACCGCTGCTGCTGTTGGCTGGCTGGCTGGCTTGCTTGCTGGACTGCTGCTGCTGCTGCTGCAGGCTGTACCGTTGATCCTGGCTGGACCACTGTTGCTGGCTGGACCGCTGCTGCTGGCTGGCTGGCTGGACCACTGCTACTGCTGTTCCTGCTGCTGCTGCTGCTGCTGCAGCTGCAGGCTGGGCCGCTGCTGCTGCTCGCAGGCTGAATGGCTGGCTTGCTGGACTGCTGCTGCTGCTGCAACATGGACCGCTGCTGCTGGCTGGACCGCTGCTACTAGCTGGACCGCTGCTGCTGGCTGCCTGGCTGGACCGCTGCTACCGCTGCTCCTTCTGCTGCTGCTGCTGCTGCAACTGCTTGCTGGACAGCTGCTGCTGCTGACTGGCTGGCTGGCTGGCTTGCTGGACTGCTGCTGCCACTGCAGACTGGACCGATGCTGCTGTCTGGACGGCTGCTGCTGGCTAGACCATTGCTGCTGGCTGGACCACTGCTGCTGGCTGGCTGGCTAAACCGCTGCTACCGCTGCTCCTGCTACTGCTGCTGCTACTGCTGCTGCTGCTGCTGCTGGCTGGCTGGCTGGCTGGCTTGTTGGACTGCTGCAGCTGCTGCAGGCTGGTCCGCCGCTGCTGTCTGGACTGCTGCTGCTGACGGACCGTTGCTGCTGGCTGGACCACTGCTGCTAGCTGGCAGGCTGGACCTCTATTACCGCTGCTCCTGCTGCTGCGGCTACTGCTGCTGCTGGCTGGACCGCTGCTGCTGCTGGCTGGCTGGCTGGCTTGCTGGACTGCTTCTGCTGCTGCAGGGTGGACCGCTGCTGCTGGCTGGACCGCTGCTGCTGGCTGGACCGTTGCTGCTGCTGGCTGGCTGGGTGGCTGGCTTGCTGGACTGCTGCTACTGTTGCAGGCTGGACCGTTACTGCTGGCTGGACAGCTGCTGCTAGCTGGCTGGTTGGACCGCTGCGACCGCTGCTACCCTGCTGCCGCTGCTGCTGCTGCTCAGCTGGACGGCTGCTGCTCGGCTGGACCATTGCTGCTGGCTGGGCTCCTGCTGCTGGCTGGCTGGCTGTACCGCTGCTACCGCTGCTTCTGCTGCTGCTGCTGGCTGGATTGCTGCTGCTGCTGGCTGGCTGGCTGGTTTTCTGGACTGCTGCTACTGTTGCAGGCTGGACCGTTGTTGCTGGCTGGATCGGTGCTGCTGGCTGGCTGGACCGCTGCTACCGCTGCTCGTGCTGCTGCTGCTGCTGCTGCTGGATGGACCGCTGCTTCTGGGTGGACCACTGCTGCAGGCTGGCTGGCTGGACCGCTACTACCGCTGCTTCTGCTGCTCCTGCTGCTGCTGCTGCTGGCTGGCTGGACCGCTTCTGCTGCTGACTGGCTGGGTGGCTGGCTTGCTGGACTGCTGCTACTGTTGCAGGCTTGACTGTTGCTGCTGGCTGGACCGCTGCTGCTGGCTGGCTGTGACCTCTGCTCCCACTGCTGCCGCCGCCGCTGCTGCTGCTGCTGCTGCTCATCTGGACTGCTGCTGCTCGGCTGGACTGTTGCTGCTGGGTGGACCACTGCTGCTGGCTGGTTGGCTGGAACGGTGCTACCGCTGCTCCTGCTGCTGCTGCTGCCGGCTGGACCACTGCTGCTGCTGCTAGCTGGCTGGCTGGCTGGCTTGCTGGACAGCTGCTGGCTAAACCGTTAATGCTGGCTGGGGCCCTGCTGCTGGCTGGCTGGCTGGACCGCTGCTACCGCTGCTTCTGCTGCTGCTGCTGCTGCTGGCTGGGCCGCTGCTGCTGCTGGCTGGCTGGCTGGCTTGCTACCACTGTTGCAGGCTGGACAGCTACTGCTGGCTGGACCGCTGCTGCTGGCTGGACTGCTGCTGCTGGCTGGCTGGCTGTACTGCTGCGACCGCTGCTACTGCTGCTATCGCTGTTGCTGCTACTGCTGCTGCTCGGCTGGACCACTGCTGCTCGTCTGGACCGTAGCTGCTGGCTGGACTGCTGCTGCTGGCTGGCTGGCTGGATCGCTGCTACCGCTGCTCCTGCTGCTGCTGCTGCTGCTGGCTGGACAAGTGTTGCTGTTGGCTGGCTGGCTGGCTGAATTGCTGGACTGATGCTGTTGCTGCAGGTTGGACTGCTGCTGCTGGCTGGACCTCTGCTGCTGGCTGGACCACTGGTGCTGGCTGGACCGCTGCTGCTGGCTGGCTGGCTGGACTGCTGCTACCGCTGCTCCTGCTGCTGCTGCTGTTGGCTGGACCACTACTGTTGGCTGGACTGCTGCTGCTGCTGGCTGGACTGCTGCTGCTGCTGGCTGGCTGGCTGGCTTGCTGGACTGCTGCTGCTGCTGCAGTCTGGACCGCTGCTGCTGGCTGGACCGCTGCTTCTGGCTGGACCACTGCTGCAGGCTGTCTGGCTGGACCGCTGCTACCGCTGTTTCTGCTGCTGCTGTTGCTGCTGGCTGGACCGCTGCTGCTGCTGGCTGGCTGGTTTGCTGGACTGCTGCTGCTGCTGCAGGCTGGACCCTGCTGCTGGCTGGACCGCTGCTTCTGGCTGGACCACTGCTGCTGGCTGGATAGCTGGACTGCTGCTACCACTGTTTGTGCTGCTGCACTTGCTGCTGGCTGGACCACTGCTGCTACTGGCTGGCTTGCTTGCTGGTTTGCTGGACCGCTGCCACTGTTGCAGGCTGGACTGCTGGTGCTGGCTGGACCACTGCTGCTGGCTGGACTGCTGCTGCTGGCTAGCTGGCAGGAGCACTGCGACCGCTGCTACCACTGCTACTGCCGCTGCCGCTGCTGCTGCTGCTCAGCTGGACCGCTGCTGCTCGACGGGACCATTTTTGCTGGCTGGACTGCTCCTGCTGCCTGGCTGGCCGGACAACTGCTACCGCTGCTCCTGCTGCTGCTGCTGCTGCGGCTGCTGGCTGGACCGTTGCTGCTGCTGGCTGGCTGGCTGGCTGGCTTGCTTGACCGCTGCCACTGTTGCAGGCTGGACTGCTGGTGCTGGCTGGACCACTGCTGCTGGCTGGATTGCTGCTGCTGGCTGGCTGGCTGGACCGCTGCTACCGCTGCTTCTGCTGCTGCTGCTGCTGCTGGCTGGCTGGTTTGCTGGACTGCTGCTGCAGGCTGGACCGCTGCTGCTGGCTGGACCGCTGCTTCTGGCTGGACCACTGCTGCAGGCTGGCTGGCTGGATCGCTGCTTCTGCTGCTGCTGCTGCTGCTGCTGGCTGGACCACTGCTGCTGCTGGCTGGCTGGCTGGCTTGCTGGACTGCTGCTACTGTTGCAGGCTGGACTGGTGCTGCTGGCTGGACCGCTGCTGCTGGCTGGCTGGCTGGACCGCTGTGACCTATGCTACCGCTGCTGCCGCTGCTGCAGATCGTCTGGACTGCTGCTGCTCAGCTGGACCGTTGCTGCTGGCTGGACCGCTGCTGCTGACTGGCTGGCTGGACCGCTGATACCGTTGCTCCTCCTCCTCCTCCTCCTGCTGCTGCTGCTGCTGGCTGGCCCGCTGCTGCTGCTGCTAGCTGGCTGGCAGGCTGGCTTGCTGGACAGCTGTTGGCTGGACCTTTGCTGCTGGCTGGGGCCCTGCCGCTGGCTGGCTGGCTGGACCGCTGCTACCACTGCTTCTGCTGCTGCTGCTGCTGCTGTTGGCTGGGCCGTTGCTGCTGCTGGCTGGCTGGCTGGCTGGCTTGCTGGACTGCTGCTACTGTTGCAGGCTGGACCGCTGCTGCTGGCTGGACCGCTGCTGCTGGCTGGACCACTGCTGCGCTGCTAGCTGGCTGGCTGGACTGATGCGACCGCTGCTACCTCTGCTGTCGCTGCTGCCACTGCTGCTGCTGCTTGGCTGGACCACTGCTGCTCATCTGGATTGTTGCTGCTGGCTGGACCACAACTGCTGGCTTTCTGGCTGGACCGCTGCTACCACTGCTCCTGCTGCTGCTGCTACTGCTGGCTGGACTGCTGCTGCTGCTGGCTGGCTGGCTGGCTGAATTGTTGGACTGCTGCTGCTGCTGCAGGCTGGACCGTTTCTGCTGGCTGGACCTCTGCTGCTGGCTGGACCGCTGCTGCTGGCTGGCTGGCTGGACCGCTGCTCCTGCTGCTACTGCTGCTGCTGCCTGGACTGCTGCTGCTGACTGGCTGGCTGAATTGTCGGACTGCTGCTGCTGCTGGAGGCTGGACCGTTTCTGCTTGCTGGATCTCTGCTGCTGGCTGGACTGCTGCTGCTGGCTGGCTGGCTGGACCGCTGCTGCTGCTGCTGCTGGCTGGACCGCTGCAACCGCTGCTACCGCAGCTACCGCTGCTGCCGCTGCTGCTCGGCTGGACCGCTGCTGCTCGGCTGGACCGCTGCTGCTATCTGGCTGGCTGGCACCTGCAACCCTAACGCTTCGATTAGTGCACGAAACCACAAATCGAAGGGCGGTACTCGTAGCGAGTTACCGCCGGAAATGAACGGTCCATTTTGACATGGGTAAAGTATCACGAAGCAAATACCGTCCATACTAGAGGAATGTTACGTGATACCACATACATATACGTTTGTGACTATCACAGCGCCATCTATCACAAAGCGAAAAAAGTGGTCCAATTAAACCCTTCATATTTCTTTACGTGCTGCACGAATATGTAACAAAAAATATGGGTTCCTATTTAAAAAAACACAGTTGACATCCGTTTGACCTATGGCAGAGCCAACTAGCGGACCAACCATAGCGCCATCTGGTTTCCCCCTTCAAGCTAGACGAATTTCGGTCTTTGTAGTTTTTCGTTTGACGCTTATTTCATGAGATATTTCGCCGGGTCACTATCAATGGATCACCCTGTATAAATGGAGATATAACAGCTTACTGCTAGTTTCCGCTAGTTCTCGCCGCCTCTGGTGAATTCGTTACCGTAGCAGCGCTAGTTCCATGCGGTTGTAAATACGGTTCGTTTGCGCCGAGTGAAACATTCCCCTCGCCTTCAGGAACTTCGGCACTGTCACGGTGTCCCGCCCACGTAGCGGGAAAGTAATCTTTTACAGTTGTTGGGCATTCTTCTTGCGCACTCCCTCTGAGCATATTTCTCCATATGGGAACAACTGAATTAAATTTAATGAGACAAGCGTTGTAGCACGTACTTCGCATTATCATGCTCGCATGTATAGAGAAGCAATAGTGGTTCACAAACACCATTATAATTTTAATAGAAAAGAGGAAGTTTTAAAGTTGGTCAAAATATGGATGTCGACGTTGCGCAAGCTGAATGCCAATCGATTATTCTTAATCGAGAATGATGACGCTTTCCAAAGATAGGTATAATGTGACAAATGGCGGTGACCTCTATGCGCTCTATAAATGCGAGAGTACCTGGAGCCTCACTGGCAACATCAGAGGGTTGGATCCCCTCATTCGAAGGCGCCAGATTGCAAAGCCTGGGCTACTCTCAGGTTGGAATCTCCGCTTTCGAAGATTGTGTGCGTCTGTCTGTTTTTCTGTCTGCCTGCCCGTCTGCCCGCCGCTTACTGCTGTAGCTGTTCGTTCGTTCGTCCGTCCGTCCGTCCGTCCGTCCTCCTGCCTGCTCGCTGTCCGTCTCCGCCGCTACCGCTGCTGCCTGCTGTCCGCCCGTCCGTCTGTTCGCCGCCGCCGCCGCCGCCGTCGCCGCCAGCCGGTGCTCGCCGCCGCCGCCGCCGCCGCCGCCGCCTGGTCGCCGTCCGACCCTGGTCTTCGGCCGTCCTCGTCTTCTTCCGTCTTTGTCTTCGTCTGCCCCGATTTGTGTCCTTTCCCTTTCGTTCTGTGCGTTATTGTTTCTCCCTGTCGGCATGTCCGCCCCCGCCTCCACCGCCACCACTACCACCACCGCCGTAGTTTACACTTCCCCTTCCGCCGCCTCCACCACTATAACGTGGTGTGCCCAGTCCCACCCCCCTCCTTCCAACCCACCTCTTCTCACTCTCCCTTTGCCCTCGCTCTTTGTCGCCCCGTCTCCAGCTTCTTCCTCCCGCTCCACTCGATCTGATCCTTTCCCCCCACTCCCCCAGCCTGTCACTGCAGCTCCGGCTAGGGTGGTGGCCCGTCGGGCCACTGTCCATGCCCAGCTCTCCCTGTCGCCTTCGCCATCACCGCCGCCACCGCCACCGTCATCGTCGCCGTCGCCTTCGCCGTCACCGTCACCGTCACCATCTCCGGCGCCGACTCCAGCCCCGGGACCTGCCACTCCCCGCCACATTCCAGTTGTTCCCATCCCCCACCTCCTCCGCCGCCGTCAAGCACCCCAGTGGCACCCCTGCCTCGTCTGCTCCAAAAAAGGCTCCGCCTCGTCCCCCTTCCCCCACCCCTGATGCCATGGATGTCTCCCCGCCCGTCCCTGCCCCCTCCTCTTCCTCTTCTAACCCCTCCTCCTACCACTACCTCCTCTCCCGCCTGGATCCCTCCCTCCTTGAAGCCCGGAACCTCACCCTCTTCCTTCGCCAGAATTGTCCTGGTGCCCCCATCTCCCTCCTCGCTGTGATTCGGTACTCATCTCCTCCCCCAGCCCTACCCTCCACACAGACCTCCTATCCCGCATCCCTGTCACCCGCTTTGGTCCTCATGCCTCTCTCACCCCTGCTCCCTCGCCACCTACCTCCCGCCAACCCCAACCTCCGCGTCGCCCGCCGACCCTCATCGCCGTGATCACTCGGCTCAGTCCAGTGATCACGGAGGAGGAGCTGTTGGCGGAGCTTCAGGCCCATCCCCATCTGGAGGTACGTACGGTTCGCCGGATCCATAATGCTGCCGGCCCCACCCGCCTTATGCGGGTTTTTTCTGAGCACGCCCCCTCCATAGACCGTCTCCCGAAGGAGGGTGTCCTCCTTTTTAACCAGCATTATAAGGTTGACCCCTCCCGTTCCCCTCCTCAATCCCTGCGCTGCCAGAGGTGTCTGCCCTATAACGCGCACCCCACAGCTGAGTGCCGTGAGGCCCCCACCTGCCCGCATTGTAGGCAAGTGCACTTCCTCAGGCAGTGCCCTAACCTCCAATCCCCTCCTTCCTTCAATACCTGCAATCTGCCCCATCCCACCTACTCCCAAAAGTGTAAAGCCCGACCCCCTCCGACCACTCCTGAACTCACCGTCCCTGTCTGTCCCCTGGACGCCCCCACCCCTCCTGGCAATTCCCTTCGTCCCCCCCCCCCCCCACCGCTGAGGACATCATCAGGTTCATCACCATCGTCCTTAAAAATGTTCATCCCTTTCAGCGTCCACACACCCTCCAGCAGATCTCCCTTGCTGCCCGTTCCATATTCCAACTCAAGATGTACGCCACCTACTCCAACAACCAGGTCTATTTCACCTTCTCCCGTCTTTACACCCTCGTCTAAATCCCTGTCATGGCGCCACAGCAACGTCTCCTTTTCAACAATATCCGCTCCCACTCCGCCAACAAGAACCTCTTCCTGCACACCCTTGCCACCCACCGCGTGGATGCCTTCCTCCTCAATGAAACCTTCCTCCAACCCCACCACTCCATCCACACCTCACCCTATCTCCTCCACCGCTCCGATAACCCCCTCCAAATTGCGTGTGGCGGAGTTGCCATTGGTCACCACCGCCAGATCCCCGTTCGGCTCCAACCTCTCCTTCCCATCCCCACCAAACACCTGATCCTTAGTCTCTTCTTCCCCGGCCTTACCGTTACCTGCGCCACCATCTATGTCCGCCCTAACGCCCCTATTCCCTTCGACTTCCTCTCCCACATTGGCCGTACCTTCTCCTCCTACGTGATCGCCGCCGACTTCAACATCCACAGTCGTTCCGCCGCCCAGTTACGGCGGAGGCATCGGTTCCTCTCCTCCCTTCAAGGCGACCTCATCCCCATCCCCCAGCACACCTGTCCTGAATCGAACTCCACTCCTGATGTTATCCTCTCCTCCCCCAACCTCCTTGGCCGCATAACGGTGGATGTCCTGGAGCCTATTGGTAGCGACCATCTCCCCGTCCTCCTCACCGTTTCAGACGGTCGTCGCCCTCGCCCCGACCCTCGTACTGACCCTCCCCCTAAGCATGTCCACGACTATTCCCATGCCGACTGGAATGCCTACCGGGATACCCTTTCCACCCAGGTCGATAGCCACCCCTTCACCTACCACCACCCTGATGATGTCACCCATGCCGCCTCCTTTCTCCAGCAGACCTTGTCTGAGGCCGTGGAGGCCCACATCCCTACTGTCGCCATCCACCCCCACCGTCCTACCTTACCCCCACAGGCCGCTCTCCTCCTCCGTGAATCCCGTCGTCTCTACCGTGCCTTCCTCCGCACGCGTGACCCGGACACACTACAACGCCATCGGCAACTCCAGAAACACATTCGTAATTTGCTCGCGGCTAAGAAACGCCGGGACTGGCGACAGACATGCACCCGTTTAAATGCTCCACTACCAATCAACTCGTCCAAGTTCTGGTCGGCCTTCCGTCGCCTTACCAGAACTACACCCTCCCCCTATTATCCTCTTCTCCATGATGATCACCCTTTCCCTGACACCCTTAGTAAGGCCAATCACTTTGCCTCCTACCTCTCCAATGTATTTTCCATCCCCGATGATCCCCAGTTCGATTACTCCCTCTTCCCGTATGTCCGCGATCGAACTGACACCTCCGTCCCTCCCCTGCTCCTGGTTTCCGGTACTTGGACAACATTGCACACACGGAACTCAATGCCCCTATCACTACACAGGATCTCATTGCTACACTCCGAACAAAACGCAACACCGCTCCTGATCACGATCGTGTCACCTACCGTCACCTTCGTGAAGCTCCTGTCTCTTTCCTCTCCACCCTGGCCAGGCTCTACAATGTAGTCCTGTCCACCGGTTACTACCCCGACCTGTGCAAAACCTGCCATATCCTCATGTTCCTTAAACCTGGCAAACCGCCGTCCGCCATCTCCTCCTACCGTCCCATCAGCCTTACCTCGGTCTTCAGAAAGATCCTGGAATCTATCCTCACCCGAAGCATCCACCAGCATCTCCGCCAGCACCGCCTCCTTCCCGTTACCCAGTGTGGCTTTTGGCCGTCCTTCTCTTCCGACGACCTTCTCCTTCACCTCACTCATCTCCTTTCCGAACAGCTTAATTCCCGTCGCTCCGCAATCTTCCTCTCCCTGGACCTCGAACGTGCATATGACCGCGTATGGCGTTCCGGTCTCCTCTTCAAGCTCCAAACCTTCGCCCTTCCCATTGACTATATCCGTCTGATCGGCTCCTTTCTCTCCCACCGTCCTTCCTATGTCACCATCCATAACACAGATTCCTACACCTTTTTCCCCTCTGCCGGTGTGCCCCAAGGCTCTGTCCTCTCGCCCCCTTCTGTACCTTTTGTACACGGCGGACATGCCGCCGCCGTCAGACCCCGTCCACCTTCGCCAGTTTGCTGATGACACCGCCTTCCTTGCCCTTGCCCCCACCCTACAGCGCTCCCAACACCTTCTCCAATCCCATCTTGACCGGTTCACCGCTTGGTGCAACCAGTGGTTGCTCAAGGTCAATCCCTCTAAAATCCAGGCGATCATTGTAGGCAAAACCACCCCTTCCTTCCATCTCCTTGATTTCTATCTCACCATCTATGGCCGTCCTATCGCCTAACTCCCACCCTTAAGTATCTTGGCGTCACCCTCGACCGTCGCCTCTCCTGGACTCCCTACCTCCGGACAATCCAAGCCAAGGCACGCTCCCGCCTCAGTCTCCTCAAGCTCCTCTCTGGCCGTACGTGGGGTCTGGAACCCTCCACCATCCTCCACACCTATAAGTCCCTCATCCGCCCTATCCTTTGTTATGCCCATCCGGCTTGGATCTCCGCCCCCCCTACCTTGTATAAATCCCTCCAAATCCTTGAACGTCATGCTCTCCGCCTCGCCTATCACATCCGTCTCCCCTCCTCCTCGCGGATCCTGTACAATCACATCCCCTTCCCCCACCTCCTCCTTTTCCTTGAAAGGATACAGATCCTGTACACCTCCAGAAAACTCGATCCTCCTCACCCGCTCGTCTCCCCGATCTTCTCCCACCCCCGCCCGCTGCCGCGCCTGTATTCGCACGTCCCACCCGGTCTCCATCTCTCCACCCTCCTTACCCTCTCCCAAGGTGGCTTCCGCCAGCTCCCCCTCCCTGATGATGCCCTCCTCCCCTCCATCTACCCCTCCTATCAACTTTGACCCTGACCCAACCCCCACTTCCGGTGTCCTTTCCAATGGGCACCCTCCCTCCCTTCTCTTCCCTTCCCTTCTCTTTCCTTTTCCCACGTCCCCTCCCTCCACCCCTCTTCCCCCGGGTTTCCCCTCCCCCCTTCCTCCCTCCCCCCTTTCTTCCCTGCCCGTGGCATCTCTGCTCTCCCCTCTCGCTCTCCCACTCCCCTTCCTCCTCCTCCTCTCTTGGCAGGTCCCCGGACTCGCACACACATAGTGAACATTCGCGCGCCGGAGATCATCGACATCAGTATCCCGTGTGTGTGCTTCGTTTTGTGTTTCGTGCAGTTACGACTCCACTGTTCACATGTGCCATCGCCGTTCTCTGTGTTTTGTGCGCCGTGTCCACAAGTGTTAGTGTTTTTATCGTCCAACGTGAACGGCTTCATGTTTATTGTTTTTTTTGTATCTCTATTTTTTGCCCGCCGTTTTTTTTTTTGTATTGTCTGTATCACCTCTGTCATGTTATGGTTCCACTTAAGGCTGAAGAGCAGCGTAATGTGCTGCTGCCAGCCCGCCTGTATAGGTGATTAAAATTACAATAAAGGAAAAAAAAAAGAGCCTCACTGGCAGTTGTCGGACGACATCAGAAGATGTCTCCTGCAGATGGAGACGAAACGTTAGGTGGAAATTTTATACATCGACCACGGCCTCTCAGCCTCGAAGTTTCAAATGAAGACAACACCGGCCGTGAAAGCCTATACTGTACGATTATACACCTCTACGGGGAGCAAATGTCCGTTTTGGTTCGCCGACTGGAGGCACTGAAGAAAGCCCAACAACTGTGAGCGTTATTTTCCCTACCCCATTTCCTCTCTCCCACTGTACATCTTCGGATTTCCAGACTTCTTGTAAACTACAGACCAACTACTCTCTCGTTTCATCCCTAATTATCAACCCTCGTACTCTAACGCAGTTGTACTGGCATCCCCAACCCCACACCCCCTCCACCAATAATCTACAAACATTGTCAAAATCCCATTCTAACGAAACTTTAACCACCGCTCCCTACCTGACCACGAAATCCGCCCAAGGATTTGCGCATCCTCCCAGCTTTGACGCAACAGTCCTCAATGTCGTCCTTTTGCGAAACATTATTTCGGAGCCCCCGCCAGCTTCTCCACGCTACATCCTTCGGAACACTCCCCCACAGCAAACCTCTCCACTTAATGCCCGTTTCGTACAATTTGGTGGAGTGCACTGATGTGAATTGTAACAGACAACACTCGTTTACTTACAATCTTTTGTGAAGAACAACACATTTTCAAATTTAATTGTTTTATTAAACCATGCTTTTCTATTTTATGAATGCTTTCGACAACAGAGAAAGTATCTACTGCTGCTAATCTTAATGGAAATGGAAATGAGCGTTTGGCGTCATTGGCCGGGAGGCCCCCTACGGGCCAGGTCCGGCCGCCTTGGAACAGGTCTTATTACATTCGACGCCATATCGGCCGCTTGCGCGCCGGATGGGGATGAAGACAACACAACACCCAGTCCCTAAGCGGAGAAAATCCCCGCCCCAGCCGGGAACCGAACCCGGGCTCCTTAGGACGGCAGTCCGTCACGCTGACCATTCAGCTATCGGGGCGGACTGCTAATCTTAATGAAATAACAATATAGAAGAAAATATTATCTGTTTTCATACGTGTCTAGATGCAAATGCAGAATGTATGTTATACCTTATGCAGGCGGGTGTGTACGCAATTGATGTTGACAAAGGGGTGTTAAAGCATATAAAGTAAAAACGAGACTAAGAATTCGTAGCTATTACAGAAAATAAGCATTTCCACAAACGTTTGTAGCTTTCTAAGCAAGCTGTATGGTAACGGTTAATTAGGTATTTAGGTCTGTTTTCTAGCGTTCAGATGGTAAGACTATTACAAGACATATTCGGAATGGACCTCCAGACGCAGAAATTGCTTATCAGTCTTTCTCAACAAAATAATTAATTTGGTGAAGAACAAAATAGAATGAAGGTTTCCTGTAGCAGTACCTTGAAGTTTTTAAATTTACAGAGATATCACAGTGAGAAGTTACTGTGCATCTTGTGTGTTCAAAAATGTTCAAATGTGTGTGAAATCTTATGGGACTTAACTGCTAAGGTCATCAGTCCCTAAGCTTACACACTACTTAAGCTAAATTATCCTAAGGACAAACACACACATCCATACCCGAGAGAGGACTCGAACCTCCGCGGGGGCCCGGACGCACAGTCCACGACTGCAGCGCCTAAGACCGCTCGACCAATCCCGCGCGGCCGTCTTGTGTGTGCCTCAGTCATTATTCAGGGACACTAATGAAAAAGTCTCGTCAACACTCTCTACTAAGACGAATTAGAAGAAATGCATAGCAGTGTGGAAGTAACAGTGGGTAAGAATGTACAGGGATTGGACAAAAGTACGGAAACATGAAAATCACAACAGATTACCATGCCTAATACGGTCCAGGAATCTGTTGGCATTGAAAACAGCTTCTAATTATATCAGGATGGTTAAATGCAGGTCCCGGTATGGTTTTAAAGGGAAGCTTATACCATTCTTATGGCAAAACAGCACCAAGTTCAGGAAACAATGGAATAGGTGGATAGCGATCATGCTCTCTTCTCTCACGCGTAGGTCACAAAGGCTCAATTGTACTGAACTTGTATGGCTCTTTGGCTCCAACAAACGCATTATTGTTAATACCATTGAGAACTGATGACTGGCAGTAACTTGGGCGGGGCAGAGGGGACAGTTCGTCCTTGTACTTACAAAACCAGTCCTGGACGATGTGAGTTGTGTGAGCAGGGGCCTTTTCATGTCGGAAGACATCATCACCGTTGGCGAACAAACTAAGTACCATTGGTTGGACCTAATCAACTAAAACCGATACATAACCATGGTTCACATGGAATACTACGACGTGGTATACCACGACGGAGACGCCCAAATCGGTACTGAATCCCCGCCATGTTCCAAACTTGGGACGTAAATTACGCCAGAGGTTTTGAAACAGCGTGAAACAAGACTCGTGCGACGAAGCGACTTTCTTCCGCTACTCCACAGTGCAATTTTTATTGCTTCGACTCCACGATTTCCTCTTACGCGGTTTTGCATCACATACGAGTGGTTTTGGTATTCCAGCTTACCGTGCAGTTCCCTTGCTTATGGAACCCTTCGTGTTGTTACAGTGTTGACACGTTTTGCGAGTGTGACATTTAGTTATGTAGTGATTTCTGCAGCTGTAGTTCTTTTATTTGTCGACACAATTCTCTTCAGTGATTGTCTGCCACGATCGCAGAGCACCCGCTTTCGACCTCGTTGCCGCTCAGCGTATTTTATGTTTCCGCTATCTCTGTTTGTGGTATAAATCTTCGATACGATGCCTCTTGAAACAACAAACACTACGGCACCGTTAGTTACGGGAGCACCAACCATAATGTCTCCAACAACTGTCACATCTTCAAATTATTATTATTATTGTTGTTGTTATTGTTATTATTTTGAGTCATGATCTTCTGACTGGTTTGATGTGGCCCGTCACGAATTCCTCTACTGTGCCAACTTCATCATCTCGGAGTAGTACTTGCAACATATGTCCTCAGCGAGTATCCCAGTCTCTGTCTTCCTCCACAGTTTTTACCCTCTACATCTCCGTCTGGTAAGATGGGAGTTATATTTATGATGTCCTATAAACAAGTCCTTTGTTCTTGTCAGTGTTTTCCGTGCATTTCTTCGCCAAATGTGTGGAGAACTTCCTTATTCCTTACCTTATCAGTCCACTTAATTTTCGACATTCTTCTGTTGCACCACATCTGAAATGCTTCTTTTCTCTTCTGTTCCGGTTTTCCCACAGTATATGTCTCACTACCATGCAATGCTGTGCACCAAACGTACATTCTCAGAAATTTCCCCCTCAATTTTTTTTAAAATTTGTAGTAAGCTTTTGTGGGACCAAACTGTTGAGGTCATCGATCCCTAGGCATACACACTACTTACTCTAACTTAAAGTAACGCTAAGGACAACACACACACCCATGCCGGAGGGAGGACTCGAACCTCCCACGGGGGCAGCCGCGCGAACCGTGAAAGACGCCCTAAACCGCGCGGCTACCCCGCGCGACTCCGCCTCAAATTAAGACCTATGTTTGGTACTAGTAGACTTTTCTTGGCTAGGAATGCCGTTTTTGCCGGTGCTAGTCTGTTTTTGATGTCTATCTTCCTCCTTCCATCATGAGTTATTTTGCTACTTAAGTCGCAGAACTGCTGAACTTAATCTGCTTCGTGGTGACCAATCCTGATAAGTTTCTCGCTGTTCTCCTTTCTGCTACTTCTCATTACTTTCGTCTTTCTCGCTGTACTCTCAATCCATATTCTATACTCATTAGACAGTTCATTCCATTCAACAGTTCCTGTAATTATTCTTCACTTTCACTGATGATAGTGAAACCTTCCCATCTCCTCTATATCTCTTTTTTGTTACGCAACCGTCCCTTCTACAATAAACTATGAAACCTATCCTTAGGATTTCTATCTCTTGCTTAATAATAACAAATGAAAACTTCCCTTTGAAATTTATTCTCTTTGTCAATCTTCACATACAAATTTAATTGCCGCTTATTAAAAGTGATTTTCTAATTATTTCGATGAAACATAGAATGTGTCGTAGTCATGGACCTCAGTCGTTATTTGCAATAACCCAAAACTGTTCCTTATCTTTTTTTACTGTTACTGGATCGCCATCTGACTGCTACATCGAACTGCGACATGAATATACTTACTCTGGTTTACTATACTCTATTAAATGCTGGTGGTCTGTCATAATAAATGGCTGTATTTATTACCAAAGCTGACGTTATTCTTTAATAGTAAAGCTGACGCTATTCTTTAATTAATTTGACTGAAGTTACGTAATTCATAGTTACACTTTTCCTTCACAACAATAAAATTTTTGCAAAGTTTTATGCTGATGGTTTTTGGGATGGATTATAATCAGTAATGCAACATTGCTGGCAAAAATTAATTATATTCTGAAAACGCTTCAAATATTTGCTGTTGGTAATGAAATGATTTTACAAACGCTCAAATGAGACTTACTTTTTACAATAATCTTACAACTAGCGTTGCGCAAACATACCTTCGCTATTCTTGAGTTTGCCGGCCGATGTGGCCGTGCGGTTCTAGGCGCTTCAGTCTGGAACCGCGTGACCGCTACGGTCGCAGGTTCGAATCCTGCCTCGGGTATGGATGTGTGTGACGTATTTGTGTTAGTTAGGCTTAAGTAGTTCTAAGTTCTAGGGGACTGATGACCACAGACATTAAGTCCAATAGTGCTTAGAGCCATTTCAACCATTCTTTTTAATTCTTGAGTTTCGCAAAGAAAATAATTCAATAATATTAGTTCCTCTTGATGTCTCTTTACATCCGTTTATATTCTCTTGTAAATCAAGCTGGTGGCTGGGAGACACACTACTCCCCTCAACCTCTCGCTTCAGACCTGCTACCAACTCGCTTCACATCTCGCTTACTACTGACTCCCTACGAACGCTAAAGTGCGGTCTCTCCTGCCAACAATTCTTTCTGCTGCAGACAATCCCCGCTACCACTACAAAACGTATCAATGAGCGGTCTTTCCCGCTCTTTTCTTAAAATGTATCCATATGCGGTCTCTCCCGCCCTTTTTAAAATTATATCAATTTGCGGTCTCTCTTGCCATGCAGACCTGGTGCAGACATTCCCTGCTACCACAATTATTTCCAACATGACAAATATTAATTATTCCTACTTAATCGTATTAATAAAATATGAACATCTTTCATAAATTGTGATTTGACAATAGACAAAAGAAATATACACGTCTTACATAACCCTTCCCTGGGTTTCTTTAAAATTTTCTTACGTCGTTAAGTCATTTGGACTTGACGTAAGGAGAAAATTTGATTACCGAAATATGTATAGTAATAAGTAAGTTAATGATAGTATATTTCTTTCAACAAAGCACATACATATACCGTCATAAGAATTTCTTTTCCTAAGTCTAACAAAGAGAATATTCAAAAGAGTATATATCAAAACATACAAATAATATGAGTCAGTAATTTGGAAGTGTACATCAGGTAGTAAAAGTTATTTATATTTCTAATACACTCCTCGAAATGGAAAAAGAACACATTGACACCGGTGTGTCAGACCCACCATACTTGCTCCGGACACTGCGAGAGGGCTGTACAAGCAATGATCACACGCACGGCACAGCGGACACACGAGGAACCGCGGTGTTGGCCGTCGAATGGCGCTAGCTGCGCAGCATTTGTGCACCGCCGCCGTCAGTGTCAGCCAGTTTGCCGTGGCATACGGAGCTCCATCGCAGTCTTTAACACTGGTAGCATGCCGCGACAGCGTGGACGTGAACCGTATGTGTAGTTGACGGACTTTGAGCGAGGGCGTATAGTGGGCATGCGGGAGGCCGGGTGGACGTACCGCCGAATTGCTCAACACGTGGGGCGTGAGGTCTCCACAGTACATCGATGTTGTCGCCAGAGGTCGGCGGAAGGTGCACGTGCCCGTCGACCTGGGACCGGACCGCAGCGACGCACGGATGCACGCCAAGACCGTAGGATCCTACGGAGTGCCGTAGGGGACCGCACCGCCACTTCCCAGCAAATTAGGGACACTGTTGCTCCTGGGGTATCGGCGAGGACTATTCGCAACCGTCTCCATGAAGCTGGGCTACGGTCCCGCACACCTTTAGGCCGTCTTCCGCTCACGCCCCAACATCGTGCAGCCCCCCTCCAGTGGTGTCGCGACAGGCGTGAATGGAGGGACGAATGGAGACGTGTCGTCTTTAGCGATGAGAGTCGCTTCTGCCTTGGTGCCAATGATGGTCGTATGCGTGTTTGGCGCCGTGCAGGTGAGCGCCACAATCAGGACTGCATACGACCGAGGCACACAGGGCCAACACCCGGCATCATGGTGTGGGGAGCGATCTCCTACACTGGCCGTACACCACTGGTGATCGTCGAGGGGACACTGGATAGTGCACGGTACATCCAAACCGTCATCGAACCCATCGTTCTACCATTCCTAGACCGGCAAGGGAACTTGCTGTTCCAACAGGACAATGCACGTCCGCATGTATCCCATGCCACCCAACGTGCTCTAGAAGGTGTAAGTCAACTACCCTGGCCAGCAAGATCTCCGGATCTGTCCCCCATTGAGCATGTTTGGGACTGGATGAAGCGTCGTCTCACGCGGTCTGCACGTCCAGCACGAACGCTGGTCCAACTGAGGCGCCAGGTGGAAATGGCATGGCAAGCCGTTCCACAGGACTACATCCAGCATCTCTACGATCGTCTCCATGGGAGAATAGCAGCCTGCATTGCTGCGAAAGGTGGATATACACTGTACTAGTGCCGACATTGTGCATGCTCTGTTGCCTGTGTCTATGTGCCTGTGGTTCTGTGAGTGTGATCATGTGATGTATCTGACCCCAGGAATGTGTCAATAAAGTTTCCCCTTCCTGGGACAATGAATTCACGGTGTTCTTACTTCAATTTCCAGGAGTGTAGTAATGGATGGCAAAAATTAGAACATAGTTTATGTTTCATTATAAATTGGCATCTATTAGTACCATGTTCAAGGAAGGGAAAAAATGGAATTGGACAGCATGGTCAAAGCACTGGCAACTGTCTGTGAATGCACTCAGAAGTCCGTTTCTTTCCCTCACATAGCACAACACTAGGTTTCGCCATGTGATACTGTCGTCTCTTTGATCCATAGTTTTAGTGTAACCAAACACTAAGTTAACCATCGAATTGCCTGAGTTGCCGCAGCTACATCAGGTACTAGTTCCAACTCCAATTGTCCATTAGTAGTGATGGTGTGCATCTTGGTATGCAAGCACCTATTGACGTACATCATGACTGTGGTGTGCATCTTGGTATGCCGACACCTCATAGAAAACATTGTAGATTGAGGTAACGTGGGTCACTATTAACTTTGTTTGTGCTCCATAACCATGGGGATGTACAGGAATTAAGGTACAGGTATAATCATTTTGTCAATAGGTTCACGGATATGGTTGATACTGTTATTACCAAATTTTACATCATCTCTTTCCTCTGTGCTCATAAAAATTATTTATTTTGCGTTTAAAAGGACAAAATATGTCACCTTGTGTGACCGTAGAAAACGTTTATAGTTTTAAACAATTACATAAAAACACATTTTCCATCTGTAGTGAATCCAGCCTACAATACATATTACATTACGTGACAGTCAATAACATAAACAAATATTTCTGTAAGTGGAATTTAGTAGTACATTTAGGCATCAACATTTTAAATAAAATAGACAAGTACCTTTATACAAACTATGTCACTTTCTGTGGCTCTAAGTAAATCATAATCTGGTGCTCATATAAATAATTACATAAAGACACTGTTATATTACTTCACAGGTTGTGAATCCACAGTTCTTGAAATATGAAAGTACATTTTGACAAAATATGTCACTTTCTGTGACTTCAGTATGTTCGGTAATGTGTTCGTCAGTTAAGAGTCATATTGTGAGTCGACTATATATTATGTTTGAGTTGTGTAGCACACATCGTCACTGTTATTTAAGAGAAAACATTTGTATTTTACGTAGAGTGCGAATCGGTATGCTGACGTTTGGTGTGATCTGCTTTTCCTATGTATGTATCTGATGTAAAATATATTATGTTCAATGCAGAAAATTTTTTTCGAATAGTAAAGTACATATAGTAAGCAATTTAATGTGGTTTCTCCATTCGTAGTGCTGCGCTGTGTCACCTGTTATCAGAATAAACCATTACTAAATTATATTCCTTACATACTAACGTCTTCATTCTCCTCTCTCCTTTGTACCTCGTGTCATCTCTCTGCATAGCCTATAATAAAATATTCATTGTTGATAATCATCAGCGCACGGCATGACTTCAATATCTCTCTGTATTACCTATAACAAAATACTCATGGTTAATAATCGTCAGCGCACGGCATGACTTTAACATCTCTCTGCATCTGGAGAATC
Source organism: Schistocerca serialis cubense (assembly GCF_023864345.2). Classification (NCBI taxonomy): domain Eukaryota; kingdom Metazoa; phylum Arthropoda; class Insecta; order Orthoptera; family Acrididae; genus Schistocerca; species Schistocerca serialis. The sequence continues at coordinate 423,204,730 of NC_064641.1, forward strand.
GCGTCAGCTCTCGGCATGACCGGTAAAGCACTTATCCACATTTCTCCATATTCAATACTTATATTATAATTAAAACTACGTTTACTTTGGTGAACTATGACAACAATGCTGCATGCACGGGTTAAAGAATACATCTAATTGCTACTACTGTATGAAAATTATTTGTACGTGTTATACATTTACATTTAAAGTAGTCCTGTTAATTGCTTCACTTACCTTACATAATGTGAAATAAATGTCCTGCGAGAACGTTTCTAAGACTGCTATTAATGTTCGACATATTTATCTGCGGTCGAATCAAGGTGATCTGTTGTGCACGTAAATAATCCATTAGTAGCTCACTGTATTCGGGCTTGCTGGAATGTGTCATAAAGCTCATTGTTATACTCTGTCAATATGTATCCCTGTAAGAAGGTTTTTCTATTTTAAGAATTTCTTTATGTTCGACATATGATGGTTTCCTCTCGATTTTTTTGTTCTGAGTGTCTCAATGTGTACTACATTAGCGGGCGGAATATTTCGAATTCTGTACGGTCCTGCGTATAGAAGTTCAATTTTTTTGCATCGTTTCTTCCCTTTATGTGATAGATAATGGTTACGAACTAGTACCTTATCGCCAATCTCGTGCTTGCGTAATCTTCTTACCTGCTTCTGCTGTCTCTTCCGACGATCTGCAGCTCGTTTAATGTTCGCTAGTGCCATGTCTATTATCTCACAATGACGAAGTCTACGCTTCTTTGGAAAAGTAATCATTTCAGTAAGTTTATTCGGTGGGTCTTTATTCGTCAGTATTACAGTTGGTGAGAGCGTCGTTGACTCATTCGGTATTGCATTTATTACTTCCTGAAACTGTGAAATGTATTCGTCCCATGTTGTATGCTTTCTGTGGCAATAAATTCTACAAAGTTTCCCGATCTCTTTCATTATTCTTTCTGATGGGTTAGAAGAACTGTGATATCTTGATATGTAAACTGGTGTTATGTTCTTACTCTCTAACATTTATTTCCATATGTCTGACCTAAACTGCGGTCCGTTATCTGAAATAACCTTCTGTACATGTCCTACTATTGATGGAAAATCTCTTACAAATGCTCTTGATACTGATCTAGCTGTTGCTTTCCTTAGTGGAGGAAATGTTACAAATTTGGATGTCAGTTCTACGGCTACTGGAATATAACTATAACCCTTATTTGTTCTGGGGATTTGACCGAAAAGATCTACTGCTGCCATGTGTCTTAACCGGTATGATAGGATACAGTGGTGGAATATGTGATACTGTAGATGATTTAGCTTTCTGACATATCTTGCAGGATGCTATAACTTTTCGAATGTGTTTTTCCATATTGTTGAAGTGACAATTTTGTCGAAGAATTAGAAAGCATTTCCTAGCTCCGTAATGTGCATAGCTTAGGTGCGTATACCATATCAATTTGTTTCTGATCCCTTCTGGAATGCATAAAAGGCAATTGTTGCCGTCTGGGTACGAGCGAATAAACAGAATATTTTGATGTATAGTGTAATTATGTCTGATTTTTGCGTTGCTCTTGTCTCGCCAAAGCTTTACAATCTCTTTTAGTTTCTCATATTTCTGCTGTTCTCTCTCTATGTCCTGTAACGCTGATGATATAAAGGTTTCGAAAGCTACTTGTTTGATATACATAATACTATGGTTGTTGTGGCAGAAGGTATTATCTTTCTTTAGTCGTTTATGCTGAATAGATCTCGACAGTGCGTCGGCAACAATATTCTGTGTGCCTGGAATGTGTACAATAGTAAAGTCGAACTCTTGTACATATAATTTACAACGGCTTAATCTATCATGCGTAAGTTTTGCTGATAATAAAAACTGGATTTCTCGGTGATCGGTATATACTGTGGTGTGTCTCCAAATAGATAAAGACGGAATCTCTTAAATGCCCATACTACGCATAGCGTCTCTAATTCTGTTACAGAGTAATTGCGCTCTGCTGGAGAAAGTATCCTGCTTGCAAACGCAATATGTTTAACGATTGTCTTACCGTCCTCCTCTACTTCCTGGAAAATGTGTACTTCTAGTGTTGTAGTTGAACTATCTGTTGCAATGGAAAAGTTTTGTGTTGGGTTAGGATGCGATAACGAAAGTGCCCTTAGTGACGCTTCTTTCAAATTATCGAAATCAGCTTCAGCGTCTTCATTCCATGACCAAAGTGTGTTTTTACTTGTGAGCTGGTATAGCAAGAGTGTGTCTAATGCTTTATAATGAATGAATTTTCTAAAATAAGTAATGAGGCCTAAAAAGCTCCGAAGTTCCTTCTTATTTGTTGGCACGTTGATATCTGTCAATGCCTGCAATTTGTCGGAGTCTGGTGCAATATCTGTTTGTGAAATGATACGACCTAGAAATTTTATTGAGGCTTTTCAAATTCAGATTTACAGATGTTTATAGTTACACCGTTCTGCTCGAATGTATTCAATAATTGTTGAAGGGTGTGGTTGTGCTGTTCCCAGTTTTCTGCTGCGATTAGAATGTCATCTACATATGTAGTAATTTTGTTTTTAAGATCCTGTGGGAGAATTGTATTCATGCCTCGTATCAAGGCTGCAGACGAAATCGTTAATCGAAACGGAAGTTTACAAAATTGGTAACATTCACCAAAGCAAAGGAATGCCGTATACTTTCGGCAATTTGGATGCAACTGGATTTGCCAAAATCCTGATTTGAGATCGGGGGTGGTATATATAGAGGTGCCATGAAACTTTTGCAGTAACTCTTCTAACGTCTGTGGTCGGTCATTTTCTGTAATGATTATTTTATTATCCCTCACGTGAATCTAAAACTAAACTGAGTGATCCATCCTTCTTTTCAACGATGTGTAATGGATTTATATATTGGATTGCTGCTGGTTCAATTATACGCTGATCAGTCATTGCTCGTTACTCTTTCTTAACTGCTTCTGTGTATATATGCGGGATTGGATAGTGTTTTGCTTTGAATGTCTCGTGTGGTTTCACCTGTAATTCGTACATAAATCCTGTCATCGTTCCTGGAACATTGTTAAAAACTGTTTTATGTTGCACAACAATATTTTCTAATTCTGTGCGTTCTGTGTCGACTTCTGCTGTACTGTCTCCAGCCTTGCGTGTAATTGTCTCTAATACATTATACTCCTGTTCCTCTGCCATGTCGTTATTATGTGTATTCGTGTATAGTGTGAGATAACAATCGTTATCTTTAAAATCTGTAATAATCTCGATCCTGTGCATATTTTGTTCTTCTGAGGACACTGTGTTTTGAAATCTCGCTACCGCTTCACTGTCTTCCTTCTGTAATGTTAGGTATGACGATTTAAAGTCAATCTTTGCGTCGTACTGTACGAGAAAATTCATTCCTAATATTATATCAGTTGAAACTTTCTGGCAGATTAAAACTGTGTTCCCGACCGAGGCTCGAACTCGGGACCTTTGCCTTTCGCGGGCAAGTGCTCTACCAACTGAGCTACCGAAGCACGACTCACGCCCGGTACTCACAGCTTTACTTCTGCCAGTACCTCGTCTCCTACCTTCCAAACTTTACAGAAGCTCTCCTGCGAACCTTGCAGAACTATGTAAACTGTGAGTACCGGGCGTGAGTCGTGTTTCGGTAGCTCAGATGGTAGAGCACTTGCCCGCGAAGGGCAAAGGTCCCGAGTTCGAGTCTCGATCGGGCACACAGTTTTAATCTGCCAGGAAGTTTCATATCAGCGCACACTCCGCTGCAGAGCGAAAATCTTATTCGGGAATTATATCAGTTGTTAAATGTGGAACTATCTAACAATTACTGTGGAAAGTTTGCCCTGCAAAAACAAACGTTTTGACTTCAATGATTTTTCCTGGAAATGCTCCCTTGACTTTAGTTTTGTGTAATGGGAATACTGGATGATCATTATTGCTATTGCATCTGTTAAATGTGTCTTCGTTAATTACGCACATTGGTGGGCCTGAATCAATTATTGCTAAAATATTTTGTAACTTTAAATTTATCTGGATTATTGGGTGGCATATAGTTTTCTGCATGATCGGTTTTTCGTGAAACAATGTATCTCGCACGTCGTTGAATGTAATGGCATTCTCTATCGTTATCTTTTCTCTGTCCTTATCCATAGTGTCGTCATTTAGAGATTCATCACAGGCTATCTCTAGTCATAAACGTTCTGACATTTCATTTTCTGTTGGGGAGTGTTGTGTGTTTCCTATGAGCTGTACTGTTCTACCGTTTTGATTATTAGCGGTAGGTGGCGGATGAAATCTTGTGTCTGGTATGTTCATACGATAACTTGGTTGTTGTGCACTATTTGAATTTCTATGATAATTATCATTGTAGAATGTCCTTTGCAGTCGGTGTTCGTTTTTTCTGCTTCTGTCGTCATAACTGTGGTTATGCGGCGCGGCACGCGTGTTTCTGTGAAAAGGCTGTCTTTGTTCTTTTTGTGTATTTTGCGGCTGACCCACCTCTCGCATTTTCTTGGCGATGAGTCATGTGAAAGTTTGACCGGTTCGGCACTTCCTGTCGTATATGTGTCGTGTTATTTGGGTGGCTTTGTTGTTGTCTTGAATTGTAATGTACATTGTTATTATACTGCTGTTCATTGAATCCCTGTGTGTATTCTCAATTAAAGTTTTCATTTTCGCTGCGAAAGCGTTTATTATGATTGTTACTGCCAAATTGTGTTTTCTCAAAATTACTATTGTTTGTCTGGTTTGCGTTATGTCGTGAAAAGTTCTTATTAACAAACGCATAATCTGCCTGGTGTACCTCTAGCAATTGCAGGATGTCTCTAAATGCATGCACGCTGTCCTTTTGCTGGCCTGTTAATAATGACACTTTTAATGCTCTGGGGAGTTTTGAAATACACAGCTGTATTAATACGGATTGACTGTATGGCTCATTGAGGTATTGGTTTTGTTCCACCATATACTCGAAAAATTGTGTGATTGTTGGGAAATAGAATTCTCGAAATTTGGCAGACTAATTAGCAGATATTTAATGCTACTCTGTGTGGTATCTGACCAATATGATGCTAGAAATGCTACTTGGAATGCTTCTACTGAAAAACACTGACTAGCAATTGATCGCATTCTTCTCTCTGGTTCCCCTTCAAGAAAACTAATAATAAATTCTAGCTTATGTTGAACTGGCCATGATGGTGGGAGTGCCACATTGAATTGTTGGATCCAGTCCAGTAGATGTATTTGCATCCAGTCGTTTTTAAATGTTTTAAACTTTCTCACTGAAAGGAAATGCTTGTGGTCGAAACCGTCATATCTTTGTGTGTAATTATTTTCGTAATGTTGTGAATATCAATTTGTGTGTCTTTCTGCCTGGTTAAGATCTCTTACTCTCTGAAGTCTACCGACATCATATGTACTGTGCATTTGAGGCATGTCGTAATGGTGTGTGTTCTGTTGGAATTGATTGTTTGCAGTTGTTTCTTGTGTGTCAGCTATCCTTTGCTGTAAAGAATTGATTTTCGGATGTAACAAATTATAACGTGATTCTAGGTCTGCGTTTGTTTGTTGCACATTTGTAATTTGTGTATCTTTACTATTACAAATCTGTTGAACTGAGACTGATGTAGTGTCATCTGATTTACTCTCATTGGTAGTATCTAACAGGTCTATTCTTATAGCGAGTTCGTTTATCTTTTCTGTCAATTTGTTTCGTATTTTACGATTACTTTTGGTTACTTTCTTAAAATCTGCTTTCAAATTTTCAGAGTCTTGTTTGATTTCTGTGTGTTCCATTTTGTCAGTTAGTGTCAGAACTTCTTCTGTTAATTTATCCCTAAAACTCTGGATTTCAGTGTGTGTAGAAATTTTCGCCTCAATTGTATGTGATTGGATTTCCGTGAGCCTCTCTTGTATTTGAATATTTGTCTCCTTAATCGTTTCGATTTCTTCCGAAATCGAGTGTATGTGATTGTCCACGTAAGTTTTTCCCTGAGCAAACACTTTCATTTTGTCGTCCTGTCGCAGTTTATTAATTGTTTGTGATAGTTCTTTTCGTTCTTTATTCTCTTTGCGGTGACGTATCAAACAGTTTTCTGTGTGATTGTTAAAACGTTCATCAATGTGAGCGTTTTGTTTAGAAAAGTTCTCTGTAATTGTTTCTCGTATGCTTACCGCGAATGCGTCTTGTATATATGTTATTTCTTGAATCTTGGCGTGTAATTTTTCTTTGATTTTCTACTTTGATTTCGTGTTTTAGATTTTGGTGCATTTTGTCTAATTTCTGATCTGTGTGTGTGCGTTCTGCCTTGATTTCGTTTTTTAGGTCTGCTGATTCTTGTGCCCTTTTGTTAAAGTTTTGATTCATGTCTTGTCTCATTTGTAGCAAAAATGCCATTATTGGATCCGTTTCGGATTGACTTCTGTGTGTATTTGCATTCGTTGGTAAAGGTTGTACATCTGTGTTTATTTGAACATCCTCAGACGATTGTAATCGTGTCATCTCTTCCGTGGTTTCGGAATTTTTGTCAATAAAAGTGTGGTATCTGTTACGCAGATTGTGTATCTGTGTAGCGTTTGAATCTGTTTCAGCACGTAATGGAGTCACACTGTCTGACTGCATTGTACTGGTTTCATTACTGAAATTATTATGTCTGCTACGCGTAATTTGTGACTGTTGAGCGTCTATTGTATTTAAAAACAAATTATTTTGCACTAATGTCTCATTATCATTTGGCATTTCTGAAGTTGATTGTTCGTCAAAAGAATCCATATTATTACTGCTCTCGAATGTCTGTTCGCCTAACGTTTCACTACCGCGTTTTTCACACGTATTGTTTCTGTCTATTCCTGAAAAGAATTTCTCGTCACTATTTTCTACACTTTTATCGCTTTGAGAACGAGTAATTATTCTGCGGAACATTGTCTATAATTAACACACGCAACAAAATATATCACTGTTCAAAGCGGATTCAACACTGAACAAACACTTCTCAACGCAGAATCAATAGAGCAAATCGAATTGGCGATGGGCTGTGAATTAAAGGTACACAGTTTAGTATAAGCGTTGCGACACCTAACACTAGCTTATTCATACAATTGTCAGAATCAGTATATTCATTTTCACAGTAGATTCACTAAAGAGTCTTACCGATTGGATGTCGCCAAGTGAAACCTTCCCGTCTCCTCCTCTTTTTTTATTGATTACCTTCACTTTTACAATAAACTATGAAACCTTTACTTGGGATTTCTATTTCTTGCTTAATAATAACAAATGAAATCTTCCCTTTGAAATTTATTCTCTTTCTCGAACTTCGCATACAAATTTAATTGCTGCTTATTAAAAGTGATTTTCTGATTATTTCGACGAAACATAGTCGTTATGTGCAATAACTCAAAACTGTTCCTTACCTTTTTTTACTGTTACTGGATCGCCATCTGACTGCTACATCGAACTGCGACATGAATATACTTACTGTGGTTTACTGTACTCTATTAACTGCTGGTGGGCTGTCATAATAAGTGGCTGTATTTATTATCAAAGCTGACGTTATTCTTTAATAGTAAAGCTAACGTTATTCTTTAATTAATTTGACTGAAGTTACGTAATTCATAGTTACACTTTTTCTTCACAACAACAAAATTTTTGCAAAGTTTTATGTTGATGGTTTTTGGGATGGATTATAATCAGTAATGCAACATTGCTGGCAAAAATTAATTATATTCCGAAAACGCTTCAAATATTTACTGTTGGTAATGAAATGATTTTACAAACGTTCAAATGGGACTTACTTTTTACAATAATCTTACAACTAGCATTGCGCAAACTTATCTTCAGTAGTCTCGAGTTTAGCAAAGAAAATAATTCAGTAATATTAGTTCCTCTTATGATAATAGTTAGTTGATGTCTCTGTACATCCGTTTATAATCTCTTGTAAATCATAGCTGGTGGCTGGCAGGCACACTACTCCCCTCAACCTCTCGCTTCAGACCTGCTACCAACTCGCTTCACATCTCGCTTACTACTGACTTCCTACGAACGCTAAAGTGCCGTCTCCCCTGCCAACAATGCTTTCTGCTGCAGACAATCCCTGCTACCATTACAAAACGTATCAATGAGCGGTCTTTCCCGCTCTTTTCTTAAAATGTATCCATACGCGGTCTCTCCCGCCCTTTTTAAAATTATATCAATTTGCGGTCTCTCTTGCCAACAATACTTTGGTGCAGACATTCCCTGCTACCACAATTATTTCCAACATGACAAATATTAATTACTCCTACTTAATCGTATTAATAAAATATGAACATCTTTCATAAATTGTGATTTGACAATAGACAATAGAAATGTACACGTCTTACAATAGCTATGGCGATTCGTATGGTTGATACCTTTTCACCTTGAGTTTTAATCCCACTATTGAACCTTTCTTTAATTCCGTTATTGCTTATTCGACGTAGAGACTGCACAGCAGGGTTGAAAGACTACATGCCTGTGTCACACCCTTTTTAATCCGAGCACTTCCTTCTCGGTCTTCCAGTCTTACTTTTCCCTCTTGGTTCATGTGCAAAACTTACATTACCTGTCTTTTCCTATAGCTTACCCGTAGTTTCTCAGGATTTATAAAATTTTTGCACCATCTGACAATGTCGAACGCTTTTTACGGTCGACAAATCCTATGAATATGTCTTAACTACGACGTAATGCACTCACAACCACAGAGAACACTATTCTGACCACGACTGACACGTCGGCGATCAAACACAACAGCGCGACCTGCAGGCTTAGCCAGCATCTGCATTTAAGTTGCACAGTGCTTTTCTTTTTGCCCAACTACTATTGCTGACTGCATAGTGTAACGGAATTAAACAACCGCCTCGCGGCAAGAATATTAATGGATAAGGTATTTCTGTTTGCAATGAATTTTCATGTTTGTTTAAAAAAAAAATGAGAACATGACTAAAATATTTAACTTGTGTCTAAGCGTTCGTGTAAGTTTGTGTGTTTGATACACTACTTTTAAACAAAGTTTGTCACGTGCCAGCTAGTGACTAACAAACAGCCACACGTGTATTTTAATCAACTCCGTGCAGCTTTTGCGGGAATGATGGTACGTTTCGTGTCACAGAAATTATCGCAGAGTGGATCTACGGAACAGTAATCATCTGGCTAATTATCTTCCGCCACGCCACTGGTATACCTCTGTTTATCCTATTTACAGTTCATTTATAGACGCATTACATTTTAAGTGCTTTATCGTATCATATTATCCGTTATCATCCCACGCCGATGTCACCATTGCGCTGCCGTTCACAGAGCTACCTGTTCGTTATAAACGTTGGAGGGAGACTGCTGCTGCACGCTTCTGAAGGTAAACACATGTGTCGATGGTGTTAATCGCCCTGCTATGTGTCACAGTTGTCAATACTGTACTTACACAATATATTATTTTGTGTTGTGTACTGCCATAAACAGAAACCCTTGGAGGAATAGCAGACAGATAGACACTGTATGTATCTTATTCAAAACCCAGGTAGCCACTTTTTATTTATTTTTCACTCAGACGTTATTAGAGACAATTGGGTTGGAATAATATATAACTCCATGATCATTTCTTTTGCATGCACTTCTTTCTGAACTTATGCTGCAGCTCTAGCGAATGTAAGGTAAAAGAAACGATGAGCGCTACGCAATTACTCTGCTTCGATTCTGATGTCAATTTGGAGAAACACTGATATAGAAAAAAGTCATGATGTTGCTTACAAAGAACTATGTACATCACATGAAAATTTATTCTAATGCGCACTATAACATATTTTTGCCTAAGTTTGAAATATTTTATTTAACATTACCTAGTTTTCGTTTAGAAGCATATTTTACATTGCTATGTTACATTGGAAAACGGGCTTTTCACGCCAACCTAGACCGTGTAAAATTTAAATTTGTGAAACAAACACAAAAAGTGTATTTTACTGTGTAATAACTAAGTGTTTCACCAAGAACTTACCGTTAAGCCAATTATAAAAATTCTGCTGCTGTGTTACAATCTTCCGAGGTGAAATCGAGAATAGTGTAGAGGAACGTGTGAGACTGTTTGATTAGTCGACCTATTCTCGTTCCGCGTTCCGTTAGTTTCGAGCTTCAAATGGTTCGAATGGCTCTGAGCACTATAGGACTTAATATCTGAGGTCATCAGTGCCCTAGAACTTAGAACTACTTAATGTTAACTAACCTAAAGACATCAAACACATCTATGCCCGAGGCAGAATTCGAACGTGCGACCGTAGCGGTCGCGCGGTTCCAGACTGAAGCGCCTAGAACCACTCGGATAGCCGGAACTGACATGCCCGCCATGGTGCGTAGACTGTTGGTTCGGTAAAGTCTGGGACCGAATTTGCTCATGAGACGCGTATACTATTATTACTTGAGCAACTAGAGAACAACATAGACTGAAATTTCCTACGCAGAAAGAATTTTTTGTAGCGATTGGGTGCTATATATTTCATGGATAAAGATCTGCAATGATGGATGTTTATTCTTTATAAATGTTTTTAAGTCTGCAAAAGCATTTGTGATTTTTGATCGAAAGCGGAATAGCGGTCCGCGACCACCTTTTCAACCCCCAATGTCGCCATCACACCCACACACTCACAGGCCTACGGTTTCGCCTGGTTTGTCTCCAGCAGACGTGATACTCTTTCTCAACACTTATCGAAGCTCTTGTCAAAGTGTTCCAGAGCTTCTATGATCGGTGCTCTGATTATGTGGCAAGGTGACAAATTTGCAGTATTTTTCCTGCAAAATAGTGGCAATTCTGGCTTACTCTTCTCTCCAAAATAGACCACAAAGACTAAATAGTATAATTTCTGGTGACTGTGGTAACGAAGGAAGATGCGAAAATCCACCCTTGTGCCCACCAAACCAGTCCTGAACGAAACGAGCTGTGTGAACTGCAGCCCTGCCGTCTTGTCACACAGCATCACCATTGGGGAACAGAAGTTGTACGATGGGATGGACCTGATCAGCCAAAATTGCCACGTAATCCTTGGCAGTAATGCGACCTTGCAGAGTAGCTATGGGGCCCGTGGAACACCACGACATGGTTGCCCAAATAATCACGGAAATACCGCCGTCTTAAGATCTTGGGACGTAAACTCGGCCAGAAGTTGAAAAAAGTGTGCAACAGGAGAGGATGCCATGGACTTCATGTAACTGTTGGAAAAATGTTCCTAACAATATGTTTACTTCGACATTCAACAAATCAATTCTCACAAAGACATCACTTCGGTTTCGAAGCTGCAGCATGATATTGACACTTATCTGACCAAATAACATTCTTCCGTTGCCCTATAGTCCATGTTTTATGTGTTCGGCATCATTTTTTCCTGTTATGATCATTTGCATCACTGGTTAGTGGGTTTGTAATTACAGCTCGCCTGCAGTACCTGCTTATGGAGATTCCCCGAGTCGTTTCGGTTGGCTGGTTGGTTGATTTGGAGGGGGGGGGGGGGGGGTGGACCAAACAGCAAGTCATAGGTTCCATCGGATTAGGAAAGGATGGGGAAGGAAGTCGGATGTGCCCTTTCAAAGGAACCATCCTGCCATTTGCCTGATGTAGGGAAATCACGGAAAACCTAAATTAGAGTGGCCGAACGCTGGTTTGAACCTTCGTCCTTCCAAGTTGTTTTGCTACTGACGCGGTTCATGTGTGTGACATTCAGTCATGCACCGACTTATGTAGCTGTTGTCCGATTGTTCTTCGTCATAATATTCTCTTATGACAGTCTGTCATGATCATTCAATACATGCTTTCGTACACCGATGATGTTTTTCCGCTTTTCCCGTTGAAGAAATATACAGTGGCGCACTATGTATCCTGGTAGGATGAGCTGTATGAAAGAAGCTGACTACTTAAGAATGTGGATACGAAATAAGTAAGATATTGCCGTTTATTTTTATTGATGAGTCCATACAAGGGTCGCCAGTTGCCTGAGCACCAATGGTTAATAGAAAGTAAAAGTCTATATCCTATGACCTTGGAACTGTTCAGTACAGACGTGCATATTTAAAACCTTCTCCTTTATATACCATAAATATTGTATTTCGGTTTTCTTGTAAAGTTTAAAAAATATTTGTTTTGTAAAGAACGTTTATTGATCTGTGTGAATAATAACGTAACAATAACAGTAATTTATACTGGGTCGGTGCGAGTTAGGGAAATGTTAGGGACTGGTATCACAGAGTAAAAACGCGCTGTGTAGCGGCGTCTCTGGACGCAAGTGATGTGACGTCAGAAAGCGCGAGCTGCACAGGTACTTGGCTACAGACCATAATGTCATCGGATGCACTAGATGCGTGCTAAGCCAATCTGAGGAGAAACTTTAATTAGCAGCGTGATAGCAACTAACGAGCGTGGGCAGACGAAAAGACAGTTCAATTTATATCAAGCTCCTGCTCCGCCAATGGTCATTGCTAAGTAAAGGTGAGCTCGCAAATTGTCTGGAACTACTGCAACATTGTGGACGGAAGGTACGGCTTCATCTTTTCAACAATGAGCCACTTTAAGACTGTTCCAATTACTTCACGTTTTTTAGAATTCTAACGGCATTACCAAGAGATGTTGGTGAACTTTCAGTTTTAATACTAATTACTGCAAAAACTTAGAAACTTTAACCTAATAATTATCATAAGTCGTTATTACCAAGTAAGTCCCGCGTCTATTCTTGTTATTGAAACAGTCCGAGTGATGTTTACTTGAAAAGAAAGAAATATATCAAAATTGATTTCAGTGCCAGTCCTTTTCTATACTTTTTAACAATTTTGAAAACAGAAGTAAAATTATTTTTTAAAGTGCCTCACTACCTTCATTGTTGAGATAAATATTGTTTTATTCCTGCAGAACAAAAGTAAATTCAATTATCTGAATACAAATTGATTCCTCACACTTGAAACTAAAGATTTTATTTGAAATGTTCTGTAAAGTTGTGATGCTGTTTTGGCCTAGTTCGCATTTCGGTTTTGGAACTGTGTTGATATCCAGTGGTAGTTCCTGTATTTAAATAATTGCAAAGTCAACTGAAGTTTTCTTTCCTGTTTCATTGCCAGTTCCCAATTTAGCAAAGGTGAGTAATCGCTACTTTGAAGTAACAAGCAACTGTTTAGCTTCCAGTTCATTAGTGTGAGATTTATTTATTCCAGATTTATTTAACGGTGTTTAATAACGAGTGTATTAATAACTAAAATTCTTTCTCATTATATGACATGACGTCTATTCTAACTGCAAATGTTTGTGTAGCCTTTTGTTGCCGGAAGTATCAAAATTATTCCTTACTTTCTGCTGTTATCGATTTTTATTACTTCGTGAATAGACAGTGCCCAATAGAGCTTGCGACCATTTTTGCATTTATTCCGAAAGTATTAGTAAAGTTTATTGTTATGTATCCCGTGGTACCCCTTACCGTTGCAAGAATACTTAAATGACTGCACAAGTTTTGAAGAAAGAACTAAATTTATCTGAATGTAGAGTAGGCGGAATAACTTGGCCTCAGAGATAACATGTTGTAAACCTCTCCCTCACTAATCGATGTTAACATTTTCTTTCGGAAACAATAGTCTTGTCAGACTTTAATTTCTGTTAGGCACAAGCGAACGCGATGAAACCTATTTTCACAAAAGCCGGTTATGTAAAGGGGGACGTTACACGTGACGATGCTTGTGTCAAGACAGTTTCATTCTTGCGATTGTCTAGTGACTGAGTTTTGCACTTCGTGCAACATTCGTGTGCGAATAGAACTTCGTTTCGCAACAAACAAAAAGTCGTCCACGTACTGTTACCGCAGATGCAGAGAAGGAAGCACGTGGATGCAGAATAATAAAATTTGCTCTAATTAATAAAAAAATTAAAATGGTGAAGAATGTTGAAATATGGAATGTAGTCGCTTTAATGAACACCAGGCGATCGAAAAAAGGAAGCCCCGTGAGGCGCAACTCATTGTTGAGGACCAGGTGGCAAGCATCACAGGCGATACAATGGAATGCGAACACTTACTTACAGCAGAGGAATTTCATGGTTTTGCTAACGCCGTCAAAGGCAGTACATTTATTAAAACCGAACTAGCTAATGCTAAATACGAAGAAATTAAAAAGGAATCAGAATTAGAGGCACAAGCGAGCCCTCTGGGAAAAATAAATAATTTGTTAAGTGTTTTGCTTGCCAACATGGATGTACAAGAAATGAAAATAGACGCTCAGGGTTTATTGCTAGAAAAGAAAATAGATCGCCAAGAAATAAAACAGATGCGCAGAGTACATCGATGAAAAGTGTTATGGAGACACAATCCAAGAAACGAGGTTAGTAGATTACCTCATTGTCAAACAATATTACTACAATGACAAAAAAATAGATTTCTTAAAGAATGCATCGATAAATGCGACATGACGACAGCACAGTCGCACGTTCAGAATATACCAGGTTTAGAAATATGAAACCGGAATTTCCCTATAGTTGGTGCTAGCCGTCAGTGTAGGTCCCGCGAGACGGCGTCTGCAGCGACATCTTCTTTCTCTGATGGTTGACGACGAATGTCAATACACAGAAACCAATGATCCATGAATCGGTATCTGTTTCAAACCCGTAAACGCCTCGAGTTTTGTGCCTATGAACTACGATTTGCAGACAGCATTGGTTTTCTGTTATCTTTTGAAGAAAACTGCTCCAGAATCGCATCGAATGCTTGTCGAAGCTTTCAGCGAACATGCTTTTGGGAAAACTAAGTGTTCTGAATGGTTCAAAAAATTCAAAAGTGACGATTTTGACATGAGAAACAACGTGCACTAGAAACCACCGAAAATGTTCGAAGACAACGAATTGTACGCCTCATTGGATGAAGATGATACTCAACTCAAGATGGACTCGCGGAACAATGGAATGTCACGCAGAAAGCCGTTTGTCATCGGTTGAAAGCTATGAGAAAGAAATGGGTTCCACATGAACTGAATGAAAGACAGTAAGCAAATCGAAAGGCCACTTGTGAAATGCTGCTCGCCAGATACAAAAGAAAGTCGTTTCTCCATCGAATAGTGACACGTGATGAAAAATGGATATATTTTGAAAATCCTAAGCGTCGTAAATCATGGGTGAATCCAGACAAACCGTCGACATCCACTGCAAGACCAAATCGGTTTTTGAAAGAAGGCAATGCTCTGTATTTGGTGGGATCAGAAGGGTGTCGTCTATTACAAGTTGCTAAAACCTGATGAAATCGTTAGCACTGATCACTACCAACAGCAAATGATCGATTTAAATGGAGCATTGCGTGAGAAACGACCGGAAAGTGGAAAAAGGCAGCACAAAGGTCCTACTGCACCATGATAACGCCCTATCACACAGCAAAACGGGTTAGGGAAACGGTCGAGGTGTTCGGTTGAGAAATACTAGGGCACGTGGCTTATTCTCGAGATCTGGCTCCGTCCGATTATCATCTGTTTGCATCACTGGGACACGCTCTCTTTGAACAATGCTTCAGTTCGTGTGAAAAAGTACGAAAATGGCTATCTGACTGGTTCGCTTCAAAAGAAGAACTGTTTTTTTGGCGTGGCATTCATAGCCTGCTGGAGAGATGGGAGAAATGTATAAATTGAAATGGAGATTATTTTGAATAAAATATATTTTATCAGTTTCAAACAACAGACGTGTAATTATCGCAACTAAATTTCGGTTTCATGCTTCTATCTTTGGTAAACAGTCGATTTGACTGAGAAATAAGATTTAAGAAAAAGTTGAACCTATTGTCGAAGACAAAGTAGGCAAGTTCAGAGACGACTTAAAGAACAGACAGCTACGGTCGAACAGAGACAAGCGAATGAAACCTGAAGCTTGAAAAATTTAGTATCGACAGTTGGTACGAAAGTTAAGGAGGAGAGTGAGACTTGTCAACAGAAGAAAGTCGGTGGTCATATAACATTACTGATATTTAACAAGAAGTATTATAAAACATGTAATCACGTCTGCTGGTAGCAAAGCTTCTGAAATGGTATAACGGTCCATAGGAAATTTTACTTGCTTGATAATAAATTTGTGTCCCACCATCGAGCATCAGATTCCCATGAGGCGGACGAGAACGTTGACCGACAGCATTGTTTAGAGACCAGTGACCGATCTCAAACTTAGGCAGTTTGCGTAAGTAAATTGCCCGGATACTGACAGGAAAGATCAGTTAAATCTCAGGGTTGTTGAAATAAAAGTTTGATACAGTAAATTCTGATTGAACACTAGTAGCGTTCGGCTGTAGCCACCAAACAATACGTCGGCGACTCTCCGTTACAGCCTGGAAAAATTCTAAAATACAATATAATAAATTAAGATGTGGCGTTAATAGAAGAGGAAAGTAGGTTTCTTGATTGAAACACAGCTGTTATTATTAAATTGACGTAATTATTTAACCAAACGTGGCAACTACGATAGTGACACATTTTGTATGACAGCAATCAAAAACGGACGAGAGAGAGGGTGAGAGGGAGAAGGAGCACAGCTCCTGCTTTGAACAGTCACAAAAAATTACGGCGACTGCCTCCGTCTTGATTTGCAGAGCGGCTTTTATCAGGTATCGATATATAAACATTTCTCTGTAACATTCTTTATGTTAACAATATAATTTTTTTAATATTAAATTATGACCCTTTCTCCTTACTTTACAGATTCATCTACACAGAGAAAATTTATTAATGTTTTTTAGCATTAATGAAATGTTAGGGACATATTTTATTAATTATTCAAAAAAGCAACATTTCATTGTCCTCTATAACGATTGTTCTTATTTTGTCTCTATAAATACAGAACAAGTGTTCAACTATGGTAAGATTAGTCTACATTGTATTACAGAGGAGCAAATGAGCATCATATTCCAACAGACTAACAAAATACACTGTCCACTTCGCAGTTCTTTTTAAAGGAAACGCAATTGACACTTCATTGTCTTTGTGTACTTGTTTCTTAAAGTTTGTTGAAACAGATATGTCTTTATAGCAAATGTTCGTAAACTTTTAGTAAATATACAGAAACACATTATTACAGACATACCTATTTCTGAGTTTCTTATCTCTTTTTTGTATTTTGTCTTTTTACTGATTTTTTCTGTAAAAATTTACGTACTTGTCCACAACTACGAAACACGCACGGCATAACAGATTGACACATCGTAACACTTTCTCAATTGGCGCGATCTGTTGAGAAGGAGGCGAACCCGACGGCTTGCGGTGTGACCTCTGACGGCGATTCCAGGAAACCCGCTGACCAGCTGGACGGCTATCACAGTTGGAACGTGTGCGAACGGCTCTGGCGGCTGGCCACGCCCTCACTCTTGCATGCTCAATCCACATGACGACGTTGACACCTGAAAATCAAAGCAAAGCAGTATTAGCTCTACAAAAATTAGTTCAGTAACGCAGAGCTGCCCTGAGGAAAGATTTGATTATTACAACAGAGTTCACTTTCACTATTGTCTTTCGTGTGTATTGCTCTTGCGAGCCAAGTCTATCTTTAGGGAACTTTGGTTCTCACTAGTTTGTAGTTGGCACCAGTGTCTACTGGGCATGGCGTGTTTCCAAACTGAGTGAAGTTCTTGTCCTCTTTAGTTCGTCAACAAACAACACTCGCAAATGTTTTTTAGTGTTCACCAAAGGCATTTCAAGAACGTCTCTGCAGAGTCACCTCTTATAGTTGTTACTTGAAAAAAATTCACTCAAAATTTTAATCACACTTTCACACAGTGTTTGTTTATCGACGGGGTGGTTCTTTACTTGTGCGTTACCTAGCCAGTGCAGTTACACCTTTTATAAATTCGCTAAGTCACTTTTGTGTGCGAATACATGTGTCATTGTGGCTGTACACATCGAAGACAAGTCATGTGCGCAGGACTTCTCACTGAGTAGGGTGACATGCAGTTCACAACGCTGAGTTTGACGTATAATTGTTCACACAACACTTATTTACTTTACATATTTTGGATTCACATCACTGAATCGAATGTCCTATTGCGACCATTGGCCACTGGGTCACGTCATAATCTTTACTTAAGAGGGTTGCCGAAAAAGTAATGCACCGCATTTTTTTTCTCAGCTAAAAACAATGCTACGAATGCGAAACGTTACGTATGCATTATTTAAAGTCTCCTGAGTGAGTGTACCAACTTTCCGCCACTCCCGATAGATAGCGTAGCTGCAGGACAGTTTCAAAATGGTGTTTGCAAGTGATGTACGTTACAAACAACGTGACGTCATTGAATTTCTCACTGTAGAGAGAGAAAGTATAGGGAATATTCACAAACGCTTGTGCGAAGTCTATGGAGAATCTGCTGTCAATAAAAGTACAGTTAGTCGCTGGGCAGGGAGGATGAGGTCATCAAAAGGCGGTTCGGCGGAGCTCCACGATTTGCAGAGGTCAGGGAGACCATTCACAGCTGTCACACTTAACATGTTCTAGCGAGCTGATGTCATTCGCGAGGACAGAAGCATTACAACTCGGCAGTTGGCGCTGCATCTGCCAATCTGCAAAGCAGGTTCACACAGTAAACCACTGGCTCCACCACCAAGACAAGTGTTGGTACCGACAGGGCATACAAGCCCTTGTTTCACACTGGAGGAAGGCCATAGAATGGGTTGGAGGTTACATGGAGAAATAGGTTGATTAGATAAAACATCATTCTTTCCGATGTGTAATTATCATTATGTTCAATAAAGAATTGTTGAAGAAAGAAATTCAGTACATTACTTTCTTTGCAACCACCTTACAACAACAATAACAATTAAATGAGTTCCTTTTTCTTACCCACACAAATTCTTTGTTCCCTTGATCGCATTTACTTCTTGTACAAATTAATTAACATGTTTTTTACATTTGTCTTTCTTACAAGTGATTTACTTCATGTGACTCACTCGTGTGTTTTTGGTATGTCAGCCATGTTTGCTACAATGCATTGCTTGTGATCTCATGTTCAAAAAACTCTTTACTTCCCTCTTTTTATGTTCTACAGATTGAGTGATCTTACCTACGTTATCGTCATGTTACCATGTACCCATGTATTAATCAAACTGTAGGTATGGATCGGCAAAGGGCAAAGCACAAACAAACAAATCCAAACAACAGAGACTGCGATCAATAAATTGACACATGCCTTCGAAATGTGATATGGCCAAAATCTTAACTCCTGCTCCACGGCGGCCGGAGTGGCCGAGCGGTTCTAGGCACTACAGTCTGGAACCGCGCGACCGCTACGGTCGCAGATTCGCATCCTGCCTCGGGTATGGATGTGTGTGATGTCCTTAGGTTAGTTAGATTTAAGTAGTTCTAAGTTAAGGGGACTGATGACCTCAGAAGTTAAGTCCCATAGTGCTCAGAGCCATTTTCCTGCTCCACATAAAATCACATAACTCTTGGTCTCACATCCTTGAACATATAATGGATCATGCTGATTAAATTGTGTCTTCAATTCACTTGAAGTGGATAAGTAAGAGATCAGCATACACATAAATATTTACATACAAGATAAAATATCAGTCCGATAGCACTTTGTACTGGCTTCTGCTAGAATTATCAGCTATAAATGCTATGTTTCACACTACTTACATACTAATATTTACAGCCTGAGTATAGTTATTGCATGGCCTGTACATCTCGCTTTCGATAAATGATCAGTTCAAATTAGTGTCAGTCTATATACCATTCGCACCAGTGTGACCAGAAGATGCACTCTGTTTACATACAGTTCTCTACCAGGTCTAACTCACTGCTTTTTACTAGTTAGCACATATTTATGCCAAAGAAATTAAACTTGAAAAAACTGTTTGCTACAAGGTAACTGTTTACACTGAATATTACTGTGTCTTGCTCTATATACTCTTAGCTCGAAGCAAAAGTTCATTTGCTAATGGTTCTAGTAGGCAACAAATCAGAAAAACATAACTTTAATTCTCACTTCTCTTTTGGTCATTACTTCCCGTATTCTATACATTAAAGGATCTATACAGAACTATCTTCCCAAATAAACTTGTCAAACTTCTAGAGTTCATATAACTAATGCTGAAAATAATCTTTAAACCGACAAAATATGCAGTGCTCATTTTCGTATTTCACAGTCCTAGTGCTATGACGTCTAGTGATATATGTGTATCAGTGGTGAAGGTTGTATGCGTGGAAGGGATCTGGAGATGCCCGAAGGTTTCCGATATATTATATAAAGGCAAGACAAAGATTTAGGAACCAGATTTTACATTGTAAGATATTTACAGGAGCAGATGCGGACTATGACCACAATTTATTGGTTATGAACTGCAGATTAAAACTGAAGAAACTGCAAGAAGGTAAGAATTTAAGGATATGGGACCTGGACAAACTGAAAGAACCAGGGGTTGTAGAAAGTTTCAGAGGAAGCATTAGGGAACGATTGATCAAAACAGGGGAAAGGAATACAGTAGAAGAAGAATGGATAGCTTTGAGAGATAAAGTAGTGAGGACAGCAGAGGATCAAGTAAGTAAAAAAACGAGTGCTAGTAGAGATCGTTGGTTAACATAAGAGATACTGAATTTGATTGATGAAAGGAGGAAATATAAAAATGCAGTAAATGAAGCAGGCTAAAAGGAACACAAACGTCTCAAAAATCAGATCGACAGGAAGAGCAGAATTGCTAAGCAGGAATGGCTAGAGGACAAATGTAAGGATGTAGAAGCGCATATCACTAGGGGTAAGACAGATGCCGCCTACAGGAAAATTAAATAGACCTTTGGAGGAAAGAGAGGCACATGCACGAATATCAAGAGCTCGGATGGAAAACCAGTCCTAAGCAAAGAAGGGAAACCAGTAAGCTGGAAGGAGTACCAGGTGTAGAAGTATGAAACAGGAATTTGGTTGCAATAATTACACGTTTGTTGTTTGAAAATGATAAACAATATTTATTCAAAATAATCTCCACTGCAATTTATACATTTCTTCCACTTGTCCAGCAGGCTATGAATGCCATGCCAAAAAAAAAAAGAAAAAAGTTCTTGAAACAGTTCTTCTATTGAAACGAAAGAGTCAGCGAGCCATTTTCGTATATTTTCACACGAATTGAAGCGTTGTTCAGAGAAAGCATGTCCCAGTGACGCAAATAGATGATAATCGGACGGAGCCAAGTCTGGAGAATAAGCCGCATGCCCTAGTATTTATCAACCGAACACCTCGATCATTTCCTTGACCCGTTTTGCTGCGTGTGATGGGGGGGGGGGGGGGGGAGGGGGAGGGGGGGGGGGGTTCATAGAGCAATACGATTTTGTGCTGCCTTTTTCCATATTCCGGTCGTTTTCACGTGATGCTCGATTTAAATTGATAATTTTCTATTGGAACCGATCGGCGTTAACGGTTTCACCAGGTTTTAGCAATCCGTAATAGATGACAACTTTCTAATCCCACCAAACACAGAGCTTTGTCTTCTTTCGAAACCGATTTGATTTTGCAGTGGATGTCGATATGTTGCCTGGATTCACCCATGATTTACGACGCTTAGGATTCTTAAAATATATCAATTTTTCGTCACCTGTCACCATTCGATGGAGAAACGATTTTCTTTTGTACCTGGCGAGTAGCATTTCACAAGTGGTCTTTCGATTTCCTTGCCGTCTTTCACACTGTTCACGCGGAACCCATTTTCCCACCTTCTATACCTTTTCCATAGCTTTCGAGAGAAGAGAACGGCTTTCTTCGGCACATTGAGATGTTTCGCTAGTTCCTGTTGACTTTGAGCATCATCTTCACCCATCGAATCCTGCAATTCGTTGTCTTCTAGCTTTTTCTGTGGTTTCCAGCGCTCGTCGTTTCTCATTTCAAAATCACCACTTTTGAAATTTTTGGACCACTCGAAACACTGTGTTTTCACAAGAGCATGTTCGCCGAAAGCTTGAACAAGCATTCGATGCGATTCTACTGCAGTTTTCTTCAAATGATAACAGTAAACCAACGCTGTCTGCAAATCGTAATTCGTAGGCACAAAACTCGACATGTTTATGGCCTTGAAACAGATTTTGGTATATGGAACATGCGTTACTGTTTGTTGACATTCGTCGTTACTCGTTACAGAAAGCAGATGGCGCGGTTTCACGGGCCCAACACTGACGGCTAGCGCTATCTATAGGGAAATTCCAGTTTCAAACTTCTACACATGAATTTGCAATTTGAACAGAAACCAGACGGCAGTTATAAGAGTCAAGGGGCACGAAAGGGAAGCGGTGGTTGAGAAAGGAGTGAGACAAGGTTGTAGCTTATCCCCTATGTTATTTAATATGTACATTGAGCAAGCGGTAAAGAAAACAAAAGAAAAATTTGGAGTGGGAATGAAAGTCGGGAGAAGAAATAAAAGCTTTGAGGTTTGCCGATGACATTGTAATTCTGTCAGGGAAGTTAAAGGACTTTGAAGAGCAGTTGAACGGAGTGGACAGTGTCTTGAAAGGAGGGTATAAGATGAACATCAACAAAAGCAAAACGAGGGTATTGGAATATAGTCGAATTAAATCAGGTGATGCTGTGGAAATTAGATTAGGGAATGGGACACTTAAAGAAGTAGATGAGTTTTGCTATTTGGGCAGCCAAATAACTGATGATGGTTATAACTGAGAGGTTATAACATGTAGACTGGCGAAGACAAGGAATGCGTTTCTGAAGAACAGAAGCTTAATAACATCGAGTGCCAGGAAGTCCTTTCTAAAAGTTCTTCTATGGTGTGTAGCCATGTATGGAACTGAAATATGGAAGATAAACAGTTTAGACTAGAAGAGAATAGAAGATTTTGAAATGTGGTGCTACACAAGAATGCTGTAGATGGGTAGATCACGTAACTGATAAGGAGGTACTGAATAGAACTGGGAGAAGAGGAATCTGTGGCACAATTTAAGTAGAAGAAGGAATCGGTCGGTGGGACACTTTCTGAGGCATCAAGGGCTCACCAATTTAGTATTGGAGGGAAGCGTGGAGGGTACAAATCGTAGAGGGAGAAAAGGAAACGAATACGCTAAGCAGTTTCAGAAGGGTGTGGGTTGCAGTAGTTACTGGGAGATGAAGAAGCTTGCACAGGATAGAGTAGCACGGAGAGCTGCATCAAACCATTCTTAGGACTGAAGACCACAATAACAACATATTATTGGTAATATTCATGTCCATTAGTTTTGGTAGACTCGTGCACATTCTTCATTGTTCAATAGACTTTCACAGTATGACAGGTTCAGCATAGAACTTCAAAAAATGTGTACATACACAATACAGGGTGGGTGAGGAAACATAAAAGACAAAATACTTTGACATCTGATTAAACTGCCTTACCGAACATATTTCAACAAATCCTTTTGGTGATAAAGTCTGTATGGCGAAAGGGAAAGCTCTATAATACGCCACTGTATCGTTTTCTGGAGCTCATGTTTGACAGCCTCCCTTTACCATGGGATGGAATAGGTTGCTTGACAGAAAGATTTATGCGGTTTGATTTCCATCCGGTAAACATCTTCCTTAATCACGCCAAGCGTTAGTGAAAATACCTGGACGTTTTTCTGCAGTAACATACATAATTCCGATTTCTGCCCGTCCGATAAAGTAAAGTGAGGACAAAAGGTCATAATTTAATATGTTGTCGTTGTTGTGTATTCAGTCCTGAGAATGGTTTGATGCAGCTCTCCATGCTACTCAACCCTGTGCAAGCTTCTTCATCTCCCAGTACCTACCTCAACCCACATCCCTTTGAATCAGCTTAGTGTATTCATCTCTTGGTCTCCCTCTACGATTTTTACCCTCCACGCTGCCCTCCAATACTAAATTGGTGATCCCTTGATGCCTTAGAACATGTCCTACCAACCGATCCCTTCTTCTAGTCAAGTTGTGCCACAAACTTCTCTTCTCCCCAACCCTATTCAGTACTTCCTCATTAGTTATGTGATCTACCCACCTAATCTTCAGCATTCTTCTTTAGCACCACATTTCGAAAGCTTCTATTCTCTTCTTGTCCAAACTATTTATCGTCCATGTTTCACTTCCATACATGGCTACACTCCATACAAATACTTTCAAAAATGACTTCCTGACACTTAAATCTATACTCGATGTTAACAAATTTCTCTTCTTCAGAAACGCTTTCCTTGCCATTGCCAGTCTATATTTCATATCCTGTCTATTTCGACCATCATCAGTTATTTTGCTCCCCAAATAGCAAAACTCCTTTAAGTGTCTCATTTCCTAATCTAATTCCTTCAGCATCACCCGACTTAATTCGACTACATTCCATTATCCTCGTTTTGCTTTTGTTGATGTTCATCTTATATCTTCCTTTCAAGACACTATCCATTCCGTTCAACTGCTCTACCAAGTCCTTTGCTGTCTCTGACAGAATTACAATGTCATCGGCGAACCTCAAAGTTTTTATTTCTTCTCCTTGGATTTTAATACCTACTCCGATTTTTTCTTTTGTTTCCTTCACTGTGTGCTCAATATACAGATTGAATAACATCGGGGAGAGACTACAAACCTGTCTCACTTCCTTCCCAACCACTGCTTCCCTTTCATGTCCCTCGACTCTTATAACTGCCATCTGCTTTCTGTACAAATTGAAAATAGCCTTTCGTTCCCCGTATTTTAACCCTGCCACCTTCAGAATTTGAAAGAGAGTATTCCAGTCAACATTGTCAAAAGCTTTCTCTAAGTCTACAAATGCTAGAAACGTAGGTTTGCCCTTCCTTAATCTAGCTTCTAAGATAAGTCGTAGCGTCAGTATTGCCTCACGTGTTCCAACATTTCTACAGAATCCAAACTGACCTTCCCCGAGGTCGGCTTCTAATAGTTTTTCCATTCGTCTGTAAAGAATTCGCGTTAGTATTTTGCAGCTGTGACTTATTAAACTGATAGTTCGGTAATTTTCACATCTGTCAACACCTGCTTTCTTTGGGATTGGAATTATTATATTCTTCTTGAAGTCTGAGGGTATTTCATCTGTTTCATACATCGTGCTCACCAGATGGTAGAGTTTTGTCAAGACTGGCTCTCCCAAGGCCGTCAGTAGTTCTAATGGAATGTTGTCTACTCCGGGGGCCTTGTTTCGACTCAGGTCTTTGAGTGCTCTGTGAAACTCTTCACTCAGTATCGTATCTCCCATTTCATCTTCATCTACATCCTCTTCCATTTCCATAAAATTGTCCTCAAGTACATCGCCTTTGTATAGACCCTCTATATACTCCTTCCACCTTTCTGCTTTCCCTTCTTTGCTTAGAACTGGGTTTCCATCTGAGCTCTTGATGTTCATGCAAGTGGTTCTCTTATCTCCAATATAATAACATGAAGAATGTATTTTATCCCAATTTATTATGTTACATTTTAGGACTTTTCTGGCTGCAACGAAGGAGAGTTGCCGACAAATTGTTTGGTGGCCACAGCCTAAAGCTTGTGGTTTTCAATCGGCATTTACTTTATCAAATTCTTATTTCAACGTCCCTGAGATCTATTTTAACGACCTTTTCTATCAGAATCCACATCGGTCAATGGTCTCAAGCAATGCCATTGGCAACCTTCTCGTCGGTCTGATGGGAATCTGATATTGGATGGCGAAATGTAAATGCATTACTACGCAAGGGAAAATTTCCTACGCACCGTTATACGATTTCAGAAGCTTTACAATACTTTTTTAAATACCAGTAATATTGGCGCACCCAACATGTTAATCGAAAAGAATTCATTCTTGTTTGTTCTATTTTTCATGAATCAACTGTATTATTAAAGTCAAGAGAACAGTGATGACGGCTACAGGAAACTCAGATGAAATTAACTGATGTAACGGGAATTAAAGCATCCAAGCAGCAACACGGAAAGAATATATAGTTATCAACATATTACCAGTTGTCTCTGCTTTTGTAGTCTGCAACGGGTAGCTCATATAATTCATGGTCAATTTAGGATTTTCTGCATTTAGCATAGTTTGCAAATTAGTAATTGCAGTAGACGCTGTTGCTAAACGCTATACTAAGGCGGTTACATTTGCACTGCGCTCGGACAAGAAGAAAACGAGTGATAGCGGATTGTTTTAGTTTAAACATCAATCTTGTCGTCAGTTTACGCTAATTGTTCAGTGTGTGGTCAAGAGATTATATTTCTAAGTATACTTCTGGTTTGTGTAAATTTGAAAACATGGATTCTGCAAAGGATAGTTTTCCTGAAAATAACGTTGATGGCGGTAGCAATAATACCGATCTGATGATGGCAGAATCCGATGCTCAGAATATGGAGGTTGAAGCTAATACGCGGGCGTAAGCAATTAAAAGTGCCGAGCAAATACCTCACCCAGTTGTAAATCCCTTTTCTGTGCTATTCACTGAGGTGATTAATGCTCGCGATACACAACTGGTAAAGACAATTAACGCATGTTAATGCATAAACAGCACCCTTTCTGAAAGGGATAGACAAATGGCTTTACAAATCACTATGAAGATCAATACTGCTCTTGCTGAAAGAGATGTAGCGCTGAAATCGCAAATAAATAATACCTTGAATGAATGTGACATACAGTTGGTCAAATTTACACTAAGGTAAATGAGGAATTAGGGGTAATACGACGCCGAACTCGGCACGGCAAAGCAAACTCTCCGCTCGGAAATAAATACACTACTGGCCATTAAAACTGCTACACCACGAAGATGACGTGCTACAGACGCGAAATTTAACCGACAGGAAGAAGATGCTGTGATATGCAAATGATTGGCTTTTCAGAGCATTCACACAAGGTTGGCGCCGGTGGCGACACCTACAACGTGCTGACATGATGAAAGTTTCCAACCGATTTTTCATACACAAACAGCAGTTGACCGGCGTTGCCTGCTGAAACGTTGTTGTGATGCCTCGTGTAAGGAGGAGAAATGCGTACCACCACGTTTCCGACTTTGACAAAGGTCGGATTGTAGCCTATCGCAATTGCGGTTTATCGTATCGCGAAGTGGTTGCTCGCGTTGGTCGAGATCCAATGACTGTTAGCAGAATATGGAATCGGTGGGTTCAGGAGGGTAATACGGAACGCCGTGCTGGTTCCCAACGGCCTCTTATCAGTAGCAGTCGAGATGACAGGCATCTTATCCGCATGGCTGTAACGGATCGTGCAGCCACGTCTCGAGCCCTGAGTCGACAGATGGGGACGTTTGCAAGACAACAACCATCTGCACGAACAGTTCGACGACGTTTGCAGCAGCATGGACTATCAACTCGGAGACCATGGCTATGGTTACCCCTGACGCTGCATCACAGACAGGAGCGCCTGCGATGGTGTACTCAGCGACGAACCTGGGTGCACGAATGGCAAAACGTCATTTTTTCAGATGAATCCAGGTTCTGTTTACAGCATCATGATGGTCGCATCCGTGTTTGGCGACATCGCGGTGAGCGTACATTGGAAGCGTGTATTCGTCATCGCCATACTGGCAAATCACCCAGCGTGATGGTATGGGGTGCCATTGGTCACCTCTTGTTCTCATTGACGGCAGTTTGAAGAGTGGACGTTACATTTCAGATGTGTTATGACCTGTGGCTCTACCCTTCATTCGATCCTTGCGAAACCCTACATTTCAGCAGGATAATGTTGGACTGCTGCCCTGGCCAGCACATTCTGCCGATCTCTCGCCAATCGAAAACGTCTGGCATTACTCTTGATGAACTGTGGTATCGTGTTGAAGCTGCATGGGCAGCTGTACCTGTACACGCCATCCAAGCTCTGTCTGACTCAATGCGCAGGTGTATCAAGGCCGTTCTACGGCCGGAGGTGGTTGTTCTGGGTGCTGATTTCTCAGGATCTATTCAACCAAACTGCGTGAAAATGTAATCAGATGTCAGTTCTAGTATAATATATTTGTCCAATGAATACCCGTTTATCATCTGCATTTCTTCTTGGTGTAGCAATTTTAATGGCCAGTAGTGTAACATAAAGCACATGATACATCACGACCTCCCACAGTAGCGAGACGAAGTTTCGTCACAGGTGAAAGAAGTGCGCCATGTCGTGGAAACAATACCACAGCCTTCACGCGAAGTACCGACTAACGATGCGCTGCCAGTAAGGGTCGTGAGGCGTGCTTAGGTAGCTGAGTTGGTAAAACACTTGCCCGCGGAAGACAAAGGTCCCAAGTTAGAGTCTCGGTCCAGCACACAGTTTTAATCTGCCAGGAAGTTTCATATCAACGCACACTTCGCTGCAGAGTGAAAAATGTCATTCTGGAAACATCCCCCAGGCTGTGGCTAAGCCATGTCGCCGCAATATCCTTTCTTCCAGGAGTGGTAGTTCTACAAGGTTCGCAGAAGAGCTTCTGTGAAGTTTGGAGGGTAGCAGACGAGTTACTGGTAGAATTGAAACTGTGAGGACGGTTCGTGAGTCGTGCTTGAGTAGCGAAAGGCAAAGGTCCAGAGTTCGAGTCTCGGTCCGGCACACACTTTCAATATGCCAGGCATTTTCATACCTGCGCACCCTCCGCTGCAGAGTGAAAATGTCATTCTGAAGAACGGACACGGCCACAACAATAGCTGTAACGGCGCGTCAAGGGGTAACGCGGCACGTCGGCAAACCGGACAAGCAAATCATAACAACAACGGCGGTCCACAAAGCGGACATAAATTCTTTCAAAGGCAGAGACGAAATGATAATCTGTACTACTCCAGTGAACAAAACAATCGAAACGGGAACCGATAAAACGACAATATGACTCAAGGCCACAATAATAGGTGTTCGCAGAATAATTATGGGCAAGGTAAGCCTGTAAACCAAAACAGTAATAAGTATAAACCCGACGCCCGGATGAAGCGCCACCAACGACAACGCCCGGGGCGTCAAGTTAAACGCGACTGTGTCAGGCTTCCTGATGACAGTCGCGGAAGGGAATGGTGGCAATAATTTGAATGGACAGATAAACATGCTCCGATATAATGATGAGATTGACATCCGTCAAGAGTTATTTAGTGAGGAAGACAATAATACTGAAAGTATGTGGGTACTGAGAACGTACAAGCTACTGTTCAAGCAGTTGTGGGAGGTACTCCCACGACATTAGTTCTATACCGGTACAAGGGTAAACATGATAGAAGATAATTTCTTTAAGAAAACAGCACACTCTGGAAGGATCACGACTTTGCCAGTGCAAAAACTGTGTAGTATCCTGTTATATTGGCGCCAGAGGCCAGACTGTTACGTTACAGAAACGAATACGTGTAGAATTCGAGAACGGAAAAGATCAATGCACGTTTCTCGCCACGAAAAACTTAACCGTGTCCTTTCTTGCGGGCATGGATTCAAGCGGATGCTGAACATAAAGATCGAACTCCCGCAAGGGAAATGACATATAAAGTTAGGAAGTGAGAAGTTTGTTTGGCAACTGATAAAGACAAAAACGAAACATAGCAGAGTGTGCCAAGGAATACAAGTTAAAATTATTAAGAATAGAGTGCTGTTAATTCAAGACCATTCACAGTACACGAAGCTGAAATAAAGAACAGTGGACAAAACGAAATAGATTCTTCGCTCTTATCATCAAAACCTAATTCTTGAAAAAGTACTGGTCTGTGCGGGGGAACTGTCTGGCGGGTTTTAGTCGTATGAAATTACTATCACAAAAATGTGCGAAACTCAATCGAGAGTTTTTCGAAAACTGGGCCCACAAACTGGAGCATTTGTATGACCGACCATTGGAATCTGGAAGAAGCTTCCCGACGACTCCAAATGTACATTGGCATTAACTGCAGGTCAATTACTGCATTTTTTGAAAAAGTGGAGGTTCAAGATAGCTGGCGAAGTAACAGCAAAAATTTCAGGAGCCGCAGTGACAATAATGCAGACCGGAGTAATATCGACCATTACCAAGTAAACATGGTACGAAGACCACGAAATGATAATAGAAATAATCAGAGTTATGGGCAAAACGACAGGATCGGTGCTGTCAACAACAATCAGGGAAACCACACTATCCACGCTGGTTACGGGCACGACAGGCGTGGGGAAATTCTGGTGGCCCCAGAGACAAAATCGGTATCGCTATAACAAACCCGAATGGGTAAATCGGCGACACGAGAGACAGTTGCGTTAACTCGGACTGTGACGTACCCGCTGTAACAATTGTTGATTTACACACAAGTGATAGCAAAGCGCGTAACTTGCAGAGTAATGAAGAAAAAGTAGTACCGGTCATAAACGAAGAGACAGACGTTGTTTAACCAATAGTGGAACTGGTGGCTCTTTTAGGGAGTGATTCACTGAACGAAGTAAAGGAACCTATAGTGGAAAAAGCTGCCGTTATTGAGTGCAATCGTAGGCAGAAGCTGCTGAAGTTTGATTAAATCAGTTCTGTCGTATGTGCAACGGATTGAAACAGTAGAAGGGGAGGTTTTGAGCTTGTGCTACAAGGAAGAGAAGACACAGATTGACGCTTCTCGCACCCGCAGATATAAGATGGAGTGCTCTGTACAAGGGATGCACGGAAATCTGGAGGAGGTAGATGTTGTACCAAACACAGTCAAGCTAGTCGTTGCGACTTCAACAGTAATGTATGTAAGCAGGGGCAAACTGACGTAGCAAACGACGATCGTGAACAACTTCTCGAAAACCACGTAGATTATAATGTCTATGAGGTGAAGGCAGATGTAGTACAGTCTGATGATAATGGAGCGGGATACGACAGCTCAAAAGAGATGAGACCGTTACCAGTGAAGTGCACTTCTCGAAATTTATCGAAAGATGCTATCCGCCTTCTCGATGAATTACGATCAGATATAGACTTTATCGACCTTGTGTCGAAACAAAAACAATTGATTGACATATTAAACGAAAACATTATCGTGCATGTATCGATTCTATCGACACAAATTCAGAATGAAATGAGAGAAATCAAAGATGTAGAAGAGAAAATGTGGAAAACAAATCCAGAAAAATCTCGTTCGGAAATAGAACCGCACGGATTTTTCGGGGACGATTTGGCAAATAATGATGATTTATTATGGGAAAATGGAGAATCGGAGGCATACCCCTATAAACAGATTGCGGCACCTGTTGATACGCACGGACTAGAAATTCAAGTTTTGATAGATACTGGAGCAGAATTAAGTGCTACGGCGGAAAAAGTTATCGATTTGTTAAAAGATAATACGGAGGTGGCAATGACGCAAATAATGAGAATAAGAACGGTGGGACCAACAGGAAAAAGCTGGAAACCTGTAAAGGATCACATATTAGTTTGTTGTGGAATGCAAGGGAAAAATTTGAACATGAATTTGTAGTGGTGCCCGATCTGATACGAAACTAATTCTCGGACTCGATTTGTTGTTGAAGCAACAAGCAATCATTGATTGCAGCAAACCAACTGTGTCGTGTGTTGCAAAATATAATAACAAAGTGGAAACAAAACTTGCCGAAGTAAGCGAAGATTTGAGCGATCATTATTGACCACTTCGCATTGTGATGTTACCTAACAATGTGGGTTTAGATAAAGAAATGGAATACTACAATATTCGGGACGTAAGTGTTGACGATTTTTTACAGGATGTATTAGAAAATATTGTAGACAAAATACCGTATATTACACCTGAGCAAAATGGTGATTTGTTTGAGATTATAATGAAAAACAAAGAAGTATTCTCGGAAAACACAGAACTTCTTCCGATTTTGAGTGTCATTAAACCCCACAAACTCTTTTTTTACGACTATATTTCAGTACCATTATCCAAAAGGAAGCTGTACAGCAAGAGATAGAGCGAATGCTAGAGAGAAAAATTATTGAAAAGAGCGCTTGCCCTTCTAACAACCCATTAATTATTGTCTTAAAACATGACGTAGCTTCAGAGTCGTGATCGATACTAGTACGATGAACAGGAATGTTCGACGTGAAACAGATCGACCTGACAGTATGGGCGAAGTCTACAAAGGTTCCATAATATATAATTTATGACAAGGCTCAATCTCACGGGCGGCTTCTGGCAAGTGGCCCTCGAGCCAGAATCACGAAAAGGTAGTGCGTTTTTCTGTTCAAAAAATGGTTCAAATGGCTCTGAGCGCTATGGGACTCAACATCTTAGGTCATAAGTCCCCTAGAACTTAGAACTACTTAAACCTAACTAAGGACATCACACACACCCATGCCCGAGGCAGGATTCGAACCTGCGACCGTAGCAGTCCCGCGGTTCCGGACTGCAGCGCCAGAACCGCTAGACCAGCGCGGCCGGCTGCGTTTTTCTGTCGCAGGGATGCGTTACAAGTATAATGTAGTGCCATTCGGACTATCATCATAGCTAGAATGAAATTTTCACTCTACGGCGGAGTGTGTGCTGATATGAAACTTCCTGGCCGATTCAAACTGTGTGTCGGACCGAGACTCGAACCCGGGACCTTTGCCTTTCGTGGGCCAGTGCCCTACCAACTGAGCTACCTAAGCACGACTCACGCCCCGTCCTCACAGCTTTACTTCTGTCAGTACCTCGTCTCCTACCTTATAAACTTTACAGAAGCTCCGCTGTAGAGTGAAAATTTCATTCTAGAACCGTCCCCCAGGCTGTGGCTAGCCCATGTCTCCGCAATATCCTTTCTTTCAGAAGTGCTAGTTCTGCAAGATTCGCAGGAGAGCTTCTGTAAAGTTTGGAAGGTAGGAGACGAGGTACTGGCAGAAGTAAAGCTGTGAGGACGGGGCGTGAGTCGTGCTCGGGTAGCTCAATCGGTAGAACACTTGCCCGCTAAAGGCAAAGGTCCCGAGTTCGAGTCTCGGTCCGGCACACAGTTTTGATCTGCCAGGAAGTTTCATATCATCAGAGCGTTTGACAGTTGTTGGGTGCAGCTTAAGATCCAAGCTAATCATTTATGCCAACAACTTGTTGTGGCTACGACCACCGGGGAAGCATATTACAATTTACTAAATGAGGTATTCAGTGTATTATGCAAGGGCGGAATGACACTGATGCTCAAGAGGTGTGAATCTGCACAACATGAATTGATCTGTCTTGGTCACATAATTAGGACAAGAACTGCTACAGATTTATAGAACTGTCCTCCACAGAAGACGAATTATATTGGAAGTTTCCTTTAGTTAACCTGATTCTACCGTAAATTCGCTCAGTGAAAAACGATTAACGACCAAATTTTGAACAGCCTGTTACGATAGAACGCCCCTTTTGTTTAAACTGACGAGTGTCAGGCCGCTTTTGAGAAATTAAAGAATGAGTTATTACAGAGTAGTATTTTGTATCATCCTGATCTTTCGTTACCATTTCATATTGGAACGGATTCGTCGTTTTATGGTCTGGAACTAATTTCAGTACGTAGGAGAAGGAGACTGAAAAGGCCATCGAAAAGGCCATCGCACTTTTGCATTCTCTAGTCGGACATTGTCCAAATGCGAAAGTAACTACGTGATTTCACAGGAGGAAGCTTTAGCGATCGTGTGGGGTTTAAGGGTTATTTACAGGAGCGTAGGGTGATAATACGCACCGCCCATAAAGCTCTTACCTACCCCAAGGAAGGCCGTTTCTTGCATGAGCGACTGACTAGTTGGTCGGTGTTCTCGCAACGATTTGATTATGACTTATACTACGTAAACGCCGCAGGAATAAAAACAAGACGTGGTGTAAATACATAAAACTGCAACCAGTTGCTTTTTCGAACAGTTGTTTATTATTCCATGAACCGATTTTTGAACCTTTTCAGGTGCACCTTCAGATGGTTTTCGGGAAGTTACATATCTATTTCTAGCATACTGCTGGGTGCTGGCTTGGAGACAGTATGGCCGGGTTGTTTCTGCTAGTGTGCGTATGTCTGCTTCCGTTGTGACGGCCATTGGTACATCACTTAACACACTTTTACACAGTATGTATGATAGTGAAACTTTGTCAGTATCCAGCATGTGCTATACAACAGTTGTTCTGTTCTACAGTTCTAGAGCTTCACCTCTTCAACAACGAGCGACTGTAAGACTGTTCCGCTTAGTTCACGTATTTTAGAACTGTAACGGCATTGTCCAGTGATAATGGTGAACTTTTAGTTTCGATAATAGTTACTGCAGAACCTTAGAAACTTAAACTAATAATTATCCCAAGTCCTTATTATCACGTCCATTCCTGTTACTGAAACAGTGCGAGTGACGTCATTTGAAAAGAAAGCAATATATCAAAATTCATTTCAGTGCCAGTTCGTTTCTACATTTTTTTATTATTCTGAAAACAGAATACAAGTATTTATTAATGTGCCTCAGAAACTTCACAGTCGAGATAAATATTATTTAGAGGTAAAGTTATTCTTGCAGATCCAAAGTAATTATATGAACGTAAATTAATTCCCGGCATTTTAAACCAAAGATTTTTCAAAGAAAAAAAAACATTCATACTTGATAACTTTATGTAAATTTGTGATGCTGTTTTGTGTGTTAGCCTGGTTCGTATTTCGGCGTTGAAATTGAATTGATATTCAGTGATAGTTTGTTTATTTAAATAATTCTAAAGTCAACTGAATCAACTGAAGTTTTCTTTTGTGTTTCACTGCCAGTTCCCAATTTAGAAAACGTGAGTGAACGCTACTGTGAAGTTACAAGCAACTGTTTAGCATAACAGTTGGCAGCCTGCACTTAATCAGTGTGAGATTTATTTATTTCAAATTCATTTCATTGTGCTTAATACCGAGTGTAGTAATAACTGAAAATTTTTCTCATTATTATTTCGTGACGTGTATTGTTTCTGCAAACGTGTGTGTAGCTTTCTGTTGCCAGACGTATCCAAATTAGTCCTTACACATTGCTACTCGCAATTTTAATTACTTAGTGAACAGACAGTGGGCAACTGGGCTGGCGACTTTTTTTTTCGTTTATTCCAAAAGTAGTAGCAAAGTTTTTTTGTTTTTTATCCCGGTTCCTGGGGTACCCCTTTCGGCTGAAGGAATACCTGAGTGATTGTACGATGCTCGATAGTTGAACTAATTTAACTGAAAGTAGAGTAGGCAGAATAGCTTATCCTCAGAGGTGACATGTTGTAAACCTCTCCCTCACATATCGGTGTTACATTTTAATTCGTAGACGATAGTCTTGTCAAATTTTACTTTCTGTTAGACACACACGAACATGGTCAAACATATTTTTTTAATAGCGTGTTATGTAAAGCAGGACTTTACTGCCTGTTGGCTATCTGGTATTTAAAAGATGATTTGCACCACGGAACTGTCATAAGACACAATGTCCCTCACATGTATGACTCGTGGCCTCGGTATGGGATTAATGCGCTACTGAAATTATTTAAAAAAGAATTCGATTCCTATCCATTAATGGGACAAAGATCTAAAAACGTGGGAAAAAGAAAACATGGCGAACGTTTTCGTTACAAAAAATAACAAAATATACATTAAGGATTAAACTTTCTCAGTTAGAAGTTATCCAGGTATAATGAGTCTGCAAGATACTGTGAAACACATTGTAAAAGAGGTGTTACTTCCAGGGATCCCAACTGAGTCGACAGTAAAATATACGACAGAAATAATTGTTTTAGCCACGCTATTAAAGAGTCTTTAGACTTGCACCAGAATTAATGCATGCAACGAAAAGTTGACGACTAAGTAAAGGGAACTCAGGATTTACTGTAGCACACGTTGCTCCCCGAATTGCGAAGGCAATGAAGTAAAAATAATAAGAAACATGACTACAGCTGTGAAATAACTATTTCAGTCGTAAGGTACTTAAACTTCACATATGCCGCAGAGAGAACAGGCACCATTCTGGCTGATGCGTTGGATATCGAACAAAGACCAGCTGCTTTCCAGTGATATCCAGAACACAACCTGCTTTCTACTGCTCTCCACCACTCGCAAAGAACAAATATTGTCTGAACCGCCCTCTGAAACCAACGACCGCTGCACCTTTACGTATATCTAACTCCTGCGTTTCAACAAATATACACTGACGAAAAAAAATCACAACACCAGGAAGCAGTTGTGCGACTTAGACAAAAGTTGGCTGACGTGTTTCTACATCTGAAACATGATGTCTGTTCAAACTTGGCACCTGTCACATAAGAGTGGCGCCAATAACTGAGGATGCAAGTCAGGTTTGCTTTACATACACACTGTAACGGTCTTGAGCCGTTACTTACGTTTGAGATTGGGCTGGTGAGTTGACGTTAGTCAAGAAAACCTTTCAGGCAACAAAGACAGAACTATCAACGTGTCAGTGACTTTGAACTAGATTGTATACTAGGGGTAAGAGTAGCTGTATGTTCCTTCTGTGGTATTGCAGAAAGACTTGGCAGGAATGTAGTCACGAGGACGCTCGGTCGCAAGAAGAGTGGGCTCTGGACGACCTCGTGTCACCACCTAGTGCTCCTTGCGTCGCTCTGATGCATCGAACCACATCTGCACTTGCAATGTCAACACTAGTCGGCACCAAAGTGACACAACGAACTGTTAAAAATCGGTTACTTTAAGGACAGCTCTGCACCAGACACCCTATAGTGTGCTTTCCACTGACCCCTAATCATCGCCATTTGCGACTTCGGTGGTGTGCAGTAGGAGCTTATTGGAGAGTAGGGTGGAGATCTGTTACGTCTTCCGATGAAATCTGGTTCAGACTCAATGGCAGTCATGGTCGCATGTTGGCCAGATGGAGGCCAGTTGAGAACTATAAGCAACGCGTGTGCTAGACATACTGGACCTACGCCTGGAGTTATGGTCTGCGATGTTATTTCGTATGACGGTAGGAACACTACCACCATTATCCAACGCACCACGACACCAAATCTGTACGTCAACCTGGTGATTTGACCTGTTGAGCTGGCACTTATGAACAGCATTCCAGGGGGTGTTTTACAGCAGGATAAGGCTCGCCGACATACCGCTGTTGTAACCCAACGTGCTCTGCAGAGGGTCGACATGTTGCCTTGGCCTGCTCGATCGTCAGATCTTCCTCCAATCGAGCACATATTGCGCATCATCGGAAGAGCGAAAATTTTGCCACATCATTCCCCTCCTCCCGTCCTATCAGCCTCAGAATTATGTACGCCACATATTAGTGGCCAATGAAATCTCTGGACAAGGCGTTAGCCTATGATACATTAGCAAATACTCGTTTCTCCCCTACCATTCTCAATATTTTTCGAAAGTGTCTTAACTCTGCGTCTTAACTCTTACCATGATTTTGGTAAACAACTTTGAAGTCGATATGTCTGGAAGAGACATAACTCCCTGTATTATCAGTAGTCCGTCAATTTTCTACTGGCGCCAGTATGTTGCCTCCGGGCGTAAGCGATCATCAGTTTCTCAGCTGTATTTTCAGGGATGAAGCCATAGTGTCTGTAGGAAACATGTCTCCTCCATTTATCAGTGAAACGTCCTTCCTGGTGCATACCGCCGAGAAAGGGCCATAGTGAACACCTATCGGGCTTGTAAAGTGGCTGCTTTGTGAGCTGCTGTGCTGCATATATTACTTAAGCTCTTTATTGTACAGAGAGCAAACACGCCACCTTGCCAGAACCAGCACGCGACTAGCATGTGAAACTTGACTATTCGAACATTAGCTCATACGAACGAAAACTGTTACTCCAATAACATATGACTTACTTGTTCCTTAGCCCTCCCGGCTGGCCGTGCGCTCAAACTCACTGCTTCCCGAGGGGGAAGGCGTGCCGGTCCCGGCACGATTCCGCCCGGCGGACTAGTGTCGAGGTCCGGTGTGTCGGCCAGCCTGTGGATGGCTTTAAGGCGGTTTTCCTTCTGCCTCGGTGAATGCGGGCTGGTTCCCCTTATTCCGCCTCAGTTACATTAATGAAATTACAATTAAATCAATACCAATTGCTGCTGACGTGCGTTGATATACATCAACGGTGACAGTTGAAAATGTGTGCCTCGACCGGGACTCGAACCCGGGGTCTCGTGCTTACATGGCAGACGCTCTATCCATCTGTCACCAAGGGCACAGAGGATAGTGCGACTGCAGGGATTTATCGTGGGCACGCTCCCTGTGAGAGCAACATTCTCATAGTCCACACACTACATTCGTAGTGCCCCTGCCATTATACCCATTACTCGCGGCAGACAATCCACCGAGTCCCGTAAGAGTTCAGGCAAATCGTGTGCATGTCCGAAAGAACAGATGCCATCTTCATATCGTTTAAGGCTAACCGGCTGATGACCTTCTACAGTGCGGATGCACACGATTTGCCTGAACTCTTACGGGACTCGGTCTACCGCGAGTAATGGGTATAATGGCAGGGGCACTACGAATGTAGTGTGTGGACTACAAGCTGAGAATGTGGGTCTCACAGCGGGAGTGCCGGCGATAAATCCCTGTAGTCGCACTATCCTCTGTGCCCTCCGTGGCTCAGATGGACAGAGCGTCTGCCCTGTAAGCAGGAGATCCCGGGTTCGAGTCCCGGTCGAGGCACACATTTTCAACTATTCCCGTTGATGTTTATCAACGTCCGTCTGCACCAAATGGTCTTGATTTAATTGTAATTTCAATCTAGAGAGCTTCACGGTCACCAATAGCATCTGTTCTTTCGGACATGTCATCTTCATATCAGTTACATTATGTCGGCGATTGCTGCACAAACACTGTCTCCACCTGCGCGTACACCATAATTACTCTACCACGCAAACATTGGGTTTACACTCATCCTTAATGACACGTTCCCGTGGTGGTCCACTGTGGGCCGAACCTCACAATAACCCTGGGTTCGGTGTGTGGCGGCGGTGGGGTGAGTGGACTACGGCAGCCTGTTGTGCGGTTGTGAACCACTGAGGGCTACGGGGGGGACGAAGTCTCTCTGTCGTTTCTAGGTCCCCAGTTCAATACATACATACATACTTGTTCCTTGACTTGTTAAGATGAGTATCAAATTGTGTGTATGGATTCTATTAAAAGGAGCTAATTACGATGGTTACAGCAGTTGTTTCTGCTCTGTTTAGCCTCACAATGAAATTAAGGGTGGAAACCAATTATAACCGACTTTTGACAACAACAGGTGGATGGTCAAACTGCAAGTAATCAGATACGAGCTAGCATGTGCCCATGTTTCTTTTATTAACCTACCTCTTTGTCGTCTGTTGTTAGATAGGATTTTCAAGGTAGCTGGATAAGGAAGGAAAAAGAAGAGTGCAGAGCTAGATTATCTAAAATGCACGCCTAAAGAATTCTTTGTTATAGGCTGGTTATATTTGCAAACATTTAGGAAGTGGAAAAAGCGAATCAACAATTTAGAAAAGTAAAAAGATGAAAGAGGGATCTGAGAGGTGTCTGTCACCGTTTGTGGTGTAAATCTTCGATGCCTCTCGAAACACCTGACACTTAGGTTACGTTAGTTACGGACGCTCTCACCATACGGACGGCAACGATTTTCTTATGTTCGAATTCACTTAGCTCTGACGTAATGTACTCATAACTACACAGAACACTGTCCTGACCAGGACTTACACCTGTAACGTATTGAGGACACTGCACGGTTGCCGTTCACGGTCAAATACAACAGCATAACCTGCAGGCTTGGTCAGGATCTGCATTTATGTTCAAGCACGCATTTTTCGCCTTGTTTCCATATTTTCGTCCTACCTCTGTACGTCGTAAGGTAATGCAATACCAAATTTTTCTAACCATATTTAGTATTTTATTTAGAGTTATTCCCGTAACTTACCGAACTTGTGTATTTGTAATACCGCTATACATTTAAACCTAAATCTGCATAAATACTTCGCAGTACGCTACACAGAGAGTGCCAAAGGAGTTTTGTGCAAATGTTACCAATTTTATGCCCTATTCTACTAACATATCGATCGATAGAAAAATAACTCTTCCAGGTTCTGTCGTATGCGACGTAATCTTTTCAATACTCTTCTTATTTTTACATCTTGAGATATAAGAAGGAAACACTTTAACAGTTTGTAACACTACCGCCCTGCTCGGACGTAGGTTAGCTCTATAAAGCCTGTACTGTAATAAGTTCACGGGCTTCACCTTATAAACAAGGATTTTTAGTACATTAGTTGACCGCGTGTACCTAATCGAAGCAAAATCGGACTTATCTTCAGTCAATAACTACAGTGACGCATCAAGCAAATGTACAGTATAATTATTCTTTCGCGTGGACAAGAAGTACACACAGTAGATGCTACCTATAAATAACAATTCGGTCGCCAGCCTACTTAGGCAATTAGTGAGTTTTTTCCTTGTACAAGTGGGTGCATGTACAAGCATAGTAACACGTAGTAACGATACGGTATATGGCAAAGTTTGGAATCCGAAAATTCCACTGAACTAAAGTTTGCTCTTTTTGTACTAATTTGGACGAACTACATTTACACAACACCACACAGTAATGATTACTACTAACTACATTTTTGTATGTTGAGCAGACTGACATCGGGCATAGATTACCCTATAATTAGCAGTTTTGAAAGCACATATACAATGTTACTATTAAAGATGGAAAAACACTAATACACTTAGGTATAATATAGAATTTAGCTTTACTGGTCAAATCTGAGCAGTACACATCAAGGTTTTAACGAATTGATAAGAGAAAAAAGGGGGGGGGGGCCCTGAAACTGTTATAGTGGTTATACTGAAACTGTTAAGTACTGAAGGCAAATTAACACACAAAATTTATCAATCTCTGGATAACTACTCTTTTGTCTTACT
Organism: Schistocerca serialis cubense; assembly: GCF_023864345.2. Classification (NCBI taxonomy): domain Eukaryota; kingdom Metazoa; phylum Arthropoda; class Insecta; order Orthoptera; family Acrididae; genus Schistocerca; species Schistocerca serialis. The sequence goes on from NC_064641.1 coordinate 423,245,358, forward strand.
TATGAATAATTTAACTGTCATTATTTCTGTTTCAAATTAATTAAATAACATCGCTAACTCAATTCAAAAAAAAAAAAAACTCTTTTGGTCTTTACCAATATTTGCAACAACATACAGAACTATAGATTCCTTTATGGCATAGATTACTCTGCTGATAATTTTCATCAACACAAACATTAAACTTTCTATTTAGGATACTCGGATTGCACAATACGAGGTAAGGATCCTGTCTAGGTCAGTGATCAGGATAAGTCATGGCTAAAGCAATTCTGGTAAAAGTCACGTTATTATTGAACCATTAGAAACAGTTTCGACACTGGTCCACACAGATACACTTCTAAAGATGAAATAAATGTTTGACCTGTGCAAGTCGGTGCGGCGGATGGCGGGCAGCGAGATAGCGGGCAGCACGGCACACATACAAGCACGGCTAAGGCTCACACAACATCGGCACTTTCCATCTTCTTAGCGTCGTAATTTTTCCAATTTTGTGCCTCAGAATATAGCCATGCCAAGTAGTCGTCGGAATCGGTTCATCCGAGGCTCAATGGAATCCACTTTTCCTGGGTAGCCTCCTCGGTACAGTACGTGTACTTCCGACTGTTGCTCGCCTCCGACTGTTATACTGTGCCCGTTGTGCAGAACCGCGCTAGTGTGCGTTTTCCCGCCTCGCCTGCCTCCACCTTTTCCCGCTCCCCTACAGGTAGGGTATTCACCACAGGTTTTCTACTACACATATCCTAACGCATTACCTACGTATGGACCAAGTGTATAAATTACAATTTTCACATCTTACAATAGTTTTAACACTAAATACACTTCCCTTTGATTACCACATTATTTGAAATCTAACAGAAATAATAATATTCGTTTCAAAAGTTACACACAGTTTCTTTAACATGACACGAAAAGAATCGAAAAAGAAATTCAACACATTGCTATTATTAATTTATCTAAATTCATAAAGAAAAAAATTTCTTATACGTATAATTCTCGTTACACATGCCCCTGTTTCCAGAAAATTTTCTTAAGTCCAAATTTTATGGGAACACTAATAAATCTTACAATTATACAGTGGTTCCGAATCTTTACTTAATTGTCCAAATAGATTTACACTACATATTTCCTTTTACTCACTGTATATAGGTTTACACTTTTTAAACACTTCTAGAATAACTACTTCTCATTTACTCAAGTGCCTCTTGCACAGTCCAACTTCCCATCATAACCTCACTAAAATAGCAATTTACTCATTTTTTCTGAATTTCTCAAAGAAATAATTTAAAATTCTGGAATACAAACATTTAACTACAAAAACAATTGCATATTTTGTATACACTATAAAATAATTTATCGCTGCATGCTTTGAATAGCAGTCCATTTTCTTACTTACTAAACAAAACACACACACATATATTCAGAAAATTAATTACACATATTTGCTGCCTATTATGCGGATTTGGGCAGTCCTTTTCATTTCATATTGTGACATCTCCTGGATCACATTTATAATTTTCCATCGATTATTTATCTGCCCTCATTGGTATTTGGCAGTCCTTCATATTATGGTTCATACACTGCCCATTTTCATTTTGACAGTCCCATCTTTTATCTGACTGATAGCATTTATCCTTTCTTTTCAGTCCTTTTCTCCATACATTTTTACAGTTACAGTACAATTGGTAATCTGAAACTCACATAACTACATTAGCACACTTTCAAGGGTATACAGACATTTACAAAGATTAGATACATTTAGAATAATTTGGGTTCAGCATAAGATACAGCACATTTACTCGTTCCTAGGTACATACAATTTTAGGTCCACAATATTTCTTACGCCTAAAGGTCTTTTGGATTTTGGGTAGATCAGGTAGTAAGCATTGTCGTGTGGAATATTCTGTATTACATATGGTCCATTATAAATATACTTAAATTTTGAAATTTCATGGTTTAGTTCACTAGACTTTTCGTGGGTTTTTAAAAGAACATAATCTCCAATTTTAAATTTTGAAACCTTTAAATTTTTATTGTGTCTTTTAGATCTAGATTCAGCTTTTTGCTTTGCCCTTTTTATCCCCAATTCTTTCTTTTGATCCAATCCCAAACTTGTACAAGGTGGAAACTCTAGTTTTTCTTCAATTAAACTTTTACTACTTCTGCCTAACAAAATTTCTTCCGGTGGAAATCTTGATGTTTCATGATGTAATGTGTTCATGACATTCTCAAATTCCGATATAAATCTGCCCCAGGCTCTAATTCAACAAACAATAATTCACTTTCAGATAAAACTGAGTTACAGTAATAATAAAGTCATGCATAATATTAATAATATATAAAATTACAACATCCTGCCCCCTAATCTCTTTATTAACAAGGCAGTCTTTTCTGGTTCATAAAACAGTCACTTAAGTCTGGTGGCTTCTTAGGCTTCTGGAGTTCAAAGTCTTTGCTTACTTGAACTCTTCGTAAAATAAACACAGAGTCGTCAGGTGGCTCTTTCTTTCTTTGTTCAGTTTCAACGTCTGGATTTTGTTTTGATACGTCGTCATCGTTAGGTACAATATCGTACTTAACTGCATCCCCTTTATTTCCACTGATTTTCTCATACCCTCTTTCAGTAAAAGTATATTCATTTTCCATTACACCTGAAAATTCATCTATATTAGAGTTATCACTACTCTCTTCCTCAACATCAGATTCACTTAAGCACGCTACTTTTGCACAATAGGGAGCGTTAGTACATTCATTTTCGTCTATATTTATGTATCTTTCATCATCTGAACTATCGTCGGAACCCGACCATTCCGGATCGCTTTCAGGTTCTAACATAAAAGCTTTTCTGAGACAGGCACTAAGTTCTTCCTCTGTATTGTCGTCAGGTTTAGGTTTTAATTCAATCTCCTCTTTTGGCAAAACGGCCCCATCCTCTGCTTTATTCACATCCACTGTGACTTCATATTCGGTGTAATTCTCGTGGACTTTAATTACTTTCAGGTAATCATCTGCCCCTTCTCCACGGTGCCTCTCGGTAGCAGCTTGTACTATTGGCGGACTGTTAGCAGAAGTTATTTCTTCGTCAATGCTGAGGATTTCATTCTCCAAATCCTTCCTATCATTAACCTTCCTCCTATCGGCAGCACGCGTACTTTGCGCGTCGCTATTTATTCTCCCCTCTTCAAATTTGGGCCACGTCACTTTATGGACGTCACTACTATCTTTCTTTCCACCAACTAATTTCTTCGCCTCATACTCCCTTTTAAAATCCTCCCACTCACATTGCTTTAGGCCCTTGTACAGATCATCGATCTGCACACGCCAATCAGTAACTTCTGCTAATTCATTATCGCCTTTTACCTCATTGCAAACACTGCTAACCGCACCTCTCTGTGTACTCACAGTCTCATTTATTGTTTCCTTTGCCACGGAATTATCACTCGTAAAATTTTCATTAGCTCTGACTGCTACGTTCGTACCTACTGCTGCCGTATTGCTAGCGGCTTCTTTCCGAACAGATGTTCGGCTAGGCTGGGCCGTTGCCCTCTGATGCTCCACTCGCCTGTTAACATGTAGCGCTCTGTGCGACAGCGATGATTCATTCTGGCTCGCACCTGACGCTTGTTTCGCCACAACACGTCGCGGCGTTCCACGCTCGTCCCTAGCCTGTCTCATTACATTACGGTCGGTCCGATATCTTTTCTTGAATCGGGGCCGGTATGTATTGTCCGCTTCCGTTTGGCCCGCAACGTTCGCGGAAATTAGTTTCCCGCGTCGTTATTGTTTTGCGCGGTATACCCTCTACCGCGACCTGGATTATTTCCTCTACCTCTTCCTCTGCCTCTTCCTCTCTGTATTACATTGACGCGAAATCCATCGCTGTCATTTCGTTCGTCATTGTGTCGGTTATTACGGTTACCAAAACTTTGATAATTGGCACGACTTTCGCGCCAATGATCTTCGTCTTCGACTCTTTCGAGAAATGCTTGGAAGCTGCGATGATTGCTTCCTACATACCTTTTTGAATCCTCCGGAAGCTTTTTATATAGCTCCCAGATAATTTCCGAATCTGATCTTCTACCTCTTAGGTGTGTCAATTTCCGGTACCAATACTCACAGAAATCTTTCAAAGAATTTCTGCCCCGGTTATCATGCTGTTTGGCCATGATAAACTCGCGCCATAAATGGACCTGTATTTGTTCAGACCAATATTCTTCCGTAAATCTCTGCCTAAATTCTTCGAACGTCATTCGTTCGGTATTTAAATTTATTCCCCAGCGCTTAGCGTCACCTGCTAAGGCGCTAATTACTACGTTTATCTTTTCCTGATCAGACAAGTGCTCAGGAAATACTCTCTCGCAATTTTTGATAAAATCTAACGGATGCCACCCGTTATGTTTCTTGGCCGGATCGAAGCGTTCCTCGCCTTCTAACAGCTTCGTAATTGGTGTGCCATTACAGACAACACCAGGCCTATCTTTAATTTTGCTCTCCAGATCGAAAATTTTGCCCTGAATTTTCGTAGTATTTTGTTCACAATTGTGAACACATCCGGTTACTTTTTTACTTAAATCACTTTCAGTGTCTGAAACTACCTTTTTCAATTGCGATATCCCGTGTTGACATTCGTTTACGATCTCAGTTTTAAGACCGAAAACTTTTTCGTCTACCTGAGTTTCAACCAAAGGTTCTACTTTCTCTTGGATGTTGAGAATTTCAACATCAAATCTACTATTAATGTTTCCAATTTCCTCCTGCATAGTATCCATATTTTTGTTAATGGTATCAATTTCAAATTTCAGAGTATTTACCACAGAACTTAAATTACCCACTTTTTGTTCTACCTGTTCTATCTGTTTACTAATTTTAATTCCCTGTCCTTCCACCTGTGCTTTAATTTGATCCACCTGTGTTTTGAGTTGCTCGTTAACGTGTGTTTTGAGCTGTTCATTCTGCGTTTTGAGCTGCTGATCAACATGTGTTTTAAGCTGATTAACCTGATTGCCGACTTGATTTTGAAGTTGCTCATTCTGTCCTGCAATTTGTTTGGTTAATTGTTCAAATAAGTCGTTCATACTTAAAATTTTTATACTGTTTTGTTCTACAGGATCGATGTGTTCCGATTCTACTTCAGAAGTTTCTTTCGGTTCTTTCTTTATCTGTGGTGAATCAAATATGTCAGTGGATTCGTTCACATACCCACTATCATCTACAAAGTCACCCTCTGCTTCCTGTTTTGTCCCTTGTTGTGTTCGAGGCGATCTCAACCTTTCAATCTGTTCATTGACATGTTCGTGGTATTGTATGTACGCCAACTGTCTTTCGCTAACGCCATCTGTTATCTGGCCGCGTAAACTCCGGCTACTGCCAGCCGCATTCTCCATTTCACTTGGCGCATCTACCCTGCCTACGTTCCTGTCCATATTGAATGCCAACTATACCACACTATTATACTTGACTCACACTGCAGTTTATTTTGCTAAACTTTATTGCAATTCGTGCCACTGAACATCCACTGTTCGGTATTTACATCATTTTGTAACCGACAACAGCTGGATGTCCTGTCACCGGGAAGCCACTTGTAACACTACCGCCCTGCTCGGACGTAGGTTAGCTCTATAAAGCCTGTACTGTAATAAGTTCACGGGCTTCACCTTATAAACAAGGATTTTTAGTACATTAGTTGACCGCGTGTACCTAATCGAAGCAAAATCGGACTTATCTTCAGTCAATAACTACAGTGACGCATCAAGCAAATGTACAGTATAATTATTCTTTCGCGTGGACAAGAAGTACACACAGTAGATGCTACCTATAAATAACAATTCGGTCGCCAGCCTACTTAGGCAATTAGTGAGTTTTTTCCTTGTACAAGTGGGTGCATGTACAAGCATAGTAACACGTAGTAACGATACGGTATATGGCAAAGTTTGGAATCCGAAAATTCCACTGAACTAAAGTTTGCTCTTTTTGTACTAATTTGGACGAACTACATTTACACAACACCACACAGTAATGATTACTACTAACTACATTTTTGTATGTTGAGCAGACTGACATCGGGCATAGATTACCCTATAATTAGCAGTTTTGAAAGCACATATACAATGTTACTATTAAAGATGGAAAAACACTAATACACTTAGGTATAATATAGAATTTAGCTTTACTGGTCAAATCTGAGCAGTACACATCAAGGTTTTAACGAATTGATAAGAGAAAAAAGGGGGGGGGGGCCCTGAAACTGTTATAGTGGTTATACTGAAACTGTTAAGTACTGAAGGCAAATTAACACACAAAATTTATCAATCTCTGGATAACTACTCTTTTGTCTTACTTATGAATAATTTAACTGTCATTATTTCTGTTTCAAATTAATTAAATAACATCGCTAACTCAATTCAAAAAAAAAAAAAACTCTTTTGGTCTTTACCAATATTTGCAACAACATACAGAACTATAGATTCCTTTATGGCATAGATTACTCTGCTGATAATTTTCATCAACACAAACATTAAACTTTCTATTTAGGATACTCGGATTGCACAATACGAGGTAAGGATCCTGTCTAGGTCAGTGATCAGGATAAGTCATGGCTAAAGCAATTCTGGTAAAAGTCACGTTATTATTGAACCATTAGAAACAGTTTCGACACTGGTCCACACAGATACACTTCTAAAGATGAAATAAATGTTTGACCTATGCAAGTCGGTGCGGCGGATGGCGGGCAGCGAGATAGCGGGCAGCACGGCACACATACAAGCACGGCTAAGGCTCACACAACATCGGCACTTTCCATCTTCTTAGCGTCGTAATTTTTCCAATTTTGTGCCTCAGAATATAGCCATGCCAAGTAGTCGTCGGAATCGGTTCATCCGAGGCTCAATGGAATCCACTTTTCCTGGGTAGCCTCCTCGGTACAGTACGTGTACTTCCGACTGTTGCTCGCCTCCGACTGTTATACTGTGCCCGTTGTGCAGAACCGCGCTAGTGTGCGTTTTCCCGCCTCGCCTGCCTCCACCTTTTCCCGCTCCCCTACAGGTAGGGTATTCACCACAGGTTTTCTACTACACATATCCTAACGCATTACCTACGTATGGACCAAGTGTATAAATTACAATTTTCACATCTTACAATAGTTTTAACACTAAATACACTTCCCTTTGATTACCACATTATTTGAAATCTAACAGAAATAATAATATTCGTTTCAAAAGTTACACACAGTTTCTTTAACATGACACGAAAAGAATCGAAAAAGAAATTCAACACATTGCTATTATTAATTTATCTAAATTCATAAAGAAAAAAATTTCTTATACGTATAATTCTCGTTACAAGTTGCACCGCCTTCTTCAAGTACTGATTCACTAATTTCTCCAAGCAAAGTCTTGCAGATAATCGTCATTTTTTTCCAAGGATTTCATTTAAGTTCCCTGAATATATGGTGCAGTTCTGTATTTGTTGCATTGAGGTGTTGCTGTCGCAACAGAGCCTCTACGTATTAATTCGATGTCAGTTCACACGTGTACTTGATAAAACTTTCTTAGTGCTGGTGGAATACTTCAGAATTAGTTGGGCTAGTGTCTTGTATGCTGTTTAGTTTGTTTCACAGATCCCTCCCAACCAAACGAAGTCTTCCATTCCATCTTGCCTACTACTATCGCCCCATTCCATTTTGCCCTACATATTTAAACCATATGACAATTTCCAAACCTTTACCGCTATCCTTGTAATCGGATCTTATAGGATTCTTTCGCTTAGTTATGAGAATTACCTAGAATTTATCTAAAATGGTAAAAAGCTGCAAGATGAAGTTTTTCCCGATTCTGTACGCCTTTCCTACTGATGACACAGTGACGATGCTTTACTGAAGACGACAGCATCGTCAGCAAACAATCTGACTGTTGAAAGGTGGCTACACTGTGCCACTGCGCCAGAGATTGCGCCAAAGAGTACTATTAAGCCGCCTCCACAGTGTGTGTAAGAGTTCGTGGCAGTCAGTGGTTGTTGAGAGTTCGTAGAGGACAGTGTGTGTTAAGAGCTGGTGGTTGTCGTGAAGTTGGAGTAAGATGTTGTAGTAAAGAGTGTTGTTCCATGTTTTATGCAGTTATTTGATGGGAGAGATAGCAGATGTTATTGTGTGCATTTCGTCAATATATATGAAGGTAAAACTTACAATGCTCTTTTATTAATTGTGTATCTGAAATAATGCGTCACTACAGGTTCAGTCAACAAAGCATCTGGCTTGTGTTCTTGTATTAGAGTGAATTCTGGTTTTCTTACGCAATTACAGTTTTTCTAAATTTCTTTTGTCACGTCAGCATAGTTGGTATTTAAAAAAATTCTTGTCTTGTTGGAAAAGAACCGTGCCAGATGTGGACGTTGAGTCACACTCCCACATACAGAACAGTTACATTTGTGCTTGGATTTTGTAGGTTTTATAGTTGCTGGGGACTTAATTAATTAACTGTATTTACGAAAATTTTCTTACATTGTTTGTTGCAGTCAGATAGCGTAATAATACTAGTCAGGGCCAACCGATTACGAGACAGCGTAATCGGACGGACATATAAAAACTAAAAATATTTTCAATTATATATATTTAAATAAGCCCCCATGCACGTGGCGACAGCTGCTTCGGATCGTCCCTTGGATTCTTCTGATTGTGAAAATTGTAGACTGTAGTATTGTTGTAGTAATTTGTAGTTAGTAATTGTAGTCTATTTTGCATGTGTAGATTTGGTAATTGTCATTCTTCTAATGGTATTTTTTTTTTCTCTCAGAATTAAATTTGTTGTCTTGTCAACGGTTTGACAATTTAGTGCAATTATTTCAATTGTTCGATTGATCGTGTTTGAGGGAAACATCTAGTGTGAATAGTGTTGTTGGAGATAAAGAGTCACGGTGTGTAATTTTCGTACAGTGACGAATCTTTCGTATATTTTGTAAATGATTACGCGATCGATGAAAAAGACAAAAATGATGAATAGTGAGAACGAAATTGTTGACATGGCGAACTCGCCAACACAGGACAACTGTATGATGAATAATGGAGTTGAAAATAATTTAATAAGTCGGGAAGACAGTCCGGAACCATTTCAAAATTTTTCTCAATCGGAAAATTCAGAGAATCTGAGATTAACGACAGAAGATTCTGAAATAGTATCGAACACAGATAGCCTTACAGCTGAGACGAAGGAAGTTAGTTTTGCGGGAGATGTTAGGGGCGAAAAGAATTCTGAACAATTTAATATGGAGCAGTTGATGAGTGTACTATTAAATTTTCAATCTGAATTAAAAACTGATATGGGAACAAAGTTAGACTCACTGGGATCACAGATGGGAACAATTAAAACTGAGATGGGAACTTTACGGGCTGAATTAAAAACTGATATGGGAACAATGGAAACTCGGTTAGGATCTGAATTTAAAACAGAGATGGGAACTTTGGAAACGCGGATAGATTCACGAATAGGGACATGTTTCAAAAATATGAAAGATGAATTAAAGAAAGAAATCAGGGAAGAAGTACAACCGATTCTGAATTCTCACAATAATAGATTAATTGCAGTGGAAATCAGACAAAGGGAACAGGATAGAGAACAGGAAGAAAGAGATCGCGTGATAGTACAGAATTTTTCAGAGTTAAATTTACAACGTGCAAAGGATAAGGAAGAAATATTTGAAAGAATCGAGGAATCCGTACCAAATGACAGAATAAATAATCTAACACGACAATATGAACAGTTAACTACCAAATGTGTCAATACTGAAACCCGAGTCGCGACACTTACGGAAGATGTAAACAAACAGAAAGAAAAAATAGGTGACTTATCGGAAAGAGTTGAGGAAATTTCAGATAAATTGACAAATCTTAGTTTACATTGGGACAGAGATTCGGATGATACAGCCCCATTACCATTTGCAGAAACCGAAGAGTATCAGAACATAAATAAGCATGTTGAGAATCAGGGAAAATTTAATGAACGCGTGAAAAGGGAATTTGAGGCATTACGGAAGCAAGTCAAGCAGATCGAAGGCGAAATTGTAGGAAAAGATAGCAGAAGAAATTTAGAATCACAGGTAGCAGAGGGGTTTGAAGAAAATAATTTGTTTCATTTACGGGATGCAACAAGAGAGCGCCAGGCGCGCGAACTTTACAATAATCGACATTCGGACCGAGACAGACGCGGTAGGTCTTTGTCGCCACGAGGCGAAAACTTTGATTCTAAACACTTTTTGACTGTCCGGAAATTTAAGATCTTCCGCAATTCTAAGAATGACATACATCCATGTGCATGGTTAGATCAATTTATGTACGCACTTCCACCAAATTGGCCACTAAGTCACAAACTAGAATTCATGTGTGGATATTTAGAAAACGAACCGGCGACGCGGATGCGCGCACTCATTAGAGATTGCAATAATTTAAATGATTTTTATCATGCATTTCTATCGGCATATTGGTCCGAAAACACGCAGGACAGAGTTAAACACAGTCTTATTATGCAGCGTAATTTCAAACAGTCTGAGTTCCGCACGCCGGCAGAGTACTTTGAAGACATGATTCGAAAGAATCAGTTCCTGTCCAACCCTTATAGCCCGACTGAATTAATTCGCATTTGTTTAACTAAGCTGCCACAATCCATAAGACAAATTGCTTTGGCCGGAAGATGTAAAGACGACATTGAGACTTTTAAGACTTTGTTGCAAGAACTTGAGTATGACAACGACGACGGGACCTCTTGTAACTTTTTCAGTAACAGTATTTACAATAGATTTCCAGAGAAAAGAGATAGTGATCGGAACGGGCGTTATATGGGTAATTTTGAGAATGACAGACGTAACAGACACGACAATAGATACCAGCCCTATGACAATAACAGACGTTCTAACAGAAATTACACAGACAACTATAACAACGGTAATTCGTATCGGAATGATCAATCATACGGAAACAGTAATCGGTATTATCAAGACAGAAATTATTCAAACAGTAATAGAAATTCTTACTACAGAAACAATCAGGGTAGTAGATACAACAATAATTTCAGAAGTGACAGTCGAAATTACACAAGGAGTAGTTATGCAGACAGACAGGAAAACAGAAATTTTAATAACAGACACAGCCAAGAATTTGCATCTGACAGACAGGAGGGACCTAATTGGCATCCTCCACGTGACAGAACTTCTGAGAGACAAGTGCAAATCGTTGAAATTGATCCGCGAAATGACGCGAATAATCAAAGACGTGACGCAAACAATCGACAATGACTTGTAGCTTCGGCTTCTGGCAGCAACATAGACGGCTCAGAAAGTAATGACACTACGACTTTACACTACGTACGCCTGGAAGACATGAGAGACATTTTGTTAGATGAAAAGGAAAATAATGTAGACGCATTTTTACATCCTGTTATTGAAGTATGTGTGGATAAGAATAAGTTCACTGCAGTTTTAGATTCTGGGAGCCCATTGAATGTCATTAGTGAATCAGTTTTTCGTATATGTGAAAGAACTATTGCCTGTCCTGTGTTACCTATTTCTAAAACTACAATTCGAGGTGCTATTTCTGGAAAAAGTGTGGAAGTCAAACAACAGACCAACTTAAATTTCATTTGTCAAGGATACGAATTTTCTGCTAATTTTATTATTGTTCCATTACTCAGTACACAAATTATATTAGGTATGGAGTTTCTTAACGCACATAAGGCAATTTTGAACTTTAAAGAAGGAAGTGTAAATTTGACTGTTGCTGGAATGCCGAAATGTTTAAAATTTTTCGAGTGTTTAACAAGATCTGAACCAGATGCAAAATGTTTAAGGTTTCTTACTTCTGATGTTTTCGTTGAGCTTTATGACGACAATGTGTTTATTCATGATAATGACAATAGATACAGAGACGCGATGGACGATATAATTAATAGCGAAGAATTAATTAATGAAAAGGTTAAGAAAGCTGAAGTGCCAGATGACGTTGCAAGAGAAGAGCTGCACCACATTTTGACTTCACATGCTACAGTGTTTAGTCATCACACAGGAACTATAAAAGGCTTACAATATTCATTTAAAGTAAAAGAACACACACCATTTCGCGGGAAAACGTACGCTATTCCTTTGGCTTACAGAGACAAGGTTAAGAATGAACTTCAGTACATGTTAGATCAGGGCATTATTGAGCCTGCAGTCAGTCCTTATACTAGCCCATTACACGTTGTTCTTAAAAAGGATGGATCAATTCGTCTGGTTCTGGATTCCAGACAGATAAATAACATCATCATTCCTGAAACTGACCGCCCACAAAATTTAGATGAACTTCTTCAACATTTCCATGGAATTAAAGTTTTATCTACGATTGATATGCGCGCAAGTTTTTGGCAAATAGAACTCCACCCCGACTGTAGAAAATACACCGCCTTTTTAGCCTTTGGTAACTGTTACCAATTTCGGAAATTACCGTTTGGACTTACAGTATCTTCAGCAGCATTCATTCGTAGCTTAAATGAAATTTTACCTGTTTGTCTTCGTGACAATATTACTTCTTATGTTGACGACATTCTTATCGCTAAACGTTCTTGGAGTGAACACAACAAAATTTTGGACTCATTATTACGTATCTTTGCAAAAGTTGGCATGACAGTGAACTTGGAAAAATCTGAATTTGGTCGTTCTCAGGTGAAATTTCTCGGTCACATTATTTCTACAGAAGGTATTCTTCCTGATCCAGAGAAATTAGACGCTATTCGTAATTATGCTGTTCCTACTACAAAACGTGATGTTCGTAGTTTCCTTGGTGTCTGTAATTTTCTTCGACGCTTTGTTAAATTGGACGATTTGGCCACACCTCGTTTATGTGAACTATCTGGAAAGAAATCTAATTGGTGTTGGGATGAGGAAGCTCAGTCAGAATTTGAACAACTTCGTGATGCTTTAGTTGCTGCTCCACTTCTTTCACATCCGGATTTATCTAAAGAATTTTGTTTGGCGACGGACTCATCATACAAAGGCCTAGGTGCACATTTATTTCAAGAGATAGAAGAAAACGGCGTTGTAGTACAGAAAACTATTGCATTTGGAAGTCGTGTTCTTTCTAAATCAGAAAAGAATTATTCGATTACGGAACTTGAAGCTTTGGCTGTTGTTTGGGCTTTTACAAAATTTCGCACATTTTTGTTTGGCAGACATACTAAGGTTTACACCGATCATCGAGCTCTGGAATTTCTTATGTCAACAAAATTAACTCATGGCAGATTGTCACGATGGGCGTTGTACCTACAGGAATTTGACTTTAGTATTGTTTACATACAGGGTTCTTCTAATATTGTTGCCGATGCTTTATCACGTGCACCTATGGGTTTGAAACGAAGTGCTGAAGAGGACTGCAAGGAAAACAATTTTTGTTTGATGTATATTCAAGGTGTTGCGTTTGAGAACTTTATTTCGTCTTCGCTCCAGGATATCGCTAAGGAGCAAAATAAGGATCCAATCTGGAAGGACATTAAGGAGAAGTGGAGGAGAAAGGAAAGCGTAGCGATTAGACAGCATAATCTAGTTCGCAATGACATTCTTTTTAAACGAAAATCGGTCGACAACTCCGTTTGGTTAGTTTGTATTCCTGATGAGTGGGTCAATAAATTGATTTGGTATACGCATCTCAGTTATGCACACTTTGGTCCCCGAAAATGCTTTCACAAATTACGAGAAAATTGTTACTTCAGTAATATGGAAAAACGTATTCGATCTGTTCTTGCCAAATGTAAATTATGTCAAATGGCTAAGCCTCCAACGATTTCTCACAGAGCACCGTTGTTTCCCATCATTCCAGCGAAATTAAAGGAGATGGCTGCAGTCGATTTGTTCGGTCCAGTGGTTCGTTCTACTAATGGTTTTGCGTACATTTTCGTAGCAGTGGAATTGACATCAAAATATGTGTGTTTTACACCTTTACGCAAAGCAACAGCTCGTTCAGTATCTAACGCTTTTATCAAACATTTTCTTAAAGAAGTTGGTCATGTTGATAAGGTTATATCAGATAATGGATCACAGTTTCGTTCTAAAATTTGGCTTCGTACTCTACAGCGTCGTAAAATTAAACCAATCTTCATCTCACTTTTTCACCCTCAATCTAACGCTTCAGAGAGATGGATGAAGGAAATCAATAAATTGTGCCGTCTTTATTGTCATCAGAATCACAGAACTTGGGATCAGTATCTTCATATTTTTCAAAACATTCTGAATGAACTTCCTAATGACTCAACTTCTTTACCGCCTCTATTGATATTAAAAAATAAGGTACCGACAAATCGCATTTCTGAAATCGTTCCTTTTCCGCCTTCACGGAAACTGCGGCATTCTGAAGTTGTCAACCTGGCTCTACGAAATATTGCATCTGCGGCTGCTAGAAGAGAGAAATCAGCTAAGCGTCCTGGTCGTTCAAAATTCTTGTCAGTTGGTCAGAAGGTATTAATTAAGTCCCACCGTTTGTCTCACAAAGGAAAAGGCTTGTGTCGCAAATTTTTTCTGCTTTATAACGGTCCATATAGAATTCGTAAAATTATACATGATAACACTGTCGAAGTAGAAACTCTTAAATCTCGACGCTCTAAAGGAATACATCATATATCAAACGTTAAAATTTTTGTAGAGTGACATACTTTAGAGAAACTAACAACTACATGTAAACACGCAGAGAGCACAAGGATACCGCGCTGTGTTTTGGCGGCGGCACATACTCAAAGCAACAGTCAAGTCTGCGCGCCGCACAAGGCAGTCGTTGACCGCGAACAATAGCTTCCTACGTCACGCGTCCACAGCTGATCGAGCGCTCAGTGCGAATGCACTGACAGCCGTAAACAAATACACAGTCTAATTTCTCCGATTAAATTCAGTATAAAGCTATAAGGACTTGTTGAATTGTGTTATTAACATTCAGTATTTTGCAGGATACGGTTGTATAAAGTATTTAAGAACTTCAGGTAAATTCTGTGCGTGTCCGACGTTAAGACGACTTGCTATCGAGAAAATTTCAGGAAGAATGTAATTTCGAAGAAGAAACTAATAAACTAAAAAGGTAATTATTAATGGAGTTTATTTTTCAGGTAACATATTTCCACTTAGGTACGTACTTTAGACGTAATTTGCTGCTCGCGATTACGTGATGTGCTACTTTCATGTTCTATGAATTTACTTGTGAAGCGACGTGCTTGCGTACATTTACTGATTTTGACAATTATTGATTAATGAACAGGGTTGTTATTTGTATATATTATGCATCGCTTGGCTGCACTGCTTTTTCACTGATGTCATATTTTTTTTAAATTATGTGTCTGCTGTGCTTATTTATTTAAATTATAATTGTCATCTGATTAATGGTGCTGATGTGTTTAGGTATGTAAGTTATACTTTGTGATTTATCTGCTTGCGCCTCCATGTTTACTTGTTAAGATGACATATGAACATTTATTTGCTTATGCTGATATGATGCTAATGACCTGTTTATTACGTAAGATATATGTTTGCTGCTTTTTGTATGGATTATATATTTACACATGTCTGTTTTGTTGCCATAACTGCTCTTTAATTTGGTGTATAGAAATGCTGATATACTGTGTATAAACATAGAGTTTAGGTCACACTATTGGATTAATTATAGATTGTTCGCTTGGCAGAGCCTCGTTGTAAGAATTGTGCTGCATCCACTTGTTGACATTCTGTTCTCTACTGGTATATTTACTCGCTATTGCATGTTTTGCTTACGCTCAGTGCCTTATATTTTTAAGATAAGAAAATTAACTGCTATAATTCGACGAACGACATTAGTACAAGAAAGTCATAGAAGTCACATGAGCTGAGGTTTTATGGAAGCTGTATACATTTATGCTAATAGGAAGGAAGCTAACGACATGACATACCAAAAATAGGTTTAGACCATTGACAATTATTACACTGCATTTTTCGTGAGCAATTGAAATAGGAAGTGACACTTGACACAAAAATACTCCACATGTTTGCTTCTGCTATGATTCTTGAAGTGGTGTACACACTGTGAAATATTATGATCATTCACACTCCGTAATCGTACTTAATTACTGAGAGTTATTCGAACTAAGTCTGTTAGAGGTCAGGTATGCATTTCTTTTATTTAATGATGGACAAGGAACCAAAATGTATCTTATAATTTATAATGAGTAGAAAATTTGGGTCAGATGGATTACACAGAGGTTGTGTGTGGACACTGTGTCTTCGGATTGTATGGGATGCTGAATTGAAGTTGCATTAGGATTTTATCTGTACTTGTTCGAGGAGACTGACTAGAGGAAAGAGTTGTTATGGAAGTGAAATGATGTTGGTGCTAAGGTTTATATTTATCGACGTATTATTGAGGTATAGAGATTATATGAAGTTGATGATTATTGGAGTTTTTGTGGACAAGAGGTAAGGTAAATGATATTGATGATAAGACGTATTGAAGAGGTATTATTGAGGTATTATTGAGATTGTGTGAAGCTGATGATTATTGGAGTTTTGGTGTATAAGAGGTAAAGTAAGTGAGGAGCATATTTTTTTTTTTTGGTCTTATGGAACAAGGAGGATGAAGATAGCAGACTAGAACATTAAAATAGAAGGAAGATTGTCTATACACACTTTGTTAAATCACTAAGCAGTATATATATTTTTTTTTGGAGAGAGGAAGTAATTGCATATCTTGGCTCACTGACAGTTGTTCAACAACAGTACATTTGATCTGGCTTCGCAAACATTGGTCTTGACATGATGTCTATGACGTTGACTTAACTATTATTGACTGTGATACATTGCTGCCATTACTACTTGATACACATGATGCAAATCAGATTTTGACAGAATTGCATTTACACAGTTAACACTATTCAGTTACACAGTAGTACTTAATGTGGATGAAAGATGAGTGAGTGTGTTTTGTGTGTTTTCCTTTCCTAATCCTAACCACCTATCTCCTAAATATTATTTTATTTGTTGGTAGTGGCTTGCACTGACACCCATGAATATTATAGGTTTACTGGTATTTGTGTATTGTAATAGTTAATAGGACAATTATCTGACATCATTTGTGTGTTTGTTATGATTTGTATGTTACTGTAAAAGCATTTGTATGTGCATTCAAACTATTGTTCATGCCTGAACTGTCTGATTAGTGAAGATAAATATTCTGAACTGTTACCTGCACTTTTCAACATGATGTGTGACATTTGGTCGTGTTTAATTTCTGCTGATGAACTGTGTGATCAGTGATTGTAAAAAAAAAAATTATGGACTGTTACTTGTACCTTTTCTACATGATTGGTGCCAGCAGGACATGTTTAATTTCTGCTCATAAACTCTGATGAACAGTGTGATCAGTGCTAGTGAATTTTATCGAACTGCTTCTGCTGAGAGAGGTGACTTTTTGCTGTCTGCACCTACTCAACATTGCTGGGTGCCTCTGATGGACTGCTTCTACTGAAATGGTGTCACTTGTTGGTGTCTGCACCTGCTCTCAACATTGCTGGGTGCAACTGATAAACTGTTTCTACTGAAACTAAGTCACTTGTTGCTGTCTGCACCTACTCAACATTGCTGGGTGCCACTGTTAGAACTGTTTCTACTGAAATGATGTTACTTCTTGCTGTCTGCACCTGCTCAACATTGCTGGGTGCAACTGATGGACTGCTTCTACTGAAATGGTGTCACTTATTGGTGTCTGCACCTGCTTAACATTGCTGGGTACCTCTGATGGATTGCTTCTACTGAACTAATGTTACTTGTTGCTGGGTGTACCTGCTAAACTTTACTGGGTGCAACTGATGGACTACTTCTACTGAAAAGATGTCACCTGTTAGTGTCTTTTTTTTGTATAAACTAATCATTGAAAGTATTTTATGTGAACATTTGTATAAACTGATTTTTTGTATATTGTGTAGACTATTATGTAAAGTCACATGTATGAAAAGAAGTTGTATTGCTTACTGTATTGCATATATTAGGTTAGTGAAAGGTCAGTGCAAAGCCAAAATTTTTAACTAATTATGTGATATTTAGGTATTAATATTATCTTTTATTTTGTCTGTATTTTTCTGGACGAATTTGGTGGTATTTTCACCACCAATGCTGGCAAAAATACCATCAAATTCTGGCCTGTGGAGGAGGGGCATATGAAAGGTGGCTACACTGTGCCACTGCGCCAGAGATTGCGCCAAAGAGTACTATTAAGCCGCCTCCACAGTGTGTGTAAGAGTTCGTGGCAGTCAGTGGTTGTTGAGAGTTCGTAGAGGACAGTGTGTGTTAAGAGCTGGTGGTTGTCGTGAAGTTGGAGTAAGATGTTGTAGTAAAGAGTGTTGTTCCATGTTTTATGCAGTTATTTGATGGGAGAGATAGCAGATGTTATTGTGTGCATTTCGTCAATATATATGAAGGTAAAACTTACAATGCTCTTTTATTAATTGTGTATCTGAAATAATGCGTCACTACAGGTTCAGTCAACAAAGCATCTGGCTTGTGTTCTTGTATTAGAGTGAATTCTGGTTTTCTTACGCAATTACAGTTTTTCTAAATTTCTTTTGTCAC
This sequence comes from Schistocerca serialis cubense, assembly GCF_023864345.2. Taxonomy (NCBI): domain Eukaryota; kingdom Metazoa; phylum Arthropoda; class Insecta; order Orthoptera; family Acrididae; genus Schistocerca; species Schistocerca serialis. The sequence continues at coordinate 423,263,940 of NC_064641.1, forward strand.
GTCAGCATAGTTGGTATTTAAAAAAATTCTTGTCTTGTTGGAAAAGAACCGTGCCAGATGTGGACGTTGAGTCACATTCCCACATACAGAACAGTTACATTTGTGCTTGGATTTTGTAGGTTTTATAGTTGCTGGGGACTTAATTAATTAACTGTATTTACGAAAATTTTCTTACATTGTTTGTTGCAGTCAGATAGCGTAATAATACTAGTCAGGGCCAACCGATTACGAGACAGCGTAATCGGACGGACATACAAAAACTAAAAATATTTTCAATTATATATATTTAAATAAGCCCCCATGCACTGTCTGATACATCGTTTATGTTTATTACACATATTAGCTCCTTATCGCCCTCCTAAGAAGAGTACCCAATATTACTTTGGTTTCTGTGAAACATTCACTATGCAGCGTAACGTACTAAACTCCGATGGTAAAAAGTTCTTGGGGTGTGTCACATATAAGTGAAGTTACTTCGCGGTCGTATCTTCACTGTCAGTCGACAGTGTGACATAGTGTCGAGCGACTTTCGGAAAAGAGGAAGTCACTTACGAGTGCTTTCTGCAAAATAACATCTGTGAATAAAGTGAGCTGCGGGTCAGTGGTGCATAAATATAAAAAGAATTGTGCTAATATTTTTTTTAAATATGCAATTGTATAATACGCTAGTTGCAAAATTTGACTCAAAACTCGTGATGTAATTGTACAATGTGTTTTTTCTTTTTGCTCTCCTTCGTTATTTTGAATTCATTACAGTTTCCAGAAACAACGCAGAGAAGTCAATAATAAAGCCGACCGGAGTTGCCGTGCGGTTCTAGGCGCTGCAGTCAGGAGCCGAGAGACCGCTACGGTCGCAGGTTCGAATCCTGCCTCGGGCATGGATGTGTGTGACGTCCTTCGGTTAGTTAGGTTTAATTAGTTCTAAGTTCTAGGCGACTGATGACCTCAGAAGTTAAGTCGCATAGTGCTCAGAGCCATTTGAACCATTTGAACCATTTGAACCAATAATAAAGCAAAATGCATAGATGTTTTGTGAGATGTTGCGGCCATTTTAAAGTACCAAAGCTGATACTAGTCTTGACCACTGTAGTTATTAATTTTATATTGCCTTGCGCGATTTGGCCTTACGCCATTCTCAAAGGCTGTACAAGAGACATGCGTGAAATCGTGTCAGTGAAAAAATAATAGTATAATTACATGAAACGTACATCGTAAAAACGGAAGAATGAAGCACTCAACGAAAAAAAAAAATTGATAAAATGCTTTTAACGCATATCTTAAAAAGGAAGAGAGGTAGAACTCAACTAGAGATCTGTAGCACATTATTAGGAGAAGCGAAACTGTATTTCTCGAACATGTATACGAAGTATCTGGTCTACGTTTCTTGATGACATTTGTGTGCAAACTCATTCTCCACATCGAAGTATTAGGTGAAGAAGACCGCCGAATGGCAGAATTATACGGCCTTTATGAAAATTATGTGTTTTGATATACCGAAGTACTGATGCAGTTGATTGATAGAATGTAGTTTTAAATGACTAATAATACAGTATTCTGTTACACCTATTACATCACCCTGTTCGTTATCTAACGATTATCCATCTGGTGCAAGGAAACTGGCGAAAATTATCACCACAAGATGGTGTCACCGTATAAAAATGTAATAAATCGTACGAACATCTAGTTGTTCAATAAAATAATAATGTATATATAAGGCTTTAAAATCTGTATATTGGTGTTTCAGCTATAAGGTTTACAAAGTTACACATAACGTGACAGGAAGCGTATGTAGTATGTAACAGTCTTGCAGAGACACGCACCAGTGTATGAAATAAAATAAAAAATGCAATATATATATATATAAGGATAGGAATGCAAAAGACGAATGTGTATGTAATATACAGCTCAAGATAAATAGTGAAAAATTAACATGATAAATCTTGTGATCATGAAGATTGTGCGAACTACTACTCAGACGTTGTGAGCTCAATACACGATAAACCATGTTAATGGTTTGTAAAAGTAGGATACAACAGAAAAGGCATAGTGACAATATGCTGTGGCATATAAAGTCTGGGGGGCTGCACAAAGGAAAGTGTTAGAAGTTTTTATTCGTTTTTATTATTTCTTAAGTACTGTCCGTATCAAGTAATAAATAATATGGTCGTTGTCTTACGGAAGTTAACCCTGAAATGGTAACAGGATAGAAGCGACTACGTTTAGATGTTACTTCATATAAAAATAAGAAATGGAGAGTAAAGGCATTATAAGAGATGATGCAATTCTATTCGTTTCGTAACGTGGATCTCATTTGGACAATTTTCCAATCAAGAAGATGACATTTATTTCTCTTATGCGAAGATATTTAATTATGTTAGATTGGTGAATATGTTTCTAGCGTTTTGTTATGCATGTTGGTATTCAGGTTATTATGGGTTTATTATAGATGGTATTTTTTTTATTTCTAGTTCATTGTTGCCGTTTGAATTTACATATAGTTATTTTATCATTTGGAAACACTGAGTGGAGTTGTGGACGCTAGAAAATGGAGTGCCAAGTGGAGAAATCGGAACATTTCCAACATATTCATCTGTGTGAGTTCAATAGAGGGGGTGACAGCAATGGAGGCAGTCAGAAACGTTTGCACACTGTATGAGAATAATGCCGTTGGACACAGCAGCCGCGCGGGATTAGCCGAGCGGTCTAATGCGCTGCAGTCATGGACTGTGCGGCTGATCCCGACGGAGGTTCGAGTCCTCCCTCAGACATGCGTGTGTGTGTTTGTCCTTAGGGTAATTTAGGTTAAGTAGTGTGTAAGCTTAGGGACTGATGACCTTAGCAGTTAAGTCCCATAAAATTTCACACGTATTTGAACATTTTTGGACACAGCACGCCAAGATATTATTTTTGTCGTTTTAAAGAGGATCTTATTGACATTAGTGACTCTCCACGTTCAGGAGCACCTTCGGGGTTTGATGAAGATCGTTTAAACGCATTAATCTACAATAATCCACGTCAGTGTACTCGAGAACTGGCAAATGTGATCATTCCACCCTCGTGCGACATGTGCATACCATGAGGAAGGTTCAAAAATACAGGAGTTGGGGATGGGAAGGCATTTCACACCCACTTTAGTCACCTGATCTTGCCCCCTCATATTTTCCCTTTTTCCACTTTCAATCGAAGTCTTCAAGGAACTTCCGTTCCGTATGCAAATGCGCTGTAAATATGACTCGAGAGTTCTTCGCCTCAAAACCATGTGATTTCTACAGTCACGGAATCGAAAAGTTACTCTAGCATTGGCAGACTGCTGTAAATAGTGAAAAAATGGTTCAAATGGCTCTGAGCACTATGGGACTTAACTACTGTGGTCATCAGTCCCCTAGAACTTAGAACTACTTAAACCTAACCAACCTAAGGACATCACACACATCCATGCCCGAGGCAGGATTCGAAGCTGCGACCGTAGCAGTCGCGCGGTTCCGGACTGCGCGCCTAGAACCGCTAGACCACCACGGCCGGCTGTAAATAGTGAAAGTAAATACATTATTGATGACTAAGGTCTGTGTTATGTATATCTGTAGTGTTCAGTAAACTTATGGAAAAAAATGCTGAGAACTTATGCACCGAGCTAATAATTTATACGTCACTTATGTTCACTTTTAAGTTCCTGAATTGAAGTTTACAAGAAGAACAATGGAAAATACAAAGCCAAATCGATGGCGAAGCGCATATTACACAAAAAAGTATTTATGTGCCAGACTAAAACCGAAAGTTTTCGGGTTCGGTCCTCGGTCAGTCCTGGGATTTTTACGTCACTTATCACTTCAAAAATGGCTGTGAGCACTATGGGACTTAACATCTATGGTCATCAGTCCCCTAGAACTTAGAACTATTTAAACCTAACTATCCTAAGGACATCACACAACACCCAGTCATCACGAGGCAGAGAAAATCCCTGACGCCGCCGGGAGTCGAACCCGGGAACCCGGGCGCGGGAAGTGAGAACGCTACCGCACGACCACGAGCTGCGGACACATATCACTTCTTTCACCTCTTCAGTGTCGTTGATGTGAAAAATGACGAGTGGCACCGTGGTTCGGAATACACGGTAAACTCTAGCCCTCCTCCCCCCCCCCCACCCCCCCCCCCGCCCACCTCCCCTCTATAACTGGCCGGTCACGCCAACATCGACTTGAGGGCAACGGTATACCACCTCCAACAGGACTACGCCTAGCGAAGTGCTGCGGTATTCAAAACAATCTTCAGATTGCTGACTGCTTTAATTACGTTTTACACGAATGTTTGTTCCTGATACCTTCAGGATTTCTTGAGAAAAGCTCATTATCCTTCAGTAACGTCATAATACTCGTGCTCAGAAAATGTGGAAGGATTTTACAATACATGGACGGACTTTAGTGATATTCGTAATAATATGCATTCCGCCTTTTTCCTTTCTGTAAATATGGGCACCCGGCTCTCGTTTCTCGTCGGTTTACTATTGACTGCGCTAGAGATTAACGAGAAAAATGTGCTAGGAATGTGGCTTATTCTGAAGCATATCCATTGTAAAATATGAAGGAAATGATTCACGGATCTTTAAATTACTGTGACTCATTACGCCAGTATAATTCACGTGGCGGTCAGTCAACGATAAGACCTTCATAAATATTTTTAAATTCGAAACTTACTATTTCATCTTCCTGTATGTTGATTTCATTTTAGACAAAAAACTGATCTACATAGGACTGAGTGGTGGGTTTCGGTTCTTTTATTGGCTATAAGTGGCTCCAGAATTTTGAGAAATTTACTGATAGATCTTTTGTCAGAATCTCGTTGCGTAAGTTGAGCACTTCTCCCATGTATCGTCTTATGAATGCAGCGACTTGCAACAAATTTTCTCTGTCAGTTTCTCCGTGTGGCCTTTTGTAGTGAGAGTATATCTTATGACGTAGTAACTGAATACGCTAGTTCTGCATTCGTTTCTGTCACTACTGCAAAATACGAGGTCTGTTCAAAAAATTCCTGAACCTTGTCCACAAATTTTTTCTATGCTTACTATTTATTTATTGCGCAAGGTCTCCTTCGAAATACTGTCCTCCACAATAGATAAACCGCTCCCAACGCCGTTGACCGCTCATGGAAGCAGTCTTGGTATGTCTCTTTTTGAATAGCGCGAAGAGCCATCTGAGAATTTTCTTTTTGTCGTCCTTTCAACGGCGTTTTCAACTTTGGAAATAAAAAGAGTCCTCGGGGGTCATGTCCAGACAATACGGAGAATGAGGCACCATAGTGATTTCGTTTTTTGTGCAATTTTCACGCACCAACAGGGACGAATATGCGGGTGTGTTATCGTGATGCTGGAGCCACGAATTGTCTCACCACATTTCAGGCCGTTCCCTTCTCCTATATTCTCGCAGGCGTCGTAACACGATTAGATAGAACCACCGACTGACAGTCTGTCGCTGTGGCACGAATTCAGATGAACCAATCCTTGCCGACCGTTGTAGCCGAGAGGTTCTAGGCGCTTCAGTCCGGAACCGCGCTGCTGCTACGGTCGCAGGTTCGAATCCTGCCTCGGGCATGGATGTGTGTGATGTCCTCAGGTTAGTTAGGTTTAAGTAGCTCTAAGTCTAGGGGACTGATGACCTCAGATGTTAAGTCCCATAGTGCTTAGAGCTATTTGAACCGTTTTTTTTTTGCCACCTGACCTGACCTGACTTGCTGTTTATTGTCTTGGAGAGCCTTTCCCAACCCGTTGTGAAGATTGAACCTTGGTCTCATTACCGTTACAGTAGACCCAGATCGCATCACCAGTTATGATTCTCTTAAGGAATATCTCGTTCTCATTTGCGCGATTCAAAAGCTCTTCATAGACTGCGAGGCGAAGGTCTTTCTGATCTTGACGCATGAGCCGTGGGACGAACTTGGTGGCAACACGATGCTTTCCAAGATGCTATGTCAAGATTTCATGACATGATCCAACTGAAATATTATATTCTTCTGCAATCTCCCGGACGGTCAGTCTTCGATTGGCACGCACAATTTCGTTAAAGTTCGTGACAAGAGCGTCGTCTGTAGACGTCGAAGGACGACGTGAACAAAGGTCACCTTTAACTCCCTTCCGGCTGTTTTTAAACCTCGTGAACCATTCGTAACACCGATTACGGCTTAAGCACTCATCATCGTAGGCTTTCTGCATCATTTGGTGCACCTCTGTAAAGGTTTTTATTAGTTTCACGCAAAATGTAATGCAGACACATTGCTCCTCTAATCTGCCATCTCGAAATTGGCAAACTGTGAGACACAACGTATTACTCAATACACCACTGAACAACAACTAACAGGCATAGAACAAATGAAACTTCTGACAGTTACACATTAATCACAGGGATATGAAGGGATGCCAACTGCATTTCGCTCTAATACACCGTTACCACGAAATTACGAATGTTCCGGCATTTTTTGAACAGATCCCATATGCTTGAACAGAACAACATACCAACCTAACTTGCGGTTGCTCTTTCCGTCGAAAGCAACAGTCACTCTTCAAAAGAAAATTACTTTATTAATATAAAAGGAAATAAAGTCTATTGTTAACAGTGGTTGTCACATGAGAAGCTCCAGCTACTACTCAATACAAAACCCATGCTGAAAATACACTCCAGCACAAGAAAGAAAGAGAGAGAGAGAGAGAGAGAGAGAGAGACGACGCACCACGAAGGAATCATCCGAATTGAACGAAAATCGACAGATGTGATTTACATGTACAGACAAACAAATGATTACAATTTCGGAAAAAAATGGATGACTTATTCACAAGAAAGAGCTTCACAAATTGAGTGAGTCAATAACGCATAGGTTACCCCACTGGCCGTTATGCAAACAGTTATTGGGCTTAGCATTAATAGAGTTGTTGGATGTACTCCTGAGGGATACCGCGCCAGATTTTGGCCAGTTGGTGCGTTAGATCGTCAAAGTTCCCAGCCCACCTGGTTGGAGGTCCATACCCATAAACTTCCATCCGTTCTCAATTGGGGAGAGATCGGGTGACCTTGTTGGCCAGGGTAGCGTTTGGTAAGCACGAATATAACCAGTAGAACCTCTCGCCTTGCGCGGGCGGGCAGTTTCTTGCTGAAACGTTAGCCCAGGATGGCTTGCCATGAAGGGCTAACTGGGCCTTTCCCCAGTTCAAAATTTTTGTAGCATTATGGGCTCCAACCAGCTCGGGATTTTGACGATTTAAAGCACCAGTTGGAGAGAACTTGGCACGATATGACTCAGGAGGGCATCCAACCAATACCAAGCCGGAGAACTGCTCGAATAAGGGCCAGGGGTGGACCAACGCGCTATTGACTTTCTCTGTTTCTGAATCTCTTTCTTTTCAAAAAATCATACAATTCTTCCGAGATTGTAAACATTTGTTTGTACATGCACATCACATGATTCCTTCGGAGTACGTAGTTTTATTTTTTTATTTTTTATTAATTAATTAATTTTTTTTTTTTTTACGTTTGGGTGTACTCTGAAAAATCCAGAAGACAGAGACATGACAACTATTACAACGGGAACTCACTATAGACGGCTTCGAAAAATTGTTCAGTATTTCGTGCACAGGATATCAAATTACCTCGCTGACACCAAAGAGAGATACTTGTTCATTGAAAAGTAGGTGCGAAGTATGGATGGGCTGTAATCCCGTAAACATGGAATTATTCCTTTTTGAAGTGTGCTGGGTATTCACCCCTCCGACGATTGGAATCGTCGCACGTATGGAGTGCGGCTCCGTTTCACAGGAACCTCCAGATTGAGGAGGCGTGCTCCGCGGAATTGGAGTCTCTCGTCGTTGCGTAGTGTGACAGGGTGTGCTACTCCTACAGGACAGCTACAAAGCTGTGGTAGTAAGCGCGGGAGGTGACTTGTTGGACCAGTAGGTTCTCTCATTTTGAATGACGCATATTCTGTTGAATTGCTGCAGTTCTAGAACAAGGTGGACAATGGATTCCTGTAGGGATCGCCACTGCCCCAACGAAATAGTTGATAGGGAAATGTGTCAGTACTTTGGTTGTATGGTCTATGCTCACTCTGGTTCAGGAATCGAGTGTGTTCGACTGATATTGTGGACACTGTGCTAAGGAGCCTTCTGCATTGGACTGTTGTTCATTTAGTAGTTAAGCACGTTGCTTGCTGTGTGAGGATGTGGCAGTACGTTCCTGCTCCGAGGCTGCATAGTCCTGAGGCGAGTCACGAGTGTTTTAACCCGTTGTGTTCATGCTTGAAGAAGTTAGGATAGCTTTCCTGTTGCTGAAATTTGTTAAGGCATCTGTGAGCCGAACATCGTGCTGGACGTTATTGTGCGGAGGCTACCCTGTTAGCGTGCACGAATGGTGGTTTATGTTTTCAGTCCTGGCTATTGCAAACAGCGTTACTGCGCACTCTTACGGCTGTTGACTTGATTCCACGCAATAAAACGTTAGTTTCCTGGTTCTCTAGTGTAAGCTACAAGTAGTGTGCCCACATTCAAACACGTTGAGTGAGCTCTGTAGGTCTAGGCTAAGGTTAACTACTAGTGTGAGATCTGAACAGTGAATAGGCTAGCCCCTGATGACTAATTAAGGGATCATGCAGGGTGTAAAGCTTGTTAGGGGTTTGTAGTTTGTGCTGAGAAATAATTGTCAAGACAATAATTCTATACGTTGAGCTGTCTCCGAGTTAATTAGCATTAAAGTTAGCCAATCAGGTCGTTGTGCACCCAGATTCAAGCAGTCCACTATATACAATTACTGTCCGTTCTTCCAATTGCTTAGATGACAGCGCATGAGACTGCTCAGCATTTGGCTCGGAGTCCATCCTTACTACTGTCACATGTCCATCGCTCTCTTGTTCGGTCTTTGGAAACCAAACAAAGAACACGTTTGGCGCGACTGTCTTCGGCGAGCCACATGAATTTACTTGTGGAACGGCCTGAGTGGCTAACTTCAATTCTAATTATCTCAGAAAAGGCGCAATTTATTGAACATTATTCTTAAAAATTATTTCTCAGCACAAGCTACCCTCTGTCATCTAGGAGGCTCTCGCTCAGTAGATCGGTAACCTTTCGGGCAGCTCCATCACACGGCCAGCCACCACTGCCCCTCCACGCCAGCGTCGAAGTGCAGCACGACGCCAGCAAGATCGGCCATCAGGAGGCGAAGCCGAACTCTGCAGAGGGCACTGCCAACATGAAGCATGGAGCCATTGTGAAATTATTCTGAGCTGGACATTCAAATGTTTGGGCCCAGACACTAAGTGCTATCTGCTGAACCTAAAGCAGAACAACCATCATCCCCTGGCTCAAACTAACATTCTGCGACTTAGCAACTAACCAGTAATCGTTGCCGAACTTCGCGCCTAGCAAGCACTCAATCCCGACTAGGCTCCAGGCAGTGATAAGCGGTAAACAAAGCATTCCATCAGTGCTCTTCCTGTGAACTTAGTATCTGACCAAAGCCCTCGCACTTAGTGCCATTCTGATCTTCTGTGGTTCGCAGTTATTTTGTACTTTCTGTGTTACTCTTGTTACTGCATCCACGGTTTTCATTTCTATACCGTCGAAGCAGACGTTTTTTGTTGAATAATTATATCCTAGATATTCTTATCCTATGCCAACGAGTGCGACACTTCAGTTGTCTGTATTGTTTGACAGAGGTCCTTCCACACCTCTATCATGGTAGAAACTGTAGATATCTCTCAGAACTTACTATATGCCCTTCGGTGTACACAGCAGAATGAAGGAATTCTTTTCGAGCTTATACCTGCCGGTTCCCCAGCCCTACCGAACTCTTGAAATTTTTGGCAAATGCTTCCTCCATAGCCTCTCTCCTTCAGTTGGCGGCGCCTACGTTCCAACAGTTTGGTGAAAAGGCTAAACTGTGGGCGGACTGTGTTGCCTCACTGGAACAATATTTAATTGGACATGACATGTTGGGGCCGAGTAATGGAGTCCATATTTCGGCACCTATGTAAGGCTATAGATCTTTCATCTCCACCGACAGTTAATCCCTGGATCAGAATCATACGTCCTTCCTTATGAGCAATAAAGGCCAGTCTGCTGGAATACTTTGACTCTGAAGTCCATGTCGCTGCAACACAACATGCGTTCTTAAGTTTCCACAATCAGGTCAATCAATCATATAAGGAATGGACTGCCTGGCTTCAAGTCCTCTCTAGAGACTGCCTTTTCCAGTGCTCCGACTCCAGTTGCAAACAATCCTACGCTGCATCGTTTGTATGAGATATGATCCTGGTTCACGCCGCAGACGATGGTCTTTGTACAGATCTCCTCAAGCTACGGGATCCGTCTCTTGAAACGTGTCTCCGCATCGTCTGTGCATTCAAGCAATCGCTACAGTCGATGGCAGTTGTACATAACCAACCGCTCGTTCTCTCGACCAAACTGCAATGCTCACAGCTTCGGAAGCAGGACCTCAGGCAGGCACCACTTCGAGCCCCTGAGTACCATCACCACGCAAATGCACGAAGCAACTTCCTTCTGGCAGCCAATGTTTTATAAACAATCAGCAGCAACAGCGCCAGCTCAGGTGGGTGAATTATAGCTACTTTGGCAAAACAGGACATCAATTGGAGGTCTGCCAGTCGGCACTCATAATGGCAGAGGATTCTAATACCTGGGACAATCCCGGTAACGAAACATATGACGATAACACATCTTACATGAATCTGAGTTTCATTTGTGCTATGCTTATTCATGCTGCTGGTTCTTTCCTCTGCATGTAAATGGGAACTCAGCTATTTTTCAGATTAGTACTGGGTTATTAGCTACCATTAGCGATTGGGCCACATACTTCACTTTCGGGTCATTTCCTCTAAAGCCATTTAGTCTGTCTCTACGGAGCTATACAAATGACATCATCGAAATCAAACGACATTTTGGATTACAATCTCCCATTGCTCTCACACCATTCTGAAACGTATCTCGGTGGCAGATGAACCCACCACATCAACGCTCTGGGCATGGATTTATTCACCATTCTGCGCCTCGATATTCATGATGTGGCACCCACCTTCCACTCTGTAGCCACAAATTTTTACGTGACTCGATAGCTAGAAAAATTTCGTCCTGTTTTGATCCCACCTCTTCTGGACTTGCGAGCTTCGAACCTCATACCGACCTTCTGCGTACAGATCGCCCTCGTTTCTCCAAAGCACGCAGTGTCCTATTCGTCCTGAAAGACAGACTATGGGATGTACTGCACAGCCTTCAGGATGCAGGCGCCATCATCCCTACTGCCGATAGTCAATGGGCCACGCCCACAGTCTTCGTAGAAAAAACCAGTAGCGCGTTGAGAATTAACAGTGATTCGAAGTCGATGGTCAACACAAAATCCATTACGGATGTGTGGCCGAAACCCAAGGTGGGCAGCCTGTTGCTTCATTTGGCCAGGGGCAACAGTTTCGCCAAAATCGACCTCAAAAACACTTCTTTCAACTTCCTCTGGACGAGGCATCCAAACATATTCGGATCATTAGCATCCCTTTTTGGTTGATCCAATGTAATAGTCTTTCTTTTGGTATCGCCCCCACCATCTTTCAAAGGTGTCTGGAGGAACTAATATAACCATTCGACAGTGTTATCAACTATTTCGACGAAATACTCCTCACTGGCAAGGATGCCAAGGTGCTAGCAAATAAGTTGGATGTCTCCTTCCATGTACTCCAAGGTGCAAACCACAAATGTCACAAGGACAAATGTATGTCTTGAAAATTACATACTTAAGATATGTGTTCATGGAGCTGGGCATTTGGGCTACACTGAAGTATGCCCACCCCATCCAATACTGACTCCTCTTATGGAAAAACCCAGTGGAAGTTCGTCCTGGGTCCATTAATTTGTTACACTGTGGAGCTACTTCACCAATTACTCCAAAAGAATGTCAAGTGAAATTGGACGTATTTATGTGATAAGACACTTATGATTCTCGAACAGTTACTCCTCTGCCCTACGTGCTTAATGGCATTCGAACCCACTCTACACCTTGGTGCTGGCGGCGAAAGCTTCGGATTTTAGTTCAAATGGCTCAAATGGCTCTGAGCTTTGTGGGACTTAACACCTGAGGTCATCAGTCCCCTAGAACTTAGAACTACTTAAACCTAACTAACCTAAGGACAGCACACACATCCATGCCCAAGGCAGGATTCGAACCTGCGACTGTAGCGGTCGCGCGGTTCCAGACTGAAGCGCCTAGAACCGCTCGGCCACACCGACTGACTCGGATTTTGGGCTAGGGGCCATCCTGTCTCATGTCATCAATGATATAGAATGACCAGTTGTGTTTGTGTGCAAGACCCTGTCTACACAACAACACAACTATACTCAAAATGAATATGAGGCTCTGGCCATTATCTTAAGTATAAAGAAATTTCGTTATTAGATGTCTGGCCATCAGTTCTCACTCTTGACTTATCACAAATGCCTTCTGTCATTACTCAAAGCCACAGCAACTATTCCCACCCACACCATATGGCGCCTTCTACGCTGGGCCCTTTTTCTTTCACCTTACTCTTTTGACATTAGGTATTGCACCTTGCAGCAACACGCCAACACGGATCTGTTGTCTCTGCTACATCTGGCTCACGACCCTGAGTTCAGTGAGGATTCAGAGGTGTTATTCCATCTGGACGCTGCAGCGACCGACCCCATCGCTCGCCTGCAGCTCGATGCTAAACTAGTCATGCATCACACCAGCAAGGATCACGCACTCCGTGCAGCCCTCAACATGGTTCGGAACAACTGGCTGTCGGAAATGGAACTTATCTGTGATCCGGATATACAAGCGTTGTGGCATTTCTGGCATTACTTGTCATCAGTGCATGGCGTCCTTCTCTTGCAGAGTGTCTCAGGTTCCACATGAGTGATCATCTCGACAGCCCTGCAACAGCAGTTGCTACAGTTACTATATGTACTATACATGCGTGTTGTTCTGACTAAACGTCTTGCCCAGGAAAATGTTAATTGGCTGGAAAAAGACACAGACATTACCGACTTAGTCTTCTCCTGTTCTGCATGCCAAAGTACGCTGGAATCCCCTCCCTTGCCACTACTTCCCTTGAGCTGCCGCTTTTGAACCTTTGTCCCGATTACTTATCGATTTTGTTGGACCTTCCCTTGGTTTCTCCTGGCTTTTTGTTGTTGATGCAGGGAGCACTTTACCTTACAGGTAGAAAATGTCCAATGAATCCGCTGACTGCACTATTCACGCTCTATTGCACATATTTACCATTAAAGGACTTTGTGAACACGATGGACCTCATCTGATCCATATCCCACTTTCCCAGCTGAAGGCATTGCTGTAAGGTTTGGCCATACTTTCAAACACCAAATGATGAAACTCCACAAGCAAAATTCCTTGGAGAATTCTGTCATTCCTGACCTCTTATCAAGCTAAGTCCAGGATGACTGCTCCACAGCAGAGCAGCTGCGTAGAAGAACTGACTGGTCCCAGGTCTCTCTGCTCCACCCTCATGTGGCCCCTGAGTTTTCCTGACATCCTCGGCACCATAGTTTTTCCGTACACAGCTCTATGTGGTGTGGGCTTTTAGATCTCTCCTAGCCGACGACAATGACTTCCTGCCACCGTTTCCTGTCATCTTGGCAGAGGGCACGTTGGCTGACGGTGCGACGTGCCAGAAGCATGTTAACCAGCTCCAGACAAGCCGTGGGCCTCCCATTCCCAATGGTGGTTGTTCCAGAGTTGTTGCCCTCACAGAACCTGATAGCCAAGGATAAGAAAGCTACTTGGGACACATTGATCGAACCCTGGGACCACTCACAATTTCCACGACCACGACTCCAGACGTCTTCCTCATGAACGTTGATGTTGCAATTCTCAAGGTCCACCATCACAATGCGGACAAAGAGATGGACTGTGACCTGTGATCCCCACTGGGAGGGGGCGGGTACCATGTCTTTAGGCCTTCGCAAACCTTCATGCAGCTCCATCACACAGGCAGCCACCACTGACCTTGCATGCTTCAGCATCGCAAGTAGAACACGACGCCCTCAAGAATGGCTACCAGGAGGCAAAGCCCTTGCCTACAGAGGGAATCACAAACACGGAACCTACTCGCGTCTGCACATCATGTGAGAGGGAAACAGTTCCTACTGTTTTCCGCCACAAGCAACTATGTCTGCCGGCGACAGGACACGACAAGTCAGGCTTCGAGAGCCTCACCCGACGACGGATGATACTCACCCCATTAAACAGGACTGCTCTAGAGTCATCGTCAGAGACAAACGCCGCTATCAGAAGTCATCATCGGTTGTTCTTTCAACTTCTCATGTCGGCTGATATCCAGGGAACTTTGCTTCTGCATTAGCTTGATGTGAAACATCCTGGCGGATTAAAACTGTGTGCCGGACCGAGACTCGAACTCGGAAACTTTGCCTTTCGCGGGCAAGTGTTCTACCATCTGAGCTACCCAAGCACAACTCACGCCCCGTCCTCACAGCTTGGAAGGTAGGAGGCGAGGTACTGGCAGGGGTAAAGCCGTGAGGACGGGGCCTGAGTCGCGCTTGGGTAGCACAGATGGTACAGCACTTGCCCGCGAAAGGCAAAGATCCCGAGTCCGAGTCTCGGTCCGGCACACAGTTTAAATCTTCCAGGAAGTTTCATATCAGCACAAACTCCGCTGCATAGTGAAAATCTCATTCTATTAGCTTGGTGTGTTCATCTTCAGGGACGTGATTCTGAACTGGACGTTCCAACCTTGCGCCCCAAACTCTTAGTGCGGTCTTAGTGAACCTTAACTAGAACGGTCATCATCCTCAGACTCAGACATATAGGCCTCGACCTTGTTATCCAGGCAGTGATCATTGCCGAACTTAGCTTCCAGCATTGCTCATCCCTGGCTTAGCAACAGGAAGTGCTTAGTTCAAAAATGGTTCAAATGGCTCTGAGCACTATGACACTTAACTTCTAAGGTCATCAGTCCCCTAGAACTTAGAACTACTTAAACCTAACTAACCTAAGGACATCACACACATCCATGCCCGACGCAGGATTCGAACCTGCGACCGTAGCGGTCGCGCGGTTCCAGACTGTAGCGCCTAGAACCGCTCGGCCACTCCGGCCGGCGTGCTTAGTTCGGAACGGAGCATACCGCCAGTGTTTCCCCGGTGAACTTAGTCTCCGACCAGTACCCTCGGTACTTAGTGCCAGTCTGACCTTACTGTGATCTGTAGTTATTTTATATGTATTATCTTACTCTTGTTACTGTGTTCTTGGTTTTTATTTGTGTACTGTCGAAGCAGACGATTTTTGTTGCGTTAACTTGTTATATCCTGTATATATTTTCCTGTGTGTCGTACCGCGACACTTTACCATTCAACACCCTTGCATGCTTTTCAGGCTGCTGCTGACCACCCTGTATGTTTGTTGTTTTTGCGCTTAAGCCTAGGCAGGTTACTCCCTGCTCAAGTTACTATTACAAAGGCTAGTCCGAGAACCTATGGTTATTCGTAAGGCGATATAAGCAGTGCTTTTACGCTAGAATTTCGAAGCACATAACTGCGGTAGTTTTTTTTTTTTAAAGTTGACAAGATAATCTTTGCAAAATAATCTAGAACTGGTAAATCAGTGATTTTGTAAACGACCTTAACATGCCTTCTTCCTTAAGAAGCCAGAAAATACTCTGTTATTGGCGCTGCCGGTTAAGGGCCTGTTACTTACTCGATCTGTACTTGTCGCAAGAGTCTGTTACAACTGACTTTGTATTGCTTCGTTATTCCCTCGCTGCTACGAAGAAGAGACGCCGGAAGCTCCTCGGAGATTCTCTTGCTTTTACTAAATTACTAGAGAATTCAGCTCAAGCATGGCATTCAAATAAACCCGGCACCAGCTCCTTAACCATACAGTTCGCCATAGGTGATATGGTCTCTCTCTCTCACTCTCTTTTCCTTTTTGTCATCAGCGTTCTGATGCGGCCCGATGTATTCCAGCCTCAGTCTTCCTCTATAGTTTTACCCTCTGCAGCTCTCTGTAGTATCACGGAAATTATTCCGTGATGTGTTAACAAATGTGCTATTATCCTGTCCCTTCTTCCTGCCAGTGTTTTCTATATTTTTTCTTTCCCGATTCAGCAGTGAAGCACCTCATTCCTTAAATTATCAATCCTCCTTAAGTTCAGCATTCTTATGTAGCACCACATCTCAATCGCTTAGCATTTCCACAGTTAATGATTCACTGCCATACAATACTGTGCTCCAAATATCCATTCTCAGATATTTATCACTCAAATGAAGGCCTATGTATGATATTAATAGACTACTTCTGGGCAAAAACACCCTCATTGCTTGTAACACTCTGCTTTTTGTGTTCTCCCTGCTTCGTCCGTCACGGGTAATTTTGCTTCCAAGGTAGCAGAACTCCATAACTTGGTGTACTTCTTGATTAAAAATTTTGAAGTTAGGCTTAGCGCTTTTCTCAGTTCTTCTTCTTCTCATAACTCATGTTTTTCTTCGGTTTACACTGAATCCATATTCTCTACTCAGACTTTTCAGCCCATTCAACAGACATTCAAATTCTCTTGCACCTTCACTGCGGATAGCAATATCATCAGCGAATCTTACCAGTGATATTCTTTCACCCTGAATTTTAATTCCAATCTTGAACATTTTATTTATTTTCGTCATAGCTTCTCCGATGTATAGATTGAATAGCTGGGTCGAAAAACTACAACCCACTCTTACACACTTTTTAATCCGAGAACTTGGTTCTGGGTTTCTAGTGATATTGTTTCCTCTTGATTCTCGTACATATTGTATGTTACGGGTCATTCCCTGTAGATTACTCCTATTTTTCTCGACCTCTTGCATCATTTTACAATGTTGGTGAATACTATGAGCATGTCTAGATTTTCTTCAGCCTTGCTTCCAACATCAGGCGCAACACCAGGACAGTCTCTCTCGTGCCCTTACCTTTCCTAAACCCTAACTGATCGTAATCTAACAGACCCACAATTTTCTTCCAAATTCCTCTGGATATTATCCTTGTCAGTTACTTGAATGCCCGCGCTGTTAAGCTGATTGCTCGTTAGTTCTCTCTCGCTTAACAGATCTTGCTGCCTTCGGAATCATGAGGATTATATTTTTCCGAAATTCTGGTATGTCGTCTGTCTCATGGATTCCACACATCAACTTGAATTCTCATTTAGTTGCCGCTTCCCCCAATGATTTTAACAAACTGTGATGCAATATCTGTCCCATATGCCTTATTTGATCCCAAGTCTTCTATCACTCTTTTAAATTCTGGCTCTAATACTGGACCCCATGTGACTTCCATACCAACTCCAATTTCTTCTTCAATCACGTCATCGGACAATTACCCCCTTCCCCCCACAGCCTCACAGAGTCATTCAGTGTACTCTATATTCCACTTTCTCTCCTGTGTTTAGCAGGATAACGGTTCAAATCCGCGTCCGGCCATTCTGATTTAGGTTCTTCGTGATTTCCCTAAATCGAGAAAGGCATCTGCCGGGATGGCTCCTTTGAAAGGACACGACCGCTTTTCTTCTCCATCCTTCCCTAACCCAAGCTCGTGTTCCACACCTCGCTGTCGCCGGGACGTGAACACCAATCTCCTCCTCCTACTGTTTAGCAGTGGGAATCCCATTGGACCCCTAACGTTGACGCCCTTGCTTTTAATTTCATCGAAGGTTATGACTTTCCCAAGTGCTGAATAAGTTCTTCCGACGGTTTTCGCACTTTTATTAAGGCCATTTCGCCGTGGCTGTTCTGTACCTACTATTTATTTTATTCCAGAGTGGTTCATATTTCTGTATTCCTGCCATAAGTTGAACGCTGATGTACTCCATTTTTGGTCGATCAATTGAATTATTTCTTCTGTTACCCAAGTTTTCTTCACAGTTACCTTCCTTGTACCGATGTCCGTCTTTTCAACATGTGTGATTGCCCTTTTTAAAGATGTGTACTCCTCTTCAGTTGAACTGCCTCCTGTGCAATTCCTTATCACAGAATCCTCATCCTTACGAAACTCACATGCATCTCATGATTTCTCAGAACCTCATTTCCTTAGACTTCACTTGTATTTAATACTTACCAAATTGTGATAAGTCTATATCTGCTTCCGGGTATGCCTTACAAAAAATGGCTCTGAGCACTATGGGACTCAACTGCTGAGGTCATTAGTCCCCTAGAACTTAGAACTAGTTAAACCTAACTAACCTAAGGACATCACAAACATCCATGCCCGAGGCAGGATTCGAACCTGCGACCGTAGCGGTCTTGCGGTTCCAGACTGCAGCGCCTTTAACCGCACGACCACTTCGGCCGGCTATGCCTTACAATCCAGTGTCTGATATCGGACTCCCTCAGTAGGATGTAATCTATCTGCAATCTTCAAGCTTTCCGGGCTTTATCCAAGTATACCTCCTTTTCTTGTGATTCTTGAACGGTGTCCGCGCTAATAGTAACTTAAATTTGTCGGAGAACTCTGTCTTTCACCCCTCTCATTCGTACTAGCGAGTCCATATTCTCTCACAGGAGTGACAGGAAAGAACGATGGAGTTCCCCATCAATAAGGATGAAAGACGCAACTCGTCTTTAGCACTACAACCCAGTGCCTCACGTATTTTGCAGATACTTTATTTCTGGAGTTTATAACCTTTTGTTAATATATATGTGTTAATGAATTGTATCAGTAATTAGTGGTCATCAAAATCTAATGTACGAGTACATTGGTAGGATAAATATGAATTATTTATGTCACAACACTGTAGTAAACACAGTGGGCATGTCACAAGTTTTTATTGTATAAACGACATTTTTGTAACAATTACAGAGTCAACGCGAGAGCTCGCAGTCGTAGAAGTGAAGACAGAGAAGCCGTTGCGAAGCATCTGCGGTGTGGAACAGACGTACACTGTGTGATCAAAAGTATCCGGTCACCTCAACATACGATTTTTGTATTAGGTGCATTGTGCTGCCACCTTCTGCCAGGTACTCCACACCAGCGACCTCAGTAGTCATTAGATCGTGTGAGAGCAGAAAGAGGCGCTCCGTGGAATTCACGGATTTGGAACGTGGTCAGGTGAGTGGGTGTCACTTGTGTCATAAGTCTGCAAGCGAGATTTACACACTCCTAAACATCCCTAGGTCCACTGTTTCCGATGTGATAGTGAAGTGGAAACGCGGAGGGAGAGGTACAGCACAAAACCGCACAGGCCGACGTCGTCTGTAGACTGACAGAGACCGCCTACAGTTGAAGAGGGTCGTATTGTGTAACAGGCACACATCTATCCAGACCATCACACAGGAATTCCAAGCTGCATCAGGATCCACCACAAGTACTATGACAGGCGAGAAGTGAGAAAACTTGGATGCCATGGTCGAGCGGCTGCTCATAAGCGACACGTCACGCCGGTAAATGCCAAACGATGCCTCGCTTGGTGTAAGCAGCGTAAACATAGGACGATTGAACAGTCGGAAAACGTTGTGTGGGGTGACGAATCACGATACACAATGTGGCGATCCGGTGACATGGTGTGGGTATGGCGAACGTTCGATGAATGTGTGTAGTGCCAGCAGTAAAATTCGGAGGCGGTGGTGTTATGGTGTGGTCGTGTTTTTCATGGAGAGGGCTTGCACCCATTGTTGCTTTGCGTGGCACTATCACAGCGCAGACCTACATTGATGTTTTAAGCACCTTCTTGCTTCCCATTGTTGAAGAGCAATTCGGGAATGGCGATTGCATCTTTCAGCACGATCGAGCACCTGTTCATAATGCACGGCCTGTGGCGGAGTGGTTACACGACAATAACATCCCTGTAATGGACTGGCCTGCTCAGAGCTCTGACCTGAATCCCGTAGAACACCTTTGGAATATTTTGGAACGCCGACTTAGTGCCAGGCCTCACCGACCGACATCGATACCTCTCCTCAGTGCAGCACTCCGTGAAGAATGGGTTGCCATTCCTCAAGAAACGTTTCAGCACCTGACTGCAAGTATGCCTACGAGAGCTGCAGCTGTCATCAAGGATAAGGGTGGGCCAACACCGTGTTGAACTCCAGTATTACCGACGGAGGGCGCCACGAACTTGTAAGTCATTTTTGGCCAGATGTCCGGATACTTTTGATCACATAGTGTATGAGTTGGCACAAAAATGATGGAGTGTTTTGCCTAGAAAATGTAGTAATATATGGCCAGAAAAAATGTAACTGGGCGTGGAAGCGCGTGGGCACAGTATATAGCCGTAAGAAGATATTACAAGCAATGAAGAATACTATGTGGCTGAAATGCATTCAAGCTGCTAGCTGTTCATGAAGATTGCATAATAAGCACTACCTCACGCCACAAGCAACAAACTGCAAAGTAATATCCAGCCAGTATATTATAGCTGTGTAATAGGTACGCCAGCGCCCTTTCACGAAAATTACGAGAAAGTCACAAGTGAAATAAACAGTCCGAAAGAAACTGAATTTAGTTAAAATTACAATTCATTTTTAATCGAGTGATTATAGTGTTCAAAAGATGTAGCAGCTAGAGTGGTTCAGATGGTATTGCACTACCACTGCAGACAATCAGCTTAAATTAAAAGATTTAACTGAAATTGATTTTCTAGGACAAAAATAAGCTGGCTTGCTTCTAGTCAAAGTAGTTTTAAAATATTATGTAGTATTTCTTAAATATTTCTTTAAATGTTTACTCGTTTTGGAGATGGCGACTGTCTTATTATACAATTTGAATTAATATAAACTGAATTCTGGCATTGAAACTACAGTGGAACTTTAATTTATTACCTTGTTTTAACATTTCGGTCGTTGTTGTATGTAGTAACAAACGCCTGTGCGATAGCGATCATGTTGAAATTATCTACACGTTATCGTTTTGAAAAGATAAGATCGCTTTAGTTGCAAGTCTTACTTACAGGTAAAGAGATATTATCTTTTCAAAGTTATTTATCCAGGCTGTGGCTGCCCTGACTACAAAATCTGCTGCGTATATTCTATCGTTAAGCATTGACCTTCGGATTCGATGCCTTGTTTCCACTAACAGCGGAACTTTAGGTACACGTGTCAAAACGAAACCTTACATTCACCGTAGAGTGTGGGTAAGTTATAATTTGATGGGCAGTGATAGAATGTCTACTCTAAAATAAGCCATGATGTAGTGACCAGAGTGACCACACACGTAAATAATTATTCCCAGATAGTAATGCAACAAAGACTTTTTTTTAACGTAGAAGTAGTTCACAAGTAACGTCCAAGGATAGGCTATTCCATATATATCTGAAAAACACACAAAATGAAGTAACGTCTAACGATAGGCTATTCTATATAGATCTGAAGAACACACAATATTAAATCTTCCAGAAAAAGAAGTAACAAGAAAATTATAATTCACTCAATTTATTAATTCGTTAAATTCAGGTCGAAAATCTTTACCTGAAGGCAGTTTTCGACACAAGTACAAAGTCTCTGCCCAACTGGCATATGCTGTCCTAGCAGCACAGTCTCCAAATCAAGGCAGCACTGCTATGTAGATCATCCATGCTTGGTGCAGCAGTTGGAAATGTGAACGTTGAGAGTAGCAGATCTTGTTGAGTCTGCATGAATAGGCTTATGTTGTGGCTAGACGACTTCGTCAGAATATTTATCTCATTGAAAATACGGTCGTTGTAGGTAAGATAATGCTGCGAATGCAGTGCTGCTGCCACTGATCAGAGTGCCGCAAGTTGTGATGTCAGCACCGCTCTTTTCTATGGAGTCATCTGTTGTCTAAGTCGTAAACACTGGCTGGTTGGTGTGTGTATACCTATCATTGTATTTATTTACATTCAGCGTCGGCTGGACAGTGTTGCGTCTGTCGGCGCATGTGGGTCTGTAGCATGGCAGCCTCCTTGTTTCAGTTGCATTGCCATGTAGTGGCAGGCAGTAGCCCAGGGATGCAGTAGCGCTCCCCAGTGACATACGGGAAGGACACCGGCTCATCTCGGTGTCAATAGCGGCACTGAGAGGAGGAGGCGCCTAGTGGTTGTCATAAATGAACGTGGATGCCCTCGGCGGCTGTGTCTTTGTGCCTGGAGCAACGGCTCTGACGTTTTGAAGAACCTTATGGTGCTGCCACAGGAAGTCAGGATGTGCTTTTGAAGCTGATGCTGGCATGGACGGAAACCATTCGAAGCAGTTCTCAAAACAGAAAAATTAATTCATGCGAGGAAGCAACTGGAGATCCAGGGACGTCCTATATTTGGACCTCACAGTTCGTACCAGTAGTGGTAGCAAACCTGACCGATGCGAGAGGTCCTTGTGGGTTGACACTGAGGATTTCTGAAAAGATGACCATGCATTTGTGTAGCAGGGCGTGAACTGTCGGATGGTGTGCTGCGTCTTGCAGAATCTTCTCCATGGAAATAGTGCAAGTACATGAGACGTGTTCACTCATGAAGTCAAATGATGTAGCAATGCAAGAGCCAGAGGACGGCTAGGTTCTGGGCTATATAAAAGTAAAGTATTTGGCTAACTATCCGTTCGTTTACTAGAGAGTATTAACAACGGAAACTTGGCACAACTGTAAAAGATGAACTTCAAAAACTCTAAAGAAAGGTTAAGAACAAATAATTTCCAATCAAGAATTAATTAAACTTGTCGTCGTTACAGGAATCTTGAGAGAAATTTTACCTTACTTAAAAGTACTGTTGAGTTAATCTATCAAAGTTACAAAACCGGCCTTCAATGAAGTTAAACTGGCTTAAAAGCGAAACACTCTTCAACTGAAAGTTAGAGTTACTTTACCATTTCCAAGATTAGCAGAATAAAAACTTCATTGATTAAAAGTAATAACAGAATTATACTCTGCTTCTTTGTATTAAGGCCCCTGATTCGATACAATGATCAAGGTGGGATTTTTACAGGAAAGACATTAGCTTACAAATTTCAAAGCCTGCTCGCGCTGATTGGTCACGTAACTACAACATAATTAAAGCAGAGTAACACACATGCCGTGCATGTAGTTTCATAAAAGGAATGTCTCCAATCAGAGGCCATGGAACTTGAAATCTGTACTGAAAACAATCACAGGCTAAGCAATACTCCGCAAACCACTGGGCATGAAAAGCATAATAAACGTTTATTACCAATTCCTGTACATAAAAGTACCTCAGGTAACACATTAGACGAGACTTGGTGCGTGCCCTTAGAAGTACTGAAGTTTCTGGACAAGTATCCTAATACAGGTTGTCCTGTCTGCTTGAAAACCCCTTATAAAACATATTGATAGACTCTACCTCAGATATTCTTAGTTCACCAAAGTATGACGGGAGTCATTACAATAGAATAGATCTCCACTTAACACAAACCAGTAGTTCAGGTTTAACAAAAGAAGGATCACCAAATTCAACATAATCCAGTTGCTTAGATGGAATTCCGGTAAATCATCAGTGAAATATGCTTCATTACTCTGAAACCAAGTGATTAAGGACCAACAGGCGGTAATCGTCCATCCATTGTGACTACCAAACACAGGGACCATTACCACTAAATGGTACACCTCCTCACGGTATGCGACACCTCATCCCTTATTGGGGGATAAAAACACTGGATGTGATCCGTCCAACGTCCAACGCGTAGCACACCAATTCAGCAATGAGGCACCACCAACAGCAAACAGCGTACTGAGCAACGAAGAGCTCACGCAGACGCGTCCGTCGCTAAACTTTCTTAGCGGCCTCTTTGCGTGCTCCATACCAGAACACCGTGGCAACCGTCACTCAATGAATACGTAACAAGATCTCTGGCTGCACTCGTAATGCATCGATGTGATCTGGTGCACAGCTCAATTTCCCAGCCTTATTGTGATACCTGGGCAACGGAGTCAATAAGGGCTTCTTATGAATTTGATATTTTTCCTCTTTCATTTTTTTCAAACGGACCCTCCTTATCTTGCCTATGGCCGTGATTTGTACCTGAAAAGTGACTGGTGTAATGACCTCCAAAATTTTATGGCGATTCTCGAAACACACCAACAATTTTCCTGATATCCTTTCTACTGCCTTACTTTGGACACTGAACTTCTCAAGAAAACCCAAATCGCCAATCATCAATGAGTCAAAGTGCCTTCTAGCCTCTCTCTGGTTCACAAGCCGATTATTTTTCAATGTTCTACTAAATCAATTGCTCTTAACCACCTCATCACCCATTTTCTCACGTAACAAATCATTAACATTCGTAAATTAGCCCTTGATAATTTAGCAAATATGTTAGCATCGGTTTTGCCAGAGTAGTTTTACGGGACCCATGCACTGCTGAGTTGAAGCCAGAGTTACACCAGCCCAGAGAACTGTCCCAATTTCTTTGCGATTTGTGATGGAAGACACTGGGAACGGCGGCGACGTGGGACTCTATATTGCAAAAACAAAACTTGCTATTCTCCCTTTATGCTTCAGAGGGAAATAATCACCGATATCTTTGGTCCTTTTCTCATCAACCTTAATCCCTTGAGCCAAAACCAGAAGTCTCAGTTCAGAAATTTCAGAATGTTGTACATCAACCTTGGTAGGATGTACATAAGACCGGCCTCGTTTAGGTTCTCCAAAACCTGCCTTAAGCATGGCGGCACCCATTGCCAGGCCATCTGATGAATTCAGATTCCAATCAGTACGTAGGGCTGGATCTTTTAGCTAATTTTAAATCTGAGAATAGGCCTGATTTAAATCTAGCAAACCACATAAAGCAGGTATGGAGATCTTGTAATGAAGCTGAATCTAATACCACCTTTTGGTTCAAGGCCCGATAATCCATCACTGGTTGTTATTCCTCACTTTCTTTTTTAAGAACTAAAAACATGGGAACCGTATAAGGCAAAGTGGACGAACTAATGAGTCCAACCTCTAAGAACTGATTTATAATCTTCTTCGTCTGCTGCATCTTGGGTGGGCAAGTACGGTAAGGCAAATGGAGTGTTAGCACCTGATCCGTTAATTGAATGACGTATATCGTGTTTGTAAGGGAACTGATCCAACAGATTCAATATTTCCTGAGCTTCTCGTCTTAAGAAGGTGTAATTAAAACTTATTCCCAACCCCTTTCACAGCGTTAATACCAAGGACCCGATTATATTCACACAATGTATCCGCCTCCGACCGCCTAAGCGCAGTACAAAAGACGTTGATGTTGTGGAAGCCCAATATAACATAAAGAAATCCCCCTACCAACCAGAACGTCCAACGGCCAGGACAAACTGAAACATACTTTGTTACTTCGACACTTACTTTCCGTGAATTTGGCTTTGCATTCTATTGTCAAATGGAACAAAACACAGCAGTTGACAGCGAGAGAAAATAATTTATGTCTAAAGCCTAAAAAACAACGCACCATAAACAAAAAGCTTGTATCAAAAAGTGGAAGTCTAACAGCTGTGCGAGGGTCTAGTGAAAAGCACATTCAGCTCTTGGTTCTACATGTTAGAAATCCAACTGCACGTCCTTTACATGTCAAACTCACCTGATTTTACTCACAGGTCAGCTATCCAGCTACCAGCACACTACGCTCCAGCACGTAAAATCTGATCAGGAATTCTGCTGCAACAACAACGCTGTGCATAAGTTGGTACACCCATCAATAAATAATACATAACTCTGGTAAAAGCGTAATGTATCGTCGAGGCCTAGTGGTATCTTTGAGTAGTATCAGAGCTCTAAATTCATTACTCCAATTGCGTAGGGCTACAAATGCCTTGACCATAACTCATGGAGTTCACACGACCATAACTTCTTACTCTCGAACTGACAAATCGATATCCAAGAACAAGTTATTCACGCTCGAATTTACGACCAGTGATGGATTATTGGGCCTTGAACCAAAAGGTGGTATCGCAGCCAGTCCCATTACCAACTCTCCACACCTCTTTCATGTAGTTTGCTAGATTTAAATCAGGTCTATGCTCTACAATTATTTTCGTAATACGATTATTACCATCCGTCTCGCTGGGCAAAGCCAGGATACTTTAGGAACTGCTGGCACATAAGAATCCGATATTCTCCCAGACAAAAAATTATAAAATAATCTCACTGTGGAAACCAAGTGTTCGTCAGCGACGATAAAATCAAAACACTGAACCAGTAAACACTGGATAGTCGAAGCATCGGACTTACCAACGTAAGTTCTAGTGACTGGCGTCGCACCTGGCGCGAGAGGTGACATCGTCTAAGCCTGCGGAAGTTCTCACAAATCAAAATATTTATCATCTACATCCTCGCGACTCTACTTGTTGACACACTGTAGACTTAAACGCGCAAAAACAAATCTTACTATGCTATAATTAGGGAGATAACGATCACTGCACTTCTGCTCCCTCCAACAGCCATCCTAAGAATGGCACGTTACTACTGCTCACCACTGTCATCTATGACGTCGCACCATCCACTTTAAGAACTGCTACTTCTTTGAATATTATAGTACCTTATATCGATTGCTCCATGTGAGACCCTTTCAGAATGACACTTGACAGAATTTCGCCTGCTTTCTAACTCTTGTCTCTTCATCCGATCCCTTAGTCTTGTCAGTGTTTTACATATATCCCTTTCCTCGCCGTTTCTACGAGGAAACCTGTTTACTCCTTACCTTACCGATGTATCTAATTTTCAACATTCATTTGGAGCACCAAATGTCAAATCCATCGTTCTACGCTACCTTGGACTCTTCTACCAGATTATTCTGAAGGGGTGTTAACTTTTGCACACTACACAGTATTTTTGCTGAGAATACAGATAATACAACTCCGCACCCATTCTAACCGTCCACGTCACCGATGACGTGCGTTTATAAGGCAAATACTACCTTGCCACTCGACAATGGCAGGTCCTGCGCGCCTCAGCTCTTAGCATTCACCCAGAAACTACACGCCAGCGGTCCTCAGGGCGCGTATTTTCCGGAATACAGTTAAGTATGTTGCTCTCAGTTGACTCTACACACAGGGTGAGTCTGGCCTTGCGGACGTACTGCTCAGAACTTTCATTTGCTCCCACCTCTCGCCCCGTTCGGAACTCTAAAATAATACTTATTAGTTAGTTCACTACTACATCCACTGGAGAGCTTTTGGCGAAAGATAATCCCACGTAACCCCTCCAAGTACCCATGCTCACGTATAATCTGCGCAACAAATCCACTCGCTGCCCCTGGTGAGAGGGTGAGTTACTTGAAATATAAGAAAGTGTGAAAACCGGAGGACGTCGCCTTCATACTGTAATCTGACAGCTAATTACAAAAACTGCGCCATCTCCATATTAGACTCAATGGACAATACCTCAACTCCGACCTGAAGATCAATCGCCTTAACTCCTAATTTCTACAGAGTTGGGATTTGACACCTAGGTGTATTAATCAGGAACAAATCTTGAACCCAATTGGCCAAGCGGCTTAATTAACCTTGTACACGCAATATTTACATACGGGAAGTAAAGTTGCCCTGCAAGAACTCGTTACTGGCTTTCTCGTCCGACTAACAGCCCTTGTCGAAGACTGTGGAAGAGCAGAGAGAGATCCCAGGCGGTCTCCTACCCTCTGGACGTGAAACGACCCCTACAAGGTGGAAGAATCAGCAATGATCAAAGGCATGAGGACGTAGAAGGCAATGGTAACTGTTGTATTAAAGACACTTAATGTGTATCAACAGGACATGTGACCTTAACGGAAAAAGTGTCATGCTGATCTGTCCATGGGCAAAAGATTAGTCTCCCCTTCGGACTTCCAGAAGAGGAATGCCGGGGAGGATGTGACTGTAAGAAGGGGCAAGGGCCCGTGAGTCAGAGCATGGAATGCCAGACGTTTGAAAGTAGTAGGAAAGCTAAAAGTAACTGAAAAGGGAAATGAAGTGGCTCAATCTAGATATAGTGGGAGTCAGTAAATTGAAATGGAAATAAGGTAACCGTTTCTTGTCAGACGTATGTAGGATAAAATCGATAGCAGCAGAAAATCGTAAGGGGAGTAGAGTCAAAGTCGAATGGAAACCAACGCCAGTATTCGCAGTATATGCCGACGTTGCAAGCGGGAAGTGAAGAGATGGAGAAGGAATATGAGGACACTGTACAGGTAATTCAGTATGTAGACAGAGATCAAAATCTAATTATCATAGGGGACTGGAATGCGGCTGTAGAAGAAGGAGCAGAAGAAATGGTTACAGGAGCTATGGTCTTTGTAGTAGGAGTGAGAGAGGAGAAAGACTAACAGAGTTCTGCAATACGTATGAAATGGTAACAGCGAATACAATGTTCAAGAGTCACAAGAGGAAGGGTCTACTTGGGAAACACCCGGAGATACGGGATTGTTGGATTACATCGTGATCAGACAGAGATTACGAAATCAGATATTAGATGGTAAGGCGTACCCACGAGCAGATATACACAGTTCTCAATAATGATGAAGAACAGAGTGAAGTTGAAGAGAATCGTCTCAAAGGATCAATGTGGAAAGTAGTGGGGTAGAGGAGACCGGGACACGTTAGCCAAACGGGCACGATGGGCTATTGGTATGGCTTATTTGTATAATTTTGTTAAACTACAGCCAGAATACGCCACCGACCAAGGATGTTGGTAGAAACAGTACCGCCCTCTTTCCACAAACTCGTCTACACAGTTAAACTGTCGAGCGAGGATTGGCACGAATTTTATATTTTCTTGTTAGTGAAAGTAAATTTTCCTAAATATATTTTGTTGTGTACTCCAAGACAGCGCACTTACTAAACAGTTAAGTAGATCGACTACAGTCCAAATTTTAGGGTATATTTTGAGCCCTTTACAGCGAAAAATATTCAAAAAGCTTTAGTAAACCAACTAAACAGGGGCACCTCGTCCCACATGGACTACCTGCCCCACTTTCTTTAAGTGAGCTGAGGACTCTTATTTAATAGATGGATTTGTAATCAAAGCCTCAATCGTATCCAGTGATACTGTGACGTAAGCAAATTGTGTCCAGCATCGATTTTAAACCGGTAACATGTATGCGTTTTTGGTTTTTATTTCAATTTAATTCTATGATTTCCGCCGATGCCTTCGTACACAATAGATAGACGTGAGGCTAATGCAGCTGATTTTCGTTTCATATCTGAAACTGGCCATTCAGTAGCTAGGGAACACGATACTGGTACGCTTCTGACATCGTGAGCGTGGTGGCGATCTGAAGTGTTACGAAAATTGAATAAATTTTCAACAGTCGAGATGACTAAAATCATTTATTCATATAGATGAACGGTTTCTGCAATTCTCTGTTTGCACAGATACAAAGGTGGCAACAGAGAATTGCCAAAACCGTTTATCTATATGAATAAATGATTTTAGCTACCTTAAAAGTTGAAAATTTATTTAATGTTCGTAACACAACGGTAGGCCTTTGCTGTCAAAACAAACGCCTATTAACTTGAACGTCACTTCATTTGCCCAACCGTGCTACCCAAGGCCCGAAGAAGTCCGGCCATTTGAGAAATAGCAACGAAAAAGACAGAAAACTAATGATAACAAATTTCAGCGGTATTGACAGACACTCATGTGAAATATATGTTACAATGCGAACAACAAGCCTTCATAGACAGGAAAGAAAACAGTTTGGGTGGAAATATGGGTCTTCTGGGTAGAAACCTATGTTCTGAAAACGTGCCCATGGTCAAGCTAAATCATATGATAAAAGTCCCCAAATAAAACCCAATAACAAAGAAGGAACTCCTGCGAAGATGGAAAAGATGGGGATGACCATGTCCTATGTCATAGGTGTCTTAATCATTTTCTCGGAGCGATCCAGGTGGTGAAACGTTTTACTGGGCGAGTTGCCATCAGTGGTTACATCCGACATGTGCTAAAAATGACGAGAGAGAAATTTTTTAAAAGAACATTTGAACTGTGGAGATCATGTGGAGCAAACATACTAAAACTGATAAAAGTTCTGGACATATTTTTCTGTCAAAATGGTACCACGATTATTACTGGTGTTTTTGACATTAATCTGTAGGAATTTGTATTAAAACAAACTGTGAGTATTAAAGTAGATATATTTTCAGTCAAATAGTCAAAGTCGTAACTAATTAAATGATAAAATCATATGTACCAACTTGCCCCAGCTGCTGGGCCAACTTACCGCATGGATGGGGTAGCTTGGCCCAGCTCATATTACTGTACTAAATTGTTTTATGACTAGAGAATCAGTGAGAGATCATAATTACTTTGTTGTGAAGGTGCTGAAACAATGTATCTGCGTTTACACATAAAAGATCAATGGAAACTTTTGAGACACAAGGTGAAAAAAATCCAGATGAAAAAATGGCCGATCTGCCCTGGTCTCCCCTACTACAGTACTGAAGAAAATTGAGACGCGTTTGAAGTTCGTTAAGGACGTGAGTAATGCGAACAGGAACATGAGAGAGGCAGTTCCCTTGTAGCCGACTGGACATCTGTAAAAAGGGCAATCGCAGAAGGTGAACAGAAAACATAGGTTCAAGGAAGGCTACTACGAAGAAATCTTGGGTAGTAGAAGAAATACTTCAACTGATCGACGAAAGAAGGATGTACAAATATGTTCAGGGAAAAACAGGAATGCAGCAATGTAAATCACTCAGAATGGAAAAAAAAATAATAGGAAGTGCAATCAAGGCGAAATGACTACTGGAAAAACATGCTCCGAAACAGAAGAAAATAAGTTTGGAATAATTGGAACTCAGTTTTAGTAACTTTGGCACAATTGTTTTGGAAAGAGACGTTCCACAGTTAGACATCATCATCTTTATTTTATTTATTTATCATTTGTTCATTGTGAATAGTTTCGGGTCGCAGCCCAGTTCTCGAGAACCGTTCCTGCCTTAAACAAAGTCGTTGGGCTGGAATATGGCATTACCAATGGTCGCGGCAAAAATTTAGGTGTGGAACATCTATTTTCAGAACAACTACTTGTCAGCTACTGATACGCCACTAAAATTCGACTTCAAAATGGGTAGACAAGATTGTGAAAAATAATGGCACGTGCTAGACTAAAGTGTACACTAGAGCTATTTACTCGTATATAAGCTTTAATGTGCTTGTGATGTGTGAACTTTTTTCTTAACTTCTAGAAAAGGGAGGAAAATGTGCAGAAGTATAGAAATGGTCGTTGGAAGGACAGACTCAGCATAATGAAAAATCAAAGCCATCTGTAGTTAAATTAAAAGCTAGGGTATAATTTGGAAATTTGTGGTATGTTTTATGGGAGCAAACTGCTGAGGGCATCGGTCCCGAGGTTACACACTACTTACTCTAACTTAAACTTATTTACGCTAAGGATAACACACACACCCATGCCCAAGGGAGGACTCGAACCTCCGACGGGGAAAGCCGCGCGAACCGTGGCAAGGCGCCAAGACCGCACGGCTACCCCGTGCGGCAGCAACAGTATAGATTCCATTGTTAAAGAGCGGCTGGATGGAAAGAGTGTCAGGGGGGGGGGGGGGGGGAGGAAGGACTTGTCTGATGACGTGACTGAATAAGATGTTGGAATCGATGTGGAAGAGACAGGAGATCAAGTATTAGAACATAAAAGAGCGGTGAAAGACTTGAGATCAAATAAGGCAGGAGGTATGTATAATATCCCACCGGAAATTATAAAATCATTGGGGAAGTGGGAACCAAACAACTATTC
This sequence comes from Schistocerca serialis cubense, assembly GCF_023864345.2. Classification (NCBI taxonomy): domain Eukaryota; kingdom Metazoa; phylum Arthropoda; class Insecta; order Orthoptera; family Acrididae; genus Schistocerca; species Schistocerca serialis. The sequence continues at coordinate 423,295,606 of NC_064641.1, forward strand.
AAGTAGTTGTGTAGAATGGAGCCGTACCATAAGACTCGGAAAAATATCATCCATTAAGTTCCGAACATTGTAATAGCAGACAAGTGCGAGAGCTATCGCACAGTCAGCTTAACAGCTCCTGCAGTGAAGCTGCTCGCAACGATAATATTGAGGATCTATACCATGAAGATCAGTTTTGCTTTAGTAAAGGTAAAGGCATCAGAGAGGCGGTCCTGAGGTTACACTTGATAATGGAAGCAAGAGTGAAAAATAACAGGAACGTTCGTAGGGTTTGTCGACCTGAAAAAATCGTTCCGACGTGTGAAATGGTGCAATATTCCGAAATTCTGAGAAAAATAGAAGTAAGCTACAGGGGGAGACAGGTAACATATAATGCGCTGACGAAAGAACAGTCGTAACACCAAAAAACCAATATCGTAGAGTAATGAAGTTTCAGGAATACATTTGTCTAGCTATGATTTCTATGTGATCAACATTACAGGACCATAGATTAACGAAGTGTGAGATAAACCACTGCAAATATGAAATGCTGGTACATTAACATTCGGCGTAACCGCCAGAATGTTGAACGCAAGCATGGAAACGTTGAGAGTTGGCAATACTCTCCTAGGATGTGAAGGTTGGCTACAGCGTGCATACACAAGCTCTGGAATCTAAGATATTGTTGTCGCGCTTCACAGCGCACGGATTAACTAGTGGCAGTTTGGAGGCCAGTGTAGGAGCCCGCCTGCTGTGGGGCGCACGCCCGCATCTCGTGGTCGTGCGGTAGCGTTCTCGCTTCCCACGCCCGGGTTCCCGTGTTCGATTCCCGGCGGGGTCAGGGATTTTCTCTGCCTCGTGGTGGCTGGGTGTTGTGTGATGTCCTTAGGTTAGTTAGGTTTAAGTAGTTCTAAGTTCTAGGGGACTGATGACCATAGATGTTAAGTCCCATAGTGCTCAGAGCCATTTGGTGCGCACGTGTGTTGGGCGAGGGGTCGCCGCCGAGTTGCCGTACTGCTGTGTCCGCCAGCAGCGACACAGGATTTAGTATTTCGTTGATATTTTTTATAATTTGCAGCCCGCTTATTAATTTAAAGAAAAGGGTTTGTGTGTGTGCGTAGCAGCAGACGGTAATTTTGCTAATGATATGTGTTGAATTCTTAAGGGAAACCATTGTTAGGCGAATATATTAAGTATTGATTTTTGTCATTGATTTCTTTTGTAATTGTCAGGGAATTGTTTCCCCATGCATTTAACTGAGAAGTATTTCAATCTGTCTCAAGAGTTTGATTAATTTGTAATATTGCTTTAATGCCACTGGAGGCAGATTTACATACGAAGCGATTGTTCAAAGAGCTTCTAGCGTTTTGTTAATTGAATGAGAAAGAATCGTTTTCAGAATATAGTTTTTTTTTAAAAAAAAGGGAATTAGATTTGGCCAAACCCTTTCCCTTGAATTATATGTAGTTGTAGCAAGCAGCAGAAGCCGCAGCAACAGCAAGAGCCGCCATACAGAACATGCATTGCACTCAGCATGAATAATAGGTTTTTTATGTTTTTGTTAAATAATGGAATGCAGCAGAAAGACCAAGTAAGTTATTTGTTGCGCACAGGACCATTTAAAAACCAATAAAGTTTAGGCGATCTCTGTAATAGTAATGTTAACAAGAGTACAAGCACGAGATTTTCAGTAGAAAACACGAGATAAGAAGAAAGAGCCAGCGACATTCAACGTGCATGCATTGTGTTGTTTGTGGGACGGAGTTCCATACCTGCTGCACTTCGTCGGTCAATGCAGGGATGATTAACGCTATTTGTGAGTGATGATGTACAATACGTACTCGATTTGAGACAGATCTGGTGATCGATCAGGCGAAGGCAACATGTCGACAATCTGTAGAACATGTTGGGTTACAATGGCGGTACGCGGACGAGCTTTATCCAGTTAGAAAACACCGGCTGGAATGCTGTCAATGCTGTTAATGAATGGCACCACCACAGGTCGAATTACCAGACAGATTTACAGATTTTCGTGGGATAACAACGAGAGTGCTCCGGCTGTCATACGAAATCGCATCGCAGAGCATAACTCCAGGTGTAGGTCCAGTGTGTCTAGCACGCAGGCAGGTTGGCTGCACTTACACCACTGAATAGAGATACAAAATTATATCATTGTACGACACATAGGTCAGTAGATATGACGTCATAAACATTGACCTACAAGGCGAAACTTGCTAGAGGTATGTGTCTGAAGTAAGTCAGATATATGTGAAATATACGTGACAAGTGCGTATGCGGGCGAAGCCACGGGTGAAAAGCTCCTCCTAAACCTCTTGATCGATATCAACCAAACTTGGTCCCCTACTGGTTACTATCTGAAATGAAATACTATGCGGATAAGGACCAGCAAACTCTTGTGAGAGACAAGGGGTTAGGAGGAGATAAGCAACAGAGAGAGGAAGAAGAAGATGGACAAAGAGGGAGGAGAAAATGGGACAAGTAACGGAAGAGGAGGAGATGGGTAAATATAGGGAAGAGGAGGAGATGGTCAGAGAAAGGAAGGACAAGGAGAACAAAGAGGATGAGAAGATGGAGAAGGGGAGGAGAAGATGGACAGAGAGAGTGCGGAGGAGGAGGGGACAGAGAAAGGGAGGAGGAAGGGATGGACAAAGAGAGGGGAAGAAGGACTTGGAAGCGGTGAGGACGAGGTAAAGAGGGAAGAGGAGATTAAGAGGATAAGGAGGAGATAAATAGAGGAGGAGGAACGGATAGACAGACAGATGGGGCAGGAGGAGGTGGATAGAGAGGGGGCGGTTGGAGATCGACAGAGAGGTGGGGAAGGAAGTAATGGACTAATAGAAGACTGGAATAAATACATGCCCTGGCAATGCCAGCTGCTCTGATAAAAAATATAAATTCATATGTAATTAATATATTTGGTAATTCTCATTATTATTGTTTTTAAATAATTATAAAAGTGTAGAAATTATAATAATGATAACTGAGGACATCTATTTAAACTTAATAAAATATTATGTTTAAGTCTATTTTTTGGTATTTTAGTTTTCAGTCTAAAAAAACATTTTTCGTTACACGTATTTCGTAACTGAAAACATATAATTCTTTTCGAGCGGTTTAATCTTAAATATAAATCATAACTCTGAGATGCGATAAAGAATGCCAGTGGACTGAATAGTGACTTTATTGAATGTATCGCGTTGTTTACTAAAAATGAATCGCTGACTAGTTCCATTACAAATTACGTCGTATTTTTGTATCTGTATTAACAGCAGACTGAATACGTCGTTTTGAAATGGTTCAAATGGCTCTAAGCACTATGAGACTTAACATTTGAGGTCATCAGTCTCCTAGACTTGTACTAATTAAACCCAACTAACCCAAGGACAGAGGCAGGATTCGAGCCTGAGGCCGTAGCAGCAGCGCGGTTCCGGGCTGAAGCTCCTAGAACCGCTCTGCCAGAGTGGCCGGCCGTTTTGAAATCCAGCATATAATTCTCTGGGAGTAAGTTTTCTGCCTATCGCTACGTTACTACAGCGGTGGAAATCAGTATAAAAGCAATGACATTTGTAGGAAAATTAACATCATATGTAAATTGAAGGTGGAGAGGGGAACAAAGGAAAGGAAAGGGATCAGTGCTGTTAGCCGCATCGGGACATTACGCAGGATCGGCGGCGACGAGTGAAAATGTATATTGGACCATGATCGAACCCAGGATCTCCCACTTACCAGGCAGGTGCGTTAACCACTGCGCCATTCGGTACACAACGTTATCACCCCTGAGCGGACTGTCTCGGCATGACTCCAGCAGATCCACATTCCTATGGAGCGCTACCCATCCGCACTCGTCCCCGCTGATTCTGCGTAATGTCCCGATGCAGCTAACAGCTGTGATCCCTTCCCTTTCCTTTGTATCCTTTTCCACCTTCAACTTACGTATTATGTATAACAGCTTTGGTTTTTGCATGATGTCTGTTCTTTCGGACTTGCATTCATATAATATAAAATCAGCATTGTCGGCTGAAATAGTTATGCACAGTATATATGCAGTAGTAAGCGATTCAATATGCTGACAAATGCAGTCAAACGGTATGGAATTTGATATCAGTAGTACAGTATATAAGAAATCACCAACAATTCACGTGGTAAAGGGTGGAACTGGATACAAAGGCAGTCGGCCCTGTGCGGAGTTAGTGTATGCGTACATGCTTTTCCTGCAGGTAGGAAACAGATACAATTAGTGACAGTTCGTAATGTGTATATAGATCACGACTGTGATATAGCCACACGGAAAATAATTATCATGCGATGAAAAAGCAAAAATCGGTGCGTAGAAGGAAAAGGGGCTCTCTAATCGTCAAATCGCCAAGGAGCTGAACCGTTAAAGTACAATTCTAACTTCGATAGATTCGACATACGATGTAAACAGAAAGTTATGTGAGGTATCGAAACGGTTACTGTTTCGCAAAGCAAGGGCCGTAAACCGTTATTCTTCTCAACTTGTTGCTGATTTACAGTTTCCAGTAACTGCCAGACGTGTACGACAAAATTTGTCAAATGACAAACATCTTGCACTCAAGAAATGACCGCTGGAGCCTGGTCAAACACGCAAACAAAGCCGGCCGAAGTGGCCGTGCGGTTAAAGGCGCTGCAGTCTGGAACCGCAAGACCACAACGGTCGCAGGTTCGAATCCTGCCTCGGGCATGGATGTGCGTGATGTCCTTAGGTTAGTTAGGTTTAGGTAGTTCTAAGTTCTAGGGGACTGATGACATAAGATGTTAAGTCCCATAGCGCTCAGAGCCATTTGAACCAAACATACAAACATAAAGAAGCCATTAGAGAAAAATACTAAGCTTATCTGATGGTTCTACAGACAAAAGACCTGACTGGGTAACGTACAAAATAAAAAGGAGCACTGTGAAACAAATAGTGCACAAAGCACGTAACAAAATCGTGAGACAAGTTCACAAGCGTCTAAGAAAACGACCTATCAGATAGATATCAATGTGCACACAATGTCATGAAAGCCATTAACGAGGAAGAAAAGGACAATGACTCACTGAACATTATAACCAATGAACAATGGGTAAGACATTATACAAATTTTTGGATTACCCAGAATGGCGAAGATGACAGTGGAGAAAGTATGTAAATGGTAACAGGAGATTCAATTACTATGGAGAAGCTATAAGAGGCTTTGAAAGCCATGAAGAACAGAAAGCTACTGGAATGGATGGAATAAATGCAAATATGGGCCGGCCACGGTGGCCATGCGGTTCTAGGCGCGCCAGTCCGGAGCCGCGCTGCTGCTACGGTCGCAGGTTCGAATCCTGCCTCGGGCATGGGTGTGTGTGATGTCCTTAGGTTAGTTAGGTTTGACTAGTTCTAAGTTATAGGGGACTAATGACCTCAGCAGTTGAGTCCCATAGTGCTCAGAGCCATTTGAACCACCCAAACAAAAACAAGATAGACTAGAATTTACTGAAAAATGTATCTCATGGACTTGAGAATGGGATGATGTGAAATGAATTGTCAGTTGGCTAGGGCCTGCCATCAGGTAGACCAGTCGCCTGGTGCAAGTCGTTTGAGTTGACGCCACTTCGGTGACTTGCTCGTCGCGGGGGATGAGATGATGATGAGAACACAACATACAGTCCCTAAGCAGAGAAAATCTTCGACCCAGCCGGAAACCGAACCCGGGCCCCTTTGCACGGCATTCCGGCGCGCTGATCACTCAGCTATCGGGCGCGGACGTCGAATGAAGTGAACTTCATTGATGAGAAGATGAAATTAGATGGCCCAGATGGATTTCAGTATGACTGGCATGAGGAGAAACTTTGGTGGTGGAGGTGTTGTCATTTTGGCAGCATTCTGCACCAAAGATAAATCAGGCATTGCTTGGATGAACACCAGAATGAAGTCTAATAAGTACACTGAGATACAAGAGACACAATGGACTAGAATGTATGAGGACCTAGGGGACGAAAGTATCACGTTTCAGCATGATAATATATCAGTGCGGGTTTCTGCCCAACAAAAAACTGGTTTGAATATAAAGATATCTATGTCTTGCCCTAGCCTGAACGTAGCCTGGATTTTAACCCCATGGAAAACCTTTGGAGTATACTCGCCTCTTTATCGCAATGGAAGACAATTTGAGGCCGTGTGTGAGCTGAAAAGAGCGAAACGGGAAGAAGGGGTGACAATTTCTCTATAAGAACTACAAACGCTAACTAAATCAATGCGGAAGAGAATTTTTGAGGTAATTGGGAAGAACGGAGATAGCGCAAAATGCTAACAAGGCAATAGCACATCATGACAGTGAGTGCTTTTATACTAATTTCCTTTATATCAGTTTCCAATCAGAAATGCACATGTCTTATTTCGTCACTCGTATTATGAAAGAAACTACGTAATTCCGCCAGGACTGTTCATAATACGATTAATTTCGGTAAGTCTATGCGTCAGACGTTGAATATTACTTTCGTATGAACGCAGCCTTTATACTGGTACTGGTTTCCGCAACTGTATTATCTGCTTTATCCACTCGTTTTGACCGAGTCAACGGTTCTGGAGATCCTATGACAAAATATGAAGGCACGTGGAATGTTCTCGACAGAAGGCATTTACATCGAGAAACTTTTATTTTCGTTTTAATCTCATCACTACCAATTATTTTTCAGAGTGAAATACGCTAATGTATGATGATTTTAATTAATGTAGTAGTCAGAGGTATCAACAGTCAATGAAAAAGATATTTCCCGCCATTTCATTTTCCACTGCGAGTAGTGGTGGGGCATAGACGGTATTCATACAAGGGCGTGCTGAGAATTTCTTATGAGAAACCTCTCAAGGATTTTCAAATGAAGCAAACATGATTAACATTCTACATCTTTATTCTTCATGTCTACATGTCTGCAGCCCTCTGCCGCTAGAGGGCTACGAATTGTAGCATCTAACATGGCGGAGTGTAACGTAACCACGTCGGTGTGTGAGAAACAGAGTGCAGTAATCGAGTTTCGAACTCGAAGTGTTCGTCCACGCATGGAACACCTCTGCTTCAGCATGACAATTCCAGACGACACAAGAGCGCTGCGGCGCCTGCAACAACCGATGCCTTGAGTTACCCATCGTCGATCGTCCTCCATACAATTCCGACTTCGCCCCATCCGATTTTCATCTGTTTCCAAAACTTAGAGAACGGCTTCGAGGACTCGAATTTTATACTTATGATGCGGTGCAAGCAGAGATGAGATTGTATCTGCATCATCAAAATCAAACAAAGACGGTATCAACAAATTGTTCTCTCGTTGGGAGAAATGGTTTCGAAGGCAGGTTCGCTGTGTTGAGAAATAAATACGTAGACATTAAGAATAAAGATGTAAAATATTAAATAACGGTTGTTTCATTCAAAAAGCTTTAAGAGTTTAGAAATAAACTCTCGGAGTCAGTACTTCTGATAACTTCGTCGTAGTTACCTCCAGGGTTTCAGATAACGACTACAAAAAAATTACAAGACATACGGAAAACAGACACATGTCAGAGTATGGAACATCTCTCCAAGTTTGTAAACCACAGCAGGAGTGTTCAATATGGTCATCATCACGTGTAACGCAGCAAATGCCAACGTGTGCGTGCAGTTCGCTGACACGAATTGTCATGACAGGATCCAGCTTTCAAATCTGTTCATTGTGTTGCATATCTGTAGGAGCGAAATAATTTGATGAGACAATAAGGAGCAGGAGGTTAACAATGAAGGGAACACAAACTACAGAATGTTGGGATCCATAAGGGTCCCTTTCTGTGCAGCGACCCTGGAATATAATATCATAAAGAATGTAGCAACCAGTCGCGGAAACATAATTTATTTATCTTGCTGCAAATCGATTTAGACTAATATCAATCATCATCGGTGCATTTTTTTAACCGATACATGCCATAAGTAGAAGTATTGTCCTTGGCAGATTCCTATCAGAAATCTGTAATTACACAAATTCTGCGAACCACTGGAAGGCTTCCCTTCATCAGTGGAACTTTGCTAACTTGAGACAGGTTTCCACTGGTTCTCTGAAAACCAATCGAGGAGCCTGATCCGTCCAAATTCTAGTGAGAAGGGTAAGGATATTGCACATTACTGCCAATTAAATGTCAAATTTAGCTACAAAATAAATTGGTTCGTACCGTATTGTCAAGTAGTCAGGTTGTGTTAGTATGTGGGCTATAGTGATTAGTAACACCTGTTATTATATTCCTCTGTTTTCACGGAAAATTATTACGTTTTAATTTAAGAGTAATAATTAATTTGCCTCGGGCTGCAATCAAATGATCTTCAATTTCTGCAGCTGGCCATTGAGGATATCACTTTGTGAGAGGCGGTGTGTGGCGCTTGTCACTGCAGGGCAATTGAAGAGAGCTAGATACGGTCCTAAATTAAACACAACACAAACGTGTTTGACGTTTACGTATCAGGTGCATCTGAAGATGAAGCTAGAAGCCTCGACATTGATCATGTTGTAATACAATAGATACCAACGGAACACTGACTCGTAATTTCAATATTTTCTGGAAAATTAGCAAGGTAAAGCTCACGAAACTAACGCTATTACGAGACCACCATAACTACTACCAACAATGTACTTCTAATGATGTTAAATCAGGTACCCAGCTGAACAGTTTTGCATTGGGAACTGTAGTACAATATCCTGTCATCAGAATCTCAAAAAATGTCGCTATCACGTGTCCCACTGACAAAACCGTTTATTTTTTATCTCTGTAATGGCGAATTTTTGACTGTAGTTTGATCTCCTTTGTGAAATGTTGGGATCAAGTTTCATTCACAATCATCCAACAACAACACGTATTCTCTCGGATTATTCTTACAGTGTTCAATACACACTTACGAAATTTCTTTCCTTATTGATCCCATATTCAATTTCTTCATAAGTACAGTTCAATTCGCGGTGCTGTTTTCCTATTCCGTTGACACAACCTTCATCTAAGAAGTCTTACAGCTGTAAACACGACATCAATGTTAATCTTCAGAAGAGATCTGTGATGTGCAAATGAAATGTGGCATATCTCCAATGCTTATACATGTAAATTACTTCCCACAATAACAAGGTCTTCAGTGCTGATTCACAGATCACATGAACTGTATGATACAGTTTGCATAATGTAATATAACCTTCAGAGCACCCACACAACGTTCGCATCGGGGATTGGCAGTGAAACATCTGTGTAAACAAAGGTGACCTATTGCTCATGAACAGACGGAAGGACTCGTTATTGTCTAATAGCTCGTTTGGTGAACAACAACTGGAAACAATTACATTCCACCACATCTCGTACTGTGTGACCACAGCAGTTAAAAGAATTCGATAAAATCTAGCGAGGTTACCTCGGATTCCGATTGTGAATGAATGTGAGTGAAGTTTAGTATGAAAGATAGGTCGAAAATGGTAATGTGATGGTTTTATTTAATCATGTGCTCATTCACTCAGTGACCATACTGGCACCGAAACGGAAGATAATAGAGAGAAGGCAGAAATACTGAATTCGGTCGTCCGAAATTGTTTCACCGCAGAAGATCGTAAGACGGTCCCTCCTTTCAATCGTCGTACGAACTCTGAAGCAGCAGGTTCTACAAGGATGATGCGAAAGAACGTCCTCCACTTCTTGCAGCAATTTATCTTAGACCCTTTCAGCAACGCGGGGTACCTAGCGCAGGTCATTCCCGTTTTCAAGAAGGGCCGTCAGCCGGATGCTCACAATTATAGCCCTATGGCGTTGACGTCAATCTGTTGTAGAATTACGGAAAACGTTTTGCGCTAAAGAATTATGACGTTCTTGAAGTAGGAAAATCTCCTGTTCCGCATACAGAGTTCCTGCGAAACTCAGCTCGCTCTGTTTCTCCGTGAGATTCACAGCGCCGTAGGCAACGGCGCTCGGGCTGATGGCATGCTCCTTGGCCCCAGGAAGGCATTTGACACCGGCCCGCACTGCCGTTTGGAGAAAAAATACGGGCTTATCGAGTATCGGAGAAGGTTTGCGACTGGATTCGAGACTTCTTTGCAGATAGTACTCAATACACCGCTCCTAACGAAACAAAATCGACAAATGTAGAGGTAATTTCAGGAGTAGCCCAAGGAATTGTGTTAGGAACGTTACTGTTTACAATACATATGGAAAGTCTAGTAGAAAGCGTCGGATGCTCTTTAAGGCTGTTTGCAGATGATGCGGTTGTCTGTAACAAAGTAACAACGCCAGAAGTTAGTAACAACTTGCAGAATGACGTTCAGGAAACTGATGAATGGTGCAGGCTCTGACAGTTGACCCTGAACGCAAATAAATGTAACATACCGCGCATACATACGACAAGAAATCCACTACTTATAGCTACGTTGTTGATGACAACCCGTTAGAAACAGTACCTGCCGTAGAATATCTAGGGGTAACTATCCAGAGTGACCTTAAGTCGAATGACTACATAAAACAAAAGGAAAAGCAGATGCCATACTCAGATTCAGGAAGAGTCTTAGGGAAATGTAAGTCATCCACGAAGGAAGTGGCTTATAACGCGCTTATTCGAGCGATTCTAGAGTATTGCTCGTCTGTCTAGGATCCCTACCAGATAGGACATGAGATCCAACGAAGAGCGGCAGGTTTCGCCACGGGATCGTTTGCTCAGCACGAGAGCATTTCCTCAGCTAGGTTACCGTCGTCGCTGGCGGCGCAGTGTACCTGTGTATCGGAGCTTACAAGCAATTTATATTGACTTGGCTGGACAATTTAATAAACAGCAATTAATTGGAGGTCCCAGTGTGTTTCGTGGACTGCGTCTGAACTTCACTTGTGATGTGCAAGCAGTGTTTGGAGGCAGTACATGGCTGACACTGGCTGTTGTTTGGGGCAATCATGCACACTATGGTGACCTTGAAGCATTCCCAGATGCCAATATTATTACATGGAAGACTTGGAGTATCGCTGAGACTACAGGAGTGTTGGCTAAACAGCCTCTTGTTCCTAGTATGCCTTTTGTTTTGTCTACCAGAAGAAAGAAGAAGTTGAATGCCGATGAGTACCTGTTTATATGGGCAAAAATCGGAAACGGAAATTGTAAAATAAAGATCAATGGTGACTGTATGTCTGTCTGAAAGACGCAAGGAGAGAGGGAAGGTGGTGCGTGTGAAAGATGTGTGAAGTACAAGACTACAGTGGCGTCTTCGACCTGCTAGAAGGTTGGTATATGGATGCTTTCGGCGAAACTAAACAATAACACGCAGTTTGAATGGAGAGACACCCCTTGACTCCAGAGGAATGGACACGTCACTGCCTCTGTACTTGGGTAGGGGTTGGGAGATCACGATATAGTCCGTCAGTAAAGATACTGTTTGGAAAAGAAACATAAACACTAACATTCTCGCAGTAGGTGATCCGTAAGTGTTAGTCGCAGTTGGTGCTAACAAAGTATTTTGATTGCATATGTTTTGGAAAATGACTTCTGTCACATGTGAGAAAAGTTTACAGATAGGGGTAGCAATCGTTGGGTTCAACGCAGATCGTGGTACTGGCGGCGGTCGAATCTAAATGACGCAATACGCTGAATTACTTTTAGTAGTTTATCTGATTTTGCAAAGTAAGAAATGTACATCGCGACTGCTTCCTGAACTTTGACTATAAATCCAGACAGAAGTGTTTAGTTCATATGAACAAAATTCATGGCTCTCCACAGTTCCATTGTTCCCCACTGTACTGGTAAATGGAGCTATGCTACCTACTCAACTGCTAATATTCTCAGTGTTTTTGTAGACAATCACGGATGGTCTTATGATCGCAACTCAGTGGGTAAATGTGACAGAATCTTTTGGTGAACCGTACTAAGCAGTATTTCAGTAAGATGGCGTTTGGTGTATAAAGTCACACGTGTCAGAATATTTATTGTAGGCATCGTTGAAGGTGTAATGCTCGGCTGGGTGTCTTATCTCGCGCTGGTGTCGTGAGACCGTAGGAAGCACACTGGGAAGACGGTCCTCTGAATCAGAGGCTCCTACGAAGGCTTCTTGAATTCTGGTGTGGCGCACATATAGCCTTGATTACGAATGTAATACTCTCGTGTACCAACATAACTGGCTGAAACAGGGCTTCCACAGAATTGTTACGAGTGTGGAATTTATTTGCTGGCCAATCAATGTTTTCCATTGTCTTGCATGTCATTCAAATTTAATGAATGTATCGGCAGTCGGAGTGCATCGACGGATCCGGTTCACTGAAGTCGAGGCAGGCGAGAGTTGCAGGCTGCAGCGTCACTGAATGCCACTGCTGGCCGAAAAAAAACATGCAGGTGCACACCAGCGCGCGATTGTGCGTGGCTGCAGCTTGGCCAGCCGCCACCGCTGGAACTTCATTTTTTGTGGGGATGTTGTATTTTATGGTGAGTCAGGTGAATAAGTTATAAGCTCATAAATGCGAAGTTTGAGAGATTTTTGGATGTTTATTTTCAGTCTGAGGCCGTTACCTGGTAAGATTATTACTGGAGACATGACTGGCTAAAACAAAAGCAGTGTTTTCCATCACAGGTTCGGTTAGTAAATTTATTTATTTATTCGTATGGCCAGGGCCCCCCGTCAGGCACACCTTTCGCCGGGTGCCGGTCTTTGAATCTGACGCCACTTCGGCGACCTGCAGTCGATGAGGATGATAGGATGATGATGAGGACAGCACAACATCCAGTCTCTGGGCGGAGAAAATTCCCCGATCCAGTTGGGACTCGAACCGCGGTCCAGAAGATTGACAATCCGTCACTCTGACCATTCAGCAATCGGCGGCGGACGGTTAGTAAATGCGAAAGTGTGATAGAGATGCTTGTTGTGGTAGATGACACAAGAGAGGCGTTGTATACAACGAAAAGAACTGCTGTTACAATTTCGATAGCGAACTTCCAAACAGACCCAAGCAACCTTCTGCTTCCCACACACGCGTCTTTCCACATGACCATCCCAGGAAATTATAGAGAAATCTAATTCGTATGGAAGGTTACCAACACTTCCTGTGCAGGTGGCCCATAAAAGCATCCAATACTGTGTGTCACCGACCTTTGGTACTTGACTTCATGCAGATTATTTCACATTCGAAAGCCGGTGTGGCTCCACGGGATATTATCGTTTCTATACGGCGAAAAGTGCGTCGCCAACAGTGGCATGTAGAGGGTGGCTACAATTAAACTTTCGCTACTTGATCCTGTCTAGACGGAAGTCTATTTACCGCATGTCTACCGAAGTTTACAGGAATGATGTTCCGACTGTGTGCTGCAGGACTTGCGTTATTAGTAGTATCAGTGTCATGACTGGCCGTTAGGCGCCGCTGCTGGTACGACGACGTGCAGTACGGTTTATATTATCCGTGACCAAGGAGGAAGTGAGGCAACAGTGGATAGTGTAGAGTCAGACAGAAGCCTACTGGGAACTAAGAAGTGAACACACGGTGGGCTGGAGTGCGTCGGGTAGCAGCCAGTGTGTGTGTTGGGAGTCACGTAGCTGCGACTGCTGAACTATAAACGTAGGGGGAAGCTTCGGGCATTGAATGCAGGCTGTTTATCTGTGAATTTTCGCTGCCATGTATGGTGTATGGCGCCCAGTGGATACTGCAGACACCCAGTGCAGGTTATATGCCCGCCATTTTCTCGCTGTTGTGTATGGAACGCTGCCCTCAGACGAACGCCGCGGAGTTACAGGCAATGGATTCAGGCTGTCGGCCTGCCATCCTGTGTGCACGGTGTGTAGGTGCTAAGCCGATCGTGTTCCAATAAGTAAGAAGCTGGAAGTGACGGGATCATAGGAGCGTGGTGCTCACCTGTGGGTACTAGTGGACATAAACACTAAGCCAGATGGAGTGGAGTCATTGTCTGCTTGCTGTGATGCACTTTGTGTTCTGTTCTGGTAGAGAGTATTTAACCTGTTTTCCTTTTTGCTACTGTGTGATGGATCACAGTCTAACAGGTATTTAAGGTGTGCTTCCTCAGTGTTTGAGCGACGTTGTTTGCCACACATTATCGTTGTCCACCCCCCCCCCCCCCCCCCATGAACCATGGACCTTGCCGTTGGTGGGGAGGCTTGGGTGCCTGAGCGATACAGATGGCCGTACCGTAGGTGCAACCACAACGGAGGGGTATCTGTTGAGAGGCCAGACAAACATGTGCTTCCTGAAGAGGGGCAGCAGCCTTTTCAGTAGTTGCAGGGGCAACAGTCTGGATGATTGACTGACCTGGCCTTGTAACATTAACCAAAACGGCCTTCTGTGCTGGTACTGCGAACGGCTGAAAGCAAGAGGAAACTACAGCCGTAATTTTTCCCGAGATCATGCAGCTTTACTGTATGATGATGGCGTCCTCTTGGGTAAAATATTCCGGAGGTAAAATAGTCCCCCATTCGGATCTCCGGGCGGGGAATACTCAAGAGGATGTCGTTATCAGGAGAAAGAAAACTGGCATTCTACGGATCGGAGCGTGGAATGTCAGATCCCTTAATCAAGCAGGTAGGTTAGAAAATTTAAAAAGGGAAATGGATAGGTTAAAGTTAGATATAGTGGGAATTAGTGAAGTTCGGTGGCAGGAGGAACAAGACTTTTGGTCAGGTGATTACAGGGTTATAAATACAAAATCAAATAAGGGTAATGCAGGAGTAGGTTTAATAATGAATAGGAAAATAGGAGTGCGGGTTAGCTACTACAAACAGCATAGTGAACGCATTATTGTGGCCAAGATAGACACAAAGCCCATGCCTACTACAGTAGTACAAGTTTATATGCCAACTAGCTCTGCAGATGATGAAGAAATTGATGAAATGTATGACGAGATAAAAGAAATTATTCAGGTAGTGAAGGGAGACGAAAATTTAATAGTCATGGGGGACTGGAATTCGTCAGTAGGAAATGGGAGAGAAGGAAACATAGTAGGTGAATATGGATTGGGGGGAAGAAATGAAGGAGGAAGCCGCCTTGTAGAATTTTGCACAGAGCATAACTTAATCATAGCTAACACTTGGTTCAAGAATCATGAAAGATGGTTGTAGACCTGGAAGAATCCTGGAGATACTAAAAGGTATCAGATAGATTACATAATGGTAAGAGAGAGATTTAGGAACCAGGTTTTAAATTGTAAGACATTTCCAGGAGCAGATGTGGACTCTGACCACAATCTATTGGTTATGACCTGTAGATTAAAACTGAAGAAACTGCAAAAAGGTGGGAATTTAAGGAGATGGGACCTGGATAAACTGAAAGAACCAGAGGTTGTACAGAGTTTCAAGGAGAGCATAAGGGAACAATTGACAGGAATGGGGGAAAGAAATACAGTAGAAGAAGAATGGGTAGCTCTGAGGGATGAAGTAGTGAAGGCAGCAGAGGATCAAGTAGGTAAAAAGACGAGGGCTAATAGAAATCCTTGGGTAACAGAAGAAATATTGAATTTAATTGATGAAAGGAGAAAATATAAAAATGCAGTAAATGAAGCAGGCAAAAAGGAATACAAATGTCTCAAAAGTGAGATTGACAGGAAGTGCAAAATGGCTAAGCAGGGATGGCTAGAGTACAAATTTAAGGATGTAGAGGCTTGTCTCACTAGGGGTAAGATAGATACTGCCTACAGGAAAATTAAAGAGGCCTTTGGAGAGAAGAGAACCACTTGTATGAATATCAAGAGCTCAGATGGCAACCCAGTTCTAAGCAAAGAAAGGAAGGCAGAAAGGTGGAAGGAGTGTATAGAGGGTTTATACAAGGGCGATGTACTTGAGGACAATATTATGGAAATGGAAGAGGATGTAGATGAAGATGAAATGGGAGATAAGATACTGCGTGAAGAGTTTGACAGATCACTCAAAGACCTGAGTCGAAACAAGGCCCCGGGAGTAGACAACATTCCATTAGAAATACTGATGGCCTTGGGAGAGCCAGTCATGACAAAACTCTACCATCTGGTGAGCAAGATGTATGAGACAGGCGAAATACCCACAGACTTCAAGAAGAATATAATAATTCCAATCCCAAAGAAAGGAGGTGTTGACAGATGTGAAAATTACAGAACTATCAGTTTAATAAGTCACAGCTGCAAAATACTAACGCGAATTCTTTACAGACGAATGGAAAAACTGGTAGAAGCGGACCTCGGGGAGGATCAGTTTGGATTTCGTAGAAATGTTGGAACACGTGAGGCAATACTAACCTTACGACTTATCTTAGAAGAAAGATTAAGAAAAGGCAAACCTACATTTCTAGCATTTGTAGACTTAGAGAAAGCTTTTGACAACGTTAACTGGAGTACTCTCTTTCAAATTCTGAAGGTGGCAGGGGTAAAATACAGGGAGCGAAAGGCTATTTACAGTTTGTACAGAAACCAGATGGCAGTTATAAGAGTCGAGGGGCATGAAAGGGAAGCAGTGGTTGGAAAAGGAGTGAGACAGGGTTGTAGCCTCTCCCCGATGTTATTCAATCTGTATATTGAGCAATCAGTAAAGGAAACAAAAGAAAAATTCGGAGTAGGTATTAAAATTCGTGGAGAAGAAGTAAAAACTTTGAGGTTTGCCGATGACATTGTAATTCTGTCGGAGACAGCAAAGGACTTGGAAGAGCAGTTGAACGGAATGGACAGTGTCTTGAAAGGAGGATATAAGATGAACATCAACAAAAGCAAAACAAGGATAATGGAATGCAATCAAATTAAATCGGGTGATGCTGAGGGAATTAGATTAGGAAATGAGACACTTAAAGTAGTAAAGGAATTTTGCTACTTAGGGAGTAAAATAACTGATGATGGTCGAAGTAGAGAGGATATAAAATGTAGACTGGCAATGGCAAGGAAATTGTTTCTGAAGAAGAGAAATTTGTTAACATCGAGTATAGATTTAAGTGTCAGGAAGTCGTTTCTGAAAGTATTTGTATGGAGTGTAGACATGTATGGAAGTGAAACATGGACGATAACCAGTTTGGACAAGAAGAGAATAGAAGCTTTTGAAATGCGGTGCTACAGAAGAATGCTGAAGATAAGGTGGGTAGATCACGTAACTAATGAGGAGGTATTGAATAGGATTGGGGAGAAGAGAAGTTTGTGGCACAACTTGACTAGAAGAAGGGATCGGTTGGTAGGACATGTTTTGAGGCATCAAGGGATCACAAATTTAGCATTGGAGGGCCGCGTGGAGGGTAAAAATCGTAGAGGGAGACCAAGAGATCAATACACTAAGCAGATTCAGAAGGATGTAGGTTGCAGTAGGTACTGGGAGATGAAGAAGCTTGCACAGGATAGAGTAGCATGGAGAGCTGCATCAAACCAGTCTCAGGACTGAAGATCACAACAACAACAACATCGTTGTCCAGTATTTGGGCGACATAGCTGCCTCCTCGCATGAGCTTAAGGCCTTCCTAAACTGTGTGTGCTAGCGCACTGGTCTCTAAGTGTAAGTGAAGAGCTCTTTTTGAATGCCAAGATTATTTCTCGTTCGTCCTCTGTTTTGAGTTTGGCTTGTCTTTTTCTTTCATATGCCTATAACCAGGCGTCTTTTAAGTGATGCAAAGGACTAGATAGCTCGATTCAGAGGTTAATTTGTGAAGCTTTCCGCCATTTAATTGTTTTAAATATTTACTGCGATGGTTGCACAGATGGGTCGAAACATGTGAACCCATTGATCTCGGCGTGTTACCCTTCGATTGTGTAAAGTTTAGTGCAGCAGTTGCCCAAAAGTTATGTGAAGACTTCGATGTGGGCCACCTTAATTAATTTATCTACATCTACATGATTACTCTGCTATTCACAATAAAGTGCCCAGCAGAGGGTTCATTGAACCACTTTCAAGCAGTCTCTCTACCGTTCCACTCTCGAACTGCCCGCGGGGAAAACGAGCATTTAAATTTTTCTGTGCAAGCCCTGATTTTCTTATTTTATCTTGATGATCATTTCTCCCTATGTAGGTTTGTTTCAACAGAATGTTTCCGCAATCGGAGGAGAAAACTGGTGATTGACTTTTTATGAGAAGATTCCGTAGCAACGAAAAACGCCTTTGTTTTAGTGATTGCCACTCCACGTATCATGTCTCCGGTACTATCTACCCTATTTCGCGATAATACAAACTATTAGTAGTCATGTGAATAACTTCACACTTCTCTTTATTCAGCATCAATTGCCACTTCTCGCACCATACAGATATCTTTCTAAATCATTTTGCAGTTCGTTCTGGTCATCCGATGACTTTACAAGACGGTAAGTGACAGCATCATCTGAAAACAATCTAAGACGGCTACTGAGATTGTCTCCATTGTCGTTAATATAGATCAGGAACAATGGAGGGCCTATAACACTTCTTTGGGGAACGCCGGATATTACTTCTGTTTTACTCGATGACTTTCCGTCCATTACTACGGACTGTGACCTTTCTGACAGGAAATCACGAATCCAGTCTCACATCTGTGGCCATATTCCATAGGCAAGCAGTTTTATTAGAAGACGCTTGTGAGGAATGGTGTCGAAACCCTTCTGGAAATCTAAAACTATGGAATCATTTTGACATCCCCTGTCGATAGCGCTCATTACCTTATGAATATAAAGAGCTAGTTGTGTTTCGCAAAAACAATATTTTCTGAATCCTTGCTGACTACGTGTCAATAAATCGTTTTCTTCGAGGTACTTCATAATGTTCGAATACAGTATATGTTCCAAAACCCTACTGCAAATCGACGTAAGTGATATGGGCCTGTAATTCAGTGGATTACCCCTATTTCCATTTTTGGCTATTGGTGTGACTTGAGCAATTTTTCAGTATTTAGGTACGGATCTTTCTGTGAGCGAGCGCTTGTATATAATAGCTAAATATGGAGCTATTGTATCAGCATACTCTGAAAGGAACCTGACCGATATTCAATCCGGACCGGAAGCCATGCTTTTATTAAGTGTTTTAAGCTGCTTTGCTACACCGACGAGATCTGTTATATTTCTCATCTTGGCAGTTGTCCTTGATTGGGATTCATGAGCATTTACTTCCTCTTCTTTGGGGAAGGAGTTTTGGAAAACAGTGCTAATAACTCTGCTTTAGTGGCACTGTTATCAGTGACTTCACCGTTGTTGTCGCGCAGTGAAGGTACTGATTGTGTCTTGCCACTGGTGTGCTTTGTGTATGACCAGAATCTCTTTGGGTTTTCCGCTAGATTTCGAGACAGAATTTTGTTGTGGAATTTATTAAAAGCATCTCGCATTGAAGTACGCGCTATATTTCCAACTTCTACAAAACATTGCCAGTCTTGGGGATCTTGCGTTGTTTTAAATTTGGCATGCTTTTTTCGCTGCTTCTGCAACAGCGATCTGACCCGTTTTGTGCACATTGGGTAATCAGTATCATCACTTATTAATTTATGTGGTATATATCTCTCAATTGCTGTCGATACTATCTCTTTGAAATCCTTCCACAACTTTTCTACGCTTACATGATCAGATCGGAAGAAGTGAAGACTGTCTTAAAAAGGCGTTAAGAACATTTTTATCAGCTTTTTTAAATAGATATATTTTACCTTTCTTTTTAATGGTTATAGGTGTTACGGTATTCAACCTAGGAACAACTGCCTTGTGTTCACTAATCCCTGTATTCGTCACGATACTGACTATTTGTCCAGGATTATTTGTTGCAAGGGGTCAAGTATGCTTTCGCAACCATTTACGCTTCGAGTGGGCTCATGAACTAATTGTTCAAAGTAATTTTCTGAGAAAGCATTCATTACAATTTCGGATGACGTTTTATGCCTGCTGCTGGTTTTAAAAGTATAATTTTTCCAGAATATCGAGGGTAGATTTAAGTCACCACCGACTATACTTGTAAGAGTGGGGTACCTATTTGAAATGAGACTCAAGTTTTCTTTGAACTGTTCAGCAACTATTTCTTCTGACTCGGGTGGTCGGTATAAAACGATCGAATTAACAGTTTAGTCCGATTGTCATGTATAGCCTCTACTATTTCGCAGGAACTATCTATTTCAATTTCAATACAAGGCAAACTACTTCTGACAGCAATAAATATTCCACCACCAACTGTATTTAATCTATCCTTTCTGAACACTGTTAGGTCATTTGAAAAAATTTCGGCTGAACTTATTTCCGGCTTTAGCCAGCTTTCTGTACCTATAACTATTTGAGCTTCAGTGCTTTCTATTAGGGCTTGGAGCTCTGGTTCTTTCCCATCACAGGTACGACAATTTGCAACTACAATACCGATCGTTTCCACAACTGCCTTACTGTGTTTTACCTGTACCCTTTTAGACGGATGGCCTTTCTGTGGTTCCCTGAGACCCTCTAACCTAAAAAACCTCCCAGTCCCTTCCACACAGCCTCCGCTACCCGTGTAGCCGCCTCCTGTCTGTAGTGGACTCCTGACCTATTAAGCCGAACCTGGTAACCCACCACCTGATGACGCAAGTCAAGGAATCTGCAGCCTAGACGGTCGCAGAACCGCCTAAGCCTCTGATTCAGACCTTCCACTCGGCTCTGCACCAAAGGACCACAGTTGGTTCTATTGACGATGCTGCAGATGGTGATTCCGCCTAAATCTCGCAATCATAACTGGCAGTCTTTACCAGTTCCGCTAGCCACCCGAAACCAGAGAGAATCTCTTCCGATCAAACGTGACACACGTCATTGGTGCAAAAATGAGACACCACCTGCAGTTGGCTGCACACTGTACTCTTCATGGCATCTGGAAACATCCTTTCCACATCCGGAATGACTCCCCTTCTTACGCACACAGAGTGCACATTGACTACTTCCCCTCCTTGGCAGGCATGTTCCTAAGGGGCCCCATTACGCGCCTAACGTTGGAGCTCCCAATTACCCGCAAACCCACCCTCTGTGAATGCCCAGACCTTGCGGGCCCAGAAGCTTCCACTGGAACAGGACAACTGTATCCGGCTTAGCGACGTCGTCAGCCACAGATAACCCCCGAAACCTGTTCGTCAAACGAACTGGGGAGTCCCTGCGATCGGCCCCTCAGAAAGTTTTCCTCTGCCTGCCAGACTTTGGAATGATTTCCCGCTCGACCACAGGTGAGAGGTCAACCTCAGTGCAGCCACAGCGGTGGACCGATTGGGGTACTGGTGGGACGTGCTAGACGCCACTCGCACAACCGCGTTCGATCCCCCACAGCGATGCCCCTTGGCGCCAGTCTCAAGCTGTGTGACGGAAGCCAACGCAGCCTGGATCTGTGCGCGAACAGTCGCCTACTCAGCTCGCATTTGTACACAGCAATCACAGTTCCTATCTATTACTGCAGTTGCTCCTGTTTGAAGTTCGTAAAAATATGTAACAAACGAACAGTGTACTCGGCTTATTAGCAGCAGGAATTCGAAGCGCTCTCTCACTGATGGTCTATCCGACACTGAGCTGCACTAATCAAAACATAAAATAGCCTATACGATACGAGGGTTGATGACAACGGAAGTGCTGTACACTATGCTGTTATTAAAGTTAAAAAAATAAGCGCTCGAACAATCAAGAAATTACAAAAATAACTTAGTAACTACACAGGTATCTGTAAGTAGCTCCTGTTGAAAGCTCATAAAAATATATATAACTAACGAACGGTGTACTCTCCTTATGAGCAGCAGGAAGACGAGATGCTCTGTCTCTGACAGTCTATCCGAGAATTTATATTTGTTCTGTATGTTTAAGAAACTTTTTGTCGAAGATTTATTTTTATAGGATTTGCTGACTGCTTCTAAATGTCTTTCGTGTCTCTTAAGGAGAAAGTACCATTGGCTGCGAAGTTGCTGTAGTGAAACTTTAAATATTTGTCGTTACATTCTTTGTTTTGATACTGGTCTTTAGCATTCAGTTTTACGATGACTTTTGGCGTACCATGTGTCTAAATAGTACGTTTATAGTTAAGTACTGTTTGTCTGTACTGTGCCTGAAAGACTGCAGCAAATAATTTTTTTACTATCAGTAGTAATAAAAATTTGTTTTCTTATTGCCAGATGTGATGCAATATATTTAGAGATTAAAGTGCATTATGATCAGCTACGGTGAAAGTGCTCTTACAGTGAAGTGTAATATACAGACAGTGTTTTTTATCAATGAATGAAGAATTGATAATTCGTTCAGGAACACCACCGCTCCACTAAACCACGCCCATGTGCCTGCCAAACAAATTTTGTACTTCGGATGTACAAGGAGAGTGATGTGAGCAACTATTCTGCAACTTCGGCACATAATTCATCACTAATCCTAAGGAGGGGTTCCTCTAACCTACAAAGATCCCGCTTGAACGTCAAATGTTTTCTTCTAGCTGACTGACAGATCTGACAGAGTTGGAGCAGACTTGAAGACTTTGTTAGTGCTATCCTTGATTCATGAGATGCATTCACGTTCCAGTTACAAGCCACGAGGTGCTGCAGTTCAAGATCACTGGAATTGGCAACATGTGCTCTTACTCAAACACTGACAAGACGAAGCCTACGACGCAGCAGTTGTGTGAACTGGCTTCTGTCCAAGACAAAGCTATCTAAGGTAGGACAAAATTAATTTCCAGTTCACAAATGAAACAAGTAATTTTGGAAATTACATTGGTACAAAAATATACTCTCCACCACACCCCTGAAAGTGATTTGTGGGGAATCGAAGTAGATATTAATTTTTCTTTTATAAATACAGCGTACGTTCGCCATCTGTCTCAGGGAAATGTGTGACTCTGATCACTTACGTACATGCCGTCAAACAACTGCTTATTGCAACCTCTTTGACAGACGGTTAGCTGTAGTCATGCTACTTAAGAACATCTATCGTAACTCCCCGAGAAAATAGTAGCCGTATTATTCCGCTCGTAAATATAAGAGGTGTCCAGGATTTATTGTCGAATAAAATTGGGTAACGTGAGACGTGAGACGTGCTGAGGTGGTGAGGTGGTCGCAACACGCGTCTACAGCTTTGCGCGGCGATGTGTGCCGCCGTGGCGCCTGCATGAGAGAGGAGGGACGGCGGAAGCCGCGACCACGGTCCCCGCCAGGCAGATGTTTTATGTATGGTGACGCGACATTAGCAACGCACGCAGGGTCACGTCGGCGCCGCACGGGCGAGACCAACCACTCACTTGCAGATGAGTCTATTTATCAGCGGTACCCATAACGTCTGATGCTGACGGGGTTTGTTGCTCAGATAATCATAAGGTTATCTCTCTAACTTCGCGACTATAGATGTCGTTCAGTGGCAGAGCTTTGTGTGAGCTGTGTCTTTGTTTAGACCAGAGCTGGGATATCGTTGCGTCGTAGGACCTGTTCTGTAACGACGTCTTTGCGGTCTGAAACAAAAGAAAACATCGTATTCTACGATTTGTCCCGGAGGAAACCGCTATTTGTATTAATTAAATCCTTAATTAAACGAATTTCCATCACTGTCTTCTCCACCGGGTCCCAGAATGATGAAATGGGTTCTGGAATTTCGACATGGACGTGGAAAATTATACAGGGTGGTCCATTGATAGTGACCGGACCAAATATCTCACGAAATAAGCATCAAACGAAACTCGTCTAGCTTGAACGGGGAAACCAGATGGCGCTATGGTTGGCCGGCTAGATGGCTCTGCCGTAGGTCAAACGGATATCAACTGCGTTTTTTTAAGAATAGGAACCCCCATTTTTTATAACATATTCGAGTAGTACGTAAAGAAATATGAATGTTTTAGTTGGACCACTTTTTTCGCTTTGTGATAGATGGCGCTGTAATAGTCACAAACGTATAAGTACGTGGTAGCAGGTAACATTCCGCCAGTGCGGAATGTACCGTTTAACAATTGCGGAGAAGGTCGATATCGTGTTGATGTATGGCTATTGTGATCAAAATGCCCAACGGGCGTGTGCTATGTATGCTTCTCGGTATCCTGGACGACATCATCCAAATGTCCGGATCGTTCGCCGGATAGTTACTTTCTTTAAGGAAACAGGAAGTGTTCACCCACATGTGAAACGTCAACCACGACCTGCAACAAATGATGATGCCCAAGTAGGTCTTTTAGTTGCTGTCGCGGCTAAACCGCACATCAGTAGCAGACAAATAGCGCGAGAATCGGGAATCTCAAAAACGTCGGTGTTGACAAAGCTACGTCAACATCGATTGCGCCCGTACCATATTTCTATGCACCAGTAATTGCATGGCGACAACTTTGAACGACGTGTACAGTTCTGCCACTGGGCACAAGAGAAATTACGGGACGATGACAGATTTTTTTGCGCGCGTTCTATTTAGCGACGAAGCGTCATTCACCAACAGCGGTAACGTAAACCGGCATATAGTTCAAATGGCTCTAAGCACTATGGGACTTAACATCTGAGGTCATCAGTCCCCTAGACTTAGAACTACTTAAAACTAACTAACCTAAGGACAGCACACACGTCCATGCCCGATGCAGGATTAGAACCTGCGACCGTAGCAGCAGCGCGGTTCCGGACTGAAGCGCCTAGAACCGCTCGGCCACATCGGCCGGCAAACCGGGATAATATGGACAATTGGGCAACGAAAAATCCACGATGGCTGCGACAAGTGGTACATCAACGATCTTGGCGGGTTAATGTATGGTGCGGCATTATGGGGGGAAGGAGAATTGGCCCACATTTTATCGATGGCAATCTAAATGGTGCAACGTATGCTGATTTCTTACGTAATGTCCTACAAGATGTTTCACTGCATGACAGAATGGCGATGTACTTCCAACATGATGGATGTCTGGCACATAGCTCGCGTGTGGTTGAAGCGGTACTGAATAGCATATTTCATGACAGGTGGATTGGTCGTCGAAGCACCATACCGTGGCCCGCACGTTCACCGGATCTGACGTCCCCGGATTTCTTTCTGTGGGGAAAGTTGAAGGATATTTGCTATCGTAATCCACCGCAACGCCTGACAACATGCGTCAGGACATAGTCAATGCATGTGCGAACATTAAGGAAGGCGAACTACTTGCTGCTGAGAGGAATGTCGTAACACGTATTGCCAAATGCATTGACGTTTACAGACATCATTTTGAGCATTTATTGCATTAATGTGGTATTTACAGGTAATCATGCTGTAACAGCATGCGTCCTCAGAAATGATAAGTTCACAAAGGTACATGTGTAACATTGGAACACCCGAAATAAAATGTTCAAACGTACCTACGTTCAGCATTTTAATTTAAAAAACCTACCTGTTACCGATTGTTCGTCTAAAATTGTGAGCCATATGTTTGTGACTATTATAGCGCCATCTATCACAAAGCGAAAAAAGTGGTCCAACTAAAACATTCATATTTCTTTATGTACTACACGAATATGTAATAAATCATGGGGGTTCCTACTAAAAAGAACGCGGTTGATATCGGTTTGACCTATGGTAGCGCCCTGTAGCGGGCCAACCATAGCGCCATCTGGTTTCCCCCTTCAAGCTAGACAAGTTCGTTCCTTGTAGTTTTTTCGTTTGACGCTTATTTCTTGAGATATTTGGCCCGGTCACGATCAATGGACCACCTTATATATACAGGGTGAGTCACCTAACAAAACCGCTGGATATATTTCGTAAACCACATCAAATACTTACGAATCGATTCCACAGACCGAACGTGAGGAGAGGGGCTAGTGTAATTGGTTAATACAAACCACAAAAAAATGCACAGAAGTATGTTTTTTAACACAAACCTACGTTTTTTTAAATGGAACCCCGTTAGATTCGTTAGCACATCTGAACATATAAACAAATACGTAATCAATGCCGTTTGTTGCATTGTAAAATGTTAATTACGTCCGGAGTTATTGTAACCTAAAGTTGACGCTTGAGTACCACTCCTCCGCTGTTCGATCGTGTGTATCGGAGAGCACCGAATTACGTAGGGATCCAAAGGGAACGGTCATGGACCTTAGGTACAGAAGAGACTGGAACAGCGCATTACGTCCACATGCTAACACCATTTTATTGGTCTTTTTCACTGACGCACGTGTACATTACCATGAGGGGTGAGGTGCACGTACACACGTGGTTTCCGTTTTCAAGAGAATAGAGTGTGTCCCGACATGTCAGGCCAATAGATGTTCAATGTGGTGACCATCATTTGCTGCACACAATTGCAATCTTTGGCGTAATGAATGTCGTACACGCCGCAGTACATCTGGTGTAATGTCGCCGCAGGCTGGCACAATACGTTGTTTCATATCCTCTGGGGTTGTAGGAACATCACGGTACACATTCTCCTTTAACGTACCCCACAGAAAGAAGTCCAGGGGTGTAAGATCAGGAGAAACACGGTCGTCATCGTAAACATGTCCCTGTAGATGCTGCTCGCCGACCGTGGCCCGTGTTTGTTATAACACGCAACTGAGCGTCTGGGATTTCAAGAGTCAACGTTAGGTTACAATATCTCCGTATGTAATTAACATTTTACAATGCAACAAAAGGCACTGATTACGTATTAGTTTATATATTCAGATGTGCTAACAAAACTAACGTGGTTCCACTTAAAAAAACGTAGGTTTGTGTTAAAAAACATACTTCCGTGCATTTTTGTATGGTTTGTATTAAACAATTACACTAGCCCCTCTCCTCACGTTCGGTCTGTGGAATCGGTTCGTCAGTATTTGATGTGGTTTACGAAATATATACAGCGGTAACGTTAGGTGGCTCACCCTATCCAGTGATCACTTGCGTGCGGGTGCACATCACTCTCGAATTCTTATGCGAATTGGCGAAATGCCGCGAGTGGTGACGACCGTGGACAAGATTTACTACAACACTAGTGTGTGGATAAGTTGAAAATGTGGATCTGACGGGAGATGTGCTAGGGTAGTTGGTGCAGTTGTAACGACCAGTGTGTCTGGATGCCGCAGTGGTCAGTGCCTTGGCCTAGCAAACAAGAGACGGCGGTTCGAATCACACTCCGCCACAAATTTTCAAGTTTACCCATCGATTTAATCAATGCTCACTGGCCTCTAAAGCCATTAGCTGCCTTCTGCCTTGAAAATAAAATGGCTAGTGTCGGCGCAATCCATCAGCTCACTCGGAAGTGACCGAAAGATATACGGCAAAACATTCAATTGAATATCTGGAGTTTGTGCGGTTTCTAATGCAGTAGACCAAGACACTCCATAATGAATTGATCAATGCCGCAGTTGTGATACTTCACGAGCCACACCTTTATTGATCACAAATATGGATGTTTATGTTTTTGATAGATTGCATATCTTGATTACACGTGAGAATGTTGCAACTGATTGCACTTCACGTAATGTTTCACCTGATACGTAAAAACTGAAGTCGAATGTTGCAGAAAGCCGGCCGCGGTGGCCAAGCGGTTCTAGGCGCTTCAGTCCGGAACCGCGAGACTGCTAAGGTCGCAGGTTCGAAACCTGCCTCGGGTATGGATGTGTGTGATGTTCTTAGGTTAGTTAGGTTTAGGTAGTTCTAAGTTCTAGGAGACTGATGACCTCAGATGTTAAGTCCCATAGTACTCAGAGCCATTTGAACCATTAACCTGAATATTTCGATTTTTCAAGCGTAAATATCAAACGTTTTAACAATACGAGTAATCAGGTGACACATATAATTCATTTTGTTCATCACACTGCAATGTAATTAATCTGGTATAGAATCCTGTGATTGTAACTTTATAAAAATTGTAATGTCAGCAATCCCTGTAAGAATTGCGATCGTAGGAATACGTAACTATCTGGTCGCCTGCGTCCACGTGCCTTTGGCTTAGCCTCAGTCTCAGTCAGTTTGTGGTGCTCGGAAGACTTCTGTACGTGCTGTATTCAACCAGATTTTCTAAAAGTTAAAATTCGAACCATGTGTACAAGATTTATTTGAAAGTCAGAAAACTCCTCGCACTACAGAAACCTGGACCATTTTACGATTGAAAGGATTGTGTGCTCCAAATATATTGTTGAGGGTTAAAAACAGAGTACTTTTAGTATTGGCGTGCTTGTATATGTATGTTCCCTCATAAACTACTGGACCGATTTCAACCAAACTTGGCACACATCCCTTACTGTCATGAAACTATCTCCTTGGGCTAAGAATCACCTGCCTATCAAAGTGTGGGGGTTGAGCGAAAAAGAAACGTAGCCGGTGACTTGCGAATCTCCATACTTTATTGATCTAATATTTGAGAATAAGAGCACTTAGCGACTTGCAACAAACTTTATACATAATTTCAAACCTTTACGAGATATTTTCTTTTGACAGTACCTATAGAATAATGAACAGGAAAATGTTTACAGCTTACAACTTTTCCTCTGATCATACAGTAAAAGCAACGCATGTGGCATGACGTTATACTTTATTACTTCTTTACTACTAACTCTATTCGCGACACAATTAGGGAGAGTATGAACATATGCCACTGAATGTGCCACACTGTATCATTTTTAAATAGCCTGTTTAGGTTTTTATATTGGTAACGCCACATAGCGCTCTATATGAAAATCACTGACTGTGTTGTGTGCAGCCTGTGGCTGGTTTGCATTGGAATTTGCTATTGTAGTGTTGGGCGAGTTGACTGTTAACAGCACATAGCGTTGCGCAGTTGGATGTGAGCCGTTAGCAGTGGTGGATGTGGGGAGAGAAATGGCGGAGTTTTGAGAGCAGATGATCTGGACATGTGTCCATCATAGACAGTAAATTTGTAAGACTGGATGACATGAACTGATATATATATATATATATATATATATATATATATATATATATATATATATATATATATAATGACTTTTGAACACTATTAAGGTAAATACATTGTTTGTTCTTTATCAAAATCTTTCATTTGCTAACTATGCCTATCAGTAGTTAGTGCCTTCCGTAGTTAGAATCTTTTATTTAGCTGGCAGTAGTGGCTCTCGCTGTATTGCAGTAGGTCGAGTAACAAAGATTTTTATGAGGTAAGTGATTCATGAAAGGTATAGGCTATTGTTAGTCAGGGCCATTCTTTTGTAGGGATTTTTGAGAGTCAGATTGTGTTGCGCTAAAAATATTGTGTGTCAGTTTAGTGTTGATCAGAATAAGTAAAGAGCGAAATGTCTGAGTACGTTCAGTTCTGCTCAGCTGTTTGAAAATGAAATAACGTAAGGGGTTTATCAGCACAGCAACTCATTAATTTTTCTGAGGGGACGTTTCATACGTCGACCCTTAACCGAGGATACCTCACTGGAATCTTCTGATTTTTTCTTGTAGTTTGTGTAATTAGTGTACAATTGTTTATTGCTAGAGCGTAATTGTAGAGAGAATTTCCTTTGTAGTTGTAGTTTTTCATTGTTGTACAGTAAAACTGTTGTGGCATGCATTTAGATTTGCACCAAGTATTTCGCAGCTGCGCTTGCAATTAACGAGATATTATTTTCAATGCTATATTCATGTGGTTTTTTTTATTTTGGTCTTCAAATTGTGCTTTTCTGTGTTATCGTGTGAAATATTGTGACAATAATGGCGTGTGAAAAACGTAATACTAGGCTCCAAACTAAACTGA
The DNA here is from genome assembly GCF_023864345.2 of Schistocerca serialis cubense. Taxonomy (NCBI): domain Eukaryota; kingdom Metazoa; phylum Arthropoda; class Insecta; order Orthoptera; family Acrididae; genus Schistocerca; species Schistocerca serialis. The sequence goes on from NC_064641.1 coordinate 423,325,105, forward strand.
GAAATAATAGTAACGACGAGCGTAGCTTATCAGCACCACTGTGTAATGAATTAATAGACATTCAAAGTAGTAATTTGGTAATTGTGCATAGGGAAATGGAGCGGGCGGCAAATAATGGCGTAAACAGTGAAACAAAAAGTGAACAGGGAAGCATTATCGATCGATCGGTCGGCAACAGCTCGCCTCAGGATTTCGAAATGACAGGATACAATCTTGCAAATACTGTAGATTCAGGTTTTGCATCCTCACCGTTTTCTCAAATAAGTCAAGCCACATTTTCTGCTTTTCGAAATGCAGATATTGGCGGTTCAAATGCACTGCCGAATAGCACTGAGGAACATGTTTCAGACACCAGTGCATTGTTATTACAATTAATGAAACAAATGGGACAAAAGCTTCAAAAGTTAGACACAATGGAACAAAATCAAACACAGCAAAAGTTAGACACAATGGAACAAAATCTTCAAAAGTTGGACACAATGGAACAAAATGTTCAAAAGTTAGACGCAATGGAACAAAATCAAAAACAGTCACAGCAACACCTTCAAAAGTTAGACACCACACTTGAACAAACGCGTGAAGGTTTAACTGCTGACTTACTTAAAACCGAATCTAAATGTCAAAAAGTCTGTAATGATGTAAAAACACAAATTTGTGAGCATTTTCAACCTATTTTTTCGCGTCATGAAAATGCATTACAGAATCACGAAGCAGCCATAAAAGAACTGCAAACTATTGTTCATGAAAATCACGACACCTTGCAAGCTAAAATTGACTCAGTTGCATCTACTGATTCGGTTATGCAACCTGTAAAAGCTCAGGAAAACTTAAAGGACACAGTAGATACGATTTCAACACAAATGGACACTCTGAAACTTGGTTCAGAAAAACACATTGGGAAATCAGTTCATTATGGGAGAAAGTAGCCGAACTTTCGCATCAGTTCACTGACTTATCTACAAAGGTAGATGATGATCTGAATGACACAAGACCCGTAGCGTTAAATGACACAGACTCGCATTCGGGAGGACGACGGTTCAATCCCGTCTCCGGCCATCCTGATTTAGGTTTTCCGTGATTTCCCTAAATTGCTTCAAGCAAATGCCGGGATGGATCCTTTGAAAGGGCACGGCCGATTTCCTTTCCCATCCTTCCGTAACCCAAGCTTGCGCTCCGTCTCTAATGACCTCGTTGTCGATGGGACGTTAAACACTAATCTCCTCCTCCTCCTCCTCCTCCTTAAATGACACAGAGGAATACGAACAAATTAGGAAAATCAAACAAAATCAGAATCAAAGTAATACGCAACACAGAAGAGAAATCCGGGAAGTACAAGATCAGATGGCACAAATAACACAAGAATTACGTATTTCAGAGGAGACTCGCGCTCCAACACGGGAAGAGGGACATAGAAATACGGACACAGCGACAAAATAATAACACAGGGCACTTCGGAAATTATGAAAGAAATTGGCAAGGTACATCTAATTTTGAAATGGAACCTCCGAAACGAAGTAACAATGACCGATATGCGACTCGCCGACATGATGATTTTGTCGATAAGCTGTTCATTACTACACGTAAATTCAAAACATTTAAGAATTGTGGCAACGACATTCATCCACAAGCATGGCTCCATCAATTCTCTCATTGTTTTCCTCCCAACTGGTCATTGGAGCACAGGTTAGAATTTATGTGTGGCTACTTAGAGAATGAACCAGCTGTAAGAATGCGATCGGTCATTCACGATTGTCACAGTGAAGGAGAATTTTATCATGCCTTCCTCTCAGCACATTGGTCTCAAGCTACACAAGACCAAGTAAAACATAGCATCATAATGATGAAACATTTCCAACAATCTGAATTTTCCAGTCTTGTCAAATATTTCGAAGACATGTTACATAAGAATCTGTATCTTTCAAACCCAGACAGCCCCTCAGAACTCATCCGCATTTGCTTAATCAAATTGCCTGAACATTTACGAAATATTATTTTGGCGGGACGTTGCAAAGACGACATTGACGCTTTTCAGGGACTGTTACAAGAACTGTAAATTGACACTGACAATCGCGGAACTCGAAAACAGGAGCACAACAATTACAGGTCACATCCGTCACAATTCCGCGATGACAGAAATGATAACTGGACACGACAAGGCTATTCTTACAACGTAAATCGTGACCAAAACAGACACCACCCATAAGAAAAACCGTTGGCAGAGTAGTAATAATTACAGGGAAAGATCACCTCTCCTCGGTAGTGACTATCACAGAGACAATCAGAGAAACAGACAATATGGGAACCAAAATAATTATTATGAAGGTGGACAGAATAACTTCAGACACATCAGTCCGCCACTCAGTTATGACTCATGGAGAAGTTCTCCACCACGTGACCGACAAGAAATTAATTACAGAAGTAACCGACATGACGACAAACGATATAATCATAACGGCAGACCTGAATTTCATCAGAACTGGCGGGATTCAAACAGGGCAGGGTCCTCTCGACAAGGTGAATTTGTAGAAGTTAGATCTCCAAATCCCAATAATGACGCGCACCAACAAAGAGACAATAGGCAATGACTCACACCGCTGGCAGCCACAAAATGTACTTATGAAGCTGATGACGTAGCTGCCGTGGCTAGTAGTTACGTAAAAATGGAAGACATTAGGGACATCTTACTCCAGGAAGACGACGTAAAACATAACAACATTGCATATCCTGTAATTCACATTACAGTAAATGACGTAAAATTTACTGCAGTACTTGACTCTGGCAGTCCCATGTCAGTAATTAGTGAAACAGCCTTTAGCAAATGCAACAAATCGAATGATTGCCCCACACTTCCGTTACGTAAGATTAAATTACAAGGTGCAATCGTTGGAAAAAGTGTAGATGTACGCCAACAAACTAACTTAGAATTCTTTTGTCAAAGCCACAGCTTCTCTATGAACTTTCTTATTTTTGCATTATTGTCGACGGAAATTATATTGGGAGTAGACATTTTGAATGAATACAAAGCAATCTTAAACTTTCACGATGCTGAAATAAATTTAGAGAAAGAAGGTAAGTCAATAGCTTTGAAATTTGAAGATTGGCTCCCAAACCATGACGAGGAAATCAATAGGCTTTACCTTATGTTAGACAACAGACACTAATAATCACTCTGCAAGTACTGACAGGGATGATATCGACGGCATATTTGATACTAATGAGTTAATTCAAAATAAAATTCAGACAATTGAGAGATCTAATGACACTGATAGGCAGGATCTTTTTGAGATTTTAGAAGCACATTCCAAAGTTTTTACTCACAAAATAGGAACAATCAAGGGATTTAAATACCAATTTCGTGTTCGTGAGCATACTAAATTTTGTGTTAGACCATACGTAATTCCAGCACATTATAGGGACCGTGTTAGAGCAGAAATACAATCTATGCTTGACGAGGGCATTATTGAGCCTGCAGTAAACTCATACAACAATCAATTACATGTTTGTTGAGAAAAAAAATGGATCGATCAGGTTTGTCTTAGATTCGAGACAAATCAATACTACCATCATTCCTGAAACAGACAGGCCGCACACGTTGGAAGAACTTCTTCAAAATTTTAATGGTGTAAAAGTGTTGTCTTCTATTGATCTCAGATCCAGCTTTTATCAGTTCGAACTTCATCCAGAATGTAGAAAATACACAGCCTTTCTTTGTTTCGGCGTTTGTTATCAATTTCGGTTTGAACATTTCTTCGGCAGCATTCATTCGTGGGCTAAATTCCATATTACCTGAGTACTTAAAACGTCACATCACCTTATACGTGGACGATTTTCTGATAACAGAAGCCTCGTGGCAACAACATAATCGCATCCTCAACAGCGTGTTACACATTTTTGCAGAATCTGGAATTACAGTTAACTTGGAAAAGTCTGAAATCGGTAGGACAAAGGTGAAGTTTTTGGGACATATTATTTCTTCTGGAGGCATTCAGCCGGATCCAGAAAAGTTAGAAGCAATCAGAGCCATTCCAGTTCCATCCACAAAAAACAAGTATGCAGTTTTTTAGGTCTTGTAAATTTTTACCGTCCTTTTCTGAACATGCAAATTCTAGTTACACCAAAACTTTGTTCTCTCACGGGAAAAAATACTATTTGGAACTGGGACGAACAGGTACAGTTGGAATTCAATTCTTTGAAAGAATCGCTACTTAATGCGCCAATATAAGCTCATCCAGATCTGTCACAAGATTTCTGCTTTAGCACAGATTCTTCTAAAGTCGGTCTTGGTGCCCATTTATTTCAAGAAGCCATAGAAAATTATACTACTGTTCAGAAAACCATTGCTTTTGCTACCCGAGTGCTAACAAAATCTGAAAAAAATTATTCCGTTACTGAATTAGAAGCTTTAGCTATCGTTTGGGCATTTAACAAATTCCGTATTTTCCTTTCTGGTAAGCACGTAAAAGTATACAGTCATCATCGTGCATTACAATTTCTTATGTCTTCAAAATTAAATCATGACAGGTTAAAACGTTGGGCATTGTTTCTGCAAGAATTCCACTTCACAATAGTCAACATTCCCGGCAAGGAGAACATTGTTGCGGACGCACTGTCACGCGCACCGGCTGGGCTTGAGAAACGTAACACAGAGGGCAACCTCGAGAAAAATTTCAGTATTCTTTACATTCAAAAAGTCGCCTTCGAAAACTTCATCACCACATAAAGGACATTGCTCATGAACAAGATAAAGTTCCAATTTCGAAAGACATCAAAAGTAAATGGCATGAAAAGACACACACACAGATTGGGCATTATTATCTGGTTAGAAACAACATACTCTTCAAATGCTGCACTGTTGATGACAAGCTATGGTTACTTTGCATTCCTGATGATTATGTTAATAAGGTCATTTGGTACATTCATTTCAGACACGCACATTTTGGTCCACGAGAATGTTATCATATTCTTCGAACGACTTGTTATTTTAACAATATGGAAAAGAAAATTCGAAGAGTCTTTTCTATTTGTAAACTTTGTCAAAAGGCTAAACCATCTACTATCTCACATCGTGATCCATTGTTTTCTATCATTCCTTCTAAATTAAAAGAATTTGCTGCTGTTGATCTCTTGGGACCCTTGTCAGAACATCGAATGGATTTTCGTACGTTCTAGTCGCTGTTGAACTTACTTCAAAATTTGTTCCTTTCACACCGTTACGTAAAGCCACTGGACGGTCTGTATCCAGCAACTTCGTTAAAAATTTCTTACGTGAAATTGGCCACGTTGCTAAAGTCATTTCAGATAACGGACCGCAATTCAGATCTGATGTTTGGTCACGCATGCTTCGGAATCATAAAATCAAACCTATTTTTATTTCATTGTACTGACCACATTGTAACCCGTCTGAACAGAGTATGAAAGAAATCAATAAGCTTTGCAGACTTTATTGTCACAGAAAGCATCAGCATTGGGACTGATATTTACACTTATTTCAAAACGTGCTGAATGAAATGCCTCATGACTCCACTGCTTAACCACCTATTCTTGTACTGAAGAGTGATGAACCACCGAACAGAATCAGAGAGCTTGTACCTTTTCCGAATACACGTAAACTTCGACACAAAGACATAATTGATTTGGCTATTAAAAATATAAATCCTGCTGCAGACAAAAGGAGAAAACTACACGGCAAAGCAAATGCAAAGAAACTATATATTGGTCAGAAAGTTCTCATTAAAGCTCATTCATTGTCACATAAGGAGAAACACTTGAGTCACAAATTCTTTCTGGTTTACAATGGACCTTACAGAATCCGACGAATACCACATGATAACTGCGTTGAAGTTGAAACTCTGCGTACTAGGAAGAGTAAAGGTTTACACCACATTTCACATATAAAACCGTTTATTGAAAGATAATCTGTTTTTTAACTTTGTCTTTGCCATAAAACTTTCCACTTCACGTTACTAGTATGCTTTGTCACACTTAGAAACTGTTAACATGCAACAATGTTTGAAGCTAAATATCCAGTCAAGAACCAAGTGAATTTATTTAAACAGAAATTACGAATGCATTGTTATAGTGAACAGACGACACAGTGTTGTTATTTGTACATTCTTGCTTGTTAATTGCACGATTATGTAACGACTATATGGCTTACATACTTAGAACATATAGTGCTAATGAGATTTTAATGCAACATTTTGGTTTACTTGAAAACACATTCTTTATTTGAAGTACTTTCTGTGAGATTAAAGATGACTTAGTATTTGGTTTCTTTGACAGCTACACGGTTATATCACGACGCTACTACTGAATAACACAATTTATATTATTGCTTTTGCACTGTACCTGTTTTATATGTGCACAGTTTTTCTGAATCGTTCTGGAAAGTAAAACATGTTTTAGTAGTAGCTACAATGAGACAGCCTTTTTCGTAGGACAACAATAAGTTACAGTGTAGTACTTTCTTGATAACGATGCTGTAAGTAATAACTGCGATATCTATACGCATAGCAATTCACTTTGCTTATTACGAGGTAAGTAAATAGACTTCTATAGAACTTTGCTTATGGACGACGATAATTACGACACTTGGCACATTTTTTACCCTTAAGTAGTGACAGAGATTGTCTTACAACAAGATGCACAGTTTAGCACTACAGTACAGGTATTTGAGTGATTTATTTTGTACTTAAAACATTTATATTTAAAGATTTTTGAATTACAATGATGCAAAGGTTTTCTGTGATACATTTCATTCCATTGCTGTAATCTGCAACAGCTGAGGGTATAAGTACATTAATCCTCAGTGGGGGTACACGCTTACTTTGTGTACCATGTGTTTGGCAAGCACAAGGAGCCCTAGCTAATATGGTATTTGCCTATACAACTTTACACATCGGTACCATATTTCTCTAACACATAAATTACACAGCTATCAGATCATTTAACTGAGAGAGACAAACATTTTTTTACTACATCAATGACAGATGTTTACGTAATTACACAGTTGGATAACTTCACACTTATGAAATTGTATTTTGTTTGTACTTTGTGAATTCTTCATATTTTTTTGGAAGCATTGTGATACTATGAGAGCTTTGAATGATGTATTTGGCATGGGATCATGATTTTTAAAGTACGTTGAGGTAGATGACATTATTGAAATGAGCAGAGAATTTTTCTTAGGTTTTGAAATTATTGGAGGAAGCTACGACGATTTTGAGATTTGACTGAGGTGTTATGATGTTATTATTACAACGACAATGTGTATTATGCTGTTGAGGTATGTTTATGATCAATAAGCTGATGCTACCGTACATGAGGAATATGATTATGTGTTTATATGTATATGAATAATGAGTAGTGGTTAGGGACCCTGATTTGTGGAAAAGGATGTTGGAAACCAAGAATAGTACTTTAAGAATTATGAAATGTGTGTACATGCATGAATGTATCACAATGCCACCGAAAATTTTTTGGACACTGTTATATTTATAGGATTTTGTTTCTACACATTTGCAACGAAAATTCTCGACCTGTGAAATTTTTATATGAGACTGTCGCTGCTGTCGTAAATATTTTGGTAAGGAAGTTAAGTGACCTCCACGTAATGCATCATGAGCGCCCAGCTGTGCCACCTGCCTGGAGAAAAAGCCATTAGGTGGAGAAAAAAAAGAGACCATTAACCTCTCTATTGACATTCCTTTCTAGAAAGCATCGCAAATACGACACGCTCGAACTTGAAAACATAGGATTACACTATGGAGCTCTTAATTTATGATATTTACTAAAATGCCTAATGAAATGATGAGAAACATTTTACATCTATTGTCTGTGTAGTTGAGAGATTGCTCATTTTGTTTAATACCTAGTTTCTAGCTGCACTGCAGCATTGGTTAAAATAAAATTTTATAGATGTACTAATATATATATTATATGCCTACAGATCCAGCGAATAATAACTTTATGATCTACTTAAAAAAAACGAAGGAGCACAAAAAGACATTTCCCTTCACAGGAAATGCATACATGAAATTTTTTTGAATGGCTGGGTAACTTGTTTCATAGAGTAATTTATTGTGGTGCATCACTCTAGTGTTAAGTTCTGATGTAGGTGTTAGACATTTCCTATTTTTACTATAATATTTTTTCTGCTTGAGCTTTGCCATGTTTAGGTATAAGTTATAGCATTTGCTGCTGCTGTTTGCCAGGCACAGTGTACTCAATTTAACTTTGTATTACTCTGTTAAGCCAGTTTTACTACTGATTTATTTTTCTTGTTTGCTGCACATTGCCTTATATTGGTTTTTAAGGTTACATTTGCTTTGATAATTTAGATATACTGCTGCTTGCTTTGCCAATTCGCATTTTTTTGTCATTGCTGTTTGTGTTAATTGTTTTGTACCGCTGCATTGCCTCGTCCCTTAGTTTATGTATCTGAGCTCAGTACATTTAAGATCACTTAAGAGGGGGGTTACTATATAAGAAACTAACTATGGAGAATAGGGAAAGAATGCATCGAGAAGTTATATGAAAAAGATTTGGGCCAAAATGAGTATTGTACAATGAGAAATAATTATTTTGAAAGAAATATGAATAGAATACAAAGAGCAGGTATAGATAGGACTATTTGGTAATAATGATGAATGAAGGGAGATCTCCAAGAAGTAAAGAAAGTTTTGTTTGCAAAATACTGCAGTAAAACAAACCCTGTCCTTTCCTTTTGGGTTATGCCGCTATGTGTTTGAATACTCTTGTGTATTTGTGTTTTTCCTGTCTTTATGTGTTTAGCTAATAAGATTTATGTCGTAAAATTTTTCTGATACTCAGCTACATTCACTATGATGAGGAATACTATTATCCTCAAATTTAATTTGCATTTATAATATGTTATTTACCTTGTAAAGATGTTTAGACATTATTTATTCTGTTTTGTTTAAATGTTCACGAGTGAAGTTGATGTTTCAAAAGTTATTCTGACCTTTTATGTATTTACTTATGTCATAATTCTTGTAACACTGATGTATATGTTATTTCGATTCCTTTGTAAAGCCCGTATTACCACAAATGTTATTTGTATTGTTACGTTCTTTAATTATGTATTTTGTACCATTGTAATTGTATCCTCATATCGTAAATTTAAAATTGTAATTGACACCAGTTCATAAAATTAAGTATCTTGTAAGCATTCATTTCACTGCACACATTTCTGTTGGTCATAGTATATGCACAATATGTGAGAGGTTGGGACTGTTAGTGTTTGGAGATGTGTTAATAGTTCAGCAAGGGGCTGATTAACAGCATTGCTGGTTCTAAAGACAATTCCAAAAACTTTGTGAGTGCACAAGTCGTGGTTTATGGAGTTGCTGTATTGTCTGCAAGACTCTTCAATGGTGTTTGTGCACCTGCACAGTCACAACGGATGGCTGCTAGCCATCTCTACAAGGACTACAGTGGGTCTGCACCTTTGATGGCCCACCAATACCATAATTTCTACAAGGACTGCAGTGGGTCTACACCTTTGATGACTCACCAGTACCAATATTTCTATAAGGAGTGCAGTGGGTCTGCATCTCTGGTGGCCCACCAATACCATAATCTCTATCAGGACTACAGTGGGTCTGCTCTGTGATGACCTACCTACCAATCTTACCAATATTCTTCAAAACTTCAGTGACTCTGCAGTGGGTTTGTTCTGTTGTGACCCATTACCTGTCTGCATGTCAAGAGCCAGCACTGTCATCCTGTTGGAAGGACAACACTACTTCTTCAAAACTGCATGGAAATCCACTACTTCTGTGTGCATTTTCTTTTAGTGTCCACACTTTGAGAAAAAAAAAACACTGCGATTTTACTGTGATGAATGATCAAGACTGTCTTTATGGACTGTGAGAAAATTTTAGCTTTTGACCAACATTGTATCAATAAGTGTGCGCATTTGATTTCTTTGTTATTGTAAATATGAAAAATTTCTTCAAATCTGTATTGGCCACTGCCCAAAACAATTTCTAATATTTTTTGTAGGGAGCATGGACTGTTTAGGTTTTCATATTGGTAACGCCACATAGCGCTCTATATGAAAATCACTGACTGTGCTGTGTGCAGCCTGTGGCTGGTTTGCATTGGAATCAGCTACTGTAGAGTTGGGCAGTTGGCTGTTAACAACGCATAGCGTTGCGCAGTTGGATGTGAGCCGTTAGCAGTGGTGGATGTGGGGAGAGAAATGGCGGAGTTTTGAGAGCAGATGATCTGGACATGTGTCCATCAGAGACAGTAAATTTGTAAGACTGGATGTCATGAAGTGATATATATATATATATATATATATATATATATATATATATATATATATAATGACTTTTGAACACTATTAAGGTAAATACATTGTCTGTTCTGTATCAAAATCTTTCATTTGCTAACTATGGCTATCAGTAGTTAGTCCCTTCAGTGGTTAAAATCTTTTATTTAGCTGGCAGTAGCGGCGCTCTCTGTATTGCAGTAGGTCGAGTAACAAAGATTTTTGTGAGGTAAGTGATTCATGAAAGGTATAGGTTATTGTTAGTCAGGGCCATTCTTTTGTAGGGATTTTTGAGAGTCAGATTGTGTTGTGCTAAAAATATTGTGTGTCAGTTTAGTGTTGATCAGAATAAGTAAAGAGCGAAATGTCTGAGTACGTTCAGTTCTGCTCAGCTGTTTGAAAATCAAATAACGTAAGGGGTTTATCAGCATAGTAACTCATTCATTTTTGTAAGGGGACGTTTCACATTGTATGACACATAGTTCAGGATGTAATGCGTGTAAAACTGCCGCTATCATGCATGTCGTTTAAATTTTTAATTCTTTGCTACTGATTCTGATGACAATAGATTCCGCAGATAGTATAGACATATGCTGATGAATGTACCTACAATATAATGTCATTGTATGACACATAGTTTAGCACAAGTCCTGACGCTGTGTGATACGGTTGTGGATGCACAACTATATACAATGACCTGGAGCACTCTGGGTGTCTCTGCTGCTGACTGATACACACTGAAATAAGTAAATAATTTTATTGGTCTGAAGATGACTTATCAATGAGCTTAAATTAGGTATTAAGAAAGGCAGTTTTATTATTTGACTTATGATTTTTATCCACACATTTCAACATTACAGATCGCCTGTCTACCTATTTGACAGTGTCGCACAACAACATTATACTTAGCATTCTGATACAGCTGCGTGCCTGTGGATTAGTCGATTAGACTCGAGAATATGAAGATATATAAAGGAAATCATGTTTCTTCGTCGCCAATGAAATAGAAGTAGTAGGTGTTTCATGGCAAGGCTAAGTCAGGTCTTGACCTCGACTCTGTGGAATTACGATACTGTCAAATTAAATGATACGAGTAAACCGCTAAAGTTTGGTAACCGATGTAGAGTTTTATTGACCCGAGCGAAAAATTATCCGGTACAGATTTTTTTTTGTTGCCTTTCGAACCATGCTGCCTCTCTCGTGGCAACGGATAAAGCTTTCACAAAACAGCAGTACGACCGATAATTACGTTTATTTGTCTACCTTCTTCCAAAATTTGAACCCATTCGCACAAGTCTGATACATGGAGATAGCGTGGGTAAAAAAGACAAAAAAGTGTATAATTCGAAAGAACCTAGGTTTTTGAAAGCGAGTTTTCAAATTAATTCTCTCTCAGTGATCTCACCAGCACCGAAACGGAATATAACAGAGAGAAAGCCGAAATACTGAATTCGGTCTTCCGAAGTTGTTTCACCGCGGAAGATCGTAACACTATCCCTCCTTTCAATCATACGAACATAGAAATGGCAGATATTGAGATAACCGATCGTGGAATTGAAAAGCAGCTACAGTGCATTAGTAGTGGAAAGGCTTCAGGACCAGATGAGATACCTATAAGATTCTATAAAGATGATGCGAAAGAACTTACTCCCCTCCTAGCAGTAATTTATCGTAGATCACTTGAGCAACGAAAGGTACCTAACGACTGGAAAAAAGGGCAGGTCATCCACGTTTTTAAGAAAGGCCGTAAGACAGATCCACACAATCATAGACCTATATCGTTGACGTCAATCTGTTGTAAAATTGTGTGACATGTTTCATGCTCAAGAATTATGACGTTCTTGAAAAATGAACAGCTCCTCTATAAAAATCAACATGGATTCCGCAAACAGAGATCCTGCGAAACTCGACTCGCTCTGTTCCTTCATGAGATTCACAGCGCAGGGGCACAACGGCGCTCAAGCTGATGCGGTGTTCCTTGATTTCAGTAAGGCATTTGACACCGTACCGCACTGCCGTTTAATGAAAAAAAAAATACGAGCTTACGGAGTATCGGAGCAGACCTGCGATTGGATACAAGACTTTCTTGCAGATAACACGTCGCTCTTAACGAAACTAAATCGACAGATGTAAAGGTAATATCCGGAGTAGTCCAAATTTTGAAACGATTCGTTCAAGTTTAAAAACAAGATGTGGCACGCTTCCCACAAAAACTTACGTTTTGCATCCGAACGGTGCGCATACAGATAGTGCATTAATTTCAACCCAGTTAAAATCAGTTGAAAAAGGAATTAATCGATTGGCAGAATTTGTCTGGCCGCCAGCTCCAGTTCGTCATTCAATTCTTGCTTAATATTTTGTAACATAGCTACAGTAGGACAGGAGTTCGAATGGCTTTACAAATGGCCACTGGACCGAGATAAACCAAAACCTTTTGCTTCATGTTTCTGGATTAAATAGGAGTCGAGCCCCAAGATGCCCTAAACCAAGAGTCTGCGCGCTATTTTCTCAAACTTATTTGTAAAGTGGTAAAGTGTTACTGTACATCGAGTATGACGTTCTTACGTGTTTGGATGAGAAAGGTTTGTCTTCAAATACGTAAAATGATCTAATGACTTTGTTTATTTACATTTTAGATACTGCTCACATAACATTTCGTCGAATGCCTCATTATTTTTTCTGTGGCCGCTTACGAAAACAAGCATGTGTTATATTGCTGACAATGCATCTTCATTCAACCTTGTGAATGGACACTGCACTCATTGTATTAACTGCTATGTACTTGGCTTCAGTGCACGTTCTACTTACTTTATTAAAACGTGTTCGTGTGCTTTACGCTATTTTACTTTACGTGCATTTTTCTGTACCATTTCGGATTTGAAGCTGTCTGATTTCTCAGCCGAAACTAGTAACCAATGACTGTTGAATTATTACGAACTAGACTACTAAATAACTGTAAGCAAAAGCCTTTTACTTTCAACATTTTCATAGATCGCTTACCACCACCATGACCATGTCGGGAAATAACAGATCTGTACAGCAGGTGTGTCACAGGCTGGATGTTGTCAATATTTGTGTCGGCAGAGACGTTACTGAATTTCAGTGATCTCGAGCTGCGACGTCTCGTGGGGCGTAGCTGGGGCATGGGTGGATCTGACGGATCAAGGATGGTATTAGCGGCTTCGGCGTGTCTGCCCCAGCTCTGTCAACAAAACAATTGCCAATTGATGAGATCATGGGTTCTGTCTATCTCTATACATGGTGCTTTTCGTATGATTATTCCTTCTTATTAATGTTCATTAGATGAAGTGCGAGGATTCAGCAACAACAATCACCTCGAACTTCGCAGGTAATAGAAAAATCTTCACAAATTATAATAACTCTGTTGTAGCAATTTTATTAATATTGTACGTTGTGCTCATTTCTCGTATTTTACTTTTATAATATTTGAAGATTTACGTTGGAATGCAGAAGAAGAAAGATTTCACAAAGATAAATTTCTTCCTACGAAGTAGTCGGCAGTTATTTCATCACACAATACTGATTCTTTCGTCGATAAACAAAAAATACATTCTTTTTGCTCTCAATATTGTCTAGTTCCAAAGGAAGCATTTCTTGTACGTTTCAGTTTACTTTGTTGTAACGTTCTGAACACTTTCCCATTACGTGAAACGAATACTGTTTTCCAGAAGCAAGAAAAATCACCTCAAAATACTGCATGGAGGCTTAATTATTATGCAATAATTTTAGTAGCTGTGTGTCCAGTTACGAAGTCTCGTAACCGGTTGGCCCTGACTAGTATTAGTACGCAATATGACTGCATAAAATAACAATAGAGAATGAAAGGAAATTTCCGTTAACACAATTGATTAATTAAGTCCCCTGCAACTATAAAAGCTACGAAACAACAAAGCACAAGTGTAACTATTCTGTGTGTGGTAGTGTGATTCAACGTACATGTATCTGGCACGGTTCTTCCTCAATACGGCAAGAAATTTTAAACACCATTTACAATGAACTGATGGAAAAACCAGAAATATTATAATTGCACATAGAAACCAGAATTACAGGTCCAATACATGAACACGAGCCAGATGCTTTGTTGACTGAACCTGTGACCAAGAGTCAATGTCATTAAGGAAGTGTAAATTAAAATTTTTTTACCTCCATATATATTGACGAAAAATACACTGTGATCATTGCAACATCTTCCATCTATACATTACACCAACCGAACAGCATCTACTGTCTCGCCCAACAGAAGAACAACTGCACACAACATCCTCTCAAATAGTACTGCTCTCGACATCCTCTCAACAAGCACTGCCCACGACAACCTCCGAACTACTACCGCACCAGTGGAGACGGCGGAATAATAATCTTTGGCGCAATCTCTGGCGCTGTGACTCAGTGCAGCCACCTTTCGTATGCCCCTCCTCCACGGGCTAGAATTTGATGGTATTCTTGCCAGTATTGGTGGTGAAAATACCACCAAATTCGTCCAAAAACTGCAGACAAAATTAAAAGATGATATTAATAAGAAATATCACATAACTAAATAAATTTTAGCTTTGCACTGGCCCTTCAATAACCTAATATATAAAATAGAGTAAGGAATACAAATGCTTGCATACATGTGATTTCACATAATAGTTTACACAAGTATCATTTGTCGGAGTGGTTAAACAACTCAATCAATGGCACCAGCAAAGACGAATAGGTGCAGGTAAGTCTCATAACATTTCATAAACAGTAGATACACAAAAAATCAGTTTATACAAATATTCACATAAAATCTTTTCAATAGTTCAATAAACAAGTAGCACTCCTCAGAGTAGTTGACAGTTCCAACAGTAGCACCCAGCAATTGTCAACAGGTGCAAATAGCAGTCCCATAATATTTCATCAGCAGTATTGAAACAGCTCCAACAGTGGCACCCAGCAACGGCGAGCAGGCGCAGACACCAACAAGTGGCATTATCTCAGTAGCAGCAGTTCCATCAGTGGCACCCAGCAATGTTGAACAGGTGCACACAGCAAAAAGTGACATCATTTCAGTAGAAGCTGTTGCATCAGTGGCACCCAATAATGTTGAATAGGTGCAGACACCAACAAGTGACATCAATTCATTAGAAGCAGTTCCAACAGTGGCACCCAGTAATGTTGAACAGGTGCAGACAGCAACAAGTGACATCATCTCAGTAGAAGCAGTTCCATCAGTGGCACCCAGCAATGTTGACAGGTGCAGACAGCAACAAATGACATCTCATCACTGGTTTAGCAGTTCCAACAGTGGCACCCAGCAATGTTGAACAAGTGCAGGTAACAGTCCATACTATTCACTATCAATAATTAAACAGCTCATCAGAGTTCATCAGCAGAAATTAAACATTTGCAAGTGGCACCCATCAATGATAACAGGTGCAAGCACAAACAATAGTTTGAATGCACACACAATTCTTTTTACAAAATTATTATCAATGCTTTTACACTGAACTTACAAATTATAATAAACACACAAATGATATCAGATAATTGTCATATTAACTATTACAAATACACAAATATCAGTAAACCTATAATATTTATGGGTGTCAGTGCAAGCCACAACAAACAAGTAAAATAATATTTAGGAGGTAGGTCGGTACCAATTATTTGGGATTAGGAAAGGAAAACACACAAAATATACTCATCATCTCTGTAATTGAATAGTGTTAACTGTGTAAACGCAAGTCTGTCAAAATTTGATGTTCAACATGTGTATCAAGTAGTAGTGGCAACAGTGTATAACAGTCTATTGTCAACGTCATAGTCATCATGTCAAGACCAATGTTTGACAAGCCAAATCAAAATGTATGGTTGCTGAACAGCTGTCAGTGCGCAAAGATATGCAAATACTTCCTCTCTCCAAAAAAAAAGTGTATCCTGCTTATTGATATAACAAAGCTTGTGTGTAGACAATCTTCCTTCCACTTGAGGTTCTAGTCTGCCATCTTCATGCTCCTTGTTGCATATAAACCAACAAAAAAAATATGTTCCTCACTTACTTTACCTCTTATCCACCAAAACTCCAATAATCATCAGCATCACATAATCTTAATACTTCAATAATACCTCTTACGTCGATACATCCATGGATAGGGACTGCAACTGCTGTGTTCGGATGCAGGCTGAGTTGGCATCCCTTCGCTCCCAGCTTCAGGCAGTGTTGGCTTCGGTCACACAGCTTGAGGCTGTTGCCAATGGGCATCACTGTGGGGGTCCGGATGGGGGATTGTCGGGGATGGCCAGCTCGTCCCACGCATCCCCTGATCGGACTACGACTGTGGTTGCCCGGGATACTGCCCGCATTGAGGCTGATCCCTCACCTGTGGTAGAGTGGGAGGTCGTTTCAAGGTGTGGCAGGGGGCGAAAGACATTCCGGAGGGCTGAACGGAAAGCCTCTCCAGTTTGTCTGACGAACCAGTTTCAGGCTCTGTCTCAGGCTGATACTGATCTTCGGCCTGACATGGCTGCTTGTCCTGTTCCAGAGGTTGCCCCTCAGTCTGCAAGATCCGGGCAGTTGCAGAGGGTGGGCTTACTGGTAGTTGGGAGCTCCAACGTCAGGCGCGTAATGGGGCCCCTTAGGGAAATGGCAGCAAGAGAGGGGAAGAAAACCAATGTGCACTCCGTGTGCATACCGGGGGGAGTCATTCCAGATGTGGAAAGGGTCCTTCCGGATGCCATGAAGGGTACAGGGTGCACCCATCTGCAGGTGGTCGCTCATGTAGGCACCAATGATGTGTGTCGCTATGGATCGGAGAAAATCCTCTCTGGCTTCCGGCGGCTATCTGATTTGGTGAAGACTGCCAGTCTCGCTAGCGGGATGAAAGCAGAGCTCACCATCTGCAGCATCGTCGACAGGATTGACTGCGGACCTTTGGTACAGAGCCGAGTGGAGGGTCTGAATCAGAGGCTGAGACGGTTCTGCGACCGTGTGGGCTGCAGATTCCTCGACTTGCGCCATAGGGTGGTGGGGTTTCGGGTTCCGCTGGATAGGTCAGGAGTCCACTACACGCAACAAGCGGCTACACGGGTAGCAGGGGTTGTGTGGCGTGGGCTGGGCGGTTTTTTAGGTTAGATGGCCTTGGGCAAGTACAGAAAGGGCAACAGCCTCAACGGGTGCGGGGCAAAGTCAGGACATGCGGGGACCAAGCAGCAATCGGTATTGTAATTGTCAACTGTCGAAGCTGCGTTGGTAAAGTACCGGAACTTCAAGCGCTGATAGAAAGCACCGAAGCTGAAATCGTTATAGGTACAGAAAGTTGGCTTAAGCCAGAGATAAATTCTGCCGAAATTTTTACAAAGGTACAGACGGTGTTTAGAAAGGATAGATTGCATATAACCGGTGGTGGAGTGTTCGTCGCTGTTAGTAGTAGTTTATCCTGTAGTGAAGTAGAAGTGGATAGTTCCTGTGAATTATTATGGGTGGAGGTTACACTAAACAACCGAACTAGGTTAATAATTGGCTCCTTTTACCGACCTCCCGACTCAGCAGCATTAGTGGCAGAACAACTGAGAGAAAATTTGGAATACATTTCACATAAATTTTCTCATCATGTTATAGTCTTAGGTGGAGATTTCAATTTACCAGATATAGACTGGGACACTCAGATGTTTAGGACGGGTGGTAGGGACAGAGCATCGAGTGACATTATACTGAGTGCACATCCGAAAATTACCTCGAGCAATTAAACAGAGAACCGACTCGTGGAGATAACATCTTGGACCTACTGATAACAAACAGACCCGAACTTTTCGACTCTGTATGTACAGAACAGGGAATCAGTGATCATAAGGCCGTTGCAGCATCCCTGAATATGGAAGTTAATAGGAATATAAAAAAAGGGAGGAAGGTTTATCTGTTTAGCAAGAGTAATAGAAGGCAGATTTCAGACTACCTAACAGATCAAAACTAAAATTTCTGTTCCGACACTGGCAATGTTGAGTGTTTATGGAAAAAGTTCAAGGCAATCGTAAAATGCGTTTTAGACAGGTACGTGCTGAGTAAAACTGTGAGGGACGGGAAAAACCCACCGTGGTACAACAACAAAGTTAGGAAACTACTGCGAAAGCAAAGAGAGCTCCACTCCAAGTTTAAACGCAGCCAAAACCTCTCAGACAAACAGAAGCTAAACGATGTCAAAGTTAGCGTAAGGAGGGCTATGCGTGAAGCGTTCATTGAATTCGAAAGTAAAATTCTATGTACCGACTTGACAGAAAATCCTAGGAAGTTCTGGTCTTACGTTAAATCAGTAAGTGGCTCGAAACAGCATATCCAGACACTACGGGATGATGATGGCATTGAAATAGAGGATGACACGCGTAAAGCTGAAATACTAAACACCTTTTTCCAAAGCTGTTTCACAGAGGAAGACCACACTGCAGTTCCTTCTCTAAATGCTCGCACAAACGAAAAAATGGCTGACATCGAAATAAGTGTCCAAGGAATAGAAAAGCAACTGGAATCACTCAATAGAGGAAAGTCCACTGGACCTGACGGGATACCAATTCGATTCTACACAGAGTACGCGAAAGAACTTGCACCCCTTCTAACAGCCGTGTACCGCAAGTCTCTAGAGGAACGGAGGGTTCCAAATGATTGGAAAAGAGCGCAGATAGTCCCAGTCTTCAAGAAGGGTCGTCGAGCAGATGCGCAAAACTATAGACCTATATCTCTTACGTCGATCTGTTGTAGAATTTTAGAATATGTATTTTGCTCGCGTATCATGTCGTTTTTGGAAACCCAGAATCTACTATGTAGGAATCAACATGGATTCCGGAAACAGCGATCGTGTGAGACCCAACTCGCCTTATTTGTTCATGAGACCCAGAAAACATTAGATACAGGCTCCCAGGTAGATGCTATTTTTCTTGACTTCCGGAAGGCGTTCGATACAGTTCCGCACTGTCGCCTGATAAACAAAGTAAGAGCCTACGGAATATCAGACCAGCTGTGTGGCTGGATTGAAGAGTTTTTAGCAAACAGAACACAGCATGTTGTTATCAATGGAGAGACGTCTACAGACGTTAAAGTAACCTCTGGCGTGCCACAGGGGAGTGTTATGGGACCATTGCTTTTCACAATATATATAAATGACTTAGTAGATAGTGTCGGAAGTTCCATGCGGCTTTTCGCGGATGATGCTGTAGTATACAGAGAAGTTGCAGCATTAGAAAATTGTAGCGAAATGCAGGAAGATCTGCAGCGGATAGGCATTTGGTGCAGGGAGTGGCAACTGACCCTTAACATAGACAAATGTAATGTATTGCGAATACACAGAAAGAAGGATCCTTTATTGTATGATTATATGATAGCGGAACAAACACTGGTAGCAGTTACGTCTGTAAAATATCTGGGAGTATGCATGCGGAACGATTTGAAGTGGAATGATCATATAAAATTAATTGTTGGTAAGGCGGGTACCAGGTTGAGATTCATTGGGAGAGTGCTTAGAAAATGTAGTCCATCAACAAAGGAGGTGGCTTACAAAACACTCGTTCGACCTATACTTGAGTATTGCTCATCAGTGTGGGATCCGTACCAGGTCGGGTTGACGGAGGAGATAGAGAAGATCCAAAGAAGAGCGGCGCGTTTCGTCACCGGGTTATTTGGTAACCGTGATAGCGTTACGGAGATGTTTAATAAACTCGAGTGGCAGACTCTGCAAGAGAGGCGCTCTGCATCGCGGTGTAGCTTGTTCGCCAGGTTTCGAGAGGGTGCGTTTCTGGATGAGGTATCGAATATATTGCTTCCCCCTACTTATACCTCCCGAGGAGATCACGAATGTAAAATTAGAGAGATTAGAGCGCGCACGGAGGCTTTCAGACAGTCGTTCTTCCCGCGAACCATACGCGACTGGAAGAGGAAATGGAGGTAATGACAGTGGCACATAAAGTGCCCTCCGCCACACACCGTTGGGTGGCTTGCGGAGTATCAATGTAGATGTAGATGTAGATGTACATATGAACCTTATCATCAATATCATTTACCTTACCTCTTGTCCACCAAAACTCCAATGATCATCAACTTCACACAATCTCAATACCTCAATAATACCTCTTGAATACGTCGATACATATGAACGTTATCATCAATATCATTTCACTTCCATAACAACTCTTTCCTCTAGTCAGTCTCCTCAAACAAGTACAGATAAAATCCTAGTGCAAACTTCAATTCATCATCCCATACAATCTGAAGACGCAACGTCCACACACAACCTCTGTGTAATTCACCTGACCCAAATCTTCTACTCGTTATGAATTATAAAATACATTTTGGTTACCTTGTCCATCATTAAATTAAAGAAATGCATACATGACCTCTAACAGACTTTAGTTTGAATAACTCTCAGTAAGTAAGTACGAGTACGGACTATGATTGATCACATAAGACTTTGAATGAATAAATCGTAATATTTCACAGTGTGTACACCACTTCAAGAATCATGGCAAAACAGAAGCAAATATGTGGAGTATTTTTTTGTGTCACTTGCTATTTCAATTGGTCATGAAGAATGCAGTGTAATAACTGTCAATGGTCTAAACCTAGTGTTGGTATTTTATGTCGTTAGCTTCCTTTCTATTAGCATGAATTTATACAGCTTCCATAAAACCTCCAGCTCAAGTTTCTTGTACCAATGTTGTTCGTAGAATTATAGCAGTTCATTCTCTTATCTTAAAATATAAAGCACTGAGCGTAAGCAAAACATGCAACAGCGAGTAAATATACCAGTAGAGAACAGAGTGTCAGCAAGTGGACGTAGCACAATCCCTGCAACGAAGCTCTGCCAAGCGAACAATCTATAATTAATACCATAGTGTGACCTAAACTCCATGTTCTTAAACAGTATATCAGCATTTCTATATACGAAATTAAAGAGTAGTTATGATAAAAAAACAGAAATGTGTAAATATGCAATCCATACGCAAAGCAGCAAGTATATATCTTACATAATAAACAGGTCATTAGCATCATAACAGCATAAGAAAATAAATGTTCATATGTAATCTTAATAAGTAATCATGAAGGCGCAAGCAGATAAAAATAAAGTATGACTTATATACATAACCATATCAGCATAACTAATCAGGTGTCAATTATAATTTAAATAAATAAGCACAGCAGGCACATAATAAAAAAATATGACATCAGTGAAAAAGCAGAGTAGCCACGCGATGCATGATATACATAAGTAACAACCCTGTTCATTAATGAGTCATTGTCAAAATCATTAACACAAAGTATAAATCACGTAATCGCGAGCAGCAAATTACGTATAAAGTTAATACCTAAGTAGAAATATGTTACCTAAAAAATAAACTCAATTAATAGTTACCTTTTTTAGTTTATTACTTTCTTCTTCGAAATTACATTCTTCCTGAAATTTTCTCGATAGCAAGTTCTCTTAACGTCGGATACGCACAGAATTTACCTGAAGTTCTTAAATATTTTATACAACTGTATCCTGAAAAAAACTGAACGTTAATAACATAATTTATCAAGTCAGTATAGCTTTATACTGAATTTAATCGGAGAAATTAGACTGTGTATTTGTTTACGGCTGTCAGAGCATTCGCACTGAGTGCTCGATCAGCTGTAGGTACGCATGACGTAGGAAGTAATTGGTTGCGATCAACAATTGCCTTGTGTGGCGCGCAGACTGACTGTCGCTTTGGGTATGTGCCGCCGCCAAAACACGGCGCCGTATCCTTGTATTCTCTGCGTGTTTACGTGTAACTGTTAGTTTCTCAAAAGTATGTCATTCCACGAAAATTTTAACGTTCGATATATGATATATTCCCTTAGAGCGCCGTGATTTAAGAGTTTCTACTTCGACGGTGTTATCATGAATAATTTTGCGAACTCTATATGGACCGTTATAAAGCAGAAAAAATTTGCGACACAGGCCTTTTCCTTTGTGAGACAAACGATGAGACTTAATTAATAGCTTTTCACCAACCGACAAGGTTTTTTAAACGACCAGGACGCTTAGCTGATTTCTCTCTTCTAGCAGCTGCAGATGCAATATTTTGTAGAGCCAGGTTGACAACTTCAGAACGCCGCAGCTTCCGTGTAGGCGGAAAAGGAGCGATTTCAGAAATGCGATTTGTTGGTGCTTTATTTTTTAATATCAATATGGGTGGTAAAGAAGTTGAATCATTAGGAAGTTCATTCAGAATGTTTTGAAAAATATGAAAATACTGATCCCACGTTCTGTGATTCTGATGACAATAAAGACGACACAATTTATTGATTTCCTTCATCCATCTCTCTGAAGCATTAGATTGAAGGTGAAAAAGTGAAATGAAAATTGGTTAAATCTTACGACGCCGTAGAGTACGGAGCCAAATTTTAGAGCGAAACTGTGATTCATTATCTGATATAACTTTATCAACATGACCCAATTCTTTAAGAAAATGTTTGATGAAAGCATTAGATACTGAACGAGCTGTTGCTTTGCGTAAAGGTGTAAAACACACATATTTTGAAGTAAATTCCACTACCAAAATGTACGCAAAACCATTAGTAGAACGAACCACAGGACCGAATAAATCGACTGCAGCCATCTCCTTTACTTTCGCTTGAATGATAGGAAACAACGGTGCTCTGTGAGAAATAGTTGGCGGCTTAGCCTTTTGACATAATTAGCATTTGGCAGGAACAAATCGAATACGTTTTTCCATATTGCTGAAGTAGCAATTTTCTTGTAATTTATGAAAGCATTTTCTGGGACCGAAGTGTGCATAACTGAAATGCGTATAACAAATCAATTTATTAACCCACTCATCAGGAATGCAAACTAACCAAACAGAGTTGTAACCGATTTTCGTTTAAAAATAATATCATTGCGAATTAAATAATACTATCTAATCGCTATGCTTTCCTTTCTCCTCCACTTCTCCTTAATGTCCTTCCGGATTGGATCCCTGTTTTGCTCCTTAGCGATAGCCTGGAGCGAAGACGGAATAAAATTTTCAAACGCAACACCTTGAATATACATCAAACAATAATTGTTTTCTTTGCAGTCCTCCTCAGCACTTTGTTTCAAACCCATAGGCGCACGTGACAAAGCATCAGCAATACAGTTTTGAAGAACCCTGTATGTAAACAATACTAAAATTAAATTCCTGTAGATATAGCGCCCATCGTGACAATCTTCCATGTGTTAATTTTGTTGACATAAGAAATTCCAGAGCTCGATGATCGGTGTAAACCTTAGTATGTCTGCCATACAAAAAGATGCGAAATTTTGTGAAAGCCGTAACAACAGCCAAGGCTTCAAGTTCCGTAATCTAATAATTCTTTTCTGATTTAGAGAGAACACGACTTCCAAATGCAATAGTTTTCTGTACTACAACGCCGTTTTCTTCTATCTCTTGAAATAAGTGTGCACCTAGGCCTTTGTATGATGAGTGCGTCGCCAAACAAAAATGTTTAGATAAATCCGAATGTGAAAGAAGTGGAGCAGCAACTAAAGCATCACGAAGTTGTTCAAATTCTGATTGAGCTTCCTCATCCCAACACCAATTAGAATTCTTTCCCGACAGTTCACATAAACGAGGTGTGGCCAAATTGTCCAATCTAACAAAGCGTCTAAGAAAATTACAAACATCACGTTTTGTGGTAGGAACAGCATCATTACGAATAGCGTCTAGTTTCTCTGGATGAGGAAGAATACCTTCTGTAGAAATAATATGACCAAGAAATTTCACCTGAGAACGACCAAATTCAGATTTTTTCAAGTTCACTGTAGTGCCAACTCTTGCAAAAATACGTAATAATGAATCCAAAATTTTGTTATGCTCACTCCAAGAACGTTTAGCAATAAGAATATCGTAAACATATGAAGTAATATTGCTACGAAGATAAACAGGTAAAATTTCGTTTAAACTATGAATGAATGCTGTTGAAGATAAAGTAAGTCCAAACGGTAATTTCCGAAATCACTTTTGGGTAAAATAGTCATGTCCGGTTATTTTTTACCGACTTCTTTTCTGGATAGACTGATAGTTGAAGAGTTGTTTTGATAGACACAAAGAATAGTAAAAGGGTAGGCAGCAGTGCAGAAAACTAAAAGGGAAATAGCACCACTACAGCTCGGGGCCCTGAGCACGCCACGGCACATATTCACTTAGTGTAGTGAATCCCCTGAGGACGTAAATAGCCACACATAAATTCCAGTTTGTCACTTAGTGGCCAATTTGTTGGAAGTGCGTACATAAACTGATCTAACCATGAACATGGATGTATGTCATTATTAGAAATGCGAAAGATCTTAAATTTCCGAACAGTTAAAAAGTGTTTATAGTCAAAGTTTTCGCCTCGTGGCGACAAAGACCTACCGCGTCTGTCCCAGTCCGAATGTCGATTATTGTCAAGTTCGCGCTCCTGGCGCTCTCTTGTTGCATCTCGCAAATGAAATAAATTACTTTCTTCAAAACCCGCTGCTATCGGTGATTCTAAATTTCTTCTACTGTCTTTTCCTACGATTTCACTATCAATTTGTTTAACTTGCTTTCGTAACTCCTCAAATTCTCTTTTAACGCGTTCATTAAATTTTCCCTGATTTTCAACATGTTTATTTATATTCTTGTACTCTTCTGTTTCTGCAAATGGTGATGGAGCTGTATTATCTGAATCTATGTCCCCATTTAAACTAAGATTTGCCAATTTATCTGAAATCTCCTCAACTCTCCCCGATAAGTCACCTATTTGTTCTTTCTGTTTATTTACGTCTTCCGTAAGTGTCGCGACTCGGGTTTCAGTATTGACATACTTAGCAGTTTACTGTTCATATTGTTGTGTTAGGTTATTTATTCTGTCATTTGGTACGGATTCTTCGATTCTTTCAAATATTTCTTCCTTATCGTGTGCATGTTGAAGATTTAACTCTGAAAATTTTTGTACTATCACGCGATCTCTTTCTTCCTGTTCTCTATCCTGTTCCTTTTGTCTAATTCCTATTGAAATTAATCCATTATTGTGAGCATTCAAAATCGGTTGTACTTCTTCTCTAATTTCTTTCTTTAATCCATCTTTCATTTTTTTAAACATGTCCCTATTCGTGAGTCTAACAGTGTTTCCATTGTTCCCATCTCTGTTTTTAATTGAGATCCTATCTGTAATCCCAAATTTAATATTGCACTCATCAACTGCACCATATTAACTGGTTCGAAATTCTTTTCGCCCCTAACATTTCCCGTAAAACTAACTTCCTTCGTCGTAGCTGTAAAGCTATCTGGGTTCGATACTATGCCAGAATCTACTGTCGTTAATCTCGTATTCTGTGAATTTTTGATTGTGAAAAATTTTGAACTGATTCCGGACTATTTTCCCGGCTTATTAAATTGTTTTCTCCTTCATTATTCATCATACTGTTCTCCTGTGTTGGCGAGTTCGCCACGTTAACAATCTCTTTATTCTGACTATCCATCATTTTTGCCTTTTTCATCGATCGCGTAATCGTTTACAAAACATACAAAACTCGTCACTATAAGGCAGTTGCACACAATATAACACTTTATCATCAACAATACCATTCACACGAAATGCTTTCCGGCAAACACGATTAACGAACAATTGAAATCTTCATAATTGCACAATATTGTCAAACCTGTATACGAGACATGAAAAATTAAATACTGCAAAAATACCATTAGAAGAATGACAAGACAACTACAAATGTTCAATTACCAAATCTACACATGCAATATAGACTACAATTACTAAACTACAAATTATTACAACAATACTACTGTCTGCTATTTTTACTGTCAAAAGAATTCCAAGTTACGATCCGAAGCAGCGGTCGCCACGTGCATGGGGGCTTAATTATAATGCAATAATTTTAGTAGCTGCGTGTCCGGTTGCGAAGTCCCTTAACCGGTTGGCCCTGAGTAGTATTAGTACGCAATCTGACTGCATAAAATAACAATAGAGAATGAAAGGAAATTTCCGTTAACACAATTGATTAATTAAGTCCCCTGCAACTATAAAAGCTACGAAACAACAAAGCACAAGTGTAACTGTTCTGTGTGTGGTAGTGTGATTCAACGTACATGTATCTGGAACGGTTCTTCCTGAATAGGACAAGAAATTTTAAACACCATTTACAATGAACTGATGGAAAAACCAGAAATATTATAATTGCACATACAACCAGAATTACAGGTCCAATACATGAACACGAGCCAGATGCTTTGTTGACTGAACCTGTGACCAAGAGGCAATGTCATTAAGGAAGTGTGAAATAATTTTTTTTTACCTCCATATATATTGACGAAAAATACACTGTGACCATTGCAACATCTTCCATCTTACATTACACCAACCGAACAGCATCTACTGTATCGCCCAACAGAACAACAACTGCACACGATATCCTCTCAAATAGTACTGCTCTCGACATCCTTTCAACAAGCACTGCCCACGACAACCTCCGAACTACTACCGCACCAGTGGAGGCGACGGAATAATAATCTTTGGTGCAATCTCTGGCGCTGTGACTCAGTGTAGCCACCTTTCAATACTTTTTGTTAATTGTGTGAATACGTTGATACGAAGCTAATGTAAACATGAAAAAAAAGTTTAAAATGCCTAGTCAACATAATGTGGAGACACTGAAATATACTGGTTGTAAATGTTCCCTTGACGTCACTCCCAGAAAGAGGACAGTTTCGCCACCAGTTTTTGCAACACCGCAAGGAGAATAGAAATGTATATCTTTAAATAATCTTCTATCTTGGCTTCCTTGGAACAGCCCTATGTCTACTCCACTTGTGTTTATCAGCTCTGATGTGATATGATGTAATGACATTGTCATTCCATTATTACGTACCTTGTCTAGAATCTTTATAAGCATCTCCAGCGATTGAAACGTCCCTTAAACCTACCTTGCTGTCAGTTGTTATCTTATAAGGTGTCATTTTTAAGTGATGACTTTTTTGTGAGAATTAACTAATTCCATTCGTAATCTATATGTATTTTTCTGTAAGAGATAAAAGTATCTTCTCAGCACAGAAAAGAAATTAAAATTAAATTGAATTGTAAGCTGGGTAGGAATGTAGGGAGTGGAAAGTTTTCATACTGTACAGAAACTACTGTTGTACGCAATTGACAAAGGATTTCACGAAGAGACGAGAATGACATCTGGCTTTGAGCGGTGGGAAGTTGAAAGACACAGGAGATAACCAGAGGCAGTTCAGTTACGTGGTATCGGCGGCGTTGTAAAAATATGTATACACACGCATCAAAAAAAGTTTTGCATCACCCCAGTTCCCAGAACTCCTGAAGATAGACGTTGACTTTGGATATCGTATCACAGACACAGTACATTTGACTGTTCAGATATGTCACTAACCCCCCCCCCCCCTCTCCAAAGATGTAAACAACCATGCGTAAATAGCGCTTATTAGACGGAGGGGGTCAGCCAGTCACCTGGACGGTCAATACCGCGTTTCGATCGTGTCCCCATTGTTACTTTGTGCCAGGAAGGTCTCTCAACTAGAGAAGCATCCAGGCGTCTCGGAGTGAACCAAAGCGATGTTTTCGGACATGGAGGAGATACAGAGAGACAGGAACTGTCGATGACATGCCTCTCTCAAACCGCCTGTAAGAGGTCCATGATTAAGGAATGTATTGCTAGCGCACTCGAGCAGTTGTAATTTCGATGGATTGCTCATGCGCTGCCTGCGATATGTAATGTACAAGAGAATCTCAGACCAGAGAGCGGTGTTGTCAGCAGTAGGAACTGTGTAGCAGTAGGAGTAAGTAGTTGCCAGCGAGCAGTCATGTGTGTGGAGTTGGCTGGGCCGATCGTGGGGAGCGATGGCAGAGCCTGAGCGTTGTAGTATAAGGTAAAAGCAGCCTCGCGCATATGTAGTATTGTTATATGAAGTCCCATGTAAATGTTTTAAAAAAATCTCTTAATAATGATCTTTCTCATAAAAAGTAACTTTTGATAATCATTCATCTCAATGTAAAGAATTTACTAATTTCTCCAATCCATGGTCATCCCGATTATTGTAAAGAAAAATCTGTTGTGTCCTTTAGTACATGACAAATCTATCGGCAAGCATTGCACTGGGCTGTGCCAGAAAATTTTCTTATAGGAGCAGATATATATATGCGCTATCCGGCGACCTTACTGAGGTAAGAATTTTCAATTTATTCAGAATGATCTTACCAGTTTAAATTCACAGTCAATTATTGAAAGGTTATAAGTGAGCCACAACTTTTTATTGAGAGATTAGTCACAATTTTATTATTGGTAGGGTACGGAATTTATCTGTTGGTAGGTTACACTGAATGTGAATGCTATAATTATATTATTTACTGTTGGGAGGTTACACTGAATGTGAATGAAATAAATAATTATATTGTTTTTACTGTTGGGATGTTACGGAATTTTTCTGTTGGGAGGTTACACGCCGAAGGGCTACTACTGCAGTAGATGACTGCTACCTACGGATGATGGCTCGGAGGAACCCTGAGAGCAACGCCACCATGTTGAATAATGCACTTTGTGCAGCCACAGGACGCAATAGGCTGCATGGTGCGCAACACCACTCCCGGCGTCCATTGCCAGATCCATCTTTGCAACCACCACACCGTGCAGCGCGGTACAGATAGCCCCAACAACATGCCGAATGGACCGCTCAGGATTGGCATTACGTTCTCTTCACCGATGAGTGTCGCATATGCCTTCAACCAGACAATCGTCAGGCGTGTTTGGAGGCAACCCGGTCAGGCTGAACGCCCTAGACACACTGCCCAGCGAGTGCAGCAATATGGAGGATCCCTGCTGTTTTGGGGTGGCATTATGTGGGGCCGACGTACGCCGCTGGTGGTCATGGAAGGCGCCGCAACGGCTGTACGATACTTGAAAGCTATCCTCCGACCGATAGTGCAACCATATCGGCAGCAAATTGGCGAGGCATTCGTCTTAATGGACGTCAATTCGCGTCCCCATCATGCACATCTTGTGAGTGACTTCCTTCAGGATAACGACATCGCTCGACTATAGTGGCCAGCATGTTCTCCAGACATGAATCCTGTCGAACATGCCTGGAATAGATTGAAAAGGGCTGTTTATGGACGACGCGACCCAGCAACCACCATGAGGGTTCTACGCTGCATCGCCGTTTCTGGTGGACCACTAGCTCTGAAGGTCTCACTGTAGAGTGTTACAGCACGCAACGTGTGCTTTTCATGAGCAGTAAAAAGAGCGGAAATGAGATTGATGTTGATCTCTATTCCAATTTTCTGTACAGGTTCCGGAACTCTCGGAACCGAGGTGCCGCAAAACTTTTCTTGGTGTGTGTATATTGATTTGGATGTTGTAAAGAAGGGAGATGTGCATCGGAAAGTTATTCAAGGCTGTAAAAGGAGAGCATACACTATAATATAGTGTATGCTAGAAAGAAGCACATCTATTTATCTACCAATTGGCGGTCTCGTAATTTGTAAAATTTCATTTACAGAAATATGAATGTAGAATTTTTGGGTTTTCTGCAAAAGTGGACTATTTCGGGTCTGAGTACCACACTGCCCTTACTGGGGTCGATTTTGACTTTCTTTTCCAGCGTAGCGAATCGTCATTTTTCTGCAAGTAAGGAAGAAACGAACTTCACGAGATTTGACTGAAAATATAACTTATATAATGGCTGTGGTAATACAAAGCACTACAGTAAGACGTAATGAGTGCTGTCCGTTAAAACGGACGTCTGCATGCTTTCCTGTGATCTGGATATTTGTGGAAGTACTTGCCTTTTACAGTCTGCGGAGAGCCGATTGATTCTCTCTAAAACCAGCGCATAGTTACTACACGCACTGCGTCCCTCTTAAGAGACGTCAGCCGCAATTTGTCGTATGTTTCGGCAAATATTTGCAACTTCATTTTGTGATGTTTACCTGAAGCTCAAACAAATACTGCTCATCGCGTCTTTCACGCGACAACTAGTGTAGACGAAAAAAATTGTTTTGTTTCCTGTTACAAGCAAAATGACTTTTTAAGGCGGAATTCGATAGAGCAACCCCAGTTTAGACTGCTGTGACGTTTGTTTTATCTGTATGTGTTAAAAAGAGTAATATAGCAAGGAGACTAACCGGTACTCCTATAGTGAAGGAGCAGGGCTGATGCGTGGCAGTAGCAGTAGTAGTCAGCGGTCGCTGCTAGAGTACTTCCTTTCTCTTCGTGTTTGAGTGTCCATGTGAGTTGTTTGTTGTTGTGGTCTTCAGTCCTGAGACTGGTTTGATGCAGCTCTCCATGCTACTCTATCCTGTGCAAGCTTTTTAATCTCCCAGTACCTACTGCAACAGTACCATAGATGAAATAAATATCGGAATAGGTTAATTTGAAACTGCTCTAGCGAATGGGCACGAAAAATCTCGCTTTAAAAATAATTTTGTTTGTAACAGGAAACCAACCGATGTTTGGTGCGTATAGGTTGGGCGTCACGTGAAAGACGCGATGAACAGTATTTTTATTGGGCTGACTCAAGTTAAACATCACAAAAATTAAATTGCAAATATCTGCTGAAACACCGGAGACAATGCGCCAGTCAACTCTTAGGAGGGACATGCGGAAAAAGCATCTGCTTCACTGATCAGTCCAGGCTAGAAATTATAGTTTCCACCAGCAAACTCTCGTTATTCCGGATGCAGGTCTATTGACCATTGGTATCCAGGAGACCGAATTGCAGTATATTTTACTTAAACAGTAGTTCATTCATTTCACGTACAGAGTCTGATTCACGCAGTTCCCTCTGTATAGTTACGACTGTCGTAAAAGCATTACAGACCGTCAATTCAATCGGCCGAAATGAATTGCCTCGGCACGCATGACAGTCTGTTCCAGAGGTACGCAAATTGCCATTTACTGCTGTCTGTGAAGCCGTCACACGTCACGCGAAAGAGGCTGCGTTTGGTTTGTCGCTTTATTACCCTGCACCGCAGAACGGCGGGAACGTACGTGGAAAAACGTTTGTCTGACAAAAGGTGTACTATTAAAAGGTCAATCGTTGTCTCTCGCGCCTTGTTAATCCTGCAAAGCAATATGCGTTGGAGTCAACATACAATATGTCACAAAAGATTAGTGTCAGGATTATATACACCATCTGATCAAAAGCATCTATGTAATCTGGAATCGACCACCGGATGTCACGACATGCCGCCCCCACAGAATAAAACGATGCGGAGAGTACTGTGTTATCAGTAGAGAAGCAGACATAGTAGAAGGGTCGGTTAGAAGACTGAGAGACTTCAAATATGGATCAGACATTGGATACCAGCTGAGAAACACATCCATGAGGAACATTTCACCCTTTCTAAAGATGCTCAAGTCGACTGTTGGCGATATGACCATGAAATGAAAACGTGAAGAAACGACCTCTTGTACTGACGGACAGCGACCGTAGAGCATTGCGGGGAGTGATTGTAAAAAGTCGCATTGAATCAGTGGAAGGAATCATTTGTGAGTGTAGGGAGAAACAAAAATATTGGGTTATAATAGCCAAGAAGCTCCCCATAATCCACACATTTCTATAGTAAATGTTAAACGACGCTTGTGGAGGTTAAAATAGCGACGTCACTGGCCAGTGGATGACTGAAAACAAATGATTTGCTATGACGAATCACGCTTTATCCTGTGGTAATATGATGTAAGGGTTTGGGTTTGGCGAATGCTCGGAGAACGTTACCTGCCATTACGTGGAGTTCAACAGTGAAGTTCGGAGGAGGTTGTGTTGTGGTATGGGAATGTTTTACGTGGTTAGGATGTGGTTCCCTCACTGTGTTTCACGTTTCCTTAAGATGTGAACACATTTTGCACCATTATGTACTGCGTACGGTAGAGGAACAGTTCGCAGATGGGTATTGTTCGTAATAACGTGACAATGCACCTTGTCATAAAGCAGCATCTGTAAATGGATTGTGAAGAATAACATTCCTGAAACGGGCTGACCTGCTCAAAATCCTGAACTGAACCCAGCAGAAAATTTGGTATGAGTACGAAATCGAGTCAACCTCCAGACACCAGCGTTCTCTGGCTTCGTCTCTCGAGGAAGAATGTCTTGCTATTGTTTTGTAGACATTCAGATACCTCAATTAAAGTGTTCCCACACTTTATAAGGATGGACTGTGGGCACACCCCGTATTATATCCACTAAAACGTGTCGCAGTATTTTTAATCAGATAGTGTAGATAATAGAGGATGCTAATCTGAGCACGTCAAGATGAAGGATTACTAAAAAGTTTTCGGTTTATGTAAACAACTTAAACATTGTAGGAACATCTTACGCTCATAGCAACTACTCAAAGCTACGACCGCTAAATCCTGTGTACCCATGACAACGACCCCTTACTGCTTTGCCACATTCTTACAGATATTCCTTTTACTTCTTTGAGACCAAAGCTCACTTACCAAAGTAGGGCTCTTGAGCAAATTCAGTTTCCTTCGAAACTGACGCATGTTTCGGCGATGTTTCACCATCGACAGTGGACTAAAATGATTTTCTATCGAGTAACAAGTAAACATTTTACATGATAATACATACAGTTCTACGATTATGTTAGTAGATTAATAAAATTATTAACAAATTGCATACATTAATATCATGTACTGATGTTCATATAGCTGTCTATCGAATGCAGTACAGCTGATAATTTTCTACGGTTAGTCATCCACAAAAATCTGGATTATTCTACAGTATAATACACATATTTGACGAGATGCTACTCTTAAGAGTAATAACTGTCACTACACGTTTGCAGAACACCTTGTGGATATGAGCCACTGGTCAACATACATACTAAACTAACCGAAAAAGTATTAAATGCAGCAGTAGTTCCCCCCAGAAACAAGCAATACAAGAAAATTATCACATGCAAAACCTCATAGTAAAACGAAAATAAATAATGAACGAATACACAGCCCTCCACAGTGAAATTCTGTTCTTTGCTCTCAAAGAACTGTCAAATGGTCGAAACGTAACAAAAACGCAGCCACCCACCCACCCACACAGAGAGAAAGAGAGAGAGAGGGAGACAGGCAGACATACACGCGAAAAAGTACATCCTCAGAGCCTGCCACCATGGAAAGTTCGTAACTCCCGTCCAGGTCACATAAAACAAAATGCTGGAAAAGGTACATTTGTCGTAAACTGTGACACAGTGTGCGTCAGTAAATACAGTCTTAGAGAGCGACAGCAACTAGGAACACCAAGAAGTAAATACAAATAAATTACACACTTAATTTCCGCCTCTCCCGTGGCTCATCAATTTAGAAAACTCATCAAAGTACCATGTTCTCACAACATTTCCTAAACTATACATGAAACTTGATGACAAATTAAAAGAGAATCAACAAATCAGTTTGGCAGCAGACAGCAACATAAATGGCTACAGTAATATAATGTAACATTAATAAAACTTGAAAAACCACAGGAATGAATAGTTTAATTTTAGGCCTAACATTTCGAGAAATATACCTAACATACTCAAGAGAAATCTTGATTAGTTGCGTACAACAAACTGCAGGAAAATATCAGCTATACTGCAGACGAAAAACAGTTACATGTTCATCAGTATACGATATGAAGGGGTAAACATTTTGTCATTAATCTTATGAATATAAATACCATAATTCTAAAACTACCTAACATTGTGCCAAGTTTTTACCTGCTTTTCGACATGAATGTAATGAACCGAGTGACAATGCTGAAGCATCACTGAAATATGAATGAGCGTTAAGGAATAAAACTATGTTCGCTTAAGGCAGAACCTATTTCCGTAATTATATTTGTTACTGTTATCGATTATGCATTGATACAGTCTGTTATAAACCTACAAGCTAGCCACTCATCTACTAGAGTTTCGGCACCAACTGCGCCGCCATTAAAAAAAAAATCGAAGCACCCAAGAGGATAAAACGGTCATACTCTTTCTAACTGACTAGCAATTGCGGCTGCTACTGGATTTTGTTAAGACAGTTTTACAAAAAGATAATCTACGATATTCCCAACTCTAGCCAACCAAGATCCTTGCGTCACTATCTGCAATCCTCTGATAACAATGATTCACAATAGTGTCACATATACTTAGCACACTAATGTACAACGTTGCCACGCCGACACCTAACTGCCAAAATATTAACTGGATATACGATGTTCGTCTTAATGTACAACGTTTGAGTGTCCACCCCGGGCATGGGGCGTCCCCTCGTGTCGCATCGCCACCTCGCAACCGTCAGTCGCCATCCGCCAGCCTGCTGTGGTAGCTCGTCCGCCGTTACCGTGCGCGGGTAACGCCTGAGTAGGTTTGCACGTACCGGTGTGTTGGTGTCCGGGCATCACATCCCGCCATCTGCAGTCTGTCTGTTTCAGATGTGCTGAACGATGTATGTTCGTATTTATCAACAAAGTATTGTATCCGTTGATTAGCTGCCCTCCTTGGCAACTCCATCACCAACCTTCAGCACAGAACCAATCGTCCACTCCTACCCTGCAGTATACCCATTACAAGACAGTAAATTCTAATAAATACATACACTGAAGCTTCAAAGAAACTGGTGTAGGCATGCGTATTCAAATAGCCAACGCCTATAAGAAAGCAAGTGTCTGACGCCGTTGTGATATCGTTTATTGCTGCTACAATGACAGGTTACGACGATTTATCTGTGTTTGAACCCGGTTTTATAGTCGGCGTACGAGTGATTGGACACAGCGTCTCAGAGTTAGCGATGAAGTGGGGATTTTCCCGTACGACCATTTCAGGAGTGGACCGTGAATATCATGAATCAGGTAAAGCATCAGATCTCCAACATCGCGCCGGAAAAAGATTCAGCAAGAAGGGGACCAACAACAACTGAAGAGAAACGTTCAACGTGACAGAAGTGCAGCCCTTCCGCAAATTGCTGCAGATTTCGATGCTTGACCATCAACAATTGTCAACGTGTGAACCATTCGACGATACATGATCGATATGGGCTTTCGGAGCCGATGGCCCACTCGTGTACACTTGATGACGGAACGACACAGAGCTTTACGCCTCGCCTGGGCCCTCCAATACGCTGTAACTGTTGTGGGCGTTAGTTACCTTTGAGATTGGACGTGGTGAGCTGATGTTAGTTAAGAATGCATTTAAGGCGACAAAGACAACACCTCACTAAATTTGAACGAGATCCTGTTATGGGGCTACGAGAAACAGTATGGACCTTCTGCTATACTGCAGAAAGATCTGGTAGAAATGTGACCACTGTATGACTCCTGGCTGCAGCAGTCACGGGGATATACGGTCGGCAGAAGGCCAGTCTCCGGACAGCCACGTGACACTGACGAGAGGGAAAACCATCGTGTTCGCGCATGGTTCGGGCGCATCTCGGTGTACGTGCAGCAGCAATTGGCACCACAGTGACATAACGAACTTTTACAAATTGGTTACTTCAAGGACAACTCCGAGCCAGACTTGCACTCTACCGATCGCAAACCACCACCATTTGTGACTTCAGTGGTGTCAAGAGAGAGCTAATTGGAGGGGAGTGTGGAGTTCAGTTGTGTTTTCCGATGAAAGTTGGTTCTGCCTCGCACCCCTGTCTAGGACAATGGAGTGAAAAAAACATGAATAAAAAAATAAAGCTTACATGTGTTCTCGTTTTTTCCTTGCAAATGTTTAACTTTATCACGTAGTGCAGAATTGTAAATGGTACTCTTGTGGCTGCTATCACACCCAATCTGTCACTATCATCATCTTTCGTGACAGTGAAACTGACAACTATTAGGCCCTTTGCCATACTGCCATCTCCCGTGCCAAAACTGTCTAAACTCCATGAATTTGAAACGAAAATTTCTCCATTTATATCCATAATGCATACTATGCTTCTGTGCAGCGTACAGTGCAACTTCTCTAGCTCTTTATTTTGTGTCAGTGCCACGATCAATGTAGAACCTTGGCCTTTTCTGTCACCTGCCTCCAGTATTCTGTCCATCGCCAGTGGTTTACCATGCACAAAAATTCCCTTGGTAAGACCATCTCCACACTAACCTAGATCAGTTATCCTGTACCTGCTGGTATGTCGTCCCACGAATTAGCCTCTTACCTACTATTTTAGCTGGTATGGCCACGACAGGAGCACCTTACGACGTTCTTGCACTAGCAGCAGTCTCCCCAAGCATGAACGAAGTTCCATGAAGGTATGCTGTGAAAGAACAATTATTGCACCATGGTATTGAAAAAATCGAATCTGAGAATTGCACAGTACCGTTCATCAATGTGTGTCAACACCTCCATATGCTACTTAAACTTTTGAGCACCAATGCTAAAAGTGAATAATGTTGTCCCCAATTGTTCTATCTAAATTGTTACCCACTCCACATGACCTGTGTCGTGGAGACTGACGACTCTTTCTGCCTAAGAGGTCCAGTCTAACAACTGACACAAGTACACCTATGTCTGCGAAGAATCTATAATCCTTAGTCCCTACTACGCCAGTCAAACATTACTCCGTCTCTGCACTCGTCCTTGCAGGATGCTGTTTTAGTGAGAATGACCTGCCACTGTCCCATTTGCATTTAATGAATGCTTCTTCATGTTGCACTTCTCCTGCTTACTGTCTCTGCAGTCCAACCTCACCACATTCAAAACACAGTGGCTTGCAACATTGTCTCTTCACATGGCCTGCTCTCTCACTTACGTAGCATTTAACAACCGAGGAGAAAACGATTCGGTTACTCTGTATCCCGCAAAATCTATTTCCTCTGCATGGAAATTCTGATAGAGGACAAATCACTTGGATTCTTCATTCTTACCCTTCCCTATATATACGCTGAAATACGTCTAGCCGATACCTTCAAGGCTCTATTCTCTATTACCACAAGAGGATTATATTGCAATCAGCCTCGTTTCAGCTGATGAATCGTGTGAGAGAGTGCCTGCACTGGTTCACTATGTTTCTGCGTTAATCCTTTTAACTGAAAATCTATCATTATTTTGCTTACGATAGTGTTGCGTAAGTCCTTCAGCCAGCTCCTTAAACTTTTGTACCTCACCAAGGGTTTCACGGTATCTCGTAACGTCCCCTCAGAAAAATTTATAAATGGCTGTGCTGGTAAACCTCTTAGGTTATTTGATTTTCAAACAGCTGAGTAAAACTGAACGTACTCAGACATTTCTCTCTTTACTTATTCTGATCATCACCGAACTGACACGCAATATTTTTAGCGCAACGCAATCTGACTTTCAACAAACCCCACAAAAGAATGGCTCTGACTAACAATAACCTATACCTTTCATGACACTTACCTCACAAAAATCTTCGTTATTCGGACTACTGCAATACAGCGAGCGCCAATACTGCCAGCTAAATAAAAGATTCTAACTACTGATGGCACCAACTACGGATAGGTATAGTTAGAAATGAAAGAGTTTGATAGAGAACAAACAATGTATTTACCTTAATAGTGTTCAAAAGTCATAATATATCTATCTATCAGTTCATGACATCCATCTTAATACAAATTTCCTTTTTCTGGCGGACACACGTCCAGATCGTCCACTTATAGCAACCTCTCAAAACTAGGGCATCTCTCTCCCCACATCCACCACTTCTGGCGGCTCACCTCCAACCGCCCAATGCTACGCGCTGTTCACATCCAGCTGCCCAACACTACAAAAGCGAATATTCCAACAATGCCAACCAGCCACAGACTGCTCACAGCACAGTCAGTGATTTTCATACAGAGCGCTACGTGGGGTTACCAATATAAAAACCTAAACAGCCTACTTACAATGTGACATACGTTCTACTGTCACTTGTCAACCATAGCTTAGCAATAGTACGACGTATTGCATCGGACCAGTTCCCTAACCTAGCTGCTTCTTTAATATTATCCAGAAAAGCTGACGCAACCCTCCGATATTTTCCCATAAATATGTGTAATGAGACACAGGGTCAGTAGGTGGAGTAAGTACGCTAACTATGGTCTTGGTGTCCCTCCTTGGGCTTGTGTTGAGGCGTGGCGTCTTCTATCGCTCCTGTCTAGAGGCTGTGTATCGGGAGAATGACTCATGCCTGCACAGTGACAGATGGTCTGAAGCGGGTTCAGTCGAGTATGTAAGCAGCCTGGAGCGAGTTGCAGTACGGTAGGCTTCTGCTCGGCTTTCCTACCGGCGATCTGCTGCAACGAGTTCACAGGTAGGTGCAGGTAATGGACGAAAGGAAGCGCGCCGCCGCAGTGTCAGCACAGTTGCTGCATATAATACTTCTAGGTCCCTTTGCATTTTTGCGCTAGCCTGATCTGTTCTGTTTTATCCTGCAGTAACGTAGCTACCTGATTTTTTCAAAACTTCACCGATTTTACTCAACGTTACAGATCACATTTTTGGACGTTGTGCGGCTTCCATCTCCCATAGTCTGATGAAACGAGCTCTCAGCTTTATTGTACTTCAGGCTTCCTGTGTTGGCATTCGATTAAGACACCGTCATGTAGCCAACAGATGCTCCTCCATTAGCGTATCAGTTAGTTTCTAATAAAACTTTATTCCTGCACTTACTATTCTACTCGCCTGGTTCAAAATGGTTCAAATGGCTCTCAGCACTATGGGACTTAACTTCTGAGGTCATCAGTGCCCTAGAACTTAGAACTACTTAAACCTAACTAACCGAACGACATCACACACATCCATGCCCGAGGCAGGATTCGAACCTGCGAATGTAGCTGTCCATCTTTACCATACGCCCAATGGTTCTTATATAAACCCAAGTCCACAATGCGTAGATGAATCCTGCTGTGACCTTGGCTATACTTCTAATCTGATTCTGATGCCTGAGAGAGATGTCGTGTTGGGCCACATTCCATACTATCCGAGTGTATTTTCTCAGGTAAGAGGTCACCTACCGTGCACAAATTCGGAAGGGGCCTAACAAGAGCTCGACCAGAGTGGTCTTACGAGTTTCATGTGGTGTTGTATGCGAAAACCAACCAACTGACCGAACTATCCCATCATGACTGGTTACGGGAATGGTAAATGATCGAAGTTGAATTTAAATTCCAGTTGGGATGCTCAGCAAAAAAGTGCTAGGAAAAATGAGGTATTGCAATACAATGAGAGATAGCATCATCAAAGCAAAACTTCCTAAACGAATTAGAAAGAATGGCAGGCACGTTATCAAAATCCTAGATGGCGCCATTCTAGAGAAAATGGTTGTCAAATGTTTTATGTTAGTTATGGCTGTAACTGACCTTCCTGGAACGAGGCAAACATGTCTACGAAATGCATCATTTGCAACAAGTGCACTGTTATTGAAAATGATCTAGACATTTCCAAGTGATTGTATTAATGTTTATACTGAGATAGTGTACTGTATGAGTATATGTACAGCCGCGTGGGATTAGCCAAGCG
This sequence comes from Schistocerca serialis cubense, assembly GCF_023864345.2. NCBI lineage: Eukaryota > Metazoa > Arthropoda > Insecta > Orthoptera > Acrididae > Schistocerca > Schistocerca serialis. The sequence goes on from NC_064641.1 coordinate 423,364,845, forward strand.
GTCTAGGACGCTGCAGTCATGGACTGTGCGGCTGGTCCCGGCGGAGGTTCGAGTCCTCCCTTGGGCATGGGTGTGTGTGTTTGTCCTTAGGATAATTTAGGTTAAGTAGTGTGTAAGCTTAAGGACTGATGACTGTAGCAGTTAAGTCCCATAAGATTTCACACACATTTTTAATATATGTACAGAAACAGCAACTCAAGGGGCTTTATGAGTGATGTCCACAAATGTTCAATGTGTGAAACATTAATCACACAGGACATGTCCAATTTATAGTTCAATTCGATCCAGACTCACCCAAATGTGTCAGCATTAATGCCAGTAACAGCGGCCCTCATACGTCCACCTTTACCAAGATCATACTGTTTCTTTCATCTCTGTACCCATATATAAATGGAGTGTCCCATAGATGCAATCTTGTTAAATGTGGCCCAGAATTTCCAAAACACTAAAGTTGTGTAGTCACTCTTATAGAAGTCCGTGATGCAAACCCCCTTCCCCGCTGATCTGGGAACCATGTTGGTGTAGGTCATTGTAACAAAAAGAACTACTTTAGTTGCTGTATCTTTAGTATAACCATCCAGTAGCCTTATCTCAATACAAATATTTTTTTATGATCACCTGGAAGTTCTAGATCATTTAGAACGAATCTCCATGTAGTGGTGCCCATTTTTAGTATTTGGAAGTAGTTCCTTGTATTAATCAGAATCACCTCCATTGGTCTATTTTCCATGGGACAGCGTGTAAGGTGTCAGGCAAATCCAACACCTTCCATGAAAACCCTGACATGATAAGCAAATCCAGTAGTATGTCACATAGCTCCGAATAAATCGTGACATTAAATTAACCAAAGTAATATGAGTAACGAGTGAGCAAATGGAATACCACAGACTAACACAAGAATGCCTAAATGCATGTCATACCTTCCCACCGTGAGACAGACGCAGTTCCGAGGGGAGAAATGAGAACAGAAGCCGAGTGCAGAACCGTGTTAAGCTGGAAGGCCCTACGATAAGCGACAGACACTCACGTCGCCAGCTAACCGCTAGGACCACACCCCAGCCCATGTTAAAAGCCAGAGCCCTCCAGTAGAACAGTATAGATCTTACGATAACACTAAAAGGACCACACCAGCTGCAAGTTTTAGCGTGAGACATTTTCCCGTCTCTGTTACGTTGCAAACTTTAAAAACATTGCCCCACCACGAAAAGTATAACGTTTCTCATTGGATAGACAGAATTTTTGTAGGCGGAGCTTAAGGTTACCATTGAGACCCTGGTTGGTCAGATGAAAACACAGGCAGATAGTTTTTCTAAACCAACTTCAGTAAATTGTAGTAAGGAGAAGTTAGGAGGAGAGTTGCTTCCGAGACGGTGAGGTGAGCGGAGCTGTGCTGTCCGCCACCCCCTGACAAACACCGACAAGATAATGAATGCACGCGGTGCCACATAACAGCGCATAAAGCTTCACTCAGAACTGCAGAAGTCTCATCTGTTACACCCCCTTTTTGCGTAATACTAGTGTCCATCGTCAATTAAAGCTCATGGTGTTCACATTTGCCACTTGAAGTAAAAATCTGAAACGCGATGATTTTCTGTTATATAGTTACTGAGAAGCCACATCAGCCACTGTAATTTACGACAAGTTAGATAAGTAATTAAAGATAATTGATGGTCACTGTAGACCATTTTGATAGTTTTCTCTTTTGTGAAGCTTAATTTAAACCTAGATTATAGATGTCATATGGCACAGGTCATCCTTCGATCCATTGTAGAACTTGGAAACCCATTCAGGGAATATTCGTTCACATTTTTGTTGAACGCAGTTGGTTTTTACCATCCTGTATAAAAACATTTCCTTTTATCAATAGTGCAATTTATAAACAATGTTTTGTGAGTAGAATAAAATTTCCAATGGTAAACTTAACTGCTTTTTCGACGTTATTTTACCAGCTAACTAAAAATAGGAACGCTTTGAACCCCTTCCACTAACCCTAGTTAGTATTAAGATTCTTTTACAGGGAGTGCAGTGGAGCTGATGCTGAAATCATTAAGTATTTGGTTATATCATCGCTAGTCTCACTGAACTCTTATGAACGATACATGCCATGTTTGGTCTGGCGTCTCCTTACCAGCAACAGGTCCCAGGTTCAAACTAGTCAATTCCCTAAAAAACACGCTCAGAGTGTCATTGCGCGAAAGTGATAGGGAGACACGATATAGAACAAACAGACACCATGCAGAATGTTAGAAAATGGCGACCCTGCCAGGATGGTAAAATACCATGGTTCGAGGTCGACCACATGCCTAAGTAGGTCAGAAAAATATCATGTTATAATTATCGCAATAAAAAAAATTTTTTTTGAAAGGCATAAATAGTTGAATACAGTAGCTGCAGCGATAGATAGTGAGACATTCTAGCGGAGACAATAGCATAATTAAGTTATGAATTTTAAAAATTGTTAGAATTAAGTTTTCTCCTCAATGCAAGCGCACAGGTGGCGGACACATCGTTGACAAGTTGGTTCTGACCCAACAAGTAAGTGAATGGATTGTCAAGTCGTGTATGCAAAAAGTTTATGAAACGCGTGAGATCGTATGAGCGCATGTTGACTCGAAGTAGGGCGCGTGAATTGCTTTTAAAACAGAAAATAAGGGATTCGGAAAGATTAGCAATGGCAAATCGAGACCTTGACCGAATTGAGGTAGAGACCCAGCATGAAAATGGACAGAGAATAGAGGACAGTACAACAGACGATGCAGTATCGCGCGAAATAGCACATATAACGCACCATAACGATAATGTACGTCAATGCATAGAAAACGTAAGTCGGCATACGACAGAGGAGCAGGAAAGTAGAGAGACAGTCGATGAGGATTCTAACTTGCGTCTTGAATACGTAGAACCCATAGTACAAGTAATTAGAGCTCACTCACCGCAGAGTACAAGGAATGCGAGCAGAAACGTGTCACAGCACAGTTCAATGCAATCGGCTGCGAACCAACACTTGGGCGAAAAGACAGAGCGTAGGACGTCGGAAGAAAACGCAATAGGACCCACCAATCTGGCAGAATTATTACAACAAATTACGGAAACCATGACAAGGCAAAATAAAGGCATAGCGAACCAAATTCAAATTCAGAATGCAGAAACCACGAGACAAATGCGTGAGATTAAAGAACAAAACAAAAAAGTTCAGTTACACCTAAGTCATATTGAAGACGAGGCAAAAGAATCTCGAGAAGTGATAGGAAACTTAATAACAGGTCACAATCAATTGAGAACAGACATTGACAAGGTACAAGCGGACGTACAAACATTGTGTAATGACATTCAGGATGAGATCAAAACATTACGTAACAATACCCAGGGAGAAGTCAAGAAACTAGAGAAACAGATACACGAAATTACTAGACAAGCAGCAGGTACAGCGCGTGAAGTTGTTGAAAACAGTGTGTTACACAAACGTATCACAAAAGCAGCGCTGACAAGATATCATAACTGCGTAGTCAAAATAGAAACGCAAACGAAGCGACAATTTCAGAAATTGCGAACAGAGTTGTTGCAAACCATTGAAGAGCGTAGTGAACAGGATCGAACAAGCACAGAGTCTGCAACCACATCCGTATCTGTAACAGCACCGGGAAACAAGAAATTAACGAAGATATTACGCATTTTCTATTCCAATCACAGGCGGAAAGCAACATACGTGAAATCAGACAGCCTGCACAGCAACAAACACGTTTCGAAATTCTTGATGAACAAACGTCATCACAAACACATGTGGAACCACAAATGTATGTTTCAAGACAGTTTGGATCGTGCAATGAAGCAGCAAGGTTAGCCAGACAAGATACCGAACCAATACCTGAGAATGGAAAGCCAGGTCGCGAAGAGTACAGTGCAATGCATTGAGCTACATGTTCACAACTGATGGAAGAAAATTATTGCGTACCACTCCAACGATACTACGCAAGGGTAGGCGAAAGTTACAGTGGACAATATCCAATGGATCTGCCGCAACAGGAAAGAACGACGGGAGAAATGATCAGAAACAAAAGTGGCGAAGAATCGCGAATTTCATATGGAACTATGACGAAGTGCGACAACGATCATTTCCTCGCAGTCAGAAAATTTCAACACTTTCGAGAGGGAAACTCATTACATCCACGAACTTTTATTGATCAATTCCGAGTATGATTACTAGAACACTGGACGCTAGCACACAAATTAGACTTTATATGTGCACACATGTCAGGAACAGTCGCAGAAACCATGCAGAATGTTGCAGCGACATGCCGGTCGTACGAAGATTTCAGAGAGAAGTTTCTCTCACGATATTGGTCCAGCGAAGCACAGAACAGAGTGAGGTACAAATTATTTCAGAATCCATATTTTGAAAATTCAGGAGAGAAGAGTCCAGTGAAATTTTTCGAATTAATGGCAAAGAAAAATCAATGCTTAGATGTATCATACAGTGACGGAGAGTTGATTAAACTATGCGCGATGAAGCTACCATTGAAATACCAGCAATCATTAGTAGGTCGCGGAGGCAATGACGTCGAAGCATTTAAAGGTATTCTAAGGGAACTAGAGTTCATATTTTCGGAAGATGACGCAGGAAAAAGACGAAGCGCACGTGAAAACGAAAGCAAAAAGTAGTGGAATCCACAAGACACAATACGATGAAACAATAATTACGAACCATGTGATAACTTCGCACCAAGAAACGACAATAGATTTCAACAAAGAACCGGTTATGGATTTAGAAGAGAATATGGCAAAGTAAAAATCTTATCACGAGAAGAGAAGAAGGAAGAAACAAATCCGCAGGGACCAGATGAAAACGAAGACAAGAAAATAACAATATCATGTTGGTACGAAATTAATTGGGAGAATACTGACGAGGAAGATGAATTACCAGGGGCATGCACAACGAATGTACGAGGAAAGGACGAAGTAATGAGTATTGCAGAGCTATTTGAGATGGAAACCAGGGAAAGCGAATTCAATGAGGATAATGTGCAGTCGACAGAAGTTGAAAATAAGTTACGAGTGGGCACACAACCCAACATATATAATGATGGAAGTTATGAAGCTATAATTAGAGCATTTAGATGCGATTATGTGGAAGTAGCGACGAAGAAGGAGAAGATAGACGAGGATGAGGAAAGAGTAGAGGATGTTGAAGAAAGCGTAAATGAAGGAAGAAATAGAGAAGAGGAAATAAAAGAGAGAGAAGTAGCAGTCGAATCTCATCCTACAGAAAGTTCGAATTCACAAGGGAAATTCCTAAAAAGACTCATGTGTGATTCAGTGGAGGATTCGTTGATGCAAGAAGAAGAAGAACAGGACCAACCCTTTCAAATTCAACCAGTTGTGAAGGCCATGGTAAAGCATATCCCAGTCAATATTGTAATTGATAGCGGAAGTGAACTGACTGCGATCTCAGAAAATTTATTCATGCAGTGTAATGCCAGTCAGGAATTTCCAGTTCTGAAAACATGTAAGATTAAAGTAAGAGGTCCGATTAGAAACAATGCTGCGGAAGTTACGAGACAAACAAGGTTAACTCTTTCGTGTCAAGGTCAAAAGATCGAAGCCAACTTCGTGATTATACCTAAACTAACTGTAGATTTGATTATAGGTGCAGAGTTTTTAAATGAGAGACGAGCGATAATATATATGGGGAAAGGTAACGTAACATTAGGGAATGTCACACTTCTCTTTGAGCAAAAGCTAAAATTAGAAGAAATACCAGTTATAAACAAACAATTAAGAATGACGCGAGATAAAGAGGATGAAGAATTAGAATGGTATGCACAAAAGGGGGAATTGCCTCAACTCATGTTAGAAGTTCATAAAGAAATTGACGAAAAATTGCAAGAAGTTCAAGGTATTTCGGAACACAGTAAAAGTGAATTAGAGGGTATTTTACGAGATAAAGCAGAGGTATTTTTAGCTAAGACTGGCAGTATTAAACACTTTCAGTACAAGTTTGAAGATTAATTATATTACTGTAAAATAATCAGCACAATATTTCAAGATTATGTTGCAGATAAGATCGTCAGGAGAAAGAAGAATGAAGAGAGAGGAAGGTGGGAAAAAGAAAGTAGTTTCAATAAAAACAAAAACAAAAATAACACCAATAGTACGATAGATTAAGGTGAAGGGATAAAGGTAGATAGTCTAACAGCATGAAATACTAAAATGCTATAACCACGACACTACACAAAAAAATTAAAAAAACCAATTTAAGGATTTTTGTAGAAGTTAAGACTCAAAATATGTTAGAATTGTAACATTGAAAGGGCGCCGAAATTTGTAAAGCGTTTTAAGAAGGCGTAAAACAATGTAGGTACTAGACATATGTTTGATGATTATAAGTAAAACTTTTTGTAAGAACCATTGTAAAAACTCCAACAAAGATCAGATGCAACGACCCACAAGTTGCAGTGCGAGAAGTATCAAGAAAGAAAGGGATGTAATTAGCAAGACTCGATTCCTACAAGGCAGAAGCGTTGAGAGAAAGGAAAGGACAGCCAGACCAACAGAGGGTAGCTGAAGTGGGCAGTAAATCTGCTGAACCACAGGGAGGCAGAACCCTGCTGGGACAGAAGATGGAACCACAGAGTGGCAGAACACAGAAGGGACCGGTGCAGGGATTGACAAGCAAACACCGGACTTTCACCACTCATAAACCTCGGGACGCCCCGACTCAGCGGAGTGAGCAAAAAACGGCCCGATGAGAAGACAGCTTGAGCAAGCCACCACTGGCAAAAAATATGTGTAAAAGTCACACTACCGCTATTAAACAGCATGCTGATGCACGAAACTGAAGAAAACTTCCACAAAGTAAAAATGACAGGCCCAAACGATTGATCAAACTGTTACTAAGAGGAGAACTTCAAAGCGACTAGTTGTCAATAAATAATTCCATATCCTGCCCAGAGAAGAACCAAGAAGCGAGTAAGAAGCAGAGAAAAAGCAGAAAGAACAGAAGTTGAAGATTCGCAAGATTGAGACCAAGAAAGAAGATGGGTGAAGAATAGACGACATACCTTCCCAAATCCCTATCCTATTGTAAACTAGTCGTCTGAAAAGTATTACAACGAAAAACTACCGCTTTCAGCGACACATAACGATGACTTTCACGCATACAAAGCCAGTAAACCACGAGATTCTGCACTCACAGCTCCATTCCATCATGGGACCTCCACAACAGCAACACACACTTGCAAAGCCAACAGGGAACGACGAACAAAGCTGTACATCAAATACTTGCCCACATCCATCTCGTTCAAGTCCATCACCTTCGTGCAAAAAACATTCGCCAACCTCATGCTTAAACATTCATAGGATTGTGTGAATGTCTGAAATCAAATTATGTGATGTAGGAATTGTGCAAAAGAAACGTGCGAAAAACTAAATAAGTTAAGCACACCAGACAGCTAATAAACTACAAAATAACAGTCATTGACTATGGACTTAACTAAAAAATAGACTATCGATAAAAATAAGTCATTAGTTCTGAAATGGACAGTATATAAAGAACAAACGTAAGGCATAATAAACACTAAAACTATATGCCACTTATTTTCTCCTCATAAAAATAAAAGAACAACTATATTTTACTTATTTTCTCCTTATAAAAACAAAGAATAAAAATTATCTTGTTGGATTTTTTCCTTTTTTTTAAACATTTGTACCATTTGTTAGGATAATATCTCAATACTTGTTTATGTATATTTCTTTGTCAAAGCAATTCTTGGAAATAATTCTTATTTGTTAGTGTAACAATGCTGAAATTAGTGTCTAGAAACAAAAACATTTTACTTGTACATGATATTTAGAAAATGTGTTAGGAATAGATTTTACTTAATTACTACATTTATAAAAACAATATTTCTAAGAAAATCGATGTCAAAGACTCCTCTCACTTTTGATAACAAATTTCTTAAAAAACAAATTTCACAATTAAATAAAGGAAGAAAATAATTAAAAATAATAATTATAATAGAATAAAAATATTCTTCCCTTGTCAATATAAACATATTTTTGATAATAATGTGGAGGAATATAAAAATATAAATTAGAAATACAAACTAGCATTGAACAGAATAATGTAGCTGAACAGTAGGCAACAAAATTTAGATAACGGAATAATTTTTGACTGACTTAGACAATGATTCGATCATTGCCTAACTTCAGTGCAAAAATTAAGTTCGAAGGGTGGTGATATGTAAAGTGTCAGGCAAATCCAACACCTTCCATGAAAACTCTGACATGATAAGCAAATCCAGTAGTATGTCACATAGCTCCGAATAAATCGTGACATTAAATTAACCAAAGTAATACAAGTAACGAGTGAGCAAATGGAATACCACAGACTAACACAAGAATGCCTAAATGCATGTCATACCTTCCCACTGTGAGACAGACGCAGTTCCGAGGGGAGAAACGAGAACAGAAGCCGAGAGCAGAACCGTGTTAAGCTGGAAGGCCCTACAATATGGGTCGGACACCCACGTCTCCAGCTAACTGCTAGGACCACCCTCCCAGCCCATGTTAAAAGCTAGAGCCCTCCAGAAGAACAGTATAGATCTTACGATAACACAAAAAGGGCTACCCCAGCCACAAGTTTTATCGTGAGACTCTTTCGCATCTCTGTTACGTCAGGACCACCCCCCAGCCCACGTTAAAAGATAGAGCCCTCCAGAAGAACAGTATAGATCTTACGATAACACTAAGAGGACCACATCAGCTGAAAGTTTTAGCGTGAGACTTTTTCGCGTCTCTGTTACGTTGCAAACTTTAAAAACATTGCCCCACCACGAAAAGTATAACGTTTGTCATTGGATAGACAGACTTTTTGTAGGCGGAGTTTAAGGTTAACATTGAGACCCTGGTTGGTCAGATGAAAACACAGCCAGATAGTTTTTTTAAGCCAACTTCGGTAAATTGTAGTAAGGAGAAGTCAGGAGGAGAGTTGCTTCCGAGACGGCGAGGAAAGCGGAGCTGTGCTGCCCGTCGCCCCCTGACGAACACCGACAAGGTAATGAACGCACGCGGTGCCACATAACAGCGCATAAAGCTTCACTCAGAACTGCAGAAGTCTCATCTGTTACACCCCCTTTTTGCGTAATACTAGTGTCCATCGTCAATTAAAGCTCATGGTGTTCACATTTGCCACTTGAAGTAAAAATCTGAAACGTGATGATTTTTCTGTTATATACCTATTGAGAAGCCATATCAGCCACTGTAATTTACGACAAGTTAGATAAGTAATTAAAGATAATTGATGGCCACTGTAGACCATTTTGATAGTTTTCTCTTTTGTGAAACTTAATTTAAACCTAGATTATAGATGTCATATGGCATAGGTCATCCTTCGATCCATTGTAGAACTTGGAAACCCAATCAGGTAATATTCGTTCACATTTTTGTTGAACGCAGTTGGTTTTTACCATCCTGTATTAAAACATTTCCATTTATCAATAGTGCAATTTGTAAACAATGTTTTGTGAGTAGAATAAAATTTCCAATGGTAAACTTAACTGCTTTTTCGACGTTATTTTACCAGCTAACTAGAAATAGGAAAGCCTTGAACCCCTTCCACTAAACTTAGTTAGTATTAAGATTCTTTTACAGGGAGTGCAGTGGAGCTGACGCTGAAATCATTAAGTATTTGGTTATATCATCGCTAGTCTCACTGAACTCTTCAGAACTCTAAGTGTCATGTGTGGTCTGGTGTCTCCTTACCAGCAACAGGTCCCAGGTTCAAACTAGTCAATTCCCTAAAAAACACGCTCAGAGCGTCGTTGCGCGAAAGTGGTAGGGAGACACGATATAGAACAAACAGACACCACGCAGAATGTTAGAAGCGCAACAGTACATGTTCTGATTCTACATCTACATCTACATACATACTCCGCAATCCACCATACAGCGCGTGGCGGATGGTACCTCGTACCACAACTAGCATCTTCTCTCCCTGTTTCACTCCCAAACAGAACGAGGGAAAAACGACCGCATATATGCCTCTGTACGAGCCCTAATCTCTCTTATTTTATCTTTGTGGTCTTTCCTTGATATGTAAGTTGGCGGCAGTAAAATTGTACTGCAGTCAGCCTCAAATGCTGGTTCTCTAAATTTCCTCAGTAGTGATTCTCGAAAAGAACGCCTCCTTTCCTCTAGAGACTTCCATCCGACTTCATGAAGCATTTCCGTAACACTCGAATGATGATCAAACCTACCAGCAACAATCTAGCAGCCCGTCTCTGAATTGCTTCTCTGTCCTCCCTCAATCCGACCTGATAGGATGCATGGACAGCAACTTCTCTGTCTCAGGGAAATTCATTATACTCGAACTGAGAATACGTTCGAGAATCCTGCAACAAACCGATGTTAAGGATATTGGTCTGTAGTTCTGAGGATCCGTCCTTCTACCCTTCTTATATACAGGCGTCACCTGCTCTTTCTTCCAGTCGCTCGGGACTTCACGTTGGGCAAGGGAATCGCGATAAATGCAAGCTAAGTAAGGAGCCAATGCAGTAGAGTACTCTCCGTAAAACCGAATTGGAATCCCATCAGGGCCTGGCGATTTATTTATTTTCAACCCATTCAGCTGCTTCACAACCCCAGGGATGTCTATGTCCTCCATACGGGAATCTGTACGAGACTCAAACGGCGGTATGTTTGTAGGATTCGGCTTAGAGACCTTACATAATTTACATTGACTGAGTAATTTCATATTTTCTTCATGAAACCCATTCCAACTCATGTATTCCTTAATTTTTTGAACCATCATAGTGAAACCCGAATGACCAACACACAAGGACGGAAGGAAAGAATTGAAAACAGATGGTATCAGGTACTTCAGCAAAACAATTCTTAGCTGGTTGTCATACTGAGTTCAATAACACAGTCCTCATTTTTCATTCGGATATAGATTCGTTATGTCGCTGTGACCAAGTTATTTCAGTATTTTGTTAACCTCCAAATGCTGTTCCTGCCTCTCCTTCAGACAGCTAAATAACAGTGGAATCTTAGTTCACACAGTGGCAACAATATGAGATGACTGCTCAGCGATATCATGAGGCAGAGTAGGAGGCCATTTCTGAAACATATGACACAGCATATCAGCTATCTTATGTTCAGAACAACATAAAGTTTAATCCAGCATTCAAATGCTGAGATGAGTGCCAACGTGAATAGTTTTCTTAGGCCTAGAAAGTATCCTACTCAAAGCTTGGTTACCGATTCTAAATCGAAAGTTTTATTTTCAGCTAAAACCTAAATTTTAGCACAGCAAAGAGGACAGCTAAAGCCTCCATCTCATACTTTCAGTACTTTTCTTCAGATTATAACAGCGATCACGAAACATGGACAACAGCCTGCCTTCACCGTCCCATTCCTGAAGCAACATGGCAGCAAGGCCGCTGATAGATGCACATCCCGACTGAAAGAAGACGATTGCTAGCTAAAGCCATTCACTGAATCAAAGGCTGCGTGGGAACGTGAGTCCAACATGAACTTTCACCCTTTGATGTAGCTGATTCACAGGCAAGGAAAGCTGAGAAAATTCGAGATGAACTTACGAAAGAAACAGACCATCTCAATAAAATGTGCCACACCTTTTTTATCCTCATGTGGTCGCAGATCACAGACAGCTTTAGTTCTGCTTATGTCGGTGGATACCCCACTTCCCAAAACAATATGGACAAGAAAAGAAATTTGATTATGTTCTAGAATTACCTTGGAAGGCTTGACAATCAAGACAGCTTCTTTAAGTTGATGATAGACCTGACTAACTGTTGAAGATGCTCATAAAATGCTTTTTATTTATGTCCAATTTGTCAAAGTAGTTTTAAACGCAGTGAAATGCCAAATCCCCGAAAACTGCATCCGATGATTGAGAAAGCACAAATCTCCTGCGGCCAACCTGAAGCGAACACGATTAAATTCGAAAAGCTTATAGTTCCTACAGAAAGACATACTGGTGTGGATTCTACTGCCAACGGAATCCGATAATAAGCTTGGTTTAATTCGATGCCACCAAGAAAATGAGACGACGAAAACCAAGAGAAACAATTCTGCCAGCCGGTTGGCGGTATTGCTTCCAAAAGGACTTCCTGATTTAAGGCGCATATCCACTACCACCCAATAATTCCCCCACTTAATATAGCAAATAGGTAATTAGGCAACATGTAGGGAGATATCGAAGGCCTAATAACACCATCCTCCAGATCACAGACTGGTTCATAATTCAGCAAACGAACATACAGAAGAGAATGAATTAATGTGCAGTGCTTGGGATTTCTGACAGCCAAATGCTGGTTCGCCGTCACTCTGGTGTTGCCCCACCGAAAGATGGCAACATTTGTTTCTAAATGATTCATGAGATTATCGGTAGTCTCTAACCAAGTGAAATGGTTTAAGAAAACTAAAACACACATGTAGTGGCACCAACGTTTAGGATAGGGAAAGTTACTTTTGTGCAATATTCCGAGCACAAGTTACAGTGAGTTACGCATACCAACAGTTGTGAAGTAGAATAGAGGCCACAGGGCTGTCAAATTGCTGAAAGAGTATACATAGCGGTTTTGCATGTCGCAGATCACAGGCAGAAGGGGCCCACTGTTCAACCTAGCGTATTATGAGTACGTGACACAAAGCAGCTCGTATGGCAAAACAGAGGCACGCAGCCACATATAAATAGATGCGGGTTTCTAACGAGATTCATTCAAGTGTGGCAGCTCTTCTGGATGGCGAGGCATGTCACACCACCAGCTACACGCAGCAGTAGATGGGGCGCCAGCATTCCAGTCCACGGCGGGTCGCTGGTTCGACCCTCTGAGGCCGACGCGGGGTCGTAGCCAGCGGAGGGCCACTCCATGGCTCGCTACCGTGGGCAGGTGTCCAACTCATGCCGGAGGCATCCTGAGGCGAGGCTCCGCAGATTCGGACGCCAGATTGTGGGCGCTTGTTGTCGCCGCGACCTCAGCCATACCGGCGAGAAGCACGCAGCTGGCTGTGTACGGCTCACACCGAGCAGTGCTGAGTCGGCAGGGATGCAGACCGCTGAGTCGACTGCCGGCATCCTGACGATGCTGCAACTCTGCTGGCGTACAAGGCCAACACACAGTGCGTGCACGGGTCACTGAGGCAGCCATTCCTTGTGAAGCCATTTCGCAGACAGCGAAGTAGTGTCCTCAGCACTCTAAAATGGTTCAAATGGCTCTGAGCACTATGGGACTTAACATCTGAGGTCATCAATCCCCTAGAACTTAGAACTACTTAAACCTAACTAACCTAAGAACATCACACACATCCATGCCCGAGGCAGGATTTGAACTTGCGACAGTAGCAGCCGCGTGGTTCCGGACTGAAGCGCCTAGAACCGCTCGGCCACAGCGGACCGCTCCTCAGCATTGCGAGACCCGGTGATGCAGACCGAGGGGAACACAGCACTGTATTTGGAAACAATAAATCACTTGGATAATTCGGACGAGTCTTAATATGGTGCCTCCTACCTCTTCCAGCTACACGGGGTCATCCTGATACATTTGGCGGCAGAAGTTGCCACTACACACAGTATCATCAAGCCGTATTCATGCAGTAGCAGGAGGTACCGCATTTCCACAAATTTCTTGCACATCAGCTCCTGTGAGCTACGTTTGTGATGCGCAAACTTAATATTTTCTACTGCCAAGGTAACCTAATGTTAATCAGTATAAGACGTCCATCTATCACAAAATAGAATATGTGACCAACTGTGCGGGCACATTCACTCAAGAATAATATAAACTGTTTCACTCCCTGATAAACTGACACATAATTATATTCCAGCTTCACAAGCACTTTCTACATATTTGTCGAAACACTCGTGAGCGCCATGTTCTCTTAAGAAGTATTTACTGATCATATCCTCTCTCATATGGATTTCGAACTTTTCTTGCCGAAAATTATTTCGAGAATTACTAGAGAACTAGTGTATTCAACGGCTTCACCCATCAACCTATCCAAAATTCTAATAGTTGATGGGTACATAAGTTGTAACGTGAAGCGATGCAACAGCTGTAAAATGGCAACCTGATCTTCTAACGCGAGCATTAACCAGAGAACGTTCATAACAACTTCACTATTACCTAAGAAAGATTGTGGTACTTCCTAATCATTGAAAAAATTGGTTCAGTAATTTAAAATAACTTTGCGAAAATTTTGTTTGTCGTTACCACCTTATGAAATTGCATCTTTATCTAACTGCAGAATATTTAATTATATTTCCCCTTGCACAAATCAACAAACTGATTTTTTGCTCTAAGGAAAATAAATGAGTCTGCTGTTGTTGAATTCGAGAACTAAGGCGAATTCAAGACTCACAACATTCAGTTCCGCAATCCTATTATAGGTATAGGTGTATGCCTGGATACGCTAAAGCTGCGATTACGAAGGCCCCTTTTTCCGAAAGTTCAACACTCCCATGCGCAACATCCAACAGCGCAGCGCAGGCAGTGCAAGCAGTAGTCTCCCCTCCTATGGTGTTGAGGGAGATGTAAACGGGCTTGGTAAGAGGCCCCACAACCGTTGAATACATTCAGGTACGGTACCTTCTATGGCATTGCTCGAATCGAATCTGAATCTCGTACAACACATTTTTAGATAGGACACACCCAGTACAGCACGCGGTCAACACATACCGACGCGAGTCAATAAATGACACAAACAGCATCCAGAAACAAAATAAATGTTCACTTATACCGACCCGAGCTTATTCCCACCAGCCATATCCAAATCTGTGTCTGCATCTTAAAGGTACCTGCAGAAAATACACTCACTTAGGTAGGGGACGGTACCAAGCGCACGCACACACTCAGAAATAAACATGTACAACTTTCATAGTTTCATTTTGCCAAGTAACTCCAAGGTAAATGGCCAGCTTTTTTTTTTTTTTTTTTTTTTTTCATCAGTCTTCTGACTGGTTTGACGCGGCCCACCACGAATTTCTGTCCTGTGGTAACCTCTTCATCTCAGAGTAGCACTTGTAACCTACGTCCTCAATTATTTGCTGGATGTTTCCAATGCCTGTCTTCCTCTACAGTTTTTGCCCTCTACAGCTCTCTCTATTACCGCGGAAGTCATCCTTCATGTCTTAACAGAGTTTTTATCTTCCTGTCCGTTCTCCTTATCAGCGTTTTCCACATATTCCTTTCCTCTCGGATTCTGCGCAGAACCACCTCTTTCCTTACCTTACCAGTCGACATAATTTACAGCATTCGACTGTAGCACCTCAGCTCAAATGCTTCGACTCTCTTCTGTTCTGATTTTCCCACAGTCCATGTTTCACTAACACATGCTGTACTCCAGACATACATTCTCAGAAATTTCTTCCTCAAATTAAGGCCGATATTTGATATTAATAGACTTCTTTTGGCCAGAAATGCCCCTTTTGCAATTACTAGTCTGCTTTTGATGTCCTTGCTCCATCCGTCATTGGTTATTTCACTGCCTAGATAGCAGAATTCCTTAACTTCATATACTTCGTGACCATCAATCCTGCTGTTAAGTCTCTCGCTGTTCTCATTTCTACTACTTTTCATTACCTTCGTCTTTCTTTGATTTACTCTCAATCTGTACTCATTAGACTGCTCATTTAGTTCAGCAGATCATGTAAGTCTTCTTAACTTTCACTCAGAGTAGCAATGTCATCAGCGAATCGTATCATTGATGTCCTTTCACCTTGAATTTTAATTCTACTCCTGAATCTTTCTCTTATTTCCATCATTGCTTCCTCGATATAAAGATTGAACAGTAGGGGTGAATGACTACATCCTTGTCTTATGCGCTTTTTAATACTAGCACTTCGGTCTTGGCTGTCCGCTTTTATTCCCTTTTGGCTTTTGTACATATTGTATATGACCCGTCTCTCCATGTAGCTTACCCCTACGTTTCTCAGAATTTCGAATATCCTGCACCATTTCACACTGTCGAACGCTTTTTCCCTGTCGACAAACCCTATGAGCGTGTCTTGATTTTTATTTAGTCTTGCTCCAATTATTAATCGCGTCAGAATTGCCTCTCTCGTGTCTTTACCTTTCCTAAAGCCAAACTGATCGTCGTCTGCCGAATACTCAATTTTCAATTCTTCTGTATATTATTCTTGTAAGCAGCTTCGATGCATGAGCTGTTAAGCTGATTGTGCTGTAATTCTCGCACTTGTCAGCTCTTGCCGTCTTCGGTATTGTGTGGATGATGCTTTTCCGAAAGTCAGATGGTATGTCGCCAGACTCATACGTTCTACAAACCAACGTAAATAATCGTTTTGTTGCCACTTCCCCCAACGATTTTAGAAATTCTGATGGAATGTTGTCTGTCCCCTTCTGCCTTATTTGATCTTGAGTCCTCCAAAGCTCTTTTAAATTCTGATTCTGTACTGGATCAATATATGTTCTAAATCGACTCCTGTTTCTTCTTCTATCACATCAGAGAAATCTCTCTCATAGAGACTTCCAATGTATTCTTTCCACCTATCCGCTCTCTCCTCTGCATTTAACAGTGGAATTCCCGTTCACTCTTAATGTTATCACCCTTGCTTTTAATTTCACTAAAGGTTTTTTTTTTTTTTTTTTTTTTTTTTACTGTGTGCTGAGTCTGTCCTTCTGACAACCATTTCTTTTTCGATGTCTTTCCTGCAGCCATTTCATCTTAGCTTCCATGCACTTCCTATTTATTTCATTCCTCAGCGACTTGTGTTTCTGTATTCCTGAGTTCCCCGGAACATTTTTGTACTTCCTTCTTTCATCGATCAATTGAAGTATTTCTTCTGTTCCCCATGGTTTCTTCGCAGTTACCTTCTTTGAACCTATGTTTTCCTTCCCAACTTCTGTGATGGCCCTTTCCTCTGTACTGCCTACTGAGCTATATCTATAGCCTTAGAGAACTTCAGCCATATCTCGTCATTCCTTAGTACTTCCGTCTCCCACTTCTTTGCATATTGATTCTTCCTGACTAATGTCTTAAACTTCAGCCTACTCTTCATCAATACTATATTGTGATCTGAGTCTGTGTCTGCTCCTGGGTACTCCTTACAAATTAGTATCTGAGTTCGGAATCTCTGCCTGACCATGATGTAATCTAACGGAAATCTTCCCGTATCACCCTGCCTTTTCCAAGTACACCTCCTCCTCTTGCGGTTCTTGAACAGAGTATTTGCTATTACTAGCTGAAGCTTGTTACAGAACTCAATTAGTCTTCCTCTTCTCATTCCTTGTCCCAAGCCTATTTTCTTCCGTAACCTTTTCTTCTACTCATTCCCCTACAACTGCATTCCAGTCTCCCATGACTATTACATTTTCATATTCCTTTACATACAGTATTACTATTTCAGTATTCTCATACACTTTTCATCTTCAGCTTGCGACGTCGGCATGTATACCTTAACTATCGTTGTCGGTGTTGGTTTGCTGTCGATTCTGATAAGTACAACCCTATCACTGAACAGTTCACAGTAACACACTCTCTGCCCTACCTTCCTATTCATAACGAATCCTACTCCCGTTATACCATTTTCTGCTGCTGTTGATATTACCCTATACTCATCTGACCGGAAATCCTTGTCCTCTTTCCACTTCGCTTCATTGACCCCTACTATATCTAGATTGAGCCTTTGCATTTCTCTTTTCAGATTTTCTAATTTCTCTACCACGTTCATCCTTCTGACATTCCACACCCCTACTCGTAGAACGTTATGGTTCCGCTGATTATTCAATATTTTTCTCATGGTAACCTACCCCTTGGTAGACCCGAATGGGGAACTGTTCGGGAATATTTTGCCAATGGAGAGATCATGACACTTCTTCAATTACAGGCGACATGTCCTGTGGATACACGTTACGTGTCTTTAATGCAGTGGTTTCCATTGCCTTATGCATCCTCATGCCGTTGACCATTGCTGATTCTTCCGCCTTCCAGCTTAAAAATTTAAACAACAATAACAAAGGCCACCAAAAATGAACAACAGTATTTCTGAAAAGCATTTACAATTCAGACATTAAATTGGATAATTATTCTTTTGTAGGTCCAACTTCTTAAAATATTTAAAAACATTTTGCAAGGTGCCTGATCATATACAAGTTTAGAACGACTAAACCAGTAACCACCAAAATGAGTAATCAAAATACTTAGATACACTGCGCCCAGATTAAACACTGAAGAGATCGGTGAGCAGTTTGACAACTCAGTGTACTACTTTGAGTATACAGCTTCAAGACAAACGCTTCCTAACATCACCCAAGTATTAAACAGAGTTAACCAGTGGCGTACATTAACATTAGAAGCTGGTAAGTGTTTGTGCGCTGACCCCCAAAGCTCACCGATTATTGGTTTGCGTTCTTCCTTCTGGAGGTGCCAAGACTGCATACGGCGCTTTGTAACCTCATAGCTCGTCTCCGCTGCCACCCAGCAGGACGCTGACGTAAGCGTTGCCTAGAGACGCGGCCTCCGTATCATTGGATATCGATAGTTAACCGGCTCACTTGTCTTGAATGTGCCGATTTACTAAACGACAGTGGAATTTAATTTACCGTCGT
Organism: Schistocerca serialis cubense; assembly: GCF_023864345.2. NCBI lineage: Eukaryota > Metazoa > Arthropoda > Insecta > Orthoptera > Acrididae > Schistocerca > Schistocerca serialis. Next base: position 423,383,432 of record NC_064641.1, read on the forward strand.
AGTTCCCGACTCCTCTGGAATCCACTTAGAGAGCTAGACTATTTTACCTCAGTTACGGAAGGCTACGTTGTTTAGTTATAGGCTGGAGATTATGGGCAGCATGTTCTCAATTGCGCCCTGGCTGTCTGTACAAATAATTTTCAGGCCCTCGTAAAGTGTAGTGGTATTCAAAAATCGCACAAATTTTGAGCAAACTAAAATTGTCCGCTAAAAAGACAATAAAAGTTGCTATAAAAAGCGAATATAATTATAATCTGCCACCCCACACATCACTGCTTATCCGTCCGGATAGGTGGTCGGTATAGAAAGTGAACTCAAAAGTGGAACATTCGGATGCAGGATCAAGAGAAAGAAACCGGGAGAACAGTGTTACGCCTTGTTCGTGACTGTGAAGCCTAGACAGTGAACGCCATCCCCGGCGATCTCGAAAGTGACGAGAAGGAAGTAAAAGACACCTTGTGGCCATTACCAGTGCAGAGGGAGACTGGGCGTCATTGTGACGATGCGTGGGTCTACAACTCTACATGGTCAGCCGTTTCTGCCACTTCTCCCCTCCCCCCCCCCCTTCAACACCCACCGCCTTAACTCCGCCTTAGCTGGCTTGCATTAATTCGCGAAGCCTGACATTGTCGAATTCAAGCAATTAAGTCAGGAGTATTTATTAATTGTTTCTAACCAGTTATCAAAGATGGAATCTACTGAAAACGATGAAGTGAAAATTAAACTAGAACGAGTCTCTGATGATGATGGGGTAGAAATAGAAAATAAATCAAAGATGGAATATACTGTAAAGGGTGAAGAGAAAATAAATATAGAACAAGCCTCTGACGAGGAACGTTAAGAAAAAGAATAGTAAAAAGGGAACTAATGAAAGCGTTACATAGTGAAACTGAGTTTGATTACTTGTGGACTCAAACGAGTCAGATGATGCAAGGACCTCCTTTGAAACCAGTTGAAATGCAAACTGGAAATGCAGGGACGCCATAATTGATACACATCACGTTTTCCTAAATTGAATCCAGCAGTAATGAACACCAAAACGCGTTTGTTTGCCATGACCATCTTCCGCAGTAGCTATTAATATCAGTTACTGTTGGTTTTAGGTTGTAAACAGTGTTTTGCCTCCTAGCTAGCTACAGTTGATCTCAATAGAATTCGATTCACATATGCACTTGGCACAAACAAACAAACAGAAATAAACACTGTTACTGTGCGAAATGAGAAACAGTTTACAATAGTGAAGTGTAAATAACGTAGCACAACAAATACTGCAGAATGGCAAAACCTGCCAAGTGCATGTGTGAGTTGAAGTCTATCGACATCAACCCTTCTAGCAGGGAGGGGAGAAGCAGAATATGTAAAGATTGACCGTAAGTAACTTCCACACCAGCGTTATATAGAAAACAACCAAAAATGTATAAACATATGTATCCAATTTGCAGAATAACCACGGAAGATGCTTTGTAAATAAATGCCGAAACGCGTCTGGTGTAATTAAATTGCAGTAAGCTCAAGATGGATAACCAATAAAGGACAGCAATTGGAATTGGAGTCCATTATAAACCTTAAAACTGATAAACTGATACCACTAGCCTAATAAAGCACTAAGGGATGAAATGAAAACAGACATAGTTTCAATTATGGAATTGATCCTGATCACCGTCATTTCACAATCAAAGTAGGACAACTGTTACCTAAGTCGCATAACAGACTTAATATCGAAATCGGTGGGATTCACAATGAATTCAAAATAGAGAATCAATTGTTAGAAGAGAAGTTAATAGAAAGAGTAGACAAGACATCGGAACTTTCCTGTAAGCAGTATGAAGACCTAGGCCTGAAGTGAAAATCTCTCAAACAGAAATCAAAAAGATGAAAACTGACTGATGTCCAAATATGTGAACAAATCGACAAAGATTTCTGTGAAAGTAAAAACAGTAGAACTACAACTGGAAGTGTTAGTTATTAGCATAACTAACATAGAAAGTAGAGTAACCTCGGATACTTTGCGAGGTCGCGCGGTTAGAGGTGCTATGTCACTGCCTGCGCGGCCCCTCCCGCCGGAGGCTCGAGTCCTTCCTCGGGCATGGGTGTGTGTGTTGTTCTTAGCGTAGGTTAGTTTAAGTAGAGTGTAACTCTAGGGACCGATGACCTCTGCAGTTTGGTCCCTTAAGAACTCACACACATACTTTGCGTAACATGACTCTGTAGCACATGGCTCCCTTTGACAGTTTTCGCTTTCTGATCAACACAAGCAAACACCCCGACTACAGTTCTGGACTGATTTTGAAGATGTGTACGAACGCATAGTTTCGCACCGATATATACAGGTAAAAGTTTCTCACGTTTCCAGCAACTTCCAGTTGTTTAAAATCCAGGAGTTTTCGGCCGGGGCCGCGCAGAATTAGCCGAGCGGTCTCAGGCGCTGCAGTCATGGACTGTGTGGCTGGTCCCAGCGGAGGTTCGAGTCCTCCCTCCGGCATGGGTGTGTGTGTTTGTCCTTAGGATAATTTAGGTTAAGCAGTGTATAAGCTTAGGGACTGATGACCTTGGCAGTTAAGTCCCATAAGATTTCACACACATTTGAACTTTTTTTTTCCCCCGGGCTCTCCTCAGTTATTGTCAAGCGATGACCGCCAAATTACTGCTGCTGCCGTCTTTATACAGACGCACTGTCTTCAGTGACGTCACTGGTGCTCGGTTCAGCGCCATAAACAGCAATGTTTATATTGCGTGCTTGCCGCGTCCGCTTCAGCTTTCCAATAACTGGGTTCCAAGCTGTGCTTAGCTGCAGGCCGCCGTTTTTATTGAGGATGTTTTAGAAATTTTCTATCCGATGGCTTCTTTTATAACACTATCCCAAAAACTAGTAGTCCGCGTAATAACAGATGTCTCGGCAAAGGCAATACGGTGTCCGTTTTCTAAAGCATGTTCCGCCACCACTGACTTCTCAGGATAACGTAGGCGAAAACACGTCTCGTGTTCAATGGTACGTACAATCTGCCCCATACAAAATTGTTCAAACCCACACGGAGTTTAAGATACTCCTGGCGTTCTGAGTCCAACATCGTCTTTCACAGCCCTCATTAACTGTCGAATTTTAGCCGGTGGCCTAAAAACAGTATCGATTTTGTGCTGCCTTAGAAGGAAGCTAATCTCTCCTGTTTTTGAGCCACAGAACGGCAAGAACGCAAGCTTCTTCGTGCCCTCCTCGGATTTCTTCTGCTTATGTTTCTTCGGCAAGAATGGTTGCAAAATCTGGCTGTTCTAGCCATTGGAGCTTCTAAAGCGGTCTTCACTGAAAGACAATGTCGGTAAAAAGTTCATCCCCCAGGTACCTCAACAACCTACTCTGTATGGCCTTCCCAAGTTTCATAAGGAGCTCACTCCTCTACGCCCCATCGTAAGCACCATCGGATCGACAATGTACATACCAGCTAATCATTTGACAAGCCTCCTTACTCCGCACGTTGGTCATTGTGAGCACCACATCAAGAATACGACCGCCTTCATCAGTCGAATTAAATGCTTCCGTCTCGGAGAAGTGGAGTCACTATTCAAGCAGGTTCCCATCAAAGTCTCTTCAGATATACTCTCCCAGTTATTTGGCGACAGTGTTATGGATTTATTTAAGCACACTCTGACATCATCGTACTTTTTATGTGATGGAGATTATTTCAACCAGACGGACGGCGTCGCGATGGGAAGCTTATGAGCTCCAGTTTTAGCCAACCTATTGATGGAGTACATCGACAACATCGCCCTGGACACGGCTCCTGCAAAGCCTAGTTGGTTTTATCATTACGTCGACGACACATTTGTTGTCTGGCCAAGCTGGGAGAATTTTTCACCACATTAACAGCATTCATGATAACATAAGACTCACGATGCAAGTAGAGACAGATGGTGCCTTGCGTTTTTTAGACGTCCTCGTGTGGGTGTCTGAGTCACAGTGTTTAACAGAAACCCACCCACACAGACCTGTATCTGCATGCTACCAGCTATCACCATCCTTCACAGAAAATTTCTAATGACATTAGTGCATCGAGCAGAAGCCGTTTCAGAAACTGGAAGCCTTCTGAGAGAGCTGAGCCACTTACGGAAAGTCTTCAAAGAAAACGGCTACAACAACCGCCAGATTCCGGAAGCCTTCTTGCCAAAGAAACATGAGCTGAAGACCTCCGAGGAGGGCATGAAGAAGCTTGCGTTCTTGCCGTTCTGTGGCTCAATCTTTCCTATTGGAAAGATTAGCCGGCTTCCAAAGAAGCATAAAATCGATATGGCTTTTTGGGCACTGTCTGAAATTCTACAGCTAATGAGGGCTGTGAAAGACGATGTTGGATTCAGAACGCCAGGAGTATATAAAATACCGTGTGCATGTGGACAGCTCTGTGTCTGACGGACTGTACGTACTATGGAACAGCGCCATGTGGAACACGAGAGATGTTTTCGCCTACGGTACCCTGAGAAATCAGTGGTGGTGGAACATGTTTTAGGAAACGGACACCGTATTACCTTTCCCGAGACATCTGTCAATACGCGGACTACTAGTTTTTGGGACAGTGTTATAAAAGAAGCCATCGAGTTAAAAATTTCTAAAATACCCTCGATGAAGACGGCAGCCTGCAGCTAAGCACAGCTTGGAACCCAGCTATTGGAAAGCTGAAGCGGACGCGGCAAGCACGCAATAAAACCATTGCCATTTATGGCGCTGGAGCTAGCCCAGTGACGTCACTGAAGACAGTGTTGCCATATAAGGATGGCAGCAGCAATAATTCGACGGTGATCGCTTGACAATAGCCGAGGAGAAGCCGCCCGAAAGCTCGTGGATTGTAAACCACTGGACGTTGCTACAAAATACACTGGCTGTAAGGGAAACGTTATTAGGTCATACAAATACATGCGTGACTGTGGAGTGCAAGTGTGTGTAGTATTTTGGTCGAGAACAGACTGTAACAGTACGTTACTTGCGGTTTTGGCTTTTTCGATCACTCTTTTCCTTTGACCTAAGTAGTGTTTCGTAACACTCGTGTTCACTATGATTTTCCTGTACATCACACTGGTGGGCGTCTGTCGAGGTTTACCGTTGTGACACTTTCAGATTGTTCCGCTAAGACTTGTGCCACTGAAAGTGTTCAGTTGTGATTTTAGCTCGCGGTTGGCTGTTTCTTAACCAAACAGTTCTAATTACGATGTGTAGGTTCACTGTCTTGGAATAAACACTGTTTCTTGCTATGCACAGTTAAGTGAAACTATAACAAGCACATCGCACTTTACTTATTACAGTTCAGCCATATGTGACGGGTATTTACGTTTACTTTATTACTGCTGCACTTTGGTACAGTTTATCAATGTTTTGCCTAGCTATAACACATACAGTCTGTTTCACCCCCACTTTGTTTAAAGTTTGTACCGTGTGAGTAACTTCCTTCCTCATGTCACTATCTGAGTCTCCGGAAAAGTGCTTCACATTAAAGGCACATTGAGCACATTTTGATCTTTTTCATTAAAAGTATATACATAAATACACTTACAATCGATATTACATTTTCTGTCGGCTTTACCGACAAGTAATTCAATCAGTAATATGCTTTGTCTATTACAAAATTATCATGTTCTTTGCCAAATCCTCTTATTCGTGAAGTGTCGGCCATTTGGCCACTCTGGTATCGTGAGTTCAGTACGTTTTGTACGTAATATTATCATTCAACACAGAATCATTCGCTTAACGTAGATTGCGCACTTGGAGCTGCCTCGTACGTGAGAGTGCAGCCCCAAGTACTTCAAGCCGGTATTCACACTAAGTCAATCAAGCTGTACTGTAGTTGAAACGAGAAATACGAACGATCGCGACCAGAGAATGGGTATTATCAAAATTTCAATGGGACAGATTTTCTGGAGCACGCACTGTGCCCAGTGTTAGTAAGTCATTTATGGACACTTACGTCTGATTCATTTTCTAATATGTTACTTCATGTACATACATGATGCACAAATTCAATTCAGTTCATTCAAAAATACACATACTTACGCTCTAAACAAGACAAGGAAAGGAACAAAGCACACATAAATCACGAAAATACATATTCAAATTAATCTAAATTCGTTCTACGAATCTATATACAACTTCCACTCAATGATTCTGTATTTCCCTTTCTACAGTTGTTTTTTCGACCAGGGGATAGAGCAGGTGGCGCGGCATAATGTATCGTGAGCTCGGGCTTGCACATTGTACTCATAGCCTGTGATTATGCTTGGTCTTCCGGTAAATACCTCGGAAAATTGGTTAAGCAATTGTGTCAGTTCACTTTGTTCCTGGTCATTCAAATATTTCGCTTAATGTTCCGTGAATCCTGCACCCAGGCATCTTCCGTATCATGTTCACTCCCTACCGCGAGACTGTTCACCTCCATTAGTGTGGGACTGTCAGGGAGCACTACGCTGACGTGCCGACAGTAGTTAGTGCACTCGTCACGTGTCCTGGTGAACACCAATTCGATCTGCTTATCGTGGTATATTAAGGTGCAGATGCCCCGTGCCAGGTCAGTTCTCGCCTTCATTTCACAGAGAGCATCTAAACCCAGGATGCAGCGTACGGCGAGATTTCTAATCACCAGGAATGAGTTTGTAAATGATTCTTTTCGCAGTGTTAGCTCTACCTGCACCTGGTTTTTTACTAATAGCCCCTTATCTCGCAGGGCTCCTACCACTCTATACAGTTTCCTACTGGTAAAATTGGCAGCTTCCTGATCTTGTCCACACAACGGAACAGTTGTTCATCTATCACGGACGTGCTGGCACCGGTGCCCAGAATCAATGTTATTAAAATACCGTTAATTTTAGTCTGAAAGGCAGCCTGAATTAATTTCATATCATCCGTACTTCGCTGTCGCGCTTCAGTTATTAGTTCGTCCTTTAGATGGTGGCCGTCGCTGTACCTCAGCGTACGTACGTTCACATGCCGCGCGCCACCTACTCTTCCACTGCGGACCGACTGGGAGGGGCCTACAGCGGTCGGCCGGTGTTGACGGCCTGTCTCCTGCTGCGGGTGTCTCGTCTGTGACGTCCACAATCCTCACGCTCTCGTTTTGAGCGCAAGACAGACTCAGTGCTGCATACACTTGGACATTAGGGTTATGTGAATGCGGCGGTGGCGGTGGCGGTTGCACGGTTATAACGGCACTATTTGACATTTACTTTGCGCCTATCACTTTGCCGGCCTGGGCGCTGCCAGTGGTCGTTGGCAATGTGCATGTTTTTCTGGGAAGAGTTGTTGTTACCCCCTCCTTCAGGATACAGGGTACTTTCCCGGCTCAATATTATGTAAAAATCAACACCTATTTCTTTCAGGCACTGTTTATAATGTATATGTTATTTTTTCTATAATTTAGTTGATTCTGCAATAAAGCTTAGATCTACTACATAAGTATGGACTATTGCAGGCTACAGAAAAAAATTAGAGCAGTTCCCTATAAACTTTGGGAAATATCTGTATCTGAATTCTCAAAAATACAACTTGCGGGAAACTGCTAATGAAGATATGAGTCCAGTTAAACTGTGCCTCAGAACACTCCTGAAGCATAGTCTTCATCCTGCAGCATTTCTTCATCTTCAACCTTCCACTTGGCATCCCTTTTAGCTCTTCTTGCTTCTTTGGTAACTTGAAGAGCGAATCTTTCAGCTTCGTGCACCCGTTGTCTGTCACACGCAAGCAACTGATCTTCTGTATTAGAGCCACATGTTATGCCTAAATTTCTCAGGACTTCCTACCTTCCTATCACTACCTCGCTGAAACATATCACTGCATCTAGTACAATAATTGTCATTGTATTTAGTCTTACAAAAACATTCTTGTGTAATCTTTCCCATATGCAATGGTTGAAACTTTCATTTGTATTCTGAGAGCCCCCATGAAGACATTTACTAAGCAAAACTGGGTCACTCAGGTCTCTAAAAATTGGTTTTATTTCATTCATAACAGGAAGAGAATGCTTATGGTAGTATATAAGACCACTTTCTTTTGCTTTTTAGTAACCACACCATAATCTGCTCCTTTAGGGCAAAGTCCGTGAACAAGGTGGTCATCTGTGGACAAATTATGAAAGTAGGTGGCTGATACAGTTTTTCTCGTTGCTGTAACATCATTCAGAGGTGCAGTCCGTTTAATGGTCGACCATAATAACTGTGAAGAAGGTCTGTTCCAGTTTTTGTCAAAGTGCCTCAGCCAGAAAGAGATCTTCCATCAGACAACAAGTTTCCTTTCATTTCTCTTCGTAGCTTCCTCAATATAGCACCCATCTTCTTTTGCACATGTCAACAACACTCCAGTTTTTTTTTTTTTTACCAAGGTATCACCATAAACATCGAACTCATTAATTTTATTGAAAGCTTTGAGGTCTCCATCGCCTAAGTACTCTTCGTATATCTAACGTTATAAACGGGCACCGACCTCTGAAATATGTTTAAAGCTCCATCAACTCCATACCTCCACTGAACCATCATAATTCTTAGAACACTGATGTTCAATATGTCCTTCAGCGTTACCATGGCAGGTGTGGCAGTACTTAGATAACCACTCAACATCAACAATTTTCCATTCTCCAGAGAAGTAGCACTTATAACACCATTCAAGGAACGATGTTCTCGACATTGCCATGTCCCATTAAGTGCAACAGCAATGTTCCTGGTTCCACTAATATTTACAGTTTCTTCTACTGTGCGTTTCACAGATGCTTTAAACACAACTGTCAAGGCACCTAAAAGTATTTTTTTGTACTTGCTGAATCTACTGGGAGGAGGAGGAAGGTCCCTCAAACCACAAAACGTTTGAGCTGCCTTTTTTACTTTTCCTATTGCACGCATTGCATACACTAACTTCAAATTCGCATCATATGAATTATGTGCAATGTTCGAAGTCATTTTCGAGGTAGATATATTGCAGGTTCTACACAGAAAAACTAATTTTGACGCTAAACCCTTCCTGCTACTTTGTTGTTCAGTTATTTCCAGACATCCTACACCATCACATTAGTTACATTTCGCCACTTCCTTTATCAAAGATAACATGCACGCATCAATAACAACAAACACACTTCAAGCAGCGTCATTGTTAACACAAAAATTTGAATCACCAGGAGACGTGTCATTAGGGTGTTTCTTCCCTGAAGAACTGATACAGAAATTACTTTCAGCAGTATGGCTTGCTTTGTTTGTGAATTGGTTACCAAGGAAACTCCTTTTAATGAATTTCTTGATGCATGGCATGCTTTGTATTTATTGCACACTAAAGGGTATGTACTTCCACAAATATATATAGCACTTGGGCAACAAACATTAAGTAACACTTGAACAAACTGCTTCAGCGAAACAGAAGTAAATACTTGCTAAGATAATTATTTACAGACACTAAAAATCTGCACTATTACCAACAAATACAATGTATCGTACGTATAATCGCTGGAAACAGAAAGTTCACAGTTATTGTTGAAATAATACTGGTTTCCGTAACGGAAATAAAGGGGGCGTGGCGGCACACATGACAGTAATATAGGTCATTTTTCATTTGAAACCCTATAATGTATATACCAATGTAATCAGGAAAGACTATAGAATTTAATGAAGTCATAAAAAATTCGATTTTTCCACCATTTATAAGTACGCTGTATCCTTCACCACTCCTTTTACGAATATATTGTTCATTGCCGTTTTTACTCGGTGAGTAAGTCGGTTGTGAATACTGGTTTCCTTCCGCATGTTTAGGATGCCAATTAGTACTACTCGTTTGCTGGTTATGCCCCGCCTGCTTTTAATGCACGCTTCACAATTTGATCAGTAATTACTTTTTGCGAACCCGCTCTCTCTGGGGCGGCTACTATTCGACTGTCGTGATTTATTGTTGTTTTGATTACTCCCCGCGTTGCCGTAGTCGTCGTGCATCTTCTTGGATTCAATCCAAAGAATACAGTGATGACATAAATTGTTCTAAGGCCGTATCTGGGACATGAACGAGTTTTTCTCGAATGGCAGTGGGTATTTTGCCTTGAAGACTTCTCAATGCATCTCTTGCCAACATGGGTTCGTCCCAATACCGCGTCTTATTAAGGTATTTCTAAAAATGCTTTCTTAAATTCCCCTGGTGGGACTTTAATAGTTCGAGTTTGTAGACCTGTATTCTTAAACGTTCTTGTACAGATCTGGACGAGAACCTTGGAAGAAAATTGTTTTCAAAATCTGAAAACGACGCCCACTGTTCGACCGTTTCTAGCGCCCACAGCGCTGCATCTCCTTTTACAAAGGACGTGACAAACTGAATATTTTGCCTTTCTATCCTTGAGAGAGGCGAAACTTATTTAGAACTTTTTATAAAAATGAGAGGATGCACATCCTTTGTCTCATCATTGTATATCTGTAACTATGTTTCAACGATTCCTCATGTTTTACTTGGACAAGGGTTGATAATACGCCGGAATCCGCGGCACCAACAATGCCCGTAAAAATCGGTGGAGTCTGGCTTGGCTGCACTCGCAGACAAATTTCTCATTACGGTGTATATTAACTGCCGTGCTTTCCATCTTCTATGCGACGCATCCCGATCAACGCGGTTCGGTGGTGGAGCCGACCTGATAACCGACCTACCGCCCTACGGATACGGCCATATATCGTGTCGATGCAGGTATAATGTGGGCCCGTGAACCTTCCGGATGATACCCTTACCCCGACCTGCGGGCACTCGAGATAGAGCCCATTGACCTTATCGTGAACATCTTCAGTTTGTTCTACAAGTTGCGAGGCTTGCAGTTTTATCACATCCATCTCTCACAATAGATGTGAGAAGATAGCCTTATCTCGCTCTTCTAAGCGGTCGTTAAAGTTTTGTTCAAGAAGTGGCGCATCCCGATCAACGCGGTTCGGTGGTGGAGCCGACCTGATAACCGACCTACCGCTTTACAGATACAGCCTTATATCGTGTCGATGCAGGTATAATGTGTGCCCGTGAACCTTCCGGATGATACTCTTACCCCGACCTACGGGCACTCGAGATAGAGCTCATTGACTTTATCCGGAACATCTTCAGTTTGTTCTACTAGTTGCGAGGCTTGCAGCTTTATCACATCCATCTCTCACAATAGATGTGAGAAGATAGCCTTATCTCGCTCCTCTAAACAGATACGGCCTTGTATCGTGTCGGTGCAGGTACAATGTGTGCCCGTGAACCTTCCGGATGATACTCTTACCCCGACCTACGGGCACTCGAGATAGAGCCCATTGACTTTATCCGGAACATCTTCAGTTTGTTCTACAAGTTGCGAGGCTTGCAGTTTTATCACATCCATCTCTCACAATAGATGTGAGAAGATAGCCTTATCTCGCTCTTCTAAACGGCCGTTAAAGTTTTGTTCAAGAAGGGTATCACACTCTTTTTCTCAAGTTCGTTACGTTCTGATTGTAACACGTCTTTTACCTGACGTAAAAGTGCTTGTTCGCGTTGTCTGTCCGGGATATCTAATTGTGCTAACAACATGGCAAGGAAATCAGGACTGGAACCTGCTGCTACTGATGCGCCATCAGCTGATGCTGTGACATCGGTCTTCGGTTCTGGCCTAATCTCATGAACATGTGTGCTCATTTGACCTTGTTCAGTAAAATCGTGAGATGTTGGTCCCTGTCCTGGTTCCTTTTGAGGAATTTGCGAACGGGTATTCTCCGATGGGTCAGTTATTTGGAGCTCGTGGACATTATCGTTCACCTCCGTATCAGGTAGAGTCTCACTCTCGGTACGTTTCTATATTCGTGGTCTACCCATGCTTTTTTAAAGACAATACAAACAAAAAATATAACACACACCCTAAGTGAAATTGTCTCACCATATACTAAAATAGAAACAGAAAAATTAGAAATTTCTACTTGAATTCACTTTCTTTGAGTTATGTAAGACTATCATTAACTAAAATTCTTTTAAATTGACTTCAAACTTGACTCTGAACATGAACTGAGCTAGTACACCTCTACAAAACTTTCTGCAGCTGCAGTGCACGTTTTACCTATACTGAACTGTTAATTATCAAAAACACTGCAAAGTTATCTTGTGATCTATGCTCTGAAGTTACCTTCGTGCAGACTTCACTATAAATTACTTTACACTAAATCTGGCTGTCAAATTCACATGAAATATGCACTGCACTAAACTATCTGTATCATACACTCAAATAAAACACTATCATACACTACTTTTAGTAAATGAGTAGTTTTGACTTCACTGCAAAAATATGGAAATCTAAATTCATTAACATATGTAGCAATATTAGAGAAGGAAAGTTGCCACTCACCATATAGCGGAGATGCTGAGTCGCAGATACCCACAACAAAATGTATGTAGACAATTTAAAATTTTTCACTGTGCAGAGCGCCTGGCCCTCTTCTCATTTATGTCTTGTCGTCCACCAGCCAGCAGCACTTGTATCTGCACTCTTATCTTTCGTAGTTTTTGGTTTATTGCTCTGGTTATTTGTATTTTTCTCAAAGCTGCAGCCCAAGAACCAATTCCTGCAGCCACTTCTCACACATGTATTGGCTGCGTGTTGGATTTTGATGAAAGTCGTACATGAAACACTTTATTTTTCCAGCGTTAAAATATGTACCACCTAGAATTTCTACATACACAAAATATACATTTACATCTAAGTTTTAGTTTGAGATTCTGAGTTTAGCCAAAAATTATATAGAGCTATATATCTGTTTGCACATCTTTTCGGATATATTTATGTAAGTGGTTGAGCTGCACGTTTTGTGCTCCAGTTGTGGTGGTGCGTTATGTACCTCCACAGCTACTATATTTGTATAAATCAATGGTTCGAGCCCCACGTTTTTGGTTTCTAATGTGCTATGGGAGTTAACTTTTGATAATTATTTTATTACTCTTATGAAAATGCAATGCTAAAGAGGTTCTCGAAATTTCGTTTAACGTGGACCAAAAAAAATTACTGAAGTCACTTTACTCAAATATGATTCAATATTGGAAATTTGTTAACATCGAGTATAGATTTAAATGTCAGGAAGCCGTTTCTGAAAGTATTTGTATGGAGTGTAGCCATGTATGGAAGTGAAACATGGACGATAAGTAGTTTGGACAAGAAGAGAATAGAAGCCTTTGAAATGAGGTGCTACAGAAGAATGCTGTAGATTAGATGGGTAGATCGCGTAACTAATAAGGAAGTATTGAATAGGATTGGGGAGAAGAGGAGTTTGTGGCACAACTTGAGAAGAAGAAGGGATCGGTTGGTAGGACATGTTCTGAGGCATCAAGGGATCACCAATCTAGCACTGGAGGGCAGCGTGGAGGGTAAAAATCGTAGAGGGAGACCGAGAGATGAATACACTAAACAGATTCAGAAGGATGTAGGCTGCAGTACGTATTGGGAGATGAAGAAGCTTGCACAGGATAGAGTAGCATGGAGAGCTGCATCAAACAAGTCTCAGGACTGAAGACCACAACAACAACAACATTGGAAAAACTGATTACTTTTACTGTTTCAAAGGAAGAATCGCTAATCAAGAGAAATTCCCACATTTACATTTATTTTTATTTCTCAAAATTAGCGAATACTAAAATATCTATTACAACTCTGAGGCCATTATTTAGGACAATGGCGCTGACCTTTGCGCCAGTGTTTCCCTATAAAATTTGCGTGAATCATTTAAGTCATTCGCTTCGTGAATACAGGATCTGTTACACTAAAACATTAGCGACACTTTTAAGTAATATTTGATTATATTTAGGCTAAATATTACATGAAACTTACACGTTCTCGTGCCTCGTCATAAAATGGCTTCTTAAACTACGAAGAAACAAAAGAGAAGAGAGCTCGATCCATTTGCAAAAGAAACAGAGACCGCAATTACATTCGCAAATCATATTAATTGGTTACAGTCTTTGTTAGTTTTCTCCGATCATATTTATTTCGTTGCGACGTCAGTTTTGGTATAATTGCGAAGTTACTGAATATCGTTTTTATAATATTATGTGGCGTTCCGCCGCACAGTGACCGAGAGTCGTGAAAGCTAATGGAAAGACTAGAAGCTATTAAAAGCTGGCTGTGTTTGTCTATGTTTCATGTGTGTGGTTTTTCCACACTGCGTAACTCTATTAGATGTTGTGTTGGTTAGTAGTGGATAATAACTTTAGAGAGCCTTGGTACCATTGTTCCGATTGTGGTGTTTTAGGTCATAGTGTTTTTATTAGATATTGATAATATTTAGTAGATGATTACAGTTTTAGAGAGAGCCTCGGCATCATACATCAGGTGGTGGACATTGCAACCTTTTTCCTTAAGATTTTGTGTTACAAAACGCCTAACAGGCTTTAATAATTTGCAATAAAAGTAATACTTGTCATTTAATATCACTGAAAATATTAATCTGTGCAGAACGTGATGCCTTATCTTCGACCCACCTAAAGTAATGCTTGGGAATGATTTAGACGTTGAAATATTTAATTTGATGCTGCATTTCGTCTTGTACCAAGAGCAGGCCGAAATATCGGAATTAATATATTCTTCCAATAGGTGGCAGTAATTCAGACTGCCAGTTTGTTTATGTACTTGCCTATCTTGGGTAGTATTGTAGCCAGCTTATATGCTATGCAGTTGTAAGACCCGCCATGTGAGTTTCATCACTTCGCTCTTAGTTATAACTTGAAATGTGGAGTGTGTGTTAAGAAACTTATTCCCTAGCCACGTGTGTTTAGGCTTGAAAATAGCGTTGGAGTACTTAATATGAGAGTAAACAGTGATATTTTAGGCAAGGATTTCACAGATTTATTTTGTGTGTACAAAATAACAGTGATACTTAACACAAACGTAGAATCCTTTTTGCGTTGTTGACTTATTTTTGCAAGTGTTTTGGCCTTTGGGAAGAATATTGCGATATTTGACATTCGTCACAGAACACAACAATCATCAATTATTGAATTCATGGGCCTCCAAGCCCTACAGCGAAAAACAAAAGAAAAACCACACTACAGAAGAAAAACACAGAAATTGCACGTTATAAAAAATTGTAAAGGACCACAAAGCAAAAAGCACAATAAAAAAAGGGAATCAGTCAGTCGTAACTGAGCAGATATCTGCTACAGATGGCAGCCCATCATAGCCAGTCTCTAGCTTCATCTTCCACTTCTGTAGGCTCAATTTGTTTAAGTATCGTCAGGAAAAGGCGAAAAATTACATATATGCGGAGAATAATTAATCTGAGGCTTCGTTGTGCCTCACACCAAGAGTGGTACGCAGATCGACTTAAGAACACAACCATCTGTTGGTGGCGATAAGCGTAAGTAGCATAAAGCAGCAGCTGATTTTTATTTCGCATTTATGAAATACTGTAGGATAGTATTTAAGGTAAAAATCATTTTCAGCAATTGTATTATCAATTGGTTAATGGTATTGCATGTGCAAATGTTGGTTTTTAACTATTTCTGGAGGGTTTGATTCATATTCGATCTCACAGTGTGTTCCAGGAGAAATTGTCATAATTGAAGAGTATGACAGGAAGGACCATTCTGTTTCTGGTAAACATGGGCTCTAAAGTGCATACCTTAAGAGCTATAAGCCCTACTTCGTCTTCTATACTGTGAAAGAAATCTCTTTTCTTGCCATTATTTGATCGTATGAACAGAAACAAGAAAAATATTTCCAGTAAACGTGGGATCTCAATGTGCATACCTTAAGAGCTATGAGCACTCGCTCATTTTCACCACTCTTTCACTGAAGACTTACTGACAGCTTTTAAGTAATGCATTCAGAGCATATGTTTACTGGACAAAGTTAGCTTGTTTTGGTCAACACTGCCTCTTTCCAAAACATGGAAAACGAAGAGCTTGCAGTAGAAGACATTTGTTTCGCAGTATCTAAAATGAAGTTCTCAGAGTCAATTTTTACTAGCCTTTTTTGTATTGAATGGTCTATTTCTGAATATTGACCCTTCCTCTCCTGACAGCCAGTACAAGAGAAACACAAATATCAAAATTTTGTGACCTTCATGTGATGTCAATTGAAATTCATCATAGAACATATACATTTAAACAATAAACAGCTTTCATGAAGTACCTTGTATGATGAAATGCCCCTGCTTCGACAGCAGAGAGATCTCAGTTAATAATGAAAATTCAGTACATATCTCGCTGGGCCATTGTTCTTTTTAAAAAGCTGTTAAAACCGAGGTATCAAGTGACTTGATTGATATGTTCCTTGACCATTCCATTTTGAATTCTAGTTTACAAAATGTTAACATCGATTTAAGACCAAATGTTTCTAATTCTTTTTAGTTTTCTGTCCCCAGAACCTCTCCCTAAAGAAGCTCCTGTGTTATATTTCATACATCTAATATCTGCGAGGTAAATAAAAGAGAGATTTCCTAAACGATCACAGTCAGATGACACGCACCTTTAATAGTGTCTGTGTTTAACGCTGCTCCATCAAAAACTGTGAAACGTCCCCTTAGAAAAATTATAAATTACTGTGCTTAAACTGACACACAATATTTTTAGCACAACGCAATCTGACTTTCAAAAATCCCTACAAAAGAATGGCTCTGACTAACAGTAACCTATACCTTTCATGAATCACTTACCTCACCAAAATCTTCATTACTCAAACTACTGCAATACAGCGTGCGCCAATACTGCCAGCTGAACAAAAGATTCTAACTACTGAAGGCACTAACTACTGATAGGCATAGTTAGCAAATGAAAGATTTTGATAGAGAACAAACAATGTATTTACCTTAATAGTGCTCAAAAGTCATAATATATATATCAGTTCATGATATCCAGTCTTACAAATTTACTCTCTCTGATGGACATACGTCCAGATCATCCGCTCTCAAAACTCTACCATTTCACTCCCCACATCCACCGCAGCTGGCGGCTCACCTCCAACTGCGCAACGCTATGCGCTGTTCATATCCAACCGCCCAACACTACAATAGCAAATTTCAACAATGCAAACCAGCCACAGACTGCACACAGCACAGTCAGTGATTTTCATACAGAGCGCTACGTGGCGTTACCAACATAAAAACCTAAACAGTCTACTTACATAGCCCCCAAGCTCCCCACAAATAATTTTACAAATTTTTTGGGCAGTGGCCAATACAGATTTGAAGAAATTTTTTGTAATTACAGTAACAAAGGAATCAAATGCACACACTTATTGGTACAATGTTGGTCAAAAGCTAAAATTTTCTCACAGTCCACAAAGACAGTCCTGATCATTCATCACAGTAAAATTGCAATGTTTTTTTCCTCAAAGTCTGAGCAGTAAAAGAAAATGCACACGGAAGTAGTGGATTTCCATGCAGTCTTGAAGAAGTAGTGTTGTCCTTCCAACGGAAAGACGGTGCTAACTCTTGACATGCAGACAGGTAATGGGTCACAACAGAGCAAACCCACTGCAGAGTCAGTCGAAGTTGAAGAATATTGGTAGGTAGGTCATCACAGAGCAGACCCACTGTAGTCATGGTAGAGAGTATGCTATTGGTGGGCCACCAGAGGTGATGACCCACTGCAGTCCTTGTAGAAATAATGGTATTGGTGGGCCATCAAAGATGCAAACCCACTGTAGTCCTTGTAGAAATAATGATATTGGCGGGCCATCAAAGATGCAGACCCACTGTAGTCCTTGTAGAGATGGCCAGCAGCCATCTGTTGCGACTGTGCAGGTGCACAATCACCATCAAAGAGTCTTGCGGACAATATAGTAAGTCCATAAACCACCACTTGTGCACTCACAAAGTTTTTGGAATTGTCCTTAGAACCAGCAATGCTGTTAACCAGTCCCTTGCTGAATTATTAACACACATGCAAAGACTAACAGTCCCAACTTCTCACATATTGTGCATATACTATGACCAACAGAAATGTGTGCAGTGAAATGTAACTTAATTTGAAGAACTGGTGTCTATACAATTATAAATTTACAATATAAGAATACAATTACAAAGGTACAAAATACATCATTAAAGAACGTAATAGTACAGATAACATTTGTAGTAATACAGACTTTACAAAAGAATAGAAATAAACATATATATCAATGTTACAGGAATTATGGCATAAGTAATACATAAAAGATCAGAATAGCTTTCGAAAATAATGTCTAAAGATCTTTACAAAGTGAATAACATATTATTAATGCAAATTATATTTGAGAATAACAGTATTCCTCACCATAGTGAATGTAGCTCAGTATTAGAAAAATTCTACAACATAAATCTTATTAGCTAAACACATAAAGACAGGAAAAACACAAATACACATAGCGGAATAACACAAAAGGAAAGGACAGGGTTCGTTTTCAGTGTAACATTTGCTACTGCAGTCCAACCCAAAACTTCATTCCACAGATATTTCCTCTTAATTCAACATTTGCTCCTGAAAAAAAAGTCCTATCTAACCCTGTTGTCCTTGAATCCTACTGTTTTGATCGTATCCTCTTTCAAAATAAATACTTCTCATTGTACAATACTGATTTTTGCCCAAATTTTTTTCATATAACTTCTCAATGCATTCTTTCCCTATTCTTCGTAGTTAGTTTCTTATATAGTCTACCCCCTCTTATGCTAACTTAAATCTACTGAGCTCAGATATATATACTAAGGGACGAGGCAATGCAGCAGCACATAACAAATTAACATAAACAGCAATGACAAAAAAAATGGAAATTGGCAAAGCAAGCAGCAGTATATGTAAATTAGCAAAGTAAATGCAACATTACAACTAATATGAGCCAATGTGCAGCAACAATAAAAATAAATCAGTAGAAAAACTGGCTTAACAGAGTAATACAAAGTGAAATTCAGTAGCACTATGCCTGGCAAACAGCAGCAGCAAAGGCAATAACTTATATTTAAACATGATAAACCCACAAGCAGAAAAATAGTACACTAAAGACAACAATGCAGATAAGGGAAATGTCTATTCACATCTTAATGTCTATGTCATTAAAGTGGCGCACCACAACTTATTCTAAAAAAAAAAATTACCAAGTACTTGAAAGGAAAATTATGTATGCAGCTACTGTTATTAGTCCCTTCTTATTGATCTTTCCTTTCCAAGTGCTCCTTTTCTGAAGAATGTGGAACATAAAATCATTATTTTACTTAATCTGTTGACAGAAAGTGTTCGCATTAGCAAGAGTATTTAATTTTATTTTGTAAAACCAATGCTGCAACACAGCTGGAAACCAGATATCAAACAAAATAGGCAAATATATACATAAAACAAGGCATGAAACATCATTCACTAGCCATGTGGCATTTCGTAATGCAGTACAAAAATCTCTCAACTAGAAAGACAGTAGTCATAATCAGGTGTATAGACATAAAATATTTCTCATCATTTCATTATGCATTTCAGTAAATATCAGAAAGTAAGAGGTCCACAGCATAATCATATGCTTCCAAGTAATAGCGTGTCATATTTGCGATGCTTTCTACAAAGGAATGTCGATAGTGAGGTTAAATACCTCTTTTTTCTCCACCTAATGGCTTTTTCTCCAGGCAGGTGTGCGCCCACAACGCATTACGTCAAGGTCACTTAGCTTTCTTACCGAAATATTTACGACAGCAGTTTGCGCTGCAGTCACAGTCACACACAAAGAACTTTCACAGGCTGAGAATTTGCGTTACAAATCTGTAGAAACAAAATCCTATAAATATAACAGTGTCCAAGAAATTTTCACTGGCATTGTGAAACATTCATGCGTGTACACACATTTCATAACTATTAAAGTATTATTCTTGGTTTCCAACATCCGTTTTCACAAATCTGAGTCCCTAACCACTACTCATTATTCCTTACCTTATTACACATATACATATTCGTCGGCACTTATTCAAATCTCATCATAATAAATACGTAGCGTAATCAGATTCCTCATATAGCATCAGCTTGTTGATCATAAACATATCTCAACAGTATAATACACATTGTCATCGTAATAGTATCATCATAACACCTCAGTCAAATCTCCAAATCGTCGTCGATTCCTCCAATAATTTCAAAACCTAACAAAAATTCACTACTCATTTCAATAGTGTCATCTACCTCAAACGTACTTTAAAAATCATGATCCCATACCAAATACATCACTCAAAGCTCTCCTGGTATCACAATGGTTCCGAAAAAAAATATGAACAGTTCACAAAGTACAGACAAAATACAATTTCGTAACTGTGAAGTTATCCACCTGTGTAATTGCGTAAACATATGTCACTGACGTAGTAAAAATGTGTTTGTCTCTCTCAGTTAAATGATCAGATGGCTGTGTAATTCTGTGTTAGAGAAATATGATACCGATGTGTAAAGTTGTATAAGCAAATACTATTAGCTAGGGCTCCTAGCGCTCGCTAAACGCTTAGCACACAAAGTAGGCGTGTGCCCCCTGAGGATTTATGTAATTGTACCCTCAGGTGTTACGGACTACAGCAATTGAATGAAATGTATCACTGAAAACTTCCTTTGTTTCTTTGTGATTCAGAAATCTATAAAAATAAATGTTTTAAGTACAAAATTAATCACTCAAGTACATGTCCTTTAGCGCTAAATGTGTGTCTTGCTGTAAGATAATTCTGTGAAAGTGTCGTAGTTATCGTCCTCCGTAAGCTAAGTTCTGCAGAAGTCAATGTACTTACCTCGTAATAAACAAAAGTGAAATGCTTTGCGTATAGATATCGTAGTTATTAAGCTTATTGCCATGATGAAGTAAGTACTGCACTGTAACGTACTGTTGTGCTACGGAAAAGGCTGTCTCATTGTAGCTATACCACAAAGTTAGTAGCAAAACATGTTTTACTTTCCAGAATAATACAGAAAAACTGTGCAGATATAAAACAGATACAGCGCGAAAGCAACAATGTAAATTGTGTCACTCATTAGTAGCGTCGTAATATAATCGTGTAGCTGTCAAATAAACTAACCACTGCGTCATCTGGTATCTATCAGAAAGTACTTCAGAATGCATTCTCCAAAATGTTGCATTAAAATCTCATTAGCAGTACCGGTATATGTTCTAAGTATGTAAGCCTTATAGTCGTCACGTAATTGTGCAACTAACAAGCTAGAATGTACACACACAATAACACTGTGTCGTCTGTTCACTATCACAATGCATTCGTAATTACTGTCTAAATATGTTCCCTAGGTTCTAGACTGGATAGTTAACTTCAAAACATTGTTGCATGTTAACAGTTGTTTGTAAGTGTGTCAAAGCGTACTAGTAATGTGAAGTGAAAAATTTTATACCAAAGGCTAAGTTAAAAAGCAGATTATCTCTCAATAAACGGTTTTGCAGGTGAAATGTGGTGCAATCCTTTACTCTTCCTAGTACGCAGAGTTTCAACTTCAACGCAATTATCATGTGGTATACGTCGGTAAGGAATGCTAAAATTTTTCTCAAAGTTAGCGTTCATGTTATTCTTCCCTGAGCCAGCCGGCGACCGTGGCTGCCTGTGGTGCGAGTCATTGTCTGTCTCTTTCTTGTCGCGCGTCGTTGCTGGGATTTGGAGATCAAACTTCTACAAATTCACCCTGTCGAGAGGCCCATGCCTTGTTTGAATCCCGCCAGTTCTGATGAAATTCAGGTCTGTCGTTACGGTCTGGAACCGCGTGACCGCTATGGTCGCAGGTTCGGATCCTGCCTCAGGCAAGGATGTGTGTGATGTCCTTAGGTTAGTTAGGTTTAAGTAGTCCTAAGTTCTAGGGGACTGATGACCACAGATCTTAAGTCCCATAGTGCTCAGAGCCATTTGAACCATTTTGAACCATTTTCCGTCGTTACGATTATATCGTCTCTCGTCATGTCAGTAGATTGCATAGTTTCTTCTTGTCAGTCACGTGGTGGAGAATTGCTCCCTGAATCGTAACTGCGCGCAGAACTGTTGCGTCTGAAGTTATTATGTCTCCCTCGATAATAATTATTTTGGTTACCATATTGTTGTTTCTATGGTTATTTCTATCATACTCATTACTACAGAAATGAGATCTTCCTCTGTAACTAGTATTCTGCCAACGGTTGCCATATGGGTGGTGTCTGTTTTGGTCTCGATTGGCGTTATAAGAATAGCCTAGTCGTGTCCAGTTATTATTTCTGTCATTGCAGAGTTGTGACGGATGTGACCTGTAATTGTTGTGTTCCTGTTTTCGCATCCTGCAATTGTCAGTGTTAATTTCCAATTCTTGTAACAGTCCCTGAAAAGCTTCAATATCGTCTTTGCAACGTCCTGCCAAAATAATATATCGTAAATGTTCAGGCAATTTGATTAAGCAAATGCGGATGAGCTCTGAGGGGCTGTATGGGTCTGACAGGTATTGATTCTTGTGCAACATGTCTTCAAAATATTTCACAAGACTGGAAAATGCAGATTGTTGGAAATGTTTCATCATTATGATGCTATGTTTTACTCGGTCTTGTGTAGCTTGAGACCAATATGCTGAGAGGAAGGCATGATAAAATTCTCCTTCACTGTGGTAATCGTGAATGACCGATCGCATTCTTACAGCTAGTTCATTCTCTAAATAGCCACACATAAATTCTAATCTGTGCTCTAATGACCAGTTGGGAGGAAAACAATGGGAGAATTGATGAAGCCACGCTTGTGGATGAATGTCGTTGCCGGAATTCTTAAATGTTTTGAATTTACATGTAGTAATAAACAGCTTATAGTCAAAATCATCATGTCGGCGAGTCGCACGTAGGTCACTGTTACGTCGTTTCGGCGGTTCCATCTCAAAATTCGGTGTACCTTGCCAATTTCTTCCATAATTTCCGAAATGCTCTGTGTTATTATTTTGTGGTTGTTCCGTATTTCTATGTCCCCCTTCTCGTACTAGAGAGCGAGTGTCCTCTGAAATATGTAAATCTTGTATTAACTGTGTCAACAGACCTTGTACTTCCCGGATTTCTGTTTTGTATGGTGTATTGATTTGATTCTGATTTTGTTTGAATTTTCTAATTTGTTCATACTCTTCTGTGTCATTAAAGACTACCGGTCTTGTGTCATTCAGAGTATCATCTACCTTCGTAGATAAATTATTTAGCTGATCCGAAACTTCAACTACTTTCACTGATAATGAACCAATTTCCTCCATGTGTCTCTCTGAACCAACTTTCAGAGGATCTACTGTGTCCTTTAAGTTTTCCTGAGTTTTTGCAAGTTGCGTAACCGAATCGGTAGATGCAACTGAGTCGATTTTAGCCCGCAAGGTCTCGTGATTTTCATGAACAATAGTTTGCAATTCTTTTATGGCTACTTCGTGATTCTGTAATACATTTTCATGCCGCGAAAAAATAGGTGAAATGCTCACAAATTTGTGTTTTTACGTCATTACAGACTTTTTGACATTTCGATTCGATGTTATGTAACTCAGTAGTTAAATCTTCACGTGTCTGTTGAAGTGTTTCTTTAATTTGTTTTTGATTTTGCTCCATTTACTGCTGTGACTGTTTTTGATTTTGTTCCATTGCGTCTAACTTTCGAAGATTTTGTTCCATTGTGTCTAACTTTCGAACATTTTTCCCATTTATTTCTGATTTTGTTCAAGCGTTGTGTCTAACTTTTGTAGCCTTTATCCCACTTGTTGCATTAACTGTAATAACAGTGCACTGGTGTCTGATACATGTTCCTCAGTGCTATTCGGCAGTGCATTTGAACCGCCAATATTCGCATTTTGAAAAGCAGAAAATGTGTCTTGACTAATTTGAGAAAAAGGTGAGGACGCAAAACCTGAATCTACGATATTTGCAAAATTTTGTCCTGTCATTTCGGATTCCTGAGGTGAGCTGTTGCCGACTGATCGATTGACAATGCTTCCCTGTTCATTAATTGTTTCACTGTCTACACCATTATTTATTGCCTGGTCCATTTCCCTATGCACAGTTACCAAATTACTATTCTGAATATTTGTCAATTCATTGCATGGTGACGCTAACACATTACTCTCGTTTTCACTGTCATTTCTTAATTTACTTTGGAGCTTAGTGTTACGTTTTTCACACGCCATAATTATCAAGTATTTTACACGATAACAATAAAAGTACACTTTGAAGAGAAAAAACAAGAAAACATTAGCATAGCACTGAAAATAATACCTTGTTAATTGCAAGCGCAGCTGCGAAATACTTGGTGCAAATCTACATCCATGCCACATCTGTTTTACTGTACAACAATGAAAACTACAACTACAAAGGAAATTCTCTTTATAATTACGCACTAGCAATAAATAATAGCTACACTAATTACACAAACTACAAGTAAAAATCGTAAGATTCCAATGAGGTATCCTCGGCTAAGGATCGACATATGAAACGTCCCCTTAGAAAAATTATAAATGACTGTGCTTAAACTGATACACAATATTTTTAGCGCAACGCAATCTGGCTTTCAAAAATCCCTACAAAAGAATGGCCCTGACTAACAATAACCTATACCTTTCATGAATCACTTACCTCACCAAAATCTTCGTTACTCAAACTACTGCAATACAGTATGCGCCAATACTACCAGCTGAATAACAGATTCTAACTACTTAAGGCACTAACTACTGATAGGCATAGTTAGCAAATGAAAGATTTTGATGGAGGACAAACAATGTATTTACCTTAATAGTGTTCAAAAGTCATTATATATATATATATATATATATATATATATATATATATATATATATATATATATATATCAGTTCATGATATCCAGTATTACAAATTTACTCTCTGTGATGGACACACGTCCAGATCATCCGCTCTCAAAACTCTACCATCTCACTCCCCACATCCACCACTGCTGGCGGTTCACCTCCAACTGCGCAACGCTACGCGCTGTTCACATCTAACTGCCCAACACTACAATAGCAAATTTAAACAATGCAAACCAGCCACAGACTGCACACAGCACAGTCAGTGATTTTCATACAGAGCGCTACGTGGCGTTACCAACGTAAAAACCTAATCAGCCTACTTACAACTGGAACATTAAAATTCGATTAAACGAGAATTTTGCTGTCAGCTCAGGCCTATTCTTTTAAGTACTAAGTTAAACGTGCGCAAACAACGAGGTTTGAATGAGTAGTGGGAGACTTAACTACGACAGGCGAAATATATTGTTTACTTCGTTAACGTTAGTTAATATTGTTAACGACAAGCTATTAGATCAGCACAGAAGTAAACTAACGATTTGTTGTTAACATTATACAAAAAACATGAGATTTACTTAGCCAGAAAGCACATTTAACCAGTAGATCGTGTTGCGATCGACATCAAGAAATGCACCGGTTTTACAAAGCAGTGTGGGATGAAGGCAGAATCAACACTGGTAAACGAAGGAATACCTCAAGAACGTTGAAGGTAACGGCGTTTTTTGTGATGTGGGCGCAAACCAGGCATAAAATAGTATAAGTTAAATCGACATCTCTTTTTAGATCTAGATTACAGAAAATCTTTCGTTACAGTTCACTTGTTTTAACAAAACGAAACAAGAGTACACACACATTTTTCTTGTAGTTGCAAAGACGGATTTAAAATATATTCAATAATCATAACGCATCTATGGACAATGTGACCACCCAACTAAAACATTAATTATTCATTCCTCCGCACTACGAGTGGACATTTTACGTTACAAATTGAGTAATGACAGCACTAGGCAGACTGATGGTGTTATGTCAAGCACAAATGTTTCATAGGTCGTGACTCTATTGACACCCGATTTAGAATTTGATTTCGCCTTGTGTTAGCTTTAACGATGTAGTTTCATTACTAGGTTGCAACTGTTTTCATACATCTCCATTTTTCTCTGCATTGATGTCTATTGCATATTAATATGAATCAAGTCTGATGGAGTGAAAAATATGGTATGAATTAGGCAGTAAATTATTAGATTGTCATTACCACCAACAAAAGATGTACGCAAATAAACTGTCATTAGAAATGCGAAATCACTATATCACGAGAATGTAATTAAAAAATAATTCACACGTCTATGTGCACCAATGAAATTTCCGAATCAAGGAAGATGTGTGAGGCTAGGCAACGTATCAAAGGTAGTGTAGTTTGAAGTAACGAAAAATTATACATACATACAGAAATTCTATCACCATGTCAAAGAATAATTCCTAATGGCTGGAGAACCGAAATCATTTCGAGAAATTAAAACAGAAGCTTAACTGACTTAAGAAATCTCATAAATATATTGAGGTCTAAATAGTATGAAACTGAGACCAGAATAATCTATATCGACAATATTAAGAGTCTGATAAGTTTTCCAAGGTTAAACAAACTCAAGAATGTTAGGAAGAATAGGAGCAAGAGATGAATGAGGACGAAAAAACAGTGAAAGCAAAATAGCTATCTAAGATGGAGTCCACTTTTGCTCTAAACCAGAAAAGGAGAATACGAAGTAGTAAGTTAATGTATGATATGTTTTGATTTTTATCGCACATGCGACTATAAATGCCGTTGTAAGGGAAAAGAAAAAGACGTGCAAATCATATGCATCCAGAGGAATCTAGAGAGAGGGAATATGCATAATACCAGGGTGGCAACATTTTTCTCTCTACAAGGCACACGCAGCATATTCAGTTTCTTCGAAGACGGCTCACAGGGCAAAAATAGACCAAGAGGAGAACTGTGCAAATGTCGGTACCGAAGTCACAAGGGGGCACTGCAGCGGGGCGATAGCGTGAGAAAAGGCGTCAGCGGCTGACCTCCAGAGGCAGCCGTTACGTTCGTGCGGTTCGAAGTTGTGCTGCGCTCTCAGCAAGGTCTGACCCTTGAGAAGCCTGCGACGCGTCTTCGCGAAGCACATAGACGTTGTAGCCGCGGATGAGACACCCGTAAAACCGAATACTTGAGCTCCAGGATTCCGGAGCAACTGCTCCTCGCAGCCAACGCGACAAATGCGGTAAAATTGAGTGTGCGAATTCCAGGTTTCTCGAGCAATTGCTTCTCGCAGAAATCGCAAGAATTGCGTTTTTGGTCCCTGTCTAGCGAATCCATCTGAAAAACAAGTTCTTCACTTCGCAAGGCACGTCTTTTAGCAGTTAAGCACAGTGCAGTTCCAGTGCAATCTGCTGTCAGGGAACTGTATCGCCTTTTAAAGTGTACGTTAGTTGCAATAGTTATCACTTCTGTAAAAATAACGCAAAAATGAGGGTACGTAAGAATAAGCAAAAAGCAATACTTGCAAAATAAATCCAAAAAGGGAACTGGAGTATTCGGATACGTATCAATAAATAATTAGGATTTTTCTTACATTCCCGCGCTTTCAAAACAACGTAAGTTGTATACATCTAACATCCTTCAAGCAAATACTATAGGATACTATAGGTATGGCTCAGGACCTACAATATATGCTGAGGGCGTAAACAGCACGTAAAAGTGCGACTGGAAATGTGCTTTAACTGTAAACCACTTGGGGTGGAGTGCGAGGAATCTGATATGATATCAAACAGCACGAAAAAGAATTTGATAGTATTCCCTAAGTTTTAACAAGCACAGAAATTATGTAGTTGGAAAGGATATTTGTAGATAATTGTGCCACTTACTGAAAAGCGTAGAATTGTAAAGGCTCTGGGAAACAGAAACTCAGTTTGAGTGGGCAAATTTCGAAAATAGATTTTAAAAATTATTCTTGTAATTTTTATACTTAGTGATATACCAAAGACATCATTAGCGAAGGGGCTTCCCCCAATCATATTAGTATGTTGTAGTATTAAGCGCTATTATAAAAAAAACTGTGTTCAGAGAAAGTAAATAAATATAAATTTATAGTATCGATAGTTCCCCCTAAAACATTCGAAGTACTTATATAATCAAGCGTAATTTCACACCCAAGTACAAACAATTTACTTAGTTTAATTTAGTTTACAGAATGGTTGCTCAAGCAGACATCATTCAGACAAGTACTCGCCAAATTCTGTAAACTGAAGCGCCCCAAAAATAATTGACTTCGCAACTGAGTAAAATTTAAGAAGTCTGCTCCTGATAATACAACAAGCTTGTAAAGCGGGTCAGTACGCAACAGTCAACTGGAATGGCAACAAGGAACGATGGCTGATATTGTAACAACCGGAGTCAGTACGACTTCAGCAGCAGCTGCACGTCTGCAGTGCGATGTGGTGAGTGAGTCTTTCCTTGTTTTCCATTTTTTTTTTTTTTTTTTTGGCAATGGTGGGAAATCGTGACTGTGACATGACCTTGAATGTTTACTCTGTTAGGCCGCAAGAGCCTGAGGAAATTTCACAGTTTAAAAGTGACAGTAAGCCCACCAACCCTTCCCCATAGCCACGCACATTTGTTACCCCCCTGTAGTGAATGGTTCTCGTTGTACCCTTGTCCGTTTCACGGCTGACCCTACAGATCAGTAATTTATCATCATATTGTTCATCAACTTTATACAGGCTACACTGCCCGAAAAAAGAATTAGTACACCCTTTTAGAGGTTTTCAATGCACTCAGGATATATGTTGTTACAACAGTGCATTATAGAATACGCGAAAAGATCACGTTTACAGGTCAACAGCACAACTGGTTCTGAGGTAGCAGGTATCGACCAATGCTGAAACACCAAAATTAGTACGTGGTGTAGCCTGCGCGCACGGCAATTCAGGCGCTGTCTCTGGCATCCAGTCGATCATAGAGATGGCGAATACCGTCCTGCGATATGTTATGCCACGCGTGCCTGACCTGTTCATGTAGTTGTGTAAGAATTGTTGGCTGTCGAGTCGCGCGAGTCACTTCTTGTCCCATCATATCCCACACGTGATCGACTGGAGACAAGTCCAGAGGTCGTGCTGGCCAGGGAAGTTGCTGCACTTCTTGCAGAACACATTGAGTTTTACAGGCAGTATGTGAGCGAGCGTTATCTTGTTGTAATAAGACATCACCTTCGTGTTACAAGAACGGCAAAAGAACACGCCTAACTACATTCAGCACGTACCGAGTGCTGTTAGCGTCCCTCCATGAACACCAAAGCTGAACAGGAGTTGTAAATTATCGCACCCTGGACCACAAGGCCTGGGGAGGGGCCAGTGTTTGAGGAATGCATTTGATGAGCCAGCATTCACCAGGTCTGCGCCATACAAGCAAACGACCATCACTTGTGTGCAGACAGACACTGCTTTCAACGCTGAAGACCATTGCACGGTATTCCGTCTTCCAAGTGATCCTCTGACGGCACCCGTCGATACTTTGGCGTGAGTGGAAGACGGCTAGAGGTGTGCGTGTGTCTGTAATCGCACTGCTAACAACCGGTTCGCAAAACAGTTCGTATTGACACGTATGGGCCTACAAACCATCTTATCTGTGCTGTGACAGCTGTATAATCTGCCCCTGCTGCCCTTACAGTACGACGACCCTGGAGGGCGGGTACGCTGCGTGGACATCCAGAACCTCGTCTACGGTGTGAGAATGTTCACGTGACCACTGATACCAGAATCGTTGCACAACTGACGCAGATCGTCCATCCTATGTGGAAATTCTCGGAAAAGACCATCCCACCGCTAGGAAGATCACGATTTGATCCCTTTCAGACTCGCTCAGTTGGCTGTTGAAAACACGAGTGCGGCTCTGCGGCTTTGTTGCCTACTTGCCTCACACGTTGGCATCACACTCAACCTTCTGGCTGTATCATTCGCTATTAAAGGGTAGCAAACGTGGCGCTCTTTTGGCAGAAGCTTTGAATCCCTTATCTGTAGATCTACCATCTCCAAGGTGGTATGTGCCGTCATCGGATCGAAATCCACGGCCCCTTTCCAGGCGTCTACCTTATTTTTCATTTTTATTTTTCGCTGCAGTGCATTTAACATTAAGTTAAAGTTTTAATTCATAATAAACATTGTTGGAAAAATTTCAAAGCCCATAATTTCCCATCAGCGAACCAAAGGGTGTTCTAGTGATTAGCTGACTTCCGTGCAGTAAGTCCCACTTCTGTAATTAGCTGTCAGCTACACGTGTAGAATGTTTGGCTATGAGGCACATCAGTGTTCTGAATCTCGTTGGGGTATAATAAGGGGAAAGGATTGATAGGGTTATTATTGTAGTATGCCACTTTGATCTATGTAGAGCCGGCCGGTGTGGCCGTGCGGTTCTAGGCGCTTGAGTCTGGAACCGCGTGACCGCTACGGTCGCAGGTTCGAATGCTGCCTCGGGCATGGATGTGGTCATGTCCTTAGGTTAGTTAGGTTTAAGTAGTTCTAAGTTCTATGGGACTGATGGCCGCAGATGTTAAGTCCCATAGTGCTCAGAGCCATTTGAACCATTTGATCTATGTAGAGGCCGCGCGGAGTGGCCGCGCGGGTTGAGGCGTCATGTCACGGACTGCGCGGCCCTCCCGCCGGAGGTTCGAGTCCTCCCTCGGACATGTGTGTGTGTGTGTGTGTGTGTGTGTGTGTGTGTGTGTGTGTGTATGTTGTTCTTAGCATAAGTTAGTTTAAATTAGTTTAAGTAGTATGTAAGTCTAGCGACCGATGACCTAAGCTGTTTGGTCCCTTGGGAATTCACACACATTTGAACATTTTTTCCTGTGTAGAGTGGCGAGGCGAGGCGTGATTCTAATCTGTATACTGAAAAAAGCCCTGCCTTCAAGACTAGACGTACTTCGCCCCAGTACAATTACAAATCATTAAATTTTTGTCCAAGATGTTTAATCGTGTGAATGTAATAGGAATTGTGCACAATCTACGTATCCAACTAAAACAGAAATACACAAGTTACAGATCCCTATTATATCGTACACACTCTGTCAATACTACACTCGTCAAAAGCATTGCAATGCGTTGATGTGGTGAATGGTCAGCACACTTTAGTATTGGTACTTTTCGTTACAGTAATTGGGCTTTGATTAAATCTCGTGCACGCTGCACGTTACATGAAACATAAATACCATCGTTGAATGCGGCGTAACGTGGGTTGCTATTGACAACAATTCAACAACTCCAAGTAAAACTTCGTACGTTACAACCCGTCACTTGGACCGACTATGGCGCTATTATTCACAATTTTAATGGTTAAAACCTCTTAATGATAGCAAATAGCACTATAACGCGAAATAACTATAACCATCGCTGAGTATTTACGTTATTCACTCTAAAGATACGTATAGTTTATTACGCGAAAATCTTTCACTCACTACTGTAACACAAGGTACCCAAAAAAACATAATAAATGTTTTCCGTGACTAACGTTTCATTTACTTACGGTAAATCTCAGTTTCGTACACCTTTGTCCAGTTACATTTAATAATCCGTTTCTTATTACGATAATTCCGAACGTAGCTATTAAAGTTCTAACATTACTGAAGACCTGCGATATAGTGATAGCTATCTCTGCGGTACTATTAATTCTCTTACGATCTGTAAAAGTTATTTCTTACTGTCGCTTTTCCTTATTTCTTTCTCTTTATCTCTGGAAAACTGGCTTTTAACTACTTTGCATCACTCTAGCTCTATATTATTTATGCCCCTTGCGTATCTTTTCGTGGGGATCAGTCCTTCCCACTCTAAAGTTAGACTTCGAACTCAGAATTAAATCTAACTTTTCTTTATTGGAATGAAATTAGCATCTCATAGACAACTTTCTTGTGAACAAGCGGCATTCAAAAAATGAAAGCCCCACCCACGGAAAACGGAACAGGACAGACAAAACAAAACCACAAACAAAAAACCTAAGTGCCGCCAGTAATTTTGTACTGACTTTCATACGCCAATCAAGGCCCATCAACTTCAGGTGTTGGCAATCGCGTTCCCTCTAGCAGTCCTTAAGCTAAATTTGCCAGTCGCGCCCAACCAAGCAATGGAATTGAATATCGTCGAATAATATGGGTACTAAGTCTAACTTCAAAGATTAGGGCGACAAAATTTACAGGCAACAAACTTGTGTCATCTTTTACATAACTCGTGCAGATTCTCGTTCCTGGCTTTATAAAATACAATTTGAGACTTAAACTCAATGGTACACAAAATCACACTGATTACGTCACTAATATTGTAGAGCGTACTCAAAATGTACAGCAACATAAACCGCTGAACGCTCAACTACCCCAGAGTGGGCGTCCAAAATCATACAAATACCGCAAGCTCTCAGTTACCTTAGAGCGTGCTTGAATACAACACCCACCAACTTAAATCACAACGACTTGTAGAGTCTTGTGAGCTCCAGGAATAGCACGGAGCGCACTCTAAGTCCAGTCCAATAGCTAACATTTCTAACGTCAGCTTCTTCAAATATGGAACACAGTTTCCCCAAAATTCGAGCGTAACATTACAAGTGCGCGCTAACCCGTTACTAATAAACTTTATCCACGCTATTGCAGTATCAGTTAACCAATTCCTCCACATACACGATCCTAGAGAAGATCTCTCCAGCGCTAGGACCCAAAATAGACTCAAATCAGTTACCTTAACGTACTCTACTTCCTCTCGCGGAACAATATAAAGTGAAGCAGATGCACTGCTAAACGCGTCTAACAACTCAGTCACACTAAGTTCTGATCTACAGCACACACACAATACTAACTCAATACTTGCAGTAAAACTTCTTGACGACATTCACATGAAATTTATTAGTCTCGATACCACCTACATCCGCGATCTATTGTGTTTGCCAGTGACTGTTATACAAGATAACTAATTAGAGCTTGTACCCAACAGCTCCAGCGTAGGCTTCCGTAGCAAGACTCAAATTAAAACTGAACTTATAAATCCCAAAAAATATAGGGGAATCAGTTTAGACAGTGAATTCACAATTCCATTGGTTTTAACAATTAAATGTAAGTTCTTCGGCGACTTTCATCTCGTTGAATAGCGGGCAGCTCGATGTGATGACATCCCTGGCTCGGACAGCTGATGTCTGCTGGTGCCGGCGCCAGGAGACTCTGCCGCAACTTGCTCGTTATGTGAAGCGCGGTCAAAAACTCACTTTTCTACAGCGGTTGCACAAGTAGAGACTTTGATTACAGAACATACACACATTTGTAATCATTCATCACGTATTTCATACTTGCCAACCGGTAAGTTAATACGTTGAAGTGAATCACAGTCTGTGACGGCACCCAAAAACTTTTGTCCCGTCACAAGTTCGTCCACGGTGGTGTATTCTTGGTGTGTAATATTTTGCTATGGTATTGTTGGGTGGAGGTTACACAAATGCCGTAACACGAGGAGCGACTGCGCAGGAGGCTACTGAAACCCTGCAGAAACAAGTAATTGAGTTGCAGAAATCTAATGACGTGTTGCAAAGACTGGTAGTCGATCAGTAAGTGCTGGACGGATGCAGGCAGTCCGAGCTTGTAGACATTAAAACTGTGTTTCCTCTACCCTTTCGTGCCACAGATTCTGTTATAGCTAATTTAGTGATTCTATAAGTAGGCTGTTTAGGTTTTTTTATTGGTAACGCCACCTCTGTATGAAAATCACTGGCTGTGCTGTGCGCAGTCTGTGTCTAGTTTGCATTGTTGTCTGCCATTGTAGTGTTGGGCAGCGGCAGCTGGATGTGAACAGCGCGTAGCGTTGCGCAGTTGGAGGTGAGCCGCCAGCAGTGGTGGATGTGGGGAGAGAGATGGCGGAGTTTTGTAATTTGTCATGAACTGCTACATATATTATGACTATTAAGGTAAATACATTGTTTGTTCTCTATTAATATCTTTCATTTGCTAACTATCCCTATCAGTAGTTAGTGCCTTCCGTAGTTTGAATCTTTTATTTAGCTGGCAGTAGTGGCGCTCGCTGTATTGCAGTAGTTCGATTAATGAAGATTTTTGTGAGGTAAGTGATTTCTGAAAGGTATAGTTTAATGTTAGTCAGGGCCATTCTTTCGTAGGGATTTTTGAAAGGCAGATTGCGTTGCGCTAAAAATATTGTATGTCAGTTTAAGCACAGTCTTGTATAATTGTTCAAAGGGGACGTTTCAATTCCTTTTTCCGGCAAGCAGTATTTGTCAATGTTCTGAAGGATGCCGCAACATTAAGGGATTGATCGGATGAAACACGTTTAAAACGCCCAAACTGCCATTAGTTTAGCAAAGACAAGTCAAAGGATTTAGTAAGGCACAGACATTTAAGAAGTTTGAGAAATCGGAAGATAAATGGGAATTCTTACGAACTGGCAGATTGCAAAGGATTTATTAGGGGATTGCCAGTGGATGTATAACAAGAATGAGAATGGAAAGTCAGAAGGACCTATCTTCTGGTATTAGGGTGACTACACAGCTGGAGGAAGTCGACGTTGCGACTCGGGGAAGGAGTAAACGGAGCATTTTTTCTTCCGAAAAATTTGGAAATTTGTGGTAAGTTCTTATGGGACCAAACTGCTGAAATCATCGGTCCCTAAGCTTATACACTACTTAATATAACTTCAACTAAATTACGCTAAGGACGACACACACACCCATGCCTGAGGGAGGACTCGAACCTCCGACGGGGGGAGCCGCGCGCACCGTGACAAAACGCCCTAGACGGAGCGGCTTTTCTTCCGAGTTCAAGTTATATAGATGTGGGCACACAGACCACGTCAAGAGGCAATTTCGGCAATCGCAGGAAGACTGGAAACAAGGAAAATTGGGCTTAACGTCCCGTAGACATAGAGGTCACGGAGACGGAGCATAAGCTCGGATTGTGTTTAAGGCGGGGGAAGGAAATCGATCGTGCCCTTTCAAAGGAATCATCCCGGCATTTGCCTGGAGTGATTTAGGGAAAACCTAAGTCTGGGCGGTCGACCGTGGGTTCGAGCCGTCGTCCTCCAGAATTCGAGTCCAGTGAACTAACCACTACGCCACCTCGCTCAGTTCGGCAGTCGCAATGTTATGAAAGTTGGGTAGAGGTCCATCGGGCGCGCGACTGTCACAGTAAGACACAGCGTGACTGTCATCAAACTAAACACATTAAATGCCTCAACCGCCAGATGATGTTCCCTGTAACATGGAATAATGCGAAAGACAGTGCAGAGATAGAATATTGCTTGGTGAGCATAGTTAACAGAATGAAACATAGATTTTTTAGTGGACACAGAGGTTCATGTATCTGCAACTAGTCTGGTCCTTCTAGCTAGGAGGAGGTTATGGACTCCGAGATATTTGGGGTGGGCAGCAATGATTTAACGTAGCTGGGATCGAAATAGCTAATTTTGGCACTGGAGCGAGAAACTTTCAGAAACGCATGGAAGAACTGCCACATGTAGGGGAGGAATAATGCGAGATCCAGGAATTTGACTTTCTGGGTGAACATCACGCAAAAATTGACCACTCACAATATACCATCGAGCTCAGTGGAACGTTGTTTAAGCGGGGACCGAACACTGCAAGTATTACATTGGTGCGAAGTTCACACGCCTTGGAGGTGATACTGAATAAGCTGCAGATTCTTGCGCTATAGATTAAGTTGCACGATAAAGTGCTGAAAGGCACAGGAACGTTAGTGTGGATTAGTGTAGGGGTTGATCTCCCGAGTGAAATATTGTATTTGTGGAGCTGCTAATGAGCAATGAAGATTTGGATGTATCGTATTACTTTGTGCTTAGTATTATACAAATAGAGGGAAATAAGCTGATTGTGGAGAGTATAGATAATTTTGACATGAACGATATGAGTTTGCCAAAGGGTTACTGATTGCAAGTGACCAGTGTTGGCTCGTTTTTCGAGCTGTTATGTCTTTCCTTACTACTGCGATCCGTTTACATGTCACACCAACGGATAGCGCTTCGGTCTTTCCGTAGTTGGCTCTTTGATTGAGGAGGTCGGTGGCTGGTTGTTGACGGACGGTGCAGGGGAGAGGGATAGGAACGCATGACGAACGGTGAGCGTGCCATTAGCGGGTCTGACGCGCTGTCACTTGTCCAAGCGGGTGGCTACCCGTATGGGGCCGTGTTGGTGTGACCGTCTCGTATATTGGGTCTAACATATTATATTATAATTGTTTCAGATCTGGATTGGTGTGATGGAAAACAGGGCGTGTGTTAGTTTATCTTAGCTCCAGCGGGAGCTACTTCAGTATGTTTGACGAGGACGGCAGGGCGGGAGGGAGGGGGCAGTGAGTGAGTCCCTGAACTTGTGGTTCGATTACTTGCCGTCTCGACCAGACCGGTCAACATTATCCTGCGCACAACTGGTGAGGTAGGTATCGCCATTTCTACCTGTTCTTCGGCCTTACAGGAACTCGATCGAAATTTTTGTTTCTTTAGAGACAGTAAACCAACCCGCAAAAGATTATTAAGAATACAAGCTCAACTTTGCTATTGGAATAATTGTTTGACTGAGTTGAGGTGTCTCCAGCTTAGTCAGTCGCAGCTGGAGGCACTTGATAAGTTATCGGATGGGACTCAGAAACTGTTAGTTTCACTTAGTACCATAGAGTTGGAAAAGGAAGTCCGTGATAACCAGGCTGCAGTTGCGGCTCTGAAAATTTTGGATCACGTGACAGGACCTGGACATCCGTTGGAAACCGAAGCTGAAGTTGCCCCCACCTTCGCCAAATTGCCCAGTCCGATTGTGTCTCTACTAAAGGATGTAACAGAGTTGTCAGTCCATCAGTTATCTCAAGCAGAACATGTATTGTCGCTAACTGTCCGTTTCCACCGTCATACCAATACTCTTTATCTCACACCGTTATCCTTAGTTAATTGTATCCGCTAGCCCGTGACTCCCCCAACGGCTTTGCCACAGTAGTAACACAGGTTCCCGTCAGTTCACCGAAGTTAAGCGCTATCGGGCTGGGCTAGCACTTGGATTGGTGAGTATCCTGTCTGTCGTGTGCTGTTAGCAAACTGAGGAGCTACTTGATTGAGAAGTAGCGGCTCCGGTCTCGGAAACTGACATACTGCCGGGAGAGCGGTATGCTGACCACATGCTCCTCCATATCCGAATCTAGTGATGCCTATGAGCTGAGGATGACACGGCGGCCGGTCAGTACCGTTGGACCTTCATGGCCTGTTCGGGAGGAGAGGAGGAGCCCATGACTCCTTAAGTGATTTTATGGCAAAGGTCCTCGAAAGTCGGGACAGTCTAACTGATCTGAGATGGCGTATTGTGTATGAGAAGCTGTTACGCGTGTCCCCAGTAAATTAGGATGCACACATTATTGGAGCGTTCAGGCATCGAATGAGGCTATGCCTCCCCACATAGAGCGCATTCGCACGTCAATTGCTGCCCTACCGATGACCATAGGAGAACAGGATGTGATTTCTCCCAGTTTAGAAGGGATGAGGCCCGAGGACAAGACACGTGTAATTTTTGGCAGTAAACCAGTTCAGAAATTAAACCCGTTAGTCGGTTCGCTGTAGCTTTAATGTTTGCTGATAAAAAGTGTGGTAAGAAGCGGGAATCGCGAGCTTTAAGTGTTCCCTCGCTTAATCACACTGACCTTTATTTATTTGGGAGCGCCCGTGGAGGCGATGCTTTCGTTGTGGTTCCAACGATCATTTCGTGTGGGAATATCCTGTTGAGCATCCATCAAAAAACATGGTTCAAATGGCTCTGAGCAATATGCGACTTTACTTCTGAGGTCATCAGTCGCCTAGAACTTAGAACTAATTAAACCTAACCAACCGTCCGCAGCTCGTGGTCGTGCAGTAGCGTTCTCGCTTCCCACGCCCGGGTTGCCAGGTTCGATTCCCGGCGGGGTCAGGGAATTTCTCTGCCTCGTGATGAATGGGTGTTGTGTGCTGCTTTAGGTTAGTTAGGTTTAAGTAGTTCTAAGTTCTAGGGGACTGATGACCATAGATGTTAAGTCCCATAGTGCTCAGAGCCATTTGAACCATTTTGAACCTAACCAACCTAAGGACATCACACACATCCATGGCCGAGGCAGGATTTGAACCTGCGACCGTAGCAGTCGCTCTGTTCCAGACTGCAGCGCTTAGAACCACACGGCCACTCCGGCCGGCCATCCATCAAGATCTAGTAGCTGCCGCCATCAGCAGAATGGGGGTAGGGACGAGTTTGTCTATCGCGCTAAACCTCGGATGTGAATTTATACGGCAGGCAAGCCTGGTGCCCGACTTGATACCTTGGACTTTAAATTCTCTCCTTGAGAAAAGAAAGAGCCCCGTCCGTGCCATTCTGCCAGAGCAGAGAGACCCCGCCTTGTTTATATCTCTAGAAGATTGGTTGGCTCCAAACTTAAATACTCTGTTTATGAATGTGAGGTATTGGCTGTCTTGTTCGCTCTCGACAAATTTAAATTTTAACACCGGTAGTTGTATCTCGAGACTAACAACTAATCCCATAATTGGGTCATCACTCGGCATTTTCAAGTGCACCAAATTAGAGGTTGTGATATCTTGATTGCTGACGCACTTAGTCAGATGTTCAGAGAGGATAGTGAGCCGGTTTCTCCAGGTCCTCCTGAGATGTGGGCAGCATTCTTACCGAGGCAGTATTCTCAAGAGGTTCCCCAGTTCTTTAGCGAAAGGGTAAACGGTATCAAGTCCCTGATCTAGTGCCTATTGGTAAGCAACTTTTGGCGGTAGTTTCGGTCCCACGTTACACATTGCAGAAAGGCATTCTTTGTCGGTAAGTAGGTGGGCCGCTACAACTTAGAGTCTGTTTGCTGACTGAGCTTGTTCCTTCGACTTTCCATCATTTTCATAGTTCATTGGCGGGAGGCCACTTAGGCATCCACGAAACAATTGCGAAGATTCGGCGCCATGTCACCTGGCCAGACCTTCACAAGGATGCTCACCACTTAGTAGCGGAGTGTGAGTGCTTTAAAATAGCTAAGCCTAACCCCAATTCACGCAAGGGCCTTCTTTGTTCGGAACACGAGCAACACCCGATGGATAAGTTGTTTATTGATTACGTGGGACCCGTACCCCACACTAGGGTCGGCATTCTGACTGTCGTGGACGCCTTCTCCCGTTTCCTTTGGCTTGTTTTTACTCGGACGGTGACGGCATCTTTAACTGTTGACCACCTTGGGAAAATATTTGCAATGTTTTGTCGTCCTTGGGTACTAGTAAGTGCTCCTCCTTGGGCGCTAGTAAGTGCTAACGCGCTGGGCTTTGTTTCCACGGATTTTAAGCGTTTCTACTTTGCCAATGGCATCAAGCATATCACCACCACCCCCTATTATCCGCAGTCCTCCTTTGATGAGTAAACAGGAATCTAAAGGCCGCCCTTATAGTTTAGCAAGCAAAGTCTCAAACCAAGTGGGATAGTTCCATCCCTGGACCAACCTTGCTTTTAATGCCATGACGCGTACCTGAAGTGGCCCTAGCTTCCCTAATGCTTGCGTACCCTCTTAGTTCTCCCCTGTCCAACCTTTGGAATATGAATGACCTTATACTGGGATCATTGACTCGGATGTCATTAGGCAGAATTGGGGATGGGCATGGAGACACAACGAACTAGCCCACAACCAGCAGAGGAGATGTTGTACTCAGGGCAGGAGCCCCTTCAGGGAGGGCTGGAGACAGGATCTTTGTGCAAAGCCTTAACCCTGTCAGGGTTTCGTCAGGAGCTGGGTCTAATACTCTCGCCCCACTATTTGTAGGTCCTCACACAGTTTTGAGGTTTCTCATCCCAGTAAAACCCCATGGTGCGTAAGCCACGTACCGGAAAAACCATAAGCGTGTGTATTAGTCAGGTTAAGAGTGTTAATTAACCTGCCCCTAGTGAATCCCCCCCCCCCTCGGGTGGGGGGAGTATGTAGAGGTTGAGCCGTATTGGCTAGCTTTTCGACCTGTTGTTTCTGTGCTTACTGGCGTCTTCCGTTTCCCTGTTACGCCACCGGGTGGCGCTTCGATCTTCTTTTATCTCTTTGATTGAGGTTGGTTGGCCGGTGTGGCTGAGCGGTTCTAGGCGCTTCAGTCTGGAACCGCGTGACCGCTACGGTTGCAGGTTCGAATCCTGCCTCGGGCATGGATGTGTGTGCTGTCCATAGGTCAGTTAGTTTAAAGAGTTCTAAGTTCTAGGGGACCGATGACCTCAGAAGTGAAGTCCCATAGTGCTAAGAGCCATTTGAACCATTTTTTGTTTTAATTATGCAGTCATTGTAAAACAGATTTTGCCTAGGGCGGGGTTTGACGCTCACTCTTGCATGAATTATATGGCTGTTTGTTCTTGGCTTCCCGAGTTGTTCGTAACGTTGGAGCCGTTGCCCCAGCATGTTATATTGAGCGTGCATGCTTCGTCCACATCGGCTGTGTGCCTGTGTGCGGTGTGTTGTTCCGCCTCCTCTCTTGCGTTAACCACTAAGAGTCCTACTCGCTTGCTACGGCATCTCTCTATAAGTCAAGTTCTTAATCTTTATGGCATTCGGACTTAGGTTCAAATCAAAGTGTCCGCTACCTAAGCCATCGTAGACAAGCGTTCCCACCGCCAGCCCAGCCTTGCCCTGTTGTTGCTCCTTTAACGTTTGCTTGATTTGAAGATCTTTCAATCAATAATTGTGGATTTCTGTAACTATTAACTGTAGCAAAACTGTTAGTGTTCAAAGGCCACTCCAAATCTTTTATTTTATCCTGCACCCATCAATTTTATAATTTTGTCAAATACTGAACTTGTAAAATTTTGAATATTGTTATCTTCCTGTCTGAAAAGTTGCTAATGTCTAAGAGTAACAGCTCCTCTAGTTTTGTGAAGCGCTGAACATGTAAATTAAGAAAAAGGAGGGAGGGGGCTATTCTTCGGTTTCTAAACGGTCCAAAATGCCCTCAAGTTACTATAATTGTTATTTTGAACTGATGTTAACCCGTGGTCCAGGCGTAGCGTCTTTGACTAGTAATCAATACGTCCTCGGTACAGACTTCTAAACCCGCCCCCGTTGAAAATTTGATTAATAATCAGCATTGGCGGGAGTAAACTTCCGGCATAAGAAGTCACCCTCATTCTGCTAACGGCCTTGTCAAAGAGGACGGCGGAGCGGACAGAGATTCAGGGCACTCTCTTGCCCTTGGTGTGGGAAACTGCTTCTAAAGGAAGAATCAGCAATGATCAACGGCATGAGAATGCACAAGGCAATGGAAACCACTGCATTAAAGAAACATAACGTGTATCCAAAAGACATGTGGCCTGTAACTGAAAGAATGCCGTGATGATCTCTCCAGTGGAAAAGGTTAAGGAATAGTCCCCCATTCGGATCTCCAGGAGGAGTCTGCCAAGGGCAGGTAACCATGAGATAAACATTCAATAACCAACGAAAGGGCAACATTCTATGAGGCGGGGAGGAGAGTCTGAAAAGGAGAATGCAAAGACTCAGTCTAGATATAACAGGGGTCACTGAATTAAAATGCAAAGAAGACAAGAATTTCTGGTCAGTTGAGTATAGGGTTACATCAGCAGCAGCAGAAAAAGCTATAACGGGAGTAGGATTCGCTATGAATAGGAAGGTAGGGCTGAGAGCGTTTATTGTGAACAGTTCAGTGATAGCGTTGTCCTCGTCAGAATCGACAGCAAACCAAATCCGACAACGACAGTTCAGATGTACTCGTACATGACCACGTCGCAAGCTGAGGATGAAGAGACAGAGAAAGCATTTGAGGATACGGAAAGGGTAATACAGTTCGTAAAGGGAGATGAAACTCTAATAATCATGGGGGAATGGAAATCAGTTGTAGAGGACGGAGTAGAAGAAAAGTTTACAAGAGAATATTGGTTTGGGACAAAGAATGAGATAAGAGAAAGAGTAATTGAGTTCTGTAACGAATTTCTGCTAGTCATAGCGATTACTCTGTTCAAGAATCATAAGAGGAGGGGGTGTGCTTGGAAAAGGCTGTGTAATACCGGAAGATTTCAATTAGATTACACCATGGTCAGAAGGGGTTCCAAAATCAGATACTGGATTGTAAGGCGTATCAAGGAGGAGATACAGACTCAGATCACAATGTAGTACTGGTGAAGAGTAGGCTGAAGTTTAAGAGATTGATCAGGAAGAATCAATAAGCAAAGAAATGGGATACAGAAGTACTAAGGAATGACGAGATACGCTGGAATGTCTCTATGGCTACAGATACGCTATGAGGAATAGCTCAACAGGCGGTAGAGCTGAAAACCAACGGACATCTCTAAAAAGGGTAATCCCGGAAGTTGGAAAGAAGAGCAAAAGAACTGCAAAGAAACTATAAATAACAGAAGAAATGCTTCAGTTGATCGATGAAAGAAGCAAGTACTAAAATGTTCGGAGAAATTCAGGAATACAGAAATACAGGTCACTTAGGAATGAAATAAACAGGAAGTGAGGCAAGCTAAGACGGGATGGATGCATGAAAAATGTTAAGAAACCGAGAAAGAAATGATTGTCGGAATGACGGACTCAGCATATAGGAAAGTCAAAATAACATTGAAGGAAAATAAAAGCGGAGGTGGTAACATCCAGAGTGCAACGGGAATTCTTGTGTTAAGCGAAGAGGAGAGAGCGGATAGGAGGAAAGAGTACAATGAATGACTCTATGAGGCGGCAAATTTGTTTGATGTAATAGAAGAAGAAACAGGAGTCGATTTATAAGAGATAGGGAATTGAGTAATAGAATTAGAATTTAAGAGTGCTTTGATGGATTTAAGATCAAATAAGACAGAAGAGATAAATAAAATTCCATCAAAATTGCTAAAATCATTGGGGGAAATGGCAACAAAACGACTGTTCACTTGGGATGTAGAATGTATGAGTCGGGTAACATATTACCTGCCTTTCGGAAAAATATCATCCACACAATACCGAAAACTGCAAGAGCTGACAAGTGCGAGAATTATCGCACAATCAGCTTAACAGCTCATGCATCCAAGTTGCTGACAAGAATAATGTACAGAAGAGTGGAAAAGAAAATTGAGGATGTGTTAGATGACGATCAGTTTGGCTTTAAGAAAGGTAAAGGCACCATAGAGGCAATTGTGACTTGCAGTTGTTAATGGAAGCAAGACTACAGATAAATCAAGACCCGTTGTCGACAGGGAAAAAGCGTTCGACAGTATGAAATGGTGTAACATGTTCGAAATTCTCAGAAAAGCAGGGGTACGCTATAAGGAGAGACGGATAATATACAATATGTACAAGAGCCGAGAGGGAATAATGAGAGTGGACGACCAGGAATGAAGTGCTCGAATTGAAAAGGGTATGAGACAGAGATGTAGTCTTTCGCCCATATTGTTCAATCTGTACATCGAAGAAGCAATGATGGAAATAAAAGAAGGGTTCAGGAGTGGAATTAAATTTC
This sequence comes from Schistocerca serialis cubense, assembly GCF_023864345.2. Taxonomy (NCBI): domain Eukaryota; kingdom Metazoa; phylum Arthropoda; class Insecta; order Orthoptera; family Acrididae; genus Schistocerca; species Schistocerca serialis. Next base: position 423,426,615 of record NC_064641.1, read on the forward strand.
ATGGTGAAAGGATAAGAATGATACGATTTGCTGATGACACTGATATCCTGTGTGAAAGCGAAGAAGAATTACATGGTGTGCTGAGTGGAATGAACAGTCTAATGACTACAGAATATGGACTGAGAGTAAATAGAAGAAAGACGAAAGTAATGAGAAGCTCCAGAAATGAGACCAGCGAGAAACTTAATATCAGGATTGATGGTCATGAAGTAGATGAAGTTAAGAAATTCTGCTGCCTAGCCAGTAAAATAACCAATGACGAATGGGGCAAGGAGAACATCAAAAGCAGAGTAGCACTGGCAAAAAGGGCATTCCTGGCAAAGACTAGTCTACTAATATCAAACATAAGCCTTAATTTGAGGAAGAAGTTTCTGAGAATGTACGTTTGGGGCAAGGCATTGTATGGTAGTTGAACCGTGAATTTACTTTCAAATCCTTTTCTTAAGAATTTACTTTATTTACTAGCAATTCATCAAGAACATTAACACATTTAATCACACTATGTGAGCGTGGAAGTAGTTGCCAGTGGGTAACTGATGAAAACAGATTAAATTTCTTCCAGAAAATGGAAATTTCATTCCTAAAAGCCCTCTTTTTTAAAAAACAGATTTAAAATTATAATCAGAAAGCACCCTCTAAATATCAAGTTACAATTTATTTAGAGGCAGAAAGAACCAAGTTTGACATTATGAGCTCTCGGGCTGAGAACTTTGCCGCTCCCTTTTGACACGGCCGTACTCACGACCGCTCACAACCACTTCTGAAAGACTACACAGGTGCAAATCTGCAACACACCAGATTACTTTAAACTAAAAATTTTAACAACTCACACAAGCACATAAACTATGCACCCCATAGGAGGGACGAAAATGGTACATAACAGTAACATTTAAAAAATTAACTTGTCACCGAAGGTGAAACTTGATTTAAAAAGAAAAAAAAAACTCTTGCGGTGGAAGGGTGGCAACTTTATATACTAAAATGACCACTTAAATAAAAAGCCATGAAATATAGTCTTACATAAAATATACAAATAAGCTCTACATTACACATATACCGCCTCTCAAGATGATAGGCATAATCAAAACATAATGCAGCAATTCGGCCGTTACACTTCAAGCAATAAATTCGTTAACACCGAATCCGACAAACATGACAGAAGCAGCTATTAACGTACGGCAGACCGACAGACAGACAGACACTAACTGCCTAACAAATGCGGCCGGGAGACAGACGAGCAATCTGAAGACGAGAGACTGACCAAGAAAACAAGTAGAATTTAACAAGTAAATGAAACAACGTATCACTAACCACTTAACTTCTAATAAATTGCGACGTCTGGCGAAGACCTGGCGCAGCAGCCCCAAAACTGTCCGCTGCCAGCATCTTCAACGGACGCAGGAAGGTGCGCCGATCTCCCGTCTCACGGCGTCGCAGCTCACCCCGGCCAGACCGATGTCGTGGGTTGACTCCTGTTGCTCACGTGTCAGCCGCGAAGCCACTACCCCTCACTATACGGCGCGGCCTACTGGACTGACGTGGCGACCTCACATGCGCCGACGCTCAAGACGGACAAGTCATCTTGTGTCCCAGTGTGCGACTTACCAACCGATCGATCCAACCGCCAATGACCACTGCCTGAACAAACCCGAGCAGACTGGCGGCCTAACACATACTAGCAATCCGGACGACAGACAGACACTGACCGCCCCACACTGACCCGGCTGACCAACTGACCAGATTTGCCCAGCCTAGCGAGCTCACAGCGCCCCTTAAATGCCCGTGAACAGGCACCAGAGGGAGACACCCAAGCTGCGATTGCCACAGCGGCGCCACCGCCAGAAACGGAGGGCGACTCCTTCACTCAACGTGCTGCGGCGCGCTCTTCAAAACAGCAGTTTTTACCACGGCTCAGTAGTGAAATATGAAATGTGGGAAAACCGGAATAGAAGAGAATTGAAGCGTTTGAGATGTAGTGGCACAGACAAGAGTTGAAAATTGGGTGGACTAATAAGGTAAGGAATGAGGAGGTTTTGCATGGACTCGGACAAGAAAGGATTATGTGGAAAACACTGACAAGGACAAGGTACAGGATGACAGGACATCTGTTAAGGCATCAGGGAATGACTTCCATGGTACTAGAGGAGGCTGGGTGGCGATGAGGGGGGGGGGGGGGGCAAATACCGTAGAGCAAGACAGATATTGGAGACATCCAGCAAATAATTGAGGATGTAGGTTGCAAGTGCTACTCTGAGATGAAGAGGGTGGCCCAGGAGAGGAATTCTTGGCGGTCCACATGAGATCAGTCAGAAGACTGATGTCAAAAACAAAAACAAACAAAAAAAATTCCTGAACTTTTCTAATTGAGAGCCACCTGCCTTGTTTGAAGTTTACTTTCTAAAGAATGATTCTCAAATTGTTACGATAATCCTCTTTCTCTAAGTGTAGAGAATTCACATTTGCCTGGCTGAAATTTTATAGGAACCCAAATGGCTCGTGAGTTGTATGTTTGGTTCAAATGGCTCTGAGCGCTATGGGACTTAACATCTTATGTCATCAGTCCCCTAGAACTTAGAACTACTTAAACCTAACTAACCTAAGGACATCACATACATCCATGCCCGAGGTAGGATTCGAACCTGCGACCGTAACAGTCTCGCGGTTCCGGACTGCAGCGCCTTGAACCGCACGGTCACCGCGGCCGGAAGTTGTATGTTTATGAATGGTGAACTTGTTGTTGTTTTAAAAAGGCATTAATTCTCCTGAAAAAGAAATACAGTCGTTTTAAGTTTGGTCTTTCTGGTTTATCACACTGAAATCAATCTCAAATAGTTACGATTGATTCATAAGACATTGATGTTTTGAGTATATCTTGTTAAATGAATAATTATCAACTATTGTGAAGCAACAAATGGCTTCCCATAAACTCAGCCTGCACCTTCCTCCCGTCCGTTAAATTGTTGTCGTATCCTGGGGCGTTCACTGATGTCTTAGCCAGTTTGGACGCCCTGAATGAAGATGATCTCTGTATGTAAAGTGGAGACCTTAACAACAGGCATGTCGTTTATATACCGGCATTGCATGAGAAAGTGAAACACTTGGTGGGGAAAGATAAATCTACTATAGAAGTTTTTTGTTAAAATTTATTGATTTTTTTTTTTATTCTGAGAGACCATTTTCTGCAACATTACTGGCACAGCGTAGAACATTAAGAGGTGGTAGTGCTTCACTGTATAGGAAACCATCTAGGATCCCTAAATACTTGCAACCGATAATGAAAAAGTTAACTGAGCAGCAATTGGCACATGACATTAGTGAGTATTGGGACAGTCCATGGGCAGCCTGAAAAATCACCAGATGGCATGAGGAAATATAGATTATGTTGTGATTACTGATATTTCAGCGCAAGGACTATTGCAGATGCATACCCTATACCGAAAGTAATAGGCAACTTGGGTCACGGTAGATATGTCTCAAGAATAAATTTGAAAAGTGCCTGTCATCAGTTGGAGGTAGTACTGGAGGACCGGCGAAAGACTGCTTTTACTGTTCTATAGGGCAAATATCATTACCATCGAATGCTCTTTTGTCTTAAAAACGAGCGAGCTGCTTCCAAATGTTAGTAGATGGGGTGCGCGGAGGACTGAAACCGAAGCAGTGTATGGTTACCTTGATGAGATCACTCTATTTTCGAAGGATGTTGCAGAACATGTGAAGTGACTGGAAGAAGTTTTCAGGAGCTCTCGTGTTGTACATTTGATACTCAGTGTAGATAAATGTCACTTGACAGCAACAGAGGTAAATTATTTAGGTAATGTGATTAACTGGAGGTTGTGAACACTGATCCCAGTTTCCGGAATGAGACGAGATGCAGAACTGAAGCTGTGAGAATGGGTCATGAGTCGTGGTTGGCTAGCTCAGATGGTAGAGCACTTGCCCGCGAAACGCAAAGGTCCCGAGTTCGAGTCTCGGTCCGGAACACAGTTTTAATCTGCCAGCAAGTTTCTAATCCCAGTTTGTTATTTTTTTCCGTGACAGATAATAAAACAGCATCAGTCACTTTTCGGGGCCTGTAATTATTATAATAAGTTCGTTAAGTGGTTTGCTGAAGTTGCTGAATCACCGAATCGCTTTTTAAGAGAAGGGGTAAAATTTCAGTGGTCAGCTGACTGCAAAACAGAATTTCAGAACTTGAAACTGGCATTAATATCTAGTCCAGTGCTTGATTTTAGTTATAGCGTGACGTAAGCAATCTGGCTGTTGGATATATTCATAGCCAAATTTTGGATGTTAAAAAACACCCAATGGTATATATATGAAGCAAACTGAATAAACCGGAACAGAATTATTCTACCACAGGAAAGGAGATGTAGGATCTCGTTTATATGGTGACGCTTTTCTGTTTTTATTTGTATAGCAGGAAGTTTAAAGTTGTAACAGACCACACTGTATTAAAAAGGTTGTTGGGCATAAAATATACACGCAGTAGGTTGACGGTAATGTGGTAAAAGTGCTGAAGCTGAGCGAATTTGAGTATGAAGTGGTGTGTAAAACGAGAAAAAAGTGCATTGATGGCGATTGTTTAAGCAGAGGGCCAGAGAGAGTGACTGAGCGCTCTCAGTGCGCCATGTGAACCAGTTACACGTGCACCACGGTCCCGCCTTCTTCGCAGCGATCTGCCGCGCATGAAGCACCCATGGATAGTGTGCAGGCAGTCCGCCAGGCACCGAGTCACCGTCCGATGCTTCGGCTGCTTTAGTGACCTTCAAGTCTGCCACTGACGATAGCAGATTCCACTACGCTCTGTGTGGCTAAGGTATGTATATTGAACAATGAATTACGCGTCAAACGGCCCCACATGTCGTCAGGGCACATATCCCGATGAAGCAATAGGAGTTCCAGCCAACAAGTTGGGGACCCTTCCTCCATATTCTGATGATTTATACGGGTCCGTCACTTTCACTACGTTAAGGGCCCATACTGTCCGCTTGTTCATCTGAATTAGTACGAAGCAAGTATACTGTATTATTCGTGAGAAATAGTATTCAATCTATATGTCGGCATCTTTTCAGTTTCTCTTGAATCCATACTGGAAACGTTTCTTCAGTAGAGAAATGGTCAATTTCTTTCATACTAAGCAAATCAAAAAAGTTTTGCATCACCTCGGTTACGAGAGTTCCGGAATCTGTAGAGAAAATTGGAATGGCGATCAACATAAACATTATTTCGGCCCTTTTTATTGCTCATAAAAACCAAACATTGCATGTTGTAGCACCATACAGCCAGACCTTCAGAGGTGGTGGTCCGGATTGCTGTACACACGGGTACCTCTAATACCTTGCAGCACGTCCTCTTGGACTGATGCATGCCTGTATTCGTCGTCGCATACTACCTACAAGTTCATCAAGGTACTGTTGGTCCACATTGTCCCACTCCTCAACAGCGATTCGTTGTCAATCCCTCAGAGTGGGTGGTGGGTAACGTCATCCACAAACAGCCCTTTCAAATCTATCCCAGGCCTGAGCGAGGAGCATTATCGGCAGTTCCTGTCTCTCTGTATCTCCTCCGTGTCAGAACAACATCGCTTTGGTTCACTCCGAGACGCCTGGACACTTCCCTTGCTGATAGTCCTTCCTGGCACAAAGTAACAATGCGGACGCAATCGAAGCGCGGTATTGACCGTCTAGGCATAGTTGAACTACAGACAACGCGAACTGTCTATCTCCATCCTGGTGGAATGACTAGAACTGATCGGCTATCTGATCCCCTCCGTCTAATAAGCGCTGCTCATGCATGGTTGTTTACATTTTGGGCTGGTTATGGACATCTCTGAACAGTCAAAGGACTGGGTCTGTGATACAGTATCCACAGTCAGTATGGGAACCGGGGTTATGCAATTTTTTTTTTTTTTTTTGATGTGTGTATAATCACAAGGGATTTGTGCTTCATCTCACACGATGTTGATATCTATAAGACGAAGTTTTGATTAATTTCTACAATGCTATGCTGCCATGTTACTCCTTGCAGATGCATTATGTTTCCCATATTTTTGGGGACAAATGAATCCTCATTATTTGCATCAGTAAAAAAAGCTATTGATTATCTACTAAAATGAAATATTAGCCATTATCCTCCAATTACTACCCAAAAACTTTTCATGGGCAGTAAGATACTCGTAACCACATAAAAAATGATCAGTTTGTTTCGCCTTCTACGTAAGTATTATTGAAATCTGTAACTACCAGGATTAGGGAAATGATGTGGAAGGATGGGGCCCCTTTTACTAACACATATTTTTTGGTAACTGCAGCTGCATTGATAAACAGGTAGGAAAATTGAAATTAATTTGCTGTTACAGACATAAAAGCGTTCAAAACGATGAATGTAACAGCTGTTGGATTACAATAGGGTAAATCAGGGTGATATGGTGAACAAAAAATTTGGGCCTCGTAGAAGACAAGAAATGGTTTATTTAAACAAAATAAAAACACTCTCCTTTCACAAAATACATAAGGAACACATTAACAGTAGCTCATCATCTTTAAGGCACTACAAGAGTTAAAAAAAACAATACTTATTTTTATCAATTTCACCATTTCACCCTTGTATATGGGTGAAATGGCGAATGTCCTTTGGGTGAAATGGTTAACTTATTTCTTGTGCTTTTTGCCACATACGTCACACATAGATTCATATTTTGAACAGTCTTTGTGCAGCCAACGTTGGCAGCTAATACATTTGATCCAATCCACATCCTTTTTAGTGCAACTGTACAGTTCACCGTACCCTACACAACAACAATCTTCATCATTCGTGTCGTCATCATTGTCTTGCATTTGGATATCCAGCTACTAGTCGGATTCGGTGTCAGTGGTAGACGCCTTTCGTTTCTTAGGTTGCTTCTTTTTGATAATTCCTTTGGTAGTCTCTTTGGTTAAGGTTTCTCCTTTGAGCCTCTTTTTAGCATTTGCTCTACTCATCACTGACTCATTTTGTCGTTTTCTGTTTCGCAGGTTGTCGATGATTTCTGGAGAAGTCAAAACATCAGCTAAAGCTCTGGACTTCTTCCTTGCAGGTGCAATTTTATCTAGGATAGGTGTCGGCGAAATATGGTCCAAGAGTTTGCCAGAGGTTATTTGAGATTCTTCTGTTGCCACTGTCGAGGTCATATCTATTGCTTCTGATGAAGACTGCATGTTTTCCTGTGGATTTTCCGCTCGTTGCGAACAGCCCAGTTGTGGTGAAACTTGTATGTGTTCAAGTCCCTGATCGTTATCTACGTCTGCAGTTGCTTCTTCCGAGGGATTAGGTATCTCCTGCCAGTGCGAACAACTTGGTCGAGGTGAAGTAGGTCTGTTTTCATGTCGTTCGTTGTTTCCCTGATGTTGATGTGAAGCTGATGGTAAAAACGCGTATTCGGGGATGACATCAGGATTAAACGGGATGATTCCTGTGCTTCTGAACCCAGATATTGAATTCTCTGTCGTAACTGCTTGTACCCATGCCCTTGTGAGTAGTCCTCCGAATACTAGTCTGGAAATTTTTCTATTTGGATTCATTTTAATGTACGGATTGCAAGCATTGTAATAATAGGATTTCAGAGCTTTAGAAAATGCTCTGTCTAGTGGCTGCAGATAGTGTGTGGAGTGGCTGGGTAGACAGAGCAAAATTATGGTTTTTTCTTCTGCAAACTCTAATGTATCCTCGCTGCTGCAATGAGAGCTATGTCCATCCAAAATAAGCACGACTGTTCCCTCAGGCTTCCTCGGCGCAAAATGGTTCCTCAGCCAAAGAAGGAAAATATCAGTTGTTACGTACGACGACTTTTTTGACATGAAAATCGTGGAACGCGGCGGCATACCGTCCTTGTACTCGGTCTTTTCATTTTTTTCCTTTAAAACATGCCCTCTCCATTGCAGCAAGCGATTACAGATATGGTTTTACCCTTTTCAAAGGATATTATCGCTGGAACGCTCTTAGACCCCATTGCTGCCAACTCGTAACCTGGCCTACGAGGGCTATCCACAAAGTACATTACGTTTTGGAATTAAAAACAAACAAAGTATTGGAAATTTTTTTTATTATATACAGATGAAAGACACACTTAAATACTACTTTTCTACATAGTTGCCATTTAAATTAAGGCACTTATCGTAGCGATGGACGAGCTTGGAAATTCCTTCGTCGTAAAATTCGGCCGCCTGCGCCTTCAACCACGTGGTTACCTCTTCTTGAAGCTGTGCGTCGGCATCAAAACGCTGCATAGCCAACCACTTCTTCATTGCTGGGAGTAAGTGGAAGTCGCTCGATGCCAGGTCGGGACTGTACGGCGGATGAAGAAACAACTCCCACTTAAAAGATCCGAGAACTTCACGAGTGGTATTTGCCGTGTGGGCCCGGGCGTTGTCGTGAATCAGCAAGATCTTTGAGCCCAACTTTCCCCTGCGCTTGTTTTGTATTGCTCTTCTGAGGTTGTGCAGAGTTTGGCAATACCTTTGAGAGTTTATTGTAGTGCCTCTTTCCAGGAAATCCACAAAAATCACACCTTTTCTGTCCCAAAAGACAGTCGCCATCACCTTCCTTGCCGACATTGTCTGCATGCATTTCTTGGGTTTTGGGGGGGAATTTGTGTGCCCCCACTGCATTGACTGCAATTTAGTCTCACAGTTCACATGCTTAACCCAAGTTTCGTCACCAGTAACGATGCGATCGAGTAATGAGTCGCCATCTTTCTTGTAAGCGTCCAAAAACGTTAACGCTGCAGCCATTCGCTGATTTTTGTGAATCTCTGTCAAGATTTTTGGTATCCATCTTGCACAAAACTTATGGTAACCAAGCTTTTCGGTAATGATTTCGTGCAACAAACTTCGTGAAATTTGTGAAAACTCATAGAGAGTTCCGTTATTGTGAAATTACGGTTTTCGCGGACCGCGGCATCGACTTTTTCGACAAGTTCGGCAGTCACTATGCTGGGTCTTCCACTTCGCTCTTCGTCGTGAACGTTAGTTCGGCCATTTTTAAATTTTATGACCCATTGACGCACTCCACCTTCAGTGATTATGTTGTCCCTATACACTTCACAAAGCTGCCGATAGATTTCTAGCGGTGTACAGTTTTTTGCAGTCAGAAACCTTATTACAGCACGCACTTCACACTTCGCGGCATTTTCAATTAACGCTGACATTTCAAACTGTCACAGTAACTCAACAGAGTACAGCACGAACCTCTCACTAGCACGGCAGGATGCCGACTGAACGGCGGAATGCCATGACACCAAGATGGCCACGCTAGCCCCGCGCCTAACGGACACAAATGAAAACGTAATGTACTTTGTGGATAGCCCTCGTATTATTCAGCTGAAGTCCGGACTCATCTACGTTGAATATATTTCCCGGCTTATCAAGGAGGTTATGCTCTACCAAGATGAAAATGAAAAATAGCCTGAAACATTTTTCGTACTTAAACCCCTTGACCGTGCTTATGAAACTCCTTCCGATTTGCGGATTGAGAGTTCCAGATTTCTTTTTAAAAATAAATGTAGCCAGTCCATTCCAGCAATTTCCTTTTCTCGGTTAAATTTGTGATGTTGGCTATACTTCTCAGCACTTTATATGCCATAGTACGTACTTCTGTCTTTGTCGATGCAAATCCGAAGTTTTGTAATTTTTATGATACGTTTTACCAAGTTTTTCTCACATTGTTGTGTTAATACAAAGGTTTTTTCGTTAAGCACCCGTTTGCTAATGGTCCCTTCAGCGTTGACCATGGAACGTGAAACTCCTTTGATTCTTTATTCAGGCTCATTCCATTTTGCACCGATTTTACAGCATCGTTAAGTTGCTCGTCTGACCAATCAGCACGGCTGGATCCTTTTTGTCTTTTGTAAAATGTAGGCATCTTGTCATGGAACAATGGCTGTAGTTAGAACATTCACTTTTTTAATCACTGAGAAACCAAACTGTACTTACAAAAAATTTACAGGGTGAGTCACCTAACGTTACCGCTGGATATACGAGGGCCGTTCAGAAAGTAACCTCCGGTTGATTTAAAAAAATACACCAAGTTAAATAAAAATATTTTAATATATACATCTTACAACTACATCTTTGCACTATTTTTCTACATAGTCTCCATAGCGATTGAGGCACTTATCGTATCTCTTCACAAGCTTTGAAATTCCTTCTGCATAAAAATCACCCGCTTGTGCCTGGAGCCAGCCTGTGACCGCATCTTTGAGCTCTTCGTCGTCATCAAACCGCTGTGACCCGAGCCATTTCTTCAAATGCATGAAGAGGTGATAATCACTTGGCGCCAGGTCTGGGCTGTAAGGTGGATGGTTGATAACGTCCCACTTGAAGGACTCAAGAAGGGCCGTTGTTCTGCGAGCAGAGTGAGGACGGGCGTTATCGTGCAAAAAAACGATACCGGAAGTCAGCATACCACGACGTTTGTTCTGTATAGCCCGTCGTAACTTTTTTATTGTTTCACAGTACACGTCTTGATTAATGCTCGTACCACGTTCCATGAATTCAACCAACAACACCCCTCTGGCATCCCAAAACACCGTTGCCATCAGTTTTCTGGCAGAAAAATCTTGCGAGGCTTTTCTTGGTTTGGTAGGCGAATTTGAATGTGCCCACATCTTTGATTGTTCTTTTGTCTCAGGGTTCACGTACTTAATCCAGGTTTCGTCACCGGTCACGATTCTGTTTAACAATGGTTCTCCTTCGTCCTCATAACGTGACAGAAAGTCTAATGCAAAGGCCATTCTTTGAGTTTTGTGGTGGTCGGTAAGAATTTTGGGCACCCATCGTGCACAGAACTTACGGTAACCCAATCTTGCTGTCACTATCTCGTACAAGAGAGTCTTAGAAATCTGTGGAAAACCAGTAGACAACTCCGACATTGAGAAACGTCGATTTTCACGAACTTTTGCATCAACTGTCTGAACGAGTTCGTCAGTCACCAATGATGGTCTACCACTCCTCTCTTCATCATGAACGTTTTCTCGTCCACTTTTAAATAAACGTACCCATTCATGGACAACTCCTTCACTCATAACTCTTGGTCTGTACACGGCACAAAGCTCACGATGAATAGCTGCTGCAGAATATCCTTTGGCTGTAAAAAACCTTATGACAGCACGCACTTCACATTTGGCGGGGTTTTCTATTGCAGCACACATTTCAAACTGCCACAAAAACTAAACTAGCGCAGGTACGACGTTCACTCGACCACGGCTTGATGCCGACTGACCTGTTGAGTGCGTGATCGCACAGATGGCGTCGCTACTCCCCCCACAACCCGCACTGTGACCAATCGGAGGTTACTTTCTGAACCGCCCTCGTATTTCGTAAACCACATCAAATACTGACGAATCGATTCCACATACCGAACGTGAGGAGAGGGGCTAATGTATTTGGTTAATACAAACCGTAAAAAAATGCACGGAAGTATGTTTTTTAACACAAACCTACGTTTTTTTTAAATGGAACCCCGTTAGTTTCGTTAGCACACCTGACCATATAAACAAATACGTAATCAGTGCCGTCTGTTGCATTGTAAAATGTTAACTACATCCGGAGATATTGTAACCTAAAGTTGACGCTTGAGTACCACTCCTCCGCTGTTCGATCGTGTGTATCAGAGAGCACCGAATTACGTAGGGATCCAAAGGGAACGGTGATGGACCTTAGGTACAGAAGAGACTGGAACAGCACATTACGTCCACATGCTAACACCTTTTTATTGGTCTTTTTCACTGACGCACATGTACATTACCATGAGGGGTGAGGTACACGTACACACGTGGTTTCCGTTTTCAATTACGGAGTGGAATAGAGTGTGTCCCGACATGTCAGGCCAATAGATGTTCAATGTGGTGGCCATCATTTGCTGCACACAATTGCAATCTCTGGCGTAATGAATGTCGTACACGCCGCAGTACATCTGGTGTAATGTCGCCGCAGGCTGCCACAATACGTTGTTTCATATCCTCTGGAGTTGTAGGCACATCGCGGTACACATTCTCCTTTAACGTACGCCACAGAAAGAAGTCCAGAGGTGTAAGATCAGGAGATCGGGCTGGCCAATTTATGCGTCCTCCACGTCCTATGAAACGCCCGACGAACGTGTACCTCACCCCTCATGGTAATGTACATGTGCATCAGTGAAAAAGACCAATAAAAAGGTGTTAGCATGTGGACGTAATGTGCTGTTCCTGTCTCTTCTGTACCTAAGGTCCATGACCGTTCCCTTTGGATCCCTACGTAATTCGGTGCTCTCCGATACACGGTCGGCGAGCAGCATCTACAGGGACATGTTTACGATGACGACCGTGTTTCTCCTGATCTTACACCCCTGGACTTCTTTCTGTGGGGTACGTTAAAGGAGAATGTGTACCGTGATGTTCCTACAACCCCAGAGGATATGAAACAACGTATTGTGCCAGCCTGCGGCGACATTACACCAGATGTACTGCGGCGTGTACGACATTCATTACGCCAAAGATTGCAATTGTGTGCAGCAAATGATGGTCACCACATTGAACATCTATTGGCCTGACATGTCGGGACACACTCTATTCTCTTGAAAACGGAAACCACGTGTGTACGTGCACCTCACCCCTCATGGTAATGTACACGTGCGTCAGTGAAAAAGACCAATAAAATGGTGTTAGCATGTGGACGTAATGCGCTGTTCCAGTCTCTTCTGTACCTAAGGTCCATGACCGTTCCCTTTGGATCCCTACGTAATTCGGTGCTCTCCGATACACACGATCGAACAGCGGAGGAGTGGTACTCAAGCGTCAACTTTAGGTTACAATAACTCCGGACGTAATTAACATTTTACACTGCAACAAACGGCACTGATTACGTATTTGTTTATATGTTCAGATGTGCTAACAAGACTAACGGGGTTCCATTTAAAAAAACGTAGGTTTGAGTTAAAAAACATACTTCCGTGCATTTTTTTATGGTTTGTATTAACCAATTACACTAGCCCCTCTCCTCACGTTCGGTCTGTGGAATCGATTCGTCAGTATTTGATGTGGCTTACGAAATATATCCAGCGGTAATGTTAGGTGACTCACCCTGTATATAAAAACAAATTTTTAAATTAACGATTGTACTGAGACGTCGGGTAAAACAGAATATAACTCTCGCATGGGATAGGAAACGCTAACATTTAATGACTTGTCAAAAACCCTGGTTGGAATGTATCTAAATAAAAGCTTTACACTTTACAGATAAGAAAAGTCCTTCACCGTATCACCCCTGCCCGAGTTCACCATTTCTCCCATTTACTATAAATAGCACGGCAAGAAGTTCAAAACATTAGACTCAACGATTTCTAGATTTTGTAGTACATAAGCAGTATAAGAAGGCAGAATATATCAAAAAATACCCCGCGGACAACGCTAGCTGAAGTAACATCTACAAATGCATGCAGCATATATAAATTATTTAGCACCGAAAACAGTTTTGTACAAAGTACTTACGGTTTTTAAAAACGGAGCTGGTTTTCAACACGTGCACACTGCACAGTTGATCAGAGACTGTTGACATGCAGACAGAGACATCCGTTTAACCAGTAAAGAATTAAAGCAATTCACCATTTCACCTGATTCACCATATCACTCTGACTTACCCTAATAATAATAATAATTATTATTATTATTATTATTATTGTGATTCTTCAATTTCTCCAGGCGTATTTTATGACGAAATGAACCTCTGATGAACAGCCTGGTATGAGCATAGGACACAATATTTCGGCAATCGACCACGTTGCCATTATCAGGAGCGCTGATGTACTGACCGGCGGTGGGCCGGAGCCATATGTATATAGGACAATCCCCCTCCCGCTCCTCCCTCAGGCGCTTCCAATGAGTCGGTGCGGTCCGCGCCCCGCGCGCGGTCCAGGTACAGCGTCCGTTCTCCCGCCATCTGGGCGCTGCGTCCTAGGTCTTCTCGTTCAGTAGGGTCTGCCGGCACCGCTCTCGTTATTCTTCCCTCCTCCCCCGAAATCGGTACAATCCTTTTACTTATTAATCCGGGTGATCGCGGGTTCCCACACCTTGCTAAGGATGTAACCGCTGTCACGATTTAGTTGTTGCTCCCTTACTCTTATCTCTATGGCTTCTTTGATGACACAGTCCAAGTATTTAGAAGGCTGTGTCAGGACTTTGGTCTGGTCATAATACCTGCTGTGGAGTTCCGACAGGCAATGCACAGTGATTGCCGACTTACTGGGCTGTTGCAGTCTAATGTGCCGTTGATGTTCTTGGCATCGTTCCTCAATGGTACGAATGGTCTGCCCTATGTATACACTACCGCATTGGCAAGGTATCTGATAAACCCCTGATTTACGTAGACCAAGGATGTACTTGACACTATCAAGAATGCTCTTGGTTTTGCTTGGAGAAAAATTATATTGTGTTAGGTAATGTAGACAAACATATAAATGTACCCTAATCAGAAATTTACGTAAATTAATTTATGAAACATCTTCCCTTGTGGCAATTCCCTGTATTTTCTGAGCAAGTAATCACACGATTCATTCCTGATATTTGTCTTTTGTACATCCCACAATGCTGACGATGATTTATATATTTCGATGCACTCTAATAATAACTCTCTTCCATATTGTTTTGAACTCATTTGCTACACAACAACAACGAACAGCGAAGGAAAAGATATCCAGAGTCTGTAGCATGCGAAAGACTGATATGGATATTGTCAATACTGTCCAAGAACGAACAGTATTTCCAGAGAGCGCAGTACGAGTAATTTCAGAAGTTTTTGAAGTTATCGTTGTTGTTGTTGTTGTTGTTATTGTTGTTGTCGTGGTCTTAAGTCCAGAGACTGGTTTGATGCAGCTCTCCGTGCTACTATATCCAGTGGAAGTCTCTTCATCTCCGAGTTACTACTGCAACCTACAACATTCAGAATCTGTTTAGCTTATTCATCTCTTGGTCTTCGATTTTTACCCTCCAAGCTTCCCTCCAGTACTAAACTGGTGATCTTTTGATGCCTTAGAACGTGCCCTATTAACCGATCGCTTCTACTAGTCAAGTTGTGCGAGCAATTCATCTTCTTCCCAATTTTTTTCAGTACCTCCTCATTAGTTACGTGATCTACCCATCTAATCTTCAGCATTCTTCCGTAGCACCACATATCGAAAGCTTCTTCTTGTCTACACTATTTATCGTCCATGTTTCACTTCCATACATGGCTACACACCATACAAATACTTACAGGAAGGACTTACTGATACTTAATCTATACTCAGTGTTAACAAATTTCTCTTCTTCAGAAACGCTTTCCTTGCCATACCCAGTCTACATTTTATACCCTCTCTACTTTGACCATCATCAGTTACTTTGCTCCCCATATTACAGTACTCATGTACTTCCTTAAGTGTCTCATTTCCTAATCTAATTTCCTCAGCATCGCCGGAATTAATTCGACTACATTCCATTATCCTCGTTTTGCTTTTGTTGATGTTCGTCTTATATCCTCCTTTCAAGACACTATCCATTCCGTTCAACTGCTGTTCCAAGTCCTTTGCTGTCTCTGACTGAATTACAATTTCATCGGCAAATGTCAAAGTTTTTATTTCTTCCCCATGGATTTTAATTCCTACTCCAAATTTTTCTTTTGTTTCCTTTACTGCTTGCTCAATATACAGACAGATTGAATAACATCGGAGATAGGCTACAACCCTATCTCACTCCCTTCTCAACCACTGATTACCTTTCATGCCCCTCGAGTCTTATAACTGCCATCCGGTTTTTGTACAAATTGTTAATAGCCTTTCGCTTCCAAAATTCTACCTGGCGGCTTCCTCTTTAATTCCTTACTCCCGGTCCATATTCACCTACAACTTTTCCTTCTCTTCCTTTTCCGACGATCAAATTACCGAAGTTAAGTGATGTGAATAACAAGGAGATGTATCTAAGTCTTGCACAACTTCAAGATGTATCTAAAATGTTTGTGAGTAAATTCTGAAGATTCTAATATGGCCAGGTGTATCTCGGATTTTCCGGACCAGCTTGATTTAAGCTGTGAATAAAGAATAGAATCTAGTTTTTTCACTGAGATACATCTAGGGTATTTATAAAAGGATGGTGCTACATGCTAACTCGTAAGAGAGAAATTAGATTCGGACGGATGTTAGTAGATGTAAAGAGCTGTTACGATCTGAAACTGAAAATGTGGACTTTTTAACTGTGTAATTCGTGTCAGTACGTGATGAATCTTGTGGAGGAGCCTTGATTTCCAGAGAATGGATGGAGATACTTCTTCGTTCTGTGGATGATCTTGAATTCCGTACTGGTGTCGCCGAGGATTCTGGAATTGACCGGAAAACAGCAAGTAAAACAGTAAGCAGTGTTATTTATCAAATAGTTCTAAAAGCTTGCGACTGGATTCGATTGCCATCTACAGTGCAGAAAATTAATAAAGCCAAGAAAGAATGGTGAAACATATTTTGAATGACATTTGTTATAGGGGCTGTGGATTGCACCCAAGTAGAAATTAGAAAATCAGCGTTACATCTGTCGCCAAATTATGCCATTATTAATGTGCAGCCCACCGCAGATGCTGGTGAGAAATTTACTTGTATAAGTGCAGAATGACCTGGTAGCATGCATGATGCTAGAAGGTGGAGACGCAGCCCAGTTAGAAACATGATTTCAGGGTAGGGGAAAGCTGGGCAAAGTGTCAATTACGGGAAGAATGGCGAGACGTGCTTCTGTCCGTCTCGTTTAAACACGCGCTCTAGTTACGCCTTGGCTTCCCGCCGGCGCTTTTCCGCGTGGCGGCGCCGTCTGTTCTCCTCGTCTCATGCCCCACCCTCTAGGTCGGTGGAGTGGAGTGACTGAGTCGTGAAGTGTGGCAGTACGCCATCGACTCCGGAAGTGCTTGTCTGTCTTACTTGCAGTGGTTTGTGTGGTGTCGGCCGGCTCATTCCACCGTCAGGTTCTACGGCATAGCGTGTCTGACTTGGAGAGGCCGTTGGCTCCGATTATGCTTGTTCTTGTTGGAAGAGAATTGAAGTAAGGAGCTGTGATGTTGCTGTTCCGGGAATAGTGGGAGTCGCCGAGAACGGTTGCTCCGGGAATGTTTTGAGCACTAAGGGCGGCGGGTTTTCCTCTGGGACTGAAGTTGAGTATATTTCGCTATTGCCGTTGTGCTTTTGACTTGCTATTGCCTTGTATTAGGGTGGTGTTTGCGACTTCCTTAATGTTGCTGCCGCCGACGTTGCGTGTTTTCCGTCCACCGGTATAGCTCGCCGGTTCTGAACCTATGAAGGAAAAGGTTGAATGTTAGTTCTGTACTGCGTTTGCGGAGTTTGACTTAGAGTGTGTAGGTTGTTCTTGTACTGCTGGTCTGGTTCCTCGGTTAGGCGTCGACGAGAGCGTGAATTGCTTGATTAAAATTTGCAGTAGGCACTCCGGGCATGGTCGATGCTGTACAACGAGGATAGTAGAACATGTTGAATCAAAGGCTGTGAATGTGAACTGTTGCTCTGTCATGTCACACTAGGAGACTGTCTAATTAGGTAATGATGTATTGGTGGCTATCTATTGATTCTTCTGACAATTTTGGTAGTCAATTCCAAGCCTACGTGTTCTATGTATCTGAGAGAAAGAAAAGAAATTTGTGAAGTACGTGGCTATGAACACCTTAAAAGTTGTTGGTGCATGTGTTTCTCTTAAATATTGTATGTTATCAGCCCCTTTTTAGACCGAAAATTTTACAGGATTAGAGAATTTTATTTGTATCTTTGCCTATATGAACAGTGTCGATTGAGCTGGTGGCTTTTACGCCAGTTGGTGAAATGTGGCAGCTTTACGCTGCGGTCTAATGATTTGTAATTGAAGAGCATCATTTAATTCCTCTTTGGGGCTCGCCTTGTATTTTTCCTGTTTCGTACTAACTGAAGATTGTAAATCATCATATTGGGGCACGATGACTGATTGGTAGCCTTGCAGCTGCTTGTATTTCACACTCAGCAACTGTGGTTAAATTCTTGTAAATTCGTTGGCCATGTTGGTGTGAGACTGCATTTGTAAATTTAGATTTTATGCAAGTTTACCTTTTAGAAGTATATGCATGTATTGTTGTCCCTAGTATTTAAGCTGGATAGTATCAGTTGATTTATTTAAGGTTGCTAAGTTTTAGGGAATTGCTTCGCTGTATGATAGTTCTTAATGCTTAATGTGGATTCTAAATGTACTGTGGCCCTTAAGGCTCGATTACTGATAAATTTGTTGATTTTCCTTCTACTTTCGAGAAATTGCCTAACCTTAACCATCGGGCAGCCCTCCAGGCTGAGATGTTTATTAAGTACCTTGATGAATTGGCCCTTCAGGCCCCCTTTTGGAAGCTCTACAGCCCTTAAGGCTTTGAAATCCGGTTTTAATACTTAACCTCCCTTGTTAGTGTACTGAGGCCCTTAAGGCCGGCTTACTGATAAATTCCTGGCCATTACTTACTTATTGCAGAATTTGACTAATTTCATTTATTACCTGGCCCTTAAGACCGAGTTGTTAATAAGCACTTGTTATTTTACAGTTGATATTTTTAAGATTTTCTTATCTTGTAAATTTGGCCCTTCAGGCCCCTCACTTGGAAGTTGCACAGCCCTTCAAGCTGAACACGTTATATGTATTCTTGCTAAATTAGCCCTTCAGGCTTTCTTTGCGATTGCAGCCCTTAAGGCATGCGCAGTACTATGTTGCGTGGTACAGTATTAAATTGTTGATGAACTAGTTCTTAAGGTTTGATTCTCCCTATATTATCTTGGCAGATTGTATATTGTATTTTGCTAGTTTTAATACATGCGTTAGAAGTGAGCTGTTGTGTTACTTCTACCAGCACTCGGCCCTGCTTCCTAGCCCGATCCTAGTGACTCCTTACTTTCTTGATTGTTAGAATTTTTGCCCTTTAGCCACTATTATCCGTTTCAAATGGCTATTGGGGTCGCGAGAACGACGAAGTGCCGTCATCACGCGGAAAATGCCTTAACTTATTCACCCTGGATGGTTCATTCACTCCGTGAACCCCAACACGTCTTCTGTGCTGCTCCTCAGAGTTATAATAACTTTGTAGATTTTAGCTATCCCGATGTGGGAAAGTGGCCAGTTTGTGTATTTATTAATGACTGGGAACGTCACTTATGTCTTTTCAATCAAATTCTGTTGATAATGTCGTATCTTGACTCCGTAATACTTTAGTTATAGAAAGCTCGGACGTGCTATTAAAGGGTATATAGCTTTGTGTAAAGGCAGCGGCTTTTGACCACTTTGTGCAGGGGGAAAACGTAACAGCAGCTACCGAAAGAGGGCTCCGCGGCAACACCTCCAGCAAATCCTTACAACAGTGACATAGAAACGACAAAGGAAGAAAGAGAAGAAAAAGCATGTGCTGCAAGGGCATTCACTCGAGGTCAGATTTTTGCTGATGTTGTTGGTTTTGTTGTCGCAGAAGCAACAACTGGGAGCTTACGTGCATATTATATTTCCCTCTTTTCTTTTTTATCGCAGTCCTTAGCAGCGTTCGATACGTGCTTGACGCCAAACCAAGTAGCTCCTAGAAGTTTTCTACAAACAGGATTATCTACCTGGGAGAGCAATACCAATAAATTCCTTTTCCAATCTCTAAGTTTAACCGGTTTATTTCCTGTTTCCTTCATTCAGCTTTCTTTTTTTTTCACTGTTAATATTAGTGAATGTTTTGTTGTTCTGTGCAACACTGTTCTGTTTTATGTGTTTGGTGTATCGTGACAGCCGTAAAGAGTGAAATTTCGATGAGTTGCAAACATGAGCTGTGTACGGGACGTTGAAAGAATCAACGGGGAGAGTGGAAGATGTATGCCCGACCTGAATTCGAAAAGGGGATCTCCTGCTTACGAGGCATGTGCTCTAACCCCTTAGCCACCGAGGACACAGGACTTACGGCACCTGCGCAGACTTATCCCGAGGACATGGCCGAAAGAACGGACACTGTACACATCTAATTACGGCGATCACAATCCAAGAATCATTCCTGTGTGAACTCATGGCGGAATAGGCCTTGCACGAGCATTGAGATTAATGGACAGGGAGCACTACTTTCGTAGTGTGTGGAGAAATTTGAGAATGTGGATTTTCTGGGGGGAATCTACTTGCATTTTCCGACTGAGTAGTATACGTGTATCTAGACTTACTATTTAACTATTTACTTCAAAAACGGTCGGCGTTGTATCTATGCCTTAGGGACTACTAAATAGACTATGTTTAATTCACATCACTAATTACTGTTCAGCCTCTCATTCTCACCCCTCTTCATTCAACATAATTGCGCATTCGAAAACACTGCGCAATAGGATTGTCTATTGGCGCTTAAGAGGAAGACGTTTATAATGTGATATATGTTAATATGGCTAGATATCCTCAGTCATAAGTATATTTTTTGCTGATGTTTCGGTTTTGTTTAGCGCACTGAAAACTGTGTACCATTTGATATGTACAATAGAAAGAATGAAAGTTTTTGGAAAGTGACTGGAAATAAACAGATTGCACACGGTTTTGTTGGAAAATTTCTTATAAATGATTTTATCACGCAGAGATTTGTTAGATGCGTACTGTTGTGCTAAGTGTTGCACTGTGTCCTGGGTCTGCCATGGCTCAAATAGCGGACCATAGGAAGATATATTCAGTAAGTCTGGGATGTATCAGATGAAACGTAGTGGCTGTGATGATCTTTACGTTGGCCAGACACGTCGATCCTTTGAAACCCGAAACACGGAGCGTATGTACTTTCAGAACAGAACAGATTTTGGAGTGCGTTTAATCCTGAGCAACACGCTATGACGGATATCGTATATCAACATGGAGATAATGCATAAAGCACACAAGTTCAGGAACTTGGACTGGTTAGGCCAATTGCAGATTTATAGTCGCAATAAGAGAACCATATCGATCAGCGCAGTTTTAACCAAGAATACGTTTTCGATATTTTTCGTGATGTTGATTGATTTGGTTCTTTGTACTGTGCTTTGGTGGTTGTCTTATTCTGCTGAGTGATATTGTTCAATCCTGACTGGACATTATGGCCGTTGCCGCATCTCTTCAGCTTCGCCGAACTCATGAATCTAGACGTAAAGCTACGTCACGCTTAATTGTGGAATGTGGTGTCGCGCTTTTGTCACTTAATCGACATTTTGTTTGTTTAGTTACATTGTGTATTAATGCTCTTCTTGAAGTATATGTGCTCTGACAGTAATGCTGATGGCTGTCGGCTGGAGGTCTGCGGTTTATAACGCATCCTTTCAACTTCGCAGTGCCCATGAGCTTAAATTTTGGTCCAGGACACACTTACGTGTGGAACGGATAGACGTTGGGATACGATAGGTGTGGGCTGGACTTTAGGTGCATCTATTCAGCTTTACCCGTCGCGTGGACATAGATGACGAGCTGTGACACACTTGCCTACGGAGTACATAGACATTGGGACACGACACGGTTACCTTTGGAATGTATTCTTTGCGCTCATTTTGTAATCACTTCCTGGTTGTATTCTTTTTAAGCAAATGTCGTATAACCCCATTTTCCTTCCGTCATGGTTTTGTATGTTTGTGCCACATATAGAACCTGAACAGTTTTTTACGCATTCCTCTTATATTCTTACATTCTTGCATATATTGTTCTTAACTCCGTTATGGTTTTATGGTGCTAGGTACGTATTATGTAATTCTGTTCACTTAGCGTTTTACCACTTACGCTACATGACCGTATATTTGTTGCTATGCATACCCATGCGCCAGTTAGCAGCACCTCGGCTTTCCTTGTGCGGGAGTGGGGCACTCACCGTATGTTCTTGACAAATTACTGTTGTAGCGACTTTATACAGGGTGGTCCATTGCTCGTGACCGGGCCAAATATATCAAGAAATAATCGTCAAACGAAAAAACTACAAAGAACGAAATTTGTCTAGTTTGAAGGGGGAAACCAGATGGCGCTATGGTTGGCCCGCTAGATGGACGGATATCAACTACGTTTTTTAAATAGGAACCCATTTTTTATTACATATACGTGTAGTACATAAAGAACTATGAATGTTTTAGTTGGACCACTTTTTCCGCTTTGCGACAGATGGCGCTGTAATAGTCACAAACATGCCATCTGGTTTCCCCCTTCAAGGTAGACGAGTTTCGTTCTTTGTAGTTTTTTCGTTTGATACTTATTTCGTGAGATATTTGGCCCGGTCACTATCAGTAGACCACCTTGTATACGTAATATTATACATCAATGAAGTCTCGCTAAGGAGGGTTTGTACTTCATATATTTATGATTGGGCTACATTGATACCATTGGCTATGTTTCTTAGGCCTTGCAAACCTAGTGTTTTACCTACGTGGTGTATGCCATTTTTACTAGCGTTCTGTCTCTTGTACGAGACATTACTGTTATGCAGACGTTGTGCCTTTTTATTATGTTATAAACACACACTACATATGCTCCGTATGGTAATTGACATCTGTTTACTGTATCGGAGTTTTAATTGGTTTCTCTTGGTGCCCCTTCTTAGTGCAGTTATCTATTGCCTTTTCAGATCTGAAGATGGCTGTATAATCAGATACAACTAGTAATCACTAACTTATGTAAATGCGATATTGGGTATTAAAATATCTTTAAAATCTTTTATCTTTGTAAATAAAGTTTAGTGTCTGACTGTGATTGTTCCATTGAAACTAACACTTGACCTAGAACTATCGTATGTAAAGAAGGGCGATATCTTTTTCTCTTTGCTCTCTTCCTTTCCACTTTGATCTTGGCAAAATGTTTTATTTTAGAATCCTTTTTAAAATGATGTTGATATAATGTTTTTCTTAATGATCGTATGACTTTTACCAATACATCAACTGACTACTGAATGACAAGCTGATATTTTATTCTTTGCAACACTTCAACGACGATTGAATTTATTTAAAAATAACGTCAGGTACTCCTGCTGAAATCGAGCTCCATTGTAAGAAACCATATGGGTCTATAAAAATAAATAAATAAAATCATTTAGTGCCACCACCACTTGCCACTTGCTCCCAAGCAGTTTAAAGTTTATGTAAGTCTGTTGCACTTCATGTGTTGGCTGCTAACACAGGCTGTATCCCAATACTTGTCACGAAAGTGGTATGCTGCTCGATTCGGCATCCCGTGGTCTGGGGGTAGTTATCTGATAAGTC
Organism: Schistocerca serialis cubense; assembly: GCF_023864345.2. Taxonomy (NCBI): domain Eukaryota; kingdom Metazoa; phylum Arthropoda; class Insecta; order Orthoptera; family Acrididae; genus Schistocerca; species Schistocerca serialis. The sequence goes on from NC_064641.1 coordinate 423,449,850, forward strand.
ATCAAAACGTCCTGCCGACCACTGCTTAATTTTTGAATAAAAATCAACAGCAATGGCGGCTGAAAACTCCCAGCACAACAAGTCACCTACATTCTGCCAACGGTCTTGTCAAGGGGGCAGAGGAGCGGACAGAGGTTCGACCCACTCTCTTGCCCTTGTGGTGGGAAACTGCCCTAAATGTGATAGAATCAGTAATGATGACGTTGCAGAAGGCAATGGAAACCAATGCATTAAAGACACATAACGTGTATCCACTGGACATGTCACCTGTGAATGAAGAAGTGTCATGATGATCTCTCCATTGGAAACTGGCAAGATTCTGGACTAGTTCCTCATTCGTATCTCCGGGAGTGGACTGCCAAAGCGGAGGTGACCATGAGAAAAAGACTGAATAATCATCGAAAGCATAGCGTTCTGAGAGTCGGGGAGTGTAATGTCAAAAGTTTCATCATGGTAGGGAATCTAAAAAATCTGAAGAGAATACGTAAAGGGAGATGAGAACCTAGTAGTCATGGGGATTTGGACGCGGTTGATGGCGAAGGAGTAGAACAAATGGTTACGTTAGAATGTGGGCTTGGTAGTAGGAATGAGAGAGGACAAGACTAATTGAGTTCTGCAGTAAATTTCAGATGGTAACAGCAAATACTGTTTCCAAGAATCACAAGAGGAGAAAGAGATTGGAAGGCAAGGAGGTACCCGAAGGTTGCAGTTAGATTACATCGCGTTCAGGTAGAGGCTCTGAAATCAGATACTGGATTTTCAGGCGTGCCCAGAGGACAGATATAGGCTCAGATCACAATTCGGAAACGAAGATGAGCAGGCTGAAGTTTAAGAGACTAGTCAGGAAGAAAAATGGTTCAAATGGCTCTGAGCACTATGGGACTTTTAACATCTGAGGCCATCAGTCCCCTAGAACTTTGAACTACTTAAACCTAACCAACCTAAGGACATCACGCACATCCCTGCCCGAGGCAGGATTCGAACCTGCGACCGTAGCGGTCGCGCGGTTGTAGACTGAAGCGCCTAGTACCGCTCGGCCACCAGCGGCCGGCAGTCAGGAAGAATCAATGCTCAAAGAAATGAGATACGGAAATACTAAGGAATGACGAGATAGGCTTGAAGTTTCCGAAAGCTGTGGATACTGCGATAATGAATACCTCAGTAAGCAGTTCAGCTGAAGTCTAATGAGCATCTCTAAAAAGGTCAGTCACGGGGACATTGAGGAATACCGAAAAGCAAGTCACTTCGGAATGAAACAAATGGGAAGGGCATTGTAGCTAAAGCGAAATGGTTGCATGTGAAGAAATTGAAAAAAAAAAAAGATTGTCGGAAGGACTGAATCAGCATATACAAAAAGTCAAAATGCCCTTCGGTCAAATTAAAAAGCAAGGGCGATAAAATTAAGAGTGCAATGGGAATTCCACTTTTAAATGCAGAGGAGAGAGCGGATAGTTGGGAAGAGTACATGGGGAGGTCCTATATGAGGGGAAGGACTCGTCCGAAGAGGTGATAGAAGAAAAACCGCGAGTCGATAGGGAAGAGATAGGGGATCCAGTAACAGAATCAGTATTTAGGAGATCCCGTGGAGATTTAAACAGGGCCGAAGCGATAGATAACAGTCCATCGGCACTTCTAAAATCATTGAGGCAAGCGGAAACAAAAAGATTATTAACTGGTGCGTAGACTGTATGAGACTGGCGACATACTATCTGACTTTCAGAAAAATATCATCCACACAATTCCCAAGTTTGCGAGAGCCGACAAGTGCAAGAATTGTTGCACAGTCAACTTCATAGCTCATGCATCCAAGATGCTGACAAGAATGATATTCAGAAGAATGAAAAAGAAAATTATGGATCTGTTAGATGACGATCAGTTTGGCTTTAGGACAGGTAAAGGCACCAGAGAGGTTGACAATGGAAGCAAGGCTAAGGAAAAAATCAAGACACGTTCGTAGGATCTGTAGTCATAGGCCGGCCGGTGTGGCCGTGCGGTTATTGCCGCTACAGTCTGGAACCGCGTGACCGCTAAGGTCGCAGGTTCGAATACTGCCTCGGGCATGGATGTGTGTGATGTCCTTAGGTAAGTTAGGTTTAAGTAGTTCTAAGTTCTCGGGGACTGATGACCTCAGATGCTAAGTCCCATAGTACTCAGAGCCATTTGAACCATTTGTAGTCATAGGAAAATATTTCAACAATGTAAAATTGTGCAAGATGTTCCAATTACTGATAAAAATAGGTGTAAGCTATAGGGAAACACAGGTGGTATATAATGGTACAAGAACGAAGAGGAAACAGTTAGAGTGGAAGACCAAGATCGTAGCGAGCAGATTAAAAAGGGCTTAAGATAGGGGTATAGTCTTATGCCCTTATTAATCAATCTATACATCGAAGAAGTAGTGACGGAGGTAAAGGCAAGAGTGGGATTCAAATTCAACGTGAAAAGACATCCATGCTAAGATTTGCTCATGAAGTGAAAGTGAAGAAGGTTTACAGGATCTGCTGAATGGAATGAACAGTCTAAAGGGTACGGTAGATGGAATAAACTAAAGAAAAGCGAAAGTGATCAGAAGTAGCATAAATGAGAACACCGAGTGAGAGCTCAGTAGACGCCAGCAACTTAATGGGCGGGAGGAAGGTGCAGGCTGAAAGCCATTTATTGCTTCACAATAGTTGGTTATCCTTTATTTAACAAGCTATACTTAAAACATGAATAACATACAATTCAACAGTAATTGTCTGAAATTCATTTCAGGATGACAAACCAGAAACACCGAACTTACAATAAGCTAGCCCTGACAGAACAGGAGGTTAAATGAAAGTTAACACAAGTTACACAAGGCTGTTTAAATACGTCTTTGAGAGTTGCATTTCTTTTTTCTTTTTCTTTTTTTACATGACAAGTAATGCCTCTTTAAAATATCAACGTTCATCATTCGTAAAAAGATAACTCTACAGCCCTTTAGGCACTCATAAAATTTCAACCAGGCAAATGTGACTTCTCTTCAATTACAGAAAGGGCATTACCATACCAATTTGAGAACCACTCATTAGATAATACTCTTCAAACAAGGAAGGTGGCCCTAATCTAGAAAATTTTAGTGCGCTTTTGGCAGTAGCAGTTTAGAAACAGAAAGATAATTCTTTCTTTTCACGCAGTGAGAGGTAGGGGGGATTTAGTAGTTTCAGTACAGAGTGACGGAGAACAGCGGTCAAACCAGCCTAATGGGAGCAAGTTCAGCACACATCCCGAAATCCATAAACAGAAGTACCTAACCCAAAAAACAGGTACACCTGGTGGTCATCGACGTCATCACGAAGCTCCCATCAGCAGACAGTAACTCCCAAGTCCAGATAGTCAATCGGGCGCAACAGCATAGAGCCCACCAGTCCACACCAACACGGCCCCATACAAGTAACCGTCCACTTGGCCGAGCAACCGCTGCTCAGGTTCGTAATCGGACGCTCGCCGTCACACACTACTCTCTCTGACTGGCGCACCGTCCGTCGACAACCTACCTCCTGCTGCCTCAAATTAAAGAGCCAATCGTAAGGATACCGAAGGGCCACCCGGTGGCGTAACAGGGAAACGGATTGCGCCACTATGCAAAGATATAACAGCTCGGAGAAGGAGCCGACACGGCTCACCGAGAAACTTAACATCGTAATTGGTGATTGCGAAGTAGATAAGAAATTCTGGTACCTAGGCAACAAAATAACCTATGAAAGGTAAGAAAAAAGTGGACTAGCGATGGCAAAAAGGGCATTCCTGGCCAAGAGAAGTTTTTTATTTTCAAACATATGTCTTAATTTAAGGAAGAAATTTTTGAGACTGTACGTTTGGAACACAGCGTTGTATGGTACTGAGACATGGACCGTGAGAAAATCGGAAAAGAACAGAAGCATTTGGGATACGGTGCTACAGAAGAACGTTGATAACTAGGTGGATGGTGGTAAGGAATGACGAGGTTCTCCGGAGGATCGGCTAGGAGAGGAGTAAATGGAAAACACTGACAAGAAGGGACAGACATGATGAGATCTGTTAAGGCATCAGAGAATAACTTCCGTGGCCTAGAAGGAGCAGTAGTGGGTAAAGACTGTATGGAAGACAAAGACTGGGATACGGAACCCAGATAAAGACGACTCATAAAAAAAAATACTTAATGGTAGTTAAGACGTAGTGCCAGCCACAGCCGATGTTCCCTTGAGTAACACACAAGAACACAAAAAACTGAATACATCCCTCATACAGTATGAGAACAAAAACTACTTTCCCCCAAAATGGTTCTGCGCAGGGCCACTATTGTAGTCGGGAACTGATTGGAGCTGGCTGACAGGGACAGGAAAGGGATGGTAACATGGACAGCGTTTCCGACGCTTAGCATCCCACATTGGTATAGCAAGTAAGGTGCTGTGCAGGTTAATGACGGTAATCAGTGACTCTACGTATTCTAAAAGTCCAGGGGACGTCTGTAATTGCACGTAGCGGCCTTTTAACATTTACCGCTGTATTTAAAAAATATTCCACGAGTCAAAGAAATCTTTTGTTCACCCAAGACAACAACCGATAGTATCCGCACAGCCACAAAGGGGAGGAATGTTAATGTTAGCTGTTGTTTTACAGCTGACCACTAAAGAGAACTCAACAGCTCGGACTGAAGAAATGGTAAGGAAATCAACTTTGTTCTAATGAAATGAGCACCGTAAGTGCTGAACCGAAGGGATTTAACCCTAGGATGTGTAATGTCCCCACGGAAAATTACCCTCTACCACGCAATAATTAATAATGGTCAATCAAATCATCCACATTTATTCGCTTTTGAAAAGCATCTGATCGGATTTTCTAGTAATATATGCGCCGACAGCTCGTCGACGCCAAGGTATTTTCCAGTACGTTTATTCTTTGGAATAACAGAGAGACATATGAGAGACATATATGTATTCTCCATGGTTATTATAGACGGGTAACGAGGACAGCTTCGGAAGTATCTGTTGGAAGATTGTCGGGTTTCTAAAAGAGATATTTGCTCTTCTTCTTGCTAAAGCGAGCTATGAACGTTTGTGCCACTAGCGGGTTATTTGAAGAGAGAGAAAAACTGTAAATCCAGATTAAGTAAGACTTGGAATCAACAGAAAACGGAACATGTAATGGAAATGGATTGAATATACAATTTTCCTCAAAAATAAGGTTTGTGACCCTTTTATTCTAGAGTGAATGACGAATGAGTTCTTTGTCTGAATCATTGATGATTGTCTTGGCCCTGTAATTAGTGGGGAAGTTTCATCTGTGACGAAGAGAGCCTGCAATCGACAAGTCTTTATAAAATCGTCCAAAAATGCTTCGGGCACATCTGAAATTCAAAATCTGTCGTAAAAGGAACGAATTGTTCAAACGATCGATTTTCCCAACTGAATGCAGCGCTTAACAATAATAATAGATATAAAGATCTTTTACAGCAAGCCAGCCGCTGAATGTTAAGACGAAGGGCTCCACCAGAGATTCTATTGGGCTGATTTCACGTAATGAAATATTATATTTAAAATCGTACATAGAAAAGAGAGAGAGAGAGAGAGAGAGAGAGAGAGAGAGAGAGAGAGAGTGAATGAAATTAGAGAAAATACTCAGAATCCTCCATTAATATAATTGTTTGCCTGTCTTATCACGGATCAGCCTAAAGACAAAACAGGAGGCCCTTACTTTACTGTGCAGATTTATGTGTGAGAGTGAAGGAATCATAAAGGCAACAAATACACGTCTTTACAGACAAAACATTACACCAAGTTAGCGGCAAGCTGCATTCCCAATAACATTATAAAATTCATTATAATGGCCAATCCGTGACAGGACACGTTTTTGGACGTTGTTAAAATAATTTTGTTCTCTGTTTCATGTGAACTACGACGAGCCAACTTAACTGACGCTTGGAAAAGAGAAGAAATACTCGCAGTCAAATTAAGTGGATCTACAAATAAGAACATAAAACAACACGCTGGGCGCAGAGAAAAGGCCAGATCTATAATTTTATTACTAAAGCTTACTAGTGTAGACGAAGTATACGCTTTTCTATTTAGTATTATTGGATATTTGAACATTGATTAATTGTGTTCATGCTAGATGTAGTTTGATTGACCGGCCCCAGTTGCATTTATCTGTATAAGTACAGTAAGAAACTAGCCACAGAAGTACTCTTGAGTGAACGGAGTTACATATAGTGACAGTAGAAGGAAGATATATACATTGACGGTAGAACATTTATATGGTTTTAACTAGGGCAATGTTTAAGATGAGTCAAGCTGAGCAGAGCAGCACGCAACAGCCTTCAGCTGTTAGCACCGATAATAATGATGCAGTAAGAAGTGTTGTAGAACCGATGGCTACAGATAGCGCAATAGAACGACCTGTAGATACGGAGGGACATGTAACGGCAAGTACGCAACATGGATTAGATCCATTAGTCATTATCATGAGACAGATGCAGATGATAACCGAGAGCATGAATAATATGAATACAAAATTAGCCTCAGTTACTGAAGGGCAGGAAAATTTGAAAACCGACATGAACGTGAAATTAGCCTCAGTTACTGAGGGGCAAAATGATTTGAACGCGAAATTAGCCTCAGTTACTGAAGGGCAAAATGATTTGAATACAAAATTAGCCTCAGTTACTGAAGGGCAAAATGATTTGAACGCGAAATTAGCCTCAGTTACGGAAGGACAGCAAAATTTGAAAACTGAGAATAAGCAGCAGTTACAAGACAGTTTTTCCGAATTAGAGCAGCGGATAGAGGCGAAGACCAAGGAACTTAAAGATCAGGCCGAAGAGACGGAACGAAAATTAACTGCACAAATAGAATTGGTGAAAGCTCAATGTGAGGAATCTACTCACCGCGTACGTGTAGAAATGAAGGAGTATGTGGCTATTAAGATAGATTCTGTACGGGAACAGGTGGAAATGGTTCCGCAATTAGTACAAAAGCAAGATGCCATGCCATGTGCAATTGCGCAACTTCCTGAATTGGCACGTACGCAGACTAACCTAAAAGAAAGTGTTGAACATCTGACAGAGCGTCAAGACGTTATAGACCACCAAATTAATGTATTAACGGGTAAATTATCCGAAATCACATTAGAAAATAAAAGGCTAATGTGTGAAAACGTTGAGCAAAATGTTAAGGCAGCATTCCAGAGTCTATCTGGCAAACAGGAAGAGAATTTGTTTGCGAAAGGACTTGAGGAAGTGCGACAGCAGTTAGGTGCTGATTTAGAGCATTGGAAACAAACGATAGAAGAGTCGATGCGCGTTTCACAACAAGGCTCAGAACAAATGAATACAGGCCACCAGCAGAAGTTGGCACCGACTATAGAGCCAGTTACTGTACATTCGCACACGATACCGACTGGTGTAAGTAACTCAAACATTAAATTGCCACGAGCTAGTTGTTCGCGTGAATTTTTATCTAACGGAGATTACGAAAGCCTTTGCCATGCCGAAGAAAAAATGATAAAGCATCGGCAATTCCAGATTTTTAACACTGACAAAAGGGGGGGTCCATCCAATTGTTTTTATTCGAAGTTTCAGAGGAGTGCTACCCAGAAATTGGTCGGAGTGGCAGAAGATCAGTTTCGTTACAGGATATATACAAGGTTCGGGGGCGATCTGGGCTTCGGACATGACTTCTGTTTGCTCGACATATGACGTTTTTGAGAAGGCGTTTTTAGCAAAGTTCTGGTCAGAAGGGGTACAGGAACGCCTGAGGCAGGAGGTGCTCTACCCAGAGCCTTTCTCCTTTTCAAAAGGAAGCCTTAGGAAGTATTTTGAAAAATATATAAATAAAACAAGATACTGGGACAGACCTATGCCCTTGCCAGATATAATAAACATACTTAAGGCAAGACTACCAACCAGCATCCGGAATCAATTGATTTACGGCAACGATAAAGACTTGGAGTCGTTCCTCACGACGTTAGACCATATAGAAATTATCGAAGAGAACAACCATAAAGCCCGTAATAACAGATTCCAATATAGGGAGATAGAACCTCCGCCAAACGATAGGCAAGGGAATGCACAGAGATCGTTAAATAGTGGAGAAACCCCTCAAAATCTCAATAGTAATACCGGCTATAGTCTTGCGAGGGGCTATCCAAGGAACAACAGGAATGGGAAAAGATACAATCCCGTGTGGGGGAACGAAAGGAATTTCAGACCTCAAGCCTGGAACAATAACAGTAATAGAAAGTGGAATCAACCGGGGGGAATGAACTCAAATAACCAATATCAGTGGGGAAGGACATCTACGAATCAACCGGTAATTACCGAAGTGACGGACGATGTCAACCAGCAGGCAAATCAAAATCCAACAAACTTGTAAGGACCCACTCGTGCCCCGGAGGAGCGGTCAACAATTGGTTGAGGGGCAACAGGATATGTGTACCCATGCTAACGTATAATGATGGACGATTGCTGGCAGATGAATTGACGAGGACTTAGAACCCCAAGATGAGGATAAGGAACAGGTGGCAGTAGCCGAAGTGCAAGTCATTTTGGAGACTGTACCTATAGTGACGGTTTTAGACACAGCTGCAACCACAAATGTTATTTCGGAGGCTCTATTCAACAAGATCAGAAATATAAGACGAGTACCAATTTTTCCAGTTCAAAATTGCAGAATAATAGGCGCCGTTGGGGCTCGATTGGCTAATGTAAAAGTGCAGTCACTACTTAGTGTAGAAGTCGGAAATGTAGCAATATTAAGCACATTCCTTGTTGTGAAAAATTTGGTGGTAGACTGCATTATCGGAGTCGACAGCCTACGTCGATACGGATGCAGAATAGATTTTAAAACAGGAAAAATTTGGTTAAATGTAAATAAACAAGAAATTGAGTTGGACTTGTTGAAAAAAGAAAGCCTTACCAGAAAATATAATAGTGGGATCAGTGTGCAAGTTATCAGGACGGCACAAAATTCGAAACGGCACGTAATTAATGAGTTCCAAGACAAAGAAGATTTCGGTCAATTAGTGTATGAGAAGTTAAATGAATCCGACTGCATTATTGAAGATCAGAAGAAGCAGATCAATGAATTATTATTAGCGTATAAAAACGTGTTTGATGAAAGGCCAGGAGTGATTAAGGGATACATATGCCATCTCTACGTTAAGCCGCACGAAACGTATTGTAGAACTTTCTATCCTGTTCCCTGGAGGTTAAAGGCTCAAGTTCAAAAAGAAATAGATCGCATATTGAAATGGGGTTTGATCGAACCCTCTACAAGCCCATACTGCTCCCCATTGTTGGTCGCGCCAAAACCAAATGGGACTGTGAGACTGGTACTCGACGCCAGAGAAATAAATAAAATCATAATTCCAGTGAGAACACATCCGGAAAACATAGACGAACTTATACAACGGTTCCATGATGTCCAATATTTGACGAGCATTGATTTGCGGAGTTCTTATTGGCAAGTCAAGCTGGATGAGTCATCAAGGAAATATACGGCTTTTAGTTATTCCGGAAGAAGTTACCAATTTACTGTAGTTCCTTTCGGACTCAACATTAGTGCTGGAATCTTTATAGCAGCTCTAGATTATGCACTAGGCCCAGAACTCAGAAGCAGGATAACAGTGTTTGTTGATGATTTGCTTATAGCATCGAAGACTTGGGAGGAGCATATTACCTTACTGAGTCGGGTGTTGGACGTGTTCAAAACCATGGGAATAACTGCTAACCTACAGAAATCCCATTTTGCACTAAACAAATTCCGAATCCTGGGGCTTATCTGTTAGCATATCCGTGATCGAACAAAATAAAAGGATTATTTTCCCATAACGACTTGAAAAAAAATTTAATGAAGATTAGGAGATAGGGAAGAATGGTGTTGCGAGTAACAGAGATGAACGCTCGTAAAAACATAACAATAAACTGTGTGTGTAGTGATAGAAAACTTTAAACTGAAATAATTAATCAGTGACTTAGATTATAGAAATAGTGACTAACAATTACTATCGAGTGCGACAAAGAAGATAGTGGAGATAGGCTTCACCTGTGGTTTGGGTGAACATGGAACTTTAGCATTGCTAATGTCATCAAGATTTATAAAGGATCTAACTAACCTTCAAGAAGAATGAAATGTTTCCCGCAAATGACGCTGAATAATCAAAAGAGGTTCCGAATGAATGTTCATATATAATCTCAAGTGCACGCTTAGATGTGTAAACGTGTGAAGGGATGTGTTGAGGCAGTGAATCGTGAGTGACGGTTAACGCCGCACAGATAGTTTCCCGCGCAAAACAGTTGACGACGGCGCGAGAGTTAGAATCGATATAGACGACACAGATATGCTTTGTAAGAGGCTCGCATCAAACACGAGGGTAAACTGATTCATGTTGAACTTTAAAAGGAAAAGGTGTTATAATTAGAAGTTAAGAGTTTTTAATTTATTAATGAATGTTTAAAGAAAGTAATATTCATAGAATTAGTAGTTATTTAATGGTTCGTGTTCGTTTGGGAATTTGGTTTGAAAAATCCATTTCCATATATGTGCATGTATGAACGCCGTATGAATCAGAGAATAAATGAAAGAAGTGAATCCGCATTCCTCAATGCTAATAACTTTTACATTACAGCAATCAAGCGGAGAAATATATGTATTTAGAATAAAAAGTTTTTGAGTATAGATAAATTATATGACTTTTCAAGGAAATGATGGATTATGTCTTTGTATAAAATGAACTACACTTTCCATTATTCGATGATTTGAATCCAAAATCTATTGTAAGTTGCATGAATCCTTTAAATTACGAAGAACAAATTCGTGATAGAAAATGTGTCAGAACTTTTGGACTTATAAGCACAAGTGGGGATGCAAAGTCCGAAAGAGCATTCAAACTAGAATAAATATGAGGATGTTTTGGCAACAGCATTAGTTAATGGAGAAATTCCTTGAAGTACGTCGTAAGAAAAAGGATGCATGAAGCCATAAGGATTTTGCTTCCAAAAAGGAGAATCTTGGACGGTGCTACCTAACCAGTTCTCTTACAGGAAGAGTTTCCCTTTTGGTCATTGCTAATTCTTTTGGAATGAATGTTGCATGTGAATTCGAGTATCCCGGTCCCTTCTACTCTTCCCATTGTGGGCCGCGTAGAAGACCAACTACAAATGTGGACGTCGGGGACATGCAAGACCCGGGGGAGTTTTAGCACCGCAAGATATTGTCCTAGGAACAAGATTGTAAAGCGAAAATTCACGTTATTTATTGTAAATTTTTTTTTTTTTTTTTTTTTTTTTTTTTTTTTTTTTTTTTTTTTTGCTAGAGGCACAAATCACTCTTCTCCAAATCGTTATATAAATCGATCCCTATCTTTCCTTTAGGGATCTGTTTCAAAATTATTTTTTTTTCTTCTATAGGCTTTCCTATCTTCTATGTACCGTAGGCTGGGGGTCTAGGCTTAAGAGGTTTTCCAAGGTTTCCCTGCTTAAGAGTTCCCGAATGGGTAGACCCTGATAACAGTTTCATGAAAGATCATCTTCCTTGGTTGTGCACAGCAGACATAACTCCTTGATGCACGTAAAAGCAATACAGCCGCGGTACCTGTCTCTTCATTTCTTCTGTTTTCAACATTTCTTTTCTTCGTCTGTCTTAAACATAATATTCTTTTTCAATCGGAGGACTGACAATTATCACTTCCGGGTTATCCACACTAATAGATAGCTCGCGAAATGTGTTGGGTAAATCAAAATTGAGCTCACAAACTTCGCTCGCTGCGAGGGGCATTGTAATCTCCCCACGGAAAATTACCCTCTACCACGCAATAATTAATAACGGTCAATCAAATTATCCACATTTATTCGCTTTTGAAAAGCATCTGATCGGATTTTCTAGTAATATATGCGCCGACAGCTCGTCGACGCCAAGGTATTTTCCAGTACGTTTATTCTTTGGAATAACAGAGAGACATATGAGAGACATATATGTATTCTCCATGGTTATTATAGACGGGTAACGAGGACAGCTTCGGAAGTATCTGTTGGAAGATTGTCGGGTTTCTAAAAGAGATATTTGCTCTTCTTCTTGCTAAAGCGAGCTATGAACGTTTGTGCCACTAGCGGGTTATTTGAAGAGAGAGAAATACTGTAAATGCAAATTAAGTAAGACTTGGAATCAACAGAAAACGGAACATGTAATGGAGATGGATTGAATATACAATTTTCCTCAAAAATAAGGTTTGTGACCCTTTTATTCTAGAGTGAATGACGAATGAGTTCTTTGTCTGAATCATTGATGATTGTCTTGGCCCTGTAATTAGTGGGGAAGTTTCAGCTGTGACGAAGAGAGCCTGCAATCGACAAGTCTTTATAAAATCGTCCAAAAATGCTTCGGTCACATCTGAAATTCAAAATCTGTCGTAAAAGGAACGAATTGTTCAAACGATCGATTTTCCCAACTGAATGCAGCGCTTAACAATAATAATAGATATAAAGATCTTTTACAGCAAGCCAGCCGCTCCACCAGAGATTCTATTGGGCTGATTTAACGTAATGAAATATTATATTTAAAATCGTACATAGAAAAGAGAGAGAGAGAGAGAGAGAGTGAATGAAATTAGAGAAAATACTCAGAATCCTCCATTAGTATAATTGTTTGCCTGTCTTATCACGGATCAGCCTAAAGACAAAACAGGAGGCCCTTACTTTACTGTGCAGATTTATGTGTGAGAGTGAAGGAATCATAAAGGCAACAAATACACGTCTTTACAGACAAAACATTACGCCAAGTTAGCGGCAAGCTGCATTCCCAATAACATTATAAAATTCATTATAGATGCCCATGCCTTTTTTTCTAACTTGGATGCCTAAGGGGGGGGGGGGGGTTGGGGAGGGGGGGGGGTTCGGCGAGACAACAGGTATTAAATAAGTTTACTGACGAAAAATTACAACTTTCAAAATGTTTTAACTAAGGTATCGGTTTATAAATGTTAATTGTTATAAATACTGGATTGAGTGAATAAAAAATTGACATATTACGATACATATTGCAGATGTAATCATATACAGAAGACTACTCTGAGTCCTCAACTTCAAGGCAAGAGACACATTTCACAATTTTTTCTGAATGTGTGTTACACACATGTTTATGACACTGTCCACAATACTGTCTTGGTTTACTTAGATTGTTGTACTTCTGCTTCTTTGTTTTAGCTTCTCTTACACAAATATGGCACCGACGTTTCGCTGCTTCTGTTGTCACTTCTTTGATTTTCTTTCGTAGAATAATCTCCATTGATTGAACAATTTGGTTAGATAACCCTCTTGCATTGGCACTTCTTTCTTCTACCTGCAATTTCACTAGTTCCATCCCAGCTTGCAGAAGATAAAGTTTCCGTTTGTTGTGTTTCTTTTCATTCCTTCTTGGATGTAGCTGGATGAATATGGTGGTTGCATTGATTGCACAAATGTCGATGAGAGAGTAAAATACAGATAGAGGCCGTCTGTTTGTTCCCCTCTTGCAGGTTTACATACGCTCCATTTGATCAATGGTATCAATTCCACCTTTAGTGGAATTATAATATGCATTTATCTCGGTTTTATTCTTCTCTCCTCCAACAGTGCCTTTATCTTGGTGCATCGTTGACAACATCAGTAAATTTTTACTTGGTTTCGTTTTTGCTATGTAGGACACCAAAGTTACTGGAGGCCTACCTTTTGATGGGTCTGTGAACAAGAACATTGATGAATATAGCTCTCGATTTGACGTGTTCTTCATTATGTCTGGAATATGTTTCCTGTTTGACTGGAGAGTTTCTACTGTAGTAACTTTGTAGTCTTGGTATAACTCTTCCTCCAAATCTACCGATGTGTAGTATCGGCCTTTAGTAACATTTCGACCCGTATTTTTCACGTGTGCTACCAGACGTTTGACGACAGCTGCTGAACCCCGTTTTTCTTTCGACAAATTCTGAACATTACCTGCATAGGGTTCCAAATTCAAGACGTATCTGTCAACTATATCGGACAACATGCGTTTAAGGATGCCATACTTGCCCGGTTTATCCTTCATAAGTACTTTGAAGGGCAGCGCCCTCTAAACAAGCTGAGCATCTCATCAGTGGTGAGGTGGATCCCTGGTTTATACAGTAGTGGAAACCTATATTCACCTTGTTGAAAACATCACGGATTGCTGTGAACTTGTCTGCTTCCCTTCTTAGCTGGCGGGTACTATTGTCATCAAACCTTATGATTGCAATAAGTTCCTTGAAACGTTCTCTTGCCATAATACCCTTGTAAACTGGCCGACCCATTAGGTCTGACCAAAGATCGTGTACACTGACAGAATTATCCTTATTTGCCCCTATAAGTATCAGGATTCCTATAAAGGCATACAATTCTTCAAAGTAACATTTCGCCTAACTGCCCCTTCATTTGAATGTTTTAGTATGACATCCATGATGTCAGGCGTAAGAAGTAACTTCAAGGTTTCTCCATGTGAATGGCAAACAACAGCTGGAGTTGCTCCTGCCTGCTCTCTTACTATATTAGCAACAGACCTCCGAGGAATTCTAGGCTGTGTGGTTACGTACATTCTTCCAGACTTGGCCACAATAAAATCCTGATGGTCACTGCCTGAAGCTGCGCTATCTTCATCTTCTCTAACATCCACATCACTTTCCTGATCTGAATCATACTCCATAACACCATCCTCATATTCACTTTCACTCCCCGAGTCAGAATCTTCATCTGAAATTTCGCTCAGAACTCTTTCTAAACTGCACTAACTCACTTCAAGTTTACAAGATAAATAACAGCTGCCTGACATCAACAATCACCTACTCTGAAAGTAAACCGATTGCTGTGAATACCAAGAATACCAACCAACAAGAAACTAACTTGCATTGTTGTAGATATGAGAAATACGAAATCCTACTAAGGGAATTTTCTATAGCATGGAAGCCTAAGGGGGTGGGGAGGTTGTTGGACCCATAATAAGTTTATTTATTTTTTCTTTCAAAGCAGGAATTTTCTATAAAATATATTGACACTAACGTTTCATAAAATAGCCAATAAACAATAACTCAAAGGGAATATGTAGTATGAAAGTTACTTGGGCAAAAGCAGGGGACATAAAAAAAATGTGGGTTCAACGAACCCCCCCCCCCCCCCCCCCCCTTAGGCGTCCTAGGGTTAAGGAAACAATAGGAAATCCAGCTGTAGCTCTCCGGATAAAAGTAAAGTAAGGAAGATTAGTATTTTATAACTAATCAGTTACACGACTAAGGACGCAGAACAATGGGAAAAAATAAGCCATGTCTTCTTCAAACGAAGCATCGAATATTCGCCCTAGCGATTTAACGAAACTGCGGAAAGGTCTCGATGGAAGGAGGGGGAACGGAGTTCCGATCTTCCTGTAGAGTCCATTGTTTTAACCACCGCACCACAAACCTTTTTTTAAGAAATTAGGTGATGTGATAGAGCACTGAAATCAAGTAATCAAGTGTCTTCCAGCGGATAAGCACAGATGTGATCCAACATTCTCGGATTTTCCTTTCCATACGATCAGTTAGCGCTTTTGTTTCGTCAATAAGATCAAGGGACTTCCTCATTGTCTCATCGTTTTCGAGGATCTTCCAAGCCTTATTAACTATTTCAAAAACTTGATGAGCAAGCTATTGGAATCTGGATTCTTGTGTGGATTACCAAACACAGTACAATTTGTACGTCTTCTACTTTTCGTTAAAACGGATTTTAGAGTCAACGTACAGAATATAAAGTTGGTTGATATTAAGAAAGATACTGTGCATGATATGTGACCAGTTTGATGCTTTGGCATAAATACAGAGTCACGCCTTCGCTTTCGAATAAAATACATTTAAGGCTAATTATTTGCGGTTTTCCGTTCGCTACGCCAGATACTAGAGACCATTAAGTGTTTAAGCATAAGCGGATGACTTCAGTACTCCCGCACACGTACAGTAACTTATCTCGACGCGTAAATGTTTTATCTTGACTTATCACCAACAAATTCGACCGAAGTATCTTTGGAGTATGTGGGAAAACCTTTATAATATCCCTGAAAGTAATGTGTACTATAATACTCGGCTTGAGTAACAGTTAGAAAGCCATGTTAGTATTTTGACAACAGTTATTAATTAAAGGTAAGAAAGTACTGTATGTTATGCAAAATTGGCCAGCATGTCAACAGTGCAAACCTGAACGAACATGTATGTACCTTTGGGCTATATTTATACATCGAGGTTGGAAGCGACGGCCACAGTGAATTCAGGAGAACTAATTATTTTTGTATTAGCTGTTCTCCAAACAGCAGATCGTTTCACCTACGCGTTAAACCATCAGAGAGAGCACAGAAAGTTCGTGAGCAAAGCTTTCATCCCAGCATGTGAAATGCTTTTCCTACAATGTCATCTAACAAACATGCTAATAAAGATCAGGTTACCCTCCATTCAGAGGCTGTTGCACGCAGCGACTGTTATTGACTTGTAAATAATAGATTTCAGCTATCAGTCGTCCTTCTGAAATTTTATTGGCAGATCTAGATTTCAGCTAGAAACTAGCCATACTCAATGCACTATCATTTTTGATCGATGCATGTAATGCCTGTTGGTCGTGTTTCATTCACAGTTCATTGAATACTCACTATTCAATGAACTGTGAATGAAGCCCGACCAACAGGCATTACATGCATTGATCAAAAATGATAGTGCATTGAGTATGGCTAGTTTCTAGCTGAAATCTAGATCTGCCAATAAAATTTCAAAAGGAAGACTGATAGCTGAAATCTATTATTTAGATGCTAATAAAGAGCTTTTGCAAGTTCATTAATTTTAGAACATTACGTACAATTAGATACATCAAATTTCATCGATGCTTCTCAGTACGTCAACAATGTAGATAGGAAGAGAATTTCCAAATTAAAATAAGGGTTAGCTAACTTGGCTGGCTGCGTGGAGTAACCTTAATGAATGAATCTAGCTAGGGAAAGCATACGGCGGGAAAAGCACTGGACACACATTTCGAAGAGCGGTGCTCAAATCCCCTTCCCTTAAACAATCAAGGTACATACGGAGGTAATTCCTTTTAAAAGGACAAAACGAATACGAATCTCTTCCTCACCTTTCCATTACCTGAAAAGAGAAAGAAGATTAGTGTAGTTAGAGCCGAAACAGTAACTTTCATTGAGGAATGAAATTGGCCTTGTTCTTTTCAAAGGAATCATTCCGGTATTTGTCTTATATGATTTACAAGAATCTCATAAAATCTTGTGCCAGATGGTCCGACATGATGTTCAACTTGGCTCCCTCTAAATGTGAAATTACTGCCTGAACCACTGCGTCACGCCGGACCGTACCAGTGTCTTCCTCTGTTTAGATGTATCGTAAATGAAACGATAGACAATGTGATAACTAAAATACAGAATCTCATTTGGTACTAAAACGTTCAGTAGCCGATCTCACTAATCTAATCTGTGTGGTTATGAATGTGAGGGATCTTTTCTTCTCACTTACCAGTTACTGTTTTGGTTGTTTTGGAGACATGGACTCATCTAAGAACTTCACAGCACACTGTGTGTTACTGTTTATGTGCTGTCGATTATAATCAAAGGAGGAACAGGAATGAATTCTGTAACTGTTTGACGGAATGTTGATTGTGACAAGTTATGAGGGCGCGCTAGAGAGTAATGCCTTCGAATTTTTATTTCCGTTCTCAACATCGAATGAAGTGGTACATGTCACGTATATTACTAGACCGACTTTCCCGCTTCGCTTACAGCCCTTTGCTGCTAGAGAGCCATGTGATCAAAAGTATACGGACACCTGGCTGAAAATGACTTAAAAGTTCGTGGCGCCCTCCATCGGTAATGCTGAAATTCAATATTTTGTTGACTCACCATTAGCCTTGATGAGAGCTTCCACTCTCGCAGGCATACGTTCAATCACGTGCTGGAAGGTTTCTTGGGGAATAGCAGCCTATTCTTCACGGATTGCTGCACTAAGGAGGGGCATCAATGTCGGTCGGTGAGGCCTGGCACGAAGTCGGCGTCCCAAAACGTCCCAAAGGTGTTCTATAGGATTCAGCTCAGGACTCTGTGTACACCAGTCCATTACAGAGATGTTATTGTCATGTGACCACTCCGCCACAGGTCGTACTATTGTTGAAAGATGCAATCGTCATCCTCGAATTGCTCTTCAGCAGTGGGCAGCAAGAAGGTGCTTAAAATATCAATGTAGGCCTCCGCTGTGATAGTGTCACCCAAAACAACAAGAGGTGCAAGCCCACTCCATGAAAAATATGATCACACCATGACACTACAGCCTCCGAATTTTGCTGATGGCACTACAGACGCTGGCATATGACGTTCGCCGGGCCTTCGCCACACCCACGCCCTGCCATCGGATCGCCACATTGTGTACCGTGATTCGTCACGCCACATAACGTTTTTCCACTGTTCAACCGTCCAATGTTTACACTTCTTACACCAAGCGAGGCGTCGTTTGGCATTTACTTGTGTGATGTGTGGCACATGAGCAGCCGCTCGACCATGAAATCCAAGTTTTTTCACCTCCAGCCTGTCATAGTACTTGCAGTGGATTCTGATGCAGTTTGGAATTACTGTGTAATGGGATTGGATAGAGGTCTGCCTATTACACATGACGACCCTCTTGAACTGTCGGCGGTCTGTGTCAATCAGCAGACGAGGTCGGCCTTTAACCTTTTGTGCTGTACGTCTCCCTTCTAGTTTTCACTTCACTGTCACATCGGAAACAGTGGACCTAGGGATGTTTAGGAGTGTGGAAATCTCGCGTACAGACGTGTGACACAAGTGACACTCCATCAGCTGACCACGTTCGTAGTTCGTGAGTTCCGCGGAAAGCCCCATTTTGTTCTCTCACGGTGTGTAATGACTTCTGATGGAGTACCTGGAAGTAGGTGGCAGCACAATGCACCTAATGTGAGAAACGTATGTTTTTGTGGTGTCTGGATACTTTTGATCACATAGTGTAGCTGTGTGTAACGTACTCGTATGCCGGTGTATGAGAAACAGCGTGCTGTAATTGAATTTCTAACATCAGGAAACGTGCTTACAATCGAAATTCATGTGTACGGTCATGACTGTGTAGACATCAGTAAAGTGAGACGTTGGGTTTTTCGTGCTCGTAATGAACGAAACAGTGGTGCTAACCTCATTGCGTGTGGCAGAGCTCGGAGTGGACAAACGCGTACGACTACCGACGATACTCATCGGAATTGGGTTGATGCACTCGGCAGAGAAAATCGTCGGATAACTCAGACACAGCTGTCAGTTAAGTATTGTACGTCACGAGAGCATATACTGACCATCGTTGCAGAACTGTGGTACAGAAAACTGTGTACACGGTGGTTGTCTTGAATGCTCACGTGAAACACAGAAGACTGCACTGTGTTTTGAGCTTGAGGGTGAGGGACTCCTGAACAACACTGTGACAGACGATGAAAGCTGGATTCATCATTTTGACCTCGAAAACATGGAGTCCCGCCGAAAAGGAGCAATGTTCGAGTTAATATCATCAGCAAGCAACGGCATGTTCACAGTGTTCTGGTATGTGTGATGCATTTGGAATTCATAAACTCTGCACGGAACTGCGAGATCCTCAGAAAATTGAAAGCATAAATTAGAGGAGTTTTTCCTCTCCTTGAGCCAGACAATGCCAGATCACACTTGAGCGCAGGGCTACCTGTAACAATGCAACTCCTTGGGTTCACTGTCATCGATCATCCTCCATAGAGTTCCGTCCTGGCCACGTCCAGTGTCAATCATTTCGAAAATTTAAAGATCATCTTAGATGACTCATAGTGATGAAGCGGTGCAAGCAGAGGTTAAGTTTTGGGTCCGTCAACAAACATTCTTCAGTGAAGATATCAGGAAACAGGTCTCTCGTTGGGAGAAAGTCCCTAGGCTGTGTTGAGACAAAAACATGTACACATGAAGAATAAATATGTAGAATGTTAATACTGTTTGTTCTAATTAAAAAGCCGTAAGAGTTTTCACATAAAAAGTCGAATATATTAATTTTCAGCACGGCCTCGCCGAACTGTACGCAGGGACTCGAAACCTGTAGCAGGCAGTTTGTTTACTGTCGTTCTAATGCCCGCTTCGAAAATATATGTGGTCCCAATATCAGTACCGAAAACTGAATCGATACCTCAATAATATCTGAACAAAGGTGTCGACACCATCAGTATGACAATGTATTATGCTGTCATATATTTTAAACTTTTATTCGACTCATAGGGATTTATACTGAACACAAGGCATCCCGTGGTCTAGGAATGTCGATATGGTGGCTCAGCGTTCAGGTAAGAGTGCTAGTTGCCCTCTGTAAAAAAAGAAAGGAAAAAAAGACTGCTTCCGGCATAAGAAGTCACCCTCGCCCTCGTCCTGCCAACGTCCTTGTCGAAATCGGACAGTGGTTCAAGGCATTCTCTTTCCCTTGGGGTGGATATTGCCCCAAAAAGGCAGATGAATCACCAATGATCAGCGGCATGAGGATGCAGAAGGTAATGGAAACTATTGCATAAAGACTCATAATGTTTATCCACAGTGGATGTGGCCAGTAATTGAAAAAGTGTCACGAAGATTCCAGATCAGTCCTCCTTTTAGATCTCCCGGAGGAGGCGGCCAGTGGGGAGGTGACTATGAGAAAAAGACTGAGTAATCAATGTTCCGAATGAAGAGATACCATATATACGTATATATATATAATATAGCCTACCCCTGGCGACATATCGATCTTTTCGTGCAGATCTACAGAAATATCTGACTACTCAAGGGAATACAGTAGGGCTGCGAGAGAAGAGAGTAACAGACATGGTATACTACTTCGTAGTTTCAGAGATCTGGGTGGGATGGAAGACGTGCTCGGATAGCCGAACGCTTGAGGCGACCGCTCGCGTAAAGCGGGAAATCTGGATTCGAATCCCATCCAGTACAAATTTTCATATGTCTCCAAAGAATTATATCAACGCCCCAATGCAGCAAAAACTGCATTATTTTCTTCAAAAAGTTCTCTCCAGGCGAGTAAATCTTTAAAATTACACGAGATATCCCTTCCTTGGCTATTGTCAAGTGGTAAGACTGCCAGTAGGCTGCTGGTACATCAGCTGCCGACAGTGACGTCACTGGTGTTCGTGGCATCGCCATATATGGGCGCGTAATAGGTTACCTTAGAGATAGGCTGCTAGGAGGGCAAGGAACCCAGTGTACATTATCTGTGTGTACGGGGAGGAGGCATTCCAAATGTGGAATGGGCGCTCCCGGGTGCCATGAGGAGCACAGTGTGCAGCCAGCTTCATGTGATGGCTCGTGCCAGTACTAACGATGTGTGTCGCTTTGAATCGTAAGACACTCTTTCCCATTTCGAACAGTTGACTGAAGAGGTGAAGGCTGCCAGTATTACTTGCGAGGTGAAGGCGGAGCTCACCATCTGTAACATCGTCGACTGGGCGGACAGCGGATCTTTGATAGAGAATCGGGTGGACAATCTACATCAGAGGCAAAGACGCTTCAGCATCCGAGTAGGCTTCAGATTACTCGATTTGCGGCATCCATCTGTGTGGAGGGGACTTTTTTAAGTTAGAGGGAAATTACAGAAAGGGTGTTAGTCTAAAATGGTGCAGGCGAATACAGGACGAGGGTAGACACAGCAACAATAGGTATTGTAGGTATAATTTTCCTTGCTGCTTTCGGAAAGAGCCAGAACTCCAAGGTTTAATAGAAAGCACTGACGATCAAATCGTGATAGGTACAGAAACCTGGCTAAAGCCGGAGATAAGTTCGGCCAAAATTTTTGCAAAGGAACTAACCGTGTTCAGAAAGGATTCATTGAATACAGTTGGTGGTGGAGTGTTTATGGGTTTCAGTAGTAGTGACACTGTAGTGAAATTGAAGTAGACATTTCTTGTGAATTAGTATGGGAAAAGTTTACATTTGACAACTAGAGTAAATTTGTAACTGGTCCTTTTACCGACCCCCAGACTCAGATGTACAATAGCTGCACAATCAAAGAAAACTAGAGTCTCATTTCAAACAGGTACTCCACTCGTACTGTTATAGTGAATGGTGACTTCAATCTACGGTCGAGATGTTGGCATAAATACGTGTTGAAGTCGGTGGCAGGCATAATACGTCATCAGAAGTCATAATGAGAGCTTTATAAGAAAATTATTGTAAACAATTACTTCAGAAGACCACCTGAATTGATTGCGAGAACATACTTGAGCTTCGAATTCTGCCTCGGGCATGGATGTGTGTGATGTCCTTAGGTTAGTTAGGTTTAAGTAGTTCTAAGTTCTAGGGGACTGATGACCTGAGAAGTCAAGTCCCATAGTGCTCAGAGCCTTTTTTGAACATACTTGAGGTCTTAGCAACAAATATTCTTGAGCAAATAGAAGCACCATGACGGTTGGAGGGTTAGTCACGACAAGAGCGCTGGAGTGAATACGGTAACATCAAAACCCACCAAAAATAAACGCAAAATATATCTATTTAGAAAAGCAGATAACATTCTTTTGATGTTTTCCTAAGAGACAGTCTCCACTCCTTCCAGTCAGACTATACAAGCACGGTTGAAGTTCACAGAAACAGTGTCGCAGTGGCTGAGTGATGTATACGACATAAATTAATGGGACGGACTGATAACTCAAGGCACAGAAGCAACGAAAAAGACATGCCAAGTTTAAAAGGACGCAAAATTCCCAAGACTTATGAAGTTTTACAGAACCTCGTATTTTAATGCGATCTTCAACGCGAGATGCTATTTACAGTTTTCACAACGAAATGCTGTATCGAAATCTTGCAGAAAACTCGAAAAGAATCTGGTCCTATATAAAGTACACCGGCAGCAAGACACATGCAGTAGCCTCACAGCACAACAACGATGGTAATGTTACTGATCACAATCCCACTAAAGAGCAAAAAGTCAAAACGGTTTTGCGAAATTCCTTCACCAAAGAAGACGCAGTAAATATTTCGGAATTTGAATCAAGAGCAACTGCAAACGTGAATGTAGCGAAGCAGCTTAAATCACTTAGAAAAGGTAAGGCCTCCTGTCCACATTGTACACCACTTAGGATACTTTCAGAATATGCTGGTGCAATAGCCCCACAATTACACAGTCGTCGTATACAGCTACTCGCTCGTCCAAAGATCCGTACTTGAAGACAGGGAAAATTGCACAGGTCATACCATACTTAAAGAGAATTTGTATAATTCGCTGAATAACAGCCCCATAGCACTAAAGTCGATCTACAGTTGGATTTTGGAATATACTGTGTTCGAACGTTATGAATGGCCTTGTAGAAAACGATTTATTTACATATAGCCAACACAGATTCGGAAAATATCGTGAAGCGTAACTAGCTCTGTATCCTCACGAAGAAATGTGTGTTATTGATAGAGGATATCAGATTGATTACATATTTTTAGATTTCCAGATGCCTTTTGACACCGTTTGTATCAAGCGACTTCTAATCATGTTGTGTGCCTATGGAGTATAGTCTCAGCTGTGCGATTGGATTTTCCAGTCAGGAAGGTTACACTTCGTAGTAACGGAAAGTCATCGAGAAAAACAGAATTCACATCTGGCGTTCCGCAAGGAAGTGTTACAGGCGTTTTGCTGTTTTTGATGTGTGTAAACGATTTGGGAGACAATCTGAGCAGCGCTCTTGGATTGTCTGCAGTTGATGCTGCCATTAACCGTCTTGTAAAGGAGTTTGACTTCAATATCACCTGTGATCTAGGGGCATGGAATTAAACCAGTAATCAAAAAGCTCTCGGTCCTGGGTTCGAACGCTCCGCACGTGTGCATGTTTACTCGCTGCTCGAGATGCTGCGTTCATTGAAGTGATTTCGAGCTGTCACTAGGATCACTAGAAATGGCGTCCTCTTACCACCAGGCGACGTGTTTTTACACTCACGTTCGACGATTCCTACGCGCGTCGGAAGGCTTATGAAGTCGAATGGTTTTTTAGAGACGACATGCATGTCGAACCCCACGAGCTGATGAGCACCCCTCTTGAGCAGTGTGCGGCTCGTGTTCGTGCCTTTATTACTTGACACCTTGTCTTTGCGGTACTGCCGTCCCATTTCTTATTGGATTTACTGGTGTCACTAAGTTGCTGGCTTGCCTGCCCATGGGTGGCAGCAGCAGCGCTTATCGATAAGAGCACTGTCGTACTATCTTTGGAGCGACCGCTAGTATTTCCAGGTCGTTGTGTGTCGGGAGTTCTGTGGGGACGGAGCAGCAATGAGATCCAGGCAGCCATGACTCGACCGTTGCCAGCACCCATGACTTCAGTGGGGACGATCTTGGTTGGTCGTTCGGTCGTTCGTCTCATCCGACGACGTGTATTTGGTCGCCGACCGCTTCCGGGTTCTCTGTGTATGCCGACTTGTGATTCCTCCTAGCTGTTCCACAGTGACTGGTTTCAGTATTGTTCGAATTGTTTGTGGAAGTGTTTCACGGAATCGTGTGTAGCTTGTGTGGTTTTGACTGAGTAGTTATTTTAATGCTGTCTGCGTGCTAGATTGTGTTGGTCGGTTGGGAAAGAGCAGCGAGGAAGTCTCCTTGGCTCGAGGACAAGCCGGGACCATTGGCGGCGTGCATGCGCGGTCGGATTGTGAAGCGCTAGCTGCGAGAGCTACAAAGTTCGTTGCCCACCGAACCTGGACACTGAAGTTGAGTGATCAGTTAATCTGTTATGAAACCTCAACTGCTGTGACATCTCTTTGTTCATTGCTGGTTGTTGCTTCCTGGACCGTTCTGGATAGCAGCAATGTATGGTGTGTTGGAGTTGGCGAAATTTTGCAGCTGTCTTCTTATATGGTCTTTAAGAAACAACTTGGTTGTTACTTATCAGTGAAGTGCAGCAGCGGTATTTTCTGCCTTGTGGCCGTTGACGCCCCAGTTACCTGCCCTGGTCCTTAGCGTAGTTTTCCGGCAGTGTGTTTTTCCTCGCCGTGTTGATGCTGTCCAGCACGGTATGTAGTTTGACAACCTTTTAGTTGTTTGTTCATGTTTTTTTCTTAGAGTGGTTATTGTACCTTGGCTGTTTTGAGATGCCAATTTTGAAGACGTAGTGCTCCTGGTATCTTCGCCCTCAGCTGATACTTTCCGTTGTCGTGTCACTGGTGGGGCGGAAGGGAATTGAGTATGTTGTTGGTCGGTCCTTCAGCCGTCCCTCTTGGCTGCCTGTCTCACCTCACCTTACGTTAGAGCTGCCTTCTCAGGCCGACCCTTGGAACACTTCTGAGCACCACTGATCTGTCGGTTTTAGATTGTGATTTTCATTTTAGTCTGATGTACTGTGCGAGGCCTTCAGCCGTCTATTAATTTAGTTTCTTTTAACTTTATAGGCCTTCAGCCAACTTCAATTAGATCTTGAAGACTGATTTGTTTAATAACTAAAATTTTGAAAGTTTGTTCTACCAGAAATTCTTGTTATCCAGGCCCTAAGTCCTGCGTTGTTCAGTGACTGGCCTTCAGCCGAGCTTTTCTTGAAATATTTTTTAAGATAAGGCCTTCAGCTGTCTTAAATTAAAATTTTGAAAATTGATTTGCTTAAAACTAATGTTTAAAAAAAATTGCTCTATCTGAAATTCTTGCTATCCAGGCCCTAAGCCCCTTGTGTGTGGCCTTCAGCCGAGTATTTACGTGAAATTTTTTTAAACTAAGGCCTTCAGCCGCGTGTATTCATTAAAGCAGTTTTTATAACATGTTCAGGCCTTCAATCGTTCTTGTTTTTGGTGTGGTTTTGGGCCTTTAGCCCAGGAGGTATGACAAGTTTTCTTAGCTAGGCCTTCAGCTGTATTGTTTTAATTTGATCGTTTCAAGGCAATGGTAATTAAGTGGTTCTTAGCAAAATAAAAATTTGTGTGTTTTGTGCAACTAACAGTAACTTATTATGGCCCCCTCCACGACCATAACCTGATCCGCTCTACTCTGTGAAAACAGGTTTCACCTCTGTCTATCACTTCTAGTACAGTCTACCTCAAAATAAAAAACGAAGAGGCTTGTGCTGACCTAGTCCGATGTTCCACCAAAGACTGCCGCTTTCACCATGCTGAAGATAACGTCAGCACGGTAACCGTGGTCCACGTAGGTTTGGGTATGCGTACTGTGCCATATTCGAACTGTTGTTCAAAGTCCTGGCCGCGTTTGTCACTGACGCGTTACGGCCTAAGCTACATGGAAGAGAAACCTATAACGTCCTTAATGGTGTCCGACAGGTATGCGTTGAAGTGTGCAAACAAGTGCCACCATACATGTTCATTGATGGTTGCTGAGCCGTCATTATTTATGACGGACAGCTGTGGACATGTACCGGCTGTGGACAGGAAGACCATATCCGATCAAACTGCCTCGAGTGCGCCTTTGCCATGTGCCATGTGCGGAACCAGTACACACAGTGGTGCCGACCACGTTACCACTTACCCTACGTGGAAGCTGTGCAGCCGATGTGCAGAGATGCCGTGTCCATGATGCAACCTCACGCGACCGCGAGCTCAGCTGCCAATGACGGCATAGGACGAGACGCCCTTGCAGCACACAACGCCTGCCAGCAGCACAGAAACCACCTCAGGACAAAGACCAGGCGGCAGAGCCCATTGCTTGTGACGACACGCCACAGCCGAGCCCTTCCCTGCTAAGTGACTGGGCTGCTGAAATGGAGGCAGAAGACCTACAAGACACCCTTGACGCTCCTCCACCACTCGGGACTGGTGCCCAACTTGGGGAGAGCCTTGCACCTGCAGAAGGGACGTGCTAAATGTGCTTCCACAAAGATGGGTAGCCAAGCCCCGTTACCACCGAGAGGCTACCATTTACATTTACATACGCCGAATTAAGATGTCCCAATCCTACTGTATGGGTACAATGAACATCAACGCCATACATTCTGTCATCAAAACGCACATGTGCCATGGCATGCTCCGGGCAGCGAGCCTGGATATCACCCTCCTTCAAGAAGTCCGCCTGGAGCTGCAATTGAACATTTATGGGTACACAGCCTACAGCATCCCATCTAGCGATGGTGACAGTGGATTTTAATAGCGTCCTGAATCCAGCGGACCAAACTGCACTACTCTACCGGCCCAGCGCTATGGGCACTCGGCGGGATCTGGCGCTTCAAGACACGTGGCGTTTCTTCCGGACCACTTTGACTATACACTCTTCACTGACCACCCCAGCAACTGTCTAGGCCGGATATATTTCTCCAGAGGACTCCAGGCCACTACAACGGACGATGATCTGTGGCTGACAGCCTACACTGATCATTTGGCATACATCTGTTCAGTCACACTGCCCCGACAACGCACATACCAAAGTCGCGATCCATTGACTCTGAAACTTTCCTACCTGTACGCGGACGCATGTCGGTGGGAGCCCGCTGCTACATGGGACTGCTGCCTCTGAAGTCTGAATGTCCATCCTTCGAACTTACATTGTGGCTCGACCGTGCCAAGCAAGCCCTCTGATGGATGATCATGGGATATGGCAAAGACAGGGTGCGGATGTCGGGCGACGTCGGATTTTATTACACAGCGCTGAGGGAACTAATGACACAGAGCGAGACCGGCAGACAGTAGTTGATTGCTTACCTCTGTCTCACCGCTTAATGATGCCCAAGTCCTACCGAGACGGCATCTGTATGTCACGTCACCAGAGAGGGATGTTACCGCAAGCGCCAATTTATAAAATTAGTAGAAACAGCAGCATTCGTCTAACACTACAGGACGATTTATGCCGAGGACCTGCGGACCGTCCGCGAGTATGAAGGAATCCTGCGCGATCTGCGCATCCCCAGAGTAGTGGCCTAGGATGTCGCCCAGCTGACTACCATAACTGCTGAAGACTTAACAGCGGCCTTGGCACACGGCGCCCCGAACAAATCACTGGGAGCAGACGCTTACTGAGCGAATTCTGCCACTCCTTCTGTCCCTGATGGGAGCGCAGTGGATTCAAAAGTTTCTACAGCGATTTTACTGTACCCACGGATTTCCTCGGATGCATCATGATATCGATTCTAAAATCGAGCGGTACTCACTGTTGTCACAACTGTTTGCCTCATATGTTCCTGAAAGCGGCTTATAAACTTTTCGCAAGTATTAACTGTGTAGTGTGTGACAAAATTAATCGAGATACTATACACTGTCTCAAATTTCGTCACTTCATCAGACATGTCGGCGAGGGAACTGTTGATCATGTAGCACTGGGATTATAAAGCATACGAATCTTCTGACTTCCGTTCGACTTTCCGTCTGACTTGATGATCATGCACAATGGCCATTTGGAAGAGTGCGTAGCCACGTGGAGGAAAAATGGTCGAACTTAACGACCTACCTAGTTCTCAGATCAGAATAGAATTAGCGCGAATCCCACTAGACAAGGGCTGAGTGCAAAATCACCAGACGGTGATACACCGGTAGGAGTCCCTCAATCCACCACAGCGACACCTTTGCCTTCGATCAGCCCGGCGGGAGAAACATGCCGAGAGATGGACCTTCAACAAGAAAACTGGGCCGATGACTTCGATGCTGATCCACAGACCGACGACGCAGTTGCAGTGGCTGGTACGGTGTCAACCTGATATTAGTCATGCAGAAGACGCAGACGGTCGCGTAGACATCAGGTCGCTGGATAGCAGCACACAAGTTCACATAACGGTCGTGTATGCTTTACGCAATGAAAAAACAGTCTTCTGAGAGATCTGATGCGGCCCGCCACGAATACCACTCCTGTGCCAACCTCTTCATCTCAGAGTAGCTCCTGTACCCTGCGTCCTCAATTATCCACTAGAAATATTCCAATCTTGTCTTTCTCTACAATTTTTGCTCTCTACAGTCCCCGATAGTTCCATGGAACTCATTCCCAGATGTTTAACAGGCGTTTTACCATCCTGTCCTTTCCCCTTGTGCCGGCAGGAGTGGCCGTGCTTTTCTAGGCGCTACAGTCTGGAGCCGAGCGACCGCTACGGTCGCAGGTTCGAATCCTGCCTTGGGCATGGATGTGTGTGATGTCCTTAGGTTGTTGTTGTTGTGGTCTTCAGTCCTGAGACTGGTTTGATGCAGCTCTCCATGCTACTTTATCCTGTGCAAGCTTCTTCATCTACCAGTACCTACTGCAACCTACATCCTTCTGAATCTGTTTAGTGTATTCATCTCTTGGTTTCCCTCTACGATTTTTACCCTCCACGCTGCCCTCGAATACTAACTAGGTGATCCCTTGATGCCTCAGAACATCTCGTTCTTACGTTAGTTAGGGTTAATTAGTACTACGTTCTAGGCGACTGATAACCTCAGAAGTTAAGTCTCATAGTGCTCAGAGCCATTTTCTATTCTGTTTAGGTTTTCCCACAGTTCATGTTACGCTTCCATTCAATGTTGTTCTCCAAACATACATTCTCAGAAATTTCTTCCTCACATTAAGGCCTATGTTTGATACCAGTAGACTTCTCTTGGACAGGAACTACTCTTTTCCGGTACTAGTCAGCTTTTGATGTCCTCCTTGCTCCACCCGTCACTGGTTATTTTGCTGCGTATGTAGTAGAATTCCTTAACTCTGCAAACCCCAGCCCTTATGTTAAATATCTCGCTCTTCTCATTTACCGAGCGAGGTGGCGCAGTGGTTAGCACACTGGACTCGCATTCGGGAGGACGACGGTTCAATCCCGTCTCCGGCCATCCTGATTTAGGTTTTCCGTGATTTCCCTAAATCGTTTCAGGCGAATGCCGAGATGGTTCCTTTGAAAGGGCACGGCCGATTTCTTTCCCAATCCTTCCCTAACCCGAGCTTGCGCTCCGTCTCTAATGACCTCGTTGTCGACGGGACGTTAAACACTAACCACCACCACCACCACCACCACCACCACCTTCTCATTTCTGCTACTTCCTATTACTTTCGTCTTCCTTCGATTTACTCTCAATCCTTATTATTTATTCATTACACTGTTCACTCCAGCTTTCATTCAGAATAACAATATCATCAGCGAATTGTATTATTGATATCCTTTCACCTTGAATTTTAATTCCACCCCTTAACCTTTGTTTAATTTTCGTCACTGCTTATTCGATGTGCAGATTGAACAGTAGGTGTGAAAGACTATATCCCAGTCTGACACCCTTTCTAATCCGAGCGCTTCGTTCTTTGTTGTCCACTGTTATTATTCCCTCTTGACTCTTCTACATATTATGTATTATCCGTCACTCCATATAGCTAGTTTTGTAAGAATTTCGAACGTCTTTCATACTTTCAGATTGTCGAACACTTTTACCAGGTCGACAAATCCTATGAATGTGTCTTGATTTTTCTTTAGTCTTACTTCCATTATCTGCCACAACGTCCGAATTGCCTCTCGGGTGTGTTTATATTTCCTAAAGCGAAACTCATCGTCATCTAACACATCCTCGATTTTCTTTTCCTTCTTCTGTAAATTATTCTTGTCAACAGCCTGGATGCTTGAGCTGTTAAGCTGACTGTGCGATAATTCTCGCACTTGTCAGCTCTTGCAGTCTTGGGTATTGTGTGGATGATATTTCCCGAACGTCAGATGGTATATGGGCAGACTTATAAACGTGAACAGGAGTTTCGATGTCACTTCCCCAAATGTTATTAGAAATTCTTATGGACTGTTATCCATCTCTTCTTGAGCCTTATTTATTCTTAAGTGCTCCAAAGCTCTCTTAAATTCAGATTCTATTATTGGATTTCCTATCTCTTCTTCTACAATGTACTCTTTCCACCTATCCGCTCCTATCTCTGGATTTAACAGTGGAATTCCCGTTGCACTCTTAATATTACCTCCCTTGCTTTTAATTTCACCGAAGGTTGTTTTGAATGTCCTATATGCTGAGTCAGTCCTACAGACCATAATTTCTATTTCAGTTTCTTCACATTTTTCAAGCAGTTACTTTGTCTTAGCTCTCCTGCACTTCCTATTTATTTCATTCCTCAGCGACTTGCATTTCTATATTCCTGAATTGCCCGGAATGTTTTTGTACTTCCTTCTTTCATCGATCAACTGAAGTATTTCTTCTATTCTCCGTGGTTTCTTCGCTGTTACCTTCACTGTATCTATGTTTTTTTCTTTCCAACCTCTGTGATTGACCTTTTTAGATAGATCCATTCATCTTTAACTGTACTTCTTACGGAGCTATTCGTTACTACTGTACCTATATCCTTAGAGAACTTAAGGAGTATCTCGTCATTCTTTAGTACTTCTGTATCCCATTTCTTTGCGTACTGATTCTTCCTGACTAATCTCTTAAACTTTAGCATACTCTCCATCATTACTATACTGAGATCTGAGTCTATATTTGCTTTTGGGTACGCTTTACAATCCAGTATCTGATTTCACAATCTCTGTCTGACCATGATGTAATCTAACTGAAATCTTCCTGTATCCCCGGTATACCGCCTCCTCTTCTGATTCTTGAACAGAGTAGTCGCTATTACCAGCTGAAATTTATTACAGAACTCAATTAATCTTTCCCCTCTCTCATTACTTGTCCCAAGCCCATATTCTCCTGTAACCTTTGTTCTACTCCTTCCCCTACAACTGTATTCCAGTCCTCCATGACTATTAGATTTTCATCTCCCCTGACGCACTGTATTACCCTTTCAATACATATTTTCTCTATCTCTCCATCTTCAGCTTGCGACTTCGGTATGTACACCTGAACTATCGTTGTCGGTGTTGGTCTGTTGTCGATTGTGATAGAAACAGCCCTACCACTAAATTGTTCACAAACACACCCTCTGCCCTACCTTCCTATTCGTAACGAATCCCATTCCGGTTCTACCGTTTTCTGTTGCTGTTGATATTACGCTATACTCGTCTGATCAGAAATCCTCGTCATACTGTGTTCTATTTCACTTCAGTGACCACTATATCTACTCTGAGCCTTTGAATTCCCGTTTTCAGATTTTCTTGCTTCCCTACCACGTTCAACCTTCTGATATTCCACGCTCCAAGTCGTAGAAGGTTATGGTATTGTTGGTTATTCGATCTTTTTCTCATAGTCCCCTCCGCTTTGGCAGTCCTCTTCCGGAGATCTGAATGGAGGCTATTCCTGAATCTTTTGCCAGTGGACAGATCATTACACTTTTTCAAGTACAGCCCACACGTCCCGTGGATACAGGTTATGTGTCTTTAATGCAAGTGTTTCAGTCGTCTTCTGCATCCTCATGCCGTTGGTCATTGCTATTTCTTCCGCCTTTAGGGGATAACAGAGTGCCCTGAACTTCTGTCCGCTCCTCCACCCTCTTTGACAAGGCCCTTGACAGAATGAGGGCGGCGGGTTTCGAACTCGAGACCGCGGGCGTTTTGAGTACTAATCGAAGACACTACCTCTAGACCACGGCTGACATTATTGCATGAATACGATGCATACAGTCCACCCACCATAGACGACGGCAGCGGAACAGCGATTGTTCTGTGTGAAAGCATAGTGCGGAGGATGTGTTGTACCTCCTGTCAGCGCGAGGGCTAGCACTCACATTGCTAGGAGTACGGATCCTTAATATCTACGACCCCCGGTTTTCGAAAGAAGACGCAGTCGTTTCCTATTTTATGCAGAGGAGATTGTGCCATTATTCTCAGTCGCTGCGAGCATGTCTCATTTGGATGCTACTTCAATTGCGTGTTCTCGCCATAGGATCAGTACCCACGCTATAATTCATGCCAGGAGCTTCGGCTAGTGGTACAGGACATAAATCTTACCGATACATAGGAGACGATATATGGCGACAGACGAGGCTATAAATGTATTAAAAGTGACGCTGCAAGTTGACTTGATCGAATTTACGTCAAACGTCGTCTCGAATGTGTGATTCTCCTTTCGGAATTACGGCCCGTCGTCTTTTTGAGATCGTATGGGATACATATGCACGATCTCCCTACGTCGTGTGAAGGAGTCGCGGTGCTTGGAAACTGAATACAGTGTACCTCAAGGAACCTTAGTGCCGCACTTAGTCGATGGCACCTGACACGTATGTGAACTATGCCTTACTCCATGTCCGATGACGTTACGGTGGTGGCTGTAATGCGACAAGTCTGCGTCGCACCGAGCCTTGATTGCATACGGAAAGAAGTAGATTACGTTGACGCCACACAAATGGAATTTTATAATACCTCGAGAAATTTCTGTACAAGCGCCTTCAGAAGATCGCAGTGCCGCCATAAAAGGAGCTCAGGCCCAAGTAATTTACATAACTCGATGCTATCTGGAGGGTATCGTAGCACACGCAAGGGCCTTTGAATGAGTCCATGGAGAATCGCCCTCGATGTATCACGTTAGCAGAGAAAAGCAACGTAGCCGCACATCCTTAACAAAGGCAGTCGTACTGCCGGATGGTTGCCGTATGACATAGCAAAATGAAATTGCCAACGCCTTAGTGGAACATTACGGTCACCTCCATGAGGAACAGAGTACAACGAGACTACCTTCAATGATTTTCCACGGACGCTGCGTGCATTGTCGTGACGGCCGAGTCAGAGATAACGGGGGATGATGTAATGCAAGCGGTCGATAAGGGAGCGTCGACCAAGTCGCCGCGACCCTGCGGGTTTCCGTTAGAGCTTCACCAGACATTTGAAGGTCTCATGACTCCACCGCGGACTGCCATGTAACTCGAACCGATGTCCCCAAATGTGACTCTACCACCTTGTGGAACGAATAATCTATCCAAAAACCATCCTGCTGCACAGGGATATAGGCCTATCGGACACTGACCCTTCTTAAATGCGACTACAAGATGCACACAAGGATACTTGCAGTACTTGTCAAGCACGTACTGTGCCAAGAGATATTAATCGACCGAATAGAGCTAGGAGGCGATAGCAATATACGAATGGCACTCGGCGACTACCGCGATGTGATTGCACTGGCAGCAACATGTCCTCTACGGGGAGTACTGATGCAAATAGATTTTCATCGCGCCTTTGGCGGAATGTCGTGCCTATCCTGTGGAAGTGATGACGTACTTGAAGTTTCCACAGAGTCTTATCACAGTCATGGTGCGACTACTCCTATGCGCCTCCTCCATCGTGCTCGTCAGTGGATGCGTGTTCAGGCCCATAACGTTCTCGCGATCTGTTAGATAAGGATGCCTGCTGTCGACGATATTTCATGCCGTCGGTCTCGAGCCGCTACTCTGCGGGCTAGGGAACCTATAACACTCCTGTCTGCTACTACTGTACCATAACCTTAAAGCTGGAAACAGGTTGTGAAATAAAACTATTTGTTATAGCAATTATGGTATAAAGCAACAGAGCAGTGTTACCCTCTGAGAGGAATTTTGTTATGTTGACCGTGTAATTCCTAACGGAGATGGCTTATCGGAAATGAAAGTCAGGATTACGTAAATAATTAAATAGGGACAAACAAAATATTGCCTACCTGCACTGTTTAATGGGCAACGAAAACGGTCGCCAGCCTAACTAGGCAAGAGAATGATTAACATTCTCGTTCAAGAAAATAGTTATTAGTAACTTTAATTGATAAACACAACCTATACTTGGCCACACGCGAGTGCAATGAACTCTGACACACTCATATGTTTACGGTAAGATTGAAACTAACAGTTGGAGCAGCACAAACTATTTGCTAAATTATAACAGGTACAGAAAAACACTATCACTTTCAGGGCTTACACAAACTGAGTGGTCTTTATAACACTACCATTAACATTCCCTCTAGGATCATAAATTGGACATAGGTTTAGGTTAAGTCTCTCTCAGTTAAATACTTTACTATTTAAATGAGAGTTAGTTGAAATTCACTGACAGGTTACTTATCACTGTTTTTCTAATAAATAGATTATGATTTTCATAAATAAAGATCTTTCCGTTATTTGTTATCTCGCATTAGCACACTAGACAAACTGTGGATCCTGTTATACTGTTAATATGCACTTATAATACACAAGAGGGACAAACACTTAGTAATCATGAACATATAATTTACTACTATGCAGTTTTCCACTTTTACTACTGTGAGACATAAAATTAACATTTATGTAAGATACTGACTCACTTTCTGCGATTAACAACAGGCAGTAATGTGATCATTTACTAAGCAAAACTCTATAAGCCTCAGTCTTTAGAAATTTTAATTTGAAGTTGGCAACAACACATTAATAAGCAGTTTTACTAGGAAAATTATTTCAGCAAGCATCATTAACTTTAACTCACTCTCTTGCCACATTAACTTTAACTTTCTCTTTACTATGTTCAAAGGGGGCATTAATTAGAAAACTGGGTTTTAATGTACTTTCAGTAAGGACACTCGGTAATCACTTTAGTTCAAACGGAGAGGACCCTGAGAGGTGTTATGATGAGGAGAAAAGTCAAGGTAGGTACATAAATTCAGATATAAATTACCTTATATTTCAGCACATTAGCACATCCATTAAGCTGATCCTTCACTGTACGTCATTATAGTATTACGTTGCAATGATTGCGCAATGTGGTGGCAACTGCATGTTGGTAGATGGAATTGCAGGCAGAATTGCTTGACTCTGTCATTTCTTGGTGGCGAAGATAGATACAAATTCCAGAATAGTTCCAGCTATTTATCCATCCATCCGAGGCCTTGGAAAGAAGCAGGAAAAGCCTCTCTCGGAATCAACACAATATGCATCTTTTACATGGCCGTCCCCGACTCGTAGCTCGTCCCCGACTGGTGGCTCGTCCCTGACTGACTATCAGTTCCACCTTTTCTACACAGGCCAGCCACACTTTGCGCGCGCTACACAGTTCCGTTCGCGAGGGGAACCACAACAATGTTTACATACAGAATAACTAAGAACCCTAAGTGAGGATCAGCAATTAACATATCAGCAACCAAATGCATTAAATAAAACAAATTATTTACACATATTGACATCTCTACAAAAAATTATTCACACAAAATTACAATTATATACAGTAAGTTTAGTTCCCTCCAAATGGGACAAAGCATTTAAACTGCAGATATACTACTTTGCATTGAACCAAAACATGATGTGAAAGTTTGTACAAAGAAAGGAGTATACAATTTTGTGTTATCTATTCAATCAAACATATTTACAGAAGCACAGCAATGTAACATTAAATGAAACAAAAGCAAAATAAATCAGTACAGCATTAGAGCTATAGTGTTACACATGCCCCATGTTTCGTTGAAGTTCCCGTAAGGGACACATCAAGGAAACATCTATAATACCTAAGTGGTGTTGGCTGCAAAAAAAAAAAAAAAAAAAAAACAAATTATTCCATCCAACTTCAGTTGGAAAAAAAAATTACATATTACAGACATACAGCATATACACTAAGAAATTTTATACGTTTTTCCAAAACCACTTTAAAAAATAAGACATTTACAGTAACTTTCATTTTCAGACTGGTTTAAGGAAACTAATTTTGCATCGTTACACAAGATACCTTTAAGCATGTTCATTTCATACACACACAGCTCAAATAAAAGACAAACAGTACACAAAATATACTTCATATTAGTAGAATAGGTATGGCCTTCAAACAAAAAATAATACACATATACAACAGCACAGAACATTCTAACTCAACAAAACACAAATTTGTCTTTCAATATTTTTAAAGGAATGTAAATATTCAGACACACAAGCATGTTAATGATCACAGTACTTTTCACAAGGTTCAGTAGTTAATGTAATGTTCAAAATTTCAGTATGCATCCACATATGCACAAATATTAACACAAACAGCTATGAGAACCTTTTCCAAATGATTCTTTAAATACAAAAGTAACTTTTCAAGGTTTTCTCAAAACAATTAACTTTAACGCTGCTCTTCATTAATGGCAGTCCAAAACGTTTGTTGCACATAAGCACATTAACCTATTCAGACCCTATCTTTAATCATCACTGCTGTGTTTTTAAAACAAGGCAGTCCAAAACAAACATCTACATCCATTTGAATAAGAATGCATATATATTGTATAACAACTTTTCACTGACTTCAATAAGAATAGTCAGTTCATAACACACTGATCAAAAAACCTGACTTACTTCACTGCTTGCATCAGTGCGAGCAGTCCACGTTACACATTCTGCCCACTATTGGTTTGGCAGTCTTTATCCATAAACATTTAAACACTAAGGAAAACACATTTTTAAATTGACACACTGCCCCATCCTCTAGGTTTGAAAGTTCATGACCACTTATCAGCTCCTTGCCCCATAATGGCAAGTCCTTTGGCTACTGCTCACATAGCGTATATGGTAGTCCTCAACTTCAGGACCACAGCATTTTTATTGTTTTGTATTGTTTTGCTGGCCAACAACATATCTTTGAGCAGTTTATTGTCATCATCTCCAGGTTTTTTCATCTTTATGTCAAATCTTTGGTAATTTTTGCTTTAATGGTACAAAACATAAAACCTGCAACTTTGAAATAGTAATTAGACACTGGCAACAAAACCACTTCCTTTCAAATGACATCAGGAAACATATACATTAATCAAGAAAATTTTAAATGACATTTTTAGCATAATGGCAATGTTCAGGGGTTATTTGAGAGTCCCTGATCTGTGGTTTTTCTCCCTACTTTCTTACTCAGTAATATTTCTTTTAAAGCCAGTATTTAGTTTAATCATTTTTTCACACATTTAGGTCATCAGATATGTCAAGATCAGAACAATAACTTTAAATCCTATTGCAAGTGATTTCTGCCTACCTTTTGTGGTACTAGACACATGCCTCTCATACCTATTTTCAGATACATTAGTCAGGTTTATCTCCTCAGATTTAAACACACATATTTTTTCAACATCATAATTATCCTTATTTTCAGAAACACATTTACATTCAATCATATTACAGTATTCATTTACCTTGTTTTCAGTATTCTTACCTTTTCACATCCATATTTCTCTTTCCAATTACTTTTCCATTACATTTTCTCTTTACAATATCCACAATACTTACATTCATTACTCTTGGTCATTTTCTAGTTTACCCAATGTAATCATTCATTTCTATTTACAGAAACATTCACCTGTAGTCATATTATACAAGGAAAATTTAGCATTATTAATAATTTTTATCATCATTCAAATTCACTAAAAAAAATTAAATAAATAACTTAGTTCTGGAGTTTATGCCACGATTCTAACAAATTACTTCAAGCTTGGAATTCACACTAATTGAAAGTTATTTTAAAGCAAAATTTCCTTTCTGTAAAACATGATTCAATATAAAAAAGGAAGAAAGAAAGAAGATAGTGAAAGTTCCGAATGAAGAAGGGGAAGGTTGCCAACACGAAAAGAAACGGAAGTAGTTCTGGCAACGACTTGGGTCCCTGGTGCTCGTCAGGCACCTGACAATGCAAAGAGTGCATGTCCCCTGAGGGTTTAACAACCCTCATTTGAGGACATGTATCTTTAAGTAAACCACATAATGCAAACATAAGCCTTTTCGGGTCTTTTAAGTATATTAGAAATTAATTTTTATCTTGAGGAGTTCTTTGCACTTTCATTAAGTTACCATAAGCATATTCATACATAAAGTTCTCATGTTTCTCATATTAGATGGCTCTATCTTCATAATTAGACTGGCAACAATGAGTATCCAATTAAAATTGAAACAGCTCATAAGCAGAGTCATACAGTACAGTACAATAAATAAGCAACCTCCCCCAGGTCTCAGGATCAACAAAACAATAATTCACCTTCAGGTAACACTCAGATACAATAATAATAAAGACATGCATTACTTTAACAATATATATACATACATCCTGCCCCCAGTCTCTTTATTAACATGGCAGTATTTTATGGTTCATAAAATAGTTACTAAGTCTGGTGGTTTTTTAGGCCTCCTATTTTCTAATCTTTCACTAAGCTGTTCAGATCTTGCCAACGTTTTGTTTCATCAGGTGGCTTTTTAGGTTTTGGAATTTCAAAGTCTTTAGCAAGGTACAACATCTCCTGCTCTGCTATCATTTCATCAGGTGGTTCTTTATGTTCCTGTAATTTACACTCAGTTAAAACATTTATTAAGCCTTGCCCCAGTATAGTATCATCTGGAGGTTCCTGCAAATTATGCCCCTGTGTTATATTACTGAATAATTCCTTCGGTTTTGGCCCATTTTCACTTTCTGTATCTTGCTTTGGAAAAATGTCACTAATTTTCTCATACCCTCTTTCAGTAAATGTATATTCACTTTCGTTTACACCTGAAAATTCATCTTCACTGGAGTCGTCACTACTCCCTTCCTCACCATCAGATCCACTTAAGTACTCTACTTTTGAACAATAAGGGAAGTTAGTATATTCATTCATATGTGTATTCGTATACCCTTCATCATCTGAATTATCACTGATTTCATTTTCGTCATCAGATTCGAGCAGGAAAGCAACTTTTAAACAGTGGAGCAGATTATCGCTAGATGTTTCAGTCACTTCGTTTTTGGACTCATTTTCTACACAATGTACATCATTTGGACACGTAGGCACTTCAGTAGTAGCACTTTGGACAATTTCAGAGTTAGTTTCGTACATAGTATACTCGTCACATACATTGATAACCTTTGTTTCACTGATTCCATTACTATCAGTTTCAGATAATCGTGCGAAATCCCTACCAGACCCTTCTGCATCAGAGCCACAAAATACCTTTCTATCAACAACAATTTCGTCTGCACTGCTTATAATGCAATGTTTACTAACGTCCTCCTCTACGTCATTTTCACCTATTATTAATTGTGCACACGTCTTTTGCGTGGCGTATTCTACCTTCCTCTCCTCTTTATTCATCATAACCTCCCCCACATCTACGTCTTTTACCTCATACACATAATTAACAGTACAAATATTCTCCTTTTCACTCGCCTTTTCTGGCTCCCTTTCATTCTTTAATAAAGCCTTTTCGCACGATTTCGACATTGAGTTATCCTTATCACATGACATATTTATTTTCAGATTTACATTCGTCTACTACTGAAACCGGCCAACGGAAGTGTCCGATCCCGCCTCTTCTGTTTCTCTCTATGGCAGCCATCTTGTTCTGACGTCTGCCATTTGTGTGTGCTGCCAAGTGCAATGTACGGTGCTCCGGCAACCGCTGGCCCGAGCACGAACGGTCACGTGACTTCGCACTGGGAACGCCACTATGTATCACTCCGCGCCCGTCTGCTATAGGTGCGTCCTTAACCTTCCTGCCCCATAGTTTACATCTTTCTTTCTCGAACCTAATATTTGACATCTTTTCTTTGGGCCCAAAATCGGTTTCCGCGTGAATCCGGCCCGTAACACACGCGGTTTTCAGTTTTTCCTTTCGTCTCTAGTTGGGAAATTACGCGTCATGTATCCTCTACCGCGCGTAGTATAATATCCCCTGCCTCTCGCACGACCTCTTTGAATCGTTCGTTTTGGTCACTGTTTTCGCGCGAATAATTGTTGTTATGATGGGGACGGGACTCGCGATTTCTTCACCAGTGATCTTCATCCTCGACCCTTTCCAAAAAGGCAGAAAAACTTCTATGGGTACTCCCAACATATCGTTTAGAATCCTCAGGCAATTTCTGCCAAAGAACCCAAACGATCTCGGCTTCAGTTCTTCTTGCTTTTAGGTGTATTAGTTTTCTGTACCATGATTCGCAAAACTCTTTCATGGTTTGCCTACCTCTGACATCATACAGTCCGGCCATTAGAAATTCACGCCACAACTGGTCTTGTTTTTGTTCTGACCAGTATTCGTCAATAAATTTTTGCTTATAAATTTTCAAAAGACACCTGGTTTGTATCCAGATTCAACCCCCACCTTTTTGCTTCTCCCGTTAATGCACTGATTACAACATTAATTTTTTCCTGGCCACACAAATATTCAGGAAAATTTCTTTCGCAATTCTTTACAAAGTCTAGGGGGTGCCATCCGTTATGTCTCTTCACAGGGTCGAATTTTTCCTCGCCTTCTAATATTTTACTGAAAGGCATTTTTTCAGTAAAATATGTAGGGCCTGATTGTATTTTTATTTCCAAGTCATACATTTTGCCTTGGATTTGTGAAGTGTTATGTTCACACTTCTTTTCGCAAGTAACAATCTGTTGGGTTAATTCTCTACTTGTTTCTGTTACAGATTGTTTAATCTGTGCAAATTCCACGTTACATTCTGTTTGTATTTCGGATTTAATACCGAATACCTTTTCATCCACTTTAGTACAGAATAAGGGTTCTATTTGATATTGAATTTTAATTACTTCAGTATCAAATCTTTCGTTAATGTCGTCAATTTGTCCTTGTACATTGGCAATATTATCATTGATGACAGTAATTTCGCTTTTAATACTTTTGATTTCATTACTCACTGTTCCTACCCTTGAGTTAACTTCTTCAATTTGTTTAC
This sequence comes from Schistocerca serialis cubense, assembly GCF_023864345.2. NCBI lineage: Eukaryota > Metazoa > Arthropoda > Insecta > Orthoptera > Acrididae > Schistocerca > Schistocerca serialis. The sequence continues at coordinate 423,491,260 of NC_064641.1, forward strand.
TAAGATTTTTGCCTTGCTCTTGCATTTGTTTACTAATATCACTACCCTGTGTTGTAATTAGCTGCCTTTGTGCTGCAATTTGTGCCTTAATATTGTCATTTTGTGCAGCGTTTTGTTGTCCTTGTACTGCAATTAGCTGTCTTTGTTCTACATTTTGTTGCCCCAGTGCTGTAATTTGTGCAGACAACATTTTTAACAAATCTGTCACATCTGGTGTCTTTTCACTTTTGGTTTCAACCGCATTGTCGTGTTCAAACCCTACAGCCCCTTCTGTTTTTGGAGATTCAAACATATCTCGCGATTCATTAACATAGCCACTGTCTTCCACATCATCACTCATACTGTCTTGCTTAGTACGCGCGACACACATAGCTTCGATCTGTTTACTGACGTCTGCGTGATAACGTACGTAATTTAACTCGCGCGTAATGCCATCTGTTGGTGTGCTGCCTGAACTGCTCTCGATCGCATTCTGTTCTCGCGTGTCTAGATTTATTTCTAGTTTCCTGTCCATTTTAGCTATTGTTAAGTACTGATACCTTTAATTTTCAATTTAAACTGAACTTTCACTATCCGTTCTGTCAACTAATGTACAGGTTCGTGCCGCTGGACGTTTTATGTTCAGTCTATGTTTGTAAAATGCTAACTACTTAATTTTTTCCCGCTTGTAGGTGGAAACTGAACAACGTCCTGTCACGCGGCACCACGTATAACACTCCTGTCTGCAACTACTGTACCATAACCTTAAAGCTGGAAACAGGTTGTGAAATAAAACTATTTCGGTATAGCAATTATGGTATAAAGCAACAGAGCAGTGTTACCCTCTGAGAGGAGTTTTGTTATGTTGACCGTGTTATTCCTAACGGAGGTGGCTTATCGGAAATGAAAGTCAGAATTACGTAAATAATTAAATAGTGACAAACAAAATATTGCCTACCTGCACTGTTTAACGGACAACGAAAACGGTCGCCAGCCTAACTAGGCAAGAGAATGATTAACATTCTCGTTCAAGAAAATAGTTATTAGTAACTTTAATGGATAAACACAACCTATACTTGGCCACACGCGAGTGCAATGAACTCTGACACACTCATATGTTTACGGTAAGATTGAAACTAACAGTTGGAGCAGCACAAACTATTTGCAAAATTATAACAGGTACAGAAAAACACTATCACTTTCAGGGCTTACACAAACTGAGTGGTCTTTATAACACTACCATTAACATTCCCTCTAGGATCATAAATTGGACATAGGTTTAGGTTAAGTCCCTCTCAGTTAAATACTTTACTATTTAAAATGAGAGTTAGTTGAAATTCACTGACAGGTTACTTATCACTGTTTTTCTAATAAATAGATTATGATTTTCATAAATAAAGATCTTTCCTTTATTTGTTATCTCGCATTAGCACACTAGACAAACTGTGGATCCTGTTATACTGTTAATATGCACTTATAATACACAAGAGGGACAAACACATAGTAATCATGCCAACAACACATTAATAAGCAGTTTTACTAGGAAAATTATTTCAGCAAGCATCATTAACTTTAACTCACTCTCTTGCCACATTAACTTTAACTTTCTCTTTACTATGTTCAAAGGGGGCATTAATTAGAAAACTGGGTTTTAATGTACTTTCAGTAAGGACACTCGGTAATCACTTTAGTTCAAACGGAGAGGACCCTGAGAGGTGTTATGATGAGGAGAAAAGTCAAGGTAGGTACATAAATTCAGATATAAATTACCTTATATTTCAGCACATTAGCACATCCATTAAGCTGATCCTTCACTGTACATCATTATAGTATTACGTTGCAATGATTGCGCAATGTGGTGGCAACTGCATGTTGGTAGGTGGAATTGCAGGCAGAATTGCTTGACTCTGTCATTTCTTGGTGGCGATGATAGATACAAATTCCAGAATAGTTCCAGCTATTTATCCATCCATCCGAGGCCTTGGAAAGAAGCAGGAAAAGCCTCTCTCGGAATCAACACAATATGCATCTTTTACAAGGCAGTGCACGGACTCGTAGCTCGTCCCCGACTGGTGGCTCGTCCCCGACCGACTATCAGTTCCACCTTTTCTACACAGGCCAGCCACACTTTGCGCGCGCTACACAGTTCCGTTCCCGAGGGGAACCACAACAACGTTTACATACAGAATAACTAAGAACCCTAAGTGAGGATCAGCAGTTTACATAACAGCAACCAAATGCATTAAATAAAACAAATTATTTACACATATTGACATCTCTACAAAGAATTATCCACACAAAATTACAATTATATACAGTAAGTTTAGTTCCCTCCAAATGGGACAAAGCATTTAAACTGCAGATATACTACTTTGCATTGAACCAAAACATGATGTGAAAGTTTGTACAAAGAAAGGAGTATACAATTTTGTGTTATCTATTCAATCAAACATATTTACAGAAGCACAGCAATGTAACATTAAATGAAACAATAGCAAAATAAATCAGTACAGCATTAGAGCTATGGTGTTACAAACCGACTCCAAGGAATGACGAAAAGGCCCACGAGTTTATACGTAAGATATATGCGGATGATCTACCGTTTTTGTCAAGATCACGTGACGAGACAAAAGCGGCTTTGTATTGGATTAATTTGAATGGTATGGCTACGGAAGTCGCAAGAATATGACGAAGTGAGGAGTGATGAACATCGGAAGGGGACTCCCTAAGGGAAGCTTGGCACCATTACAGCCGATAGACAAGACGAAATGCTTGGGAATTCTCTTCACTACTAACTTTCTTCTCACGACGGCACTCAGTTATGGACAAATCAGAAAACGATTCGTGCGAGTGTTCGAAGTCACAGGTTAAGACACTAGATGTGACCCAGTGGGTCACCTTTGCCAAAACTTATCTAGCTTCTCACCTCCACCACCTGGCCCAAGGTCGGTGGTACTGGCGCGCCGAATAGGACATATGTGAGCACAGGGCTGCTTTTTAATATTTGATATGAATCCCTCACTGTCCCTTGTAGGCGCAGAGGACATGGGCTAATCCACGACTGCAAACGAGAAGTAAGCACTATGATCAGGATGTGGGCACGATACCAGACAAGTCTGAATGGCGATAGAGGAACTGCACAATCCTCTCGTATGGTACCGGCAGCCGTGGCTCACATATCACCGTCGTTTGCCCACATACGAATCTTTTTTGTGGAACCTGTTATGTAACTAATTATGGAACTACCGACTACCAGAACGGCAACGGCACGTGATATATATCGCATCTCTCCTCGAGGACGGCCGAGTAATGCCGTAGACAGGTGGCAACCAAGAGTATGGCATACAGAGCACCACGTACACCTTGATAGGGGGACACACGCACTGTGGTATCGGGTCGTAAATGGGAAATACGTGACACGCTCCCGGTTACATGTAATTAACATGATGGTTACGTCACCGCACCCACAGAGTAATGTAATAGACACAGATGAACATCGCCTGATATTCGGGCCTTCGGCAGCAGTGTGGTATTTGGTTCAAAAAATGATCGCCTTCCCCCTTCAGTTGGTGCCACAAGCAGTTGAACAACGGAATCCAATTTTTCCCGATATGACATATTTTCCCCTAACGAAGACCAAAACAGTGACTTTGATTCGGGGTCTGACTACCTCTTCGAGAGCGCAGAAAGAATGTGCTAGACTTTTGGGCCTTATAACAAAATCTTCTATATACGGATTATTCGGGATTTTAGTGTTTGTGACAATGTCTACCTCATAAGGACAGAAAGTTTACATGTCAAAAAATTCCGGGCGTTACTAATAAATTATAATAAAGTGAAGCTGACGTACCAGTCCAGTGAGTGACGAAACTACTACGTACGGGCGCGGACTGCATCAATATATAGGGGTTGGACAAAATAAGGAAACACCACGGGAAATTGTTAAGAAAATTAATAGATTACGTCACGAAATATAGCCATGACGGCCATAGCCTGATGTGTTAGTCTTGCCAGGAACTGAGCCATATGCGAAGAAAACTATTCTCAGAGTTTTGAATGTCGCTGTTAGAAATATCTTCAGAAAATGCACTGTTGAACATAACGACAGATGCTAGTCAAGTTTGTAGGCTACACTTTGTATTTCTACACCTACATCTGTACACATGCTCCGGAAGCCAAGGTACGGTGCATGGTGGTGGGTGCCCTTTACTGCTACTAGTCATTTCATTTCTTGTTCCGCTCGCAAATAAAGCGATGGAGAAACGACTGTATGAAGGTCTCCACACGGGCCATAATTTCCCTCATCTTCGTGGCCCCTACGCGAAATGTACGTTGGCGATAGCAGAATCATTCTGCAGACGGCCTCAAATGCTGATTCTCTATTTATCTACAATAGTGCGTTGCTTTCCCTTCAGGGATTTCTGTCCACGAAGCATCCCAGTAATACTTGCGTGCTGATCGAATCTGCCGGTAAAAGTCGAGCAGCACGCATCTGAATAGCTTCAGTGTCTCCCTTTAATCCGACCTGGTGGAGATCCGAAAGACTATAAGAGTACTCAAGAATGGGCCGCACTAGCAATCTACAAGCTGTTTCCTTTCCCAAAATTCTCCCAATAAAACAAAGTCGAGCATTCGTCTTTCCTACTACCGACTCGATGTGCTCCTTCCGCTTCGTATTGCTTTGCATCGTCACGCCTAGATATTTAATCTATGTCACTGTGTAAGGCGGCACTCCACTAGTGCAATACTGGAATGTTACAAGAGTGTTTCTCGTACTCATTCACATTAGCTTACATTTTTCTACATTAAGAGGTAGCGGCCGTTCCTCACACGAACTAGAAATTCGGTCTAAGTCATCCTGTACACTCCTTCACCCAGTCAGCGACGACACATTCCAGTACACCACAGAGCCATCAGAAAACAGTCGTAAATTGTTACAAAAGGCACCTGTGCAATGTCCTCAATACGTTGCGTCTGTATTCGGCGTTAGAAAGTGTTATTTATAAATGTGAGTGTATTATGTCAGTTAAATGAAGTCGAACGTGGGCAGACTGTTGACACCCGTACGATGGGAGCTTCCGCAACCGAGGTAGCAGGAGAGTTTACTGTTTGAATAGGCGCAGCATCGAAGATTTGAACTGCGTTCAGGGAATATAGGAAAACACCATACATTAAGCCACAATACGGACAAATGTTTGTGTTTGGTGATGGCGACGGACGGTCATTTAAAAGGATTGTGACGAAAAATAAGAGGACGACTGCTACAAAAGTCACTGCAGAACTGAATGTCGCACTCGCGAACCATTTCAGCACCAAAACATCAGGGAATGAACGCCACAAGCATGGAAATGCAGGACGAAATTTAATTACAAAACCGTGTAACAGCAATGCAAATGGCCGTAGCTGGAAACCTGTCACCGAAACCATGTAGCCTGAACCATGGAGCAATGGACGGAGGTTATTTGGACGATGAGTCTTATTTCACACTGTTTCCAACTTATGACCTAGCGGACGCTGTCCCAAGACTACTATGCAGACTGAATGCTGCCAAGAGTGAAAGATGGTGGGGGTTCGGTGATGATTTAAGCAGCCATAACATGTTTCGAATTCCACCACTGCTTAAATTTTGAGTAAAAATCATGAGCAGTGAGAAGTTAACCTCATTCTGCCAATGGGCTTGTCAAAGAGGGTGGACGAGCGGGCTCTCTCTTGTCCTTGGAGTGTGAAACTGCCTCTAAAGGCAGAGAAATGAACAATGATCAAAGCCATTAGGATGCAGATGGCAATGGAGACCACTGCATTGAAGATACGTAATGTGTATCCACATCACTTGTCACCTGTAATTGCAATAGTGCCATGATGATCTCTCCATTGACGGAAGATTCCGAAATAGACCCTCGTTCGGATCTCCGGGAGGGGACTGCCAAGAGGGACGTGACAATGAGAAAAAGATTGAATAACCAACGAAGCGATAATGTTCTAGCAGTCGGGGCGTCGGATGTCAGGAGTCTGAACATGGTAGAGAAGCTAGAAAATTAGTAAAGGGAAATGCTAAGGTGAATCCAGATGTAGTAGTGGTTAGTGAAGTGAATGGAACGAATACATGGATTTCTGATCAGATGAATATAGGGTAACATTAACGGCAGCAGAAAATGGTATAACGGTAGTGGGATTCGTAATGAATAGCGAGGTAGGGCAAAGAGTTAGTTTTGTGAACAGTTCAGCGACAGGGTTGTTCTGATCACAATCGACAGCAAACCAACAATTATAGTTCAGGTTGAAACACGTATGTAACATAGCAGCGATGGCGAGGCATTTTAGCATCTGTGACCAGAGAGTTTGCGCTTGACCGCGCGAGTGTTGCGAGCGGTTCTCAGTCTGCCAGTCAGTCGTTGCGAGTCTGTCAGTAGTCGTTGCAAGTCTGTAGCTCTGTCTAGTTGAGAGCAGTACTCTGCCAGTAGTCGTCGCGTGCAGTATGCTAATAGTCGTCATGCAGAGCGGTCGGTCAGTAGTAGCAGTCCAGTGCGGGTGATGTAGGCGGTCGGCAACACTGGTCAAGATGGTGAATAAGGTATACTGTTAATTAATATAATCATTAGATAATGTAAAAATTTATTTATTGTAATTATTCTCTAACAAGTGCCCCAATAATAATTTTTATTTCAAAAGCATTTTTTTCAAAAATTTAATTTTTATTGAACTAAAGATTTCGTTGCACTTCCCATTTCACTCCACTTCTTTTAAAGAAAATTTTCACTAAAATCACAAAAAAAGAGAATATTATTATTTGCAATGCAGTTCCTCCAAGCGGTGCGCAACAACAAGAGCAGAAATGTGACATCCATTTATTCTGAGGTAAGACTTTAATTCTGATTGTTTTGCACAGGGCCAAAGACCGATATTTCGGTTTAATTGAATTTTCTTGTCACTGAACGGACTTTAAATTTTGTGAAAAATTTATATTTGAGTCAGATTGCGAATTTCACATTTTTGTTGCCATTTTCAATACCTCTCATTGTGGGCGAGGTTACAATTAGCAATGTCCATTAGCATTCATAATTAAATATTGTCATGTTTCTTTCTTTCAAATTTTTGTGGGGAGGTTACACTCGGCTCCCATTTCTATATAATATTGTCATTTCATTTCTTTTAAATTTCGGTGGGGAGGTTACACTTGGCGACACCCAGTCCAGGATCGTATTTCGTTGAGAGTCTTTTGAACAACAGTCAGATATCTGCTCTTGTTTGCTTAGATATAATTAGGATTTGGCGCAACGCTTTTACTAATCTTGTGACTTTCCTTCTACAGGTCAACGGCAATTTGTTGCTTTGTTGTATTTGTGTGTTGCTTTTGCATTGTGTTTATTTGTTTTGTGAAAAATTTTGACTATTGTAAAAATGCCGCGAAAGACTGTGAATAGTGTATCGCGAGGTATTATGAATGAAATTACCGACTCAAACAACTTTACCGATAGGACACGTGACACGCAGTGTAATGATGACAATCCTGCGTTCACTAACAATCAGTGCATTCCAACCACTAGTGATGACTTTTACCCTGATAATGAACAAACGAACTCAATTGTCTCGTCTGTTAATTGGACGACAATTGATGACGCAGAACGCTCTATTGTAATGAGCGCTGCCGAGCTTAACACACCCGATTTGGAAAACTCAAGTAACGAACAGACAAATTTGTCTAATGAAAATGAACAGATCACACAAAGTAGGACGGATTTATTTAATTCCGAAACAATGACTGATAATGTACATTTGACTGGCAAACCTTTTTCTAAAATGCAGAATGACCAAATGGTCGCACAGAACGTGACAATTGCACATATACCACCACACAGTACTGAGAATGCAACAGCTACTTTTGGGTGGGATCAAGTTATGGCATTTTTACGACAAATGGCTGAAAAACAGGATAATGATTCCAAACACTTAAATGAGAAACTTGACAATAATGACGAAAATCTCAAACAACTTAGGGATGATAACAAACACTTAAATGAAAAACTTGACAATAATGACGAAAATCTCAAACAACTTAATAAAAAATTAGACGACAATTCCAGACAGCTTAGTGAACAAATTAGAGCCGTTGCCGCGCAGTGCCATGACACTAAGGAACAGCTGCGCGTGGAAATTGAAGCTTGTTCAAAAAAAAATAGCGAAGAAATTAAGTCTGTTGCGCAGGAATTAAGAGAAATGCAAACAGCCGCAACAGACACACTCAGAGACGAAATTAGCGGAGTCGCTAAACAATGCTCTGAAAAAGCTACACAATTACGGGATGAGTTTAAAGCAATGACGGTAGAACTTTCGCGCACAATGGACGCAAAGATAGACGCGAAATTTGAACAACAGAACACTCAGTTGAACGAGCGCTTTAATCAGCACATACAGAACAGTGATACGCGTTTCCGCAGATTTATTCAGGATCAAAACAAAGTAAAACGTCAGGTTATGGAAACAATCACTGCACAAAGACAAGAGGACAAACGTAAAATGTTCGCGAAAGCGAAGACGTATGTAGACAATAATATTACTACAGTGTCCGACAAAATTAATACCATAGAACAGTTGAACGCGGAATTACGGGATGAAATTTCTGATCTTAAATCAAAAACAGATACACACACAGTAAATATTCAAACAGTGACAGACAGATTCGAACAATTAGATCTAACACAGGATTGCGATGTCATCAAAGCTGATGTTAAAAAACTGAGCGAAACTACGCGTAAGTTGCAAAAACAGATTAATGCGTCCGATTCTAAAACCGATGATCAGGTTAAATTACTGACTGAAAAATGTGATGAATTGGCCAGTCGTATTGATGTTATCGAAAATACTAATGACAATAAATCAGACGATACTGCACCGGTTGCATTTATCCAAACACCTGAATTTCAAAATTTACAGCAGACAATTAATGAGATCGATTCATCTAACAACACGTTACGTAGGAAGTTATCAAATTTACAACAAGAAGTAACAGAGATGAAAAACATTTCAGTTAATAACATACCACAACAGACGCCACTTTATGAACATGTGTCAGACTCACGCAGCGCGTATAATTTGGGTAATCTGCAGAGAGTACGGGACTTAGATTCCGAACAACCACAGTTCAATAGATACTCTTACGATCCTGAACCTGTTGCATCACACAGAGATGATAATTTCGATTACAAACATTTTCTGTCAGTAAGAAAGTTCAAAATATTTAAAAACGATAGAACGCAGATTCACCCACTGGATTGGATTCAACAGTTTAGTTTTGCTCTTCCACCGACTTGGCCTGTAACACATAAACTTGAATTTATTTGCAGTTTTTTGGAAGGCGAACCGGCAACTCGTATGAGACCGATCGCGAGACAGTGTTACTCGGTAGAGGAATTTCAGAATGCTTTTCTGTCAGCGTACTGGTCGAAGACGACACAGCGCGGAATTAAAGATCAACTAATTAGTTTGCCAAACTATGAAAACTCAAATTTTCCCAGTGTAACGCAATTTTTTGAGCACATGGTACAACAAAACCAGTACCTAAGTGAACCGTACAGTGAATCCGCACTTATACAACTATGCATCTCTAAATTACCACGGTCATTACGAGTGTCACTTCTAACGGGCCAGCAAAAAGAAAACATTTCAGCATTCAGAGATCTTTTACAGCTCTTGGAAGTACAGCAATCTGATTATTCTTTTGTAAACAAAAGCTTTTTGAGTAACAACCAAGGTCAACAACAGTACTGCAATTATGATCAGGGACGTAATTCCAATCGGAAAGATAACAGACGTTTTAGGAACGACAACTACCAAAACTTTAATAACAGGCAAAATTCTAATTATCAATACCGTCAAAATTTTCAGCAACAGGAACAACACTTTAGTAACAATAGAGGTGTTTCACAACAACAACATCAAAACCAGCCGGTTAACATACCTAACCAACAATGGAATACACAAGGTCAACCAGGCTTTAATGTTTCGCCGCGTGGACGTATAGCCCCTGGTCCAACAAATAGTAACGTACGTCAGCAAGGAAACAACTACGTACAAAGAAGACAGTATTTCAATTCCTATCGTAATGCACCGTATAGGAATAACTATTACGACAGACGTAAAAATAATGAGGACAATTTTCAGCGAACATCTAACAACAGTCGGTCATACCAACAGCAAAATCATACGCAAGAACATATTCTCATGAATGAACCCGACAGTAGGTACCATCCAGAGCGTAACACGCCTGGAAGAAGTAATAGGACAGTTCAAATAGTCGAAATGCCACAGAATCCTCCTAATAATAATAACACGTCAGATAGAATCTGACTAAATACTGCACAGGACGCATCTTCTAATAACACAAGCACTACCTTAGACACGCAAAATGTTGTTCACGAAAATGTAATTACTTTTGACGACATCAGAGACACTCTTTTACAGGAAAGACCAGTTATTCAGAAAATCATTTCACATCCTGTTATCGAAATTAAAATTGGTTCATCGAAATTTTCAGCAGTAATCGATTCCGGATCACCTATATCAGTAATTAATGAGGAGACTTTCAACGAGTGCAACAAAGAGAATACTTATCCGACGTTACCTTTAGGCAAAACAAAAGTGAAAGGAGCAGTATCGAGTAAAGGTGTAGACGTTAAATTACAGACGCATTTATCATTTTGTATTGGAGGTCATACTTTTCACTCTAATTTTTGGATTGTGCCTTTATTGACAACAGACGTTATTTTAGGTACGAATTTTCTGGTACAACACGACGCAGTTATTGATTTTCAGAATTCTTATTTAATGTTAAAGGATGAAAATGTACAACTTGCTTTAGAATTTCAGCACTCATTATCTGCGGAAGAACAAACAATCAACCGCACAGAGGTCATTTCCGCAACACGTGACATAGACTGTAATCCCACATTGTTAACGGATACGTACGTACACAACTATAATACTCCAGACGAAATGGACTACGACGTAATACAAATGATTTCCGATAAAGTTAGACAAAGCAGTGCAACTACAGACGACGAACGAACGCAATTACACAAAATTCTTTTACAGCAAGCTCCAGTTTTTGACAACATTCCTGGTACTATGTCCGGCTTTATGTATGAATTTCAAGTCAAACCGCACGACACATTTAAAGCTAAGCATTATCCTATTCCGTATATTCATAGAGAACAAGTTAAAAAAGAATTGCAGGATATGCTTGATCAGGGAATTATTGAACCAGCAGTTAGTCCGTACATAAACCCGCTACATATTGTTAAGAAAAAAGATGGCTCACTTCGCCTTGTACTTGATTCACGTCACATTAATGACATTATTATTAATGAAACAGATCGACCACAGACACTAGAGGAACTTTTACAGAAATTTCACGGTACAGCGATTTATTCTACACTAGATTTGAAATCGGGATTTTGGCAAATTCAACTTCTTCCGAACTGCAGAAAATATACAGCTTTTCTCTGTTTCGGCGACTGTTATCAATTTTGCAAACTACCGTTCGGCTTAACTATTTCTTCTGCAGCTTTTATTCGCGGTTTGAACACTATACTTCCGACAGAACTTAAGGACAGAATCACGACGTATGTAGACGACATTCTTATCGCAGAAGCTAATTGGTCTGAACACAATATGATTCTTGAGCAACTGTTGCAAACTTTTCATGCACAAGGACTTACAGTTAACCTTAGTAAATCGCACTTTGGCAAAACTTCTATAAAATTTCTTGGACACGTAATTTCAGCAGAAGGCATTGCACCTGATCCGGAAAAACTTCAGGCTCTACGTGACATTAGTGTTCCTACGACGAAGAAACAACTACGCAGTTTTTTGGGCTTAATTAACTTTTTTCGTAAATTTATTCATCACTCTGCTTTAGACACACCCAGATTATGCCAATTAACAGGTAAAAACAGTATTTGGTCTTGGGATAAGCAAGCACACTCTGAATTCATGAACCTGAAACATGCTTTGTTGAATGCACCACTATTATCGCACCCAGATCTTACTAGAAATTTTTCCATTGCCACTGACAGTTCCAACACCGCTTTAGGCGTACACATTTTCCAGGAAATTGAAGAAGATGGTTCTACTATAATTAAAAACATCGCATTTGCAAGTGGCATTTTGTCACCTGCTGAACGAAATTATTCCGTCACAGAACTTGAAACATTATGCGTTGTATGGGCTTTTACGAGATTTCGGCACTTTCTTTATGGCAGACATACCACCGTTTACACAGACCATAGAGCTATACAATTTTTGCTTTCAGCTAAATTTACTCACGACAGATTAAGTAGATGGAAACTATATTTACAAGAATTTAATTTTACGATTGTTCATATTCCCGGCACACAAAATGTTATAGCAGACGCACTATCGCGTTCTCTCGGCAACAATCAGCAAGACGTAGCAACCAACTTCTGCAAAACAAATTTCAGTGTCATGTACATTCAGCAAGTTGCATTTGAAAACTTTATTTCATCGTCATTACAGGACATAGCACAAGAACAAAACAAAGACAATGTCTGGAAAGAAATTAAACACCTTTGGCAAGATAAGAATAATGTTACGATTAGGAACCACTACACTGTACGCAATGACATTCTGTTTCGCCGCTCTCATCCTGACAGCAACAATTGGTTACTATGCATTCCTGACGAACTGGTTAACAAATTAATTTGGTACACTCATTTAAGTTACGCACATTACGGAGCACGAAAATGTTTTCTTATACTGAGACAGAACTGTTATTTTGCCAACATGGAGAAACGTATACGACGAGTTTTAGCGTCTTGTAAAATTTGCCAGAAAGCTAAATCAGACACCACTTCACATATTCCTCCATTATATCCCATTATACCTGTTAAATTAAGACACATGGCCGCAGTAGACATTTTTGGTCCGATTCCGAGAACTAACAGAGGTTTTTGCTACATTTTTGTCGCTGTTGAGCTCACTTCAAAATTTGTTACTTTCACTCCATTACGCAAAGCTACTGCTAAAACTCTTTCGAAAGCATTTGTAAAACATTTTCTATTTCATGTAGGGCATGTAATGAAAGTAATTTCTGACAATGGATCTCAATTTCGTAGTAGCGTATGGACACGCATGTTACGAGCCAGAAACATTTCTCCGATCTATATATCCAAGTATCACGCTTCTTCGAACCCTCGTGAAAGATTAATGAAAGAAATTGGTAAACTGTGCCGAATATACTGCCACAAAAGACATATTGATTGGGACACACACATATTCTCATTCCAAGATGTAATTAATTCCATTCCAAATGAATCCACTATGCTATCTCCGTCTGTTATACTGAAAAATGCTGAACCACCTAACAAAATTAAAGAATTAATAACATTTCCTACATCTCGTCGATTACGACACCACGAAATAATTAACATTGCGCTGAACAACATCAAACGTGCCGCAGAGCGCCGGAGGAGACAGCAAAAACAGGTTTGTACACGCCGCGACTTTCACGTTGGACAGAAGATATTGATACGTACACACTATTTATCCAGTAAATTAAAAGGTAAGTGCAGTAAATTTGAACTTCTATACGCAGGTCCGTATCGGATTCGCAGCATCCCTCACCCCAATGTTGTACACGTCGAAACTTTGAGAACCAGAAAATCGAAAGGCAATCACCATATATCAAACATTAAACCGTTTATTGAGTGAAACCACTGTATGATTCAACACACTATGATGTCATTTACTAATGCAATTAATTCACCTGACTAATTACTGATGATTATCGTATTTTTTCTTGGCAAGTGCCCGGCAAGGTAAGGTTAGCAGGTCGCTTTTCTTGTCGTTACACATCAGACCGTGCACATTTTCCACTTTTTTTGTGTATATGATTGTACTCCAGTTTTGTTTGTATGTATTGTGAAATAGTTAAGATATAACACACAACAGTCGACTTTGACATTTTTTTTGCCCTATGACATCTCAACATCGTGACTGTTTTACATTTTTTTTTTTTTTTGCTACTGCATTGTATTATTCTGTGTACATTTTTGCATCTGAACACTGTCAACGTCTTTAACATATTACGTTTTCTGTCATGTTATGCTGTATGGTTAATTGTGTCACCATAAACCAGTCATTATTTAGTGGGTATATGATTTAAATGCAAGACATTAATCTCTGTCATCAATTTCAGAAAGAAATGATGCATGTAAGAAATAAATTCAACATAAATGGGAATTTCACCTACGGAATAAACGAAAGGAGATGCAATAACTTTATGAGGAAGAGTAAATGGATCAGGATTAACAAACATTAACAAGAATATACTATACTCATCACAGAATAGCAGTCTTAACTAATTTTTTCTTTCAGAATACAAGGTGATTGATGCAGGCTGTCAGACTGAACTACACATCTTAGTTTTAGTGATGAAATATGCTAGAGATAAGGAATAGTTGTATAATGAGTAAGGAAGTTATTTTTTTGCAGATGATAATGAATACTGATGAATAATGATGAAGGAAATGGTATTATGAATAATGAAGTTTTTCTTTACAGATGATGATAATAGTGAAGTTAAGTTATGTATTTATGTTAGGTAGTTATTTAAGTATTTGTTGCAGTTTGCTTTGACAGCAGGTGTAATATTGCATAGTAGGATGACGGAAAGTTTTGGAAAGGACAGCTATGAAACAAATTTTTATACACATTTCGCTACCTGTTAATTCGAAGTTCACTACTTTTCAGCATAGTGTGCGTTTCTTCTTTCAGGTCAATAATCCATTTTGTAATTTTTCCAGGAGAAGTTTTTCATGATACTTACTAAACCTATTACTTATTATACCTGTTCTAGTACTTGCATTTTTATATTTTTACCCATTTGTGTCTATCGTTTATAAATGTGATCACATGTACTGCCTTGTTACATAATCTTGCTACAGCTGACTCATGACGAATGACGTTACCTATCCTCATTTGCTGCAATAGGTCAAAAGCAAATAGTGTTATGTTTCAGCAATTAATTATCGATCCCAACGCAATGCATTGCTACCAAAAAAATGTATTACCAGTCCCACATAATGTCACTAGTTTATGATAATTCTGAATAATACTGATCAACTCTGAATAGCATGTCACTTGAGTAATGACCTCTTAATGAGACTATATTCAAAATAATGCTTTGTCACTAGCTAATAACTGCCACTGTTTATTGTAATGATACTACTTATAATGCCTGTGATTATTAATGATTTGACTGTAATTAACTGATTTTTAATAATGACTTCGTAATAATCTGAATAATGCTGAATGATGATTCTATTCAATACTTGCTGGCCACTGAGTGCCAATAATTAATGTCACTTGAAGAATTGTTATTAATTATGCCATTAATTAGCCCTTTTTTTTCCCATGTTGAGTTTTCATGTTTTGGTTAATGGCCAATGATTGCCAATAATTTGTATCACTCAATGTATTATGTTAATGCTAGGCCAATAATTGACTCTCCTTTTCAATTAAGGCTTCTGATGAACATTATTCTGTCTTACTAAATATACTTTGTAACTGGCCAAGGACCGCCACTGTTTATTGTAATACGATTACCCATGATGCCAGCTAGTGATTCTTAATAGATTGTAATGACACATAATTAATTAACTATGGTACTGTTTAATAATGCTTTGTAATTAACTATGGTACTGTTTAATAATGCTTTGTAATTAATTAAGGCTAATAATTCTTACTATATTGGAATGACAAATGATTAATTAATTAACTGTAATTAGACAAATGATTAATTAACGACAAATGATTAATTAACTGTAATTAGGAAAAGGCCAATGATTATTGGAATGACAAATGATTAATTAACTGTAATTAGGAGAAGGTTAATGATTCTTAATTATACTCTGTAACTGAAAAGAATGCGATTATTTCATAATATTTTGTAACCAGGAAAAGAAGGCTACTGATTCTATGTAAAACAATTAATGAACATTTTTCTGTAATACTACATACTTGGTACAGAAATGTTCAATAACTGGGCTATGAATGCCACAAACTATCAATGAAGACTGTAATTGTCAATATTATGTGACTTGATGTCCTTCACCTCATAAGCTGACTACCCTGAATTACTGCAATGTCCATTTGTCCTGTTTATCCTAGTGATCATGGAGCACTATATTTGGTTTTTGCACTAATTCTACGTTGGTGTGCCTTGTAAGAGTGTGGTGTTGACACGACATGCTGTCCACCACCATGAGCGATGAAGACGTTATTATGGTCCCACTGTTTGGTGTACGTAATGTACTGCCAAAATGAAAACATGGAACATTACTACGACAGTTCAGTGTCTTGGCTACACTGATAAATTCTGATGGGAAAAGAGCTTCAAGTTGTGTCACTTGGTGTTGTACTTCTGTGGAAAGATATGGACTTTCAGAGCAGCTGTGTGCAATCTAAAGTGCTACAACCATGATGCAATCCTTCCCTTTCCTATCCTGATTCTTGTCACATAAAGAAAAAAAATTTTTTGGTAACATAATTTATGTTCATAGGTTATACATTTTTCGATTTGTTGAACTCCAGTGCGAGTACACTTATGGCACTGGTCGACATGATGTTTTGTCATTATGTTTATTTGTTGTGAAAATGCTAAAGACAATTTTTCAGTGCGTGTGCACTTTGGACATGATTTTTTGCTATTATGTTTATTTATTGCGAAAATGCTAAAGACATTTTTAGATTTGTTCTGAAGTACAGTATACAGTATACGTATGTACACTCTTGTCTTTTATATTGTATATACATTTTTATTTTTATGATATTTTCTGAACTACAGTGCATGTGCACTTCTGTTAGGTGTTAATATGTTTCCTACTGAACTTCAGTGACTGTGCACTTTTCTCATTTTTCAATATGATTTGTACTATTCTGTATATTCAATACTTCAATGCGTATGCACTTATGTCATTTGTTACTAATTGTATATACATTTCATCAATTACTGATATGTTCTCAACTGCAGTGCATGTGCACTCATGTCACTTATCAACATAATATTTTTTGCCAGTCTGTTTATTTGTTCTGAATATGCCAAAGAATTTTTTCAGTGCCTGTGCACTTTGTTATCTGTCAAATAATTTGTATATACATTTTTCTGATTTGTTACTATGTTTTGTACTCACATTTTGTCTTTGTCTGATATATCTTGTACTTAATGCGTGTGCACAACATTTACTTTACGTACTACATCTAATTATTCTGTAAATTGTAGAAGTTTATTAGTTAATTAAAAATTTTGCCGCGATTGGCAAGTCCAAATGACTCACCATCGCTGCCAAATTTTTGCCCCCCCAGTGGAGGGTTATGAAACACGTATGTAACATAGCAGCGATGGCGAGGCATTGTAGCATCTGTGACCAGAGAGTTTGCGCTTGACCGCGCGAGTGTTGCGAGCGGTTCTCAGTCTGCCAGTCAGTCGTTGCGAGTCTGTCAGTAGTCGTTGCAAGTCTGTAGCTCTGTCTAGTTGAGAGCAGTACTCTGCCAGTAGTCGTCGCG
The DNA here is from genome assembly GCF_023864345.2 of Schistocerca serialis cubense. Taxonomy (NCBI): domain Eukaryota; kingdom Metazoa; phylum Arthropoda; class Insecta; order Orthoptera; family Acrididae; genus Schistocerca; species Schistocerca serialis. The sequence goes on from NC_064641.1 coordinate 423,508,819, forward strand.
TGCAGTATGCTAATAGTCGTCATGCAGAGCGGTCGGTCAGTAGTAGCAGTCCAGTGCGGGTGATGTAGGCGGTCGGCAACACTGGTCAAGATGGTGAATAAGGTATACTGTTAATTAATATAATCATTAGATAATGTAAAAATTTATTTATTGTAATTATTCTCTAACAAGTGCCCCAATAATAATTTTTATTTCAAAAGCATTTTTTTCAAAAATTTAATTTTTATTGAACTAAAGATTTCGTTGCACTTCCCATTTCACTCCACTTCTTTTAAAGAAAATTTTCACTAAAATCACAAAAAAAGAGAATATTATTATTTGCAATGCAGTTCCTCCAAGCGGTGCGCAACAACAAGAGCAGAAATGTGACATCCATTTATTCTGAGGTAAGACTTTAATTCTGATTGTTTTGCACAGGGCCAAAGACCGATATTTCGGTTTAATTGAATTTTCTTGTCACTGAACGGACTTTAAATTTTGTGAAAAATTTATATTTGAGTCAGATTGCGAATTTCACATTTTTGTTGCCATTTTCAATACCTCTCATTGTGGGCGAGGTTACAATTAGCAATGTCCATTAGCATTCATAATTAAATATTGTCATGTTTCTTTCTTTCAAATTTTTGTGGGGAGGTTACACTCGGCTCCCATTTCTATATAATATTGTCATTTCATTTCTTTTAAATTTCGGTGGGGAGGTTACAAGGTATACATGCCAACGTCACAAACTGAAGATGATACAGAGAAAGTGTATGAGAATAATGAACGGGTAATTCAGTACGCAGAAGGAGATAAAAATCTAATACTCAAGGGGGACTGGAATGCGGTTGTATGGGACGCAGTCTACGAAGTCTAGGGGAAGTAATCTACGAAACATCTCTGTAACACTCTCGTGCTGACGAAACACATCTAGCTGCATGCCTCTGAATTTCTTCGATATCTACCTTCAATCGCATCTAGTGAGAATCACACACACTCAAACAGTATTCAAGAATGGGTCGCACTAATCTTCTATAAGTTGTCCTCTTTATAGATGAGCTAACGTTCCTAATATTATTCCAGTCAACCGAAGCTGGCTATTCGCCTTATTTACTATCGACCTAACATGCTTGTTCCATTTCATATTGCTTTGCAGTGTTACGCCTAGATATTTAATCGACGTGACTTCATCAAGCAGCATGCCGCTAGTACAGTACTTTTGTTTTTACGTTACATTACCGCAGCGCGGGGTAGCCACGCGATCTCAGGAGCCTTGCACGGTTCGCGCGGCTCCCCGTAGTAGTTCCTAGTCCCCCCTCTGGCATGGGTATGTGTGTTCTCCTTAGTGTAAGTAAGTTTAAGTTAGACTAAGTAGTGTGTAAGCCTAGGGACCGATTACCTCAGCAGTTTAGCCCCATAGGAACTTACCACAAGTTTCCCAAAAATTACAGCATTGCTTTTCCTTCTCATCTGCAGTGGGTAATGTGTTTCCTCATTTAGAGCAAGCTGCTATTCATCACACCATGCCGTATCCTCCTACAACGGACTCAGCATCGAGACTGCAGTGTCCCCAGCAAACAGTCGCAGACTGGTGATCACCCTATTCGTCAGATCGTTTGTGTATACAGGGAACAAAACGTTGTAACACACTTCCCTGTCGCAATGTCTGTTCAACACTGCCCGTGTAGAACAATGTATTGGGTTCTATTACCTACGAAGTTGTCGAGCCACTCCTGTTCCTAGGAACCTATTCGATATGCTCGGACCTCTGTTAACAGTCCGCAGTGCGGCACTGCAGCGAAAGCTTTCCGGAAATCTAGGAATATAGAAACTACTTGTTGCCCTTCATCGATGGTTCCATGATAACGTGCTAGTAGAGGACATGCTTAGTTTCGTCTGAGCGATACTTTTTAAATCTGGTCTACTTTTTGAATAGAAGCTTTTACGGCTCAAGGAAATTTATTGCACACTAATCTTCAGGAAAAATAGAACGCCTTGAACCACTACAGACAGGACGTTCATATTCACAGGACATGTGCATTAGTACATTCTACAGCAATGATTAGCATTTCAGTCACTTCGGATCTGCATGTGTCCTGTTGCCCAATAGGGACAGGGTCCGCCGTGGGCCCTGATAACTTGCTCCATGCGTGATGGCATCGACGCGTGTAAGATGCGAATAGAGTGCTGTGGTACAGCTATCCATGCTGCATTCATCTGGTTCCAGAGTTCATCTGTGGTGGTTGACATTGGGTCACAGCGCTGTAGACATCGTTTCACCATATCTCATACATTTTAGATTGAAGGCAAGTCTGCTGACCCGACGCGCCGGGGGAAAGGGCTGACATCTTGTGACAGCAACAAAGCGCGTATTCATGGCATAAACATGTGGTCGTGCATTGTCATGCTGAAAAATGGCCCCTGGGGTGTTGTGCAGAGTGGATATGGCTACGAGTCCCAGGAAGTCATTCAAGAAGGTCACACTGATTACAGTGCCTGAATACGCACAAACTGCGATTTGTGGCTGTAACCAGCAGCACCACACACCATAAGGCCTTGAATTGGTGCTGTACGCCTTGTGCGAATGCAGTCGTTGTGGTGCCGCTGCCCCTGTCTGCGGCGAACCAAAATGTGGCCATCATTTTCAATCAAATAGGATCTGGATTCGTCCGGAGACACCATCTGATACCATTCCTGTCCCCAGTGACGTCGTTCCATATACTATTGCCGCCTAGCATGTTTGTGCACATTCGTTAAAGATAGGCGGAGAAGTGTGTGGACAATGCGTAGGTAGTCCATGCCGTATTTAACAGGGACGGGCTGTCACCGCTAATAGTATACCATGTGTTCCACTGTTGCGACAGAGCAGAGGAGGAAGCAGATCTGTTCTGCAATGCCATTCGGAAGAGATGTCGACCTTCTCGGGGGGGCGCGGGGGGGGGGGGGGGTGATGAGGATGATGAGCCCTGACCCATATCCTAATGTTCTACGACATTCCATGAAACATTCTGCACACAACCGTTGCCTAGCCGAAACACTTCGACCCTCACGAGCAGCAATTCCCCGGGTGGATGCATCACATTCTCTCATGTCAATAATGTGCCCTCTTTCAAACTCACTGATACGAAGGTACGGTTCAGCCGTGCGTCTGCGAGGTATCTTTCGCGTCTGCTCAAGTCACACTGATCCTTTACCTTCAGTGCCGCAGGCACATTATACCTGTAGCATTTGACCTTGAACCCGCCTGCCGACATGGTTCAAATGCTGATCGTTTCTGCAGAACATACTGAGGTACATGTCCTACGAATGTGAACGTCCCATTCCTAGTAGTTCAAAGTGTTCTGTTTGTTTTTCTGAACATGAGTGTATTTGAATTAAGAATATGCTGAAGAATTCTGCAGAAATCCGATATTACAGGTATTGGTCCGAAATTTTGTTACTCCGTCTTTATATCGTTTTTACATACGAGAGACACCTGCGCTTTTTTCCATTGCCTTGGTACTTTGCAGTGGGTGAGAGATTCACGATAAATACAATCTAAGTGAGGGGCCATAGCCGAAGAGTACTGACTGTAAAAGCAGATTGGGAGTCCATCCGGACCTGGCGACTAATTTGTTTCCAACTCTTTCAAGTGCTTCTCAAGGCCAGGGACACCTATGTTCCCCATATGGGAGTCTGTGCGGCGGTCAAACGATAGTACGTCTGTACGAACCACCTCCTGTTAGCACATCTGATCGGTCGATAAATAAATGGACATACGCCTTCTACCCGCTTAGTGATTTTACTTAGGACCAGAGTATTCTCGGGTTCTCTGTAAAATATTTCGCTAGTGGGTTTTGATTTATTAGTCCTAATTTTATTATAATTTTGTTAGTTTGAGACGCTTAACGAAGTATTAATGACGCTGGAAGTAGTTATGAGCTTCTCATATCGATCTTCATAGAGACGCACGTATTTCTACTAACATTTACGTGTCGACATTATCGCGCTCTCTTTTGAACCTAGAATGCTACAATCTTTATTTCTTCAAAATTTTCTGAATTTTACTAAACCATGGTGGATTTTTTCTGTCCTTAATCCACTTACTCAGCATGTATCTCTCTCATTAAGAAAGATATTCGTGGTGAGAGTTCCGTTTGCCTTTCTAGGGAACGAAAAATTTGCCCTCTCAATTCCCAAGTCACAAGGTAGGCAGATCTTCATAAGCCTCCAATGCCTTTTGGTGTAAGAAAACAGTTGGATGATAAAACACACTCGACAAAAGGCGACTCCTTCAAAATTAAAGTAATGGTTAACAATTGTCAGTCGCTAATTTAAAGTAGATGTTGCGTTATATTTCTATTCATTTGCTGAAGGCATGTTTATTTGCGCAGCATGTTCGCTGGTATGTACACTCCAGCAGAAACAGGAACTCATCGCAATTGGAAGTTCTACCAGCCTATGGAGTCTATTACAGGGTGGCACTCACAGACTTCATAATCGCTACAGTAAAGCACCATATTTGACCATGAACTTCTCTATAATTCGCTGTCACAGAACCCAACTGATCGGTATGGCGAGGGAGTGTTGTCGTAGAGATTGAAGTTATGCCTCAGTTTTCTCATAGTGAACAGTGAGTTGAAGTAGGCCCAAGCAGTGGCCTAGAATTTTGTGAATTGTGTGGTGTATACGTACAGGGAAAAGTGAGAAAACATGAGTGATGTTCGTAGGCTTTTGGACTACGTAAACGAATGAAAACCAGTACTGAAAGTTACGCAGTCGAAAAATATCCAACTTGCGACACAAAATCACAGGACGAGTGAGACTCAAACATCTTTATTAAAAACTACGGCAGCTGTACTGATGGAGAAAATATTGATTTCGTCAGTACCGCCGGCCGACGTGGCCGAGCGGTTCTAGGCGCTTCAGCCTGGAACCGCGCGACCGCTATGGTCACAGGTTCGAATCCTGCCTCGGGCATGGATGTGTATGATGTCCTTAGGTTAGTTAGGTTTAAGTAGCTCTAAGTTCTAGGGGACTGAGATATTAAGTCCTATAGTGCTCAGAGCCACTTGAGCCATTAGTCAGTACCTACCTCTGTTCGCTTACAGCGTTTTATTGAAAAGGATAATAGTATCCTTATCAGTATTTATATGTCGTAAATTACGATGAAAAAAAAGATCGACGATTTCAAAAATTACAAGGTTTTATTTAATCGATGGCAGCAGGACAAAGATTATAATCAAGAATGACGTACTCGAACAGTCCACGGGTGTACTGCCGGTCCATAGTGTCCAACGGGCACAATATTTCGGCGATCAGACATGTCGCCATAGTCAGGTGCGCTGACGAACTGAGCTCCTGAGGGCGGGCGGCCGTCCTAAATCCCCTTCCCCCGCGAGGCGTTCTCTCCGCGGTCCGTGCCCGCGCGTCAGCGATCGCTGAGAGGCTGGCTTCGGCGTCTGTGGTGGCGTCGGTGTAACTGCCTCGTCCGCCCTGGCCACTCGTTCGTTTTCTTTGCTGAGTCACTTTTTAATTAGACTCAGTGCTGGTTCCCATGCCTTGCTGAGGTTATCCCTGGTACGAATTTCGATAGCCTCTCTAACGACGCTGTCCCAGTATTTACATGTCTGTGCCAAGACCCTGGTATGTTGGTAGTGCATTTCGTGATTTTCGGACAAACAGTGCTCTGCGACTGCCGACTTGTTGGGGTACATAGGTCGAGTGTGCCTCTGATGTTCTCGGCAACGATCTTCGATGGCGCGCACTGTCTGTCCAATGTAAGTCTTCCCACACTCACAGGGAATCTGGTATATGCCGGCATTCCGCGAACCGAGATCGTCTTTGACACTTCCCAATAATGCTCGTGTTTTATTGGTCGGGCAAAAGACAGTTCCTACTCGGTGTTTCCTCAATATTCGGCCTATTTTCCCCGATAGTGCGCCAGTATACGGTATATAGGCGGTGGCTATCTTTTCCTCCGTGACTTCGTCAATCTCCACACGCTGTACTGTAGAGGTGGGGCGAGAGTGCGTCTGATCTGCAATTCCGAGTACCTGTTTTTCCGAAATACAGTTCTGAGGAATTGTAAACTTCCTTCTGCTTCGGTCTCTATAGTGAATTTGATGTATGGAGTTCAGGTGTGTAAGGAAGTCTAGGAGCTTGTCCCTTCCATGGGGCCATATCACGAACGTGTCATCAACATAACGTAGAAAACAAGTGGGTTTCCATATGGATGACGCCAAACTTCCTCCTCGAAATACTCCATATATAAATTCGCGACCACAGGTGAAAGAGAGCTCCCCATTGCGACTCCTTCTGTTTGCTCATAGTATACTCCATTAAACAGAAAATACGTGGAGGTCAGAACGTGCCTGAAAAGGTCGGTCGTCTTCTCGTCAAATTTCTGTGCAGTGAGCTCAACTGACTCTCGAAGAGGCACCCTGGTGAGTAACGAGACCACGTCAAAACTCACCAGGATATCTGAGTCTTTCAGCTTGAAGTTCTCGAGACGTTTTACGAAATCCATAGAATTACGAACGTGATGAGGGCATTTACCCACGTAAGGGCTTAGTAGTTCTGCCAGGTATTTGACCAGAAAATATGTAGGTGCCCTAACGTTGCTGACAATTGGGCGTAACAGCACCTCATCTCTGTCTACTTTAGAGAGTCCATAAAGTCTTGGCGGTACAGGTCCGTGAGGTGTCAATTTCTTGGCGACACCCTCTGGTAAATCCGCGTCCTTGAGAAGAGCCCTAGTTCTCCACCTTCTTTGTGAGGTCAGCGTTGATCTTCCTGTAAGATTCGCCACTTAGCAGGCTCTTCATCTTCTCAATGTAGTCTTTATGGGAAAGGACAACTGTAGCATTGCCTTTGTCAACTGGTAAGACAACAATCTCAGGCGTCTCAGGTCTCGAATGGCTGCACTCTCCCTGCTGGTAATATTCGACTTCATCGGTTTAGTTCTCGTCAGAGCCTGGCAGGTTTCCCGGCGCACTTCTTCAGCTGCTTCAGGTGGCAGTCGCGCAGCAACATGTTAAACTGCAGTGACGATGTCCGCTACCGGCGTGAACCTAGGCGTGAGCGCAAAATTAAGTCCCTTCTCCAGAACAGAGACTGCATCACCAGTCAGCACAATGTCCGTGAGATTGATGACCGTCTGGCGTGGAGCCTCCAGCGATGGTTTGTCAGAGAGACGAGAAAATTTAGATATCTGACGTTCCGAGACCTTCTTGTGTGCAGCATCGGCGGTCACCCAGGTAACACCATCAATACAGACCCACTTCCCGGAATTAAAATGATTGGCTAGTTGTAGATGTAGTTTAAGTAGTTCCTGGGAGTTGTACTCAAGGCTGCGGCGGGTAAAGTGCACCCTCTCACGAACCAAGGCTAGGCTAGCACGCTTCTTAATTCTCTTACCTGCTGCAGAGTCGATGTGATACGTGACCTTAGCAAAGTTTGGCACAACCTGATCGGCACGACATTTCTTCAGACAGGCAAGAGCACTCAGTAAACGGCTCCTTCGGTGGCGCAGCTTGTCGAATTTCTTCATGCTGCGATACATCTCCTCCCCGTAGAGGTATATGATGTGATTCTTCAACTTCTCCCGGCGCCCTCAGAAGCTCAGTTCGTCAGCGCTTCTGACGATGGCGACATGTCTGATCGCTGAAATATTGTGCCCGTTGGACACTATGGACCAGCAGTACACCTGTGGACTGTTCGAGTAAAAATATGCCGGGAGAAGTTGAAGAATCACAAGAATGACATAGGTGGCATAAAGAGAACGTTGAGTATAGACTGGCTGCCGTTATATCCACGGCTGATTTATTCTAAAGCAGTTGAAAGTGCGCATTCTAGATTGTGCTTTTCCAGAAAACTATAGGACATCAGTCTTTAAGGCACATTCTCAATTCGATCATCCATCAGTTTCAAAAATTTTCACGAATCTGCAAAATCGCGTACGATTTTCGAAAGACACAGAGATGCAGTTAAAAAGTCGAGTAACTTTTTTAATATAATTATAATGCGAACAAAGGGTGTATAGTAACTTGTTAATGAGAATATTGCGACATTAGTACACCGAAATCGTGCTAATTTGAAATCGGTTGCTCCTGAGCACTTTTTTTGTGGATTATGTGTAAGAGTAAAGATTAAAATGCTGTTTTTGATTACTTACGGGGGTTTAGGGTATAGTCAGATGACGCAACACTGTGGAAACATTTCTAAAGTGCCCCTGAAATTGCCACCTATATCCACTCGAACCCAAAATCGTTTAGATTCTGAAACAAACTGTAATTTATGTTATGCATTGTTCTACAAGTTGTGCATGAGCTGGAGCACAATGTAGCTTCCTCATAAATCTATACGAATGTCGGTGTTGAACTTTGTGAAATTTCATCCATACGAAGTTTTAACTCGTTCAAATAGTTTGTTTACGTTCGTAACATCCAAAAATGGCTCTGAGCAATATGGGACTTAACATCTGAGGTCATCAGTCCCCTAGAAATTAGAACTACGTGAACCTAACTAACCTAAGGACATCACACTTATCCATGCCCGAGGCAGAATTCGAACGTGGGACCGTAGCGGTCGCGCGGTTCCAGACTGAAGCGCCTAGAACCGCTCGGCCTCACCAGCCGGCTCGTAACATTCATCAGATACGAAAAGCGCACTATAGATATCAGTAGGAGAAAATGATGAGCGGTTGACAAAGTCCTCAATTTTTGTAAGTGCCCAGACACTAAGTGGGGTGGGGGAAAATGTATTCCCGCTACTGACGTAGAAACCTGTGGGCGCTCTTGGCCCGCGGTATCGGTTTTCGCTACGGGCGACCATCCATTTCATTAAAACTTGAATACTGATAACATTCCGTAATTAATGCTGAAATGCAGAGCCCACAGCGATTGATATAAAAACTGCAACCCTCTTCGCTCCGTCCTATAATGTATACCGAATAAACGGTGACGGAAATTTAACGAACTGCAACGACGGCGAAGTTTGCACGTCTTTCGTCAGTGGAGAATTCTCGCCACCGCTGTAAAAGGGCGTAGTTCCTGTGTTAGAGTTTCGCAAATGTACTGCCTGAAACAAAATAAGTAAAAAAAATAGAATGAAGCAATTAGAAGTGCGAAAGGAAGCGAAATGAAACTTCACAAACTGAGAGGGTATGTAATGTTTTTTTCGTCATCATAAAGTCGAGTTAAAGCAACAAATAGTTTGGCAGTATGACTCCCCTCTGGCGTGGATGCGTCCGCTTATTCGAATGGGGAAGGTGTCATAAGACCCCTGCATACTCTTGCGAGGTCGCCTAGCTAGTGACTATTATAACCGGTCCTGGATATCAATGCTACTGGCGCTACGAAGGCACTGACGTCCGAGCCGATGTCGCACGTGTTCTTTCTGGTGCATATCTGGGGATCCTGTCGGCCAGGGAATCCTTCAACATCACGCCGAGCCAGGATTGTACAACTCGGCACCCCCAGGCACTATGGTGCCCGTGTGTGTGTGTCATCCTAGCGTCTCTCACAATAAAATATCTATTCCGACGATTTTAATATTAAATCAACATTCAGAGCAATGCTGTTTTTGTACACTCAATGCTGTGCTCATTAGACCTCAATTGTTAAGACCTACAGACGGAGTAAATTTGTTCGCAACAAAGCTTTGCCACAAACTATAGGTTCCTTTTTTCTAAACATTTTTGTCTGTACCGGCAGAATTCCACCTATGCAGTGTTTTTGGAGCTATCCCATATAACGTAACAATTTGTCAGTGTAACTTCAGTTACATGTCTTGTATGTAAAGGCAGTCAGGTAAAACCGATCATATGCCACTTGTTTGAACGGGTTGCATATATTCAGGGGCAAATTACCCATCTTCCCCTAAGTTATTGTTACGCTAATTGATTTATGGCTTCCTGGGAGTTGATCATAACCCCTGGGGATAATATAAACCTTCTGAAACACGCATCACCCATCTCCCCTCCACCAGCCCTCTGGCAAATCCCCAATACACCCTAATATCAACACGAGCACACTTTTGATATCAAACTAATTGACTAATTAATTGATCAATTAATTACAGCTGCTCGCTGCTGGAGAATCCCCAGCCCTATTCCGCCTTCCGCTCTTGCCGCCTCTCCTCACCATCTCCAAATTGTCAGGCAAAAGATTCAGTCTGTGCTGAGCTGCTGGAGAGGAAAGACACGTAGTAGTTTATTTTGGGCGCCACCCTGTTGGAAATTGGCGCAAAAATCTCCCCTTCCACCCCCTTGTGGAAAATGCCATGAAACAGTCTGTGCTGAGCTGCTGGACTTGGTGGCGTAAGTATTACTTTGTCCAACAACTGTATGTCCTAATTACACAACTACACTCCTGCAGATTGGAGGTGTTGTCTTGTTGGAAAATGCTCGTGTGTCTGCTCACCTTGATCTGCAGGGATCGACTGAGTTAGTGCACAGTTCCACTAAGCAGAAGATGTCTCGCCTCACACCTTTTGCCCCCTACCTCCACACTCCTCTAAGAAGAAAAATGGCCGGAAAAATCGCTCACACTTTGCTGAGCTGGTGCACAGGAAGGATCCAATGACAAGAAATTCATCGACATTGCAGAGGGAAAACGATATATCGTTTATTTCTGAAATTCAATTTGCATACTAATTCACAGAGGTTGGATCCCCTTATTTGGCGGGAAAAGCTCATCATGCTCTGCTGTTTATTTAATTTTGGAAGATGTAGGTCTTGTGAAATGCAACGAGAATAAGTAATTAAATATATAAACAGATCGCTTTCTTCCAGTTCTGCAAGGAACGCCATCACGAAATCGACGTCAACATATAACACTCACCGCACGTAATTACACTGTTACGGATCGCGTTAAACGTATCTGGCAAAAAACCATCCGATAGGTCTTCCCTCATGCAAATCCACAACGCACTTATTGGACTGCTGCCAACCTTTTGAGTCCCGAGTGCTGGACTGGGAGACGCTTGTCACCTGTGGAGGAATGCGTGATACCGGAATTTGGCTTCCTTTGAAATTTGATACCAGACTCACTATCTCTTTTGTCACCAAACACACACCTTGCACACCAGGTTAGAGGAAGCTGATGCTCTTTGTACTTGCCCTACTGTGCAGATACCGACTAAAATAGTTTAAATACCACCAGCTGGGGACACTGGGAGAAGCAGCCTCCCCAACCATTCTCTTTCCAATCCCCTACATCCCATACCACACTCCCTTCGCCCTTTCCGATTAATCCCTGTGGGAAAAAGCATTAGGTGGCAGCACCTGTCGAACCAAATCTCTCTCCCTCTCACTGTCTGCCTGTCTCTCTCTCATACACACCCCATCCCTCTCTCAAGTGGTTACTTCTTGAGCAGCGAGCGTCTGTTGTGTGACACTGGAAACCCTCTTTTGTGCTGAACAAAGCAGTGCTCATCTGGTAAACCCGCAGCCCCTCCTAAAATTCTGGGCTGTGGATGGTTTAGAAGTAGTCCATTTGCGCTAGCCTCACTCTATCGAATTGACTAATTAATTAAAAGGATACATTCTTTGTTGGATATTTTTTCCTTGCTTCCTACTGATATGTATTAGGACGGATCTGGTGGGAAAGTTTGGGCTATTTGGGATTCTATCACCCAGCCACCTGCTTTTCCAAACCCTACTCTCCCCCTTCTGGATTTTCCTTATATCCTATTAGTGGATATTGTCATAGTTAGGTCATCTGGCGGGAAATCCATTATGTTTTATGTAGCTGAAGACGGTTGTGAGCAATTCGATTTCAGTTGCACATTGTCCTTAAACAATTTGCACTAGACAGGTCAGGGGTTTGAATGGAGTGTGCTCGCAATATGGCTACCGGAAACAATAAATTGATCACTCGGTAATTTGTTGTAGTTATTGAAGACGGTGCTTTATAAAATGATAGCTGTAATTTGAAATTTCGGTGGGAATTTATGGCGTCGTGGTTGTACATATTATCTAAAGATTTACCATCTACTGGTATGGTAACTGTATTTTTTGAAGCACTACTGAATTTCCAATTGGTTCTCTCTACTGCACTAGGAAGAAGAAGGAGGGGAAAGGGTCCAACGTATGACAGGATAGTAACAACAACAAATCCACCTTTATTCAATTGTTCCCTCATACCCCGCCTTACTCGTTCGAGAGGCTCGTGGCGGCTTGCACCTTAAGCCACTGGCTTCATTCTTGCCACTGGCTTTCTCTACCACGTGCCCAGACACTAAGTGGGGTCGTCCTAGAAAACCAACCAAGTATGTATCAATTACAGGTAAAATTATTACTGCAGCACCAATCTGGTGACATTTGACAATCAGCGAAGTATTGGAAATATCTCCTCCTGACGACTGTGCCTATGGAAATATCAGCTTCCCACCTAAATCTATATCATCCTCATGGCTGGACATAATATTCCACATAAAAACTATCATACCCCTTACAACTATCAGTGCGTTTGTAATAACAGTTTTCACGTCAAGCCTATACGTCCCTTATGTCTGAATGTAGTCCCACCCACATAATTTTCTTTGCGTATATCGGAACACTGGCCACAGTACCTTTACATCCCAACACACATACATTTCAGAAAAGCAGTGCGAATACCATCTATATGCGTATAGCGTCAGAAAAATTTATGGTGTGTCTATGCTTACAACAGTTAGGTGTCTCGCTTCTCCTCAGTTATAGGAAATTATTGGTTATTTACGTCTTCCGACCAATCAAATTCGAGAATAACTAAAGGTATTATCAACCAACGCATCTGAAAGGAGCGCATCCTGCCAAGGTTCTGTCAAACAAGTGTTGTAGAGCAAATACGTCATCACACATTGATATGGCACATAGTGGCTATTGGTATATTCCCATTCACAATCTTCCTTTCCGGTTTCGCTGGAATGATGCGCGGTTCAGCAGATGGTACGTATGCTATAGTCTAGTACTGACCTGCACCAGGTTGTTTGAAAGCCACGATGCACCTCTCCTAGAGCCACCACAACATGTAACTACCCTCATACAAGTACGAAACGAGGGTTGCCTTGCCGTCAACTACCTACTTTCAGCTACTGCCTACATCCGAAGATGCATAGATCATCGTAAATAGTTATATTCTTCGAATGTTTATTATGATAGCGAATAAGACAAGTAAGTATTCTCGTAATAAATTTTGTTAATTTGTACATATACATTTACACAAAGGAAACAACTTCTTCTATATTTTTGGTTGGTGTGTTTTTGTAACATCTAACTTAATTATTTTCTTATAATTTACATCTACAGCCAGTAATCTGACACGTACAAATAAAATATGTTCTCGAATTCCAAACCATATCTATTTTTTGTGTAAATTGTAATCTTATGTCCTCAACCGCTATCTCTGTTTCTTCCAGCAATTCTTCTAGATGACAGCATTCAGTGATTTCAGTCTTGCCTCTGATTTCCTGCATAATACTGTTGTTTTGACGCTTAACGTCTTCCTGTGTGTACGTTACCACCACTTCTACCACACATTCTTGCGGTATTTCAATACAGAACTTTACGTTTACTTTTTTGCAAACGAGTGGTAATAAAAATGTTGTTATGCAGATGATTCTGAGCTGCGCGAACGCTTTATTTGTTGCTAAATGCACAAGGTCCAGTCCACTGCACTTATAGGCAATGCAACCACCCTATTTAAGCAAATACAGGTGAGAATGGAGTTTTATAAACAGATTTTTCGCCATATACCGTTTTTAAAGCAATATGTAGGGTTTGATTGCGCTTTTGCAGTAGTTTCTTCTCTTTAGAATTGCATTTTATATTCTTTCTTAATAGTACTTGTCTTCACTAGGCTCTCCAGTTTCGGTTTTTTGGCCTCGCTCTCTTCTATTTCTAGTTTTCTTTTCCATACACACGCCCCATTAACTGCACTTAAAGGCGTAATTTTTTTAATGCGGAATGCCTTGCGTCTGTGTGAGACGTTTACTCTTTTTCTTAGGGCTCGTTGAATAATGTTGTTAGCGCGGGATAGCCTCGCGGTCTCATGCACCTTGCCACGGTTCGCGTGACTTCCCCCCGCCGGAGGTTCGAGTCCTTCCTCGGGCATGGGTGTGTGTGCGTGTGTGTGTGTGTGTGTGTGTGTGTGTGTGTGTGTGTGTGTGTGCGTGTGTGTTCTCCTTAGCGTAAGTTAGTTCACGTTAAGTAGTGTGTAAGCCTAGGGACCAATGACAAAAATGTTTCAAATGGCTCTAAGCACTATGGGACTTAACTTCTGAGGTCATCAGTCCCCTATAACTTAGAACTAACCTAAGGACATCACACACATCCATGCCCGAGATAGGATTCGAACCTGTGACCGTAGCGGTCGCGCGGTTCCAGACTGTAGCACCCAGAACCGCTCGGCCACCCCGGCCGGCGGATCAATGACTTCAGCAGTTTGATCGTACAGGAAATTACCACAAATTTACAAAGATTTTCAATAATGTGGTTTGTCGGCACCATTCGAATTCGAAGATATCTATATCTGACTGTATTGTGGAGAACAGTGTCCTGGATTGAGGGAAATGTGTTTCTCCTGCTTTAATACAGCATTTCTGTGTAATACATTGTCTTTCTTTGAGTCAGTGTTAAGAATCTCTTCACGGTTTGCAGGCATGTAATTAAAATTGTATCAAGACAGCGCATAACTAATAAGCTTTTCTCGGTCTTGAGCGTCTGGCCAACTTACTTGCACACCAGTCAATTTTCGGGATTCATATTACCCCCGTAGGCAAACTGCAGAACGTTGTTAAACACCGCACAGCAACTATTCTGATGGGTATTAGTTAGGTGACACTGCGTGGATGTGACTGACATAGAGTACAATGGAGCACATTGTAATCACTGTTTGTAAGAGTTTAAAACATGTTAACAGTTTTGCACATGGCCAAATACACGATACATTCTGCAGTATATTGTAGCCTCCAGGCTGGTAATACCATGCTGTTTAGCCAAGGAGGGCGTAAAAGTTTCTCGTGGTCGCATGTCTGGACACTTTATCAACCTATAAGGTGGTTACTGTTAACTTTATTCACACCGGGTCTCGTAATCTGACATATAAATATCTTATATATATTTACAGTTGGAAATCATTCACGTTAAACAGTCTAATTCAACTGTTTTATCGTTGTCGGCAATCACACCGCTGCTTCTCTGACGGTCTCATTCCCTGTACAAGTCGTGGTTCGATATTAGGTAGTCGCCCATCTCAGTTTTATTAAAAATCACCGTGAAATCTTTCGTTATGTCCAAATCCAAAAGGTAAAAGAGGTCTACACGTAGCTGTGACAATATTCCAGCAGTTTTTCCTTTAGAACATCAATTCTAATATATATGGCATAGGCACAGGATTTTTATACTTCTTCGAAATGGTTTACTCTGCTTCCTTGCCTATTTCATCCAATATTATCCTCTCGCTGTCACATAGCCGCTCCTGTGTAGGACAAATGGTAGCTTCGTCTTGACAACATGTCTTGCAGTCACGAACTTCGAGAAGTTTTACGTAGATAATAGTTGAATGAGCCACACATCTTCTTCTTTAACATTACACATCGTCCTTCTAACTGATCTTGACAGTCCATTTAATTATATATTTTAACTACCAAAATCTTTTCGTACAACAGTTCTGTGACAGGAGTAAGCACATTCAAATTCTTCTTGCTAGGAAGCGTACCATTTTCGGTTCAATATACGTTGTCAGTATCAGAAACAAGATTGTCCAGGCTCCCCAGAAGTAAGTATAAACTGAAGCGTTCGTCGGTTGGTCTCATTCTCCTCTCTAATAGCTGAGACATGTTAAGCACTGTGGAGGAAGCCATGTTGACTTATTCAACTACCACAGAATGTTCGGTAGCTGCTGTCAAGCCTTCTTTTATATTCTAAGGATCCAAGATGGAAGAACTTTCGTTCACGTGACCTTCCGGTCATACATTCCAACTTTCGATTGTATTTGCAATCCAACTGTAAACCCCTAGCCAAACTGCGCTATTTTCAGTGCAAGGTGTAATAAGAATACCCTAAATTGACTGATATGCAAGTAAGTTTGCCAGACTCTCCCGACCGAGAAAAGCTTATTAGTTATAAACTGCCTGCATACAGTTTTAATTATCTACATGTGAACTATGGAGAGGCTCTTAACACTGACTCAGACAAAGACAGCGCAAGTATTGTACAGAAGTGCTATATTGAAACACTCTTAGGACATAGATATCGCCGAATTAGGATTGGTACCCACAAACAGTCGACCGTAGTGGCCGAGTGGTTCTGGGCGCTACAGTCTGGAACCGCGCTACCGCTACGGTCGCAGGTTCGAATCCTGCCTCGGGCATGGATGTGTGTGATGTCCTTAGGTTAGTTAGGGTTAAGTAGTTCTAAGTTCTAGGGGACTGATGACCTCAGCAGTTAAGTCCCATAGTGCTCAGAGCCATTTGAACCATTTTAACCCACAAACAATGTTATTCCACAAGTCCCAAGAAAAACAGTCACACACAGACTTAAGTCGTCCCCCATTAAAGAAATTACGCCCTTAATTGCAGTTAACGTGGTTTGCATATGAAAAAAACTGGAACTGGAAGAGACCGAAGGCAAAAAACGAAAACTGGTGTACATAACCAACATAACTGTCATAAAGGAAAAATATAAATTGCAATTTTAAACAGAAGAAGCTACTGCAAATGCGCAGCCAAAGCTTACATATTGCTTTAAAACGGTGTATGACGAAGTACGGCTACCACAGGGGAATGTAAAATATATGCATTTACTGTTAATATGTTGGAATCCTGGCCGAAAAGGATGAATTGGAGCATGTTCACTACGCTAAAGAATACACGAAAAATGTGTTTATAAAGCTTTATTCTCACCTGGACCTGCTTAAAAAGGATGGTTACGTTATCTCTAAGTGTGGTGGACGGAATGTAGTGCATTTAGCATCAGAACAAGCGTTTGCAGAATTCAAAATCATCGGCATAACAACATTTAATGACCACTCTTTTGCAAAAGATGTAAGCGTGTTCTGCACGGAAATTCCAGAAGAATATGCGGCAGAAGAACTGGTAACGTACACCCAGGAAGATGTTAAGCGTCGTTACGGTGCATTATGCAGGAAATCAGAGGCAAGACTGAAATTGCCGAATGCTGTCATCTGGAAGAATTGCTGGAAAAAACAGAGGTAATTGTTAAAGCCACAAAATATGTAGATTACTCAAAAAATTAGATATATTTTGGAATTAGAGAAGATACATTCTTTGTATCTATTAAATTATTGGCTGTAGAATGAATTAGAAGAGTCCAATTTAGATTTAAATTATAAGAAAATAACTAAGTTGACTGTTATTAAAACCACACCAACGAAAACCATAGAAAGAGATTTTCTGTGTGTAAGTGTATATGTAGAATTTAATAAAACCTTTTTCGAGAATATTTGCTTGTCTTATTTATTAACTCAATAAAAATCCTAAGAATATCCCTATTTTGGATGATCTATGTGCATATATTTCGGATACGGGTAGTGGGTAGTTGGATGTTATTGAAAAGTATTTGAAAGTAGATAGCTGAAGGCAAGGCAACTCTTATTTCCTACCTATATGAGGGTAGTTGCATGTTTGCTTGTGTATATAAAAACCATTCCATTCTGTTTGTCTCTCAGCTGTGGTGGCTCTAAGCAGCGGAAGTGCAGTGAGGGTTTTAAACAGCTTGGTGCAGGTCAGTTCTGGTATCCAAAATTCGTACCATCCATTGTACCGTTAATCATTCCAACGATACCGCAAGGACACATAGTGGACCGGAACCTACCAATAGCCACTATCTATCACATCATTGTATGATGACACAGCACTCATGATGAAATCTGGAGGCCGATCCATTTATTTACGAGATCCCAAGAGCTGAGTATTGTTCTCGATTCTGATTGGCTGAAAGACTTACATATTAAATCATTTCTTGGAAATGGAGAAATAGAGACATCTCATGGGGGTGATAGGTTTCGCGGGCGAGGGCTGAGGTGATGTTTTAGTAGAAGTTAGGTGGACCATTCTAATTTACTCTTCATACATTAAGTATGTCAGTTCGTCCTGCTCTTGCATACGACGATGTAACATAAATAAAAGACGCAAATGCTTTTTAATTGTGATTATGCCCTTTAGTCCTTGACAAGTATGTGATAACGATGATGTGGCGGGAGGATTTTGCTATTGTGAAGCTTCGACAGGCCGTGCGAAAATACACGCAGCTGGTGTGAATGTGGACATACCATAATTTTTCGTACGCTATGCCCCTATAAATGACCAACGCGCTACTTGTTGGGAATGCTACGATATAGGAACGTAAAATTACTGTGGTTAGTGTTCCTACATATCACCAGACATGTGTGAGAAGTGATCAGACTACTATTCCTGTAAAAAATTACGTATGTTTAGCTGTAAGTGGAAGATAGATTTGAGGTGGGGAATTGTGATTTCAACGCATTAACGTCTGTATTCAACTGCAAGTGGTGACAGATGAGTTTTGTAAACTACTGCACAATATACCAATGAAAGGGTTCAATTGGATCTGATGTAGTATGCAAACAGGGTAGTCAATACCGCTGTAACGTGATGGATACGCAGAACGTCCTCTTATCGGTTCTGCTAAGCAGACCTTCACATCTTCTTTGTCCCGCTATCGACTAGGGTGTTTATTACAGTACACTAACCCATAACACTGATGTCTTTCCAACCCTTTAGTCCAGGGTACCGCTGTTGATTACCACATAGTACCGAACGACTGTGCTAAACAACACTTCGTTGAGAGAGCCTTGGCGGGATGCAGCATCTTCCAGAATAGCTGATTTAAAATATCTGCAGTCTGTTCTCGAATCCGATAGACCGGAAGACTTAGCGTAAACGTCAAATAATGTCAAAAATACGTAGTAGCAAGATGTTATACTACCACAACATGTGGTTTCCGTTCTGTCTAGCTGTTGACAGTTGAGATTTCAGCATCGGATGTGAGGTATTCCAGGAAGAATCAGTGGAAGGAGCGATATGTTAAACAGACAAGAGTCTGACTACAGTATTTCTGAAAAAGTGTCACACGGTACTGTGTATCGCTTGAAAAAGTTCCGGCTGTATCAGGAGCGTCGCGAAGTGACTGTGCTGTCCTTTCATAAGGCTGCTAGTTTTCTGCATTATAGTGGATTTCTTGAACATCATCTTATGCGCTGGGGAATGTTTTTGCAGTAATTCAGTTATAACAAGTATACAAAAGGAGCTGTAAACTGCATCGCTGACGCACTGTCATATCTACCTGTTGGGAGAGAGAACAGTGATGAGGAAGGAGTAAATGAAAAGTGTCAAGAAAGGAGTAGAAGGGGAAATGGAGATTTGTGCCGTCTGTAGGGACATGCGACGAGCGTAAAATGACGACCCAGAAATGGAAAACATAAAAAAAAATTTTAGTAGTAACGTTTACGAAAGATACTTTGATACTATAGCATTTATAACGCTGTTCTGTTTCGTAGGAAGGATGAAAAAACGGAAATGTGGGAACTGTGTTTCCGGAACACTACGTAGAACAGGTGACTGACTACGTCACCTCTATTACGGGCATTAGGGGCGCAAAAGTGTGTGGAAGTCATTGAGGAGTATATGTACGTAAACAACCTAGCCAGACAGATGTACGCTGTTGGTCGCATGTGGCAAAAGCCAGCGGATGAAAAGACGCTCTAGGGAGAAATGCAAACTTCACGGCGTGTCTTTTTAAAGTAAGTGCCGTTTTTAAATAAAGAAACCTGTACTTTCCTACATCAATTGTTTTCTGAATGCCTGTACTTTAATCTAATTTCCTAAATAATTCCCACCAATATTACAGAACTTACGATATCTTACAACTAGTCTTTGAATAACATCCTTGTAAAAATCTGTCACCTGAGCATTAGTTCAGATAATTTAAACGTTCCTTAACAATGGCATGTAGCGCACTTTTTGGCACTTATAAGCGATGTGATAATACAGAAACGGGTGAGAGCTAGATACGGCCTCTCTAACGTGCGTAACGAAGAATGAAGTGGGGGTCTTCAGTCATCGCTGACGGTTCAGTGGAGAAAGTTTATGAGAAAGTGAGAGAGAACAGATGCTTCACGCTTCCGACGTTATGCGACCAGTTTCTTCAAGTGTTAAGAAGTGTGATTTATGCAATTATTACAGACATTTTAAATCATCAAACGTTATGTTCAGGCAGCAAATTTCTGCAAGGATGGTGACTCCAAGGTGTTTGTACGATATGATAACTGCCTTAATATTGCTGGGAAATACGTAGAAAAGTAGATTAAAGTGCATGGTTTTATGTAAAAATGAAATTCTAAGAAAATTCTACATGTTTTATTTTTGTTTTGTAAGCGTACTAACTTATAAAACACGCCACGTATTATCTGTAGCAGAGTTAGCGAACTATTCTCTGTACACAATTTGGGACCGCTCTCAGTTATTTATGGTGAAATGAAGTATATGTCTGCGATCATTGGTGTATTTTCAAAGTTTATTAGATTGTACCCGATACCGAAGGCTAATAGCGAAACTCTGATCACCAAACTCGAAAATGGTTTCTTTGCCAAAGCACTAAAGCCAGAGAGGCTGTTGTCTGACAGTGGATCACAATTTACTTCAAATATGTGGAAATATTTCATGAACAATCATGAAATCAAACACATAAATACATCAGTATGCCACCTGGAAGTAACCCATCTCAACGCTATATGCGAGAAATTGGCTGCTTGTCCAGGATGTATGCAAGCAATGAACATTCTTAGTTGACGTAGTTTATACAGTCATTTGAGGATGTTCTAAATAGTGTTAAAAGCAATGCCACGAGGGTACTCCGCATGAAGTAATGATGGAAAGCAAAGCGAAGTTTTTGCTTGAATTTTCACGACAGCTGAAAGAGATGAGGCAGTAAAGATTCACATGAAGGAGATGGCGAACAAAAAAGGAGGTATCGTGAGCACTGCAAGAAAATTAAGCTCGAGACTGGGGACAAAGTCAAGACCATGGAAAAATATAGCGAATATAAAATCTCTGAACTGTAGTATGGGCCATTTGGTGTCGAGGATATTTCACACACCAGTGCTTATAGGGTCAAGTAACTTGTAAGTACAAAATTACAGGGGCTACGACACTTGACAGAGCACGGTTATACATAGAAAAAGAAAAATGAAAAATTTGTGTGCTAATAAATGTTCTGTTATTCGTAGTTTTTTAAAATTTAATGGTTATTTCTGGTTTGTGTAAGAGTTTGTACTGATGAATTTTAGGTGTACATAATTAAGTATGCAGTATAAATTTAGTACAAGGAGGAATTAAATACTGGCCACCCAAATATGTTGTTTAGAATTCGACAATATGTAAGCAATTTCATCGTTTATGATAGTAAGGAATTTAAATTGGACTGTACATAAGGCTTCGGGGGGGGGGGGGGGGGAATTTAAAGGAATTGTTTAAATGTGTAAATTGTATTATTCTAGATGGGTTTCTCATATGATATATAAAGTTTAAATACAATTATTTCCAACACAAAATATTGAGTGTGGAGGTCATCAGCCTTTATTAAAATATTAACTGTTTTTGGGAGTAAAACATGTAGTTGTGTATAAAGTACATGCAAAGTTTTTTGGTTGTATTTGAGTAGGCAATTTTTATTTTTGAAGGGTCTTCAGTATATTTATTAAATTGTATTATTGTGCAAATAAGAATCAATATGTGATGAATTTATGATGAATCTGGTCTTCAGTATGTTTATAAGAGTAAATTTTGGGAATAAATGGTATTATCGTGCGAATGTGAATGAATATGTGAATATGTGGTGAGTTAAATAGAGATAAATGGGAGAATTTTGTCCCGAATATTTTATTTATTTATTTATTTATTTAACCTGATCAGATTAGGGCCATCAGGCCCTCTCTTACATCGGACCAGTGTTTCACACATGCAGCATTTCACACATGAGAGTTACATCATGAACATAGTATAAATGAGAAAATTAGCTTACTCTAGTGACAATATGAATAAAGAGTAGTGACTAAGACCTAATAAAGTAAATGCGGAAGTATTTTTACAACAGTTGCTATACATACAGATTATGATAAAAGCAATAATAATAACAGTAAAACAAAAAAACAAATAATAATGATGAATATGACTAAGACCTAATAAAGTAAATGCTGGCAGTATTTTTACATCAGGTGCTATACGTACAGATTATGGTGAAAGCAATAATAATAACAGTAAAAAAAAAATCAAATAATAATGACAAACATGAGAAAGAGTGGCAATAATAATGAAGGTTTGTGCAGATGTACATTAATATATTGGTGTGTAAAGTAGATGTTTACTAGTATAGCGAGTTTTGGGTAAGGGAGGTTTAAGGAGGGGAAGAGAGGGAAGTAATGAGGTGAAGTGCACTCATGTACAGAGGAAGGCATTACTGTTGCTTAAGTAGATACGTCATTAACTGTTTTTTGAAGCCGGTCATGTTTTTAAGTTCTCTAACATAACGAGGGAGGTTATTCCAGAGTCGGGTTCCCGCTACTGTAAAGGACTTGGAGAAGGTGACTGAGCGATGCAGTGGAACGGAGAGGATTTTATTATGATGGGAACGTGTGTTTCTGTCATGTTGTTCCGACATGAGTGTTAGGGAAGAGGAGAGATATGAGGGACAGTGTACATTTATAAGGCAGTAGATGAGACAGAGTGTATGGAAATCTCTGCGTTTGTCTGCACGCAGCCAGGACAATTTTGCATATGCTGGTGAAATGTGATCAAAAAGTCGAACGTCACAGATATATCGGACGCAGGCATTCGTGACCAGTTCTAGACGTCGGGAATTTTCCTGAGAGAGGCCTTGTAGGATAATATCGCTGCAGTCAATGATTGGGAGTATAAGCGTTTGTACTAATTTCTTTTTCAGATCGAAAGGGAAGAGTTTTTTATATTTTTGTAGGACATGAAGGGATGCTGATGCTTTTTTGCACACTGCAGTTACGTGCTCTGTCCAATTTAGATTTTCATCAATTATTACTCCCAAACTCTTTGCTGATGGCGAGAAGTTAATATTTGTTCCATTTAGGATAAGAGGTGGTACGGATTCCCGATGTTTTGGGCTAATGAGCTTAGAGTGACCAACAAGTACCGCTTGGGTTTTAGATGGGTTTAGTTTTAGACCTATATCCTGTGCCCAGTTTGACAGCGCATCGAGGTCAGTATTGAAATTTTCAATAGCTTTCTTGAGATTGCTTGGTTTCGCACTTAGATACAACTGAAGGTCATCAGCATACATATGGTATTTGCAATAGGTCAGGACCGATGACACATCGTTGACATAAAGAGAGAAGAGTATAGGACCTAATACTGAGCCTTGGGGAACGCCTGACACTACCTGCCGCCATTGTGATTTTATATCGCCAGACAGGACGCGTTGCTGACGAGACATCATGTATGAGCGAAACCATTGCATTGCGCTTTGTGAGAAATTTAGACCGCTAAGTTTGGCTAGTAAGATGTCAAAGTCGACAGTATCAAATGCTTTGCTGAAATCTAAGAAGCAAATAATAGTCGCTTCTTGTCTGTCCATGGCAAGTTTCAGGTCATCTGTCACCTTTATCAGAGCGGATGTTGTGCTTCGATGTTTACGGAAACCTGATTGGTATTCGTCTAGCAGGTTGTTAGTAGTTAGGTAGTTGGTGAACTGGTCATGAACTATATATTCTAAGGCCTTTGATAGTGCAGGAAGAAGGCAGATGGGGCGGTAGTCAGAGGCTGCTGTGGCGATGTCCTTTTTAGGCAGTGGCTTAATTTGTCCCAGTTTCCAGGCCTCAGGGAAAACACTTGTGATTAATGAATCGTTGAAAATGTCTGTTATAGAGGGCAGTAGTTGGTCAATAATAAGTTTTACCATCTGGATAGTGATACCATCATGTCCAGTAGATGCTGATCTAATCCGCATTATGGCTTTCTTGACAGTACTGCAAGTGACGTGCTGTAGATAGAATTTTTCTTTGCTACAGTCGTTCATCCCAATGAAGTAATCAATGATTCTCTGTTTTTTTTTGCGGATCAATTTTGGTTGCAGGTAATGTGAAGAATCGGTTTAGTTCTTCAGCTGGGACCATGGGATTTTCTGCAACTTTTATTTTGCCTAAACCGAGACTACGGAGATTTTTCCACAGGATAGCTGGTCTACATCTATTGTCAGCTAATGTACGGGCATGTCTGAGCTTAGCGTTTCTCACCGCTTGACTGACTTTGTTTCGTTTCTGCTTGTATACAGCGTGATTTTCAGGTGTAGGGTGTATCTTGTATGCTCGATGTGCAGCATCTCTGAGATTCATGAGCTGTTTTAGTTCATCAGTCAGCCAAGGTGCAGGTTGCCTTTTTACTTTTCTGGTCTTTATTGGAGCATATTTGTCATATAGCTGAGTAATTTTGTTAGTGAAATCGTGGAGTTTGTCGTTTATGTCCATGAGGGGAGTAGAAGTCATCCCCCAAACTATTTTTTGTGCCTCAGTTTCGAGTTCAGGCAAATTTATGCGTTTGAGGTCTCGGTATGTAGACAGTTTTTGTTTCTTTCTAGGGCATTCTAGTGAATACGTCATGGAAATGATGTCATGGGCAGACATGCCAGGCACAGATATTTGAGAGGTGCGGATTATTCTGATCGGAGATTTCGTTGCGAATATATCTATGAACGTGTGACTGGTAGTCGTGTGATGAGTAGGTGCCAGCTGAAGTAGCGTCATATTTGAGGAAGAAAGCATCCTCTTAAATTTCCCAGTGGAAGGACTATTGCACAGAAAATTAATGTTAGTGTCACCAGCTATAATTACATGTTCATATGACGATTCGAGACTAGAGAGGGCAGTTTCGAAGCAGGCGAACCCACCTACTTTAGGAGGTTTGTAAAGGACACATATTAAGCACTTTCTGTTAAGTGATTTGATCTCTATGAACATATATTCCACTTGTTTATCTACATTGTTGTCGGATGTGTATAGTACTGTAGGTGACAAATCAGAGCGTATGTACGCCCCTACTCCGCCCCCTCGTCTGTTGCATCTGTCGTGCCTGAGAAAGATTTAGCCATCTAGGTTTACGGAAGTTGTAGGAATACTTGGTTTGAGCCAAGTTTCTGACAAAAGTATTACGTGTATATCAGCAGCTTGAAATATATTTTAGTTCTTATGTAAGGTTTCTTATAAGATACGGTAAAAATCATCCTTCAGTACTGATGGTGGCAGTGGATTGATGCATGTTTCAGTGCAGTAGGCGACCAATAGAGTCGTGAGTCTCTGCAGAGGCGGATGGAGTGCGAAAAGACTCAATTTCGACGTCAGAACACTGACTGTGTGCTCTGTAAAAAAAAAAAAAAAAAAAGAAAAAATCGTGATAGTGAAGCGCTACTATGAAACAGTCAAAGCAAAAAGTTCATATTAAATGGCGCAACAGAGCTAAAAACTAGAGAATCTCTTTAAACATAAACGTAACGTGTTTATTTGGCGATTTATGTGATATGCCGTAATTTAATTAGGGCTAGCTTCAGAATCAATTTATGCCAATAATATATGGTGCAACATGTCCTAGGATGTGCATACTATTTCAGTTACCAACACAAATATTCTTACACTATGTTCACACATGAAAACAGTTTATTTTGTTTAATAAGTTATGTTTGCTAAGTAATGAAGTCAAATTTTGATGCAGCTTAATGTGCGAAGTTAACAACCTAAAGTACTATAGTACGTGGAAGTGTGTAACATTACACATTTGTAGGGGAGTTACCTGGCTGCAGAACTGGCAGGAGGTAACGAAAATTTGCTTGTGCAGCTGAGTGCTAACTGTCGAGGTCAGGTCAAGGGCACAGCATGGCTGCCCCAGTTGCCAGAGGACAGAACATGCACACGAAATGACAGATTTTAAGGCAGTCTGAAATTTGACTACTTACAACTATTACAAATTCAGTAAAATATTACATTTACGAAATAAAACAAATTTTAATACAGCTGCGACCTCATAAAATTGAGGTGCACTCAGTAAACAATAAATTTTCTACATCTTAAAAACCACAATAGTTAATATTTTACAATCACTAAACATTTTCATGGTAAACCTTGAAATTAACAACTTTTAACACTTCACACGATTTCAACAAACAGTGACTTGGATGAAAGGATAGTGCTATGGCTATCACCCATGGAAGCTACATATCTGTATCTATTTTATTTGCTAATTTATTACACTCCAATATCCCCTTCATTATGAAAATATCTGTCAGAACATTATATCCTCCACAAGAACACAGTAACTGAATGCAACAATAATACCTCATACATTGTGTTATTATTTAATGAATATACTACGATTCATGCCAATAACTTCATTAAAATACGCTTAAAATTGGTATTCAGAAAAGAAGCAATTTAAAAGCGGTCAATTGCAAGTGTTAACTGACACCACCATTGAAAAGAGGCTAATAGGTGCTCTATCGAGCAATCATAATTAACTGTTTAAAGAGTATTTAACAACATTTTATTCTCATTCAAAGTGAGTGCATGTATACAAGAATTCTGGTTAATTTATTTATAAACAACCTATGTTTATAACATTCTTTTTATGAAATGTAATTATATTAGTTTAGTGAGGAAAGTGTTGGAGCATAAGAACGATGTATTTTGGTAGGAGAGAAGGCAGTGATAGATCCCTACTGGAGTCATGTGTAGACAAACTCTTTTTGAGTGGTGCACTCAAGCGAGCAATACAAGAATACTTCGTGCCGAGTTCTGGAAGATGGCAGACCTGCCTGGCTAATGTGTGAGATTTCATGTGGATCATTCATTTTGGGTAGTGAATGACTGCTAGAAAACTTTAACTTCTGAAAGGACTTTAATTTTCGCGAGGTTCAAATGAAATCCAGGGTAGAACCTTAACTTTTCTGCTTCCATTATGGAATAGAGACTAGACGGACTATGCGTTCCTACTCGTTCTCTCTCATGGTTTAATGCGTAAATCGTCTTTCAGAACTCAGAATCATTTTGAGCTGGCGAATATTTTGTGTATTGTAACCACTACCAAATAGATTTAGTTTTCCGTGCACCTTCGATGACTATTTAGCTTGGGCACTCTGATACCATTCTTGTAAGACACTTAACACAAGTTTATTGCATTCTAATAGGGTTATTTTTCTTGATGTTTTGTAGTTGGTAATTGTGTGACCACTTTCTGTTATTTGAGAAGGATTATTTGAATAAACATTATCCAGCATAACTCTCTAGTGGCGCCTACATCAATTTCAAACGTTATAATCATCATCATCAACATTGTCATCATCACTAGCACCATCATCATCTGCCTGTTGGATTAGGCTGTTACCTGTTCTGAACTCAGATACAAATTCGCTCCTATTTTTTGCAAGATCTTCCGGTATATCTTTTTCCATTCGACCAGTAATTCGGTAACTTCGGGGAATTCTGTGACCTTTCATTCTCATGAGGTGCTGTTTCCAATCATCACAATATTTTTGAATTTTTTAATTCATACTGAAAATAATAAATTCTACTTTGATGTCTTCATTTCTTGTCATGTCTCTCTTTGTGCAGCCCTTTGTTTTTTAGGAACCTCATTCCTCGTGTTCGTACTTCATTTATTTACTTCTTTTGTGCTAATCCAGCTTTCGCTTCCATAGGATAACATATTAACCGCCATCGCTTTATAGAATTTCATAATCGTCTCCTCTTATGGCCTAATGGGCTGCTAATCGTAACATAACAACTTGGAATTTGTGTATTTGGTTTTCAGTATCAGAGTCGAAACCAAAACTTATACTTTAGCCTTAACTAGAAATTTGGGGGACTGAATTATTGAAAACAATTTTTGATCTGACTGAATGTTTTCATCAGAATGCCATTGTTTTTGTTTTATACTAGAAGTTTTCCAGTTTGGGATTCAATTTTCATTATTTTGAATAATAATAATAATATCATCTGCAAACAGAAGTACTTTAGGTATTACTCATTCGTTTCCTTAATTCCTTCGTTTACTTTAGGTTTTCATTTACGAAGTGTGAATTAAATGAAATAGTAAAAAATGTAGGTGGTAGTCCACACACTTGTATAACATCTTGGTTAATGATTATTTCTTCTAATCGATTCCTACCTGTGGTTATTACAACACGTATGTTTTTGTAAAGACTATTCGCCACTTCTATTAGGTGACACGGATATACACTTTTAGACATAATATTCCACAGGCGGGCCAGCCGGAGTGGCCGTGCGGTTCCTGGCGCTACAATCTGTAGCCGAGTGACCGCTACGGTTGCAGGTTCAAATCCTGCCTCGGGCATGGATGTGTGTGATGTCCTTAGGTTAGTTAGGTTTAATTAGTTCTAAATTCTAGGCGACTGATGACCTCAGAAGTTAAGTCACATAGAGTTCAGAGCCATTTGAACCATTCCACAGGCTATCGCAACTCACATCGCCAAAAGCCTTACCAAGGTCTATGAAGTCCTTATGCTTTTCTGTATTAAATTCTATGTTTTTTTCTGGGTAGTATTTTTAATTGAAACAGATTGTTTGTGGATGAATGACCTGATCTAAATCCATTTTGATCTTCAGATATAATAGCCTTATGTGGGTATTGATTATCTTAGTATAACTTGCAGACAGTGTTTAGAAAACTGACATCACGATAATCTTGACAGTCATTACGTTTTCCTTTCTTGAAAAGGGAGATTACTTTTTCTGTATACTAAGGGTGTAGTATCTTGCAGTTCGTCTAACATTCGTCTATTAATTGTAAGTGTCTATCATGTGATAACCCTCCATATTTGCAAATGGTTCAAATGGCTCTGAGCACTATGGGACTCAACTGCTGTGGTCATTAGTCCCCTAGAACTTAGAACTACTTAAACCTAACTAACCTAAGGACATCACACACACCCATGCCCGAGGCAGGATTCGAACCTGCGACCGTAGCAGCAGCGCGGCTCCAGACTGGCGCGCCTAGAACCGCACGGCCACTGTGGCCGGCCCATATTTGCATTTATTCCATCCATTCCAGTAGCTTTCTGTTCTTCATGGCTTTCAAAGCCTCTTGTAGCTTCTCCATAGTAATTGAATTTCCTGTTACCATTTACATACTTTCTCCACTGTCATCTTCGCCATTCTGGGTAAACCAAAAATTTGTATAATGTCTTACCCATTGTTCATTGGTTATAATGTTCAGTGAGTCATTGTCCTTTTCTTCCTCGTTAATAGCTTTCATGACATTGTATGCACATTGATATCTATCTGATAGGTCGATTTCTAAGACGCTTGTGAACTTGTCTCACGATTTTGTTACGTGCTTTGTGCACTATTTGTTTCACAGCGCTCCTTTTTGTTTTGTACGTTACCCAGTCAGGTCTTTTGTCTGTAGAACCATCAGATAAGCTTAGTATTTTTCTCTAATGGCTTCTTTAATTTCTGTGTTCCAATTTCTGAATTGTTTTTCCCAATCTGTTTCCGTCCTTCTACCAACAGCTTCTGAGACTTCTTCGATGATGGATCTCTTGGTATTATCCCGTTCTATGTCAATGTGTCTATTAACTGAGGCAAGTGAAGCAAGTTTTCCTTGGAGTGTGTACAGATGAAGTTTTCTAATGCTATATTCAGACAAGAGATTACTGGAACATCTCATGTTGTGGCTTCTTGTGGAGTTTCTTTGTTTCCATCCATTTTGATAGTAGCTTTGTGTTACTGCCTGAAAGGACGTGATCGTCACCTACGTCACTTCCTCTATGAAAACGTATATCTAGCATAAGATTCTCCATTTTATCACTAATTAATACATAATCATCACAGACCTGCATCCTCGCACACTCCATGTAAACTTGTGAATGTCTTTCTTTCCGTTAAATGTGTTAGTATTTTTAAAATTATTAAAAGAAACAAACTGGAGCAGTTCCAGCTCATTACTATTAAGAGTATTTTTCTGCAAACGGTCTTAACATTCCTGGTATAGGTTTGTTTCCAACCCTTGGGTTAACATCGCGAGGATGATCACACGCTCTGTCTTCTTAATTTTATTCACTTCTTTCTGAAAATCATCATAAAATGTGTCAGAATCATCCTTCCTCCGCTCCTCTGGGCAGGACGCACGTGTATCTGTTTGATGACCTCTTGAAATTTGAAATCTGACTGTTACTATTCTTTCATTTATGTAGCTGTATTCACGAATCTTTCCTCTCCATTTATCATTGACTAAAACTGCTACTCCTGTACTACCTCGATTTGTTTGTGGCACGCCACTATATGCCATCGAGTAGTTAGTCAAATCGTTTGCTGCTTTTAGTTTTTTCTTAGTTTCTGTTTAGTGGTGCAATATCTACTTTCCTGACTTTGAGTACTTCATTTAAGCCTATCTCTTTGCTGGTCAGTCCTCAAACATCCCATGATGTCAGACACATATAATTCGTAATGTCAAATCATTTGTCCTTTAAGATTTTGCGGTTGTCACTAGTTAACCGAGTCTTGCACCCGAGGCTGTTCTTGGGTTTGGCAGCAATTTTATAATTCTCTGGCTGCGTAACGGGCGCTGCACGGGTTAAGTCACGCAACAGTGCTGATAATTCTACTTATTGCGATCTGCCTCATTTCCTGTTGGGTTTGTGTACCTTAAAGAAGCTGGCTTCACTGTGCCTCTAGAGCCATTTATTAATTATTCACTCTTAACGTTAATAATGATATTAGCATTAATGTTAACATTTATTAATTATTCATTTACATTTTATTTAATATTACTGATTATTTCGATAATTTGCAATTCTAGCCAATGCGTAAGCTATTTGATTGCAGGATCACAGCTACAGGTCAGCGACTTAGCTGCTGAACGTGAAAGCAAACGTGTACGACTCGACCCATTGACTTTGTCGAACTATTCTTTTTTACAAAGCCGTCCATAGCCAGTTATCTAAGGTACAAGAAACTGCAGGTAAAGTCGCAAGTTGAACCAGTGATTCTGTTTATCAGTAATCCATTCGTTTCATTTGACATTACTGAACTGGGGGGTGAGGGTGGATATGTGAAATCTTTGGAAATTGGAATTTTGAAAAATCAGAAATGGAAAATTTAGATCTTCAAGAAATTATGTCTTTGAAATCATGTTTTGCAACTTCAAGCATTTTATGGACTCTTGTGGACAGGCATAAATTTCCCACGATGGTTAGTGTTGTTTCAAAAACTTATTCTTGTTTTGGCTCGACATATCTCTGCAGGGTCACATTTTCATCTATGAGCATCATAAACAGTAAATGACGATCCAGCCTGACCGACTCATACGTAAACAAAACACTAACCACAGCTTGTTCCAGCTATACAACAGATTTTCCTGAACATGCAGCGAAAATGCAAAACAAAGGCAGCGTCTACACAACATTAGACATGAGTATAGTGTGCCCGACCACATAATGAAGTTGGGCTGCATTGGCGCACATAGTTGTTGGAGACATATGCTACGTGCGGAGGAGCATTCTCCTGCTGCAAAATATCACCACGATTTTGGCACGTGAGATGTAACGCAATAGGACGCATTATGTCCGTGACGTACCGTAACGCCGTCGGAGTTCTCTCAGTCACTACCTGCAATGAGCTGAACTCATGACGCCACATCACGACGCGACGACTAACGTCGCTGTGACTGCATAACACTGGAAGAATGGCATTTCTTCTCAGCCACCGCCGCACTCGCCGACGATGTTCATTCGCGACATACGGAACCACGATTCACTGCTGAACACGACACGACGCCATTCCTTAGAACACTCCACGTCACGGCACCACTTCACAAGCAGCCGTTTGTGCATTGTTTTTAATGCATAAAATATTATCCACTCCCTCAGCTTCCAGCGCCACTGCAAAAGCCGCATCAGAGTCATGG
The DNA here is from genome assembly GCF_023864345.2 of Schistocerca serialis cubense. Lineage (NCBI taxonomy): Eukaryota > Metazoa > Arthropoda > Insecta > Orthoptera > Acrididae > Schistocerca > Schistocerca serialis. The sequence continues at coordinate 423,540,739 of NC_064641.1, forward strand.
CCTGGGGAAGAAGGTATTTTCGTAAGGGAATTCTTACTGTACTCGTAAAGCACCAAGTATTGTCACTGGCACTTAGGAGTTCCTCGACGAATGAGAACTTTATTTTTTACCATGGACTGCGGGAGAGGAAACTTACCATCAGTTTTAATAACATGCAGGCACATGAAAATGACTATCAGCAACCAAATAACATAATAATAACGAATTAATGTTTCTTTTCCTGTGGATTTTAACTTAACATACTAAAAAGTGCTTTTGTAACGCTCAAACAGTTGCGCGTTTATGCTTTTCTATCATCATGGAAATTATTTTAAAGCTAACAACACATATAAAAGCATGCTGTCAGACAAATCCTAGAAGTAATCGATGTGGTAGTTTTTATGTAAAGCGAAATCCTAAACAATGGTGAAAATACAGGTAATTAAGTGAAACATTTTACTGAAAATAAGTGTAGTTTTTTCGTTATAATGATCTAAAAATTATTAGCCAAATTGACTCTTTTTCCCTCCATTTCATGCAGAACTCATACATCTTTTCAAAAAGTTCCCGATTTTGTTTAGTCTTACAATACAACTATAGTTTTGTTACTGTTTCACCCATCAGTAATTATATAGCTGTTGACGGGACGTAGAAGCTCGAACCAATTTATTTATTTATTAACTTTTTTTTTTTTTGAGACGTCAGTCTTCTGACTCTTCCCACGGGGCCCGCCACGGTATCTTCTCCTGTGCAAATCTCTTCATCTCAGAGTAGCACTTGTAACATATGTCTACAATTATTTGCTGGATGTATCCCAGACTCAGTCTTCCTCTGCAGCTTTTATCCTCTGCAGCTCCCTCTGGTACCATGAAAGCTGTTCCTTGATGTTTTAACGGATGTCCTACCATCCTGTCCCTTTTTCTTGTCAGTTTTTCCCATAGATTCCTTGCCTCGCCTGAGAACATCCTCATTCCTTACCTTATAGGTCCATCTAATTTCCAACATTTGTCTGTAGCACCATATTTCAAATGCTTCGATTCTCTTCTGTTCCCGTTTTCCCATAGTCTGTGTTGCACTACCATACAATGCTGTGCTCCAAACTTGCATTATCAGAAATTTCTTCCACAAATTACGACCTATGTTTGATGCCAGTAGACTTTTCTTTGGCAGGAACGCTTTTTTTCCAGTGCTAGTCTGCTTTTCATGTCCTCCTTGCTCCGTCTGTCTAGGTAGCTCAATTTCTCAACTTCATCTTCGCTTTTCTCATTTTCACTACTTCTCATTACTTTCATCCTTCTTCAGTTTAGTCTCAATCTTCATTTTGTGCACATTACACTTTTCATTACATCAGCTGATTCTGTAATTCTTCTTCATTTTCACTCAGGATGGTAATGTCATCAGCGAATCTTGCCATTGATATCCTTTCACCTTGAATATTAATCCCCCTTTAGCACCTTTCTTTCATTCACGTCACTGGTTCTTCGATCTACAGACCGAACAGTACATGCTGGTCTCACACCCATTCTAATACTAGCACCTCGCTCTTGGCCTTCCACTCTTATTGTCCTCTCTTGGTTCTTGTACATATTGTACATTCCCCGTCTGTCTCGATAGTTTACCCCTATTTTCCGAGAATTTCGACCATTTTGCACTATTTGACATTGTTCAACGCTTTTTCCAGGTCTACAAATCCCTTGAATGTATTCCGAATTTTCTTAGTCTTGCTTTCATTACCGATCACCACGTCAGAACTGTCTCTATGGTGTCTTAACCTTGCCTAAGGTCTGAACTGGTAAGGTGATTGTGTATAATTCTGGCACTTGTCGCCTCTCGCAGTCTTTGGAATTGTGTGGATGATGTTTTTCCGAAAGTCACAAGGCATATCACCAGACTTTTAAATTCTACACATCAACGTGAATAATCTTTTTGTTGCCATTTCTCCCAATTATTTTAGAATTTATGGTGGAATGTTATCTATCCCTTCTGCCTTATTTGATTTTAAGTCATCAACAAATCTTTTAAATTCTGATACTAGGTCGCCTGTTTCTTATTGTTCCTAAACATGTATCTCCACTGTTTTAACACCTCTATTTTGAAACTATCTCTTCTTATTGTTTATTTCAGGTTTACAAACTTTAAATGATTTATGTATTGTGACTGACGCAACTGCTTTCCAGTATTGTTTAAAAGAAGATAAAATGCTATGAACAGCATGTAAAAAACTGAGAAGGAGATGCAAGAGCAGGGTAGTTTATGTTTTGAGAAACAAGTTTGTTTCATTAACACCCATTGTTCAATAATCACATCTCAGTACAGGTATTTTACGTTTTGTTTGCTACTTTTCGTATTCGTAACAAAAACTATCTTTCAAGTCAATCAACGGACTCTACATCATGAACTGTATTTATGTGACATTTTTGGATTACTTAACTCTTTCAGCGAGACAGAGTGTCTCGAGCCAGCGTGCTACATTTCAATTGCACCTATGACAAAGCATGTGAAATAAAGAGCGACCTGTCAGCAGCGCAGAAAAAGTTCGCTTAGTAGGCGCGCGTGGCGAACGGCGGCGGTATTGAAATGCATCTCTACTCCGGCCTGGGTTTGTGCCAAATTAACATCCAAAACGTTTTTCATGTCGCTGTCATCGAAATATCGCGGGGAAAAATTGTGTTAATGAAGTACAACCTTCTTTATTTACGTGCATCCTGTCACAACGAATCTCTGAACAAAAACAAAAAAAAAGGCCGATTGCTACTACATGTATATAAACACACCCTATATATATATATATATGTATATATATATATATATATAGGGTGGGTAACTAACTATTGCAACCTAGAATAATTCCGAAAGTATGATAGTAGCTTAAAAGTTTGTGGCACAAATGTAGCATGGGACGACGGGGTTCATAATATGACGCTGGTTTTTTGTTGCTAGGTGGGGTCGCGTCAGGGATATGAAGGTCAGCTTTGAATTTTTAAATAGGATACTATAGTTTGATATTTTCTGATAGCGGCAATCGAGACGAATCCAATGATGTGTAACAGTAAGGTCTATGAAGGTCAACGAAGGTCAAAAAGTGGCATGAACGTCCATTTACAGGTGTTCGAAGTGATGACCATCGGTATCAGTGCAGTGCTGCAATCTTCTTATCACTTCGGCTCTTGAAGCACATGCTCTGACAAGTCTCTCTCGTATATGGTGCAAATAGTAAACATTCACCGAATACGGCGTATCCTTCTAACGTGCCATTGACATGTAAACACCATTCGACGGTTTCGCAATACGACACTAATAGGAACGGTAAGACTAGTATCGTCGAATCAAGTGAATGTGAATGATGTATTCCTTCGAAGAACAAGTCGATATGCTTCTCATTTACAGAGAATCCCAACGAATTTCAGTCAGAACTGGAGAGTTATACGCTGAATGGTATCCTCAACGTAATCACCCTACACTTTGTACGTTTGAATATGTCTATGACAAATTGAGAACAACTGGATCTTTAACGCATCGTAAACATGTCCGGCAAAGAAAAGTTGCTAAAGAGGAAACGGAAAATGGTAGTCTTGCCGCTGGGGTTCGAGATCCTTGTGTTAGTTCGCCTCAAATGGCAAGGGAATCTGGCATGAGCCAGAGTAGTGTTGTTCGAGTTCTGAATCGCCATAAATATCATCCTCACCATATTAGTTTCCACCAAGAATTAAGTGGTACGGATTGTATGCGTCGCCTTTAATTCTGCCGAAGGGCTCCAGATTCAGAGGGATGACACACCTACAGTCACTGACCATGGAAACGTTAATTTGCATAACATGCATTATTGGGTAACTGAAAGTCCATGTTGGCTGCGGGAAGTTGTATACCAAACACCGTGGTCGGTGAATGTATGGTGTGGGATTCTGTAGGACAGAATTATAGGCCCCCATTTTATATAAGGAAATCTTAATGCTAGGAAGTACACCACATTCGTGCAAGAAACACTAGGTCTGTTACTGGAAGAAATACCTTTAGGAACAATGAAGAGGATGTGGTATCAAGGCGATTGGTGTCCGGCACATTTTTCGATGATGGGTAGAAATGAGTTGCAGAGACAAATCCCAAATCGTTGTATTGGACGCGCAGGAGATGTGTCGTGGCCGGCTCGTTCGACAGACTTGACGCTTCTGGATATTTTCTTGTGGGGAATCGTAAAAGATATTCTTTATAAAGACGTTGCAACTGCACCTGAAGATATGCGTGAGAGAATTGTCAGAGCATGTGCTTTGATAAGTGCCGATGTGATAAGGAATACCACTCAATCTATGATATCAAGATCGCAGCAGTGCGTTGATACCAATGGTTATCACATCGGCCACCTGACCTTCGCTGACCTTCATAGACCTTACTGTTACACATCACTGGATTCGTCTCGATAGCCGCTACATAGACCTTACTGTTACACACCATTGTATTCTTCTCGATAGCCGCTATCAGAAAATAAGAACCAAACGATAGCATCCGATTAAAAAAATAAAAAAAAGCTGACCTTCATACCTCTGAAGCGACCCCACCTAGCAACAATAAACAACGTCATGTTATGGCTCGCGTTGTCCCATGCAACTTTTGTTCCACAATTTCTACATCTCCTGTCATACTTTCAGAGCTATTCTTGGTGACAACAGTTAGTGACTCACCCTGTATGTATCAAGAGTGCTAATTATGATACCTCTATGCGTTTCTTCTATTGATCAGCTAGGACAACAACTTCATTGAATGTAACAATCACTTTATGCTTTGCTTTAAAGCATGACATGTGGAGAAAAGTTTGAGTAGTTGCTGCAGGATCAGAAGTGGTAGTTTTGTCTGCGATATTGGCCAAAGGTAACACTTTTCCTGAGTACATCGTTGATCTCTGTGCTATCTAAATGCAGATTTCTGATATCTACGCTTGGAACATCGGAGCACCTGCAGATTCTTATCATCAGCATAGCTTACCATGTAGTAATTGGGCAAAAAATAAATAAATAAATAAATAAAAAATGGTCACACAATTTTGCACGTGTTAAAGAATTCTTTACTTATTTGTGGCTTTGAACTTCATATCAATATGCGATGTAGTAGGTTGATGTGGGAGCAGAATCGGAAAATATTTTGATTGTGTATTCTAGTGAAGTTTCGTGGCAGCCACGTTGTAATGAGTTACGAACTGAAATACGAGCATCTTTGGTTAGCACTTACAGGCAGCTGGAGTTCGACATCTAGTCAGTATAGAGCTCTCTGGAGTGCTTATGTGGAAAAGACAATCTGGTTTCAATAGTTAACGTTGGTGTCAAGTAGTCACTCCGTATATGTGACAGACAAATCTGGCTGCGAACTCGATTAGAAACTGACGTGTTCATTGGTGCTGAGGTCTAATTTCTTACTATAACTTGGAAAATGTTAAAGAAGATAATTTGTTGCGCGTGCTAGCTTTGCAGAAAGTGGGATGTCACGTTTAGGGAACATTTTTAGTCTTGCTTTATAACTATCCCTAACGCACATTGTTTGACTGTTTGGTACTATTTTTTCAATACCTCGTAAATGAACATAAAAAACACATCACTATTTATACCGTTTTATTTTTAAATGCTGAATATAAATTTTGTAATTCTGTTTAAAGAACTACGTTTTGCGAGAGTTTTGTCGAAGGGTTAATTTTTAAGGTTACGGTTTACAGTTTCCAAATAACAATGTCCAGTGCTGTAGGTATGTTTGTTGACATTTGTGTATGTTTGTTGACATTTTCTAATTTGCGTAGTGAAAACGAAAGTGAAGCTCAAAATAGTTTCAGATTATTCGACAGTAATCCTCCACATTCCAGTTGATAACTGAAAGTTCTGAACCAAAATGCTCCGGACTCACATTGTAACTCGCGAGATCCGACATTTGACTGTGTATCGTGCTGACGAGTATTACTGTTGTACTGCATATGGCAAGAGTTCTTTGAACAATTTGATTTCTGCGTGCAGCATTGGAATGCTACTACAAGGCATGGCTTGGATACTCGGCAACGCAAAGGTAAACCAGAGTGATTATTAGTGACAGAGTTGAACATTGTTTTGTGTGCTTAGGAAACAGAAATTATCTGACCAGCTTATATTCAGTGTAACAATAACTGATTTTACATAAAATCAGATGTTATTTGTTTTAGTCGCTAAGTGTTTTCTTTAAAAATATAAATATTCGGATTATAAAGAGTATACATCAATATAGAGATCACATGTGATAGGTCAGATGCGTTTTTTCATACGTATTGCACGTAATGTACGTAATAATGCACACAGGTACTTTAAACACAGAAGTTCCATATGCAGTACTGTTAGTGATTTTATACAGCCACTAATCATAAAGTTACATCACGTATACAATCAGGTTCAATTTTAAAGATTTCACTGATATTTAGAAGTAAAACCTCACTTTTGACAAGTTGCAATAGGACATTCACACAGAGAGGGAAGTTAAAGTATAAAAGTGACCAGCTGCATATTGCTGTATACATATTTTCTCTTCCTCTCAGTTTAAATGTCACTGTACGACGTGAATCCAAATTTCACTGAATAAACTAATATTTTAAATGACAACGGATGCGTTGACATGTGTAGGGACAAATCGTCAGGCGGCACGACGTGTCTATCGTGGTGAGCGCAGAAAATCATGTCGTACAGGACTAAGTTAACACATAAATTTAAAAATTTAGCTATGCGTTGCGATGAATGAAGATATGCAAATGGCGTCGATGATAAGGTACGGCACACGGACAGCGAGCAGAAAATGCGGTGTTCAAGGATGTCGGAATGGTTAATTAGGAAAGGACGCACCTGGTTTCTTTCCCTATCCATCTCAAACCTGGAGCTTCAGCTCCAATTATCTTGCCGTCGCTCTCATGATTATCTTCGTCTCCGTCCTTCAGTCCGGAAACGCACTGCTACTACGGTCGCAGGTTCGAATCCTGCCTCGAACATGGATCTGTGATGTCCTTAGGTTAGTTAGGTTTAAGTAGTTCTAACACTAGGGGACTGATGACCTCAGATGTTAAGTCCCATAGTGCTCAGGACAAATGAACCAGAAGTTTAGTGTGTATCATACCAACCAGTCAATCAGTAATCTGAAGTAGCTGTAAGTGTTGCAATGCATTTGTCTTATAGAGCAATCAGCTAATATCGCTGCTTTATGTCTGAAGGCCTATCATTATTAGCTGACTTCTAGCAAAAAATTAGCACACAAGTTGAAAATAACGTTTACCACAGCCTTGATGAAATCTTTTCGAAATACTACGCTCAAAATACAATGTTTAAATTTTATATAAGCAGCTGTCTCCTAGGTGTAGACCAGCACTAAAGAATTCATTCTGAAACACCTTCCTAGCGGGACTTCCCACCAGCTAATAGCTTCATACGTCTTTGTGGGCCGCTGCATTGCTGTCATTGACAGCTGACATCAGCAGTATGTTTTTCACAACGTATATTTTAGCGGCCTTCAGCTGATGAATGTGCGAATCTTGGAAACCTGTAGATAGCTTTCCTATGTAATAGAATACACACACACACACACACACACACACACACACACACACACACACACACTTTTAACATTAGAACCAACCTCACAACCAAAGTTGACCGACACCAGAACTTATCGATAGTGAAAATTAATAATCAACGGGAGCATTAACTCTGTTCCTATGTTTCTGACAAGGGATTCCACGCAGAATTTAAGTGAGGACCAAGAAGTAGTTACGTGAAAATTCTGGCATGCATTTCCAGCTATTGGGTTACTGTTATTAAGAAGCAGTTGAAAGTCAGTTAGCAAGTTATCTTACAAATAGAGATGACGATCTATGTTGAAATTCCGCTCGGAATTCTGCTCTCTACCTTCCCAAAAACCAGAGGAACAGAATTAATGCCACCTCACCCACGGTTATTCACTGTCACTGTCGATAACGTCTTACGTCGGTTATCTTTGGTTGTGTTGTGGCGCTAGGTTTTACAGTACGTGTGCGTTATCATTCCGGAACTATTCCGCAAACCGAGGCTCTAAATTCCATCGCGTAGCTCTTACTGGTTACAGTTTTCCCTTGAAAATGAAAGGGTGTGCATCTACCTAAATTTCGGCAGATGTCGACGACGTCACCTGTCTGCTTTGCCGGCAGTCATTTGAACACTGTGTGAGTCAGGAGAAACTCAGGTCCCACATAGTCGTATTTAGTCTTTCCCCCTTAAGAATGATCTGGAACGTGAAATCCCACACTCTGACTTCACAAAACTCATCCAGCTCCTCTTCCACAAACGCTTTCACGTGCTGTGTGAGGACGGTGTTAAGAGTAGTTGGTGGCAGTTGGCAGCTGCCTAAGAGCTTCTGAACTCTGGAGTGTTTGGCTCTTCACCTCAGGATACTATTCTTTTCACGCCTTTAGTGACGTCAGTTACCGCAAACACAGTCCGAAGTGGGATGTCCCGGACTGCCGCAGAAAGTGTCGAAACATTGATCTAGAATGTGTCACAATGACTCGTAACATGTAAAATACTCTTCTGCTTCTTGTGTAAGAGATTATAAAATGTTGTTGCTTCCTGTTCTGTTCTCTTAGTCGGTGTTGGTTTTGTTATTGTAGTGGCATGTTTCATTTTCCTCCAGCCGTGACTGCCACACTAACATTATGGCTTGTAATGAAGGGGAACAAAGCAGGATGTACAACATTGTCGACATACCTCCGTGCTGGGCAAGGATGCAAACGAAAGGAGACCTGCTGTGAAACGCAGTGGCTCCCCAGACCACCACTCCTGGCTTGTGGGCCACATAGCGGGCGAGAGTCAGGTTGATATTCCACCGCTGTCCATGGCATCTGCAGACACGTCTTAAGACTCTCATGACCAAAGACAATTCCGCACCAGTCAGTGAGGTTCCAAGCCGTAGATGTGACTGGAGATAGCGCTGACTGCGAAGGCATATCAGTCTGACTCATGCCTGCTGTACTGTCCAGCAGGAAGAGATGATTGTCTGAGGTGCCATTTCTCTTCATAGCAGGACCCGTTTGGCTGTCATCTGCGGCGTCCTTTCAGCATAACGATAAGCCGACAATATTCCACTCCCTTTTCTGTTACCCTTCGTAGCAAGTCGTCCTGGGCTTACATTTTAGAACGACAATGCCCGCCCACAAACGGCGGAGATTTCTACTGCTTGTCTTCGTGTTCGCCAAATCCACCTTCACCAGCAAGATGCCTTACTTAAATAATGCTACTAAGAAGTTTGCTCGACGAGGCGAACGTGGTCGGTGAGATGGAAGAAAACGTTCCTCGTCACGGGTAGATCATGAGCCAAATTATAATCCGTCATTTGCAGTTTGATGAGTTAATGAAAGACGAAGTCGCCAGATAGAACAGAGCATAATTTAAATATCGTTAACACTTAGTTTGAGAATCACGAAAGAATGTGACGCATTTCAAGGTTTCACACTGAATGTATTATTGCAAGACACAGATGTCGAAAGCAGATTTTAAAGTGTAACTTGTTACCAGGAGCCGATTTACACTTTGATAAAAATATTTGGTTGTAAAATGCAGATTAAGACTAAAGAAGCTCCAAAAACATAGGAAAACGGAGGAACTAGAGATTCTTGAGAATTTCAGAGACCCATTAAGCAATGTTGAACTTAACCAGGGGCAAGGAACATAAGACGAATAAGTAGCTCTGAAATACCAAACAGTGAAGACAGCAGAGCATCATATTGATAAAACGAAGAGAAGTAGAAACCCCTGGATAGCAAAGGACATGTGTAACTCAATTAATGATAGAAGATAATGTAAAAATTCAGCAAAGGAAGCAGGCGAATAAAGACAACAGATGGCTAAAAATGAGATTTAGTGAAAGTGCAAAATTACTAAGGAGGACTGACTAGAGGAAAAATGTAAGAACATATATAGTTAGGGTAAAGAGATATGCCGCATATATTAATATTAAAGAGGCTTCTGTAAAAAAAGAGAAGCAACTCTATGAGTATGAAGAACTCAGATGACAAGTCAGTATTGTGCAAAAAATAAACAAATAAATAAAAAGGAACGGAAGCCAGAAGATGGGATATGTAGGGTCTATATATGGGAAATTAACTATGGACTGTTCTAAAGTATGAGAAGGGGAAATACATGAAGCTGAGATGGGATTTATTATATTACGAGAAGAATCTGATAAAGCACTAGAAGACAAAAGTGGAAAGGAGGCCCTTGGAGTAAGCGACATTTTCTATCCTTGGAAGAGCCAGAAATGACCAAAATATTCCACCTGCCGTACAAGATCTGAGGGACAGTCGAAACATTCTCAAATAAGAATGCAGAGCTAATTCTGGAGTTCTCTCAAATACAAGGAAAACAAAAGTGCTGCCCACTGAGGACATCACAAGCCACTCATCCTTGTATGTGGTGCCATCAACATCACATGACAAGCCACAACCCCTTATCTATGATAGCATTCCCGTTCAAAGATGCCATACTTCATTTCTTGGAATAACGGTGGTCGTTAAAATGAAACAGCCCATGACAATGTAGACAAGAGTTACCATCCTGTCAATTTAAAAAATGAAGTCAAATGTCCTGAAATCTGGGTTATATTAAAAATAATCATTAAAAATTAGTTAAAGGGTTTAACTTCCATGGTTCCCATATCAAAAATATATAAGTTTCTCCTAAATTTTTCATAAATTTGCAAAGTATTCAAAAATATTGCCAGTACTATAGCATTCCCATGCCAAAAAATTTTAATGCTTCACCTGAACTGAATAAATTGGCACTGTTCATCTCCCTCTCAGTCTCTCACACTGGCACTCTCATACTCTCATTCTCTCTCGTTCTCTCACACTCACTCTCACTCAGTCTCACACGCCCCCCCTCCCCCCCTCTTTCTCTCTCTCTCTCTCTCTCTTTCTCTCTCTCTCTCCCACACACACACACACACACACACACACACACACACACACACACATACACACACACATACATATCTGTGAAAATTGATGGATAAAACATGTGTCTCAAATTAAGTTCCTCAGTGCCACTTCCATCTTTAAACTGCTGGGAAACACATATGAATAGTTAGTAACGTCTTTATCAGGCAGCTGCAACTCCATATTTAGGTCCAGTGGGTAACACACCCAAGTCTTTAAGTGCACAAAGTACATTTTGGCTAAAATACTACATTAGGCTGGCAGACAACGAAACAAATAGACTGTCTGAATTATCGTCAGCCACTGGAAGAACACATGTACTCCCATGCATAAGTAAGAGTATGATGAGAAACCAAACTGAACGCACGCAATTTTAGGTGGGATGAAGATACAACATACATAAGATACATGATGTGACAATATTGTTGTTTTCACACTAAGCATGTCAATCAAAAAACAATGAATATAACTTGCAGTATTTACATCTATAAAATATAAGTCCAGAAACTGTAGAAGTTTTTCAGTAATAGGCTTCCCTTAGGGGGGAACGGGATAATGTATCATGTTCAACACTGTAAAAATATAATGGATGTATTGACAGGCTGAAACTTCTTTTTATTACATTTGGTCTAGGACTTCTCGAAGTTATGTAGAGAACGAAACTTTCGAGGAAAACTGCAAAATTTTCAGTCAGAGGAATGGTGCTAGGGCTCCCTAAAACGATTCTGAGAGTATTTGCATAATCAGCTACTTAATAATACCAAAATATATCGTAATTATCCAAAAAACAAGATATAAAAACACAAAAATTAAGCAGAGATAAACAGAGTGACCAAGTCCCATTTTGGAAGAGAAGAAGGCGTTTAGACAATATCTTTACTGTGTTGTAACACTTAAACTACTTTTGTAATGCAGAAATATAACTTCAAACTGCAATAAAACACGAAAGAAAAGCTGGCTAAAGACAATGGTTGAACAATTCTCCACAGACAGGAAAACTTCATATCTCTAATTGTGAACGAAAATTCCGTCTTTACTCCAAAAGAAATTATTTATGAAATAAGGAAAGATTATAAGTAGAAAAACACAAACACAAACTAGATGTTTATTGTAACAAAGTATAAAAACAAATCTTTTTAACGTGCATTATATTTACCAAAATACAAAAAATTTATTACCTGACATTAAAAAGCACACATAAACACTAACACTGATCCAGTGTACAGAATAAAGTCCATTTAACAAAGCGAACAGTTGGATTGTCGTAAACAATGCTATTACCCATGTCTAAACTTGGGAAATACTCTTCTTAGTTTGGCTAAAAGTGATATAAGCCAGTCGAAAATTATAGTAACTTCTATGCTTGTTTGTGAGCAACCTCTTGCGGTACAATAAGGTTAATCTTCTTCTGCTGAACAGCAGTAATACACATTCATACAGTAAGAAATAAGATCGGTATGCTATCAAAGTCATTCAAACATTATAGTGACACCATGCTAAGGTATTAACTTGATCTTGCGCTACAAAACGTTTGTCATCTTCCACTAACATACAATGGCGACTACATGAAACATTACCCCTCTACATGAAACATTACTCCTCCACACATCACCATGTCACAGGAGAATTGTAATAAGCAGTTCCCTCTTACTGTTATATCCCAGAAACAGACATGTTACAGCAAAATTGTAGCAATTTACCTCATACATTGGCAGGTTACTGCAGAATTTGTAACAAATTGCCCCATAGTACAGCAAAAATGTTACAAACTGCATCATACATCGCTGTGTTAACGCAAAACTGTAATAAATCGTCTCATACATCGACATGTTACAGCAAATTGAAAGCCATTTCCCTGTACATCACAGTGCTATAATAAAAAAAATTCCTATATGTTATCTAGTTTTAGCAATATTGTATCAAATTTCCCCATATTAAACCAAACTTGTAACAAATTACCCCATACATCGCCATATTGCAGCAAAGTTGTAAGAAATTGCCACCCATATTGTTAGTGCATGGTGGATACTATTGCAGTAATAGTAGTCAATCATACAGTGAGTGCCATCACCCTGGATATTATTGGGAGCCAAGTACAGCTCAGGGGATGGTTAACGATGGTCAGTTGATATAGTGCCTTCTATTGTCACAAACGCCATGGAAGCAATGAAGGTCATTTGACAAGGTGAGTGCATATATCTGATGTTCTAGCATATTCTCAACCTCATGTACTACTTCCAAATTCCTGTTTACTGATTCCCCAAAGCCTGAGATTTCGTGTTCTTATCAACGAACTTTTACATAAGCCCATATTGATTTTTTAGTTAGTGAAATTTGTTGTTTAGTCTCTCATTTCAACTTTTTAATTTTGCCAGTGGCTCCATTAAATACGTGAAATTTGTTGTTTAGTCTCTCATTTCAACTTTTTAATTTTGCCAGTGGCTCCATTAAATACGTTCTTGGCAACGGAACAATCTCTTCCCTCATAGATATATTCAACTCCATGCTCAGTTTCTGTCTGATCTTTAATAATAGCCAGCAGTCTGCAAGGGTAACATAAGAACGATCAGAAATGCTGCTGGCGCTTATTTCTATGCACACCATCCACTACTGAAGTGAAAGTTATGTCAGCAGTGTTTAGTGACAGTGCTGTGATGTGGTATGCTTCAAACCTCTCCTTGTTTGCATGCAGTGTACTGTCATGAAGCCTTCTGTCTTAATATGTTGCATTTTGACGACCAACTAGCTTCCATTTTTAAAAAAATCTGATATTCACACACGACAAGCTCATATTCCAGCCTAACTGCTGTGACTCTGGCAGATGAGCAGATATGGTACACACTCTTCAGAGGACTCCCAAAACATCCAGTATCAATATGGCACCACACATAGCATGACTACTCGCTTCCTAGATGGGGCACATACCAAGAACTATTTTATGCTCCCACTACAAGATATTCACATAGCCATTCATCCACAAATAGTTACATTGGCCACCAAGTAGAACACTGAAACCCAGAATTATTTTATGCCAATACCAAATGGGCCTCAATTGCACATTAGTACTCCGAGTACAATATTTCTGCAGCTGTACACCAAAACCCAGATATTTCCAGCTGGCTTCAGTGGTCGGACAGTTCTCATCTGGAGTCTTCATTTGCTGGTCAGTTCCAGTCATCTGACACCTAATGCCAAATGCTGAAGATTAGCTGAAATGGTATTCAGAGTGTTTGTCTACTGAGGGACTGAACCTGTAAACTCTCTAGCTGCACTCCAATCTTAACTTCAGTTAGATAGGTACTTATCTCGATTATGGTACGTTAGATTACAGTCAGAGATTTATCGCAGTGTCACGCTTTCTCAAAAAGTAAAAGCTGAGTGTATTTTGATGTAAATTATGTTAATAAATGGTTGTTCTTGTTTCTTACATGTTTCTCGGTTGTTCTGTTTTAGTTACATTTTTCTGTGATGCAACCATTGTAAGTATACAAGTTGGCATCTTTGCTATAACCAAGGAAATCTGTAGCTGGAGGTCTGTTTCACGCTATCTTTATGTTTGACACCTAAGTTGTTGATCAATACAGCATAAACGTTCTCGGAAACGTCTTGCCAATTTTCATAAATTTTCAATGATGAAAACTCCTGCAACCTCCCAATGAAATAAAGTGATGACGAGAATAATTGACACAACAGAAAGACAAAAGCATTGAGCGAGTGCAGTTGACACTGTTCGTGCCAACAATTTAATTTACAGCGTAGCCTTTACATTGACTTCTGATTGTTTAAATCTGTGTACAGACTGCTAAGCCCAGTTTTCCTGTGAGGCATATCTCAGAGCTTTTCTTTACTGCTCCAAGTTGAATTTTTCAGAAATGATTCAAGCAGTGGTCAAGCCCGACTTGCTGCAGCCGATATTTTCCTTTTTACAGCAGTTCTCCAGTATGCAAGAACATTTGTGATGTGTCTGGCCAAGCTGAGAGGCAATACGCCCAAAAAATTTTAAGGTGCAACCGCCACTATTTCTGGTGTAGAGTTATATCCGCTGACTGCAATATCATTTCATCACACATCAAGTATTAGGTGATGCTGAGCACAAATATTTTCTTATTGCTGGTTGTAGTCCTGATATGTTGAAACTGAGAAGAAATTAAACCCGTGAAATCAACCCCGCAGCCCTCTACTATTCAGCAATTAAAGATAAAGTAGAATCATAGTTTGATGCACAATAACATGTTGCTGATGCCAGATGTAATTGTTTTCAATGTTTTAAGAAAGGGAATCATTTTAAAAAGTGGATAACACAATTAAAGTGGGTATCTAGAGAATGTAAATTTCACTGCGAACACGACAAAGGTGAAAATTCATATGCAGAGCTCTCGTTCCAGATATGATGCACTCACCACCCCCAGACCGAAATAAATTCGAAAGATAAAATAGGAAGCTTTATAAAAAATATAAAAGAGAAAAATGACCCCCTAAATATGCTTAGTGTAACTAATCCATCTTTGCAAAACCGTCTACCATTAATTTGGAGATATGAACAAACCCAAGTATAAGAAGACTCGATGCGCTGCGACGACACTGATGTGCTTACGATGCATTAGCGACAGGCTTGACCTAGCGCTCAGCGCTGCCGTAACAGCAAATTTCGAGGCATACAGAGACCTCGGCGAAGTCTATAAAGGGTGATCAAAACATTTTAGTTCGAAAGCCACACTAACCGCTTGCCAGGATGTCGGTCCTTTTTTACCCGCATCAGAGTCGTACAGTGTTGAGTATACGCTGCAGCAACGCCCTGAAACGGAAACTTTTTGATTGTCCTTATGCATTCTGTAAACAGGTTCTATAACTTTACACTCAAGTCTTGCACTCGCTGTGTAGTTAACCAAAAGCAATAAACTTGTTTCTTTCGAAATACACAGTGCAGTTATTGAAAAATTTTAGGACATCGTTCAGAAGTGTGTAACACAAAACAGATAAGGCAACGAAATATGACACTTGGGCATGCAACAGTGATTCAGAGTAAAACTCAAAATGATATTCACAACAGACGTGTGCACATCAATAAACTTCCACGATGAAAGTGTAACTTGAATGAAATATTTTCAGTGAATGACAAAGCCTCTGAGTTAGCAAAGTGCCATTATAATTTCAAACGAACACCGGCTCGACAATTTGTACACTTAATCTCCATGTGTACAAGAAATTAGGGTTACCAAAATTTAATTAATTTCAGAGTTGGCTAATTAGCTACCGTGAACAACAGACTACAGTAAAAGGAAAATTAGTTTCTGATGTAGCATACGAGGAATTTAACAAACAGGCCAGAAAGCAACAAATATACTGGAATTTGATGTCTTTGGTATACTTGGCTTCACTATTCGTGAAAGGGCGAATGATATTTATTATGACTGTCTGCATGATAAGTTGCAAATACTGCTGTAAAAATATGATAGTATTTTTTTCAGGAGCGACAAGTAGCATTCACTAATGCATGGCAGATATCACACTGAAGCCAAATGCTGTGTCAAAATTTTGCAAAGCACATAGAGTTCACCTTGCATTAAAGGATAACGTCAAGCAGGGATAGTATTAAAGAATATGTAACCTGTAGTCAGTGGCCAATGACAAAAGTGATAGTAAAAGTAAAATGGATGGCACGTTACTGATCTGAGGAGATCTCAAAGTGACAGTAAACTCACAATGCATCACTGATTCTTATACTATTCTGGAACCAGAAGAACTGATGTCTGAATTAGTGGACAGCATGTACTTTGCAGAAGCTAATGTCAAGCAGACCTATTTACAAATACCTATCGCTGACAACATTCGAAGATTCATGCTTATGAATCCTCTCTTCGGTCTGTACTGACACATTTGAGATTGGCAGACCTCCGAGTTTGGTCCAGAGATATTTGGAACAATTAATTAGGAAGTCTGCCTGGTCCATATCATTGTCTAAGGAAAAGTACCTGTTGAACTCATAGCTAGATTGGAGACTGTCTTTAAAATTTTGCAAGTAGTAAAATTAACATTCATGAAAGTTAAGTGCATATTCTTCAGCTTGAGTACAATATTTAGGACGAATTCTGTCTGCCTATGGAGTCAGGCTAACCCTGCAATACACTGAAAAGCAATTACAAATCTTTGGACCTGAAAAGACATCAAGCATTTACGCGCCGTATTATGACAATTTCATCCCAGATGCAGTACACATAAGTGAACTGCTTCACAAATTACCATACACAGATATAAAAAGCAGTCTTAATTGGAACAGTGTATCTCATTACGCATTCAGCAGAGTCAAACAAAATTTGCTTGATGTCAAATGTCTATGACCTACAGAAAGTGCTAATAAATGCAACTGATACATCAGAATTCGAAATCAGTTGCATTTTGTCGCATCGACAACATGGGTTTGAACGACCAATGCCGTTAGTAAGAAAAACATTGAGCTTTTCTCACAATAACTACAGACTGACAAAGACATATTTACAACTATTTACGCTGTTAAAAAGGATTAGTGACTATATTTACAGCCGTAGATTCCTTCTCCTAATGGACCACAAGCCTCGGTGTATATCTTTGGACCAAACGATAATGTTCATTTGAGGACAGATAAACTATTGCAGCACTTGGTGCTACTTTTGTTGAATGATGTCTATGAAATCAACGTCAGGTCCACAGCGCAAAATACGAGCACTTGGTGCTTCTTTTGTTGAATGATGTCTATGAAATCAATGTCAGGTCCACAGCGCAAAATACGAACGGAAATTTGCTTCCATGAGTACCAGTAGACCAGTTTAGGAAAATCTTAATTATTTAGCTGATGGTCACCCTTGTTCTAGGGGTAGCGCGGCCCCGGGTTCGAATCCCGTCACTGCTTAATTTTGATTAATAATCAGCATCGGTGGCTGAGGACTCATGGCATAAGAAGTCAACCTCATTATGTTTTCTTATGCTCTTATGTTTCATGCACTTATGTGGCAGTCGATGATTTTATACAAAAATATGTCACGTCGCATAACGCGGAAACAAAAGTGTTGTACCACCGTAACACCGGTAAAAAAGTGGCACAGAGGGCGGAGGGGCGGACATAGTTTCAGGGCACTCTCTTGTCCTAGGGGTGGGAAACTGTCCTTAAAACCGGAAGTCCCTGCAATGATCAACGGCATGATGATGCAGATGGCAATGCAAACCATTGCATTAAAGACACGTAAAGTGTATCCACAGGACACGTAGTCTATAACTGAAAAAGAGTCATGATGATCTTTCCATTGGCAAAAGGTTCTGGAATAGTCCCTCATTCGGATCTTCGATAGGGGACTGCCAAAAGGAAGGTAACAATTGGAAAAAGATTGAATAATAAACGAAAGGATAACGTTCTGCAAGTAGGGGCGTGGAATATCAGGAGCTTGAACGTCTAGGGAAACTAGACAATCTAAAAAGGGAAATGCAACGGCTCAATCTAGATATAGTAGGGTCAGTGAAGTGAAACGCAAAAAAAGACAAGGATTTATGATCGGTTGAGTGAAGGGTAATATCAACAGCAGCAGAAAAT
Source organism: Schistocerca serialis cubense (assembly GCF_023864345.2). Classification (NCBI taxonomy): domain Eukaryota; kingdom Metazoa; phylum Arthropoda; class Insecta; order Orthoptera; family Acrididae; genus Schistocerca; species Schistocerca serialis. The sequence goes on from NC_064641.1 coordinate 423,559,230, forward strand.
GGTGTAATGAGAGTAGGACTCGTTATGAATAGGAAGGTAGTGCAGAGAGTGTGTTACTGTGAACAGTTCAGTGATAGGGTGGTCCTTATCAGAATCGACAGCAAGCCAACGCCGACAACGATAGTTCAGTTATACACGCTGATATCGCAAGCAGAAGACGAAGAGATTAAGTACACGATATTGAAAGGGAAATACAGTACGTAAAGGGAGATGAAAATGTAGAAGCCATGGAGGACTGGAATGCAGTTGTAGGGAAAGGAGTAGAAGAAAACGTTACAGGATGATATGGGCTTGGGACAAGGAATGAGAGTGCAGAAAGGCCAGTTTAGTTCTATAACAACTTTCAGCTGGTAATAGCGAATAGTCTGTTCAAAAATCACAAGAGGAGGAAGTATACTTACAAAACGCCAGGTGATAGGGAAGATTTCACTTACATAATGGTCATACAGTGTGTCCTAAATCAGGTATGGAATTGTAAGGCGTACCCAGTAGCAGATATAGAATCAGATCACAACATAGTAGTGACGAAGAGTAGGCTGAAGTTCAAGATATCAGTATATACGGAAATACTTTACGGGTATAGATATAACAATAAGGAATAGCTCCATTGGCAGTATATTTGAAGAGGAATCGACGTCTCTAAGAGGGACCATCACAGAAGCTGGAAAGAAAAACATAGGTATAAAGAAGTTAACTGAACAGAAGAAATACTTCAGTTTATGGACGAAAGGAGAAAAAATAAAATTGATCTTTGAAACTCATGAATATAGAACTACAAGTCGCTAAGGAATGAAATGAAGTGCAGAGAAGCTAAGACGAAAAAGCTGGACGAAAAATTTGAAGAAAACGAAAAAGAAATGATTGTCAGAAGAACAGACTCAGCATATAGGAAAATCAAAACAACCTTCAGTGATATTAAATGCAGGGGTTGTAACATTAAGTGCGCAATGGTAATTCCACTTCTAAAAGCAGAAGAGAGCAGATAGGTGGAAAGAATACACTGAAAGCTTCTATGAGTCGGAAAATTTGTCCAAACTCATAGAGGAAGAAACAGGAGTCGATCTAGAAGAGGTAGGGGAGCCAGTATTAGAAACAGAATTTAAAAGAGCTTTGGAGGACTTAAGATCAAATCATGCAGTTGGGATGGATAACATTCCAACATACGTTGAGGGAAGTGGTAACAAAACGACTATTCACGCTGGTCTGTAGAATATATGAGTCTGGAGACATACCATCTGACTTTCGAAAAAATACCATCCACTTAATTCCGAAGACTGCAGGAGCTGAGAGGCGCGAGAATTATGACACAATCAGCTTAACACCTCACGCATTAAAATTTCTGACGAGAATAACGTACAGAAGGATGGAAAAGAAAATTTTGGATGCAGTAGATGACTATCAGTTTGGTTTTAGAAAAGCTACGGCACGAAAGAGTCAATTCTGACGTTTGCAGTTGATAATGGGAGCGAGATTGAAGAAAAATGAAGGCACATTCATAGGATTTGTCGACCTGGGAAAATCGTTTGACAGTGTAAAATGTTGCAAGATGTTCGAAATTCTAAGAAAAATAGGGATAAGCTATAGGCAGGGACAGGTGATATACAGTATGTACAAGAACCAAGAGGGAATAATAAGAGTGGAGGACAAAGAACTAGTGCTAGGAATAAAAAGATTTCAAGACAGGAATTTAGTCTTCCATCCCTACTATTCAATCTGTACTTTGAAGAAGTAATGAGGGAAATAAAAGGAGGATTCAGGAGTAAAATTAAAATTTATGGTGAAGGGATATCAACGATACTATCTGGTGATGACATTGCTGTCCTGAGTGAGAGTGAACAGGAGTTACTGCCAAACATAATGAACAATCTAATAAGTACAGAATATGGACCAAGAGTAAGGTAATGAGAGGTGGCAGAAATGTGATATGCAAGAAACTTAACATCAGGACTGTTGGTCACAAATTAGATGATGTTAAGGAATACTGCTACCTACACGGTAAAACAATCAGTGGTGGCGGGAGCAAGGAGGATGTCAAAAGCGGACAAGTAATGACAAAAAGAGCATTCCTGACTAAGAAAAGTCTACTAGTATTAAACATAGGTCTGAAATTCAGGAAGAAATTTCTGAGAGTATATGTTTGGAGCACAGCATTCTATGCTACTGAAACAGGGCCTGGTGGCAAACCGGAAATAAAGAGAATAGAAGCATTTAAGATGCGATGTTACAGGCGAATGCTGAATATGATGCGGACTGATATGATAAAGAATTAGGAGGTTCTGCACAGAATCGGAGAGGGAAGGAATGTGTGGAAAACAGTGAAAAGGTGGAAGGACAGGATGGCAGAACATCTGTTAAGACACCAAGGAATAACTTCCTTGGTACTAGGGGGCAAAAACTGTACAGGAAGGCAAAGAGTGGAATACTTCTAGCAAATAATTGAAGACATAGGTTGCAAGTGCTCCTCTCAGATGGAGAGATTGGCAAAGGAGAGGAATTTGTGTTGGGCCGCATCAAACCAGCCAGGAAACGTGTCCCTCCCCCCCCCTCCCCAAAAAAAGAGAAAAACTCCTCTTATAATTCTTCCTTTATGTTTATATTTCATCTAGCGTTTTTTAACGAACTCTGGATCATATTTTGGTAATGTATACTAAGGATAAAAATACAATAATCATTTTTACTTTACGTTTATTATTTATATTTAATGATTATGTTCAAAGTTTTTTATGTAATTCATTTAAATTTAGTGATTATTAAGTTATTAACTTTTGTCTATGTTAACCGTTATTGATTTTTCATATCCTATTTATTGTTATGAAACCAAATTCATCTTTATTCCAACATTTACTACACGTTTCTTTAAAACCATCAAATTATAAGTCTCTTCCAACAAAATCATGATAAACATTATTTCAGTTGAAACTTCCTGGTAGATTAAAACTGTGTTCCCAATCGAGACTCGAACTCGGGACCTTTGCCTTTCACGGGCAAGTGCTCTGCCAACTGAGCTACCAAAGCACGACTCACGCCTGGTACTCACAGCTTCACTTCTGCCAGTACCTCGTCTCCTACTTTCCAAACTTTACAGAAGCTCTCCTGCGAACCTTGCAGAACTAGCACTCCTGAAAGAAAGGATACTGCGGAGACATGGCTTAGCCACAGCCTGGGGGATGTTTCCAGAATGAGATTTTCACTCTGCAGCGGAATGTGCGCTGATATGAAACTTCCTGGCAGGTTAAAACTGTGTGCCCGACCGAGACTCGTGCTCGGGACCTTTGCCTTTCGCAGGCAAGTGCTATATCCTTTCTTTCAGGAGTGCTAGTTCTGCAAGGTTCACAGGAGAGCTTCTGTAAAGTTTGGAGGGTAGGAGACGAGGTACTGGCAAAAGTGAAGCTGTGAGTACCGGGCGTGAGTCGTGCTTCGGTAGCTCAGTTGGTAGAGCACTTGCCCGTGAAAGGCAAAGGTCCCGAGTTCGAGTCTTAAAGCGTTAATGTTTTACTACACAAAAACAACAATGAAAGTACGTGCATTTTTAGTGAAAATATGTATAATGTTAGAATTGCATGTATAGTTATTTGTGGTAAGAAATTTCACTTATGATTCAGAACATAGAATTTATCTGAAAATTTTTAAATAAATAAATAAATACAAAAAATAGAAAAAGTTATAGAAATGTTAACTTCATGTCTACATTTCTTTTTGAGCTATTTTCAGAAAGATTGAGAAAAGAAAAACTACAAATTGTAGAATTCCAAAAAATATAACATTAGTTCAAAGGTTTTAACTTTTTGAAACCAAATTTTTGATCAAACGTTTTAATTTTGGAAAATCTAATTTTTTCTATATAAATAAAAGCAAGACTAAATGAACATGCAGAGCAGCATTGAAAATCTAGTAAGTAAACTTGTTATAGTAATGGATGTGCAGAAACGTTCAATAAATTACCAGAGGTGAAAGAAAAATAAATCCTAAAATATTTGAAATGCTGAATTTTTAGTAAATAAATATGGTGCTAAGGTATTATTAATTTTAGATGATAAATATAGAAATGCTCTATCAGATCATTATACCAAAATCTTTTCAGAATATGAGAAATTAGAGAAATTGTTGTGTTAAATTTCATTTACCGATATAGAAACAAAATAGATGATTTGGTCCTTGTTAATGAATTTGAGTCAATTTTAGAATTTGTGTATTATCTACATTTTCTTTTTTTAATGTTAAATTTATTCGAATTATTTCTAAAATCAAATTTCTTTCACAGATATAGACATATTTTAAAGGTGCAAAAAACAATACTAAAATTTTACTTTTAAATCTGAGAATTCTTAAAAAATATGCTCTTTAGTCCACAATCAGCATGTAGGTACTATTTTCTAATTCCTGAAACACAAGACATCACACCAAACACTTATTGAATAACACCTGTTGGCTACCAAGTACCATTGGTTACTGACCATCTTCGACCATTGACCATCATTAATCTCTGACAAATTGATCATTGAACATCGTTTATCACTGACTATCTTCGATTTCTGACCACCTTTTATTATGGATATCAGTGATCATTGACGATCACTGATCACTGAACATCTCTGATCACTGACCTACATTGATCTGTGGTCATCATTGATCACTGACTACAGTGCTTACTGACCATCAATTGTGCAGTGATCACTGATCACTGATCATCACTGAACTCTCATAATCAGCTGATTATGATTTACTGCTGATGATCACTGAGCACTGATGATCACTGGTCACTGGCCATTGTTGACCACTGTCCATCACTAATCACTGAACATCATTGGTCACTGACCACATACAACACTGATATCATTCTACAGTAATATGTACATACAGATTTTACCTAGTGGGAAAGTACACCTTCCAAACAACACGAAGGAAATGTTATAAACTATGTTCATAGGATACGTCGAAGTTGAGTCAAATGATCCAAGATGTTTGAAGTACTCAGAAAAACAGGAGTAAGCTACAGGGAAAGATGGGTAATATACAATATGCACAAGAGCCAGGAGGGAAAAATAGGAGTAGAAGACCAAGAATGAAGTGCTCACATTCAATATGGTGCAATACAGGGACACAGTTTTTGCCCCTATTGTTCAATCAATACATTGAAGAAGCAATGACGGAAATAAAAGGAAGATTCAGCAGTGGAATTACTATTCGAGGTGAAAGGACTTCAGTGGTAGATTCCTTGATGACTTTTTACCCTAAGTGAATTACAGGATCTGCTGAAGAAAGTAAACAATTTTATGAGTAGACAATATGGATTGAGAATAAATCGAAAAAGACAAAATAATGAGAAGAAGCAGAAATGAGAATAACAGCAAACTTAACCTCTTGACTGGTGATCACAAAGTAGATAACATAAAGGGATTCTGCTACATAGGCAGCAAAATAAAGTATGATGTATGCAGAAAGAAGAACACAAAAAGCAGACTAGCACTGGCAAGAAGAGCATTCCCAGCCTCGAGAGCCCTACTGGTATCAAACGTAGGCCTTATTCTGAGGAAGAAATTTAGAATTATGTTTGTAGCATAGCACTGTATGGTAGTGAAACATGGACTGTGGGGAAACTGGAAAACTGGATCGTGGTGCTACAGAAGAATATTGAAAATTAGTGAAATGATAAGGTAAGGAATGACGAGGTTTCCTGTACAATTGGCGAGAAAAGGAATGCATGTAAAACACTCAAGAAGAAGAGAGCGGCTGCTAGAACAAATGTTAAGACATCACAGAAATACTTCCATGTCACTGGAGGGAACTGTCAAGAGTAAAAGCAGTGGAGGAAAACAGAGACTGGAATACATCTAGCAAATAATTTAGAACATAGGTTACAAGTGCTACGCTGAGATCAAAAGGTTGACACATGAAAGGAAATCTTGGTGGGCCATATAAAGCCAGCCAGAATAAAAAAAAATTGTAAAATTTTGGAACAATACTAAAAATTGTTGAAAATACAAAAGTACATGGTAAATGTGGGAAAAAGCAAAAACTTGTTAAACTTACGTGAAACTGAGAATGAGAGAAGTTACATATCTGCAAGTGTGTGATCTCTGTTCGTGCTTCGAATATTAAATTGTTATTGGCAAATAATCCCTGAGTGATGTGGCTTTACATAATTAACGTGGTGTAAGAAATAGACACTGTGTAGTCGTCTCCCTACAGCTCCAGAGTGAACCCCACCTGCTCAAGAGCCGCAGTCATATAAGATGAAGATGGGGAGAGACACATCAGTCTCTTTGGTCCATGGGGTGAGGACAAAGGGAGGAGGGGAAAGGTGGATTAAGATAGCAGGATGGAGCTATGCTGTGTGACTTTGAATGTAGCACATACAGATGCCAGTGGTTCCACATGGTGAGGCTTATGTGGCGGGTTACCTCGAATATAAGTCTTAAAAATATATTTGCAGTTGAGAATATGAACCTCCTCCAGATTTATAATAGAATATCGTCTGTGAAAATTTCCGTGACGACGACATATGGAAGTCTGTGTCTGGCGAAGGGTTATGCTCAGATGGTCCAAGCAGTTAAGGAGACATCTTGGTTCGAGTTCCACTCTTGCACAAATTTTCGCTCATGTCTGAAAAACATTGCATCATACTTCCTCACAGGACAGGCACTGCAGTTCGGTATTCGTTGCGGAATGTAAGTTGTCCAACTGTGCAATCGGATACCTCATCATCTTACCAATGGGCTTGAGATGAGACCGTTATCTCTCCTGACACCAGCACTGACAAATTACTGCTTACCTGTTATGGCATTATCATACTATTGGAAGTGATGTGTAGCCCCAAGACAACTTGTACTAGTTCTCTGCTTGCTTCCTGTTACTTCAGTCATCAGATGTCGATAATACTGATCCTTTGTGGTCTCCTTGGAGAGAAAGGTAAGTGACTGCTATTCCCCTGAAGCATCGTTTACTAAACTTGCCAATATTTCTCATTTCATATGCAGGATGTCTGCAACTGAGAAGCATGATAATTAATTTAGAAAGATCCGCTTCAGTTGTACTATTATTTTTTGAACCACAACCATATTCAAGATTTTAAAATCTTAACTTCATTTGTACAAATTATAGTATTTGTCAATACATATTTCGCAGTCTGGACAGTGAGTGCAAGAGTTCCAGTCTCTGCATTTTGATGGAAACTGTTCGAAGCAGGGCAGCTGCACAATAAGAATGCTGACCACTGCTGTGTAAGATTCCCTTGAGAGCCATACACAGGTCCTGACTAGTAGGAGGAAAAAGAGGGTTGTGCCTCACTGACTCAATTTCTGCCTCACCGTCCGCGTTCATAATAAAATGAGCCAGTTATCCTCAACCCCCCCTTTTCCTCCAACTGTATCCAATATGTTCAAGTCTGACTCACTCCATTTTAACCGCAAGAATATATTTTTTACAAAGGTTCACATAAAAAAAATGAATTTTAATGTTTTTAATAAATGGTGTATGTAAGAAAATAATTCTTGCACATAAGAAAATAGATGTTTATTAAGTTTTATGAAAGGTGCACGAAACAAAATGATGGGTGCATGTAAGAAAATAAGTTGTGCACATAAGACAATGAATAAATGAATAAAGTTTCAAGACCAAGTTAAACAAAAATATTGCAAAACATTTTAAAATTTGGTTTGCACTGTGGGGAAAAAATTTCACTTAATGAATTCCAGATCATGATTTTTATTATTTATATTTTTAACTTCCTTCATTACTTTCGACATCAGATTCATGTGGCCATTTTCAAAAAATTGAACATCCTAATCAGTAATTAATTTAGAATATCAGTCTGGTAAAAAATTTTAAAATAATTATTAAGCTGTATACAAGTTTTTTCTCCATATCTAGGATTTAAGTACTCATGTCCAGTAACATTATATAAAACTTTTACCTCTAGCTCATTTAGATTTTTAATCTTTTTGAGGCACTTACATTCTTCATTAGAGTTTCCATTTATATATAAAAGTTTTAATATGAAAATAAGTATTTCATTTTCTTAAAGAATTCTTATGAAACTGGAAACTCTCAGTAAAACAGATAAACATTTTTTCTATTCTCTCATTCATTTATTAATATAATTATAATATAGATATATTTCAAAATGATATGATATCAATAATGACTAATGTCCATATGGTAATGTACCTATATTATTTTCCAAAACATAACTTTTATTATCATTAGGGCTCAATGCTTTCTTGTTTATTTCAGCTGTGTATATTTCATGTCTTTCACTTCAAATCATACTGATTTTTCTGTTCTGTTCTCTAGTGTTAAACAAATAACCTTTGTAGTCTTCTAAGCTTATTCTGTTTTTAACAACACATTTCTTAAGTACTTTAGATTTTTTCTCTATTTGATCACCAACTTTATAAGTATACATTTTTGCTCGTAAACCACAAAATTCTTACATTACTTATCCATTACATTCATCTTTCATTTTTATTCAAACTTTCTTGATTACCTGTGGAATACCATAAATATTATTTGCTATATAATTACTAGTATCAAACTAATCAATTATCGATTTCACATCTTCATAAAAAGCTTCAGTCTGTATAATGTAGATATAACTATCTGTGTCTTGATAACAAAACTCAATATTTCCTCCATATTTCGGTTTCATTATTCTATAGTCAAAATCATACATCAGTTCTTTAGACAAATCAAGTATACTCATTCTGACATAGATGGGATTATTAAACGTGATTTTTGTCTTGTTCATATGAGTGGCAACAAGATTTTTGTTAAAAATAGGTCTCCTTTTAAAGTTTGGCTTTGCTAAATGTGTATCACATTTTCCTCCATCAGAAACTAATTTTATGTCTATTCTGTTTCTTATATTTTCCATTATCTTACCAAACACAGAATTGTTCATCAATTTGTTGAAATCATTTTCAAAATCGTTCTTGGCTTTAGTTCTCATTTGTGTATTCAAGTGTACATATTTCGTGAACCAATCAGATTGCTTAAATTTTAACACTCTGTGTATTTTTTATCATTCCAAGAGACATATAGTGTTTGTGGTTTCTATGATGAACTACATAATTATGCTTGTCAAGCAGAGTAGTCATCAACTTGCTTTGTTTAATGTTAGACATAATTTTATTTCCAGTTGCGAAAGGTAAATCTTTATGTAAATCATGTAATTCTTTTTCATATTCGAAATCTGCATCAAAAATATATCCATTTTTAGCAGTATCTGACATTTCGCTTAATTTTTACAATCTAAGGAATCTGGATCCCCATTCAAGTAATCCATATGGTCAATATTGACTCATAGCATCACCATATAAATTAATTTAATCTAAATAAGCTAAGTAATTTGATACCTTAGTCACATTATAATCGCTCAGATATCTGTTCTTTGCCTTTACATATCTCTTGCAATATTGTGATATTCCTCCACTTATCCCCTTTTCAACAATCAGAATCACATCATTATCAAGTAACAAATCAAGTGGATGTTCAGTTATTCTCAACATTTCTTCTTAAGACAAACCATAAGCTGTAAAATACCAAGAAGGATCTAAGTCATTAGCTTCTATACACCTTTTCAAAATTTTCAAAAACATCAGCTAACAACAGCAGATCAATTTTAAGATACAGATTATGATATTCACCAAGATTTATTATATTAAATTTTTTCCAAACCAATTTTACATGTTTCTAACCTTCATCACTTACTTCACCATCATTCAGTTTATTGTAAAATTATTCTTTCTCTGGTAACTGTGTGTCTTCAAATTTCTTCGAATAATCCATGTAATCATATGGGTAGACACCTTTTCTGATCACTAGCTTGAATAACTCTTCAAAAGAAAAAATTTCCTAATGTTATCCATTTGCCCTTTCATCAGATTTGATGAAAGTTTGTAATGTGAAGAAGCCATAAATTTAAATTCGTCAATAAATCTCATCTTCAGACTTTCTGTACTCTTATCAAAACTAATATATCTGTCTTCATTGTTTGTTATTTCTTATCATACTCAAGTTCCTTTACAAACAAATGTGATTCATATCCTGATAGATTATGTAAATAAATTGGCACAAAACGTTTTTGTTTTACCTGTAAATTACTATTGTTACAAAAACAACAATATCGTAAATTGGGTCCGACTTGATGAAAAACACCTTGTTATTCCTTTATTTCTTTATTTTCCCAAACTAGTTTTGGGGACAAATACCTTCATATCAGTGGGTTTTTAATCTAATGTATTGTGTGTTATCGCATGTTTTGAAAATTACCATCGCTGTTCCTGATATATTTTCTGTGTGCTTTTCTTTTGTTCATGTTCACTGAGTAAATATGGCAACAAAACAAAGTGCACAGAAAATATGTCGAACAGCGACAATAATTTTAAGAAACATGCTGTAACATACAATAAATAAGATTCTATGCAAGATAAAATTATTGTTACAATTATTACACAATGGATTTATATATATTCCAGTTAAGTGATCGTTATATGGAATGTTTTTATTTTTCTGTGAGTAGTGACATTTACACATTGTTCAAACTTTTTTTTGATTGTTCTTCAGGAGTTAATGATCTCATTTCTTCAATTTCATAAAAAAGTCTTCCAATTTCTTTAGCTTCTTATTTGATACATTCTATAAATTTTTATGGCAGTTTGGAACCCTATAAAGAACAGGATCTTTATAATGCCCAGTTATATATTTAATGTAGTAACTGAATCCACTTGGTTCATTTTTTTGATATTTCATTCTTTATGAGTATGTTGGATTTCGTTGGTTGACAGTTGTCCATCTTCAATAGTAAACTTTCAAAATCAGTGTAAATAACAAATGGAACTTTCTGCTATGTTAATAATTTTTAAAATTGACATATGGCCCTTTCTCTGGCATTTATACTTTTAATGGTTTGTTAGTCAAGCAACATAGTGTTTGATTATCTAATTTTTCTTTGCTAGTGAAATGGAGTAAACATAAATAAATTACTAAATTTTCGTTCTTTCTGTTTAGTAATTTGATTGGAAACAACCCTAGATAAATTTTTCATGAAACAATAGTGTGAATTACTACCTTCTTGGAAGTAAAAGCGATATACATGTTTCTCTTTGTTACATTTAGAAATTTTTAAAGAATACACTAAAGATTTCTCATTGAACGAATAAACATTAATAGAAACATTAATTCTGTTCTCAAATTTTGGGATATGATCAATCACTGCAGGAAATTAAAAATTTTCAAGTTTCTCATCAAGATCAACACCAACATTTTTATATTTTGTTACTCTTTCTGAATTCTTATCTACTGGATATAATGTAGATTTTATGGACCAAAGAAAACACTTTTGATCTTTATTTTTTACATTAATACATGTTTTTTTTGTTTTATCAGGTAGTTCAATGGAAAATGATTCTCTTAATGGAATATACCTGTTACTTCCTAATTGTAAATCAATAGTTCTTTCTAGTGACCATCCAGATCCATGTGCTTCAAAATCACCCTTTCTTGATAAAATATATTGTTTTCCAATCTTAAATTTTTAAATTAGTTCTCTTTCATTTGTGATCTTAAAGCTTTGTGTTTGTAATGCATATGCCATAATATTTCTGTTCATTGGCATTTGGTACTCACTACAAGGTCTTAAATTTATCTTCAACCCACTATGTATTCTTGGGTTTTCTTTTACAGTTTTCATAATTTTCTGCAGTTGAGAAACAATTAGGTTCAACGAAGTTTATGTTATTTTCAAAATTATATTATTTTCAAAATTATGAAGTATCACCTGTGTAATCTCTAACCATTTTACTGCCTCTTGGTTTCATTAAGTGAATTAGTGTAAAAGGGAAACAGAGTTTCCTCATTAGCTCTAGTTTTATATTTTGGAAACACATCAGTAGGAAACACAAATATTTTTTTTCCATGGTTTGTCTTCAGTTTTCTGTTTTGCGAACATATCAGTAGAAAATGGAAATATTTTTTTCAATGGTTTATCTGCTTGAGTTTCGAAAATTTCATCATTCTTAGTGTTAAGATAAGGTAATTTTTTCCAAAGATTTGTCTTGATTAGGGAACCCACTTTCGGTTTGTGATGTCTAACAGAAAATGCGATTAGAGTCAGCTTTCCTTAATTTACTGTACCCTCTTAAATTTTTTCTCTTACAGTAATCATGGAGTTGGACAACTGCGAAGTTCCCCATTTGGCCTCTCCAACAATCATGAAGTTAAGCAACTATGAATCACTCCATTTGGCCCTTCTATTTATGAGAAATATGAAACATTAGCTTTTTAAAAAAATAGATTTCCAAAAGTTAACACATCAGGTGTTTTATTTAGGAGATATTTAAAATTAAATACAAGGTTATTTCACTTTCCTTTTCTTCATATATTCTTTAATTTCTTGACATCCTTTACATTTGAAACTTCCTGGCAGATTAAAACTATGTGCCCGACCGAGACTCGAACTCGGGACCTTCGCCTTTCGCGGGCAAGTGCTCTACCAACTGAGCTACCGAAGCACGACTCACGCCCGGTACCCACAGCTTTACTTCTGCCAGTATCTCGTCTCCTACCTTCCAAACTTTACAGAAGCTCTCCTGCGAACCTTGCAGAACTAGCACTCCTGAAAGAAAGGATATAGCGGAGACATGGCTTAGCCACAGCCTGGGGGATGTTTCCAGAATGAGATTTTCACTCTGCAGCGGAGTGTGCGCTGATATGAAACTTCCTGGCAGAGTAAAACTGTGTGCCCGACCGAGACTCGAACTCGGGACCTTTGCCTTTGAGGCAATATGTATTAATATCTTAAAATTAATTTCTGAATAAGTTTATCTTGAAATTCTTCCATAAAATCTTCAGACATTTCTTGTGCATGTTTATACCTCCCCAATTTACTTTATCTTTCTATTCTTTAATAAATTCTTCAGTCAATAGATGTTTAGATGATGTATCATCCCAATCTAATTTATCCTGAAATTCTCTCATAAGATCTTCAGTCAATTATAATCTATATGATATACTTCTCCAGTTTACTTTTTCTTCAAATTCTCTAATAAAAGCAACAATGAATTTTTGATTAGATGATATGCCTTTCCAGTCTGTTTTATCTTGAAATTCTCTCAGAATATCTTGAGACAATTCTTCTCTATATGATACAATATCACAGTCTAATTTGATTTTGAAAGTCTCTCATAAAATCTTCACTGAGTTCATAATGAGCTGATAAGTGAATTTCTGATTCACTCAATGTATAGTCATATTTAATAGGAATATCATCAGATAAATCGTGTAGTTGTGGAATTGGTGAAATAGCCCCAAAATCTCCTACATGATAGTTTTTCAACTTCTCTATTTTTTCGATCACTTTCAAAACATTATCTCCTAATCCTTCTATTCCTTGTTTTACTTTTTTGATAACATCAATAACAGGTTGGTCTTCGTTTTTATATTTTTCATACTCTGTTCTAGGTTGTTTCTTTGAAAGCCTAAATTGATCTTTCAATTCATAAGATTTCTCTCTATTTCATTTACCTTTCTTAACAACCTCTTCACCTCATTTTGCAATCATTTATTAGGGAAGAAAGAACATTAATTAAATATTTTAGGTTTAGTGTTTATATTTAAAATTTACATTTACCTTTAACTTTTGTATTTAACATTTATGTTTAATATTTACATTTAAAACTATTTTTAAGAGAATTCATTCTCATTTTACACTTATTGAAATAATAGCAACCTCATGTATCTGTACCTCTTGTAGCTTCTTCATCAGACCATGGGCAATTAGTATAATGTTCATTAATTTTCTCTAATGTTTCATATTTTACTATGTAATCAATACCTTTTTTAAATTCATTTATATGTTCAGGTAAAATATTCAAGCAGATGAAATTTTAAACAGACTTGTCACCGAAAGAGATGTTAAATTGCATATGGATGTAACAGAAGATAATATTGCAAGTGTGCTAGGATCCAAAACTCAAATTATTGAAGCTAATACAAAAAAATCACTAATGGTGTTCCTAAAATTACTGCATTTGTGTTAGTGAATATAAATTTCAATCTAGCTGATGGAATGTTTGTGAAACATGGTGATCATTTTCACATAGAAACAAATATTATTGCTTCATTCAAACTTAATGCCAAATTTGGTGGACCAATAATTCATGAACCACGATTTTTGATCCAATTCAAAATTTAGAAATACCTGAACTGATGAAAATGATAATCTGATAAACTTCAATGGAGTTACTGTAGCAGTAGTTTCAGAATAATAAATGATTTCCTTAATAAATCAGTGACAGTTAAAGTGGTCTACAACTGTGTCAGGAATAAAGTCGAGTTTTACTCATCCCCTGTGAGTGGGAGGACTAAAAATAATGTAAATGTGGCAAACAATGATACTGCAACTACCATAAATGTCGGTGAAGGATGGCTTCATCCTAATCATGTCCAATTATACATGAATTTCAGCATTTTTGGAAGTGATGACACAGATTATACAACTTATGATCAAAAATCCAATAAAGAATTAATCGATAATTACGTGGCAAAACATTTTGACTTCTTAACCATAAATAGGCAAATAATTTTGTGTCTAGAATAGAGCATGTTTTTATTTTCTCATCAGTTTTACTGCATTTGACTTTTTATCTCTTAATGATAAAATAAGTATAGAAGGACATTCTTAACAATGGAAAAATAAAGAGCAAGAAATATGAAGTTCTTTATTTATTAGGAATGGTTGGTGGACTTTTAAAAAGTTATATGGATACTATATGGAGGGAGATTTAACAGTACATTTTATATAGTCATCAAGTGCTGGAGATACTATTCTTTGATGGTCTGGCTATAATTATGCTGGAATTGAAATAAAAGCCACTCTTCCAGGTGAAAGTAAAATTTTTGTAGAATCCATGGAAATTCGTTTTCCTATTGTTAAATATGAAGCAACATATTAGTTAGAACAACAACAAAATATTCTGAAAAATCCTAAAATACCTATATCTTTTTATGAGCTTCTAAACAGTTGAGGTAGCAGGATTAAGTGGCAAGAAAAATTTCGAACTAGATATCACAAATTACTATAACTCAGTAGAATTTGATATGCCATGTTTTGTATTTCTTGTATTCCAAACTAATTGTAAAAATAACCAGTTGCCTGATTTATCACTGTATGATCATGTAAAGCTACTTACATTTTATTTGAAAAATGAAGGAATGTAGAATCTAGATCCACCAAATAATAACTTGAAAGCTTATGATGTTTTCTGCGATTTTGAACATGTCACACAATTGAATGGAGATGTAGATGTTAGTCCACTGAGTTTTATAGAGGATTATCCCATATATGTAATGAATATGACATTCAGAAGAAATATTATTGCAACTCAAAGAATTACTATGAAACTAAGTGCTACTTTCCGTGAGAATATTCCAGACTCAACCTTAACTTACATCGTTTTATATGGTAAAAGGAATTTGACATATGATTCACACTATAGAATACTCACTGAAAATTTGTAACTGTATTAACCTAAACTGAGCTTCCATATAATCATCTTTGTGCTACCAGAATTTTAAAATGATTTACAATATTTTTGTTTAACATGGTCTTGAACCCTAGTTCATTTATTCATTTACTTATATGCACCATTTATTTTCTTACATGCACCTATCATTTTCTTACATCCACCTTTTATCAGATATTAATAAACATCTATTTTCTTACATGCACCAATCATTTTCTTACATGCACCTTTTATGAAAAGAACATTAAAATTCATTTTCTTATGTGCACCTTTGTAAAAAAAATTATTCTTTTGAATGAAAATGGAGTGAGTTAGACTTGAACATTTTGAGTATAGTAGGAGGAAAAGGGGGGTTGTGGATAACTGACTCAATTTCTGACAAACCCTGAGGGTTAGGCAGAAATTGAGTCAGTGAGCCACCATCTCCCTTTTCCTCCTACTCTTACTTATGCTTCCTGAGATGACTGGAAGCCGTTTTGAATGCCAGTGGTTTTCGTGCAACGTATTACTCATGTTAATGAACTCTATTTCTGGCGTTTCCTTATTTTGGCCCATCCACTGTATTTCCTGTGACTAGTCTTAAAGCGTTTTAACATGCGACTAGCTCTACGATCTTCCGTTGGTGCCCTTAAAGTCCGAAAAGTGACCTGTGAGCAACGTCAACGCGGTACAGTTAATATTTCACTGCTTGCAGCAACTGACTGGAGATCGGGAAGCTGGCGAGTACGTCGCAACTACTCCCTGCCTGAGAGATTCGGGACAAACGTGACCTACGCAAAATAGAGATGGCTCAGAACACTCTCTACAAAGCTGATTTGGAACACCATCAGGGCTTGGTTGATTATTAGTTTTCAACGGGTTCACTTACTCTTCAACATCAGGTGTGGTTACGTATGTGCCATTAACCTGATGTTTGGTGCGACAGTGGAACGATCGTATGTAACTCTGTATGATCTTTCTATTTTTTTAAACGTGAGACTTTAGGGTTTGCGTCTCATTTCGCCATTTTGTGTTCCGTATAATACTGATCGACGAGGGACGCAAAATCTACTTTAGAAACAGTCTGTGACTCTTCTCAGGACCATAGTTTTCTAGCATTCTCAGGAAAATTATATGTTTCGTGTCAAGCTCTTTTTATCGGCGCACGAAACTTTGCTATTACAATTCATGACTTCTTCTCCCTTTTTGCACTGAGAGTGCAACAATCTGCGTCCTGGGCATTTTCTGAATGTTACAGGTAATCATCTTGATAGAATTACTGCCTGTCTCCGTAGCTGAGCTAGTTTTGCCTTGCTCAGAGATCGAGCAGTTCTTACCTCCCCCTGTAATGCAGCGCCGCGTGTGTCGAACTTGTGTCTGCTCATTACTGTTCGTGCATCGGTCGGTGTCGCAACGTTCTCGCCTAGCGGAGTTTGTTGTTGTTGTATTTTTTTTCTCCCGGAGACGTTCTCTGCCCTCACCACGATGTCTGTCGAGTCTGCATACAATATTCCTTGTCGGGATACCGTTCTTTTCAGTTTCCACAGGAGTGAGCGTAATGTTCAACTGATTTCCCTAGAAATTCACGATCGGTTGATTGGTACGATTCGAGTTACTTCTGATCAGGTAGATGCTGGTTATTTCGACTCTGATTTGTACGCATTTTTTGTGAAAGTTAAACATAAAAAAACGGTTCAAAAGGCTCTGAGCACTATGGGACTTAACATCTGAGGTCATCAGTCCCCTAGAACCTAGAACTACTTAAACCTAACCAACCTAAGGACATCACACACATCCTTGCCCCAGGCAGGATTCAAACCTGTGACCGTAGCGGTCGCGTGGCTCCAGACTGAAACGCCTAGAACCGCTCGACCACACCGGCCGGCGAAATTTAAACATCACTTGCAACTAGACCTTATTCTCTTTTGGGTTCTTTCTCAGATGATGTACACACATGGTGATGGCTCTGTTGGTCCAATTCTCCATGTAAAAACGACCATCGAGTACATTCCCGTTAGCGTTTGCAGTCTTCCATTTCTTAATGCGGCCTTACGCCGCGCGGGGTACCCGCGCGATCTCAGGCGTTTTGTCACGGTCCGCGCGGCTTCCCCCGTCGGAGGTTCGAGTCCTCCTTCGGGCATGGGTGCGTGTGTCGTCCTTAGCATAAGTTAGATTAAGTAGTGTGTAAGCTTAGGGACCGATGACCTCAGAAGGTTGGTCCCATAAGACCTCACCACGCATTTCCAAATTTCCAAGGCGGCGTTACTTCCTTATGGAGCCGTTCTGCACATCCAGCGAGAACGCTGGTCTGCTCAGCAGTGCTTCTAATAATACGCTGCTATCCGTACCGTACAGCTGGTCTTCAAAATAGATCCCCCCACACCTGAATGTTTGTGGTTACCGGATTCGTGTTACGTATGCAAGTCAAGGAGGAAACTGTTTCTTTTTTGATGAAAGTGGCCATCTCAGATTGTCTGCGCTGTGTTACGGTTTCAAAGCCATCAATCGTCCGTTGATAGTAGCTGCATTAGTGCCTTCGCAGTCTGCTGTCAGTAATTCTCCAGCTTTAGAGACCGTTGGGGAGACTTTGCCCTCCAATCCGAGCGACATTTCGCTGTCATTGGCGCGTTCAGAAGCGGCCCCTGTTGCCGTTAATGCGTCCGCAGCTGTAGCGAAATTTACACGCCAGTTGACTCGCGATGGTGAAGATTTTGAAATCACCTCTCTTCGAGAAGATGGTCAAGGAGGGTGCTCCTTTGAGTGGTGACAGTTTGAATAATGACCTGCGGTTCTTGTTTCGCCCGGGATGAGGAAGGTGGTTCTGTTGATATTAAAATGAATGTTGCATCTGCGTGCTCTCCTCCACCCGTAGGAATGTCTGTTACAGTGAGTAACGGCGTTTTAACGGAGACATCGTATGTTGTTCTACCATTACAGTGTTCTAGTGCAATGCCATCCCTTCATCAATCTGATACGATGGAGCAACAGGTTACTTCTACAGATTCTCTTCCGTGTAGTCAGATGATTCAGAGAGCTTCAGTCACCACAGTGCCTGTCTCTTCTTTACCTGATCATAGCTCACGTCTGTGTTTCTCGCATTTCGTTGTGGGAAGTGGGTCGCCTCCCTCCTCCCCTCCCCTTTCCCCTTCACGCAACGGATCTCGATAAGCGCCCAATCCTTCCACGTCTAGAAGTTACTTTGTCGCGGAGTGGTTTGAAACAACGTTTTCATCCTGAACGTGCAGCTCCTCGCCGAAAAAAAAAAAAAAGCGTGTAAACTGCACATTCCGGCGGAGAGGTTTCAAATCCTGTACCTTGGTCTTAGCTGTCTGCTGGTGTTGTGAAGAGAGGGACGTTATGCGTAAATTTGTTTCTAGCTCTACCTTCAGGCCTTGCAAGTGTTAACTAACGCAAAGGTATACTTTTTTTCCTAAATATTAATAGGATAAGCTTTCCAATAACGGCTTGCTGTGTTACGATAGCTTATGTATGATTCCCAAGCCGATGTTTACAGGAAGTGTTATTTAATATGTTTTGTCTCCCTGTGTATTCTATGATTTTTCATGTTGCGCCGGTAAGTTCTGCTAGCATGGCCGCGCTTTATGAAGACGGTATTCCATTGACGGACTATGAAATTCTGGATGACGATCGGGGTATAGAGTGTCGTTTTTACGATCTCGGCTTAATTTTTCTTCATGCTCCATCTGGGCCTGGTCTTTTATAAGGAAGATCCATTTATCTGCTTCGTCAAAATCCGCGAAAACTTTTGAAGGGGGGAGATTGCAGCTGATTCTTACGCTCTGTGGATCAGACTCCCAACTGAAACAGTAGTCGTGAATTTAACGACATGGTGTCGTCGTTGAGTCTACAGTAAGCTTGGAACTTTAGATATTCCACATTAGCGCAGTTTACGTATTGTATGGCTACTTTAAGTAGTCGATTGGACCTTCTTTGTTTGTCTGCTTCCCTACGTAACCATCTTTAGCCAATTGATATAATTCCGGCCAACTTCACTGACCACTGTACTCTTAACCACTTCCCGCAGCTGGTATATCTTTCTCGGCCTATTGTGAAGCTAAATATTTTACATCTGGCGTAGCCCTCCCTGGATGATATAATCGCTGTCGTAAGAGGTCGGGTAAGCCCTTCGCAAGTGCGCCATCCCTCAATTATGGAATGAGGTGTTCCCATTGCCAAACCTCGGCTTCGCACTGCACTCGTGGGTTTTAGTGCTGGCAAAGCGGTTGAAATGAGGACTCGTAAATGTAATTATGCAGTACGTCATGATCTTTGTTATAGCACTCGATACGTGCGTTTAACACTTATGGAATTTGACTCCGGCAAGTTGAATCTCCTGCAACTCAAAAGACTACAATTAGGAGATCATTACTTACGCTCGCAGGCCCGTTCTTTTCTCCACAATTAGTTAGCGTCTGATCTAATTCGGCTTTGGATGCGATGTCAAAGGACGTGTCTGATGAGCATTGGTTCTGTAGATGGACTTAAGTGGTAATCCCAACCTGATATAACGCGTGAACTTTCCTGCTATTTCTTCGATATTTACATTGGAGTAGCATCAGACGGTACACCGTTTGATGATTTTACTTCCCGCCTTGATAGTGTTGTTACTTCAGCTCTCCATGAGGTGGTTTTGGCAGATTTTTCACTATGGTGAGTTATTTGACATTGTTGTTCGCTCCCCTTCCCGAAAAACGACGGGTTTAGAAGAATTCCTCAAAGATTTTGGCCTCTGATAGAAGATACTGTAACATCTACTGTGAATGAAGTGGTGCAAGGGGTACACACTCAGACCTCACTTATGGTAGGAAAAATGGTTTTAATTTAGAAAAGACGGGACATCTATCGACGAATTTCGATTATAAAATCGTAGCGCAGACGGTAAATAGCCTTTTTCGGTTTTGCTTCCTGACATTGTCGTGCGTTATCAAAGTTGTCTCCCTGGTTGTACTCTCCTGACTCCCGTTGCTGAATGTCGTGATCTCATCTCGATTGTTTCTACTGTTGCAGTGACGGGAGAATTACTTTGCATTCATTTTAATGATTCCTTTGGTCGAGTTAGTCATGTAGTCATGATTTTCTGTTGCGAATGCTGACGGTGGGACGAATGGTGGGGGTGGGGGGGGGGGGGCGTGGCTGGGAAGCATCGTGGCCAGGCCTCGGGATTCGACATCTGACCACCTTGTCTGCACCCAACCTGAAGCTGATAATGTGTCCGTTCTCTCCTGCCGCTGCCGCTGCCGCTAATGGTCACCAATCTTTGCACCCAACGTCCTGGGTTACAGTCTAGACCTCTCTGCAGTGTCTCATGAAGTGATGGCATATGACTCTTTTCATGGTGGTAGGTCCTTAGTGTAATTTGAGAGACTGGGTATTTGCCGGCATCAGGTTTGACCCTCTCTCTTCACTCACCGTCATCAAAGGACATGGACACAACACTACACCATACACGCATCCATTATACTCACGCACACTCTACAAATGCACATACGACTAAAGGCGCCTACACGAAAGTTTGTAGGGGAGGGGGGGGGGGGGGGGAGGAGGAAGACTAGACCTGGGTGTAAGGAGTATTTTTAATACTTCAGAAGACGAATGGCGATTTGTTAGTAGCCATAAAACAGTTCCAGTTCAAATCCTGTCAAACGCATGCCTAATACTGAATTTTAAATCACTTTCTTCAAAGAAAATCACTTCTCTGTATTTTTTTATTTCACTACCAGTTGGGTGGTGGGGGTGGAGGGAGACGTTCCTCATTTGGCTTTGTGTATAGATGACCTTATATACGACATCTTTCACATATCCACAATGAAAGGTGCTAGCGTGCGCGGGAAAACAATACTCCACCCGACAGGAGACTCAAGTCACCCGGTAGGATATTCGAACCAGCAATTCTGTAAAAAATGTTCAAATGTGAGTGAAATCTTATGGGACTGCACTGCTAAGGTCATCAGTCCCTAAGCTTACACACTACGTAACCTAAATTATCCTAAGGACAGACACACACACACCCATGCCGGAGGGAGGAATTGAACCTCCGCTGGGATCATCCGCATAGTCCATAACTGCAGCGCCCTAGACCGCTCGGCTAATCCCACACGGTGCAATTCCATAAGGCATTCACATTTTACATTGGCTTACTCGGCACATGCTAACCCAAGGAGCAATGTGCGCTAAGTTTAAATTTTGTCCAGAATCCTTCTTCTTTCCTCGCATTTCAATTAAATGGTACCTACTCGTTTTATTAGTGGGATGTGGAAATCTACTAATAAGCCATGTCAGGTTTAAAAACTATCGTAACCATTTTCATGAATTTATCGACTCTTGTATGCATTGTGGCTATAATGACATCGCTGTCGCTAATCCCAATCTATTTGACATTGTTGAGGGCGAATCTGTTGGTAGCAATGGGGTATAAAACATTTGTTTTACTTGTGTACCATCGAACTAAGTTCAGATTCAGAGAAAGCTTTCAGAACTACTTTGCAAGACTTCCTGTCCTTACCATTGACAGTAAATGCGTAACTGCCTGAATTCTGCTGACTCTGCTTTCCTTATCATGAACTGTTCAGTATGTCATCGACATTTTTTTAAATTTTTAACAGTAGAATGTAATTCAATGAATTGCTCACATAGATTCTTTAATTGCTAAATCGTGTTCTACAATTAGTCACTGCAACACTCCTATCAAAATTAAGAAACCGCATATAGGCAGACATAACATATCGTATCTTAATAAATTTGTTAAATAAATGTGCAAATAAAGCAGACAGCTTTTAGAAATAATACTATAAACACTTCTTCGCCGATGGCTAAGACATAGCACGCTTTCTACTACAAGACTGACTGGAGTTATGAAACGTCCCCATTGAACAATTATACAAGACTGCTTGAACTAACACACAATATTTTTAGCGCAACGCAATCTGACTTTCAATAATCCCTACAAAAGAATGGCCCTGACTGACATTAACCTATACCTTTCACAAATCACTTACCTCACAAAAGTCTTCGTTACTCGAATTACTGCAATACAGCGAGTGACACTACTGCCAGCTAAATAAAAGATTCAGACTACGGAAGGCACTAACTACTGATAGGCATAGTTAGCAAATGAAAGATTTTAATAGAGAACAAACAATGTATTTACCTTAATAGTGTTGAAAACTCACAATATACATAGCAGTTCATGACATCCAGTCTTACAAATTTCAAAACTCCGCCATCTCTCTCCCCACATCCACCACTGCTGGTGGCTCACCTCCAACTGCGCAACGCTACGCGCTGTTAACATCCAGCTGTCGCTGCCCCACACTACAATGGCAGACAACAGTGCTAACTAGCCACAGACTGCACACAGCACAGCCAGTGAATTTCATACAGAGCGCTACGTAACGTTGCCAATAAGAAAACATAAACAGCCTACTTACATAGCCCCCATGCTCCCCACAAAAAATTTTACAAATTGTTTTGGGCAGTGGCCAATAATGATTTGATAAAATTTTTCGTAATTACAATAACAAAGATATCAAATGCACCTACTTATTGATACAATGTTTGTCAAAAGCTAAAATTTTCTCACAGTCCATAAAGACAGTCCTGATCTTTCATCACAGTAAAATTGCAGGGTTTTTCTCAAAGCCTGAGCACTAAAAGAAAATGTACACAGAAGTAGTGGATTTCCATGCAATCTTGACGAAGTAGTGTTGTCCTTCCAACGGAAAGACAGTGCTGACTCTTGACATGCTGACAGGTAATGGCCCACAACAGAGCAAACCCACCGCAGAGTCAGTCGAAGTTTAGAGGAATATTGGTAGGTAGGTCATCACAGAACAGACCACTGCAGTCTTGTTAGAGATTACGTTATTGGTGGGCCACCAGAGGTGCAGATCCACTGCAGTCCTTGTAGAAATAATGGTGTTGGTGAGTCATCAAAGGTGTAGACCCACTGTAGTCTTTGTAGAGACGGCCAGCAGCCATCTGTTGCGACTGTGCAGGTGCACAATCACCATCGAAGAGTCTTGTGAACAATATAGCAAGTCCATGAACCACCACTTATGCACTTACAAAATTTTTTTTGGAATGTCCTTAGAACCAGCAATGCTGTTACCCAGTTACTTGCTGAATTATTAACACTCGTGCAAACACTATCAGTCCCTACTTCTCTCATATTGTCCATATACTATGACCAACAGAAAAGTGTGCAGTGAAATATAACTTACAAGTTACCTAATTTGATGAACTGGTGTCAATTACAATTTTATAATGTAAGAATACAATACCAAAGGTACAAAATACATCATCAAAGAACATAACAATACAGATAACATTTGTAGTAATACGGGCTTTACAAAAGAATCGAAATAACATATACATCAGTGTTACAGGAATTATGACATAAGTAAATACATAAAAGATCAGAATAACTTTTGAAACATCAACTTCACATATGAACATTAAAACAAAACAGAATAAATAATGTCTAAGCATATTTACAAGGTAAATAACATATTATCAGAAAAATTCTTCAACATAAATCTTATTAGCTAGACACATACAGACAGGAAAACACAAATTCACATAGTGTAATAACACAAAAATACAGGACAGCATTTGTTTTCAATGTGACATTTGGTACTGCAGTCCAACCCAAAACTTCATTCCATATATCTTTCCTCTTATTTCAAAATTTGTTTCCACCAAAAAAATTCTATCCAAACATGCTTTCTGTATTTATATGTTCACACATTTCTTACCTCATTATTTATTTTCCATTATCTTACCTCATCATTTATTTCCAAGAAAATCCTACCTAAACCTGTTGTCCCTAAACCCTACTTTTTTGGTTCATATCCTCTTTCAAAATACTTTTTTGGCCAAACCATTTTCTTATAGCTTCTCAATGCATTTCATCCAATTCATCATAGTTAGTTTCTTATATAGTCTACCCCCTCTTAAGCTAACTTAAATCTACTGAGCTCAGATGCTAAACTAAGGGATGAGGCAATGCAGCAGCGCAAAACAATTAACACAAACAGCAATGACAAAAAATTCAAATTGGCAAAGCAATTGCAATATTACAACTAATACAAGGCACTGTGCAGCAAACAAGAAAAATAAATCCGTAGTAAAACTGGCTTAACAGCGTAATACAAAGTCAAATTCAGTAGCACTGTGCCTGACACACAGCAGCAGCAAATGCAATAACTTATATCTAAACATGACAAAGCTCAAGCAGAAAAAATATTACATTAAAGACAACAATGCAGACAAGGGAAATGTATATTCACATCTTAATGTCTATGTAATTAA
The DNA here is from genome assembly GCF_023864345.2 of Schistocerca serialis cubense. Taxonomy (NCBI): domain Eukaryota; kingdom Metazoa; phylum Arthropoda; class Insecta; order Orthoptera; family Acrididae; genus Schistocerca; species Schistocerca serialis. The sequence continues at coordinate 423,584,060 of NC_064641.1, forward strand.
AGTGGTGCACCACAAGAAGTTATTCTACCAAAAAAATTACCAAGTAGTTGAAAAGAAAATTCCGTATGCAATACCTGTGAAGGGAAATGTTTTCTTATTCTCCTTCGTTTTTTTGAACAGATCATAAAATTATTTACTGGATCTGCAGGCATAAAATATTTATATTAGTACATCTATTAAATTTTATTTTAACCAATGCTGCAGTGCAGCTAGAAACTAGATATTAAACAAAATGAGTAAATAAATACATAGAGCAAGCCATATGGCATTTCTCTCAACTAGCAAGACAATAGCCGTGAAATGTTTCTCATCGTTTCATTAGGCATTTTAGTAAATATCATAAATTAAGAGCTCCACAGTATAATCATATGTTTTCAAGTTTGAGCGTGTCGTATTTGCGATGCTTTCTACAAAGGAATGTCAATAGCGAGGATAATGGCCTCCTTTGTTTTTCTACCTGTGCCTCTGAAAAGGCACACACTAATGACTTTTTCTCCAGGCATCTGACACAGCTGGGTGCCCACAACGCATTACGTGCAGGTGGTCACTGAACTTTCTTACGGAAATATTTACGACAGCAGTTTCTGCTACAGTGGCAGTCTCATATAAAAAATTTCACAGGTCGAGAATTTGCGTTGCAAATGTGTAGATACAAAATCTTATGAATATAACAGTGTCCAAAAAATTTTTGCCGGCATTGTGATACATTCACACATTTACACACATTTCATAACTCTTAAAGTACGATTCTTGGTTTCCAACATCCTTTTTCACAAGTCAGAGTCCCTAACCACTATTCATTACTCCTTACCTTATTACACGTATAAATATTCGTCGACACTTCTTCAATATTTCATCATAACAGATACGTAGCATAATCAAATTCCCCATATAGCATCAGCTTATTGACCATAAACATACCTCAGCAGCGTAAAAATAACATCATAACACCTCAGTGAAATCTCAAAAACGTCGTAGCTTTCTGCAATAATTTCAAACCCTAAAAAATATTCTCTGCTCATTTCAATAGTGTCATCTACCTCAAACGTACCTTAAAAATCATGATCTCATACCAAATACATCATTAAAAGCTCTCATAGTATCACAATGGTTCTGAAAAAATATGAAGAGTTCACAAAGTACAGACAAAATACAATTTCGTAAGTGTGAAGTTATCCAACTGTGTAATTACGTAAACATCTGTCACTGATGTAGTAAAAAAAATGTTTGTCTCTCTCAGTTAAATGATCAGATAGCTGTGTAATTATGTGTTAGAAAAATATGGTACCGATGTGTAAAGTTGTATAAGCAAATACCATATTAGCTAGGGTCCTTGTTCTTGCCAAACACATGGTACACAAAGTAGGCGCGTACCTCCCTGAAGATTAATGTAATTATACACTCAGGTGTTACAGGTTACAGCAATGGAATGAAATGTATCATGGAAAACCCTTGTATCATTGTACTACAAATATCTTAAAAAATAAATGTTTTAAGTGCGGAATTAATCACTCAAATACTTGTACTGTAGCGCTAAACTGTGCGTCATGTTGTAAGATAATCTCCTTGGAAGTCTCGTAGTTATCATCCTCCGAAAGCTAAGTTCTGCAGAAGTCAATGTACTTACCTCATGATAAACAAAAGTGAAATGCTTTGTGTATAGATATCGTAGTTATTACGCTTATTGTTGTTATGAAGAAAGTACTGTACTGTAACGTTTTGTTGTGCTATGGAAAAGGCTGTCTGATTGTAGCTATACCACAAAAGTTACTACTAAAACATGTTTTACTTTCCAGAATAAAACAGAAAACTGCGCAGATATAAAACAGAAACACTGCAAAAGCAACATTGTAAATTGTCACTCATTAGTAGCGTCGTGATAAAATCGTGTAGCTGTCACATAAACTAACCAGTATGTCATCTGGTATCTCACTGAAAGTACTTTAAATCCAGAATGTATTTTCAAGTAAACGAATATGTTGCATTAAAATCTCATTAGCAGTACCAGTATATGTCCTAGGTATGTAAGCCTGATAGTCGTTACGTAATCGTGCAACTAACAAGCAAGAATGTACAAATACAACACTGTGTCGTCTGTTCACTATAACAATGCATTCGTAATTTCTGTTTAAAAATGTTCCCTAGGTTCTAGACTGGATATTTAACTTCAAACATTGTTGCATGTTAACAGTTTCTTAAGTCTGACAAAGCATACTAGAAATGTGAAGTGAAAAGTTTTATGGCAAAGACAAAGTTAAAAAGCAGATTATCTTTCAATAAACGGTTTTACATGTGAAATGTGGTGTAAACCTTTACTCTTCCTAGTACGCAGAGTTTCAACTTCAACGCAATTATCATGTGGTATACGTCGGATTCTGTAAGGTCCATTGTAAACTAGAAAGAATTTGTGACTCAAGTGTTTCTTCTTATGTGACAATGAATGAGCTTTAATGAGAACTTTCTGACCAATATATAATTTCTTTGCATTTGCTTTATCCTGTAGTTTTCTCCTTTTGTCTGCTGCAGATTTTATATTTTTAACAGCCAAATCAATTATGTCCTTGTGTCGAAGTTTACACGTATTCGGGAAAGGTACAAGCTCTCTGATTCTGTTCGGTGGTTCTTCATTCTTTAGTACAAGAGTAGGTGGTAAAGCAGTGGAGTCGTGAGGCATTTCATTCAGCACGTTTTGAAATAAGTGTAAATATCTGTCCCAATGCTGATGCTTTCTGTGACAATAAAGTCTACAAAGCTTATTGATTTCTTTCATAATCCGTTCAGACGGGTTACAATGTGGTGAGTACAATGAAATAAAAACAGGTTTGATTTTATGATTCCGAAGCATGCGTGACCAAACAGCAGATCTGAATTGCGGTCCGTTATCTGAAATGACTATACTACCGTGTCCAACATTACGTAAGAAATTTTTAACAAAGGCGTTGGATACACACCGTCCAGTGGCTTTACGTAACGGAGTGAAAGAAACAAATTTTGAAGTAAGTTCAACAGCGACTAGAACGTACGAAAATCCATTAGATGTTCTGACAAGCGGTCCCAAGAGATCAACAGCAGCAAATTCTTTTAATTTAGAAGGAATAATAGGAAACAACGGAGCACGATGTGAGACAGTAGATGGTTTCACCTTTTGACAAAGTTTACAAATAGACAAGACTCTTCGAATTCTCTTTTCCATATTGTTAAAATAACAAGTCGTTCGAAGAATATGATAACATTTTCGTCGACCAAAATGTGCGTAGCTGAAATGAATGTACCAAATGAGCTTATTAACAAAATCGTCTGGAATGCAAAGTACCCATAGCTTGTCATCAACAGTGCAGCGTTTGAAGAGTATGTTGTTTCTAACCAGGTAATAATGCCGAATCTGTGTGTGTGTCTTTTCATGCCATTTGCTCTTGATGTCTTTCCAAATCGGATCTTTATCTTGTTCATGAGCAATATCCTTTAAAGATGTGGTGATGAAGTTTTCAAAGGCGACTTTCCGAATGTAAAGAATACTGAAATTTTTCTCGAGGTTGCGTTCTGTATCACTTTTCTCAAGCCCAGCCGGTGCGCGTGACAGTGCGTCCGCAACAATGTTCTCCTTGCCGGGAATGTAGACTATTGTGAAGCGGAATTCTTGCAGAAACAATGCCCAACGTTTTAACGTGTCATGATTTAATTTTGAAGACATAAGAAATTGTAATGCACGATGATCACTGTATACTTTTACGTTCTTACCAGAAAGAAAGAAACGGAATTTGTTAAATGCCCAAACGATAGCTAAAGCTTCTAATTCAGTAACGGAATAATTTTTTTCAGATTTTATTAGCAGTCGGCTAGCAAAAGCAATGGTTTTCTGAACAGTAGTGTCATTTTCTATGGCTTCTTGAAATAAATGGGCACCAAGACCGACTTTAGAAGAATCTGTGCTAAGGCAGAAATCTTGTGACAGATCTGGATGAGCTAGTATTGGCGCGTTAAGTAGCGATTCTTTCAAAGAATTGAATTCCAACTGTGCTTGTTCGTCCCAGTTCCAAATAGTATTTTTTCCCGTGAGAGATCAAAGTTTTGGTGTAACTAGAATTTGCATATTCAGAAAACGACGGTAAAAATTTACGAGACCTAGAAAACTGCGGACTTGTTTATTTTTTGTGGATGGAACTGGAATGGCTCTGATTGCTTCTAACTTTTCAGGATCCGGCTGAATGCCTTCAGAAGAAATAATATGTGCCAAAAACCTCACCTTTGACCTACCGAATTCAGATTTTTCCAAGTTGACTGTAATTCCAGATTCTGCAAAAATATGTAACACGCTGTTGAGGATGCGATTGTGTTGTTCCCATGAGGCTTCTGCTATCAGAATATCGTCCACATATAAGGTGATGTTTTAAGAACTGAGGTAATATGGAATTTAGCCCGCGAATGAATGCTGCCGAAGAAATGTTCAAACCAAAAGGAAGTTTCCGAAACTGATAACAAACGCCGAAACAAAGCTGTGTATTTTCTACATTCTGGATGAAGTTCGATCTGATAAAAGCTGGATCTGAGATCAACAGAAGACAACACTTTTTCGCCTTTAAAATTTTGAAGAAGTTCTTCCATCGTTTGCGGCCTGTCTGTTTCAGGAATGATGATAGTATTGATTTGTCTCGAACCTAAGACAAGTCTGATCGATCCATTTTTCTTCTCAAAAACATGTAATGGATTGTTGTATGAGCTTACTGCAGGCTCAATAATGCCCTCATTAAGCACAGATTGTATTTCTGTTCTAACACGGTCTCTATAATGTGCTGGAATTACGTATGGTCTAACACAAAATTTAGTATGCTCACGAACACGAAATTGGTATTGAAATCCCTTGATTGTTCCTGTTTTGTGAGTAAAAACTGTGGAATGTGCTTGTAAAATCTCAAAAAGGTCTTGCCTATCAGTGTCATTACAATTCTCAATTGTTCGAATTTTATTCTGAATTAACTCATTAGTATCAAATATGTCGTCGATATCATCCCTGTCAGTACTTGCAGAGTGATTGGTAGTGTCTAGTTCCGTAGAAAATTCCGAACTGTTGTCTAACAGAAGGTAAAGCCGATTAATTTCCTCGTCATGGTTTGAGAGCCAATCTTCAAATTTCAAAGCTATTGACTTAGCTTCTTTCTCTAAACTTATTTCAGCATCGTGAAAGTTTAAGATTGCTTTGTATTTATTCAAAGAGTCTACTCCCAATATAATTTCCGTCAACAATAATGGAACAATGAGAAAGTTCATAGAGAAGCTGTGGCTTTGACAAAAGAGTTCTGTTTGTTGGCGTACATCTACACTTTTTTCAACGATTGCACCTTGTAATTTAATCTTACGTAACGGAAGTGTGGGGCAATCGTTCGATTTGTTGTATTTGCTAAAGGCTGTTTCACTAATTACTGATGTGGACTGCCAGAGTCAAGTACTGCAGTAAATTTTACGTCATTTACTGTAATGTGAATCACAGGATATGCAATGTTGTTATGTTTTATGTCGTGTTTCTGGAGTAAGATGTCCCTAATGTCTTCCATTTTTACGTAATTACTAGCTACGGCAGCTGTGTCGTCAGTTTCATACGTACGTTTTGTGGCTGCCAGCGGTATGAGTCATTGCCTATTGTCTCTTTGTTGGCACACGTCGTTATTGGGATTTTGAGACCTAACTTCTACAAATTCACCTTGTCGAGAGTGCCCTGCTCTGTATGAATATTGCCAGTTCTGATGGAATTCAGGTCTGTCGTTTTGTCGGTAGTTTACATAGTTCCTTGTTTGTCGGTCATGTGGTGGAGAATTTCTCCCGGAATCGTCACTGCGCGCTGAACTGTTGCGTCTTAAGTTATTCTGTCTCCCATAATAGTAATTGTTTTTGTTCCCATATTGTCTGTTTCTATGGTTATCTCTGTCATATTCATTACTACGGAAATACGATCTTTCTCTGTAACTATTATTACTCTGCCAGTAGTTGTCATATGGGTGGTGTCTGTTTTGGTCACGATTTGCGTTGTAAGAATAGACTTGTCGTGTCCAGTTATTGTTTCTGTCGTCATGGAATTGTGACGGATGTGACCTGTAGTGATTGTTTTCCTGTTTTCGCATCCCGCGACTGTCTGAGTCAATTTCTAATTCTTGTAAGAGTTCCTGAAAAGCTTCAATGTTGTCTTTGCAACGTCCTGTCAAAATAATATTTCTTAAATGTTCAGGCAATTTCATTAAGCAAATGCAGATGAGTTCTGAAGGGCTGTATGGGTTTGACAGGTATTGATTCTTGTGCAACATGTCTTCAAAATATTTGACAAAACTGGAAAATTCAGATTGTTCAAAGTGTTTCATTATCATGATGCTATGTTTTACTTGGTCTTGCGTAGCTTGAGACCAATATGTTGAGAAGAAGGCATGATAAAATTCTCCTTCACTGTGACAATCGTGAATGACTGATCGCATTCTTGCAGCTGGTTCATTCTCTAAGTAGCCACACATAAATTCTAATCTCTGCTCTAATGACAAGTTGGGAGGAAAACAATGAGAGAATTGATGGAGCCATGCTTGTGGATGAATGTCGTTGCCAGAATTCTTAAATGTTTTGAATTAACGTGTAGTAATGAACAGCTTGTAGTCAAAATCATCATGTCGGCGAGTCGCATGTCGATCATTGTTACGTCGTTTCGGCGGTTCCATCTCAAAATTCGGTGTACCTTGCCAATTTCTTTCATAATTTCCGAAGTGCCCTGAGTTATTATTTTGTGGCTGTTCCGTATTTCTATGTCCCTCTTCCCGTATTAGAGCGCGAGTGGCATCTGAAATACGTAATTGTTGTATTACCTGTGTCAGCTGATCTTGTACTTCCCGGATTTCTCTTTGGTGTTGCGTATTAATTTGATTCTGATTTTGTTTGAATTTCCTAACTTGTTCGCACTCTTCTGTGTCATTAAAGACTACCGGTTTTGTGTCATTCAGATTATCCTATACTTTCATAGATAAATTATTTAGCTGATCCGAAAGTTCAACTACTTACTCTGATAATGAACTAATTTCCTCCATGTGTCTTTCTACTGTGTCCTTTAAGTTTTCCTGAGTTTTTGCAAGTTGCGTAACCAAATCGGTAGATGCAACTGAGTCAGTTTTAGCTTGCAAGGTCTCATGATTTTCATGAACAATAATTTGCAGTTCTTTTATGGCTGCTTCGTGATTCTGTAATGCATTTTCATGCCGCGAAAAAATAGGTTGAAAATGCTCACAAATTTGTGTTTTTACGTCGTAAAAGACTTTTTGACATTTCGATTCGATTTTATGTAACTCAGTAGTTAAATCTTCACGTGTTTGTTCAAGCGCGGTGCGAAGATTTTGTTCCATTGCGTCTAACTGTTGCTGTGTTTGTCTCTGGTGTTGTTCCATTGTGTCTAACTTTTGAAGTTTTTGCTGTGTTTGTCTCTGATTTTGTTCCATTGTGTCTAACTTTTGAAGCTTTTGTCCCATTTGTTGCATTAATTGTAATAACAATGCACTGGTGTCTGAAACATGTTCCTCAGTGCTTTTCGGCAGTGAATTTGCACCGGCAACATTCACATTTTGACAAGCGGAAAATGTGTCTTGACTCATTTGAGAAAACGGTGAGAACCCAAAACCTGCAAAATTGTGTTCTGTCATTCCCGATTCTTGAGGCGAGCTGTTGCCGACCGATCGATCGATAATGCTTCCCTATTCACTACCTGTTTCATTGTCTACACCATTATTTGACGCCCGCTCCATTTCCCTACGCACAGTTACCAAATTACTACTTTGAATGTCTGTTAATTCATTACACAGCGGTGCTGGTAAGCTACGCTTGTCGTCACTATTATTTCATGTTTACTTTGGAGCCTAGTGTTACGTTTTTCACACGCCGTTATTGTCACATTATTTCACACGATAACAGAAAATAAGAGAACACATTAATATAGCGCTGAAAATAATATCTAGTTAATTGTAGGCTGCAAAATACTTGGTGCAAATTTACATGCATGCCACACCTGTTTTACTGTACAACAATGAAAGACTGCAACTACAAAGGAGATTCTCTCTACAATTATGCACTAGCAATAAACAAAATCTACACTAATTACACAAACTACAAGAAAAAATCAGAAGATTCCAGTGAGGTATCCTGGCAGGGTCGCCATATGAAACGTCCCCATTGAACAATTATACAAGACTGTGCTTAAACTAACACACAATATTTTTAGCGCAACGCAATCTGACTTTCAATAATCCCTACAAAAGAATGGCCCTGACTAACATTAACCTATACCTTACACAAATCACTTACCTCACAAAAATCTTCGTTACTCGAACTACTGCAATACAGCGAGTGCCACTACTGCCAGCTAAATAAAAGATTCAAACTACGGAAGGCACTAACTACTGATAGGCATAGTTAGCAAATGAAAGATTTTAATAGAGAACAAACAATGTATTTACCTTAATAGTGTTGAAAACTCACAATATACATAGCAGTTCATGACATCCAGTCTTACAAATTTCAAAACTCTGCCATCTCTCTCCCCACATCCACCACTGCTGGCGGCTCACCTCCAACTGCGCAACGCTACGCGCTGTTAACATCCAGCTGCCGCTGCCCCACACTACAATGGCAGACAACAGTGCAAACTAGCCACAGACTGCACACAGCACAGCCAGTGAATTTCATACAGAGCGCTACGTAACGTTGCCAATAAGAAAACATAAACAGCCTACTTACAGTTAGCCAATTCAGATGGCTATATTAAAGGAAAATAATACTTAAGGCCGACTTGCATATGGCTGTCCCATGTATTTCTACATGAAATGTATTCGCAGTTGCAAATATGAACAACCGTCAGCTGTGTAAGGGAATAATAATGAAAATGTGTGCCGGACCGGGACTCGAACACGGATCCCCCGATTTATGAGAGAGGCCGCCTTAACAGCCTTGGCTCTCCGTGCACGACTCAGGCCGGATCCAGACTTCCATACGGCCTCGTTCCCGCGTCACAGCCTGTGCTCGTACACACATTATGTAACTGCCATACAGGGGAGGATATTTTAATGCAAAGTCGCTGCAGGGTATCGATGGATAAGTAGGATATTGCAATAACTCTGTTGGTAAAAGAACGACGCAACGCTCCTTCTGACGTGCATTCTTCTTCGTAACAACACGGGCACTGCAATGTTCTACATATTTCTTTCGAAACATTTTGTAACGTTTTGTAAGGTATTCGACTGGTCAGGATGACGGCGGGTGGGCTTCAGGGTCTTAGGGCGAGCCGGTGATCAGCATTTGAACACGGTCGAATAATTTACTTTAACTTTTATTAAAAACTCGTTACATACATACTCAGAAGCGGTCAGTGTCCTCGCAGCCTACCGACTCGAACGCGACGCGGAAGCCCGGTGTCTGACGACGCAGCAGGATGTCTGACGACAACAGCCGCCCGGCCGACAGGAAGATCCACTTTTATTCTGCGTTGCTAGCTGACTCGCGCGGGCAGCGACCCGGCAATGCGGAATCAGCGGTGACGGAAATATGTGTACCGCGCTGGAGGGTGAACGATCGCTTGCCTACTTCAGCCGTTCCCTTACAGTTTATCGCATTGTTATTAGCAAGTCTACACCAGTATATTATTTTATAACAACTGCGTTTTACATCACACGTGTAAGCTTACACTATGCCTCTCCCAACCACGTCTGTCTGCATAAGTACTTCATTGGCTGTCCGCAGTTGGCCATCTGAGGGTTCTTGCGGATATATTGACTCCTAGCACGTTGTGACGTAGCCATTCATGGTATAACTTTTAAAGGTTACATATTTATTTAACGTATCAATGTATTCTCGTTATGTGTCTATTTTATGCTTTTTTTATTGATATGAGGCCACTGACAATGACTTGTCACTAGAAACCGGTACAGTCATTGTAGAATTTACTTAATCATTTGACAAAAATAAAACTTATTGCTGAAAATAATGCAATCGCTGAGGCTCTCTGTCATAACATGACAAGTATAAACAATCTTTTTGCTACACCTCTTGTGTCTATTTTTTCTTGTTCATAATTTAGAACTCATGTACGACAGGTTGCGTTTGTTATCTGCTATATTCGGTAAATGTCATATCTCGAAGTTGAATAACCTATTGAGCGAATTTCCGAAAAGGCGACAGTACTTGCGCTGTAATATTAATAAAAAAAATGGATGAAAATCTTTTGAGAAGAGTCACTGAGGCACACATCTACGCTAAATGTGCACGAAAATTGCTGTTCCGTCTTCTCGAGATGCGCCTTTTACTTCCTGTTTTTCTCGAGAGAATTTACAGGTGTTACGTGCCAAGAAAACTTTCTGCATAAACTTTACTGACGGCGCTCACGATGTGTTCGCCGATTGGACGTTTTGAATAATCTATTTTCCTTACAAAAGGGCAGCTGTCCGTATGCCGGCTCCGTGGTGTGGGTAGGTTGGAAGACGAAAAACGTGTGTGACTGGATTTCAGTTTGCCTCTCTCTGTTAGACATTCTCTGCGCAATATTTCCACAGCTCTTTCGTATTCATTTCTTTACCATTTTTCGCTCTTCATTGGTAAATTTAGTGAAGCGGTGAAATTTTACAGATTTTCATAATATTCTGTCAACGTAAAAGATGGGAAAGGCGACATGCTTCTGTCCAGCAAACTTTAGTGACGCATTTGCGCTCCGCAAATCGATAACAAAGTATTTCTTAACCGTTATCAACCACCAGCACAGAAAATTAATATTACTCGTGCAGGGTTTGAATATCGCTCTTGAAACTTTCTACGACACATCATTCTTCTAAATGGACAATTTGCAATATCGTATACCGTAATATCGTTAATATGGAGAACACGTCTTTCACGAACCAAGGTAAACGTGATATTCTAACTTGTGCGCATCAGGAGGCGAATAATATAGTTGTGCACACAGCCTTGTGACGTTTATATCCGTCAGTCAAGACAATTATGAGAAGGTGCGAGTGTTTATCACTGGAATGATCCTGGAGTCCCACGCAGTGGACAAGGGAAAGAACTGGAAAGAGTGGATAGTTGGGAGAACTATTTCTCAAAATTCACATGATAAGCTGAAAATTAGTTGTATGCAACAGATGTTGCTTTATTACTCTTTGTCATGAGTTCCTGGTACAAATCGTCACAGGAAGGATGATGAAGGCCACGTAAAATAAAATATTAGTGTTTTATTTCCGGTAGTTTATTTTACCGTATAGGCAAAATGAAAGTTAACGAAACGAGAAATCAGTCAGTATGGTAGATACACTATTTGGATGGGCATTTGAGTTGAAGAGTCCAGTACTGATCCATTAATACTAATAAATAAACCTACTATACTGGGGAAAGTTACTGAGTTCATTACCTGAATAAGAAAATCTCATAGTCAATTGTACTGGCAGCCGTAACACCCGTTTCTGAACTGGCACTAAAAGACTTCCATTGCCAGGAAGCGGTGTGATTCAGAAAATAAACACAAATAAACCAAAACCAATTCATGGGCAAAAGAGCTAATTATGGCTCGATCATAAATGTGACAATCTTCTACAGGCAGTATTAAGTCGTTTGAGCTAGATGTGAGCAGATTATGTGCATGAAGCACCTCGTAGCCTCACTGCACTCTGCATTCCACGTCCGGTTCTTCAGTATCTCAGAGGGCTTATGTCAGTGCTGAATAGGTTGCTAGGAATGAACTAATGAAGTGTTAAAAAAATTATTATGTTCATGCGTTTGGGGCACAACATATCATGAGAATGTCTGCTTAAACAGAAGTACAAAAGCTCAAAAAAGTGTACACGATAGTGCGTAAAATACACAAGGTTCAATTATGGCCGGTAGGGAAACGGATGAAAGGATAACAGGGGAGGGAAAGAGGAGGGAGGGGGCGAGAGAGCATATTATTAGGTTAACAAACCAAACGCAAAACAAAATGCATGCAAAGAAAACGTAAAAGAACAGGATCATCCTCAACAACCCACGTGGGCGGGCTTGTAGTTAAAGGGAGAAAACAGGGCTGAGGAGAGACATATTTATTATATAAATAGTGCCACTGCAGCGGCTGAAAATTTGAGACGTCACTGAAATCTCTAGTACACTAGGTGTCTATATGCAGAGTAATGGCTCAAACGGCTCTGAGCACTATGGGACTCAACTTCTGAGGTCATTAGTCCCCTAGAACTTAGAACTAGTTAAACGTAACTAACCTAAGGACATCACACACATCCATGCCCGAGGCAGGATTCGAACCTGCGACCGTAGCGGTCTCGCGGTTCCAGACTGCAGCGCCTAGAACCGCACGGCCACTTAGGCCGGCTATATGCAGAGTACACAGTTCAATTAACACTAATCATCGTAACACAACGAAGTAAAAATACAAAATAAAACTCGAGAATAGTCTTCCAGTATCTCGCTAGCAAGTGGTGCAAGCGTGCCCTATGCAGTTCACATTGCATTGTGTTCAGAAGTCTCGCAATATCACGGCCCCCCGAACAAAGCGTATGACAATCATTGCCTATTCTACGAGAGTCGGTCTTAGTGGGCAGAGAGCTGACAAAGATATATTTACACGTACAACAGACGAACAAAAAGGCCTCCCGTGCACGACGAACGAGCTGAAAGGCCGCGTAGTAAGCAGTTATATTTCAAAATCTAGCGAGTGGCTACGGAATAAAACAGTCCAATGTTAATTATATTACGAGTACATGAAAGCAGATTTAATTTTAGCGTACGGCACTTCACCGGGTGCTTGGCTAATAAAATTACTGGAAATCTCATAAAATTTAGTCGCTCCGCTCTGGTGTAATATCAGGCGTGGGTAATACCTATAGAGAATCCAGACGGACTGGTTGATAATAGAGGCAGCGGAATGAGAACGTTATATGGGGAGCATTCTATGTACTTGGAGAACCAGATTCCGAGCCAAGATCGCTTTAGCACCCAAATTTCAGAAACATTCGATTTGACTCCAGGTTTTGGAAGTCATTCCCATCGCCAGGGAGGAGAGGTGAAAAGTACAGCTGATAATCATCAGACCTGGCGGCGAAGACCTGATTTAAATTGGTAACCTTTCCGCTCTGTTGCACGGAATGAAGAAATGTGTCGTTATTGATGTTCGTCTGTCCGTCGTAAGCGACACTTGAGTCACTTAGTGCTAGTTGAGAGGTGCAGATTACCTGCCGACACCGGGTTTCACCGATCCTTATCTGTTACAACTTCGTCAACAACACAAACAGTCCGCGAAACGCTACACATATTCACCTACAATGCACGGATACACTCAACACATAACACACTGCACAATGAGAAGGTATTGTTGTGCGCGAGAAAGGATATTCATTCTAATTACATGGCCCAAACAACCCTTTGGAGATATCACGGCTAACAACAGCATCTAACTTTACTTGCTTATGTTACGTGTTCTAACTTCATAATTATTCAAGCAATCTTTGCAGGAGTGTTTAAGTTCTGACTATATAATTTTTCGGAGCAAAACTACAAAAGTATAAATGTAATGTAGGAAACAATGATTCGGAAATAACTTGACCCAAAACTGTAAGCGAATACTAGAAAACTGCAGATTTTCCTTTGGTCTGCTGCTGGTGCGAAAATCTACACCCATGAAATAATTTGGTGTATGTGTACGACTTTGACCAAATTAAAATAATTTAAAATAATTATACAACACAGCGACCACAAGCACTTGTGCAAGCATGACATCATCACACAATGTTTTGACGTAGGTACCTATTCTAACAATAAGACTAACTCATCACGAAGCTGAAAAGTTCAGCTAAGAGTTTAGGTTCATCCATCATGGCACGTAGTTAAAATCGAATAAACAGTTTAAGTTCCATCTACGCACAGAATTAAAAGTTCCCTTGAAACAGTCCACAGTTAATGTACTACAACGATAATTTAAGCAAAGTTGTGCAACACGCACAACCACGAAGACAGGTTTGTGGTCGGCGCCGCAGCTACCCTGGTCGTTGTCCGTAGCGGCGGTGGCTGGTCGCCGGCGGAGATGGCGGCGTCGGCGGCGTGGAGCACGATGTCCGAAGTGGAGTCCTGGCTCGGAATGAACTGCTGATGGACGGCCATAAGGCTGCCTAAATACCATCTAATGGCAGGATGTCATGGGAACTATTTTCGACCACGTGGATCGCCGAAGCAAGTAGGATCCCACGATCCGCGACCTCTGGCGGAGCTGCTAAGACCGCCGAGTGGAACACTAGGAAACCTGCTGTTCGGCGAAAAGTGGTTGCCTGGTAAGTGGGCAACCCTCAACGTCGAAGTGTATGATGTGTTGTCGACTGTGCAGGCGTAACGTTGCGACATGCCAGTAGTAATTACTACTTCAGCAACTGTTACAAAATAGCAGGTGAATAGCACAGCCAACCAGTTGCAGTAAATAGTGTTTCCATTAACTTTAACCGTGGTTTTAACGGATTTAAACCCGTCGTCTTCAGAAGTACAAGAAACAAATTTCACTTTAGCAGACAGTCATTTGGTGAAGTCTGAATGACTGTTTGCTCATGTAAAGTTTATTTCTTGTCCTTCTGTAGAAGATGGGCTTAAGTTACTTAATACCATGCTTAAGATTGATTGAGAACCAACACTTACTGCAACTTGTTGGCTGTCTTATTCGCCTTCTAGGAACTATTTACCTAATAAATGCGTCTATTCCATCGTACAACTAAGAATTTGTTAGTTTTGGTATTCCACTGGCAGAGCCCCCTAGCAAGGTATTTCGTTTCACACATTTCTGTGTAATTTTGTCAGTTGATAGCTAGGTATGCACGGCTGCGCTTTATGATTATATGCAAAGTATTTATACCAATTTCAATCACAAACCCAAAATCTACCGTTTCATCGAGTACCAGAAAGTTCCATGCCTATTATGATGAACTACACACACTGTTTAGCGACCAATACTGCATAATAACAGCAAGGAAACAACCACCATTTTGTACAAACTTCCGAAGTGGATGTGTTAGTGATACAGGTACTACTTTAATGCGATTGTATGGCTTCCAAACAGCAGTGGAAAACATACTGAAGTTTCTGATGCTGTATAGAAAGTAGGGGCTATTCTTCTTGTGAAGTTATTTTCAGCATTATTAGGGTCTATGGCGGAGGACAGCGAGGAACAGAACCCAGAGAAAACTGCTAACCTGCCGTTGCTGCAATCATTCACAGCTCCCCATGCAAATGATGCCACGAAGCCACTTGATGGGTAAACGTATCCCAGCATTCCTTCGCCTTCACAGCAACATGTTATTCTCTCAAATATGACACTAATTCCTTTATATTACACAAATAGGTTCCAGCATCTATTCGTGAATGTGGGAGTTTGTGCAACACTGTATATGGGCGGTCTGTAGTTCGCTACATTACGTTTCAATAATCCCAGTTTGGAAAGCAGAGACTGTTTGCGCGTAGACACACAAGTTGGGTGTGTGCTTAGCGTGCTAAATACGCGGAACGCTGCCCTAGCAGAATATATTGATTTACTTGTCCAAAGAAAATCAGACTATTGGAACTGGACTCGAACCAGAGACCTTTGCCTTACACGGAGAAATGCTCTACTGACTGAGATACCTAAGAGCCACCCACACAGCTTTAAGTTTGCCATTGGACCCTGTTACTCTCCTACCTTCCAAATTTCATAGACATTTTCCTGCGAACTTTGTGGGACTAGAACTCCTGCAAGAAAGGATATTGCACAGAAATGACGTACCAGAGCCTACAGAAATATTTCCAGAATGTATTTTCACCTCACGGTGGAATGTGATTTAAGTCTTTCTGGTAGATTAAACCTATGAGCCCGACTTGGATTGTAACCTGGAGCGTCCAGAAGCTGCGAAAGTAGGAGAGAGAGACATTGGAAGTAAAGTGGATAGGAACGGTCGTGTGTCGTGCCTGAACAGCCCAGGCGCCATGGCATTTTTTTTCACGAAAAGCAGAAGTTGTATGTTTGGATCTCGCTCCAGTGCACAGTTTTCGTCTTCCACAATGCTTCAGATCAGCACCCTCTCTGCTTTAGAGTGAAAATCCATTCTTGGTACTAATCTGTTAGCTCGACCTTATTGGAAAGGTTCTATAAGTCCAATCGCAGCTAAGCAAAAACTTTCAATTGTAGTGTAATTGAGTGAACCATTTATGTTCGGTGTTTGCTAACAGCAACTACTAAGTTGATGCGGAGCGTTCAGTGTGGGCCTGGCTTGCGTGCGATCGTTTGGACAGCTCTCGAGCATTTCCTAGTGCAGTTTGTTAGTTGTTTGCAGTCACACGTCCTGACCGTCTGTGCTCAAGTTGCGTATCTTATGTTATCTGACTTGTACCATAAATGAAATTTTGCTGTGGGCCAAGGGGCCTATGATGAACTAACTTTGCACAGGAAGTTTCCCCATCAATGTTGTTGTTTTGTTTAATATACGAGTATATTCTAGCCTTGTTCTAAATGTTATTTTAAATTATTTGGTGCAATCATTTTGGGTAAACCGTAAAGGTGAATCGTTATCTTTAGTTAACTAGTTGATATTTATCTTTTGGGGATGTGCCTAATATCTTGGATTTAAGGTCCCTTGAAGAAATTTATCTAGAACTCAGTTTTTAAAATTTAAATTTTTTATGGCTACTATTATTAACGTATTATCGTCTAACATGTTGTTGAGGCCATTATTGTAATTCAGTGACTGTGACATTCACTATTTTAAACCCCTTCAAGTTTATAAATAGAAAATGGCAGATTAACTTGGAATTTTCATGTCTATTTTTCTTCAAGGGGACCTTCTTAATTTAAAAAACTAAATGTTTATTGTCGGAATTCTAAACCTTCTAAATCGACCTGTTTCTTCTTCTATCACATCCGACTAATCTTTCCCCTCGTAGAGGCCTTCAATATAATTTTTCCACCTATGCGCTCTCTCTTCTGCATTTAACAGTGGAATTTCCATTGCACGCTAGATGTCACCATCCTTGCTTTTAATTTCACCGTAGCTTATGTTGACTTCCTTATATGCTACACCAGTTCTTCTGAAAATCATTTTTTCCATCTCTTCACATTTTTCATGTAGCCATTTTGGCTTAGCTTCCCTGCGCTTCTTATTTATTATATTCCTCAATGACTTATATTTCGGTATTTCTGAATTTCCCTGAACATATTTGTACTTCCTTCTTTCATCAATCAGCTGTAGTTGTTCCTCTGTTACCCACGGTTTCTTCGCAGTTACCTTCTTTGTACCTACGTTTTTCTTTCCGACTTCCGTGATTGCCCTTTTCAGAGATGTCCACTCCTCTTCAACTGTACTACCTAATGAGCTCCTCCTCTTCTGATTCTTGGACAGAGTATTCGCTTCTACTATCAGAAATTTATTTCGGAACGCTATCAGTCTTTCTCCTCTCTCAATCCTAGTGGCAAACCCATTTTGTCGTGTAACACTATATCTTCTACTTCTTCCTTTACAACCGCTTTCCAGTACCCCATGACTATTAGATTTCCGTCTCCCTTTACGTACTCATCACTTCCTGTATCTCTTCACCTTCAGCTTGCGACGTCGGCATATGTATCTGAACTATGGTTGTTAATGCTGGTTTGCTGTCGATTCTGATACGAACCGTATCACCTTACTGTTCTCAATGACACACTCTCTGCCCTACCTCCCTATTCATAGCAAATGCTGCTCCCTTTACACAATTTTCTGCTGCTGTTGATACTACCCTATTACTCACCTGACCAGAAACGCTTGTCTTCTTTCCATTTCACTTCATTGACGACCACTGCATCTGGACTGAGCCTTTTCGTTTCCATTTTCAGTTACCTAACGCTGTGAAATTACGGTATGCACTTCAGCCGGAAATCATTTCACACGGCGTACACGACGGTAGTGAGGGCAGCCTACCTTCCATCTGCCCAATTTTCTACGCACTAAGAGTGGTCTCTGAGTTAACGACGAGGGTTAGCACTAACTACGAAGACCTACTGCATGCTGCTAGTACAGCGTGTAAATTGGCTTCAAGCGCCTGATTACAAATTTCTAAGCAGTTTGAGGCTATGAATTACTGGTGCAAAAAGACTGTAACACACGATCGCCACGTAGTGTGATAAGGTGTTTTGCGAACATTTTCCTGTGTTACAGTCTACGTGGCATTTTCGCGAGAGAATTTCAGTTTATTACTTTATAACATATTACGTCAGCACCTTCCAGGACACCTGTATCACAAATCATTTATACCCCTAAATCATATACTGAACGTTAAACCCTAAACTTTCTTCCTAAATCCCATACTGCACCTGTTTATGGGAAGCAATCTATCAGTGGTGGAATAACACATAATAATAAACCGCCATTTCTATATAATTATCATCCATTTATGACATATTGCAAGATAATGGCCTTCTCTAGACCTCTTCATGCATTGTGGTCATTAGTTACTGCATACGTGTTGTCATTAATTGGGTGATATAATTAGTTTGCTGTCTGGGTCTTGGAGAGGAGGGTTTTTGTGGAGTGGAGTTCAGGCTGGGGGCTGTGAACAGATGGCTCCGTGTAACAACTGATTTGTTACACATAAAATCTTCTTGACAACGACACAATAACAATTAAACAGATCTTAATTTGTAGCCCAATATAGCTATAAAGCCGGGCTGAGACGAGAGACTAACACATGTGTCTTCAACGTAATGAAACAGAATTCAGTGACACAGCATTAACCCTCTACTGTATAATATTGACATTTTGCAGGAAACCGTAAATTAACGTATAATGTTAAGGAAACCACTGGTATATGCATGACGTTGCCGTCTGGCAATAAACAGAATGTGGTTGCATCGAGCTAGTCTGTGTTTATGGTCATTGTGTTGGAGGAAACAGTACAAAATCCATAAAGTCGAGTGCATCTAAACACATGCGAAAGCATCTGAAAAAAAGTGAATTATTTCTGCCACTTAAATCATTTTAGTTAGACTTTTGTGGCATGTAAAGTGATTCTTACTGATAGCACAGATTATGCTTCAATGCCTCTGCATCTAAATGATCAATAATTTATCAATATACCAATAGTAACTGATTCGGGCCCCGTCCACAATCGTAATCGAATGCAGCATTCCTTGACTACCTGGTCCCAGGACCCTGCCTTGAAGTTGAATTTTTCGGCACGTCTTTATTCCTGGCCCGCCCAGAAGGCTGTGAAAGCACAGGTGTCGCGCAGGGCGCCGTCTGTGGCTGCTGTGCAACAGGTAGCGCCAGTGTGAGTTGAGACAGGGGAGCGTCAATCACCTGCCCAAAGATCAGGGTGGGCGCACCTCCCGGAAGCGAGGGCTGAAACCGCGTGGCAGCAGCTGGGAAGTCTGTACCGTCGCCCAATCTCAGCACCGGCGTGACCGACCCGGGGCGGCAGTGAGTAATAGGCTTGGTCCGTCTAAAGACCGATTTGCTGGCAACAAATCCCGTCTATTGAGTTAAAATTTTTGTTGGTGTGGTACCGCGACAAGCTGTCTTTTGACAGTTTACGGTATGTTGTGACAATAACCGCAAAGCTTTTGTGCTAGCTGACTCGCTGTGGATGCCTACAGAAGCCAAAGTCTTATCTTTCTACCTTCTTTCTCCTAGCTGTTTTATGTATCTTCACAATGTCGGCGTATTAATCTGGATTGGCCAGGTTAATGGCAGAGGTTGGCAGGATGCCTGTATTCTCTGTTGTGCTACCCCCCTACCCTCCACCCCTCGGGACGGAATTTGTGTATTATGTACCCAAATCGTCTGCGTCTAGTGTTATATTATGTGAAAGTGTCAGACCGTGTCCGAAATGCTTGCGAGTCATGTAACTGTAGCCGGACGTCATACCAGCGACGTTTCCACCTAGTTGGATGTGGATACCAGACTAAAATTCGCACCTAAAACGGAAGTCCTATCGACCTACATTTTATTACTCCTTCCACTCCAGTTCGTTGCCTCATCCAGTTCATTGCTTTTATGTTTCGCCCAGTACTTTCCAACGTCATGCAACGTACCTTTTGGCTCGTTCCCAGGGCTCTGTTGCGATGCAAAGTAATAATCGTGACCGCAGCCAGAATCCACACACACTTAGGGTACGTTTATGCTGCACCCTCACTGCTGGCACCTCGTATGTGGCACATCGCACCTCGCTCCTTGCTGCTCTTCAGGAGCATCGTTACATTTGCCCTAAAGGCTCACTGCTCGCTGGCAGCGTTGTTACGTTTGTGCTGCAGGCTCACTGCTCGCTAGGAGCTTCATTACATTTCAGCTGCCACCTGCACTCCGCTGCTCGCCAGGAGTCTTGTTACATTTATGCTGCAGACACATTACTCGCTGCTCGCCGGCGGCATTTTTATGTTTATGCTGCACGCTCACTGCTCACTACTCGCTGGGACCTTTGTTACTTTTACAATCCAGGCTCGCTGTTCACTGCTGGCCGGAAGCCTGGTTATGTTTACAGTGCACGCCCACTGCTCGTCGGTAACATTATTTCATTTTCGCTGCAGGGTCGCTGCTATATGGGAGAAATTACCCTGCACTTACTCAAATTGCCAGCAAAGTGCTAGCATAGACAAAAGTGGCGCTGCTGCAGAGTCCGTCAACTAGCCAACTGCAGTTCACGTTTCAGGAAAAACAGTTAAGATTGCAGCGCGAAACACAAACCAGCTTGATATCATTGGCTGCCGAGGATCATACCGAGTGGCGGATTGAGCAGCGATTGTTGAATGGGGCGGCAAACCACAGTGGTTATGATTGATCATTGCCATACCGTTCTGATGACAAGTGAGCACAGAAGTTGCAATACAGGCGCACCCTTAGCGTTGTGCAGCAGACGAGAAAAACCCCGTGACCGTTTGCTGCACAAATTACCTAGAAGAGGTTTGTTGGTGGACTCGGTTAAATCCTCTGTACTGATATACAAATAAATCAGTCCAAACAGTGATTGCCGACCTAGATATGGCTTCAGAAACAGGGTTAAAATTACCGTACCACTCCCAGAAAGACCCTGGATGTAACCATTAGATTGGAAAAAAATCGCTATAGAACATTCAGCTCGTTTCTAGCTGGAATGTCCAACACGAAAAGCTCAAAGTCAAAGACAAAGGGGGAGAAAGACACCGAAAAACACCCATTTCAATTTTTCACAGCGACAAATGGAATTTATTGCCTCTGTTGGAATTCACTAAATACGCCTCGTTTACTTAACAGTGCCTCTAACTAGCTAATGGCTCCTTGATCTGCTGCGATTACCTCCTCCCACTGGAAAAATATACAGTATTTAAAATACAAAACTCATACATAAAACCAGTACATTAAGCGGAGATCTACAGTTACAAGCCTTAAAAGATTTTGGGACTGGCAGAACAACTTTATTCGTCACTAAGGATCGCTCGCTCCTGATTTGATATATTTAATACTCTCCACTTATAACCTCTACCCCCAGAAGGCTCCCAGAAGGATTCCTTGCCGATCCTTCGATTCCTCAAGCTGCAGACAGCTCCCATAAACTATTCTACACTACGGCCTCGCGGGCACTCAGACTCAACATTCGCTTTCGTCGGGTGCTTCCTGCTTTCACTGATACCATTCTTCTAGAACATGCTGATTCTTGTCAGCGCCTTTCAAAAGTGTACTTTGTTCAATAGTTTCTGGAAAACACCTGCCTTCTCGGAAATGCCGCTGACCCTTAAACCGCCACAGTAAACCCGGACACAACTTCTTTAGAAGGACAACGGGGAGATTGGTCCATAAATAGCTGGTAGCATAAAAGACTACAGCCCTGGACATAAAAAATTGGCCTTCTAATCCAGAGGAGCTAAAAGGACGTGCCCAAACGTGCTGCCAGATATGATATGTTAAAATGAATCTTTCCATTGCTCGCTCAACAGCGCTTACTGTTTAAGCGTTTTTAGGCGGCCGTGTGGACGACCGGTTCGAGGCGCTACAGTCTGGAATCGTGCGACTGTTACGGTCGCAGGTTCGAATCCTGCCTCGTGCATGGATGTGTGTGATGTCCTTTGGTTAGTTAGAATTAAGTAGTGCTAAGTTCTAGGGGACTGATGACCTCAGAAGTTAAGTCCCATAGTGCTCAGAGCCATTTGAACAATTTTTTTAAACGTTTTTATTAAAAGCCCTTATATCATTTAAAAAAACTAAACTAATCTCCATTCGAACAGGCTTAGAGGGCCAACGGCCACCGACCGGCCGCCGTATCATCCTTGGCCGACAGGTGTCACTGGGTGCGGATATGGAGGGGCATGTGGTCAGCACACCGCTCTCCCGGTCGTATATCAGTTTACGAGACCGGAGCCGCTACTTCTCAGTCAAGTATCTCTTCAGTCTGCCTCACAAGGGCTGAGTGCATCCCGCTTGCCAACAGCGCTCAGCAGACCGGATGGTCACCCATCCAAGCGCTTAACTTCGGTGATCTGATGGAATCCGGTGTTACCATTGCGGCAAGGCCGTTGGCCTTATATCGTCCAAGCCAACTGATAATCTATTTACTGAAACGTGATTTAATTAACCAAAAGAATTTCAGGTCACTTTTACTCTTCTGTTTATTTCATTTTATTCAGTTGTTCTCCTAAACCTATCACTGCAGAATGTCTTAACGTGGTTCCATAATTTGTAAACGATTATTTTCGGGAGCTACTTATATATTATTTCAGTAAGTGCAGTGGAAATTCAGGTTAGCTTCTACGCTTGTTCTGTTAAGTTCTTTATATGCACTAGAGGCAAACAACCCGTCATCCACAAAACCAAGGTAGTTCAAGAGTAATCCGTAACATGTATTTTTGTTTTCCTAGCCCGAGTACGTGAAGACTTCGCTTATGACTACTCTGCGTGATTTTGGTGATGTGTAACTCCCCGCCTGACTCCTGTTTCAGTTATGTATATTTCACTATCCCGACGATGTCCGGTGTAAGCTGTAGCTACAACTATTATTCAGTTTACCCCCATGGGGTTAAGCCGTACCATGTTTTGCAATGCCTGTTGGTGCAAATTTAGCTGGAACTAAGTAGAGCTTTCCATAAAATTCCTGAATCTAGGACTAAATGGTGATTCGTGCTCATCGCACTATTCTGTAATTTTATTCAGTGTTTGGAAATGGTCCAGCGTACTTTATAAACATCTGAGGGCAACTTCCTATTGTGCCAAATAAAATAAGAGTCTCCCTTCAATGCGGATGGTACTGTTTTAATGAACATTTTGTAAATCACAGTGGCGAGGCTCATGGGTCTCTGGCTCTTTTTGTGTGAAGTAGAATCGCTACATATGAGTTCTGTTTTTGAGGATATATACATACAGAATGTGAGTCTACTAAAAACACGAGGAGAGACCTTTTTTACTTTTTGGTGAAGTCGAAGGGTACCAATCACGACGAGCTGCAGCATTCACCGTAACATTCACACCGTGCAGTTGTAAGCACTCGAAAGGTAAACCCTCTTGGTGGATCGATTTATGGGGATCGGAAATCACAGAGTTCAAATTCCAGAAGATAGTTCCTCTCACACACGCGTTATACTTGATGGGAAAGACCTGAAGAAAACGAATACATTTCGTTGTTAAGGCAATTATTATGTTCACATTAAAATAGAAATATCGAAGAAACTAAATTATAGCAAAAAGGCTCTATTGCTTGAATATGCTGAACTGGAGGAAGGTACATCTTGAGCAGTAGAGGTCAAAGAACTGAAGCTATGACAGGCTCAGAGAAAACACAGTTGAAAGAAACTGATTCT
This sequence comes from Schistocerca serialis cubense, assembly GCF_023864345.2. Taxonomy (NCBI): domain Eukaryota; kingdom Metazoa; phylum Arthropoda; class Insecta; order Orthoptera; family Acrididae; genus Schistocerca; species Schistocerca serialis. The sequence continues at coordinate 423,607,842 of NC_064641.1, forward strand.
GGCCTCCTTGAAAAGATTCAAAGAGCCATTTTTGGATAGCAGTACAAAGGATGGAAAAATTACTGTCCTTTACAGATTCACTGATTCTGATTCTGATTATGCTTGGAATGCCATTGGAGTGAAGAAATCCAGCCATACTAGGGTGAAATGCCAAAGCACACGTGAAGAAGCCAAAGAATCATCAGACAGCTCTTCTTGGAATACAAAGAAGAAACTGGGGGCACAGAGACGAGATACGTAGTTAAATTCAGAAGTCTATCATTGAGCTGGTCACAGCTGCTGCCTAAGCAATACCTGTGTATATCATCCTTTGTTCCTACAAATACGAAAAGTGACCAATTCGCACTGTTGACAGAGCGATGGCTCAGGGTCTGCAACCGGTAGGGCGAAATGTATTACGAGTGACACAAAGAGTAAACGACTTCATAGACTATTTCGAATGGAGACGTCAGGGCTCTCTTGCTCGTTTCCCTAACAGTTAGTTTGCTCGATAATTCTTGTTCTTATCACTTGATACAAAGTAGACATTATTACCGACCGTCTCTCTCTTGTCTATTCGAAATTGTCGTGTTGATTCCGTGACATCGGATGAGACAAATCAAAAATGTTCAAATGTGTGTGAAATCTTATGGGACTTAACTGCTAAGGTCATCAGCCCCTCAGTTTACACACTACTTAACATAAATTATTCTAAGGACAAACACACACACCGATGCCCGAGGGAGGACTCGAACCTCCGCTGGGACCAGCCGCACAGTCCATGACTGCAGCACCCCAGACCGCTCGGCTAATCCCACCTCTGTCGAGGTTTATCATTATTTACATATCTTGTTCAAGTCCTTGGGTCGCTGTAGGGTAGTGTACCATAGGAAGTGTGGCATGTGAGTTTCCAGAATTTCGGTACTCTCGCTCGAATGAAAGAATATTGGAAGTAGCGTAACGAGGCAGCTTAATCATCGGCGTCAGACACGATTACGTACATCCAGCTGTCTTTGCGCCCACAGCTTGCTACTCGAAATCTGACAAAATAAACAGTATTTGGTGCTTGAAGTACATAATTTCTTCTAATGATACATCCCAGCCCCCCTTCGCCCCCTGCAAGTTGAAAGCTAGTTGCAGTACAGATACTTTAGGAGTATGTGTAAAAGCAAGAGAGTTCGCGCCAAAACATTATGGAACTATCAGTTTTATCTAGCGCCGCGGTAAAACACGTGGACGGTCGGTAATTACGTCTAATTTGTATCAAGTGAAAAGAACAAGAATTAGCGTGCAAACTAACTATCACAGAAAGGCGGAATTTAGTGCAGAAACAAGTAGTACCTACCCAAAGACCAGTATTTATCAGTAGCGACGTGAACACGAACTGAAAATTAGCACTTTAATGGGCTGTAAATTTAATGGAAGGCGGCATAAATAGCATTTAGTGACTGTTTAACTAATTTTAGTAAATATTTGATGCTTTGGAACATTATTCCAAGTTACAAAATCTGTGCACAATACAGCAGATTGTTTTGCCCAGACTGGCTCACAGTAACGTTACTGTAATCGTCTAATGTGCGAAGACATCCATATCAAAACTGTTTATTGAGACAACACGTATGCACAGTCCTAGTGTGTATGTGCAGATTTTACTGGAATGTAAAACCACAGTGACTACGTAAGAACAACATGAACCATATTCACGGGTGAACCGACTTCACATGCCACAGGAAAGTGGTATTAGATACCGGACGCAATATCTGTACTATGATACGAACATCACTGTTTGGTGAAGCAACGTTGCGCTAACGTCTAAATAAATAGTGCGCGAATACCAGCAATACGTGGCCGGCCCGCTTACAGCTTTGTAATGTCAAGATCATTAGCAAATGCAATAAAATTACATAAAAATTAAACACACAAATAAAGTAAAAGACAGCCTCATGTAGGCAGATGGCTTATTCCGACAAATGCAACAATTCTAACGTTCAATCAGAAACACGTGTCCGTGACAAAAAGAAAAATATTTTCCTGGTAGCAATGTCAAATGATGAGAGCAAAGCTGAGCTAGGAAGAATTCACGAGTAATGACGTTTCAAAATAAATGCTTAGTGCTGGAGGCAAGTCACTGCCTGCAGTCTAATGGTACCGGTCAGTGGTTCATACTCCCAATGTGTTGCACTTCTCAATACACTCTAATAAATGGATTACTCGATATGCAGAGCTTATTCAGAAATCATTAAAAATGTTGTTTTTTACTGTAATTAAATAAATTGTATTCATCTTACTGACGTACAAATATGAAAAAGAAACGTGTAATGAGGAGAGGAATTAAGTATGATAAGTCATGAAAACAGATTTAGCAAACCTTTATAAGAACGTTTGAAATGATTGTCATTATTAACAATGTTATATCTGCGATTTCTTTTGACGATAATTTGAAAACATGTGCAAAGTAAATTGTCAACGACAGTTTCTGTGAATGTGTAAATCGGTATCCTATAACACTTTGTACAGTGAGATTCGTATCTTTGGTCAGCTTTGCCAGACTTTTGACGCATGTTATTGAAATTGTGTTAGAGACATTAAATACTATCTATCCAATCCTGTTTTGTTATCTGTTTGCGTGCAACGTGCTGAGGCTTTCTGGCTACAGCACTCAATAATGAAGATGACAGAAGGTCCAAAACGTTTTGTTATATATCTTAGTGCACAAAATGGAAAAAAACCTCGTGTTATGTGGCCAGTCATCTCTGAAACCGTCCCCCAAAATAGTTTAGAATACTTTACGCTCATTTCCCTTGATCAGGTAGTTGATTACTGATGGTGCATATAATAATGGCTATCGAGACTGAGTACTTCCAGTGATTGTTCCTTTTATTGCTTTCTGCTCACTCCTTTTTTTTTTAGTAGAGAGGAGGCACTGTTCGGCTGGGAGACTACGGGCTGGCTAGCGATAGGTAAGGATCCATTTTAAGAGGAGTTGTCCGCCATAAAAGTGTTCCAAACCCGAGGCAAAGTGACAGCGGCAGGTAGACGAACAAGCATTCGGTCACCTCACTCCATGCTCCCAGGTAGGATTTGGGGTGGTCGTCTTCAGTTGGTCGCCCAAGACTTTTCGCAAAGTAAGAGATCTCTATCCACGTGTCACTTCCAAGAAGGCAGTGTGAATTTTCGCTAAGACGTCTCGAAATAACGTTTGATTTAAACTTTCAGAATCCAGTGTTATGGATGGTTCTTACTGTATTTTCCATAGAGAACGCAGGTTATTGGCAGTGTCCACATGTTAGGCTTCTTACAAGTCCGTTTGAATATTGTATCATGTAATGACAGAGACCTTCGGCCCTCGTTTATACCTCAGAGCAATATTGGTTGAAAATACGTAGTATAAATATGTAACAGTAGAAAATTGTTTAACATCTTTACTTAAATTTTATTAGACGAAACTCTCCCTCTTTATCATTACTGACCAGCGTGTTCGTCATCTGCCGAGAAATCAGTCAATTTACAGGGTTTCCTAAAAGAGGGCACTTCATGTTAGGTGTCTGCAGATAAACACTTCACACCAGGCGACGAGAGAAAACACTTGCCGCTGGGAGATCACGGAGTGAAGACTTGTTGCAGGACGTCTGGTGAGGCCGAGCGGTTCTAGGCGCTACAGTCCGGAACCGCGCGACCGCTACGGTCGCAGGTTCGAATCCTGCCTCGGGCATGGACGTGTGTGATGTCATTAGGTTAGTTAGGTTTAAGTAGTTCTAAGTTCCAGGGGACTGATGACCTGAGAAGTTAAGTCCCATAGTGCTCAGAGCCATTTGAACCATTTTGAACCGAGAGATGTTCCCACCTGGTTACGGTAGACTGAGAGATGAAATGGTCTTCGGGTGCTACAGCTGATGCCTTCCGTAATACCTTGCGGGTATGGTAAGATGCGCCATCTTTGCAATCTGCACTTCCATAGGGACGCGATATTAGTTCACTCTCGTCAGGAGCCAGTTGCTCCGTTTTAATATTTCGGGGTCAGCTAGTTTGCTTTCAGTCTGCGCTTTGGCAATTTCACTGGTGTTCGGTCCTATTTCCTGTAATTTCCTAACCACTGGTCGTATTCGTGCGTTATCCGCATGAGTTTGCATTTATCGTCCCCACATTCCTGTTCCAATAAAAAAACAAAATGTCGTGTGACTTTTTTTTTTAATCTCATTTTGTTCGCTTTATCTGCTCGGAGCGGACGTCGTAGGACATCCGTTTTAGTTCGTTGTTGATCGGTTAACTCAGTTTTTTTTATTACAGAGGGCAGCTAACTCTCTGACCGAACACGCTGAGCTACCGTGCCGGCGTGTGACTAGGGCCTCCCGTCGGGTAGACCATTCGCCGGGTGCAAGTCTTTCGATTTGACGGCACTTCGGCGACCTGCGCGTCGATGGGGATGGAACGATGATGATTAGGACAACACAACACCCAGTGCCTAAGCGGAGAAAATCTCCGACCCAGCCGGGAATCGAACGCGGGTCCTTTGGATTTACATTCTGTCGCGCTGACCATTCAGCTACCGGTGGCGGACTCCTGTTCAAATGTTACAGCTCAGCATTAGAAGCTCTTATCCAAGTATTTAATGTTCAGTCTTTTACATCAGTGGGTAACCACATTCTGCTCTCATAGATGAGATGGCCTCTCCTTACATTAATATCTCAATGTGCGACTTGCGATACCCATATTGACATGTTTGATAGGGCCACCCCTATTTAACTTCCTTCGAGTAAGGCGTTTCCGTTGCCTGATCTATTACTTCCTTGAATTAACCTGTGTGATTATATCAGTTCTTTAGATTCTCTGTTGGTCACCAGAGATCAGACTTTAATACAAAAAACAGCACAACTGACTTTCGCATAAGACCTGAATTACTCCACGTAACATAGGAACTTACGCAAGTGGACACAGAGCAGTCAAATGAAAGAAACTTTGAGATGGCTACATAGAAGAGACTAGCTAAGTAACATTACTTTTCACATAGTATTCTGTCTGCAGTTTTATAATCGTTCACCTCTCCGTTTGTACTTTGACGTATGCAGTATACAGCAATATGAGATTTTTCACTCTGCAACGGAGTGTGTGCTGATATGAAACTTCCTGGCAGATTAAAACTGTGTGCCGGGCCGAGATCCGAACTCGGGATCTTTGCCTTTTGCTCTACCAGTATACAGCAATGCACGTCAATGAATCTCTGCTGACGGAATCCAGTACTCTGACTTCAATAAGCAGCAAAACTAACGGAGGACTTTAGAGGGTGGCAGCGTGCTTAAGACGGTGATCGTTCCTTTAGGAGACGGGCGGTTCAAATTCTCGCCTGCAAATCCGAATTCACGTTTCCTGTGTTTCCCCTATATCGCTTGATGAAGATATTGGGTTGGTTCCTTTTTCCTTCCCCATCCTTGAATCATTCCGAGCAAATGATCCATCATTAATGACCAAGATGTCGATGGGACGTTAAACCCTAATCTTTCTTACTTTCTCCCTAATGATCCCCTTGTTGGTGGAAAGGACACTAACATTAAAACATACTGTAAAATTCCTTTGAGGACATATGCGAAAGAAGATGATTCCCCAAAACTGAAATAATGCTGCAGTTCTTCTGCTCCACCAGAAAGTGGACGCGGAAGAAAAGGGGAAGCTATAGAACCACCAGCCTCTTCCCCGTTACGTACAGGACGTTAATTAAAACTGTTACCTGGCACATTCGGAAATTTTCAATCAGGCAAAGAAGTAAGCTGGCTTTCGAAGTGGATATACCTCAATGGGCCATTTGCCAGTCATGACCGACGGAGTGATATGTATCAATTACGATTTTGTATAGCATTCATAGATATTTTTAGTAAAACTTTTCACTCTCTTTCGACTAAATTTGTACTAACAGCTCTTGGGCAACAGAGTAATCATGTTGTAGAAAATGAACTAAAACAATTCAAAAGTGAAAAGGTTACTGGACCGCATGAGATACACGTGAGACTGTGCATAAGAAACTGGTCCTTCTATAGCAGTCGTTTACAGTAGGTCACTGGTGCAACGAATAGTTCCTAGCTATTGCAAAAATGGTGCAGGTCATGTCCAAATCAAAGAAGGGTCGTCGGATTGAAGCTCACAGTTATTGTTGCTGAGGCCAGTATGTTGTATAATTATGGAACGTGTTTCCCATTCAGGCATTGCGTTGGTTTTGGAGAGCAAAAACCTCTTCTACAAAAATCAATATGACATCCATAGAGTTCTCACAAACTCAGTTCGCTTCTTTCATCCATGGGATTCAGAGCACCGCAGACAAAGGCGCCCTAGTTAAACCTATATGTCTTGGTATTCCGGAAGTTACACTTCCGCTCGTCGTTAAGGCGGTAAAATTATCAGACAACTTTGCGATTGGATACCGGATTCCCTTGCAGAGACAATTCGGCATGTCGTTATTAACGAAACAATGTCGATAAATGTAAAGAAACATACTTTTAGGAGCAACGCAAGGGAGTGTTAAGGGGGCTATTCAGAAAGTGAGGAACGATGGGTGACGAAATGGAAACCACTGTGAAAATCCGACGAGACTTTTCACAGCCGTTTTGGGCAGTGCCTCTAGTAACCCATTCGATCGCATCTCTGTTCACATGAAACGCTGGATACGAAGACAACACTTGGGCGCAGGCTACGCGCTATAGACCAGCGTAGAGAATTATCGGAAAGCACAGGCGGCTGCCTTCTATGACGATGGTCTTGAAAATTTGGCATAACGCTCCGACAAATGTCTGAGTACCAGCTGCGACTATATAGAGAATTACGTGGAAGGTGTAGCTAAATGTGCAAAGAAAACAGTTTTGATTTTCACTGCGGTTTCCATTTCGCGATCGATCGTTCCTTACTTTTCGAACAACCTTCGTATATGGCCGCTATCATTCACGGTTTCTAGGGTTTCTCGAAGGCCATACAGTCCAGAATCGGTATGCCAGACAGACAGAGTCGCCCTGAGCATTGAAGCAATCGTCCCAACGACGCAGTAGGTTGAAGATACCTGTTTGGTAAAACACCGTGTCCTGTTGCGTAAAGAAGTCCATAACTGCTGTAAGTAGCCCGTTTATATGTTTGTATGTTGGCAGCGCTATAGACTGTATTGATATCGCTGGCAGCGCTCTGCGCCCTCGGTAAGAGACTCTGTGGTTGGGCGGACTAACGGTTAGCAGTTAGCGAGCAGACGGCCTGAACATGTGTCCTTCGTGGAATCTCAGTGTTGGTAGGACACGCACTGTAAAATAAGGATAGATTTAGTTGATAAAGTTTGGGTAGTGAAATTATTGACGACTGTATAATTTTTGGAACTGGATGTCACACGAATAAGTAAAATTTGATAAATACATTTTTTCTTTGCAACAAAGTCTTTCTTTTGCTAACCATATGTCTCCAGGTAGTTAGAGTCTATAGTAGTTAGAATCTTTTCATTTAGCTGGCTTTCGAAGTGGATATACCTCAATGGGCCATTTGCCAGTCATGACCGACGGAGTGATATGTATCAATTACGATTTTGTATAGCATTCATAGATATTTTTAGTAAAACTTTTCACTCTCTTTCGACTAAATTTGTACTAACAGCTCTTGGGCAACAGAGTAATCATGTTGTAGAAAATGAACTAAAACAATTCAAAAGTGAAAAGGTTACTGGACCGCATGAGATACACGTGAGACTGTGCATAAGAAACTGGTCCTTCTATAGCAGTCGTTTACAGTAGGTCACTGGTGCAACGAATAGTTCCTAGCTATTGCAAAAATGGTGCAGGTCATGTCCAAATCAAAGAAGGGTCGTCGGATTGAAGCTCACAGTTATTGTTGCTGAGGCCAGTATGTTGTATAATTATGGAACGTGTTTCCCATTCAGGCATTGCGTTGGTTTTGGAGAGCAAAAACCTCTTCTACAAAAATCAATATGACATCCATAGAGTTCTCACAAACTCAGTTCGCTTCTTTCATCCATGGGATTCAGAGCACCGCAGACAAAGGCGCCCTAGTTAAACCTATATGTCTTGGTATTCCGGAAGTTACACTTCCGCTCGTCGTTAAGGCGGTAAAATTATCAGACAACTTTGCGATTGGATACCGGATTCCCTTGCAGAGACAATTCGGCATGTCGTTATTAACGAAACAATGTCGATAAATGTAAAGAAACATACTTTTAGGAGCAACGCAAGGGAGTGTTAAGGGGGCTATTCAGAAAGTGAGGAACGATGGGTGACGAAATGGAAACCACTGTGAAAATCCGACGAGACTTTTCACAGCCGTTTTGGGCAGTGCCTCTAGTAACCCATTCGATCGCATCTCTGTTCACATGAAACGCTGGATACGAAGACAACACTTGGGCGCAGGCTACGCGCTATAGACCAGCGTAGAGAATTATCGGAAAGCACAGGCGGCTGCCTTCTATGACGATGGTCTTGAAAATTTGGCATAACGCTCCGACAAATGTCTGAGTACCAGCTGCGACTATATAGAGAATTACGTGGAAGGTGTAGCTAAATGTGCAAAGAAAACAGTTTTGATTTTCACTGCGGTTTCCATTTCGCGATCGATCGTTCCTTACTTTTCGAACAACCTTCGTATATGGCCGCTATCATTCACGGTTTCTAGGGTTTCTCGAAGGCCATACAGTCCAGAATCGGTATGCCAGACAGACAGAGTCGCCCTGAGCATTGAAGCAATCGTCCCAACGACGCAGTAGGTTGAAGATACCTGTTTGGTAAAACACCGTGTCCTGTTGCGTAAAGAAGTCCATAACTGCTGTAAGTAGCCCGTTTATATGTTTGTATGTTGGCAGCGCTATAGACTGTATTGATATCGCTGGCAGCGCTCTGCGCCCTCGGTAAGAGACTCTGTGGTTGGGCGGACTAACGGTTAGCAGTTAGCGAGCAGACGGCCTGAACATGTGTCCTTCGTGGAATCTCAGTGTTGGTAGGACACGCACTGTAAAATAAGGATAGATTTAGTTGATAAAGTTTGGGTAGTGAAATTATTGACGACTGTATAATTTTTGGAACTGGATGTCACACGAATAAGTAAAATTTGATAAATACATTTTTTCTTTGCAACAAAGTCTTTCTTTTGCTAACCATATGTCTCCAGGTAGTTAGAGTCTATAGTAGTTAGAATCTTTTCATTTAGCTGGCTTTCGAAGTGGATATACCTCAATGGGCCATTTGCCAGTCATGACCGACGGAGTAATGTGTATCAATTACGATTTTGTATAGCAGTCATAGATATTTTTAGTAGAACTTTTCACTCTCTTTCGACTAAATCTGTACTAACAGCTCTTGGGCAACAGAGTAATCATGTTGTAGAAAATGAACTAAAACAATCCAAAAGTGAAAAGGTTACTGGACCGCATGAGATACACGTGAGACTGTGCATAAGAAACTGCTTGCTGTAATTGCTATAGTTCGTGTTATGAAGATTTTCTGTGACTTAAGTGACTTAAGGAAAGTATGGATTATTGTTAGGATTTCTTCCAATTCAGGGCTATTCTTTTGTGTTAAATACTTGAAGTCATGTTGTCATTCTAGAGCAGTCAGATTGCGTTGGGCTTGTACCGGGTGATCAAAAAGTCAGTATAAATTTGAAAACTGAATAAATCACGGAACAATGTAGATAGAGAGGTAAAAATTGACACACATGCTTGGAATGACATGGGGTCTTATAAGAACCAAAAAAATACAAAAGTTCAAAAAATGTCCGACAGATGGCGCTTCATCTGATCAGAATAGCAATAATGAGCATAACAAAGTAAGACAAAGCAAAGATTATGTTCTTTACAGGAAATGCTCAATATGTCCACCATCATTCCTCAACGATAGCTGTAGTCGAGGAATAATGTTGTGAACAATACTGTAAAGCATGTCCGGAGTTACGGTGAGGCATTGGCGTCGCATGTCGTCTTTCAGCATCCCTAGAGATGTCGGTCGATCAAGATACACTTACGACTTCAGGTAACCCCAAAACCAATAATCGCACGGACTTAGGTCTGGGGACCTGGGAGGGCAAGCATGACGAAAGTGGCGGCTGAGCACACGATCATCACCAAACGACGCGCGCAAGAGAACTTTCACGCGTCTAGCAATATGGGGTGGAGCGCCATCCTACATAAACATCGTACGTTACAGCAGGTGTTTATCAGCCAGGCTGGGGATGATGCGATTCTGTAATATATCCGTGTGCCTCTCACCCATCACGGTAGCAGTTACAAAACCAGAATCACGCATTTTCTCGAAGAAAAAAGGCCCGATAATGGTAGATGTGGTAAATCCAACCCATACCGTGACTTTCTCGTTGTGCAATGGAGTTTCCACGACAGTTCTAGGACTTTCGGTTGCCCAAATTCTGCAGTTGTGGGCGTTCACAGACCCTCGCAGCATGAAATGAGCTTCGTCGGTCGACAACACGTTACTCAACAAATCGTCATCTTCCTCCACCTTTTGAAACGCCTACACCGCAAATGCCCTCCGCTTCACTAAATCGCCAGGTAACAGTTGCCTATGGATTTTGCACGGATAGCATCGGAGGGTACGCCTAAGGGCCAACCAAACAGTAGTGTATGGAATGTCGCTTCGACGTGCGACTGCATGAGCGCTGATTTCCCCGTGCAAAGACGAACCCGCTACAGTCTCTATTTCGTCCTGAACTGTCTCAGGGGCATTACGCCTTGTACTCGGTCGGCCACTACGGCGTCTATCGTCTACGTGGCTTCGAACTTCGAAACCATTCTCGCCACAGCTGCATTTGTCAACGGACCTTTACCCGTTCGAATCCCCTTCCTATGGCGATAGGATAGTACGCTGAACTAGGACATTCCCCAGTCTGATAATACAGTTTCACTAAAAATGCCTTTTCAGGTAACGTCAACATGCTGCGACTGCTGGCGCATCTGATTCTCTCTCTCATTACAGCTCCTTTTACACACGATTTTCATGCGCAGTCACTGACGTTTTGCTGTCCAGCGCCATCTGTCGGACATTTTGTGAACTTTGTCTTTTTTTTTATTCTAAGAAAATCCCATGTCATTCCAAGCATGTGTGTCAATTTTTATCTCTCTATCTACATTATTCCGTGGTTTATTAGGTTTTTAAATTCATACGAACTTTTTGATCACCCTGTATATTGCGGGTAATAAATGAACAGGTTAAGTTTGTCTTGTGTTTGTCAGGGTAAACGCCGTAGGAAAGTGTTGAAATGATAAAAATAAGTAACAAGACACTAGCTTCAGTTTCACTCAGTAATTTCACAAGAAGTTTCACCTGCTCAGTTATTTCAGTGGACACACACTGCCTGCGGCACATGCTCACCCGACAGGAATCGTTGCCCATAAGAGACCTTTTAAGGGACCAAAGGCGTGATAATTGCATGAGGAGGAATCAGGTCTACGGAGCAAGTGGTCGAGTGTCCCCCACTTGAATTGGTGTAACTTCTCAGTTACGACATTTGCAATATTGGGACGCGTGTTATCATGAAGCGGCAATACCTTGGCGCAGTTTTGTCATACATTTTGCTTTAATTGTACGCCATAATTTCTCCATCGTTGCGGTAATGGAAACACCATGTTCCTGGAAACTAATAAGCAATGGGCCCCGTTAATCAAACACCATGGTGAGCCTCATCTTCCGAGCAGGTGGCTCTTGAACTTCTTGAAATGAGGGGACGGTGGATGATACCAATCCTTCGTCAACGTTTTGGTCGCCAATTCCCAGTGGTGGCACCAGCTTTCATCACCTGGAACAAGGCGCCATAGGAAAATATTGCCTTCAACATTGAAACGCATCAGGTGCTTCAGAAAAGCTTCCATTGGTTTGCTTTTGTCCGCCATTCGACTAATGGTTCAAATGGCTCTGAGCACTATGGGACTTAACTTCTGAGGTCATCAGTCCCCTAGAACTTAGAACTACGTAAACCTAACTAACCTAAGGACATCACACACATCCATGCCCGAGGCAGAATTCGAACCTGCGACCGTAGCGGTTGCGCGGTTCCAGACTGTTGTGCCTAGAACCGCTAGTCCACCCCGGCCGGCCCGGCATTCTACTCCCGTGGCATATTCTGACTACAGACATTACGGTACCCGAATTCCTGCCGGATAATGTGTTGCACGCTTCCGAAGTTCATATCGAGATCCTTTGCTAACGCACTAATCGCATCATCATCAGCCCGATTGTTTTTGTCCGTAATGAATGAGGCTGGCTTGCCTTATAGATCAGGCGTCCTGTATCGATGCGCGAGCAGCAGGGGCTTGTCTCAGAAGTTATACCAACTCTGTTGGTATAACAAGTGGGAGACACTCGAGCACCTTCCCTACAGTCGTGATTATCCCCACGCGATTATCGCGCCTTCGGTCTCTTAAAAAGGCGTCGAAGGATCGACAGTTCCTGTCGAATAAGGATGTGTAGCTAGAAGTGGAGGACTTTTTCATACACCAGGAAACGGTGTGTCTTCAAACCGATGCGTCGGTGGGAGGTTTGTTAAACGCTCACAGAGATTATGCCTGACTAGCATACAGATTCTTGACTGTACGGCCATCGAGCGGATTTCATCGTCCATTATACAAGCAAACTTTTAAATTACGGTTATGGAATAAACAGACGAATCTGTCAATTCAAATAAATACCTACTGATTATGATTACGAGAAACTTAAATTGGAACGACCACAAAGATAATCTTGAGAGGAAGGCGAAATAAAGACGGCGTTTTATTGGGGATATGGTTAGAATATTCTACAGATGTACTAAAGAGAGTGGCTACACTACGCTTTTTCGTCCACTTCTGGAGTATTGTTGCTCCGTACGGCATCCATATCAGATAGGACTGACGGGGGACATCGGAGAAGTTCAAATAAGGGCAGCTCGTTTTTTTACTATCTCGTATCTCGAAATAGGAGAGAGAGTGTCACGAATACATTCCGAGAGTTAGGGTGGCAGACATTAAAACAAATCCATTTTTCACTGTGGCGAGGTTTTTCACGAAATTTCAAGCACAAACTTTCTACTCATGAAGCGAAAATATTTTTTTGACGACGACCTACGTGGGAAGAAAACACAGTCGTAATAAAGTAAGAGAAATCAGAGCTCATACGGAAGAATTTAAGAGTTCGTTTTTTCCAGCGCGCTTTTCGAGACCGGATCGGTCGAGAAATAGTATGATGGTGGTTCCATGGTCCCGCAACCAATCACTTAAGTCTGATTGGGAGAGTAATCATGTGGATGTAGACGTAGGTGTTGGTGTTGGATGTCCACGGCGTATCACACAATGCGGAGGTCGGACGCTTATTGTCCCTGTAAAACAGGATAGAGGGCGGAGTGTTATAGATCTGACACCAGAGTACGATTCCGGTAGAGGCTGAAGTGTTTGGGACCACGTCACTCAGCACACGATGTTGAACATGGGACTGCGCAGGAGATGACTTTGTCCATGTCGACCCCTCGACATTTACAATTACGATTGCACTGGACTTCGGCTGATCGAGACTGGACCGTGAATCAATGGAGACGCGTCACCTGATTAGATAAATTGCGGTCTTTGTTACGCTACGTCGACAGTCGCGGCCAGGTACGCTGTCACTAAGCGCACAGCTCCTCGAAACAAGCTTCGCGCCACCGACGCAGATCAGTAGATACAGTGCTGTGGGGGACAATGACTTGAGCTTGCATGAGACCTATAGCAGTATTGGAAGGCACTACGGCAGCTGTGAATTAAGTGAACAGCATTGGATTGGGGACCACCTACATCTCTTCATACTTGATGTCTTCCCTGGCGGCGACTACATCCTCAAACAGGATAAGTCAGTGCCACAAGAGCATAGTCGTGCTGCAGTGACTTGAGGAGCACACTGGTGAAACAGTAAATTTTGGCCACCAAATTCGCCTGATCTGCAGACGATCGCTGAGTTGCTGTGGAGAGCGAGTTTAGCACCCACAAACCACCTGTCCATTGTTTACAAGAATTACGTAATCTGTGAGTAGACCTATTGTGCTATGTTGTTGCGGTCTTCAGTCGAGAGAGTAGTTTGATGCAGCTCTCCATGCTACTCTATCCTGTGCAAGCTTCTTTATCTCTAACTACCACAGCCTACATTCTTCTGAATCGGCTTACTGTAATCATGTCTCGGTCTCCCTCTACGATTTTTACCCTCCACGCTGCCCTGCAGTACTGAATTGGCGATCCCTTTGATGCCTCAGAACGTGCCCTACCAACTGATGCCTTCTACTCAAGTTGTGACACAAATTCTTATCCCCAATTCTTTTCGTTAACTCCACATTAGTTACTTGATCTACCCATCTAATCTTCAGCATTCTTCAGTAGCGCCACAAAGCTTCTGTTCTCTTCTTGTCTAAACTAGTTATTGTCCATGTTTCACTTCCATACATGGATACCCTCCATACAGATACTTTCAGAAAAGATTTCCTGTCACTTAAATCGATAATCGATGTTAACAATTTCTCTTCTTCAGAAACACTTTCCTTGCCACAGTCTATTTACATTAATATCCTCTCTGCTTCGACCATCATCAGTTATTTTGCTCCCCAAATAGCAAAACTCATCTTCTACTTCAAGTGTCTTATTTCTTAATCTGATTCCCTCAGTATCACGTCATTTAATTCGACTACATTTCATTACCCTCGTTTTGATTTTGTTGATGTTCAGCTTATATCCTCCTTGCAAGACATTGTCCATTCCGTTCAACTGCTCTTCCAGGTCCTTTGCTGTCTCTGACAGAGGGAGAGAGAGTATTCCAGTCATCATTGTCAAAAGCTTTCTTTAAGTCTACAAATGCTAGAAACGTAGGTTTGCCGTTCTTATAAGACAATTCGTAGGGTCAGCATTGCATCATGTGTTCCAATATTTCTACGGAATCCAAATTGATCTTCCCCGAGGTCGGCTTCTACCAGTTTTTCCATTCGCCTGTAAAGAATTCGCGTTAGTATTCTGCAGCCGTGACTTATTAAACTGATACTTGGATAATTTTCATACCTGTCGACAACTGTTTTCTTTGGGATTGGAGTTATTATATTGTTCTTGAAGTCTAAAGGTATTTCTCCTGTCTTATACATATTACTCACCAGATGGTAGAGTTTTGTCATGGCCGGCTCTCCCAAGGCTATCAGTAGCTCTAATTGAGTGTTGTGTATTCCCGGGGCTTTGTTTCGACTTAGTTGTTTCAGTGCTCTCCCAAATTCTTCACGCAGTATCATATCTTCCATTTCATCTTCATCTACGTACTCGTCCATTACCATAATAATGTCAAGTACATCGCCATTGTATTGACCCTCTATATACTCCCTCCACCTTTCTGCTTTCCGTTCTTTGCTTAGGACTGGTTTTCTATCTGAGCACTTGATATTCATACAGGTGATTCCCTTTTCTCCAAAGATCTCTTAATTTTCCTATAGGCAGTACCTGTCTTACTCCTAACGCTATATGCCTCTGCATCCTTACTTTGTGGTCTAGCCATCCTTGCTTAACCATCTTGTACTTCCTATCGATCTCATTTTCGAGACCATTGTATTCCTTTTCGCCTGTTTCATTTACTGCATTTTTATATTTTTTGTTCATCAATTAAATTGAATATCTCTTCTTCTACTAGCCCTCGTCTTTTTACCTACTTGATCCTCTGCTGCATTCACTATTTCGTATCTTAAAACTACCCATTCTTTTCCTACTATATTCCTTTCCCCTACACTTGTCAATAGTTTCTAATGCTTCCTCTGAAACTCTCTACAACCTTTGGTTCTTTTAGTTTAAGCCGGTCATATCTCCTTGAATTCCTACCTTTTTGCAGTTTCATCAGTTTTAATCTACAATTTACAACCAATGAATAGTGGTCAGATTACACATCCGTCCCTGGAAATGTCTTACAATTTAAAACCTGGTTCAAAATATCTGCCTTACCATTGTATAATCCAGTGTCTCCAGGCCTCTTTCACGTTTAAAATCTTCTCTCTTGATTCTTAACCCAAGAGTCAGATAAGATTAATTTACGCTCCGTGCAACATTCTACCACCCGGCTTCACCTTTCATTCCTTACCCCCAATCCATATTTATCCCTTACTTTCACTTCTCTTCCTTTACCTGCTATCGAATTCCAGTCCCCTATGACTATTAAATTTTCGTCTCCTTGAACTATCTGAATAATTTCTTTTATCACGTCACACATTTCTTCATCTCTTCATCATCTGCGGAGCTAGTTGGCATATAAACTTGTACTACGTTGTAGGCGTGGGTTTCGTGTCTATCTTGGCTACAACAATGCGTAAACTATGCTGTTCGTAGTAGATTATCCGCGCTTCTATTTTTTATTCATTATTAAACCTACTCCCGCATTACGCCTATTTGATTTTGTAGTTACAACCTTGTATTCACCTGATCAAATATCCTGTTCCTCCTGGCACCAAATGTCACTTACTCCCACTATATGTAACTTTAAGCTAGCCATTTCCCTTTCGAAATTTTCTAACCTATGTGACCGATTAAGGGATCTGTCATTCCACTCGCCGTTTAGTAGAACGGTGCCATATACCTCCGGAAATCTACCAACGACTTTTAGAATCCACGCCACGCAAAAGTCGCATGCTATTGAGCAATTGGTCATAATGTTTGGGCTCGTCATTTTGCAGTTACTAGAAGGACCTGTCCAAATCAATTTGCTGACTTATAATTGAACAACAGCTGGAAATTGATCCGTACCTCTAAATGTAGTACTGAACTAAACCTGGTAAAAGTGATGTATTTCTTTCAGCTCGAATAGCTACCTACTTTGCCGTGGTGGAGGGCAATATGTGATCTGTGTTTCATCTTGGCTGACAGGGATTTGCTTAGATTGTATGTAGCTTATTACTAATACACACGTACCCGCTAAGTTTATTCAAACAGCATGTGGCAGTACTTGCCAAATCATCAGTGTGGCAATTTAAATAATATACAGGGTGTTACAAAAAGGTACGTCCAAACTTTCAGGAAACATTCCTCACACACAAATAAAGAAAAGATGTTATGTGGACATGTGTCTGGGAACGCTTAATTTCCATGTTACAGCTTATTTTAGTTTCGTCAGTATGTACTGTACTTCCTCGATTCTGACGACCAAATTGTAAATTTTCACAATCAACATGTGTAGGCTGACGAGAATCCGCACGCAATTGTGCAATCACGTCATCAACACAGATTTTCTGTGAACGTTTGGGCAAGCATTGTTGGTGATGTCTTGATTGGGCCCCACGTTCTTCCACCTACGCTCAATAGAGCACGTTATCATGATTTCATACCTGTGGTGCTAGAACATGTGCCTTTACAAATACGACATAACATGTGGTTCATGCACGATGGAGCTCCTGCACATTTCAGTCGAAGTGTTCGTACGCTTCTCAACAACAGATTGGGTGACCGATGGATTGGTAGAGGCGGACCAATTCCATGGCCTCCACGCTCTCCTGACCTCAACCCTCTTGACTTTCATTTATGGGGGCAATTTGAAAGCTCTTGTCTACGCAACCCCGGTACCCAATGTAGAGACTCTTCGTGTTCGTATTGTGGACGACTGTGATACAATACGCCATTCTCCAGGGATGCATCAGCGCATCAGGGATTCCATGCGACGGAAGGTGGATGCATGTATCCTCGCTAACGGAGGACATTTTGAACATTTCCTGTAACAAAGTGTTTGAAGTCACGCTGGTACGTTCTTTTGCTGCGTGTTTCCATTCCATGATTAATGTGATTTGAAGAGAAGTAATAAAATGAGCTCTAACATGGAAAGTAAGCGTTTCCTGACACATGTCCACATAACATATTATCTTTCTTTGTGTGTGAGGAATGTTTCCTGAAAGTTTGGCCTTACCTTTTTGTAACACCCTGAATACGTTATGATAAGACGAAATTACAATCGTCTTGCCCTAACTGTGGGTTCTCTGATTACTCTGGGAGATGGCTTATTGGACTGCAACATATGAAATATTCGATCCCTTTCTTATATGAATTAATAAAAATATTTACTTGATACAATCCTTTGGCACAAGAGTGCTTGATAATTTACGAAAATAAATGAGTATTAAAGCCTCTCTTAATGCACTAGTTTACAAAATCTTCTATTGAACTACAATATTCGTTATTTTAAAAAATACCTTTCCATATTAGAGTTGAACTTTACTTTCTTCTCTTTAATCATAGTCGATGATAACTGCTTCAGCTGAAGTCATGAACTGGGACAGAGCTGTCCCTAGCTCAGCTCTGTGTTGACCTCCTTGCGAGGGCACTGTAGTGATGAGACAGAGAACATGTCTTCTGGAATAACTCCCATTCGTCGCTGTGGATTGCAGCGAGACGTCGTTAATGTCTGTGGTATCGATGTGCTTTGCTGTTTTTGGTGTGGTGCTGTGATTTTTGGATGATACCACAGTTTAAAACAGAAGTAATTGCAGCTCAGGTTCGTATATAAACACCAAATAGCCTAAAATGGTAGTTTGGCTTGTTGTACCGTATGATTTACACTTTATCACGCTCAACGGAAAGTGACTTTATTACAGTCTTCAAAAACACCGATTGTAAGGTCTTTGGTGGCATTAAGATTTCCACTCATGGGATGTATACTACCTGCAATCATCAGTAGCGCTTTAGGTGTCGTGCATCTGTGTAGTACGGCAATTCACATCTCATTTATTCTTGTCATCCACATCAACGTAACTGTATATTTTAAATATATTCTACACCTGAGGATCCTGTCAAGGGTAGCAGAAACAGTGAATTGAACTGGAAATTCTCAAGCAACCGGAGTGGATAAAAGCTGGAGAAATAATGTACTTGAAAAACCTTAAAACGTGATTACAATGGACTTCGGTAAGTGAAATACCTTTCGTGAGTCAGGAAATGAAAATAAATTAAGTAAGTGCTAGAAATAAAGAAAAAGCTAATGTTTACGAATACTGTTGTATCTCTTCGAAACACAACTGACGGGAACAAGTTGGGTGCGGTTTCTTCAGTCGAAGACCTCTCGGTTCGTAACATTTGCAAAAATTATGAAATTCTTGTCTTCTCCCTGGCTTCCCTTTACTGGGCGAACTAACAGCAGCAGATTTCACGCGCTTGTAACAACATTGCGGTACTGCAGCAGGTGTTCACGTGTCGACGCCTGTGTTGTAGGCCGTTTCGGGCTTGTATGTGGCTGGCTAGGTTACCACACGTTGCCCTTCCCGCATACGAGAACAACAAACAGCGTCAGAGGCAACGCGACAAAAAAGGTGTGCTGTTAACGTTGCATAAACAGCAGAGGCTCCTTCAAAGCGCTCGTGTGGAACAATGTGTAGTTTGATACATGTAGCATAACATACAGGAAAGTTAAGGGAAGTTTAGCACACGTTTCCTACTTGTGTATCCTGGAACTCCTACGAAACGTGTGTCTGTGACTATTATTACACAACGCGATGAAGGTGACAGAGGTACAGGTAACCGTAGAAGAATGTGTCTCGTTCTTAGGTACACTGATGCCTCTTGTCTCTGCAGTGAATTACAGTCAGTAACAGGTCAAACATTGGAGGTGTTCGGCTTAACCGCAACAAATCAGAAGGTCTGTCGCAGAAGCAAAAGGTGACTAAATATACAATACGTATATACTGATAAGACAAAACACTATGACCATTGCCACTGCGAGTTTGGATACCGCCTGATGGCATTGCGGGGACGTGACAGATAAGGGAAGTACATAAGTTGATCAACGACGGATGGGGAATCATTCTAGCGGCGACAACGGCTGCAAGTGGGGAAATCTACGGACATAAGCGACATCGACAAAGGAGTTATTGTCACCCAGATCCTGTGAACAAGTATCTCAAAAACGGTGTAGCTGGTCGACTGTCTACGTGCTGCTGTAGTGAGCATCTATGGAAAGTGGAACAATGACAGTGAAACTACCACTAGGCGATAGTTGGTAGGACGTCGAAGGCTCTTCGCTAAATATGGGATTTGGAGGCTTGCCTGCTCTCTAAAGCAGGATAGGTGGCGATCTGTGGCATTTCTGACGAAATATCACAATGACTGTGCATGCCTAAGTGTTTCGGAGCACACCGTTCGTCGTATATTGTTGAACATGGGGCTGCTCAGCAGGCGACCCCAACGAGTTCACATGTTGGCCCAACAACATCGTCAGTTAAGATTGCAGTGGCTACGGGATCATCGATATTGGACGGTAGATCAATGCAAAAATGTAGCTTCGTCGGAAGAATCACGTTTCTGCTACACCAGGCCGATGGACATCTCCACAAACTCCATCATCCACGCGAACGGTGGTTCGAACGTAGGCTTGTGGGAACAATATTATGCTGTAGGGGATAGTCTTCCGTGCTCGCGTGGGACCTGTGGTAGTAATTGACGAGACGTTGACAGCTGTGGACCACCTGCACCACTTCATACTTGACGTCTTCCCCGACGACGATGTAATATTCCAGCAGGATAATTGTCCAGGTTTCAAAGCCAGAACCGTGCTCTAGAGGTTCGAGGAGTATGGTAGTGTACCCACGTTGATGTCTTGGCCCAGAAATTCTCTTGGTGTGAATCCAACGGAACCCATTTCGGTCGTTATTAGGCGCAATCAGAGCGTACACTAACCAGCGGCTCGCTGTTTAAGGAAACTACATGATTTGTGCGTGGGCATCTGGCGCTATATACCTCCATAATCCTACCAACAAACGGTCGCATCCATGATAGATAGAACTGGTGACGTATTGCATTCCAGAGATGGGCCAATACCTTATTAAGCAGGTGGCTATAATGTTTTGGTTCCTCATTGTAAGTAAAATGATTAAGCATCAAAATTTTTATTACAACGAATACAGGCAGAGATAGTTTTGTTTATCCCTCAACAAAACAGTTCCGTAAGTAATCTTTTGTTTGTTTGCAGGTATATCTACCATCCAGGTATTCACTGAAATCCCCGCGACATAATGTCGTTGCACACCGGTAGAGGAGCCAAAACAAAATAACTAACCAACTGTTACAGCTAAATAGTGCACGGTAATTAGCTCTCAGCATTTGCAGAGTAACAGTATTGCAACAGTCAATGGTAAGTTTGTGACCACGAACGGCAACAATGCACAATCATATGATACAATGGTTAGGTGACACAGGCGTTTCCAGAGCGGTCGATCGAGTCTGAATGACGAAGAAATGTCAGGGCATCTTTGTCTGAAAAACCAGGAGTCGCAAAGAAAGTGGCGCCCCTACTGACTGAAGACCGACGTATCAAAATCGATGTAGCAGCGATAATGAACAGTAGTCGTGCACCAGTGTGTCAAATGTCTCCCCGACATGTTAATCATGAAAAAAGACGTTGTCCGCTGCTTTCCGCGTCTATTCAGACAATATAAAAATGCTCTCAGAACCGAAAAGCAGCAGCGGACGTCCTTAACAACGGCTCATTTTTCGACAGATGCATACGCTGCCATTTTTAGCGTAAAACTGCATTAAGTAAACGTTGCGCAGGGGGATGTAAAACCTTGGTTTGTGTAGTAATTCCGGAAAGATAAAACGCATATGCACACTGTAGACACTAGCGCCATCATAAAACGACGTATGACCGACGACAGATGTTATGGACAGTGAAAATTAATTACCAACGGGCGAGGTAGCATCACTTTTGTCCCTATGTTTTTCTACAAGGAAAAGAGCACGATTTCACACGGTATTTAAACAAAAACCTCCATCTCTATTGATAAGATTATTTACAAATTTAGTTTCAACTGCTTCCTCAATAACTCAATTCCAGTAGCTGGAAGCGCTTAATTTAATAATTGCTTCAAAAATTTCGGCTTTTTTGAGGTTGGCTGGATAGTATTTCATGGTCACAGTGTGGAAGGAAAATTCACTCTGTAACTTCCCCGCACGTAGCGAAGCGTGAGCATTTCCGTCTAATATTATATCTCGACGTTCTGTGATAAATCTCACGGATATAGCCTTGACGACATTGCTTTATCTGTGCTAGGGCAAGATTCAAACATTGATCCGATGTTCAAGCATTTGCCAGTTGTTGATTTGATTAGTTCTATTGGACATACTGTTTTTAAACTACCTCCTGACTCTCCACAAAAGGTTAGCAGAGAGACATGTCGTGTGTTGACTGGGGTAAGTCGATACAAGAGTAATGTAACAGCAGTTGAGAGAACTGCTTTACATTCACTTAGAGCTGACTCATATACTGTTGTTTTACCTGCGATAAAGGCAATACTGCAGTTGCTTTTGACAAGCAAGATTACGTTCGAAAGGTGCAGTGTTTACTATCTGATTCAGCCGTCGCACAATCGGTGCTGCCCTCAGAAAAAGTGCTGAGGGAAAGACTCACAGCCTCCAGAAGAAAAGTTATGAGTACTTGCCACGCTGTTCCCCATACAAGATCCTTAGGCCGTTTGTGAATAACACTGGTATCAGGCGGGAAAACACCTTGGTATTGTATTGAGCCCACCAAAAGGCGGCGGTACGTGCATCGTATTAAGAACTCGTCGAATTTCGTACGCCCATTCGAGGAAATGCGCTTGAATGACTGATATTCCAGTAAGTTTTGATGTGGGCTCTCTTTTCACTTGCGTTCCTCTGTAGATTCGTTGCAGTAAATTCAGTTTATTCCTGGTGTTGAATTTGGTTCAAATGGCTCTGAGTACTATGGGACTTTACATCTGAGGTCATCAGTCCCCTAGAACTTAGAACTACTTAAACCTAACTAACCTAAGGACATCACACACATCCATGCCCGCGGCAGGATTCGAATTTGCGACCGTAGCAGTCACGCGGCTCCGGACTACAGCGCCTAGAACCGCATGGCCACCGCGGCCGGCTGGTGTTGAACTATAAACGAACCAATTTCGGCGTGTGTTGACTTCCACGTACTATCTTGGTGAGTAGTTTTAACGACAGATGGAGTTGAGATAGGAATCCCGTTGTCACCTACAATTGCCAATATGTTTATAGAACATGCATCTTTGAAACCAGAGTATTTTTTCAGTCAGGTGAAAATACTCATTTTGTCTGGTCTCATGGCAGTGAGAATTTGAATGATTTTTAGAAAACCCGAATTCAGTCCATCTAAATATTTGTTTCACGATGGAGGTGGACAATGATGGCTGCCTTCCCTTCCATTACGTGTCGGTGAGGAAGAAAATTGATATGACGTAGGGACACGCCAGACACAGGAAGGCGACTCTCAATGAGCTGTATACAGGCTGATAATGGTCACCATCCGGATCAGCGTAAACTGATATTCCGTATCTTAATTCAACGGAGCCCACGTCATTTCAGACCCTGACAGTTTACCAGCGGAAAAAGCGCACCTTGAGGTCACCTATAGTCAGAAAGGTTGTAGTAAAAGACAGACGTGAGTTGTGCTGTCGACCGATTATGTACCGGGTCAGTGATGACAATACCGAGATGGCACCAAAGACTACAGCCCTTCTGTCTTATTCAGCAGGGTCTTTTTAGGTTCTGTAAAGGAAGATTCTGGTTTACGTAACATAGGTGTCTACTATATTCCTTGCAGTTGTAGCACGTGACATTGTGTTGGCCAGGCTATATAGCCCGTGTAGGACCACTGTACTGAGTGTAAGCGCCACACACGCTTACAACCAGGAGCAAATCTGCTGTTGCAGAAGAGTGTCTTGGCATCAGTCACTCTATAGAATACAATACGGAAATTCTGGCATGTACTTCCAATTCCTGGGATAGTATTGTTAATGAAGAAGCTGAAATTAAATTAGCAAGTAAACTTATAAACAGAGATGTGGTGTTCTAATTAAATTTTGCGAGGAATCTTGCACTCTTCATTGTCAAAAAGCAGAGGGTCAGAGTTAATCCTATCTCACATGTTGACTATTAATTTTCACTATCGGTAACTTCTAACGTCGGACATCTATAGTTATGTGATGGCGTTAGTATTTACATTGTGTGTGTGTGTGTGTGTGTGTGTGTGTGTGTGTGTGTCTGTCTGTCTGTACGGGTGGAGGGGGTGTAGGGTGAGAAGTGTGTTGTGTTGCGCGTGCGTGCGTGTGTGTGTGTGTGTGTGTGTGTGTGTGTGTGTGTGTGTGTGTGTGTGTGTGTGCGCATGTGAGTTATCTTGTTTGAATTGAATCGCAAACAGAGACGTTTATTCCCTTGCACAGCGCTTACTTGTTGTATTTTTGCCCTGGAAGTGTAACAGGATATGCATTTGTTGAAATATCGGAGGTAGTCGTCGACGTCATCCGGTTGCATTCCCGTAAGCTATTTGAACACTATATACGCCGGGCGAACCTAAAGTCTTACAATGCTTACAATGCTACGGAACACTGTATTCATTCACAAAACGTAATTCATTTGGCGCATTAACGATGGAAAAATCACTACATGTATCCGCGAGGTTCGCGGCAACCTAATGACCGAAAAGAACTCTTTCCGATTGGCTTCTATAAGGCTCGTGCTGGACACCTTGACTTTTCCAGGTTCACAACTATGGTATGAAGAAGAGGCAACTGGGACAACATAACTCTCCCTGCGTGCATTCTGTCCCGTGCCTCGCTGTAAACAGGCTTCGCGCAGTTGGTTATCTGTGATCCCTCGTGAGGAATTCGCAGCACTCTTACTCTGAGTTGTTTTCATATGACAAGGCTTAAAAGTTTAATACTTTACTGACTCACAACGATTAGGTAATTAGTTTTCCTACCTTATTATTATCATTCCTTATTGATTTACTTACCTTATGAACCCTCCTATCCCTATCAATTGAGATATTGAGAAATACAAAAGAAATGAACAACATCCGCTAGGTTTCTTCGAGGTTCGAACCTGCGTTTTCCGAATCCCAGTCAGTTACCTTGGCTGTTGCGCTATCGGCGGTGCCGGCGAAAAGTGTTTACCATGTGGGTACAGAAGCAGCAATTGTAAAAGTTTCTTTGCACAATATCAGGAAAAGTTTGCTTTTGCGGACCCTGTACCTGATGATGAAAAATGCTCTATTTACAATTATCTATAGATTCCTCTAATTTTGAGTGAATTGCTTGTCATAACCTTTAGGGTTGAATTTCTCAAAATTGCGTTGGTGTTAACCCAAAATATCTTAGAGTCCTTCGTTTTAGGTCGTACGCAAGTGAACTGCCAAATTTGAGCCGAATCGGTTGGCAGTGTCTGAGGCCTTCCACTTGTAAGACAAATGAACGCCAATATTATTTTTTGTTTTTTTTCGCGGATTCTTGCCTCCGGACAATTAAAAACCGATTTTCCCGTCAGATGCAGTACGACCTTGCCGTGGTGGATGGACTTACCTAACTAAAAGTGCCACAGCTGTAGACTGCTGAACTTGTGCACAATGGACAGTACGAATAGTGTAATGTGTAACTCAAACCATAACCGTTGTATTGCGATTCATATGTCTTTTGTAACGGACCCCATTTACGTTAAGACGCTTATAGCGCCATGTGTGTCCCCATACGTCAATAATATGTTGTTAAAATTTGACTTCATTCTGTGCAGTAGTTCTATTTCTACAGTTTTTTGAAAATGGAACATTTACTCAGGAGGCTATCGTCAGCAGGAAAAACAACGCTGTTGTTTAATGGATGTGAGTGTGGCATGTTAGGTCCCTTAATCGGGCAGGTGGGTCAGAAAATTTAAAAAGGGAAATGGTTGGACTGACGTTGGATGTAGTGGGAATTAGTGACGTTCAGTGACAGGAGGGACAGGACTTCTGGTCAGGTGAATACAGGGCTATAAACACAAAACCATGTAGATGTAACTCAGGAGTAGGTTTAATAATGAATAAGGAAATAGGAATGCGAGTAAGCTACTAAGAAATTATTCAGACAGTTAAAGGAGGCGAAAGTTTAATAGTGATAGGGGACTGGAATTTGATAATAGGAAAAGGAAGAGAAGGAAAAGTATCAGGTGAATATGGACTGGGGGAAAGGAATGAAAGAGGAATCTTCCAGAACATAATTCCATCATAGCTGACACTTGGTTTAAGAGCCATAATAGAAGGCTGTATATGTGGAATGTAGCAGGAGACACTGGAAGGTTTCTGACAATATATAACGGTTAGACAGAGATTTAGCAACCAGACTTTAAATTCTGGTATTTACAGGGGCAGATATTGGTTCTGACCACAATTTATTGGTTTTAATTGTAGATTAAAACTGAAGAATTTGGAAGTAGGTAGGAAATTCGGGGTAGGGGACCTGGGTGACTTAAAGGAACCAGAGGTTGTTGAAAGTTTCTGAGACAGCGTTATGCGACAGTGGACTACTACAGGGGAAAGGAATAGAGCTTTAAGAGATGAAATAGTGAAAGCAGCAGAGGATAAAATACACTCCTGGAAATTGAAATAAGAACACCGTGAATTCATTGTCCCAGGAAGGGGAAACTTTATTGACACATTCCTGGGGTCAGATACATCACATGATCACACTGACAGACCCACAGGCACATAGACACTGGCAACAGAGCATGCACAATGTCGGCACTAGTACAGTGTATATCCACCTTTCGCAGCAATGCAGGCTGCTATTCCCCATGGAGACGATCGTAGAGATGCTGGATGTAGTCCTGTGGAACGGCTTGCCATGCCATTTCCACCTGGCGCCTCAGTTGGACCAGCGTTCGTGCTGGACGTGCAGACCGCGTGAGACGACGCTTCATCCAGTCCCAAACATGCTCAATGGGGGACAGATCCGGAGATCTTGCTGGCCAGGGTAGTTGACTTACACCTTCTAGAGCACGTTGGGTGGCACGGGATACATGCGGACGTGCACTGTCCTGTTGGAACAGCAAGTTCCCTTGCCGGTCTATGAATGGTAGAACGATGGGTTCGATGAAGGTTTGGATGTACCGTGCACTATTCAGTGTCCCCTAGACGATCACCAGTGGTGTACGGCCAGTGTAGGAGATCGCTTCCCACACCATGATGCCGGGTGTTGGCCCTGTGTGCCTCGGTCGTATGCAGTCCTGATTGTGGCGCTCACCTGCACGGCGCCAAACACGCATACGACCATCATTGGCACCAAGGCAGAAGCGACTCTCATCGCTGAAGACGACACGTCTCCATTCGTCCCTCCATTCACGCCTGTCGCGACACCACTGGAGGCGGGCTGCACGATGTTGGGGCGTGAGCGGAAGACGGCCTAACGGTGTGCGGGACCGTAGCCCAGCTTCATGGAGACGGTTGCGAATGGTCCTCGCCGATACCCCAGGAGCAACAGTGCCCTAATTTGCTGGGAAGTGGCGGTGCGGTCCCCTACGGCACTGCGTAGGATCCTACGGTCTTGTCGTGCGTCGCTGCGGTCCGGTCCCAGGTCGACGGGCACGTGCACCTTCCGCCGACCACTGGCGACAACATCGATGTACTGTGGAGACCTCACTCCCCACGTGTTGAGCAATTCGGCGGTACGTCCACCCGGCCTCCCGCATGCCCACTATACGCCCTCGCTCAAAGTCCGTCAACTGCACATACGGTTCACGTCCACGCTGTCGCGGCATGCTACCAGTGTTAAAGACTGCGGTGGAGCTCCGTATGCCACGGCAAACTGGCTGACACTGACGGCGGCGGTGCACAAATGCTGCGCAGCTAGCGCCATTCGACGGCCAACACCGCGGTTCCTGGTGTGTCCGCTGTGCCGTGCGTGTGATCATTGCTTGTACAGCCCTCTCGCAGTGTCCGGAGCAAGTATGGTGGGTCTGACACACCGGTGTCAATGTGTTCTTTTTTCCATTTCCAGGAGTGTAGGTAGCAAGACAAGGACTAGTAGCAATCCTTGGATAACACAAGAGATATTGAATTTAATCGATGAAAGGAGAAAATTTAAAACTGCTGCAAATGAAGCAGGTGAAAGAGAATACAAACGATTAAAAAATGAGATTGACAGGAAGAGCAAAACTGATAAACAGGAATGGCTTGAGGACAAATGCAAAGATTTAGAAATATATTTCACTAAGGGAAAGATAGATACCATTTACAGGAAAATTAAAGAGGCCTCTAAGGAAAAGAGAAGCAGCTGTATGAATTTCATGACATAAATGATCAAACAGGCCTAAGCAAAGAAGGGGAAGTTGGTAGATGGAAGGAGTATATAGATGGTCTATACAAAGGAGAAGAGCCTGAAAGAAATATTACAAAAAAGGAAGAGGTCGTAGATGAAGATGAGATGGGAATATGATACTGTGAGAAGAGTTTGACAAAGTTCTGAAGGATCTAAGTTGAAAAAGGACCCAGCATTAGACCATGTTCCATCAGAAATACTGATAGCCGTGGGAGAGCTAGCCATGACAAAACTCTTCCATCTGATGTGGAAGATGTATAAGAGACATGAAATAGCCTCATACTTCAAGAATAATGTAATGATTCCAATTCCAAAGAAATCAGTTGATGACGGGTGTGAATATTACCGAACAACCACTTTAATAAGTCACAGTTGGAAAGTGCTAACACGAATCCCTTAAGAATAATGGAGAAACTGGTAGAAGCAGACCTTGGCGAAGATCGCTGTTGAGTTCGGAGAAATGTAGGAACACACGAGGCAAAACTGATCTTAGAAGATAGGTTAAGGAAAGGCAAACCTACATTTATAGCATGTTGACAACGTTGACTGGAATAGACTCTTTGAAATCCTGAAGATAGCGGGGGTAAAAAACAGAGAGTGAAACGCTATTTACAACTTGTACAGAAATCAAACGGGAAGTTATGAGAGTCGAGGGGCATCAAAGAGACACAGTGGTTGAGAAGGAATGAGACAGGTTTGTAGCATATCACCGATGTTATCAATATGTTTGTTAAACAAGCGGTAAAGGAAACCAAAGAAAAAATGGAATAGGAATTAAAGTTCAAGGAGAAGAGATAAAAACTTTGTGATTTGCCATTGACATTGTAATTCTATCAGAGACAGGAAAGGACTTGGAAAACCAGTTGAACGAAGTGAACGGTGTCTTGGAATAAGGATATAAGATGAAGATCAATAAAAGAAAAACAAGGATAATGGAATGTAGTCTAATCAAATCAGTCGATGCTAAGAGAATTAGAAAATTAGACACTTGAAGTAGTTGATGAATTTTGCTATTTGGGAAGCAAAATAACGGATGATGGAGAAGCATAGAGGACATAAAATGTAGACTGGCAATGAATGGAAAGCATTTCTAAAGAAGAGAAAATCGTTAACATCGAATATAGATTTAAGTGTTAGGAAGTCTTCTCTGAAGGTATTTGTCTGGAGTGTAGCCATTTATGGAAGTGAAAAATGGACGATAAACAATTTAGATAAAAAGGGAATTGAAGCTTTCGAAATGTGGTGGCACAGAAGAATACTGCAGATTAGATGGTTCGATTATGTAACTAATGAGGACGTACTGAGTAGAATTGGGGAAAGACAAAGAATTTGTGGCAAAATTTGATGAAAAGAAGGGATCGATTGATAGGACACATTCTGAGACATCAAGAAGTTACCAATTTGGTACTGAAGGGAATTGTGGGTGTTGAAAATTTTAGATGGTGACAAATACGGTACGCACATTCAGAAAGATGTACACTGCAGTAATTATTCAGAGATGAAAGGGTTCGCACAAGATAGAGCAGTACGGAGAGCTGCATCAAACCAGTCATTAGACTGAAGATATCGAGAACTGCAACAAATGTTCGTTACTAACTTATTTTTTGTGTACTATGTATATGTCCAAAATATTAACTTAGTTTTTCCACACTGTCTGTATGTGAGACCCAGATACTCATCCAGAGAAAAGCTGCAAAAATAGTGTTTTACAGGTTCCAACGGCTGAACTGCTTTTGTTTTTCTTTTCTGTGCAGCTGAATAGCGAAATAATCAGTAAACTACGGAATTCTGTCTTCCCTCTCTACAAAATTAAAGAAAGAAAGCGTTCGTGGAAGACTATACATCACTGTACTGTTCTCATGCGCATACAACGAAAATACAGCTTCCCCAAGACAATAAAAAAAATAACAAAATAAAAATCTAGGTAACAACTTATCATTCACGCACGAGAGGAGACTGTACAAACAGCATGTGACTATGGATATGTGCAAAATATTAACTTAGTTTTTCCACACTGTCTGTATGTGTGACCCAGATACTCATTCAGAGAAAAGCGGTAAAAATAGTGTTTTACTGCGCAATATGGCTGTGTTCGGATGCAGGCTGAGTTGGCATCCCTTCGCTCCCAGCTTCAGGCAGTGTTGGCTTCGGTCACACAGCTTGAGGCTGTTGCCAAAGGGCATCACTGTGGGGGTCGGGATGGGGGTTTGTCGGGGACGGCCAGCTCGTCCCACGCATCCCCTGATCGGACTACGACTGTGGTTGCCCGGGATACTGCCCGCATTGAGGCTGATCCCTCACCTGTGGTAGAGTGGGAGGTCGTTTCAAGGTGTGGCAGGGGGCGAAAGACATTCCGGAGGGCTGAACGGAAAGCCTCTCCAGTTTGTCTGACGAACCGGTTTCAGGCTCTGTCTCAGGCTGATACTGATCTTCGGCCTGACATGGCTGCTTGTCCTGTTCCAGAGGTTGCCCCTCAGTCTGCAAGATCCGGGCAGTCGCAGAGGGTGGGCTTACTGGTAGTTGGGAGCTCCAACGTCAGGCGCGTAATGGGGCCCCTTAGGGAAATGGCAGCAAGAGAGGGGAAGAAAACCAATGTGCACTCCGTGTGCATACCGGGGGGAGTCATTCCAGATGTGGAAAGGGTCCTTCCGGATGCCATGAAGGGTACAGGGTGCACCCATCTGCAGGTGGTCGCTCATGTCGGCACCAATGATGTGTGTCGCTATGGATCGGAGGAAATCCTCTCTGGCTTCCGGCGGCTATCTGATTTGGTGAAGACTGCCAGTCTCGCTAGCGGGATGAAAGCAGAGCTCACCATCTGCAGCATTGTCGACAGGACTGACTGCGGACCTTTGGTACAGAGCCGAGTGGAGGGTCTGAATCAGAGGCTGAGACGGTTCTGCGACCGTGTGGGCTGCAGATTCCTCGACTTGCGCCATAGGGTGGTGGGGTTTCGGGTTCCGCTGGATAGGTCAGGAGTCCACTACACGCAACAAGCGGCTACACGGGTAGCAGGGGTTGTGTGGCGTGGGCTGGGCGGTTTTTTAGGTTAGATGGCCTTGGGCAAGTACAGAAAGGGCAACAGCCTCAACGGGTGCGGGGCAAAGTCAGGACATGCGGGGACCAAGCAGCAATCGGTATTGTAATTGTCAACTGTCGAAGCTGCGTTGGTAAAGTACCGGAACTTCAAGCGCTGATAGAAAGCACCGAAGCTGAAATCGTTATAGGTACAGAAAGCTGGCTTAAGCCAAAGATAATTTCTGCCGAAATTTTTACAAAGGTACACACGGTGTTTAGAAAGGATAGATTGCATGCAACTGGTGGTGGAGTGTTCATCGCTGTTAGTAGTAGTTTATCCTGTAGTGAAGTAGAAGTGGATAGTTCCTGTGAATTATTATGGGTGGAGGTTACACTAAACAACCGAACTAGGTTAATAATTGGCTCCTTTTACCGACCTCCCGACTCAGCAGCATTAGTGGCAGAACAACTGAGAGAAAATTTGGAATACATTTCACATAAATTTTCTCAGCATGTTATAGTCTTAGGTGGAGATTTCAATTTACCAGATATAGACTGGGACACTCAGATGTTTAGGACGGGTGGTAGGGACAGAGCATCGAGTGACATTATACTGAGTGCACTATCCGAAAATTACCTCGAGCAATTAAACAGAGAACCGACTCGTGGAGATAACATCTTGGACCTACTGATAACAAACAGACCCGAACTTTTCGACTCTGTATGTACAGAACAGGGAATCAGTGATCATAAGGCCGTTGTAGCATCCCTGAATATGGAAGTTAATAGGAATATAAAAAAAGGGAGGAAGGTTTATCTGTTTAGCAAGAGTAATAGAAGGCAGATTTCAGACTACCTAACAGATCAAAACGAAAATTTCTGTTCCGACACTGACAATGTTGAGTGTTTATGGAAAAAGTTCAAGGCAATCGTAAAATGCGTTTTAGACAGGTACGTGCCGAGTAAAACTGTGAGGGACGGGAAAAACCCACCGTGGTACAACAACAAAGTTAGGAAACTACTGCGAAAGCTAAGAGAGCTCCACTCCAAGTTTAAACGCAGCCAAAACCTCTCAGACAAACTGAAGCTAAACGATGTCAAAGTTAGCGTAAGGAGGGCTATGCGTGAAGCGTTCAGTGAATTCGAAAGTAAAATTCTATGTACCGACTTGACAGAAAATCCTAGGAAGTTCTGGTCTTATGTTAAATCAGTAAGTGGCTCGAAACAGCATATCCAGACACTACGGGATGATGATGGCATTGAAACAGAGGATGACACGCGTAAAGCTGAAATACTAAACACCTTTTTCCAAAGCTGTTTCACAGAGGAAGAACGCACTGCAGTTCCTTCTCTAAATCCTCGCACAAACGAAAAAATGGCTGACATCGAAATAAGTGTCCAAGGAATAGAAAAGCAACTGGAATCACTCAATAGAGGAAAGTCCACTGGACCTGACGGGATACCAATTCGATTCTACACAGAGTACGCGAAAGAACTTGCCCCCCTTCTAACAGCCGTGTACCGCAAGTCTCTAGAGGAACGGAGGGTTCCAAATGATTGGAAAAGAGCACAGATAGTCCCAGTCTTCAAGAAGGGTCGTCGAGCAGATGCGCAAAACTATAGACCTATATCTCTTACGTCGATCTCTTGTAGAATTTTAGAACATGTTTTTTGCTCGCGTATCATGTCATTTCTGGAAACCCAGAATCTACTATGTAGGAATCAACATGGATTCCGGAAACAGCGATCGTGTGAGACCCAACTCGCCTTATTTGTTCATGAGACCCAGAAAATATTAGATACAGGCTCCCAGGTAGATGCTATTTTTCTTGACTTCCGGAAGGCGTTCGATACAGTTCCGCACTGTCGCCTGATAAACAAAGTAAGAGCCTACGGAATATCAGACCAGCTGTGTGGCTGGATTGAAGAGTTTTTAGCAAACAGAACACAGCATGTTGTTATCAATGGAGAGACGCCTACAGACGTTAAAGTAACCTCTGGCGTGCCACAGGGGAGTGTTATGGGACCTTTGCTTTTCACAATATATATAAATGACTTAGTAGATAGTGTCGGAAGTTCCATGCGGCTTTTCGCGGATGATGCTGTAGTATACAGAGAAGTTGCTGCATTAGAAAATTGTAACGAAATACAGGAAGATCTGCAGCGGATAGGCACTTGGTGCAGGGAGTGGCAACTGACCCTTAACATAGACAAATGTAATGTATTGCGAATACATAGAAAGAAGGATCCTTTATTGTATGATTATATGATAGCGGAACAAACACTGGTAGCAGTTACTTCTGTAAAATATCTGGGAGTATGCGTACGGAACGATTTGAAGTGGAATGATCATATAAAACTAATTGTTGGTAAGGCGGGTACCAGGTTGAGATTCATTGGGAGAGTGCTTAGAAAATGTAGTCCATCAACAAAGGAGGTGGCTTACAAAACACTCGTTCGACCTATACTTGAGTATTGCTCATCAGTGTGGAATCCGTACCAGGTCGGGTTGACGGAGGAGATAGAGAAGATCCAAAGAAGAGCGGCGCGTTTCGTCACTGGGTTATTTGGTAACCGTGATAGCGTTACGGAGATGCTTAATAAACTCAAGTGGCAGACTCTGCAAGAGAGGCGCTCTGCATCGCGGTGTAGCTTGCTCGCCAGGTTTCGAGAGGGTGCGTTTCTGGATGAGGTATCGAATATATTGCTTCCCCCTACTTATACTTCCCGAGGAGATCACGAATGTAAAATTAGAGAGATTAGAGCGCGCACGGAGGCTTTCAGACAGTCGTTCTTCCCGCGAACCATACGCGACTGGAACAGGAAAGGGAGGTAATGACAGTGGCACGTAAAGTGCCCTCCGCCACACACCGTTGGGTGGCTTGCGGAGTATCAATGTAGATGTAGATGTAGATGTAGATGTTAAGATGCCACGGACGAGTGCCAATGGAACCACCAAAGGGCATTTTAGATATTAACGTTCTCTTTAGATGCATGGCCAGAACCTTGCCATAACTACTAATAACAGGAATTCCATTCTTAACTTGGTGTTGCGAGCCCAGATTTTTCCTTAATAGCTAACCTCGATAGGCTCTTCTTCCAGTCGATGAAATAATCCGACTGTTAGCGATTATAGTGAACTACAGAATCATTGCTCTTTCAAATATTTATTAACTTGTATGCAGAAAACATTTTCTTAAGTTGTTAGTTAATCCTTTGTGTGAAATGATCCACTTGGTCCTCATAGTGCCTAAGTTAAAGTACAGCAATAGAATAAATCTTTAAAAGTGCTGCATTGAAGTGGAGAACATAAGTTATTAGTAAAATCTTTGCATAGCACTAAAGATGTTTTCGTTGTAAAACAATGGTCACAAAATCCAAACATAGGTCATAAGAGTTCAAAGATCAACATTTTTATTGTTTACATTACAAGCTTGTATTAATGGTTTCGTTTCTGAGTCTATGTTTATATTTTTATTATTACTGTGTCTTGTTAGAAGTGTAGTAGACAGAACAGATTGTGGTTCCCAGTATGACGAGTCTGTGGTTTAACAAGTCTTCAGTGAAAATGTATATAAAGTTCATTAATTATTTTGGGAACATTTATGCTCATGAAAACTTAACTGACCGTAATCGAATAGAACTATAACGTATTCAAGTTTGGTATACATTAATCATGTTCCAAACAATGAAAACAAAATGTTCATATTAGGCAAAATTGCAAATTGGTAACTATTTTAAAATTACTGTTTCTCAATAGTAATTTTATTTCCCAACTACAATACCGTTGGTTATATCTGTTGCAACCACGCAAATGTAACCCTCCAGGTCATTAAATACAGTCCAATTAATCTTCATTGGTACACCTTGCTCAACGGAAATTCCTGTCGAAGGAATAACGTTGGAGAGTACTTTCTATTGTAGCAATAATATATCATAGTGTTTTTTTTTTTTTTTTTTTTTTTTTTTTTTTTTGTCGCCACGTTACAGGAAATATTTTCATCACAGAGTAAATAGTGTTCTCAAAACAAACATGTTACAAGTATTTAGTGTCCAGCAGGAACTTTGACACTGGGAAACAGCAGCAGATATTGGAGGAGTTTTCAGTGGTGGATTGAAGTAGTCCATGTCCGGCTACTGCCCCGCCGTTCTCGTTGGATTACCATTGATCATTGGGTAAGGTGAACTGACATGGCGTGCTGCAAACAGACTGATCTTGTACGGGGCAGCTTGTCACGCGAGCATACTGCAGACGTATCCTGGCAAGGAAGGAACTGATGACTAGAGCTTATAAATAATGGAGTAAAGAGTTGCTGTGAAAATGAGTTGTCAGGAGCGGCTAACTGGCATGAACGGATCGACGATCTGTATAAGGGGCTCAGGCAATGTGAATGGGTAGATTTCAAAAGGAATTATGTGATCTGAAAGTCAAATAGACGTACAGAGAGCAAACGGGGTGTGTGAAGAAAGTAAGACAATGACTAACAGAAGGAAGGATGTTGAAGCAATGAATAGCGCTGCACAGGGTCCGCGTGGGACGAGGAAAAGGGAGAGCGCAAAACATGTGAGCTGCCAGTGAAACTGAAGTTAATGACAGGGAAACGATAACAGTCAGAAACAGGAGGAGAGTGGAAGAACACGAAATCATTAGGATTGTGGACGAAGTATTCCTGAAACGCCAGTGGAGCAAACTGTTGCCAGTAGGCAAGACGAGGAAGATGCAGTCGACTGTTTATGAATTACTGAAGTACATGATCATTACACAAAATATGAAGAGAAAGTAAACGATATTAGAGAAGCTGAAGAAGGCATATCAGCTGAAGTACTTGCTGTGGTCTAGAAAGACTTATTAAAGTTAGGAAGAAACCGTGAACCTAAATGTTCAAATTATGACGAAGGTTCAGACGAAGAATTTACCTCACATCTGAGATAAGAACCAAACAGTGACACCGACGGTCAGATTCAAAAGATAGTTCTGATGAAGGATACAGTGTGGCTACCGAAACAGGTGAATTCCTGGGGAAATATTGTTTCACGCCAAAAGATGGGAAAATTTCAAACTGGATATGAACACAACAGAAAAAGAAAGAACCATCGGACGGTACTATATACTGTGAAGAACAGGTTCAAGTCCCAAAAGTCTTTGAAATTCCAGAACCAAAGAAACCCCTGTATATAAATAAAGTGCTTATAGACAACGGAGGCACCTTTAAGACTTGTTGCAGTAAGATCAGAGGAACACTTAGCGCTGTGTGCCTTTAAATTAAAGTGCTACCATAGTCACAGGGTGTGGGGCAGGTTTATTTCAAAATTGAAGGTTACTTTACAACGATCTGAAGAGCAAGGAACTCTTCATACTAACGCATACTATCTAGTGCATCCAAAGTCAAAGATACCATTAGATGTTCGCAATATAGTGGACTTGAAACCTGATCCCCACTGTACAGGATAAAAAATGATATTGTCTTAAAATATGACATAAGTGACGTGTAGAGTATTATAGAGTGTAAATTTTTACAAACATGGTTCTTGTGACTCTTATTTTGTGCTGTTATGAAGAAAAGAAGTAATGTTGTAAGCAGACTAGTATAAACTTTGCTTCCGCCTTTCGTCGATAGGTGGCGACAACGGTAAGTAGCGGTCGAAACAAACAGATCGCAGACGTCAGGCAGTTAGCATGGATCTCGGTCAACATAACCTCATTCAAACATTAGTCGATTTGTGTCTGCATCATAAAGTTGTTCTTGATTGAAAATGTCATTTTACGATCGTAATTCTCATTTGCGGGAGGTGTTAATGTTTTGTTTCGATATGAAGAAAACAGCGGCTCAGTCTCATCGAATGCTCTCAAGTACATATGGTACGGACACTATTAGTGAAAGGACGTGTCGTGAGTGGTTTCATCGCTTCAAGATCGGTGATTTTAACGTCGTAGACCGGCACTGTGGTGGAAGAGAGGAAGTTTTCGAAGATGCAGAATTGGAGACATTGCTGAGTGAAGACTCTCGTCAAACTCAAGAAGAATTGGCACGATTAGTGAGAGTAACACAGCAAGCCATTTCAAAACATCTCAAAGCTATAGGCATGATTCAGAAAGAAGGAACTTGGGTCCCCCGTGAGCTGAAACCAAGATACGTTCAACGTCGTTTGTGTGTTTGTGAACAGTTGCTTCAGAGGCAAAAACGAAAGGGATTTCTGCATCACATTGTGACCGGGGACGAAAAATGGGTTCATTGCGATAACCGTAAACGCAAAAAATCATGCGGATATCCCGACAATGCTTCCGTGTCGACGACCAAAGCGAATATTCAAGGCTCCAAGATCATGCTCTGCATTTGGTGGGACCAGTTCGGCGTCGTGTACTATGAGGTGTTAAAACCAAGTGAAACAATCACAGGTGCTCGTTGTCTAAGGCAATTAATGCGTTTGAGCCGAGCATTAAAAGACAAACGGCCGCAATACAGCGAGAGGCTATAAAATAAATAAAATAAAATAAAATAAAATAAAATATTAATTATTTTTATCTGTATGATTGGCTCTCCTATGTGTCGTCAGGTTTTGATTATTCG
Organism: Schistocerca serialis cubense; assembly: GCF_023864345.2. Lineage (NCBI taxonomy): Eukaryota > Metazoa > Arthropoda > Insecta > Orthoptera > Acrididae > Schistocerca > Schistocerca serialis. The sequence goes on from NC_064641.1 coordinate 423,645,491, forward strand.
GTATCAGACGCTTGACAATGGCTTTTTCGTAAAGGCAATGTTACTCGTAGTTGACCGTGAAATAAAACTGAAATAATCGGACTTCGTAATTAAATCGTTTCCAAAGACTGCTGCGGTAGGTGCGGACTCATAAACTAAATCTCAATATTACAATAATTTGCCAGCCATGCCAAAACGTCGTACAGAGGTGATTGTCTACTAAACAAAAAATTACACAGTTAGTTAAATCAGATATATTCAATGAATAAGCCTACAGTTCATAATCCTACTTACTTTTATAAATATAAATTCTTTACAGAATCGAGTGCCTAGTATGGTTGCAACTCGCAGTAATTTTCTATATCATGAAATATGGCGGTGTGCCAGACAATAAACTAAAATACGTGCTTCTCGCACCACTTCCACGAGAGCTCATCCTTTTTTTTAATCAAACATACGAGTAACGTAAATGTACTTTTGTTTTATCAGCGACACAGCGCTGCAGTTGTGTGCCATAGGCTTTATTTATTTGTCACTGATTATTTATTTAATTAATATCTCGCGTTTCCGAGGAAACTCACGCTCGGCATGCAAATGTGCCTTTATATTGCCCCCTGAATTGCGAGGCGAAAGGACACACCTGCAGGCGAGCAATTCACCTAAAGGCACAAGAAAATCTAAGTTATCTACAACTATTTACATGACATACATTATACTGTATATTATATACAAAATTTGAATGACGCGCGTGCGCCGAAAAAGTTCTTATGTTGGCAAAACAGAGTGCGCGCATGCGCAGAAGCGTCTGTGTAACTACGGCACTGCCGTTATTTCGTAAATTTAGATCACGCGGCACAGTATTGCAGTTCATATTGTTCGTGTGCGCGCGCATTTCTTAGCCGTTGCACAAAGAAAATATTCCACCAAGATTACATATGAAGACTACATTCTATGACAGGTAACTTAGTTTTAAAATTACAATATTTGTTATAATACAATACAACTTAGATTGTTGAATGTTCTTAGTTACATAGTATTGTTTTGAAATACTTCAAAGAAAAATGTCCGTATTTTTCAGGTGCGTTGACCTATACACATGGTGTCGTTATCACAGTTCATATTCATCTGCTGCACAATAATTTTTTACAGGTTAGTATCGTCGTGGTAAAGTTTTTTGATCACAGTAACATCGTTGTATAACAACGTGATTAATACATAAGCGTGTCCATTTCCTATTTCCATTATAGTCGTTGTGATGCAGTTCGTTGTGACAAAAAGCATTGTTTATTACAGATCAGACGTGACCCGTCGAGTAATTGGTCCACGTGCAGTTCGTTTTTTTTTTTACATTCCGTGGAAGCTTGGTTGCAGAACCTCGGACGGCACATAACTGGCATCGATCCTTGGACAGTCCAGGTAAGCGTGTCCGTCACATTTCGAGAACATTTCATTCCCTGAAGTTCCAACCAAAACTCTTCCACCCGTCGTGTTGTTTTCTGGACAGGCACCTTGTGTCCATTTAATCCAGTTAACATCTTGAAGTTGGGTACTGTAGTAATGTCACTAGACGATGCACGGATTATGCACTTCACATATTCAGTTTTTTTTTTAAATATAGCTCACCCAAATGTTCGTTAATGTCCGTGAACAGAGGTTCACTATGCAATGTCGTTTTGGCACTCGTTATCGTTCAAATTTTCACACAGTAACAGTTACATTATACATCAGTTTAAAAAAATAAGTAATAATACATACACACGTCACATATTTTCTTAGCATAAACATAATACAGTTGCACATAAACATGTTTACATCATCATTACATAGCTATAGGTTATTACATTGTGTCACATTTGATTACATGAATTGCATCCTCTTTAGCGGTTTTGCTGGGATATTATCGATGTTTTTTGTGATGTCATCTGAAATTAAGATAGGTTAGACACAACATTCATTACATCAGTAGGCAAGACCAGGCGTTTTCACTACTCAATAAATATTCAAAATAGTAAGAGAGAGAAAATGTTCGATTCCTCGCGTTTTGTGCGTGTGTGTAGAGTGTCTGTGTGGCCTTGACTACTGATAGATGCTTTTCGTGTTGAGAGATGTGCGTCTAATCTATTTCTCAAAGTAAAAGATCGCTTCACAGATGACGTCTGTCAGTTCGTCAGGTGTCATTTCTATTATATTCACATTCGGATATTGCCTATTATGATCTCCAAACTTTTGCGGTTGTTGTTGCTGTTGCGCATTATAACTTACCTGTCGGTCGTAAGGTATGCTCCAATTTTGACCTGGTGGCTGCTGTGGTAAAGCAGAGTTTGAATGAAAGTACTGATCGTTACGAGTCCAACCTTGATGCTGTCTTGGCTCGTAGTTATTATTATTTCTATTTCTGTTTGTGTTTTTGTTATTACCTTTGTATCCGTTGTTACCGTTGTAGTTATTACCGCGGTGCCTTTTGTATGGATTGCCGCATGAAATGTTATTACTGTTGTAACTATTGTTCGTATTGGAATACGCGTGTTGATTTTGATTTCCGTACTGAGACGGCATGTGAGTTTGCTGTTTTTGTTGTACTGCGTATCCAACTGTGGGCGCGCCAGAATTGTGTTGGCAAGCCTGCATGTTTTGCATACCACTAGTGTAAACATTGTGGCTGCTGTTTTGCCGCGCGAAGCGCTGATCTTCAAGTAACATGTCAACCGAATCTAAAGCTGTTAAAAAATAATCTGAATCGTCATCTGGGATATGTAGAAGTTTTTCCTTAATGTTGAAAGGCAATTTGGCCTTCAACGCACGGAGTATATCTCGCGTTGCGACTGGTTCGTCTAAAAAATGTCCCATGTTCAAGTATTTTTCAAAATATCTGCGTAAGTTACCATTTTTACTGTTAAAAGTTTCAGGTTCTAAGATTTGTCTTCTGAGTCGCTCCTGGACGGATTGCGACCAGAATTTGTTCAGAAAAGCACGCTCAAACTCACTGTACGTGGTACATACGTCAGCTTGACTGTATGCCCAGACAGCTGCATCGCCTTGGATGTAACCGACAATATATGAAATCTTTTTCCGGTCACTCCAAGTGCGTGGAAATGCGTTACTAAAAGATTTGAGAAAAATCACCGGATGAATGGTTCGTTTTTCTGGGATAAAAATCTGAAATTGCCTGTGTTTCATTAAGCTTTCTTCTTCCTTTGCATTATGATATGGATTTGTACCACTGTAATTACTGCTATGCTCAGCTGGCGAGTAATTACGATAATGTTGCTGTGGTTTACCATGATAATACGTTGTGTTTGTGTTTGCACGTTGTGGTATGTGTTGTTGTCGTGGTGTGTTTTGTTCTTGTGTGTATGTTGTGTGCGGTATGTGTGCGTCATACTCGAATGTATATTGATTTCTGAACTGTACATTTTGACTGATATTTTCGTTACATTCAGACTGTGGTTGATCGGTGAATTGTCTCATGGGTGCAGTGACGGATTGTACTGCGTCACTAATCAGCTGTTTGTTATTAGTGATGTATTCCGCTACGGAGTCGTGCACAATTGTTGGTAAATTTTCACGTATGCATCTATCAAAATGTTTGTCTTTGTTCTCTACCCAATCATGAAATTCTTTATTAATATTTTGAAAATGAGCTGTGGCATCAGATTGTAAGATGTCAGTCAGGTGTTGTTCAACATCGTCAAATTTATTCTGCACGTCAGTAATTCGTTTTTCAAGGTTGTCGTGTACTGAAGGATATGTTTGAATTTGTTCAGTAAGAGCTTCACACGTGACATTAAGGTTTTTTAATTGTGTCTGTAAAAGTGCTACGTCATTTGTAGTCTTTTCTTGTCTCGTATTAAGCTTGGAAAATTTCGTACTGAGTTCAGTCATCTGTTTTGTCAGTGTGGCGTCTATAAGTTCCACACGCTTACATAAAGTGTCATTAGCTGTCTTGAGTGCTATGAGATCAGATTTGATTCCGTCATTTTGTGTCTTTAACTGTTCATTTTGCATCTGTAAGGTTGCCATGTTTTCGGCGTTTTGCTTCATTAGCATTTGTAACATGTCGGCAATGTTTACCGTTTGCAAGGTCTCTGCCCCCGCCGCGTCATTAGACGTGACGTCATGCATTAACATGGGCTCTGATTGAGACTTTGAAATTTTTGTGGTGGAAGGCCTATTGTCAAAATTTTCGTCAACACTCGCGTCAATGTTTGATGAATCGTCACTACCGGTTGCTGTCGTAAAGTCATTTTCTAACATTTGTCTCTCGTCCGAGTCGGATTGCGTCTGAATAGTACGTCTTTGCTGTTCCATTTTTGCGTATTGTTTTCTAGTTATTACCATGCCACACGTGATATATGTTTCAAGAAAATATTTGACACTGATTTTAAAATAAAATACAGTTGAGTATGAATCGGTCGTAGCAACAATGGCTGTCTGTTAATTTAAAAATATAAACTGAATTTGAGATTATTGGTAATGGCTGCTGGCCATGTTACATGATATCGTACAGAAGTCGGCCATATTGTACACTCGTGTATTGGTATTGTTGCATACGTTATTGTTTAAGGAAAAATACTGAGAATGGAATTTATCACTGAAACTGTTATGCGGAAAAGAAACACTACAGAATTTTACTGAAAAGCTAATACACTGAATTATACGTCTGGTCAAGCCTGCTAATGCAAAGATGCTGCGTCTTACCTTATTTTGCTGGAAGCTTCTTTGCGTCTTCCCGCAAAATTTTATAATTGGCAAATATCTTCTGATTTTTTTATTTCTCATATAGTCAAGTCCAGGACCAGAAGGTTGATTTTTCACATGAAACAAAGAGAACAATGTAACAAATGACAAAATAACAAGTCCGACACGCAGTCGCCAATATAAAATAAATAAAATAAAATAAAATATTAATTATTTTTATCTGTATGATTGGCTCTCCTATGTGTCGTCAGGTTTTGATTATTCGGTATCAGACGCTTGACAATGGCTTTTTCGTAAAGGCAATGTTACTCGTAGTTGACCGTGAAATAAAACTGAAATAATCGGACTTCGTAATTAAATCGTTTCCAAAGACTGCTGCGGTAGGTGCGGACTCATAAACTAAATCTCAATATTACAATAATTTGCCAGCCATGCCAAAACGTCGTACAGAGGTGATTGTCTACTAAACAAAAAATTACACAGTTAGTTAAATCAGATATATTCAATGAATAAGCCTACAGTTCATAATCCTACTTACTTTTATAAATATAAATTCTTTACAGAATCGAGTGCCTAGTATGGTTGCAACTCGCAGTAATTTTCTATATCATGAAATATGGCGGTGTGCCAGACAATAAACTAAAATACGTGCTTCTCGCACCACTTCCACGAGAGCTCATCCTTTTTTTTTAATCAAACATACGAGTAACGTAAATGTACTTTTGTTTTATCAGTGACACAGCGCTGCAGTTGTGTGCCATAGGCTTTATTTATTTGTCACTGATTATTTATTTAATTAATATCTCGCGTTTCCGAGGAAACTCACGCTCGGCATGCAAATGTGCCTTTATAAGGCACGATAAACTGATTTTGTAGCACGACAACCCTCGACCCCACGTTGCAAAGGAGGTCAAAACGTACTTGGAAACGCTAAAATGAGAAGTCCTACTCCACTCGCCGTTTTGCCCAGACATTGCTCCCTCTGATTACCACCTGTTTAGATCAATGGAACATGGCCTGGCTGACCAACACATCCGATCTCATGACGAAGTCGCAAATTGGATCGATCCGTGGATCGCTTCAGAAGATGAATAATTTTTTCGACGCGAGATTCGTACACTGCCCGAAATATGATAGAAAGTAGTGGCCAGCGATGGAAAATACTTTGAATGATACATGTATGACCAATTTGTTTCATTGAAGCCTCAAATGTTGAGGAAAAAACGGCGGAAGCAAGTGTGTGTGTGTGTGTGTGTGTGTGTGTGTGTGTGTGTGTGCTGGCCGGAGTGGCCGTGCGGTTCTAGGCGCTACTGTCTGGAACCGAGCGACCGCTACGGTCGCAGGTTCGAATCCTGCCTCGGGCATGGATGTGTGTGATGTCCTTAGGTTAGTTAGGTTTAATTAGTTCTAGGTTCTAGGCGACTGATGACCACAGAAGTTAAGTCGCATAGTGCTCAGAGCCATTTGAACCATTTTGTGTGTGTGTGTGTGTGTGTGCGTGTGTGTGTGTGTGTATATGTGGGTGTGTAAATGTGTACGGAGAGAGAGACTATGTATTAATAAAGTGGACATTCTTTGAAATGGGAAAGTAAGTATAGCAAATGTTTGTTTGACATGAAGGGTCTAAAATGCTATAGTGGCAACAAAAGATTTTGTACTGATAGTAAATTATGTGTTTCAAAATGTCTGGTGTTCTTTCGTTGGGCTATGAAAAATTTAAGGAAATAAAGGTGTCCTCGAGATGAAAACAATATTGTTAGTCCAGTGCTTCTCACAAACTGAAAGTCAAATATTTTGGTAGTCTTCTGAAATAAAAAGAAATACGAGATTAAATCCTTGCTATGGGGCAAAATAAATTAACTGCTTAAAGTTACAAACAAAAAGATTAATATAAGGAAATTGCGCGCTAACATCCCATAGATGTTCGTGCTCACATGCGGTTCCTCTTCCTCGAAATTTCTTGGCTCAAACTCGTCTAGGGGTTGAACCGCACGTGTCGCATTACACGCCCTAAATTAGACCCTTGGGACCCTTTGGTTAAATTGTCTGGCTGATGGCAAGTTTGCGAAATACAAAGTTAATATTGTAAGTAGGCTGTTTAGGTTTTTTTATTGGTAACGCCACCTCTGTATAAAAATCACTGGCTGTGCTGTGTGCAGCCTGTGGCTGGTTTGCATTGTTGTCTGCCATTGTAGTGTTGGGCAGCGGCAGCTGGATGTGAACAGCGCGTAGCATTGCGCAGTTGGAGGTGAGCCGCCAGCAGTGGTGGATGTGGGGAGAGAGATGGCGGAGTTTTGTAATTTGTCATGAACTGCTATATATATTATGACTATCAAGGTAAATACGTTGTTTGTTCTCTATTAATATCTTTCATTTGCTAACTATCCCTATCAGTAGTTAGTGCCTTCCGTAGTTTGAATCTTTTATTTAGCTGGCAGTAGTGGTGCTCTCTGTATTGCAGTAGTTCGAGTAACCAAGATTTTTGTGAGGTAAGTGATTTGTGAAACGTATAGGTTAATGTTAGTCAGGGCCATTCTTTCGTAGGGATTTTTTGAAAGTCAGATTGCGTTGCGCTAAAAATATTGTGTGTCAGGTTAATGACAGTCATGTATAATTGTTCAAAAGGGGACGTTTCAATATAACATATGATAACACTAATAATAATATCGGGAACTAAATTAACGAACCATAAATGATGTAGGCCACACAGTTGCGATTTTGTTTGAATAATGTTTATTCAGTAAGCAAACTAAAGAGAAAGTGGTCGTATTTAGAGTTACTGTTACCCTCGAGCGCATATCCATTTGACACCGTTCGATCATTCACAATCTCATCGCGAATTCCAAGTCCAATACTGCACACGAAAAGTGTGAGAGGCTGCTAACTGCTCAGAGACTAAGTCCCGCGATACCACACAAAGCGAAATTTTCCAAGTCTTTTTTTTTTTCCTACCTACGTAAAGACCGACCGCCCACTTTCGCGTGTCCACCAGCACTGCCCACTTTGGTGTCTCCAGCCGCACTGTCCATTTTCGCGTTTCCATGCGAACTGCCCCTTTGGTGTATCAACCAGAACTGTCTCTGCCCGTCCGCGGCCGCGTTTCCGGCGTGCCGAGCATCGTCGCTCAACTGACTCGTGCAGTTCCCTTACCTAAAGCCGTCCATCTGATTGGCTACACATTACTCTACATTATTTTATGCTTTAACATATTTAAATAATCAAAGCATGACGACTTTCACGTTCTAAATAAAGTAACAATATTATCCATTACATAATAAATGTTAAATTCTTTTACATGAAACCAATACCTTCCTAACTTTGAATGTCACGGCCAGGAGCCCTGCACCAATGGGCTTTCTGATAAATTGATACTTTCCGATAAATAAATACAGAACAGAAGTAACTATTCTGCACTAAAGTTTACAACAATTATTCTATTACCTAATGACTCAGTAAGGTGTCATGCTGTCATCGTACAATGTGTTCTGTATGGAGGAAATGATGATCTGATGCTTAATTGAAAAATACTAATAATTTGAATTTACTACATCTTTTAAGCAAATATAGTTACAGAGTTGATATTTAAAACATTTGTCATTTTTATTATTGCCTTCTGTATGAAATATCTGTCGTTAAGATCGACCAAAGCGTTCAGACTTATGCATTCAGGTCTTTGTTACAAAATTTGTTAAGTTCATGAAACTTCCTGGCAGATTAAAACTGTGTGCCGGACCGAGACTCGAACTTGGGACCTTTGCCTTTCGCGGGCAAGTGCTCTACCAACTGAGCTACCCGAGCACGACTCACGCCCCGTCCTCACAGCTTTACTTCTGCCAGTACCTCGTCTCCTACCTTCCAAACTTTACAGAAGCTCTCCTGCGAGAGGTTCTGCCAGGAAGTTTCATATCAGCGCACACTCCGCTGCAGAGTGAAAATCTCATTCTTGTTAAGTTCACTTTAACAGTAAGTTCTAAATTGTTATACATATGATCAATATTCAGGTTTTATTGGGATTACCACGAAACTTTTTGGAGGATGGCAGATTAAAATTACTGTGGCTTCATTCCCTGCACTACTGCAGAATTAAATAGATTTCATAAACGTTTCCCTTTATGGCCGATCTTAGGGTCACCATATTTAACATTGCTACGTCTCCTTGGCCACAAAAGCGTTCCACTGGATTTTCTCATGACGTAGCTTCTCGTCTGTCTCACTCTGACACTACAGCGCTTAGGCCTGAATAGGCAATAGACGCCTGTGGGTTTCCCCATCTCGTGGCGAATCTGCGCCCTTTGTGTCATTCAGTCCTCAACGACAGGGTTCGTTTTACAATTGCTGAAGGCTGAGTCTTTCGGCCATATACACTCCTGGAAATTGAAATAAGAACACCGTGAATTCATTGTCCCAGGAAGGGGAAACTTTATTGACACATTCCTGGGGTCAGATACATCACATGATCACACTGACAGAACCACAGGCACATAGACACAGGCAACAGAGAATGCACAATGTCCGCACTAGTACAGTGTATATCCACCTTTCGCAGCAATGCAGGCTGCTATTCTCCCATGGAGACGATCGTAGAGATGCTGGATGTAGTCCTGTGGAACGGCTTGCCATGCCATTTCCACCTGGCGCCTCAGTTGGACCAGCGTTCGTGCTGGACGTGCAGACCGCGTGAGACGACGCTTCATCCAGTCCCAAACATTCTCAGTGGGGGACAGATCCGGAGATCTTGCTGGCCAGGGTAGTTGACTTACACCTTCTAGAGCACGTTGGGTGGCACGGGATACATGTGGACGTGCATTGTCCTGTTGGAACAGCAAGTCCCCTTGCCGGTCTAGGAATGGTAGAACGATGGGTTCGATGAAGGTTTGGATGTACCGTGCACTATTCAGTGTCCCCTCGACGATCACCAGTGGTGTACAGCCAGTGTAGGAGATCGCTCCCCACACCATGATGCCGGGTGTTGGCCCTATGTGCCTCGGTCGTATGCAGTCCTGATTGTGGCGCTCACCTGCACGGCGCCAAACACGCATACGACCATCATTGGCACCAAGGCAGAAGCGACTCTCATCGCTGAAGACGACACGTCTCCATTCGTCCCTCCATTCACGCCTGTCGCGACACCACTGGAGGCGGGCTGCACGATGTTGGGGCGTGAGCGGAAGACGGCCTAACGGTGCGCGGGACCGTAGTCCAGCTTCATGGAGACGGTTGCGAATGGTCCTCGCCGACACCCCAGGAGTAACAGTGTCCCTAATTTGCTGGGAAGTGGCGGTGCGGTCCCCTACGGCACTGCGTAGGATCCTACGGTCTTGGGGTGCATCCGTGCGTCGCTGCGGTCCGGTCCCAGGTCGACGGGCACGTGCACCTTCCGCCGACCACTGGCGACAACATCGATGTACTGTGGAGACCTCACGCCCCACGTGTTGAGCAATTCGGCGGTACGTCCACCCGGCCTCCCGCATGCCCACTATACGCCCTCGCTCAAAGTCCGTCAACTGCACATACGGTTCACGTCCACGCTGTCGCGGCATGCTACCAGTGTTAAAGACTGCGATGGAGCTCCGTATGCCACGGCAAACTGGCTGACACTGACGGCGGCGGTGCACAAATGCTGCGCAGCTAGCGCCATTCGACGGCCAACACCGCGGTTCCTGGTGTGTCCGCTGTGCCGTGCGTGTGATCATTGCTTGTACAGCCCTCTCGCAGTGTCCGGAGCAAGTATGGTGGGTCTGACACACCGGTGTCTATGTGTTCTTTTTTCCATTTCCAGGAGTGTACTTAAAAGAGAGCACAATGCTCGTTAACTCACAAAATCGTTCTTTAAATATTTCTAAATTTTTAAATTTGACTGTATTCTTGTTTGTTTGGTTAAGACCCAGGTTTCGGTATTTTATGCCATTTTCAGGTGCTTGAGTTTATGTCATTAACACATATTGTGGGACATCCAGCTCAAAATTTGCCATAAATTAAGATAAAACAGCTGGAGTAACACTGGCGCTCCAAGCGGTGAGAAAGCAGTCTGTCACGTGCATCGTAAGAACGATGTTCGTTTTTAATTATTTTTCTGCTTAATTAACGAAATAGTTATTACATTTTTGAGTTTCATCCATTAGTAAGTTAACAAGAGAATTTAATGTTCGGGAAATAAATGTAAAAACTGCCGATTCTCACTGATTCAGTGACATACAGTACAGCTTACTCATGACTAAGTTCTTACGAATTGTGTACAAGTGCAGATTATTCCGCTAAAAATTCGTGTGTGTGCATTGAATGAAATATTCATTCACAGGTCACCCGTCATCGTTATTGTTAAACATTTGTATGAACTCACAAGAGCAAGAACACGTTCTACGTTTTGTCGGGTTTGGAAGTTCAAGGTCTCCCTGAGCGATGTTCGCCTCCAGTGTATTCTCGGCCTCCCAGAAATGATTAATTCCAGCATAACCCTAGGACTCCTGGCAAGGAATGTTCCCCATAGGCCTGTTTCAACCATTCCAAGGCCACATCCGCTGATCCCACAAGTTTAACACAAAACTTGAAGGCATAACGTTGATCTAAATTGCGCTGTTCCCTGTTCTTAACACACAACAAAATCGTAAATTCACTTATGGCGCTCTCATAAAACACTTGACGGTTGTACAGAGGTGAAACTCGGACTGGATATCTGGAAGGGACGAACACACAGCACTCCACAAGTAGAACAACACAACGTTGCCATATCGCTCTCGGTGTTGCCAGTCTCATTACTTTTCTCACTTGTACAACTTGAGCGAACGTTAAATATATAAGAGTTTTTCCCTCTACGTTTAGAGTGTACTGTTACACTTCGTTGAGGATTTTAGAACGCTTTCCTAGAAATTTTTGTTGGACCTTAACGATTCGTTATTTAACGTGGAAAAAGTGTTTCCCTTATGGTAACACTTGGTAATCAATATGGATGGTGGCTGAGTTCTAGCCTCTACGCAGAGCTACTGCTCTCGTGTTGCTTGAATAGCCGTTTTTTCAAAAATCTGTGTGAAATCTTATGGGACTTAACTGCTAAGGTCATCAGTCCCTAAGCTTACACACTACTTAACCTAAATTATCCTAAGGAAAAACACACACACCCATTCCCGAGGGAGGACTCGAACCTCCGCCGGGAGCATCCGCACAGCCGTTTTTTGTCACTAACAAATATGGAAACATTTAATGTATGGTGTAACCAAGAGTTAATCGCGCTAACTCGTCTATATGATTCATGCCTTACATCTAGGTTGTGACTTGCATTATTAGTAATTTTCGCCTCACAAACATTAATATACGCTCAATAGTAAACGCCTGATGGCCTAAAGTTACCGAACAATTGTAAAATAAAAGAAATGAATCATCGCATAGCAGCGACAGAATCTATTATTCTTTATCTTTGCCGTTCTTGCGCGGTGCCAGTAAATCTCTATGTACATGTATCGATTAATGGTATAAAAAAGAATTCTGTTGTTTCAAGACAAATGAGGCTTTTGGCGCCTCACCTTTTACTGTTTGTATTCCATGAGAGGCGGACGCGGACTTGCTGCGTTCCACAACTGTATTTTATATTTGATGTGAAAATATTGAGTGAATATGCTAATTGTTATTTTTTTCAATCACAAAAGATGTAGTTTCTTGTAACTGATATCGAACAGACAGCATCAAGAGGACATTTTGACTGTTATGTATAAAGTATTTAACCACAATGGTCATCTATTGTAATTTAATATGAAAAGGTACGTAGCATTAAAAAAAAAACGTGTGTTAAAGATAAGTGTGCTTATTTTCGTAAATTAACCTTGATGAGTCCATCTCCTTATTTACTTAACTGTTAATTATTTTGTGTTACTTCATCATCAGAAATTACGATCACGCTGATGGGCCGAACGCAGCATGAGGCAGAAGGAACATTATCGTTTTCCTATTATTTCTGAACCAACTTTTTTTTAATTGTGTAGTGTTGCATTTCTTTTAAAGTCTATAAATCTTCTGGTCCCTTAGTGTTGATCCGGGTATGACTACATCGCGACTATAAAAATGCACAGAAATGATAATGTTTCTTCCGAGCGATCTAAAATATATATATATATATATATATATATATATATATATATATATATATATATATATATATATATATATATATATCAATATGCTGCTCTTATTCAGGTATTTAATGGTCAACGTATGTTATTATAATAGCGTAATAAATCCCTGATTCTGTTGCCAAGTGGCCCACCAAAATATTCACTTTTTCGACATTAAAAAACAAAGTAACAGTTCTTTTTATTTTCGTCCTCCAAGAACAACGTTATACTTGGCGCCCGAACAGGGACTTGATCAAAAATCATTTCATGTATGTGTTTATTAATTTTTCAGTGCTTGTTCTAGTAATTGTTTCATTTTTTCATGTGGATGCAATTCAACCGAGAAAGAGAAGTGGGAAAATCTTTTAATGAATTCAGAAGAACGATTGATGGAATTACCGAAAAACGCGAGTATCCAGCTGTATCATTATCAAGACAGCCATAGTAAGTCAAATTTTTATACGCAGTAGCCAAGCTTTCGTAGTGATGTAGCATCTTTAGAGTTGATCAGAACGTAAACCTGTCTTTCCTTGCCTTGAAACAGCTTTATTTCAATTTGTCCATAGTCTATTCTTATGTAGTTAAATTCAGTGAAAGTGTACCATTGTTGTCAGTGCATAAAAAAAATTACGATATGGCGGATAACTACGCTCAAAACTGGTAAAACGTGTGATATTTCATTTGTTTGTAATTAGTAGGAACCATCTTGTCTTCTTGGCGTAAATGAACGTCAGTTGTTACCCAGAGTTAAAATTTTATCTTAGGTCCCAGTAGCCATAGCACTACGTCACAGACAAACGACTGACGGCAGTGACAAACAATATCTGTAGCATTTTGACGTTTGACAAATAATTCATGAACATGGCTGACGGTAAACAGCGGACACAAACAAAACCAGACGACAGCGGTTATGCGAATGGACCTCACTATCCATTACGATCACGCGCGATAGGTACACGAGCGGAGGCAGAAGCAGCCTCGACCGAAGTTTTAGAAGCTGGTCCTAGTGTGCAAACTATTCCCGCTTTTGAAAAAAATGACTTGGCTGCAATGATCGAAGCAATAATGGAACGCAAGTTAGAAAGCCAAAAACAGGAAAGATTAGATGAAAAGGCCCGCGAAGAAAAAGAGAAGGCCGAAAGACGGCATAATAAAAATCAGGTCCTTACAAATCTGTGCAACTCAGTAAAAGAAGACATAAATTCAGTAAAAACAGAAATAAATTCGGTAAAAACAGACATAAATTCAGTAAAAACAGACATAAATTCAGTGAAAACAGATCTGCAAACGGAGATAAATGACCTAAATACACGGTTAAATTCGGTAAAGGCCGAACTAAAGGCAGACATAACAGCTGATTTAAATACCCTGTTGGGTAATGTCCAAAGCCAAATCAGTAGTCAGATTACGATCATGAGGCTAGAAATTGACACACAAGTAGAGTCAAAAATAGAGGATATTTCAAAACGGTTAGATGAAAAAATCGAAGCAGCCAAGGGAGAGATAAATTCAAAAGTGATAGAATATCAAAAACAAGCTGCGACCTTAAAAGAAGATTATACTGCAATCTCTGATGAGGTCAAAGGAGTTAAAACCGCAGTAGACACGATCGAGAATGTTGTTGATGATCTTTCCAAACAGATTGAGACTCTTAATGTAGAGGATCAAATAAAGAATACTGTTAAGGCACATGCTGAAGCATTGTCCGACCACTACCAAGAGTGGATTAAAAACAAAAACGGATTCATAGAAAACAAGGTCAAGAACGAACTCAGGGAAACGGTCAAAAACGTGGCCTTTGAAATATTGGCAGCCCCTGGAAAAACAGGAGACACGGTGATGTCAGAATTGGGCCAGATAAAACGAACGTTAGCTCAAGATTTACCTGAATGGCGTCAACAGATAGTTGATGAAGTTCGTACACTAAAATGTCAAGTTGAAAATTCCCCACCTCCCGTGTCAGGAAACTGGAATAATTCACAACAGCAGGTACATTACCGTTCACCATTTGATAACGCTCAAACTCATAGTTCTATAGAAGCACAAGTTAACCAGACTACCAGCCCACCCACTTTTGTCAGTTTGATGCAGGAGGAAAGCGTGATCAAACATCGTATTTTTCCGACCTTTCACCCACAGAAAAGAGAAATTCATCCTATATGTGTTCCTCCGAAATTTTTCAGGAATTTTCCCGAATAGCTGGAGTGACCGCCAGCGAATTCAATTCGTTAGTGGATTTATCGTAAGCGATGCTGCCTTATGGGGAACCGAAATGGTCGACTCTTGTAAAAGTTACAAAGAGTTTGAACAGATATTTTTAGCTAAATTCTGGAGTTCTGGTGTGCAGCAGCGCCTGAGAAAAGAGGTTTACAACGCCGAAGTGTTTAACAGTAAGCGCGGTAGTTTGAGAAGATATTTTGAAAAGTATTTAGCGAAAATCAAGTTCTGGGATTCGCCGATCACCGCCAAAGACGTTATTATGATTCTAAAAACTAAGCTACCGATTGCGATCAGAGAAAAGTTAGTAAACGTGTCTGAGGACGATACGGACACTTTCCTATCTGTGTTAGACTCGTTAGATCTGATTTACGAGGACGCTAGAGTTGATGTTGGCAACGCCCACTTCAGTGCAGGCGGCCAGCACAATACAGAATACGTAGGCAGCAATGGTGGCCGAGCGAAAGCGCGTCACAGCGACAACCAGTACCAACCCCACAACGGTTTCAAAAATAAACACACTACGTACACCAACAGCAAATACAAAAATAAGTACAATAACGGCCAGAGATACAATCCAATATATAATTCGTCACCACCTCAGTACGAAAATGCACATTATAACACACAGCCCCAGCAATATGGAAACACGCAACCGATCAACGGGAATTATCAAAACGATCAGTCTTACGATTCAAATCGACAGTGGAAAAGAAATAAATGGCATAATCAAGGTGGAGACCAATGTACACCTTTCACTAACGGTTACAATCAACACAAGCCACAGCAAAATACTTTTCAGCCACAAGCGAATGGACCTTCGGGAACTCTGAAGCCTAAACGCCCGTATAATACGCAAATTTATTATGCGCAAGAGGATACGCCAGGACAACAAGATCCGTTTCCAACCGAGTTCGTACCACAAAACCAACAGCAGTTCCAGACGGAAGAAACATTAAGAAATATCAATCAGCAGGAAAGTAAGCGCCGAGCGGAAAATTAAAAGCAGCACCTTTGAGCCTCCTAGAGGATGCTGCAAGTTTGAATGGGGGCACCCTGTCCTTTAGTCCACACGAAATTAAAGCAATTAGGTATGACAAAGAGACAAACTTACGGGATGATCTAGTAGCAGACACTGAGACGAAAGACAATGATGACGTATGGGACGAATAAGTTCAAGCTTCCATAAGAGTATCAATTGCCAACATACCAGTAACAGCCATTGTAGATACAGGAGCTAATATAAATGTCTTATCTTTATGTTTATTTAAGCAAATATCCTCTGTATGCAAAGTTTTATCACTTCCGATTCAAGGTTGCACCGTATCGGGAGCAATTGGTCCACTAACACAACGTGTAAATCTTCAGACTCAGCTTCAAATCCAGATTGAGTCTATTTCAGTAACGTGCATTTTTCTTATTGTTAAAAACCTATCAGTGCCATGTATCCTGAGTATGGAATTCTTGAGGCAGACGAAAGCTAAAATTGACATCGAGTGTGGAATCTGTACTCTAGTAGCGAGCCAGCAACAAGTAACTGTAAATTTGTTAAGAAGTAAGGTGAAGACAAACTTTGGGGTGCTTCAAATAGCAGTACGGCCATGGACTAAAAGACAACAGTACAGTCAGACAGAAGACATGACAGATCTTGAAAGTGTTAATGACGATGAGTATAAAGACCTAATTCCCGGTCAGAATGAATTATACGGTAAAGCTAGTGAGTCCATTGAATTATCCAAACAACAGAAGAATGAGCTTTACAATTTGTTAACAGATTACATTCAAGTATTTTCTAAGAAACCTGGACTAATAAAAGGCTTTGAATATCGAATGGATGTCCTGCCCCATTCAACCTACTGTAGAACAAGCTATTCCATTCCATATGCGAGACGCGAAGCTGTCAAGTGCGAGATCAAGAAAATGTTACTCTGGAATGTGATAGAAGTATCTCATTCACCTTATTCGAGTCCTTTATTGTCTGTGCTAAAATCAGATGGTAGCGTAAGGCTAGTCCTAGATGCAAGATTAATCAATAAAATTATAGTACCCATAAGAACGAGACCAGAGGCTCTTGAAGAGCATCTGCAGAAGTTTCTTGGAGTTAGGTATTAGTCAGGACTCACTTTAAACCATCCCTGTTGTTAAAGAAGAATCGTAAGTCGCAACACATTTATGAAGGTCCCTTTGTGATAATGAGGAAACCACACATTGGTAGCTATTTGTTATCTGACCCTGCCACGAATAAAATCAAAGGATTGTTCCACCATCATGATTTTAAAAATTTTTATAACGCCAGGAATTAAGTTAATTTAAGCTGTAAGAAAATTCTAAGGTATTGGAGATCAAGATTAACCAATGAGTAACAAGAACGGAACTGAACTGACTACGGACGTTAACCGGTGCTGAAAGGAAACCTTATGTATTAAAACAACGCTTCTGGAAAATAAAATACAGAATAAGTTGTTGACAAGTATTTACATGAATAATCTTTATGCAAACAGGAGGACATGTCCTAGAGGCGATTTTCAATTTTAGTTATAAGTTAGTATGTAAGGAAAATGATGTACTCGAGAGGTATTAATTAACCCCGAGGTACTAAAATGAGGAAAGAGGAAGGAGCGAATAATGCACTTCTCTCGCTAAATAGTAATTTGAGAATGAGCAGGAAGGAGCGAACAATGCACTTCTCACTAAATAGTAATATGAAAATGATGATTATATGTGCTTAGTATTAGTAAGTGAAATTTAATCGAGGACAAATTAATGACCCGTTTTAAAAGGAAATACTTAAACGTCCAGACAAAAGAGGAAAGTTGTGAGAAAGATTCGATTCCATGAGGTTATTCCCTATTTTCAAAGGTAACTTAAATAAGGCACCACCTGTTAGCGTAAAACAGTCGGTAGATTTAACTTGTAAATTCCAGCACAGTGCTGTGCCAGCGATAAAATAACATCTCTTTGAAGTGAACAGATACCTAGGATTAAGCTTGAACAGATTGATGACGCAGTGCAATTGTTCTAAAAAGGCCTGACGTTAACCTTAAGTAAAAGCGTGATGGAATAAAAAGGAAGTTTATTATATAACGCAAAGTAAGATGAGTCCAGACTATAAACAAGCTGAGTAAAAGAACATATGAGTAACATGGTTTATTATGGCAACTTCACGGTACTATTGAGCATTAGCGATACTGCAAATTCACAAGCTAGCAGCACATAGAATAAGGATCTCGCTCAAGCTTCACAGGTAGCGACAGCAGCAAACAACAACACTCTAGTGAGAGGCTTATATATACAAATGATAATTAATACCCAAATGCGTAATGCATAAACTTGACTTAGTCTAAGAAATGAGCAAAGAGTAGTAAGCAAGCTGCAGCAAGATACATATTAGATATACTTGCTTGAAGTGATAGATTTTATTTTAAGTGTGCACTGCAATATTTATTGTTTTCTCTGTGATTATGTGATTATTGAATCCCTTTCCTAAGTGTAAATCCTTTAAGATCCTTGATCCTATCCACTCCTCAGGATCAACTTGTAAAGATGCACGTGTGCTTAGGAAGTGAGGCACTACATATAAAAATGAGTAGGTTCGCGACGCGCATATTGCTTTTGTAATGCGCAAGGTAAATTAAATTTTCGACCTGGTTGAGAAGTAATTTAAATTCTGTCGACGATCAGCGAGTAGACCCGCTTTTCCCACCATTTTTTTTTCGACTGTTTGTATTTCTACACGAAACTCAGAGGCGGAATTGCTATTTTCAAATCTGTCCTCGAACTTTCTTTAAAGACAAGCACATACGAGAAAAACTTTTGACATAAATGAAGCTCCCCTCACAAGTCACTAAATAAGACGAGCATTAAAAAAAAAAAAATGTATTGGTCCTACAAAATGAATCAGCAAGCGTGATAAAGATTACTATGAATGAAATTAATTTGTAAAGGAGATTGGAATGGATTTGGTCAAAGAAAAAGGACTTATAATAGCCTACCTGTGACCGTAGGCATAAATAAAAAAAAAGACTAATTAAGAAACAATTGTTTTGATTCAAAGTGGTCAATTAGATTATTTATCGATTTAAATGAACTCTTGTAAATATTAGTACGTAAATCAACTTGTAAACACCGTGTGATGTTATGACGCGAGAAGTTCTTTTAATACACCGTTCACGCAGACGCTCACCACAGTGCAAGTGAAGTTTTAAAGTTCGACGGTTTTCAGTGGCAGTATTCTACTGCACCATATGTGTGAAAAATTCGTTGATGTGCGCAGTGTGTAATAATCAGTGTCATTCCACACATGCAGTTGCAGCGGTAGCTACCACTTACCTGTGAATCCGTAACTGGATAGTGGACAGGAAGTGATGTGAGGCAGTTTCGGTGGCAGAAGCTCCCTCCAGCAATCTAAAAAGCACAAAGCCACGATCCGCCGAACAAAAGCGACGCACGGCACCTCAAGCGCGAAATCAACGCTCTGCAAGAAAGCTCCGGTCACGTGCGCGCGCACAGACTGAATTTCAAGATTGCTCGCAACAGTGGAGGCGGACAGCCACCACGTGACGAAATAATGTAAACGTTCAAGCGCCAACACAGTTGCTGTGCGCTACATTCTGTAGCAAAAACATTCACACCCAGTACTGAAAACATTTTATATGTATCATAAACCTTCCGAGAGACTCTTAAGATAGAGAAGTTAACGCAATTATTATAATGACTGATTGTACACAGAGACAAGTCACAAGGTCACCTCTGAACACTGTTGAAATGAAAACTTTGACGAGAGGTCACGATACGAATGAAAATAAGCACACGAAAATACGTCAAAGGATCCGATCCTTCCTATATCCCATCCCACATGTATATAAAATTAGTTTTGTAAGCTATTCTGATATAAGATATTTTATCTGTTTCATATGTGAAATAATTCGGAGAGCCACACTCGAGCCCTGAAAGTGAAAGATATGGACTTCCTTGTCGAAGCCATCACCAGTGGCCGCTCTACAATCCAAGTCTATCATAAATAGTGTATGTGCGACGAAAATAAATGTATAATTAAGTGCGACGACGGACAAGGCAATCAATCGACAAGACGATGACAATATAATGAATACTGTCAAAACAGAAAGTTGTGTACCAGTTGTGATAGTCAAATTACTTTTGCAACGATGAAAAATGAAGTGTGACTCTATTTCCTTATAAATTTTGCAAATATGTGTACTTATAGCCTTAATTTTAAGAATCATCAAGATAGACTGAATCCATATAAACACTGATAGAAACACAGAACAAATTCACAATGATCCACCGTCAGTAATTACAAATTGAAACATTAATTCTTTTATTATGGAATGAATATGAAATGAGACTTTTAAAAACCTGTATGTTACATCCGAAAATTACAAATATTCCAATGGGCATGAGGATGAAAGTACTACCTTCGGTATTCCTTCCCTCCTCATAGGAGGCAGTGTAATATTAGTAATTTTCGCCTCACAAACATTAATATACTCTCAATAGTAAACGCCTGATGGCCTAAAGTTATCGAACAATTGAAAAGTAAAAGAAATGAATCATCGAATAGCAGTGACAGAATCTATTATTCTTTATCTTTGCCGTTCTTGCGCGGTGCCAGTAAATCTCTATGTACATGTATCGATTAATGGTATAAAAAAGAATTCTGTTGTTTCAAGACAAATGAGGCTTTTGGCGCCTCACCTTTTACTGTTTGTATTCCATGAGAGGCGGACGCGGACTTGCTGCGTTCCACAACTGTATTTTATATTTGATGTGAAAATATTGAGTGAATATGCTAATTGTTATTTTTTTCAATCACAAAAGATGTAGTTTCTTGTAACTGATATCGAACAGACAGCATCAAGAGGACATTTTGACTGTTATGTATAAAGTATTTAACCACAATGGTCATCTATTGTAATTTAATATGAAAAGGTACGTAGCATTAAAAAAAAAAACGTGTGTTAAAGATAAGTGTGCTTATTTTCGTAAATTAACCTTGATGAGTCCATCTCCTTATTTACTTAACTGTTAATTATTTTGTGTTACTTCATCATCAGAAATTACGATCACGCTGATGGGCCGAACGCAGCATGAGGCAGAAGGAACATTATCGTTTTCCTATTATTTCTGAACCAACTTTTTTTTAATTGTGTAGTGTTGCATTTCTTTTAAAGTCTATAAATCTTCTGGTCCCTTAGTGTTGATCCGGGTATGACTACATCGCGACTATAAAAATGCACAGAAATGATAATGTTTCTTCCGACCGATCTAAAATATATATATATATATATATATATATATATATATATATATATATATATATATATATCAATATGCTGCTCTTATTCAGGTATTTAATGGTCAACGTATGTTATTATAATAGCGTAATAAATCCCTGATTCTGTTGCCAAGTGGCCCACCAAAATATTCACTTTTTCGACATTAAAAAACAAAGTAACAGTTCTTTTTATTTTCGTCCGCCAAGAACAACGCTACAGACTCCACTGCTGTGATTATAGGTAATTTACTCATCAGAAATGTTGAAATTGTGTCTGAGAAAAGTTCCTTACAAGATGCAATGGGGAACTCGTTTGCGGAAGAGATATTTCGCACAGTATGCCAGATTGTCTGAGTTTACTACAGTGGCGGATCTCGGGGCACTCAGGCAATCGGCACTCAGTAGAAAACGTACGCACACCCAGTGTTAGCATGCTCGCATGGCCATAATCGATTCTGCGCTACTGGCCATCAAAATCCGTAGAATCACTTTGTACGCACATCTGTCACATGGGATTTAATGCTTCCACGAGTGTTTCCGCAACATTTTAGCAAAGCTGTGATTAGCGTTAGCAATTTTGTGTCACATATACAAGGCAGTAAACCTTGAACAACACATGCCTATTAAATAAAATTCTATAACAATTTAACATAAATATTGAACCGCGCTTTTTTCTCAATCTTTTTGTCTCTTTACAATTCCGTATTTTCGGTTTTTAATTATCATTTGTTGTATAACCGTTCTTCTGACGATTTTTCTGTCAAGGTGGGGTTTGTCAAATATCTATCATAGTCTCGTCTCACCGGTTTTCAGCCAGACAATAGTTAATCTAGTCGCACCACACCAGAAAATTTTCAAGTATGGAATCTTCACTGATTCTACCTGACAGTTTCAAATCTCAAATCGATCATCGCTAAATGTAATGTCTTCCTTCCGCAAACAGATTAAATTTTCTATGCTGGGTCTTGAATATGAATTTTCCTTAACGCAAATCTCTGTCAATATCATTCGAGGTAGGAAGCGTATTAGTTTCCTTTGCTTTCGTTTCGACACACGCAACTGATCACTTTGTGTTAGTTATGCTTATAAGAGTTCTAGAACTAGTTTCGTACACAGAGTATCACATTCATGTACGTATACACGCACTGTAAGCACTAACCGCATTGATTTTCCTGCTAACAATCTAAATGTAGTCCAGCTGTTGCCAATCTTTGCCGCTAGTTATTACTGTTTCTCGCTTTCCTGAACTAACAGTTCCATAGAACATTTTTCTTAACTGTTCTCGACTAGACTCTCTACACAAGCGACGTCAGCCGCCATATCCAAAGGGGAGCCACAAAATTTTCACTATTTTCTCAAAAACAGCGATCTGCGACCATGAAATTAAGTTGTTCTGTTAGACCTTCGCTACATATTCACATTTTTCGCATCGATGGATAACTCGGCAGAAACACTGGTAATAGAAGTTTCATTTTGGCTTCTCAGGAAACATTCCGCCGCGAAAATCACCTCATCGTCATTCTGGAAATGACTGCCACACAAGGTTTGTTCGTCCGAGGAAAGAAGTAGTCAGCAGTTATCATGTCAAGAGAGCACTGGCACAAATTAAAATTTTACAGCCCAAGTAAGCAGCATGTATGAGTCCTGTGCAAGATCAGGTGGGCCTTTGTTGTGGAGCACAAAGTACGGAGAGCGACTCTTCTGCTTGACAGCTTACCAAACTTTGCCAGGATACGTCTGCAGTATGCTCGCGTGACAAGCTGCCCCGTACAAGATCAGTCTGTTTGCAGCACGCCATGTCAGATCACCTTACCCAATTATCAATGGTAATCCAACGAGAACAGCGACGCAGTAGCCGGACATGGACTACTTCAATCCACCCCTGAAAACTCCTCTAATATCTGCTGCTGTTTCCCAGTGTCAAAGTTCCTGCTGGACACTAAATACTTGTAATATGTTTGTTTTGAGAACACTATTTACTCTGTGATGCAAATATTTCCTGTAACGTGGCGACAAAAAAAACACTATTATATACTATTGCTACAATAGCAAGTACTCTCCAACGTTATTCCTTCGACAGGAACTTTCGTTGACCAAGGTGTACCAATGAAGATTAATTGGACTGTATTTAATGACCTGGAGGGTTAGATTTGAGTGGTTGCAACAGATATAACCAACGGTATCTGCAATTTTGCCTAATGTGAACATTTTGTTTTCATTGTTTGGAACATGATTAATGTATGCCAAACTACAACATGTTATAGTTTTATTCGATTACGTTCAGTTACGTTTTCATGAGCATAAATGTTCCTAAAATAATTAATGAACTTTACATACATTTTCACAGAAGGCTTATTAAACCACAGACTCGTCATACTGGGAACCACAATCTGTTCTGTCTACTACACTTCTAACAATACACAGTAATAATAAAAATATAAACATAAATTCAGAAACAAAACCATTACTACAAGCTTGTAATGTAAGCAATAAATATGTTGAACTTTGAACTCTTATGACCTATGCTTGGGTTTTGTGACCATTGTTTTACTACGAAAAAAATCTTTAGTGCTATGCAAAGATTTTACTAATAACTTATGTTCTCCACTTCAATGCAGCACTTTTAAAGATTTATTCTATTGCTGTACTTTAACTTAGGCACTATGATGACCAAGTGGATCATTTCACACAAAGGATTAACTAACAACTTAAGAAAATGTTTTCTGCATACAAGTTAATAAATATTTGAAAGAGCAATGATTCTGTAGTTCATTATAATCGCTAACAGTCGGATTATTTCATCGACTGGAAGAAGAACCTATCGAGGTTAGCTATTAAGGAAAAATCTGGGCTCGCAACATCAAGTTAAGAATGGAACACCTGTTATTAGTAGTTATGGCAAGGTTCTGGCCATGCAACTAAAGAGGACGTTAATATCTAAAATGCCCTTTGGTGGTTCCACTGGGACCCAGTATTTTCGTTGTATGCGCATGAGAACAGAACAGTGATGTATAGTTATCCTCGACCGCTTTCTTTCTTTAATTTTATAGAGAGGGAAGACAGAATTCCGTAGTCTACGTGATTATTTTGCTATTCAGCTGCAAAGAAAAGAAAAATGAAAGCAGTTCAGACGTCGGAACCTGTAAAAAACTATTTTTCCAGCTTTACTCTGGATGAGTATCTGGGTCACACATACAGACAGTGTGGATAAACTAAGTTAATATTTTGGACATATATATAGTACACAAAAAATTAGTTAGTAACGAACATTTGTTGCAGTTCCCGAGATCTTCAGTCTAATGACTGGTTTGATGCAGCTCTCCATACTGCTCTATCTTGTGCGAACCCTTTCATCTCTGAATAATTACTGCAGTGTACATCTTTCTGAATCTGCATACCGTATTTGACTCTTGCTCACCATCTACAATTTTCAACACCCACAATTCCCTCCAGTACCAAATTGGTAACTTCTTGATGTCTCAGAATGTGTCCTATCAATCGATCCCTTCTTTTCTTCAAATTTTGCCACAAATTCTTTGTCTTTCCCCAATTCTACTCAGTACGTCCTCATTAGTTACGTAATCGAACGATCTAATCTTCAGTATTCTTCTGTGCCACCACATTTCGAAAGCTTCAATTCCCCTTTTATCTAAATTGTTTATCGTCCATGTTTCACTTCCATAAATGGCTACACTCCAGACATCTTTGCATTTGTCCTCTAGCCATTCCTGTTTATCAGTTTTGCTCTTCCTGTCAATCTCATTTTTTAATCGTTTGTATTCTCTTCCACCTGCTTCATTTGCAGCAGTTTTAAATTTTCTCCATTCATCGATTAAATTCAATATCTCTTGTGTTATCCAAGGATTGCTACTAGTCCTTGTCTTGTTACCTATTTTATCCTCTGCTGCCTTAACTATTTCATCTCTTATAGCTCTATTCCTTTCCCCTGTAGTAGTCCACTGTCGTATAACGCTATCTCAGAAACTTTCAACAACTTCTGGTTCTTTTAAGTCATCCAGGTCCCATACGCTGAATTTCCTACCTACTTCCAAATTCTTCAGTTTTAATCTTCAGTTAAAACCAATAAATTGTGGTCAGAACCCATATCTGCCCCTGTAAATACATTAGAATTTAAATTCTGTTTACTAAATTTCTGTGTAACTGTTATATAATCAGTCAGAAACCTTCCAGTGTCTCCTGGTACATTCCATGCATACAACCTTCTATTATGGCTCTTAAACCAAGTGTCAGTTATGATGAAATTATGTTCTGGAAGATTCCTCTTTCATTCCTTTCCCCCAGTCCATATTCACCTGATACCTTTCCTTCTCTTCCTTTCCCTATTATCAAATTCCATTCCCCTGTCACTATTAAACTTTCGCCTCCTTTAACTATCTGAATAATTTCTTTTTTCTCATCATACATTTCCTCTATCTCCTCCTCATCTGCAGAACTATGCTGCGTATAAACTTGTACTACTGTGGTTGGTGTGCGCACCGCCTCTATCTTGGCTACCATATTGCGTTCACTATGTCGTTCTTAGTAGCTTACTCGCATTCCTATTTCCTTATTCAGTATTAAACCTACTCCTGAGTTACATCTACATGATTTTGTGTTTATAACCTTGTATTCACCTGACCAGAAGTCCTGTCCCTCCTGTCACTGAACGTCACTAATTCCCACTACATCCAACGTCAGTCCATCCATTTCCCTTTTTCAATTTTCTGACCCACCTGCCCGATTAAGGGACCTAACATGCCACGCTGACATGCATTAAACAACAGCGTTGTTTTTCTGCTGACGATAGCCTCCTGAGTAAATGTTCCATTTTCAAAAAACTGCAGAAACAGAACTACCGCAGCACAGAATGAAGTCAAATTTTAACACCATATTATTGACGTATGGGGACACACATGGCGCTATAAGCGTCTTAACGTAAATGGGGTCCGTTACAAAAGACATATGAATCGCAATACAACAGTTATGGTTTGAGTTACACATTAAACCATTCGTACTGTCCATTGTGCACAAGTTCAGCAGTCAACAGCTGTGGCACTTTTAGTTAGGTAAGGCCATTCACCACGCCAAGGTCGTACCGCATCTGATGGGAAAATCGGTTTTTAATTGTCCGGAGGCAAGAATCCGCGCAAAAAACAAAATAGTATCGGCGTTCATTTGTCGTACAAGGGGAAGGCCTCAGACACTGCCAACCGATTCGGCTCAAATTTGGCAGGTCACTTGCATACAACCTAAAACGAAAGACTCTAATATATTTTGGGTTAACACCCCTCTAAAAGTTATGACGAGCAATTTACTCAAAATTATAGGGATCTATAGATAATTGTAAATAGAGCATTTTTCATCAACAGGTATGGGGCCTGAAAAAGCAAAATTTTCCAGAAATTGTGCAAACGAACTTTTACAACTACTGCTTCAGTACCCACATGGTAAACACTTTTCGCCGGCACTGCCGATAGCGCAACGGCTAAGGTAACTGACCGGGATTCGGAAAACGCAGGTTCAAACGTCGAAGAAACCTAGCGGATATTATTCTTTTCTTTTGTATTTCTCCACATATCAATTGATAGGGATAGGAGGGTTTATAAGGTAAGTAAATCAATAAGGAATGATAATAATAAGGTAGGAAAACTAATTACCTAATCGTTGTGAGTCAGTAAAGTATTAAACTTTTAAGCCTTGTCATATGAAAACAACTCAGAGTAAGAGTGCTGCGAATTCCTCACGAGGGATCACAGATAACCAACTGCGCGAAGCCTGTTTACAGCGAGGCACGGGACAGAATGCAGGCGGGGAGAGTTATGTTGTCCCAGTTGCCTCTTCTTCATATTATAGTGGTGAACCTGGAAGAGTCAAGGTGTCCAGCACAAGCCTTATAGAAGCCGAACGGAAAGAGTTCTTTTCGGTCATTAGGCTGCTGCGAACCTCGCGGATACATGTAGTGATTTTTCCATCGTTAATGCGCCAAATGAATTACGTTTTGTGAATGAATACAGTGTTCTTCCGTAAGTAGCATTGTAAGCATTGTGAGACTTGAGGTTCGCCCGGCATATATAGTGTTCAAATAACATACTGGAATGCAACCGGATGACGTCGTCGACTACCTCCGATATTTCAACAAATGCATATCCTGTTACACTTCCAGGGCAAAAATACAGCAAGTAAGCGCTGTGCAATGGAATAAAAGCCCTCTGTTTGCGATGCAATTCCAACAAGATAACACACACACACATACACACACACACACACACACACACACACACACACACACACACACACGCACGCACGCGCACCACAACACATTTCTCACCCTCCACCCCCTCCACCCGTATACACACAAACACAATGTAATACTAACGCCATCACATAACTATAGATATCCGACGTTAGAAGTTACCGATAGTGAAACGTAATAGCCAACATGTTAGATAGGATTAAATCTGACCCTCTGCTTTTTGACAATGAAGAGTGCATGATTCCTAGCAAAATTTAATTAGAACTCCACATCTCTGTTTATAAGCTTACATGCTAATTTAATTTCAGCTTCATCATTAACAATGCTATCCCAGTAATTGGAAGATCATGCCAGAATTTCCGTGTTGTGTTCTATAGAGTGCCTCATGCCAAGACACTGTTCTGCAACAGCAGATTTGCTCCCGGTTGTAAGCGTGTGTGACGCTTATACTCAGTACACTGGTCCTCCAAGGGCCATAATATAGTAGACACCTATGTTACGTAATCCAGAATCTTCCTTTACAGAACCTAAAAAGACCCTGCTGAATAAGACAGAAGGGCTGTAGACTTTGGTTTCCATTTCGGTATTGTCATCACTGACCCGATACATAATCGGTCGACAGCACAACTCACGTCTGTCTTTTACTACAACCTTTCTGACTAAAGGTGACCTCAAGGTGCGCTTTTTCCATTGGAAAGGGTGTCAGGGTCTGAAATGACGTGGGCTCCGTTGAATCAAGATACGGAATATCCCTTTACGCTGAGCCGGATGGTGACCACTATCAGCATGTATACAGCTCGTTGAGAGTCGACTTCCTGTGTCTGGCGTGTCCCTACATCATGTCAATTTTCTTCCTCACCGACACGTAATGGAAGGGAAGGCAGCCATCATTGTCCACCTCCATCTTGAAACAAATATTTGGATGGACTGAATTCGGGTTTTCTAAAAATCATTGAAATTCTCACTGCCATGAGACCAGACAAAATGAGTATTTTCACCTAACTGAAAAAATACGCAGGTTTCAAAGATGCATGTTCTCTAAACATATTGGCAATTGTAGGTCACACAGGGGTTCCAATCTCAACTCCATCTGTCGTTAAAACTACTCTCCAAGATAGTACGTGGAAGTCAACACACGCTGAAAATGGTCCGTTAATAAGTTCAACATTAGACATAACCTGAATTTACTGCAACGAATCAACAGAGGAACGCAAGTGAAAAGGAGACCACATCAAAACTTACTGGAATATCAGTCATTCAAACGCATTTCCTCGAATAGGCGTACGAAATTCGACGAGTTCTTAATACGATGCACGTACCGCCGCCTTTTGGTGGGCTCAATACAATACCAAGGTGTTTTCCCGCCTGATACCAGTGTTATTCACAAACGGCCTAAGGATCTTGTATGGGGAACAGCGTGGCAAGTACTCATAACTTTTCTTCTGGAGGCTGTGAGTCTTTCCCTCAGCATTTTTTCTGAGGACAGCACCGATTGTGCGACGGCTGAATCAGATAGTAAACACTGCACCTTTCGAACGTAATCTTGCTTGTCAAAAGCCACGGTAGTATTGCCTTTATCGCAGGTAAAACAACAGTATATGAGTCAGCTCTAAGTGAATGTAAAGCAGTTCTCTCAGCTGCTGTTACATTACTCTTGTATCGGCTTACCCCAGTCAACACACGACATGTCTCTCTGCTAACCTCTTGTGGAGAGTCAGGAGGTAGTTTAAAAACAGCATGTCCAATAGAACTAATCAAATCAACAACTGGCAAATGCTTGAACATCGGATCAATGTTTGAATCTTTCCCTAGCACAGATAAAGCAATGTCGTCAAGGCTATATCCGTGAGATTTATCACAGAACGTCGAGATATAATATTAGACGGAAATGCTCAAGCTTCGCTAGATGCGGGGAAGTTACAGAGTGAATTTTCCTTCCACACTGTGACCATGAAACACTATCCAGCCAACCCCAAAAAAGCCGAAATTTTTGAAGCAATTATTAAATTAAGCGCTTCCAGCTACTGGAATTGAGTTATTGAGGAAGCAGTTGAAACTAAATTTGTAAATAATCTTATCAATAGAGATGGATGTTTTTGTTTAAATACTCTATGAAATCGTGCTCTTTTCCTTGTAGAAAAACATAGGGACAAAAGTGATGCTACCTCGCCCGTTGGTAATTAATTTTCACTGTCAATAACATCTGTCGTCGGTCATACGTCGTTTTATGATGGCGCTAGTGTCTACAGTGTGTGTGCGTGCATGTGCGTATGCGTTTTATCTTTCCGGAATTGCTACACAAACCAAGGTTTTACATCCCCCTGTGCAACGTTTACTTCATGCAGTTTTACGCTAAAAATGGCAGCGTATGCATCTGTCGAAAAATGAGCCGTTGTTGAGGACGTCCGCTGCTGCTTTTCGGTTCTGAGAGCATTTTTATATTGTCTGAATAGACGCGGAAAGCAGCGGACAACGTCTTTTTTGATGATTAAAATGTCGAGGAGACATTTGACACACTGATGCACGACTACTGTTCATTATCGCTGCTGCATGATTTTGATACGTCGGTCTTCAGTCAGTAGGGGCGCCACTTTCTTTGCGACTCCTGGTTTTTCAGACAAAGATGCCCTGACATTTCTTCGTCATTCAGACTCGATCGACCGCTCTGGAAACGCCTGTGTCACCTAACCATTGTATCATATGATTGTGCATTGTTGCCGTTCGTGGTCACAAACTTACTATCGACTGTTGCAATACTGTTACTCTGCAAATGCTGAAAGCGAATTACCGTGCACTATTTAGCTGTAACAGTTGGTTAGTTATGTTGTTTTGGCTCCTCTACCGGTGTGCAACGACATTATGTTGCGGGGATTTCAGTGAATACCTGGATGGTAGATATACCTGCAAACAAACAAGAGATTACTTACGCAACTGTTTTGTTGAGGGATAAACAAAACCATCTCTGCCTGTAGTGGTTGTAAAAAAATTTTTGACGATTGCGCATTTTACTTACACTGAGGAGCCAAAACATTATAACCACCTGCTTAATAACGTATTGGCCCATCTCTGGAATGTAATACGTCGGCAATTCTATCTATCATGGATGCGACAGTTTGTTGGTAGGATTATGGAGGTATATAGCGCCAGATGCCCACGCGCGAATCATGTAGTTTCCTTAAACAGCGAGCCACTGGTTAGTGTACGCTCTGATTGTGCCTAATAGCGAGCGAAATGGGTTCCGTTGGATTCACACCAAGAGAATTTCTGGGCCAAGTCATCAACGTGGGTACACTACCATACTCCTCGAACCTCTAGAGCACTGTTCTAGCTTTGAAACCTGGACAATTATCCTGCTGGAAAATTACATCGTCGTTGGGGAAGACTTCAAGTATGAAGAGGTGCAGGTGGTCTACAGCTGTCAACGTCTCGTCAATTACTACCACAGGTCCCACGCGAGAACGGCAGCATAATAGCATAATACAGCATAATAGTGTTCCCACCAGCCTACGTTCTTAGCATGGTGCACGGGTCGAACCACCGTTCGCGTGGATGACGGAGTTTGTGGAGATGCCCATCGACCTGGTGTAGCATAAACGTGATTCTTCTGACGAAGCTACATGTTTTCAATGATCCACCGTCCAATCTCGATGATCCCGCAGCCACTGCTATCGTAACTGACGATGTTGTGGGGCCAACATGGGCCGGCCGGAGTGGCCGTGCGGTTCTAGGCGCTGCAGTCTGGATCCGAGTGACTGCTGCGGTCGCAGGTTCAAATCCTGCCTCGGGCATGGATGTGTGCGATGCCCTTAGGTTAGTTAGGTTTAATTAGTTCTAAGTTGTAGGCGACTGATGACCTCAGAAGTTAAGTCGCATAGTGCTCAGAGCCATTTGAACGATTTTGAGCCAACATGTGAACTCGTTGGGGTCGCCTGCTGTGGAGCTCCATGTTCAATAATAGAACAGTGTGCTCCGAAACACTTAGGCATGCACAGTCATTGTGCTGTTTCGTCAGAAATGGCACAGATCGCCACCTATCCTGCTTTAGAGAGCAGGCGAGCCTCTAGATCCCATATTCTGGGAAGGGTCTTCGACGTCCTACCAACTATCGCCTAGTGGTAGTTTGACTGCCATTGTTCCACTTTCCATAGGTGCTCACTTCAGCAGGACGTAGACATTCGACCAGCTACACCGTTTATGAGATACTTGTTCACAGGTTCTGGGAAACAATAACACCTTTGCCGAAGTCGCTTATGTCTGTAGATTTCCCCACTTGCAGCCCATGTCGCCGCTAGAATGATTCCCCATCCGTCTTTGATCAACTTATCGTGTCACGTTCACGAAAAGTCACCAGGCGGTATCCAAACTCTCAGTGGCAATGGTCATAATATTTTGTCTTATCAGTAAATGCGTATTATGTATTTAGACCCCTTTTGCTTCTGCAACAGACCTTCTCATTTGTAGCGGTTAAGCCGGAGACCTTCAGTGCTTGACCTGTTACTGACTGTAATTCGCTGCAAAGACAAGAGCCATTAGTGAACCTAAGAACGAGACACATTCTTCTGCGGTTACCTGTAACTCTCTCACCTTCATCGTGTTATGTGATAATAGTCACAGACACACGTTTCGTAGGAGTTCCAGGCTAAACAAGTAGGAAGTGTGTGCTAAACTTCCCGTAACTGTCTTGAACGTTATGCTACAGTTATCAAACTTCACTTTGTTCCATCGAACGCTTTGAAAGAGCCTCTGCTGTTTATGCAACGATAACAACACAGCTTTTTCGTCGAGTTGCCCTGAAGCTGTTTGTTGTTCTCGTATTATGGAAGGGCAACGTGTGGTTACCTAGCCAGCCATATACAAGCACGAAACGGCCTGCAATACTGGCGTCGGTGTGTAAACACCTGCTGCAGTACCGCAATGTTGTTACAATCGCGTGAAATCTGCTGCTGTTAGTTCGCCCAATAATGGGAAGCAAGGGAGAAGACATGACTGAGTGTAAATGGAATTTCATAATTCTTGCAAACGCTACGAACCTAGAAGTCTTTGACTGAAGAAACCGCACCTAACTTGTTCCCGTCAGTTGTGTTTCGATGAGATACAACAGTATTTGTAAACATTAGCTTTTTCTTTATTTCTTGCACTTATTCAATTTATTTTCATTTCCAGACTCACGAAAGGTATTTTACTTACCGAAGTCCATTTTAACCATATCGTAAGGTTATTTTATTTTATTAATTTTGTTTATTAATAGAAACTCTTATGTGGGCACACTATTCCTATTTTGTGCTAAAGGTTTTCCTGTCTACGCTATTGTTATTTATGTACTGTTCAATGTTTACTATTTCACTGCATTACCGGCACACTGTCAAAGATGTTATTTACTGTATGTTTCTACTTCAGTCTAGACGCGTTACTTCTCTTCCAATGTTGTTTGCAAACATTGTAACATCTTTGGTGATAATACTGAGTAAATGCCTGAAGATGGCCTCGTAAGCCGAAAACCGGTTAACAAGAAAAATAATACTGTAGAACAAAAGAAAACTGGTGCTTTTCATTTATTATACTGTTGTTCTACCAAATACCGACGGAAGATTCAGTTAACATGATAAAATGTGCCACAACAGCTCAATTATCGTCTTTTATTGTAGATTACTGAGACAAAAAGTAAAGTCAACACCACGCATTTGGTTTAACAAACAGTGTTTGCAACGCAAAATTACGCCTAAATACGTCTCCATAAAGTCAAGAGGAACTCCGCTGCTGCAAATAAAGCCGTTGTCGTCGCAAGATACACGTGTATAAAGGAAGAAATGGAACCGTGTTCGTGAGAACGTGTGTACACATATAAAAGTGGTACATATGGCAATCACATCTAAGTTACCCCCCTGTGAGTTTGACGTTTTCGATCGAGAAGTTCGTCAAAGTGTAAGTGATCTTATTCACGACGTATTTTTGCGGCAGAACAAGAAATTGTCAATGATTATGAAGGTGAGTGTACCTCTAACCTCATACTGTAATCAAAATTTTTCGCAACGCGTAATTAACTTATCAAACTTGGTTCTGTCTCCAAACGAACAAAAAGTGCTTGAGAAAGCTTTTAAATATCCTCTTCCGCACCCTCCATCAGAAAAGCAACTGGATGTTATGAAAGTAGATCAAAATGGCTCTGAGCACTATGGGACTTAACTGCTGTGGTCATCAGTCCCCTAGAACTTAGAACTACTTAAACCTAACTAACCTAAGGACATCACACACATCCATGCCTGAGGCAGGATTCGAACCTGCGACCGTAGCGGTCGCGCGGTTCCAGACTGTAGCGCCTAGAACCGCTCGGCCACTCCGGCCGGCTATGAAAGTAGATACTGAGTATGCTATAACGAAAGACACCACTGCAAATATATAGTTGCCAAGGCACTAAAGAATGAAACCAAATTCGTGTGTAACATCCCACGGACTACTGACGTTCACAGTCTCAAGTCCTTAAAATAGAAATTACAGCACAAAGGTATCATTGCCACAAAATCTGATAAAGGCAATAGTATTGTGCTTTTATACAAATGGGATTATGTGGATAAAGTTATTGATTTCCTGAATACCGCAGGCTTCCAAGTCCTTCCTAAAGACCCTACTAAATTGTTCAAAGAGGATGTTAAATATGCAATCAATTCATTGTTGTTGTTGTTGTTGTTGTTGTGGTCTTCAGTCCTGAGACTGGTTTGATGCAGCTCTCCATGCTACTCTATCCTGTGCAAGCTTTTTCATCTCCCAGTACCTACTGCAACCTACATCCTTCTGAATCTGCTTAGTGTATTCATCTCTTGGTCTCCCTCTACGATTTATACCCTCCACGCTGCCCTCCAATACTAAATTGGTGATCCCTTGATGCCTCAGAACATGTCCTACCAATCGATCCCTTCTTCTGGTCAAGTTGTGCCACAAACTTCTCTTCTCCCCAATCCTATTCAATACTTCCTCATTAGTTATGTGATCTACCCATCTAATCTTCAGCATTCTTCTGTAGCACCACATTTCGAAAGCTTCTATTCTCTTCTTGTCCAAACTATTTATCGTCCATGTTTCACTTCCATACATGGCTACACTCCATACAAATACTTTCAGAAATGACTTCCTGACACTTAAATCTATACTCGATGTTAACAAACTTCTCTTCTTCAGAAACGCTTTCCTTGCCATTGCCAGTCTACATTTTATATCCTCTCTACTTCGACCATCATCAGTTATTTTGCTCCCCAAATAGCAAAACTCCTTTACTACTTTAAGTGTCTCATTTCCTAATCTAATTCCCTCAGCATCACCCGACTTAATTAGATTACATTCCATTATCCTTGTTTTGCTATTGTTGATGTTCATCTTATATCCTCCTTTCAAGACGCTGTCCATTCCATTCAACTGCTCTTCCAAGTCCTTTGCTGTCTCTGACAGAATTACAATGTCATCGGCGAACCTCAAAGTTTTTATTTCTTCTCCATGAATTTTAATACCTACTCCAAATTTTTCTTTTGTTTCCTTTACTGCTTGCTCAATATACGGATTGAACAACATCGGGGAGAGGCTACAACCCTGTCTTACTCCCTTCCCAACCACTGCTTCCCTTTCATGTCCCTCGACTCTTATAACTGCCATCTGGTTTCTGTACAAATTGTAAATAGCCTTTCGCTTCCTGTATTTTATCCCTGCCACCTTTAGAATTTGAAAGAGAGTATTCCAGTCAACATTGTCAAAAGCTTTCTCTAAGTCTACAAATGCTAGAAACGTAGGTTTGCCTTTCCTTAATCTTTCTTCTAAGATTAGTCGTAAGGTGAGTATTGCCTCACGTGTTCCAGTCTTTCTACGGAATCCAAACTGATCTTCCCCGAGGTCGGCTTCTACTAGTTTTTCCATTCGTCTGTAAAGAATTCGTGTTAGTATTTTGCAGCTGTGACTTATTAAACTGATAGTTCGGTAATTTTCACGTTTGTCAACACCTGCTTTCTTTGGGATTGGAATTATTATATTCTTCTTGAAGTCTGAGGGTATTTCGCCTGTTTGATACATCTTGCTCACCAGATGGTAGAGTTTTGTCAGGACTGGCCCTCCCAAGACCGTCAGTAGTTCCAGTGGAATGTTGTCTACTCCGGGGGCCTTGTTTCGACTCAGGTCTTTCAGTGCTCTGTCAAACTCTTCACGCAGTATCATATCTCCCATTTCATCTTCATCTACATCCTCTTCCATTTCCATAATATTGTCCTCAAGTACATCGCCCTTGTATAGACCCTCTATATACTCCTTCCGCCTTTCTGCTTTCCCTTCTTTGCTTAGAACTGGGTTTCCATCTGAGCTCTTGATATTCATACAAGTCGTTCTCTTATCTCGAAAGGTCTCTCTAATTTTCCTGTAGGGAGTATCTGTCTTACCCCTAGTGAGATAAGCCTCTACATCCTTACATTTGTCCTCTAGCCATCCCTGCTTAGCCATTTTGCACTTCCTGTCGATCTCATTTTTGAGACGTTTGTATTCCTTTTTGCCTGCTTCATGCAAAGCATATAATCTGAATTGGAAGAAAAACTGTTAACTAATGTGAACCCAGTGCCTCCTAGAATGTATGGGCTTTCTAAACTGCATAAACAAGATGTTGCTATTCGTCGAGTTGTATCATCATTCACTGCTCCATCTTACTATCTAGATAGTAAACTGGATGTCCTAATTAAGAGCAAGACTAAATTCAAACCAAAGCATGGTATTTCAAACTACGTGGACCTAGTAAATAAGTTAAAAGGCATATCTGTCTCACATAGTGATAAATTAGTATCCTTTGATGTCAGCAGTTTGTTTCCTAACGTAACATTAGTACAATGCATTGGTATTGTGACAGAGCTGATGCACAAGTCTAATGTCAGTGCTGTGGGATTGAATGACTTGAGACTGGCTACACAGGCATGCCTGGCACAGAACTATTTCCAGTTCTGAGGGTCTCTTTATAAACAATTAGATGGCTTAGCTATGGGTTCCCCTCTTAGTCCAATGCTGGCAGAAATATTTATGGACCATTTTGACCAAAATTTTCTAATAACAGAACCTTTGAGTGCAAACATCAAATATTGGTTTAGATATGTAGATGATGTCCTGTGTATGTGGACTGGTGCTACAAGACAACTCATTTTTTAAAAACCTAAACAGTCAACATTAAAATATCCAGTTTACTCTGGAGATTGGCAACGAATCCATAAACTTCTTAGATCTCACAATTGACATCAGTACATACACATATTATTTCAAAATTTACCGAAAAGCAACAACTACAGACACAGTAATACCTTCTTGCTCACAACACCCCATATCTCACAAACATGCAGCTTCCCACTCAATGGTACACCGTCTCACATCTATCCCCCTGTCCAGAGATGATTTTAAAGCAGAGTTAGATACAATAAAATTTATTGTCAGAGCCAATGGCTACAATCCAGTTCTTATTGACCACATCTTGCACAGGAAACAAAAACGCAAAATTATACCCCTCCTCTAGCCCCACCTGCTTCCCCACCCACTGTCTATAAGAAATGGTTTACACTACTATTTCTAGGTCAGGTATCACAGATTGTAGCCAAAGCACTGAAATCCTGCAAGTATAGGCTTTCCTACTATGGCAGGAACACGACAGCCCCGTGTGTTTTTAACAGCAAAGATAAGATCCAGTTATTAGCCAACAGTGGGGTATACAAAATCATCTGTTCTGATTGTGACAAATTTTACATTGGTCAGTCAAGCTGAGACATATCAACTAGGCTGGCTGAACATGAACGCAGCTGGAGACTGCAGAATTCAGCCACTGCATTTGCTGATCATGTACCGAGTGAAGGTCATAACTACCAGCCACTGTCCCACGAACTTCACTTAGCAAACAAAAGCCATGAACTCAGCCTGCTGGAAGCCCTGGAAATTAACAAACATCTTGCTCAGAGTCCAGATCTAATCCTAAATGACCAGGCACAGCTCAGCACTTCCCCTCTCCTGAACTTCATATAATCATCTCTGTTAATCACTTCCCACACTCTCTTCCTACATATTCCCATTTTCATGTATTCATTAAGTTGTTTTGTTTAGTTGAAATTGTCTTTGTATTCCATATCGACTTTAGTTTCAAGATTTAAGGCTTTCTTTTAACTGGTACTTGTATTGCTGTCCATGTTTAACACCCCTTGTAGTTGTCTCATCAAATACTGTTCATATTTACTATGCTCATTTATTTAATGAAAACTGTTACATAGCCACTGTTTTGATTATAATGTTGATGTTAAAATGCAGTACCACCACACTCTCAAAGATTGCAATTACTGTAGGTTCCCTCAAACACCTGCATTTTCCTGCATTTATTTATTTCTGTTTATCTTATTGATATTGCTTAAGTTCCTTGTGTATTCTGTAGTTACACTGATAATGGTCTCTTCTTTTAATTGGTTTGTATATCACTCTCCATGTTTCATACCTCCTGATGTAGCCTTGTCGAGCACTAATTTTATTTTATTTTATTAGTTTTGTATGTTAATAGAAACTGTTATGTGGGCATGCTATTCCTCTTTTGTGCTAGAGGTTTTCATGTCTACTCCATTGTTATTTATGTACTGTTCAATTTTTACTTTCTAATTGCATCACCTCCACATTGTCAAAGATGTTATTTACTGTATGTTTCTACTTCAGTCTAGATGTGTTACTTCTCTTCCAATGTTGTTTGCAAACATCGTAACTTCTTTGGTGATAATATTCAGTAAATGTCTGAAGATGGCCTCGTAAGCCGAAAACCGGTTAACAATAAAAGTAATATTTTAGAACAAAAGCAAACTGGTGCTTTTATTTATTATAATGTTGTTCTACCAAGAACCGAAGGAAGATTCTGTTAACATGGTGTCGTAAGGTTTTTCAAGTACATTATAAAATTAGTAAACGTGTCTGAGGACGATACGGACACATTCCTATCTGTGTTAGTCTCATTAGATCTGATTTACGAGGACGCTAGAGTCGTTGTTGGCAACGCCCACTTCAGTGCAGGCGGCCAGCACAACACGGAGTACGCAGCGAAAGCGAGCGAAAGCGCGTCACAGCGACGGCCAGTACCAGCTCCACAACGGTTTCAAAAATAAACACACTACGTACTCCAACAGTAAATACAAAAACAAGTACAATAACGGCAGAGATACAATCCAATATATAACTGGTCACCACATCAGTACGGAAATGCACATTATAATACAGAGCCCCATCAATATGAAAACACGCAACCGACCAACGGTAATAATCAAAACGATCAGTCTTACGATTCAAATCGTCAGTGGAAAGGAAATAAATGGCATAATCAAGGTTGAGACCCACGTACACCTTCCAATAACGGTTACAATCAACACAAGCCACACCAAAATACTTTTCAGCCACAAAATATACACTTCATGCAACAAGCGAATGGACCTTCGAGAAGTCTGAAGCCCAAACGCCCGCATAATACGCAAATTTATTGTGCGCAAGCCAATACGCCAGGACAACAGGGTCCATTTCGACCTGAGTTCGTACCACAAAACGAACACCAGTTCGAGACGGAAGAAACTTTAAGAAATATAAATCAGCAGGAAAGTACGCGTCGAGCGGAAAATTAAAAGCAGTACCTTTGAGCCTCCGGCAGGTTCGAATGGGGGCACCCTGTCCATTAGTTCACACGAAATTAAAGGAATTATGTCTGACAAAAAGACAAAATTACGGGATGGTCTAGTAGCAGACACTGAGACGAAAGACAATGATGACGCATGGGACGAACAAGTTCAAGCTTCCATAAGCGTATCAATTGCCAACATACCAGTAACAGCCATCGTAGATACAGGAACTAATATAAATGTCTTATCTTTATGTTTATTTAACCAAATATCCTCTGTATGCAAAGTTTCGGGAGCAATTGGTTCGCTAACACAACGTGTAAATCTTCAGACTCAGCTTCAGATCCAGATAGAGTCTATTTCAGTAACATGAATTTTTCTCATTGTTAAAAACTTGTTAGTGCCATGTATCCTGAGTATGGAATTCTTGAGACAGAAGGAAGCTAAAATTGACATCTAGTGTGGAATCTGTACGCTAGTAGCAGGTCAGCAACAAGTAACAGTAAATTTGTTAAGAAGTAAGGTGAAGACAAATTTTGGTATGCTTCAAATAGCAGTACGACCATACACTAAAATACAACAGTACAGTCAAATGGTTCAAATGGCTCTGAGGACTATGGGACTTAACATCTATGGTCATCAGTCCCCTAGAACTTAGAACTACTTAAACCTAACTAACCTAAGGACATCACACAACACCCAGCCATCACGAGGCAGAGAAAATCCCTGACCCCCCCGGGAATCGAACCCGGGAACCCGGGCGTGGGAAGCGAGAACGCTACCGCACGACCACGAGATGCGGGCAACAGTACAGTCAGACAGGAGACATGACAGATCTTGAAAGTGTTAATGACGATGACTATAAATATGTAATTCCCGGTCAGAATGAATTATGCGTTAAAGCTAGTGAGTTCACTGAATTATCAAAACAACAGAAGAATGAGCTTTACAATTTGTTAACAGATTACGTTCAAGTATTTTCTAAGAAACCTGGACTAATAAAAGGCTTTGAATATCGAATGGATGTCCTGCCCCATTAAACCCACTGTAGAACAAGCTATTCCATTCTATATGCGAGACGCGAAGCTGTCAAGTGCGAGATCAGGAAAATGTTACACTGGATTGTGATAGAAGTATCTCATTCATCTTATTCGAGTCCTTTATTGTCTATACTAAAATCAGATGGTAGCGTAAGGCTAGTCTTCGATTCAAGATTAATCACTTACGGCTCTTGAAGAGCATCTGCAGAAGTTTCACAGAGTTAAGTATTTGAGCACCCTCGATTTGAAAAGCAGTTACTGGCAAGTAAAACTTGTACAGGAGTCTAGGCAGTACACTGCGATTATATTTGCAGGTAGATCTTACCATTTCAAATTTTGTACCGTTTGGACTAAATGTGAGTTCCGGAATTTTTATTTCAGCCCTTGACTATGTTCTAGGTCCTGAACTTTTAGATGAGGTAACAGTCTACGTGGATGACGTTCTTGTAGCATCGAAAATTGGGAAGGTCATGTGGTTCTTCTGCAAAAGGTATTTCAACGATTCAGAGAGTATGGTGTTACAGCAAATCTTAAGAAATCCAAGTTTGGAAAAAGTGAAATTAAATTTTTAGGACACATCATCGCCCATGAAGGAATTTAATCTGGCCCGGAAAAATTGTCTGCTATAAAAAAACTTTCCAACCCCGGTTACAAATAGCCAAGTGAGAGGATTTATCGGTCTTACGTCATTCTTCAGACGTTTTGTTTCCAATCAAGTATTGAACAATCCCGCTCTTCACAACCTTTTGAAAAAGACTTCACATTGGAATTGGACGCCGGAATGCCAAGACGGATTTCAGAAAATGAAAGGCCGTTTGGTTAACAGTAACATTCTCCATCATCCTCAGATGGATAAGGAATTTTGCATTACTGCAGACGCTTCCTTTGTGGGTATCGGCGCTTGTCATTTCCAGATTCATTGACACTGTATATATAAAAGGTAAAGATAATGTTATAGCAGACGCACTTTCTCGCTCGCCTGAGGGCTTACCAGAAACCAGCAAACTGGTGGAACAAATGTCTGATTATAAAATTCTGTTAATGAAAGATCCAATTCACAGAAAGTATTTTCTTCAGTTATGTAGGCAGATTCAGATTCTTCAAAATACAGATCCAAAATGGAAAAAGGTTAAACAAATTCTTCATGAAAATTCAGCCCACAAGTTTTCAAAGTTGTATAAACTTCATAACCGAGTGCTATATCATAAGATGTCAGAGACATCTGAGAGGTGGTGTGATTGCATCCCTCGAAATTTCATTGAACATCTTCTGTGGTACACTCACATTTCATGGGGTCACTACGTACCAGAGAAACGTAAAAGGAAAATCTCGACTTACTGTTACGTTACGAATCTTTATCAGAGAAGTCACAAATTACTGAAAAACTGTGTCATCCGTCAAAAGGCAAAATCCTTACACATTTCCACTTCAATTCCACTAAATTCAATAATTGCTGAAAGGCCAAACCAGCTTCTTAGTATTGGTTGGGCAAGTCCACTACCCAGCGGTAGAGGAGGCGCTAAATACTTAGTAGCAATCCTGGACAATTTTTCTAAGAACATTAGACTCTACGTAGTGAAATCTCCTTGTGCAAATCCGATAATTCGTCGCATTGAAAATGATTATTTCCCATGATTCGTGGTTCCTGAGTCAATCTTGTCCGATAACGCTTCAAATTTCACATCACGCCCGTGGCGTTCATTTCTTGCTCGCCATTGAATCAAACAAATTTTGATATCCCGGTTTCAGCTGCAATCGAATCCTACAGAAGAATCTTCAAAGAATTTAACAGATTTATGAGGATGTACATTCCGAATGAGCAATCTAAGTGGGTAGACTTCGTAACATCTTTCGAACACATTGTAAACCACCTTCCTCATCTGTCGACCGAATGCATGCCACATGAGTTAATGCCAAGATCAAAAGAAAGGCATGAGTGGATAGACCCCCCTTCCAAATTTACAAGACAACGAATTGGACCTAGACGCAAAAATCAGGCAAGCTCCCATATCATTGTCAACATATGCTAACCTCCAAAAAGGGCATTTGATAAGAAAGTAAACAGAGTTATCGATTTCAAAGAAGGAGAAAAGGTATTAGTCAGGACTCAAATTAAACCATCCTTGTTGTTAAAGAAGAATCGTAAGTGGCAACTCATTTATGAAGGTCCGTTTGTGATAATGAAGAAACCACACATTGGTAGCTATTTGTTATCCGACCCTGCCAAGAATAAAATCAAAGGATTGTTCCACCCTCATGATTTAAGAAAATTTTATAACACCAGGAATTAATTTAAGCTGTAAGAAAATTCTAAGATATTGGAGATCAGGATTAACGAATGAGTGACAAGAACTGAACTGAACTGACTAAGGACGCTAACCCGGTGCTAAAAGGAAACTTTATGTAATAATATGTACGTAAACAGGAGGTCATGTCCGGAGGCGATTTCCAATTTTAGTTATAAGTTAGTATGTAAGAAAAATTATGTACCCCAGAGGCATTAACTAGCCCTGAGGTACTAAAATGAGGGAAGAGGAAGGAGCGAATAATGCACTTCTCTCGCTAAATAGTAATATGAAAATGAGGAGGAAGGAGCGAATAATGCACTTCTTTCGCTAAATGATGATTATATGCTCTTAGTATTAGTAAGTGAAATTTAATCGAGGACAAATTAATGACCTGTTTTGAAAGAAAATACTTCCATGAGGTTATTCCCTAATTTCAAATGTGAAGTAAATAAAGCACCACCTGTTAGTGCAAAGCAGTCAGTAGATTTAACTTGTAGGTTCCAGCACAGTGCTGTGCCAGCGATAAAATAATAACATCTCTTTGAAGTAAACAGATACATAGGATTGAACATGAACAGATTGATAACGCAGCGCAATTGTTCTAAAAAGACCTGACGTTAATCTTAAGTAAAAGAGTGATGGCCTAAAAAGGAAGTTAATTATATAACACAAATTAAGATTAGTCCAGACTATAAACAAGCTGAGTAAAAGAACATATGAGTAACATGGTTTATTATGGCAACTTCATGGTACTATAGAGTATTAGCGATACTGCAAACTCACAAGCTAGAAGCAAATAGGACAAGAATCTCGCCCAAGCTTCACAGATCGCTACAGCAGCACTCCAGTGAGAGGCATATATATATATATATATATATATATATATATATATATATATATATATATATATATATATGCTTAAAGTGATAGATTCTATTTTAAGTGCGCACTTCAATATTTATTGTTTACTCTGTGATTATGTAAATATTGAATCCCTTTCCTAAGTGCAAATCCTTTCAAATTCTTGATCCTATCCACTCCTCAGGATCAACTTGTAAAGATGCACATGTGCTTGGGAAGTGAGGCACTACATATAAAAATAAGTAGGTTCACGACGCGCAAATTGCTTTTGTATTGCCCAATGTAAATTAAATTTTCGACCTCGTTGAGGAGTAATTTGAATTCTTTCGACGATCCGCGAGTAGGCCCGCTTTGCCCACTATTCTTCTTCGACTGTTCATAAATCTACACGAAATCTAGAGGCGGATTTGCTATTTTCAAATCTGTCCTCGAATTTTCTTTAAAGACAAGCACATACGAGAGAAACTTTGACATAAATGAAGCACCACTCACAAGTTACTAAATAATACGAGCATTAAAAATGTATTGGGACTACAAAATGAATAAGCAAGTGTGATAAAGATTACTATAAATGAAATTAATTTCTAAAGGAGATTGGAATGAATTTAGTCAAAGAAAAATGACTTTTAATAGCTTACCTGTGACTGTTGGCATAAATGGTAAAAGAAAAGACTAATTAAGAAACAATTGTTCTGATTCAAAGTGGTCAATTAGATTATTTCTCGATTTATTAGACTCTTATAAATATTAGGAAGTAAATTAACTTGTAAACACAGTGTGATGTTATGAAGTGAGAATTTCTTCGAATACAACGTTCATGCAGACGCTCACCACAGTGC
This sequence comes from Schistocerca serialis cubense, assembly GCF_023864345.2. Classification (NCBI taxonomy): domain Eukaryota; kingdom Metazoa; phylum Arthropoda; class Insecta; order Orthoptera; family Acrididae; genus Schistocerca; species Schistocerca serialis. Next base: position 423,689,696 of record NC_064641.1, read on the forward strand.
AAGTGAAGTTGTAAAGTTCAACGATTTTCAGTGGCTGTATTCTACTGCACCATACGTGTGAAAAATTCATTGATGTGTGCGGTGTGTCGTAATCAATGTCATTCCACACATGTAGTTGCAGCAGTAGCTACCACTTACCTGTGAATCCATAACTAGATAGTGGACAGGAAGTGATGTAAGGAAGCTCCCTCCAGCAATCTAAAAAGCACAAAGTCACGATCCAACGAACAAAAGCGTCGTACGGCACCTCAAACGCGAAATCAATGCTCTGCAAGTAAGATCCGGTCACGTGCGCGCGGTGACTGAATTTCGAGACTATTCGCAACACTGGAGGCGGAGAGCCACCATGTGACGAAATAATGCAGACGTTCAACTGCCAAAGTCAGTTGCTGTGCACTAAAACCTGTAGCAAAAAATTGACACCCAGTACTGAAAACATTTTTGTATGTATCACAAACCTTCTGAGAGACTCTAAGATAGAGAAGTTAACCATAATTAGTATAACGACTTATTATACACAGAGATAAGTCACAAGGTCACCTCAGAACACTGTTGAAATGTAACCGTTCACGAGAGGTCACGTTTCGAATGAAAATAAGCACACGAAAAAACGTCAAATGATCCAATCCTTCCTATATCCCATCCCAGATGTATATAAAACTTGTTTTGTAAGCTATTCTAATGTGTTTTATCTGATTCATATATGAAATAATTCGGAGAGACACTCTCGAGCCCTGAAAGTGAAAGATACGGACTTCCTTGTCGAATCCATCACCAGTGGCCGCTCTGCAATCCAAGTCTATCATAAATAGATATGGGCGACGAAAATAAACGTATAATTACGATAACGGACAAAGCAATCAACTGACAAGACAATGACAATATAATTAATACAGTCAAAACAGCAAGCTGTGTACCAGTTGAGATAGTCAAATTACTTTCGCAACGATGAAAAATGAAGTGTGACTCTTTTTCCTTATAAATTATGTAAATATGTGTACTTAGAGCCTTAATTTTAAGAATCATCAAGAAAGACTGTATCCACACAAAGAGTGATAGAAACACAAAACAAATTCACAATGATCTACTGTTAGTAATTACAAATTGTAACGTTAATTCTGTTATTATGGAATGAATGTGAAATGGAAACTTTTAATAACCTGTATGCCACACCTGAAAATTACAAATATTCCAATGGGCATGAGGATGAAAGTAATACCTTCGGTATTCCTTCCCTCCTCATGGGGGGCAATGTAATATTAGTAATTTTCGCCTCACAAACATTAATATACGCTCAATAGTAAACACTTGATGTCCTAAAGTTATCGGACAAATGTAAAGTAAAAGAAATGAACAATCGCACAGCAGCGGCAGAATCTATTATTCTTTGTCTTTGCTGTTCTTGCGCGGTGCCTGTAAATCTCTATGTACATGTATCGATTAATGATATAAAAAACAATTCTGTAGTTTCAAAACAAATGAGGCATTGGGCGCCTCACCTTTAACTGTTTGTATTCCATGAAAGGCGGACGCGGACTTGCTGCGTTCCACATCGGTATTTTACATTATATGTGAAAATATTTAGTAAATAAGCTAATTGTTATTTTTCCAATCAGAAAACATGTAGTTTCTTGTAATTGATTACGAACAGACAGCATCAAGAGGACATTTTGACTGTTATGTATAAGGTATTTAACCACAATAGTCATCTATTGTAATTTAGTATGAAAAGATACATAGCATTACAAACGTGTGTTAAAGATAAGTGTGCTTATTTTAGTCAGTTAACCCTGATAATTTCTATCTCCTCCTTTACTTGAATGTTAATAATTTTGTGTTAGTTCATCACCAGAAATTACGATCACGCTGATGGGCCGAACGCAGCACGTTATCGTTTTCTATTATTTCTGAATTATTTATAATTTTGTGGTGCTACATTTCTTTTACAGTCTATAAATCTTCTGTTCCCTTAGTGTTGTTTCGGGTATGACTACATCGCGACTTTAAAAATGCACAAAAATGATAATGTTTCTTCCGAACGATCTCAAATAAATCAATCTGCTGCTCTTGTTCAGAATAATCCAACCAGGTATTTAATGCTCAACGTATGCTATTATAATAGTGCAATCAATTCCTCATTCTGTTGCCAAGTGGCCCACCAAAATATTCACTTTTTCGACATTTTTCAAAAAATATAAAACAACAATTCTTTTTCTTTTTGCCCCCCAAGAGCAACGGTAGTGCAATCAATCCCTGATTCTGTTGCCCAGTGGCCCACCAAAATATTCACTTTTTCGTCATATTTCAAAAAATACAAAACAACAATTCTTCTTCTTCTCGACCTCCAAGAGCAACACTACAGTATGTGCCGCTACCGCTCTGGTCCGTACACTGTCCTAAGTATACTTACGGTGTATTCAACGAATGTGAAGAAAATAGTGTAAGATTTTACCACTTTACTGATATTTACCCCCGGCAAGAGCGCGAATACAGCACTTGCTTGAAGGAGCGGACATAAGAGAGAATCTTGAAAATATGTACGACTGATCTACACTTCCTCGAAATAGTTCTCTGAACTCTGATTATTTAACAGCGAGGGACTAACAGCCTTCTTAATATAGGATTGCATGAGACCTTTTAGAATTGAGGCGCTTTTAGAATTACTTTAAACAGAGGTCTACGTTTAGCTTTCATTCTGACAAAAACGTAATATCGTAACATCATAATATCGTAACAAATCTCAGGGATTGTATTTCGTGCTATCACATTAAAATGTTGCTGCAGGATATCTTTACCGTAGTGAAATTTAATCAGAAGAAACCTTGTAATGAATAAAGTACTTCTCTTTTCTTCTTAACGTAACAATCTTCGCCATTTTGAGAAGCGGCCAGTATCTGAGCTTAATCGAATATTCTTAGTTCTTACTGTCATAAAACATAAAATAGTATATTCACTTTCTTTTCCTTAATAATTATGGTGCAGTTCTTATAATGCGTCCGTGGATGACGGAACGCAACGAAATTTATAGTGAAAATTTTCCTACGCAAGATATCTGCCAAGAATTGTCGATTGTGCGACCGTTCTTGTAGTTTATCCAGCGTGCTGAAAACCTTACAAATAATATTTTTCTTTCTGCATGAAGGTCATTAGGCATATGAAGGAAAAAATACACAATCAGCATAAATTATCATATATTATTTAAAATTTACAGCTTATAATGTGTAATGGTCACCGTAGCGTGTGTTAGCTTCAATACTAGATCGTAGAGTGGGTTATAACGTTGGTCTTTTCTGTTTCTTTCGTCAGCGAGTAAAAGAATAATTAATTAGCACAGAGATCTAACACAGTTATCTTATAGAGTCCGTTTGTACCATTATTATTTAATTTTATTAGAAATTACTATTATGAGAGCTAACTGCATGCGCGTTTTCAGAGTTTTTTACTTTTTCATTTTACAGTGTTTTGTGTCTGACTCTTCGTCGCACGTTTTATTATTTTGTACAGTATATCGGTACAAGGACCCCTGGTATGAATGGGCCAAAAGCACTTGAGGTTTGCGAACAGTCATACAACCTTTATAATAACAAATTTCCTTCTCACACGTATGTTTTGTAGACACATGTCACTTTACGTCTCTTTAGTTCTTTTTTATACATAAGCGTATATATACAGTATATATCACTTTACAATGACTGATAATTTACAACTGATTTGTTACAAAGAACATTTTCCCTTTTTATGCGGTTTCATCTATTTCGACTACGGGCACTGCTCTACCTTTCGCCCTTACACTAAGCGGCAGGTGGGAATAGTTTGGTATGATTGCACAATCCCGGTAAGCAAAAACTTTACTTCCCTAGTTAGGTTACGGGCGACGGAAAAAAAGGGTTTAAAAACCGTGCTCGGAGACTTCAAACCGTTCACACTCCTATTACTATCAATTATTTTCATCACTTAACACTTCCGGGCTGAGATGTCGTGGTCCATACGTAAGACTCTCACCTGACGTTTCGCCGACTGCAGAAGGCATCCTCCGGGGACAATCAGCGAACTGCCTCGTATGTCAGGTCATATAGCATACAATATAAAAATATGCGGTTGATGGTTAATTTTACAAAGTTTGTTCACTTTTCTAGTGCATCAACTTTCAGTGTACGTCCACTTTACATAGGTAACATAGTTTTTAGGAGATACATAAATCACAAAACCTTCGCATTCACGTCTCTCGCAGCCAATATTCCAGAATATTTCAATAATTTAGAGTTGCAGAATATTACATAATTTTTATAATTAATCATGCCGATGCTCTCGTTGGTTAATTTTGTTGTTCGGTGCCGCTGGAGTACTGGGCAATGTGTATGTAATTCGTTTTGAACGTCACTAGTCCAGCACTTTCCATTTAGGATTAGGCTTCTTCTAGCTCACTGGTTACTAAAATGCACAGCTCATAGCTTGTCAACACGTCACACACGCACTGCATTTTCACTTCCTAGATCGGTCATGCAGTCGTCGTGTTCCGTTAGGATTTTCTGTTGTCTGTCGGTCCACTTGTCACTTCAAGTGTTCAGATGTCCCGTGTTTTCACGTTGCTCACTGCAGCATGCAGTTTCCACAGTTTGATAGTACATCTAACACTTTTATGCATGTGATATTTCTACAGGTTTTATGCACTGCATCTAACTATTTGGTACATGAAACTTCACATTAATACTTAGACATTTCGACATGCTACGGACTTCGGCCATAAATTTACATACTATTTACGGATTCACAGTCTTTTTTGCGTATCACTGTTATACCTTGCTGTGGTTGTGCTCACTATTTTTTCCACCTACACAGTTCGTGGAATTGTCTTTTGTTAGTTTAAAGGCTTTGGCCTTTCTCTGTCGCTATTTTAGCGTCCAGATTGTTCGACACTTAAAATGCACTTTTCGCACACAGTTTGTGCATTGTACGTGTGAATAGTCCATTATAAGCACTTTCACTATCACATTATGTAGCACACATTGTACATATTTTACAATAAAAGTCTTCATATTTCGGTAGCATTCATGTAGCCAGTGTAACTTCTTGCACAAAGTTCAACCAATTGGTCACCTGGACTATTCAGTTCGGTATGTTTAACCATCATGTTTGCTCGCAACACTGATTCATTCTCTACTGTTTCCTTTGCTTTCTGATAATAGGATCCGAGCACATTACTTCCAAGTATCTAACGTGTGAAGGATTGATACCTTACACCGTGATAGAAATTTAATTTTAATATTTAGGTTTGAGAATTCTGTCATTATAGTTATTCTAATATTCTTTGATATTGGTCTATGCTTTATGGGCACGCATTAGTCACCTAGGGACCATGCAAACTGCCTACATATCCTTGCTGACATTGTGATTTTATTAAATTTCCACTGACTAAGAGCACTGTCCTCATTAGTAATTCACTTTTTGTTGCCATTGTTCACCTGATTCATATGTATTCACGCAGACATCCTGCCTTCATACACAGACACATAAATGTACATATACATAAACATTTAGACACATATTTACAATACATACACAAGAAAAATACAAGAATGAACCTAAAACTAATTAAATAACCTTACACTACTGTAACTTCTTTTGTTTCATGATCTTCATTTTACAGTGATTAGTCTTATTCATTCCTTTGACACAAAGGGTTTCAAATCTTTGTGCGGTTAAGACCAGGCACTTTTCGTGTCTCAGGATTTGCCAAAACATAACATCCCTCATGTGGTATGTTAATAATCCGATGTGGACATGTATATAACAGTTGCTACATTTTGTTACTCATTTTTATACTTGAGGCTTAGGAAGTGTCCTCAGTAAAACTAAATCTCCCACGTGGTACTGGTGTACCCTGTTTAACCGTTTCTTGGGTTTCTGCTGTCTTAGGTCAGCTTGTTTTTTCAGCGTCACTCAGACTTGTAATCTTTCCTCCTGCGACTCATGTCTGGGTATTCTAGGGAGTGATTTTGTGTGTGTGCTTTGGGATCTTATGGGCGCCCAACGGCGATGTTATCAGCGCCCTAACAATGATTAAAATAAACGAATGTGGATAAGAACGAAAACTTTCGTGCACGTATGCACACGAAATGACCACACAATTATTCTATCGCACAGGCACTCCCACGTGCACTAAAACCAATGAGGAGGCAAGATAGCTAATCAAGAAATTAAAACAGAGGGGAAACCAAACGTAGAAGAGTTAAAAGAACAGCACAGAAGTGGTTTTACCCATTCATCTAGCATAACCGTTGATCTCATGATTTCGGCCAGTGTATACCCAGTCGATTCATGTCGTAGGTTATTATAAATATTTAGAAAAATTGGTACTATATCTTACCATTTTGGATGCAGATGTGAGGCATCTGTTCTTATGAACCGACTGAGCTCACGAAAACATCGCTCCACAGGATTGCTAACTCTCACAGAAACTGTTTCCATTTCTGACTTTTAAAATAGGCCGCGTTATCCGAGAGCAAAGTGACAGGTTTTCCCACAAACGGAATGTAGTTGGTGACTACTTTTCCTACTGTGGTGGTCGATGCAGAGTTTCTTGTCGGATACATTTTAACATATTTTGAAAATATGTTGTAGACTGCTATGATGTACCTGGCTCCACCTCTACCCACCGATAAGGGACATCGACTGATGTTATTTGGAGTGCTTTTTTTCAGATGATTGCGTGTAACTCGTTACGAGTGCTCATATTTATAGGTTTTGCCTTCTGACAAATTACACACGACCATACCAGCTTTCCGACTCGTCGGCTCAAGTTCGGGAAGTAGCAATATGTTGCAATTATCTCTGCACATTTTCTAATCCCTAAATGGCTCCACATCGATGCGTGTATAAAATTACATTGTCGACTGCATCTGCAGGAATACATATGCACCATTATTCCGATCCCTCTTGTTTTCTACGAAACAGGAGTCCATTATGTGCTTTAAACTTTTGTATAAGCTTCAAGTGAAGTCATTAGTCTATTCTATACAGGGTCTGCCCACTGCTGGATTTGCATATTACTGCACATGCGTAAGAACGCCTATCTACTGCTTGTGCTTTTTTATCAGCAAAATCTTATACTCTACTGATCGTTCCACGAATTCGGTGAATTCCGGCAAACATTTTGGCCACCGAGATAATGCATCCGCAATTACGTTGTTACTACCTTTAACATGCCTTATTTGGAAATCGTAGTCTTGTAATGCAAGCACCCACCTAGTTAAACGTGTGTGACGCAACCTACTTTAAGTAGGTAACTTAGAGCTTGGTGGTCGCAGAAGGTAATCACCCTCTTTCCATTGACGTGGTAGTGATACTTCCTTAGTGACCACACTACAGCCAGAGCCGAGTATGCCCGCTCACATACAGTTAATACGAAGCTCACGAAAACATTTATTCTCTCTTCAGGTTATCCCTCATTTTCTCCTAGTTGGAATAAGCATCTGTTTGAATAAGCATCTGTTGCCAGACAGAAATCCTTTGACATGTCTGGGTGGTGAAGTATTTCTGATTCCAACAGTGCATTTCTTATGTTATCTAAGGCCTTTCTGCACTCCTCTGTGAACACCCACGGTGTATTTTTACATACCAACCATAGCAGTGACTCATTATTAAGCAGCTGAGCGGGCACAAAACGCCTAAAGAATGACGCCATCCCCAAAAAAGCCTTCAGTTGTTTCTTCGTAGTGGGGTAAGTCAAATGTTGGATAGCTTCCAACTTGCCTGGGTCTGGCATTATACTTACTAGTGACACTATGTGTCCTAAAAACTTTATCTCCGGCCGGCCAAATTTTGATTTCTTTAAGTTGGCAGTAACTTCTGTTTCTGCGAACCTAGCAAACAGCCGGTCTCACAATTCTAGATTTTCTTCCTACATTCCCGTGGCTATTAATATATCATCTACATATAAGGTTACCTCTCCTAGTAAGTGTGGCCCGAGTACAGCAACAAGTGCTTCAATAAAGACTCCCTCAGTTGTGTTAAGCCCACAGGGGACCACTCGAAATTGGTAACTACGACCAGTAAGTATAAAGGCTGTATGTTTTCGCGAGGCCTCTGTTACACCTGTCAATAGGACATTTTCAGGTCAAGACTAGAAAGGAATTTAACTCCTTGGAACTTTTGAATATGTTCTTCGAGGTTTTTAGGTCGGGATCTTACAGGTACGATAATTTTGTTAATGTCTCAGGCACCCAACACTAACCACATACTTCCATCTGCTTTCACTACAGCGAGCAGAGGGCTGCTGTGTGGCGACGATGAATGTTCTGTTATTTGCCATTTAAGTGGTTGTTGAATCTCTTTAGCTACAGCTTGTTTTTTGGCCCATGACATGGAGTACGTGGCGCGGCAAAACGTGTCATGTGGTTTAATTTACATGTCATAAGTGTATCCACTTATTATACCAGGTTTCTCTGTGAATACCTGACTATACTTGTTTAGCAGGCGAGTCAGTTCATTCTTTTGGTTACAGTCGAGGTAACTCAATTCCGACACCTTTACTTTAATATTTTATCTGATTTCTTCTGCTTCAGATTCCATATCATGGGCTATCTTACTGTAAGTCCTCCTGTAGCAGTCATTTTCTACATGCAGTATCTTTTCGTCAGAGACATCCACTTTAAACTGCCTACAGTAATTGTTATACGTTGCCGCAGTCCTTATCAGTGCCAGTTTAATAACCTCGTTGTGGTTTTCAAGGGGCATGTCGCACGAGAGAGGTCTATCTTTGCGTTCCTCTCAGTAACGTAACCTAACCCAGGATACAAGATACCGCTAAGTTCCTAACGACCAAGAATGAGAATTTCATCGCTTCTTTTCTATGTCTATGACTGCCTGTACCTGATTTTTAATGACCTGCACCCGGCCACGTGTGACCCCCACAGTTTTACAGTTTTGCACTGGTAAAATTTGTATTCTTTTAACCTGGTCTACGCATTCATAAAATTCATAATCCATAACTGAAGCACTTGCCCCTGTATCAGTAATGACAGTTACGGGTACTCCGCTTATCTGAGCCTTAAAAGCAGCCTGCACTAACTCATCCTTCTGTTGCTGTGATTGCCTCGGTCCAGAAATTAACTCCTTCCTGAGGTTTTCACCTTCAGTTTATCTCAACATGAATGCTTGCACGCTTTACCTGCCTTCGCCTTGTGCCATATTGACCCTATGTGGAAGGCTTACATAGGTCGGTTGGAGTTTATCGCCCCTGAACATCCAGGTTGCGGCTCTTCAACCACTTCCACAATACGTACTGTTTGAATTTGTTTCTGTTGTTGCTGTTTTGTTGATGTCCAATGCTGCTGCGTAGTTGGCGGCGGCACTGGTGTAACATTTATGTTATTCACGTTCCAGTCGTCGGGAGCGTGCTGTCTCTGCCAATTTGCAGGGCCAGATTTGTGCAACTGGTCATTTGCAGTTGGCATATTTTTGTTTGCGAAGGAAGTGTTAAAACTTCCTGCGTTCCTCCATTTCCTATTTTAATTTCCGTTTCAGTTTTTATTCGGGGAACGGTTACTAGTCCCATTGTGTTGGTAGCCAGCCGAACCACTGTGATATTTTGTTTGTTGCTACAGTGGTCGGCGTGGTAATCACTTTCTCTACTCTGTCCACCTTTTCTGGTACTGTTTCCATTCGGATTTCCTGGATTATTGTTATTATTGTTCGATCCTGGCCCACCATTGCCACATTCGTTTTGCCTGGCGTCTTCTTCTATTAAATCTAATGAATCTATGGTGGCCATAAATTGTTTGAGTTCCGCATCAGGCACATGAACAAGCTTTTTCCAAATTTAAATTTGCAACTTGGCCTTTAATATACGCAACACATGTCTCGGAAGCATGGGTTCGTCCTAGTATCGTGTCTTGTTTAAATATATTTCGAAATATTTTCGAAGACAGCCTTGCCGGGGATTAAAAGGCTCAGGGTTATACACCTGCTTTCTGAGACGTTCTTGTATACATGACGACCATAAACGAGCTAAAAAAAATCTTCTCAAAGTCTGAGTATACCTGACAATTCTCTGCAGCTTCCATTGCCCAGAGAGCTGCATCTCCGCTTATAAAAGAAATCACGAATTGTATTATCTGTTTCTCTGTCCACGAAAGAGGTAAAACATTTTTAAACTCTTGATAAATATTACTGGGTGGATTGACTTTCGTTCGCCAATGAATATTTGGAACTGCCTGTGATTAATAAGCGACTCCTCATGTTTTACCTGTGCGGCAGTTGGCACTGCACCCACATCTGTCGCACCAACGATACTCTTACCATAAGTGCACGGGCTATTTTGCTTGGCATTATTGCAAGCCAAATGCTCACCGTTTGACATATTCACAGGTACGTTTTCGTATCGCGTACTAATATTGGGTGGGGTATTAGGTTCCCTATGATCACTTTCCCTTTCTAACCGGAAGTGCGTTGCTGCATCTCATTTAGTTCAGAGTTTAAGTGCGTGTTCGAGTCCTGGCTCTCACACTCAAGACCTATGTTTAATCTCTGCAACGCATTCGTTACGTCTTGTTCTGTTTTTGTTTCTACACTGTCAGCTGTTTGAACCAGATTTTTAGCTAGCGATTTCACCTGCCCCTCCAGTGATTGTTGCGCTCTGTCGAGTTCGGTTACCTCCTGATCATGTTTCTGTCTTTCATTGTAATACCTTTACTCTGTGTTACCAATCCGAAAACTTGTTCCTGCAGACCATCCATTTCTCCTTCAAGATGTGCTACGATGACTTTATCCCATTCACCTAAAATCTGGTTTAGTTGATCGACTAAACGTTCGCCACGTTCCTCTTTCTTCGTTTGCCTTTCCAAGCGTTCTGCTTTTTCTCTTTCCTCCCTCTCTAAACGTCCTGCTTCTAATATCCCTTTCACGTGAGCTTAATAACCTTTTCTCTTTCGAAACGCTCATTTTCGCGTTTCTCTCTATCTAATCGTTCCTCTTTTTTTGCGTTTCTCTCTTCTTTATCGTTCCTCTTTTTCGCGTTTCTCTCTTTCATTTTCTCTCAAAATTTGTCAGCAACACGGCTAGAAAATCATTTGTCGGTGCTGGCTATGACAGCATATCAACTGTGTTTACAACAGATATTGCTTTGTTCGAGTCGTCAGCTGAGCTGACTCCTGTCTGCTGTTCCAGCTGTTGACCGCTAGCAGCAGGCAGCATTTCCTTTACATTGCTCTGTTCGGTTTCCAAATTGTGGATTGCCGAAACACATTCGTCATTGATCTCTGTTGTTCCGCCGATGCCCAGTTTTCTTTCTTTGCGGGTATTAACCATACTTGTATTAACACTGTTACCCCCAAAACACACAAAAAACAGAAAAATACACCACTAAGTCTAATACAAACAAATACACTGTACACACAATAATACACTATATCTTAACCCACTCACACTGAAAACTCATTCGCAGCACCTTGGCAAACAAATTAAAAGCCACACAGCTGATAGTGCAGCTTATCTCCCAAAATGTCTACATCAATATAATGAATGTGGCTACACTTGGACTTTTGCACTATAATCAAACAAACACCTTACTTAAACTTACGTAGCCAGTTGCACTAATCAAATGTCACACTTTATTTAATCAATAAGCACTCTGCATGGCCCCCAGTACCTAATGATCCTAATATTATACTTGGGAACTCATGCAGTCGTATCCATACCTTGATAAGCAATCACTGTTACTCGTCGCTCCCCATCAGGGTTCGGACGTCTATTTTGTCCAACGATCTTATGCCAGCTGCAGTATGTCCCAGTCCAGCAGCTTGAGTTATTTATTTTCTATGCTCAGTAATGGGTTGCAATTATTGTAAGTACATGGAACAAAGCATTTATAGAATTACAAACTGTACAAAATTGTTATTATACATACATAGACATAATCTGGTACAGCTATATTTCTCACCTGTAAGCTAGATATCGAACAGCAGTATTTATTTAGCCTGGTCCATCCTTGGGCACCGTTTCTGCCTCTACCGCTCAGGTTCGTACACCGTCTTCAGTATACTTACGGTGTACTCAACGAATGTGACGAAAAGAGTGTAAGATTTTACCACTATACTAATATTTACGCCCGGCAAGAGCGCGAATAGAGCACTTATTTGGCGGAGCGGACACAAGAAAGAATCATGAAAATATGTGGGACCTGAATCTATACTCTCGTAAAATAGTTCTCTGAACTCTGATTACTTAACAGCGAGCGACTCACCGCCATGTTAATATAGGATTGCATGAGGAGCTTCTAGAATTAGTTTAAACATTGCTCTACGAGGAGCTTTCATACTGACAAAAACGTGAAGCTAATCTCATGGATTGTATTTCGTGTTACCACATTAAAACTTTGTTCCAGGATATCGCTACTGTAGTGAAATTTCATTAGAAGGAACCTTGTAATGAAATAAAGTACTTCTCTCATTTTTCTTGACGTAATAATCTTCATCTTCTAGAGAAGCGGCCAATTTCTGAACGTAATGGAATGTTCTTAGTTTTTACTTTCATACAAGATAAAATAGTATATTTACGTTCTTTTCCTTAATGATTATAGTGCATCTTTTTAATGCGTCCGTTGATGCCGAAACACAATGAAATTTTTCGTACACAATATGTCTACCAGGAATGGTCGATTGTTCGACCGTTCTTGTCATTTATCCAGCGTGCTGAAAACCTTACAAATAATATTTTTCTTTCTGCATGAAGGTCACTAGGCATATGAAGGAAAAATTACACAATCAGCATAAATTATCATATATCGTTTAAAATTTACAACTTATAATGCGTAATGACCGCCGTAGTGTGTGTTAGCTTCGAGACTAGATCAAACAGTGAGTAATAACGTTGGCCTTTTTTGTTTCTTTCGTCAGCAAGTAATTACTTAGCACAGAGATACTGTACAGTTATCTTATTATAAGTTCCCATTACGAGAGCTAATTGCACGCGCATTATCAGAGTTCTTTACTATTTTCCTTTTACTGTGTTTTGTGTCTGACTTTTCATTGGACGTTTTAATATTTTGTACAGTATATTGGTACACGCAAAATTCATTCCAAAAGTGTTGTCAAGTGGCCAGAGACAATACGGTCTTGAAGTGTGCCAAGAACTGATTAATCGGACTAAATATGACCCAGGTTTGTTAAATAGGGTAATTACAGGTGACGAATTGTTGGTATATGGATATGAACCTGAAACCAAAGTTCAGTTTTCGCGGTGGAAGACTCCAGGTTCATCACGACCGAAAAAAGCATGGCAAAGTCTGTCGAAGGTGAAGACAAATGTTAGTGATTTTTTTTCGATTCTGCCAGTGTTGTGCCTCGTGAATTCACCCCTGGAGGACACACAATTAACCAGGAATACTACAAATGCGTCCGCCGGCCGGATGGTTGCCGAGCGGTTCTAGGCGCTACAGTCTGGAACCGCGGGACCGCTACGGTCGCAGGTTCGAATCCTGCCTTGGGCATGGATGTGTGTGATGTCCTTAGGTTAGTTAGGTTTAAGTAGTTCCTAGTTCTAGGGGACTGATGACCTTAGAAGTTAAGTCCCATAATGCTCAGAGCCATTTGATTTTTTTACAAATGCGTCCATGAGCATTTGCGCGTAAAGGTGCATGAGAAGAGACGAAAGACAGGAGGTGGGTGCTGCACCATGACAATGCTGCGGCTCATGGTACCTTCCCCATCGTTGAATTTTTGACCAAATTCAAAATTCCTGTGCTGCCACAACCGCCATATTCCCGTGATTTGGCCTCTGCGGACTCCTACCTTTTTCCTAAAGTGAAATTTTCGCTGAAAGGGAAGCGATTTGACTCAATTGAAGACACCCAGGAAAATCGGAGAGCGTCCTCAACACACTTTAGCAAAAAAATTCCAGTAATGTTCCCAAAGTGGAAACACCGTTGTAGTCGCTGTGTTCAGTTAGAAAGGGACTATTTTGAAGGAGATGCATCACAGTAGCATGTAAATACCACCATTGTACAATTACAAGCCCATTCTTAAAACTTTCCAATCACACCTAGTATTTTGTTTTTCTATTAGTTTGTTTCTACATTTCACTCTTTTAAAATAAATCTTCTTCTAGCTGTAGTTGATGTCGCTGTGGTTATTCTTCTACACTTCAGTCTCTAGCCTACTACTGTTGTGATGCCGATGTTCTTCGTCGTCTTCCTTAAGGCTTTTTATTTTATGGAATTTGTGGGGTATTCTTTTCCTGCTCTTCGATTTTTTCTGTTCTCGCGAATTTCCTTTCCCAAGCTTTAGATCAGTTTATTCCTAATGTCATCATTCGCCATTTGTCAAATCTACTACTTTTACTGCTACGTCAAATATCATTTCTGCCTCCTTACTTCTGCTCTTTTCCATACAATAAAATAGGGATAACCATGTTCTTATAACATTTCATCCTCTCTCAAGTTCTTTTTCGTGCTTTGTTTTTCTGCCACATACACACATCAAAAAAAGTTGTACATCACCTCACTTCCGAGAGTTCCGGATCCTGTACAGAAAACTGGAATAGGGATCAACATAAACATCATTTCCGCCCTTTTTATTGCTAATGAAAATCACACATTACATGTTGAACCAACATACAGCGAGACCTTCGGAAGTGGTGGTCCAGATTGCTGTACACACCGGTACCTCTAATACCCAGTAGCACGTCCTCTTGCATTCATGGATGCCTGTATTTGTCTTGAGATACTATCCACAAGTTCATCAAGGCACTGTTGATCCAAATTGTCCCACTACTCAACGGTTATTCGATGTAGATCCCTCAGAGTGGTTGGTGGGTCACGTCGTCCATAAAAAGCCCTTTTCAGTCTATCCCATGCATGTTCGATAGGGTTCATGTCTGGAGAACATGCTGGCCACTATAGTCGAGCAATGTCGTTATCCTGAAGGAAGTCATTCACAAGATGTGCACGATGAGGGCGCGAATTATCATCCATGAAGGCGAATGTCTCGCCAATATGCCGCCGATATGGTTGCACTATCGGTCGGAGGACGGCAATCACGTATCGTACAGCCGTTACGGCGCCTTCCATGACCACCAGCGACGTACGTCGGCCCCACATAATACCACCCCAAAACAGCAGAGAGCCTCCACCTTGCTACACTCCCTGGACAGTGTGTCTAAGGCGTTCAGCCTAACCGGTTTGCCTCCAAACACATTTCCGACGATTGTCTGGTTGAAGGCATATGCCACATTCATCGGTGAAGAGAACATGATGCCAACCCTGAGCGGTCCATTCGGCATGTTGTTGGGTCCATCTGTACCGCGCTGCATGGTGTCGTGGTTGCAAAGATGGACTTCGCCATGGACGTCGGGAGTGAAGTTGCGCATCATGCAGCCTATGGCGCACAGTTTGAGCTGTAACACTACGTCCTGTGGCAGCACGAATAGTGTTATTCATCATGGTGGCGTTGCTGTCCTCCGATCCATAATCCGTAAGTAGCGATCACCCACTGCAGTACTAGCCCTTGGGCGGCCTGAACGAGGAGTGTCATCGACAGTTCGTGTCTCTCTGTATCTGCTCCATGTCCGAACAATATCGCTTTGGTTCACTCCGAGACGCCTGAACACTTCCCTTTTTGAGAGCCCTTCCTGGCACAAAGTAACAATGCGGACGCGATCGAACCGCGGTATTGACCGTCTAGGCATGGTTGAACAGAAACACGAGCCACATACATTCCTGGTGGAATGACTGGAACTGATCGACTGTCGGACTCCCTTCGTCTAATAGGTGCTACTCATGCATGGTTGTTTACATCTTTGGGCGGGTTCAGTGACATCCCTGAACAGCCAAAGGGGCTGTGTCTGTGATACAACATCCACAGTCAACGTCTATCTTCAGGAGATCTGGAACTGGTGTGTTGTAAAACGTTTATTGATGTGTGTATTTACGGTCTCATACGTGTTTAAGAACTGTTTTAGTCTTCTAGAACTACTGCTCATTTCTTGTTCGTCTTAAAATTCAGTAAAAAATTAATCGTCTAGGATGGATTCCAATTTCGATGACGAACAGCTCAGTCATGAATCAGCACTTTTTTTTATTTCTACATCTACATCAATACCCCACAACCCACTGTAAAGCGAATTTCAATCCCCACTTTCCACCTTATCAATTATGAGGACTTCTTCCTATTTCAGCAGCTTAAAGACCCCCTCTGCGCTGTTATTAGTCTTCTCTTGTCCTCACTGTCACTACGGCAGACGTTTGTATCGAGTTATAGTATACTCCTTGATTCCTCACTGAATACAGGTTCTTGAAAATCCGTAAATGGGCTTCCTCAGGAACACTGTCTTATGTATTCCAGCACCTACCAATTCAGGTTTTTCAGCATCTAAGTGACCCCGCCATTCAGTGTATACTTTCATTATTCCCCCGACATTCCTATATGAGCTATGGATTTCGTATCCGTACAAATTACTACACCTAAATATTTGTATGAGTTGACTGATTTCATTTGTTACTCAATAATGCTGTTTGTAGCTCTCAAACAAACGGTCATTCATTATGTGAAGTGCACAATTTTGCATTTATGAACATTTAAAGCGAGTTGCCAACCTTCGAAAGACTTTGAAATCTTACGTAAATTTTCTAACGAAGCGTCAAAATAACGATTAGAGTAGACAGAGGAATGAAAGTGTTTTCTCAACAATATTTGCAGTACTTTGGGATAGCTTGTCGATGCCTGAACGACGAGCTGTAAGCTTCTTTATGGCCTCAGGTAAGGCACAGGACAAGGCTTTTGGCGTCGCTTAACTGCTCTAGAGACGTCGTTCGCCTCGAGACCCATATCCCCAGCTCGTAAACTGTGATGGTCGTCCAAGCTTCCATCAAACAACGCCGTCGCTGTGGCTTACCTTGCAAGTGTCATGGTCGGAGATGAATGTAAGACACGAGAAAAGCAGCCATACACACTGTTGAAAATCAATTTCAAAAACTGGTTCGGTGCAGGTAGTGTCTTCCACAAAGATAATTCACAACAACACCATTATTCTGAAATATTTACCGGCATAGTTTCATACTATGGAACTTGAAGTATTTATTTCAATACTACGAACAGGAATGATTGAGCATGTTCTTCCGTTTACCAGTATTCCGTTCCGTTATTTTCAGCCGAAAAATGGCCGGTGGATGTTCGTCTATGTTTTAACATAAACTGATTTCTGCTGAAGGATATCGAAGACAGTGAATTTTGGTGCCATTAACTTGTCGTGCCCGTGTTCGACTGCCTGAGTTTATTGTAGCGACATTTTACTGTTGGAATATTTTATGAAATCATTAAATTTTCATATCATTCCGAGTACAAATAAGTAACGAAAGTCAGTCACAACATTGGTGATACATGAGGGGCGACAAGCACGTTGAGTCACATTCTTCGAGAGGAACCATGACTTATGGATGGGTAGGGAAAGACAAGCTCCATGCGTTGCAGGTTCCCCGATCTCAATCGTATCACACTACTGCATATGGGGCCTTCTAAAATAGTTTATCAAGCAGACATTCTTAATGTGGAACAGAATCACCATCGTAACATGGTAGCTGTGAAAACATCCAGAAGTGTTTGGAAGGAAGCAGTAGACCTTGACAGGACGTGTGTTCAAGCGGATGAATATCTTTTTTTTTAATTTCTGACAAGAGAACGTTGACAGGTTTTTAGACATATGTTCATATACACTCTTTTCCTTGACTTGGTATGGAGAACTCTTTTCCGAAGTGAGTAAAAGTATTTGTAATACTCCTTGTGGAGGGTTAACCACTCAATTTTCAGAAGTACGTTATGCAGAACAAATGGAAAATTCGCTCCCTCCACTCTACAAAACCACTATCACATAATTTTGCATTTCTACGATAATTAGTGCTCTCCAACAACACGAATATCGTATCGTGGGACGTAATTCAGGTCTGGGAAGATACTGCTAAGGAATCGCTGAAAACACGACTACGTTACGACACTATCGACGAGGACTCAAGCATCCTACTTGTATGGCATGTAGAATGCTATCCTAAAACGCTTTACAAGCTGTCTGTGCGGTCTAGTAGCTAACGCGAAAAGCCTAGTTGCAGGATAACATATTTGGTCTTCCTGTGGGATAAAGATCTGGAAAGTAATCTGTTCTTCCTCATGGACCGAATTAGAAGCTGTTTGAGTTCAAGAAGCATCGAAATTTATATGCAAGCTGCCGAATAGGATCAAATAAATAGGCTTACATCTGGGTGGGGGCCAATGACTTTTTCTTCTATATGATCGCAGATAAAAATATTCTATCTAATGTTGGACAGGTGTTCCCTGGCCACGAAGGCTAATGAGACCACTCCATTGACAAACAGTCAATTCCTTTCCCCTAAGGTAAAAGCTAGGGAATAACTTCTGAGTGCATCATATACAGGGTGTTACAAAAAGGTACGGCCAAATTTTCAGGAAACATTCCTCACACACAAATAAAGAAAAGATGTTATGTGGACATGTGTCCGGAAACGCTTAATTTCCATGTTAGAGCTCATTTTAGTTTCGCAGTATGCACTGTACTTCCTAGATTCACCGGCAGCTGGCCCAATTGAAGGAAGGTAATGTTGACTTCGGTGCTTGTGTTGACATGCGACTCATTGCTCTACAGTACTAGCATCAAGCACATCAGTACGTAGCATCAACAGGTTAGTGTTCATCACGAACGTGGTTTTGCAGTCAGTGCAATGTTTACAAATGCGGAGTTGGCAGATGCCCATTTGATGTAAGGATTAGCATGGGGCATTAACCGTGGCGCGGTACATTTGTATCGAGACAGATTTCCAGAACGAAGGTGTCCCGACAGGAAGACGTTCGATGCAATTGATCGGCGTCTTAGGGAGCACGGAACATTCCAGCCTATGACTCGCGACTGCGGAAGACCTAGAACGACGAGGACACCTGCAATGGACAAGGCAATTCTTCGTGCAGTTGATGATAACCCTAATGTCAGCGTCAGAGAAGTTGCTGCTGTACAGGGTAACGTTGATCATGTCACTGTATGGAGAGTGCTACGGGAGAACCAGTTGTTTCCGTACCATGTACAGCGTGTGCAGGCACTATCAGCCCCTGATTGGCCTCCACGGGTACACTTCTGCGAACGGTTCATCAAACAGTGTGTCAGTCCTCATTTCAGTGCAAATGTTCTCTTTACAGATGAGGCTTCATTCCAACGTGATCAAATTGTAAATTTTCACAATCAACACGTGTGGGCTGACGAGAATTTGCACACAATTGTGCAGTCACGTCATCAACACAGATTTTCTGTGAACGTTTGGGCAAGCATTGTTGGTGATGTCTTGATTGGGCTCCATGCTCTTCCACCTACGCTCAATGGAGCAGGTTATCATGATTTTATACAGGATACTCTACCTGTGCTGCTGGAACATGTGCCTTTACAAGTACGGCACAACTTGTGGTTCGTGCACGATGTAGCTTCTGCACATTTCAGTCGAGGTGTTCGTGCGCTTCTCAACAACAGATGGTGACCGATGGATTGGTAGAGGCGGACCAATTCCATGGCCTCCACGCTCTCCTGACCTCAACCCTCCTGACTTTCATTTAAGGGGGCATTTGAAAGCTCTTGTCTACGCAACCCCGGTACCAAATGTAGAGACTCTTCGTGCTAGTATTGTGGACGGCTGTGATACAATACGCCATTCTCCAGGGCTGCATCAGCGCATCAGGGATTCCATGTGACGGAGGGTGGATGCATGTATCCTCGCTAACGGAGGACATTTTGAACATTTCCTGTAACAAAGTGTTTGAAGTCACGCTGGTACGTTCTGTTGCTGTGTGTTTCCATTCCATGATTAATGTGATTTGAAGAGAAGTAATAAAATGAGCCCTAACATGGAAAGTAAGCGTTTCCGGACACATGTCCACATAACATATTATCTTTCTTTGTGTGTGAGGAATGTTTCCTGAAAGTTTGGCCGTACCTTTTTGTAACACCCTGTATGTAACAGCCTTACGATTACTTAGAAGAACACAGTGTACTTTCGGTAGACAATACCTGAAAAAGACGAGGATACCGCGGGACAAAATATTTTGATAGAAAAGTGTAGACATCCGGCAGTAGTCCGGAAATTTTATCGAACAAGATTAACATGGGACAGGAAATTTTAAGCATCCTGGCCTTGTCTAGAAATTTTGTGTAAGAAGAATAAAAAACACAATTTCGACTTTTGTATACTTCCGTGATTCAGCAGTCAGCCTGTGCGACTCGTACACGGTAAATCCAGTTTCTTTTTCCGGCAAAGAATTTGCCTTAATGAAATGCTGTCAAGGTGCAAATCTACTACAAGCGGCGACTCTGTATTCAAAAGCCGGCATTAATGGCCACGAGTGAAGTGCGCTATCACTAGTGCCTTTATTCTGAAGTCCAAAGGCATACAACGCTGACGAAGAAGTGGTGGTTGGTGGACGGTAGCTATGTAGTTGTACAGGATCACAGCGTTAGTTTCTGTTGCTAATAGTCATAGTGCCTCCACGAAAGTCTCGAGTTGATGTCGTTCTCAGACATGTCCTTTACTACCGAGTCTTCTCTTCTTCTCGACCTTCCATCATAATGGTGCTCTTCTAAATGTTAATGGATTTCTACAGTTGCATATATTTCACTCTAGTCTTCAACCTACACCTAAAAGGCACTTGAGCTGCTTTCTTCAGATAAACTTCCTAATGTCATCATTTAATGCTTCAGCGTTCGAATTAATTTATCGTTCCACACTGTTGTAGTGAGCCAGCCAATGACTTCAGTTTTCCGCTAATATTCCCGCTGGATATCTGTCCTAATCGGCACAAGAGGGAAAAATGTTAGGTAAAAATTTCATGAGGAGAGGGTGGAGGCATATGTGAAAGCAAGAAAGTAAGGAGAAATACTGTGTCATTTATTTACGAGTGAAGATGTTTGAAATTTTTCAAACGAGTGTTAAAAACGGCGTTCTATCGTCCATTCATATCAATGAGTCTTTTCAAAGATGAGTGCATATACAGGGTGGTTCATTGATGTGACCGGGCCAAATATCTCACGAAATAAGTGTCAAACGAAAAAACTACAAAGAACGAAACTTCTCTAGCTTGAAGGGGAAAGCCAGGTGGCGCTATGGTTTGCCTGCTAGATGGCGCTGCCATAGGTGAAACCAATAACAACTGCATTTTTAAAAACATGAACCCCCATTTTTATTACATATTCGTGTAGTACGTAAAGAAATATGAATGTTTTAGTTGGACCACCTTTTTCGCTTTGTGATAAATGGCGCTGTAATAGTCACAAACGAATAAGTACGTGGTATCACGTAACATTCCGCCAGTGCGGACGGAATTTGCTTCGTGATACATTAACCGTGTTAAAATGGACCGTATACCAATTGCGGGAAAGGTCGGTACCGTGTTGATGTATGGCTATTGTGATCAAAATGTCCAACGGGCGTGTGCTACGTACGCTGATCGGTATCCTGGACGACATCATCCAAGTGTCCGGACCGTTCGCCGGATAGTTACGTTCTTTAAGGAAAAAGGGTGTAGGTGTTTTAGCTGCTCTCGCGGCTAATCCGCACTTCGGTAGCAGACAAATTGCGCGAGAATCGCGAATCCCAAAAACGTCGGTGCTGAGAATGCTACATCAACATCGATTGCACCCGTACCATATTTCTATGCACCAGGAATTGGATGGCGACGACTTTGAACGTCGTGTACAGTTCTGCCACTGGGCACAAGAGAAATTACGGGACGATGACAGATTTTTTGCATGAGTTCTACTTAGCGACGAAGCGTCATTCACCAACAGCGGTAACGAAAGCCGGCATAATATGCACTATTGGACAACGGAAAATCCACGATGGCTGCGACAAGTGGAGCATCAGCGACCTTGGCGGGTTAATGTATGGTGCAGCATTATGGGAGGAAGGATAATTGGCCCCCATTTTATTGATGGCAATCTAAATGGTGCAATGTGTGCTGATTCCCTAGGTAATGTTCTACCGATGTTACTACAAGATGTTTCACTGCATAACAGAATGGCGATGTACTTCCAACATGATGGATGTCGGGCACATAGCTCGCGTGCGGTTGAAGCGGTATTTCATGACAGGTGGATTGGTCGTCGAAGCACCACACCATGGCCTGCATTTTCACCGAATCTGACGTCCCCGGATTTCTTTCTGTGGGGAAAGTTGAAGGATATTTGCTATCGTGATCCACCAACAACGCCTGACAACATGCGTCAGCGCATTGTCAATGCATGTGCGAACATTACGGAAGGCGAACTACTCGCTGTTGAGAGGAATGTCGTTACACGTATTGCGAAACGCATTGAGGTTGACGGACATACTTTTGTGCATTTATTGCATTAATGTGGTTTTTACAGATAATCACACTGTAGCAGCATGCGTTCTCAGAAATGATAAGTTTACAAAGGTACATGTATCACATTGAAACAACCGAAATAAACTGTTCAAACGTACCTACGTTCTGTATTTTAATTTAAAAAACCTACCTGTTACCAACTGTTCGTCTATTACAGCGCCATCTATCACAAAGCGAAAAAAGAGGTCCCACTAACACATTTATATTTCCTTACGTATTACATGAATATGTAATAAAAAAATGGGGGTTCCTGTTTAAAGAAACGCAGTTGATAATCCGTTTGACCTATGGCAGCGCCATCTAGCGGGCCAACATAGCGCCATCTGGCTTCCCCCTTCGAGCTAGACAAGTTTCGTTCTTTGTAGTTTTTTCGTTTGACGCTTATTTCGTGAGATATTTGGTCCGGTCACGATAAATGGACCACCCTGTATAATGGAATTTTGCAATAGCTACGCGTGATGTTAGTTCATATATCAGGAACTCAACTCACATTTACGCTTGACTGACTTTTCCGTTCACTTCTCTTTTTCTTTCTTCCTTCTATAAGCTGGTGTATAAAAGCAGTGAGAAGAGACAGATGATGAAATTTTCCGGTATCAATATGTTTAAAAAATTCTTCCTCCATTTTAGTGACCTTTCTCTACGTTTGCCGAACCGGCTTGTACTTCAATATACGGCGTTGTAAGAATTAAAGAAATACAAGAAGGCGACAATTCGATGAGACTTCATGGGCATCTTCCAATGTCTCAGTACAGTTACTTCTCCAAGAGAAAAATCTAATGTTATTGTCTTACATAAAACTCAAAATACGAAACAAATGCTGTCTTAGAATCAACTAAACACCGGACTATATATCCACGCTTTACTGGCTTCATAGTTATACGGGATGTATCGCTTAAAACCTGCACCGGAAATATTGCGGAAATGGAATGTGTTCCTGACGTGCGGTTCTCGCAGAATGGATTGATAGTCAGGGACTCGTATTGTTACCCAGTAAACAGATGGCAATAACACTTATAAAGTGTATTTTCTGTGCAAAAATACACTTTTTTAAGTATATAAATGCCAATTGACATTATCAAACCATCGCATGCTAAATTAGGATGTCAGTGGTGTTTGTTACAGGATTCTAGTGCAAGACTGTTTTTGGGAAGTTTCCACAATGATATTTGTATAATACCTGTGGTAGCAAACATTAAAGAACAAAACAACTGCATAAACTAGTTATGTGGGTACTAATCAGTAACGAGACAACTGACCATCACAAGTCGTGTTCAAAATTACCACCGGCAGCCGCAAAACAGTCTTTCAGTCTGCTCCACACGTGGATGTATTTCAATGGAGATGTCCGAGCAGGTCGTTGCATATCGTCGGGTGTAGTTGTTTCCCCACAGGCAAAAGTCTGCAGGTGTCAAATTCGGGAAACGGTGTGGCCAAGGTACAGGTACTCTCAGTTCAATCCAGCGTTTTGGAAACAATTCCTGGTGATATACTGTGGAACTTCGTGCACTACGTGCTGGACAGCCACCACGTTGGTATCATAGGTTCCTCCTAGTCTGCAGAGGAACGTCTTTTAGAGTATGTGGAAGATGGTCTGTTAGAAGGCTGCGATATTTGTGTGAATTCAGTGTTCCATCTATGAAACACGTCCTACAATGTTCGCTATGGCACACCACACGTTTACACTCCATGGACGCTGACTTTCCACTTGACGAAACCAGTGGGGATTGTCAACAGGCCAACAGTTCATGTTGTGGTGGTTTAGCTCATGACGATTGGTAAAAGTGGCTTCATCAATAAAGGAGATACATGATACATCTAGAGTATTCTGTATTAATGCTCAAGTAAATAAGTTATCACGATTCTCATAATCGTTTCCATATAGCTCTTGATGGAGAGGGATGTGGCAGGGATAGAACCTATGTTGATGGAGAATGCATAGGACACTTGGATAACACATACCACTTTCTCTTGCGATTGCGTGGAAGGTAACGTGCTGATCAACTGCAACAGTGCAAGAACATTAGTTTCCCTGTCGTCGCTTGCCTCCTCCTGGTACGTCGTCCGCGTGTTACACGACCACATTCGCTGAGTGGCCGCGCGGTTAAGAGCGCCCTTTCACGGATTGCGCGGCCGCTCCCCCCGGAAGTTCGACTCCTCTCTCGGGCATGGGTGCGTGTGTTGTTCTTATCATAAGTTAGTTTAAGATAGTTTAAATAGTGTGTAAGTCTAGGGTCTGTGATCAACAAACGGAGTGTTACTGCACTTGGTTAAGGACAAAGAAATATACTTTGACGGTCATTCTTCAGACACTCTACTTAGCTACAGTGAAGAACTGTATTACAGAACAGCCACACGACAAAATAGAACTCCACAGATGGATACAAAGGAATAACTCTTACTAGCAACACCCACGGAGAAACTACCTGAGGTGAACGAATGTCATAATGAAACTAAGCGCGAGGCACATTAAAGATCCAAGTATTGCAATCCTCCTGGCCCTGTTCCTTGAGATTATGAGCAGTAAGAGAGTTATAATCATTTCCCTGTCATTGAGATGTAATTCTCCAGGAATGTGTAAATTAATTTCGAGTATTAACAAAAACAAAATTTCTTGCGGAACATTCAATGTATATTTATGTCTTTTGAAGCACAGGAATTGTTTCAAACAGATTCACGCATAGAAGTAACGTGCTCTTTGTTACTGAGTTTTCAATGATGTTTTACATTGACGTTGATTACATTTATTTATTTGTATTGTAGCTTACACATGAATAAATAAAAAATTTTCAAGCAGTTTCACACTGAAGCAGTATTTGAGTGTCACAAATGATTTCTTGATGGTTGTTAACCTGCCATTGCCATTAATTATCTCAGTGTAAATTCTAGTATACACTCAAACGTATTATAAACTCTGTAAATTTATTGGGACGAGATGAATACACAGCTCATCTGCCAATCTCACTTCTACGTAATTTTGAAGCATAGTGCACTATTTTTTCGTAATCTCAAAGAAAAGAGTAGTATTATTTTTGATATAATTGTAGATTATAAACTTAAACAAAACCAGAATTTCGTGCAATTAAAACGAAAAAAATTCATGGCTGACTGGACTAGTAGCTTCGAGTAGTTGTTACATCTAACAGCAAAAGGGCATTACGATACATCAGAGACCTATTGCAGCATATATGAGCGTGGGAAAGTAAATTTGTGGACGTCTGTCCCGCCTTCTAAGGGTTAGAATGTCTTTTGTCCATCCGACATAGTTGTTTGCAGAAGGCAACAGTTTGTGAACTCTTGGGCCTAAAAATTTTTTTGTGACGTGAGTTATGTGGTTTGTTCAAAATTTTTGGTGCTTCTTGCTTGATGATTCATCGAAGGTGCAGATCGATGGTGTGGATGTGAGATACAGACATGATCCGAAATAAAAACAACAGTTCGAAGGGCTTGTCATAAAATCTAGTAGAAATTTCATTACATAAATAAATTTATCTAAAACATAGTTGAGAATCACTAATCTGTTCTGAGACATTTCAAAATCAAGAAATGCTGAGAAACTGCACTTCCTAACAACACTTCGTATTTCAAACTGATAATATATCTTATATTTAAAAGGTAACAAATCATCAAACAACTTTTTTAGTGTGCAGAGATATTACAGTATTTGATGTGTATAGCTCCACCAATGAATTTACTGTTTTGTTTCTCATTTAGGAGGACTGGAGTTTTCACTCGTAATGTGTCCTGGGTCGTACGACTGTACTACACTGCTTACTGATTTATTTATTGAATTGAAGCTTAGTGTAAAATATAAAAATAAAAATAAAAAAGAACTAACAATCTGCAGATCAGGAAATTAAAGATCTGTGACACATTTACGGATCTTCAAAGCATATTTATTTTCAGGATCATTTCTGCACTTTTATTACATAACGTAAAAAGACTTACCAACCATTTTTCTTCCTATCACAATTTGCATCAAGTATCTAGGCAATCCTGTAGTATAGAGCTGGTTGTAAGGTGAAAGTTAAGGTTTTCTGGTAATGAAAGAATGTCACTAGAATATTTGTCTCTCCGTGCCTAAAATATCCGATGCATTCTTGCATCACAATACATATACCGCATTTTTTTATGAGAAAGAAGAATGTGGAAATTTTAATTTGACACCTGGTTTACACATTAACTAGCAGGTAACGTTTCGTGTTATATTTCTGGTCAGGCCAGAGAGTGTAATATTCTGCTCCCTTGGGCTTCCCACTATTAACACGCACATAAACTTCCATGTTCAAACAGCGAAATGTGCAAAGTTGCGAAACAGGAGATGCCGTCACGGTCTAACGTTATAACATAGTTTGTGGTCTTGCTGGCAATACAAGGCACTTCCATTAAGATGAATTTAGTTAGGGGTGGGGGGACACGACGACGGAAGCTACCCCTGTTGCGGAAAATAGGTAGGTGGGTGCTTCTAATCAGGACACATAGGTGTCACCTTAAACACCGTTAAGAGCAAAGAAAACATAGCACAGAAGTTATCAATATTAGTAGACCTTATCCAAGTGACCAACTTAACATAATGTGTGCGATAAAAAGCCGTAGTAGAAGGTAAATACTCTTCCCTTACTCTGACATCGCATGACAGATGAAGCTTTGGTATTTTGTGGATGTCTAAGAAGCACTTATTGAATGTAATGCATTATCTTCTCAAAGCATGAACGTGAAATGGAAGGAAGAGACATACTGAAATGGGGTACTAGGCTGTCGCAGAAGATGGCCAATGTGGAAAGAACTCCTCTGGCTTCAAATCTCAGTATGATATTATTGTAGTAGTAGTAGCTTTATTCGACCATAGATCTCTTTTTACAAGGATATAGGACATTTCAAAGTATTTACAAGTTTAGATCAATTTAAAGTAAGCTAATTCGTACACACATATATTTACAGACTTCTAGTTAGAGACAATCATTAGATTTACCCTGCTATACAATACTTTTTTTTTTTACAAATAACTTATTAAATAATGTAATGCCACACTTTTCACTCATATTCCACTGCACACACTATACACACATTGTTCCTCAACGCTTCACTCATTACACACACAAACACACACACACATACACACACACACACACAGACAGGTGATCTCTGGGCCATTTTCTGTACCGCAACTTCCCCTGCGTCAGCATCCTCCATAATGAGTGAGATGTTGAGCTCACAAAGAGGGAGAGGTGTTAGTATTGTGTTATGCATTGGGTAAGTATTTCTAGAAAGGAAAAAAGAAGGAAAAATATAAAATGAAGGTGTTATGTGAAATGTTGGATGTTCTATAATAACAATTATTATTATTTATTTGTATGACATTTTTTATCTTACACCTACTCTGTTTTATCTAAGTAATCCTTCAACGTACAAAATGTATAGCATAACAGGAACTTATTAACTGCCTTTTTAAATACATGTATTATTGCAATTTCTTTAATCTCGTTTGGTAATTTATTGTATAGTTTTATTCCTTGATGGAAAATGCTCTTTTGAGTTTTACGTTTATATTTTCTTGGTAAATGTAAGCTGACTCGATCTCTTGTTGCATGGTCATGGAAAGAGCTGTTTGTGCAGTAATTACCAATGTTATTTTTGATGTGTACAACTGACTGGTAAAGGTATTCACATGGAGCAGTTAAAATCCCCAGATTTTTGAACACATGTTTACAATGAGCTCGAGTAGTACTTTTGGTTATTATTCTTCTGGCTCTTTTCTGGAGTTTGAAAATTGTGTTTATATTTTGTGTGTTTGTTCCCCGAAAGAGAATGCCATAGCTAACAACTGAGTGTATATATGAATAATATATAACTAAAAGGCACTGCATGTTACACACTGATGATAGGATTCTAAGGGCATGACATGCTGATGACATTCCGTTTGCAACTACCTTTGTGTCTTCACATCACTTCAGCTGACAATCAATATGCATTCTCAGAAATTTTGCATTAGTTACACAGTCTATAGAGGTACCATCTACATTTAATTTAACATTGTCATTTTTCCTCTTCAGACTGAAATTCATGGCATTAGGTTTCTTTATGTTCAATGTCACTTTATTTCTTATTGACCAATCATAAACTTCCTTGAGAGTTTTAATCGCTTTTTTGGCAAAGAGTTCTCTTGTTTTCTCAGTGACCATAATATT
This sequence comes from Schistocerca serialis cubense, assembly GCF_023864345.2. Classification (NCBI taxonomy): domain Eukaryota; kingdom Metazoa; phylum Arthropoda; class Insecta; order Orthoptera; family Acrididae; genus Schistocerca; species Schistocerca serialis. The sequence continues at coordinate 423,718,284 of NC_064641.1, forward strand.
TCTGTCATCTGCAAAGAGAACTTTTTCACCATAAATAACACTCTGGGAAAGTAACTGATGTATATCAGGAACAGTATTCCTCCTAATAAGCTACCTTGTGGAACCGCTATACTAATGTATTTTGATTCTGATAAGTGTTTTACTAAATGTTTGGATCTATTTGAAATTGTGATATCCATACTCGACATACCCTATCTACCAGTCATTAGCTACCCATCTTATTCCTAATGCTTCTAATTTATTTAATGGAATCTTGTGGTCGACTGTATCAAACAACTTAGCAAGATCCAAATATATGCCTGTGACACACTCATCTTTATCAAAAGCATCAACTTTTGTCAATTCTACTATGGCTGACTCTGTATTTTTGACACTTCAGAAACGAAGCTGTGATTCGCTTCAAGGATTGTATTTATTCAGGTAATTCATTAATCTGTCTTTCATAATTGCTTCTATTATTTTTGAAAATGGTGACAGCAGGGAAATGGGCTGATAATTTTTTATTTTTAAGCATACAACTCTTGCCTGTTTTAACTGATCTAAAAATGACCCTGATGTGAAGGATTCATTTATTTTATTTGTTAAGGGGCCTTGTATAATCCCTATGCATTGTTTCAGCACATACATTGGTATTTCATCAAAGCCTACTGGCTTTTAATTTTTTGAACAGTTTTATTGACTTCATTCTCTGTGGTCGGAAGTAACATCATTGCATTTAGTGCAACATTATATACAGGTGTTATATTTGGTTTTAGGGACTTTTTGCTGTAACTTCTCTGCACTACTTGAAAAATGCTCGTTTACATACTTTGCTAAGTGTTGTGGATCATTTATTACCTTATCCCCGTCCCTTAGCAATATTTTATTCTGCCTTTGTTTGCCTCTCCACATTTCCTTTTTTATAACATCCCAGACTGCTTTGCATTTATTCTCTGCATTATATATTATTTTGTCACTAAATGACATTTTTGCAGCAATCAGCACCTTCCTATAGATCTTTTTGTATCTATGACAGAAACATAAGAATTCTGGATCTTTGCGAATCTGTTTCATGGAACTGAGGTGGTAAGTCTTTGGGAGGACTTCTTAATATCTGCTATTATCCATCAGTGTTTGTGAGATGTTGATACAGACATGCATACTTTTGGAAATGCCTTTTCAAGGCCAATTTAAACAGTGTTTAGAATTTAGAGAATTTAATATTCACATTCGTTTTCTTATACACTTCATCGCAGCATTGCTTTTCTATTTCTTTTGAAAAATCTTTGATTTTGATTTCTGATAAATATCTTTTGTAGGCTTGTAGTTTAGAGAATGATTCGAAGCCTGATTTTACTGTTGTTATTTGACAGAGATGGTCTGATAGTCCAACATCTTTTACAGCTACATCACAGTTTTCCCTGTCCATATTTGTGGCCACATGGTCAATTACTGATGCTGTCTTTGTAGTAACCCTTGTAGCACTATTGACCAACAGGGACATGCCAAAACTTTGAAGGATGTTTATGAAGGTGCTGCTGGATTCATTTATGATATTAGTGTTGATATTAATGTCCCCACACAGTATTATGCTAACCTTTGTACTTGAGACTTTATCTAGAACTTCTGTTAATTTATTGAAAAAAGTGTCCACACTACCACTGGGAGATCTATACACGCACAAAATGATTAATTTCTTGGCGATATCAAGCCCTGTTAATTTAATAGCTGATATATCAAAGTGTTTGTCTTCACTTACTGTACTGAGATCATGTCTTGATTTGTACTGTGTTCCTTTTCTGATATAAATGCATGATCCTCCACCCCTTGAAGTAGTTCTGGTGTAAGAGTTTGCCTTTTCATACAATGATAATACTACGTGTTGGATTTCTGTGTCTCTACACCAGTGCTCAGGAATACAAACAACTGTGCAGTTCAAAGACCGGAGCTCAACTTCTAATAGTTGTATTTTATTTTGTATTGATTGTATCTTTTGATGGATGATTGTTAAGTCTGTGAAATGCCCCATGTCACTCTTTCCAATAGTTTGTTTTCCTTTGTGACATCTGGTATATGTGGAGTTTTAAGTGTTAAAATCTGTTTTGTGAGTAATAGTTTCAGTATTTTTTTTAACTGCTGGAGATACTCTTTAGGCAGGGGAACCTGTTGTCTGGATTTATGCTAAAAAAGACCTACTTTTCCTACCTGTGACAACAGGTATTTGACCATGTGTGGCGTGAGATCCACCTCCTATACTTTCATGAATCAGCTATACCCATCTTCCCTTCCCTGTCCTGTATAGGTGTAGGCCATGCCTAGTGAAACCCCATCTGTTGATACCCCAACAGTAAACAGAAAACGACACAAAGATCTTATGTGCGGTGTTTGTTTTCTTGTACTGATTTAGAGATACAGTGACAGAAGAATGAATTTGTAATTACTTCGCTTTCAGAGAATTTACGTTATCAGGTGTGTTTGGTCAGATTTTTAAATGTTTATAACTCGGAAAATTTAGGCCTAGACCGCGTCTATCTAACTAGTAAACAATACGATCTGTGTTAGTTAAATACGATTTAGAAACGTTTAATTATGCTTTCATTGTCACAATAGATACTGATGTAAGTAGAGCTTCCGTTTTTAAACGAATTTTGCACTATCGAGAAAACTTGAACAGAATTTTTTGTGTTTATGTCACTGAAAATTTCGGGTTATGTCGCGATTATGGGCCTTCAGCTAAAGAACAAGGTTTTTCTAGAAAAAGCTGTGATGGGGCGCTAATATTCAGTTGTGTGGCAAGAACGGAGGCTACAGCAAGTATACAAAACAAAGAAAAAATTAAAATTGACACTATTTCCTCTTAAATAAGTTCTTTTAGCAGACGAGGAAAATACCTGTAATCTCACCCGACGGCCATCTTGGAACAAGTCCCTTGGAACAAGTCCCTCCAAGTATTTAGATCACATAATAGTATGGAAGTGAAACACATGGAAACTACAGAGGAACAAAACGGGAGCACTTAATACATTTTTATTCATTTGTGTATTTGAAACTAAGTCAGAGACTGTATCAATACATTCGCAGAATGAATTAAACGTGAATAATCGGAATTATGAAACATTACTGCGCAATCCACTATGGAAATTAGAATCAAAGTCACTGTATTTTCTGATACAAATCGTCATACATCTGATACAAAAGACATAAAATCTCTAAGCGATGCCCCCGAATACCATTCAGTTTTGCCCATTTGTCTTTACACATTTCAATGGAAAAATTAGCGTTTCTGAACACCAGGATAGCTCCAGAAAGAGCCCACAAGTTGATAGGAAGCAGCAGATGTAGTAGTGCACAATCGTTAGTATAAGAAGCATCCTAACTTGTGCATGGACTATAAAAAGTATAGAAAAGACTGCTTATGTGGCCTGCAACAAGTTGTTCTCCATCTGTATGAGATATACGCTGTACCGTGCGAGCATACACGAATGGAATGGGAAGACCGAGGGAAAAAGTCTAGTTCTATGCATGAAGTCAGAATAGGCAGCGGCGCGTGCGTCACAAGGGAAGGCCTGAGCTTGCTAGCTCGCTTAGCTCAGCAGACGAACTGAGTTTCTAAATCCGTCAACTCGTATTTGGATATTTACGTGCAAACGAGACTTGCATCTTCTACGGGAATCCGCTAATATGGAGTCTTGCTGATTACCAGCACTGCAACGAAACACTTAACTTTGCAGTCTGCTGTAATTTAAGCTGTATGTTCGACCCAAATCGTATAGCGGCTTGTTTATAGCATTCAGTCTCTTCTGTTCAACAGTCCACATTTAATACAAGATGTAGTGCCTCATGCAACCGATAATAGTTTCACATGACCTTTCTTTAACTGCGCCTAGTAGAGCCGTAAGAAATTAGTAGTATGTATATGGACATACAGTCATTGTAGTACTAGTAATTAATAAAACTCATTAACAGCGGATTCCAGTAGACGATGCAATTCTCGTCTATTCGTAAATACCCGATTATAAGTTAACAGAATTAGGAAAGAAATTCATCTGTTGAGTTGAGCGAGCGAGCAAGCTCAGGTGAACTGCATCCCACGAGAAATACGGGCCTTGCAGCGAATTAGTGATGTAACAGTAGTCGGCTTGCCCACCACACTAGCGAAACCTCGGTTCCGTACAGGGCCCACGGGAAATAAATATGTAATTGAAAAGGTATCCACTAAACATCTCAACTTTGTCGTTTTCTATCGCGACCTTGCGTGCTTTTGACACGCAGTCAAGAATTACTAACTCGTCTGAAACAATTACTCTCTCCCAGCTACAGACGGCTGCTGGCACTCGTATGATCTCCAGTGTCACGTGGTGTGACGTACTTGCCATGCGCTGGCTTCCTTGTCGGCCTCGGGAAGCACGTTCTTGTACACTACTGGCCATTAAAATTGCTACACCAAGAAGAAATGCAGATCATAAACGGGAATTCATTGGACAAATATATTATACTAGAACTGACATGTAATTACATTTTAACGCAATTTGGGTGCATAGATCCTGAGAAATCTGTACCTAGAACAACCACCTCTGGGTCCGCAGCTCGTGGTCGTGCGGTAGCGTTCTCGCTTACCACGCCCGGGTTCCCGGGTTCGATTCCCGGCGGGGTTAGGGATTTTCTCAGCCTCGTGATGACTGGGTGTTGTGTGCTGTCCTTAGGTTAGTTAGGTTTAAGTAGTTCTAAGTTCTAGTGGACTGATGACCATAGATGTTAAGTCCCATAGTGCTCAGAGCCAACCACCTCTGGCCGTAATAACGGCCTTGACACGCCTGGGAATTGAGAAACAGAGCTTGTATGGCGTGTACAGGTTCAGCCGCCCATGCAGCTTCAACACGATACCACAGTTCATCAAGAGCAATGACTGGCGTATTGTGACGAGCCAGTTGCTCGGCCACCATTGACCAGACGTTTTCAATTGGTGAGAGATCTGGAGAATGTGCTGGCCAGGGCAGCAGTCGAACACGTTCTGTATCCAAAAAGGCCCGTACAGGACGTGAAACACGCGGTCGTGCATTATCCTGCTGAAATGTAGGGTTTCGCAGGGATCGAACGAAGGGTACGCCCACGGGTCGTAACACATCTGAAATCTTACGTCCACTATTCAAACTGCCGTCGATGGGAACAAGAGGTGACCGAGACGTGTAGCCAGTGACACCCCATACCATCACGCCGGGTGATACGCCAGTATGGCGATGACGAATACACACTTCCAATGTGTGTTCACCGCGATGTCGCCAAACAAGGATGCAACCATCATGGTTCTGTAGACAGAACCTGGATTCATCCGAAAAAATGACGTTTTGCCATTCGTGCACCCAGGTTCGTCGTTGAGTACACCATCGCAGGCGCTCCTGTCTGTGATTCAGCGTCAAGGGTAACCGCAGCCATGGTCTCAGAACTGATAGTCCATGCTGCTGCAAACGTCGTCGAACTGTTCGTGCAGGTGGTTATTGTATTGCAAACGCCCCATCTGTTGACTCAGGGATCGAGAGGTGGCTGCGCGATCCGTTACAGCCATGCGGATAAGATGCATGTCATCTCGACTGCTAGTGATACGAGGCCGTTGGGATCCAGCACGGCGTTCCGTATTACCCTCCTGAACCTACCGATTCCATATTCTGCTAAAAGTAATTGGATCTCGACCAACGTGAGCAGCAATGTCGCGATACGATAAACCGCATTCGCGATAGGCCACAATCCGACCTTTATCAAAGTCGGAAACGTGCTGATACGCATTTCTCCTCCTTACACGAGGCATCACAACAACGTTTCACCAGGCAACGCCGGTCAACTGTTGTTTGTGTATAAGAAATCGGTTGGAACCTTATCTCATGTCAGGACGTTGTAGGTGTCGCCACCAGTGCCAACCTTGTGTGAATGCTCCGGAAAGCTAATCATTTGCTTATCACAGCATCTTCTTCCTGTCGGTTAAATTTCGTACCTGTAGCACGTCATCTTCGTGGTGTAGGAATTTTAATGGCCAGTAGTGTAGCAGCAATGAGGAGACGGTTGTTTTGGAAGCTAACATCGTGTGTGTGTGTGTGTGTGTGTGTGTGTGTGTGTGTGTGTGTGTGTGTGTGTGTGCACTTTGAAGATTCGCTTGGTTTCCTTCATTCGTGTGTTTACGAGAATTCAGCCTGAGTGTGCCGTCGCCAGTTACTTATCGTACAACAGGAAGAGGAAGGGAATCAGTATTACGTATCATTTATGCTCCAGGGCCATACAACGTCAAAGAGCGTGGACCGGGAGCTGTTACCGAGAAGACCACGTTATTGTGTCAGATGCTACTGTTTGTTCACGGTATTTTAAATCCAATGATTATGTGCAAGATTTATGGACAGAGCTCTTGCATATACTTTCTAGGAATCTTCCAGTGGTGCAAGTATTTATAAAGGTGCCGAAAAACAATTAAAAGAAAGCAGGGAAGACATGGTTTAGACGACAGCCAGTCTCATAAGGGTACTGGAAATGTTTGAGAACTTTACAGCCTAGAAACAGAAAGTCGATGAGTCCACGTTAACTGATTTACCGGATCTATGCCATGAAGAACTGCTTCGGCTCTGGAATTTAGTGAAAGAATTAGAGCTTAGGAACAAAAACCTCGAAACTATGATTAGTGTTTTGAAAGTTAGAGAGAGACTTGAGAGAGATCTGGGGGTCTCTCGTCACCAACTAAGGAAGATTCAATTGGCTACAAATAATCTAGTCAGTTACAAAGTGAAGAATATTCTGAAAAAGGTTTTCTCTGGAACTTAATTCAGCTGTTTGCCCTCTGGAGTGAAGCAAGCCAAGTGGAAAAGACAGGACATATGCAATACAGTGACAATTCGTGGTATCTCTTAAGTGCTACAGATTTTTGAGGAACAAACTCGACTTTTCATTCGCTGGAATTACAAATTTGAAGTGAAAGATCTCACAGTCGTTCCGTTGTTGGCTTGAAGTGTTGTCTGATATTTAAATTTGATGAAAGCGGAGGGACAGGCATCTTCGGACATCGAACGGTTGTGTTATCGTTTGACGAAGTGAAAGTCAATGGAAGTGAGATGTGATGAAATGCCGGATAGTGTTGTAAGCGCACATAGTAAAGTGCTTGTTGTTTGTTCAGGACGAAAACAGCCGGTATTTTATGACTTTGATTTTCAGGTGACAGGGTGTTCCTAAAGTCAATAGTTCCCTCGCTTCATAATGTATATTATAATGTTACCGCAGTCGTTTCTGACTTGGGCCGAAAACTCGATCTGCGCCGAACTGCGTACTGATCACGAATGTTCATGTTTCTCGCATCCACAGAACCATCCGAAAGAGGTGTTGGTATTTTCAGATGTACATCAGTTGGGTAAATTACTTCACCTCCACTTTACTGGTGACGGCATGGGAAAAAATTACAAAAATATCAATAAAGAAACTGCTATCATTAGCAACGCAGAAGGGAAACGAAGTATTTCCAAGAGATCAGGAGACACTAGCTTTCGCGGAAATCTACTCACGTGGCACCAGAGGTAATTAAAATATTCTTACACACCCAAAATTTTATTTGTGCGCGCTACCTGAATATCAAACTGGAAAGAGAATCACAGAGACACAAATCTCGTCGGTGGCACTCCTCAGCAATCAGAGGGGTCTAACGAGGTAAGTAACTGCTCTAAATATTCAACAAATAGTAAATTTTGCGTCGTAAGTACCCTTGTTTGTGACGGTGCAGTAGAGCTTCGCGCCCTCGTTCGCAGTCCTGCTTAGCCGCCGACGTCGATCCAATGGCCATGAACAGGTGATTTCTCTTCGGGACCAACCTTCATAGAATAACTTTGGTTACAACCATTATAGTTTTGTAACCTATGACTTCAGTTTAGGGCACTAAAATAATGCTGCATGTAAGTGCACAGAGTAATGAAACTGAAAAACATCCAACGAAGGGAATAACTTTTTAGATGACTTGCTGAAACCTCAGTTGAGTAGACGAAAAACGCATACAGTGTCAAACCCGAACTCGACTAATATGGGCTTTGCCACTAATCTGTATATGTGGTTCCATCAGTGTCAAAGTGCAGCAACCTCTCACAGACGGCAAGTGGCAGCACAAGCTGTGGAGGGTGTCTAAAGTGTATCGGGGTTACGCGGAAAGCACTGCAGTCGTAGTCTTACTGCGGACACGGAGCGATTTATATGACGTCCAAAGGCCGTAATCAATGGCTTTCGGGCCAAGGACGGGAGCATTCCCGAAACGGCTAAGTTTGTAAACTGATCCCGTGCCGCCATGCTTAAGGTATACCCTGCACGGCAAAATGGCGCTAGCCAAACCCGGCGCCGCAGTCATTGTGGTGTCACCACGAGCCATAGATGACGGGAAAGATGATGGCTGTGGAGATATGTACGGGCGAACAGACGTGCAACTGTTGAGGAAATGACCGCTCAGATAAAGTAAATGGCTAGTAACAATGTCTCCTCATCGACGATTTCGCGAAAATTGCTGTGCATGGGCCTCCACAGCACGCTCCTATTCCTTGGATCCATGCTAACTGCTGTTCATCGGTGACGAACGCTGGAATTTGTGAGCCAGTACCGCAACTGGAAGTCCAGCGTGTCGTGACAAGTGGCATTTTCAGATGAATCACTTTTTATGCTCCATTACATTGAAAGCAAACATCCTGCAACAATCGTTGGAAGTATCCAGGCTTGAGTAGAGAGCATTTGGGGAATGTTTTCGTGACATTCCCCGGGTCATACCGTCATTATGGAAGGTACAATATATCAACGCATCGCTCCGCATCTCTCTTTCATCTTCCACCAGGACAACGCACCTTGTCACACAGCTCGCAGTATATGTACACTCGACAGCAAAAAAGGTGGGTCACCCCTGAATTCCAACGTGTAGGCTGCACCTGAATGTATGCAACCAACGTAGCATATCTGTGTAGCACATAGTCGCAACCCTCCACAGTACAGTTGTTGTAAGATACACTATGGGTACCTCTAGAGACTACTAGAGAACACCGGTCTTTATGACAGTCCGTCCAGATGTAAAGTAACACCACGATAGTAAAGAAGACACCAGACAATCCTTAACGTTTCTAAACTAAACTTAATTACAATCAGTGACATTTCAAATGTTTGGGACAACTGGTTTTGTCTCATAAATCGTTCAGTAATCCTTAGGCACAATTAAATATTTGAGACAGTACATGGATTTATAAAGTTGTATGGCAATTGGAAACAAGTTCTTTGCTGTCTAAAAGGTTTACCCAACACATGCTGAACGTCGTTCAACGTTCAACGGAGAGTGGTTTCGCATCAACTTTACGTAATACTAAGCAGTTAAAAGAAAACGTGATTAACGGCGGCAACCACTCTACGGAAATCCCAACATTAACAGCGAATCGCAAGTAATATAATTGTTCACATTACTCATCAACAGTTACTTGTACACGAAGTTGTACTTTAAATGACATGACCAACGTCTTTGTTCTGGATCCGGATGCAAACCCAGAATTTAAAGCCATTGTTAACCAGGCAAAGCTTTGTGCCTTATCGAGACTCGATCACTAGGCAGAAAGAGACGTCAAATATTGACGTTTGCGCCAATATCAGTTATCAATTCTCAACTTGAACGTAAATGACGATAATGTTTGTACGAAAGCAGGAACCCTAACATGACGGTTATATTCTTGGTAATTAATCTCGAAAGACGTTGTGTAGTGTTGCATTGTCAAGGAATAAAGGACGCACATGTTTAAAATTGAAATGTCATCATGTAATGCTGGGGCAAGGATGCGAACCCAGCACCTAATCGGATTGTTGAATAAGTACGTAAAATCAGAATGCAGATCTCTCAGTTTGTCACCAGTAGTGGGGTTGGAACCTTAAATGACGACTGAAGTTGTATTGCTTGGCCGGGATTCGAACCCGGCGCCTACCGCCGTCGTTGTCTAACCAGGAACAGGCGAGAAATGTCCAATGTGGGTCCACCATCAGCGAGATATGCACACGTTTAACTAGAAATATGGTGACGAAAACGTCTATGCTGACTGAGAGTCGAACGCCGCACACATGCTTATGAAGACACGTTAATAATCAACTTCATATTCAGTAGTAGCTAGGAGTAGCATGTTTAGTTGCAAACCTTAAGGCCTTACTCATCGCTAGTAACGTGTTGCCTAATATCTGCGATACCATGATGTTAATTTACAAGTGGATTGACTGCCGTAAAGAGCAATGTTCTCTGGTAGTCGTGTATCATTGAGATGTAAATGAAGTGCCTCAGCAGAAAGTAATTTTCATTGTGCAGCACGTATTGTTTCAGAGACACTTAGTACATGTTATAAGTGCACAGAACTTGTATTATATACTAAGTCTATACTATTATTTGGAGAAGCTGCCGCCAAACTTGTTTACTTTTACATTCCGCTTAGTTCAAAAAAATGGTTCAAATGGGTTCAAAAAATTGTTGAAATGGCTCTGAGCACTATGGGACTTAACTGCTGTGGTCATCAGTCCCCTAGAACTTAGAACTACTTAAACCTAACTAACCTAAGGACATCACACACATCCATGCCCGAGGCAGGATTCGAACCTGCGACCGTAGCGGTCGCGCGGTTCCAGACTGAAGCGCCTAGAACCGCTCGGCCACTCCGACCGGCCGAGGTAGAGTCGTCTCTCTCATTGAGGAAGGAGGATGTTCCATCAGAGAAGCTGGCAGACGGTATGGTGGAGGATCTGCCTTGAAAGAGGCACCAGCAAGAGGGGTCCTGGCTCAGGCAGGAAGAGAGTGATCTCACAGCAGGAAGACAGGGACCTAGTGTCTAGGAGCAGAGAAAATCCCTTTCTGAACGCGATGCAGTTGCGGCGGGAGACCAACTTCCCCGGCTCCAGTGACACGATTCGCCGAAGGCTGAGGGACGCTGGACTGCATGCACGACGATCCGCCGTGAAACAAGAGCTCAGCGAAGACAACGTTTTATACCGGCTAGCATTTGCGGAGCTCCATCTGAGGGCGTCGTGGGACAACGTCATTTTCACTGATCAGAAGGTGTTTTCCACCAATAACGACGGTCCACAAATCGTTTACAGGCCGCAAAGGACTCGCCATCGTCACGAATGTGTAACCACGACGAGAAGAAGTGGCTGGCTATCTGTTACCTGCTCGGGTTGGAATTCTGCGAGAGGGGCGGGAATTCTTCACAGGATAGAAGGAAGTCCGGACAGCGCGCAGTATTCCCACATATTGGAAAATGTGATGCTTCCGTCAGTGCGAATGATGTACGCAGATGGGGACGTCATATTGCAAGAGGACCATTCTCCCATGCACAAGTCTGCATTTGTTCAGCAGCGGCTCTCCACGAATGGCGTCAACGTCATGGGCTGGCCGCCAGGGGCGGCTGATATGAACTCAATGGAAAACATGTTGGCTGAGGTCACCAGAACATTAACAGAGAACTGGCCACTAAACCAACCAACTACTGCGGACGCTCTTTGGGACTGCGTCCTGGAAGCCTGGGAGGAAGTTGCTTCGTCATGCTGTTACGTCCGACGGCTTATACATTCTATGCCAAGACGCGTGATAGAAGTACAAAATAATGAAGGATTCAGGATAAAATATTAGTTCTTAAAATGTTTTGTTATGTCTTCTTTTTCGTCATTTTTCCTCATTGGGAGCTAGTGGAAGATAGCGTGGCAACAGAGAAGATACAATATGGGTTAGCTTTCCTTTGAGTTGCCCTTTAAATTGAAATGGGTTTCTTTTGAATATACAGTTTGTTAAGTATTCTATTTTGATTTCATTTATACCCTGTCTACATACTTACAAACTAATCAGCGTAGATGGGCTCTGTCACAGTAGTTTTTGTTATTTCAAATACGTCTCTCTCTTCCCCTCCATCCATGAATACACACTCCGTCTTCCGCACAATACGCCAACGATTTCAAATTATGTTTACTCGCCGCGCGGGATTAGCCGAGCGGTCTAAGGGGCTGCAGTCATGGACTGTGAGGCTGGTCCTGGCGGAGATTCGAGACCTCCCTCGGGCATGGGTGTGTATGTTTGTCCTTTGGATAATTTAGGTTAGGTAGTGTGTAAGATTAGGGACTGATGACCTTATCAGTTAAGTCCCATAAGATTTGAACATTTGAACATTTATGTTTACTCGTTGTTAATATCTCTTCTACTCTCTCTCACACACTCTCTCTCTCTGACACTATCGCCGCAAGTGCCCTTCTATTACACTCCCCCAAAACTTTGTAAACATCTATCGGTTTCCAATGACGCTACATTTTCTCTTTTAATTGCTGCTGTCTTTGCTCTCTAGCATTCCACTCACCACCTATGAAACCGCATTCTTTGATCTCCCCTTCCCCATAAACCATTCTTCGTTCTGAGAACAGTCCTTCCTTATCCCTCGGTCCTAAGATAAAACAAACTGTGGCACACATCTAAGTAAGCAATACTTTGCAAGCATTTCACGCTTATATTTTGCACTTCTGCACTTCTATCCATTCCCAGATCCCGCCTTCTTTCCTGTTACGCGTCCCTTGACATCTGCATTTACATCTAAATGAATACTCTGCAATTTATAGTTATGTGTTTGGCAGGGGGTTCTATGATCTGGTGGGTTAATCTTGTATTGATGTGTAAAACTTGTAGGTTCACATCTCACTTCAGGCGTGGATTTTTAACACACACAAGTAGCTCTCCTTCACCCCTAGTAACGCCAAGTGCAGAACGCCAGTAAGCTCCGTAGTTCAATGTCCACAGTAAAGATAGCATCCCTTCGCTGCCGACTAGGCATTCGTTTGAGCTGTGACAGATGAGGAAACCTCGTAAGGCAGAGACTCTGTGACCAGCAAGCCGTCGTAAACTAGAAAACGTATTTAATTTAATGAACCAATGGCCATGTAAGTTCACAAGGCTCTTACTTTATTTGAAACTGAGACGTTGAAAATTGTGGTGCTGGACTGGGATTAGAATTCGATTTCACTGTGTTCCCGAAGTTTGCAAACTCTTCTAGGCGTCCTCGAAAAGCATCTATCTGGTTTTGAATCCTAGTCAGCACAAAAAAAATTCAGTATTTCATTTCAAGCCTCCGAACTACTGGTGAAAAATAGTTGCATTTTCAACGTCTCTTCGTGCATTGTCAGCTGTAAAGTGTTCTTTTCAACTCACAGCCACATGATAAGCTTTTAATCACAACATTACAAGATCAATCGTTTCCTTACATCTTTTCAAGTTCAAACATTCCTCTCCATCCTACTGGTGAAAACGGATTTGGGTTTGACGTTGTGTTCGTTGTGACCACCAACGACGACATGTTGTGGATTCAACTTCTAGCCAGAAGAGTATTTTCCATCACATCATTGAAAGTACAAACATGCCATTCCTAGCTAGTATTGGAAAAGAATTTGATAGTTAAGGTTTCTTCATGACCACGTGTGCGGGGTTTGAATTCCATTCAGCATAGAACTTTTCGTTGCCTGATGTCTAGCTAAACATGCGCCCATCTCGCTACTGGTCAACCAACAATAGCTATTTATCGTCTGTTCCTGGCTACAAAACGACGGTGCTTGATGCTGGGTTCGAATCCCAGTCAGGCAAAAACAATTCTATCGTCAATTAAGGTTCCAGCATTTCGCTATTGGTGAAAACAGTTGATATTTAACTTTTGATTTTATGAACAGTCGCGCTCAAAAGTATCCGAACGACCTGAATTGCATTTCACCTGATTCCCATTCGACCAACATAACGCAGCTGTCTAGCAGGTCCTCTAATCGCTCCATGGTACAGTCGTTTGACTATTGAAAATGGTTCCAACAAATAACCACTAGAAAACACTGCTCTGTATCGCAATAACTCAAGATGTAAAGTAATACCACGATACTACAAATATCAGGGAACACCTCATCACAGATAAGACTGTCCTTAAGGCTAGTAAGCTCACATTTATTGCAATAACTGACATACCTGAAATGTTACCACACTCAATATTACGTCAGATAGGTAATGCACGTAGTAAGTTCGGCGTATTCATGATTTCCTCTTCAAAGTAACATACCATACTTTGTTATTTAACACAAAATGTCATTAAAAATTTACGTCATTCACGAGCAGCTACTTGAGAATATGTATGAACTTCAAATGACACGACGAACCGCCTCGTTCTGCATATGGATTCAAACCCAGGTCATGCAGGCAAGGCCGCGGTGGCCGTGCGGTTCTAGTCATTTCAGTCCGGAACCGCGTGACTGCTACGGTCGCAGGTTCGAATCTTGTCTCGGGCATGGATGTGTGTGATGTTCTTAGGTCAGTTAGGTTTAAGTAGTTCTAAGTTCTAGGGGACTGATGACCTCAGTAGTTAAGACCCATAGTGCTCAGAGCCATTTTGAACCTTAGGGGTGAACCTGACACAGAAACAAAAAAGTAGCAAAAAATAATTGCATTGAAAATATAACTAAGAGAGAGCTTTCAATTTTATGTGTATATAGTAGGATAATAATATATTTTAATTTTTTGAGGAAAGCATCGAGAAGCGTGATAATAAGCAAGTAGGCGTATAACTTGTTTACAGTTATTTTCATCGGGACACATAATGCAAATATACCACTTTGAAGTGTGTTATTGCGTAATTCCAGTTATCGACAGTCTATTCGTGAGCTTGCTGGCATTCAGTGGGGTGAAACCTATCACAGAAGCAAGCAAAACTCAAATGTTTCTTGCACCATGTGCAACACATAAACGAAATCTTGCACTGACGTGTTGTCCGATATATTGCACGGAAAACATATCTGATTCATGTTGCTAAATACAGCTCTCTCAGATATCAATTTGGTAGCGTACGAAGTGTATAAAAGTATATCTTGAAATACGGTGAAAGGCTCATAGAGGTATTCGACTGAAACATAGCCATGACCAAAATTGTAACTGCGGTCGACAGCATCGTCGTCTAGCACCTTGATAACTCGAACGGTGACAGTGCTCGGCCGGTTACTTACGTTTACTGGTATCAAGGCTACAGCATGAAAACACAAAAATGTTAATAACCCGAAGATAATTAGTTCTGGAACCCATAGAAAGTAAAGCAGTCATCAGTCGCAAGAGTGGTTTGAACACCACAGTGCTTTAATAGGCACGGTCTTGTTGGAGGTGGTATGCTGTTGCTTTCATCCGACCTTTGAGTTGACTTACCAAGCCAGTTAATAGGGGAACCTACAGTTTTACGTGGCTTTCGGACCACAGTGCAACTCGGCATTTTTCACATCAACAAACACTGCCCCAGGGGAAATATGTGTAAAACGGGACATAAAAATCGTGGGACTGGTGAGGGATCGAACCTGAGACCTTCGTATCCATAGTCTAGCTTTTTCTCACCTTGCCACCATGCAGCTAACACTGTGGTTTGTGCTTGCCATTAAAATTAAGGATCTCTCGTTTGTGCCAGCGTTGCCACTTGCGTGTCCCTTAGGAGACCTTACCTTTGGGATTACCCTCGTATACGTGTGTGTAAACGCCTTCCAATGCCCACTCAAGGAAGACAAGGATACTTAGTCTAGCTTCAATATTACAAATACGCCTCAGTTTGTGGATGAACGCAGACTTAGGTTGATAATCATTCTGAATATTTATCAGTACTGCAACCATTGGTGTGAAATTAGTTTTCTACCAATGATTCCCACAGCTACAGGAACACTACTTTAATACCTCTTAAACAAAATACTTACGCAGTGCTATCAGACGAAAAGATCAACCTGACACAAACTGTGGGAAGTTTGCTTTACAACCTTCGTACCTGGATAAAGAGCTTTTCCTATTTGATATATCTGTGAACGTTGCTGCATAAGACGATTTAAGAAGAAACTAAATTCCTTCAGCTACGCCAATGTTTAAAGAAATCGTGTTAACGGCACTAAATCGTGGTTTGTAAATCGTTTACCAGCCCTACTCCGCCGCATTTCGCTGGTTCGAAGGCAAAAATCTTACAGACAAATTTCACGGAAGTAAAAGGGGTACGAAATGTCTCCCACTCGAGGGTCATGTTGTTTCACTTAAATGATTACAAAATCGGGTGAAACGAACAATGAGATTGTCAGTATAAGCACATTACTGTTGTCAATATGATGTTGCACCGCCCAGGGCTTGTAATGATAAAGGGCCCGTTTAGGTCAGGCATATTGTACACAGAAGTGGAAGAGAGAGCATCACTAAATCCTACCATCTGTATGCATTGCATAGACAGGGAAAGAACTTGTTCTTGGGCAACTACTTCTATAATGACCAAAAAGACTTAAATGATCTTCAAGCACATGTGTTCCAGCAGCGGTATGAAGAAAATGATAGTAATAATGACGGTGATAATCGAATTATCCGGTAACTTCACACTTCACAGTGGATTTTCTCGAACTAAGAAATTTCCTGAATTAGTGAAAATTGCGAAGTGGCTTCAAATCGAGGCTATGACGCCTAGAAGAGTCTTTACACCCTGCTGACATGAGAATAGCACAATCTCCACGTCAGAAGCTTGCTTCTACTTAACCATTTAATAGACTCGCGTTTTTTTCCACCGTGGCTCAAATGGTTCGAATGGCTCTGACCACTATGGGACTCAACTGCTGTGGTTATCAGTCTTTTCCACCGTGACTAGTTTAGTAAGCTAAGCACATCATCCATTACAGCACACTCCTGGGGCTGAAAAATGTGGTCACAATGGTCTGGTGGAACGAACTATCACAAGTGCAATACATGGGTTCAAGCATTTACTTTTAAGAGGCACAAACAGATTTACTTTACCTCTGGTAACCTCAAGAGAAAGCTGTCATAATCCAGAATCCTCATTAAACACGTTCCTTCATTCCAAACTGGGCAGTGCCAGTTTACGTTGGAAAATGACATAGGTGGAGGTCAGGGTAAACAGAAATATTGTCACCAGTAAAGTTACTTACACTAGAAAATTTTATTTTATTTGATGAACTGATAGCTGTCTTAAGGAACAGGGCTCTTATTTTACTTGAACTTGATTGAACCAGAGACGTTGAAAGATGATGTGGAACGAGTCATTTTAATGAAAGATTTCTTTACATACCAGTATTCAATTTCTTTACAACAATTTTTTACCCTCCCCACCCACTCTCTCTCTCTCTCTCTCTCTCTCTCTCTCTCTATCTCTCTCTCTCTCTCTCTCTCTCTCTCTCACACACACACACACACATTCACATTCTCTTTTTATTTTTATTTCTTTGTTGTGCTCGACTATCGCCGAGGCACGAAAACGTCCGTGAATGAGTGTCTTAGTTTTGAGCGCAGTTACGAAAGAAATAAAAAAACAACTATTAGAGTTACTGATTTATGATGCTTAGTAGCAATCAGTACTGAGTATTATTAGTAACTAAGCTCCAGTCCCTAAACCTAGTTACAGAAATGCGAATCAGACGCATTACGTATTCCAGGCCGTAGCAGCCGCGTCTTTGAGGCGCCAGCTGTGGTCACTTCCCAGCCCGCTGTAGGATCACATCGGTTCGTCTTCTTCCTGCTGGTAATGTAACTGAGATTTGGCAACAACGCAAGGTATGTTTGGCAACTCTGTGATCGACGAGTTACTTCCTGGTGTGCACGGAATTAAGCCCCAAAGTTCACTTGATTTCTCGTGTCGTTTCCATTGATCAACCTGAGTTGTTATCGCTTGAGATGTAACAGAAGATTGTAAAATTACGGTTTTCAGCCCAGCAAAGTCATTGAACGTGGCAATCGCAACAAATCTCGTCCTGTAAATAGCGGTTTACGAGTTCTAGCCAATTTTGGCCTCGTAAGAGGAAGGCGCAAACTATATCTATCCGCTAGTTCTGTGTTGACGTGCTGACCTGTGGAAAAGCGGCTGTTATGGCTCGCGGTTCCAGCCTCGCTGAGTGTAACGTTTTTATCCCTTCTGTGTAAGAGCTGCAAGCAGTCAGATCAAACATCGATAAGCAAATCATAAAAAAATGTTTTCAGCTCAAAGTGCAATGGTGAAAAACTTACAATGCTGCACAACAGGTAACGCCTCTTTCCGCTGCTGACAAGCAAATTTTGGGTTTCTCGGAATATGTAACTT
This sequence comes from Schistocerca serialis cubense, assembly GCF_023864345.2. Taxonomy (NCBI): domain Eukaryota; kingdom Metazoa; phylum Arthropoda; class Insecta; order Orthoptera; family Acrididae; genus Schistocerca; species Schistocerca serialis. Next base: position 423,736,373 of record NC_064641.1, read on the forward strand.
TATTTATGAAATGCCACGTTTGCATACCTGTTGAGTATGACACAGCATACCATTTAAACACAGACACAATCGAAATATAAGTGAGTAGTGTTTTACTATTTCGTGCAGATAGAGGCACGCCTGTGTACAGATACTCAGTTTTGTTAAAACAGACTTTCGTCGTAAGGTTATCGTGGGTAGTTTTATTTCATTTCTTACAATACAGTGCACAGTTTTCCTAAGGTTTCTTTTAGTGTTGTTAAAACAATGCTAAACATGAGAGAGAAATTAATCATCAACGATATATGCCAATTCTCTGATGTTATCTATAACAGTCTGACAATGCACGTGCATTTGTTGATTACATGCATGTAGAAAACTTGTTCTGAGTTAAAGCTGTCAAACAAGGTTTGAAGAAGAATAAAACGCCACTACCAGACGACAGCTAATGTAGATAATACTTTTCTATTTTGGCACGATGCGCTCTCCACATATATAATACACTCCTGGAAATGGAAAAAAGAACACATTGACACCGGTGTGTCAGACCCACCATACTTGCTCCGGACACTGCGAGAGGGCTGTACAAGCAATGATCACACGCACGGCACAGCGGACACACCAGGAACCGCGGTGTTGGCCGTCGAATGGCGCTAGCTGCGCAGCATTTGTGCACCGCCGCCGTCAGTGTCAGCCAGTTTGCCGTGGCATACGGAGCTCCATCGCAGTCTTTAACACTGGTAGCATGCCGCGACAGCGTGGACGTGAACCGTATGTGCAGTTGACGGACTTTGAGCGAGGGCGTATAGTGGGCATGCGGGAGGCCGGGTGGACGTACCGCCGAATTGCTCAACACGTGGGGCGTGAGGTCTCCACAGTACATCGATGTTGTCGCCAGTGGTCGGCGGAAGGTGCACGTGCCCGTCGACCTGGGACCGGACCGCAGCGACGCACGGATGCACGCCAAGACCGTAGGATCCTACGCAGTGCCGTAGGGGACCGCACCGCCACTTCCCAGCAAATTAGGGACACTGTTGCTCCTGGGGTATCGGCGAGGACCATTCGCAACCGTCTCCATGAAGCTGGGCTACGGTCCCGCACACCGTTAGGCCGTCTTCCGCTCACGCCCCAACATCGTGCAGCCCGCCTCCAGTGGTGTCGCTACAGGCGTGAATGGAGGGACGAATGGAGACGTGTCGTCTTCAGCGATGAGAGTCGCTTCTGCCTTGGTGCCAATGATGGTCGTATGCGTGTTTGGCGCCGTGCAGGTGAGCGCCACAATCAGGACTGCATACGACCGAGGCACACAGGGCCAACACCCGGCATCATGGTGTGGGGAGCGATCTCCTACACTGGCCGTACACCACTGGTGATCGTCGATGGGACACTGAATAGTGCACGGTACATCCAAACCGTTATCGAACCCATCGTTCTACCATTCCTAGACCGGCAAGGGAACTTGCTGTTCCAACAGGACAATGCACGTCCGCATGTATCCCGTGCCACCCAACGTGCTCTAGAAGGTGTAAGTCAACTACCCTGGCCAGCAAGATCTCCGGATCTGTCCCCCATTGAGCATGTTTGGGACTGGATGAAGCGTCGTCCCACGCGGTCTGGACGTCCAGCACGAACGCTGGTCCAACTGAGGCGCCAGGTGGAAATGGCATGGCAAGCCGTTCCACAGGACTACATCCAGCATCTCTACGATCGTCTCCATGGGAGAATAGCAGCCTGCATTGCTGCGAAAGGTGGATATACACTGTACTAGTGCCGACATTGTGCATGCTCTGTTGCCTGTGTCTATGTGCCTGTGGTTCTGTCAGTGTGATCATGTGATGTATCTGACCCCAGGAATGTGTCAATAAAGTTTCCCCTTCCTGGGACAATGAATTCACGGTGTTCTTATTTCAATTTCCAGGAGTGTACAAAAGCTTCTAGACGCATCAGCTGCCTGGCCGTCTATTAAACCTGAAAAGAACAACTTCAACAGACAACAGAACTGCGTTTAAAAAGAAATGTAGTATCGAATGTATTAGAACACGCGACGTCTTATAAACAGTGCGCGACGCTTACCGTTACGTACTGGCTGTGACGTAACTAAAGCACCAATGAAAATGAAGAACAGTTTCTCCAGAACTTTGGAATTCCACAGTGCTGTGAGATAATGCATACGGCCGGATCTAGACTTCTGAGAGACAGAGAGTTACAGCATTTCTTTTGCACTGAACGATGGTTTCAACAAACAGATAGCGCAATAGAGAAGCTCAAATGGAAAGTAACACTTCCTATTTAAATTTCTGCATCCTACACTGTTGGCAGTTGTGTGGAGGTGGCAGTTACGTTATTTTATTTCGGTGATTACAAAATAGAGTCGAATGTATGCACTTGGTAGCCAAGGCAGCTAGTTCATGGCGATACGGTCAACCAAGTAAATGAATGTACTGAACATCCTGCAAACCACTACAGGGAGCCTGTACGCCAGAATTCTCATCTTGTGTGCCACAACGGTGGTATAATAGGGAAATGAGTCGTAGAGAAGAGGGTTTTGGTGGTCTGTTGGACCGATGGTCTGATGATAATTTCATATGATGTTGGTCTCGGTTCGATTCCAACTTCTGCCGATATTTTTTGATAGGGAGAGGCATATTTTATTCTCTTCTGGCTACGCCAAGTGGAGAAGGTATAATGGCATTGTGGTCTGAAAATCACATTAAACATGATATTCCTTCTCTACCAAGTAGACGTTAAGTGGAACCACAATAAAGTAAGGAGTAGCGACGTGTAAAACTCTATCACCAGTATTCTTTCTTATACTAGTTATTTATTGCTAGTGATAAAACGAACCCTGTGTATGGTCACAGGACACTTATTTCATCTTTATTTTGAGCTTCTGTATGTCGATAAAATTGGTTCTGAACTGGTAATGCAACTCAGACCGCCCTTAACGCGGAATTTGATCCCTTCGTGACATTACAGCTCGACTACTACTTCTTGTTTGTTCAAAACTGCAGATTCCTCAACATCCCCACTTATTGCGCATGAATTTATTGGAATCCTGGCCCAGCGCTAAACTTTTCACTATGTATTATCAAGCTCTAGCATGAGAACACCTATCTGCTGGTGGATAATAACTTTTATGTTCAATGCATTTTCATTCGTTGTCAACACTAACGATATCTGACGATTTTGACTCCCAGTGAGACACAGAACTATTTGCGAGATCACTGTAAGTTCAAGGATGTTATTCCGAGCTGCTGGTGGAGAAAAATTCGGTAGGTGTCGTCTCTTTGTGTGTACTCAACAACGATATGTGTGGGGTTCGATTCCTAGTCAGCACTGAACTCTTTGTCATATTATTTCTAGTTCAAACATGCTCATATGTCGCTGCTGGTGTAACAAACCCATACTTAACGGTCCTTTTCTCTTGAATATAACAGCGATATGTGTCGGGTTGGAGTCCTGAGAAGGAAAAAATTAATGTTTCGTCTCGTAATTTCAGTTAATACATCTAGCTACTGCCGAGAAAATCCGATATGTCAAAGTTGAATGTGCTTCGATAACAATCCTGTTGCGTTCTGGGTTCGAATCCCTGTCCAACACTAAGCTTTACCTCATTGCATTTCAAGTAAGTTACTTGTGGAGAAGCAGTATTTAACATCTCTCGTAGTTCGTTAACTGGGACAATAGATGCTTGGTAGGAATTCTCGACCGTTACAAATGTTTACGTTATGTAATTTAAAGTTGATATTTGTTAACTGATACTGTCTAAAAGGGAGGTATATCACTCTCTTTATGCCTAGTCAGGAATGACTGTTAATTTCCGTCAGTCACGAAATCTTAGTTTGCATGACCTGGGTTTGAATCCATATGCAGATCAAGTCGGTTCGTCGTGTCATTTGAAGTTCATACATATCCTCCACTAGCTGGTCGTGAATAGCGTAAATTTTTAATGACATTTTGTGTTAAATAACAAGTATGGTATGTTACTTTGAAGGGGAAATCATGAAAACGACGAACTTACTACGTGCATTACCTATCTGACGTAATAATGAGAGTGCTAACATTTGACGTATGTCAGTTATTGCAATAAATGCGAGCTTACAAGCCTTAGGGGACAGTCTTATCTGTGATGAGGTGTTCCCTGATATTTTTAGTGTCGTGGTACTGCTTTACATCCTGAGTTATTGCGATACAGAGCAGTGTTTTCTAGTGGTGACTTGTGGGAACCATTTTCAATAGTCATACGATTGTATCAAGGAGCGATTAGAGGACCTGCTAGACAGCTGCGTTATGTGAGTTGCATGGGAATCAGGCGAGATGAAATCCAGCTCTTTCGGATACTTTTGAGCATGACTGTACTTAGTTAACAATCCGATTAGGTGCTGTGTTCGCATCCCTGTCACAAGCTTTATATGATGGCATTTCAATTTTAAACATGAGCATACCTTGTTCCTTGTGAGTGACACCATATTAAACGTCGTTGGGGGTAGTTCCCAGGATGGTAACTGTTATGACAGGATTTCCATTTCAGTACAAACATTTTCGTCATTTATTTTCAGGATCTGAATTGATAACTGATACTGGTGCAAACGTTTATACTTCACGTCTGTTTATGCCTAGTGATCCGGTCTCAATAAGGGACAAACAAAGCTTAACTTAGTTAGCGATAGCTATAGGCACTGGGTTTGAATCCAGGTCCAGAACGACGACGTTGGTCTTGTCATTTAAAGTTCAAATTTGTGTACACGTAGCTGTTTGTGAGTTATGTGATCGGTGATATTACTGGTGATTCGCTGTTAATGTTGAGATTTCCTTAGAGTGCTTGTCGCCATTAATCGCGTTTTTCTACTTGTTTGTCCCATATCCAGTTTCCAGAACCACTCGCCGTTGAGCGACCTTCAGCACGTGAATGGAAAACCTTTTAGAGAGCGAAAAACTTTTTTCCAATTGTCGTACAGCTTTGTAACTCCATATATATTGTCTCAAGTATTTAACTTTGACTAAGGAGTACTGTACGATATATGTAAAATAATCCGTTTTCTCAGAACTTTTGGAATGTCACTTGTTGAAATTAAGGTTAGTTTATGGGTGTTATGGGGTCTCTCATCGCTAAGAACGTGTTTTCTAATATGTTTTGTATGACGATATTAGTTGACTCTTCGACTGATAGCCATAAAGACCTTTGGTCTCTTAGTAATCTCTTGCAGTACCCATTGTGTGTGTAGTCATACGACTGTACCCCATGGGGTTTTGGTGTTTAGAGGACCTGCAACACAGCTACGTTATGTTGGTTGTATTCGGCAGTGACACACTTTTTTTGCTGTCAAGTGTACGTGTTTCGAAGAGCACCAGGATCAGTTTCGTTTCTGACCACCGAGCTCCCCTGAGTGAAACCCAGTAGACAATCTTCGGAAACACTTCGACTGGGCTGCTTACAGCATGGACCCTCCACTGATAAACGTAACGCAGCTGGCCATAGCACTGAAGTCGGCAAGGCTCCATATTCCTATTGATACCTTCCAGAATGTGACTGACTCTCTTCCTCGCAGCGTTACCGACTTCAAAATGTGGTTATTCAGCCTTTTGGCAGTTTGTTACAACAATGTGATTCGATGGTGCATATTACAAAAATATATATGTCTGTTCCACACAGTGGACCAAGCAAACGTGGTACACATTTTACTTAACATCTGTAAAGATATACTGCGGAGTAAGAAATGTCCACCTTGTACAGGGGTACGTGTGGGAAAGAAAACGGTGCGCCAAAGAAAAAATCTCAAGAAGACATGAACCATTTCAACAAAATTTTGTATTTACACATACTCTTTATTTGCATAGTTATTAATATTAAAACACTGTTAGGATAATATACCCTACTGTCCCTTAGGATGCAGGTGAGAATGAAACGAGAAAAATATTCAGTAATGTCCCATGTTGGTATCGACTCATATTAGTATCGAATTCATGGTTTTCGGTGCCTCTAGGTTCATTGCTCATCCCTAGGGGTTGGAGCGGTTTGGGCTAGGGGAAGTGAAAAAGAGATAATAATAGCTAATTATATCGAAACTTATTCGCTGATTGGGAATATGAACTTACTATCCAATTGTGATGTATGAAAATTTGTGCCAGATGGGAAATCAAATCTAGCACATATTTTCAAATGTCATAGTTGGGTGGTAAATCTATACCGAGTTGAGGAATTTGCAGTCAGTGAATAATTTTCTATTATTTCGTACAGCATGCTTGTAAGTATGCTAATTAACTGTTTTTTTCATTAGTGATAGTCCCACATAAATTGCAGCAATTTCAATACAATTTTTCGATGTAGAGGCCTTCCCGAAATCTAACCAGTTAATTTTAATGGTAGGCCTCTTCCCGGGATAAACTTGAAAACAGACACATAGTTTTGTGTACATTTTGCGTAACATACGTATATTTAAAGTTTAAGTAAATTAAACTTTCGTCTTTTGTGATACGTTAATCACATAGCTTTAGTTATCCTGCCTTCAGCATATAGCGAACAGTGGTGGTGGTTGCGTAACACGTCGAAACTTCCCAGACCTCCCTCGTGGCGAGACACACGCAATGACAGCCACACTAGACCAACAGTTGTGTGGGAACCCTCGGAATGTATCTACATGCATGATAACTGTTACAGAGTATAATATAAATGACTGGACCGAAAGGTTCTTGATCTTATACAATAAAATTCCTCTGCGCCTTTCATACTGATTACACTACCATCTTTCTTACGTCAAAAACAACCTTGTTTTTATTTTATTCATATCACATGGTACACAAAAACAGGTTACGGTGTACGTATAGACTTTCAAACTTCAATGCTTAATATATATTGCACGCTACTTAAGCTAGATATAACATATTTATATCATATTAAATACGTTTGGTGCCTATAGAATATGTTGCACATTTTCAGTTGTTAGTTTCTACCTTGATTGATTAATAGCGATTTTTGTCCACCACCCACCACAACAAATCGCATTCAGTTTGGTAATTATTTGAAAAGAGTTTATGTAATATGGTCACACTTTATAAAAAGTTTACTCCTGAAGTTATCTACGTAACTATATCACAATTGCTTCAATATCTCATTACTGTATTAACTATTAAGAACCAAGATATACCTAATAATTTTTACCCTAAGGACTAGTTTCATATAAATGTTAATCAACGTATATATTTTTTGTTTCACTTCTGAAATATGCAAGTCTCTAAACCATAGCCCAATTTCACTTAACTGCAGTACCTTCCTTGACGTAAGACACTATGTGACAAGTACCTGTGTGATAGAATGTGGAATATAAAGTGTTTTCTTTATTAAAAGTATACAGTCCATTTTTAGGCTCATACCAGAAAATCTTTCGTGATACACAATATGACATACATATCCTGTCGGTGGTTTATGCTTATGTATTTCATGACACAAATCCTCATATGATCAGCATGATGTAAACATTGTGAATTCTTGCTATGCCATACTGTATTGTTCACTTCTTTTGTTATGTTAAGTTGTCACAAATACCTTCGTAAGTGACAGGTGGGTTTTACTGTATTGGCTTATGTAACAATACCATGTTATCTTTCATTTACTTCATGTTGTATCCATTTCTTTCCCTTCGACACTGTCTTACAGTTTATACCCGTGTTCATGTGCTTTACTTCACGATAATCCACCAACGTGGTTTTCAGTTGAGGGTGAAGTCAGTCCTTTATTTGTACTTCAATATAACAAGTACTTAACATGGATTTCTGTTGAAATGTATGTTACTATCCCCATTGGCGTCTTATAATACATTTATGTGTACTATGTCATTTTAAAAATTAGTTCAGAAAAGCTATGTCATCGTGTTATATAACGCATCATGTAATATTATTGGGTTTCCGATGCTCTGTATATGGAATACTTTTCATAAAAAAGAAAAACAGCCATCGAACTGTAGTTGGTAAACTGTTATATTTTTGTAATGTGCGTCTACATAAAGACGCACGTTCAGCATTAACTGCTCCAAATAAACACTATGACCATCTGGGCATAGATATTTAGAACACTGCCGCAGCGCTCGATCCTAATAAGATGCGAAAAATATGAATGATAAAAATCTATTTTTTGTTATGCATAGTTCTAGAGACTTGATTACCGTTTACTGTTTGGTCGACGACATGATAAGAAGTGTTGTGTAGCATCGCTACGAGTTATATTTTATTTTGAGTAATGAAGTATGTAAATCATCGGACAGACTCTTCGAAAAACGTGTGACATAATGAAATACTCACGCACTCGCCAGGACATTTACTTTTAAGAACAATTGGATAGACAAGAGAAGACATTGTGGAACATCGCAACGTTCGAAAGCAATATCACATGTTAGTTTCATGTTTCTTGAATATTTGTACCTGTTTAGTAGTTTGGAGTTTTTAAGAATATATTGATAATTCATAACGATGTATTCTCCTTGCTATTCTTTTCTTTAACTAACCTGAGTGATTTTCCGATGTATGTAAGCTATGTTACAGGTCAGCTCTTTATAGCGGTGGCTTGATTGTTTTCGGGAGGCGACTAATGTGTTCAACCTCAGATTTGATAACCATTACCAAATATTCCAGTTTCGTCCATTCATTTCTTTTTTTAAAAATATTCAGTTACACTCCTGGAAATTGAAATAAGAACACCGTGAATTCATTGTCCCAGGAAGGGGAAACTTTATTGACACATTCCTGGGGTCAGATACATCACATGATCACACTGACAGAACCACAGGCACATAGACACAGGCAACAGAGCATGCACAATGTCGGCACTAGTACAGTGTATATCCACCTTTCGCAGCAATGCAGGCTGCTATTCTCCCATGGAGACGATCGTAGAGATGCTGGATGTAGTCCTGTGGAACGGCTTGCCATGCCATTTCCACCTGGCGCCTCAGTTGGACCAGCGTTCGTGCTGGACGTGCAGACCGCGTGAGACGACGCTTCATCCAGTCCCAAACATGCTCGATGGGGGACAGATCCGGAGATCTTGCTGGCCAGGGTAGTTGACTTACACCTTCTAGAGCACGTTGGGTGGCACGGGATACATGCGGACGTGCATTGTCCTGTTGGAACAGCAAGTTCCCTTGCCGGTCTAGGAATGGTAGAACGATGGGTTCGATAACGGTTTGGATGTACCGTGCACTATTCAGTGTCCCCTCGACGATCACCAGTGGTGTACGGCCAGTGTAGGAGATCGCTCCCCACACCATGATGCCGGGTGTTGGCCCTGTGTGCCTCGGTCGTATGCAGTCCTGATTGTGGCGCTCACCTGCACGGCGCCAAACACGCATACGACCATCATTGGCACCAAGGCAGACGCGACTCTCATCGCTGAAGACGACACGTCTCCATTCGTCCCTCCATTCACGCCTGTCGCGACACCACTGGAGGCGGGCTGCACGATGTTGGGGCGTGAGCGGAAGACGGCCTAACGGTGTGCGGGACCGTAGCCCAGCTTCATGGAGACGGTTGCGAATGGTCCTCGCCGATACCCCAGGAGCAACAGTGTCCCTAATTTGCTGGGAAGTGGCGGTGCGGTCCCCTACGGCACTGCGTAGGATCCTACGGTCTTGGCGTGCATCCGTGCGTCGCTGCGGTCCGGTCCCAGGTCGACGGGCACGTGCACCTTCCGCCGACCACTGGCGACAACATCGATGTACTGTGGAGACCTCACGCCCCACGTGTTGAGCAATTCGGCGGTACGTCCACCCGGCCTCCCGCATGCCCACTATACGCCCTCGCTCAAAGTCCGTCAACAGCACATACGGTTCACGTCCACGCTGTCGCGGCATGCTACCAGTGTTAAAGACTGCGATGGAGCTCCGTATGCCACGGCAAACTGGCTGACACTGACGGCGGCGGTGCACAAATGCTGCGCAGCTAGCGTCATTCGACGGCCAAAACCGCGGTTCCTGGTGTGTCCGCTGTGCCGTGCGTGTGATCATTGCTTGTACAGCCCTCTCGCAGTGTCCGGAGCAAGTATGGTGGGTCTGACACACCGGTGTTAATGTGTTCTTTTTTCCATTTCCAGGAGTGTAGATATAAATGTAAACCACACCGTAAATCAGATCACAAGCACGAGAAAGGATGGACCAGGAATTAGCGCTCAGTTTATAATATGATCACAGTGGCCTCGTTGTGTTATACCTAGATATAATTCAATCACCGGTCCACAAATTAAAGGCCCCACAGTTTCCTCAGCGCGTTTCATCAACGTAAAACATCGGCTCTTCACGTATCGCAGCACAGACTCAACGGTTATCACGGCTAAGTAGATTAATTCACAGTACACACTGCCTTCCAACCGTCACACTGAAAAGTGCACTTCCGCCAGCAGCTTCTCGCTCCCAGCTGCGCCGTGTCCTCTGGACTTACGTAGAAAAACACTGTGCGTTGCTACAGTCGGCCTCGTGTCGACAGTCTCGGCTGTCGTTCAGACCAATTGCATCGCTGCTTGGCTGCGCCATTAGCTCCGTCTCCAGATGGCGCCACTCGAGCTCCAACTTTTTTCACTGGCACATCCCAACTCCTCCTCTGCTCCATAGTGGCTGCCTCTCTGATGGCGACGGTGACCGTCTGTACTCCATCGGTAGAGTTGGTGCTGACACCGGCACTTCCTGGGATAGGCGTCCTGATAACCGAACAAGCTCGGCCGTTGCGTCAAGCTTGACCCCAGCGATGTCTTGTCAAGCACGCTACCCAAGCGACTGGGCGCTGCCTCATAGCTGAAGTTGCCACTTGAGTTCTGTCACCTCTCCCATCGCAGTTGAGTTGCTCTCAGTGACTAGCGAGTACGCTCTCCTTCTGGCGCAAGTGGAGCGCCTGAGCAACACTGGCGCAAACAGCTGAGCGAGGTGGGAATTTAACTGTGCAAAGAATTGTTGCTTCACGGCACAGAGAAAAATACAGTATTGAACCTAGGGCAGCTTTCATTGTCGTTATAAAATGACAAACTACACAGAGAACTTGTGTTGAAATCATAAGTAGGTACGCGGAACTACGATCAAATCGGAGAGGGAGTGCTGAACCAAGAGAAGCAGGTCTAGGGGACGAAAGTGGAAGAATTCAATAACTCTTACCACATGGCTGGCACAGGTGGTTTGCAGTCATAGTGCGAGATACTCATGTTCACCAAATGGACGAATCAACTTGTGTATTCGAAAAATATTTCTGTGTTCTGCTCCAAGTAACGAGTGGCTAATCTGTACTTCTACATGGCGGTATATGCCTATAAGAAGACGTGGTCAACGTACAGTCGATATTGAACCTGTTGATCTATCTTTAAGTTCAAACTAAATGGGTCACGCGCGGTGACAGCGAGACATTTTATGGCCTGGCTGGCGCCATTACACTTCAGATTTTAGTCCCAAACCTCGTAGAGGCGGTTTTCGCTGTGTCTCTAAGCCTCCGAGAAAGAATAAGACTAACTTGTTAGTGTTCGGCAGTTGCTCTCATTTTCAGTAAATTATTAACTCCTCTCAAAATGACAGCAGTCGAAATCTGCTTCTAGATATCGGTTGCTCAGTGTGTTAGGAATCATTATCATGAGGATTGTTTTCTCTCGGCAATTTCTTAATGGTTTAAATCGCTATTGAATTTTCAAGCAGCTGGAAGTAAAGTACGTAGCGACATTGTGGATACATTGGTGATTTGTTTATTACCAAAATGTCCTTAAATATTCACCTCATTACTGCTTATTGACTGAATTTTCTGATTTTTAGAGCACTGAAGGAGCGATACATTTTACTTGCTAAAAACATTCAATAGTCTCGATCGCATAAAATATTTCTTTATTAAAGACAATCGGTTTCGTCAGACTTTTTTGTCATCTTTAGGTCTGTATTTGAGATAAAAGTTTTGGTTTGGCATTATAAAAACTGGAAATAGAAGTGTACATTTACAGACCTCAAGAATCTCTTTGTCGTGTTAAGTGTTAATTTTATGTTGAACCTCACGCCAATCTGTCACATGGATAAAAGTCAGCATATTCTAAAAGGTCTCTCATAATTAAAATATTTAAAAACGTGAAGCACCTTACGCAAAAGGTCATGTATTACTGCAAAGATAACATTTGTATAGCATGTTACAGCCGCGGTAAATAATTCTCTTTTAACTTTTAAAATTAACTACTTTAGTGAGTTGCCGTTAAAAATAGGTATCAGTTGCAGAACTGTACTGTATTGGCAACTGAAACACATTTTTAATGTACTTTGCACGTTCTTATTATTGCATGCGAGAGGCGCACAAGTGCACAGGTCCACATCTGCAGGGGTGAGGATGAGGATGAAACCCGGACAGCGACAAGGTAGAACTCGCAGTGCATAGGTTCAGCAGATACCATCAAACCACAAAGTCTGTACAAATTTTCCCAAGTAGCTTATTAAAGTCTTGAGGCGTAATTATTAACAAATAGTGTATAACAGTGTAGAATGCCAATATTATATAGTGAGCCTGGTAAGACAAGAAAGAACCACAGTTTAAGCAGAACTTGTATAGAACTATCTTTTAGTTAGGCACAGTTTTACCTCAGAAACTTGCTGAAGATAGGTGCAAGACATACTCTGCTATACTGGGCTGTGCTTACATTGATGTTTTACTACAACATAGAAAAATATATAGATATTTATGACAGAGAAGTTGTCACATAAATACGAGTACGTGACCGTCCCAGACGAAAAACGTTTAGTGCATGTTATCTACAAATACGTTTTTCAGGCAGCAGCACGACTGATATCACTAAAAAAGAGCAAAGGTCAGGAAGCATTTTTTTTCGTGATGATATAATGAACACCACATTAACAGCTCACAATAAGCAACCATTTAAAGTCGTTCAAATTAAAACAGTTATTTTATGGACTTACAGCAAGAAGATTATTTGATTGTGAGCATACCTAAGGTTAAAATAAGTTCAGTCTCATTCATTCAGATCACTACGCCCACGATGGTTAAAATTAAAATGTAATGAGACATTTGGTGGAATAGAAGGTTGTGGAAGGATAAGAGTCCTGAAAATAGGTGGCGAAATGGTTCAAATGGCTCTGAGCACTATGGGACTTAACATCTATGGTCATCAGTCCCCTAGAACTTAGAACTACTTAAACCTAACTAACCTAAGGACATCACACAACACCCAGCCATCACGAGGCAGAGAAAATCCCTGACCCCGCCGGGAATCGAATCCGGGAACCCGGGCGTGGGAAGCGAGAACGCTACCGCACGACCACGAGATGCGGGCATAGGTGGCGAAGTGAAGATTTCGAAACAGTAGTGAAATGGTTCAAATGGCTCTGAGAACTATGGGACTTAACATCTGAGGTCATCAGTCCCCTATAACTTAGAACTACTTAAACCTAACTAACTTAAGGACATCACTCACACCCATGCCCGAAGCAGGATTCAAACCTGCGACCGTAGCAGTCGCGCGGTTCCGGACTGAAGCGCCTAGAAGTGCTCGGCCACCGCGGCAGCCACTTGTAGTGAGGTCACTGGTGCTGGGGGAGCTCTTCAAAGAAGAAAAGAGACTTCAAAAGTGTGATGGAAAACCTACCTGAGGTGCACTAACAGTTTTACAGTGCGTTGTGCCAATGTGCCAAGACTGAACAGGAAAACGATTACTAGAGTTAGAAATACAAAGGTCGTTCAAAAACTTTTGCACTGTCGTCTCTAATTTTTTTTATTTTTTGCAGGAGGGGAATGAATTTTTTGTGAACAATCTTCGAACATTTAGCTGTACATTGAGCGTACTCAACGTAGCCTCAATGAGCTGTGACGCATCTGGCTCAACGTTCTTTCAATGGCGTAAATGCACTTTGGTAAAATTCTGGGGATTGCCATCTACGACATCGCTTGACACAGAAAATAAGGTTTTTCTGTCAAATGTTTTATCGCGCAGGTGGTTCTTCAGATGACCAAAGAGGTAAAAATCAGACGGAGCCAAGTCCGGACTGTAGAGAGGATGGGGAACAGTTTTTCCTGATTTTCTCCGGCGTCATAAAGGCTGACTGGGTTTGGTATTGTCATGATGTAGTCTGATGAGGTGACCCTGAAGCTGTGGTCTGTGGGTCTTGATGGCACGTCGCAGCTTGTCCAATGACAAACAGTAATGGTCCCGGTGAACTGTGCAGCCAGTTTCCAAAAAGTCAATGAAAATTATACCACACTGATCCCAGAAGAAGGATGCCATCACCTTTCAGCCTCCTGTTCGTGAAAGTCATGGTTTCTTCTTCCGAGGGAACCCGGATGCCTCCACTCCATGGAATGAGTTTTGCTCTCAGGTTCGCACAAAAACAGCCATGTTTCATCCTGGGTAATGACGTCGTCAATACACTGTTTCCATTCATCAGTAAAGGTCTTCATGGGACCCTCGTCCACATTCTTCGTCATCGTTTTCATTTATCTTGTCAGTAATCTACGCACCGATTGTGCACAGATTTTTCTGTACCTTAGTGACTGTACCAGTGGTACCACACTACCCAGTGACAAACGAGTCATTTCAGCAAGCTGTCGTGTCATCACACATCTGTCATTTTGGATGATTTCATTCAATGCCGTCGATGGTCTAACGCATCGTGGATTGTCCAGTAGAGAGAAATCACCGCCTTTAAACCTCTGCAACCACCGCTGGATACTGCTGCGATCCACTGTGCCCTCCCCATAAACAGGAAGCAACTTCCTGTGAATCGCTGCGGTAGAGTCACCGCCAGTCTTAAAGAGATACTCCATCACCGACTGTGGTCACAACCTGACATCTACTTCACGGTCCATTATGGCTCACCTGTAAATAAAAGACAATACTCTTATACACCAACTAATAGTTAAATGTTCCAAGTATGTTCACAAAAAATTTCATTTTCGTCCTGCAAAAAATAAAAAATAAATTAGAGACGACTGTACAAAACTTTTTGGATGCCCTTTGTAATACAAAAATGGTTTGTGGGATTTAGCCCGTTTAGCATTTCAGTACAAATTTACTTAGAAATGTCAGTGATTTTTTTTATCATTTAAGTGGTAAATTGCCTGCCTAAAATGAATGAGCATGGGTTAATGTTGAGTTAGTGCATATTTATGCTCATGTTATTTTAATAAAGTTTATTCTGAATAACCTAGAAAGCACATTTTGGTCTTTAGTCCCTTTAGCATCATAACCATTTCTGAAAATGCTTCTTTTGTTTGATATCTTCTATATAATACGATTCAACATTATAAATACAGTCCTTGTATAACCCTAAGCATGTTAGATGATGGTAGATGCACCGTACTTCTCAGCATCATGTGCTCTGCAATATCGTATTTATCCGCCAATACCGGGCAAGCAACTTTCAATTAAAATGTGTCCACTGTAGAGGAATATACATAATGTATGTGCGAGTACAGGTAGTTGACATATGGTTGATGACTTATGGAAAGCTTTGGTCTAGCCATAATTAGATAGCCTAACAGTAAGCGGAAAATTCGGGTTCAGGTCCCTGTCCAGCAGAAATTTCCATTATCGTTTTCCATTATACAGATTCTGGTTCTCCATATTCCCCACTGCAAATACATGTCATGGATCTGTGTTACGTTATCACGATTAAACCGCTAGATCGATTTCGTTGAAATTTGTCTTCGAGACAACTTGAACCCTGAGGAAGAACATAGGCTACTTCATAAAGCAAAAAAAGAAAAGTCTAGACTTAAACGGTGGATGTAGGGACTGGAACGCCTTTCTTTTAGATCAGTGAACATAAAACATGTTAAAAATTGAAACTTCCTGGCAGATTAAAACTGTGTTCTGCAAGGTTCGCAGAAGAGCATCTGTAAAGTTTGGAAGGTAGGAGACGAGGTACTGGCAGAAGTAAAGCTGTGAGTACCGGGCGTGAGTCGTGCTTCGGTAGCTCATTTGGTAGAGCACTTGCCCGCGGAAGGCAAAGGTCCCGAGTTCGAGTCTCGGTCGGGCACACAGTTTTAATCGGCCAGGAAGTTTCATATCAGCGCACACTCTGCTGCAGAGTGAAAATCTCATTCTGTATGTTAAAAATTACTAAACTTGTTGCATGTGCGCTCCTGCCCATGCCAGTCTCAGGCATCTTTCGGCAGGAAAGCTATGGGTGTAGCGCGTCGACGTGTATTGCGTGGGGGGAGTGGCAGCCACACATCAAGAGCTACCATTCCACGAACGGGCGGACACCTGAGGGCAGCTGACGTTATTGCACGTATAAGAATGAGATACTTACTCACCATCATTCAACATAACAAAACTACCAATATACGAGTGCAACAGTGCATAACATAGTAAATTAATAAAATTAATTAGCATTGGGTGCAAAGGCTACACCTACACAATCCCCACCCACATTTCACTTCCCAGTTATCCAATGCCACAACTCAATTACGATTTCACAATATATCTCTATTATATTATTCATTTCTGTTTCATTAATGTTGTTGTATTCTCCCCCATTCTCCAGTATGCAAACAAATAAGGGACTCTCTGCAAATAGAAATACTGCTGACGTCTTACACCATCAGACAATAGTTATCAGATCACTTTTAAATCCTGATGGTCTGATAATATATACCGCACCTGGAAGCTAGGCGAAGCCCCTTCCATTTTTGTGCTCTAGGCTGCAACAGCTGTGGAAGGCAGCTGGGTACGTATCTGTGTATCTGGGTAGGTAACCGAGGTCCAACGGAGTTCACACTTCCTCATCAGGAGGATCGTCGAAAAGTGAGTAAACTGCATTACCTCGGTAGTTGTAAATCATGCACTGATGTTAATAATTGATTGTGCTTCAGAGATTGCTCAGTAAGCCTTCGACTCGCACAAATCCTACTGCCGAAAGTGCTTTAAACGTAAGCTGACTAGTGTATTGTGGAACTTAAACCGTGTAAAGCAATTACAGTTTTTCAGACTTACTCAGCAGTGTAAAAATTGTTGATGGTGGAGACAGTAACTACCCGGATGTTATTCTATTATGATAATGTGTTCCAGGAACCTTTCCTACGTAACGCAAAATTTTTCGCTCGCAGCAAGTAGTTAGGAATATGTAGTTACAACTGTGTTCGTGTGTGGACTATGTATTGCTAAATAATCCCATGACTATTTCTCGGCATTCGATGCGCCACAGAAAACAGAACTGGTAAGATGGTATTGTATGAACCAACTAGAATATTCAGTGCATTTCAAGAAACAGTATTTGCTTCGACAGTAACTGTATTCGTCAGAGAATCCGATGCTCTCGATTTGCGTAGGAGTCTCTATTTGCCACCTTCAAACTATTTGTGGTAACAGTAACTGTATTCGTCAGAGAATCCGATGCTCCCGATTTGCGTAGGAGTCTCTATTTGCCACCTTCAAACTATTTGTGGGACAGAGACAGTTTTAAATTTCATAGCGTTTCTAAGCGGGGCGGAAAGAGTCATACGGAATTTTGGGAAGTTTTGAGCGGCGATTAAAGATGGCAGTATCCAGAGCGATGTCGCTCTACAGCTGAAAAGACATGGTAGTGGGAGCACGTGGACCCGACACCTAAATTCATGGTGATGGTGCCAGGGCCGAATAATTCGAGACTAACCTCTGTCTGCAGTAAACTGGACGGGCGTGCTACAACACTAGCGATGACTAACGTCAACTGTCATATTGCTTACGTCTTTTACAGTGTGTAACGTTAAGTGCAGATACTTACAGATCTCCAGTGTGAGCTGTAATTACCGTATGACAACGATAACTGATAGTTATCCTAATACGTTAAGCGAAATTGACTTATGCTAAAAAAAACTAGTTCCAGTTTTGGCCATCAGGTGCAAATCTGGCGCTGTGAAAACAAGAAAGACGTATCAAAATGTTTCCGTATGTAATGGATTAGGAACGGTACATGGGCAGAAAAGGTCAAACCAAGTGAGAAAGGAACATTTTAACTTGAGTTCTGCCAAAGTAAAAATTATCAAGATACCATAAAAGTGAGAAAGGCTTAACATTGATTGTATTACTAACTGGCGATTATGCAATTTGTTAAATATGAGCATCGAAAATGTTAACGAGATGCTATACATACCCAGATTTGCAGCTGGTGGCCAAAATTTTAAGTATTTTTCTCCAGCATAAATGAGTTTCACACTAACGCCTTAGGTTATCTACCAAGCTTCGCCGCCATACTATAACTACAAACAACTCTCGATGTCTTTGAGTAGCTGCACTTTAATTGTGACAAACAGGTACATATGGTCAGAAATACTAATTACAGACCTTTCGGCACAGATGTATGAATGCATTGCAAGGGGTAAAGACAGAAAGTCATGTGAAGTATTTATGAACATGTTTTATGAAAACTGTCTTGAGCAGCGAATTTCGGCAGCCCACAACCAGTGGAAATATCTTACACGTTGTAGCTACAAATAGGCCGGACCTTGTCAACAACGTCAGTATATAAACTGCGTTTAGCGATCATGATGTCATTGTAGCAGATATGTTTACGAAAGTTAATAAATCAGTTAAGAAAGCTAGGAGAGTGTTTCTGGCAGACAGAGCAGGTAAGCAATTATTAGCATTTCACTTAGACAGTGAATTGACATCAATTAGTTCCAACAAGATGGAAGTAGAGGAATTATGCGCAAAGTTTAAGCAGATAGTAAATCGTGGTCTGGAGAATTATGTGCCTAGGATGAAAAAGACCCACAATGGTTTAATAACGAGATTTGGAAAATGTTGAGAAAGCTGTTGCAGTCTCGTTTCAATCGAGAGCACGCAAATGACGACAGGGAAAGATCAGTAGAGATTTGGGCGTCTTTGAAACGATCTATGCGCATACAACCACTACCACCGTCACACCTTAGCAAAAGATCTGGCAGAGAACCCGACAAAATTCAGGTAATATGTAAAATCGCTGAGTGGGTCTAAGGCATTTATCCAGTCACTTGTTATCCAGTCTACTGTGGAAGGTGAGGATAGCAAAACGAAAGCTGAAGTTTAAATTTCAGTTTCAAGAAATTGCTCATGCAGGAGAATCGCACAAATATACCATCGTTTTACCATTGCACAATCTCCCGTATGGATGACGTAGTAAAAAGCATCCCTGTCGTAGAGAAACAACGTTACTAGGTACGGATGGAATCCCAATTCAGCTTTTCAAAGAGTGCTCTGTGGCATTGGTCCCTTACTTAGCTTGGCGCAGTGGTTAGACACTGGACTCACATTCGGGAGGACGACGGTTCAATCCCGCGTCCGGCCATCCTCATTTAGGTTTTCCGTGATTTCCCTAAATCGCTCCAGGCAAATGCCGGGATGGTTCCTTTGAAAGGGCACGGCCGACTTCCTTCCCCATCCTTCCCTAATCCGATGAGACCGATGACCTCGCTGTCTGGTCTCCTTCCCCAAACAACCCCCCCCCCCCCCCCCCTTACGTAGCTTGATTTATCGTGAGTCTCTTGCCAAGCATAAAGTCTCAAACAACAGGGAAAAAACACAGAAGTGACTCCTGTGTATAAGAAGGACGAAAGAACGGACCAGCAAAATTACTGGCCAATATCCCTTACATCGGTTTGCTGAAGAATCCTTGAACATATTCTCAGTTCGAATATAACACATTTTCTTGAAACCAACAAGGTTATGTCCACGGATCATAACGGTTTTCGAAAGCATGGTACTGCGAACTATGGATAAAGGACACAGGCAGAATCCATATTTCTAGATATTCGGAAAGTGTTTGACACGGTGCCTCATTGCACGCTGTTAAAGAAGCTTACGAGCGTATGGAATAGGTTCACAGAAATGTGAGTGGCTCGAAGACTTCTTAAGTTATGTGACCCAGTATGCTGTCCTCGACGGCGAGTGTTCATCAGAGACGAGGATATCGGCAGGAGGGCACAAGGAAGTGTGTCAGGACCGGTATCACTCTCAATATACATAAATGATTTGGCAGACAGGGTGGGCAGCAATCAGCGGTAGTTTGCTGATGATTCTTTGGTGTACGGTAAGGTGTCGAGTTACTGTAGAAGAATACAAGATGACTTACACAAGATTTCGATTTGGTGTGATGAATGGCATCTAGCTTCAAATGAAGGAAAACGTAATGTAATGGGGATGAGTAGGGGAAAAAAAAAACTTAGTGTTGGGATATAGCATTAGTAGTGTCCTGCTTGACACAGTCACGTCCGTTTTGGCGTAAAGTTGTAAACCGTTGTGAAGGCGGTGTTGGGAGAACGGATGGACGACTTCGGTTTATTGGGAGACTTCTAGGAGAGTGTGGTTCATCCGTAAAGTTGACCGCATATAGGACGCTAATGCGACCTGTCCTTGAGTACTGTTCGAGTGTTTGGGATACCTACCAGATAGGGTTAAAGGAAGACATCGAAGCAGTTCAGAGGCGGACTGCTAGATTTGTTACTGGTAGGTTCGAACAACACGTAAGGCGAGGAGACGTTCTTCCGGGGAATACTATCGATAAAATTTAGAGAGTCGCCATTTCAAGTTGACTGCAGAATGATTCTGTTGCCTCCAACATACATTGCGCGTAAGGACTGCCAAGATTTTTTTTTTTTGGTCACAATCTACTGACTGGTTTGATGCAGCCCGCCACGAATTCCTTTCCTGTGCTAACCTCTTCATCTCAGAGTAGCACTTGCAACCTTCGTCCTCAATTATTTGCTTGACGTATTCCAATATCTGTCTTCCTCTACAGTTTTTGCCCTCTACAGCTCCCTCTAGTACCATGGAAGTCATTCCCTCATGTCTCAGCAGATGACCTATCATCCTGTCCCTTCTCCTTGTCAGTGTTTTCCACATATTCCTCTCCGATTCTGCGTAGAACCTCCTCATTCCTTATCTTATCAGTCCACCTAATTTTCAACATTCGTCTATAGCACCACATATCAAATGCTTCGATTCTCTTCTGTTCCGGTTTTCCCACAGTCCATGTTTCACTAACATACAACGCTGTACTCCAGACGTACATTCTCAGAAATTTCTTCCTCAAATTAAGGCCGGTATTTGATATTAGTAGACTTCTCTTGGCCAGAAATGCCTTTTTTGCCATAGAGAGTCTGCTTTTGATGTCCTCCTTGCTCCGTCCGTCATTGGTTATTTTACTGCCTAGGTAGCAGAATTCCTTAACTTCATTGACTTCGTGACCATCAATCCTGATGTTAAGTTTCTCGCTGTTCTCATTTCTACTACTTCTCATTACCTTCGTCTTTACTCTCAAACCATACTGTGTACTCATTAGACTGTTCATTCCGGTCAGCAGATCATTTAATTCTTCTTCACTTTCACTCAGGATTGCAATGCCATCAGCGAATGGTATCATTGATATCCTTTCACCTTTCCACTCCTGAACCTTTCTTTTATTTCCATCATTGCTTCCTCGATGTACAGATTGAAGAGTAGGGGCGAAAGGCTACAGCCTTGTCTTACACTCTTCTTAATACGAGCACTTCGTGCTTGATCGTCCACTCTTATTATTCCCTCTTGGTTGTTGTACATGTTGTATATGACCCGTCTCTCCCTATAGCTTACCCCTACTTTTTTCAGAATCTCGAACAGCTTGCACCATTTTATATCGTCGAACGCTTTTTCCAGGTCGACAAATCTTATGAAAGTGTCTTGATTTTTCTTTAGCCTTGCTTCCATTATTAACCGTAACGTCAGAATTGCCTCTCTCGTCCCTTTCCTTTTCCTAAAGCCAAACTGATCGTCACCTAGCGCATTCTCAATTTTCTTTTCCATTCTTCTGTATATTATTCTTGTAAGCAGCTTCGATGCATGAGCTGTTAAGCTGACTGTGCGATAATTCTCGCACTTGTCAGCTCTTGCCGTCTTCGGAATAGTGTGGATGATGCTTTTCCGAAAGTCAGATGGTATATCGCCAGACTCATATATTCTACACACCAACGTGAATAGTCGTTTTGTTGCCACTTCCCCCAATGATTTTAGAAATTCTGATGGAATGTTATCTATCCCTTCTGCCTTATTTGACCGTAAGTCCTCCAAAGCTCTTTTAAATTCCGATTCTAATACTGGATCCCCTATCTCTTCTAAATCGACTCCTGTTTCTTCTTCTATCACATCAGACAACTCTTCACCCTCATAGAGGCTTTCAATGTATTCTTTCCACCTATCTGCTCTCTCCTCTGCATTTAACAGTGGAATTCCCGTTGCACTCTTAATGTTACCACCGTTGCTTTTAATGTCACCAAAGGTTGTTTTGACTTTTCTGTATGCTGAGTCTGTCCTTCCGACAATCATATCGTTTTCGATGTCTTCACATTTTTCCTGCAGCCATTTCGTCTTAGCTTCCCTGCACTTCCTATTTATTTCATTCCTCAGCAACTTGTATTTCTGTATTCCTGATAAGATACGAGAAAATGTAAGTGCTCATGTGGAGGCAAATATACAGACGTTTTTCCATTGTTCTATTTTCGAGTGGAACAGGAAACGAAATGAATAGTATTGGTACGAGGTATCCTTCGCCACGTGCCGTAATCTGGACTGCGGAGTATTGATGTAGGTGTAGATGTAGGAATTGAATGCGTTAAATTTCAGTTGCACGATAAATTACGCAAATCTAAAAGCAGTAAATTAAACAACATTGTTAATCACAATTACGGGTAACTTAAGCTGGAACGATGACATAGATAAAGCTCTGCCTAAGGCAAACCAAACACTGTGATTTATTGGCAAAATACTTGATAACGCAACAGGTCTACTGAAGAGACTGCTTCCAGTGCCTTTATCCGCCGTCTTCAGAAATACTGCACCACAGTATGGGATCTGCATCAGACAGGATTGACGGAGGACAAAGCATGGCAGATCGTGATATATAGGAGACAATGTCACGGATATGATATGCGAATTTGAATGGCTATCGTTAAAATAAAGGCATTTTTCGTTGTGGCAGAATATCATGAAATTTCAATCACCGACTTTCTCCTCAAAGTGTAAAAATATTTTATTGGCGCCCACCTACATAGGGAGAAATGATCATCCTAATAAAGTGAGAGAAATGAGAGCTCGCACGGAAAATTTTAAGAGTTCGTTTTCCTCCGTGCTCTCTTAGAGCGTAGAGCGGTAGGGAAATAGCTTGAAGGTGGTTCGATGAACCGTTTACCAGACACTTAACTTATAATTGCATAGTAATCATGTAGACGTACGTGTAGATGAATGGACGTATCCATGTGCGGAGTTTCAACTTTGGTGTACTGCCTTCGTCATCGTCATAAGGGCTCGGCACCCTGCGTAGTGGTATATGATAAGACTGGATACGCAACGAGATCACCTCCGGTACGCATATACTCTTATTTGAAAATCAGATTTTACAATTCTGTTGTGTTCAGGTCGGTAGCTGTGCCATATTTTCGACTTGTGCTTGACGTTATCTTTCAATATGGTAACACTAGACGGTATGTTACCCGTGCTTTTTGGAACTTACGAGAGAGAGTGGACGTTCAAATCTTGCTCTGACCAGTACGTTGTTCATATCTTCCACCCAGAAAAGTCTAGCTATTGGTGGCCCTCGAGTGCTGCACCAGCACTCGACAGCCGCTACGATTAGCAATCTCTGCTGTAGAGCCGTCGTTGTTGCTCTTTGTTTCAAATTTTGCACAATGTTTACCCGCAAATCACCAAAAAGTTTGCTTCTTATTCTTACTACTACATCTTCTATGCACAATAAGAAAATCATTTGTTATCCGTCTTGGTGCTGCAACTTTAATGGCAAGAAGAGTAAATATCGTAACTTGGGAAGTCACTTTATAGACTAACACCTGACGACCAGCAGCACATATACCATTGCAACTTGGTTGTGGACAGTAATAGTAAAAGTGTAGGCATGGGAACTGTGCATAAGGTTGTAACCGTGTGCCACAGAAGCCTATCATCTTTATTCAGTGCAGATAATCTTGCGGTTCCAGCTTCAGTAATCGACCCACAACTGCAAGAGAGTATCTTTCAGTCTAAGCAAAACTGTACATTTATACTTCTATAAATTTAAGTTACATATCTACGTGTAAGGAACTGGATGTGCTGTTAAGAAGTTTGCTTGTAATATTTATGGCTAATGAGTACACCTAAATACAGTAATCATTTAGTTTCAGGGTTATTTTTTATGTACATTCTTGTGAAAAAGAGAGAGAGAGAGAGAGAGAGAGATGCTCACAATCACGCGCTTGTTGCTTGTTGAGACAAGTGATATTGCCTTATAAAGCAAAGAAGCATTTCATTGTCTCCTATTAGTGGATACAAACGTCTTCAGTTACAGCAACAAACACATCATATGATAATGATATTACAAGGAAGCATTTCTTGCTTCTGGCAGCTGATTGCCTGGCCAAAGATGAAAGGAGACTTCTCAAGATGATCAAACAAAAGGCACAAACCACAAGTTTACCACTCATAGGATGTGAACGTGGTATACACAGCCGAGCAGTCTTGAACAACGCAGATTAGTTTACGTAAGAGTACCGGAATTTTATGCAGCGGTACCGTATAATAAACTGTCCAGCAACACTAAGACGCGCGGGGTAGCCGAGCGGTGTTGGGTGACTTGCCACGGTTCAAGCGCGGCTTCCCCCCCCCCCCCCTTCCCCCCAAGTGGAGGAAGTTCGAGAATGGGTGTGTGTGCGTTGTCCTTAGCGTAAGTTATTTTTTTAAGTTAGATTAAGTGGTGTGCAAGCCTAGGGACCGATGACCTCGGCAATTTTGTTCCGTAGGAACCTACCACAAATTTCCAATTTTCCGCAACATTTTATTACTCACGGTACGTCCAGACAGGCCTGGACACAACATGAAATGTCTGTTCCCTCAAAATCATGTGAATCTTAATATAATTACGAATTATTACCTCGTTATGCAATCAGTTATTACTATTATTATTACCATTATTATAAAACAGGAATAGACTCATGGATTTATTATCAACATGTTAACTTTATTCACTACAGAAAGTAGACATTTCTAATATTAATTTTAAATGACTATGATCAAACCTTAAATATGACACCTGAGCCTGCTTAACTGCTCACAGACGGCTGATTTGTGGCCTACTCGCTCCTAAAGCAAGCCTCTTTTCTTCATAGATGAAGCTGAGTCTCTCTCTGTATTTATGTTCTAATTTCGATCGTCGTCGACAAGCCCAGTTCAACTTAATACAGGGTTGAAAGTGGAAATAATACATTCACTGTCATCCCGGAGATGGCCAGGTATTCACTGCTTATTGATAACCTAAATGTAACAGAAGCACTTCGAAAAATTTTGATTTCACTGTCTCTCTGCTTTGAAATGTGTCAGTTCCTCTTTAATCCTAAACATGAATTATTTGTCAGGTGTTTCGAATCGAGAATGGATCACGAACCCAGTCAAATTCCTTAACAATCTTCTCAAAATATTTTTTTTTAAATTCTGTACACAAGAGTATTAAATGTTCATTAATAAAATCCATCAACACTTTATTATCGTCAGTAAAAGGCCGTAGAGCTGGGGAACATCTCACACCATTCATTTTCAATTGTATCTACCCGCAAATTTAACTTACGAGGGTGAGTCAAATGAAATCCTTAAATTTGTAATAACAAATCGAAATTTCGCGCCGTTATCCTGTAAGTTGGTAAGTGTGTTACAGCGTGCAGAATGGCCTGTATGTGGCAGCATAGTGCAGATGCACACATACCGTCGCAGTATCAGTATAAAGATGGTCGCCCCACTTGCGACTTGCACCAGGGAAGAACAGCTTCCTGTTATTCGGTTTTTGCGTAGTGAAGGTGTGAAAGCTATTGAAATTCATCGACGAATGAGGGTTCGGTACAGAGATGCATGTTTGTCACAGCAGAGAGTCTACGAATGGATTAGGAAGTTCGCAAATGGTGTGACTTCAGTGGAAGATGCTCCTCGTCCAGGTCAGGCACAATGAGTTGTGACTCCACAGAACATTGCAGCAGTTGAAGCCATAGTGAAAGAAAACCGCCGAGCGACACTAAATGACATTGCAGCATGTGTACAGATTAGTTCTGGGTCAGCACAGCACACTGTGCATGATGTGCTCCAGTTCAACAAAGTGTCTGCAAGATGGGTGCCACGGCAGCTGGCTCCTGAAATGAGAAAGACGTGTTGATGCTTGTGAAGAACTTCATCGGCGCTTTGAACGAGAAGGTGATGGTTTCCTTGCGAGAATCGTTACTGGGGACGAAACCTGGGTTCACGTCCACCAACTGGAAACGAAGAGAACGAGCAAGGAATGCCGCCATTCCTCATCACCAAAACCAAAGAAGTTTCGAACAAAACCATCAGCAGGGAAGGTTATGTTGACTCTCTTTTGGGACGAAAAAGTCATTTTGGAGCATTACATGCCTAGAGCAACCACTGTCACCATTGCATCATACACAGATTTCCTAAAAAATCATCTGCGGCCTGCAATCAAATCTAAGCGACGTGGATTGCTGTCAGCAGGTGTCCTTTGGCAACGTGATAATGCAAGGCCCCACAGTGCCCGTCAACAGTTGCAACAATCACAAACCTGCATTTTGAGTGTCATCCTCATACACCATACTCACATGCATGATTTCCATAGGTTTGGACCACTCAAAGGCGCAATGGGAGGAAAGAAGTTCCGTTCTGATGAAGTGGTACGCCACGCGGTGCATGAGTTATTGCGCAGACTACCAACAGAACTTTTTTATAAAGGAATTTTAGCGTTTTGTAAGCGCTGGGGGAGATTATGTTGAAAAGTCATACAGCTTTGTACCACTTCTGCACAGTAAATAATATTTAAAAAATACTTAAGGTTTCCATTTGACTACCCCAGTATTAATAAATGTTTGGGTGAAACTTCCTGGCAGATTGTAACTGTGTGCCGGACCTAGACTCTAACTCGGGACCTTTGCCTTTCGCGGATAAGTGCTCAACTGACTGAGCTCCCCAAGCAGGACTCACAACCCTTCCTCACAGTTTTACTTCCGCCAATACCTAGTCACCTACCTTCAAAACTTAGCAGAGGCTCTCCTGCGAAACTTACGGAATTAGCACTCCTGGAAGAAAGGATACTACGGAAACATGGCTTTGTCATAGCCTGGGGGATGTTTCCAGAATAAAATTACCACTCTGCAGCGGAGTGTGCGTTGATAGGAAACATCCTGGCAAATTGAAACTTCTTCCAGGAGTTCAGTTCTACAAGTGTCGCAGGAGAACCGGTGTGAAGTTTGTGAAGTTTATATGGTAGAAGACGAGGTGCTGGTGGAAATAAACCTACGAGGAGACGTTGTGAGTCGTGCTTGGGTAGCTCAGTTGGTAGAGCACTTACCCACGATAGGCAAAGATCCCGTGTTCGAGACAAGGTCCGCCACAAGATTTACATATGTCATAAAGTTTCTTATCAGTGCACACTCCGATGCAGAGTGAAAATGTCATTCTGAAATCCTTGAATATTATCAATAAAAGTGAGAATATTTTCGTTTCTCTCTTGCATTTTTCTGTTTAGTTCATTTAAGTATACGAAAATATTGGTAAGATGTGCCAATTTAGATGCCCTTTCATCATCTGCAGATAAATCGGCATACTAATTCATCTCAACAGTTAAACCTGTAAGTACCTCGTCTCTAACTTCAAACAGTTGCTTTAAACGTTACCTCAACACGACCGACCATCGTATATCTGGAAGTAGTATCCCATTTCTTGTCACAATACGTCGAAAATCCACATATTTAGGGGCCGTGATTTTATGAAGTTCACAGCTTTTACTGCTTTGTCCACCATTATTTTCAGAGGAGATGGCAACGATTTAGTAACAGTGGCTTCTCGATTATTGAGGCAATGACCGGTTCGTAAGTTAGGATTTACTTTATATACTTAACACACCAATCCTTTCACTCGGCCTTTCATTTAACTGGTTCTGTATGTGAAAACACTAACGCAATCCTCCAACGTTAATTCATTACGGACCAAATATTCATTAGTCGGGTGAAATATTTCTTCGCTGGTTCTCGTTCGATAGATCTTTGCAATAAAAAGAAGAAAAAATCGGAGAATTACGTCCCTATCAATATACATTTTGTTGGAAGTAAGTTGTGTTGAATCCAGTATCGATGGGATAGTCGATCTGAAGTGAAATCTGATTGCTCTTTTTTTCTCCTTTAAAATGTCTTCGACCGCACTGGATATGTCACAACTCGGCAGCTAATTGCGTCAGCAGATACAAGAATTTTTGAAATTTTAGTAGCAGGTTCTGAATCAAGGACTATTTTTATCATTTCTTCACACGTTGACGTTAACGGCGTTTCTGGCATTGTGTGTGTTTTTATTAGCCTTTACGATAAGTTTGGCAACCTAATGAATAGCTCCCTGTACTTTCGGGAAAGTGCTGACGTAGTCATGAGCTTCACTTGTTGTTCACTTTGTTCCAAAACCGTCGAAAATAAATCACAAGTTTACATTACAGAGAGGAATGGTTTGTTAACTATCGTTTCAGTTTACTGGGAAGCATAGCAGCATTACTCTTTCACTAGACACAACACTCTCGGGGATTGAGCATATTTAATCACTCGTCCAAAACGTCCACTACGATAAATAATCATCACTATATTGCATTTGAACTACTTCTGTTTCTTTTTTTCGGACTAAATGCTACAACGAATTTATACATTTCGAGAAAAAAATAGTTTAGTAACACTGTAATAGAAAGTAATAGTGTATCAAAGACAATGGTTTCACTACTGCGGAGCACAGCTGCGATAAAACGAAAATGAAGTACTAAAACAATGGAAATTCTAGGATGGAAAAACAACAATGCTGTTGAACTAAAATACTGCATTGTTGTCTGACGACGATAATACAGTTAAGAAGAGGCTAAGAACTTGAAGAAATATCAAAACAGAGCAATAAAAATAATAAGAGAGCGCTACTATTGCTAAACCCAGGAATTTTCTGGAAAAGCATGTTCTACAAGTCAGGCCGTACAGAAAAGATGTGGTTCTACGGAATATTGTCACCTTCGTGGCATAGTCTGTACTGTAGTACAGGCGTGAACACAGTATTAACTTGAGCTAAACAAAATATACCAACAGTATTGAATAAATAATTAAGTTTAATTTCGATGTAAATATAACGGCTATATCCCTTAATTTCCTACAATAATATGCAAATCATCACGTCAAAACTTTCACTTCGTGTGGCACACCATTACACTGTGGCAGACATATTGCGGAACACTGCTGTAAGACACTTTGAATTTGTCATTTGTTTATTTCAAATAGATCATCACGACGATCGTGAATTTTTTCTCATTTTACAAAACGTATGGACTATCGTAAAGCTTAATGAAAATTTTTATCCACATCTTTTAATCATTAACTATGAAATAATCGCCAGCTGTCATCTATCCCATTTCATTGTAGCAATCAATGGAGCATCAAAGGTGAGTAATCAATGAACTGGCGACCACACACTGTGATAATGGACTTGGTATACAGATTTAAGATGAGTGAAAAGTAAAATTTTACGACGCGTTGCAGTACCCCAGTCATGACATTGATGACAATGTCATACAGGGTAGTTTGGAGGAAGTCTATGTGCTAAGAACCAAGATGTGCCTGTCTCCAGGATATTTTTCACATTTTTTCGATTTCTTACTTTAATCTGTAAACAGATTAGTTATCGAGCCACACATCTGAAGACAAGTCTTTGATGCACATTAAGAAAAGTTGTGGCTTTAGTATGGAAAATTACACGTTACACTATTCCCAGGCGGATTCTACTATCCCAACAAGAATGAAACTAACTGAATACCTTCCCTGTAATTCCATATTATTTTAATTTATTTAGCAGAGTACCTTGGTCTACTGAGATAAAAACACATTAAACCAAACTAATTAAAGTAAATTAGAATCAAACTAATTCAGAGTGTAAACTAACTGAATACCTTCCCTCTAATTCCATATTATCTTATGTTATTTAGAAATGTACATTAGTCACCCAGACTAAAGTATATTCAAACCAAACTAATTCCAAGTGCACAAAGTGCAACCTATTACTGCGCCTGAAGAAATGTTTAGACTATTTCTAAGGCTGTATCTTTACGAGAGGAGGTGGTGGTGTGGTCTGCTTTATCATAGGAGTCTCATTTTGTGTACCGAATGCGATGGTACGTATGTTGGTGAGACGCCCGGGGCAAATTCTGCGCCGACCACTGTGCGTATCCAGAATGAAACTCACTGACACGATGCATCTTTGCCACAACGTGCTAGTTTGTCATACCAACGGTAAGTAAAATGTCTGACATACTATTCATGGGACACGCCGACTACTCCTTTCTTGTGACGGCCCGAGCACTTTGTTTCTAATAGAGCAGTAGTCTGTAATTGCTCATAAAGCGATGTATTCCTTACTTGAGTTCTAGTAAGCCGAAAAAATTTTCAAATGCCACTTACATTGATTACCGAGGTGTTAACAGTGTTTGTTTACGACAGCCTGTATCACAAGATTTTTATAGCTGTGTTACAAAGGGGACAGATGAAAATAAATCCATCTTGATGGTGTAGCCTTAAGAATATTTTGCATCCTCTGCCTGATGATACGTAGTAGTAATTACGTTTTCGATATGCAGTTTGATCGGCAGTAGAATGAACTCAGGAAGGAAGTGGTCCGTTCCCTGTGTCAGAGGAGGCCGGAGAAGTAAACCAACCAACGCTCCCTTCTCCATTCACAAAGCCAGGTGACTGTGAAGAAGTGAGCTTTTGCTGTGTGACTGTTTCTCACTGTCTGGACTTGTGGAACCTCCTGGAGATTTGAGAAGTCAGCGTTCTAGCCTCAACCATATGGAGCTACTTGTTGCCTGCAGATCAGAAAGTCCACAGCAACGCTGGACAACGAAATACAGTAACATGAGATAAATATTGCATACGTGAAACGTGCAGCATCCTGTTCCAAACATAGTTATGTAATTCGGTTATCAGGGGATACTATCAATTTTGGGAGCAAATTTTAATTAAAAAAGATGTCACCTCCACTTCACAAAATGTAGGATTACAGGGTTAAGTCCAAGGCTAAGTAATTGCTGAGACACGCCGGCAATATCAGTTACAGCAAAACAGATGACTTCAGTCACCTTTCTTATGGAATGTTTCCGATGGGATAATGATGATTAAGACTATATACATGGAAAAGTCCAGCAGACGGCAAAAGGCATCAGATAAATTATATCCTAATCAAGAAGGAATTTATGAATCAAATAAAGTCTAGCCACTCATACCCTGGGTGTGATACAGACAGTGACCATGCTCTAGGGAAAGCAGACTATAGTAGCAGATTTAAGAAATATAAAAGAACTAACCAACACAGATGATTTGTAGAAAAACTTAAGGAAAAGCAAGTAGCTGAGGGCATGAAAGAATTGACTGAAAACCTGATAGGTAACAGGGAAGGATGGGAAGAATTAAAAGAGACAGAAATAGCTGCTAAAGGACTAGTGGGATTAAGGAAACTAGAACCGAGGAAACCACGGATGACCAAGGAAATACTAGACCTTATTGAAGAACGAAACAGGCTGAGGAAAAAAGGTTTCGATAAGTAAAAGGGAGTAAAAAAATACCATTACACAGGAATGTAGATTTGAAAAAGAAAAGTGGATGCACGACAAACACAAGGAAATTCAACAAGATCTAAGTGGAGGTCAAACTGATAGAGCCTAATTTAAAATTAAATCAATGGAGATAAAGCCAAGAACAAAAACAAATATGGTCAAGAATAAAAACGGTGACCTACTTTTCGAATTAGAGGATGTATGCGAAAGATGGAAAGAGTATACTGAGGAGCTATATGAAGGAGAAGATATTGCTAATGAGTGGGAAATTCTGGAAGAAGAGAGTAGTGTGGATATCGACATGATAGGGCCACCTATATCTAAAGAGGAATTCACCAGTGCCGCCGGCCGCTGTGGCCGTGCGGTTCTAAGCGCGTCAGTTTGGAACCGCGTGACCGCTACGGTCGCAGGTTCGAATCCTGCCTTGGGCATGGATGTGTGTGATGTCCTTAGGTTAGTTAGGTTTAAGTAGTTCTAAGTTCTAGGGGACTGATGACCTCAGTAGTTTAGTCTCATAGTGCTCAGAGCCGTTTGAACCATTTTTTTCACCAGTGCCTTGAAGGATCTAAGTAATGGCAAAGCGACAGGCACAGATAACATCCCAGCAGAAATACTGAGGAAATTCGAGAATTAACAAAAGAGTACTTATATTAAAATTATTAAAAAGTGCTATGAAGATGGAAAAGAACCACCTACAGATCTGCTTAACAGCAAACCGTAATAATAATAAAAAAAAAAAAAATATGCTCAGGACTGTGAGAACTATATACACCTGATGGAGTCAGGAAAATTTTCTGGCGAAGTAGTGTGCTGGTTGAGAAGCGTCATTCCATTACAAACACTGAATGAATATCAACAATGTAACGGTCTGTTCGCTGACTTTTTAAAATAGTTTTTATTATTTCAACTATCGAGTGAAGAAATCACGTCTCGCGGAAGAATGGTCATCATTCATGTTATCGGACACGGTGCAGCTCATAGGACCTCTCCGACAGGTTACTCTCTGATGCCCTATATACTTGTACTGCCTCAGTGCATCCTGATTGGACGAGCTGTCCCTCTTGGGAGGTGGAGCTGACGGTATTCCCTTGTTCTCTGAATTGCAGATGAGGTCTCAGTCCACGCAGACTGTGAAATTGGGTGATTTCCACCAGCGGTGTACAGTCTACTGTAAGAGCAAAGGCATCTGATCTGGTTTGCGCTTGAAAGCTGCGAGGTGCCGGGGCTAGCAGTGTATTTAACACTAAATTCTTCTAGAATCTACATATGTAAATGATGCTCTAAGCCCCCCCTATTCTAACTCCGACTTTTGCTATTACACAAGGATTAAAAAAAATACGCGAACTGACTCTAATCAACCCTGCCAGTGGAGTAGAAGAGAGTTTGGCACCTGCAATAATTTAATTTGATAAATAAGTTAAATAAACGAAGGTTTCATTAGCGTAGTGAGGAATGATAGGGTTGCTCTACCGATTAACAGAATGAAAGTTCTGTCCAAAATAACAATATAATTTATTAAGACTAAACACAAAATAATAAACAAAAACACATGAAACATTTACAATACATCAAATTGGCTCAAATTGGATACTCAAACAAACGCTGTGAATGTGAAGTTGTCCCTAAACTAGATTGTGAGGATTATGACGAAGTGGTATGTGGAGCCAATTCCTTGCAACTCAAATCTTAAGAGAAAACACATAGCCAACCCAACGTTAATTGCTGCTACCCAAGACAGAACAAAGTTAGAAAAAGACGAACAGGCGCACTCTGCTGAGCTCTGATTATCACCTAGGAAAATCCCTGTCTGCTGGTGCTGCGGACATACCTTACCAATCTGTCTTCTTAACTGCAAGAACACGATTTGGCGTACCGGAGGGGATGGCTGGTTGCTTCGACATCCTCGACCGAAAGGCGAGAGACGACTACCCACAAGAGCACCCATACAGGCCGAACACACAACATTCCCGCCCCCACGACAGTGGCCGTGGTTAAACGCTCCAATCAGCAACTCGAAAACCGGCGGAAAATTCCACTCCATTGCCGGAAAACTACCATTCCACCAATGGAGATTCTTGGCGCCAATTTCTGCGCTGATTTTGCTACGTCACCGAGCTATGCCCTGAGCAAGCCAATCACAGTTACTATTTTGCAGAAAGCGCGGGAATTTTCCCGCCACAACTGCCTGGGTACACAAGTCATTCCCACGCCTCGCTGGTAGCCCGCCAGAAAGTGTTTTCGCTAAGTTTCTGCGAAGTAACGGAACCTCTAGCCCAGCCGCTACTTCAGACCCCTCCGGGCGTGTCTTTTGACAATGTCGGCGGCTGCAAAGCATTCACTCAACTTCCTCACACCCGTCGGCTTAACCCTTTCCAGATCAGCAGAGCCCGCCTGTCAATGGGCCACCCGGGTGACGAGAGACGCTGCGTGGGAAGTCCGCGTGTGAAGGAATAGCGACTTTTCACTGCATGCAATTAGAGAGTAATATCGTAAGATAGAAATATGAGAGGGGGCTCATGCCAGCTCTCACAGCCCCTACGCCATTTTAGATTGTAATTGGTGAGCGGTTGGCTCACTTAGGAGCAAGGTAGTGAGTCAATCGCCCAAGAACAATCTCGCAAACTGGCTGCACATGCTGCACTCTATAAAGAAAATCACTGCAACTGAAAAATGCAGCTCATAGAGGGAGGATTATTTATGATGTAGCCAACTTCACCTTCTTAATATGGAACACTAACACCCGCATCACACATCCATATCCAGGGAGCCCCTTCCAAACACCGATTCACACAGACATTCACTCTCTAAATATGGCCTGGGCATGTGAGCCAAATATGGAGGAATTTATTCTTTACAATCAGAGTTGGAGTGCTCCGCAATTAAATGCCCAAGATGTTACAACAATTTTAATCATTAAACTAGCCTGAACTCACTCACACATGATACTATTTAAGTTAACAATCTCTTTGTGAGCTTTCAGAATCTAATTACAACCTTCGATTCATTCTGTCTCCCTGCAGCAAGAATAACCTTTACAAAATGTTCCCTGAACTGATGGTCCATTCACAATGACAGTGGTGGTATCTGCTTCAGTTTATGGGGACTTCAGGGACACTGTTTGCATACACACAACAATAAATACAAAATACAAAAAAAAAACATGGTGTGGAGAACAATACAGTAATTAGTATTCAGAATTACAGTGTAAAACACAAACACATACAAGGTATAACATACATTACAAAAACAACACTAGAGAAAGAAATCTAAGAAAAAAAACAAGGTTCATGGGGCATCAAGTTGTGTGTGCACATTGCACAAAGTTCACGACTGTGCTGAGAATGAGGCACTAAATCACATTGTTAGAAATATTCGAAGCACTTCACAAAGTCCACAGTACTGACATCACATAGGGCTAAACGTCGGGTGTTGTTGCTACGTCGTTGCAACGGCAATAGGGTGTGCTGGAGCATCTGCAGTACTCTGTTGAGATTGCACCAAGACACACGCATATGATCACGGCAGTACGGTAGGAAGACACAGTGATAGGCTCTCCTCACGTCGATTAATTGTCTTTGAGGTCTACTTGTTGGGATACATCACTAGTCTAGGTCTCTTCTCTCGCTGGACAGTACTTTACGTTTCCCAATATTGCAGTTCGACGAGGGATGATGGCACATGGAGTGACTCCACAAGTGTGTGAGGTCATCCATACAGGATCGAACTAGGAGCGACGATTGCTAAAACTGCTCTCTAATAGAGAGGAGAAGTTATAAATGAGACCATACATTTGTTAGTGTGGCACGATACTGCTTTGTGTATGCAGATCGGCCAATGCTAGTGAGTTGTAAAAACCCAAACAGGTGAGTACATAGCATCCCTTTCTGTCCTGAGGCACATGAGACGCAGGTTCTGACACGATATGTGA
Source organism: Schistocerca serialis cubense (assembly GCF_023864345.2). Lineage (NCBI taxonomy): Eukaryota > Metazoa > Arthropoda > Insecta > Orthoptera > Acrididae > Schistocerca > Schistocerca serialis. Next base: position 423,771,863 of record NC_064641.1, read on the forward strand.
TCTTCGTGTACTCACGACAACGTGGTCTGCCGCAGGGAATCCCTCCAAATGGCTGCCGCATCCGGAGAGCTAGCAGGCTGTCGCGTGTGGGCCGCATGTCAGTGTCCAGCCTCACTTTCGCTTGTGGCCCGGCGAGGATCCCGCCTAATCCCTCAGGTATACGGCCCGGTGACTGTCAGCTTGCAGGACCGGACGCTCGCCTTCTTGCAGGTAGCCGAGGACTACTTGTTTTTGCGCTGGCTGGCCTCTGCATTGCCACGATACCCGTCATCTGCACAGTTCCGACAAAAATCTTATGCCTAATTTTTTCCCATGACCTTCTATGTTATAATAAATTTACATAATGACACATTGAAGGTCTGTCATTTCAGACACTATTATTTTACTTTTATAGTTATTGATCTATGGCTATCAGTATAACAAAATCTTGGTGTATCAAATTTAGACATGGAAATAATTTATCTTGATATTTGTGTAGAGACCGGTCTCACTACTGTACATGGTGTGTGATGCTACACTGGATGAACATCTAAATGTGCGGGCCTGCACTAATATTACTATTAATTATATAGATCGACAGTAGACATGCTCAAGAATTAACTACCATTTGCCAACGATCTACATTCTATGTCTTTTGAATAAATTATGTTATTATGCAGGTCGAAGTTTTACTGAGCTTATAAAGAACAAGCAACTATTCTACGTTCGCTCGCCGGTCGTCCCTCCATCTTGGGTCTGTGATTTGATGACCTGAAAAATAACATCCCAACAGGCGCGCGCCAAACACTTGTGGTAGAAAACCCCCACAATAGTAATCTAGTTATTGTTAAATCCTACAGTTTAACTTATCCTAGTATATCGTATCTTTTTGTTTTTGTTTACCTTATACAATACTCTTACATAATTCCTGTTACGTTGAGATGTCTCGCTGCTCGCCGCTATTGACGACAGTTATGTGCGCGCCGTACGACATGACCTCCGAGTTTTCATTACGCCTCACTGAAACTCCAGAGACTGGGTTAGCCATGGCTATACACGACAATAAATTTATAGTTGCAACTTCCTTCTCTATGTGACGCGGGTTTCGCGATCAAAGCACACCTTTCCAGAGGCAATGTAATATGACCACGCCAGGACTGGTTCCTGTTGCGGATTCAGTCGCCCAACACACGCCAGCTACACAGTATGTCACGAATATCCAAGTATAAGTCCCTGGTTATTCATCTGTGACAGTCACGAGCAGCACGCTAAATCCCCAACCAGCACATTGGCATGGTAAGCTTTATGCCCGCATTTCTATCGTCTAGGGCACCATTGGAGTCAAACGCTCACTGGTTCACCCCGACTTGCAAGACAACGATGCTGGCGCAGCTCTGCAAAAACTATACTGCCCATATTCATCTTCGAAATCACGCAATATACCACAATCTTGCAGTGCACTGACGCGTGCCTGCAAGCATTGGTATGAACGTCTCAAGAACTGGTTGTGGCCGCTATGGAGCGTATCACGACTTCTCAGAACGCTTCTAAGAGCACGTTCTTGTATGCGCCCGTTTGTGCGACATCACGTCACTCATCTTTATCCCTTAACATGGACACCAGATAGGAAAGGACAAAAACATTGCTCATGGAAAGGTAGTGCCTCTTATCGCAACGACACAGGAGATCGCGAACATAGACAAAAAAAGTTAACAGCAGTAAATTCTTATGCGAGAAAACGCAGCGTGCTAATACTTTAACAATCTTAATCTATTAATGCAACGATTATTGTTCCCCGAAGAAAGGTTCATATATTTGCCTATTCTACTATCTACACCACTTAAACTACTATTATTCCACGAACTTCTTTGTGTGAGAGAAGTGGTGGAGTCCTATGGACTAGCGTCAATCCCTTCTTAGAATCCCCCTCCTCTGACGTGCATTAGGATTTGGAGGTCTAATTTCAATCGCTTGGTTCTCCTGTTGTCCTTGATTTCGCTCTCTCCAATTACGGTCGCTTTGACGTTCGTCATTCCTCCTGTCCCAGATTGCTTGTCTAGATTGACCCTGTTCCCTGACGTTCTGGTTTCCGTATCTCTGGTTTCCATAACCTTGAATAGCGTATCCTTGATTTTCGTAACCCTGGTTTCCTAACTGACCAGTGCGATTATGCGATCTGTTGTTGGCTTCCCTTGCTGGCCCGTGGTATTTGTTATTTTGCGCCTTCTTCCTGGCCTTTGCGTCTTGTTTATCGAAGACTACTTCGAGTTCGCGCAATAGACTCTTGAATGCATCTATGTCAGATCCACACTTCCCGACAAGTGTCTGTTGATACCTAACTGGCAATTTGGAAAAGTAAAATTTAATGATTTCTCCGTTGCTATATGGACTATCTAAAAACTGATTCTTCTTGAGTAAATCATCAAAAAATTTGGTTGCGCTCCTATGCCCGGACGCTTCCAGTTCAGGACAAAATATTATTTCCTCTTTAATCCTATCTTGCGTTTCCTTTGACCAGTAGGTCCGCAGGAATGCTCCAACAAATTCCTGATAAGTCCGACACGTCGCTGCCACGCCCCGCATCTTTTCCGCGGCTTGGCCTTCGATGTGTCCACATACGAATTCTAATTTGGCCTGGGTTGGCCATGACGACGGTAATGAATTTGTAAATTGCATCACCCAGCTCTTAGGATGCATCGAACCTCCATTATCTTTGAATTTCTGTAGTTTTAGAATCGACAGGAAGTGATTGTGATGAAAATTCTGTCCGATCCTCGCACTGGTGTTGTCACTCGTTTCCGATACCTGCACGTCTGCTGAGTGTCCTGATCTATCTTGCTGATAACTGTGATGTGCTACGTCTGTATCACAGTGGAAGTGGCATTCAGCATTCACTCTTCTAAGTGGGCTGCAATTATTGGAGCTATTACTCGCTGTTTCTGCGTGTGCATTGTTCGTTCCGCACGCTGTCACTGGGCTAGAGCACGGCGGGCTTTTCCTCGGAGACACAATCCTGTGTACTCCATCATTGGTATCCGAACGCGCAGTGCTCGTGTGCTCGTTTCGCTCTAGTTTTGCTATCCGACTCTCTACTTCTTTCATTCGTTTCGTGATGTTCGTAACCGCGATATTACCTTGAGTCTTTAAGGCCGCTAGGGATTTGGAATGGACTTGTGTCGCACGTCGCAAGCGCCCTGCGAGTTGAGAAGTTACTCTTGCGATTTTCATTGCCCCTGTTGCTGCAGTTTTGGCTAGGCCTGCTACTTTTTGTGCTACCATTGACATTTGTTTTGCTTCTCCACATTCTTTCTTTGTTGTTAATAATTCCCCACGAATTTCCCCTATATGCGAAATTATTGCCTCCGTGTCCTTCTTACGCTGTTCATCAGCTTCTTCTTTCTCCTTCTTACGTTTTTTCTCAGCTTCTTCCTTCTCCTTCTTACGTTGTTTCTCATCTTCTTCCTTCTCCTTCTTACGTTGTTTCTCATCTTCTTCCTTCTCCTTCTTACATTGTTCATCAGCTTCTTCTTTCATTGATCGTAGGAAGATCAGTATTGGGTTTACGTCATCTTTTTTATCCTCTTCAAACATGGGCGATGTAACTCTGGACACCTGGGCGCTAGAGCTCTGACGTGACCGAGCTGGCCTCTGTCTGCACTCGTTCGTTTGACTATAAACTTCTGCTACCATCCCGACCTGTGTGCCTGTCTCTGTTGCATCCTCCAATTCACTATCATAATCACGGTCGCGACGTTGCTCTAAGATCGCGTCCAAATCACCTTTCTCATCAATGACCCTGTCGTCCTGTGCTGCTAAAAATGTGCCCATCTCATCTCCGAACCTATCCTCGTCAGTAACCAGCCTCTTATCCATTATGCTATCCTCTTCTGTTTTAGTTTCGCTCGATAATAGTCGTGCCTTACTCTCGTGATCATTCATGAAAAAAAAAATTTATCTAAAATTCACAATAAAAATCATCTACTCCCAATATTTTTCCACATAGACATAAAATTTCAACAACGCCGATCCAACGCTGTAACTACAAGCACGATTTGTTGTGGTACAGAAACTGCACACAAACCAAACAAAGTGTGATGAGGTACGGACACCACATCAAAGAAACACAAAAAAACAATGAACACACAAAAAATATATACACTGAAAACAAAAACTGTAATCATGTGCCGCTAATAAAAACTAATCGTGGAACTACAAGAAAAAGAACTTGGGTACTAATCATAAAAATAGTAGAGAAAAAAAAAAATTTGAATCTTCCTACAAAGAATACTGTTTGTTAATCGGTGATTCACAAGAAAGATCCGAGGCTAAGGGTCGCCATTTTATGCGAAGTGCCGGGGCTAGCAGTGTATTTAACACTAAATACTTCTAGAATCTACATATGTAAATGATGCTCTAAGCTCCCCCCCCCCCCTATTCTAACTCCGACTTTTGCTGTTGCACAAGGATTTAAAAAAATACGCGAACTGACTCTAATCAACCCTGCCAGTGGAGTAGAAGAGAGTTTGGCACCTGCAATAATGTAATTTGATAAATAAGTTAAATAAACGAAGGTTCCATTAGCATAGTGAGGAATGATAGGGTTGCTCTACCGATTAACAGAATGAAAGTTCTGTCCAAAATAACAATATGATTTATTAAGACTAAACACAAAATAATAAACAAAAACACATGAAACATTTACAATACATCAAATTGGCTCAAATTGGATACTCAAACAAACGCTGTGAACGTGAAGTTGTCCCTAAACTAGATTGTGAGGATTATGACGAAGTGGTATGTGGAGCCAATTCCTTGCAACTCAAATCTTAAGAGAAAACACATAGCCAACCCAACATTAATTGCTGCTACCCAAGACAGAACAAAGTTAGAAAAAGACGAACAGGCGCGCTCTGCTGAGCTCTGATTATCACCTAGGAAAATCCCTGTCTGCTGGTGCTGCGGACATACCTTACCAATCTGTCTTCTTAACTGCAAGAACACGATTTGGCGTACCGGAGGCGATGGCTGGTTGCTTCGACGTCCTCGACCGAAAGGCGAGAGACGACTACCCACAAGAGCACCCGTACAGGCCGAACACACAACATTCCCGCCCCCACGACAGTGGCCATGGTTAAACGTTCCAATCAGCAACTCGAAAACCGGCGGAAAATTCCACTCCATTGCCGGAAAACTACCATTCCACCAATGGAGATTCTTGGCGCCAATTTCTGCGCTGATTTTGCTACGTCACCGAGCTATGCCCTGAGCAAGCCAATCACAGTTACTATTTTGCAGAAAGCGCGGGAATTTTCCCGCCACAACTGCCTGGGTACACAAGTCATTCCCACGCCTCGCTGGTAGCCCGCCAGAAAGTGTTTTCGCTAAGTTTCTGCGAAGTAACGGAACCTCTAGCCCAGCCGCTACTTCAGACCCCTCCGGGCGTGTCTTTTGACAATGTCGGCGTCTGCAAAGCATTCACTCGACTTCCTCACACCCGTCGGCTTAACCCTTTCCAGATCAGCAGTGCCCACCCGGGTGACGAGAGATGCTGCGTGGGAAGTCCACGTGTGAAGGAATAGCGACTTTTCACTGCATGCAATTAGAGAGGAAAATCGTAAGATAGAAATATGAGAGGGGGCTCATGCCACCTCTCAAAGCCTTCAGTTCCAGAATCGCGTGTATGCGTTTTTCTTTTTGTGGCATTTCCGATGATATGTTCTAGAGGTACTTTTGCATTTTTGATAGCTCTTTTCCCCAGTCTTGGTGGCTGCTCATGAGACCTTCAGAATAGTGATCTAGACACAACTTCGTAATACACATTTGAGTATGTGAGACATATTTCTCCATTTCGCTAGATCTGCCCTCTAAATGATGCACACGTTGTTTCAGCAAAGAAATTTAGTTACCTGACCCAGTTTGTAACTTCATTTCATTAAGTTCTTCAGGAACCATGCTTGTATTGAAAGCTAACTGTCGTCTCCTTTTTAGGAAAATATAAGTTAATGCAGATGAGTAGGAGAAACAAGTCTACAATATTAGAATACAGCATTAGTGTTGTGCCGCTTAACACAGTCAAGTCGATTAAATATCTAGGCGTAACGTTTCAAAACCATATGGAATGGTGTGAGTACATGATGCTAGAAGTAGGGAAGGTTTATTGAGAGACTTTTAGGGAAATGCAGTTCATCTGTAAAGGTGACCACGTACAGAAGTACCAGTGCAACCCAGTCTTGAGTACCAGGAGAGTCTTTGGGATCCCCGTATAGTCGGATCAAATGAAGACATCAAAGCAATTTAGAGGCACACTCCTAGATTTGTTACTGGTAGGTTCGATCTACTCGTGAGTATTACGGGGATACTTCGTGAACTCAAACAGGAATCCCTGGAGGGAGTTCTTCACATGAATCAGAATGGTGCTATTGCCACCAACGTGATTTTCATGTAAGGACCACGAAGATAAAATAAGACAATTTTGAGTTCGTATGGTGGCAAATTTTCTCATCGCTTCATTTGCAAGTGGAACAGGAACGAGCAATCTACAATGTACCCTCTGCCTTGCACCATACGGTAACTTGTGAAGTACGTATGTATTTAAAGACTCAAACCAGAGGTTTCAACCACTTGTAACTTATAACTGCCGTTTTTTCGACAACGGCTAGTGAAGACGCATTTCACTATTATATTTGTTGGTACGACAACTAATCTTCGCCAGCGCAAAGGAAAATAGGCTGGTGAGTTTCGGAAGGAGATGACTAGTTAGCACAACAAGAGGGATAAGCAGATGTAAGGGTCTTAATAGATTACGATCTCTTTAATTTGAACAGCCTTATAAGAGGATCATCCATATTTAAGCAGCTTTTGTAATGTGAAACAATTCTGAACCTTAGATAAATTCAAAAGCGCTAATGCAAAAACACTAATCTCTGAACGCAAAAAGAGCTTTTCTATGAGCATTTGACGAGAGGTGAACTGCAGCGTGTGTAGGTTCTGTTGCTGTCTTTAGGCTACTTCTAGTTTGAGATACGAAAACGTACTAAAAATGGTAAGAAATCACGTTATACGTAACAGCACTCCTAGTATTGGGACACGTGGAAGAGAGTTTTTAGTGGTGACACGGATAATTGGGGCATAGAATCGTAGTGTGCCTGTTGCAAACCGTGAACATGTGGATGCGTCAATAAAACAAGAGAAGTTGCTGAAAAACAGGCTTATAGGCTAGACACCAGACATATTAATAACTTGCTATGTTACTAAACCATTGCGTTTAGAGATTAAGCAGGCGTATTTGGGAGCTCATCGATCAACAATTAAATTTAAACTAAGTGTCTAAAAAGACACTTTGCTGGATACATAAAACAGTTACGTCAAAGACCCGAACTGACTTGTTTTAGTGTTATTTTGGATGGTAATCGATGTGTGGATATCCTATCTCATGTGCACACGTAACTGAAACCCGCCTACTTAAGGCCCAAATTTTATTTTCAATAGCAATGCCAAGTAGAAGTGAAAGATTTATCGTACGAAACTGCAACATCGGAAAAAAGAAATTCGTCCTATATGAATGCAGCTTAAGCGTATAACACGTAGCGATTCACCAGAAGGCTTGCAGCTACTGAAGCGAATTAGCAACTGACGACCAACTGGCCGAGCAGAAACAAGTCTAGAACAAGAGCAACTGCGACTCACAGCACGCTGAGATCAAAGGGAATTCTCGTCGCAAGCGTCTGATCGATCACCACAAACGAAGAAACCTGTTGCGAGACGTGTCATGCGTCTCTCTATGCCAATGGGCTGAACAACAGAGTACATCTACGTGCATGCCTCTTTGGGTAAGATGGGATATCATCATCCAAACTTCCAAACATTTAAAACTGAAGTAATTTCCAACCAAACATTGCACACAACATTTGAAAGCACTAGGGGATTATTATAGAACCCACAAGGGACGAAATAAGTGATGATAAAAGAGTGGCGAAACCCTGGTTCGCGATACTGAATCAAAATAATACAGCGTTAGGTTATATAGCTACATTTGGTTTTATAAACAGCGAATGTAAAAGAAACTCACACATACTAAGTACACTGATTAAAAGAACTCCGTGATTGTCTAATAAACCAAACATTTTACTGTATTTTTCCAGCCTCGAGTAAATGACGTGCTATCCTTACCAGCGTGGAGTTCTTAGAAAGCCGTCATTAAATCATCAAAGGATGTTTACAGCACTGCAGTAAAAGTATAAATGAACAACCCAGGAGAGACATTCCCACAGTGAAACAACGGCTCAATGCAGTATAAAATGCACCCCATATATTGTGCACAGTAGCTGAATACAGATCTGTTTTAAAAAGCTTCATTCTGTTTGAAAGCACTATATCTTCTACATGAATGACGATACAAACTTACACACTGAAATTAGAAGTTTACCTTGACACCAAATGTTAGTCGAAGGCAAACCTGATTGCTGGTAGGTGTCTAATTGACGTACCTCACTCACTCATTCGGCTATTAACAGAAATCACATACATACATACATATGCTGGAAATCAGAATTTCTCCACAGTTGTGCAGAGAAGCCAAAATTTCATTCTTCCGCAAGACAGACCAATACCACAACGGCAACCGCCATGTAAGAACGTTTATTTAATAATGAGCTGCCTCGACGACGGAGGAGCCGTAAGCGGTGAATGGTCTTCACTTTCCCCCCTTTTTTAAAAATTGTTTATTCCTCATCTTTATATTATACGTATACAACCCACCACTTCACATGATTAGTGGGTCCTTAAGTGTTACAATACCATTATTGTTAGCAGATAATTACAGTGTTTACAGGTGAGCTACAGTACAGTACAGTGTGTTACAATGGGCAATTTCTATTCTATATTAGTACTCTACTTAGTTCTAATGGCTACTTATGACTACACCCCTCCTGCCTGCAGCGTCACAGGTGTGTCAGTGAAGTGTATAAACCCACTGCACGGCCTTGCCCACTGAGCTAACCCCGATGAGCGCGCCCCTGACACTACGCAGGCCAACGATTACTTTAATCGCTGCAAATTCCTATTTTTGTTTCCTATTTCTAAGTCCTACTAACTAAGATTCTATCCTACGTCAAGTTCGGCGCATGTCTCAGTTCGGTTTGTTGTACCCCATCCTCCTAGTCCTGCACGTGGCGGATTCCAACTGTGTTGTAAGTCGATCTATCCATGCACAGGCGGTACTGGATCAGGGTACTGGGACACTTTTGGTTATTTGTTACTATTCACGATTTTCCCTCAGATATTCTGATAGAACTTTCCGTAGGAAGTACGTGTCATTGTTTGCAGTCGGCCGCTGTGGCCAATTGGTTCTAGGCGCTTCAGTCCGGAACCGCGCTGGTGCTACGGTCGCAGGTTCGAATCCTTCCCCGGGCATGGATGTGTGTGATGTCTGTAGGCTAGTTAGGTTTAAGTAGTTCTAAGTCAAGGGGACTGATGACCTCAGATGATTAGTCCCATAGTGCTTAGAGCCATTTGAACCATTGTTTGCATTGTTTGGTAGTTGAAGTCGTAACGCGGCTGCTACATCATTGAAAAGGGGGCACTCGTAAACCATATGGTAGCGAGTAACCTCCGATGCGCCACAGTCACACTCAGGCGTAGCCCTCCTCCCAAATCGACGTAGCTATGTCGGCTATGGCCCATGACCAGTGAGAAAGTGGAACAATCCCCGAGTTGGTTCAAAGTTCTTCATTCCTAACCGTTTGCAGCGTCTCCCCACCGCGCACTTTTTGATTTTATATGCAGTTTATGTTGATAACATTTTAAGTAACTGTATATTGCTTATTGTTGAGAGCACAAACGATAACATGTGATTCTCACTATTAGTCTCTGTAGTTGAAAAAACTTTAACTTTGTGCACCTCGACCTATGAGGTCGAGTAAAAGATTTCCTGCTGTGAACGTGTGATCTTTAATTTGCAAACTATTTTCTGGCCCGTTAGAAAGGGAACACGGTATCATTACTGTACCTAATTATGCAATTAAACGTATCCTTCTCTACTTTCATCTCTGAAATGCACTGAAAATTAGTCTTATTTACACGTACAGAAGTTACAGTACGCTTCGTTCACTGAACATATAAGATGCAGTGGTTTTTTTAACATATGAACACTATTGATTGCCACGACTAACGCGATGGCATGAAACAAAAAATGAAATTTGATTTTAATATTATTATTAGCCAGAACAGGTTTCAGCACAGCAGTCTTTGATATCACACGAGTAAAGTTTTACCACTGTGATTTACGTAAATTATTTCCGTAACTGAGACTGTAATAGCAGTTGCCCATGACCACCTGAAAATGACATAATAAAATCCACGATTCTCCTCTGACGTCTCCGGGAAGCTGAAAGAAATAATTTTAATGTACCATTACCTGATCTCTTAATTGCGAGAAAACTGCTTTCATTCATTTATAATTTGAATTTGCCGCACCAGCGGCTCCCGCGATCGCAGCACAGCTCTGCTTCATGAAAAATTCCAAATATGCTGAAAACGGCTAAAAATGTGGAATGAAATGCTGGGCAAGCTATGAATAAATTAATACAAGTATTTTTAACAAATTCTATATTCAAAAATCAACATAAATTCAAAGTAAACACCTTATTTATACTTCAGCCTCCATTGGCGTCTTCCTCGAACAATGAACAAAAGAAAAAAAAAAGAATGCTAAGCAAACATTCAAACGAGCGTCACAGGCTCTTACAACTTTAACGGCTACAAAAAGACGGAGAGAGTAACATTTAAGCCTCCCCCATTTATAATCAATTCAGAACACTAGTCTTTGTTAATTTTTTCAATTATCGCTGTCTGTTTCGATTTCCACATTCGCCGACCACAGGCGTTATTGGCAAAATATAGATACATAAATATTGCACAAACACAAAAATGAAAAATGATTATCTCCTTTTTTACAGACTCTACATAATAGACAACCGTTCTTACAGAAATGAAATAATAATAATAGTACGGGTAAATGTTTCAATTTTTCGCATATATTACACTGATTTTACAAATGTCTTGCCAGGAGACGTTATACGTTCTTTCACGTCTGGCAAAAGTTGAAATGTTCTACGGCCAGTATCATCAGCCTCTCACGGTTCCTGCCACAGCTCCTCGCCTCTTCTCCTAATCACACTCTTGACCCAACCCGAACGCCCAGAATGTACCCTGTTTTCTCAATGTTCCCTTTCTTGCCCCAGAACCATGCTGCTTGCTCTATAATTTTAATGTCCAGAGGACAGAGCCCCATTATCACTGATAGGGCCCCACCTGCAGATGTCCTGTAGGCCTCCACCGACCTTAATATCATGCTCCTCTGCCCTCTTCTCACTGACATGGCAGGCACCACTCTCGTGAGCCTGTGCGCCCAGATGCCCAAGCTGTAACCCACTATTGACGTTAATATGCTGTTATAGTTTTATCAGTTGAGGAGGAAGGTGGAATGTTTTATGACCAATGGAGATAAGATTATTGAGTACTTGCAGGGCTCTTTGGGTTATGGTTTCAATGTGCTTTCCAAAGTTTCACCTTTCACCAATGATGACTCCCAAGTAGCGTTCCTCGAGTCGCCGAAGAATTGGCGAGCCCCCAGTTCTCATTGTGGCGTTCCCTACTAGTTGTCCCTTTAGCAAAAGATATGTAGACTTACTCGGTGAAATTCTCATTTTTGCATTCTGGCACCGTAGTTGTAATTTTTCCATTGCCCTTTCTATCTTTGGCTCTATATCTTCTACATCTACATCTACATACATACTCCGCAATCCACCATACGGTGCGTGGCGGAAGGTACCTTGTACCACAAGTAGCATCTTCTCTCCCTGTTCCACTCCCACAGAGAACGAGGGAAAAATGACTGCCTATATGCCTCTGTACGAGCCCTAATCTCTCTTATCTTATCTTTGTGGTCTTTCCGCGAAATATAAGTTGGCGGCAGTAAAACTGTGCTGCAGTCAGTCCCAAATGCTGGTTCTCTGAATTTCCTCAGTAGCGCTTCACGAAGAGAACACCTCCTTTCCTCTAGAGAATCCCACCCGAGTTCCTGAAGCATTTCCGTGTGATGATCAAACCTACCAGTAACAAATCTAGTAGCCCGCCTCTGAATTGCTTCTATGTCCTCCCTTTTTCCGACCTGATAGGGATCCCAAACGCTCGAGCAGTACTCAAGAATATGTCGTATTAGTGTTTTATAAGCGGTCTCCTTTACAGATGAAGCACATCTTCCCAAAATTCTACCAATGAACCGCCTTCACCACAACTGCCATTACATGCTTGTCCCATTTCATATCGCTCTGCAATCTTACGCCTAAATATTTAACCGTCGTGACTGTGTCAAGCGCTACACTACTAACGGAGTATTCAAACATTACGGGATTCTTTTACCTATTCATCTGCATTATTTTATATTTATCTATATTTAGAGTTAGCTGCCATTCTTTACACAAATCACAAATCCTGTCCAAGTCATCTTGTATCGTCCTACAGTCACTCAACGACGACACCTTCCCGTACACTACAGCATCATCAGCAAACAGCCACACATTGCTATCCACTCTATCCAAAAGATTATTTATGTAGATAGAAAACAACAGCGGACCTACCGCACTTCTCTGGGGCTCTCTAGATATGACCCTCAACTCCGACGAACACTCACCATCGAGGACAACGTACTGGGTTCTATTACTTAAGAAGTCTTCGAGCCACTAACATATTTGGGAACCAATCCCATATGCTCGTACCTTAGGAGTCTGCAGTGGGGCACAGAGTCAAACGCTTTCCGGAAGTCAAGGAATATGGCATCCGTCTGATAATACCCTTCATCCATGGTTCGCAAGATATCATGTGAAAAAAGGGCGAGTTGCGTTTCGCAGGAGCGATGCTTTCTAAAGCCGTGCTGATGCATGGACAGCAACTTCTCTGTCTCAAGGAAATTCATTATATTCGAACTGAGATTATGTTCGAGAATCCTGCAACAAACCGATGTTAAGGATATTGGTCTGTAATTTTGAGGATCGGTCCTTTTACCCTTCTTACATACAGGCGTCACCTGCGCTTTTTTCCAGTCGCTCGGGACTTTACGTCGGGCGAGAGATTCGCGATAAGTGCAAACTAAGTAAGGAGCCAATGCAGTAGAGTACTCTCTGTAAAACCGAATTGGAATCCCATCAGGACCTGGGGATTTATTTATTTTCAACCCATTCAGGTGCATCAGAACCTCAGGGATGTCTACCACTATGTCCTCCATACGGGAATCTGTACGAGACTCCTGAGTGAAAGATTTCTCAAATGCTAAATTTAAAATTTCAGCTCTCGTTTTGCTGTCTTCCGTTGCCAGGCCAGACTGATCAGTGAGTGACTGGGTGGAAGCCTTCGACCCGCTTACCGATTTTACGTAAGACTAGATTTACCTTGGGTTTTCAGCAAGATCTTTTGATAAGGTATGACGGTGGTAGTGGTTGTATGCTTCGCGCATCGCACTTTTAACGGCAGCACGAATCATTACTAACTTTTGCCTGTGCTTATTCTCCCGATCTTTCTAATACCGTGAGTGGAACTGTCTTTGCTTCCTGAGCATTCTCCGAATTGCGCAGTTAAACCACGGGGGGTTTTCCGTCCGTAATCCACGTTTTCGGCACATACTTCTCCAATGCGTGATTTACAATGTGTTTTGTTGCAACAGTGGTCGGCGTGGTAATCACTTTCTCTACTCTGTTCACCTTTTCTGGTACGGTTTCCATTCGACTTTCCTGACTTATTGTTACTATTGTTCGATCCTGGCCCACCATTGCCACATTCGCTTTGCCTGCCGTCGTCTTGTATTAAGTCTAATGAATCTATGGCGGCCATAAATTGTTTGAGATCCGTATCAGGCACATGAACAAGCTTTTCCCGAATTTAAAGTTGTAACTTGGCCTTTAATATACGCAAGACATCTCTCGGAAGCATGGGTTCGTCCCAGAATCGTGTCTTGTTTAAATGTCTTTTCGAAGACTGCCTTGCCGGGCATTAAAAGGCTTTCGGTTATAAACCTGCTATCTGAGACGTTCTTGTACACATGACGACCAGAAACGAGCTAAAAACATCTTCTCAAAGTCTGAGTATACCTGACAGTTCTCCGCAGCTTCTAATGCCCAGAGAGCTGTATCTCCGCTTATAAAAGAAATCACGAATTGTATTTTCTGTTACTCTGTCCACGAAAGAGGTAAAACTTTTTTTTATCAATATTACTGGGTGGATTGACTTTCGTTCGCCAATGAATATGTGGAACTCCCTGTGATTAATAAGCAACTCGTCTTGTTTACCTAACCAACAGGAGGAGGTAATCTGTCACCTCTAGAACCTCTTTGCTCTGCTGTAGATTATCCAGTAGTGGCTCCATAAGGGTGTCCCAGAACAGAGGGCCTAACACAGAACCCTGGGGGCATCCCTTTGTTATTGTTTTTCCCATTTTCCCGCTAGGGGATGATAGCCAGACCTTCCGAACCTTGCAGTAGCTCCTCAGAGAACCGTATAGTGGCCCTGGACACTTTTTCTCTCGCAGACAGGAGAAGAGCGAAGGCCACCACAGGTGATCGAAGGCGCCACTGATGTCCACCATGATGTCAGCTACGTACTTGGCCACCTGGGCGATCGCATCAGTTGCTGACCACCCAGGCCTAAAGCCGAACTGCCTGTTACTCATCCCGCACAGCACACGATGTGCAGCCCGTCTGTCAGCCAACAGTTTCTCTAGTAATTTTCTAAACAGGTCCAGCAAACAAATTGGTCTGTATGATTTAATTTCAACTGGGTATTTTTTGGGTCCTTTCTTTACAATTACAACGTTTGCAACTTTCCAGATTTTCAGGAATTTATGCTGTCTGAGGTACTCATGGAACAGTTCAGTGAGTGATGTTACCAGCTGAGGGGTTGCACCACCTCCCACAATGCCGTCTGGCCTGGGGCTTTCCGTCCCTTGATTTAATGTGGGCAGCCACCTCCTCTTCAGAAAATGGGTAAACTGCCCTATCAGTGATATATCTGTCAAGGTCATCATTTCTCAATTGGCGCTGGCTTTCGGTTTCCTTATCTGCACTGTCGTCAGGCAGTAGGGACTAGAGGAAGACCTCAGCAGTTTCCTGCCATGTTTCCGTCATTCTGTCCCCATTTCTGACTGTTGATATCACCATTGGAGAGCAGATCTTTTCTCTAACTAACTTGTAGAGTACTCTCCATGGATCTATAGCTAACTGATTTAGTACCTAGCTTTCCCAGCTCCATACCCTTACCACACGAAGTTCATTTTGGAAACTTTCCTTTGTCTACCGGTATTGCTGCAGCCATCTTTGCCTGTCCCACTAGACGACACTGCTCTGGTAGTGCCGCCTCAGCCTTCTGACACACTGGCACATATCCTCTAGCTCAGCTGACCATGGTGACCGAGAGGCCGCCATAGCCTTCCTCTTAGTTGGTATGGCTACCTTCACCACTCTTGTTATCGCACTCACCAGCTCTTTAGCACAATTGTTCACATCTATGTCATGGTGTGGGTCACCTTCTGGTAACGCAGGAATGTCGTACTCCCTCGCTAAGCGCTCCAAATCTGCTCTGTTGTAGTTCAACTGGCCCAGTGGCACTCCCTGTCGCCTAAAGTGAAGGTGATGGGATTGTGATCACTTGTGGTGGCATTGTCTTCAACCTTCCAACTTTTTATGATGTTGATGGCGTTTGATGTAGTTAGCATCACGTCAGTGTTTGTGCCTTGTCCCCCTTCCGCTGGGTAGGTGGGAGGGTTACCAGGCTTGCCACCACAAGTTGTAAGGCCATGATCGACTCTTCCGCTTTTCCTCCATTTGCGTCTCTTGTGCCACTATACCACAGGGAGGATTTCGCGTTTATATCTGCAGTTACAATTACTTTTCGTCCGCGAAACGCCGTGATTGTTTTTGTTAGATGGTCTAAGTGTTGCTCAATATTATCTGCGTACCGAAAGTACATATTTACGAGAGTTAATAATAATGCAGAAGATTGCATTTCCACGACGTTGCAGTGACAGTGTACTGCGAGAGAGTCGTTACCCACAATTATTTGTTTACAATTATTATTGCCGCTTTCGAGTCATCCCCACTGCTGCCAATTTGCCATGTAGCGGCTGTAAAAGGTATTTTAATAGCTTGGGAATACGGCTCCTGCAGGCAGAGCACGTCTAGTCTCATCTCCTCCACCAACTTACGCAGCTCCTGCATCACAAGTCTGCTATTGTGAGTGTTTAGTTGACCAATTGCTATTTTAGGCATTACGGGAAATATGTATGTATTCGATCATCTGGCCAGTTCTTCCGCTAGTCGAAAGCGATGCGACCATTTGCCAAGACTGATTGTGTGTAGATGTCATCAAGATCGAATTTTTGGCCTCGTCTCTCAAAAACTTTCTTAAGCAGATCCCACAGGGCTGCAAAGTCGATGGGGAGATTCATAGACTTGAACTGTATTCTGTCTACAGCCTCCATCACCGAGAAGGTGACCTTTCTGCCATATTTATGCCCCACCCGGACCACATGTCGAAAAACGTGGTCAGGGTAGCCTGCTGCTCCAACCTTTCCAACTGCATGGCGTGTTCTATATTTGGGTACACTCTAACAGGGTCAGCAGGTGGTAATCTGACCAGAGTGGCGTCTTGTGTAGCTGGAAGCACACCTGTACATGTTACTGTGTTTTCTTGGACTGGATGTTGTTCCACTGTGCGCAGTTCATTTTTCTGCGTGGCCACAGTTGGGGCCACTACCACAGGATGCCCTTGCCGCTCTAGGTCTTTTATCGGCCTATTCCCCGACTTTGGGAGGAAGGAGCTGCAATCATCGTTGGAAACTCCGTTTGTGTCCCAATGTCAATCATTTCAATTTTATGGGTGTCCGAGAGCGACCTGAAGAATTCTCTAAATTTACTTGCACTCTTAGTGTGCCTCCTCCTTTTACTCGGGGATTTTCGCTTTGGCATCCTCTTCCCGTTACTGTTTTCAACCATAATCTGTTCACGAAATAAGCCTTTGCTGAAGCATCCTGTAAGTAGGGCAATTACGACCAGTGGCTCTGCATGATCTTTTACCTCTTTCCTTGCATGGGGTACACACACCTGCGGCCTTGCAATTTTCGCGGGTATGGCTGTCCTCACTGCACCTGGTGCAGTGCTTGAGAACGTGATCCAGGTCACCACAGTTGTGGCAACGAGGAACCACGAGATAATCCCTAATATTGACCACGTGAAATCCAATATAGAGTTTGTCCATAGTCACTACTTTTTTCACATTGCTCCAGTGACCTCAGGAACGTGATGGGCGACGTCACGCTCCCAAGCCCCCGTTTTAAATCTCAACTTAAAACTCGTTTTAAACCATCTTCCATCTCTTCAAACTTTTGTCTCTTTA
Source organism: Schistocerca serialis cubense (assembly GCF_023864345.2). NCBI lineage: Eukaryota > Metazoa > Arthropoda > Insecta > Orthoptera > Acrididae > Schistocerca > Schistocerca serialis. The sequence goes on from NC_064641.1 coordinate 423,789,281, forward strand.
TTGTCTCATACAATTCCTCGTCCTTCATTAGTGTAGGTATATCATAGAAGAAAACTAAAGGATTTCTTTTCTTGGGTGACTCACATTTGACCACCTTGCTTAACTTTTGATTGTTTAGAAGATTTTCCTTGCTTCCTCAGTAGGTACAATTCCAACATTTTTACTGGGTTTCAGCTTATTAATCTTAATTTTATCTTTAATAGGATTAACAATATTTGTAGAAACAGGATTAACAATAGTTGTAAAAAGTTCTTGTACTTTTTTGATGTCTTGGCCAGGCAGGGTCCTAAGGAAGACCGCCGTGTCTGGCCGCTTGGTTACTTTTAATATCGTGTATTTAGTGGTCTGCGGATTGGGTGTCACATGAGCGACCACTCCCGCCCAGTTCTTAGTCGGTTGTTTTCACAGTCTCTCGTTTCCTTTCTCCAGTACTTCAACGTGGCCTTTGAGTTTGGTATTGGCAATAGCCCATGCAGCCAACTCGTTTTTAATAGTTAACAGAGCCGCTTGACTGATTTTCCGATTTTTAATATTCTGCGCTAAGAGCAGCATGAACCTAGTATGCCTCTGTGTAACATTGTCATCAGTCGCCTGTCCCAGCTCGTCCTGTAGAGAGGGATCAGACATCATAGATGCCCGTGAAGGTGCACTCACATCACTCGTTTCTATTTCAGCCAGCATGGGTTAACGAGTGATAAAACGTTGAGAGCCCGTCTCTTACCACAGACCGGCTCCTCTGGCATGGGGAGGGGGACAGATGCAGCTCGCCCACCGGCTTCACTCCTAGGCCAAGAGCACTCCCAAGCTGCCGGGTTTAGCACGCCGTCGCCAACGTACTGGTCCCCCTCGCTGGCCCCGTTATCAATGATTTCACCCAGCACTCCTCAGCAAGTACACCTCGCACTCTGGAGACGCCGATGCACTCCTATCCCTTGCCGCCTACTAGCCCGAGCTTCCACCTCTCGGCGAGGACCCACTCCTACTCAGTTGGTGGGCCGGTCTCCCAGTTGTTCAGCATTCTCTACATCTAAATCTACATCTACATTTCTACTCCGCAAGCCACCCAACGGTGTGTGGCGGAGGGCACTTTACGTGCCACTGTCATTACCTCCCTTTCCTGTTCCAGTCGCGTATGGTTCGCGGGAAGAACGACTGTCTGAAAGCCTCCGTGCGCGCTCTAATCTTTCTAATTTTACATTCGTGATCTCCTCGGGAGGTATAAGTAGGGAGAAGCAATATATTCGATACCTCATCCAGAAACGCACTCTCTCGAAACCTGGCGAGCAAGCTACACCGCGATGCGGAGCGCCTCTCTTGCAGAGTCTGCCACTTGAGTTTATTAAACATCTCCGTAACGCTATCACGGTTACCAAATAACCCTGTGACGAAACGCGCTGCTCTTCTTTGGATCTTCTCTATCTCCTCCGTCAAACCGATCTGGTAGGGATCCCTTTTTTTTACACTGATGAGCAATACTCAAGTATAGGTCGAACGAGAAATTTGTAAACCACCTCCTTTGTTGATGGACTACATTTTCTAAGCACTCTCCCAATGAATCTCAACCTGGTACCCGCCTTACCAACAATTAATTTTATATGATCATTCCACTTCAAATCGTTCCGCACACATACTCCCAGATATTTTACAGAAGTAACTGGTACCAGTGTTTGTTCCGCTATCATAAAATCATACAATAAAGGATCCTTCTTTCTATGTATTCGCAATACATTACATTTGTCTATGTTAAGGGACAGTTGCCACTCCCTGCACCAAGTGCCTATCCGCTGCAGATCTTCTTGCATTTCGCTACAATTTTCTAATGCTGCAACTTCTCTGTATACTACAGCATCATCCGCGAAAAGCCGCATGGAACTTCCGACACTATCTACTAGGTCATTTATATATATTGTGAAAAGCAATGGTCTCATAACACTCCCCTGTGGCACGCCAGAGGTTACTTTAACGTCTGTAGGCGTCTCTCCATTGATAACAACATGCTGTGTTCTGTTTGCTAAAAACTCTTCAATCCAGCCACACAGCTAGTCTGATATTCCGTAGGCTCTTACTTTGTTTATCAGGCGACAGTGCGGAACTGTATCGAACGCCTTCCGGAAGTCAAGAAAAATAGCATCTACCTGGGAGCCTGTATCTAATATTTTCTGGGTCTCATGAACAAACAAAGCGAGTTGCGTCTCTCACGATCGCTGTTTCCGGAATCCATGTTGATTCCTACAGAGTAGATTCTGGGTTTCCAAAAACGACATGATACTCGAGCAAAAAACATGTTCTAAAATTCTACAACAGATCGACGTCAGAGATATAGGTCTATAGTTTTGCGCATCTGCTCGACGACCCTTCTTGAAGACTGGGACTACCTGTGCTCTTTTCCAATCATTTGGAACCCTCCGTTCCTCTAGAGACTTGCGGTACACGGCTGTTGGAAGGGGGGCAAGTTCTTTCGCGTACTCTGTGTAGAATCGAATTGGTACCCCGTCAGGTCCAGTGGACTTTCCTCTATTGAGTGATTCCAGTTGCTTTTCTATTCCTTGGACACTTATTTCGATGTCAGCCATTTTTTCGTTTGTGCGAGGATTTAGAGAAGGAACTGCAGTGCGGTCTTCCTCTGTGAAACAGCTTTGGAAAAAGGTGTTTAGTATTTCAGCTTTACGCGTGTCATCCTCTGTTTCAATGCCATTACCATCCCGGAGCTTCTGGATATGCTGTTTCGAGCCACTTACTGATTTAACGTAAGACCAGAACTTCCTAGTATTTTCTGTCAAGTCGGTACATGGAATTTTACTTTCGAATTCACTGAACGCTTCACGCATAGCCCTCCTTACGCTAACTTTGACATCGTTTAGCTTCTGTTTGTCTGAGAGGTTTTGGCTGCGTTTAAACTTGGAGTGAAGCTCTCTTTGCTTTCGCAGTAGTTTCCTATCTTAGTTGTTGTACCACGGTGGGTTTTTCCAGTCTCTCACAGTTTTACTCGGCACGTACCTGTCTAAAACGCATTTTACGATTGCCTTGAACTTTTTCCATAAACACTCAACATTGTCAGTGTCGGAACAGAAATTTTCGTTTTGATCTGTTAGGTAGTCTGAAATCTGCCTTCTATTACTCTTGCTAAACAGATAAACCTTCCTCCCTTTTTTTATATTCCTATTAACTTCCATATTCAGGGATGCTGCAACGGCCTTATTATCACTGATTCCCTGTTCTGCACTTAAAGAGTCGAAAAGTTCGGGTCTGTTTGTTATCAGTAGGTCCAAGATGTTATCTCCACGAGTCGGTTCTCTGTTTAATTGCTCGAGGTAATTTTCGGATAGTGCACTCAGTATAATGTCACTCGATGCTCTGTCCCTACCACCCGTCCTAAACATCTGAGTGTCCCAGTCTATATCTGGTAAATTGAAATCTCCACCTAAGACTATAACATGCTCAGAAAATTTATGTGAAATGTATTCCAAATTTTCTCTCAGTTGTTCTGCCACTAATGCTGCTGAGTCGGAAGGTCGGTAAAAGGAGCCAATTATTAACCTAGCTCGGTTGTTGAGTGTAACCTCCACCCATAATAATTCACAGGAACTATCCACTTCTACTTCACTACAGGATAAACTACTACTAACAGCGACGAACACTCCACCACCGGTTGCATGCAATCTATCCTTTCTAAACACTGTCTGTACCTTTGTAAAAATTTCGGCAGAATTTATCTCTGGCTTAAGCCAGCTTTCTGTACCTATAACGATTTCAGCTTCGGTACTTTCTATCAGCGCTTGAAGTTCTGGTACTTTACCAACGCAGCTTCGACAGTTGACAATTACAATACCGATTGCTGCTTTCCCCCCGCATGTCCTGACTTTGCCCCGCACCCGTTGAGGCTGTTGCCCTTTCTGTACTTGCCCAAGGCCATCTAATATAAAAAACCGCCCAGCCCACGCCACACAACCCCTGCTACCCGTGTAGCCGCTTGTTGCGTGTAGTGGACTCCTGACCTATCCAGCAGAACCCGAAACCCCACCACCCTATGGCGTAAGTCGAGGAATCTGCAGCCCACACGGTCGCCTCTGATTCAGACCCTCCACTCGGCTCTGTACCAAAGGTCCGCAGTCAGTCCTGTCGACGATGCTGCAGATGGTGAGCTCTGCTTTCATCCCGCTAGCGAGACTGGCAGTCTTCACCAAATCAGATAGCCGCCGGAAGCCAGAGAGGATTTCCTCCGATCCATAGCAACACACATCATTGGTGCCGACATGAGCGATCACCTGCAGATGGGTGCACCCTGTACCCTTCATGGCATCCGGAAGGACCCTTTCCACATCTGGAATGACTCCCTCCGGTATGCATACGGAGTGCACATTGGTTTTCTTCCCCTCTCTTGCTGCCATTTCCCTAAGGGGCCCCATTACGCGCCTGACGTTGGAGCTCCCAACTACCAGTAAGCCCACCCTCTGTGACCGCCCGGATCTTGCAGACTGAGGAGCAACCTCTGGAACAGGACAAGCAGCCATGTCAGGCCATGTCAGGATCCAGTTAACCTGGCCCAAGTGATATCACCACCTCCTGGGATTGGAAGAACACGGCCCTGTTACCCATGGGTGTGGTGAAGCATCCTTGCCGACTCGTCCCGAGATCCCACGCCGACAAACGAGGTCACTGGCATGCAGAGCACCTAGTTGTATGTGCCCTGCGCAGAGAGGAAGAGGAGGAGCTGCCGCCGTGCAGAGAGGTCCCACATAGAGTCAGAACCACTCCCCCCCCCCCCCTCCGCAGCCTAGGAGCCCCGCTCAACCCTTCCCTCCCCCCCCCCCCACCTAGGGGCAGATCTTCGGTCCCTGGACACAGCTTCCCCTGTGCCATGCACCCTCCGCTTTCGCATCGGGGTGGGTCGCAGCCCTCCCTTTTGATGCAAAGCAACATCCGGGCGGCCCCGAGAAATGCCGAGCTTGACGTCTAGCACCACGGGAAGGCGGAAAGAGCCAGTTGGGAAGGAGAGGCTATGTATGACCCATCACTTCCCCATGTGAGGCCTATCGCTGACCAGAAGCGATACGCCCTGTTGCGAGATTCCATGCCTTACGACGCGCCAGCGGTGGGCTGGCCCGCACCAAGCGCTCCATCAAGTGATGGAGGAACTGTGAGCTTGCAGCCGTGCTCAACTCATTCGATCTCACGCCAAACACGGTCTTCACTTGCCTGTGTTATTCCGAATTACGATGAATGCATGCCCGAAGGAACAATGTCGTGACTACACCCGTTATGAAGTACATGAAATGTACTCGCAGTTGCGAATATGGACTGTGCAATTGCAGACACACTTAATTTATCGGCTACCAAGGTGGCATAATCTCACGATATGTATAGTTTTGTTATTTGGTTGGAAATACTCCACCTATATGACTCCTCCTCCTAGAAACTAGTATCTAAATTTGGTTGAAACACGATGCCGTGTAAGAATAACAATCACTGCAGTAACTCTATACATGTTCGCGATAGTACAGGATAAGACAATTTCATTTGAATGTTTGTCATGTGTCCTGTAGAGGTAACACTGAACATTGACGAAAAGCAAATGAAAACTTTAATCCTAAATATCATTATGAAAAGTACCTCAAGGTTCTATGTGCTTACATGTATCAGATACAACTGTAAAATCAGATTGTTCTTTAGAAAATAAAAACTTTGTAGTCCTGGCCACAAGTTAGTAAACACCAAGTTCCTATTTTCATACTTTTGTGAAATCGGATGAAACTTCTTCAAACACATTGTATCTAAGCTTATCCTAGACTGTTCAGCAGCATTCTTATCGAAATGCTGTACATATCACCTCGACAAGTTACTATGCAACGTAGTCACGTCATCTGATGTGTTTGTAAGAAGCCGAAATCGGTAATGACACTATTTGCACAATTAGTGGGATTTGCTTTGGATGCATATGCCTGGTTGTTTACTTCTTTGGGCGGATTTAGTGACATCTCTGAACAGTCAAAGGGACTGTGTCTGTGAGACAATATCCACAGTCAACGTCTATCGTCAGGAGTTCTGGGAACCAGGTGATGCAAAACAATTTTTGTTATGTGCATTTTGAACCATAATATTATCTAGGACACGGCTATTTTTATTAAAGGCATTAAACTTTTAGCTTTTAACAACATCAGCAACTAATGAAATAATAGTTTATCAGTTTCAGACTTATACTATCCAATATTAATGGAGACGATGCGTTTCGCGAGCTCGCTACTGTGATCAGGGGCCTAAATGTTATTTGCACATAATAATTACCAGTGCATCTACAGGGTCGACAAGATTTTCTGCTGAGCGTGACAGTGAAGCCAAGCTCCGAATTCTACTCTCCATGTTGTGGGAATATCCCGTCTTCTGGCACTCGAAGCATAGTTGATGATGAGGCATGCTGCCGAAACGAAGTGCCCTAATGAATGTTGGATAAAAAATATGTTTGAAGCTCAGAAAGTGTCATTTATACATTTCGTATAACAGATACAAAAGAAATAGTGACAAATTTAAACTTGTACACTAATAACTTATCACTGAAGCAACACCTTTCAATCTTGGGAAAATAAACGTTCCTGTAACAATCTTAAATATGATACTTACTCTTATTTTTCAAAAAATGTTTCAAGTGGCTCTGAGCACTAAAGTCATCAGTCCCCTAGGACTTAGAACTACTTAAACCTAACTAACGTAAGGACATCACACACACATCCATGCCCGAGGCAGGATTCGAACCTGCGACCGTAGCGGTCGCACGGTTCCAGACTGAAGCGCCTAGAACCACTCGGCCACACCGGACGGCTCTTATTCATCAGTTAAAAGTCGAATTAATTTCCGTGGTTTAGACTTACAAATGCAAGGATGACGTTACAGGCAGCAATAAAGAAACTACTGTGTCATGAGCAGTTGCTGTATTTTGGTAGCTTTTGTGCATGTTAATATGAATGGATCCTCAGAAAATCAACAACCATAGACGAAATTTATATTGACTCGGACATAATTTTCAGATCAGTGTGAGATCTCGTCAAGCTTAGCCACATTTAAATTTTGAAGGAGACCTTCCAAGGATAGTTAGAATGCATCATGATATGGTTATGTGGCAGCATACAAGTCTGGTTGACGAAGGACTAAGAGGTAGAGATACCTCTGTAAAGAATGAGAAATCGCAAGAGAAGCTGAAGCCCCGACGATCAGCGAAATACAATCGAGGTGGTAAAGGAAAAAGTGAAGATCAGTCATGGATCGGTAATTAACATCTTGCAGGGCAACTTCAAAATGACATAGGTCACCGCTCACTGGGTTCCTTGCACACACCTATTCATAATACCGGCCTAACCGAGGTATCAGCGTAAATGTTTCAGATGTGTCAGACCATACCAGATGACTTCTTAACCCACCTGATCACCATGGGCGAGTGTCTGGTTTATGGACGAGTGTCTGGTTTATCACAATCGCATCAGTTAAATATCTAGGTGTAACATTCCAATACGATGTGAAATGGAACAAGCTAGTCAGATTGGCCAACTTTGTTTTTTTGGGTGAATTATGGGAAAGTGTAGCTCGTCCATAAAGGACACGGCGTTTATAGCACTATTGTCACCCATTCTTGAGTACTGTCCAAGTGTTTGATGTCCCTGCCAGTTCGGATTAGTGGAAGACATCAAAGCAGTTCAAAGGCGTGCTGCTAGATGTGTTACCGGTAGGTAGCACAGAAGCATTACGCTTCGTGAACTCAAATGGGAATCCCGGAGGGAAGGCGACTTTATATTCATGAGACACTGGTAGGGAAGTATAGAGAACCGGCATTTGGGGCCGACTGCTGGATGACGCTACTACTTCCTACGTACATTTCGCGTAAGAACGAAAAAGATAAGTCGTACCTTGCATGGGCAGCTGATCTCAAAAGTATGATCAGTACCACTGAGTTTCAGTTTTTGTGTGAAAAGCGAAATTGTAAACAATCCTATGCTGATTCATTTGTGTTTGATGTAATAATTACGTATGTACGTGTCAGAATTAACATACTCCTGAAGGAGTGTTAACAACAGCAAAACATTTGAAATTTCAAATGCAGCACTGCATCGTTTTGAGGAAAGCAGCATATCTTCTGTAAAACTGCTTAAAACATCGAATGTAGTACACAAAAGTTTTCGTGAAAATGAGAGAGGTTCCATAAAGGCGTTCCCATTCACGCTGCAGTTTAAGTGATTAGTACTCATCAAGTTCGTCATCGGCATCCAATTCTGGATTCAACTTCAACGTCCATTTAGGAACAAAGCTCAAACAACAAATAGCTGCGGCACATATTTGGCTCATATTCTTCATGTAGTCGCTCTACAGCACCGCCTTGCTATGACAATAGCAGGAAGCGATATCCAGGGGGCACAGACTGTATTGCTATGCGTCAAGTGCACTCGGATCTCGCATAGAGAGACGCAGTGTGCGCAGTGCGGTAAACAACATGAGGCGGAAGTTCCCAGCAACGGCATTTGTAGCACTGAGAGTGCCTCAGCAGCGGAAACACATTACAGCCACTGTTAAACCCTTTCACAGAACAACCACAAACGTTTTCACATACATTAATGTTCAACAACCAATTACTATAATTTATTATTGATACCTGTTCCACAGTTTCTATTGTAAACGAGGAAAGCTGTGCTCGCATTGGTTCTCTGACTCTTCAGCGGAGATCACAGAGATTACAGTTCTACAGCAAGCACCATATATTTTTGCTTGGCAAATGCACAGTGACTGCGTTCTACAAAAATTCAGCTATCCTAATACTTTCCTAGTTGTGCCATCACGAGAGGCACAAAACATTTGTTATTTCTAAAAAAAAAAAAAAAAAAAAGCAGATGACGTCAACACTGTGTCAGCAGGGGTACCATTCGACGAACTTGACTCACCACGCACAGAATTTCCAGACTAATTCCAACAGGCTTAGGGTATGCAAATGCGTATGATGCAACAAGACATCCTCAGACCCGCAACATCCAGTCTATGGTTAACATTACTCTCAATGTTTCTAAAACCAAATTCTCTGTATGCTTTAAGGGTAACTTTAAATCAACTATAAATGCATAATCAGAGATTTACGGCTATCTATTACTGATCCTTAAGAGCTCATGTCAAGACTATTAGGTATACAATACATTTCTAAAATTGATGTACCCAAATCTTATTTACGATGAACACTAGCAACAGTGTGGCCAATTCATGATCATCAACGCTCCATTTGGGTAATACAGATAGAACAGGTTCTCTTTCCGAATTTCTGTTGCACTAAAAAATTTCCATCTTTTGTTTGGAGGAACTGATTCGAAACATTCTGAACGCAGTCATATGGGCAATATACTAATAAGTGGCGCTACAAGAGAGAAACGTCGGAAGAAATTACGTCTATTATTCCAGACACTACAACAAACTGGACTAAAGCGTAATCTACAAAAGATTTAATTAGTTCAAGGCCTACTGAAACACTTAGGCCGTGCATTGAGTCATTAATGCTATCAACGGACTCAGCCACATGTGAAATCCATTGAAAAAATCGAAGACCTACGAACCAGAAAAGCCTTAAGTCACTCCTTGACAAAACAAATTACAATGCAAAGTTTTTGCCAAATCCCGTCCAGATCGCTCGACTGCTTAGTAATCTATGAAGGAGGGGTGCAAAATATGACTGGTCAAGGCAATATGAGGAGACTTTTCACAAATTAAAACATATTTTAAAATCGAATTGCTGGTCGATCTATGGCTCGTAAACATAACTTATACTGACCAAGGATCTCAATACGGTAACCTACTTCCGACGCAAAACGGACGTACCTGAACACCTCCACATTTTGGGAGTTCATGAAGTGACTGATGAGTGTAGCAAAGTATACATAGGCGAAGCGGAAAGGATGATGAAAGGATGTTAAATGAAGTATATAAACCAGGGGAACTGCGGAAAAGTTGCAGATTTCGTCAAAGTTCGAGTGCTGAGCAGTGAAAATTTATAGACGCAAAATCCGAGAAGGGGTTGAGAATTTAAAGATCCACTGCCATTTAAATAGAGATGCCGGCTATACGCTTCTGGATGCATGGCGTCTCGCGATCAGAGAAAGTGAAATTGTTCAAATGGCTGCAAGCACTATGGGACTTAACATCTGAGGTCATCAGTCCCCTAGAACGTAGAACTAATTAAACCTAACTAACCTAAGGACATCACACACATCCATGCCCTAGGCAGGATTCGAGCCTGCGACCGTAGCGGCAGCGCGGTTCCGGACTGAAGGGCCTAGAACCGCTCGGCCACAGCGGCTGGCTAGAGAAAGTAAAGTGGCAGCCACTGTGTAGAATGAATACAACCAGGAAACCACCTCTATGGCGCGACAATAGTATTTTGATGACCGTCCCTCCTCTTCTGCTTTGATCCAACGGCTTTGTCACAGTAGTAGTACCGGTTCTTCTCATATCACCGAAGTTAAGCGCTGTCGGGCTTGGTTAGACTTGGGTAGGTGGTTTTCCCGGCTACCGAGTGCTGTTGGTCAGCGGGCTGCATTCCGCCCTTGTAAGGTCAACGGAGGAGCTACTTGACTGCGAAGTAGCGGCTCCAACCACGAAAAGTGACGACCGCCACGAGACAGGTGGGCTGACCACTTGCCCCTCCCTATAAGCGTCAAGTGACGCTTGTCAACTGAAGACGACACGGTGGTCTCTCCGTACCGTTGGGCCTTATGAGACTTATTCGGGCGGAGAGAGGGTCTTTTGCTCTGCCTGTTTCTCTACCTATACAACGACGATGGCCCACTAACAGCAACTGAAAAATATGTATTTTTTATGATTAAGAAAATAGGGCGGAGAGCAAGTTATCGTGAACTGTGCTGTGATAGGATTGTTCTCATCAGTTTCGACAGCAAATCAACTACGAAAACGGTAATTCATGTATATGGGCCGACGTCAGAAGCAAAAGATGAAGACATAGAGAAAGTATACACTGTGGTCCATTGATGGTGACCGGGCCAAATATCTCACGACATAAGCATCAAACTAAAAAACTACAAAGAACGAAACTCGTCTAGCTTGAAGGGAGAAACCAGATGGCGCTATTGTTGGCCCGCTAGATGGCGCTGCCATAGGTCAAACGGATATCAACTGCGTTTTTTTAAATAGGAACCCCCATTTTTTATTACATTTTGGTGAAGTACGTAAAGAAATATGAAGGGTTTATTTGGACCACTTTTTTCGCTTTGTGATAGATGGCGCTGTAGTAGTCACAAACGTATAAGTACGTGGTATCATGTAACATTCCGCCATTGTGGACGTTTATTTGCTTCGTGATACATTATCCGTGTTAAAATGGACCGTTTACCAATTGCGGAAAAGGTCAATATCGTGTTGATGTATGGCTATTCTGATCAAAATGCCCTACGGGCGTGTGCTATGTATGCTGCTCGGTATCCTGGACGACATCATCCAAGAGTCCGGACCGTTCGCCGGATAGTTACGTTATTTAAGGAAACAGGAAGTGTTGAGCTACATGTGAAACGTCAATCACGAACTGCAACAGATGATGAAGCCCAAGTAGGTGTTTGGCTGCTGTCGCGGCTAATCCGCACATCAGTAGCAGACAAATTGCATGAGAATCTGGAATCTCAAAAACGTCGGTGTTGAGAATGCTGCATCAACATCGATTGCACCCATACTATATTTCTATGCACCAGGAATTGCATGGTGTCGACTTTGAACGTCGTGTACAGTCCTTCCACTGGGCACAAGAGAAATTACGGGACGATGACAGATTTTTTGCACGCCTTCTATTTAGCGACGAAGCGTCATTCACCAGCAGCGGTAACGTAAACCGGCATAATTGCACTATTGGGCAACGGAAAATCCACGATGGCTGCGACAAGTGGAGCATCAGCGAGCTTGGCGGGTTAGTGTATGGTGCGGCATTATGGGAGGAAGGATAATTGGCCCCCATTTTATCGATGGCATTCTAAATGGTGCAATGCATTCTGATTTTCTACGTAATGTTCTACCGATGTTAGTACAAGGTGTTTCACTGCATGACAGAATGGCGATGTACTTACAACATGATGGATGTCCAGCACATAGCTCACGTGTGGTTGAAGCGGTATTGAATAGCATATTTCATGACAGGTCGATTGGTCGTCGAAGTACCATACCATGGCCCGCACTTTCACCGGATCTGACGTCCCCGGATTTCTTTCTGTGGAGAAAGTTGAAGGATATTTGCTATCGTGATCCACCGACAACGTCTGACAACATGCGTCAGCGCATTGTCAATGCATGTGCGAACATTACGGAGGGCGAACTACTCGCTGTTGAGAGGAATGTCGTGACACGTATTGCCTAATGCATTCAGGTTGACGGACATCATTTTGAGCATTTATTGCACTAATGTGGTAATTACAAGTAATCACGCTGTGACAGCATGCGTTATTAGAAATGATAAGTTCATAAAGCTACGTATATCACTTTGGAACAACCGAAATAAAATGTTCAAACGTACCTACGTTCTGTATTTTAATTATAAAACCTACCTTTCACCAACAGTTGGTCTAAAATTATGAGCCATATGTTTGTGACTATTACAGCGTCATCTGGCACAAAGTGATAAAAGTGGTCCAAGTGAAACATTCATATTTCTTTATGTACTACACGAATATGTAATAAAAATGGGGGTTCCTATTTTAAAAAAACGCAGTTGATATCCGTTTGACATATGGCAGCGCCATCTAGCGGGCTAACCATAGCGCCATCTGGTTTCGTCCTTCAAACTAGACAACTTTCGTTCTCTGTAGTTTTTTCGTTTGACGCTTATTTCGTGAGATATTTGGCCCGGACATGATGAATGGATTACCCTGCATGTGAGGCTATTGAAAGGGTAATTTACCGTATAAAGGGAGATGAAAATCTGATAACCATGGCGGACTGGAATGCTGTTGTAGGGGACGGAGGTGGAAGAAAAGGTTACGGGAAACTATGGACTTGGTTGTAGGAAATGGAGAGTAGAAAGATTAACTGATTCCAAAATAATTTTCGGATAGTAACAGAGAAAACTCAAGAATAACAAGAAAAGAAGGTAGCTACACTTGGAAATTGTCTGTGAACACAGGAAGATTCCAGCTGGATTAACAAAAAATGGGTCTTAGCACTATGGGACTTAAAATCTGAGGTCATCAGTCCCCTAGAACTTAGAACTACTTAAACCTAACTAATCTAAGGACATCACACACATCCATGCCCGAGGCAGGATTCGAACCTACGAACGTAGCAGTCGCGCGGTTCCGGACTGAAGAGCCTAGAACCGCTGGGTCACAGCAGCCGGTTTGGTGAATTTACACACGATTAGACGCTGTTGTTGGCCACAACTGCATTATCTGTAGACACCAAGAAAGTCTGTATCACTGTGTACCAGCCATTCGCCTAAAAGGATAGGAAACACCTCATCACAAGTTTTCATATGCAAAAGGCTTTGCCTCCCCGGACTGCATCGATCACAACAAAAACAAACGGCAGGACAAGCACCACCAGAGGTCCTCCGTGCCAGGGACCTATTTCCTTCGCCGTGACAAGTGTGCTGAATTGAATCGGCACGAATTGGCTTCAAATGGCTCTGAGCACTATGGGACTTAACATCTATGGTCATCAGTCCCCTAGAACTTAGAACTACTTAAACCTAACTAACCTAAGGACATCACACAACACCCAGCCATCACGAGGCAGAGAAAATCCCTGACCCCGCCGGGAATCGAACCCGGGAACCCGGGCGTGGGAAGCGAGAACGCTACCGCACGACCATGAGATGCGGGCTCGGCACGAATTCCTCGGCGCCCCGGCTGTATAGGGCGATGCAAGACAACACGTCGTCAGTTCGCTCCACCCGAGCTCTGAGCCAATTCATGCGCCGGCTCTTACTATGCATCAGTCAAAGTCCAGTCAGAAGCCATCACAGCGGGACCTGCGACTTTCCAGCGATTTCTCGAGACGTACTTGTCGCTCAACTACTCCCAAACGCTCACCCTCCTTCATTACGGATAATCAGTGGCTACGTCTTCATGCCCCACTACGTTTCTTCACTGTGTTTTCCAGGCGTATGCTTGGTAGTGTGTGAGAAGTTGTATTATTCTTACTGAGAAGAATTTTCCTTTGTTATTAAATCTCTCTACTGTGGCCGTAATAAATCCATGTTGTTGTTTACCTGTGTCTTATTACTTCTTATCAAGCACCCCCTTGTAGGAGATATAGCATTGGCGACGAGATATTTGGACCCAGGTGATCAAATGTGCTTTTTTTCTGTTCCTTGCTCATCCACGTAATCTGACATTCGTTTCTTTTCTTGTTTCTCCATGGCCGAACAGCCAGTATTCCAAACCCCCGACATGACACAACGAATGTTTTTCTTTCTGTGGAACATGCAGCAGGTCATGCAAGTGTTGGTCGCCACGATAGCGATCGTTACAAAAACGTCCGCCAATGGTTCTCAAAGCTCTTCTCGGCCTGACCTCACGGATAAATGCTTTCGCCGCGCACCTCCACCCTTCCCCGTTTTTGACAGGAAAGTGGAACCTTTGGCAAACTACGTCGCTTTCGTTGAGCAGTATTTCCAGCGTATGGTATCTCAGGTTAAGCCCATCGGTGGGCGTTTCTCCACGTCTATGTTGGACCAGAGGTTTACAGCCTTCTTCAGCAACTGAAACCCGAATTAGAACCACATGACCTTGGTTGCAAGAACATTTTGAGGCACAGGTTCACGTCGCTGCAATGCGGCACAAATTTTTTAGCATTCATAAGCAACAGGGTCATTCATACTACCGGGAATGGATCACGAAGCTCCTTCTCTAGAGTGTCAATTTCGATGAAGCCTGTAAACAGACTTATGCTGCGTCACTTTTTGAAACTTGAAACCTGATCTTGGCAGAGGCAACTGATAGAACTGAAAGAACCCATATTGGACGCTTGTCTTCAGATCGTTCGTGTGTTCGAGCTGTCCATTCGTGCCTCAGCTTCCACACAAGATACTGCTTCTGCCTATATGGCCTGTCCTACCAGCTCCCCGCTAGCCCGGCAGCTCCCTATGGACTCTCTGACTATTGGTAAACAGGCATTTTGAATCCACCGCTTCCAACAGTTGTCCTCCTGCTTAATGTGTGTTAACTGTTTTATCACGTATCCTTGGCACCAGTGACAGTTTCGTCGTGCTAAATGTACCTCCTATGGAAAAAGGGGTCACAAAGCGAAGGTCTGCTGGGCCTCCATCAAAACGCACGTGGATTCGGCCTAAGTGGACACTTTCCCGACGGAGGAATAGAAGATGGAGGCCCCAGAGGTGCTTCAGGTCTGCACCGTTCTTCCTATTGGGATTGACATATGACCCTTCACGTGTTAGTCAATGATAATCCTGACTACTTCCAAGTGGACACCAGTTCTACAGCCTCAATCATCGTGCGGAACACATACCGGAGGTTGGCCTCTCCTTCACTGCAACCGTTCTCCCATCACCTCCACAGTTAGAGAAGTGATGCAGTGGCGGTCAAGGGAGAAATCACGGTCCTCTTCCTACATGGGACCATGAGCTATTAAGGGTACCTCCTTACCGTCGATATTCAAGACGTGCCGACGGACATATTAGGACTTGGGGGCTTTCATCACAAAAAAAAAAAAAAAAATTGGTGTGATATACCATCTGACAAAACGTCTGGCGCAACATCGTGTATATTGGAAAGGGAAAGGCAGTGACATTGCTGCCATGGTGGCCACCTGCACATCTTGCCGAGGCAAACAAGTAGCCTCGCAGTCACTATTTTCTGTGGCCAGAGACATCGACGTCATGGTCATGACTCCACTTGGACTTCATGGGCCCTTTTGTCAGCCTTTCATCGTTCGTCGTGGTCGACGCCATATCCGGTTTTGCATGTATCTCCCAGATCTCTTCTACATCGTCTCAACATGAGATTCAAGCGTTGACTCGTATGTTCGCGACTGAAAGTCTATGAGAAACAATAGTCATGGGTAAAAGGAGGCTTGAATTTACGTCTGCTGAGTTCATTTCTGCGCATCCAATGCAATTGCTCTTGTCCACACAACAACTTTCCACCTGGCGTCCAATGGTCTGGTGGAGCAGTTCGTTTGATCATATGAGAAGTAACCGTCAAAATTTTGCCATCACCACTACCTGAACAATGCGCTCTCCACCTTTCTGGCTTTCTGTCGATCGACACTAAAGTAGGGGCCCAGTCCAGCTGAACGACTCCACAAACAGCTGTAGTGATCAGTTTTCTCCATATGCCATCCACATCAGGCAAAGGAGCCACCATCACGACGTCATCCTCATCGCTTTTCCATCTGTAATGATACCTGGGTCCTGATGTTCTCTCGACAAGGTTGCCATTGGACTCCAGCGGTAGTGACACAGCTGTTCGGACAGAGGGTGGTCAAAGTACAGCTCTTGGATGTTTCAGACATCCAAACCAAGTCTGCTCCAAGAAACTGCTGTCAGAAACTGACACAGATTCAGAGCCTTCCCTTGTTGCACATTCATCTGTGCCACGGCAGGTCGCCATTGACCTAGCACCACCTCTGGTGGCTCTTTCATCCTCGCTGGAGGAGCGTATTCTTCCAGTGGCCACCCCAGGATCAACACCAATGGACGTCGACCAGAGCGACTGCGACGCACATCCATCAGGGCTCTCCACACGCCATAGAAATCGAACCTGATAGTGAAAACAACTACCGTCTCTCTCATCCTCTTGTGGAGCACAGATGTTATGTTTCCACCGTTCGCCTAAAGGAATGAGCAACACCTTAGACACTAAAGCATCACAGGTTTGCATATGTACGAGGCGTTGCCGCCCTGGACGTGTCGATAACAACAAGGACAACAGACGGCAGGACAAGCGCCACCAGAGGCCCTCTGTGCCAGAAACCTATGTCCACCACCGGGTGATGTGTGCGAAACTGGGTCGGCACAAATTCCTCCTCGGTCTGGGTATATAGAGCAATGCAATTCAACACGTCGGGGACCACCACAACAGTATCTACAACTTACCAGCGTTATTGCGATATGTACCTCTCAGTCAACAATTATCAACCTACTTCGTCAGGAGTTGTCAGTGGCATAATCTTCATGTCCCACTACGTTTGTTCATTGTGTGTTCCAGGTGTATGCCTGTTTGTGTTTGAAAGTTGTATTATTCTTTATTGAGAAAAGTTTTCTTTTGATATTAGATCTGTCTAACTGTTCTTTCTCCATCGTAAATCTTATCTTTTTGCATATTCTGATTGTATTTGAACGCAACTGATCAACTTTTGCTAGAGGTTCAACAACTGAACGAAGTATATCATCCATGTATCTGGCCAAATGAAGTATGTTGCAATTCATTGTGATAATGTTTTCAAATATCAGGCTTTTTACATAGTTTATGAAAATTTTGGCTAGGGCACCAGACACTGGGGCTCCCCTTGGTAGCCCATCTTCTTGAAAATAGCACTGACTATTAAACTGAAAGCAATTCTGTTTAGTTACCAAATGTGTTCATTTGGTAGGTAGCTGTTACCCTTCATGTTTCCTTCTATGATGTTTATTGTTTCTGCTTTTGATATGTTAGAGTACGTATTTCCTATGACAAAAGAGAGAAGGGTGGTTGTGTCTATGACTTTTATATTCTTTTATGAGTTGTATTAACTGTGAGGTGCTACCTATAGTTCTTGTTACCTGTGTCTTATTAATTTTTATCCAGCGTCTCCCCATGGAATATATAACATCTATTCCTATCTAGTAACCCTTGAAACCTTTTACTGACCTATCCTCTACACGTCTCTCCCATTTGTGATATGTCGATAGATCATGAACATTAAGACTGGCGCCTGCAATGGGTACAGAGCATAAAGGTAAGTTCAGTTTTCCTGTCTTAACTGAAGTTGTATGAACATTGTGGTTCAAGTTATATTTATACACTTTTATAGAAATGTTAAAAGGGAGAGTTGCGTGCATTACTGAAGGTTTGTGTGTGTTTATGTTACGAATCTTTCTGTTTATTGTGTTTGAGCCCGATTTGTAATTTAGACGTGTTATTTGAGCTGCATTGGTTATCCAAGGTAAATATATTACAGTTAATTGAAGCTAGTTAGGTGTCGTTTCTTAAATTTGTTCATACACTTTTTGTCGAGACACAGTTTGTTTAATAGTGTTCTTAAGTTGTGGCTCACTGCGTGCCCTGAGCTGTTAGCTAATTGTCTATTCATGTTAGCTTTTGGTATGCAGGATCTTCTAATGAAAATGTATTTCTCACTGTTATACTTAATAGTGTGTATGTTAATCCATGTTGCAGCAGAACCAAAGGAGAAGGGTGAACCTTAAGAGTTTGTTAGCTTAGGTTAAGTTGTTTAATTCCTTCTATAACTGTATTGTTCATTTGTTTGCATTTGTAAAGTATTAATTCGTGGGTACCTTAAGCTAAATTGTTCAGTTTTTCATTCTGAAAGTGCACTGTATTTTTTTGCGTTCATTGAAGTTTCTGAGAATTTATAAAGGCGCACTAAAGAAATACATAAAGGTTTTCAGTACCATTTCTAAACAAATCAATGATATCTTCTGGTACTAGTGTCATTGTTGGGAACCCAGCAGCATACCACTCCCAGCTCCTCTCTACTCACAGCATTTTAGCTCCATCTTGCTTTGCATATCCACTACTTTCCCCCACGTGGACCCACCAGAAGCTGATATAATCCCCACCTCACCTCACCTGTGCTGAACACCTCCTCATATCCTACATTATCCGAAAACTAGATTCCATCAACTCCATCGTTCTCTCTGACAAAAATATCCAGTATTGTACTACAGCCGATCCCACCCACCTAACTCCTCCTCGCTGTCTTCTCGCTGTCCATCCCAACATCCACCTTCATTTCCATAGATACCAGCCAACAGCCCCTACATTTCTTCTCCCCACATCCTTCACCTCTACAGAATATTCAACGTTTCCCTGCCCCAAAGACTTTTTTCGCAGTGTAGATTTTAAAAGCGTCTGTAACTCTCACACTATAATTATGGCTGCGACGTCTTATTCTATGGGTTAAAGCTTTTGGATGAAGAGCAGGATTAATTCGAAGGAGATACATTAACAATACAGAAAATACTGGTGTTTGACAATTTACCTTCGGTACGTTGTATACTGCACTAAGAAGCATATACAATGGCTCCTGACCTTACAAAGTAAGGCATTGCGGAACATATTTCACATACGGGTGATCTTCTCAGCAGGCTATTTACTCAAGTCGCCGCTGAACTGGAAGTCCTAGAAACACTGCAAAGACATCTGTGAATTTTTTCAAACAGACGAGAGGATAATTTAAGTCACTTATACGAAAACTAGGAAGCGCTGATGGCAATCGAGATAGGTACGTGCGACCGGTGGTCCTACCAAGCATGTAGCAGAGCTGTAACTGACGGGAATTTCCTAATAATAGTTCCGCTAATCAATCGCCAAGAAAATGCAGAAATTACCCGTAAACCTGTAGCTACCCGATCCTAGCAGTAACCGTCAAAAAGATATAATTAACGATGTGTGTGGTCTCATGACTGGTAAGACCAAAAACCTTGAAAAATATCGCAGCTGAGAATTAGAATCTGTGATTGTGTAAGAAGAATCTGAAGCGGGAAATAACGTGGCCTAGAAACTTAGATTCCGTCTTCAGTTCCTATGGGGTTTGAGACCGATTGACGAGGCTGGTCATCCGTCACCAGTCCCCGTCGGTTAAGATCTTTTACTATCACTATTCTTAAACTTAACTTCGTCACTACAAGTGGAACAACATTCCTTGTATCCACATTGGATAGTCTGCATTAGTACACCAACGAAGTAGACTTTATTCAAGGCCCGGACAGGGGCACGTCCAAAAAAGATAACTCCTCTGTGACACTCTATCACATCTCCAAGTCTCAGTCCGCCGTTTCCATACGTCGGACGGACATGTGCACACCACTTCACTGCCATGAGTTACGTCAGGGTGTGACATGGCCACCTGGTGCTAGTTCTGTATCATTTTCAGCACTGAAAAGCAAGCAGTGTTCACCTTTAAGGGTATGAATAATAGTTTGCCCAGAGAGTTTATAATAATATTTGTAAAAATTGCAACACAAAGAAGCACGTTAGAAAAGACATGAGGTGATGCACATCGCTGGCCAACAAAGCAGCGTTCAGGAACCTGGTAAAAATACCTTCATATGAGGGATATAAAAACGTAGTGAAACGAGGCCCTTGGAACATCCACCGGTGTCTCTAAACATAAAACCACAGGGGAGCGCACCGAGCGACCAAGTGCGCTGGCTTGTTCGCTCACAACGTCCTACTGGCAACCTGTACCATTGGCATCCAGTATCTTCAGAACAGCGTCGGAATTGTCTGAGGTGTACTCGATGTACATATATGATGCTGCAAACATAGCCCGCAGCCCCGCAGCTCACCTGACTTCACTGACTTTCAGCATATCTGTGATATCGAACGAGACATGCGTGACACGTATACGGCTCCGACAAATGTCCGTTAGCTGTGGATGGCAGATAAGGTGTTAACGATCACGGTATCCTCTTCTCTAACGCTCGCCGTGTTTCGTTGTGCCTATGCTCCGACGCTAACACAGCTGCTATAATAGCGCTGGAGTACAGCTGTGGCTTATTCACCGTTACAGGATACGACTGCGTTAATGAGAACTCCTGCAAGATGCTTTCACTATGCAACACAGCCGTAACAGGCCGTAACTAGTGGAGCATTGTCATGAAAAGTTCATATCTTCTGTCGTTACCGAATACATTACGAACTTTTAAGATTTTTTGTACATTTATTCTAATACATGATGGTCTATTAACTAAGAACCATGATCAGATAAACTTACTCTGACCACTATACTGATTCCATTTTATGACTATATTACGACGACCTATGCAGAAGAAGGCTGGGTATATTTTCGAAATATTGTGCATAAAAAGGAATAAACAGTTCTGTTTTACATCCTAAAGCACACCATCGACCGGTCACCTCATGAAACTTTTGAACATTGTTACACAACTATACACTACACACCGTTCACATGCAGGCAAGGCTTTTTCAACTGCGGTGCAGAAGTTTCTCTGGGAAACCCTTAGACATCCTGCATAACTTCCCGATCTTTCCCCGTAAGATTTCCGTATTTTTGAAGAACTGAAGAAAATATTCGTGGCAGTCGATTTCCTTCGGACGAAGAGGTTCACGCCTGGGTACAATCATGGTTTCGTAAGCAACTGCAAACCTTTCTCCATGAAGGCATTGACCCATTTTGTCTAGCATTGGGATAAATGCATTAACAATTATGTTGACTACTTTTGAGGTAATCAACAGTCTCCTTAATTTTTTCCCATTTGTCACTTTTTCATTTGACTGCCCCTGAGAAGGAACGATTACATGGCAGTCTGAGTCATGAAAATCTTTGAAAGTGTCTACATATCCTCTGCTTACGAAAAGTCAATAATAATATTATAAATGCAGAAGTAGCACTGTTACGTCTTTAGGACTAACCTTGAGAATCTATTTCGAAGAAATATGATATGGAGGTACTTCATATCCTGAGGAAGGACGTAGGCTGGCTTAGGAAGTGTACAGTGCGATATATTTATTGAACCAAAGAATATAACGTGAATTTGTGAAAGTACTTATGTAATCTTTGAAAAACTATTTGCCCTTTGATTTCTGAACTTTATGATACTTGTGAAAATGTCTTTCTTGGTTAATATGTTCTACATAATGCGATTCAGCATAATGAGTACAATGCTTATAGAACCCTCAACGTGTTCAATCCATACATCCGTACTAATATTATTAACAAGTTCACTGCGCTGGCCATTTTTGCAACACCTGTATATAAATTGCGGTAGTTTAAAAGAAAAACGTCTTTTGCATGTTCCACATTAAGCTTTTTTTTATATATTTTGCGCATCCAGACGCAATACGCTTTAGTTACAAGGCATCTTCAGTGGGTGTCCCCATGATATTTCGTTTACACATACAGATTATATCCTTCCCGTATATAGGTTACAGGTTTAAAACAGCTCATTGAGGTTTTTATAATAAAATGGGAAAGCAATTTCAGATCAGAGTCTAATTCATTACTATTAAGCCAAACAACTTCCTCTCAAGTGGCAAACTGGATGAAAGTTTGCAGTTTTCCTTACGGTGACTGTTTTCAAATACAGCACTTTCACTATTATCTGTGTGTATAGTTTCTGTAAGTGCTGCCGATTTTAGCAGGATTTGCTTTCAGTTCTTTTTTCTGTCACTATATGAGTGCTGATGTTACATCAGCACTCTGCCAGTGTGTGTGTGTGTGTGTGTGTGTGTGTGTGTTTGTGTGTGTATACTTTTTTATATTCTTATTTTTTATATTTCTTATATTTACCTAATTTTTATTTTTTTCTTTTTTTCTTTTTTCACATACATTTATGCCCTTGGGAGCGAAATGGGATTTGTGGTCGTCTGTCATATTACCAATGAGTGCAAACAGTGAGTAGCTAATCATATGCTCTTGGCCTTTTAGCGATATCTTCCTTTCAGCATCTATTTTGTGTATGTCGTAGTTTTCTTGTGATTTTAGGAGGTGTCTCTCATCATTTATTGTAACACTTTTGATGTCTTTCTCTCTAGTTACATGTTTCTTGTTATTTTATCTCAAATTTTGTGCAAAAATTGAGTGGCTTTTACCATATTTCCATGCTCTGATGTGTTCTTTGTACTTTGTGTTGAATGTTCTTCCGGTTTGTCCTACAAATCTTCCACCACGTGTGTTGCACTGTAGTTAACATATTCCTGCTTTCTGTTAAATGTCTTTTTTTTTTTTCCACTGGCTGTTTTGAGTATTACTTTTATGCCTTGTCTTTTGAAAATGTTTGTATCTTACGTGTGACTTTGTGCTTTGTAGGTCATTGTGTATTATATAGAATCCCCTCTTCTATTCCCATATATTCTTTGTGTCATTGTTGTTCTGTTGCTGTGTGCTTGTTTGTGTGTTTTTTTGTAGTGCTGTTGTTCTTATCTGAGTATGTGTGATGTATATTGACTGTATTAAATAGCACTCATTACTAAACTGAAAGTAGTTCTGTTGATTTATCAGTTCCAGCAGTTTATGTATTTCTGTGACGTGTTCATTTAGTAATTGGCTGTCATCATTCAGTTTTTCTTCTGTGATATTTATTATTTCTGCTATTGTTATGCTCGAGAACATATTTTCTATGGCAAAAGAGAGAAGTAGAACTATGTCAGAGATTTTTATATCTTTTTTTAGTTCTATCAACTGTGAAGTATTTCTCACAGTTCTGCCTTCTTCTGTTTTATAAGTTTCAGATAGTAATTTCAACGTGTTTCCTGCAAGTTTGTAAGTTGGAAGCTTTTAGAAGTTCACAGTCTAAAATGAAACTGCTACGCAAAAACAAAAATTATTAATTAATTAACTTGCCCTTTGACTTTCGTCTTTGACAAAGTAAGAAAGGTGCTGCAATAAATAAACTCTCTTTTGAATTTTCTTTCGCCTTGATGCATACATTATAAAATTTTTACCTGTCCAATCCAAACAATCTGTGAAAGAATTTAACTGTAGATGAATGTGTTTTCTTCGTGGCTGCTGTAAAGAGAGAACGGGTTAGGTACAGGATGAGTTGGTGGTCGGAGGTTTCTGCTTCTCCGGTTCTAAGAGAACGCCACACAAAGTCGGAGAAAACTGTTACAACTCGCGATGAAGTTGCCGCCTCCCTTAGGAGCTACAATATTCACAGTCGCCTTAAGATTTTCTTTCTGGAAACACTTTCAGAAAGATAACGTTGAACAACAGTGGCAGTATGATAACTTCTGAGTAACAAACTGGTCGCTTGGCGAACGTCATGAACATACAAGCTGACGGCGAAATATTCCGCGACGTTCGGACCCTCATAGCAGATTCGCCTAGTATTGGCACTTCGCGAAGAAATCACTATGCACTGTATTCCTAAACACACTAATGGTTTTTATGAAGTTCGAGGACCCAACATCGGATAAATATTCGTAAAGATATTTACCTTCCTTTTTTCCACAAATTCAGTTTTGATCCTTGATAATCGCGATTACATGTTGACCTCTGCACTTCTAATTACTTCTGTATGCATACTTATGTGACCTCAAAAAGGCACAATGTCCTATCGGCATTTCTTATCTCCAACAAATACAAGAAAAAACAGATGCTCCTCTTTTTCTTTTCAGTAAAGAGCGTTGCAGTCAGAGCAAAGAGCGTTGTTGTATCAGATTACGGTAGCGCATCATCGCTGGTACTCGCAGCAAGAATATTACAATCATATTACATCACGTAGGGATGATTACATTATGGAAACTTGGTTGGCAGCAGAGAGTAGGTGTCATGGGATTAGTCTGTACTAATTTTCCTTTTTTTCTATGTCATTTAGTGTGTGTTCCTGTCACTCAACACTGGCAGAAAATTTCAGAGAAAATAATCACTAACCTACTACAAAAGAGAAAGACATGAAAAAGTTACAATAAGTGATGAAACACTCCTAACCTTGAAAGAAAATTACCACGTGTGCAAAACAAAGGCTGAAAGGAAGACTAAGTGAATATGATTAACTACTCACTGTTTACACTGACTGATGATAAAGTAGACAGTAATCCCACTAGACGATCACAAATTCCATTTCTCTCCCAAGTATATGAATGTATGTGAAAAATAAAAAATAAACACACATACGCACACACACACACACACACACACACAGGGAGAGAGAGAGAGAGAGAGAGAGAGAGAGAGAGAGAGAGGGAGAGGGAAGTTACATCAGCAAAATAGTAACAATAAAAAAAAACAATTTAAAGCAAATCCTGAGAAAGCTCGCAACACTTACAGAAAAGAGTGATAGTATACACACAGAAAATGACAGTCAAAGTGCTGAATGTTGAAAACAGGGACGAGAAGGGAACTGGAAACCCTCATCCAGTTTGCCATCTGAGGGGAAATTGCTTCACTGAAAAGTAATGAATTAGACGCTGATCTGTAAGTACCTTTCCATTTTATTATGAAAACCTCCATGACTGATTAGATCCTTAGCTTACATGTGCAAAGGATATAATTTGCACGTGTAAACGAAAAAACCGTGTAATGTATGAGGACTTCCACTGAAGATGCCTTGTAACTAAGGCGAAATGCGTCTCGATGAACGGGATACATCCAAAACGTAAGTTGAAGATGCAATTGAAGTTCTTGATTTGAATTGCTGTAGTTAGTATTATTAAATTCGAAAGTAATTGTATGAAGATTTCCACTGAAAATGCCTTTTAACTAAGGCGAAATGCGTCTCGATGCACGGGATAACATAAAAAGCGTATGTTCAAAATGCAATTGAAGTTCCTCTTTTGAATTGCTGTAGTTAGTATTATTAAATTCGAAAGTAATTCTGTTCAAATGGTTCAAATGGCTCTGAGCACTATGGGACTCAACTGCTGTGGTCATAAGTCCCCTAGAACTTAGAACTAATTAAACCTTACTATCCTAAGGACATCACACACACCCATACCCGAGGCAGGATTCGAACCTGCGACCGTAGCAGCAGCGCGGCTCTGGACTGGAGCGCCTAGAACCGCACGGCCACCGCGGCCGGCAAGTAATTCTGTGTGTTTTGGTGACTAAATAATTCATCCGAGTTCGATGGAAATCCTGAGGAATACCATATGCTACTTTAGAGAGTAATATACATATATATAAATTAAGGAAATCGAAGAGGGTGAAGTAGGGAGAAGAATATTATCAATGAACATAAACCATGTTAAGAAACTATTAAATTCGTTACATGATATACATGTTGTATAATGTACAGTTTATTGTAGTATAGTGATTATACGCATGCTCCTGCTACACATACCTCTGTGCACAATGTTCGGTAGCGACAATGCGGTAGTCGTGTCCTCATGAGTTGTGCCAATCCGAAGTAGGACGGCGGGAGTGCATGTCACTAGCTATACCTATCCGAATTGGCAGAGACATGATAATAGCTGTCGTTATTATATTATAGCTTATTTACCCTTCATCACTCATTATAACAAAACACCTGATGTGTAAGTACAGCTGCGTGTAAGAGCTAATAATTAAATAATACTAAACAATTGCTTTGTTTTTCATGTATGTTGTAGCGAAATATGAGGTACACAAACAAGATGCGTGTAAGCTGTTCATTGCTCCACGAATGACTGCACTGTCATTTAAATGGTGTGCGTTCGCAGCTACCCCCTCTTTCTCATCCTCCTGTTTAGTCTTGCGTGGTATTGGGGAAATGTGCAGGCAGGCGAGAGAGCTTTACATGTGAGCGAGAGTACTGGATGCGTACAGAATTGTTGGTTGTCCAAGAACATGAAATATCAAAAAAGTGTTCGAAGTTAGTAGCTATCCTCCAAAGAAGACCTCAAAAATGTTTCCAATTCTAATCACGGTGTGTGTGCAACCTCAAGAAGCTGAAGAGGAAAGATTTAAGACGATGTCTGAAAATACGAAAGAATTTTACTCAATAAAAGTCACATTTACATTATCGTCCTAGTAATGAATTATCCAATTCATTGTCAAGGCCTCTGTTACCTTGATATTAATCGCAGTTGTCACGTACCATACAGCAGGGCAGTGTCTTTACACTTTTACACACACACACACACACACACACACACACATTACGGCGGGGCGGGGTAAAATATTATGTGTCCCGAACACCATACTGTTAATAAATGTCCACCTACCTCAGTACGGCTTCCGCTCGACATCCCTTCACTGTGCAATCGTAGGTACTTACTAGAGGGCGAAAAAGCAGCCTTGAAGAAAACGGCGCCTAATACCTACACTGTGGTGGAAACAGTTCCTAAGAGTTCCTATTTATCAAGATTTCTGGTGGAAATGCGGTGTATTTGTTACTGAAATATGCGCCCTTAAATTTGAAGACCAATAACGTTTATTGCTTAATAACACACATTTATGGCTATCAAGTCCACATCTAGTGAGGTACTATTCTATCATTCTCAGTTCTCAGTCAAACAACAAATTTCACACGCAAAGCAACCACAAGTCTACACAAGTCCGACCCGTTCATCCTTGTGATCTCACAGTCTCTGATTCACCACTATTTGCGAGTTCGACATTCGGTCTCATTCAGTGGTCTTCTATAAAAAAAGACGTGCTCGCCAAGTACTCCATAAATGAATACAGAATATGCCACGTGGAATTTTAGCTAAGGCCGAAAGTTCACAAGCTAGTAACTTTCGAACAAAACAATCCAGAAACTTCAAACTTTTATCAAAATATTCGCAACTGCGACAGCTTTAGTCACGATTCGTACTAAACATGAGAACTCAGTATTCCTGCATTTTTACACATAATGCGCACCGTGACCTTTCGTGTCCAAGTTCGATAGATGGTTATCGACTCTCTCGATGCCTCCCCACTCCGTGCATATCTAAGTTTCTGCGCGCAGGAATAGCTTAATCCTGATTGGCTGATCAGTCTGACTGGCCAATCAGAATGATCCTTCTAGATCATTCTCGCTGCGAAACTTGCCTCAGCCAACCACATCTCAGAGAGTAATTTGCGTCATTCTAAATACAAATATTAATATAATATTAAATGAAAGGCCCGAATAGATAAATAATCTTAAAATTAATTTAGAAACCGATTACACTTCAAACTGATATTCTGGCTGCCTTCTTACAAAAGCAATCATACCTTGACATACGTCATCAGCAATGTGGGTACGATTCAGCTTTTCCACGATCCTGCGTCATGTTTTACAGAAAGCAATATCAAATTTTATGTATGTCCGACATACACACTCTCATTCATTCCCATTTATTCACACAACATCATAATAAACAAATATTAATTTTTCATGAATTTCATAATACGAAATGTAATGTAATTAAAGATTTTGAAGATAAGAATCCCAATTAAATGATTCTACGCAATGAAATCATTGGTATCCTACTGCAATACATGTCATCCCGTAATAACTTGCCACTACACAACACCCACAGAAAGCTTAAAACACTCGGCTGAAATTTCGTCCTCGCGGAGTAACGTAGA
This sequence comes from Schistocerca serialis cubense, assembly GCF_023864345.2. NCBI lineage: Eukaryota > Metazoa > Arthropoda > Insecta > Orthoptera > Acrididae > Schistocerca > Schistocerca serialis. The sequence goes on from NC_064641.1 coordinate 423,817,418, forward strand.
AATTCTGTACGCATAGATAAGATATTTAGAAAGTTTTTGGACATCTTTCGTGAGTTATAAGGCATCTACATCTACATTGATACTCCGCAAGCCACCCAACGGTGTGTGGCGGAGGGCACTTTACGTGCCACTGTCATTACCTCCCTTTCCTGTTCCAGTCGCGTATGGTTCGCGGGAAGAACGACTGTCTGAAAGCCTCCAGTGCGCGCTCTAATCTCTCTAATTTTACATTCGTGATCTCCTCGGGAGGTATAAGTAGGGGGAAGCAATATATTCGATACCTCATCCAGAAACGCACCCTCTCGAAACCTGGCGAGCAAGCTACACCGCGATGCAGAGCGCCTCTCTTGCAGAGTCTGCCACTTGAGTTTATTAAACATCTCCGTAACGCTATCACGGTTACCAAATAACCCTGTGACGAAACGCGCTGCTCTTCTTTGGATCTTCTCTATCTCCTCCGCCAGACCGATCTGGTACGGATCCCACACTGATGAGCAATACTCAAGTATAGGTCGAACGAGTGTTTTGTAAGCCACCTCCTGGACTACATTTTCTAAGCACTCTCCCAATGAATCTCAACCTGGTACCCGCCTTACCAACAATTAATTTTATATGATCATTCCACTTCAAATCGTTCCGCACGCATACTCCCAGATATTTTACAGAAGTAACTGCTACCAGTGTTTGTTCCGCTATCATATAATCATACAATAAAGGATCCTTCTTTCTATGTATTCGCAATACATTACATTTGTCTATGTTAAGGGTCAGTTGCCACTCCCTGCACCAAGTGCCTATCTGCTGCAGATCTTCCTGCATTTCGCTACAATTTTCTAATGCTGCAACTTCTCTGTATACTACAGCATCATCCGCGAAAAGCCGCATGGAACTTCCGACACTATCTACTAGGTCATTTATATATATTGTGAAAAGCAATGGTCCCATAACACTCCCCTGTGGCACGCCAGAGGTTACTTTAACGTCTGTAGACGTCTCTCCATTGATAACAACAAGCTGTGTTCTGTTTGCTAAAAACTCTTCAATCCAGCCACACAGCTGGTCTGATATTCCGTAGGCTCTTACTTTGTTTATCAGGCGACAGTGCGGAACTGTATCGAACGCCTTCCGGAAGTCAAGAAAAATAGCATCTACCTGGGAGCCTGTATCTAATATTTTCTGGGTCTCATGAACAAATAAGGCGAGTTGGGTCTCACACGATCGCTGTTTCCGGAATCCATGTTGATTCCTACAGAGTAGATTCTGGGTTTCCAAAAACGACATTATACGCGAGCAAAAAACATGTTCTAAAATTCTACAAGAGATCGACGTAAGAGATATAGGTCTATAGTTTTGCGCATCTGCTCGACGACCCTTCTTGAAGACTGGGACTATCTGTGCTCTTTTCCAATCATTTGGAACCCTCCGTTCCTCTAGAGACTTGCGGTACACGGCTGTTAGAAGGGGGGCAAGTTCTTTCGCGTACTCTGTGTAGAATCGAATTGGTATCCCGTCAGGTCCAGTGGACTTTCCTCTATTGAGTGATTCCAGTTGCTTTTCTATTCCCTGGACAATCGCTTGAATACCTGCGACAGTATCCGATAAAGATAAAGTGGGTAGTGGCAGAAATATTTTAGGAAGAGTAGAGCCAATAAATAATCTGAACAGTGGGAATCTGTCATTTAATCACAATCGTTCGTAGAACTTCAGTTTTTTGCGACTACATTTGTATTGCCAGTCATATGCTAGAGCCTAACTTTGACGATATTATTAGAAACGTAGCTGACCATTATTACGTATTCCCCTTCTTCTACTTCTGCTATATTTACATTTACTGCATCATGGTGAAAAAAGAAGGGGACAAGGATCGGACAGAAGTGAAGTCGTACCGGGCCATAAGGCTCTTAAACATAAATCAGAGGCTCAAAATGGCTCAAAAGGCTTTGAGCACTATGAGACTAAACATCTGAAGTCATCAGTCCCCTAGAACTTAGAAATATTTAAACCTAACTTGTAACGCCGGAAATGCATATCCTCCTATTTCCATCTATTGTACTATTATTTTTTTTCCTTGTTTTGTTACCTCAAGATATGACATTTCTGTCTCTTTATATATTGTAATTGTTTTACTGTTTGTATATATATATTTATGCACTTATGTCCATGTATAATTGGTTTGTTTCGTAAATATTATTTGTATTTTTACGCTGGGTCTTGCCTAGGGAAAACTGCTATCGAACGATTACATCGTTAGGTCGTGTGAAGAATCAAAGTGTGTAGGATCTTTGGCAGTGTTAACTCTGCCGCGTGGAGCGCGGGCAGAGAGAGTCTGGCTGGAGTAGCGAGTGGAGCAGGTGTGTTGTGTGTAGCTACCGCGAGTTGCCGCGCTTTCGGGGTTTGGCAGCATGTAATTGCGCTCGACTTGCGATAATAGTTTCTGACATGGTGTCGCGGACGGGAAGCATTAGCTGGCGCACATCAAGAGCCCGTTTCGTCTGGTGACCGTGTTGAGAAGAAGGCGCGCCAACATCCAGCTTCTGCAACAGCGACGGCCGACAATGAGTGACTGTCGCCAACTCCTCGATCGACGGCTTCAAACCTTCAATCAACCAACAAGGAAGACTGGAAGCACGTAAAGTTTTAGAACTGTATGGCAGACCTCAGCTTTTCAAATTGTTCCATTTGCCTCGCAAAATTACAGCAACTTAGCATGAACCTTTGTTGCTCATTGTCCCAATTGCATTACCAAGCAGGGTCCCTTCCTTTTCCGAAATCAACCCGAGTGTCGTTGAAATTCAGATGCCAGCATTAAAGTACAAACATTCCATTGCACTGCTTTAATTTCAAAGTTCAGTTTAAGTATTCATAGCTGGCTACAATATTTAGATTACGCAAGCACAAATTAGAGTGCGAGTTTAGTTACCGTATTTTAGCTTACCTGTGACTGCAGCTCAGCTTGGTACGTACTAAATCTTACTATTGTTAATTGTTCAGAATCATTTAATTCAAGTTCAAAGTTAAATCTCTTATTTCTAAATTGCGTAGATTCAAGTAGCTTTTGAAATGATTGTTGAGGTAGTCCAAGACTAACCGTATTTTACTGAATTTCGATGTGCTTAAGAAAGAAAGCTTCTTATTAATTTCAGTCACTAAATTAACTTTCAGTTTTCCGGTTTTATTAATTTTTTTGCTAAATTAAGTCAGAGTGCAGCGAAATTTATTACTTCTGACAAACTTTCAGTTTTCACACTACACGTGTCAACCTTCAGTTGCCACGCTTCTAGTGCTAATTATATGTGTAATTACCTTTCTTTTTCAGTTACTATAGTAATTGTCCTTAGGACTGGCGACCGTAATTTCCCCCAAATCTCAAATATCTAATTACCGCTAGTTAATTGTTAACGTAACGGCCACACATTTACTTTCTTCATTAACTTTACCCCTTTTCAAAATTAATTTCCACCAGTTTCATTTGCATTTTTCCTTTCATTTAGATGTAACCCTTTCCTCCCTCTTTACCGACAGATTAACTTCGGTGACGATTGCTTTTTCCCAAATTTCCATTAGATACACGCGGTTTAATTTTTCACTGTCATTAAGGTCGATAAGTGAGGGGGAGGTTACAAACTAACCTAAGGACATCACACACACATCCATGCCCGAGGCAGGATTCGAACCTGCGACCGTAGCGGTCGTGCGGTTACAGACTGAAGTGCCTAGAACCGCTCGGCCACACCGGCCGGCTTAGAGGCTCAAGAATATCTTCTGTGGTTGATTAGAAAATCATGGGACAGCCACAGACGCCAACAAGCACGGAATTAGAAAAGTAAAAATCAGTGGAGGATGCCACAAAAAGAGCTTCGAGTGTTTTCAATGCTTCCATAGAATAGTACGTAGTGGTAATTTTGGGATGACGTTTAACAACTCATAGTGGGGAAAGTTACTCTCGCCGCTAAAGGCATCATACCTCCAAGAGCCACTTGTAATTGTCTAAGGGATTTCTACTGTGTTAGAACTAAATTAACTTGCCTCGAAGTTTATGATACAGTAATCAAAAGATGTCCACAAGGCTAGGTTTCCAGACTCGTATTTTGATACGTTGTCCTAGAGACCCTGCTAGAATAGGTAGCAGCCATGAGAGACACAAGAGACTGCATAGCTCATGCAGACGGCTACTGCAGTTGGTAGTAGGAGATTCAACACGCAGACCAAACGACATATACAAACACGTTCTACAAGCGCCGCAAGGACGTTAATCTCGCGCCTTTAAAGACTAGAAAGCCCTGTCTCCTTAGGCTTCTCGTCACTGTACCCATGATTAGAACAAATAAGGACGGATTAAAACCTGAACCATGGTGCCGTGAGGTTTCACAGTGAACGGGTCACTTACTCCAGCTGCCTCCTGTCGTAAAAGCGATCACAATCTCAGTCTTCTACTTGCTGTAGAGAATTTTTAGCTGAATGTCTCGACATGTGGATCTAGTGTTTGGTAAAGACTGTTTTAGCCATTACGAGGTCTTTTATTCGCTAGGTACGTCTTTTATATAAACTGCTTCTACATCTACATCTGCATTTATACTCCGCAAGCCACCCAACGGTGTGTGGTGGAGGGTACTTTACGTGCCACTGTCATTACATCCCTTTCCGGTTCCAGTCGCGCGTGGTTCGCGGGAAGAACGACTGCCGGAAAGCCTCCGTGCCCGCTCGAATCTCTCTAATTTTACTTTCGTGATCCCCTCGGGAGGTATAAGTAGGGGGAAGCAATATATTCGATACCTCATCCAGAAACGCACCCTCTCGAAACCTAGACAGTAAGCCACACCGCGATGCAGAGGGCCTCTCTTGCAGAGTCTGCCACTTGAGTTTGCTAAACATCTCCGTAACGCTATCACGCTTACCAAACAACCCTGTGACAAAACGCACCGCTCTTCTTTGGATCTTCTCTATCTCCTCTGTCAACCCGAGATGGTACGGATCCCACACTGATGGGCAATACTCGAGTACAGGTCGAACGCTTTCGTTTCCGCCGTCTTGTGTCAATAGCTCATTCGAGATGCCGTGAACCACCGTGAGAGGAATTGTTTTCAACTATCCCAAACCCATATTAATGTCTGCGGGCACTTGAACAGGAAATACCTCGTCCAGCTCGAGTCCAGCAGAACCACCAGGACTCCTGCGGATGTTTTCCTGTGGGGTTACATGAAGTCGTGTCAGCTGATTGGTAGAGGCCCTGCTGCCAGTACGATTACACAACGGACAAAAGGTGTTGTGTCAAAGACACTTGTTAATTTACTAAACAATAGACATGATGCGGTACAGTCTTGAATTCTCTAACACTATCCCTTAATATTCAGATGACTGCGAGCATGTCAGTTGTGCTTTCCTTTGAGAACCCATGGACAAACCTCTTTCACTGTCTTTTTTCTATGAAATTATATTCTATGGTAGATATCGAGAGTAGATGCTAAAACTCACTACACAAAACCTCACGGCGGGAGAAACAAGTGGTGTCTCCCATTCGATTCACTGAGACAGCTCTTTAAGCAATTAGGGCCAGTAAAAAAATGTATATATACCTGCATAAAAATATCCATCTAACCAAACATTACAGTACTCTAGTAATGAAATCATAGCTAAAGGGTTTTTCATCATTAATGCAAAAACTGACGTGGGTGAAGGAAAACGATAATAAAAGTAAAAGCGTCCCAGTGAACAGGGTTATAGGGGTCTACAAAAGGACCGCTTGATAGGTAAGTGCGAATGTGTGGTTACAAACTGCCACAGACTTTGGAGCATTTGCACTTACACTTGGTAATTAGAAACTGTGTGTGCAAAATGCTCCGGCTAGCAATGTGAAAGGAAGTTCTTTTAAATTCTAACATGCACTCTGATCATGAAAACCCTTAGCTGTCCTGCTATGTAAATTAATTTTGGTGTGTATGATACGAAGTAGTCAACGCTGCATCTGATTATCTGTATGTGAAACTGAATATGAAGAATGGTTATCGGTAATACGCATAAAGGCTACCTCTTCAGACAGATACACACACTAGCTAACTGATGCTTATTAAAACTATGCCCCGTTAGGAAAACGCCTCTACTGAATTATACGAAAATTTAGCAGATGAAAACAGATTCTAATTTCATCTCAAGAGATTCGTTTGTGCCCTCTAATTGTTTGCTATCTTGCAACGGATAACTCTGCTCTGTCTGCATACTGCAGGGAATGAAGTATTGAACTGTACGTACGTGATATAAATCACTGCTCAGGTAATTGTCTTATCATTTGCTTTAGGCTGCTTTGTCAAATAAGAATTTTGTTACCTTTCCAAAATGTAGCTAGCTGCCCTCACAACTGTACAAGACGTAACAGTGTAGTAATTTTACGACTGCATTCAAACTGCGAGGATAAACGTTACTGAAATGTTTGCAAATATTAAGCAGGTACTTTGAATTTATATTAAATTCCTTTTAATACTACGGAAGTCACTCGTACTAACATGAACTACGATTTTTTTTAGCATTGTCATACACTATTCGCAATTAACTTTTACGAACAATATCATAGAAAATTTAATCTTCGCTTTTGTAATGTAATACTTCTAAGTGGATGTGGAGGATGAAGAATAATTATTAAAATTCTGAACACATTCGCCCTGGATACCAAAATGTAGGTGTTGTTAAATAAACATAACGTTACCTTTACGCTGCAGGAATTACTCGGATAGCGATTGAAGCAAATAAAATTGAATGCGTATTACCTTCTCCCAAAACTGTCGCCTTTCTATAAAATCATCTAAAATAGTCCTCTATCCTCAGTTTCAAGTCAGGGAATACCTCAAATAAAATTTTATGCTCTATTCAGCAGCGGCTCAATACTTCGCAGTTTAGCCTAAAACTAAGTCGCTCCTGCTCTACTAATACACCGAACCGTCAAAAAACTGGCACAGGCAACGCCTATATCTGGCGCAGTTTTTAGATCGCTTACCACTGCTACAATGGCAGGTTATCAAGATTTAAGTGAGTTGGAATGTGGTGTTATAGTCAGCGCACGAGAGATGGGGCGCAGCATCACCGAGGTATCGATGAAGTGAGGATTTTCCCGTACGAACATTTCACGGTGTAGCTTTAGTATCAGTAATCCGGTAAAAGATCAAATCTCCGACATCGCTGCGGCCGGAAATGAATCCTGCAAGAACGGGACCAACGGCCACTGGAGAGAATCGTTCATGGTGACAGGAGTGCAACCCTTCCGCAAATTGCTGCCGATTTCAGTGCTGGGCCATCAACAAGTGTGAGGGTGTGTACTATTGAACGAAACATAATCGATATGGGCTTTCGGAACCAAAGGTCCACTCTTGTAGCGTTGATGACTTTACGCCTCGCCTGGGCCCGTCAACACCGACATTGGAATGTTGATGACTTGAAATACGATGCCTGGTCGGACGAGTCTCGTTTCAAACTGTATCGAGCGGACGGACGTATACGCGTGTGGAGACAACCTCATGAATTCATGGATCCTGTATGTCAGTAGGAGACTGTAGAAACTGGTGGAGGCTCTGATAAGTGACACCGTACGTAAGTACCCTGTCTGATCACCTACGTCTATTCATGTCCATTGTGCATTCCGACGGACTAGGGCAATTCGTGCAGGACAATGAGATACCCCACACGTCCAGAATTGCTACAGAGTGACTCCAGGAACACTCCTCTGTGTTTGAACACTTCCGCTGGTCACCAAATTCCCCAGACATGAACTATATTGAGCATATCTTGGATGCCTTGTCAGGTGCTGTTCAGAAGAGATCTCCACCTCCTTGCACTCTTAAGGATTTATGGACAGCCCTGCAGGACTGATGGTGTCAATTGCCTCCAGCACTACTTTAGACATTAGTCGAATCCAAGCCATGTTGCGGCACTTCTGCTTGCTCGCGGAGGTCCTACACGATATTAGCCAGTTGTACCAGTTTCTTTCACTCTTCAGTGTAATACAGTCTCTGGCAGCTAAAGAATACCTATCATTAATGTGTTCAGGCATCCAAAGACGATCATATTGAAAAACATTTCAAACGATTTCTCATAATATGTACGCCTTTCAACTTCAGTATAGAATATTTTTCTAGTTAGCACAAATATATCTGAAATGCAGACTTTTCGATTAAGCCGCCAACTGATGGGATCAAATTTCAGCCATGGCCTGATAAATACAATACTACTTCAGCACGTTACACCCAGCCTATAGAATACGAATTCATTAAAATCATATCGTAGTTATTGACGAGACTGGGCTATTCGCTGTTTCATTTCTCAACCGTATCGGTGGGGGTACGGTGTATTTCACTTTTGCAGTAAATCCAGACACAGTGATGCAGAAGACAAATGTCAGGTGATGCTGGGTGCCAAAGTACAGTCCCTATATGACCTATTTCATATGGAGCACGCTGATGCGGTAGATGTCTTGCATCATCAGGAAAATGTGCTGTTGCCCTGTCATGCACTACCACGGACCATGGGTGAAATCTGAATGTAATTTGCAGGGGCTCAATGGAAAAGTATACGTTTGAAATGTATATAAACCAATTAGCTCAGTACTTCAAACTAAACTCAGTGGCAGCTCGTAAGCCCAAATTCGGAATTATCTTGTGAATGACTAGGTTGCAGTCTCAAGTTTACTGCTTCAGTGTCATATATTTTCACTTGTATTAGTTTTCACTACTAAATACAATACAACCTGTATAATTACAAGAGAAAATTATTTCAGTTACCCACGTAACACCTACTGAAGTGAAGAGTACAGTTATAAAATACGTAGACAAGTTTTACAAGTATAAACTTTCTGTCAATTTTGAATCAAAATAATTTCAGTTCCCCACTTCTTTTTCAAAGAGAGCTATTCTTTTTATGTCAATGAAACAATAAGCGTATATACACGTTCGATATATGGAACACGTAACAAAATAACTATCTCCGTTATAATCTGCACTTCTTAATCACATTAATGTGACAGCCGCCTGTGTTGGACCTGAACGGCTATAACCATTCAAATACGGCAGGTGGAGGCACTTGCAGTGGAGGAAATATAAACGGTGTCAAGGGGACGCGGGAAAAAGTGCACTCGTCGTAAAGTGGAAACGGAGCGATTTATCTAATGCCCAAGAGGACATGGTCACAGGCTTTCGGACCAAAGGTGAAAGCATTTCAGGAATGGCTAATTTTATGAACGCCTCGCGTGCTCCCATGGTTAAAGTATACCGTGTATGTTAAAATGGCGCTATCCAAAACCGCTGTCTAGGCAACTGTGGTGCAACAGGGGGCAGCTTGACAGGGGTTAACGACGCCTTTGGAGATGTGTACGGGTGAACAGACGTTCAGCGACGTTACTGCGTTAGAGCGTTCGCAGATGACGCCAGGTTCAAGCATCCACGCTGACTCCACTTCTTCGGTGATGAAGGCTGGAATATGCACGCCAACTGGACGTCCACTGACTAATGACAGATGACTCTCGTTTTACTCTCCATCGTATGCGTGTACGGCATGCAGCGTCTGAAAGTAGACCAGGAGGGTGCTTTATGGTCTGGGGAATGTTTTCGTAACGATCCCTATTTGATCTCGTAATTCTGGAAGGCACAGTGGATCATAAGAAGTATGCCTCTTTCCTTGGGGACCATGCTCACCCACCCCTATCTGCAATTCGTTTTCTCTCTGCACGATGGTATATAGCGGCAGGACAATGCAACGTGTCACACAGCTCTCAGCGTATTTGTGTGATTCTAAAACCACCAGAATGAGTTTACCGCACTTCCCTGGCCACGAGATTCCCCGCATTAAAACCCAGTCGAGAGTTTGTGGGACTACCTTTATGGGGCTGTATGAGCCATGGATCCTCAAACGAGGACCATAGTGCAGCTGGCCACTGAAACGGAGTCTGCATGGCTCCACTATCCTTTCTGTACCCTTCACAAACTCATTGACTCTCTTCCTGCACATCTCCCAGAGGTCCGCGCGACAAAAGATAGTAATGCAGGCTGTTTACAGGAGGTCACATTAATGTTACTGGACAGTATAATTCCACCTGTATTAGTTTTTGGTACCAAATATGACACAGTCTGTTTAATTACACGAGCTAATGATGATTTTAGTTATCCAATTAACAACGATGGAACTGAGCAACGCAGTTATAAAATATGCGAACAGTTTTTATATGTTTAAACTTCCTTCAGTGTGCGCTGATATGAAACTTCCTGGTAGATTAAAACTGTGTGCCGGACCGAGACTCGAACTCGGTCCGGCACACAGTTTTAATCTGCCAGGAAGTTTCAAAATCATTTCAGTTTCTCACTACCTCTTCAAAGAGAATTAGAGAATTATTTTTATGGCAATGAAACAACAGCTGCACATATACGCTTGATACATGGGACACACAACAATATCCGTTATAATTTATAAATTCCTATTTCATTTTTCATGAAAATATTACTCACAGCAGTTTACTAAATGTATTCTTGAAACTGATCATATAGCACATCAACATGGTTCCGTAAGTTTAATTTTTAAGACTGATTAGAAAGAAATTATAACTGTTCGCTATCCGTGTAACTTTGTCAACCGAGCACATTAATGTTCAAATGTGTGTGAATTCCTAAGGGACCAAACTGCTGAGGTCATCGGTCTGTAGACATGCACACTACTTAAAATAACTTATGCTACGAACAACACACACACCCATGCTCGCGGGAGGACTCGAACCTCCGGCTGGACAAGCCGCGTAGTCCTCTACATTGCGCCTCAAACCACGCGGGCACTGCGCGCGGCCTTAGTGTCCAAGACACGCATTAGTACATCATGCTTATCAAACTAAAAATTGTGTGTGACCAACTCCTGAATTCAGTGCCATCTCAAATGGTCAAGAGTGGAGCTGCAGAGGCACTGCCAATAAAGCAGCTTGTGTACTTTACTTTTATGACGGAACATAAAGCATCTGCGGTAGTAATTTTCATGTCTAGCAGTGCGTATCACAGGCGCTCCGATATACAGTAATATTCTGATCTCGCAACAGCTTTTACGATCCCACGACTTTTATAGGTTGTAAAAAAGAGGTCCCGATGCAGAAGACAAAGGTTAAGGTGACGCCTGAAACAGTTCTCTGTTCGCACAACTTAATAATATAGTACTAAAATCTTATAAATCGGCGATTAAAATGAAATAAAATGTAATGAAATTACACTCTTTCTGGGGTGAAGGTATTACAACAATCAAAAAGGCCACAGATAAGATGACATTTGATGTTATCTTTTAACTTATTTGGTGGAAAAGGCAGTCTTACAGTAGCAAGATTAAGACAACACATGAGGAAAGCGGATTACCTAAAAGCTTGATTTCATACAAAACTCGAATGTAGTAAATATGCAACTAGGAAGCAAGCCAAACATGCCTAGTACTTGGAGATTCATTTATTACGGCCTCAAATGAAAGTGCACGAGAACGAGAACCAGAAATACAACGTCAAGCATCTAAAGTAGGGTTTAAAAGAATCATTTGGAAAAACACAATTCATGACAAAAATCAGCATGCATCTAAAAAGCTTAAAATAAATAACAGCATAGTAACTAAGGTAGATATTTTAAATATCTAGGGGAGTGGATGTCAAACAAAATGAAGGAAAAATCAACAACAGAGCATAGAGTTCATATAACGGAGAGGTTCTTTCAAATAACAAGAAGTATATACACTAAAGTAAAGTATGTCCTTGACCATAAAACTGAATACCATGGAATAGTTGCGAGATCAGAAACACACTACTCAGCAGAAGATCTTAAAATGACTAAAAAGCCAAAGCTGAAAAATAAGAAAAGTGGAAGAAGAATCATAAGAAAAACGGAGGACCCAAGAAAAGCAGTGCATCAAATTAACATCTAATACAGAACTGCATCTGTCAGTTGAAAATGCAATAGGTGTAATGAGAAAAAGGAGATTAAAGTTATATGAGCACATATTACAGAATGAATAACAAATCTTCGATGTACTAAACAATGACAAATGCAAAATCACCTTTTAAAGGAGCATGGACAAGGGAAGCGAAGAAACAGCATTCTCACCGAATGGAAGAATCGTGGGTCCAAAGAAACTGCATTTGAGATCAAGGAAACAGAAACAATATTAATTTATCATACACACGAAACCGGTTATTCGAAATAATAGATATGAAATTGCCCTGCAGTGCAGATTACGAACGAAACGATGCAGTGGACTCGTATTTCAGAGGGCTCGGCTCAAATTCCGGTGCAGACCACCAGATTCATTTCAGCTGTTTTCCATGACTCACACAAAGCTAAATCGTTCACTATTGTTCGTTCTGGCACTGATCGCTACGAAATGTATAATTCTGTGTTGCGTAGAGCTCCTCGCCAGATGTGAAGGTCCAAGTGATGTACCATATGTCTACAGGCCGCCATCTCGTCGCTTGGCTTGCGGCGTTCTGCGAAAGTGGTATACAGGGGCATGGAGTCAGCGCACCGCTCCCCCGGCCGTTTTGCAGACAATTCAGGCCGTGGAGGCGCTGCTGCTTGGCCAAGCAGGGACTCAACTGGCATCGCGAGACTAGGTCACCAAGTAACAGTCCTTCAAACAACTAAAAATCTTTGGCGGTACCAGGAATCGAATCTGTATGCTCTGCATGGCAGCCATCTACGCTGATCACTCAGCTATGGAGGCAGACTGTGTTTTGTCCTACGTTTGCATATTTTGTCCAAACTAACCTCAGCTCATGTGCACCTCATTTGCTTTCTAGTTTGTCGGAAAGTGAAATATTTTGAATGTGTATAAATTCCTAATCCGTAAAGCGAATCAGGCTAGAGCTCGACGGTGGATGCAGCTCTCATCGACTTCCTTCCTATTCAATGCCTGAACTAAATTACTTATACTGGCACCCTACCTGACGATACACCTGCTACACCCAACACTTAACTTTACTTCATGGTGGTTGATACCACACGGGACAATCTTCCACTTCATTGCTACTCTGGATCATCAGGCTGACGTAACATGTTGCGCACGGTGAGAGAAGCGGCAAGAAGTCCAGAGATTCTTTATCGCTATTAAATCTCTTTTTCATCACCATGTGATACAGCAATCAGCGGCAACAGTATGACAGAACGAACAGTCTTGGTTGCAAAACTGGATTTTTTATTTTTTTTACTTTATTTGCCCTCCAACGACACTTTTCGCCTTATACCAGGTATCTCGAGATTGGCTTCGACGAAAAACAATAATGGCATGACCGCAATTTAGCAAATTTAGACTAACAAGAAGAAATAAAGCAAGGTGAATGTGATGTTAAGCACGTAGGATGCCGTGCATAGAAATGTCGCACCAGGAAACCGCCGTGGTCACAATTTGGAAAAACCAAACATAGTGCAGTGTTGTATAAGGTAAGAGTAAAATCTATCTAAATGTGGACGATAAAACATTCAGATGCCAGTAAATAGACGAATGCACTAAACGCCCGAAACACACTCAAACAAAATTTAAAAATATATGAAAAACACGGGTGAGCTTGGTGTGGCAGCTGCAAGAGAATGTTGTTTAATTCCGCTGGAAATTGCTGACGCTGTGGTTATTGATATAATTTATTGTTAGTGGGAAGGGTAACTTTGTATCGATATTTTTAATTGGATGACGACGAATTTTATAAGAAATAGGACCCAAACATGGAATCGAGAAAATGTTATTTTACTCGCTACTGCCAGAATCAGTACTGATGCCTAAAGTGGTCACTTTAACGTCAGTTTTATTTTTGAAGATAACTAACGAGGTATCATAGCCATTATTAACTGGAATAGCTTTTTATATTCGTCACTTCATGACAAAGGTACAGAAAATGCACAATGAGTGGCTGAATGGAGAAATACTTTTTTATAGGAATGAGGATGCACTGAACTAAAGTGCGCTTCTTAATCTGTATTAGTGGCTTTTCGAAAAATAGCGAAAGAAAGTCTGTCGTTGTCAATACCAATACTGAGATCCAAGTAATTAAGTTGACGACCGTTGTTATCTTAATCACAAGTGAAGCTGAGTTTTTCATAAAGAATATTAAAAATTTCAAATTAATAGTGAATTTCTTCCTGGAAACTACTCTATAGGATACAAAACGTCGTATACGTACCGAAAATATGACAAAATAGTCAGATCAGCAGCTGAAAAATTATTGAAGAATTTCTGTTTCAGCGAATTAATGAAAATATCGGCCAAGATGCATTCCAGTGGGTTACCCATTGCCAGGCCGTCAGACTCATGGTATAGTTTGGCACTGAAAACAACATAGTTGTAATTTATTACTCATCAGAAATACCTTTTTTTAAAAGTACGTAGGTTTTTTTCAACAACGTCAGTGCTTGTTTGAACAGGCATGTTAGTTTACAGATTCCTAATATCTAATGAAAATAAAGGACTTTTTTATTTTCGTGAAGAAACCTTGCTAACTCGTGATATGCACTGTTCGCAGTGGCACGTATCGGATGGTGAATTTTATGTACTTCAAACCTTGAATGCAATTTTGGGGCCTGTGGGCTCATATTAAAAAATCTTTTATTTATGAAACGGTAGCGCTGTTAATGGCAAGCCTAATTTCTGAGGGTCGGATACTCGTTTAGCTCGGAAACACTCTTCTCTCAAGAAATTGCAATGCTTTAGACACGTATTCGTTCTGAGCAGCTACGATTACACCATTACCTTTGTCCAACTTGGTTATAAAAGCGTTGTTTTCTTTTAGTTGACATTAATATTTTTAATAATTTTCTTATCATAATCATGTTGAAAGGAGTTTTTAAATGCATGTTTCTCAAAAATACTACATACGTCGTGAGCTATACTCGTTTGCCGACAAGCGTCTGTTTTAACGCTATCAAGGCCTATTTTAAGATTTACAATCATACATTACATTCTCTTTCTTTGAAATTTTTTTATAAATAACTGTCGTTTCTTACTATTATTTCTATTACAATGTTTCAAACATTCAAATGTCACTGTCAGCGCCCGATAGGCGGTGCAACTGATATTGTTTTCCTGGCGGCAGTGTAAGACACGTGGCCGATAAGTCTGATTTTGTTCCTAGCTAATAATACGTTCCAAGGCCTGGAACGTGTTTTATTTTATTTTTTGACTTGAGAATATATATACTTAACTCTGACCATTGCCTTCTCGCAGCATAATTTTACGTAAGTAGCCTCTGTACGCCATGGCAACTGTCATCCTGGTTAAAGTTATTCTGTCATACTTAATTTTCTGTGTATTATTTTTTGGGTTACTCAAAATTTCATTCTGAGGAAGACTTCCCTAGTGATGTCGAAATCTGGGTCAACGTACCAAACAGTTATTTGCAACCGGTTGGCTGTGTGATTAGTATGCTGAAACTCATATACGGTTGGTGAGAAACAGCCATGTTTAAAACTATAAGATTTCTGCCGGCCAAGGCATCTAAGGCTGTGTCAGAGTACAAAGACAAGAACAAAATGGTTGAACACAGGTATGGCTATTAATTTTAATAAGCATTGCGAAGAAAATGGACTTTTGGCAAGTTAAATTAAATTATATTTTTACATCAGACAGAAACTGTTCAATGCCTTGTTCAAAACACCATTTCCGACGACATTAGTGTTTTATAAAAGAGAAAAGGCAGATTAATTGAAGAGGCATATGTTTTGTATCTTGAGCTCATAAAAATTTTTCGCTTACATTTTTATTTTTAAATTAATGTATTTGGGATTTTATAAATGACGGGGTGGGTACATATCAGGATTATATTGCAAAAAGATACGGAAAGAAATGGCTAATCTCTCCACAGATTTTAGCTGTAAATTAGTCCGTTAGTAGTTTTCAAAGGACTGAGCATGAATATTTCAACAGAATTCTGAATAAGACTGAAATAGATTCTTACATCTAAAGAAACTGCCTTGTTGGATAAAGGGCTTAATACAATGTCTAACCTGTCATACAAAAATGTTGTACAAAGTAAGGCCTCCTCGAGACTCATGTTGGGACTTATTAAACACAAAAGTGAGCCAGAGTGTCAAGAGGTCCCACTTCTGTTGAGAAGGTAGGTGGTACAAAGGTGGATAAAATACTCAGAAGGTGAAAACTCCTGGCACATTAAAACTGTGTGCCGGACCGAGACTCGAACTCGGGACCTTTACCTTTCACGGGCAAGTGCTCTACCAACTGAGCTACCCAAGCATGACTCACGCCCCGTTCTCACAGCTTTACTTCTGCCATTACCTCGTCTCCTACCTTCCAAACTTTACAGAAGCTCTCCTGCAAAAGTACCGCGTTCGAGTCTCGGTCCGGCACACAGTTTTAATCTGCCAGGAAGTTTCATATCAGCGCACACTCCGCTGCCGAGTGAAAACCTCATTCTGGAAACATCCCCCAAGCTGTGGCTAAGCCATGTCTCCGCAGTATCCTTTCCTTCAAGAGTGCTAGTTCTGCAAGGCTCGCAGGAGAGCTTCTGTAAAGTTTGGAAGGTAGGAGACGAGGTACTGGCAGAAGTAAAGCTGTGAGGACGGGGCGTGATTCGTGCCTGGGTAGGTCAGTTGGTAGAGCACTTGCACGCGAAAGGCAAAGGTCCCGAGTTCTAGTCTCGGTCTGGCACACAGTTTTAATCTGCCAGGAAGTTTCATATCAGCGCACACTCCGCAGCAGAGTGAAAATCTCATTCTGGAAGCATCCCCTAGGCTGCGGCTAAGCCATGTCTCCGCAGTATCCTTTCTCTCAGGAGTGCTAGTTCTGCAAGGTTCGCCGGAGAGCTTCTGTTAATTTTGGAAGGTAGGAGACGAGGTTCTGGCAGAAGTAAAGCTGTGAAGACGGAGCGTGAGTCGTGTTTGGGTAGCTCAGTTGGTAGAGCACATGCCCGCGAAAGGCAAAGTTAATCTGCCAGGAAGTTTCATATCAGCGCACCCTCCGCTGCAGAGTGAAAATCTCATTCTACTCAGAAGGTGGTGTATCGACAAATGAATCATAACCCCGCTCCCGCCGCTCGAAATCAAACAGCAGAATCGGGAGAACGCATCAATAACCATCAGAATGTACCTGTCACCAGCACGAGTACGGGGTGGAGAGGGCGGGGCGGGGGGGGGGGGGGGGGGGGGGAGGCTGTGGAACGGGGTCCTACACGTTATCGACAAAAAGCTCCTGCCCAGTCGACTTCAAATGCCACTTACAGTAATTAGCGCTCATGCAAATTTCATATTCCCCCACCAGTCCTAATATCCTTATAAAGGGTACGACAAGTAATGAGATCCTTAACCTTAGCAATGGTGTTATCAATGTCCACACGGCCGCCCACAAGGGTATAGCGAAAGTAAGGGAACATGGAACCGACAAGTTTCATGAGCAAACAAACCTTAGGTCCGTCCTCGCCACAGCAACTATAACAAAGTTGGCCTTTGTGCAGGCTGTACCCGCAGACCTATTCGCCTTGGAATAACCTCCATTGGAACTTGGCAGCTCTATGTTCAAAATGTTGCTTCAAATTAGTGAAAAGTTGAGCGACCTCCGTCAACACCCTTGTTGTCCAATCCTTGGAAGAAACCCCCCTCCCTACCCCCCTCCGCGTCTTCCCAGCAACTGGTGATCCTGGAGCTCGCCTTTGAACGTGCGGCTTAAGGCACGCGCCACCTGATTGTCAGGGACGTAATATGCCTGACCCTAAACGAAAGATCGAATTCCGAAACGTCCTAAGTGCCAAAATGCTGTTTGCTCTGTCTTCCAGGTATGTGCCAATAGGGCCTGGTTAGCTGTGTCTATAAGAAACCCCTAGGGCTAAAAAAAAAAAAAAAAAAAAAAAAAAAAAAAAAAAAAAAAAAAAAAAAAAGAAATACTCCTAGGGCTAAAAAAAACCTAAATTTCTCGAGGGCAAAAGGAACTTCCGTTTTCCCATTCATAAATAAAATATTTAGTTTCAAGGGTAACAAATTCCTGCAAGTTTAAGCTACAGGACACCGCTCCCTGTCTGTCTGTGCAGAAGCATCCATTTGGACAATAAACGGACGCTCAGAATCGGGAACAGCCAAAACGGGGGACCTCAATGGCTGCCCGATGACTCTCATCAAAGTGGAAAACAACCCATTCCTTGAGAAAGCCATTCAGGGGCCCATCTAGCTGTGCGAAATTTGGAACAAACTTTCGAAAAAAATTTTCTTTGCCAATAATCATAGGCACAGCCTTCTTGTTTGTGGGCGCATAGAAAGCGCAAAATTTACAAATCAGTAAATGGGCGAATAGGCTCTTCATTTAGCTGAGCCAAAATATAAGGTAAGAGCTCCGCTACGACAGCTGTTGGGTTAAGCTGAGTGCAAATGGAAGGTAAGGACACCCCTACCACAGCTGTAAAGAGGCGATTTCAAAAATCCTACCCCCAGCTGTTTCCGATGGTGTCGGATGTTCGGTTTCTTCCTCCACTGAGCAGGACATTCAAGTACCAAATTCCCCATTTCACGGCACTGAAAACATGCCCTAACCATGTCCCTCTTTAAGAAATGACCTTAGTATTCTTTAGAACCAACCCTACATCAGTATTGGGAAAAAGTCTGTTCTGAGCCACTCTGCATTGTTGCCAGATGTATACAAGCTGACGACGATGACGTCATCCAAGATGGCGTCGTGTAGACTTGGCAACAGTGCGTGATGTCATCCAAGATGGTGGCTGTGATGTCATTCAAGATGGTGGATTTTGATGGGAAGTTTGAATGTTGGCAGAAAAATTCCACGCCCCACTCCCCAAGAAAAATGGCAGGAAGTTAAAATTACAACAGGATAATGCATCACACCCCTGTTGTCTCTACTAAGCAAAGAAAATCGCGCGAAGATAGCTCACTTGGCCTACCTCCACTAACCTAAGCCCCCTCCCCCAGAGAAATGGCAGTAAGTTCAAATTCCAACAGTATAATGCACCACACGCCACTTATCCCTACTAAGCAAAGAAAATTGCGGGAAGATAGGTCACTTGGCCTACCTGTACTAACCTAAGTCACCTGACCGTCATGTCTTCTTACAAACTGGTGCTAAGTTTGAATTTTGGCGGTAAAGAAAGGTCACCTAGGATTTCGT
Organism: Schistocerca serialis cubense; assembly: GCF_023864345.2. Lineage (NCBI taxonomy): Eukaryota > Metazoa > Arthropoda > Insecta > Orthoptera > Acrididae > Schistocerca > Schistocerca serialis. Next base: position 423,836,513 of record NC_064641.1, read on the forward strand.
TGCTAATGTAAGAAAATGGCGCGAAAGAAAGGACACTTTTACTAACTCAGTCACCCGACCGCCACCTCCTCCTAAGAATTTGTGGGAAAAAATGACTTGGAGATAAGTCCTTACTATTTAACCAGTTTCAGGCAGACATGCTCGCCACGAGGTCCAGAGCCCAACTGCCTTAGTACACATCGTCACCAGCAGAGGGCGTTCTCATCTGTGGCGTAATCTAAGATGGGGGCACCCAATGTGTTCACCATGAGGTCCAGAGCCCATCTGACTTAGTACGTTTCCTCATTGCCAGAGCGCACTACCGTGGACTTGGAATGAATTTGCACGAATGCCACGCCCACATTGACTAATGTGGACTAATGTGCACTAAATTGTACTAACGTGTACTAAAGTTTACTAACATTCACAGCGCATGGCGTCATCCAAGATGCTCGATTCATTAACATCCTTTGTTTTGGGATATAGGATCCTCTACACAGCGGTGAGAACGTTTGGGTATGTTGAGAGCAGGAAGGGTAGCACGTTAGGTCCGCGCGGAAGACTGCATCTGGCGTTATTTTCGTAAACAGGTTCTGTTAGGGTAAGAGTTTTTTTGCATACAAGCTGAGACATCACGAGAGTGAGCGTTAACTTTTTCTGGGACACTATACAATTCCTGAGAGGTCGAATTTGCTGTTCTTTTTTACAAAGCCATGTGACGTAATAAAAACATTGAGAACATTTTAGATGGCGAGTCGCACGCGGATGTTTCGCTGCGAGGCGAGGTGCGGGCCATGCTGGGGTGGGTACGCACTTCTGAACACGTCACGCATGGTCCATTACAAACGCTAACGGGGAAGCAGCCTGTGCTGTTCTGTCATCAGTGCTAAAGACAAGTGATCTCGAGTATGAGACAGACTGGAACGCGTCTTGGAGTTCTGCGACGTCAGTATAACCGTGACTGTACACTCGGAAACAGAGACAACTTTCCCCTGCATCTGGTGGTGGGTCACGGCTGTGAGAGTGTGTGTGGTCCTGAACGGACGTCTGTGTGTGCTTTGACAGCTGACAGCTAGTCACTTCGCGTGGGCTGTGGCGCGCGTTGAATGAGTGTCTGTTGAATTATTTTGTGAGTGGGCCTGTAGACTTTTCTATGTGATATTTGGACAGTTTATGAGTAGGTTTCATGTCTGCACATCTGTGTACTGCATTATTTCGGAACAGTTTTAGGTCTATACTGAAATTATTTCGGAAAACTAGAAGTTGTTTGCATGGCTGCAGACTGTGTATTGTGACCCCAAGCACATCAGGGCCAGACATTTGTGTTTGTGTAATAAATATACTCATTCCCTAAATAAATTGTTTCAAAATAAATAGAGTGCACTCCTTCCTTACTCTATACAGCAGTCCAGTGCCGGCTGAGTCATTTTCGCACCATTTTCCCCCTACAGGCAACCATCTGTGATTCGGTCACAGGAGGGATGACAGTAATGTGTACTAGGTCAGTTGGAGTCTAGATCTCGTTGTTGAGATATTGCTTGAAAAATGATAAAGACTTATATCCATCTTAGGCAACGGCCTTGCCGCAGTGGATACTCTGGTTCCCGTGAGATCACCGAAGTGCTGTCGGGCGTGGTCGACACTTGGATCGGTGACCATCCAGCCGCCATGCACTGTTGTCATTTTTCTGGGTGCACTCAGCCTCGCGATGCCAATTGAGGAGCTACTCGACCGAATAGTAGCGGCTCCGGTCAAAGAAAACCATCATAACGACCGGGAGAGCGATATGCTGACCACACGCCCCTCCTACCCGCATCCTAAATGAGGATGATACGGCGGTCGGATGGTCCCGATGGGCCACTTGTGGCCTGAAGACAGAGTGCTTTTTTTTATATCCATCATAGACATAGTCGTTTTCCCACAATTTCGCCCAAGCATCTTGGATGACGTCATGCACTGTCCACTTTAGTACAGTTTAGTACACTTTAGTGGAAGTTAGCCCAAGAACATTGGTCCGTAAGGGGATTTGGCGGTCTGTTGAGGATCGTAGTGGAGGCTTAAACTATTTCCTTCCAAGTCCAGGTGGGTGTGGCATTTGTGAAAATTCATTCCAAGTCCACAGTAGCGCTTTCTGGTGGTGCCAATATGTACTAGGCCTTGTGGTGAAGCCAATGTAAGCCGTCATCTCAAATAACGGTAGTCGTGTCATCAGATGATGTTACAGACGACACCGCCCTCTGGTGACAATACTGTATACTAAGTCAGTTGGAGTCTGGAGCTCATGGTGAACACACTGTTTGCCGCCATCTTGGATAGTGGTACTTTCAGTGCCCCTGATCCACGGTAGTGCCCTCTGGCGGCGACGAAATGTACTAAGTCAGTTGGGCTGTGGGCCTCATGGTGAACACATTGGGTGCCGCCACCTTGGATTACGTCACAGATGAGAGCGCCCTCTACTGGTGGCGTTATGTACTAAGGCAGTTGGGCTCTGGACCTCGTGGTGGGCACATCTGCATGAAACTGGTTAAATAGTAAAGACTTATCTCCATTTTTTCCCACAAATACTTAGGAGGAGGTGGCGGTCGGGCGACTGAGGTTAGTACAAGTACCCTTTCTTTCGCGCCATTACCTTAGCAGCGAAATCCTGAGTGATGATCGTTTACTGTCAAAATTCAAACTTGGCGCCGGTTTGTAGGAAGACAGGGCCGTCGGATGACTGGTTAGTGGGGGTAGGCCAAGTGAGCTATCTTCCTGCGATTTTCTTTGCTTAGTAGAGATAACAGGACTAATGTAAATGTTGTGTGACTAGGGTCTCCCGTTGGGTAGACTTTTCACCAGGTGCGAGTCTTTCGATTTGACACCACTTTGGCGACATGCGCGTCGATGGTGATGAAATGATGATGATGAGGACAACACAACACCCAGTCCCTGAGCAAAGAAAATCTCTGACCCAGCCGAGAATCTAACCCAGGCCATGAGGATTGATGTTCTGTCAGGCTGAGCACTTAGCTACCAGGGGCGTACTATAACAAGGGCGTGATACATTATCCTGTTGGATAAACTTGGCACCAGTTTGTAGGAGGAGGTGGTGGTCAGGTGACTTAGGTTAGTGCAGGTAGGCCAAGTGACCTATGTTCCCATGATTTTCTTTGCTTAGTAGGGATAACTGGTGCATGGTTCATTATACTGTTGGAATTTGAACTTCTCGCCATTTTTCTTGGTGAGGGGGGCGTGGCACTCTCCCGTGAAAATTGAAACTTCCCATCAAAATCCGACATCTTGAATGACGTCATGACGGCCATTGTGGATGATGTCATGTGCTGTTGCTAAGTCTACACGACGCCATCTTGGATGACGTCATCACCGCCATCTTGGATAAATCTGGCAATAATGCAGAGTGGCTCAGAACAGGCTCTGTCCCAATACTTACATCCTGATAACGATGCTCCATACCACCATGCTGTTTGTATGGAAAACCTAACCCCTCAATCACAGAAACCTGGGCCTCCAACTCCAGGAAGGTCAAAGGTTTCTTAGCAAAGATAATAGGTGTGTAGTCGACTGGCCTCACTCCCTCTAATATATTATCAACTATTTGTGTTTTAGTAACACGTAACCCCAAGGCTGAGACTGTTGCCAGAATTTGCTTAATATATCTAGCCAAAGTTTCATTGGTGGCCTGGGCCACCAAAAGTGCTTTTACTCGAGTTCATTTTTGATATGGAGTAAAAGCTTAAACTCAATGATACACTTTCGCAGATCCTGCAGCCCCCCTTTCTCTTGCAGAATTTCAGAAAATATATGGCTTAACACCCGACATGTGAATTGACATAATCATTGAATTACCGTATCATGTGACATCCACAACGCGCTATCATGGAATTGAGACTTAAGAGTAAGCCACAAAACGGATCCTACCTCACGCAGATTCTCCACGTACAGCTGCTTAATACCCCGGAGCAAAATGTCAATAGCTCACACAATTTACCAAACATACCCCCAGCTGATTGCTGAACGCTGTCTACCATCTGGCTACTTCTTCCGAGCATTACTTGTCTTGGCGAAGGTTCCTGCTCGTCACACACCAGTCCCAAGTCCTCTAAACCAAAACGACTTACACTAGCTTGTAAATCCCGCACCCGCACATGCAAATCTTGAACGAGTTTATCCTGCTCGGAACTGAGTTTCTAAGTCATTCTAACCTAGTTAAGGCTTCACTTTCTTTAGTCGAGCATCAATTTCTGATTCCTAATTCCAATTCTTCACTTTTATAGGCTGGGTATTCATCATTGATGATGGTTTTACCAATTGAAGAAGGCTGAGAACTTTGGCTAGCCTCGCCAAATTTTACTCTGCGGCATTATACTGTATAATAGCTGTCTTTACCAAATAATATAGTATTATAAGGAACCATAAATAAAAGAAAAGGGCCATTCTCCTTGGTTCTTAAGTGACTCACACCTAATTTTCTTACCAAATGCATATTTTCTCCCTTAATTAAATCTGTTCACTCAATGCTTCGAAGATATCTCAGATTACTTCACTTCCTCACTACCAAAACATTAATTTATAAAATTTTTTGTACAGATGGACACCAGAAGATGCTACTTAAAAGTTGGGAAAGCGGTTCCGTGAATATCTTACCAACTTCGAGAAATACAGCTATTGGGCACTGTTGGACTGTTCATTCAGTTTTCCGTTTTAGAGGTTTTAAAACCTATATGTAAATACTAGTGTTATACTGTATGAACGGTCAATCAGTTATGTATACCTCCTTCATGCTGATGAGCTGAAGTGCTAATTATATACATACTGAATTACATAGTACCTCATGTCAGTTAGACGTTTGTTCCATTCCGTCACCTGTGTGTCAATTTCAACGGTGGACAAGGGATATTTTTGCTTTTGGAGAGATGGTATAGCTTACTAAAACAAAGGGTATAAAATTATGTAGGCCACATCTGCATTAAAACTCTAGCTTTCAAAGATACTCGCGATTTTATTGATCCATAGCTCGCTTGAACACCGTGAGAATTTCCTAGGCGAATACCGTCACAAGAACTCCGAAACTGTGCTAGAGAAAGATGGATTTATTTATCTATGTGGCGAAGATCTTCGTTCATTCATTTAGAATCTTTACTGGCTCCAGAGGAAACCAGTTGAAATCACGTGGCCTTGCTCATCGCAGTTTGAGATCTAGGAGCTGAGAAAATTCGTCTGGTATCCAGCAAGCGAGGAAGGTGGAGAGAAAGCTTGTGAAATTCCAGCAAAGGGGTGAGTAGTGAATTCGCAGACTCCCCTACTACAAAGTGAGAGAGAGAAAGCGAGGAACATTCCCATCGGAGTTTCCCCGTTGAGGGAGAGTAAGAGACAGAAGTTAGGTGGAAAGTGACAGCAGTAAGAAATGAGACGTGTCTGAAAGGGAAACTAGTTTGCTCCCTGGAGCCAACAGAGCGCAGCCAACTACACGAGTTGGTCTCACCTCCTGGGCCGTCAAATGCTAGCCGCCACCGTCCGTGACGCGTCAAAGTGAACTGCCGTTGCTCTCTCTTCGTTCTTGAGCTGTGTTATCCGCTACGCAGTGGAACGAACATTACTGAACCCTAATTCTCTACTGTATTTTTCAGTTATTCTCGCGTTAGTAACAGCTTTAACTAAGTCATCGTTTTGGTTAGCCTTATTCTTCTTCTATTTCCTTCTTTGCATATCATATTATTTTTCGTTAAAAGACTGATGAGTATCTACCGTAATATCACTTAGATTGAATCTCGGAAGCTAGCGACAGTGCTTATCTCTGCTGCTGCGATTGTAATAATTTTTTGAATCTCTCTCAATCTTATTTTTGTCTCTTGCTCCATTATGAAATATATAAAAGTGAAATGATGTATACAGAAGCAACAATTTTTTCTCTAAGAATTAAAGAGAGTGAATGTACGTTCCACTGACGATTTTTACGCCATATTGTAAGCAAAATTGAACTGCTGACCACACTTGGTGTGCTACATAATCATATTTAACACCTTTATTGTTCTAGAGAGCCAACTAGTGTTAGTGACTATGCAGGGTGTAACGTGTATAGCCACGCGGAGTGGCCGCGCGGTTCGAGGTGCCACGTCACGTACTGCGCGGCCTCTCCCGCCGGAGGTTCGAGTTCTCCCTCGGGCATGGGTGTGAGTGTTGTTCTTAGTATAAGTTAGTTTAAGTAGTGTGTAAGTCTAGGGACCGATGACCTCAGCGGTTTGGTCCGTTAGGAATTCACACACATTTAAACATATTGCAACTGGTTTAAGTACCGATATTTTTATTGGTGACTGAGAACAATGGAGCGAACAACATTACATCAGTATTCACTGCATTTACAGAGCAATAGTGAAAGACATTAGCGGTAGTATGTTTTTACGTTTGTTAGTACCTCGAGGCACATGTTGGAAGAGCGAGCCATTGATGCTAAGTTTTCTCTGGGCAGCACGTCAGGTGTTGAAATGTGGATACTTCGGCGCGAAACAGTAAATCTATACAGCAGTCCACTTAGTGGTGCTGTGCAGAAAACATCTAGTAATAAACTGTGTGGTGTGTTTGTGGAAACACTGTTTGACGATGTGAAAAACAACTAACACACTGATGTAACTGTCTATTAAGGTACCACATATAAAAATATATACACTTATACTCGATACACCGCTTTTTTAGTTCAAGGATAGTGCACCTGCGAACACATCATGTGTTTTAGTGGGCACTTCAGTCTAGTGCATGACCTTAGAGTCACAACAAGGAAAGCGCACTTCACTTTAGACCTCTATAAGCAGATTCCGCTATATTCTACAGTTTGTTGCTAGATATGGCATTGTGATTTACGCAGCATTTGTAATTATTTCGAATTCTGCACGCATTTAAATGCTGCATAAAGCTGTATAATTTTATAGAAAATAAAATTCTATATTTTAAAAACTAGTTTATATAGGGTGAACGGAAAGCCATACTTCACTGCTCATTGAACCAGTTTGCTCCTAGAAACACAAGAAGGTCTTCTACCACGGAACCTGGGATATTTTCAAATTAATTGAATTTCGTTAATCTCTTAAGAGTTTTACTTGTGTTCAAAATGGAAATTGTTGTTAGTTTCCAATAGCTTCAGTTTCAGAATGTATTTAACTTGTAACTGGTTTTCTTTGATTTCACTTACTGATTTTTGGTGTGTAGTGGAGTAATAAAGTAACACAAAGACGAATAAATTCAGTATTGACAAGATATTCGACATCTACAATTACATCATACACCCCAAGAGTCTAACGGTGTGTGACGAAGGTTCCTTATGGTATCACTAACGGATCCCCTCTACCATGTTGCACTTGCGACTGGCACTCGGGAAGAATGATTGTCGGTAAGCCTCTGTACTGACCTTAACATCTGGAATTTCCTCGCCATGGTTATTACACAGTTCGTATGTGGGAGAGTAAACCCGTCCGAGATGCACAATGCCCCTCTTCTGACGTCTGCGACTGGAGTTTTTTGAACATCTCGGTAACGGTCTCCACCTGAAACCTCGCTGACTGGAGCAGAGTTGTCGTCAGTGAAGAGTCCCGCTCCGAACTGAGCCCCGATGACCAGTAAAGACGTATCTAGAGACGCCTCGGATAGCGTGGACACGAACCAGACTGTCGCACGCCGTGTGCCGGGCAGCTGTACCTGATGGTCTGGGGTGCATTTTGCTTTTTCATAGCAGGACCCCTTTGAGTGTCATCCGCGGCACTCTTACAGCACAGAGGTACGTCTACAGTGTTCTACGCCCGGTTTTGTTGTCCTACGTGGAAACCATCTTGGTTTTATATTTCACAAACATAATGCCCACACTGACTTGTCTTCGTGCTTGGCGAACCCAGTTTTGGTAAACAAGGTCGCCGTTTTCTTTTTCTTACTTTCTCTTTTTCATTTTTTTTGGGGGGGGTGGGCGGAGGGGGCGCGGGGGGGGGGGGGGGGGGGGCTCATCAGTCTCCTGATTGGTTTGATACAGCTCTAGACGAATTGCTTTCCTGTCCCAACTTCTTGGAGCATCTCTTGAAACCTACGTCCACAATTAATTGCTGCCTTCCTCTACACTTTTTGCGCTCTACAGCACCATATAGTAGCTTGGAAGTCATTCTCTGAAGTCTTGACAGATGTCTTATCATCCTGTCCCCTCCCCTTGTCAGTGTTTACCACATATTCCTTCCCTCTCCGATTCTGCGCAGAAGCCGGCCGCTGTGGCTGAGCGGTTCTAGGCGCTTCAGTCCAGAACCGCGCTGCTGCTACGGTCGCAGGTTCGAATCCTGCCTCGGGCATGCATGTGTGTGATGGCCTTAGGCTGGTTAGGTTTAAGTAGTTCTACGTCTAGGGGACAGATGACCTCAGAAGTTAAGTCCCATAGTGCTCAGAGCCATTTGAACCATTTCTGGGCAGAACCTCCTCATTCTTTATCTGTCCATCTAGTTTCCAACATTCGTATCTAGCACCGCATCTCAAATGCGTCTATTCTCTTCTGTTCCGGTTTCCCCACAGTCCATGTTTCTGTACCTTTCAATGCTGGGCTCTAAACGTACATTCTCAGAAATTTCTTCCTCAATTGAAAGCCTATGTTTGATACTAGCAGACTCTTCTTGGTCAGGAATGCCCTTAGTGACAGTGCTAGTGTGCTTTTGATGACCCCCTTGCTCCATTTGTCATTGGTTTTTTTGCTGCCTAAGTAACAGAATTCCTTAACTTCATCTACTTCGTGACCATCAATACTCGTGTTACGTTTCTCGCTGTTCTCACTTCTGCTACTTCTCATTAATTTCGCCTTTCTTCATTTTAGTCCACATTCTCTACTCATTAGATTTCTCATACCATTCAGCCGATTATGTGGTTCTTCTTCACTTTCACTCAGGGCAGCAAAGTCATGAGCGAATCGTATCATTGAAATCCTTTCAACTTGAATTTTAATTCCACTCCTGAAAGTTTCTCTTATTTCCATCATTCCTTCTTCTATGCACGGAACAAAAGTAGGGGCGAAAGACCACATCACTGTCTTACACACTTTTTAATTCGATCACTTCCTTCGTGGTCGCCTGCACTTATTGTTCCCTCTTGGCTCTTGTATAATTCTATATTACCCGTCTCCTCCTATAACTTAGACTTGTTTTTCTCAAAATATCGAACATCTTGCATCATTTTCCATTGTCGGATGCTCTTTCAAGGTCAACAAATCCTATGAACGTGTCTTCATTTTTCTTTAGTGTTGTTTCGATTAGCAACCGCAACGTCAGAACTTCCTCTCTGGTGCCTTTTCTTTTCCTAACGCCAAACTGATCGTCATCTAGCACATCCTCAATTTTCTTTCCCAGTCTTGTGTTTATTATTCTCGTCAGCAACTTGGATGCATGAGCTGTTAAGTTTATTGTGCGATAATTCTCGGACTTGTCAGCTCTGGCAGCCCTCGAAATTGTGTGGATGATATTTTTCCGTAAGTCGTATGGTATGTCGCCAGACTCATACATTTTACGCACAAACGTGGTCGTTTTGTTGCCACTTCCCGCAATGATTTAAGAAATACTGATGGAATGTCATCTATCCCTTCTGCCTTATTTGATCTTAAGTCCCCCAAAGCTCTTTTAAATTCTGATTCTAATACTGGATCCCCTACCTCTTCTAAATCGACTCCTGCTTCTTCTCCTATCACATCGGACAAATCTTCCCCCTCATAGAAGCTTTCTGTGTATCCTTTCCACCTATCAGCTCCTTCCTCTGCATTTAACAGTGGGATTCCTGTTGCATTCTTAAAGTTACCATCCTTCCCTTTAATTTCACTTAACATATTTTTCACTTACCTATATGCTGAGGCTGTGCTGCCGACAACAATTTCTTTTACAATTTCTTCGCATTTTTCATGCAGCCATTTTGCCTTAGCTTTCCTGCACTTCCAGTTTATCTTATTCCTGAATGTCCCTGACGATATTTGTACTTTCTGTTTTCATCGATCAACTGAAGTAGTTTTCTATTACCTATGGTTTCTTCGCAGTTACCTTCTTTGTATCTATGTCTTTCGTACCAACTTCTGTGAAGGCTCCTTTTAGAGATGACCATTCCTCTTCAACTGTATTGCTTACTGAGCTATTCGTTATTGCTGTACTATAGCCTTAGAGAACTTCAAGCGTATCTCGTCATTCTTTAGTACTTCAGTATCCCACTTCTTTGCGTATTAATTGTTCCTGACTAATCTCTTAAGCTTCAGCCTACCCTCCATCACTGCTAAATAGTGATCTGAGTCCATATCTGCTTCTGCGTACGTCTTACATTCCATTATCTGATTTCCGAATTTCTGTCTGACCATGATGTAATCTAACTGGAATCTTCCCATATCGCCCGGCGTTTTCCAAGTACATCCCCTTCACTTGTGATTCTTGAACAGAGTATTCTTTCTCGTCCTTCATTCCTTGTCCCAGGCCCATGTTCTTCTGCAACCCTTTCTTCCGCTCCTAGTCCTACAACTGCATTCCAGTCCCCCATGACTATTAGATGTTCATTTCCCATTACGCACTGTATTACACTTTCAATTTTGTCATTTAACTTCTCTATTTCTTCATCATCAGCTTGCGACGTCGGCATGTATACCCGAACTATCGCTGTCGGTGTTAGTTTTCCGTTGATTCTGATACGAACAGCCCTATCACTCAACTGTTCACAGTAACAAACTTTCTACCTTTCTTCCTGTTAATAACGAATCCTACTCCCGTTATTCCATTTTCTGCTGCTGTTGACATTACCCTATACTCATCTAGCCAGAAATCCTTGTCTTCTTTCCATTTCACTTCAGTGATCCCTACTAGATCTAGTTTGAGCCTTTGCATTACCCTTTTCAGCTTTTCTAGCTTCCCTACCACGTTCAAGCTTCTGTCATTCCACACCCCGACTAGCAGTTTCGTTGATTATTGTATCCTTTTCTCATGATCACATCCACCTTGGCAGTCCCCTCCTGGAAATCCGAATGGGGGACTATCCCGGAATCTTAAGTCAATGGAGAGATCATCATGACACTTTTCAATTATAGGCCACATCTCCTGTGGATACACATTAGGTGTCTTTAATGCAGTGGTTTCCATTGCCTTCTGCATCCACATGCCGTTGATCAAAGCTGATTCTTCCACCTTCAGGGACAGGTTCCCGCCCCTAGGACAAGAGAGTGCCCCTTCTTCTGCCCTCTATGACAAGGCCGTTGGCAGAACGAGAATGACTTCTGGTGCCAGAAGTTTTTCAGCTACCAAATGCTAATAGTTAGTCAAAATTTAAGCTGTGACGAGTTTCGAATCAATGGATAGTGTCTTTGATTACTAATTAAAGACAGTACCCGTAGACCACGTGTGCATTCCGTATCTCTCCACAATAATTAAGAATTTTTGGAGGATTTGGGCAGGGCCCTACAACCACCTCGACATTTTGACGATCCAACGCGCCAATCCGACGCGATATGGGGCCATACCTTTCAGAAGGATCTCCAACAACTTGTCAATCAGTATAACGCCGAATATCTACACTCATGCTCATAAATTAAGGATAATATTGATACATGGTGAAACAACGCTCTGGTGTGAGGTTTGCGGGTTTAAAACACCTCGGGGTATGACCATACCCTGCATTTGACCTGTGGTCGTCGCGTGGTGGAGCTGGCAGCAGTCCACATACGCATATGTGTGCCGGTGCATGTCAGAGTACGGTGCAGCGAGTAAGTATGCAGACGTTTTCAGACGTGATAATGGCGCCTGTGTGTTGAAAATGGCTCAAAGAACACATATTGATGACGTTATGAGGGGTAAAGAAAACTAGGGCGTAACTGGAGGCTGGTCACACACGGCATGTCTTAGCACGGGCCCTCCGCGTGCCACAAAGTGTGATCTCAAGACTATGGCAACGATTCCAGCAGACAGGAGACGCGTCCAGGCGCTACAAAACGGGACGTTCACAGTGTAAAACACAACAAGAAGACCTATATGTCACCATCAGTGCCCGCAGGCGGCCACGGAGTACTACAGGTAGTCTTGCTCGGGACGTTATCACAGCCACTGGAATAGTTGTCTCCAGACGCACAGTCTACAGACGACTGAACAGACATGGCTTATTTGCCTGGAGACCTGCAAGGTGCTTTCCACCCTACGCCTGGTGTCAAAAACACAGTACATGGTCATTGGAACAGTGGTCGCAGGTTATGTTCACAGACGAGTACAGGTATAGTCTGAACACCGCAGGTATAGTCTGAACACCGATTCTTGCCGGGTTTTCACCTGGCGTGAACCAGGAACCAGATACCGACCCCTTAATGTCCTTGAAAGGGACCTGTATGGAGCTCGTAGTTTGATGGTGCGGAGTGGGATTAGAATTGGTACACGTACACTCCTGCATGTCTTTGATAGAGGAACCGTAACAGGTCAGGTTTGTTGGGACGTCATTTTGCACTAGTATGTCCGCCTTTTCAGGGGTGCAGTGGGTCCCACCTTCCTCCTGATGGATGATAACGCACGGTCCCATCCAGCTGCCATCTTGGAGGAGTACCTTGAAACAGAAGATACCAGGCGAATAGAGTGGCCTGCCTGTTCTCCAGACCTAAACCCCAATCGAGCACGTCTGGGATGCTTTCAGTCGACTCATCGCTGAACGACTTCAAACTCCTAGGACACTTCAGGAGCTCCGCAAGGCACTGGTGCAAGAACGCAGCTGCTCGACCACCTGATACGGAGTATGCCAACCCGTTGTGCGGCCTGTGTACGTGTGCATGGTGATCATATCCCATATTGATGTCGGGGTACATGAGCAGGAAACAGCACATGAGTTTCGGGACGGTATTCTCAAGTTATCACCAATACTGTGGATATACAGATCTGTGTCGTGTGTGTTCCCTATGTGCTTATGCTATTAGCGCCAGTTTTGTGAAGTGCCACGTTGTGTGGCACCACATTCTGCAATTATCCTTAATTTATGAGCATAAGTGTAGATGCGTGGTGGCCAATGCGTTACTGACGTGCTCGATATGTGACGCTATTTCTCTTAAATAAATCAATCAGTTTTTCCGAAATTATAACCATTTGTTTCTATGAACATGTACATCAGATCTATCGTTTCCCGTCCCACTCGGACAACTCCTTCGTGGTGCCTCGTTTATATTTCTTTGTCTTACAGTGTAGAAAGACAGTTGTGCTATATGGCGTGTGTGCTAAACTCCTGATGTCATCGGTCCCAGGACTTAAACATTACTTAAACTAAATTAAACTATCTTATGCTAAGAACAAGACACACACCTATACCCGAGGGAGTACTCGAATGTCCGAAGTGAGGGACCGCGCAATTCGTGACATAGCGCCTCTAACCGCGCGGCCACTCCGCGCAGCCATGCTATATAAACACCGAGGGAAAACGGTAGTGTTACGCTATGAAATATGCCCTATATTTCTGAAACATTTTGTAGATTTTATTTCATAGTGGGCATTAAATGATTAAACTACCTTCATCTAACAAATTAAGTGCGTCATCAAAGTCAGTATGAGGTGGGCACTACGCAGTTACGAATCCACAATTGTATTCGTTGTGGCATGGAAGTAGACAGACTCCAGATCCCTTGAAGACATTCTTACCATTCGTGAAAGACATGCTGTATCAGTTCTTGAGGATTGCTGGATGGAGTCTGGTATGGAGATATACATCTTCGCATCTCTTCCCTGACGTACTCTACGGTTGACCAATCATGGGACCGGCCTGGAGAGTCAAGGGACGCTACATTCAGTTTTGTGTGCAACATGAGGTCTTTTCAGATACTGTTGGAATGTCGCCTTCAATATATGAAGTTGTTTTTTACAATATTATCTGAGCATCATTTTTTGAATTTGATATTTTGATGTAGTACTCTTATAGCATTTGCACATTGTCGTAGTAGGAAAGAGCAAACGTTAACTAAAGGTTCACTGCATAATTATACATCTAAATATTGTACAGTTCTTTCAAGCTTCCATGATTGAGACTCGCCGTACTCTGTAGGATATAATAAGAAGTCCTAGGTCGTAATAAAGAAGTGAAAATTCATCTTCACCCTATCATCTCACAAGATTTATTCCACATTCTGATTTATCACCACAGAAAAAAACAGGGTTCATCTTTTAGCTCTCAAAAATGTTTCTCAACAGCCTCATTTTTCAGAGTCACAAAGCAAAGACAATAAGTGTGGTGTATTCGTAGTCTGACAAGGCGCTCACAGGAGAATTACGCAGTGAAGTGAGAAAAAGAAGTGAAGAACCGAAGTGAACGCTATGGTGTGAATCTCATATGCTCATACACTACTGCCCATTAAAATTGCTACACCAAGAAGAAATGCAGATGATAAACGGATATTCATTGGACAAATATACTATATTAGAACTGACATGTGATTCCATTTACAAGCAATTTAGGTGCGTAGATCCTGAGAAATCAGTACCCAGAACAACCACTTCTGGCCGTAATAACGGCCTTGATACGCCTGGGCCTTGAGTCAAACAGAGCTTGGATGGCGTGTACAGGTATAGCTGCCCATGAAGCCTCAACACGATGCCACAGTTCATCAAGAGCAGTGACTGGCGTATTGTGACGAGCCAGTTGCTCGGCCACCATTGACCAGACGTTTTCAATTGGTGAGAGATCTGGAGAATGTGCTGGCCAGGGCAGCAAACGAACATTTTCTGTATCCAGAAAGGCCCGTGCACGACCTGAAACATGCGGTCGTGCATTACCCTGATGAAATGTAGGGGTTCGCAGGGATCGACTGAAAGGTAGAGCCACGGGTCGTAACACATCTGAAATGTAACATCCACTGCTCAAAGTGCCGTCAATGCGAACAAGAGGTGATCGAGACGTGTAACCAGCGGCACCCCACACAATCACGCCGGGTGATACGCCAGTATGGCGATAAAGAATACACGCTTCCAATGTGCGTTCACCGCGATGTCGTCAGACACGGATGCGACCCTCATGATGCTGTAAACAGAACCTGGATTCATCCTAAAAAATGACGTTTTGCCATTCGTGCACCCAGGTTCGTCGTTGACTACACCATCGCAGGCACTCCTGTCTGTGATGCAGTGTCAAGGGTAACCGCAGCCATGGTCTCCGAGCTGATAGTCCATGCTGCTGCAAACGTCGTCGAACTGTTCGTGGAGATGGTTGTTGTCTTGCAAACGTCCCCATCTGTTGACTCATGGATCGAGACGTGGCTGCACGATCTGTTACAGCCATGCGGATAAAATGCCTGTCATCTCGACTGCTAGTGATACGAGGCCGTTGGGATCCAGCACGGTGTTCCGTATTACCCTCCTAAACCCACCGACTCCATATTCTGCTAACAGTCATTGGATCTCGAACAACGCGAGCAGCAATGTCGCGATACAATAAACCGCAATCGCGATAGGCTACAATACGACCTTTATCAAAGTCGGAAACGTGATGGTATGCATTTCTCCTCCTTACACGAGGCATCACAACAACGTTTCACCAGGCATCGCTGGTCAACTGCTGTTTGTGTATGAGAAATCGGTTGGAAACTTTCCTCATGTCAGCACGTTGTAGGTGTCGCCACCGGCGCCAACCTTGAATGAATGCTCCGAAAAGCTAATCATTTGCATATCACAGCATCTTCTTCCTGTCGGTTAAATTTCACGTCTGTAGCACGTTATCTTCGTGGTATAGCAATTTTAATGGCCAGTAGTGTTTATACATAACACCTGGTTCCTTCCGGAAGGATCGATATGCCTCCTTTAGTCAACTGATAGATTTAGTCCTTTATGCTTTTAGGAATACAGATAAGTTTGAAATAAAAATATTTTCTGTGCATGCAATAATCAAAATAAATTTAAGAATTTTGCTGTATGCCACGTGTAATGTACGGTGTATATTTAGTTTTTACAAAATATGAATGTATTTATGAAAAAGTTATGCATATTCTTGAAACGTAATAATAGTCTTCTATTTAGTGAATGACAGTACTTCTGGGAATATTACGCAAGTCACATCTGGAAAAATATTCTGAATATGTGGCATCAGTCGTAACTTAAGTACAGCCTATCGGATAAGTAATTTTAATGGCCTAAAACACATTTTTTCAGTATATTTTGGAATGATTTGAAAAAATACAGAATTTTTATAAATATTTAGTATATTGTATTTATTCAACATAAACGTTTATCGTATTTTATATCTGCAATTGGAGTGAACTTGGCCTAAAAATAAGTAATCGCAAATTTCATTAAACTGGAGTGGCGCTGCAAAATTCCGTTTTCATATGAGCATCATAATCTTGGGTGGTTATAAAAAACTATCACAATACAATTTAGCATTCTTACCACATGCTGGAGAACTTGGAACATCTATTCAACAATTATCAAATCAGTCCTGTCGTCATGTCCAATGGCTCCAGTTGTTGGAGAGGTTGGGCCTCGAAGATTGCTGCTTCGTGAGACTTTTCATCATGTCATCTACAGGTGCGTTGACGTCAATCTGACCGTCACACACAGATACGTGGTACATCGCAGAACACCACAGAATGTCACTCATTGTGCCATTCTGATTGTAGATATCGCTGATATATTTTGTGTATGACAGTAGCTGAGTACTCGGCATCAACCTGGTACACATATATTAGTCTTCTACTAGTAAATCTCCTTCTTCCCGCTCACTCTGTCCAGTTCCTCTCCCTCCCTCCCCCCCCCGTCATTGTCAGTCCCCCTCCACCCCCTCTGTCTCCACCTCTTTCTCCCTCCTTTCTCTGTCAAACTTCTTCTGCCTCCTCTAACATAATCTAGTCCACTTCCTAATATCTGTGCCCATCTACTCCACTTTTCTTTCTCTGTCCATCTCCTTCTCTCCCCTCTCTCTGTCCATTTCTCACACTCCTATCATCTCTGTCCATCACCTCCACCCCTGTATCTGTGCATACCTTCATTTCCTGTCGCTCTACCCATCTCGTCCACCCCATTTCTCTCTCCACGTTATCCAATAGCAGGCTGAGTATTCCATCATTAAATGCAGAATGCTATCCAATAGTAGGCTGGTGGTACCTACCCCCCAGTTCTCTTTCCAGATCGTAACTAATATGTGTAATGGGAATTCCATCATTAAATGCAGAAGAGAGTGGGTTGGTGGAAAGAGTACTGGGGAAGGTATTGCCTGAAGTGAAAGAAGAAGGAACAGGAGTTGATATGAAAGAGATAGGGGTTAGAGTATTAGAATCAGAATTTAAAGGAGCTTCGGAAGACTTAAGATCGAACAAGGTAGGAGGTATACATAAAATTCAGAATTTATTGGCGGAATTAGCAACAACATGATTCGTCACTTTGGTGTGTACAATGTATGACACTAGCGACATATCATCTAATTTCCAGGAAGACACCACCCACACAATCCCACAGGGAGCATGAGCTGACACGTGCGATAATTAACGTTCAATCAGCTTAACAGCTCAAGCATCCAATGTGTTACATAACGATCAGTTTGGTTTTAGCACGAGTAAAGGCACCAGAACGGAGATTCTGATGTTGCGGTTGACAATGGAAGTAAGACTACAGAAAAGTCAAGACCCGTTCATAGAACGTGTCAACCTGGAGAAAGAGTTCGACAGTGTCAATTGGTGCAAAATGTTCGAAAGTATGAGCAAAATAGGGGTAAGCAACAGGGAGAGACGGGTAATGTACAACATGTACTAGAGCCAATAGGGACAACAAGAGTGGAAAACAAAGAATGGAGTGCACGGATTAAAAAGAATGTAAGAGAGGGACGTAGTCTTTCGCACTTACTGTTCAATATACAGGGTGGTCCAAAAGTCCGGAAACACCCTCATAAAATCCAATTGGAGTAGCAAACAAGGAAACACGAGTCCCTACACACGAGGAACGGGAAGAGGGAAACTTTATAGGCTATGCCACCAACAAGGCGACAATCTTGAAAGCCGCCATCTGGGATTCAACTACAAAATTTCAAATGGGAATGTGGTCATGTGACATATCAAACAGATAGAGAATTTCACCAGAAAAACAGTGCCGCTGTTATTTTAAACATAGCTTTATTCATTCTCTGGTTATAGCTAATTACTTGCGGCAGCTAATTACGCTCGACAGCGTATTACGTACTGAGAAGTCACAAAATGGTGTCTGAAACGGTGCAAAGTGACTATCCCATGCGTGATATGTTACATGTGTTTAACTTTTAGGTATCATTTACTCATGCTATCGTTTTAATAATTGTTTCCTTATTTACAGGTTACAAAGTGTATTTAACACATGAAGAACGCATTAGATCATCTTGATATCAGGAGAAAGAAGCACACGGGTCATTGCTGAGGATTTCGACAGTCGTCACCCAACCAGATAGCCCATCACTCACAGCGCAGTTGCCAAACTTTTGGCCAAATTCCGAGCAACAGGTTCTGTCGCAGATAAACCTAAGGCTGGAAGACCGAAATCCGCCACCGATGAAGCAACAACAGTGAGCGTGTTGGCATCATTTAGCAAGAGTCCGCAAGTAGTACTCGTCGCCTGTCACAAGAATGTGGGGTTAGCCGTACCTCCATACTGCGAATTTTATCGCAGCACAAATGGCACCCGTACAAAATTCAGCTGCTCCAACACCTGAAGGAGGATGACCCAGACCGTCGGGTACAGATCGCAGAATGGGTGACACAGCAGCTGCAGATAAACCCACGTTTCCCCTATCAGGTGCTGTTCAGTGATGAAGCCAATTTCTTTATCAATGGCGAAGTGAGCAAGCAGAATCACAGCTACTGGTCCGACACAAATCCGCACTGGATTGATGCTTCCAAAACGGTCGACTCACAAAAAGCGATGGTGTGGTGTGGTGTGTGGGGTACAAAAGTCGTTGGACCTTTTTTTATTGATGGTACGTTAACAGCCAACGGTTATCTGAGGTTATTGGATGAAGAAGAGTGTCCCTAGTTGTTAACGGAGGACGGGACATTTCCGGAATTCTTCCAGCATGATGGAGCCCCACCACATTATGGGCACAATGTACGAGCATACCTGGATGTGCAGTTCCCTCAAAAGTAGATTGGTCGTAGGGCTGCTGTGGAGTGGCCACTACGTTCACCAGATTTGACTTCTTTGGAATTTTATCTTTGGGGTAATGTCAAAGCACTGGCTTATTCTGTTAAAATACAGGATTTGCATCATCTAAAGCACCGCATTGTTGATGTGCGTGGTCAAATTCAGCCAGATGTGTTGGTCAAAGTTCATCAGGACTGGGTTCGGAGGACAGCATGAACAATCCAACATAATGGACAACATATCGAGCCATTCCTATGACTGTTGGTGGTCTCTCGGGACTGTGTAACATCGGCCTAATGTCTCTTCGGCACATAATACACATGCTGCCGAACGTCCCACCGCTGCCACATGTAACTGGCTATAACCTGAGAATGAATAAAGCTATGTTTAAAATAACAACGGCATTGTTTTTCTGGTGAAATTCTCTATCTGTTTGATATGTCACATGACCACATTCCCGTGTGAAATTTTGGAGTTGAATCCAAGATGGCAGCTTTCAAGATGGCCGCCATGTTGGTGCCATAGCCTGTAAAGTTTCCCCCTTCCCGTTCCTCGTTTGTAGGGACTCTGTTTTCTTGTTTGCTACTCCATTTGAATTTTATGAGGGTGTTTCCGTACTTTTGGACCACCCTGCATACACCAAAGAAGCAGTGATGGAAACGTTTCAAGAGTCGAATTAAAGTTCAAGGCGGAAGGATATAAATGATAAGATTTGCTGTTGATATTGCAATCCTCAGTGAAAGTGAAGAGGAATTACAGCGTCTAGTGAGAGGAATTAGCAATCTAATGAGTACAGAACATGGATTGAGAGTAAACTGAAGAATGACGTATGTAATGCGAAGTAGCAGAAACTAAAATAGCAAGAAACTTAATATCAGGACTGGAGTTCATGGAACAGATGAAATTACGGAATTCTGCTACCTAGGCAGCAAAATAACCCATGACAGACAGAGCAAGGAGGACACATAAAGCAGACTAGCGCTGGCAAAAAGAGTATTCCTGGAGAAGAGAGGTTTAATAGTTTCACACGTATGCTACAATTTGTGGAAGAAGTTTCTGAGAACGCAAGTTTGGAACATAGCATTGTTTGGTTGTGAAACATTGACTGTGGGCAAATCATAACAGAAGAGTATCGAAACGTTTGAGATGTGGTGCTATAGATGAATGTTGACAATTAAATGGACTGATAAGGTAAGGAATGTGAAGGTTTAGTGTCGAATCGGAGAAGAAAGGAACATATGGAAGACACCAACAAGAAGAAGTGACAAGATGGAGGACATCTGTTAGACACCAGGGAATAACTTCCATGGTACTACAGGGAGCTGTAGATGTAATAAGTGCATAGGAAGACAGAGACTGGATTAAATTTAGCAAATAATTGTGGACGTTGGTTGCATGTGCTACTTTGAGGTGAACAGGTTGGTGCAGCAGAATTCGTGACGGGCTGTATTGAACAGTCAGAAGACTGAGGATTCAAAATCATTCCAGGGGTTTTGGATATCATATATATTTAACCTATTTCGGACGTATTTCTACACAAATTTCATCAGTATCTCTACGGAATTTCGCCCTGCAGTTTCATTTTCGCGCTGCTCAATGAGTATGACGTCTCTTCTCCTGAACTGCGTGTTGTGAGATATAGTTTTGCAGGAACAACCAGTGATATTACGTACGGACTGTCTGCGAATTTTTTTGTGAATGGAGTTAGTAGAAAGGAAGTAACAAGTTGAAACGTCATACATAATGCTGCAGTTTTTCAGGCATCTCAGTATCTGCCGTCATATCTTGTGAACTATGTCTCGCACAACGACATACTTTTGCAGGTACATCAGCTACATATGTGGGTACCGTGTACGAAATGTGCTGCGGACCGTGTCAGTAGCAAAGAAATAACAAATTTAAGCGTTATGTATGTTTCTGAAGATTTTCACGCATTTTTATATTTGACTTCATATCTCCTAAACCATGTGTCGTACAATGACATATTTTGTAGATATTGTATGCGAAATGTTGCTGCCACTAATAATAGCAAAGAGGCAACAAATTTACCAATTATGTATAGTGTGACAATTTTTCAGTCATCTCAGTGCTTATGACATCATGTCTCCTAACTTTGTTGCGTACACTGAGATACGGTCGCATGTTTCCTGTATGACTTCTCGTAGCATCTCCAAATTCTAAAGTATCAACAAAGATCAAATGACTTCACAAAACTTGTTATTAGTATGTGACACCCGCTGGTCTATGGCTGCCGGCATCGTAGCTCAGCATGTTCGGTCAGAGGGTTAGCTATACTCTATAATAATAATAAAAAAAAACTGAGTGAACGGATCAAAGAAGAGCCTTAATGGGTGTCATCGGACGTCCGTCCCGAACGAATTCTACGAACAATATAGAATAAAATGAGATAAAAAAATTGGTAGCACCTTTGATTAGTAATCAAAACGTTCGATGTTAGAAGGCCGCCACTGTTTAAATTTTGAATAATAATCAGCATTAGCGGGCGGAAACTTCCGGAATAGGACGTCAACCTCATTCTGACAACAGCGTTGTGAAAGATAGTGATAGGAAGCTAGAAACGGGAAATGCGAAGGCTCAATCTAGATACAGTAGGGGTCAGTAATGTGAAATGGAATGAAAATAGAGATTTATGGTCAGATGAGTATAGGGTAATATCAACAGCAGTAGAAAATGGTATAATGGGAGTAGGATGAATGGGAAGGTAGGGCAGGGAGTGTGTTACTGTGAGTAGTTCAATAATGGTTGTTGTCATCAGAGTCGACAGCAAACTAATACCGATAACGATAGTTCAGGTATACTTGCCGACGTCTCAACTGAAGATGAAACGATAGAGTAAGTATACGAGGATGTTGAAAGGGTGAGGGGAGAAGAAAAGAAAGGTGACAGGAATGCAGTTGTAGGACAAGGAGCAGAAGAAAAGTTACAGAAGAATTTGGGCTTCTGGCAGGGAATGAAAGAAGAGAAAGACGAATTGAGCTACGTAATAAATTTCAGATAGTAATAGCGAATACTCTGTTCAAGAATCACAAGAGGAGATATACTTGGAAAACGCCGGGCTATGCAGGAAGATTTCAACTAGGTTACGTCATGGTCAGACAGGGGTTCCGAAATCACATGATGGATTGTAAGGTGTGCACAGAAGCAGACGTAGACTCGGAGTAGGCTGAAGTTCAAGAGATTACTCCGGAAGAATCAACATGCAAAGTAATGGGATACTCAAGTACTAGAGAATGACGAGATGCGCTTGAACTTCTCTAAGGCTAAAGATATAGCAATAAGGAACAGCTCAGTAGGCAGGAAAGTTGAAGAGGAATGGGCATCTCTGAAAAGGATAATCACAGAAGTTGATAAGAAAAAGGTAGCTATAAGGAAGGTAACTGCGAAGAAAACATGGGTAACAGAAGATACACAGCAGTTGATCGATGATAGAAGCAAATACAAAAACGTTCAGTGAAATTCAGGAATATAGAAATACAATGCCCTGAGGAATGAAATAAACAGCAAGTGTAGGGAATCTAAGGCGAAATGGCTACATGTAAAATGTGAAGAATCCGAAAAAGTAATGATTGCCAGAAGGACTGACTCGGCTTATAGGAAGAACAAAACAACCTTCGGTGAAATTAAAAGCATGGGTGGTAACATTAAGAATGCAACTGGAATTCCACTGTGAAATGCAGAGGATAGAGTGGATGGGTGGAAAGGGTCACTGAAAGCCTCTTTCAGTGGGAAGATTTGTCTAATGCGATAGAAGAAGAAACAAGAGCTTTGGGGGACTTAAGATCAAATAAGGCAAAAGTGATAGGTAACATTCCATCAGAATTTCTAATATCTCGGGGGAAGTGGCAAAGTGACAACTATGCATTGTGGCGTGTAGAATGTTTGAGTCTGGATCATACCAACTGCCTTTCGGAAAAATATCATCCACACAGTTCCGAAGACGGCAAGAGCTGACAAGTGCGATAATTATCGCAGAGTCAGCTTAACAGGTCATGATTCCAAGTTGCTGACAAGCGGAATACACAGAAGAATGCAAAAGAAAATTGGAGATGTGTTAGATGACAATCAGTTTAGGAAAGGTAAAGGCACCAGACAGGCACTTCTAAAATTGTTGCTGATAATGGAATAGGACTAAAGAAAAATCAAGATACGTTCATAGGATTTGTCGACATGTAAAATGGTTCAAGATATTCGAAATTCTGAGAAAAATAGGAGTAACCTATAAGGAGAGACGAGTAATATACAATATGTACAGGAGCTAGGAGGAAATAATAACAGTGAAAGTCCAAGAACGGAGTACCCGGATGAGAAACTGATGTAAGACAGCAATTCAGTCTTTCGCCCATACTGATCGCTCTGTACATCGAAGAAGCAATGGTGGAAATAAAAGAAATGTTCGGGAGTAGGGTTAAAATTAAAGGCGAAAGGATAACTGTAATATGATTCACTGATGATATTGCTGTCCTAAGTGGACGTGAAGAACTATTACGTGATCTTCTGAGTGGAATGGACACTGTAATGTGTACAGAATTGGGATTGAGAGCAAATCGAAGAAAGACGAAAGTAATGAGAAGTAACAGAAATGATAACAGCGAGAAACTAAGATCAGGATTTGTGGTCACGAAGTAGATGAAGTTAAGGAATTTTGCTACCTAGACAGTAAAATTGCCAATGGCGGACGGAGCAAGGACATCAAAAGCAGACTTGCAATGGCAAAAAGAGCATTTCTGACCAAGAGGAGTCTGCTAGTATCAAACATAGGGCTTAATTTGAGGAAGAAATTTCTGAGAATGTACGTTTGGAGCCTAGCATTGTAAGATATTGAAACATGGACTGTGGGAAAACCGGAAAAGTGAGAATCCAAGCATTTGACATGCGGTGCTAGAGACGAATGCTGAATATTAGGTAGACTGATAAGGAATGATGAGATTCCGCACATAATCGGAGAGGAAAAGTAACATGTGGAAAACACTGACAAGGAGAAGGGACAGTCTGATAGGACATCCGGTAAGGCATGAGGGCATGACTTCCATGGAACTAGCAGGAGCTGTAGATGGCAAAAACTGTAAAGGAATACAGAGACTGGGATATATTCAGCAAATAATTGTGGACGTAGGTTGCAAGTGTTCCTCTGAGATGAAGAGGTTGGCAGAGGAGAGGAATTCGTAGCGTGCCTCATTAAACCAGTCAGAAGGCTGATGACTTAAAAAAATGTGGGAGATTGTGTCATAAGGACTAATCGGTAGACCTCACAAACCTGACATTATTTTAATAAAGTTTTACTGCTTATCCCGCAGTTTTTCATTTTAGAAGGAGAGATTGTTAACCATACGCGGTGACTACGGCGGGAAGGTACGTGCTTTGAGGGGTGATAGTGATTCTGAACAAAACGCGAGTTACAAAAGTTGTTCAAAAATGCATTGTGGAGATCGTGGATGGCAGCAATTTGGTCAACTGCAAGTCTCTCTTTTCTCGTTGAAGTACCATCAAACCTCGGTTACCGGGGCAAGAACAGAAAGCGCTTGTAGCTAAATTTTGCCCTGAGAATAATTATTCCTCTGCTATTTGATGGCGACAGCTGTAATACCTTTGTGTGTCCTCCTTTTTGTAGAGCAATGAGGAACATTGCTCCTAACAGAGCAATTATTTCAGAAGCAGAAATATTTGTGTAGTCTCTGTCCCTCGCGTAATTTACAAATGCTCTCTTGTTATTTATGTTTATCTTGGTGTTCGCAACAACACGCTCAGTTATCTCAGGATCAAAAAATTTGACAAAACTTTCTAATTCAGTTTTAGTTCCCGTAGCACTGCACTTTGAGTCAGGTAAGATCTTGATTATATTCTTACGTTTTGTTTTACCAGGCACAACTAACCGATTATTAATCCATTAAGTTTCCTGGTCCTTATCAATATAAAAATGGCACTTATAGATAACTCATTCACATCATTCCCGCCATCGTACGATTGTTCAGATTCTCTGACATAATCTGCAGCCTCCATTACTTCTGCTTCATCCTCTTTGTCAAAGAAATCAGCATTATCCTCTTCGTCAGATGATTCCAGAAGAAGGCTCCCAGTTTCGTCTCGCGTCAATCGTTTCCTTTTTGCTAACCTTCAAGAAAATAGGAAAAGCGTAATGCTAATCTTCAGTAACTAATTAATCATTCACTCGAAGGGTTTTTGTGCAATCTAGCTTCTGACCTTCTAAACATTCAACAGATATTACGCCAAATTCACTTGCATCAGGGAGGTGTACGGTACGCAGTGCCACCTCAGTGTAGTTGTGCACTTCACAGATCAGTCACAGCTATTGAAAAGGTTTTATAAAGAGACAGTATTGGAACTTGTCGCCTGACAATGTAATCGAAGCATATCTAGCACCATTGCTTTGTGCTTGGTGCGCTAACCTAATTAGGGAAAGAAAACTGAATTGGCCGTATTGAGTTCCACCACGAGGCCACTGCAGAGTTAAGCCAACCCTACAAACAGTAAATCAATGAGGTAAGATCGGGTGACACCCGTGGGGAAGGAATGACTTCACGGCGACCGATTCCACGCTCAGGATACGTTTCAATGTGGTATTGTGCGAAACGCACGTTGAAATTGTCAGTAAAGACAACACTACATAGCCTAATGTCGCTTTAGCTGTATTCGCCTGTGAGTGCTGCTGTAGGAGGGCACGTGATTGGTGCCTGCGATTTTCAAACATCTGTATATCGCATACGGTTAAGAAAAGGCCATATGTTCATATAAAGTTCTTTGTTCAGAATCAGGTATACTATCATCCTTCAAAGCATGTGCCCCTACTCACGTCTCACCCTACAACTCTGTGGAAACTCCCCCCAAGCATTTGTCTACCGTAATTCGGAAAAAAAATCACGAAAAAACTGCTTTTCGAAGGCAAAATAGGGATTTGAAAACACTCTTTCGTCACCTTGCTCCTCCATATCAATCAAATGGATTAATTACTGGGTTTACAGTTTTCTCTCACTAGGTAGTGAAAACAGCTGCGATTTCTCTAAATCCAGAATTTTTGTAGTTATTTCTACACTTAGGATTTTTAATTCAAAGTGAGCTTCGTTAGTGCATCCTCTGAAGTTATCCTGCTAGAATTTTCAGGCAGTCACAGTCACTGCGGAAACCGTTGGGGACCAGGGTCAAACATACAATGAAATGTTCTAGAGCTTATTCCGCTTCAATTTGCAGTGTATCAGCGAAGTTCCGAGAGGCATACCCTC
This sequence comes from Schistocerca serialis cubense, assembly GCF_023864345.2. NCBI lineage: Eukaryota > Metazoa > Arthropoda > Insecta > Orthoptera > Acrididae > Schistocerca > Schistocerca serialis. The sequence continues at coordinate 423,862,827 of NC_064641.1, forward strand.
CGCTTGCATATTCAGGCGCCAGAATGTGGAAGAAATAAATGAATACGTGTAACGCAAGCGGATACATTGTGAATAGAGTCAGCAACAAAGTCGATAACATTTTATCTCTGTGACACGCCGTGAAAACTTTCATTTACATATACCGCCTTTGCTAAAGGAAATATGGTGCATAGCAAAAACAGTGACCACGACTTTTTCATACTGGCGTTTCTCTGTCCCTGCGCTAAGGACTGCTTCGGCGATGGCACGTTAAACCGCAATCTTCTGCCCATTTTTTATTCGGCCAATGCCGGCCTTTACGTACATTGTCTTGCCTACTGCGAAATGGCTTGATCGTAATAAACTCTTATACTCTCGATTTCAAATGGCTTGAAACACTTTTGATTTCAATAAGGCTCGAGTATTTTTATAGAGAACTAGCTGAGTGCCTCACGTTGCCCTGGTACGAATTTATTCCAGCCTTCCGGTAGTCCATTTCCTCTCCTTCACCCCTCTCTCTATCCACCTCGTCCACTCCCAACTCTCTGCCCATCTCCCTCTGCTGCTCTCTCTATTCAACTCCTCCAGCCCACTCTGTTAAATTTTTCGTTGTACTGATTAATGGAAGTTGCTGATTCACAGATAGTCCAGCATGCTGGAATTCCGCAAATGGACACCTGCTCTTAATTGCTGAGCTTATATCAATCAATATTGACACGTCGAGGTTGTAGCTATTGTGTAAGGTATTATGGGAAACCTATTAGTGGAACATACTGTAACGTAAAGCATCAAATAAGTTCTTCTTAGTTTTACTGTTACTTCAGTCTACGTGTAGACATAGTCTCAGCACGAGAGGATAAATTATATTTATGCCAGTTTTACTGCCTGCAACGAAACACTTTTCGAAAACTTGAAGTTGTAACCCTGTGCATACGTTTAATGAGACTATTTGTCTGCACGTGCTACCACTGCGCTGAATCCTTACGACCGCTGGATACAGGCCACCGACAATCTAAAATGCACTGGTGTGCTGTACCTGTACTTTGATATTTACTGCATAGTGAGATTAGCTCATAAATTATAGCAATTAATTCTGGGAAGGATTGCATTTTGGTTCTGAGAGACAAATTACACACTAATAACCACATTATTCACAGTCTAAAGTATTTCACGTAATGTAAATGGTTATACATGAGTTTTCCATTTCATTGTCAGAGAAATTCCATGGTTTGCGAACTTACAAGTGCAGAGAGTACTCTGGAGGACTGAAATTCCTATGACCTTTTATCAGTGTGACTGATTCTTAGTATTCGTAACTCGTAACTAACTTCTGCAATGTTCGAACGCATATTTCTCTACACTTTTATAAAGATATGTCTCACACTGTCGTCACTGCTGCCATATGTAATAAAATACACAACCACCTTTTCCAAAACAATCATTAGTGCTTACCTAAAGCCATCAACATTCAAATTTCGCTGATGAACTGTACTCAACAAGATTGAATTTGTGTTTTCATCTTTAACACCGAGCGAGGTGGCGCAGTGGTTAGCACACTGGACTCGCATTCGGGAGGACGACGGTTCAATCCCGTCTCCTGCCATCCTGATTTAGGTTTTCCGTGATTTCCCTAAATCGTTTCAGGCAAATGCCGGGATGGTTCCTTTGAAAGGGCACGGCCGATTTCCTTCCCAATCCTTCCCTAACCCGAGCTTGCGCTCCGTCTCTAATGACCTCGTTGTCCACGGGACGTTAAACACTAACCACCACCACCACCATCTTTAACAGTAACACCATCAGTACTGCAAGACAGCGAAAAGAGTACGTTTACATACCTCACGGTAGATGTGTAAATGCTTGGAAAACCTTAATAGCATATCAAAGGAAATTTTATCTGATAATCGACGGACAGGAAGACCCGGTTTCGAAATGCTGTGAAGAAAAATAACCGCTACTTAGGTTAACATAATATTTTAATAGAATATTATCAAAGCAGAGGGATACATTATGGTAAGAAAAAAACAAAAATTTTTCCATTACATAGTGCTGTAAGCGTCATACAATAATTGAGATCAACTGCAAACGCCTGATGAACCACAATACGACGGTTACGGTGCGACTTGCAGATCAACCACACTTCGGACATGTTTGGGATTCAACAGTTGTGGCAGCTGCAGTTAGGACGCCCATCCATCAGGGCAAGGTCATACAACAATGGATGGGAAAAATTGGTCTATAATTCTCCTGAGGTCAAAAGCGGCATGAAAATCAACAATGACAAATGTTTTTAATTGTCGTGAAGCGCCGGCCTGTGTGGCCGTGCGGTTCAAGGCGCTTCAGTCTGGAACCGTGTGACCGCAACGGTCGCAGGTTCGAATCCTGCCTCGGGCATGGAAGTGTGTGATGTCCTTAGGTTAGTTAGGTTTAAGTAGTTCTAAGTTCTAGGGGACTGATGACAACAGGTGTTAAGTCCCATAGTGCTCAGAGCCATTTTTTTTTGTCGTGAAGCCAAAGAGCTACATAAAAAGCAACAATTACATCGGTCGGTGTTTTAGATGACCTGTGCCCAGAAACCACATAAAAAGCAACAATTAAATCCGCTTTTACTATATGTTTGTGTGTGTGTGGCGTCTCTTCTGTCGGACACGCAGATGACGTACGGTAATTTCAGTGCAGGTGCACACTACGTTACGAGCAAAGGAGTTAATGGACCGGGGGGGTGGGGGGTGGGGGTGGGAGGGGGGTGACAAGTGGAGGAATTTGGTGGGATGAAAACAGTGTCCAGAGGCGGTTAAGGCTACCGCTCGCGCAGAGCAGGTTCGAGTACTGGTCCGGCACAAATTTTCGCTTGTCACCGTTGAATTTATTTCCATACCCAGTCTCGACTGACGTCTTCGTTCCTCTTAAAGTCGGGTTTTATTTGTCATGAGACTGCCGCAGTACATGTTCCATATACTGTCCACAGTTTCCTGCCACGAGTATATGGAGGAACAGCATGTTCCACAATAGATCGGAGCGTCTCAGGGGTCACGTTCAGAATGTGTTGCCCAATGCATGCCTTCAGTTTAGTTATACTTGTAATCGGAGCACTGCTCAGAGCATCCCTTAGATAATCACCCAGCAGAAAGTCGTACGGATTAAGATCGGGTGTTTTGGATGGCCAGGCTGTAGGGAAATGGCAGCTGGTAGTATTAGCACTTCCAAATTATTTCTGCAGAAGCTGCTTCACTGGCTGTGAAATGTGCTCATAAGAGAAATCCTGCTTAAAATGATCCTACCCACACATCCACGCTGCTGGAAGATAGGAATGACGGTGGTGTGCAAAAGACTCTTACAGCGTTTACCAGTGACTTTTCAAACAGGACCCGCAATGCCCATCTCTTCGAAAAAAATATGGCGCTTCGATAAACGATGCCGTCAACCCGCACTACACAGCTACCTTCGCATAATGAAGCAGTAAAAATTAATGTGAGAGCGGATTTTCTCTTGTTCATACTTTGCAATCCTATGTATTAACATGTTCTTGTAGACAGAGACTGTCTACTTCTGTACACAGAATGTTCTGTGCCCATTTATTGTCCACTTCCATTGAGCAACATATTCTACAGCAAACGTTTGTCTTAGTGGCACGTCAGTAGGAAGCAACTTCTGAACATGGGTAATTTTATATGGGTAGCGATGCAGGATGTTTCCTAAAATTTTATGCTCACAGGCATGTCCTAATTCCCTGTGCACTGCACGTTTATACACCACCGCTCGACCTGTCCTACAATGCTGTGACCGCAACTTCTACTGAAGTCGGATAATTTTTTTCCCTTCCTAAGCCACATTTCACTTCAAAAGCAGCTCTCTTTTCGAATTCCGTAACCATTTTCTCCAGACCCTTGGCAGACATCGTAACAACGCCTTTTTTTCATATTCTTGAGTGTCCGGTACTTCAGCAGAGCTGCTGGAACAGAGTCACAGTTCTTGTAAAAGAGCGTTACCAGAAGCGGGCGATCCTGCATGGAGACAACAGTCATGTCGAGCATCTCATACGCAGTCTGAGGAACAGCTGTCTAATCTGCATCTTTTATTCTGCATGTTCTGATCTAGTGACACAATTTTCGTTTATTTCATTTTTGTATTTTATTTCTTAAAATTTCATAGCGTTACCCTCTTATTCGATTCCGTTCAAATCTCACGTCATTCTGACGAGTGATTTTTCTTTTAAAGGTTTTTGAACCCGGAATTTTAATTATAAGTCTCCTGTATATTAAGTCCTACACTCAAAATATCATATAGTATACAATAGTTAACGAAAGAATCTCTTAGCAAACTGCAAATGTCTCTATTACAAAATGTACGATTTAGAAATACATACATCCACAAGAATCTCCATGCAGCATGAATGCATTTATTTTGCATTGCGATAAGATGTACATAAAGCTTGCGTAGGATAGAGTAGGATGAAGAGCTGCATCAAACCAGTCTCTCGACTGAAGACCCCAACAACAAGAAGTACTTTTCGCTAACTTTGTGTACTTACCAATGTTTCATCGAAATTGCATGTGAATCATCGCTGTCTATACCACTAAAACAAGACGACCTTGAGCGTAATTTATACGCAGCGTTCAGGATAGCTGAAGGGAATGGAGATCGTATTTTGCGAAGTCACAGTTCACAGATTTAATACAAGGCCCCCAACTCTGTATTTTAGCAAATATACCGTTCGTATGAAATACACTCCTGGAAATTGAAATAAGAACACCGTGAATTCATTGTCCCAGGAAGGGGAAACTTTATTGACACATTCCTGGGGTCAGATACATCACATGATCACACTGACAGAACCACAGGCACATAGACACAGGCAACAGAGCATGCACAATGTCGGCACTAGTACAGTGTATATCCACCTTTTGCAGCAATGCAGGCTGCTATTCTCCCATGGAGACGATCGTAGAGATGCTGGATGTAGTCCTGTGGAACGGCTTGCCGTGCCATTTCCACCTGGCGCCTCAGTTGGACCAGCGTTCGTGCTGGACGTGCTGACCGCGTGAGACGACGCTTCATCCAGTCCCAAACATGCTCAATGGGGGACAGATCCGGAGAGCTTGCTGGCCAGGGTAGTTGACTTACACCTTCTAGAGCACGTTGGGTGGCACGGGATACATGCGGACGTGCATCGGAACAGCAAGTTCCCTTGCCGGTCTAGGAATGGTAGAACGATGGGTTCGATGACGGTTTGGATGTACCGTGCACTATTCAGTGTCCCCTCGATGATCACCAGTGGTGTACGGCCAGTGTAGGAGATCGCTCCCACACCATGATGCCGGGTGTTGGCCCTGTGTGCCTCGGTCGTATGCAGTCCTGATTGTGGCGCTCACCTGCACGGCGCCAAACATGCATACGACCATCATTGGCACCAAGGCAGAAGCGACTCTCATCGCTGAAGACGACACGTCTCCATTCGTCCCTCCATTCACGCCTGTCGCGACACCACTGGAGGCGGGCTGCACGATGTTGGGGCGTGAGCGGAAGACGGCCTAACGGTGTGCGGGACCGTAGCCCAGCTTCATGGAGACGGTTGCGAATGGTCCTCGCCGATACCCCAGGAGCAACAGTGTCCCTAATTTGCTGGGAAGTGGCGGTGCGGTCCCCTACGGCACTGCGTAGGATCCTACGGTCTTGGCGTGCATAAGTGCGTCGCTGCAGTCCAGTCCCAGGTCGACGGGCACGTGCACCTTCCGCCGACCACTGGCGACAACATCGATGTACTGTGGAGACCTCACGCCCCACGTGTTGAGCAATTCGGCGGTACGTCCACCCGGCCTCCCGCATGCCCACTATACGCCCTCGCTCAAAGTCCGTCAACTGCACATACGGTTCACGTCCACGCTGTCGCGGCATGCTACCAGTGTTAAAGACTGCGATGGAGCTCCGTATGCCACGGCAAACTGGCTGACACTGACGGCGGCGGTGCACAAATGCTGCGCTGCTAGCGCCATTCGACGGCCAACACCGCGGTTCCTGGTGTGTCCGCTGTGCCGTGCGTGTGATCATTGCTTGTACAGCCCTCTCGCAGTGTCCAGAGCAAGTATTGTGGGTCTGACACACCGGTGTCAATGTGTTCTTTTTTCCATTTCCAGGAGTGTATATGCTAGGGAGGCTGTTGAGTATTTGAAATCGATCGGCTTTTGCATAAACCAGTGTTGGAAACAATCCATCACGCAGGCAGATTGCCAAGGTTGGCATTCTGTGACTGGCTTGGCGCCAGCTGACGTGGAGTGCACTGGCCGGCGCTACTCGCCCAAGTCCATATTTTCTGACTGTAGTTTCACTGATTTCGCTGACCCACAAAATATGTCGACATTTGGCACGTTTTAGAAAAGAAGTGTTCGGGTTTGTATGTCGTCAAGAGCTATTAAATATTGTCCTCTGCGTTGTGCCGGGAGACAACATACCGAGAAAAGTTTTCAGGAAAACGTATTCGACACACATCTCTCTCTAACACCATGCATCCCACGAATAGTTAGCCTTATTTTGGGATTAGGTTACATACATTAAATTGTGAACAACTGATAATAATATTTTAACGACTCCACCTTGGTTTGACTTATCAAAGAAGGAAGGTGGATCATATATACACTGCTGGAATACAAAATTTGTGCACAATATTAGAAGTTTCCATTTAACTTTTAATTTACTATTGCTACACTGTATATGGACTACACGAAATGATTACATTTATATATCGATAGTACACGTGGTGTGCCCGCATCTCGTGGTCGTGCGGTAGCGTTCTCGCTTCCCACGCCCGGGTTCCCGGGTTCGATTCCCGGCGGAGTCAGGGATTTTCTCTGCCTCGTGATGGCTGGGTGTTGTGTGCTGTCCTTAGGTTAGTTAGGTTTAAGTAGTTCTAAGTTCTAGGGGACTTATGACCACAGCAGTTGAGTCCCATAGTGCTCAGAGCCGTTTGAACCATACACGTGGTGTCCCTGCTGGTACACCCGTAATAGTACGTGATGTAGCCTCCACAGGTGGCAGTGGAGGCGTTAACTCTGGCATCCAGTCGATCGTAGAGATGGCAAATACTGTACTGGGATAAGTTAAGCCACAGTTTCTCGACCCATTCAACTAGTTCTGTAAGAATTGTTCGTTGAGGAGTCACGCGAGTCACTTCTTATCCCACCATGTCCCACACGTTCTGGACTGGGAACAAGTTCGGATATAGTGCTGGCCAAGACAGTTGCTGCGTGTCTTACAGAGCGCCTTGAGTTTCACCGGCAGTGTGTCGGTATGCGTTATCCTGTTGGAACAACACACCACCTTTATGTTGTAAAAACTTCAAAAGAACGGGTATAGCACCATTCATCACGTACCGTGTGCTGGTTAGCGTTCCCTCCAGAAACACCATAGGTGAACGAGAGTTATAGCTTACCAGGCATGTTATGGGGCTTGTATGTCTTCGACGAATGCACTCTACATGCCAGCGATAAGCAGGTCTTCGTCGTACGCGGAAACGTCCATCAACTGCGTGCAGGGAGAATCTGTTTTCATCGCACCACTCCATCTTCCAAGTGTTCCTCTGACGGCACCAGTAGAGCCGTGTACGTCGACGCCGTGGCTTGAGTGGAAGATGGGCTAGTAACCGGTTCGCGACAGTTCGTGTTGACACGTCTGGGCTCACAAACCGTCTTATTTGAACTGTTGTAGCTGTACGATCTGCCACCGCTGCCCGTACAGCACGACGATCTGGGTGGGTGTCTGCGCTGCGTGGACGTGCACAGCCTCATCTACCGGGTCTGAGAATGTTCGCGTGACTACTGACACCAGAATCGTTGCACAACTGAGGCAACACGTCCAAAGTCTGTGAATATTCTCCGAAAGAACCATCCTGCCACTAGTAAGGCCACAATTTGACCATTTCGAACTCGCTCAGACGGCTGTAGGAAGCACGAGTGCTTCTGCGAGGTATGTTTGCCTGTTTGCTTCACATGTTTGTACCACACTAAGCCTTCTGGCTGTCAGCTTTCCCTATTAAAGGGTAGATGTGTAGACACAGATGGCGATGCTATTAATCTACCTGCTGGTTCACGACGCTGAAACCATTATCAGTACATCTATTGCTCCCCAGGTGGCATACACTGTCTTCGTATTAAAATTGATGTCGTCTTCAAAGTTAATTAACTTTTTCCCAGCAACGTATTTAATTACAAAATGTCTGTCAGCGACCAATATTTCAGGTTTTATTCATCATGAATATGTTTCATATCGAAAGCTAAATCCTCATCGTTCACAAATTTATTTAGCAGGCATTCATTGAGGTCCAGTCGAGCAGTGGCAGACGTTTGCTCACACGTGATCGAAAGTACTTGAGAGAAATGGGGCAGTGAAACGAAGTCAATGACGTTAACTAATACGATGATCAAAAGAGTTAATAATATTGGAAATCACACTCCGTAGGATCATCTAAGGTGTAATGTACTACGTGTATACAGAATACCTCAACTACATTCCGCCTGCTTTGTATGCAGCCCACATAACGTAACACTCTAGCAGGTCCTCTAATCTCTCTTCGGTATTGTCGTTTGACTAAACAAAATGGTTACCACTAGAGAACACTGCGCCTTGTGGCTAACAATCTAGATGACAATTAATACCACAATATAGGAACTATCGATAGAAGCACGTTACCAGAGACACCACACACTTGTGAACTCAAATTTATTCCAACAAAGGAGATTTCAGAAGGCAATACTCAAATTGAAATTACAGGCAGAAAACTTAAGTACTGTGCCCGAACTTTGGTCTTCTATTCCAGTAACTATTGCCTCTGTTCTCCAACCGCAAAAGATCTTAAATGTGGTTTTAGTCACAAGAAACGGAAGTGCTCATTTTTAAACTTGAAATAATTAATACATGACGTAAAGTTTGTGTTACACAGGCACTGGAACGTATCTATTCGAACTGTTAACTAAACACAGTGAAATTTTAAATGTCTAATTTCTTCATCAGTAGTAAGACTACAGAAAACAAAATACAAGGCGAAAAAGTTTTGACTTACAGCGATTCGCTTCCAGCAATTGTCGCAGCCTCTTCCTAGCCACCAGTAGGTGCTAAATATGGGTTTATTTCACCAGTAACGAGAATATTGCACGCATGAACTGGAAATAATGTGATCAAAATTACTGCGTTGACATGGAAAAGAAATTCATACCTATCATTGCTGTTGAATAAGCATCAGGAGAAAGTAACTAGCTTTCTCTAGTGGCTAGGAGATGACCTGAAATGATGTGATGAAAAGTTCTGTTTCTGAATGCGAGTCGAAACAGGCAGCAATCTTTAGTCTTCACAAAGCAGGTAGAGACGTAAAGATCAAAGTTTCTTTCACGTGTAGATTTATGAGCGCCTGCTACTGTCTGAAATACCATGATGAAAGTTATTGTGCTGACGTGGATTCGAATAGGGACAAGAGTCTTTTTTGAACATCTTGAGGATTTGAATTCCTGGGGAAACATCAAAATGAAAGAATGTCTTCCCGAAGGAGTCAGGTCTTAAGAAACAGGAGATCTTAGTTAGAATCTCAGTCCAAGACTATTGGTTCCAACTCTCAAGTTGAAATACATTAGAATCCACTTGCAGCGTGACCCTAAATGAGAACTGCCTCTTTAACAAAATAAGATTTGTGGTAAGAAAGCGTAATGATGACAGTTCTAGTTGCCGTGGCATTCGTCTACGTCATGGCTGAACCTGCACCCCTATCCAGTCGGCAGCGAAGAGACATTACGTTTGATACGGATTTGGAACCAGAATGCCATCCTACGTTGTTGAACTTACTGTACCAAAAGTGAGGCGCGTCCATTTGTGCTTTTTAAAGCTGATAGCCTGAATTGTAAATTGAACCTAAACCAGAATTACACGGAGTTACAACCATTCCAACAGTGTTCTAAACTACGCATATAGGTGCCTCTTGATTGCGTCGTAACAAAGGATTTCTCAGGTAGATCATAACCTTTTCGAAACATTCATTTCTTTGCTCACCCTCGTTGTGTTGCCGTTCACCAACTTGGTGAATGGGTACCCAGTGTCTACATTCTACTTTATTCTGTAATCACTGAAACAAAACGAAATTAACGTTCAACTGCACGAATTGGAAACATTGTAGGATGTTTAAACATCTGCACGAAGAGTTACTTTCTATTTGGCGAGTGAGGGGGCGTAGTGGTTAGTTTGCTGGACTCGCAATCGCAGGGATGTTCTTCAAACCCACAGCCAGACGTCCTGATTTAGGTTTTCCGTGATTTTTCTAGATGGCTCCATGAAAATACCGGGACCGTGTAGAGCGCCAGATTTACACCTGATAGGCAAAACTGGAACTTATTTCATCCAGTATAAATTGATTCCTCATTAACGCATTAAAATATCTGGCAAGTTTCGTTGCCATACGATAACTACAGCCCACCCTGGACTTTCGTGTTTAGTTGAACCTTAATTATAGTCACCCGGCAATACACTTCCAGAAATAATCACCTCGTCCAGCTTCTCTCTTGTCTGCGGTGACGATATTACACCTGTTAACGTAAGATTAACTCATATTTCTTCCGTGATTTGTGGATTACTTTAGACCCTTTTTTTTTTTTTTTTTTGGTCTGCCTGAAATAATGTCATTGCTGAACTCTCTGATGAAACTGCAGAGTGCTGGTTCGGGACTATGTGAAGACTGAAATTGGGTCGTGTTTTCGGTTTAGTAGTACAAATTTGAATCTTAAGAGTTGATCCGAGTCCACCGAACACGTTTCCTATGATGGCGCAATTGCATTCCATTGTGAGATAGTATGCTGCAACTACGTTTTAGAGCCAGGTCATAGTTACCTATTTGCAAATGAAAGTCATTAGTTTATACTTAAGGTATTCCTGCTCCCAGTCAACACGGTAGTAGCTGGCACTGCAGCATCTTCCAAGCACGAGCTACCCATGCACCACTGAGGATACACTGCAACCGAGGAAACGTATTCCACTTGTTCTTTGTCTAATGAAGAATTGACAAAATTACGGTTGGCAGCTATGCGACGATCAGTTTACTTCCTGGAATGGTTCACAGTTATCCTGTTATATTAATCTGACATTTTATTGTCATTTCCAATAAAAAACCTAACTGATTCTATCGTAAAGTACAAAACTGGGCGATCAAAATTATTTTTTGATCCCAGGAAGGTAATTTCCAACAGATTCTATATCTCATTTATTGTATTGCCCGCCTCGACAGCTGAGTGGTCAGATGAGGAAATGCCTTGTAAAGGGACCCAGGTTGGATTCCCTGCTGGGTCGGAGATTTTCTCCGATCAGGAACTGGCTGTTGTATTGTCTTCATCATCATCATCTCATCCCCTTCGACGCGCAAGTCGTCGAAGTGACGTCAAGTAAGGAGACTTGCACCATGCGACTCGTCTACCCGACAAGAAGCCCTAGCCACACGACATTTCATATTTTACATTACGAATTAACTGTGTTGTCAGTTAGTATAACAGCGAGAGCGGCGTACTGTAGTGAGTACGGGTTGGTAAGTTAAATGGTACCATGCCCACTTTGTGAAGGGAATGAAGCATTACAGTAGCACATTGTTCTACTCTCGCTGGTGACCTACAACAATGAGTCAACATTTTTTCTCTTCTCTTTCTAAGTAATAATAAACGGAAAATCAGTAAAAAATTCTTATCTTTGCCATATGAAGTCTTTTCGAAACTTTGATTTAGTACACCCTAGATCTAAAAGAGAGAAATTTAAGAAATTACAACATTGCACGCTTCACAACACTTACAATATTCTCCTTAAACCGAAATAATTTTTTGTTCTTTGTTCGACCGATTTTTGAGTGCTATTGAAAAATTTAAATTTATTTCTTTTTGGGTTTACTTTCACTGCCAGATTAACAGACCACGGTAGCCACGAAATGCTTCTTGTGTATGGGACAGTACTTGTTTCTTGTGACAGCAGAATAAGAGAGAGACATTAAACATCTGAAATATAGGCATTGCATCACATTAAATCAAACAATCTGATGGTACTCAGGCAGTTTTCGGATTCTCCTCCTATAGAAAATTACTGGTTTTGAAACAAAGATCTCGTGATTTCAACTTTAAAGTGAGATTTCAACCACAAGAAGAGCTAAAATTGGTTGTATAGCTTATACGTAATTGATGGGAAACCAAATCCGGAAATTGGCAGAGTGCTAGAATAGATCAAAATGCTGATGTACCAGCCACAGAAAAGATTTGGTGGATGGGTAAATACATTCAGTCTTTCTGAAGTTCAATTACAATATCACAGAGTAACACGATGCAAGACAGCCGCCATGTTAATATTGAGACCACTATAGCTGCTCCTACAGAATACGAACACAGAAGCCCATCAGACCGCTTATGACAAACGCATCTCAGACCAGCTATGGCTGGTACCCGGAATCGTACTTGCGCCGGCCACACAGTGTTTTGCTGGTAACATGCGACGCAGCAGCGACTTCCACCAGATGTGAAGCACGAAATCAGCGGCATTTCACAGAACACACAAACCACTTGGAACATTCAAACCTTGAAAATTTTAAATAGTGTCAAACATAAATTTTCAAATACTATCAAACATAATATTATTCGTCATGTTGTAACTTAAATGTTGACAGCTCCGTTCCACTCTGCGCATGTCGCGGATGACGGAGTGCGCCAGCTGCCGCGGCGATCGGTGACACAGAGGTCAGCTGAGTTTCGCGGTTCCACCAGCGAGGGCGCCGCCGCCGTGAATTATGGTCCGTCTGTCAACTTGACTATTGACACAGGTGCGGAATACTCGCAGCGCGCTATATAGGGAGGAATGGAGCAAGTCTTCGTTAATCTTCGATGGCACACCTGAAGATGACTGGCATATTCCCAGGCGAAATATTGCGCAATGAATTAAACTACGACTGGCTGCAAGCTAAAAATTTCAATTCGCCGTGAAAATTTTAAAATGCACACCCAGTATTGTTTTCTCGTTATTAATAAATCGAGGACTTTGAATGACTGTCAGTATAAACGAAATTTCCATCATCATTGAGTAATTATGGAGACATTCGTTCTTGAGCTTTACAGACCGGCATAAAAAACATTACCACATAGATAAATTGTGAGGTTTACATGATTTATGGGTAGCCGATCTCGTAGATGTGAATCATTATGCACGTCGGAATAATCGATATAAATATATTTTAATGGTCATAGATTCCAAATTCGCCTGGGACCTTCCTGTGAACATAAAGACAGGGAACGAATTAGCGTAGGTGTTTGAAAAATTGCAGCAGATGGGGACAAATCAATGTCCTGGCAATCTTAAAACCGATACTAGAGATGAATTTTACAATACACATTGGAGGTCAGTAATGGAATTGTGTGGAATAAGCATCGAATCAAAATTATCCTGCCGGCGTACCCAAGAGCAGATATAGTCCAGCTCATAATGTAGTAGCGACGAAGAGTAGGCTTAAGTTTAAGAGATTACTCAAGAACAACCAATACGCAAAGATGTGGGATACGGAAGTACTAAGGAATGATGAGATGTGTTTGAAGTTCTCAAATGCTGTAGATACAGCCATAGATCAGTAGACAGTATAGTTGGAGTGGACACCTCGAGAAAGGGCAAGCACAGAAGTTGGAAAGGAAAAATTAGATTTAAAGGGGGTAACAGCGAAGCAACGATGGGTAACAAAAGAAATACTTCAATCGATCAAAGAAGGAAGTACAAAAATATTCAGCGTTAATCAGGAAATTAGATATACAAGCCGCTAAAGTTGAAACAAATAGGAAGTGCAGGGAAGCTAAGACGAAATGGCTGCATAAAAAATGTGAAGCAATCGAAAACGAAATGATCGTCCCAAGGACTGACTAAGCAAGGGTTGTAACATTAAGAGCGCAACGGGAATTGCAGAGGAGAGAGCGGATAGATTAAATTGAAAGCCTCTAGGACGGGGAAGATTTGCTTGATGTGATAGAAGAAGAAACAGGAGTCGATTCAGAAGAGATAGGGGATCCGGTATTAGAATCAAAATTTAAAAGAGCTTAGGAGGACTGAAGATCAATTAACGCAGAAGGGATAGATAATATCGCATGAGAATATCTAAAATCGTTGGGCGGCGAGGTGACAAAACGATTATTCACGGTGGTGTGTAGAACGTATGAGTCTGGCTACATACCATCTGATTTTCGGAAAAAAGCATCCACGCAGTTCCGAAGATTGCAACAGCTGACAAGAACGAGAATTATCGCACAATCAGCTTAACAGCTCAAGCATCCAAATTGCTGACAAGAATAATATGCTGAAGAATGGAAAAGAAAATTGATTATGTGTTAGATGACGACCAGTTTGACTTTAGGAAAGTGAAAGGCACCAAAGAGGCAATTCTGACGTTGTGCTTGATAATGGAAGCAACATTAAAGAAAAATCATGGCACGTTCATTGGATTTGTCAGCCTGGTAAAACCATTTAGCAACGACAAATGGCGCAAGGTGTTCTAACTTCTAAGAAATATAGGAGTAAGCTATAGGGAGAGACGAGTAATAGCTATAAAATATGTACACGAGACAAGAGGGAATAATAAGAGTGGAATATCAAGAACGAACTGCTCGTATTACAATGGTTGTACGACAACGATGCAGGCTTTCGCCCATACTGTTAACTTTGTACATCGAAGAAGCAATGATGGAAATAAAAGAAAGGTTCCGGAGAGGGGTTAAAATTCAAGAAGAAATGATATCAATGATACGATTCGTTGATGATATTGCTGTCCTGAATGAACGTGAAGAAGAATTTACGTGATCAGTTGAACGGAATGAACACTCTAACGAGTACAGAATATGGATTGAGGGTAAATCGAAGAAAGACGTAACTAATGAGTAGCAGAAATGAGAGCAGCGAGAAACTTAGCATCAGGGCTGACGGTCGCGAAGTAGATGAAGTTAAGGAATTATGCTACCCAGGCAGTAAAATAACTAGTGACGGATGGAGCAAGGAGGACATCAAAAGCAGACTAGCAATGGCCAAAACGGCATTCCTGGCCAAGAGAAGTCAACTAGTATCAAACATAGGTCTTAATCTGAGGAAGACATTTCTGAGAATGTACGTTTGGAGCACAGCATTGTACGATAGTGAGACATGGACTATGGGAAAACCGGAACAGAAGAGAATCGAAGCATTTGTGATGTGATGCTGCAGACGAATGTTGAAAATTAGCCGGACTGGTAAGGTAAGGAATAAGGAGATTCTAAGCAGAATCTGGGAGGAACGGATAAGTGAAGGCGGCCGCTGTGACCGAGCGGTTCTAGGCGCTTCAGTCCGGAGCCGCGTTGCTGCTATGGTCGCAGGTTCGAATCCTACGTCGGGCATGGATGTGTGTGTTGTCCTTAGGTTAGTTAGGTTTAAGTCGTTCCAAGTCTAGGGGACTGATGACCTCAGACGTTAAGTCCCATAGTGCTTAGAGCCATATGAACCCTTTTTGGATATGTGAAAAACAGTGACAAGGAGAAGGGACAGAATGATAGGACATCTATTAAGACATCTGTGAGTGACTGCCATGGTACTAGAGGGAGCTGTAGAGGGTCAGATGTGTAGAGGAAGGCAGAGATTGGAATACTTTCGGGGTGGGGTGGGGGGGGGGGGGGCGATACTGCTCGTTCCAAATACAGGCGAATGTCTGGTCGCAATCCGCTTCGCTGCTACCTACGAGCTCTTTGTATTCCGTGCTGAGTCTGCTCTTGTCACGGCTACTTGCCAAGTGCTGAGAGATGGCCTAACGATCATTATGGAATAGTTATCATCAAATATTTTCGAAAACCATCAAGTGAAAAATTTGTTTTTTGCAAATCTTGCAGTCATGTGTGCACACTCGGCAAGAAAGTGAATTCCTTTTTATTACCCGTCGTACTTACTGAGGTATGTATATCATGTTAAGTAAGAAATTGCACGAAATTTTAAAGAGTTCTCAGAGGTAAAAACACGTTAAGTAACTTCGTATGGTTGATTTTATGTGAAAATTGAGAATAGAAGGTTATTTCATTCTCGAGTTGTTGGATTTTATATCCGAAAGACGGTCCCGTGTGACGAGCCCATTCACATTCTTGCACATCGAGAATCGTGTGTTAATAACAGTTCTCATATCTCATAAACGATTCAAGCTATCGTAACGAGGTTTTCTGCAAACGATAGAGTGTAATGACGCATGTATGTCGTATGATAAATGGTGGATACTTTTTTATTCACCGAAATATGGAAGTAACTCGTCCGAAGCAGTGAGAGGTCGGCGTTTCAGACCGCATTCAGAGATCCACGGCACTTCTAGAGAAACTCAAGCAGTTTGTGTATACACGTCCACAACAGCTGGGGAACGGCATAGGAGTATGTATACACACGCCCACAGCATCCAAAGAATTAGAGGAATTTATAATATGCTTTGAGACAGTCTACACAAATCAGCGACTGTATCAGTTGCAACTGAGATTTATACTTGCTGGTAATTCAAGCTGCGATAAGAAATTTGGGTGGGGGGGAGGGGGCTACAATTAATCTTTCTGTGAAATGTCCGAACATAGGATGGACAAGGTGTAGGAGACGTAAAAGGGCGAACCCAGTCTGAGCACATCATTCTTCCTAACGAAATTACAAATCTATTTCCTAATATTCCAATAAGGAAAATGGTAATTAAAACCACAATATTCGCTTATATCTGATATATAATAATGAACAGAAAGTTTCTCATACATAAACAGTCCTTACGACAAGAGTATTATCAAGTTAAACAACAAGGTTCCCTTGCAGAAGCAAATTTAAAACAGAGAAACAATAATTGAAATAACGGCTGTTTATCACAATAAGTATTCCAAGGCCACCCTTACCTCCTGCAGGGGCCACTCTTAAAACTTGGTAGACAAGAAGTTGAAGTAGCCCAAAGTCTTAAACAACCGTAAGGAGCTTAAATAAAACTTACAGAAATATGACATTGGAATTAAGTAGAGGTTCCTTATTTCAACTATACAACAACCAAGAACAAGAATTAATTCTCCGAGAAAGAGGGCTAATTTACAACTTAAAGTCAGTTAATCTTCCAATGAGTTACAAGAAGTGTGGAACCAAGCTTGGCCAAGCTGACTATCAAGAGAAGTCAATTACAGAGGGAATTTAAAAGTTCATAGACCACAGAAAATTGATTCTTAGGTTCGTTACATCACATGAAAGGCAGAGCAAGCTCGAAAAGGCAGTTGCTTAAAACCACCCATCAAATAAAATATCGGAAAAACTTAACCTGTTTAGCAGCTGCAGCTGGAATCAATAGCCAAAGCTAACGGCCACCGGAGACGCCGCCCGGGTACATGCACAGGCTGAAATACTGGAGTACATAAGGGCGGGCGAACGCATCAATTACAACGTCACGGCCCAGAAGCTAAGGCTGTCACCAAATAACACACACATACGAATTACGACACTAAAGTCAAGAGGTCCTCCAATAACGTCTTCGATCTTTCAAGACTTAACAAAACCCTTAGAGTAATTTAACGTTCTCCAAGCAATTATGTGTGTGTGTTATACTGGGGACTTAGAAACGACGGAGAGGCTTCGTCCTGCCGTAGCCCTCAGTGGTTCAAAACCCCACAATAGGCCACAGCAGTTCACCCACCCCACCGCCGCCCCACACCGAACCCAGGGTTATTGTGCGGTTCGGCCCCCAGAGGGGGCGAATGCGACAAGACGGGGTGATAAGACCTTCGACATCTCCGTACGCTTTTCCTATCTTCCTTGTTCCGAAAGGCAGTGGTGCAGAAGGTGGACAACTGGATTTTGAATATGAAAGTCGTTTTGGAGCCGGTACCGTTGGCAGACCTGCATAATTGCTTTACATGGTTTTCCGGCGCAACGTGCTTTACTGTACTCGACTGAAACCAAGCGTATTATAAAATTGTCTTCTCGGAATCTTCCAAGTCGGTGACTGCCTTCTGCACCGACTGGAACTTGTTCGAGTTCAGTCGTGTGCCCTACGGGTTGTCTACGGGTGCCGCGGTACTGTCCGGGCTATTGGATGCAGTGTTAGGAGACCTGAAGTTTGTATGAGTTTACAACTATCTGGACGATGTAGTGGTTTACAGTAGGTCCTTTGAAGAACACTTACAACAACTTGATCAAGTGTTTCTAGGTTGCGTTCGGCAGGACTCACCGTGAAGCCTTCAAAGGTAGACCACGAATCTCCTTTTTAGGGCATTTAGTTTCCGGGGAGGGGATCCAGATCCAGATAGATCAACAGCGGAATAAGGCTTTGAAGGATTTCCCACGCCCACGCAGTATGAAAGAAATAGTGCGTTCTATAGGAATGGCAATTTTTTTTCGCATGTTTATTTCTAACTTTGCGCAGATGGTCGTCCCTCTGAACGACTTACGCAAGAAGAGCTGCGAGTTTCCTTGGGGTAATAGCCAATAGGCGGCGATTGAGGCCATAAAATTTGCCATTGCTAATCCGTCGGTCTTGGCTATCCCGGATTTTAATGCCACTTTTGTCCTTCAAACTGACGCCTGTCATGGCGGAATAGCAGCAGTATTAGTGCAGGAATCCGAGGGAGAGAGACGCCTTTTGGCGTTCGCATCCCGTCGTTTATCGGGAGCCCAGCTTAACTATTCGGTGTACGAGTGCGAGGCGCTGGCCGTTTTATTTGCCATCGAGAAGTTTAACATCTACCCGGAAAATAAAATTCCTGCTAGAGACAGACAATCAAGCTCTGAGTTGGTTATTGGTCAGGCCTAGAAGGCTGGACGCATTAAGCGTGTGGGCGATCCGCATTTCTGCCTATCAATTAGAAGTCAAGCACATTCCGGGTTCAGAGAACTCCGTGCTGATGCTCTCAACCGCATGTTTTCGGAGGGAAGTGAAGATCCCAGTGACCCCGGAGAGGGAATCTCGTCCAGTAATGTTGTGTTAGCAGAGCTGCCGGTCCTGTTCGCTGATTTAAGGGAGAAACAGGCCCAGGACACCTTGTGGGGCGTTATTAGAGAAAAATTGATTGCTGATGAAACCATGAAAGATTACCGCCTTAAGGAGGGTATCCTGTGCAAACAGGTGGGTACAGGTCCCGACTGAAAAATTTGTTTGCCTACTGAAATTACCCCGCTCGTATTCAGATATTTCCATGATTCGGTGGTTGGCTGACACCTTGGTCTGTTTAAGACCTTGGCGAAGATCCGCGAGAAATCCTACTGGCCATCGTTATATAGGGACAACCGACATCTTGTAGCACAATATCACTTATGTAAGAAGGCTAAGCTTGATTTCGGGGCTCCGAAAAGAGTCCTGCAGTCATGTGGGGATGAATACCATTTAGACAAGGTATTCATTGATTAGACTGGTCCTTTGCCGATTACTAAGCAGGGCCGCTGGTAACAGTCAATGCTTTCACTAGATTTTGTTGGTTATTCCCGACACGGGGGCTCACGGCGGACATTACTATTCAGCAACTGTCCCGTATGATGTCATGGTTTGGTCCACCCGAGGTCTTAGTCAATGACAATGCCCCTACCTTTACTTCGAAAAGATTTAAGGGTTTTGATTCGGGCAGGGCATCAGACATATTACAATCACCCCTTATTACCTCAAAGCTTCGTTCGTGGAGCGGGTGAATCGCAATCGGAAATCAGCCCTTATAATCTATCACGCGAAAGCACCCGGCAAGTGGGACTCGACGTTACCATGGTTAAAGCAGGCCTTCAGTTCGACCAAGCATGAAGCCACTCGCGCGTCTCCTGTGGAGCCGGCCGCGGTGGTCTAGCGGTTCTAGGCGCGCAGTCCGGAACCGCGCGACTGCTACGGTCGCAGGTTCGAATCCTGCCTCGGGCATGGATGTGTGTGATGTCCTTAGGTTAGTTAGGTTTAAGTAGTTCTAAGTTCTAGGGGACTGATGACCTCAGAAGTTAAGTCCCATAGTGCTCAGAGCCATTTGAACCATTTGTCTCCTGTGGAGTTAATGTACGCTTACGAGCTCAGTACCCCATTATCTAACTTATGGTAGATTAACCACCTATTGTCCAGCTCCATAACACCCGAGGCCATACGCGAGAACTGGAGGCGCGCGAGGAATAATATCTAGATCGCGCATAATCGACAGGCGGCGCGTCGTAAGAAAGGGAGGAGACCGTTTACTGGCATGACAAAGTGGGGGACCGCATGTACGTTAAAGATCTAGTGGGCTGCCTTGACAAGGTAGCTGGTCGCAAGCTGACACCGCGTTTTCGGGGACCTTGCCAGATAATCAAGGTTTTTGAGCCCGGTAAATTTAGAGGTTGAAGAGATATCATCAGGCAAGCGTTACCGGGTTCACCTAAGTCAAATAAAGGCTGCTTGATCTCTCCCTCGGTTCATGGTTTCTTCCTTGCCTGTCCTCCAGGAAGACGGTCTGGATGGATGGAGGACGCGTTTTGTTGGTGGGTAGGGGGCGAGGGGGGGGGGGGGGGGGAGATTGAGCTGAGCGGGACCGGCGCCAGTAGTATCTCTGACATGATTACGATCAATTTCCTAGTGCAGAGGTTTGTCTTTGGGCTTGGGCAGGCACAAGGAAGTGCCGACAGCTAGTAGGCAGAGAGGACACAACGCTTTGAGAACAGAAAGCGGCGGTGCGCGAGTCGGCGATTGACTGGCGGACAGAAGCGACGACTGCGTGCCTGAGGCCGGACGGCGGTTGTCACGTGGTTGTACTGGGGTCGGCGGGAGTTGGCAGGCGCTGTAGATTCTCCGGCAACCTCGTGAGCTGTGGATGTGTCCGCTTGCTTGGCGGGTCACGCTGTTATGGTCTTGCGAAGTGATAGTCTGAGATCTTCGCAAAATCGCCCCAGCATCTAAACACCCAGTTAAGTACGCTAATTACTAAGAGCGCTTAGTTAACTGTGATTGTGATCGCTCTTGGTACAGTAAGACGTTGCAAGACGTGTGATGTTATGTTTGTTCGATTTCACTTGAGGCCTCTTACTAAGCGTGTGCTCTGCTTCCGCATTATATTGGCTCTGAGCACTATGGAAGTCAACTTCTGAGGCCCGAGGCAGGATTCGAACCTGCGACCGTAGCGGTCTCGCAGTTCCAGACTGCAGCGCCTAGAACCGCACGGCCAATTCGGCCGGCTCCGCATTATATTGATGTATTTGCAGATGTGTATCATTAAGTTACAGTGAGTGTCGGTTCTCGTGGGCCATTTCATTCCCCACTCTTAGTGTTTGTTTATTAAGTACTGTTTCACTTAAAGGAAGCACTTAAGAGTGAAATTAGTTGTAGTTGAGCCTTCATTTTATAGAGTTAATTTACTGGTCAATCTTAAATGTTAAGGTTAAGAAACGTTTTTCTCCTGTTGTCGGTTGTTGTCTGTGTTCCAGTGAGCTGAGGCAGTGGGCAACCGAAGCACAGGGCTTTCCTTTAGATTACAAGTTTGGCTTACGGGCGGCGCACTTCGCCTGAGCTCGTGTGTTTCTCTTCGGTAGCGTTTGCTTGGTTCACATTCTGGTGGTCTACTCGACGTGATGTTGCAAACGGAACCACGTCTTAGTTCGAAGTTAAGTATTACCTCTCTCAGTCGGTTTCTCCGTTCGTCGTTAAACTTCGGCCTTACAAGCTTTGCCCTTGCTTTTGATGTTACACATTTATAATTGTACAAAGTTGTAACTTTCTATGACCGAGTACATCTAACAAGTCACTGGGCACTTGAATAATTCCGTGGTTCGCTCTGCAAGATTGCCCAAGTTACGTTTAATAAATATGTTATAAGTGTTCGTGTTAAAGTTGAGGCTGTGTGTCAACTGTTATTTTACATGTAATGTTAAAGTTTGGAACTGGAAGAGTCTAAAAGAATGGGTCTTAAATGGAGCTGATTTATTAAAGTTGTTGATAAATTCAGCCTTAGTAGTTTTTGTCAATTGTGGTGGAAGATCGTGAGTTAATGATTTATTAACTTGCTTATGATTTTATGTAATGTGAGTTTCTTAAATATTTTGCCTGAGTGGCGGTTCTCAATGTTTATGGGAGAAGATTTATTAACTTTCTTAAGATTTTATGTAATGAGAGTTTCTTAAATATTTTGCCTGAGTGGTGGTTCTCAGCGTTTGGCTAATGATTTATTAACTTGCTGATGATTTTATGTAATGAGAGTTTCTTATATATTTTTCCTGAGTGGCGGTTCTCAATGTTGGCTAATTATTTATTAACTTGCTTATGATTTAATGTAATGGATGTCTCTTAAATAGTCTTTCCTGAGTGGCGCCTGTCAAATTTTATGTGAGATTGTTTTGGGTACATAATAAACCCACTGGAATTGAAATGTTCACTTTATTGGGTCAGCTCTTCCACCCCCTTCAGATTTAAAGGTTAAACGAAGAAGGTGTTAAGTAAAATCGTTCGAGATATTTTCAGAAAGTGTTTGTACTGGCCAACTATAGCAGGTTAGTTTCTCCACGTTCTTATGCCTTCGTTCCCGTAATATCTGAAATGGACATTTGGTCCACCTGTCCAACGGAATGCTTTTGTTCTACCTGAGCCCTGGTTTAGGTTGGTCGGGGCCAACTTTCCTGCCGGTGCAGTGAACTCTGTTTCTGAGGAGGCCTTAGCATGTCTGGAAAGACTGATTCTTCCTCGAAGATGAAAGTTACCATGGGCTCAAAGCAACAAGACACTGAAGGTTTCGTAACTCTAGTAACGACAGGTTTGTACAGTATCAGAAAAGACATGAAAGTGCATTGCTGCCCCTGATCACTCATGCAGTTAAGTGCGAAAACAGTTTGAAAAAGCAAATATAGTATGAATCAAGAGAGAATGAAGGTTATAGCCAAGAATTACGCAAATCAGTATATAAGTAGGGATAAAAACGCAAGAACATGGCTTGACGCAGATCAATGGCTCGCAGTGTATTCTTTGTCTTCTCATGATATTTCCTGCTCTCTGTGTTAGTTTGTTGTCAGATGTCGGTGTGCCATGTGTTGCGGGATGTAGATGGTCGAACCCGGGACTCCAGATGGTCGAACTGAGGCTGGGGTCCACTGCGCCGCTTCTCGTCAGGTGGCCAAGCAAGTTTAAGAGCGTCGAGGGGCAGTGCAGAGTGATACAGTGGTATTCGGTAGCATTGCTTTATCCACATAATTTACAGTACTTCGATGGTTGCAGCATAGTGTCAGCGTGCCGCCCGCAGTGCTGTTCCACGAGTCCAGCCGGCTCAGCAACTCCTGGTATGCCGACGCCACTGCTCCGTCATCAAGGCTGCTCAGCTGGAAGCCAGCCACACTCTTCCCGGTCGCCACCCGCCGATGTGTTGCGTATTGCGTCACATAACTGCCCGCGATTCTGGAGACTGTTACAATCCATGGTCCCCACTGCCCTCCACCCCGTTTCACCTGCTCTGTCTGACCATTGGACGAAGGTAGTTGTCCTGGTCACCCGTGGCCCTTGGCCGCTGCTGCTCCCAGGACAGGACCAGACTCGAACCAGCGCCCTCCTGGATGCTGTGCCGCAACTCGCTGCTAGTGGTGCTTGCTGGATGGCAACACTCGCCACTATTCCTGGTGCTGCGGCAGCACTGCTGCGTCTCCAGCAGCGTATGCCTTGCCCAGATTCCGGTATGCCAGTGGGAAGTGAATGTGATCCGTCCTGGACCCGCTGCAAACTGCTGTCACTGCCCTCCTTCAGGCAGACTGCCGTTCCGTCCTGACCCAGTGTTGTGTCCCGGAGGTGGAATACAGCCTGAACAAGCACATAGAAATAAAGTACACGTTTACATAGAATATTTACAACATCGCTACCTGACTGGCCCCTATAAGCGTAGACCAGCACACGTCGAACCCGACTTGGCACACCCCTCAAGCTAAAAGTGCCCGACTATTCATACTGCTTTTCGCCTCGCTTCTGACGTAGTGTCAGAGAGAGGCAGAACCTATGGCAGGGGTCAATTCCCATATGTCAGCCACTTACACATCGCCACTCCCAGCTCTGACCTACTGCCTTGCCTCATACACCCCAATAACTTCAAGCAATGCTGCGGTTTTCCTGCCTCGTTGTTGCACCACTCAAAACAACTCGTACGTGCAATATGCTGCTACAGCTTCGTGCCATGTTTACCCTGTCTGGCCTACTGGGTGCCGACTATTACCACACACTGCCAGTGGCCCCAGTCTTCATCGCCCAACCACGCCTTTACTGCATTTTTAACACAATTCCCCTTTCCTGCGACTAATACTAGTGCAGCACACCTCCCTCCTTTTAACAAGATTCGTCCCTAATCGAAATATAACAGCTGTGAGCTGTGGCCTGCGTAAACAAAATGATTCAATTGGCTCCAAGCACTATGAGACTTAACAACTGAGGTAATCAGTCCCCTAGACTTAGAACTACTTAAACCTGACTGACATCAGGACATCACACACATCCATGCCCGAGGCAAGATTCGAACCTACTACCATAGCAGCAGCGCGGTTCCGGACTGAAGGGCCTAGAACTGCTCACCCACAGAGGCCGGCACTGCGTAAACATACCTTAATCACAAAACTTATACGCTGCAGACAAAAACAAACGAGAACATAAAAACATTAAGGCTACCCCTATACACTGTTTACACTGGTTACCCATACCGTAGGCAACTGATGTGTTGCACGTTTCCACTCTTTCCACAAACCTATACCCAAGAAAAATAGAAAAACGGCACACCCTATGGCTGAAATGCTCACTGTCATTATTCTGTCGGTGCGATGCTGTTGTAACATTCGAACGTGTTCCAATACGTTATTAACCGTGATAGATCCTTCCTGTTTATTAATAAAGGAATGCAACGTTTCCAAAAACTTTGGATTTAACGTAGATTTTAAACATGTCAGACCGGCCGCAGTGGCCGAGCTGTTCTAGGCACTTCAGTCTGGAACCGCGCGACCGCTACCGTCGCAGGTTAGGATCCTGCCTCGGGCGAGGATGTGTGTGATGTCTTTATGTTAGTGAGGTTTAAGAAGTTCTAAATTCTAGGGGACTGATGACCTAAGATGTTATGTCCCACAGTGCTCAGAGCCATTTGAAATATGTCACATTCTGCGTTGGTAATATCTCCAGAGCCCCTTCTCACTACAAGTCACTACAACATCGTACGACATCCTCAAAAATTCCCGATAGTTCACTCTGCCCCTATCGAATTCCCTGAACATAGTCTCCCCCATACAATGTCTAAACTAAAATAACAAACAAGAAAAACGTAACTATTATCTGACCCACCAAAACACAAAAAAACGCAAATTATCCCTTGATACAAAGACACAAAATGTAAACATGCCTTACAATGTTATACATATAATAATTTACTTCCTCCGTGACTGTAACGCATACAGAACGTTATGTGTCCGATGTTGTCCCTCCGCCGCGACCTTCTTCTTCCGTTTGCATCGCCTGGCCTCTGCAATTGGGTCACTTCCTTGTAATTGAGGCAATCCGTCCACCATTCCTTCAAAGGTTTTACTCCACTCATGTGGAGAGTGGATCTTTTTGTTGGTAGCTGCACTTTAACATTAACAGGTGAAATCATTTCCACGACCTGGTATGGTCCGTGGTATTTCTTCAAGAATTTTTTCGTCTTTCCATTAGGTGTATATGGATTCGTGATCAGTACCCATTGACTTACCCTATACTGTGGTAAAGCCCCCAACCGCTTACTCTGCTTTTCCTGCCTTTCCAAAGCTTTTGTACTGGCCTTCTTTACCCTCTTCCAGACCTCTCGTACTGTCCGTGCAAATTTCCTCTCTGCCTCCACTTCAGCTCCAGCTTTCGAACATAGAACGTTAAACGGTGATGGCATCTTTCTTCCATAGACCACCTCGAACGGTGACATTCCGAACCCGACTGTATTTTGGTGTTATAACTCGATACCACGTGCAGTTATCATGGTTTCCATTCATATTTTTCGAATTGTCTTATGCACTCGCTCCGTTCTCCCCTTCGCCTGCGGATGAAATGGACTGCTCCGTAACTTTTTAATTCTCAATAACCGATACAACTGCAACACTAATTCTGACATGAAGTTCGTTCCCTGATCCGTAATTATGGTACCAGATACCCAAAACTTCAATAACCAGTTATTGACTAAAGCTTGTACTACCGTACTTGCCTGTTGGTCTGGTATTGCGACCATGGCTAGAAACCACGAAAAGTGATCAATTATAGTTAAAACGTAACAATTCCCCACCGGTGTTTTGTTATATGGCGTATAGATATCTAGCCCGATAAACTCGAAAGGTTTCGAAGCCTCTGGAAACTGTTTCAATGGAATTCTTGCACACGGTACGCAGTTTGCTGCGTATTGTTACACATCCGTTCGAGTGCGCCACCAAAATTGGTCTACTACTCATCTTTCCGTTGCTCGACGACCCCCATGCCCTGAAAGCACATGATCATGGGCCTACTTTAAGACTTCCTCTCTCAAACTCTTTGGTACCACTACCAGTAGTCCACACCTGGTAACTCTACACAACAAATTTCCCTCCACAATGAAATGTGGTTGAGTTCTAATACCCTGGAACTCCTCATCCTCTCCTTGTCCCCTTTGCCATTCCGCGACACTCTTACCCATTACTTCTAATGCGTTTAACTTGCGACATAATGCGTCTGCATTCCCGTGTTTCTTCCCTGGCTTATGAAGTACTTCAAAGTCAAACTCACTTAATTTTAGAGCCCACCGTGTTAACCGTCTAGAAGGATTCTTGAGTCCCAGTAACCATCTCAACGCCTCATGATCCGTCACGACCTTAAACCGCCTACCATAAAGGTAAGAACGAAAATACTTTACTCCCTATATTACAGCCATCTCCTTTTCCGTTGTGGAATAATTCCGCTCTGCCCTATTTAACTGTCTGGAAGCACACGCCACCGGATGCCGCTGTCCCTTTACCATTTGCCACAGAACACATTCTACTGCACCATTTGAAGCGTCACATGATAAGATGAAGTCTTCTTCAAAATTCGGAAACATCAACACCCTAACGGAAACTAATCTCATTTTTAATTCATCGAAAGTGTGCTGGCATTCCTCTGTCCATTGAAATTTAACCCCTTTCTTTAAAAGCTTTGTTAATGTCTCGGTTATTTCAGCAAAGTCTTTTACAAATTTACGATAATATGAATATAACCCAATATACGACTGTAATTGCTTCGTTGTATGTGGTGTCGGAAAATTTTGAACTGCCTCTGTTAACCGGTTTGAACCCCGTGTTCACTGATTCCATGACCTAAATATTTGACCTGCGCCTGCGCAAAATTACATTTTCCTAAACTTAATGTTAACCGTCGCGACCGAAATCTTCTAAGGACTTCCCTTAAACGCGATACATGTTCTGGTATGTCCTTCTAAACTACTATAATGTCATCTAGATAAACTATACATGTCTTTGGTTTCAATCCCCTTAAAATCCCATCTAATAATCGCTGAAAAGTGGCCGGTGCATACGTATATACTGGCAGTGTCCCCCAGGAACAGTAAAAGCTGCCTTGCCCTATCCTCTGGCGCTACTTCCAACTGGTGGCATCCACTCCGCAAATCCGCAGTCTTAAAACACTTACATTGTCCCGGATGATCCAGTGTATCCGTTATATTCGGAATCGGATATGCGTCCGAAATGGTTTTCGCTTTCAGAAACCTATAATAACAACAAACCTGTATCTCCTTGTACCATCCACCGACTTCTTAGGTACGAGAACTACATTGGTTGGATATGGACTATCGTTATGCTCTAGAATTCCATCCCGTAGTTCTATAAACTCATCTAGTAGCAGTTGCATATGACGTGCTACCCTATATGGTTTCCTAAACACTGCTGTATTATCCTCCGTTGGTATATGATGCTTCGTAATCAGTGTTGCCGGTAACCTACCCTCCGTTCCGAACAAATCGCTAAATGTCAATAACAATTCCTCCAACGCGACCCTGTCGTCTCCCTGCAAATGCTGTAATTTTCCCCTCAATTGCGCTGCCTCGACGTTTTGCTTATGGCTCACCTCTAAATCCTCCCTCTCGAGGTCATCTTCATCAAACAACCCCATGGTGGCTAATAACAACCCTTTCGACAAGCTAAAATCCGCTCTGCCGAAGTTATCTGTCTTACAGGAACCCTATAATCTCCTTCCACATAACTTGTGTGAGCTAAACTCCTCCGCACAAAATCGTGCGCATTATCCAACTTCTCATTACTTGAGACTGGCTCCACCATGTACAACGTCTCCTTTGGTAAGCCCGTATTTATTGAAACCCAGACTACCTTCCCTGTACCTGCCAGTATGTTATCCTGCTGATCGACCTTTAATGAATCCTTTCGCAGTTTAGCTGGCGTCACCTTCGTGATAAGTGCGCCTTGCGACATTCGTCCATTTCCAACCGTTTCCCCCACGCAAAACATTGTTCCACTGAGTTCCACTGTTTGTTGCCAAAGATCTATTTTCGCACGATGTTTTTCAAGGAAGACCGAGAATCACCGAATACCCCTCACCCACACATGTTAACACCTTTACCTGCTCACTAAACTTAGTTCCTGCGAGCACAAATTGCAGTACCTTCGTACCCAATGGCTCCACTTTATTATCCCCCACCCACGTAACCTATAACGTGGTGGCTCAAGCTTTCTCCTGCTAACCAGGTCTAAACTAATTACAGACACCTGTGCCCCCATGTCAACCAGAAACCTCTATTCCTTTCCATTCACCAGGCCTAATAAGCAGCATTCCGTCAGTACACCTACAAGCGCATTACCTAATTTCACTGGGACCGCACTCCGACGGTTTAAGCAGACCCGTTCTCGTTTAACCGCTGCTATCGCCGAGTGTCCCCCAATTTTTACTGTTACAGTTCACTGTCCGGTGACCCATTTCCCTACATGAGTAACACCGCAACTGACGTTGACACTGTATCCTAATATGCCCTATTTGGCCACAACCAAAATACTTAATTCCGCTGCCAGAACTTTATGCTCCACCCTTTGCTTCGTCACATAACCTACCTCCTTTAAGTATGTGGCAATCCTTAGAGCCACCACAAGATCACTGGGATTCTTCATTCTCACCCGACATGACATCTCCGGCGGTACTCCCCTCAAAAACACATCTAACGCCCGTTCTCGGCCTCCTGTAACAGTACTCTATTCGTCTCCCCCTTCGGTCGTTTGTGCATTCAGCGTTCGAATTCTGTCTGAGAAAACCTCCACAGACTCATTTCTTCTCATAACTAACGCATTCAGTTTTTCCCGAAAAAACCTGGTGCTATTCTGGTTTTGATACCTCTGGCGTAACCCAGGTTCAAGCTCTGGAGACGTCCCCACATAGTTCTACGTTTCATGGTACAGTACGTACGACTTGGCATTCCCCAAGCGTAACTTCGCCACTCTCAACATTAAAACATCCGACTACCCATTGGCCGCAGCCATTGCGATAATGTCATTAAGGAATGCCAACACATCCTCCATTGTCTTACCCGAAAAGCGGTTAATCAATGCCGCGATTGCCAGGTCAAATGGTCTGTGACACTGCCCGACCTACAATTTCCTCTCACCCTATGTCCCTTCCCGTACTTGCAATGCCTCAAATCTCCCCAGTAATTCTTCATATTTTTCTTTGTCACTTATCCTTGCCTCCGACAATACCTGAATTTGCTCAGTTAGAGTGGCTACAGTCTCCACTGCTTGCCGTGTTTCCACCATTCTTGCTTATAGCTCTACTGTTAGCATTAATTCCACTCTGCTACTCCTAAAACTTAGTCTTGGGGCGAATCATCACCCATCTACATTCTGAAGAATTGCGCGCCAAATGTCCAAATCTGTTACAAATAAAACAACTCATTGGCACCCACACCGTGCACTGTAATCCGTGACCTGACAGGCTACAAAAATTACATCGCTTAGGTGCTATGTCGTCATGTCTCCCATTTCCCTTGATTTCAGATAGATCTACAGGCTCATCTGGTCTTACAAAATACACCTTCAAAAAGTAAATCCTGATTGAGACTTAACCCCTTAAAACACAAAAGAATGACACATAAACAATAAATCAAACGTCACTCTTCCATCGCCATCATGCTCGTGCACAGGTGACAGTCCTGCTTTCTTCCCTATACTGGTATGAACGAACACTTCCAAACTACAAGACGTAACTAGAATGCAACCAATCACCTCAACTACCCTTCTACACAGGCACACATCAATGCTACTTTCCCGACATAACATGTGGGAGTGGAAATCCGGTACCTGCGCTGTAACCACTTCTGACACCACTTTTGCGGGGTGACAATGGTCGAACCTGGGACTCCAGATGGCCAAGCAGAAGCCGGGGCCCACCGCTCCGCCCCTCATGAGGCGGCTGAACAAGTTCAAGAGCGTTGACGGGCAGTGCAGAGTTATACAGCAGTATTCGGTAGCATTAAATTATTCACATAATTTACAGTACTTCGATGGGTTCAGCATAGCGTCGGCGTGCCAACTGCAGGGCTGTTCCGCGAGTCCAGCTGGCTCAGCAACTCCTGGAATGCTGACGCTGCTGCTCTGTCATCAAGGCTGCTCAGCTGGAAGCCAGCCGCGCTCTCCCCAGTCCAGGCTCGTCGATGCGTCGCGTCTTGTGTCTTGTGCCACCCTCCGCCCCGTTTGGCTTTCTCTGTCCGACCATGGAACGAAACTGGTTATACTGGTCACCTGTGGCCCTCAGCTGCTGCTGTTCCCAGGACAGGACCGGACTCGAAGCCATGCCCTCCTGGATGCTGTGCCACAACTCGCTGCTAGTGGTGCTTGCCAGATGGCATCACCTGCCACCATCCCTGGCCCTGCGGCAGCGCTGCTGCGCCTCCCGCAGCATACGCCTTGCCTGGATCCCAGAATGCCATGTGGGAAGCGAACGTGGCCCTTCCTGGACCTGCTGCAGAACGCTGTCACTGCCCTCCTTCAGGCAGACCATGAAATCTCCAAGTACACGGCTGCCGTTCCGTCCTGCTTCAGTGTTGTGTCTCTGGAGGGGGAATACAGCCTGAACAAGTACATAGAAATAAAGTACACGCTTACGTAGAATATTTACAACATCGCTGTCAGACTGGCCCCTATGAGCGTAGTCTAGCACAGGTCCGACCCAACTCTCAACTGCCCTGGCACACCCCTCAAGCTAAAAGTGCCCGACTATTTATACTGTTTTTCCTCTCGCTTCTGACGTAGTGTCAGAGAGAGACAGAACCTATGGCAGGGGTAAATTCCCATATGTCACCCACTTATACATCAACACTCGCATCTCTGACCTACTGCCTCACCTCATACATTGCAATAACTTCAAGAAACGCTGCAGATTTCCTGCCTCGTTGTTGCACCACTCAAAACAACTCGTACGTGCAATACGCCGCTACAGCTCCTCGCCATGATTACCCTATCTGGCCTATTGGCTGCCGACTACTACCACACACTGCCAGCGGCCCCAGACTTCATCAGCCAACCGCACTTTTACTGAATTTTTAACCAAAACCCCCTTTTCTACGACTAAGACTAATACTAGCGCAGCAGACGTTTTCATGTTATAGAGTTTCTTCATTTGTGTGCCTTGCGTGTTCTCTGTTGTAATTGTTGCTGGTGTATTGTGTTGAGATAGTATTGAGAGTATTTTGTGTGTTTCTTGTCAGTTGTGTTCTTCTCAGTATGGTTTAGTTTGTCAAGAGTTTTTATTTTGTAACCGTTTTCTGTGGCAGTCTGTTTGATTATGTTCAGTTCTTGTGTGAAGCTGTGTCCATCCATCGAAATTCTGTTCAGTCTGTGTAGGAGGTATCAGATTGGCCTCCATGTGAATGCTGGGTGGTTATCCTTGTTGTGAATAAATGTAGTGGTCGGTATAGGTTTTCTGTATGTTGAGAACCAGTGTCTGCGGTTTTTGTTTTCCATTGCGATGTCTAGAAAACTCATAAAAAACAGGTGTACATGTGATATATAAAGCAAACAGCACACTGCAGGAAAGATTAAAAGCCCAACATGCCCATAAAAAAATTTAAAAAAAGGCACACACCAGGTAACCTGGATACTACGAATAGGTGTACATTGGACAGACATGTCGGGATTTCAGGATAAGATACTCAGAACATTTAAGAGCACTGAAAGTGACAGCACACATTCCACATTTGCAGACCACAACATTAAAAATATC
Source organism: Schistocerca serialis cubense (assembly GCF_023864345.2). Taxonomy (NCBI): domain Eukaryota; kingdom Metazoa; phylum Arthropoda; class Insecta; order Orthoptera; family Acrididae; genus Schistocerca; species Schistocerca serialis. Next base: position 423,894,994 of record NC_064641.1, read on the forward strand.
GACGTCCTCAGTGGCATACACGCAGACCTACAAATCCTAAAACGCTGTATCATATGCACCATTTTTTAACAACAGAAGTTAGTTACCAAGTCCACAAAGCCATAAAACACAGTAAAAACGTACACTCCTGGAAATTGAAATAAGAACACCATGAATTCATTGTCCCAGGAAGGGGAAACTTTATTGACACATTCCTGGGGTCAGATACATCACATGATCACACTGACAGAACCACAGGCACATAGACACAGGCAACAGAGCATGCACAATGTCGGCACTAGTACAGTGTATATCCACCTTTCGCAGCAATGCAGGCTGCTATTCTCCCATGGAGACGATCGTAGAGATGCTGGATGTAGTCCTGTGGAACGGCTTGCCATGCCATTTCCACCTGGCGCCTCAGTTGGACCAGCGTTCGTGCTGGACGTGCAGACCGCGTGAGACGACGCTTCATCCAGTCCCAAACATGCTCAACGGGGGACAGATCCGGAGATCTTGCTGGCCAGGGTAGTTGACTTACACCTTCTAGAGCACGTTGGGTGGCACGGGATACATGCGGACGTGCATTGTCCTGTTGGAACAGCAAGTTCCCTTACCGGTCTAAGAATGGTAGAACGATGGATTCGATGACGGTTTGGATGTACCGTGCACTATTCAGTGTCCCCTCGACGATCACCAGTGGTGTACGGCCAGTGTAGGAGATCGCTCCCCACACCATGATGCCGGGTGTTGGCCCTGTGTGCCTCGGTCGTATGCAGTCCTGATTGTGGCGCTCACCTGCACGGCGCCAAACACGCATACGACCATCATTGGCACCAAGGCAGAAGCGACTCTCATCGCTGAAGACGACACGTCTCCATTCGTCCCTCCATTCACGCCTGTCGTGACACCACTGGAGGCGGGCTGCACGATGTTGGGGCGTGAGCGGAAGACGGCCTAACGGTGTGCGGGACCGTAGCCCAGCTTCATGGAGACGGTTGCGAATGGTCCTCGCCGATACCCCAATTTGCTGGGAGGTGGCGGTGCGGTCCCCTACGGCACTGCGTAGGATCCTACGGTCTTGGCGTGCATCCGTGCGTCGCTGCGGTCCGGTCCCAGGTCGACGGGCACGTGCACCTTCCGCCGACCACTGGCGACAACATCGATGTACTGTGGAGACCTCACGCCCCACGTGTTGAGCAGTTCGGCGGTACGTCCACCCGGCCTCCCGCATGCCCAGTATACGCCCTCGCTCAAAGTCCGTCAACTGCACATACGGTTCACGTCCACGCTGTCGCGGCATGCTACCAGTGTTAAAGACTGCGATGGAGCTCCGTATGCCACGGCAAACTGGCTGACACTGACGGCGGCGGTGCACAAATGCTGCGCAGCTAGCGCCATTCGACGGCCAACACCGCGGTTCCTGGTGTGTCCGCTGTGCCGTGCGTGTGATCATTGCTTGTACAGCCCTCTCGCAGTGTCCGGAGCAAGTATGGTGGGTCTGACACACCGGTGTCAATGTGTTCTTTTTTCCATTTCCAGGAGTGTATTATGCGCAAAAAGTACTATGTAACAAAAACTACTCAGTGCTCTAAACCAACTATTGGACAACACAAAATAAAACACACGCACTCTCCCTCTCCCTCTCTCTCAGACACACACACACACACACACACACACACACACACACACACACACACGCAAAACCACAAAACCAAGAAAAACCACAAGCACATGCAGCATGAAAACAAATTGAATAGACTCAGAGTTTGCGGACGTCAAGCATAAACAGAGCTGTAAACAAATGACAGTCGGAAGACAATCAGAAACGTAAATTTGTTTAGCGAAGCTTGTTGTCAAGTTACAGCATAATTGCAATACGCAGTTTCCACAAATAAGTAGGAGACTAATGTAAGTAACCACTGTCAAAATACGAAACACAGCCATGAATGACAAATTAAACGAAATAGTTCTTTATGCGTATGCTTCACAGTATTTTTACCGACGTTCACATCTCGGTCCAACTACACAAAAAGAAAGACACGCCTGGCACCCAAAAAAGCAAACCTGTCACATCTCAGGACTAGTCAAATACAACAATGCTGAGGCTAAAAGGTGGGATAGGCCAAGACTTTTATCGGTACACAGATTTTAAAGATTGGGTTGCAAACAAAAATTTTATGTAGATGATATTCTACAAATTTAGATGCGTGGCTGATACAGGTTGGCATCCACAGGACACACAGTATGAAAAAGAAAGAGAAAATATCATATTTAATTGAGACAACTAAATCCGATGTAAGATACATATAACCAAACCAAAAATGATCTGTAAGTGTGTATTTCTGAAAAATAAAGGAAATTACCATACTGACGATGCCATAAATGTGGTGAAACATCTTTGGGCTTGGTTTTTAAAGCAAAAACAATAATAATGTGTGTACTTTCAAAGAGACTGACCCTTCCTTAAGTCGTTATTATTTTCTGTAAGCAAAGGAACTGAGTTCACATCTTCCATTATTTCTGCATACACCATCTTTGATACACAACCGCTTCGTAGTTGGAAGATATCCCACTTGGATTCTGTTTGTGTATAAGGATTCTCGATCATAGAGTCCCAACTCCCTATGCAAAACCTTTTGCACTTGCGGTATCCTATAGCCTACATGATGTTGATGAATGTCATTGCCTGTATGTACATAGACAGTACTGCTTGGTTTTTTAATTTTTTATTTGTAAAAATAAAAATAGATAATAAAACAAGCAGCCTGGTCTACGTACATGAAAGCAATGTGATTAAGCAATTACACAAATTTCTCTTGAGCATCCGGTGCACACATTTAATGATACGCGGCTAGAATTGGAGTCCTTGTTTATAACCATCTCGTTTATCTCGGCACTCTGTTCTTGCTTCATTCTGGCGAGGTTATGTCTTGTGTACGAGATACTTGTTGAGATTCAGTATGATCTCCTGGCAAAAACGTTTGCTGTCTGTGCCACGGTTCAAATATCACTAGGGTTGTTGAAAATCACGCGACAGAACAAAGTGTGACGTTGTGATGAGATCATTGACGTACAGAAGCTTATTATAGCAAATTGAAGAATTTTTTCGAATGTAACATGATGTGCAACTACACAATAATACCTAGTACTTTGTTGTTTATCATCGACAGTAAACGAACGGTCGATATGAATTTTCCTAACTGCCATTTGTAAGTCAAAAAGGTAGTTCGTGTGCCTTAGTGTACGTGACGAATTGGCTATGGCGCCGATATGACGGACCCAAGTCAGTAAGGCACGAACGGGCGCGTATCTGCGTATCTCTGGTATCTGCTACGTTTTCCGCCGCAAAGACCGTTGCCCGGTGCCAGTGCGAAAGACGTTCAGTTCGTCACCACTGCGACGGCAGTGATTTTAAAATGGATACTGTATGGACAACCCCTGACGAGAAACGAACAGCCGCTAGCGGGAAATCACGATTTCGTAATGTAAAAGAGAATAAGTACAATGAGAGATCCTACGAAATAAATAAAAAAATGGCAAATACGGATGTTTTATGACTGGACATGTACGTCTCGTGTAAAAATTATTATAAGTAATGTAGTTTTAGTATTAGGAAAATCAGTGTGGTTTAAGGTGTGTGATCTGGCAGTCGCATGTTGGTTAATTTTGAAATTGGTACTTCGGAGGCAATAAGAACGCAACGCAACTGTAGTGGAAACTTTGAACCAGGATCTAACTCTGAGATGAATCTAGAGACACATGGGAGGTGTCCCGAAAAGCCACAACACGTACTAAGCACTACGTTCCATGGAAGTGCGATAGCACCCATGGATGCACAAAAATAGGCTTAGCTGTACATAGACGTATTCGTTAGAATTTAAGTTTTTTAGTGGTTGGTTATAGTGTCTAGTTATTTAATTTTTGAAAGGAATAAATAAAGCGTTTTTAACTTTAATCTGCCTGATGTTATGACTGTGCTAAAACCATGTAAACTGAGGTATAGTGTCATTGTTTGGACTTGAAGATGAAAGCCATTCGAATTTCTTTCATCAATTTCTGGGTGACAGAGCATGCTGGTGACCCTATTGTACAATAAGTTATTTGTTTGTAATTTTCCAGCATCAACTGCTGCCTTATAACAGGACAAAATGACCTCGCAGTTTCAGTAATGGAGGAGCAGTTTGTGAGGAAACAGAGGACTTCAGAGAAAAGCTGGTAGTAAACAATCCAAGGACACCAGTAGCTCCACATGGAGCTTTGTTCTTAGTCGTACCAGGACAAAGATTCCTCACCTAAAATTCTTAAATTTGTGCCTTCTCCATCATCCCTAAAACACAACGAAGAAGTTTTTGAATGGCAGTTCAAAATTCACTTCTCTTTAGGTATCAGACAATGGAGGATAGATCTCTCTAAGGAAGTAATTTTCTGCTTAAGTTACTACTGCTTTTTTCTAAAGAAATATACATTATTTTGTAATTTACCAATTACGAAATTTCGCACCTTTGTGCGTCATCATGCTGCCTGATGGTAAAAACAATACCAATCGTTATAGCAGCTCCAAGGAGAAACAGGAAATAAAATCAAAAATGTAAGGGAAACATCTGCTATACTTCACAGACTTTTGTTACTTACATCACAGTAAAAATTATTATGTATGTAACATTACATATTTCACAAATTCACATGGAGGGAGCAACATGTGGTGGCTTCCCTAGTAGGAGTTTTGCACAACCGTAGTAGGTACGAACACAAGTTGCATGCACGTCAATAATTAACAACATTCACATTAAAAACGTAAAAATACAATTTAATGTGATATTGTAACCGAATAAGTAAGTTTTTACAGCATAAGAAGGTAATATACGGTTTTGGGGCGGTATGGGGTATCTAAAACCAAATTTGTGACTGGATTGATGCTTTCTCGGTCGGGAAAAAACAGGATTATTGTCTTGAATGAAGAGCAGTCGATGGATGGAGAATAAAATATAAACGGACGCCTGGGAAGTGTGAGGGATACTTATTGTTCATTCTCCATGTTAAGGAGCTGAGGCACAATGTTAATCACAACTTTTTGTAGATGTTGCAGTTCCATATAGGTTAACAATGTATGGAAAGAATTACACAGCACTTGGTCAGATGTTTAAGAAAATTTGAAGTGGAGGAAGATTCTACTCAAAGTAATAAGAACCGCTTAGCAGAAGAGAGTGTTATCCCTTTATGATAGTGTGTCTAAGAAGACGCGGTTTTTACTGATCGGTTGCTCTATCAAGTGACTAATTCTAGAAATCACACGAAGAAATACGTTGTACAATCCGTTATAAACGGTCTCCGACATTTTGTAAAGTTTTTGTTGTAGTGAGATATAAGTTTATGTTTTGTGCAGCGTTTTGAAACGTAACGATTAATGCACTTTGATATTCTGTGTAACATACTAAACTATTGGGTGAATATTGTTGATTCTTTACTCACTGTTTTATGCTGAGTAAAATTATGTGTATGTTTAATACTTGTTACGTAACGCAGGGACTGCCATGGAACAAGTGCTATTTGCAAATGAATTGAGTTCCTTTAATGTCTCAACAATTTTCCGCGTCCTGAAATCGGAAATTTGTATTAGTTGCCGAAAGTTTCTAATCGAAACGTGTTTAACTTCTAACTGGTTTTTGACAATATTTCTTCCCAATCGTAGTTATTCCTTATTAGTGTATGGTACAGTTATAATAAAACGTTGACAAAATTTTCTCTATGCGTCACCATTCATTTGAATTGAATATTTGTTTCCACGTACGTGTCCACGAGCAATTTTTCGTATTTAGAAAAAGAATGCAGCACACATATAGTGAATACTGCTATTTCAAAACAGATTAAGAAAATATATGACACATCTATTACAATGCTGGCTACAGGTGAAAGTTTGATTCTCCCCAACAAATTAACCAAACAGAAATTAAGTCTTCCAGTATTTCATTCATAATGTTCGTACGTTTTAATTCAAAACTACAGCCATAACGCTTTGGTGGAGGAGCTGCATGCACACAGGATTACTAGTTTCGACGGGACTAGGCTATCTTCTTCAGATCCACAGAGTACATGTTACGAAACCATGCTGCGCCATAAACTGTACATTTCTGTTCATGCCTTCACAACTGACTCGGAGTACAGAGAGAGTAGAACACTAATAAATATAGCGGTGTCTCAGGGCAAGACAATGTCACAACTGCTGTACATCAAGAAGTGCTGCATGTTTCTGGATTGGCTGCCCATTTTATGTAGCCGGAAGCCAACCCAGACACATGCAGCACTTCTTGATGTCCGCAGTTGCAAGACATCGTCTTGCCCTGAAGACACCGCTATATTTGTTAGTGTTCTTCTCTCTCTTTACTCCGAGTCAGTTGTGATGGCATGAACAGAAATGTACAGTTTATGGCGCAGCATGGTTTCGTAACATGTACTCTGTGGATCTGAAGAAAGCAGCTAAGTCCCGTCGAAACTAACAAAGTGTACATTCATGCTGTCAAGGCAGTAGAAAAGTTCATATCACAAGCTTTCCTTACTCTGAATTATTTGATGGCTCTCCAGCTGACAATGTTGGGTATTTGAAAATGATGGCCGTTTGAAGTTGCTTCTCTACAGCAAAATTTTCTGGTTCACTAGAAAAAGGACTGATATTGAAGGTCGAAACTGGTAGTTGACCTAATAAGTTCTTATTATCTACTGGAGCGGCTTTTCATTACTTAAAGAAATGTACAGTAAGTTTAAGGAAGTGTCATCTGAAAAAAATCTGTTTAGAGCGTAACCTTGTGCGGAAGAAAAACGTGGGCGATAAATAGACCAGACAAGAGGAGCATCCATACCTTATAAATGTGCCGATACAGAATTCTGGAGATAAGACGCATATATCGTGTAACTAATGAACAGATGCTAACTAGAATTGGGCACAGCTTTCCTAAAAGGGAGGATCGGTTAATAGGACATCTCCAGAGATATCACGCTTTGGTTAATTTGACAACCAAGGGATGGATACAGTAAGCAGTTCAAGTGAAGAGATCAGGAGGCTTGCACATGATAAACTATCGGAGATAGGTACGTTGAACTAATGTTTGGGCTGAAGATCACAAAAAGAAAAACATTTTCTTGCCAAATGTGTGGACCAAACATTTTTCACAAACCTGAAGTAATGTTCTTTAGATTCGTACCATTCCCGCTGAGCCTTACCACGTGATAAGGCAATCGAACGTGATGCTTTTCGACAATTCACGTTGAACTTGGGGAATAGAGTCCCCCTCTACAGCCACCCATTCAGCACTACTTTATTACGTCAACGGTACAAACGCTAAATAACATTTAATTATTACGCTCGAAGCGTTCTCTAGGCGGCAGCACAAGTCAGGGAGTACACACGATCTGATAGGACTCCAACAGATCATCTCAAACACTCAGCTGTGGTTACTGTACAGAGTGTTTCCGAGTCATGATCGACAATGCTCAACTAAAAACTGAAGGGCAAATGACGCACTAAACTTATCATAATACCTGCCAGCGGTCATGCAAAGATACTGCCTGAGAAAAGCCTAAGACTCCAGATTAACTCTTAAGAAGTACCGTTTCAAATGTGCAGATACGATGATCACAATAACTTTGTTTCCCATGACGCTATCTATACCTCAATTCATAGTATGAAGGCTTTCACGACCGGATGACATGTTTTCTGGTAAACCTTGCGGGATGTAAGGTCGTGGTCCATGAAACTCTTCAGCTCCTAACGTTTCGTCCAGTGCTTCGCTGGACATCTTCAGAGGGGTGTTTCTCCTCCGGTGAGTCTTGCCGGAGGAGAAACACCCCTCTGAAGATGTCCAGCGAAGCACTGGACGAAACGTTAGGAGCTGAAGAGTTTCATGGACCACGACCTTACATCCCGCAAGGTTTACCAGAAGATATACCTCAATTGTCCCTAAGTGCAGAATTGAATCATTACTTTTGTTGATCTGGTGTGTAACAACTGCGCGTTCGAAATGAAATGTGAAATGAGTTGTTGAAGACGGGCGACGTGCATGTTGTTCACTACAAATTTAGGATAAACGAATTAATACTGGAAGTAAAGTAGAATTTAATTCGTTAGAATAGGCTGCAACCCAGAGACGTCAAGGTTTCGGATGAAAGAGAAAGACTGAATCATTCTACGCCCGTTCAATTACCCCTTTCGTTCAGTTCTGATCTGCGTAACTGAGTAACGGTTGATGGCTCTCGAAGGGCGCCAGTTATTTTGTCTTCTTCTAATCATCGTGTTATTTCTATTTTCTGCTTTTAAAAGGCTCAGGCTACTTGTTACGACGTCTTTCAGTTCAGCTCGAATTCCTCTGGGGTTGAAACTCGTTAAGACGATCTCTTTTGCGAAATCTTTTCGTATTAAAGCTGGTATTGTTCAAAGACACGAAATAATGCTTGTATCTGCGAAGAAAATCGGTACTGTGCTCCAAAACTGTTTTCTGTAATAAAAGCGACAGACGAACATACACATAGCCACGATTCTATATTCGGCCCGTTTAAGTTAAGGGACAGAAAGAAATCAGCATCTATCATATAGTTTTTGGAAAAATTAATTTCAGCCAGATGAAATTCGAGGGAACCGCAGCTGTTAGGCTGCGTGCTACCAATGATCGGTAATTTGTTTTTCATAGCGGTTATTACGATATGAGCAATAAAACAGGAACTATTTAGGAAATAGTAACTAATATCTTGTTGCGGTATGAAACCGAGAATGGAAAAAATTACGAATGTAATACGCATCCCACTGGTCACAGGGCTTCATTGCTCTCTGCAATGACTAAAAAATCGTTCCGTCGGTGGATGAGGAACGGTATGGAATGCAGGCTTCAGTATATTGTCCTAAAGGACCACCGCATCATTGTAAGTTTCCGCTAATTTCTAGCGGCGGTTCACCAGCTTTAGCGTAGAGGCTTGTATTGGGCTGGTTCTTAAAGCGCCACTAGCCAGCTTATGTCCGTCATTGTACAGCATGTCCAACATTTCTAAATAGCAGTGTGTTGCAGGCCTATAAATTGCGGATTCGTAATCAAGAGAAGATTCCACAGACGTTACGTAAAACTGGAGCAGGCAGTTCTCCATAAGCTACGACCCTTGCTTTTAGATACCTAAGGTATAGCAACAATTTAAGCTCAAAATCATATGTGGGTCCCAGAAACCTTCCAGTTTCTTCTAAACTAAGAAAAAGTTGAAACCAACACGGACGTTTAAAAGTACAAAGAAAAACTTCCAAATTAAAACCATGCTTCTACTCCCGTTCCTCCAATGTCCTAACAGAGCAGGTGCAATGAAGAGGTATTATTGCAAGGCTGCAGGAGTAAGAAAAGACTGAACAGTCATCTACAACAAAGAATACTGTAAGTGAAATTTTGCTGTCAGTGTTATACTGTACGACTTAAAACACAAACTTGAAGGACAGCATTATTTTATTCAGAGTGACCCGAGAGGACGCAGTAACTCCATATTTAGAACAGAGGGAGAAAGAAAGGAACGTATAAAGACGGAGAAACGTCATCGAACACTGGAACTGTCCTAGTATAATCACAGGCCATTTTAGAGTCAAAAAATATAGCCATTTAGTTATTCTTGTACAGGAAAACCTGTTCTACAGCCGTTTCCAGGATATGTCCTGACCTTAAACTGAAAGTGACTTAGAGCCAGTGAAGATTTTGTGATCGAGATAAGGAGGCGGTTGACCATCTGTGCCAAGGTCTTCCCCAGGCAGCTAGTGAGGGCACCACCACGATACATATTGGGCGTACATGGTCCTTCTCCGGTTCTAAGAGTGGAATTAAAATAGCTTCAGTCAACAAGGCTGAAAATTATCCTGACACCCGAAGTACGTTGAAAAGCCCGGTAAGGATTACTTTCCTCTGCTCTGTGTCGGGCTGTAACACGCTGTAATGCGCCCTATGAAGACCAGATGATTCGTCAGGCGCTGCAGATAATGCAGGGTCTAGCTTCCACACTGAAGTCAAGGGGTAACCGGGACAAGTAAATAAAGTGAGTCCCATTCCCTACTACACGTGTACCCTCAACCCACGCCTTACTCAGCTTAAAAACACGTCGCCCACAATTCGATTTTCACAGTTAGAACCCCCCCCCCCCACCCTCACAAACTCCATTTTCCCCTTACACACACATACACTCAACATGTTTCACCACTACATCAGCTATTCTTCTTTGCACTTCGGTCAAAAAGTGAAATAAGATAAACTACGAAATGTTTTCTGTATATATGCAGACTGAAGCGATAAACGAAAATTTGTAACAAGACAGGGATTCAGACCCTGGTCTCCTGCTTATTACACAAATGCGCTGAACAATATTCCACCCTGACACAGTCGCTCTGCATAGCTGCAAGGATTCTCCTAGCACGCCACCCACGCCTCAATTCAAATTCCCATTAACGTCTCAGTCCACTTGGCGTCCGTCATTCCAATATATACACTACTGGCCATTAAAATTGCTACAACACGAAGATGACGAGCTACAGACGCGAAATTTAACATACAGGAAGAAGATGCTGTGATATGCAAATGATTAGCTTTTCAGAGCACTCACACGAGGTTGGCGCTGGTGGCGACACATACAACGTGCAGACATGAGGAAAGTTACCAATCGATTTCTCATAGACAAACAGCAGTTGACCGGCGCTACCTGGTGAAACGTTGTTGTAATGCCTCGTGCAAGGAAGAGAAATGCGTACCATCACGTTTCCGACTTTGATAAATGTCGGATAGTACTCTATCGCTATTGGGGTTTATCGTATCGCGACATTGCTGCTCGCGTTGGTCGAGATCCAATGACTGTTAGCAGAATATGGAATCGGTGGATTCAGGAGGGTAATACGGAACGCCGTGCTGGATCCCAACGGCCTCGTATCACTAGCAGTCGAGATGACAGACATCTTATCCGCATGGCTGTAACGGATCGTGCAGCCACGTCTCGATATCTGAATCAACAAATGGGGACGTTTGCAAGACAGCAACCATCTACACGAACAGTTCGACGACGTTTGCAGCAGCATGGACTGTCAGCTCGGAGGCCATGGCTGCGGTTACCCTTGACGCTGCATCACAGACAGGAGCGCCTGCGATAGTGTACTCAACAACGAACCTGGGTGCACGAATAGCAAAACGTCATTTTTTCGGATGAATCCAGGATCTGTTTACATCATGATGGTCGCATCCGTGGTTGGCGACATCGCGGTGAACGCACATTGGAAGCGTGTATTCGTCATCGCCATACTGGCGTATCACCCGGCGTGATGGTATGGGGTGCCATTGGTTACACGTCTCGGTCACCTGTTGTTCGCATTGACGGTAGTTTGAACAGTGGGCGTTACATTTCAGATGTATTACGACCCGTGGCTCTACCCTTCATTCGATCCCTGCGAAACCGTAGATTTCAGCAGGATAATGCACGACCGCATGTTGCAGGTTCTGCACGGGCCTCACTGGATACAGAAAATGTTCGCCTGCACCCTGACCAGCACATTCTCCAGATCTCTCACCAATTGAAAACGTCTGGTCAATGGTGGCCGAGCAACTGGCTCGTCACAATACGTCAGTCACTACTCTTGATGAACTGTGGTATCGTGTTGAAGCTGCATGGGCAGCTGTACCTGTACACGCCATCCAAGCTCTGTTTGACTCAATGACAAGGCGTATCAAGGCCGTTATTACGGCCAGAAGGTGGTTTTTCCGGGTACTAATTTCTCAGGATCTATGTATCCAAATTGCGTGAAAATGTAATATCATGTCAGTTCTAGTAAAATATATTTGTCCAATGAATACCCGTTTATCATCTGCATGTCTTCTTGGTGTAGCAATTTTAATGGCCAGTAGTGTATATATGTTTGAGATTTGAGAAAGTCTCTGGTAACATATGGTTACATTTGATTAAATCACATTTGCCAGGGCTTCGGGTGGGATTCCTAGTTTCTTTGCATGCTGAGTTGCTCTTCCTATACTGTTGGAGCGCCTCTGCAATGCTTTCGAGGTGGGCTGAGGCGTGAGTGGAAACTAGGACTGTGGAGGTAGGCGAGCAAGGGTGCTTTACAACTGTTAAGGTCACTGTGCCAGGAAGCCTTAATGCTTAGCCCATTTGTCTACCAAGGTGAAGACCCAGGTTCGAATTCTATCCTTGGTACAAATTTTCAGTAGTCGCTTCAGTCTACACATATGTCACATCTGCATCTACATCTACATTCACATCTATACTCTGCAAACCGCCGTGGGGTGCATGGCATAGGGTACGTCCCATTGTACCAATCTCTATTTCCTCCCGTTCCATTCACGTATTAAGCGCGGGGAGAACGATTGTTTGAATGCCCCTGCGCATGCAGTAAGTATTCTGATCATATACTCACAATCCCTATCTGACCGAAACTTAGGGAGCTCTAGTATATTCCTAGTGTCGTCAATAAAAGCCAGCGATTGAAATTTTGCTAACAGAGTTTCTTGGGATAACTTACGTCTATCTTCAAGAGTCATCCAGTTCAGTTCCTTCAGTATCTCTGTGACACTCCCCTTCGGATCAAACAAACATGTGACCATTTACGCTGCCCTTCTCTGTACGCCTTTAATGTGCCCTGTCAGTTCTATTTGGCACGGGTCCCACAAACTTCAGAAATATTCTAGAACCATTCACACGAGTGATTTGTAAGCGATCTCATTTGTAGACTGATTGCACTTCCCTAGTATTCTACCAATAAATCGAAGTCTACCATCTGCTGTACCCACGACTGAGTCTATGTGAACATTCAATTTCATATCACTTCAAATTATTACACCCAAATATTTGTATGAGTTGGCCGATTTCGACAATGGCTCACTGATATTACAGTCACAGAGTACTACGTTTTTTAGTATTGTGAAATGTACAATTTTATATTTCTGAACATTTGAAGGAAGTTGCTAGTCTTTGCAATACTTTGAAATCTTATCAAGATCTGACTGAAAATTTATGGAGCTTCTTTCAGACAGTACTTTACCATGGATAACTGCAACATCTGCAGAAAGATTGAGGTTACTATTAATATTGACTACAAAATCATTAACATACAACATAAATAAGAAGAATCTCAGCACACTTCCCCACGCCACACCTGAAGTTGCTTCTACATCTGACGATGACTCTCCGTCCAAGATAACATGGTGCTACCTTCCTACCAAAAAGTTTTCAATCCACTCACAAATTTCACTTGATACCCCATATGATCGTACTTTTGATAATAAGCGTAGGTGTGGTACTGAGTCCAATGCTCTTCGGAAATCAAGAAACACTGCATCTACCCGACTGCCATTATTCAAAGCTATCAACATGTCATGTCAGAAAAGTGCGAATTGGGTTCACATGATCTATGTTTTCGGAATCCATGCAGGCTGAGATTGAGGTGGTTCTGTTTCAGATACCTTGTTGTGTTTGAGCTCGGAATATGTTCTACGATTTACAAAAAATCGATGTCAAGGTTTTTGGACCGTATTTTTGCAGATCACTCCTCCTACCCTTCTTGTTGGCTGGTGTGAACTATGCTTTTTTCCAAGAACTGGGTATGGTATTTTTGTTCAAGGAATCTACAACGGAAAAAAGTTAGAAGAGGGGGTAATTCACCCGAAAATTCAGTGTAGAATAGGATAATGATTCCATCGGGCCATACAGGTTTGTTCAATTTCAACGATTTCTGTTGTTTCTAAACACCACTGATATTAATTGTTATTTCATACATTGTTTCAGTGTTACCAGGATTAAATTGGGACAATTCTCCTGGGTTTTCCTTTTTAAAGGAACATTTTAAAACGGAGTTAAGTATTCCGGTTTTTGTTTTGCTTCGATAAGTTTCAGCTTCTGTCTCATTTGCCAGGGACTGGACACTAACTTTGGTGCCACTAGCAGTATTGACATACAAGAAGAATATTTTTGGGTTTTGTGAAAGATCATTAGACAATATTTTGCTACGGTAATCGTTGAAGGCATCACGCATTGCCCTCTTGACAGCCAAACGTGTTTCGTTTAGCATCTCCCTGTGTATAGCCCTACGCATTGTTTTACACATGTTGTATAGCAATCTCTGTTTCTCTAGAAGTTTCTTTACAGTAACTGTATACTGTGGTGGTTCCCTCCCATTCCCTCCCACTGGATACATATCATCCCAGTGCATGGTCAACTATTCTTTTAAACTTGTGCCATGTTTTCCCTACTTGCTTCTGTTCTGTGATGAAAGTTTCAAGGTCCTCATTGAATTTCCATAACATATATATCCTTCTGCTCGATTTAGTTGTCCTTTCCACTTTGGAAATCATTTCTGATGAATCTGTCTTCAGTCTTAACGGGTTTCTCGAGTCATCAATACATGATACAGGTATTCGTCCTTGCGTCATTACATATAACAAATACTAAAACTTCCCGATGTAATTTTTTAAATAAATAAAAAACTGTTTCTTATGAGAATCTTTATTCAGTTAGTAAGAAAATCTTCTTACGTTCAGTATAAATACGCAAAAATCTAATTAATTAAGAAACTGATTCACGTCAATAAGTGAAATAATATCTGATACACTATTGCAAGAAAAACAAGAATGAACATATACACTCCTGGAAATTGAAATAAGAACACCGTGAATTCATTGTGCCAGGAAGGGGAAACTTTATTGACACATTCCTGGGGTCAGATACATCACATGATCACACTGACAGAACCACAGGCACATAGACACAGGCAACAGAGCATGCACAATGTCGGCACTAGTACAGCGTATATCCACCTTTCGCAGCAATGCAGGCTGCTATTCTCCCATGGAGACGATCGTAGAGATGCTGGATGTAGTCCTGTGGAACGGCTTGCCATGCCATTTCCACCTGGCGCCTCAGTTGGACCAGCGTTCGTGCTGGACGTGCAGACCGCGTGAGACGACGCTTCATCCAGTCCCAGACATGTTCAATGGGGGACAGATCCGGAGATCTTGCTGGCCAGGGTAGTTGACTTACACCTTCTAGAGCACGTTGGGTGGCACGGGATACATGCGGACGTGCATTGTCCTGTTGGAACAGCAAGTTCCCTTGCCGGTCTAGGAATGGTAGAACGATGGGTTCGATGACGGTTTGGATGTACCGTGCACTATTCAGTGTCCCCTCGACGATCACCAGTGGTGTACGGCCAGTGTAGGAGATCGCTCCCCACACCATGATGCCGGGTGTTGGCCCTGTGTGCCTCGGTCGTATGCAGTCCTGATTGTGGCGCTCACCTGCACGGCGCCAAACACGCATACGACCATCATTGGCACCAAGGCAGAAGCGGCTCTCATCGCTGAAGACGACACGTCTCCATTCGTCCCTCCATTCACGCCTGTCGCGACACCACTGGAGGCGGGCTGCACGATGTTGGGGCGTGAGCGGAAGACGGCCTGACGGTGTGCGGGACCGTAGCCCAGCTTCATGGAGACGGTTGCGAATGGTCCTCGCCGATACCCCAGGAGCAACAGTGTCCCTAATTTGCTGGGAAGTGGCGGTGCGGTCCCCTACGGCACTGCGTAGGATCCTACGGTCTTGGCGTGCATCCGTGCGTCGCTGCGGTCCGGTCCCAGGTCGACGGGCACGTGCACCTTCCGCCGACCACTGGCGACAACATCGATGTACTGTGGAGACCTCACGCCCCACGTGTTGAGCAATTCGGCGGTACGTCCACCCAGCCTCCCGCATGCCCACTATACGCCCTCGCTCAAAGTCCGTCAACTGCACATACGGTTCACGTCCACGCTGTCGCTGCATGCTACCAGTGTTAAAGACTGCGATGGAGCTCCGTATGCCACGGCAAACTGGCTGACACTGACGGCGGCGGTGCACAAATGCTGCGCAGCTAGCGCCATTCGACGGCCAACACCGCGGTTCCTGGTGTGTCCGCTGTGCCGTGCGTGTGATCATTGCTTGTACAGCCCTCTCGCAGTGTCCGGATCAAGTATGGTGGGTCTGACACACCGGTGTCAATGTGTTCTTTTTTCCATTTCCAGGAGTGTAATTTCAAAGAAGTATAACTACATAATATTTGAATGTCCATGAAAAAATGGAAACTGCTAATAAAATGTGTTTTTTTAGCGACTTAAATTCTTGTGTTACTTAAAGAAGTGCTTGTGTGTGCGGAGTGAACTATTATTTTAGAGAAGTCGGTGTATTGCGCTTTTTCGTTTTCTACATAACTTGTGACTCTATAGCTTCATCTGTATTCTGCAAATGACAGTGAACTGCGTGGCTGAAGATACTTTTTACGAAACCGTATATTAAAGCCTATTGCTCTACCGTTTGCGGATGGAGCGTAGTATGAATAATAGCCTTTGCGCCTTTAACGTAGCTGAACGGTCTCTACGGGGCAGACATGTAGGAGGCTGAAGAACATTAGTGGTTTCTACGCTGAATGTTGAGTTGAGTCCTGGAATTTGCCAGTCTCTTTCTCGAGATACGTATGGAGTATTGCTTCGACTTCTGACGGTTAAGTTTCTTTATTTCGTTTTGTTTTGTTTTTTACCGTCTCTGTCACAGCCTCACTCACTACTCAGCAAGCCAGTTGCCACTCACGTCAACTTTGTCCTACCGATAATGTTTCCAAACCGGATAACCATTCCTGCCCCATTCAAGAATGTGAATAATTTAAAACTAAGTAAGCTTGAAAAAAGAATGTTAAACTTTTAAGTAGCTGTGGATTACGTTAGATACATCATTATAGCTTTAAATACAGTTCTGTGTCAGAGGTGATTTAACTATAGTTTTTACCGGTTCTCCTGATAACGGATTGATAATGTCGTATGAATATGTCGTTCAAAACTGAAGTGCTACATTTTTAGATCTTCGACGCAGACGATAAATGGAAAAAATGTATAGATTGCTACACATTTGTCTATAACATACTTCATTTCTTAATTCAGTTTCGAATAAACGTTTTAAATCGATATATGTAATAGCCTTTCCTTAAGCCCTCGCAAAGTAGTAGGGTAATATTCGTGAATTTAAAATGATAATAAAAGTTCCCACAGCTCTTCTTCCTCCTTGGTATCGGCCAATAAATTACTAATGATTAAGTTAACCACTCTTACATCCGCCAGAGGTCGACTCAAGAGCCCTCACGTCCAACGGCATGAATGAAATTTAAATTAAACAAGAAACGCGCTGTTCATAGAACCTCCTAATGCGAGGATGGATTTCAAAATATTGGCTACGTCGCTGTCCAGGGACTAAGCAACAAGTCTGTCACTAGTTAAATAAACAAGCAGGCAGAAATTTGCTGTGAAATAGTGCTCACTTCTCACACTGATTTAATATTTTCACGGTCTAAATTTATTGCAGAACAGACAAAGGAAAAATCCATTCACGTTTTTTGCAATAGGTTATTATTAACCTAATGTTTGTCAGTGCGAGAACCTACGTCCGTTGACCACCATCACATGTCCGGCCAACCTTTTGAAAACTCATGACAATTGTAGAAAGTGATGCACTAAAGGGCTAAGCTGAAATTCTGTGATCGTGATCTAACGAGATTTTAATAGCAAATCTCAATCAAAGCTTACTGCTGAACAGTACAAAGAAGCGTAGAGTTAGTCGCCTAACCCGAAATTATTCAATGTCCTCACGCTGAAAAATATTTCGAAGTCTGCGATGTACACACGAAAAATATTTGCTAGTCCCAAACACCAAGTTCACGCAACGCGAATTTTTCGAAGTTCACACATGCTAAAAGTATTTCAATTCCTCACGATCATCACACATGAATTTTTTACAAATTTAGTGACCAAATGCTTGGAAAATATTTCTGACGCACACACAAGGTGACCTCCAGCCGCACATTCGTCCTAACTGTTCACGAACCTTAATCCAACTGACTGACGAAATCCACGTCCCCAAGCGTAAATGACACCGTTACTTATACCCTCGTACTGATGTGAGGGAGCACGCAGCTTCCGAAAGCATACATAAACCATAAATTTAATAATACATATTACATGTGAATTTGAAGCTTTTCAATGCTCTCGTAGATTTTATGTACCTTTAATGGTCTTATCAAAAATAGGGGTTTTTTCATATGGACACTATACAGCTCGAATTGTCACTGATTTTTAATGTTGCCCCTAATTTCAGTATTTCACATTTTATTTACTAGAAAATTTTCATTTCTGTGGGCAGAATATAAACCATGGCCTTTAATTTAAAATACATAACATTAACAGAAAATCTATGACAACAGTTCAACAGCACTCACTGAGGTCTACCCATTGAGCCTATGTTTGTATTAGTCACTCAAGACGTTGGTGAGTTATTAACTTCTTAGGAACATTTTCAAAATTCTTCATAACTTGTAAACTAAATCTAATAGCAAGGTTACGTCTTCACTCACTCACCTGTCTAATTTTTGTTTTTAAAACCGTATAATCAGATTCTCTATCACTGTTTTGGTTCAGATTTTATTTAGAGTTTCCGTCATTTCATATTTCCTTTATTCTGTTAGTTTGGCCACGGCAGGTACCCACCCCATTTCATTGCAAAGATCAGGTGTTTCGCACCACGTAGCTTGTGTCTCCAGCTAGTTCATCTCCAGTCAGCATTTCTCATACTTTGAGCTCTGCCAATGATCGTGTGTCAAAGGTGCCGCTACCAGCAGACAGCTCATCCGGCTTCTCATGGACCCCTCAGTTGTCAAACAAAATTCTGTTGGTTATTATAACATTCACCGATGGAGGCGGTAGCATTACGTCAGGACGTGTGTGCACGGCAGCATTCGTTGTTACAGTTTTTCGCAGTCATTTCAAGGATGTACTGTGGCTCCCTGTTACGGATTCTGTCAGGCACTCATCCTTGCAAAGCTTTTCGAAGCACTTCTCTACTATTTTAATTCGTTTGTTCAGCAGTTTACTTCATATCATTCACAAATGCTGCGAGTTTTGTTGACTAGTTAGTCATATGATCTTTTGATGCCAGTTATTTCCGACATTCAATAAGTCATAGTGCATTGCGGAGGATGGCGATTCAAACCTCTGCCAGCCATCACAAAATTAAGGTTTCCCGTGATTTCTTCGCTTCATCACTGATGACGTCGATGGGACGTTAAAGCCTAATGCTGAAAGTTTTTTTTCTGAGAGTGTCATTCCTAAAACAAGTTATGCAGGTGCGACGACTATACTCTAAGGCTTCAAGGCTTTAGATGATGTATTAATTACTTCTAATGTTTTACACTGAATCTGAAAAGGGTAAAATTATGTTTTTGACACCTGTCTCTCATTTTGGGGTGGCATTTGTTGCTCCATGAGCAACAGACTACATTTGTAGCTGCCTTCAGGACTAACGGTGGATGGTGTCAGTGATATGATCCGCTATTCCAGAACTCTGTGTTCAAAGCAAGTTCTCACTACGGCGGCTAGTTTTGCTTGATGAATGCCTATGTGGTGGTTTTATTTCGGGCACCACTTTCTCTGGAGCTGAATACAAATTGCGTGGACTGGGGGTCACTAGAGTGGAAGGCATCGATCATCTCCTGAGGAGCA
This sequence comes from Schistocerca serialis cubense, assembly GCF_023864345.2. Taxonomy (NCBI): domain Eukaryota; kingdom Metazoa; phylum Arthropoda; class Insecta; order Orthoptera; family Acrididae; genus Schistocerca; species Schistocerca serialis. The sequence goes on from NC_064641.1 coordinate 423,914,547, forward strand.
TGTGGCGACTGCAGATCGTACCAAGAGATCAACAGCAGAGATGACCTTTTGCAGTGTGAAGTTGGGCTGGCTACTCCATTCAACAGACAAGAATATGATAGCACTGAGAAGCTGTCAGTTCCTGTAGTCCTTAGGCAGGTGATTGGGAAGTCCCAAAACACGCAGTCTGCATTTAGTGTTCCACATAGGAGAAAGAGACAAGAAAAGCGAGTGATTTCTGTGCAAGCTTCTTCAGCTGGAACTTCATGTGTTGTAATGCTGACACAACATCCTGTCAGCCTATGACACCCCAGCGCTGATACGTATAATTTCTGCTTGTATGGTGATGCCTACAATGTTCTTCCACTAATGTCGTCGTTTTTGTTGAGATTGTATCCACGTAGCTCAGAGGCATCCGGTTTAAACTTCATTTCCTGGGCACGTACGTCTACTTTCAGATAGAGGCGTTAGTTCCTCCACATGTGCCCTGAACCCATGACTGCCGCACTGTTGTAAAAATGTCTGTGAATTTCTAAGGGACCAAACTGCTGAGATCATCGGTCCCTAGACTTACACACTACTTTGATTTAAGGACAACGCACATACCCATGTCCGAGGGACGGAGCCATTTTAACTGTGAGTTTTCCTGTCTTTCCCACTGTCACTCCTCCGTGACCGGGGGTTGACAGTGGAAGGAGACAGCTATGGCACTGGGAGAGACCTGCTGTTCCCCTCAGATAAACATCCCGATTTAACACAAGATAATTTCTAATCTTTCTCATCTGAGTACTCTGACCGTGTGTTCTTTTCGGCAACACGTCCTTCTGTCTCTGTTTTCCTTTGAGCGCATTCTCTTTAATCAGTGGCGTATGTCTGTAGTTACATTTACTAGTGGATGTCTTGTTTGTTCCCTGTTAAGCTGCCAATGACTGGGTGCCAGCAACAGTTTTTGGTATAGGATGCTTCAGTGCCGAGGCGATGAGTTCACGAAAGTGTCTGTCTGTGCATTGCATAATCTTTACCTCCTTGATCGTCTTCTCTTCTGCAAATAGTGAACATTCTCTTAGGATGGTTTTGGTGCCATACATGCGTGTCACAGTGCACAGCGTGTCTGATTTATGGGTAGCTGAACCACATATTTATCATGTAGATTGACTTTTCTAAATTGCAGAGTTGTGAATGAAGTGTTGATTTACACACGGTTCAGTCACATTTAGTGTGACCACCGGTATGTTGACTGTAAAATATGCAATAACCAGTGACAGATGGCATGGGGCTGCACGAGCAGTGGAGGGTGCGTAAAGCGTATCTGGGGACAAGGAAAGACAGTGTAGTCTTTGTCGTAATGCAGAAACGGAGCGGTTCATCTGACGTCAAAAAGGGAATAGTCATTCGCTTTCTTCCCAAGGGTTGAAGTTTTTCCGATACAGTGAAGTTTGTAGCCTGCTGTCGTGCCGCCTTGGTTAAGGTATACCGTGGACGTCAGAATAAAGTTATCGAAAACCGGCGCCAAGGCAACGCGGCAACTGTGGCGCACCACAGGCGGTAGATGAGAACGGTGTCTGCGGAGATGTGTACGAGCGAATATATACACAACAGTTGAGCAACTGACCGCCCAGATGAATCACGGGGGGCTACCAGCAGTAACTTCTCAACGACCTCCACAACAGGCGCCTGGTTTATGCACCCAGAATGACAGCTGTTCACCATCTGTAAGGCAGGAATTACAACTCCAATAACGCAACTGGACGTATACTGAGTGGCGGAAACTAGTATTTTTAGCTGACTCACATTTTATCCTCCATCAGACAGATGTCCATCCGCATCTAAGGCATGAAACGTCTGAAAGCAAACACCGTCCAACCATTGTCGGATGGGTGCTGGATGGCGGGCATTCCTTGGGCGATCTTGTCATTCTGGCCCCCAAACACCCCAGATTTAAACCCAGTCGACAATCTGTGGGACGACATCGAGCGGGCTGTTCGCGCCATGGATTGTCAACCGAGTAATCCTGAGCAGCCTGTCACGGCACTGACACCAGCGTAGCTCCACATCCCTGTCGGTATCTTCCAGAACCTCACTGGCTCTCTCCTTGCACGTCTAGCAGTGGTTCCCATTGCAAAAGGTAGTGTCACTTCAGTATCGCTGGTCGCTGTTTGTATATATGATCAAACCTCAAGACATTTAGAAACTGCCGCAATAATTGTGGTCTACATTGATTAAACGAAAGTCGGATTAAAAAATAACCTGTTCACAAGCTCAGCGTTTAGCCTACCATAATATCTTTACAACTCCACTTCTGCTCAGCTCTTTGGCATCAACAATATCCTAGCAATACCAACTTCTTTGCAACAATTTAAAGCAGTGTACTGCTGTGTGTGATATACTCTTTAGATGGTTTGTCATTTAAAAACTTGTTCCCTTGAATGGATTTCATTGTTTCGACCAGGAGCGTGACATTACGCGCCCATTGATACATTTAAGTCGCCCTGTAAGTTCCCTTAATTATTTATGTGTGCAGAAAGGCCATTTCTCAATTGTACCTTCCTGATGCTTAGTAAATACAAAATTTTCATTTGTCACTTTATATAGTCACACACTAAAAGTAATTTCGCTTGTATGACAGACAGTTGAGCTGGATTAGCCACACTACGTCTCTTTGGTATACTGCCGCAAGACTACCTGTACCACTGGAAGTATTTGAAGTTAATGTAGACCTCGTGGACGTCCCAAAAGCAACTGGAATTACAGATTTTACCCAGAGAGACCCTTTGCATCTCTGAGTAAGCCTAATACATCTGAAGAGTGGCAGGTCCCCCAGAGGTATCACGCTATTGACTACTTCGCCTCAGCAGTCACACATGTAATCGGCGCACAGCACACCTGAAGATCGAAGGATATTTTTATTTTTAATAGAGGTTGGTATCGTCTTTGCATATGGGCAGCTGCGCCAAAATCCTTGCTTTGCCGTTCCACACAAAGATTGCTGAAGTAGCCCGGAACATAGGGTTAATGTAGAGTTCCAGCGCGGAGTCTGTGGACACGTAAGCTGCGCGGCGGTATCTGTGTGCCAGACGAGTGGTACACCTTTAATGAACTGCCACTACAGGAAACTGGCTGCACTTGCTAGTTCCTAAATGAGGAGTCTTGGTTCGCCAATCCCATATCCAATTGCTATGAGACACAGAAGCGAGCGGTTGTGTCGTATAGCAGCTCGAGTTGGTGTAACTTAGCAGTGCAGACGGGAGCTGCTGCAGCCAGCGGTGAGTTCGGGAGAGGCGGGTACGAAGCGTTCGTGCTCAGTTCTTTACATGCCGCCTTGAGAGCATCAGGAGAAAAGAAATATTTCGAAATCAGTGTCATCAGAAATAATAGTTATTTGTCACCCACTTCTAGAACATGAAGACCTGCAAGTACTACCAAAAGCAACATCAGCTGTTTCAGCAGACATGGATAAAGAATGCATCCGCTCTCAAAAAGTGCACAGAAATGAACCAACGCGAAAATACGAAGAAGAATCCGAAAGTGGTGAGAGGACGTACCAAGCAGGCATTACAAGTGTTGCAGCAAATACAGATTGCGAAAAGCACCAGCTCTACCTTCCGCACTATTTGAATGGAAAAGCAAGAAGCAGCGGCAAGCGCATAACAATAGCCAACTAGTAGAGAGCTAACATCTGGGAGCACTAACGTAATGAGCGTAATGAAAATGATTAATCAAATATTTATTTACCACAGAGACCTGTCTTATAAGTATCGAAACAAGAAAAATTGATTTGCCGCCGTGGGCAAACGTTCTATTACAAGGACGAACAAGTGGGATCAAGCCCTTAGATTCTGACAAATGTACAAGAATTCAGAAGATTTCAGCTACAGCTCCTGTAATAAACAGTAGCAGACAGCTGATAGTTAAGGTGCTCTAGACGTCTGTGAAGCAAACTGTGAAACGATAAATCCAAAATTATTTTTAAAGGCAACTAGTTACGCTAGTCTCTGAAGCAGACACAACAGCACTTTCAGGACTTATGAGTGAAATCATTAATGCGCAGAATTTGAAAGGAACAACAGATTATACACATATCCAAAGCAGAGAGTGAAACCATTAGTCCAAAATTTTTAGAAGAGGACGTTTTGTACACCGCTATGAAGCAGACAAAGTAGAATGTTTCATAATTAATATTAAACCAAACAGGTAATAAATAAAACTTTGAAAATGGAACCGAAATACTCTCTAAGACAAAAAAAAAGCGACGCACCACAAAGAAATTACCCGAATGGGACGTCATGTACACGTGCAACAAAGAAATGATTACAAATTCAAACAAATTGGATGATTTATTGAAGAGAAAGGGATTCACAAACTGAACAAGTCAAAAACGCAGTGGTCCACCTGTAGCCCTTTGGAACCGCTTACTCGGCTTGGCATTCCACCTGAGCAATATCATGCCAAATTCTGCCCAATCGTCATGTTACAGTCAAAATCCCGCGATTGTTGGAAGCTCCTGCCCAAACTTCTCAATGGGGAGATATTCGTGGCCTTGCTGTCCAAGGTAGGGTTTTGCACCGTGACAAGCTGCAGCTATTCTCGCTGTGTGCGGACAGACATTAACTTGCTGAAACGTAAACCCAGGATAGCTTGCCATGATAGGCAACAAAACGGGACGTAGAGTAAAACCGACGTACAGCTGTGCTGTAGGGGTGTCACGGATGACCGCGAAAGGTGTCCTGATATGAAAAGAAGTGACACCCCAGACTGTCACCACTGGTTGCCAGCCCATATGGCGTGCGACGTTCATGGTGGTATCCCATGTATGTCCAGGGTGTCTCCAGACATGTCTTCGACCTGATATCGACTGAAGTGCTGAGTCCCACTTCGAAATGAGCTGTGGGTAAAGAATATGTGTCTGTGATCCAGTGGTCTCATTGCTGTCTTCATACCGTTGATCAGCGGAGATTTTCCCGCCTATTAGGGACAGTTTCTCATTGCTACTGCCCTGAAAATCTAACCGCTCCTTCGTTATTTTGACATGGCCGTCGGCAGAACGAGAATGACTTCTAGTACCGGGGGTTTTGTTTGCTGCTGTTGATTTTTGTTTGAAATATAAGTAGTGGCTGATATCGGACATAGGACCGTATCGGTTTTGATTAGTGATAAAAGACGCTACCTCTGTACCACGGTGAACTCTGTCTAGGAGGTCGACGTGGCAGCCAATGTCTTGCTGCATCAGTAACCTCCCAGTCATCCACGCACTGCTTCCAGCGGAGTGCATTCTTTATTAGACAAACAGATGGAGGTCGGAAGGTCCGGTATCCGGGCTGTAGGGCGGGTAAGGAAGAATAGGTCAACGAAGTTTTGTGAATTCCTCTCGTGTGCGCAAACTTTTCGGAAGCCTTGCGTTGTCATGGAGAAGGAGAGGTTCGCTTGCATTTTGTGGCGACGAAGACACTGAAGTCGTCTCTTCAGTTTCGTGCACAATACACGTCATAATTTATCGCACCATGAGGGAGAGCGTCACACAGATCATCCCCTTCGGAGCTATACAAGACCGTCGCCCTAACTTTACCATCTGAGATTGCGGCTTTGAATTTCTTTTGGGATGAGAGTTAGTGTGGCACCACTCCATGGTTTGTCGCTTTGTTTCCGGTTCGAAATGATGAAACCTATGACGGAGTTCGAAGAAAACTTGTCATAACCTCATAACAAAGAAGGAAGGAACCAAACTGCAGGTCATTGGGCCCTAGACTTACACATTATTTAAACTAACTTATGCCAAGAACAACATACACACTCATGCCTGAGGGAGGACTCGAACCTCCGACGGGAGTGGGCGCGCAATCCTTAACATGGTGCCTTTAACCACGCGGCCACTCCGTGCGGCGACTACCTCAAGTGCTGGCCAAGTGTGTCAGCACTACCATCAGGGATGCCAGTTGAGCGGCGAGGTGTTCATTATGATCCGTCTATCACACCGAATGAGAGTGTCCGGACGTTCTAACACTGCACGAGTCACAACAGTGTACGGCCGACCGTGAGGCGGGAGATCGGACAGATTCACACGCCCTTATTGTGATGGTGACACACGCTTCACCCAAAGACCCAACGTGCTTTCTTTACTTCCATGTCTCCGTAGACATTCTGCAAACGTCTATGAATATCTACAATGCTGTGGTTTACCGCCAAAGAATCTCAATGACAGCTGTCCGCTTGGACCTGTTCGCTTGGAATGCACACTCTTTACAGACGCCATTTGAAGGCAACGTATAGCGATTCCACCTATCGGAACTTCACGAATAAATAGGGGCTGAGACGGACACATTCCACGATGTCCCACGATAAATTCCACGTTTTTTCAACCCTAACTGGTCTAGCAAAAGGTGTATCGGACTACTTATTGAACAGATCTCGTAACTTAGAGCTCCTAACTAAGTGCCTACTATGAAGTAGTGCATAAAGAGTGACATTAAATTAATTCCCAAAGTGTTGATTAAAAGCAGAAAGAAGTCTGTGCTTTACACGAGAAATATTTGAGGTTCTGAAGAGCCGAACTTAACAGGGTGAGCCACATTTCGCGAACGGTTACAAATGTCAAACGCGGTTTTCGGCAAATGTTAGAAATTCGAGGGGCACTTTTGTTTTGTTTCTTTGGTTGATGTTTTTAGTGCTGCTATCGACGGAGATATTGAAGCAAGTACATTTTTTTGATGTAACAGCATACTTTTTATAACTGTTAGACAGCTTACAGTGACATAGCAATTGTTAATGTTGACGTTGAAACCTGTCATAAAAAAATATATCTCGTTGAATCGCCAGTGCATGCTCTACCACGCCATCCACATTATCATTTGTTCATTGTTCTTTCTAATGGCAATGCAAATATGCCTATCAGACCATGATCAACAATTTGAACACATGCTTAAGTAAAGGGTAAAGTTACACTCTTTGGAAGACAAAATTTATGTTAGTAAATTGTTTATTTCATTTTCGTGTGTACGAATTTGCACTGCAATGTCAAATTAGTTGACAGCGTGTGTTGCACATAGCTGGTAACACTGTCATTAAGCGCTTACGTTCAACATAAAAAGACGTTTCGTTAAGAAGAATATTTATTTTGCGGTGTACAGGTTGTCATCAAAGTATTTTTAATGAAGTGTTTGTTTCAACGATTGTATTCTATACGATATAATTAGAATAGTGTAGGTAGAGGCAGTTGCCTCTAAGAAGCACACAGCCGTGCAAAGGGAAAGAGACGTCAAATCTTACTTGTAACATTTTCGTATTTAATATGAGAGGTGGCATGAGCCCCTCTCATATTTCTATCTTACGATTTTCCTCTCTAATTGCATGCAGTGAAAAGTCGCTATTCCTTCACACGCGGACTTCCCACGCAGCGTCTCTCGTCACCCGGGTGGTCCAGTGACAGGCGGGCTCTGCTGATCTGGAAAGGGTTAAGCCGACGGGTGCGAGGAAGTCGAGTGAATGCTTTGCAGACGCCGACGCTAGCCCCGGCACCTCGCAAATAAAGCAGTTGATTTTTGTGGTGTATAGTCCTCTTTCCGATTGAAGAAAGAACAGTTGATATCTCTATTTCAGCTCACGTTAATGTGGGAGGTTACACAAATGTGAGATAGTTTTCCTAAGTTCTTTGTGATACCCTAGGTAGTAGCCTATGTCGGAATTCCGTACACAACATTCGTAGTGAACCTGCATCTAGGTCGTGAGTTGGTTCTGTGGGAAATAAAGCTTTATTCTCATAGCATAGGCATACCTTACGATATACATCTAAGCAGCCTGGTCAGAGACGACTGCGTGGCAGTGTTTGCACCGCAAATGCCGTTTTAGGCCACAGTGCTCTCACTTTCTAGGATATTTCTTTAATTTTTTACGACAGATTTCAACGTCAACATTAACAATGCTGTGTAGTGGAATGATCACCTCAAGAGCTATCTTATGTGATTATAAATAGTATACGGTTCCGATTAAAAAATTACATACTTCAATATCGCAGTTGATAACAGCGCTAAAAACATTAACCAAACGAAAGCATACGTGCCCCTCAACACTCTAACATTTGTTGAAAACATCGTTCCTCGACACTCTAACATTTGTCGAAAACCGCGTTTCGATGTGTGTAAGCGTTTAAGAAAGAAAAGGTCTGTTATGTCTTACGTGACTCACACTGTATCTGACTAAGCCAACTGAAATATTCTGCCGGCAGAAAACGTAACACCCTCAAGGTCAAGGGCATTTTGTTGACAAGTAATACGACAGTTCATGATTGTAGGACTGTGTGACAGATTTAAGCCAAATAAAACGCGGATGTCTCAGCAAAGGGTGCCAAAACAGTCACATCACTAAGTTAACAACGTATCCCCGCATGGCGGCGACGCGGGACTTTATTATCGCATGCAGACGATCGTAAATGTGCCAAATGCCATCGTGCACAGTTTCTTCCTAGCATCTTTTACTTTTTCTGGCAATTCGACAACGCTTCTTGCAGGCTCTGACGAAGGAGTTAGTTCTCGCTTCATGAAGTTCCATACGTGTTCTACTGTTAAGAGCTCTGGTCACAGGTTGCAACATAACCTTCCAGTACTGGTGGTGGTAAAAGTCTACCTAAGTAGAACGATTACCGTCGCTTTGACATGTCCTACCGTCCTGCAAGCTACCGTCTGTAGTAAATGGTTTCTTAAATACGTGTGGTCCACTAAATTACAGGCCCCTGCGAGTTATTGCTGGTTGTTAATAATTTCTAGCGGAAGGTTTTCACGAACCGGTAAAAATTTGAACGCAACGGATAACGCATTTTTTTAACCACTACAGAAGGCATCTATACAGGGCTTAATAGGCAGTCTATAGCTTTTACTTGCTTTCATGACCCAGAATTCGACTGTGGTACTGATTGCCACCTATTCTTTATGATGGACGGAGTAAGTAATCAGTCGAGGGTAGAGATTAATTGATATTTATTCAGTACTGATGGTATTTCAACAACTAGTTGTGTTTCCCTTGAAATGTACATCATCAAAACCGGTCTCCAGTTAACATGGTTCAGTTTCGAGACGTAATTATGAAATGGGACAGAGGAGAGCAGACCTGGCTTCAATGTAATTTTATACAACCGCACAGTTATACGTAAACCCACGGTTATTATATTCAGTCGCTATAGATTACTCAGAAAAAGTTCCGCAAAGACACTACAAGCAAAACTAGGTCAGAGTGGAGGAGTATTTCACAAATCTATATCAAATCAAATAAATGGTTCAAATGGCTCTGAGCACTATGGGACTTAACATCTGAGGTAATCAGTCCCCTAGAACTTAGAACTACTTAAACCTAACTAACCTAAGGACGACACACACATCCATGCCCGAGGCAGGATTCGAACCTACGACAATAGTGGTCGCGCGGTTCCAGACTGAAGCGCCTGGAACCGCTCGGCCACTCGGGCCGGTCTTTATCAAATCAGTGGGCATTAAAATCCGATACTTTCCCTAGTGGCACGGGTATTTTACTTAACGCACAACATCGCAAACAAATCAAAACGTTATGGGGGTGCACAAGAAACGTCACTTCAATGCTGTTCAACCCACATGGCTAAGTTTCAGTAGCCAACAGAAACCCAGAAAAATATGGACACACACGATTCTTCCTTCCCTATTTTACACTCGCTCACTATCGTATGATTATTCATCGTGTACAATATACTTTCAGACAGAAACTACAATTTACCAATGCGGCGGTTGCTCCAACCGACCACGTGGTGCGAAAGCAAGTTCACTAAGAAAACATATGGAAAATAAATGAAAATCCCCAAAATATAACTATAAATGACAGAGCAGATTAAAATACATTGAATGAGTGAATTTCCGTTAAGCACAGAGCAATAACGTGACCGTGAGCTTAAGGCACATGGTGTGTTGCCTGAACAAAGCGGTAATGCAAGGTCTACTGAAAATCGAGTAAATTAAGAAAATCAATTCCCTTATGGGGTTCAGTGGTAATTTCGCACCTGATTTCAACATCTGGACTTGATTACAGAGCAGATTCCAGACAATCTAATACCTATGTTAACATTACCAAAACGAGAGCTGCGTCTCCATGTCTGTCCAGCGCCACGACCCAGGAACAAGTGCTCTTCCAACCGAAATCTCCTAACCGTTCCGCTTACAAACGTTGTGGGGGTGGCGTGCCAACATGACAGAGCCAATACGCGCGCCCACGTCTCATCTTTGCCCTGACCTGCAAACTAGGTCTCTGCTAAACTTGTTCACGCTTGGGGGGTTGGTACTACCCTACCCCAGAACGACCATTCATGCAGTGTTACGATCTGTGCCTAAAACGTTCTGTTAGTTCACACACTCACTCATTTATACCGCCCAGGCCGCACAAAGGAAAGCAAAATGGGAAACGTGGTACACAACATAAAAAAAATTCAATAAATAACACTGCTTAGTCCGTTCTCTCCTTTTGGACACCAGCTGAGGTATTACCTGCAAGAGAAAAAACTCTTACTAATAATTTCTGCGTGCTAGCAATTTAATAGAACATTGGAACGGTGCAAAATATTCCGTTTCGTCACACTCAGGTATCTTCGAAGAAAAAGGACTTCGGGTTGCCTTTCCGATGGAACGACAGTCCAGAACATTATCCAATTGATGCCACATGGAGGAGACCCTAATCTCCACACTGCACCAATCCGTTATATATATATATATATATATATATATATATATATATATATATATATTAACGTGCTTTGCTAGGCACTGTTCAAAGTACAACATTTGAGAGGTGGCAGAAGCCCCCTCTCATATTTCTATCTTACTCTGAGTAATTCGATTTTCCTCTCTAATTGCATGCGGTGAAAAGTTGCTATTCCTTCACACGCGGACTTCACACACAGCGTCTCTTGTCACCCGGGTGGCCCGGTGACAGGCGGGCTCTGCTGATCTTGTAAGGGTTAACCCAACAGGTGTGAGGGAGTCAAGAGAATGCTTCCCAGACGCCGACATTGTCATAATAGCGGCGGTGACACGCCCGCAGGGGCCTGAAGGAGCGGCTGGGCTAGATTCCGTTACTTCACAGAAACTTAGCGAAAACACTGTCTGGCGGGCTACCAGCGAGGCGTGGGAATGACTTGTGTTCCCAGGCAGTCTTGGCGGGCAAATTCCCGCGTTTTCTGCAAAACCGAAACTGTGGTTGGCTTGCTCAGGGGATAGCTCCGTGACGCAGCAAAATCGGCGCAAAAATTGGCGCCAAAAATCTCCATTGGTGGAATGGTAGTACTTCGGCAATAGAGTGGAATTTTCCGCCGGTTTTCGAGTTGCTGATTGGAACATTTAAACACGGCCACTGTCGTGGGGGCGGGTATGTTCTGTGTTCGGTTTCTACGGGTGCTCTTGTGGTAGTTGGCTCTCGCCTTTCGGTCGGAGTAGGTTACAAGACTGAACTCTCGCTGCTATGGACAGCCTGCGTTCCGTTGGCTATCTAATATACTTTTATTTGATTGTAACAGCTTAACGAAGTTGCTGGCGTTTTGACTTCAACGTAACTTTCCGGGTACAGTTGGCAATTGAGCCTATGTTGTCTGTCTTGGGCAGTTTTGGCTAAAGTTGACTGTATCGGAGTTACTGTGTGACTTCGCTTGTTAAAATCAATCACTGTACCGTCAGTGATTGTTTTGCAAGCCTTCTTCGTCTCCCTTAGATGCGCATTTGTATTGATAGGAAGTCTGTAGTCTGGAACAACCAGACCAGGACAATTTGTTTCGGGCTATACTCGCGACATTATCATCACCACGACGGGACGTCGAAGCAACCAGCCATCGCTTCCAGTATGCCAGATCGTGCCCTTGCAGTTAAGAAGACAGCTTGGTAATGTATGTCCGCAGCACCGGCAGACTAGGGAATTTGCACTGTGATAATCAGAGCTCAGCAGAGCGCGCCTGTTCGTCTTTTCTAACTTTGTTCGTCGTGCGGTAGCGTTCTCGCTTCCCACGCCCGGGTTCCCGGGTTCGATTCCTGGCGGGGTCAGGGATTTTCTCTGCCTCGTGATGGCTGGGTGTTGTGTGATGTCCTTAGGTTAGTTAGGTTTAAGTAGTTCTGAGTTCTAGGGGACTGATGACCGTAGATGTTAAGTCCCATAGTGCTCAGAGCCATTTGAACCATTCTTCTAACTTTTGACAGTTAGTCTTCTAAGACCGCACAACATAATATCTTTGACACAGTGACAATTGCAACAAATATTCTCAGCATTGTGAATGTTCTATAAGTGACATCATCTCGGGTAATTAATCTCAATTATAAAATACAGATGGGTACACATTATGCAAACACAATAAATTATTCCAACAAATATTCAGAGCATCCTTGAATGTTCTTGAAACGATATCAGCTTAAGTAATTAATCACAATTGTACAATATAGATGGGTACACATTATGGAAACACACTTAATTGTTTTAACACACTGTGAATTGGAACACTCATAACAAGGGGGGCAGTTATTAGTTCTCAATAGGCATCGCAGAAGTTCTGTTCAAAATATAAAAATGAGGAAATATCCACGTAATTACAAATACAAATAAATACACATAATGGAACACACTCTTAGTTATTTCAAGACACTGTGAGATGAAACATTTATAGCAAGGGTCGCAGTTACTGTTTAACAACAAATCAAAAATGAATAAATAATCACTTAATAAAAATATATCGCCTTCAGGGGCTACAAACCATTTTCTATTATTCGTCTTATCAGAAACTCTAATAAAAACTCTAATTTCAGTTTCATTAGATATTGAGTCTGCTAACCTATAGCTAAACCCTTAATAAAGTATTCTCATTATTGATTGCAATAAAGCTACGTGGGCCATGAAAGCAATGTTATGAACAATTATATAGGCACAAAAAGCTCACAAAATAATATCCCTTTACACATGTATTAGGTGCAGCTAAAACCAAGTATCTTATCTCTGCTACACCGAGGCTTATGGCCGCTTTGTCATGACACACACTTGATTCTGGCCAGACAGGATTGAGAGAAACATTGTCTACCTAGGTTCTGATTAACTCATTAGATGTACATCTTGCTTTGGGTCAGAAAATTTACCCCATCTTACATCCCCAGTTTCAGTCTGGTAGATGACAGACTAACGACATGCAACTTTAGAGATAATACTTTATGTTAAAGCCAATGGTCCTCTCCTTTTCCTCTCTGCTCAGAATCCACTACGAAGTCATCAAAGAAGGATACACTAATGACACGACTAACCTAGGACAAGTAACATTTTATACATCTTACTCAACATATTCACATGAATAATATACAAGGTTTTCTCTTGAGTTTAGAGGCATGATACAGAAACACTTGAATGAAGGGGCTAGCTCTCTGGTTAGGTCGGTTATCACTGGCACTTCCTACGCTTAACTGGTCACACGCCACTGTTAAGTCACATGCACACAATCTAGGGTTATCGTCGGGGAGGGCTTTCTTCCAAAGTAACTTGGGGAGTAGCCTATTACACTCTGCCGACTCTCATTCCTCACATGCTGTCTCCTTAAGTTTTATTGCGCCCAGTGCAAATGTCTTCTGCGAAATTCTGGCGGCAATCTAGTCGTCTGTTGGCAGTGAACACACTGTTAAAGCGATTGCCTTTGTTGTTCTGCAAGCACCATGACTAGTGGAATGGGCTGGACTAAAGGTACAGAAGTTCCCGTAAGCCCACTTAAATCACCTGTTATACAATCGTTCTGAACGTTTGTGTCCCTTTATGGCTTGAAGTTTTCCTACTGTCCACATTCAACCGCTAAATTATTGCGGGGTAGGTTTACTAGCGTTTATTGTCTTAACTTTCGGTGGCGAACAGTTCGTAGGTCTCTCACCAGGCACTGCTGGTGGTGTCTACACCTCAACGTCATGGATCACTGAAAATGCAAGTGAAGTTCATCATGACACACTTTTCCTAATTAAGTATCGGTGGGTCCATGTCCTTTTTACGTCAGAACCTATCATGGATCACAAAAGGTGCTAGTGAAGTTCATCGTGATACCATCTACTTAGTTAAATATCGGCTAGGTTATGTCCTCTTTGAGTCGGAAACCTATCATGGATCAGTAAAACTGCTAGTGCAGTTCATCATGATCTAATTAAATATCGGCGAGTTTATGCCCTATCTCTAAGTCCGAAATCCGCTGTCTTTATATTGCCAGTCTTTTACGGGATCTCCCTCATTTCCGTGTCCATAGTCACTACAGGGGTTACCTATGAGACTAGGAGCCTTCAGTCTGTACCCCATCATCTCTTAGCTCTGGAAACAAACCAAACAGCAACCTACCTCTCCACCTGACAAGTTCGGTAACGCTAACGGCTTCTGCTAAACTCATTACGACCGCCGCCTCTTGCGTCCCGTAGTAACGGCATGCGAGTCGCGGCCTGACAAGATGCGCCGGAGCGATAACATCAGGGCCTCTTTTGTAGTTAACGGCTTAGCCGCTCCGCCTGGCCGTGAGTCCCCGCAGGTAGCCGCCCAAGGCCGTCGGCGCGTGTCAGCAGCTGAGTGGTGCGTCAGCGCGGGCCGCCGTGGACGACGAGCCACGCCACGGCTCTGCGGCATGGGGTGGGGAGGGGTGCCAGGCTGCATTCATACCGCCTGGCCCGTGCGTGCGCGCCCTTCCGCGCTCAGCTGTAGCACCGGGACAGGTTCTCCCGTGTCCTTGCCACCTGGACTCGGTATGCCGCCCTTTTCTCGCCATAGCCTTTCAACATTCAGACAGAACAATTGTCATTCTCTTAAATTTTAGTGGTCATCATCTCCTCACTTGATAACACCAAGTACACATCTCAATTAACCTACAGTACACACAACTTAATTATTTACGGGTTTCACCAGGGCTTTACAGTGGATGGCAAATAGTTACTAATACAAAATTATTCTTAACTTCTTTATATTACATTTTGTTTATACACAGGCCTCTCTGAAATCTTACACTAATCTGTTTGGCAATTTACAGCAACTGAGTTCAAATACAAGTTTCTTCATTCCTGAATAATAATTAGAACAAAGGAAAAATGCGTCTCCAAAAGGCGTTACTGTGTGGGAGGCGTTTTATAAAAATTGCTAGCCTATTTTTTGGTTACAGGTGATTTACTTCTCTCTGACAACTGTTAAATTCTTATGAATACTTCCTTAGATACTAATCATATTTGAGTGCCCATAAAGCAGCAACCCTTCTGTCTCGATTGTGGGGTAGGGCAGGTATCTTGGGTTTTGGGGATTATCATGTAAACCACTACACCACCACCATGATCTACCTGTCTATCTTCCATCCTTCTTGCATGCTCGCATTTCCAAACTACTCGAGTATTACTCCAGACATTCATATGTCACCACAACGTTTTAGATATTCCTTTCACCATCAAAATTTTGTAATCTACCATTATGAGAGATCGATAGCAGCACTGACAGACAGCTAGAAGAATTGTACCACCATTTTTTCTTTTTTTTTGTTCCTTTAACACACAGGCAAAGCCAACACAGGCAACGTAATTGCCCATCCATTAGGTATGACTAGTTTAGCACACCATCAAACACTGAGTAGCTTGTTACACATCACAAGAAAAAACACAGAATAAAAGCTCATTGGAACGATACCACCTGGAGTTATTACCTCTCGTTACAGTTTCATACTTTACCAGACTCAAATGTTTCCTCTGCGTTTTTTCAAGTTCAGTCCGCCAAGAACAAGTTACGGCGGTTTTTACTTGGAAAAGACGAGAAAACATTACACCAAAAACTTTGGTTCATCACATCAGTCCTCTTTACTCGCAATTTCATCTGAGGCCATTCTTATCAGCATCTCGTCCCTTTTAGTGCTGTTTATTCCCTGGGAACAAACATCCAAGCACAGACACCGCATACCACATACTAATAGTTATAAATCCAAGGGCACACTGTACATCTTTTATCTAGAGTGTCATCATCTTATGTCAAGGACATGTCATTCATGACTGCAACCGGTACTCCCTCCTGTTGCCTCTCTGGGGCTTCCTCTTCATTCAGTTTTGCCTTCATTCCACTGGATGGTTTACCTCCAGGAACCTTAACTTGCCTCCGTCTGATTATCCTTGCTATGGTCTGTCACATATTCCTTACCAAGTTCAGCTCACTCTCGGGGTCTCTCAAAGTCATCACCGCATAAGTCAGTAACACTTTATAGCGCTGCGTCTCTGCACAACACTAAAACACAAATACCATAACCACACAAAAAATTCGGTGCCTTTTGCAACCGACAACTGGTCCCGTCGCTACCTCTGCGCGAGCCATTACTACCACATAAGCGCATCTATGGCACGTTTCCCCATCAATATACTTTGCAAAGGTTTAACTTTCCCAGTGTAACTACTTCTCGTTTCCCTTACGAGTGATCCTCGCTTCTCCAGAGCAAATCACCACCATAGCTTACGAATATCTTCCTTCGACACTCGTTTTTTCCACTTATGACCAGGCAAGGACAGCGAGAAGAGTATCAAATCCATTGCCTAAGATGTTGTGGTGTACTATGATTATACTAAACTATATGGTTGCCTGTAAAGGATGACCCTCCTGTCCTTTGTTCTTACTCAATCAATATTTTGATGTTGGATATGTGGTGCAAGCCTCTTGGCTTACGAGACCTGACAGTCTCGATTTCAATGGCGTTCTGATGTGCGACACGTCTCACCCTAAAGGGTCCTGAATACACGTCGAAAAACTTACTGCTAATATGCCGGTGTCTTTTGGATAATCTATGAGTCCTCACGAGAACCTTATCACCAATTTCCAGTACTAATTGTCTAATGCGTCCCTTTTGTCGCCGTTTTCTACTTAACGCCTCCTTCCTGATATTTGCAATTGCTAACTCTACTACTACCCTGTGTCGTTGTCGCCTTTCTGGTGGCCAATCTACTCGTTCCCTAATTCTGTTTGGAGGTGACTGATTCCTCAGGACCAGTGTAGGCCTGAGCTTCGTCGTCCCATGTGGGATTTCGTTCAGGATTACTTGGAAGTCTGCTAGATATTGATCCCTCGTTTTCGCGTTCCGTATTACCACGGGAATTATGTTGCTCCTCTGACCTCTCGTCCTCTGCGTGCCATGAATTCTGCTCGTTACGATGGAACCGTTCTTCCCTAGAGCGTCCCCAGCCTCCATTGCGTTGTCGCGGGCTCCAAGAGGCACGTCCACGCCTGTCATGCCCAAGTTCATGATTATTGTTACCGGAAAACTGAGGTCTCCAACTTTGGTTGCGCCTTCGCCCGACATTCTCGCCGCGGTTACGTTCAAACCGAACGACGTTTTGCTGCTCGCTTATATTTGTTTCGGTACCCAACTCTTGCAGCAGGTTCTGAAAGCCACTAACTTCGTCCATGATTCTTCCCGCAATTGTAATTTCTTTACGCAGTTCGCTCGGGAGTTTAGTAAGACAGATTCTGTTGAGTTCCTTAGGATCATACGGTGCGTCAAGGAACTGATTGCTGTTGACCATGTCTCTGCAGTACTCTAGCGGGCGTCTGAACGTACTGTCTACGCAGCTCTCTCGCATTAAGATGCCTAATTTCAGCCGCTCTTGCATGCTCCGAGACCAGAACTCGCTGAGGAAAGCCGCCTTAAAGTCCTCGTACGTTCGACAGTCCTTAAGCATTATTTGCATTCGGTTAGCCGCTTCACCTCTCAGGTGACTGCATGCGAATTTTATTCTCAGCACATCTCCCCAGGAGCGAGGTAACGAGTGTTGAAATTGATTGAGCCACATCGAGGGCGCTACGTCGTGGGTCGGGTCGGGGAAAAGAAAATAAGATTGCACTGAGACGAAGTGTCTCAAGCATTCTTCTTCATCAGTATCAAAATTCATACCATCATCAGTCGTCCGAGTAGGCGGCTCCGGATTACGCCTTAAATTACCTAGTCTGTCTTCAATATCACGGTATTCCTCTTCTTCTCTACGTCTACGTTCACTGCTGGAACTTCCTGCTCCCCTAGCCGCATTACTAACAGAATTACTGCCGTTGGCGCTTTCATTTTCCTGCAGCTTGTTATGCAGGTCAGCTATCATGTTTCGATTGCGTTTGTTAATATCCGCCTGCACCGTTTTAAACTGCAGAAGAGACTGAATTTCTGCGGATTCCGCAACAGGAACTGGCTGTGTCCTATCCGAGTCCGTTTCATTATTCAGCGCGATTTTCTCTACCGCACTCGTCAGGACGCCTACCTGATTGATGACCTTATCAAATCTCGTCTGCTTGCGCCGTTAGCTGCCCACCCTGAGCGGCCACCTGTTCGCTCATACGAGCAACCACTTCTCTCTGTTCCGTGCACACGCTCTCTAATACTTCTCTAACATGCGACTCGGAAGGCAGCACTATTTCTCGCAGGGACAGATCACTTTCAAGCACTGTGACCCGATTTTCGAGTCTGCGTGTGGCCTCGCTGACTTCGGTTTCCACAGAATGTATCTCCTTTAACATGGAGTCAACCAGTGGCTGGTTTCCAGCAGTGGCTGTTTCGACTCGGGTTTCTAACGCTTCTAGGCGTTCCTGTTGGTGCCCCAGCTTGTGTTCTTGTTCGTCGAAACGGGTATTAATTGCGCCTATCTGTTCATGTACTTTTCTTGTTACTTCCTCGTGTAATGCCTTATTTGAGTTATTAATTTGTAAGGTCAAATTATCTTCTAATGCCTTGTGTGAGTCTAGTAATGCCTTATTTGAGTCTTCTAACGCCTTATTTACCCTCTTCTGCTCATCGGCTTGCTGCTTCATGATTTGCAAGATACTTGCTAACAGTGCGTTCTCGTGGCCCATATTTCCCGCGCTAGCCTGTGCCGTTGGCTCTGCCGCACATTCCTGGGTCGCACCCTCTGCTGGCGGCTTCCAAGGTCGCCTCTACACTACCTGCCTCGGGCCCGAGTCCCGTTACAAATGCACTAGGCTCCATTGTTTGTCCGTGGCCTGCGGTCAGCTGACCCTCGAACTTCATCGCCCCGGTTTGGTACTCCGAGCCAGCCGGCAATCCCTGCGCGCTGCACACACCACCGTTTTCGTCGTGCAACGTCTCCGTCTCTGCTATGCTTTTCGCGCGCGCTCTAGTAATAATCTGACTCATTACCTACGTTCACGGTTTTAATCACTGTCCCCTACGCACTACACAACGTACAATAAAATAACGCGGAAATATCTAATTAACCGATGTCATGTACCAAAATACCCTTAAATTCAACAGTAGGACGAGGCACAACAAAATCGGCAGAATACAACATAGATAGAAGATACGCTGTATTCAGCACAAGCAGGATTGTGCTCCACTATAAAAGAAAAAAATTATTGATTCATTCAGTTTTGTTAATTTAATGCAACCAAATTACTGATCAGAAGGACCTGTGACTCGAAATCCATGGCAGGATCGCCACGTGCAACATACAACATAACCTTCCAGTACTGGTGCTGGTAAAGGTCTACCTAAGTAGGAAGATTACCGTCTTTGACATGTCCTACCGCTCCTACAAGCTACCGTCTGTAGTAAATGGTTTCTTAAATTCGTGAGGTTCACGAAATTACTGGCCCCTGCGAGTTATTGCTGGGTATTAATAATTTCTAGCGGAAGGTTTTCACGAACCGGTAAAAATTTGAACGCAACGGATAACGCATTTTTTTTTGAACCATTACATAAGGCACCTATACAGGGCATAATAGGCAGTATATAGCTTTTACTTGCTTTCATGACCCAGAATTCGACTGTGGTACTGATGCCATCTATTAATTATGATGGGCGGAGTAAATAATCAGTCGACGGTAGAGATTAATTGATATTTAATCAGTACCGATGGTATTTCAACAACTAGCCGTGTTTCTCTTGCAATGTACGTCATCGGTCTCTAGTTAACAAGGTTCAGTTTCGCCACGTAACTATGGAATGGGACATAGGAGCGCAGACCTGGCTTCAATGTAATTTTATACAACCGCACAATTATACCTAAACCCACAGTTATTACATTCAGTCGCTATAGATTATTCAGAAGAAGTTCCGCCAAGACACTACAAGCAAAAATAGGTCAGGGTGGAGGAGTATTTTGCAAATCTTTATCAAATCAGTGGGCATTAAAATCCGATACTTTTCCTAGTGGCCCGAGTATTTTACTTAACGCACAACATCGCCAAGAAATCAAATCGTTGTTGGGGTGCACAAGAAACGTCACTTCAATGCTGTTCAACCCACATGGCCAAGTTTCAGTAGCCACCAGAAACCCAGAAAAATATGGGCACACACGATTCTTCCTTCCCTCTTTTACACTCGTTCACTATCGTATGATTATTCATCGTGTACAATATATATTCAGACCGAAACTACAATTTACCAATGCGGCGGTGGCTCCAACCGACCACGTGGTGCGAAAGCAAGTTCACTATGAAAACATATGGAAAATAAATAAAAATCCCCGAAATATTACTATAAATGAAAGAGCAGATTAAAATATGAAACTTCCTGGCAGATTAAAACTGTGTGCCCGACCGAGACTCGAATTCGGGACCTTTGCCTTTCGCGGGCAAGTGCTCTACCAACTGAGCTACCGAAGCACGACTCACGCCCGGTACTCTGTAAACATCCCCCAGGCTGTGGCTAAGCCATGTCTCCGCAATATCCTTTCTTTCAGGAGTGCTAGTTCTGCAAGTTTCGCAGGAGAGCTTCTGTAAAGTTTGGAAGGTAGGAGACGAGGTACTGGCAGAAGTAAAGCTGTGAGTACCGGGCGTGAGTCGTGCTTCGGTAGCTCAGTTGGTAGAGCACTTGCCCGCGAAAGGCAAAGGTCCCGAGTTCGAGTCTCGGTTGGGCACACAGTTTTAATCTGCCAGGAAGTTTCATATCAGCGCACACTCCGCTGCAGAGTGAAAATCTCATTCTGGAAACATCCCCCAGGCTGTGGCTAAGCCATGTCTCCGCAATATCCTTTCTTTCAGGAGTGCTAGTTCTGCAAGTTTCGCAGGAGAGCTTCTGTAAAGTTTGGAAGGTAGGAGACGAGGTACTGGCAGAAGTAAAGCTGTGAGTACCGGGCGTGAGTCGTGCTTCGGTAGCTCAGTTGGTAGAGCACTTGCCCGCGAAAGGCAAAGGTCCCGAGTTCGAGTCTCGGTCGGGCACACAGTTTTAATCTGCCAGGAAGTTTCATATCAGCGCACACTCCGCTGCAGAGTGAAAATCTCATTCCAGATTAAAATACATTGAATGAGTGAATTTCCGTTAAGCACAGAGCAATAACGTGACCGTGAGCTTAAGGCACACGCATGATGCGTTGCCTGAACAAGGCACTAACGCAAGGTCTACTGAAATTCGAGTAAATTAAGAAAATCAATTCCCTTATGGGGTTCAGTGGTAATTCCGCACCTGATTTCAACATCTGGACTTGATTACAGATCAGATTTCAGACAATCTAATACCTATGTTAACATTACCAAAACGAGACCTGCGTCTCCATGTCTGTCCAGCGCCACGAACCAGGAACAAGTGCTCTTCCAACCGAATTCTCCTAACCGTTCCGCTTACAAACGTGGTGGGGGTGGCGCGCCAACGTGACAGAGCAAATACGCGCGCCTACGTGTCATCTTTGCCCTGACCTGCAAACTTGGTCTCTGCTAAACTTGTTCACGCTTGGGGGGTTTGTACTACCCTACCCCAGAACGACCATTCATGCAGTGTTACAATCTGTGCCTAAAACTTTCTGCTAGTTCACACACTCACTCATTTATACCGTCCAGGCCGCACAAAGGAAAGGAAAATGGGAAACGTGGTACACAACATAAAAAAAGAATTCAATAAATAACACTGTTTAGTCCATTCTCTCCTCTTGGGCACCAAATGAGGTATTACCTGCAAGAGAAGAAACTCTTGCTAATAATTTCTGCGTGCTAGCAATTTAATAAAACATTGGAACCCTACAACAAGTTCCGTTTCAAGGTTGTGTCGCAGTAGCGGTCTCTGGACATGCACAGCCCTTCTAGTGCAGCACCATCCTATCAAAAATATGGCGATGATAGACAGACTTGCTCGCACAACACCATTGTCTTAAATTAACGACCATAACGCACGGATAGCAACCTGTGCACTGCATCGGGCACTAGTTACATTACACTGTAGAGACACAAAATGTGGCTGCGAATTATGTGTGTCGTTTGCTAATGCTGTCAGGAATAAGTCGCTCACCATATCTATGCCACACACGTGTACATCCGTCACTCACATAGAGACAAAACCTGTTCTAATCACTGGGGACATGAGAGTGCCATTCTACTGTCCTACCGATCCTTTCACAAAGTCAGAATACTAGTGTTTGATAGAGTCGAGGTGTCACTTGCAACCTGGCGAGCTACAGATTATTCTCAGTCTAGCTGCAAGGAAACGGTTCACAATGGCCCGTGGTGAGACATCAGAAGCAACATGGGCCTAGATTTTTGCCTTCGATGATATTCGCTTGTACTCTGCTGCTCTCGCAGTGTGCCGATCTTGATTTTCGTGTGCATTGGGATGAAGCCCAGAAGCTGGTCTGCTGGTGCGGTAATAGTCCATAGTCCACAGCTGACAGCAGCGACACACCCCTGGTACATTGTGTGCGACATATGGAGAAACCTTTCGATACGTCCAGGTGGCTTCCCGCAGGACAATGTTGCAACCCTGTTCAAATGGCTGAAGTTGTTCAACACAAGTACGCACCCGTCTGCAGGGCATCGTTCGTCCCTAGAATATACAGAATGAGTCACTAACTATCACCACCTAGAATAACTCCGAAAGTATGATAGTAGCTGAAAAGTTTGTGGGACAAATGTTGCATGGGACAACGGCGGCCATAATATGACGCTGGATTTTTGTTGCTATGTGGGGTCGCGTTAGAGATATGAAGGTCAACTTTGTTGTTTTAAATGGGATGCGGTAGTTTGGTACTTATTTTCTGATAGCGGCTACCGAGACGAATCCAATGATGTATAGCACTAAGGTCTTTGAAGGTCAACGAAGGTAAAAAATGTGCCATGAACGTCCAATTACAGAATGTGGCCTATTCGAAGTGATGACCATTGGTATCAATGCAGTGCTGCATTTCATGGATTGAGTGGCATTCCTTATCACTTCGGCACTTGCCGAAGTGCATGCTCTGACAATTCTCTCCCCTATATCGTGGAAATTGTAAATATTTGCCGAATACTGCGTATCCATATAACGTCCCATTGACAAGTAAACAACATTCGACGATTACGCAATACAACGCTAATAGGAACGGTAAGACTCGTATCGTCGAATAAGGTGAGTATGAATGATGTGTTCCTTCGAAGAACAAGTCGATATGCTTTCATTTACAGAGAATGCGAACGAAATTCAGTGAGAGCTAGAGACTTATACGCTGAAAGATATCCTCAATTTACTCACCCTACAGGCCGTATGTTTAAATATATGTATGATAAATTGAGAACAACTGGATCTTTAACACGTTGGAAACATATCTGGCAAAGGAAACGGAAATTGGAACTCTTGCCGCTGTGGTTCGAGATCATTGTGCTAGTTCGCTTCAAATCGCCATGGAATCTGGCATGAGCCAGAATAGTATTGTTCGTGTTCTGCATCGCCATAAATATAATCCTTACCATATCAGTCTCCACCAAGAATTAACTGGTGCGGATTGTATGCGTCGCATTGAATCCTGCCGAAGGGCTCAACTTCAGCTTCAGAGGGATGACACGTTTATTAATCTGATTTCATTTAGCGACGAAGCTACATTCACGAACCATACAAATGTTAATTTGCATAACATGTGTTATTGGGCAACTGAAAATCCATGTTGGCTGCTGCAAGTTGCACACCAAAATCTGTGGTCGGTGAATGTGTGGTGTGGGATTCTAGGGGACAGAATTATAGGCCCCTATTTCATCGAAGGAAATCTTAATGGTAGGTAGTACACCACATTCCTGCAAGAAACATTTGGTCTGTTATTGGAAGAAATACCTTTAGGAACAAGGAACAGAATGTGGTATCAAGACGGTGGGTGTCCGGCACATTTTTCGCTGATGGCTAGAAATGAGTTACAAAGACAATTCCCAAATCGTTGGAATGGACGCGGAGGAAATGTGTCGTGGCCGACTCCTTCGTCAGACTAGACGCCTCTGGATATTTTCTAGCGGGCATTCGTAAAAGACGTTGTTTATAAAGACGTTCCAACTACACCCGAAGATATGCGAGACAGAATTGTCAGAGGAAGTGCTTCGATAAGTGACGATGTGATAAGGAATACCACTCAATCCATGATAAGAAGAATGCGGCACTGCATTGATACCAATGGTCATCACTTCGAATAGGCTACCTTCTGGAAATGGACGATCATGCCACCTTTGTGATGCCACCTTTGTGATCTTCGTTGACCTTCAAAGACCTTACTGTTATACAACATTGGATTCGTCTCGATAGCCGCTATCAGAAAATAAGCACCAAACTATACCATCCCATTTAGAAAAACAAAGTTGACCTTCATATCTCTGAAGCGACCCCACCTAGCAACAAAAAAAGAGCGTTAAATTATGGCCACCGTTGTCCCATGCAACTTTTCAGCTTCTATCATACATTCCGAGCTATTCTTGGTGGCAATAGTTAGTGACTCACCCTGTATATTGCGCACACTGTTAAAGTCTACCCAGCACACGTCCCGCCTGCAGAGTCAAATCAGAGGGGGCACACATAGACCCCCAGAGAGCCATCTGATCACCGATGATCGTAAGAAATTGTTCAAGCGCTCAGTATGCATGTATTATACCCTAGTACCACGGAACATAGCCCTTGAGAGAGCTGCATTTGTTTTTTCGTCAGTGTATGTGAGACACTCAAGGAAATGGTATCCTTTAGAAGATGAGAGTTTGGGGGGGGGCTGAAAAATTTTTGAAATAAATTTCTAACTGCCGAAGATGTTACACATAAAAAAAGCTTTCAAATATAAATAACCGGACATCAGGTCTACAAATTTTGTCAGAAGGAACGGTTCTTCCTAGGAACATTATACATATCACACAGGAACTACTAATAAGTAATGGTGTTTGGCTGTAGATCCTTCCCATTCTTTAAAAACTGCAGTAAGTGGAAAGTCCTTTTCGATTCTCGTAACGTTTACGCTCCCACATTGCTTGTCAACAGTGTTTAGGAGCGAGAAAACTATGGAGTTCGAGTTACTAGCAGCAACTGCTCCCTGCAGTGCAGCATGCGGAAACTAGGTCCGCACCGATATCAACTTTTCTTAGATGGAAAAAATAGTGCTGTCACGAAGAAGTGGCAGAGCTGCTAGCGGCAGAAGCACCCTCAGTGCTCCTTGGAGTAAAGGCAGAGCGAACTTCAAGTGGCTGTTTTCTTCGCTGTAATGGAATGCAAATAGCGGTGCCCGGTCGGGTATCGGCGGCGCCCACGCAGGAAACTCCCGAGCTGTCGCGGCTTAACATGGAGCTCTTCACCGGCAGTAAAATCGATGACGACCCCATTCACGATATCACAGCCATTTGAATGAAAGGGCTTTGAGGAACAATGCACAGTACTCCTCGCGGTTTCCCTAAGAAGTTCTGTGTCTGTTCGTGGATCCCTACTGCTGCTATTCAGTCTGTTTAATTAAAGATAGGTGGCGACTAAAACTGAGAACTTGAGTGTACTCTGCGAATGTTTAAGACAATGGTATACTTGGATGTAACTTTCAAGTGACACACGTGATTAAGTAACTACTGTGCAACTCAGGCTAGCGTCTCTGACAGTTCAACAACAACGTCGTCATCAATTACACTGCTAACATCTACATCTATATCATACTCACCAAGCCACCTATTGCGGTTCAGCTAACTGGTACTCTCTTCTCTGTTCCATTCGTGAAAGACGCGTGGAAAGAATGAATGTCGGTGAGCCTCTGAATTAGCTCTAAAGTCTCCAATTTTCTCGTTGTGGTCATTTCCTGTAGGAAATTCCGTTAGGAATTTTTGAGTTCCGTCGGTAAGGTAGTAAGTCTGGCCTGATACTCGGTAAACTTTGTTGAACGATATTGCGAGGCACTGTGAAATGCCTTCCTGAAGTCTGCTAACACAGCATCAGCCTGATCGTCTTTGTCTACAGCGCTATCTATCTCCTGGTGGAGCAAATGTGTATGAGTTTCGGAAGATCTCTGTTTGTGGAATTCTTCTTGATTTTTCTAGAGGTGATTTTCGTTCTCCAGATACAGCATTATTCCATATTGTTTTCATTCACGTATAAGTCAGCAGCGACCTCTATACTGAGGTGACAGAAATCATAAGATAGCGATAAGCAAATTTACAGATGACGGTAGTATTGCCCACTCAAGGTATAAATGGGCAATCTGCTGTCGGAACTGTCGTTTGTACCCAAGGTGATTTATGTGAAAAGATTTCCGACTTGAAAATGGCCGCACTACTGAAATTAACAGATGATGAAGGTGAGAGGTAGTTGGAGCTAGAAGCATAGAACCCCCATTTCGAAAGTCGTTAGGGAAACCACTATTCCGAGATCCACAGTGTCGAGAGTGTACCGAGAAATTTAGAGCATCATCTATATCCACGAACAACACAGTAGCTGACTGCCTTCACTTAACTACTGAGAGCAGCGGCACTTGCATGGAGTTGTCAGTGCTAACACACAAGCAACACTGCGTAAATAACTTATGAAATCAATGTGGAATATACAGGGTGAGTCACCTAACATTACCGCTGGATATATTTCGTAAACCACATCAAATACTGACGAATCGATTCCACAGACCGAACGTGAGGAGAGGGGCTAGTGTAATTGGTTAATACAAACCATAAAAAAATGCACGGAAGTATGTTTTTTAACACAATCCTACGTTTTTTTTTAAATGGAACCCCGTTAGTTTTGTTAGCACATCTGAACATATAAACAAATGCGTAATCAGTGCCGTTTGTTGCATTGTAAAATGTTAATTACATCCGGAGATATTGTAACCTAAAGTTGACGCTGTTCGATCGTGTGTATCGGAGAGCACCGAATTACGTAGGGATCCAAAGGGAACGGTGATGGACCTTAGGTACAGAAGAGACGGGAACAGTACATTACGTAAACATGCTAACACCTTTTTATTGGTCTTTTTCACTGACGCACATGTACATTACCATGAGGGGTGAGGTACACGTACACACGTGGTTTCCGTTTTCAATTACGGAGTGGAATAGAGTGTGTCCCGACATGTCCAGCCAATAGATGTTCAATGTGGTGGCCCTCATTTGCTGCACACAACTGCAATCTCTGGCGTAATGAATGTCGTACACGCCGCAGTACATCTGGTGTAATGTCGTCGCAGGCTGCCACAATACGTTGTATCATATCCCCTGGGGTTGTAGGTACATCACGGTACACATTCTCCTTTAACGTACGCCACAGAAAGAAGTCCAGAGGTGTAAGATCAGGAGAATGGGCTGGACAATTTATGCGTCCTCCACGTCCTATGATACGCCCGTCCAACATCCTGTCAAGGGTCAGCCTAGTGTTAATTGCGGAATGTGCAAGTGCACCATCATGCTGATACCACATAAGTCGACGCGTTTCCAGTGGGACATTTTCGAGCAACGTTGGCAGATCATTCTGTAGAAACGCGATGTATGTTGCAGCTGTTTGGGCCCCTGCAATGAAGTGAGGACCAATGAGGTGGTCGCCAATGATTCCGCACCATACATTTACAGTCCACGGTCGCTGTCGCTCTACCTGTCTGACCCAGCGAGGATTGTCCACGGACCAGTAATGCATGTTTCGTAGATTCACTGTCCCGTGGTCTGTGAAACCCGCTTCTTCGGTAAACAGGTAGAACTGCTACGCATTCTCTGTTAATGCTCATTGACAGAATTGCACTGGATGATTAAAGTCATCACCATGTAATTGCTGATGTAGCGACACATGAAACGGGTGAAAGCGGTGACGATGCAGTATGCGCATGACACTACTTTGACTCAGTCCACCGGATCTCGCAATGTCCCGTGTACTCATGTGTGGGTTCATGGCAACAGCAGCTAACACACCAACTGCACCCGCTTCTCCTGTGACGGGCCTGTTACGGACCCGCTTGCGTGCTACGACCATGCCTGTTGCATACAGTTGGCGGTAGATGTTTTGCAATGTGCGGCATGTTGGATGCTCTCTGTCCGGGTACCGTTCTGCATACACCCTGCAGTCTTCAGCTGCATTTCGTTGACACTCGCCATAGATGAGTATCATCTCCGCCTTTTCAGAGTTCGCATACACCGTGGTCACAGTTCCTACAACGCTATACTGTCACAGACGTCTGGTAACACGGTGTACTACAGTTGGTCTGCGTGCGGAGACGAATGCAGAATAACAATAGCAGCAAGCGCTACATGCGGACACTGCGACAGCTAGACTAAACCACAACAGCGTACTACAGCCACACTCGTAAACACGGTTGTCATCGTAAACATGTCCATGCAGATGCTGCTCGCCGACCGTGGCCCGTGTTTGTTACAACACGCAACTGAACGTCGGGGGTTTCCAGCGTCAACTTTAGGTTACAATATCTCCGGATGTAATTGACATTTTACAGTGCAACAAACGGCACTGATTACGTATTTGTTTATATGTTCAGAAGCGCTAACAAAACTAACTCGGTTCCACTTAAAAAAAACGTAGGTTTGTGTTAAAAACCAAACTTCCGTGAATTTTTGTATGGTGTGTATTAAACAATTACACTAGCCCCTCTCCTCACGTTCGGTCTGCGGAATCGGTTCTTCAGTATTTGATGGGGTTTACTAAATACACTCCTGGAAATTGAAATAAGATCACCGTGAATTCATTGTCCCAGGAAGGGGAAACTTTATTGGCACATTCCTGGGGTCAGATACATCACATGATCACACTGGCAGAACCACAGGCACATAGACACAGGCAACAGAGCATGCACAATGTCGGCACTAGTACAGTGTATATCCACCTTTCGCAGCAATGCAGGCTGCTATTCTCCCATGGAGACGATCGTAGAGATGCTGGATGTAGTCCTGTGGAACGGCTTGCCATGCCATTTCCACCTGGCGCCTCAGTTGGACCAGCGTTCGTGCTGGACGTGCAGACCGCGTGAGACGACGCTTCATCCAGTCCCAAACATGCTCAATGGGGGACAGATCCGGAGATCTTGCTGGCCAGGGTAGTTGACTTACACCTTCTAGAGCACGTTGGGTGGCACGGGATACATGCGGATGTGCATTGTCCTGTTGGAACAGCAAGTTCCCTTGCCGGTCTAGGAATGGTAGAACGATGGGTTCGATGACGGTTTGGATGTACCGTGCACTATTCAGTGTCCCCTCGACGATCACCAGTGGTGTACGGCCAGTGTAGGAGATCGCTCCCCACACCATGATGCCGGGTGTTGGCCCTGTGTGCCTCGGTCGTATGCAGTCCTGATTGTGGCGCTCACCTGCACGGCGCCAAACACGCATACGACCATCATTGGCACCAAGGCAGAAGCGACTCTCATCGCTGAAGACGACACGTCTCCATTCGTCCCTCCATTCACGCCTGTCGCGACACCACTGGAGGCGGGCTGCACGATGTTGGGGCGTGAGCGGAAGACGGCCTAACCGTGTGCGGGACCGTAGGCCAGCTTCATGGAGACGGTTGCGAATGGTCCTCCCCGATACCCCAGGAGCAACAGTGTCCCTAATTTGCTGGGAAGTGGCGGTGCGGTCCCCTACAGCACTGCGTAGGATCCTACGGTCTTGGCGTGCATCCATGCGTCGCTGCGGTCCGGTCCCAGGTCGACGGGCACGTGCACCTTCCGCCGACCACTGGCGACAACATCGATGTACTGTGGAGACCTCACGCCCCACGTGTTGAGCAATTCGGCGGTACGTCCACCCGGCCTCCCGCATGCCCACTATACGCCCTCGCTCAAAGCCCGTCAACTGCACATACGGTTCACGTCCACGCTGTCGCGGCATGCTACCAGTGTTAAAGACTGCGATGGAGCTCCGTATGCCATGGCAAACTGGCTGACACTGACGGCGGCGGTGCACAAATGCTGCGCAGCTGGCGCCATTCGACGGCCAACACCGCGGTTCCTGGTGTGTCCGCTGTGCCGTGCGAGTGATCATTGCTTGTACAGCCCTCTCGCAGTGTCCGGAGCAAGTATGGTGGGTCTGACACACCGGTGTCAATGTGTTCTTTTTTCCATTTCCAGGAGTGTATATCCAGCGGTAACGTTAGGTGACACAAATGCTGCACAAATGCTGCGCAGCTGGCGCCATTCTATGGCCAACACCGCGGTTCCTGGTGTGTCCGCTGTGCCGTGCGAGTGATCATTGCTTGTACAGCCCTCTCGCAGTGTCCGGAGCAAGTATGGTGGGTCTGACACACCGGTGTCAATGTGTTCTTTTTTCCATTTCCAGGAGTGTATATCCAGCGGTAACGTTAGGTGACTCACCCTGAATACGAAGAACATATCCGTTAGAACAGTGCGACGAATTTTGGCGTTAATGGGCTAAGGCAGCAGACGACATCGCCTGCAGCAGCTCTCCTGGGATTGTGACCATACGACTAAAACGTAGTGTCGTGGTCAGACGAGTCCAATTCCTGTAGATT
Source organism: Schistocerca serialis cubense (assembly GCF_023864345.2). Classification (NCBI taxonomy): domain Eukaryota; kingdom Metazoa; phylum Arthropoda; class Insecta; order Orthoptera; family Acrididae; genus Schistocerca; species Schistocerca serialis. Next base: position 423,945,163 of record NC_064641.1, read on the forward strand.
GTGGTGCAGACGCCGCAGAGACATGGACGCAAGTTGTCAGCAGGCACTATGCAAGCTGGTGGTGGCTCCATAACGATGTGTGGTGTGTTTACTTGAATGCACTGGGCCCTTTGGTCCAACTGAATCCATTATTAATTGGAAATAGTTATGTTCGGCTACTTGGAGACCACTTGGAGCGACATGTTCACAAAGAAAGATGTTGTGTCACCAAGTCACAATTGTTTCCAATCGATTTGAAGAACCTTCTGCACATTTTAAGGGAATGCTATGGCAACCGAGACTGCCCGATATGACTCCCATTGAATATTTATGGGACATAATTGAGAGATCAGTCCTGCAAAAAATCCTGCAGTGGCAATACCTGCGCAGTTACGAACGACTACAGAGACAGCATGGCTCAATGTTTCTACAGGGGTTTTTAAACTACTTGTTGAGTACATACCACATCAATCTACTGCACTCTGCCAGGAAAGAGGAGATTCTAGAAGATATTAGGAAGTACCACACGACATTTTTCACCTCAGTATATATGTGTCTGCACATACCATACCAATGTATGATCATACCATAACTGCAATAACGGAACAGGCAAGCCCAGCATCACTCCTGTGCATTAGCATTAGAGTGAACCATTCTCCATCTCCTTTTAATTTCTGCCATACTGTTCTCGAAGAAACTACTCTCAAATATGTGTATTCTACAAAATCGCTCTGCATTCAAGAGAAGATTACAGATTTATCTGTTATCATGATGGCTGTTTCCCTTTAAACATATTGCAGTTGTTATATTTCTGTCCTAAAACGAACCAGTATCTCCTTCACATTGTCAACAACAATTTTTCTTTTCTTACTCCCTACCTGCTTCTATTCTTTTTTTCTTTAATCTAATCTGAAAATTCTGCTTCTTCCCTACATTTGATTCTATGTGTATTTCTGTCATGAATTTCATTTAGATGTCAAAACTATTAGTAGGTAACAAATATTTAACAGAATGTACATGGTGTGCCTCCTAACAGCCAGTCATCCCAAATAAATACTACTCATCACATCTTTCTTGTGACTCCCAGCGCTGACGAAAAGCATCAGATGATTTGGTTCATAATTTATTAGTGTACTAAATCCTACATTAGGCTTCGATGATACAATAATGTTAGTTTATTTATGAAAACAACCAGTATGTCTTACATGCATTCCATCATCTAAATTAAAATTTACGTTTATTAATTCAGATGAAGTAATTTTAGAAATCTCACTAGTAATAGTCTGTTCATCAGTATTAATAATTTTATTACTAAATCCTAATAATTTAACATCACTCACAACTGTAACTCTATTGAAACTTACATCTACTTTAATGTATGTGTTAGATTTTTATATGAATTATTTTTAAAATCTATTCAAAACATATTGACCAACAGATATCACTAACGTATCACTGTCACAAAACAGTTTATCAATATTTGACATGATGGTTGGATTTAAAATGTTGTATAAAGTCCAACCAATGTTAAAATTTGTAATTCTCTCATAGGCACAGGTATCATTTTTACAACATTGTTGTATTACCATTCAATTGAGTTTTTAAACTCACTTATTTGTAAATAAGTTGAAAAAACCTGGAGTCCAAAAATAATAATTCCTGAAAAAAGTCACAAAATCGTGCTAATTTATTACCCAATTCTATTAGATGTCCTATTATTGGACCAATTGACTATGGCAAAACAACACTGATAACAGACAATTATGCCTTAACACCAGGATGGTTGAACTGGAATAAAATCATTCATTTGTGAAGTTTTGGCAACCAAAGTATCAAGAATTTATAAAATTAAAAATTTAAAGATAATTTAGATGTTGATACAGCTACATTTATTAGTAATAATGATGAAATTATATCATTAGATGAGTGCAAATATAATTTGCTCGCAGTATTTGATGATTTTATAATAGAAAATCAAGAAACTATAGGAGATATTTTACTAGAGGTTGATGTAAAAAAGTAGATTGTTTGTAGATAGCTCAAATGTACCAAAACAATTTGTCAGAGATAAACTCAGTTTTTAAAATGTTTTTATACAAGGTGACACAAATTCACATCACATTGATCGTAAATTTGTCAATGGTGATTTAAAATATGATTTTTTCCAGAAGTTGTAATGTTTGTTGGAATTATAATTTGGAATTCATTACTATAGATATGAAACGTAAATCAAATGATTTAAATACTGACCCCCAAATAAAATCTTTTCTAGCAATGTAAACATAAACGTCAAGTATGAATGTAAAAATCAAATCTCAAACATAAAGTTAAATATCCAACATAAACATCAAACTTGAACATTAAAAATAAACATAATCTTAAAACTAAATCTGAATATGAAATTTTTATGATAAATAAATGTTTACAAAACATGATCATTACAAAAGACTAAGAATGGAGCTACTTTGTTCAATCCAGAGACATGAAGTAAAACAAATGAAGATCTGAAGAATTACAAGAGGAATCTAATCTACAGAAAAAACAACCACACAGAGTGTATGAAAAATGTAAAGAAAAAGATGCCACCAAAAGAGTAAAAAAGGAATTCACAAATTAGGTGATAATGTATTAAAATGTATTGAAGAATATAGATAAGCTGGAAAACAGTTGGTTCCATATCGTAATCAACAACATTTAGAAGAATTTAATGTTATACCACCAATTACCGAATTGGTAGTGATGACAGGGAATATCCATTATTCAGAAAATGAATAAGTTTTCAGTAAATATGAAGAAGAAGCAAAACTAGAAAAATTTAAATGTTAAAGATATAAATGATAAAGAAAAAGTTAAAAGGGAAATATACATGAAAGAATGATAAATTATGTTAATTACACTGAAGATAAATTTTGGGATTAAGGACTGTTTGAGTACTTAAATACATTAGTAAATACTGGCCGCTGTGGCCGAGTGGTTTTAGGTGCTTCAGTCTGGGACTGCACTGCTGCTACGGTCACAGGTTCGAGTGCTGCCTCGGGCATGGATGTGTGTGATGTGATTATGTTTTTTAGGTTTAAGTAGCTCTAAGTCTAGGGGACTGATGACCTCAGATGTTCAGTCCCATAGTGCTTAGAGCCATTTCAACCATTTGAACATTGGTAAATGACCAGTAAAATTTTCTGATGATAAATTAATTATTGGTGAAAAAGTACATGATGCAACAGATGGACTATTGAATAGATCTATTAAGAGATGTATTACTACAGACGATTGAAATACAAATTTGATTCTACTGATTCATCAAACAATACCGATATATTATTATGATCAGGAGCACTACATTCTGATAAAAATTATAATAAAGTCAAGGAGAGGTACAATTAATTGATAAATGATATTTTTGATGTTTATTCTGGCAAATTAACTCAAATTCACACAGATTCAACAGAAAAGGAAAAAGAAGAACAGGCCAAGACTTAATAGGAAGTACACAAAAAAGCTAATTGAATATGTTTGGAAAAATGATGTATGACTATTAAATGATAGATTAAGAGTTATTTATGGTTAAAATGTTGCTGGTAATAAAAATTATCACAATGAAAAAGACAGACTAACAAAAAGTATGCAAGTAAATTTAATGATTTAATTATGAACAATCTAAAAGGCATTCCTTACATAATAAGATTTTAGAATTATCTATTGCACATATTATCAGAAAGTAATAAATATGGATATGGAATTGAGAACATATTGATTAACAAAATTACCATTCACATTTCATCTTCCAGGCTACAGTTATTGTCCATGTGTTACCAAATTAGATGACAGATTATTTAGAGGAGATAATCCATTAGATGAAGCATGTAAACAACACGATATGGCATAAAGAGACAATAAAGATTCAAAAAATAGACATATAGCTGATTAAATACTATAAAATGTTGCAAAGCGACAAATGTATATTAGTTGTGCAACATTTGGTGAAAAATTAGCTGCAGCAACCGTTAGTGATAAAATGTATAGAGATAGAAAACTATCAATGGGTACTGAGAATGAGATTTTCACTCTACACTGGAGTGCCCACTGATACGAACATTCCTGGCAGACTCAAGCTCAGGACATTTGTCTTTTGTGGGCTGGTGCTCTACCGACTGAGCTACCGAAGCATGACTCAGCACCCATCCTCTTGCTTCATTTTTGGCAGTACCTTGTCTCCTACCTTCCAAACCTCACATAATCTCTTCTGCGAGCCATGGTAGCTCTGCGGGCAAAGATACTGAGTTCGAGCCTCAGTCCTGTACACACTTTTAATTTGCCATGAAGTTTCAGAAATGGGTACTGAACTTGATGACAATGGATGGGACCATAGGATGCAGTAGATTAGTTTTATTCTACATGAATGAATCATTTCCATAGTGTTTATACTTTGCCACCAAGTCACAAAACTAAATCAAACTGAATTAAAATCAAATTTAGTAAAGATTAGTGTTATAGTACTGACATCTTTTTAATTGCTGCTCAAGAAAGAAAAAGAGATAAGTTGCGGATATTTACTCTTTTAATTAGGTATAGCTCTTGTGAAGAAGTTTATTTAATATTTAACATAGAAGAACAAATGTAATGAATGAACAGAACGTGAAGGTAATTTTCTACCATTACTATTAGCAGTGTTAACATATTTAGCTTCTGCTGGTTCATTATCAGATGGTATATCAGCAGATACATAGGCATTAAAAAAAACAGAAAACAGTGAGTTAGAACTGGAAGAACAAACAAGGTATAATTTAACATTAGTGAAAATGGTGTGCAATTATAAAAACGTAAGAAAAAAATCAATATGTACCTAAATATATGGAGTAAATTTGTTAAAAAGTGCTTGCTAAAAAATCGAAATTAAATATTTTCATGGTGTTTTTATAACTGATCAGTTAGCTAATAAAGCAAAATTGTAGAATGGGGAGTTTTTAATTTATGTGTTTCACTTCATAAAGCTATAAATTGGATTTGTTATTATATAACAAATAATAAAAAAGTAGTATTTGACTCATTTAGTGGCATTATACAAAATAAGTAAATTATTTAGCTAAATATGTATTACACTAGAATGATCAGAGAGGTCAAATTTCTGATTAATATATCTTTGATGATTTATGTCTATCTCAGCCAAAGGTACTATGAGGTGGTTATGGATGCAGTCCAAAGACTGCTTTAGCTGTCTTTAAGTCTAATGATATTTTGAATGTAATAATTTAATAAATGGACACTTTAGAAGTAAAATACTGAGAAAACTATAAAGAGAAAAAATAAAATCCTTGGAATTAGAAGATTTTAGAAATAGAATCAATAGAAATTAGAATCAATAACAAATGATTTTCTAACAAAAATGAAAATATAATTCGATTTAAAGATAAAAATATGATTAATTTATCTCATTATAGATGTGGTACTACCTTTAAAACAGTTGAAAGAAATACTGATTTTAATTCTAGTAGATTGATAGATGTAAATGATTCAAAAAGTGGTTATGCTTTCACAAAGCAATATCTAGAAAAAAGAATGAAATAATCATGTTAGAAAACCTGGATATGGAAGTATTCTAAAACAATGTGGTAAGTACCCTACCACGATTTAATAAACAAAATACACCTTTTAATAATGATTTAAATGCTTGTCTGCAACTTATGTTGTTGTTTTTGTAGTCTTCAGTTCTGATACTGGTTTCATGCTGCTCTCCATGCTACTCTATTCTGTGCAAGCATCTTCATCTCCCAGTACTTACCGCAACCTACATCCTTCTGAATCTGCTTAGTGTATTCATCTCTTGGTCTCCCTCTACGATTTTTACCCTCCACGCTGCCCTCCAATGCTAAATTTGTGATCCCTTGATGCATCAGAACATGTCCTACCAACCAGTCCCTCTTCTTGTCTAGTTGTGCCACAAACTCCTCTTCTCCCCAGTTGTATTCAATACCCCCACATTAGTCATGTGATCTACCCTTCTAATTTTCAGCATTCTTCTGTAGCACTACATTTCGAAAGCTTCTCTTCTCTTCTTGTCAAAACCATTTTTATGTCCATGTTTCACTTCCATACATGGCTACATTCCATTCAAATACGTTCAGAAACGACTACCTGATGCTTAAATCTATTCTCGATGTCAACAAATATCTCTTCTTCAGAAACACTTTCCTTGCCATTGCCAGTCTACATTTTATATCCTCTCTACTTCGACCATCATCAGTTATTTTGCTCCCCAAATAGCAAAACTCCTTTAAGTGTCTCATTTTCTAATCTAATTCCCTCATCATAACCCGACTGAATTCGACCGCATTCCATTATCCTCGTTTTGCTTTTGTTGATGTTCGTCTTATATCCTCCTTTCAAGACACTGTCCATTCCGTTCAACTGCTCTTCCGGGTCCTTTGCTGTCTCTGACAGAATTAGAATGTCGTCAGCGAACTTCAAAGTTTTTATTTCTTTTCCATGGATTTTAATACCTACTCCGAATGTTTCTTTTGTTTCCTTTGCTACTTGAGCAATATATAGATTGAATAGCATCGGGGATAGCCTACAACACTGTCTCACTCCCTTTCCAACCGCTGCTTCCCTTTCATGCCCCTCAACTCTTATAACTGCCATGAGGTTTCTGTACAAATTGTAAATAGCCTTATGCTCCCTGTATTTTACCACTGCCACCTTCAGAATTTGAAAGAGAACATTCCAGTCAACATTGTCAAAAGCTTTCCCTAAATCTACAGATGCTAGAAACGTAGGTTCGCCTTTCTTTAATCTATTTTCTAAGATAAGTCGTAGCGTCAGTATTGCCTCACGTATTCCAACATTTCTACGGATTCTAAAACCGATCTTCCTCAAGGTCGGCTTCTACCAGTTTTTCCATTCGTCTGTAAAGAATTCGCGTTAGTAGTTTGCAGCTAGGACTTATTAAACTTAGTTTGGTAATTTTCACATCTGTCAACACCTGCTTTCTTTGGGATTAGAATTATTACATTCTTCTTGAAGTCTGAGGGTATATCGCGTGTCTCATACATCTTGCTAACCAGACTTTAGAGTTTTGTCAGGGCTGGCTCTCCCAAGGCCGTCAGTAATTCTTTTGGAATGTTGTCTACTCCTGGGGCCTTGTTTCGACTCAAGTATTTCAGTGCTCTGTCAAACTCTTCATGCAGTATCTTATCTCCAATTTCATCTTCATCTACATCCTCTTCCATTTCCATAATATTGTCCTCAAGTACATCGCCCTTGTATAGACCATCTATATACTACTTCCACCTTTCTGCTTTCCCTTCTCTTCTTAGAACTGGGTTTCCATCTGACCTCTTGATATTCGTACAAGTGGTTCTCTTTTCTCCAAAGGTCTCTTTTATTTTCCTGTAGGCAGTATCTATCTCACCCCTCATTAGATAATCCTCTATAGCCTTACATTTGTCCTCTAGTCATCCCTGCTTAGCCATTTTGCGCTTCCTGTCGATCTCATTTTTGAGACGTTTGTATTCCTTTTTGTCTGCTTCATTTATTGCATTTTTAAATTTTCTCCTTTCATCAATTAAATTCTATATTTCTTTTGTTACTTAAGGATTTCTTCTAGCCCTCGTCATTTTACTTACTTGATCCTCTGCTTCCTTCACTACTTCATCCCTCAGAGGTACTCATTCTTCTTCTACTCTATTTCTTTGCCCCATTCTTGTCAATTGTTCCCTTATGTTCTCCCTGAAACTCTGTACAACTTCTGGTTTAGTCCGTTTACCCAGGTTCCATCATTTTAAATTCCCACCTTTTTGCAGTTTCTTCAGTTTTAATCTACAGTTCATGACCAATAGATTGTGATCAGAGTCCACATCTGCTCTGGAAACGTCTTACAATTTAAAACCTGGTTCCTAAATCTCTGTCTTACCATTCTATAATCTATTTGATACCTTTTTGTATTTCCAGGATTCTTCCACGTATACAACCTTCTTTTATGATTCTTGAACTAAGTGTTAGCTATGATTGAGTTATGCTCTGTGCATAATTCTACCAGGTTGCTTCCACTTTCATTCCCTACCCCCAATTCATATTCACCTACTATGTTTCCTTCTCTCCCATTCCTACTCTGAATTCCAGTCACCCATGACTATTAAATTTTCGTCTCCCTTCACTCCCTCAATAATTTCTTTTATCTCATGATACATTTCATCAATTTCTTCGTCATCTGCAGAGCTAGTTGGCATATAAACTTGGTTTAGAGAATTCCCTCCCTAGGCCCGACAAGATGCCTCCTGAGATGCAACAAGGTAGGAGTAGTCAAAATTCAACAGGGGATAACAATATTAATGTGCTAATAATAAACTGCAGGAGCGTCTATAGAAAGGTCCCAGAACTGCTCTCATTAATAAACGGTCACAATCCCCACGTAGTAGTAGGGACAGAAAGTTGGCTGAAACCAGATGTAAACAGTAATGAAATCCTAAACTCAGATTGGAATGTATACCGCAGAGACAGGCTGCACAGTGAAGTAGAAGGCGTGTTTACAGCGATAAGAAGTGCAATTATATCGAAGGAAATTGACGGAGATCCGAAATGTGAAATAATTTGGGTGAAGGTCACGGTTAAAGCAGGCTCAGACGTGGTAATTGGATGTCTCTATAGGCCCCCTGGCTAAGCAGCTGTTGTAGCTGAGCACCTGAAGGATCATATTTCGAGTAGATTTCCCCACCATGTTATAGTTCTGGGTGGAGATTATAATTTGCCGGTTACAGACTGGGAGACTCAAACGTTCATAACGGGTGGCAGGGACAAAGAATCCAGTGAAATTTTTTTAAGTGCTTAATCTGAAAACTACCTTGAGCAGTTAAACAGAGAACCGACTCGTGGCGATAACATATTAGACCTTCTGGTGACAAACAGACCCGAACTATTTGAAACAGTTAACGCAGAACAGGGACTGAGCGATCATAAAGCGGTTACTGCATCGATGATTTCAGCCGTAAATAGAAATATTTTAAAAAGTAGGAAGATTTTTCTGTTTAGCAAAAGTGACAAAAGGCAGATTACAGAGTACCTGACGGTTTAACACAAAAGTTTTGTCTCAAGTACAGATAGTGTTGAGGATCAGTGGACAAAGTTCAAAACCATCGTACAATATGCGTTACATGAGTATGTGCCAAGCAAGATCGTAAGAGATGGAAAAGAGCCACCGTGGTACAACAACCGAGTTAGGAAACTGCTGCGGAAGCAAAGGGAACTTCACAGCAAACATAAACATAGCCAAAGCCTTGCAGACAAACAAAAATTACGCGAAGCGAAATGTAGTGTGAGGAGGACTATGCGAGAGGCGTTCAATGAATTCGAAAGTAAAGTTCTATGTGCTGACTTGGCAGAAAATCCTAAGAAATTTTGGTCTTATGTCAAAGCGGTAGGTGGCTCAAAACAAAATGTCCAGACACTCTGTGACCAAAATGGTACTGAAACAGTCGATGACAGACTACAGGCCGAAATACTAAATGTCTTTTTCCAAAGCTGTTTCACAGAGGAAGACTGCACTGTAGTTCCTTCTCTAGTTTGTCGCACAGGTGACAAAATGATAGATATCTAAATAGACGACAGAGGGATAGAGAAACAATTAAAATCGCTCAAAAGAGGAAAGGCCGCTGGACCTGATGGGATACCAGTTCCATTTTACACAGAGTTCGCTCTAAAAGAGCGTAGCGTTCCAAAAGATTGGAAAAGGGCACAGGTCATCCCCGTTTTCAAGAAGGGACGTCGAACAGATGTGCAGAACTATAGACCTATATCTCTAACGTATATCAGTTGTAGAATTCTGGAACACGTATTATGTTCAAGTATAATGACTTTTCTGGAGACTAGAAATCTTCTCTGTAGGAATCATCATGGGTTTCGAAAAAGACGGTCGTGTGAAACCCAGCTCGCGCTATTCGTCCACGAGACTCAGAGGGCCATAGACAAGGGTTCCCAGGTAGATGCCATGTTTCTTGACTTACGCAAGGCGTTCGATACAGTTCCCCACAGTCGTTTAATGAACAAAGTAAGAGCATATGGACTATCAGACCAATTGTGTGATTGGATTGAAGAGTTCCTAGATAACAGAATGCAGCATTTCATTCTCAATGGAGAAAAGTGTTCCGAAGTAAGAGTGATTTCAGGTGTGCCGCAGGGGAGTGTCATAGGACCGTTGCTATTCACAATATACATAAATGACCTTGTGGATGACATCGGAAGTTCACTGAGGCTTTTTGCAGATGATGCTGTGGTGTATCGAGAGGTTGTAACAATGGAAAATTGTACTGAAATGCAGGAGGATCTGCAGCGAATAGACGCATGGTGCAGGGAATGGTAATTGAATCTCAATGTAGACAAGTGTAATGTGCTGCGAATACATAGAAAGATAGATCCCTTATCATTTAACTACAAAATAGCAGGTCAGCAACTGGAAGCAGTTAATTCCATAAATTATTTGGGAGTAGGCATTAGGAGTAATTTAAAATGGAATGATCATATAAAGTTGATCGTCGGTAAAGCAGATGCCGGACTGAGATTCATTGGAAGAATCCTAAGGAAATGCAATCCGAAAACAAAGGAAGTAGGTTACAGTACGCTTGTTCGCCCACTGCTTGAATACTGCTCAACAGTGTGGGATCCGTACCAGATAGGACTGATAGAAGTGATAGAGAAGATCCAACGGAGAGCCGCGCGCTTCGTTACAGGATCATTTAATAATCGCGAAAGCCTTACGGAGATGATAGATAAACTCCAGTGGAAGACTCTGCAGGAGAGACGCTCAGGAGCTCGGTACGGGCTTTTGTTAAAGTTTCGAGAAGATACCTTCACGGAGGAGTCAAGCAGTATATTGCTCCCTCCTACGTATATCTCGCGAAGAGACCATGAGGATAAAATCAGAGAGATTAGAGCCCATACAGAAGCATACTGACAATCCTTCTTTCCACGAACAATACGAGACTGTAATAGAAGGGAGAACGGATAGAGGTACTCAGGGTTCTTGGAATAGTGAAGCAACTTAAATCACTTAATAAAAGCAAGTCCTCTGGCCCAGACTGGACACCAATTAGGTTCCTTTCAGAGTATGCTAATGCAATGGCTCTATTCTCAACTATCATATGCAACCGCTCACTCAATGAAAGAACCATAGCCAAAGATTGGAAAGTTGACAGGTGAAACCAATATTCAAGAAAGGCAACAGCAGTAATCCACAAAATTGCAGACCCACGTGAATAATATCGATTTGCAGCAGTTTTCTTCACATACATTGTGTTCGAACACCATGAATTACCTTGAAGAGAATGGTCCACTGACAGACCGTCAACATGGATTTAGGAAACATAGTTCTTGTGAAACATAACTAGCGCTTTACTCACACAAACTGCTGAGTGCTATTGACAAGAGATTCGAGATTGATTCTGTATTTCCAGATTTTCAGAAGGCTTTTGACACTGTACCTTACAGGCAGCTTGTAGTGAAAAAGCATGCTTACTACATATCGTTTCAGTTATCAGATTAGATTCGTGGCTTTCTGTCTGAGAGGTCACAGTTCATATAAATTGACAGAAAGTTATCAATTGACAAAAATAATTTCTGGTGATCCCCAAGGCAGTGTTTTAGGCTCTCTGCTATACTAACGACTTCAGACACAATCTGAGCTGCCATCTCAGGTTCTTCGTAGATGATGATGTCGTTTACTGTCTAGGAAAGACAGTAGAAGATCAAAACAAATTGAAAAATGATTTTTAAAAGATATTGGCATGGTTCGAAAATTGACAATTGACCCTAAATAATAAAAAGTGTGAGCTTACACATGATTGCTAAAAGGAGTTCATTAAACTCCGCTTACAACATAAATTAGTTAAATCCAGAGGACATAAATTGAACTAAGTACCTAGAAACTACAATTACAAACAACTTAAATTGGAAAGGACACGTTGAAAATTTTGTTGGCGAAGGTGAACCAAAGACTGTGTTCTATTTGCAAAACACTTAGAAGATGCAATTGATCGACTAAAGATACTGCCTACATTATGCTTGTTCATCCTCTTTTGACATACTGCTGCACAGTGTACGATCTTCATGAGATAGGATCAGTGGAGTACAGCATGAGAAGAACAGCATGTATTGTATTATCCAGAAATAGGGGCGAGAGTATCGCTGACGTGGTACAATATTTGGGGTGGACATAACTAAAACAAAGGCGTTTTTCGGTGTGGCGGAATAACCTCACTAAATTTCAATCAACAGCCTTCTCCTCTGAACGCAAGATATTTTGTTGTCACCAAACTACATAGGGAGAAACGATCATCATAATAAAATAACGGAAATCAGAGCTTGCGCAGAAGGGTATAAGTGTTTGTATTTTCTGTGTGTTTGTCGAGATTCGAATAATACAGAATTATTGTGAATGTGTTTTGATGAATATCCTGCCAGGCACTATTGATTTGCATAGTATCCATGTAGATGAAGGTGTAGATGTAGTTGTACATCTAAGAGAAGTAAATTTGTAATTTGTAAGAAAATATTTAGTAGAGAAAGTATTATTAATGAATTGGATAAATCTATGAGAAAAATTGTAATTACTCTAACATTTGTAATAAATGATTTATGGTAAGCAGATATAATTGTAATGGATTAGCAATGTTAAAGCAATAAATGATAAGTTACACCAAATCTCTGCCTCTACCTCTTTGTATTATATTCGTGTGGTAACGTTCGTTTTCTGGTTGTTCATTCTGATTGTAATTTTCCCTTGTCCGCTATTTACTGTTTTAACGCCAATCATGGTTTCCCCTCCAGTGATCCTCATCTTCTTCTTTTTCTAAAAAAAGATGAGAAGCTTTTATGGTTACTTCCCACATAACGTTTCGAATCCTCCAGGAGCTATTTCCACATTTACCACCTATTTCCGATTCTGTTCGCCTATTTCCTAAGTGTGTCAATTTTATGTACCACATTTCGCAAAATTCCTTCAAGGAGTTGCTGCCTTTCTTATCATACAACGTCGCCATGATAAATTCTTTCCATGGGTGGTCCTGCTTCTGTTCTGACCAGTATTCCTCAATAAATTTTTGTTTAAATTCGTCAAAAGACGAATTCTTTCAGTAGCCTAATTTGGTTTTTTTCTCATCTTTCGTTCAAGATCGTTCACTTTACCTTGAATCTGTGAAATGTTTTGCTCACACTTCTTTTCGCAAGTTGCGACTTCTTTACTCATTTCTTTTTCGGTTTCAATCCATATCTAGACTTAGCCCCTATCTTTTTCCGTCGCCTGCTAAGGTACTGATAACCACATTAATTTTTTGTTCATGTGTCAAATAATCAGGAAAAATCCTGCCGCTATTTTTCAAAAAGTCTAAGGGATGCCATCCATTTTGTCTTCAGCCAGATCGAATCGCTCTTCGCCCTCCAACAATTTGCTACAAATTATTCTTTCAGTAGTCTAATTTGGTGTTTTTCTCATCTTTCGTTAAAGATCGTTCACTTTACCTTGAATCTGTGAAGTGTTCTGTTCACACTTCTTTTCGCAAGTTGCGACTTCTTTCCTGATTTCTTTTTCGGATTCAATCGCCGAAAAATTTCTGACTTACATTTAGTTGTTAATTCGGTTTTGACACCGAAAACTTTTTCGTCAACTTTTGTTATTACCAAAGGTTCTATCTTGTATTGTATTTTCATTATTTCTGTGTCAAATCTAAGGTTAATGTCATCAATCTGTTCTTGCATGGTGGCAGAATTGTTATCAATAGTATTTATCTCAGTTTTTAAATCCCTAATTTCACTGCTCACAACGCCTGCTTTGGATTCTACCTCTTCGATCTGTCTACTAATTTTAACCCCTTGCATTTCAGTTTGATGGCCATGTGCTTTAATTTGATTATCTTGCGTTTTCTCAAGTGCTTTAATCTGATTGTTAATATAACTACTGTGTGCTGCAAATTGTTTGTTAATATTCCTACCTTGTTCTGCAATTTGTACAGCTAACATTTTTAACAATTCGGTCACATCTAGTGGTTTTTACCTTTCTTGTTGCAAAGTGTCCTCATATTCAGATTCTGTTCTTTGCATTCTACTCGTTTCACTCTTGACTTTCGATGAATTAAACATATCCATCGAGTCGTTGACATAACCACTGTCTTTTGTCGTGTCGCCTTTCGTGCCTTGTTTTATACACTACAAATAAAATTAAATAATACCACATCTACACTTTTTATACTCTCATTAATATGAAAACATCTGATTTCTTTAGTAAAGATAATATTCCAAATACCTTTTCGGTATGAGAAGACTATGATAGGGGACCCATAAACTGATACTGTCTCTTTAGGCAAATTCTACGATAATTTCAGCAGTTCAGTTCAATTCTACCATAATTAATTGTTAGTCCTACTTGAAATAGTTTAAATTTTCACCTTTCAAAGCAAATTACTCAACATTGTAGTCGATTAATCACAACAAAATCATTCACGATCGCATTGAAGGCTAAATTGCTTTTCAGATAAGTTTAATTTTATGTGCTTTCTCATCACCTGTGAAGCAGATATTTTAGACAGTAACGTTTATACACTTTGGCACTGAATTATTACACATTTAACACACAGAAACAAATCGTCGTTTTGTTAGACGCAGAGTACTCGGTTTTCTGCACACTTAGGAAAGGATCCTGCATCGGTTCATGGTCTGGATAAAGTTAGGGTTCAAAAAACGAGTTTATAGCACTTCAATTATTATTGCAAACACTCACACAAATGTCCTGGTCCATGCTATAATACGTATCTGTGTTCCTGGAGTTGGCGGAGCAGTGGCGCAACAGTGGTGGCAAGCAATGTGGCGGCTAACTGGTGTCAAGCTCTTGATGTTGAATACTCTTTACCATTTCGTCTTGGTGACAGATTTTTCATCGTTTTAGAGCCATTCCGTAATACCAAAAGCACCATGCAACAGCGGAAACCACATCCGAGGCAAATTTCCGTGTAAAACGCCTTCGAAGTGCCTCACTTGGCACCCTCTATGTTTACTGTACAACGGCTAGCCACTGACTGCCTAGCGTTCCCACCAAGTAGCCGCCCAGATCTACCGCCAAAACCACCTTTTACCGGGCACCAAGCCAATTCCGTAGCGGAGGGGGTTCCCTATAGCTTTTATACTTTAGAATACAAGTTGCCTTAGCATGAAATAGCTTCCAATGTACAAATCTTTCGTTACAACCACACATATTTTAGAAAATATCATTATTTTTTTCACATTCTTTAGTTTTTATCCTACGAATATAACAAACTTTAAATTTCCTTTCACAAATAAATGACCTTAATTAATAAAGAACAACCGCTTCATAGTCATATTGAGTTACATAGTATAACCTACTTATTATCGATATTGATGTTACACACCAGACCACTCCTACGTTTTCTCATGTTAACCCACTAACATCGTATTACGATTGCAGTGGGCACCGTACAATCGGGATTCGACTGTCGATGAAAGAAAACTTGTAGGTTCTTCGAGTGAATCACATTTTTGCTCCACTAGGTCGATGGTCGTCTCCACAAACGATGTCATTGAGGCGAACGTTGGCTCGAAACTTGGAGCGCATCACGGACGTTTGCTGGTGGGAGCAGTATTACGCTAAGGCAGATATCCTCCGGAGTTTGCATGCGACCCATGGTAGTAATCGAAACCACACTGACAACTACAGATCACCTGCATTCCTTTATGCTTGATGTCTTCCCAGACGGCGATGTCATCTTTCTGTAATATAATTGTCTATGTCTCAGAGCCAGATCGTACTACTGTGGTTTGAGGAGCATTATAGGAAACTCACGTTGATGTCTCTTCTACCAAATTCGCATAGTGTAAATCTTATAGAATCCATGAGTATCCACGAACCACAGTGTCATATTTTTAGTAAACATCCTAGAAAAGGAAATAAATTTCTGTGCGGGACTTGGGAGAACTCTCACAGAGGGTGCAAACTCAGCTTGTCAGATCTTCCACAAGACGATAACCATTAATCCACTGAGAATGTAAAAGAGAGATTTGAACGCATGGCAGTTGATGAACTGTTACACTTTTCGTGTGCACCAGTACGAAAATTGATTGTGATGTGGCGATGACGGCGATTTTTCTTTGAGTCTTTGCTGTCAAATCTTATATCTAGCAATCCATTGAACTCTAGAACTGCGTTTCTTATTATTCTGTACTTTTTTGGGAAATAATAGTTTTATACGTTGGTTGGACAGCTGTTGCGAGTTGAATTACGTTTACAAGCAGCTGTTTCGCAGAGTTTTCACCATCGTAAGACCGAATTCGTCAGTGGCTTTCATGAGCAAACAGCCTGGTAAGCTGCTGCGTAGGGAATATGTTTCTGGATTTGCATTTCGTGTGAGACATTAGGACAGCCTACACAGGTTTGTTTAGGTTCTTCTACATACTGTGCTCTCCATATCTGCGTATACTGAGAACAGGGCACACCACTTGACTTTAAATTTCTTAAATTTTACGACCTCCTCTGAAGGCGAAAATATTTTCCTATTGCTAACCTATGTAGAATGAAATGATCATGGCACTAAAACAAGATAAATCAGAGTTCGTGGAGCAAGGTTAAAGTGTTCATTTTTCCCATGCACTGTTAGAGAAGGGAACTTTAGAGAAATACTCTTTGTGTGGTTAGAAGAGCCCTCTGCCAGGAATTTAATTGGGAATTGCGGAGCAGTCATGTGCATTAAGATTTAAATGTTTTCGGGGTCAGGAAACTCGATGTGAAGTGAGTGTATCATTCAAATAAATATTTTCAAAACAGATCTTTACTAGAAAGCATGGTCAAGAATGTTTAACATCTTCACGTGCAGACAGATGACTAGAAAGCAATCTAGACCTACGTCCTATGCAGAGGGAGAGCAAATAAGCGCGGTGTGTGATCTGTCCTTATATGCTGAAAGGTGCAGTGATCCTACAACAACGTGTGTCCTTTCCTTTTTTGTGAATTTTTATAAGTCTGGAATCGTTTAGAGAGATGTAGTAGTTTGGTGCTCTAATTTAGGTATATTTCTCACCATCATTCCGAAATTGGTGCTGTTGTTAGCAAATCCTTTGGATATATCGCAGACACAGTATGGTTATAACTTGATGTATGCTGAAGGTTTTAATGCTTGTTGTGATGGAGGCTATCAGTGACCATAGAAAACAAAATGCAATATTATTTTGAACGTTGACTATAGCGTGATTACTTGTTATCTCATTTGGTAAAGGAAAGTAACTTGATTTAGCATGACAGGATCTATTCTATAAATGAAGGGCTTATTTCAATAGTGGTAGAAGCCCAATTTTGTTCATTTTGAGAGCCCTAAAGTTAAATGAACGCTGAAAAATCTGCAGTTGAGATACCAGAAATATTCAAGCATATGGCTTATTGCTGGAGATGAACCATTCTCTCTGTTTGTTTGGATCAATAATTTCAGAAGTATTATATACAGAAAAGTGGAGGTAATGGACTTGTACCACTATTGAAATAA
This sequence comes from Schistocerca serialis cubense, assembly GCF_023864345.2. Taxonomy (NCBI): domain Eukaryota; kingdom Metazoa; phylum Arthropoda; class Insecta; order Orthoptera; family Acrididae; genus Schistocerca; species Schistocerca serialis. Next base: position 423,962,667 of record NC_064641.1, read on the forward strand.
GCCCTTCAAATGTTGGTATGGAGGTCTATAAAATTAACTAAAGATTTTCCTCAATCTTTCTTGTTAAATTCCGATAAACGACTCAGAATCCTTTTTCTAGTTATTGCTCATAAATTATTAACGTAAATCTGTATTTCACGTAATCATTCCTTCCCTCATTCATGTAGATAAATATTTAGTTTTGCTCTTTCATCCTTCCATTGTCGACCAAACTTAACAGGCAGTGATGAATAATATTTGACTGAAGCTGAAAGCGGGTTAGAAGTAATTTCAATAATTTTTCATTGCCACGTTGAATAACATCTCAAGAAACAACGTAGCATCTTGGAAGGCGTTTCATTTGAGAGGAGGCTTCTAAACTTAGAGATGCGTTTCTGGCAGCGACTTATGCAACTGCTGTCTGAAGCACTGCTCGTGATGGTGGTGGTGCTGGGGGCACTTTTGGTGGTGCTGGTTTCCCTCGTGTGTGTAACATTTTCAGTGTCTGCCCTCGTTTTGGCAGTGAGTTCGCAGAATCTCTGTCATGTGATTTCGCATTGTTATAAATGCAGGAAATTTTCTTTCATGATACTATTACTAAAAATTCTTGGGCTTCTGTACAGGAAATATTACATTTGGAGAACTTCAGACTGGGTGTGTGGGGTGTCGATTGTGGTTGGGTGCGTACCCCAATGATGCAAAGGACCAAACTCTAGTGACAAACAGAGTGAGGAACTGCCTCTAAAGATCATACAAATTAATCTAAAACAAGACTGCTGTAGCGCAACAGAAACTTTCGCTTAAATAAATATGAGTAGAAGCGCCCAATTAAATATGAAACATATTGGTACAACACCATTCACATGGCTATGATAATGGGAAGAGGGATCTTCTAGCAATGAATGTAAAGAAGTGGTCACTATAAGAATGAAATTTTTTGTCATTAGACATGAAACCCAGTGATATTTATAAAGAACCACTGACAAGCGGACAAGGGATTACTACTCTAAAGTACTCGTATAATCTGTCCACAGGTAGGTAGGGAGCATAAAGCACAATTATGTAAATAATTCGAGGACATGGCGATTGATTGCTTAAGTTGTTAGTTTTAACTAGTCAGTGCATGGGGCGGAAGGAGCGAACACCGTAATACTCCCAAAATGAGTTTCGAGAGCGACAACTTAGAAGCGTTGCATTAAAACCACGTACTTGGCTGCCAAAGGGAGCGCATTAACTTCGTGCCTGAACAGTATCGGCTGGCTTGACTATGGCTCATCTTCCTGAGTACAGAGTGTGGATAAGGAAGCCGGCGGCATCAGCGGCTGTGGAATATGGTTTCCGCCCTCTCTTTGTACTTAGCGGTTAAGAACAGACAGTCTTCTGGTGGCAGTAAGACTTCTCTCGCGTCATTTCTCCTCTCCTAACCCCAAATGTGTACTCTTATAAAAGTTGAAATGAGGTCATTACCCTGCAAAAGCCTGACATGAAGTGTTTACTTCACAAAGGCCTAAAGCGAACTGTTCGCTCTACAAAATACTGTGGCCAAGTTTTCTCCCAAAGCTGTTATGGAACTCAGCAACTCAGTTGTTTTTCGTTCGACATAGCAGAAACTCATTGGAACTCAAGCGGGGATTAATCTGATACTTTCACATATTTTCTCTTTGTTGAACCAATAGGGCTCTTAGGTGTGGAAGCAGGCAGAAAATCTCTGCCATTCCATAACTCAATTCTGGAAATGGCCTATCCGTTGCCCTGCACACAGATACAGCGAGGAAATACGCTCTCTCTATAAAATGACAGCATGGCCGAATCAGAAGACTGGATTCTGAGAGTTTAAACTGAAAGTTATTCAGAGACGTTGTAAGGAAAATTCACTTGGCCTAACAAAATCCACAGCTGGCCGGAGGTCTCTTAACTTCTTAGAAGCCTTCTTCGAAGAATTTCGAGTTTCTTTCGACAGGAAAGACGGGCGTTCCATGTCCCTCCAGGAGAGAGAGCTGCGGAAGGCCACAAATTCCGATCTTTTTACCTATGGCTACGCCTCAGCCCAAGACTCAAACTTTTTTATGACGGCAAATTCTTCTTCGCGCAACGAACTTTTAAACTCTGAACTCTTTAGAACATCCACTGTACTAGATAGGAAAGGCAGAATAGACAGACAGAGAAAAGATAACAGACACAGGGGGGTGCTAATACAGATCTCCAATTACCGATCAGTATAACTGAATGATTACTGGATTAGGGGAATTGGCATATCAACCTCTGTATTATGCTAGTGTACTGTTTCAGAAAAAAATGACCACACATAAAATATAATGTCTGGTTGGGATATGTAGCGTGAAGAATCTGTTTCCGACCTTACACCTACTTCCACTTCTTGTGTTGGTGAACATCGACTCTCTTCTAATATACAACGGTCGTGTTCCTGTTGCAGTTTCCCTTGTTTTTGTACTTTGTATGACTCTGAAGAAGTATAGTAGGGTTTGCGTTAATGTCTTATACAGATACTAAATAACGGCTACACCCCACTCGTGACATGGGTTGATAGATGTTGATTGTGTTCTTACTAATTTCTGGTTCAGGTGAGAGCTCTGATGAGCTAATTGTCCTCCTCAGTCAGCTCTGTAAATGGGTAAATACTAGGCATTGTTTTTACTGAGAGAAAATGATACCGCTGTTAATAAGAAACGGAATAGGTAAATGGTAGCTTACCTGCATCCTACAAGATAGCAAATGACTAACGATCCATTGTTGTTACCGGATGTTTGAGTCACTGTGAAACGGCTTTGTTACCTGGCTGTATACTTGGTACGAGCTATGTATAGCACACACAGAATTTCTGAGACAGAGGGATATGATGCGAAAGGGGTTTCAGCTCAGCTTTGTCTTGTGCTTAGATGGTAGCGTAAGAGATGGAGTTTGGTCTAATAGCATGAGAAGTTTAAACACTATTCATTACTGACTGAATGTTCTCTATTAATCCCCGAAGTCTAGGCTGGTGCACTGTATGTGTTCTATGACGCGGACTAAGTACTGCCCAACACAACAATAGCTAATATTGCAACAATGCAAACCAGCCACAGACTGCACATAGCACAGTCAGTGATTTTCATACAGAGCGCTACGTGGCGTTACCAACATAAAAACCTAAAGAGCCGACTTACATAGCCACCATGCTCCCCACAAAAAATTTTGCAAATTGTTTTGGCATTGGCCAATACATATTTGTTAAAAAATTTTTTATATTAACGCTAACAAATATATCAAATGCACACACTTATCGACACAATGTTAGTCAAATGGAACAATTTTCTCACAGTCCATAAAGACAGCCCTCATCATTCATCACAGTAATAACTGCAGTGTTTTTCTCAAAGTCTGAGCAGTAAAAGAAAATGCACACGGAAGTAGTGGATTTCCATGCAGTCTTGAAGAAGTAGTGTTGTCCTTCCAATGGAAAGAAAGTAATAGCTCCTGACATGCAGACAGATAATGGGCCACAACAGAGCAAACCCACAGCAGAGTCAGTCAAAGTTTTGAAATATATTGGTAGGTAGGTCATCAGAGAGCAGACCCACTGTAGTCCTGGTAGAGAGTGTGGTATCAGTGGGCCACCAAAGGTACAGACCCACTGCAGTCCTTTGTAGAGACGGCCAGCAGCTATCTGTTGCGACTGTGCATGTGCACAATCACCATCGAAGAGTCTTGCGGACAATATAGGAAGTACATAAACCACCACTTATGGACTCACAAAGTTTTTGGAATTGTCCTTAGAATCAGCAGTGATGTTAACCAGACACTTGCTGAATTATTAACACACGTGCAAACAATAACAGTCCCAACTTCTCACATATTGTGCATATACTATGACCAACAGAAATGGGTGCAGTGAAATGAAACTTAATTTGAAGAACTGGTGTCCATACAATTATAAATTTACAACATAAGAATACAATTACAAAGCTACCAAATACATCATTAAAAAACATAATAGTAGAGATAACATTTGTAGTAATACAGTCTTTACAAAAGAATAGAAATAAACACGTACATCAGTGTTACAGGAATTATGACATAAGTAAATAAATAAAATAATGAGAATAGTTTTCGAAACATTAATTTCACACATGAGCATTAAAACATAACAGAATTAATAATGTCTAAACATATTTACATAGAAAATTAACATACAACATAACTCTTATCACATAAACACATAAAGACAGGAAGAACACAAATACACAAGGGTACACAAACACATAGTGGAATAACACAAAAGAAAGGACAGGGTTTATTTTACTGCATTATTTTGCAAACAAAGCTTTCTTTGCTTCTTGGAGATCTCCCTTAGTTCATCATTATCCCAAAAAGTCCAATCTATACCTCTTGTCCCTAAAACCTACTTTTTTGTTCATATCCTCTTTCAAAATAATTTTTCTTCATTCTACACCACTTTTTTTTTGGCCAAATGCCATTCTTCCAATTCATCACACTTATTCTCTTATATAGCCTATCCCATCTTAAGCTAACTTAAATCTACTGAGCTCAGATGCATAAACTAAGGGACAAGGCAATGCAACAGCGCAAAACAATTAACACAAACAGCAATGACAAATAATGCAAATAGGCAAAGCAAGCAGCAGTATATCTAAATTAGCAAAGCAAATGCAACATTACAACTAATATGGGCCAATGTGCAGCAACAAGGGAAATAAATCAGTAGTGAAACTGGCTTAACAGAGTAATACAAAGTGAAATTTAGTAGCACTATACCTGGCAAACAGCAGCAGTAAATGCTATAACTTATACCTAAACATGACAAAGCTCAAGCAGAAAAAATATTACAGTAAAGCTGGCCACGTGTAATACCTATGTCACATCTTAACACTAGAGTGATGCATCACGATAACTTACTCTAGTAGACAAGTTACCAAATCATTAAAAATTATTTATGCAATTCCTGTGAAGGGGAATATCTATTTGTGTTCCTTTTTTAAGAATGTAGATCATAAAATTAATGTTTAATGGATCTGTAGCAGAAAATATTTACATCAGTACATCTATTAAATTTTATTTTAACCAATGCTGCAGTGCAGCTAGAAACTAGATAATAAACAAAATAGACAAATATATATACAAAGCAAAGTATGAAACATCATTCACTAGCCATATGGCATTTCATAAGGCAGTAAAAAATCTCTCAACTAGAAAGACAGTAGTCATAATCAGGTGTATGGACATAAAATATTTCTCATCATTTCATTAGGCATTTCAGTAAATATCAGAAAGTATGAGCTCAAAACTGTAATCATATGTTTCAAGTATGAGCGTGTCCTATTTGAAATACTTTCTACAAAGAAATGTAATTGCGAGGTTAATGGCCTCTCTTTTTTCTAATGGCTTTTTACCCAGGCGACTGGCACAGCTGGGCGCCCATAACACATTACATCAAGGTCACTTAGCTTCCTTACCGAAATATTTACGACAGCGGTCTCCGCTACCAAATATATTTCACAGGTCGAAAAATTACAGTAGAAATGTGTAGAAACAAAATCTCATGAATAGCAGTGTTGTGATACATTCACACATGTACATACGTTTCACAACTCTTATTAAAGTACGATTCTTGGATTCCAACATCCTTTTCACATATCAGAGTCCCTAACCACTACTCAATACTCCTTACTTTATTACACATATACATATTCGTCGACACTTCTTCAAAATTGCATCATAATGAATACATAGCATAATCAAATTACCCATATAGCATCAGGTTATTGATCATAAACATACCTCAGCAGCATAATACACATCATCATCGTAATAATAACATCATAACAGATCAATCACATCTCAGAATTGTCGCAACTTCTTTCAATAATTTCAGAACCTTCTATAAAGTCATCTACCTCAAACATACTTCAAAAATCATGATCCCTTACCAAATACGACATTCGAAGCTCTCATAGTGTCACAATGGTTCCAAAAAAATATGAACAGTTCACAAAGTACAGACAAAATACAATTTCATAAGTGTGAAGTAATGCAACTGTGTAATTGCGTAAACATGTGTCACTGATGTAGTAAAAAAATGTTTGTCTCTCTCAGTTAAATGATCAGATAGCTGTGTAATTTATGTGTTAGAGAAATATGGTACCGATGTGTAAAGTTGTATAAGCAAATACCATATTAGCTAGGGCTCCTTGTGCTTGCCAAACCATGAAGGATTAAAGTAATTATACCCTGAGGAATAAAGTAAATATTAGCTAGGGCTCCTTGTGCTTGCCAAACCATGGAGGATTAAAATAATTATACTCTGAGGAATAAAGTAATTATACCCACAGGTGTTACAGATTACAGCAATGGAATTAAATGTATCACGGAAAACCTTTGTATCTTTGTAATTCAAAAATCTTTAAAAATAAATATTTTAAGTAAAAAATTAATCACTCAAATGCTTGTCCTGTAGCGCTAAATGTGCGTCTTGCTGTAAGATAATTCTGTGGAAGTGTCGTAGTTATCATCCTCCATGAGCAAAGTTCTGCAGAAGTCAATGTACTTACCTCATCACAAAAAAAGTGAAATGCTTAGCGTATAGATATCACAGTTATAATGCTTATTGCCGTGATGAAGAAATTGCTGTACTATAACGTATTGTTGTGCTACAGAAAAGGCTGTCTCATTGTAGCTATACCACAAATGTTACTACTGAAACATGTTTTACTTTCCACAATAATACAGCAAAACTGTGCAGATATAAAACAGATACAACGCAAAAGCAACAATGTAAATTGTTTCACTCATTAGTAGCATTGTGATTTAATTATGTAGCTGTCTAATAAACTAACCACTGTGTCATCTGGTATCTCTCAGAAAGTACTTTAAATCCTGAATGTATTTTCAAGTAAACCAAAATGTTGCATTAAAATCTCATCAGCAGTACCAGTATATGTTCTAAGTATGTAAGCCTTATAGTCGTTACGTAATTGTGCAACTGACAAGCAAGAATGTACACACTCAATCACACTGTGTCCTCTGTTCACTACAACAATGCATTTAATATTAATGTCTAAATAAGTTCCCCAGGTTCTGGACTGGATAGCTAACTTTAAAACATAGTTGCATCTTAACAGCTTCTAAGTGTGACAAAGAGTACTAGTAACGTGAAATGAAAAATTTTATAGCAAAGACTAAGTAAAAAAAAAAAAAACAGATTATCTCTCAATAAACGGTTTTGCATTTGGAATGTGGTGCAATCCTTTACTCGTCCTTGTGTGCAGAGTTTCAACTTCAAAGCAATTATCATGTTGTATATGTTGGCCAGGAATACTAAAATTTTTCTCAAGGTTAGCGTCTATGTTATTTTTCTGTGAACCAGCCAGCGCACATGGCTGCCTGCAGTGCGAGTCATTGTCTGTCTCTTTGTTGGCGCGCGTCGTTATTAGGATTAGGAGACCTATCTTCTACAAATTCACCTTGTCGAGAGTGCCCTTCCCTGTTTGAATCTCGCCAGTTCTGATGAAATTCAGGTCTGTCGTTACGATTATATCGTCTGTTGTCATGTCGGTAGATTCCATAGCTTCTTTCTTGTCCATCACGTGGTGACGAATTTCTCCCTGAATCATAACTGCACGCTGAACTGTTGCGTCTGAAGTTATTCTGTCTCCTATGATAATAATTGTTTTGGTTCCTATATTGTTTGTTTCTATGGTTATCTCTGTCATATTCATTACTACGGAGGTGCGATCTTTCTCTGTAACTATTATTCTGCCGAAGGTTGTCATACGGGTGGTGTCTATTTTGGACAAGATTTGCATTGTAAGAATAGCCATGTCGTGTCCAGTTATTATTTCTTTCATCGCGGAATTGTAACAGATATGACCTGTAATTGTTGTGTTCCTGTTTTTGCGTCCCACGATTGTCAGTGTCAATTTCCAATTCTTGTAGCAGTCCCTTAAGAGCTTTAATGTCGTCTTTGCAAAGTCCTGCCAAAACAATATGTCTTAAATGTTCAGGCAATTTGATTAAGCAAATGCGGATGAGTTCTGAGGGGCTGTATGGGTTTGACGGATTCTGATTCGTATGCAACATGTTCTCAAAATATTTTACAAGACTGGAAAATTCAGATTGTTCGAAATGTTTCATCATTATGATGCTATGTTTTACTCGGTCTTGTGTAGCTTGAGACCAATATGCTGAGAGGAAGGCATGATAAAATTCTCCTTCACTGTGACAATCGTGAATGACCGATCGCATTCTTACAGCTGGTTCATTCTCTAAGTAGCCACACATCAATTTTAATCTGTGCTCTAATGACCAGTTGGGAGGAAAACAATGAGAGAATTGATGAAGCCATGCATGTGGATGATTGTCGTTGCCAGAATTCTCAAATGTTTTGAATTTACGTGTAGTAATAAACAGCTTATAGTCAAAATCATCATGTCGGCGAATCGCATGTCGGTCATTGTTACGTCGTGTCGGCGGTTCCATCTCCAAATTCGGTGCACCTTGCCAATTTCTTTCATAATTTCCGAAATGCCCTGTGTTATTATTTCATGGCTTTTCCGTATTTCTAAGTCCCTCTTCCAGTGTTGGAGCGCGAGTCGCTTCTGAAATATGTAATTCTTGTATTACTTGTGCCAACTGATCTTTTTGTACTTCCCGGATTTCTCTTTGGTGTTGTGTATTAATTTGATTCCGATTTTGTTTGAATTTCTTAATTTGTTCATACTCTTCTTTGTCAGTGAAGGCTACGTATCTTGTGTCATTCAGATCATCATCTACCTTTGTAGATAAGTTAGTGAACTGATCCGGAAGTTCGGCTACTTTCTCCGATAATGAACTGATTTCCTCAGCGTGTTTTTCTGAGCCAAGTTTCAGAGTGTCCATTTGTGTTGAAAACGTATCTACTGCGTCCGTTAAGTTTTCCTGAGTTTTTGCAAGTTGCATAACCGAATCGGTAGATGCAACTGAGTCAATTTTAGCTTGCAAGGTGTCGTGATTATCATGAACAATAGTTTGCAGTTCCTTTATGGCTGCTTCGTGATTCTGTTACTCATTTTCATGACGCGAAAAAATAGATTGGAAATGCTCACAAATTTGTGTTTTTCCGTCATTACAGACTTTTTGACATTTCGATTCGATTTTAAGTAACTCAGCAGTTAAACCTTCACGTGTTTGTTCAAGCGTGGTGTCTAACATTTGAAGCTGTTGCTGTGTTTGTCTCTGGTGGTGTTCCATTGTGTATAACTTTTGAGATATTGTTCCATTGTGTCTAACTTTCAAAGATTTTGTTCCATTGTGTCTAACTTTCGAAGATTTTGTCCCATTTGTTTCTGATTTTGTTCAATTGTTGTGTCTAACTTTTGTAGCCTTTGTCCCATTTGTTGCATTAACTGTAATAACAATGCACTGGTGTCTGAAACATGTTCCTCAGTGTTATTCGGCAGCTCATTTGAACCGGCAATAATCTTATTTTGAAAAGCACAAAATGTGTCTTGATTTATTTGAGAAAAAGGTGAGGACGCAAAACCTGAATCTACAGTATTTGCAAGATTGTGTCCTGTCATTTCAGAATCCTGAGGCGAGCTGTTGCTGACTGATCGATCGATAATGCTTCCCTGTTCACTAATTGTTTCACTGTCTACACCATTATTTGCCGCCCGCTCTGTTTCTCTATGCACAATCACCAAATTACTACTTTGAATGTCTGTTAATTCATAACACGTTGGTGCTGATAAGCTACGCTCGTTGTCTCTATCACTTCTCAACTTAGTTTGGAGCCTAGTGTTACGTTTTTCACACGCCACAATTATAACGTATTTCACACGATAACGAGAAATGCACAATTTGAAGAGTAAAAATAAGAAAACACATTAACATATAATATCTAGTTACTTGCAAGCGCAGCTGCGAAATGCTTGGTGCAAATCTTCATGCATGCCACAACTGTTTCACTGTACAACAATGAAAAACGACAACTACTAAGGAAATTCTCTCTGCAATTACGCTCTAGCAATAAACAATAGCTACACTAATTACACAAACTACAAGACAAAATCAGAAGATTCCAGTGAGGTATCCTCGGCTAACGGTCGACATATGAAACCTCCCCTTAAAAAAATTTGTGAATGATTGCACTGATAAACCCCTTACGTTATTTGATATTAAAACAGCTGAGGAAAACGGAACGTACTTAGACATTTCTCTCTTTACTTATTCTGATCATCACTAAATTGACACACAATATTTTTAGCACAACGCAATCTGACTTTGAATAATCCCTACAAAAGAATGGCGCTGACTAACAATAACCTGTAACTTTCATTAATCACTTACAAAAATCTTTGTTACTCAAACTACTGCAATACAGCAAGCGCCAATACTGCCAGCTGTATAAAAGATTCTAACTACTGAAGGCAGTAACTACTGATAGGCATAGTTAACAAATGAAAGATTTTGGTAGGGAACAAACAATTTATTTATCTTAATAGTGTTCAAAAGTCATAATATATATCAGTTCATGACATCCAGTCTTACAAATTTACTGCCTCTGATGGACACTCGTCAAGATCATCCGCTCTCAAAACTCCTCCATCTCACTCCTCACATCCACCACTGCTGCCGGCTTACCTCCAACTGCGCAACACTACGCGCTGTTCACATTCAACTTCCCAACACTACAATAGCGAATATTGCAACAATGCAAACCAGTCACAGACTGCACGCAGCACAGTCTATGATTTTTATACAGAGCGCTATGTGGCGTTACCAATATAAAAACCTAAACAGCCTACTTAAACTGCCTAATAATAGCTACTGCTACCTTTCTCTGGGACATATTTTATGACTCAGTAAACACAGGTAACCATTCCTTTCAGTAAAGCAAGTAAATTGTCCCAAATAATATTTTACTTTTAACTGAAGTTAACTTGAATTTTAACCAATTATCCTTTCTTTATTGGTATTCAGCAAGTCTCAACAATCCGCTCTGTATGGTGTATTCAGTAGACAGTTTGATTGTAGCTTCGAAATTATTTGATATGCCAAATAGTCTTCGAATGCGACTTCCATATCGACTGACCATGACCACTAACAATTACCAAAATCAATTAAAAGGGATCCTTAGCTGCTTAAAGTATAACTTGGATGTACTTGAATTTTCTCACCCAGTACGAGGGAGAAATTTAATTATTCATGATGTCACACATTAATTATCAATTCCCTCGTTTCATGTCGGGCATTGAACGAATAAAGGCGGACAGTATACCCGTGATCTGGAGCAGTCAAAATTGCTGCTGTACTTACTATACTGCACATTCTCTGGTGAATTAATTTTCCGTCACTTATTTAACGGTATATTATATCGCTTTACATATTGCACATTAGCTTGGGTGGATAGATATGTAGATCTAGATCTACATGCTGTTTGTAACTCTTTTGAATTTCTAACATTCGACTTGTTCTAGGTTTACTGCTAAGCGTATGGGAGAACAGTTCATGTGGCATTTGTTATCTGGTTGGACACAGTTCTACAGACTGGAGTTTGCTGATAGTTGTGAGTCGTCAGTCCTTTCTGTGGTATGTAGTTCAACTTGTGTTACGAACTATAATTTGTTTTAGGACAGCATACACAAATCTATTCTTTAACGTACGTTCTCTCTTGTGAAACACAATACGCTTTTTGAATCTCAGTTAGCATCAGTGGAACTCCTGTTCATTAATGTCAATCGACATGTTAAGATAGGCCATCGTTCTAAATAGCATCCACGCTCATTTTTGTGAAAAGCCAGTCCCTGTTAATTTCCTTCTGAAGTGTTACTTACAAGTGTGCTGCCTAAGAGAAGTACCATGGATGTACAAGCATCAAGTGTTGTATACGCCTCTCCCCCTCTTGAGCATAAATTATCTGTAGAGTGGTGTAGAAAGCTTACAATATACATGCATCAATGCACTGGTCTGTTGGTTGGTGGAAACTCTAGGTTCTTAGTGAGCGGTATTTGGTACTTCATATATTGTCGAAGTCAAACAGTACGTTGCTGAAGGAAAAACCTGAAAGTCTTATTTCCACGATTTGAAATGACCGCTAGTTCTGAAATGTCAACGACTCAACTTTTTGGGAAGAGTCGGACAACTTATTATTTTCTTCCACATACGTCTCGCAAAATGACGGCAGCGAAAAAATTCGAGAAATTTGAGCTAACGCAGAGACTTATCAATGTCATTCTTCCCACGCGCTATTCGTGAATGGAACAGGTAAGGGAGGATAAGAAGTAGTCTCCGACACACATCTTCAAGTAATCTGCGGAATATTCACGTAGATGTAGATGAAGATCTTCCATTGGTAGTAAAAAAACATATAAATCTAACTACATCTTTCACATAAGCTGAATTTCTCTTCTCTCCTAAGCACAGTAAGTGGTTCAGAAGTTCGTGTAAGTTTGAAATAGTTTCCACACATGCCATCTGTTTGTTCCATACTCTCCGACTTGTTATTGGCTTACACGATTTGTAATGGCTGCCATTCATCTCGTAGTGGCTGACCTGCACACATGCTGATACACGCATTTGGACCAGAACCTTCTGGTCCCCACGGTAGTCGCTAATATTGGCTTTGGTGAACATACAGCATAACACATAACATATCCGAAAGCTTACTGCTGAGATATGTGTTATGAGGGTGGAATATCATTGAGAGGTGGATGTGATATCACGTAACCAGACTTGACGTCACGTAATGAGATCGTGTTTTGATCGTGTGTTTCAAACAGTCTTACTACATTACTAATTTTCGTGTTACTTTTACGGTTGTAGCTACCAATAGTCATGTGTACAAGTTGCTTACTGCGTTGTTTCATCCCGTTCACGGGATATAATTTTGCACTGAGTATAGAATCAGTGCTGGCTTGAGGATATTAAGAGTCTTTGAGTCATTACTACCTGAGCAATCAACACACCACAAGTCTAGCTACTGCTACCACAAAGTATGAACAAGAGAAACTGATAGGTCAGCTCGTAAGGAACCTCAGCTTGTATTTCGCGAAACACAAGTCCTGGCAGCCATGAGCGGATATTATGAAATGATTTTCTTCTTCTGCTTCGGAAATCATTTATATCTTAATTTTATCTTAATGTCATTCAGCGCAGCATTGAACTACATTATTGAAAAATTTATTTATTTTAATTAGATCTTTACGGGCTCACTGGAATGGAGAAGCGAGAAACTAGATAATATGCTCTATCCGTTGAAGATGATATCAGTCGGAAATAATGTTCTCCTCATTCAACAAGTCCCATCTTGCAAAATCAGTAATCCTGACGTCACACCTCTGCGTAACTGACTGGCGTTCTTACAAATTATTTTTTGACAATTTAAAGCCAAATTATGTACAGAAGTCTAATGCAAGTAAGTAAGTAGTTACGTGGAAGTCTTCCTAGAGTGTATTGTAGTGAACCTAATGTGTCCTCAGATACATATATGTTCTGACTTTCATCAAAGAACTGCATGAATTCCTCATTGTGTTCAAGAGCTGCTTTGTACAGAAGATGGACGAAGATATGTTCTTCATGGAGGCACTTTTTACTCCTTATGTTTAATTAAGTGCGATATTTACTTCCTTTGCGCGAGTCGGTCTGTTCCAGACTGGACAAATAATAAAAATGCAGAGAAGTAGAGGCCATTTGCTGTTATATTGAGAGGAAGAGGTTGTGTACCCATTTTGTCCACATTTGTTATCTCAGGCTATCTCTCTGTACAACTCTTTTGGATGCACATTCACAGTGTTTAATGTCGGCAACAGACCGGTCTCAAATACTGCTCATGCTCAGATATCTGGAAGTATATATTTCAGTTGCTGACTATCCCCTGATATATAAAAGTTTTGGTATTGTAGTGTAGATCTTGAGCACACATGCCAGTATGCGAACGATTTCGACTCAGTGCTGTATACCTTTAATACAAAAATAAAATAAAGGGGTGGTACAAAAAGCAGAAGAATACAAGCAAGAACTGGATACATGATGACATCAGGAAATACGCCCCTCAAAATGATAGACTAAATGGACAACAGAGTTTCCATAGAAACATTAGGAACAATACTGGAAAAATATTGAGTGAAGAAAGAGAGGAAGTGCACTGAGAACAAGTGTGCTGAGCTGATGTTAAAGATCAAAGGAATAACTGATTGAAACAATAATGTTGTCACAGTTGGCACTAACATGAAAACAAGTACAAGAACGAAACATTTTTCTCCTCATAGTGGGACATGTCGTTATCGATAAAAACTTCTTAATTCTAATTTTGAGGCAGTGGTAATAAAGCGACATCAAGGTAGACGAATTTGGTTTTGTGGCCAACAATATTTAAAATAAAAATTATCGGTAACTTCTGATAACCATCGCTGTTAGTGTTCATTATTTTCTACAAATAAAAGTTTTATTTTATGATGTGAGATGATACTAGCATATGATCAATATAATGGTTCTAGGTTATTGTGTAACAGGGTATGGACCGCTTGTGACCTGTCAGGTCAGCGGTGGAAGAAATGTGCTGTAGGCAGGACCTTTCTAATCGTTAATGGTTTCACTAACTGTGTGCTAAATTAGAGAAATTTACCTGCTCCGATGATAACAGATTTTAAAACTCTTGATATTTTAATATGGGATTTGTATACAATATACAATATGGTTTAGAGGAAGCAATTTCCTGTGTAAATACTGTATGGACTTTCACTCATGATGAGGAAAACGGAGGTAATATGGGGTATAAATGAAGAATTAACTATCTGTCGACCAATCGGTTACTGCAAGTATGAAATGCATCATAAGTAAGTCATTGGGGAATGTCATGTAATTCCGTGACTATACAATAAATGAGCTTGTAGGACATATTACAGAACGCCTATCATTACCAATTGCAGCTTAAATGTTACCGTAAGCATTTTCTTCAGGTACGCAAAATTACGTGGCATCGCAGCATAATTGCAGCCACTTTGTATATATGAACCAATTCACATTTGAAAGTGAAGGTCGATGGGCAAGACAATAGTGTGTCAGTTTTAACAACTTCTCCTTGATGATTATTTTAAGAAAAATTGAAGGGAAAATAATTTAATAGCAACATTTATGTCAGTCAGGGCCGACAGGTATTTAGTTCTGAACACATCGTATGGTAGAGCAGCTTTAATTTTATTATAATGCTTGATGGGTCACAGTTGTATATATTAATGGTCAGTAAATGATAATAATTAATAGTCAGAAATGTTATGAAGGTTTGTGCTATTAACAGTGGTTTGTTACCACTGACTAAAGGCGCATATAACGTTTAAATTGCGAGTGAAACGTCGCATAGCAGTGCTAGCGACTTCTACCCAGATTACAAGCTGACTAACTTAGTGCAGCGCCCTAGTTTGCTACGTTTGACTGGAAGGAATTGGTTGAACCGATCACCACAAAGAAACAATTATTATCTCTATACATGAAGATAGTAACTGTTCTCGAAAGAACAGGTACTATTGATGAACGTGCAGCTTCTCTAGAACAAACGATAATTAATTGAAACCCTCAGCTGCCGACAGGAGTTGTTGATATACCTCATGGGGACAGCTGAAAATGTGTGCCCCGACCGGTACTCGAACCCGGAAACTCCTGCTTACATGGCAGATGCTCTATTCATCTGAGCTACCGAAGACACAGCCATTGACCTTCGTCTGTGCGATTGCGAACAGATTGCCCGAACTCCTACAAGAATCGTCACCTTAGTGTGCGCGAGTAATGAGTGGAATTTAATTGATGAAAGGTGAAAATATAAAATGCAGTAAATGAAGGAGGCAAAAAGGAATACAAACGTCTCAAAAATGAGATCGACAGGAAGTGCAAATGGCTAAGCAGGCATGGCTAGAGGACAAATGTAAGGATGTAGAGGCTTATCTCACTAGGGGTAAGATAGATATTGCCTACAGGAAAATTAACGAGACCTTTGGAGAAAAGAGAGCCACTTGCATGAATATCAAGAGCTCAGATGGAATCCCAGTTCTAAGCAAAGGAGGGAAAGCAGAAAGGTGGTAGGAGTACATAGAGGGTCTATAGAAGGGCGATGTACTTGAGGACAATATTATGGAAATGGAAGAGGATATAGATGAAGATGAAATGGGAGATACGATACTGCGTGAAGAGTTTGACAGAGCACTGAAAGACCTGAGTCGAAACAAGGCCCCGGGAGTAGACAACATTCCATTAGAACTAATGACGGCCTTGGGAGAGCCAGTCCTGACAAAACTCTACCATCTGATGAGCAAGATGTATGAAACAGGCGAAATACCCTCAGACTTCAAGAAGAATGTAATAATTCTAATCCCAAAGAAAGCAAGTGTTGACAGATGTGAAAATTACCGAACTATGAGTTTAATAAGTCAAAGCTGCAAAATACTAACGCGAATTGCTTACAGACGAATGGAAAAACTTATAGAAGCCGACCTCGGGGAAGATCAGTTTGGATTCCGTAGAAATGTTGGAACACGTGGGGCAATATTGACCCTGCGACTAATCTTAGAACAAAGATTAAGGAAAGGCAAACCTACGTTTCTAGCATTTGTAGACTTAGAGAAAGCTTTTGACAATGTTGGCTGGTATACTCTCTTTCAAATTTTAAAGGTGGCAGGGGTAAAATACAGGGAGCGAAAGGCTATTTACAATTTGTACAGAAACCAGATGGCAGTTATAAGAGTCGAGGGGCATGAAAGGGAAGCAGTGGTTGGGAAGGGAGTGAGACAGGGTTGTAGCCTATCCCCGATGTTATTCGATCTGTATATTGAGCAAGCAGTAAAGGAAACAAAAGAAAAATTTGGAGTAGGTATTAAAATCCAGGGTGAAGAAATAAAAACTTTGAGGTTCGCCGATGACATTGTAATTCTGGCAGAGACAGCAAAGGACTTGGAAGAGCAATTGAACGGAATGGACAGTGTCTTGAAAGGTGGATATAAGATGAGCATCAACAAAAGCAAAACGTGGATAATGGAATGTAGTCTAATTAAGTCGGGTGATGCTGAGGGAATTAGATTAGGAAATGAGACACCTAAAGTAGTAAAGGAGTTTTGCTATTTGGGGAGCAAAATAACTGATGATGGTCGAAGTAGAGAGGATATGGCAAGGAAAGCGTTTTTGAAGAAGTGAAATTTGTTAACATCGAGTATAGATTTAAGTGGCAGGAAGTCATTTCTGATAGTATTAGTATGGAGTGTAGCCATGTATGGAAGTGAAACATGGACGATAAATAGTTTAGACAAGAAGAGAACAGAAGCTTTCGAAATGTGGTGCTACAGAAGAATGTTGAAGATTAGGTGGGTAGATCACATAACTAATGAGGAGGTATTGAACAGGATTGGGGAGAAGAGAAGTTTGTGGCACAACTTGACTAGAAGAAGGGATCGGTTGGCAGGACATGTTCTGAGGCATCAAGGGATCACAAATTTAGCATTGGAGGGCAGCGTGGAGGGTAAAAATCGTAGAGGGAGACCAAGAGATAGATACACTAAACAGATTCAGAAGGATGTAGGCTGCAGTAGGTACTGGGAGATGAATGAGCTTGCACAGGATAGAGTAGCATGGAGAGCTGCATCAAACTAGTTTCAGGACTGAAGACCACAACAACAACCAATACATGGTCATCCCGAATGTTGTAAAGAGAAATGAGTTGTTTCCTTTTATACATGACAAATCTGTCGGCCAGCATTGCACTGTGCCACGATCGTATTTTTTGTGTATTTCTGAGAAGTAATCAGTTATATATCTGCTCTTATTTACTTAATGTTAAATGTAGTTTGCATCTGGCGCAACCCATTTACTAATTTGTCACTCTTTCTTTCACAAATCATCGGCAATTTATTGCTCTTTGTTGTTATTGTATTTGTTCCATTTTTGCTTTTTTATTTGTTTGATTTTGTGCTTACCTTTGACTTGTGAAAATGCCGCGAAAAATTGCTAAAAGTACATCGCGATGCGCAATGAGTGAAAAAGCCGACTTGAATAATTTGACTGATAATACTAGCGACACTCAGTGCCATAATGATAATCCTCCAGTTATAGATAATCAGTGCGTGTCAACCACCAGTAATGATTTTATTTCAAATGATGAACAAACAAATTCAATCATGTCCACACTTAATTTAACGACAATTGATGACGTGGCACGTTCCGTTACCATGAGCACTGCCCAGTTTCACACACCTGATTTGCAAAATTTATACAGTGAGCAGATAAAGGTTTCTAACGAAAATGAACAATGCAGTCAAAATATGATAGATTTATTTGATTCCGATGTAGTGACCAACAGTGCACATCCGATTGGCAAACCTTTTTGTGAATCAGACAATGACCAAACGGTTACACAAAACGTGACACATGTAGATACACCATCACATAGCACAGAAAATAGAGTCGCTAATTTTGGCATGGATCAAGCTATGACAGTATTGCTACAACTTAATGAAAATTTCAAACAACTTGATGAGTCGTACAAACAGCTCGATGCATCGTACAAACAACTCGATGAATCGTACAAACAACTTGATGAAAAGTACGACAACCATTAGGAACAACTAAATGAAAAACTCAAACAGTGGAATGAAAATCTAGACAACAATTCCAAACAACTTAATGAAAAGCAAGACAACAATTATAAACAACTTAATGAAAGTTTCAAACAGTCGAATGAAAAACACGGCGACCTTAATGAACAGAACAAACATCTTAATGAACAGATTACAGCCATTGCCGTGCAATGTCATGATACTAAAGAACAATTACGTGAGGAAATTGAGGCTTGTGCAAGGAACAGTAGTGAAGAAATTAGATCTGTTGCACAAGAATTGCGTATTGCACTTGCAGCCACTTCGAAATTACCTAAAGATGAAATTAGTGCAGTCGCTGAACAATGTTCTGAAAACGCAACACAGTTACGCGACGAGTTTAAATTAGTGTCAGCAGAACTTCCACGCACTCTGGATGCGAAAGTCGATAAGAAATTTGAACAACAGAAAAGCCAAATTGACGAACGTTTTAAAGTGACAGAAATGAAAAATAGTTTCAGTCTCTAACACATCACAGCATGTGCCACATCTTGATCATTTGTCACACTCACACAGCCAGTGTAACTTACGTAATATGCAGAGAGTACGTGTCTTAGATTCCGAACAGTCACAGACAAACAGATTGTTACACAAACCGAACCTGCTCAGTCATGTAGAGACGATAATTTTGATTTTAAGCACTTTCTATTGGTGAGAAAATTTAAGAAATTGAAGAATGACAGAAAACAGATTCAAACTTTGGACTGGATACAACAATTCACTCTTCCATTTCCACCGGCTTGGCCTGTAACGCAGAAACTAAAATTTATTTGCAGTGCGTAAGAGACCTCAGGGGATTCATCACGCTTCGATGAATACGTGCCGTGGCGCGCACAGGGCCCCGAGCCGTAGTAGTGACATTTCTTCTTTAGTTTTCTGCACTGCTGCCTACTCTTTTACTATCTTTTATATCTGTCACAGCAGCTCTTCAACTATCGATCTATCTAGGATTAAGAATGAGGAAAGAAAACCTGACACGACAAGTTTTACCGAAAGTGACAGTTTTCATTAGACACTCCCGAAATGACAATAAATACCAGCATAATTTTAATACGAGGCAAAATTGTCATCAGTATCGTCAAAATTATCAGTACAGCAAACAGATTTTGGCAACAATAGAGGCTTTTCCACACAACAACAACAAAACCAGCCGGTTAGCATACCTAACCAACAATAATAATGTGCAAGGTCAACGAAGCTTTACTGTTTCGCGACCTACACGTATAGCGTCGGCCCCACCAAATAGTAAAGCACCGCAATAAGGAAATCAGTATGTACAGAAAACACATCATTTCAACTCTTATCGCAATGCCCCGTATAGCAATGATTATTATGACAGACGTAAAAGTGATGAGCACAGTTTTCAGCGTAACTGTCGGTCTTACCAGCAGCAGAGTCATCCACAACAACAGATTATCATGAATGAACCAGACAGTCGGTATCATCCCGAACCTAATATGTCAAGAAGAAAAAACAGAACAGGACAAATAGTCGAGATGCCACAGCATCCTCCCGCAAATAACAGTACGTCAGAAGGAACTTGAGTGGATACAGTATAGATTGAATCTTCCAGCAACGTAAGCAATACTTTTGACACACAGAATCTTGTTCACGAAAATGTTATTACTTTTGACGACATCAGAGACACACTTTTACATGAAAAACCAGTTATACAAAAATCAATTTCCCACCCTGTCATTGAAGTAAAGATTGGATCATCCACATTTTCAGGAGTAATCGATTCTGGATCACCTATGTCAGTTATAAACGAAGAAACTTTCAACGAATGTAACAAAGAGAATACTTATCCTACGTTACGATTAGGCAAAACTAAAGTAAAAGGAGCAGTATCTGGTAAAGAAGTAGATGTAAAATTACAGACACACTTATCATTTTGTATTGCAGGTCATACGTTCCACTCAAATTTTTCGATTGTTCCCTTATTGACAACAGACGTTATTTCAGGTACGAATTTTTTGGTACAACATGGCGCAATTATTGACTTTCAAAATTCCTGTTTAATGTTAAAGGATGGAAATGTACAACTAACATTAGAATTTTAGCACTCTTTATCTGCAGAGGAACAAACAATTAATCGGACAGAGGTCATTTCTGCATCACGTAACATAGACAGTCATTCCACATTGTCGACAGATGCATACGTACCAAAGTATAATACACCAGACGAAGCTAACTGTGACGTTATGCAGATTATTTCTGATAAAAGAAAACAGAGCAGCGCAGATACAGACGACGAACGTAACGTACCCAACATCGCAATTTTTTATTTATTTATTTATTTTTTTTTTTTTACTGCAATCTCCAGTTTTTGACAACGTCCCTGGTACTATGTCCGGTTTTATGTATGAATTTCAAGTTAAACAGCACGACACGTTTAAAGCCAAACATTATCCCATTCCATACATTCACAGATTAAATTGAGACACATGGCCGCTGTAGACATTTTTGGTCCGATTCCCAAATGTAATAGAGGTTTTTGTTACATCTTTGTCGCTGTTGAACTCACTTCGAAATTTGTTACCTTCACTCAGTTACGCAAAGCTACTGCTAAATCTATTTCGAATGCATTTGTAAAACATTTTCTATTTCATGTAGGACATGTATTGAAAGTAATTTCCGACAGTGGACCACAATTTCGATCTGCGATATGGAAGCGTATGTCACGAGCTAGAAACATTTCTCCGATCTATATATCTAGGTATCACGCTTCTTCGAACCCTTCTGAACGACTGATGAAATTGGTAAACTACGTAGAATACACTGAATTAAAAGACACATGCTCTCATTCCGGGATGTAATTAACTCCGCACCAAATGAATCTACTATGCTATCTCCGACTGTTATATTGAAAAATGTTGAACCACCTAACAAAATTAAAGAATTAGTATCTTTTCCTACATCTCGGAGACTAGGCCACCATGAAATAATTGACACTGCGCTCAACAACATCAAACGTACCGCAGAGCGCCGGAGAAGGCAGCAAAAGCAGGTTTGTACTCGCCGTGACTTCCACATAGGACAGAAGATATTAGTACGCACACATTATTTATCCAACAGAGGAAAGAGTAGATGCAGTAAATTTGAGCTTCTATACGCAGGTCCATATCGAATTCGCAGCATTCCTCACCCCAATGTAGTACATGTCGAAACTTTGAGAACCAGAAAATGCAAGGGCACTCACCATATTTCCAAATACAGTGCGTGTGCACTTTATCTCATCTCTTAATGTGTTCAGTTCATGTAAAAATGTTAAATACTTATACAGTGCATATGTACTTCATTTCATTTCTTAATGTATTCAGTTCTTGTGAAAAAATGCTAAGGACTTTTGCAGTGCATGTACTCTTTATTTCACTCCTTGATATGTTTAGTTCATGTAAAAATGCTAAAGACTTTTACAGTGTGTGTGCACTTTATTTCATTGCTTACTATGTTCTGTACTTATATTACTTATCAATAATGTTTTATGTACATGTGTACTCTGTGACTGTAGACTTAGTATGCTAAATAGATTGTAGAAAAAATTGTTGTTCATGGCAAGTCCAATTGACTCACCATCGCTGCCAAATTTTTCACCCCCCACCCCAGTAGAGGGTTATGTAAGAGGTCCATGACTAATTAATTTATTGCTAGCGCATTCGAGCAGATGTAATTTTGAAATTTCGATCGATTACTCAACCGCTGCCTGCGATATGTAAGCTATAAGAGAATCTCAGACCAAAGAGCAATGTTGACTGCAGTATGAATTATGTAGCAGTAGGAGTAAGTAGTAGCGAACAGTCTGGTGTATCGTGTTGGCTGGGCCGGTCGAGAGGAGCGTTGAAGGTTCCTGAGCGATGTAGTATAAGGTAAAACCAGCTTCGCGCATATGTACTATTGTTATATCAAGTCCCATGTAATTTTTTAAAAAAATATCTTAATAATAATATTTATTACAAAAAATTAACTTTTGACAATCAGTCATCTCAATGTAAAGAATTTACTAATTTCTCCAATCCACAGTCATCCCGATTATTGTAAATAAAAATGAGTTGCTTCCTTTTATACATGACAAATCTATCGGCCAGCATTGCACTGGGCTGTGCCAGAAAAATTTCTTATACGAGCAGACGTATATGCGTTATTCGGCGACCTTATTGAGGTAAGAATTTTCAGTTTATTCAGTATGACCTTTCAGGGCCATGATGCAGCACTGCTGAAGTCCCAAATTTACTAGTTTAAATTCACAGTCAGTTAATTATTGAAAGGTTATGTAAGTGAGCTACAATTTTTTTGAGAGATTAGTCACGCTATTATCGTGAGGTTACGTAGTTTATCTGTTGGTAGGTTATGCTAAAGGTGAATGATATATAATCAATTTATTTTAACTGTGGGAGGTTACAAGGCGGTCGGAGTGGCCGAGCGGTTAAAGGCGCTACAGTCTGGAACCGCACGACCACTACGGTCGCAGGTTCGAATCCTGCCTCGGGCATGGATGTGTGTGATGTCAGGTTAGTTAGGTTTAAGTAGTTCTAAGTTCTAGGGGACTTATGACCACAGCAGTTGAGTCCCATAGTGCTCAGAGCCATTTGAACCATTTTTGGAGGTTACAAGGAGAATTACAGGGATGGAATGTACGTACCATGGAATGAGGCATGGAATGAAGAGTGTAGGGAGTACAGAAAATGTACTGGGAGTGAATCGAAGGAAGGCGAAAGTAATGAGAAGTACCAAAAATGAGATGAACGAGGAACTTAACATAAGAATTGGGGATCACAAAGTAAACGAAGTTAAGGAATTCGACTACTTAGGCATCGAAATAATCCATGATGGACAGACCAAAGATGAGATAAAAAGTAAACTATCTATGGCAAAAACATGATTCCTGGTCAGGAGGAGTCAAGTAGTATCAAACATTGGTCTTAATCTGAAGAAGATGTTTCTCAGAACGTACGTTTGGAGCTTAGCATTGTATGATAGTGAAACATGGATTTTGGGAAAACAGGAACAGAAGAGAATCGAAGGTAACGAATGAGGAGTTTCTCAGAAGAATCGGTGAAGAGAGGACTGTATGGAATACATCGACAAGAAGAAATGACAGGATAGTAGGACACATTTGTTAAGACCTCAGGGAATAAATTCTATGGTACTAGATCGAGCTATAGACGGTGGAAACTGTAGACGAAGACAGAGATTGGAATACATCCAGCAAATAGATGAAGAGATTGGCACAGTAGAGTAATTCGTCGTGGACTGAATGAAACCATTCGTGAGACTGAAGAAGAAAAGAAGAGAGACAGAAAGAAAGAGAGAGATGTATCATCGAATGTAAGGAATGAGGGGGTTCTCTGCAGAATCAGCGAGGAAAGGAATGTATGGAAAACACTGACAAGAAGAAGGGGCAGGATGATAGGACATCTGTTATGATATCAGAGAATAACTTTCATGTTAGTAGAGGGATCTGAAGTAGGTAAAAACTGTAGGGAAAGACAGAGATTGGAATACAGACACCCTATAATGGAGGAAATAGGTTGCAAGTGCTACTCTGTGACGAAAGGGTTGGCAGAGGAGAGGAATTCGTGGGTCAAACCAGTCAGATGACTAACAACTCAATAAATAAAATTAGAGGAAGAACGAGAGTGCGTTGGATTCTTCTGGCACTGTAAGTTGGAAATATGCCATCTTCCAACATGTAAGAGAGAAACTCCAAGTGCTTCATGTAGAATGAACGACTGGCCTTTGGTACTATCTGGAAAAGCATGGTTCATATTTGGATTACATTGATAGCGCGCCCAAGGAACACTGTTATTCAGCGTTCGCGACCGACTGCCGCGGTCGCCACTCGAGAGGGTGGAACTAGCTAGGCCTTGTCTCCTATGAATGAGATGCTCTGTTGCTTCAATGGACGGTTTCGGACATGGATTTCCACCCATGCTTTATGTTTTCCTGGAACGCTTCAAAACATCCAACGGTTTTTGGTATGCGGAAAAAAAACTGCAAATGGAAAACTGTGTCCGAAACCATGTCAGCAGAACATGGCACTCATACGAGACCAGACTTGTTTACCAGCAGCTAGCTCCATATTCTCCAGTGATGGTCGTGACAATCAGTTGCGATAACCGAATAACAAACAGCATTGGAAGACGTTCCACCAATGGTCAGTCAGCGCACAGACTAACGTTTGATGTCATAGGTGTGGCCTACTGGAAGGCGGCGGTGGCTGTATCTTCATCGCTCTGTAGCGTCGTTGTATGACGTTCCTGGACATTAGTTCCCGTCCCAATTTCTGCCTCAACATACGCTCTACAATCCCTCGAGGTTTGTCGCAGCGTTTTTGGAACACCCTGTATACACCAAGATTACAATACACAATTAAATTTTGCAAATTTTAAGTAGCTATATAATTTGACACACATTTGTCACAGGGCTTTGTACATACATAGAAAAACTCAAGAAGTTTCCTTTTTCGTACTTAAAGTGCTCCAAATATGCTCCCCTTGTGGCACTACGGATATGAAGTTCACCATTCAGTACTCCCCAAGGTCGGCGCACCATATACCTGCCACCAATCAGTCTCTTCAACAGAACACTTGATGCGAGCTTGCAGTTCTGGTAGGTTTGTTGGTACAGGAGACGTAAACACAATGTCTTTCACATAAGCCCACACAAAAAAATCTCATGGGGTTAGGTGAGGAAAACGTGGGGGTCACATGAATTGTTGATCATTAACCCCACGATGTCCAATCCATAATTAAGTTTCCTGTTTAATGATTCACGAACATCAAGATGGAAGTGGGGTGATATACCATCCTGTTTGTAACTCAAGTCCATACAGTCAATTTCCAGCTGTGGCATGAAGCAGTTTTCCAACGTCCTAATCCAAGTGACGTACAATGATCTTACTGCAAAAGCAAAAGGCATCATAAACCTTAAACCATGGAACAACAGAGAACACATGATAGCGTGGGGATTCTCTGTTCCCACATTCGCACATTGTGCCTATTCGTTGCGCTATTCACTGAAATTAGTTTCTCACAAAACACATTCTCATCCACAAGCTGGCACAATCGTGTCGAAAATGTAAAGCGTCTGATTTTGTCGTCGAAAATCAGGGCTTGTAGCAATTGCAGGCGGTAAAGGTTAAGCTTCAGTCGTTTCCTTAAGATCTCCCAAACGGTCGGTTGTGGTAAGTTGAGTTCCCTACTTACTCTGTTCGTCGACTTCTGTGGGCTACTTACGAATCTCGCCCACACGCGGTCAACCGTTACTTCACTCGCTGATTTCTCCTCTCAGAGTCATCTCGAAGCCTTAAACTGTACGTACTATCGCCAAAGCGAGCAGAATAGGCAGCTGGTGGATCTCTGTTGATCTTTGTCCTGACGTTTCGTTACAATCTTAGACAGACTGAATTGAATGCATTTCAAGCAGAACATTCGCTTTCTCAGCTCCTGTCACCCTGATGTTTGGTTGCACTGTTACGGGAGACTGATGTGGATGCATTTCACGCGCAACATATGCTTTCTCGGCTCGTGTCGCCATCTTGCCTAAATGGTCACTGCTACACTCTCGTGGCAGAAATCTGATGTGTGGCTGCAGCAGTACAAAACTTCTTGAGTTTTGCTATATTTAGGAATGCGATAGGCGTAAACTTCTGAAGCAGAGTACTAAGTGCCTGAAACTGGTAAAGAAATTAAATTCCTTTTAAGCAACTGCTTGCTTATTATTTCATTATATTTAGGAAATAAGGAAAAATATGGAAATTTGTGGTAATGTCTTATGGGACCAAACTACTGAGGTCATCGGTCCCTAAGCTTATACACTACTTAATCTAACTTAAACTAACTTACTAGCTTACGCTAAGGAGAACACAAACACTCATGCCGGAGGGAGGACTTGAACCTCCGACATGGGGAGCCGCGCGGACTGTGGCAAAGCGCCTGAGACCGCTCGGCTACCCTGCGCGGCAAGATAAGGAGAGGGCGTCTTTTTTGCAGGAATGGTTTCAGTTATATAATGTAAAATCCCAATTACTGTAGTTAGCTAGGTGGTGGACCACAAATAAAGGTAACTGATTGCGACTATAAATTACACTCTCATTCTCTTGGTGAAAGGTTAGAAAGTTATCAAATGGATCTTGGATTCACGGGTGATCCTTTCCACATGTGTAGACAAGCATGTAATAAGTCTTACTGTTGTTCCACCATTGTGAATTCAACTTCACCAGATTTAGCTACAACAAGATGGTTCATTAGTATTACACATGGAGATGTGAATTTTCGTACATTGTGCCAGTCTACGTACTTGTTCAGCTACTATGTGGGAAAACAACTGTCAAATAGAAAACACATTGTCTAGGAACACTGTCTACATATAACATTTTGTAAGCACCTATGTATTTACAACTGTCAAGTATTTCAAGAAAAGTATTTTGAGCCACTAGCTGTATGTATACACCATTATTCTGAACCGCTTACAGTTTTGTCATCCAGCTTTCCGTTCACTATGATAGTTGCTATAATTGAAACTAGTTGAGTATAAATATGTGTATGAACAGCTGGTTGCTGAAAATTCTTTTCTTCAAATTGTCTATTTAATTCATATCAAGCAGTCACTGATTTTCTATCATACTCACGTGTCAAATGTATTTGAACAAAATACCTCATTATAGGACAATCTCATACTGCATCTGCAGATACTCCACTGTGGTACAGCTGGGAGGTCCTCATAGACACCATACATCTACTTTACATGAAGGTAAAAAAGGAAACTTGGCAACATTAGTTATTCGAGTGCCCCATGTGATATAATATGTTATCGTCATTTACTGCTTGCAAACCTGGTAAAAAGATAATAATAAATAATAATAATAATAATAAAATAGGAATAAAAATTAAATTGAAGTGGAGATATTGAAATATATTACAGAAATAATGGTAATAAATTAGTGTATTAGTATATTATACCAAAGATAGATATACATCACAAATGAAGCCAATGTTAATTAATTACATTATATGTTCTCAGTTGTATTTGTTTATGATATCAGAAAAAGTCCTTTTTATTTATTTCTAACTATTGTTAACTGAAATACTATGTCTCTCTGACCATGTCTCCATCATGAGAGGTGTGTGAAAAGGCATGAAGAATTGATTCTTGAAGTTTTCCCAGCTTACTGAATATTCTATGAGGTTTTGGGACTGCAGCCGGATTATGTTGACTTTTTGCCACAATATTTCGGCTGGGAGCCGTCCAGTCATCTTCAGGCGAGTGTTTGCCACTGGAGACTGCTGGTTTTTCTTTTCTTTATTGTGACCTCATTCCCCTGCAGCTGGCAGCGGCACAAGCCGCACTCTTCAGCAGAGTGGCTTTACAGTTAACAAAAAGATGAAACGACACATACAACAGGTGATAAAAAGGGAGACATAAGTGTATTATAAGGGGAGGCAATGGGGGTGAAAATATATACACTTACATGGAGACATTCATTGGGGGACACAGTTAAAAAAGTCCACATAAAAATTAAAAAAAATAAAACATAGTTTGCTGCGTGCATAGCACGTAAAATATGTCGAAGTCACACAAACAAGATAAAAGTCAGCCGCAGTATTGAAAAACACATCTGAACGACGACGCTTTAAAACCACAGCAAGAGGTGGAGCATACACGATGAAGAGTAAAAGCTGCTGGGAGGGACCTACTGAGGGAGAGGAAACCTGAGAGGAAGGAAGAAAGGGTAGAGGAGGGGCAGTGAGGGAGGCAGGGTGGGAGATGGTGGGAAAAATGAAAGTGGCTCAGGGTGCATCAAGGGGCGGGAGACAGGCAGGGTGGGAGAGGGAGAGGGAAGGCAAGTCAGGAAGGAGCGCAGAGATGCAGAGAGGGTGCACTAGATCACTAGATAGGGAGCGTAGTAGGATGGAAAAAATCGCTCAAGGTAAAAGGATGGGAGAGCCCTATGGAGTGAGCAAAGGTGGGGTTAGAGTTGGTAGGAGGGGTAGATATCAGGGCGAAGCTCATCATCTGGGAGGGGTAGACGGTAGAAGGTATGTTGGTAAAGGATTTGGAGGGCGTAGAGACGGAGAGAGGCGGGACAAAACGGTAAAGGCGCGGCAATGGACTGCAGTTAGAGAAAATAGGAGGCAACAAGGGGTGGGAGGGACTTGGTCTGCGGATGATGTATAGAGTGCAGATGTGTTCGAAGAAAAGGAGAATGTGTGGGAAGGGATGAGGTCATAGTGGATCCATGTGAGGGGATGGGAGGTGAATACAGAAAGCAAGGCAGAATGCATGGTGTTTGAGGATTTGGAAGACTTTATAGAATCTCAGTGGGGAGTTAATCCAGGTGACGCTGGCATGACAAAGAATGGGATGGATCAAGGATTTGTAGGTGTGTAGGATGATGGAAGGGGTTTCAGGAGGTGTAGTCTATTGTGGGTTTTGTGTCAGATTGTAAGGAGATGGGGAGTCCAGGTGATGTGATGGTTGAGGGTGAGTCCAAGGTATTTCAGGGTGGGGGTGAAATGGATAGGATCACCGTAAATGGTTAGGTAAAAATCTTGGAGCCAGAAGGAGGGGGTAGTACTATTATGATGATTGCCTGGGTTTTGGAAGGGTTTATGTAAAGGGGCCACTTCTTGCATAAGAAATGAGCTGGTCAAGGTGGGTTTGAAGGGTACGTTGGGACCACTGAAGAGTAGGATAGAGGGCTAGGAAGGCGGTATCATCAGAAAATTGGAGGAACTGAACAGGTGGGGGAGGTTTGGATATATCTACAGCATACAGGCGATAGAAGAGAGGTGATGGAGCCTTGGGGCACGCCGTAGTGGGATAGAACTACAGGAATTGGTGTGTGGATAGTTACATAGGAGGGACGACAGGAGAGGAAGGAAGCAACGAGACGGACGGAACTGCTGGGATGTGTGCAGGTCTGTAGTTTAAATAGGGGCCCAGGATGCCAGCCACAGTCTGAAATCGATGGTTCATGGTGTCGGCTTTATTGCAAAAATTCCTTGGAAATACATGTGCATCAGCAGCAGTCACAAAAGCGTCCTCTATCGAAATCTGTGCCTTCTGTAAGTACTGTTCCATCTGTGGTGCGGAGGCTCACGCGAAAAAGTGAAACTAGATGTCCGCCCTCCGTCGCAATTCGCACTTGCGCCGCTAGAAACAGGCGTTAGATGTCGCCAGACGTTTCATTATGAATAAAATGTTTTCTCTTAAGAAATTAAAGAGATCACTGGGTCCCAAGCCTTGTCCGGTTGGGTCACACGACGAAAGCTATGAGAAAATCCTCACACGGTGGTCTTACCAGCGGTAAGAGAAACCCCATCGTACTATTTCCATTTGAGGTTAATGAAAAGAAGGTTTATAACCTTCTGAATGAACCAATGTATCGGAAGACAGGCAAAGACTCCGCGAGGAAAGTGGAAAGGAAAACATCAACATTTCTGAAGTCTTCTTATGTTCCTCAAGAAGTGTCCAAAAGCTTAAGACGAGCCACCCATGTTATATGGACTTCCGAAGATTCATAAAAAAGAGGTTCGTTACGGCCGATCGTCAGTAAAATCGAGTCCCCCACGTGTGACCTGGCTATACATTTTGCCTCTCTGCTGAGATCTTTTGTGTGTATGTGCCCGTATTATGTTCGCAACTCTGCTTACTTCATCAGTGGACTGAAGTCACTTCAACTCAGTGAAACTGACTTACTAGTGAGCTTCGGTGTCATCTTCAATGTCCTTTCACTTTTCAATAAGGTTCCTCTCATGGATTCTTTGTCACTCATCAGCAATGTACTGGAAGAGAGACAAAGACTCCACAAGGCCGATATAACAGGACTTTTTCATCATATCCTTCCCTCAACCTACTTTTTATTTAACAACAAATATTTAGAGCAGAGGGACGGTGTTACCATGGACAGTCCTCTCTCCCCTATGGTAGAAAAAGTTTTGATGGGAGACTCTGAGGAAAGGGCCCTTGATTCGGCAGAACGTAAACCGAGAGTCTTCTGGCGATATGTAGATGAGACATTTTTAGCGAGGCCCCATGGTGAAGAAGAACTGTTACGCATCGTGCAACATCTGAATTTAATCCTCAAGGACACTTAATCTACGATGGAAATAGAGAAGAATGGTTGCTTACCGCTTTTGGACGTCTTAGTTACTAGGAGAGTGGATGGGTAATTAGGGCATTCTGTCTAGCGTAAGCTTGCACATACCGACCTTTATCGGCAAGCGTCGAGCTGCTGTCAGCCCTCACAACTTACAGGCGTTCTTAGAACATTTTTGCACCGCGTTTATGCTGTTTCTGATGGGGACAACCTTACAAGGTAGCTAGAACATCTACAGTCAGTGTTCAAAGATGATGATTACTCTCCGCACCAGATTAGTGTAGCGCTAAGTAGGAAGAAACATGACCACCCACAATATCAAGAAAATAAGGAGCTGTTGAAGACCAGGGCATCCCTTCCATTCGTCGGCAAAGTTTCGCTCAAATGGCTCTGTGCACTACGGGACTCAACTTCTGAGGTCATTAGTCCACTAGAACTTAGAACTAGTTAAACCTAACTAACCTAAGGACATCACACACATCCATGCCCGAGGCAGCATTCGAACCTGCGACCGTAGCGGTCTCGCGGTTCCAGACTGCAGCGCCTAGAACCGCACGGCCACTTCGGCCGGCGGCAAAGTGTCGTTTAAAGTAGGAACGATCCTAAGGAAACATTAAGTTAAAGTAATCTTCCAGACACCGGCGAAGAGTAATGATCTTCTCGGTTCGGTAAAGGACGATCTGGGCCTGCAGATGGCCAGGATTTACAAATTTCCTTGCCAGTGTGGCAAACTTTACATAGGTCAGACGATACGCACAATACATGAAAGGTGCGTTGAACATGCGCGCCACACTCACCTTTTGCAGCCCAGTAAGTCGGCAGCAGCTGAGCACTGCATCACCACAGGGAACTCTATGGATTATTCTGCCAAAAAAATCTGGTCCCCGAAGAGATACTTTTGGCATTCAGTAATTACAGAATCAGTGGAAATACATCAAGCACAAAATGTTATAAATCGTGGCCGCGGCTTTCAACTTGACGAGCCTTGGCACCCGGAGATCTCTTTAATTTCTTCTGAGAGACATAATTTCATTCATAATGACACATCTGGCGATATCTTACGTTCGTTTTTAGCGAAGCAAGCGGGCATTCCGACGCAGGGCTGACATGTAGTTTCTTCTTCGCGCATGTACCTGCACGCCACAGATGGAACAATGTTTGCAGAGGGTGCGTCATTCGATAGAGGACGCTTCTCTGAAGGCCGCCAATGCGCATGCGTTTCTGCACCAATTTTTGCTATAAAGTCGACATTATGAACTAGCAGCCTTGCTCAGGACCCCCCCCCCCCCCAATTTTCCTCTCCCCTCCCTTACCCACAGCTGATTTTCCTCCTCCATCCCCTGAGTCTCTGCGCCCCCTCCTCAGCTGTTTCCCCTCTCCCGTCCTTCCCTCCCCAGCCGGACCCCTTCGGCGCTCCCCCAACCCCATCTCCTCTTCTCTCCCCCTCTCTAGCACCGCCCACTCCTCCCTTTCTTCCCTTCTCGCTCGTAACCGTAGTCCTGGCAGATCCTCTCAGTTTGTTCTTCGTTGTAAGTGTGCAATAGTCAGTGTTGTGTTCGGTGCTGTTCCAGAGTGACGTCAAGTGCTGTGATTTTAATTGTGTGCCGGACTTGTACATAGTGTTGCTGTCCGTGATTGTTCAGTGCTACGCCTCCCATCGCAACTTTTATGCTCTGGCCGTACTTCGCTTTGAGTTTTTTCAATCGTCACAGTGTGTGGTTTTTTGTGTATGCTTTTTTAGATTTTTGTCTCCATTTTTACAGTCACCCCCTTTTGTATGCTACCTTCCATTATGTTTCCCATATCTAATATAACTGTTTCGCCATATCTTCTCCTTCATGTTGTTTTAAATGTCTCCCTGTTACTAACCGTCTCTCAGCTGAAGAGTGGCACACATACTGCTGCCAGATCGCCTCAGATGGGTAACTGAAATTCAATAAAGAAAGGAAAAAGTAGCAGCCTCCAGTGGCGAACACTCACCTGAAGATGGCTGGAAGGTTGCCAGCTGAAATACTGTGGACAAGATGTTAACATGATCTGGCTACAATCCAGAAACATCACAAAATGTAGGTACACAGATATTACAACTTTCATTTAATTTCAGCCCCTAGCTGGGTGACCTCAAGTCAATCTTTAATCATGGAGCATGAGCATATTGAACTTCCATCACAGAGCCAGGAATATCCATCCACACCTTCTCTCTTTGCACCACTCTGCTTCATCACCAGTTCGTCTCAAGTCCCCCCCCCCCCCCCCCCCCCCCCTATATAGCCACTTCTGAAGTAACCTTTGGCAGATATCCACGAAAATCATGGGCTGGTGCCTGAGCCAATCCAGAGGGATATTATTTCGCTTTATGTCTTATGGTTCAACTTCAAGGAAATGTCCTTGTTCACATTGGCCCTGTCTGTGTCGCGTCCTTGCGGTGGCAGGAATTTAAAGTTCCTGCTGCTGTTGCACATCATTGTCCCAGAAGTGTTACACTGCACACTTTTCAGTGAAGTATGCTTGCAGATTCGTCGCGAAGTTCGACATGCGTCTCTGGACTACAGATTTCATACGTCTACACTGCCTGGACAACACATCTGTAACATTCAGTACCACAATCTGTGCTCTAACTAGGAAGAATATAGTCTCCCATGGTTCAAATGTTGCCACACATATAGCTGACATTACACTTGAACCCATGTAGTTATAGCGGTAGAGTCGATGCTAAGAGGTGAAGTGCACAGTTCTATTCTGGAAACTACTGCGCCCTGTTAAATTTGCAGATGTGGACACTCCTTATTGCCATTGAATATTGACCAAACATGTAATCTTTTTTTGTTTGTACATGTCTGTACTGTATCTTTACTCTGCAGTTCCTTTCCTGTTGTTGGCTGCATTTTATGGCATTTTATGTTTCCTGGCTCCTCTCTCTATAGGTCTATGGGGTATATTCGCAGAATTGCTAATAGGGGCTCTATTATGCTGTCCTATTTGCTACTGTGAGTCGTAAAAATATTCCGCTTTGCGTTCTTCTCCGAATTTTCCCTGACTGTCCCTATCTCAGTTTAAGTGCACAAATACTGGACCCACTGGAAAATTTAACATTCAGGATAGCCTCATGACAGTATCTCAAAAAATTAACTGACATTCTGTACTGAATTATGGTCATACTTGCAACCTTATCCGCAAACTTCCAGCCTTCTTCTTATTTACTGTAAACTAGGGTCACTTAGACCCAGATTTTACTGATTTCGTATGCATGTTATTGCAAAACGATAATTATAAGAGACTGGCACTGGTAACTGTGTTGTTCTTAACCTACAACTTCAATAATTACTAACTGTGACAGTCACCAACCTTTTTCCTTTGCAGTTATGGATATAAAGAAACAATTAAAAAAATCGTGTTCAAGCAGCCCTTAGCTTGGGTTACTTGAACAGATATTCTATTTTTCTACGCAAAGGAGTTATAGATGCTTGTTGGGTTGAAGTAAGACGTAGGATCTTAAAATAATACCTAGATGTGGATTTACAAAATAATTTTATTCTGAAAATTCTTTTAACAACGCAGTAAAATAATGATAAAAATTGAATAGTGAAAGAAATTACACAATTTATGCCGACGCTTGACACTCCCTTTGCTTCATGGAACAGAAACAAGCTCCTTTTGACAAGTTTTGTAGTGTTGATCTCCTCCTTAACATCGCATCATTTATAATGTAGAATGTCTTTCTGTTCAGGCTGCTTCCAGAATATTTTTAGTTACTGCATACCAAAGTTGCCTTCTTCCAATGTCTGTTACAGACCACTCTGTATTTTTTTTTTCTTTCCGCTTTTTGCGATACCCATCTTAGTTGATTCATCTATGGCAAATCGAGGTCTCTCAGGTCACACAGTTTATCCTCACTGTTAAACAAACTGCAATCACTTTCTCCTGATAATTGGAGGCTGAAATCTCGAGCACCTGATGCTAAGTCAATGTCGACTTGTTTTGATGGTTTCTTCGTTTACTTGGTATTCGTCTTCCCTTTTCCTGCCGTTGTTTTGTTTGACATTTTTATCGTTTTACCCTTGCGTTTAATCATTTTTCCAGTTGTTCATCTGCAAAGTCATTATACTTGCTGCTCCCAAGCAATCTATATGTAGATGGCCTAGTGAGCCATTAACCTGTGGAGAATAAACCTAAATAGCTTCAAACATATTTTGTATTAGGTACAAACTGAAAATAACTTGAGACAATCTGTAACAGATATTTTATTTAGATATAAATAAAGAATATATGTATCTAAGGGTTACTTGGACACAAGCTAGTGGTGGGTCCAAGTAGCCCTTGTACACTCCTGGAAATGGAAAAAAGAACACATTGACACCGGTGTGTCAGACCCACCATACTTGCTCCGGACACTGCGAGAGGGCTGTACAAGCAATGATCACACGCACGGCACAGCGGACACACCAGGAACCGCGGTGTTGGCCGTCGAATGGCGCTAGGTGCGCAGCATTTGTGCACCGCCGCCGTCAGTGTCAGCCAGTTTGCCGTGGCATACGGAGCTCCATCGCAGTCTTAAACACTGGTAGCATGCCGCGACAGCGTGGACGTGAACCGTATGTGCAGTTGACGGACTTTGAGCGAGGGCGTATAGTGGGCATGCGGGAGGCCGGGTGGACGTACCGCCGAATTGCTCAACACGTGGGGCGTGAGGTCTCCACAGTACATCGATGATGTCGCCAGTGGTCGGCGGAAGGTGCACGTGCCCGTCGACCTGGGACCGGACCGCAGCGACGCACGGATGCACGCCAAGGCCGTAGGATCCTACGCAGTGCCGTAGGGGACCGCACCGCCACTTCCCAGCAAATTAGGGACACTGTTGCTTCTGGAGTATCGGCGAGGACCATTCGCAACCGTCTCCATGAAGCTGGGCTACGGTCCCGCACACCGTTAGGCCGTCTTCCGCTCACGCCTCAACATCGTGCAGCCCGCCTCCAGTGGTGTCGCGACAGGCGTGAATGGAGGGACGAATGGAGACGTGTCATCTTCAGCGATGGGAGTCGCTTCTGCCTTGCTGCCAATGATGGTCGTATGCGTGTTTGGCGCCGTGCAGGTGAGCGCCACAATTAGGACTGCATACGACCGAGGCACACAGGGCCAACACCCGGCATCATGGTGTGGGGAGCGATCTGCTACACTGGCCGTACACCACTGGTGATCGTCGAGGGGACACTGAATAGTGCACGGTACATCCAAACCGTCATCGAACCCATCGTTCTACCATTCCTAGACCGGCAAGGGAACTTGCTGTTCCAACAGGACAATGCACGTCCGCATGTATCCCGTGCCACCCAACGTGCTCTAGAAGGTGTAAGTCAACTATCCTGGCCAGCAAGATCTCCGGATCTGTCCCCCATTGAGCATGTTTGGGACTGGATGAAGCGTCGTCTCACGCGGTCTGCACGTCCAGCACGAACGCTGGTCCAACTGAGGCGCCAGGTGGAAATGGCATGGCAAGCCGTTCCACAGGACTACATCCAGCATCTCTACGATCGTCTCCATGGGAGAATAGCAGCCTGCATTGCTGCGAAAGGTGGATATACTCTGTACTAGTGCCGACATTGTGCATGCTCTGTTGCCTGTGTCTATGTGCCTGTGTTTCTGTCAGTGTGATCATGTGATGTATCTGACCCTAGGAATGTGTCAATAAAGTTTCCCCTTCCTGGGACAATGAATTCACGGTGTTCTTATTTCAATTTCCAGGAGTTTATTTGATTATCAGTGCGCTGACATGCACTTTGATCAACAACATTTTAAAGTGATATATAGTTAAACATTTATATAAAAAATACATAAAATATTGTCTGAGGAATAAAACTGTGCACCTAATACATTCAAAATATCGATTCTTCGCACGTTTGGCGAAGAAATGGTAACACAAAAGAAACAGGACACGTGTTATACGGTTCACATAATCTCTACTGCACTGTAGGTGCAACTCGTAGAAATATGTGGGGTGTTGCAGAGCATGCTGAGTGCTGCTACCTCGTGGATGAACTAAGAACTACGTCGAATATTTCAGTAAACCGTCACTAGGAACGGCTTAAATCACTTCAGTGCTTTGGGTTCAAGTAACTCCCAGGTCCGAAATTACCCAGATTTACGGTATGTCTTTCGTGAAGAGTGCGGAAAGTAAATTATTCGCACACCTCATGAGGCTCATGACCTGGCACCATTTTTGTTTAATTGTTGCAGGAGATGGATGCGTGGAGCACAGTTCCCAGTTTTAGGTCGTTGACTATGATATACAATCGAAAGGATAAATGTTATACCGGATGGCCATCTTGGCTAACCACTAGCTACTGCGCTACTGACTGCATCTGCATCTGGATTTCGCATAACAATCAACGGAGTTTAAAGCCCTCACGTAACTGGGACAGTGTGGAGAGGTTAGATTTTAATCCTGGTCAACCGCCCGTACTATATGGCGATCTTGACCAGTACGGCACCGCGTCTCCATCTGCACTAGCGATTCAGATTTCTTCAACCACTAGGATTCTAGACGTTTACCTCCAGGTCTAGTACCACTGCGCGAGCGTACGTTACCTTCGGCAGTAGCAGTGAGCACAAGTATTTTAGAAACAATAAGAACAGTGATATTTCGCATTTTGATCTAAACGCGGAATACTAAAAAATATTGTACTTGCTTATGTTCTATAAGGAAATGAACGTATAACACAAAGTACAGAAGGGAAAGCTTTGAATTTAGTTCACTGTGGATTCAATGCTACATTAAATTACAGTAATGACCAGTATCGTCGCAAGCAACGCTGTTTATTCCTGAAAACTTTGGTGCGTTGTGAAACTGAATATGTAGTACATTGACTGAAATAAATGCCTTATTTCCTGATGTTTGTAACTGTTCGTGACTGCGACTGAAAGACAGAGACGGACATGCAACCACAGTGATTTTCTTGTGATGGACCTATCGAAAGACATATCGCTGCCCTGCAACTCAAATGAAGTAATCAAAATCGTCGCACAACGGAATAACGGAATCGTATGGGCAGCCATAACAACTGAGTCAGGTGTGTTGGATGTTTCAGAAATCATTAACAAACTCGGTGAAAAAGAGTTTCATGTATCGACTGAAATAAAACATTGGTGCAGTTCAAACCAAATTTATTACAAGCCTACAAGACACGATTTTTTAAAACTATAAAATAATTAATCTTTACAGATAAAGTGTAATTTAAGCTAATCCAAGATTCACCTAACCACACCATAGGGTTTGAGGGAGGAAGGAATAAGCCTCTATTGACACATCACTGATGAACGGACGACTGCAGTAAATGAAAAGTGATTGCTTCGACTTCGTCACAAGGCATAGATTGTCACATACAACCAACTCCCATATCTCAGTTGAGATGCTAATGAGCAGAGCAAACCTAACCGAAACCAACAATGTTCCGAAATTTAATTTAGTCGATATCAGACACGTACCGAACGTTTGATAACTTGCATTCCCGGTCGCCGGTGTCGCATGATCCAAGCTGACACTCTGAGTGATATGGGTCCCTGTCGACAGCGGCTACCACCGCCACATTTCTCCCCACAGCTGTCGAACAAGAGTTGCCGGCTGGAGATGAGTCCTCACTATCTGCCGAGCCGTTTCCCAACGCCAAGTCTTTATCCAAATCCTCGAACCAGAGTGCTTGGCCATACTCTCCTTCTGCTTCTCTTTCTCTCACTCAATCCCCCTCCCCCCTCTCTCTGTCGCTCTGCCAAGCTCTCCCAAGACTCTCTTTCTTCAGTTGGCAGTCTCCATCAGAAAGAGCCCAACCAAAATATCAGTAACAAAACCGTTAAACCTCTCATCCTAGGGAAACATTTGTAAGACAACCGATGGTTTGTGCCTCCCCGGTCGACGTCAAGCTCCAAATTCCCTCTTTTCATAGACGTAAAAATTTTAACCACTCTGGGGTTCACCCGGAGGTCTAATTCTCCGAAAGCAACCTGCTGTCACTTCCTTCCTGCTAATTTTCCAAGACTAGCCAGTGGGGTTGTATCCCACGCTCTCTACAACTAAATAGAATTTTCATCCGACTAGTACATGGCCTCCAGTAACAGCTCCTAAAATAAATCCCACAGTTTTTGTCACACGACAAAGCCAGCGATCTTAATCTGTCAGCCGCGTCTCAGGCTTCCTTTCCAGGAAGACCCCGCGTCCACAAGCAAATTCTATGAACCTCCGCGTAGCTACTGCATGTGAAAAATTTCTGTAGCTGAATGCCAGCGAGGCGTAATAAGCTCAGGACAGTGCAGACGGATCGGTGAATCCATGGCTAGGGAGGGTGGTGGTGGGAAGGGGAGTACGTAGTTTTCTCAGAGGGGATCTGCTGCAGGTCTTCGGTCACCTTGCGTGGCAGGAGGGAGGTAGGCAGCCAGTCACCTTTGTTAACCCGGCGCCGATTGCCAGGTGTTGCTTTTGCTTTCGCTAAATACCGTGGGCAGACCAGCGTGGGACAGCATTGGTTCCTTCTTAAAAGTACTGCATAGTGAGCCGTGACTTAACACTTGAGTCTGTGCAGGAAATTGTCAATTTTCATAAGCCAAAGCCATGTGGACAGAGCACTGCTGTATAGAATTTGATTCTGTGGGCGTCAGGAAATCTGCGAAAGTATGATAGTGGGATATAACGGCAGATTAATTAACTAGCTATTTCTGGGGGAAGAAATTGCGGAATTCATTTTAGGTGACCGAAGGCGATCGTCTCGTCGGGTGAACGTCCTCTCGAGTCGTAGAAAGTGCTGGATAGATTTTCATTAGGTGCTCATAAAAATTACCAAATGGTGGGAGAGGTCAGGCTGCTTTGGTTGAATCAGAGTCGCAGGAGAACCCAGGCAGTTTCTTGGTCCTGGCCGTAGACTGGCAGGCAGTCACACGAGTTACTGCCAACCTCTTCACTGTTTGGTGTGGTGTCGATAGTGTACGATAACACACGCTGGAGACGATGGCAAGATTTCTCTTCCAGTGGTTTGAAAGTTGGCAGTTTGTATTAGTTATCTGCGCTACTGTTTACGTATTTGTTAAAGTCCGTAGATGGGACCGCTGCCAGTGATTGGGCCAGACTTGCTTCTGTTTGAAAAGATATATTGTGTATATTGTTGGCTATAGTCGAGATCGACAACCATGTTAAGTTAAGAACTGTCGGCGGAAACAGTATCATACTAGCTGATACCCTCTGGTTTCAATAAACTGTCTTATCAAATCGAAGCACGAATGATAGTGTCAATCGATGAACTGTGGTGAACTTTTGTATATTAAATACTATGACAAAATGAATATACGTTTATGTAATAATTGTAATTAAAGTTACTTTTGTGAATCATTAGACACAATAAAATATAGTGTTTTCTGTTGTTAAAATCAGAATTTCAGTGTAATTTAGAATATAATGTTAGTTGAAGTATAGTTGTTAAGTTTTGTCAGTTGAGCCACGGTTGTATAACTTCGTATGGCATGGCCTGACGACGAAATGGAATAGAGGGACGCGCACAGAGGTGGCAGCCAATAGCAGAAAAACTGAATGTTATGTAGGGGATATTGAAAGTTTAGTTGGGAACGGATATTGAGAGGGTTAGGGACATTGGTCGCCGATCCCACAGGGTCAAGACATTGTTGTTTCGGATTATTAGTGGAGGACTCGAGAGAGTACGGACGGTTTTTCGTGTCCGTTTTCGTTGGAGTGAATCCGGAATTTCGCTCGGGAATCCAGAGGCATCTGTTTGTAAAGAGACGTGTTTCCTGAACTGAGTTGGTTCCGAACTTTGCTTTTATCGTGAGTATACCGTGATTACGAATATTTCCGTCTGGGTGAGATGCTAGACCATTCAGCATTCAGTGGGTTTATCTCAGCCCCAGTGACATTGCATTCAAGCAGCAAAGTTGTGTTGGTAAGTACGGTCAAACACAACAGTCACCACAGTTTTTGCCATGAAATGACTGAGATAGTAAGTGCAACTGATTAACTGTTGCTATTAAATAAATAAGAGCAATTCAACTATTTTTTCTGTCACCCAGTTTCAGTGGGGAAATCCAACTCTAATATTACATTAGAAATTAGCCATCAGGGCTGTTAGGATATTACACTCTTCAAATAATCGATATGAGAACAGCATTGCAGTACTGTATGTTGGTCTCTAAACAAAATGTGAGAAGTCATATTTCAGGTAAAATACAATTACATAATTAAGTTGACTCCCAGGGAAGAACAATTTTGATTAGCACATACCCGTCTCATGCGTATTGTACGATGCTCTTGAAAGTTATCCATTGATACTCAACATTTTCAGTGCTTAATCTTTCATGACGACCTGTCAGGTGATCTGAAATCTGTCACTAGCCGCTCATGTTAAACGGAAAAACTTCCTACCATTCTTTGTACTCCTATTGACAGCCACGATGCTGTAGTTGCCTTATAATCACCGATTGCCTCTTCTGTGCTGACCGAGTCGAAAAGTTTACATCAGTTTGTTATCAATAGGTCTACGATGTAGTCTTCACGAGTTACTTTTCTGATTAACTGCTCAAGTTAATTTTCGGATAAAGCATTTAGAACATCTTCACTCTATTCTCTGTTCCTAATACCCTTCCTAATCACTGGAGTCTCCCAGTCTATACATAGTTGGTAGGTTAAAATCCCCACATAAAACAATAACATGAGCAGAAAATATATGCGAAATATTCTACGTTTCCCCTTAGATGTTCTGCCATCACTGCTGCTGAGGCTGGGGGTCTATAAAAGCACCCGATAACCAAGCTTGATCCACCATTAACACTTATCTGCTCCCAAATTATTTGACATTCTGGATCTGTACTAACCTGACTAGATACTATCGTGTTACTTCCTTGTCCCCTCACTCTGGCTATTGATCATGGGACTGTAGAGACTGGACACGGCTCTACCGCCGAGGATGAGGGAAAGTGCGCTGACGCGATTCGATTATCGATCCTCTGTCAGCGCGAAGACGATGTCGAGCCCATGTTGCTTCTGGCGTGCAGACGCTTCCATTTGCAGTGGTCCCAGCTCCTCAGTTGGTGGGGCGTGAACAGGTCCTCCTTCCGACGGCCTCTGTGCTTTGAGCAGGCTCAGATCTGAGTACCAGGTCTTACTTTGTGGGAAACCATTGTCTTCAAGTATTAGTCTGGGTGGCAGGCCTTGCTTTGTTGGGAACCGCTGTCTTCGATTCTTAGCCTACCTTGAAATCGGATCCTAAAGATTAAAACGTAGTCTCAGACCGCGTGAAAACGACGAAAGTCAGTCTGCCGAAACATCGCACCATTTGGACGAAGCCATTTGGCTAGTTTCAAGAGAATATTTCAGAACACATAGTGTTTATAAATTGGTTACACAAAAGTAACCTTTAATTCTGAAAAGGGTAAATAAGGAACAGAAATATTTCATATACTACTGAATGCAGTGATTCTAGAAGATTGATTCCCGCTGAACACTGTTAGTTCCCGACGTTCGTGCTAGATGGCATGCACGAATGAGTGAATCCAACAGTTGTCATGAAGTCGCATAACAGTGCATAATGTGCACAGTGCTGTTTGTGCTTTGATGAATCCACATCCACTACTACAGTTGAGAGCCAATCTCAAACCGTTATTAACTGGTACAATCGCTTCACCGGAACTGGCTGTGTATCAGACTGGTCGCTGGGTCGTCGTAGGCCAACAGTCTCTGACGCAACAATTAGACAAGTCTGACAGTCCTAGTCCTGGTAAATCAATGAGACGTGCCAGCTTAGAATTGAGATGCCTAGTGTTACAGTGTGGAAGGTAATTCGGAAAGGCCTGTCATTCGAACGCTACAAATTGAAAGTGTTGCAAGCATTAATAGAAAGTGACAAAGAAAAACAAGCTGAGCTTATGTACGAACGTTGCACAAAATGCAGACTGGATCTGATTTTCTTAATAAAATCGTGTTCAGTGACGAGGCCACGTTCCATATTGGCGGTAATGTGTAAGGACATAATGTTCGGATTTGGGGTGAGCAGAAGCCACATCAAGTCGTAATCGAACATGTACGGGACTCGCCTAAGGATTTCCTTCTTTTTTATTGCGCACTGTTAGCTGTGACAAGATTTACCGTCCATTCGTTTTCACAAAGTCAACTGAAACTGAAATATCGTACCTGGACACGCTTGAACATTATCTAAGGCCTCAGTCACAATAGGATGTGGGTACAGAATTTGTTTTCCAGCAAGATGGTACACCACCACAGTACCATCGTCATTGTAGGAATAGCAGGAATGTGCCGAATTGGACTGGACGTGGGGGAACGATGTCCTGGCTACCACGATCACCTGATTTAACGCTAATAGACTTCTGTGTATGCTTCTTGACGGTTTTTTTGGTCTGCCGTTGCAACTGCAAAAACGTGTGATTTTTTTCACCAGACGCGATTCAGTTTATTGAGTTAAAGCATCATCAGTGGTCAGTAATTAAGTTATTTACATCATGATTTGCTTTCTAAATCGAAAAACAATTCCTTAAGAATAGGTTGATTTGTACTTACGGTGGTTTTTCGGATGATTTCTCGCTTACATCGGGAAATGCGGTCTGCTAGCACATCGATATTTTTCTGTGTTTGACACTGATAAGCACAGAAAAACATCGATGTGCTAGCAGACGTTATTTCCCGATGTAAGCGAGAAATCAGCCTACAAATCACCATAAACACAAATCAACCTATTCTTGAAGAACTGTTTTTCGATCTAGAAAGAAAATCAAAATGTAAATAATTTAATTACAGACCACTGATGATGCTTAACCTCAATAAAGCGAAACGCGTCTCGTGAAAAAAATCGCGCATTTTTGTAGTTGCAACGACAGACCAAAAATACCCTCAAGAATTATAAAGCAACTACGAAGACTATGGCCACAGAAATGAAGACCTGCAAAATTGGGACCCTGCATTATCCAAGTGTCACTGGTGTATCGCTTTAAGACAGTTATGCGAAATATTCCATTCAATAAAAGTTTTGGGTGCTTTAATAGCCCATTACAGTTAAAGGCTGTATTTATTTGGCAAGCTTTTCTTACGCACGTTTATGTTACGTCAAAATCAGTACTCAGAAAGTAGCGTAACGTCGCAAATCGCTCCAGCTGATGTGTTCCACTCAGACGAGACAGTGCTTCGTCATTAGCGAGCAAGCAGAAGTCTCCTTCTTGTTAAAAACGATGGAGAACGTGAGAGAACACTTCAAACGATGGCGAACTCGGGGATGGGAACCGCAGTGACCGCTTTGCAAACTACGTGCGACACGGGCGTAATTAATTTACCTACCCCCAGCCTACTAAGCGCCACACGAAGTTGGCAACTCTACAAGGGGTGGCTTCACTGACTGCCTGTCGAGAGCTTTGTCTCTGGCTTGAAGACGCTTTTCATTTCGCAAGAGGAATTCAGATGTTGGAAGTAAAAATAGAATAGTTATGTCATCTGGAATAATAGCGTCTGAGTTAGTGAATCATGTTTGATGTGGTTAATGTTTGAGTAGTGTGGCTTTGTGATTAAAAAGGTAAGTCTCACTATCAGCCTCAAAGGGACAACTACGAAGCCATTTGCAGAGGAGCAGTGATTCAGATTTGAACAACCGACGTTAATGGCTGGACAAGCAGTATGGTGGTTATGTACACCTAATCGGCGTACCTGGAAAAATACCCTGTAGTCAGAGAATGAAGCATGCCCTATACATAATAGGCAACACGCTGTTATTATTCTAGCTACATTTAGTCGATTCGACATGGAAGTGGCATTTTAATCCACGTTTTTGTTTATGTCCCCAAGTAAAATCGTCACCATTTCTTACAAAGTAATACATTTATATTTTTCCGGACGATGTTCTAACAGTACAGAAAGGCCGTGTCTAATGCGGCTTTCCGAAATTTTGAAGCTCTGTTACCCCAATATGAGATCTTTCCGTCTCTCAACCACATCGTCTCTCTCTCTCTCTCTCTCTCTCTCTCTCTCTCTCTCTCTCTCTCTCTCTCTCACTGCTGTTTCTCGTACTGCATACGATTTGATTTGCCTGCTACTTAATTTTGGTTCTGTCGTGGTTGATGCTATTTACCTTGCAGCACCCAGGACAGTATGGTACCTATAATAAACTAAATGTACTACAGCCCAAAATGCAGTTTGAGAATGCAAGAAGTTCATTACACATTGGTGACATGAGTAAGGTATAATAATAAGCGAAAGCTAGTTATACATAAATGAAATGTTTCT
Source organism: Schistocerca serialis cubense (assembly GCF_023864345.2). Classification (NCBI taxonomy): domain Eukaryota; kingdom Metazoa; phylum Arthropoda; class Insecta; order Orthoptera; family Acrididae; genus Schistocerca; species Schistocerca serialis. Next base: position 424,007,644 of record NC_064641.1, read on the forward strand.
CCAGAAGCTAAACGGCTCATTTGAAAAACACCACATAGAGTTCACAAACAGTGGTTCAACGAGTTAATCTTATTTCCGGTTCCCAGATTCACGACGTGATAAATATTATATGTGTTAACACACTATCAAAATACATATTTTTCGAATTTTCTTCTATATTCTCATGAACCATCTCTCATGGCCTCGACTTTGAAATATATATGTTTCTACACTATTAAGCCTTAATTCACAATTATGTTGCTGGCAGAGGGTTCAACGACCCGCCTTGAAAGTATTTCTCTACCATATTTTGACTAAAGTTCAGTCTTGATCACACCATTTATGTTTCAGTGACTTAGGTAACCGGTTTCGGTTATTTTTACATGACCATCATCAGACCTGTGGATTAATTTCAGGAAATACTAGAAACCAATCTTTAAATAAAATGAATGACGTCAAAATTTAACAAGATAAAATAAAATTAATTATACCCATGGCTCCCTTAGGATGGTAGGCGGAGCTCTCCTCGCTGCTACGAAGTCAACTGATGGTTAGGAGTGCTGAGCACGAGCTTAAATATGCAGAGGCTCAGCCTACTTCCTGTCACATTACTTCACAACTGCCAATCAGCGTTCATAATATGACGCTATCGTCAAATTATCAAAGTAGGAAATACACTAATAACATAAAATTGATTCATTTAAAATGTTTGATTAACAGATAGTATGTGTACAGCTTATTTATATTTTAGATAAAAACAATAAACTATGATGTGTAATAGTTGTGCCCTCTATGGACAACCTTAATACTATTACAGTGTCAGTTACATCAAAGATTTGAAAGTCCTTGGAGTTGTGGTATATATCGATTATACCGAGTCGCCTACATCACAATTGCATCTTTGTTGGATGTTGCAGAATCGTCTTACTTCAACTGTAGTTTTCATAGCAATATTCTTTATAGCAGTAAGGTAGCAGCCAAGAGTACGTTCCGCATTGTGTATGTTTGAATAACTGATGAGACCGCTGATTAAATTTTTAGAACTCATCGATCTAATAGTTTTTATAATAATTAATGTCAATTTAATAAAATTTATTATATGTTGCACAGCATATTTTACATACACAGCTTTTGCCATGGGTATAACTAGTCTTATACTTTAAAACAAAAGAGTAGGTGCTTTTATTATAAAATTTCGTCAAAAAGGTCGTAAAAATATTTTCCTCGAAAATGTAATTGTTCATAGAGCAGCATTGATGATTTGGTTTTCAAATGAGCATATATCTCGATTTCTTCTAAGATATTCATAAGTAAGCCTTTATTTGCATAATGAAGAACTTGTAAATTCTGCTCTACTGTCCCCTCAGCATGATTATTGAATGCTATATGATGGCCAAATACAGACTTTGTTCGTGAGGTACCCGACGTATGTTCTTTGTACCTTACTGCAAAATTTTGACCTGTTTGGCCGATGTATATTTTCTCACAGTCTCTACATTGGATCTTGTATACTCTTGATCTGGTAAATTTTCCATTATCTTTACTTACAGTATGTCTCAATTTTTGTTGTACTAAGTTATCCCTAATTATATTAATCGTCTCATTAATGCATATATACAATACAAAAATATGAGTAAAGACGAAATAATCGAATTTATAGAACTGCTTGAATGCCCTTTAGATTACAATTAGCTCTCTTTTAATACTAAAATCTATTGTCAGAAAGATGGCTTAGCAATGGGCAATTCTTTGGCTGGGACAGTTGCAGACATTTTCGTGAACCATATTGAGACGCAATTCCTGAAAAATAACCCGGATATCACAAATAAAATCGTATATTATAAGCGATACGTAGATGATATATTATTGCTTTATAGTGGTTCAAAAGATGAAATTGAGAAGGTTGCCAGAAAATTAAACTCTATGCATCCGAAATTACAATTTACGGTTGAGCATGAATATGGAAAATCTATAAACTACCTAGATCTCACTATTACCATGGGAAACATTTCTTCACGATATACAGGAAACCTACAACCACTGATGTTATTATTAATGCCACATCATGTCATCCTAACAAGTACAAAATAGCATTTTTTAAGTCTATGATACACCGAATACTAAAATTACCGCTAGAAGCTAATGAGATCAAAAAGGAAACGACCATCTTAAAACAAATTGCAAAAACTAACTCTTTTGGCACACGACAGGTAAATATCATTTTTAGTAAAGTGCAACAATCACAAAGTACTCCACTAATAGGTAATCCAAAATATATGAAGATGACATATATGCGAAACATATTAGATAGAATTACTAATTTATTTAAAAATTCTGGAATAACAATAGCATTTACAACTGACAATACTTTACAACAAAAATTAAGACACACCGTAAGTAAAGATAATGGAAAATTTACCAGATCAGGAGTGTACAAGATCCAATGTAGAGACTGTGAGAAAATAGACACCTGCCAAACAGGTCGAAATTTTGCAGTAAGGTACAAAGAACATACGTCGGGTACCTCACGAACAAAGTCTGTACTCGGCCATCATATAGCATTCAATAATCATGCTGGGGGGACAGTAGAGCAGAATTTACAAGTTCTTCATTATGCAGATAAAGGCTTACTTATGAATAACTTAGTAGAAATCGAGATAAATGCTCATTTGAAAACCAAATCATCAATGCTGCTCTATGAACAATTAGATTTTCGAGAAAAATATTTTTACGGCCTTTTCGACGAAATTTTATATTAAAAGCACCTACTCTTTTGTTTTAAAATATGAGACTAGTTATACCCATGGCAAAAGCTGTGTATGTAAAATATGCTGTACAACATATAATAAATTTTATTGAATTGACATTAATTATTATAAAAACTATTAGATCAATGAGTTCTAAAAATTAAATCAGCGGTCTCATCAGTTATTCAGACATACATAATGCGGATCGTACTCTTGGCTGCTACCTTACTGCTATAAAGAATATTGCTATGAAAACTACAGTTGAAGTAAGACGATTCTGCAACATCCGACAAAGATGCAATTGTGATGTAGGCGACTCGCTATAATCGATATATACCACAACTCCAAGGACTTTCACATCTTTGATGTAACTGACACTGTAATAGTATTAAGGTTGTCCATAGAGGGCACAACTATTACACATCGTAGTTTACTGTTTTTATCTAAAATATAAATAAGCTGTACACATACTATCTGTTAATCAAACATTTTAAATGAATCAATTTTATGTTATTAGTATATTTCCTACTTTTTCCTACTTTTCCTAATTTTGACGTCATTAGACACTTTCATTTTATTTAAAGATTGGTTTCTAGTATTTCCTAAAATTAATCCACAGGTCTGATGGTGGTTATGTAAAAATAACCGAAACAGGTTACCTACGTCATTGAAACATAAATGGTGTAATCAAGACTGAACCTTAGTCAAAATATAATAATCTATTGATCACTGTATTCCAAAAATGTTTACCAAAATACGGCAAAAGCAGCCACTTCAGTCATTCCGTGCTAGCTCTGATTCCTCTTCTTTTCTTACGATGATTGTTTCTCCGTATGTAGATGGGCTCGAACAAAATATTTGGTATTGTGAGGAGAAAGTTGGTGACAGATTTCCCGAGAAGATCGCGCCATAAACAAGAATGCCTTAGTTTTAATGATTGACACTCCAATTCGCATATCACACAGGTGGCACTCTGTACTATGTTTGGAGATAGTAAAAAATAAGCTGACCCCTCGGATATTTTTAATGTACTCCACCAATCCTATCTGATGCACGTCCCCAACCGTGCAGCAACACTCCAGAAGAGGCGGGAAAGAGTAGTTTAAGCATTCTGCTTTGTAGAGCGGTTGCATTTTCTCACTGTTCCGCCTATAAGTCGCGGGCTTCGACTTTCTTTCCCCACAACGTTGCCTACGTGATCGTTCTAATTTAAGTTATTTGCAATCGTAATTCCTAAGTATTTAATCGAATCTACAGGCTTTAGATTTGTGTATTTTATGGTGTACTCGAAATTCGTGGATTCTGTTTCTTACTCACGTGGGTGACTTCGCACTTTTAATTATTTAAAGTTATTTAGATGTTGAGACTGAAACTTTGGTTCGTTCTTATGCAGATTATGGGTAATGTTTACTTATTGGTGTATCTATGTTACGAACTGTTATTTAAATGAGCAGACTCACTTCTCTTACTTTTCTCTGTTACATTATGCTTCAGTTATGCAAATGTTAGATTACTACAATAACGTCAACTATATTTTTCATTTCTGGTTCAATATATTTCTTTCCACATTCATAAAATCTTTATTATAAACTGTAACAATTTCTGCGCAACATGAACAAGTGAAACTTTTCTTTGTAAACACTTTCTGTCTCATTATCTTGAGAGACGTCCGCAATCAAAGCCGACGATTACCTGTAAGATCACAGATTTATCTCAGCGTAAATCACAAAATCCGAACAGACGAGGAACTGAGCAAACTTCTTCCTTGCGCCATAACTGCTTGCGAGATCTGTGGGCAGGTGGACACTGATGGTGACAGGGTTGCGTGGGGAAACGCCGTCACGTATCCGAATATCTACAAAAAGATGGTTCAAATGGCTCTGAGCACTATGGGACTTAACTTCTAGGGTCATCAGTCCCCTAGAACTTAGAACTACTTAAACCTAACTAACTTAAGGACATCACAAACATCCAAGCACAAGGCAGGATTCGAACCTGTGAATATCTGCGTTGTAACTCTTACGTAATACGGAACCGCTCTGCCGCATTCGACGATTATTTCTACAATGAATGCGAGCAACGTAATGGTCACTGGAGATGTTGCCAACTGATACAACGAATTCATTTGCTGGTCACTATTGCCTGTCTCCATCCAGAAACTGTTGGCTCTCAATGGTTGCAGAATTTCGTCCATTCAGTGGTGTATCTTGAAGAAGCAGCTGTTACTATGACTGGAGAACGACTTCCATAACGAAAATTTCTTGTGTTGAAAGTGAATTAGTGTGTAGTACCTGCAATCACTATAAAACAGTAAATGATGATTTTCTTAAGAAAAAATTCAGTTGTTATCTGACGATGGCATAAGATGTTGAAAGCCGGTACGTAAACAAATAAATAATGTTCTGCAGAGCGTGATGAATGTGTCCTCTTTAACATTATCGATTGTAGTCTTCTCGTGCGGCCTGTTTCCACACCTCTAACAGCAGCCTCCTTTGTACGAGATGAAACATCGGCCATCACTAGTACTGCGGGAACAGCCACTGCGATGATTAGATTAGCGATGCCAGAGCGCTGTGGACTTTCAGTGGTTGGTGCGGTCTGTGAGCCGAGCAATGGGTGGCAATGGACCATGTCAATAGCAGGGAGTGGGAGCAGCCATGGAAACAGCTGTCTGATCAATGAGTGTGTGGTCAGGAGAGAGTGAACATCCAATGTAGAGCGAAGCAGCAGTCCACGAACAGTTACAGCTCACAGCTGTGGAAAGCGGATACACATTGTAGCGAAGTGTACAGCAGGGCAATTAGTATTTTTTATTTTATTGTATTTTTTGTCGTCTGTCTCTGACTGGTTTGAATAGGTCTACTACGAATTATCCTCTAATAATTGGTGAGAATTTCACATTTAATTCACAGAAGTAAGAATCAACCAGTAATTGAAAACTGTAATTTTTTTCCTTCTATCTTTTCTACGTAATTCTGTAGCTCTCAATTCGTTCGAGCAATCAATCATTCATGATAGGAAGCACAGTCATAGCTCAGTCACTCAAAATTATTCTGAAATTTTACTTGTTAGAATGAAATCAGGCGATGATTCTTCTTCTCTGCAGGCTCGTGCTTTGCGGCAGTCTGCTAATCTGTACAAATAAAATGCCTCGTAATTTTGGGAGTGTTGTATAATCAGTCGGGAAACCTCAGATCAAGCGGATATTTGGCTTTGATGAAGTTTAACCTTCTGAAGAAGTAATGGAGCTCTTGGATTATTAAATGCAGTTTCGTATCCAGTCTTTCGGAAGTTCCCTTCTGATTAACAACTACGCAATATATCGATAAATATCATTAATTCTCAAATTTCAAATACACACCTCTTATTTGAAGGAGCAATCTATATATATTTCCTTTTAATCGTACAGTTCATATCAGTTATCTTCTGTAATAAATCTCAATAATCAGATTACAGTTCTTCCAAACCAAGCTCAGGGTAATCGGCACGAAGACAATCTCGCAAGGCCCCTTTCTTTTTTTTTCTAACAACCACCAGAGAGAGTACTACAAAGAATACTTATACGCTCATGGCATAGCTATTGTATGAGCTACTTTTCGCATGGATTCTGCGAGTATGAAGATAGAAAATTAGTAAACGTCATTCAAGGGTAGAATTGTATCTGAATAATTCATCGAATATAAAGAGATATTACAAAACAATGCAGATTTTAATGTGTCATCAGCTAAATGTAAAAAGTACTGATAAAATACTTTCAAAAAAGGCCTTAGAAACTTTTACGACATGCTCCATTGCTAAATAAAATATGTTTAATCCATTGCACAAAGATATAACAGTCTTACAACCGTAGAATGTAGCACAGAACTGTGGAATTCAAAATAAATTGCCGTGTAGAATGTGAGTCGTATAAGGCGTTTAAGGTTTTTATGTTGTGAACGGTACAAGATGTCGGAATCAGCTTTTCGTAAATAAAAGTTCACAGACAAACATGTAATTTTGTGGCACGTTTAATTCTCTTAACTCATGTATTAACAACGCTACTCAAGGAAGTATGCCTTCAAAAATGAAAAAAATGGTGTATATTATTCTAACGACAGTCATAATTTCGTAACACGATGAGTACAGAGATATAACGTTAGTTAATGTTGGCGTTACAACGTATCTCAAACGTATCCGAGAAATACATGAACTGTATTCGCACTTGCGAATACGGATAATTATCAGCTTTATAAGGGAATGACGATTAAAAATTTCCCGTTTTACGCGAGCGGTTGCCTCAACCTCTTAGGCCATCCGTACACGACTGATGACCACACGCCAACTTCCATACGTCGTTATGCCGTCGTTCCTGCGTCACAACCTGTACCCGTACACACATTATGTAATTCCTGTACAGCGGAGGACATTTCAATTGAAAGTCACTGCCCGTACAGGCGGATCAATGCGAAATTAAAGTACCTGTGTCGTTAAGAAGAAGGATGCATGCCTCTTAACAACACAGGCCCGCAACATCGTATGACCGAGAAATGTGCTAAAAATGTAGGCCTGTCAGAAGCAGTTACTGCGGTGTAAAAGCCGTTAGGTGGGCTCTTTTGCCTGTCTCCGCCGTTGTACCAAATCTTTTCGATTGTTTCCTCGTTTCCTCAAAATCTGTTTACTTAGAAATAAGTACGCGCACACACTTGTAATAGTAGTTTCCGAAGTCCATGCTGCTACACTAAAAGGTTATAATAACCATAGCTCCACTTATATCCCGTCGTGTAAAAGAGTACTAAGAGGAGTTAAGTTTAATCTTAGTAGCGTAAGCCTACCTTCTTTCCGTAGGTTCTAAATGATGACGTAACCTCACATGAGAGCCACAGCTGGCTGTGTTTACAAAACAATACACCAGCCGTATTGTCTTCCAATTTTAGCACATTTCACGAATAAATTTGCCGAGATTTTCAAAGTCAACATTAGCAACAGTTGTATCAATGTACTTTGTGTTATCAAGACCTTCCTAAAATAGTTACAAATCGGTCCGTGAACAACAGTCACGGTGATAGTACTTTCCAAAAAGCCGCTCCCGAATATTCGATTTTTCGGAGGGTCATATGACGGGTTCTATTGGTCACAGAGATAAGCGGTCAAGTGTTTTGGACAGCCATTGGCATAGCGACCAGTTTTATTCCTATAGGAAGAACAGGCAAACTGTAGCTATCATACAGTACAGGGTCCAAATTTAAACATAACACAATTCGTCCAGACCAGGTAAACTGTGCAAATCTGTTGGTCCTTTTATATTAGGTGTGGTCTAGAACGGAGTTTAGGTAGCTTATAAAAGCACCGTTAGTCCGTCGACGGTTCCTGAGAAAACACCGAAAAACAATGGTTTTGGTGTACCAAAAGTACCAATTGTGTGTATTGCTACTTGTATGATACAGCCCAAATTTTTTCCCTACGTTCTTGGAGAACCTTCAAACTTTCATCGATATCATTATCCCTTACCGAGATCCTGAGTGTGAAATTTGACATGCTTTTGCACGTAAAATACGCATACACAGTAACTGTGATCTGAGGCGTGAATGTGAAGACACCACGGCACGATGATCAGCGACCTGCAGTTGTTTGCTGATGATGCTGTGGTATACGGCAAAGTGTCGTCATTGAGTGACTGTAAAAAGACAAAAGACGACTTAGACTAAATTTCTGTTTGGTGTGATGAATGACAGCTTGCTCTAATTGCAGAATAATGGCATTAATGAATAGGAAAAACAAACCCCTGGCCGGGGTGGCCGAGCGGTTCTAGGCGCTACAGTCTGGAACCGCGCGACCGCTACGGTCGCAGGTTCTAATCCTGCCTCGTGCATGGATGTGTGTGATGTCCTTATGTTAGTTAGGTTTAATTAGTTCTAAGTTCTACGGGACTGATGACCTTAGAAGTTAAGACAGTGCTCAGGGCGATTTGAAGCATTCGAATAAACCCGTAATTTTCGAATACCGGTTAGCAGTTGGGTGTTTGACAGTCATGTCGATTAAATATCTACGCGCAACGTTGGAAAGCGATATAAAATAGAACGGGCGCACCAGGACGGTAGTAGGTTCAAATGTCTCTGAGCACTATGGGACTTAACTTCTGAGGTCATCAGTCGCCTAGAACTTAGAACTACTTAAACCTAACTAACCTAAAGATATCACACACATCCATGCCCGAGGCAAGATTCGAACCTGCGTCCGTAGTAGTCGCGTGGTTCCAGACTGTAGCGCCTACAACCGCTCAGCCTCCCCTGCAGGCTACGGTAGTAGGGAAGGTGAATGTACGACCTTAGTTTATTGGGAGAATTTTAGGAAAATTTGTTTCATCTGTAAAGGAGAACGCATTTAGAACACTAGCGCTACCAGTAAGTGAATACTGCTCGGATGCTTGGGCTCCAAGTAGGTCGGATTAAAGGATGACATTAAAGAAATTCAGAGGCAGGCTGCTAGATTTGTTACAGGTAGTTTCGATCAATACGCGAGTAATACGCAGGTGTTTCGTGAACTCAGATGGTATCACAATGAAATGAAAACCCTTAGTTGCTTACAGGCGTTGACATACGTCAACGGGGACAGACGAAAATGTGTGCCCCGACTGGGACTCGAACCCGGGATCTCCTGCTTACATGGTAGACGCTATATCCATCTGAGCCACCGATGACACAGAGGATAGTGCGACTGCAGGGACTTATCTCTGGCACGCATCCCGCGAAACCCACGTTCTCAACGTATTGTCCCGCACTACATTCGTAGTGCCCCCACCCATTATACTCATTACTCGCGTGCGTAGCCGATTCCCGTAAGAGTTCGGGCACTGTTTGTGCATCTGCGAAGAAGAAGAAGATGGTCAAGTGGCCGGTGAGCCTTAACTATATACACTCCTGCAAATGGAAAAAAGAACACATTGACACCGGTGTGTCAGACCCACCATACTTGCTCCGGACACTGCGAGAGGGCTGTACAAGCAATGATCACACGCGCGGCACAGCGGACACACCAGGAACCGCGGTGTTGGCCGTCGAATGGCGCTAGGTGCGCAGCATTTGTGCACCGCCGCCGTCAGTGTCAGCCAGTTTGCCGTGGCATACGGAGCTCCATCGCAGTCTTTAACACTGGTAGCATGCCGCGACAGCGTGGACGTGAACCGTATGTGCAGTTGACGGACTTTGAGCGAGGGCGTATAGTGGGCATGCGGGAGGCCGGGTGGACGTACCGCCGAATTGCTCAACACGTGGGGCGTGAGGTCTCCACAGTACATCGATGTTGTCGCCAGTGGTCGGCGGAAGGTGCACGTGCCCGTCGACCTGGGACCGGACCGCAGCGACGCACGGATACGCGCCAAGACCGTAGGATCCTACGCAGTGCCGTAGGGGACCGCACCGCCACTTCCCAGCAAATTAGGGACACTGTTGCTCCTGGGGTATCGGCGAGGACCATTCGCAACCGTCTCCATGAAGCTGGGCTACGGTCCCGCACACCGTTAGGCCGTCTTCCGCTCACGCCCCAACATCGTGCAGCCCGCCTCCAGTGGTGTCGCGACAGGCGTGAATGGAGGGACGAATGGAGACGTGTCGTCTTCAGCGATGAGAGTCGCTTCTGCCTTGGTGCCAATGATGGTCGTATGCGTGTTTGGCGCCGTGCAGGTGAGCGCCACAAACAGGACTGCATACGACCGAGGCACACAGGGCCAACACCCGGCATCATGGTGTGGGGAGCGATCTCCTACACTGGCCGCACAACACTGGTGATCGTCGAGGGGACACTGAATAGTGCACGGTATATCCAAACCGTCATCGAACCCATCGTTCTACCATTCCTAGACCGGCAAGGGAACTTGCTGTTCCAACAGGACAATGCACGTCCGCATGTATCCCGTGCCACCCAACGTGCTCTAGAAGGTGTAAGTCAACTACCCTGGCCAGCAAGATCTCCGGATCTGTCCCCCATTGAGCATGTTTGGGACTGGATGAAGCGTCGTCTCACGCGGTCTGCACGTCCAGCACGAACGCTGGTCCAACTGAGGCGCCAGGTGGAAATGGCATGGCAAGCCGTTCCACAGGACTACATCCAGCATCTCTACGATCGTCTCCATGGGAGAATAGCAGCCTGCATTGCTGCGAAAGGTGGATATACACTGTACTAGTGCCGACATTGTGCATGCTCTGTTGCCTGTGTCTATGTGCCTGTGGTTCTGTCAGTGTGATCATGTGATGTATCTGACCCCAGGAATGTGTCAATAAAGTTTCCCCTTCCTGGGACAATGAATTCACGGTGTTCTTATTTCAATTTCCAGGAGTGTATATACTAAGATGGTATCTGTTCTTGGCTCAGATGGATAGAGCGTCTGCCATGTAAGCAGGAGAACCCGGGTTTGAGTTCCGGTCGGGGCACACAGTTTCATCTGTATCTGTCCCCGTTGACGTATGTCAACGCCTGTAAGCAGCTAGGGTTTTCAATTGATTGTATTTTCATTCTATCGAGCTGCTTGGTCACCGTCTTAGTATATATCAAATGGTACCCTTGGAAGAAAGACGACATTCATTTCTGCGGAACACTGTTAAGAAAATTTAGAGAACTATCATTTGACGCTCGGTGCATAATGCTTCTACTCCCACCAACGCACATTTCATGTACGGAACACAAATATAGGATAAGAGAAATTAAAGCTCATACGGAGACATATAGATAACCGTTTTTCATAGCGAATGGAACAGGAAAAAAAGTGACTTGTAGCTGTACACACCACGGTGGGCTGCAGAGTACGTCTGCAGATGTAGATGCAGATACGTTTGTCATAAGCAGTGCTTTGGAGCTTGAAACACAGTTATTTCCTGTGCAGCCTTGTTTAATGCTACACGCACACCTGCCCGCCAAATGCGAGTCACTCTTTTCCTCAGAGAACTCAGTCACTGGCGGCTTCGCCTGCCGGCTTAGTGTGTCTGTGCATAGCTCTGCGCTGCATACCTTGATCTCTCACGAAACTTTGACATGTGGCAGCCAGTGAGGACACTGTCCACAGAATTCAATTAGGAGACGACATACTGGGGAGTAAAGCACTTACTCTTGCTTGCTTCAGCGCCACTCCGAATGCTAGCTGCTACTTCTCCATCAAATGGGTTTAAGATGAATTCATGTCTTGTGTGTTTCGAGATGGGTTCATTTAGAATGCCGTTACAAAAGAGTTGATGAGATAGCTGTTTGGTTCGTAGATTAGTATTCCATTTACATTATTGGAATTTTACGTAACATTCAAGCTACGCTAAATCGAACTAACTTCCCAATTTGCGTTTTTCATTCGTATTCAGGGGGAATAGTGTTCTTTGTACTACATTCGATTTTACCTGTACACGTGGAAATTCGTATCCACTTGTTGTACAACCAACCGTGTATGAAAGTAACTTATTGTACCTCTGTCTGTTTATCCCTCTCTAATCACGATAACCATCTCTGTATTTGCTATTGTGCAGACCTTTTATGTGATGATATAAATATGCAATTGTGAATCACAATAGTCAGATGGAGTGTATTCTTTCATGAGAGCGTGGATCTATGTTGTGCGTGTTCTTTTAATGGTGGAACTGAGGACTTATTGGAGGAAATCATCGTGCGTAAGCCCTCGGCCTGGAGAATCATTTACATTTATGCTCGTGTTTTTAAGCACCCAGATTATGCCCTCCCTTGTTTGTTCCTGATGTTTTGTGAAAGAGCCAGACATAGTTTCCTTGAAATTTTCTCTTTCAGCTTCCAACAGACTGCTACGTAATTTCTTTAGGACGCTGTTTTGGGTATATGGATATATTATTGTGTTTTTGACCAATTGTATGTGTCACTTTAAAAATAATAAGCCCAGTTTCTTCCTAATTACACTCAATATTTGAACTTGTGTGTCTTTTTCCCTCGACAAATTGAGTACTCAGCCACAATACTTATCACATCCAACGTTGAGATAGGAAACCCCATAAGTGAGAGTGCCACAACATGAACCAGCAACATCTCTTCCTCTTCTGAGGTGAAACTCGTTCGTTCATTACTTTTTTACTGCCTCTGGGTTCCTGCTCTCATTTCAAGAATTGAGGTGCGCCATGGAATTTCATATCTATAGCAACACAGGAGTGATTAGGTACTAGGCATAGGCCTACCTACCTTTTAGAAGCCTCACGGGCGCTAATACTCTTGATTTGATCTGGAGTACCTTGGACGAAGTCTGTTGTGTAGTTTCAATAAGCCCTTTATCCCAACTTACGAACATACTGTCGTGGTACTGTTTCTCGAAAGAAAAAGTAGGCTTTTAGACTGAAAAAATATGTGTACCAAACTCATTCTCCCAAAATTTACGCTACTCACGCTCCCAAAATTTACGCCGAACAGGTGTGCTAAACTGACTTCATGAGGCTATTATTTACATTTCTCCATATTACTAGAATTATGGATGCAGGCAAAAAATGTTATCGCAAATTAATCGTGGATGTATTGTTAACAAAAATCACACTTACCTTTGATTCTGGCACAATCACATATGTACTGGCATCAGAAGGTTTATAGAACTTAGCAACTCACTACTAAAACTGACTGGTAAATAACTTCGGAATGAATCGATAGTAGACCAGTATAACCACACACCATAAAACCGGCATCTCTTTTCAAATTTTCAAACTACGACCAATTATCAAATGTTAAACGTGTAAGAACGGAGCTGTAGCACATTTACCGCTTCATACTAAAGAAACCGCATTTTACGGAACATATTATCTCCAAACGAAATTTTAAAATGTATGTAACCAAATAACAAAAACAACATATTTCATTACGGCCCATCGCAAAACAAATATACTGTATACAACAAAAACAAATTATTTATCCCCAAAAGATACATATTCATCAACAACAAGGTACTCAACAATGCTGTTGGCAAACTTTGTGATTGTGAAAACGCCAGCACAATTACGTGTTGACTGAAAATAAAGTTGATTACACGTAGAAAACTCTTAAAACTAAGTGCTTCATCAGGAAACTACAATAACCTGTATCATTACAAGAATCACCAAATGCAAGTGTACTATCTGTCTGGGATTTAGTTTCAATCTGCAGTCTGACCTTGCTATAAAGGGGAAACTACTCCCTGAAGACCGATTTTTGTTGTGCTTGAACCTTTACTCTAATTGCCATAGAGCCATGGGCTTTGGTATTCGTCCTAATGTAACAAATAGAGAACTCAAATAATTTACGTCAATTTTGTTGTCCCTCTGGCCACTGTGTGTGTACCGTCGACTGCCTGAGACGATTTGCAAATTTCATCAATACCCTGATATTTTATTGTGCAACAGATAAGTGATATGGTTAGATTAGGTGGAGTGATAGCGCACATCAGACAAAGACAGATTACACATAAAATCTAACTAAATGTTACTTTTAATCTACAAGGACTTGACTCCTTTGTCTTACAGGGAAACATCTATGGAGGCAGGGATATATGCCGAGTGAGAAAAATTTCCATGTTGCTGATTAAAACTGATGTAATTATCAACAACCCACATGAAAGACATGAAATGATACCCAGCCAAATGCAAAATTATACAGTTTCTTACTTGCACGATTATCATGCTTAAATAATATCCCAGGCGAGTAATCCAGCAGTGTCGTTGCAATAAGCATAGGCTACATGGTGACTAAAAGAGAATGTTTCTTCCCCATCATCGTTGTACCACACAGGTGAAGGAGACTGACCCACAGTGTGACTGAAGTCTATGTCATAGCCTTCCCACTAAAATTAATAAATTCCTTAAATATAATTGTGTTTGAAAACCACTTTGCAAATTGGGTTTCATTCTGCATAAAGTCACTTATTCCACTCAACAGAAAAGTCTGTGTTACACCTTTAGTTTGGCCACTCACGGCAGTTAGGCCAGAATAAGGATTCTACGCCAGAAACGAAGAAACAACTTCAAATCCCACGATGAAACTCACGTAAATACACATCAAAACTACGAGCTGATCGCTGAAAGCGACGAGTAAGCAGTTGCAAACTTCATCCTTCTTCTACACAAGGCTCTTCACAGGAAATTAGGAATCCGCTTTTGTTGCAAGAAATTAATTCGTATTAACCTACTTACTCTCACAAACTCAAGACAATAATGCCTTTAAATAAATGTGGTAAGAGCCTCTATGAAGAAGGCGCCATCGGTGCTGGCACGTGGTGGGTGCTGAAATGAACAAGTAAAAACTCAAATTTAAAAATAGCTTGCGAAAATTAATGGAATCACTCCACAGTTCGAAATAAGAAGCCTTCCTGATTTATTTAGTGGAACCAATGAACCGATTTCCTGAGAAGGGGCAAGTGTCTGCCCTCACTAACTGAAATAGATATAGAATAACATTTTCAAAGGAACATTCTTACCAGCTGGACGATGGAACGCTGTTTTTTTTTTTTTTTTTTTTTTTTTTAAGGGAATGGGAAAGGATCTCAGCCTATAGTTCGGAGAGAAACAGCGGAAGCCCCTGACTTGAAATGAAACAAAGTTGTCAGATCTCTATGGAGACGGTTGTAAAGGTTGCCACAAGACTCGCATTAAGCGCAATAAGGTATTTTCTTTCCCACATCGACAGATTTGAATACATACACCCACACATTCATACTTGGAAAGCTAATTCTTGTCTATGGAGTGTATGAGAACAGGATGATTGTTGTTACACAAAATAAATATCTCTCACCATGCTAGTTCTCTTTCCAAAAGACTATAAACACATATAAAAATCATTTGTACAATATATAAACGTGGTTACCAAGCAATGTAACACGAGAGGAAATTGGAAGTGGAATTAGACAGTTCCTTTCAGTATCTATTAGATATGAGAAACGTCAGGCGAACACCAATATGATAGATACTGAAATAAGATAATATTAAATAAAGAAGTTCAATAGAGAAAAGGTGACTGGACCTAGCGGGATACCTGTAGAGCATTTGGAAGAGGTATCTCCTCTTCTAACAGTAGGGGCGTTCCATTTATTTGTGTAGTTGCCAAATCATGGCCTTTTGAATAAGTACCGCTGAACAGATCCACTAAACTACACTGAGGTAACAGAAGTATAGGATACCTTCTAATATCGTGTCGGACTTCCTTTTGCTCGACGCAATGAAGCAACTCGACGTGACATGGACACAATAAGTCGTTGGAAGCCCCTTGCAGAAATACTAAGCCATGCTGCTTCCACAGCAGGCCATAATCGCGAAAGTGTTGCCTGTGCAGGATTTTGTGCACGAACTCACCTCTCGATTATTTAATATTATCTTGAATGCCAGATGGAATTTGTATCGATCTTTGTGGGTACCCAAATCATTAGTTCGAACTCTCCAGAACGTTCTTCAAACCAGTCGCGACTAGTTTTGGCCTAGTGATATCGTTGTGAACATAAAGTCTATCAATGCAAATGGTCTCCAAGCAGACGCGTATAAAGATATAAATATTTTCAGTCAACGATCCGTTCAGTTGGACCAGAGGCTCCAGTACATTCCATGCAAACACAGGTAACACGATTATGGAGCCGCCATCAGATAGTATAGCTCTTCGTTGGCAACCTGGGCCTAGGACTTCGTGAGGTCTGTCCCACATCGAAAACTATCGTCGGCTCTTACCGCTGAAATCGTGACTCATCTGACCGGCCCACGGTTTTCCAGTCTTCTTGGGCCCAATCGATGTGGCCACGACACCAGGAGAGACACTGCCGGCCATTTCGTGCTCTGTTATCTAAGGCACTCACATCGGTCACTCGTTAGTCAGATTTCGCCGCGCTGTGCCAACGAATACGTTCGTCGTACGTCTGTCATTGATTCATGCAGTTACTTGACGTAGTGTAGCTTGTCCGTTAGCACTGACAACGCTGAGCAAATGTCTTCGGCCACTTTGTTGTCGGTGATGAGAGGTAATGCTCGAAATTTGGTATTCTCGGCGCATCTTGACGCTGTGAATCCCGGAATACTGATTTCCCTAATCACTTCCGACATGGAACGTCCAGCTACCATTCCGTGTTGAAAGTCTGTTAATTCCAGTCGTGCGGCCGTAATCAGCTCGGACACTTTGTCAGTGAACGGTGTTTGTACAAACTAAAGCTCCGTCAGTACACTACCATTATATACTTAACACCATCTGTATTCGTGCACATCGCTATAACATGTTTTTGTCACCTCACTGTATAAGATATTAGGAAGAGCATATGGAAGAAATAGCTCCTCTTCTAGCAGTGTACCATCGGAGCAGGATTTCACACTATCTGCGTATGCGAAATGTACCCGTAGAAAATGAAACTAGTGCTCTATTGAAGAGTTCCTGGCAAACAGAACACAGCTTGTCGATCTAAACGAAGAGAAACCTTCGATAGCACAATCAGCTTCGGGTGTAAGAGAATGTAATAACACCATTACTATTCACAGTATGTGTACACTTGACATTATAAAAAGCGGGCCACTCCTGCATTCCACTGTGTAGGGCGCACCAGACTGTATGTAACAAACGTAGCATACCTGTGTCGCAGGTCCTCTAATCCCTCTTCAGAACAATCATTTGACTATGAACATCTTTCTGAATCTGCTTAGTGTATTCATCTCTTAGCCTCCCTCTAAAATTTTTACCCTCCACGCTGCCCTCCAGTACTAAGTTGGTGATCCCTTGATGCCTCAGAGCATGTCCCACCAACCGATCCCTCCTTCTCGTCAAGTTGTGCCACAAATTTCTCTTCGCTTCAATTCTATTAAATACCTCCTCATTAGTTACGTGATCTACCCACCTAATCTTCAGCATTCTTCTGCAGCACCACATTTCGAAAGTTTCTCTTCTCTTCTTGTCTAAACTATTTATCGTCCGTGTTTCACTACCACACATAGCTACACTTCATACAAATACTTTCAGAAAGAACTTCCTGTCACTTGAATCCGTACTCGATGCTGACAAATTTCACCTTCTTCAGAAACGCTTTCCTTGCCATACCCAGTCAACATTTTGTCCTCTCTACTTCGACCAGCATCAGTTATTTTGCTTCCCAGATAGCAAAACTCATGTACTACTTTAAGTGTCTCATCTCCTAATCTCTCAGCATAACTTGATTTAATTCGACTACATCCCATTATCCTCATTTTGCTTTTGTTGATCGTATACCCTCCTTCAAGATACTGTCCATTCCGTTCATCTGCTCTTCCAGGTCCTTTGCTGTCTATAACAGTCGTCAGCAATCTTCAAAGTTTTTTTTTCTTCTTAGTGGATTTTAATTCCTACAGCAAATGTTTCTTTTGTTTCCTTTACTGCTTGCTCAGTATACAGATTGAATAATATCGGGTTTAGGCTACAACCCTACCTCACTCCCTTCCCAACCACTGCTTCCCTTTCATGTCCGTCGACTCTTATAACTGCCATCTGGTTTTTGTAGAAATTGTAAATAGCTTTCGCTCCCTGTGTTTTACCCCTGTCACCTTCAGAATTTGAGAGTATTCCAGCCAACATTGTCAAAATATTTCCCTAAGACTACAAATGCTAGATACGTAGGTTTGCCTTTCCTTAATCTATCTTCTAAGGTAAATCGTAGGGTCAGTATTGCCTCACGTGTTCCAACATTTCTGCGGAATAGAACCTGATATTCCCTGAGGTCAGCTTATACCAGTTTTTCAATTCGTCTGTAGAGATTACCGTTAGTATTTTGCAGCCGTGACTTATTAAACTGATAGTTTGGTAATTTTCACATCTGTCAACACCTGCTTTTTTTGAGATTGGATTAATTATATTCTTCTTGAAGCCTGAGGGTGTTTCGCCTGTCTCATACATCTTGCTCACCAGATGGTAGGGTTTTGTCAGGGATAGCTCTCCCAACGCTGTTAGTAGTTCTAATGGAATGTTGTCTACTCTCGGGGCCTTGTTTTGACTTAGCTCTTTTAGTGCTCTGTCAAACCCTTCACGCAGTATCGTATCTCCCATTTCATCTTCATCTACAACCTCTTCCATTCCCATAATATTGTCCTCAAGTACATCGCCCTTGTATAGACCCTCTATGTACTCCTTCCACCTTTCTGCTTTCCCTTCTTTTCTTAGAACTGGGTTTCCATCTGAGCTATTGATAATCATGCAAGTGGTTCTCTTTCCTCCAAAGGTCTCTTTAATATTCCTGTAGGCGCTATCTATCTCACCCCTAGTGAGATATGCCTCTACATCCATACATTTGTCCTCTAGCCATCCCTGATTAGCCATTTTGCACTTCCTGTCGATCTCATTTCGAGACGTTTGTATTCCTTTTTGCCTACTTCGTTTACTGCATTTTTATATTTTCTCCTTTCATCAATTAAATTCAATATTTCTACTGTTACCCAAGGATTTCTAACCCTCGTGTTTTCACCTACTTGATCCTTTGCTGGCTTCACTATTTCATCCCTCAAAACCACCCATTTTTCTTCTACTTCTTCCCCTCATTCCTGTCAATCGCTCCCTTATGTTCTCCCAGGAACTCTCTACAACCTCAGGCCCCATCTCCTTAAATTCCCACCTTTTTGTAGTTTCTTCATTTTTAATCTACAGTTCATAACCAACACATTGTAGTCAGAGTCCACATCTGCCTCTGGAAATGTCTTACAATTTAAAACTTGGTTCCAAAATCTGTGTCGTGGCGTTATATACTCTATGTGAAACCTTGTAGTATCTGCAGGTCTCTTCTATGCATGCAACATTCTTTCATGATTCTTGAACCAAGTGTTAGCTATGATTAAGTTATGCTCTGTGCAACATTCTACCAGGCAGCTTCCTCTTTCATTTCTTAGCTCCATTCCATATTCACCTGCTACGTTTCCTTCTCTTCCTTTTCCTACTATCGAATGCCAGTCACCCATGAGTATTAAATTTTCGTCTCCCGTCACTATCTGAATAATTACCTTTATCTCAGGATACATTTCATCAATCTCTTCGTCATCTGCAGAGCTAGTTGGCATATAAACTTGTACTACTGTGGTGGGCGAGGCGTTCGTGTCTATCGTGGCCCCAATAATGCGTTCACTATGCTTATTGTAGTAGCTTACCTTCACTCCTATTTTTTATTCATTATTAAACCTACTCGAGCATTACCCCTATTTGATTTTGTACTTACAACCTTGTATTCACCTCACCAGAAACCTTGTTCATCCTGCCACCGAACATCACTAATTTCCACTATATCTAACGTTAGCCGATCCATTTCCCTTTTTCAATTTTCTGACCAACCTGCCCGATTAAGGGATCTCAGATTCCACGTTCTGAACCGTAGAACACCAGTTTTCTTTCTCCTGATTACGACGTCCTCCTGAGTAGTCCCCGCCCGGAGATCCGAATGAGGGATTATTTTACCTCCGGAATATTTTACCCAAGAGAACATCATCATTTAACCATACAGTAAAGCTGCATGCCCTCGGGGAAAACTGTGGCTGTAGTTTCCCCGTGCTTTCAGCCGTTCGCAGTACCAGCACAGCAAGGCCGTTTAGGTTAGTGTTACAATGCCAGATCACTCAGTCATCCAGACCGTTGCCCCCGCAACTACAGCAAAGGCTGCTGCCCCACTTCAGGAGCCGGCCCCAGTGGCCGAGCGGTTCTAGGCGCTTCAGTCCGGAACCGCGCGACTGCTACGGTCGCAGTTTCGCATCCTGCCTCGGGCATGGATGTGTGTGATGTCCTTAGGTTAGGCAGGTTTAAGTAGTTCTAAGTTATAGGGGACTGATGACCTCAGATGTTGAGTCCCATAGTGCTCAGAGTCATGGGACAATTTGAACCTCTTCAGGAACCACACGTTTGTCTGGCCTCTCAACAGATACCCTTCCGTTGTGGTTGCACCTACGGTACGGCTATCTGCATCGCTGAGGCGCACAAGCCTCCCCACCAACGGCAAGGTCCATGGTTCAAACAAGCAGCGACTCCCGTCTCTGACAACCAAAACTAATCGAGCTCTGTTCCAGTTAGTAGCGAATGGATAAGCTGAAAGTTGATCTGGAACCACTACATAGTCCTTCGTTCTTTATATGTCGTTACTAGAGGTAATGTTTTGTTTGTAGCGCGTTGAGCTGCGCGGCCATCAGCGCCCGTACAAAGTCCAGATTTTTTAAACAGTCCAAGTCTACCACTTTCATAGATGACGATGGAGTGATGAGGACAACACAAATACCAACTCCCCGGTCAGAAAAATCCTCAATCCGGCCGGGAATCGAACCCGGGACCCCATTATCCAGAGGTAGCAATGCTAGCCACTAGAACACGAGCTGTGGACTGTATAGTTGAAGAGGGTATGTTTGTGGCTATTAAAAACTGGTGCCGCAGCAGGAATAAAACCTACATCTTAGTCTTACAAACTATCCGCAGTCCAATCAGTCCCGAATTTCACATGTTTTTGTCACAATTGTGTACGCAGCACACGCTACAAGAAATGTTGACTTACACTTGAGCTGCTGTTGTGAATAACCTATTCGTGCTCTAGTAGTCAACGTCATGCAGTGCGAATGTAAAGCCGTGATATCAACTCATCCTTTTCCTTTCTTTTTAAGCCGTATTCCGTCTGTCTGCTAAGAGCATCATCCTGACAGAAAGTCAGCCGCAGATGCGTTCATATTCTAATCAGCCAGGTACAGAAAAATCTTAACGAAACATGTTTGTGATGGGGCTCTGGTAGTGCCTGTAGTGATAAGACTAAGCGTCATCAACCAGCGGCCAGTGGGTACAGACTGGTGTCCACCCAATACTCGTTACGTGTCGGGCAAAGAGCCCTTGACCTCCTGCTGTCTTCTCCGCGCTCGAATTAGCAAGTAAAAAATTATGTAACGTTATTATAGCTCGTGCCAAGACAACTTGAATACTTCTCATTTTTGACGTTAAGATGTGCGTTGTTCGCTCATTAAAAAACAGAGTCTAGAATGGAGTAAAGTCTAACATTAGTGACATTGTGTTCTGTTTGTGTTTAATAAAATGGTGAAGGCAGTGGACGCATTTCGATAGATCTGTACAATGTGTGGAGACGTACAGGCGTTGATGAAGGACATTTCTCTCGTTTACTATTATGGTCAATTACAGCGTATCTGATAAGTGGCAGAAGATGTGGCAAGCCGCATTCCACTGCAACGAGTGGTTGAGGAACAACTTTGAAAGAGGCACTACCATCATAGCTCCTAGCTCAGGCAGGAAGAGAGTGAGCTCACAGCAGGAGGACAGGAAACTAGTGTCTAAGATAAAAGAAATTCCCTTTCTGAAAACGAAGCAGTAGCGGTCCGGCTCCAGTGACGCGATTTACCAAAGGCTGAGGGACGATGGACTGCCAGCAAGACGATACGCCGTGAAACAATAGCTCAGCAAAGACAATGTTTTATAGTGGCTGGTATTTGCGGAGCTCCATCTGAGTGCGTCGTGGGAAAACTGACGATAAGGTGTCTTCCACCAGTAACGATGGTCCAAGAGTCGTTTACAGATCGCAATGGTCTCACCATGGACGCAAATACGTAACCACGAAGAGAGAAAGAGGGCGGCTATCTGTTTTCGCCTGGGGATGGGTTTCTGCGAGAGGAGCTGGTATTCCTCACAGGACAGAAAGAACCCTCAACAGCGAGCAGTACGCCCACATGCTGGGAAATGTGTTTCCTCCGTCAGTGCGAATGCTGTATGGAGAAAGGGGCGTCATATTGCAAGAGGCCATTCTCTGGTTCATAAGCCTGCATTCGATCAGCTGCAATTCTCCAAGGTTGGGGTCAACATCGTAGACTGGCCGCCACGGGCTGCTGATACGAACTCTATAGAAAACATGTGTGCTGAGTTCGCCAGAACGTTAACAGAGGATCGGGCAAGAAACCAAATAACTACAACCGATGCTCTTTGTGACTGCGTTCTTGGAGCCTGAGAGGAAGTTACTTCTCCAGTCACGTCCGAAGGCTTAGATATTGTATACCAAGACGCATGACAGAAATAAAAAGTAATGAGAAATTTTGGATAAAATGTTACAGTCCTTGAAATGTCCACTGGAGATAGTATGCTCTATGACCGACGGATCACGACCATTTGGGTGATCACCAGTATGTATCACATGCTCGCTGGTTAATGGAGCTGAAATTGGTCGTACCACGACGGACACCCACGAGTCCTTTCACAAACATGTTTCCACAAGGTTTTTTAAGTTACTGGCTGATTTGAAAGTGAACCCATCGGTCTCTGACCTTCTGTCAGCCTGATGCTTTTAAAAGTCAGACGAAAAAGGTACACATCTCGCTACTGGTGAAAAAAACAATAAATAGTTCAAGTCTATTAGTAGGTATAAGACAATAGCTAAAGGCTCCGGATTCGAATTCCTGCCAGGAAAATTTAAGATCTTACATCTGACTGTGCTTAGTCAACATTTCATACAGGTACTGGAATTCTACTCCATCTCGATCAAAACTTAGCTTCATCGCGTTTCACACTTATGCTATGCATTTTGTTGCATACCTTTCGTTTCTACTTCTCAGGAGGTTCAAAATGGTTCAAATGGCTCTGAGCACTATGCGACTTAACTTCTGTGGCCATCAGTCACCTAGAACTTAGAACTAATTAAACCTAACTAACCTAAGGACATCACACCCATCCATGCCCGAGGCAGGATTCGAGCCTGCGACCGTAGCAGTCGCTCGGTTCCAGACTGTAGCGCCTAGAACCGCACTGCCACTCCGGCCGGCTTCTCAGGAGGCAATATAAGCTTCATTGGGTTTCCATTGCAGTGCTAGACGTATTCTCATTTATTTCCAGATTCAGTAATTCGGCCTTGTAAACTGGTAGTAGTGAACACTTCAACATTTTACGTCTCTTAATTCCTAGTCGAGTCTCGATCAGACGTGCAAGCTTTGCTTCGTTCACAGTGGGATCAAATGCGGATCACGATCAACAACTCGTCAAGTCATTTAGTGACTATGATAAGCCTGTTACTTATTGTAATGAATAATTTAGAAGCGTTAAGGACTGGCTGGTCCCTAATAGAGTGTTTTCTAATATTTGTTGTATGGATATATTAGTTTACATCTGGACTCACTACCATAATGAACAATGTTCTCTAGCGGACTCTTGTGGTAACCAATGTGTATGGTCAGACGACTATATATCACAGGGTTTCGGCGTGTAAAGGACCTGCGACGTGACTGCGTTACGTTGTTTTCGTTAAACACTGGCCCACTTCTATTGCTGCCAGGTGTATGTGATCTGGTGGAACACTTTTGAAGCCTCATTAGTGATGCAATGGTATACAGAGAAGTCGAAACGCTACAAAAATGTGACGAAGTGGGGGAATTCATGGAAAGGATCAATATTTGGTCCATGAGTAGCAGTTGTCCTTTTACATACAATTTTTAACGTATTTTGCTTTAAATATGCGAAAAGGCCCCTTAATATTTGATGACACGATAGTCGACCAATCACTGGAAACACCTGCTTAATGACTGGGAGGGTGCGTACGCAGTGATTTAAATTGGAACGATCACATTGAAACTAAACGTGGGAAAGGAAAATGCCAGACTGAGATTCAGTGGAAGTACCGTTAGAAGCTTAATCCATCCAAGAGCTCGGTACACACGAGAGTGGTATACAAAGTACTCTGAGCGACACATCGTACAGTGGCTTATGGAGTACAGATTTATTTGTAGATGTTAAGTCTTCATAAAATATAACTCGACATGAAATTACAGCCTCAGAAAAGATGAAGCCAATTTGGGAGAAACTTCTGCTGCTGGCGAATTGATTATAGTGAGTGATATACCGTCCTTTCTTTGCCTGGTATGCCGTGATTCTGATCAATGTCATAGTTCACAGTTTTTCTTGCTGTGTGTCGTTTCCAAAAGACGTTGTGTATTACCACCTGGCAAAGTCGTTCTTTGAGATGGTTGTTTCATCAAGAACTTGTGGTCACATTCTTTGTAAATTAGTCCGATAGCTATGCCTTATTGATAGTGTTACATCTATACGTTCCCTGCAGCTTCTCGTTACATTTACAAGGTGCGTGATATCCCGTATAAAAGAGAAATGGAATTATCTATCTGCAGAAATGCTCTGCACAATCGAGGACGGATGTATTACAGACATCTAGAATTCTTAGACATCCACACAATTCCGATCAATGCATCTAAAAGTCATCCAGCAACGAACAGCTCTCCACCAACAACAGACCAACTTACTAAGTGTGAAATCTTTCTTTAACGCCACAGCTCTCTTATAATCCTAGCAGCTGAAACTGCATTTCCTTACCAGAGCTGAATGGTTCAAATGGTTCAAATGGCTGTGAGCACTACGGGACCATCTGAGGTCACCAGTCCCCTAGAACTGAGAACTTCTTAAATCTAACGAACCTAAGGACATCACACACATCCATGCCGGAGGCAGGATTCGAACCTACGACCGTAGCGATCGCGCGGTTCCAGACTGAAGAGCCTAGAACCGCTCAGCCATACCGGCCGGCTCTTACCAGAGCATCAACACTAACGACACGATACTAACCAGTTGTATAGTAAAATTCTGTATTGCATAGATACACTATTATGTTGATCACTTCGCAAGGTAAGCATAAAACTGATGTTTAGGCGACTGGGCTAAGTGTGTCTGAGGCACATTCGCTTACTGACAGAAGGAATAGCACCCTTGTAAAGATAATGAGACAAAAAAGAATTACTCTTCAATTACTGCACTAATCACTCGAAAAACGATACGGAAATAATTTATCATAACGTGAAATACGAATGAATAACTGTAAGGAACTTGACACTGTAATTACAACTTTTTCCTGAAAGTACCACCCAAGATCTCATTGTACTCATGTGGAGTTCTCATCGAAAAACACAAGTACTCATATACAGGGTGGTCTATTGATAGCGACCGGACCAAATGTCTCACGAAATAAGCGTGAAAGAAAAAAAACTACAAAGAACGAAACTTGTCTAGCTTGAAGGGGGAAACCAGATGGCGCTATGGTTGGCCCGCTAGATGGCGCTGCCATAGGTCAAATGGATATCAACAGCGTTTTTTAAAATAGGAACACCCATTTTTTATTACATATTCGTGTAGTACGGTACGTAAAGAAATATAAATGTTTTAGTTAGACCACTTTTTTCGCTTTGTGACAGATGGCGCTGTAATAGTCACAAACGTATAAGTACGTGGTATCACGTAACATTCCGCCACTGTGGACGGTATTTGCTTCGTGATACACTACCTGTGTTAACATGGACCGTTTACTAATTGTGGAAAAGATCGATGTCGTGTTGATGTATGGCTATTGTGATCAAAATTCCCAACGGGTGTGTGCTATGTATACTACTCGGTATCGTGGACGACATCATCCAAGTGTCCGGACCGTTCGCCGGATAGTTACGTTATTTAAGGGAACAGGAAGTGTTCAGCCACATGTGAAACGTCAACCACGACCTGCATCAAATGATGATGCCCAAGTAGGTGTTTTAGGTGCTGTCGCGGCTAACCCGCACATCAGTAGCAGACAAACTGCGCGAGAATCGGGAATCTCAAAAACGTCGGTGTTGGGAATGCTACATTAACATCAATTGCACCCGTACCACATTTCTATGCACCAGGAATTGCATGGCGACGACTTTGAACGTCGTTTACAATTCTGCCACTGAGCACAATAGAAATTACGGGACGATGACAGATTTTTTGCACGCGTTCTATTTAGCGACGAAGCGTCACTCACCAACAGCGGTAACGTAAACCGGCGTAATATGCACTATTGGGAAGCGGAAAATCCACGAAGGCTGCGACAAGTGGAACATCAGCCACCTTGGTGGGTTAATGTATGGTGCGGCATTATGGGAGGGAGGATAATTGGTTCCGATTTTATCGATGGCAATCTAAACGGTGCAATGTATGCTGGTTTCCTACATGATGTTCTACCGATGTTACTAGAAGATGTTTCACTGCAGCACAGAATGGCGATGTACTTCCAACATGATGGATGTCCGGCACATAGCTCGCGTGCAGTTGAAGCGGTATTGAATAGCATATTTCATGACAGGTTGATTGGTCGTCGAAGTACCATACCATGTACCGCACGTTCACCGGATCTGAAGTCCCCGGATTTCTTTCTGTTGGGAAAGTTGAAGGATATTTGCTACCGTGATCCACCGACAACGCCTGACAACATGCGTCAGCGCATTGTCAATGCATGTGCGAACATTAGGGAAGGCGAACTACTCGCTGCTGAGAGGAATGTCGTTACATATATTACCAAATGCATTGAGGTTGACGGACATAATTTTGAGCATTTATTGCATAAATATGGTATTTACAGGTAATTACGCTGTAACAGCATGCGTTCTACGAAATGATAAACTCACAAAGGTACATGTACCACACTGAAACAACCGAAATAATATGTAAAAACGTGCCTACGTTCTATATTTTAATTTAAAAAACCTACTTGTTACCAACTGTTCGTCAAAAATTGTGAACCATATGTCTGTGATTATTACAGCGCCATCTACCACAAAGCGAAAAAAGTGGTCCAACTAAAACATTCATATTTCCTTACTTACTGCATGAATATGTAATAAAAAATGGGGGTTCTTATTTTAAAAAACGCAGTTGATATCCGTTTGACCTATGACAGCGCCATCTAGCGGGGCAACCATATGACCACCTGGTTTCCCCCTTCAAGCTAGACAAGTTTCGTTCTTTGTAGTTTTTGTTTTGACGCTTATCTCGTGAGATATTTGACCCGGTCACGATCAATGGACCACCCTGCATATATTGAAGTGACAGAAGCTATGGGATACCTCTTTTCCCGACATAGAGCATCAACTGGACGTGGAATGGACTGAGTGGACTGCCGGTGCAGCGTTTTGAGAAGGAACTGGCCACTCGATTATGTCACGTAAATGTTCGGAGGCGTTCATGTCGGGCGATGTGGGTGGCCAAATCATTCGCTCAATTCGTCGAGAATGTTCATCAAACCAGTCACGAAGAATTGTATCCCGGTTACTTGGCGCATTGTCATTCATAAAAATTACAACGTTCTTTGGGAACATGAAGTCCATGAATGGCTGCGGATGGTCTCCAAATGGACGAACATTTCCACCAAAGGACAAAGTTCAGTCCATGTAAACACAGCCCACACTGTTAAGGAGCCACCGCCAGCTGGCACAGTACCGTGTTGACGACTTGGGTCCATGGCTTCCTGAGGTCTGCACCACACTCTAACCCTTCTAACAGCTCTTACGATTTGAAATTGCGACTCATCTCACAAGGCTGAGGTTTTCTAGTCTTCTATGGTCCAGTCAATATGGTCACGAGCCCAGGAGAGGCGCTGCAGACATTGTCGTGCTGTTAGTAAAGGCACACGCGACGGTCGTCTACTGCCATAGCCATTATCGCCAAACTGTCCTAACGGATACGTTCTTCGTACGCCTCACTTTGATTTCTGCGATTAATTCACGCAGTGTTGCTTGTCTGACAACTCTTCCCAAACACTACTGCTCTTGGTAGTTACTGAGCGAGATGGCGCAGTGGTTAGCACACTGGGCTCGCATTCGGGAGGACGACGGTTCAATCCCGCGTCCAGCCATCCTGATTTAGGTTTCCCGTCATTTCCTTAAATCGCTCCAGGCAAATGCCGGGACGGTTCCTCTGAAAGGGCACGGCCGACTTCCTTCTCCGTCCTTCCCTAATCCAGACCGATGACCTCTATGTTTTGTCTCTTCCTGCAAACAACCCAACCCATCTTTGTAGTTAACTGTTGGCCGTCGGTCACGGCGTTGTCTGTGCTGAAACGTAATCCCGGAAATATAGCATTCTCGGAGCACTCTTTACACTGTAGATGCCGAAGTACTGAATTCCATAGTGATTTTCGTAATGTAATGTCCCATGCGTCTAGCTCCAATACTATTTCGCTTCCAGAGTATGATAATTCCCGTCATACAGTCATAATCACGCCGGATAGCTTTTAATCTGAATCACTTGAGTACAAATGACAGCTCCACATATGCACTACCCTTTCAAGCGATACCATTTGTATATGTTGTTATAGCTATGTCATTACCTTTGTCAAAAAATGGTTCAAATGGCTCTGAGCACTATGGGACTTAACATCTGAGGTCATCAGTCCCCTAGAACTTAGAACTACTTCAACCTAACTAACCTAAGGACATCACACACATCAATGCTCGAGGCGGGATTCGCACCTGCAACCGCAGCAGTCGCGCGGTTCCGGACTGAAGCGCCTAGAACCGCTCGTCCACCGCGGCCGGCTAACTTTTGTCACTTGAGTGTACATATACCATATTAATGCACATAAAAATGACATTCTGTAAACAACGCTGCTTGTAATTACTACACTAAATTAAATTCAACCGCGATATTGCTGTATGACACCTCATTTAAGTAATGACGAACAGACAAGTCAATGCAGGATTAGTGCATTGTAGTATAGGAACAATTCGTGTTAAGGGATGGTGAAGAATAGGGCCAATATTAACAAGGACATATTATATAAAGTAAATAAATAAATAAAATGAAATAAAATATTAATTATTAATTACGTATGATAGTGATTGGTTGTAATTAATATTTGCTTATCTGGCGAGTGGACGTTTAATTATTTGGTATCAGACGCTTGACAATGGCTTTTTCGTAAATGCAATGTTATTCGTAGTTGACCGTGAAATAAGACTCAAATAATCGGACTTCGTATTTAAATCGTTTCCAAGTACTGCTACGGTAGGTGCGGACTCAAAATCTCAATATTAGAATAATTTGCCAGCCATGTCAATACGTCGTACAGAGGTGACTGTCTATTAAACATAAAAAAGTTTACACAGTTAGTTAAATCAGATATATTCAACGAAGAAGCATACAGTTAAATAATTCAACTTAATTTCATAAATATAGAATCTTTACAGGGTCGAGTGCCTAGTGAGATTGCAACTCGCAGTGTTCTTATATAACATCAAATATGGCAGTGCACCAGTTAATAAAATATACGTGCTTCCCGCACCAGCTATTCTACTCGACCTACTTCTTCTTAATGAAACATAAGAGTGTCATAATTGTATTTTGTTTTCTCAGCGGCATAGCGCTGCAGTTCTGTGCCATAGGCTTTATTTATTTGTCAGAGATTAATTATTTAATTAAGATTTCGCGTTTCCGAGGAAACTCACGCACGGCATGCAAATGTGCCTTTATATTGCCCCCTGAATTGCGAGGCGAAAGGACACACCTGCAGGCGAGCGATTCACCCAAAGGCACAAGAAAATCTAAGTTATCTACAACTGTTTACATGACACATTATATAGTATATTATATACAAAATTTCAATGACGCGCGTGCGCCGTAAAAGTTCTTATGTTGGCAAAACAGAGTGCGTGCATGCGCAGAAGCGTCTATGTGACTCCCGCACTGTCGTTATATCGTAAATTTAGATCACGCGGCACAGTATTGCAGTTCGTATTATTCGTGTGCGCGCGCGTTTCTTAGTCGTTGCATAAAGAAAATATTCCACCATGATTACATATGTAGAGTACATTCTATGACAGGTAACTTAATTTTAAAATTACAATATTTGTTATAATACAATACAACTGTAGATTGTTGAATGTTCTTAGTTACACAGTATTGCATTGAAATGCTTCAAAGAAAAATGTCTTTTTGTTTCAGGTGTGTTGACTTATACACATCGTGTCGTTATTACAGTTTATATTCATCTGCTGCACAGTAATGTTTCACAGGTTAGTGTCGTCGTTGTAAAGTTTTTTGATGACAGGAACATCGCTGTGTAACAACGTAATTGATACATAAGCATGTCCATTTCCTATTTCCATTATAGTCGTTGTGATGCAGTTCGTTGTGACAACAAGCGTTGTTTATTACAGATTGTACGTGACCCGTCGAGTAATTGGTCCACATGCAGTTCGTTTTCAATATTCCGTGGGAGCTTGGTTGCAGAACCTCGGACGGCACATAGCTGGCGTCGATCCGTGGACAGTCCAGGTAAGTGTGTCCGTCACATTTCGAGAACATTCCATTCCCTGAAGTTCCTACCAAAATTCTTCCACTCGTCGTATTGTTTTCTGGACAGGCACGTTGTGACCATTTAATCCAGTTAACATCTTGAAGTTAGATACTGTAGTAATGTCACTAGACGATGCACTAATTATGCACTTCATATTTTCAGTTTTTTGCTAAATATATCTAACCTAAATGTTCGTAGTTACTTATCAAAGAAATTGTTCATCGCGTTTACAAAGGTACGATGCATGATGAATGTCATTAACAGTTACTTTCACATAGGTTTCTGCGTTGTTGCAGACTTAGTAATGTACGTTAATGTCCGTGAACAGTTGTTCACTATGCAATTTTTTTAAAAAGTTTTTCACATTTTGGCACTCGTTATCGTTCAAATTTTCACATAGTAACAGTTAAATTATGCATCATTTTCTTAAAAACATAAGTAATCATACATATACACTTCACATATTTTCTTAGCATAAACATAATACGCTTACACATAAACATGTTTACATCATCATTACATAGCTATAAATTATTACACTATGTCACATTTGATTACATGAATTGCAGATATTTACGCTCTCTTTAACGGTTTTGCTGGGATTTTATCGATCTTTTTTTTTTTTTTTTGTGATGTCATCTGAAATTAAGATAGGTTAGACACAACATTCATTACATCAGTAGGCAAGACCAGGCGTTTCCACTGCTCCATAAATGTTCAAAATAATAAGAGACGGAAAACTGTTAGATTCCTCGCGTTTTGTGCGTGTGTGTATAGTGTCTGTGTGGCCTTGGCTACTGGTAGATGCTTTTCTTGCTGAGAGATGTGCGTCTAATCTATTTCTCGAAGTAAAAGATCCCTTCACAGATGACGTCTGTAGGTTCGTCAGGTGTCAAACCAAGTCAGTGGTACCTACAGTCGCAAATGTTCCGTGAAAAATTAATATATCATTCACTGCTACGTAATCATAAATTTTACCTTAATATTCAGTCTTCTTCCCAGTGCCGCGGCGTTGAAAGAAAAGTTCTTCTGTCTTCAACTGCGTCACTGGAACAGCTGAAATGAGCATTTCTATACTACTTATTATCTATGTTGTAGCAAACAGAGTTATGCGAGTTGCTTAGCAATGTTTTCATGGCTATGACTTTGACATTATTTAGCATGAAATACTCTAAGATCTCGGTGTGCGTATAGCCAAATAATTTTGTTAGTTCTAGGATGTTGTAACAGATACACACCAGGATGCGGTATGTTAACAATAATATAAGGTCCTTCATATAGCAGACACCACTTAGCATTGCGTCGTTTGAGTGCTACAGATTTATGATGAGTACGAAGTAGTACGAGCATTCCTGCCTTGAAATTTTGTTTTCTTTTTATTATGTTTGTGTGATGTTTGTTTCGTATCTGTGCGTGACGTGTCAGTGTAGTCAATACTTCTCTTATTTTCTGTTCAGGTGTGATTTCCTTGTCTGACAACATAGGTAATGGCTCTATGATTTTCCAGTCTAACATTTGTTTTAGTTCTTGCCACACTGCAGGTCGTTGAGATAACGGTACGTTATATGTCTTATGGTAGAAGATCTTGTGAGGCTTAACTTCAATCCTGTACACATACGTGTTGATAACACCTAATCGTTTGGTAAAAACTTGTAAATATTTGGATAGCACTTCCTGTAGTTTCATACGTTCATGTACACTGAGAGCTGTAGCCTCATTTATCTTATGATCAAACAATGTTTTCAAGTCCATTAGCTCTGTGTCAGATGAGTGTGTGTGCGTGTCTTGAATGTCTCTGTCAAGTACTAACTGAACCTTGTACCCTGTACAGTGTTTGTCATGCTTTAGAGTTCTCCTGTCCAAATCAATAATAATTACACTGCCATTATGATTTAAAATACATTTACCTTTGGAGAAGTCTATAATGCAGTCCTTCTCGCTCATAATATCTAATTCTAATATGCAATTTGCCACAAGATTTTGTACAACCAGGAATGGCCATTGTACGGTTCCATTACTTATTTTAATGTTTACAAAAATTTGCTTCTTAACCCTACATGACTTATTACCTAGAGCAGTTGTTATTTTATAGTTTTGGGCGGAAAACTCAGGCACAGGCTCCAATTCACGCATATTTTTATAGAAATTAGAAGACAAAACGCTCACAGCTGCACCTGGTTCTAAGATAATAGCAATGGGAACCCCACCTACTACACCAGTAGTAGACGCTAAAACAATTTCATTTGTGTTTGAACGACATTGTGTACTGTCTTGCAAAAGTTCATCTGATATATTCTCATTGTGGTTGAATTTTATAAATAAAACAGGTAGTTTTTGTTTACAATTATTAGGCATATCAATATTTTGTAGATCGATGGTGGTGTCAAATAACTGATTAACATTGAAGTCGCCCCCCAAGAATTCTTCAGCCACGACCCGGGGCATAGAAGTGACTGTTTCTAGTTTGTTGGATTAGCATTTGTATTAGATACTGACACAGATTGAGGTTGTGTATCAGGTGTCACTTCTATTATATTCACATTCGTATATTGCTTGTTGTGATCTCCAAACTTTTCCAGTTGTTGTTGCTGTTGCGCATTATGACTTCCCTGTCGGACGTAAGGATTGCTCCAATTTTGTCCTGGTGGCTGCTGTGGTATAGCAGTGTTTGAATGAAAGTATTGATCGCTACGAGTCCAGCCTTGATGCCGTCTCAGCTCGTAGTTATTGTTATTTCTATTTGTTGTTATATTTGTATCCGTTGTTACTGTTGTTGTTGTTATTACCGCGGTGCCTTTTGTATGGATTGCCGCATGAAGTGTTATTACTGTTGTAACTGTTGTTTGTGTTGGAATACGTGTGTTGATTTTGATTTCCGTATTGAGACGGCATGTGAGTTTGCTGATTTTGCTGTACCACGTATCCAACTGTCGGCGAGCCAGAATTGAGTTGGCAAGCCTGCATGTTTTGCATACCACTAGTATAAACATTGTGGCTGCTGTTTTGCCGTGCCAAGCGCTGATCTTCTAGTAACATGTCAACCGAATCTAAAGCTGTTAAAAAATAATCTGGATCGTCATCCGGAATATGTAAGAGTTTTTCTTCAATGTTGAAAGGCAATTTGGCCTTCAACGCACGGAGTATATAACGTGTTGCGACTGGTTCGTCCAAAAAGTGTCCCATGTTCAAGTATTTTTCAAAATATCTGCGTAAGTTACCATTTTTACTGTTGAAAGTTTCAGGTTCTACAATTTGTCTTCTGAGTCGCTCCTGGACGGATTGCGACCAGAATTTGTTCAGAAAGGCACGCTCAAACTCACTGTACGTAGTACATACGTCAGCTTGACTGTATGCCCAGACAGCTGCATCACCTTGGATGAAACCGACAATATATTAAATCTTTTTCCGGTCACTCCAAGTGCGTGGAAATGCGTTGCTAAAAGATTTAAGAAAAATCACCGGATGAATGGTTCGTTTTTCTGGGATAAAAGTCTAAAATTGCCTGTGTTTTGTTAAGCTTTCTTCTTCCTTTGCATTATGATGTGGATTTGTTCCACTATATTTACTGTAATGTTGAGATGGCGAGTAATTACGATAATGTTGCTGTGGTTTACCATGATAATAGCTTGTGTTTGTGTTTGCACGACGTGGTATGCGTTGTTGTCGTGGTGTGTTTTGTTCTTGTGTGCTTGTTGTGTGCGGTATGTGTGCGTCATACTCGTATGTATATTGGTTTCTGAACGGTACATTTTCACTGATATTTTTGTTACATTCGGACTGTGGTTGATCGGTGAATTGTGTCATTGGTGCAGTGACAGACTGTACTGCGTCACTAATCAGCTGTTTGTTATTAGTGATGTATTCCGCTACGGAGTCGTGCACAGTTGTTGGTAAACTTTCACGTATGCATCTATCAAAATGTTTGTCTTTGTTCTCTACCCAATCATGAAATTCTTTATTAATATTTTGAAAATGCGCTGTGGCATCAGACTGTAATCTGTCAGTTAGGTGTTGTTCAACATCGTCAAATTTATTCTGCACGTCAGTAATTCGTTTTTAAAGGTTGTCATGTACTGAAGGATATATTTGAATTTTTACTTGTGTCTGTAAAAGTGCTACGTCATTTGTAGTCTTTTCTTGTATCGTATTAAGCTTGGAAAATTTCGTACTGAGTTCAGTCATCTGTTTGGTCAGTGTGGCGTCTATAAGTTCCACACGTTTACATAAAGTGTCATTACCTGTCTTGATTGCTATGAGGTCAGATTTAATTTCGTCATTTTGTGTCTTTAACTGTTCATTTTGTGTTTTTAAGGTTGCCATATTTTCTGCGGTTTGTTTCATTAGCATTTGTAACATGTTGGCCATGTTTACTGTTTGCAAGGTCACTGCCCCCGCCGCGTCATTAGACGTGACGTCATGTATTAACATGGCCTCTGACTGAGACTTCGAAATCTTTGTGGTGGACGGCATATTGTCAAAATTTCCGTTAACACTTGCGTCAATATTTGATGAATCGTCACTACCGGTTGCTGTCATAAAGTCATTTTCTAACATTTGTCTCTCGTCCGAGTCGGATTGCGTCTGAATAGTATGTCTTTGCTGTTCCATCTTTGCGTATTGTTTTCTAGTTATGACCGTGTTTCAAGAAAATAAAGTGTGACATTGGTTTTAAAATAAAATGCAGTTGAACATGAATCGCTCGTAGCAACAATGGCTGTTTGTTAATTTAAAAATGCAAACTGTGAATGGGATTATTGTTAATGGCTGCTGGCCATGTTACAACGTATCGTACAGAAGTCGGCCATATTGTACACTCGTGTATTGGTATTGTTGCAGAAGTTATTGTTTTAGGAAAAGCACTGAGAATGAAATTTATCACTGAAAACTGCTACGCGCGAAAGAAATACTTCAGAATCTACTGAAGAGCTAATACAGTGAATTATGCGTCTGGTCAAGCCTGCCAATGCAAAGATGCTGCGTCTTCTCTTATTTTGCTGGAAGCTTCGTTGCGTCTTCCCGCAAAATTTTAGAATTGGAAAATATCTTCAGATTTTTGTTATTTCTCATATATTTAAGTCCAGGTCCAGAAAGTTGGGTTTTCACATGAAACAGAGAGAACAATGTAACAAATGACAAAATTACAAGTCTGACACATAGTCGCCAATATAAAATAAATAAATAAGTAAAATAAAATATTAATTATTAATTATGTATGATAGTGATTGGTTGTAATTAATATTTGCTTCTCTGGAACGTGGACGTTTAATTATTTGGTATCAGACGCTTGACAATGGCTTTTTCGTAAATGCAATGTAACTCGTAGTTGACCGTGAAATAAGACTCAAATAATCGGACTTCGCCGGCCGAAATGGCCGTGCGGTTAAAGGCGCTGCAGTCTGGAACCGCAGGACCGCTACAGTCGCAGGTTCGAATCCTGCCTCGGGCATGGATGTTTGTGATGTCCTTAGGTTAGTTAGGTTTAACTAGTTCTAAGTTCTAGGGGACTAATGACCTCAGCAGTTGAGTCCCATAGTTCTCAGAGCCATTTGAACCATTTAATCGGACTTCCTGTTTAAATCGTTTCCAAAGACTGCTGCGGTAGGTGC
This sequence comes from Schistocerca serialis cubense, assembly GCF_023864345.2. NCBI lineage: Eukaryota > Metazoa > Arthropoda > Insecta > Orthoptera > Acrididae > Schistocerca > Schistocerca serialis. The sequence goes on from NC_064641.1 coordinate 424,043,994, forward strand.
GGACTCAAAATCTCAATGTTAGAATAATTTGCCAGCCATGTCAATACGTCGTACAGAGGTGACTGTCTACTAAACATAAAAAAGTTTACACAGTTACTTAAATCAGATATATTCAACGAATAAGCCTGCAATTAAATAATTCAACTTACTTTCATAAATATAGAATCTTTACAGGGTCGAGTGCCTAGTGAGATTGCAACTCGCAGTGTTCTTATATAACATCAAATATGGCAGTGTACCAGTTAATAAAATATACGTGCTTCCCGCACCAGCTATTCTACTCGACCTACTTCTTCTTAATGAAACATAAGAGTGTCATAATTGTATTTTGTTTTATCAGCGGCATAGCGCTGCAGTTCTGTGCCATAGGCTTTATTTATTTGTCAGAGATTAATTATTTAATTAAGATTTCGCGTTTCCGAGGAAACTCACGCACAGCATGCAAATGTGCCTTTATAATTACCAGCGCGAAAGTTCTGCAGAGTCGCAGTCAGCGCCTTACTGTCTCGAACGATTGAATCCTGGTATCGAAGAAACGTTTACGTCTGCATGTATATCACCGTACATCAGTGACTGCAGATAGTAGTCCCATCATAACTTCTATCAAACACCATGTACATACGTCAGCGAAGTTTCACAGTCGCTGAATGCTCATGTGGAGCGTTCGCTTACCGTGTTTTCATATCACTAGCTACCTCTAGCTGCAATAAAAATTGCTATTCGGGTACTTCCTTGAAGTATCCTTGGCATGATTTCTGACACATGTAATATTTCTTTATATTATTTTGTTATCAACGTGTTGGTTATTCAATGTGACGTGTACCAAACTCTAAGACACACGTTTCATAGTTACAAATGTGAACGCCTACGTTATTAATGCTACAATAGTCAGCAGCGTGCTGTAAATGTGTAGAAACTGCTTGTAACTCTAAGTTCTTAGGAACAAAATTCAAGAGAAAACAAATTTTTACGTACACATCTGTTTCATTTGGCAACACATACAGATCGCTAATTGCTCTAGAAGGCAGAAAGCTATTTACACATCGTTAGCTGTGTTATGCTGGTGCCCGGAAATACGAAACTCTAACGGAAGTTGCTGTAATTTCATTTAATCGTGTGTAAACAGCGGACATCTGCATGAGAGCAGAGCAACAAGCGATGCTGTGGCAGCGAAAGCAGACAGCCGGGACACAGAACGTCGTCGGACAGTGCCGTGGCGTCGCTTACTGGATAGAACCGGTCAGCGGATCCTGTTAACGGCTGAGTTAGTCGCAGTTTCGTACTCGCTCTCTCTCGGATAATACCAAGTACTGTCGTAGGAGGTGGTAGGAGGTGGCGAGAGATTGGGAGGGTGGCCGCATGGAAATGAGAGTGCCTTCACTCGATCGGAGCACCGACAGCCAGGGGGTGGAGTTAACTGGCGAGCAAATCAGGCATCGACTCGCGCGTTCCCTCCGATAATCTGCGGCACTGTTACAGGAGGCGAGGAGCTAATCGATGGAGTCGTTGTTTTAGCGGACGGACGTTGATGATCTGTGTTCTGGTGTACCAGTACTTTGTGTTGTAGCGAAGAACAGATACACTGCACATCTGGGAGCTCTTCTTCCAAACGCCTTTCATATGAGAACACAATATTGTGCATGTGTGTGCGCGCACGCTCGCGTGTATATGTCTCTTACACAAGATCATCTGATATACAGAACGATGAAACTCATATCGTCAAACTGGCGTAAGTAATCAGGTTTTTAAAAAAATATTTTTATTCAGAAGTATCGTGATTGTACCTCACGAACTTATTACAATTACGGGCTTAGATTTTTTTGGGTAAAGATTAAGAAGAAGAGAAAAGACTGCAAGCTAAGTCACAGTTAAATGTGAAACTTAAAAAAGAAAAGATCAGGGGTGAAAAATCAAAATATACCCAGTACCTTGATGCATTTGTAAACGTTAACTCACGTCTAAGTAGCCTTGATCATACTGTTGGCACCATTTGGCTAAGGCTGAACGCAATGTTCATTTGGTTCATACAGTGCCAGAATTTCGCAGTGAATTTTTTTTGCAGTTTACTCTTGTTTCCCCTCAGGAATCGTACTGTCCCGCGTACTTCAGTTTTGGAGTACGTTCCCAATTACTGCTGCTCCATTTCGGCCGCACACTTTGATGCACCATACTGGAATAGAACTTTGTCTGCAGGAAATCCGGAACATGACTGTCTTCTGACAATGCGTCACGCGGGCCGATATGGCCTTAAGTACAAATTTTTTTTTTTTTTTGTGATTACAAATCTGTTAGCCTTATATCATACATCGGCATTTTTCACGGTGTGTGTAGATATCAAAGGATAGGCGTAAAACTTAGAATCTTATTCACTTATAATAGCAACAAAGATGAGTTGTTAATTTATGAACTAAGTCTGATTTATTGACGGACAGTAGTCCTACTTTTTCAGTTACTTGCTTCCCGACAGTGTTCCGTTCTCTCTTTAAATTTGCACGCCCAGAAAGCAGGAGGTTAGTAGTTCAGTCTCCTCCAATATATATGCAATAAGCTTCTTGAGTTATTTAGAATCGTCTATAACAGGTTTTCAGTTTTTCGTGCCAGTTAATTTGGCTGTTAAGTCCGACGATAGTGGTAGCTTAATTAATTGCGGTGCACCGCAAAAAAATACGGTTTTCCCCCTCTGTTTTCAGTTCGTTGCCTTTCAGTCTTTGTTTCCGAACTCTTCTCTACATTTTTTCTTTATTGCTCTTCCAAGTATTTTGCTGCAGCTCTCTTTTCTGTGTTCGGGAAACAGAATAAACAAGTTGATGAAAACTAAGACTTTTCTATATATAAAAGCCAATGTGCCGACTGATTGACTAACACACTCACTGGCTCATCATAGCCCAACCGAGACCACTAAGAACAAAAATTTGAAATTTGGAGAGGGTGTGTATCTTATACTGTAGCTATCGTTGACGAAGGGATCGTTCGAAATTCCACTTCTAAGGGGTGAAATAGGAGATAAATGGCTTTTTGAAAATATGTCTCTACTAAAGCAATTTTGAATATAGAACTAAAAAAATTTGTATTTGATTTCTCTATCACAAATAAAAAACACATGCATCTGTTCCAACATTTTTGGAAATTCAACCATTAATGGGGATAATAGTAGGTGACCATTGGTTTGGAAATAAATCATCATTAAAAGAAACTACTAAATTATTTATAAAGCTACTTCAATGAAAACTGGTATTTGACTTATTGGTTAGAAATAAAAGAAAATACATATTTAAGTAGTTTTGTAAATTCAGTAACCTAAGGGAGTTAAATAGGCAATGAGAAGTATTGTGAATTTATTTCATTATTAAAACATTTTTGAAGCTAAAGCTACGAAAATTTGTGTTTGTGTTCTGTGTTCGAAATTATAAAATACGTGTTTCACTGCTTTTAGCGGGAAAAATAGGGGTGAACATTTTTTAGAAAATATGTCGTTACATTGAAAAAGAATTTAAAGATAACGCTATGAAAATTGGTGGTAGTGGTAAGTTCCTGCGGGACCAAACTGCTGAGGTCATCGGTCCCTAGGCCTACACTCTACTTAATATAACTTAAACTAAATTACGCCTCAGACAACACACACACACACATAGATACACACACCCACGCCCGCGGGAGGACTCGAACTCCCGACGGGGCCGAGCCGTTGTTATGAAAATTGGTATTTCACTTTTGGTTGGATATTAAGAAATACATGTTTGGAGATGAATGTTCCTGTGGGAACATCACCACAGGGATGCCAAATCCACGATTAAGAAAAACCTTGGACTACCAGAATTATTTCCTTGATCAGAAGTACATTTGGAAAAGACCATGCTTCTATGGCTTTCATTAACGTCAAAAATTCATAAGGCGATGCAGATTGTGAACAACATTAAAATTTGATCAAAGAAAAATAAATAAAATCTATACAGACCACACAGACTATTGAGTTGAAGTGTGGGATTTTTCATTTCTTGAAATATAATCATAATGGTGGATTTGGAAAGAAACTGAGATAAACGATTACTGCCAGTATGTGTACCACTTACCGATAAAGAGAAACTAACGCGTTTGTTCACGACTGTAATTAGAGAGCATGCCTGTAATGTTGTTGTTGTGGTCTTCAGTCCAAAGACTTCTTTGATGCAGCTCTCTGTGCTACTCTATCCTGCACAAGCCTGCAACCTACATCCCTCCGAATGTGCCTACTGTATTCATCTGTATTTTGTATTCATCTGTTGGCACTGAAAGACTATCCCGGAATCCCGAATCCGGTAGCAATGGCATGTCGCCTATTTAACGGCTTTCAAGGACAACAACAAATTGATCTTCATTCTTTCGAGTAACTGTTGGCGGAATTAAAAACTACTCACTAAGAGGTATAATGTTATGTTAAAAGCTACACACAATAAACATTAGAGGTACAGCCTTTGTGTTTATCTTGAGATAACGTAACCAACGGGATGCCAGTAACCAGACTATATTCATCGAATCTTTGACAATGAGAGCACTTAATGGCTTTCAAAAAATTTTACATATAAATTAGAAAACCTTACGTGACTCTTTTCGCTAACACCGAGCAAATTGATGAAACGAAAACAATGTTTATCACTTACTATATTTTCACAGTTCATGGAATGAAACTCCAGCATCTGACACGATGTTTTAATTTATTACTAGCAACTCTGTTCGTAGCTCAGTTTGTAGGCAGTTTCGACATAGACTGTATCACCGAATTTACGTACAAAATTAGATCACTGTACGGTAAATACTTCAAACGTATGACGTCATCGACATCTCTGAGTCCTAGAGGATCTGCTCACTATATATATCTATTGCAACAGAATCACATATAATCTGAACTGATATAGATGCGTCAAGACAACTATCTTACGCTTAAAACCGGGCGCACTGAAGCCTTAATATCAAGCAAGGCGTTTCAATTTATTACCTCTTTACTACCAACTCTATTAGCAACACACTTTGCAGTCAGGTCCAACATATGTCAACGAATGTAACTGTAAATGTGTATTAATGTACGAATCACAGTTCAGGAGACATGACGTCATAAACAGCGAGACTCAAAGCCTTAGTTTTCCCGAAAATGGAGAGCAAATTATCCACACTACGTACAGTCGTGGACAAAACGAGCGAGACCCCTCGCCTTTTCGTTATGCTGAGCTTTAAAGTCTGCTGCACAGCATAACAGGCAAGGCGACGAAATACTACCAACATACTATGCACAAGCGTGAAACGGAAAAACTATCCGAACTTTGTCAGAGTGTTTTCAACCATGTGTAAGACTATATTAATGTTGATTAGTGTGTTAAACACAACACGTAAATATAAGATGTAAATAAAAGAAGAAAAGTTATGCTGAGCTTTAAAGTCTGCTGCACAGCATAACAGGCAAGGCGACGAAATACTACCAACATACTATGCACAAGCGTGAAACGGAAAAACTATCCGAACTTTGTCAGAGTGTTTTCAACCATGTGTAAGACTATATTAATGTTGATTAGTGTGTTAAACACAACACGTAAATATAAGATGTAAATAAAAGAAGAAACGCTAATTAGTATGAACTGTACTAATAAAGATGAATTTCAGTTTATCGAGATAACATGTTATAGTAAGACAAAGTACCCCATATCGTTACGAATTAGGAAAATATTATGCGCAATCGGCCTCGAAACGGTCTGTGTCAACATTCAGACCAGTCGTACTGGATTACTGAAGCTGACATACCATGAAAGTGTCCAAATTTAGCAATGCGTGAAGATTCATAACGACATTCGGTTAAAAATCATTCAGTGCCACACATAAGTCAATTCAATAATTGACAGAAACGGAAAAAGTAGGCAGTAACAACTATGAAATTCTATAAGTTTCATATTGACATCCACAGCTGAAATTGATTTTTGTTAGTACAGTTCACAGAATTGGCGTTTCTTCTTTCATTTATGCCTTATATTTCCGTGTTGTGTTTAACACACTAATCAACATTAATATAGTCTTACACACGATTGAAAACAGTCTGACAAATTTCGGATGGTTTGTCAATTTCACGCCTGCGCATAGTATGTTGGTAGCACTTCGTCGCATGCCTGTTATGTTGTGTAGCAGACTTAAAGCTGTGCGCATCAGCATAACGAAAAGGCGATGGGTCTCGCTCGTTTTGTTCACGACTGTACATCCAGTGTTTCATGACGAGCGCACTGAGGGACTTCGAACAAACTTTAAGCGTAATTTCAGATTTTTTCGAACCTTCTTAATCTCTCTTACATGCCTAACGTCAAATAATCAAAATATTAATAACCATAAAATAATCAGACTTTTGCAACTGTTCTATATATGGGAGTTGTATTCTTTAATGAATCTAGGATTAACTCGTAAATTTTCATATGAACTAACAATAATTAAAACACTGTTATTGAAGACACACACAAGTATGTTGTCGGCAAAGGGCAATGAAATATAAGAGTAGTACTGAAAGACAAATGTCTCGAAGTAGCCACCAGGGTTAGCAGTCTTCCGGCAGGCTCTAGTTTGCTTGTCTTCTTTTCAGGTGGCGTTTTGAGACGACAAGGTGTAGGTGTGTCGGGAGCAACGTCCCTGCCACGCCATACGCCCCCACAGCTGACAGCTCCCACGTCATTTGGTCTAGTCGGGTCAATAACCAGCGATCTTCTTCTAAGGAAGACGATCCAGCTAACACACTGAGCAAAGCGTATTACCAGGAAACGCACCCCTAAAAAATATGAAAATAAAAGTGTTGGTTAAATTCAATGTGTTCATTTAAAATCTGGCCACGATTCCACTTTTTTCTACTGAAAATCTCCAATCCCATTGACGTCTTGCGAAACCTATACCGCACCAAAATACACACACACACACACACACACACACACACACACACACACACACACACTAACGCACACACAAATGCATACACGAACAGATCACAGATACTTCAATAATTGCACTCGGAAGTTAGGCAATAACATTCGATCTTTGGCAAAAACATTCGACAGTCAGCAACAGAAACCAAAATATTGCACTGAAACAAGCGTTCAGTTCATAGTGCTGTGGAATGTGGAAAAAAAACCGCAAATTTGCATTCATAAGAAGAACAACAACACCAAAAATGCAACAGGAGCGTAATATGTAAGAAATTGTCCACGCAACCTGTACGTACAGTTCAAATCATTACTACTTAATAGGAAATATCAACCACCAGAACTGTTTATAACCTATAGGCACTGTGACAAAAATGTAACTTAAATAGCTAACATATGTACATATTCCAGGCCACTGATGATGCCTTGCAGAAAGTAAAGACGAAACGCATATGGTACTAAAATTCTGTTTTATTCAGTTGCTGTCAGACGGTCCATAACTAAAAATTATCGATATACCGTGAAATTACACGCAACTGAGGAAGACAGGACTACAAAAGTTGAAGATGCCAATACAGCAATGTCAAGCATTCCCTGTCAACGTGCACAACAGGTTCAAGAAAATACATCTAAGACTCCATAAGACGATACAACACATAAAATTCAACAAAACATGCAAAAAGAACGATTTAATTTCAAGTTAGATCAATGTAAAGGTTAAAAACAGTTCTACAGTGGCACAAAAGTCGAAATCATTTGCAGAACGATATTGGTTACTACATGAAATTAAGATACTCTATTCGAAAAAACAGCACCTAAACATTAATGCTCTATGAGACTCATCTAGAATTGGCAAAAAACGTAGGAAACGCCACAGTTTTCATGACACTAGTACAAATAACTGAACACAACACGTACACAGCAATGAAACATTTACAAAACAAACATCAAAAGAAGACAATGAAAGTAACAGTAAAAAAGACGCAAAAATACATTTACATTTTAAATGTGAAATCAAATGAACACCAACACACATTCCATCCACGTTTAGTAAACCTAACAGAGACAGAACTACACGAAAATGTAAAAATGCTCTGGGAAAAAGGTTTGAAACACTGCACCAATAGCAAAGTGAACAATCAATACATAGAAAATCTCATAGTAGAAACTGAACATATCCTTACACGTGAAGAACAACAAAATAATTGTGAAATAAAATATAGGACTGACAAGAGGACTAGTAAAAGCATTAATAAAAGGTATAATAAAACAAACACAGCAGACACACAATAAGAACAACCAAACAGAAGCAGCCACTATGAAAAGAATAAATCGAAAGTTAACAAACGATAACATATTAATAACAAGAGCAGAGAAGGGAAATGTAACAGTACTCATGGTTAAAGAGCAATACATCACAAAAACCAAGGAATACATAAACACCAATGCCATACAAAAACTGAAGTCAGATCCAACTACACGATTCCAGGCAATCGGGAAACGAACACTGAGAAACATTGAACACACACTCATTGACAAACAGAAACACTACATATCACAGAAAAACCCACAAGCACCAACACTCCGCAGTCAACCGAAAGTACACAAAGACGGAATGCTAATGAGAGCTGTTATCAACTTCAAGAAAGCCCCAACATACCACATAGCCGAACACCTCCAAAAGCTAGTTACAAAACACTACAAAGTAGAAAACAACAGAACAGTGATAAGCACAGGAAACCTAATAGAAAACATACAGAACATACAGGCACCACTCACATCAACACTGATTTCATTCGTTATAGGAAATATGTAGACCTCTATCCCTGTCACAGAAACAATAGAAATCAGGAACACTAGCAAACATTTTCATCAGTCACCTAGAAAATCAGGTATTAGAAAGGATAACCACTAATGAAAGTTTCAAAATCATATATTGGTACAGAAACGTGGATGACATTATTTGTCTGATAGATGAGCCAAGTGAAAAAATAGATGACCTCCATTCGGAAATAGACAAAGCTCATCAGAACATAAAATTCACACTTGAAAAAGAAAATCAAATAAATTTTCTTGACATTACAATAAAAAAGAAAACGGCAAACATACATTTAACATCTTTAGAAAACCAACAGCCACACATCCAACCACTCCCACAGCCAGAAACTTGCAGCACTAAGACACATGTTACATAGATTAAACAGAATCCCACCCTGCAAGAGAAACTATGAACAAGAAATTAGTACAATCATACAAATAGCTAGGATCAACAGGTATGACACACAAGTGGTACACAGGCTCAATCAAAAAATAAAAACACAAGTACAAAACAGACACAACATTTCCAGAATACAACAGAACTCACAAGCTGAAAACTCATAAACACACTCAACAAACACACACGATGACAACACCACACAGGAAAGTTCCAGATGGTACACCATGACCTGCACACATAAACTAGCACACAGAGTTGCAAACATCCTAAAGAGACAGGGCTTAAAAATAGGGTATAAACCTGGGCAAACCTCCAATCACACCTAAGCCAGCCAGCTACCAAGAGGAACAAATTCCAACAATCAGGAATATACAAACTTGAATGTCAAAGTTGTGATGCAGTGTACATAGGCATGACATGCAGGAATTTTGAGATAAGATACAAAGAACATATCAGATGTTGGAAGTATGAAACAAACCATTCCACATTTGCAGAGCATTTAAAACACAATAACCATCATCCTACAAACATGGAACAAGAAATGAAAATAATGAGAATAAGCAACCATGACAAACATCTTATACAAATGCAAGAAACTTCCATATCCAGGAAAGCCATAGCAGGAAACAAACATGTGATAAATGAACAAACACACATCAGCAAAGGCTCCCTACTACACTTAATAAAGGAAATGATACATAAAACAGAAAAACTCTTCCCCACACCATCTGGACACACACACAGACAGCCCACAAAAAAAGTACCACACCAAAATACACACACACACACACACACACACACACACACACACACACACAAATGCATACACGAACAGATCACAGACACTTCAATAATTACACTCGAAACTTTGGCAATAACATTCAATCTTTGGCAAAATCATTTGACAGTCGGCAACAGAAACCAAAATATTGCACTGAAACAAGCGTTCAGTTCATAGTGCTGTGGAATGTGGGAAAAACAGCAAATTGGCATTCATAAGAAGAAGAACAACACCAAAAGTGCAACAAGAGCGTAATATGTAAGAAATTGTCCACGCAACCTGTAAGTACAGTTCAAATCATTACTACTTAATAGGAAATACCAACCTCCAGAACTTTATAACCTATAGGCACAGTGACAAAAATGTGAATTAAATAGCTAACATATGTACATATTCCAGGCCACTGATGATGCCTTGCAGAAAATAAAGGTGAAACGCGTATGGCACTAAAATTGTGTTTTATTCAGTTGCTGTCAGACGGTCCATAACTAAAAATTATCGATATACCGTGATATTACACGCAACTGAGGAAGACAGGACTACAAAAGTTGAACATGTGAAATATTTATTTGAAAGCATTCTTATTTGTCTTCGGCGTTATATATTTTACTTATTTTTGAGCAATTGCTGTTATATCAACCATCGTCAACTGAAAGCAAAAGTATATCTTTTGGTCTAAAAATGCATTTTTGGTAGTCTTTCGTGTATCAAATACAACAATGCCAAAACATGGAATGGTTCCATTCGCAGAAAATGCTATCGCAGTGAGGGACACGGACTTCAGAGTGTGATATAGAGCCTTAATACTTGTACCTATCGAGATACTGAAGCAAGCATAATTTTTAAACACGTAATTTGGAACATGAAATACTTTTTTAATTGTATACAAAGGCACACGAAAAGACGAGCACAGTGATCAAATGCTTGTTAATTCTGAATTTGAAACTGTTCCAACGAGAATCTGAGAAGTATTCCAAAATCGAAAGAAAAGTTGTGTGGATTCAGATATTGCGTTTTAAACGCACTCTTGGCGGGCTACTTCGTTGTATCAAGCCTTTCTCTTTGATTTTCTTCCCTGCAGAACTAACAGGAACTCTTTTGTCCATCGGTAGGTCTTTTCTGATTCGATGCAGGCAGACATGTACACCGATGAGGAGAAGTTAGTCATGCTACTCTTAGACGGCGCATATTAAAGAAATGCTGTCAAATGAAGTGGCGGTATAGGTGTGTCCATCCTAATTGTCGCTGTCCTTCACGCCAAGCACTTGCACGAATATTATAGCACCAGTGCGGACTGCCACCTTCAACGTCAAACAAAGGGCGAGGTCACACATTCCAACTGACAGAGCACACGAAGAATGTGTCCTGGCTACGACACTCACGTAGGTCAACTTTGCAGTGCCTACGACACGAAATTACGTTTTTCCAACGTGTGCCTTCTACTGGCGAAGCAACGTTTAAAAACCACGGTAATGTAAATTTACGTAACATGCACTACTGAGAAGCAGAAAATCCACACTGCCTTCGTTCTGGAGCGTTATCAGAAGGACCAAGAGTGTAAACATAACGTGCGATATTACGGGAGATTTCATTGTAGGGCCTTACTTCACCCGAGGGGTGTTAAATAGAAATAAATATACATACTTCCTTACGAATATTCTATTTGTTCATGTAGAAGAAGTACCTTTGTATAAGCTACAGTGTGTATGCTTCCAACACGACGGTTGCCCAGCGCACTCTTCCCACGTTGCATCACAAATGTTGGATGAAATGTTTCCTGACACCTTGACAAGACGGAATGCTGCAGTCCAATGGCCGTCAGCTAGCGTGATTACAATCCTCTTGATTTTGTTTGTGTATAGGGAGCACTGGAAGATGCAGTCTTTCATGAAGCCCCAGCTACGCAAGACGACATGCGCCGTCGGATTGCCACTGCATGCGACGGCATATTATCCAATGTACTTTTCATCTGTGGATTTATCTCTGGAACGGCGACTACACATGTAGCTTGCAGTCGATGATAAACAATTTGAACATATGCCTAAGTGAGTCTATAACTACGTTTCGTTGAGAAAAGTATTTGTTTGATGGGTGACATGTCGTCAGTTACTTTGAATAAAATGTTTAGTTTTTTTAAAGTGCATACCATGTCATTATAATTAGAGTAGCATCGAGAACACATTCGTCCGACAGCAGGTGTTTTCCATTGAGGATTATTCAGGCGTCTCCCGGGTTGGGGTTTGACATGTAAGTACTAATGGAGAGAATTTACAAGGAAAACTGCCTGACTTACTTGTGGTTGTTTCCACAAAAATCAGGAAACGTACGTACATTTGAAGTGCTTTTCCTCACATCTGATGAGCCAGAAGCTAGCATATGCCTTTGTTATCTATATACAATTGATAGCGGATCCTCTGTCTCTGTCCTATAGTAAGCAAGGTTTCATCTTAGTAGCGTAGGCCTGTCTTGCTGCATGTAACGACGGAGCTTCGCAGGAGAGGTGTGCTTGGCGGTGTTTACACCGCAACAGCCAACGCTGTACGCATTGCTTTCTAATTTTAATAAATTTCTCGGTATCTTTTGCGAAAGGTTTCAAATTCAGTATTAAAAAGCCCATTATCATCGCAATTGTCTTTCCAATAGCTATTGAAGACAGAAACAAAAAGTGCACGTCTCAAAAAAAAAGAAGTTGTCGCTTCATTGTCGCAGCTGATACCGGAGATTAAAGCATCGCACATCCACAATATTAAGTGCCTGTTAGAATACCTCACAATACTATCAGTTGTTGAAAATCTCGTTTCGAAATTGGAACCGTTCACAAACCCCTCCCCCCCTCCCCCCCCCCCCATGAACCATGGACCTTGCCTTATGTGGGGTGGCTTGCGTGCCTCAGCGATCCAGGTAGCCGTACCGTAGGTGCAACCATAACGGATGGGTATCTGTTGAGAGGCAAGACAAACGTGTGGTTCATGAAGAGGGGCAGCTGCCTTTTCAGTAGTTGCAGTGGCAACAGTCTGGATGATTGCCTAGTCTGGCCTTGTAACACTAACCAAAATGGCCTTGCTGCACTGGTACTGCGAACGGCTGGAAGCAAGGGGAAACTACAGCCGTAATTTTTCCAGAGGACATGCAGCTTTACTGTATGATTAAATGATGGTGGCATCCTCTTGGGTAAAATATTCCAGAGGTAAGACAGTCCCCTATTTGGGTCTCCGGGCGGGGACTACTCAGGAGGACGTCGTTATCAGGAGAAAGAAAACTGGCATTCTGCGGATCGGAGCGTGGAATGCCAGGTCCCTTAATGGGGCACGTAGGTTAGGAAATTTAAAAATGGAAATGGATAGGTTAAAGTTAGGTACAGAGGTAATTAGTGAAGTTCGGTGGCAGGAGGAACTAGACTTTTGGTCAGGTGAATACAAGGTTATAAATAGAAAATCAAATAGGGTGCAGGAGTAGGTTTTTAATGAATAACAAAATAGAAGTGCGGGTAAGCAGCTACAAACAGCATAGTGAACGCATTATTGTGGCCGAGATAGACAAGAAGCCCACGCTACTACAGTATTACAAGTTTATATCCCAACTAGCTCTGCAGATGACGAAGAAATTGATGAAATGTATGACATAAAAGAAATTATTCAGGTAGTGAAGGGAGACGAAAATTTAATAGTCGTGGGTGTATGGAATTCGACAGTAGGAGAAAGGAGAGAAGAAAACATAGTGGGTGAATATGGATTGGGGGTAAGAAATGAAAGAGGAAGCTGCCTGGTAGAATTTTGCACAGAGCACAACATAATCAAATCTAACACTTGGTTGAAGAATAATAAAAGAAGGTTGTATACATGGAAGAAGCCTGGATGTACTAGAAGGTATGAGATAGGTTATATAATGGTAAGACAGACATTTAGAAACCAGGTTTTAAATAGTAAGACATTTCCAGGGGCAGATGTGGACTCTGACCACAATCTATTGACTATGGACTGTAGATTAAAACCCAAGAAACTGCTAAAAGGTGGGATTTTAAGGAGATGAGACCTGGAGAAACTGACTAAACCAGAGGTTGTGGAGCGTTTGAGGGAGAGCATAAGGGAACAATTGACAGAAATGGGGGAAAGAAATACAGTAGAAGAAAAATAGGTAGCTTTGAGAGATGAAGTAGTGAAGGCAGCAGACGATCAAGTAGGTAAAAAGACGAGGGCTAATAGAAATCCTTAGGTAATAGAAGAAATATTGAATTTAATTGAAGAAAGGAGAAAATATAAAAAAAGCAGCAAATGAAGCAGGCAAAAAGGAATACAAACGTCTTAAAAATGAGATCGACAGGAAGCGCAACATGGCTAAGCAGGGATGGCTAGAGGACAAATGTAAGGATGTAGAGGCTTATCTCACTAGGGGTAAGAGAGATACTGCCTACAGGAAAATTAAAAGAGATCTTTGGTGAAAAGAGAACCATCTGTATGAATGCCAAGAACTCAGAGGGAAAGCCAGTTCTAAGCAAAGAAGGGAAAGAAGACAGGTGGAAGGAGTATATAGAGGGTCTAAACAAGGGCGATGTACTTCAGGACAATATTATGGAAATGGAAGAGGATGTAGATGAAGATGAAATGGGAGATATGATACTGCGTGAAGAGTTTGACAGAGCACTAAAAGAGCTGTCGAAACAAGGCCCCGGGAGTAGACAACATTCCATTAGAACTACTGACAGCCTTGGGAGAACCAGTCTGGGCTAAACTCTACCATCTGGTGAGCAAGATGTATGAGACACGCGATACACCCTCAGGCTTCAAGAAGAATATAATAATTCCAATCCCAACAAAAGCAGGTGTTGACAGATGTGATAATTACCGAACTATCAGTTTAATAAGTCACGGCTGTAAAATACTAACGCGAATTCTTTACAGACGAATTGAAAAACTGGTAGAAGCCGATCTCGGGGAAGATCAGTTTGGATTCCCTAGAAATATTGGAACACGTGAGGCAATACTGTTTAGGGAAGCAGCCTACTCACGCTGTATAAAATTCACATCAGTCTTTCCATTGTGTGCCAGCCTAGTCCGCTGTAACTAGCTCCGACGCCATAAATGTTGCGCAATGCTTCAAAAATCAAGTAAATAACCTGAAACGTTTCTAGCATGTCAGGAGTAATACTAAATCAATATGCATTGAATATCAGTTCGATAACTTTAACCATTTTCGAAATTTGGATGTTTTTCTGTAAAAATCATTGGCGCAACAGAAAAGAGCTAGAGAGTGAAAAATTTATATTTAGATTCCTTTTTCATAATTATTTAATAGAAACAGTACTTTGGATTTCACAAATTAAAATTTTAGTTGAAATTCATAATTTTCTGGTTTTTGTCATAAAAATTAAGGAAGCAAGATAGATTAAGTGGGTGAATAAATAAGGCTAGGGTGTTTAAATTTAAATATAAGGGAGATCCGCTGTAATCATAAAGATGTGAGAAGTTTCAATTGAATAACTATAAATCTATAGCGATAGAGTACCTCCAAAGGGCAAGTTCAGAGCTCGTCTACTGCGTGTAGTGTAATTAAATTAATTCTCTCGCCCAAAATATTTGACTTAGCCACGTCAGACTTTTATTATGATTACTTACCTGTGTGTCGATTGCACATTTAAATTGAGAGCTTCATCGGCCATCAGCAAAGGAAGCGATGATTTATTCAATAACTTAAAGTGGTGCATTACTAGCCCAGCGGCTAGTCGGGAGAGTCGATTTGACCAGGCGTTCCCTTAGCCGTCCGCACCGCGGCTTTATATATAAGAACGCTGCGCGAGGAAGAAAGGCCCCAGTTCTCTCCAGATGCTGATTAGCACACCACCTGTGTCCGGAGTCGCGTCGCGTCGGTATCATTGCTATATACAGCCTCGGATGCCGTATTAAGTTACTCGGGATACGCGTAACCCTGAAATCATTTTCGAGTGAAGTGTTAATTCTGGGATGACTTTAATGATCTATCTTCAGTTTGCGTATGTCGTATTTTCACGTGCCGCCGCGGGACAAACATTCTACCAATATTTAGCGTGGCGTTTGATGAACATTATCATCAAATTATGGCGAGCATTCACTTAAACATTTAATTTGGACAGTTATAGTTGCATCAGCGCATTAGACTCTGAACTGCTTATGTAGTTGGATTGTGTGGATTCTTTTTTGATCTGTGACTTTCAGAATATAGCGAACGTTTTTACGGGATCGTTTTTGATTATGAATCCCAGACAATCTCCTAATTCCTCAGAGCTATAAGCTGTAGCTATAAGTGTATTTCTCAGATGAAGTGGACACTAGGAATTCTAATTACAGGCTTCACGTTTTGCTAATCACTTTCTGGTTGCCAATATTGTAGTTAGAGAGCCAGTGTTGAGAACGGCAAAAGACAGCATAAATAATAGGAACTATTTATATAACAATTAATTCCACCCGCCGCCCCACATATTGTTAATCGGCCGGGAAACGCATCTTTTCTACATTACAAACCAAATATTATTAACAAGCATTAATTCCACCAGCCGCCCCACAACTGACCTTACGCCTTATCTTAGATAATAGATTAAGGAAAGGCAAACCGACGTTTCTAGCATTTGTAGACTTAGAGAAAACTTTTGACAATGTTGACTGGAATACTCCCTTTCTAATTCTAAAGGTGGCAGGGGTAAAATACAGGGAGCGAAAGGCTATTTACAATTTGTACAGAAGCCAAATGACATTTATGAGAGTCGGGGGACATGAAAGGGAAACAGTGGTTGGGAAGGGAGTGAGACAGGTTTGTAGCCTCTCCCCAATGTCATTCAATCTGTATATTGAGTAAGCAGTAACGGAGACAAAAGAAAAATTCGGAGTAGGTTTTAAAATCCATGGAGAAGAAATAAAAAGTTTGAGGTTCACCGATGACATTGTAATACTGTCAGAGACAGCAAAGGACTTGGAAAATGCTTGAACGGAATGGACAGTTTTGAAAGGAGGATGTAAGATGAACATCAACAAAAGAAAAACGAGGATAATGGAATGTAGTCGAATTAAGTCATTTGATGCTGAGGGAATTAGTTTAGGAAATGAGACACTTAAAGTAGTAAAGGAGTTTTGCTATTTCTGGAGAAAAATAACTGATGATGGTCGAAGTAGAGACGATATAAAATGTAGACTGGCAATGGCAAGGAAAGCGTTTCTGAAGAAGAGAAATTTGTTAACATCGAGTATAGATTTAAGTGTCAGGAAGTCGTTTCTGAAAGTATTTGTATGGAGCATAGCCGTGTATGGAAGTAAACCATGGACTATAAATATTTTGGACAAGAAGCGAATAGAAGCTTTCAAAATGTGGTGCTACAGTAGAATGCTGAAGATTATATGGGTAGATCATATAACTAATGAGGAGATATTGAATAGAATTGGGGAGAAGAGGAGTCTGTGGCAAAACTTGACTAGAAGATGGGATCGATTGGTAGGACATGTTCTCAGGCATCAAGGGATCACCAATTTAGTATTGGAGGGCAGCGTGGAGGGTGAAAATCGTAGAGGGAGACCAAGAGGTGAATACACTAAACAGATTCAGAAGGATGTAGGTTGCAGTTGGGACTGGGAGATGAAGAATCTTGCACAGGATAGAGTAGCATGGAGAGCTGCATCAAGCCAGTCTCAGGACTAAAGGCCACACCAACAACACCAATTAATGAAAGTGGTGTTACGTTTCATGTGAGTCACTAATAGCCGGCGTGGATTTTGAGCTGAATGGTAGTGTAAGTTTGTGAAGGTTGATTTATCCGTAGTTTTTAAATAACCCTTTATCCGTAAACAAAATCTTGCACAGAACTGTCATAGCGTATTTCAGTTTTAGTAGACACCACTCCCAGAATAAAATTTGTAAGTTCTTTCATCGAGCAGACAGTGGAAAAAAAAACGCTGGAATCTAATATTCACAAAACAATCTTTGGCTGATGCCACTCGCAATTCAAGGAGCTACGTAGTGACTAGTGGGTTGTGTATTACCGCTTCTGAATCGTTAGTTGCCTTTCCCTCATTAGTTTCTGATTTCTCTGTTAGTTTATTTTCTTCTTCACGTTTTCAGTTGCTTCACATTCTCATAATGTTTAGAAAGACAGAAAGTGGCGACATGACAGAATTAGGTTGCCTTCCAGCATAAAGCTTCAACACTTCTCATTAGTGACCCACAGCATAAATTAAAACCGTACCTACCTTTTCTGCTTTGTTATACTCGTATATTGAGGAAGTACGAAGCATTGTTATACATTGAGGAAGTCTGAAGAGGTCCAGGAAGAAGTTGTCTGAACGCTGCAGCACCATAACACACGAAGCATAACACAAGTTACGTGTTTGCTTACATTTGGTTCTGTAGGACAGATGGTTCGGCGACCTCTTCTCTTTACAGCGAGAACGCATTTTGTGATGCAGTTATTTTGTTATTACTTTCAGGCTCTCAGTTTCACACATCTTATGTCGTTGATGCCCTCTTCGATGGCTCTTTTCAAATAAACAGAAAAATAATCATTGCCATAAACAATGCTATTTATGGAATACTTGAATACGTTATTAAATTATTCGTCGCGGTATGCTTAGTGATAAGCTCACCTCGGCCTATTTTAATGGTTTTGCATATATTATGGGTGACATGTCTTCGCTGGCTAAACATATATAAATCAATGGTATTCGGGGCAGTTTAGTAGTGAGACGTGTTAGCTTCACAGGGTACATCATAGTATAATGGAGAGTACTGTGGCTTGGTACGCTTTTCAGAAGTTAAATATAATTTCTTATCTAATTTTTAAACGATGGCATTCACTTTCCCCGTCAGGCAGCCTTTTTCTGAAGCAAATTACTGAGGGAAATTAAGGTTTTCCCAACTATGAGAAGAAGTTTCAAGGTAGAACATGGTCTTGTATCTAGGGACAAAAATTCTATTGAAATTGGGTGTAGCAGTCAAAAAAGTGTAGGCAGTATTTTATTTAATAGTCTATCTGTTACATTATTAGTCTACTGTACACCAATAACAGTAAGTGAAATCAGTTTAAGAAGAATTTTTATCAGAATCCTGGTACAAATCAAACACATTTTGAGATATAAGATATTGGAAATTAACACCTATTGCCACTTTCAATACAGGTAAAATTGTTAAGACCATGAGGAAATTCATTTCATATCCAAGTGTCACATGTTATATGGGGTGTGACTTGTAGACAACCTTCAGGATGGTGTACCCCGGGCAACAGACTGCTAAGGCAGGACGGCGAAAAGTCTACACTGCTGGCAGCCATACTAGATCAGTCTCTCATGGCTACTCAAGAAAAGGAACTACAACAAAGGAAACTTCCTGATAGATTAAAACTATGTGCCGGACCGAGACTCGAATTCGGGACCTTTGCCTTTCCCAGGCAAGTGCTCTACCAACTGAGTTAACCAAGCATGACTCACCCCCATCCTCACAGCTTTAATTCTGCCAGTACCCCGTTTCATATCAGCGCACACTCCGCTGCAGAGTGAAAATTTCATTCTATAACAAAGGCTCTTCCCAGAGACAGGGAAAGAGTATAAAGAATTTTGGACAAAGTATTAGTATTTTAAAAATCAATTTAGAAGGATTGATGAAAGACAAATGTGACTATTTGAGCAAGCTGGCCACAGACCATGGCACTGGCATCATAGCCCTCCAGGAATTCCGTATAAACGAAGATAATATAGCAAGGGGGAAAGGTTAAGGCTACAAAATGGTTTATACCTGTCCTGATCTACACATGGCTCTATCAGGTACGTCAAAAACAGAGTTTGTGATATCAAAGGAGTGTGCTACCAGGTGATCAGTGACACAGAAGTGATAACTCGAGAGCTGAGTGGCTTATTTGTTGTCTCAGTCTACAAACCACAGAACGTCCAGCGGCCCACCCCAGTCTTGCCATCTGTGCCCCAGCTGTGCATATACTCAGGTGATACCGACAGCTATCACACAACCTTTGGTTATACAAAGAGTGACATGGATGGAGAAAAATTAGTGGAGTGGGCGGAAGGAGAAAAACTCTATCTCAGCTATGATGCCAAAGAACCAAAAACCTTTCGCTATACTAGGTGGCACGCTGCCACTAATATTTGAATCTGATATATTTATTAGATTATTTAATTTTTTATTATTTAGAGAATGGAATGGTTAAATACATTTGTTGGTATACAGGTTCCATGTTTATCTTTAATTATATATAACAGAGAAGTTGTTGTGGTCATGAACGGGAGTGTGGTACTTTTTTTATTATTATCAGTTTTTTTGCTCTTATTTTCTTGAAATATTTGTATTTATTCCTATATCTTATTGCATTTAATTTTTATGGTTTATTATTATTTCCCAAAAGTTTTATTCTTGCTTGTTCATTCACTTTCTCTTTGTATTATGTGATGTATTATTAAACTAAATGTTCTTTTTGCACTAATTTGATTTAATTATAAAGTGATTTAGGAATTAGAAATTGATTTAGTATCAGCATAATTCATCCCAGCAGCCACAGTTATACGATTGTTACAAGTGAATATTTATTATTGGTTAAAGTAGTTACTTATATTATTTGGGTTAAAATATAAATTTGTAAGGTGAAATGTTAAAATTTATTTATAGCTCTTTTAGTGAATCTGTGAAAATTAAAGAATAATCTAGGATTAAGTACCCTATTATTTTAAATGTTAGTTTTACTTACCAGAGTACTGTTAGTTAAGATCTTTAAACCCAAAGAATTTGGTGGTATCTCATTCTATTCAGAGGAGCCTACCCTGTTATTGAAAATAAACAATTTATTCTGCTTCATTTGCTTGGTTATATATCTCCATTATCACAGAATCATTTTACAGTTATAATTCTCAGCATTTATAATTATAAAATATTTCAGGTCAAGGTGCAGCTTATCATTAAGAGGAGGTGGGTTACAATACATTTATGTTTCTAATGGATTCGATAGTGAAGGGCTGTTGATGAAGGCGGATTTGATAGTAATTTGATATATTTAACTGAACTAATATTGGCTCTGAGGTGTGTGCAAATTGCCTGTCACTCTCATTATTGACTTTTCTATTGAAATTGTTTTAAGGTAGGTTAAATATAGATGACATAATTTGTAACATAGTAGATGTATTGGAAATTGCATCTAGGAAGAGGTTCAAGATATAACTTATTAGTAAAGTATTTCACTCACACTGTAAATTTTTTTGTGCAGATCCAGATATCTTGATTTTTAAATGTATTATACTGGTTTTTTGTGTATTTAATTATTTAGTGTGAATAATTTTGTTGTTTTTGATCTTAGTAGATGTTATAGAACTGATTTTTTTAAAATTATAGTCTATTGGTAATGTAAGAGTTTCATGAAACATTGTTTTAAATTTCTTAAAGAAGGGTTCGTTTTTTGTACCTTTTGTATCAGGATTTACCAAAATTTGCTACTTATATTACTTGTCTCTGTTTGGGTTGACTTATAAATAATTTATATTTAACGTGGCACACTTATTGCTAAGTTATTTACAGAATTGAAATGTTAATCATTTCCTAAGATATCTACTTTTTGATTTCTTAAAGTTGATTCTTTTTATTTCATTTTTTAAATATAAATATAAACTTATTTATTCTTTAAGGGATAAGGTTTGAAGTATTTAACCAATAAGTAGCTTTTCTTTGGAATACAGTAGTGCACATTAAATCATGTACCTATAAGATTATGTTTTAGTTACTTATTTCATATTTTGATTTTATAATTATTTTAGTGTTTGTATTAATAATCTTGATTTAATCTAATAATGTTTTTAATAATCATGGAGTTAGTACATTCAGTTGTATGGAAATTTTCCCTTTGTTACCTTATTATAAGGAACTATTCAAAATTGTTTTCCACCTGTTTATAACTATGTGTCCTCTTAACATATTTTGAGATCTGTCCTGGTCACTGAGCGAATTTTGTATTTTGACTATGCAAAGGTAGCATAATCATTAGTCTCTTAATTAGTGGCTGGAATGAGTGGCTTGACGAGAAATCAACTGTCTCTTCATTAATTTTTGTATTCAACTTTTAAGTCAAAAGGCTTAAGTTTATCTTTAAGACGAGAAGACCCTATACAGCTAACATTTAACTTTTATGTAACTTTTGTTGATCTTTCTATATGTAATCATAATGGTTTGTTGGGATGACATGAACAATAAATAAACTCCTCGTTATTTTATCATTGATTTATGTTTGTTGTTTTGATCAAAAATTTATGATCATAAAATTAAATTACCTTAGAGATAACAGCGTCATTAATAGGTCTGTTTGACCTTTATATTCCTTACATGATCTGAGTTCAGACTGGAGTCAGCTAGGACAGTTCCTATACTAAGATTATTTACCCATATTAGTACAAAGGGACCATAATGTTAAAATATATTTTATGTTATTGATTAATACTAATTAATTACTATTTTGATAGATTAATGTGTTGAATTTAGAATTCATTTATCTAGATTCTTTCTACAAATAGTTTTCATACTTAATGACTTATTTATGTGTGTTTTGAATTTTCTTTTGTTGGTTATTTGTGTTTTAATTAGTGTGGCTTTTTTAACATTATTAGAGCAAAAGGTTTTAGGTTATATTAAAATTCGTAAAAGTAGGATTTCTAGAGATCCCTCAATCTTTCAGTGATACTGTTAAATTGATCTGTAAGGAGCAGCCCATTCCTATTATATCTAATAATTTACTTTATCATTTTTCTCCTGTTTTTAAATTAATGATTTCTTTGGCTGTTTGAATGTCTTTCCTTACTTGACTTACGTGTGTTCTTTTTCTAATGGTTTTCTGTTTTTTTATGCTGTACTAGATTATACTGTAATAACTGCTGCTTTATCTTTTAATTCAAATTATTCTTTGCTCGGTTCTTTACATTCTGCTGCTCAAACAGTTTCATATGATGTCAGATTAGCATTAATTTTATTTTCTTTAATTATTCTGATTGCTAGATCTAATATATCTATTTTATAAACTGTCAACTTTGTTGATGGTTTATCATTATTTCTTTTCCTTTAGCCTCAGCTTATGCTGCTTCTTGTTTAACCAAGACTAATCGAACTCTTTTTGATTTTGCTGAGGGTGAATCTGAAGTATGTTCAGGGTTTGATATTGAATATTGTGCAGGTGGTTTCACTTTGATTTTTTGGCTGAATATAATAAAATTGTTTTTATGAGAATGTTTTTAGCTTTAATTTTTGTAGTTTGTGATTTTTATTGTTTTATGTTTTTTATTCAGTTTGCTATTATATCTTTTCGCTTTATTTGAGTTCGAGGTACTTTAACCCAATTGCGTTATGATATTTAGCTTGAAAGAGTTTCTTACCCTCGTCTTTGCATTTTTTTATTCTCCTTATTGGTTTAAAGATTTTATTTATTTCATTTATCTAGTGAAATTTTTAAGAAAAAATTAATAGAAGTGGTAAACTTCTAGTTTTATGTTTTCAAAACATATGCTTTCCCTGTCTTTCCTGTCTACTGATGAAGACACACTCGCCTTGAGCCATACAAGGAAAGTTCTAAAGGGCTTCCCAAGGAGCCAACACTGCCCAACAACAATTAAAACAGGGCTAGAGATATCCATAATAAATTCAATTTACAAGCCAAAATTCCATTTAGGATTGTAAATGAAATTTCAAGAAAGCCAACCTGGATCAGTATACACAGGAACTGGACAGCAATCTACGCTGGGTTGCCGCAAAAGCAGAAAAAAATGGTTCAAATGGCTCTGAGCACTATGGGACTTAAATTCTAAGGTCATCAGTCCCCTAGAACTTAGAACTACTTAAACCTAACTAACCTAAGGACATCACACACATCCATGCCCGAGGCACTCTTCGAACCTGCGACTGTAGCGGTCGCGCGATTCCAGACTGTAGCACTTAGAACCGCTCGGCCACCCCGGCCGGCCAAATGCAGAAAACTACAAAAGATTCATTGGAGTCACAACTGGTGCAGCCAAACGTAATATACCATGAGTGCTCAGAAAACAATACATTCCATGCTGGGACGATACAATAGAAAACTTGCATGCAGAATACTAACAACCTGAAAACCCTGATACTGGTACAATAATACTAGAACAGCTAAATGAAGCAAGAAAGCTGAAATGGATGGGTGGACCTGACGCCTAGTTAAAATTTCACTCATTCAAGCAGAAAGGCATGGGGATTATTAAGAAAACTTGGCACTGCAAACAACGGCAATCAGCAACCGAGGATCATCGGAACTGGCACTGCACATGAAATCAACAGCAGAGAAGGTCCCTGTAGACACAACCACGAAAGAAAAAAGTAAAGAACGAACTGAATGAAGTCAATAAGCACCTCCAATATAACATCACATTATCAGATCCCTTTTCTGAAAGTGATATAGATGAGGCCATCGAAATAATGAAAATGAGAAAAGCTGCAGGACTGGATGGCATAAACCATGAATTTATAGAACATGTAGGCGAACATGGAAGAACTTGGCTGAAGAAGTTCTACAATGATGTACTCAAAACTGGAAGAACAATTCAACATAGCACAAACATTAGCAATCCTCAAATCCGAAAAGCAAGTACATGACCCCTCAAGTTACCGGCCAGTTGCACTGCTGAACATGTGCTTCAAACTACTGGACCGACTCATCCATAACAGAATACAACGAATAGAAACGTCATAGCCCCAACGATTCAGGCCAGATTCAGAAGCGAGCAGAGCTGCTGTGAACAGGTCCTAGCCCTGACATCCTACGTTCAGGCTGGATTCCAAAAGAAACTAAAGACATCAGTGGCCTTTTGGGATCTGTCAGCAGCGTATGACACAGTGTGGCTATATGAACTCCTGCTGAAGTTAAAGAAGCATATCTCAATTAAGGACCTGACGACATTTGAGGGAAATATGTTAACCAACAGTTGCTTCAACGTTATCGTTATAAAAAAACAGAGCAGGTCATTTACCTTGGAAAATGGGATCCCCCAAGGGTCCGTTCTAGCGCCCCTATTTTTAAGTCTGTACACCAGTGACATGCCAAACAATGGTAGCAAGAAGTATTGCTATTCCGACGGCCTTGCCATAGCTGTACAAACCAGCACACTTGAGGAAGGAGAAGCTATGTTATGTAGGGACTTAGAAATTCCCAACACATACTACAAAGCATGGTGACTCCAGCCAAATGCAGCAAAGACAGAAGTCTGCGCATTTCATCTAAACAACAGAATTGCAAACCAGCAGTTGAATGTAAGCTTCCGCCAAAAAAAGGTTACACAATATTTCCAGCGTAAAAACCTTGGTGTCACACTAGATCGGTCTCTGACATATAAATAGCACTTGGGAAAAACAAGCCAAAAGCTAAAGCCCTGAAGCAACATCGTAAAGAAACTAGATCGTAGATCATGGGGTGCCAATGCATCGTCTCTGCGTACTACTGTACTTACGCTGACGTACCGAGTTGCCGAATAGTGTGCTCCAGTATGGCAACATAGTGCCCACAATAGAAAGCTGGACGTACACCTGAACGAGTCAATGAGGATTATTACGAGCTTATTAAAAGCCACCCCGATACCCTGGCTGCACACCATCAGTAACATCCCAGCATCTGAATTACGAGGCCAATAAGCAATCAATCGAGAATGGAGGAAACTACACAACCCCGACTACCCACAAGACCTCCCAATTCATACAGTCTTAAGCAATCCACCCTCAGACCGCTTAAAATCTCGCGGTCCTTTGTGTGTGTGTCGTGCACGTACTGTATCGATGCCTTGTTTTGCTGTCAATGTAGTCCGAAAGACAGGCAGGAGCCGTACCAAGGAGTAGTTGTGATTCAGTGTTGAGTGGAGCTTGCTACTTGTTGTAAGGAGCCGACGTTTGGGGTCCGCGACCATGACGAATGTATTTATGTCAGATCACGGCAGAACATAGAGGGATTGTGGAAGCCATGACCGAGGACAGCGCCTGGTGCTGTGGTAGTTGCTATTTCTAAGGGACTGAATACTCAACCGTTGGAAGGACGGCGTGGACGGCGTATTAGCAAAGTATCAGTGCTTCAAATTAACAGTGAACAGCTTTCTTGGTGAACTTCAAGCGTCTGTGTGGATCACAGCTTACCACAATGGTTACTTATTGCCTGATTGAGGGACAGTGATTAGACTGCCTGTTGCAGTTAGTGTCTTCCATTGTTACAGGGGCAGTATAGTTTATACATCATTCTATTCAAGATTAATTGGCAAGTGGCCGAACATTTAGATGTTTTGGTGCGTGATTCACCAGTTCATTCAGGTCAAGTGACTTGGCTTCTTTAGAGTGAAATTTTGCATGGATTCATTAAGCAGTTTATCGCTAACTGTAATTACAATTATCTAATTACAATTTATGAATTTCAGGCCATCACTAAGCTCATTTCTGTCGTGTGAAGGAAAGTGTGATTAAATTAACAGGCGTGGCCGTTGCGGTAATAGAGTATAAAATACATTATGTGATCAAAAGTAACCGGACACCTGGCTGAAAATGACTTACAAGTTCGTGGCGCCCTCCATCGGTAATGTTGGAATTCAATATTGTGTTGGCATTGATGGCAGCTTCCACTCCCGCAGGCATACATTCAGTCAGATGCCGGAAGGTTTATTGAGGAATGGCAACCCATTCTTCACGAATTGCCGCTCTTAGGAGAGGTATCGATGTCGGTTGGTGAGGCCGGGCACGAAGTCGGCGTCCCAAAACATCCCAAAGATGTTCTATAGGCTTCAGGTGGGGAGTGTGCTGGACAGTCCATTACAGGTATGTTATTGTTGTGTAACCACTCTGCCACACCCCGTCCATTAAAGAACAGGTGCTCGATCGTGTTGAAAGATGCAATCGCCATCCCCAGATTGCTCTTCAATAGCGGGAAGCAAGAGGGTGCTTAAAACATCAGTGTAGGCCACGCTTAACAACAAAGGGTGCAAGCCCCCTCCGTGAGAAACACGACCACACTATAACACCGCCGCATTCAAATTTTACTTTTGTCACTACACAGGCTGGCAGATGACGTTCACCAGGCATTCGCCATACCCACACCCTGCCATCGGACCGCCACATTGTCTACCGTGAATCGTCACTCCACACAACGTTTTTCCACTCTTCCCACATTCAATGTTAACGGTCCTTAAACCTAGCGATGCGTCATTTGGCTTTTACCGGCATGACGTCTGGCTTATGGGCAGCCACTCGACCATGAAATCCAAGTTTTCTCACCTCCCGCCTAACTACCATAGTACTTGCAGTGGATGCTGATGCAGTCTGGAATTACTGTATGATGGTCTGGATAGATGTCTGCGTATTACACATTACAACCCTCTTCAACTGTCGGCGGACTCTGTGAGGCAAAGACGGTGCCGGCCTGTAAGCTTGTGTGCTGTACGTGTCCCTTCAAGTTTCCACTTCACTATCACATTGGAAACAGTGGACCTAGGGATGTTTAGGAGTGTGGAAATCTCGTGTAGAGATGTATGACACAAGTGACACCCAATCAGCTGACCACATTCGAAGCCCGTGAGTTCCGCGTAGCGCCCCATTCTGCTCTCTCACGATGTCTAATGACTACTGACGTCGCTGATATGAAGTAGCTGGTAGCAGGTGGCAGCACAATGCTCTATGTTTTTGGGGGTGTCCGGATACTTTTGATTACATACTGCATGTACCGTGTATGCGCTTCATTCTAATAATGGTCTGTTTTGGATCTTAAAACGTGAATGTTCTTGCTGGCAATTAGTTTTCATATCTATCACTTGTTTAAATTCAGAGAGACTGTTCGGTGCTCTGTGTGTCCATTCTCACCTCTAGTTTATCGAGTTTCCGTGTGGTTGTTAATGAGTTCAGTGAGTAAGAACTGTGTTATTTAACGATGGGTTTTTGACGTTCACTCAAACTAAGACAGCCTTACTGAATGATCTTTATCTGGTGTTGCTAAACCTGAGTTGCGCTTATTTGTATCCTCAAGTCACGAAGCACATGTGTTACTTTTTTCTTCTACTGCTTTGTAAGGTTTCTGTCTATATTGACGTGTGGGACTGTTCATTGTGGCGCCATAGTATCAGTTTGTGTATTCTTGAAGTCAAGGTTAAGGGCCTCTCAATTTATCACTGCTTCCTGGATTGATTTTCTCATGTAAATGTTCTTGTTGAAGACTGAGTAACACGGGGGAACTGTTAAATTCCTAACTTGTCTGTCTGAATATTTTTCGGAGAGATGTGACTAGTTCCTTCATTAACTATACTTCTGCATTGAAACAGATTTTGTGTCATTGTTCATTTTGCAGGACCCGATCTCATCATGTGGTACTTTTTCCTATTTTGTGGAAGTATGTATGGTCAGATACTGAAACAGTTATTCCACGATTAACTGTTTCCGGTCTGCTTTAAAATTAATGTGGTGGATTGCTTTAAGAAATAAACTTCAGTCGCTTTAAAATTATGTGTGATCAGTTAAGGAGGTGGGTGTTGTCTTCACAGGTCTCTGGCTGCTGTGGTTATCATTTGCGTAAACGTATTTATGCATTCTACTAATTGCTTGATATTGCTTTTGTGTCGGGAAGCTGAAAATTATAAGCAATTCTGAACTGGTTCTGACAGTTGTGTGTACCTTGTGACTGCTATGTGGTCCAAGTTTTGGTTGATTAAATTGGATTGTCATTTTAGTAAAAGTTTTCACATAATTTTGGTGTTTATGCCTTTAAATTTTCCATTTGGGTTTTGGTAAATACGGTTAGTTAGACCCAATTGTATCCTTGGCGGAGTACATTGCTGCTCACCCTACCCGTTCCTTATTCGTTCAGTTGTAGAATAGCGTGTTCAGCTTTGAGTGGCAAAGCTATGATCGCGTGCAGTAGTAATGAAGCTTATGTTAACTGTGTATTGTGTGAAATTGTGTGTTGTTTCAGACAAATTCAAAAATGTGAAAATGTTATGTACCAGCAACGAGTATTGGGGATTTTATAGTTATTCAAGAACCATCTGGAGTTTGAGATGGGCACACATGTCGAAGCAGTTGAGGAAAATTTGTCAAAGCTCAGCTAGCGCCAGAGGGCAGCACTGCACCACAAACTGATAGTTACTAAAGACATCATTGGTGATACACCTGATGCTAGTTCAAGGTGTAGTAATTTTCTTGCTGATGTGCAGTCGAATATTAAGTAAATCTACGATATTTTCCCCATGCACTTGCAATGACTTAGGATTCAAGTGCAGTTAGATCGTTAAGCTAATCAGTCTATCCGATTAGCTAAATGATGTAACTGCACTTAGCGCGATAGGTAGCGACCAAAGTTATAAGATATCTACTGGGAATATGCGTGCTACTGATAACATCTTACAAATCGAAGACAGTCCATTGCACTGACAGGAAAGGTTTGGAATGGAAGAGGTTTCGATGCCTGAGCCTGCGAGTTGCTTGCAAGTATCTGCATATCGGGATCTGTGGAACACCAAATTGCTTGACGAGTTGCTCAACTATTTGTGGTCTGTAGTGCAGGGCGTTATAAACTAGTTAATGGATACTAGTTATCAAGCCGTGGAGTTCCTATGACTCACAGTCCAATAGCAGAACCATGCCATTATGTTGCGAGTGTCAGACTGTCCTATTTATCCGTTGAGGTGGGTAAAATTGAGCATGTGGGTAACTGAGGCGCTTAACAGTGTGAGTCGTTGACATTTCGGTAAGAGGTGGCTGGAGGGTGAGCTGTCTAGTTGGTTTCACAATGACCTTACGAATCACCACTTATACCGCGTTCAGAAACGTACCAAAACGTTAAATCAGTAAAGTGAGAGAGATTCAGGTCACCGTGATGGCTTTCTTACAGACGTTGATTCCATGCTTTGAATTCTAGGGGCTATGCAGCAGAACGACTGACTTTTCCCATCAGTCTCTTCTGACCAGTCTGATGTGGCTAGCCCTGAATTCCTCTTCTGTGCCAATTTTTTCATATGAGAGTAGTGGCTGCACATTATATTTTGAATTACGTGCGGAAAATATTCCATTATCTGTCTTCTTCTACAGCTTTTCCCTTTTCGAACATTATTAACCGCAACATTAGAACTTCCTCTCCAGTGCCTGTAACTTTCCTAAAGTGTGACTCATTGTCATCCAACACATCCTCAGTCTACCTTTCCATTCTTCTCTATGTTATTCTTCTCACCAAATTAGATGCGTAAACTGTTGACTGCGCGATTATGGTCGCACTTGCTCCCTCTTGCTATCTTCGAAATTTCGCGGAAGATGTTTCTTCGAAAATCTGATGGCGTATTGCATGTCTTATAGATTCTACACACCAACGTTGATAATCGTTTTGTTGCCACTTCCCCCAATGATTCTAGAGATGTAGATGGAGTATGATCTATTCCTTCTGCGTTATTTGATCGTAGTCGTCCAATGCACATTTAAATTCTGACTCTAATACTGGATCTCCTATGTCTTGCATGTCGACTCCAATTTCTTCTTGTAACACGTTAACGTGTCGTCCCATTCATAGGGATCTCCAATGTACACAATCCACCTATCCGTTCCGTCTTCTACATTAACAGGGAATTCATATCTCACTCTTAATGTTACACCTTTCCTTTTAATTTCGCCAAAGGTTCTTTTGACTTTCTGTGCGCTGAGTCAGTCCTTCCTACAATCATTTCTTTTTCATGTAGCCATTAGCTTTCCTGAATTTCCCATTTATTTAACTCCTTAGTGACTTTAAAACATCCCCGTCCCTCTCTAGGTGGTAGACTAATTAAAGAATTAACCTGTTGCTAATGGTTTGATATTAATTTGGAATACGGCATAAAATACGAAGTGATAGTCAGAGTCTATTGTAACTTGATAGTTATCGTGCGATTTACTTTGCGCAAAAATAATAGGTAGAAATAAAAAAAATCTACAAATCAATACGGAAATTAGCTTGTGAAAATTTGGTTAAAAATGCTGAATTAATTTTGACTCTGGAAATTACTGTAAATGGATGGGCATCAGTTCACTCATTGTGAGTGAAATATATTAAAACTCTAGATTTTGAAATTAAATTACGTTACAATTGCAGCAATTTGACAGGTGGGAACAGTCGCAAAGGCACTGACTAGCGCTCATTATCAAAACGCAATGACCGCCCAGAAAAATTTCAGTCATGGACGAAAGCAAACTTGCAGCTATTTCGTGCAGTGAGTTCCTTTATGCCACGACAACGTACGGCCGCAGGCTCTTCATCACAATTAACTCTGGGCTCACCAGCGCCCTCCCTAAACACTGGTTAGCCTTGAAGCTTTGCGCGGTGTCCAATTACTTCTCCACTTTATGCCTGACCATACTGTACTTGGGATCCCGCAGTGAAACTAGTGTTGCGTCCTCTCGCAGCAAATTCCTCCTTCGCGTCCGACTCTCTCGCTCCCCACTAGCCGACGCTCTTTACTACCTGACACACTCTGCACGGCAGTGTCGCGCTCCTCCGCCCAGCGACAGCCCGAACATAACAATAGTCTCTTCGGTTTACACAACGGCATTCCCTGACTAGGCCAGTGCGTCTACTACAATTCTTGATATTTTCTTTTATTGGTTATTTTGCAGGCAGAAAATCACTAAAACATACATACATCACAGTAATATACACAACATATATTTATGCCCTTCATTTAAATGAACATAGTTAATAAATCAGGAAAAATTTTATGTGTTGGCACTGTGGTGTTGTCTTACAACTTGTATATCCTTATACTTGATTTCTTTGAATTCCTCTTCAACTGAACTGCCTAATGAGATATTCATTATCGCAATATTTATAGCGTCAATGAACTTGAAACGTGGCTCATCATTCCTTGATATCTACATATCCCAATTCTTCGAGAGCTGATGTTTCCTGAACAGTCTCTTAAAATCTGACCTACTCTTTATCATTAGTGTATTGTGATCTGAATCTTCATATGATCCTCAGTATGATTTACAATCCAATATCTGATTCCGGAATCTCTTCCTAAGCGTGATGTAATCTATCTGGAATCTTCCCGTATCTTCTGGTCTTTTCCAAGTATACTTCACCGTATTGTGATTCTTGAACAGAGTATTCGCTACTTGCGAATTTAGGCTTTCTCGGCTAATATGGATGATGAAGTCTTCTCGGGTTATCGGTCGAGTCAAGGCGTCGTTTTGCGGAAAGTTTGTCATTTCGTATCTTCCTACAGTCACTCAACTTTGGCACCTTACCGTGCGCTACATCATTTATGTTTATAGAGAGCAACAGCCGTTCTACCATTTTCCCCTCAGGCACTCCTGATGATACTCTTGCTCAGCAGCAAGTTTCCTTCACGTCATCTTCAGGCGAAGTGTCGGGTTCGTGTCCTGTCCGGGTCTTTGTAGCCAATGGAGTGCCTCCAGAAGTGATTGGGGCGGGGGAGTCGCGGACGGTTGTGATGATCTCTAACCGCTTTCTGGCGGGTCGTGGCGTTGCGTTCTGGTGGGCACTGTTCATTCCATCCTCAGCCTTTGCCGGTTTCGCTTCGAAGTGTTCTTGTCATATTTTCGCTATCGCTTCTTCCCATGCGATGCTAAGCTGGAAACCGCTATCTCAGTTGACATGATTGAAATGGACACGTATCTGCACAGCCTCTTTAAAGATCGAATCCCAGAAGGTGTTCAGCCTGCACAGCAGCTTTGGTTCAAATGGCTCTGAGCACTATGGGACTTAACTTTTGAGGTCACCAGTCCCCTAGAACTTTGAACTACTTAAACCTAACTAACCTAAAGACATCACACACAACCCTGCCCGAGGCAGGATTCAAACCTGCGACCGCAGCGGTCGCGCAGTCCCAGACTGAAGCGCCTAGAGCCGCTCTGCCACTAGGACCGGCGCAGCTTTCTTTGTTCGTAATCAAACATATGGTTATCGCTGAGGGTGTGTTCCGCCACTGCAGATTTCTCCGTTTGGTGTAGGCGAGCGCTCCTTGCGTGTTCTGGGCAGCGCTGCGACTTACGTCTGGCCGACGTATTGTTTGCTATACTCGCAGCTGATGCTGTAGACTCCAGGTGTCTGTACTTCTTGTTTATCCTTCTCTGAGCCGAGTATATTCTTGATTTTGGCTTATGAGTGAAGGTGGTTGTAATGTTGCTCTTTTCTAACATACTGACAAATTTTTCCGTTGGCAGTACAGAGTACGCGAAGGAACTTGCCCCACTTCTTGCAACGGTGTATTGTAGATCTCTAGAAGAGCGTAGCGTTCCAAAGGTGTGGAAAAGGGCACAGGTCATCCACGTTTTCAAGAATGGTGGTGGAACAGATGTGCAGAAATATAGACCTATATCTCTAACGTCGATCACTTGTAGAATTTTGGAACACGTACTATGTTCGAGTATAATGACTTTTCTGGAGACTAGAAATCTACTCTGTAGGAATCAGCATGGGTTTCGAAATATCCGATCGTGTGAAACTCAGCTCGCGCTATTCGTCCACGAGACTCAGAGGACCATAGTCACGGATTCCCAGGTATAAGCCGTGTTTCTTGACTTCCACAAGGCGTTCGATACAGTTCCCCACAGTCGTTTAATGAACAAAGTAAGAGCATATGGACAATCAGACCAATTGTGTGCCGGCCGGAGTGGCTTAGCGATTCTAGGCGCTACAGTCTGGAACCGCATGACCGCTACGGTCGCAGGTTCGAATCCTGCCTCGGCATGGATGTGTGGGATGTCCTTAGGTTAGTTAAGTTTAAGTAGTTCTAAGTTCTAGGGGACTGATGACCTCAGAAGTTAAGTCCCATAGTGCTCAGAGCCATATGAACCATTTGAACCAATTGTGTGATTTGAGTGAAGAGTTCTTAGATAACAGAACGCAGCATGTCATTCTCATGGGGAGAAGTCTTCCGAAGTAAGAGTGATTTCAGGTGTGCCGCAGGGGAGTGTCGTAGGACCGTTGCTATTCATAATATACATAAATGACCTTGTGGATAACATCGGAAGTTCACTGAGGTTTTTTCCGGATGATGCTGTGGTATATCGAGAGGTTGTAACAATGGAAAATTGTACTGAAATGCAGGAGGATCTGCAGCGAATTGACACATGGTGCTTGGAATGGCAATTGAATCTCAATGTAGACAAGTGTAATGTACTGCGAATACATAGAAAGAAACATCCGTTATCACTTAGTTACAGTATAGCAACTGGAAGCAGTTAATTCCATAAATTATTTGGGAGTTGGCATTAGGAGTGATTTAAAATGGAATGATCATATAAAGTTGATTGTCGGTATAGCAGATGCCAGACTGAGATTCATTGGAAGAATCCTAAGGCAATGCAATCCGAAAACAAAGGAAGTGGGTTACAGGATTCTTGTTCGCCCTGTGCTTGAATACTGCTCACCAGTGTGGGATCCGTACCAGAGAGGGTTGATTGAAGAGATAGAGAAGATCCAACGGAGTGCAGCGCGCTTCGTTACAGGATCATTTAATAATCGCGAAATCGTTACGGAGATGATAGATAAACTCCAGTGGAAGACTCTACAGGAGAGACGCTCAGTAGCTCGGTACGGGCTTTTGTTGAAATTTCGATAACATACCTTCACCGAGGAGCCAAGCAGTATATTGCTCCCTCCTACGTATATCTCGCGAAGAGACCATGAGGATAAAATCGGAGAGATTAGAGCCCACACAGACGTATACCGACAATTCTTCTATCCACGATCAATACGAGACTGGAATGGAAGGGAGAACCGATAGAGGCACTCAAGGTACCCTCCGCCACACACCGTCAGGTGGCTTGCGGAGTATGGATGTAGATGTAGATGTATGTGGAAGAAACGCCAAGCACTTAGAGTCTTCTTTACGTACGTCTTCTCTTTTCTCCTTGTTCGGTTCGGTAACGTGTTTTATCTGCGTATCAGAATAGCGGCTCTCGCAAAAGGTTTCCCTCAAGTGCAGCAGTTCAGAAGGCAGACTGCCCTTGTCGCGTATTTCTCGTGCTCTGCATACCAAGCTGGTGAGGAAGGATGGTGGCAGCTGCAGAATCCTTCAACATATTCTCAGTTCTAATATAATAAATTTTCTTGAGACCGAGACATCCACGAATCAGCATGACTCTAGAAAGCATCTCTCGCGCGAAACTCAGATTGCACTATTCTCACATGATGCACTGTAAACTATGGAATAAGGGCAAATGGTAAAATTCAGATCTCTAGATTTCAGGAATGTGTTTGACACAATGCCCCACTGAAGGCTATTAATGAAGGTATGACCATATGAAACAGGTTCACGGATATACTTCCCCTTCTGCCGCCTCCACCACTATAACGTGGTGTGCCCAGTCCCACCCCCTCCTTCCATCCCACCTCTTCTCACTCTCCCTTCGCCCTCGCTCTTTGTCGCCCCCTCTCCAGCTTCTTCCTCCCGCTCCTCACGATCTGATCCTTTCCCCCCGCTCCCCCAGCCTGTCACTGCAGCTCCGGCTAGGGTGGTGGCCCATCGGGCCACTGTCCATGCCCAGCTCTCCACGTCGCCTTCGCCATCACCGCCGTCGCCGTCACCGTCACCGTCACCGTCACCGTCACCGTCTCCGGCCTCGACTGCTGCGTTCACCCTGGGACCTGTCCTTTCCCACCACCTCCCTATAGCTCCCGTCCCTCTTGTCACCACCCGCCCTTCTGCCGCCGTCAAGCGCCCTAGTGGCACCACCACCTCCTCCGCCCCAAAAAGGCCCTGCCCCGTCCTCCTCCCCCCCCCCCAGGCTTCCATGGATGTCTCCCCACCTGGCGCTGCACCCTCCGCCTCTTCCTCCTCCTCCTCCTCCCCCCCTCTTTCTACAAATACCTCCTCTCCCATCCCGATCCTTCCCTTCTTCAGGCCCGGAATCTCTCCCTCCTCCTCCGCCAACACTTCCCTGGTGCACCTATCTCTCTCCTCACTCCCAGACGGGATTCCGTTCTCATCTCCTCCTCCAGCCCCACCCTCTATACTGACATCCTCTCCCGCATCCCCATCACCCGTTTTGGCCCCAACGCCTCCCTCACCCCTGCTCCTTCCCCATCTCCTACCCGCAACCCCAACCCCCGCGTCGCCCACCGACCCTTACCGCCATGATCTCTTGGCTCAGTCCGTCGATCACAAAGGAGGAGGTGTTGGTGGAGCTCAAGGCGCATCCCATGCTGGAGGTGCGGGCGGTCTGCCGCATTTTCAACTCGGCTGGCCCCACCCGCCTTATGCGGGTTTTCTCCGAGGACGCCCCCTCCATTGACCGTCTCCCGAAGGAGGGTGCCCTCGTCTTCAACCAGCGTTACAAGGTCGACCCCTTCCGTTCCCCTCCTCAATCCCTGCACTGCCAGTGGTGTCTGCGCTATAACGAGCACCCCACAGCTGAGTGCCGCGAGGCCCCCACCTGCCCGCATTGTAGGCAGGCGCTCTTCCTCAGGCAGTGCCCTAACCTGCAATGCCCTCCCTCCTGCAATACCTGCAATCTCCCCCATCCCACCTACTCCCAAAAGTGTAAAGCCCGACCCCCTCCGATCACTCCTGAACTCACCATCCCTGTCCGTCCTCTGGACGCCCCCACCCCTCCTGGAAATTCCCTTCGTCCCCCCCCCCACCGCTGAGGACATCATCCGGTTCCTCACCATCGTCCTCCAGAATGTCCATCCCTTTCAGCGCCCCCACACCCTCCACCAGGTATCCCTCGCCGCCCGTTCCATTTTCCACCTCAAAATGTACGCCACCTACTCCAACAACCAGGCCCATTGTCCTTCTCCCGCCTTGACACCCTCGTCTAAATCCCTGTCATGGTGTGACAGCAACGTATCCTTTTCAACAACATCCGCTCCCTTCCCGCCAACAAGAACCTCTTCCTGCACACCCTTGCCACCCACCGCATGGATGCCTTCCTCCTTAATGAAACCTTCCTCCAACCCCACCACTCCATCCACACTTCGCCCTATCTCCTCCACCGCTCCGATAATCCCCTCCCAATTGCGCGTGGCGGAGTAGCCATTGGTCACCACCGCCAGATGCCCGTTCGGCTCCAACCTCTTCTTCCCGACCCCACCGAACACCTGATCCTTAGTCTCTTCTTCCCCGGCCCTACTGTTACCTGCGCCACCATCTATGTCCACCCCAACGCCCCTATTCCCTTCGACTTCCTCTCCCACATCGACCGTACCTTCTCCTCTTACGTGATCGGCGTCGACCTCAACATCCATAGTCGTTCCGCCGCCCAGTTACGGCGGTGGCATCGGTTCCTCTCCTCCCTTCAAGGCGACTTAATAACCCACCCCCCAGCACACCCATCCCGAATCCAATTCCACTCCTGATGTTATCCTCTCCTCCCCCAACCTCCTTAGCCGCATAACGGTGGATGTCCTGGAGCCTATTGGTAGCGACCACCTCCCTTTCCTCCTCACCGTTTCAGATGGTTGTCGCCCTGCCCCGACCCTCGTCATGACCCTCCCCCTAAGTATGTCCATGACTATTCCCGTGCCGACTGGAACTCCTACCGGGATA
Source organism: Schistocerca serialis cubense (assembly GCF_023864345.2). Taxonomy (NCBI): domain Eukaryota; kingdom Metazoa; phylum Arthropoda; class Insecta; order Orthoptera; family Acrididae; genus Schistocerca; species Schistocerca serialis. The sequence goes on from NC_064641.1 coordinate 424,081,419, forward strand.
CCCTTTCCACCCAGGTCGATAGCCACCCCTTCACCTACCACCACCCTAACGATGTCACCCATGCCGCCTCCTTTCTCCAGCAGACCTTGTCTGAGGCCGTGGAGGCCCACGTCCCTACTGTCGCCATCCACCCCCACCGTCCTACCTTACCCCCACAGGCCATCCTCCTCCTCCGTGAATCCCGTCGCCTCTACCGTGCCTTCCTCCGCACGCGTGACCCGGACACACTACGACGCCACCGGCAACTCCAGCGACACATTCGTAATTTGCTCGCGGCTAAGAAACCCCGGGACTGGCGTCAGACATGCACCTGTTTAAATGCTACCCTACCAATAAACTCGTCCAAGTTCTGGTCAGCCTTCCGTCGCCTTACCGGAACTAAACCCTCTCCCTATTATCCTCTTCTCCATGATGATCACCCTTTCCCTGACACCCTTAGTAAGGCCAATCACTTTGCCTCCTACCTCTCCGATGTATTTTCCATCCCCGATGATCCCCAGTTCCATTACTCCCTCTTCCTGGATATCCGTGATCGAACTGACACCTCTGTCCCTCCCCTCGCTCCTGGTTTCCAGTACTTGGACAACATTGCACACACGGAACTCAATGCCCCTATCACTGCACAGGATCTCATTGATACACTCCGCACAAAACGCAACACCGCTCTTGGTCACGATCGTGTCACCTACCGTCACCTTCGTGAAGCTCCTGTCTCTTTCCTCTCCCCCCTGGCCACCGGTAACTACCCCGACCTGCGGAAAACCTCCCGTATCCTCATGTTCCTTAAATGTGGCAAACCGCCATCCGCCGTCTCCTCCTACCGTCCCATCAGCCTTACCTCAGTCTTCAGCAAGGTCCTGGAATCTATCCTCACCCGACGCATCCACCAGCATCTCCGCCAGCACCGCCTCCTTCTCGTTACCCAGTGTGGCTTTCGGCTGTCCTTCTCTTCCGACGACCTTCTCCTCCACCTCACTCATCTCCTTTCCGAACAGCTTAATTCCCGTCGCTCCGTAATATTCCTCTCCCTGGACCTCGAACGTGCATATGACCGTGTATGGAATTCCGGTCTCCCCTTCAAGCTCCAAACCTTCGCTCTTCCCATTAACTACGTCTGTCTGATCGGCTCCTTTCCCTCCCGCCGTCCTTCCTATGTCACCATCCATAACACAGATTCCTACACCTTTTTCCCCTCTGCCGGTGTGCCCTAAGGCTCCATCCTCTACCCCCATCTGTACCATTTGTACACGGCGGACATGCCGCCGCCGTCAGCCCCCGTCCACCTTCTCCAGTTTGCTGATGACACCGCCTTCCTTGCCCTTGCCCCCACCATCCAGCGCTCCCAAAACCTTCTCCAATCCCATCTCGACCAGTTCACCGCTTGGTGCAACCAGTGGTTGCTCAAGGTCAGTCCCTCCAAAACCCAGGCGATCATTGTAGGCAAAACCACTCCTTCCTTCCGCCTCCTTGATTTCTATCTCACCATCTATGGCCGTCCTATCGCCCTCACTCCCACCCTTAAGTACCTTGGCGTCACCCTCGACCATCGCCTCTCCTGGACTCCCCACCTCCGGACAATCCAAGCCAAGGCACGCTCCCGACTCAGTCTCCTCAAGCTCCTCTCTGGCCGTACGTGGGGTCTCGACCCCTCCACCATCCTCCACACCTATAAGTCCCTCATCCGCCTTATCCTTTGTTATGCCCATCTGGCTGGGATCTCCACCCCCCCCCTACCTTTTATAAATCCCTCCAAATCCTTGAACATCATGCTCTCCGCCTCGCCTATCGCATCCGTCTCCCCTCCCCCACGCGGATCCTGTACAATCTCATCCCCTTCCCCCACCTCCTCCTTTTCCTTGAAAGGATACGGATCCTGTACACCTCCCGCAAACTCGATCCTCCTCACCCGCTCGTCTCCCCGATCCTCTCCCACCCCCGCCCGCTGCCGCATCTGTATTCGCACGTCCCACCCGGTCTCCATCTCTCCACCCTCCTTACCCTCTCCCAAGGTGGCTTCCGCCAGCTCCCCCTCCCTGATGATGTCCTCCTCCCCTGCATCTAACCCTCCTATCAACTTTGATCCTCCCCACCCACCTCCTGTGTCCTTTCCTTTAGGCACCCTCCCTCCCTCCCTTCCCTTCCGTTCTCTTTCCTTTCCCCCCTCCTTCCTCCCCTCTCCCCCGGGCTTCCCCTCCCCCTTCCTCCCTCCCCCTCTCTCCTTTGCCCATGGCATCTCTGCTCTCCCCTCTCCCATTCCCCTTCCCCTTCCTCCTCCTCTACCTCCTCTCTTGGCAGGTCCCCAGACTCGTACACGCTCAGTGAACATTCGCGCGCCGGAGATCATCGCCGTCAGTGTTTCGTGTGTGTTCCTTCGTTTGTGTGTAGTGTTGTTCGTCGTCACGCCACCACCGTTCACGTGCCGTCGCCATCATCCGTGTTCTGTGCACCGTGTCGCCTCGTGTTAGTGATGTTTCTCGTCCAGCGTGAACGGCTCCATGTTTTTTCGATTTTTAGTGTCTAGATTTTTTGCCCATCGTTTTTACTGTCTACTCTGTGCCACCTTTATGTACTACTTGTTGTCAAACTCAAGGCTGAAGAGCGGCGTATTGTGCTGCTGACAGCCCGCCTTTGTATAAGGTGTTTAAAATCACAATAAAGAAAAAAAAAAAAAAATGCTCGGCTCTGACGTCATCTGAGGCAAAGCGCGACCAGACGTTTAACTGGCGTGGACCACATAGTGTCTGAGAGCGAAGTGAACGTTCCAACTGTTTCAGGGGCTGTCTTTATAAGGTGGCTGTGCGGACTGCCGAGAAGACATCTGTTGTCTCTGTCTATTTGCATACGGCGGCAGTCTACAAACGACCGCTATCTCGGGCACATAATCTTTAATAATATAGTTACCAAATACTTCAGAAACTTCTTAATTGTTGCTGGTATGCAGATAAGCAGTTTGAAATCACGTAGAAAGTTTCAGTTCGCTAGAATGAAAACTTTGATTAATAGAGTTTATTTAATGGAACTAACGGTAGATTGCTACCGCTGAACCATACCTTTGCTAAGACTTATATCAGTTGCTATTTATGTTACAAGTCCTAAACTTGGTGTAGCTCTATTATTTGATATATTTGATCATCTGATTCAACCAAAATCCTCTATCATTAAAATTTCTAGTACTTAATCTACAACACTTAGGTACATTTTAGTTACAAAACTAGCTTTTATTTAATTACTCAAAAACTATAAGAGGTAGATTAACTTGGACTCTCTGTTATTATTTTTGAGGAGTACTGAAGCATAAAACAAATTTTCAAGTTTCTAAGTCCATTATTTAACGCCTCTAACTTTTCCGAAAAACGTGGATTCTGGCGTTAATTTTTGTTTTATGGTTTTGGAAACCAGAATCATTTATTTACAACTTCTAACTGCACCTTCTGACCAAGTTCTGGCTTCCTAGTGTCATTATTTAGCGCCTCTGATTTTTCTCAAAAAACGGCATTTTTCCGTAAACTATTAAGTTTACAACATCAAGACTTGGTATTTGGAACATTATTACACTAAACTATAATATAACAAAGTTTTAAACATAAATTTTGATTGTTAATGTCATACTAAATTGTAGTGAAATACTTGTGCGTTACATGCAGACGCGTTAAGGTAACACATGATACTGCGCTTGGTTTGCTTCACAGTAGAGAAATTTCCAAGAACGCTTGTCTGTAATTGTGTGGTATCGAGGAATGAGACGGCTACACCTGTCGTATACGGCACATCGCGTAAGACATCTTCTCATTCAAAAGCCTTACAAGCGTTTCTGTATCCATATTGCGTTTCAGATACGAAATTCCTCGGAAACTCTGCTGGGTACTTTTTCGAAGAAAGCCATCTAGATCGCGTAATATATTTCCATTATCCTTGATGCTATGGAGGACTATTATTACTGGGAAAATGTGTGTGGGCGAGAGTGGCTTCGTGACGGAAAGATTCAGAATGTGTCTTTCACTCTGTAACGAAGTACTTTAGATTCTAAAGAGCTTTCTGGGAAAGGCGATTTTCACATAAAAGGAGAAGAACAATAAACGCATTCGACGCAACAGTCTTTAGAAGAAAAGAAAAAGGTAGTCGTCCTGTCAATGAGGAGTTCTTTCGGAGGCGGAACACAAACTCGGACCAGGATTGGATGAGGAACGAATCAGGCGTGCTGCTTGAACCGAAAAAAATAGGGGTTCGTCTTAAGTTAATTAAGGAAACTATGATGAAGCTACATCTGCATGGATGGACGGGGATTTGAATGCCTGTTCTCCTGAGTACTAGCTCTTTGTCCTACCCTGCACCACCTCTTCTCAACCATCCTCAGAAAACAGAAGTCAAGAAAACACCACACTAGATGAGACTGCTGTATGTTATATTCGTATACTATCTGAAACGTTACGTGAAATTTAAGGTTTCAGTAAAACCACATAGAATATTTACAGATTCGTGCTCGTTGATTCGAGGTCACTTATGCACATCAGTGCGGTGGCGCTCGTGTCGGTGGTAGGCAAATTCACTACTGGCAATGAGAGAAACATTCGCTACCAGTATTTAACCGAAAAGGGGAGGTAAGCAGAAGACGTAAAGTAGCTGGCGTCTACAAAGTAAGTTTCATCTTCCCCATGATCCCTGGACACTGACGTGGCTCAGCGATGCAGATAGCCTTGCTATAGGTGCAATCATAACGGAAGCGTGTCTGTAGAGAGGCCAGACAAACATGTGGCGCCTGAAGGGGGGCAGCTGTCTTTTCAGTAGCTGCAGGGGAAATAGTCTGGATGACTGACTGATCTGACTTTTTAACATCAACCAAAAAGGCCTTGTTGTGCTGGTACTGCGAACGGCTGAAAGCAACGGGAAACTACAGCCATAATTTTTCCCAAGGACATGCAGAAGATCTGTATGGTGAAATAATGATGGCGTCCTCTTAGGTAAAATATTGCGGAGTTAAAATAGTTCAACATTCGGATCTACGAGCGAGGACTACTCAGGAGGACGTCGTTATCAGGAGAAACAAAACTGGGTGTCTAGGGATCGGAGCTTGGAATGTCAGATTCCTTAATCGGGCAGGTACGTTAGAAAATATAAAAACCGAAATGGATAGATTGAAGGTAGATTTAGTTTGTATTAGTGATGTTCGGTAGCAGGAGGAACAAAGCAACTGGCCAAGTGAACTCACGGCTATAAATACCAAATCAAACAAGGGTGATGCAGTAATAGGATTAATATTAAATATAAAAAATAGGAAAGCGGATAAGCTACTACGAACAGAATATTGAACGCATTATTGTAGCAAAGACAGACACGAAGCGTAGGCCTGCAACAGTAGTACAAGTTTATATGCCAACTAGTGACGCAGATGAAGAGATAGCAGAAATGTATGATGTGATTAAAAAATTTAGTCAGATTGTTAAGGCAGACGAAAATTTAATAGTCATGGAGGACTGGAATTCTATAGAAGGAAAAGGAAGAGAAGGAAAAGTAGTAGGTGAATATGGACGGGGGGGATAAGGAATGAAAGAGGAAGCCGCCTGGTAGAATTTTGCACAGAGCACAACTTAATCATAGCTAATACTTGGTTTGAGAATCATGAAAGAAGGCTGTATACGTGGAGGAGGCCTGGTGGCACTGGAACGTCTCAGACAGATGATATAACGGTAAGACAGAGACTTAGGAACCAGACGTTAAATTGTAAGACATATCCTGCGACAGATGTGGACTCTGGTCACACTTTATTGATTATGAACTGTAGATAAAAACTGAAGAAATTGCAAGAAGGTAGAAATAAATAAGATGGGGCATGGATAAAGTAAAAGAACCAGAGGCTGCAGAGAGTTTTCAGAGGGATCATTAGGGAATGATTGGCAAGAACAGGGGAAAGACAACAGAAGAAAAATGGGTAGCCTTGAGAGATGAAATAGTGAAGGCAGCAGAGGATCGAGTAGGTAAAGAGACGGGGCTAGTAGAAACCTTTGGGTAACAGAAGATATATTGTATTTCACTGATGAAAGGAGAAAATATAAAAATGCAGTAAAAGAAGCAGGCGCAAACGAATACAAACGTCTCAAAAATGAAATCGACATGAAGTGCAAAATGGGTAAGCAGGGATGGCTGGATGACAAATGTGAGGATGTAGAAGCTTATATCACTAGTGATAACATAGATACTGCCTACAGGAAAATTAAACAGACCTTTGGAGGAAATAAAACCACCAGGATGAGTATCAAGACCTCTGATGGAAAGCCAGTCCTATGCAAAGAAGGGAAAGCAGAAAGCTGGAAGGAGTATATAGGGTCTATGCAAGCGCGCTGTTCTCGAGGGCAATATTATGGAAACGGTAGAGGGCGTATATGAAGTGGGAGATATGATACTGCTTGACGAATATGACCGAGAACTGAAAGACCTAAGTCCAAACAAAGCCCCAGGAGAAGTAAACATTCCATTAGAACTTCTGATAGCTTTTGTGAGCCAAACATGACAACACACTTCATTTGGTGAGCAACATTTATGAGACAGGCGAAATATCCTCAGACTTCGAGATGAATATAATAATTCCAATCCCCAGGTAAGCTGGTGTGAAATTACCGAACCATCATTGTAGTAAGTCACGGTTGCAATATATTAATACCAATTCTTTACAGACGAATAGAAAAATTGGTAGAAGCCGACCTCGGAGAAGATCAGCTTGGATTCCGTAGAAATATTGGAACACTCGAGGCATTACTGACCCTACGACCTATTTTAGAAAGTAGGTTAAGGAAAGGCAAACCTACGTTTCTAGCATTTATAGACTTGGAGAAAGCTTTTCGCAATGTTGGCTGGAATACTATCTTTCAAATTCTGAAGGTGAAAGGGGTAAAAGACAGGAAGCGAAAGGCTATTTACAATTTGTACAGCAACCTAATGGCAGTTATAACAGTCGAGGGGCACGAATGGGAAGCAATGACTGAGAAGGGAGTGGGACAGGGTTTGTAGCTAAACCCGATATTATTCAATCTGTAGACTGAGCAAGCAGTAAAGAAAACAAAAGAAACATTTGGTGTAGGAATTACAATCCATGGAGAAGAAATAAATAGTTTGAAGTCTGCTGACGACTGTCATAGACAGCAAAGGACCTGGAAGAGCAGATGAACGGAATGGACAATATCTTGAAAGGAGGATATAAGTTGAAGATCAACAAAAGCTAAATGAGGATAATGGGATGTAGTCGAATTATATTAGGTGATACTGAGGGAATTAGATCAGGAGATGAGACACTTAAAATAGTAGATGAGTTTTGCTCTCTGGGAAGCAAAATAACTGATGCTGGTCGATGTAGAGAGGACAAAATGTTGACTGGGTATGGCAAGGAAAGCGTTTCTTAAGAAGAGAAATTTGTCAGCATCGAGTGTCAGGAAGTCCTTTCTGAAAACCGTCCGGTGTGGCCGAGCGGTTCTAGGCTCTTAAGTCTGGAACCGCGCGACCGCTACGGTCGCAGGTTCGAATCCGGCCTCGGGCATGGATGTGTGTGATATCCTTAGATTAGTTAGGTTTATGTAGTTCTAAATTCTAGAGGACTGATGACCTCTGATGTTAAGTCCCATAGAGCTCAGAGCCATTTGAACCAGTCCTTTCTGAAAGTATTTGTATAAAGTGTAGCTATGTGTGGAAGTGACACATGGACGATAAATAGTTTAGACAAGAAGAGAACATACACTCCACATTGTAGATAAACCCATTACTGCCGCTTACTCTCTACGGACACACTTAACATACAAGTATTACTTCCACGTGGAAAGGAGCCATTGTGCGGGGAGGAAGAGAACCCTTTTCTTTTAGCCAGCTGTGTGTTTCCTCGCGCGATCTCCCAGACAACAACGCCGTATGGTATACAATGACAACAGGTAGTAGGTTATAATGAAGCATACGAATAGAGATACACGCACATGTACCTAGTTGAAACAGCTTCTACGTTGCTCATACGGGTCCAATCACATTAATGTGACTACCGCCTATGTCACTGACAGGTGGCAGGTGGCAGCAATAGCAGTGGACGCTATACATAACATTTGGGGGGGGGGAGGGGGGGGGGAAGCGGACAACGTTGCGTTGTTGTGGTAATGCGAAGCGGAGTGATTTTTCTGACCACTGGAAGGGCATTATCATTGGCTTCTGGGCGAAGGGTGAAAAAATTTGCGAAATGGCTAAATTTGTAAAGTGTTCACGTGTCACCTTTGTTGAAATATACCGTGCATAGGAAAATAGTTCTTTCCAAAATCGACGGCGAGGCTGCAGTGACGCAGCACAGGCCGTAGATGATAGGAGTGAACGACGGCTGCGGAGATGTGTATTGGCAAACAGATGTGTAACTATTGAGCAACCGACCATCAAGGCGAACCAAGGGGCTACCACCAGTGGCTCCTCAATGACCGTTCAGAGAACGTTGCTGCATAAGGGCCTCTGCAGCAGGAACCTTGTTCATGCACCAATGCTGGCTCCTGTTCATGAGCGACGAAGGCTGGCATTTGCAATCCAGTTACGCAACTGGAGGTCCACTGCGTGACGACAGGTGATCTTCCCAGATGAATGACATTTAATGCTCCATCGGACAGATGAGCACTGGCTTGTACATCGTGGTAAGTCCAAAACCAAACACCCCACAATAAGTGTCAGAAGAATGCAGACCAGAGGTGGGAGCGTTACTGTCTGAGAAATATTTTCGTCGCATACCAGGGTGATCTCGTCACTGTGGAGGAACAAAGCATCACCACAAGTATACATTTATCCTCGGGGATCCTGTCGATCCCAGCATGTGACTTATTTTTCCTTGGTACGACGGCTTCTATCAACAAGGTAATGCAATCTGTCACACAGCTCACAGCGTACATGCGTAGTTTGGATAGCGCTAGGATAAGTTTACCTTATTTCCCTAGGTACTAAACTTCTCGGATTAAAACTCGATCCAGAATCTTTGGGGCCACCTAGATCGGTATGCACGCGGCATGGATCCTCACGCGAGAAACCTAGCACAGTTGGCCACGACCTTGGAATCGGCATGATTCCACAAGCCTGTCGATTCCATCTAGAACCTCAATGACTGTGCTCCGGCATGTCTCGCGCTTCAAACGTCGTTATTAATCCTTTTGACGGATGGTCACATTGATGCGACTGAAGAATGTATAAACTGACAAACTTTCTCCTCCATTAACTCGTAACATAGCCTGATCAGCCAGTACATTATGACCACCTACGTAATGGCCGAGATGTCCTGCTTTGGCACGGACGACAGTGGCGAGGCGTCGTGGCATGGAATCAGTGAGGCCTTGGTAAGTCGTTAGAGGGAGCTGGGACCACATCTTTACACACAAGTCACCTAATTCCCGTAAATTCTAGGGAGATGGGCAATGAGCTCTGACGCTACGTTCAATCACATCACAGATGTCTTGTATTGGGTACTGACTTGGTGAGTTGATGGGTCAGCACATCAACTGGATCTCACCACCATGTTCTTCAAACCACTCCGTGTCACTTGTGGCCTTGTGACAAGGCTCATTGTCTTGATGAAAAATGCCACTGCTGTCGGGAAACACGACGGATTTGCACACTACTTTCGACATGGTGTGCAAGGTATCGAGATCCATCTGATCATGCAACACCCTGCCACTGCGCCAATGTTTAGTGCCTATGGTCAAGTGTCCATTTCAGCCGTAATGGTGTTAACATTAGCACATGCGTGGGTCGTCGTGTAGCGTCCCGCGAGCGGATCAGGATGGGAGCTGACGCCAACTACAGTTGTGAAGTGGCTCGTCCAACTTGTACACCTGGTGCCTGAAAATGCAAGCTGGAATATTTTTAGTCAAGGAAACTCGACAGGAAAAAGAAGAGTAGCTGTGAATAGCAGCCCAGACTGAACACCAATGTAGGATAAGGAACTGATATCGAATCGTACGAGACACTAAGACACTGACTTGATTTGCGATACCCTGAAAGTACCCTTTGCAGCTGAGTGCCACGAGAAACTTAGTCCCGTCCCGGGGCCAGAGTAATGCAGGTCCATCCTCTGAGACAGACTGAGATCGGCAACTTTAACAGGGCTGGTGCCGCCGCTTATAGAGGCTCGCATCACGCGTCTCCCACTCGATTATGCACTGTCCTGACATCAGCTCCTTCGTAAAGCTTCTATGGTGCTAGTCACGTAGCTCACACTACCCTTACCGCAAAAACACAGTTCCTCCTATTTCCTAGCGTCCCTGCTAATCTTATGTCGCTCCTTTACTCGCACACCTTGTGCAACATTATACCTTTATTTTTACACTCTCAATGCTCCACGATGTTCATTCGCGACATAAGCGCGACATTCGGGTGCGGCGGCCCGTCGTTAGGACAGTTCGGTACATTGTGTGTTCAGACACACTTGTATTCTGCCCACCATTAAAGTCTGGTGTTAGGTCTGCCACCGTCGTTACGTGTTCTATTGTACCAGTCCGCCCAGCGTACGAAGTCCGACATCTTTGATGAGTGGTGAAAGCCCAAACCCGAAATATCTGGCTATAATTTCACCTTGGTTTTGCCACGTGTTGAAGACACTAACCACAGCACTCCTCGAACACACAAGTTGTGCAATTCCGAAATACTCGTGCCGAGCCTCCGGGTCATTACAATCTGTCCTCGGTCAAACTCAGATAGATCGCGCGCCTTCTCCATTCTACACACGGACAGCACGCTCGCTGGTACTACATGCACCACACGCGTGTCAGATTTCCAGTCGTTCCTCGCGGGTGACGCTGCTATCTCGTAGAAGGGTTTATATCGATACTAGGTCGGTGTTCATAATGTTCTGGCTGTTCAGTGTAGAGATCTATGAAAAAATGATAGTATTTGAGATATATAGGCCTTGCCTTAACGTTTCGGGATAGCGATTACATTACTCTGAAATTTATTATACTCGAAATATGTAAGTACCTGAAGCTCGAAGGCAGTAAGAAACTAAGGAATTTCTTTCAAATAGTATTGCACGGGAAAGATAAAGAAAAGAAAATAGATGAGTTACTTTCTTATTCGACATGAATCCGAAGTTCCAGTAGGTTATCCGTCGGAATGACATCTTTTTGAAGATATGAAACAGAACAGGTTCCAAAATGAGGTTTTCAACGTTTAGCAGAGTGTGCACCGATACGAAACACCATAGCAGATTAAAATTATATGCTGGACAGAACCTTTGCTTTTCATGTGCTAGTGCTCCACCGAATGAGCTACATGAGCATGACACACGACCCCTCCTCACAGCTTTACTTACAGCAGTACCTCGTAGCCCAACTTCCAGATTCACAGAGGTGCTGACGAAGCCAGCCGCTGTCTGCCGAGCGGTTCTAGGCGCAACTGCTACGGTCGCAGTTTCGAATCCTGCCTCGGGCATGGATGTGTGTGATGTCCTTAGGTTAGTTAGGTTCAAGTAGTTCTAGTGGGCTGATGACCTCAGATGTTAAGTCCCATAGAGCTCAGACCCATTTGAAACATTTTTTCTGATGCATACCTTGAAGGACTAGAATCCTGGATGAATGAAGATGGATCGGCTGGTAGAGCACTTTCCCGTCAAATCAAACGTGCCAGGTTTGTATTCCAGTTCAACAGACAGTTTTATATTGCCAAAAAAAATATTTTAGTGCACAGTACACTGAAAAGCGAAACATTCATTCTGGAAACAATACCCCAGGCTGTGGCTAACCCATGTTACCAGTATCCTTTATTTCCGGAGAATTAGTCCAGAGAGATACATAGGAGAACTCCTGTAATGTTTGTAAGGCAGGAGACGAGGTACTGGCAGAACTGAGGACGTGTCGTGAGTCGCGCTCGGATAGGTCAGCTGGTAGACCACATTTGCATGCACGGAAAAGGCCTCAGGTTCGAGTACACAACTTTAATGAGACAGAAAATTTTATAAACAGATTATTCATGCGTTTATTTATCATTAAAATTTTAGCTTACACGGAAAGAAGTAGGTAGCTTAACCACTACAATGGAACACCGGGCAAGTCATCTGTACAACTGCAGGTGAATCACCTTCCTAATGAGCTGAAGAGCTTCAAGTGCTTTATGGCTCCACAGGAGGACAAAAATAGTTCACAATTATTCATATCATTCACTATGTGGTATGAAATATCAGGCATACCTTAATGAAAGACAAGGTCATATATTCAGATCGAGGTGATTCGTACATACAATGTGACAAGAACTTAGATCTGTGGAATTTGAAACAAAGAGAGGAAATCCTAAAGGTTTCGTCACACGAGCCGTGTTCTGGTTGCGTGGCACAGCTCTCTCGCCTCTCTGCGAACTCCGCGCACCACAACGTCGTGCTGTCTTAGGTGTGAAGACGGGGCAGAGAGGCAATTTTAACGCATCCCAGTTAAAAGTCAATGCAGTCACATTGCATATGACTTTGTTTAAAATTTCATATTTATCAATCACATAGATAGCAAATAGAGCTAATTTTCAGTATTATTTAATTATTTTTGATGCGCTGAAGACATAATATAGCTTTTATCTGCTACAAACTATCGAGCTACAGACAGATGCAGACAGTTTCACAGATTTTCACACTCACGTTGCCACTTAATCGTGAGTTATTTAATTCCATAATCGTAAAAAGTCTTTCACACATATGTTGCCCGAAATTTTTTTTCAAGTTTGCAGTCTCATTATGGAGACGTAGAAACACTTATGCAGGAAATCACGAAGATCTTCTGGACATTCTTGACGACACGGGAGAGCAGTCAGTCCCATATGCAGATGTAAAGAGGCGATTTCAACTGAAATGCCAAACGGTCTCAAAAACAGCTCGAAAAACGTTTATAAAAACAACCTTACAATTCCTTCAAGGCCAGTGAGCTTAGGGAAATGGCATTTTTTGAACTGTGTTTGTCCCTTCCACTGTGAAGTTAGCTCATTCAGTGCATTCCCATCAAACTGGAAATAAGTTGTTCCCCACCGTGCAATGTCTTACTGTCAGCAGTATATAGTCAAGTCCTCCTAAAATGCGAGATCTGCTATCCATTCCGAATGTTCTAATGTCTGTCTCTGCTATATTTTTCTCTTTAAATTCGGCAATACAGAGTTTAAAATTAAAAAAAATCGTTTCAGGCGTGCCACCTGACTTACCCAACGTACTTTGAAGTTAAATATAAAATCTCCGTGCACTCCTTTCAGTTCTATCGAAAACTGTTGCGACAGACGGTAGAACAACTTGTGTTACTTCAGAAAATTTACTATTCGTACCGACAATTTCATCCATGCTTTCAAATTTACTACAAAGTGCTTCTTCATGTACAGAACAGTGAATCTTGTCGTGATAAACGCTATAATTTTGGCTCTTTCAGGAACTACATTTTCAATTTCTTTCCGTATGGTGTTGTAATATCTTTCCACAGAAAATATGCGGTATCTGTCGTTTATGTACTGTATATTGCATAATAGATACTGAGAATTCTTACACTTCTCTCACTTCCATTCGCTTTTAAAGGCTCCTGTAGATAGATTGCATCTCTTTGTACAAACAGCCACTGTACCTGTGAATTTCTTTTAAGTAACGAAAGAATAGCGAAGGTAAACAGCACTGACACTACGATTCTCTCGGACTGAAGAAAGTCGTGCTGGCCGAAAAGTGTCACACCTCAGTAATAAATGAAATACGAGTAAAAGTTTTGGCTGGATTGGGACACAAACTCCGATTTCCTTCTTTACACTAGTGGTAACATTAACCACTTCGGATATCAGAGCCCGCTTCGCGTCCGACCCATATTCCCATCTGGTTGCACACTGCTTACGTAGCGCCCCCTGTCCACGGTACTCACTACTCGCCGCAGGCACGCTGGATTCCCGCAGGAATTCAGGAGAGAGAGTGCATCGACACCAAAACGACTTAATGGCCGTTAAGCCATATACGAGGGTTGGAACTTAAATAGTGGCAACTATGTAAAAAATAGATACATGTTTCAAAGTTTTACTGACCTTCAAAGTAGTCCCCAGCATTGTGTATAACTCATTGCCAACGATGTGGAAGTCGTAGGATGCTCTTAGCTGTGCCAGTTGAGTTGACAGTTCGAGCGGCGCGGTCTATTGCCCGACGAATTTTTAGCAGTTCTTAAGCGAATGCCGTGAAGTGTTTCCTCCAGTTTAGAAATCGAGTTGAACTTACGAGGGCTTAAAACAGGGGAGTGCAGTAGATGGTATAGCACTTAGCAGCCCAATTAGTTAAACAAATCAGTAAGAGCTTGCACTGTACGTGCTTGAGCATTGTCCTGCAAAATGATGGTCAGGTCCTGCAGAAAGTGTCATCACTTCTGTCTCTAAGCTGGTCGTAGGTTGTGTTCCAAAAATGAACAGCATCTAACATTCTGCGTGGTGTCTATTTGTTCTATATCGTGTCTCCCTACCACTTTCGCGCAACGACGCTCTGAGCGTGTTTTTTATGGAATTGACTAGTTTGAACCTGGGACCTGTTGCTGGTAAGGAGACGCCAGACCACACATGACATGTAGAATTCAGAAGAGTTCAGTGAGACTAGCGATGATAGAACCAAATACTTAATGATTTCAGCGTGAGCTCCACTGCACTCCCTGTAAAAGAATCTTAACACTAACTAAATGTAGTGGAAGGGGTTCAAGGCTTTCCTATTTTTAGTTAGCTGGTAAAAATAACGTCGAAAAAGCAGTTAAGTTTACCATTGGAAAATTTATTCTACTCACAAAACATTGTTTATAAATTGCACTATTGATAAAAGGAAATGTTTTTATACAGGATGGTAAAAACCAACTGCGTTCAACAAAAATGTGAACGAATATTCCCTGAATGGGTTTCCAAGTTCTACAATGCATCGAAGGATGACCTATGCCATATCACATCTATAATCTAGGTTTAAATTAAGTTTCACAAAAGAGAAAACTATCAAAATGGTCTACAGTGACCCTCAATTATCTTTAATTACTTATCTAACCTGTCGTAAATTACAGTGGCTGATGTGGCTTCTCAATAACTATATAACAGAAAAATCATGGCGTTTCAGATTTTTACTTCAAGTGGCAAATGTGAACACCATGAGCTTTAATTGACGATCGACACTAGTATTACGCAGACAGGGGGTGTAACAGATGAGACTTCTGCAGTTCTGAGTGAAGCTTTATGCGCTGTTATGCTGCATCGCGTGCGTTCATTACCTTGTCGGTATTCTTCAGGGGGCGGTGGACAGCACAGCTCCGCTCACCTCGCCGTCTCGGAAGCAGCACTCTCCTAACTTCTCCTTACTATAATTTACCGAAGTTGGTTTAAATAAACTATCTGGCTGTGTTTTCATCTGACCAATCAGGGTCTCAATGTTAACCTTAAGCACCGCCTACAAAAATTCTGTCTATCCAATGAGAAACGTTATACTTTTTGTGGTGGGGCAATGTTTTCAAAGTTTGCAACGTAACAGAGACGCGAAAAAGTCTCACTCTAAAACTTGCAGCTGGTGTGGTCCTTTTAGCGTTATCGTAAGATCTATACTGTTCTTCTGGAAGGCTCGATCTTTTAACATGGGCTGGGGGGTGGTCCTGACGTAACAGAGACGCGAAAAAGTTTCACGCTAAAACTTGCGGGTGGTGTGGCCCTTTTCGTGTTATCGTAAGATCTATACTGTTCTTATGGAGGGCTCTAGCTTTTAGCATAGGCTGGGGGGTGGTCCTGCCGTAACACAGACGCGAAAAAGTCTCATGCTAAAACTTGCGGCTGGGGTGTGGTCCTAGCGCTTAGCTGGGGACGTGGGTGTCCGTCCCTTATCGTAGGGCCTTCTAACTTAACACGGTTCTGCTCTCAGCTTCTGTTCTCGTTTCTCCCCTCGGAACTGCGTCTGTCTCACGGTGAGAAGGTATGACATACATTTAGACATTCTTGTGTTAGTCTGTGGTATTCCATTTGCTCACTCGTTACTCTTATTAGTTTGGTTAATTTAATGTCACGATTTATTCGGAGCTATGTGACATACTACTGGATTTGCTTATTATGTCAGGATTTTCATGGGAGGTGTTGGATTTGGCCGAGCGGTTCTGGCGCTACAGTCTGGAACCGCGAGACCGCTACGGACGCAGGTTCGAATCCTGCCTCGGGCATGGATGTATGTGATGTCCCTAGGTTAGTTAGGTTTAAGTAGTTCTAAGTTCTAGGGGACTGATGACCTCAGGTGTTAAGTCCCTTAGTGCTCAGAGCCATTTGAACCATTTTTTTATTGGATTTGCCTGACACCTTACAAGCATAGAGACAAAAGTGATGACTCTTTCTGCAGGACCTGACCATCATTTTGCAGGACAATGCTCAAGAACGTACAGTGCAAGCTCTTACTGATTTGTATGACTAATGGGGCAGCTAAGTGCTATACCACCTACTGCACTCCCCTGGTTTAAGCCCTCGTAAGTTCAACTCGATTTCTAAACTGAAGGAAACACTTCGTGGCATTCGCTTCAGAACTGCTACAAATTCGTCGGGCAATAGACATCGCCACCGGCCGCGGTGGCCGAGCGGTTCTAGGCGCTACAGTCTGGAACCACGCGACCGCTACGGTCACAGGTTCGAATCCTGCCTCGGGCATGGATGTGTGTGATGTCCTTCGGTTAGTTAGTTTTAAGTAGTTCTAAATTCTAGGGGACTGGTGACCTCAGAAGTTAAGTCCCATAGTGAAAAAAAAGACATCGCCGCTCGAACTGTCAACACAACTAGCACTGCTAAGAATATCCTACGACTTCCACATCGCTGGCAACGGGTTATACACAATGCTGGTGACTACTTTGAAGGTCAGTGAAACTTTGAAGCATATCTATTTTGTACGAGCTGTAAATAAATAGTTGCCACTATTAAAGTTCCAACCCTCGTACATTCAAATACGTGTGGTGTCTGTTGTATTGGACATGTCCTAAAGAAAGCGGAAAACAGAAAACGTGCTCAGGTAACTGAAGCGGTCGTGATCACTTGAGTAAAGCGGGATATCCGGGTTCGAGCCCTAGTCCGTCATAAATTTTCTCTTGCTGGCACTGAATTCATTTGACTGCCCAATTGTGGCCGATGGCATATCTGATTTCATTTCATTTCACCAGATAAACCTAGGGTCGTGCAGTACCGTGTACTTCCGAGAAATACCGAGAACAGCCAACTAATGCCGAGTCTCGGACTTCACGCGGTCCTTAGATTGTGCTTGTGTGCAGCTTGGCACTCCGTGGTCGACACTGCCCTAGAGCATTTCATAAGCGTGACTGACAATTCTAGAATGACATCGTCGCATTTTGTCGTGTAGAGAGTCTGTTAGGAAATTGTGTATAATTGGAAACTTCCGTTAAAAGCCCCATCCGCCAAAGGAAATTAAAGCCTCATCCGTCCAGCATCCTCTGGTAAACTGGAGAGATGCGTATAAAGAGCCATAATAACAGTATCAAAAGAAAGCCTGACAGAGGTGGTTCAACACAGAACACAGGAGAGTTCGAATTATCTGTTGTGCCCTATTCGGGTAATATTAAGTATTAATGTTAATACTGTCTTTTAAATTCTGTGCAAAGATATGTTACAAATCTCTCTGTTGCTCTCAGATCATCTACATATTTCCAGATCAAAGTAGCGGGACATTATAAATAAAACAAAGTTCTACTGTTAGTGTTAAAGGTTTTCCGTGGTTTTGCACGTGACTGATAACATGTGAAATAAACGTTAGTTTCTGTGGTTGTAATATTGCTGAATTATATTAAAGGTGCTGAAAATGCAATGACAGGAACAAAATCGAAGAAGCTTACATCTATCATTCTCTTACTGTTCTTGTTTTCACGACGAAAGTCACTTACCTGGGGTTTTATCGGGATGTTTCAAATCCCCTTGTGTAGCCAATAATAAACATTAAACTAATGTTGTAGTTTCTGCGATACGAAATAGGAGACACTTTCAAATAGGATAGTTACAGAATGAGATTTTCGCTTTGCAGCGGAGTGAGCGGTGATATGACGCTTGCTGGCGCACTGAAACTGTGTGTCGGACCGAGTCTCGAACTCGGGACCTTTGCCTTTCGCGGGCAAGTGCTGTACCACTGAGCTACACAGGCATGACTCACAACCCCTCCTCACAGCTTCAGTTCTGCCAGTACCTCTCCTCCTAGCTTCCAAAGTTCACAGAAGCTCTTCTGCGAAATTTGCAGAACTGGCACTTCTGGAAGGAAGGATACTGCGGGGACATGGCTTAATCACAGCCAGGGGGATGCTTCCAGAATGAGAGCACTAGCCTGTGAAAGGCAAAGGTCTCGAGTTCGAGTCTCGGTCCGGCACACAGTTTTAATCTGCCAGGAATTTTCAAGTTTCAGGATAGGTACATCTCCTTAATAGACAAAGTAATTCTTCGTTGAAAAGAGATGTTACTTCAACATTTGTAGAGCTGAAAATGTCCTATATATCTACTTACACGGATGTACTTTCCATAATAAGCAGGGTGAATAACAATTTGCAAGAAACGAATCGCTGCATTGAACTTGTTGGAATGTTTGTAACAGGTGTTTTGTGCTTCCTCTCTAAGGAACAACTCACGAAGTTATGATCTTCGAAATGTATGCTTTTATAGAGCTAAGTGCTTTCAGAATGTCAGACATCTGTTTACACATGAGTCGATAACTCGAATGGGATGAATTGAGCAATACTCTGCGAGCCGCTCTTTTTGCTCTTGAGCTCCTACAGTCCCTTTCATTCTCAGGCACAGTCGGAGTTCTCGTGGATTCCATTAGCAGAAAGTACTTTTCATGCTGTCGGATGGAAATGCGCTGGTAATTCGAGAGAGCGGTTGCGGGACGTGAGACTTCTGGCGCTCTAATTTGGTGTCGAATGGAATGCGCCCGAGCTTACATTTTCCGATGGTTTAATAACTCTGCAGCAAGTTTCCGTGAGATATGAAATCTTAACGGCGGTAATGGGGCTTTTGCACTCGAATGCGTTTACGGATTATTTTTAACAAAAGCTATCTCTATCCTGCCACAGAGAAAGTTTAACAAACAGAATACTGTGTGCTGCTCGATATTTTCTGAGGAACTTAAAAAAAAACATATTGTCAACTTCCTATATTTTCATATACAAAGACAACTCACCATTGCCCACAGAGCAGAGGAAAACTCAAAATATGGAGTGAGGGAGAATCGTGAATGTGTTGGTGAAAGAGCCCATGAGACTTCTACGTATTGCCTAGTAAACTGAGGGTGCCCGTATCGCCTGAGTATGTATCAATATCATTTAAGTTCATAAGCCTAGCATTCACTTACACACATATCTGCGAACGAGGTTGCGGACAAGATGAAGACCTATATGTCTTCATTACTTTATGTCTCTTTCTCAGAATCAAAGGTTCGAAAATGAGCACACAATTTCCGGAAAGCCATTAAGGATACAGAGTCTGTTAGAACAGAAAAAAATCTCTTCATGGGAGGGTTACACTGTGCACAAAAACGACATTCTACGGAGAGAGTAATTGTGTTATACGCAATCGTATTTAAATTATAATAACAATCATAACTGATTTAGTCCATCCTATGGTCATTTTAGTTTGTAAATCAGGTAAAAAAGAAATCTGTACCAAACTCTTAAAGTCTGAAAACTCGTAGTCAGTTCTGCATGCTACTAGCGGGCAGTAAATATCAAAATACGCGTGATCAGACCTATACGTCCAGGCAGTAATCGATAGACAAACTCTGTCATGCTACACATAAGAAAAAGCAAGGGAGAACGCAAGGCAAAACATTTTAAAAAGTTAAAATAAAATATATTTTTTACTTTGTGTTGATACTGTGGTGTTATCTAATATCGCAAGTTTTAGATCTTCGTCTCGGGTATTAATTATCTGCTAGTAAAAAAAGGTTATTGGTTCATCTTCAGTTCGTTGTGTATTCCTCATTGTACGTCCACAATTTTTTCACTACATTCTCATGTCTTATAACTTTTCTGTTTCTGCTAGTACTTTGTAACATATCCTTCAATATTTCTGATTGAGAAATTCTCACTTTTCGGTTTTCTCATTGAATTCCACGTCTTTCTACCTCAACTCAGTACTGGTAATAGGCACTATTCGCACATTCCTTTTTTAGACACACCGGAACCTTATTTCTAAGAAGTGTAGGTCTGTACTGATTAACGGTTGTAGTGACTCGTGACTTACTAATTATTCGGATATGTGAGTGCAGCTAAGGACATCGTCGTCGATGGGAAGTTAGGCCTTAACATTCCCCCGTGTCCTCGTTTCTTCAATATTTCAATATTTTCGATCGAGTAACATTTACACCAAAGTAACAGCTGCACATTTATTTTGCAATCTGAAATTGTTAGTAGTGGTCTATAATTTAATAGAAATAAAAGAGCCGAATTTTGTAATTGAAACGCGAACTTCTTCAAAGCAACGTACATTTTTGAGTTTTTTTTCCGTCATCGGTTCATTTTCAATACAAATCCAGTGACGAAAGTTAACAGGAAATAATTCATTTACTTTTGACATTCTGACTGCTTAAAGTACTGTTGTCCACCTTCAATATATTCGCCAGAAATAGGCTAATTCAAAAATGGTTCAAATGCCTCTGAGCACTATGGGACTTAACATCTGAGGTCATCTGTCCCCTAGAACTTATAACTACCAAAACCTAACTAACGTCAGGACAACACAAGTCCATGCCCGAGGCAGGATTCGAACCTGCGACTGTAGCGGTTCAAATGGTTCAAATGGCTCTGAGCACTATGGGACTTAACACCTGAGGTCATCAGTCCCCTAGAACTTAGAACTACTTAAACCTAACTAACCTAAGGACATCACACACATCCATGCCCGAGGCAGGGTTCGAACCTGCGACCGTAGCGGTCGCGCGGTTCCATACTATAGCGCCTAGAACCGCTCGGCCACCCCGGCCGGCCCGTAGCGGTCGTGCGGTTCCAGACTGAAGCGTCTAGAACCGCTCGGCCACAGTGACCAGCAAATTTGCTAATTATTAACCGATCTTCCTATAAATGAGAGCAAAAGTAACGAATATTAGTGGGAACATACATATATATGCCCACTTCATTTACTGCTATTTTGGACGGACATGTTACTTGGCAGACATTGGTTGGTTTGAGAATGGGTATAGCCCGAAACCTCTCACCAACTAAATAAACATCCAATTTAGTTGCAACCCTGGATAATTCTTTTTGAATCACAATCTAAAATGAGTTGTTGTTCCACACTACTCAGCATACTGAAAATATTCATGGAACTTTTGATTTATCTTTACCGAAACATGTTTCGCCACAGTTGTATCATCGACAGTTGCACTTATTTGTTTCTTATGATAAAATAGTCGAAATTTTGTGAATTTTTAATTGACAAACAGTACATTACCGCTTCTGTTTGGTTTGTGCAGCTGTCATTTGTAATTTTTACCTTGGATTACATTTTGTGCCAGATGCTCAGTTTCAACGGCAGACAGCAATATTCACAAATATTTTAAATTTTATATGAAGTAATGAGCGTTCCGTGGTCTAGAATCACACTGTCAGCCAAAATTATACTTGAGAGATTATGCATATTCACATCACATAACGGACTGAGCGTTCTATAAAATGAAACACTTTTGAAGACATGGCTTTCTCCAGCTTAGATGGGTATCTGGACCCCACATATTCCAGTTTTTTTGAATAAGTTACATTTTACGCAAATTCTCTAGTATTCTGAACTACATTGAGGGGACTAAAACTTCAGATAAGAAGGATATATAAAACCTATATGGTACCAAAGACTTGTCATAACCTCAAACAAAGAAATTAATTGGATTTTAATAAAGCCACTGCACTGATGAAGCAGCAGGTATAGCTTGACTCTTCCAATATTCCACAAAGTTCACATACAGTAGCGCTCATCCACCAGAACTGAAATGTGCTGATGCTCCACTATACTGGAAACATGGGATGTTGTCACACGTTAGCAGACCTCCAGCTGAGAAACTGACACTCGGAAAGTCTATAGCATCACTTCCATTGCCCACTGCCTCACTGTATCAGTGATCTCAACCAGTTTGTAGTTACACATGTAAGCAACAACTGTATACTGAATCCATAGAATTAGAACTAAAGATTAGCGTTGTTTATTGTGATCAATATGCTGCAGTCGTATGCAATATTCGTAACCGATGGGCAAAAAAGAATACTTTGATTTTGAGAATGAAAACGTGGTCCAAGTAGGCTGTAGTCTGTTCATTAACTGTGTGTTCTGGATCGCATCAAGTGGTAGCAAGTTAGATGCCCCATGTAGGTAAGCAGAAATAAATCGTTTCTACTTCACAAAACACTTGTAAGTTGCAACATCAGCACTGTAATATATTGTCGAAACAACTATACCTACATGGCGTAATCGAATTCTGTTTTCCATTTTTTTATAACACTGTTTAGAACATATAATGAAATTGGCCGGCACACACTGTTGCTGTCACTGACAAATGTAGATGTTGGCGTGTGGTGGAGGAATGTTGGACGTGGATGGAAACTGTCAGGATGCGCCATATTAAAACTCGGCCGTGACCTTCAAGTGTTTTGTTATTCCCAGCTACAGCGCCACATGTGTCTGCGTCACGGGGTCCCGCGATGCCGAGGACTCCACTTCACATTCTTCAAAACAGCTTGGCACTGAAGTGTTACCTAAGCGACCCATGCAATGTACTGTGGCATGCCGGCCATGTACAGACGCAGTGTTTTGAAGGCCTTTTTCGCCAATACACTGACTCAAGCGGAGACAAACCGTTATTGGTATGGATTTTTGCATTGTATGCGTGTCAATATACATCAAATTCTCGTCCCACTGACGCTGATGAGATTCCACATAAAAGCTCACCATCTTCCCGATTGTTCTGTGTACCTGTTCTCTCCTTCCATTCGCCTGTGGATGCAATGTGCTCGTCCTCAGCTTCTTTATGTTCAACACTTTACACAGTTCCCTCATTAAATACGACATGAAGTTGGTCCCTTGTTCAGTAATTATTGTCTCCGGCATACCAAACTTCTAAATCTAGTTGTTTATTAACACTTGTGCGACCACTGCTGACTGTTGATTTCGCATAGCTACCATCTCCACATACCTCAAAAAATGGTCTATTATTGTGAGAACAAATCTGTTCCATGTTGGTGTTCGTCTAAAAGGTCCTAAGACATCAATTCCCAACATGTAAAATGGACATGTCGTTCTGGTAATCGTTGCGGCTGTATCCGTTTCCGATCCAAATCTACTTTATATGCACATGGGATACAATTCTTGACATACTGATCCACATCTACTTTCTTACCTCTCCACCAATACCCCTCCGCCACTCTCCTATTCGTCGCTCTGCTCCCACCATGACCAGATAACACGTGATCATGTGCTTCTTTTAAAAACTCATATCTCAGCATCACTGGCACTACTACCCTTGGCCCTGACTTCGTTTCCCTGCACAGAAGACCGTCGTTCATATTAAACTGTGGCTGTGCCGATACAATTTACAATCTTCGTCGGCGTCCTGTAATTCTTGCCATACTGCTGGGTCATATCCTATGATTTCTTATTTTTCCACCTTTCTACTCAGTGCAACTGCATTACCGTGCTTCTTCCCCAGCATGTGCACCACCTCGTGGTCAAATTCACTAAGCCTCACAGCCTCGTGCCAACAACCACTTCAATGCAGCATGATCTGTCACTACCCGAAATCTTGTCCCATATAAATAATATTTAAAATATGTGATTCCATAGGCTACGCCAAGCATCTCCCTCTCTGTTTTTGAGTAATTACTCTCTGCTGCATTCAACTGACTAGATGCATAGGCTACAGGATGTTCTTTCCCATCAGTTTCCTGTCTAAGAATACATCCTAATCCTTGATTCGATGCATCACATGATAGAATAAATTCCTTTTCTAATTCTAGAAACACAAGAACCGGACTTGATGCTAACACTTCTTGCAGTTTTTCAAACTCTTTCTGATACTCTTCTGTCCACTCAAATTTCACACCCTTCCGTAATAATCGCGTCAATGGCTGTGCTAAATCTGCAAGGCCCTTCATGAACTTTCGTTTGAAATTGCGAATTCCGACGAGTGATTGCACTTCCTAAACTGTTTTCGGCTCCCAAAAATCCCTTACAGCCTGTACCATCCTCAGATCTGTTCACACTCCGTCCTTACTGATGATATGACCTAAATATTTCACTTCTTGCAATGCAAAACGACACTTCTCAAGGCTCATCGTCAAACGAGCGGCTCTTAATCTCATAAAGACTTCTCTCAACCGCTGTCTATGCTGCTCCATACTACTTGAAAACACTATAATGTCATCTAAACAGACAAGACACAGCCGTCACTTCAGACCCCTTAACACACTGTCTAGCAACCTCTGAAACATTGCCGGAGAGTTTTTCAAACCGAATGGCATTCTAATGTACTGGTAATGTCCTCCAGGAGTAGAGAAAGCAGGTTTTGGACGATCCTCTGTAGCCACCTCTAACTGATGATAACCACTCATCAAATCCCTCCTAGAAATGTACTGGCACTTTCCTATGTGATCCAAAGTCTCCGAATGTTTGGAAGGGGGTATGCGTCCGTTACTGTCTTATTAGTGAGGTATCGGTAGTCTCAACAGAACCTGTATTTCTTAGTTCCATCCATAGATTTTTTAGGCACAACGACAATGCCCGATCCCCAGCAACTATTACTATGTTCTATAATACGATCCACAAGCTGCTGATCAATGAAATCCTCCACAATCGGCTCCAAATACTCGATATCCTGTATGGTTTATGGTAAACAGGTGCTTCGTTCCCTGTTGGTATCCCATGTTGAACTAATAGAGTTGCTGGTAACGGCCCTCACGGAAATATCAAATACTTAAATTCCCACAACAATTCTTCCGTATTCTCTTTTTGTCCTCCTTTCAGATGCTTAACTTTGTTATTCAATGCAGTTCTATCGGCAGTTAGTGGTTGATCGCTACGCCTACCTCTTGAACACCAGTCTTCGTCATCTGGTACATCCAAATTCGCTACTAAAGCTCATTTTCACAAATTCTCGTCTTCAGCGCTAAAATTATCCATGTTCACGGGGACTACTCGCCCATCATTTCCCTCTTGTATGGGTACAATACTACTTTTCACAAAACAACCTAATGGATCCAAAACTTCATTATCCTCCAATGGTTCAATAACACATACCATACACACAGGTAGACCTGACTCTACACTTACCCAAAGCGAGTTCCCGGTGCCACTAGACACACCCTCATGCGAATTAAGCTTTAATGCTAATGTGTACAGCTCAATTGGTTTGTTAATTACGTTGAGCGCCCCTCACGACACCTCTGCATCGACAACAGTTTTCCCTACGTGAAATAACGTTCCACCACGTTCCACAGTTCGTTGTCCAAGATCAATTTTGGCATGATGTTGATGCAAGAAGTGTAATCCTAGGATCATGTAGTAGCCCTCACTTACCCATGGTACTACCCTACCTCCATGCATGCATCAAATCAAATTCTACCTGTGCTAAAGTCAACCGGCACTGACCCCAAACGTGTGGCCTCCTTATCCCCAACTCCACGCAACCTATAACGTGGTGGGTCTAGCTTCCTTCATCCCATTAAACTCTTAGTAGCCACTAATACTTGCGCCCCTGGGTCCAACAAAATCTTAAAGTTTTTAGTTCCTATGGATCCTTCTACTGAACGTTCCACCCCTACATACATATTTGTAGCACTGAAATAAAATGGGAACTCCCTTAGTTGGGTCTTGTCCCCCCTCTGCCTTTTAACGATTGTCCACCTCTACTGACTCCACTGCTCCATCCTACACACTGCTGATTTCCACTCCTTCCCCTATTCCTCGGTGACTGGGTACACTGCCTCAGCACATGTCCTGTACGACCACACTCATAACATTGTATACCCATTTTATACCTGCTGTAAACACTGCTTGTCTGTAACATACCCTCGTTACCACATCTATTTCCTGACACTGTATTGCCAGCTGAATCGCCGAATACAGATCCTTCAGAGACCCTTCATGCAGTTTCCGCTCCATATGCGCTGGTAACCCTCCTTAACAACACATCAAGTGCCCTTAGCTCAGCCTCCTGCAACAGAACACCATTCGCTTCATCGCTCTGACCCAACTCGTAATTATACTAGTTACTTTCTCTGATTGTCCTCAAATTTCTCTATCGTCTCCCCCTGTCTCTTAGTCATTGTACTCAACCTTTCACTAAAGTAGTAGGCGCTATTCTATTTCTTGAACCTCTGTAAAAGCCCTCCCTTCAACTTCTTAAACAGTCCTGCCTTCCTAAAGGCAAGAGAACACCTTACATATGTCTTCGCTTCACCCGTTAATCTATTCTTGGCTACATGTAACAACTGTTCATCAGACCAACCATTCATCACAGCTGAAGTTTCCAAGTCCTCCACAAACGAACGCATGTCCTCAAATGCCTTTCCAGAAAACGGAATAACCAAACTCATGGCAGCTGGATCAATCTCCTGCTGCAGCACCCTAGGCAACAACGACTGATCAGATGCGGTTTCCCACTCACTCCTTGATGTTAATTCACTTCTCAGCTTCGTATTGTCTGCTGTCACTTGTGCTACCTTTTCCAACAAAATCCATACCGCTTCTGGTTCTGACACACATTGCGTCCCTGACTCTGCCATTGTACTGATTTCGTTCCCAGTTAGTCCCATTTCAACCTATAAAATCCCACAGAAACAAAACATTGAACTACAATAATAAACTGACGTCCTACAGCTCAGTATCTCATCTTACGTTTCATCTGATTATGTAATAGAGGGAGATAAATGAAACATCATACTCAACCCAATACAAAAGTCACTAAATTCCACAAAAAAAATCTGACTGCCCCAAAACAAACTAACACTTACTCTGACAATGCAAAGAAAGAAAACGTCCAACACTCAAAAAGAAAAACTGGTCAACACTCACCACATTTTATGACTGTAATGCAGGCGGCGGGCTCAAACTTAGACTGTACAGACGACACCAACTATTCTGACACCAAATGTAGCTGTCACTGCCCAATGTAGATACTGGTGTGTGGTGGAGGAATGTTGGACTTGGATGAAAACTGTAAGGATGCGCCATATTAAAACTGGGCCGTGATCTTGAAGTGTTATATTAATCCCAGTTACAGTGCTGCGTCTGTCTCCATTACAGGGTCCTGCCATTCTGAGGACGCCACTTCGCTGTCTGCAAAACAGCTTGGTGCAGAAAGGCTACCTCAGCGACCAGTGCAACGTACTGTGGCGTGCCAGCCATGTAAGGCTGTGATGTCAGAATATGCCGGCAGCCAACTCAGTGGCCTTCATTCCCATTGCCTCAGCGCAGCTCGCTGGGAGCTGCAGGGCGGCTCGCTGTGTGCTTCTTCACCATTGTGGTTAAGATCATGGGCGACAACAAGTGCCTGCAATCCGAGAGCCAAATCTGCTGCTCTCACCTCGGGACGCCTCTGGTGTGTGTTAGGACCAACAAGACTGCCCGTGGTAGCGACCCATCGAGTGCCCCGGCGCTGGCTGGCTACAGACCCTATGTCGGCTGAGGTTTGAACCAGCGACCCGCCATGGACTGGAATACTGGCGCGCCATCTGCTGCTGCATGTAGCCGGTGGTGTGACATGCCGATCCGTCCAGGAGAGCTGCCACACTTGAATCCCCTCGTTAGAAAACCATCACCTATTTATACGCGACTGTGCCCTCTGTTTTCCTAACCCTTCACTCCAGGTCATGCACTCATACCACCTAAGTTGGGCAAGAGCACCCCTTCTGCCTGTAACTTGCACCATGCAAACTGCTGCGCTTACTCTTTTCAGTGTTTCGACGACCCTGTGGCCTCCATTCTACTTCGCAACCACTTGGCAAGCATAACTTACTGTCAACAGACTGTTGCCAGGCTGTAACGTATGTGCTCAGAAATATTGGACCGAATCTAACTTTATCCTATCTTAAAGGGTGGTGCCGCTACAATACCGATACACCACATGACGTACAGACCTTAAAAGAATTTTTTATACCTGTAAGCATTTGTTACTACACCATTAACATTTTATTTCAAACACTGACTGGTACTACTCATTGAGGGGAGCGAGATAATCTTCTTAGATCGTAGCTTGTACTGTAAATTCGAATAGTATATGTGGTATGGCGTATGAGTTTCAGTCTTATGGTTTTAATAAGATATCACATATGAGAACAATGCATATAATATTCCACTGAATATTATGTCCGTGGCTTACTTAAAGTTGTCGACCATCCATAGGTGGGACTCTAAAAATCTTTGGTCACACCATAACAGCTGTGCCTCAACTAAGATATGGCAGCTCTCTGTATTTGTCGACTAATGGACGTAATCTTGTACACTATTATGTTACTTGTTAGTCGACTAATTGACGTAATCTTGTACACTATTATGTTACTTTTGTACCACATACGCACAGAAATAAGATGTACACCAATCCACATGTACTAGCGATGTAGTAAAATGTGAAATAAACCAAAAAATACGTAAATAACTTGCGTAAGGAAGTACCTATATGTATATACGACAGCTGCTAGGCAGTTAATGTATAAATCAATGTCAACATTCTATAAATGTATTACAGTTGCCTCAGAATGAGCTATCGCTAAAATTGACTAATTGCACAGATAATAAACACACAGACAATAAAAAGATTGCAGGATAATGTCGTCATTCTCAAAATACATAGTCTGTGGTCCTCCACAAAAATAAAGTTTTAATATTTTCCTGATTTGTATTGCTATCGGTTGCTCAATTGGGAGCAGTCGCTTACTTAACACCCCATTTCGGTACCGTACCTTGCCATCATATTCGGGTGATACATGCAGAACGAGCGTCTTCCTTACATCGCGCCTCCCTTATACTCTTATCGCTCCACAGTCCTTCCCCCACTACCCGGCAGCTGGCCGCGTGGGTGGAATGGCGGTAGGACGCGACCATCGAAAGGTGGGAGCGAACTGTGGTCCTTCAGTGCTTATGCCGCCCTCGTCGGTCGTGGAAGTCGCCCCCGGACGACACTGTAACGTTTTGGAATAATGGTCTTATTTTTCAAGCTGTTTTTGGTGGTAGGCTTATATCTCGATTACTTCATGAGCGCTGTATCCCACCATTTATAGTGAGTGACTGTCACTGTTGATCAGGTCATGGGCCACTCCTCGCAGAGGAACCCACCTCTAGGTTCCAATTCCAAAACGACGAGATCAGTCTAATCATTTCTGTTTCTTCACACTTCTTTGAACCTCCAGTAGCCATGCAACGGTCTACAAACGCAGATTTTGATTGTTGCTTAAGATCAACGCGTCTGCTCCGCTCCTGGCATCTTTCTCCAATTATCCACATAGTTTGCCGATGTATAACTTGCCGCGTTTGCGTGGGATAGAACCCGGTTCACAGAAACGCAACTCATCTTTCATCGCACCTAATAGGACACACGTTTTCCGAGGTGGGTGGATAGCGTATTTAATGTTGTATGAAGACAGAGTTTTGCTGACTTTGTTCGACACGTTGCGGGCTGTGGCCAGATACGGCAGTGTCTTATTCTTCTCGTTGTATTTTATTTGCTGGGGTGTAGAGTTTCTGCTTCAAAGCACGTCGAATTTATCTGCCGCCATAGCTATTACTCTGATCGGGGGCGTTTCTACCATTAAGCAGGAGTAGGCAGCCGCATGAGTAGGCAGCCGCATACGGCTGTGGTAAACGTTGGCAAAAATTACTTTCGAATCAAACAGAGCAGAAACTGAGCAAACGAGGAGAAAAAGTGAAAAGAGGGAAAATTCACACTCTGGAATGCTTTCAAAAGCATATGGAACACTTAACCAGTAAGTGTTTACGTACTTCGAAGAAAGTAAACACAATGCCTCTCCGTACCTCAGAACTAAATCAGCCGCTACTGAGTACTTATTTTGCTTGTTGGTATTCCAGCTGCTATGGGTTTATTTATCGATTGCCGTTTTTGATTTCTAATTAACTACTAATATCTGAGTTAACATATTGTCGTTTTGTCATTTGGAGATGGTGAGTGGAGCTGTGGACGCTAGTAAATGGAGTGCCAAGTGGAGAAATTGCAACATTTCTGATATATCTTTCTGCTTGAGTTCAGTAGATGGATGACATCAACAAAAGCACCCAAAAATATTTGCGCCGAGTACGGGGATAATGCCATGGGACAGGGCACGGCAAGAAATTAATTTTCTCTTTTAGGATCGTTTTGACTTCACTGACTCTCCATGTTCAGGAAGACCATCGGAGATTGATGAAGATCGTTTAAATGCATTAATACATAATCTACGTACGTGTATTCCAGAACTGCCAAATGTCATGAACTATAATGATTCCACCATTGCGCAACATTATGGGTAGCACGTGCTCTAAGCCAAAATCGCAAACTCAGCGGGCGGCCATTCGTGCACCTCGCTTGCTAGTTATCAATTGGATCGTGAACAATGCTATTTCTGTCCTGTATCGTTACTAGTGACGAGAAATGGTACTTTTATGGCATCATAAGGAAAAGAAAGGAATGGTTGAGCCCAAACAAAGCAGAAACTCCCCAAACAAAGATCTGTGCGCTACCGTGAGAGATAATGATATGCCGGCCGGGGTGGCCGAGCAGTTCTAGGCGCTACAGTCTGGAACCACGCCACCGCTACGGTCGCAGGTCCGAATCCTGCCTCGGGCATGGATGTTTATGATGTCCTTAGGCTAGTTAGGTTTAAGTAGTTTGAAAGGTCTCTGTTGGATTCCTTTCATGTTAATTTCTTAAATATGTTGTTATTTACGGCATAAATTCCTCTTCTAAATTTACTGTGGTGTTTCTGACTATCTGGGAGGAGACTGAGCTGTGGAACGTGTTACTTTTACACATAAACAAGAACGATCGGTCACACTACTACACGTTAAAACACAGTTTATATGTAATTCATGTCACACAGTCTCATACAGAACCTAAATCCGCTTTCTTTTATATACTGTTTATGATGAGATACTGTCATCCCCATTCCCTTCTGTGTTAGAGGATGAAAGAGCAAATGTATTTCTAGTTGCATGCTTGATGGTAGCAGACAAGCCTGTCTGCTAGAGAATAGTAGGACCAACGTCGGAACAGGTGGCTACGCTTTCTAAAAGCAGAGAGGTTTCTATTCTTAGTATGGTCCTGTCTGTCCCTTGTCATGTTGGTATAGGACGCTGCCTCTCTGGTCACCTCCGTTTGTATCTGTTAAGCACGCTCGGTAAGGGCCCAGGTAAGTCTGTCCACGGCGAGCGTCTGAAGTGGTAAGATCTCCAGCTAAGCGCGTGTCTGCTAAGTCCGTAGGACAATGGATTTCTTAAGTTCAGCCTAACTGAAAATTTAATCACCTTTATTTCAGGTTTAGCTCTAAAGTATCTAATATCATCTTAAATTGCAACGCAGTGTAATTCGAGTGTGAAGTCCAGAATATCTTCCGGTAGTTGCTTTGTCACTACTTTGTGAGTAAAGTGGAACCACGTGTTGATCAGTAACTCTAACTAAGAACATCAATCTTAAATGCGAATGTGCGTGAGATTATAACGTCTTGTCTTGACAATATTTTTCGATATAACAACTTCTCTTATGTTCAACCCACGAGGGGTGTACTTTGTGAGACCAGTACCACGTGCTTATACAATTGTTTGACCCATCAGGTTAATAGTAAGACGATAGTAACCAGTTCGAGGTTTTTCTTTTGTAAATTGCTTTTCGATCTAATTTATTTTAATTATGAAAATTATTGTGGAGTTACACTCTTTGTGTAAACCAAGTTGACCACGTGAAGCATGTGGTGTAATCATCAAAGTAGCCCTCAGCTATTCTTTTTGGGAAGATTTCACAGAAAGTTTGTATGAATTTAGTATACCAGTGTGTGGTAAATACATGACGGACAGGATTGCGCTACGAACGTAACTTATTTGGGTGAAAATTGTATCGGTTGGTTGTGGTTAATTTCCTCTTGCATATGTTTCAACGTTATTCGTGTGTTAATTTATGAATGCAGTGTTGAATGCAGTATCCTAATCTTGGCTCCATATTTGATGTGTTCCGTAAGATTACAAACTCACATTTTCACAATCCTAAATGAGGCACCGGTTTAGTTATGAATCAAGTTTAGTATGCTGAAATTTCAATGATCAATGTTAAAATAAATTTCCAAATATAAACTGATTTATTTCTTTTTATTTAAATTCTCTTATATATATATATATATATATATATATATATATATATATATATATATATATATCACCGGTTGTTGTATGACTACTAAAATATTATAATTAATGTTAGTCTGGTTGGGAATTTGGTAAGCTAGACTGGATACCTGGTGAAACAGTTGCTCAGTAATGCAAGGTTAACATCCCCAGATAGCTCACAGCTTTTAACCCGCTTTTGTTATCTTGAATATCAGCACCCCAATCAGAACAAATTAAGCACCAACATTACAAGTTCTAAGTTCTAGCAGTTAAGTCCCATAGTGCTCATAGCCATTTGAATAAGTTTTTTAATAATGTTATGCTACTGGTGGAACACTGACGGTGTGATGTACGACGAATTGCTTCCTCGAGGTGTAACCGTACTGTTGACACTTATTGTCAGAAACTGGGACGTGTTGCAGACGAAGAACAATGACCAGGAGGACTGCGTGGAATGCTGCTGCTCCACGATAACGCCTGCTCTCATTCTGCTGGTCTGACAACAAACACTGTGCAGGTGTTGGGTAGGCAAGTCATTCCACACCCACCTAATTTACCTGATCTTACACCCTCAGATTTTCGCCTTCCCAGCTCTCTATCGAATAAGCTTCAAGCAATTTCGTTTCTGAATGAAAATGGCGCGACGCGTTCTTCGTCTCAAAACCACGAGGTAATTAAAGTCGCGAAATAGTAAAGTTATCTCAGCGTTAGCAGACCGTTGTAAGTAGTGAAGGAGAATATATAACTGATGACCAAAATGTCTGTTAAGCGTATTTGCTTTGTTTATTAAACTTAAGCAAAAACGCTACTTACGTATGTTCCAAAGCAATACTTATATAATGTGATATTTATTTGATTTCTTAGTATTTTAACAAAGTTGTAAGAGAGTTATAGCTTTAAATACTTGGAAACTTATACCTAATTATGAAACTGAAATACTTTAAATTAATTGTTTGGGAAATGGAAACAGGTAATTGGTTTACATTTTAAAGAACGCCATTACCGATTCTGTCTTCAAACGAGTACCTCAAAAGGACAGCCTTTCGCCCTCAGATTGTGTGATTCATCATCTAGGTTAGGTTACTCTACAAAGCAGAGTGTGCTGCCCTCTGCTTCTACATTTGTCTTGCAGTATTACTTTCTAATGAACCCTTGTTTTCGAGAAACTTTCGTGAGTATACATTTAGTCCTTATTCTATGTTTAGCCGGTTTCGCCTGTGCTGCTGTCGTCTGCTCTGCTACCACAAATGATGTAGCCCGCCTCATTAGCATTGTCCGTGGAGTCACTCATCGCCCGTGCAACTTGCTGCCAGTACGCTCGCCGCTGCAAGTACTCTTTATGCGGTGTTCCAGATATGCTCTCCGCACGGTAGTTGAGATCAGTCAGTAAGGTCTGACCTCTAACTGATTTCAAATTTTTAAAATGCTGTGGCTTGTTCCTTTGCTTTATCTAAGCTCATCATATTCCGGTTTTGAATGGTCAATACTTCTTTATTTTTCCTTCAATGGTGGAAATAGTTCTAAATCTGGTATTTTTCTATGTGGAAAATCAGTCGATATTTGTTTAAATTATAGGTCATCGGAGAGTGCTAACATAAATCGCTTTTTTACATCACGATCGACTTCCGATTTACAGTTGTGTGCTAGTTTACTCTTGGTTTACGGATACAGGAAATCCAGATTCTACTTCGAGTTTAAAACTGGATATTTTTGCGTTTTGAATAAGCGAAATTGCATGTGCTTTTCGCTATGTGATTAACTTCAAAAGAAGTCCTTACTGTATCGTATACGTCATAGAAGCTGCGTCAATTCGACAATATTTCAGCATGCTACACACGACACAATTTCCAGCAGGCTGCGCTCAATACAATTTCTTTTTTCTTTCTTTTTTTTCGTTGCGCTGCGACGTGAGAGCCCTCATGTGATGCCGGTCGCATATGCAGAGCTTCCGAGCCGTTGATACTGGCGGGCCCTGCTGGCGCATACCAAAGCAGCAGGCTGAAAAGCCTTTCGACTACCGACAACACCACGCTTCGAGTTGCCTCCGACAAGATGCCGTTTTTCCCGCTGCCAGGGGCCACTTGCAGTAAGAAATATCTTGACTCTGATAAATACCTGTGATTGTCATACTACTTTAAAGTGGAGTGAACTAGAATAGACTGCTTGAACTACTGAAAGCAGCAGGAACAGAATATAGGTGGCGGAACTACAACTTGTACAGAAGCCAGACTTCACTTACAAGAGTCACAGTACATGAAAGGGAGGCAGTAGACGAGAAACGAGTGAAGGTTGCAGAATATCTCAGATATTATCCTATCTGTGTAGTAAGGAAACTATGGAGGAAACGAAAAAATTTTCTTAAATTTCATGGAGAATAAATTAAAATTTTGGATGTTTATATGATGCCATAATACTGTCAGAAATGTCCTCGGAAGATAAGTGAAAGGAATAGACAGTGTCTTGGAATGAAGAGTAATACTAACGAAAGCCTGACAACGGTAATGGGATTTATTTGAATTAATTTAGGTGACGCCGAAATATAGATCGACCACATTAACAAAACCTTTTCTAAAAACGTGACTTTCGTTAAGATCTAATACAAATTTAAATGTTTTGTGAGAATATCAGACAGCGTAATACGTTACCCATTGTATATTATTCTCTCCCTTCAGCCTTCATTCTTTCCCTTTTTCCATCTCCTTTCATGTGAAGTGTGCCGTTGGTGATGAGAAGCTGAGAACTCTTATTCAAGGCTGTGTTCAAATTCAAAAATACAGTGCAGGACTAAGATGAGGCCGACAGAATTGCAAGAGTAGAATACTAAGGACGTTAAAGTTCATGAGGTCCCACAAATAGAAAGTACTAGGCTGACACTAATGGCTTGATATTAAATAGGGATGGAGAGCCTAGTGTTTGTTAATCTCAAGGGCTTTCAACAGTCCCCTTTGACCCTGTGTTTGGCAAGTGGAAAACATATGAATGTATCTGCCACCTGTAAAATTCGCATGGTACATTATCACTAAATGCAGAGTTCACAATCTTCAAACTCCAGCAGTTCTTATATTTTGTCTGTAACTGATTTGACAACATTTGTAGTATAATTTTTTTCATTTGTGTGGCCATATGGTCTGTAGTTGCTTTTTAATTGTTGAAAGAATTCTAAATCAGTCTTTGCGATTAAATGAGAATGTTTATTTTCATCACCAAACGCGTTTTGTTTCATGGAAATAAAATTAATCATTGTAATTTACAGTTTATCTTGCTTCTAGGTCGAAAAACAGTTCATTATAAAATACGTTGATTTTACTTACGGTAGTTTAAGCTTGGTTTTCGCTCACAACACCAAACGCTGTCTGCTTGCATGTATTTGAGGAATTCCTGTGTTTGACACTGTTTTTTCTGGTCAAATCTCACATTCCTTTGCCGAACTACGCATTTCTTGACTTTAAACACAACATACTACAATTTCCTTGTATCTTTCGGCTAAAAAAGTCTCTTATGTTTTTCGTTGGTCTACCACCTTTATCAATAGATTTTCCTTCGAGATAATTCCTCTGCGATGCGTCAAATGCGTGTTGTCTGGTATAATTATGATACTAAGTACTTATTTACATTGTAAGAGGATGAGAATAATGATAGAGATAAATACCTAAATGAGTTTCTCTTGTTGGCTGGGGGGGGCGGGGGGGGGGGGGGGGGGGAATGGCGTAATGGGGGAAAGATGAACGAGCAGTGAATGCAGAATAATTGGACTGAGAGTGAGGTGCAGGGGAAGGGTGGTTTTGGTTTCACTTTATGGATGTGTCACTGTACTGAGTTATTTGTTTTGTAGGCAATGTTTACATCTCCTATTTTCAATATGTTATCTATTCTGCATATGAATTTATGGTGGCAGGTCACTGTCATAGATTTTCTTCAAACAGTTTTAATTCAATCAACTGTGGGTTGATGGTGAAGCATTGTAAATTAACTAAACAAACACTGTTTTTAGCCTTGTTTCACAATTTATTATTAATGTTATTACACAACCTAGGTTTCGGATTATAAACCCAATTTTATGTATGTTACTGATTCCCAAAGATAATAATGCACGGATAAACATGATGATAAAGTAAAGATAATCATCTTAACTTCTTAAGTTATCGATCCATAGCTTAACGTAAAAATACATTAATGACCAATTTTAACAAATTACATACATTATTACACATACACCAATTAAATGTACTGCAATGACCAGACTGAAGTTATGCATCAACCACGATATTTTTAACTATGATGGACTGGGGCCCAGAGTTTTGCTGCTTTCGTGGGGTTGTGATCACATTTAGACAAGGTGAATAATTGAATTAGGTTTGCTCGTTTAATCAGACAATAGGTAGTTTCTTGTTCAATGCAAGAGACAAACAAGCAGCTATCACAAAAAGTGGGGTTAATATAATCAGATGCCATGAGTGCCAGTCTTCCTACATTGGAGAGATGGGGGGGGTCAAAATGTACCAGGCTTAAAGAACACCACAGAACCTGGATATTGAAGAAGCCTGATTTAACCTTCACAGAACATTGCTTGAACAATAACCACAAATACACAGTAGATATAAAAGACCTACACACGGAGGAAAAGGGGGCAAAACTCAACCAATCAGAAATTTTAGATATTAAAAACAGATGTGTCTATCCCCACAGCTATTATTAAATGCGCAAACCCAATTCAATTATTCACCTCTTTTAGATGATATCACAACCCCAGTGTAGAAGTAAAACTTTGGGCCCCAGTCCATTGTAGTTAAAAAGTCTTGATTGATGCATAACTTTAGTTCCGTTATTGTAGTATATATATAATTGGTGAATGTGTAATAATGTATGTAATTAGTTAAAAATGGTCATTAATGTAGTTGTACATAAAGCTATGGATCGATACCTTACGAAATTGAGATAATTATCTATACCCTGTCGTCATGTTTATCTGTGCATTATCATCTTTGGGAATCAGTACCGTATTTGGAAATAGGTTTACAATCTGAAACCTAGGTTTTTTATTAACATTAATAACAAATTGTGAATCAAGGCTAAAAACAGCTTTTGTTTAGTTATTTTTCTTGTGGTTATGCTGCTTTTATGCGTTCCTGTGATTTGGTTTGTTTGTTTTCTCATATGAGTCTTAATTTTTCCCCAAACTTATCTACTGGTGTTTGTTTATAGCCATCTGTAAAACTGTTTGTTTGTAGATGCTAGCTCCTTTTATAAATAGTGTTTAGTGGAATCCTACTAAGTCTGTTCAGCATATGTCTGACTGTAGATTGTTTATAA
Source organism: Schistocerca serialis cubense (assembly GCF_023864345.2). Taxonomy (NCBI): domain Eukaryota; kingdom Metazoa; phylum Arthropoda; class Insecta; order Orthoptera; family Acrididae; genus Schistocerca; species Schistocerca serialis. Next base: position 424,119,033 of record NC_064641.1, read on the forward strand.
TTCAAAGAGTAGTCTGTGGTTGCATTTATTACTACATCTGTTAATGTGGATTTTCGGTATATGTCAAAGATCTGTTAATGCTATCTGTCATGGTTGTATTCGGATAGTTGAATGTGTCACATTATTTTCTTCTTCTATTGTCAACTTCATATTGTTATATGTATGAGGCCTTTCTAAAAAGTATCCGACCTTTGCCCAGAAAAAGTATTTCGATTACCTGACGGGGTTGGGATCATAACCCACTTCAAAGTAGGCCCCTTGTGCTTCCACATACTCAGCCCACCGATTCTTCAACTGACGGAAACACATCTGGAAGTCTTCTTTTGCAATGATGTTCACCTCTGTCGTCGTGTTCCGCATTATCTCTTCTCCATTCTCAAAACGTGATCTTTTCAGTGGCGTCTTAAATTTTAGAAACAACCAGAAGTCACAAGGAGCCATGTCTGGAGAGTAGGAATGTTGGCGAATGGCTGTAATTCCATGTTTGGCCAAGAAATGTTGGATCCAGTAGGGTGAATGTGCAGGGGCGTTGTCGCGATTCAACTGCGTCACGGAATCACCGGAGAACATCTTGAGAGTAGTTCTTTGTCACTGTTTGTCCTTCTGGTGCATGTTCGTGATGCACAATTCCACGGACATCAAAGAAGACAGTTAGCATCACCTTGATTTTGTTGACACCTGTGGCACTTTCTTCGGCGTAGGAGACTCGGGATGTTTCCATTGTGACGACTGTCATTTTTGTTTCTGGGTCGTATCCATACACTCATGACTCATCTCCAGTTATCACAGTGTTCAGAAACACAGGATCAGTGTTGGTGGTGTCCAGAAGGTCCTGTGCAACATGAAAACGGAGGTCTTTCTGTTCTGGTGACAACAACTTGGGCACGAATTTCGCAGCCACATGGTGCATATTCAGATCATCACACAAAATTGCATGTGCAAAATCATTACTCACTCCAACCTCTTGGACAATCTCCCACACGGTCAAACGACGATCTACCATCACCCAATTTTTAACCCTCTCAACAACACCTGCACTCTGAGCAGTTTGTGGCCTGCCAGAACGCTGGTCACTCTCCGCTGATGTGTGGCCATTTTTGAATCTGTTGAATCACTCCTTAATTTGTGTTATACCCATCGCATCTTCTCCAAACACCTCATGCTGATGTTCGTTAGTATTCACGATGTAGGCAAGACCACGAGTAAACCATCTTCTTCTATGGAACTGAGTCATGCGAGAGCACTTAACGATTCCTGCCCCTGTAGTGTAGCGTATTTGGCCCATTGCCTCGTAATTGTGCCTCGGGCATCCTGCTTGGGGACAGCTACGAAGTGCTTGGCGAGAATTACGGCTGGTGCAAAAACTACAGTATTGTAGTTGGCTGAGCGCCCACTGCAGTTTTGCGACTTGTGGGCGACAGTTTGTTGACCGCTCCGTGTAATGGCCGAGGGACTGATAGCTGGGTCCGCTTGGAGTGTCGAGGCGGACGTCTTGTCTGTTAACGGAGAGGGCACGCCATTGGAAATGGCTGTTTCCTTCCTTCTTGGACAGGGGCGAGTCACGGGCTGGAGACCGCGTCCGTGAATATGCCGCATTTACTGATGGACAGGGGGCTTGGGGCGGTTTTAATTTCATCCAGGAACAAGTGGAAACTATGGCGAGCATATACTTTAGAGCCATTGGGTGCCAGGGAGGAGAATTTTGGAAAATCCACGTGTTCTGCCGTAAGGTTTCGCCATCCTGGTTATGGAGTGATATTCCGCTGTAATATTGAGTCATCCCGGCCTGTGTGTGCCTAGATGTTGGTTTAGCTCAGGGTAGGTCGCATTGCTATAGGTATACTATACAACACTATCTTACATAATACTGAGGCAGAGCTTATCCTAGGAAGCTCTTTTCGTTGCACAATACAGAATTCCGCTACCTACTTTCCGGAAATTCCTTATAACCACACCTACATATAATCAAAGATTAGAAATATTATTATTTATAGAGGTTCATTCCGCTCTAGCGGTCGTTTTGCAGACACTGAATGGTTTTAATAGGTCAAGAAAATATCCTCCAAAATGACAATACGTCGGTTGAGTCAAAGAATTTTCTCTCTGTCCGTTTATTTTGTTACTATGCCGACCAATAATAACTGTTCACACTAAGATCACTGAGTACAACTACCTCCAGTTGGCATATTAAAATTCTCAAGTGCATAAATTGTCAGCTGCATAAACTGTGATCACTTTAGACAGTTACTAAATATAAAAAGTGATTCCTTTTCTATCAAAACTTCAGCTCGCTGATATACCCTGTCAGGTTCCACTGCTTTAAAAATTAATCCAAGTTTCACAGTTTATATCAGTTTTCCTAATCCCACTACTATAAGTCAGAAATTATATTACAATTTCTTTTAGCTTTGTAATGGATTTAAATTTTCATTCAGTAAAAATAACTTCTATTCATGAGCTTCAAACACGTTTCAGTACAAGTAACTTGGATTCATTATTTTCGAAAAAGTCATTCCATAAACACTTTTATCTTCTTTGTAGAAGAAACAAAACGTTTTACTTCAGAACACTACATAGAGACAACTGACACGTAAGTAGTAGTAAGTTTTCATATGTCTTCTGCCACTGTAAATCATTCATCTTTACTGTACTGGGACAAAGACGAATGAACGCTCTGAACGAGTATTGAATAAGATCTGTGACTCTGTGTCCAAGTTTATCTGTGGTTCGCTTGCTCGCCAGTAAGTTGTACAGCGCTACGTCATTCTTATTTGAGGCATAATATGCAGCATTTGAGTTTTTTTCGAAAAGGAAATTTGATATTTGTGAATCTGAGAGAAATTATTTGGATACTTTATTGTTGTCGTTGTGGTCTTCAGTCCAGAGCTGGTTTGATGCAGCTGTCCATGATACTCAATTCTGAGCAAGCCACTTCATCTCCGAGTAACTACTGTAACCCACATCCATCTGAATCTGCTTAGCTTACTCATCTCTTGGTCTCTCTCTACGATTTTTACCTTCAGTGCTTCTCTCCAATACTAAATCGGCGATCCCTTGATGCCTCAGAACGTCTCCAACCAACCGATACCTTCCTCCAGTCGAATGGTGTCACAAATTCGTATTCTTCCTAATTCTACTCAGTACCGCCTCATTAGTTACGTGATCCACCCATCTAACGTTCAGCATTCTTCTGTAGCAACACGTTTCAAACGCTCCTATACTCTTCTTGTCTAAGCTCTATATCGTCCATGTTTCACTTCCGTTTCACTCCACACAAATACTTTCTGAAAATACTTCCTGACACTTAAATCTATACTCGATGTTAACAAATTTCTCTTCTTCAGAAACACGTTCCTTGCCACAGTCAGTCTATATTTCATGTCCTCACAACTTTTACCACCATCAGATATATTGCTTCCCAAATAGCAAAACTCATCTACTACTTTAAGTGTCTCATTTCCTGATCTAATTCCCTCAGCATCGCCTGCTCTAATTCGACTACATTCCGTTATTCTCGTTGTGCTTTTGTTGATATTCATCTTATACCCTCCTCTCAAGGCACTGTCCATTCGGTTCATCTGCTCTTCCATCTCCTTTGCTGTCTCTGAAAGTCACCAGGAAAACTCAAAATGTTTATTTCTTCTCTATAGATTTTAATTCCTACTCCAGATTTTTCTTTTATTTCCTTTACTGCTTGCTCAGGATACAGACTGAACAACATTGGGGACAAGGTACAACCCTGTCTCATTGCCTTCTCAACCACTGCTTCCCATTCGCGCTCCTCTACTCTTGTAACTTCCATCTAGTTACTGTACAAATTGTAAACAGACTTTCGCTGCCTGTATTTTACCCCTCCCACCTACAGAATTTGAAAGAGAGTATTCCAGTCAACATTGTCAAAAGCTTTCTCTAAGTCTACAAGTGCTATAAACAAAAATGGTTCAAATGGCTCTTAGCACTATGGGACTTAACTTCTGAGGTCATCAGTCCCCTAGAACTTAGAACTACTTAAACCTAACTAACCTAAAGACATCTCACACATCCATGCCCGAGGCAGGATTCGAACCTGCGACCGCAGCGGTCGCGCGGTTCCAGACTGTAGCGCCTAGAACCGCTCGGCCACTCCGGCCGGTTATAAGCAAAAGTTTTGTCTTTCCTTAATCTATCTTCTAAGACAAGTCGTAGGGTCAGTATTGTCTCGCGTGTTCTAATATTTCTACAGAATCCAAATTCGTCTTCCTCGAGGTCGGCTTCTACCAGTTTTTCCATTCGCCTGTAAAGTATTTGTGTTGGTATTTTGCAACCATCTCTTGTTACACAGCTTTCTTTGGAGCTGGAATTATTATATTCTTCGTGAAGTCTGAGGGTATTTCGCATGTCTTGCTCACCAGATGGAAGAGCTTTGTCATGGCTGGCTCCCCCAAGGCTATCAGTAGGTTTAACGGAATGCTGTCTACTCCCGGAGCCTTGTTTCGACTTAGGTCTTTTAGTGCACTGACGAATTCTTCATGCAATATCATATCTCCCATTCATCTTCATCTACGTTCTCTTCCATTTCTACAATACTGCACTCATGTACATCGCCCTTCTACAGACTCTATATACTCCTTCCATCATTCTGCTTTTCCTTCTTTGCTTAGGACTGGTTTTCCACCTGAACTCTTGATATTCATTCAGGTGGTTCTCTTTTCTTCAAAGGTCTCTTTAATTTTCCTGTAGGGAGTTTCTTTCTTACCCCTAGTGACATGTGGTTTTACATCCTTACTTTTGTCCTCTAGCCACCCCAGCTTAGCCATTTTTCACTTCCTGTAGATCTCATTGTTGAGACGTTTGTAATCCTTTTCGTCTGCTTAATTTACTGTATTTTGATATTTCTCCTTTCATCAATTAAAGTCAAAAACTCTTCTGTTATCCAAGGATTTCTACTAGTCCTCTTCTTTTTACCTACTTGATCATCTGCTGGCTTCACTGTTTCATCTCTCAAAGCTACCCGTCCTTCTTCTACTGTATTTTTTTCCAATGTTCTTGCCAATCGTTCACTAATGATCTCTCTGAAAACTCTCAACAAACTCTGCTTTTATCTCCTAAAATTCCAACGTTTTTGCTGTTTCTTGAGTTTTAATCTACAGTGCATTACCAACGAATTGTGGTAGGAGACCACATATGCATCTGGAAATGTCTTAAAACTTAAATCCTGGCTCCTATATATATATATATATATATATATATATATATATATATATATATATATATATATATATATATACCACCGACTAGCACGGACTAAAGACTAAAGCCGACTACTAGTGCCGACAGACGCCGACTCGCGACAAGCAACAACTAACTACATACTACTCTCCGGTCAGAGACTCTGCCATATATATATATATATATATATATATATATATATATATATATATATATATATATTGTAACCTCCTCACAGAATATTTAAATGAATATATATATATATATATATATGTATATATATGTATACGTATATATATATATTGTAACCTCCCCACAGAATATTAAAATGAAAATGAACCATGAACCAAGAACCAAGTGTAACCTCCCTACAAAAATTTTAATTAAATGAATTTTTAAAGTATTGTAACCTCTGAACAAAATTAATTTTAATGTAATCTCTGAACAAAATTGGCTCCCATTTATAATCTGTGTGCAGAAATGCATTCACATTTAATGTAACCACAAAATTCAGTTCCTAAAGGCGGAAATAATAAAAAAAATTCAGTGACCTGATAAATTTTATGAGGCCAGCAGCGCTGCCCTTCGGCCCTGTATTCCAAATAAAAAAAGAAAAAATTCTTACCTCAATAAAAACTGCAAATATACATCCGCTCTTATGTAGAAATTTTTTGGCACAGCTTCGTGCAATGCTGGCATATATTTTCTTTTTTTTTGATTCTTGGAAGGAATGATCATGCATTGGAAATACTCTTTAAATTGAAATGAATGCTTCTCTTTAAAAAATTACTTTATATTATGAAAATTATTGTTGCGGCATTTTTTGGAACAAATTAATGACAATTAACATACATTATTAGATATGGGCAAGGCTGCTTCTTTACCTTCTACAACAACACTCATCCTGCAGAGTCCCGACCAGAGCAGACTGCCGTCACGCGCAGGCACGCGCCGACCACCGACTAGCACGGACTAAAGACTAAAGCCGACTACTAGTGCCGACAGACGCCGACTCGCGACAAGCAACAACTAACTACATACTACTCTCCGGTCAGAGACTCTGCCATGGCTCGCCCATTACCGGCAACACATACGTCTTACATAACCCTCCACTGGGGGGTCAAAAATTTGGCAACGATGGTGAGTCAATTGGACTTGCCATGAGCCACAAATTTTTCCTAATTAACTAAGCTTACGATCACAGAATATATACATATATAAAAGTGCCGAATATGAAATAAAATATAGTGCAGATGCACTGAGTACAGAACATATCAAGCAATGCCAAAATGTATACAAAATAAGTACAACACGTACTAACAAATGACAAAAGTGCACACGTACTGTAGTACAGAACATATCAGGAATGAGTACAAATCATATTAACAAATGACAAAAGTGCACACGCACTATAGTAGAGAACATATCAGGAAATCACAAAATGTATAAGCAATGAGTACAAATCATATTAACAAATGGCATAAAGTGCACACACACTGTAGCAGTCTTAAACATTTTTACAACAAATAAACGTATCAAGGAGTGAAATAAAGTGCACACTGACTGTAAAAGTCTTTAGCATATTTACAAAACATATCATGGATTCAAATAAAGTGCACATGCACTGTATAAGTCTTTAGTATTTTTACATAACATATCATGGAGTGAAATAAAGTGCACACGCACTGTAAAAGTCTTTAGCATTTTTACATAACATATCATGGAGTGAAATAAAGTGCACACGCACTGTAGAAGTCTTTAGCATTTTTACATAACATATCATGGAGTGAAATAAAGTTCACACGCACTGTAGAAGTCTTTAGCATATTTAGGACAACTTATCTTGTTAACAAATGAAATGAAGTGCACACGCATCAGGGTTGTAGCACATTAGGTTGCACGCAGCTGCACTGAAAGTCCATATCTTTCTACAAAAGCACAACACCAAGTGAGACAATCTGAAGTTCTTTTCCTTGAAGTATTAATCAGTGTAGCCAAGACACTGAAATGTCGTAGTAATATTCCATGTTATCATTTTGGTTGTAGATTAGGTACACCAAACAGTGGGACCATAATAATATCTCCATCGCTCAAGGTGGTGGACAGCATGTCGTGTCAACACCACATTCTTGTAAGGTACACCAACGTAGAATTAGTGCAGAAACCAAATATAGTGCTCCATGAGCATGAGGATAGACAGGACAAAGGGATATTACAGTAATTTCTGGTAATTAGGTCTGAAGGTGAAGGACATTAAATCTTATGCCAGTCATCATTGAAAATTACACTAGTTGATTAACTGATTTTTAAGTAATTCGAGGCACTCATCACCCAGTTACTGAATATTTCTGTACCATGTATGAAGTATTACAGAATAATGTTCATAAATCATCTGATTACAGTGAACATTGGCACTCATTGGCCAGTTACAAATCATCAGAAGTCATCATTCAAAACAGGAGCTAATTTATATATATATAGCATGAAAGTGACATAATATAAAATTAAAGTATAAGAAACAGTGGCATTCGTTGGTCAGCTAGTATTGATTATTACAAAACATTTTTCATCCTTCAAGTGACATCTGACATGTTTAAAAATAATCTTTGCAACTCATTGGCCAATTACTAAAAAAAAAATTTTGGCACTCATTGGCCAGTTACTAAATATGTAGCAAGTATTGAATATTATAAAACATTTCTCGTCATTCAAGTGACATATGACATATTTAGCATGTAACAGACTGTAACTATTACTCAAGGTCTGTGACTAGAAAACATTATTCAGTATTACTCAGAATTCATCATTCAAATGACATATTACTCAGAACTGACCATTCCAGTGACATAGGACATATTGAAAGTGTAACATACTGTAACTATTATTCAAGGTCTGTGACTAGAAAACATTATTCAGTATTACTCAGAATTCTCTTAAACTGTTAGCATTATTTGGGACTAGTAATACACTTTTTTTGTGCTAGCAATGCATTGCGTTGGGATCGATAATTAATTACTGGGGCATAGCAATATTTGCTTTCTGACTTATTGCTGCAAATGAGGATAGGTAACGTCATTCGTCGTAAGTCAGCTGTAGCAAGGTTATGAAACAAAGGCAGTATATGTGATCACATTTATAAGTGATAGACACAACTGGGTAAAAAAATGCAAGTACTACAACAGGTTTAATAAGTATCAGGTTTAGTAAGTATCATGAAAAGCTTCTCCAGGAAAAAATTCAAAGTGGATTATTAAGCTGAAAGAAGAAACGCATATTATGCTGAAAAGTAGTGAACTTCGAATTAACAGGTAATAAAATGTATAATATATATATATATATATATATATATATATATATATATATATGTTTCTAGCTGTCCTTTCCAAAACCTTCAGTCATCATACCATGCGACATAAGACATGCTGTCAAAACGAACTGTAACAAATACCTAAACAACTACATAGCATTTCTGAACTAACAGTAAATATATAAACTTCATCATTATTTTCATCTGCAAAGAAAAACTTCATTATCATTACTAACATCACCTGCAAAGAAAAGCTTCATTATCCATATCATCATAACTCCTTTATTATCATCACCTGTAAAGAAAACTTCATTATCCATATCACTATAATTCCATTATTATCATCACCTGTAAAGAAAAACTTCATTATCCATATTAGCATACTCTACATCAATATTCATCACCATTCATAATCATCTGCAAAAAAGTCACTTCATAATTCATTATACAACTATTCATAGTATAAAGTTCCTTATTTCTAGCATTTTCATCACTAAAACTAAGATGTGTAGTTCTGTCTGACAGTCTGCATCAATCGCCTCGTATTCTGAAAGAAAAAATTATTTAAGACTGCTATTCTACGATGTGTATAGTATATTCTTCTTAATGCTTGTCAATTCTGATCCATTTACTCTTCGTGACGATTGCATCTTCTTTCGTTCATTGCGAAGGTGAAATTCCCATTTCTGTTTAATTTATTTCCTTTAAACGTTATTTCTTACTGAAAATTATGGACAAGGATCAATGTCTTGCATTTAAATCATACACCCATTAAATAAAAACTGGTTTATAGTAACATAATTGAGCATACAGCATAGCATGACAGAAAACGTAATATGTCAAAAACATAGTGTTCTGAGGCAAAAATGTACACAATGTAGCAGCAAAAAAAAAAAAAAAAGGTAAAGTACTCACGATGTTGAGATATCATATGGCAAAAATGTTAAAGGCAACTGGTGTTCGTTATCTTTTAAAAATTTCATAGTGCATACAAACAAAACAGGAAAACAATCATACATACATGAAGAATAGAAAATGTGCACAGTCTGATGTGTAACGACAAGAAAAACGACCTGTTAACCTTACCTTGCCGGGCATTTGCCAAGAAAAAATACGATAATCATCAGTACGTAGTCACATAAATATAATTGCATAAGTGGTCATAAAAAAAATTAGGAAATGGCATTACAGTGTGATAAATCATAAAGTATGTTCATTCAATAAAAGGTTTGATGCTGGAGACGTGGTGGTTCCCTTTGGTTTTTCTGGTTCTCAAAGTTTCGACGTGTACTACATTGGGGTGAGGAATGCTGCGAATTCGATATGGACCTGCGTATAGAAGCTCAAATTTACTGCATCTACTCTTTCCTCTGTTGGATAAATAATGTGTGCGTACTGATATCTTCTGTCCGATGTGAAAGTCACGGCGTGTACAAACCTGTTTTTGCTGTCTTCTCCGGCGCTCTGCGGCACGTTTGATGTTGTTCAGCGCAATTTCAATTATTTCATAGTGTCGTAGTCGACGAGATGAAGGAAAGGTTACTAATTCTTTAATTTTGTTAGGTGGTTCAACATTTTTCAGTATAACAGACGGAGATAGCATAGTAGATTCATTTGGTATGGAATTAATTACATCCTGGAATGAGAGTATGTGTGTGTCCCAATCAATATGTTTTTTGTGGCAGTATATTCTGCACAGTTTACTAATTTCTTTCATTAATCGTTCACAATGGTTCGAAGAAGCGTGATACTTGGATATATAGATCGGAGAAATGTTTCTAGCTCGTAACATACATGTCCATATAGCAGATCGAAACTGTGGTCCATTGTCGCAAATTACTTTCAATACATGCCCTGCATGAAATAGAAAATGTTGTACAAATGCTTTCGAAACAGTTTTAGCAGTAGCTTTGCGTAACGGAATGAAAGTAGCAAATTTTGAAGTGAGTTCAACAGCGACAAAAATGTAGCAAAAACCTCCATTAGTTCTAGGAATCGGACCAAAACTGTCTACAGCGGCCATGTGTCTCAATTTAACAGGTACAATGGGATGTAATGGAGGAATATGTGAAGTCGTATCTGACTTAGCTTTCTGGCAGATTTTACATGACGCTAAAACTCGTCGAATACGTTTCTCCATGTTGGTAAAATAACTTCTGTCTCAGTATAAGAAAACATTTTCTGGCTCCGTAATGTGCGTAACTCAAGTGAGTATACCAGATTAATTTGTTAACAAGTTCGTCAGGAATGCATAATAACCAATTGTTGCTGTCAGGGTGAGAGCGGCGAAACAGAATGTTATTGTGTACAGTGTAATGGTTTCTAATGGTAACATTATTCCTATCTTGCCAAAGGTGTTTAATTTCTTTCCACACGTTGTCTTTACTCTGCTCTTGTGATATGTCTCGTAATGACGACGAAATGAAATTCTCAAATGCAACTTGTTGAATGTACATGATGCTGAAATTTGCTTTGCAGAAGTTGGTTGCGATGTCTTGCTGATTGTTGCTAAGAGAACGGGATAGTGCGTCTGCTGCAATATTTTGTGTACCGGGAATGTGAACAATTGTAAAATTAAATTCCTACAAATAAGGTTTCCATCTACTTAATCAGTCGTGTGTAAATTTAGCGGAAAGTAAAAACTGTATAGATCTATGACCTGTGTAAACAGTAGTGTGTCTTCCACAAAGAAAATGTCGAAATCTCGTAAACGCCCAAACAACACAATATGTTTCAAATTCTGTAACAGAATAATTGCGTTCAGCAGGTGACAGAATGCGACTCGCAAAGGCAATGTTTTTCATTACTGTAGAACCATCTTCTTCAATTTTCTGAAAAATATGTACGCCTAAAGCGGTGTTAGAACTGTCAGTGGCAATGGAAAAATTTCTAGTAAGATCTGGGTGCGATAAAAGTGGTGCATTCAACAAAGCATGTTTCAGATTGATTAAATCAGACTATTGGTTTTTCATGTAAAAGTATATCTCAGATGTCGTCAAAACTAATAACATTTTCGTGTACAAGATTCTCTGTGTATCTGAAGTATTGTTTACGTTGCTGGAAGATGCAACCTGTACTGTATTTAGTCAAATTCTATCTGACGTGCTATTATTTGCGGGAGGATGTTGTGGCATTTCCACTATTTGGACTGGTCTAATATTTCTTCCTGACGTATTACGTTCGGGATAATATCTACTGTCTGGTTCATTCATGATAATATGCTGTTGCGGATGATTTTGCTACTGATAACACCAACTGTTATTAAATGTACGCTGAAAATTGTGCTCATTATTTTTACGTCTGTCATGATAGTCATTTCTATACGGTGCATTGCGATAGGAATTGAAATAGTGTGTTTTCTGTACATACTGATTCCCTTGTTGCTGTGCATTACTATTTGTTGAGGCCGACGCTACACGCGTAGGCGGCGAAACATTAAAGCTTGGTTGACCTTGCAGACTGCATTGTTGGTTAAGTATGCCAACCGGCTGGTTTTGTTGCTATTGTGGTGAAAAACCTCTGTTGTTACCAAAATGCGTTCGCTGTTGCTGATAATTTTACACATACTGATGATTAAATTTTTGTCTGTTATTAAAGTTCTCGTGGTTGTCATTTCTGGAGCGTCTAATGATAAATTGTCACTTTCGGTAAAAGTTGTCTTATCGGGTTTTCTTTACACATTCTTAATCCTAGATAGAGCGTTAGTTAAAGAGCTGTTTTGATAGATATAAAGGATAGTAGAAGAGAAGGCAGCAGTGCAGATAACTAAAGATGAAACAGCGCTACTATGGCTCGGGGCCCTGTGCACGCTACGGCACATATTCGTTAAAGCGTATTGAATCCCCTGAGGTTTATTACGCGCTGCAAATAAATTTTAGCTTTTGCGTTACTGGCAATGCCGTTGAAAATTCAGAAGCAAATTGCTGTATCCATGCTAATTCTAGTTTCTGCATTACAGGCAATGCTATTGAAATTACAAAAACAAATTGTCGTATCCAGTTCAAAGCGTGTACTTTTGCTCTGTCATTTTTAAATACCTTAGATTTTCTTACGGATAAAAATTGCTTATAATCAACGTTCTCGTCTCTGAATTTGTGAACACGTTCAGGTTTGTGTGAGAATCTGTTTGTCTGTGTCATTTCGGATTTTAAGTTGCGTAGCTTTTCGGATTTTAAGTCGCGTAGTCTCTGTAAATTGCTTAAGTTGTACTGGCCTGTGTGAGTATAACAAATGTTCGGAATGTGCCGTATGATGTGACGTGTTAGTGATTGAAACATTTTTCATTTCTGTTACTTTAATACGTTCGTCAATTTGGTTGTTCTGCTGTTCACATTTCTTATCGACTGCCATATCCACAGTGTGTGAAAGTTCTGGTGACTTTAAATTAAACTCGTCGTGTAACTGTGTCGCATTTTCAGAACATTGTTCAGCGACTGCATTAATTTCATCTCTAAGTGATTTTGTTGTCGCTGCATCTGCATTACTTAATTCTTGTGCAACAGATCTAACTTCTCCACTAATGTTCCTAGCACAAGCCTTAATTTCCTCACATAATTGTTCTTTCGTGTCGTGACGTTGCATGGTAACAGCTGTAATCTGCTCACTAACTTGTTTGTTCTGTTCATTAAGGTTGTCGTGTTTTCCGTTCGACAGTTTGAAACTTCTATTAAATTGTTTGGTCGACCTGTCATATTTTTGATTGAGTTGTTTGCACGATTCATTAAGTTTGTCGTAATTTTCATTAAGTTGTTTGAAATGGTTATTTAGTTTTTCATTAATTTCATTAAGTTGTTTGTGATTGTAGTCTTGTTCTTTTTTCTGTTGTATGGAATTTTCATTAAGTTGTTGTTTGAAATTTTCACTAAGTTGTACCAATAATGCCATAACTTGATCCATGCCAATATTAGCTACTGTATTCTCTGTGCTGTGTGATGGTGTATGTGCATTTATCACGTTTTCTGTAACCATTTGGTCATTCTGTAATTCTTGAAAAGGTTTGCCAATCGAATGTGCACTGTTGGTCACTAAATCGGAATTAAATAAATCTGACGTATTCTGATTACACAGCTCATTTTCGTTAGAAACATTTATCTGTTCGTTACGTAAATTTTGCAAACCGGATGTGTCAAATTGGGCAGCGTTCATTGTAATGGAACGTGCCGCGTCATCAATTGTCATTAAATTAACAGACGACACAATTGAATTTCTTTGCTCATCACTAGGATAAAAATCATTACTAGTGGTCAGTACGCACTGATTGTCTGTAAATGGAGGATTGTCATCATTACACTGAGTGTCGCAAGTACTATCGGTCAAATTATTTGAGTCGGCTATTTCACGCATTACACATCGCGATGTACTGTTAACAGTTTTTCGCGGCATTTTTCACAAATCACAATTAAGCACAAAAATGAAACAAGGACAATGCAAAACGCAACAAGCACAATTACAACAGAGAGCAACAAATTGCCGATGATCTGTGAAAGAAAGAGTGACAAATTAGTAAATGTGTTGCGCCAGATGCAAACTACGTTTAAGTAAATAAGAGCTAATATATGACTACTTCTCAGAAGATTCACAAAGAAATAAGATCCTTGCCGGATGTCGCCAAGTGTAACCTCCCCACACGATTTTAACAATTGAAATTATAATAATTATTATGGAGCCAAGTGTAACCTCCCCACAAAAAATATTTAAATAAATAAGAATGAGCCAGAGTGTAACCTCCCTACATAAATTTTAATTAAATGAATTTTTAAAGTACTGTTCCTCTGAACAAAATTAATTTTAATGTAATCTCTGAACAAAATTGGCTCCCATTTATAATCTGTGTGCAGAAATGCATTCACATTTAATGTAACTACAAAATTCACTTCCTAAAGGCGGAAATAATAAAAAAAATTCAGTGACCTGGTAAATTTTATGAGGACAGCAGCGCTGCCCTTCGGCCCTGTATTCTGAATAAAAAAAGGAAAAATTCTTACCTCAATAAAAACTGCGAATATATATCTGCTCTTATGTAGAAATTTTTTGGCACAGCTTCGTGCAATGCTGGCGTATATACATATATTTTTTTGATTCTTGGAAGGAATGATCATGCATTGGAAATACTCTTTAAATTGAAATGAATGCTTCTCTTTAAAAAAATTACTTTATATTATGAAAATTATTATTGCGGCATTTTTTGGAACAAATTAATGACAATTAACATACATTATTAGATATGCGCAAGGCTGCTTCTTTACCTTCTACGACAATACTCATCCTGCAGACTCCCGACCAGAGCAGACTGCCGACACGCGCAGGCACGCGCCGACCGCCGACTAGCACGGACTAAAGACTAAAGCCGACTACTAGTGCCGACAGACACCGACTCGCGACAAGCAACAACTAACTACATACTACTCTCTGGTCAGAGACTCTGCCATGGCTCGCCCATCGCCGGCAACACATACGTCTTACAGTATATATATATATATATATATATATATATAATCTATGTGAAACGTAGCAGTGTCTTCAGGCCTCTTCCACGTATACAGTCTTCTTTCATCATTCGCAAACCAAGTGTCAATTATGATTAAGTTACGCTCTGTGCAAAAACTACCAGGCGGTTTCCTCTTTCATTCCCTATCCGTAGTCAATACTCACATTCTACTTTTCCTTCTCTTCCTTTTCCTACTATTGAATTCCAGTCCCCCATGACTATTAAATTTTCGTCTCCCTTAACTACCTGAACAATTTCTTTTGTGTCATCAAACGTTTCTTCAGTTTCTTCAACATCTGCGGGGCTAGTTGGCATATAATATTTTAATAAATCAAACGCAGAAATAATCCTTGGAATGTGATCTTTAATTACCAATATCCACCTTTCCACATAATCAGCAGCCATTTGAATACATTTCTGCCAACCATGAACAAGTTTCCTGAAGCCGTCACGGAAGAAGTCGACACTCTGTTTCCGCAACCACAGCCTCACACGTCTCCCAACTTCTTCAGCAGAAGCATAATGATGTCCCCCAAGATAGTCTTTCATTATTGGGAAAAGATGGAAGTCAGACGGTTCTAAACCTGGACTGCATGGAGGATGCCGTACAGTGGTAAGATTCAGTCTCTAAAGTTCTGCTGTGGTGGCTAGTAAAGTGTGTGGTTTGGCATTGTCATGCTGCAGGAAAACATTTCCCTTTTCCTTTTGGACCCTTGTTAGCCGTCGTTTCAGAGATCGCAGTGTTGTAACGCTCTGAATTTATTGTTGTTCCACGATCAAGGAAATCAATACGGATAACACCATCTGCGTTCCAGAACATTGCGGCCATGATTTTTCCAGCTGAGGACTGCGTCTTGAATTTCTTTTTCTGGGGCAAGTCTTAGTGTCGACATTCTATAAACTGACTTTCGTCTCCGGGTCGTAATGGTGTCCCCATGTTTCGTCTCCCGTCGCAACTGAATGGAGAAAGGTGTCACCTTCATTCTAGTAACGCGAGAGGAGTTCCTGGCAAATTTCGAGTCTGTGTGCTTTCATATCAGGAGTCAGCATTCGGGGAGCCCATCGTCCAGAGATCTTCCGAAAGCCAAGCAGAGCAATAATGTGACCCATAAGTTCTTGTGAAATGCCGATTGTGCTTGTAATTTCAGAGTGATAAGACGATCCTCTTGAATCAATCTGTCAACATTTTGGTTGTGAAACTCGGTGGTTGCTGTCACAGGACGTCCAACTCTTTGTTTGTCACGCAGGTCAGATTTTCCCGCCTCAACATCTTTAAATATACTCTCCCAAAGACGCACAGTACCCACATCATCACAATCACCGTAAACTGATTTCATGCTCTGATGAATCTTCTTTGGGGTGACACCTTCTGCTGTTAAGAATTCAATGACTGCACGTTGCTGAAATCGCATTGGCCGTCTGAGCAGGGTTCCACACATTACACTGTAACAACACAACCGTTCAATGCTAAGGCTTCCCGCCAGCTGTAACTGTAGAAAAGAGGCTACGAAACAAGCCAGTACCTGCCACGTACCAATGCTGCCAACTGTTGAAGAGTTACGAAGGTGGAGGCATCACTATTCAGTCAACCCTCGTACTACTCTGGTTGGCGTGGGCTTCGTGTCTATCTTGGCTACAATAACGCTTTCACTACGCTATTTGTAGTAGCTTCTCCGCGATCCTATTTTTCTATACATTACTAGACCTACTCCTAGATTATCCACATCTGATTTTGTGTTTAGAGCCCTGTATTCGCCTGACCAGAAGTCTTGTTCCTGGTGCCACCGAACTTCAGTAATTACCACTATATCTAACTTTAACTTATTCATCTCCTTTTTAAAATTTTCTAACCTACCTGCCTGATTAAGGGATCTGACGTTCCATGCTCCGATCTGTAGATCGCCAGTTTTGCTCCTCCTGATAACGACGTCCTTCTGGGTAGTTCCCACCCGGAGATCCAAGTGGGGGACGGTTTTACCTCCGGATTATTTAATCAAGAGCACGTCATCGCCATTTCATCATAGGATAAAGCTGCATGTCCTCGGGATAAATTACGGCTGTAGTTTCCGCGTGCTTTCAGCCATTCACAGTACCAACACCACAAGGCCGTTTTGGTTGATGTTACAAGGCCACATTAGCCAATCGTTCAGACTGTTGCCCCTGCAGCTATTAAAAAGGCTGCTGCCCGTCTTCAGGCAACACAAGTGTGTATGGCCTCTCAACAGAAGCCCCTCCATTGTGGCTGCACCTATGGTACGGCTGTCTATGTCACTGAGGCACGCAAACCTCCCCACCAACGTCAAGGTCCATCATATGGAAGATAAAACTTGTTTTTAGATGTACATTATTGATTCTACAGATGGAGAAGATTTCTTTGGAGGAATTTTGCAATGTGAGCATTACAGGCACAAAAATGAAATGTTTGTCTGTCAGAACTACTAATTAAAGCAAGTCTTCGCCCCTCAGATAACTAATAACATTCATGATTAGTGATAATTTGATCTCTTTGTTTTCATTATGTCGCAAATAACGCAATCGGTTGGAATGTATGTAATTTTTTTAATGAGAGAATTTCGTATTGGTGAACCGAGATACTGTACAAAATATTAAAACGTGCGACGAAAAATCAAACACAGATCAAAGTAAAACGAGAATAGTAAAAAACTCTGACAATGCGCGTGCAACTAGCTCTCATAATGGTAATTTAATATAAAATGAAATAATAATGGTACAAAAGACTCTATAAGATAACTGTATATTATCTGAATACTAACAGATTATTCTTTTACTCGCTGACGAAAGAAACTAAAAAGTCCAGCGTTATTACTCACTCTACGATCTAGTATTGAAGCTAACACACGCTACCGCGGCCATTACGTATTGTAAGTTGTAAATTTTAAATAATATATGATAATTTATGCTGACTGTGCATTTTTTCCTTCATATGCCTAGTGACCTTCATGCAGAAATAAAAATATTATTTGTAAGGTTCTCAGCACGCTGGATAAACGACAGACATCTTGCGTAGGAAAAATTTCATTATAAATTTCATTGCGTTCCATCATCAACGGACGCATTAAAAGACTTGCACCATTATTATTAAGGAAAAGAAAGTGAATATACTAATTTACGTTGTATGAAAGTAAAAACTAAGGAAATTCCCCTAAGTTCAGATATTGGCCGCTTTTCGGCAAGGTGAAGACTATTACGTTAAGGAAAAGGAAATACTTTCTTTCAGTACAAGGTTTCTTTTAATTAAATTTCACTACAGTAAAGATATCCTGTAGCAATATTGTAAGGTGATAACGCGACATACAATCCCTGAGGTTATGTTTTTTTTTTATTCTTTTGTCAATATGAACGCTCCACGTAGACCTCAGTTTTAACAAGTGCTAAAAGCGCATCACGCAATCCTATATTAATAAGGCGTGAGCCGCGTTCTGTTGAATAATCAGAGTTCAAATGGTTCAAATGGCTCTGATCACTATGGGACTCAACATCTATGGTCCTCAGTCCCCTAGAACTTAGAACTACTTAAACCTAACTAACCTAAGGACATGACACAACACCCAGCCATCACGAGGCAGAGAAAATCCCTGACCCCGCCGGGAATCGAACCCGGGAACCCGGGCGTGGGAAGCGAGAACGCTACCGCACGACCACGAGATGCGGGCAATCAGAGTTCAGAGAATTATTTTACAATAGTATAGATTCAGGTCCCACATATTATCATGATTTTTTCTTGTGTCCGCTCCACCAAATAAATGCTCTATTCACGATCTCGCCGGGCGCAAATGACAGGAAAGTTAAGTGGTAAAATCTTACATTCGTTTAGTACACCGTAAGTATACTTACGACGGTGTATGGACCTGAGCTGTAGCGGCACAAATGGCGCCCAGCGTGGGGCCCGATTAAATAAATATTGCTGTTCTGTATCCAATTTCAAGTCAGAAATATTGCTGTAGTGAGTACAATATTTATTGAAAAATTAACTGTATCAGGTTATGTCAATGTATGTATAATAACAATTTTTACAGTTTGTAATTCTGGAAATGTTTTGTTCCATGTACTTATAATAATTACAATCCATTACTGAGCACGGAAAATAAATAACTCGAGCAGCTGGACTGGGACAGACTGCCGCTGCCATAAGATTATTGTACAAAATAGACGTCGGAGCCCTGTTGTGGAGCGACGAGTAACACAGATTGCTTACCGAGGTATGGATACGACTGCATGAGCTCCCAAGTTCAATATTAGAATCATTAGGTAACTGGGGGCCATGGAGAGTGCTTACTGATTAAATAAAGTGTGACACTCAGTACTTTGATTAGTGCAACCGGTTACATTGATCTTGAAAATGTGTTTGTTGGACGGCAGTGCTAAAGTCCAAGTGTAGATATATTTTTTTCAATTGACGTAGATATTTTGTGGGATAAGCTACACCATCAGCTGTGCGGCTATAGACCGCTTAAAAGTTCCATTCAAGAGCAATTTTTGTTTTTCTTGCCAAGTTGCTACAACTGAGTTTTTCAGTGGGAGTTGGTTAGGTTATAGTGTATTATTGTGTGTACAGTGTGTTTGTTTGTATTAGACTAAGTGGTGTATTTTTGTGTTTTTTGTGTGTTTTGCGGGTAACTGTTAATACAAGTATGGTTAAGACCCGCAAAGAGAGAAAATTAGGCATGGAAGACATAACAGACATCGACGACGAATCTGTTTCATCAATCCACAATTCGGAAACCGAACAGAGCAATGTAGTTGAAATACTGCCTGCTGCTAGTGGTCAATAGCCGGACCAGCAGACAGGCGTGAGCTCAGCTGACCACTCAAACAAAACATCAGTTGTAGATACAGCTGATATGCTGCCACAGCCAGCACCGACGAATGATTTTGTAGCTGTTTTGCTGGCAGATCTTGAGTTGAGAGAAAAAGAAAGAGAAAAGGCTCTAATAGCTCAAGTGAAGGGGATATTGGAAGCAGAACGCTTGGAGAGGGAGGAAAGAGAGAAAGTAGAACACTTAGAGATGGAGGAAAGGGAACGCTTGGAAAGGTAAAGGAAGCAAAAGGAATGTGACTAACGTTTAGTTGGTCGGCTCAACCAGATTTTAGATGAATGAGATAAAGCCGTCGTAGCACATTTTAAGGAGGAAATAGATGGTCGGCGTGAACAAGTTTCCGGATGGGTAGCACAAAGCAAAGGTATTCCAACGAAAGTCCTGAAACTTGGCGAGACGGTAACCGAACCCGATAGAGCACAACAAGCACTGGAGCGTCCGGTGAAATCGCTAGCAGAAGATATAGATCAAATAGCTGACAGTGTAGAAATAAAAACAGAACAAGAGATAACGAATGTGTTGCAGAGATTAAATATCGGTCTTGAGTGTGAGAGCCAGGACTCGAACACGCACTGAAACCCTGAACGAAATGAGATGCAGCAACGCACTTCCGATTTCGAAAGGGAAAGTGGGCTTAGGGAACAGAATAGCCCACCACGTACCTGTGATAAGTCAAACGGTGAGCATTTGGCTTACAATGAAGCCAGCAGAATAGCCCGTGCAGTTATGGGAGTATTGTTGGTGCGACAGACGTGGACGCAGTGCGAGCTGTCGCACAGGTAAAATATGGAAAAATGGAAATGAGCGTTTGGCGTCATTGGCCGGGAGGCCCCTTACGGGGCAGGTCCGGCCGCGTTGGTGCAGGTCTTATTACATGCGACGCCACATTGGGCGACTTGCGCGCCGGATGGGGATGAAGTGATGATGGAGACAACACAACATCCAGTCACTGACAGGAGAAAATCCCCGACCCAGCCGGGGAGCGAACCCGGACCCCTTAGAACGACAGTCCGTCACGCTCACCATTCAGCTATCGCGGCGGACAGGTAAAACAGGAGTCGCTTATTAAGCACAGGCAGTTCCAAGTATTCACTGACGAAAGAATGTCAATCCACTCAGTAATATTTATGAAGAGTTGTTGAAATATTTTACCTCTTTCGTGGACAGAGAAACAGAAAATATAATTCGTGATTTCCTTTATAAGCGGAGATGCAGCCCTCTGGGCAATGGAAGCTGCAGATAACTGTCGGGTATACTCAGACTTTGAAAAGATGTTTTTGGTTCGTTTCTGGTCGTCATGTGTACGACGACGACTCAGAAAGCAGGTGTATAACCCGAAGCGTTTTAATCCCCGGCAAGGCTACCTTCGAAAATACTTCGAAAGATATTTCAACAAGACACGATACTGGAACGAACCCAGGCTTCCGAGAGATGTATTGGGTATGTTATAGCCACCAAAGATTCATTAGATTTAATACTAGAAGATGCCAGGCAAAAGGAATGTGAGGCACGCAAGCCCCCCCACCAACGGCAAGGTGCATGGTTCAGGGGGGGGGGGACTGTTAATACTCCCATCAAAACTGTTCACACTCCCATCTAAATCAATTATAGACTGTGAATGGTATTATTATTTGATTACGTTGATCTGTAGACGATCATTTTTACGGAAAAGTTTCACACAGTATTTACAAGTTACATATCTGATTCGTGGCATCGTGCATACACTATGAAAATATGCGGTTGATGGTTTTACTAAGTTCGTTCACATTTCTAGTGCGTCAGTTTTCAATGTGCGTCTACTTTGTATGGCTAACATAGTTTTTAGGAGATACATACATCACTAAACCTTTGCATTCTGGTCTCTCGCAGTCAATATTGCAGAAAATATCAATAATTTTGAGTTACAAGACTTTATCTGCATCTTTCAAGTTGTTACAGCGATGCCCACGTCGAATATCGAGATTGTTTGGTGCCGCTGGAGTGCTCGTCAAACGATCGGGAACTCGCCTTATGCCATCGGCTGTTGAATGCTGGACAGCTGCTACCTAATGCGCATGTAAGCTGAGAAAATGTTTTGATTAATTCACAATCACTCTTCAGCCACACCTGTCACTCTATTGTTGTTTGTGTATGCACTTCGTTCTGAACGTCACTAGTCCAGCACTTTACAACATTCAGGATTAGGCTTCTACTATCTCACTGGTTAATCAAATGCACAGCCATAGCCTGCCAACACCTCCCACCACACACGCACTGCATTTTCACTTCCTTCAGCGTTCATATAGTTATCCTGTTCTTTTAGGGTTTTCTGTTGTATGTTGGTCCACATGTCACTTCAAGCGTTCACATGTCCCGAGTTTTCCCCTTAACCACTGACGTATGCGGATGCCGCATTTTGACAGTACATCTAACATTTTTATGCTTGTGATATTTCAACAGTTATGTACACTGCATGTAATTATTTTGTACGTGAAACTTCACATTAATACTTAGACATTTCCATATGCTCCGTGTTTTGACCATAAATTTATATATTATTTACAGATTCACGGTCTTTTCTGTGCATCACGATTATTCTTTACTGCGGTTGTGCTCTCCACTTTTTCCACCTGCACAGTTCTTGAATTGGTCTTTTGTTTGTTTAAAGGATTTGATCTTTCACTGTCGCTACTTTAGCGTATAGATTGTTCGACACCTAAAATGCACTTTTCGCACATAGTTTGTACATTGTACGGGTGAGGAGTTCATTATAAGCACTTTCACTGTTACATTAAGCAGCACACATTGTGCATATTTTAAAATAAAAGTGTATTTCGGTAGGATTCATGTAGCCAGTCTCCGCTCATGCAGAAAGTTCGACCAATTGGTCACCTGGACTATTGAGTTCAGTATATTTAACCATCATGTTTGTTCGCGACACTGATTCATTCTCTAGTGTTTACTTTGTTTTCTGATAACAGGATCCGAGCACAGTGCTCGGACGTATCTAACGTGTGAAGGATTTATAGCTTCCGCCGCGATAGAAGTTTAATTTCAATATTTAGGTTTGAAAAATCTGTCATTATGGTTATTCTAACATTCTTTGATATTGGTCTATGCTTTACGGGTGCACATTAGTCACCTAGAGACCATGCAAATTGCCTACATTTCCTTACTCACATAGTGATTTTATTAATTTCCACCAACACAGTGCACTGTCCTCACTAGTAATTCACTTTTTGCTGTCATTATTGACATGCTCTCTCATGTATTCACCCAGACGTCCTGCTTTCATACACGGACACATAATTGTACATGTACATAAACATTTAGACACATATTTACAATACAATACACACACAAGAAAAATTCAAGAATGAACCTAAAACTAATGAAATAACCTCACACTACCGTAACTTTTTTTGTTTCATGATCTCCCATTTCAGGTCGGGTTCTTACGGAAATAATGATTTTATTAATGTCTCGGGCATCTAGCACTAACCGCATACTTCCATCTGCTTTCGCGGCTCTTAGCAGAGGGCTTCTGTATGGCGACAATGAATGTTCGGTTATTTGCCATTTAAGCATTTGTTAAATCTCTTTAGCTACGGCTTGCTTTTTAGCCCATGGCACCGAGCACGTGGCACGGAAAAACGTATTATGCGGTTTAATTTGCATGTCATAAGTGTATCCACTTATTATACCAGGTTTCTCGGAGAACACCTGACTATACTTGTTTAGTAGCTGAGTCGAGGTATCTCGATTCTGACACCTTTACTTTAACACCTTGTCTTATTTCTTTTGTTTCAGATTCCACATCATGGACTATCCTACTGTAAGTCTGCAAGTAGCAGTCATTTCATACATGCATTACCTTTTCGTCAGAGACATCCACCTTAAACTGCCTACAGTAAGTGTTATAAGTTGCTGTAGTCTTCATCATACCACTTCAATAATCTTGTTGTGGTTTTGCAAGGTGCATGTCGCACGAGAGAGGTCTATCTTTGCGTTCCTCTTACGTAACCCGGGATATAAGATACCGCTAAGTTCCTAATGACCGAGAATGAGCATTTCATCGCTTCTTTTTCTATGTCTAGGATGGCCTGTACCTGGTTTTTAATGATGTGCACCCGGCCACGTATGGCCTCCACAATTTTACAGTTTTGGACTGGTAAATTGGCAGCCTCTTAACCTGGTCTACGTATTTATAAAATCCATAAACCATAACTGAAGCACTGGCCCCTGTATCAATAATGACAGTTACGGGTATTCCGTTTATGTGAGCCTTAAAAGCAGCTTGTACGAACTCAAACTTTTGTTGCTATCTTTGCTTCGTTTCAGCAATTAATTCCTCCCTGAGGTTTTCACTTTCATTATATCTCAACATAAATGTTCGCACGCTTTGCCTGCCTTCGCCCTGTGCCATACCGACCCTATGCGGAAGGCTTACATAGGTCGATTTGAGTTTACCGCTTCTGAGCAACCAGATGCGGCTCTTCAACCACTTGCTCAATACATACTGTTTCATTTTCTTATTGTTGTTGCTATTTTTGGACACTTTGCGGTTGTGGTGTCCAGTGCTGCTGCGCAGGTGGCGGCGAGGTTCGTATAACATTTATGATATTCATTGGCACGTTCCGGTCGTCGGGAGCGTGCTGCGTATGCTAATTTGCAGGGCCAGATTTGTGCCACTGCTCATTCACAGTGCGCATATTTTTGTTGGTGAAGGAAGTGTTAAAACTTCCTTCGCTCCTCCGTTTTGTATTTAAATTTCCGTTTCCGTTTTTATTCGCGGAACGGCTACTACTCCCATTGTATTGGTAGCCAGCCGAACCACTGTGACTATTTTGTTCGTTGCCACAGCGATCGCCGTGGTAATCACTTTCTCTGTTCTGTCCACCTTTTATGGGACTGTTTCCATTCGGATTCATTTGCTCATTTTTTCTACTGTTCGATCCTGGCTCACCACTGTCACATTCCTTTTGACTGGCATCTTCTTGTATTAAATCTAATGAATCTTTGGTGGCTATAAGTTGTTCAGGCACATGACCAAGCTTTTCCCTAATTGAAATTGGTAACTTGGCCTTTAACATACCCAATACATCTCTGACCAATTTTTTAGAGTAGTACAAGTATATATGCCAACCAGCTCTGCAGATGATGAAGAAATTGATGAAATGAATGATGAGATAAAAGAAATTATTCAGATAGTGAAGGGAGACAAATATTCAATAGTCATGGGTGACTGGAATTCGAGAGTAGGAAAAGGGGGAGAAGGAAACATAGTAGGCGAATATGGATTGGGGAGAAGAAATGAAAGAGGAAGCCGTCTGGTAGAATTTTGCACAGAGCATAACTGAATCATAGCTAACACTTGGTTCGAGAATTATAAAAGAAGGCTGTATACATGGAAGAATCCTGGAGATACTAAAAGGTATCAGATAGATTATATAATGGTAAGACAGAGATTTAAGAACCAGGTTTTAAATTGTAAGACATTTCCAGGGGCAGATGTGGACTCTGACCACAATCTATTGGTTATGGGCTGTGGAACAAAACTGAAGAAACTACAAAAAGATGCTAATTTAAGGAGATGGGACCTGGATAAACTGACTAAACCAGAGGTTGTATAGAGTTTCAGGGAGAGCATAAGGGAACAATTGACAGGAATGGGAATGGGGGAAAGAAATACAGTAGAAGAAGAATGGGTAGCTCTGAGGGATAAAGTAGTGAAGACAGCAGACGATCAAGTAGGTAAAAAGACGAGGGCTAATAGATATCCTTAGGTAACAGAAGAAATATCGAATTTAATTGATGAAAGGAGAAAATATAAAAATGCAGTAAATGAAGCAGGCAAAAAGCAATAGAAACGTCTCAAAAATGAGATCGACAGGAATTGCAAAATGGCTAAGCAGGGATGGCTAGAGGACAAATGTAAGGATGTAGAGGCTTATCTCACTAGGGGTAAGATAGATACTGCCTACAGGAAAATTAAAGAGACCTTTGGAGAGAAGAGAACCACTTGTATGAATATCAAGAGCTCAGATGGGAACCCAGTTATAAGCAAAGGAGGGAAGGCAGAAAAGTGGTAGGATTATATAGAGGGTTTATACAAGGGCGATGTACTTGAGGACAATATTATGGAAATGGAAGAGGATGTAGATGAAGACGAAATGGGAGATAATATACTGCGTGAAGAGTTTGACGGAGCACTGAAAGACCTGAATCGAAACAAGGCCCCGTGAGCAGACAACATTCCATTAGAACTACTGACGGCCTTGGGAGAGCCAGTCATGACAAAACTCTACCATCTGGTGAGCAAGATGTATGAGACGGGTGAAATACCCTCAGACTTCAAGAAGAATTCTTTCCAGACGAATGGAAAAACAGGTAGAAGCGGACCTCGGGGAAGATCAGCTTGGATTCCGTAGAAATGTTGGAACACTTGAGGCAATACTAACCTTACGACTTATCTTAGTAGAAAGATTAAGAAAAGGCAAACCTACGTTTCTAGTATTTGTAGACTTAGAGAAAGCTTTTGACAATGTTAACTGGAATACTCTCTTTCAAAATCTGGAGGTGACAGGGGTAAAATACAGGGAGAGAAAGACTATTTACAATTTGTACAGAAACCAGATGGCAGTTATAAGAGTCGAGGGGCATGAAAGAGAAACAGTGATTGGGAAGGGAGTGAGACAGGGTTGTAACCTCTCCCCGATGTTATTCAATCTGTATATTGAGCAAGCAGTAAAGGAAACAAAAGAAAAATTTGGAGTAGGTATTAAAATCCATGGAGAAGAAATAAAAACTTTGAGGTCCGCCGATGACAGAAAAGGACTTGGAAGAGCAGTTGAACGGAATCGACAGTGTCTTGAAAGGAGGATATAAGATGAACATCAACAAAAGCAAAACAAAATGGCTCTGAGCACTGTGCGACTTAACTTCTGAGGTCATCAGTCGCCTAGAACTTAGAACTAATTAAACCTAACTAACCTAAAGACATCACACACATCCATGTCCGAGGCAGGATTCGAACCTGCGACCGTAGCGGTCTCTCGGTTCCAGACTGTAGCGCCCAGAACCGCATGGCCACTCCGGCCGGCAAAGAAGCAAAACAAGAATAATGGAATGTAGTCCAATTAAATCGGGTGATGCTGAGGGAATTAGAGTAGGAAATGAGACACTTAAAGTAGTAAAGGAGTTTTGCTCTTTAGGGAGTAAAATAACTGATGATGATCGAATTAGAGAGGATATAAAATGTAGACTGGCAATGGCAAGGAAAGCGTTTCTGAAGAAGAGAAATTTGATAATACAGAGTATAGATTTAAGTGTCAGGAAGTCTTTTCTGAAAGTATTAGAATGGAGTGTAGCCATGTATGGAAGTGAAACATGGGCGTAAATAGTTTGGACAAGAATAGAAGAGAAGCTTTCGAAATGTTGTGCTACAGAGGAATGCTCAAGATTAAATGGGTAGATCACATAACTAATGAGGAGGTATTGATTAGAATTGGGGAGAAGAGGAGTTTGTGCACTACTTGACAAAAGGAAGGGACCGGTTGGTAGGACATGTTTTGAGGCATCAAGGGATCACAAATTTAGCATTGGAGGGCAGCGTGGAGGGTAAAAATCGTAGAGGGAGACCAAGAGATGAATACACTAAACAGATTCAGAAGGATGTAGGTTGCAGTAAGTACTGGGATATGTAGAAGCTTGCACAGGATAGAGTAGTATGGAGAGCTGCATCAAACTAGTCTCAGGACTGAAGACCACAACAACAACGTGAACAGTTTGAAGATTCCGAGCAGGGATTTTTAACCAGGATTTTTCCCGTCGCCCGTAACCTAAAAAGGGGAGTAAATCTATCGCTTACCAGGATTGTTCAATCATACCAAGCCGTTCTCATCCGTTGCGTAGTGTAGGGGCCAAAAGGTAGAGCAATGCCCATACTCAAAATGGACGAAACCGTGTAAAAAGGGAAAATGTTCTTTGTAACAAATTAATTGTAAATTATGAATCATTGTAAAGTGATATATATTGTATATATATGCAATTGTGTAAAAACAAAAGAGACATAAAGTGACATGTGTGTACAAAACATATGTGCGAAAAGGGCATGTGTTATTATAAAGGTGGTATGACTGTTCGCAAACTTCGCGAGTATTTGGTCCATTCACACCAGGAGGCCCTTGTAGCGATATACTGTACAAAATATTAAAACGTGCGACGAAAAGTCAGACGCAAAACACAGTAAAATGGAAAAAGTAAAAAACTCTGAAAATGCGCGTGCAATTAGTTCTCAAACTGCAAAAAGTTGGAAATTTAAGGAGATGGGACCTGGATAAACTGAAAGAACCAGAGGTTGTAGAGAGTTTGAGGGAGAGCATAAGGGAACAATTTACAGGAATGGGGGAAAGAAAAACAGTGGAAGAAGAATGGGTAGCTCTGAGGGATGAAGTAGTGAAGGCAACAGACGATCAAGTAGGTAAAAAGAAGAGGGCTAATAGAAATCCTTAGGTAACAGAAGAAATATTGAATTTAATTGATGAAAGGAGAAAATACACTCCTGGAAATTGAAATAAGAACACCGTGAATTCATTGTCCCAGGAAGGGGAAACTTTGTTGACACATTCCTGGGGTCAGATACATCACATGATCACACTGACAGAACCACAGGCACATAGACACAGGCAACAGAGCATGCACAATGTCGGCACTAGTACAGTGTATATCCACCTTTCGCAGCAATGCAGGCTGCTATTCTCCCATGGAGACGATCGTAGAGATGCTGGATGTAGTCCTGTGGAACGGCTTGCCATGACATTTCCACCTGGCGCCTCAATTGGACCAGCGTTCGTGCTGGACGTGCAGACCGCGTGAGACGACGCTTCATCCAGTCCCAAACATGCTCAATGGGGGACAGATACGGAGATCTTGCTGGCCAGGGTAGTTGACTTACACCTTCTAGAGCACGTTGGGTGGCACGGGATACATGCGGACGTGCACTGTCCTGTTGGAACAGCAAGTTCCCTTGCCGGTGTAGGAATGGTAGAACGATGGGTTCGATGACGGTTTGGATGTACCGTGCACTATTCAGTGTCCCCTCGACGATCACCAGTGGTGTACGGCCAGTGTAGGAGATCGCTCCCCACACCATGATGCCGGGTGTTGGCCCTGTGTGCCTCGGTCGTATGCAGTCCTGATTGTGGCGCTCACCTGCACGGCGCCAAACACGCATACGACCATCATTGGCACCAAGGCAGAAGCGACTCTCATCGCTGAAGACGACACGTCTCCATTCGTCCCTCCATTCACGCCTGTCGCGACACCACTGGAGGCGGGCTGCACGATGTTGGGGCGTGAGCGGAAGACGGCCTAACGGTGTGCGGGACCGTAGCCCAGCTTCATGGAGACGGTTGCGAATCGTCCTCGCCGATACCCCAGGAGCAACAGTGTCCCTAATTTGCTGGGAAGTAGCGGTGCGGTCCCCTACGGCACTGCGTAGGATCCTACGGTCTTGGCGTGCATCCGTGCGTCGCTGCGGTCCGGTCCCAGGTCGACGGGCACGTGCACCTTCCGCCGACCACTGGCGACAACATCGATGTACTGTGGAGACCTCACGCCCCACGTGTTGAGCAATTCGGCGGTACGTCCACCCGGCCTCCCGCATGCCCACTATACGCCCTCGCTCAAAGTCCGTCAACTGCACATACGGTTCACGTCCACGCTGTCGCGGCGTGCTACCAGTGTTAAAGACTGCGATGGAGCTCCGTATGCCACGGCAAACTGGCTGACACTGACAGCGGCGGTGCACAAATGCTGCGCAGCTAGCGCCATTCGATGGCCAACATCGCGGTTCCTGGTGTGTCCGCTGTGCCGTGCGTGTGATCATTGCTTGTACAGCCCTCTCGCAGTGTCCGGAGCAAGTATGGTAGGTCTGACACACCGGTGTCAATGTGTTCTTTTTTCCATTTCCAGGAGTGTATAAAAATGTAGTAAATGAAGCAGGCAAAAAGGATTACAAACGTCTCAAAAATGAGATCGACAGGAAGTGCAAAATGGCTAAGCAGGGATGGCTAGAAGACAAATGTAAGGATGTAGAGGCTTGTCTCACTAGTGGTAAGATAGATACTGCCTACAGGAAAATTAAAGAGACCTCTGGAGAGAAGAGAACCACTTGTATGAATATCAAGAGCTCAGATGGCAACCCAGTTCTAAGCAAAGAAGGGAAGGCAGAAAGGTGGAAGGAGTATGTAGAGGGTTTATACACGAGCGATGTACTTGAGGACAATATTATGGAAATGGAAGAGGATGTAGATGGAGACGAAATGGGAGATAATATACTGCGTGAAGAGTTTGACAGAGCACTGAAAGAGCGGAGTCGAAACAAGTCCCCAGGAGCAGACAACATTCCATTAGAACTACTGACGGCCTTGGGAGAGCCATCCTGTCAAAACTCTACCATCTGGTGAGCAAGATGTATGAGACAGGTGAAATACCCTCAGACTTCAAGAAGAACATAATAATTCCAATTCCAAAGAAAACAGGTGTTGAAAGATATGAAAATTACCGAACTATCAGCTTAATAAGTCACAGCTGCAAATTACTAACGCGAATTCTTTACAGACGAATGGAAAAACTGGTAGAAGCGGACCTCGGGGAAGATCAGTTTGGATTCCGTAGAAATGTTGGAACACGTGGGGCAATACTAACCTTACGACTTATCTTAGAAGAAAGATTAAGAAAAGGCAAACCTACGTTTCTTGCATTTGTAGACTTAGACAAAGCTTTTGACAATGTTACCTGGAATACTCTCTTTCAAATTCTGAAGGTGGCAGGGGTAAAATACAGGGAGCGAACGGCTATTTACAATTTGTACAGAAACCAGATGGCAGTTATAAGAGTCGGGGGGCATGAAAGGGAAGCAGTGGTTGGGAAAGGAGTGAGACAGGGTTGTAGTCTCGCCCCGATGTTATTCAATCTGTATATTGAGCAAGCAGTAAAGGAAACGAAAGAAAAATTCGGAGTAGGTATTAAAATTCATGAAGAAGAAGTAAAAACTTTGAGGTTCGCCGATGAAATTGTAATTCTGTGAGAGACAGCAATGGAGCAGTTGAACGGAATGAACAGTGTCTTGAAAGGAGGATATAAGATGAACATCAACAAAAGCAAAACAATCATAATGGAATGTAGTCAAATTAAATAGGATGATGCTGAGGGAATTAGATTAGGAAATGAGACACTTAAAGTAGTAAAGGAGTTTTGCTATTTAGGGAGTAGAATAACTGTTGATGGTCGAAGTAGAGAGGATATAAAATGTAGATTGGCAATGGCAAGGAAATCGTTTCTGAAGAAGAGAAATTTGTTAGCATCGAGTATAGATTTAAGTGTCAGGAAGTCGTTCCTGAAAGTATTTGTATGGAGTGTAGCCATGTATGGAAGTGAAACATGGACGATAAATAGTTTGGACAAAAAGAGAATAGATGCTTTCGAAATGTGGTGCTACAGAAGAATTCTGAAGATAAGGTGGGTAGATCACGTAACTAATGAGGAGGTATTGAATAGGATTGGGGAGAAGAGAAGTTTGTGGCACAACTTGGCTAGAAGAAGGGATTGGTTGGTAGGACATGTTTTGAGGCATCAAGGTATCACAAATTTAGCATTGGAGGGCAGCGTGGAGGGTAAAAATCGTAGAGGGAGACCAAGAGATGAATACACTAAGCAGATTCAGGAGGATGTAGGTTGCAGTAGGTACTGGGAGATGAAGAAGCTTGCACAGGATAGAGTAGCATGGAGAGCTGCATGAAATCAGTCTCAGGACTGAAGACCACAGCAACAACAATGGTATTTTATAATAATGGTAATTTATAATAATAATGGTACAGTTATCTATAATATAACTGTATAGACCCTCTGTGCTAATTAATTATTCTTTTACTCGCTGACGAAAGAAACAAAAAAGACCAACGTTATTACTCAGTTTATGTAGTAAATTTGAAGCTATCACACGCTACAGCGGCCATTACGCATTGTAAGTTGTAAGTTTTAATTAATATATGATAATTTATGCTGATTATGTATTTTTCTCTTGATGTACTTAGTAACCTTCATGC
Organism: Schistocerca serialis cubense; assembly: GCF_023864345.2. Taxonomy (NCBI): domain Eukaryota; kingdom Metazoa; phylum Arthropoda; class Insecta; order Orthoptera; family Acrididae; genus Schistocerca; species Schistocerca serialis. The sequence continues at coordinate 424,150,962 of NC_064641.1, forward strand.
TGAAATAAAAATATTATTTGTAAGGTTTTCAGCACGGTGGATAAACGACAACAAAGGCCGAAAAATCGACAATTCTTGTCAGATATCCGACGTAGGAAAAATTTCATTATAAATTTCATTGCGTTCCGTCATCAATGGACGCATTAAAAAATTTGCACCATAATTATTAAGGAAAAGAAAGTGAATATACTATTTTATGTTGTAAGAAAGTAAAAACTAAGAAAATTCCAATAGGTTCAGATATTGGCCGCTTCTCGGCAAGACGAAGACTATTACGTTAATGAAAAGGATATACTTCCTTTCAGTACAAGGTTTCTTTTAATTAAATTTCACTACAGTAAAGAAACCCTGCAGCATTATTTTAAGGTGATCTACATCTACATCTACATCCATACGGTGATCTACATCTACATCTACATCCATACGGTGTGTGGTGGTGGGTATCTTGAGTGCCTCTATCGGTTCTCCCCTCTATTCCAGTCTCGTATTGTTCGTGGAAAGAAAGATTGTCGGTGATCATGCGACATACAATCCCTGAGGTTATGTTTTTTTAATGCTTTTGTTTTAACAAGTGCTAAAATCGCCTCAGGCGGTGAGCCGCGTGCTGTTGGATAATCAGAGTTCCGAGAACTATTTTACGAAAGTATAGATTCAGGTCCCACATATTATCACGATTTTTTCTTGTGTCCTCTCCGCCAAATAAGTTAAGTGATAAAATCTTACATTCGCTTAGTACACCACAAGTATACTTACGACGGAGTACAGACCTGAGCGGTAGCGGCACAATGGTTAGGGCCGTCTTATGTTGTACAGTCTTTTTTGACGATAATCATAATTTAATTTTTCACTAACGACTTCTTTTAAGATAAATCGTGTGTGCATTGTACCTTACACCACACGATGCCACTCATTGTTTCTGGCAAGCAAACAACCACTTTTGTAGTGAGTAGAACCTGTTGGTTTCGAGACCGTCAGTACAAAAGACGCAAAATGACATACTGAACACGAGTAAGATATTTTTATTTCAGGGCATATCTCACTTTGTATTCTTAGGAGGAAACAGTTCGTAGAATTATGAGGTATTCTGCTAAGCAGGCAGGTTAATCTACAGGGGACCGTGTATGCAATCTCAGTCAAAATGGTTCAAATGGCTCCGAGCACTATAGGACTTAGCATCTGAGGTTATAAGTCCCCCAGAACTTAGAACTACTTAAACCTAACTAACGTAAGGACATCACACACATCCATGCCCGAGGCAGGTTTCGAACCTGCGACCGTAGCGGTCGCGCGTTCCGGACTGAAGCGCCTAGAACCGCTTTGCCACGATGGCTGGCTAATATCAGTCATTTTTCTTCTGGATAGAGAAGTATTTTATTTTCGTGAACATTTCAAGTCATAAATTGCACTTCATCTAATACAACTTCCATGATGTACTTTAGTATTGCGTTTCAGTTAATTATATTCACTGAGTGCGCAATTGCTATATTGCAGTGCCTGTGTTATTCTCATAACGATGCCAAATTCCATAGGACATACATGCACGTCCAAAGGAAATAAATTAAATGAATTCACAATTGCGATTAAGGACAACCATACACTGTAGAATGCAATGATGACAACGAAAATTTGTGCGGTACCTGGTCTCGAACCAGAAGTTCGCACTTATCTGGTCCACTGTAGATTAACCTGCCTGCTTAGCAGAATACCTCATAATTCTACGAACTGTTTCCTCCTAAGAATAGAAAGTGAGATATGCCCTGAAATAAAAATATCTTACTCGCAGATTCATTATATATATTCCCGTACAGATCAGACGTTGTACGTACAAGTCGCTTGCCCGCTGTCGGCAGATAAATACAATACTGCAGTGCCTGTTTATTCTGATTATAATGTAAAACTCCTCTGGACATGCATGAACGCACTGCAATATCGTATTTATCTGCCGATACCGGGCAAGTGACTTATGAGCACAAAGCCTGACCTGTACGGGAATATATATAATGAATCTGCGAGTACGCGTAGACGCATGGGTTATGCCGTATGGAAGTTTGGGGATCGCCGTCTGTCGTGCACTAACAGCCAGATAGTAAGGCAACCCCTCGCAACAAGCAGGAAATCCGGGTTCGAGTCTCGGTCCGTCACAAATTTTCTTTTTGTCATCATTCAATGTACAGTTGATGGTTGTCATTATTCATGATAGTGAATCATTTAGCGTACACAGTAAGTTACTTTTGGCGTATAATTAAATTAGTTTTCACTACTTCAAATTCAATATTTCATTGAGTTTAAAGTTTTGTTTGCCAGCACTGTGCACATGCGCAATACAGGGCCAACCAACAGTCAGTTTTTCTCAGGAGTTAAACACGATATCTAAAGTACACTTTACACTAAGAGAAAGGTTTAATAAAAGAAAAGAATAATTAGTATTTTTATTATTAGGTAAATAGAACTCAATATATATGATCTCATTTTTCGTTCTGAAACAACTTTTACACAATTTATAAAAAATATGCCGTAGCTTCTAGAAGAAGTTTCCGCATCTTTTTCTTGCGCGCGGCCGTCTGTTCTTTGAATTCGACGTCCGGCGACATAAACATTGTGGACTAGGTTGCAGATTCCCTCAGCTGTCACTTAGCTGCTGCATTCTTCATGATACATAAGCAACACAGAAACACACAAATTCGTAGCTGTTAAAATAATTTAGATTGTTCAGATTAAAATTGTCACTATTACATAACATTTAAAAATTACTAAACTCAGGAAGACACTTACCATATGTCGATATTGTGATAACTGGTACAGTAAATCTCCCCGTAACACCACAGTGTGCACCGGTTATGCTCTGTTAGAATAATAATAAGCATCTGTGTTATTTCTTGTTAAATGATTATAATGCTCTGTCTCAGATTTGGCAGAATATTGCCTTGTCAGTTACAGCAGTAGGCTGGTGAGCGGACATAGTCTGTATGTAATCTGTTTTACTTCTGTTTACTTTGAATATAAAACTGCGTGAGCCCGGTGGCACTGAGAAGTGAAGTTCACGTTTATCATTAATTAGCTTGCGACATATTCCATGACACTTCTGCGTTAACTGTTATTTTTATTTTTTCCTTGCGTCCTCTCACGGTGGAGGTGAGATAGTGATTGCTGTGTGGTGTTTCCTTCATTTTTTATTTCTCTATGTGAAAACTAAATATTTGAACTGCTTTGTGTATTTTAAATTCAGGTTTATTTCCCTGCGCTTGTCAAAGTAAATTTTAAAAGCTTTGGGACTCTTAGGGGTGTTTCGGCAGCCTGTTACAACTTGCGACCTTGACATTGTAAGGAATTTAAAATCTTAAAAGATAATGCAGTCGAGGTCCTTGTTACTAAAGGTTTCTGTTCATAGTGTGGGTTTCGAAGTTTTGGTAATTGATTTGAAACGTAGGTGGATAGTTAAATTATAGTACTCTTTGTTTTAGTAATTTAATCTGGCCGCTTCACAGCTAGCTGTCACATACTGTTTTATTAATTTTGTTTGTCTCGGTTGTCAACTATGGCAAGCTACTAACTACCACTGCTATAAAATTGTATATGAACACTTGCGTCATCATGAAAGCAGTTAATTATTGTGTTTCTTTATTCTATTGCCCTGTAAGGCGGCTGAAGGTTGGAATCTTTTCTCCAATTTTATTTCTTGTATCCTTATTCTTCTGAGTGTTTACCAGTGGGGAAATGTCACTGGGCGTAAATTACTTTTATAGAATGTTCGTCTCGAATACTAGGAGAGCTAAAACTTCTTGTTGCTTTTAGTATTTCATCTGATTGTTATATAAACTAATGGAAACTATCACTTTATTTGATGCAGCACCGTAACCAATCTTAAAACTAGCTCCCAACAATTTCAGTAGTATTCCTGATTGAATTCAAAATAATTTTATTGTGTTACAAACGGTATTAATTTTATTGTTTCATTATCACTGCCCATGAGGTAACTGGTTTTTGTTTCAGGTTTCCTTTAAATGGTTTTACTGACAGGGATGCAACAAAACATTTTTTCGTCGTCAGAGGCAGGTAGGGTCACTGTGCATGTGATTTTTGTGCGCCTTATGTATTCTAGCAGCTGAGCGGCATTTCTTATCGTCCCATCATTTTGAAGATTGTAGTATGTGGTGGGCTATGACTGCATTTGTTTTGGTAGTAGATATGCGGGAACTGTGCTGAAATTTTCTGTCGGCAGGACAGCAATATTTCTATTACAGATTTTCGGCTGTCATCTATGTTGGATGGCTGATGATTTTTTGTACAAGTTTCTATTTGTCCGTAAATGAACGCTCTGTGTTTATGAAAGTGTTTTTACGTTGTATTTGAAATCTGCTTTTTGGGTTTGATTTCAACTATTTTATGTTGTTTCTATTAATGATTTCCTCAGGTTTTGTTGTATTCTTTGTGATTCATCACAGTAATTATTGAGCTGATTCTTTTGTTGTTTTTTTTAATCTGTGATGCAATGTTTTTAATATCTTCTTACATTAACTGTCTAGTTAACACTGCAGTTACATTACTGCGTTCATTTCTTAGTTCCGTGATGAGAAAATATTGAAATCCTGTTGTGAGACCTTGTATTAGTTCTTCATTTTCTGGTGACTCAACATTGTGGTTTAAACCTTTTCCTAATAGCTGCTGATAGTTATGTAATATGGTAGATGAGCTGTTTACCTTATCCGTAAATACTACAGGTCCCATGTCTGGTGTCCTACACGGATGGGAAAGTTCCCATGAAATTACTCAAATGTAAAAGAAGTAATGTTACGCTACACAGAACGTTCTATTAAGTGAAAAACACTAGGGATGACCCTTTTAAACATGAATTTATGGGTAACAGACATTACACAGAGATACGAGTATTACTAAAGCGATCCATCAAACGAAGAAAAGAAACGAATGGTCACTGTGACAATTTGTTTCATTTCCAAGAGATATCAAAATTATTTACCAACTGTATCATGAATATGAACGTTTAATAAGTGGTCAAGGGACTGTGAATACGCACTATAGTGGACAACAGAAAACAGACAGCAGAAAACTGTTCCACAAATACCACCAATGGTTAGGGAAATCGTTAGTGACTTAAAGAAAGCCACCTGAAACGCGTCAACGAACTCTCTCGCCTTAGTGCATGATGACTGCAACTAGCCAGCGATGAGAATTAGATCTGAAAAACAAAACACTGATGCAAATTTATTGACTTCATGTTCGCCTCATCTTGGTGGCTCTAACGATGGTTTATGCTTACCACGCTTAAACTGTTCAAGCGTAATAAATGGCTGCGATAGTGGCTGAAAATTCTATGTTCAGGTCGTCATCTGTACTTACTCTAAGTTGTACTTGCTGTACTTGCTCTAAGTGTGTTGCCTCAGGCCCTAGAACAAGTGTTGCCGTTGGTGACCCCGAAACAACCGCGTTCTCAAAGCTGTCCCTAAAGTGTTCTACCTGTTCGAAATACAGCTGAATCTGCAAGCTTAATTTTATCTTGGTTAACCAATAATATGTATTCCTCCCATGATGTGGGGAAGATGTAGAAAATCTCTCCCACTAGAAGGCAGCTTTTCGGTCATCACCATAAAAACTCGTGCACACACGAACGTTGAGGGCATTTTGTTTAATTGAAATTAAACTTCATTAGCTGCCTGTAAGGAAAAAGTTTACCGTTTGGCCTGCTTTCTGAATCGAAAAACAGTTAGTTACAAAAGATGTTGATTTTACGTACGATATTTTGCGTTTTTGCTCACATCACGAAACTCCGTTTGCTTGCAAGGTTTTGTAGTATTTCAGCGTTTGGCCCTGTTAATTCTGACTCCACCTTTTCTTCCCTTACAAATCACTCATGATATTTTATTCCAGGAAGATGAAACGCGTTTGGTAACAGTAATTCACATTTTCTTATTGTTGCAAAGACATATTTAAAGTACCCGTTCGGTAACAGCAATTTGCGTTTTCTTGTTGTTGTAAAGACGGCGTTGAAGTACACTAAACAATTATACAACATCAACGTAGAATTCGGCTACACAAATGAAGAATTTAGTACGCCCTTGAAGTATTCACAATCGGCTTCTACTCTGGGATGATTCATCTCAATTTGTAACATACTCCAGAAATCATCAGATATAATAAGCACTGAACATGATGGTCGTATGCCGAAATACATAAGGGTAAGGCTCAAAAACAGTTCGAAAGCAGCGAGAGTTGCCTGACAAAACACTCAAATTTTTAAGCTGGAATCTGAAATTAAGCCATAGCCTTGGATAAAACAAACCATAAACTGAAATTTATGTGAAGTTCGTCTTCAGACACCCCAAAATTTTAGCAGTGCTACTATTTCCAGTTCCATCATGAAAATAGTCGAATGCTGTACTTGCAGAGCAATTGATAACATTGAACCAGAGCACAAAAACAAAGTTTCAGACATGAAAATGCACCACAAAAAATCTCAAACACAGACAAACATACACACACATTCAACAGACACACACACACACACACGCGCGCGCACACACACACACACACACACACACACACACACACACACACACAGGGGTTAGTAAAAGATGTTGGCTCACCAGAAAAGAAACAACAAATATATTTCATAGTACAATTTGAACACAATAACACTACAGAAAAAAAGGACCGATGTAATGAAAATGTAAGGCTAACTGTACAGTACATGAAAGAAAGTTTAAAATAAATAGAAACACAGATTTAAAAAGAACAAATAGATTAAAAATTATTTGTGACGTCCGCAAACTTAAAAATTTAAGAGTAAAACTGAAACCAGAGAATATTATTATAACAAAAGAGGAGAACGGCAGAACTGTAGTGATGCAGAGATATACGAATCCCATGCACAATACCACTGCTGTCGTTTAATGTAGCAAGCATGTACTGTTTCATCCCTGTTAATGATAGCAATAAACTAATTTAAGAAAACCTCAAAACACACACCCAGCTCCGTAATGAACATATAATTGGAACAAAAAATTATTCCAGCTAATAAAATAATAAAATAATTTGAATACAATCAGGAATAATATATATATGAAGTAGGTTTACACATAATTCTCCTGTGTCTGGAACACTGGCTAACATCTTCATGAACCATATAGAAATACTAATATTTGAAGATGTAATAAGAAAGAAAACCTACAGCGTCATTTATTGGTACAGGTACTTAGATAATATGCATGGTAGATGAACCCCAGAACAGAATAAAATACTTATACAAAGCCATATACAAGTTTATGTATTTTATAACAGTACAACAACAAGAAAACCAACACAACTTTCGAGGCAAATCCCAAAGAAAAGACAATCACAACAACACTTCTGAAATATGTAGAAAACCCACAACAATGGACACAGCTGTAAATCCAAACTCATGAAATCATAATCAGCTTCAGTGTCAATCATGGTAAACAACTCAATAAGATTCCCTTAAACACTTCTGACAATTAATAAGAGAGTGCCACTGTAAAACAGATACGATTAAAAATGGATACAAAGACACAGCAGTAGATAAACTTCAGAGAAAAATGAAAATGCAGATGGTGAAACTGCAAACCAAATCTCACCAAAACATAGAAGCAGCACAGCCTCAAGAAAATCGCATATACGGACCTACCACAATAAAATAATATTCAAAATTGGTGATATGTTAAAAAAAACAGGACTTAAGCTGTACATAAAAAAAGTAACTCAGTGCCCAAACACTACCGTAAAGTAAAATCCGAACAAGGTAACAAGAATCAAGTATTTACCAGCTCTATCGCAGGGACAGTTAAAAAATCTTCATAAAGACTGAGAGGCGGGAAATTGAACACCATATATAAAGAGCACATCATATCATGGAAATAAAGTGCAAACCACTCAGCATCTGCAGACCACCTTAAATGGGACTCCCATAGACCAAGCACAATAGAAAAAGATATAAACGTCATTACAATCAGTAGAAACAGACAGCTACACAGTTTTCAAGACAACTCAGATATTCATAATGCATTAACACACAATAAGCAGCTACTCATGTACAGATAAATACTGAAAATCTGACACTATATGAAATAACTAAAAAATCACATAATGGAAACAAGGAAAAAATTATGTGGCTTTCCCATGCTTCACTCTCTCTTATTCTACCGCCACCCCGCCCTTTCTTTTCATCACCCCTTTTCCTCCAAGTCACTCTCTATTCCACTACTTTGCGTTCACTGCTCACTGATCTTTACCTTCACCGTGACTCCCCCTATTCCAGTCACCGTTTAGATCTTTAACTCAATCAATTCTCTACCATTCTCTCACGAATTAAATGAATACATACTATAGCAGTTAAACGCTATAAAATACACCTACGACCAACAGCAAAGGAAGAGAACACTTTTAGGGCAAAGCAAAATTTGGCAGAGTAGTTTGTAAAACTACACGAAACAGACGAGACATAGTTAGCCACAAAGACGTAAGGAAACGTTATTGGGTCTATATTGCGTTGTTATTTCAAATAAATACTCGCATAGTTTTCCCAAGAATTGTTGAATTAGGCGAGAATCAACAATGTCTAACGAAGTAATGCCACAAAAATATCTTTTGTAGTGAACTGTTTCTCGATCTAGCAATCAATATTAATTGTAAATAACTTTCATTACAGACCACTGGTATCTTATTTCAATAACACGAAATGCGCTTGGCGTCAAAAACACGCGTTTAGTTGCCGTTACAGAGACGGATGTAAAATACGATGAATATATCTTGTACAATGTACCACATCTTACTTATACATTTTATGTTAATTTTGTGTTCAGTATGTACTAAATGGGTAATTATCTTGTTGTTTTATCATATATCGATATTTTTAAAGGAACGCAATTTTTTTGTATACATACACAAACGAATAAACTATGAGAAGCTTCATTTCTTTGTGAAGTATCAATGGCAGTTATCAATGGGAAGGAAGGTGTGAGAAATGGATGCAGAACTAATCACATGTATTACAATTCGACCTGTTTGTTTAATAATTCCTGTAAACTGACTGACGAATTTTGCCGCCATTAACATAACTAGAAATCTAGCAGCCATATCATTATGAGCCTGATGGGTTCCTGTACAGTTATCAACCCATTTTATGTTACGTTAGAGATTAACTAAGACAACAGACATTTCATTTTAAAAGCACTGACCTCCCTGAACATTGTAATATACGCCCGATCTCCTGGCAGATTGCCACCAAATAGAAGTGGTGCATGTCCTCCGCAGAAGCCCTCTTTGCTCTTTATGGCTTCCAAAATTAGAAAGCAATTTCAGTCCCGCAACCCCTATAGCAGGACACAAGGTTTCCATCTTCTACTCAATGTTTTTCTGTTGACGTCGAGATTCCTTGACACGGAAGATAGCTTACCTCATTGCGCAGTGCCGAAGTTATAAAAAGACGAATATGATTTAACTCTCTGTCATTTAACTCAGTAAGATGATGTTACCTCAGTGGAAGTAGTATCAGCAAAGTACTTAAAACCAGGCTTAAGTGTCCTGAAGTGGTTGGTACCTGGAAGCAGTTGTACTCATTAATTCGAATGGTTTATGACTTTTCACATTATTACTTCGTTGGACGCTGCTCCAGAGAGTCGCACCAGGCTTTGGCAACCACGTCCATAGTATTACTGACAGAATCTACATGCGGTAGTACTTCTACAGTTACAGGAATGCCTTTCAGTCTTAGTTCCGAGTTCTGCATGCCTTGCGGAACGAGCACCTCTGGACGAATGGATATTGCAGAGGGGAGATAAATCTCATGGAGCTTACTTTAACAATAGTCAGAAGCCATTGTGAGAGAGGCTAGATATAATTCAGTGTATTACTACTTTGAAACTGTAGACTAGAGTTTTAGGAAACTGAAGAGGAATCGACTGCAGTCAACTGGCAGCACTATTGAAGGAGTTATATATCACGCAGCATAGTTTGGCAAATACTGTCAGCTATTGTAAGGGAAGCATAATGACTGTCATCCTCATATTATTTTGAAACTGTATACAGTAACTTCATGAGGCCAAAGAGGCAGTCTGCTGGAACAAAATGACGGCATTATTCCTACCTGCGTAGTTTTTAAAGTGTACTTCTAACGCGTAATTTTTGATTAGACATGGACAGAAAACTGATTGTAGAAGCCACTAGTTAACTCTCACTGACGCGACGCTAATTTAATATTAAAATTATCCTGCCAGATTCTTTACTTCTTCTTGTTCTATGCGGATCAAAAAGAGTGCAATGAAGAGATGAGTTTCCAGGAAGTTTCAAGGGATGAGTTGACAGCCGCTTGTCCTTTCTGCGCCTCTGTTACTTGCACTTGTGCCACTTAAACGTTTCTTGAGATGGAAAGTGTTTACACACTATTCTATACATGAGTAAGATGTTAGAGCTGTCGAACAGGAAGCTAAGGTTGAAGCTATAGTGTAGACAGATTTCAAAGTTAACGAGATGTCACTCCTCAGGTCCAACAGGTCGAATGACAATTGGACAAGAGTGAGATATTTGTTTAATTGTATGAAAGACGTTGAAAATATTTCTAAACACAAATTACTATTACGACTTGCGGTAATTAAATATTGCGGAGTATTAGGTAGCATGTGTAAGTAATTTACGATTGATAAGTCACAAACGTACACATAAAAATCCTACAGGCAATTAAAATAATTTTTTTAATAAATATACTTTGTTAGATTACAAATATAAAATCTGAGGAACTCAGAAGCTTTAAAACTGAAATATAGCTATGAATCACAAAATATATCTTAATGTTAGTAATTGGCATAATTAACAAAATTTCTCTAGAACTAATATAGCTGCTCTACAATTTATTTTACCTGCGTGTAATGGAAGTGCCATACTCTGTATCTGTTCTTCACCCGGTGCAATGAAGACTTTTTTGGTCAGCAGGATAAAATCGAAGGTAGTTCCTGTAAGATGATCAAAAGAACAAGATGGCAGACATGATCTCGAACACTAATATCTTTATTTAGAAAGTAATATTTGACCTCTTTTTACATAACGTCACCTGCAGCATGCTGGAAGTCCATAAACATAAACTATTTCTGTACACATAAAATCAGAATATTTAACTTTTGCTTCTACAGTATCGGTTCTGTCCTTTAAGCTTTTACACATTGTTGCTCAGAATCAAAGAATGGATCGATAGGTTTAATCAGAATTTTTATGAAACCAGGTCATAAAAAGAAATGTGCAATTTTAGAACTGGCTGTTGAAATGGTGTACAAAATTCCGTTGTACTCTGTTGAGAAATGACAGCTGACATGGGAAGATGGTAGAGGGAAAGGGGCCTGGACTCATAATTTAGAAATTAATTGTGAATATGATCACACGTATGCCCACTGCTTTCCTTTTATATGATGCTCTCTTGTGCGGTTCACTAGATACCAAATTTTTAGAGCTTCTACAACTTTCAGTTCTTCATTTATCTATGATGCTACATGTATGAGTTTTCGAACATATGATGTCGAAAATGACTCTACTGTCGCAGTTCGGCAACGTTATGGAATAAAACATTTCATGTCAAATTAATTGATCGCCTTGGTGAAAAAAGTTTGTTTTCTTCTTTATAACTATTTTTTTTGCGTAGGACCTACAGCTCCTGATATTAGGAACATAATCCATAGTAACACGTTTCGGAAACCAAACTTCCATAATCTAGCTTTCTAAACAAAACCCACATAAAACGCACTTCAGAAGCAGTCAAGGTAAAAATCTAATAGTAAATATAATTATTCAGACATGAAGAGGAAGATTCATCAATATAGTTATGGTGGCCTCGGGCACAATTTTGAAACATCAAATTGAAAAAAGGAATCAAATTCGTATAGAAAACCGGAAAAACTACAGACTTCAGTATCTCGCTAGACGAACTGCTTGTAATTTACTTCTTAGTATCCACTTACATATGTTTATTTTGTTCACATTTCAAGAAGGGCATCAGAATTTTTCGCAAACAGCTATACGCATGCGCTGTCTTGTTATTTGAGAAAAATTACCGATTCTTTTTGACGGTCCGTTTTCAATATTTAGTTAATGCACCAACGGGTTGAGGTAACCGCAAATGGTATTAGCTGGCGGAAAGCACTGCCCGAACGCCGCTTTCCCGTGCGCCTGACAGTTGGAAACTGGTTCTCGAACAAAGCCAATTACTGGGCCACTCTGGTTTGGCGAAGAGCGTCGCTTTCACTGAGGGAAGCGGTCAGGCTGCCACCAGGATCCCCAAGTAAAGCCTAGGAGGCAGAATCTTAAATCATGAAAGCGACATGTAGCTAAAGCAATGCAGGTAAAGTTACTCCAGGAAAGTATGACATGCCACGTTTTCGGCACAAGAGTGAAACTGCGCGACGTTAGATGGAGTTAAGTTAAACTTTAAACCAATGTATCACAACAAGCAATTAAAATTACGAAACACTAGCGAGCTGATTCGGCTTCAGTGGTTAACACGACCGGACGACTTGTCTGGCGTAGTGGTATCAAATTATATACTCAGCATCGTGAAGCGGCCTATGGCCTAGAGAAAAGCGTATGGAAATATCTGTGATGTTTCGTGTGATTAGCCTTTACATACAATGAGAAGACCGCCGCTAGAGACTTTAATAAAATGTGCAGACATGGCTGATTTTTTAGAGGCCATTATAGTAACACACAAGTAAGAACAAACATTACTGCGCACACGACAGAGTATAACTTTAGATAGCAGTATTCATTGATTATGTGGGTTGCATCAAATTCGACCAAGCACCTCTCCCTTTTTGCCGTTTCCTCTTGTGAAATACGTGGAGAGCAGTTTCGAACGTTTCCAGTGCTTCTTTAAATCAGCGTCAAGACGTTTAATTTTGTAAGGTTGGTCAGAAAATGTTAGAATTGTTCTTGTTTCATGACCCGTAACCTGATGAACTTTCGATATTTTCAGTTGTTAGATAGAACAAAATTTGTGAAAAATCTGAAAGACGAACTGATTAGGTTTTATACCAGGGTAAGTTCAGAAACAGCTAAGATATTACAGAATTTGGTACAGCCTAGCCCTTGACACATTAAAGAGTGACCAGTTACAGGTTACGTCAAATGTAGTCCCCACATACATTCTAACACCAAAAAAACAACCCACCACGCAGGAATTGTATGAATGGGATGGAAATCGGTAAGGTGAAGTAAATGTACAGAAAAACCGAAAAGCAAAAATGTAATTTCCGAAAAATTGAATAGTTTATTGAAGAGAAAATGCTTCACAAATAAAGTTAGTCGTTAACGTGTTCGTCCACCTCTGGCCCTTATGCAATCAGTTACTCGGATTGGCGTTGATTGACAGAGTTATTGAATGTCCTTTTGAGAGATATCGTGCCCAGTTCTCTTCAACTGCCGCGCTAGATCTTCAGTACCTCAAGATGGTTGGAGAGGCTTGCCAAATGTGCTTCAAACGTTCTCAGTTGAGGAGAGATTCAGCGACCTTGCTGGCCAAGGTAGGGTGCAGCAAGCACGAAGGCTTTCCATATGCGGGCCAGCATAGTTTTGCTGAACAGTAAGGCCAGGATGGCTTGTCTTGAGGGGCAACAAATGGGGTGTAGAATATCTTCGAGTACCGCGGTGTTGTAAGGTGATAACCAAATGGATGCAGCTACGAAAAGAAATAACATCCCAGGCGGTCTCTCGTGGTTGTCAGGCTGTATGATGGGCGACAGGCAGCTTGGTAACCCACCACTGTCTGGAACGTCAGGAAACGTGACTTCGGCTTGGAATATCATTGACTGGAGTTCAGTGATGTGCCCCGCTTCGAAATGCGCCCCGATGACCAGGGAGAAGGTGTCTGGAGACACCCTGAGCACTGGTGGGATACCACACTGACAGTCGCCCATCATACAGCCTGACAACCAGGAGTGATGGTCCAGGGTGTAATTTCTTTTCGTAGTACGATCCCTTTGGTCGTAATCCGTGGGACTGCGGTGCATCGACGGTATTTTACACCTCGTTTTGTTGCCCTTCACAGCAAGCCTCACATTTCAGCAAGACTGCCAGTCCGCACAAAATGAGGGTATCTATTGTCTGTCTTCATGCTACCCAAACCCCACGTTGGCCAACAACGCCGCCGGATCTCTCCCCAACTGAGAGCATTTGGAGCATTATGGGCAGGACCATCCATCATCACGAGATTTTGACTATCTAAGGCGTCAATCGGACAGAATTTCCCACGATATCCCTCAGGAGGCCATCTAACAACTCTGTCAATCAAAGCCAGCCCGAACAACTGATAGTATGCAGCAAGAGGCCGACCAAAGGATTATTGTCTTGGTCAGTTCGTGATGTTCTTTCTCTTGAATAAATTATGCAAATTTTCGTAGAATTGTAATAATTTGTTTGTCCGTACATATAGATCACATCTACTTCCGTCCATTTCAGATAATTCTTTCGCGGTCCGTCGTTTTTTTTGTCTTAGTCTCTTGGACTGTACATGTCTACAACGTGAGCCCAAACTCCAATGGCAAAATTTCGGAGGTTGTTCAAGGATATGTTCTCAGTATTTTGCTGTAAGTCATCTGATATCTCCGGTAGCTCTTTCCAGAGCTGGAATGCGATTACGATTTATCCTATTTATTAGCCTCAATTACCTTTGATACAGCATAAACACCCTAACAACAGTGAAAAATCCTGTAATACGTAGTCATCAAAATTTACTCGAGCCTGGTGATGTAGTGGTAAAGCGCTTGTCTGGACAACCAGATTAACTGAATCCCGGCCATACCATGGAAATTTTCACTCTGCGTTCAATGAAGCCTTCACTTCTCAGCAATGTGAGGAGTCGCGAGGATCAACATGTATCTGAATTGAAACAGTGTAACACCATGCATTCAGGAAACATGAAACTTATTTGTAAAAGAAAGTTCAACACATATCAGAAGTTGCTTCGACCATTTTGACATGTATAGTTAGGTGATTTATCTAACATAAACCATAATCTCTAGTTTCTAGCAGCCGAAACAGGGATGAAAATGAATTTATTTATGTTTTTTCTAACATTAACCCAAATTTTTGTGAAAATTTATCGCTTAAACGTGCTATTAAAATCAAAATAATAATAATAATATTCTTTCAAAAGCTATGAAACATGTAAAAACTGCTTTATACAGCAAACTTATACAAATTTATGATATTGTTAATATATTACCTTTACCATTAATATTGTTTTGATCCATCTAATATGTTTTTTTATTATTACACAACAAAAATAGTCTTATAATATTACGACTTGGCAATGCAAATGCAAGACTGAGAACAATCACTCAAAATATCAACGTTTGTACAAAATTTCTGGGTAAAATTACCTATATTCTTCAGAATATACTGCAAGATCTTCTTCAGGTCAGCGTGTTTAGCTTCAGTCATTGGCAGCTGTCTGTTATCTGCCCTTGTTTGCAGTAAACACTCATTTCCCCTCGCAGTACGCCGAAGAATGAATGTGCGTACCACTGCTGTGTTGCTGAATGGTGATGTAGCTTCTGCCGATGATTCAGCTTCTACCCCTGGATGCCGACATGAATACCTGAAATGTCTTAATGTTGATATTTGGAATGCAGAACGCCTGTGTCTTGAAGGATGTTCGCTTTCCAGCGAATTTATTGTCCTCTTATATAGAGTAGGCCAGGAGTCTTTTAAGCGTGTTACATCTTCGATACCTGCCGTAGTAACGATGAACTTCCCAGGGAGCTTTGACTTTACTGTTTTCTCATCAACTTTTGTTGGAAGATAAATTCGATCGTGATTTGACAAAAGACTCTTTCCAACACCAAAATCGTGGTCAATATCGAGAAAATAATGTCCTCTCATGGGAGAGAAGGGCTAGATGCTACCAAAACGCTCAAGAGCCATTAAAAATCTTCCTGTGGTATGATTTCACTATCACTAAGAAGCTCCTTTACATCCTTTGGAATGCAATTCTTTACGTAATACAGAAGAAAAAAGCTACTTTATTTGGTCCTTTGTTACACTTGGTTTCAGCATAGAGGTAAACATGATCCTCTAATTTTACGTTATGAATTTCAGAAACGTCGAGGGTTAACCGTCGAAGCAATATTAGGCAGTGAAATATTCTACATGCAGTTAAATGTTATACCAGTCAGGTCTTCCATTTCTTTGCACAGAATCGTTGAAGCTCGAATAGTACAGCAAAAGTATTTAGAGCTCTCCTTTGACGATCATTAATTCTTCTTCAGCTAACCTCTATGCCTTCTCGTTAGTGTTCCAGAACCTCGCATGTACAACAGTTATCTAACTGAGGCCTCCCAAAACTGAAGCGAATGTGGTCTTTGAAGTATTTAGCATAGTACTGCGTGCAATGTCTATATCAGGATGTCATTCCTTAAACATCTGAAACTTGATTTTCACATTTAACTTTGCATCACGGTAATTTTTGACCGTGGAGGAATAGTGAGTTTGTGCCCTTGGAAAAGATTCAATATGTTGAAGAATGAACATCATAATTTCCACAGTGTCAATTTTTTGTAGGGTTTTGTCCTCTTAAAACAACTGGAGACTTACTGACTATCAACAGTTCTCTTAGGGGACGCAGTCTACCGTCAGCCTAAACTTTCATCATGGAATATGATGAAGTACCTAAGACCGTGACTTCGCTAAATAGGTGACTTTTTAGGCAGACGACAGCTTTCTAGATTGGTAAAGGCGAGGAGACCTTACTAGTACATGCCCTGTTCATCTTTTCTCTTGAAAATATTAAATCTATTTAGCAAATAAGTGTGGTGAAATATATCTACATTAGCAAAACATGCTTTCTCACAATTGCGTTTCTGACCCGTTTTTCTTTCAAGAATTGTTTTTCCTTCAACATGTGCTCCTTATTTACCTCACTCTCGTTTTCAGCTTCATTTCTCACTTCCTCCTTCGTTTTGTTGAGCCTTCCATTATCACAGAACTTTAAAAGCAAACTACGCTCAACCTGCAACTTGTGATCACATAAGATAACCAAGACCAAGAACGTTGTGTTCCGTCTAAAAGACAATCAAGTCTTCAACAACGACAAATATTATTTGTAGACTAAACAGAATACGTACCACTGTCAACAGGCTCAACCGTGCTGTCACTTTTAGATTAGAAACACTAGAACTCCAGGAATTACGTTGTTTCTAAGACTAACATAAACGAACCAGACACAAGAAACATACACAGGTGGATGGAAATTACATTTCTATACATAACGCTGTGGCTAACCTTAAAGAAAGATTGGATATAAATAACTCATTTCGCATAAAATGTGGAGTTACGTAGTTTCTAATATGACCGATTCAATTCCACTTCAAACTGTAGGTCCTCTTTGCCCGGTGGATGATTGGGATTGATCAGGTACATGTTAGTAAGTAAGGTGACGTCGAACTGAAACACTTCGACGGATGTGTTTTTCCAGAAAGTTGAACACAACAAGCAACCCTCAAATATGGAACCTTTACTCGACGAAGTGGACCAAGTGCCTGGCAGTAGCGGTAAGCAGCTTGATCACATGACTGGGTACAGCCACATTCTTATTTAAAGTGGTGGGTTTTGTTACGTAAAGTGGCGGGTTGCTGTTCACAGAATTAAATTTATTGATGGTGATAAAGAGAAAACAGTGACACAGGGACATAGTTTGGACTTTGTCAAAGGCGGAAGGGTATCAAATTTGCTAAAGAAGTCCTTAAAAGGCCCATGCCTTTTATGTATTCTGAAAACACGTTTTTTAATTTTATGTACATAGTTTGCTTTCAAAAGTAATTCATAATAATAGTATTTGCTCTACAAAATTAAGCAAGAAAAGCTTTTCTTAAAATTGCGTGAGATATATATTCTCAACAGTATGCATGTGGATATTCCACAAATTTAGCCACAATCTTTGAGGGGACGAAGAAGGTGTCTTCAGGAACGGATGAAGGAAAGGAACCTACTGCTGGAAACGATGTCCAATGATGGTACAGAGTTAGGCGCCAGCGGTTGCCACTAGGAAACCTCTTTGGCAGCAAGCATGACTTTGTACGCTGACGGACCAATGGCGGATTGTCTCGAAATGCTGTTTGTTATTTAGTGATTGCGGCTGATTGCCACGATCGCCGGTGCGGAAGATGGAGCTAGCGGCTGCGTAGAAAGGCATTGTCTCCTATGAGTGTGATGATCTGTTGCCACAGTGGATGACGTTTTCGGACATAGGTTTCCATCAAAAGTTTGTTTTTATCCTGTAACCATCTAAAACCTGCAATGAAACTTCCTGGCAGATTAAAACTGTGTGCCGGACTGAGACTGGAACTCGAGACATCCGCCTTTTGCAGGCAAGTGTTCTGTCGGCTGAGCTGCAAAAGAAAGACTCTTGACCCATCCTCACAGCTTTACTTTCGCCAGTACCTCGTCTCCTATCTTTGGAATTTCACAGAAGCTCTCCTGCAAAATCTGCAAAACCGACACTCCTGGTAACTCAGCCGGGAGAACACTTGCCTGCGAACGGCAAAGGTCCCGAGTTCCATTCTCGGTTTGGCACATAGTTTTAATCTGCTAAGACGTTTCACATTAGCGCACACTCCTCTCCAGATTGAAAATGTAATTCTGGTAAAGTCTCCAACGGTTTTCCATACATAGGAAAACAATAAACAGTAGTGGAAGAACGTGTCTGAGGCTGTCATCCACCAAGGCGACAGAGCATTGTAGTCATAAAAGACAAGGCACGCCTTCGCTGCAGCCAGCTCCAGTTTTTCCACAGGTGATCATGGCATTCAGCCGCGATCGTTCAATAACAAACAACATCGCGGGACATCCCGCCTACAGTCCGTCAGCGTACAAAGTCACGTTTGGTGTTAAAGGGAGGCCTAGTGGCAAGAAGCAGCGCCTTTAGAAATAAGCAGGACCTTTTAGCACGAAATTTAATGTTGTGTAATCTTGTACTGCCACACGGTTTCGCTACACGCTGTAGTTTTCGAATTACTGAAGAAGAACGTGCGGCAGATGCCTTCAAACATGTTTTCCTTGGAAAACTCGAAAACTGTAGCCAGCAGTGGAAATGTATTCCATACAAAATTTAACTACATTAGATATTCTACCGAAAGTTCCTGGTCGTTTTTCTGTAGGACTGTAGATTTACCCAGAAAGTGAAAGTATACACATGTAATTCCACTTTAATGCCACACGAATTACAATTCTGATATAACGTATTGCCTCTTTGATAAAAAAAAAGTATTTAAATTTACGACTTACCTGAAACAAGGCCTGAATTCCTTCAGCACATAAAATCATCCCAAGTTCTTTAATTCAGTCTCAAATTGTATTAAAACTTCCTTTATTTCATTACAGTTCTTCAGTCTCCCTAAGTGATCAAGAAATTCTTTTGAATCATTATTTCAACAGTTAATTTGAAACTACAGGAACCAAAGTTATTGATAAAACAAATAAAATACACGAATATTATGGAATAAAATTTTTAGATATTAACGTTCATTCGCAGATTTGCTTTAACACTTTTTCTAGTGTATACCACCTCACAAATAATATAGTTACACGGAATTTGTTGCTAATAAATTTCTTTACAATGTATAACACACGTTGTCGTTTGTTTGACTTTTATTTACAATTACGTTAGAGCTGTGACGGCTGGACTCAATCTTCCAAGGATGTTAAGAATAAGACATTTCACAGTAGAACATCGTTCTTGCAGTAAAACTTGAAGAAGTGATATTTCACCTTTACACAATCGACCTTTTTTATGCACAGATACATGGTTAAAAATGACGATCTTTAGTCGATTTCCAATTCAAATATCGCTGAATTATGCATAATGTCGAAATCTTACGCAAACCGACAGTAAAGTTAAATAGCGTCTGCTCGATAAAAAAATAAACTATTACCCAACTCAAGATAAGCTCTGTTGGAAAAGTAACTTAAAAACGACACAGTTGGAAGTTAATCATAGAAATTTGCAGGCAGCATCCGGCTGCCAGCTGAACAATTTTTTAAGAAATGAACCAGCTATAGGATGTGTGGTCATCTCACACCCCTTCTGCTCTCCACAAACTCGTCCCCGTCGTTCCCTGTTGGAAATGGTTATCATCGGTGAGTACCTCTCGGGTGACCTAATTGGGTGACACTTCGCCATTTGGACTACTAATGTAAAATTTTGAGTAATTTTTTAAAGAAATGCAACCATCGGTATTTGGGCGATATTTTTGTTGATCAACGTGGATTTTGCGTGACACAGGCCAATCAAAGCGTATTTATATGAACCGATTTTAATTCAAAGTTGTTGTAGTTATGTTTACGGCTCCGCTGTCTTGCGAAATACTGAAATAAAAACCTTGAGTCCCCGCTGCTCCGCAGCTTCCAGGTAGATATAAGAGGACATTGTCTATACACCATGGTGCACTAGAAAGGTCTTACTAGACAACACCGGTTTTCAGATTCATAGCTCATCAGTGGCATCTGATGCAGGGAAACAAATAACTGACAGCTGTATGTACATAGGCCTCTACATAAGGATATATATATATGTACATTTATTACATATATATATATATATATATATATATATATATATATATATATATATATATATATATATATATATAAAATTACATATTCGCTTAGTACGTAAAGAAATACGAATGTTTTAGTTGGACCACTTTTTTCGCTTTGTGCAGATGGCGCTGTAATAGTCACAAACGTATAAGTACGTGCTATTACGTAACATTCCGCCAGTGCGGACGGTATTTTCTTCGTGACACAATACCCGTGTTAAAATGGACCGTTTACCAATTACGGAAAAGGTCGATATCGTGTTGATGTATGGCTATTGTAATTAAAATTCCCAACGGGCGCGTGCTATGTATGCTGCTCGGTATCCTGGACGACATCATCCAAGTTCCGGACCGTTCGCCGGATAGTTGCGTTATTTAAGGAAACAGGAAGTGTTCAGCAACATGTGAAACGTCAACCACGTCCTGCATCAAATGATGATGCCCAAGTAGGTGTTTTAGCTGCTGTCGCGGCTAAGCCGCACATCAGTAGCAGACAAACTGTGCGAGAATCGGGAATCTCAAAAACGTCGGTGTTGGGAATGCTACATTAACATCAATTGCACCCGTACCATATTTCTATGCACCAGCAATTGCATGGCGTCATCGTGAACAGTTCTGCCACTGGGCACAAGAGAAATTACGGGACGATGACAGATTTTTTGTACCCGTTCTATTTAGCGAAGAAGCGTCATTCACCAACAGCCGTAACGTAAACCGGCGTAATAAGCACTACCGGGCTACGGAAAATCCACGATGGCTGCGACAAGTGGAACATCAGTGACCATAATGTATGGTGAGGTATTATGGGTGGAAGGATAATTGGCCCCCATTTTATCGATGGCAATCTAAATGGTGCAATGTATGCAGATTTTCTACGTAATGTTCTACCGATGTTACTACGGGATGTATGACAGAATGGCGATGTACTTCCAACATGATGGATGTCCGGCACATAGCTCACGTGCGGTTGAAGCGGTACTGAATAGCATATTTCATGACAGGTGGATTGGTAGTCGAAGCACTGTACCATGGCCCGCACGTTCACCGGATCTGACGTCAGCGTATTTCTTTCTGTGGGGAACGTCAAAGACATTTGCTATCAGATCCACCGACGACACGTGACAACATGCGTCAGCGCATTGTCAATGTATGTGTGAACATTACGGAAGGCGAACTACTCGCTGTTGAGAGGAATGTCGTTACAGGTATTGCCAAATGCATTGAGGTTGACGGACATCATTTTGAGAATTTATTGCATAAATGTGGTATTTACAGGTAATCACGCTGTAAGAGCATGCGTTCTCAGAAATGAGAGTTTCACAAAGGTATATGTATCACATTGGAACAACCGAAATAAAAAGTTCAAACGAACCATCGTTCTGTATTTTAGTTTAAAAAACCTACCTGTTACCAACTGTTCGTCTAAAATTGTGCGCCACGTGTTTACAACTATTACAGCGCCATCTGTCACAAGGCGAAAAAAGTGGTCCAACTAAAACATCCATATTTCTTTACGTGCCACACAAATATGTAATAAAAAATGGGGGTTCCTGTTTTAAAGAAACGCAGTTGATATCAGTTTGACCTATGGCAGCGCCATCTAGCGGGCCAACTACAGCGTCATCGTGTTTCGCCCTTTAAGCTAGGCTAGTTTTGTTCTTTGTAGTTTTTTCGTTTGACGCTTATTTCGTGAGATATTTACCCCGCTCACGGTCAATGGACCACTCTGTGTATATATGAAGTAAGTCCTGTAACGTAGTACAGTCGTTATCTATGTTACTGCTGTCAAATATTAGGCAGCAACAATTCTTGATAATATTTGACATAACTATCATATTGGGTAAACATGGACGGACAGATGAAGTCATCTACATGACCCTTTTTTGTTACTTCTAAAATCATATTTATGTATATCTGTGACATACAATCACATAATTATATAATTATATAGATTAAAATTTGAAAATTTGCATGTGAAGGTGGAATTTACAAAAGATAAAAAATTGGAAAACAATACAACATATAACGGCACATTAGAAAATTTAACATTCCCGGCTTAGACTCCAAAACCAAAATTACTGGATTAAAATGCTGCTAAACTTTAGTATATACATCTTACTCAATAACTCTGTTTGTTCATTAAGTATGTTGTTCAGTAGTTTTATTATATGGATGGCTATTTCAGTTTTTCTCGAATATTTAATAATCTGTCTTTCCCTGTATTAGGGAGAATGCTGACACATTTTGTAACAAAAGCATCACCATTACCCATAAAAATTTACGATTGGAACTGTAGATTTATTACACTAAATCACATTTCAAAAAACAAGTTTCAATCTGAAATATTATGAGGAAAATTTTTGTAATGGACTGGGACCCGGGATTCCAATCCAGCAATTATTGTTCATTTTAACTAACTATGGAAGATTGTAAATATGTTTTCCCTCACAAATAACGAAGTGTGTGAACGTCTACACTTGAAATCACGTGGCATAAGATTTTTTGTGTTTGACAGAGATTGTAACTCAGAAAATAATCGGGATGTTAACCAAGCACAGTGTAATGTTATAAATCATAGTTGCAATTGCGAGATGACTGAAACTAAAGAGACAAAAAGAGTTGCCTACCGAAATTCGATCCCTGCACTTCCCAATGTTGACTTATAGCCACGAATAGACGTTAAAAGTCGGTTTATTTCACCAATAGCGAGATGTACACATGTCTTAAGTGAAAATAACACGTCGAAAAATTCTGTGCTGATGGGAGTCGATACCTACACACAAAGAAACATTGACTATCGAATTCTTTTTCACCATGTAAGTAGGCTGTTTAGGTTTTCACATTGATAACGCCACGTTGCGCTCTGTATGAAAATCACTGGCTGTGCTGTGTGCAGTCTGTGGCTAGTTTGCATTGTTGTCTGCCAACGTAGTGTTGGGCAGCTGGATGTGAACAGCGCATAATGTTGCACAGTTGGAGGTGAGCCGCCAGCAGTGGTGGATGTGTGGGAGAGATGGTGGAGTTTTGAAATTTGTAAGACTGGATGTCATGAACTGCTATATATATTATGATTATTAAGGTAAATACATTGTTTGTTCTCTATTAAAATCTTTCATTTGCTAACTATGCCTATCAGTAGTTAGTGCCTTTTGTAGTTTGAATCTTTTATTTAGCTGGCAGTAGTGGCGCTCGCTGTATTGCTGTAGCTTGAGTAACGAAGATTTTTGTGAGGTAAGTGATTTGTAAAAGGTATAGGTTAATGTTAGTCAGGGCCATTCTTTTGTAGGGATTATTGAAAGTCAGATTGCGTTGCGCTAAAAATATTGTGTGTCAGTTTAAGCACAGTAATTCATTAATTATTCTAAGGGGACGTTTCATATGGCGACCCTGCCAGGATACCTCACTGGAATCTTCTGATTTTTCTTGTAGTTTGTATAATTAGTGTAGCTTTTGTTTATTGCAAGTGTGTAATCATAGAGAGAATTTCCTTTGTAGTTGCAGTCTGTCATTGTTGTATAGTAAAACAGTTGTGGCATGCATATAGATTTGCACAAAGTATTTTGCAGCTGCGCTTGCAATTAACTAGATATTATTTTCAGTGCTATGTTAATGTGTTCTCTTATTTTTGCTCTTCAAATTGTGTTTTTCTGTGTTGTCGTGTGAAATATTGTGACAATTACGGCATGTGAAAAACGTAATACTAGGCTCCAAAGTAAACAGAGAAATGACTGTGATGACGAAAGCAGTGTGTTAGCGCCACCATGTAATGAATTAACTAATGTTCAAAGTAGTAATTTGGTAACTGTGCATAGGGAAATTGAGCGGGCTGCAAATAATGGTGTAGGCAGTGAAACAATTAGTGAACAGGGAAGAATTATCGATCGATCGGTCAGCAACAGCTCGCCTCAGGATTCCGAAATGACAGGACACAATCTTCCAAATACTTTAGATTCAGGTTTGGCGTTCTCACCGTTTTCTCAAATAAATCAAGGCACATTTTCTGCTTTTCAAAATGCGAATATTGCCAGTTCAAATGCACTGCCGAATAGCAGTGAGGAACATGTTTCAGACACCAGTGCATTGATATTACAGTTAATGCAACAATTGGGACAAAGGCTACAAAAGTTAGACACAACGCTTGAACAAAATCAGAGACAAACACAGCAAAAGCTTCAAAAGTTAGACACCACACTTGAACAAACACGTGAAGATTTAACTACTGAGTTACATAACATTGAATCGAAATGTCAAAAAGTCTGTAATGACGTAAAAACAAAAATTTGTGAGTATTTATAACCTATTTTTTCGTGTATGGAAAATGCATTACAGAATCACGAAGCAGCCATAAAAGAACTGCAAACAATTGTTCATGAAAATCACGACACCTTGCAAGCTAAAATTGCCTCAGTTGCATCTACTGATTCAGTTACGCAACTTGCAAAAACTCAGGAAAACTTAAAGGACACAGTAGATACGAATTCAACACAAATGGACACTCTGAAACTTGTTTCAGAAAAACACACAGAGGAAATAATATCACTATCGGATAAAGTAGCAGAACTTTCAGGTCAATTCACTAACTTATCTACAAAGGTAGGTGATGATCTGAATGACACAAGACCTGTAGCCTTCACTGACACTGAAGAGTACGAACAAATTAGAAAATTCAAACAAAATCAAAATAAAATCAATACACAGTACAAAAAAGAAATCCGGGAAGTACAAGATCAGTTAGCAGAAGTAATACAAAAATTACATGTTTCAGAGTACACTCGCGCTCCAACACAGGAAGAGGGACTTAGAAATATGGAAAAGCCACAAAATAATAACACAGGACACTTCGGAAATTATGAAAGAAATTGGCAAGGCGCATTGGATTTTGAGATGGAACCGCCGAAACGAAGTAACAGTGAGCGATGTGCGACTCGCCGACACGATGATTTTGACTATAAGCTGTTCATTACTACACGTAAATTCCAAACATTTAAGAATTCTGACAACGACATTCATCCACAAGCATGGCTTCATCAATTCTCTCATTGTTTTCCTCCCAACTGGTCATTAGAGCACAGATTAGAATTTATGTGTGGCTATTTATAGAATGAACCAGCTGTAAGAATGCGATCGGTCATTCACGATTGTCACAGTGAAGGAGAATTTTACCATGCCTTCCTCTCAGTATATTGGTCTCAAGCTACACAAGACCGAGTAAAACATAGCATCATAATGACGAAACATTTCGAACAATCTGAATTTTTCAGTCTTGTGAGATATTTTGAAGACATGTTGCACAAGAATCAGTACCTGTCAAACCCACACAGCCCCTCAGAACTCATCCGCATTTGCTTAATCAAATTACCTGAACATTTACGACATATTATTTTGGCAGGACGTTGCAAAGATGACATTGAAGCTTTTCAGGGACTGTTACAAGAACTGGAAATTGACACTGACAATCGCAGAACGCGAAAACCGGAGCACAACAATTACAGGTCACATCCGTCACAATTCCACGATGAAAGAAATAATAACTGGACACGACAAGGCTATTCTCACAACACAAATCGTGACCAAAACAGACACCAGCCATGTGACAACCGTTGGCAGAATTACAGGGAAAGATCGCATTTTAGTAGTAATGAATATGACAGAGATAACCTTAAAAACAGAGAATATGGGAACCAAAACAATTATTATCAAGGGAGACAAGGGAGACAGAATAACTTCAGACGCAACAGTTCAGCGTGGAGTTACGATTCCAAGAGAAATTCTCCACCACATGACCGACAAACAAGAAAATATGTAAACTACCGACAAAACGACAGACCTGAATTCCATCAGAACTGGCGAGCTTCAAACAGGGCAGGGCCTTCTCGACAAGGTGAATTTGCAGAAGTTAGGTCTCCTAATCCCAATAACGATGCACGGCAACAAAGAGACAGACAATGACTCGCACTGCAGGCAGCCACGTGCGCCGGCTGGCTCAGGGAAAAATTACATAGACGCTAACCTTGAGAAAAATTCCAGTATTCTTTGCCGACGTATACCACATGATAATTGCGTCGAAGTTGAAACACTGCGTACTAGGAAGAATAAAGGTTTACACCACATTTCACATGTAAAACCGCTTGTTGAGAGTTAATCTGCTTTATAACTTAGTCTTTGCCATAAAACTTTTCACTTTACATTACTAGTATGCTTTGTCAGACTTAGAATCTGTCAACATGCAACAATGTTTTGAAGTTCACTATCCAGTCTAGAACCTAGGGAACATATTCAGACAGTATTTACGAGTGCATTGTTGTAGTGAACAGATGACACAGTGTTATTGTGTGTGTACATTCTTGCTTGTTAGTTGCATGATTACATAACGACTATAAGGCTTACATACTTAGAACATATACCTGTACTGCTAATGAGATTTTAATGTGACATTTTGGTTTACTTGAAAATACCTTATGGATTTAAAGTGCTTTCTGAGAGATACCAGATGACACAGTGCTTAGTTTATTTGACAGCTACACGACTATATCACGACGCTACTAATGTGCGACATAGTTTACATTGTTGCTTTTGCGGTGTATCTGTTTTATATCTGCACAGTTTTTATGTGTTATTCTGGAAAATAAAACATGTTTTAGTAGTAACTTTCATGGTATAGCTACAATGAGACAGGCTTTTTCGTAGCACAACAATACATTACAGCACAGTACTTTCTTCATCACGGCAATAAGCATAATAACTAAGATATCTATACGCAAAGCATTTCACTTTTGTTTATCATGACGTAAGTACATTGACTTCTGCAGAACGTAGCTTTTGGAGGACGATAACTACGACACTTCCACAGATATTATCTTACAACAGGACGCACAGTTTAGCGCTACAATACACGTATTTGAGTGATTAATTCTGTACTTAAAACATTTATTTTTAAAGATATTTGAAGTACAATGATACAAAGGTTTTCTGTGATACATTTCATTCCATTGCTGTAATCTGTAACACCTGAGGGTATAATTACATTAATCCTCAGGGCGTACATGCCTACTTTGTGTACCATGTGTTTGGCAAGCACAAGGAGCCCTAGCTAATATGGTATTTGCTTATACAACTTTACACATTGGTACCATATTTCTCCAACACCTAAATTACACAGCTATCTGATCATTTAACTGAGGGATAAACATTTTTTTTACTACATCAGTGACACATGTTTACGCATTTACAGAGTTGGATTACTTCACAGTTACGAAATTGTATTTTGTCTGTACTTTGTGAACTGTTCATATTTTTTCGAAACCATTGTGATACTATGAGAGTGTTGAATGATGTATTTGGTAAGGGAGCATAATTTTAAAGTATGTTTGAGTTAGATGACACTATTGAAATGAGCAGAGAATATTTTTTAGGGTTTAAAATTGTTGGAGGAAGCGACGACATTTTCGAGATTTGGCTGAGGTTTTATGATGTTATGATGACGATGTGTATTATGCTGTTGCGGTATGTTTATGATCAATAAGCTGATGCTATATGAGTTATTTGATTATGCTACGTATCAGTTATGATGAAATATTGAAGAAGTGTCGATGAATATGTATACATGTAATAAGGTAAGGAATAATGAGTAGTGGTTAGGGACTCTGACTTGTGAAAAAGGATGTTGGAAACCAAGAATCGTACTTTAAGAGTTATGAAATGTATGTAAATGCGTGAATGTATTACAATGCTGCCGAAAATTTTTTGGACACTGTTATATCAATTAGATTTTGTTTCTACATATTTGTAATGCAAATTCTAGATCTGTGAAATTTTGTATATGAGACTGTCACTGTAGTACAAACTGGTGTCGTTAATATTTCGGTAAGAAAGCCAAGTGACCTTGACGTAATGCATCTTGAGTGGCCAGCTGTGTCAGATGCCTGGAGAAAAAGCCATTAGTGTGTGCCTTTTCAGAGGCACAGGTAGAAAAAAAAAGAGGCCATTATCCTCGCTATTGACATTTCTTTGTCGAAAGCATCGCAAATACGACACGCTCAAACTTGAAAACATATAATTACACTGTGGAGCTCTTAATTTATGATATTTACTAAAATGCCTAATGAAATTATAAGAAACATTTTACACCTATTGTTTTTCTAGTTGAGAGATTTGCTCATTTTTTTTAATATCTAGTTTCTAGCTGCACTGCAGCATTGGTTAAAATAGAATTTTATAGATGTAGTAGTACAAATATTTTCTGTCTACAGATCCAGTAAATACTAATTTTGTAATACAATTCCCAAAAAACGAGGGAGCACAAAGACATTTCCCTTCATAGGAACTGCGTACATAATTTACTTTGCAAGTACTTGGTAATTTTTATGGTAGAATAAGTTGTGGTGCACCACTTTAATTACATAGATATTAAGATGTGATTATACATTTCCCTTATCTGCATTGTTGTCTTTAGTGTACTATTTTCACTGCTTGAGCTATGTCATGTTTAGATATAAGGTATTGCATTTGCTGCTGCTGTTTGCCAAGCATAATGTCACTGATCTTGACTTTGTATTACGCTGTTAAGCCAGTTTTAATATGGATTTATTTTTCTTGTTTGCTGCACAGTGCCTTATATTAGTTGTATTATTGCAATTGCTTTGCCAATTTGAATTTTTTGTCATTGATGTATGTGTTAATTGTTTTGTGCTGCTGCATTGCCTTGTCCCTCAGTTTAGCATCTGAGCTCAGTAGATTTAAGTTAGCTTAAGAGGGGGTAGACTATATAAGAGAACGAGTTGCGATGAATTGGAAGAAATGCATTGAGAAGTTATACGAAAAAAGTACAGAAAGCTAGTATAGGTAGGATTTTCTTGAAAATAAATAATGAGGTAAGAAATATGTGAACATATAAATACAGAAAGCATGCTTGGATAGGATTTTTTTAGTGGAAAGAAATGTTGAAATAAGACGAAAGATCTATGGAATGAAGTCTTTAGGTTGGACTGCAGTACCAAGTGTTACACTGTCCTTTTGTCCTGTGTTATTCTGCTATGTGTTTATGTACCCTTGTGTATTTGTCTTTTTCCTGTCGTTATGTGTTTATCTGATGAGAGTTACATTGTATAATTTTTCTGATAATATGTTGTTTACTTTATGAAGATGTTTAGACATTATTTATTCTGTTTTGTTGTAATGCTCATGTGTGAAGTTGATGTTTCAAAAGTTATTCTGATGTTTTATGTATTTACTTATGTCATAATTCCTGTAACACTGATATATATGTTTATTTCTATTCTTTTGTAAAGCCCCTATTACTACAAATGTTATCTGTATTGTTATGTTCTTTAATGATGCATTCTGTATCTTTGTAATTGTATTCTTATGTTATAAAATTGTAATGGACACCAGTTCATCAGATTAAGTAACTTGTAAGTTACATTTCACTGCACACGTTTATGTTGGTCATAGTATATGTACAATATGTGAGAAGTAGGGACTGATAGTGTTTGCATATGTGTTAATAATTCAGCAAGGGACTGGATAACAGCACTGCAGGTTCAAATGACAATTCCAGAAACTTTGTGAGTTCACAAGTGGTGGTTATGGACTTGCTATATTATCTGCAAGACTCTTCAATGGTGATTGTGCACCTGCACAGTCACAACAGATGGCTGCTGGCCATCTCTACAAGGACTACAGTGGGTCTGCATCTTTGATGACTCACCAATACCATTATTTCTACAAGGACTGCAGAGGGTCTGCACCTCTGGTGGCGCACCAATACCGTAATTTCTAACAAGACTACAGTAGTCTACTCTGTGATGACCTACCTACCAAGATTCTTCAAAACTTTGACTGACTCTGCGGTGGGTTTGCTCTGTTGTGGCCCATTACCTGTCAGCATGTCAAGAGTCAGCACTGTCTTTCCGTTGGAAGGACAACACGACTTCTTCAAGACTGCATGGAAATCCACTATTTCCGTGTGCATTGTCTTTTACTGCTCAGACTTTGAGAAAACAAACTGCAGTTTTACTGTGATGAATGATCAGGACTGTCTTTATGGACTGTGAGAAAATTTTAGCTTTTGACCAACATTGTATCAATAAGTGTGTGCATTTGATTTCTTTGTTATTGTAATTGTGAAAAAAATTTTAACAAATACGTATTGGCCAGTGCCCAAAAATATTTGTAAAATTTTTTGTGGGAAGCATGGGGCTATGTAAGTAGGCTGTTTAGGTTTTTTTATTGGTAACGCCACATAGCGCTCTGTATGAAAATCACTGGCTGTGCTGTGTGCAGTCTGTGGCTAGTTTGCATTGTTGTCTGCCAACGTAGTGTTGGGCAGCTGGATGTGAACAGCGCATAGTGTTGCGCAGTTGGAGTCGAGCCGCCAGCAGTGGTGGATGTGTGGGAGAGATGGCGGAGTTTTGAAATTTGTAAGACTGGATGTCATGAACTGCTATATATATTATGGTTATTAAGGTAAATACATTGTTTGTTCTCTATTAAAATCTTTCATTTGCTAACTATGCCTATCAGTAGTTAGTGCCTTACGTAGTTTGAATCTTTTATTTAGCTGGCAATAGTGGCGCTCGCTGTATTGCTGTAGCTTGAGTAACGAAGATTTTTGTGAGGTAAGTGATTTGTGAAAGGTATAGGTTAATGTTAGTCAGGGCCATTCTTTTGTAGGGATTATTGAAAGCCAGATTGCGTTGCGCTAAAAATATTGTGTGTCAGTTTAAGCACAGTAATTCATTAATTATTCTAAGGGGACGTTTCAACAAATAACAAAGAATGGTATGTTTGAACCTGAAATGATTTGACCCAAAGTTCTGTGTCTGACTGGCAATCGAAACCCGTACCCATCGTAATTGCTGTCAACACATGGCGCGGTGTTAACAATAGTTTCACACCTGTAGTGTGATGTGCTCACGCAACAGTTTGAAATGACAGGGAAGAAAGCATTATGACAGATCAGAATTTGAACCCAGACACGCGCTCTTCGTAGAGTCGTTGAGTAGTTCGGAATATTGGTGAAAGAATGACACGATGGAACTATACCGTCTCTAAAGGATCGAACCCAGCGAACGGGGAAATGTAAGTTCGAATAGCAGTCCAGAACCAATATTTTAGATGTCTCAAGTTACTATAATAAGTAAGTGCCCTGTGACCTTACTTGACGCCTGGTTCATTAATACAAAAAATTCTCGTGTAAGAAACCTAAATGATGACAGAATGTCAGCTTGGCATGACTTGTGCCTCTTCCATGGACCATCCCACACCGACTCTCCACAAAGACGTAGCGACGTAGGGACGTCGTGTTAAATGTGGATTTCGAAACACGTTGCAACCCTATATTTGTTAAATGTGGATTTCGAAACACAGTGCAACCCTATATTGTTCAACTTGCGTAACCAAAAGTAAAGACAGTCTCTTTGTGCTTGTTAAAAAGGGTTGCCTGATGAGTGAATCGAACCAAGACCTTAAGCATACGTAAATACAATCATCTGGACAGGCCACCAGTTTACGCAGAGCCTTGGCTTAAGACTGTGTCGTGAAGAAGGATGTTGCACACTGTAGGAAAATTCTGATTCCCTCGAGCATGATTAGAACCTGGTCGAAATATTCATTTCCTTGTTCGGCCACATCGATATTGACTTGTGGTCTTGGATACCCAATGCATGCTTTTGACTTGATTTTGTGATCACTGAAATAAAACCATGTAACAGCCAGCTGCACGACCTGGAAACATGGTAGGATGCGGGAATTTCTGCAGGAAGTGTTGTTTTCCGCTTGTGATTCCATGTTGATTTATGTATTTATGGTCTGCTCATAAATATGTGGTACTGCAAATGCACACACCCTTGTCTTTAGGTTTCTAAAACGCATTTCGATTCATACAATTACATAGTCAAGGGCACGGTGACGATGTACCATACACGCTATGACTTTTCTGTCGAATATTGGTTATATTCATAGATGATAATAACAAAAATAATGATCAATAATTCTTCGTGTTGCTCAGTGCCCTGGTGCAAAGTGGACGCCACTTTGGCGATTTGCGTACGCGTAGTCTCCCGCTGACCTCCAACCGGGGAGAAGGGACGTACAATTCATTATGGAATCGGAACCAAGAGTTGTGACTTACAACTCCTCATGTCGTTGAGGTATGAGTGCTACGTTAAAACGATGACTGAAAAATCAGTGATCCATCCTACACTCGATTCCGCGACGGTTTGCAGGCACGCCCTATACTACTAGACCAAAGAGAACAGCATGTTAATCTACGGGATTTGATGCCTGAGGTTGACACTATCCAAACATGTGTCACACAGCGTCCTCTCACTTGACTGCATTGTCTTACAAGTTATTGAAACCAATAATGGACCATAGACCTTAGTATTTGACATAATTTTGAACTTGATACCTCTAACCGTTCCGAGAAAAATACTTAGTGATAGAGGAATTACAAATGTAAAACAAAGGTCGATTTAAGGAAATAATAGGAAACCTATAGGAGGACGTTAAAACGAGGATACGTTAACGTGAGTATCAAAAATGAAACTTTTTGCATTTAGTGGAACAAAGAAGAAGTTTTTCGTTAAGAACTGCGTCTCAGATGTGTGTCCATCGTAGTTGGCGTCAGTTGTCAACAACTGAGGCACCTTGCGGTCGCAACATATGAAACGCTGCTAAGGAAACTGCAACTCGTGTTACTGCTCTAAGACTCTAAGAGAACGCCTGTCTACACTCTGCTGATTTCACAAAAGAACATAGCCAAGAGCGTGGCTTAAACACAATCCCTACCGAAAATCTTCTTTTGGTGTAGCAACCTCAAACGTTTACCTCTCTCCTCCTTATCGAACAAACACAGAAATAATTTCTTTGTGGATGAAAATGCACTTTAAACGTGGATTGTCAACATCTTTGTGTCCAAACAGCGCAACCTTCTAAAGATGGGGAAGCCAGACATTGCCTGAGCATCTGTAGACTCTGTCATTGTTGTGAGGTAATACATTTTTAGTGACTATTTCCTCTCTTACGTTTTTCTGTTACATTCAGGTACAAAAATGTGCTCTGCTCTAATACAAATGAATTGCAAGTTAACAGGATACCCTTACGAGTAAAGTCTAATGAAATGAAACAAGCAGTACCTGTAGCACGAGAGTGCCCAAAACATTACACATTCGAAAGATATTAAGCACTTTTGACCGCGATATGGTCCGTCTACGTGAAGGCCTGTGTCCTACCCTAGAAGAATCTCGGGATTACTACGAAAATATGTAAATTTCGGAGCGAGAGTAGACACAAAAAGAAACCCAGTTCACAGTAGTGCATTCAGAAGAAACTGAGGTGTCTGCCGGTACAAACGGAAATATACAAATTTTAACAAGGATGTAAGGTCACAATTTTTAAAAATTTTCAGCTTTAAACCTAGGAGGTATTACATCTAATTGCAGTGAGACTTGGGATGATGAAGTTGAAATTTCCTTAGTTGTTTTCAATCTGGAAGTTTAAAGCTAGCTAAGAGAAGAACTGAAAAGTAGACTAAACGTGGATAACTCTAGAGAGATTAGAACGTAATGCTAACGCAGCGTTCCCTGCAGAAAGCAGCCTCGTTCTTACATAGCTAGCGCGCTGGTGGTACTAACAATTCTCTCTCACTGCGGTATTCCTCATTAACATAGATAATTAGTAATGTTACATTTGAGATTAGTTATAGATTCTGTGTGGAATGACCTTCCTGGAATCAAATAATAAATTTGACGTCTCAGTGTTACACCTTAAGTGAGAATCATTCAATTAATTTATCGGAAATAACAACGAAATATCAAGTGAATTCAGATGGGCATTTATGAACAACAGCAGATTGTAAATCGGAGGTCATGTAGTTGTCGAACGTTTTCTTCAATGTTGCCAATTCTCCATTAGGCTAGTGACAGAAAAAATACGTTCGCTCAACTAATGGGCTGAACTGGCTAGCACTTGGAAAGCTTTCCTTTCGAAAACGCGGCAAGGCTGTCAGCTACCGCAATGACTGGCAGCCGAAATATCTAAAGCATAGCCCACGAATTTTATTCTCATTTCCGTAACTATGATTTGGATCTGAAATATAGTTACGAATAAAGTTCAGACTCAGTGACTTTAAATCGAACATCACAAATAAAGAGCTGGCCGAATTATTTGGATAGTCTTACTCTTCAGTAAGTTAATATTACTCTGTTAAAGCAGTTTTCCTCAAGAATGCTTTCATTGGCACCACCTGTACCATACAATAAAGAAATGAGAATACATAATAACAGTGATTAGCAAACACGAACTTAAAAAATATTTTTGATAAGTTTCGAAATCAGATACTAGATTGTAACGCGTACCCAGGAGAAGATATAGACTCAGATTACCATATAGTAGTGGTGAAGAGAAGGTTGAAGTTTAAGACGTTAGTCAGGAAGAATCAATACGCAAAGAAGTGGGATACGGAAGTACTAAGGAATGACGAGATACGGTTTAAGTTCTCTAAGGCTGTAGATACAGCAATAAGGAATATCTCAGTTGACAGTACAGTTGAAGAGGAATGGATATCTCTAAAAAGGGCCATCACTGAAGTTGCGAAGGAAAGCGTAGGTACAAAGAAGGTAACTGCGAAGAAAGCATGGGTGACAGAAGAAATATTTCAATTGATCGATGAAAGGAGGAAGTACAAAAATGTTCTGTGAAACTCAGGAATACAGAAATACAAGTCATTGAGAAATGAAATAAATAGGAAGTGCAGGGAAGCTAAGACGAAATGTGAAGACATCGGAAAAGAAATGATTGTCGGAAGGACAGACTCAGCATACAGGAAAGTCAAAACATGACATTAAAAGCAAGGGCGATAACATTAAGAGTGCAACGGAAATTTCACTGTTAAATGCAAAGGAGAGAGCGTATAGGTGGAAAGAATATACTGAAAGCCTCCATGAGGGGGAAGATTTGTCTGCTGTAATAGAAGAAGAAAGAGGAGTTGATTTAGAAGAGACAGGGAATTCATTATTAAAATCAGTATTTAAAAGCGCTTTGGAGGACTTAAGATCAAATGAGGCTGAAGGGATCGATAACATTCCATCAGACTTTCAAAAATCACTAGGGGAAGTGGCAACAAGACGACTGTTCACGTTGGTGTGTAGAAACGTATGAGTGTGGCGACATGCCACCTGACTTTCAGAAAAGCATCATCCACACAATTTCGAAGACGAAAAGAGCTGACAATTGCGGTAGTTACCGCTCAATCAGCTTAAAATCTCATGCATCGCTGGTGACATTGCTATCTCGAGTGAAAGTGAAGGAGAATTACATGATCTGCTGAACGGAATGAACAGTCTAATGAGTACAGAGTACGGATTGAGAGTACATCGAAGAAGAAGAAAATGAGAGGTAGTAGAAATGAGAACAGCGAGGAACTTAACATCAGGACTGATGGACACGATGTAGATGAAGTTAAGGAATTCTGCTACCTTGGCAGTAAAAGAACCAATGACTGACGGAGCAAGGAGGACTTGAAAAGCAGACTAGCAATGACAAAATGGGCATTCCTGGTCAAGAGAAGTCTACTAATATCAAATATCGGCCTTAATTTGAGGAAGAAATTTTTGAGAATGTACGTCTGGAGCACAGACTTGTATGGTAGTGAAACATGGACTGTGGGAAAACCGGATAGAAGCGAGTAGAAGCATTTTCGATGTGGTGGTGCAGACGAATGTTGAAAATTAGGTGGACTGATAAGGTAAGGAATGAGGATGTTCTGCGCAGAATCGGAGAGGAAAGCAATATGTGGAAAACACTGAAAAGGAGAAGGGACATCTGTTAAGACATGAGGAAGCTGTAGTGGGCAGATACTGTAGAGTAAGATAGAGATTGGAATATATCCAGCAAATAATTGAGGACATAGTTGCAAGTGGTACTCTGTGATGAAGAGGTTGGCACAGGAGAGGAATTCGTGGCGGGCCGCATCAAACCAGTCAGAAGACTGATAACCAAAAAAAGAAAAAAAACTTTCGAATAACACATAATATCAAATCAGACAGCAGTCAGCGTAAGGATATCCTTTCAATAACCAAACATAAGGACTCAAGAAGATGTGGAGAAAATGAGGGAAGCGTCCGAAGCTCGTGGTCGTGCGGTAGCGTTCTCGTTTCCCACGCCCGGGTTCCCGGGCTCGATTCCCGGCGGGGTCAGGGATTTTCTCTGCCTCGTGATGACTGGGTGTTGTGTGATGTCCTTAGGTTAGTTAGGTTCAAGTAGTTCGAAGTTCTAGGGGACTGATGACCATAGATGTTAAGTCCTATAGTGCTCAGAGCCACTTTTAAAATGAGGAAAGCGAATGAGTGTAGTGCATGTTCGATAATATGGGAGACAATATCGCTGATGGCTTACTTATTTCTTGTGTTTATCTGTTATGGTCAATCAGCTAACAAAAAAAGGCCATAGAGTACACACTGTTCTAGTACAAACGAATTGCTGCTTAACATGTAAACATTAAAACAATCGTCTTCTACAACGGAACGAGGTGCCCATTAGACAAAAGCCCTCAGATCGTCACGAATTAGGAAAACATTATCCACTTTATGTATAAAAACCGTCTGTGACCACGTGCAGTCCACGGTCATTGTATTGTAGGACCAGAGGACTATCATGCAGCACTACAGGACTACAACGAAAACTAGGAAGTGTAGCAGTGCGGGCAGACACGTAACGAAATTCAGTTAATGAATTATTCGGAGCCCAAATTAAGTCAATGCAATTGTTTCTTCCGAAAAAAGCTAAAAATTATCTCTACAGAAGCAGAAAAAGCAGTAACTACAGGTGTGCAACTCTTTTAGTTTTTCACTTTTAGAACCGTCGTTTCATTCATTGCTCTGTCAGTTCTATTCAGTTTTGTTTAAGTCCGCCTCCGTAGCCTATTGGTATCGTTATCGCTTACCAAACAGGGGGCCCGGGTTCGATTCCCAGCAGAGGACTGGGTTTTGTACGTCCTTCGTCATGAGTTGCATCATCACATTGACGCTCAAGTCGATCCCCCCCCCGGCGGTGGAGGGGTGAGGGGCGGGCTGGCGGCAGCACAATACGCCGCTCTGCAGCCTACAGAACAGTTAAAAACAGAATTAGGAGATATGAGAACAACAAAAGCAGGCGATAAAACTTTTAAAAACTGAAAAATAGAAAAAATATGCGAAGAAGACATAAAAATAATCGGTCGGTGATGCTGATTAAAAGAGATAATAAATAGACAGCCACAATGAAGAAACACGACGACAGTCTGGTTTCTGTTCACATGAGATAAAAAATACATCTAGCGACATGATGGGGAAAAGGAGGGGAGGGAGAGGAAAAGAAGAAAGGGGGAGACGGTGGAGGGAGGAGACATAGAAAAAAGGGGGATGGGTTGATGCGAGAAGGAGTGGGAAAGGCAGTGGAGAGGAGAGCAAAAGTACTAGGGTAGAAAAGGGAGTCAGAGAGAGAGTAGGCGGAGAAAGAAAGGATGGAAGGTGGAGGGAGGGATCCCACGAAAAGGACAGAGGAAGGGAGGGGGAGGGGAAGATCAGAGTTGATAGGAGGGATAAATGGAGAGAGGGCATCATCCCAGAGGGAGAGTCAATGGAAGCCACCTTGGGAAAGGAAATGAGTGTTGTAGAGGTGGAGGGTAGGGGAGACACAATGATGAAGGCGGAGCAGAGGGCAGGGGT
The DNA here is from genome assembly GCF_023864345.2 of Schistocerca serialis cubense. Classification (NCBI taxonomy): domain Eukaryota; kingdom Metazoa; phylum Arthropoda; class Insecta; order Orthoptera; family Acrididae; genus Schistocerca; species Schistocerca serialis. The sequence goes on from NC_064641.1 coordinate 424,189,267, forward strand.
TGGAGAGGAGAGGAGCATCCGGGGGATGAAGAGGTTCAAGTTCGCGGGAGGTGTAGTGGACGTGGATATATTCGAGGAGAAGGTGCAAATGGGGAAAAAGAATGAGGTCGTAGAGTATCCGCATGGGGAATGGGAGGCATATTAGGAAGGCGAGAGGAGTGCACGTGGAGGGACTTACAGAACTTGGTTGGGGGGGGGGGGGCGGATATCCAGGTGGGACTGGCATAACAGAGGATGGGACAGATTAAGGATTTGTAGGTGTGGAGGATGGTAGAGGGGCTCAACCCCCAAGTCCAGGCACAGAGGAGTTTGAGGAGTGAGAGGCGGCTGTGGGCTTTGGATTGGATAGAGCGGAGATGAGGGATCCAGGTGAGGTGGCGGTCAATGGTGAGGCCAAGGTAGGTGAGGATGGGGCAGAGGTGGACAGGATGTCCGCAGATGGTACGGAAAAAATCAAGGAGCCTTAAGGAGAGAGTGGTACGACCTACAATGATTGCCTGGGTCTTCGAAGGATAGATTTTCAGGAGCCACTGGTTACACCATGTGGCAAAAAGGTCAATTGATTCTGGAGAAGGCATTGAGACTGTTGAAGGGCAGGAGCGAAGTCAAGGAAGGCATTGTCATCGACATACTGCAGGAGGTGTACTGGAGGGGGGGGGGAGGTTGAGGCATATCTGCCGTCTACAGGAGGTGCAGGAGAGGGGAGAGCGCAGAGCCCTGGGGTAAAGCTGCAGAGGGGTAGAAGGTGCGGGAATTGGAGTTATGGATGGTAACATAGAAGGTGCGGCGGGAGAAGAAGGAGGTAATCAGATGGACATAGTTAATAGGAAGGGCATAGGTCTGGAGTTTAAACATGAGACCAAGATGCCAGACATGGTCGTAGGCCTTTTTGAGGTCGAGGGAGACAAAAATGGCGGAGCGACAGGAGTTAAGCTGGAAGGAGACGAGATGAGTAAGGCGTAGGAGTCGGTCATCAGCAGAGACGGAAGGTCGAAAGCCACCTTGGGTGGCGAGCAGTATGCTTACCTAGACGCTATACATAGCAGTTGTCTGTAAGATCTGAATAGAGTGTTTCATACATATGAGTAGCCATACACTCAACTTTTTCGGCCACTGAGACTACGCTGCTGTTTCCGGGGTCGAAAGATTCCTGTGTATGCTGCGCAACACAGTTAAAGAATAGTAATTGGAAATCCCGTAATATCTTCCGCTGCGACTTCAAAGTTTGGAATTTGGTTCAAAGTTGCCTACAACCTTCCAGTGTAGTGGTGCGAAAGGTGGTGCCCCGTGATGTCATTATTCGTCTCGGCAACGTTAGAAAGGGCAGTAGCCGACCGAGACAGATGCAGCAACAGGGAAGTAACCGCTTTTGTGACATTTACGAGTTACTAACCAGGAGCGATTTTTATTATATCATCTATGTGCATTAATAGCTTAGTTTCTTGGGTTTCTGCGTGTATATTTAATATCTAATAGCCACAGTTCTTGCGTGTCCGTTTGCGTCGGAAAGTAAACAGATTTTGTGACATATTTCAAGTTCTTAATCACAGTGAATTATTCAGTTTCACCTGAGTGCTCCGGTAGTTGGGTTTTTGAATAATGCGTATTATTAGACACAGTTCCTGCGTTTTCGTCAGAGTCAACAGTAGAATTGCGCAGCACGGGCCGATAGTCCGCTTATCTGCATAGTTTAGTTTTCCATGGTCTTTAGTATGAACAGGGACTGCGACTGTTGTGTGATGATGCGAGCCGAGTTGGTGTCATTTCGCTCTCAGCTTCAGGCTGTGATGGCTTCAGTTACAGAGATTGAGGCTGCAGTGGATGGGCACCACTGTTGTGGGCTGGCCGCGGGGATCCAATGGATGTTTATGCTTTCAGCCCTTTTGTTTCGTTTCGCACCCTCCTGTGGCGCAATTATTGGGGTGGTGAAGGAGAGTGCAACATTAACATGCGCCTGAATAAGACGGCGAAGAGTTTCTCTAATACCCCCGAAACGGAGCACCCTCGATTCCATGTGCGCACGTTTGTTGCACACATTAAAAATGTACCTTTCGGGAACTTCGACATACTTTCAGCTTCGTGGCTTTTCTAGCACCTGACGTCTAGATAATACCTTCGACACACCTGAGGTGGGGCTTCTCTGTCTGTCATTTCGTCCCTTGTCTGGTCGTCCAGGCAGCTGTTTTACTTGCGGTCTTCCATGTTAATGTTAATGAGTCTTTTGAGTGTCCATTCTTTCCACATGGTCCTTCGAACTTCTTTTCTTTGAGTTCATTCATTTATTTCTAATCTGTATACCACACTGTTCCCCTATCGATAAACGGTTATTCTTTGCGTATATCTATGTATTCTCATACACAATGCCAGTAACTTTTGTTTCAACTTTTTCTTTTCTGCAAGTTTTTATTTTCCCCTCAGCCGCCATCAATAGTTTCTCTATAAAGTATTTTGCAAGCATTTGCCTAAGATTACTGCTTTTGCCACTTAGTTTTTCACTTCCGTGGTTAAGTTATTTTAGCTAGTGATAACAGTCCCTAGATAATTAAATATCATCACTTATTCAACTGACACATCTACCTCTAAATTAGATCTTATAGGTGTTTGTGATGTTACCATATTCTCTAATTTTTTTAGATGAGATTTCCATGTTATACTGCACAGCTTTTCTGTTGCGTTGTGAAGCCAACATTGTGAATTATCTTCATTATTTGCTATCAGCACAGCATCATCAGAATAATACATCATATTGTCGACTTTATGTAGCATTTTATATCCTGGTTTCTTTCTTATGCCATCAATGATGCGATCTGTCATTAAGTTGATCAGGAGTGGCCATCCATGTGTTATAATTCCTGTTTTATTACGTGTATATATTTCTTCTGTGATTTTCGCTAGTCCTATTGGCACTGTTTTGGCGATTAACGTTAGAAGTATATCCATTTTTATAATTACATGAAAGGAAAGGTAACAAAACACAGTTAAGCTTGGTTACTGAAGTCGACCCGAATCTGCAATGCTCTTCTGCTGTTTCTTTATCATCGTGGATTCTTCCTCTAATTACTGATATTAAACAGTTTTAAGGTGGTATCTGGCTGGCTAATTCCCGGTAATTATCTGAGCCTCATTCCCTCGGCGAGAGCTATTAATATTTGCACCTTGGTATGTCTACAGCAAATGTTATGATGGAGTCAGTTTAGATCGGTTTCCTCAGGTTACGTGTGTTATGGACTTTTCCATACTCATTTAGATCTAGCTGTTTGTCGTGTAGTGCTTGTATGTGTTGAAAGATGGCTTCACTGAGTCACAGCGCCAGAGATTGCGCCAAAGAGAGTTATTCCGCCGCCTCCACTGGCAGTGCTTGTTCAGATGTTGTGGTGGTTAGTGCTTTGCTGAGAGGATGTTGATAGCTGTATTATTTGAGGCCATGTAGTGTGCAGTTGTTTTGATGGGCTAGACAGCAGATGTTGTTCGAATGGAGATGTTGTAATGATCAGAGTGTATTTTTAGTCAATATATATGCAGGTAAAAAATTTTTTTTTTTTAAATTTCCTAACTAACAATGTCTCTTGGTCACAGGTTCAGTCAACAAAGCATCTGGCTTGTGTTCTTGTATTAGAGTGTAATTCTGGTTTTTATGTGTAATTATAGTATTTCAGTTTTATTTAATTCATTCACTGTAAATGGAATTTAAAATATCTTGTCATATTGAGGAAGAACTGTGCCAGATGTGTACGTTGAATCACACTTCCACACACAGAACAGTTACACTTGTGCCTTGTTGTTTCGTAGCTCTCATAGTTGCTGGGGACTTAATTAATTGATTGTGTTACGGAAATTTCCTTTCATTCTTTGTTGTTATTCTATGCAGTCAGATTGCGTACTAATACTAGTCAGGGCCCACCGGTTACGAGACTTCGTAGCCGGACATACAGCGACAAAAATTAAAAATATTTGCATTATAAATAATTAAGCCCCCATGCACGTGGCGACCGCTGCTTCGGATCGTCCTTTGGAGATCTTCTGATAGTAAAGTAGCAGACAGTAGTATTGTTGACGTAATTTGTAGTTTAGTAATTGTAGTCTATATTGCATGTGTAGATTTGGTAATAAACATTTGTAGTTGTCTTGTCTTTCTTCTAATTGTATTTTTGCAGAATTTAATTTTTGATATCTTGTATACGCGTTTGACAATTTTGTGGAATTATGAAGATTTCAATTGTTCGTTAATCGTGTTTGAGGGAAGCATTTCGTGTGAATGGTATTGTTGGTGATAAAGTGTCATATTGTGCGTAATTTTCATATATTGACGAGTTCTGTATGTATTGTAAATGATTACGCGATCGATGAAAAAGGCAAAAATGATGGATAGGGAGAATGACGAAAATGTTAACATAGAGAACTCGCCAACACATGAGAACAGTATGATGAATAATGAAGTAGAAAACAATTTAGTAAGTCGGGAAAATAGTCCGGAACCAGTTCAAAATTTTTCTCAATCAAAAAATTTACAGAATACGAGATTAACGATAGAAGATTCTGAAATAGTATAGAACACAGATAGCTTTACGGCTATGACGAAGGAAGTTAGTTTTATGGGAAATGTTGGGAGCGAAAAGAATTTCGAACCAGTTAATATGGAGCAGTTGATGGGTGCTATATTAAATTTGGGATCACAGATGGGAACTTTGGCAAAACGGTTAGAAACTGATATGGGAACAACGGAAACACTGTTAGACTCACTGGGATCACAGTTAGGATCTGAATTAAAAACGGTGGGATCAGAAATAGGAACAATTAAAACTGATATGGGAACAATGGAAACACGGTTAGACTCACTGGGATCACAGTTAGGATCTGAATTAAAAACAGTGGCAACACGGTTAGACTCACAAATATGAACAATTAAAACAGAGATGGAAACAATGGAGACAAGGTTAGACTCACGAATAGGGACATGTTTCAAAAACATGAAAGATGAATTAAAGAAAGAAATTAGAGAAGAAGTACAACCGATTTTGAATGCTCACAATAATACATTAATTTCAATAGCAATTAGACAAAAGGAACAGGATAGAGAACAGGAAGAAAGAGATCGTGTGATAGTACAAAAATTTTCAGAGTTACATTTACAATGTGCACACGATAAGGAAGAAATATTTGAAAGAATCGAGGAATCCGTACCATATGACAGAATAAATAACCGAACACAACAATATGAACATTTAACTACTATATGTGTTAATACTGAAACCCCAGTCGCGACACTTACGGATGACGTAAATAAACAGAAAGATAAAATTGGTGACTTATCGGAAAGAGTTGAGGAGATTTCAGATAAATTGACAAGTCTTAGTTTAAATGGGGACAGAGATGCAGGTGATACAGCTCCATTGCCATTTGCAGAAACCGAAGAGTACCAGAACATAAATGAGCATGTTGAAAATCAGGGAAAATTTTATGAACGCGTTAAAAGGGAATTTGAGGCATTACGAAAGCAAGTCCAACAAATTGAAGGCGAAATCGTAGGAAAAGACAGCAGAAGAATCACAGATAGCAGAGGGCTTCGAAGAAAACAATTTATTTCATTTACGAGATGCAAGAAGAGTGCGCCAGGCGCGCGAACTTGACAATAATCGACATTCGGACTGGGACAGACGCGGTAGGTCTTTGTCGCCACGAGGTGAAAACTTTGACTATAAACACTTTTTAACTGTTCGGAAATTGAAGATCTTTCGCAATTCTAAGAATGACATACATCCATGTTCATGGTTAGATCAATTTATGTACGCACTTCCACCAAATTGCCCACTAAGTCACAAACTGGAATTTATGTGTGGATATTTAGAAAACGAACCGGCGACGCGGATGCGCGCACTTATTAGAGATTGTAATAATTTAAATGTTTTTTATCATGCATTTCTATCCGCATATGGGTCCGAAAACACGCAAGACAGAGTCTAACATAGTCTTATTATGCAGCGTAATTTTAAACAGTCTGAGTTCCGCACGCCAGCAGGATACTTTGAAGACATGATTCGAAAGAATCAGTTCCTTTCCAGCCCTTACAGCCCGACTGAATTAATTCGCATTTGTTTAATTAAGCTGCCACAATCGATAAGACACATTGCTTTAGCCGGAAGACGTAAAGGTCCTCAGGGGATTCGCTACACTAAGTGAATATGTGCCGCAGCGCGCACAGGGCCCCGAGCTGTAGTGGTGGTATTTCCCTTTCAGTTTTCTGCACTGCTGCCTACTCTTTTACTGCTCTTTGTATCTATCAAAACAACTCTTCAACTATCGATCTATCTAGAGAGTCTGTAAAGAATAACCGGATATGACTATTTTACCCAAAAGCGATTTCGGAAATTACCGTTTGGACTTACTATATTTTCTGCAGCATTCATTCGTAGTTAAACGAAATTTTACCTGTTTATCTTCATGACAATATTACTTCATATGTTGCCGATATTCTTATTGCTAAACGTTCTTGGAGTGAGCACAACAAAATTTTGGATTCATTATTACGTATTTTTGCAAGAGTTGGCATTACAGTGAACTTGGAAAAATCTGAATTTGGTCGTTCTCAGGTGAAATTTCTTGGTCATATTATTTCTACAGAAGGTATTCTTCTTGATCCAGAGAAACTAGACGCTATTCGTAATTACGCTGTTCCTACTACAAAACGTGATGTTCGTAGTTTCCTTGGTGTTTGTAATTTTCTTAGGCGCTTTGTTAGATTGGACGATTTGGCCACACCTCGTTTATGTGAACTATCTGGAAAGAATTCTAATTGGTGTTGGGATTAGGAAGCTCAATCAGAATTTGAACAACTTCGTGATGCTTTAGATGCTGCTCCACTTCTTTCACATCCGGATTTATCTAAAGATTTTTGTTTGGCGACGGACTCATCATACAAAGGACTAGGTGCACACTTATTTCAAGAGATAGAAGAAAACGGCGTTAGAGCACAGAAAACTATTGCATTTGGAAGTCGTGTTCTCTCTAAATCAGAAAAGAATTATTCGATTACGGATCTTGAAGCTTTGGCTGTTGTATGGGCTTTCACAAAATTTCGCATATTTTTGTATGGGAGACATACTAAGGTTTACACCGATCATCGAGCTCTGGAATTTCTTATGTCAACATAATTAACTCATGGAAGATTGTCACGATGGGCGCTGTATCTACAGGAATTTGACTTTAGTATTGTTTATATACGGGGTTCTTCAAATATTGTTGCTGATGCTTTATCACGTGCACCTATGGGTTTGAAACAAAGTCCTGAGGAGGAATGCAAAGAAAATAATTATTGTTTGATGTATATTCAAGGTGTTGCGTTTGAAAATTTTATTTCGTCTTCGCTCCAGGACATCGCTAAGGAGCAAAATAAGGATCAAATCTGGAAGGACATTAAGGAGGAGGAGAAAGGAAAGCGTAGCGACTAGACAGTATTATTTAGTTCGCAATAATATTCTTTTTAAACGAAAATCGGTTGACAACTCTATTTGGTTAGTTTGGTTTCCTGATGAGTGGGTTAATAAATTGATTTGGAATACACATTTCAGTTATGCACACTTTGGTCCCAGAAAATGCTTTCATAAATTACGAGAAAATTGCTACTTCAGTAATATGGAAAAACGTATTCGATCTGTTCTTGCCAAATGCAAATTATCTCAAAAGGCTAAGCCGCCAGCTATTTCTCACAGAGCACCGTTGTTTCCTATCATTCCAGCGAAATTAAAGGAGATGGCTGCAGTCGATTTGTTCGGTCCAGTGGTTCGTTCTACTAATGGTTTTGCGTACATTTTGGTAGCAGTGGAATTGACATCAAAATATGTGTGTTTTACACCTTTACGCAAAGCAACAGCTCGTTCAGTATCTAACGCTTTCATCAAACATTTTCTTAAAGAAGTGGGTCATGTTGATAAGGTTATATCAGATAATGGATCACAGTTTCGCTCTAAAATTTGGCTTCGTACTCTACGGCGTCGTAAGATTAAACCAATTTTCATTTCACTTTTTCACCCTCAATCTAATGCTTCAGAGAGATGGATGAAGGAAATCAATAAATTGTGTCGACTTTATTGTCATCAGAATCACAGAACATGGGATCAGTATCTTCATATTTTTCAAAACATTCTGAATGAACTCCCTAATGATTCAACTTCTTTACCGCCTATATTGATATTAAAAAACAAAGCACCGACAAATCGCATTTCTGAAATCGTTCCTTTTTCCGCCGTCACGGAAACTGCGGTATTCTGAAGTTGTCAACCTGGCTCTACGAAATATTGCGTCTGCGGCTGCTAGAAGAGAGAAATCAGCTAAGCGTCCTGGTCGTTTAAAAACCTTGTCAGTTGGTCAGAAGGTGTTAATTAAGTCTCACCGTTTGTCTCACAAAGGAAAAGGCTTGTGTCGCAAATTTTTTCTGCTTTATAACGGTCCATCTAGGGTTCGCAGAATCATTCATGATAACACTGTCGAAGTAGAAAAACTTAAATCTCAGCGCTCTAAGGGAGTACATCATATATCGAACGTTAAAATTTTTGTGGAATGACATACTTTTGAGAGACTAACAGTTACATGTAAACAAGCAGAGAGTACAAGGATACCGCGCCGTGTTCCGGCGGCGGCACAGACTCAAAGCAACAGTCAAGTCTGCGCGGCGCACAAGGCAGCCGCTGACCGCAAACAATTACTTCCTACGTCACGCGTACCTACAGCTGATCGAGCGCTCAGTGCGAATGCACTGACAGCCGTAAACAAATACACAGTCTAATTTCTCTGATTCAATTCAGTATAAAGCTATAGTGACTTGATAAATTATGTTATTAACGTTCAGTATTTTTCAGGATACAGTTGTATAAAATATTTAAGAACTTCTGGTAAATTCTATGTGTGTCCGACGTTAAGAGTACTTGCTATCGAGAAAATTTCAGGAAGAATGTAATTTCGAAGAAGAAACTAATAAACCAAAAAGGTAACTATTAATTGAGTTTATTTTTCAGGTAACATATTTCCACTTAGGTACGTACATTAGACGTAATTTGCTGCTTGCGATTACGTGATTTATACTTTGTGCTAAATTTTATGTTCTATGAATTTACTTGTGAAGCGACGTGCTTGCGTACATTTGCTGATTTTTCTCAATGTTTTATTAATGAACAGGGCTGTTACTTGTGTATATTATGCATCGCTTGGCTGCTATGCTTTTTCACTGATGTTCCATTTTTTTATGTGACTGCTGTGCTTGTTTATTTAAATTATAATTGTCACCTGATTAATGGTGCTGGGACTGATGACCGCAGTAGTTAAGTCCCATAGTGCTCAGGGCCATTTGAACCATTTTTGAATTGTGCTGGCTGTGGTTATATATGTTGGTTACACTTTGTGATTTATCTGCTTGTGCCTTCATGTTTACTTATTATGCATCGCTTGGGTGCTATGCTTTTTCACTGATGTCACTTTTTTTATTATGTGCCAGCTGTGCTTATTTATTTACATTATAATTGTCACATGATTAATTGTGCTGATATGGTTATGTATGTAGGTTATACTTTGTGATGTATCTGCTTGCGCCTTCATGTTTACATATTAAGATGACATATGAACATTTATTTGCTTATGGTGATATGATGCTAATGACCTGTTTGTTATGTAAGATATATATTTGCTGCTTTGTGTATGGATAGCATATTTACACATTTCTGATTTGTTGTCATAACTATTCTTTAAATTGGTATATAGAAATGCTGATATACGGTGTATGAACAAGGAGTTTAAGTCACACTATGGTATTAATTATAGATTGTTCACTTGGTAGAGCCTCGTTATAGGGATTGTGCTGCATCCACTTGTTAACATTCTGTTCTCTACTGGTATATTTACTCGCTGTTGCATGCTTTGCTTACGCTCAGTGCCTTATATTTTAAGATAAGAAAATGAGCTACTATAATGCTACGAACGACATTAGTACAAGAAACTTCATTGAAGTCACATGAGCGGGAGGTTTTATGGAAGCTGTATAAATATATGCTAATAGGAAGGAAGCTAACGACATGACATACCAACACTAGGTTTAGACCATTGACAGTTATTAGACTGCATTCTTCGTGAGCATTTGAAATAGCAAGTGACACTTGGCACAAGAAATACTCCACATGTTTTCTTCTGTTTTGCCGTTATTCTTGAAGTGGTGTACACACTGTGAAAAATTATGATCATACACACTCCGTACTCGTACTTACTTACTGAAAGTTATTTGAACTAAAGGCTGTTAGAGGTCATGTATGCATTTCTTTCATTTAATGATGGACAAGGTAACAAAAATGTATTTTATAATTCATAATGAGGAGATTTTGGTCAGATGGATTACACAGAGGTTGTGTGTGGACATTGTGTCTTTGGACTGTATGGGATGATGAACTGAAGTTTGCACTAGAATTTTATCTGTACTTGTTCGAGGAGACTGACTAGAACAAAGAGTTGTTATGGAAGTGAAATGATATTGGCGATAAGGTTTAAATGTGTCGAAGTATTGAAGAGGCATTATTGAGGTATTGAGATTGTGTGAAGTTGACGATTATTGGAGTTTTGGAGGACAAGAGGTAAGGTAAATGATATTGATGATAAGGTTTATATGTATCAACGTAAGAGGTATTATTGAAGTATTAAGATTATGTGATGCTAATGATTATTGGAGTTTTGGTGGATAAGAGGTAAAGTAAGTGAGGAGCATATTTTTTTGTTGGTTTATATGGAACAAGGAGGATGAAGATGGCAGACTAGAACACTCAAGTGGAAGGAAGATTGTCTACACACACACTTTGTTAAATCAATAAGCAGTATTTACTTTTTTTTGGAGAGAGGAAGCATTTGCATATCTTGGCACACTGACAGTTGTTCAGCAACCGTACATTTTGATTTGGCTTGGCAAAATATGGTCTTGACATGATGACTATGACGTTGACTAATTAATATTGACTGTTATACATTGCTGCCACTACTACTTGATACACATGTCGAACATCAAATCTTTGACAGAATTGCTTTTACACAGTTAACACTATTCAATTACACAGTAGCACTTAATGTGGATGAAAGATGAGTGAGTGTGTTTTGTGTGGTTTGCTTTCCTAATCCCAAATAATTGGTACCGACCTATCTCCTAAATATTATTTTACTTGTTCTTTGTGACTTGCACTGACACCCATAAATATTATAGGTTTACTGATATTTATGTATTTGTAATATTTCATATGATAATTATCTGATATCATTTGTGTGTTTATTATAATTTGTATGTTTAGTGTAAGACCATTGATAATAATTTTGTAAAAGCACTTGTGTGTGCGTTCAAACTGCTGTTCGTGCTTACACATATTAACATTGGTGGGTGCCACTTGGAAATGTTTAATTTCTGCTGATGAACTCTGATGAGCTGTCTAATTAGTGATAGTGAATATTATGGAATGTTACCTGCACTTGTTCAAAATGATGGGTGCCACTTGGAAATATTTAATTTCTGCTGATGAACTCTGATGAACTGTCTAATTAGTGATAGTGAATATTATGGACTGTTACCTGCACTTGTTCAAAATGATGGGTGCCACTTGGAAATGTTTAATTTCTGCTGATAAACTCTGATGCACTGTCTGATTAGTGATAGTGAATATTATGGACTGTTACCTGCACCTGTTCAACATTGCTGGGTGTCACTGATGGAACTTCTTCTACTGACATAATGTCGCTTGTTGCTGTCCGCACCTGCTCAACATTGCTGGGTGCCACTGATAGAACTGCTTCTACTGACATAATGTCACTTGTTGGTGTCTGCACCTGCTCAACATTGCTGGGTGCCACTGATGGAACTGCTTCTACTGAAATGATGTCACTTGTTGGTGTCTGCACCTGCTCAACATTGCTGGGAGCCATTGATGGAACTGCTTCTACTGAAATGATGTCACTTGTTGGTGTCTGCACCTGTTCAACATTGCTGGGTGCCACAGATGGAACTGCTACTACTGATGATGTCACTTGTTGCTGTCTGCACCTGTCAACATTGCTGGGTGCCACTGATAGAGCTGCTTCTACTGACATAATGTCACTTGTTGGTGTGTGCACCTGTTCAACATTGCTGGGTGCCACTGATGGAACTGCTTCTACTAACATAATGTCACTTCTTGGTGTCTGCACCTGTTCAACATTGCTGGGTGCCACTGATGGAACTACTACTACTGACATAATGTCACTTGTTGGTGTCTGCACCTGTTCAACATTGCTGGGTGCCACTGATGGAACGGCTTCTACTGACATAATGTCACTTGTTGGTGTCTGCACCTGTTCAACATTGCTGGGTGCCACTAATGGAACTGCTTCCACTGAAATGATGTCACTTGTTGCTGTCTTTTCACCTGTTCAACATTGCTGGGTGCCACTGATGGAACTGCTTCTACTGACATAATGTCACTTGTTGGTGTTTGCACCTGTTTAACATTGCTGGGTGGCACCGTTGGAGCTGTTTAAATACTGCTGATGAAATATTATGAGACTGCTATTTGCACCTGTTGACCATTGCTGGGTGCTACTGTTGGAACTGTCAACTACTCTGAGAAGCGCTACCTTTTTATTGAACTATTGAAAGGATTTTATGTGAATATTTGTATAAACTGATTTTTTGTGTATTTACTGTTTATGAAATGTTATGAGACTCCTACCTGCACATATTCGTCATTGCTGGTGCCATTGATTGAATGATACTTGTATAAACTACTATGTAAAATCACATGTATGAAAGCATTTGAATTCCTTACTGTATTTTATATATTAGGTTATTGAAGGGTCAGTGCAAAGCAAAAATTTCTCTAATTATGTGATATTTACTTATTAATATTATCTTTTATTTTTGTCTGTATTCTTTGGAAGAATTTGGTGGTATTTTCACCACCAATGCTGGCAAAAATACCATCAAATTCTAGCCCGTGGAGGAGGGGCATATGAAAGGTGGCTACACTGAGTCACAGCGCCAGAGATTGCGCCAAAGAGAGTTATTCCGCCGCCTCCACTGGCAGTACTTGTTCAGAAGTTGTGGTGGTTAGTGCTCTGCTGAGAGGATGTTGATAGCTGTATTATTTGAGGCCATGTCGTGTGCAGTTGTTTTGATGGGCTACACAGCAGATGTTGTTCGAATGGAGATATTGTAATGATCAGAGTGTATATTTAGTCAATATATATGAAGGTAATAACATTTTTTATTTTTTTTTAAATTTCCTAACTAACAATGTCTCTTGGTCACAGGTTCAGTCAACAAAGCATCTGGCTTTTGTTCATGTATTAGAGTGTAATTCTGGTTTTATGTGTAATTATAGTATTTCAGTTTTATTTAATTCATTCACTGTAAATGGAATTTAAAATATCTTGTCTTATTGAGGAAGAACCGTGTCAGATGTGTACGTTGAATCACACTTCCACACACAGAACAGTTACACTTGTGCCTTGTTGTTTCGTAGCTTTCATAGTTGCTGGAGACTTAATTAATTAATTGTGTAACGGAAATTTCCTTTCATTCTTTGTTGTTATTCTATGCAGTCAGATTGTGTACTAAAACTAGTCAGGGCCCACCGGTTACGAGACTTCGTAGCCGGACATACAGCGACAAAAATTAAAAATATTTGCATTATAAATAATTAAGCCCCCATGCAGTGTAAGGAGCGATCAAAAAGATTGCGCCTGAGGTCACAATACCGTAACTCCAACAGCGGTCTGATGCCGCAGGAAGCGCACCTCGGAGGCGCGTATCCAGTTCTGGACGCGAGGAGTAAGACGTTGCCACTAGAGAATCCGGCAGTGCTTGGAACGTGCCTGGCGGGTGCGGAGCTAACATGGAACGCTGTGAGGCGGCGACAACCGCAAGGCAGTCATAACGATCGCGGGCGGACGGGGAAACGCCAGAGGACGGATACCACGCAAGAGACAGCCACAGGGGACTCGGACGGAGTAATGAATACCAGGCACCACTCAGGCATAAATATGGGACCCAGTCATCAAAGCGAAAGGTCTCAAGAAACGCCTGATGAAGAGGCCGAGTTACAACGTCGAAACACCGTGTTGGGAAGACGCGGACCACAGGCAGCACACCCTATTCTGTGAGACGACAACAAATCACCCGGGAGGCTTAAGAAGTTATTAATATCAAATACAGGGCCAATATGAGGAGCTATTTGGAGAATGAAAAGTTACAAATTATGAATGTGTCAGCATTTGAAATGTGTAAATCAAAGGGTATTCCTAAATATCAGAGAGCAATGGCCATCAAAAATTGCGAACATTGACAGAGTCCTGCTTAATGGAATGGGAGCTTTGTGGACGGTAGAAGATTTCACGACAAAAGTGAATGGACATTCAGCAACCGCTACTGAATAGGAGCTCATTAAAAACACTGTCGACAGGCGTGCCGCAAATAATGTGGAAGAGCTGTTAGCGGTAACAGCTGGTACGCCGATACGCTGCGGATTGCCAGAGAATGTTTGTCGTTTCAAATGGCTGGGACTGGTTAACAATACAAAGAGGAACAGTTCTTTGGAATATACGTCAACAATTTTAACAAGACTGTTGGAAGTTTGAAACCGCCAGACCACAGTTTAAACCATATTATATACTTAGCTCTATCGATTGTAATGTCAAAACGTTTTGGGTGCTCGTATAATATTTTTACGTAGGTAACACCCTCACAGCGCTCGTATATGCCCAGTTCCGTCTCCTGTGTCCCAGTGTGTTGTATTCTCTATCGAAGACTCGAAGACTATTAATGCGTCTCTCGAAAGATCGAAATACACCCTCCTTCAAACTGTAAAACCACTTTCTTTCCGTGATCTGTCCAATAATATTATCCCCTTACACATTCCAAATATTTATGGCTGCCTCGTCTGCTGTTACCTCTCTACTGAACTGAGACGGAAGAATACGTCGGAAACGTTCCAATTTCGCCACTTTGCGCCTCATTTTCTCGCGTCAACAGCTCCACTCACTATTTCTAAATATCAAAATGACATTATGTAACCTAAAATAGCAACAGTTAATTACAAATAAGAAATGGCAATCGATAAATGAACCTATCGCAGACGAAATTTCAACATGCAAAACAAAAACGCGAAGAACTTATTAACCAACCTGATATAGAAAGGTATTTTCTCTGGAGCTTAAAAAGAAACTCTCGGAGTCAGTAATACTCCCCATCTTTGTTTAAGACGACCCTGTTCTCCAATGATGAGAGCTTGCGGCGGCTGGAACTGGCGATGAATGCTGTTGTGCGATACATTTGTGATGTACGCTACTTCGGCCATATGACACTTACCTGTGAACAATTACCATGGCTACATGCCAATAAGCGCTTGGTGTGTTTGGTGTATAGTCATCCCGTTGACTGCATTAATTCATTCATATTTATCTTCAACCCGTAAACTCAATGAAGTAAAATCCTTTCTCTAGTACTACAAACAATGTAATATTCTCTAAATCATTTTATGTATCAGGAACTCGACTCTGGAACAAACTTGCTCAAAATATTAGACAAAATCCTTCCATACTTCAAAAGTCAGCAAAAGGCCAACCTATTACAACAGCTATAACTATCCTCAGCTCACCCTCGTCGACTCTCCCTCTCCTGTCTACAGAAGAGAATTTTAGCAGAGAACCCTGTCTACAGGGTTCCCTGCCGAAATTCTCTTCTTTCCTAGCAACCACTATAACTTTCATTTGAGTCCTCTCTTGTTTCATTATCCCTCCACTTCTTCTAATATCACAAGACTTCGTAAGTGTCACACCAATCTAATATCATCCTTAATGCCTCCATTACTTATTATTATAATTAGTGTTGCTCTCATTATTGTTATTGCCCATTACTGTTTCTATTAATAATTAAAGTTATTGGTATTCTGTTTTTATATAATAACTGACCAAGATTATTCTGAATTTCTCCATTATTTTAGCATCACTATTATTACTATTGCATTATTATTATTATTGCAATTTATTATGATTTATTAATATTGACAATTATGTTTATTGTGAATGTTATGAACTATATTTTGTATTTGATGTTCCCAGTCAGATGTAAGAGAGGGCCTTAAGGTCAAGTAAGCAATAAATAAATATTCTGATAACAAACTGTAAGAACTGCAGGACATGCGACCGCTACGGTTGCATGTCCGAATCCTGCCTCGGGCATGGATGTGTGTGATGTCCTTAGGTTGGTTAGGTTTAAGTAGTTCTAAGTTCTAGGGGACTGATGACCTCAGAAGTTAAGTCCCATAGTGCACAGAGCCATTTTTGAGCCCACTTCGCGACTGCGGTGCGGCAGCCACTAGTGCTGTACTGAAGCTATGGACAAACGGTAGTTACTGTTATTCTTAAGAAGGTTGTGTTAGCCCGACTTAAACCTAGGTAAATTCTAGGTAAATGGTGCAACTGAGGCTGTTATTATTAAAATTAAAACTTGTTGATAGTTCCTTGAGCATGTGCTACCGACGCAACAAACTGAAGTGCTACATGCCTCAACGACTTTGTTGGAAATGTTTCCAAGGTCACTTCTACATGGTTCGGCTACGCCGATGCGTCAGAGTGCGAGGAAGGAGCCGCAGTGAGTACTGCTCTACGCACTTCGCTCCCTACTAACGGCTCTCGCGCAATTCCAGACCCAGGTCTTTCATCGTATATGAAATACTGTGCAATTGCCGTATTCTATCCTGGATGGTATGCTGTGGCTTGGAATTTACCTAACGAAGCTGACTAAACGTTCTACATACACAAAGTGATCAAAAGTATCCAGACATACGTACGTAATTCGGAATTCACCACAAGTCGTCATAAGAGGCGCATCCGCCAGTATAAAAGGGGGTGAAATATGCATCGTGTCGTTAGTGTAGAAGTAGTAACACAGAACGGGTCATCCAGGAGGGATCAGTGTCTTCGAACAAGGAGTATTCATTCGATGTCACCTAACAAACCCATCAGGGACATTTCATCTCCCCTGAAGGTGGCCCAATCCACTGCTTGTGGTGTGATTGTGAAATGGAAACGTGAAGAACTACCACAGATAAAGCAAGACCAGACGAAGTTCTAAATTACAGGGTCTGTCAAGCACCGTGGAAAAAATCGCAGTAAATAAAATGAGGGAATCATTTGTGAGCTGCAAAGTGCTACTTGAGTCCATTTAGCAGAATGACTGTGGGTACGACGTTTAAAAAATGCGATACTGTAGTCGAGCAGCTGCTCGTAAACCACACTGTTATGTAGGCAATGCTACGCGACGCTTGAGTTGGTGGAAAGAGTGACGTCAATAGACAGCGGATGAATGGAAACGACTGATTTGGAATGACTAATCACGCTACAACCTGTGACATTCCGTTGGATGGGTTATGGTGGCGAATTTCTGGAGAACATTACCTATGATCATGTGTAATGCCAGCAGTAATGTAAGCAGGAGGCTGTGTTACGGTATGAGATGGAGGAGGGGGAGGACGACGTTTACGAAAACTCTAAATGTGGAAGTAAATGAACACAGTTTACGGCACTCTGTGCTTCGTAAAGTAGACGAATAGCTGCGAGACGATGATTGTATCAGCAGTGCACCCTATCATAAAGAAGCGTCGTGAGGCAATGGTTTGTGGACAATACTATTTCTGAAATGGATTCATATTCCCGCCCACAGCCCAATGGGACCCCCTGAGGATGTGTTGGAACGTCGACTTGGCATCACACTCCCACGTGCAACATCACTAACCTCTCTGCTATTCCTTCACAGACACTCAGAACCTCGATCAATATATCGTCAATAAGGCTCAAGCTCAACCTCCTACGATACAAGCGAAGGATTGATCCACCCCATACTCGAATCCACTAATAAGTGTCCTCATGCATTTGATTAGATAGCTTAACAGAAACGCCATCGTTTAAGAAATCATTTCAGTTAAGACACATAAAAGAGGTGTCTCCATAATACGTTAAGATATCTCTAGAAAGCATGTCTATACGTGCCATGGCCTCTCGTGACTCATGTTAGTAAGTTCACAACTTCGTTTAGTGTGAAGTGTGCAAAGGCTCTCCGTAACTAGAAACATTGCGGATGGTGGATTTGTATTAAACAGTTGGCAGGAAACGGATGCAACTTCTGTGAGGCTTTTACATAGCACCTGCGACCAGTGGTCTTCACTCAGTTGATGCGGCAAAGGTAACTAATACACAAAGATCTGCGGAAATAAAATGGACATGGTAGAGTTTAGCTTGTTATTCAGATTAGGCTAGAATCTTTTGGCTCACGTATTTTATGGTGGCACGTATTGTATGTGTAGAGGGTTTGTCGCTTACGTTAGAGTGAACTGTTGAGCAAGGACTTGAAACGTATGTACTTAGCGCAATGCTTAAATTCGTTTTACTTCCTGCAGTACATGAACTAGCAATGGCAGGAAACTTCTTTAAAAACAGCATCAACTTATCCTAATGTCAAAGTTTTGTAATCGGCTGACCATTGGAATCGCAACCCATTATATTGGAGCACAACGAACCTTAAATTACCATGAAACCCAACGCAAGCCTAAGAGAGCAAATGTTTTGCATTTCAAGGCAATTACACAAAGTAGGCAGTTATAGCATCTAGATCCCGCACAGTATGTGTACAGTTAAGGTTCCAGTTTCAAAACGCCGTAGGAAGAAAACCGCTGCTCAGAACCACGTTAATATTGAAGAACATTCGCACAAGGGGACACGTCATGAAAAAAAGCAAATTGAACCAATAGAAGGCGCTTAAGCGTCAGATGATGCATACTCACAGACAAGCGACATACGACTGTATCGAGCGAGGTGTGGTAGTAGTGCGCACAGTGGACTAGCATTTGGGAGGACGACGGTTCAAACCCGCGTCCGGCCATCCTGATTTAGGTTTTCCGTGATTTCTCTAAATCGTTTCCTTGGAGAGCGCAGGGCCGACTTCCTTCCCCATCCTTGCCTAACCCGGTGGGACCGATGACCTCGCTGTTTACTCCTCTCTCCCACATCAACCAACCAACCATCCACAAGACTGCTTTTCAGTTTGCGCCGGAGACGCTCTATAAGACAGTCTACAAGAAGGATTGCATGCTGCTGGTGAAGCTCCTTTACAGGAACGGTGACTGTCTGCCAGTAGCCTTGCAGAAGTTCCGGACATTTGAGGGTATGCTGAGGGCCTGGAAAAAATGATTACAAAATTCGAAAACACAGGTTCTTTTGAAGTGCAATGTGTGAGAGGGAGGAAAGCAGTCGATCTGACGTCTGTCGGAGATGTGGCCACAACACTGCAGGACGGATGGAGCGGTAGTGTGTAAACATGCAGCGCATGGGTGATTGCTCGAACGCTGGAATTCCTAGAAGAACGGTGCATAAAATTCTACGAAGCCTCCTGCTTTGCTATTTATATAAAATCACCCATGTTCCGAAGTTGCTTCCTGCTGACCTGCCAGCAAGACAGCTGTTTACTCTAGAACTTCTTATTCTCATGGAAATGATTGATGAATGGCTATGAAACATTCTATGACAGACGAAGCCCATTTACATCTCGAACAGGTCACTGCGCACAGTTGCAGAATATTGGCAACGGAAAATCCGCTGCACGTCAACCACTACCACTTCATTCTGAAAAACGGATTGTGCGGTGCGGGCCGACGGCATCGTTACTGTAGGGCAGGATTTTTTCGGGGGTATGAGTCCTGTACCGTCACCACTAAGAGCTGTGACGACCTTTTGGGCACCAACGCCATTACAATCCTTCAACAGTGTGGATCTGCGGGTGGGACCCCTTTTATGCAAGATGGCGCTGCGCCACACATTCCTCTGCGAGTGAAGCGGCTGATGCATAGGCATTTCGGAAATTACAGAATTATCAGCCGCCATTTCCCTTCATCCGTGTGACACCCGGCGGAGTGAGGAGGAGGGAGGGATTATTTGAAAGATGTGTTCAGTGCTCCGATTACGAATATATCTGAATTGAAGGCACAAATTTGCGCAACGCATTCTGAACATGAGTACCAAATACTCCGATGTGTTGTGGAACATGATGTCTCTCGCCTTCAACTTGTTCCAGGAAACGGCGGACAGCGCACTGCACGTGTTGTGAGCCAGTCTCATGACAGTTAAAAACCCATGTCATTTTGGCTTTTAAGTGATTTTTGGCCGACGGCAATAAAAACCGTGCTCATTTTGATTTTTACGCGGTTTTTGGTGCCAGAACAATTAAAAACGGATGTAATTTTGCCTTTTATGTGGTTTTTGGACTCAAGACCGTTAACCAATTTTCTTATCCAAGTTGGTACGACCTTGCGTAATGGATAGGCTCACCTAACAAACAGTACGACAGCTGTTGACTGCCGAACACGTGTAAACATGCACATTAGGTTCCGCTGGATAGGTCAGGAGTCTACTACGCGCAACAAGCGGCTACACGGGTAGCAGGGGTTGTGTGGCGTGGGCTGGGCGGTTTTTTAGGTTAGATGGCCTTGGGCAAGTACAGAAAGGGCAACAGCCTCAACGGGTGCGGGGCAAAGTCAGGACATGCGGGGACCAAGCAGCAATCGATATTGTAATTGTAAACTGTCGAAGCTGCGTTGGTAAAGTACCGGGACTTCAAGCGCCGATAGAATGCACCGAAGCTGAAATCGTTATAGGTACAGAAAGCTGGCTGAAGCCAGAGATAAATTGAAAGGTACGAAGGTACAGACGGTGTTTAGAAAGGATAGATTGCATGCAACCGGTGGTGGAGTGTTCGTCGCTGTTAGTAGTAGTTTATCCTGTAGTGAAGTAGAAGTGGATAGTTCCTGTGAATTATTATGGGTGGAGGTTACACTCAACAACCGAGCTAGGTTAATAATTGGCTCCTTTTACCGACCTCCCGACTCAGCAGCATTAGTGGCAGAACAACTGAGAGAACATTTGGAATACATTTCACATAAATTTTGTCAGCATGTTATAGTCTTAGTGGAGATTTCAATTTACCAGATATAGACTGGGACACTCAGATGTTTAGGACGGGTGGTAGGGACAGAGAATCGAGTGACATTATACTGAGTGCACTATCCGAAAATTACCTCGAGCAATTAAACAGAGAACCGACTCGTGGAGATAACATCTTGGACCTACTGGTAACAAACAGACCCGAACTTTTCGACTCTGTATGTGCAGAACAGGGAATCAGTGATCATAAGGCCGTTGCAGCATCCCTGAATATGGAAGTTAATAGGAATATAAAAAAAGGGAGGAAGGTTTATCTGTTTAGCAAGAGTAATAGAAGGCAGATTTAAGACTACCTAACAGATCAAAACGAAAATTTCTGTTCCGACACTGACAATGCTGAGTGTTCATGCAAAAAGTTCAAGGCAATCGTAAAATGCGTTGTAGACAGGTACGTGCCGAGTAAAACTGTGAGGGACGGGAAAAACCCACCGTGGTACAACAACAAAGTTAGGAAACTACTGCGAAAGCAAAGAGAGCTTCACTCCAAGTTTAAACGCAGCCAAAACCTCTCAGGCAAACAGAAGCTAAACGATGTCAAAGTTAGCGTAAGGAGGGCTATGCGTGAAGCGTTCAGTGAATTCGAAAGTAAAATTTTATGTACCGACTTGACAGAAAATCCTCGAAAGTTCTGGTCTTACGTTAAATCAGTAAGTGGCTCGAAACAGCATATCCAGACACTCCGGGATGATAATGGCATTGAAACAGAGGATGACACGCGTAAAGCTGAAATACTAAACACCTTTTTCCAAAGCTGTTTCACAGAGGAAGACCGCACTGCAGTTCCTTCTCTAAACCCTAGCAAAAACGAAAAAATGGCTGACATCGAAATAAGTGTCCAAGGAATAGAAAAGCAACTGTAATCACTCAACAGAGGAAAGTCCGCTGGACCTGACGGGATACCAATTCGATTCTACACAGAGTACGCGAAAGAACTTGCCCCCCTTCTAACAGCCGTGTACCGCAAGTCTCTAGAGGAACGGAAGGTTCCAAATGATTGGAAAAGAGCACAGGTAGTCCCAGTCTTCAAGAAGGGTCGTCGAGCAGATGCGCAAAACTATAGACCTATATCTCTGACGTCGATCTGTTGTAGAATTTTGGAACATGGTTTTTGCTCGAGTATCATGTCGTTTTTGGAAACCCAGAATCACTATGTAGGAATCAACATGGATTCCGGAAACAGCGCTTTATTTGTTCATGAGACCCAGAAAATATTAGATACAGGCTCCCAGGTACATGCTATTTTTCTTGACCTCCGGAAGCCGTTCGATACAGTTCCGCACTGTCGCCTGATAAACCAAGTAAGAGCCTACGGAATATCAGACCAGCTGTGGCTGGATTGAAGAGTTTTTAGCAAACAGAACACAGCATGTTGTTATCAATGGAGAGACGTTTACAGACGTTAAAGTAACCTCTGGCGTGCCACAGGGGAGTGTTATGGGACCATTGCTTTTCACAATATATATAAATGACCTAGTAGATAGTGTCGGAAGTTCCATGCGGCTTTTTGCGGATGATGCTGTAGTATACAGAGAAGTTGCAGCATTATCAAATTGTATCGAAATGCAGGAAGATCTGCAGCGGATAGGCACTTGGTGCAGGAAGTGGCAACTGACCCTTAACATAGACAAATGTAATGTATTGCGAGTACATAGAAAGAAGGATCCTTTATTGTATGATTATATGATAGCGGAACAAACACTGGTAGCAGTTACTTCTGTAAAATATCTGGGAGTATGCGTGCGGAACGATTTGAAGTGGAATGATCATATAAAATCAATTGTTGGTAAGGCGGGTACCAGGTTGAGATTCATTGGGAGTGTCCTTAGAAAATGTAGTCCATCAACAAAGGAGGTGGCTTACAAAACACTCGTTCGACCTATACTTGAGTATTGCTCATCAGTGTGGGATCCGTACCAGATCGAGTTGACGGAGGAGATAGAGAAGATCCAAAGAAAAACGGCGCGTTTCGTCACAGGGTTATTTGGTAACCGTGATAGCGTTACGGAGATGTTTAACAAACTCAAGTGGCAGACTCTGAAAGAGAGGCGCTCTGCATCGCGGTGTAGCTTGCTCGCCAGGTTTCGAGAGGGTGCGTTTCTGGATGAGGTATCGAATATATTGCTTCCGCCTACTTATACCTCCCGAGGAGATCACGAATGTAAAATTAGAGCGATTAGAGCGCGCACGGAGGCTTTCAGACAGTCGTTCTTCCCGCGAACCATACGCGACTGGAACAGGAAAGGGAGGTAATGAGAGTGGCACGTAAAGTGCCCTCCGCCACACACCGTTGGGTGGCTTGCGGAGTATCAATGTAGATGTAGATGTAGATTAGACAGTACCGTTGATGTAACGTGTAACTCAAACCAAAACCGTTGTATTGCGGTTCATCTGTCATTTGCAACAGACCCTGTATACCGTAAAACGCTTGCAGGGCCAACTGTTGGTTAAATTTTATTTTCATTTTTTTTTTTCTCCTAGACATTTTCCCCTGCGTCAGTGATATGTGGTTCATATAGGACGTCATTCTGAGAAGTGGTCCTTTTTCTATAGCGTTTTGCAACCGAACTTTACTGTGGACAGCCTTTATAAGATACTGCTTTTACAGTGTACTTTCATTCCTTAATCATATCGTGCCCCTTTTCGTAAGAATAAACGTTTACCAGCAGGTGTCGAAACTCGAAAGCGATATGATGTGGTTAACTGAGACTGCAGTTTATAGTTCCGCGATAATACTGGACGACAGAGCCATGCATCGAGCCACGTTTACCAGCCCGAGTTCACCTGAGGCCGGCCGTTCCGTTCCGCCCCCGCACAGCGGAAAGTCCTTCTCAGCTGTACCGGGGGAATAGTGCACGATCCGCGATGTGCCGCTGAGGTCTTTGGCTCGTTCGGGTACCCGACCGAGTCCGGGTGTCAACAGGGAAACAGACAGCGCAGGAAAGGCGCGAGTGATGGCCACACGCAAGTGGATTCGCTTTTTGCATCGTGTGCACTCCTCTGACTATCGCGAAGGTTTAATGTGTGATGAAAAATTACTCGTAATATAAGATAATGGACAACACAGTAATGTATAGTACAATAGTGAACATAGTACAACCACCATCTTAATCGTTTACGCAATTCATCCTTTCCTTTTTCCGCTTCTTTCCAAGGCTTCCACCTTTCTAAACTCAGTTACGAAACTTGATCTAAAATTTTGTAGTTAGGTTTTTATTATAAAGGTACAGAGCTGGAATATCGTCTAGAAATGTTTCAACATTCTCTTCATGCCCCTTGCTTTTTATATTCTTCTTCATGTTATGTTTCTGGGTCGTTTTCCACAAACAAGACCTTTTGCAGTAAAATTTTATAAGTTTTCGACGTGGTCAGTGGTCCACTCCTTCGCCATACTGAAAGAAAATACAGAATCACGCACTTGTATAGCCAGATAATAAGGCCGGATTGGTTGTTCCGAGAATTACAGCTGATGACTACGAGGTCGTGTCTCCACTAATGTACAGGCGAACACTGCAGTCGTTCTCGAAATCGTTGGAAATATCCGTGGCCCGTCCCTAATATGAAGACAGCGTGGTATGGCCAGATTTTACACATGTTGAAGATACTCAAAACACGTCTGTAGGTTTTGCAGGGTGTAGTGCCTGTGTTAAGTTATTAGGTCTCCGTGATGGCAGTAACAGTACCCTCTTGCAACACTTGCATACTTTAATAGAGCGCTGGTAGTAGCAACCACCCGGCCTCAGGAAAATCCATTGTCCGGGAGAAGCGTGTAGCAGTGTGCATAAGAGATCTGCGGGGCAGGAGAAGACTTTCTAGATCTTGCACATATACTGCCAGAAATAAGGAGCACAGTACCCCAATGCAAGAACGAGAGACGCCCCTCCTCAACCATCAAACATTTGTCGACATGAAAGAGAAGTACTAGACCAATACCGTGTGGCTACGGTCTCCCAGCGTGACTGGATATGGAGGATGGTGTGTGCGAATGTACAACTGACACGTAGACAGACGCATGCAGTAGAAGGCATTCTTTTACTCTTAGTACCCATTCCATCTCGTGAGAGCTGCAGTGCGAAAATCGGGTCTTGTTTGTTGCTGAGTTCCTAGTTGCTGGAGAAATGTGCTACAAATGTATGGGGTGCAACTGCAACTAACATTATCAAGTTAGGGATATTACAGTCCTTATATTAAAGATTACTTTCGTTACCGATCAGGGGGAAAATGTGAAAATGTCACTAGAAAACTGTGGTCGCTCTCCATACAACAACCTGTTCTGAGCCACACCGTTGAGGAAAAGTGGTTGCACAAATATTGTCCTAATATTCACCTATGGCTGGAATGAAGTAAACACGACTCAGCTTATTTAAAAAGCAGTGACCATGTGAATCGCTCGCAGTTGTAGTTTACCGTGAAAGTTTGATAGCGTCTACAGAACTACAGCCTCTTATATGGCGACCATTGTTGCAGCTTCCTTTAACACTGCGATAGAGAAAGCCATGCCGACAGTGGTGCTCCTAAGGACAATAAAGGGCACAGCGGTGACACCACAGCGTCGTTAAAGGCGTGTCTCAGTTCTGTGTGAAGCGTCACAAGAACTTATTCACGTGTTGGGTGTCTGGCAAGAAGAATGTCGCCAGATTACAAACTTCACCATCATAGAGGCACAGACCACCGTATGATCACATTGGATGCTATTGCCTACACAATACGAGCACCTCTGCTTTTCATAACAAGTAATTTGGGCAGCAGCCGTCACGTTCACTACTTACTGCGCCCTGTGGCACTACCCTGTCTTCGAAGTTTCCTTCATGTTTCTATTCATCAAATCACTGGATGACAGCATTTTGCCCGTGCTGTCCTGATGTTCTTCAGTACATAAGATGGTTACCATATCTCCCAGTCACTGAAAACACCTGGTAATAAATTGCCGAGAGACTGGCACATCGATTCTTGCCTCCAAGACTTTAGCCGAACTCTGGCAGAATTTAAGCAATACGGAATTATGTACCAGAATCTGTCATCAAAGTTCAGTTTGGCTTGATGCCCAGCCGGTGATTTCAGTTGCTCATAGTAAAACGGTACATGGACAATAAGAAAAATGTCGATACTTCCTATCATTTGTAGTACTGGCGTTTTAATGGCCAGCAACATACAAATATGCAGATACCATTATGTTATTTGGAGCAGAAGGAAAACGGTTGCGGTGTCCAATAACACCAGAACCGGATTTGAAAGATTCCGAATTATTTCTGGATTCCGATTTCTAGTTGGATTTGGTTAAGGTGGAGATCACCCAAAAATTGTTGATAATCCAAAGAAAGTGAGCATAGAATGTTGCATGCCAAATCTAATCGTTTAACTTCCATATTAAGCGCCTTTCGCTAAGTCTATGTTACAGAGTTTCAAAATAAGCTTAAGTTTCGATCTGAACTTATTCTATAACAAACGGCTGGAAACTGGACATCGCTCCTAATTAACCTTTTCAAAGAACAAACTTGTCGGTTAACGCCGACTTCCTGCATGTCTCCTTGCTTCGTAAATTTGTCCGCTGTCATAGGAGGTGTAAGGTAAGTGTTACAAACTTTATATCTCTCAGGGCCGTTAATGGTGTTGTGCTGCCTTTGGCGAGAACTGAAAAATGGCGCCATGCCCCCCCCCCCCTTTCTCCAAATTCACCCCTCCTCCACCACCACCAGCATCCAACAGCACAACAGTGGAGATCTGCTATTATACATTTAATAATGTGACCAGATATCCCCATTTTTTTAGACAGTCCTTAGTTTTCATGCTTTGTCCTTTGCTTTAAAACCGATTGAGAAGAAAAGTCTATTTTCATAAATATCCCAAAATAATTGAAATAGGAAGAATTTGTTGAACATTTTAAACTAAACCTCAACTGAACGTACCAATGCAACGATATGTGGCATCACTAACGTGTTTGTATGAATTCTTTGCATCTACTCTTTCAGACATGTCCGAAAGAGCAGACACCAAGCGAATCCGCGGCTGTGATACATAGTATGTAATTAAAGGTGGTGGGTGAGAAAGGGAAGCAAATAATGACGTCAGCTGCATTAGAAGTTCGTGCGGAATCAGCGGCGATGAATGAAAATGTGTGCGCGACCGGGACTCGAAGAAGAGATCTCATGCTTACTTGGCGGTTGTGTTAACCATTGCGCTATCCGAGCACGGTTTCTATCGCTAATGCACGGCCTGTCTCGGCAAGTTCCCCAATCGATGCACATTCCTGCTTAGCGCCACCTATTCGCTATCTCCATGTCCTCGGTGCTCCAAAATTTTTAATTTCCTATGGAGGGGGAACTAAATGTGTATCCACTCTGAAGGTTGTTGATTAATTGCCAATCGAGTCGAATCAATTACATGAGTGAATGGCATCTGATCTTTCGGACAGAAAGAAGTGATGATTGTAAATTTATTCTTTCACAACCTATATTCTATTTATCATCTTTATCGGTTTTATGTTTATTTTGTACCACACTAGCTATTGGTTCCTGATAGCTTCTGTTCTGATTATTGATTAAAGACTATCTATGTAACGTTGTTCACTATGTTACCCAACGAAGCACGTTTCGTACTGTTAGTGTGTGAGTTTCTCTTCCATAAAAGTAGCATACATAAATTTTGTCTAATTGCTCAAGAGATCCTGACAAGTACTTAATCTCAATGCCTAGAAGTGCTTTCTATCGTTAATGCTAGCTCCACCTACTAGCCTTCGTTTATTTCTTAGGTAGATTAATCGCCACACTCACTGGACACATTTTCTATTCTAATAGGGAACGGCACCGTCACATATGCCAAAATGACATGAGATCTGTATTGTATTCAGTCCATGCGCTCACTTTCTTGAGTTTTGTACTAAAGTTTAATTTTAATGTAAGTACGCTACCAACTGAAATTTCTGTACAGTGGAATACGTAGAAGCACATTTATGTTAATAAGTACATATATGCCATCGTTAATTTTCTTGTATACTTCAATCCACAGCTTCGGTTTGGTGACGGAATTTTGATACGCCTAACGCTTAATGAAGAATTGTACAATCCGGCACTTCTGTATTTCAAAGTTGTGCCAAATCTGAATGCCTCTACCATGAGTGTATTTCTCCATCAAATAATGGAAAAGTAACTACTTATTAAGTAACTTCCGAATGCTTCTGAAAACAATTTGATGTTTCAGTTTTTCCTCTTTTCCATTTTTTCTCCTCGTTAGAAATGGTCCTAGACACTGAAAATTCGTCTTTCAGTCATAATAAGTTTCCAACACTGCTAGTCTGCAAGTTACGAAGAAGAGCTTTGTCAAGTATCGTAGGTAGATTAGTAGAGGAATTGCTGAAAGTAACTGAATGGACAACGAAAAAACGAGCAGAAGATCCAAAATGTACCAGTGTGCGATAGAAAAACTGAACACTGGTTTTAAAATCCGCATTTACAACGTGTCACAACTGGAAAATTTACATTTGCACTTTTCTGAATCATAAGAAAATAATGTAAAGGGAACATTTTTATTACTTTCTTCCGCAATGCACATTGTTCAACTATTTATCAACGTAATCTCTATGTAAATTAAGACGTTTCTCATAAGATTGTACCAGCTTGTCTATTCCGTCGTCATAGAATGTTGCTGCCTGAGATTTCATCCACACATGGACCCCTATCTGCAGTTCCCCGTGATCATCGAAACGCCGTGGTGTGAGCCAGGTTTGCAGGTGTGAGAAACAACGAAACTTGCTTCGAGGAAGGTCCGGAGTCTGCGATGGATGACCAAAGTACTCATATCCAAAATCTTCCAAGGTCCGTGGAGTCTCAACGGCTAGGTGGGGTCGTGCGTTGTTATGAACGCGTAACACGCAACTTTCCTCGACGATGTTTTTCATTATTCTTCGTAATATCTTTCACGTTTCGCAATACCTCCCATTAGTTATCGTTTCACCACTTTCGAGGAACTCTACAAGACACATGCCCTCTCTGTCTCAATACAGTGTTGCCACAACCTTGCTTGATGACAATGTTTGAAAGTGTCTGCTTGATTTCCTGAGAAAACCCGTGCGACGCTCTCCATAGACTTCTGCTTCGTCTCACAAGTCACCAACTTTATTCAAGTCTCGTCTCCTGCAATAGCACGATCGAGAAGTGGTTCACCATGTTCATTTTAGCCTTCGAGAGGATGCTGCCATGCACTACCTTCTGTGGTCTTGTAAGAGACTAGATGTTGTGTCAGAACATAAAACAACAATATTTGTTAAATTTGAGGAAACCGTAGTGAGATCTCCGAAAAATGAACGGCAGTTTTCGTGAATTTTTTTTATTGAATTTCTCCACCTGCTAAGCATGTACCGCCGGCCGCGGTGGTCTCGCGGTTCTAGGCGCGCAGTCCGGAACCGTGCGACTGCTACGGTCGCAGGTTCGAATCCTGCCTCGGGCATGGATGTGTGTGATGTCCTTAGGTTAGTTAGGTTTAAGTAGTTCTAAGTTCTAGGGGACTGATGACCACAGCAGTTGAGTCCCATAGTGCTCAGAGCCATTTGAACCATTTTTAAGCATGTACCACGCTCGCCTGACTACTTCGCATCTGCTTGTGAACATTACTGCTCGAGATGTTAAATACTTCTCGCATTTAACAGCTGGTGGGATTTTCTACTGCACGTGTCAAACATTCACAGTGAATAAAGCAGTCATCCCAAATGGCCTCAGCGAGATGCGTAATCATTCAGTAGACTCTCCTTCACCGAGATGGAGACGCTAGCAACATTCCACACCGCAGAGTACTGAAACGTAAATTGCTTTCTGAACAACCCTCATATTTCAAGTCGTAGAATAGGACAGGTGATGTCTTAATCGAAGATGAGTAGGTAGTGTTTCATTGTGCTACGGGCCAAATAGTTACAGGTTACTTTCGCTACTTGGCTCTTCTGTCGTCGCGCTTCAGGCCCTGGCGGTGGCAACAAATAGTAAAATCAATGATCGTGGCAGATATGCCGTTCGCTTCTTATCTATCAAGTGAGAAGCCACCTATCACAAACCACAACTTCCTTATCTATCGCATGATGTGTTCCTACTTCTGTCCAACATAATCCGTCTCACTCATCTCTCCACCCACCATCAGCGTAGTATTACAATGAAAGAGTTAGTCGCAGCCTACTGCTTTAGTGGGCATTAATATGAGATCACAATGTAGCCCCGGGCAGTCAGCTTGGCTGTGGTCAAAAGTATGGGAAAGTTCTCAATTTTTGCTGCATAATGAAAAGCATTTACCGAAAAACTTATGTATACACTGTATCTTATAAGGGGTGTTCAAAAGTCTATCTGCAGTGCCGTATGTTGTTAGCCGCGCGTGCCGTATGACTGTTCGCCTGCCTGGGTTACTTCCCTTCAAGTCGACTCTCCCAACAATCCACTGCTTCGTTTATGTAAGCCAGCGTCAGTAGTATCGTTGGTGTGTGTCGTTACGTGTTGTGAACGTTCAAGTTTAGTTCCTTTGTTCGTTTGTTTCGTTTTTGTCACTGTTAAAATGCTAACCACTGAAGAACGTGTGTTTTTAATCGAACAAGTGTTCAAAGCTGGCGGTAAATGCACAGACAGTTCGTCAAAAGTTTAATTCAGTTTTCCAGAAGACAAGACTCCCACATCACGATACTGCGCGAGATTTGATTAACAAATTTCGAAGTACGGGTTCAGTGACACATGCACCGAGAAGTGGCCGTCCTAACGTTTTGTCTAAGGATAAACTACTCGATATTTCCGATAAAATGTCCATGAGTCCGAACAAGTCAGTGAGAAAACTTGCCCAGGAAATCGATGTTAAAGTCGGAACAGCCCATACAGCTGTAATAAAAAAATTTTAACTTTTCCCATACAAAGTGACAGCCGTGCAAGAGCTAAAAAGCCTGATCATGGCAAGAGACTGCATAATCGTCAATGGTTCAAAAATTTTGATCAACAAAATGGAAGGGATATTCTTAATGAAACGTTTTTCACTGATGAGACGTGGTTTCATTCATCCGGGTACATGAAATCGCAAAATTCTCGTATGTGGAGTACTGCAAATTCATTGTGTATTCATGAGGAACCACTTCATTCTGTGAAAACAGGAGTTTGGATTGCAATTTCTAGACGTCGGATTGTGGGTCCTATGTTTTTCAACGAAACAATAAACGCACAACGAGACTGCAGTGATATTCTGCACCCATTCATAGGAGAACATGTGATAAGTGAAATACTGAACGGTTATTTTCAACAAGATGGTACAACCGCGCGTACAGCTGGCGTTTCAATTTCTCTGCTTGCTGATGTTTTTGGCTATCGCATAATTTCACAGGGACTGGGGCCTCCACGATCGCCTGACCTAACACCCACTGACTTTTTCTTCTGGGGTGCAGCGAAAGCAACAGTCTATAAAAACCGTCCAAAATCCATCGATGAACTGAAAACTGCAACAACCGCATTTACTGCTTCTGTTACAGAAGAAATGTTACAGCTTGTGTTTGGAAACATAATTAGATGAATTGAATTGTGTATTCAACAACAAGGGGGACACTTTCAACATTTAATGTGAAAATTTATAAGTAAAAATGCATATTCAGTAAATTAATAACTTGTGTTACACTGAGTTTCATTTCGGTATATTCACTGCTGCATACGGCACGCGCGGCTGACAATCATACAGCACTGCTTTTTGAACACCCCGTAGTATTTCCAAACCTAAGATGCAGCAGCAAAGAAAACACACACACACACACACACACACACACAGATTGTTGACCCCTGTAAGCCACTGAATGACGTAAGAACTCTGAAATTCCAGGGCTAGGAATATTGATGTTATGAGAGCGGGCTGCCATATTTGTGTTACAGCAGTCGTACAGAATCCACGTTTCTCTGGACCATGATTTAACACCAGCATTTCGTGGGCTTAGCAGTTTTTCAGTACGACAGTTAACATACAGAATAATTTTATCGTTGGTTCGGTTGAACTTGTGATATGCGTGTAGAGCCTGCTCAGAGTAATTCCACACCCAGATGAAATATGACAGCCCAATTGGCTTATGGACGTCTTACATTAGACTTACAGCATTTCTGTCGAGAGCCAGACGGACTTGTGTTAATCACGATCAGTGAAAGTCTGCACTTGATTATCTCATAGCGAGGCAGACTCCAACTCAAACATTTCAGTGGGAACACTAAATATTTTATGGACTTCGGGTTATCATGAACCGTATTGATATGAGCAAATAACATTTTGTGACTGTGAATTTAGGCACTTTAAATAAATTTGAAGTGTTACCACGTATATTCAAAGTCTATAGTGAATTTCTAACTATTCTATGTGGGTTCTAACAGTTTTGCCTCTGGTAACATACAGCGAGTAGATTTTTATTTAGAACTAACAGTGAATTTCAAAGTATTGTATGTGGAATCAGTTTTGCATCTGACAACATACAGCGACTAGATTTTCACCAATCTGCCATTCAATATGTGCACTTAACGAATAAATCGTGTTCCATATTCAACTCTAAATTTGTTGCTAAGGAGCATTATTTGCCTACAGCAACTATGACTCAATCTGAGTTTTTCTGTGATGACAGCTAATTTGAAATTTCCTATTGTAAAATCAACAGGTATGGACCCCAAAACCCATGAGGACGATATGAGACAAAGATAATTCCGCACAGTTCAATTTTATTACCATACACTTGCAGTTATTTGAAGAATATTTTCACCTAAGAATAACATTGTCTACCTTGCTAATTCTCTTGAAAAAGGCTATACGATATATCAGCAGCAATGCTCATGTTTCTTTTGCAGTGTTGTAGAATAAGTTTTGCGAATTTTGACGAACTCAATGACCGATACTAATTTCAAACTGAGAATGATTCTGAAGCTAAAATTTATTTCAGTAATGTCAATAAATAAGCTGCATGTATTTCAGTAGTTTATAGAGACAATTTTGATGTGAAAATATTAAATTTTAAGTTCCATTGTACTTGCAAAAGTGCGGTACAGCAATGAGATTTCAATCATGTACGATTGCTGCTCAACTTAAAAATTTTACCGGTAACACCAGTATCCAAACCATGTAATTTTTTTTAATCTTATGGAAAATTAAATTATGACAATAGTGCCAAGTGTGTTTGTGTTTGAATATATTGTGAAATAAAACATTTTTATTTTGCTGCGTAATTTGAATTTTCTTTCCCAGACAGACATCTTTAACTACATTAGCCTTTTACAATAACCAGTCTGCATGAGCTTTGCACTCGATAAATTGGAAAAAAATTCGTTTGGGTCACAAATATTTTATTTTTGAGATAAAGAAATTTCGTACCTATCTTGTTGCACTGCTGTCTTTGGCAACCTTTTACATTTTTATTTTGATATCTGTAAACATAGCAGAAGCATATTGCAAAAATTCTGTTTGAGTGACACAGTCTAGTAAAGTCTCATCAAAACTCCTTGTTTCTTCCTTTTTAATGCGATATATTACAGTCAAAACCCACTTTTAGTTAGATCGCGTTCTTACTAGGTAAAACTAGTTTATGCTGAGCCACTTCGTCAGAACGCGTTTTGCCGTGTTAAAACCACTTTTAATTGACTTTCGCTTTTGACCAGCAGTAAATTCTAGCTGTAACTAAGGCTATCAGTATCAACAAATTTCATATAGTATGAACGCGTTCTAACTAAACTAGACAGAACTAGTTTTCACTACATTTATTTAGGGGCAAATATTAAAATTAAGAGCAACTACATGTTGATTGAAATAAAAAACAGCATTTTTGTGTTGTGCAATGGAATATTTATTGAGAATATTGATCATTCATCTAATTCATTAAAATGGAAATGGAAATGAGCGTTTGGCGTCATTGGCCGGGAGGCCCCTCGCGGGGCAGGTCCGGCCGCCATATCGCAGGTCTTATTACATTCGGCGCCACATTGGGCAACCTGCACGCCGGATGGGGATGAAATGATGATGAACACAACACAACACCCAGTCCCTGAGCGGAGAAAATCTCCGACCCAGACGGGAATCGAACCCGGGCCCAGAGGACGGCAATCCGTCACGCTGACCACTCAGCTACTGGGGCGGACATTCATTAAAATGAACTACAGCAATACAAAAATAACCATACACTGAAGTAACATTTTAAGGAATATTACAGAGCCATATTAACAGTATTAGTTACGAAAGTAGAAACAAAATAATCATACAGTAAAAGTATATTAATTACTCATACAATCGACAAAAGTTGCTACAGTCTTAATAAAAGAGAAATGTACCAAAAAAATTTAACAATTAAATTTTGATATTTGTTATTACAAGGCAAACTGTCGTGACATTTTGACTTACAAAAGTTTCCTTCTTTCCTACAAATCACCTTTTTCAAATACATGCCTTCTTAAACACACAGTGAACAAATACTTGTCCTGATCCTAAGGCTGCCTTTTTGGCAGCAGTTCTTAATGATACCTTTGTCGCAGGCACGTCTACCAGCAGCAAGAATTTCTCTTTGGACATGTCGAGTTCGAATCTGGAGGAGAACTTTTAATTAGCTTGTTTGAAACTTGATTAGGTACTTAATAGATCTTATAAAATATATTGCAATCTAAGTATTAAAACTTAAAATATTAATTAATTACTTGAATAGTTTGCAACATTTTCAGAGCATTAAACCAGTGAAGTAATGAATATGTCTGACATTTGTCCTTAATTATTAAAATCAATTCAGAAATACATACCTGCAATAAAATTTGTTGAGTAGCCCATATTTCATTCCAATCTTGTGGAAGCCCTGTTCATCTTTCCGAAGAACAACTCCAATAATATTGGGGAGATCTGCTTTTGCTCTGTCGACGACAGGAATCGGTATAATTATATTGTCACTGACTTCTACAATTGTGTGTAGTGAATCTGAAGCCATCTTAATTCTTTTGGCCTGTTTCTTCAGGTTTTCATGAGCGTTTTCTCTAGCCATTCCTATCTGAGATTGCCGTTTCGTAATAGCTTCAGTTTCTAGATCTTCGTGACAAGCTAGAGTTATCTGTGGCTCTGCACTCGTACTAATTACGGCTTCTCAATCCTCTTGATTGGCTGCTGCTGTTGTTGGAGACTGTATACTTGTACTGGTCAAAGCTTCTGCATCTTCTTGTCTGGCTGCAACTGTAATCTGTCCATTGCTACTTGCCATGACCGCTATCTCCTCTGAGTCGTGTGATAGTTCCAGTTCATCAGGTGTCTCATTTACTGAGTCTATCGTATTAATTTTATTTAAAGCCTATTTAAGATCATCTTCATTTTGTATCTCCTTAATAACATCTAGAGGCAAACTAGATGTCATAAGCCCTACTAGTGGTTCTGTGTCAAACATAGTTTTGTAAGGTAATTGCTTGATACCAAAATGATACGCCAGATTTTTCATAAACTGTACAAAGCGAAGACCGTTTGAGCAGATGGTGGTAATGTTGTCTTGCATCCATAAAGCCAATATTTTTTTGAACATCTTAGTTGGCGCGTTCAACAGAACCTTGGCTTTGACTGTGCCTCGGTTTTTCTGTGAACCAGTTTACACTCAGGCCAAAATGCAGCCAGCTCGTTTATGACAGAATTAATGAATTCTCTGCTGTTGTCAGGGTGCAAAATACAAGGGGCACCAAATGTCAAAAATATATCTGCTAAATGATGAGCCACTTCCTCTGCCCTCTTGCTTTGCAGTACACATAACAAAACAAAATTTTGTCAAGTGGTCCTGATACACCATTCTATACTTCAATCCACGATCTTCTTGAGTTTGCATGTCGATCAGATCAACTTGGCGACTGTTCATTTCTGAATGAAGTATAGGTTTCGAATCATGCCCCCTTTTCTTCATGCTCCTTTTGCGCTGACACGTTTCACACATAGACAGATAAATGTTTATCATCTTCACTGTTATGTGTTCATATTTTCTTGAAGTTTCAACCTATCATCTGTCTCGACCTCCATGACCAACACCCTGATGAGCTGCTTCACTGCTGTCGAAAATTTCTTCGACACATAAGTAGCACATCATAGGCTCTTTTCTTGTCACTAACTTCCTGGTCTCACAAATATTAATAACCTTGAATCGATTTAATCTTCTATACTGCTTCTGTGTCTTCTTCTCAGCTGATTGTGCTTCTTCAATTTCGTCCATTAATTTAACGTAATATTATTTTGTCTTAACGTTGTAGTGGTTTTCTCTTTTGTCGTCTTCTTCAATCTGTAATGTCATTCTCAAAAATTCTTCTTTCCATCGCCTTTCTTGATTTAGATCTGCCATGATAAATACGTACAAACTGATCTGCACGTGCTTAACCCCTCTACCGTGTTGTTTGTGGTGGTGATAAGTACCCAGTGGCAGGCTATTGTCGGCCGATGCAGCGCTGCTCAAGCGGAGAGTTTTGGCGCCTAGAAGTGTTCCCGGGCGTGTACTTCTTTCCGCGCCTCTAGAGCTTATTGTAGTGGCGCGTATTTGACACGCTTATGTGCAATTGTTGTGTGGGAATGTGATTATCTAACAATTGAATACCTGACAATTCGAAGGTTTTCACAGTAGTAACGCTGATCCAGAATTAAAAATTATGTATTATTAATTTTTATATAATGAGGAAGGGTGTTAGCGGTAGATAGAAAGGAAACAAAGTTTCTTGGAGAATATTTATTAGAAATGACTCTTTGTATGGTATAGCTCAAAGCATGCACACAATCCAACATCGCACTCTTCACAATACACACGCGTTTCTCTTCTTATGTTTTTCCCATTGCCATCCACTTTGCAGCAACACTTGCCATTTTCGTGTCGGCGCCTTCTTGTTTTCACTATTTGGAATGTGTTTGGATGTTTGATCAATATCCCAATAAATATTGCATTGCACAATACAAAAATGCTGTTTTTTATTTCGATCAACA
Source organism: Schistocerca serialis cubense (assembly GCF_023864345.2). Lineage (NCBI taxonomy): Eukaryota > Metazoa > Arthropoda > Insecta > Orthoptera > Acrididae > Schistocerca > Schistocerca serialis. The sequence goes on from NC_064641.1 coordinate 424,226,239, forward strand.
CGTACTTGCTCTTAATTTTAATTTTGCCCCTACATAGATTTTGTGAAAACTAGTTCTGTCTAGTTTAGTTAGAACGCGTTCTTACTATCTGAAACTAGTTGATACTGGTAGCCTTAGTTACAGGTAGAATTTACTCCTGGTCAAAAGCGAAAGTCAGTTGAAACTAGTTTTAACAAGGCAAAACGCGTTCTGACGAAGTGGTTCAGTAAAAACTAGTTTTAACTAGTAAGAACGCGTTCTAACTAAAAACGGGTTTTGACTGTAAAATATATACTGGAAAATAAATCGCTACACAGGGAAAAATAATTAATGTATAGTAATGAAATTTTGTGAACACATTTCTCTAGGTTAACATATTTAAGGGATTAAAACTGCAATATCGCAGGTTAATGCGGTTTGTGGATGGTACTTGAGTTGTCACCCAATGACGTCCCATATTTACCCATTCGACATAGTTTAGGTGTTTGAGGAGGCCAAGCAACATGTCGACACTCTGTAGAGCATGTTGGGTTAGAACAGCATACGTGGGTGAGCGTTATCCTGCTGCAAGACACCCCCAGGAATACTGTTCATCAATTGCACAACTGGTGAAATCACCTAAATAGCGTTCACATTTGCAGTGAGGATGCTTGGGATAACCATGAGAGCGTTCCAGACCATAAAAATGGTTCAAATGGCTCTGATCACTATGGTACTTAACATCTGAGGTCATCAGTCCCGTACAAATTAGAACTACTTAAACCTAAATAACCTAAGGACATCACACACATCCATGCCCGAGGCAGGATTCGAACCTGCGACCGTAGCGGTCACGCGGTTCTAGACTGAAGCGCCTAGAACCGCTTGGCCACACCGGCTGGCCGCTCCAGACCATAACTCCAGGAGTTGGTCCAACGGGTCTAGCACATAGACAGGTTGGTTACAAGCCCTCAAGTGTCCTCCTAATCATCGTAGGGCCGTCATGTGGCACTGAGACAGAAGTAGCTTTCATCGGAAAACATAACAGACCTGCACGCTGCCATCCAATGAGCTCTCGCTTAACCCTACTGAAGTCGCAGATGGCTGTGGTTTCGGGTTAATGGAATGCGCGCAAAACAGCGTCTGGCTAGGAGCTGTCCATAAACTAACTGATTTGTGACAGCTCATTGCGTCCCAGTGGTGGGAACTGCTACTCAAATTGATGCTGAAGATGCAGTACAATGCGCCAGAGCTATAAGCCAAAAATGGCGGTCTTCCCTCTCTGTAGTGCCTCGCGGCCGTCAGGAGACCGGTCTTACTGCGACATTACATTTTCGTGGCCATCGCTGCAGCAACATTCCAGCCAAGTCTTTCTGCAGTATCGAAGAAAGAACATCCAGCTTCTTGTAGCTCTATTATGCAACCTCGCTCAAACTCAATGACATGTAGATAACGATATCTTTGTCGCCTTAAAGGCATTCTTGGTTAACTTCAATCCTCCATGTCCAATATCAAAGCAACCAAACAGTCAAGACTGTTACAGCGCGCATTTAAAGCAAATCATATTTTTCATCCTTATAGTGGTGCTACTGAAATTTAAATAGAGATCGCCTTTCACATGTATAAACACCGCTGCCAACTTAGATTTACGTCACCCAAGTATTCCTCGGTGTTGCGATTGTATTGCCAATCACTATCATCAGACATGTTTTTATTGTGTAGAATATCATACACTACTTTCTTTCTCCCTAAATTGGTGATTTCTAAAGCAAAACAATAATGAAAAGAATATAAAAAAGCTAAGTTATGATAGTTAGTTTTATGAGCTGACAGTGTCTTACTGTCACCACGCAATGACAATGAAATTATGACATTACTGGACTTAAGTATACATATTTATATTCATATGTGTGTTCTTCCTCTTTTTTTTAAAAAAAGAAATATGCTCTTGGAAACAATGCTTATAGAATGCTTTCTTTTTTTCTAAATTATCTGAATACTAAGTACCAGTGGGATAAAATTATTCTGTCCCAACCGTCAAGCCCACGATCATGGAGTTTTGGTCTGATTACGGAAAATCACTGCGTAATATTACTGCTTCTACCACCGACAACTTACGCTTGCATGCAATACTTATGATTTGCGTTTTTTCCCCCTTCTTCTTGAAAGGATTAGTGAAAGGTGTTGATGCTGAACTGAAAGGGATGCCATTGGAATACATTATTAATACACCCAATGGTGACGACAATGTATGGCTAATATTCTTACTGGCACCACGATCGTCGATGAACCTCAACGTAAATATCAGAAACTGTTATAGACGAATGCATATGTCTGTTTTGTGAATTCCCCACACAGGATACTTTTTCCTTTGCAGAAGCCAAGAAACCCTCTGGAGGCGGATATGTGTCACGAATCACTGCAGCTGGATATGGCTGTGATAAGTTTGTTGCCCCAAGTGCATTCGACGACGGAGCGCACCCCAGGCCGATCTGTCATGCTCTAGACCATATCGTCATCAGTATCAGTCTGTAACTAGCAGCAGCAGCCCTACGGCCCACTCTCTTTCAGGTCACCAGGTAAATCACATGGCTGCATTGGGCTACTCTGGTGTTGCTGGTGTTTTTTGGGACAGTATAATGCGAACTGGCACTAACAGGGCTGACAGCGGTTATCCAGATCCCGCCACCTTTGTCAGTGGCTGTGAAGTTATTTTGGAAAAACAGCTCCCGAAAATCGTCAACATCGTACCCAGCAATTATGAGTAACATGACTCCGTACGCGAGCTCACGCATCGTTCGCCCTACGTATCCCAGAGAAATCAGTGATGCTGAGAAGAAAAGATTTGACAAAATTTGGCAGAAAATTAGCGTAATATCCTGAGGTGAGTGAATTGCAGATTGGTTCAGGACTTTTACTGAGAATATTATAGAGGACCACTTTTCTGAAATGGAGGAAAGAGCCTCCGTTAAGGCACTCAGCCGTGTACGCCACCTCAATGTGTATTTGCACGTTTTTGACTCACTTAGTGTGGCTCTAATTCCATACCTCATCCAGAAGATACTGCTGCAAAAAAGCATGTATTCATGCCCAAAATAAGGACGAAGATAAATATTGATTTGCATGGGCAATTTCGGCTTACGATAGAAGGTACCCGAAAAACACACGGACATACAAATCATATGGTTACACAGGCATTATAACTTCAACGGCATCTCATTTCCTGTAAAGATCCAGGACATAACCAAATTCGAGAGGCATAACCCTGGTTATTGAGTCTGAACGTAGGTCAAAGGAAGCCAGAAGAATAAGAAGAGCCAGTTGTGCAGAAACAAGTAAAGCCCAGTGTTGTCAAACCCCTCTGCTTTTCGAAAGTAGGCGTTCATCATCCGAAACATGTAGATTTGTTGTTATTTGTTATTCTCCAAGGGCAAGAACCAACTCTACGCCGAGATCAAAATCACGTCCCTCCTGTTTGCCTCCCAACCCAGTAAAAATACCATTTTTGCTACAGATGTCCACTTATCGCAGCCATCGTGGATTTTCCGTTGCCCAATAGTGCATATTATGCTGGTTTACGTTACCGCTGTTGGTGAATGACGCTTCGTCGCTAAATAGAACGCGTGCAAAAATCTGTCATCGTCCCGTAATTTCTCTTGTGCCCAGTGGCATAACTGTACACGACGTTCAAAGTCATTGCCATGCAATTCCTGGTGCATAGAAATATGGTATGGGTGCAATCGATGTAGCATGCTCAACACCGACGTTTTTGAGATTCCCGATTCTCGCGCAGTTTGTCTGCTACTGATGTGAGGATTAGCCGTGACTGCAGCTAAAACACCTACTTGGGCATCATCATTTGTTGCAGGTCATGGTTGACGTTTCACATGTGGCTGAACACTTCCTGTTTCCTTAAATAACGAAACTATCTGGCGAACGGTCTGGACACTTGGATGATGTCGTCCAGGATACCGAGAAGCATACATAGCACACATCCGTTGGGCATTTTGATCACAATAGCCATACATCAACACGATATCGACCTATTCCGCAATTGGTAAATGGTCCATTTTAACACGGGTAATGTATCACGAAGCAAATACCGTGTGCACTGACGAAATGTTGCGTGATACCACGTTGTGAGCGTGGGGTTGATCTGAGACTCTGTTATTCTGCACAACAGATTAATCTGTGATGTATCCTTTACCCTGTGGCTCCTGCAAGATGCAATTTCCACCCCCACACTACCACAGAAGTCAGACAGACGCTCCTAACGTTCTAAAGAGAAATGCCCATAAAATTTTCAACAATAAATATCTTCTGGAGTCATCTGCTGCAAGGAAATGACACAAAAATTCCCAAAATTTCTTACATAATTAGTGGGGTACTTGGGTACTGGAGTACTGCTAGTTAGTGTAAGAAAAACATGAAACTAAGAAAGTTATTATTTATGTTGCAAAAATTCTGAGAAGTCACAATGGCACTTTTAGTTATGAATTGAACAAGTTACATCCTGGTTCTTTTCGGAATGTGAAGTTACCTCTCAAGGATAGGATTCGCTAATGAACCAGTTCACCGTGATACTACTCAAAAGTTCTCTCGCAGGTGTTTAACTATAACTCTGTCCTTTCACACCGTACAATAAGTGTGTCGGCCAACACAGTGAACAACACTTAATCGCAAGGACTCAATATAGAGAGTCGCACATTGATTCACTCTCGACAGAGGTGCTCTCCCAGTGAAGTACTGAGGAGAGACTTGTTCCTCGCTCCAAGAGCGACAACGGAACAGCACCTCTCCACGGCAGATGTGAAGTGGTATATCTTTCGGTCTCTTCCATTACTCCTTCAGCTCAAGGCGTCAGAAATATCGTCTGTCAATCAGGACTGCTCTTCTAAAACGGGAGAATCACGTTTAGTTTAAGGCGATCAATCCGGAAATCTGTAGTGTCGGCGTTTGGCGTTTGCTGTCTCCCTGTGAAAATCTCTGAAACTGGGTGCTATGTTTAAAGAATGCGTAGGCTGGCCGCTCCCACACAATTTAAAGGAATTTGCTTTTAAGTCGAACACGGGGTCATTCCTCCTTTCCCTCGGGTGAACACTGTCTGCTCCATGGGCGCTCCATGGGCGTCCACCGGCCAATGTAGATTGGTTGGGACTGGCCTCCTGGCTTGCGGTTGCCTCTCTCGAACTAAAAGCTCCTGTGACCTTCGTGTCTGGAATGTATGTGTGTACGCCAGCTTCGAGTATTTCCACCACAGTGCGCACTTGTGATTTATAAGTTATTTGCATACCGTTTACATGAATTCATACAACATTGACTTTATCTTATCGAGTTTGGGTTCGAATGAAGCATCTTGATGGGGGGGGAATATGTAAGGAATGAAGATCAGGAGACCACGACATCTTACAACATACTTATACATTTGTGACTATTACAGCGCCATCGATCACAAAGCGAAAAAAGTGGTCCAACTAAAACATTCATTTTTATTTAAGTACTACACGAATAGGTAATGAAAAATTGGGGTTCCTATTTGAAAAAACGCACTTGATATCCGTTGGACCTACGACAGCGCCATCTAATGGGCCAGCCATAGGGCCATCTGGTTTCGCCCTTCAAGATAGACAAGTTTCGTTCTTTGTAGTTTTTTCGTTTGATGGCCATTTCATGAGATATTTGGCCCAGTCACGAGGACCATGTATAGAGAGAGAAAGAGAGAGAGAGAGAGAGAGAGAGAGAGAAATGAACTGCATTATTAAGAAAATTTTCTTTTTAAAATTCAGTCTTGATTGCACCACGTATGCTACAAGAACATAGGTGGCCGGTTTCGGTCATATCACATGACCATCATCAGACCCATGACATCCTTCGAAGATGGTAGGTGGAGCACTCTTCTCAGCTGCTGTCATGTACGATCAAGACTGAATTTTAAAAGACAAATTGTTTAAAACTTATTTGATTGCTGTTCCAAAAATGTTCATTAAAATTTAACTGCATTATGACTGTTCATTACTTTTAGCGTGAATAAGTTCTATATCCCTACCCCTGACAGGATTGGTTCACAAACAATCTGTATATTCATCTTTTATGTACAAAAAACTATTGTCATAAATAAAATATTATTTCACTCTAATGTATATGTGTAATATGTCGTCTATTAAAGTAAATAATGGTTGTTGTTCATAAAAGTGTAATTTTATCACCGTATGTAAGACATCTTTCAAAGTAAAAACCGAATATTGCTGAAAATTACTGCATTTAAAAAGATATTGTTAATAAGCCATTAAAATATTTTCTTATGTCATTGTGTTTCTTTATAAAAGAACCTCTTCGGTTTGCTAGAGAGTACAAATAACTGGACTCATGAAACCGCTAAAAATCGGAGCAGTTGGAATTAATTTCTTTTAGTGAATACCTAAAACCTTATCCGTTCATTGCACAGTAAGAGTGAGTAGACTCATGCAATTGCACACAAAGAATGTTGAAATGTGTGTGAATTCCTATGGGACCAAACTGCTGAGGTCATTGGTCCCTAGACTTATACACTACTGGAAACTAACTTTCCCTAAAGTCAACACACACATCCATGCCCGAGGGAGGACTTGAACCTCCAGCGGGAGTGGTCTCACACAAGAAAGAGTTGGAATAATTTGTTATAAAGGAATGTAAATGTTCAAATATGAAGTCCCACAATTATCCTCAGGCTGGTAAGTATTTACAATGTCTGTTTACAATGTGCAATCACATCTACATTGCACACATCTTTTTCTTACAAAAATGGACGCATTTACATAACAGGCAGGTACATCGACAATTTGGCAGTCCTATCAGTTTGTAAATTGATAAAATTAATTATACTCGTCTCATTACAGAGTACAGGCCTCGAATCTTCCCTGCTGGACAAGAGTATTGTAATGCAATTGGCCAAGAGGAAAATGGGGCAAGGGAGGGAATTGAGACGAGAGGTAAAGGAAGCACAGAGAATGGGACCTTCAATATAAGAAGCACAGTTGTACCAGCTGTAAGCAAGCAATAGTGGATGCTACTGGAAACATGGTACAGAGGTATACCACTCAGATGTTAAACTTAGAGCAACATGTATAGAGCAACACGAAGGTAGAAGGAGAATTAACTGCTACGTAAGTGAAACAGGGTGCGTGTCGTGATCAGCGACTTAGAAACTGCACAGAACAGACGGTGGGCGCAAAATGGAAGAAACACTGTAGCTATGCTACTGCTATCGTTGACAGTGTGAATGGTGGAAGGATACAGTACACAAGTAACTGAGTTCTACGTTGTCACCTCAACAATACTTCCCTGCCAGACTACGCAGAGCACAGAAGGAGCTACAGCACATAGTGGGATCAGAAGACTGAAGCTTGCGGCTCTTCTTTCACATCTCAGCAGTTAAAATGATGCTGATGGAGAAATGTTACATGAGTTATTCGAGTCACAGTACCAGGAATAGCTCTAGATTATAAATATTTTACAGTACACCCATAACCAGTGAAGTGGAAAACTGCTGGGAAATGGGTGCACATAAAAACCCTTTAAGTACTGATAATTTCGGACAAAGGGAAGCATACAGTAGATTGTCAGAGGGAGTGTATTACGTTCTGCGGAAGTAGAATAGTACCGACTAGAGCACAGGAAAGCGAGGTCATGTTGTTCTAGGGGAAGGCAAATAATTCTTGAAGGGAAGTATTAACCCCACGTCCATATTTATAGAGAGTGGACACCCATTGGGTCTGCTCAGTTACTTCACCTCAAATAGTAATCTTAAATTATTACGAAAATGGGAAACTCAAGGCATTACAAAAATAGAATTGCAAAATAGCTGAATGCTGATAAATGGTACGACTTGCCATATAGCGGGAATGAAGTGCCATCTCCCAGGCATGGACACCAGTACGACTACACTCAGATAGACACATACTATATTGTATTGCGCTGCTGTCCCAGGATCACCGGGTCCCGGGTTCGATTCCAGGCAGGTGGTGATGACCACACAGTTGAGCGCCCCACAAACCAGACATTATCATCATCATCATCATCATCATCAACAACATCATCATCATCTATATTGTGATGCCCGAAGAAGCCGTTGGAAGTGCTGCCAACCCCAAACCTAACCTTTCTGAGTAATACCCTGAACTTGGACGTCCTACAATCGTTTGATCGACTTGTAGTGACACAAAAAGGACGAATCGCATCAGAGCAAATGCTCCAGTACATATAGGTGTATTATAATACAAAATGTCACAACATTATTACCGAAAGTGTTACACCTTCCAGTCCCGTAGTGGTTCCGATTGGTGTAAACAAAGGTCTGTACAGCGCTCAGAGTTACCTTTAAACCAAACTCATTTCTTAGTTTTTTAATAAAGCTATGGATGAATTATTGATTATGTATAAACTGGTTCAGAAACTTGTAAATTTATGAAAAGTTGTGAGAGTGTGTTTGTGATGGACGGTCGGGGTGGCCGAGCGGTTCAAGGCGCTACAGTCTGGAACCGCGCGACCGCTACGGTCGCAGGTTCGAATCCGGCCTCGGGCATGGATGTGTATAATGTCCTTAGGTTAGTTAGGTTTAGGTAGTTCTAAGTTATAGGGGACTGATGATCTTACAAGTTAAGTCCCATAGTGCTCAGAGTCAATTGAACCAAATTGTGTTTGCGATGACTTCGGTAAACGTCAAGACGGTAAGTACAGTGGACTGAATGTAGAATGCAATGATGTAGAATCAAGAGTAGATCCATGAGTCACAGGGCTTTGGTCCATGGGGACAGAAGAATAGATAAACTGTACAGTGTATAAGTATGCTGTCAAATATGTGTTAAGATTACTTCAGAGATACTTCAAGAAGAGAAATTCGAGGCAAATTTTCTAAAAGTGCCTCAGAATAATATTCCAATTGGATGTCAAAAAACTCTTAATGTTCTTCTCTGGTAAAGCAAGAGGAGGACGAAGAATGGTCAACAACCAGGCATAGTGCCAGTGATAGAGAAACGCTGTAGTAGTAGTAGAAAACGTGGAAGCTATTGCAACACGCTGGACAGACTGAGTGCTGAAGTGAGCAACATACCTAATGAGATCATGGTGGTAGAGGGATATAGTCATAAAGCTGATTGGGAAAAGCGTGGCAAGAAGGCTCAAATCGATCACAAGACTAACTATTCATTTACTGACATGACAGGAAATAGCATCTCAGAGGCATAGTTGCGACGTCCTGGAGTGACCAAGAGCGCTCAAGAGCTCAAAAAATTAAGGCGCATTCAATCATCCCCACAGAAGGAAAAGTCGTCAGTGTAATCCATAAGGTACATTCACCCTGACTTCCACACTTAGATCTCAGTTGTAGTTGTAGCTCAGTGTGGCAGCTAACTATAACTGGCACAGAACCTGTGACGCATTGTCTGCGATTTACTGAAATGGCTATGATCGAGGATGCCGTCAACAACTCGATCCGCTGGACTCTACTGTTAAGAGTAACTCTGCCTCCTCCTCAGTTTCGCGGATGGAAAAGCTGTGTCGCCTTCCAACACCAGGCCTCTGCAGGCCTTATTAACACTAGGAGAACCGGCATTAGCGAACGACCTAGGAGGGCCGCTACAGGTTTTTCGTCGATGAAGTTTTTCTTCTTTGTTATCAGTTTTACTTCTTAAGTTACTTCAGTACGGTGTCTTGATAGGTCAGTAGCGCATTATGCTGATAGTACAAATGTGTTGTGCTTCAGATTTCTTTAGAAAGTTTATTTACGCAAATATGAAACGTCGAAGCAAAGAAAACATTGTAAATACAAAATCAGTTTAAACTAAACTTACAAATGCTGGTAAACATGTAAATATCTGTATGACATGTACTCAGGCAAAGCCACAAATAGACCATAAACATACGTTTAATACGAAAAATTAAGAACAATGGACACAAACTGCTGCAGAAATAACGAGAAAATGACATTTTTTCTCTCTGTGACATCCTTTCAATCAAAGCCATCATCTTTGTCAAAACATTTTGCACATACCTACTGAACACTTCGAGCTCATGTACTGCATACGAATTTCTTACGCTGAACACGCAGATTTTTGGTTTTGTTCGAACTTCCTACCAGACAGGTCTTCTGTACTGGTACCTTACGTGTTTCAGTGGTCTCAGTGAATGTATGAACAGGTACTTTCCTTGAATGTACATACAGAGAGGAGAACTCTTCTGCTAATTTAAAAAGAAACATTCGGCGGCTAACTTTTTCTCCATATGAAAATGGTATCAGTTCTTTCGGACATTGGTGATCTTGCAGCTCTCGAAGAATGAAGTCACAGTGAAATCCAGAGCATTAGCTGCAGGCGTTGATTAATATCAACGGATGCAGTTGAAAATATGTGCCCCGACCGTGTCTCGAACCCGTGACCTACTTACATGGCAGACGTTCAGTCCGACTGAGTCATCGAGGACACAGAGAATAGAGCGACTGCAGGGACTTATCTCTGAAATGATACCCGTGAGTCCCACATTTCCAACTTACTGTCCACACACTACGTTTGTAGTGCCGCTGCCCACTATACCCATTACTCGCGGCAGTCAATCTACCGATTCCCGTAAGAGTTTGCGGAACGTGAGTGCATCCACACTGAAGAAGATTATTGGCCGGTAAGCCTTATCTATATGTAGATGGTATCTGTTCTTCCGGACATGTCCCCGTTGATATTTATCAACACGTATAAGCAGCTAATGGTCTGGATTTCATTGTAATTTCTTTCAACTTTTTCTCCTGTCTGTAAAGGATCAAGGCGTTGATTGGAGCAGGGTCTATGACGCTGAAAAACAAGTGCATAGGCCATCTGCGGCAGCCGAACTTGACAGTGTACGGACGGGACGTCTCGTCCAGGATGTCAACTCCAAATGTAGTGAAACTATAAAAGCCAACAGATTCAGAGTGTTCCGTCTTTATTTGTTCGTCCACTACAACTGACTGATCCATTGTTCTCGATAGAAGAACATTTTTCTTGGCCTTCCCCTGATACGAAGATTTGTATAAAATAGTACCATATAAAGATCTGGCAGTAGACTTCACTGACAGAGGAACTGCTCTTTGAGTTTTCTTCAGTGTGGCTGTTTTCTCCCGCTTCAGCTGCTCTACGACATGTTTGGCTGTGAAGAAGTAGTCAATTGTTACGTGTCTTCCTTTCGAAGTGTAAGGTAGCATGAGACATGTAACACTATGCTCTGCAACAGGTGTATTAGTGGGTCTTTCATATCGTTTACCCAAGTCAGAAATCCATTCGCTATATATTTACTACTAGCATCTGCTGTAAGCCAGAACTTCAAACCAAATTTGTTTAGTTTATTACTCATTTATTTCATTAAGTGACACCGAGCTTTGCATGGATAGAGATGCACCTGGTTTACAGTTATGGGGGCGGTTAGGTGCAAATGAATTCCACACTGGGGTAGCTGCTACGAAGCAATCGGTCTTGAGTCTTTCGGCACGAGGGTGATTGTCATTAAATCTTAAAACGTGTATGACCTCTACGAACTTATTTCTTCCCATAATGCGAGGAAAAAATGTCGGCCTCTACACTTGAGACCACTGAAGTGTCAGGAGGAAATTCTTTCCTCGGTACACTTCACGTGTGTACATTATACATATGGTAGTTTCTAATTGGGCAATATCAAGTGCCGTATGTCATACTGGATAACTTGTCCGGCTTTAATTTCTGTAAAGTTGGTTATGTTCTGTAGAATATTATTGTATATCAACATTCGCCATGCACACAATAACTGCCTGCGACTTGGCGTTACACGTTGGACCAGGAGCTTCTACCAACACGTGACGCCCTGATCTTTCAGGTGCATACCCTGGTGCAATTCGAGTCCCTAGTGATCTGTCGTATGCAGTCTCTCCACTTCCAACGCCCGGATGCTGAGATGGATGCGATTTTTTGCGTTTTTCTTTCCTTGGCTGCGAGCGAGAATTTGTGCTGCCTCTGGAATGGAACGTGTAAGCTCTGGGCTATTCGTATGTTGTTCACGGGTTCCGAATATTCATCTTCCGACTGACGATTCGCCTTGTTCTGTTTGATGGTGTTGCAATTCCGTGTCACACTTATAATCTTTGTCTCCTTTATCATTCAACTCGTCACATTCAAAAATATCTTCTCCTTCAGAAACTTTTTCCGGTAAACTACTGACGTAATTCAGAAATTCTTCATCCGAACGAAAACACTGGAACGCCATAATAATGAGGAGAAGCGCTAAACTTCTCCAGAGCACAGCTGCGTATTGACAGAGAACGGCAGCTAAAATATGTCCACTCTTCCACTAAATAAAGTAAATGTGAAGAGACAGAGGGGACGGTACCACATAAATGAAATAAAATAAACTAAGCCGATGAAAAAATCCACTGTGGCGCTTTTACAGACATGAAACGTAAAACACACCTCACCGGTCAGGATGACCGGCTGCGGTCCTTTAAGGTAAAAATGTTTATAATTCTTTAAGTTTTTTTAATAGACGTTTGTCTTTTGCAGAAATTATAAACCACCAAGGCATATTAAAATTCGTGAAAAATAAGGCCTATAAGTTAAAACGTACACTGTTAATTAAATGTTAAAGAAAGCTCACCGGTCAGATTGACCGGTGTGGTCCTTCCAATGATAATGGTCCCTGGTGAGCTGTTCAAACACCATTGTTCCAGAGAAGCACGGTAACTGCTGGGTCCCGACCTGCTGCTATGAACAGATTTCGGTATCGCGAGCCAGTATCTCACGGAGAGACCGTGAGGTACTTCTCTTTCACTAAAACCACTTCGTGTGGTTGTGTAAGCTGCGTTGCCGGTGTGCAATCCAAGACAAGTGGGCACTGGTATTCTACTGGCCATATTGCAGACTGCAGACCGGTGTGCGCAACCCCATCCGTCCTGCGGCTAGCTCGGTGTGTAGTCGTGAGGGCCTGAGTGCGCGCCGTATCACCATGGTAACTAAGAGTGTGAGAAGCGCTGTTGTAGGCGCGTACCGGAGTGGGCAGCGCCCGTCGGCCGACTGCAATGCTGACAGCTGCAAAGGAAGACAACTAGGTACTTCTGATCAGTAAATAGTGTCTTGTTAGGAAAATCTCAGTAGCATTGTGGAAATCGACAGAGCCGCACCACCACACTCCGCAGGATGCTATCGTGTCAACTGTAGGTCATGGTCACAGCCATCTATACACCTCCAAAATTTTAAAGAATGTATGCCAGTCAACACTGTCAAAAGTGTTCTCAAATATAAATGTCATAAGCGTAGGTTCGCCTTCATTCAACCAATCTTCGAAGGTAACAGTATGATCGTTAATGCCTCGTGTGTTACTGCATTTCTCCAGAACCCAGATTTATTTTCAGCAAAGTGGGTCTCCACTTGATGTTTCTTTTTCCAGTAAATAATTCGTTTTGATATTTTGCACGATTGCTTGGTAATATTCACATCTTTGAGTACTTGCTTTGTTTATAATTGGAACTGTACTATATTCATTATGATTCAGGATATTTTCTTAGTGTCATGTACTTGCACATTAGATAGAATACTATTTTCATTGCTTGTCTGCCAAGGATCTCAATAACACAGAGGAAATGATGTCTCCTACAAGAGCCTTTTTTGGACTTAGGTCTTTTAGTGCTTTCTCTAATTCTCTTTACAGTGTCGTATTGTAACGCAATTTAGTAAAATTTTAAATTTATTTCATCTGCTTTGATAGCTATTAATAAAGTGATGTCAAAACAAAAGAGAAATAACTCACCAGCAGTCATCAAACTAGCTCAGTACTCAGGGTGGTTACGGGATTATAAATAATTGATTGTCTCTCCCATGAATCATCACAGATGTTCCCCAATGTACGTAGGTCCAAAGTGTAGTTAAAACTCATGTGCGTATAACAAAAATGGTTCAAATGGCTCTGAGCACTATGCGACTTAACTTCTGAGGTCATCAGTCGCCTAGAACTTAGAACTAATTAAACCTAACTAACCTATGGACATCACACACATCCATTCCCGAGGCAGGATTCGAACCTGCGACCGTACCGGTCGCTCGGTTCCAGACTGCAGCGCCTAGAACTGCACGGCCACTCCGGCCGGCCTGCTTATAACACCCCATAATATTTCGCATGTCAGTTCTATGAGAAGTAATGAAACTCGTAACTCAAGAACGTGGTTTCCTCTCAAATACCAATATAAGATAACAAGCCTAAACTTTTGCAGATGACATCTTATACTAGAACTAGAATCCTGTGACCAGGCCTTTCTGCCTGGGATATTATCTCGCATCCCCGAGATAATCTGAATGTGAAATATATTAAATTATTCATAGGAGCTGCATAGCTTCTGGAATGTGAAAGAAAATTTAGTGTCCTAACCGGCGCACGTCTCGAAGATGTGCTGAAAGAAAATTACTAATTATTTTCTAGTATGGCGCTTAACAATGGTCAATATTCCGTTAAGTCTGCGTCTACTCAGGACAAGCACGGTTGAAGAATACACATTATACAATACTGTACACAAATCTTAAGTTACGAACAACTGTATTTTTTTCCTCGTTTTGAACTTACATAGACAATTACAGCAAGATGAACTTCAGACAATCGATCTTTTCTCTTCAAGTCCAATAACAGAAGACAAAAGAATAGAGAGTTCAGACACAGAATCTCTAATGTCCATGGAGTATATTGCAACACAATGCATTTGATTACTCTTTGGAGCACTGCGACAGCAATTCATACAATAACTATCACCACATGGCACTTATAAATCTAAAAATTCATAACCACCCTAGGAATTACGGTACAATTGCCCCCTGGGATGGCTGAGACCAAATTATTTATGCGTACCAGTCAGAGTACAGTACAGTTCGATTATATTTCCACATTTCACAACATTGTACATTTATGTTTATTAAATAAATTCCCCAAATATTATTTGCGCACAATAGTAATTAACATATGTGCTATGACCAATTCTAATGGAGGGTAACTACAATACTTCCCTACCCGTGTGCAGATGTTTTAGTCTGGGAAGGAATTAACAAATCTCACCGGAAAATGACTTGAGGTAACCGCCCTATTTAGTTTCACGGGCATGGAAAAAGCGGGAGTTAAATGCTACCCCAGGGTTTTCGGACTGTATGGCCACATTCATCCAGCGTCTCCAAAACCCCAATTTAGATTTTGCTTCAACTCAAGGACATGTTGATCAAATGCTCCCCAAGTGAACCATGTCAAAGAACACAATATGAGAAAACAGTGAAATTATGATCATATAACTAGAAATAAAAAAAGAAGTGATAAGCTGAGCACTTTGTCACTTATAGTGGAACACACACTTCGAATGATACTACTGAGGCTTGTTACCATAACACACGTGCACTCAACACACGTAATACACGTCGCCAACCGCCGACTGTCAGCTGTTGTGACGCCGGTGTGACGAAGACGCTGGTACGAAGATACTGCAGGTGATGTAGCTGCCAGGTGCCCCCCCTCCCCCCCCCCCCCTCTCGACCGCACCCACGCGCGGGCAGGCGGTAGTTGGGCGGCAGCCGCTGGCTCTCCGATCTGCTGATCAGCTGATTTGCCTCTGCTCTCGCGCCAACTCAGCATCGTGTTCGTGGCAGGCGTGTGAACATGAAATAACCCACGCTAGCATTAATTGTAACTATTTGCGTAACAGATGTTACTGGCTAGTGGGAAAAAAGAATTGTTTGTGGTCCATGCATCCGATATTCGCACATGAATGTTCGTTTTAATGTTCTGTTATGTATTTAATTTTCTGAGCAACATTTAGTCCAGTTTTCGAACACGATGTATTTTCTCTTTAATTCCTTTGAGAATTACACGGTATATTGGTTCATGACTAGCCAAGTTTCGGACTCTTAGAGTGTCCTGTAAACTCATGTAGCCACTTTACATAAATTCCAACTCTGTACTGTTGCTCACAACAAATTCGTACAGTTATATGACATTCACTCAGTCTGTCTACCTGTCACTATGGTTGTTGTCCAAAGGTAGGTACACATTTGTCCCAACTCACTACAGTGTTCACAGTGTAACACATTTTAGCTTCACATGATATTAATATTCATATTATTCCGTGAAGTCATTTTTGTTGCACAGCCGTAATCTTAATACACTAAATATCAATTTTTTTACATTAATAAAACCGATTACTATGCCAATCTTCATACTCAGATTTCAGAGTCTTTTTCTCTTTAAACTTTTAACTGATGGAAGTGCACATTGACACAGAGTTTTTCACTGTCCTTATGCGTTTGCTAGAATTTTTTCACTTTCGTAGCACAAGCTGATGATTTTGCAAATTAAATTGTTTTACATACTGTGTCTATCGAAGCACAATTCACCGTGTTGTTACATATATTGTCTTTGTCGTTGACATTACATCCCTCAGTTTTACAAGTCATGACATTAACATATAATCCACATTAGGATTTGATGTTATTTTCATAAATTTTATGTCATAGACTTCCCTCAACCTTCTGTGACGAAAGTAGACCTTTGGTTATCTGGATTACCAATCCTCAGGCAGTTACATGTGTTATTCATCACTTATCACTAATTCACACTAAACTATTTAAAATTTGAAGTTAGGAACCGTTTGCCCGAAAACCAGGTCTCATTTGCATGTGTACAATTCATGTCTTTGCGCGCATCCTTTCTTATATATCGCGTTCTGACCTTTATCCCATGCAGTTACTTTCTCTACACGAGAGCATATATGCTTTTACTCTTCAATAGTGTGCCCCGGACGCATGCAATTACATGGCTGAAGGGCACTACTGGAGCAGACAAAACTGTTACTTATATCTCAACAGTGTTCTTAAGTAATTAGAACATGCCTGTTTACATTCACAGACTGAGAAATTAATCAACAGTCACGATTACGCATTGATACATCGTATGCACTCCTGTAAGTACTTGGTCCTATCATTAAATCACATCATTCGCTCCGCGCGGAGTGGCCGCGCGGTTAGAGGCGCCATGTCACTGACTGCGCGGCCACTCCCGCCGGAGATTCGAGTCCTCCCTCGGGTATGGGTGTGTGTGTTGTTCTTTGCATAGGTTAGTTTAGGTTACTTTAAGTACTGCGTAAGTCTAGGGACCGATGACCTCTGCAGTTTGGTCCCTTAATAACTTACACGCATTTGAACATCATTCTCCTACGTACTAAAACTAGTTAATCACAAAAAATTCAAAAGAAATTATTATCCTGCTATATACACATAAAATTGAAAGCTCTCTCTTAGTTATATTTTCAATGCAATTATTTTTTGCTACTTCTACTTTGTTTCTGTGTCAGGTTCACCCTTAAGGTTCAAAATGTCTCTGAGCACTATGGGACTTAACTTCTAAGGTCATCAGTCCCCTAGAACCCAACTAACCTAAGGACGTCACACACATCCACGCCCGAGGCAGGATTCGAACCTGCGACCGTAGCGGTCGCTCGGTTCCAGACTGTAGTGCCTAGAATCGCTCGGCCACTTCGGCCGGCTTCACCCTTAAGACTGAAGGTCTTATTAATGCAATTCCCTGGAATAAAACTACAAACTATCAATGATATTTAACACATCAACATAAAACTTTATTACTTACTTAAGTGTTTTACTATTTACATTATATTTCAAGTACGAACACTACTTTTCTTAACTGTTTAGCCTTCCCTGTATGTATATTTTTAAATCATGATGTGGATATATCCCCCGTATTTTGCCTGATTCTGGTTACCCCAATACAGCAATTTCTTTATTTCCTTAGACACACCCTCGCGTTTACTCCTAGGCACGGAATAGGAAGCGTGACAGAACGTGTGGTGCGGATATACCTGCAATCATACAAATATCCTTGAATTATTCCGGGTTTTTCCTAAAATGTGCCTGCATAGTTACTCAATAATGACAAAGCTCATGCTGCTGTTCACTAGTTAAATGTTCTGACTCCCTGGCTTTTAATTGAATTTCTTGCTGTATTTTAACGATTTTTTCATCTTACTGTCTTTTTGTTTCAGGATACGCCCTCAGTGGTCATTTTCCTGTATATTAAGTACAAAGTGTCCCGTTTCTACAAGTTCGAGCCAGCGACAGTACCTATTGTGCTTTGCCACTGTTTTGATCAATGGTAATTTCAAATTCTTGGTAGGCGTTCGCAGAAGGCACAAGTCCTGAGGGGTGTCGATCATAGCGCTTTTTTCCCTCCGTATTTCCCATCCCAGGACGCAAGTTGCAGTTAAATTCTTAACAATGAGGAACGTGCATAACATCGCAGCATTTCCTATTTCTATTCCTGCCTGCACCTGAGCTTTGACATTTACGACTTTTCATTTATTGCACCCGTAATTTTAGAATTTTGAACCGGCAACATAGACAGTCATTTATTTTCGTTAATGACATTAAATAAATTCTCAGATATACCGACACAGCCCCTCCTGTGTCAGTTAAAACCGTTGCGAATACACCATTTACTTTTACATGTAACGCAGCTCGGACGATCTTGGTTTGTTGGTCAGAACATTTACGCGGTTGTGAGACAAATTCCTGCCGCAAATCCTGACCGTCATTATACCGCAGCATGGCAATCTGATTATTATCGTTTTCTAGTTTGCCTTCGCTTACATTCCTAGTGGCCGTGTGCCAAAGGCTTACATCAACCCGAGGTAGTTTGTTGGATGTTTGTCATCTGTAGCTTCTACTATTTGCACATAGTGCTGTCTATTTGTATTATTCTGTGTAGTACCCGGGTTATTAACCCATGCTGACGTCGAAGTATTTGCCGGCATGAGAATGGCTTCGACATTATGGATGGGGACTTCCTGTTCCTGTTTATTTGACGATGCCGACCAGTTAGTAGCCATATTCTGCCGCCACTGGCCACCCCCTTCTATCATACGTTTGAGCTGAAAATTACCTCCATAATTCTCCTCCTTCCTCCTTTTCCGATCCATCTTATCGCTTCTGTTCGTATGGAGAGAGCAGTTACCACTTGACATACCATGAACTCTATTTCCATTGGTTATTTCCATTGTGGTTATTGCTTGTCCCTTCACCGATATTATTTTGCTGTCGTGCATCCTCTTGTATCAAATCCAAAGAATCCAGGACGACATGAATGTCTCTAAATCATTGTCAGGTACATGTACCAATTCTCTCCGTATTGAGATAGGCACTAGGCGCTACAGTCTGGAACCGCGAGACTGCTACGGTCGCAGATTCGAATCCTGCCTGGGCATGGATGTGTGTGATGTCCTTAGGTTAGTTAGGTTTAAATAGTTCTACGTTCTAGGGGACTGATGGTCTCAGCAGTTAAGTCGCATAGTGCCATTTACACCATATGAGACAGGCAACTTGGATTCAAATATCCTAAGCACGTCACGTGTGGCTATTGGCTCTGACCAGTACCTCGTATTGTTAATGTACTTCTCCAAATATTTTCTGAGCGTTCCTAGCTTGAAATTGTACTTCTCATGGTTATATACCTGTTTTCGTAGTCTTTCTTGTATACTAACTGACAAAAACCTGGTCAAAAAATGTTGCTCGAACTGGCCAAAAGAATGACAGTTCTCTGCCACCTTTGATGCCCATAACGCGGCATATATGAGATAGCAAACAGTATGTTTTGGCTTTCCTGCCACGATGCAGGTCATACATTCTTAAAACTCTTTATGAATTTATTTTCTTCGGAAAACATCTGAAACGTTTCAGTGTAGCAAGAGTGGGTACATCATTGTGCACATCTATCGGATTATTTCTACCTGCATTCACTGCGTGTGGACTAAAAGTCACACTATTTGCTAGTGAATTTCCGTATGTGTCCCGATTTGACACATTATTTCCACTCTGCTGTACGTTAGATAAACTACTGCAGCTTGGACTAGGTGCGGCGCAGTTCACGATTCTATTATCACAGTCACCCAATGGTTTTTCGATAATCTCGGGTCTTAAAGGTTCGTGGTTTATGCTTGTACCTTCATGACTTTTATGTCCAACATGGTCAAGCATTACTAACATCACTTCAGCTTCTACCTTTCGTTCTATGTGCAAAGAATTCTCCTCGCTGCCCTTGGTTAATTGTTCGGCATCAAGAGATTCCTGTACCTCTTTGACCTCAGATACTTCTCTGGCCAAATTGTTTACATTATCTGGTAAATCTTTCAAACTTCTCTTAACTTCAGATACATCTGATTCTACCTTTCCAATTTCGATATTAACGTGTTCTAAAATACTTTGATGCCTGTCATCTAGAGCACGACTGAGTTTCTGTACTAATGCTTGTTCGCGTATGACTAACATCTCATCCACTTTAGCGATTATGTTTGTCTCAACCTTTTCAAAAAAACTCTTTCTGGCGTTGGATATCTTCCTCACGCTCTCTTTTTCTATGCTGTTCCATTATTTTCAGCTCTCTTTTTCTCTGCTGTTCCATTGTTTCCAATTTCTGTTAACAGCAATGCAAGCATATCGCTTGGATTTGCTAGCTCTGCCCGCGTTCGTTTACTTTTGGCTGCTTTCTCGCAGCTGATATCAACCGTCAACCGCGGGTACGACAGTCTCTTGTCCCCCCCAATCTTCACACGCGATTGTGAGCTCTGTTGACAAACATCAGTCTGCGATTCTACACTGTCAGGTGCGATCGTAGTTCGTTCCGTTACACCAACTACAGTATCTCATGCCAACGAACCAGGAATATTCTCCATCTGGTCGTTAGTTTCATCATTTTCAAGTACCAAACGGTTACGTCTTGTACTCGGTCTAACCATGGTGCTAACTGTTGTAAATAGCGTCTCACGCAAAAATCAGACAGTAAATAAACAACACTTTCTACACTAACAGTTACAATCGAAATTATGGAAGGCAACTGTGTGGAAAGTTTGTTATTAATTGCATGCTCCCAGGTGCTACTGACTAGCTTCAATTAGAAACCTGGTCGTGTGCATTCGATTCCTTACCTCACTGTCGATCGTGGAACAGCGTGTGTCTGCGATCACTCATCCAGATACTCAGTCAGCCTGTCGTCGATCGCGATCGTATAATACATGTAACGCAAAAGTTTTATTCATTAATTACCATTCATTATATGCTTTTATACATACATTTAATCAATGACAACAACGAAATTAGGTCTCAGGATTCCAGTTTCGATTTCGGCCCCTCGGGTAAGTGTTCAGAGCAATAAGCTGTTGGTGTATATGAACCGAGCTGTTTAAAGGCAGAACATAAACTCTGTAGTGATAACAATTATCTTTGAAAATTCAGTTACACACGCTGCAGAACACATACTACCGGCGCCAGTGTAATGTAATTTAATAAAATCTAAATTGAGATTTTTGAAGACGCTGGATGAATGTGGCCATACAGTCTGAAGACCCTAGGCAAGTTTTTAACTCCCGCTTTTTCCATGCCCGCGAACCTGAATAGAGGGGTTATCACAAATCATTTTCCGGTGAGATTTGTTAATTCCTTTCCGGACTGAAACATCTGCCACATGGGTAGGGAAGTACTGTAGTTACCCTCCCTTAGAATTAGTCAAAGCACATATGTTAATTACTACTGTGCGCAAACGATATTTGGGAAATTTATTTAATAAACATAGATGTACAAAGTTGTGAAATGCGAAAATATAATCGAACAGTACTCTGCTCTGACTGGTACGCATAAATAATTTTGTCCCAGCCATCCCACGGGGCAATTGTACTGTATTTCCTGGGGTGTCATGAATTTTAAATCTGTAAGTGCCATGTGGTGATAGTTATTGTATGAATTGCTGGCGCGGTGCTCCAGAGAGTAATCAAATGCATTGTGTTGCAATATACTCCGTGGACATTAGAGATTCCGTGTCCGACCTCTCTATTCTTTTGTCGTCTTCTTCTGTTATAGGACTTGAAGAGAAAAGAACGATTGTATGAAGATCATCTTGATGTAATTGTGTATGTAAGTGCACGTCGAAGAAAAAAATATAGTTGTTCGTAACTTAAGATGTGTATTTTTCAACCTTGCTTGTCCTGAGTAGACGTGGCCTTCTACATCTACATCTACATCTACATCCATACTCCCCAAGCCACCTGACGGTGTGTGGCGGAGGGTACCTTGAGTTTCTCTATCGGTTTTTCCTTCTATTCCAGTCTCGTATTGTTCGTGGAAAGGAGGATTGTCGGTATGCCTCTGTGTGGGCTCTAATCTCTCTGATTTTATTCTCATGGTCTCTTCGCGAGATATACGTAGGAGGGAGCAATATACTGCTTGACTCCTCCGTGAAGGTATGTTCTCGATACTTCAACAAAGCCCGTACCGAGCTACTGCAGAGTCTTCCACTGGATGTTTATCTATCATCTCCGTAACACTTTCGCGATTACTAAATGATCCTGTAACGAAGCGCGCTGCTCTCCGTTGCATCTTCTCTATCTCTTCTCTCAACCCTATCTGGTACGGATCCCACACTGGTGAGCAGTATTCAACCAGTGGGCGAACAAATGTACTGTAACCTACTTCCTTTGTTTTCGGATTGCATTTCCTTAGGATTCTTCCAATGAATCTCAGTCCGCCATCTGCTTTACCGACGATCAACTTAATATGATCATTCAATTTTAAATCGCTCCTAATGCGTACTCCCAGATAATTTATGGAATTAACTGCTTCCAGTTGCTGACCTGCTATATTGTAGCTTAATGATAAGGAATCTTTCTTTCTATGTATTCGCAGCACATTACACTTGTCTACATTGGGATTCAATTGCCATTTCGTGCACCATGCGTCAATTCGCTGCAGATCCTCCTGCATTTCAGTACAATTTTCCATTGTTACAACCTCTCGATATACCACACCATCATCTGCATAAAGTCTCAGTGAACTTCCGATGTTATCCACAAGGTCATATATGTATATTGTGAATAGCAACGGTCCTACTACACTCCCCTTCGGCACACCTGAAATCACTCTTACTTCGGAGGACTTCTCTCCATTTAGAATGAAATGTTGCGTTCTGCTATCTAGGAGCTCTTCAATCCAGTCACACAACTGGTGTGACATATGCTCTTACTTTGTTCATTAAACGACTGTGGGGAACTGTATCAAACGCCTTGCGGAAGTCAAGAAACACGGCATCTACCTGGGAACCCGTGTCTATGGCCCTCTGAGTCTCGTGGACGAATAGCGCGAGCTGGGTTTACACGATCGTCTCTTTCGAAACCCATGCTGATTCCTACAGAGAAGATTTCTAGTCTCCATAAAATTCATTATACTCGAACATAGTATGTGTTCCAAAATTGAGTTTAGAGATATAGGTCTATAGTTCTGCACATCTGTTCGACGTGCCTTCTTGAAAACGGAAATGACCTGTGCCCTTTTCCAATCCGTTGGAACGCTACGCTCTTCTAGAGACCTACGGTACACCGCTGCTAGAAGGGGGGCAAGTTCCTTCGCGTACTCTGTGTAAAATCGAACTGGTATCCCATCAGGTCCAGCGGCCTTTCCTCTTTTGAGCGATTTTAATAGTTTGTCTATCCCTGTGTCGTCGATTTCGGTATCTGCCATTTTGTCATCTGTGCGACAATCTAGAGAAGGAACTACAGTGCTGTCTTCTTCTGTGAAACAGCTTTGGAAAAAGACGTTCAGAAATTCGGCCTTTAGTCTGTCATTCTCTGTTTCAGTACCATTTTGGTCACAGAGTGACTAGACGTTTTGTTTTGATCCACCTACCGCTTTGACATAAGACCAAAATTTCTTAGGATTTTCTGCCAAGTCAGTACATAGAACTTTACTTTCGAATTCATTGAATGAATCTCGCATAGCCCTCCTCACACAACATTTCGCTTCGCGTAATATTTGTTGGTGTGCAAGGCTTTGGCTATGTTTATGTTTGCTGTGAAGTTCCCTTTGCTTCCGCAGCAGTTTTCTAACTCGGTTGTTGTACCACGGTGGCTCTTTTCCATCTCTTACGATCTTGCTTGGCACATACTCATCTAACACATATTGTAGGATGTTTTTGAACTTTGTCCACTGATCCTCAACACTATCTGTACTTGAGACAAAACTTTTGTGTTGAGCTGTCAAGTACTCTGAAATCTGCTTTTTGGTCACCTTGCTACATTTTTTAATATTTCTATTTACGGTTGAAATCATCGATCCAGTAACCGCTTTATGATCGTTGATGCCCTGTTCTGTGTTAACTGTTTCAAATAGTTCGGGTCTGTTTCTCACCAGAAGGTCTAATATGTTATCGCCGCGAATCGGTTCTCTGTTTATCTGCTCAAGGTAGTTTTCAGATAAACCACTTAAAAAATTTTCACTGAATTCTTTGTCCCTGCCACCCGTTATGAATGTTTGAGTCTCCCAGTTTATATCCGGCAAATTAAAATCTCCACTCAGAACTATAACGTGGTGGGGAAATCTACTCGAAATGTTTTCCAAATTTTCCTTCAGGTGCTCTGCCACAACTGCTGCTGAGCCATGGGGGCTATAGAGACATGCAGTTACCATGTTTAAGCCTGCTTTAACCGTGACCTTCGCCCAAATCATTTCACATTTCGGATCTCCGTCAATTTCCTTCGATACTATCGCACTTCTTATCGCTATAAACACGCCTCCCCCTTCACTGTCCAGCCTGTCTCTGCGGTATACATTCCAATCTGACTTTAGAATTACATTACTGTTTACATCTGGTTTCAGCCAACTTTCTGACCCTGGCATTGTGGGCATTGTGACCGTTTATTAATGAGAGCAGTTCTGGGACCTTTCTATAGACGCTCCTGCAGTTTGCTATTACCACATTAATATTGTTATTCCCTGTTGCGTTTCGCCTACTACTACTTTGCCGCGTCTCAGGAGGCGTCTTGTGGGGTCTAGGGAGGGAATTCTCTAACCTAAAACGCAATATTGACCATTGTTAGGCGCCATACTAGAAAATAATTAGTAACTTTCTTTCAACACATCTTCGAAACTTGCCGCAGGCTAGGACACTAAACTTTCTTCCACATTCCACGAGCTATGCAGCCGATATGAATAATTTAATATATTTCATTTTCAGATTTTCTCAAGGTTGCGAGATAATATCCCAGGCAGAAAGGCCTGGTCACAGGATTCTAGTTCTAGTATAATATTTCATCTGCAAAATCTTAGGCTTGTTATCTTATATTGGTATTTGAGACGAAACCACGATCTTGAGTTACGGGTTTCATTACTTCTCATATAACTGGCAAACGAAATATTATCGGGTGTTATAAACACATGAGTTTTAACTATACTTTGGACGTACGTACATTGGGGAATATCAGTGATGATTCAGAGAGAGACAATTAATTATTTATAATCCCGTAACCACCACGAGTACTGAGCTAGTTTGATGACTCCTGATCCGTGTCGGGATAAATTAAATTATATTACACTATTCATAGTATTATTAGAGTTACTTGTCTTTTGTTTTGACGTAACTTTATTAATAGCTATCAAAGCAGATAAAATAAATTTAGAATTTTATTAAATTACATTACAGTATCTCAGAACTCTTTCTCTACTTTTCCCTTTCTATAATACTGCCTTGAAGCTCATTTCCCTCGCACTTCTATATACGCCTTGAACCTTTCAGTTTTTCATTCATTGCTTACAGTTAGTACTGGCTTACGTACTGTGTTTATTCTAAAGCCATCTTTAATTTTCCTGTGGGCGAAATCTTTCTATCGCGTAGACGTGTATCCGTCCACTCATGCATCCTTCCACAAGCTGGTATTTGTCCTCTAACCATTCCTGTTTAGATGGTTTTCATTTTCTGTCAAACTCAATTTCTCTTTCGCCTCTTTCATTTCCTAAGTCTTACGTGATTTTCTTCCGTCAACTAAATTCAGTACTTCCTGTGTTACTCCATGATTTGTACCTGGCCTTTGTTTTTGATCCACTGTGACCTTGGTCTTCAAATGGTTCAAATGGCTCTAACCACTATGGGACTTAACATCTGAGGTGCCGGCCGTAGTGGCCGTGCGGTTAAAGGCGCTGCAGTCTGGAACCGCAAGACCGCTACGGTCGCAGGTTCGAATCCTGCCTCGGGCATGGATGTTTGTGATGTCCTTAGGTTAGTTAGGTTTAACTAGTTCTAAGTTCTAGGGGACTAATGACCTCAGCAGTTGAGTCCCATAGTGCTCAGAGCCATTTGAACCATTTGAACATCTGAGGTCATCGGTCCCCTAGACGTAGAACTACATAAACCTAAATAACCTAATGACATGACACACATGAATGCCAAAGGCAGGATTGGAACGTGCAACGGTAGCAGCAGCGTGGTTCCAGACTGAAGCGTCTAGAACTCCTCGGCCACAGCGGTCGGCCCTTGGTCTTTCAAAGCCATCCACTTGTTTTGTATTGTGTAGCTCTCTTTATACCTGGCATTGTTTTTGATCCTGTGTGGCCTTCATCTTTCAAAGCTGTCCATTTGTTTTGTATTCTGTCTCTCCTGATTCACTTAATAATTGTCTGATGCTTCTTTTGTAACAGTCAACAGTTTCTGGATCATTAAATTTATCGAGGTTCTACATCATTAATTTCCTATCTTTCTTCAATTCACTCTACGGTTCATAGCTAATAAATTATAGTTAGATAATCCATCAGCTCCCGAATAAGCGATCCAGTCTAAAATTTTCTTTTGAAATCTTTGTCATACCATTGCATTTAAATATTAGCCTTTCCAGGTTCTGTAGGCCTCTTACACCTATAGAACCTTCGTTCACGATCCTGAAACTAAGTGTTAGCGATGAATATATATATATATATATTTTGCGATAAACTCTTAAGAGGAAGTTTCCCCTTCCACCATTTCCCATATTCTATGTTCTCCTACTATTTTCCTTGTTTTTCTTTTGCTGCTATCGAATTCCAGTCGCCTATTTTCCCTAACTTTCTGAATAAATTCTTTTTCCTCATTGCACATTATTTCAATCTATTCGTCATCTACGGAGCTAGATGACATACAAACTTGTACAGCTGTGATGGGTGCTGGTTTCGCGTCCGTCTCTATTTTGTTCATAGCAGCTTACCCGTTCCTATTTTCTTAGTCATTATCAGACGTTTACCATTATCTGATTTTCTATATATAACCCTATACTCACCTGAAGAGAGATCTGGTTATTCTGCAGCTATATCTGTGCTCCTCAAGCCATCTGGTTTTGTCTGACGGAGGGCACATTGGTACCATTCGGTTTGTGAAAGGTGATAAGAAGAACGAATGTCGTTAAACACCCATATTAGTACTATTGTTATCAGACTCTTCCCAGAACGCTCTCTCTCGAAACTTGAATACTAAACCTCTCTGTGATGCGCACAGAGCGTCTATCTTGGAGCTTGTTGAGCATCTCCGTAATATGTTAAAAATCAATAGAAACAGTCTCGATCGCGTTATCAGATTTTATATTTCTTAGCAACCTGTTTCGGCCCTGTCCTCGGACCACCTCCGGTCCTCGGATCATCTCCACCACCACTATGGCTGGTGGTGGCGGCAGGCGGAGCGAGATCCGTAGACATACGGCCTGTAATAGCATCTGACTTCCATGTTTGGCCCGTCTTGGACGCTTAATTTCACCAATCTTATTTCGTATTCTAAATTCGTAATAAGCTCGCTAGATATTATCAAATTCGTTACTGCAAGAATTACGTCGCCCCATTGGTCTCTATCAGTTCGATAAATACTTTACAATATCGTTGTTATTTGCTTGCGGTTTTTAACCAGCGTTCTGTTCGTAGTACTATCTGGGCATTATTACTTATAATAAGCGATATTGATTCTGAGACGTTACTATGGATGCATCTGTTGTTTACTAATATCACTAACCTAACTACCCTATTAAGGATCTAATATTCTTAGCTCCAACTCGCAAAATATCGGTTTTGTTTTCCTGATGACGACCTTCTCCTGAGAAAATCGTGGTGGGATCCCCGAACAGCGAACTATTTTACCTCACGAATGTATTTTACCCAAGAGTGTCTTCATCATTAGGTGGTAGAGTACAACTTCGTACCCTCGGAAGAAATAGGTAAAGTTAAGGTACTCTGTACGGCCCTACTGAGCCGGACCGGCAGGCGTGTCAATCTCCTTGCCAATGGCATGTCGTCAGCACTCTGCTCTCCCGGTTACCGCAGGGTTTTCTGACCCTGTAACCATTGATAATCGTTTCAGTAGCTCCTCACCAGGTCTCAGGAGACTGAGTGCACCCCTTACCAATACTCGCACTGACGAAAAATCCCTGGCAATTCATAGAATCGAAGCCGGGTCATCATTACTTGGGAAAAATAACAGCTGTAGTTTCTCCGTACTTTTCAGTCGTTCGCAGTTCCAACATAACAATTCCACGTTAGTTAAAGTTACAAAGCCAGTTTAGCCAAAACCAGATTAGTGACTGTAACACATACACTTGTCTGGTTTCGCCACAGTTACCCCTCCGTCGCAGTGCAGACATCTGGTTTGTTGGAGCACGAGTACCACCCCACCTCGAAAAGGTCCATGGTACTTATTTTTTACCTGAACGAGTTAATAACAATTATGGTAATAAATATGGTTTCATACGTAAAACTGTTTTTACGCTCTACATATCTCTCTAGATAATCATCAGGTGCTGTAACCATACATATTTTTAGTAGTGCTGTTACGATTGCAGGGGAACCAGTCCCAAGTTTGCGCTTGGCTGCTTCACTGAGAGAATTTATACATTCATTTTTTTTGTTGATTCGATTGAACAAAAATGTGTACATTAATGGAATGGCGAAATTTAAATACGGGCTTTGCAGATATTTGTAGCCGAATATTTTGGCGGTTTTTGTATCTGGTTACGCTGTTGAATTCTGTATTGTGAACGGATTTTGTCGTGGATTTAGGGAAATTAATTTCATTCTCAGATAAAAAGTTTCCTGGAAAGTGACCACGTCCTGACGTAAACAAAACGACCAGTATTTCAACTACTATATATGCATAGACATTTCTCACACTACTTCACGCCAATATCAGAGACTGTTTCCCCTAGTCGATTTACCAATGCAGCGAGATAAAATTGTCCGTATGGCTGCGTACGTAATCCAATCTAATGTTTCGACTTACGGTCACTTACTGGTACATGTGGCGGAAATTGTTAAACAGTCATCCCTGAATAGCGGTACGTAACTTTAACCAGTAATCTGTCGCTGTAATAACTTCGTATTGCTTGTAAACATTGTCTGATCATCATTAGTACACTTTCGAGTAGGCTGTACAGCACTGAAATGAGCCTAGCAGCTCGTTTCTGAATTCTGTGTCCGCAGTTTCGAGTAGGCTGTACTGCACTGAAATTAGCCAAGCAGCTCGTTTCTGAATTCTGTGTCCGCAGCCACGACTTTTACTGAGGGCTTAAAATGCTTAAGCTACGCCTCAAAATCGGTCTCAGTAGCGCCTTGCTTGCCGTTTCCTTTATCGAGGGTATAAATTTTGCACGAACCTTTCCTACAAGCTGAAGCCTTCCGTTTGTATCTCCTACTTCCGACTTTACATGCTCGAAACGTTCCGTTACTTGTAGGTGTTTAAACATGATATATTCAAAATATTAACACTTTTATTGTAATCGCATACTTTCAGCTTCTTTATCTTTGCTGTGAGCATATCTTGCAACTATGCACAACTGTGGAAAGCTGTTATTCAATAAAGAACGTGAAAATAATGTGTAGCTCTGCATTTCCTTCAGATCATTGAGGTATAGTGTTTGGCTGGAGAAAACAAAATCGTCAGCGCATAGGTATGTAGTTTATTTCTGTTAAGGTCATTAGCGCTCTAACAACGTTTCCGACGCCACCGTAATCTAATCTCGGGTAGCAGTTGACTTGCACTTAGGAGGCTCTAATTTTAACATCACACCTGAAATGTCCCTGAAGTCTAGGGGTAAGAATGACCAATAGCGCTAAAATTACACATATATTTATAAGCAGTGGACTGGAACCTGAGGCAATGTCAAAATTATAATTTAAAAAGATACGGTAGCCTAATCAGACAAGTAGTTCCTAGCTGATGGCTATAACGTAGCTACAAATTACTTTACTCTACGTACAGGCAGTGTAAAAAGAACCACATATTGCCTTAGATTTAGCATCACAGATATCTGCTTATCGAAAAATGAACGTATGGTGTTAAAAGGCATAGAGTAGCTGTGACTGAACTACAAGTAATCGTAATAGTAGTGACCGCGAATGAGTAGTCTGAATGGGCATTTTGTACACGCAGTCTGGTGTTGTGCCCTCGTGGTAGCGGCTGGTTACGTTTAACCACCAACTGAAGCTCTTCACAGATGAATCATACATCGTACAAGGGAGTAACGTTGAACAGGTGGTGACAGATTAACGGACTACACTGAGTATTTAAATAGTAAATAGTAATAACAAAGTTGATGAGCGCAGTTTAGAAGGGCTAATTTACGTATTTTATTTATCCTAACAGCAGAATAATTATACTTGACGTGAGCATTTGAAAATTAATAACAACTAAAGAATTAGGTGGGTTACCTTCAGAAATGGCTACAGAGTACAACTATTTGCTAATTTCGTTCAATAGATCTATTTAGACTATAGATAGATTAACTGCAGCTACCCTTTAACATATTCTGAAACTGTTATCACGCAGAAATTTAAGAAAATCGAACAATAACATGCCCTTTATGATAACTGTTATCCCTGGTTCACTTTATCTTTGTGGTCCTTGTTTATTTTAGCCAAATGAAGTAATGGCAGGCTGAATGTTACTGGAGTGATGGAGTGGATGTTATTGAAATGTGCTGACCTGTGTTATTGCATCTCCCAGCTGCACCTGTGGAGGCGGCAGGCGGCTATCAGTTAGCAGCACCTTATGGTAATTTCTTACGCCCACATGCAGAGCCTCTCGCTGCGTCCCAGCGGACGTCACCTATTGTCAAGCAAATTTTTCTCAGTGCATGTACATCAGTCTGTTTGGGAATCTTGGATTCTTCATCTCGCCAATCAAATTATTTGTCAACAACTGTCGTAGGAGTTATGCATCTGCTTCTCTTCCCGCTATAAAAGACACACAAACACTAGGAGTGTCCTCCTCGTAAGATACTCCTGCTGATCTTCGGGGCTCCCTTCTTCCTTCAGTATCTACACACATCATGTCCTCAAGTCCTCAAGTCGTCAGTTCCTCAGGCGTCTTCGACTAGCACCTTTATAGTGCCAACATTGCCACGTCCTGCAGCCATAAAAACGAATTGAGTCACCTTGCGCATTTGTGGCGATTTTCTGCGTCTCTCTGCTTATGGCTCAAGGTTTCCACAGGCGAACACATTTCGAACACAGCAACGTAATAACGTTGCTTTTAAAACGACGGTGATACAATGCACCCGTTCAGATAAAAACAATTAGACAAAAAAGGAAACAATATCAGTTCCTACACCAGGTAAACAAATACTTC
The DNA here is from genome assembly GCF_023864345.2 of Schistocerca serialis cubense. NCBI lineage: Eukaryota > Metazoa > Arthropoda > Insecta > Orthoptera > Acrididae > Schistocerca > Schistocerca serialis. The sequence continues at coordinate 424,257,643 of NC_064641.1, forward strand.
GAGTATTTGCAGTAACATTCAGTTTACATATAAAAATCTTTTTAACCAAAATTCGATGCTATCTTTTCACTTTCTTCGTTCTAGACCTTCTCCCAATTCAAATTACGGTTCAATAAGAATAATGTCTTTACACTTGCGTGAATACTGAGCTTCCCAGTGTTTATACAAACAGAGACTTCTGTAGTTCATTTGTTTCAAATTTGCAGCTTGTTCCTGTTATTTCTCATGTTATATACTGAGATACTTCTTTGAAGTTTTAGAAGCATTTGCTTTACAAATTGCCTTGGAAATTCGTCAGTAAGTAAAAGCAGCATTTTTTAAGCTACTCTTCTCCTCTGCCATTTACCTGCTTACGAAATATAGTGAGAACTGTAGCTCACCAGCACAATAAGTTCTTTCTATCATAGTTTTATCTCTTCTCTTACATTCCCCTATTTGGTAAGTAGGTACCTGTAGCAAAATGTTGGGTTTTTTTAATCTGATGAATCTGCTATATTTATCTTGATGATCCACCAGCGTGGGTTTCTTATATGTGAAGCTGCTGTGTGTGTTAATAAGGGCCTCGTCTCGTCCATATTCACAGCAAAACTTGTTGTCTCCTGGCATGTGGACCCTACCGATGTAATCCTTAATGGAATCTAGGAAGTCTCTGTACACTAATTTGATCCCCACATAGTTGGGCACTATTGCATTAGCTTCTCACAACGCCGAGAATAGGGCACATAGGAAGAGAACCTGTGGTGAGATACAAATATTGCAATAAATTAGCCAATATATATGCTGGCGATGTGACTAGCAAACAATCAACCACCTCATCTACTTGGGTCGGCAATGAAAAATGCAACAAAAGCTCAATAGTTTCACAGAAGCATCTGCCGGCAGACACGTGTGACATTGTACATCACTATTTTGTAATAACTTACTACAAATGGAGAGGCAAGTTTAAAAATGACAGACTTCTAGTCTATGGTGTAGTCTCTAGAGGTATCAGTATGATACATAGCAATATGATTTTCGTACATTACTGTTGCTGTCGCTCCGTTACACATTTTCAGACAGAAATTTTCTAGATCTGATTCACTCTAACCGTAGTTCTGAATTTTTAACATTGTTTTTATGTTCTTTTAACATTAATTAAATATGAAAGACGTCATGCCATAATACTGACGGAAAAGTTTGCGAAGAATACCATAAACCTTTAGTTGCACAGCCGAAAATGTCCCTGCTTGTGAAACTGAATTTTTTGTTAGTGACTCGAAATAGTCAGACAGTTATAAGTGTGCCTGCTGATTCCAATGAGAAGAGTCATCTTACTTTTTCTAGCTAGGTAGTTTATTTTAACAAATAACTATTAATTCAACTATTAAACTAGACTAATGATCCAGTGAATACAGCGGTCATAATAAAACAAACATACACATCACACAGGGAAGTCAAGTCATGAATAAAGTACACTATCAGAGACGGCCTATATAAACTGCAGTATCTTTGATTAAAGTACTAATATCAGGAACGTATGCAAGCTGATTCTGTAAAATTAACAGGTCTATGTCTATTCACAAATAGTTTCACCCATGATTACAGTTTGTACAGTAACCATTAGAGTGTCCATTATAATTATCCGGGCTGTTATGCCGTGGTCGGTTGATGAATTCTGTGTCGATTCCCAACGTTTCGTCTCCGACTGCGGGAGACATCTTCAAGGGCGTCCGTAGCTCAATGGAAGGTCCAACACACCCACTGGCTCGCTACTGACTGCCGCTAAATTCCGTGTCCACGTGCTCCCATGCCGCGGCGTGACGTGACGTGTTTTGAAAACGTCAGTGCAGTTGGCCGCTGTCCGTCGCCGTCGATCGCCGTTGCCATCACCCAGTAGTGGGCGGGTGGTACACATCTTCGTTAACACTGGCATCCATATGCCGTTTAATTTCACACCCTCCTCCTTACGGTTGAAATTATTTGAGTGTTTAGCGAATTCGATTGCCTCCCTGTAGAGCCTTTCGTAATATCCGCTTATGGCCGCTAGTACTTGCGTCCCCTCGAAACGAATATTGTGGTTCCCCGGCTGGAAAGCATGCTCCGCAACAGCTGATCGTTCCGTTTCTCCTCTTCTGCAATTTCCCTTATGCTTTTCCAAACGTTTAGAAACAGTTCTTTTAGTGGTACCCACATAAACATCACCACAGCTGCATGGGATCCTATACACTCCAGCTTTTTCCAGTGGTTTGCGAGCGTCCTTGGCAGGCTTAAGGTATTCATGTATCTTCCTGGTGGGCTTGTAAATTACGGTAATATTCCGCTTCGTCAAGATCCTCCCTATTCTTTCCGTTACATTTTTAACAAACGGCAGGAAAACCTTAGATTTTGCAGTAGCCTGTACGTCAGTATGATTTCTGCGTGGCCGCCTCAACGCACGTTTTATTTCGACGGACGAATATCCGTTCTTCATTAGTGCATTGTGGAGATGTTCCATCTCAGCGTCGAGCAACTCAGGTTCACAAATATTTCTAGCTCTGTCCGCTAACGTCTTGATAACACCCCGCTTCTGTTGTAGGTGGTGGTTCGAATCCCGGTGCAAATAACGGTCCGTGTGCGTGGGTTTGCGGTATACTGAGTGGCCCAAACTACCATTTTCGTTTCTAAAAACAAGCACATCGAGGAAATGTAACTTGCCGTCTACCTCCTCCTCCATTGTAAACTGAATTCTCGTGTTTATACTGTTCAGATGTTCGTGGAACCGGCTTAGTTCCTCTCTACCATGTCTCCACAGCACAAACGTGTCATGCACGTATCGGAACCATACATTTGGTTTCTTGCTGGCAGTACCTAAGGCCTGTTCTTCGAATTTCTCCAATAAAGAAGTTTGCAGTTACGGGACAGGGGGCTTCCCATAGCCACGCCATCCGTTTGCTCATAAAACTGTTCATTCCACTTGACGTACGTGGTCGTCAAACAACACTTAAACAGTTCTGAAATATCGGCAGGAAAAATTCGATCCAGCTGTTCCAATATATCATTAAATGGAACCATGGTAAACAGCGATACCACATCGAAGCTGATCAATATGTCCTCCGGCTGGACCACTATGCCATTCAATCTGCTGATGAAATGTGTCGAATTCTTTATATAAGAGTCCGAACGGCCCACATGTGGTATTAGCAGCGTAGTCAAAAACTTGGCTAACGAGTAGGTGGACGAACCAATGGCACTTAGTATCGGTCTTAACGGCACATTTTCTTTATGAATTTTGAGCGATCCATAAAGCCTCGGTGGTAGCGCAATCGAATTGGGGAGACCTTTCTGTACACTCTCTTCAATTGAGGACTTTTTTATTAACCGCGACACAGTTCTGAGAACGCTGTTAGCGGGGTCCTTATTCAGCTTCCTATGTGCTTGCGGATCCAGTAGATCAGTAATTTTACTCCGATAGTCGGCCACATCCATAACCACCGTTGCGCTTCCTTTGTCAGTTGGTAGAACCAAAATACTACCGTCGTCATTCAGGAGTTTTAAAGCTCTTCTCTCACCCACAGTTATATTACTTTTCGGCGGTTTTGCTTGGCTAATATTCTTACTGTTTCTATACGGATTTCTTCAGCTGTTACAGAATCCACACTGCGAAATCCTGCATCTACACTGGCTATAATTTCTTCCGTGGGCACAAAACGCGGACGAACAGCAAAATTTTCTCCCTTGGCAAGCACAGATGTCTCATCGTCAGATAACGAACGTTTGGACAAATTGATAACGGTCCGGGAAACGTCTAAATGCCGAACAGTCTGATTAGGTAGCAAATTATCAAACTACTTCTTCTGTCTACTAGACGTTGTCAACATACGCTTCCCCATGGCATCATGCAGTAGTCTATCAATTTTATCCCAGTCACCGCTGCACAGTTTATTACTGATCGTAATATGGAGAGACATTAACTTACAGTTTGTGCTTGCCAAGTCCCGTCTCACCTCCTCGTAGTATGGCAATTGTTAACCATGAATTACCACTCACAACCTCTGTAAATGTGCAACAGAACTTAATCTTACAACATACAAAAGTAACAGGTCCTCCTAATAGTTGCTGTTGTCCTGTGGGCTTTGGTGTAATATCAAAAGTGTCACATTCTTATAAACTGGGAGCCTACTTCTTCTTCTATATCTTCTGCTGCTGCTGCGGTACGGCATGGCTGTGTGTTACGTGCGGCTGCCTCGTGCTGAATGAGCATGCTGTTGCCTCACGAGCGAGACTGGTCCCCAGCGGATGTGCCTACTGATAAGAGCGCACCAGCCAATCAGCAGCTCGTGAGGCAACAGCATGCTCATTCATCACGAGGCAGCCGCACGTAACACACAGCCATGCCGTACCGCAGCAGCAGCAGAAGATATAGAAGAAGGACCCAGTTTATAAGAATGTTGGCACTTTTGATATTACACCAAAGCCTACAGGACAACAGCAACTATTAGGAGGACCTATTATTTTTGTAGGTTGTAAGATTAATTTCATTTGCACAACTACAGAGGTTGTGAGTGGTAATTCATGGTTAACAATTGCCATTCTACGAGGAGGTGAGACATCATTAAGAGGACTTGAGAGTTATAATGAGAGAGATATTATAGCTTTTCGTACATTTTATATTGGTGTACTTCCAAGTAAGACTTATGGTACATGTATTGTGACAACAGATAAGCCAGTCTCTTTATAAGAACAGGCCTTGGGTACTGCCAGCAAGAAACCAAATGTATGATTCCGATACGTGGATGACACGTTTGTGCTGTGGAGACGTGGTAGGGAGGAACTAAGCCGGTTCCACGAACATCTGAACAGTATAAACACGAGAATTCAGTTTACAATGGAGGAGGAGGTAGATGGCAAGTTTACATTTCCTCGATGTGCTTGTTTTTAGAAACGAAAATGGTAGTTTGGGCCACTCAGTATACCGCAAACCCACGCACACGGACCGTTATTTGCACCGGGATTCGAACCACCACCTACAACAGAAGCGGGGTGTTATCAAGACGTTAGCGGACTGAGCTAGAAATATTTGTGAACCTGAGTTGCTCGACGCTGAGATGGAACATCTCCACAATGCACTAATGAAGAACGGATATTCGTCCGCCGAAATAAAACGTGCGTTGAGGCGGCCACGCAGAAATCATACTGACGTACAGGCTACTGCAAAATCTAAGGTTTTCCTGCCGTTTGTTAAAAATGTAACGGAAAGAATAGGGAGGATCTTGACGAAGCGGAATATTACCGTAATTTACAAGCCCACCAGGAAGACGTCACGCCGCGGCGTGGGAGCGCGTGGACACGGAATTTAGCGGCAGTCAGTAGCGAACCAGTGGGTGTTTTGGACCATACATTGAGCTACGGACGCCCTTGAAGATATCTCCCGCAGTCGGAGACGAAACGTTGGGAATCGACACAGAATTCATCAACCGACCACGGTATAACAGCCCGGATAATTATAATGGACATGATATTTCCGGCCGTGAAAGTCTACATTTTAGAACCATTACAGTGAATATTGCCATGATGGACCATCTCTCATGCACTGCTGTATTTATACAGGATTGGCATTACAGATGTCATAATTGGTTGTATGATTAATTACTTAGGAGACACATTACAATAAACACCTATTAATTAGTTTGCCCCCTAGATACTGTAAACTTTTATATAGACGCAGTGTTCCGAAAATTACATCTAACCTGACACAACGCCACATTGGGTTGCAGCAAGCAGTCCAAAAGTTCAATAACGGGTGTTAATTACTGCTGTGTACTGTCCCACAAAGACCTTAATTAGGACGTCCCTAGTTCAAATTTTTCGTCTCTGACAAAACAGTGAGTAAACTTTAGCAGAGGAAATGGCATATGCGAAAACAGAATATCTACAGCACGAAATTGTTTTCAAATATCTTCTTTCAGAAAAGCGGAAAACTGTGAAGTCTTAGAGACTTGTATTTGTACCAGGTAGCACCATTTCTTACCGATCTATTGACAAATAGATATTAATAAATAACTTCTCATTGTAATAAAGACCTCCCTCCTGTAATTAACATTTTACATACTTGGTTGGCTATTCAAATTTAAACATCGTAAAGCGAGCATACAAAAGTTAAATTGGTATGAAGCGTACAGCATAACTTCACATGCATAAAAATGTGGGAGTACCCTATGCATTATGCACGATGCGTAAGAAAAGATCACGCAACTGTTTCCTTATACATAGATCCGTTTCTTGTCTGTGACTACAACATGCTGTACCTCGAATAAAAAGAAGAATCGTCAACCAGTATGGGCTGTAGTTCGAATGCGGCACGATCGCGCTCTATAGGCTGCGGATTATCGTTCCTCGATATTTCTGTTGCCGTTGGTCGGCATTCCATCACTGTCGCTAGAACACGGGATATGTTGGTCAGCAAGACCACACTTAACACTAAGCAAGGCCTCCACAGCTCAGGGTGACCAGCACTCGAATGGACAAACACATAATTCACTAGCTGACAAGGGAACCTTCCCATCGCACCCTTCTCAGATTTTGTTATAAGTTGGCACAGTGGATAGGTCTTGAAAAACTGGACACAGATCAATCGAGAAAACAGGAAGAAATTGTGTGGAACAACGAAAAAATAAGCAAAATATACGAACTGAGTAGTCCATGCGCCACGTAAGCAACATTAAGAAGATTATGAGGTCAGGAGCGCCGTGGTCCCGTGGTTAGCGTGAGCAGCTCCCGAATGAGAGGTCCTTGGTTCAAGTCTTCCATAGAGTGAAAATTTTACTTTCTTTATTCTCGCAAAGTTATGATCCGTCCGTTCGTTCATTGACGTCTCTGTTCACTGTAATAAGTTTAGTGTCTGTGTTTTGCCACCGCACCGCAAAACCGTGCGATTAGTAGACGAAAAGACGTGCCTCTACAATGCACGCCGAAAACATTTGCTCGCAAAGTCATAGGTCAACCGATTCCTCCACAGGACAACACGTCTGATATATTCTATACGACACTGGTGACGGCATGTGCGTCACCTGACAGGAATATGTTGTAGACCCATCTGACTTGTACACTTGGCGAATGGGTAAAAAGATTCTTCTACCTTGCCGATTTAGGTTTTCTTATGGATGTGGTTATCACTCCCAAAAAAGTGATGAAAACATAAGAGTTTGTCACATGAACCGCAACAAATGAATGCAATTGTTTCACAGTCGCACAGTTTTCCCTGTGCTCTGTCGAAACATATGTTTTTAACGTTTTTCCGTGTGTAGACCGTCAAATCCTGCATGTATCCAAGCAAATCTGAACATTTCCTGGAATTTTGGAGAGCGAAGTTGATTATGTTTGAGTGCCTTAACTTTGATAGTAGTCTGAAAATAAAAAAATTTTCACTCCAAGTAGGTTTGAACCAAAGACCTTTCGTTTCGCAGCTGCTCACGCTAACCACGGGACCACGGGGTTCTTGATGTGATGCAGTCCTTTATGTTGCATACCTTGCGCATCGACTACTCAGTTAGTATATTTTGCTTATTTTTGTCATAGTTCCACACAACTTCTTCCTGTTTTCTCGATTGATCTGTGTTCAGTTTTTCAAGGCCTATCCACTGTGCCAACTTGTAATTAAATCTGAGGGGGGTGCGATGGGGAGGTTCCCTTGTGAGTACCACGCATAGCCCAGGTTCCTACGCTGACGTTACAAGAGTCATGCAATACCTCCTAATACAGCGATGGATATCTCTTTGCCCGGCGTAGTGCAGCAGCTCGACATGGTGTGGACTCAACTAGTCGAAAGTTGTTCGCAGAAATACTGAGCCTTGCTGCCTCTATAGTCGCCCTCAGCTCCGCAAGTGTTACCGGTGCAGGACTTGGTGCACGAACTGACCTCTCGATTCTGTTCTATAAATTTTTCATGAGATTCATGTAGAGCGATCAGGGTGACCATATCATTCACTCGAATTGTCCAGAATGTTCTTCAGATCAATCGAAAACAATGGTGGCCCGGTGACATGCGGCACAATCGTCCATAAAATTCCATCGTCCATGAATGGCTGCAAACTGTCTCTAAGTAACCGAACACAGCCATTTCCAGTCAATGATCGATTCAACTGGAAGAGAGGACCCAGCCCACACCATGTAAACACTGTCTGTACCGTCAAGGTGCCACCACCAGCTTCCTTAGTGCCTTGTTGACAGCTTGGCTCCATGGCTTCCTGGGGCCTGCGCCACACTCGAACCCGGCTATCAGCTCTTACCGACAGCAATCTGGACTCATCCAACGATATTCCATCCGACTAGGGTCACGAGCCAAGGAGAGGCGCTCCTGGCGAAGTTCCGCTGTTAGCAAACGAACTCGCTCTGTCGTCTATTGCCATAGCCTCTTAACGCCAAATTTCATCGCACTAATGGATACGCTCGGCGTACGTCCCACATTGACTTCTGCGATTATTTCGTGAAGAGTTGCTTGCCTGTTAGCATTGACAACTCTACGAAAACATCCCTGCACTCGCTCGTTAAGTGAAAGCCGTCGGCCAATGCGTTGTCTGTGGTGAAACGTGATGCCTGAAATCTGGTATTCTCGAAACATTCTTGACGCTACCGCCATCTGTAAATGTGCAAATCGCTATCCGATGACTTTTTGGTATGTCAGCCACTTTATTCCACTCTGCTATTACTTCAACATCTCCTTCCACCTATCTCTGTTCATCTGATGCCTTACCTCCTCTCTGTCCATCTCCTGCTCCAATGTCTCTCCGTCTACTCCTTCCCCCTATCTGTTCATGTCTTCCTGCTTTCTTTCTCTGTCCATCTCCCCTTCTTCCCCCTCACTGTCCATCTCCTTCTCCTCCCTTTGTGCTTACATCCCCCCCCCTTTCTGTGTTCACCTCATCCTTCTACCCTTTCATTGATCATCCCCACCTCCCACTCCTGTCTTTGTCCATGCATTTCTCTCTTCTTTCTCTGTCCATTTCCTCCTCCCCCTCTCTCTACACATTTCCCTCTCTCCTCTTTCTGTCTATATCTTTCTCCCACCTATGTGTGTCAATCTCCTCCTTTCTCTTGCTGTCTGTCCCTCTCCTCCTACTCCCTTCTCTCTCCACGTTATCACTCTCACTCCAATACGAATATGGTAGTTTGTACCCTCACAACATTTCTTCCCGGATCGTAACAAGTGTGTATACCACACTTGGTTGAAATTGTTCCAGGGGTTAAGGATGGGCTTTTTACCCATTGCTTTGCCCGTGTGCACACATGCCATATAAATTCTCCTGTATTTAACATATTTCACTCGTATTTGTCGATGTCTACATCTCTATTGAATTTCGCACTGCAATTTCATTTTCACGTAGTTCAGTTTCAGATGTCGTGTCTCCCGAGCAATGTTCTGGATGCTGACATAATTTACTCGATAAATCCACTGGTGTAATTAGCTACTGCACGCGAAAAGTGTTGCAAATAGAATTAGTAGTAAATGAGTAGTAAATAAGTCACAAATTAAAACGTCACATAGCATGCCGCTCTTCTTTACTCGTACCAGTACTTCACGTCTGTTGTATGATGACATATTTTTTTGGTCTGTTCAGCGATATGCGTGGATAGTGTATGTGGAATGTGTTCCGAATAGAATTAGTAGTAAAGAAGCAATAAATTAAAACCTTACACATGATGAGATAGTTTTTTCCCGCATCTCGGTATCCGAGGTCGTACCTCCAGAGTTACATGTCGAAGAATGACAATTTTTGTAGCTACATTTAGCGGCAGATGTGGATACTGCCTGCGAAAAATTTCGCGAATAACGTTAGTAACATCGAAGTAATATATTTCAACGACTTGCATGAAGTGGCAGTTTCCGATGCATCTCAGTGTTTATGACGTCATATCTCCTGAACACTGTGTTGTGGTTCAAATGGCTCTGAGCACTATGGAACTTAACACCTGAGGTCATCAGTCCCCTAGAACTTAGAACTACTTAAACCTAACTAACCTAAGGACATCACACACATCCATGCCCGAGGCAGGATTCAAACCTGGGACCTAGCGGTCGCGCAATTCCAGACTGAAGCGCCTAGAACCGCTCGGTCACTTTGGTCGGCTAATGTGTTGTCACAGCGATATATGAAAAATGTGTGGCGAATATAGTTATTAGCAAAGAAGTAATAAATTACAACGTCATGCTTCATGCGGCAGTATTACTGCATTAACTGCAAAAATGTAGCATTTTGTGTAGGTCGTCAGCTAAAAAAAGTTTCATAAAGGTTGTGAATATTGGTAGCAGGACACTAAGTGTTATTATTCGCAAACACTGGATGAGTGAAGTATAGGATTTCGAGCGTCGTGGACTACACTGCCTCTTCACTCGCAGCCCCACCCCTTTGCTAGATAAATCGTTGAAATCTGGTATCTGGCCCTAGGATAGAAATGAAAAAATAAAACTTTGCAGAGGGTGTGCAGCTTATACCGTATGCATCCTTTAAGAAGTTATTGTTCTAAATTCCACTCCTAAGAAGGTGAAACAGGGAATGGTAGGCATTTTGAAAATATATCACAATTAAGCCAATCCTGAAGCTAGATCTAAGAAAACTGACATTTGGTTTCTCAGTCAGAAATAAAAAATAAGTATTTGAGTGTACGGTGGATAAAAGTTTCTTCGAAAATAAAACATTATGAAAGAATAATTAACACATTTGTAAACCTCTGTTTAGGAAAGCTGGTATTTGTCGTTTCCATTAGAAATAAAAATAAGTGCTTCATTGTTTCAGGTAACTCAACCCCTAAGGGGGTAAGACAGGGGGTGAAATGTTCTGTGAAAATATTTCACGCGCCCCTTAATTCCAAAGGTTTGCAGCAGGCCGAAATTGAAGTTATAATGTTTTGAAAACCAGGAAGAGGCCTGAGTGTCTCCTCCTCTTATCGCTGCTAGGCTCAGAGGCGGTTACTGTAAACTGCAGAACTGAAGCTAGCCATCAACTACCGGCGCACTACTCACCTCGCAAGCAGGTTCCAACTTGGCCGCCTCACACCGAGCAAGCTGTTACTCGTTCCTGGTCCCACGGTCACCACTCTCGTCTCTGATCTCCGCACGAGGCACACCCTGCAAAGCTTTACCTTAAGTATTCCTACGTCTGAAGTTCCTAACGAAGACCGTATCTCAAACCTGCACATTCGCCGGACGCCTGCGCTGAATATATTGTGCCTGTTCCCTCATATGGGCGCTTAGGATGTTGGTCTTGGCCATGCGCCAGTTATCTTTGATTATCTGAGGAGTAATCTCATTATGCAGGAGGTCTTGAATGGGCTAAATGATTACAGACTGGGACCTGAGAGGTATTTCAAAAATGGTTCAAATGGTTCTAAGCACTATGAGACTTAACATCTGAGTACATCAGTCCCATAGACCTAGAACTACCCAAATCTAATTAACTTAAGGACATCATACACATCCATGCTCGAGGCAGTACTCGAACCTGCGACCGTAGCAGCAGCTCGGTTCCGGACTTAAGTGTCGAGAACCGCTCGGCCACAACGGCCGGCAGGGGTATTTCAGTATAGTACAATTCTAAATACGTAAGCTTTATTACAGGAACTATATTTAATACGTAATCGATGTACTAGTGTATTTATTTCTGACTGTATGTAATTGATTGTATTTATATGGAAAATATTGCAAATTGCTGGGTAATAGCCAAGGGAACTTTATTTAAATGTATCGATAGCAGTGACGAAATGGCAGTAGCCGTGCCGTTGTTTATCTCGCGGAGAGTCTGTCGCGTGTCGAGCGGAGAGGGAGAGAGCAGCTTGTGTCACGAAAGATTGCGGAAGCGTTTTTTGGGCCCTGCCGCAGACGTGGTGTGCAGCTGTGCTCACGTCAATGAAGACGCATTGAGCATTGCGCTCATGGTAGGAGCGGTTCCGACTGTTGCCTGTGCCATAAATATCCGTGGCTCTGGAGACGACTCGGGGTTCTCATCGAATAACAGTAGCAGCAACAACGGCAGCTCGGCATTGTCGTCGGCTACCTTCTTCGTCGTCTGCACAGCTACAAATTGTAAGACTGTTAAATGACAAAGTATAAACTTACGTTGCAATTACCTATCAACATTTCTTTCACAAAGTATGGCTAACCGGAATAATAATTTGCAATGGTTAAAACTTGTAGGGCACCAGTGTTATCACTGTCCTCAGACATTATTATCAAGCAGGGTCCCTTTTCCTTTCCACGCAATCCCCGAGTGTTGTTGGAATATGAAAATTGATTCCCTATTTGCTGACCAGTTTCAGTCTAAATTTTCTGCCTCAGTAACTGTTCAGTCTTGTACTGCATGACAGAGGATGGTTAAAGTAAAGTAAAATTTCACTGGCAATACTTATAACTAAAGACACAGCACAAATTAAGAATGCGCAATTTCATTTATTCTGTATTCAGCATAGCAGGTGACTTCTGCTGGTCTGATATGTATTTTATTGTTGTTATTTTGGCTCAAAAATTGCTCTGAGCATTATGGGACTTAACACCTTAGGTCATCAGTCCCCTAGACCTTAGAACTACTTAAACCTAACTAACCTAAGGACATCACACACGTCCATGCCCGAGGCAGGATTCGAACCTGCGACCGTAGCAGTGCCGCGGTTCCGGACCTCAGCGCCTAGAACCGCACGGCCACCGCGGCCGGCTGTTGTTATTTTAAAAGTAAAATAAGTTGCTCATTTGTTTAAAGTAAATTCAGTTCACTATTTCAATAATCAAAAGTAAACTGGTTGCTTTTTTCTAAATTTTGCATTACGTTACACTGAGGTTATTGAAAACTATTTTTTTGCATAATAAAGTTTAAGTTAAACCAGTCAATTATTAACGTTAATTTCAAAATTTAGTATTTCAGAGTAAGTTACTACAAATTCAGTGCTTTCTGATGCATTTATTTTCTCGTGAACCATTGTGTTATGTTGAAGCGTGACAACCTTCTGTTACCTCGTGAGAGACTATTGCTTATATTTCTTTGACGTTACCTTATTTAAGATTCTGCAGGCTGTGAATACAGCAATATGCAATAGCTCGGTAGGCAGTACAATTGAAGAGGAATGGACATCTCTAACAAGGGCCATCACTGGAGTAGGAAAGAAAAACATTGGCACAAAGACGGTAACTATGAAAAATTATGGGTACTAATAGATATTGATATACTTCAACTGATCAACGAAAGAAGGCAGTACAAAAATATTCAGGGAAATTCAGAAATACAGAGATACATGTCACTGAGGAATGAAATAAATAGGAAGTGCATGGAAGCTAAGACGAGATGTTTGCATGAAAAATGTGAAGAAATCGAAAGGAAACGGTTGTAGGAACGACTGACTCAATATGCACGCAAGTCAAAACAGCCGTAGTTGACGTTAAAAGCAAGGGTGGTAACAATAATAGTGCAACGGAAATTGCACAGTTAAATGCAGAGGAGAGAGCAGATAAGTGAGATAGTACATTGAAGTCGTCTGAGAGGGGGAAGATTTATCTGATGTAAAATAAAAATAAAGAGGAGTCAAAAATTGTTCGAATGACTCAGAGCACTGTGGGACTTAACATCTATGGTAATCAGTCCCCTAGAACTTAGAACTACTTAAACCTAACTAACCGAAGGACAGCACACAACACCCAGTCATCACGAGGCAGAGAAAATCCCTGACCCCGCCGGGAATCGAACCCGGGAACCCGGGCGCGGGAAGCGAGAACGAAAGAGGAGTCAGTTTAGAGATCTAATAAGGCAGTAGGGACAGATAACATTCCATCAGAATTTCTAAAATAATTCGGGAAAGTGTCAACAAAAAGACTATTAATGTTGGTGTGTAGTGTTTTTGAGTCTGGCTACGTATATTCTGAGTTTCCGAAAAATATCATCTACTCAGATCCGAAGACTGCAAGAGCTGACAAATGCGAGAATCATCTCACAGTCACCTTAACAGCTCAAGCATATAAGTTGCTGAAAAGAATAATACATAGAAGAACGGAAAAGGAAACAGACGATCCGTTAGACGACGGTCAGTTTGGCTTTAGGAATGGTAAGGCACCAGAGAGGCAATTCGGACATTGCGGTTGATGATGGAAGCAAGACTAAAGAAAAATCAAAACACTTTCATAGATATTTTCGACCTAGAAAAAGCGCTCGTCAAAACAAAATGGCACAAGATGTTCGAAATTCTGAGTGAAATAGGGGTAAGGTATAGAGAGAGACGGGTAATATACAATATGTGCAGGAAACAGGAGGAAATAAGAAGAATGGACGACCTAGAAGAACGAAGCGCTCGGATTAAGGATGGCGTAAGACAAGGATGTAGTCTTATGCCCCTACTGCTCAATCTGTACATCGAAGAAGCAATGAGGGAAATAAGAGAAAGGTTCAGGAAGAGGACTAAAATTCAAGTGAAAGGATATCAATAATAAGATTCGCTGATGACATTGCTATCCTCAGTGAAAGCAAGAATAATTACGTGATACACTGAATAGAATGTGCAGTCTAATAAGTACAGAGTATGGATTGAGAGTAAATCGAAGAAAGACGAAAGTTATGAGAAGTAGCAGAAACAAGAACAGCGAGAAACTTAACATCAGGATTGATGGTCATGCAGTAGATGAAATTAAGGAATTCTAACACCTAGGCAGCGGAACAACCAATGACAGACGGAGCAAGGTGGACATCAAAATCAGACTAGCACTGACAAAAAAGAGCATTTATGGCCAAGAAAAGTCCAGTAGTATCAAACATAGACCTTAATTTGAGGTAGTAATTTCTGAGAATTTTACTTCTGGAGCCCAGCACTGTATGTTAGTGAAACATGGACTGTGGTAAAACAGGAACAGAAGAGGGTCCATTAATTTGAGATCTGCTACTACAGACAAATGTCGAAAATTAGGTGGACTGGTAAGGTAAGGAGTGACGGGGTTCTGCGCAGAATTGAAAAGGAAAGGAATATGTGGAAAACACTGACAAGTAGAAGGGACAGGAAGATACTACATCTCTTACATTAGGGAATGGCTTTCATGGTACTGGAGAGAGCTGTAGAAGGGAAAAATTATAAAGGAAGGCTCAGATTGGAATACAATAATTGAGGACATAGGTTGCAAGTGCAACTCTGAGATGAACAGGTTAGCACAGGAGAGGAATTCGTGGCGGCCCACATCAAACCAGCTGGAAGACGGATGACCACAAAAAAAGCACTACTGGGCAACAGCCAGCTTAACCATGTAAAACCGTCGACTGCAACAAACATATAAAGATATCCACATTGGGTGGGTAAAGGAACCAACATAATCAATAAAAAAAGTGCTCCATGGACACCACATCGTGGTGGGCTCGCTATCTGACACTCCAGGCACTGGTTAAACATCTTCCTGACACGCTGATACAAGGAGGGACAGGTGAGAGAATTACGTATTTTGTGGATGGTCTTGTCGACTCCCTAATGTTCCCCAGCCACAGAGCTGTGAATATATTTAAAGACAGCTGGAACGAGAATTGTGGGCAGTCAGAACCTAATCTCTTCTTCCCGTGTACTCCTGTAGCACAGTAGGCCCTTCCGCAGCTCATAACTGAGAACGGGTTGCCTGGACTTCGACTGATTCCTAATGGGGGCCTAGTTCGCGATCACCGTGCTGCCTCTGCAAGATGTCGCAATACAGCTTAGGAACGTCAGTAAGCAGAGCGTTCATAGAAACCTCCCTCGAGTTGTGCTCACCTAACGGGTTCCTCTTCTCATGATCCCTGAACATACGACACAGGCTGTCCGCAGCCCGTGGTCGTGCGGTAGCGTTCTCGCTTCCCACGCCCGGGTTCCCGGGTTCGATTCCCGGCGGGGTCAGGGATTTTCTCTGCCTCGTGATGACTGGGTGTTGTGTGATGTCCTTAGGTTAGTTAGGTTTAAGTAGTTCTAAGTTCTAGGGGACTGATGACCATAGCTGTTAAGTCCCATAGTGCTCAGAGCCTTTTGAACCATACGACACAGGCTACTGGCAATAACGTTATCACACTCCTCACGGTATCGACAACAACGTTGAACTCCCGATGTTCAAATAAAACTTGAATTTCTCCATTTCAAACAGGACCGTTAGCGCTTGCAACTCGTGTAAGTGGCGTGTTTCTTTTCGATGACAGAGTCGGAGTCAGGATGCGCCAGAACCGGAGCGTTGCTCAATGTGATTTTCAAAGAATCAGTGGCGGCTTGTCGGCTGTCAGTCCTCGTGGGTGGTTCATTCTTCTTTCGCAAAAGTTTCAAAGGCAGCCAGACCGAGAATTTGGGGAAGAAGTTCCGAAAGTAATTGGTCACCCCAATAAAGTGGGCTACACTCTTCTTGATTTTGGATAGGGGGAAACTATAAACGGCCTTGGCCCTTGACTTGTCAGTCCTAACCCATTCTGCCTAAACTAAATGTCCATGAAATGATATGTCACATTGGGCTAAGGTAATCTTAGATGGTTTGCCAGTAAGATCCGCCATCTCAAATGCTCAAGACCACGACTTGGACGCTCCAAACGATCGTCACTATTAATGACGACAGCATCCAGACTGTTATAGATACATTTAAACTTGAGAACCCCAAACACGGAAACAAGCAATCTGGAAAGAACCACTACACCCCTTAACAGGCCAAAAGAACCAGGTTAAACACATTTAAGTTCCAGTCAGTGCAGAAAGCTGTACTGTCATCTTGGACTCTTCAGCCAAAGGGACTTGGTAGTAGGCCTGATTCAGATCAAACATAAAAAATAACGAGCACCCAAAAAGAAAAAGAACAACCGTGAAAATCGCGAAGGGAAATGGACTCCAAGACGATATTTTGATTAAGAACACGAACGTCCAGAACTGGTCGGAATCCCCCTCCATTGTTCTTCACGACAAAAAATTCTGAGGAAGAAATAAGTGAGGTAAGTGGCCATATAGCCCCCTACGTGAGCATTTTGTTGACCAACTCGTACCTGCGCCTTCATTTTGGGTGGGGACAATCACTACGGGAACTGTCTAACAGTTATCTGGTAAGACAACAAAATACGATATTCAGAACGGTTGGTAACACCTCATTCGTCAGTGAATACTTCGGGAAAGCTACTCAATATATCTATCAAGACCTTGAGCTTGACTGGCAGGCAGGTCCACTTTAGTACAAATTGGTTATCACACGATCTCACCCCCTTAGAAAGTTGACACGAACAGAATTTCACTTCGGGGCGAAATCTGAAATAAAATCGGTGGCATGCATAATGTTGCGCGAACACAGTACGATGAACATAATCGCTTCTCAGTAAAAGGTTAGTGGTGAGTCATTTTGGCACAAAAACTTCCACTCACCCGCACACGACTAATGAGAGGAAGAGTTTGACGATTAACCGCCCTACAACATATGCCTACGGGTTTTTAATTGGGGAGGTTACAAATATGCCGGCATCTGGAACACCACCGACGACTCATTTTCTAAACTTTACCACCCGAGTTTGAGAAAGCACACAAGGGCACTTGATTAACGTAAGAGCACACGAAAGAAACTGTTAGTCACTGCTTGAAGTTCATTACAGTGACACGACAATACCGAACCGGTAACACCCCGGGCTATCTTCTGGTGTCAGCTGTTAGGACGTTCCACCGGACTCGCATCGGTGAGCAAAATGTTGCTGCTGACCACAATTATAGCAACGACGTTTAACGGGCGGCACGTTATTAGCGGAACGCTCTCCTGGAGTGGGGTTGGCAGAAGCTTGAGATGGCACCCTCTCACAGACTCTCCTTTCGTCGACTTGTTTAACCCTCTCCACAAGAGTAACCAGATGATTCACGTCGCAATAAGTCACAGGCCCTCAGCAAATAGAACCCTGTAACGATCCTCTGGCTTAATACCTTGATGATAGTAATAACAACCTCATCCTCAGGGGACATCTGCAGATCAAAAGCTTTGGCTGCCCTACGTACTTCAAGAATGTAGTGAACTAGATCCTCATCCCCCTTCAGCAATCGAAATAAATAATATTTGACTAGGCCATTGTTTACTCTAATGGACAAACGCTCCTTCGTAATCTGCACACACAGTTCTTTTAATGAGCCCTGGTATATAAAATCGTCTCGACCATTTCGGCCGAGGGCTCCTGACACACATAACAAAACAGTTGGAAAATGTTTCCGACGACATCTCGAAAACCATTACCCGTTCCTCAAGTGTAATGGAATCCAATGAAAAAAATTAACCAACTCCTATTGCGTGTCTAGAGCGAAGCCTTCTCTGCCATCCAACACACTCAGAAAAGGACTGGGCAAATTAGAAAATCCGGCAAGAGATTTCTCAATATCACCAGTTCTGGGCGACATGAAGAACTCCAGATGTTCGGTAACTTCATTTTCCCCGATCGCTCTCCACTCTAAGGGGCTCAAACCAATGTGTGAACTGACCATCCTGTTCAGTCTCAGGTCGCTAACCTTCAGCCCGCCTTAACCAATGCGCAATTTGCCCCTGCATTCGATACAGTTTGGCATGAGATGGAAGAAACACTGCTTTTTAGGCACTGAAGTGTTTTCTGAATCTCAGAGAGGTAAGTGCCACATTATTGAAGAGCAACACTTCTGCTCAATCTGGACTGACTCTCTCACTTCCAAGTGAAGTCACACCGATAGTTTGCGTGATTCCACGCATGGGATACTCACACTTTGGCTGTTTCTTTCTTAAACAGCCCACACCAAACGTGACTAGACTTCAGATGGAACGAAACGCACCTAGAACCCAAATTTCAGACCAACAGAAACTGTGTCTAAATAGGAAAGATACAAAACTGAGTATTAAACTGTAACTAAATGTACTAGGACGAATGGTGCTCAGTAGATCTCAATCCATATCTCAGAGTCAACCACGCTCTTCTACAAGAATGGGATGCAGTACCCGCATCAGGATGCCTATGGTAGGACTGACAGGGCCAAAGGGACACTGGATATAATTCCTGTTGTAACCTTTCACTTTATTTTAACAGAAAACACTATGTTAGAGTTATTAATCATCTGCTGGAATAAACCTACGGTGGTATTGACTACTGGCGAACACAATAATTTACAATCATAAAACTGTACCACACAGAACGAATACAATAATAACAGCTGAAGCAGTAGAATAAAATAACTAAAGCTTCTTTCATGAAAGAAATTTTTAAGATTTACAATCGAAAATAAAGTATACTACGCTAATAAGCACCATACAATACTGCTGGATAGCAGAGGTGCACAAGAAACGCAGCAGAAATAATCAAACGAAACTAATGTTAAGCGTTGAGTCCTGAATGATACAAATAACCAATGGGAACCTTCATAAAATTAACCGATTTTAAATCTACTAGTGTTTCTGCACTTCAGACACCAGCACCGCATATCAGAAATGAGATTAATAATGATTCCGTTGGCCAAGTCACACTTGCAGAAACACATGTAAGTAAATAAATGTAGTAAATACTCAACTGGTAAATTAGCTGGTTTACATGAGCTGAAAAAAAAAACTGAAACGAGGGCTGCAGTACGAGTGTAGTGATTAAGACACGAATAATTGCATGGACGTGTTATACAGCAATGTCTTGGCAATGCGTAGTAGGCTCGAAAAGATTAAGTAGAGCAGGACCACCTGAATACTGGTGGTCATTCGGTCGGGCGTGGACTTGCCTCCTCTATCGGAAACTGCCGCTGCTCTATTAACCAGGCAAATTTCACCAAAGTCCCACCAAAATAAAGGCAGATGGTTGCCTAATTAACAGAGAAATACAGAATTTAGCATAGGAATTGGGCCAGGCCTCTACTATAGACTGAACGCCGCGGTAGGGCAGTCAAAATTACAACACGAAAAACGAATAAATAAGTTTTCAGTGAATTAACGGAGTCAAATCAATGAAACTTGTAAGGCGGCTGCAATCTAAACACAGTTCTTAATACAGTTGCTGTGCAGGAAGTTCGACTGCCAACCACAAGCTGTACTAAAGTCGTGCCATGTAGGCGATGGGCAGGCAAGTAACAATCCCGCGAAGCGGGTTACTAAACCCCAATATAACGCGTTCGGTTGGCTAACGAACACCTGACTAACAACAGGCAGAACATAACCTTTAGAATAAAATTACAGCAACGTATAAGATCGTATTAACAAACGCAAAATAAAGTCCTGATTAAATGAGACATAATAATTAAGATTGAGAGGCCCACCCTAACAAACAATAAAAACGAAATTATTCAATAAGATTATGTACGAAATAGTGCTCTCCAGTAATAGTACATGCATTACGTTGCACTCGACATGAACCGACTTAACATATAACACCGCACAGATACAAATACGTCACCATACAACAGCCATCGAGGAAGATGAGACAGAACTTCACAAATAACATCCAGATTGGAGCATTAAATGAATATGCGAATACAGTAGTTTTATACGAGTACACACACAACTTCCCTCAATAGCGACCGAAGCAGGATCAATAGCCAAAAGTCTGATGTGCCGGACATGAACCTGGTACAACCGGCAAGAAAACTCCCTAACTAAACAGTCACAGCACTGTACAAGAAATGGCAATCGCAGGTATGGTTACTATCGATTCTCGGCTCGCTCGTATCCGATAACCCAAATCGGAAGCTTACCAGACATATCCGTAAATGATCCAGGAAGGAGAGCGTGAACCCGACAGCCCAACACAGAGGCCGTCCGCCTCCAGGTCCAATCGGTCGCTGAATCACACAACACGCTCATTCCCTTACGCGCCCCGTAAGTCCAAAGGTTTGTAGCAGGCCGCAATTGAGGTTATAATGTTTTGCAAACCAGGAACTGGTCTGAGTGGCTCTTCTTGGTATCGATGCTAGTCTCAAAGTCGGTGACTGTTAACTGCCGAAACTGTGCTACCCATCAACTCTCCTGGCCGCCAGGTTCCATCTAGACCGTCTCACTCCGAGCGATCTGTTTCACGTTTCCGGTCTCAATGCCACACCCGTCACCTCCGACCTCCGCGCGAACCACGCCGACCTAAGGCTCTGCTGTAGACCGTGGGGCAACTGTTCTACGTCATCTTTTGAAACGAGTCCTGGTTCTGTGTATAGCATCTCATCTGACCTGCCTCAACGGCCGGCCGCGGTTGGCGAGCGGTTCTAGGTGCTTCAGTCTGGAACCGCACGACTGCTAAGGTCGCAGGTTCGAATCCTGCCTCGAGCATGGATGTTTGTGATGTCCTTAGTTTAGTTAGGTTCTAGGGGACTGATGACCTCAGAAGTTAAGTCCCATAGTGCTCAAAGCTATTTGAACCATTGAACCTGCCTCAATGGTATGAGGGTAACAACAGTTACGTCTGATTGGTACAGCCGGTAACTGGGACAGCTGTCGTTACATTTCCGACTCGTTGTAGCCAGTGGCTGTGTCGTATCTTAAAAGTCGCCGATGCGTTATATTGCAACAGTTTAACGCAAGACTACTTGTTTCCCGCGCTCTTCTGACTTACAGTGTCTTCGACTGTTGATATGAGCAACACTTTCTACAGATCCCTCAGCCGGTGAAAACATCTTGTGATCGGTTGTCGAGATACTGGCATGCCAACGTTCGACGGTAATTACAGTTGAGGAATTCTGACCTAGAATTCAAACAGCGTGAAGTGACGTACACTTGTTTTTCATCCGAGTTGATATCAACTCGATACACATAATTCTTTGATTATTTTGTTCTTTTTCATTATCAACAGCGTCGCTGGTTTTGTGTGGCCTACCACAACTCGTGTGCCAACGTACTGATTTCAAAGTACCGCTTACACCCAACGTCCTCAGTTATTTTTGGGATATATTCCAGTATATGTGTTGTCCAGCAGCTTATACTTTGCAGAGCTTTCTCTGATGCCTTAACACATGTTCTCTTTCCCTGCCCTTTTGTCTTGTGATTGTTCTGAGTATATTCATTACCTCACCGATTCTGCGAAGAAGCTATGCTGAAAGACGTGGCAGATCTCTATGCTAAATTTCGCACCCTAAAGCCCCTATAAATATATACTTGACATACTGCATATGCACGACAAGTAAAATGTAGTTATTTGCTGTCCTTCATAGCGTTGAAATTTTAGTGACCAGTAGAATAATAAAATTAACCTGAGAAACTGAGGGTATATCACCAAACTATGAAAGTGTAAGGTACAAACCGCCACACCCGGCTCTTTAACTAATCGAACTTTCATGTATAAAATAGCTCAACCGGCTGATTGCTTACAAATGAGATAGTGTGTTTAATATCTGACGTTAACCACGTAAACAGTTTACTTGGATCAGTATAGTCTGGGGAATTTTCACTCCATTTTATGAAGAGCTAGTTTATCACGCGTTTCCATGTTTACGGTGTCGTACCTACTGACCTGGGGCCCACGAGAGATACTGGCCACGCAATGAACTTGTGATGTCATTCTAATTGCCTATCCCAACATTAATCACGGACACTCGGCTACGTCCGCTGCCACCCGGGGTATCAGGATGTGAAAGAAAAGTTACACTCTAAAGCCATTAACTTTATTATGTGTTACCGAGAGTTTGGCTTTATTTGAACGCAAGGCTACGAAATATTAAACTGGTGTGAAATAGTAATTCGCGCCCGCCGGAAACGGTCACCGCTACTTGTAACATCTTTATTGTCACGACAAGCTGTAAAAACAAATCTGCCGAATGGACTGTAGACCAAATGTCTACGGAAGAAAGTGTGGTCTCTGTAAGAGCGCCGAAGCTACAAACTCGCCGCTAGAGGCACATGTGCGCTAACCCATACGACGACAATGTGAGCACATGCACGCGTCGACCGTCCACTGCACTCAGTAGTGTTGAAAACAGAGGAATCTGGTTTTGAAATGAAGAGAAAAAGGGTTTTGTGCTTTTCCGTATAGTGGAATAACGCACAGAACGGAAATTCATTCCAGAACGACGCAGCTCTACAGAGGGGCACTGCATTCTGTTTCCAGGATCCGGGTGCGGCACAAGCGATCCAAGGTATGTCGGATGTCACTGGCCACGATCTGGAAAGCCACTCCACATTACAGACGCCATTGACCAGCATTACTCGTATTTCACATTGTCTTTGTTTTCAGGGTGTACTAAGCAATGCATGCATGTTTGGAGGAACACACGCGGCTACCGTCCACAGCTGTATGAAACAGAAGAAATGTAATATCAGTTGCGAATACGATTAGATTTCAGCTGCGCAATTTATTAGTGACAGCGAAAATTTGTGCCGACTCAAGACTACTTATCCAGCTTCACGCGGGCGGTCGCCTAAATCTCTGTGGCGCCTTTTCTTTTACTTGTCTCATTTCTCCCCTAGCCCGTTCTTCCGTCGCTCAGCTCTCCATTATTCGCCTCCATCGGCGCCGGCTTCATCTGCCACTGTAACATAATTTCTTCTTTCAATTGCAGTTCCACAGAGTTATTCCTTTCATCAAAGGAACTCAGAATTTTAAAATGAACCGAATTCTTCTTATGATTAAACCCTATACGTATATTGTGAAACGAACTGCTTCTCCTGGATTAAAACTGAGCTCGAGATATATACGTTTGCTTAGATATGAATGAAATTTAAGTGAATTTGCACTCGTTGAAGAAAACAGCACCTTTCCAACATACAGTCTTCATAACCTCTTTTCCGTTGTGTTGAAGAAATACAGAAACGTCCAAGTCCTCTACAGACAGAAACTAGAAAGTGAAATTATAACTTTAAAAAATCTTTAATGGGTCTAATGTTCTTCATTTAGTTCAGCTGACTGCTATACACTTTGTACGGACATACCACAAAAATATCTTAAAAATGTTGACAGACATCTTCTCTTAGTCTCACGCCTTCAAGACACTGTAATGCTGTGGCTGTGGTACGGGCAGAATGCCTCTTTGCTTTTGTCTTCCTCTGTCAGGAATTAATGTATTGTGTGTCCGTTTAGCCGGTTGACCGTATTGGTGCTTGTGGACGGATATGGCACATGTGGTATCGATAGCTAAGATGCCACAACGTAGATCCGCTCTGCTAGGTTGGCACTACGAGAGACACCGACGACAGCGCCCTCTAGCTGGTGCTGTCCAGGTCTACGAGCTCCGCGACTGCTTCAACCCCCATTTGATCAGGCGCAGCCAGCCAGGACACTTCGCTTCAGCATCGCACCTAGGTACAGAGTTAAGTAATCGTTTACCGCCTTGTTTTTGCACCAGTAAAACATTTTCTAGCAGTACCGACTTGTATTACCGCTTCCTACCCACGCGCCGCCTCCCAGGCGGGATAAAAAGCACATCTTTGGGATTTACGCAATATACTTGCGTAATGCTACTGGCAGCCGTTCGGGCTATCCTGATCAGTCTTCGCCTGACGACCTGACAGATTTTCCTGGCTGTTTTGCTCGCTAATCTGTGTTACCCTGCAACCATTAGATTGCAGGACGGACAATTTGGCGAGTCTGCGAGACATATGACATACATTTTTCAATAGGCCGTTAATTTCGTATCGACGGCCTCGTATGACATCGCTTTGACGTTGTTGGGTAGATGACGGATGTCGCCATTTCTCCAGAATACGTACCAGTCGTGACCGCCGTATTTTGATTTAGTTTATTTCTGCGTTTATTTGTCTCTAACGTTGCACGCATGTTTTCCACCTCAGCCATATTCTGTGAACTGATGCTTGTTTGAAGGTCCCTAAGTTCAACTAAAAATTGTTTAAAATCGAAAACTCCTATACGAACACGTAGAAGTTATATGGGTGGAGCATAATTGTAGAAACAATTCCTTCTTGTGGGTTGGTCGACAAGCTGTTGTATTCTTCCGCATCATGAATGCATCAGACACAAAATAAAGCTTTTGATTTGATACGACGGCACTGAGGTTTAAATTAAAACCATTCCACTCCGTGACTACCGCAGTTTAATCAGTTCCACCCTAAGTTAGTCTCTACCCATGAAATAATGGACCAAGACGGGACCTTAAATTATCGTGACCTCTCTGTACGGCTCAGTGATTGACAAATTACCTTCGATATTTTCAGGAAGCCTTCCTAGTGTTTTGACAGTGCTCACCGTCTCTAATCATACGAGGAGCTATAAACTCAACTATTTTAGAGCTGAAATGAATCTGTGAACTCCCTCTCTCTGAAGGCTGTATCAATAAATAAATAGTCAAAATCCGCTTTTTAGCACATGGAACCAACACGAGCATTTGGTGCTAGAGCGCCCAGGTGCCGTGCCTTAGCAAGGGGTACGCCTTGTTTATACTCTTCATTCTAAAAGAAAAACAAGAATATGGCTGTTTGTAATTGTACTCATATCTATAGAAACTTGCGCTATTTCTCTTTACATATTGTTGTTAAACTAAATCATGAGACTTTTTTCTGTGGCAAGATTTTAAGGTTAGTTGTCGCTGTTGTTGTCCTGCAGACATCTGAAGTGAATTGTACTTCGGAATGCGCAGTTCGAACAAGTTACATTGTTGCACTGAAAATTGCAAAAAGTGGAGACCTTTTACGAATGGACAGTTTGTAAAAGTGTTTTGAAGAATTCTCGGTGGTAATATTCCCATCTGCAGTGGCCCAATTTGAGGCACTAAGCTCTCGAAGAGTGCAAGAAATTGGTGTGGAATTAAATAAGCAGTTGCACAGTAAATGTAGTAACTTGGAAGAGCAGTCGAGTGCCCTCGATGAGAGCACTGACAGTCGCAGCGTGGCTCAACTTGCAATTTTCCTAAGAGGTGTCGAAAAAGATTTCACTGTTACCGAGGAGCTGTTGGATGTGGTGTCTTTGAAAAGTACCACAACGTGGGAAGATATTTGAAAAGTACCACAACCTAGGAAGATATCTGAAAAGTACCACAACCTGGGAAGATGTTTTCTTGCCCGTAGAGGAGGTTCTGAACGACATGCAGTTGTTACTAGATGGCCTGTACGGAATTGCAACAGATGGGGCCCTTTCAGTGTTGTCAGAAGGGGTACGTTTTGTAGGGCGTATGAAAATAGAAGTGCGCGAAGCTGGGCTTCCCCCAATTTTGACAATACACTGCCTTTTACGTCAAGAAAAGCTATGTGCAGAAGTTTTCCACAAGTTCAGGCCCATCATGGAAATTGCGAATTTTTGGGGACTGCAAGGTTTGAATCATCGGGATTTTTAAGGATTTTTGGAGGAACTTGAATCAGTTCACGAAGACATTCCTTTTTATTGTGCCACGCGATGGTTAAGTTGCTCGAAAGTACTGTCTTTTTAGATTTGAGACACGAAATAGCTCTGTTCACTGGTATGAAAGGTTTCCCACAGTCACACTTGAATGGATCGCTGACCTCGCTTTCGTGGAAGACATCATGTGGTATTTACGTGATCTAAACATCTCGTTGCAAGGTAAAAATAAATTAATCAGTAGTATATGTGAACGTATTGAAAGTATAAAATTCTAACACTTGCTTTTCAAAAGTCAACTTCAAAGGAAAAATACTTGAATTTAGGTACTTAAGAACACATAATCGAGTACGCGAAAGTGTTACAACCATTACCTAAAGAATTTGAAGACAGGTTTGAAGAACTAAGACAATTAAGACCTGCGCTCAAAGTTTTTATGACACCTTTTTCTGTTCGTTCTGAGGATGCCCCATCAAGTCTCCAAGTTGAGCTGATAAAACTACAGTATGATCCAATTTTGACGGGCTGTTGTTACCATTACAATCGTGATTTGATTTCATTTTCTTAAAGGCATTGATCAACAACAGTTCCTGAGGATTCATGTCTTTGCCCTGAAATGAGTTGCTATGTTTGGTACAATGTTCTTTTGTGATTAAATGTTTTCAGTTATGAATATTAACAAAGTAACAACATGGTTAAGGTTGCTGGATGCTCTGTTGGAAGCTATGCTTCAAATTCCAGCTGCCAAAACGATTGTTCCAAATATGAGACAAATAGTGGTTTTCAAAGCAATGCCAAAGATAAAGAAATAAGTTGTAAACTAGTGTAAAATATGGGGCGCAGTAAAACTATCCCTTCTATCTGCGTACAAAATTGGCATTATTATTATTCGTTTTAATGCTGGTACTCCACCCGACGCACGGTGATTTGCCCAGCCCCATCCACCAAACCGTAAAATGACTCTCGCCTCGCTTAGCGCTGCCACGACACGTTCCTCTCCTACCACTGCCACAACATTGCTGGGTGTGCCTCGCTCACCTTCTCCCACCCAAACGGCGTTACATCAGGGCACCGGTGCTTTTGCCGCAGTCGGCCGGTGCTCGCAAAGCACTTGAGTTAACGTGGCCGGGTTTATATGATGAACGTAAGAACACTGTAGCCTCCACTATCAATTCTTCGCTTAGATTCGCGGAATACGAAAGCACACGTGTCACTGTCCCATTTCTTTGGTCGTTTTCAAACAACTTTCCGATGCTATTTCGGCACAGTAATGTTCAAGATGTTTTTTTGAAGAGCTTCCCCATGTAATACACTATCCCTCAAATTGAGGAACCTATAAGGAATTTTTTCTCTAAGTCCGGTGTCTAGAAAACTAGGTGTATAGAATGTTTCACCAAGTATATCGGTCAAACAGGGAGATCTGTCAATGTTAAGTTTAGTAGGCATCTACTGACAAAAGAAGAATGGGTAAAATTTTTTGCCGCTTTGCCCAGCACCTCAAATCTTCTGGCCATCGGCCCACAGCTTTAGAAAATGTTAAAATTCCTCATGTTGCCAATAAAAGCAAGAAACTGTATTTATTGGAAGAGTTTCAAATATCTATGCATATCTTTTTCAAATTTCCGAATCTAGTAAATGAACAAATCTTCTCGAAACATCAAGCATTTTTTGATATTATGATGCATATCTTTAAATGATGGTTGCCACTTTTATTACTTAAGTTTCAGCGTTTGTGTGCCTTTTCTCATTGTGGTTCCACGGGGTCTTGTCAGTGTAGTTGTCCCCATGACAGCACATGCTCACAGTATTGTAAACAGACCATGTTTGTGTTCATGGGCCAGCTCCTTCATGGGTAAGCTTTCATCCACACAGTTAGTTTCACGGATTAACGTTGCTTCTGCTTCGTCGCTTCATATTTTTACTAAAAATTCAGCTGTTTCTTTATTCTTATTAGTGGCCAGTTGCCATTATATGGGTGTACTTTTCTTTCGTGAGTTTATCTGATCATCGAATATGCCTATTTGCCTAAGTTAGATACCCCTTGCACGCTTTCTTTTTTCTACTGTCAAATGGTTCAAAATGGTTCTGAGCACTATGGGACTCAACTGCTGAGGTCATTAGTCCCCTAGAACTTAGAACTAGTTAAACCTAACTAACCTAAGGACATCACAAACAGCCATGCCCGAGGCAGGATTCGAACCTGCGGCCGTAGCGGTCTTGCGGTTCCAGACTGCAGCGCCTTTAACCGCACGGCCACTTTGACCGGCACTGTCAAATGGTTCTGAGCACTATGGGACTCAACTGCTGAGGTCATTAGTCCCCTAGAACTTAGAACTAGTTAAACCTAACTAACCTAAGGACATCACAAACAGCCATGCCCGAGGCAGGAGTCGAACTTGCGACCGTAGCGGTCTTGCGGTTCCAGACTGCAGCGCCTTTAACCGCACGGCCACTTCGGCCGGCTTTCTACTGTCGTTAGCTGTTTTCGTGTTGGTTCTAGGTGATAATGAAGCACGACGATTTGGCCGTTACCTCCAAGTTCTATGGGACACTTCACTTCATGCTACGCCTCGGTTACGGTAAACAAGAATTTTTATTGGTAAGTTCAGTTATGGTGCAATATTTTATGAGTCCAAATTTACACCCCTCACCATCTCCTGAAACACAAATGTGGTCCTATCTCTTATGTCCAACCGCGGGATTAGCGAGCGGTCTAAAGCGCTGCAGTCACGGACTGTGCGGCTGATCCCGGCGGGCATGGGTGTGTGTGAGTTTGTCCTTAGGATGATTTAGGCTAAGTAGTGTGTAATCTTAGGGATTGATCTTAGCAGTTAAGTCCCACAAGATATCACACACATTTGATCATTTTTTCTTATGTCCAACCGGTGTATGTCTCCCTCTCGTTAGTTTTAATTTATTCATTTATTATTGTCTTCAATAGCAATTAAATAAATAAAACTCATTCAACAAAGACTCTATTTTCTATTCTGTTCTGTAACGTTTAGTTCTTCTTTCTCAGCTGACAGTATTAACTTCTCGAACTGAAATATATTTTCACTACTGATGAAGTGGCCTAAGACCGACATTGTTCTTACAGCAGTGTCACTTGGCATCATTGACAGGAGTCTACTGGGGCACATTTGTATGTTGCACCCGAATGTGATGTTATAAACAATGTATGTCTTTGATAGGGTTTATATCGCTGACTGTGTACGACCGCAGACCCAGAGATACTGCTTCTGGTCTGAGATTATTATAGTGTTGGAGTAAGAGAGCGCTTGGCGCACAGCTATAGGTAGCTGTCTGTGAGGGAAAGACTATCGAGCAGGCGCTTTTTGTGGTGTGCTGTGTGAAGCCACCAACTGTTAGGTTAATGAAGGTATGTCAGTATTGTTGAATTTGGAAGCAGATGTCTTCAAGCAACAAAGTAAAGATGTTAAATAATTATGATTTTTGTTTTTGCCAGCGCGTTTGTGTAGATGACTTGGCTGATAATTTGTTATTGGTGAGTAACTCCAGGATGTACGTAAACTGTTTTGATAGAAAGGTAAGTTAGATATTTCATTTTTGTAATGCTTCTAAGATTTATTGACAGATCTATATGTAATTTTATGATTTGCATTTATGTTGGATTAGTGAAGTTATATAATACTTGCTGTTGAACCTCATTGTTTGTGAATCAATTGTGAGTAATGTAACTTCAATTGGAAGATGTTTCTGAAGAGACAAACTTAAGTTGCAATATAATTTTGCTAAAAAAACTCAGTGTTAGTAATTCACCACGATCAGTACCGCCTCCCGGTCCAGGTCATATATTTTTTCAAAGAGTTTGCTTGTTTCTTAAACGTTCTCGTTTATCACTCAAAAAAATTTCAAGTGCATTTCAAGTATTATGGCCAGCATTGCACACTGCTCAGCCTGTAACTAGCATATTTTAGTTTTTTTATATCGCGTTACCCCGTCCCTGCTTTAGAGGTAAGACAATTTAATTTATTTGTTGTGTGCACAGGAACCAAAGTTGCCAGTTTTGAACAGGACCAGATGATTCAGTGCCTAAGGGGCTGAATGTATTTTGGAGTGACTGTATTTCTTTATTGGTACTGGGAGTTGCATTGCCCAATCAGATCATGCAAAGTTTTGCTAGCGATAATACAGAGTAAGCATATCACCTGCAGTTACAACACTCTACATTACAACATGCTACACGATAACTCGAGTTCAGTACCCATTCCACATTTTAGGCATTCATTCAATGTAATCGTAAAGTTAACATTTTTTTAAAAGAAGGTTACATCGTAAGGACCTGTGTCACATAACTGACTTTAGAGGGATATACAGATTCACTTGGTTTTACTTAACTTTCCACCATATACCATTTCGTACTTGTCGATGATCCGTCATTTCTTTCAGATGGCATTTGTGACTGCGAGTCCTACATCGTCTGTATAGGCCTTACAAGTAATTTGTGACCGTGTGTGCACAACCCTTGTAGGTGTTTCATCAGGGTTTCCTGCAAGGAGTACGATAGCAATGGCAAACAAGGCCATCACACTCAGTCCTTAAGGTCAGCTAACCGTTGACGCCGGCCGCGGTGGCCGAGCGGTTCTAGGCGCTACAGTCTGGAACCGCGCGACCGCTACGGTCGCAGGTTCGGATCCTGCCTCGGGCATGTATGTGTGTGATGTTCTTAGGTTAGTTAGGTTTAAGTAGTTCTAAGTTCTAGGGGACTGACGACCTCAGCAGTTAAGTCTCATAGTGCTCAGAGCCATTTTTTTTTAACCGTTGACCATGAATTTTGAAGAGCTGCTCTTTAAAATCCTACCGATGACGTTAACAAGACTTTGTGGGAAGCTCTGTACCGTTTTGAAGAGGTAGTGCTGGTCGATTCTGTCGAATGCTTTGTAGAAATGTAACGTCGCGATTTAATATCTGGATATTCGAACTTGGTGTGGAAAATAGATCTGCCATTGCCCGCACTGTTCTGGGACGAGCAAGTTACTTCATTTAATAACATCTTAAGCATGAGCTCAAGAATGCGGGACATGATTTTATAATGACCGTTGATCAGTGCAATTGATCTGAGGTCTCCGACTGACACACAACGTAGATTTTTCGTGATAAGCATTACGTTTCCCGCTATGAAGTCCTCTGGAATGTCAGTGCCCCATCCAGTTACTTGTTTCATTTTCGTCATAAAAACCTGATAAAACTCGGTGTGTACGCCGCCCGTTCCTGACGATTTGTTTACATCACTGCGGTTTCCTGATGGTCTTCGTAGATCTCAGTCGTAAGTGTGTGTGACGCCCCAGTGCTGAGTTTCGTTTGAACATTTCATAACAGATCGTCTTGCGCCTCAGCATTAACTACACTGCCTGACGTGACGTCCGCAACGTGGTCAAAAATGTTGTTTTTGATATCATTCTGTAGTGTGAATTAGTATCATCATTTCCTACAATTTCTGAGGAAATATCCATTTGTGCTCTCTTCTTTGCACAGAGAATGTGTAAAATCGACATTTCTTCGCAGGTAATCCAATTCTCATTCAAGACCTAATTGGGTAACCTTCTGAGACCTTTTGAGGGAGAAATATTTTCAATTTCCTTACCTTAAAATAATTGTCAGTCAGTGATATGTCTAGTCTGTATAGTTACCTCAAATATTGGAAGTAAAATTCGGAAATATTCTTGTAACAATACGTTTTTCCTGGAATGTTCAGTCAACATTTTCCGTATTTTGGGTTTTGCGCATAAAGCCATCTTCTTAGAGCAGAATTACACGACAAAAAAAGTCTTTCACTATGCTTTTATGTTTCATGAAATCTCTTGTGGCATTCACCGTAACACATTTGCATGAAGTTTAACTTCTAGTACCCTCTTGGACGGTAGGTATCTTGTCTTTCCATGCCGAGTGCGCTGTTTTATCCAGCATGGTCGGTGAAGTTGGCGGACCACATTTCCGTGTTATTCATATTGTTCTATAGATAAGTATGGTCTAGCCGAATTTCTGAAGTGTGCGTTACCGACGTTATTCCTAGCGCATCACCATTTTTGTACTTCCATGTATCAATCAAGCTAAACTATTTAATTATACAGGACGTAATGAGTATTAATTCAGACACTTCTATTGGTAACCGAGGACGGTGTACTGAACAATATTATATCAATATCTATGTCATATGCACACTAATAATTGTAGCCATTACAAGTCGTATGCCTTAAGGTTGCTTAGTAACTCCAACTACATGTGGCAAGCACAAGCCATTAATGTTTATATTTCCTTGGGCAGCAAGTCAGGTTCTGTAGTGTTGGTCACAAAGTGGTTAGTCTATACTGACAGGCGTAGTCGACTTAGTGTTGCACTACGAACATACAGACATCACTCCAAATTCTTGACGTTTTTGTGGGAGGACTGTTCGATGCAGAGAAAAAAGAACCAACACACTGATACGTGTTACTGTACCACAATAAAAATATCTGTGAGCCGTGGCGGGACTGGCGCTAGTAGTATCTCTGACATCAGTACGATTGATTTCCTAGTGCAGAGGTTTGTCTTTGGGCTTGGGCCGGCTCGAGATATAAGGGGTGCCGACAGCGAGTAGAGAGAGGACACAACACTTTGAGAACGTTACGCCGCGGCGCGCGAGTCGGCAATTGGCTGGCGGACAGAAGTGAAGACGGCGTGCCTGAGGCCAGGCGGCGATTGTACTGGGGTCAGCATGAGTTGGCCGGCGCTCTGCATTCACCGGTGAGCTGTGAGCTGTGGATGTGCCCGCTTGCTTGGAGGGACACGCTGTTATGGTCTTGCGAAGTGGTGGTTTGACATCTCCGCAAAACAGCCCCAACATCAAGAACCCAGTTAAGTACACTATTTACTAAGAGCGCTTAGTTAACTGTCATTGTGATCGCTCTTGGTACAGTAAGACGTTGCAAGACGTGTGATGTTTTGTTTGTTTGATTTCATTTGATGCCTCTTACTAAGCCGTTGCTCTGCTTCCGCATAATATCGATGTATCAGCAGATGTGTGTCCTTAACTTCTAGTCAGTGTCGGTTCTCGTGAGCAAGTTCATTTCCCACTATTAGTGTTTATCAAGTACTATCTCACTTGAAGGACTTGCGAGTGAAATTTGTTGTTGTTTAGCCTTCCTTTTATAGAGTTAATTTACTGGTCTATCTTAGATGTTAAAGCTAAGAAAAGTTTCTTGCCTCCTGTTGTCGGGTGTGGTCTGTGTTTCAGTGAGCTGAGGCAGCGGGCAACCGAAGCGTAGAGCTTCCCTTTAGATTATAAGTTTGGCTTACGGGCGGTGGACTTCGGCTGAGCTCGTGTGTTCCTCTTCTGTAGCGTTTGCTTGGTTCACATTTTGGTGGCCTACTCGACGTGGCGTTGCAAAAGGAGCCACGTCTTGCTTCGAAGTTAAGTATTACTTCTGTCAGTTCCACCGTGGTTAAACTCCGGCCTTACAAGCTTGGGCCTTGCTTCGGTTGGTACACATTTTCTGTTGTGTCTTAGCTAGAGCTGCTTTGTTAAAGTTATGGTCATATTTTGCCTGAGTGGCGGTTCTTAATGTTTGGCTAATGATTTAACTTGCTTATGATATTATGTAATGTAAGTCTCTTAAATAATCTTGGCCGAGTGGCGCCTGTTAACTTTTATGTGATTGTTTTGGATTGCTAATAAACCCATTGGAATTGAAATGTTCACTTTATTGGGTCAGCCCTTCCACCCCCTTTAGATTTAAAGGTTAAACAAACAGGCGTTAAGTAAACCCGTATCAGTCTTCACCTATAACGTTACACCCAGTATTGTCAACTTCAAGAGATGTGTTGAAATTTGTACAACAAACGCAGTTTAATCACCCTCTAAAATAATGTTTCCGTGACGTACTGCGAATAGGGGAACAATTTAAAAGTTAAAGAATACCTATTGCGTCGATTACAACTGCCAGCTTGTGCGTACACGTTAATGCTGATATTATGAATAGTGAAAGCGATTTTTCTGCTATTTGTCAGTTTTCGACTTCTTGCGCAATACTTCTGGCATAATTGTACCTTCCTTAGTTAAAATCAGTGTCACAAGTTCGTTTACGTTACCTACGTCACTGTGAACGTTACACCTGCATAGTCATATAAGCTAATTCCAGTAAAACAATATCAACATTTGCGGAATATAACAAATCTTTTAAACTATTTAACATCTCAGAACTTCGCACGCTGTTTATATTCGAAGTAGCAATTCTATAAGTTAGAAAACAGTTCATAATATTGTACTCTTTATAGGTTGGAGGATTTCGTCGCTACCAGAGAGTATTAGTTTCAATATCTGTCAGGTATCTATCCGCTTTCAATTGCTTGTTTCAGCAAATCGGTTGTGATTCTCTGAGAGTTGTCGTTCGTTCGCTCATTTATCCTCCGTAAGATCGCCTGAATCAGTTCTTCGATGTACGCCGATAGTTACTGTCTTTACTTGTCTCATGGAGTATTATATCACCACCTGTGTCGGTGAATTCATTTCATTCTTGGTTGTCATCTTCGTGGGTTGGTGCACTGTCATCAGTTGAAATTAGAACTGACCGTGGCGTATAATGGTCGCGAACTTCCTCCGGTCTATCACGAAATGTACTACCTATTTCTTTCGCTTTTTCGTGCAGTACGGAAGTAATTTCCTCGATACCGTCATGAACCAGACTACGCTTCTTATTTTTCCTCGGGGAACGGCTCTCCTTTGATGCTGAAGGCTTGTCTAATGAAGTACCCTGTTCATGCTACGTGTCTGTTTCATCTATAGATATTTCTTCCACTTTTCTGGAGCTTCTGAAATCAGCTCAGTTGCGGATTTTGTTGCAAGTTCGGTTGGTTGCAGTGCAGCGGGAAACTCCTCCACAGTATCCGGGATGTCCATAGCAATCTCTTTGTCAAGGACAGCCTTATTCTGGATTGGTTCCAAAATCCGTGAGGTAGGCTTTCGGCTCCTGTTAGCAGTTACGTGAATCAAAGGCATCGTTGACATAGCGGCGGGTCTCAAGGGCTGAAGGGCTTGCAGCTCTGCCACGAGCTACGCACGTGACCCGGTGAGCCGCACGCAATGCACGAACGATGTCGCCAGACATACGATACTATGGCGCGGTACCCGCAGATGTTTATGTAAGGATGGATTGATTACTGACGTCGACCCTTAACTGACGCACTCTGATCAGAACCGGAAACTTAAGAGTATTTGACCACCTCCCAGCAGTGTTACTGAGAGTTTGTCTGTACACTTACCCCATAGCATTTATTTGCTCGGCCGACAATTTAAAGGACATTTCAAATATTGTTACTGTCCTAATACTAGACGCAGCATGGGTACCATTTAAATCATCTATGTTTCTGTCACTACGTTTAAACTTCAAAGTTCCTCCATAAGACTGAACAGTTTTATCATACCATTCGGTAGACTTTAACTTGATAAAATCGACATTACTCACAGTTCACACGTGCATGCCAATGATACTGTAAAGATACTGCTTAACTGCTTCTTGACGGGACGACTGGAACTCAAATGAGTTCGGTGTTGCAAAGCTACAATATAATGTAAACTTCAGCGTATCGATTCCATACGACTTCTACATCGCTGAATCTTGGTTCAAAAACCTTTACATCACTTAAAAATTACAGCGAAAAGTTGCAACTGCGCTAACACTCAACAAGCGTAAGCCTGGTCGACCGCGGAACACAGTAAACATTCGCTCACCACCGCTGTTCTGAAGCAACAGACGCCGGTACGACCTACAGCATTATGAAATAGAAGAAACGTATTCTCAGTTGCTAATACGATGAAACTTCAGCTTCACGTTTTATTACTGACATATGAAAGTTTGTGCTCGACTGGGACTCGAACCTGGATTTCCCAAAGGCATGAATGTATGTCTGACGGACGTTGGAAAGTACACTGTAAGACTGCGGCCACTGAAAAATACAACTACATGACTAGAGAAGCCGCAACAATAATAAGTAAGTTTTCCACAGTGTGGGACTCAAATCAACTGTGTCAAGGCAGGACGTGGACACATGATGACATACGGTGGTCTGGGTCGGTCCAGAAGGCCAGAAGGCATGCTCGAAAATCCGAAGTTGTTAGGGCGACCGCTCGCGCAGAAACGGGAAATACGGGTTCGAGTCTCGGTCCGGCGTGTACTTCCATATGTCACTAATAAATTTTACAGCTGAAGAATAATCGCATTCGCAATTGTGAATACATTTCTTGTGTTGTCCAACAGGCGGATCCCTTCATTATGGAACAACTGCGACTTAGGGTGGTAGTTATCGCCTCATACGTCGCACTGAGAGTCGTAATTGCTACAGACATTCAGTGCTGTCCTTACACTTCTGGGAATTACTATTCGCCTCACACTTTCCGCTGTAAGGAAACGCACCATAGGCCCTTTGCTATTCTCTTGAAGCCCCTACAACATCTCAGTGCAGTACATCATTTTAAAAAATTATTATCTTCGATTTTGTTTTAATGAGTCTCGAACTGATAAGTTGCAACGAACACTTAATTAATCAGACCTGAAATTACTAAGAACATCTCCTCAACATTGAAACAAATATGGAAAGGGAGACCGAGGGTGCATGTTATTCGAAAATTAGATTTCATAGTACTTAATTACATTTAAAAACCTCGTGAGAATCATACATCATTTTAGTACGTCAGTGTATAGATATTAACTACCTTGCTGTACACAGATACATGGTCTATTCCCTTTGTTATGTGACTATCAGTTTAACATTTCACACTGTACAAAGATTCGTCCATGCCCGCTGTGACTTCTTACAGTGCTGTTGATATTAACTCTGAGACTGGAATGCAGTTTCCGTGCGTAAGAACTTGAAGTGCTGGAAACCGCTCTGTTTACAGTCTGTTATTCCAGTGCACTCGAAGTACAACATCGTGTATGGTAGAAACAGCAGACATGTCTCATCAGGGCCTGGATATGACAGTTTCTCTTAATGATGCGATCTACACTGCCTCCTTTAGATTCATCTGCGCGAAAAGGAACACAGTGCCCATACAGGGAGTAGACGAAATACAGTAATACCGCCGAGCGATGCTTGCTTGAATATAGATGCAGATCCTAGACATTCCTACTGTAAATTTGCGAATGCCACCCGTAAAGTGTCCTCGACATATTGCAAATGTCCGTCGTAGTCAGTTCAGTGTTGTGTGTAGCTATGAGTGCCTTACGCCGGAGATAAGAGAATTCGAAAGAGGCAAATTATTGGTGCTCGTGTGGTCGATGCTTCTGTAAGAGGAAGTGTTCGGTGTTTCCAGAGGCAAAGTATAGGAGATTTACACCGACCACAGGGAAAGAGGATAAACATCATCTGCTAAGTCACAACGCGATAAAAACTGTGTACTGAAGAGGACTGTAACGAAAAATAGGAGAACGATAGGTGCAAAAGTCAGTGAAGAACTGAATGTCGCACTCGTGAACCTTTTAAGTACCAAAACAACACAAAGGGCAATAAATAAACAATTGTTTGTTGACCGACTTGGAATTTCAATAATACTGACGCATTGCCACATTACTGCAAAGGAATATGCGATGATTTTGACGGTTCAGGTCCATCCCATAGCGCTATGTTTCTTCCCGAACTGTGATATTGTGGTCCAAGACTATAAGGTCCCTGTTCTCACACCTTCGTCAAAGATTGATTTTGTGAGCACGAGCGTGAATTGTCACTTCTACCTTGGCGAACACAGTCAAGAGATCTCAACATCATTAAGTTTTGTGGTACACACTGGAGAGAAGGATGTGTGATCGCTATCCCCCTCCATCATAATTACCTGCAGTTGCCGTTCTTTTACAGGAAGAGATATGTAAAGTTGATTTGAAAACTACACACGTCTTTTACATATCCATACCGAGACGACTGGATGCTGACTGGAACGCCAACGTGTTTTCTACTCAGTATTAGGCGTTTCTGGTGTTTCCGTAATTTTGTCCAGCTCCTATCTGTCTGATACATTTCGGTGTGGAACTGTTTATTAAAGTGTGTGCAAACAGTATCACACATCGGTATCGGAATAACTGCTATGTATTATTCTACGTTCTTCGTGGTAGTTGAAGCATTTTCAACTCAGTCTTTTCGAAATAACGTGATGTAATCGAAGAGAGCAGAACACCAATGACGTCCCAACATTTCTCTCGACCCTGTGTAAAACCTTGTACTGTCATCATGTCTCCACATTGAGTCGTCATTTGATGAATTTTGGATTCCAAGAAAGGCCAAACGTTTCCTCCGCTCTGTGACAATTGTTGTTAGATGTCCGAAGAGCACACACTGTTCGACGGAATTCTACCGTATTCAGTTACCATAGCGGTTCCTGTATTATGTACACATACGACTGTAATAACATCTTGAATTTTGTAGTCTTTTCTTCCTCAGTTACGAGTATATTGATAATTTTTACTTTTGGACCATCTAACTACAAGTGAATGAAACATGACACGACAATTATGTATCATTGAGTTATAGTTAGTCGGTCCAAAAGTAAAAATTATCAATATACCGTAATGACTTTAACACGCCGGACTTCGATGTACTGGGGACTGGAGGAGACGCTACCGAGGCGTTGAAACTAGTAGCCTAAAAAAGGTTTTCCAAAATAATGGCTAAGGATTTATATCTATACAACAATACCTTAAATTTGTTGGTCAAAGGGGTGATATGATACAGCCACTGAGTATATACCAATTATACAGAAAAGTGACATAATCCCAGACTGGAACGGTCTCGGAAAACTGATGGTGTTCAGAAACAAAATGTCCGCTCCTCCAAAAGCACACACACACACATTCTATACAACTCAAATGCTGCAGCCAGACTGGAAATCATTCCTGACAACGAAGCACAATGTGCTATGAACGGCTCCCCATAACATTTTTCATTAAATGCTTAAGACTAAAAAACCATTAATAAATGATTTTGTGAACTAACTCTGTATGTAGCGCTAGAATACAGAACGGTACCCTGGAGCAAATGTACGAAATACCTGAATGTTGCACTAGACACGCACTGAAGAAATCCATCGTCAAATAAAATGAGAATGCAAATGATATTATTCGTCATGAAAAATGATGAACAGTGATTCTTATTTTACATTTCAATTAATACTATCTTTATTTCCATTTATTTCATAGTGCTAAGCCATACCACTAAATATTGAAAGATAGAAAATTTCTGAAGAGAAGGCTATGAGAGGAGCCACGGCTTGAATTAAACAAAGGAGAAAAATAGAAGATGGGAAGTATAAGGCAGAGCTATGAAGGGCGGGATCAAAATTCTTGTTTGTAACAGATTACATAATAAAACATAGAACATTTTCGTTTGCTACCGCTTCTTTCAGCTCGGCATATCATTTATTATAGTGACAACTGTTAACTTGCAATGTTTTGGAGCACGCATAAGTAAATAGATCTCTTTGCAGTCAGGTTTTATATTTCTACTACATTAATGAGCTTATGTACCATGGACTTAAAGTAAGAAAATAGCTGCCATCTATAAATTTAAGAGAAGAAAGTAGAGAAAACATACAGCATTATAAGACAACCGGCAACATGTCCAATAATAATGTGGAATCTATTCTTTGTAGTACAGCAGCAAAGAATGAACCTTCGAGACACAGTAGGCATAAGTTATCGGTTCATTTCTTACGCTTCAATTAATATACGTGAACGACGTAGTGGACGAGGATTTTACGGTAAAATATTCGAACAGACTTGCTACGAGGGTGACGAGAATCTGTAGTGAGCTGCCTACACAATACCATGTTTTCTGCATTGTGTGCTTTTGGGGTATCAACGATACCAACATGTGTTGTCCTCAAACCAATTGGGCCACACTAGTGAGATCGTTGAAAACAGTGGGAACATTGGGAACTTCGTACTTCACAAGAGTGCCAGCCACAACCGGTTCAAACGCTACACGCAACACGAAGAAACAGCATGTGATAAGATACTTTACCATGGAGCAGCACCACGCTTAAGAGAAGCAATGATGTCGAAATATTCTTTGTAGTTCGGCAGAAAATAAATACTGGTGGATGAATAACAGACTGCGTGTTTCTCCCAAATATAAGAATGAATTTACATAAAGACACATAGACTAAACTAAGCTGTAGCATGACAAGGACTGATCATCGCCCTCTCTAATAAAATTAACGAATTCTTGGTCAAATTTCGTCGGTTTGATACGGGAAAAGCAAATCTTCTTTAAGATATTTCATGCTGTAGCCACTTCCAAACATATCTTTCCGCGCTTCCCAACAAAACGTTGTGCAGTTTTGGAGATTTGGTGTCAAGAGACGATTTCATGGCAAAAATAATCAGTATGCTCTCGGTATTTCCAAGTTGCCTAAGGAAATGCAGTTAGAGGTGATATATTGACAACTATTTTTTGACTTTGCTGGTACTAGAGAGTAATTTATTTATTACCTTGGAAGTGAACTAGATTTTCTCAACTAATGTAGCTAAGCTCATGTCTAACTTAGGGTAAAGATTTTCTTACGAACAGCTTTCCTTTCTCTAATGAAAACAATAAAATAAGAGAAAACTTCCAGCAACATACAGCGGCTTCAAAACTAGATAATGGTATAATAAATCGTATCAGTACCGAAAGGCAACTCGTTGAACAACATTTCTACATAAAGCGCAAATTTAAATCACAGTAGCAGTTTGTCATTCACATTGAGTATGGCGACTTTAGTCTAGCGGTACTACTAGTACTATGACTGCTAGTATTACTACGTCTGTTGCTGCTGCTGACAATAATTATAGTAATAATAACAATAATAGTGATGATAATGTAACAGTAGAAGTAGGTGCATAACGTATTTATTAGTGTAAAAAAGTAATATTTTCGGAAATATCCAGTTGTGAGGGCGAAAACTTTAGGTTGACTGCTCCAGCTATGAGCTTGGGGCAATGTAGAAGGCCTTGTTGGAAAGAAAAATAGTTGTAACGTATTAACGAGGGCCTACAGGAATACAGGCAGACATTATTGATGCCTTCCTAGATGTATTTTACTGGTTTTGAAGCTGGAGATGTCACTCAGTTCACTCCAGATCCTGGTTCCCACTACTGAAAAGGAATTCGGTATATCGGCTGCGTGATGGGCAGGGACAGAAAGCTGTGAGAGATTGACTGTTTCTGGTTTGTTGTTCAGAATACTACGTACTGATTTCGTAGTGAGGAACGCAATGTTATGCTAATACCGTTATACTTACTGTGATACTGGTGCGGATGTTTCGTGGTTAATGGTTGGTTGGTTGGTTGGTTGGTTGGTTGGTTCTGAGCACTATGGGACTTAACAGCTATGGTCATCAGTCCCCTAGAACTTAGAACTACTTAAACCTAACTAACCTAAGGACATCACACAACACCCAGTCACCACGAGGCAGAGAAAATCCCTTACCCCGCCGGGAATCGAACCCGGGAACCCGGGCGTGGGAAGCGAGAACGCTACCGCACGACCACGAGCTGCGGACTTCGTGGTTAATGATCACAACGTTTCCTGGAGGTGTTTGGTTCTACACAGAGAAGCTTTACAAGATTTTCCTAAGGTACATGTAGCTATGTAGCTGCTATAGTAACGACAGCATGCCAGGTCCTCCGAGTTAGCATCATACATATCCCGCTGTATCAACGATCTTAAGTCAGCAATAGGTTCGTAAGAAGCAGTATGTTTTACTGACTAACGAATGTTCCACGAGACACGAAGTAAGATGAAGTTTAGGGACTAGTCAGTCAATAGGCACTAATGCGCAAAGAAGTCAGATACAGAAATCCTAAGGAATGGAGAAATTTGCTTTGAAGTTTTCTAAGACTATAAATACTACGACGAGAGAAAGCTCTTTAGACAGTTCAGTTGAAGAGGAATGGACATCTACAAAACCAACCTGCGTTCAGAAAAAAATTGTGTTGCGTAATTTACTGAAGGCCCTTCGTACAATATGATAAGAACCAAGAGAGAACAAGAATGAAAGACCAAGAACGAAATGCTCAAATTAAACAGGGTATGAGAGGGATGTAGTCTTTCACCCCCACTGTTAATCTCTACACCGAAGAAGCAACGATGGAAACAAAAGAAAGGTTCAACTGAGGAATTGAAATTCAAGGTGCAAGGATATCATTCATAAGATTCGTATTGACATTTTTATCCTCAGTGAAAGTGAAGAAGGTTTACAGGACCCGCTAAATGGAGTGAGCAGTAATGAATGCAGTATGTAGACTAATAGCAAATCGAAGAAAGACGAAAATAATAAGACGTAGCAGAAATGAGAATGCCGAGAGACTTAACACAAGAATTGGTGGTCACGAAGTAGATGGAGCTAAGGCAGAAAAATAACCGAAGATGGGCGGAGCAAGTAGGACATTAAAAGCAGTTTGGGACTGACAAACAGAGAATTCCTGGCCTAGTCAAGTCTACTAGTACCCAATTTAGTCCTTAGTCTGAGGAAGAAATTTCTGAGAATATCGATTAGAGTAAGCATTGCATGCTAGTGAAACAGAGACTGGTAAAACAGGAACGGAAGAGACGGAACCATTTGAAATGTGGTGTTACAGAGGAAACTTGAAAATTGGTGGGATGATAAGATACACGATGAGGAGTTTCTCTACAGAGTCGGACAGGAAAGGGATGTGTGGAAAACATTTACAAGGAGAATGGACAGGATGGTAGGACATTTCTTAAGTCATTGTGGAATAACTTCCAAGTTACAAGAGGGAGATGTAGACGATTAAAACCGTAGAGGAACAAAGAGATTGGAAAGCATTCGGCAAATAATTGGTAAGCGCTACTCTGACATGAGCAGGTTGGCACAGGTGAGGAAATCGTGGCAGGCTGCAACAAACGAGCCGAAAGACTAATGGCTCCAAAAAAAAAAAAATTGCCAGAAAGTTTTGTTGATCGCAAGTCGTTCTTCCTGCACGCGGTTTCTGCCCGACTCTGGCCGACTTGGTAACGGCTCGGGGCGACAATTACATATCCCATTTCGTCACACCTGATGCGTCTTTTTTCCCACGAATTTGCTCTCACCATGCTTCAAACACGGGATGTAATATGGGTTTGTGTGTGCATTTCATGTGGATAATTATTGCTGTAGTTTCGAAACTCATATTTACTGCGTGCTTCAAATGATAACAGCGTGGACACCATAACGTGATATGATTGTGTTAAATTAGAGATCTCAATCAACCTGTTTCAGTTAACATATTCTATGAACACCATATATAAACAATGAAATGTCTTTGATGAAAGTTATGTTTAATTATGTGGTTTCTTTGACAAGTTTCCTTAATGACAAGTTTCTGAAAAAAGATGACACATTTCATCCAGTCACAAGAAGCCTAAGTGAGTGCTCAAAGCAGAAACGAGCCAAGTATCGTGTGTTTTGCCTACTTGAGGTGCAACTTTAGCACAGGGTGATAAATCATCTTCCATGATGCTGTTTTTTTTACCATCAGTCCTTCCCTCTCCTTTGACCCTCTCCCTTCCCTTCTAGGGTGATTGTCTTACGTATAAGTAACGAGAAATGGGAGAGGATGCCTTATCTTAAATGACTATAATTTATAACAATAATTTATAACACAACAATGCCATCAAATGTATTCATTTAGTTAGTATTATTCATGACCCAATACACTTTCCTCTGTATTTGCGCCACCCTTATCTTTTCACTGTAATTTATGACACTGAACCGTGTCATTTGCACGGTTCCTGCGTTTCCCTTGGTTTACTCCTATTTGGAATTTCCGTGCTTTCCTAGAGGGCGTTGCGGAGCCTCCGCGAACATGCTGCTAGCGCGCCCGCTGAGAGGAGGCGCTGTGTGCCGTGCCCAGGGCGGAGGAGGCAGCTGAGACGAGTGTTTGGCCCTGGTTTATCTGTTTAGCAAGAGTAATAGAAGGCAGATTTCAGACTACCTAACAGATCAAAACGAAAATTTCTGTTCCGACACTGACAATGT
The DNA here is from genome assembly GCF_023864345.2 of Schistocerca serialis cubense. Taxonomy (NCBI): domain Eukaryota; kingdom Metazoa; phylum Arthropoda; class Insecta; order Orthoptera; family Acrididae; genus Schistocerca; species Schistocerca serialis. The sequence continues at coordinate 424,301,782 of NC_064641.1, forward strand.
TGAGTGTTTATGGAAAAAGTTCAAGGCAATCGTAAAATGCGTTTTAGACAGGTACGTGCCGAGTAAAACTGTGAGGGACGGGAAAAACCCACCGTGGTACAACAACAAAGTTAGGAAACTACTGCGAAAGCAAAGAGAGCTCCACTCCAAGTTTAAACGCAGCCAAAACCTCTCAGACAAACAGAAGCTAAACGATGTCAAAGTTAGCGTAAGGAGGGCTATGCGTGAAGCGTTCATTGAATTCGAAAGTAAAATTCTATGTACCGACTTGACAGAAAATCCTAGGAAGTTCTGGTCTTACGTTAAATCAGTAAGTGGCTCGAAACAGCATATGCAGACACTACGGGTTGATGATGGCATTGAAACAGAGGATGACACGCGTAAAGCTGAAATACTAAACACCTTTTTCCAAAGCTGTTTCACAGAGGAAGACCGCACTGCAGTTCCTTCTCTAAACCCTAGCAAAAACGAAAAAAAGGCTGACATCGAAATAAGTGTCCAAGGAATAGAAAAGCAACTGGAATCACTCAATAGAGGAAAGTCCACTGGACCTGACGGGATACCAATTCGATTCTACACAGAGTACGCGAAAGAACTTGCCCCCCTTCTAACAGCCGTGTACCGCAAGTCTCTAGAGGAACGGAGGGTTCCTAATGATTGGAAAAGAGCACAGATAGTCCCAGTCTTCAAGAAGGGTTGTCGAGCAGATGCGCAAAACTATAGACCTATATCTCTTACGTCGATCTCTTGTAGAATTTTAGAACATGTTTTTTGCTCGCGTATCATGTCATTTCTGGAAACCCAGAATCTACTATGTAGGAATCAACATGGATTCCGGAAACAGCGATCGTGTGAGACCCAACTCGCCTTATTTGTTCATGAGACCCAGAAAATATTAGATACAGGCTCCCAGGTAGATGCTATTTTTCTTGACTTCCGGAAGGCGTTCGATACAGTTCCGCACTGTCGCCTGATAAACAAAGTAAGAGCCTACGGAATATCAGACCAGCTGTGTGGCTGGATTGAAGAGTTTTTAGCAAACAGAACACAGCAAGTTGTTATCAATGGAGAGACGTCTACAGACGTTAAAGTAACCTCTGGCGTGCCACAGGGGAGTGTTATGGGACCATTGCTTTTCACAATATATATAAATGACCTAGTAGATAGTGTCGGAAGTTCCATGCGGCTTTTCGCGGATGATGCTGTAGTATACAGAGAAGTTGCAGCATTTGAAAATTGTAGCGAAATGCAGGAAGATCTGCAGCGGATAGGCACTTGGTGCAGGGAGTGGCAACTGACCCGTAACATAGACAAATGTAATGTATTGCGAATACATAGAAAGAAGGATCCTTTATTGTATGATTATATGATAGCGGAACAAACACTGGTAGCAGTTACGTCTGTAAAATATCTGGGAGTATGCGTGCGGAACGATTTGAAGTGGAATGATCATATAAAATTAATTGTTGGCAAGGCGGGTACCAGGTTGAGATTCATTGGGAGAGTGCTTAGAAAATGTAGTCCATCAACAAAGGAGGTGGCTTACAAAACACTCGTTCGACCTATACTTGAGTATTGCTCATCAGTGTGGGATCCGTACCAGGTCGGGTTGACGGAGGAGATAGAGAAGATCCAAAGAAGAGCGGCGCGTTCCGTTACCGGGTTATTTGGTAACCGTGATAGCGTTACGGAGATGTTTAATAAACTCAGGTGGCAGACTCTGCAAGAGAGGCGCTCTGCATCGCGGTGTAACTTGCTCGCCAGGTTTCGAGAGGGTGCGTTTCTGGATGAGGTATCGAATATATTGCTTCCCCCTACTTACACCTCAGGAGATCACGAATGTAAAATGAGAGAGATTAGAGCGCGCACGGAGGCTTTCAGACAGTCGTTCTTCCCGCGAACCATACGCGACTGGAACAGGAAAGGGAGGTAATGACAGTGGCACGTAAAGTGCCCTCCGCCACACACCGTTGGGTGGCTTGCGGAGTATCAATGTAGATGTAGATGTAGACGACCGTTTTGCAGCGAGACGCTCGGTCCCTCTATGCTAAGTCTGGATGGGCCCAAAAACCCGGGGCGTAAGGACACAAGGGGCTTAATCTGTGGACAACGTTTGGTTTCCGGTCATGGGCTGAGGAAGCTATGAAGTCCGTCTGCGGCTGCCAATAACCTCCAGAAGGTGGTGTCATCACTCAAAGTAGGATTTTTCATCTAGTTAGTGCAACGGTCGTCGTCTGGCGGAGTCAGTCTCCCGGTGTTGTGGGAGCTATTAATAACTATGTGGCAACGTTTGTCTGCTTTGAGTTTGTGATCTGAAATTGCCTTGCGAGTGTGTTACTGACCCCTTGCATGATCGTGCATTTGAACGCCATGCAGACTTAAGGGGCGCGTCGTAAAGAAACAAAAAAAGAAAGAAAAATATTTTGGCTGTGGACCTTCTGCAAGCTGTTACTTTCCCATGGACGGCGTAGGTCATTGTTTGGATAAGCACGTTGTAAAATGTTAAATAACTTTGTACTGTCTGGCGGAGAGATAGAGCCAATTAATTTTATGGATGTCTGAAATGCGAGATAATGTTCGCCAATATCTGTTGTGTTTTAGTATGTAGGCATATTTAAATTTAGTCTTTGTTATTGTGCATGTTGTTGTTGTTGTGGTCTTCAGCTCGGAGACTGGTTTGATGCTGCTCTGAGCAAGCTTCTACATCTCCCAGGACTTACTGCAACCTAGATCCTTCTAAATCTGCTTAGTGTATTCATCTCTTCGTCTCCCTCTACAATTTTTACCCTCCACGCAGCCCTCCAATGCAAAATTTGTGATCCCATGGTGCCTCAGAACATGTCCTACCAACCGGTCCCTTCTTCTTGTCAAGTTGTACCACAAACTCCTCTTCTCTCCAATTTATGACCCTATATTCACCTGACCAAAAGTCTTGTTCCTTCTGCCACCGAATTTCGTTAATTCCCACTGTATCTATCCTTAAGCTATCCATTTCTCTCTTTAAAGTTTCTAACCTATCAGCCCGATTAAGGGATCTGATATTCCACGCTCCGATCCGTAGAACGCCAGTTTTCTTTCTCCCGATTCTTGTGTTAAGGAGTTTAGTCCCCGTGGCATTTAAGTGTTCTATTTAATTATATTTAAGATAGTGTTAGAGTTACTATTTGGTAATCAGCCTAGCTACGACTGACGTTGGTTGTTCGGTCTCTCTGAAATGTTGGACCTATTGGGTGGAGACCGTTGTTGACTTGCTCTCCTCATCTCTGAAGTCCCGTATTGATACTACGGCATTAGTTCTGCTGGAATCTCATTTGCAGAAGTAATCAATTCTTGTGAGCACAAATGAAGCTACGTTTGCCTCTGTAATTTTCGTCCGCTGGCCAGCAAGCTTTGGTTAATGATTAAAAATCGCCAACTGGTCTTCGTCCAACTTAGTACTCGCGTTGGACGAGTTCCCTTTCCAGTTCCGGTAAATGTTTCCTCCTCCTGGTGGAGCCATCCAATTTCCCAAGCCACGCTGGTGTAAGAGTTGCCCGACTGTCTATTGCCGCTCAGTATTCCAGGACAATGAAGTAAGAGGTTAATTATCTACTCCACCGTTATGCCCAATAAAAGCGAATTAGAGTAGTTCTGGAAAACCTATGTATTGTACACTATTAAGATAGTTCTAGGTTTGTAAAATTTGCTTTTTGGTAAAGTTAGCCTTCTGTTTTGGTAATCCGGCGTATTCCACGATCCAACATTGTTATAGAACTGAAAGATTTGGTTTTTATGCATCTGCTCAGACGTGACTTAATTATTTACTATTGATCTTAATTGCTTTAAATGAATCTTCTTTAATTTGTGGTCTTAATTCGTATTGAGTGATCGTCCTTAATGGTGTAACATTTATTGTACGTCTGATTGTCCCCGATGCCACCTACTGACATCATTCAGAGACCGAATAGGTAAGCCTTGCCCAAGCTTATGGGACTTTATTAACAGTTGATCTTTATTGTTTATGGTCTTAAAAACATGTTTGTTAAAAGGGAATAACTTTAGATTCCTATTGTTTATTAAGTAATTCTGAAGTTATATAGCAAATATTACGAGTGCAAATATTCTCTCATTTTTACACTTGCTTGTTCTGTGGTTTACATTGAAGGGTGTGACAATAAATGCAAAATCTAAAGTGAAGCGTTGGGGTGAATTAATCCTTTCCCTTATCATTACCGTTAAAGATAACTGATTGTTTGTCGCTTGTTACTGAAATTTGTTGCGAGATTAGTTTATTGATTGACCCCATAGACCATCAGGCTACCCAGTGTAAGTCAGACACTACAACATTATAGTGGAGATGTAAAAATGGCAGGACATTTAAAAAATCCAAGTGAGTATTATCTTAAAAGACGCAAACTGCAGGTCACACATCAGGCACAGCAAATTGCACCGATGGCTTATAGATAAATGTTTAACACTTACTAGAGGCGTTCTTTACGTGTTCATACTGTTACCATAACCACTGGGGCGGAATAACATTAGCTGCATCTGTACTTAAAGAAAACAAAATGCAGGAAGACCTCCTCTCTGGTCGGCTCCGTGATTGTGCCCACCTGCACCATGCCCCCACAGGGTGGCCAGGGCCCTGAGCTGACTGTAGCTCGCCCTCATTAACGGCCGCTGCCTGACTGTTTCGACTGTCCTCTTTTCACAAGATGCACCCCCACGCAACTGCAGTAGTAGGAAGGGTGAACAAGAGAATAGTAGCCAGGAGCACATGTGCATACACAATTTAAATAAGTCCTCATACAGCGGGAACTGGAAAGTGTCTCATCTTTCCAGCTACGGTATGTAGGCAGTGGCCACTGGTCTTATACTTCAAAAAACTGCGATTTTATAACCACCCTCTTTGTCCTCTGTAATATTTCATTGAATGAGACATAATTACTAAATTCCATTACCGTGACATACATAGTATCGATGCTAATGTTTTCCTGAACAGAATTCCACTCGAGCTTCAGTAGCAAACTTCAGAAAATGAGGAACCCCTGGTTTGGTAGTAACATAGAGGCTGCTACGATCGCATACCACCACGGAGGTCAGATATCACTGATAGATTTGCTGGGCTTTCCCTTGGTGTTTAAAGATGCCTTTTTTACCCCAGCGCTACTATCAGCATGAGGAGGGAACCTTTTAGTGGAAATCAGCTTTTTGGCTTAATGAACACTGAACAGTGTATAATGCTTAACAAAACCAGGTCTTATCACAAAATATATTTATTAGACTTCTGCAGTACCTCAAAAACATGGGTGTAACTGATATCGCACAGCTGCAACGGAAGTCCTATAAAATATACTTCCCAACAATCAGTAACTAAACATATGTGTATATTATAGTATTGGAAGCCCTTACGGCTTACTTTTATTTAAACAGTTAGTGTGGTAATCTGACTGCGTTCTTATGGAGACATACAATTGTAGTAAGTAGCAAACATCTCCTGCAGAGAGCAACACACGAGAACCACTACATAAAATAAAATTCATTCACACTTGATAGTGGTTCCTGTACCACTGCCAGGGCCAGGGACCTTTGACAGGGCGCTAGGCCTCCCTTTATTTGTTCCTTAATGCTGACACTATCATAGCGATCAGAGATTTATAATCACACTAGCGTATTACGACAAAGGACCTGTGTTTGGTTTACAGGAACGTAAATGGGATTCTGTGTAAGCAACACAACGTGGCTCTCACTAACCGTTTTAGATATGAAAAAGAACCACATGAGTAAGCTATTAGCAACTAACAGTCTCTAAACCAAACTTGTTTTACCAGCCCCGAAATGATCCACACTCACAGGAGCCACTTTCTCACCATCTATATCGTGTATATATTCAATACTTGTGCGTGTAACACACTGTGATGTATCCGATATGTAGTTCTTCCCTAGCACTCGCACTACACAGAGCCGCAGAGAAATTACAACTCTCTATTTTATTGCACTGATGTAGGAATCCAGCTAGGGGTACTTTATACATCCTGCCACTTGAGCATTGCACAGGCGAGAACTTGCAGACCTATCAGTTGCACGTAGTGAGCTGTATATCTGTTTTGTGCAAACGCTATGTGTTGGAAAGTATCTAGACACCTGCTAGTGGACACTAATATAGGATGTGTCTAGTTGCAGAAATTCACATCATATTTAGGTTCTCTACAACTAACTCCAGGCCTAGAGCGGAAAAGCACTTACACTGCTCTAAATTACCCAGTGTTTCTGTGACAGGTATGTCATATGTCTGTCACCGTTTTACTGTTTAAGTAGTGTGAAGCGCAAAAAGATCTACACTTCTTCATTCTGTCTGATGATTTCTCTGGGACAATGACTGCACTAGCTCCACAGGGACTGGTACTTCCATATATTATAGGACCGTTCGATAACTGTTTGGTAAATTCTTTCATAATTGTCTGCATGTGGACTCCGTACAGTTTTTAATACACAAATGGTTTAACTCCAATCGGAATTCTGTGTTGTACTGTGGGTGAGTTTTGCACAGAGCATAATTTAATCATAGCTAACACTTGGATCAAGAATCATGAAAGAAGGTTGTATACATGGAAGAAGCCTGGAGATACTAGAAGGTATCAGATAGATTATATAATGGTAAGTCAGAGATTTAGGAACCAGGTTTTAAATTGTAAGACATTTCCAGGGGCAGATGTGGACTCTGACCACAATCTATTGGTCATGAACTGTAGATTAAAACTGAAGAGACTGCAAAAAGGTGGGAATTTAAGATGGGACCTGGATAAACTGAAAGAACCAGAGGTTGTACAGAGTTTCAGGGAGAGCATAAGGGAACAATTGACAGGAATGAGGGAAAGAAGTACAGTAGAAGAAGAATGGGTAGCTCTGCAGGATGAAGTAGTGAAGGCAGCAGAGGATCAAGTAGGAAAAGCGACGAGGGCTAGTAGAACCCCTTGGGTAACAAGAAATATTGAAGTTAATTGATGAAAGGAGAAAATATAAAAATGCAGTAAATGAAGCAGGCAATAAGGAATACAGACGTCTCAAAAATGAGATCGACAGGAAGCGCAAATTGGCTAAGCAGGGATGGCTAGAGGACAAATGTAAGGATGTAGAGGCTTATCTCATTAGGGTTAAGATAGATACTGCCTACAGGAAAATTAAAGAGACCTCTGGAGAAAAGAGAACCACTTGTATGAATATCAAGAGCTCAGATGGAAACACAGTTCTAAGAAAAGAAGGGAAAGCAGAAAGGTGGAAGGAGTATGTAGAGGGTCTATACAAGGGCGATGTACTTAAGAACAATATTATGGAAATGGAAGAGGATGTAGATGAAGGTGAAATGGGAGATACGATACTGCGTGAAGAGTTTGACAGAGCACTGAAAGACCTGAATCGAAACAGCTGCAAAATACTAACGCGAATTCCTTACAGACGAATGGAAAAAGTGGTAGAAGCTGAGCTCGGGGAAGATCAGTTTTGATTCCGTAGAAATGTTGGAACACTTGAGGCAATACTGACCTTACGACTAATCTTAGAAGAAAAATTAAGGAAAGGAAAACCTACGTTTCTAGCATTTGTAGACTTAGAGAAACCTTTTGACAATGTTGACTGGAATACTCTCTTTCAAATTCCAAAGGTGGAAGGGGTAAAATACAGGGAGCGAAATGCTATTTACAATTTGTACAGAAACCAGATGGCAGTTATAAGAGTCGAGGGGCATGAAAGGGAAGCAGTGGTTGGGAAGGGAGTGAGACAGGGTTGTAGCCTCTCCCCGATGTTATTCAATCTGTATATTGACCAAGCAGTCAAGGAAACAAATGAAAAATTCGGAGTAGGTATTAAAATCCATGGCGAAGAAATAAAAACTTTGAGGTTCGCCGATGACATTGTAATTCTATCAGAGACAGTAAAGGACTTGGAAGAGCAGTTTAACGGAATGGACAGTGTCTTGAAAGGAGGATATAAGATGAACATCAACAAAAGCAAAACGAGGATAATGGAATGTGGTCGAATTAAATCGGGTAATGCTGAGGGAATTAGATTAGGAAATGAGACACTTAAAGTAGTAAAGGAGTTTTGCTATTTCTGAAGCAAAATAAGTGACGATGGTCGAAGTAGAGAAGATTTAAAATGGAGACTGGCAATGGCAAGGAAAGCGTTTCTGAAGAAAAGAAATTTGTTAACATCGAGTATAGATTTAAGTGTCAGGAAGTCGTTTCTGAAAGTATTTGTAGGGAGTGTAGCCACGTATGGATGTGAAACATGGACGGTAAATAGTTTGGACAAGAAGAGAATAGAAGCTTTCGAAATGTGGTGCTACAGAAGAATGCTGAAGATTAGATGGGTAGATCACATAAATAATGATGAAGTATTGAATAGATTTGGGGAGAAGAGGAGTATGTGACACAACTTCACAAAATGGAGGGACCGGTTAGTCGAACATGTTCTGAGGCATCAAGGGATCACAATTTTAGCATTGGAGGGCAGCGTGGAGGTTAAAAATCGTAGAGGGAGACCAAGAGATGATCACACTAAGCAGATTCAGAAGGATGTGGGTTGGAGTAAGTACTGGGTGATGAAGAAGCTTGCACAGGGTAGGGTAGCATGGAGAGCTGCATCAAACCAGTCTCAGGACTGAAGACCACAACAACAACAACATTATGGGTGCTGTCTCCAAGTAGCCATGAAGATTATGCAGGTCCCCGAATTCCAACAACCACCATATCTAAATAGCTACTGTGTCAACTCCATTGAAACGCTCCACTGTTGCATGTAATACAGCTGTTTGAATAGCTTTCTGGTGACTATAGTCCATACTTAACCTGACTAGAACACTTTCTATAGTGCGTCTGAATTAGCAACTAACACTCCCTTAACCAAACTTACTTCATTGTTGCCGAAATTACCACACTGAGGCCAAACCCTCTTTCATGATCTAAATCCTGTATATGTGAAATACTTCTACGTATGACACATCATGATGTATCCAAAACGTAGTTCTTCCCTAGTAATTATGGTACACATAACATGACAACAGATGATTCCATCCGTATGCTCACCACACGTGACATCCCGATCCCTCTCACACATTATCGTGTGAAGCGATCCTTTTTGATTTTGCCTGGAGATTAGTTGGTTTACCCCTTATGGCACCTGAACCTCGGTGTATTACATCACTGGCGACTGTTTTCGCCAGATTGAATAGTTTTCCTCAGAATTCTATTGTGCATTGCCAACAGTCAGATTTAGCGTGATTGTTAAACAGGAAATCCAAACCTAGGATTTGCTTAGTACCAATTTCCTATGTGGGACACAGCTTCAACATCCTCCCAGAATAGTCCAGCCTACAGTGAAAATTAAAGAAAGTCAACCTTAATGACTCCATATCACTGCCCCCTAGCCCACATATCCTATAATGTGGAGGCTTGCACTGCATTTAACCTAACATGTCCAGACTTGCGACTGACCCATGCTGCCATGTATCTAATAATTTATTTTTACTTCCTGTTAATCTACACCCTGCACTTTCATACGTTTTCTCAGGGCTGAAACTTACTGGAAACGCCCACCGACGGATTTGGAGTTCTCTTTTTCGTTTAACGCCAGATTCTTCCGCCTCTATTTCATTTAGTTTTACATTCTTGCAATTCAGCTACTGGTGCTGATGTATGCCACGTGTCGCACGTTATGTGCGGTGACACCGCATGTGGATGTAGGCCGTACACATCTATAACGTCTTACATCAGTACATCTGTTTCGCTGCATACCGCTGTAACTGCACCTATCGCGTCAAGGTCCTTAGCTAACATGGCAGCAGCAGCCATATCCTTTGGGTTTCCTGCAGCTACCCTCCTCGATCTATCAGATGGCTGTCCTATTAGACAATCACCTAATGCACTTCGTCCCGCCCCCTGGAGAATAACTTCGTACAATTTGTCATTCTTGACCAGCTCGTATGTATTTACCTTGTTCTCTCAACAAAACTTTTTCATGACTTGCCCTGCCTCTGTGCTCAAAAGAATCCTCGGGAACTCTTCTTCGTATAGCACTGTATGAGACCCTCTTTTAGTTACCGAATCTAGATGCATTCCAAAAAACATCGTGTTACATACGATACCCCAAATGGGCCTTGTGTTTACAAATAGATAAGTCAGTCCCTCGAACATTATTTCCACTTTTTGTGCATGTCTTGGACGTTTAGAATAGTTTAGAAGCTTTGATAGCTGCAATTGATCTGTATTCCTTGTAATCAAAAACGAAAAGTAAAACATATGTTTCATCTTTGTTAGGTAGTCACGGACCGAAATTTTTTACGTATTAGTAAGCATAAAGCTGTCTTTAAGAGAGGTAAAATCAGCATCTCATCTGTGATGCGTTTACTAACATTGTGATATACATGGCCTCACGAAAATCGTTTTTTTAGTGTATATAATGGCTGGCTTTGGGGAGCTAGCATTGTGTCGATGGACTTTTTTTTTCTGGGTAGATATTTGGAAGAAGAACAAAGGCTCCTGCAAGCATTTTGTTAGATACTCTGTACGGATGGGCGAATAATAACAGAAATGCTCAACTCTTTAGTAGATTTGTTAGATCTTCTGCAGGTACGAGTAATACAACACGGAGCTGCTGTGACATATAGCAATACACATTAAAATGGAAGGTAAGTAAACGGTTTTTTAATGTTCCAAAAGGTTCACAATGTACTACATCCACACTGTCCGAAATCTTACTGTAGATTTAGGAAACTGCTGTATAATTATATATGCTCAAAGGATGTAGCTTTACTGTACATCAACGTTCTATATTAGGAAACATATTCCTGTTATATTTTTAGTGTTTTGGTCCGTGATCTGCTCATAGCCGGCATGGTTATTAGCGGATTTGACGCGATTAGTTTAAGGGTCGGTTAAATGTCTTTCCTGGTGACACCCAAATACTCCCCCCGCCACTCTTAGAGGAAAAATTTTGTCTACCCCTAGTGAATATGTGAATGTGCGAATCATGTAAGTAAGGTGGTATTTATGTACCTATCCAGTAATCATCTAATCGCATGTGGGCAATCTCTCTGTCCCGGTAGCATTGCTTTAAAACACATGTGTATCTAGGCAGGTATTTTGTACCAAGACAGATAATATCTAGGTAAGTAAACTGTTACTTTGTTGGCTAAGTTTACACCACAATATCAATACATCGTTTCAAAAAACTGATCAACATTAAAGAATCAAGATTTATGTGCCAAAACATAGAACTGTCATACACAAGTCTGTAAAATATCACTATCCGTCGACACAATGTTCCAAAGGGGTAAAACTCCATTTCATTCACCCCAGTGTACTATGTTGACACATTTACCTGTGCTATACAGCTCAGTACCATTTGAAGCATGTGTTTTGCAATGTGGAAGAGCATGAGAGATATAAGTCTTACGATCCATTAACATTGTAGTGACTCGAGGTTGGGTAGAGGTGTACTCTGGAAAACATTCGAAATCATTATCGCACTAGAACTCCATAACACCACAGTTACGTAATTCGTTGCCTGCATTTATATGTCAGAAACCCTTATCATTCTCAGTTTAGTAATGTTATACTGTTTTATAGAAACACTTAGAAAATGTGGTATGCAGGACAAGTATCTGGAATTAGGGACAGAAGGTGAGGGGATTTCAGTGTAAGCAGTAGATATCAGAGGAAGATGAATCTGAAACTGTCTACTATTATAGAAGTGTAGCATAATGATCAAATATGGCCGTATTAATGAGAGCCCGAGCGGTATATTGCAGCAGCGCTGACAGCAGGCGAGCACATGATGTTGTCACTGTAATAATTTAACAAGGCCAGCGCGATGTCGCGAGGCATGTTAGCTTGCTGAAATAGCACTGCACAGACTGTTACACCAAGGAACAAGACAGACTCCCCCATCGTCAGCGGCAGGCGTGTTTTCGGATACATCACTGGTAGTGGCGTGTATGCTCAAAAAGCACACCGCTGCTGAGTATAGTTGTCTCTCTCTGTCTTTTTTTTTTTTTTTAGTTCTGACTTGTTTGATGCGTCCCGCCACGAATACGTCTCCTGTGCCAACCTCTTCATCTCAGAGTGACACTTCCAGCGTACGTTCTCAATTATTTGATAGATGTATTCCAACTTCTGTCTTCCTCTACAGTTTTTCTGTTCACAGCTGCCTCTAGTATCATGGAACACATTCCCTGAAGTCGTAACAAATGTCGTATCATTCTGTCCTTCGCGTCGTCAGCGTTTTCCACATATTCCTTTTGTCTCCGACTCTGTGCAGAACCTCCTCATTCCTTACTGTATCAGTCCATTTAATTTTCAGCACTTGTCTGTGGCAACACATCTCAAATGCTTCGATGCTCTTCTGTTCCACTTTTCCCACAGTCCATGTTTCAGTACCATACAATGCTGTGCTCCAAACGTACTTTACATTCTCAGAAATTTCTTCCTCAAATTAAGGCCTATGTTTCATACTAGTAGACTTCCCTTAGCCAGGAATGCCCTTTCTGCCAGTGTAAGTCTGCTTTTGATGTCCTCCTTGCTCCGTCCGTCATTGGTTATTTTGCTGTCTCGAGTTCATCTTCTTCGTGACCATTAATCCTGATCTTAAATTTCTAGCTGTTCTCTTTTCCGCTACTTCTCATTACTTTCGTCTTTCTTCGAATCCACTCTCAATCCATATTATGTACTCGCTAGATGGTTCATTTCATTCAGCAGATAGTGTAATTTTCTTCACTTTTCGCAGTGTAGCAGTATCATCAATGGATCGTATCACTGATATTCTATCACCTTCAATTTTAATTCCACTCCTGAAACTGACTTTTATTTCCATCACTGGTTCTTCGATGTAAAGGCTGATAAGTAGGGGCGAATGACTACATCCCTGTCTTACACCCTATTTAATCTGAACACTGCGCAATTGGTCATACAGTGTTATTATTTCCTCTTCGCTCTTGTACATGTTAAATATTACCCATCCCTCCCTAGAGCTTACCCCTATTTTTCTCAGAGTTTCAGACATCTTACACTATTTTACGTCGTCGAACTCTTTTTCCATGTCGACAAATCCTTGCTTCCATTATCGACCGCAACGTTACGACTGCCTCGCTGGTGTCTACCTTACCTAAAGTCAACCTGATCGTCATCTATCATATCCTCATTTTTATTTTCCATTCTTCTGTATATTATTCTTGTAAGCAACCTGATGCATAAGCTGTTCAGTTGATTGTGCCATAATTCTCGAACTTGTCAGCTCTTGCAGTCTTCGAAATCGTATTGATGGTATTTTTCCGAAAGTCGGTTGGTATGTCGCGAGTCTAAAAAATTGTACACACTAACGTGAATAGTCGTTTTGTGGTCACTTCCCCTAATGATTTAGAAATTCTGATAGAATGTTATCTATCCCTTCTGTATTATTTGATGTTAAGTCCTCCAAAGCTCTCTTAAATTCTGACTCTAATACTGGATCCACTGTCTCTTGAGAATCGCATCCTGTTTCTTTCTTCTATCACATCAAACATGTCTTCACCCTCTTAAAGGAGTCAGTGTACTCTTTCCACCTATCCGCTCTCTCCCCTGCATTTAACAACAGAATTCCCGTTGCACTTTAAATGTTATGACCCTTGTTTTTAATTTCACCGAAGGTTGTTTTGACTTTCCTATATACTTAGTCAATCCTTCCGACAGTTATTTCGTTTCCGATTTCTTCACATTTTTCTTGAAGCTATTACGTCTCATCTTCTCTGCATTTCTTATTTCTTTCATTCCTCAGCCACTTGTATTCCTATATTCCTGAATTTCCCTAAACTCTTTGGTACTTTCTTCTTTCGTCGATCAACTGAAGTATTTCTTCTGTTACCCATAGTTTCTTCTCAGTTACTCTCCTTGTATGCTTGTTTTTCTCTCTAACCTCTGTGGTTAGCCTTTTCACGTATGTCCATTCCTCTTCTCACTAAACTACCCACTGAGCTATACCTTATCATAGTATCTACAGCCTTAGAGAACTTCAAGCATATCTCGTCATTCCTTAGTGCGTCGGTATCCCACTTCTTTGGGTATTGATTCATTCTGACTAATCTCTTAAACTTCAGCCTTCTCTTCATCACAACTACATTGTGATCTGAGTTAGTATGTGCTCGTAGTTACGCCTTACAATTCAGTATCTGATTTCAGAATCTCTGCCTGATCATGACTATAGGTACCGGTAATTTTTTGTAGTAGCATTGTTCAGAGTCTCCCAGCCCAGCCAGGACGATGGGGCTGTGCTGGAGGAGTTCACCATATCTACCTGCCAGTATAAATTACAGGTTCGATTCCACAGCAGGATAACAGCTCTACACACCGAGTCGCTCCCGGGATATAGTGCCACGGCGCAATGGGCCACACAAGGCCACCTCCATCAAATTGGCTGATCCCTGCCAAGAAGGCAGAGGGTTGGTCCCCAAGCACACCAGCCGTCTACAGACACTGGCAGGACAGGACTCTCAGTGTGGTGAGTATCCACCCAAGGGTCGTAGCCGGGCGTCGCCAGTGGCTGTCGCAGACACACCAACCCCGAGTACACCTGGCTGGCACGGATACCGCATGACCGGCTTACATAAAGAGACCACATTTTTGCTAGCGCAGACGCGTAAGGATCACGGAACATGCACGCAGCTAGCCTCGCAGAATTCGGCAGCCAGCCAGGCACCGACCTGGTGTATCAAACAGTGCCAATAAAGGAACTTGTTAAATTAGCAGCTGCCTTTCTCTGGAGCCTCCTGGGCTCCCACCTGGCCTCCACTATCCCAGCTCTAATACATGCATTAAATTACACAGTGCATGGGACAAATAAAGAACGCAAGTGTGTGCTCTGATAAAAGGTTTCACAGTAGTGTGAGTGCAGAAACTGTGAAACTTTGCCATCTCCAGAAAGGTTCCTCAACCGACACAGCATTAAAAATTTTGCACACTAGACTGCAAAAAGTTATTGATAAAGAGGGTAATCACACCATTGATGAAAAATATAAATTTTTAGACAATTTATCTGTTTGAATGTAATGTGAAATAACTACACTACTTTTCGGTCTCGAAATATTTCGGCTACTTGTAGATGGCCTTAAGTGGCAGTGTCTTGTGGTCAAAAGACTGTTGACAGGGAGGTTTCAGTAGAAAAATAAATCACAAGCAATGCAAGTCATAATGGCAGTTTATATGAGCAGCTGCGATGTTGGCCGACCTGCGACTTGCCGCCGCTATATTTTGCGGCCGGGAGCATCGCCGAGATTTCCATGCGCCTGAGGGCGGATTCCGCACGTTACTCTGCGCATGCCGTGGTATTCCGGCTGGGGGCCACGCCCATGCCCTCCTCCTTTATCGGACCTCTGATTAAAATGCGACCTGCATGAGATGCGCACAAAGAAATATTAGTGCAGAAACGGTATACGTCATAACATTGCCTTGTTGGAAACTGAGGGTTTATTAAAATGGAACCAGATAAAATGCTTCTGCCGTACAACAGCCAAGACAAACATGTGACTGGTGCGGTGTTATGAGCTCCGCCTTCGGATATTGTGTTGGCGTGATGTACAGATTGAAGTGTTAGTCCCGGCTCAGCTTCATAGCAGTTGGAGTCGTGAAACTGTACCGTAGGAATATATATATATATATATATATATATATATATATATATACCTGGAAAAAAATATGAAAACGACGCTCGATATGCTTGACTGAACATAAGTGAACATGCTAGCAAGGGCTGTAGGTTCCATTGCCGTATTTGACAGCCCGTGACACCTGTGAAATGGTGTCAATATGATTTAATAGTCAGTCGTGGTCAGAACAGTGTAGTTATGAGACTATTCTGTTAGAGCTAAATGAATTCGAACATAGGCAAATTGTTAGTAGCCGTTTGGTGGGTGCTTCTGTAACCAAGGTGGTCCTAGTGTTTGCTGTTTGTATAGATACCATCCAGAAGATTTCTCCTGCAACAGGGAAAGTGGAAAGTCATCATACACTAAGTCACAACGCGGACTAAAGTGTGTGTTGGGTGATCGTGACATATTGTGACGAAAAATAAGAAGACAGCCGCTAAAAACGCGACCGCAGAACAGAATGTCCCACTCCCGAACCCTGCCAGTAACAAAACAACGCGATTGGAGTTTTAGAAGCTGGGAACTGCAGGGTGAGGTGGAATTCCAAAACCACTCATCAGTGACGCTAAAACCTGGAACAGGAACACATAGTGAAAAAGGAATGAAACGTGGAATGTGCAGCAATGGAAGGAAGTCATTTTGTCGAATGGGTTTTGTTTCGCGCTATTTGCAACTTCTGGCACAGCTTACGTCCCAGGAGTGAAACACGACACAGGTTCCGTAATGGTTTGGGCAGCCATATAGTGGCATCCTCTGGTCTCTTGGCTGCTCTGCAAGATCGCATTACTGCCAAAGATTAATCGAATATTTTGGTTCATCAAATCAATCCTTTGTTACAATGTTTGTTCTCCAGTGCTTATGCTGTGTTCCAAGAGGACAGAGCCGCAGCTCGAGCAGCTAGCATATTCGTTTCGAGAGATAGATGATTAACTGTCGCATCTCCTCCGCGTCCACCAAAGTCACCTTCTCAATCTAATTCAGCCATTGTGATGTACTTTGGAGGGAGGGGTACGTGATTGCTAACCACCTCCATCATCTTCACCTGAACTTGCTAGTACTTAGCAGGAAGTATGAGACAAGATAGTCCTGAAAACCATACGGGGCCTGTATTTATCCATTTCGAGATGGTTGTTTTGGATGCCATATGATTTACTACACCATATCATGCTTGGTTACGTGTTGTGTTTGTCGTGTTTTCATACTTTTCTACACTCCTGAATGTGGCCCACGCATTCAGACACTTATAACCATATTGTCATCGACATACATTGATTGCGAAAGCTAAGTTATTATGGTGCGGTGTAAGGCTTGTCCCTAATCGGTTTCCAGATTTGCAATATCGTTACTTTGCTAGTGCCGATATATCCTGCTCTAAGGCACACGTTTTGTACAATGGTTTTAGAGACGTCTTCATAAATAGAATTCGATATCTGTAATGGACCTCGCTTAAAGTTTTCAACAGATATATGTAAAGACGTTTCGCTTGTTTGCAGTGAGTGATATCGTAAGTCACTATTTTTTCTGTTTTTTTATGTATAAGAAAAGACACGACCACGTTGGCTTCTTTTAGGTCTTTTACTGCAGTTGATCATGTGGACTGTATGCTCAGTTGGAATGGCTACCTAGTTCGTCAAACAGGAAGTACCCCAAAGAACACTGAATTTGGATCGGTGACATGAAACAAATTAGCTATTTATACTATTCTGAAATATTTTTGGTGTGAAATCGTTCAGTATTTTATTTCTGGTACTGTATTTCATTTTTGTTCATCATTAAGGAAATAATGTATTAATTACACATAATAGTGCGTGCCGCCCAGATAATTTGAGAGATAACATCATTTCACGTTAGAGGTAGGTGATGTTCCACAACATAGGCGAGTTGGAAAATATCCGTCAGAAGAAACGTCGATGTCTTAGAACAGTGACCATCCTGGGAAGTTGTCGAGACGATAAAAGTTATACATATCTTTGCCAAAATCAAACATCACATTAACACACCTACAACAAATGTCATTATGAATCTTGGAAGCCTGGCACTGCTACGAGAGATAATTAGTGACACCCGACGAATACTAGATGTGATTTCAAATTAGGTTTTTCGTTTCAATCTTTTAATGTTGGCTTTACTCTTTTCAGATTCTTAGGAGTACGACATGGTCACGAGCAGTATCATTGCCACTGAAAACGTCTGCACACCATTAAGAAAAATCCGACCGCTAGCACAAAATGTCGAAGTGCAGTGATACATACAGTAATTAATCTCATTGACAAACATTTTGACAAGGATGCTCTGAGGATCCTTGCTAATGAGCTCAAATTCGCGCCCATTCCAATAATGCTACCAACAGCAGATAGAATCAGCGTCATGGAGTATGTTAGAGCTTCACTTCCAGTGGAAGCAACATAAGACGTTCATTACAAAACGTGTGGAGCGTTTACCAATACGCCAATGTTAAGTTCTATCATCTCGAAGAAAGAATAAGTAACATTTGGAAATCTGTAGGACGAAGAGGAAACTTTAATCCTACCAATCGACAAGGACAACGTTACAGTTCCAATGTAAGTCATTGTCTTCAGTATGAATATTTTCGATACATCTCGATTTTCACAGCACAAATAAATGGCCTTACTAAGGTACAAAAGGAAGGTATTCCTCGGACATCGACAATTAGTAATACTGGGGCACCTTGTAAAAGACCTGAAACGCACTCTCGGCGAACGTGTGCGGAAGTGCGAACACCGTTTCTCAAATCCGCTCACTGTACAGGCTAGCTCTATCATTATCGGCTCCAGAATATGAGTAGTCAGTTACGTTACACTCTCCTCCTACAAGCGTCCAGCTTTCTGAAACCTTGAATCCAAAAGCGGGAAAGTTAAGCGGTTGTTTGGCTCAAAAATGGCTCTGAGCACTATGGGACTCAACTTGTGTGGTCATCAGTCCCCTAGAACTTAGAAATATTTAAACCTAACTAACCTAAGGACATCACACACATCCATGCCCGAGGCAGGATTCGAACCTGCGACCGTAGCAGTCGCACGGTTGCGGACTGCGCGCCTAGAACCGCGAGAACACCGCGGCCGGCTAAGCGGTTGTTTCATTGAATTTTAGTCAAGTTCTGACGTGAACTTATTGCTTGCTCATTGTAAACTGTTATGAACAAATCTGTGGCATGGCGACGGATTGTCCATTACCACATGTCTTGCCGAACCTATATGTGGAAATTTTCGAAAATAAGCTCTAGAGACCACCAAATTCAAACCAACGAATACAGAGTGAGTCATAAATGAGGAAAAACATTTCGTGCAAATTGTCACACACTGTGTTACAAACGTAATTTCGTTTTCCGCATGTTCCCATGTTAATAAATGACAATGCAACTGAACGGTAAAAATCTGGAAATATGAAGTGGACTTTTGGGTGTTACTATGCACCGACATTGGCCAAGGGGACAGATCAGCAACAGGGCACAACATGCGAGTGTTGTAGGTAGTCAAGCCGCTCACGAGGAGGCGAGGCATCCGGCGTCAAGCGTGACACTGTGAGCAACGACAGCGCCCACATGTATCTCGTACCAATTACGCTTGCTGGTATTATGTCTTGTAGCTAGTTGGCGTAGGGAAAGGAACATGAGAGGGGCTGCACTACTGTACATGCATGTTTTATAATTTGGTTTTTGTGTCCCAGACTTAGTTTCAAGGAACGAGTACATAGATGCAGAATACAAAATACAACAACACAGGTATGTGGCAGTTAATACAAACGAATACAATACAACTGTATAAATCGACACTAACATAGAAACACATTACCAGAAGCTGCAGTGGCGGTTTATAAGTACTGTTCGGAATGACAGCCACGATGTGTGTTGCAAAGTTGAACTCTTCGCAGGAAGGATTGCTGAACACGATCCAACATGTCCGTATCTCTTTGCCTAATATCACAGGCATGTTAAATTCTGCGTTGAAGAGTGTTGACATCAACTACCTCTCCTTCATAAATCACAGGTTTCAGATGGCCCCACAAAAAGAAATCCATTGCATTCAGGTCTGCTGATCCTGCCGGCCATGCTACAGGTCCTCCACGACCGATCCATTTCGAAGGTTCAAATGGCTCTGAGCACTATGGGACTCAACTGCTGTGGTTATCAGTCCCCTAGAACTTAGAACTACTTAAACCTAACTAACCTAAGGACATCACACACATCCATGTCCGAGGCAGGATTCGAACCTGCGACCGTAGCAGTCGCACGGTTCCGGACTGCGCGCCTAGAACCGCGAGACCACCGCGGCCGGCCCACTTCGAAGGGCAGGCATTGTCCCGGTGGCGTCGCACTGTGTCACTGAAGTGAGCGGGGGCCACCATCATGCATGTACCACCGGTTCATACGAGAGGCCAAACCACCGTCATCCAACAGTTCCGGTAATGTAGCATCCAGGAAACACAGATACCGCTCTCCTGTAAGCCTTTGTGGTAGCTCATGTGGTCCCATGAGATGATGGTCGATAATACCACACCAGATATTGTCACCGCATAGTTGTTGGTACCTTTGTATCAATGTGCTGTGGGGTTTTCTTCTGCCCACCCGTGCCAATTACGCGAATTCACTATACCCTCCTTCGTGAAATAAGCGTCATCGGTGAACAGTATTGTTCGTGAAAAATGCTGGTCGTGGGTCTGACGCTGTAGGATAAAGTTGCAGAAGTCCAGCCTCCTCTGGTAGTCTTTCGGCAATAATGCCTGTACCGTCTGCATGCGAAAGGGATGGTAATGGTTTCTATGGAGTACTCGCATAACAGTAGATTGTGACATTCTTACCGCAGTGGCGAGAGACCTGGTGCTCATTGTTAGGTCCTCCGCAACAGTATGTAACACTTTTTCTTCGGCACCCGCAATGTACATCGACGGTCGGCCACGATCACTAAATGCTGGAGGCGCTACAAATGCACCATAATCCCTCAAGCGCCTGTCCACAGAGTAAAATCTTTTTTTCCAGATGGAAGGCACCGTCTAGAAAACCTCTCGTGATACAGTTGCCTTGCAATTTCATCTCTTCCATCTTCAAGCCTTTAGGTGAGGTGGATGTCGGCGTATTCTTCGTTTGTGAAACTTGCCGTCGTACTGTAGTAACACTGCGACGCGGCCGTTAGCAGCTGTCGATACGGCGAGTATCGGGTAGAGTGAGCAGCGTAGAGATGTTTGAAACACGTCATACACGCCGCGGGTTTACTTCCGCCGCTGACCATTCATCCCTCTTACAGGACACACATTCCCTAACATGGGACTGCACACTCCGTTACCGCTGGCAACATATGATTCGCAAGTTCTCATACAATTTGACATACATTACGATGGGATTTGTTCTTTCTCGTATCTTTCAAACGCTGGCAGATACATGTCAGCTCATTGTTGTGTCATGTGTTGTGTCTATGGGTGAACGACATGTACTGACCGTGAGGCTCGTCGGTATCTCGTTCAGTGCTTAGGAGGTGTTTTTGTTTTGCGTACACAGTACACCGAGAAGAACGAAATTAACAACGGTGCCTCGCGTGTTACGCATAGCAGCATGCAGTACTCGACATATTTTTTCTCATTTATGACTCACCCTGTGTATTTCGGTACCTGATCGGCACGATTGTGGCGCGGCCATATGGAATAGAAAAATTGAAACGTTCCTGGAAAATTTAAATTCACGATGGAACTTGAAAAAGCAGGCCAGCAACCTTGCCGAGGCACTGGATCACAGTGGTTATAGTAAACCCACGCACATTGACTTACCGCTTTACGCCTCCAGCCATCACTATCCGTCACAGAGAAATTCTGTGGTAAGAACTCTGGTCCGCGGATCTCAAACCCTTTCAGACGAGGAGAGCTACGCCTATGAATTGCAGCAACTACGAACAGTGTACAGCTGGAGTAGGTAATCGGATTGTCAAACGAATGGGGTGTAGCAGTCGAATTCAGGAACTTCCAAGGACAAATTTGAGACTAATACAAAGAAAAGTAAAAAACCACTTACCTACATGACTCGTGCAAAAGTGAAGTTGCTGCGATAATGTTGTGAAGGAGTCAGTCGAAATAAAGGTTTCGGAAAACCTAGTAAAGAAGTACGGAGGTATCATTTAGTCAAGGCTTGTAATCCATCAATCACTTTATTAACATCTCGTTGGCTATAATGTGCACCAGTCGGCGAGAGAATGTGATTTTACGGAAAATCACTGTGGGCTCTCAAAAACAAAAGAATATCAAAAGGCGCAGTGGGTGCCGGGAGCGAATGAGGCTATAAATAGCGGCTTGAGACCAACATTCATCAGTGCAGGTTGCTCAGAAACTGAAAAGTTTCTGTGTGCTACCACCATTGCATTACTCAACATTCTTCCGTAACACAGATCCCTCATTATTGAAATTCCAGGAAGTTTCTCCGGCGGGACATGGAAATTACGCACGCCTGGAACAACATACACATCTACATCAGCACCCCTCCTAACTTACCTGTCCAAGTCTAATCTATTGTTAAACTTTACAAATTTGGTAATCTTTTCACATTCATGTCCAGAAAAGTCACTTCGACTATATGCTTTGTCAACGGAAATGGTTTCTGTGCTAAAAAAGGCCTCCAGGAAAAATTGGTTCGAGAACAAAACATTACATTTATGGTTCTGCCCAGACCAAATGCTTCGGCAGAGACTCAAGCCTTCTCTATTATATATGACACATGTTAGATATACCCAAAACAGGCAGAGAAAGTAGTTCGCAAGAAGAAGTCGCCATCTTTTATACAAACCAACTGCCTGTTAAAAGACTTGATTTACCAGAAAAACTGAACACCCCACCTTGCATTTTCCTAAAAACAGTAGCAAAATGTGGGAAACCGACCATCTTCGCAAATGTACACTCATTTTCAGAAAAGCAGTACAACTTGAACTACAAGAGGTAGGACATTCATATTCACGTGCCATGTACATTAGTATATTCTGCAGAGGTGATTAGCATTAGAGTCACTCGTTTCAGCATGTGTCCTGTTGCCTAGTAGGCTCAGGGTCCACCATGGGTGCTGATAACTTGTTTCACGCGTGATGCATATAAGGAGCGAATGGCGTCCTATGGTGTAGGCGGTGGTACTGCATTCACCTGGTTCCAAAGTTCAACTGTGGTGGTTGAATTGGAAAACAGTGCTGCACCCGTCGTTTCACCATATCCCACATATCTTAGATTGGCGACAAGTCTGGTGATATGGCGGGCCAGGGCAAAAGGCTGACATCCTGTGATGCCAAGAAGGCAAGTGCTCGTGCAGCAACATGTGGTAATGCATTATCTTGCTGAAGAACGGCGTCTGAGGTGTTGTGCATGAAGGGTATGGCTACAGGTCGCAGGATGTCATTTAACTACGTCACACAGGCCACATTGCCCTGGACATGCATTAACCGTGACTTGTGATTGTACCTATCAGCATATCACACCGTAAGGGCGAATGCAGTCACTGTGAGGCCGCTCCCTCTCTTTGAGGCGAACTAAACTGCAGCCACCATTTTCAAACCTGGATACGACCGAAAACACTATCTGATGCCACTCCTGTCCCCACTGACGTCAATCAATACACCATTGCCGACTATCATGTTTCTGTGCATTTGTCAGAGGTAAGTGGAGAAGTGGACAACTTGCACGTAACCCATTCCGCAATAAACGGCGGCTGACCGTCACCCCTGATAGGGTGCAATGTGTTCCACTGTTTCACTGTTGTGGCAGAGCCGGCGAGGACGTAGATCTGTCCTGCAATGCCATTTGTATGAGGTGTCGATTTTCTCGGGAGGAGGTCTGGGTGATGCGACCTGACCCATCTCGTCGAGTTCTACGGATGTCCGTGACACATTCTGCACGCGCCCGTTGCACTGCCAAAACCCTTCGTCCCACAAGAGCAGCAGTTTCTCGGATGAGTGCATCATATTCCCTCATGCCATTAACGCACCCTCTTTCAAACTTCTGATCTCACAGTACGGTTCGTGCATACGTCTGCGAGGCATCCTGCACGACTGCTCGAGGCACAATGTTCCATTACCTTCTGCTTGTGGCGATAACGAGAGGCACTGACACATTTTACCGATAGGTGGTGTTGCGCCGAGATATCGATGTTGACCATGAAACCGCGGGCCTATGGTTTCAAATGGCTCAAATGGCTCTGAGCACTATGAGACTTAACATCTGAGGTCATCAGTCCCCTAGAACTTACAACTACTTAAACCTAACTAACCTAAAGACATCACAAACATCCATGCCCGAGGAAGGATTCGAACCTGCGGCCGTAGCGGTCGCGCGCTTCCAGATTGAAGGGCCTAGAACCGCTCGGCCACTATGGTTTCAAATGCTATTGATTTCTGTAGGACGTACTTGAGACCAAGATCAAGGATCGGCATTAATTTAAGGAAAACACGTGGAAGTGAGGCCCAACTTGATGCGTCTTTTATCATCGCCAAACAAATATTTTTATTTAATAACTACCAATAGTACCAAATACTCGTTAATAACAAACCATGATTTCAATTACAAGATGAACACTGCAAGTACTGGCTTGACGCATAAAGAAACTTTCAGATTCAAATATACAGCTCCAAGGGGTTACCGAAAGGCATAAGAAACTGGATTCCTGCTCACCTCACATTGGGTGGAATAAACAGTCTTTTAAGTACAGTACTCACTAAACAGTCTTCATAGATAATTTCAAACCAACGCCGAGGAGGCCAATCGCTTCAGGACCCCAGGGGACACCAGATAATAGTGCCGTGCTGCTCTTGCCTGCGAACAAGTTGTTCAATACATCTTTGCATATTTAGCACACATCAACTGACTGACGCAAGTCGTAACCAGGTTGTACCTGACGAGATGCGCTTCTTGCCCACTAAACTCGGCCATATTAACGGCCACGGTCCAGGAAAACGTGCGCTTCCATAGCCTAAGGGTCAACGGTGGTAACTCTCTGCAGTCGCAGCAGGCATTCCCGTCCCGTTCCGTGTCTGACATACCATTCGCCACCACACAGTCCAGAGGGAACACATGACCCAGCAAAGATAATACGACGAGCGCCGAGTCGATGGAACAAGCGCAGAAGTGGGGCCAGTAGGATCACTCGCACACCCTCACGGAAGCCCCCATGGCTCATTACTAATGTACAGTCGTGCTCAAAAGTATCTGAACGACCTGATTTGCATTTCACCTTATTCGCAGGCAACCCGCATAACGCAGCTGTCTAGCAGGTCCTCTAATCGCTCCTCGGTACAGTAGTTTGACTATTCAAATGGTTCCAACAAGTCGACACTAGAAAACACTGCTCTGTATCGCAATAACTCAAGATGTAAAATAATACCACGATATCAGGGAATGCCTTATCACAGGTAACAGTGTCCTTAATGCTTGTAAGCTCACATTTATTACAATAAATGACATAACTGAAATGTTACCACTCTCATTATTACGTCAGATAGGTAATGCACGTAGTAGGCTCAGTTCGTCGTATTCATGATTTCCTCTTGAAAGTAACATACTGTACTTATTATTTAACATCAAATGACATTAAAAATTTAAGTTTTTCACTAACAGCTAGTTGAAAATATGTATAAACTTCAAATGTCACGACGAACCGTCACGTTCTGCATATGGATTAAAACCAAGGTCATGCAGACTAATCAAAGATTTCATGACTGACGGAAAACTAACAGTTATTCCTGACTAGGCATACAGAGAGTGATATTCCTAGATTTTAGACAGTATCAATTAGCAAATATCAACCTTAAATTACATAACGTAAACATTTTTAACGAACGCGAATTCCTACCCAGTATTAACGAACTACGAGAGATGTTAAAATATTGCTCCTTTACAAGTAACTTACTTGAAATGCCGTGAGGTAAAGCTTTGCGTTGGGCAAGGATTCGAACCCAGAACCTAATCAGATTCTTATCGAAGCACAATCAACTATGACGTATCGGATTTTCTCGGCAGTAGCTAGATGTTTTAACTGAAATGACGAGACGAAACATTAATTTTTTTCTTCCCAGGACTCCAACCCGGCACCTATCACTGTTATATTCTAGAGAAAACGAACGTTAAATATGGGTTTGTTACACCAGCAGCGACATGTCAGCATGTTTGAACTAGAATTAATATAACGACGAGTTCAGCGCTGACTGGGAATCGAATCTCACAAATATCGTTTTTGACAACACACAAAGAGGTGTCAGCTACAGAATTTTTCTCCACCAGCAACTCGGAATAACATCCTTGAACTTACAGTGATCTCGCAAATAGTTCTGTGCCTCACTGGGAGTCAAACACGTCAGATATCGTTAGTGTTGCCAACGAATGAAAATGCATTAAAAATCAAAATTATTATCCACCAGTAGATAGATATTTTCATGCTAGAGCTTGATAATTCATAATGAAAACTTTAGTGCCGGGCCAGGCTTCGAACCCTTTCACACACAATATGTGGAGATGTTGAGGAATCTGTAGTTTTGAACAAACAACATAGTTTAGTCGAGTTGTATTCTCACGAAGGGATCAAATTCCGCGTTAAGGGCAGTCTGAGTTGCATTCGCAATACAGAACCAATTTTTTCGACATACATAAGCTCAAATAAAAGATGGTATAAGTGTCCTGTGACCTCACATAGCTTTTGTTTCGTCGCTAGAAATAAATAACTAGTATAAGTAAGGTTACTGGCGATAGAGTTTCTACATGTCGCCACTCCTGGCATTATTGTGGTTCAACCTAACGTCTACTTGATAGAGAAGGAATATCATGTTTAATGTGAATTTCAGACCACAATGCCATTATACCTTCTTCACTTGGCATAGCCAGAAGAAAATAGAATCTGTCTCTCCCTTTTTTTCTGGCGGGTCTCCTTCCTCCCCTTCAACCCGTCCTTTACGCTTGCCAATTTTTGCCTTCTCGGCCCGGCTTCTCCACCTTTAAAGAGAGAATTGAAGTAGATGATGTGGAAACGCACTTCTTCCGAACGGCAAACTAAGTATTCTCTTTCTGTCTGCAACATGGCTTGAAAAAAAAAGAAAAAATATAAATTCCATTGAGAATGCATTCACATAATTGTTATGGAAATGTAACTGCATCTATAAATTTCTTTCTTTGTGCTTGGAAAAACGGAAAGAAGCAAACTCATTATTGCTGATACGTAAAATTTTCTTTTTCGGAAAGGTAATGAAGTAAAGTAGGCTTCTGCTGCTTTCTTTTGCACATAATTAACATATATATGTCTTCTTGTGAAATGAAAAGGAAAGAAAGAAACTAAGTAAAGGGTATTCACCAGTTTCATCACTGTGTTGTATGCTTCCCTCAAAGCAAAGTAATATATACCATAGGATTAACTGGTCTATACTAATGATCTTCGCTGATTACTCACTGTTGGAAAACCTCCTCCTGCTACGTGAAGTACAAACTTTAACCTACCATAATTAGTCTAATATACGAAATGTTTGGGTGAACAATACAAATTATGCACTTCTATTGTTTACAGTATTGTTGTAGTTAAAAAATTTGCGTAATTTTTTTGTATTTTTTGTACACATGAACTTGTCGTGCTCAGTTGTAAGGTACACCCAGAAGTCCTCCCTTTTGCTTGATTCTTTTGTTAGGATGTAATGCACTGTTTGGCCTTCCAACCAGTTGATTGCGTTTCGTTTTGTTTTAGGGTAAGGTGTACTGTCAAGGTTTAAAAATTCAGCACGCGTAACGGTGGTGGGCGTGCTTCTGCTGAAGCTGGCTATTTTTTGGCTTATGTAGAGCCACATGTCTTTTCTTTGTCACACAACAATCTATGTTCTTTGGTATCTGTTATATTACGTAATGTACACAGTGGTGTCTCGGCCAGCCCAATAGAGTGAAGTTTAGAGTTCGTCGTAATTTCCTGTTGACATCAAAGTACCAGGTCGATTTGACATACGTTGGCAGGTCCAGGCAGTGAATGTTTACCCGTATTGTTTCCCTGTTATAACAACGATACTTTTGTTCTACATCGTTTCTGGTTTTGTCTTTCATCAGGTTATTGTTTAGCTATATCACTGTCATGATGTTTTTTTAATGGATCCTTGTCCGTATGTGGCTGCATTCCACTTAAAAGTATTTCAAGTGGTTGAGTCCGTTGGGTATGTGTTGGACATTTATAGGTGCACTGATGTCAGCAGGAGCTATTTCGTTTAACAAATGTGCAGCAAGTGTACCACTTGATTGTTTCCATTGTTTGTATGTGGCAGAAAGGTTTGAGGCTTGCGCTTTTTTTCTGACATCGGTGAGATTTAATGAATCACATTTCGTAGAGAACATCAGAATCTCATATTTCACTTTGAAAATTCGTCCGCGGCTCACAAAATGTCCTAGTGCAGATGCGACGCTTTTAGACAAAGTCGCAGGTGGTGGCAGAGCTTGTGCTACGTAATTAACTTTGGATGTGATGTATACGTTTGCCACTGTTACCTTCTGAAGTTCATCGAGTTTCCTAATACTATGTGCTTGTACAGAGGCACGTATGCTGTTAAGTAATTTTCGGTAATTCGCAGCAATAGTGTGCTCGATATTTCTTTTAAAATCTATGCCGAGACATTTCATGGTTACAAGCGCGAGTGACAGACCCTGCGTTTGCGTCCTAATTTAACGGCCGATGTCGAAAATCCCTGACTTTGTTTTATTAAGTTTTGCACCTGATGCCTGTTCATATTTTGTTACTGTTTGTAGTGCGCTCTGTACTTCAGTGCCATTCACGACTAGGAAGCGAACATCATGAGCGTACGCCTTGCACACAATCTTTTCTCCATGTATTTGTAGTCCTAGTAGATGCATCATGAGGGAGGTAAGCAGGGGTTCGATGGCTATGGCGAAGAGTGCCACTGACATTGAACACCCTTGCCTAATGGAGCTGGTGACGTAAATCGGGCGGCTAATGTGTCCATTGATGACGAATCTGGCTGAGTTGTTTGTTAATGTATTTCTTACTACTGCAATGAATCTAGGTGGGAAGCCCATTGCGCCCATGGTCCGAAGGCTTTATCAAAGTCGAATGAGATTATGCACATTTTATTTTGCAGATGTCTGCTGTTGAGGTGAGGCCCCTGTAATCACAGAGGGTCTGGAGAACGTTCCTGTCTTTGTCCAACCTTGTCTGATAAGGGCCAGTCACGCTGATCATTGTGGTTTTCAGCCTGTGAGCGAGGATGCGGCCAAAAATTTTGTAATAGCTGTTTACTGCGAGACCCTCACGAAATTCTTTCGGGATGTCATTTTCAGGAAGTTCGTTGCAGATGAGAGTAAACTTGGCTTTTACGAGGCCACTGAATTTGTGAAAAAATTCTGCCGGAATTCCGCTTGCCCCTGGAGTCGTATTTTTCATGCTTCCATATATAGCTTCTTCGACATCTTATTCAGTCACTTCTGAGATGAGAGTTTGTGCTTCCGCGTGGCATACTGTGCCCTGGAGGTTGATCATTAACTCGTCAACTGGTTCGTCAACAGGTTGACTGGACATTAGGGATTCAAAATGCTGTACGATTGCCTCTTTAATCTCCCTTTGCTTCGTCAGCTTCCTTCCATCATCAGTTGTTATTTCAGATAGTAGCTTGCTAGATCGCCGTTTGCTTTCTCGAATGACATGATAAATGGAAGTGACCTCGTGCTGTGCTATATTCTGGGCACGCGACCTTATTTGGTAGCCTTCCAGTTGTTTACGCCGAAGTGCAAAAATGTTTGCTTTAATTTTGTTAATTCATTCGTAGTTGTCCACAACTGTTGCATCGGACTTGTGCAGATCCCTTAAACACTGAAAGTTGAATTCTATAGTTGATTTGTACTAAAGGTTTTTGCCTTTTGAATAATTTATGAAAAACCCTATTTTAGGTTTGGCATGTTTCAGCCACCAGACAATGCCAGAGTTGTACGAGCTAAATTTGCTTTCACACTCTCTCCATACTTTGTAAAATGCCTCCTGACAAGCATGGTCTTCCGGATGTGACACGCTGAGCTTCCATGTGCCTCTACCTAGGTACGTCCCTTGTTTTATCAGATTGGTTGCGCATATGTACGCAGCATGATCTGAAAAAACGGTAGGCCACACTTCGGACTGCAAAATGATGTGTTTCCAATTGTGCGTTACATATATCCCGTCTAGACGGCTCGCCGAGTGACTTGTGGTGTGGGTGAAGCCAGAGTGACTTGTGGTGTGGGTGAAGCCAGGGGCTGCACCGTGCCTGTGCTCCCATGTGTCTGTTAGTCTTAAGTCACTAACTATACGTTCTAGTTGAGTACAGTTGTTGAAATTGGGAGTTTGGTCTTTGGCATGCAAAACACAGTTAAAATCTGCTTCCAGGATAAGGTGTTCATATCGAGTTTAAAATAGTGGGACAACTTCTTCTTTAAAGAATTCAGCTCTGCGGTGCCTGTTGCTGGATCCTGAAGGGGCATACACGTTAATGAGTCGTAGTTTGTTTATTGTGGCCGCTATGCCTTTACTGTTTGGTAGTTTTAACACATCTTGGACTACTGTGCCCTCCTTTGTGAGCAGAGCCGTGCCCATTTCCGTTTCATGCTCTGGGTTTGTAATGGCGTTGAATTCAGGTACGTTACCAAGCTCAATGTCTGTCACTTCCTGTAAAAGGATAATGTCACTGTCAGAAGCATGTATAAAATCTTTTAAGTTCTGTAATTTCAAGGAACTATGAATCTGATTAAGGTTTACTGTAGCTATCTTGTATGCTTCTATGTCAGACATTTCGTTCTATTTGAAAAAACTTTCAAAAACACACTTCCGTTTTGTCACGCAAGTGTCAACAGTAAAACGCTTTTTAATAATATTGACCGGTAGCAAACGTTTCAGTGGTGTTCCCTTGTTCTTTAGAAAGTTCGTCCACGCAGACGTCTTCGTTGAGAAATCAGCCACCTTTGGGGCTAGCCGACAGTCTGTTTTAATTTTTGAAACTTCTGTCATTTCTTCATCCACATTGTTATGGTCGCTTTCGTCTGCCCAGCTGGTTGACGTTGTCATCGTGGGTGGGGCGAATGAATCTTCAGGAGAGTGACTCGTTTCTTGGGGGTAGGTGGATGCTTTCTTTGTTACCTTTCCTTGGACGTCTCGTTTTTCCAGCGCAGACGGGGAACTTTCCTCAGAAACTGGAGTCGCTTTCGTGTTGCTATAGATCTGTTGGCTTAAGCTACTACATATTTCCTTCGCTTTTTGTCGGTGTATGGGAGCTGTGCCGGCCAAAGTGGCCGAGCGGTTCTAGGCGCTTAAGTCCGGAACCACGCTGCTGCTACGGTCGCAGGTTCGAATTTTACCTCGGGCGTGGATGTGTGTGATCTTCGGTTAGTTAGGTTTACGTAGTTCTAAGTCTAGGGGACTGATGACCTCTGATGTTAAGTCCCTTAGCCCTTAGACCCATTTGAACCATTTTTATGGGAACTGTCTCCTCTGCAACTTTTCACGCCAGCCAGCGTTTCTTATTTTCCTTTGGAGAATTGCCTCTCGACGGACATTTTTCAGTATCCTAGTTTCGATTTCCTGCAAGGTGTGTCGGTCTTTAACTTCCGGCGGATCTGCTTCTTTAACAGTTGCCGGTGCCTGTTTCGGTGGAACGTCAACTGTTTTCGTAGATTGGTGGGACTCTTGTACGACGTCAGCTGTGATGGCACTGACGTCCATCGGAGGTTCAGTTTCTGGAATACTTGTATTTTCACACGATTCGAGGGCTGAGGAAGCAGTCGGCCGTGCAGGTGCCAGCGCAGCCTGAAGTTCCAGGCAGTGTTGTCATCGCAGGTGGACTGGTGGCCTCGCCGGCCGGCAGCTGTGCAACGCGCCGCTGTATACACTCTGCACGAACGTGTCCAGCCTTGTTAGAGGTGGCACAGGTTCGCGGTTGGTCGACATAAATTACAATCCCTCTATATCCGCAGACATTGGTCTATGACGGTATGTGCTTTTGTAACTCTACTCGAAGCTGCCGTACTCCATTTTGTACTGGAAATTTATGTGCGCTTGACCATTTCTCGGCAAAGTTGCTGAGCACTTTCCCGAAGGGTGAATTTTGGCACTAAGTTATTCTGTTGTAATCTCAAAAGGCAACTCAAAGATTCGAACTGTGCGAATGCTCAAACCAGCATGTGCAACGGTGACTTCACCAGCGTATCCATCAGAATACTTAAATTTCATAACACCTCCAGAAGACTCAACTATTTTCTCACACAACTCGGCACTACGCAGTTTTACAAACACGACACAAGCTACAATCGACAGGTGGATCCCTGTTATATCACTAAAGAAGAGCTTCACATCTTCTTCTAACCAATCCTCTACTTCAAACGAGTTGGTTCGAAAATATCGAGGATCAAAAGTAAGTTTCAATGTATCTTTTCGACTTGGGTGGTACTTCACTGCATACTACACATTACTTCTCGAAGTGTTCTATAAACAGAGCTTTAAGGTAGAGAAAGCGCAAGACATACCACACGGAAGCACATACGGCGCAGCGTACACCACGCTACATCCTACATCCACGCCGTCTGCCAGCTAACTGTCTACATGGTACGGAAGGAATTTCATGTTTAATAAGAATTTCAGACCACAATGCCATTATACCTTCTTCACTTGGCGTAGCCAGAAGAGAATAGAATCTGTCTCTCCCTATCAATAAACATCGCAGAAGTTGGAGCCGAAACCAGACCATTAGTATATGAACCTATCATCAATCAAACAGACCACCAAATCCTTCTCTATGACTCATTTTTCTATCGTAACGCCATTTCGCCACACTGGATGAGAATTCTGAGACACAGGCTCCCTGTAGTGGTTTTCAGTATGTTCAGACATTCATTTACTTGGTTGACCGAATCGCCATGAACTAGCTGCCTCAGCTACCCAGTGCAAACATTCGACTCTATTTTGTAATCACCGAAATAAAATGAGGTACCTGCCACCTACACAGAAGTGACAACAGTGTAGGATGCAGAAATTGAAATAAGAAGTGTTCCTTTCCACTTGAGTTACTCCATTGCACTATCTGTTTGTTGAAAACGTCGTGCAGTGCAAAAGAAAAGCTGTAACTGTCTGTCTCTCAGAAGTCTAGAGCCGGCCATATGCATTATCTCACAGCACTGTGGAATGCGGAAGTATGGAGGAATTGTTGTTGACTTTTGGAGCTGCTGTAGCTATGTGTCAGCTAGTAGCATAACAGTAAGCATGGCGCACGAGTTCGAGTACATTCACTGCTACATTTATTAAAACGCAGTTCTGCTGTCTGCTGAAGTTATCAATCTAATGGAACTTTGAACATAATTCCCTTCACTTCTCAATCCAAAATAGTCGCATGTGGAAAAATGCTAACTTCTGCGACATTTTGTTCCTTTCAGGTTTAATGGACGGCCAGACATCAGATGCATCTCGAAACTTTGATATTATGTATGGGGAGAGCGCATCGTGCCACGGTCTGGAATACGTAATGCGTCTGATTAGTATTTCTGTAACTAGGTTTAGTGACTGCACCATAGTTACTAATAATAAGCAGAACTGACTGCAAATTAAGCATTATAAATCAGTAACTCTCATAGTTGTTTTCATATTTCTTTCCTAAGTGTACTCAAAACTAAGAAACTCATTCACGGACGTTTTCGTGCCTGGCTGATGGTCGAGCACAACAAACAAAAATAAAAAAAGGAATATGTGTGCGTGTGTGAGGTGCGTGTGTGTGTGTGTGTGTGTGTGTGTGTGTGTGTGTGTGTGTGTGTGTGAGGAGAGAGAGAGAGAGAGAGAGAGAGAGAAATATAAAAAAAGAATGAGGGAGAGAGTAAAAAATTGTTGTAAAGAAATTGAATCACGTTATGTAAAGAAATCTTTCATTAAAATAACACATTCCACATCATTATGAAATGTCATATTCGTGGTCGATGGAACAAGTATTAATCTAATCTGATCTAATCATATCATATTGCTGACTATCCCTCAAGAGTCATGAATTACCGAAATTTTCACCAATAACAGTAAACAAATCTAAACTTGAAAATAAAAGGTCACAGTTTTTGTAGTAAACCGGGACTCCTATCAAGACCCTTTCGCCCCTATTAACTAACCACGAAAGATGTCTGACATACCTCCACTCAGAAGTAACAAAGTGTGCATGCGTTTAAAGATGAAGCGCATGATGTGAAGTTCTGTGATGGGGATAAGAACCCAACACGTAATAGGATTGTTAACCAAGTACAATCAAATGTTACGTATCGGTTATTCTTACCAGCTGCTAGATGTTTGAATCTAAAATAAAGATAAAAATTTTTGTGCCTGAGCGACAATCGAACCGCTCACTTATCCATCCTTCTTTATCATACTCGAATATAGCTTAAATATCAATTGCTTACTCACCAACAGTAAGATGTGAAGATGTGTGTGTGTTTGACCAGAAATAACGACACCTATTGCGATTGTTAGCAACACATGAACATACATTAAAAATGCACGTTAATTTTCACTAGCAGGCCGGTGTGCACGTGATAGGGCTCGAAATGAAATTATGGATATTTTTTTCTGGGTCAGGATTCGGACTCACATACTTACCTTTGGAGCAGACCTAGAGAAAGTTTTGGGAAAGGGAACTACCTGATTGAACTATACTGTTCAGAGGGATTCAGATCCTCGAAAGAAGAGATATGAGTTCGAATTACAGTCCATAACCAAATTTTTCAACGTCTCTAGTTCAATCAAGTACAAGTTCCTTTTAATGGCTATCGGTTCATCAAATAAAATAATATTTTCTAATGTCAATAAGTTTACTGGCGACAGTATTTCTGTTTACCATGACTTCCGCCTATGTCGTTTCCCAACGTAAACCTGCTCTGCCAAGTTGGTAATGAAGGAGCGTGATGTTTAATGCGGATTCAGCATTATAATGTCTTTCTCTTGAGGTTACCAGAGGTAAAGTAAATCTGTTCGTGCCTCTTAAAAGTAAATGCCTGAACCCACGCAGTGCACCTGTGATAATTAGTTCCACCAGACCGTTGTGGCCACAGTTCCCAGCCCCAGGAGTGTGCTGTAACGGATGATGTGCTTCTCTTAAAAAATTATTCACACTGGAAAAAATGCAAGTCTATTAAATGGTTAAGTAGAAGCAAGCTTCTGACGCGGAGATTGTGCTATTATCATGTCAGCAGGATGGAAAGACTCTTCTAGGTATGATAGCCTCGATGTGAAGCCATTTTGTAATTTTCACTAACTCAGCAAATTTCTTGGTTCGAGAAAATCCACTGTGAAGTGTTAAGTTACCGGATAATTCGATTATTACGGTCGTTATTACTATCATTTTCCTTATACCGCTGCTGGAACACATGTGCTTGAAGATCCTTTAATTCCTTTTGGTAATTACGTAAGTGGCAACGTCCTTGCCGCAGTGGATACACCGGTTCCCATCAGCTCTCCGAAGTTAAGCGCCATCCGGCGTGGGCGGCACTTGGTTGGGTAACCATCCGGGCCGCCATGCGCTGTTGACATTTTCCGGGTGCACTCAGCCTCGTGATGCCAATTGAGGAGCTACTCGACCGAATAGTAGCGGCTCCGCTCAAAGAAAACCCTCTAAACGACCAGGAGAGCTGTGTGCCGACCACACCCCCCTCCTATCGGCATCCTCATCTGAGGATGACATGGCGGTCGGATGGTCCCGGTAGGCCACATGTGGCCTGATGACGGAGTGCTTTATTATATAAGTAGTTGCCCTAGACAGGTTCTTTCCCCGTCTACGGAATCCTTTTCACATTAATATCAAACATCAGAAATTACTCGTAGATTAAATTAAAACTAAAGTAAATGATGTAGACGTTACTTGATAAGAAAAACGAGCTGCCTTTCTTCATTTACTTGCACCTAGAAAAGGGTGTTGAACACTGCCAAACCAAGAGCCAAGGGATCTTACAGCCTTCTGATATACTTTGCTGTCAGTTCTTCCATATGATTTGGTTGATGTTTGAAGTTCAGTATGACAGAATGTTTTAGAAAATCAATTGTTTTCCTTTGCAATAAACACAAGGATTTTCATTCTAATCCATCCAAGTTCAAAATTTTCGGAATATTAGTTGAAATTTAATATTTGCTTCTATAATGTAGGAAGTGTTTCACAGTTTCGACTCATTGACCTTACACTTAGTCGCTGACCATAAGTTGTAGCTCAGAGTGACACCAGTTTAAGTAATCTAATGTAGCCGAGACTGTTTGGCAGTGCCCTTTCTCACTGTAAAATACGCAATTCACTCATTGGGCTCCATAAGTATACCGTAACAGTAATTTCTGTATGTATGCAGTGCATACGGCTTGTAGAATTTAGTGGTGCACTCTCTTCCACTTCTGAATACAGTATGCGTGACCTAAATGGGCCCTTTATCATAACAGGCCCTGGGCAGTGCAACATCATACTGACAACAGTAATGTGCTTATACTGACAACCTCACTGTCCGTTTTACCTGATTTTGTAATAGTTTAACTAAAACAACATGACCTTCCAGTGGGAGACAGTTCGTCCCCCTTTTCCTTCTGTGAAATTTGTTAGTAAACTTTTTGCCTTCCAACCAGAAAAATGCGGCAGAGTGCGGCCGGTAAACGATTCACAAACCACGATTTAGTGCCGTTAAGACGTTTGTATTTAAATATTATCGTAGCTGAAGGAATTTAGTTTCTTCTTAAATCGTCTTATGCAGCAACGTCCACAGAGGTCTCAAACAGGGAAAGCTCTTTATCCAGGTAG
Organism: Schistocerca serialis cubense; assembly: GCF_023864345.2. Classification (NCBI taxonomy): domain Eukaryota; kingdom Metazoa; phylum Arthropoda; class Insecta; order Orthoptera; family Acrididae; genus Schistocerca; species Schistocerca serialis. The sequence continues at coordinate 424,338,196 of NC_064641.1, forward strand.
AAGGTTGTAAAAAAACTTCGCACAGTTTGTGTCAGGTTGATCTTTTCGTCTGATAACACAGAGTAAATATTTTGTCTAAGAGGTATCACAAGTAGTGTTCCTGTAGCTGTGGGAATCGTTTGTTCAAAACGAGTTGAACACTAATGGATACAGTACTGCTAAATATTCAAAATGATTATCAACCTAAATCTGAGCTCACCCATAAACTGAGGCGTATTTATAATACTGAAGCTAGACTGTGCATAGTATAGTATATTCGAGTATGATAAAGAAGGATGGATAAGTGAGCGGTTCGATTGTCCCTCAGGCACAAAAATTTTTTTCCTTATTTTAGGTTCAAACACCTAGCAGCTGGTAAGAAAAACCGATACGTAACATTTGATTTTACTTAGTTAACACTCCGATTACGTGTTGGGTTCTTATCTCCGTCACAGAACTTCACATCATGCGCTTTATCTTTAAATGCATGCATACTTTCTTACTTCTGAATGGAGGTATGTCAGACATCTTTCGTTGTTAGTTAACAGGGACGAAAGGGTTTAGATAGTAGTCCCGCTTTACTACAAAAACTGTCGTCTTTTGTTTTCAACTTTAGATTTTGTTTGCTGATAATGGCGAAAACTTCGGTAATTCATGACTCTTGAGGGATAGTCAGCAATACGATATAATTAGATTAGATTAATACTTATTCCATCGATCATGAATACGACATTTCGTAATGATGTGGAAGGTGTTTACATACCGTGATTCAATTTCTTAACAACAATTTTTTACACTCTCCCTCATTTTTTTTATATTTCTCTCTCTCTCTCTCCTCACACACACACACAATGGTTCAAATGGCTCAGAGCACTATGGGACTTAACATCTATGGTCATCAGTGCCTTAGAACTTAGAACCACTTAAACCTAACTAACCTAAGGACATCACACAACACCCAGTCATCATGAGGCAGAGAAAACACACACACACAAACACACACACACAGACACACACACACACACACATACATTCTTTTTTTTTTTTTTTTTTTTTTGATGTGCTCGACAATCAGCCAGTTACGAAATCGTCCGTTTTGAGTACACTTACGAAAGAAATACAAAAACAACTACGAGAGTTACTGATTTATGATGCTTGGTTTGCATTCAGTTCCGATTATTATTATTAACTACGCTCCAGGCCCTAAACCTAGCTACAGGAATGCGAATCAGGCGCATTAAGTATTCCAGGCCGTGGCAGACGCGTCTTTGGGATGCCAGCTATGATCACTTCCCAGCCCGTTGTAGGAACACATCGGTTCGTCATCTTCCTGCTGGTACTGTAACCGAGATTCGGCAACAAGGCATGGTATGTTCGGCAACTCGGTGATCGACGAGTTACATCCTGGTGTGTAGTGAATTACGTCTCAAAGTTCACTTGATTTTTTCTGCCGTTTCCATTGAATAATCTGAGTTATTGTCTCTTGGGGTATAACAAAAGACTGTAAATTTACGGTTTTCAGCCCAGAAAAGTCGTTGAACATGGAAATCGCAACTAATCTTGTCCTTTAAAAAGCGGTTTATGAGTTCTAGCCACTATTGACCTCGTAAGAGGAACCCAAGACACATACGTCTTTGCTAGCTCTGTGGTAATGTGCTGACTTCTAAAAAATATCTTTTATCGTTCGCGGTTCCAGTCTCGCTGAGTGTAATGCTTTTACCCCTTCTGTGAAATAGCTACAAGCAGTCAGATCAAACATCGATAAGGAAATCACAAGAAAATACTTTTGGCTCATAGTGCAATGGTGAAAATCTTACAGTGCTGCACAACAGGTAACACCTCTCTCCGCTGCTGACAAGCCAATGTTGGGTTTCTAGGAATACATATCTTAATGTATGAAACGCCACATTTCCATACCTCTTGAGTATGATACAGCATATCAATTACACACAGGCACAATCGAAATCCAAATGAGTAGTATTTTACTAATTCGTGCCGATAGAGGCACGTTTGTATACAGATACTCAGTTTATTAAAACAGACTTTTGTCTTAAGTTTATCGTGGGTAGTTTTATTTCATTTCTGTTAATACAGTGCACAATTTTCTTAAGGTTTCTTTTAGTGTTGTTAAAACATTAGCAAACATGAGAGAGAAATTAATCGACAACGATATATGCGAATTCTCTGACGTTACCTATAACAGTGTGATAATGCTCATGCAGTTTATTGATTACATGTATATAGAAAACTTGTTCTGAGTTATAGCTGTCAAACAACGTTTGAGGAAGAATAAAATACCACTACCACACGACAGCTAATGTAGAAAATAGTTTTCTGACGTATTTTGGCAAGATGAACTCTCCCCATACATATACAACAGTTTCTAGATGCATCTGATGCCTGGCCGTCTATTAAATCTGAAAAGAACAAAATGTCGCAGAAGTTAGCCCTTTTTCCATGTGCGACTATTTTGGGTTGATAAGTGAAGGGAATTATGTTCAAAGTTCCATTAGATTGATAACTTCAGCAGACAGTAGAATTGCGTTTTAAAAAAATGTAGCAGTCAATGTACTCGAACTCGTGATGTCTTACCTACAGTACGCCAAGCTTACTGTTATGCTACTAGCTGACGCATAGCTACAGCACCTCCAGAATTCAACAACAATTCCTCCAGTACTTCCCCATTCCACAGTGCTGAGAGATAATGCATATGGCCGGATCTAGACTTTTGAGAGACAGGGAGGTACAGCTTTGCTTTTGCACTGCACGACGTTTTCAACAAACAGATAGTGCAATAGAGTAACTCAAGTGGAAAGGAACACTTCCTATTTAAATTTCTGCATCCTACACTGTTGGCAGTTCTGTGTAGGTGACAGTTACGTGATTTTATTTCGGTGATTACAAAATAGAGTTGAATGTATGCACTGGGTAGCTGAGGCAGCTAGTTCATGGCGATTCGGTCAACCAAGTAAATGAATGTCTGAACATGCTGTAAACCACTACAGGGAGCCTGTGTCTCAGAATTCTCATCCAGTGTGGCGCAACAGCGTTATGACAGAAAAATGAGTCACAAGAAGAGGATTTGGTGGTCTGTTGGACTGATGATAGGTTCATGCACTAATGGTCTCGGTTCGATTCCAACTACTGCTGGTGATTTTTGGTAGGGACAGACAGTTTTTATTGGCTCTGAGCACTATGGAACTTAACTGCTGTGGTCATCAGTCGCCTAGAACTTAGAACTACTTAAACCTAACTAACCAAGGACATCACACACATCCATTCCTGAGGCAGGATTCGAACCTGCGAACGTAGCGGTCACGCGGCTCCAGACTGTAGCGCCTAGCAGGCAGATTTTATTCTCTTCTGGCTACGCCAAGTGAAGAAAGTATAATGGCATTGTGGTCTGAAACTCACATTAAACATGATATTCCTTCTCTACCCAGTAGACGTTAGTTTGAACCACAATAATGTCAGGAGTGGCGACTTGTAGATACTCTATCGCCAGTAACCATTCTTATACTAGTTATTTATTTCTAGTGACGAAACAAACGTTATGTGGGGTCACAGGACACTTATACCATCTTTTATTTGAGTTTCTGTATGTCGATAAAATTGGTTCTGTACAGCGAATGCAACTCAGACTGCCCTTAACGCGGAATTTGATCCCTTCGTGAGAATACAACTCGACTAAACTTTTTTGTTTGTTCGAAACTGCAGATTCCTCAACATCTCCACATATTGTGCGTGAAAGGGTTCGAATCCTGGCCCGGCACTAAAGTTTTCATTATGAATTATCAAGCTCTAGCATGAGAATATCTATCTGCTGGTGGATAATAGTTTTATTTTTAATGGATTTTCATTCGTTGTCAGTGCTAACGATATCTGACGTGTTTGACTCCCAGTGAGGCACAGAACTATTTGCGAGATCACTGTAAGTGTAATTCCGAGTTGCTGATGGAGAAAAATTCTGTAGCTGACACCTCCTTGTGTGTTGTCAAAAACGATATTTGTGAGGTTCGATTCCTAGTCAGCACTGAACTCGTCGTCATATTAATTCTAGTTCAAACATGCTGACATGTCGCTGCTGGTGTAACAAATCCATATTTAACGTTCGTTTTCTCTAGAATATAACAGCGATAGGTGCCGCGTTGGAGTCCTGGGAAGGAAAAAATTAATGTTTCGTCTCGTCATTTCAGTTAAAACATCTAGCTACTGCCGAGAAAATTCGATATGTCATAGTTGATTGTGCTTCGATAAGAATCTGATTAGGTTCTGGGTTCGAATCCCTGTCCAACGCAAAGCTTTACTTCACGGCGTTTCAAGTAAGCTACTTGTGAAGAAGCAATATTTAACATCTCTCGTAGTTCGTTAACATGGACAATAGATGAGGGGTAGGAATTCGCGTCCGTTAAAAATGTGTACGTTATGTAACTTAAAGTTGATATTTGCTAACTGATACTGTCTAAAATCGAAGTATATCACTCTATGTATGCCTAGTCAGGAATGACTTAGTTCCCGTCAGTGACGGAATATTTGCTTAGTCTGCATGACCTGGGTTTGAATCCATACGCAGAACAAGACGGTTCGTCGTGTCACTTGAAGTTCATACATTTCTCATCTAGCTGCTCGTGAATAACTTAAATTTTTAACGTCATTTTGTGTTAAATAATAAGTACATTATGTTACTTAGAAGAGTAAATCATGAATAGGACGAACTTACTACGTGCATTATATATCTGACGTACTAATGAGAGTGGCAACATTTTAGATATGTTATTTATTGTAATGAATTTGAGCTTACAAACATTAAGGACAGTGTTATCTGTATCAAGGTGTTCCCTGATATTGGTAGTATCGTGTTAATACTTTACAAGTTGAGTTATTGCGATACAAAGCAGTGTTTTCTAGTGGTTACTTGTAGGAAGCATTTTCAATAGTCAAACGACTGTACCGAGGAGCGATAAGAGGATCTATTAGACAGCTGCGTTATGCGGGTTGCATGCGAATCAAGCGAAATGCAATTCAGGTCATTCGGATACTTTTGAGCATGACTGTTGAAAGATTACCGTCCAACCTCCTTGCCTAGGGACGCCAGATGTCAGTTGATGTCGTCAAGCCCTGAATGAAAATTTCGCAACGGATAACTGGGGAGGGGAGCTTGAGAGCGCCACCTAGAGAGCGTGCCCTTTCTGTACGATACTAGGCAAGGGGCTGGAGGGCTCACACGCTGATGTGTGGGTCCCTGCATTCTATATCTTCTAATTTTAAATGAATTCCTTTAAGTGGACTCCTATGAGATTTTTTAAGGTATGTTAAAAATTGATGACAATCGATTACCTATTTATTTTAAACATTATCATTCGATTTTACAGTGATTGCAGCAATTGTTCCAGTTTATAGATATTACAACCTTACAACTTATAGCTCGGGTATATTGTATATTAATCTGCAAGCACATTTCTACGGGGAAGACGGAATTGCGTTGGCCAAATGTTTACCAGCAATGTCTCCCAATATTTTACATAGGACATCCACTAAGTGAGGAGGATAACGGGCAAACTGGGGACCAGATACGTTAACACAGGGGGTTGAAATTTCCGAAATTAAACGAGAACATTCTTTTCATTACACAATCCAATGCTGGAAATAAAAGAACTAGTACAAATATTCAAATACCTCTCTTCCATGCGTGAACATTGAGACAGACCCACTGAGGGCACATCTGCTCACTTACCCGTCTTGTGTAACACTCCCAGAATATGGCGGGCACCCGGAGGTCGTCCTGGGCCCCGGTGGAGGGGGTGGTTGAACCACTTGGCCGTCAGCAACCTCTCCATCCCAAATCCTGTGACACTGGAAAGTCTTTGACTTTTACCTGCCTGTGCTGTCTCTCTGATACCCTAACCAGGAGTAAGGTTGGCACTACTATATACAGAACTACTTCCCAACTATGATTTGGCCACGCTTTATGGAAAGGTGTGAGGAGGATTAGGAAAGTTCATGTGCAGATTCACATTCACGTACAAGAAAAACATAATACACGACACATATAAATACGTATTATGAAGCCTGACACATTTCTTTCCACCCGTCCACATGGGTTCTGTTGCACCCGTGGCCGGCCGCGTCGTGCAATGAAATTGGCGGCGGAGCCGCCTCTGTTTGTATTTCCCGGTGCGAGCGAGCAGCGAAACCTGTTGCTTATAGAGCGGAAAGTACTGTACCGTTTCACTGTACATATCCTGTAAGTATGAACACTCTGTCTCTCGTCGTTCAAGCTGTTCTGTTTTTCTTCTTAACATGAATGTATATGTTTGTACCTCCCACTGAGGACCTATCAAAGGATCTCTTTAAATATATCTCTACAATTGGCCCATGAGTCATCACATGAGACCTTAATGGCAGATCCACTATTCTTGACGACAAAACAAAATAATGATGATCTCCTCAGTGCAACTGTAAACGACAATCAGATCCGCCTAGAAAATAATTCATCTAATTTCGTCTATCACACTCGAACTTTCATAGTGTATGAAATCATTTGCACACCGCAGATTGCTAGTCACTGCAGAAAAGTGGAAATGGGTGATAGAATTTCCAGCGAAAACCTCCCCTACATCATACAAACAAAGTCTCTTACCCACGTCAAAGTTGACAACCACAATAGGAAATTTTTTCATGTTCTCCGAAAACCTTAATACTGGAAACTGTAGAAAAATATTTTTAAATATTTTTAAGCAAAACACCCAACATGACAGCAATTAGTACTACAGACACCATTGACAACTAAAACCAGGGAATCGCCGAAACGGTACAATCTGCTATCACTAGCAATGTACCAAACAAAACCATCGTAGAACATAAGGACAGATTTCCTACACATGTTCTTAACATAATAAAAGAAAATTACACAGAAAAACGAACGACAACCAAATGAAAGGGCACAAACGAAATGTAATCGTTTTAACAATCAAGTTAGATCAGAGATTCGCCAATTCAAAACAAGTAGATAGGAATCTGGGTCGCAAGGACTTGACCCACGTAACCCCACTTTCTTTCTAACGAATTCAAGAGAATCATGTACAAAACCGTCACTGAATCATCTGCTTTACAAAACGATCCCAAATTTGGCAAAAACCAGGAGGAAATTATTACTACGGAAGTTCATTCACTTCTGTACAAAAATATGAGACCAACCAATCATCCACTATTGAAAGAAATAATAGGACATGAGATAGCCTCAGCCATACTAAGATGCCAAAATATAGCTCCTGGAAATGACGGCACTGGACCATTTCGTCTCGGACTACCTCTACCGTAGGGACTTCAACAGACACTAAAACCTTTGTATAATGAAGCCTTTACTCAAAAAACAGTACCATCTCAGTGGAAACATGCGCATACTAGAACGATTCCGAAACCTGGAAAACCCAAAAATAACCCCAACTCATACAGATCTGTCACATTACTTCCAATAATAGGCAAATTCTTTGAAGTAATAATTAACAACAGAATACAAAAATTGGCAGAAGACAACAGCATTATATCACACGAAAAGCCTGATTTCAGAGATAGTCTTAGTACCGCTGATCCATTATTGAAATTAACTAGCAAAGTAGCAAAAGCCGACAACTTAGCAGTAGCGACTGCTGTCCTCTTTCTGAACATAGAGCGATCCTTTGTCAGGTTATGGCATGCGGGACCTCTTTACATAATGCTAAAATACAACTGAAATAGTATAACTAATAGCTAACTTCATTGGAAATAGAAAGATACAGTTAATAGTTGGGGATCAAAAACCGTCCTAGTTCACACCGGAAGCGGGGGTCCTCAAGGTGCCGTCGTCTCAGCATTGTTCTCTACAATATATTCTGCTGATATCCCAAGATCAAGGTGTTGGAATGTAGTTCTTTACCCGGATGACACCACTTACTGGTGTCATGTACCCACCTTAAAGCAGTCATGAAGAATCCAACAGCCACATCAGAGAATTTGAAACCTGGCTCAGTAAATGGAGAATCTGACCTAATGCAACCAAAAGTAAACTTATCCTATTCAGACATTGAAATCTTCCTAATCGCCAATACCAGGACCGTAAAGATTTAACACTCGACTTTTGAGGACAAGATATTACTCCACAACCAAACGCCAATCATCTTGGACTCTATCTACATGAATTTTTAAATAGGCAAAAAAACAGATTAGGCTGAACGATGATTCAATTTAGCAAATCTCATGAAACACAGAACCCGTGAAGTGGATCAAACAGTTGCCCTTCTTACATACAATGTCTTGTGCAACCCATTCTCGAATATGGATCTCAAGCATGGATTATGTCATGTAACCGAAGGAAAAAAAATCTGTCTGATGACAGGAGGGTGTTTCGAATAGCTGAATGTCTACTCTGTAACTCCCCAACAAACTCCCGTAATGATTCGATAAAATATGCGTTTCCTCATTACATTATTCTTGAAACAGTATCGAATTCACTCCAACAGAATCCTTTTGAAACCGAAGAAATCAATGGAGTTGTCAACAGACCATGAACAACTACAAGGTTCGACTCCTATAGAAGACAATATTCTCCAGATCGACTAGGTTTTCAAGTTTCTTATCTTCTACTGAATGAGATGGAAATTTTGTGCACCAACAGAGTTGCAATATCACAAAGTAACATTACTAAGACCACTGAGAAAATACGAAAATATACGCTGAAGAGCCATAGAAACTGGTATACCAGCCTAATATCGGTTAGGGCACGCAGAAGTGCCACAGCACGACGTGGCATGGACTGGGTTAATGTCTGAAGTAGGGCTGGATGGAATTGACACAATCAGTCCTGCAGGGCTGTCCATAAATCCGTAAGAGCACGAGGCGGGTGGAGATCTCTTCTGAATAGCACGTTGCAAGGCATCCCAGATATGAGAAATTGCCTATTGGCTTCTGTCTCGGGTTCTTCGACCGACGTTCATCTGATGATATAACTGACGTTTCGCCAGCCCGAGTGGCTGGCATTGTCAAAGCTTCACCCTCCATTGCCGCTGGTGAACATGAGCCGAGCTCGCGGCCGCAGACTATATGCACCTGTCGCGCCAAAGTCCGAGGGCTTCTCCGCGGTCATTTCCGGTGCGGATCTCCTCTTGCTACCTGTGACGGTCGTTTGCTACGGTACAGGAAGCCAGGATCCGTTTACCTTAAGGCTTTCCTCTTTCTTGTTGAAGCTGTTGGCGTGTTTTTGTATTTCAACAGCTTCTCCGGACAAGCGGGTACGATAGTGCTTCTCTACAGCCAGAACTCCCGTGTCGGCGAATTTCATTACGCGGTCGGTCTCACTCAGTGCGTGCTCTGCCACGGCCGATTTCTCCACCTGCCCCAACCTGCAATGTCACTTATGTTCTTTGATCCTGGTATTCTCTGCGCTTAGCTCCTCTCTTCACTCTTTTTCTTCCTCTTTCCTTCCTGTGACACACCTGGAATCACATCCGGGCAACACTTAAATGGCCGTAACCGCCCAATGTGTACTATCGTAGTTCTCGTTGGCAGCTGAAGTTTAACGTTAACTGGAGTAACTGGAGATCTGGTTTCAACAACTTGGTATGGCCCTTGATACCTCGTGAAGAACTTCTTCGTTTTCCCTTTTTGCGTATAGGGGCAGGACAGTATTATTCATTGCACCACTTTATACAGCGGTAAACTTCCTTTCCGCTTTCCAGTCTTCCTGCCTTTCCCATTCACAGGTCCTTCCTTTCTGTAGTTTCACTAAATCGCCCTACACTACCTCATATGGAGACAAACCGTTATTTGTATGGACTTTTGTATTGTATACGCATATAGTATGCTTAAAATATTCGTCCCACTGATGGTGATGAGAATCCACATAAAAACTCAGCATCTTCCGATTGTTCTGGGTACCCGTTCTTTCCTTCGGTTCGCCTGTGGATGCAACGTGCTCGTCCACAAATTCTTCACGTTCAACAATTTACACAACTCCTTCATTAAATCCGACATGAAGTTGGTCCATTGGTCAGTAATTATTGTCTCTGGTACACCAAACTTCCAAATCCAGTTGTTTACTAACGCTTGCGCGCCCATTGCTGCCTGTTGATTTGGCATAGCCACTATCTCCACATACCTCGAAAAATGGTCTATTATTGTGAGAACGAATGTGTTCCCCGATGGTATTCGCCTAAGAGGTCCTAAGACATCAATCCCCAGAAAAGAAAATGGACATGTCGCTTCCGGTAATCGTTGTAGCTGTATATGCTTCCGACAGAAATCTGCTCTCTGCGCACGTGGTATACAATTCTTGACATACTGATCCACATATCCTTTCCTTCCTCTCCACCCTCTCCACCACTCTCCTATTCGTCGCTCTACACCCTCAATGACCAGATAACACGTGATCATGTGCTTCCCTTAAAACCTCATCCCTCAACTTTGCTGGCACAGCTACCCTTGGCTCTGTTTCCCCGCACAGAAGACCGTCGTACATATTAAACTGTGGCTGTGTCCGATACAGTTTGCAATCGCTGCCAATGTCCTGTAATTTTTGCCATACTGTTAGGTCATAACCTATGAGTTGTATCTTTGCCACCTTCCTGCTTAGTGCATCCGCATTTCCGCACTTCTTCCCAGGCTTGTGCACCACCTTGTAGTCGAATTCACTAAGCCTTACAGCTCATCTAGCGAGTCTAGTGGACGGATCCTTCAACCCCAATATCCACTTCAACGCAGCATGATATGTCAGTACCAGAAATCTTCTCCCATATAAATAACATTTAAAATATGTGATTCCATAGATTACGCTAATCATCTTCCTCTCTGTTGTTGAGAAATTCTTCTCTGCTGCATTCAACTGCCTAGACGCATAGGCTACAGGATGTTGTTTCACATCAATTTCCAGACTAAGAACACACCCTAAGGCTTGATTCGATGCGTCGCATGCAAGTATAAACTTCTTTTCAAAATCTGGAAACACAAGAACCGAACTTGATGTTAACACTTATTTCAGTTTGTTAAACGCTTTCTAACACTCTTCTACCCACTCAGATTTCACACCCTTCCTTAACAATCGCGTCAACGGCTGTGCTGAATCTGCAAAACCCTTCACGAACTTTCGATAGAAATTGCAAATTCCGATGAATGACTGCACTTCCTTAACTGTTTTCGGTTCCCGAAAATCCCTTACAGCCTGTACCAACCTCGGATCTGTTCGCACTCCGTCCTTACTGATAATATAACCCTAACATTTTACTTCTTCTAATGCGAAATGACACTTCTCCAGACTCAACGTCAAACGAGCTGCTGTCAACCTCATAAAGACTTCCCTTAACCGCTGTCTATATAGCTCCATACTACTTGAAAACACTATAAGTCATCCAAATAAACAAGACACTGCCGTGGTTTTAAACCCCTCAAGACACTGTCTAGCAACTTCTGAAACGTTGTCGCAGAGTTTTTCAGACCCAATGGCATTCTAATGTAATGGCCTCCAGGTGTAGAGAAAGCAGTTTTGGACGATCCTCTGGAGCCACGTCTAACTGATGATAACCATTATTCAAATCCATTTTAGAAAAGTACTGGAATCTCCTAAGCTATCCAAAGTCTCCGATATGTTTGGAATGGGGTATGCGTCCGTTATTGTCATATTATTGAGGTATCTTTAGTCACAACAGAACCTGTATTTCTTAGTTCAATTCGCAAACTTTTTAGGCACAACGACAATGCCCGCTCCCCAGGATCTATTACTAGGCTCTATAATACCGTCCGCAAGCTGCTGATCAATGGAATGCTCCACAATCGGCTGCAAATACCTCGGTAGTCGGTATGGTTTACGGTCAAAAGGTGCTTCATTCCCTGTTGGTATCCTATGTTGAACTAATGGAGTTGCTGGTAACGGAACTTGTGAAAAAAACAAACCCTTAAATTCCCACGATAATTCTTCCATATGCCCTATTTCTCCTCCTTTCAAAGGCTTAATTTTGTCACGTAATTCAGTTCTCTCCGCAGTTAGTGGATGATCGCTTCGCCTACATCTCCAACACCAGCCTTCGTCGATCTGGCACATCCACGTTTGCTACTAAAACTCGTTTCCTCATACTGTCGTCTACAGTGCTAAAATTATCCACGTTCACGGGAACTACTCGCCTGTCGTTCTCCTTCTGTATGCGTGAAACACTACGTTTCGCGAAACAACCCATTGAATCCAAATCTTCATTATCCCCCAATGGATAAGTAACACATACTGTACTCACAGGTAGATTCGACTCCACACTTACCCAAGCGACTTCCTGGTGCCACTAGACCCGCACTTATGCGAATTAAGCCTTAATGCTAATGTATGCGGTTCAGTTGGTTTGTTCATTACGTTGAACGCCCCTCACGACAGCTCTGCATTGACAACAATTTCCCCTAGTGGAAATAACATTCAACCAAGTTCAACAGTTCGTTGTCCAAGGTCAATTTTGGCATGATGTTGATGCAATAAATCTACTCATAGGATCATGTCGTAGCCCTCGCTCACCCATGGTAGTACCTCCATGCATGCATTAAATCGGACTTTCCCTATGTGAAAGTCAACTGTCACCTACCTCCTTATCCCCCATTCCACGCAACCTATAGCGTGGTCCTTCGTCTCACTATATTCTTAGTAGCCACTGACACTTGCGCCCCTGTGTCCAACAAAATCTTAAACTTTTTAGTTCCTACGGATCCTACCACTGAACATTCCACCTCTATATACGTATTCGTACCATTGAAATTAGATGGGAGCTCCTTTAGATGAGTCTTGGGCCCTCTATGCCATTTAACGCCGTCCACGTCTCCTGTCTCCACTTCTCCATCCTCCACGCTGCTGTTTTCCACCTCTTTCTCTTTTCCTTGGTGACTGGGTACATTGCCTCTGCACATATCCTGTACGACCACACTTATAACATTTTATACCTGCTGCAAATACTGCTTGCCTCTCGTGTACTCCTGTTGCCACGTCTGTTTCCTCACATTGAATTTCCAGCTGAATTACCGCATACAAATCCTTCGGAGTCTCTTCACGCACTTTCCGTGACATATGCGCCGGTAACCCTCTCAAAAATACATCAAGTGCCCTTTCCTTGGCCACTGTTCCCTTCATCACTCTGACCCAACACGTAAGTATATTCATTGGTTTCCCTTATCCTGTCCGCAAATTTCTCCACCGTCTCCCCCTGTCTCTTTGTCATTGTACTTAACCTCTCTCTAAAGTACCGAGCGCTATTCTGTTCTTGTACCTTTGTAACAGCTCTTCCTTTAGCTGCTTAAACTGACCTGCGTTCCTTAAGGCCTCAAAAAACTTTATACATGTGTTCGCTACACCCGTTGATCTAATCTTGGCTATATGTAACAACTGCTCATCAGACCAACCATTCATCACTGCTGAAGTCTCCAAGTCCTCCCCAAATGAACGCAGCTCCTCAGATGCCTTGCCAGAAAACGGAATAATCAAACTTGCGCTGGTGGATCAATCTCCTGCACCCTAGGCAACAACGACTGATCATATGTGGCTTCCCGCTCACTTCTAGATGTTAATTCATTTCTCAACTGCGTATTGTCTGCTGACAATTGTGCTACCTTTTCCATCAAAATCCGCACCGACACTTCATACTCAAAACACAAACAAAAAAGGAAGAAAACGTCCAACACTCATAAAGAACAATTTTGTCAGAACTCACCATATCGTGTGACTGTACTGCAGGTGGTGGCCTCAAACGTTGTACTGGACAGACGTCGTCAGCTATTCTGACACCAAATGTTTTGGTATCAGACGCCGAATGTGGCATATCGACACCAAATGTAGTGGGTGGGGTTCCAGGAGGTGCCGCATTAAAACTCGGTGAGAAATTTCCAAATGATTTATTTGTTTCCACTACAGCACTCCGTTCGCCTCAGTCTGCATCAAAAGGCCCCGCAGTGCTGAGGAAGCACCCCAGCAGCCTGTGCAACGCAATGCTGTGTCGTACCGGCCTTGTAAGCCAGCTGCAGTGTTTCGATTACACCAGGATGGCTGCGCCAAAAGCTGACCCAGTGGCCACTGTCCTCGACGTCTCCGCGCTGCTCCACCGTCAGCCATAGGCTGGCCCCGCTGCTGCTTCTTCCTCCCTGGCGTAGCTGGGAACGTGGCGGAAACGACTGCCCACGATCCGCCATCTGAATCTGCAGCCCTCGCCTCAGAAGTCTCTGGCATGTGGCACGTGTCGGGAACCGAGATGACTGACCACAATAGCGAGCCAAAGAGTGCCCTGCCTGTTGCTGACTGTGGACCCCGCAGCGGCCTCAGAGGGTCGAACCAAAGACTTGCCTTGGACTGAGACACTGTCACCCCATCTGTCGCTGCATGTAGCTCGGCGGTGTGACACGCCCATCCGTCCAGCAGTTCTGCCACACTTGAATGACTTTCGTTGGAAAACATCAACTATTTATACTCGGCTGTGTGCCTCGGTTTAACCAAGTGTGTCGGTTCGCATCACGTATGCGTAACACTTAGGTTAGCCAGTGGCCTCTTTTTGCCTGTGACTTGCGCCATGGAAACTTCTGTGTGCGCCCTCTCCAGAATATCTACGCCCCTGTGGCCTCTAATTGCCTTCGCTCACTGCTGATATGTGTATCTTACTGCAATCCGGCCCACACCTGGCTGTAACTCGAGCTCTGAATATCGCACAAAACTAACTTTCCCTATCCTAAACGGTGGTGGCGCTACAATGGCGACGGTCCTCTGGGAGTCTGAGGGACTTACTCCATTTGATGTTCTCCCTCATGGTGCAACGATCAACCATTAAGTGTTTCGGGCCACCCTCGGGAAATTGAAGAAGCGACTTTAGCGTCTTCATCGCCACAAAAATGCAAACGAACTTCTCTTTCCCCATGACAATGCAATTGTTCTCAAAAGTCTACTCACCCGAGAGCAGCTCACAAAACTTTGTTGGACTGTTCTTCCTCATCTACCCTACAGCCCGAATCTCGCAAATTCCGACTTCCATCTGTTTGGTCCAACGAAGAACTCACTTTACGGAAAACAGTACGTGGATTTGGGGAAGTTATTGATGCACCAACATTTTGGTTCTGACTCGATCACCAGAGGCTTTCCCAGTAAGTTGACGTAACGCCATCGTATTGAATGGAAATTATGTTGAAAAATAGGGTTTTGTAATAAAAAGAGTCGTGTATCCGAATCCTCAGTAAAACCAACCTGCTGTCAGTAAAAAAGGAATGCCTAATCATTTTGTTATGAGCACCTGCCAAAAGCCTGAAAGTGGTTTAAAGGGATGGATGGATACTTGTACTCATCCATTGTGGCTTCTAGAATGATGATATCACCGAGACCATAACGCTGCCTCCTCCGTCCTGGGCTCTTTCGACGATTGTTGCAGGGCGTTAGGTTTTTGATGTTTATCGCCGTACACGTTTGTCTCCGGGAGCATAATATGTGATTCATACGAAAAGACTACCTGTCATCAGTAGATATCCAGTTTTGGTACAGGCGTGCAAATTCCAGCCTTCGTCGCCGATGAACAACGGTCAGCATAGGTACGTAAGTCAGGCGCCAGTTACGAAGGCAAGTACACAGCAACGTTCGGTTAACGGGCGTTGAGAAGACACTTTTGGTAGCCCAATTCCTCATCTGGGTGGTTAGTTGCTCAGCAGTTGCACGTCTGTTCACCCGTACACACCTTCAGAGCCCTATCATCTACGGCCCGTGGTGTTCCACGGTGCAAGGCACCAGTTTTGAATAGAGCGATTTTCTCATAAACTGTGCAGTTTCACCATGGCAGCAGGCGAAAAGTTTAAAAGACGTAGACGTTAACGAAATGATTCCACTCGTGTTCCAAAAGCCAGTGATCATGCCCTTTTGGATGTCGGATAGATTGGTCCGTTCCCGCATTACGACAAGGACTGCACAGGTTACCCGCGTTCCTTCCGACACTTTTTATATATCCTTTTGCCGTCTGTGGCTGGTTATTGCACGTTAACCTCGAACATAGGCAGCTGTCACAATAATGTGTCTTGAATACGCGTATTATTCGTAGTCCACTTATTAATCTACGATTCTTTTTGGCCGACAATTGAAACTATAAATGCAACAACCATGAGTAGAATATGACGCACTTCCGGTACGTATTGTCGCTATCTCTTGTTTATTTCCATGAACGTAAACACGGTTAAAGTCTTTCAGCTGTGCACAGAACAAGGGGAGAGTAATTCTATTCCATAGTAAAATAATTCCCCATCTCCTTAGGTATGTAAAACTAAAACTGGCACTTTCTGCCAATACACTCATCCACCACATTGCCGGCAGTCGTGTCCACGTAATACGCGTTCCACTATGCGACTGCAATTGAATGAGTGTGCTTTGAATCTCTGGAAGCGCCCTGTTTAAATCTATGAGCCCGGAAACTGCTTCGTTTTCATTTCCTGCGAAGCCATCCTTCTCACCAGGGTGCCGTTGAATAGCAGGAAATGAATCGTAGTAAGGCTGGCGCCTATTAGTATAACGTCCGTAGATGCACGAAACAGTGATATCCTTTCACTCAGCTTTGCCGCTAACGATAAATCCAACCCGTGCTGGTCTCGCAGTCAGAAGTGTTACACTACGCGGAATAAAAGTGCACACCAAACACAGACTAGCGGTTCACACGTGGTATGTCTGTACCGCTCTCCCCTGGCTGGCAAAAGTGTGCGTAGTCAACTCTACCGCCTTACTGCTAAATATGCATTCCGGTCTGTTTCGTGATTCAGTGCTGTCAACGCTGGTACGATAAAAGACGCTAGCGAAATGATAGGAGTACAATCTACTGGTGCTCAGTGCAAGACTTGAGAGTGTGCACTGACCCACCCCGGACTACAAGTCCATTTAAAAAAAAAAAAAAAAAAAAAAAAAAAAAAAAAAAAAAAAAAAAAAAAAAAAACCATTTTCTTTCATGTTCTATGTCATGGTCTATTACCTAGGTTTTAAACTGATTCATATAGTTCGACAAAATGCAAGGGCACTAACTTCGTCCAGGGGGCAATGTGGATACTGTTACATTGCCGGAAGATGGAAAGTAACCTTGTACTGATTACTCCACAGACTGACATGCTCTAACGGTGTCATAGACTCGTACATGCCCATGGAAGCGGGTGACGTGAGCTAGTCGCATTACCCGGGGCTGTGTATGAATTTTTGACCAACACCGCAGCTCAGAATTTGGCCACAACCACAGGCGTTTTGCTTAAGGCGACGTAACATCTATTGATCATTTATTCTGTGTGTGTCCCATGTCATCTACACTATGGTGGCTTAATTCCCGTAAACCGAAAAGGTTACCTAGCCTCGGTACGTTCCTCCAGACATCCTCTGCAATACCTCGAATTTCATTGGCAGCATTTGGAAACACTGGGAAACTTAATAGTGAGGACTAAAGTAATAATCTGGCGAGCAGAAGATTAACATCGCAAATTCACCTTCCTGATTTAGTTTCCCCATGGTTCCCCTACATCTGTAGTGTAGGACGATACTTACCTGGAAGTCTACAAAATTCTGCTTAAGCTCCTTAATTTTAATAATTTTAGACATAGTAATAATGCGATCATGTCGATCTACAATCAAAATTAATTTAGAACCAGTCAAAATCACTTTTCATATTTATTTTCGTTGACCCGTTTCTGTTCAGTCATCTGAAGACCAACTGAACGTCTGTAATGAGGTGGAGCCGTTATCAGCACCGAATTTTACAAATTCATTTTTCATGGCTGATCAGTGCTTTGTATGAGGTTCTGCTTCCTCAGTACTGAAAACTCTGGCCCCTCAATTTGACGTTCAGTTGGTCTAAAAATGAGTTAACTGAAACAGGTCTCCAAAACTGAATGAAAAATTTACTCGGAATGTTTCGAGATTATTTCATTCTTTTCAACTTTATCCAGACGAGGCAATGGCATTGCATGAATTCGTATATCCTGAGACGATCGTGAAGAGTGGGATTTTGCTGTATCCAAGTTTCTGTAAGCACATAACTGTGTTTGAAGAAAGTTATTTATTTTACTACTTGAATGTAGCCGTTAGTTTACCTAACCACCTCCTCTGTCTCCTCAAGACGAGACAGACCTGCTGCACGTTTTAAGATTTACCTCTGATTTTGTGTCAAATATTTAACCAGGGTTTAATACATTATCGTGAAAAATGCTTCATATCGACAAATTTTTATTGACAGCCACCCAAGCAGTCTTCACTTGCAGTTTTAGCATGTTCTGCAGTAATGAGTTACCAATAACTTTCAAAGTTTCTTTTTGAGCATGAACAATAGTGTGAGGGATGCGCTGAATGTACTCAGACTGCTTCTTAAAAATTTCTGTCCCATTTTATGTCACAATATGACTTTATCGGTGTTAATGATCCACGTTTAGTGACGTTAGAAGTCCCGCGTCCATTGATCTACTCGATTTTATGTCACGACTAAGTCGAACATCTTAGGGGAATTCTGTACCTGGCGTGTCAGTATCTCTTAGCAATAAAACTAAGTGAAATTCAGCAATGCCTCACTTTTACACTCTATCATTCACATTTAGGTTCTCCGTGGTTTCCCAAAACAATATGAATAATGCTCCCCAGGGGAGTACACCCTTAAGAACAATCGAAGTCGTCCAGGTTGAGGGTTCGAAGGGCGTTTGGCTTCCTACCTGGTATAAACAGATTTTGCTGTGCTTTTCATATAAGATATAAAGAAATCGTACGGAACAAAAGGCATCGATTCTGATTAAGAACAAGGACCCTGATTAGTGAAACACGAAATGTATAACAGAGGTTACAGGAAAAAATGAGAATAGAATTAAAGAAATGAAAGTACCCAAACTGCAAAAGAAAAAGGAAGGATTAGGACAAGAAGTAGTTCAAAGCTATATTCTGTTTTGAATTGGAGTGGAATAAACTGAACCAGCAAAATGAGGAACAGCACTTCTTAAAAAAATTAAACGGAAACAAGGAATAAGTAATTGGGAGAAAGTGATTAAAAGATAATCAGTGTGACTAGAAAACTCATATATTAAAAGTGGAATTAACATATGTGCATGGCCCTACCGAAGGTGCGCATAACGTGAGAAAGATTTCTTCGATGACTTACAAGAAGTGGTTAACAAATGTTCAGATGGACGTGAACTGTTACTAATGGGAGACTTAAACGGAAGAATTGAAAAAAGGTTAAATTATGACGATGTAGGAACATGGGGAGAGTGATACGCCTCGATGCACCTTAATTAGGAAGTATGAGGAAAGCCTGGGAAAACTGGAAACTGATTATCATTCGTTATTGCACATTTGAATTACAATTTATTAAAAATACAAGATTCCACATAATTGACCAAACTAGCAAATTTAAAAGGATGGCCCCCATCGTCGAATTGAGAATACTGCAAGGCAGGTATGATTAAATTTACCAAATATTCTTTAGATCAATGACCATTTGGGAGTAACATTAAATAAACCTAATAGGTTTTAAATAAAATAAAAACAACATTTAAAAGCTTTTAGCATTGCATGAAATAATGCACACAAACGCACTGTAACAACAAACTGAATCCTCACTGAGGATATCTAGTGACATTTACATCAATCAATGACTGTTTTAAGAAGAGACGCGTACAAAAACTGTAACAAGAAATTTGGAGACAAAACTTTTACAAAGTGGTGTGAATAATGTACCACGTCTCCAAGCGGTTCGCACCGGGCGGTAGAGCCCGTAACACTTCACAAGAACGCGGTCAAGCAGCCGAAATTTCTAAAGTATATGCAAGCCTATTATCACAACCACAATAAAATTAACACATGTAATATAGTGTGCCTACAAATAGCTGAATCTCACAATCTGTCGATAAGATTTAGGGATTACCTGCACCTTCCTTCAATACCACTCTGTGTTGCCATAATAGGTAGGACGAGAAAAATTTCTGGCACCAGTTGACACATCATCAGAGAGCTACAATAAAACGGTTTTGCTGTATTGGCAAGAAATTTATTGCAAAATCCAACTACCGGTCTTAAAAAAATCCCATTAACAGGTTAGGGAGCCCAAGCTGGACCAACTCGGTAAGTAGCATCCCCAAAGAACACAGCTGGAGCGCTAAAAGTCACGGCAAAACTTTGCCCTGTTCACAGCCGTAAAATTCACTGAATGTAATGTCGTATCTCCTTATCCACGTCTCTCACAAAAGGACCAACGCAATAAATAGCAGCCATGTAATTAGAAGAAAGCACTTCCACGAGAGGTTGAACCTCGTCAAAAGAAATCAAATGATTAAAATATCATGATGTTAATTAGCGGGTATCGACTTCTAGTCAACAAGCACTACCCACATTAGCGCACCTCACAAGACACACGGCTAGAATAACTTGCCGTAAATGAATTTACAGTATCTCGCTGCCGTAATGTTAAATGTGAGCAACCACGTAAAAGCTTCTCACCGGGTATTAATGGAGAGACGTAAACACGCACTTGTAGTCCCGTGGTAAGTAGAGTAGAGCTCTGGCACAGACCGGTTTGCAGCAGCAGTCCTTAAGCCTTGCTGCAGAAGCCCTTCTTCCCGCCGTACCACCAGCTACGGCGGAACACGGCCCACGCTCTCGTCATCGAAAGCACAGCCGCCAAAACTGGACCTCCAAATTCTCCGCGCGTCGCACGAGCCTTCCTAACAGGCACCACTTGCCTCCACGGAGGAATGTATGAAAGAGAACAGCTCCTCAGAGACACGTTAGAAGCCTCAGAGAGGAACCAAAAATCAGTTATGTAATACTGTGGAGGCAGCGGGTAATTAAGGCACAAGATATAAGGGTGAAAAGGTGGATAGAGTGTGGTTCTGATCGTTTTATAGTTATTTCAAAAATTGCTTTTCCAATAAAGACTAAGATAAAACAGGAGAAGAGAGTGGAGGATCCAAAATATAAGATGCATATGGTACAAGCAAAAAGTGTGAAAAGTTTGAGGCAGCATAGATTAAATGTAAGACTGTGTGCAGTAGACGCTAGTGAGCTATAGTTTCCCCGAAAGAGTCAGTTCAGAAAGCATTAGAGAAGGCTTTAGGAAGGGGAAAGGAGAGAAGGTAAGAGCTGTAAGGATGACCACGGAGTTGTTGGAGGTAGTTGCAAAAAAGAAGAAACCGTATCATATATAGCTAATCTCTTGGGAGAGGATTGGAATAGGTATAGGTTATATAAAAAGAGGGCTAAGAAATTAACAAGAATGTGACAGAAGAGGAACGGAAATAAGTATGTGAAGAAACAGAGCATTCCTTGGCTATAGGGGCTCGACAGACGCATGGACTATAATAGAGATCAATACAACTTATATCTATTGTACGACGGAGAAAGCACTTTGAAGAACTTCTGATAGAGAGAAAGAAGACACTATGTCATAGAAGTCTACACCAGAATCAGTACATTAGGTAACATAAAATCTGTACTAGAGGAAGAAGTAAAAGAGATGCTGAAAAAGGCAAGAAGTTGATAGCAAGTGGACCGGGATAGGTTGTGATGGAATTGTGGAAGTGCGTACCCCTCAAATAGTGAGATTTTTAGGTAACAACGAAACAAAAATGCCAAATGTAAACAGACGCAAAATCCCCAAGGTTGGCTATCTTTTACAGAAGCTCGAAATGTACAGCAGAATTCAATGCGAGATGATTGTAACAGCTTCCACAGCAAAACGTTGTCTCGAAACCTGGCAAAAAATCCAGAGAGATTCTGATTGTATGTGAAGTATGTTAGCACCAAGACACAATCAATGCCTTCTCTGCGCGATATCAATGGAGATACTATCGAAGACAGTGCTGCCAAAGCAGAGTTACTAAACACAGATTTCATAAATGCCTTCACAAAAGAAGACGAAGTAAGTATTCCAGAACTGGACTCAAGAACGGCTGCCAATATGAGTAACGTAGAAGTAAATATCCTCGGAGTAGTGATGATAATAAAATCGCTTAATAGAAGCAAGTCTTCTGGTCCAGACTGTATACCACTTAGGTTCCTGTCAGAGTATACTTAACAGTCATATACAACCGCTCGCTCGACGAAAGATCCGTACCTAAAAACTGGAAAGTTGCACAGATCACATCAATATTCAAGAAAGGTAGTAGGAATAATCCACTAAATTATAGGCCCATATCAATAACGTCGATATGCAACAGGATTTTGGAACATATATTGCATTCGAACATTATGAATTACCTCGAAGAAAACAGTATATTGACACACAGTCAACACGGATTTAGAAAACATCATTATTGCGAACCACAACTAGCTCTTTATTCGCATGAAGTGATGAGTCCAATTGACACGGAATTTCAGATTGATTCCGCACTTCTGGCTTTACGGAAGGCTTTTGCCACTGTACCAAACAAGCGGCTTGTAGTGAATTTGCGTGGTTATGGAATATCGTCTCAGTTGTGTGACTGGATTCATAACTTGGTATCAGAGAGGTCACAATTCATAGTAATTAACGGAAAGTCATCGAGTAAAACCGAAGTGATTTCAGGACTTCCCAAAAGTAGTGTTGTAGGCCCTATGCTGTTCCTTATCTATATAAACGATTTGGGAGACAATCTGAGCAGCCGCCTTAGGTTGTTTGCAGATGACGCTGTCGTTTATCGACTAATAAAGTCATCAGACAATCAAAACAAACTGCAAAACGATTTAGAAAATATATCTGAACGGTGCGAAAATTGGCAGATGAACTTAAATAACGAGAAGTGTGAGGGCATCCACATCAGTGCTAAAAGGAATCCGTTAAACTTCGCTTACACGATAAATCAGTCTAATCTAAAGGCCGTAAAGTCACCTAAATACCTAGGAGTTACTATTACGGACAACTTAAATCGGAAGGAACACATAGAAAGTGTTATGGGGAAGGCTAACCGAAGACTGCGTTTTATTGGCAGGGAACTTATAAACTGTAACAGATCTACTAAGGAGACTGCTTACACTACGCTTGTCCGTCCTCTTTTAGAATACTGCTGCACGGTGTGGGATACTTACGTGATAGGACTGACCGAGTACATAGTAAAAGTTCAAAGAAAGGCAGCAGGTATTGTATTATAGCGAAATATAGGAGAGTGTGTCACAGAAGTGACACAGGATTTTGGCTGGACATCATTAAAAGAAAGGCGTTTTTTCTTTGCGACGGAATCTTCTCACGAAATTCCAATCACCAACTTTCTCCTCCGAATGCGAAAATATTTTTTTGACACCGACCTACATAGGGAGAAACAATCACCACTATAAAATAAGGTATATGAGAGCTCGCACAGAAAGATATAGGTGTTCGTTCCTTCCGCGCGCTATACGCGATTATAATGATAGAGAATTGTGAAGGTGGTTCGATGAAACCTCTGCCAGGCACTTAAATCTGATTCGCAGAGTACCTATGTAGATGTAAATCTAGATGTAGATGTAAATGTAAATTATTCAGTCTGATTGGGGAAGGAGAGGAAATACCAAGACAGTGATGTGTATAAGACATATACGCTAATTATAAAGAAAGAAACAAGAAGCACACAAATAATTATAGGAGAATTAGCGTTATTGCACCTATCTGCAGACTTTTTAGCGCTACACTGAAAAACAGATTATAGAATGAGATTGAGGGAAAGATGATACAGAACTGACAGGAATTATAGTTGACCGGTGATTTATGGGTCAAATTTCTAGCCTTAGCCACATCAGGGAGAAGGTGTATTTTGATCTTGATACCAAAAACGCACTATGGGAAGTCATGGAGTATGTATCTGTAGAAGCACAAGAAATTCATCTAATTCGGAGGATATACCACCAATCGTACGCAGTAGTTAAAGTAGGAAGAAAGCTGAGTGAGACATTAGACAGGACAGCAGTATATCGCAGACCCTTTGTAAAATATATATGCATATACATCCAAACGGTGGAATCAGTAATGTAGAGGTACGGGAGTTCCTTTCCGACATAGTAGTATCTGCTAATTAATATTTGCCGTTGAACAGTACTGATAGCACAAAGGAGAGAGGATGTCAAATTTATCATGATGAAGTTAATGGAAGCACTTGAACGAGGCGGGCTAAGAATAAACATGAACAAAACTTAATTTCTAAGAGTGGATCGTGGATGGAAAATACTACTGCCTCGAACTGTTAACGCTGTAAAACGGTTGAAATACTTAATTTTGAGGAGCAAGGCAGTACCAAAAGAAACGAAGAAGGTGATTATGCAGACAGTAATGAAAGGAATACTAATATACGGTACAGGAGGGTGGGCACTGGGAAGCAGCGAAGAAGCAGGGTACAGGCAGGAGAGATAATGAGGGCAACCAGAACAAAGCGGAGAAGAAATGAGGAACAATCATTCGCGCAAGGAACTGAGACTAACGCTCATCAAAGGTATGGCCATGTACGGAAAATGGAACAAGGACAAGGGTCAAAACGAATCCTGGAATGATCGCCTAGAGGAAGCGTGGACGGCCGAGCTTAACATGGAGAGCGGGTGTAATTATGAGGGACGCTCAATAACTAATGTAACACATTTCCTTTACCGGTTTTGTTTGAAGAAAATGCATAATTTGTTGTGGTACATCGTGGAATATTCCCACTTCAGCCCCTATAGTTTCCTGAAGAAGATAGCTACTGAAACCAGTGGCACAAATGTGCACTTCGTGCAACTGTTTCAGCGTCATGATTGGCCTCATCATATTTCTGCTGTTAGGCGTGTTTACATGGGGCTTGAGAAGGCACTGCTGGCGGAGGCCCATGGCTCTCTTTGTATTTGTGTGAGATGAGTCTATAAATAGATCAGGTCTCACTAGGCATGGTCTGCACATCAATAGGAATGGGAGGGGAGGTTGGCAAAGCTTATTGGTAACAGTGTAATGGGCGGTAGTGCAATCACTCATGGGAAAACTGTTGTGGTAGTTGGTGTTAGAGCTGCACCTTTTCTAGAGTGAAGTCAGCTGACAGTTATCCGTACTTAAATGAAGTCTAATAAACCACTTTCGAAGACGGCTAGGTATATAGGTAGAGAAGGAAACAGTATGAGGTATTAGAGATACAGTTAGTTAACTGATTATAAATGTTGACTATCATTGATATATCTCGGCAGCACTTAAATAGTGAGATAATTCAGAGGCTTCCTTTAGCAGGATACAGATTAAGTGATTGTTTTTCAAGCAGTTCTTTGCAAAGTAGGTGGTGGCCACATACGTAAAAAACAGTATTCCATTTGAATCAATAGCTGTGTAAAAGCACTGCGCTGAACAGGTATATGAATGCTGTGGAGGGGCAGTTGAATTTGGAACAATTTGCAAGAAAAAGGATGTTGGAAGATCTCCTAAATTCATATGATCTAATGAAGACTGTTTTTCCGGACGAGGATGCAGGGGAACGGTAGCGTAACCATAGACGATATTTTTATTCACTCTTCGTTACTAGATGGGCATTCTGCTAGTAAAAGGGTGAATGGGCTTCCAGACCATGATTCACAAATTCTAGCACTAAAAGATTTTTGTACTGAAACAAATACTATACATAATTAAAAACTTGCTAGAAAAGCTTTTCCAGCGCCAATAGAGAGTTTTTTTAAACTCGCTGAGGGACAAGAGTAGCACGATGCTTATAATACTGAAAACATAGGTGACAAATATAATTCTTTCCTTTACACATTTCTCATGCCGTTTTAAAGCTGCTTCCCATTAAAACGTTCAAAACAGGGTGCCAGGCAGCCTTGGTGGCTGACTAGTGGGATAAGGATATCATGTAGAACAAAGTGGGAATTATATAAAAATCTTAAAAGTAGTCACAGTCGATCTACAGTGGCCCATTGCACCGGTACTCTACAGTGCGTAAAATTTTTATTAGGATGGCAAATAATATGTGGTAGGCAAATAGAATAGCTAATTTCCAGAATAAAATGAAAGTAGTATGGTTAGTCGTGAAGGAAGTATCTGGTCCGCAACACATATACAGACGATACACCGTAAATACGTTTCTGTTACTGATAAGTCACATTTATGTACAATAGCTAACATTCATTTTGTGAACATAGCTGGTGAATGAAACAAAAATTTAGTTTCTACAGGGAATCAAACATCTGGCTTGGTGAAAGGCTTTCTGAGACTAATATGTGAAATATTCATCCGTGATACTGACAAGGGAGAGATTGAGTCAGTAAGTAAATCACTAGAGACTAAGGGCTTTCATGGATACGATGGAGTACCTAGCAGGATACCGAAGTACTATGCTGCACGTGTTAGCCGTGTACTTAGCCATATTTGTAACTTTTCCCTTGGAAATGGTCAGTTTCCTGAATGATTAAAGTACTCAGTAACAAAACCGCTTTACAAAAATGGGAATGGGATGAAGTAGACAATTTTATATCTGTTTCTATGCCATCAGTGTTTACTAAAGTTATTGAAAAGGCTGTGTATGTAAGGATAATTGATAGTTTCATTTCAGATAATTTGCTGTCAAATGTACAGTTTGGTTTTTTACTGGGTTAACAACCGAAAATGCTATATTTTCGTTTGTTAGTGAGTTACAGGCTGGATTAAGCAAAAGATATTGAACACTGGGCATGTTTTATTCAACTAACACGTTTGACTGTGTTGGCCACAAAACATTCTCCAGGCGTTGAACCATTATGGAATACGAGAAGGGGCTAACAACTGGTTCATCTCTCACTTTAAGAAAAAACGGCAAAAGGCAGTCCTCCACAGTACTGAACATGGCTATTATGTGAGGTTCGAGTGGAGCACAGTTAAGTGGTAGGTGCCGCAGGGATCAATCCTGGTGCCATTCCTGCTCCTTATTTATATAAATGGTATGCCTTTTTTTATTACAGGTGATTCTAAAATATTTCTGTTTCCTGACGACACCATCTTGGTAGTAACGGATGCTGTGTGCAACGTTGGCACTATTTCAAATAGTGCAGTTCAAAACGTAAGTTCATGGCATGTAGAAGATAAATTAACGCTAAATAGCCCCTGTCTGTGTCCTCGGTGGCTCAGTCGGATTGAGAGTGTGCCATGTAAGGCTGGAGTCTCCGATTCGAGTGACGGTCGAGGCTCACATTTTTCAACTGTCATTTATCAACGCCTGTAAGCAGCTAAATATTTCGATTTTATTATCATTTCATTCTTGTAGAGCTGAAAGACCACCAATGGTATCTGTTTCCTATAACTTGTAGTCTTTTTAGACCTAATAAACATTTTATATGGTCTAATTTTAGTTCTTTGTTGTTATTTCATGTACTGACACATTCTAGAAGCATGTGTGCAACAAGGTGTTCGATGTGATCAGTCGATCACATCGAATGAGAGTGTCTGCACGTTCCATCACTGCAAGAGCACCAGGTGTGTGCGCTCGGCCGGCACGCGAGAGACCGAACAGGTTTGCACGACCCTTTACAGGCAACATTCCCTACAGCTGTGGAAGGGTCTATATAGGCACAACAAAAAGAAGCATCAACACCCGTCTGGGTGAACATAAAAGGAACTGCCACCTCGGACATATTGATAAATCGGCAGTAGCGCAACAAGTGTTTCAGGAAGGTGATCATGAAATAAAGTTTAGTGAGACGACCGTCATAGCAAAGACGTCGCATTATTATGCGCGAATGTACAGAGAGGCCATTGAGATTGCCAAACACTGCAATAATTTTAATAGAAAAGATGAAGGCATTAAGCTGGATAAGATATTGATATCAACATTGCAGCAACAGCGTGACAATAGATTAATTTCAATTGAGAAAGTTGGCAGAATGAGATATCATAGCACAGACGACGTCACGTGATTGACAGCGGGGCCCTCTGGGTGGCTTTATATATACGGCGCTCACTCGCGCTCTCGTTGCAGTTCGCCCATTGTCCTCCGAGGATGCCTTCCGCAGTCGAAGGCGAAACGTTAGGGGTGAGTTTTATGTATGGACCACGGCATCTCAGCCCAGAAGTGTTAAGTGATGACCACACCTGCCGCGAAAGCCTTCATTCTATGATCCAACGCCTCTACGGAGACGATATGTCAGCATCAGTTCTGCGGTTCGAGAGCAAGCGCAAGAAGAAGTTACAACAACTGTGTTCGCTCATCTTCCTGTTACGCTGCAGGGAGACATCAACTGTTGCGAAATTTCTGCAAGTGAAGAGGACGTCGTTCCGATCGGCACAAGCTCATCGAATTTACAGTCGTATGGAATCAGCAATGTTAAGACAGAGGATTCAACAGACGCGGCGAGTACTGGCGGAAACCAACAGTACGCTATTTCATCTTCATATTCTCATTAGTAATAGCATTCAGTATGATGATTGGAATAAGATTGACAACCTTAAATTTATAACTACGGAAGTAAGTGCCGAAATATCAGTGATTAGACAAAAGAGGTACTCAGTAGCTTACAGAAGATCACGTCGGGAGGCACAAGAGAGGACAATTCTCGGACAGTTATTAACGTGTCAGACAATGTCCTGACTGCAGATGAAGTTTCGGTACTCGCTAAGGGTGGAAATTTTGCAGTGACGCCCCGAATGTTTCCCACGGAAGATATTGTGGCTAATGTTGAGGCAGGTATCCGTCAGCTGTCACAGCAGTCCGCTGATGTTATAAGAATGGAAACAGCTAGAATTTTGGGCACATGTAAGCGACCTAATAGTAATCTACCACAGGCACAAAGGAAGGCACTGAGGGACATCAACGCACATGAAAACATCATCGTGCTTCCTGCAGATAAGGGCAACGCTACTGTCGTAATGAAGAGTAAAGATTATCATGAGAAAATGATGGACATTTTAGATCCCAACAATTACAAACAACTCCAAAAGGATCCGACATCGAAGATTTTAAAAATGACCTATCAATTGGTGAAAGCGTCTTCCCTCTCTTCAGTCGGCAAGAAGCAAGTCTTTAAATCAGAAGCTTACTCGCCCAGACTATGGGTTACCCAAGATCCGCAAACCGCTGGTACCTTTGAGACCTATAGTCAGCGCAATAGGGTGTCCCACCCATGAATAAGCTGGACACCTTGCCTCGCTGCTGAAATCTCATGTTGGTGGAACTGACAGTCATGCTAAAAATTCGTATCACTTCATCGATATTATTAAGGAAATTAGTGTGGGCCCTAATGATATCCTGGTCAGTTTTGATGTGGTGTCGTTGTTTACTATGATCCCGGTGAGTGAAGCTATCACATGTATAGCGGACATTGTTCCTAGTGATATTTTGGTATTATTTAGACATTGCCTTACAACAACTTATTTTCAGTATAATAGTGTTTTTTAAGAACAGATTGACGGGGTGGCTATGGGAAGTCCTCTTAGTCCAGCTGTGGCTAACATGTTCATGGAGAACTTTGAACAACGGGCACTGCAAATAGCTAGAAAAAGATCAGCCAGATGGTATCGTTATGTAGACTATACATTTGTTATATGGACACATGGGGAAGAGGAACTGGATGCCTTCCTGTTACACCTGAATAAATCCAAGAATTCAATTCACTATGGAAAGGAAATCGATGGGCACCTGAACTTCTTAGATGTGACTTTAATCAAACGAGAGGACGGATCATTGGGTCATAAGGTTTTCAGAAAAGATACACACACCGATCGTTACCTGCAGAAATATGGGCACCTGAACTTCTTAGATGTGACTGTAATCAAACGAGAGGACGGATCAGTGGGTCATAAGGTTTTCAGAAAAGACACACACACTGATTGTTATCTGCAGAAAGATTCTAACCACCACCCAAGACACATAAGAGGGGTGAATAAAACATTAATAGACAGGGCGCACAAAATATGTGAACCAGCTCACTTAGATGATGAGACTGAAAACCTTAGAGCGACCTTCAACAACAGTGGGTATTCCAACAGAGAGATAGATCGTGCACTACGCCCTAGACCGGCAACCAGGACTGACGAGGACCGACGCCAGCCCAAGGCGAAAGTGTTCTTACCGTTTATCAGTAAGGTCACTGATCGCATTGGAAAAATTTTAAGCAAGTACGATGTGGAAACTGTTTTCAGACCCACCACGAAAATAAAATAATGTTTAAGATCCGTAAAAGATAAATGTCCTCTAGCTACACAAGGTGTCTATAATATTCCGTGCAGTTGTGGAAAGGTGTTTATAGGCACAAAAAAAGACGCGTCAACACTGGCCTGGGTGAACATAAAAGGAACTGCCGCTTCGAACATATTGATAAATCGGCTGCAGCGGAACATGTGTTTCAGGAAGGTGATGATGAAATAAAGTTTAGTGAGACGACCATCATAGCAAAGACGTCGCATTATTATGCACGAATGTACAGAGAGGCCATTGAGATTGCCAAACACTGCAATAATTTTAACAGAAAAGATGAAGGCATTAAGCTGGATAAGATATGGATATCAACATTGCAGCAACAGCGTGACAATCGATTAGTTTCAGTTGAGAAAGTTGGCAGAATGAGAGATCATAGCACAGCCGACGTCACGTGATTGACGGCGGGGCCCTCTGGGTGGCTTTATATATACGGCGCTCACTCGCGCTCTCGTTGCAGTTCGCCCATTGTCCTCCGAGGATGCCTTCCGCAGTCGGAGGCGAAACGTCAAGGGTGAGTTTTATGTGTGGAGCGCGGCATCTCAGCCCGGAAGCGTCACGTGTTAATCGCGAATAATTGTTGTCCGGTGACATGGCACACTGTCATCCATACAAATTACATCAATTTTTGGCTACATGAAATCCATGAATGGTTGCAGATGGTCCCAAGTAGTCGAATATAACCATTCCCAGTCAGTGATCGGTTCAGTTGGTCCAGGCGACGTACTCAATTCCGTATAAACCCAGCCAACACCATTATGGAGCCACCACCGGCTTGCACAGCGCCTTGTCGAGAACTTACGTCCATGTCTTTGTAGGCTTGCAGCGCACTCGACCGCTACCATCAGCTATTACCAACTGAAAGCGGGACTCATGCGGTCGTGATTGTCCAGTGTTCTAGAGACCCCAAGAGAGGCGCCGGAGGCGATGTCGTGCCGTTAGCAAAGGCACTCGCGTAGGTAGTCTGATGTCATAGTCCGTTAACGCCGCACTGTCGTAATGGATAAGTTCGTCGTACGTCCCACATTCATTTCTGTGGTTATTCCACGCAGCTTTGCTTGTCTGTCAGCATTCAAAACTCTACGCAAACATCGATGAATCCGGTCGTTAAGCGTAGGCCGACTGCCACTGCGTTGTCCTCATTGTGAGATATTGCCTCAAATTTGCTATTCTCGACACACTATTGACACAATATATCTCGGAATACTGAATTCCCTTACGATTTCCAAAATTGAATGTCCCATGCGCCTAGCTCCTAGTACAAATCCGCGTTCAAAGTCCGGGAATTTCTTTCCTGGCGCCATAATCACTTCGGAAACCTTTTCACGTTAAGCACCTGAACAAAAAAGACAGCTCCTCTGACGCTTTTCTCTATTATATCTACTAATTATACCATGTCTCGAGACAAGAGAAGAACTAAATACAGAGAATGACACCAAGTATGTCTCGTTTGTTTTATAATAAAAAATGAACGAAATTGCTAATCGATTTTAACATACATAGGTCACAGATATAAACTTTCTCCGTGATAATGCTTCAATTACTGATAAGATTAATTTAGTGTAATGTCAAAAGGAAGGTAGTTAATTCCACTGAGTGCTGACTAATGCAGAAAAAAGGCAAATGACCCATTTCCAAAGAAGTATTTTCTTCTGACATACACCTTTCTTTCTAGTTTTGACTAGTACTCTGTTTTGAACGAACGAGAAACCCTTTGAAAATATGTTTAGTTAGTATTCCTTTACAGCATACAGAGAAATTATTTATCCTCGCCGGCCGGAGTGGCCGAGCGGTTCTAGGGTATGGATGTGTGTGATGTCCTTAGGTTAGCTGGGTTTAAGTAGTTCTAAGTTCTAGGGGCCTGGTGACCTCAGCAGTTAAGTCCCATAGGGCTCGTACGTCGGCTAGCGCAGATGCTCAGCTCAGTGCAGAAAATACTCGAGCGTGGAGGGATAACCAAGGACCGCAGCGTAGGCAGCAGCAACATTGGCCTGCGATGGCAGCGCCCAAGAAATGCGAGCCTTCAGAAGCAGAGTGGCAAGGAGTGTCCGCACAAGGCAAGCGGTGGCTCAGCAGCTAGTTGCGCACAAGTGTGAACCATAGACACACAGGTAGGCGTTGTGCTGGCGATGGAAGTCTGACAGTGGACCACTAGTTAGATGCCACCACTTCAGCTCCCCGTGGCATCTGAACCTAGGCACAGTGATAGCTGTTGGAACCGACGACCAGTATAGCAGACTGGATGACCCACTTCAGATCTATGGCTGCCGTGGAGTATACCTCGTAGCTGATTGTAGGCGGAGACGGATACTGCACAACTGAAACAGGCGTTTTTTACAGTGGTGGGTCTCATCACCGTTTTGACAGGACATCACCCAGCATCACGTGCACCAGAGCAGAGCTGCGGTTTGAGGCTTGGTCGTGCCACTCGTCACTGATCGTCATTGTCACTGCCTAGCTGCGAAATTTCACTTTGTTAGCAGTGTTACTGCCCAGGATGCGGCGCCATGGTTTGAATGTATGGGCACTTACATCTCTGTATGTGCGTGCAGCGTCTCATGCTTCATTGGCCCAGATAGCGTGCAGTTTCTTGCAATACTTTGCCTTGACAGCTTCTGTCTACCTGCTTTCTCTAATATGTATTGGGTCATCCTGTTTTCTCTTAACTCAGTCATTTGTTTAACTCTCAAACAAAAGAGGCGCAGGGCTGCAACACACCTCCCCTCGTTGGAAGATCCAGTCCACCAGATCAGAGACTATCAACATTCCTGAAAATCATTTGATAAAAAATTTTACATTTTATTCGTTCGTACTTTAACGAAATTTCTATTGTTTTCGTTAAAGAATAATTATTAATTATTATTGCTTTTAGTTACTTAATTTGCCTTTCCTTAACTTTCTTCTGTAAGTACGAACTTTGTTGTAGAACCTCTCTCTTATTTACGTGTGGTAATAAAAAAATTCTCTTTCAAAAGAATTACGTACATTTAAAAACTACGTGAACTCATATTGAGTGATTAAGAATATTTAATTGAGAATTAAATCCTTTACATCATTCGGCCTTGGCACACATTTTCTAAATGCAGTGGATTTTTTTGTTAAATATTTACTGAATTCTATCCCAGCGTTAACTATGGAACACAAGATTATCTCTATTAGCAGAAAATGGTTAATTATTGCCAAGCCGACATTTAATTATCACTGATCAAACCTACTTCGCTATACATTTAAGTTATTTGAAAGAACCAAAATTGTTAAATTTCAATCTTAACTAACATTAACTATCCGCCTACGAATGCACAAACGTATAATTAGTTTAAAATTCATCAGTCTCAGGATCACTGTAAAAGAAGAACAATTTCTTAATTCACTGTTAATTTTTATCTATCTGTTCCCGATTTACGGGTTTGGTTGATTTTCCTTTAGCGGAACAATTTTTTAAATGTGCCGCCGCTGCAAATCGATCGGTCGCGGCACAGCCCAGCAACACCGCTAAAAATGCTGAAAATTCCTTAAAGAAATTTTATAGATGACATGGGCAAGCTAATTTACATTAATAATACACACTTTTGGTAAATTCTGATATATTTAGATCAAACAATAATTCAACTCACATTAATTTGTAACTTCTGCTCTAATGGCGGCTAAATCTAGACAGAGACAAAAGAAGTCTACACATTCATAAATCGCTTCAACACAGCTTCCTCTCGGATTCAGCTCTACACAGAGAAGACCAAAGAATACGCTGTACATAGTTCTTTTATACTACTGCTGACTATTAACATTTCTTTGTAATTTGACAATATTATTCTCCTCTGGCTAAATCTCACATCTCTGTTATCGCAGATACTGACACATTTCGAAATCACATAATGAATATAGAAAAATTACTATCCTAAATACAGAGAGAATATTACTGCAAAAAATATTACGAAAATAACAAATGTCTTTTACACAAAATTCAATAATATTTTTTGTTCAATAATTACGGTATATACAACTCTTGTTCATTAATAGCGTGAGTTTGCCAGGGAACGTTACATTGCCCCCTGGCAGCATTTGGCAAAGAGTTTCTATACTTTGACACAATGGTGCCAGTAACGTTCTTTACAATTCTGTATTTTTTATGGAATGGCTCTTTTAATTAGTCCCAGGGTTATATATGTTCATGGCTCCCCCATTTGGGCGAAGGCAGACAGGAAACCTGGGCAAATCTGTGCCGGAGCCCAGCCATCCCAGTTGGTTCATGATTAATATTGTCTCTTTAACAGTCATTCATTTGAATTAATTTAGCAGTTTGTCACCAACGGTTACATAATATCACTGTCACATACAGTTCAACGAAAGCTTTTTTTTGTGTGTGATTAACTACTTGTTATTATTAATTTTGGGATATACTGCAAGGTCACTTGTCCTAGGATATATCACTTAGCTTTTTTTTTTTTTAATCACTTAGCACAGGATCACTTTTCATAATGTTTCCATTACCTACGTGTTACAAATTCATCTCTTGCACTTGTTAGTGTTCATTTTCTCTTATCAGTTTACGGACATACATAGCAAATGTTCAATGTTTATCAAAATGGAGTCGTTGACATGTTATGCAGTTTATGTAAATATTTTGGAAAAAGTCAATAATGCTGTAGTTGGTGAGCGGTGCGGATTGATTGCTGAACGGCGCTCGGTGCGGCGCGTCGGCTCCGTGTAGGTCACCGCCCCCGGTGTTGACAGCTACGGCGCGGAGAGGCGTGTGGCTGTCTGGTCTGCTACGGGCTGCTGCGGCCGCTGCATGGCTGATGTAGCCGGATGCGCGTTGTATATCAGCTCGCCCGTGTGACGTCTTCTTGCAGTGCTCCAGCAAACATGCAACAAGTTCACAAACAGTGTACTATCCTTATGGGCATTTTTCCTGCTGTGGAAAAAAAACGCTCACAGTTATTGGCAGTTATTATTCAGTAGGCCTTCACTAGTCTGGTTTGCACAATGTTTCGTTGTCACAGTAACACGTTTTATGGGCACACAATATTTTTCACCATGTCATGACTTGTCATTAGTCACACGCAAGTTTTCACCTTATGACAAAATGTATCTCTGTAGTCAATGCGCTTTCCTAGCGTCCCTTGACACACAATGAATTAAAGTTTGACACTAACTTGGTCCACCGTTCGTTATCGGCTCACTGTTCGTGTCGTGCTAGTTCCTTGTCCACTTGCACACACGGCGATGATACAGTTTTTTATTACTTATACACAACAACTTCGTGACGTCTTGCTGCAGGTTTAACGGTCACTGTCTGTCTCTGCCACACAATACTGCACTTTTGTTTAAGTTCCTTTATTTTTATTTACAATGTCCGTTGTGCAATTTTTGTAACAGCACATTCGTAACTCTTTACCAAGGTGTGTGATATTTGCGTACATGGTAACAAATATTAAAATTTCGTATTAGTTTGCCCAAAAATCATCTACATTCGTGTTCGAGTAGATTTTATTTGTGCATTCCAGCCGGATTCAGGCATATTGTTCAATAACTCCTTTGAAATTATGTCTTACTTCACTTGCAAGGTCTTACGTAACTACAGTGTAGTCTCTGTAGGCTAAAATTGACTTGGACTGTATCAGGCTAGCTCCTTTTTTACTGATTGAATCTGCACATGCTTCAATTGAAGCTTCTTTGTGCGTAACTTTCCGCTACTTAAATTTGCAATAAGTTTGCCTCCCATGGTGCCCTCGGGTCACTACTGGGTGCATTATTCTCTCTGATAACATTGGTTAGATAATAAAGTTCTCAGGGCCTCATATTATTGATATTATTCTGGGTTCGAATCTGTCAATCTGACAGCTACACATATATACATATATACACATATAATAGAAAAGATTGTACAAGAAATATTTCAAGTTTGACACACATATAGAATATTATGCAGTACACAAACTAATCATTACTAAAATGTTCCTCCTGACTGATCTCTGTCACAATTTAACACTATAAATAATTGCACTAATCAGGTTATCTGTGCAGACATTTAGAGCATGTTTAAGCTAACATTAATTAAAAGAAGACATAACACAAATATTCATAAACAAAAGAGAAAGTCAATCATATTCTTATAACTAAATACTTCTACACTAGTACATTATGTCTACAGATCACACATCATTAATGTTCATTTATTTACAAAAGAATGGTGTATCTATATAGGACTATTAGTCTTTTACTGTAGAAATATTTTTACATCCTTACGCGGATACAGTCCCCGTACTCTCCCTGAGTGGGGATCTGCTAAGAGATAGCTACACTCATGTGGCACACTTACTACTCTAAAAGGTCCATTGTACACCAATTGCCACTTGCTATTCTGTTTCAAGGATGCCGAGGACTTAGGATGATTGCGTAAGAGTACCAAGTCCCCAACACTAAATTTTTAGTTATTCGTCACATGTCGATTATATTTTTATTTCCTTTTCTGAGCGCACCTGGTAAGGTTGCACCCTGCTTTTCTTATCTTCTCTTCCTTAGGCTCAGGAATGACTGGGACCTTAGGCAAAGGTGCCAGCCACTTATTCAGAACTCTATTACTATTCATTATAATCTCGTTTGGTGGATACCCCGTAGAAGCATGCGGGGTTGCGTTGTGAATTTCCAAAAACTTAGGTATCAGATCTGGCCATCTTGTGTGCTTATATGCAATGTATAACCTGAAAAATTTATTTAACTCTCCAAATGTTCTCTCTACTAAACTTGCTTGTGGGTGAAAATGGGATATTAGTATGTGCTTTATATCTTGTTCATGTAAATAGTTTTTCCAGGTATGGGCTGTAAAATAGGAAGCATTATCCGATATTATCGCTTCAGGCTTGCCCACTTGTGTAAAATATTCTTTCCCTAACCATTTAACTATTCCACGAGCAGTGGCTGAATTAAGGCAGTATATTTTTAAGTATTTGGAGAAAAGGTCATTCACCGCTAAAATTTACTTTAATCCACCCCTGGCTCGTGGTGTAGTGTAACGACGTAAGTTTTTTATAACCGATTTTCGTTTGATATATGACCATGTGCAGACTTCGTCACCTACGTCAGTTACAACCCACTTCAAAAATGATTTACATGCCTTTTAAATTGTCATAGAATGGTTCTTGAACGAAACTGTAAAACATCAGTTGAGTCGTATGCAAAGAATTACATCACTTGGGCCAATTGGTTTTTGTAACTTTTTCGATTTTAATTTCGTTTGTTTCTCCTCAGAAATTATATTGACACACGTTATCTTGATCTAATCGATATCAGAATCACACATTAAATAAACTTTTGAGATTCAAAGTTTCGGTGAACGCTGTCAGAATCACTAATCTTGTCAAATATATTATTAACCCGTTCACATAATTCTTCATAAATAAATCTTCAGCACACGTGTTTCAACCTTAGTAGCATACACTATTTTATTAGCTTCCCACACATACAGATGTGAACTTGACCGTTGAGAGACAGTGACTGACTTTTCAATAAGATTAAGCTCTATATGACGTCATTGTTGTACAAAAAGAGTATAAAAAATTAATTTTTAATTTTTTAGAAGCACGACGCAACAACTCGGTTCCAGGATCTTCTGTTGCTCCTTGGCTGTCGACCCGCGACGTATAGCGGCCAGCAATTTCCTCTCTGGTCGCGGCAACGAAGATGCTGTCTCCGTTCGTTGCGCCGCCCTCTCCGTACATGAAACACATAAAAAAAATACAAAACTTTTAGATGATTCACATCTATTACAAATAATAAGAAAAACACATAAACAAAACTAAATTAAAATTATAGTCACTTGCAAACTGGGCTGACATTGGTGGATGGGTGACGCTTAATTTCGTCCCACTACATACCCCACCCACAAGCTCAGTTTGTCAGGTTTTAACCGAAAATAAAACTTTTCAATATACAATATTTAAATGTTAATACATTTTCTTCGCATTTTACGTAATCTAGAGTCCTTGCTCTTACATAGATTTAATCCTTTTAATACGATACTGTTGTGACTATTTGTCATTTACTCTTAATTGTGCTATTATGGTAATTCGTAACCGAATATAGGGAGATTACTCCTCTTCATTTAATAGTTGCTAATAAATACTAATTTAGTACGTTCTTTAACGTTGTTACATTAGGACAGAGCGTTCAAATTGTGATAGATTAGTTTCAGTTTCATTTATTTACTAGAGTTATTTTTTCCAAAAATGTATATTACTAATAAGTTTCTCACAATAACTAATAGTACTATTTACTTTACGTCATTCTTTTCCCTAATGCCTTATTTATGCCTGAGGTCAAGAAGAAATCAAGCAAAACTTTCTTTAGAATCTCGGCACGGCTTTCTTTACCTTCGGACACCTTGTTGGGTAAAGGCAATTTATTTAGGAGAAACAAGCGAGAGAGCCCCATTTGGTGTGTTCTATATTAACACTATTACAAACCTCTATTAAAGGCACTCTGCTATGTTCTCGTGAACCATATAGCTCTGGACGCCCATGGTCCCTAAAACTATTAACCATCCCCTTTGGTTCCTACTATGCGAGTAAATTTAAAATACGCAAAATTCCTTTTGACCTAAGAGCAAAATTTCTTCCATATAAATCCCCCTTTTGGTTATCTTTCTCTTTTTTGAAGTACCAGTAGCTTATTGTAGAACACTTGTTTAAGCTTTCTGTTTCATTCTTTAAAATAATACGAAACTACCACGAAAACTTCACATGAATAAACTATGAACGCTCTTCCGTGTGTAACATCTACTAAATATTAACTTATTTAGGAATGAAGGGTTTCATCTGATGAACACTATATAATCCTTTAATTACACCTGATGAAGGTTCCATAAGAAGTAATGCTTTGGGATGTACAATCTTATGTACAACATATGGACCTTCAAAGATAAAGAAGAATTTTCTACATTCTTTACCGATCTTAGAACTTTTAGGATGAGATCGTACTAACACAAGATCTCCTACCTGAAATGAGTGTTCTATAGTCTGTTGATTATAACTTTTAATTCTCCTTTCGGCATTTTTTACAATCTGTTCGCAAACTTTTTCGTCTGGAATGCATTGTTGGAACTCATTTACCGGTGGCCAAGGTAGAGCAGCTAGTAAAGGCTCACCTATAATTCGTTTGCCTAAAATTTCTATAGGTAATAATCCCGTCGTTAGGTGAGGCAATTCATTTAATATCTTTTCGAATTCAGGCATTAGTTTGGCCCACCGAGTATGTTTATGTGACGAATAAGTTCTACATAGTCGTCCTAATTCTTTCATGACTCTTTCTACTAAATTACTTTGAGGGTGATATTTCGGAATTAATATATGTTTGATTCCATATTGTTTTATCATATCTTGAAATCTTTGACTAATAAAGGCACTACCGTTGTCAGAGATAAGTCGTTTAGGAATGCCCCAGTTAACAAAGTAATTTCGGGTGAGGCAGCGTATAACGCTTGCTGTATTCGCTCGTTTCAAAGTATATAGCTTCACATGTTTGGACCAACATTCCACTACAACAAACACATAAGTTAATCCTCCTTAACTACGAGGCAGAGGGCCGAAAAAATCTAGTGACAGTAGATCCCACAAACCTTGAGGAATTACAGCATATAATTTATAACGCTTAGATTTGTTATTAACTTTAACCTTTTGACAGGTTTCACAAGCCCTAATAATACTTCTCACAATACGGGACATATTTTTGAAATAATAATACTTCATTAGATGTTTAATACATTTATGAATTTCAAAATGCTCGTAACCTTCATGAATATAAGTAATTAACTCGTCCACAACAGTTTTCGTAATGCAGATTTTCCATCTCTGGTGTTCCCTCTGTGCTTTCCTATACAACAAGTCGTTAAAATATAACCACACACCCCGGGTGTTAACTGTTTCGTCCCCATTATTAAGGTTTTGTATAAGGTCCCTATATTGATCGTCATTTCTTTGATTGCATCTAACAGCAGTTACTATCCGTTTAACCTTACGTTCGTTCTCCTTAGTTAAAAGGAAATAAACATGGTAATTTGTTCCTGGTTCTTCTGCAATATTAATATTCTCCATTCCTACGGGAAGCCTCGACAAAGCATCTGAAACTACATTCTGAGATCCTTTTATATACCTAATTTCGTACTGAAATTCTTGCAAGCATAATACACAGCGTAATAGCCTACGGTGAAGTAACCGGCAATTGTTCAAAAAGATTAAAGCCTGATGATCAGTATATACAATTGTTTTTCTTCCCATTAATAATCCTCTAAATCGTTGAAAACCCCATACCACTGCGAGAGCTTCCTTCTCGGATACAAAATAATTTCTTTCATGTTTATTTAAAGTTCGACTAGCGAATCCAATAGGCCGATATGATCCCTCTTCATTGGTCAGATCACCTTGGAATATTACACAAGACACACCATAATCAGAGGCATCCGTACACATACAAAAGTCCTGATTGAAATCTGGGTGGTATAACATTTTGGCTTCGGTTAACGCTCCTTTTATCTTATTAAAAACGTCCTCTTCCTCTTGTCCCCAGAGCCATACTGACTTCTCTTTCAATAAATCTAGTAATTTAGGATTAACAATATCCTGCCCTGGAAGAAATCTTCTCAGGAATCCTACCATTCCTAAGAATGATTTCAATTGTTTCCGATTTCTAGGACTCGGGCATCGAGCAATAGCTTCAATACGTGCTGGGTCTGGCCTAATACCTTTACGGTCCACTATATGCCCCAAAAATCTCACTTCCTCCTTTCCGAAGTAAGACTTAGATAATTTTAAAGTAACTCCTCTGTCAATTAAACGGTTAAACAATTCCCGTAATATCGTTACGTGTTCTTCCCACGTTTTAGTAGCTACCAAAATATCATCTACATATAAAATAATCTTTTGTAACAATTGCTGACCCAAAGCAGAATCTAATGCCCTAATGAAAGTTGACACTGATATATTAAGTCCAAAAGGTAAAACTTGGAACTGATATGATCTGCCTTCAAAAAGAAAAGCCGTATATTGCCGTGAATCCGGGTGTAATGTTACTTGATGGTAGCCGGCGGTTAGATCCATTGTACTCATATAACGAGAACCAGCAAACTTAAGAAGTACGTCCTCCATAGGAATAGGTCTGTCTCTTT
Source organism: Schistocerca serialis cubense (assembly GCF_023864345.2). Lineage (NCBI taxonomy): Eukaryota > Metazoa > Arthropoda > Insecta > Orthoptera > Acrididae > Schistocerca > Schistocerca serialis. The sequence goes on from NC_064641.1 coordinate 424,379,411, forward strand.
CCATCTCTATAATTTTATTTAATTCCCGGGCATCCAGAACTAGTCGTACCCCACCAGTAGCTTTCTTAACTACCCACAACGGACTGTTAAAAGCGCTACATGATCGTTCGATAATGTTTTGTTCTAGCATCTTACTTATTTCTCTACTAGCCGGTTCTTTGAATTGTACTGGAATGGGATAAGGTTTCTTAAAGAATGGTTTTTGATCTTTAATCTTAAGTTTACAATCGTAATCTTTAATTCTCCCCGGTTCATCTGAGAAGACGGCTCTAAATTCTAACATCAAAGATTCCAACTCTTCCTTTTCTTGTTCGGATAGACAATTCGTAGAATAACATTTTTCTTTCACTTCGGTTTCGATACTATTACTAGCCTGACATTGGTATACTGCATACTCAAGATCACTAAAATCTGTTAATAGGTTCATGGTCGGTGCGTACTTAATCTGTAAGGATTCGTAGCAATTTTCAGGTACTTCATTATTAGAAAACCTCACTTTAAAAGTACATGCCTCCTTATGGATGGTTAAGGAAGAGTCTTTAAAATCTAATATAGCTTTATATTTACACAGCCAATCTATACCTAAAATTATGGCCACATTTAAGTTGGCTACGACGAGTACAGCGTGAGCAATTAATTGTTTAGCAATTTCAAAAGTTAAATAAACTTCCTCAGTAATATTTTGACGTCTTTTACCAGTAACTCCTATAATTTTCACCCCAGTTACAAGTAAAGTTGGGAAATTCCAATATTTTCTTTTAAGCTGAAATAATTCTTTAGATAAAATACTTACTTCGCTGCCCGAATCAATTATAATATTTACTTCGGTATCTTTAATATAACCTTTAATAACGGGTTTATAAGTTATATTCTCCCTTATCTGATTGTCTTCCTGAAGTAAATCTTGTTGCCAGTCACCGTCCTTTTGGCAGCTTAATGATAAATTGCAATTGGGTCTTGTATAATCTTGGCTAACAGTTCCCTTTAGTTGACCCGTACTAAAGGACTTTACTAGTTTTCCGAACTTTCTATGATGACCACTTGACCTTCATTAATTACTTGAGGATAATTTATCTCATGATCTTTATTGTGTAATTTCCGCACTTTAGAGTTATTACCATGATTTTGTTGGCTCTCTTTATCTTTAGACTGACGCTTTATATAACAAAACCGGCTTTGATTGTTGTTATTAGCTTTTCGTGGTTCTGAATTATTATTATTATTTCGAGGATTGTCATTTCTACCAAATCTAAACTTCTCGTCTTCCCTTTCTCTATTAAGTATATCTAACTGCTCTAAATATCCTAACAATTCGCACGGCTGTGACCATTCTCTTTCTATCATTCTTTCCTTTACATAATACGGTAACCTACTAATTAGGACTCGTATTAAATGACTTTCAATAATTGGTTCTTCAATTAATTTAGCACGGTTTAAATGCCATTCAAAATAATTCCTATAACCTCCCCACCGTTTAGAATATGGAGGAGGGTCTAACAACTCTAAAGTTAAGTGTTGTTGTTTTCCTCTTGACCAATAATTTTGTTTAAACTGCTTAACAAAATCATCCCAGTCCCTAAATTCAGTTCTATGCAGTACTGCCCATTCCGCAGCTTCTGCTTCTAAATGTCCTATTACAAATTGAATGCGTTTTTCATTACTCCATTTAGGAGATAATGATGTCTCAAAAGCTTTTATAAAGATTATAGGGTGAAGTTCGCCTCCTGGTTTGAATACAGGAAATCGACTTGCTACATTTGAATTTGTCGTTATGTCATCCAGACATTCTGCGAGAGAAATAGTCGGATTTTGTTTAGATTGCAGAGACGGAGTTGCATCGGATTGGCTTGCCGTGATTTCTTTATTCATATTGTTGTCGTCTGAGCTAGCAAATTCGATGCGACTGTTGTCTCTGATTATGTTATTACCTCTGCTACCTGAAATGTTTTCGTTATTATCTAATTCCGATAACCGTTTCGTAATTTCCTGTATTCGCATTTCTGTATTGGATACGCGATTAGCTAATATCGATTCTTCACTGTGTTCACGATGTGAACGCTCTGTACCTTCGTCAGTGTTATTATCTTTGGCAGTCTCAAGGTTATTGCATATTTCAGTAATTAAAAATTTCATGTTTTCGATTCCGGTAGGGTCCTTTTCTACTTGATGAGTAAATGTCTCTAATTCTACATTATCTATTGAAGAAATCTCTACAGGTTTGGTAGAGACCTCTTTAATAGATTCCAATAATTCTCTACGAACAGTTTCCGTTTGCATAGAAAATTCATCTCGTAACATATTGTTATTTTTCTGTATTTCATTTACAACTAAGATATTGACACTATCTAGTCTATCGTTTCGCATGCGAGCTTTTTCCTCGCGCGATTCCTGGATATGTTCTTCTAACCTTTTACAATTATCAGTAATCTTATTACTAAGTCCTACTAATTTTTCCTGCATTTCAACTTTAGAAGACTATTTTATCACTTAATTCTCGACTGGTTTCATTAAGATATTCCTGTAACCTGTCTGTAGATTTTGTTAGCTCCCCTTTAAGTCTAGCAGTGGATTCCTCGTTAGAATGTTTTAACTCCTGTTTTAGTTCCTCTTTCAATCTAGCAGTAGTTTCTTCGTTAGACTGTTTTAATCTAGCCATAGATTCTTCGTTAGACTGTTTTAGTTCCTGTTTTAGTTCCTCTTTTAATGTAGCAGCAGATTCTTCGTTAGACTGTTTTAATCCAGCTAGAAAATCCCCGTTAGATTGTTTTAATTTAGCGATCGCCCTAAAAAGGGATCTCATGCTCCTATCGGACATAGATTGCTCTTCATCTGACATTTCACTTCCCGACATTATTGTAAGATATTAACTATTTACACACGCAGACTTGTAATCAACAATCCTATAAAAGCACACTCCCTATATACAACACTCCACTTCCAACTTGAAACAAACTCACCGGACACTTAATATTGTAATTTGTAGTTCTCGATGATCAGTATGCTGCTATGGGCTGCAGAAGTAACAGCCGTCGATGCAGCCGCTGAGATGCTGCGACCCTGCTTCCGCAACCGGCAGGACGCTGAGTCGAACACCGGAAACGTCACTGGCTGCGACCACGCCCGGCACCGCCGTAGACAGGTGAAGCCCTCAGCAACACCTCTAATACCAGCCGGAGGAACGCCCCGCAGCTGACGTACTGGGCCTATTAGTTTAGGGAGAAAAAAGGTTGTCGGGTTTTGCAGCGTTCAGCTGCTGCCCAACAGATGCGCCTTCTCGTGGAACAACTGCGTGACCGTACTGCTTGGCTGCGCTCCGTCATATGCCCACACCCGCGAAGTCGCCGCTGGCTGGTGAAGGCTCCACGAAAACTCGCGTTGACTTCCGAAGGACTCTTGATGCTTTGATTCGTACCTGTGTGCCTTAGTTGCACACAAGTCCTGTTTCTAAGGTCGCCACGGTGTAGTGTAACGACGTAAGTTTTTTATAACCGATTTTCGTTTGATATATGACCATGTGCAGACTTCGTCACCTACGTCAGTTACAACCCACTTCAAAAATGATTTATATGCCTTTTAAATTGTCATAGAATGGTTCTTGAACGAAACTGTAAAACATCAGTTGAGTCGTATGCAAAGAATTACATCACTTGGGCCAATTGGTTTTTGTAACTTTTTCGATTTAATTTTCGTTTGTTTCTCCTCAGAAATTATATTGACACACGTTATCTTGATCTAATCGATATCAGAATCACACATTAAATAAACTTTTGAGATTCAAAGTTTCGGTGAACGCTGTCAGAATCACTAATCTTGTCAAATATACTATTAACCCGTTCACATAATTCTTCATAAATAAATCTTCAGAACACGTGTTTCAACTTTAGTAGCATACACTATTTTATTAGCTTCCCACACATACAGATGTGAACTTGACCGTTGAGAGACAGTGACTGACTTTTCAATAAGATTAAGCTCTATATGACGTCATTGTTGTACAAAAAGAGTATAAAAAATAAATTTTTAATTTTTTAGAAGCACGACGCAACAACTCGGTTCCAGGACCTTCTGTTGCTCCTTGGCTGTCGACCCGCGACGTATAGCGGCCAGCAATTTCCTCTCTGGTCGCGGCAACGAAGATGCTGTCTCCGTTCGTTGCGCCGCCCTCTCCGTACATGAAACACATAAAAAAATACAAAACTTTTAGATAATTCACATCTATTACAAATAATAAGAAAAACACATAAACAAAACTAAATTAAAATTATAGTCACCTGCAAACTGGGCTGACATTGGTGGATGGGTGACGCTTAATTTCGTCCCACTACAGTGGGTAGGATCCTGCTATGTCTATAGATACTAACTGAAGCGGACGATGAGGCGCTATAGGATGCAGTTCAAACCTTGTGGACTTATTTTGAAACTTAGCTTTTTGGCACAGAGGACAAGTCCTGATAATGGTGCGAGTCTGCTGGCTTACTCCCGTAAAGTAACAGAATCTGGATAAAATCCTTATTGTTTTGCCTATCCCAGCGTGACCCCATGCTAAATGCGTGTGCCACAGTACAGCTGGGATAGCCTGTTGCGGTATACACACGACTCCATGGTCATTTGACACACCCGTTTTATAATACAGAATATCATCTATTATTTTGAAATTCTGAACACATTTAAGATTGGTTCCTTCTTTAATTTTGCTAATGATATCTCGCCAAATCGGATCAGTTTCCTGCAATATGGACATATTCTTACACACCTTATCTTGTACTAAGAGTATTCGATATTCCTCCGATTGTTCCAAAATCTTTGACATTGAGGATTGCCCTAGTGCAAGCCTCGACAAGGCGTCAGCTACAACATTATCTTGTCCTTTTAGGTACATAATCTTAATTTTATATTCCTGCAATGCTAACCTCCATCTTAGCAAGCGGGTATGGTATAATTTGCAAGACATTAAATAGCTCAGAGCCTGGTGGTCACTGAATACTTTGACTTCTTTACCATAGATGTAATAATTGAATTTCTTTACCGCCCAAACCACTGCAAGAGCCTCTAATTCGGTGGCGGAATATGCTCTCTCACAGCTGTTTAGTGTGCGGCTGGCAAATCCGATTACATTGATTGTTGTGGGGTCGTTGCTCGTGTCCCACTGAAATAAACAAGCGCCCAGACCGTATGAACACGAATCTGTCGCTATGCAAAAATCTTTTGTCATGTCTGGGTGTCACGGTATGTTTGCATTCACCAAGGCGTTTTTGATAGCGTCAAATGCGCGTTGACATTCTTCTGTCCACACCCAGTGCGCATTTTTACGCAACAGGCTCAATAAAGATTCGTTATTCATTAATTGGTTTGGAACAAACCGTCTAAAAAAGGATGCAAGACCTATAAACGCTTTGAGTTGTCTCTTAGTTCTCGGACTATGAAACCCACGAATTGCGTCAAGTTTTTTGCTGTCAGGTTTGATGCCTTGTGGTGTTATTATGTGACCTAGAAATTTAATCTGATTACGTCCAAATTTGGATTTCTCAAGATTCGCTGTTACTCCCGCTTGCTTAAACCTTTCTAAGACTCTACTCAGTAGTTCTACGTGCTCCTCCAAGGGGGCAGTAGCAATCACCAGATCGTCTACATACACTGTTACCCTTTGCAGCAAATCCGGACCTAAAACCGCGTCGAGGGCTGTTGTGAAAACTCCTGCACTTACATTTAAGCCGAAAGGTAGTACCCTAAATTGGTAGCTCCTTCCCCCAAATATAAATGCAGTATATTTCCTCGACTCGGGTGCGAGCAGGATTTGCCAGAATGAACTTTTCATATCAATAGATGTCAAATATTGCACTCCATGGAATTTTTGAATTTGCTCATCTAACTTTTCCGGATGAGTCCTGACAGGTACAATAATTTCGTTTATGTCTCTCGCATCTAATACTAACCGTACCTGTCCGTTTGCTTTTGCTACCGCCACCAAAGGACTACTATAAGGAGACAAAGACGGTTCTATTATTCCCCACTCGATCAGTTTTCTTATTTCTTTAGCTACTACTTCCTTCTTGGACCAAGGAATGGAGTATGAGGCTCGACAGTAGGTTTTGTGAGGCTTCACCTCGATATTGTACTGATATCCCTTAACAATTCCTGGTCGTTCTGAAAATACATCTGCATAGTTAGTTAATAACTGTACCAAATCCTGCTGTTGCATTGAGTTCAAATTTTCGGACTGTGATACTTTGTTCACTAGTGCGTCCACATTTGCTTTTAATTGATCACTTTGTACGTCTGGATAATAGAGATTTTGTCCTTGACAATGATTGTCTAAATGTAGTATCCACTGATTCCTACACTTTATGTTAATAGCATTACAATTAGGCACAGGTACCTCTTCAGATCTGAGCATGGACAATTCTATCCTCCTACCAGCGTTCATCAAACTTAATTTTCCCCGAGAAAGGTCGATTACTGCGTCCCTTTCTCTCAAAAAATCTACCCCCAAAATGCAGGCTACCCTTAAACCCTTTACTACCAGGAATGAGCACGCTATGGCTTCTCCCCCTATATACATCTCTACCCGCACTTGGAGTTTAATTATTTGTCGCTGTGCACTGATGGCTCCAGTGACTTTGCAATTGTTCACAGGAAAAGTCAGCATACGCCTTTCTTTCCCCAGTACTTTGAATAAGTCCATACTCATGACACTGACAGTAGCACCCGTATCTACGATCGCTTGCACATCAATATTGTTAATTTTGATCTCTATTATCGCTTGTACTTTGTCTTTGTGCTCCTTTATGCACGTGGATGGTTCAGTTATCAATTCATGTCCCATATGTACCCCGTCATTATACGTGAGGATACAGAGTCCCAATGTTTTGTTCGGTGTCGGGCTGCTCTCACTCCAAACCTCAGCCGACGATGGAGAGCGTATCTCGGCTGAATCTAGTTTGTTGAATTATTACAGGTGGATGGGTGTGGCTGCTCTGTGTCACTGACCTCCACTATGTGTAAGTTGTGTTGCGTCGGCCGCCACGGTTGCGCAATTGGCGCATTTTGTGGCGGCGGTCGGTTATTGTCATATCCTTCACTGTTTGGCCGGTCCGTACTGGGCCTCTGGTTTTGTGGCCAAGTTCGGTTTGCATCATTATAGGTATTGGTGTTCCACGGCCCCCTGGCATTTTTCCATCTACTATTGCTTGGTGGGCCTGTTTCATATCGGTCATCAGACCTCCTTTTCCGGTCATTATTCACCGGCGGACTATTGCCGTTCCGGTCTCTACCTCTATTCCCGTTTTGTACATAATCTTGTCTCCTATTGTTACCTCCGCCGTTTCCATTATTTGGTGGAGGTGTGTTATTTCGACCATTTCTGTAACCGTTTCCGTTACTTCTAGCCTGTTTAGAGGCTGCCTTAACGTCCTCCTGAATCAGGTCAATTGAGTCCAGAACAGACAAGAAATGTTCCATGTCATTTTCGGGCACGTGTATAAGTTTTTCCTTTACGTGTATCGGCAAGTGTGATTTCAAAAGTCTGATCAAATCCCGGGATGAAATCTGCTCGTCCCAATAACGGGTCTTATTAATGTACTTCTCAAAATATTTTCGCAAATTGCCTAATCGCGGAGAATACGGTTCTGGATTATATACCTCCTTCCGTAATCTCTCCTGAATACATGTTGACCAATATTTGGCCAAGAATGCCTTATCAAATTGCTCACATGTATCGCAACTGTCAGCTGCTTCGGTTGCCCATATTGCAGCATCTCCTTGTATGTAAGACATAACGAACTGTATTTTCTGTGTATGACTCCAAACGCTAGGCAAAATGTTTCTAAATCCCTTGATAAACACTACAGGGTGAACAGATTTCTTCTCCGTTGTAAAGATCTGAAACTGTCGGTTTCTAATCAGGCTTTCTTCAATCACTACTTTGGAATGACATTTATTTGTTTCGCTTACATTGGTTGCCTGTTTTGTCTCGCAGTCGCAATTTTTTACTGCTGTATTTATATGCCTATCATTGTTGGATCTGGCTGGCGTGACATACAGCTGTGAATCGTCATGCCGCAAGCTGATTTCTATTTCGGCAAGACTACGGTACCACCTTTTTCAGGTTCTGTACTTCCGCATTTGAGCCCACATCTTTGGCTTCAATCGCGGCGTGCACTTTCTCGTCTATTTCCTTTATAAATTCGCTTTCCATTTTGTGCACTTGTTCGGACACTTTGTGCTCAATTACTTGATTTGTGTCAATCTCTAATTGTTCCACCCTGTTGGTCAGTACACTGATATCCTCTACGATACTGGCGTTGGCCACTTGGATACTATCCACTCTTTCGCTTAGTTCTTGCACCGTTTTGGGTATGGTTTCATAGTTTTGTTTCAAACTAACTATCTCACTTTGCATAGCTTCCAACGATTGCATTAACTGCAAGTCTCTCTCATGCAGGCGTCGGTCACGCTCTGCTTGTTTAGCATCACGTTCTCTTTCGCGTTCTGCTTGCATACGGGCAAATTCAGCTACCAATCTCTGGTCACGCTCTGCTTGTTCAGCATCACGTTCTCTATCACGCTCTGCTTGTTTACATGCAAATTCAGCTACCAATCTCTGGTCACTCTCTGCTTGTTCAGCATCACGTTCTCTTTCACGCTCTGCTTGCATACGTACAAATTCAGCTTGGAAATTGAGCATGCGCTCGAACATAACTCTTAATGATTGCACTTCTGACACCTCACCACTCTCTGGTCCGTGTCCAGTGCTTGCGGGTGGCACAGTATTTCCGCTATCAACTGAATCACTGGGTGGCAGTGGCAACATTTCTTGCCCTTCTGCCCCCAGATTCTCACGTTGTACTTCCTGAACTACGTCACTAACATTACTTTGTGTTCCACTTTCTAACTCGGTATCACTACTTACTAACTGTTGTTCATTATACATGTTGATATCCTTCTGACTACGCAATCTAACCATAGTAAACAAAAGAAATAAAATCTGAACTAAGTATCCTAACACTCAGGTTGCACTGACATAATCACACAAGAAATGGTCATTTGTTAAAACACACTTATTATATACTACAGTGACTAACTACTCAAATGTCCTGTTATTTTAAAACAAAGCACTAACAACAAGCACACCACTAATGATCCGAGAACACTGCACTGAGGCTACTTTACTACCCACAGGACAACTACACTGTAGCTTTACCTTTTGGTGATCCATCTTGGGTGCAGCTGCCCCCTGATATTGTGGTAGGTAATTAATTTTTCGAAATAATGAGCTCTCTTCTTCAGCTTGCCTCTGGGTATATAGTGTTCTCATGCAAAAAATCATATACAGGTATTACCACACAATATTGGTTATGCAATACATACAATACATGGAAAAATTATTAAATTTTCTCCAACAAAGTTCGACTATAATAATTCCCTAGTTATCTCATGGGTATTTAGTGGCCACTGCATATTCGAGCCCCACGTTGGGCGCCAATTTAACGAAATTTCTATTGTTTTCGTTAAAGAATAATTATTAATTATTATTGCTTTTAGTTACTTAATTTGCCTTTCTTTAACTTTCTTCTGTAAGTACGAACTTTGTTGTAGAACCTCTCTCTTATTTACGTGTGGTAATAAAAAAATTCACTTTCAAAAGAATTACGTACATTTAAAAATTACGTGAACTCATATTGACTGATTAAGAATATTTAGTTGAGAATTAAATCCTTTACATCATTCGGCCTTGGCACACATTTTCTAAATGCAGTGGACTTTTTTGTTAAATATTTAATGAATTCTATCCCGGCGTTAACTATGGAACACAAGATTATCTCTATTAGCAGAAAATGGTTAATTATTGCCAAGCCGACATTTAATTATCACTGATCAAACCTACTTCGCTATACATTTAAGTTATTTGAAAGAACCAAAATTGTTAAATTTCAATGTTAACTAACATTAACTATCCGCGTACGAATGCACAAACGTATAATTAGTTTAAAATTCATCAGTCTCAGGATCACTGTAAAAGAAGAACAATTTCTTAATTCACTGTTAATTTTTATCTATCTGTTCCCGATTTACGAGTTTGGTTGATTTTCCTTTAGCGGAACAACTTTTTAAATGTGCCGCCGCTGCAGATCGATCGGTCGCGGCACAGCCCAGCAACACCGCTAAAAATGCTGAAAATTCCTTAAAGAAATTTTATAGATGACATGGGCAAGCTAATTTACATGAATAATACACACTTTTGATAAATTCTGATATATTTAGTGATGTGTTGGTAAATGTGCCAACACCTTGGAGATAGAGGCGGCCGAAATGCACGCTATCTAACGCAGACGGGCGTGAATTCTGGAACAGGATAAGTAGTGAATTCTAATAAAAAAAGTATGCAGCTCCTCGAATACTTAACTTTATTCTATCCTTGTGGTACATCGCTCTTGATAATACAAATAAGACTATCTTCAGATACGGTTAATGGCGCCTTGCTAGGTCGTAGCCATGGACTTAGCTGAAGGCTATTCTAACTGTCTCTCGGCAAATGAGAGAAAGGCTTCGTCAGTGTAGTCGCTAGCAAAGTCGTCGTACAACTTGGGCGAGTGCTATTCCATATCTCGAGACCTGCCTTGTGGTGGCGCTCGGTCTGCGATCACACAGTGGCGACACGCGGGTCCGACATGTACTAAATGGACCGCGGCCGATTTAAGCTACCACCTAGCAAGTGTGGTGTCTGGCGGTGACACCACATTCCTCCCCCGCAAATCGGCGAACGGTCGTGTTAGAAGGCTTCCGCCCGCCGTGGGGAGGACCCCATGTTGACGTATGCGATGAGGTGGGGAGCCTAACAACAGGCGAGGCTGTGCCACCCGCACCCGGCCATTCGGTCCGAGGGGAGCTAGGAAACGCCTGAAAACCTACTCCAGGGTGCACGTCAACATGCGGTGTATGCGCCCGTAAAGAGACAGGAGGGGCCGAAGGGTCGACCTCCATTGCGTCGGGGTAGCCGACGCGCGAAGACGCCATGTGGTCCGGAGCGGGCAATTTTCACGCGAATGTCTAGTAGCACACCGCGGGCATGATTTCACCGCATTTGTGTGCTGGCGCGGCACACGTGGTTGTGCGGACGTGCGCGAAGGTTGTTTACAGTTTCTTGCAGCGCGCCCGGCGGGCCGGTTAATGCGACACACAGCTGGCGAAGTTTCAAAAGATTCCTGAGCACAGTCAAGTGTGTCTTGTCTATCCAATATGTCTATCACTTGTTGAAGGGAGGGATTAACTAGTTTCAAAATCTGTTCCCGTATGCGAACATCAGAAACGTTCTGTGCAATTGCATCACGTACCATAGTATCTGAATAAGGAAGGCCACAGCCACATTCAAACGCACAATCCCTAGTAAGGCCTTGCAAAGTAGCAACCCACTCCCGATTAGTCTGACCGGCCGTACGTTTCGTACGAAAGAAAGTATACCTTTTTGCAACTACATTAACTGTTTCTTTGAAATAGGCGTCCAATGCCGACAAAATTTCTTCGTAGGACAGAGTTGCTACGTCGCGTCGGGGAAACAATTTCACTATCACACGGTAGGTGGACACACCTACACACGAAAGCAAAAACGGCTGCCGCTCATTACCTTGAATTCTGTAGGCGGCGAGATGAAATCCAAACTGGCGGGACCACTCGGTCCACGATTCTACGTCTGCCTGAAAATTACGGAATGGCGGTGCAACTGCATGTTGTGGCTGCGGTAGCGGTGAAGCGGCGGCGGCCGCATCGGTTTGCAGCGCGCGTTGACCCTGGACGAGCTGTCCAAGGGCATCCAATAACGCCTGCGTCTGCTGATTCTGCAAGCGATAAAATTCGGACAGTACATCTGGAGATTGTGGCGAAGCCATGACACAAGTAAATGTAAGCAATTAGAAGGAACAAGACCCTTTCCGTTGTCTCGTCGCCAATGATGTGTTGGTAAATGTGCCAACACCTTGTAGATAGAGGCGGCCGAAATGCACGCTATCTAACGCAGACGGGCGTGAATTCTGGAACAGGATAAGTAGTGAATTCTAATAAGAAAACTATGCAGCTCCTCGAATACTTAGCTTTATTCTATCCTTGTGGTACATCGCTCTTGATAATACAAATAAGGCTATCTTCAGATACGGTTAATGGCGCCTTGATAGGTCGTAGCTATGGACTTAGCTGAAGGCTATTCTAACTGTCTCTCGGCAAATGAGAGAAAGGCTTCGTCAGTGTAGTCGCTAGCAAAGTCGTCGTACAACTGGGGCGAGTGCTATTCCGTATCTCGAGACCTGCCTTGTGGTGGCGCTCGGTCTGCGATCACACAGTGGCGACACGCGGGTCCGACATGTACTAAATGGACCGCGGCCGATTTAAGCTACCACATAGCAAGTGTGGTGTCTGGCGGTGACACCACATTTAGATCAAACAATAATTCAACTCACATTAATTTGTAACTTCTGCTCTAATGGCGGCTAAATCTAGACAGAGACAAAAGAAGTCTACACATTCATAAATCGCTTCAACACAGCTTCCTCTCGCATTCAGCTCTACACAGAGAAGACCAAAGAATACGCTGTACATGGTTCTTTTATACTACTGCTGACTATTAACATTTCTTTGTAATTTGACGATATAATTCTCCTCTGGCTAAATTTCACATCTCTGTTATCGCAGATACTGACATATTTCGCAATCACATAATGAATATAGAAAAATTACTATCCTAAATACAGAGAGAATATTACTACAAAAAATATTACGATAATAACAAATGTCTTTTACACAAAATTCAATAATATTTTTTGTTCAATAATTACGGTATATACAACATGCTCAGAGCGGCGTATATGGTACAAATAAACTCTTGTTCATTAATAGCGTGAGTTTGCCAGGGAACGTTACAGTACAATTCTTTCAAATTAGCCTTATACTAAATGAGATCGACCTACAACGTTCACTGGCCATATACTTAATCAGCAACTAGTTGCTAAGGTAACACACTCTGTCAGTAGTTGGTGTACAGAAAGTTCAGGTGGGTCGGCAGTTCTCCACCCTAAATGGATATAGACTGCACAAACAAAAGTAAAAAACCAAGGATGTTCCTGAATCCAAATCGCCTATTGTGCCGATCTTGTCGAGGTGACTTTCGCGATGCCGCCGTACCAGCTGAAGCATTTAGTCTACACGAATATGGCCTTTTTGCATTGCTGTTAGCTGATCGAACTTTCATCACCTTTTAAACGTAGACTTTACAACACTGAATCATCATGTAACTACGCAAAAAAAGGCAAAGAAAAACAACACGTTTTGGGAGAAACGACTTACCGATTGCGGATATGGTGACCGACTTATTAAAAGCACTTACTTTCTGCTTTTGAGATACTTTTTTAAGACACTATAATAATGGTTTATGACTGCATCATAAATAGTGACTCTGCCCAAAATAAAAAATAATAATGTCTTATAAAAGGTGATATTGCAAAACTCTTTGTTCCCTTACATCTTCCACCTCTTCACTCACAGTTTCCGTACTTCCTTCGCTACTTTGCCTTTGCAACCAGGATGTCCCAGGAAATCCTTCCATAAAACTAAGCTGACACATAGCCGGCTTTTGGTACTACCAGTATCCACGAAGGTAGTGTCACTCAATTTCCTTCCATCAAAGCTAATTACCAGTTGTGTCCTACCTGAAATGTTATGTCCCCTTGTGCATTGCACTACACCACCTGGTGCCATGAGCCCCAATTTTGTACGCAGGTTAATCGGTTTGTTCTCATTCACGGTATGCAGCTGTTTGTGAGGTTTACTTACACTCACACCTTTACCAGCTTAGAAAAATCAAATTTGCGAATCTCCCTACCACAAGACTAGCACTAAAATTGCTTTTCGGCTGCGGCCCTCTCCCTTTCTGAGAGTGTTCTGCCTTTACCGGTGGCAAAGGGCCTGCATCCTTTAGTGATGAATCTGCGTGTTGAAGCTCATTACACGCAACATCTCTTTCGTAATTTATGTCATTAGTAGCCTTCAGTGCGTCTTCCATAGTATCTACAACAAAATTAACATCTGCAGTTACAATCTGTACGACATAAAAAACATTATTCAAATGTAAGTCTCTGCATGTCTATATGCCACAGGCACCACCGGCTTCATATAACATTCAGCACCTTCCACTGGCGTAGATATCACTGCACCTAAATCAGTATCATTCATGTTGATATTCACTCACTCATTCATCTCAGTACAGCACACATTTACTTCCTAAACTACTACAGCTGCTTGCTGATTTAGACTGAATTCACGCCGTGTATTAGGACTGCTAATCCCACAATAATTTTTTAACTTCCATCATCATACAATTTTCTTAATCCATGAGACTCACAATATTACCTAGTTTCTCTTGACTATCTGCTTTTGTGTAGATACTATCCTTATTCTAATTTCTCCCTATCTTTACGCTTGATCCACCGTCAACATTATTAAGCAACCCGATACCTCATTCAACCATCCTGGCTTCATTATTTTTCCGTACCCTATCTATAAATTTCTCAACAGGATTACCTAGGCCAACGGTAGTTCAAACTAGGGCGAGTGCAGCCGGACGAAGCCTGTAATTTATGGCAGCCTACTGTTTTTCATCTAACCATCAGCCATCAGGATTAACGACGCTGCCTAGCTTTAATATCATACTCACGGCAGTATAACGCGTCACTGAGGCAGACTCTCTTGTCGGATCACTTTGGCCTCAAAAATAGCGTTATGCGCACCTCACTGGACATATACCTCCGTCGTTCTCTCTTGGCGTTCATTCAGAAATGCGTCAAGTGTGCTCCTTCATCCGGCCTAACTAACTTAACACACAAATCCATACATCAATCCAACCGCCGTGCCATTACATTCGCCAAGACAACACCAGAAGGAGAAAAACAACAGTTACTGTATCCGTCCCACCCTTTTAATGGCGCAGTACGCTGCGGCTATCGACTTCGTTCCAGGTCCTGTCGATCACTTCTGTCAGCTGCCGATTCTGTCACCCATTTTAGTAGGAGCCAGAATGTCTGGCGTAATCTGATACACTGCTACAGGTTGCAGTGACGTTGAGAGTTGATTATCAGGGTGGCTGGCTCATAGAGCCAGATTGATGGCTGCTGATAAATTATACAAGTGGAAGAGATTTCCGTTTACTTAATCCATCAGACGCAGCAGTTGTGCTATTGCAGTCAGAAGATTGCTGAACGAGGAGGTGCTGAACCTTCAGTGGCGCAGCAAACACGCAGAGGTAATTAGGCTGAATCTGGCCAGAGTCACACCGTTATCACTTAGCGTCAGGGGGCTGGCTGCGACGGTGGGCAGCTGGATATGTTGGCGGGCGCAGCTCAGTATAGGAAATACTCAAGGGCTCAGTGATGAATAAAGGACCCCAACGAAGGTAGCAGCGACAGTGGTGTGCGATGCTAGAGTGAGCCCGCCCAAGGCAAGCAGCGAGTCAAGCACATAGTAACCATGGACTCCCAAGTAGGCGTCCTGCAGTTGATAAACGTCATCTCTCAGGTAGCCAATCAGTTGCAACGTAACAGTTCAGCTACCAGGCCGCGCGGGATTAGCCGAGCGGTCTCAGGCGCTGCAGTCATGGACTGTGCGGCTGGTCCCGGCGGACGTTCGAGTCCTCCCTCGGGCATGGCTGTGTGTGTTTGTCCTTAGGATAATTTAGGTTAAGTAGTGAGTAAGCTTAGGGACTGATGACGTTAGCGGTTAAGTCCCATAACATTTCACACACATTTGAACATTTTTCAGGTGCCCGCGGCCAGCGGTATTTCCTTTCTGAGTTTACCGTATTTTTATCTGAGTTTACCCACATACTCCATGAATTAACATCGAGCGACACTTGGCTTAAACAGAAAGAGGAGATTAGTTTTTTTCTAGTATTTGTGTTGATGTTATGTCAGACTGAGCGCTTGAAATTTAAGGCTTAACGTCAATATGTTGTTGAATGAGACGAGTACGGTATACATAAAATCATAAAATTTAAAGATAAGTGTGGTAGTTGCTAGTTAAAGTACACATAAAGAAATTTGTAGGCAGTTACGAATGACCATCGGCTAGATATTGGAATGATGATAATGAAAATTTGTGTCGGACTGGGACTCAAACCTGGATTTCTTGCTTTATACGGGCTGAGGCCCTAATCTGTCTGGCTATCAGCAAGAATCACGATCAGAACCAAATTTCCGTATGTCGTCGTCTACGTATAGCTGAAGCTGTTTCGTAGTTAAAGAAGAGTCACTTGTTTGAGTAAACTTTACGTAACTTAGATTTGACATGTTCACCAGAGGTTGTCCGCTGACGGGTGTTTCGCTTCAACAGTCATCCGTCTCATCACCACGTGGCACACCTTGTGGGTTCTTTTTCGACACTCTCAGTGCCAAGGAGGGGATGGGGTGGAGCCCCTTTCGAAAATAACGTTAACGACGACATGTACTCATGTCAGATTGTTTTATATTCTGGCAGAATGTAACTTTTGCAGTGTTACTTGAAAATGGCCATAAGGCCGAAATTTCAATAGGAACAATAAATATTTTGTAGTCAACGGCAACTATGATGTCTTTTAAGAAATACTATATGAATGTGAATCCAAACCATGAGAAGTTATATAGTCAGTTACTATATGTTTTAAGATTTTGGAAAAAAATATTTATTGCTTTTCAATAATTATTTTACCATATTTCATAAATGTTGTAAATTTTTCAGTTAAACTTAACACAAAATTTTAAGTCTTAGTATTAGATGTTGCTTTCCATTGTGGATGTCGTATTCGATATTTTTAACCCCCGACGCAAACAGACGGGTGTTATAAGTTTAATGTATATCTGCACTTACATCTACATCTATATAGATACTCCGTAAGCCACCGTACGGTGGGGCCAGAGCGTATCCTGTACTGCTACTTACCATTTTCCCTCCTGTTCTAACTTACCGCTAAGTAAGTAAAATGAAAACAGAATACACCTAAGAATGATGACGTATCAGATTTAAATATAAATAAGCTACTTAGGAGTAGGTAAATAGCAAAACAACAATATTTAATACTTGAATCTGTTTTAATTAATTTATTCCGAAAAATTCGCATAATATATTCACCCTTGGTAAATCGCGCTATGAGAAATACTTTGGTATTGCTAGGGTTAATCCTCGGAATGCAGATGGTTCAGCCAAGACCCCGTTCCACACAGACACGAGACACTGGTCATTCAAGCACACGGTTACAGAGTTGCTCGCTATTTGCAAGGCCCAAGACGCCGGTGTAGATTTCCAAATGACTGCGACACAGCGAGCACTACCTATCTAATGTTTGTGCATCAAAAGTGACGATTACAGTGACTGAAATATGTAAACCAAAAGTTGTACCAAGATTAAAGTCAAAGATTAAAGGTTGAGGATATAAAGTCCGGTACAAGATGAGGTCATTACAGATGGACAAATTAAAGAGCGACGCTTATTCACTGGCACTGTGCCGACCCTTAGAGTAAAAAGAATTTTCCTCCTTGTATGCAGATAGCTGCTTCACAGTGTAGTGGAAGTCTGAGTCTAGCACGTAAGCCTGATTGACATCCGCTGTCGCCGTGTGGCTGCCAATTCGCTCTGATCGATACCCACGCGCCTGCACGTCACGCAGCCCGCGAAGCGTGGCGTCCGGCCGTGTGCTCACCGCATGCCCTCTCTCTCCCTCTCTCCCTCTCTCTCTCTCTCTCTCCCTCTCTGTCTGACTGTCTGCCTCTCTCCGTCAGAGAGTTTGCTCAGCTGGTGTGAAATTCCAACCGGACGTGGCGTTTAATTTGCCGTGTACTACTGCCCGGCTGTAAATTCATTCGTCACTCCCGAGAGTCCTTTGCTAGGTCTCCCTTTTCATTCGGTACCATTACAAAGCCCGACAGCAGTCTTCCCCTGTATAACAAACCGGATATGTTAATTTTTGGTGTCAACGGTGCCCCAGCAGCACTGAAATAAAAAGATGTGTCAAAAATATGCCAGATTCATTAAATCTTGCTACTGTACAAAATAGCTTTACGGGAATATTAACTGAAAAATAAAATATTTTGTCAACACGCTATGGAATATCGAGATGGATCATTAAATACGAACGGCGTTCAAGAAATAATATCTTTTTTTTTTCGGGAAGCAGGTTAGTTTTATACAGGACTGCAATACTCCATAGTATTCCCCGCTGTTTTGACTTCAAAACCCTATTTTCCAACATGGTGCGACGGCCTTAGGCCATGTGACTGGGAGGACCTGTACTACCGCATGGTGCCGCTCTACTATTCTGCTTCGAAGCCATTGTCTTGCTCCATCAACAACCTAACCGTCTGCCACGGACTGCGTTCTTCATTTGGCCAAACAAGGGAAGCTCTTTATAGTCTTCCGTCAGGCAGCGAGGAACCCAGCGGGTACACACACTTGAGTACCCCAAGTGGTGGACGAGTGTCTCAGAGCTACCAAAAGAGACGTCCAGTTGTGCAGTGAGGTGTTTCACTGTGATCATTGATCACCTCGAATGAGTGTGTCCACACGTCCCATCATTGCAGTAGTCACTGATGTGCATGGCCAGCTATAAGAAAGTCAACTACAGCTTCCTGCTTCGAAATAAACTCCATTACAAGAACCATTTTCAAGACTACTCATAACACCGTCACCTTTCGGAACATAATGAAAGTAAAGCGGCAAAATTCCACGATGTCCCACGTCAACGTGCGAAATTAACCAAATGAAATTAACCAAATTTAAATGTAATTTATTTTGTGTGGGAAATAGTTATTTGACTGAATTCCTTTAATAATTTGTTAGTTTAGTAAAAAAATTATTGATGAACAAGGACTTCAGAGCTATAATTTGTAGAATTTAAAAACATTATCGTTAATATGATTGCATTATATTTATCGTTACACCTAGAGAAAAAAACCAGTCGTACTTCACCAATGAAATGTTAGAGTGAGAAATACTATAACTTGTGTGAAATAATTTTTTGGCTCGCAGATTGCTGTGTAAGAGAAGGTATGGGCAATCTATACCGTTAACAAGGCCCTGCGTATATTTAGGAGACAACCCAGCGAGGGCATGTGACGATAGAGAAGTAACTGCTTACTGCTGGCCACTACCACTCGACTTGCTGAAATGTCAGTCAACAAGATGTTTTAATCACAGCACTCGTTACTACGGTGGGCGACTACTGAAGTCAATGGAGAGATTGTATGGAAACCGAGCGAGGTGGCGCAGTGGTTAGACACTGGACTCGCATTCGGGAGGACGACGGTTCAATCCCGCGTCCGGCCGTCCTGATTTAGGTTTTCCGTGATTTCCCTAAATCGCTCCAGGCAAATGCCGGGATGGTTTCTTTCAAAGGGCACGGCCGACTTCATTCTCCGTCCTTCTCTAACCCGATGAGACCGATGACCTCGCTGTCTGGTCTCCCTCCCCAAAACAACCAACCAACCAACCAATTGTATGGAAGTGGGGGAGGAGCATCGGGTCACAAACGACATGGGAGTGCTGCACGGCAAGGCGCAACGGACGGTCGCAGGAAATACTTGGAGAGTGTTGAGCAGTTTGCGCGTGGTCGCGGGAGATGGAAATGGTTCGTAGTGACGACTAGTGCACTTGTGAGGTTTCCGTGGCTTCTGCGGTGAAGTGTACGTTTAGAAGTGAATATATCGCGAGCTATGTTGTTGATCATAACTAATTACGTGAAGTAGGAATCCATTGTTTCCCTGTTGTTCAACTTATATTTTATTTAATTGCTGAACTATCGACACCAATAAGTGTTTTGCAGTAATAAATGGCATTCGTAAAGGTACTTCTGCTATCGTACTCATCATTTAAAGTCGTTAAAATAGTAGCTGCAGATTTTATTTAATTGCAATCTTTCATTTTAAATTTCTCTGTTACATTCAAATTTCGTAATTGCAGAGTGAAAGCAACCTTATATACTGCAGACTCAGCAGTATTTAACTTGTAATGTGGCAACTACGTATCCCAGCCCCTAGACAACGAAACCAGTCAAATCTTTTAATATTTCAACTCTGAGTCTGAGCGTACGTTTTGAGGGCCATTAATTTTATTTGAAAGCCCACATGCTCATCCTTTGTTTGCAAGTTGGTTCAAATTCACACTTAGCACTGACAATCCTTTTGTGCTAGGACTAAAGTGTCTCAGAACGTTTGGGACGGACAATGTACTGTAGTACGTCCGACCGCGGCCACTTCCGCCAACGCACCGCAAGCGGCCGAGCTGTACACACTGGGGCTAGCCCCCGGGGAGAGGGCAGTCATTCTGCATGGACACAGAGGGAAGCCGGGGCAGAGATTTATAATTTTGTTTCGTTTTGTGCAAACAGCACGAAAATAAATACATTTGTTTCATGGTTTGATCATATAAGCAATCTTTTACATGTCGTACCATTTGTGTTTAATTTCATTTAATTATTGATATCAATTAATTGTTGGCTCCTAACGTGGGGCAGTCTTACCAGCAATCTGCTAGTCATTTCATGACTGACAGCAGAGAAAAGAATTCTCAGTTCACAACATTGGTAATTTTCATGGTATCAGATGTCACAAAATAATTTCACAGAATTGACTACATTTGTGGCGTTCAGCATGGGGCTTCGATGTGACTTCTTTCTCATGTTGTTTTTAGTGTGAGAACCTCTAAGTTTCAAGACACGACAGGAAGAATCCTCATTCCATTATTAGCATATGTTAACCTCATTGTGTGAGATGTTAGGTGCACGGATGGTGTGTTTATGTGTGCTATGTGCGTTGCAAATGAACATACAAAGTAGATATAGCGGTAGTTTGTGTAGTGATTTTTGGTTCCCGTAGCCTCGTATTTTTATATGTAGTTTTAGAATGTGTAGTTTTTTGTTGTGAATATTCTGTTCCACGATTTCCATTGTTCTGTTCGCTGTTACCAGCATTGCCATCAACGTTGTACAGTCTCTGTTCGGTCTGTTGTGTGCTTTCAGGTTTCAATATTGTTTTTCTATGCATCTGAGGTCTGAGAGACTGATGAATATGGAAACAGTGAAGCCAGTTGAGGAATAGTTCGGGGGCAAGCGAGGAAACACAAGGCACGTAAGGGGGACACGCAAAGTAAGAGTTCATTAGGACGAATTCTCACTATATTAGAAAACCACGCATCAGAGATAACAGCCATAAGGGAGGAGAGTAAAACACGGTTTGAAAGATTGAAAACTGAACTAAAACTTTGCAGCCAAAAACTTGACCGGTAAATCGCTGAAGTTAGGTACGAATTGGACACCTAAACCGAAAGAATACGGACGGAGGCCACCAACAACCTAAATGAGGTGACAAAAGAGTGTGAAACGAAGGTTGACAACTTGGAAACGCGGGTTAAGTAGAAGATGACTGATATCTCTGAGCGCATAGATGAGGAAAGTAAATCATCCTAGGAAACACAAACACCAGTGTCAGTCCTCGAGCAAGAAGTGTCTGCAATGCCACAAGGTAATGTAACCCAGGTAACGTCAACGAATTTGCGGGCTGCACTACCGATGCATGGGATGGACATACCACTGCCCAAGTTCAGCCGAACGCGCACCACTCACCCGAAGGCATGTCTAAAGAATCTAGACGCGTATATGCGTGCGAAAGGAGTGGCGGAAACTAATGCTTTACTCGTTGTACGCCAGGCGCTCGATCAAGAGGAGGCTGCATTGTTTGACTTTACAATTTGCGAAAACAGCAGTTACAAGGATTTCTGCACTACGTTTCTGGCAACGTACTGGAACCCAGACGCACAGACGAGTGCAAAGATGAGTATATACCGGGGACAGTATGTGCCAGAGTCACGCCAATCCATTGCAACATACGCTGCTCACTTTGTCGTTCTGGCTGGATACTTGTATGACGAAATGTCAGATGAGGAATGGTGCAGCGCGACGCGCTCCCATTGTACTGCTCATGTACAACGTGCACTGGTCGGGGCATTGTAGAGAGAACAGTTCCTTGATATTTTAAGGTCCTTGGACGAAATCGAAGAGCACGAGAAGCAAAGGACAGCAAATGGACAAGCAATTAGAGCAGAAACTGGGGCACCTCATGGGTTTGTGCACCACAATGACAGACAGAACTGGCGAAGGAGAGAAGAGAGAACAGGCGAGAGCGAGATAGACGTGATGGTCCAGACCATGGAGAGCAAGGCAGGAACGGAGTGCAAAATCAAAGACGAAACGTGATCTGCGTGCAAGCGTCGTATTGTGCGAGAGACGGTGAGAACAATGCAGGTTCACCACCTTTGACCCCTCCTCAGGCAGACGAGCGTGAGATCTGACAAATGAATGATGAGAGAAATTGAGATATTGTAGGGGACGCAATGGTAGAGAATCGCCGTCACTTACGCAATGTGCAGTACTGGCAGCCGCAAGCGCAAGACGACATTGACCAGTACTGTGATGACCCAGAGTTGCCGAAAAACGTGGACAATCGGTGTCCCCTCATTGAAATAACTGTGGTAGGAATTAAGACGAGAGCATTTCTGGATTCTGAGTCGGAAGGGACAGCACTTTCAACGTCTTTTTACTCAAAGCTAGTAGAAACTGATAGTAAATTGGATGAAATACCCGTAAAAGGAATCTCACTAGCTGCATGGTTTGAGGCGTCATGTCACGGACTGCGCTGCCACTCCCGCCGGATGCTCGAGTCCTCCCTCGGGCATAGGTGTGTGTGTTGTTCTTAGCATATGTTAGTTTAAGTAGTGTGTAAATCTAGGGACCGATAACCTAAGCAGTTTGCTCCCTTAGGAATTCAGTCGTTTGAACATCTCACTAATTCTTCCTTTACGGGCGAAAAGGAAGAATGTAGAGAAACAGTTCTTGTTGACGTTAAGAAGTACCTTTCAGGTGAAGGTAATCGTCATCTGTGGGTTGCCGTTCAATTTTATAATCGGGAATGGTTCAAATGGTTCAAATGTCTCTGAGCACCATAGGACTTAACTTATGAGGTCATCCGTCGCCTAGAGGAACTACTTAAACCTAACTAACCTAAGGACGTCACACACATCCATGCCCGAGTCAGGATTCGAACCTTCGACCTTAGTGGGCGCGCGGTTCCATACTGAAGCGCCTAGAACCACTCGGTCACATTGGCCGGCCAATCGGGAATGACATACTCTCGAGTAGAGCTGTGGCCATGGATTGAACCACTAAAACCGTGGTCAGTTTGTTCGAAGATCCGATTGCATGTTGTGGAGAGGACACAAAGAGCACAGTTAATTTTGTAACATGTTGGGAGAACAAGGAAATTTTCATAGCTGGCCAGGGGAGGTAAAAGGTGATTTAATAGAGGGAACAGGGGTTCTAGATGAAGTTTGCTGTCTGTAAGTCGTGATGATAATTCCACGAAAGTGAATCTGACCGATATGATGCGACTGGTCGTGGGTTAGAGACCCTCGTATATATACTGCTGGGTTTAGAGGGCCAGAGGCCGTAAATGAGCACGCTCCCGTGATGCCCCAAGCCGCCCATGCGATTACTGATGACACACTAAAAAAGGAACATGATAATATGCATAGCGAAACCACGGTCAAATGCCGTGACAAGTGTGCCAAGGCGTTGAAAAACGTTGAAGGTGAAGCACCCATAGCAACAGAGGGGTTCATTTGGAGTATGAAATGCGAAAGCGATTTCGGAGTGGCAGAGAACCAATGTGAAGTGCGCCGTAGATGTGCTAGCGTCCACTCGCCAGTACTAGGGTACAATGTTGTTCCCCCCACTGTCGTAATATGTGCGAAAGTCAGACGATTTTCGCAGGATCGCAGGTGATTCCATGCTTCCAAGTGTCGACAAAAACTGACGTCTCGCTCGGAAGCAGGGGATGCTGCAGACAACAGCAATTTCTTATGTTATTTATGATGTTTGAGATCGCAGTTGAGATATTTAACTCGCACAGCCTTAGAGCATGTGTGGCTCAATAAAGCAACATATGACGGCACTGGTGAAGAATATAGTTGATAACTGTTAATAAAACGTCTTATTTTGTGAACATACTTTCTGTTGTAATAATTAATACATAGTCTCTGTAGTCATTTTTGAGTGTGTCTGAAGTGTCCTGCCGGCCGCGGTGGTCTCGCGGTTCTAGGCGCGCAGTCCGGAACCGTGCGACTGCTACGGTCGCAGGTTCGAATCCTGCCTCGGGCATGGATGTGTGTGATGTCCTTAGGTTAGTTAGGTTCAATTAGTTCTAAGTTCTAGGGGACTGATGACCACAGCAGTTGAGTCCCATAGTGCTCAGAGCCATTTGAACCATTTGAAGTGTCCTAGTCTTGGTGTGAATGGGGAGAGACGGTGTGACGGTTGCGGGTGTGTGTGTCAGGCTTCCGTGCACCGTCACGACGCGCAGGGCAAGGCAGAGAGGAGCCGCTTGCATTTGACAGAATGATATTTCCCATAGCGCGGAATAATCATGCAGCTCACGCAAGACCATTGCCATTTCCCTGCCATTCAATTTTTATTTGTTTGTTTGTTGTATGTATTTGAATACAATGCAGTGCGATGGATCCATGTTTTATGTATTACTATGCGAGGTATTCAGTGTAATGACTCTAGCGTTAAAGATGAAAACCAGACACACACTAATATTTGATGAGACTGAGAGGTTCCGTCCCTTCTTTTGCATGTCGCCTCTCATTTCATGAATTTTATTAATGTTTCGTATCATTTCACAGTGGAAACAGGCCGAATAAGGTTATCCTAATGAGAGTATTTGTACTGAGAGCTGAAAGTACTTTTCAGTTGATTGCTATGCATGTTGGGAACTGTATGCGGTCTTGCTTTTAATTTCCTCTGTTACTTCTCTGGGTGGCCTGCAGCGATGCGCGCACTGGAGTGTGTGGCACACTGTATTCCCGGAGAGGGGGGGGGGGGGGGGGGGATGCACGTCCGCGAATACTGAGAGAGTCGTACATCTATGATGGGCTTAATTGCCTCACGGGACGACTGAGGTTGGTCCAGTTTCGCCTATTGTATGCAGGGCGAAACGACCCGTGAGCCGTTTGAGTGTCGCCGCAGTTTATGTGTTTACCACTCTTGCGTGTCTGAAAAGAAGACTGCTGGCGCCGACTGACTGTATTGTCTTCATGTTTCTGAGAATACTTGTGGACCGTGCCCTGCTGAGCGCGTCTGTTTGGCGCCACGTGGCCAGTGGTGCACGCATGTTGTTTTCGTAGCTGGTCAAATGGCAAGTTCAGTGCCCCCAGCTAAATAGCAGAGGCATGATTGGTAACTTAAATTGAGGCTAGTTGACGTCATAAAGCCCTGCTTTAAATTGGAGGGAAGGGTCCCTATTGGCGCTAATGATGATCTGAGATAGTGTGGAGGATTTGGAATCAGCACTGAATGCTGATTCGCGGTTTTTCGAGGGTAGTGGGGAGTTGAGTAACGTTGGCTTCACTGTTGCTTTGTGCGGGCGCCGGGCTTTTCGGGATGGTTCAAGAAATGGCTCTGAGCACCATGGGACTTAACATCTGTGGTCATCAGTCCCCTATAACTTAGAACTACTTAAACCTAACTAACCTAAGGACATCACACACATCCATGCCCGAGACAGGATTCGAACCTGCGACCGTAGCGGTCACGCGGTTCCAAACTGAAGCGCCTAGAACCGAACGCCCACACCGGCCGGCCTTTCGGGATGGTTGTGGAGCGTGACTGCGGTCATACTCCAGTTGCATTCTGCAACTTAATACCCAAATTCTTACTCTCTGTTTCCGCTCCGGTACCGACAGGACGAGTAACAGAGTTGCTGCACAGCAGAAGTCGGTGCCTACATCATCAGAACGCTGCCTACCGACGACGAGCTGCAGGTTTCAGCACTGGTAAAGTATTCTGCGGCACCGCCATTGTAGAACCTATCATTTTTATACTGAAGTCTTCAGAAGCACGAGTGCTTGCTTTGCCACAAGTCAACCATGCTTGTTTTTCCATGAGATCCGATTTTAGCTCTCAATACTAATCGCAATAGTGTATTATAGTTGGGGGAGTAATATTTGATTCTCTAGGACCTCCAGTCACTATCGTCAGTCTATTGCATCAAAGAGCGTAGGAGCCCCTTGTTCTCGATCCAACTCTTATTCTCATAATAGTTCAGTATAATCTACAGCCGGCCACTGTGACCGAGCGGTTCTAGGCGCTTCAGTCCGGAACTGCGCGATTGCTACGGTCGCAGGTTCGAACCCTGCCTCGGGCATGGATGTGTGTGATGTCCTTAGGTTAGGTAGGCTTAAGTAGTTCTAAGTTCTAGGGGACTGATGACCTCAGATGTTCAGTCCCATAGTGCTCAGAGCCATTTATAATCTACACTTTAGCTTGCTGTCTGTATTGACAGTCAAGTACCTTTGTGTTCTGATTTATAATAAATCACACTGTAATATTTAATCTGCATATCATTTCAGAGATAGATGCAGAATCCCATTCTCTGTCATTTATTGTGATAAAATTCCCTTTCTCTTTACTGAGTGGATAATGATTTTTATGAAATTAGTGTGCACTCCTTATTTGACCAACTAGCTGGGCCCACCATCAATTCCTTTCGTTGCCGTTGTGCACGTAATCAATGAGGTGGTAGGTAAGGAGGGGGTCGAGTGCATGTCCAGTTCTCATGCAAAATTTGCCAGAATGAAAGAGATACAAACTCCACCCCGGCAGCTCGCAAGGCTTCTGTTTCAGCGGACAGAGGCATACCATAAGTACCTTGTAGCTTGCAGAGAAGACATTTTACCTTTGCAAAGTAGTACATAAAACATTGATCGAAGCATGTTAGGACTATTTTGCATGTTAGAATTTAAATATTGGGTAAAAGAATCGTTAGTATACAAAGTAAGATACACAAAAATTTTGTTTTTAGATTATTGACATTCTAGGTGTCGGCACGGCTCACACAACTGACACTATTGAATTTAATTTAAAATGAATTGCATGCTTAAGTTAAGGGAATAGAAAGTTAAGCACAGGAACAATTTTTTTCTTGACAGTAGAGTCGGTCCACGCAGCTGGCATAGCTGACATTGTGCATTCCAGTAAATGAGGAGGAGGACTCCCAAGGAGCTGTGAGGAGTACTTTACACATATTGATCGTGAGTTCTGTGGAAGAAGAAAAGGTACAAATCTTATTTTTGTACATCAATTAAGGTAACAAGACATGTGCATGGTTGACGAAAACGTGAAAGTGCTACCCGTCCCATCCTATATATCGTAACCTTATCAGTTCAATAAAGTGTGTCATCGGAAAATTTATTGTTCTGCGTCACCAGACGTTTGAACTAACATTTTTTCTGTATCGATTTTATAGAGCTCTTCGATGAACAATGCCACTTAAAGACAACTCTTTTGTCACTTGCGTTAATTATTCTTTATATATTTTCCATGTCGGCATTTGACAAATAAGCCTTTTATAAACATTATTGGTGGGTAAAGTGCATTTTTCTTTCACATATCTTAACTCTGTGTGTTGTGTATATGTGTAGTATTCTCATCTGTGATGTAATTGAACAATATTATTATGAGCGGTTTATTTTGATTTTCACTCGTCTTGAATACACGATTATTTTACATACATGTTGCATACGTCTCTGACATTATCATCATGTTCATTGTGTTCAATGTTATTCGTGTTACTCATGTATTGTTTACTTGTGTTGATCTTCATATATTTGTGGACGTTTCGTCTAGTGTACATATGTGACGTTATCATCACATTCATTGGGTTCAACGTTATTTGTGTTCCTCATGTACTATTTACTTGTTTTGAACTTCACTTATTTTTGCATGTCTTGTCTTGTGTAAATATGCGACGTTATCGTTATGTTCAATGTAATGGTTTTCTACATGAATAGATAATTTGTGACGAAATTTACTTATCTGCACATGTCTTGTACCTTTTTACTAAGGGCAATCATATATGTAAATGGTGAGTTGGGTTTGACACGCTAGGGCACAACTGAAAATCTAATAAAGCCACAGTATCCCACACCAGTGAATGAAGTGTTAGTGTAACTGTTACAGAGGGAGGATTTATTGTTTTCTTTGAAGTGAGTGTGCAACAGGCCAAGTGAACGTAGATGGGCCACTCTGCCATGACTTTCAAACTTCTGTATCAGAAGCTTAAAAGTCATGACAAGGAGCTGTGTATGTAATACGTCAGCCAACACGCCGCGAGCGGCTGCGCCGGACATCCTGGGGAGAGGGCAGTCATTCTGCAAGGACACAGCAGATAGCCCGGGTGGATGCCCGCGCTGCAAAGGCCTGTCTGACAATGAGAAACATCGCGAGAACTGATGGACATCTGCAGCCATTAGGACGGAACGCTAAGAATGTACTCGTGAAAGCATCTAATTTCTTCTGGCCTGACGGCAGTCATTTTACCTGCCTTAGAAAGCAGGGATGTGCTGACAATTCCAGCACCCCACGGGCGCAGGGAAGAGCGTGCTTAATGCATGGGGATCTGGTGCAAGGAGGCGTGTGAAAGAAGTCAGTGTTCTTAAGAAGATGTTTTTCTCGACAGTGGGGACATTCCTTTTAAATCACAGACGTCGGCAGATTTTGACAGGGAGCCCAAACATGAGTCTGTCCAGGGCTCACGCAGAGAGAGCGGTTATAAAGAAGTGCTGTATAGTTGCTCTTCCAACAGCCTCGAAATGCAGGAAAACGTCTTAAGTGAAATCGTGAGAAAGATGCCATTTAACGAGGCACACGCCAGCCCACGCCAAATAGAAAATTTCCACCCAGCACAGAGGGGCGTGGCGATAAAACGGCGACCTGTCATTGGGCTCCATTGAAAATTTCGGCCGCCAATGACAACGCTGAAAGGGAGAATATTTCAAAGAGGCGTTGAGCTGAGAGATGGAGGACAATTGAGAAAGGAATGCTTGAGACACTGCGGAAGCGAGAGGACATGGGAGCTCTTCCATCCATCGCCAACATCCGCCTTCCGACACCGTGATAGCACAACTTTGGTCACGCAACCGACAATGGGCAGACAACGTGGAGATCGTAACTGGGACCTTCCTCAACGCCGCGATTTCTGATGAGGGCAGTCGACTCGCACAGCACAGCTCCGAGGCGGCGCGCTTTACCGACGCAGCGCCTGCCGCCGACAGTAGTATACAACGAACTATATAGAAGAATGGTGAGACGATTCGTTCCCTCCTCCTCCCTCTTAATATCCGAGTCGTGTCTATGCCCAGTCAAATCGGCCCTGAGATTTATAATTTTGTTTCGTTTTGTGTAAACAGCCCGAAAATAAATACATTTCTTTCATGGTTAGATTATACACACATAAAAAAAAAGTTTTGCATCAACTCGGTTCCGAGAGTTCTGGAACCTGTACAGAAAATTGGAATAGAGGTCAACAAAACATAATTTCCACGCTTTTTGTTGCTCATGGAAACCACACATAGCATGTTGTACCACCATACAGAGGGACCTTCAGAGGTGATGGTCCAGACTGTTGTACACACCGGTACCTTTAATACCCAGTAGCACGTCCTCTTGCATTGATCCATACCTGTATTCGTCGTGGTATACTGTCCACAAGTTCAGTAAGGCACTGTTCATCCAGATTGTCCCATTCCTCAACGGCGATTCTGTGTAGATCCCTCAGAGTGGTTGGTGGTGGGTCACGTCGTCTATAAACAGCCCTTTTCAATCAATCCCAGGCATGATCGATGAGGTTCATGTCTGGAGAACATCCTGGTCACTCTAGCCAAGCGACATCGTTATCATGATGGAGTCATTCAGAAGATGTACACGATGAGGGCTCGAATTGTCGTCCATGAAGAGGAACGCCTCGCCAATATGCTGCTGATATGGTTGTACTATCGGTCAGAGGATGGCATTCATGTATCGTACAGCCGTTACGGCGCCTTCCATGGCCACCAACGGCGTACGTCAGCCACTGATAATGACACCCCAAAACATTAGGGAACCTCCACCTTGCTGCACTCGCTGGATGTTGTGTCTCAGGCGTTGCCTCCAAACACGTCTCTGACGATGGTCTGGTTGAAGGCATATGAGACCCTCATCGGTGAAGAGAATGTGATGACAATCGTGAGCGGTCTATTCGGCATGTTGTTGGGCCTATCTGTGCTGCACTGCATGGTGTCGTGGTTGCAAAGGTGGCCCTCCCCATGGACGTCGGGAGTGAAGTTGCGCATCATGCAGCCCACTGCGCACAGTTTGAGCCGTAACACAAGGTCCTGTGGCTGCACGTAAAGCATCATTCAACATGCGTTGCTGTCAGGGTTCCACCAGCTATAATCCGTAGGTAGCGGTCATCCACTGTAGTAGTAGTAGCCCTGAACGAGGCATGTCATCCACAGTTCCTGTCTCTCCATATCTCCTCCATGTCCGAAAAACATCGCTTTGGCTCTCTCCGAGATGCCTGGTCGCTTCCCTTGTTGAGAGCCTTCTGGCACAAAGTAAAAATGCTGTCGCGATCGTCCTGCGGTATTGACTGTCTAGGCAGGGCTGAACTGCAGACATGAGCCGTGTACCTCCTTCCTGGTGGGATGACTAGAACTGGTCGGCTGTCAGACCCCTTCCATCTAATATGTGCAGCTCATGCATGGTTGTTTACATCTTCGGGCGGGTTTAGTGACATCTCTGAACAGTCCAAGAGACGGTCCTGTGATACATTATCCACAGTGAACATCTGTCTTCAGGAGTTCTGGGAAACGGGGTGATGCAATACTTTTTTTGATCTGTATGTAAGCAATCTTTTACATTCATAAATAAAGACATTAACGTCGTTCCATTTGTGTTTAATTTCATTTAATTATTGGTATCAGTTAATTGTTGGCTCCTAACGTGGGGCAATCTCATTAGTCATCTGCTCGTCATTAAATGTCCGACAGCAGAGAGAACAATTCTAAGATCACAACATTTTTGACGAACAATGTGGGGCGACCTCATTGGTAATTTTCATGGTATCAGATGTCACAAAATAATTTCACAGAATTCACTACAGCACATTACTAAATTCCTATCCTGGTGCACTGGTGCACGGTCCCAGTTGCAGGCTGGGCAGTAAAAATTTGCACTGTAACACATAATTTTTGAAGGAATTTTAAAATGAATAATGCGGTCACAAAGTTTTTCATTAACAGGTATAATCTGAATTCGCTACAAGATGATGGGTTGGAATTCTAGAGCTTTTTACCGAAGGTATAATCTTATTTTAGAAGTTTAGCGCAGTATAATAAGAATTATACGTTAGACGCTCTGTGGATGTCTTAAGGCATTGTAGCTCACAGGCGCTTATTACCCTGACTGTATTCATCCAGTGTTTCATAATGAGAGCGTTTAGCGACTTCCAGTAAACTTAACACATAATATCAAACCTTTACAACACAATACGCAACATTTTCTCGGTGATACAGTCTCTCGCCCTCGTCCCCTTAAATGATGTAAGGAAGTTTTTGCTGTCCATGTAGTAAAACATCAGTATGAGCCATGATGGTTATAAGACACATAATTCTGAGGAGATAACGTCTTATACATCGCAGTGCAATTCTTTAAAGAATGGTTGAAGGTGTTAGCGAATTTATACAGTTAGGCTGGTCAATGACTTGCCATAAGTCACCACTGCTGCTGTCCCTGAGTACTGAAATCTCATGCTCGCAATGTGAAGTACAACAATTGATAAGACGGATCAATATCCAGTTGATATTGACCTATGTAAAAATAAAGAAAACAGAAATCATACACTGGGAAAGTCACTGATCAATCTTCTAATAGCACTGGAGCTCCGTTACAAATTTTAAAAATTTGTCTTATCTGTGTAGTTCAATATGTTATCACATAAGTGAATAACCTCTATTACACTGTAAGGTTTGCACCACTATAGTTACATTATGTTAACTGTAAGTTGGCCGGTCAACTCTCTGGCCTTGAATCGGTTGAAGTGATAAAGCTTTGGATAGTAGTCATGTGTTTTTGACTGCAGCCAACGCCATCTAATTGATAGTACTGAGACAGCCAATGTTGTCTGCAGTGTACTTTAGTGTATATCGCATTGTCTCTTTTCTTCGTGATAAGTGTATGAAATCGTTGCACTTATGATACTAATTAGACATTTCAATACCTGAGATGATATCAGCTTCTATTATGAACAACACAGAAGCAATTTTTACCGCTGTACCTAATTTCAGCTTTCGCCTAAGCATGCGGTACAGTTTAAGGTGTTCACGCTGCGGGAGGAGGTAGGGCTTGTTTCCCCAGCACAGTTACTCATCTCATGACAGTCTTCACGGGGCCGGATTTGCTCCTTCGGCTCCTCGCAGCCTGCTATGACAGTCGACCAACTTAAACATTTAACGCATTGTCCCGGTGCAAACACGGTCAGTAGGACGCGTAAGGAACGTCAATGAAGCCCTTCCCTTGGAGCGTCGGTTCGCACACATTTCACAGTTAAAAAGGACATTATTCTTTGCCATGAGCAAAAGGACGGTGTTCCTGTAAACTTTCGACACTGCTGACACCCCCCGACCACGGTCGATTCAGCCTTACTCGAAGGACATCATGGGGCTTCGATCCCTTTGAAAGTGATCAGACTGCTTCGGACTGTAAAGTGACCTCAATTCTTGCACCTGCATGGACACCTCTTAGGTGTGAATGCCTGCCCCAGTGATCAGAGCAGCCTCGAGGCACCGCTCAGCTGAATAGATGTCGAAGCCCTTGGCAGGTTTTCTACGAGCTCAGCAAGGCTGTGTGGCTGCACTGATGGTTTTTTAAGTACCCTTTGCCGTTAGCTTCACGCGCATTTCAATGTTGCACCCCACCATGATCACGCCACCGGAGGGTGCGAAACGGGAGAGCTGAGAAGTATTAACACTTTTTTCGGCTTTGGATCACTTTCAGATTTCGTCGAATGATTTTGAATGCTCCCGTCACAAAGGCGTCGAATAAAGGAGTGAATCGTGGATGAGAGAGAGGTTGTGACGACCCTCGCACGTATGAGACGTCAGCCACGGCATACAGTTCCAACCGGCCGCGGTGGCCGTGCGGTTCTAGGCGCTCCAGTTCGGAGCCGCACTGCTGCTACGGTCGCAGGTTCGAATCCTGCCTCGGGCATGGGTGTGTGTGATGTCCTTAGGTTAGTTAGGTTTAAGTAGTTCTAAGTTCTAGGGGACTGATGACCACAGCAGTTGAGTCCCATAGTGCTCAGAGCCATTTGAACCATACAGTTCCTGTTACCACAGATATAAATGCAGCGGACATTTATCATCTTCCTGCACGACCGTGCGCGTCACATTAATGTCTGAACGTGCAGGATGTGGTGAATAACACATTTACTGACAATGGATGCAACGTGATGCTCCCGTTGCAGATTATTCCCCCCTCCCCTCCCCGCCACCCACCACTGGCAGCACCCAAGCCTTCTCGCAGCTGTCAAAGTTTGCAAAAATCACTATTCTCTATCCCTAGTAATTTCCAAATATTAATTTTTGAAATGATAATGTTATTTTACGGACATCTTGTATAGCTGTAGTTGATGTGTACATTTTTCAGTATACTACAACATTTGAGTAAATGCCTTGTTTATCAAGATTTGTTCGTATACAGTTTCTAGACTGGATCGAAAACCTTTCGAAAATTTTTGTGTTCCGCGCAAAGTAGTAATTACACTCTGTGCAAGGTGACTTGTGAGGTGATGGAGAAGGTATCCACATTAAAGTGGTCGGATGTACTGCGAAAGCTGAATTGCCAAGAAACTGACCCCCGAAGAAGTTCAATTCCGAAAGTGGGTCTACGTGGGAGCCCAGAGGAGAGGCGACCACAGAATACCGAAATATAGCTCATGGAAGTATAATTCACGGCATGGTGGAGTGGAAAAGGAACATGTTAGCGGTACAAGCGCCGGCAAGCCAGAAAGCACCGTGACTCTTCTTACTCACCCCATTCGCAAGGAGGTTGAACGAAGTTTACTGAAAGCATCATTCTTTCAACACCCCTCACTGTGAGAACTCTAACACGTCAGAAGCCAACGATAAAGGTGAGAGACTAGGCCGGCTGCCCAGTATGGACGCGAGTTATGATGTCTCAATAGAAAGAAAAATCTTTATTTTTCAAAACTCTGTAACGTCTCTGAGAAAGAAGAAGATTTAGAAATTAGATATCAGTTTGTAAGGCATACCAGGAGAAGATATACAGGGTGATCATAAAGTCACTATAAATATGAAAACTTAATAAACCACGGCATAATGTAGATAGAGAGATACAAATTGACACACATGCTTGGAATGACATAGGGGTTTATTAGAACAAAAAAAAAAAAAAAACTTCACGAAAATTCCGACAGATGGCGCTGGACAGCAAAAAATCAGTGACTGCGCATGACAATCATGTATAAAAGGAGCTTAATGAGAGAGAGAATCAGATGCGCCAGCAGTCGCAGCATGTTGACGTTACCCGAAAAGGCGCTTTTAGTGAAGCTGTATTATGAGAATGGGGAATGTGCTAGTTCAGCGTTACGATCCTATCGCCATAGAAAGGGAATTCGACGGGTAAAGATCCCTTGACAAATGCAGCTGATTGATTTCGAAGTTCGATGCCACGGGTTGTTTAGACGATAGATCCCGTAGTGGCCGACCGAGCACGAGGCGTCACGCTGCTGAGACAGTTCAGGAAGAAATGGAGACTGTAGCGGGTTCGTCAATGCACGGGGAAGTCAGCGCTCGCGCAGTCGCACGTCGCACCGGCGTTCCATACGCTACTGTTTGGTTGGCACTTAGGCGTACCCTCCGATGCTATCCCTACAAAATTCTTCGGCGTCATGAACTGTTACCTGGTGATTTAGTGAAGCGGAGCGCATTTGTGGTGTGGGCGTTTCAAAAGATGGCAGAAGATGACGATTGGTTGAGTAACGTGTTGTGGACCGACGAAGCTCATTTCACGCTCCGAGGGTCTATCAGCGCCCACAATTGCAGAATTTGGGCTACCGAAAATCCTAGAACTGTCGCGGAAACTCCATTTCACGACGAGAAAGTCACGGTATGGGTAGCATATACCACACCTACCGTTATCGGGCCTTTTTTCTTCGAGAAAATGCGTGATTCTGGTTTTGTAACTGCTACCGTGACTGGTGAGACGTATACCGATATGTTACAGAATCGCATCATCCCCAGCCTGGCTGATAAACACCTGCTGTAACGTACGATGTTTAAGCAGGATGGCGCTCCACCGCATATTGCTAGACGCGTAAAAGGTCTCTTGCGCGCGTCGTTTGGTGATGATCGTGTGCTCAGCTGCCACTTTCGTCATACTTGGCCTCCCAGATCCCCAGACCTCAGTCCGTGCGATTGTTGGTTTTGGGGTTACCTGAAGTCGCAAGTGTATCGTGATCGACCGACATCTCTAGGGATGCTGAAAGACAACATCCGACGCCAATGCCTCACCATAACTCCGGACATGCTTTACAGTGCTGTTCACAACATTATTCCTCGACTACAGCTGTTGTTGAGGAATGATGGTGGACATATTGAGCATATCCTGTAAAGAACATCATCTCTGCTTTGTCTTACTTTGCTATACTAATTATTGCTATTCTGATCAGATGAAGCGCCATCTGTCGGGCATTTTCTGAACTTTTAAATTTTTTTGATTCTACTAAAACCCCATGTCATTCCAAGCATGTGTGTCAATTTGTACCTCTCTATCTACATTATTCTGTGATTTATTCAGTTTTCAAATTTATACTGACTATTTGATCACCCGGTAGATTGAGATCACATTTTACGAATGATGAAGAGTAGGCCGAAGTGTAAGAAACTAGGCAGAAGGCATCAATGCACAAAGAATTTGGATAAGGAAGTACTAAGGAATGAAGTGATTCGCATGAAGTTCTCTGAGGATGTAGATACTGCGAAGAGGAATAGTTCAGCAGGCTGTTCAGTTGAAGAGAATTGGACATCTCCAAAATGGGCTATCACAGAAGTCAGAAAGAAAAACGTAGGTACAAGGAAGGTAACTGCGAAGAACCATGGGTAACAGGAGAAGTACTTCATTCATTGACGAAGAAGGACGTACAGAAATGATACCGTAAATTCAGAAATACAAAAATACAAACCACTTAGGAATCAAATATCTAAGAAATGCAAACAATCTAAGGCGAGATGACTGCATGAAAAATGTGTAGAAATCGAAAAAGAAATGATAGTCGAAGAACTGACACAGCATATAGAATAGCCAAAACAACCTTCAGTGAAATGAAAAGCAAAGACGATTACAGTGGGAATTAAAGTGGTAAATTCAGTGGAGAGAGCGGATAATTGGAAAGAGTATGCTAAGAGGAACTGTGAGGAGGAGGACTAGTCTGATGGCGTGATAGAAGAATAAAGACAAGTGAATGTAGACAAGATAGCGGGTCCAGTACTAGAATTAGAATGCAAAAGCTCTGGAAGACAGAAAATGAAATAAGCAGCAGTGGTGGGTTATATTCCATAGGAATTTCTAAAATCGTTGGGGGAAGTGGCAACAAAACGATTATTCACGTTGTTGCGTAGAACGTATGAAACTGGCGGTATACCATCAGAGTTGTGGAAAAATATCATCCACGCAATTACGAAAACAGAAACAACCAACAATTGCCAGAATTCTATCACAATCAAATTAACAGCTCCTTCATCGAAGTTGCTGACTAGAATAATATTCTGAGGAATGGAATCGAAAACTGACGATCTGCTAGACGATGATCAGTTTGGCTTTAGGAAAGGTACAGCTACCGGAGAAGCTGTTCTGACGGTGCGGCTGACAGTGCGAGCAAGATTCAAGGAAATTTATGACAAGTTCGTAGGACTTGTAGACGTGGGAAAAAGAGTTCAACAGTGTAAAATAGTGCAAGAAGTTCGAAATTCTGAGAAAAATTAGGGTTATCTGCAAGGAAACATGGGTAATATATGGTTTGTACAAGAACCAAGAGGTAATAATAAGAGTGGAAGATCATGAACGAAGTGTACGGATAAAAAAAAAAAAAAAAAAAAAGGTGTAAGGCATGGATGTAGTCTGTCACTCCTGCTGTTCGAAGAAGCGATGTCGGAAATAAGAAAAATGTTCAAGAGTGGGATTAAAATTCAAGATGAAAGAATATCAGTGATAAGATTCGGCGATGACATTGCTACCCTCAATGAAAGTGAGTATGAACTACAAGATCTAATGAGTACAGGATGTGGACTGAGAGTAAATCGAAGAAATACGAAACTAATGAGAACTTACAGAAATGCAAACAGCCAGAAATTTAACATCATAATTGGTGACCAAAAAGTTAAGGAATTCTGCTACGTCGGCAGCAATGTAGCCCATGTCGGACAGAGTAAGGAGGATATAACAAGTAGACTTGCACTGGCAAAAATAGATATTCCTGGCAAAGAGAAGCCTATCAGTATCAAACTTAGGCCTCAATTAGAGAAAGGAATTTCTGGGCATGTACGTTTGGAGTGCAGCATTGTATGGTAGGGAGACATGGACTGGGTGGGAAACCAGAATAGAAAAGAAAATAAGCAACAGAGATACGATGCTACAGAAGAACGTTGAAAGTTCGGTGGACTGATAGTGTAAGGAATGAGGATGTTCTCTGCGGGAGCGGCTAGGAAAGGAATGTATGGAAAACACTGACAAGAAGAAGGGACAGGGTGATAGGACATACGTTCAGACATCAGTGAATAGCTTCCGTGATACTAGAGGGTGCTGGAGAGAGTAAAAACTGTAATGTAAGAAAGAGATTGGAATACATACATCAAATAATTGACGACGTTGGTTTCAAGTGCTTCTCTCTCTCAGATGAAAAGGATGGCAAGGAGAGGAATTCATGGCGGACTGCATCAAACTAAACAGGAGAATATTAAAAAAAAAGTAATGTGTGTCCCCTCTAGCCGTGGGGCAGAAATACATCCTTCTCCCTGCAGTAGGAACCGGGCCCGAATTGTTAAGAGATTTACATTTAGTTGTATTTAGTGTTACAAAAATAGGCCTCACTTGGTTTGGCGGCTTGACTTGAAATGAGCCCTAAAAACTACGAGAAGGTTCAGTAGGGTATCAATGCATTCCAAGGAATTGAGGCGTATTTCAGATCTTAAAGTGCTGCAGTGATAAATAGTTATTATATATAAAGTAATAAAGGTTTCAATAAATTGTTTTTTTGTGGTTTCACTTTTGCTACGGAATGAAACATTCATACCTGGTTGCCTCTTTACGTCTTCCCTAGTGTTCTAGGGCGGTGAGCTCATCGGTGTCGGAGACATGTGGTGGGCAATGGGGGCGTGTGGAGTGTTGTAGGCGGGGGCGGAGGCCCTACAGGTGTGGCGGTTTCGAGGTTGGCCTGGATGTTATCACTCCGAGTAGGGCCGCTAAATCTGCAGACCTCCTTCCAGCGGTTATTAGAGGTCCGGAGGGAGGATTTACACAACAACAAGAAAAAAATGTTTCCTCTCCCTATCGTTTACTATACTTCCGTCGGCTGCTTAGTCTGGCTTTAGCTGTCGCCGCGGTCGCACGCTCCTGAAGTTTGCTCCGTGAACGTTCTGTGTTTACGCCAGTGTTTTCGTGTTTCGTGATTGTTTATTGGCGTTTTGCACGTGAATTAAGTGCTATAAATTGAGCTATTGGTCTTCGTTCGTGTCGTCTTTCTACGTAGTGCCGTTGCGATTTCGGCGTTGTCCGAAATTTCTTCGCTGCAGAGCACCATCGCAAACTCCGTGAGAAAAAACACCGTGATTTTCACCTTCGACAATTACACCCGTCGAGTACAGCCCTCTGCACTTGAAATACATGACTGGATTGCCGAGGTAATTGGCCTTCCTTCTGAATAGGTTCATACCATGCAGCTAGGCTCTGATGAATACTACACTTAACGATCCCGTGAGTGTAGACTGCTTTCTGGAAAGATTTGGTTATGAAACGGAATTTATACACCGTGATGGTACTGAAAGTACTGTAAAACACAGGAATTCCGAGTCTGTAATTAGAAACGATAGGGTTACGAATATTCCCATAGAAGTAGACAACTCGAAAATTAAAGATGTCCTTTAAAAGTATGGGGTTGTCAGACAAATAGTCAACGAAAGGTGGGCTTCGCATTTCAAGCTGCAGTGCTCTAACGGCATTCGCTCCGTGGAGATGTAAGTGAAGGCAAACATTCCCTCCCACATCTTTGTTGACGGGCACAAGGCGCATGTTATTTACTCAGAGCAAACCCCTACATGTCATGTATGTAACGAGTCTGGTCACCTCCGTCAGGACTGCCCTCGACGTGTTTTTGTGCTGAAAAACAACCTTACGCAACGTCGGAAATTAACACTCAACGATTTGTTGCCAGCCAGTAATACCCAGAACCGGCGGCTGTCGTGGATCCTGTTACTACCTCTGAAAATGTTGCACTTAATGATAATGAATGTCCCTCTTTAAAATCTATATTAACTGCAGAAATTCCGTCCCGTGAAAGCGAGATTCCGACTAAAAAGAGTCCTCTGGAGGACACTGAAAAAAATGTTGATGAGGACTCTTCCTGTGAAACACCCGTTGCCAGGAAGCCGAAGCCAGGTCATGAAGATCTGTTGGAAGTGGAAAAAGATGAAATGCAGGTAGATGTGGCTCCCACTTCCGCACAAGGAATTATACCGCCACGAACAGATAGTGACGCAGCTGGTAGTGACCTTTCACAGAAATGTGACCCTGAGCCTGAGTCACAGTTGCAATAACCGCATCAAGTGCACAGCCCATACAGTGCGAACAGTACGAGGAAGTACCAAGTAAACAATCTGCTGACTCCGAAGCGCAACATCGCGCCGAAGGCAGAAAAAAAAACAAGCATCACCGCCTCACCAGCAAGACAACACAACAGACAACACGCCGGAGCCAAATATTGACGATTCGCAGGCCACCGCCGTTGCTCCAGACGGCCACCGTCGGAGGCTGCGACCGAAACAGGTCTTGCTGCCACGCGTCATCAAGCAAAAGCCACACCAGAGAAGAAAGACATCAAGAAAAAGAATATTAAATATGAAGTCATCAGGGCCAACACTGACGAGGAGAAGGAGAAAGACCACAGTGACTTACAGCAATGCAATGTCAGGATTTCAGAATAATATTCTTTTCAAGCACTTTGTTTAAAAGCAGTAAAAATATTTCTAGGAAGTTAGTACATGTAATGGGGACATAGCTTGTAAGGATCGTGACTTGTAGAGAAGCACGTTGCTGCTATAATCATACCGATCCTTATCCAAAATAGCTTCTTCTGGTATGTTTGTGTGCCCGTAGCTCGTGGTCGTGCGGTAGCGTTCTCGCTTCCCACTCCCGGGTTCCCGGGTTCGATTCCCGGCATGGTCAGGGATTTTCGCTGCCTCGTGATGGCTGGGTGTTGTGTGATGTCCTTAGGTTAGTTAGGTTTAAGTAGTTCTAAGTTCTAGGGGACTGATGACCACAGATGTTAAGTCCCATAGTGCTCAGAGCCATTTGAACCATTTTTTGAAACCAGAAAGATCAGTAACCCAATTTCAACTACTCGCGACAGTTAAAAAAGTTAGTAAGTGATCTACAACTTAAGGATGTTTGGGAACTTCAGCACCCGACGTCAGTCGAGTTCACGTATATAACCAGTCACTCCCGCAGCAGACTAGATAGAATTTACGTGTCACCAAATTTTCAAAATTTTTTATTAAACGCTGAAACTGTTCCCGTGTATTTTAGCGATCACAGTACACTTTTAACTTGCTTTAATTTAAGTGTATAGCCAACCAGTCGATTCAGAGGCCAATGGAATTTGAATATCTCTGTTTTAACCGACGAAGAACTGGAACAGGAAATAAGAGTAGCGTGGACTATGTGCCTCCGCACAGCAGACAAGCACCCAACAATCATTGACTGGTGGACTAGGAGGGCTAAACCAAGGCTGTAGAAAGTTGTCATGCAGTATAGTGTAGCGAGGCAAAGGGAGTTGAGGAATACAATGTAGTTTTATTATAAAGGAGGAGGAGGAGATTAATGTTTAACGTCCCGTCGACAACGAGGTCATTAGAGACGGAGCGCAAGCTCGGGTTAGGGAAGGACGGGGGAAGGAAATCGGCCGTGCCCTTTGAAAGGAACCATCCCGGCATTTGCCTGAAAGGATTTAGGAAAACCACGGAAAACCTAAATCAGGATGGCAGGAGACGGGATTGAACCGTCGTCCTCCCGAATGCGAGTCCAGTGTGCTAACCACTGCGCCACCTCGCTCGGTTATTATA
The DNA here is from genome assembly GCF_023864345.2 of Schistocerca serialis cubense. Taxonomy (NCBI): domain Eukaryota; kingdom Metazoa; phylum Arthropoda; class Insecta; order Orthoptera; family Acrididae; genus Schistocerca; species Schistocerca serialis. Next base: position 424,420,694 of record NC_064641.1, read on the forward strand.
AAGTTTTAAGAGACTTATATCCACAGGCACATGATGGCGCAATTCATCTGAATGATATCAAAAAAATAAAAGCCAAGTTATTAAGCATTAAACGGCAACAGATGGAGGGACTAAAATTTAAATCGAAAGCCACATGAGTAGTAGCAGATGAAACAACTTCTCTGTATCACTTGGTGCGGCATGCTAAAAACAGACGTCAAACTTTTATTGATTAAGTCCAGATGCATACTGGTACAAGGCTCACATGCCAGAAAGAAATACTGGCTGAAGTCCACGGGTACTATGGCAACTTATATGCCCCTACCACAGTGGACAATGCAGCTCTCGAGGACTTTCTCTCTATTTTAGGTCCACAATTGTCGGGAACAGAAAACGCTGACATCCTGTCACCTATTACTAAAGATGAACTGCATGCGGCAGTGAGTAACTCATCTCTCCAAAAATCTCCGCGACTTGATGGCCTCCCTGTGGAGTTTTATGCCCGCTACTGGTCTATAATTGGGGACAAGATCACTTCCATGGCGAATGAGGTCCTGAACGGAAAAGCTGTCCCTGCAGAGTTTAAGGAAAGTAAAATAGTACTGTTTCCTAAGAGTAAAGGCAAAATCAACTTAAACAATTTTCGGCCTCTTTCGCTACTAAATCCTGATTACAAAATAATTTCGCTTATTATCAACAAAAGACTCTCTGCCTTTTCCAACAAAATATTGAGTCATCATCAGTCTTGTTCTCCAACCAGAACTATATTTGAAAGTCTATCTGCATACAGAGACGTCATTGCAGTTACCTCAGTGACAAGTATAAAATGTGCTTTAATCTATATAGATTTCAACAAAGCTTTTGACCACGTTAGTCATAGATACCTCTTTGCGACGCTGTCAAGAGTGGCTTTCCACTCTCAGATTGTCAACATGCTAAGAAATATTGCAACAAGTATAAATGCGAAAATAGCAAACAACGGCCATACATATAAACCCATACAGATAAGGCGAGGGGTTCCACAGGGCAGTCCCTTATCTATGTTTTTATTTTCCGTATACTTAGAGGCCTTTCTCCGCACTATCCACGCACGACTAACAGGTACAACAGGTACAGTGGTGAGAAAACTGTCAAACGAGCTTATGCTGATGACGTGGGTGTTGTAATAAGGCATAAGGAGGAGACAGTTACACTGTAAAGAGAAATCCAAAAGTATTGTCTAGCATCGGGAGCGACAATAAATGAAAACAAAAGTAAAATATTGAATCTGCAGGGCCTAGATCACCTCCGACTGGCATGGGCAAAACAAGACAACAAATATAAAACTTTGCGAATAACCTTAATGGCATGTCCGATGAAGATGGCTGCTTTTAACTGGACGGAAACTAGGAGGAAAGTTCATGGTGCTGTAATGGAGAACATCCATCGAACTATGGACCAGGTGCAAAATGTCAGATCAACTCCTGCATTTTGTCTAAAGCGTATATCACTCCGCAGGTATTTCCAATCCCCAAACTAGTAGCAAAAGGGATCATGTCCACTGTTACCAATTATTTATGGCGAGGAGACATATTCAGGGTTGGTGCGACTACCGTTATACAGGAAGTCAGAAACGGGGGCCTCGGTTTGGTGGATATTCTAAATAAAGCGTCTGCTCTGTTCCTCAAACGGACTTTCCATATACTCAGAGAACTTCCACAATGTATAACCGCAAAGCTCTTTGAAGCTACGACACCCCATAGCCTGCAAGCACCGATTGATGTGCGAAGGATTAATGCCCGTCTTCAGTATGTGAGGAACTTTTTCCTCGGAGCAAGTTATCTTAGTGACGAAATCAGAAGCAACACATGCATCACAGCGCGCGATATCATACTTGAAAGAAAGTTAAATGACGGCAGAAACAAAATTGAAAAGAAATTCCCTAACTGTGACTGGAAAGCTGAATGGCGGAACATCAACTATGCCGGGCTATCTACAGACGCTATTTCCGCATGATGCAAAACATTTAACAATGTCATCAGCACCAACGAGAGACTATATGGGGTCGGTTTAAACCAGACACACCTTGGTGGAAAAGGCAATCTGGTGGATACACTCATTCACAGATTCATCTGTGGCGGCAACTTGAATAACTGGAAGTGGATCAGGCAACAAATCGCCTTTTTCACCAGATCCTCGACGGAATATATAACGCCATTGCTCCTCCTGAGACCAGACATGACGTACTTTCCGAAATTAAAAACCAACGCCATTAGCTGGTTACTGGGAAAATATGTTAGTTTTGTCATCAACAAACTTGGGTCGGACAACGAGATAGAATTCTGCGTTTACATGAAGTGTGAATACGCAAAAATCAGCACGTATCGCAACCACAAGAAGCACTACGGCAACATGCTGAAGATCATTTTTGAAAGAATGGGTGTCGGTTAAATATGTGGAACCAATACAACATCTTGAACGAGAACGAACAGAGGAAAATTAAAAGTCACTTGCGTTCTTATTATTATTTACTATTACCTTGCTTCCGAAACCTCAATGTTACACGAAGAGTTTTTTTTTCAAAACATTTTGTTCAGAATTACGCGTGTTCGACTTCCAAAATATTTGTGTGATTCAAGAAGAATTGTTAATTTTTATCAGATTTCAGTTTCTACTCAGAGAAGAGGTTTCTTTGTCTTTCTTACATCGGAGAATAGGAGTTTTTTGTTAAGATTTCTGTGCACTTAGTGCTATGACCCAACAGGGGACAAGACAAAAGGGGTGGGAGGGGTTTGGGCCTCGACGCACTGGCAATGCTGTGAAGAGATCCCACTGCTAGTGCGGAGTGTACCACGCCCTGACCTTCCTTTAAAAAAAAAAAAAGGAACAACTACTGTATATGATTAATGCGTTGTGTGACAGTGTACAATTTAATTAATAAAAAAAAAGTGGCTCAGATGGATAGAGGGTCTGCCATGTATGCAGGAGATCCTGGGTTCGAGTCCCAGTCGGGGCAAAAAAAATAGATTAATTAAAAAAATAAAAAATGTAGGTGCAATTGATGGAGTTTTTGGTTGGCATGCAGGAGGTCGATCTTTCGATCCTGGGTGGAGGCAAATGTTTTTTATTTGGTAAATGTAGTCCAGGTGGTGCGGTATCTGGCATCTTAATCGTCAAAAGCAAATGAAAAAAAAAAAAAAAAATAGCTGAAGGATTAGCATGGCGGACTGCCGTCCTAATACCCGGGTTCGGTTCCCGGTTAAAGTTCAAGCCCCGTAATCGTTGGATCGCTGGATCGAGTCCCGTTCGTCAGGTTTTTTTTTTTTTTCAACACAGTCATTTTCTTTACTATTTGTACTGCAATTGAAGTAATGGGAAAAACTACGTGTGTTCGGATGAACTTTTATTGGATTTGCAGTGTTGTTTGGCAGTCTGCAAACTTTTATTGTCACAAATAATATAATATTCATAACAACCGACTGGTAAACGACCAAACGCATGGGGTGATGCTGAAAATGTATGCTTGTCCGTGATTTGAGAAAAAAAGTAGTCTTGATGTAACGTTCTCGCTTCCCGCGCACGGGGTCATGGGTTCGATTCCCGGCGGGGTCAAGGATTTTCTCTGCCTCGAGATGACTGGGTGTTGTGTGTCTTTCATCATCTTTTCGTCCTCATTCACTCGCAAATCGCCGTAGTGGCGTTAAAGAACTTGTGGAGCGGCGGCCGAACCGCCCCGCGAGGGGTCTCCCGGCCACCAATGCAATACGCTCATTATTATTACTACACTTCCAGCAGTGACGAAAACGGTAATTAGCTTCATTACCAAAATAAGTTGAAACTGATCATTGCCAATTAAGCATAAAAATATTGCCACTGAACTCAAGAATCCCTTTAAAAATTGCATCACAATGTATAATGTTACAACAATCCTTACGTATCTGAAAAGGGGCTCCGTACCTCAGAGGCGAGGGGGGGAGGTGCACCCTGGGCGGGGGAGGGGAGGGGGTTAATTAACAGGTAAGAAGTCGGCAAGTGACATGATTTGATGATGCCAATAAAGAGCGGTGTATCAAACTCTGATAGCTGATAAATCAATCTCCCTTAGAATGATAGAGATGGAGGACGGCCGAAATAGCGATCCACAGTACAAAAAAATGGTTCAAATGGCTCTGAGCACTCAACTGCTGTGGTCATCAGTCCCCTAGAACTTAGAACTATTTAAACCTAGCTAACCTAAGGACATCACACACATCCATGCCCGAGGCAGGATGTGAACCTGCGACCGTAGCAGCAGCGCGGCTCCGGACTGGAGGGCCTAGAACCGCACGGCTACCGCGGCCGGCTCCAAAGTACAGCATTACCTAGTAGTTATCGGGTGGTGACGGTTCATGAGTTTCAAAAGGAATGGTTGAGACGGATCGGGAGGGTGTAATTCGCAAGTGTTTGGGACGGCCTCTGCACAGCGCCTTAAACGGCTCATCTACTTACATGGATTCAATCGTCATACGATACGTAAGGTATTTGGATTTCTTTTGAAATCGGGGATTTGGGTAGTCGGATGGATTTAGGTTGGTGGTTAAAGAAATCGCAGTTGGCGGGGTACGGAAGGTGTGAAATCGTCAGCCCAACGGTCTGTGTTGAACTGTCAGTAGCCTAAGTTGAAAATGCTGTGGCTCGGGCATTGGCTGGTGGATAATTTCAAATTGCGAAGCTACCAAATAAGGTACTACAACAATCGGGATCGAGTGTAACAATGGAAAAGGAGGTGTTTATCGTAAACCAGTCATCTTTTCTACGGGAGATGGTCTGTTAAAGGCATCACGGAATTTAAGGTTATCATTGTCTCTCATTTCCAAAGAACATGGGAATTTAGAAGTATAAGGGCACTTCTTATGGTAAATGATAGCAGAATGGTCGACAGGTGGCTGTATTAAAAGTTTAAAGAAGCAGCAATAGTCGTCGCAGCACATACGTTTCTTGCGGCATCACAATTGGCAACGACGGCTTTCAGTCTCCATTCAGACGTAAAAATTAGTAACATATGCAGGAATTCAGTCTGACACTGTCCCTAAAAGCAGTAAAAAGCGGTAAGTGTCAGAAGGAACATAAAGTTCTCGAACGTAGCGAGTGAATGGAATTGCGAAGGAGTAAATACTGGCATGGAATCCATCGTAGGTTATGGAACTGTGGGTTCTCCAGTATGGGAACCAGTTCGCTTTCAGAAAAATGGAAGAATCTTGTGATGACCGTGGATTTTACAAGGGCTGCGTGGTGGTTAAGCAGTACATTAATATAATACTCGAGAATAGGCGAGGATATTTCAAGCAATACAATGGCATTATGAACTTCATACAAGAAAACAAATAATGAACGCAGAAAAATCATGAATCAGTGGGGCCAGAAGCAGTGAAATGTTGTAGAATTATGGCTGTAGGGTTATCCCAGTTTTATAATCGGGGCACATATTCTTATGTCACTGTGCCAGCTATTTGGGGAGCCCGACTACTTGTATGAGTCGGATATGCAGTATTCAATAGGCAAATTGATGTGTTGACAAACGCAACGGCGTTGTAGGCGTACGGGCTGCACTTGAAGTCTGGCGAGATTGTCATTTCTGGTGAGCGAGACAGCAAAAAGCCGATCCTTCATTTTCACAGCCAACCAGAGAAGTTTTCCAGTTATATCTACAGGTGTGGGTGCGTTCAACACCAGACACGCAGTGTATCGGAATTTCGGGAATAGGCCTCTCCCCGGGATTTCGTCGCTTGTGTGAGGTGCTGTCACCGCCAGTAGCCGGACGGCCAATAAGGCATGGGGTTGGGGAGTCTCGACGGACGTCGGACGCTTATCGATAGGAATAAGACACACTAGGCATTTCTGGGCACCCGCATCCACTAAAATTCGGCTGTTTTTCTTCATACCCCTCCTTTCGCAATCACGTTTACCACATCCTTGGAACGTCGGTAATTTGCAGGGTTAACTGAGTTTGCTGGGGCGGGTGTGGATGCCTGTCCTGTGCTTTTGACGAAGGTGTACAAATTCATTGTGTGAAAGGTATAATGTGTACACAGTGAGAGGTGAATCTGTTTTCTCGCTCTGTATAACGCAGTTGCGTTGTATGCTAGCGTGTGGCTCGTAAACTAGAGCCGTTTCTGATTGCATGAATTCCGACGTACGGCAGGCACATTAAAAGTTTTACATTCTACAGGAGTTCTTAGCTCGGTTTTATGGGAAAACATAGGTTACATAACAGTTCACTAAACGTGTCTTAGCCGGCCGTGGTGGCCGAGCAGATCTAGGCGCTCAGTCCGGAACCGCGCGACTGCTACGGTCGCAGGTTCGAATTCTGCCTCGGGCATGGATGTGTGTGATGTCCTTAGGTTAGTTAGGTTTAGGTAGTTCTAAGTTCTAGGGAACTGATGACCACAGCTGTTAAGTCCCATAGTGCTCAGAGCCATTTGAACCATTTTTAAACGTGTCTCATCCCTGAAGGTTCAATAGAAAAATTTATTGTGTATGCTGCTACTCATAATTTGCGGCAAGTGCGTCATAATTTTTGAAGGATTTTTTCTTTCAGCAAAGTCGTAAAAGTGTACAAGTTGGGATTGGCTTCTTAACATAATGGCTGGCTTATTGTAGAGCGCTAATTAAAGCTTCCTCTCCTAAGGAATAATAATATCTGGACAACACTCTTTGATAACTGTGGCAGGTCGTTTAGAATCGATGAATTACTCAACGTAACGATGATGTCTGGTGAGGACTGGCAGACAGGAATTCGCGCGTATGCTGGTACACACGCAATGGGGCTGTCTGTCTTCTGCCGGTTGTAACTTACCTTGTTTCGGCGGTGATACACTAACCTTCTGGGGCAATAACACAAAAATGATGAAAACTGTAGGAATGAATGACGTGTGGCTGCGGTACGTCAGTGGTACGTCTGTCTATTTAAAGAAATAAAAATATTGTTTTTCAAACTAATATGTGAACTTGATAGGTAAACAGCAGTTTTTTTCTGTACGACGTGCTCATCACTGAATGATAGCTGGGAATGGTGGATGTTACAGGGAGCTGTATTTAAAATGTTATCCTCCTAACTGAAACTTCGTGGTGGTGATGAGACACAAGGTGAAAAGTTGTCTACTATGTGTGTGTAACGGAATATGCTTATCAGTTGTGAAAACGGTCTTTGGTCTGCTTCGTTCGAGATGGGTAGGTTCGCATAATGCGTGTATCTCCTTGCTAGTTACAGCAGCAAACTCACTATCACCTGTAAATAGTGTATTCGCCCATACACACTTACACAGAGTGTTCGATTGTAAACATGAGCTCAGGATGACACTTTCTTTAATGTGAACGGATTAAAAACAGAGATACGTGGAAGCGACTATCTACGTCACGTCAACGTCGACCTGCGCGCGTTTTGCGTAAGGGATGGGGGGTGGGGGGTGAACGGGAGCGGCCGTACGCGTGGCGTGACGCACGGCGCGGCCATCTTGAATGTGTGATCAAGAAGGACGGATAAATTAAAGATCGCTCAACTCGGACTGAATCTGAAAGAGAGGTTAATCAGGTTAATGGTGGTAGCGCCAAAGCGCCTCACGACTCATTTGCTTGCTTTACTGATGCTCACAAGTTCAGCCTTCACAGTCGGATATTCGACGGTTTGTCACCTCTCCGCATTCTACGAGGGTTGTTTTTTTAAGTAAGGGCCGTTCGCGCGTATAGTCCCGTAGTTCGCGCGGACGCCGCAACAAGCCACCGCGCCACTTGCCGGCATCCTTCCCGTTCACAGTGATGCAAGTTGCAGCTCTGTAGCTGACGTGTACGCATCGCTGTGCTACTTTATAATGTTTACGATTATTGAATCGCCCGCCGCGTGTGAGATACGGTCAGTGATACGTTTTTTGACCGCGAGAGGCCTATCAGCTGCAGAAATTCATCGTCAGTTAACAGAAGTTTATGGCTTGAATGCAATGAGTGAAGGTAAAGTGCGTCAATGGGTTAGAGAGTTTAAAAATGGCCGTCAGAACGTCCATGACGAAGAACGCTCAGGCCGGTCCTCTGTGATCACTGAAGATTTGGTGGCTGCAATCGAAACAATGATTAGTGAGGAGAGAAGATTCACAATTTCCACTCTTTCTTTGGAATTTCCACAAGTTGCAAGATCGGTTTTGTACAAAAATGTGTCTGAAAACCTAAACTTTAAGAAACTGTGTTCTCGGTGGGTACCCAGACTCCTCACAGAGGACCAAAAAGGGAAGAGATTTGCCACTTCATTGGACTTTTTGATTCGTCACGAGGAAGAAGGGGATGACATGTTAAGTCAAATTGTCACTGGAGATGAAACATGGGTATCCCATATCACTCCCGAAAGCAAGCGCCAATCGATGGAATGGCGACACACAACCTCACCCGTCAAGGTCAAAGCCAAACAGACGCTGTCAAAGCGCAAGATTATGGCAACTGTGTTCTGGGACCGGCGCGGTGTTTTGCTAGTGGACTTTATGCCACGAGGAACTACAATCAACTCAGATGCCTACTGTGCAACTCTAAAGAAGCTCTGCAGAGCAGTTCGAAACAAAAGGCGCGGCATGCTGACAAAAGGAGTTTTGCTCCTGCTCGACAACGCTAGGCCTCACACCTCTCAAAAGACTCGGGATTTGATTGATTCGTTTGGCTGGGAAGTCTTGGACCATGCACCATACAGCCCCGACCTTGCTCCTAGCGATTTTCACCTTTTCCGGTACCTGAAACACCATCTTGGCGGGCAGCGCTTCAGTGACGACGATGAAGTGAAAGCGGCCGTGAACTCTTAGTTGTCGGAGCAGGCGGCCGAATTCTTTGAAGAGGGAATTAAAAACTTAGTTGTACGGTATGACAAGTGCTTAAATAAACAAGGCAACTATGTAGAAAAATAGGTAAAAGTGTGTAGAATCAGAAAATAAAAGTTTTTTTACAAAAGTATTTGTATCTTTTTAAAAAAAATAAGAACAGCCCTTACTTAAAAAGCGACCCTCGTAATAGGCTGTATGTAGAATAGCCATGTTGTAGAGGCTAGAAAGGTACCCCATGACTGAATACTTTATCAATGAATTCCGGCGTCGAAACGGGTCTGTGGTACTTGAACGAGATCTTACAGAGACGCCCCATGTCACAACTGCGCTCACCTAGAGGGAAGGGTGTGAGGAGAGACGGCAGGAGGTATGTGCTGGCGTTGGCTCCGTAGGGCGGCCTCAATAAGTTTCACCTTGGAGAGTGGAGAGGGGAAAGAGGACACAGGCGGAAAGCACTTGGTTTGGTACGCGAAGCTAGGCACTCGAGTGAAGAATTGGGTAGTGAGGGGTATGGGATAGACCCGACCCCTGCATAACGGCGCTCAAGCCATGTTGTTTTGCTTAGACATTTAAACACCAGTCAGCTGTCAAATTCACATACGGAGTCAGGCTTTCACAGCTATATGTGATTATGAATAATCTGCTTATGTTGTAACAAGATTTCCGGCAGGCAGCCGCATTAGCTCACTGGTATTATTTTAGGACCTTGCCAGGCTTCTGTTTAATTAATAGGCATAGCAATGTGCAACATCTTGGTAGTATCCTAACCACAAGGTGTTCTGAATCAAATGAAATTTGTGTGTAAATGTACGAATAACATTTTGTACTTGTATCTTCCCAAGACCGGATTCTACGCGGTTGTATTTTTGCACAAAGAAGTGGGTAGTCCTCTATGGGTCTGAAACAGAACCCTCAGGTCCTTCTAAGCCGTGTCTTGTACATTCATTAAGTTTGCTGCAAGTTCTAAAGGATAGGTATACTTCTGCTGCCTGCAGTAAATTGATAGTGAAAAGCAAATATGGCTCTCTTCAGGGGATTTGGAACAGTTTAAAATGACACTCTGTAGCCCACGACTGAATTACATTACATTTTATTGGTTTAAAATGTGTGCAATCCAAGACAAAACCGAGATACAAGTGTCGCTTCACGAAAGGGCTGATTAAAACTGTTACTTGATACAATCGTCATAGGATAAACATGGCAAAATTGACTGCTCTTCACACACGTTCTTTCTCCCGGTAATTAGGTATTAATCTTCGCATTACCAATAAGCGGGGCGTACCTAGTGCCCACGTTTTGAAACTACAGTAATGTAGTCACGTACTTCATATTCTAAAATACTGAAAAGAATATTATTTTTAATGATTTCTTATGACAGATGAAGAATTTGCATTAAAATTTTCATTGAAATTTAAGGCAATAATTTAATTCTTAATACTGAATCTGACTTCTGACATCAGCGTAGGTTGCATGTTGAAAATTCTTATTTATCACTAAATACCATATGCAACTTATATCTTTACAACAAAAGTAATATTCATATTATCAGATACAGTACCCAATTCCTAAAAATTAACTATTTTGTTTTATACATGTACAGTTCCCAGTGAGCTCATGTTGTGCTATGGCCACAAACAGAGAATAAGACGAGACTCTACGTATTGTGGGCGTAGGCCTCGGTGACGGTGCCAAGCTGTTCATGACATTCTACTGATAAAAACAGTTTTAGAAGGTTATGTAGAAGGGAAAAGGAAGCGAGGAAGGAAGAGATTCCTGATACTGATTCCTGATGGACGGTACAACATACAGCAGCCTTAAGAAGGAAGCAATGGATTGCAGAACATGGAGAGGCAAAGGACCTGCTAATATAGCAGATAACTGATGATGATAATCGCGTTAGAGAAGCAAACAAGCATTTTGTTCGTGTCCCTTAATCATACTACTTCAAATGCTGCATATAAAGAAGCTCACTAACTCCAAAATGAATTCCAAGCTTACAGAGGCTTGGGCACAGCTATAAATAAATATCTGGGCAACACCAGGTTTCCCAGCTAGAAAATAAATATAAACTCAGCGTGCAAAATACTAGTCACACCCTTCAAAGATTACACAGGTAAACACTGGACTCGCATTCGGGAGGACGACGGTTCAATCCCGCTTCCGGCCATCATCCTGACTTAGGTTTTCCGTGATTTCCCTAAATCGCTCCAGGCAAATGCTGGGATGGTTCCTTTCAAAGGGCACGGCCGACTTCCTTCCCCGTCCTTCCCTAATCCGATGAGACCGATGACCTCGGTGTCTGGTCTCCTTCCCCAAAAACAACAACAACAAGTACACAGGTTGCTTTGGAGCACTGTAGGTGGTCTACAGCTGATAGCAGGCGAACATGTACTCGCTCTTAACAACCGGTGGCGCCACATACTCACTGCAGACGGCGAATTCAAGGGTAGGCAAAAATATGCAAACACAGCACATTAACATTCGTAAGACGGTGTAGCAAAACCGTTGGCTTTCAAAATAGCTTCGAACTCTCTCCGAATGGCTAAATGGAGGTCCTGTATCGTTTCAAATAGAATCTCACACCGTCATTACTACTAAAGAGAAACAAGTTGACGATGATGGAGGTGGAGAGTGATCAGGCACAATTTTCTACAAGATGACCACAAAGGCTCATTAGTATTGAGGTCTGGTACCTGTGGTGGAAAGGGGAGATGGGACTATTCATCCTACGGTACACAAAGCCAATCTTGGACAATGCAAGCTGTGTGGACGGGGGTCCAGCTGCCACTGGGGAACAAACATTGTACTGTGGGATGGACCTGATTAGCCAAAACGATCACATAATCGTTGGCAATTATGCGACCTTGAAGAGTAGAAATTTGGCACAAGGATGGAACTGTCTAAATCATAACTGAATCCACACCATACTTAACTCTTGGGATGTAAACTGAGCCAGACGTTGGAAGCAGTGTTAAAAGTCCCATCCAACCAAATAACTGTCTTCTCATTGCCCAATAGTTCAGGTTTTATGGCTACGGCCATTTTCCTGTTATGGGCGTTTGCATCACTGATAAGTGATTTCGGAATTCCAGATACCACTGCAGCTCCCTGTTTATGGAGCTCCCTTCGTCTTGTTTTCGTCCTGACAGGGTTCGCGAGTGCAACTTTGGGTTCAGTAGTGACTTCTACGCTTGTCATCCAACCACTTATTTTTCGTCACAATCATCTTCAACGACCGCGTGTCTCGATCACTCAACACACCCTTTCGTCCGTGTTGTGACGCAGTGGATGATGTTTTTCCGCTTATCGCTTATGTGGTATAAATCTTCGACGCAGTGCATTTTGAAATGCCGAACACTTCGGCTCCTTTGGATACGGGAGCATCTAACATACAAACACTAACAAATTGCCCACCTGCGAACTGATATAACACCGACAGAATGCTCTCACAATCGTTCAATGTTCTGAGTGCGACTAACGAAACATATTGAGGACATTCCACAGGTGCCGTTCGTGGTCAAATACACCAGTGCAACCACCATGCTAGGCAGGTAGGGCAGGGGCTATTTGGGATGACCCTGAGTGTAATCTGTGAAATGGCCTGAAGTGTGTCAGGGTTTCCCCTAGGTTACCTTGATCAATTCCTTGTGTTTTCTCAGTACTGAAGAGGGGTGATCTTGAACATAAGTCGCACAAGTGGCTAACCTGACGTGTAATATGGTAACCCTCTTATCAGTGATCTTAAAGATAAGGTCGTTATCTGATTCGGGATGCCCACTGATAACCTACTCCTTATAAGCTGCAGTGTAATCATATCGATGGCAGTGATGTGTCGCCCGATGTTTACCTTCGCCAGAAACCACACTGCTATCCTACTGAAATGTACACGATAGATTTGTTAGAATACGTTTGAGGTCTCTCAGCTGTCCAGACCGACCAATGATGCTCTTACTCTACATTTCTCTCCTCATTTTATATTGATGTGTTCTGTACTCGTCACGTATAGTCGTAATTTGCGCATTACATAGTGATCTCCAGATACTTTTAACCAGGCAATGAATAATCTCCTGTAGTTCACAGTATTTGAGATCTCTTACTTTCCTGGGTAGCCAATGCTACAACTTCATTATGTCCTTGCCTTGTACTGTACTGCTTCGTAAGCGAGAGAGCCTAATAGGTCAATAAGCGCAAGACGAGAACCATCTGAAGCAGAATTTCTTTAAAGCTCTTTCGGAGCTCACCTGTGCAGGAACGAGCGCTTTGCCTCGATGTGGTCGACCAGTAACCGTATCGTCGTCACAATGGCTAAAGCGATGGCTGCAGCTGGATTCTGTGGGAGTTTCTGTCAACAGCAGCAGTATCGGCAGCAATCCCGCAGCCACACTAACAATAACACTGTAGCAGCGTAGGAAGCGGAAAAGTGGATTGCAGCGGACGTCGGTTTCTATCCCTTGGAAGGCCAGAGATTCCATAACGTTTCTAAGAGTCCGTGGGGCTATTTCAGCACACTGACGACCAAAGAGAGTAAGTGTTTCCAGTCGTTCACAGTTGTTGAGGTGTGACAGCAGAGATATCAGATTTGACTAATATAATCGTTACTGTATGTGTATAACGACTTGCACTCATGTGACGTAAGAAACGATTCTCAAAATGTGGATTGTTTCCACGTCACTAGCATCTGATAATCAACGGAATCAAATGATGCTCTGTTTCTTCATTTGCATTCATTTTGTATGCACGTGTCAACAGCCGCTGTGAATTTCTTGAGGAAAGTCACTCTCCTATGGAAGTTACTGTTATATTTTGAGATAAGCACTTTATATCACAATTTAGCTACTGCTACTTTCACCCTTATGGCCATTTCAAACTGCATCACTGAAAAAATTTGTAATGCGTAATTCGTAATAGAGTCTACGTATTTACTGTATGTGTATAACGACTGTATGTGTATAACGACTTGCACTCATGTGACGTAAGAAACGATTCTCAAAATGTGGATTGTTTCCACGTCACTAGCATCTGGTAATCAACGGAATCAAATGATGCTCTGTTTCTTCATTTGCATTCATTTTGTATGCACGTGTCAACAGCCGCTGTGAATTTCTTGAGGGAAGTCACTCTCCTATGGAAGTTACTGTTATATTTTGAGATAAGCACTTTATATCACAATTTAGCTACTGCTACTTTCACCCTTATGGCCATTTCAAACTGCATCACTGAAAAAATTTGTAATGCATAATTCGTAATAGAGTCTACACATTTGTCGAGGAAGTAACATGTGAAATCATCCCTAATGAGGGTTTTTCACTGGGGACACAGCTGTTTGAGGCGATACATGTATATGTTAAATGGAAAAGGGCGATCCTTGTGCAGTATTTATAGGTGTGTCAGCAGACAGCTGATTAAAATACGGTCGCAGGTTCGAATCCTGCCTCGGGCATGGATGTGTGTGATGTCCTTAGGTTAGTTAGGTTTAAGTAGTTCTAAGTTCTAGGGACTGCTGACCACAGCAGTTGAGTCCCATAGTGCTCAGAGCCATTTGAACCATTTTTGATTAAAATACGTTAGTGTAATTAAGTGAAAACACACGTGACGCTGTCAATGTCTTACAAACAAATGGACTGCCTGACATCACTTGTAGCCTACTCCACACAGAAATGTGGAATCTATGATGGCCTCAGCTGCAAAAAATTTGTAACTAAAGAGATAGTTGTTTTGAGAAATTGCGCAGTAAAATCTTAATAAAACATCGTAGATAAAATATTTCAAGTACATTCACTGTTATTTTTTATTCAGATGAGTCATTGTAGTCAAATATTTATAAAGATATTCTTAAAATCGTGAATTCGATCAAATTTTATTTTCATAAATACGTGAACAAGCATTAAACAACGTTTATTTTTGGGAGGAGTTAAATAAACATTACTGCGAAATCTCTTTAAATACAAATTTAATAGTTCTAGTTGTTTCAGTTTATGAATCTAACATTTGCGTTATCAATTTTTCTAATAGTAAACTCTAACAACCAGAAACTGATTAAGCACAACCAAACATTTAATTTTACTGTCGCCGTATTACACTGCGTAAACAATGTTAAGGACGGTTCTTAAACTTTTTGCCATCATACTGTCTCTTAAATTCAAGAAAACTATGTAAAGGAAACAGGAAACTACATCGTTTTTATTGCTAGATAATCATTCACATATACCTTATTAGTTCCAAAGTTTGAAGCGTACTAGCCTCAGGAACAAAATCACGATGTGTATATGAGTCGTTGTTATCTACATCAGCCCTCCCTCAAAAGCATTATCTGGACATACATTACTACTACTGGCACCTATGTGTTTTGCACAAAGTGCTGTTGACACTTACTCATGAGGTCGAAGTTACCATTACTTACAATCTAAAATCTGAGATAAATCTTCCATTTCTTGGTTTGTCATAGAGGTACCATACAGTATGATTAAAGAACATCACCATGTTTTACATGCAATAACTAATTTTCTCAGATCTTACCATTATTGTTAACAACTGAGGTCTCCATATCATGCTAGTTACTATGATGCAGCTTCTTAATGATCAAGTGTGTTAGATTGTCTAACCGCTGCATTATGAAATGAAGCAATTATTTCGAAGCAAAACAAAAGCCTAAGCGAAAGAATAACTTCGCTGAAGGTTTTCATTTAATGCTGAGTTAAGAAGCGGTAAAATAAAAAATAATTTTAGCTTGTAACTTTTTAAGAGCAATGTATCTATAAACAAATTTGATTTTAATAAACTGTATGTTGTTAGAGTTATCATCTGGAAATCTCTCTAACGCTAAAATCAGGAAAGTACGCTAAATAAATTCGTTAACCAGCTGTTGAGACGGAACATGTTGTTATTTTTGGGATACTGTAGAACGATGGACCTAAGTAAAGAAAAGTAATATTTATGTTGCTCTTACAGGCAGATAATACCGATTCAAACAGCTGTTATAATACTCCGCACCTATGAAAAACGCTACATTTAATTTTACTGTCGCCGTATTACACTGCGTAAACAATGTTAAGGACGGTTCTTAAACTTTCTGCCATCATACTGTCTCTTAAATTCAAGAAAACTATGTAAAGGAAACAGGAAACTACATCGTTTTTATTGCTAGATAATCATTCACATATACCTTATTAGCACCAAAGTTTGAAGCGTACTTGCCTCAGGAACAAAATCACGATGTGTATATGAGTCGTTGTTATCTACATCAGCCCTCCCTCAAAAGCATTATCTGGACATACATTACTACTACTGGCACCTATGTGTTTTGCACAAAGTGCTGTTGACACTTACTCATGAGGTCGAAGTTACCATTACTTACAATCTAAAATCTGAGATAAATCTTCCAATTCTTGGTTTGTCATAGAGGTACCAAACAATATGATTAAAGAACATCACCATGTTTTACATGCAATAACTAATTTTCTCAGATCTTACCATTGTTGTTAACAACTGAGGTCTCCATATCATGCTAGTTACTATGATGCAGCTTCTTAATGATCAAGTGTGTAAGATTGTCTAACCGCTGCATTATGAAATGAAGCAATTATTTCGAAGTAAAACAAAAGCCTAAGCGAAAGAATAACTTCGCTGAAGGTTTTCATTTAATGCTGAGTTAAGAAGCGGTAAAATAAAAAATAATTTTAGCTTGTAACTTTTTAAGAGCAATGTATCTATAAATAAATTTGATTTTAGTAAACTGTATGTTGTTAGAGTTATCATCTGGAAATCTCTCTAACGCTAAAATCAGGAAAGTACGCTAAATAAATTCGTTAACCAGCAGTTGAGACGGAACATGTTATTATTTTTGGCATAATGTAGAACGATGGACCTAAGTAAAGAAATGTAATATTTATGTTGCTCTTACAGGCGGATAATACCGATACAAACAGCTGTTATAATACTTCGCACCTATGATAAACGGTAAGCGATAATCATTTCCCTTATGTAGCCGACTGCGTAGTCCAGTATTTGGAGGAGCGTAATGTCCATCCGCTCGAGGCAGTGGAAGCACTTGCAGTGTAATAATAAGTCCTTAGCTTTTTCCTTATTAGATGGACTACAGATTGGAGTGACATGTAGAGGGTGGTGATGTAACCCATTGCGAATAAGTGAGTACCTTCTGATGACTGTCATAACTGGACTTTTCTCGCTTCTCCTTGGAGCAACGTGCTTTACTCTATTCTTTAACCGTATGTCAATTTTACCTCTTACTCCGTCATCTAATGACGGATGACTAACAAAATGCGCCGTGAATCGTATTTCCCTTCCCTTTAACTTTGACGTTTTGAATTTACCTATTTACGTCTACACCACTACATTCACCTCGCACTTTATGATTCAAACATGTTACATTTCACTGTTTATCATACTTGTAACACGTTCTTGGAAGACCAAACTGGCAGATTAATCTGTATTCAGAAAATTTTCTTGAAGAAACCTCCATGAAAGAACGTAGATCCCACTTCGGCAGTTCATTCCCGTTCATTCTATATTTCTAGCTTTCCCGATGGGTTTTTGCCGCAATTTCTCACACATGGTTTCTAAAGAAAGTACGTGATCATGTGACATCGTCTCAATTGTGTGACTCATTTCGTTGTTAACAGTTCACAGTAATTACTAGGAATACATTTATCAAAGTGGAAGTTATGTCTTGGGTTCCCGAGAAAGTGGTATAGGCTCCTCGATTTTAATCTCTTAGATTATTTTTCCCAAGGGCATGCAGCTTTACTGTATGGTTAAATGTTGATGGCGTCCTCTTGGGTAACATATTCCGGAGGTCGAATTACCCCCCCCCCCCCCCCAAATTCGGATCTCCGGGCGGGGAATACTCAGGAGGACGTTGTAATCAGGAGAAAGAAAACTGGCGTTCTATGGATCGGAGTGTGGTATGTCAAATCCCTTAATCGGGCAGGTAGGTTAGAAAATTTAAAAGGGGAAATGGATAGGTTAAAGTTTAATATAGTGGGAATTAGTGATGTTCGGTGGCAGGAGGAACAAGACTTCTGGTCATCTGACTACAGCGTTATAAATACAAAATCAAATAGGGGTAATGCAGGAGTAGGTTTAATAATGAATATGAAAATAGGAATTCGGGTAAGCTACTACAAACAGCATAGTGAACTCATTATTGTGGCCAAGATAGATACGAAGCCCATGCCTACCACAGTAGTACATGTTTATATGCGAACTAGCTCCGCAGATGACGAAGAAATTGATGAAATGTATGATGAGATAAAAGAAATGATTTCCATAGTGAAGGGAGACGAAAATTTAATAGTCATTGGTGACTGCAACTCGATAGTAGGAAAAGGAAGAGAAGGAAACGTAGTAGCTGAATGTTGAATGAGGCTAAGGAATGAAAGAGGAAGCCGCCTGGTAGAATTGTGCACAGAGCATAACTTAATCATAGCTAACACTTGGTTCAAGAATCATAAAAGAGGGCTGTATCCATGGAAGAAGCCTGGAGATACTGGAAGGTCTCAAATAAATTATATAATGGTAACACAGAGATTCGGGAACCAGGTATTAAACAGTAAGGCATTTCCAGGGGCATATGTGGTCTCTGACCACAATCTATTGTTTATGAATTGTAGATTAAAACTGAAGAAACTGCAAAAAGGTGGGAATTTGAGGAGATGGGACCTTGATAAACCGAAAGAACCAGAGGTTGTAGAGAGCTTCAGGGAGAGCATTAGGGAGCGATTGACAAGAATGGGGGATGGAAATACTGTAGGAGAAGAATTGGTAGCTTTGAGAGATGAAATAATGAAGGTAGGAGAGGATAAAGCAGTTAAAAAGACCAGGGCTAGTAGAAATAATTGGGTAACAGAAGAAACACTGAATTTAATTGCGGGAAAGGAGGAAGTATAAAGATGCAGTAAATGAAGCAGGTAAAAAGGAATAGAAAAGCCTCAAAAATGAGATCGACAGGTAGTGCAAAATGGCTAAGCAGCGTTGCCTAGAGGACAAATGTGAGGATGTAGAGGCTTATCTC
The DNA here is from genome assembly GCF_023864345.2 of Schistocerca serialis cubense. Taxonomy (NCBI): domain Eukaryota; kingdom Metazoa; phylum Arthropoda; class Insecta; order Orthoptera; family Acrididae; genus Schistocerca; species Schistocerca serialis. Next base: position 424,439,516 of record NC_064641.1, read on the forward strand.
AAGAAGGGTAAGATAGATACTGCCTACAGGAAAATTAAAGAGACTTGTGGAGAAAAGAGAACCAATTGCATGCATATCAAGGGCTCAGATGGGAACCAAGTTCTATGCGAAGAGGGGAAAGCAGAAAGGTGGAAGGAGTATATAGAGGGTCTATACAAGGGCGATGTTCTTGAGAACAATATTACAGAAATGGAAGAGAATGTAGACGAAGATGAAATAGGAGATACGATACTGCGTGAAGAGTTTGACAGAGCACTGCAAGACCTGAGTTTAGACCAGGCCCCGGGAGTTGACAACATTCCATTAGACTATTGACAGCCTTGGGAGAGCCAGGCCTAACAAAATACCATCTAGTCAGCAAGATGTATGAGACAGGAGAAATACCCTCAGACTTCAAGAAGAATATATTAATCCCAATCCCAAAGAAAGCAGGTGTTTACAGATGCGAAAATTACCGAGCTATCAGTATAATAAGCCACGGTTGCAAAATACTAACACAAATTCTTTGCAGACGAATGCAAAAACTGGTAGAAGGCGACCTCGGGGAAGATCAGTTTGCATTTCATAGAAATGTTGGAACACGTGAGGCAGTACTGACCCTACGACTTATCTTAGAAAATAGATTAAGGAAAGCAAACCTACGTATCTAGCATTTGTAGACTTAGAGAAAGCGTTTGACAATGTTGACTGGAATATTCTCTTTCAAATTTTGAAGGTGGCAGGGGTAAAATACAGGGAGCGAAAGGCTATTTACAATTTGTACAGAAACCAGATGCCATTTATAAGAGTCGAGGGGCATGAAAAGGGAGCAGTGGTTGAAGGGAGTGAGATTTCTGTAGCCTATCCCCGATGTTATTCAATCTGAGCAAGCAGTAAAGGAAACAAAAGAGAAATTCGGAGTAGGAATTAAAATCCAAGGAGAAGAAATAAAAACTTTGAGGTTCTCCGATAACACTGTAATTCTGTCAGGGGCAGCAAAGGACTTGGAAGAGCAGCTGAACGGAATGGACAGTGTCTTGAAAGAAGAATATAAAATGAACATCAACAAAAGCAAAACGAAGATCATGGAGTGTCGTCGATGTTGCGGGAATTAGATTAAGTAACGAGACGCTTAAAGTAGTAAATGAGTTTTGCTATTTGGGGAGCAAAATAACTGATGAAGGTCGAAGTAGAGAGGATATAAAATGTAGATTGGCAATGGCGAGGAAAGCGTTTCAGAAGAAGAGAAATTTGTTAACATCGAGTATAGATTTAAGTGTCAGGAAGTCGTTTCTGAAAGTACTTATATGGAGTGTAGCCATGTATGGAAGTGAAACGTGAACGATGAGTAGTTTAGACAAGAAGAGAATAGAAGCTTTTGAAACGAGATGATACAAAATAATTCTGAAGATTAAACGGGTAGATCACATAAGTAATGAGGAGGTATTGAATAGAATTGGAGAGAAGAGAAATTTGTGGCATAACTTGACTAGAAGAAGCGATAGGTTGGTAGGGCATATTCTGGATCACCAATTTAGTTTTGGAGGGCAGCGTGGAGGGTAAAAATCGTAGAGGAAGACCAAGACATGAATATACTAAACAGATTGAGATGGATGTAGGTTGCAATAGGTTCTGGGAGATGAAGAAGGTTTCACAGGATAGAGTAGAATGGAGAGCTGCATCAAACCAATCTCTGGACTGTAGACCACAACAACAACAGGTTATGTCCGGATCACCCGGCCGTTTACCGTCTAGCACCGTTATCAGAAGATCAAAACTCATCACAAAATGGTTTTGGTGACATTTCTGAATGGTACGAAAAAAGGCAGTTGACTCTAAAAAGTAAAATTATAGGGGTCCTCTACATGAGGACTAAAAACATCCGCTAAATTTTGGTTACACCACAAATCACATAAGTATAAAGGTTATCGACTCAACATCTGGGAATCATAATTACGAACAACTAAAATAGGCACTGTATCTGCATCTACATGATTACTCTTCAGTTCACAATTAAGTTTTTGGAAAAAGCTTCATCGAACCACCTTTCAGCTACTTCTCTACCGTTCTAGTCTCGAAGAGCGCGTGGGAGAAACAAAATCTTAAATCATTCCGTGCAGGCTTTGATTTCTCTTACTTTGTTACGAGGATCATTTCTCCCCATGCCAAAAAAATATTTTCACATTCTCTGGAGAAATCTGGTGATCGAAATATTACGATATGGTCCTGCAGCACTGGAGAACGCCTTTGTTTTTATGACTGGCACCTCAATTCTTATACCATATCCGCGGCACTCTCTCCCTTATTTCATGATAATACAAAACGAGCTGCCCTTCTGTGAACTTTTTCAATGTCCTTCGTCTCAATCCTATCTTATGCGGAGTCCAAAACACAGCAGTAGTGCGGAAGAGGAAGGACAAGAGTAGTGTAAGCAGTTTCAATAGTAGATCTGTTAAATTTTCTTGGTACTCTGGCAATAAATCGCAGTCTCTGGTCTGCTTCCCCAGAACATTATTCATGTGACCGTTCCAATTTGAATTATTCATAATTGTAATCAGTAAGTATTTAGTTGAGTTTGTAGGTTCTAGATTCATAAGATTATCGCGTAACTTAGGTTTAACGGAATACTTTCTAATTTAGAAGTGGTGTTATAAACAGGGGACTAAAACGAGGCCGCAATCTGTACACTTAACTGTGTAGCTGGGTCTCATGCGTTGGTGGGTGTAACTCAATACTTTCGTTGCAGAAACGATGATGTCCTTAGGTTCTCCTTCATGCTACAAGATCTCTCTCTACTAAAAAAATCAGACTCGACCTACTAATTTCAAGTAAGGATATGTTCTTATACTTCTTTCAAACTATTTTATGACTATGTGCAAGTCCGAGCGCAGTGTTACTTCGACTGACTCCGAAGTCACCTCACACTACTCCACACTGCATTCCACAGTGCCCACGCCTGCAGAGCCGCCGTGGTATAAATATACCAAAAAGTTTATTTATGTCATCCTATTGTCATATATATTTCTTGATAAATTACAGCTAAAATTTTGTTAATTCCATCAATTTAGTGGTGGAATAGACATTGACATATCTCAAAAGCTTTTCAAAAGATAGTACTGTTACAAATCCATTACCATTACAATGTGTAGTTACATATTGTTAATTACAATAACAATGACACCTATGAAACTACGAATTACCATGATATTACAATGAATTAAAGAATGCTAACACGTTTCAGTAAATTTACGTCAAGTACTTTTTACTGAGATAATGGTTTCTACTTAAAAATATTGGGAAGTCTAGGTTCTCGAGTTTCTACTTTGACAATGACGAAACATTTTGTATCTCGATACTTGCGCGAATATTTCAGTAGTTTAAACATCAATATAATTTCTTAGGATTGCTGATGGTTTTTCTGTAACTCATATGCGTGGCTACCAAGCCGAACGTTGTTCACTGTTAATGAATACAATATGCGATATGGCTACCGTAAACTGTGGTTGAAAAAAGATACCGATAGATTCGCTTTCTTCAAGAACCTTCTGTCATGTTACAGGATGTAAGTACAAAGTGGCTCCTTAATTCCATAGTAACTCGGTCAAAGATTAAAAATCAAAGCTAAAGTTGCACTAAACATAGTACAACTGTCAACATGCTAGCAGAATCAGCTTACTAGCAAAGACCGAGAATCTACTATCTGAACAGATAGAAAGCAAGAAAACGTAGTCAGTTACTAATAGAAAAGAGTAAGACACAACACGAGTCAAAGATATAGATGTCATCTCTAATAAGACAGGAAAGGAAGTTCATGAATCCCTTGCAAAGAACAACATTAGATTAGAACCAAACTAACAAATTTAATATATTAACAAAAAATTCTTAAAATGTGGTTCTGTTTTCACAGCCAAGAACATTAAAGATAGTGTAATAACAAATCCCTGAAAACTAAAACGTAGCACCCAGCCCAAGATCCCTAAGGAACATAAATCGATTTGTAATTAGTTGAGGACAAATTGGTTGAAAATCAGTGTGGGTTTAGGCCTCTTAGAGGTTGTCAGGACCAGATCTTTAGCTTACGGGAAATAATGGACAAGTGTTATGAGTGGAACAGGGAATTGTATCTATGCTTTTTAGATCTACAAAAGGCATATGACCGGGTTCCTAGGAGGAAGCTATTGTCTGTTCTACGAGATTATGGAATAGGAGGCAAACTTTTGCAAGCAATCAAAGGTCTTTACATAAATAGTCAAGCAGCAGTTAGGGTTAATGGTAAATTGAGTTCATGGTTCAGAGTAGTTTCAGGGGTAAGACTAGACTGCAGCCTGTCTCCACTGTTGTTCATGTTATTTATGGATCATATGTTGATAACAGTAGACTGGCTGGGTGAGATTAAGATGTGTGAACACAAAATAAGCAGTCTTGCATATGTGGATGACTTAGTTGTGATGGCAGATTCGATTGAAAGTTTGCAAAGTAATATTTCAGAGCTAGATCAGAAATGTAAGGACTATGGTATGAAGATTAGGATCTCCAAAACGAAAGTAATGTCAGTGGGAAAGAGATATAAACGGATTGAGAGCGAAATAGGAGGAACAAAGTTAGAACAGGCGGACCGTTTCAAGTACTAAGGATGCATATTCTCACAGGATGGCAACATAGTGAAAGAACTGGAAACGAGGTGTAGCAAAGCTAATGCAGTGAGCGCTCAGCTACGATCTACTCTCTTCTGCAAGAAGGAAGTCAGTACCAAGACTAAGTTATCTGTGCACCGTTCAATCTTTCGACCAACTTTGTTGTATGGGAGCGAAAACTGGGTGGATTCAGGTTACCTTATCAATGAGGTTGAGGTTACGGATATGAAAGTAGCTAGGATGATTGCAGGTACTAGTAGATGGGAACAATGGCAGGATGGTGTCCACAATGAGGAAATCAAAGAAAAACTGGGAATGAACTCTATAGATGTAGAAGTCAGGGAGAACAGGCTTAGATGGTAGGGTCGTGTTACACAAGTGGGAGAAGCAAGGCTACCCAAGAAACTCATGGGTTCAGGAGTAGACGGTAGGAGGAGTCGGGGTAGACATAGGAGAAGGTACCTGGATTCGGTCAAGAATGTTTTTGAAGTAATTGGCTTAACAGAAGAGGCACCAATGTTAGCACTGAGTAGGGGATCATGGAGGAATTTTATAAGGAGGACTATACTCCAGACTGAACGCTGAAAGGCATAATCAGTTTTAAATAATGATGATGATGAATGATGAGGACGATATTTAGATGAACTGCGGTTCATTTTAACGGTAACACTGAACAAATAAACTGCACGCACAAATAGCTAAACACCATTCATAAGTGTTTTAAATTTTCCATGGAACTAGATTTGCAAACGGGTATAAAATTTCTCGATTAAAAAGCAGTAAATAACATTTCGAAACATAAATCTGGACTTGATACCCTACTGCTCTTAAAAAAGAGTTCTCAATCCTTAATGAATCACATTATGAACTTTCTGACACAAAAATCCGAAACTGATAAGAAAATTAAGATTACTACAAGCCACAGGAAATAAACTTATTTTTGATTTCAACACGAGTTTACCAGCAAGAGCTGAAGGAGAAACATTCAGTAAAAATAATGAAATCATGCTAGCTAGAGAAGTAAAAGCACACAATTCTAAAATTCAGTGTCTTTCCTTACATCGGAAAGACTTCAGATGAAACACCACACGCGTTCAGTAACACTATTGCTCATGTTAGTTTCCACACCAGCAACAAGCTGAATCACATCATCTGTCATAAAACGGAAAAACAGATGCTTATCAATCAATCCAGCACTTACAAAGTAAATTGTGGAGATTGTTGGAGAATTTTACAGCGGACAGAAAAGGAGAAATTTTAGCAAATGGTTTACAGATAACGTCAAGCAGAGCGAAAATAATCCGTCCACGTTTATTATGGTTCTGAGAGAAAACAAACATCCCATGTTAGACAGAAACCAGACATCAAAACTTTTACACAGATCTGATAAGGGAAACGCCATCGATATCTTGGAAGAAATAGGAATATACTAATACCAGATAAAGCAATGAAATCAAATGTTCAATCAGCAGACTTTTAGGCAATCTTTTTTTAGTATTTTGAGTTCTATGTAAATTAATTAACGGGAGGAACTGTTTTGTCGTCATGAAATGTGGCGGTGTCTGCTGGGCAGCATTGTATTTCTGTGCAGGAGTGGTTGTATTTTCACTAAATACGTAAACTGTTAATTTTAACAGACTGCTTTGGGGAAGAGGAACACATTGGACCACTTTTGAAGGGTCTTACAAAAATAATCTGTTTTTACACAGCAGTAACAAATGCATGTTGTTTTATTATTTGACGGTGTAGTGAGCAATCTCAACAGTATTTCGTTAAATGCGAAGACTGTGGTTAGGGACAGTGATGTTGCGCCAGCTTATGGTTTGTGTAGCGGCAACGAGTGTAAAGACCACCTCTAACAATCGCATATAACAGGAAAAAAAAGTAAACAGAAAAAAGATTCAATAGCAGCTCAAAACATCTACGTAGGACTAACGAGTAACTAATAATACTAGTAATGATTGTAACTGAATTGCGTCCAACATTTAGAGCAAATAAGTGTCTTTTATACTCAGACTTGGTTTAAATTTTCTTTCTTAGGTGATCAAATAACAACAAATGTACACCTAAGAATGTTTTTCTTTCACTGTCACAGTGCAAGTAAAAAGTGGACCAACTCAACTATCAGTTATTGCTGAGAGAGGGTAAGTAGCATTGCACTTGGTTGTCTTGCTTGAGTACAGACTTTTTTTAATTGTCTGGGGACAACTGTGTCGATTTCCACTAGTTACATATATTCTCTGTGTCGTTTCATGATAATCTGGATAACCACGTTGAGGTACTGTAATATAATAAGTAACAATATTTTTCCAGAATGAGATTTTCACTCTGCAGCGGAGTGTGCGCTGATATCAAACTTCCTGCCAGATTAAAACTGTGTACCGGATCGAGACTCGAACTCGGGTTCATAGTTCGAGTCTCGCTCCGGCACACAGTTTTAGTCTGCCAGGAATTTTCAACTATATTTTTATACTAACGTCACGTTATAACGCAGGTCGAGGGCACACTGCTGACAGAATAGATAGACACATAAATTTTAAGTGGTTCTTTGATCCATCTGTCAAATAATTGAAAATTGTAGATTAATCATATAGATTTAAATGTGGGTATAATACGGACGAATTTTATGATTTTAATGCGCTAACTAAAATTCTCATCCACAACCGCATGAAACAAGCGTAGGTATTTCACACTTTCCTATCGATCTTCTCCCTTATGTAAAAGACCATTAAAGCAATCGGAGGATCCGTTTATCTCGAAAGCTACAGTCGCTTTCAGTGCTAAGGGAGGCTTCCTCCTATTCAGGAAGAGTAAAGATCTAGTTTTGCCTTGCGTTCTTAAATGCAAATTTCCGTAACTACTGCGTAATAAGTTCTAAACGTTTCTTTCCCCTTTTGAATCAGAAACCTTGTTTCAACTTATTGTGACTGGTTCTCTAGGAAAACCATCACCAGCTGAACTGCAGAGGGTACACGTACTTCATCTCGTGACTGTTTCCGAAGAGACCCGAAATCGTTCATTACAACAAAATATGCCTCAGAGATAAATATGGTGATAAACGTTCATAAAGAACGCAGATTCCAAGTTACTGAGTCACAGATAAGAAAAATAGTTATTTAATTTTTGAAAAAGTATCGTTTCATATGTTAAGGGAAAATGAAGTTTCTGAAAATAATAAAAACTGCCTTAAAAATGCCTTAGGCCAACCTCTGTAATTTCCAGCTAAATCCTACGTTTTAGAAAAAGTGTGAAACTTGAAGACATCTTCAGTACGGAAAAATAATTCGTGAACTCTTTCGTGCGTGGTTCTACTTATGCGATAATTCTTGAACTCTTTCGTGCGTGGTTTTACTTGGGCGAAGCCATGTACTGCGTTCACTTTTCGCCTCTGAGATAGGGGCTCATTCCTGGACTTTCTTAAATTCGAAATGTTATAGAAGTACAAGCGAGCTTTAAAGTGCTTGTTGCTGGAAGTGAAATTGCTTCTGTGTTTGAAACACTTGGAGATGGCTACAGCTGTGATAAGAGAAAACAAGAGGTAAGCCGTTTAACGGAGATGGGTTGCAACTCCGGCCAAACGGCGGTGTAATCTTCTCTGGTGGAGGAGGCCATTGTCTCCCTGGAGCGCGGATCAGCCTTACCACAGCGCGTAAAGCGTGGTTTTTATGTAAATGGTAGCTTAGGCTCTCTGCGTTTCTCTTCATTGTTACATCGGAGAAGCAACGTACATGATGCGTATAGTAACGTTGCTTGTTAAGTTGCAGCGTGGTCTGCCCACGTATTCTTACATCTAGCTGAGAAAGACAGGTGAATTCCGAGAGGACCATAGTCGACGTGTAATTTACCATTTAACATGTAGTACAGGTGATATGATGGCACAAATCAGGAGATGCTCGTAAAAAAAGGCAATGGCTCGTAAGACGTAAACATTCTTCAGTAAATACGCGTTTCTTATTAAAATTCGGCTGCAGCACAAAACTACTAATACCAACCAGCTGCTTCGTCTGCACTGCCATTTTAGAGTAGGGCAACAGACGGTAGTCTTTTTGAGCGTGGCAGAAAGATGTCGGCCAAGCTAGTTTAGTAGCAACGACCGTTATCAGACCTGATGCAAATCAGACCTGATGCAAAGGAGGTCAAGTGACATAATTGAGGTAGATGGTTAAATATACGTTTTCCTGCTGTTCATTGACTGACGAGAATATTTCTTTTCATTATTTATTCACCGTAAACATTCAATGGAGGACTATGCGCCCCATTGCCCGGCATATAACCGAGAATGCATCCGAACAGCCATTTACCCTTGTTGTGTACGCATGAACGGGTGGGGTCACTCGAGCTACCATGGGTTGAAGGCATTATAGCAGTGGTGTCAATAGGAGACCATCAAACACTTACGGTTATCAACTGGTTGATTTTTTTACTTATTGCGACTGTGGTTTAGAATATTCTTACTCGTCATGAGCCAGCTGGTAAAATACCAAAAGTCAGTACATTTAGTGGTTCACAAAATTAAGTCTTTGTTCTATGTTAGAAAAAAAGAAAAGAAAATGCCAGAACGGAATGACGGTAGTGGATATTACAGAATGTGTAATAGTCCACATGTCAACGGGAAACAGTTGTCCTAGTGCATTAGGTTCAAAATGGTTCAAATGGCTCTGAGCGCTATGGGACTTAACATCTGAGGTCGTCAGTCCCCTAGAACTTAGAACTGCTTAAACCTAACTAATCTAAGGACAACACACATATCCATGCCTGAAGCAGGATTCGAACCTGCGACCATAGCACTCCCGCGGTTCCAGACTGAAGCGCCTAGAACCGCTCGGTTACAAATTCCGGCAGTGCATTAGGTGGAAATGTTACAGCAAATTTTGTATTACATGATGACAGTTTCGAATCTGTTTTCATTCGTTCAGCACCTAGTAAATGTCGTTCTCAGTAACTGTGTTTCACATGTTGCACCTAAGTGGGAAGGCTTCCATGTCTTGCCACAAGGAGTTGCTGATGTGTGGGTCTGAAGAGAAAATATATTATGACCCTATGCCGTTCCACAAAATGGTGATTTCATGGTGTATGACAAAAATGTGCCAAAACTACGTAGCGTTGGCCTCCACGTCAAACAATTCAACAGCAAGAATTCAATGGCTGAAGTGGCCAATTTGATGTACTCATTGAGCGTCCCGAGGATACACTCAGGCAGATAAGTTGCGTTGCTATTCGAAGCTAATCGGCCGGGACTATTACCGCGCAGAGAGCAAATTATTTATGAAAAAATGCATTCGATTGTCGTGGAACTCATAGGCATTAGCTGTGAAAGCTTCTCACATTGAAGTTTTTTTATGGTTATTTGAGTAATGGTACTCCATGCTCTGTGCTGGTGTTTCTCGCACTATATAAACTGATTTTTTTCATACCAAACATGTTCCAAATACAAGCGTAATTTTATATTACGTAACTTCTTCTCTTGTATTTTACGGGTTAAGGAACCCCGTGCATTGATAGAGTTTCACCAGTTTCAAGAGCACAAGGAAAACCTGTATTACACCGAAATAAGGCGTTATGTGATGGTTTGTAAGCTCAGAACTATATTTGGCGGTATAAATTTAGATACTTTTCTGATGAAAAAATTTCTCCTCGTTAGTCTGACGAGCCATACATCTCAATTCACCAACATTTCTGCGTTACATCAATGAATAGGGAAATGATATTGAGGATTGATTTCAGTTGTATTGGACATGGCCGCAAGTTCTTCAGTGACTCAAATAACTCTCCAGACCTAGGTCTCCCTCTCAGCGCTTACGTGTTACGCACTTCGAAGCCTCTGTTGTGGCAGCCCCTCCTCGCCTCAGCCAGAGAAACGTCACTGACGGTCGACTGGCGTGTTGTATGGTCAACTCCAGAGAATTCGTTAGCCCCAGTAAATTATTTCCCCGTAAATTCATTTCTTTGCACGCTGGTCTGTGGGAATGCTGCGGAAGGAGACCATACTGGTGGTGTGGGACCCTGTTGTGCAACACCCTAATTCCGTTACCTTGAATCTTCGCACCTTAGAGAGGATTATGATGTGTGAACTGTTTCTCTTTACCGGGATCTCAAGGGATTCATTTTATTCACTTCATTTGTATAAAAGTTCATGTAGTGATGAAAAGAAATCAGACTATATACAAGTTCCTGACAACCTGCAAAATAAGCAAACAGGGCGTACTAGTTTACTACGATCTGTTATCGTCTTTGGTTTTTTACACCTGTCAACTTTAAGAGGCTCTCCATCTCACTTTAGAAAATTATCAAGCTCCAGCTGTAGCACATTAAATTAGTCAGTAATGCGTTGGAAGTAGCCTATGCTTTACAGCTCTGAATCGTAAGGTATTCGGCGAAATCAACGCGTGGACCAGGCAGAACCTGGTCAGTGGTCTCTGTACGTCAACTGCATTGTCTTCCAAAATCACCACGCCCGATCACTTTATTCGTCTTTTTCCAATTCGATGTTCATTCCTGTGGCTAGTGACAATCAGTCTGTTTTACGTTCCTTCTTTCCTTCCTTCCTTAAATTTTGGAAATTTATCTGACTGTCCTTAAGGAATGCTGGGGATATTACATGTCTACACAACAAATTCGAAACCTTCATCAACAGTTCTGATGGATAAATATAAATTTCACGTGACTGTTGTACAATTAGAATAGGTACTGAGAAACACCTGATGTTTTGCGTATTCAAAATTTACTCATGGTATGTTACTTACTGTGAAAGTGTCGATAGAACTTTGGATGTCAGGAATAGCAAGAGTTTCAATGAAGGTACTTCAAAGTTCTCCTTTCTGCTTTGAGCAGAGCCTTTTTACTGAAACTTATATATTTCTGCAGGCGGAGACTGGGAGTAGACGAATAAGAAAAATTTAATAGTGACGCCAAAGTCTCACAGTCCCTCGGGAATAAAAGAAAAGTACTGGCGCTTACAATTTCAGGAGATGAAATTAAATTTACAGCAACCATCTTTGCATAGTAATTTTGTTCGAGAGAACACAATAGCAAGAAGCAGCACCGTGTACATCTAGCCATGAATCCAAGTAGGAACTGCTACGGAATTAGGACGGAATACGTTTGCGACGATATGAAGAAACCATTTTTAATTAGACGAGAGTCTCTTTTATGACTCCAAGCGAACACTTTGAATAGAAAAGTTGTAACAGTGTCTACTAACAACCTTGTGGGGTGCTGCTAAGAGGACTCTTTTATTTTAAACTTATCTCAGCACTTAGTGACATTTCCATTCGGAGACCTGTAGCAGCTGATCAGGATAAAAAAGTTAACGATGTTTGCCGCGCGCGTAATCGCACCTACATATCACTCTCTTCCAGCTTTCACGCACGACCTCATGAAATACAAACAAATAATTAGGTCTATCGTTCCATAGCACCAAATTTGCTTACGTGCTGGTCTTCGAAGTGATTATTACTGATATGGCTTTTTGTTTCATGATCACCAAGAAGGACGAGAATGAGATCAGACTAAACAGGTCATCATTCCTTTTGCTTTAAAAAAGGTGGTACTAATAGGGCAGTGGAATGTGAAACGTCGTTTATGGAAGTCGTCTAAACTCCCATTCTCATGGTACTAATGCATGAAAGACCAACAGCTGATGAAAATTGAACTTACCGATAATCTTAGTTGAAAATTTCTTGTGCTAAACGTGGTAAGGCATAAGATTCTAGACAAACCACCTGCTCATCACGAAAAAGCTAATGCCGCTAAACTGAAGTTAATAGAAGAACTGAAACTCTTTGCATTATAAGTGTAGTCAACTTCCGATGTACATTTTCTTAACCTTTCTATGTCCCATTATTTCGGGCAACATTATTCTTCATCACCTATACTTTTTCTTCCACAAATCTTTATCGACGCTCATGAGACCAACATGTAGGTAGATCTTTCGAGATTCGTACTGTTGTTAGTGTGAGTTGCAAGTGGTTCATTAGGTGTTCGTTGCTGGTCTCTAGCGCACTTGAGGAGATGTAATTTCGATGGATTGCTCACGCGCTACCTTCGATACGGAATATCTATACTACAATAGAATTGCAGGTCAGAGCAGTGTTGGCAGTAAGTCGAGTTTAGTAGCTCGCTGAGAGCAGTCGCGTTTGGTCACTCGCACAGGGCGCTAGAGTTCTGGAGTTCGGACAGGGCAGTCCAGCGGTTGACTTGTCTTGGGCCGGTCGTGCAGAACGATGGCAATGCCTGAGCGATGTAGTATAAGGTAAAAATAAAAGAAAAGAAATCATTGTTCTTTGTTGCCGCCCGCATATGTTAACTGCCACAACTGATTTAACCACAATTGTAATGTTAAAGTCCCATGTAAATGCTTGCAGAAACATTTTGATATTAACTTTTGTTCTGAAGAAAACTTTTGCCAATCATTTATCTGAGTTTAAAGATTTTACGCATTCTTCCTGTGCATACTCATGTTGATTAAGCAAAAGAAAATCAGTTGTCTTCCCACAAATGAAAAGCTAGTGGCTAGCATTGCACTGGGCTGTGCCCAAAATTTCTTATAGGAGCAGATATACAGATAGCGTTATCAGGCGACATCATTGTGAGGCAAGAAATTTTCAGTTTATTCAGGATGATGTCACAGGGGCATGACGCAGGGCTGCTGACGTGAAAACTTATTAATCTCGATATGCAGTCAGTCTTTAATGGAAGGTCACATTAAAACTAGAAATTTTATTATTGGAAAGAAATTTATTACTGGCAACTTAAACGAGATATTTTTCTGTTGGGTGGTTACACTAAATGTGAATATTATAATATAAATATTCTTCTGTTTGGGGGTTAAACTTGTCGACATCCGGCCAGGATTGTATTTTGAGATTTTTCTGAGAGGTAGTCGGCTGTATATCTGCTCTTATTTATCTAGTGTTAAATGTGGTTTGCCTTTGGTGCAGTGCATTTACTAAATTGTCACTCCTTTTCCACAGATCATGTGCAATTATTGCTCTTAGTTATCATTGTAGTTATTCCACTTTGTACCCGCTTTTTCTTGGTTCGATTTTGTGTCCACATGTAATTTATGAAAAATGCCGCGAAGTGCAATGACTGAAAACACCGACCTGAACAGTTTGACTGACAATATTAGAGATACTCAGTGTCATAACTCTAATCTCGCATCTTTAGACAACCGGTGTGGGCCAACCACCAATAACAATTCAAACATAAATGATGAGCAAACAAATTTAATTATGTCCACTGTAAATCTAACAACAATTGATGATGCGGTGCGTTCCACCACAACGATCGCTACCCAGTTTGACACATCAGACGTGCAAAATTTACTCAGTAAGCAGATAAATGTTAATAATAAAGATGAACAATTTACTCAAAATATGTCAGGTTTATTTAATTCCAATGTAGTGACCAACAGAAAACAACCAATGAGCAAACCTTTTCATGAATCATACAATGACCAAATGGTTACAGAACACGTATCAAATGCAGATACACTATCACACAGCACAGAAAACAGAGCCGATAAATTTGACGTTGATCAAATTATGGCAATATTGCTACAACTTAATGAATCAAACAAACAGCTTAATGAATCGAATAAACAACTTAATTAAAATTTCAAACAGTCGAATGAAAATCACCACAGGTCGGTCAAACAAACTAATGAAAACTTCAAACACATTAATGAACAGATTACAGCCATTGCCGTGCAATATAATGAAACTAAAAAACAGTTATGTGAGGAAATTAAGGCTTGTGCCAGGAACAGCAGTAAAGAAGTTAGATCCGTTGCACAGAGATACGCAATACACATGAAGCCACAACAAAATTACTTAGAGATGAAATCAGCGCAGTCATTAAACAATGTTCAGAAAACACAACACAACTACACGATGAACTTCAGCAGTAGCAACAGAACCTGCACACATCTTGGATGCGGAAGTCGACAAAAATACGAACAACAGAACACCCAAATTGACAAACGTTTTAATCACCACCTACAAATCAACGAAACCGATACCGCAAATTCATACAGGAACAGTATAAAGTAAAGAAACAAGTCAAGGAAACAATTACTACACAGGGACAGGACGACAAGCGTAAATTGTTCGCGAAAGTAAAAACATACGTAGACAAAAACATTGCAACAATATCAGATGAAATTAACACAGTCAATCAATCGAACACAGAACTAAAGAATGAACCTACCGATCTGAAAACAAAAACTGACACTAGTATTCAGACCTTGGATAATAAATTCACAGAAGACTTTCAGACAGTGAGCAACAGACTTGAACACTTGAAATTAGTACAGGATCCTGATACAATTAAAGCAGATGGTAAGAAATTAAACAAAACCACACGTAAAATGCAAAAACAAATTGATGGTTGTGACACCAAAAATGGCGATCATGTGAAAGCACTGACTGAAAAATTTGATGAAATGGCCAGTCGAACTGACATTATCGAAAAGAATGATGAGACTAAATCAGACTATACGTCACCAGTTTCCTTCAGACACCCGAAATCTAAAATATACAGCAAACAGTCAGTGAGCTAGGCACATCAAATAATATACTGCCTCGAAAACTGTCACCTTTACAGCATGAAGTGACAGAAATAAGAAATGTTTCAGCCTCTAACACGTCACGGCATACGCCATATTCTGAAAATTTGTCACTCTCCCACAGCCAATTCAACTTACGCAGATTACAGAGGGTACTTGACTTAGATTCCGAACAGACACAGGCAAACAGATTCTTATACAACCCTGATCTTGGTCAGACATTTAGAGGTGATAATTTTGATTACAAGCACTTTCTATGAGTGAGGAAATTTAACGTATTTAAAAATGACACAACACAATTCACCCTTTGGACTGATATAACAATCTGCTTTTGCATTTCCACCGGCTTGGCCTGTAACGCAGAAACTTAAATTTATTTGCGGCTTTTGACATCAGGTGATTTATTACACTTGAATTAATATGTGCCATAGTGTGCACAGGGCCCCGAGCGGTAGTAGTGCTAATTCTTCTTTAGTTTTCTGCACTGCTCTTTTACTATCCTTTATATCTGTCAAAACAACTCTTCAACTATCGATATATCTAGGGTTTGGGATGAGTAAAGAAAACCTGATACGACAAGTTTTACCTGAAAGTGACCGTTTTCATTAGACACTCCCGAAATAACAATAATTTTAATAATAGACAAAATTCTAATCAGCAGTATCCTCATAATTATCAACAACCGCAAACACATTTTGGCAACAATCGAGGCTTTTCCATATAACAGTAACAAAACCAACCAGCTAGCATACGTAACCAAGAATGTGGTTTACAGGGTAAGCCAGGCTTTAATGTTTCGCCGCTTGCACGTACAGCATCGGCTCCGCCGAATAATAACGCTCGGCAACAAGGAAGCCAGCACGTACAGAAAACACTTTATTTCAACTCCCATCGCAACGCGCCGTTTAGTAACTATCATGAGAAACGTAAATGCAATGAGCACAGTTTTCAACGCACATTTAATAACAGTAGGTTTTGTCAGCAGCAGACACATCCACAACCACAGATTATCGTGAATGAACGAGACAGTCGGTATCATCCTCAGCCAAATACGAAGTAACGGAACAGTACATATAGTTGAAATGCCACAGCATCCTCTTGCAAGTAACAGCACGTCAGAAGGAATTTGACTAGATACAGTACAGGTGTCACCTTCAAACAACGTAAGCAACACGTTTGATACACGAGATTTACTTCACGAAAATCTTATTACTTTTGACAATATCCGAGATACGCTTTTACACGAAAAACCAGTTATACAAAAAAACATGTCACACCCTGTTATTGAAGTAAAAATTGGACCATCCATACTTTTCGCAGTAATACATTCTGGATCACCTATGTCAGTAACAAATGAAGAGACTTTCAACAAATGTAACAAAGAGAATACATATACTACTGTACCACAAGGCAAAACTAAAGTAAAAGGAGCAGTATCTGGTAAAGGAGTAGATGTAAAATTACAGACATAAATATTATTTTTTATTGCAGATCATATGTTCAATACAAATTTTTGGATTTTTCCTTTACTGACAACAGACGTTATTTTAGGTACGAATTTTTTGGTGCAACATAACGCAATTATTGACTTTCGATGTTCCTATTTGATGTTAATAGATGAAAAGGTACAACTGGCACTGGGATTTCGGCACGCATTATCAGCAGAAGAACAGGCAGTTAATCAAACAGAGGTCATTTCTATATCCCGTAACGTAAATTGGCATACCACATTGTTCACAGATACAAATGTACGCAATTACGATACACCAGATGAAGCCAATTGCGACGTGATTTCTGATAAAGTAAAAAGGAGCAACGCAAATACAGGTGATGAACGTACATTGCAAAGAAAATTCTTTTACAGCAATCCCCAGCTTTTACAACATTCCTGGTACTATGTCTGGATTTATGTACGAATTTCAAGTCAAACAGCACGACACGTTTAAAACCAAACATTATCCTATTCCTTATATCCACAGAGAACAAGTTAAGAACCAATGGATTATTGAACCGGTAGTTAGTCCGTGTATAAACCCACTCCATATTGTTACGAAAAAAGATGGCTCACTTTTCCTCGTACTTGATTCCCATCATGTCAACGACATTATTATTAATGAAACAGATCGCTCACAGACACTAGAACAACTTTTACAGAAATTTCATGGTATCGCTATTTATTCCACATTAGATTCAAAATCGGCATTTTGGCAGATTCAGCACCATCCGAACAGCAGAAAGTAGACAGCTTTTCTCTGTTTTGGTGATTGTTATCAATTTTGCAAATTACCATTTGGTCTAACTATTTCTTCAACAGCATTTATTTGTGGTCTGAATTCAATACTTCCGATAGAACTTAAGGATAGGATCACAACGTAAGTAGACGACATCCTTATGGTGGAAGCTGTCTGGTCTCAACATAATTTGATTCTTCAACAGCTTTTAACAAACTTTTCATGCACAAAGACTCACTGTCAATCTTAGCAAGTCGCACTTTGGCAGAACCTCCATAAAATTTCTTGGACATGTAATATCAGCAGAAGGCATTGCTCCTGACCCGGAAAATCTTCATGCGTTACGTGACATTACTGTTCCAACGACCAAGAAACAACTACGCAGCTTTCTAGGATCGATTAATTTTTTTCGTAAATTTATTGATTACTCTGCTTTAGACACCTATAAATTAAGCCAGTTGAGTCACAAAAACACTATTTGGTCCTGGGATAGCCAAGCATAGACTGAATTTGTTAATTTGAAACATGTCTTTTTGAACGCACGACTTTTATCGCAGTCAGATCCCACCAGAAATTTTTCCATTGCCACTGACAGTTCTAACATGGCTCTAGGCGTACATATTTTTCAGGAAATTGAAGAAGACGGTACTACAGTAATTAAAAACATCTCCTTTGCAAGTTGCATTATCTCACCCCCTGAACGCAATTATTCTCTTACAGAGCCAGAAACATTACGTGTTGAATGGGCATTTACCAGATTTAGGCATTTTCTTTATGGGAGACACACTACCGTTTACACAGATGATAGAGCTATACAGTTTTTACTTTCCGCTAAATTTACACATGACAGGTCAAGCAGATGGAAACTTCATTTACAGGAACTTAATTTTACAATTGTTCACATTCCTGGTACAAAAAATATTGTAGCAGACGCACTATTCCGTTCACTCAGCAACAGTCAGAAAGACGTCGTAACCAACTTCTGCCAAAAAAATTTCTGCCTCATGTATATTCAACAAGTTGCATTCGAAAATTTTATTTCGTCGTCATTACGAGAGATAAAGAAAGAACAGAGCAAAGACGACGTGTGGAAAGAAATTAAATACCTTTGGCAAGATAGGAACTATGTCAACATTAGATACAACATTCTGTTTCGCCGCTCTCGCCCTGACAGCAACTACTGGTTACTCTGCATTCCTGGCACACTGGTTAACAAATTAATTTGGTATACTCCTTTAAGCTACGCACATTATGGAGGCAGAAAATGTTTTCTTGTCCTACGATAGAATTGTTATTTTGCCAACATGGAGAAACGTATTCGACGAGTTTTAGCGTCATGCAAATTGTGCCAGAAAGCTAAATTAGAAGCGACTTCACACATTCCACCGTTGTATCCTATTGTACCCATTAAATTTAGACATATGGCCAGTGTAGACAGTTTTGGACCGATTCCCAGTTCTAATAGAGTTTTTTATTACTTCTTTGTCGCTGTTGAACTCACTTCGAAATTTGTTATCTTTACTCTCCTACGCAAAGTTATTGCAAAATCTATTTCAAATGCATTTGAAAAACACTCCCTACCTCATGTAGGTCATATATTGAAGGTAATTTCCGACAATGGACCATAATTTCGATCTGGACACGTATGTTAGAAGCTATAAAGATTTATCCGATATATATATCCAAGTATCACTCTTCTTCGAATCCTTATGAACGACTGATGAAAGAAATTAGTCAACTATGTAGAATACAGTGTCATAAAAGACATATTGATTGGGACACACACATATTCTCATTCCAGGATGTAATTAACTCTATACCTACTGTTATCTGGAAAAACGTTGAACCACCCAACAAAATTAAAGAATTGGTATATATTCCTACATCTCGTCGACTACGCCACCATGAAATAACTGACGTTGTGCTCAACAATATCAAGCGTACCGCACAGCGCCGCAGAAGACACCAAAAACAGGTTTGTAAACGCCGTGAATTTTACATAGGACAGAAGATATTTTTACGTGCACACTATTTATCCAACAGAGGAAAGTGTAGATGCAGTAAATATGAGCTTATATACGCTGGTCCATATAGAATTCGCACCATTCCTCGCCCCAATGTAGTACATATTGAAACTTTAAGAACCAGAAAATCAAAGGGCAATTGCCAAATTTCAAATAATAAACCCTTTATAAAATGGACGTACTTTATGATTTATCAAACTGTAATGCCATTTTCTCCAGATACACATACAATTATATGACCACTTATTGATGATGATCGTATTTTTCTTGGCAAGTGCCTGGCAAGGTAAGGTTAGCAGATCACTTTTCTTGTCGTTATATATCAGACTGTGCACATTTTCTAAATGACATAATTTTCTTGGGAACGTCCCAATAAGTTGAACTTCGAGAGTCAGTCCCCGTACTATTATCACAGATCTGAGACATTTTCCACTTTGTAACGTATGTATGATAGTTTTCCTATAGAGAGTAGAATATTCTCTGTATGAACTACATAGTCTTTAAGATATAACAAACACCAATTGACCTTGACATTTTGCCTTATGATATACCACTATCTTGACTGTTCTAAATTTTTAGGCTACTACATTATGATATTGTGTATACACTTCCGCAGCTGAAAATATTCTTGTCTATGGATTTGACCTAATACATTTTCTGTCAAGCTATGCTGTATGCTTAGTTATATCAGTAGAAACACGAGTTCCTTCAATGAGTATATGATATAAATGCAAGATAATAATCCACATTCATCATTTCCTGAAAGCAATACCCTGTGAAATAAATAAATTAAACAACCACAGTATTTACTGTAAAATGACGTGGATATTTTACCATTAGATTGAAAGAGAGAAGTTGCAATACGTTTTTAAGAAAAGTAAACGGATCCGAATTAACAAGCATTAACAAGAATATACTATACACACTGTATGATAGCAGTCTTGACCAATTATTTTTCTTTCAGAATATGACGCGATTGTGGCAGGCTCTTGGACAAGCTACACATGTTAATTTTCGTGATGAAATACGCTAGAAGTAAGAAACTCTATAATATATGAAATAATGAATGATGATAAATAGTTGTATGAAGAAACTGGTAATCTGAATAATGAAATGTCTATTATTTTTTGCAAATGGTAATAAATGATGATGAATAGTTATATGAAAAATATGGCAATATGAATAATGAAGTTTTTCTGTGCAGATGATGGTGATGTTTATATGTTTTATATCAGTTAAGAGATGCTATGTAGTTATTTAAGTATTTGTTGCAGTTCTGTTTGGCAGTATGTCATATGTCATGCAGTATAATGACTGATTGTCTTGGGAAAGACAGATAGAGTACATACTCATTAAGTACACATTTCATTACCTGTTAATTCGAAGTTTACTACTTTTCAGCATAATATGAATACATTTCTTCTTTCAGTTCAATAATCCATTTTGTACTTTTTCCAGGAGAAGGTTTTCGTGATATTAAGATCATTTCTCAAATATGTCCTAATGTTATATACTACAGGCACATAGTTATTAAACCTATTCCAGTACTTGCATTTTACCTAGTCGTTTCTATGATTCATGAATGTGATTGCATATACTCTACTTGTTTGCTAACCTTGCTGCAGCTGACTCATGACAAATGACAAATGAGTTTCATTACTGTATTTCCAGTAGTACATAAAAGGCAAATATTTTCTTGCTCCAGCAATTAAATATTAATCCCAACATAATGCATAGCTAGCACACAAAAAATTATTACTAGTACCAACTATTACCAGCACACAAATAAATAATGTTACCAGTCTAAAAAATATTGCTAGGCCAAAATAAAATGCAGCATTCCATTCTGTCTGATGTATTGACTCCGTTAGCTGTATGTATTATTAGTCTAAGCACCTTGAGTACAGGGTCGAATGTCTTACGTTTTATGTATATCTTATGTCACTTACATAATATCATATGTACTCATTAGCAGCTTATTGCTACTTGCAGTAAGTGCTATTTTTGAAGAATGACTTCTATATCGTTTGTAATACATAATGAAACAACAGGCTACTAAGTGCCATCAGTTATTCAACTAAGATGATATACTAATATGTACTTCTGAATGATGATTAGTATGAGACACAATGTATCCTTCACCTTCTGACCTACTTACCACCAATTACTGAGGCATCCGTTTATCCTGTCCATCCTCATGGTCATGGAGCACTCTATTTGGTTTTTGCACTAATTCTATGTTGATGTAAGTATATGGACTATACAAGAAAGTGGTGTTGATGTATCAAGCTGTCCAGCACCTTGAATGATGGAGATGTTATCATGGACCTACTCGTTTGCTGTACCTAATGAACTAACAAAGTGATACATGCAATTTTAATATAACATGATAAATACTTCAGGGAAGAGAACTTCAGATTGTCCCACTTGGTGTTGTGCTTCTGTAAAAAGATATAGACTTTTAGTGCAGCTATATGCAACCCATTGTGCTACAACCGTGATGCTATTCTTCCCATGCCTCTTCTAGTTCTTGTTAAAATGCTAAAGATTGTGTGCACCTCATTTCATTTACAGTGCGTGTGCACTTTATTTCATTTCTCAATGTATTAAGTTCTTGTAAAAATGCTAAAGACTTATACAGTGCATGTGCATTTTATTTCATCTCTTAATATGATCAGTTCATGTAAAGTTGCTAAAGACTTCTACAGTGTGTGTGCATTTCATTTAACTTCTTAATATGTTCAATTCTTGTAATAATGCTAAAGACTTCTACAGTGCGTGTGCACTTTATGACTTTCTTAATATGTTCTGCACTTATTTCGTTTATCAATAACGTCATATATACTCTGTGACTGTAGACTTAGTAAACTAAAAATGTTATATCTATTTGCAATAGATAAATTTGTTGCTCATAGCAAGTCCAATTGACTCACCATCGCTGCCAAATTTTTACCCCCCCCCCCCCCCCCCCCCCGCCCAGTGGACGGTTATGTAAAGGGTTCACTAGGGGTTCGATGCTGTTCGCTAGCGCACTTGAGCAGATGTAATTTCGATGGATTGCTCACGCACTGCCTGCGATATGGAATATCTATACTACAACAGAATCGCAGGTCAGAGCAGTGTTGGCAATAAGTCGATTTTAGTAGCTCGCAGACAGCAGTCGTGTTTGGTGGCTCGAGCAGGGCGCTTGCGTCCTGGAGTTCGGATAGGGCAGTCCAGCGGTTGACTTGTGTTGGGAAGGTCGTGCAGAACGATGGCAGTACCTGAGCGATGTAGTGTAAGGTAATAATAAAAAAAAGTTATTATCGTTCTTCGTTGCCGCGCGCATATGTTAATTGCCACAACTGATTTAACCACAAATCTAATGTTAAAATCCCATCTAATTCCTTGCAGAAATGTTTGAATAATAAGTTATTTCTGAAGAAAATTTCTGCCAGTCATTTATCGGAGTTTAAAGACTTTACGAATTTTTCCTGTGCATACTCATGTTGATTAACCAAAAGGAAGTCAGTTGTTTTCCTACAAATGAAAATCTAGTGGCAAGCTTTGCACTGGGCTGTGCCAAAAATTACTTATCCGGCGACATCATTGTGAGGTAAGAATATTTCAGTTTATTTAGGATGATTTCACAGGGCCATGACGCAGCACTGCTGACGTTAAAACTTATTAATCTCGATATGCAGTCACTCTTTAATGGAAAGTCACATTAAAAATTGAAATTTTATTATTGGAAATAAATTTTTATTGCGAACTTAAACGAGATTTTTTCTGTTAGGAGGTTACACTAAATGTGAATCATCATCATCATCATCATCATCATCTAGTGGCCTTTCAGCGTTCAGTCTGGAGCATAGCCCCCCTTATACAGTTCCTCCATGATCCCCGATTCAGTGCTAACTTTGGTGCCTCTTCTGATGTTAAACGTATTACTTCAAAATCATTCTTAACCGAATCCAGGTACCTTCTCCTCGGTCTGCCCCGACTCCTCCTACCCTCTACTGCTGAATCCATGAGTCTCTTGGGTAACCTTGCTTCTCCCATGCGTGTAACATGACCCCACCATCTAAGCCTGTTCGCCCTGACTGCTACATCTATAGAGTTCATTCCCAGTTTTTCTTTGATTTCTTCATTGTGGACACCCTCCTGCCATTGTTCCCATCTACTAGTACATGCAATCATCCTAGCTACTTTCATATCCGTAACCTCAACCTTGTTGATAAGGTAGCCTGAATCCACCCAGCTTTCGCTCCCATACAACAAAGTTGGTCGAAAGATTGAACGGTGCACAGATAACTTAGTCTTGGTGCTGACTTCCTTCTTGCAGAAGGGAGTAGATCGTAGCTGAGCGCTCACTGCATTAGCTTTGCTACACCTCGCTTCCAGTTCTTTCACTATGTTGCCATCCTGTGAGAATATGCATCCTAAGTACTTGAAACCGTCCACCTGTTCTAACTTTGTTCTTCCTATTTGGCACTCCATCCGTTTATGTTTCTTTCCCACTGACATTACTTTCGTTTAGGAGATGCTAATCTTCATACCATAGTCCTTACATTTCTGATCTAGCTCTGAAATATTACTTTGCAAACTTTCAATCCAATCTGCCATCACAACTAAGTCATCCGCAAATGCAAGACTGCTTATTTTGTGTTCACATATCTTAATCTCACCGAGCCAGTCTATTGCTTTCAACATATGATCCATAAATAATATGAACAACAGTGGAGACAGGTTGGAGCCTTGTCTTACCCCTGAAACTACTCTGAACCATGAATTCAATTTATTTTACCCACAACGCTGATTAAAGAGATACCTCTGTAGTTGTTACAATCTTTTCTGAATATTATAATATAAATATTTTTCTGTTGGGAAGTTACCGACTTACTGCTGCCTGACTATCCATGTAAAGACCTTTAATTGCTTGCAAAAGTTTGCATCCTATTCCATAATATTGTAGAACAGAAAATAACTTCCTCCTAGGAACGCGGTCATATGCCTTTTCTAGATCTGTAAAGCATAGATACAATTCCCTGTTCCACTCATAACACTTCTCCATTATTTGCCGTAAGCTAAAGATCTGGTCCTGACAACCTCTAAGAGGCCTAAACCCACACTGATTTTCATCCAATTGGTCCTCAACTAATACTCGCACTTTCCTTTCAACAATACCTGAGAAGATTTTACCCACAACGCTGATTAAAGAGATACCTCTGTAGTTGTTACAATCTTTTCTGAATATTATGATATAAATATTTTTCTGTTGGGAAGTTACCGAGCGTTTATACATCGTCCGCCAAAAGGCTCTGAGAAAGATTTCTTTCCTGGTGAGTGAGGGACATCAGTGCAGTAACTGCGATGGTAGCTTACACTAAAACCTGTGAACAACAGGTGTCCATCAGGCCAGTTGGTTGTGGGCAGCCAATGTTGAACAGTGGACGCGTAATTTAGGGTGCCACTCTTGTTGTGTCACAAGTCGCCCTGGAGCAACGAATTGAATGTCTCTAAGCCAAAACTGAAACACGTTCTCCAGAATGTTCTGAAAAATAGGAAATTGTCCGCAAAGTTTCTCCCACAGACGTTGACACCCACACAATAAGTAATGATTTGTGGAGACCTGTTATGGAGCAAAGAGAGAATAGGGCCAGTTCTCACCCTATGTATATCTGTGTCTTCAGGGTCCAGGATGATCAATGACCCTTAAGTAGACAAACATCGAATGCGAGTGTCGAGAGCCCCTCTTGGGACAAAGGGGACAATTGTTCTCTTTTCTAAGCAAACCAGCCACTTGACCCACCTTCCTTAAGTAAACAAATAGATCAGTTTTATCCTAATGTAAACAAACAGCTCATTTGTGCTCTTGCTTTTACAGAAAAGAATTGCCAAAGTTTCTCATTTCAATCATTGGCAGTCGGTCAATCTGATAACAGTGAAACTTTTTTGCTGGAGTAAACAAACATGATCTCTTAATCTCCTCTATAACGGTGACATACGTCAATGTCACACCGAACTGCAGGTGTTAAGGTCACCCATCGCACTCACTGGCTCCAGGGAGCCATTGTTGTCATATGTAAATAAAATATTAATTTTTGTTCTCATCGTTTATTTATTTAGGAAACGCACGTTAATTTATGACTCATTTCAAGTTGACAAATTCCACCTTCCCACATGTGCTCTATAGTTACATTTACATAAGTCGAAATTATGTCCCACCATAATAACATGACGGTCCCAAGGATTTATTCGAAGTACCACATTTTATGAAGAAAACGGCAACCTTCAAATTTTCCCCACTCCTCTATGACAATCAGGTGAAGTATAAATAGTGACATGCACCCTTTAGAAACCCTATAAGGGACGAGTGGGCAAGATCCCACAACTGTCGACAAGGATGGTATACAGCATCTAACTAGTGCACTGTTCCATTCACAGTCAATCGGCGAAGCGGAAAGTTTTGTCAGAACAATCAAACAGCAGGTGGCCGAACTTCGCACTGCACACACCAGGAAACAAGAATTGCAACTGTTTCTCCCCTTGTATCGTTCGCATCCACGAAATGGACCATCGCCGGCGGAATTGCTTCATGTCCGCCGCCATCGCACACTGCCACACCTGCTCCATCCTCCTCAGCTTCCAGCGCCGAAGGAAGGTAGCAAGTACCACTTCGCGCCGCATGATACGGTCTTTTACAGGGTTTTTAACGGCAGCAGACCGTGGGCGCTAGGCGATATCGTCCGTCGACTTGGCGCTTCCACGTGTCTTATTTCAGGTCCAGATGGTTTGCGACGCCGCCTTCAAGATCAACTACGCCTCTGTCATGTACACAATGATCTTTCAGTCTCTCTTCCCCAGATTCGCAGGTTCAGAGGACAGTGCGGCCGTTGCAGCCATCAGAAGGTGTCATCATGACAACGCTGCACGACCCCATGGAGACGGAGCCTTCACCTCCTCCCCCTCCTCTCGTCCTACTGATGAAGCTGGACTCGCCCACACCACCGCAGTCGCCGCCTTCTTCACCTGGTTCATGACAGCAGGAGATGGACGTGTACCCTTCAGATCGTTTCCCAGGTGACGTTCCCCCAGAGCGCAGGCCGGATGGTGGGTACGGCCGAAAGCTTGATGCCCCTGCAGCTACAGTTTCCGGCCCATCGAGGCGCCCACACCCCTGCAGCCTCCACTGTGATCGCACTCCATACACGACGACGGTCCACCGCTTTGGGAGGTGGGGGGGGGGGGGGAGGAATGATCTGGCGTAGCCACAAGCGCCGAAAGGAAGATGCGGAACACAAGACCAGAGAAGGCAGTGAGGAAACATCAGCCCGGAACTGGACCGCACCGCGTCAAGAACGACACCTGTAAGAAGTGCATGTAAGTGCCGCTCCTGCTAGCCTCGGCCACTTAATCGCCTCGGTGTACGGACATTAGTGGAACGTATTTGCGGAGCGTGCTACACCAACAACTAATTGTGATCCTTATCAGTTACTTGGTTGGCCTTTGCCTATAGCTGTGACTATTACTGTCTGCATGTTACTTGCAGCCACGATGTAACTCCAAAGTTAAATACTGTTAATTGATTTATAGAAATAAAACAACTACTGTTATTTGTTTGAATTGTTGTATAGCATTCCGAGAACGCAGCAAACTTTAGGCAGATCCAAAGAAGCTGTCAGTGCGACAATGCTATGTGGTAGACGCTGCATAAGTGGTGTTCTTCATAATGGGGAAGTTGTTGGTGTTAAAGAAAAAAGTCCAGGACAGTATGTTGAAGGCAACACACACACAGAGAGAGAGAGAGAGAGAGAGAGAGAGAGAGAGAGATAGAGAGAGAGAGAGGGAGAGAGAGAGAAACACACACACACACACACACACACACACACACACAGCAATAACCAAAAGAGTAGAATGGACTTTGAGGACCTGTTTAATTCTCACGATCCATTGCTGGCGATACCACAAAATTAACCAATGAGAAATATGGGCAGATTAATAATGCATACGTACTTCTGTATGTGACAGCCTTTCTGGGGATAATGTCTAATATGTGATGAAGCTTCATGATTTTGATTGACAGACATACGAGCATGTATATTAATCCATCTCATGACAACCGTTCCTGAATGAGGATTAAGAGAGTAGCTGGTGATGGGGGCACATCAGTGGGGTAACTTGCCATTATTTACAGGTATACCTCACCCAATGGAAGTAGAAGATTCGAGGGAAACTGAAGACAGCTATTTTGGCCTTAAAATATGGTAATTAAGATAATGCAGAAGTTTTATGACAGCCATGTTATTACAATGGTTCATAAATTGTACTTATGTAGAAATAACTAAGGAGCAGAAACGAATTTTAAATGAACATCTGAGTTTGTAATAAATAATTGTAAGAGCGCAAATGAGTGTTTTGTTACCCATTGTCCCTGGGTGTTGGGCCCATGAACTTCACACATGAAGTTGGATAAGACCTTGGCTTGTATCATGATTGGGTTGGGAGGGGGTGACCTTGAAACTGAAACTACATGTTTGTTTCATTACGGTCATAAATCAGTGGCTTCATCCACTCACTGATCTGCTACTGACATCTGCCATTGCTTGACTGAAATAACAGAGCCAAACAGCTATTATCTGGAAAAAGTCATTATTTATGATGAGACATTGTGGTATCAGTAGGAACCTACCACAATATGACTAAGTACTGAATGTATCTCTGAAGGTATAAATGTCAGCATGAGTTCAACATTCAAAAGATGGATTTTTCAGTTTTATGCGACTCTCTATTGATCCAAAAAATAGTATTACGGGGAAGAATGTAATGCTGAGCTGCCTTGAAAGACGTCAAGGTTGAGCACACCTGCCCATTGTGCAATGGTTTCATAACCATTAAAAACACTCAGGTGTGCTTGAACGCAAACAAGCGAGGAGTAAATTGGCAAATACTGTATAAGACAGACCGTTAGGAACTCCTTATTCGGCACCATTGCAGTGTTACAAAGGATGTGTAATGATCATGTGTTAATTGGACAGTGCGGAATAACAACGCTCAAGAACACCATTCAAGTTACAAACCTTGTCCAGCAAAGAACTTTGACAAGCTCAAAGAACTGAAGCACATTGGTTACTCATAGGAAGCTACCATATAATCGACCACTATATAACTCTCCCTTCCTTCCACTCAGGGCTCAGTATCTGGATTCATCTCCATTACTGATACCGATGCAAGACCAGCTCCATTAGTTCCGGGATGACGTTCTAACATATGACGAAGTGTTGTCAGCTGCTGCCAGTATGGAATCTACCTTTATTAGTCATCAGCCGTCGACATGTGTGGTGGCGGAGGGTGGGGGGAGAAATTCAATTCTGTGAGCTTTCATTCCAGCTCGTAACATACATACATAACTGGCTGACGATGAGGACTGGGTAGATCTTCTGTAGGTAGAGAACTAATCTGTCCAACTTCAGGATTTTCGACTTGGGAGCAGGGCGCCTGGTGCCCCTACTCCTTGGCAGTGTGTGTAACACATTACTGGCTGGGACTGGCTGTCAGGCTGCCGTCCATGTTGTCCTTTTTACCACCATGAAAACCATCATCAGTGGTATGCAGATTTCTGGGAACAAGCCTAACCACAACTACATTGAACCTGAGTCTTCAGTAGGCGTCTTCAGTGGGCGTCTTCAGTGGGCGTCGACACACTAGGCTGTGGCGTCAAGCCAGCCGCTGCTCTGCTGACTGTGGGCCATACCTAGGATGACACTAGCAGATTGCATGACGGGTGGTATTGCGCTACTCACGCGTTCCTGTGATGTGTACGCAGTATGGCTGCTAATAGACGATGCCCAGGAGAAGACTGAATTGCTGTAAAACTCTCAGCAATAAATCCTCTGCTCGACCATTCCTAACCCTTCTAGGGTGTCCCATCCAGTGAACGCCTACAGTTCTGTGCAGGGATATTATGTAGTCCTCATGTAACATTTAAACTCCCCTTTTAACTAATCTTTACCTGCTTTTTATTACTCCAGTAGTCTTGCAAGGTTTGCATTGACCGGGTATTAGGAAAAGGCACTATCTGCGAACATTTCCAATTTGTGAGCGAGAGTAGTGTCATTGTTAACTGATGATTTGAATTTACCTTCAGATACTTAAGTTTATTCGAAATAATCACGGTGCAAGAAGCCACAAACAGACTTTTGAGGCTCCTAAACGGTATATAATACTTGATTTGCAGATCTAGTGCCAGTAAAAATTGATTATAGCTGTTGAACATCAGTCATAATCCTACCAGTGTAAAGAGGTATCTGAGGAACTAGAGCCAAGGGAGGTCCATAGACAAGAAAAGGATAGAACTCCCCAGACAGTGCTGCGCTAGACGTTAAGCAAGCAATCTACTGCGTGAGTGGCGTCGCACCTCATGGCCGGCAGGTCATTGATAGTGTACAGAGAAAAGTTCTGAAGGGAGCCGTGAGACTTTAAACCAAAAGCAAAGACGGAGCACAGAGATTTTAGGAATGATCTAGGAAAACTAGGCACTATTCTCCCTTTAAGGAGAAGAATCTTGGAAAATATTTTCCAGACTGGAACAAGAGGGCATTATGCAAGAGAAATAGACGATGATAGCAAATAATTTGATTGAAAGAACGTTATAATCAGCGGTAATATTTCAGGAAGCCTGTACAGACAACAAACTTCGATACGGTAGCACAATACGACACTTCGCTGTTAGACATCATATGGTACTCTTCTGCTTTCAAATCACTCTAGTCTGTGAGCATGAGAGTGCATGTCGACGAAATCAGTCATCGTTCTTATACGTCTGTTCTACCCTCTTTCAGCTTTCACCAAATCCGGCCAATACTCACCACCAGCAGATGCTGCTTTCTTCTGCACACAGAGCAAAGTCCACGCAGTTGCCGCTGCCAATGGAATAATTATCCTCTGATAATGTCATGCGCTACAGATACCTAGTAAAAATCCACTTAACAATTTTCTTTCCATTTTTGTAGGTTATGACGAGCAACCAGATGCATTAACATCAGATCAATTTTACTAGAATCGGTAAAAATCTTTTTTGTACTTTCCAAAGGTAAAGGTATTATTTGTTTGGTTTAAATCGGCAAACAGCAACCATAGGTTCTTCTACCATGTTGAAATATAAAATACTTTCTCTCATAGAGCGCCCCAGTTTACTGTAGCCATCCATCCACTATCTCATCTGGATTTAACGGTGGAATTACTGTTGCAGTCTTTATGTTGACTGCTCTGCTTTCACTATCATCGAAACTTCTTTTGACTTTCCCGTATACTCTAATGGGAAATACCCTTTTCAGGAACATTCACTATTTTTCATTTGATTTGTCCTACTATGATATTCAATATCGCAGTGTTTATGATCTCGCAGAACTTCAAACGCACGTCATCAATCTTTGACACTACAGTATCACATTTATTTATACACCGATTCTTCCTGACGACTTCCTTAAACTTTAGCCAACACTTTACTGTTACTTGTTACGTATACACCTTTAAGAGTTCTACATCTGAATATGTTATGCAATAGTTTTGTGAAATGACAAAGTGTAAAATTAATTTATGAAGTTATAGAAATTATGATGTACTCGTACTTTACTTACTGTCCTGGTTGTGGCGTATGTAATTCGGCATCCTAATGAAACTGTGAATTAGTCTACTACATTTCAAATTGATACAACTGACTTCATTTTATGTAAACAAAAATGTGATTATTGAAGGTTATATCTCAATGCAGGATAGTACACTAAAGTGATCACTGCACAAACAATTTTCATAAAGCTGCCAAACAAAGTACACTGCCCATTCAGCAATGGACTGAGACATTTGTAAGAACAGCTCTGTTCCAGATCAACTTTGTTCACGAGTCTTGCCATGCTCTTGAATATTAACCGTGTTATTGTCATACGCTTGTTCCTGTGATGTCAGTAATCGAATTATTTTCGGGGACTCCTCTAATCCTTTCTAGAACGATGTGATGATTTACTTGTACAATATAAACACAAAATTCTGATGTTAAGACTTGTTTACATAACGTACCAATTACCAGATTATACTGTCGTCATCAGACAAAGGGGCACAAATTGCCACAGAGATGAGTGGCCTCCATTTTATATCTTTTATGTGCATACTAAAACAGCTTTTTTTCCAACAGATTTCATGTCAGAAATTGTGCTTTTAATCAACATTGAAAACTGTAGATATTGACATACACCAGTATTTATTTATTCTGGGAACTAGTTTTTAGTGTAGAAGATTTTTAGTTTGGCAGACCATCATAGGGAAACAATGGAATATGTTCATCAAAGACAACACGATTTTGAACAACTTCATGAAAGACAGAACGCGTATAATGTGAGTTTCAAAGCACATGAATGATATTCAAATGTTGAGACAGTGTGTCATATTGATTCTAAGCATAAGAAGATAGGACAGACAGCTTCCACAGAGTGAGCCAAATTTGATTCTAGGCCGCAATCCAGTTATAACTGAATCCAAGTTAGTGGTTCAATAATTATTCACATATTATAAATATATGTAACAGGCAGATTTGTACACATGAAGATTACACAAACTCAAAGAGAAGATGTAGGTATACCGATACAAAAGAATTATAAATCTTTTGTAATTCACTGAAAATAATAGTGAAATAGATACAGAATATCATGGGGAATTAACACTCTGCAGACAATGAAAGAAACGAGGAGGAATTACAAAATTCGATGACATTCAACAGAATGTTGACAGTAAGATGAATCTGATCATTTACAATGAATTCTTGTTTGCATGCCAGATAATTTTTGTGTCATAGGCTTCAAAAGGATTCAGCTTTTCCCTTGTGTTCTCTGGATAGAAAAATTGCGAATGCTTTCTCTGTTTCATGTTTAAACAAGTTGAAAGTGTAATAACGTAAGAGAGAAACAAGTATTCAAAGCATAAAAAGAGACCGCAAAATTCAGCAATGCCACTGACGACATTGACTTCTTCCATTGTTGTATAACATATTTGTGACTGGTTCTGATCTATCTTCCTACCACAGTTGTGCAAGGACGCTCTGTGAGTGTTTTAGGAATTTGTGTTGAACCTCCAGCCTGCAAGATAGGAAGATACCACCTCACCATGCAGAGTTCAAAAGAGTGCAACAGTACAGACAGTGATATAATCAGGCAATGATATCAATGTCGATTCCACTACACTACCTGAAATGGAAACGTTATCACTAACAGAAATTAGTGAATGGGTCCAGGCATAACTATATGTTAGCAAAAAAATTAAATTAAATAAAAATCTTACATTTTCGTTATTAGGGTTAATATTTTACTCCAAGTATGAGTTTATGACATATCAATTATAATTTTAATGTGTAAAGGATGGTAAAATAATGATATTTGGTCTTCACAACTGTGAAGCGAAATTCTTAACTATTCTAAGGTTCTTGAATAGTAAGGTAGTTGATGATCATGTCTGAGGATCGATAAAATGCATACAAATTAAATGCAATTGGGGCCTGGGATATCAATTAAAGTAAAAGTGCACAATGAAAATATCTAAAATGGAATAGGGTCTCTATAAGG
This sequence comes from Schistocerca serialis cubense, assembly GCF_023864345.2. Classification (NCBI taxonomy): domain Eukaryota; kingdom Metazoa; phylum Arthropoda; class Insecta; order Orthoptera; family Acrididae; genus Schistocerca; species Schistocerca serialis. Next base: position 424,472,540 of record NC_064641.1, read on the forward strand.
TATGTAAATATCACTGCAAAGATAATTGCACATTAAAACAGTTCAATAACTTCGGAATATAAAGCACACTACACTTTCTGATCAGTCGTTTTCGTTAGATCGTATATAGCGCGTGTTTCTGTTTAAGTTCGACAATCGTGAATATGTTTAACTAAAGGTCATGGTTTAATTTAAAAAAAATAGGGGAGACGGAAACGATCGCAGTTGTTTCCCACCTAAGTTTATTTGCATGTGGTTGGAATAGCACATACATCGTTGCCTTCAAATCGCTCGCAAGCATTAACTGTCAGTTCTATGCGCAATTCTCCCCACTAAGAGATTTTGCAGTTCAATTCCTTAAGAGTTGTAAAGAACCAGTGAACATGTGTTCACGTAATTATTCTCGCAATCGTCTCAGCATGGAGCGCCATGATAAAAAATCTCAACTATTTTCTGCAAGAGAAGAGCGAATTTCTTTTTCTGAAATTTTCCTGTATCACAACTGGTGGCCACGCGTTTTCTTTCTGGCCAACCAGAGCGTTCGTACTCGTTGCAACTCTACCCACTAGAGTTTCTGTACCCTTTCACAGGATTCATTTCTTTTGTTGGCAGAGATTAACTTCTGCTATGTAATAATGAGATAAACAGCTACTTTTCTCGTGGGGGTTTCACGCAGGTTGCCACTGTGAGTCACCAATGTTTTGAGTTGGATTTCTCTGAACGTTTGTCTGCCATCTCCAACCATGTTCCTGTAGAAAGGCTTTCTGAAGGGTAATCGTTAAAGGCAGGGGCAAGGGTGGCTTTTGCCAACGGCCTGTGCAGTGACTCCGGTGGATCATTATGTCTGATGGATGTCCTGCTGTGAAGGTTTTACCGAACATTGGAAGGTGTTGTTGTCATAACATTCTAACATTCTCCTTCCCTCATAACCTCTTCTCGTAGCTCAGATCTGGGAAGTTATTTGTGTGCAGTTGGTAGCATGATTATTAGTGGTTTATATTCATTAAATGTTAGTTTGTTTATTCAATTTGCATATCAATAAGATTCAAACAATTTCACATAATTATGTCACGTGACACATCGATTTAACAAGAATAATTGCAGGAATTCAATGTAAAGTGTGTTGTATGTCTGACACCTTAGATATCACCACCCTTCCATGATAATTTTTGTAGTAAGGTTAGACAATGTTTGAAGCATAGTCTAAGTTAGTCCAAAATTATACTTCTTCTCAAGCATTGAATGCTGGTCAGCCACTTGGTGTAGTCCTTTTTAACACAGTTAACATTGTTAAAATTTAATTGTCTCCCTTGAGTGAAGACTGTAATTTTTTCATTAATACTGATATCAATTTCTTTTCCTGATTTTTCTAAATGTGTTGTGTGCATTTTAAATTTTATGTCGAAGATGAGGAGCCTGTGACATCGAACTTTTAATGCAGTTTTCTTAACCACTTACAATTTAAATCAGGTCAAGAGTTAAATGACTTTATAGATAATTCAAAAATACAGTGTTTACATTCTGTTGTTTGTTTTACGAAAGTTATCTTTCTAAAACCTAAAATAAGCATCAAAATTATTCTGTAGAAAACTCTATACATGTAAAAATTTCAAAACTTCAATGCTTGTACACGCATATTATCCTAAAAAGAATTTATTCTAATAGACACGAGGTTTTTAAGAAATGTGGTATTCATAATTCATCATCATCATCAGTTATCTGCTATATTAGCAAGTCATTTGCCCCTCAATTTTCTGCAATCCATTGCTTCCTTCTTAAGGCTTCTGTATGTTGTACCGTCCATCATATCATCCAGTATCTGGAATCTCTTCCTTCCTTGCCTCCTTTTCCCTTCTACATAACCTTCTAAAACTGTCTTTATCAGTCCGTCATTCTTTCTTCATATATGTCCAATCTAATTTCTTTTTCTTCTCTTTATTACATCTAGTAACTGTCTTTTCTCTCCCACTCTTCTCAGTACCTCTTAATTTTTTACTCTGTCCATCCAACTTATTCTTTCCATCCTCCACCATGTCCAGATCTCAAAAGCCTCCAGCCTTTCTCTTTCTTCCTCATAGTCCATGTTTCAGCGCCATATAGAAGAACACTCCGTACAAGACATTTTATGAGTCTCTTCCTGAGTTCTATGTCCAGACCGCTGCAGAATATTCTCCTTTTTTGCCATTGCTATCCCAGTTTTAATTTCTGTGGTGCACTTCCAGTCAGTGTTTATCCTGCTTGCAAGGTACTTAAAATTTTGTACCTGTTCTAGTATTTCTCCATCCAGCATAAATTTTATTTCCTTATTTCCTGCTAGTGCCAATACTTTTGTTTTATTTGTGTTAATTTTAATTCCATATTTTTTCCGTTATTTTCAATGGTGTCCACCAAATCCTGTAATTCTTTTTCCCCTGTGGCTAGAAGGACCATGTCATCAGCAAACCTCAAACACCCTGCTCTTCTTCCTCCAATTTCTACGCCTTTGTCGTCTAATGAGCATTGGTCAATCATGTTTCCCAAGTAGAGGTTGAAAAGAGTAGGTGATAGACAGCATCCTTTTCTTGCTCCTTTTCCTAGTCCGATCCAGTTTGTACTTTCTCCTCTCACTTTAATTGAAACTTTTTGATTAAGATGTAATGAGTTTACAAGTCTTCTGGTATTCCAGTCCAATCTCTTTTCCCTCATTATAGTCGCCAGCTTGTCCCAAACCACATTATCAAATGCCTTATCTGGATCGATGAAGTGCATATATAGGTCTCCTCCTTTTTCAATAAACCTTTTTCCCAAGATTCGTAGGAGCCCTATTGCATCTCTGGTGCCCGTATTCCCCCTAAAGCCAAACTACTCCTCGCCAAGATTCTCCTCCTTAATTTTTCAAACCTTTTATTAATTATTCTTAACATCACTTTGGCTGCATGTGAAATGAGGCTGATTGTCCTGTGCTCGCTGCATTTCGTGGTTCCTTGTTTTTTCGGAAATGGAATCATTACTGTTGTCAGAAAGTCCTTAGGTCATTCACCACTGTCCTATATTTTATTATATAATCTCATTATTTCTCTTATCCCGTCTTGGTTCAAGCATTTTAATATTTCTCACAGTATCGTATCGGTACCTACCGCTTTGCCATTTTTTATTGCAGCTGTGGCAGAGATTACTTCTTCCATTATGATGGTTGGCCCTGTCTCGTCATCACTTACACTTTTGTGTGATTCAAGTTCCAGAGTTCCTGGTTTGCTATCTGTGTCATATAGCTCTTTTACATATTCTTCCCATCTCTGCAGGACATCGTCACGATCTTTGTACATACCTTCTCGTCTTTACTCAAATTTTCCATAGTATCACTTCCAGCTTTGTTTTGTTCCCATGTCATAGTCTTTACTCTGTTGTTTAGTAAGTCGTATCCTCCCTTCCTGTTAAGTTCTTCAATTTCATCACATTCGTCTTTTAGCCATATTTTTCCTAGCCTGCTCTGTTTCTCTTCGCAGTTCATTATTTAACCTTTGGAATATCTTTCTTTCATGTTCAGTGCTCTTGTTTTTTAGTTTTCTTCTCTCCTCCATCTTGGAAATCATTTCTTGTGTGATCCATGGTTGTTATGACCTTTTCCCTTTTACATATCCTATATTTTGCTGTCCTGCTTTAATGATTCCTTCTTTCAGCATATTCCAGTACTCGTAGGCATTATCAGGTGGTTCTTTGTCTCGTAATGTGTTTAGAGACTCCCAAGACAACATTTCTGTAATTTTCTCTTTGCTGGATCTTATCTTCTGTAGATTCCATTTCATCACCATGGTCGCCTTCTTCAGTTTTTTCAATCTTATTTCTATTTCTGCCATAAGTAAGTTGTGGTCGCTATTAATATCTGCACCTGGTAATGAGTACACCTTCTTGATTCCATTCCTGTAACTTTCTTCTACCAGTATAAAATCGATTTGGTTTCTGCATTTATCCCATGGTGACTTGATTTCCAAGTGTAGAGCTTCCTCTTGTGGTTCCTGAACCATGTGTTTGCAGCTATCAGCTGCCTTTCCCTGCAGAAGTCAATTAGCCATTCACCTCTATCATTTCTCTTTCCAAGACCATGACTGCCTACAATGTTTCCCTCTTTCCCTTTTCCCACAATGGCGTTCCAGTCTCCCATTACTATTTCCCAGCATTTTTTATTTTAGTCCATTATTTTCTCTATTACATTTTTTTTGCTCTACAATTTGGTCATCATGTTCTGAAGTTGGCACATACATCTGGACAATCAGCAAATCTTTTTGTGCTCCTTTCAGCCTTACACCAATAACCCGGTCATCTGCATATACATATGCCACACATTTAGCCAATTCCTTTGTCATAATCATTCCTACTCCATTCATTCATTTTACTTCTCCTCCTGAGTAGTACAACACATATTCATCTGACTGCAATTCTCCATGTCCATTCCATCTTACCTCAGCAACTCCTACGAGGTCCATATGATTCTTTTCCATCACTCTTTAAAGGTTTTCTAGTTTTTCTCCTTGTAGCAGAGTTATAACATTCCAGGTACCAATTCTCGTTCCGATTTTTGCCTCCTTTCAAGTTCCACCCCCCACGAGATCCGAATGGGGGACTATTTTACCTACGGACACTGACTTTACATGAGAGGAAGCCGTTTTTGTGCATAAAATGGAGACTGCATTATGCAGGGAAGATAATCTGCGGTGGTATTCCGTTACCTTCCGCAGTTTTGGAGGCCGCCTCTAACATGGGATACAGACGCCTTTTGCAGCCGCCCGCTCCGGGTCAGACGCTGCATGAGAAGTATAGGTTGAAAAATGAAAGCATTGATAATCACACGTGAATAAAATTTTAAAATATTACACCACAGACAGTAAAATAACTGTACAGAAATATTGCTTATATATAGGTTGTCTTTTTAACATATTATTCGAATTAACACTGTAAGTACATAAAACATTTCTTACAAAATGGTTCCTCCTGCATGACTCACGAAACGAAGATGATGGAAAGACTGATACACAGATTTTATTCAGTTCATATTTCACAAATAGATGTAAATTGCATCAAATTGATCACAATTGTTGTGCTATTTGAAGATTTTTCACTGTCTGACACTGATCTTTACCTAATTTCGCCCACTATTTTTACACGACACCTACGAAAGTTCTTGCTTGAAGTTCACAGCAAATTTGTTTGCACGAAGCTGAAGGACTTGTGTGAGATGTTTTTCGGCAAACCTTTGTGTCGAGAGCGTCATCCTTTGTCGAATTTTTCAACAGGATGTTGCGATGGTTTGGTGTGGCCCACATAATAATGTGGACGTTAGTGCGGAGTCTCATGGGTTATTGGCTTTAAAACGTGTATATTTTTTTCATCATGTTGCTGAAGGTATTTATAGTTTTTGTAACACTTCGAAGGCAACTAGTTTACAATGGATGGGTATTTGGAATGGTGTATCTTGAAATACTTTCGCCCAATTTCACTGTTTACCATCAGTCTTGGGAATCTTCATCTTCTGTTCTTCCAAACATCTTCTCTTGTTCAGACTTGAACTTTTATTTTTTGTGGGCAGGATGTAGGACATTATGCATTGTTAGTTGCTTTGATGTTTCTCACTTGTTCATGTTTCAGTCGCTGATTACGACGTGTGGTCCAGCATTGTTTGACTGACTTTCCTTCATCTCTGTAGTTGAATATGATATCGCAGTCTGTTGGCGACAGTGCGATTTTACACGGTAGTTTTTGCTAAACTGTGCCTTAGCCAAGGCGGGGTTTCGGCGAGGCGTTTTGTTTTTACCCCGTGTACTGGCTGCTGTTCCGTTTTTAATTTTTTTGCGGTCCAACGTTCCCTGCCATCCTCCCCACTCGCGTAGCGGCCAGAAGTGAATCGTCGCAAGGCCTGGACCCAGCGTCGATCTTATGCTGCTCATCCACCCTCCATGTAGCTTTTATAATTGCAGAAAGGTTGCTACCGCATTTAGCTACAAGGGTTGCCTTGATTAGAAATCGTCAATCATATTGTGCCCTTTCCGGCGACTCCGCATCGTAGAAAATCGTTGACCTCATCCATTCACGTCCCACATACATTTTCGGTAGTCGTCTGCCATTTCGTCGTGGGCATTTGCGGTACATTTGAGTAGAAAATACTTTTCTTATAATCTACCTTATGCCTAATATACATTTCTTAAGAAATTCTTTACGTGGTTCGGCGTTTTTTCACTGCGTTACAGTTCCAGTTTCTCTATCAGGTTTTATCTGTTCCTCGTATCTTAAGCTAATGAGACTCCCTATATTCGTTATGTGTGGTGTCGTGGTGTGGCATATTAGTGTCTCGAGCTATTAGATCGTGAATCATCAGTTTCGTCTTTGCAAATTTTACATATCATGTTAGTTGCCACATATAAAAATTTAAGGTACTTCTCATTTTTCTGTTTCTTCTTTTCCTCAGACTCTTGATGACGTCCAGTCTGAAACATTCTTGATGGCTTCATTGATACTATTGACTGATGCCTGTAAGTGATTATTCATCATACCTTTAGACATCGCTTACATGATGAAGCCCTAAACTTTTACCTTTCTTATTCTATGTCGGTTCGTTCTGCCTACACCATTTCGCTTGAGTGGTGGAACATCGTTCCTTAGCTCTGGAAGGCTCTTGCTCTTCCCCCTATGTGTGACACTCCACAGCCCTGGCTCAAAGAGAAATGTAGTGTTCTCAAAAGTAACGCTACAAGTCTATCACAGTTGGTCTTTATTTCAGAAAATCTGCACCTGTTGTAGTGTCCATCGTTAATTTTGGTATCATGACAAAATTTGCGTCAATCTTTTGACCTTAGCATGAAAGAGTAAACCTTGTTTGTTTATTAGCATCCGCAGCATGATTTTTGATAGGACTCTTCACTTTAATCTTCTTTGTTTTCAAGATCAGTAATTCTTCATTAGCATTGTATTGGTTAAATAAATTCTCTGAAATCGCGGTTACCCCTCCTCCGTTGTCTATGACTACATTAATTGGGATTTCTGTTACAACGGCCTTCACAACTGGTTGAATCTTGACCGGTTTGCTCTGTTCTTCCGCATCTCCCTGCATTAAAGCATCCTCTGCCGAAACATACGTGAGTCATTTCAAGATCTTCACCTGTGAGATCGAACCTTCTGTAGAATAAGCCTCCACCACTATCTCTGCTTCTTCTACAACTTCTTCTCCACATTTAACTTCGTCTTCCCTCAACTCAACTACATCTCCCTCTTCTTTCCTCGCCGAAACTCCCAAATAATAGCATGTAAATCCCCTTATTATACCTTCGTAACTTCCATCATTGTACACATTCGGACCTGCACCCAGTTGTAATTTATATTCAACTTCCGTCTACGGTGCATTATCCTCCTTGAGTTCGTTTTCTCTGGTCTTATCCTCAGATAATTCGGCAGTTCTAATTACTTGGGTCTCTACTCTCTTCTCCCATTGTACCTGTCTCTTGTAGATCATTTTCTTCGTCGGTATCCTCCCAGTTAATTTCTCCCCAGCGTTATGTTGTTGTTTTCTTGCCTTTACCTGATCTCTAATGTCCTGTTTCCTCATTTACTACCTGTCATGACAGAATGTTTATTTCTTTCGACCGTTCATTATCCTCTTGGAATCGTCACTCCGTAGTTTCAGTACTAAATAACTTTGTAATGTTAATTACTTTGCCTTTTAACTCGACTCCCATTACGTCTGCTTCATTTTGTTCCGGTAGTCCGTTTTTTGCGAAATCTTCCAAACTAATTCCTGTCCAACTTGATGTTTGCGATATCTCGACTTCTTTCGGTCCCTGCGGTTCCGTTCCTTCACTTTCACCTCTCGTGTCAAAGCGTTTATTTCTCTAGTTACGCTGCTCCTGCTTGCTTGGGTAGGGGCGCTGTTCTCCTTGGCTAGGGAGCTTTCTCGTCGATTCGAACGTTTATCGGGATTTGGTGGCCTTATGCCCACGTCTTCGTTCGGTCCTTTCTGTCTTTGCACCACTTGTCGATAAGGGTTTAGTTGCTAGAAATTTGTCGGCCTGTTTGTCCTCCAATACCCACTTCGATTACCATTATTCCCCCCGTAGCATTTATTGCCATTCCTGGGTGGATAACCGTTGCCATTTCTTGTCTCAAAATGGCTATGAGCACTATGGGACTTGACATCTGAGGTCATCAGTCCCCTAGAACTTGTAACTAATTAAACCTAACTAACGTAAGGACATCACACACAGCCATGCCCGAGGCAGGGTTCGAACCTGCGACCGTAGCGGTCGCGCGGTTCCAGACTGAAGCGCCTAGAACCGCACGGTCACAACGGTCAGCCTGCCATTTATTGTCCCGTAGCCACTACCGTTTCCATTGTCACCTCTCGGCGCAAAGTTATCACGCGGTTCGCAATAGCTGACATTCCTTCGTGAGGTTTCCAGCGCATTTTGCGGTCTTTAATTCACGTTTTCACGCAGGTTTCGCGTTTTTCTTGCCTCAGCTTCCGTGAATATGAATTCTCTCAGTATCCCTGTGAACTCTTCCACGTCACTGTCTCTGAGCCCAACCAATGACTGTTGGTGTTATAGTGGCAGCTTTATGGTACACAATTTAATCAGTTCTCCATCGCTGTGTGCCACATCAAAACATTGACGATTCTTTGCCATTGCTTCGAAAATTTTTACAAGGCTTTCCTCTCCTGAATTCTCGAAGTATAGGTTTTGTGTATTTTGCGGTTCACTCCACCAACAGCGTGAGAGAAACTTATCTATGATATATTCATGTGATCGACATGTAGATGCTACGTTTTGCCTCGTTCTGCTACTGTTTCTAACATATGGGCACATATAAAGGCTATCTGGTGCACTAATGTCCAATGTTCTGACAGCCCTGCTCTACATTGAACAATGAAGGTTCGTAGATGCAGTGAATTCCCTTCACAAAAATGCTGAAACTTTCATTCAGTGAGGAAATTATTGTTGTCGTACCTCGTCACGGTACCACACTAAATTCGAGAATCCTCGCTGCCTCTGTTTCCGATCATTTCACGTGTCAGTCTTTCAGGTTGTGGTAAATCCATTGGATATATCCCACTAACTTTCGCCTAGTCTTGCGTGATATAGTTGTGACGGAACGCAATGACTTTCTTCCATCGGCTCTGCACGAGTGGCGGTATGCATTACGCTATAATCTTCGTGCCCTTGCACTTCCCTGTCATTTACTGGCTCGGTGTCTTGCCTGGCTAATCTTGCCGCATTATCATGTGGTCCAGATTGTTCCGAAAAGTATGCCGGGAGTACCCGATGTCTTCGTGGTGTCGTCTGCTCTTCGTAAGTTCCGACACGTGCCTGTGGTATTGCGGGTGGTCGGCTGTCACGTAGCTCCTTCTCCGCCTGTGATTGGAATTGTATTTGCGTGAAATCCTTTTTTATTCCTTGTGAAACCTCTTGCCTTTGTGGTGGCCTTAGTGACTCGAAAGTTTTTACGGATTGAGAGCTTGTATGGTCTTGATCACTTCGCTTTTGCACAGTTCGAAACAGTTCTTCTCTAAGCTTATCGAATTGATTCTTCGTTTTCGCTTCTATTCTCACAATGCCAGTATCGTACCTCTTGAGAACCGATTTCGTGATGTGTTTTTGCAACACACTATCTTTAACTACTTGTCGTGCTGTGCTCGCTGCTTGGCGTGTAATGCCATTAACTTATTTGGTTATCTTTTCAATTTCATCAAGAGTATTATCACGTAATGTTTTGATTCGGTCTATGAGTCGTCACGCAGTATTTGCAAGTCCACTTGGATCTTGTCATATCTGTTCTTCATTGAGTCTGGCGTATTATAAAGTTTTTGATCCCATCTTGGGATTCTTTTGCCTCTTCCTCTATGGGACCTAACTGCTGTTTGAACTCACGCAGTTGTTTCACTGTTCCCGCGCTCTGCTCACGAGTCTGTCGTTTTCTCTCTGGTTTGTATCGTTATGGTGCTCGTTAATTGCTTTATAACTTCGACAAGTTAACGAGTCGTACTACCTTATTTTCATACGCGCTTCATTCTGCATTTACATTCTCGTGTCTGTCCGTAACCGACAGCAGGTGAACCGTGTGCTGACACGTTTCGACTTGTATTGCCTGTATTCGATTGTGAGGGAGATATACATTACATGTACTATGGGTTCTACGTATTTAAGACTTTCCCCATTTCCTTGCAACTCTGCAATATGTTGGTCGCCCTTTACGGCGCCTTGTTGCTCGGTATTTACGTACTGGTGCACCCCCTGATCTATTTCTCGCGGCATTGTTTCGCCTGTTGTTCTGCCCTGTGGTTCCCATACGTTATCTTGCCGGGTGTCTACCTCTATTCGGTCAAGATCTCGATCTGCATTGCTAATCTCCCTGATTCCCATGTTTGTAATTTTAACTGATGCGGCCTGCTTCGCGTAATCATGGGATCACATGTCCTTACTAGCTTCATCAAATTACTTGCTTCGCCCTTTCTGTACTGTTCCTAATTTCCTTGACACAATAAAAAGACAAAATGGCCGTCAGTTACCAGTTGGGACAGAACCAACTTATCAACGCTGTCAGCCACCTGTGTGCCTACAAGAAAACTTAAGACTAACAGTAGTGTTACTACTACGGGGATACTGTCTGTCATTCCATTGCACGTCTCTGTCTCCCTACTGACTCGTCAGTAGCCATTTATATTTACCATTGGTTGGTACAACATAAAAATTTAGTACGAACATTTTTAAGAGGATATTTTTCTGCCCTACTAAATACATATGGTAGAGCACCTTCCATGATATTTTACCATCCTTACAGGGTCACCATTATCTAACATGTGTGTGTCTGGTTCTGATCTACCTTCCTACCACAGTTGAGCAAGGACGCTCTGTGAATATTTTAGGAATTTGTGTCGAACCTACGGCCTAAAAGGTAGGAAGATTCCAGCTCACCATGCAGATTTCAGAAGAGAGAAACAATACCGACAATGACGTAATCAGACAATGATATCAATGTCGATTCCACTACACTCCCTGAAAAGGAATTGTTATAGCTAACAGACATTAGTTTACGGATCCAGGCGTAACTATATGCTGGCAGAAAAAAAATGCAAGTCTTAGATTTTTGTTACTAAGGTTTATATTTTCCTCCAAGTATGACTTTATGACATATCAGTTATAATTCTAATATGTACAGGATGGTAAAATATTGATATTGGGTCTTCACAACTGTAAAGCGAAATTCATAACTATTCTAAGGTTCTTTAATAGTAAGATGGTTGATAAACATGTCTGGGGTCAATAAAATACGAACAAATTAAAAACAGTTGAGGCCACAGATATCAATTAAGCTAACAGCGCACAAGGAAAATATCTAGAATTGCTTTGGGTCTGTGTAGGGTGCGTAAATATCACTGCAAAGATAGCTGCACAATTAAAACTGTTCAGTATCTACATCTACATCTACATTCATACTCCGCAAGCCACCTGACGGTGTGTGGCGGGGGGTACCCTGAGTACCTCTATCGGTTCTCCCTTCTATTCCAGTCTCGTATTGTTCGTGGAAAGAAGGATTGTCGGCATGCTTCTGTGTGGGCTCTAACCTCTCTGTTTTATCCTCATGGTGTCTTCTCGAGATATACGTAGGATGGAGCAATATACTGCTTGACTCTTCGGTGAAGGTATGTTCTCGAAACAAAAGCCCGTACCTAGCTACTGAGCGTCTCTCCTGTAGAGTCTTCTAATGGAGTTTATCTATCATCTCCGTAACGCTTTCGCGATTACTACATGATCCTGTAACGAAGCGTGCTGCTCTCCGTTGGATCTTCTCTATTTCTTCTATCAACCCTATCTGGCATGGATCTCACACTGCCGAGCAGTATTCAAGAAGTGGGCGAACAAGTGTACTGTAATCTACTTCCTTTGATTTCGGATTGCATTTCCTTAGGATTCTTCCAATGAATCTCAGTCTGGCATCTGCTTTACCGACGATCAACTTTATATGATTATTCCATTTTGAATCACTCCGAATGCATACTCCCAGATAATTTATGGAATTAACTGCTTGCAGTTGCTGACCTGCTATTTTGTAGCTAAATGATAAGGGATCTATCTTTCTATGTATTCGCAGCACATTACACTTGTCTACATTGAGATTCAATTGCCATTCCCTGCACCATGTGTCAATTCGCTGCAGATCCTCCTGCATTTCAGTACAATTTTCCATTGTTACAACCTCTCGATACACCACAGCATCATCTGCAAAAAGCCTCAGTGAACTTCCGATATCATCCTCAAGGTCATTTATGTATATTGTGAATAGCAACGGTCCTATGACACTCCCCTGCGGCACACCTGAAATCACTCTAACTTCGGAAGACTTCTCTCCATTGAGAATGACATGCTGCGTTCTGTTATCTAGGAACTCTTCAATCCAATCACACAATTGGTCTGATAGTCCATATGCTCTTACTTTGTTCATTAAACGACTGTGGGGAACTGAATCGAAGGCCTTGCGGAAGTCAAGAAACACGGCATCTAACTGTGAACCCGTATCTATGGCCCTCTGAGTCTCGTGGACGAATAGCGTGAGCTGGGTTTCACACGACCGTCTTTTTCAAAACCCATGTTGATTCCTACAGAGTAGATTTCTAGTCTCCAAAAAAGTCATTATACTCGAACATAATACGTGTTCCAAAATTCTACAACAGATCGACGTTAGAGATATAGGTCTATAGTTCTGCACATCTGTTCGACCTCCCTTCTTGAAAACGGGGATGACCTGTGCCCTTTTCCAATCCGTTGGAACGCTACGCTCTTCTAGAGACCTACGGTACACCGCTGCAAGAAGGGAGGTAACTTCAGAGTATAAAGCACTCTACAGTGGCTGATGAATCCTTTTCGTTAGATCGGATACATATGTGTAACTACAGGTCATGCTTGAATGTACAATAAAAAAAAGAGAGAGAGGAGCGGAGGCGACCGCAGTTCTGACATAGGAAGCTCCCCATCGCCCCCCCCCCCCCCCCTCAGATTTAGTTATAAGTTGGCACAGTGGATAGGCCTTGAAAACTGAACACAGATCAATCGAGACAACAGGAAGAAGCTGTGTGGAACTATGAAAATATAAACAAAATATACAAACTGAGTAGTCCATGCGCAAGATAGGTAACATCAAGGATAGTATGAACTCAGGAGCGCCATGGTCTCGTGGTTAGGGTGAGCAGCTACGGAACGAAAGGTCCTTGGTTCAGGTCTTACCTCAAGTGAAAAGTTTAATTTTTTATTTTCAGACAATTATTATCTGCCCGTCCATCAGTCCGATGCGAGGTAACTGCGCCCTAGTATGGGCTCGCTACACCTAAACAAACATCGAAACACACGACTTCAGTCGACTACAGCGCACGGAAGAGAGAGTATTCATGCTAACGAGGTTCCCAGGCTGGCAGTTGACTGTTCGCTACTTTGGACGAGAGTGCATTAAATACGTGAGATGTATTCCGTGAGCAATATGAATCCAGTAAATACAGCTCGCACTTCAATAACAAGGTCAATGAATATTTTCCGAACTGTAAGTAATCGCACGGTTTTGCGGTGCGGTCGAAAAACACAGACACTAAACTTATTACAGTGAACAGAGACTCAATGAACGAACGAACAGATCATAACTTTGCGAAAATAAAGAAAGTAAACTTTTCACTCGAGGGGAGACTTGAACCAAGGACCTCTCATTCCACAGCTGCTCACGCTAACCACGGGGCTCCTGAGCTCATATTAACCTTGATGTTGCCTACCTTTCCCAGGGAGAACTCAGTTTGTATATTTTGCTTATTTTTTTCATAGTTCCACACAACTTCTTACTGTTTTCTCGATTGATCTGTGTTCAGTTTTTCAAGGCCTATCTACTGTGCCAACTTATAACTAAATCTGAGGGGGGTGCGGTGGGGAGGTTTCCTTGTGAGTGGAAATTGAATATCACCTGCTGGCGTAGCGTGAGCCCACGTGTTTGCCTTTCGTCGGCGGTGGCAGTGGTTGCCGTTGGCGCGAGCTGTGAACCTGAGAAACTATTCTAGTCTTTCTCGGCTGTTGAACACCAGTATGATACACTTCCAACATCTTCGAAGAAGCCGAGACTCCTAGTTGTTCCCTAGCTAATTTTATTGGCATCGTACACGCAATGTGGTTGGAATAGCGTCTACTTCGTTGACCTCAAATTGCTCGCAAGCGTTAACTGTCTGTGCTGGGCGCAATTCTCCATACTAGGAGACTTTACAGTTCAACTCCTTAAGAGTTGTAACGAGTCAGTGAGCAAGTGTTCACATAATTACTCTCGGAACCGTCTCAGCATGGAGCGAGTCGCCTTGCTCAAACACTCGACGATTTTCTGCAAGAGAAGAGCTAATTTTGCTCTGTGAAATTTTCCTATGTCAAAGCTGGTGGCCACGTAGTTTCTTGCTGACCAACCAGGGCGTTTGTACTGGTTATAACTCCACCCACTAGAGTTTATATAGCCTATCACGGGCTTAGTTTCTTTTTTAGAGCAGGATTTAACTTCTGCTGCGTAATAATGAGATAAACAGCTTCTTTCCACGTGGCTTTTTACGCAGGTAAGCGCAGCGAGTCCCCAGTATTTCGAGTCGGATTTTTAAGGACGTTTATTTGCCATCTCGAGCCGTGTTCCTGTAGAATGGCTATCTGAAGGGTCATCGTTAAAAGCAAGGACAAGGGCGGCTATGGCCGACATTCTGTGCAGCGACTCTAGCGTCTCGTTGTGTCCACTGGATGTCCTACTGTGAAGGTCTTAACTGAACGCGGGACTGGCGTTGCTATCATAAAATTCTCCTTCTCACAGAACTGAGAGCCATAGCTCTGGTCTGGGAAATTACTAGTGTGACATATCGGTTTATCCGGAATTGTTTCAGGAACTGAATGTAAGGTGTGTGATTTGTCTGACAGCATGGAATAAAATATTCACGATTTTTCTGTCTATTGATTGCTAGATCCCTGCACAGAAAACGGATTGATTTCAAAATTTTTGTGCAGAAAATTTACAAGGTTACAAATTGTACTTTCATTGCTGAAGCCATTTGCTGTTTTGACTATAACGACAGTTTTCTGAGCATGAAGCTTCTAGAGCCAGAACATATTGAGATTGTTTTCGAGCCATTACAGAGCATGTGTGCAAGGACTGCTCCCACTGATGAACTTATTGCTTTGTGGGTTGAATATTAGGTGTAGCATATTTATTTGTGTATTTGCGTGTAAATTTAAGATTCAGTCAAAAGGGAATCCAAAAACGAGTGTTCCCCTTCAGTAAACCTTCCTATGCCGATTGATGAAATGCCAAAGAAAATAGCAAATTTAATATTAACTACGCAGACTGTTTCGACCACCCAGGACCAAACTCAAATCAAATTATTACGAAAAATTAATGAAATATTTCGTGTTTAGGAATAAATTTCCGAATCGCTAGAAGATACTTCTCGTGTACAGGAAGAGTCTTCCCACGTACTAGGGCAGTTATCAGTTGAGACAGAGAATAGAGAGACGTCATCTCTCAACCATATGGTCCCCACCGATTATCCATGTAAGCATATATGGCTTAGTGGCATACAGAAAAAGACAAACAGATAACAGAGATCATCAAACAAAGATTTTCCCATTGAGAAACAGAATCACAAGCAAAAAGCAGAAAACCCCTCTCGGCATACAAAAGTGAAACAAATAGAAAATGTTGGAAAAAATATAGCCAAGTTGTTTGATTCTTTTGAGACAGGGGTGATATTCAAGTTTAGAAACCATAACAAAGGATTCAAATTTGTAAAATATTTCGTCACACGTAAAATCAAAGAGTAGCGTGAATCTACAATTAAAGAGATACCTACAGTTGAACAAGATATAAACTAGGTAAATCAAGCTATAGAAAGTGATAGTTTCTCTGATATTTCTGACCTAAATGTTGATAGTCCTAATTGCTATTTTGTATGGCAAGATGTACCAAGCTCCCAAGCTCAGGCTAGTGTTGTTAGAAACAATGAAGCAATTTGTGCATTGGGTCTCACTCCTCTAATCGCATAAACGACAAAGGAATAAAACGTTATGAGACACTGCCAATGTAAGATGTTCCAACTGGCAAGAAAAATGCCCAACACTTTGATTTAGGGAGAGAGAGGCATGGACAAACAAATTTGTGACTATTTTCATACAGGATAATGCAACTCTCGGGAGGCAGAAGTTGCTGACACGCATTCCACTTACGAAGACTTTCACAAGCCAATCATGTCCAGATATTGGTCTAACGGTAAAGACATTTTTTAAAATGAACTCCTCAGAAGCGCCAAGATAGCCTAAGATGTAGAGGAGAGTTGTCCAGAAAGTATTACACCTCATTTTTCTCACAGCCGAAAACAATGCTACGAATGCGAAACGTTACGTATGTATAATTGGAAGTCTCCTGTGTGAGTGTGCAAGGTTTCCGTCACTTCCGACAGATCGCATAGATGCAGGACATCTTCAGAAGGTCGTCTGTAGGTAATGTTCGTTACAAGTAACGTGCCGTCATTGAATATCTCACTGCAGAGAAAGAAACTGTGGGAAATATTCATACAAGCTTGTGCAAAGTCTACGGAGCATCTGCTGTCGACAGAAGTGCAGTTAGTCGCTGGGCACGTAGGGTGAAGTCATCAGAAAGCGGTTCGGCGCAGCTCCACGATATGCAGAGGTCGGGGAGACCATCGGTGGCTGTCACAGCTGATATGTTGCAGCGAGTTGATGTTGGCCTTCGCGAGGACAGACACTTTACGACTCGGCAGTTGGCGCTGCATCTGTCAATCAGCAAAGGAAGTGTGGATGCAATTATTCGCACTCTTGGATATTCAAAAGTGTATGAAAGATGGGTCCCATGATGTCTAACGCACAGACAAAGACATTTGTCTTGATTTGCTGATACGCTTTGAAGCTGTCCCCGATTGTGACAGGAGATGAAACCTGGGTTCACCGTTTTGAGCCCAAAACAAAACGACATCAAAACGACATTTGATGGAATGGTGCCAATTCCACTCCCCCTCCCCGCACACACTTGGACTCTGAAAGTGTAATTCTCATCGATGTGATGCCAAGAGGTGGTACCATTAATTCAGAAGCATATGTCAAGACAGTAACAGAACACTAGACGCGTCTCTGGTGACTTTTTTAGCCGGCCGGAGTGGCCGAGCGCTCCCAGGCACTACAGTCTGGAACCGCGCGACCGCTACGGTCGCAGGTTCGAACCCTGCCTCGGGCATGGATGTTGGTGATGTCCTTAGGTTAGTTAGGTTTAAGTAGTTCTA
Organism: Schistocerca serialis cubense; assembly: GCF_023864345.2. Classification (NCBI taxonomy): domain Eukaryota; kingdom Metazoa; phylum Arthropoda; class Insecta; order Orthoptera; family Acrididae; genus Schistocerca; species Schistocerca serialis. The sequence goes on from NC_064641.1 coordinate 424,489,827, forward strand.
AAGTTCTAGGGGACTGATGACCTCAGCAGTTAAGTCCCATAGTGCTCAGAGCCATTTGCACCATTTGAACTTCGGCGCCACAGCAACCCAGGAGCGGTTTTGCTGCAACACGGTAACGCTCGGCTCCACACAAGTGTGAGGACTGCTGAACACATCGGAAAATAGGGTTGTATAGTGTAACCCCAACAATCCTACAACCCTGACTTAGCGTCCTCGGACTTGTTTGGCCATTAAAGGATGCCATTCGTGCAAGACATTTTGAGGATGATGAGGAGGTGATTCACACAGTGAAGCACTGGCTTCGTCACCAGGACAAGAATTGGTACCGACAGGGCATACACGCCTTTGTTTCGCGCTGGAGAAAGGCCGTTGAATGGGATGTAGATTACGGGGCCAAAAACGTGTGTGTACATGAAATACCATTCTCATTATGTTCAATGAAGAATTGTTGAAGAGAAACAGTCGGTGCATTCCTTTTTCAGCAACTTTCTTATTTATAAATTGAAGTATATACACTCCTGGAAATTGAAATAAGAACACCGTGAATTCATTGTCCCAGGAAGGGGAAACTTTATTGACGCATTCCTGGGGTCAGATACATCACATGATCACACTGACAGAACCACAGGCACATAGTCACAGGCAACAGAGCATGCACAATGTCGGCACTAGTACAGTGTATATCCACCTTTCGCAGCAATGCAGGCTGCTATTCTCCCATGGAGACGATCGTAGAGATGCTGGATGTAGTCCTGTGGAACGGCTTGCCATGCCATTTCCACCTGGCGCCTCAGTTGGACCAGCGTTCGTGCTGGACGTGCAGACCGCGTGAGACGACGCTTCATCCAGTCCCAAACATGCTCAATGGGGGACAGATCCGGAGATCTTGCTGGCCAGGGTAGTTGACTTACACCTTCTAGAGCACGTTGGGTGGCGCGGGATACATGCGGACGTGCATTGTCCTGTTGGAACAGCAAGTTCCCTTGCCGGTCTAGGAATGGTAGAACGATGGGTTCGATGACGGTTTGGATGTACCGTGCACTATTCAGTGTCCCCTCGACGATCGCCAGTGGTGTACGGCCAGTGTAGGAGATCGCTCCCCACACCATGATGCCGGGTGTTGGCCCTGTGTGCCTCGGTCGTATGCAGTCCTGATTGTGGCGCTCACCTGCACGGCGCCAAACACGCATACGACCATCATTGGCACCAAGGCAGAAGCGACTCTCATCGCTGAAGACGATACGTCTCCATTCGTCCCTCCATTCACGCCTGTCGCGACACCACTGGAGGCGGGCTGCACGATGTTGGGGCGTGAGCGGAAGACGGCCTAACGGTGTGCGGGACCGTAGCCCAGCTTCATGGAGACGGTTGCGAATGGTCCTCGCCGATACCCCAGGAGCAACAGTGTCCCTAATTTGCTGGGAAGTGGCGGTGCGGTCCCCTACGGCACTGCGTAGGATCCTACGGTCTTGGCGTGCATCCGTGCGTCGCTGCGGTCCGGTCGCAGGTCGACGGGCACGTGCACCTTCCGCCGACCACTGGCGACAACATCGATGTACTGTGGAGACCTCACGCCCCACGTGTTGAGCAATTCGGCGGTACGTCCACCCGGCCTCCCGCATGCCCACTATACGCCCTCGCTCAAAGTCCGTCAACTGCACATACGGTTCACGTCCACGCTGTTGCGGCATGCTACCAGTGTTAAAGACTGCGATGGAGCTCCGTATGCCACGGCAAACTGGCTGACACTGACGGCGGCGGTGCACAAATGCTGCGCAGCTAGCGCCATTCGACGGCCAACACCGGGGTTCCTGGTGTGTCCGCTGTGCCGTGCGTGTGATCATTGCTTGTACAGCCCTCTCGCAGTATCCGGAGCAAGTATGGTGGGTCTGACACACCGGTGTCAATGTGTTCTTTTTTCCATTTCTAGGAGTGTATATGTATTTTCATCTAGAGAGCAAAGCTGCATATTCAAATCAGCGAGACATTAACACGCCAGATGAAGATCTGGAAGTCTTCTGATCTGTGACAGATAACATAGATAGAATTCTTAAAAACATTAGAGGTGCACGTACTTCACGTTCTCTTCAGCGCGACGATGCCAACAGCTATATCACCACAACAATCTGAGCGCTTTGAAAACTGCTAACATCAAGGGGAGAGGCATGGATCATACAATTGCTCTAGGTCACAGAGCCACAGCCCATGGTACGAGAGGTATGATGACCAGAATGAAAACTGTTGTCACGATAACAGATGTGATCGTAATGTGAATTGTCAGTCCAACTGTGGATGGCAGGATCGACAGCATGAGGGGTGTCAACTCTGGTCCACAAGTTGAGAGCATGGAGTGAGCATAACTGAAGTTCACTCTGATCCTCACCAAAATAAGTCGTCAAACTAAATGAGACCGAAAGAGACCCTGCTGGCCAGGTCTTAGAGAGCAGTTGTGGTGTGCAGTATCAAATGCGTTTGATCGGATATAGTGATTAGATGAGCTTTTAAGGTTGCGAGAAGCACACTGAATATAATAAGCACGCAGAATGCAATGTGCACAGTTTACCAGTGACGCTAATACCTGAAACCACAGTCTTTCTTAGTGACACCATTCCTTGTAAGAGGATTCAGGATTTTGGGGGCATTTAACCCCAAATCTAAACCCATTATGAATCAGGTATTACTGCAAATTAAACTGAGGGGATCATTGGTTTCATGTGGTCTGAGCGTTGCATGTATAGCAAGCATTGATATTTTAACAAGAAGGATGATATGATCAGCGTCTCAGCTGGAAAGTTAATTATGGATGTAGGCGGTCATGATATTATAATAGATTTAATTACTGCCATATAGAGCTGTGGAAAGATTTGCCAGGGAGTGACGGCTAGAATGTGAGACGAACGATCTTGGCTAGCTATACAAAGATAACTTGGCCAAAAATATACTTTGTGTCATTTGTGAGAAAGTGCATAACACTGACTGTCTTCATGCTTCACACGAAAATGAATTAAAGTACCAAATGACTATGTTGCTTTTTTTGAGGAACGTCCAGGCATCAGCTGGCAGCACGAGAGTAAACTTGAAGTGTACCCACATAATATCTTCTGCCATAAATCCTACAGTGTTCATTTGACTAAGTGCCTAGTGATCACAAACGAAATTCGACGACTGCTTGACAGAGGAACTACCGAAAACTATAAATGTCTATGCTGCAGTCCTCTGATAGATATGTCTAAACAAGCAGGGGCAATGCTTATCAACGGAATGTTGATTCCAGAATGAACCCGGTCAGAGAAACTAGAGGAGGAACTTCAGGGTTTTCATGGTGTGAAGTTTCCGTCACCAGTTCAACAAAATGCGTCAAACTGGCAAATTCCACTGGCCACAGAATCAAGCAAGTATACAACGTTTATCTTTACTAATAGGAGTACCAGCTCTGAGTTATACCTTTTGATTTAAATACGACCTCTGTAGTATTCAACTCCTCTCTCGATGTCAAAACAGGACCTGAACTACTTGGGAGAGTACATTTATTCCAAACGGTCTGTTAATAGCACTCTCTCTGGACCTATCACATGGGTGAATGTCAAGAAGTGTTACAGAAGTCTATGGATGCTGGAGTGACAGCGAACCGCCAGAAATCAATGGTATCAATGGTCAAATAATACCCCACACAGAATCGAAGATTACTGAGTTAAGTGCTGTAGATAGTTTTCCTGATCCACAGTCTAGAAAGCGCACAAAATGGTAACTTGGACAAGAATCAACCTACCATTATTATGTGGTGTATCAGTTGGTGTGCAGTGAAGCACTTTCGTCACTGCTAAGAAAGCATGCACAGTGGTAGTGGTCGAGTGAGTGGAGGCACGACTTTGAAAAACTGAAAAAGTGCTTTGCAGTGACAAGGTATTACATCATCCTGACATGACTCAAATTATTTCTTCTCAACTAATGCACTGAATATTGGTCTGGGTATGCGTCTGTACTAAATATTCTCAGCCAATGGTAAGCAAACCATGTGTGCTAAGGTTTGGACACAGGATTTTCACATGCTGTGAGAGGTCCCACTCCGCTTCAGAACTAGAAGCTCTGGCTGTAGTGTGGGCCTTCAAAAGATTTCATTGATACAAGTAACGCCATCATAGTAACACATATTATGATCACCAAGCACTCAGATTTAGAATAACTTCTAAACCGGTGCATGCTAGGTCAGAAAGATGGTCGCTGGCCTTGAGGTAGAATAGTTTCAATGTCGTACATGTTAGGAACCTGTATAGCTGACCTAAAAGATTGAGTGATATCCCCACGGTTAATAACAACTTATACCAAATGAGAGAACAGACGAACAGAGGGTATTCCTGAATGTATAAAGAAACATGGCATGGATACGGGCTACTGACCAAAACTGGCTAAGAGTGAAACAAATTTTGGTGTAGAATCCACCTGCAAGTCTAAGAACTCATTATAAGGTGCACAGTGTGTTTTTGTACAGGAAAATCCTCAGTTGGTTAGTGCATGCGTATACCAGTTAAGACAGAAGATAGACTCATTTAGTATACTCATTACCAATGAGGTAATTTTGGGGTGATTAAATTTGATAAGAAAACTGGGGATTACCGCTATTATAGTAACTTGAGGGAAAGGTGGAGTACGAACTGAAAATTTGTCTGTTTTTCCAGAAGAAAAACCTTTGAATGTTTGTAGGAAGGGTGAGTTACATCCCATTTTATCTACAAAATCAGTTAGTAGCCTTAGATGCCTCTAGAGCACTGCCCAGGTGTAGGGCTGTAGTAATGTGTCGTAATGTTTGTTTCCCAAATCTATTATGTCTACTCAGAGAACGAGTACTTTCATACAACATTACTGCGGCCACTGAGGCAGTCATCAGAAAAATACAAAATCGTTACACATCTACGTTTGGGCAACCTTAAGCAGTTTTCAGAAAAAGAAGTAACTTCACCACCAACATACGGAGGACTTTCCTCAACACAGTAGCATTAGGTCGATCCTGATCCCTAGATACCATTCTGAAGCAAATCGAGCTAAGAGAGTGTTTAGGAAATAGCCGATTCATTCGAACATACAGTCACCTAAAGCATAGCGCATGGTGCGAGTACCCAGGAAAATTTCAAGAGATAACAAACAGTCTACGCAACTCACCCATAAACTGCACTCCGAATCGGTTAATGGTTGACTAGCCACAGAACAAAGAGTAAACTAGCCTATAAGAAAACTACTACGTACCAAAACAGTGTAGGATTAGTAAATTAGTTAAGCTGTCATTATACTTACATATCTAGAATTTAAGAAGTATTCTGGCAGTAAGATAATAAAGATTCGTACCTATCAATTAGGTGACAAAGTTGTAATAAAGTGTCATCCCAAGTCAGCTGTACTGTCAAAATGGAACACAAACTGGGAGTTACTGTATTCTGGGCCTGATGTGGTAGCCAGACTATCATATTCTGTCACTTATCTGCTAGTTAATCCTGGGATTGTCTGAACGGGCTACATCCCTACAAAAATCTAAAGAAATTTTACCGATGAGATGTGAGGAATTAGGAGCTGTATGTACTTAGAACTATGTATATAGCTGACAGAGTTGATTTTTGTGTATTGTATTTGATCAATATATATACTAATTTTAGACATATTGTTATAGGTGACATTCTGATTACTATGTGAATAGTGCAGTCACAATCAAATGAGAGTAAATGTTAGGCATTCTGATGCGCTTCACCTGATTTCATTGCTAATCTATTAGAAGAAGCTGATATTTATGTCTGTATTTTGGGAACTCTATTCGAGATTGCTTAAAAAATTTCAGCTAAATCAGTGGAATACGGTATATGAACACCCTCCTGTTTTAAATGCAATAAATTATTCCTGAGCTATGATACGTTACTGTTCAGTAACGTATTTCTAGGGGTTCAGTGCGTTGATAGAGCGAAAAAATTGTGTGTCTTTGCTGTGACCCATGTCATATGCAACATACACTCTCAGGTCAGAAAAGAAAAAAGAAGACGATGCACCACGAGGTATTTATCTGAATGGGACGGAAATCGGTAAAATAGATGTGCATGTAGAAACAAATGAAAGCAATTTAAGAAAAATGGATGATTTATTTAAGGGGAAGAGCTTCACAAATTGAGAAAATCAATAATGTGTTGGTCCACCTCAGGCCCTCATGCCAGCACTTATTCGACTTTGAGCTGATACATTGAGTTATTGGGTGTCCTCCTGGGAAACATCGTGCCAAAATAGTGAAAGGATTTATAATAGTCCTAGAAATGTATTAGTTAATTTTAATGATAAATTAAAGGTAACACAACGTTGTCTGGGGCGCCTCCACACACGTTTTCGGCCTGGAATGTCATTGATAGGAGTATAAATGTCTTCACCGAAAAGTCCCGCCTCTAATGGAGACGTTATGACCACGGAAGACGTGTCTGGAGGCGCCCTGGACAGCAGTGGGTTGCGATTCTGACTGTCGCCTAGTATGAGGTCACACAGGACTAATAATGTTAGGTGCGATTTATGGCCATTGCAGGAGCCTTTGGTCGTCATACGCTGCACCCTTACAACACTACGGTTTGTTGACAGTGATCTAAACCCCATTTTATTGCCCTTCATGGCTAGCTATCCAGGACTTACATTTCAGCAAGACAATGCCTGCCCACACATGCTTTGAGGTTTTCTGTTTTTCTTCATGGTTGGCAATCCCTACCTTGGCCAACAAGGCAGCCGTATCTGTCTCCAATAGAAAACGTTTGGAGCATTTTGGTCAGGGCCCTTCAACCAGTTCGTGTTTCTGACGATCTAACGCGCCAGTGGGACTGAATTTGGCACGATATCTCTCAGAAAGACATTCAACACGTTACTCAGCCAATGCCTAGCCGAATAACTCCTTGTGTAGGGGTCAGTACTAGACTAATTCTTGACTTGACCATTTCGTGTAGGTCTTTCTCTTGAATAAATCCAATTCTACTGAAATTGTACTCATTTGTCAGTCTGTAAGTGTACATCACATCTATTGGTTTCAGTCCCATTCGGATAATTCCATTGTTGTGTGTCATCTTCTTTTTTTGTCTAAGATGGAGCAGCAGCAGATTTCATGTAATTATTTACATATATTTACAGAGAGGTGCTGGCATTTCACTCAACTGATTATTCGAATTTTGCGGTGTTTTATTGTTTAGCCATATAAAGTCTAGTAAATGTATGACAGTCAGTTGCCAAAAACTTGTTTGGTGCATGTCTAGGTTTCAAGGAATGTGTGACTATCATCGATGTTAAAAACATGTAAGAATACGTCACAACAAGACACAGGCATCAATCAAACCATGTTATGGTTTTAGAAGCTTTGTACAGAGTGAATGATGAGGTAACGTACAGTGGAGATGCTTGTCAAATCATCACTGTTGCTTTTGTATACGAACAGCCCCTACTACACTATCCATATCAGTGTTTGAGCTCACACTGAGGACGCTGTTTACGATTGTAACACACCTGACCTCAGTGTACATCCAATGGTGTGCAGATACTACTAGAGAGACTTTATCATGACATTAGAATTTTTAAAGGAACACACGATTCTGCCATCGTGTTTTCTTACGAAAGTTGTACATAGTAATTCCAGTGGTGCAGTGTCACTGAGTCACTCGAACGAACAATGATAAATGTGAGCAATGTACACAATGAACTAAGGTGACTATTAAATCTGGCCATCATTGCCAGATGTTTGAATTCAGCGAGACAGCAGCACAAACCCCAGGTTCCCGTGTGGGAAGTACATGGACTATTAACGTGAAGTGATGGAGCGAGAGACTACGGACGCTGTGACAGCGCCGTAGCGCTAAGGTAGCTGGAACGCAATCTGCGTGGTATTCACCACAGACAACTGAGTGAGTTAGCGTTGCATTCCGCTCTCTCCATAAATGTAAAATGTATGTACAACCGCGAGCAATAAACCTTACTGCGACTACTAGAACGTTTACCAACGTAACCAACGTAATTCAATGAAAAAACGCAATGATAATGTTATATTCAAGTGCCACAAGATTTTCCAAGCGACAATTACGACAATAGGTTGCATTTACTAAATCATGTACTTATGAGCAACTAAAATGTATTGATTGTGTTTCCTCTTGCGCACCTCTATGCGGTAACAATGTAAGTAACAAAAATCCTTTATTTTTCTAATTCTTGTTGTACAATCTTGTTTCCTTCATGTATCGCCTTGCTGCCCTGATACTCGTAAGCTGAGCCACACACCTGCCGTCAACTGCCTGACTGACGTTCTGTCTCAGCAACAGGCTTCGTATATTTCCACCTCGCTACTGTATTTCAGAACTTTTTATACAAGAGAAGCAGTTATGGAGTGATGCGTCCTTCACATAACCACGACGTAGCCAACGCAGCACAACAATTAAGTAACCAGCCAGTGGCTGCAAATAATAAACTGTAACCCTCCAAACTACTGAAAAAAAGTGAAATAAATTCTGCTATGCCAGTGAAAATGTGCTTGTACATCATAACGCACGTCGTGTAATTTACGTTTTACACATATATCCATAAATTGTTAACATCCATCATTTTTTTGTACGTAAGTATGTAAGTATTTTATTGTTGTATGTAGTAACTATGCAGCTATAGCTATATATATATATTTATCCAACTTCGACGATTTTCGGTAAAACTGACTGAGTTAAAGAAACACTCTTAGTGTTAGGTGCACAAATGCCTATGGATGTTTATCTGTCCAACCATTCAACTAGGAACACCATAAGTTCATAGACTTACCGCATTGGCTTTTATCTATGCTTTTCCGTTAATTTGGCTGTAGGGGAAACTACGAGTATGTAAGGTCAAAGCCATGAAGAAGTGTGAATAATATTAAGGTTAAGGCAATCCAACAAAAAAAAAAAAAAACTGTTGTCTGCCACTTACTACACACTACTGTCTAAGAACTTTTGAACTTTTATAACAATTATCTGATGGGCATCCCTCGCTCTGAAAAATACAGTTAGTTAATCGTCGATGTCTCCACTCATTATGTTACACGATAGCTGTATATCGACAGCATGGGTCGCAGAACGTCATAAAAGGATTTTTTTACTATATTAATATGGTGTTCTTTATTCAATGTGTAATCTATGAACGGCAGTAGCCGCAAAAATTTATAGCGGTGCATATTTGACTCAATTTTTTTCACGTGTACACAATTGCGGTTTGCCAGAAGTGAGTCTCATATCTAGGTCTGTCTGGCATTTGCATTGCAAGAAGCAGGGTGTGAGTCGCTATTTCTAGGACTTAATCGCATTATTAAATGCCATTAACCGCACGTAAAGGAGTGGTGGACAGTGCTCTCAGACATAGTGGCTCACGTAACATCATGCTGTGACTCTTTCTTCGTTTGGTTTAAACTTAAAGCAAAAAACGCCATCTGCTGCATTTATTATCGATAGCTTGCATCCTGAATAATGTCAATATTAGTAGTCAACCTGAAAATAATATATTCTGAATAACTGTGAAGGAACAAACTGAGAATTGTATGTAACTTCGCAGATACCAAGGACTCTTGAAGTGTAAGAACAGCAAACTTAAACAATTGGTAGTTTGACTGAGATTGATTAAGCAAAGCAGCATTCAAAATATGTAAGCGAAGCGCTTGACCCAGACTGAGAGATCTTATAACTACATATTTAAGTACAATTACGACTGTCTCTCTCTCGCTCTCTCTCTCTCTCCCTGTCTCTATAGCGGACACAACAAAGGGAGGAACAGAGATTGAAGTAATTTTTTTCACTTTCCTCTTTCTATGCTGCAAAGTCAGTCACTACAGTCCATTCCATCCTATACATTTTCGTTTACTTCATAGTTTCGGTAATTACTGGTTTGTTAAATTTTTATGGAAATTCATGACTTTTCTCTGTGATCTTCGCTACTCTCATTAAACGTGTAATATTTTTCACCAAGTAGTTCAAGACTTGTTAATGTGGTTGAGACTGGTAAACCCTAAAATTCAACAAATAAATGTTGTTAAACGTCAACTACTAGGGATTTTCTTGTTAACATAAACAGTATTAGTAAGGAATATAACAGAATAGAAGGACTTTTAAAGAACAAAATGTTACTATGGAAATAGCTCTATGGATCGGTTTGATCACATTCAGATAGGGAGATAGAATGCATTTATGAAGACTTATTTAAACAATTTACATATAGTAAATACTACTGCAAGGTAATAATATTCGTATTTACGGAGAAAGTAAGAGAAAAAGACCCATTCTTCAGTAGAATTTTGTGCAATATTAGAAATGGCAAATGTCTTACATTAGCAGCTGTCCCCAACAAGAACAACACTGAAGTCTTCAGTAATTCTCTTAGAATGACTCAAGTAGTATACGAATATGACTGAGAAAATAGAGCAATATGAGTGAAATCGTACATTCTACCAATGAGTAATAAAGTTACATGGTACGTGATTCTGTTATAACACCTTAGGATTTCATACGTTCATGGAGTACTAAGTTCTAAAGTAATGTGAAACCAAAAGTAAATTAAACACAACCTGTAATTCAGAAATGGAAACTCAGAGTATTTATCTGTCAGTAATTAACTGTATTCTATGTGATTACCACTTTTAAAAAAATTATGTTTGTGATAACATATATGAAACGAACACTGATTAACCAAGATTCTTATGCAAACTGTGTAATGTGTTCCATTTGTCAGGAAACTGAGGAGTAACGAAATTTCAAATCTGACAACAAGGTCTGTACTTCAAGCCAAGAATTATAGAATGCAAGACATCAAGATTTGAGTCAAGGAGCATGTCAAAAGATGACACATTAGCAGTAGCTCCAGCTGATGAGTGTAAAGCAGTATGAGATGTTGCATACAGTAGGGTGTCTACAGATGATGATATATAAATATAAATAATAAGTCTTTGGGCAAATAGTATGAAAGGAAATTACTAAATTATTTTCTGTGTGTACACAAGGAAGGAGATTTCTCATGCTGGAAAAGTGTGATAGCTGCACAAACATGTAACCTAAAGACCAATAAGGCTTTTAGCTTTAGAGTTCGATATATTAAGAACAAAATGTATTGTAAAATGATTAGGCATTAATGAACTAAGGGAACAAATTATATCTAGAAGTTGACACAACACTCTGAACTATTTGCAAGTCACGAAAAAATTACAGAACACAGCAATGAATGCAGGTGACCACTTAGCACTGAGTTCATGGAATTTGGCAAATTTTTTTGCTTATTTGGGACTATGACAGTATAATGAAGATCATTTGTACCAGTGCCACGGATTAAATTCAATTTATTTAGGACTTTGTGAAATATTAAACTGAATGAAAAATAAAGCAAAGAGGAGCCATATCACAGTGCTAATCACATTAGACTGATATATTTCCATTTATCTTACATGGAGGACGAAGAATGGATATGTGTTAATGACTATAATGAACCATATTCGTATTGCTGGTGTCAGTGCGCTTTCCAAGGTGTTGTTCACCTTACTGATGCTTGTGTATATGTACTACTGAAACAGTTAAAAAAGATAACGAATTATATCCCCACAGCCACTGTTATAATAATTTTATTCTCATGATCTGTTTCTAGATAGTGACGATAATTTGATCCACTGGAATCGCTTACCTCTATGACGAACGCTTCTGTGCACATTAGTGAGGTCAGCTGCAGAGATGGTTTACAACTAAATACCAAAAGATAAAAATTCGAAGTTGACACATGCAGCTACTCAAATAACTAACTTCCCTTCAACACCATGTTTAACAATAATGTGTGTAATAGAGACTGCAATTAATAATAACTGATTGAGGTAATATTCAGGATGACAGTCTTCTTCATTTGGTTTAACACGGCAATGACAGTGTTACATACAGGTGTATGTATGAGGAATACAAAAAAAATGAATTATGATAAAGTATTTATCTTCACTACAGCACAAATTAACAGTTAATTTTACAAAGACAACTAAAATATTATGTGAGGTAAGGTTACTAACTACTTATTTTAATACCATACAGAAAATAATTGCCATACTTCACTTGATGAAAGTGAGATACATTATTTCATAAGTCTTACTGGGTACATACACTATGTGATCGAAAGTATCCGGACACCTGGCTGAAAATGACTTACAAGTTCGTGGCACCCTCCTTCAGTAATGCTGGAATTCAAAATGCTGTTGGCCCACCCTTAGCCTTGATGACAGCGTCCACTCTTGTAGGCATACGTTCAATAAGGTGATCGAAGATAGCTTGGGGAATGGCAGCCTATTCTACACGGAGTGCTGCACTGAGGAGAGGTATCGATGTCGGTCGGTGAGGCCTGCAAAAAATCGGGGTTCCAAAACATCCCAGAGGAGTTTTATACGACTCATGTCAGGACTCTGCGCAGGCCAGTCCATTAGAGGGATGATATTGTCGTGTAACCACTGTCGCGTCTGTAGTTTCCTGCGAGCGGATCAGGATGGGAGCTAGAAGCTAAATCCAGTGATGAGGTGACTCGTCCAATTCGAAGTCCTGGTGCTGGAAAACAAGCTGAAAATTTTTTGCAGATAAGGGAACTCGGTGGGATAAACGACGTATACTTCTGATGAAATAACTGAGATGAAATACGAGGTAGGATAAGACCACTGTCGAATCCTCAGAGGCACCAACACATTGAATGTAAGTTGGGCAATCCTGCATGTACTCTGTGCAGCTAGGTGTCACGAGAAACTAAGTCCCGTCCCGAGCGCAGAGTAACTCAGGTCCAGCGTCTGAGGCAACTGTTGAAGGAACCTCCCTAGCAGCACCAGCGGCCCTGCTTATATAGGCTCGTCTGACGCTATTCCCCGCCATGACGCGCGTCTCCCGTGTCCTGTCGTCCTTCCAGAAAATTCTGTCGTAGCGCGTCATGTAGCTCAGCGTCCCTTGCCACCAAAACGCAACGTCTCCTGCTTTCCAGCGCCCTGGCTGACGTTAGGTTGCTCACCTACATGTTCATCTTATGCAGTCTTATGCATTTCTACTCACATACGCGACCCATTCGCGACACCTCCCTCCCCGAGGGAAAATTTGGTAGTCTCTGTTCTCAGAGACTGCAAAGTTTTGCTATCAGTGTGTTAGCTTATGCCTCTAGCAGTCGACTTTTTATTAAATTGTAAATTTACATTTTCTTTATATATTTACTTCTTTTTCCTTAATGTGCATTCATGTCTTTTAAAACCATTTGTATAGGAAAAGGCATCTGATACTTTTACCTATCAATGGTATTTTACAAAATCCTATTATGAATATACAAATCCATTAATACAGTTATTTCCGTCTATTCAATAGCATTTAAAAATCATCTTCAAGTTTACACATAGTTATTCATCTTCCGCAATACAGTTATTTACTCTTCGTATACAATTCGGAGGCAAAATTTTTCTGCTTTTCGAGGAACACATGAACATTACTATCACAAGGACATACACATTATCTAGTCTTAATACACTAGAAATTTCTACTTCCTGTACAATCATAGGCACATCATAGTTACTTTGTTTTCAAGGGATACACAAACAATACTTTCTCAAGGGCACAAACAATATCTAGTCTTAATACAACAGAAAATTCGACTTTCTGTATACATTGGTATCCATACAAATAATGAGCACAACATAATATCTCTCTTTTCAAGGGCACATGAATAATTACATCGTGAGACACACACATAATATCATCTCCATTATTACACTAATGCAATCTTATTCTTTTATCTCTTGTGTGATCTTGACATTAACATTGCTGGTGATCGCGTTTCGATGTCTTTCGAATACCTTGTTGGCACTATCCTTCTTTCATAACTCACATGGCCACTGTCTCTTGCCTCATATCTGATAGGCACTCTTTCTAAAAGAATTTCCTCATTTTCTCCAACTTCCCTACTAGCAGGTTGGTACCTAAGCATTTCTCTACTTGGATACTGATTTATAATTTTATTTCTTACACAGATCTCTTAACAACAATCGTCTCTCATACTCTTAAACATAAATTTGTAGCAGTGTCTACAACATTTACAGTATCTGCAAATACATAAAAGGTGTGCAGGGTGCCTCAGTTAGGAGCGGGAGACGGAGGGCGTAATTAAATCATCAGGATAATATTTAGACAAAGGCCATTTATTAGGTAAAGCATGTTAAAAAGGGGTCACATAGCCAGGCCTAGGGAGGTGAGGATGAGCCAGAGTGTAGAGTTTGGCGAAACGTAGTTCGAGAAGCTAATGAAAGTTGGTGTCTGCCAATCGGGAAAGTTCAAGCGGTATGCTGGCTGCGAAACTGAGTGCACAGCGCCGCAGCACCGGGAGAAGCGGGAGATCTTCACTGCTACAGGGCGCGCGTCCAAGAGAGAGCTCCAGTGACAGGTGGCCGGGTACATCCAATGCGGACACGCGGCTTCCTCCGCCCTGATTGGTCAGAAGCCTAGGAACCCACAGGGGTGGCATGGACATTTGCAGAAAGTGGTGTGGTCAGTGTCGCATAGAAGGTGTTACATCGTCAAAATACGAGGGAGGCGTGTGATCGAGATGCTTTCTGACTTGCTGTTGCCAGACCGTGGGATGGAAAAATTACAGACAGCCGACACTGCCGGCCAAGGCTCGGCCGTAACGAGAAACATAAAGTTTGCTATTGAAAGCCAATAAAAAGTAAAATAAAATCCTCTACTATCTGGCTACTAAGTGGCTCGTCGTTACACTCCTCCACCTTCCATGGGAGCAGATAACATATGTGATTTCGCACTGTATGATGATCAGTTTAGGCTCTCACAGAAGACGGCAGGGGCCTTAACCTATGGGGAGGTGTAGAGACTTTAAAGACCTCTTAGGGGTCGCAAAGGGACTTACACATGTCAACAGTATTATCTGTATAGGGCAATTCTATGTCAAATCAACAAGTGCTACAACCTGACCCTCTCAGATTTTTTTGAAATTAAGTATGCCAATATTACTCATAAATCGTGACACATATTAATTTTTTCACATTTTTCTGACGAAAAGTTACCGAGTAATGGACCTTCAAAAATTGAAAAAATGACAAATTTTTGACTGGTGAAACAATGTTGTTTACTTTACAACTCGTGTTCTAATTAAGCTAGAACAATAAAATTTACTTCATTGGAAAGCTCTTTTAAAGAGCTTTTATATGATACCAAACTTTATTAGTTTAATATATAGATACACATTGTTTATAAAAACAACGTTGTTGAATTTATCGAATTTTGAAAAGCTATATTTTTAAAATTCTCAAAAATATTTATGTGAAAGATACACTTTACATCTACATATTCTGAAAGTTTCAACTTGGGATGAGCATGGGATCACTATCAAAAGCAATTTTACGTTAAGGGTGGTGCTTTAAAAATTCCTAAAAAGTAAATTATTTTAGATATTAGGCCTACTGCTCACCAGCTGTATGTTGTTGTCAAATGTGGGAATTAAAAATAACTTGTAATTGACAGAAGAACATATGTTTTATGCTTTTGTAATTAATAAATACAAAATGGAAACTTAAATAAATAAATAAAACACAGAAAAATGAATACCTGAGATCAGACCTAAACTGTTATTAACTACTGTTATTTACAAATAGGCGTCCTATTAGTGCACTTCTTCATACTTCGAACTAATCAGTCTGTTGCACATCAACATTTCTGCACTGGATAACTTATATGTTCTCCCTGTAGCAGTTTCGGGGTTCATGATTGTCACTACTTCCCTACTGCTTATGGAAAGAATGTCTGGATGACTCGGAAGTGTAAAAGATGCTGATGGTCCATGTGGATGTAAGTGTTGTGACTTGGCAAGACGCAGGCTGGCGCGAGGTCTGGAACAGTTAAGGGAATTAAGACTAGCAAAACAGGAGGTATTGGTAGAATAATTAACCTTAATCCACAATCGGTGTACCTCTCTCTTGACTGTACATAATTTCCATTTCAATATACACTGGTAATGGCGCCTTGCTAGGTCGTAGCAAATGACTTAGCTGAAGGTTATGCTAACTATCGTCTCGGCAAATGAGAGCGTAATTTGTCAGTGAATCATTGCTATAAACGTCGGCTGTACAACTGGGGCGAGTGCCAGAACGTCTCTCTAGACCTGCCGTGTGGTGGCGCTCGGTCTGCGATCACTGACAGTGGCGACACGCGGGTCCGACGTATACTAGCGGACCGCGGCCGATTTAAAGGCTACCACCTAGCAAGTGTGGTGTCTGGCGGTGACACCACAGTAAGAAACTAATTGTAATTTCATCCTTCTCCTGATTTTTTTCAAGTACTCAGGTTAACCACCAGTGTCCATTATAATCACAAGCACCATATCCTTTTATGTCTTTGAACAGTATTGTATCACTGTCAGATACTGTCACCAGTTCAATTTTACTATCATCAGAGTTTGAAGACACTTCTGTTATTGTTTTGTCCTTGCTGAAAGGAATAAAAGTGTGATGTTTTTGTGCCCCTACAATTGCAATTGCAATTTGCAGCATTTCTCAAATCTCTCCACAAATGTCATTTCTTCATTTTTGTGATCTTCCTTGGTAGCATACTTGAAGTGCATTCCTTCTATGTTATCCTTGGCAAACATATAAAGTTGTTTTGATGTCATTATTTGATCACTGTAAGGCCTTTGCAGACTTGCTCGAGCTGCAAGTCGTTTAACTGTTCCACCAACACCATCACTAGCTCCCTTTACATGCGAGGTGGCTGAAAAATGCCATTCAGCTTCAGATTGGAAATCATCTTCATGATGGCACAGGTTGATAAACATCTTCCTATTTTTATAATGAGCTGCTGCTCCATCAGAGAAATAATATATTTTTCTTGGTTTTCTACCGAATTTAACATTCAGGAAGTCCATAAAGTACGATTGGAACAAATGCACAGCAACAGTGTCATGTGTTAGGCATTCTGATGTGATTACAAGACTCGTCTGCTCGAGTTTGTTCCCATCCCTGTAATAAGCCACAATGGGATGAATCGTTGCTTGCATGTTTGTCCAGTGATAGCCTTGAACTTCGTCCTGGATGACAAAGGAGTATTTCTCAGAAAAGCCACAGGTCTCTAAGACCTCGCCTTCTTTAAGTTCATTTTTCGGTCTCTTTTCGAAGGTTGAATGTTGACTAGCAACAAATGAATGTCGTGTAAGCGATTTTAATTTATCAGAAAAACAATCAATAATGTTGTCAGATGATTTTATGATTGTTTCTAGGGATGTGTGATCAACAGAAACCCATTGCTGATAAGTTGTATTACCAATATCATTAGTATTCAACAAATCTTGTAGATATGTCTTGAATGTTTCTGGGCCAGGGCAGAACTTACATTCACCAAAATGACAAGCAGGTAATGACGGATTACATACAACTCTTACCGTGCAGTCTTTGTAAGTTTTTATTGGATTATCTTCATCCTTTGTCAGCTAAGGAATGTTACACCCAGTCAGCATCAGTTTGAAGTTTTGATGGGTAGTACCCAAACAGACACTTTGTGTACCACTAGTTCCAGCTAAAACTCAATTTTTGGGACGTAGGTCTGCAAACTTCGAAAATCCAATGTGGAGCTCTGGATGATTGTCTTTAAAGTCCGCGTAAGTTTCTTTCAAATTACTTAAAATTAGCCGTTTTTGTACTTGCAGATTTTCTCCGTTATCTCTCCCAAGCACAAAATCTTTTTTTTCCCCAGCAGCGCCCTGCTTATCTTATCTGAACAATAAAAGTTTCTAACGAAATCAGCAGTTGTTTGATGAAGAGTGTTGCCAGGTTTTGAGTTTGGTGAAGACAAAATTCCATTGGCCTTCACCAAATCTTTTACTCTTTGAGCCATGTAATTTGTTGCGTTAAATTCATCTTGAAGCTTCTTAACACTCTAGCTTTTAGGTAAAATGGTAAGAATTTCAATCTGTTTACTTCGAGATGTACATGCACGAAATTTATCTTTTAGGTGACTGATCATCTCAGATTCGGCATGATCATGTACCTCTTCTTCTTTTTCGGAAGGAAGCAATAATATCTTTGCTTGAATTGTTGAAGATAATTTAATTAGTTTTTCCTTAGGATATTTTGCTTCACACAGTCGTTTCTACTTAATTGGCGATTCACCAACGGACTGCTAAGAAGCATTCAACCTTTCTAAGGCCTCACTTGCTGCAAAGTCTTGTACATCACTATCACATAAAATCTTTTCACTTTCTTGTTTCACCACAGAATGCAGTAGATCATCATAATTTTTTGTGCTAGACGTATCACAAATTTCTGTTCGTGCAATTTTTGTACGGCAGTTGTCAAACACTTTTTGATTTAAAGTTAAGAAAGGTTTTCTTGCTATCATCCATTGTGAAACAGGCTGTAAGTTTTCTTGTTGTTATTGTGGCCCTTGTCATTAAATGGATTACAGAACAAAGCTGAAATTTTAGGTATTTTATATTTCTCAAGTGAACAAACTAATTTAAAATCATGTTTTTGAAGTTGAATGCCCCAGATTTCTATATTCAATACTAGACAATATTAATTCTCTATTCTTTTACTTCCTGTAAAAAATATTTCATTATGTTAATAGTATGCATACAAACTTACAGACTCTTGTGAGGTTTGTACAAAAGTAACATCAAGCTAGATTCAAAACACAGTTCAGAGTTAATCACATAATTTCGCTACAGCTGCCTCACAAGAAAAGAATGTGTGGGTCACTTTCCACAATAGGTGAAAATTGCTGACAATATCAACCAGAGATAAAATTCTGAACAGATTGCAGATAGTAACACCAAAGAATCATTTTATATATAATCTTTAAAATGAGGATAGCTTCCTTCCCCCCCCCCCCCCCCATGGTTTTACAGCTATTGACAAATAGTTAGCACTAACGTTTAATAAGCAGTTATTTGTTTCAAAGTACATTTTGTGGACCATGTAACAAACTCTAACACTGTAATATTTTCATGTGTAGCAAAATAATAGAAATTCGCCTGACTGTGATTTTGGAGATTCGTGGTTAACATAAAATTGCCTTTGATAGTGATCCCATGCTCATCCCAAGTTGAAACTTTCAGAATATGTAGATGTAAGGTGTATCTTCCACATAAATATTTTTGAGAATTTTAAAAATACAGTTTTTCAAAATTCGATAAATTCAAAAATGTTGTTTTTATAAACAATGTGTATCTATATATTAAACTAATTATCCTTGGTATCATATAAAAGCTCTTTAAAAGAGCTTTCCAATGAAGTAAATTTTGTTGTGCTAATTAATTAGAACACGAGTTACAAAGAAAACAACATTGTTTTGTAATTTTTTTTTCAGTTTTTGAAAGTCCATTACTCGGTAACTTTTTATCAGAAAAATGTGAAAAAATTAATTTGTGGTACTATTTATGAGTACTATAGGCATACTTAATTTCATTTATATCCAAGAGGGTAAGGTTGAAAACGATGGTTACATTTGTTGATTTGACGTGGAATGGCCCTACACAAGAATAAGGAATAGTCATTGTAAAACATCAAAACAAAATTAAATTAATGAAACACAATAGAAAATAATAGTTTGAATGAGGCAAACATGCTGAGTGTTCCTGTTTCTAGGATGAAGTTAGGTGTCCTTTTTGCTCAAATAAGTTGAAAATGTGAACATATCACCACCGGCCTCACACACAAGGATGAGTGGCGTGAGGCGGCGTGGGGTGTGAGGGGAAGTTGAAACACATCTCCCCCCTGTGGGTTCGGGGGTTAGAATAGGCCCGCAGTATTCCTGCCTGTCGTAAGAGGTGACTAAGAGGAGTCTTACAAGTTTTGGCCTTATGTGGTAGTCCCCTTTCGGGTCTGACCTCAACCCTTCTAAATTCTTCCGAAGAGCGAGCCAATTGGGGAAGGCGCCTTACATGGTGCACTGTATCCCTCATGCGTTGAGACCTTTGGCCAGCTCTTTCGTCATCCCAATGCTGTTCCGCTCGTTTTCCATCTCTTGGGCGAGGATACGTTCCTGGGTGCGATTACCACTATGCATTGTGCAGTATTGCTTTTTGCTGAGACGACGACCTTGGACATTTTTGCACCTGAGATCCAGCATGGTAGCCAGTCCGTTGTGGTGGGGCCACCATGTACCATGTTGGTTGTAGCCCCTTGACAACACAGGAATTGCTCTGCTGATGCCTGCGCCATAAACTCCCCACATATGCCAAGGAGTAGATGCCTATCTCCCTGGGGCATCGGGACTCCCGGTAATGGCCATCCTGCCAGGTGGCCCTTGCTGCGGCTGGGTGGCGCCCGTGGGGAGGGCCCTTGGTCGGAGTGGGAGGCATTAGGGCGGAAGACCTGCAATGAAGTGTGGTACATCATCTCTCGCTGGTGGCCAGCAACCAGCAGTCTCTAAGCAGTCGAGGGCGCACTTTAAAGCTAATGGGTATGACCCCAAATCGTTCCCCTCCCTGGTCACACCAAGGGAGGAACGAAAGGCTATGTATGACAGCGAAACGTATTTGCCCCGGCATCTCGTCTGTACCAGAGCTGATGGGGAATCCTTTGTATCCGTGAAGCCTCACTTCTTTCGGGGAGGTGGAGGGCTTGTCCAAAATGTGGTACAGTTCAGTCTTCATAAAAACAGCATCCTCTGCCCAGTCATAGGCCATGCTCGCCTGTAAGAAGTTGGGGGAAGTTTCACTTACTATCACGCCTCATAAAAGCGTAAATATGGTCCCGGGCATTATTTTCCACAGGGATCTCCTTTTACAGCCCGATGACGAGCTGCGCGCCAAATTAGAGCGATGAGGTGTTCATTTCGTCCGGTGCGTCCACCGGGGTCCAAGGGATCATCAAATTGCTACCGGTGCCTTCATCTTGGCCTTCGATGGTGACACAAGGTGAAGGTGATGGTCTATTTCTGTGATGTAAAGCCATATATCCCTCCCTTGATGCAGTGCTTCAAGTGTTGGAACTGTCTTCCTGCTGTGCTTCCAGCCTCATGTGTCGCGATTGTGGTCGTCCATCCCATCCTGATAATCCATGTGCCCTGCCTCCCATCTGTATCCACTACGGAGAGCACCATCCCCCATGCTCGCCGCACTGTCCGATTGTGCAAAAAGGAAAGGAAAATAATGGAATACAAGACCCTGGACCGACTGACCTACACTGAGGCTAACCGGAAATTTGAACGGCTTCATCCCATGTGCATGACGTCTTCTTATGCTGCCACTGTCACTCCCGCTAGAGTTCCATCAGCTGCAACACGTACAGTCAGCTCTCAGAGTCGAAGGACACACCTGCCCTCTTGATGACGGGGGGCTCTTCCCTCTTCCCACACAACCTCTCTTGGGAGCAGCACCACCTGAACTGCTGGGGACACCAGTCTCCACTTCCAAGCCAGAGAAGCGTAAGTCTTCTTCGGCTTCTCTCGCTAGGTAGGATCCTTTGGGTCACTCCCTTCCCAGGTTCCTCCCAGCAGCACAGCAGACACCCACCAGTCGCTGAAGAAGCCACAGGTCGCTGGCCGTAGGGCTTTGCAATTGTTTTCTGTCACGGAGACTGACTCCAAGGAGCCCTCCCAGCAAGGGCAACCAAGGGAACAGCGCGAGTAAGCGAAATTGAGGACCCATAAGACAAAGGAACCTGTGGTGGCACCCACTCCACTGCTGCCCACAAGCTCTGCGTCTGAGGATGAGGTAGAGATTCTCATGTCTGCTGAGGACCTAGATCTCGCTGGACCCTCGGATGCAATGGATGTCACTTGCACGGGTACTGAATCGGTGGCAGCAAGTGACACAGTGACATAATCAGCCTCCCCAGTCCCTTGACGCCTTTCTCAGCCATGGACAGTGTCATCCTCCAGTGGAACTGCTGCGGTTTCTTCCACCATCTTGCTGAGCCCCGACAACTTCTCAGCATTCACCCTTTCTTCTACATTGCTCTTCAAGAAACTTGGTTTCCGGCGATGCGAACCCCCGCCCTCTGTGGCTATCGGGGTTATTGTAAGAATCGGGCAGCTTATGGAAGGGTATCTGATGGCCTCTGCATCTATGTCCTTCACTCTCTTCACAGCGAGTCTGTTCCTCTACAAACACCTTTAGAGGCTGTCACTGTTCACCTGTGGACGCCTGCGGCTGTTTCTGTCTGCAGCCTGTATCTTTCACTGGATGGTGATGTCCCGCTGATAGTCCAATGGCCGCCATCTTTCCTGTTACTTGGCGACTTCAACGCCCATAACCCTCTGTGGGGTGGATCAGTGGCAATGGGCAGAGGCAGCACCATTGAGCATGTATTGGCACAGCTCGACCTTTCCATTTTAAATGACGGTGCCTTCGCACATTTCAGTGTGGTGCATGGCACGTACTCAGCCATTGACCTTTCGATCTGCAGCCCTAGCTTCTTACCGTCTGTCCAATGGAGTGTGCATGACGACCTGTGTGGTAGCGGCCACTTTCCGATCTTTCTGTCACTGTCACTGTCACTGTCACTCTTCTGGATGCCCTGGCCAATGGGCTATGAATAAGGTTGACTGACACTTGTTCTCCTCCACTGCCGCTATTGAGCCTCTCCCCAATGAAGCCATTGATGCGGTGGTTCACTCGGTCACCACCAGCATTGTTACTGCCACAGAATCTAGTGCCCTAGCCACTTGCCCTGGTACAGCTCCTGGGCCAGATCGCATCCATTGCCAAATTCTGGAACACTTCTCAGTGGACTGCCAGCGACGCCTTCTCGACCTTTACAACCGTATCTGGGTCGATGGTGAGTTTCCATCACAATGGCGGAAAGCATTGTTATCCTTGTTTTGAAACCTGGCAAGAACCTGTTGGAGGTGGACAGCTACTGCCCCATTAGCCTCACCATTGTTCTTTGCAAGGTGCTCAAACATATGGTGAGCCGGCGTTTGAGTTAGGTACTCGTGTCTTGGGGCCTTCTGGCTCCATCTCAGGGTGGATTCCGTAAAGGCCGCTCTGCCGCCGACAATCTGGTGAGCCTGGAGTCAACCATCCGTACAGCCTTTGCCCGCCGTCAGCACCTCAGCACCTCGTCGCTGTCTTTTTTGACATGCGGAAGGCATACAATACGACATGGCGCCATTACATCCTCTCTACACTTCATGGTTGGGGTCTTCGGGGTCCGCTGCCGATTTTCCTACAACATTTTCTGTCACATCGTATCTTCCGCATACAAATCGCGGCCTCAATTAGCTCATCCCTAGTTCAGAAGAACAGGGTACCACAGGCATCTGTCTTAAGGGTCTGCCTGTTTTTAATTGCAATTAACGGGCTCGCTGCGGTGGTGGGAACGTCTGTCTCAGCTTCCTTGTATGCTGACGACTTCTGCCTGTACTATAGCTCCATTGGCATTGCAGCTGCAGGGCGCTATCCACAATGCGCAGTCTTGGGCTGTACCGCATGGTTTCCAGATTTTGGCTTCCAAGACCTGGGTTATGCATTTCTGCCAGCGACGCACTGTCCACCCTGAGCGGCGACTTTATCTTGCAGGCGAACGTCTTGCTGTGGTGGAGACACATAGGTTTTTGGGTGTTGTTTTTGATGCCCGGTTGACTTGGCTGTCTCATATTCGGCAGCTTAAACAAATGTGTTGGCGGCATCTTAATGCTCTGCGATGCTTGAACCGCACCAGCTGGGGCGCCGACCGATCTACCCTCTTACAGTTCTACTAGGCGTTAATCCAGTCCTGTATGGATTATGGGAGCCTTGATTATGGTTCAGCATCCCCTTCTGTGTTGCGGGTGCTGAACTGAATCCTTCACAGCGGGATAAGACTTGCCTCTGGTGCTTTCCAGACCAGCCCTGTGAACAGCTTACTTGTGGAGGTAGGTGTCCCTCCATTGCAGTTACAGCGCCAACGTTTATTGGCCACTTACGCTTCACATGTTTGTAGCTTGCCCGGGCATCTTACTCATCCACCTCCTTTCCGAGCCCCCCTGCGGACACCCCCGTTGTGTGTGCCCTGTCCTTGCCTTCAGCTTGAATTAGCACAGGACTCGAAGGACTCCCTCCCTCCAGAGGCCTCCCGCTGCCGGTTTCCTTCCATCCTTGCCGCATATCAAGGCTCTGGCATTGTTTACACGGACGGTTTGATGGTTGCTGGTGGTGTCAGTTATGCCCTAACTCTAGGGGACCATTACGAACAATGCTCCTTGCCGGCTGGCTGCAGCGTTTTGACTGCTGAGCTGGTCGCCATCTTTCGTGCCCTAGAGTATATCTGCTACTGCTCAGGTGAGTCCTTCGTTATCTGTAGCGACTCCCTGAGCAGGTTATGAGCTATTGATTAGTGTTTCCCTTGCTCTCGTCTGGTGATGGCTGTCCAGGGATTCCTCCATATTCTTGCCCGTTGTGGCCGCTCTGTGGTCTTTTTGTGGACCCCTGGTCATGTGGGCATCCCGGGCAATGAACATGTTGACTGCCTGGACAAACAGGCCACCAGTGAACCAACTCTGGACATTGGCCTCCCAGAGACTGATTTGCGGGCAGTCTTACGCTGTGAAGTTCTCTCGCTTTGGGACGCTGAATGGCGCGATCTGACCACACCTAATAAACTCCGTGCTGTCAAGGAGACGACAGCTTTATGGCAGTCATCCAAGTGAGCCACTCGCAGGGACTCAGTCGTCCTTTGTCGGCTCCGCATTGGAGACACCCGCCTGACGCATAGATATTTACTGAGCTGTGAGGACCCACCTCTCTGTT
The DNA here is from genome assembly GCF_023864345.2 of Schistocerca serialis cubense. NCBI lineage: Eukaryota > Metazoa > Arthropoda > Insecta > Orthoptera > Acrididae > Schistocerca > Schistocerca serialis. The sequence continues at coordinate 424,514,553 of NC_064641.1, forward strand.
GCTGCGGGTGGGCTTTGACGGTGGAGCACATTTTGTTGGCCTGTCCGCTTTTAGCTGTGCTCAGGCCGACATTTGCGCTGCCTGATACGCTCCCTGCACTTTTAACAGATGACACTGACATGGCGGGCTTAGTTTTGCATTTTATTCGTGCAGGGGGCTTTTATCACTTGATCTAAGTGTTTGTCTCTATTTTGTGTTGAGTCTGGCCTTTGGCCCACGATTTTAGAGTGAGGTTTTAGTGTGTTTCTCGGTGGTTGGCTTTTCCTTTTTTGTCTCTGTGGTTGGTCAACCACTGTCAAGCTCTGTGTGATTTTAATTTCTTTTGTCTGGTCTTTGTGTAAGTTTTTCTTGTCCTGTGTCGTCTGTCGTCTTTTCCATTGTTCGTTTTTATTCTGTGTGGGTGTTTTTAAGTTTTGGAAAGAGAGACCGATGACCGTAGCACTCTGGTCCCTCTACTCCCACGAACCCACCCTCAAACACATAAGAAAAGGAGTTAACAATGGGGAAGCACTTCACTATACTGCACAAGATTTCACATTGGTAGATAACACAGTTGCACTCTTAAAACTGAGGGAGGGCACATGCCTGATAGGTTCTTTCTTCTAGTGATGGGCGATATTCGCCCTGAGGCTGGGGTTCTGGAACCACTGGAGGGGACGGTCTTAAGCGTTTACAAAATCCCTTTTTGTACAAGGTCCGTATCAGTACAGTAATAAGAACAGCTGTGACCGGATTACTGTAGGGCTGTGAATAACGGTTGTATGTAGTTTATTTGCTGTTTGCCATTCATTTAGGTGCGCTAACAGGTGATAATAAGATTTGTCCTTGCTCATGTTTTAAAAGGTCATCAATTGACGTTAAGAGGTGATAATTTCATATATTAGATAAAGAAGGCACATCCGTTGACAAGGAAATTCACGAATGAGCTTTCAGGTAGAAAAAACGTAGGTAAATGGGCACGCATACCAAATGAGTAAGCCATAGTGGCACGGACGGTTATAAGTGGTTTTCCAACAGGAACCGTTTGCTAAAGATCTGCGCAAAGTCTGCATCAAAGCGTCAGCTGTCTGCAAGGCTGAATCTCGTGCTACGTCAGAACGGAGCGCGGCAGATAACATCAGGGCCATGCTGCGTCAGAGCAGCACGTGCTGGCTGAGAAGCTGAGCCAGAGCGGCTGCGACTGTCAAATGCGGCACCCAGTGTGCACCTGCGTTGTGTGAAGAGAACAACACAATGCTGCACAAGAACTTCTGGATTTGAGTAGAGATTTATTGGATTCAATATTAGCAGTGATGAATACAAACGTCACGGAAAGGGGGCACAGCATTACTGAATAAAGGGGAATATATGTGCGTAATCGATTTTCTTTATTCAACATGGTCAAGACAACAATCATTATAAGGCATGATGTCATTATGGGCGTCTAGTCACAAAACAGACAGGTCTGTCAGCCAAGTGCCGGTATGTCAGTGGAGAAATTGGGGGCACACGGAGCTACAAGGCAATGCTTAACCATAACAAGAATGTGAAATTATCTTTTGCAGGAAAAGGAAAGTAAAATCATCTACTACTAGTGGACGCGCACGTTTACTGGGTATAGGAGGCTGGTGTCCATTTTGTAGTAATAAATTTGTTCATAGGTGACAGGTATGCCATAATAACTATGTAGTTAGGCGTTATACATAAAACGTATTTAAATAAATACAATATCTTCAATAGTGTAGAAGTGCTAGCTTGTTACTTGGATCCTCTTATGCAATAGGCTGTAGTCTCTTAACAAAGATGACACAGTAAATGAGAAGGATCTCAGCAATAGCGTCATATGCATGTGTACCGAGAGAAGATTAGCTTGGTACTCTGATGAAAAGTAATACATAAAATAGCAGATTCGGAGTGTTGAGATTGAAGAGGAAACGATGACAGACTCCAAAGAGTGGAAATTCCCCCCACCTCCCAATCTAAGATCGCCTACTGTTCCAGTACTTCACTGTGGCGCCAGAGGGAGAAGTGTGTTCGGCATTCCCTACAGAACGGACTTGCCACAGTTTCACCTCTCCAGTCCCTGAAAATTAACCCCAACACTACCTATTAATTGATCAACAAAGGGTAAATAATTAGTATTCTGCAAGACAAGGTAATTAAAATTTTTAACATAATGTCAGTTACATCCCGTAACAAAGTTCCTATGAAATCCATTTTAGCCCAAACATAATTGTTACATAAACATAAAAAAATGAAAATGAGGTTACAAATACCATATTACATTTCTCCATATGCTATATCAGTAAGCAAACAAAGGTAAATGCCTCTGTGGGCTGACCATCGAAGTGCAGTAACGTTCACATTGTGAGAAAAAGTTTCTCATGCATCAATATATTTGCTAAACACTATCAAGTGAAATTGACAAAGAAAAGTAACACCAGTTTGGTGCACATAGGGCATCTAGTTGCCCGGGACTATGAAAAGTCGCATAGCCTCAACAGTAGAAAGTGTTAGTGTGGGGGGACATTGTCAAATATCTGGGGTTACTAGTGTGTGTATGTAAAGCAATTCTGCTTAACCCTTATGCCAGAGCAAAGAGGGGTGAAGCAGTGTTGCTGCAGTGGTACCGTCACTGTGCAAGTCTGTAATGAGGTGGTACAGCCAGGAATGCAATGGGTGGACAGCCTAAAAACAGGCAGAATGCAGAGCAGATACTACGAGAGAGGCCAGGAAGGCTGAATATGAGTGGTCCCATGGTGACTGGGACGAACGACAACAGAGAAATTCCAATTGTAGTACTTGTATAGAAATATAAGAGCATGCTTCACATCAGCATTGAAGAAATACCGTGAGATGAAAGCCATGCATGATGAATACTGCTAGACTGTATTAGTCACATTGAGATACGAGAGGTGATGATGCACAGATGAAAGAGATAGGTAGGCGATCGATTTACGAAACCGACAATTGAAGGAACATATCGATCAGCTGGGCGCTCTGCGGGTGCTAACGGCAACGTGCAAGGTACAATTCCCTCGAGGAATTCAGCACTGCTGATAATGAGAGGAGAAAAACAAAACTTGACGAGAAGCTAGATACATCCATAGTGGAAACAGAAAGCGTAAGAAATTGAATTAGAAAAGACTAAATTGATCGTAATTTATGAAGGACTTTTCCTTTACAAAGGTATAGTGCACAGCGCATCATTGACATGACGGTATCATTTACTTAACTGTGTATACGACAATGCTGCAATTCCAAGATAGCTGCTACCTACTTTTTCTTAAAAGTTGACATCTCTCATATAAAAAAAAAATCTTCACTGTGCAAACAAATTCGATGTCTTCATCTTCTCACCATTTGCTACTAAACTCGCCATCTCTATAACTCCTAGTTGCTGGCCTCATCGGGCTCAACTAGTTGCTTAAAACTCCATTTATTTTTGAAAACAATTAAATAGCACTTATGGAAGGCTCCTTTTACTTTTAAAGTAACATATTTGTTATTTACCTTGGATATACATAGTCTCGTTATTATTGGTGTGTGAACATTCGGCCTAAACATATATATACGGGGGTGTATTTCCAATGGCAGGTAGTTGGCAGTATGTTATCACTGGTCTACTGGCAGTTACGAACGCGTCTTACTATCATGTTTTTATGGTAAAGCTTTAACAGCTGTGTCTGGTCACTACTCACTAAACCAACAGATGAAGTGAGAGTCCCTATGAAATATACAAGATTAACTGATTCTAACTCTGTGTGTTCTATTGGCATGGACACCTTTTCCCTTAATTCCATTACCAATAAGTATTTGTGTTTTCAATTCTCGACTGCTACGAGAACATTACTGGGGACGTTAAATGACACAAGACAAAATGATTACAAAAACTTCATTCACTTCCTTTAACGTATGACATTCTAAATTTTATTACCAGTGGTTGCAAATTCTTACGTCTACTTATAACTGACATACACAGCTTAAATAAATATGTAGTAACGACAGTAGTTTCCATCAATTAATTCTCTTGCTTCAGGCGGGTCTTTTCCAACTGTTTGCATATTATCTCAGACCTAATTCCCAGAACATAACTCACATGGGTGTTTCGACCATAGACAATATTTATGTGGCGGTCTAGACGGTTGTATTACCTTCTTTCTTACTTTCTTGGGTGGAACTACTGGTGTAGCAGGCTCTAATTCACTATCGAGAGGGGGTGGCTCGGAACACCTACACAACTATAACCTGTCGAAATCAACGATCACTGTGTGTTCTGCTAACTGAATTTCCAGATTTACCAGCGAGCTAAGCCGTGTGATACAGTAAGTTTCTTCATACGTAGGTGTAAACTTCTTTGTTCTTCCCCTTTTTGTTTCTGGATTGTGTAACATTACTAGATCCCCTACCTTGTACTCGGGCATTTTTACTTTCTAATTATCCCTCTTTAACTGTTGAGCAGTGGCTTTTGCGTTACTCCCTTTTACTTTCTTCCAAATGGCTTTAAGACGTGGGGCCAAACCTTTCACGTCTTTCGATTTAACTCCAGGAGGCAGTTGGTCAATCTCAAAAGGCGAATTCATGGGGTGGCCATATACCGCTTCATTAGGTCAGTATACTGTAGCTTTATGGAGACAGCTATTGTAGGCCAACGTAACGTATTGGACATACCTGTCCCAGTCAGTGATTTTTATTGACATAGTAAGAGACCATGCGTGTAACGGTGCGATGGACCCGCTCCAGGCATCCGTTTGCTTTTGGATGAAACGGCGTCGTTCTCCACTTTTTGATTCGCAACAATCGACAGACTTCTGTAAACAATGTGGACATAAAATTCTTGCCTTGATCTGTAAGTACAGCTTCAAGACTCCCATAGGTTAACACCAAGTGGGTGACCAATGCACGAGGTACTGTTTCTGTATACATATCTGGTATGGGAACAAGAATTAGGAACCTAGGGAGATGATCTGTGATGGACCAAATATACCTGTTATTTTGTGGTCTCAAAGGGAAAGGACCGACAATATCTGCTGCTACTAAAGCCCAAGGACAAGTGGCGTCTGGTACTAGCTGTAAGGGCACTTTCGTCCAAGGTGGCAATGATATCTTAACACAAGGCAAACAATTTTGTATATACTTTTGCACGTCTTGCCATCTGCCTTCCTAGAAGTAATTGGCAGCTATTCAGCATGTGGTGGCACGGAAACCATTATGACACGCTTGCAGGCTATCGTGACATTGTGCTATTATATTGGGACGTAGTTCTTTTGGAATGACCACTCGTTTACCCTAGAGGATCTTTCGATTCAAAATTCCGTCTTCAAGAGAAAATTCAGGCAAAGTTTCATATTTCTGACATTCAACATCTCTTTGGTGTGCTTCCCTAAATTCTTCAATAGAAACATCATTAGTTACAATCACTCTTACTTTCCGGCTTAACGCATTAGCGTTTTGATGCAACTTGCCTGGTTTGTGTTTTACCTCATACTCAAATTCGCTTAATTTTAAAGCCCTACGAGTTAACCTGCTGCTGGGGTGTTTTAAGCTTAGAATCCACTGTAACATGGCATGATAGTAACGGCAGTAAATTTTCTCCCATACAAATATCATCGGAAATAAGTTACACCAAAGCTCCTTCTCAGTGGTACCGTAATTCGAATCTGCTTTGTTAAGCTGTCGAGACACATAATCAATTGGTCGTTCTTTAGCATCTATTTCTTGTGACAGAATGGCTGCTACAGCGTAGTTGGAGGCATCTACTGACAGAATGAATGGTTTTTCAAAATCTAGATATGCTAGTACAGGGGCTCTAGTTAAAACACGTTGGATTTGTTGCATTGCTTCATCACATCCCTTGGTCCAGATAAAAATAACTACTTTTTTCAATAATTTAGTTAGGGGCTTCGCAATGGTAGCATAATTGTTCACAAAACGTCTGTAATAATTGGCAAGGCCTAAAAATGGCTGTAATCCATTGATATTTATTGGTGTTGGAAATTCCTTTGCGGCTGTGATCAAGTGGGGAGCCTGTTTGACACCTTCTTTACTTATTATATGTCCCGAATATTGTACCTGCCTTTGGGCAAAAGAACACTTTTGCAGTTTCACACTCAAGTGAGCTCCTTTCAATCTATCGAGCAGCTTGTGTGCTGAAAACAAAAGTCCCTCAGACTTTCTGCATGCTCTTTGATAGTTTTAGAAAAATAATAATGTCATCTAAATATACCAAGCCTTTAGTGGGTTTGAATCCACGCAACAAAAAATCTGCAAATCTTTGAAAAGTGGCGGGTGAATTTCTCAAACCAAAAGGCACTCCTACAAATTCATATAATCCTGTAGGTACGACAAAAGCAGTTTTATGGCGGTCCTGGGGTGCAACAGGGATTTCATGATATTCAGAGCGTAAGTCAAGGGTGGTTTAATACGTGCGGTTGCCCAGGCGGTTCAACAATGATTCAAATGGCTCTGAGCACTATGGGACTTAACATCTGTGGTCATCAGTCCCCTAGAACTTAGAACTACTTAAACCTAACTAACCTAAGGACATCACACACATCCATGCCCGAGGCAGGATTCGATCCTGCGACCGTAGCAGTCACGCGGTTCCGGACTGAGCGCCTAGAACCGCTAGACCACCGCGGCCGGCTGCCCAGGCGGTCTAATGTTTCATCAATGTGCGGTAACGGATATGTCTCTGGTGTGGTTATTCAATTAACTGCCCGCATATCGACACAAAGACGATAGGCTTTCTCATCATTTACTGACTTTCTTGGCACGACGACCACAGGGGCGCCCATGAACCTCAGGAGGGCTAAATAATTCCTGCAGCTAATTGCTGCTGAATCGGATCTTCGACTACTGATTGCAAATGATACGGTATACGATATGCTTCACCGGTCGGAATTTCGCGCTGAACCAAATCCGTGGCCGGTAGAAACTGCTTCTCTTCAAACAAAGAAGAAAATTCCTCTAGCACCTGCTGCAACACCTTTTTCTCCTCAGCGTTTAAATGACTCAACTTCTCTGTCAACTGATTCCTTAATGAGACCGTGACATAAAGCACTTCTCTGACAGGACACTTCTTTCTCCTCCATCCCTTTTCATCTTTACTGTGTGGAATTTCAGCTCCTCCTACTTCTTTCAAGATCTCCTGTCCACTATCAACAATAGTAGATTTCGGTATTACAACATCTTTCATACCAAAGTTATCTATGCGCACCAGTACTGCAAAACCTTTCTGTTTTCTTTCTGGTCAACAAATCCTTCTCCTAACATGAACGGATTGACGATATAATACATCATTCTGGGTGAGCGAATCCACCAGAACGACTGTCTTCGGCTGCTTCCGATTTTTTACGTCTATCCAAGAATTTTTCCACTTCCTCTTTTTATCCTTACAGGGCCAGTGGTTTTTATCACCCACATCCACGGTTTTATGGGAGACTGTGAACGGCGCCTTTCACAGCTTCGTTGCATCTTCTGGTTTAGTGCACAGACAAAACGGCGAATTACTTCACCAAACTGCACAGTTCGCGTTCGATAATTCGCTATTTCCTGATAATGGTGCAAGAAGTCATTCCCTAATATGATGTCAAAATCACATTTCTTTAACCTCACTACTTCCGTCTCTTGACTATATTTATTATCGTCAATTTGCAAATTTACTACACACGAAGCTGCAGGAACAATTATTTCTTCACCAAGGCCACTGGTATGGAATCGGGGTGGCTGTAGAACCCTTTGATCGTATTTATCTACAAATAATACACTAATTTGTGCAGCTGTGTCAACTAAAATCTTAACTGCCTTGTTCCCGAATATGCCACTTAAACTAACATGTTCCACCTCTTTACTTTCTCTGGTCCTCACCAGGTGTATTATTCTGGTCGGGGGCGCGGGCGTGTGGCGGGGCCGACCCCCCTTGAGTTTCCCTAATTTGATCTGTTGTTGCGGCGTTGGCCGCGGATCTGGTTAGAGAATTGGGACTTTGTTGGACAGACATTATTAAGATGACCTACTATTTGGCAAATAGTGCAGATAGGTGCGTGACAGCGCATTGCCATGTGGTTGGGTCTCCCACAACGCTGACAAAATACTTCCTTTGCTAATACCGATACTGAATCCGGCGGACGCAGTGCAGCAGTGCAGCATCGCAATACATCTTCGTGTATGATTGCCAAACGAACCGCTTCAAACAAAGATGCAGGTGAGACTGCTTTAACTTCTCCAATGCGGGGATCAATACGGCGAACAAATGCTTCCGAGGGCAAAATCCTATTTCCACTGTCGTTTTCGCCTGGCTTGTAGGTACGACAAGATACGGCTCGTAGGTGATCTGCAAAAGCATCAAAATCCTCATTAGGCTTCTGCCTAATAGATAATGGATCTCTGTAATATTCAGTACCTCTGATATCGGAATAACGAGTAGTTAGTCCACGAGCCTAAACTTGAAAGTTACGTTATCACACTGTCTCTATAAGCATACGGGCTTCGCCTGTCAACTTTAATCTGGCTACATTGACAAATAGACCATCCAGCCAGGCACAAGTGCGACCCACATCGTGAATGTTCTGCATGAACATAGCCACATTTTGATGGGGCTCTCCAGAAAAGGTGGGAATAAAATCAGGCGCAGGAAAATTACTTACAGTTCTGGTGTTAGACGAAATTGTGGTAGTTGCAATAGTGACAGAATTAGTATTAGTTGTCACTGGTGGCACATTTGTTACTGGCGCGGAGCTAGCCACTGGTACTGAAGGCAGCACACTGGCTTCCAGCATCTGTTTCAAGATGTGGTTTTGCACGAGTAATTCCTTATTTTGTACGAACAATTGGTGCACTTGAATATTGATAGCTTCAAGCAGGTCTTGAGAGGCTGGTGCCTCTGTGGAAAGTCCCCATTCCGTCGCTCTTGTTCCCATCGGCATGTTTACAAAATTAGGGGCGTCAGTGACCCAATAAATGATTGTTACAAGAAAGGGGGATCGCAAATAACCTACTCCAGAGGCGGACGGCTCGATGTTAAAGCTGGAAGCATCACAGCGACTTACACGAAGGTGAAAGCCTGTGCCACGCATTTACGGCAGCGACGGCGTGATGGAGCGGCGGCGGCAGGTGACGTGCTGGCAGTGGACACACGTGCGGGCGGGCAGTGACTGGACCCTCGGGCAGCGGCAAATGCGTTGGCAGCGGACGATGCTCGCTCAGGCAGCTCGCGACGGCGGCAGGCAAGTGGCTCGGCGGTGACAGCGGCGGGCGGCAGCAGGGGGCGGCGGCACCTGGTTCGCCTGGATGGGTGGCTATCTTGGGCTGCATCACTCGTTCCAGCAGACTCCGACAGTCGCGTCACTACAGCGCGAACCTGTGCGTTTCTACGGCCACAGCCTGTGCAGGGCGAACACGTCGTCAGGTTGGTGCATTCCATACGCAATATGCTTGGTGCTTCGCCAGAAAAATATAGGATAGTGACAAATTCGCTATCGGAACGCATCCCAACTTCTGACACCAGCTTGTGCAAGATGTCTTGGTTAGGAGCGGGGGGCTGAGGGCGTAATTAAATTATCGGGATTATATTTAGACAAAGGCCATTTAATGGTGAAAACATGTTAAAAAGGAGTCACATAGTCAGGCCTAAGGGGGCGAGAGTGAGCCAGAGCACAGCCGGGGGCGAAACGTAGTTCGCATAGTTACGGAAAAACAGAGTCTGGGAAGACAAAGTCCGCAGTGCCGCAGCACCGGGAAGGACAGGAGATGTTGACTGCTACAGGGCGCATGATCAAGAGAAAGAGGCCCGGTGGTGGGCGGCTGGGTACATCCAACAAGGCCGTGCGGCTTCCTCCACCCTGATTGGTCATAAGCTGAGGAACCCGCGGGAGCAGCATGGAAATTTCCAGAGCTTGGCCTGGTCAGCGTTGCATAGACAGCATTACCTTGTCAGTACACGAGGAAGGCGCGTGATCGAGATGTTTGCTGACTTGCTGTTGCCACACCGTGAGACGGAAAAATTACACGCAGCCGACGCTGCCAGCTAAGGCTTGGTCATAACGGGAAAAATAAAATTACCTATTGAAAGTGAATAAAAAGTTAAATAAAAACCCCTACTAACTGACTCATCCTTACAAAGGATTTTTACAATTACAATACTTGAGCCCATATAACTCCAGATGGACATACTGCTTAGTGAAAATCCGATGAAAGCGGTCCTTTGCTGATATAGAATTTCACTCTCGAATTAAGCTACTTTATGTCCAGCTGCATTTGACTGTCTCACAACATGTTTGACTGGTAAATTTAAGGTAAGCTCTGTTATATTTTGGTTTTCTTCGCTAACAATACGACAGTCTATCTCCATATTTAGATTTGGAACAATATCATCAATTGTTACATTTGTTCTAATTATTTGCTCAGTTGTTGTTGTTGTGGTCTTCAGTCCTGAGACTGGTTTGATGCAGCTCTCCATGCTACTCTATCCTGTGCAAGGTTCTTCATCTCCCAGCACCTACTGCAACCTACATCCTTCTGAATCTTCTTAGTGTATTCGTCTCTTGGTTTCCCTCTACGATTTTTACCCTGCACACTGCCCTCCAATACTAAACTGCCGATCCATTGATGCTTCAGAACATGTCCTACCAACCGATCCCTTCTTCTGATCAACTTGTGCCACAAACGTCTCTTCTCCCCAATCCAATTCAACACTTCCTCATTAGTTATGTGATATACCCATCTAATCTTCAGCATCCTTCTGTCGCACCACATTTCGAAAGATTCTATTCTCTTCTTGTCCAAAATATTTATCGTCCATGTTTCACTTCCATAAATGGCTACACTCCATACAAATACTTTCAGAAACGACTTCCTGACACTTAAATCTGTACTCGATGTTAACAAATTTCTCTTCTTCAGAAATGCTTTCCTTGCCATTGCCAGTCTACATTTTATATCCTCTCTACTTCGACCATCATCAGTTATTTTACTCCCCAAATAGCAAAACTCCTTTACTACTTTAAATGTCTCATTTCCTAATCTAATTCCCTCAGCATCCCCTAATTCCACTACATTCCACTATCCTCGTTTTGCTTTTGTTGATGTTCATCTTATATCCTCCTTTCAAGACACTATCCTTTCCGTTCAAATGCTCTTCCAAGTCCTTTCTTGTCTCTGACTGAATTACAATGTCATCGGCGAACCTCAAAGTTTTTATTTCTTCTCCATGGATTTTAATACCTACTCCGAATTTCTCTCTGTTTCCTTCACTGCTTGCTCAATATACAGATTGAATAACATCGGGGATAGTCTACAACCCTCTCTCACTCCCTTCCCAACTACTGCTTCCCTTTGATGTCCCTCGACTCTTATAACTACCATCTGGCTTCTGTACAAGTTGTAAATAGCTTTTCGCTCCCTGTATTTTACCCCTGCCACCTTCAGAATTTGAAAGAGAGTATTCCAGTCAACATTGTCAAAAGCTTTCTCTAAGTCTACAAATGCTGGAAACGTAGGTTTGCCTTTCCTTAATCTAGCTTCTAAGATAAGTCGTAGTGTCAGCATTGCCTCACGTGTTCCGATATTTCTACGGAATCCAAACTGATCTTCCCCGAGGTCGGCTTCTACCTGTTTTTCCATTTGTCTGTAAAGAATTCGCGTTAGTAATTTGCAGCCGTGACTTATTAAACTGACAGTTCGGTAATTTTCACATCTGTCAACACCTGCTTTCTTTGGGATTGGAATTACTATATTCTTCTTGAAGTCTGAGGGTATTTCGCCTATCTCATACATCTTGCTCACCAGATGGTAGAGTTCTGTCACGACTGGCTCTCCCAAGGCTGTCAATAGTTGTAATGGAATGTTGTCTGCTCCTCGGGCTTTGTTTCAACTCAGGTCTTTCTGTGCTCTGTCAAACTCTTCAAGCAGTATCATATCTCCCATTTCATCTTCATCTACATGCTCTTCCATTTCCAAAATATTGTCCTCAAGTTCATCTCCCTTGTACAGACCCTCTACATACTCTTTACCATTTTGCTATCCCTTCTTTGCTTAGAACTGGGTTTCCATCTGAGCTCTTGATATTCGTACAAGTGGTTGTCTTTTCTCCAAAGGTCTCTTTAATTTTCCTGTAGGCAGTATCTACCTGAACGCTAGTGAGATAAGCCTCTACATCCTTACATTAGTCCTCTGGCCATCCCTGCTTAGCCATTTTGCACTTCCTGTGAATCTCATTTTTGAGACGTTTGTATTCCCTTTTGCCTGCTTAATTTACTGCATTTTTATATTTTCTCCTTTCATCAATTAAATATTACTTCTGTTACCCAAGGATTTCTACTACCCCTCGTATTTTTTCCTACTTGATCCTCTGCTGCCTTCACTACTTCATCCCTCAAAGCTACCCATTCTTCTTCTACTGTTTTTATATCCCCCATTCTTGGAAATTGTTCCCTTGTGCTCTCCCTGAAAATCTCTACAACCTCTGGTTCTTTCAGTTGATCCACGTCCCATCTTCCCATCTCCTTAAATTCCCACCTTTTTGCAGTTTCTTCAGTTTTAGTCTACAGTTCATAACCAATAGATTGTGGTCAGTGTCCACATCTGCCCCTGGAAATGTCTTACAATTTAAAACTGGTTCCTAAATCTTTGTCTTACCATTATATAATCTATCTTAAACCTGTCAGTATCTCCAGGCTTCTTCCATGTATACAGTCTTCTTTTATGATTCTTGAACTAAGTGTTAGCTATTAATAAGTTGTGCTCTGCGCAAAATTCTACCAGGAGGCTTCCTCTTTCGTTTCTTTCCCCTATTCCGTACTCAGATGGTACGTTTCCTTCTGTTCCTTTTCCTACTATCGAATTCCAGTCACCCATGACTATTAAATATTCATCTCCCTTCACTAAATGAATAATTTCTTTTATTTCATTATACTTTTCTTCAATTTCTTCGTCATGCTGAGATTGTATTAATATTTGAGCACCATAACCTTTACATTTTCCAAGAAATTTTAACTCGTCCGTACCATGAACAACTACAGCCCTGGGCTCATTATCACTACATTACACTGTAAGACCTTCATCTTTAGGTGCTACAAATAACCATTTGTACCCTCTGATTTGCGTCCATACGCTTTCATTTAATACTTTATTCCTTTGGGTACAGTCTTTCGGTATCTTGGTAACTGGTTGTAGCATTCTAGTCTCACACATCTCATGATCATAAGTAGACAAAAGAATAAATGTTTGCTTACATATTCTGTGGCTTTGGTCTTCTTCTTTACATAACAATTGCTCATAGTTTACCTTCACATATTGTCTCTGGGGATATATAAGTAATCAGCTGTTTCTTGACTTCTACTTCAACTGGTAGGGGCCACATTTTATACATATCAAATATACTGCTATCTACCAGGGGAATGTTTAATACAGAACTTAATGTGTTACCAGCTATTAAAACATCAAGGTCAATTACCTTAAGTAACTGATAATCAATGTTCCCTGTAAGTGTTATTGGGAATATTTTGTCTTTTATATCATATTTTATTAATTCCAAATGTCTAACTACTTGCACAGGATTAATCAAATGCGGTTCTAAAATACCTTTCTGTGCGTTTAGAATTGCTGTGATTAACAAATCATATTCCTGTTCTAGCTCACTGAAAACAGACAATAGCTGAATCAGCTTCTAATTAATGGTTATCAAAATAACTGCTCTCTGTAGCCGCTTATCAGTGCTATTTTCTAACTGCATAATATTCTGACTGAGCCTTTTCATTCGTTGAGTAGTTACCTGTTCATCTCTGGCTATTGAGCTGACAATCTGATTAAAACTCGTTAACGTGGCCTTTACTATTGTGACTTGTACTCGGCTTAATCTTAACAGCTGTTTCCGTTCTCCCTCTAACACGTCAGTTTTTGACTTGAAATATGATGCATCATCTTCATCTAGAGTTCCAAATAAAACTTTACTTATTTCTACAACAAAAAATAGTATTCCCCGTTTTCGTATACTCACTTCATGGCGAGCTAACTGTCCAACGAGACTTTGAGATTTTTCTATTTTTCCAATGTGCCATTCTAATGCATGTCTCGCACTGGACCATCCTGAAGCACTCATATTAAGTAAAGTGAGTCTTCTCTGACAGAATGTCACATGCTCTGATAGCTAATACTTCGGTGTTTTCAAATTTCTTTTGTAACTGTAGCAAGTTAAAATAACTTACAATTCTCCATATCAGACTATAGAGACTGACCTTCCCCTTGTTGTCATAATACCGTCCTGGGGATGATTGGAATTTTGTAAGGTGAAGATTTGGATGAAGTGCCACTGTTTGGACCGAACTGGCCAATCCAGTTATCAGCTGTGTCATCACCCTCTTGTAATTAGAAAATTCTTTCACGCGACTGCCGTGTACCATCAAGTACTTATTCTTTCTTATCTGTATGACCACATTTGGTCCCTTAGTTGCTTTTACTATGTATGGGCCTCGCCATTGACTATCTAATTTCCTTGACCTCCCTCTTCTAACACTTTCATCATACAGGAGGACTTTGTCTCCGAATTGGAACTCTTTCGGATGCTGGGTTTTGTCATAATATTCCTTGTTCTTTAATTTAACTTGGGCATTATAGTCCCGCGCGCAATGGTGCATAGCTTGCGTTCGCTTTTTTAGTTCGAGCACGTAATCGTCATAATTGTATGTTACTTCAGCTGGGTTCTTTTGTAGTACTCCCGACCAATACACAACCTCCCGAAGAACAACTCGTGAGGTGTGTACCCAGTTGCACTATGCGGTGTTGTGTTGAATACAAAGACCGCATATGGGAGCCATGTATCCCAATCCGTTTATGCTCGATCTGTGTAATGGCGGAGCGTTTCAGTTAAAGTTACAGGTGTTCTTTCTCGCGCTCCAATAGTCTGCGGATGGTAGCAAGTGGTTTGAATTATATCAATGAGCAACAATGTGAATACCTTTTGCATTGTTTCACTAACGAAGTTGCTGCCTATACCACTTAGTAATGTGGATGGTATGCGGGAGATCAAAATGATCTTTTCTACTACCACTCTTGCTATCGTTTCGGAATTTTGTTTCTCAGTAGCTTCCGCTACTAGAATTTTTGTTAGTGCATCTTGAAAAGTAAGGATGTACTTATTGCGCTTGGCTGTGGGAGTCATTGGACCAAAAATATCAAGGTCACACCTTTCAAATACATGCTCAGGGGTAGTCGTAATTTCCATGGGCATTTTAGTTTTGTTGTGTGTAATTTTATTCCTTTGGCAGCTTTCGCATTTGCGAATATACTGCTCTATATCGGCTTTCATGCCTTCCCAAGTACAATATATTATAATTCTTTCATAATTTCTTCCTATCCCCTGATGGCCACCAATTGGTGAAGCTGCAGATTCCTGCACGGCTGCTTTTTTGAGACTGTCTGTGTATCTTTGCCTCCCACATGGCCTGAGTGGTTAGCGCTGCTTATCTCCCCTCCTGTAGCTGACTCTTTTACGTCACCACTTGCGATCTCAGAGCTCAGAGACCGCTCCTAAATTACTGCTCATCCCAGCTGTTTCAGCTGCTCCGATTATCTGTTCCTGACTCCTTTCCGTCACGTCTCTGTCGTCATGTACCTCGGTCGTTGCCTTTAAACTTCGTATTCTGGATAGGGGATCTGCCACCTGGTTTCGTTTACCACTTTTATACAGAACTTGGTAGTCATATTTTTCTAGTTTCAATCTGAATTTCATTAATATTGGCGACGGATCTGTAACGCTGCTTACCCACGTTAATGGTTTAAGGTCTGTGCAAATTTTAAATTTTCGCTCTGCCTTATTCAATGTTCTTGAAATATATCCTACAGGTAAATCATTACCCATGTTGCCTTGACTCAAAACGGCTCCAATGGAACTTTGGCTAGCGTATGTGGTTACTGTAAATTCCTGTCCAAAATCTTGATACTGCAATATTGGGGGATTTATCAATTTCTCATTCAACTGATGAAATGCTTCGTCCGGTTCCATTTCGCAATTATAAACTACTCCTTTCTTCAGTAGTTCATAAAAGGGTTTCGTAGTTTTACCATAATTGCTTATGAAACGCCTATATTACCCGCTGAGCCCGAGGAAACTTTTTAACTGTGTAGTAGTCTTTGACTGCGGATATTGTCTCTCTGCTTCGACCTTTTTTGGATCAGGCCTTAATCCTTCTGCTGTAAGAATATGCACCAAAAAAGTCACTTCTTTACGTAAGAACTCACACTTGTCAACTTGTAATTTTAAATTATATTTCCTGAGTCCTTCAAATGTTTCTTCAAGTTGACTTACGTGTTCTTCCAGTGAGGACCCAAATATTACTACATCAACTAGGTATATAAATACCTTTTCTCCCTGCAATCCCATTAACACTGAATTCATTAGTTTTCGAAACGTACTTGGGAATGTCTGTAGACCAAAACTGTTAAGGCTTGGGTGGCCACTTGTTGGGAAATTGCCTATTAGCTTCTGTCTCGGGTTCTTCGGCCGACGTTCATCTGATGATTTTACTGACGGTTCGCCAGCACGAGTGGCTGGCATTGCCAAAGCCTCAGCCTCCATTGCCGGTGGTGAACTGGAGCCGAGCTCGCGGCCCCAGACTGTATGTAACTGGCGCGCCAACGTCCGAGGGCTTCCCCGCGGTCATTTCCGGTGCGGTTCTCCTCTTGCTGCCTGCGATAGTCGTTCGCTGCAGTACGGGAAGCCAGAATCCGTTTACCTTAAGGTTTTCCTCTTTCTTGTTGAAGCTGTTCGCGTGTTTCTGTATTACACAGCTTCTCTGAACAAGTGGGTGTGATAGTGCTACTCTACAGTCAGAACTTCCGTGTCGGCGAATTTTGTTACATGATCGGTCTCACTCACTGCGTGCTCTGCCACGGCCGATTCCTCCACCTGCTCCAACATGCAATGTCGCTTATGTTCCTTGATCCTGGTGTTGATTGATCATCCGGTCATTCCGACATAAACTTTTCCGCATGTGCATGGTATACGGTATATTCCCGACATTGCCAGTGGGTCCCTTTTCTCCTTTGCCGATCTAAGATACTCTTTGATCTTCCTTGTCGGTTTGAAAATCGTCTTAACGTCGTGTTTGCGCAATATACGACCGATTCTGTCCGTCACTCTGGGAATGTATGGCAGAAAAACTGTACCCGATATTTCTTTTTCCGATTCCTTTCTTCGTCTAGTGTTTGGCTCTGTTACACTTCTAATACAATTTGTGGAGTACCCTGTGCTCCTGAGAACAGTTTCCAGGTGTTGCATTTCGCGTCTGAGGTGCTGTGGCTCACATATTCATCCTGCTCGCGTTACGATCGTATTAATCATGCCTCTTTGCTGGCTTGGGTGGTGGTTTGATAGTTTGTACACATGTGTGTCGGTTTTCGATACACGCTGTGTCCCAGGTTTCGCCATCCCTTCTAACCAGTACATCTAGAAACGGCAGTTTTTTGTCCTTTTCTTCTTCCATGGTAAATTTTATATTGACATGTTATTGTGCTGTACGTGTCCCCACAAGTTTTCACTTCACTATCACATCGGAAACAGTGGACCTAGGGATATTTAGGAGTGTGGAAATCTCACGTCAGACGTATGACACAAGTGACACGCAATAACCTGACTACGTTCGAAGTCTGTGAGTTCCACGGAGCGCCCCATTCTACTCTCTCATGATGCCTAATGACTAATGAAGTCGCTGATATGGAGTACCTGGCAACAGGTGGCAGCACAAGGCATCTAATATGAAAAACGTATGTTTTTCGGGGTGTCCGGATACTTTTGATCACATAGTGTATATAGACCAGCAAGACTGGTGCCGACCAAGAGAAATTGTGTTAACAAAAGTATAGCGTTGTCGCAATTTAGCATTATGGGAGGTTGTTGGTCCATCGAAGAATTACCAATGTCGATGACAGTGACTCAGCCGCGCAGGATTAGCCGAGCAGTCTTCGGCGCTGCAGTCATGGACTGTGCGGCTGGTTCCGGCGGAGATTCCAGTCCGCCCTCGAGCATGGGTGTGTGTGTTAGTCCTTAGGATAATTTAGGTTAAGCAGTGTGTGAGCTTAGGGACTGATGACCGTATTAGTTAAGTCCTATAAGATTTCAGACACATTTGAACATTTGAACAGTGATTCATGTGATCTACACATGTTTCCTCCCTGATTCGGAAAGGCTGTGAAGTAAATACCTGAGGTTGGACTGCAACATCAATTGGGCAGCCACTGCTGATTGGACGGCAATCGCAAAAATGATCATGGACTATGCGACATCCTGAGTATGAAGAAAGGACCTCATAAGTTACTTGCTGAGAGATGAGTTTGTACTACGACGATCGCTATACCCCCGCCACAGCTGTACTGAAAAGACGTACCTGCTACAAAACTACCGTAAGTAGTTGCGTCAAACAACGAACTCGAGCTTGAAACATGAAGAATACTAGGAAAAGAGTAGATTGCTACTCACCGTAAAGATGACACACCGAACTGCAGACCGGCACAACGAAAATACTGTTAACCTTTAGCTTCCGGCCAAAGCCTTCGGTAGAAAAAAAAATCCGCACACACACTCACACAAGCAAGCACACTTCCCACATACATGACCGCCATCTCCAAGCTGCAGGAGATAGAAGTCAGGTGTTCGTGATGTGTGTTTGCTTGTATGAATGTGTGTTTTCTTTTGTGAAGAAGGCTTTGGCCGAAAGTTAAACGTGTAACAATTATTTAGACGTGCCAGTCTGCAACTCAGCGTGAATGGTTATGCATTTTACTGTGAATATGCTCCATCTTGGAGTCTTTGACGGGCCTCTGCATGCTTATAAACGACTACTGCATTGGCGTCTGCCGCTTTCCCCCAGTCAGAAACATTTGATACCACCTCCAGACCTCCTGACATAGGATCCCATAAACTACCTTAACTGTGCACGTCTGTTTTTGTTGAAAGGATTGCTGAGTGGAGGAACATACATTAAGAATTTCATCGACCTCATCCTATTGCATTTCCTACAACGTTAAAGATGTGTACACTTCATGCACGTTCATATCCCGCGCGGCATTTCCAGAGTGTTCTCACGACGTTCATCAACTCCGCTACAGAGCAGTATCGTCACAGCGTCTCCCAACGGTCGTGTGATAGGCATGATGAAACGGTATTTTGAGCATCATACATAACAATGCTCATGATGCCACCGCAATAAGTGAATGTAGCGTGTAATGTCATCATACAAAATAACATCAGAAGCATCTATTATCTTTTCAGCTAATGGTAACCGTGCCTAGTGGAAGACGATTTTCCCAGCTGGAAATTGAAAATTTAGCCCTTTTCAGATCTTTTTAGATGCATTAGCCTGTAAATTTGTACACTCTTCGACATAAAACTCGGCAGCGGCCGGACGCTGGAAAGGTTACGTTCGCGCCGATCTTGACATGGGACAAATAATCTGACCAACTCGCTAATTCTGCAAGTCCGGCTATCTGTACATTCTGGCAACACAGTAGACTGCAGCACTTCCTGGAGGAAGTCTTGTCCCATACTCGAGAAACCGTAGACTCTTTACGTTTGTGGTCTAGCAGTAGCGTCCGTTGTTTCTGTCTACAATATCTGTCGATCGAGACCAGCTGGCGCAAAAAAAAAATTGATAGCCTCTTCTGCCTGAATGCTGAAAACGTGAATGTAATGGTAGCGCAGATTCATCTATTTCACTTTCTGACGCACCGATAGCAAAATTTTATCCAGTAACCATTTTGTGGCAGGTTTCTTGCAGACTGTCCTCCTCTGGGCGCCGTGGGCGACAAAGCTCCGGGATCCATTAGCTGGCTACCGGCGCTGCACTTCCCCGTTCTTTATCGAAAACGCCTTCTACCTCTCGTTGCTTTTGATAATTTAAAGCGCTCCACAGAAAATTTCTACAGTTTCCATTCACGCTCGAAAGCAACGGAGACAGACTCCCTGATTAGTAGATGGATACTGTATTACATTAATCGGCATGAGCTCTGTATGGCACGACATTTATTTCATAGACTGGGATGAAATTGAACCAACTCAATACATTCGATGAATTTATAATTACTTCATACCTCGTTTCTTTTCCTTTCAAAAATAATTGTATTTGTGCAACTTTTGGCCAATATTTGCATGTTTTCGTCAAGCCAGAGTGAGCGTCTGTGGTGTAAAGTGTACTACAGTTTTTGTTTGATTCCTTTTGGTAAGCATAGGACTTCCATGTATGGATTCATGAAGTATTTAACTTTGATCGGAAGTGATAGTTAAGGTAGTCAGATTTAAACCAGGAAAAGTGATCCTTCTTAAGGTTTCAGCGAACGGAAAGGAATTGCTAACGCCGGTGTCACAAAACGTCTACAGTTAAACGCTATTGCAAAAATTGAGAAGAGAGGAAGTACTTTAATTAACATGTTCACTTCATGAACAACCTCCTGACATGTTAGACCTATATGACGAACAAATCTCTGATTCGTATCGTTGACAGTCGCTTTGAAGCTTTTGAGAAACTATTTTACAGTGAAGAAACCTGGCATTTGCAAAGCAGAGATGCATGACATTAACATAATTTACTAAGTCGAAATTGCACAAAGATTTATATGTAAGGCATTCTTCAGATTCCGTATAATGTATTTTTTACTAGCAGTTTGCAACTCCGTTAAGTAAAATGGAAAACAGAAGATTGGGTTCCGCGGCTTTCACTGATATTGGAACTACCATCTCTTGTAGCACTCGCATCTCAACGCATGAGGGAACCACTGAGCTAACGACACACTGGCGGTAGCAGCCGGATTATAGTCATTGCGATGTTGCCTGAGCCTTAAAACGCAACATTAAACACACAAACAGGTGTTACTTATGTGAAGAACGCCATTCTTGGAGTCTAGAAATTAAATAAACTTTATAAGTGTCTCATCTTACAATGGATTATATCGTATGAGTCTTCGATGTGAGAAACAAATGCCAAGTTAATTCAGCGAGGTAATGCCGGGCTACACCGTAGGTAAATAATCACAGTTTTGACAAATACTCTCTCTTACGAGGCAGCTCTTTAGCGTAAATGCTTGTCGTGATTGCCCGATATGGTTCCTCAGAGGGGAGACGCGAGCGCACGTTTGGTTTTTATGCGGCGTTCTCACCAGATAGTTTCTGACGTCTCAAAATACAAACGAAGTAAAAACACATCGAAAGATTTTTTGAAATGAATATAATATGAGATATCAAACGCTTTGCACCTCGTTGTCGAATGTGTCCACGTGAAATATTTTGCAGCATGCATATAGAATATCGTGATTACCATGAGAATGAAGAAATATGTTGGTAGGGATGGAAGCAGGTAGAGACGCAGTCAACAAACATTCGATTCCTCATGACTTTCATTTCATTTGAGATTTAAGAAGAGGTAAAGCGGGATATTACTTTCATTAACACGAAAGATATGCCGCACATATAGATAAGGAGGAAGACTGCGTCTTCATACGTTTACTTCTTGGAATTTGTGTGCGTTATTGTATACTTAGAAGACTGATCGTAGTTTCCGTAATGTTACACTCTAGTTTGGCCCCCAAACGATGGAAAGCAGTTGCTCGAACCCTTCTTGCTTTGTTTTGTGTTTTTTGCTTTGTATTGATGAAGCAGACCGCTGAGCACCCCCGCCCCCCTTCCTCCCCCTGTCGAGGGTTAGGTCTCAAAACTAAACCATTTTTTATCCACTGTCAAAATATATTCAGACGGAATCAGCACAAGGCTATCAAACAAAGCCTTCCATTTACAGTTGCAACACTCACGGTGAAAAATTAGCGGCTCTCTCCTGCTGTTTCACAGCCCTTACTATATTTTCGATTTCGCAGCACCAGTTTACCTGGTAACAATGTGTTAAATCAGCATGGTAGTTGCAGAGTTGTACCAGCATATCTGTCCTCCCATTGTCAACTTTATGTATCTCACTTCTCCTGTAGCGTTGATCACGAGGTGCCGATGTAAATCCTGTATTATACATGACGTAACAGTCGGTATTTCCTTTTTTCATAGCCACTCTTCATGTGCATCGATACTAAATAGGGATGTGAAAACTTTTGCGAGTGAGAGAATGACAATAATAATCGTAACAAGAACAAGCAAATAATGAATGAAGTATATTACAACGCAGAAAGAGAATGGCTGTGAAAATAAAAATCTATAAAAATAGGTTGATCGTTTAGTTGACATTATGCAAATATCTTCTTAGCATTTTGTTACTGAACTTAGTTCGGGTATTTGCAGAGAAAAAGGAAAATTCGGTACTTCTCGCTAATGTAATATAATGTGAACCAGCAACTACACTTTCCTTAGAACACGACTCAAGCAGGTCCCCAAGTAGCTACCAAGGCACTGCTGCATTCTGTTCCCTGACATTGCTCTGATGGCGGTTAGTGTATAGTCCCGATTATGAAATACAAATCGTATTGCATTATTGTAATATTCAATTTGCTATGTAGATGCCACTTGAACGTGACAACTATCCTGATTACTCGTCAATTTGAAAAGACAATATTATGACAATTTAGCAGGATTACTCAACATGGATTCTGAAATTGGGTGACTGACCCCACATGTGCTAAATGTCGTCAAGAATATACGTAGTCCCAATGGCACTAACAAGATCGTCTATGAAGATCGTCTTCGACAGATCGCAATTTTCACATTGCTATGTCCACCCTACTCCTGACAGCCCTCGGTGGAGCTGCACTAAGTTGGCGATGTAATGTAAGCCTTCAAACCCACAACAGACCACACACTGAAAAATACAAACGAATTCTCTTGCAGCGTAAGCTTATTTTAACTAAACTAAAATGATTGGATGGCAACATTGTCCCATTAAAAAAAAGGAAAATGTTACACACTGTAGACGTCTAACGGACATTACCTAGTACTGTCTTGTGTCCTACTCATCTATAATATCAGGTTTAGTATCAAAATGATAAGATATAATGGATGCTGATGTAATGCATTAATATCAGATGGTGGGTTCAGAACACTATTGATGCGAAAATAAAACCGAAGTTTGTATACGTGCAGTTGTGCATTTTCGTACGTTTTCACCTCCAGATCTACGACAGATAATCCATACTAACAAACTTGGTCATGTTGTTGTTGTTGTTGTCTTCAGTCCTGAGACTGGTTTGATGCAGCTCTCCATGCTACTCTATCCTGTGCAAGCTCCTTCATCTCCCAGTACCTACTGCAACCTACATCCTTTTGAATCTGCTTAGTGCATTCATCCCTTGGTCTCCCTCTACGATTTTTACCCTCCACGCTGCCCTCCAATGCTGAATTTGTGATCCCTTGATGCCTCAGGACATGTCCTACCAACCGATCCCGTCTTCTAGTCAAGTTGTGCCACAAACTTCTCTTCTCCCCAATTCTATTCAATACCTCCTCATTAGTTACGTGATCTACCCATCTAATCTTCAACATTCTTCTGTATCACCACATTTCGAAAGCTTCTATTCTCTTCTTGTCCAAATTATTTATTGTCTATGTTTCACTTCCATACATGGCTAAACTCCATACATATACTTTCAGAAACGACTTACTGACCCTTAAATCTATACTCGATGTTGACAAATTTCAATTCTTCGGAAACGCTTTCCTTGCTATTGCCAGTCTACATTTTATATCCTCTCTACTTCGACCATCATCAGTTATTTTGCTCCCCAAATAGCAAAACTCCTTTACTACTTTAAATGTCTGATTTCCTAATCTAATTCTCTCAGCATCACCCGACTTAATTTGACTACATTTTGCTTTTATTGATGTTCATCTTATATCCTCCTTTCAAGACACTGTCCATTCCGTTCAACCGCTCTTCCAAATCCTTTGCTGTCTCTTGTTTCCTTTACTGCTTGCTCAATATACAGATTGAATAACATCGGGGAGAGTCTACAACCCTGTCTCACTCCTTTCCCAACCACTGCTTCCCTTTCATGTCCCTCGACTCTTATAACTACCGTCTGGTTTCTGTACAAATTGTAAATAGCCTTTCGCTCCCTGTATTTTACCTCTGCCACCTTTAGAATTTGAAAGAGAGCATTCCAATCAACATTGTCAAAAGCTTTCTCTAAGTCTACAAATGGTAGAAACGTAGGATTGCCTTTCCTTCATCTTTTTTCTAAGGTAAGTCGTAAGGTCAGTATTGTCTCACGTCTTCCAACATTTCTACGGAATCCAAACTGATCTTCCCGGAGGTCGGCTTCTACCAGTTTTTCCATTCGTCTGTAAATAATTCGCGTTAGTGTTTGTCAGCTGTGACTTATTAAGCTGACAGTTCGGTAATTTTCACATCTGACAACACCTGCTTTCCTTGGGATTGGAATTATTATATTCTTCTTGACGTCTGAGGGTATTGCGCCTGTCTCATACGTCTTGCTCACCAGATGGTAGAGTTTTGTCAGGACTGGCTCTCCCAAGACCGTCAGTAGTTCTAATGAAATGTTGTCAACTCCCAGGGCCTTGTTTCGACTCAGGTCTTTCGGTGCTCTGTCAAACTCTGCACGCAGTATCGTATCTCCTATTTCATCTTCATCTACATCCTCTTCCATTTCCATAATATTGTCCTCAAGTACATCGCCCTTGTATAGACCTTCTGTATTCCCCTTCCACCTTTCTGCTTTCCCCTCTTTGCTTAGAACTGGGTTTCCATCTCAGCTCTTGATATTCATACAAGTGGCTCTCTTTTCTCGAAAGGTCTCTTTAATTTTCCTGTAGGCTGTATCTATCTTACCCCTAGTGAGATAAGCCTATACATCCTTACATTAGTCCTCTAGCCATCCCTGCTTAGCCATTTTGCGCTTCCTGTCGATCTCATTTTTGAGACGTTTGTATTCCTTTTTGCCTGCTTCATTTATTGCATTTTTATATTTTCTCCTTTCATCAATTAAATTCAATATTTCTTCTGTTATCCAAGGATTTCTACTAGCCCTCGTCTTTTTACCTACTTGATCCTCTGCTGCCTTCACTACTTCATCCCTCAGAGCTACCCATTCGTCTTCTACTGTATTTCTTTCCCCATTCCTGTCAATTGTTCCCTTATGCTGTCCCTGAAACTCTTTACAACCTCTGGCTTAGTCAGGTTATCCAGGTCCCATCTCCTTAAATTCCCACCTTTTTGCAATTTTTTCAGTTTTAATCTACAGTTCATAGCCAATAGATTGTGGTCAGAGTCCACATCTGCCCCAGGAAATGTCCTACAATTTAAAACCTGGTTCCTAAATCTCTGTCTTACCATTATATAATCCATCTGATACCTTTTAGTATCTTGGTCATTGTCCCTGTAATTTTTCCCCTCTTATTTCAGACCGAGTTGATGAACAAAGTACAAATTCGTGACTCTTGCAGATGCTTCGAATCTGTTCAGTGATTTTGTCAGTAATTTTGATGTGAATTAAGATTGGTGAGGTCTACTATTATTGCAACTCCAGCGAGTTTGCTAGGACACACTTACATGTGACAGGTAGCACCTGATTTAAAACTTACCGAATGGAATTGATAAGACACATCTTTTGCAGAAAACCTGGAACTACTTTTGGATGCAACTACCGTTTTATAAAGTCACTACTTAAAAACTATACTGCGAAGGAATTCCTGCACAAGCACTCTCATTGCCATAATCGCGGCTGCAGTAGGTAACTGATAACTCGCAACGTGAAGGATGAGACAAGGAGTAGCTTCTGCATGAAATGACCTTGTACTCACAAAATATTGCTAACTCAGTAAGATATCTTCAGAGGGAACTTTCAGAATATTTCATACAGAGGACAAGAAAATGTTAGGCGAATCTACCAGGATTGATCAGTCCCACAGCTGAAAATCACTGTTATGCCAACAGGGTTGCCGAAGGATACCTACAACGATGCTGTCTGGACCACGCTGAAAGCAAGAAGAACGTGTTTTTGTAGCCTGAATATTTCATGATAGCATCCAGACACGCAATCTATAGCGAGAGATTCTGCTGTCCAAATTTTAGATATGTGGTGTGTCCATGTGCCTACAATTCAGTAATAACCTTCTGATTGTTATTCCCATTTATGTGATTCGGATGACGAGAAAGCTCTGCCATGGGTTATCTATGTGTCTACTGAAAGCAAGCGACATTAAATAATAGCAAGAGGCCTGTCATTTACTTTCAGATAAGGTTTCCTGAACCTAAGATATATATGATATTATCATTCTTACCCCATCAAAAAGGATTTCTTGTTATTGCATTTTACATACATTTTACTACTGAAGGCCTCATGTTTCTTGCTTCCCACACAGCACACAATGGCTACGACTCTCACTGTCGCATGTCATAACCTAATTTCTTCAGCATCATCTGGTTTCATTTCGACTACAGTTCATTATCCTTAAACATATTCCTATACTCAAAAAACTACGAGTATTATGTCTACGTAATGTTCACTGCGGGGCTACTCAAGAAGCTTTTCGAATAGAAGCGAAAATCGTTTAGCGGATGAGAATTTTAATTCCGTGGTACACCTCAGAACGAAAGAAATAAAATAACTGTAAGAGCAGCAGGCTCATCATATTGAGCGTGGGCACGGCCAACGCAGCATCCTGAATTTGGCCATATTCCTCTGAATTTACTTCCTGATAGTCCAAGGCGCTGTCACTACAAAAATATTAGCATGTTCACCTGGGAATTACGATCCACATGCAGTTGCTAGAATATCTTGCTACGTCAGGTATCAGGTATCTGTTATCAGACGCTCTGTCTGAGCTGTTAATTTTTATTGAACCAACCTACTGTGTTTAGGAAATTGCTAAGAGCAGCTGAATGAGTTTATTATTTTGGTATAATGTATAAAAACCCACTTATCCCACTTATCCTATTCTAAATAGTCCGCGATTGGTTTGAGAGCAAGGTAAGTAGTATACACTGTGGACTGAATGGGTGTGAATATTGAAACGAAATTATTGTAATCATGGGAAGGCAATGATGTACCGATATTTAGCGACATGACAGTTTTCTGAGGAAAAGGTCTGTCTCTGACATTAGAGAAAAGGGCCTAGGTTTGTCTGTATTCATACGTTAAGCTCATTGAGTAGAAAAGCGCGAGTAGATTTCATTGTGTGCTGGGGAGAAGACAGCCGGGAGTTTTAAATGCTTGACATTCTGGAGCCTTGATTGGCCTTTTGCACACCACCCTCACCGTAGGTGGGGAGAGAGCGGTAGCGTGGTAAGAGAAAGGCACTTGCCTGGGGACGACTGAAGCACCCGGACGGAATGAGGAAGTGGCGGAGCAAAATGCTCTCCGTAAAGCGAAAGAAATGAGTGATATAAGACTTTAATGTTCCACCTTACGTGGAAACCTTCTCTTTCAGGGTAGATTTAATTAATGTAATATTTTGGAGGGAAGGAAATTGTTTATAGGCAGGTAAAAGATAGGCGAATGTGAGAATACTATGTCGCGACCCCGAAGAGTAACTTGAATGTTAACTGAATTTGATATTTCGTTTGAGTAATTCGGTGAACAGTAAAGTGTTAGAATTAAATTGTAAAGCAGGTACGACACACGTACGACGCATATGGCGAACTATTATAGCCTAAAGACCTGGCATTCACCACATGGGGCTGATGAAGAAAATGACGAAGAGTGGATGACTGAGTGCTTAGAACCATTAGTTTATAAGTAAGAATGTGTTGATTTCCAATGATTCTTCTAAGTAATGGTCAATTTAAATTCAGGAGGTCATTTGTAGCTTGCGTGTGTTTCTATTTGTAATTTGACGAGTTTCTGAAATTCATGGATAAAGGCAGGGTTGCTAATTTAATGTGAAAGAATAAGGAGGAAGTCACCTTTTGTGAAATGAGTCAGTAGACATTTACGTGTGAGGCTGATTTTTAGAACAACGGGATTTGAAACACACGTGGGAATCAGTGACATCGCTTTCCTGAATTGAATGAAGGGGAAACGGCGTAGTAGTAGTTCGTGTAGACATGCTATGCATGCGATACACGAACTGTAAGTACTGTGAAAAGTTCTGTGTGTGAATTTGTGTATCTTTTGGAGGGGAGGTTTTGGATGGTATGTTATTTAATGGTGCCGAGATATAATTAGGAGCCGGCCGGTGTGGCCTAGCAGTTCTAGGCGCCTCAGTTTGGTACTGCGCGACGGCTACGGTCGCCGGTTCGAATCCTGCCTCGGTCATGGATGCATGTGATGTCCTTATGTTAGTTGGGTTTAAGTAGTTTTAAGTTCTAGGGGACTGATGACCTCAGTACCATAGTGCTCACAGCCATTTGAACCATTTTATAATTAGGAAATCAGTCTAGGTAACTTGTGGAAGTTTTTCTTCCACTTGCAACAGCATTCCGCTCACGAATATGAGGGGAACGTAAATTTCGGAACCGTGACCCTGCAAACATTCCAATCACGGGAGACTTAGTTAACATCGAGGCACGTCAATAAATGACAGGTGTTTTGGGATCAGACAGTGATTGAAGAAGTTAGAGAATTTTTCTACTACCGCTCCGCGTGGAGATACGATCATTGCTTTGCCCAATGGTAATAAGAGTGACAGTGTGTTGTTGTGACGTTATGAATCAAGCATTGTGGGCTATCCTTCATTCGTTCCCGTGGTTGAGAAATAGGTTTTCTTCGTAAGAGACCATAGGAAGTAGAAATATCTTTTCATGTGCTGTTACAAGGTCAGCTGTTAGGCAATTTTATCCTGTATGTTACTGGTAATACCGTTATTATATTTTAGGAGACGAAAGTAAGACAGAAGGAAAAGAAATAGCTTACAGAACAGAGAGGAGTTATTATGCAGGCCCAGTTACGATTCCGCTTACTTACGCATTTTCTTTAAACACAGCCGGGTGATTAATAGTGTACCAAATTTGGGGTTAATACTAAAAAATCAAACATTTATCCGTTGCGCATACATTTGTCTATTTATTTATTTGAGTAACGAATTTAATTAGTAGTTGCTATGTGTAAAAATCACGCAGTAACACATTTAATAAGAATACACAGGGACCATTTAGCTGTAGTAGGTTTCCTGAACACTTTAGGATCTCGCTACTGGTTTGGCCTTTATTTTTCTTTCAGTTCACTACCCGTTCTCCCTCGTTTTCTATAATTGCTCGAAGGCGCCGGGGAAGTGATAAGGCTAAATTCCTCGAGAGATTGTGATGATCGTTTATCTCCTACCATGTATTCTCTATATTTTCCCGCAGAGTTTCTGAGTTCCTCGACCCAGGCGGTCACGACCTCGTAACCTCCGCCGTCATATTGTCAGTGGGGTTGAGGTCTGGTGATTTTAGCACGGAAGGAAGAAGTCTTATCTCTGCTGACCTTGGAACCAGTTCTGGACGGTCCTGCTATTATGATTCTGGCTATGGTCCTGTAAAGAAATGATCATCCATTAACTTAGGTTTTAAATACTTCTGACTAATGCTATGAATATTTAATTTCGATACTGTGAAAAAATTCGTCAACTGCATGGCTGTATAGTCTGAGCTACAGGTTTATAAATTATTCGGAAGATTCCACATTCCTAAATACATTGCTCATAGCCTACATTGACAAAGGGAGGGTGCTGGGACGGAGATCAGAATACAGAATGAATGGTAATATAGTCTAAGGCGCCAGTTATAACACGGAGGTAGGCCTGGTTTCAGAAAGTACCGTCCTACTATGCTTTGGTAATAATAAGGTGGGGTGTAAGTTGTTCAATACAGTGCAGCAGTCTGTTGAACTGTTAGACTCTGTTGCATGGTTGTAAAGCTAATCTGCTTCTCTTATTCAAAACGATTGCTTGCCTTCACTATCTGTATTTCCACTGACAAAAATACATAGAAGTAACAAATCTGTTTTATAGCGATATATTATCTACTGACTTCAGACTTGCTCGTTCGCTCAATGTGTTGCATTTACCGAATGCGACCGTGGCCGCTGACGTCGCCTGTTCACACATCGTGTCAACGCGGCCCCGCGCTCCGAGTAAAAGCCTGCAGTTGAGATAAATAGCTGATGTCAGAAATGTCAATGAAATAAGTCTTCCCTTCATATTAGTCAGAACTAAATACCACTACGAGTACGTATCTTTATGTAATGCTCATTGCTCAAGAGAAATTCGTGTACGCAACGTTGTTGTTATGACTAAGATCATAAAATCTGTAAATAGTAACCCAATTCATATATTTGCATGTGCTTAGGGAATATTAAACATGAAAACAATTTGTTTCTTTCTCATATAATTTTTATTCAAGAGAATGCAGGCAGTTGCCAGCTGATATCAAAATTGAATGTAAAGGAGGAATAAAGAAAAATTTATACGAGAAACAAAACTCTAACCCATGAACAACTGTGTATTATCCTCGAAATGTGCTGATGCAGCTATCTCACAATTTCAAAGGATGAGAAAACTACCCTGCCCACTTTCCGAGGATGATATTTCCTGACAGAAAGCACACTTGGGTGAACTGCTTTAGGTTGAGACACCAGGATCCTCAAACCAAGTCGCCAGTCATTTCGCTCTCCGATTCCTAGCCCCGTCATCACGCACTTCCCATCTCAAAGTTGCTGGTAGAAACGAGCGCGAACGACCTGGGATTAGGTGATACCTCTCCTGTTTGACAGACGTGTTATCATTCACCCACGCCAGGAGGTGAGGAAATACATTTACGAAACATTGAACACATTTTAATTTTACATGTGGTCGTTACTGCGCAATTATATTCTAAGTTACGAGAAGTGACCTAGAGAAAAAGAGTGTATACCTTGGGGGATATATTATAGATCATGATTGTAATGTTAGTAACGTGCTGTAAACTACATATTTTATCTTACGCTTAACTTTAAAAGAAAAATGAGCCAAGGCAGTCAACAGTGAAAAGTACAGCATGCCTCCATGAAACGTACAAATAACGTACATTTCTAATAAAAGGAAATATATCTCGGTTTATTGGGGCAGACCAATTCGGAAAAACAGTAAGAACAAACAAATAAATTACAGGTTTTATGTGATGCTAGTTAAAAGAGAAGAAATGAACCGATAAATAAATAATTCCTTCACTGATTTAGGAATGGTCCGAAACGGAAGGTATAATTTTTCTATAAAGAAAACTTGCCTGGATTGAGTTGATTAGTTCCAATTTTTGAATACGTTAGAGCCCAATCATCAATAAAAATGGAATAAAATATGAATAAAAAGTCTGGAAATGAGTAAGTGTGGACGCCCTTTGTCTACATATCTGCTTCGAATATAGGTCATTAAAAACAAGTAAACCATTGTTCGAGAGCTGATAGGAAGGACAGAAACAAGACAAAAATATCCAGTAAACAAGAGTAATGAGTCTGGAATGAATATCTTAAGAGCAATTAGCATTTCTTCACCTTTACTACTGTGAAACACATCCGTTGTCCTACTTAACACACTTCTCTTGTACTGCAGAAGTGCGCGTAGCTCCTACGATATGTAATTTGTCTTGGTTTAGTCCATACTACCGACTCGCAAAGTATGGAATACCACTTTCCTTAACAACGTGTGTATATACAGGGTGTTACAAAAACGTTCAGGAATCATTCCTCACACACAAATAAAGAAAATATGTCACGTGGACATGTGTCCGGAGACGCTTACTTTCCATGTTAGAGCTCATTTTATTACTTCTCTTCAAATCACATTAATCATGGAATGAAATACACAGCAACAGAACGTACCAGCGTGACTTCAAACACTTTGTTACAGGAAATGTTCAAAATGTCCTCTGTTAGCGAGGATACATGCATCCACCCTCCGTCGCATGGAATCCCTGGTGCGCTGATGCAGCACTGGAGAATGGCGTATTGTATCACAGCCGTCCACAATACGAGCACGAAGAGTCTCTACATTTGGTACCGGGGTTGCATAGACAAGAGCTTTCAAATGCCCCCATAAATCAAAGTCAAGAGGGTTGAGGTCAGGAGAGCGTGGGGGCCATGGAATTTGTCTGCCTCTACCAATCCATCGCTCACCTAATCTGTTGTTGAGAAGCGTACGAACACTTCGACTGAAATGTGCAGGAGCTCCATAGTGCATGAACCACATGTTGTGTCGTACTTGTAAAGGCACATGTTCTAGCAGCACAGGTAGAGTATGCCGTATGAAATCATGATAACGTGCTCCATTGAGCGTAGGTGGAAGAACATGGGGCCCAATCAAGACATCGCCAACAATGACTGCCCAAACAATGAGTCGCATGTCAATACAAGCACCGAAGTCAACATTACCTTCCTTCAATTGGGCCAACTGGCGGTGAATCGAGGAAGTACGGTACATACTGACGAAACTAAAATGAGCTCTAACATGGAAATTAAGCGTTTCTGGACACATGTCCACATAAAATCTTTTCTTTATTTGTGTGTGAGGAATGTTTCCTGAAAGTTTGGTCGTACTTTTGTAACACCCTGTATATTATAGAAGCAATACAAACAACGTAACAGGAAACAATAACAGTTAATTTCGATCGTGAAAAGATACACTGCATCACATCTGTTAAAAATTTCCTGATAGTTCCAGATTTAGAAACAAAGTGAACAGCCGGCCGAAGTGGCCGTGCGGTTAAAGGCGCTGCAGTCTGGAACCGCAAGACCGCTACGGCCGCAGGTTCGAATCCTGCCTCGGGCATGGATGTTTGTGATGTCCTTAGGTTAGTTAGGTTTAACTAGTTCTAAGTTCTAGGGGACTAATGACCTCAGCAGTTGAGTCCCATAGTGCTCAGAGCCATTTGAACAAAGTGAACAACACTTTGCAGGTATTATCCGAAAATCGAGAAAAGAATAACACTGGAATTTAAGAACAACAACAAATGGCAATGGCAATGAGAAAATTAATAAACACATGAACACAGCAATAAAAACTGAGGGCGTTAAAAGTGCAGCACTTCAGCCGCTTCAGGAGAAGAATGAGAGAGAATAGATGCTTAACAGAAGTAAAGCGAAGAACAGCGCTACCAAACCATTAATGTTCTTTCAAGTAAACACACAGGTGACAGAAATATAGAAACACACTGCAAAATGGATGATGTGGAATACTCTTTTCATTGGAAGTGAGAGATGGAATCTGAAAAAATAATGTATGGTCCGCCTACAGGTAGCATGATACTGAGTATAGTGGAAACTGACCAAAAGAAGGTAGAAGGAGATAGAAATGAATCGCAGAGTCGTATAAGAAGTAACTGTGGAGAGAAGCCTAAGAAGAGAAAAGGTAAGTAGGAAAATGAAATTTATATACAGTGTGAGTCACCTAACATTACCGCTGGATATATTTCGTAAACCACATCAAATACTGACGAATCAATTCCACAGACCGAACGTGAGGAGAGGGGATAGTGTAACTGGTTAATACAAACCATAAAAAAATGCACGGAAGTATGTTTTTTAACACAAACCTACGTTTTCTTAAATGGAACCCCGTTAGTTTTGTTAGCACATCTGAACATATAAACAAATACGTAATCAGTGCCGTTTGTTGCATTGTAAAATGTTAATTACATCCGGAGATATTGTAACCTAAAGTTGACGCTTGAGTACCACTCCTCCGCTGTTCGGTCGTGAGTATCGGAGAGCACCGAATTACGTAGGGATCCAAAGGGAACGGTGATGGACCTTAGGTACAGAAGAGACTGGAACAGCACATTACGTTCACAAGCTAACACCTTTTTGTTGGTCTTTTTCACTGACGCACATGTGCGTTACCATGAGGGGTGAGGTACACGCACACACGTGGCTTCCGTTTTCAATTACGGAGTGGAGTAGAGTGTGTCCCGACATGTCAGGCCAATAGATGTTCAATGTGGTGGCCATCATTTGCTGCACACAATTGCAATCTCTGGCGTAATGATTGCCGTACACGCCGCAGTACATCTGGTGTAATGTCGCCTCAGGCTGCCACAATACGTTGTTTCATATCCTCTGGGGTTGTAGGCACATCACGGTACACATTCCCCATTAACGTACCCCACAGAAAGTAGGCCAGAAGTGTGAGCTCAGGAGAACGGGCTGGCCAATTTATGCGTCCTCCACGCCCTATGAAACGCCCGTCGAACATCCTGTCAAGGGTCAGCCTAGTGTTAATTGCGGAATGTGCAGGTGCACCATCATGCTGATACCACATACGTCGACGCGTTTCCAGTGGGACATTTTCGAGCAACGTTGGCAGATCATTCTGTAGAAACGCGATGTATCCCTACGTTATTCGATGCTCTCCGATACACACGATCGAACAGCGGAGGAGTGGTACTCAAGCGTCAACTTTAGGTTACAATATCTCCGGATGTAATTAACATTTTACAATGCAACAAACGGCACTGATTACGTATTTGTTTATATGTTCAGATGTGCTAACAAAACTAACGGGGTTCCATTTTTAAAAAAAACGTAGGTTTGTGTTAAAAATCATACTTCCGTGCATTTATGGTTTGTACTAAACAATTACACTAGCCCCTTTCCTCACGTTCGGTCTGTGGAATCGGTTCGTCAGTATTTGGTGTGGTTTACGAAATGTATTCAGCGGTAACGTTAGGTGACTCACCCTGTATATTATTTATACACGGCGTCTACCTTACACATATATTTATGGAACGAGGCACTAAGGAAGAAACTAAGATGATGCCCGGGAAAGCTATATTTCACCACAATCAATAACAAAATAAGGTGGAGAAATCAAAATTATGTGACTAACAAAGCAGAGTGGTCGCTTCAACAAGAAGTAGAGCTTATCAATGAATGGATCGGAGGAAAAATCGGAAGTACTCTTAATTGTTCCACACGTCCACTGTTCATAGCTGCAGAAGATATGTTTCACCGTCTGGGTACAGCATTTCAGCACTCGGCTTCATAATGGAATTCAGTATGTTAATGTAGGCCTCGCCGCTGAGAATTCCCTCTATTCTCCAGAGAGAACCTACCCCATGAGCCGAGATAAAGTTCCATACAACTATGGAGAACGGTCCACTTCTTTGTCTTTCGTTAAGATACATTGGCTGGAGGCGTTGTCCTCGTGGGCAGTATACCTAACGCAAAAATCATTTGCATGTTAATGCAAATATTCACTAATTCAGGGGTTACTTTTATTTATCGGATGAGGGATGAACTACTAAAATCATGATATATGGAACTGTTTTATTTATTATTTTGTGCCCACTACAAATGTAAAGTCTCTAACCGCTTAAACTAATAATTTTATGGAGAAAATTTCGTGTCTCACCTGAACAGGGGCGTCGCTACAGGAAGAAAACATTTTTTCATCCGAAAAGATTACTCTAATCTTGTCAAAGTCGATATATTCTGCTGCAAAGCCATGCGGTCAGTCCTCTGATAGTCTGTCAATGGCTGCTTTATAGCAGCTCTCCGACAGTATAATCAGCCGTTTTCAGGCTCCTCGTAACGATCATTCCGCTTCAGGGACATTGAGATATCTCTTTCAGGGCACGGCAACTGAGGAATGGATTAGCACGTATTGAAACATCGCCTTAGAAAAATAGGTGAATTACTGTGCTGATAAACCTCTTACGTTATTTAGTTTTCAAACAGCTTAGCAGAACTGAACGTATTCAGACATTTCTCTCTTCACTTTTTCTGATCAGCACTAAACTGACACACAATATTTATAGCGCAACGCAATCTGTCTTTCAATAATCCCTACAAAAGAGTGGCCCTGACTAAACATAACCTATACCTGTCATGATTCACTTAGCTCACAAAATTCTTCGTTACTCGAACTACTGCAATACAGAGAGCGCCAATACTGCCAGCTAAATAAAAGATTCTAAGTACTTAAGGCACTAACTTCATAGTTAGCAAATGAAAGATTTTGATAGAGGACAAGCAATGTATTGACCTTAATAATGTTCAAAAGTCATCATATATATATCAGTTCATGATATCCAATATTAAAAAATTTACCCTTTCTGATGGACACACGTCTAGATCGTCTGCTCTCAAAATTCTGCCATCTCTCTCCCCACATCCACCACTGCTGGCGGCTCACCTCCAACTGCGCAACGCTAGGCGCTGTTCACATCCAACTGCCCAACACTACAATAGCGAATATCGCACCAATGCCAACCAGCCACAGACTGCTCACAGCACAGTCAGTGATTTTCATACAGAGCGCTACGTGGCGTTACCAACATAAAAACCTAAACAGCCTACTTACAGTATATTCTCCAAAGCACGTTGATCATCTGCTGCAGTAGACACACGGAGCCGGCCACTTCCGCTTTTCCACCCTATATATCCCCTTTCCTGGTATACTTTCCACCTGCGTCTAGCTGTTCTTGCCGGTACTCCACACTTTTCTCCAGCTTCTGATGCCGAGTAGTTGCCATGCTCAATCAGTGCAAACCACGGGCACCCTACTCTCTCGATTCCACTGCGCCTACATTGCGACTGTCGCCCTTGTGACGATACCACGCGTTTTGTAAAGATAACCATTTACAGCTGAGTGGAGAAACGAAGACTAGAAAAATAAAAGAATATTTTTTCAATTATCTGAAACACAAAAATATAAACTTCGTTAAAATACTTTGTCAAGAAGCACTATTAAGAAAGAGACGGTAATCACTAGGCAACGCAAGATACGAGATCATATTAAACAAAGCTGTTGTTCATTTAAATCAGACCATAAAAAGCAATAAAAGCTAAATTAAGGTTTCTGTCCACTTATAATATTCATATAATCCATTTGACTTATTACTTGAGTAACATGTTGAAAAAACACTGCGCCCTCTTGACACTGCCACTCGCAGCATGTAACGTGATGAGCAGTGTGCCCAGTCAAGCTATGGCAGCCACTTTGATGCATGAATAGCAGTCGGTCTTGACCATGATCACATCACTCGGCTACCCCTAAAACTGACTCCCATTCCCAAATCCAGCGGAACTAGTGAAATCTGCGTTACACGACTTTTATCATCACAAAAACACCCCTCCCATACGCTACCAGACTCGAATGCATTCATAAAATGGGTTTTTCGAAAAGCATGTAAATCACTTCTG
Organism: Schistocerca serialis cubense; assembly: GCF_023864345.2. Lineage (NCBI taxonomy): Eukaryota > Metazoa > Arthropoda > Insecta > Orthoptera > Acrididae > Schistocerca > Schistocerca serialis. The sequence goes on from NC_064641.1 coordinate 424,551,564, forward strand.
CCTCTTGTGACGTAAAACACGGGCATTGTTACCGCCCACAGTGTTGTGTTCCAGGACTTGCTGCCAGCAGGCCCTTCTTCAGAAGTGGTCTTTTGTATTTTCGAATCGCTGCTCAAATGATTTGATGCTCTATAGCAAGTCAGAGCTTTATGGGTGTCTAACTTACGGTGAGACTAACACTCGATATAACGCTTTAGAAAATCTCTGAGGTAGGACACAGTGAGAAAAGTTCGAAAACGTTTCAGTGCGTTATGAAGGGGTGGGCTGAAATTAAAATTAGTGATGGCTGCAAGCGAAACGCTACCTAACGTGACCAGGTATATTATCAATTACACGCTGGAAGTAGTTCACAAATGAGTACACGGATGCTTTTCTACCAAGATCACATTTTGGTCTATTAGGAACTTCATTAGACGGAAACTGGTCCAACTTCACGCCACTACATCAAACCCTCACCACGCTCGCTATGGTCAACTTGCTCCTCTTAATATTATTTTCTTTCATTCGGTCACTACTTAACGTAAATTATCCTAAGGACAAACACACACACCCATGCCCGAGGGAGGACCCTGACCACCGCTGGGACCAGCCGCACAGTCCATGACTGCAGCGCCCCAGACCGCTCGGCTAATCCCGCGCGGCCAAACGGGGTTGTTATTGATGTATTAACTATGGTAGCAATGAAGATAAAAACCTATGAAAAGGCACATCAGTGAATTTTTTCATTGTTTCCTTTGTTTTTCAGTAGTCTCACATTACATTTTTCTTTGTGAATCCACCATATGACTTCGATGTGTTGGACTACTATCCATAATAAGACCTGATATTCAAGTCATGTATAACAAATTTCACTGAAACTGATCAGTGTAAGTACGCAATTGATTCGTATATTTCAGTGGTGTAATGCGCTACCGGGTTGGCGTCTGGCAGCGCAGCTTCGCTATGGCTGACAGAAAAAGGCAGTGGATAGCAGTGAGGCCTTTCTGATCTGATGTGCTTCCTTCATATTGGTACTGTTTTTGGTACTTGGCAGACGTTTTGAAAGTGCTTGGCACGCCTGTGGTCATTCACACTCTTTCAGGATTGTTGCCGAGGGACCATGGTCAATTCCCATAATATTGTCTTTTTATATTGACGAGTAATGTGGACAGTCGTCAGGTTCAAGTGCCATCTACATCGCAAAGTTAATATTACGATCCTAGGAACTACGCTGCAATACGTTTTGTATTTCATAATCGGAAATATCTGCATTAACCGTCATCAGAGCAATGTCAGGGAACAGCATGCAGCAGTGCCTTGGTAGCTACTTGGGGACCTGCCTGAGTCGTGTTCTAAGGAAAGTGTAGTTGCTGGTTCACAATTACATTACACTAGCGAGAAGTACCGAATTTTCCTTTTTCTCTGCTAACATCCAGAACTAATATCAGTAAGAAAATGCTAAGAAGATATTTGCATAGCGCCAACTCAACAATAAACCTATTATTATAGATTTTGTTTTCACAGCCATCCTCGTTCTGCATTATAATAAACTTAATTCATTGTTTGCTTGTTCTTGTTACGATTATTATCGTCATTCTCTCACGCACAAGAGTTTTCACATCCCAATTTGGTGTCGATGTACATGAAGGGTGGCTATGAAAGAAGGGAATACTGAATGTTACGTCATGCAGAATACACTCATTCACTTCGGCACCTCGTGATCAACGCTACAGGAGAAGTGAGATACATAAAGATGATAATGGGAGGACAGATTTCAAAGAGGAAACATATGAAGACGCAAACTTCCTCGTTATCTATATGTGGGGCATATCTTTCGTGTTAACGGAAGTAATATCCCGCTTTACCTCTTCGAAAATCTCAAATGAAATGAATGCCATGAGAAATCGAATGTTTCCTGACTGCGTCTCTACTTGCTTCCATCCCTACCAACATATTTCTTCATTGTCATTATAATCACAATATTCTATATGTATGCTGCAAAAGATTGACCGTTGACACATTCGACATCGAGGTGCAAAGCATTTGTTATCTCATATTATATACATTTCAAATAAGCTTTCAATGTATTTTTACTTCGTTTGTATTTTGAGATGATTGTGAACGCACGGAATATTATCTCACATGCTTTATACATAGCCCACAAGGCGGCGTTAGAAACTATCAGGGGAGAACGCCGCATAGACACCAAACGTCCGCGCGCATCTCTTCTCTGAATAATCATATTGGACAATCACGACAAGCATTTCGCAAAAGGGCTGCCTCGTAGGGGAGCTAAGAATTGGCAGTGTCGTAGCAAGTATTTGTCAACACTGTGATAGTGCATTTACTTCCGGGTGTAGCCCGGCATTACCGCGCTAAATTCACTTGGCCTTCGTTTTTCACATCGAAGACTCATACGTTATAATCCACTGTAACATGAGACACTTAGAAGGTATATTTAATTTCTGGACTCCAAGAAGGGCGTTCTTCACATAAGCTACACCTGTTTGCGTGTTTACTGTTGCGTTTTACGGCTAGGGCAACATCGCAATGACTGTTGACCGCCTGTTACCACGAGTGTGTCGTTTACTTAGTGAGCCGGCACGGTAGCTCAGCTTGTTCGGTCAGAGGGGTGTGTGCTCTCTGTAATTAAAAAAAAAAAAAAAAACTGTGTCAAACAGTCAACGATCAGCTTGTACGGATGTCTTGTGACGTCCGCCCAGACCAAACGCAGCGAAATATATCGGAAACAAAAGTGGTTCCCTTGTGCGTTGCGATTCTAGTGCTATACGAGATGGCAATTCCAATCTCGGTAAAAGCCGCGGAATCCAATCTTCTATTTCCCATTCTAATTAATGGAGTAGCAAACTGCTACTAAAAATTCATTATACGAAATCTGAAGAATGCCTTTACATATAATTCTTCGTGCAATTTCGACTTAGTAAGTTATGTTAATATCATGGATGTCTGCTTTGCAAATGCCAAAATGCTTTACTGTGAACTAGTTTCTGAAAATATTCAAACCGACTGTCAACGATACGAATTTGAGCTATGTTCGTGATATAGATCTAACATGTCAGGAGGTTGTTTATGAAGTGAACATGTTGATTAACATACTTCCTCTCTTCAAAATTTTTGCAATAGAATTTAACTGTTGACGTTTTCTGACACCGGCGTTAGCAATCCCTTTCCGTTTCCTGAAACCTCAAAAACGGTAACTTTTTCTGGTTTAAATCTGACGACCTTAACTATCACTTCCGGTCAACGTTAAATACTTCATGAATCCATACATGGAACTCCTATGCTTACCAAAAGGAATCAAACAAAAACTGTAATACACTTTACACCACAGACGCTTACACTGGCTTGCCGAAAACATGCGAGTATTGGCCAAAAGTTACGCAAATACAATTATCTTTGAAAGGAAAAGAAACGAGGTGCCGTACTGAGCTCTTGCCGATTAATGTAATACAGTACTCATCTACTAATCAGGGCGTCTATCTCCATTTGCTTTCGAGCGTGAATGGAAACCATAGAAATTTTCTGTGGAGCGTTTTAAATTATCAAAAGCAACGAGAGGTAGCAGGCGCTTTCGATAAAGAACGGGGAAGTGCAGCGCCGGTAGCCAGCTAATGGATCCCCGAGCTTTGTCGGCGACGGCGCCCAGAGGAGGACAGTCTGCAAGATACCTGCCACAAAATGGTTACTGGATAAAATTTTGCTATCGGTACGTCAGAAAGTGAAATAGATTGAATCTGCGCTAGCATTACATTCACGTTTTCAGCATTCAGACAGAAGAGGCGATCATTTTTTTAGTGCCTCCTGGTCTCGACCGACAGATATTGTAGACAGAAACAACGGACGCTACCGCTAGACCACTAACGCAAACAGCCTATGGTTTCTCGAACATGGGACAAGACTTCCTCCATGAAGTACTGCAGTCTACGGTGTTGCCAGATTGTGCAGATTTAGCGAGTTGGTCAGTTTATTTGTCCCATGTCACGATCGGTAGGGACTTAGCCTCTGCAGCGGCCGACAACGGGTCGAGTTTTATGTCAAAGAGTGTACATAAACACGCGGTGTCCCTTATATATAATATTTTAAAAATCAGTGATACTTTTTCTTGGCCTACTCTTATTTTGGATCAGTTACTTTTGAGATATCAGCCTGGTTATTGGTGTGATGCAGCGCGCCTCGAATTGTTTTCCTGTTCCAGAATTTTCATATCAGGGTCGAACTTGCAAACTGCGTCCTCAGTTATTCGCTGAGTGCATTCCATTCCCTGTCTTCGCGTACACTATTTGCCCTCTTTACCTCCCTCTATTATCATGGATGTTAGCCCCTGAGGTCTTAACGGATATTCTTCCGTCGTGTCTCTTCTCTTTTTCAGTATTTTCTATACATTCCTTCCCTCGTCGATTCTGCAAATAACCTCATTCCTTACCTTATCGGTCCTCCAAATTTTCAACATTCTTCTGTAGTACCGTTTCTCCAATCTTTTCATTTTGTTCCGTTCCGGTTTCTCCACAGTCCATGCCCCACTACCATACAATTCTGTGCTTATGAAGTACATCCTCAGAAATTTCTTTCTCAAACTAAGACCTACGTTCGACAGTAATAGACTTCTCTAGGCCAGAAATAACTTTGTTCATTATAGGTTATTTTGTCTTCGAGGTAACAGGAATACGTAACGTTTGAATGTTGGGCTCCATAAGGTTCCCTTTCTGTGCAGTGACCGTGGAATATAAAATTATGAAGAATGTAGCAGCCAGTCGCGGAAACGGAATTTATTTACCTTGTTACAAGTCGATTTCGACTGACATCGGTCGAAATCGATTTGCAACAAGATAAATAAACTATGTTTCGGCCACTGGTATTTTCATTCTTTATAATAAGAAATCGTAGCTTCATCTACCTCGTGATCACTAGTTTTGATGTTAGGTTTTCCGATTTTCTCGTGTTTGCTACTTCACGTTACCATAGTCATTTTCCGGATTACTGTCAATTTATGTTCTGTACTCATTAGACTGTGCATTCCATACAACAGATCCTGTAGAACTTCTTTACTTTCACTGAGGCTAGCAGTATCATCACCGAGTGTTATCATCGACATCCTTTCACCTTGAATTTTATTCACCCTCTTGAACCTCTCTTTTATATCCGTCATTGCTCCTTACGTGTATAGATTGAACATTAGGGGCGAAAACTAAATCCCTGTCTTACACCATTTTCATCCGAGCATTTCATTCTCGCCCTTCCACTCTCACCGTTCGCTCTTGGTTCTTGTACATATGTGTTTATCCATAATTCCCTAAAGATTAACCCAATTATCACACACCTTATACCTTTTTACACTGTCTAACGCGTTTTCCAGGTTAAGAGATGTTAGGGGGTGTCTTGATTATTCCTCAATCTTGCTTCCATTATCAATCTAAATGTCACGGCTACCTCTCTAGTACCCTTAGGTTGTCTAAAGCCAAACTGAACTTAATCTATCGTCAATTTTTTTCCATTTGCCTGTATTCTATTATCGTAAACAACTTGGATGATTGAGCTGTTAAGCTGATTGTGCAATAATTCTATCGCATGTCGAGATGAGCTATCTTTGAATTTGTGTGGATGATGTTTCTCCCAGAGGGTGAAGGATTATCACGAGTCGCATACATTCTACACACACACCAAAGTGTCGAGTGAGCTTTGCTGACACTTCCTCCTGTCCCCCCTCGCCTCCCCTACACCCCCGAAGGTATTAGTAGCTTTGATCGAATGCTGTCTGTCCATACTGTCTTATTTGGCCTTAATTCGTCCAAAGTTAGTTGTTATGAGCCCCGTGTAATCCGTCTGCTGAAGAGACCCCTCTAATCACGGACTGACTGCCCAGGCAGAGCACACAAGCGACCGCGAGACAACAGCAAACCGCCCTGCCCATCGAAAGCTGCCCTGAGACAGACGTAAGTGGTTTCAACAGCAGAATTTGCGATCTCTGCAGAATATTAAGTCGTTTCAGGCGTTAAGACAATATTTGATTGCTTTAGGCGGGCCAATCCCGGTGGCAAAATTCTGATTCTAATACTGGATCTCATATCGCTATCCTATCAATTCCTGTTCCTTCTACCATCACGTCATCGGAGTAGTCCTGCCCATCGCAGAAATCTTCAGTGTACTCTTTCCACCTGTATGTTATCTCCTCTGCATTCAATAGTGAAAGTCCTATTGCACCTCAAATGTAACCGCCCTTCCTTTAATTTGACCGAAGGTTGTTTTAATTATTCTGTATTCTGCATCAGGCCAGCAGTTAATCATTTCGGTTTGTATTTCTTCATATTTTTCGTGTAGCCATTTAGCCTTCCTATATATTTCATCTCTGAGGACTTGCATTTCCTTGATCATGAATTGCCTTGAACATTCTTCTACTTTCTTCTTCCGCCTATCAACAAAAGTATTTCATCTGTTACCTACAGTTCCGTCGCAGTTACCATCCCTGGTACACATGTTATTCTGTGCAATTTCCGTAACTGCACTCTTTAGAGATTTCCATTCCTCTTCAATCAAACTGCCTACTGAGATATTCTTTATTGCAGTGTCTGTAGCCTCAGACCTCTTCAAACGTATCTCTTCATTGCTTTGTACTTTTGCATTCCACGTCTTCGCAATTTGATTCATCCTGCATTTGTCTCTTAAACTTTAGGCTACTCGTCATCATTACCAAATTGTGATGTTAGTCTAAATCTCCTTACAATCAAGGATCATATTTCGGAATCTGTATCTGACCACAAGGTAGTCTAATGACCAAATCATTTAAGAAATTATGATGTGCTTTTTTTATCTGCATTGTATGCGATCTTGGGAGAGAGAGAGAGAGAGTGAAAAAAGGGAAAATAAATTTTGTGAGCAGTATCCCAAACCCCAAGAGCAAGAGAGAGCACTGAATCTCTGTTCGCTCCTCCTCCTTCTTTAACAATTTGGATGGCAGAATGAGGGTTTCTTGTTATGCCGCTATTGCTGACGATCAAAACCTAAGCAGGGGCTAGTCTCCACCCCGGAACCCAATATGTTTGGATTTCTACTAAACTGAGCTACCACAGCTTTCTTCTTTTTGTTCGCCATCGTTCCCATCTTTTGGTCAGGCTTGTCGGTCGCATAACACCTCTTCAAGTTCATCTTGTACTTCACTCAGTTTTATTTTATTAATTTTTTTTTTTTTACAACAAAGAGCAGTGACGCTCTGACCGAACACGCTGCGCTACCGTGACGGCCCTACTAGAGCACGGGTGCAACTTTTCGTTGTACATCATGTAGAAATAGCTGTGTCAACTTTGGACTCTGTACGATAAGGGGGAGGCTACCTCTGTGCCTTCAGAATTAGAAAGCCCGTAAAAAGACAAAACTTTCATTTCTGAAAAAAATTTACTTCTATATGACATGTAGATTTGGCATCTAACTTATTTAGGTTTTTGCTTCAGTCTCCATAACTGAGTGCTTATCATTTCTTAAGAGAGACACAGAGAGAAAGAGAGAGAGAGAGTATAGAGAGACGGACAGCTCCTTCTTACCACCCAACACAAACCATCAAAGTCGTCCTTCACTTTCAAGTCAAGTACAATGTCCTACTCTGCAGTTCATTTATAGCAGAAAATTTACTTATTCGCTCACTGCTAGTATGACTCTACTGAAGCCACGTGCCATTTGTGCAACAAACGTCACTTGGTTTTCTTTTACAATTTGCGGGAATGTAAATCAACTGTGCGTAAAAATGCCACAGCAGCTTGGGTGGGAAGTGACTACTTACAGGGAGAAAACACTACCTTGAGGGCTGCAAACATATTAAATCATCGTCGAAAACTTTTTGAGGAAGTAATGGACATAAGAACTGCAGGATCTGTTGTAGCAGTATTGAAAAAATGCACAATTGCTTTGGCTCGAGTCGGTGTTGATAAATCCTATATAGTAATGCAGTGTGATGAAGTCATAGTGTCTCGCTGCTTCGATTTTATTTCTCGCAGCTTCAATTTTATTCAAGACACCTTGCGGGAACAGCAGCAAAAAGAGGATTCTGGAGAATTTTTAGAGTTAACTGCGACGTTTCATGGCGTAGCATCATTTAACTGAATATGTATCCGTTATCCAGGGACTTTTCATCATGCAAAGTGGGTGTCGAAAGCTTTTTCTTAGCTTGAAAATCGTCGAATGTAGATTCTACTACATATGTTTTTCATATTCTCCTTGCCTATGTGTATGTGCCGTTTCTGTAGGCAAAACACATTATTTGCTTTTCATTATTGGTTCAATTTTTTTTATAAACCAAAAAACTAAAAGAGCCCAACAGTACTCGTTTCTTCATTCTGTCAATTTGCCATTCTCAGATCCCGATTTGTTTTTCGAATTAAAAATGAAAGTAATCAATATCTTAAGTTGTAAGGTGGAATATTTGACTGAAATGCTAAAAAACTGCAAGCAGATAAATAAGTGTTGTTAGAAGTAGTTTGCTTCAATAGTTTGTTTCAGATTAAAGAATTACTTCTTAATTCATCTGACCGTAGACACGAGGTCTTGAAAACAGATCCTTAACAGTGAATTTATCGTCAACGCTCATCATTGAGTTAATAAAATGGAAGTTGTGAATGAGCCTGCTGAGTCAGGTCCCAACCTTCTGGAGGAATACAATGACTTATTAATAAAAATCGAAAAGCGAGGGAAGGCTATGATTCAGAATATCGCTGTAAGTTTCTAGATCATAGCAGAAATACTATACATGTAAATAAAAATTTTTAAAGGCAAATGTGATTTTTTCGTTGTGTTTGCTTGCGAATGTTGTACATATTATTGTTGTAGTTCCTATTGTGAAGGATACACAGAAACATTAATAAATAAGTTGAAAGTTGTTGGCGGAGGGGCACCCCTTCCTCTTTACGTGCAGCACAGAATACCTTAGTTGAAAATTACAGGCCTACTTAACATATAGACTATGACCGATAAAATTGCCCAATAAAGCTTAATTCAGACGGCACCATTTATTCACAGTGCTCATCCTCCATTATCCACCTGTAATGTAAAAGTAAATAATTTAGTATAAAAATACATCTAGAAAAAACTCAGACATTGTGCACGAAAACAACCACATAAAATATTAAGAGAAAGGATTGTTGATTAGCAGAGGTAACAGGTACCAAACCAATCGGCACAATTCAATGGACAAGTTCTGCATATATGTTTGGTCGCATTAATATCGTATATGAGTAAGGAGTGAAATTATCTGTGACCCTGCTAACGCTAACCAGGACAACGTACAATCATATTCAAACATTTCTCAGTATTTGTATTTATCACTGCTCATGGCTAGTCTCTTCATTGCTTCTGCGGCGAAAATGTACAATAATCTCCGTCACCTTCTTCAGTTTTTATTTATCGTCCATACTACAACAGTTGTATGTTCATTTACTTTTGAGTAATGCCGTAGCCTACGCTCTTATAACTTGTCCAAAAAGTACGACAAAATTTGCGTCACGTTGTGAATACCGTGCTTCTGGAATTGCGGGCTCTGATCAGTGGTATCCTATAACATTTACGATACGCTTGTCAACCAGTTTTCCCTGGTTCGCCTTTTATTTTAACGAGCTAGTAACAGGGCCTGTGAAATTCGGGATTCAGGTTGCTGAGGACGTTGCTCATTATCCCTAATGGGTAACTGATCAATCAAAGCATTTTGCTTTCGATAGACACCTCCACAAAGTGGCAAGCTAAATTTAGTTGACTGGAACTCGAAATTCTTTTAATGAGAAAATGTGGCTTTGTTTCGTATGGAAAAAAAAGAGACATGCAAGCGAACCCCAAATCAATCCAATTACGAAGAACTTGTTAACCTTGCATCACTATCAATGTACCTATACAGATGAACTGTGTGCGCTTAATACTCTTCCGAGAGACACACCAAAGGGCATGACAGATGCTAATTCCGTACATCTTCAATCGTCGTGACACCTCACGATAAGATTTTAAAAATGATAGCTTCCATCGCCTCGACTTAACCTTGAATTCCTTTGTAAGACACGTTACCAACACGTCTTTGTATGGTAACTTTACCCTTTTCTGTAGTGTCTTTTAAAACCTGTTGTGAATGCGTAAATTTAGCAGCGACCAACATAAATATTTAAATATGTTTACAGTTCTACATTGTAAGCAAGTTACTGCATTACCCGGCTAGGATATGACATGAGCTTGAATGTTAAAGAATTTGAAAAACACATCAGTTTTCGTATGTTGCCTGTAAAGAGAAGTACCATCTGTTTAAAATTATTTAATTAGGTTCGTTGACTACTTTCATATAAACTTAGTTCACTCCTGAATATAACTTCAATTTTATAACACGGAGACACACAACACTAGAATCGGCGAATTTTACTGATATGATTTCTGAGCTTTAGCTGAGAATGTTTTATCCTCCAACACCAGGAAAAAATGGTTGAAGTTAAAATAGTTTCCCATAACATAGATTTTGATATGAAATCAAGTTACCTTTACGCGGATTCTTTTTACAGTGACCAATAAGTATGTCTGAATTATTCGACAATTTAAACTCGCTGCGTAAAGCTTTCGTGAAATGGTGGCAGATAAACCAACATCGGCGTATCACAGAATCGATCTGTACCGATTAGGCCTACATGAAAATAATTTACTGATTTCTATTTGAAAAAAAAAAACATTAATCAGCATTGAATAATTGTTCCCAGCATTTTCAATCTTAAATAAAACTGTAAGTCTTGCCAATAAAACCATATAAATATATTACCGCTAATGGCGGCATAGCAACTCGTCCATAGGAAAGCAAAGACGGACTGCACAGGATCAAGATTAGTAATATTCTTACAGAAAATATGAGATAAACTTGAATAATATTATTCCCTATTTTTCTCCAGTAATTTACAATAGGTAGTTTACATAATATTAATAATACCAGACCATACATAGGCGGCTTATTAAAGTGCAACAAAAAATCAGTGATAAAAATAATTGTTCTTATAATTAAAAGATATCATTGTTTCCACTCTATTTTCTGTGGCTTGTGACGATGGTGTTACACCGTCTCTGCACTAGCCAAACCAAACTGTATCTCTGACAACACACTGGTTTCTCGCAATACCACACATTAAAAAAATAATAAATCCTTTTATCGACTATAAAATAGTGGCGTGGATTTCTTCTAAACTGAGCTGCCACAGCTTTCTTCATTTTGTTCGTCATCGTGCCCATCATTCGGTCAGGATGGACGATCGCATAACACCTCTTCAAGCTCATTTTCTATTACTTCATTTTTATTTTATTTAATTTTTAATGCAAAGAGCAGTGACGCTCTGACCGAACACAAAGCGCTACCGTGACGGCCCTACTACACCACAGGTGCAACTTTTCGTTATACATCATCTAGAAATAGCTGTCAACTTTGGACTCTTTTCGATAGAGGGGAAGCCGCCACTGTGCCTTTACAATTGGTAAGTCCATGAAAAGACAAAATTTTCAATTCTGAAAAATAATTTACTTCTATATGACATATAGATTTGATATCTAACGTATTTAGGTTTTTGCTTCAGTCTCCATTACTGAGTGCTTTTCATATCACAAGTGACAGACAGAAAGAAAGAGAGAGAGAGTGTATAGCGAGCCGGACAGATCCTTCTTACCACCCAACACAAACCATCACAGTCATAACAAGTACAACGTCCTCGTTTGCAGTTCATTTACAGCAGAAAGTTTACTTGTTAAGTCACTTCTAGTATGACACAACTCGAAGCCAAGTGACATTTGTGCAACAAACTTTACTGGGTTTTCTTTTACAATTTGCGGGAATGTGAATCAACTGTGCGCCAAATTGCCACAGCAGCTTGTGTGGGAAGTGATTACTTACTGGGAGAAAACACTACCTCGCGGGCAGCAAACATATTAAATCACCCTCGAAAACTTTTTGAGGAAATAATGGACATGGGAACTGTAGGACCTGTTATAGCAGTATTGAAAAAAGGCACAATTACTTGGCCTCGATTTGGTGTTGATAAATCCCACACCGTAATCCAGTATGATGAAGTCATAGTGTCTCGCAGACTCGATTTTAATCAAGAGACCTTGCGGGAACAGCAGCAAAAAGAGGATTCTGGACAATTTTCAGAGTTAACACCGACGTTTCATGGCGTAGCACCATACAATCGAATATCTATCCGTTATCCAAGGACTTTTCATCATGTAAAGTGGGTGTCTAAAGCTATTACTTGTTCTGTAGAGAGGCACACACAACATCCACTGTTAGGGTCCTTTGTTTTATAAAATAAAATCTTGTCATCTAACGGCTAACATTGATGTAAGACACTATCGTGTTGTTGTTTTAGTATGTACCTTACGTTTTTCCACATAGGATCCTGTGATTCTTCCAAGTTCTTCCACATCTCTATGTATCATTTTCAATACGTCATGTTTTTTGTTAATGAAACTTTAAGTTCCGTAGACTTCTCAACTATTGCTGGGAATTCTTAGAATCCTTGTGGCAATCTTGAAAGAGTATCCCAACAGCGTTATCTGGCCCATGGACATGTCTGACCTCAAAGTAATAGTCCTGTAGTGCCAGAGTCTGTCTAGATAAACGTACGTGTAGCGGTTTACAAGAAAGCATGAAACTTTATGCCTGATGTGGTCGCGTAGATCATTCACATGCTTCCCTTTTTTTTTTTTTTTTTTTTTTTTTTTGGTCATCAGTCTACTGACTGGTTTGATGCGGCCCGCGACGGATTCCTTTCCTGTGCTAACCTCTTCATCTCAGAGTAGCACTTGCAACCTAAGTCCTCAATTATTTGCTTGACGTATTCCAATCTCTGTCTTCCTCTACAGTTTTTGCCCTCTACAGCTCCCTCTAGTACCATGGAAGTCATTCCCTCATGTCTTAGCAGATGTCCTATCATCCTATCCCTTCTCCTTATCAGTGTTTTCCACATATTCCTTTCCTTTCCGATTCTGCATAGCACCTCCTCATTCCTTACCTCATCTGTCCACCTAATTTTCAACATTCGTCTATAGCACTACATCTCAGATCCTTCGATTCTCTTCTGTTCCGGTTTTCCCACAGTCGATGTTTCACTACCATACAATGCTGTACTCCAGACGTACATCCTCAGAAATTTCTTCCTCAAATTAATGCCGGTATTTGATATTAGTAGACTTCTCTTGGCCAGAAATGACTTTTTTGCCATTGCTCCGTCTGTCATTGGTTATTTTACTGCCTAGGTAGCAGAAATCCTTAACTTCATTGACTTCGTGACCATCAATCCTGATGTTAAGTTTCTCGCTGTTCTCATTTCTACTACTTCTCATTACCTTCGTCTTTCTCCGATTTACTCTCAAACCATACTGTGTACTCATTAGACTGTTCATTCCGTTCAGCAGATCATTTAATTCTTTTTCACTTTCACTCAGGATAGCAATGTCATCAGCGAATCGTATCGTTGATATCCTTTCACGTTGTATTTTAATTCCACTCGTGAACCTTTCTTTTATTTCCATCATTGCTTCCTCGATGTACAGATTGAAGAGTAGGGGCGAAAGGCTAGAGCCTTGTCTTACACCCTTCTTAATAGGAGCACTTCGTTCTTGATCGTCCACTCTTATTAATCCCTCTTGGTTGTTGTACATATTGTATATGACCCGTCTCTCCCTATAGCTCACCCCTACTTTTTTCAGAATATCGAACAGCTTGCACCATTTTATATTGTCGAACGCTTTTTCCAGGTCGACAAATCCTATGAAAGTGTCTTGATTTTTCTTTAGCCTTGCTTCCATTATTAGCCGTAACGTCAGAATTGCCTCTCTCGTCCCTTTACTTTTCCTAAAGCCATACTGATCGTCACCTAGCGCATTCTCAATTTTCTTTTCCATTCTTCTGTATATTATTCTTGTAAGCAGCTTCGATGCATGAGCTGTTAAGCTGATTGTGCGATAATTCTCGCACTTGTCAGCTCTTGCCGTCTTCGGCATTGTGTGGATGATGCTTTTCAGAAAGTCAGATGATATGTCGCCAGACTCATATATTCTACACACCAACGTGAATAGTCGTTTTGTTGCCACTTCCCCCAATTATTTTAGAAATTCTGATGGAATGTTATCTATCCCTTCTGCCTTATTTGACCGTAAGTCCTCCCAAGCCCTTTTAAATTCCGATTGTAACACTGGATCCCCTATCTCTTCTAAATCGATTCCTGTTTCTTCTTCTATCAGACAAATCTTCACCCTCATAGAGGCTTCCAATGTATTCTTTCCACCTATCTGCTCTCTCCTCTGCATTTAACAGTGGAATTCCCGTTGCACTCTTAAAGTTACCACCGTTGCTTTTAATGTCACCAAAGGTTGTTTTGACTTTCCTGTATGCTGAGTCTGTCCTTCCGACAATCATGTCTTTTTCGATGTCTTCACATTTTTCCTGCAGCCATTTCGTCTTAGCTTCCCTGCACTTCCTATTTATTTCATTCCTCAGCGACTTGTATTTCTGTATTCCTGATTTTCCCGGAACATGTTTGTACTTCCTCCTTTCATCAATCAACTGAAGTATTTCTTCTGTAACCCATGGTTTCTTCGCAGCTACCTTCTTTGTACCTATGTTCTCCTTCCCAACTTCTGTGATGGCCCTTTTTAGAGATGCCCATTCCTCTTCAACTGTACTGCCTACTGCGGTATTCCTTATTGCTGTATCTATAGCGTTAGAGAACTTCAAACGTATCTCGTCATTCCTTAGTACTTCCGTATCCCACTTCTTTGCGTATTGATTCTTCCTGACTAATGTCTTAAGCTTCAGCCTACTCTTCATCACTACTATATTGTGATCTGAGTCTATATCTGCTCCTGAGTACGCCTTACAGTCCAGTATCTGATTTCGGAATCTCTGTATGACCATGATGTAATCTAATTGAAATCTTCCCGTATCTCCCGGCCTTTTCCAAGTACACCTCCTCCTCTTGTGATTCTTGAACAGGGCATTCGCTATTACTAGCTGAAACTTGGTACAGAACTCAATTAGTCTTTCTCCTCTTTCATTCCTTGTCCCAAGCCCATATTCTCCTGTAACCTTTTCTTCTACTCCTTCCCCTACAACTGCATTCCAGTCGCCCATTAGTTTTAGATTTTCGTCGCCCTTTACATACTGCATTACCCTTTCAATATCCTCATACACTTTCTCTATCTGCTCGTCTTCAGCTTGCGACGTCGGCATGTATAGCTGAACTATCGTTGTCGGTGTTGGTCTGCTGTCGATTCTGATTAGAACAACCCGGTCACTGAACTGTTCACAGTAACACACCCTCTGCCGTACCTTCCTATTCATAACGAATCCTACACCTGTTATACCATTTTCTGCTGCTGTTGATATTACCCGATACTCATCTGACCAGAAATCCTTGTCTTCCTTCGACTTCACTTCACTGACCCCCACTATATCTAGTATTGAGTCTTTGCATTTCCCTTTTCAGATTTTCTAGTTTCCCTTCCACGTTCAAACTTCTGACATTCCACGCCCCGACTCGTAGAACGTTATCCTTTCGTTGATTATTCAATATTTTTCTCATGGTAACCTCCCCCTTGGCAGTCCCCTCCCGGAGATCCGAATGGGGGACTATTCCGGAATCTTTTGCCGGAAGTCTTCGGCCGCCAATGCCGATTATTTATCAAAATCTAGGCAGTGGCGGGGATCGAACCCGGGACCGAAGACGTTTTGATTATGAATCAAGGACGCTACCCCTAGACCACGGGTACAGAAACATGCTTCCCATAGACATAATAACGGAACTTTTTAAATGTGAAAACAACAACCAATGCTTCCAGCTCAGTCACAGTATACGCCCGTTCACATTTCGTCAATATACGACTGGTGAATCCTATCATTCTTATGTCCAGTTCGTTTTCTTGTTGTTCAGTTTGGAACAGGCATGCACCTAAACCATAGCTTCATGCTTTGATACCCTCAGATGAAATAATATGTCCTAGAAATTTAATCTACTTTCGAGCAAATTTTTAAACTTACTGTGACTCACCTTTTGACAAATTTACTTAGAACATCTTGCAATAGATCAATATGCTCATCCGACTAGCACAGGCACGATAATTTTGTTAATGTCCCGTCCGTCAAGAACCAATCTAACACTTTTATCTGCTTTACTTATTGCTAGCAAAGGACCACTAGAAGGGGAATTGGATGTCTCAATTTTACCTTTCTTATCTCTTTCATGACCTTTTCCTTTTTTGTCCAAGGGACCGAGTAAAATGCCTCACAATATTTCTTATGTGGATATACCTGCATATCATAGACATATCCTTTCATGATGCCAGGCTTATCTGCAAATACTGCAGGGTATTTAGATAATAACTCTGTTAATCATTCAGCTTGAAATTTCTCAATGTTTGTAGCTTCATTTATCTTCTCCTTGATAGTGTCGCCGATAGTCTTGGAATTGAGTGTCTCAGTATCCTGATGGGCATGACAGAATTGAATTAAAACCCTTAGATTCTGACAGGTGTTGTTTTATACATCATTGGGGACAGCTGGAAATGTGTACCCCGACCGGGACTCGAGCCCAGGATCTCTTGCTTACATGGGAGATGCTCTATCCAACTGAGACAGCGAGAGCACAGACGACAGTGCGACTGCATGGACTTATCTCTTGGACGCTTCCCGTGAGACCCACATTCCGAACTATCCACAACCTACATTCGTAGTGTTCCTAATAGACATTTGCCCATTCACTCATTACTCGCACCAGACTAAGCTGATGGGTCCCGTAAGAGTTCAGGCTAAGTGTGCGCATTGACACAGAAGGTCAATGGCCGGGTAGCCTTTAACAATGTGAAGATGGTATCTGTTCTCGAAAGAACATCATCTGTCGGCAGCTAAGGGTTTCGATTTAATTATCACTTAATTCTAGAGAAGCTGCACGGTCATCAATAGTATCTGTTCTTTCGGGAACAGATACCATCTTCACATAGAATATCATTTGTTCATATTCCAACATGAGCAGTTTCGGAACACCGACGGCAAAAATCAAATCTCTTATCAGTGAATGGCCAGCATCACATTCACAGTTGAGCTCCATAGTCACCTGCTGCTGACTGTATTTAAAGATGAAGGTCCCACGGGCGAAGTCTATTATTGTCTCCTTCTCCCGCATAAAATCTAGTCCTAGTAAGACCTTCTCTGCTAAAAGGAATGTGCATTCTATGGCTCCAATTTGTGTTTGAATCTCGGTTTGTCTCGAACTTGTTGCTTGGGCATTCTGTCCTAGTGCACCAACAACTTTGCAGTTTGAAACGGGCAAAACCGGTAATTTTCTAATCTGCGAGATCCTTTCATAGAACTGCATATTCATAACTGACACATGCGCTCCAGTATCATGAAGCATAGTGGTGGTCACATCACTTATAATTGCAGTTATCCCTGCTTCAATTATTTCTTTCTTATCTTCGTCCGGAATGGTGGGCTCTTCAACTAATTCTTCACAAATGCCCTTACCATTCTGGTATCTAATCATATATATATATATATATATATATATATATATATATATATATATATATATATATATATATATATATATATAGAGAGAGAGAGAGAGAGAGAGAGAGAGAGAGAGAGGGTGAGTCACCTAACGTTACCGCTGGATATATTTCGTAAAACACATCAAATACTGACGAACCGATTCCACAGACCGAACGTGAGGAGAGGGGCTAGTGTAATTGTTTAATACAAACCATACAAAAATGCACGGAAGTGTGTTTTTTAACACAAACCTACGTTTTTTTAAGTGGAACCACGTTAGTTTTGATAGCACATCTGAACATATAAACAAATACGTAATCAGTGCCGTTTGTTGCATTGTAAAATGTTAGTTACATCCGGAGATATTGTAATCTAAAGTTGACGCTTGGAACCTCCGACGTTGAGTTGCGTGTTGTAACAAACACGGGCCACAGTCGGCGAGCAGCATCTGCAGGGACATGTTTACGATGACGACCGTGTTTACGAGTGTGGCCTTAGTGCACTGTTGTGGTTTGGTCTAGCTATCGCAGTGTCCGCATGTAGTGCTTGCTGCTATTGTTATTCTGCATTCGTCTCCGCACGGAGACCAACTGTAGCACACCATGTTACCAGACGTCTGTGATAGTGTAGCGTTGTAGGAACTGTGACCATGGTGTATGCGAACTCTGAAAAGGCGGAGATGATACTCATCTATGGCGAGTGTCGACGAAATGCAGCTGAAGCCTGCAGGGTGTATGCAGAACGGTACCCGGACAGAGAGCATCCAACGTGACGCACATTGCAAAACATCTACCGCCAAATGTATGCAACAGGTATGGGCGTAGCACGCAAACGGGTCCGTAACAGGCCCGTCACAGGAGAAGCGGGTGCAGTTAGTGTGTTAGCTGCTGTTGCCATGAACCCACACATGAGTACACGGGACATTGCGAGATCCGGTGGACTGAGTCAAAGTAGTGTCATGCGCATACTGCATCGTCACCGCTTTCACCCGTTTCATGTGTCGCTACATCAGCAATTACATGGTGATGACTTTAATCATCGAGTGCAATTAACAGAGAATGCGTTGCAGTTCTACCTATTTACCGATGAAGCGGGTTTCACAAACCACGGGGCAGTGAATCTACGGAACATGCATTACTGGTCCGTGGACAATCCTCGCTGGCTCAGACAGGTAGAGCGACAGCGACCGTGCACTGTCAATGTATGGTGAGGAATCATTGGTGACCACCTCATTGGTCGTCACTTCATTGCAGGGGCCAAAACTGCTGCAACTCACATCGCGTTTCTACAGAATAATCTGCCAACGTTGCTCGAAAATGTCCCACTGGAAACGCGTCGACGTATGTGGTATCAGCATGATGGTGCATCTGCACATTCCGCAATTAACGCTAGGCTGACCCTTGACAGGATGATCGACGGGCGTTTCATAGGACGTGGAGGACGCATAAATTGGCCAGCCTGTTCTCCTGATCTTACACCTCTGGACTTCTTTCTCTGGGGTACGTTAAAGGAGAATGTGTACCGTGATGTAGCTACAACCCCAGAGGATATGAAACAACGTATTGTGGCAGCCTGCGGCGACATTACACCAGATGTACTTCGGCGTGTACGACATTCATTACGCCAGAGATTGCAATTGTGTGCAGCAAATGATGGCCACCACATTGAACATCTGTTGGCTTGACATGTCGGGACACACTCTATTCCACTCCGTAATTGAAATCGGCAACCACGTGTGTACGTGTTCCTCACCCATCATGGTAATGTACATGTGCGTCAGTGAAAAAGACCAATAAAAAGGTGTTAGCATGTTTACGTAATGTACTGTTCCCGTCTCTTCTGTACCTAAGGTCCATCACCGTTCCCTTTGGATCCCTATGTAGTTCGGTGCTCTCCGATACACACGATCGAACAGCGGAGGAGTGGTACTCAAGCGTCAATTTTAGGTTACAATACCTCCGGATGTAGTTAACATTTTACAATGCAACAAAGGGCACTGATTACGTATTTGTTTATATGTTCAGATGTTCTAACAAAACTAACGGGGTTCCATTAAAAAAGCACGTAGGTTTGTGTTAAAAAACATACTTCCGTGCAATTTTTTATGGTTTGTATTAACCAATTACACTAGCCCCTCTCCTCACGTTCGGTCTGTGGAATCGATTCGTCAGTATTTGATGTGGTTTACGAAATATATCCAGCGGTAATGTTAGGTGACTCACTATATATATAATGTTCGACCTGTTGCCTTCATCTGCAGTCTCGGTCACCTGTTGAAGGCATACAGGGACCCATTTTAGAGTCAGTTTCTGATTATTCGGTTCCTCCACAGGTGGCATTACACTATCCTTGCATTTTGGTGGTAGGTAGTGGAAGATAGTGTTACTGATTGATTCCACTGAGTGGATAATGATTATTCCGCATGGGTACAGCTTGCATTAAATTTATTGGCTGTGAATGCGAAGCGTGTGTTGGTTGCGGGTTCCAACCACTAGGACCTGGCAGTTGCCAGTATCCTAGCCCTGACCGCATGTTTTTCGGATTGTTCTAATGTGGCCTATTTTGCCCTTTTCAATTCTACTTTTACTATTAAAGCGGTTGTTTACATTTTCGTTATCACCCTGTCAACATTATTCGATACAGATTGGTTTTGATTGCTGTTGTTACTGTTTTATTCTACCTTTGATCCATAATTCATTTTGTTATTATTATAACCTCCATCATTAAACTGTTTACTTTTATTTTTCTTAGGACTGTTATCGCTCTTGTTCGATGTGTTCCCATTCCGTTATGGTTTTCCTTTATTATTATTATTATTATCATTGGCAATACGTTCAACAGATTTTATTACATCCTCCTGTACTAAATCTAACGAGTGAATTATGTTAAGAAACTCCTTTATATCAGTATGAGGGACATTAAATAATTGTTGTCAAATAGTGACTGGTAACCTTGCTTTCAACAACTCTCTAGGTGCTACCGACTATCCCAGTGACGGACCATATTTATATATTTTTCAAAGTATTTCCTTAGTGTAACCATCTTTGGAATATACATTTCGGCACTGTACACTGTTTTGTGCAATCTTTATTGGATAGACGCGGACTAAAATTGCTCAAAAAATTCCTTTTCAGATTCGTCAGAACTCTTTCACATTGTAGCGGCATCACGTGCCCACAGAGAATAAGCATCTCCAGTAAAATGACCGACTACATGTATCTTTTGTGTCCACGTTTTTGGTAGTATACTCTTAAAGTTTCGAATGAAAACTACTGGGTGGGTATTCCGTTTATTGTCTTCATTGAATACATGATACGGCCGGTGCTTGATAAGGCTTTCGTAATTCATCAATGCGTTTAACTGTACTGTACTATTATTGTTAACCTGCGCTGCACCCTCATGATAGCACGTATAGTCTGTTTCCGAATTCGGCCTACGTTGTGGCGTAACCTGTTGCAGTACAAGACGTTGGTTGCCATAACTCCGTTCCCTAGGTGTCTCTGAATAGCTCACAGGTGAATTCGATACATTACACCTCATTGCTGGCCTTTCGATACTCTGGTTTTCTAAGCATAACACTTCAGCCACTTCCTTACGAACTTGGGATTCGGTATATTTTTGCGTATTGTGCTGTATAGAATCCACAGTTTTGGCCAAGTTCTTAAACTGCTTATATGAGTTGGTAACTTCCTGTAGCATAGTATCAATCCGACCTGGAACATCTTCCAGAGGTTTAATAGTGCTTTTGACAATATCAATTTCTTTGTTGAACTGTTCGACAATAGCCTTCTACCGTTCAACCAAGGTTTGACTGAATTTGTCTAATAGATCTTTCACTCTCTCAACAAACGCCTTATTTATTAAATCTAGAAGTTTTATTTCTCGTTCTTGCACTATGAGTTCACGTTTTCGTTCCCTTAATATCTCTTCCTCCTTTTGCTTTTGCTCTTTTAGAGCCCTAGCTTCCCTATGTTCTTGTTCCATAACATTAAGTCTTTGGAACAGAAGTTTTATTAAGTTACTATCAGACAGGGTTGGAGTTGACAAAGTAACAAGGTCCACACCCTGCTCTGTTACATTACTCTGTCATATCGGCCACTTTTGTCTGACGATTGTTATTTCAGACTGATCATCCAATTCATTTTTGTTTGGTAATTCTGTTAAAACTTCGTCATTACTTCCTGATGTATGGTCTAATAATTGCACTGAAGTATGCTGTATTTCTTCGCTTTAACTCTCTGATCCTGCGTCAGTATCTACATTAACATCAGTAACTTAAGTGGGCTTAATCCGTGTCATTCGCCTAACCAGTTTAACAAATTTTCTTTACTGACAATGGCAATGAGAATAAACACTGATAAA
The DNA here is from genome assembly GCF_023864345.2 of Schistocerca serialis cubense. NCBI lineage: Eukaryota > Metazoa > Arthropoda > Insecta > Orthoptera > Acrididae > Schistocerca > Schistocerca serialis. The sequence goes on from NC_064641.1 coordinate 424,573,459, forward strand.
AACTTATAGCCTATACGTACATAAATAATGCCTAGTATAGATACTGCGTGATGCAAAATACTTACTGAAATTGAGAACACTAACTACTAACACACATAGGTAGCTAATGTCCATACACTACGTGGTATAAACTCTACTTTACAATATTGATATTTCTGGTTTAATTATCGTATTATCTCGCAGTCGCAATGCAATGGTTGTTGTTTTGTTGTTGTGGTCTTCAGTCCTGAGACTGGTTTGATGCAGCTCTCCATGCTACTCTATCCTGTGCAAGCTTCTTCATCTCCCAGTACCTACTGCAACCTACATCTTTCTGAATCTGCTTAGTGTATTCATCTCTAGGTCTCCCTCTACGATTTTTACCCTCCATGCTGCCCTACAATGCTAAATTTGTGATCCCTTGATGCCTCAAAACATGTCCTACCAACCGATCCCTTCTTCTAGTCAAGTTGTGCCACAAACTCCGCTTCTCCCCAATTCTATTCAATACTTCCTCATTAGTTATGTGATCTACCCATCTAATCTTCAGCATTCTTCTGTAGCACCACATTTCGAAAGCTTCTATTCTCTTCTTGTCCAAACTAGTTATCGTCCATGTTTCACTTCCATACATGGCTACACTCCATACAAGTACTTTCAGAAACGACTTCCTGACACTTAAATCTATACTCTATGTCAACAAATTTCTCTTCATCAGAAACGTTTTCCTTGCCATTGACAGTCTACATTTTACATCCTCTCTACTTCGATCATCATCAGTTATTTTACTCCCTAAATAGCAAAACTCCTTTACTACTTTAAGTGTCTCATTTCCTAATCTAATTCCCTCAGCATCAACCGATTTAATTTGACTACATTCCATTATCCTCGTTTAGCTTTTGTTGATGTTCATCTTATATCCTCCTTTCAAGACACTCTCCATTCCGTTCAACTGCTCTTCCAAGTCCTTTGCTGTCTCTGACAGAATTACAATGTCATCGGCGAACCTCAAAGTTTTTGCTTCTTCTCCATGAATTTTAATACCTACTCCGAATTTTTCTTTTGTTTCCTTTACTGCTTGCTCAATATACAGATAGAATAACATCGGGGAGAGGCTACAACCCTGTCTCACTCCTTTCCCAACCACTACTTCCCTTTCATGCCCCTCGACCCTTATAACTGCCATCTGATTTCTGTACAAATTGTAAATAGCCTTTCGCTCCCTGTATTTTATACCTGCCACCTTCAGAATTTGAAAGAGAGTATTCCAGTTAACATTGTCAAAAGCTTTCTCTAAGTCTACAAATGCTAGAAACGTAATTTTGCCTTTTCTTAATCTTTCTTCTAAGATAAGTCGTAAGGTTAGTATTGCCTCACGTGTTCCAACATTTCTATGGAATCCAAACTGATCTTCCCCGAGGTCCGCTTCTACCAGTTTTTCCATTCGTCTGTAAAGAATTCGCGTTAGTATTCTGCAGCTGTGACTTATTAAACTGATAGTTCGGTAATTTTCACACCTGTCAACACCTGCTTTCTTTGGGATTGGAATTATTATTTTCTTCTTGAAGTCTGAGAGTATTTCGCCTGTCTCATACATCTTGCTCACCAGATGGTAGAGTTTTGTCATGACTGGCTCTCCCAAGGCCATCAGTAGTTCTAATGGAATGTTTTCTACTCCCGGGGCCTTGTTTCGACTCAGGTCTTTCAGTGCTCAGTCAAACTCTTCACGCAGTATCTTATCTCCCATTACGTCTTCATCTACATCCTCTTCCATTTCCATAATATTGTCCTCAAGTACATCGCCCTTGTATAGACCCTCTATATACTCCATCCACCTTTCTGCCTTCCATTCTTTGCTTAGTACTCGGTTGCCACCTGAGCTCTTGATATTCATACCAGTGGTTCTCTTCTCTCCAAAGGTCTCTTTAATTTTCCTGTAGGCAGTGTCTATCCTACCCCTAGTGAGACAAGCCTCTACGTCCTTACATTTGTCCTCTAGCCATCCCTGCTTAGCCCTTTTGAACTTCCTGTTGATCTCATTTTTGAGACGTTTGTATTCCTTTTTGCCTGCTTCATTTACTGCATTTTTATATTTTCTCCTTTCATCAATTAAATTCAAGATTTGTTCTGTTACCCAAGGATTTCTATTAGTCCTCGCCTTTTTACCTACTTGATCGTCTGGTGCCTTCACTATTTCATCTCTCAGAGCTACCCATTCTTCTTCTACTGAATTTCTTTCCCCCATTCCTGTCAATTGTTCCCTTATGCTCTCCCTGAAACTCTCTACAACCTCTGGTTCTTTCAGTTTATCCAGGTCCCATCTCCTCAGATTCCCACCTTTTTGCAGTTTCTTCAGTTTCAATCTGCAGTTCATAACCAATAGATTGTGGTCAGAATCCACATCTGCCCCTGGAAATGTCTTACAATTTAAAACCTGGTTCCTAAATCTCTGTCTTACCATTATATAATCTATCTGATACCTTTTGGCATCTCCAGGATTCTTCCAGGTATACAACCTACTTTTATGATTCTTGAACCAAGTGTTAGCTATGTTTAAATTATGCTCTTTGCAAAATTCTACAAGGCGGCTTCCTCTTTCATTTGTTCCCCCCAATACATATTCACCTACTATGTTTCCTTCTCTCCCTTTTCCTACTGACGAATTCCAGTCACCCATGACTATTAAATTTTCGTCTCCCTTCACTACCTGAATAATTTCTTTTATCTCGTCATACATTTCATCTATTTCTTCATCATCTGCAGAGCTAGTTGGCATATAAACTTGTACTACTGTAGTAGGCATGGGCTTTGTGTCTATCTTGGCCACAATAATGCGTTCACTATGCTGTTTGTAGTAGCTAACCCGCACTCCTATTTTTTCATTCATTATTAAACCTACTCCTGCATTACCCCCATTTGATTTTGTATTTATAACCCTGTAATCACCTGACCAAAAGTCTTGTTGCTCCTGCCACCGAACTTCACTAATTCCCACTCGTCGTCGTCGTCGGCTGATACTCGTATCCGAGTTTTCATTTCTCTCCTGAGATTTCCTTTGTCACGGTTCAGGCGTGGAAGTGTCGTTGATGGCTCAGCAATCCAATCCTAGCGTGGAACAGGCGGCCACAGACATTACAGCTGATGGAAGGTGGAGGACGTGGCTGAGCCTGGAGGAGTTTACGTCTCTGGCGTTTGTCATTCTCCACTCTTCGACGTTCCAGCTCAAAGTTTTGAAGAGCATTTGAGGTAACTGAGCGCCAGCGACTTCGGTCTTCTGCTATTGTGGACCAGTTACTCGGATCGATGTTCAAGTTTTTCAGATTTTTCTTGTACTGATCCTTATAACGAATCAGAGGGGCACCTCGTGGCCTTTTACCTGTGCTCACTTCGCTGTACAGCATTTGGCGTGGAAGTCTGTCATTTTTCATCCGCTGGACGTGTCCGACCCATCTGAGTTGATGCCCAATGATAAGAGCTTCCATGCTATGCAATTTTGCTTTCTCTAGAACAGCCGTGTTGGATATTCCCACTATATCTAACTTTAACCTATCCATTTCACTTTTTAAATTTTCTAACCTACCTACCCAATTAAGGGATCTGACATTCCACACTCCGATCCGTAGAACGCCAGTTTTCTTTCTCCTGATAACGACGTCCTCTTGAGTAGTCCGCCGGCCGAAGTGGCCGTGCGGTTAAAGGCGCTGTAGTCTGGAACCGCAAGACCGCTACGGTCGCAGGTTCGAATCCTGCCTTGGGCATGGATGTTTGTAATGTCCTTAGGTTAGTTAGGTTTAACTAGTTCTAAGTTCTAGGGGACTAATGACCTCAGCAGTTGAGTCCCATAGTGCTCAGAGCCATTTTTTTGAGTAGTCCCCTCCCGGAGATCCGAATGGGGGACTATTTTACCTCCGGAATATTTTACCCAAGAGGACGCCATCATCATTTAATCATACAGTATAGCTGCATGTCCTCGGGAAAAATTACGGCTGTAGTTTCCCCTTGCTTTCAGCCGTTCGCAGTACCAGCACAGCAAGGCCGTTTTGGTTAATGTTACAAGGCCAGATCAGTCAATCATCCAGACTGTTGCCCCTGCAGCTACTGAAAAAGCTGCTGCCCCTCTTCAGGAACCACATGTTTGTCAGGCCTCTCAACAGATACCCCTCCGTTGTGGTTGCACCTACGGTACGGCCGTCTGTATCGCTGAGGCACGCAAGCCTCCCCACCAACAGCAAGGTCCATGGTTCATTGGGGGGAATGTCAATGGTAGCTACTCATAAGGCTGCAGTACTTATGAATGAAGTTTACTGAACAAATCGCTACCCCAGTTCATCACAAATTGTGCATGCCGTATGATGTATGAACATGAACAATTGTGTTTATCATAACGCTCATGCTCGTCATGATCCAATGCCCGTTAAAACTTATTTTTACATCACTTTAGTGGTCTCTCATCCAGAAAATAGCTTTTATCATTTGCACTGCAATCAGTATACATGAAATAAAATAAGACAATACATTAATATATTACAATCGTATGCTATACCTGAAAATATTTAATAAATATATTTATTAAACATGCTGATATTGTTTTACCTGTTTTCTGCGGGTTGTGAAGATGCTGTTAACCGTCTCTGCACTAGCAAAACCAAACTGTTTCTCTGACCCCCTCCCTCCAGCACTATGGGACTTAACATCTATGGTCATCAGTCCCCTGGAACTTAGAACTACCTAAACCTAACTAACCTAAGGACGTCACACAACACCCAGCCATTACGAGGTAGAGAAAATCCCTGACCCCACCGGGAGTCGAACCCGGGAACGCGGGCGCGGGAAGCGAGAACGCTACCGCACGACCACGAGCTGCGGGCGGTGTTTCTCTGACAACACAATTGTCTGTCATCACATTGTATATTTAAAAAAGTAATAAAAAATGTTTTTATCGACTATAAAATAGGGGTGTGGATGCTATATGAACTACGGTGGCTACAGGTAGGTGAGACTACTACAGACTACGTCTGCTTTAGCGTTACTCTATGATCATAGGGTCTGTACTTCAGTAAACTCGCTAGACAATAGATGAAGATACTCTAAAGTAACTTTTGTGCAGCCTCATGCTCCAAGTGCTTATGCAGTATCATTCTACTTATCAACAACTCGATTGTAGAGTGACCTGATTACCTTTTTTCTCGTTTAGGAAAACGAAATATTGCCCAAATAACTTTAGATTTCCTTTTCCTGCTCACTGACTCCATTCGTACATCTGCAGCCTTAGAGTCATTGTTGAAAGTCTCAGATAAGGTAGAATTCCTTGCATTCTACTTATGTTTCTCCTCTTTTTCTATTCACTTTTGTCTTCATCTGTATGTGAGTTTCGGCTGTTTTATAACTGCTGTAGTACCTGTTCAAAAGATCTACTTATTCACTTTGATGTATTGTCTTTAATAGCCGCACAAAAAATGATTGTTTCTATAGCGCAAACAGAGGGATATCTGAGCTACGTAATCTGATCCGCCCAAGTAACAGACTAAACCAATTTCATGAAGTGGTATTCTAAATATTAATAGTCTTCCACCAAACATAGAAAACTAGAAATTATGTACTTACGTTAACACTCCGAATCGAAATGTAATCACATAAAAATACAGCTGAATTAGCTAAGTTACAGAAATTTTTAGTTAATTGTGAGTCACACATATCTGCCTCAATTACATTGACAACTTTTGCTAATACTTCAGGTGAATTACATTCGTAGTTCACAAACAGAGGAGTAAGACGTTTCGTGAGTGGAATATTTTGATAGCAGCTTATCAACTGCAAATACGGGATAATTACAAAATGAACAAAATGGTTCAAATGGCTCTGAGCACTATGGGACTCAACGTCTGAGTCATCAGTGCCCTTGAACTTAGAACTACTTAAACCTAACTAACCTATCACACACATCCATGCCCGAGGCAGGATTCGAACCTGCGACCGTAGCGGTCACGCGGCTCCGGACTGAGCGCCAAGTACCACTCGGCCACTCCGGCCGGCACACAATGAACACAAAATTACGCAGCACAATATTAAATTTAAAGTTTGAAAAACATTTCAATGACCAAATTATTTAAGACATGATTAGGTGAGCTTGTTTAGCTGCATTGCGTGATATCTCCACAGAGAGAGAAATAACGGAAGGTAATCAACAATTCATTTGTGAACATATACTCTACAACCGTTGCTTCACTGTACACGTATATCTTACGTAGAACGTTTATCTACAACTACTGCCGAAAATAAAAGACTTCTTTCACCACTTGCAGTACATAACAAAATTGAAAACTAATATGAAAACCAACAAGCGACTACATTATTTCCAGTCTCCCTATAACTGTGTCAACAAATGAAACCATATGGTCTTTAATGATACCCCGCCAATTTCCTGTAAAAAGTGAACAAATTTTAGACCCTCCTGTACTACTACTATATATGGAAAAGAACAATATGGGAATGTGGGCCAGCATTGCAGCTCAAAACTTTTGTCACTTATTTATTTATTCCCAAACTACTTTCATTGACGATATCATCATCGTCAATTGGGTCTTTAATTCTGAAACATGCAAAAATAGCATACTTGTAATAATGTAAAACATTATTACATGTTCACCCTTTGGTTCAAAATATTGCTTTCTGTGAAAAGTATCATAATAACTTACTTACTTTATGTAACGGTATGGTTTTTGCAACTCCTGCCACTGTTTCCGGAATATTTTCTGTTTTTAGTTTGTTTTTGTCGTCATACATCATGGTAGGTGGGTTGATTTGGGGGAGGGGACCAAATAGCGAGGTTATAGGTCCTATCGGATTAGGGAAGGAACCATTCCGGCATTCGCCTGAAGCGATTTAGGGAAATCACGGAAAACTTAAATCAGATGATTGACAGTATTTACATGTGAGTCGGTATATTCAAGTATTGTTGAATATGTCTGAGATTCTTTTGTCTGGTGTTAGTATTTGTAGAACTGTGTTGTTCGTTCTGAGTCCTATCTAAGTTCCCCACTTTTTCTTTATGTTTCCAGTTCCATGTGCTGCTCTTATTATTGTATATTAGTGCATACCATCTGTTTGTCTTTCCTAGTGTGGTCTGATCGGCTGTGTTGTCTGAGTGTTCTGGTTTTGGGTTTGCAGATCCTTTGGTTGAGCTCTTGAGTGGGTGGCCACTACTGTTATGTTTCACATTTCCCTTGTTCTTGAGCCGGTTTACGGTGTCTGTTTAGTAGTCGTTTCCCACAGTAATCTGTTTGATTACATTCAATACCTGTGTGTAGTTTTCTGTTTTAAGAGGTGTTCTGGCTATGCTGTGGAGCATGTGTGTGAAACTTGCTTATTTACGCATTGTCAGGTGGCTGTATGAGCTATGGATCACAGTGATTGTGGATGTGGGTTTTCTGGAGATCTAAAATTCATGTTGACTGTTGTTTATGGCAATTGCAAGATCCAGGAAATTTATTTTTTAATTTTTTTCTACTTATATCGTGAATTGGATTTGTGGATGTACTGTGTTTGTTACTGTAAAGCTCTTCTATCCTATTTCGTGTTTCATCTATCTATGAGACAGGTTATGTAATCCACATTTCAGTTCTAGTATATCATTTTGTACACTTCTTGTTTTACAATGTTGTTTAATACTGTGTTCTGTAATTAGCCTAAAATGGAAGAGATTTCATTTATTTGTATGGCTGGGAATTTCTCGCTTTTTACCTTCTCTTCTATGATGTTTATAGTTTCATCTGTGAATATGTGTGTGTGCGTTTATGTAATGTCAAAAGAGACTAGTTTTGCTGGGGGGGGGGGGGGGGGAGGGGGCGACGTTTATGTTCTTAGTTTTCTCTATTATGTCTCCTGTGTTTCTGACTCTTCTGTTTTCCTATGTGTATGTTTTCTGTATCGACGTGTGCATGTAACTTCCTAGATGGGCAGACACTTCCAATTCTCCTCAAAAGTCTCCCGAGATGTGGCTTTTCTGAACTCTACAACTGGCCAGGCCGGGACTAGAAATTTGTGGACCTTCGGAAGACTTTTTAGGATTCTTTTGTATCATTTTTTGTCTAGTTGCTTTTTAAGAGTTTATGTTTTCCTACTTGTTCACTCACCCAATAGTCACTCATACAGTTGCGGATGGCATGATGTATGAAGACGAAAACGCCTACAAAAAACACGAAAAATTGTGAGGACCATGCTGCTACGTAAAGTAGATGAGATATTATGAAACTATTCACAAAAATACATTATTTGGAACCAAACAGTACACATGTAATAATGTTTTAAAATGTTCATAAATGTGATACTTTTTCGTGTTTTAGAATTAAAGAACCCGCTGATGATGGTAATATAGTCGCTGGAGGTAGTTTGTGTAGAAATAAATAACAAAAATATTTTGCATCAAAGTGGATTTACAGTCACATATTGCTTTTTGATACAAAGACTGATCAATGGAAGATATCAAGATAAAATTATTATTGAAAAACTATAATCACATCTCATACAGTGGTACACTAAGTTCTGCCTTCACGGGTGGTTAACATTAGGATGACACGAAGTATCTAAGTGGATTATGTGCGCTGCCGGTCTATGTGTGAAAGTCAGAGCTGACGCAACTGTACTGATATTGTAATTCCATTGCAAATTATATGTAATTTATACTTGACTATTTGCTGTCGATATTTGGCATATCATTTATGAGCACTTTAAGGGGAGTGTGTGAGTGAGTATCTGGTGAGGAGAGCGTTAGCGGGAATGTGGATACCGCATCTTTGACTTTGGTAATTAGACTTTGATCTGAAAACAACAGGAACAGAGACAGCCAGAAAAATAATTTTATCGATGAGTGAGCCAGAAGCTGTTGTAATCTGTTCAAATACACACTCTTTCAGAGTGAACCGTGTTAAACTACTGTTAAACGGGTCGGTAGTAGCAGCATGAGCTTATCATAATGTGACATATACGAATACAAATTTCACGTGAACTAGTGACAATGATTGTTTTCTGTGCATGTGTTATTTGATCTGAGAGAGTCGGTCACAAGCTGTAAGAGCTTCTTGTCATTTCATCTTATTCTGTCTTAAATTTTCATTATTCCACATACACCTTCCTTTATTTTCTTCACTTCATTCTCCTGTTTGTCAGTGGTGGATTAAACTCTGTGCCCTCACCAAGATACAGCTCGCATCACATAATATGATTTCTGAATCATTATTCACGCAGTAGGATAACAGGGCAGCTGTGAAGAAAAGGAGAAAAAGCGTTAGCGCATACCTATTGTGATATTACTTCAAATTCCTTCCATAAAGCAGAATAATCTGCATCCACGTATTGGCATAAGTGCTAATAATTACTTCAAAATACTGAATAATGTAAGACTTGCTCTTTAAAGACACTGAAAGAAAGAAAAATCGCAACACCAAGAAGAAGCTGTGCGACATAAACGAAAGTTGGTAGGCGTGTTGTACATCTGAAAGGTGATATCTGTTCAAAGATGTATTACTCGCATTACAGTGGGGATAGCAGCGTCACTGTGTGGATGCAAATCAGATTTGATTCAAATACACGCTGTAATGACCGCGAGCGTTAGTCACCCTCGAGAGCTGACTTGGCGAGTTGATGTTGTATTGTATTGTATTGTATTGTGTGGAACTGGAGACCTAGAAACGTCAGAGAGGCTATGTCCCCGCCGTAGCCCTCAGTGTTCACAAGCACTCAATGGCTCACAACCCCACAACAGGCTACAGCTGTCCACTCACCCCCCCCCCCCCTCCCCCCGTCTCCCCACACCGAACCCAGGGTTACTTTGCGGTTCGGCCCCTAGTAGACCCCTCGGGAACGTCTCACACCAGACGAGTGTAGCCCCAACGTTTGCGTGATAGAGTAAATATGGTATACGCGTACGTGGAGAAAGTGTTTGTCAGCAATCGCCGACATAGTGTAAGTGAGGCGGAATGAGGGGGACTAGCCCGCATTCGCCGAGGCAGATGGAAAAAACCATCCACAGACTGGCCGGCACACCGGACCCCGACAATAATCTACCTGGCGGATTCGTGCCGGGGATCGTCACGCCTTCCCGCCTGGAAAACAGTGCGTTAGACCGCACAGCTAACCGGGTGGACTTGAGATTATGTTAGTCAAGAATGCCTTTAAGGCGACAAAGAAGCCGTTATCAGCAACTCACTGAGTTTGAACGATTTCGTGTTAAGGGCGTTACGAGAATACGCATTTTCGTCTACGACACTGCAAGTAGACTTGACAGGAATGTTGCCGCTGTATATGACTGCTAGCCGTGGTGGTCACAATCTACAGTCGCAAGTAGACCGCGCTCCTGAAGGAAAAGTGGCACTACCAGGAGGAAAGAGATCGTTTGCGGTATATGCTCTGGCGCATCGTACTGCATCTGCAGCAACAAGCTGAGCAGTAGTTGGCATCACAGTGACACAATCGATACAAATTGGTTACTTCAAGGACAACTCCGAGTCAGGCAACCTATATTGTGTATTCCACTAACCACAAACCACCGCCATTTGCGAGACTCATTGTAAAGCAGAATGCAGGTTTGTTGTGAAAGTTGCTTCTGCCTCGGCGCCATTGATGGCTATATGTTGGTTTCAAGTAGGTCAGTTGAGGGCCAACAACCAACCTGACTGCGTGCTAGCCACAATGGACTTACTCTTGGAGTGACGATATCGGGTGCGATTCCGTATGGCAGAAGGAGCACTGTTGTGGTTACCCTACGCACACTGGCTACAAATCTGTACGTCAATCTTGTGATCCTACCTGTTGTGCTGCCAATCATGAAAAACATTCTAGCGGGTGTTTCCCAACAACATAACACTCGCCCAGGCACCACTGTTGTAGTCCAACGTAATCTACATGTTACCTTGGCGTGTTTGATTACTAGAACTGTCTCCAGTAAAGCACACATCGTAAATTGTCGGATGACAACTCTAGGATCATCCTCAACCAGATTAACGCCCCTGTATTGACCGACCACGTGCAACAGACATGGAACTGCGTCTCATAAACTGATATTCGGCACCTGTAACACGCAATACATACACGTTTGCGCGCTTGCATTCAACATTCTGGTGGTTACACCGGGTGTTAATGTACCAGCATTTGACATTACCAATGGCTTATCTCCGGCTTACATTTACATGTGATCTTGCAATGTTAATCACCTAAATATGTTACCAAGACAAACGTAATCCCGAAATTTGATTGTTCTACATTAAATAATTTTTGGTGTTACGATTATATCCTTCATTATATTTAAAACAGAGCCAGAGAGGCTGTTTTTAACTCTTTGAAAACAGTTCAATTAAAAAGACAAATTACACAAACCGACAGGACTGTTTATACTTAGAAATGTAAGTTGAACTATCCAAAAATTGAAACATACTGAATAAAACTTAAAATTACTTGAATTTGTATCGTATTATACCTGTTGTAGAAAGCTGCCAGGCCGGTAATAACAAGTAAGACTAGATTACTTGCTGGCGATAGAGCCCTTAGCTACCTGCAAGTAATGGGGCTGAGTGATCCACTTCAGTAGCAATCATTACAAGTTAAACAAACGGTAACTGCTTTTTTCGTGCCAACGTACTGGGCAACAGCTATAAATAGGGGGCAATACGATGAGGACAGCAGTAATCATCCAGTGTCCTTCACGTTACAGCCATTGTCAACAGGTAGCCAGATCGGCCATGATACTCATGCAGCAGCTTAAGCGATGCACTGCTGCCTACTCTTTTAAAGCGGAGGAGCCTCGACAAGTTGCATACTCACACCATACCCTGCCGCTGGCCATGCGGCACCGTATTTTTTTATTAAAGGTGGCGTTAACGCTGCCCACATCACGTCCTGTTGCGCTTCCTTGCGGGAGATTCGATAAACTAGACGTTACCATAGAAAAGGCTCAAGTACGAAACAGCACAGGTGAAGCTTTTAAGGACCTCTGATTTGATCATTAAGCTAGTAATAGACCACGGGACTATCTTCGGTTAGAGAATGTAGTTTGAAGGCGGGTCCTGCATTTATTAAGGTAGTGGTGATATTGGTTCTACATTTAAGATACTAGGAATATTGATCCTTAGACAGCAGCAATTCCGGTTTTAAGTGTGTATATCGCTCGAACCTGTTAATTTTAACTAGAATCACGAGGCGAGTTAACATTCAGTGGTGCTTTAATCTTTATTTAGTGTTAGTTATTGGTCTTCTTATGCAGCTGGGGCAGAGGCTTTGGTTTTATTTAACCTATTCACTGATTAAGAGAGCTTGGCTGTTTAAGTTGTAGTACACCACCTATCCTCTCTCGGCTTGGTGTCACCGAAAATGGTTCAAATGGCTCTGAGTACTATGGGACTTAGCATCTGAGGTCATCAGTCGCCTAGAACTTAGAACTGCTTAAACCTAACTAAGCTATGGACATCACACAAATCCATGCCCGAGGCAGGATTCGAACGTGTGACCGTAGCGGTCGCGTTGTTCCAGACAGAAGCGCATAGAACCGCTCGGTCACTGCGGCCGGCGGTGTCTCCGAGGCTGGGCACCAATGTCTACGTCTGAGGTCCGTTGTGCCGTCTGTGGATTTGTGCACTGACCTGACGAGGGACCGCCCAGTTGTTTTACTGTAATTTTCGGGTTCAGGTGTACCTCTGGACGACATTAAAAGTAAATTATTAATATTTAGCGTTTTGACGAATGTTGTTTTTTGTGAAAAATCTTTAAGGAATATCTTAAGTATTTCATTTATGATATTTTACATTAATGCATTTTCTTTAGGCTGAAAGCTCGAGTTTTACATTTAATGCGTTTCTTTTTTTAGTTGAGACCTGTTTCTTTGTTGGTTAACAAAACATGTTTAAATGTGTGTGAAGTCTTATGGGACTTAACTGCTAAGGTCATCAGTCCGTAAGCTTACACACTACTTAGCCTAAATTATCCTAAGGACAAACACACACACCTATGCCCGAGGGAGGATTCGAACCTCCGCCGGGATCAGCCGTGTTGGTTAACAAATGCTGTACAAATTATTTGTTAATGAATGATGTTCATTAATTTTCCCCAGTCCTTCCTCTAGGACTTGTTGTTTGGTGTCCTAAACTACAAGCTCGTGTTGCATGTATCAGTTTTCGTAGAAGGGTATGGTTAAGTTCTAGTTTTACCCTACCTTTGTGGAACATAATTGGTTTATCTTGTACTTTTTTATTTTGCCGTTTATTGTGTAATATTTGGTATTACTTTGGAACTGTTTCAGGTACCCTAGGCAGTATGGAATTTCCTGTAATGATGGGAGTGTGGGTCCCCCAGAAGGAGCATCTCAAGTGCGAGTTGGGACTGCAGGGCCGAAGCGAGGATGGTGACGTCAATGATTCATGCGTGCGTCTCCGTGCAGCGGTCACGTTTCCTGTGCACGTGACGGAGGAGCAGAGATGCCAGATTAGCACTGGGCTATCGAGTTGCTCTGCTTCCCTGGTAGACTTAGACAAGAATGTCCTATTCTTGCCATATACTACAGGCTCTCGCACACAAATTTATAGCTTGCAAGTGTAGACTGTGCATTTGTCCGACCGAGTGGAGGACTTCAAATCCGTAGTTTACGATGTTCCCTCTAAGGATGAAGTAGATGAATTTTTGGTGGCGGTAATTTCCGTGCCAAGACTGCTAAGTTCCTTAGGATGGGACCGATGCTCCCGAGGGGTTGAGAGGAGAGGCGTCGCAGGCGGGCAGGCGCTCAGTCAGCTGCCGAGGTGGGTGAGTTGCGGCGGCCGGGCGTGGCTGTGGCACGGCGGCCGGACGCCGGCCAGTGAAGCAATCCGAAACAATTTGATCTCCTGCAGCAACACTGAAATAACGGAGCCGTAGCTGATTTAGATAGTTCTAGCGCGTGCCTGCACTGCCGCGAATAGCATACTACATTCAGCGAGCTTATCTGAGAACAACGTCGTTTCCCATAAATGTGGCTTCTTGTACACTCGGTATTGAACTCTGACGTTCGGATCGAACTTCATGTTGAAGTCTGATACTGGAAAAGAGTCCAATGCCTCTTCTCATGCAGCCGTTATGTCGGCAAAATGTTAGGAGCAGGCAGATACGATATGAACTCAAAAACATCAGTAAAGCGTGAATGTGAAGCTCGGAGTTTTGACATGTCTTCAATGTTCGAACGAAACTTTCGGCCTCGACGTTAGACTGCGACGAGAATGATGCTGTCCGGAAATGGAAATGGTTCAAATGGCTCTGAGCACTATGGGACTTAACAGCTGAGGTCATCAGCTCCTAGAACTTAGAACTACTTAAACATAACCTAAAGATAGCACACACATCCATGCCCGAGGCAGGATTCGAACCGGCGACCGTAGCGGTCACGCGGTTCCAGACTGAAGCGCCTAGAACCGCTCGGCCATGTCCTGAAATGCAATATTCCGTTTTGTTTGCAAAACTGTGATAACCCCTTTGAAGAAAAATGGGGTCCATTATCAGAAACTATTATTTTCGGCAAGCATTCGAGAGAAAATACAGAAGGAAGAGCCTTTATACTGCTGGCGGCATTAGTCGAATGGATTCGAATAACAAAATGGTATTTGCTGTAGGCATTGACGATAATAAATCAATGTGTTCACCTGAAGGGACCACAAAAGTTCATTTGGAGGCGTTGCCATGGAGTATCAGAATGTGGGCCGGAGAAAAATTCTTGGTGACGAGCGGGTCGATTCTCCACACATGCGCGATAGTGTGGCGTCACACGTTTAGTTTGCTTATCTAAACCAAGCCACATACAATGATGTTCATTAATTTTTCCCCAGTCCTTCCTCTAGGACTTGTTATTTGGTGTCCTAAACTACAAGCTCGTGTTGCTGCTTAGTGCCAACTGCTCACCTGTGACAACGAGGTGGGGTTAACACTCTTATCTGTTAATCAGGCGTTTCAATTAGAATCACTTCATTAAGAAGAGATAAACTGTTGCGGTGCACAAAATATCTTCGTACTGAGGGATCAGGAATAGCTTTCTGATAGAACGAACAACCTTTGCAAGTGTAGCTCGTTAGCAATCTTCGCGATTCGTCATCCTCCCTGATTTATGCGATCCGCCGTGAGCTAACAGGAAAAAAATATAGTGCTTGCGAATCAGAAGAATCAATATGCAAACAAGAAGCTTCTGATGCATCGAATTGTGTATCTTCGCCTACTGGTAAACATGTTGCGCCGTTGGGTGATACAGACTTTTGTACTGGAAATTTGAAAATAATAGCGACCAATGTTGAAGCTTTTGTGCAGTGCGGTTGGGAACTTGTTCCGAACAATGAAACAGTGCAGACAATGGCTTATGGTCCTCGTCCAGGAAAATTTTTCTGCGAGAAACGTATTTATGAAGTGCTGTGACACCATATACTACAGCTAGAACTTCCTTCCCCAGCTGACTACAATTAATCTGAGCACTGTTCAATGTTTTGGAAAGAAATTCGTTGGGGTTTCTGTTTTTCCACTTTTGTGTGATAAAATCAGTCATGGGACGAAGCATCTACAACATGTACAAGTGGTTTGAGCGGGTCGTAGCACATGAGGCAAGGTTGACAAGTAAGTGCGTTTTTCAATCTTTGAAAAGCTACCTCGCCGTATTTTGTTCAATAGAACGGAACATTTTTACGTCTGAGATGGTTGAGAGGCGTGGCAATTTGGGCCACATTAGGAATGAACTTTACGTAATAAGTCAATTTTCCGATGACAGCATTCAGTTAACGTAAAATCTTAGTAGACGCGAAGTTCTGAAGTGCTTGCAAATGTTTTATCGAAAGAAGAGAGCCACTACGTCGATAATATGTCCTAAGTACTTAATCGTTGTCTTCAAAAACCTGTACATTACATTTGAGGCTAGCCTTACTGAGAAATGGGAGAAGACAGTCCCGGTTCTTAAGGTGTTGTCCCTGTGTTTGCGGTTTTTGTCCGAGGACGTTTCTGTCGACAAGATAATTAAAACAGGAAGGTACGTTGCACGTTAGTTACTCGAGAAATTTTTCAAACAACACAGTCGCAGAAGCAGTTCCGAAAAATAGGCGTTCATATTCCAACAAGCCGACATGATTATTCACAAGAAAAGTTTTCTTTGGCTCTTTCTCCAACGCTAATTGAAGATAGATGTCTGCAACTTCAATTTTGCTGCTGTTAGGCGATCCAAAATATCTTCAAGTCTTGGAAGCGGATAGGAACCAATTACTGTCTTTGAATTTACCATGGGTTTGAAATTTGCACAAAGACGAATCATCCGATTTTTTAAGGATAATGATCAAGGATGATTCCCATGACTTGTTGAAATAGGCTTTAAGACACCAACGCATTCTAGTACTTAATTTTCTGCAGCAACTTCGTCGCTTATGCTTGCGTCACAGGGAGTGCGCCGCAAAATTTGGGTTGGTTACTAGCTTTCAGCTTATGTCGGCGTGAAGATCTTTTTCATGCACAGTACTGTCGAACAAATGTTGATCCATGTCACAATGGCCAATTGTACAATCTCGGGATAAATTCAGGGCCAGCTAACCGCCTAGCCGCCCAGAGTGGCCGAGCGGTTCTAGGCGCTACAGTCTAGAGCCGCGCGACCGCTACGGTCGCAGCGTCGAATCCTGCCTCGGGCATGGAGGTTTGTGACGTTCTTAGGTTAGTTAGGTTTAAGTAGTTCTAAGTTCTAGGGGACTCATGACCTCAAAAGTTAAGTCCCATGGTGCTCAGAGCCATTTGAACCATTTTTTGAACAGGCTATCCACTGCTTAACTTGGAGTGCGCGTTGTATGTCGCCATTTTATTTCTCGGTTAGTTATTCCCGGAATACCGTTCATGTCGAGTTGGCAACAACTGAAGAGAACTCAGGGTATTTTCGGGTGCGTCATTTCATGTTTATTTAGTCGTCGTCTACAGAATCAGTGTGTTGAACATGAATGATAGAAGTTCCAGATCGCCAAACATTTCGTTAGATAGCACCTCGAGGTTGGTAGATACTGTGAATGAGTTCAAGAGTGTAGTAGAAAACACGAAAACTGTAGCAGTCTCATTCAGTGAAAATATTAGTGCAAAACATTTAACCAAATTGGTACGGTACATATATGTATATTTTCCTATATTGAATTTAATTAAATGATCAGGTAATTGTTATTTGACCAGAAAGAAATCTTTCTAGGTTTCCGATAAAAAATATGAAAAAGTATGCAACAGTTCTCATTCACAAACAACTTCCCATAGATTGACAGAGCAGTTACAATACACGAACGATTACTATTACTATTATTATTATTATGTAAAGAAAGAAACACGTAAATATTAAGCACGGAAAAGGCAACAGGGGCTGTAGATTGGTGGCCCCCATATGTGTAATGTAAGTTCCAAAAACTCATGATCATCGTCACAGAAGGACGACAAAGTCACTTCGATTGAGATGCAACATTTCCATACGATAGTATTCCATCAAATGTAGCTGTAGGGTAGATGATGAATTGAATTGTAAGTAGGCACATAAATAGAAGCAACTGTGAAATCGATCTGCTTTGTGAAATAGTTGGTGTTTATAGACTCTCCAACAAACTGTGACAACATACACATCATGGAGCTTGATCTGATTCAAAATTCTGAAAGGAGTTACTGGCTAGCTGGCTATTGTATTTACGTCTTAGAATAATTCATTCATTACAGCAGCAATGGGTGTTATACAGAAAATACTATTGCTAAATTACTGAACACTATTTGTGCATCCACTTTTACAATTCTTGGACACAAATAAATCATTTATCTTTGGTATGGTGATTATCAATTATATTGAGGGTATATATCAAGAATAAGATGTCAACATTTACAATAAGCATCCATTAACTGTTCTATAATCTAGGGGTGAAAATGAACGTATCACACATACCAAACTGGAGGCTGCTGTTATTGTATGATAGTATAAATGGTCGATAAACTGTTTGATACATAATTTTGGGTTGTGAAATCATCTCTAGCACCTGTATGTAATCGGGGAGGGGAGGGGGAAGTAACCAGAGGCCTGGCACCCTCACTGTGTTCTTCCTTCTTTGTTTGTCATCTCAGCCAAGAACTGTCAGTTTTGTTTGCAGAATAAAAATACATGTTGCAGATGGTGCTGCTTCAAAGGTGCCTTGACAGGAACCAGAGAAGGGAGGAAAAGCATTATAAAGCAAAGCTCAAAATTAAGATCAATTAATAGAAATGTTTTCAGAATAAAAATACATTAATCAATATAAATTTGTTTACTTTCTTTTAATTACATCAGAGAACTGAAGTAATTAAAAAACGGTCTCTTGGACATGTAGTCCAATGTCATACACATCATTTTAATAATCATGCTGGCTGTCCTTTTGCCAATACCAATAAAGTATCCAATGGACAGAAAGAAATCACCAGAAGCAAAATATTTAATGTCTTCAGTAGCTGGTTCATTGGTAGAACAGTAGAACAGAGTCATTTCTGAAAGTAAGAAAAGAATGACAGGAGACAACTAAAGATAAATTTAGAAAACATAATTTTTGCCACTCTTTCCACTGTTATGATTGCGTAGATCCTATAACTAAAGATTCCTGTTAACTGAATGAAAAGTACCTATATTCTTGTCACTCAGAGATAATTATTTTATGATAAATATGTTTTTAGTTATGCGGAAAATAATAATAACTGAGAAATACAACAGCTATCTGATGTAGCTCACTTTTTTTAAAAAAAATATTTTCCTATCAATTTTACTGTGTTAAATTTAGCTGGAGTAAACATAATAGTTGACATGTTTATGGGAATACGTCTAGGTGGTGGACTCCTTTCGTATGGTATCACAATCTGGTGTAACTCATCATCGAGTAAAAGAGTGTTCATTGCACATAAAACGTGTAATCAGAATAATTGCTGGAGCTCATCCAATATCATCCTGCAGACACTTATTTAAAGCCCTTTGAACTCATTATGGGAGTGGCAGTGATCAATGAGTTACAAATATTTACTATTAAAAACAGTCTTGATCACAATTTATTTGTTAAGGTGACCGGTTTCGACCACCACTGTGGTCATCTTCAGTCCATTGAGTAGGAACCTCTTTCTGCTGAAGAATCACTACTGGCACTTCACAAAAGTAATCCATTATCTGTTTTAAACTAACAACTTCAATTCAAAGAAAAAGATTTCTTTGAGCTTTTCGATGACCTGCTTCAGAATGTTCACTCTTCTGTCCTTTGTTTTTTTAAATTATTAAGACTTTTAGGAAATATTTTATCTTTACTTCGTAATTTTATTTCACCAAACATTACTCTCCAGCAGAAAGAGGTTCCTACTCAATGGTCTGCAGATGACCACAGTAGTGGTCGAAATCGGTCACCTTAATAAATAAATCGTGATCAAGACTGTTTTTAATTGTAAATACTTATTTAAAGAGCTACAGATCTTCACTGTAGCCTCACAATGTATATATTCACTTATGAAATTGGTTATTAACAAACGAATTCAAAAGTAATGGCAGTGTGAATGGCTGCACCACTAGTAGAAACGATGATCTTCACTACTCAAGGTTAAATCTAACTTTGGCTCACAAGGGGGTAAATTATGCTACCACAAAAGTCTTTTGTCACTTACCTAATAGCATCAAAAGTCTGACAGATAGCCATATAGCATTTGAAAGGAAATTAAAAGAATTTCGTAATGGCAACTCCATCTACTCATTATAAGAATTTTGGGGTATAGTAAGTGGGTAATTTCTCCAACCCCCACCAAAAAATTAAAAATATTAAGTGTCATGTAATAATATTTTGTAATGTAATATCTTATATAGACACCTTTTATTAACCTGACACGTTCCACATCATTACGAAGTGTCGTATTCATGATGTATGGAACAAGTACTAATCTAATCTAATCTAACCTCATTGAATATTAACTACCTTTATATACTGGTCCATTTAGAAATTCATTCTGTAGCCTACCCTGCTTTACTTGGCTCCAGTATCTATTTTAAAACTTTTGTTGAAACAACTGATATGAGGTGAACTGTTCAGCTCACTGATTAGCACATGTCTTATCAGAACACATGCGCTTTAATATTTACTAATTTTGGGGTAATCTTTAATCTTTCACTGGATGCGAAAAGCGACCATAAGGAATGAGGAGCCATTGTGATGCACAATGGACGGATTTTCGGTCACGCGATGACCTTAGCGGCCTGTTGAAGTTCTGAGATAACCCCATATGTGGAGAATAGTGTGAAACTGGCTCTCGTTTTGCTCTTGTCAAACTGATTTCCGCTGTCAACATGAATACGACCCGATCTTGACCGCTGCCAGTGCGTCTGCGGCTACGTGTCTGTGATTGAACAAACATGACATGAGATGGAAACCCCTCTTTCAACCTTCACATAATTTTTCTGTTAACTCTTCGATAACTTTTGGCAGAAAACGTGAAGTCAGACTCAGCGATGTCTGAAGGGCAGCATTTTGTCACTTTCTGTAAACAGCTAAAGCAAGTATTGAGAATAAGGCTTTCTGCTATTTAACCGAGTATAGAGTTTTAGCGTCAACTACAATTAAAATAGGGAAAAAGAACCAAGAGTCCAGAAAACGTTCAATGCTCAGCATAAAAAGCATATTACTCAATCCTGCTGGTCACTAAATTAATGTAAGTAGTCCATGTTCAAAAATAATTACAAACGCATTATAACATATATTGCATGTAGTCGACCTGGCCTAGCCTGTACCGTTAACCACATCAGAATAAAAGTAAAAAGCCACCACGAGGAAATTTCCCGAATTGGACGGAAATCGGCAGATGTTATGTACACTTACAGAATGTACAAGATGCCCTTGAGGATGCTGATGAAACTTATGTGGAGAGCTGAAATGGTTGCGAGTGAAACGAATAGTTATCTTGATTCGTAGAAACTGGTACAGGCAACAAGAACTTGCTTCTTTCGAGGCCACCAATCAACAGGTCCTAGAACAAGGAATGGTGTAAACTATTGAACATCATTTTTTACCATGTATTCAACAAAGAATTTACCAACCAACAATGCAAGGCTCAAAAACAAAAGATACATTTAAAATTAAACTTGAACTTACACCCGAAATCAAAGAAATTAAATGTGAAGTATTAGAAACGAAATAGCAAAAATTGGATATAGATATTTGACAAAAAATTTACAGTGCATGAAAACATTAAATATTAATTACGTTGAGAGTCGTACCGACGCACACCATGACCTGAAAATTACAATAAAGTATAAGAGCAGCTAAACGTCAGGTCGCGGCTCAAACCCGCAGACTTACAACAGACCTCAGACGTGGATGTTGGGACCCAATCCCCTGTGACAACAACGTATACAGCAAAGCTCTCTTAAGCAGTGACCAGGTTATGTAAAACCAAAGCCCTTGCCCTGGCTGCAAAGGAAATCCAGTAACTAATATTAAAATTAGAGCGCCACTGCATGTTAACTTGCCTCGTGATGCCAGTTAAAGTTTAAAGGTTTGAGCGAGATACACAGTTAAATCCGGACCTGTAACCGGCCAAGGGTCAATACTATCAGTATCTTAAATGTAGAACCAATATCAAGACCGTCTTATTAAACGCAGAACCAGCCTTCAAAGTAGCATCCACTGCTCAACATATAGGGATGGTCTAGCTTAATGATAAAATCAGACGTTCTTAAGAGCTTCAGTTGTCTTCATGGAACTGTGTCCATCGTAGTTCACATACCATATCACAGAGGTGAGCAGCATTTAAGGGTCCGCTTACTTTTCTTAGATGTTATAGTGATACCTAAGGGGAAGTAAAGAAACCTACTGGCAGAAAGGAACAATTTAGTCCCACAAAATAAAGCGGATCTCTTCCCCAAGGACAAACGTAGGGACAAGATTTGATTTAGAATTAGCCACAGACCTCTTGGTCTTAAAATTAAATCACGAAAATATCTTTCTGCACTTTACATAAAATTAGGCGCCCAGAAAAAATTAAAAACACATACTTTAAACATAAGCCAGTTTCTCCATGTCGCATACCCTTTCACAATAATATTAAATGAAAATGGGGAGGTACCGCAGGATAAACTGTAAAGCCAAGCTAAAGGTCGTCTACAAACTGCTACAGACACAACTAATAGAAGGCAGTGTAGACAAGTCGATGGAGCATAAAAATGAGGCTCACAATAAACTTAAGAAACTGGAACTGGACTCTTTCCCCGACCAAGGAACCGGAAGAAGTTGTTGACTCGGTGAACCTCGAAATCCTGTGGTAAAGGCATCCGGTGATATAGCGCAGAAAAGGACACAACAGGTAAGGCTTCACCGAATCGGGCCAAACTCTCCGGGAAGAACATGGGTACCTGCGCTAACAAGTACAGCCAGGGCTGGACTAGGCTGACAAAGCACTGCACATCAGCAGTCGGACTGCTCTGCACAGAGAATGCGGACCGCCAACGCTCACACCAGAGACACAGTGCGCCGGCATTGCTTGCCAGTTATTCTTCAGGAAGACCCTACATTCCACAGGACGCACCATCCACCATAATCACTATCTTCCGACTGCACTCCATCTTTTTCTCACCTCCCACTTGCACTCTTTGACTAGAGAGACAAAAATAGGCTTTCTAACTGATAAATATCGGACCCGAGCTGTTGAAGTCGGCGCATGGGTCAAATTACCCTCACAATGTGAGCTTTTGGGGATGGAGAGCAGCAAGGGAAACCAAAATAAAACAATCAATATTAGCAGGTTTAACCTGACTTATGTGTACCCTTTGTACATGGTTGGATGCCTCGCCCTACGCAAGACCAGCGTGGGGATCTCCAGGATGCGCCACGGACCCACAAAACAAGACATGCAATTACTGCATAACTTGCCCCCTTTGACATGGCCTTTGTGGTTGAGAACATAGACCACGTAGCCAACCCTAAAACAGACAGGTCAGCGTTCACCATTCTAGCCCCTCTCCGGAGCTCCAGCGGCGGGTCGACTTCACTTCAAACACCGTGGCACAGAGTCCATTTTGTGTGTTTGTCATTTCATAACATTTACAGACTTTCATTACGGTTAGGGCTCGTCATATATGGATTAGTCATTGTATTGCACTGCATTGAAGACTTAATGAATTGTTATTCTTTGTATGTATATACAAGTTGGTCCATTGATCGTGACCGGGCCGAATATCAGGCGAAATAAGTGCCAAACGAAAAAAACTACAAAGAACGAAACTTGTCTAGCTTGAAGGGGGAAACCAGATGGCGCTATAGTTGGCGCGCCAGATGGCCCTGCCATAGGTCAAACGGATATCACCTGCGTTTTTTTAAAAATACGAACACCCATTTTTATTACATATTCGTATAGTACGTAAGGAAATATGAACGTTTTAGTTGGACCACTTTTTTCGCTTTGTGATTGATGGGGCTGTAACAGTCACAAACATATGGCTCACAATTTTAGACGAACAGTTGGTAACAAGTAGGTTTTTTAAATTAAAATACAGAACGTAGTTCGTTTGAACATTTTATTTCGCTTGTTCCAATCTAATACATGTACCTTTGTGAACTTATCTTTTCTGAGAACGCATGCTGTTACAGCGTGATTACCTGTAAATACCACATTAACGCAATAAATGCTCAAAGTGATGTCCGTCAACCTCAATGCATTTGGCAATACGTGTAACGACATTCCTCTCATCAGTGAGTAGTTCGCCTTCTTATGTGTGCACATGCATTGACAATGAGCTGACGCATGTTCTCAGGCGTTGTCGGTGGATCACGATAGCAAATACCCTTCAACTTTCCCCACAGAAAGAAATCCGCAGACGTCAGATCCGGTGAACGTGCGGGCCATGGTATGGTGCTTCGACAACCAATCCACCTGTCATGAAATATGCTATTCAATAAAGCTTCAAACGCACGCGAGCTATTAGCCGGACATTCATCATGTTGGAAGTACATCTCCATTCTGTCATACAGTGAAACATCTTGTAGTAACATCGGTAGAACATTACGTAGGAAATCAGCATACATTGCACCATTTAGATAGCCATCGATAAAATAGGGGCCAATTATATTTACTCCCATAAAGCCGCACCATACATTAACCCGCCAAGGTCGCGGATGTTCCACTTGTCACAGCCATCGTGAATTTCCCGTTGCCCAATAGTGCATATTATGCCGGTTTACGTTACCGCTGTTGGTGAATGACGCTTCGTCGCTAAATAGAAGGCGTGCAAAAAATTTGTCATCGTCCCGTAATTTCTCTAGTGCGCTGTGGCAGACTGTACACGACGTTCAACATGCAATTCCTGGTGCATAAAAATATGGTACGGGTGCAATCGATGTTGATGTAGCATTCTCAACACCGACGTTTTTGAGATTCCAGATTCTCGCGGAATTTGTCTGCTAATAATGTGTGGATTAGCCGCGACAGCAGCTGAGACATCTGCTTGGGTATCATCATTTGTTACAGGTCGTGATTGACGTTTCACATCTGGCTGAACACTTCCTGTTTCCTTAAATAACGTTTCTATCCAGCGAACGGTTCGGACACTTGGATGATGTCGTCCAGGATACCGAGCAGCACACATAGCACACGCCCGTTGCGCATTTTGATCACAATACCCATACATCAACACGATATCGACCTTTCCCGCAATTGGTAAACGGTCCATTTTAACACTTGTAATGTATCACGAAGGAAATAACATCCGCACTGTCGGAATGTTAGGTGATACCACGTACGTATACGTTTGTGACTATTACAGCGCCATCTCTCACAAAGCGAAAAAAGTGGTCTAACTAAAACATTCATATTTCTTTACGTACTACACCAATATGTAATAAAACATGGGGTTTCCTATTTTTAAAAAAAATCGCAGTTGATATCCGTTTGACCTATGGCAGCGCCATCTAGCGGGCCAATCATAGCGCCATCTGGTTTCCCCCTTAGTTCTTTGTGGTTTTTCGTTTCATGCTTATTTCGTGAGATTTTTGGCCTGGTCACTATCAATGGACCACACTGTATACTTCAACATTCAAATGTGCTGTTAGCAATTGACAGAATACTTACAGCAAACAGAATTATGTATTAGTTTTCGTATGTGATAGTAGATGTAGAATAAATTAATATATGAATCCTCTCTCCACGAAGCACTTCTATTCCTCGCTCCTTTATACGCAAAGGAACCACAAAGCGCGCAAAAGAAGTTACAACATATTTTCGACGAGGATGGGATTAGTAAAACAGGGAGCTTTGGACACCAGAGCAGGAGTTTGTTTTTTTCTTTCTGTTGAATTCTTCTTGTGTGCGTGTGTATATTCAGTTGAAATATGTAAATTGAAATACTTAAGATGAGATATTTAAGGAATCGTGGCAAACGAGGGAGAGCAAAATGTAACGGCACAGCAGAGTCTTTCATCTCTTGTTCATTTTCAGAGTCAGCAAATAACAGGTGTCAACTGTTTCTTGCCTCGTACAAGAGCAAGCAGCCCAGCAGTAAAAGACGTCAGAAGCTAAAGACGGAAATCAGCTGCCGCCTCCACTCTTCCGTCAGTTCGATGTGAAGAAGGAAACATGGAAAGAGTACATGACACAGCAGCAACAACACCTCGACGTCTACAGAACCACATGTGAATTACGTTGTGAATTTTTTTCGCATGTGTAAGAGTGTACACGTGCCAGCTGTTAGTGAAATTACTTGGCTTCAGTGAGCCCCAAACCTAGCCCTGCGAGGTCATAACTGAATGATTAGACGAATTTTTGACAGCCAAAGGCACAATGCTGCAACATGGTACAAATTTTTCCGCACGCAACGTCGTAGTGATCAGTCCTATAAAGAATGAATTGTAGAATTTCGGGGCATGACTACAGACTGTAAATTTAATTGAGTCTCTGACACAACTTATCAGGATGAAATGCTTCGCGACGCTACTTTTCTGAATCTATCAGAACAGAAACTGAGGGCCGAAATTTTAGCATCGCAACCCTAGCCTAAGGGAAATGTGTAATATTATAGATGCACGCGACGGTCAAGATTTAGCTGAGCAAGACTTCTGTCTACCAGTTGTCCCTTCAATTCAGATAAACAACCCGTGCCCCACCTACATCCACGGCCACAGTTCTAACAAATCAGCACAGCATAAACAAGGCCGGAAGTAGTACACAGGTCATCTGCCGCACCGGCGAAACACTAGCTCTGGTGCTTCAGCTCCACGCAGAGCGAGGTTATATGTGTGAAATGCTGTCAGATTTGATCTGAAGCATTTCTTATTCAGACAAGCTAAGTGAAGTTTTTGCTATCGCACGGAACATACCTGCCTTCCTATAACAGACTAGAAGGCCCTCCTCCGTTTCACGCGGGAATAATTCATAGTGGGTAAAGATGGGGAAAAAATGTCATTTCATGTCCAGTTTCTGTGGCTTCTCCTTCAAGCGAAAACGCAGAAAAAGCACACACGTGTTCAAAGTGAATACCACACACTTTAAACGGGCTCTCCCAATCTCTAAATTCAAGAAAGCGCCCAGGTGCGCATGTAGAAACAGAGTAGTATTTCGCAACTTGGAATGGACACTTGTATTCAGAGAACACACCGTGAAGTGTGTATTACACTGCAAATCTGTAACCAGTCAGTGCCTTTTCAACTAGATACGGGAGCTTTCTGTGACGTTGCTTAACCTCGATACATATGAAAAAAAAATGGCCAACCGCCTTTCCAAATATTATGTCTGCATCTCACCGCCTACGACGGCGACAACATTACAATGCTTACATGCCACTTAAATGCAAAATACAGAAACACAACTACAGAAGTATCTTTCACTGTAGTTCGCTAGCGCACGAGTCTAAATATTTTCGGCATAGATGCGTTTAATTACATCGAATTAGACATACAGGACAATCTGCACGTCATTGACACAAAAGTTTACCACTACGCAAATCAAAACCTCTTGGCAAGAAGAACACGTAACCAGCTAATAGACTCGAGATAACTTAACCGACGAATCTGGCCAGTTAGCGAGCTTAACTAGGGAATAACTTTTGAAGATGACAGGGATAGTGACAGATGCAACCAGCCATAACGAGATTTTAGCTGAACTGTTCATGGGAATAAGGAAGGAAAAGAAAGAGTGACGACGCCGATTCCGAATTTATAGCCAGATTTTGCTTATCAAAGGAAGCCGTATTTTGTCTTGTCAGTCTTGTACGTGAGAAACTGGAGCATATGACTGACAAGTGAGGCTATTTCCCTGTTTCCTTAAACAATACTGTTTATTTGTAGTAATATGCATTCGATTTCAGTAGTTCGTGAATTCCGTCGTGTTATGTAAATCAGGCACATTAAAATGACGATTCGTACAAAAATAGTCTTGTTTGTCCGGCGTTGGTTACAATTGCTGCAGTAGCCAAAAGGACTACTTCATTTTATTTAGCAGACAGTGCCATAATTGACTTAACCAAATCAAAAAACCACGCCACTTACGTGTACAATTTGCATTAACAGCTGTTTCTCTTTTTGGCGAAACATCGATTATTTGTGTTGCTAAACGATTTAACAAAACAATAATGTCCCACTCTCATCAACAGCAGAAGATACTATTCCACTCTGTTTTTTATTGGGAATGCCTCTCCCTGTAAACACCACAACAGTGTAAAACAATTTTCCACCTTTAACTGAAAATATTACGATTACAGGCCCATTAATGCTTCAGAGTAAGAAGATTGTCTTCCACCTATCACTATTCACTGAAGCCAGAGAACTATTTGATCTTTACTCAGGCTAAGATTAAAACAGTGAGATTAAGAGGAAAATACGATTTTTTCATTAAAAATGTGATGCTTCGCCAGATACAGAACGTAGCTGTTGTTTCTCTGTTATTAGTATTATCCACATAAGCCCACCCATATTTATCGTAATATAATAGCTGTATTTGTATGTTATAAGAGCTGAAAGGGAATCTAGTTATCTGTATAGCACTATCACGTAGAAGGAGTGCCTGGAGTGCTATGTTTTTAAATTTCCGTGAATATCAAGTTATTGTCAGTGTTCTCCTTTATCAAACTGTAGCTAGCTGAAGGAACTGAAACTGAAATATTTCATACTGTATTTGTGTGAAGTACCGTTTTTCTGAAATTGATGGTTTAACATGATTGCTTAATCTATAGCAGAAAATATTGTTCACACTTATATCCCATTGGGACAATACCTTCCCGTCTCTTAGTGAATGCTTCAGTAACTTTC
The DNA here is from genome assembly GCF_023864345.2 of Schistocerca serialis cubense. Classification (NCBI taxonomy): domain Eukaryota; kingdom Metazoa; phylum Arthropoda; class Insecta; order Orthoptera; family Acrididae; genus Schistocerca; species Schistocerca serialis. Next base: position 424,601,700 of record NC_064641.1, read on the forward strand.
CATCTTTTAGTGAATGCTTCAGAGCTAATTTACTGAGATGTGTATCGCCAAAATTTGCAATGACCCTAATAGCGTAAGGAGCTGACCTCAAACGTTTCAGCATATCTTCAGGGTGTTTTTTCCAGTTCAACCCCCCATCAATGGATGCACCTAGGTATTTTGAATATTCTACCTTAGCTACCGATTTCTGATCATAGTCTATATTTATTAATGATGTCATTCCATTTACTGTGTGGAACTGTATGTACTGTGTTTTGTCAAAGTTTAATGAGAGCCCATTTGTAGAAAACCACTTAATGATTTTCTGAAAAACATCGTTTACAATTTCACCGGTTAATTCTTGTCTGTTGGGTGTGGTAGTGGGAGTTGGCAATACTCTCTTAGGATTTAAAGGTTGGCTTCAAAGCGAATACACAAGCCCTGGAATCTAAGATATTGTTGTCCCGCTTCGCAGCGCACGGATTAACTAGTAGCAATTTGGAGGCCAGTGAAGGAGCCCGCCTGCTGTGGTGCGCACGTGTGTTGGGCGAGGGGTCGTTGCCGAGCTGCCGTACTGCCGTGTCCGCCAGCAGCGACACAGGATTTGGTATTGAGTTGATATTTTTTCTAATTTGCAGGGCGATTATTAATTTAAGGAAAGGGTTTGTGTATGTGCGTAGCAGCAGACGGTAATTTTGATAATGATAGGAGTTGAATTCTTAAGGGAAACCATTCTTAGGCGAACAGATTAAGTATTGATTTTTGTCGTGATTTCTTTTGTAATTGTCAGGGAATTGTTTAACTATGTATTCAACTGAGAAGCATTTCAGTCCGTCTCAAGAGTTTGATTAATTTGTAATACTGCTTTAAGGCCACTGGAGGAAGATTTACATACGAAGCGATTGTTCAAAGAGCTTCTAGCGTTTTGTTAATTGAATGAGAAAGAATCGCTAGCAGAACATAGTTTTTGAAAAAAGGAATTACTTGTTTCGGTTATCACTTATCGAGCTTAGATTTGACCAAACCCTTTCTCTTGAATTAATTGTAGTTGTAGTAAGCAGCAGCAGCCGCAGCAACAGCAGGAGCCGCCATACAGAACATGCATTGCACTCAGCATGAATAATAGGTTCTTTATGTTTTTGTTAAATAATGGAATACGGCAGATCAAGCGGTGGCAGCAGAAAGACCAAGTAAGTTATTTCTTGCGCACAGAACCAAATAAAAAATTAATAAAGTTTTGCCGATCTCTGTAATAGTAAAGTTACCAAGAGTACAAGCACGAGATTTTCAGTAGAAAACACGAGATAAGAAGATAGAGCTCGCGACTTTCAAAAGCTGTACTTGTATCATCGTCAAAAAGTACCAGCTTGCCATCTTCGTGAATATGGAATGGCAAATCATTAATATATATTAAGAATAGCAGGTCGTTCCCCAGTTTGGGATATCACCAGCTTTTTGCGTAATATGTGAACTGCTTATTTCAACTTTCTGCACCCTTCCAGTTAGGTATGATTTAAACCAATTGAACGCTGTCCCATTCATACCACAGTACTAGAGCTTATCTAGAAGTATTCCATGATTTGCGCAATCAAAAGCCTTTGAGAGATCACAAAAAATCTCAACGCCTGACTTCCGGTTACTCAGAGTATTTAATATGTCTTTTCCCTTGGAAAACCTTTCTGGAAACCAAACTGACATTTTGTTGAAACTTTATATTTACAAAGGTGTGAAACTACTCTACAATACATTACTTTTTCAAGAATTTTGGATAAGGCACTCAGATTCGGCGGCAGTTGTTGACATCAGATGTATCCTCCTTTTTATGAAGTGGTTTAACAATTTCATACTTTAGTCTATCTGGGAAAATACCCTTCTTCAGAGAGCTATTACATATATGGCTAAGAATCCCACTTGTCTCTTGGGAACAACCTTTTAGTATCCTGCTGGAAATACCATCAATTCCATGTGGGCTTTTATTCTTGAGAGAGTTTATTATCTTTCTAATATCAGAAGGAGAGGTGGGTGGAATTTCAATTGTATCAAATGGTGTGGGTAAGGCCGCCTCCATTAACTGCCTTGCCGCAGGACTGCTACGGTTGCAGGTTTGAATCTTGCCTTAGGCATGGATGCGTGTGATGTCCTTAGGTTAGTTAGGTTTAAGTAGTTCTAAGTCTAGGGGACTGATGACCTCAGATGTTAAGTCTCATAGTGCTCAGAACCATTTGATTAACTGCCTTGCTTCTTCTAATGAACTTTTAGATCTTATTTTCTCTACTACATTTAAAAAATTATTATTCAAAATGTTTTCAACTTCCAGATTGTTGTTTGTCAACTTTCCATTTGCTTTGATGGTAATGCCGTCATGCTGTACTCTTGGTTGCCCAGTCTCCCTTGTAACAATATTCCAAATTGTTTCGATTTTGTTATCAGAGATATTAATCTCAGACATGATACACATGCTTCTGGACTTTTATTAACTTTTCTTAATGTAGCAAAATAGTTTTTATAACATTTGGCTGCTTCTGGGTCATTCCTCTTTCTTGTTGTTAGGTACAGTTTTCTTTTGTGGTTACAAGATATTTTTATTCCTTTAGTAAGCCAAGTTTTTTTGCATGGTTCCTTATAATTAGATTTAACTACTTTCTTGGTGAAACAGTTTTCAAATTCTCTTGCAAGTGTTTCATGAAATAAGTTATATCTTAAATTAGCAACAGTTTTCTTGTACACCTCATCCCAGTCTAACTGTTGAAGATTTTCTCTGAAATTTCTAATTGTTGAGTCATTAATTGAAAGCACAACTTTGGAGGGCAGTTTTGAATTATTGAATGGAGCTATGTCATATACTGTAACTAGCTGAGCACCATGATCAGAAAGGCTATTCTCAACAGGACAAGAAATCCTGTTTTTAAACTTATCTTGGTCTATAAAAGTGTTATCTATCAATGTGCTGCTGTCCTTTACAATCCAAGTAGGAAAATTAATGACAGATGTCGAATTGAAAGAACCGAGCAAGACTTCCAGGTCATTCTTCCTATTACACTCTTTCAGTGAATCAACACTGAAGTCCCCACAAATAATAATTTGCTTTCCCCTATCTGACAGATAGCACAAAATGGCATCCAAGTTTTCCAGGAATAAATTATAGTTTCCCAAAGGGGACGTATATTTTGTTACAATTATAAAAGAGCCCTCCTTCAGCTTAAGTTGATAGGCACATAATGAGATTTTCGCTCTGCAGCGGAGTGTGCGCTGATATGAAACTTCCTGGGAGATTAAAACTGTGTGCCCGACCGAGACTCGAACTCGGGACCTCTGCCTTTCCCAGGCATGTGCTCTACCATCTGAGCTACCGAAGCACGACTTACGCCCGGTCTCACAGCTTTACTTCTGCCAGTATCTCGTCTCCTACCTCCCAAACTTTACAGAAGCTCTCCTGCTAACCTTGCAGAACCAGCACTCCTGAAAGAAAGGCTACTGCGGAGACATAGCTTAGCCACAGCCTGGGGGATGTTTTCACAATGAGATTTTTACTCTGCAGTGGAGTGTGCGCTGATATGAAACTTCCTGGCAGAGTAAAACTGTGTGCCCGACCAAGACTCGAACTCGGGACCTTTGCCTTTCCCAGGCATGTGCTCTACCATCTGAGCTACCGAAGCACGACTCACGCCCGGTCTCACAGCTTTACTTCTGCCAGTATCTCGTTTCCTAGCTTCCAAACCTTACAGAAGCTCTCCTGTGAACCTTGCAGAACTAGCACTCCTGAAAGAAAGGCACATGCTTCTATATGTTGTTCTAGACAAAACTTTATGTATCTAAGCTTTTTACACAGTGAAAACTTTTGACATGTATGGCAACTCCTCCTCTCACTTTATTCTCATATGTACAGCTAGTTTATAACCACTGATATTTACCTTTTCCATGTCAGACACAATGTGATGCTCATACAGGCATAGCATATCTATTACATTATCAGATTCAATGTCACCTAAACAAACCAGGAGCTCATCAACTTTATTCTTCAATCCCATTATATTTTGGTGAAAAATGGTAACATTATTTTTTACATTACTTTTGTGATAATCTACATTTTTCTTTAATCTACCAATATTTTGGTTAAATATGGTAACTTTATTATTTACTTTCCTGTTGTGAGAATCTTCTCAGGAAGGACTAAGGAGGTTAGTATATCTAGACAGAACACTGAGAGTGTTAACTGAAATCTTTCCTTTGAGAAGAAGATTAGCATAGAATGTGAAGTGGGAACTTATACATTGCCCCGCTGCTTCTAGTGAAAACTTTTTGGATTTCATTGAAACGATGGACCTGGGAATGTGCTACAAATCAGGCTCAGTGGGTAATGATACAGAAAATAATGACAGGCATATGGGGAGAAAAGGAACAATGAGTTGGGGTAACAATCACCAAAATTAAATAAGAGGCATAAATCAAAATGAAAGCTGTAGGCAGAACAGAAACAGGGATAGAAATCAAAATGAAAATTGGAAAGAAAACAGAGGAACATAAAATGGCGAAAATGGAACCAGACGGGTCTGGGAAGGGGGGGGGGGGCATGAGCAAAAGTCAGTGCAGGCAGATAGAGATAAGAGTGTGGGATGAATAATACAAGGCAACAAGAACAGAATTCTTTACACTAGGGTATGTTCGAACTGCGGTCCGATTTGGAACAAGACATTGTGACAGCAATAGCATCAGGCTACAGGAAAATAGTTATAGGAAAAGTAATGGATTTAAAAATAACTATGAAAGTGAGGGATAAAGGGAGGAAAGTGTATGTGGTATGGAGGCCGTCCTAGGCCCCAATGAGCTTTTTGGAGAGTGGTTTAATCTGTATGGTAAGAGGGAAGTTTAGAGAAAAATTTTGATGGAAAACCCAGGAATCAATGGGTGAAAGTTAAGGTTGCGGGGTTTTTTTGATGACAGAAATCACAATGTGGAAGACAGTGAAATGAATAGAGTAGGCTTAGCAGCTGTGTTAAGCAAAGAAAATGCATCACCTATAAAACTGGGTAAAGTGAAAATATATGGTGAGAAAGAGAATGAATGTGTGAATGAAGACATGGAAAACATTGAATTGGAAGTTTATGTTAACAATGTAAATTAACTATGTAAATGCAGTAGTGCCTGTTTCTGGTGTTGTTATGGTTGGAGATGTGGAGGAGATACATGTTTTAGTGGAGGGAGTGATAATAGTGATGAGCAGGCTGGAGAACCTCTGTTAAATATTTTTATTGATTGTGGTTGTGATGTGCGCAATAGGGCTGCAGAAGATAATCTTGTGATAGAACTATGAGTAGTTCAACAGAATACAGTGATACCCTTTTTGTTGCAGCTGTTCTGAACTAAAAAATTAATTAGGACATTTACTTAAGGAAGCTTGGGAGAATAAAGGGAAAAGTGATTTTGATATAAGTGATTTGGTAGCCAGGGCGAAGTGTTTCAGAACTGGGCACCTGAGGACTGAAAGCTAAGCAAGTATTATTATACAAGGTAAATTAGGTAATTAAATAAAGAGAATCAGGAGTATAAAGTTGCAATTAAAGAGATATTCAAAGGGGATACAGATTTTGAGTTAATTGGAGCAAAACATGTGTTCATGATAAGGAAAGGCACTGTGTGGAATGATGACCCAGAACGTAATGGTACAACTAGTGGTAGTGGTTAGGATGAGGATGAAATTAAAACCTTTTTCATTCCCAGTGATTTCAAGCAGATGGTTATAGGTGGGAGTGATTTAAATACTGAATGGATGGGCGAAGGGTAATGAAAGTATCATGTCCAAAATTATCATTGAAAGCGAAAGTATCTAACCTAAAAATGTTTCCTTGTTAATTAGTGAAAGTATGAAAGATAAAATTGTTCCAAGATATTTATCCAGCTAACCTGCATCTGACTGCACCTGCAAACTTGTTTTGTGCACTCTTCCATTTTGCCAGAAATGAAATATGTATGTGACTCAGCAATGAAGTTTAAGAGAATAATGTCGTTTTTGCAATGGTATTAAGATGGTACTGAAAAATTAACTTTTGGCCCTGATTTTTACTTAATGAAATTATATCTTGACTTGAATAATGCCAATTGTGCAATGGTATGAAATTAGTTATTTGAAATAACTTTAGTTATACCAAAATCGATTTCAAACCATAACTGCACATATATATTGCATAGAAGCCACATTTTCTTTATGTTTTTTCATTTGGTGGGTAACTTTACTTTACTACTCGTTTTCATATTCAGTACAAGCAAAGGATGTGGATAATAATTCAGGCTGTTAGATTTAAACACAATGTTGATCTCTCTTTCTCTCTCCCTATATATATATATATATATATATATATATATATATATATATATATATATATATATATATATTTAACAATATATATATATATATTGTTAAAAATTTAAGTCACATACAAAAACTACCATTTCCAGCAATTTTGTAGCATGAATCACTCTTACACTCTTACAAAAAATTTTACAAAACGCTTACTGCATCAAAAACTTGGACATACAAATCCTAACTCTGATCGTTATCTAACAAAACCCATTTTTATATCATTTTATAGCTTCTCCCATTAACGCGCTGAAGTTTGCTCAGCATACAACTTGAAAACTGCATAGCGCAAATCGTACCTTAAAGCTGTCAGCACACGTCTGCTTCCTCCGGGCACCTTGCTGGGACTACCAAGTTTTTTTCTGTACGTGCCCTGCTCTCTTAAGCATCAAAGATCCTCCTACTCAAAGATATTATACTCATTCCACCTTGCAGTAGGCAACTATCGACTTTATTTTCTGGATCTACCCTGATCAGACCTTAGCACATACCTTTCAGTAAGCGTGATTATGATGTTGATGAACACACGAACTTTGTTATATTTCATCAGCAGTTAGTACCAGAGACATGGGAGGATGTGAAATATAGGTTTGCTGGTAAGCTAGAGGGATTGATAGTAGGAATTTTAAAATTTAGAATGGCTTTTCCAGGGGATGATAATATAGAACATTTTACTATTGCTAAAGACTTTATATTTGAGATAGAGGAGTAACTATTAACTAAAAACGAATTGAATGTCCGTGAGAGAGCACTGTGAGTTCCTGCTGCTAATAAGGCGATTATACCACTCGTTTATTACATATTTTTACGAGTTTCAAACAGGAGCGACTTCAGTAATGGACAGGTAATGTGATTGCTGTGTACAGATGCGAGCTGAGTTGTTGACCCTTCGCTCACAGCTCCAGGCTGTGTTGGCTTCCATCACCTGGCTTGAGGCTGCTGCCAAGGGGCATCGCTGTAGAGAGGTCAGATGCTGGTATGCGAGGGACGTTGAGCACATCCCACGTGTCTCCCCACCGGTCCACTGCTGTGGGGCATACGGACTATAACTTAGAATAACGGGGTTAGACCTTACACGCTGTAGTAATCTGTTCTATCATCTCTCATGTTCTTAGCTTACGTTCACCTCGCAAAGCAGTGACAAAACTTCTCACGTCGACAATACAGCTATGAAGCTAATAATTACTATTATGGCATTCAGCCAGCAGCGGCGCTCTAGTTGCAGACAATGAACACGTCCAAGAACATCGACTGCAGCCACTGACTAAGTTTTTCTAATATTACGTACTGTCTTCGAAGGACATGACAACAAAAAATTTGCTCTTTCTCTTTTGAAGAGACCACTTGAGAAAAACGAAGAAAATTGTAGATTTTCCTCCATTAATTTGTTTCATTTCGTCCCTGATCTGTCCAGCTATCTGAATTACGAAAGTGTCATATTCAGAATAATAATTCGATCCCATGACTGCTCTGTGTCGCCGCTACGCCTAACGATCTTTATTTTCACCTCCTTTTTCTCATTTGTAGACATTAGCCTATTCTCCAACTAATCCGATTTCGTGCTTACCATTTCGTCGCTACCTAACTATTACGCCGAACGTCCTCTATAATATATACTTTCTGTACTAATCTTGTCTGTTCAGTCCAGAGAACCTGAGACTATACGTTGGCGAGAAAACTGGAACGAAAAACAGTCAGTGCCACGATATAAACTGAAGAGTCACTTCAATAAGAAATAGCGACTTCAGAGTATGAAAACCTAAAACCGGCTCGGGGAACCTTGTGCTGACCGCATTCACCTCCATCCGGCATCGGAATGATGCCTCAGGCTGAGAATGCACGGCCGTCAGTCCGTATCGTACGCTCCCCACGACATGCATGGACGGTTGTACTAGTATTTTCCTGTCTTTATTACACTTCTCTCTTCTCCTCATTCCAATGACTGGTTAACTGTATACTGACTAGAGATTTGATCAATGAGCTCCTTCCTCATCTATTCTCGTAAGTACTTCATCGTCCTTTTTAATTATTGCCATTATTCTGTAGCACCACATATCAAATGCTTCCACTTTCTACTTATCTGGATTTCCGAAGAACCACTTGCATATCCACTGTGCTCCAAAAATATACCTTTGGGAACATTTACCTCGGTTCCATATGTGTATCTTGTATCACTATACCAGCTTCACTGCGGAACATTTGCTTCGCTAGTACCAATCTCTTTCTGATATGTTCTTAGCTTCGGCCATTCTGTGTAAATTTACCACAACAACGATGTCATCATCTCACTCTTCTACAACATAGCATCCTGTGTAATTATGCTCCTTGACAGGAGAATTCCACGTAGCTGGCTGGATCTGAGCACTAAGGAACTTAACAGCTGAGGTCAACAGTCCCCTAGAACTTAGAACTACTTAAACCTAACTAAACTAAGGACATCACATACATCCATGCGCGAGGCAGGATTCGAACCTGCGACCGTAGCGGTCGCGCGGTTCCAGACTGTAGCGCCTAGAACCGCTCGGCCACTCCGGCCAGCCTCCATTTAGCTCATAATTTCAATTTTAAATAAGTAGTTATTCTCGTTTCTACTAGTCTTCATCACTTCTATCTTTCTTCTGTTTATAACTAAGCCGTACTACCTGGTAAACTTGTCATCGATTATCTCAATAGGTCTTGTAAGTCACCTACGCGTACGTTCAAATGGGTTATGTCCTCTTCAAACCTAATCATTATAATCTGATCCCCTTGAATTTTTCTATTTATACTTGAGGCCATGTTGGGAATTCTCTTCTATATCTCATGACATTACTCTGGGTTTTGCATGACTGCGCTACCGCTACGGTCGCAGGTTCGAATCCTGCCTCGGGCATGGATGTGTGTGATGTTTTAGGTTAGTTAGGTTTGAAGTAGTCCTAAGTCTAGGGGACTGATGACCTCAGATGTTAAGTCCCATAGTGCTCAGAGCCATTTGAACCACTTTTTGCATTACTCATAAACAATAAAGTGAATCTCACAAATCTCGTATACAAATTTAATCATTTAATCGAAGAGTGATTCAAAATATACCTCAGAAGGGGAAGCAGTAATGACTGGATTTAAGAATTTAGAGCTATATTACTTGAAGGAAAAGAGGCGGGAGGAAAGCACATACAGTAAAATATCTAACGCATTATTAATTTGTATTAATGTGGTTTTAAATAATTACCTGGTGACTTTCAGAAGAACTTGTACTTGTTAGGAGCCATCCTACTCATAAATTTTTCCCTGAAAGCAGTTGGATGATACAGGACAAGTGTTCATCGAGCAGCTTAGTGCGGTGTCACCCACAGAAGATAGTGAGGGTTCCTCTGCCCTCGTGGTGCCGACAGGTGGTGTTCAATGTACAATCAGTTCACGAAGTAAAGAGCAAGCGGGATAATCCCTGCTTACGAGGAGCAACTGCGAGCTGTTTCATAAGATTGGACAGACCCTTTCGCAGTACGCTTTATGATGCCGTCCACAGACATGTCCTGGAAGTATTTACTTCTAGTGTTCTAACATTAAACGACACAGAGATAACAGAATAACTAACATAATTTACATAAGTAACCCACGAAGAGATTTACATAAGTCTCCAAATGCTGCATACATCGCTGGACGGGAAACTGGGTCTAAGTGTCGTGCAATGCAGCTATTACGTTTTTCTGGGACGGCCACTTCCGCTTACCTGTAGTGCTGCTCGTCCTTCTGTGCACGCAGTCTACACACTGCCTCGGCGTGTCAATGCTTCGCAGGTAATCCTTCCCGCTCAACCTCTCGAAGAGACATGAACTCGCCTATCATAGCTGAAAGTGCACTAGTAGTATGTTTGGCACTTTTCAGTCTCAGACCGAGATTAACTTCCTCCTTTGCGTGTGCAGATCCTCTTAATTCCTGCGTATCCACTCTTAGGTACACTGTGAGAACCACTTTTCGTCAGTTTCGTGCGTTTGGTCAGAGGTAATACATGATTTCTCCAGTGGTGAAATCTATTATTGTTTGTGCCAACTTCTTACTTTTTCTCCCTTTCGCAGTAGATCTTTCTGACACCAAAGTTCGTTAGATTTAACCTGGGAGGCTGAAAGAAACCGTGGTAGTATGTTTCCATTCGATCCCAGGCGTTATATATCTTCTTGGAGCAAATTCAGATATTGGATTTTGATGGGCAATCAAACGCAGATATAGACGCTGATAACAATTTAGTAGTGATGCTGAACAGACTGCAGTTTAAGAGAATTTTCCAGAATAACCGTTGCGGGAAGAAATGAGACACGGAAGTGATTGATGACGCACACTTGATTCTCTCTGAAGCTGCAGACACTGCGATAATGAATACCACATCAGGCAGCGGCTGTTAAATAAGTGAGAATATACAAGAAGTAGAAAGTATAGAAGATTTTCTGGTTCGCCAAAAGTTACGATCAACAGCATCATAGAATGGTATAACAGAAATAGGATTCATCATGAATAGGAATGTGTTGCACAGAGTACGTCACTGTGAACAATTCAGTGATAGGGTTGTTGTCATCATAATCGACAGCAAACAAACGCTCAACTCAAAAGTTCAGTTATACACATCGACGTCGCAAACAGAGACAGGATGGGGAAAGTATATGAGATATTGGATGTGTAAATCAGTCCATAAAGCGAGATGAAAATCTAATAATCATGGCAGTATGAACGCGGTTGTAAGGGATCAAGTAGAAGAAGGGGCTACGGGAGAATGTGGGCATGGTACAAACAATGAGAAAGGAGAAAGACTAATTGAGTTCTGCAGTAAATATCAGCTGGTAATAGCGAACTTTATTCAAGAATCCCAAGAGGAGGAGGTATACTTTGGAAAGACCATGAGATACTGGAATATTTCAATTAGATTACATCGTGGTCAGGCAGAGATTCCGAAATCCGATACTGGATTGCAAGGTGTACCCACTAGCAGATATAGATTCAGATATAATTTGGTAGTGGTGACGAGTAGGCTGAAGTTAAAAAGAACCTATGGAAGAATCAGTGTGGAAGTATATGGGATGCTGAAGTACTGAGGATGGATGAAAGTTGATTGAAGATCGCTAAATATGTGGATACTACTGTACTGAATAAAACTGTAGGCAATTAAGTTGAAGAGGAGTTGACTTTTCTAAAGAGAATGACATCAGATGTTGGAATCATAAACGAAGAAACCTTGGGGCAATTGATCGACGAAAGAAGAAAATGCAAAAGTTTTTAGGGAAAGACACGATTCCAGCACTGTAAATTACATAAGAATGAAATAAATAGAGAGTGAAGCGAAGCTAACGCGAAATGGCTGCAGGAGAAATGTGAAGAAATCGATAAAGAAGTGGTGTACGAAAGGACTGACTCAGCATATAGAAAAGTCAAAACGAACTTCAGTGAAATTAAAGGCGAGAGCACCAAAACTAACTGTGTGATGTGAACTCCACTGTTAAATGCAGAACAAAAGAGTGAAAAAGTGGAAAGACAACGTTGAAAGCCTCTACGAGTAGGAGGACGTGTCTCATGACGCGAAAGATGAAACAGTAATCGGTATCGAAGAGATAGGGGATTAAGTATTAGAATTAAAAGAGCTTAGGTTCCAGTGGGATCTGCAGAGAGTAGAAACTGTAGAGCAAAATATAGATTGGAATGCATCCATCAAATAACTAAGACGTAGGGCACAAGTGTTATTCTGAGATGAAGAGGTAGGCACAAGAGAGGAATTCGTGAGCGGATCGTGTTAAGCCAATCAGCAGAGAGATACGGTTTTTTTTTATGCTGCCCCCCTCGAATTTCTTTGCTGTACCAACCATCTCAGAGTGGAATTCGAAACCTACGGTCTCAATTATTCGCTGGATGAACTACAATCTCTGTCTTCCTCTACACTTTTTAACTTCTACAAAAAAATGTTCAAATGTACGTGTATTCTTATCGACTCAACGGCTATGGTCATCAGTCTCTAAGCTTACACACTACTCAACCTAAATGATCCGAAGGACAAACACACACACCCATGCCGGAAGGAGGACTAGAACCTCCGCCGGGACCGGCCCCACAGTCCATGACTGCAGCGCCTGAGACCGCTCGGCTAATCCCGCGCGGCTTAACTTCTACAGCTCCTTCTCGTATCGTGGAAGTTATTCCCTGATGCTCCTAACAGTTGTCCTATCATTATGTCTCTTGTTCTTGTCGCTGCTTTCCATATATTCCTGTCCTCACCGATTCTGCTGAGAACCACCTCATTCATTACCTTATCAGTCCACAGAATTTTCAATATTCTCCTGCAGCATCACATCTCATGTACTTGAATCCTCTTCAGTTCCGGTTTTCCCACAGTCTGTCTCTCGTTGTCATACAATGCTGTTCTCCAAAATGACGTTCTTAGAACTTTCTTCCTCTAATTAAGGCCCATGTGATACTTAATAGATTTCTTTTCGCCAGAATGCCGTTTTCCGGCAAAGCTAATCTGCATTTTATGTTCAAAAATGGTTCAAATGGCTCTGAGCACTATGGGACTCAACTGCTGAGGTCATTAGTCCCCCAGAACTTAGAACTAGTTAAACCTAACTAACCTAAGGACATCACAAACATCAATGCCCGAGGCAGGATTCGAACCTGCGACCGTAGCGGTCTTGCGGTTCCAGACTGCAGCGCCTTTAACCGCACGGTCACTTCGGCCGGCTGCATTTTATGTCCTCCTCGTTCCCTAGTCGTGGGTTATTTTTCTTCCTAGGTAGCAGAAATCCTCAACTTCGTCTACTCCATCAGACAGCTTGAAAAAGGAAACAAGACAGAGAGTCGTTTGAGTACAGGACAATATTTGAATGACTTCCCATAGTACGATGTGTACTGATATCGATTCACACAGAAGAGCAGTTAGAAGCCGAAATGTTTAGAAAACGCTTTACTGTTCTCGACTCCAAAGAGTAGCGCAATTCAGCTGGTATCGCGGAAGTGGTCCTGGAAGAAATTTTGCGACTGTCAGTGGGTTCATGGGCTGGTATTTATGTTAATTTTATAAAATCGGGTGTGACACAAACTGGGAAGCTATAACTTTATGTTGTATCCTAAATTCTCCTCACTGTTTCTTCCTAAGCAGTACGGGACGAACTATGTTTACGACTGGTAATTCCACCTACGATGGGACCTTAATTAACGAAGGACCAGCTCGGTTGAAGGAATGATGGGGAAGAAAATGGGCAGTGTTTTTTTTTTTTTTTTTTTTTTTTTTCAAAGGAGTAAATCTAGCTATTACCTTAATTAATTTACGGAACCTGCGGGAAAACTGAATCTTGGTGGCCAGAATAGGATTAGAACCACCGTCCTCCATAGGCTTACTCCACTACCTTAATACTGCGCCACCTAGTTCGGTAAGCAAGTAGTGTCAATCTACACGTTTCTGAAGATGTACTACGATGGTGTCCGAAAGTGCAGCATAGTAACATTGGGCACAGTAAATGCGAAACTGAACAGGCATAGTCACCACGTCTGTGAATTGATTCAGAGGTAACTAGCAATTTAAAAATGCTAATCTCGACTACGTAGAGACATAGTTAAATGAGAAATGAACTGAAGTAGCCGGCCGCGGTGGTCGTGCGGTTCTGCCGCTGCAGTCCGGAACCGCGAGGCTGCTACGGTCGCAGGTTCGAATCCTGCCTCGGGCATGGGTGTGTGTGATGTCCTTAGGTTAGTTAGGTTTAAGTAGTTCTAAGTTCTAGGGGACTTATGACGTAAGATGTTGAGTCCCATAGTGCTCAGAGCCATTTGAACCATTTTTTTTGAACTGAAGTAGTTATCAGCTGTTAGTTATACAAAGAAACGATATACCGCACAGGATGATTCCAGTTGAGGAAGAGCGTAATTTTCTACTTGCTGCCACACTTGACCCACATACATTTGATGTATTGTATTTCCGGTAACTGGTTTAGTCAACATTACTCTGTGTCACAACACTGCTCCAGCGCAAACCCATATCCAGAATTTGTTCTTGTAATGCTGTGTCTACTGCGCCAGGTTCGCTTATCTCTCGCGACCAACTCAAAAGGCGAGTCAGTCTGTAAGCTGAACAATGATTCAATGGAGAAGAGCTTATGGTACCATTAATCCATCCTTCCTGTAACATTTGACTTTTAGGCCATTGATTGTATCCCATCGTTAATGACATAGAAATGCCGATAAATATCATGATAATCTGGGGCATGTGTAACACATGTGTAGTCATATTTCCTATTGATCTTTCTCCAATTCTGTATGGATGATAACCTACAGCTAACAAACCATACACTGTGTGTCAACCAGGGCATTTGTCTGCTACCCATGTGACTTTTGTCTTGTATACTGGTAGTTCCAACAGATAACACGTCGACATACTCATTTCCAGCTGAAGGGAATGTGCGCGTGCTAGAGAAAATGCTCTTCATGGGAATGAAATCCTGATGCAGGCACTATATATATATATATATATATATATATATATATATATATATATATATATATATATATATACTTAGTAAGTCGTTTTGTTTCAGTTGTTAATTTCCGGTTTGCTACAATATGTATAAGCGAGATTGCATAATTGCATCGTACATATGTCTATACACTCACTGGACTATGGACGGAAGTAACCAGTGATGTCCTTTAAAATGCACTACTCGTATAATTACAGTCACTACCGGCGACAGTGAGTTATTGCAATGGTGTGCAGTATTACCGATCGCTAACTGTCTAGACTTGTGAAACTGACAACATTACTACATTGCAGTACTTGTGGCTAGACAGCAGTCGTTGCTATGGTAACTTGCTGCTACCGAATGACATCTACGATTGCCAGTGAACTGACTGCGGTTATTTCATCTGGTTTCTGGACACGAACACGTAGAATCGTCTGCCCTTTGTCTCGACTCTCAGGACGTGCAGATAATCGGGTTTGACTGAAACGTGTGCGAGGCGGGAGGTGCAGAGACAATCAAATTGTACGGCTGTTCCATCCTTGCCTGCACGCTACAAGCTTCGCTAGTGATCATCAGCGAAGCGCACAAAGGTTCCACAGACGCCCAGAGCATTGTTCATTTGGTTTGATCTTTTATTCATTGCCAGAGAAATGATATCTCATGGAGACAGCGACTGCATTAATGATTTAATTTTATCAACATTTGACGTTACAATTTACTGAATACGATAGTATTTACGGCACGTTTTTTTTTTGTGAATGATCTGATTTTTGTGAATGAACTGTAGGGACCACTACATGGAAAGTTCTTCTCTCGTTAAATGTATGTGATGCAAGTAGTAGGTACTGAAAATGTTCTCACTGAAACGTACGACAGTTCTAGTCGCACTATTTCCCGACACTGGGTGTTCGTAAGAACGAGTGATATCAAAACTTTACGTTTCACAGGCAGTCAGTCAGCTATTACGTTGTCGTACAATCACTGTAACACGGTATACTAAAAATAGTTGAGACATCTGCGCATTGCACTTATGTTCCGTATTGTCACCACCATCTTTGCAGGAGGATAGAAACCGATGAGGTATCGCTCATATACAAGGAAATCATTAGTAGGCCAACGACTGATACCCATAGCTCCTCTGAAGGAACGTTCTTCAACGACAGCGTCTGATTCCCACAGACAAAACGTTGCTCGCGGTTTCTAAAGTGGCTTTCAAACCGCTATAGAAAAGTATCTGGAAAATTAAGGAGTCCCATTTTTCAGAGCAATGTGCCAAAGTTGTTGCCATCGAATGGAATTCCGTATGAAAGGATGTTGCGTGGTAATCTCTGTAGGATTGTAGGAGACTTGCCGCTCTTTACACTCATTTAGATGTATATGGATTCCACTGTCTTTCTTAATTAGACTTCAGTTTTCTAATATTAGCAGACTGAAGTTCAAAATAATAAGTAAAAAAGGGTATAGTAAGTATCAGGGTGCATGATATAATGGAATTTGCAAGTACAAGGCAGTAAATGAAAAATGGGACAGAAGAAATCAGGAATTATTTAATAAATAGTGACTGGAAAGTTATACACATAACCGTTGATGTTACTGAAAATTAGACTGTAACATAATCGCTGGTTACCCTAAAACCATTGTTTTAAATTATTAGTCAGTATTTGTACACTAAATGTTCCAAAGCTATGTACTCAAAACAAAATCATAATATCATGCAAAACGAAGGAACGTCTAGTTAGCATTAAGAGACACATGTGAAGAATAGCATAAAAAACGAAGATAAGTCTACACTTAACATCAAGAGACGCATATGACGGCAGGTTTGAAGTATAATACTAAATGTACAGCAACATATGGAGCAATCTCATCAGAGTTTAAAAATGTATTTACTTTCTAGGAAAACTTAGCTGCTCCAACAACAAGACATCAACTCTTTGGAGCATTGAAAAATATGAGGCAGAAAGCGAATTAGTAAGCTAAGGCAGTATCTACAGTGGCAAATTTAAACCAGTGCACTTCAATAGAAGTTAATGTACTGCTTCTAAGAAACTAGTTTTAAACAAGTTAGACAAATGTCAACAACAACTTGCATCTACAGAGTAAGATTTTACAGTTAGTAGCTTTCTTACTTATGAATGCTCATGTGAGTAGAATGACGTGTGGGACAATAAGCAAACGTTTTCCAGCTGTTTTTTTATAATACAGTAATCTCGCAATTATCTTGTAACGTGTGAATGTGTTCTTACCGGCATTTTCGTAGATAGGCTTAAATATGCTGTTCACAAAATAGAACATAAAACATTAGCAAAGTGTGCGTAAACCATCTCATTATTCTCAATGGCTTGAAAAATACTCGAGACTATCGTGTACAACTGAAGTTATAAATATTTAGTACGCAAAAATACCATCTGTATAAAACAGTTCGGAATTTTTTTTTAAAAGCTGTCTACTGAATATGCTACATGCTTGACAGTTGACTTTTTTATTTTTGAGTTGGACAACGGTTTTTATTGTGCGAGCAGTACTGTCCTCATGCTCGTAAATAAGTTAAATTACTACGAAACAGCAGACTCAACAGGTTTATGGTATTTTGTGTGCATGATAAGAATCAGGGTATTGTTCCCATGATGACAAAGGTACTTAGAATTTGAAGGAATTATACGGGTGTATGTATTTTGGGTCGCCTATTGTTTCTGATTCTCCTTTTGCCTTAACAGAAGACAGCGTTTTTTCACCTTTTTGCAGATGATAAAACTACAGGATTAAAAAGAAATAACCGACCTCTTACTGAAAAAGCCGATAGTGAAATTTTTCCAGATGTGAAAAGATGCTTCGACTCAGATAAAGAAAGTTACAGAGTTCCATACATTGTTAGGGCACTGAAAAATGCAATCAGTCTACAAAGGAAATTGCTTCGGAAACGTAACTGTGAAATGTCCTACAGTAATACTCCAGAGTGTGCGACCCTTACCGTATATGAATAACAGGGAAAATTATACGTGTACAAGGAAGATCAGAACAAGTCGCCACACGTTTAGGTGTACCCCTGGGAGAGCGTGACAAATATGCTGAATAACCTGAGCTAGTAGAAGCTTGAGAATGTACGCCAATTGTCTCACAAGAGCCTACTTGCATAGCTTCAAGAAATGAGAAGTTTAGGAATGCTCCACAATCCACTACATATTGCCTGCATAGGGGATGCAGAGGCAAAAATTGCAGCTTGGGTACTGCCGTTATGTAACCACTCATCACGCGATCTATACGCGAATGGAATGGGAAGAAATCGTAAAAAGTGTTACGATTGCAAGTACGCTCTGCTATGTACTTTTCAGTGGTTTTCTGAATGTAGGTGGTGAAACGTCCCCTTTGAACAATTATACTAGACCGTGCTAAAACTGACATACAATATTTTTAGCGCAACGCAATCTGACTTTAAAAATTCCCTGCAAAAGAATGGCCCTGAGTAACATTATACTATACCTTTCAGAAATCACTTACCTCACAGAAATCTTCGCTACTCAAGCTACTGCAATACAGCGAGCGCCACTACTGCCAGATAAATAAAAGATTCAAACTACTGAAGGCACTAACTACTGATAGGGATAGTTAGCAAATGAAAGATATTAATAGAGAACAAACAATGTATTTACCTTCATATCATCATATATAAATATAGCAGTTCATGACAAATTTCAAAACTCCGCCATCTCTCTCCCCACATCCACCACTGCTGGCGGCTCACCTCCAACTGCGCAACGCTACGCGCTGTTCACATCCAGCTGCCCCTCTACAATGGCAGACAACAATGCAAACTGGCCACAGACTGCACACAGCACAGCCAGTGATTTCATTTTCATACAGAGAGCGCTACGTGGTGGCGGCGTTACCAATATAAGAACCTAAACAGCCTACTTACATAAAGAAAACATAAACACCCTACTTACATAGAATATAAGAACCTAAACAGCCTACTTACATAAAGAAAACATAAACACCCTACTTACATAGCCCCCATGCTCCCCACAAAAAATTTTTACAAATGGTGTTGGGCACTGGCCAATACAGATTTGACAAAAATTTTTCACAATTACAGTAACAAAGATATAAAATGCACACACTTATTGATACAATGTTGGTCAAAAGCTAAAATTTTCTCACAGTCCATAAAGACAGTCCTCATCATTCGTCACAGTAAAATTGCAGTGTTTTTCTCAAAGTCTGAGCAGTAAAGGAAAATGCATACAGAAGTAGTGGATTTCCATGCAATCTTGAAGAAGTAGTGTTGTCCTTCCAACGGAACGACAGTGCTGACTCTTGACATGCATACAGGTAATGGGCCACAACAGAGCAAACCCACAGCAGAGTCAGTCGAAATTTTGAAGAGTATTGGTAGGTAGGTCATCACAGAGCAGACCCACTGTAGTCCTGGTAGAGATTACGGTATTGGTGGGCCACCAGAGGTGCAGACCCACTGCAGTCCTTGTAGAAATAATGCTATTGATGGATCATCAAAGATGTAGACCCACTGTAGTCCTTGTAGAGATAATGGTACTGGTGGGTCATCAAAGATGCAGACCCACTGTAGTCCTTGTAGAGATAGCCAGCAGCCATCTGTTGTGACTGTGCAGGTGCACAATCACCATTGAAGAGTCTTGCGGATAATATAGCAAGTCCATAAACCACCACTTGTGCACTCACAAAGTTTTTGAAATGGTCCTTAGAACCAGCAATGCTGTTATCCAGTCCCTTGCTGAGTTATTAACACACGTGCAAACACTAACAGTCCCTACTTCTCACATATTGTCCATATACTATGACCAACAGAAACGTGTGCAGTGAAATGTAACTAATAAGTTAATAATATCATGAACTGGTGACAATTACAATTTTATAACATAAGAATACAATAACAAAGGTACAAAATACATAATTAAAGAACATAACAACACAGATAACATTTGTAGTAAAACAGGCGTTACAAAAGAATAGAAATAGACATATACGTCAGTGTTACAAGAATTATGACATAAGTACATACATAAAAGATCAGAATAATTATTGAAACATTGACTTCACACATCAGAAGATTCCAGGTTCGAATCCTGGCAGGGTCGCCATATGAAACGTCCCCTTTGAACAATTATACTAGACCATGCTAAAACTGACATACAATATTTTTAGCGCAACGCAATCTGACTTTCAAAATTCCCTGCGAAAGAATGGCCCTGAGTAACATTAAACTATACCTTTCAGAAATCACTTACCTCACAAAAATCTTCGCTACTCAAGCTACTGCAATACAGCGAGCGCCACTACTGCCAGCTAAATAAAAGATTCAAACTACTGAAGGCACTAACTACTGATAGGGATAGTTAGCAAATGAAAGATATTAATAGAGAACAAACAATGTATTTACCTTCATATCATCATATATAAATATAGCAGTTCATGACAAATTTCAAAACTCCGCCATCTCTCTCCCCACATCCACCACTGCTGGCGGCTCACCTCCAACTGCGCAACGCTACGCGCTGTTCACATCCAGCTGCCCCTCTACAATGGCAGACAACATTGCAAACTGGCCACAGACTGCACACAGCACAGCCAGTGATTTCATTTTCATACAGAGAGCGCTACGTGGTGGCGTCGTTACCAATATAAGAACCTAAACACCCTACTTACATAGAATATAAGAACCTAAACAGCCTACTTACATAAAGAAAACATAAACACCCTACTTACAGTGGATATAGATGTAAATGATGATGTACATGAGTTGTCATTAAATTTTCACAAGACTCCGTCCATAAAATTTAGCACTTAGTACAAAGCCCCGCAAGATAGAAGAATAACCTACACAGTCAATGAAATACAAGCAGTAGATGTTATGAAGGTTCTGGAATAGGAGATAGTTCACAACTTAAAAACGTACATCCTAAAACTCATGAAGTGCCTGACATCCCCTGCATTTGGAATAGACATTTTTTATATAGGGTACTTAAATACGAAGAGCTGCCTTTATACTGCGTACTTGCTTTAATTAGTCATGAAATCATTTTCTTTGAAATTAAGCCTAAATGGATAGCCGAATATCTGTGGCAACAATCATATCTGTCTTTATGCTAGAATATCCTGCGGAGACCTGTTCAAAAATCTATTATTCTGGCAACTGCTGCACAGTGCATGTATACATTAATGTCCTCCGTCGTAGCCTTGATTCGGGGGTTGAGGGTAGGAGAGGGCAGAGAGAGTATGTCAACTCAGATACCGCCACCCCCCAACCACCACAATCTGTACCGCCATCTGCGCGCATTTGACCACGCCAGTAGCACTCACTCTTGTATAAACAGGACGACGTCCACACTGTTTGCCGATACTTCGACAAAACGACGAGTACACTGCAAGTGGATACGTCACAGTTTTCCAACACTTCCAACCACCTGTAAATATTACGAGGGAATGCTTAAAGGCAATGCCTCAGAATCTTTTATGTGAAAACTTCTAGAGTTTTTTGAATAAAGAAACGTTATTTCCATTCTACATCTTTACTCTTTATGTCTACATATTTATTTCTCTACATAGTCACCTTAGTGACAGACACATTTTTCCCGACGAAAGACCATGTTGTTCAAAGTGGTTCAAATGGCTCTGAACACTATGGGACTTAACTTATGAGGTCATCAGTCCCGTAGAGCTTTGAGCTACTTCACTCGTTCTGGCTACTTCACTAACTTAAGGACATCTCACACATCCATGCCCGAGGCAGGATTCGAACCAGCGACCGTAGCGGTCGCGCGGTTCCTGACTGTAGCGGCTATAACCGCTCAGCCACCCCGGCCGGCTGCATGTTGTTGATATCGTCACTGCAGAATGTATGACTTTGTCGATGGAGCCCCTCTTCTTGCACCACTTCATCACTATTCAAGTGAAGTCCTCGAAGGTGTTCTTTAAGTTATAGAAACAAATGAAAGTAGGATGGGGCCAAATTGGGGATGTATGGAAGATGATCGATGACGGTGTACCGATGAAGTCGGATCGTTGCAAGAAAAGATGGTTCAAATGGCTCTTAGCACTACGGGATTTGACATCAGAGGTCATCAGTCCCCTAGACTTAGAACTACTTAAACGTAACTGACCTAAGGACATCACACACATCCATGCCCGAGGCAGGATTCGAACCTGCGACCGTATCAGCAATGCGGTTCCGGACTGAAGCGCCTAGAACCGCTCGGCCACAGAGGCCGGCTGGATCGTTGCAGATGTCGCAGCGCTCGTGTGTGGTTTGGCATTGTCATGCTGAAGGAGAGGGTGCTCCATGTGTGGACGAACTCTTCGAATTCGAAGCTAGATTACAGCACGCTGCTCCTCAAGCACCGTCCTAATTACGCTAAACACCAACGTGTTACGCGCCACAATTCGAACCCCTCTGGCGGGAAAGGTCTGCGAATAAGTAGTCATGAAGAATTAGGATGTAGAATGTTATAACGTTTGTTTTATTTAAAAAGCCTTGAGAGTTTACACACAAAAGTTTAGGAGGCGTTGTTTAATAGCATTCTCTAATAGAATTTTCCATTAGCATTTTTCCTATGTGTAAATGTAGTCCAAAACATGAATAACACATGAGAGCCAAATCAGCTTCTACAGTAAGTTCACAGAGAATGGTGGGGCAAGAAAATAGAGAAAAAAAAGAAGATCGTAAAGTTAGACGAAATTATAGGGATTGTTGCATGAATAATACAGAGAAGCCAAAAAAAATCGTTTAACTACCGTTGATGGGAGGGCGCATGAAAGTTCACAAGTACAGGATGTATAGATGGCACAGGGAGGTGAAATTTCTGTGCAACGGGGAAAGCTGTTCTGCATAGTGATTGTATACTGTGACGAAACAAGTCCCAGAGAAACTGATGATAAATTAATGAGATTATAATATTACAGAATGCCAATTCATTGAAGTCCAATAAGTTAACGAAAACTGATACGAAACGTATCAGCTATAAAATAATTAAAACGTTTAGGAATAATAGATTACGTGAATTTGTGTCTAAAATCTGTGAAACTGTAGGTCCTCTTTCGATTCTAGATCATAACACAGCCTGAGAACAGGGCCGGACTAAGGCAAAACCGGCGAAAGCCGTCAACTGGGGCGCCAAGCTGAGATGTGCACCTTGGGAGCCACAACTAAGATTTCAATACAAGACGTATCACAAGTTGAAGAACGCGATACCACCCGTCGGCTTTGAGGAATGACGTCACAAGTTAACGTAGATAATGCATTGCAAGGAGTTAAAATCATAGACGAATGCCGAGAAACAAAGGTATGTAGTACAGAGGAACATATGGTGAACATATATCACGCACATCTATAATTCGAAGGTAATTCTGCGTATACAGCTTTTTTTCAGTCCTAGTATCCTATTCTTAAATTCTTGTTCTATGTAGGTCAACTGAAGGATAGGATACTAGTGCTAGAGAAAGCAAAAAAAAAAATACAGACGTAACACTGCCATGGAGAAACTCAGTTGGCATATATAGATTGTATCCTGTACTCGATGGATTTGTTTATAAATAACTTTCTCCTACCAGTCACGAGTTTTTTAAATTTTTTTTACACGACACGTTTCGGGTAATGATTCCCACTTTCAAGTGCATATATCTTTGAACTACGCCATTTTTAGTAATGTGTGAGGTTTCGCTTTGTTTTGTTGACTTTACTGCAATGTATTTTGCCGTAATGTCGACAGAACAAAGCAGAACCTAACATATCGAAAACATTACGGAAAAATGGCATAGTAAAAAGAAATACACACTTGAAATTGGGAATCACTTCCCGAAACGCGTCGTGTAAAACAAAATAAAAGAACATCGTGACAGGTAGCAGAAAGTTATTTTTAAAGAAACACGTTGCTTACACAGCCGCAGGCTTTCAAGAAAACCATTAATAAAGGACAAAAACAGATCCTGCACTTGAGTTGACCTATATGGGTCAACTGAAGTACGGGACACAAATTTTACATATGCCGATTAATTTCGCCTTCGTTAGTACTAGCATCGGCCGAAGAATAGGATACTGGTACTATCGAAGGCGAAAAATGTGACAGACATAAAATTTTCATCCTGTACTTCAGCTGACCTACATAAATGCAAAAAACGAATCTCACAAAACATATCCACACCTAACGCCTCCTTCAAATCGTCCATGTACATCGGAATAGATAAAACCATGCCTACAAAGGATCATCAAAGAGTAAAATTTGTCCAAAATTTCTCAAAATAGCTATGAATGAATATAAGCACCTATTAAATTGGAACGAAAATGTGATTTAATTTATAACAGGCGCCAAAACGTACATAATATCTAGCCTTGTCTTTTAATAACACATACATTTTTTTCAGTTAACAATTATTACGCTTCGTAACAGAATATGTATGGCTGGAAAATAAACAGACCAAAACCTATGATTAAAACACGACGTCATTGGTCAAAGCCGACGGGTTGTATTCCACTCTTCAGTATAACCGAGAAATCTGAAAAAGGTGAAAGTGTACAGAGGAAAACGGGGGAGGAAGAGTGCCTAACGATAAGCCACTTTTGTGGAGAAATATTTTCGAACTGGCCCTGGCTAAGAGGTCATCGCTTAAACATGGCTGTTATTGGAGACTACGTTCGACATCTCACGCCAGAAACACGAGTAAGACGATAGTGCACGTACATTAATACAGAAAAATCAATGAGGTTGAACGTGTAGCTAGTTTTTCTTCTGGAAAAACTGAAGTTACCAGTGCAGTGGTCGTGACTACACGATTTGTAGGAGAATGGAGGATAAGGTGAACCAGACGTATTTTTGTGGTACCTTACGAAATTCAACAGTCTACGGCTGAACAGGCATTCGATAGGATTTTCAAGGATATACTTTGAGTGATCGTTATGCACCAAGCGAGAATGGATTACACCATTCTCTAATCAATGAAGCTGTTTGCGTTAGAGATATTTAACTGTTTGAAATTCATATTACAGTGTAGCAGTCTTTCTTTGATTACGCCTCATTAGAACCACGCAACAAACAGGAACTATTTCTTTAATTTGTTACGTACATCAATTCAGTTTAATAAGTACCTGAGCATTGCCCATGTGTCGGAATGAGAAAAGTTCAGATGATTTCACTTTTTTTTACGGACATATTTGTTGCCTTTGAGTGTCAGAAGTCCAGAACTGCAATATCAAACCTTTTCTCTCTACATAATTTCTACCGCACGTCGTATAAACCACAAAACACTGTTGTACATGCCGTTTCATAGCAATTGATAGCATATAATAAATTGTCAGATTATTTAAATTTAGACTCGCGTTAGTCGCGAAATGTTTCGACTTGAAATGAGTAAAGGCTTAGCAATCGCACATCTGTAAATTATGCCAGTTTTAGAACCAAAGTGAACAATGATAGCTTTCAAAAAATTTCGCGTGGGAGTGGCTCCAGCCGTTATGCGATAGTATTATCATTCGCGGCGGACTGTCGTCTCGCTCGTAATAAAGTGGTTTCCTACTACCATTTTTGTCAAGGTTTCTTCACTATATGACGAAAGGAAGGGTTATTTATTTGCCTTCCAGTTTTTCGGCCCACCCACAGTTCCTCGGCAGTCATGGAAACGAGAGAAGATCCACATATTTGAGAGGGATCGTATTCTTAAAAGGGTGAATGGCCTAATTTGAATTGCAAATCTTCTTAGTCAGAGGTTTACTTACACAAGTTGTTCGTATACGAGGGATGAAAGTACTGGCTCTCCGATACAGTCCGCTGTTAACAGCTTTACTGCACATCTCAATTTATGCTCCTCCTTCTAAGTCTGCTCAATCATGTCCTCTTCGTGCTCTGCTTCCTGACATACTGCTTTCTTTTCTGACGATATATTTGCTATAAGGAAACAAACGGTAAAGAGGAAGTCATTCCCTGATAACAAAATTTAAGTGTAAGAAACTATGCTAGATACAGGCCGGCATAACAAACACACTTTTTGGTGTATACAACATTTACGTGAAACAGGCGGACCTGAAACGTAAGTACTGGCGTTCTACTGCTAAGCAATGTTTGAGAACCGGATGAAATATTTTGGTACTTAGCCTACCGTATAAATTAAACGTAGGACTCTAAAGTGTCATGCATTTTACTTTTTTGTTATTTTCCGTGCCTTATCTCGCGACAAACTGGCTAAAGCTGCACAAAGCTATTGTGTTCCTTGTTCAGTATTTTTTATTTTGTACTGAAAAATTCCCCCGTTTTTTTCTGTTACTTTGTGGAAATACACTCCTGGAAATTGAAATAAGAACACCGTGAATTCATTGTCCCAGGAAGGGGAAACTTTATTGACACATTCCTGGGGTCAGATACATCACATGATCACACTGACAGAACCACAGGCACATAGACACAGGCAACAGAGCATGCAGAATGTCGGCACTAGTACAGTGTATATCCACCTTTCGCAGCAATGCAGGCTGCTATTCTCCCATGGAGACGATCGTAGAGATGCTGGATGTAGTCCTGTGGAACGGCTTGCCATGCCATTTCCTCCTGGCGCCTCAGCTGGACCAGCGTTCGTGCTGGACGTGCAGACCGCGTGAGACGACGCTTCATCCAGTCCCAAACATGCTCAATGGGGGACAGATCCGGAGATCTTGCTGGCCAGGGTAGTTGACTTAAACCTTCTAGAGCACGTTGGGTGGCACGGGATACATGCGGACGTCCATTGTCCTGTTGGAACAGCAAGTTCCCTTGCCGGTCTAGGAATGGTAGAACGATGGGTTCGATGACGGTTTGGATGTACCGTGCACTATTCAGTGTCCCCTCGACGATCACCAGTGGTGTACGGCCAGTGTAGGAGATCGCTCCCCACACCATGATGCCGGGTGTTGGCCCTGTGTGCCTCGGTCGTATGCAGTCCTGATAGTGGCGCTCACCTGCACCGCGCCAAACACGCATACGACCATCATTGGCACCAAGGCAGAAGCGACTCTCATCGCTGAAGACGACACGTCTCCATTCGTCCCTCCATTCACGCCTGTCGCGACACCACTGGAGGCGGGCTGCACGATGTTGGGGCGTGAGCGGAAGACGGCCTAACGGTGTGCGGGACCGTGCCCAGCTTCATGGAGACGGTTGCGAATGGTTCTCGCCGATACCCCAGGAGCAACAGTGTCCCTAATTTGCTGGGAAGTGGCGGTGCGGTCCCCTACGGCACTGCGTAGGATCCTACGGTCTTGGCGTGCATCCGTGCGTCGCTGCGGTCCGGTCCCAGGTCGACGGGCACGTGCACCTTCCGCCGACCACTGGCGACAACATCGATATACTGTGGAGACCTCACGCCCCACGTGTTGAGCAATTCGGCGGTACGTCCACCCGGCCTCCCGCATGCCCACTATACGCCCTCGCTCAAAGTCCGTCAACTGCACATACGGTTCACATCCACGCTGTCGCGGCATGCTACCAGTGTTAAAGACTGCGATGGAGCTCCGTATGCCACGGCAAACTGGCTGACACTGACGGCGGCGGTGCACAAATGCTGCGCAGCTAGCGCCATTCGACGGCCAACACCGCGGTTCGTGGTGTGTCCGCTGTGCCGTGCGTGTGATCATTGCTTGTACAGCCCTCTCGCAGTGTCTGGAGCAAGTATGGTGGGTCTGACACACCGGTGTCAATGTGTTCTTTTTTCCATTTCCAGGAGTGTAAATCACAGAGTTGCTTTCCGTGTAAATAGGTTTCAGGATAGTAATACACCGGTGAGCTGGTTTTTTTTTCAGATTGTATTTTATCTGTCGATATCGAGATAATTTGGGACATCGACTACTAGTACTTTTTCAATCATATTCTGCGACTATGAAATCATTCTGCATAATAGAATCCATTAAACGAATACAAACGGCTCTCGGATTTTTAATTTAAATGTAGCTTTCGGTAGGTCGCTGTGCTCGTAGGACGCAAATAGACGCTCACATAACAAATAATCTCAAGTGTGTTTCATACTACAAGCGGGCATGGACTAACTAACAGCCTAGCTATCTGATTGGCTGATAGCGCGTGGAAGTTATCAGATGGAATTCAATTCCATCGAAATTTCACAAACAGACACAAATCAAACAACTTACATTGCGTTTAGGTACTGGTTACAGAACGTCTTTGCAAAATTTTAACGAAGACCAACTTACGAGTTATCAAAAGAAAAATTCTGAAGGACCTGAAAGTGCCGTTTAACACACCACTTCCAATATTCAGTCCATATGTGTAAAGTGCGCCACCGTCGATCAACATTCGACTACGTACAATACGACCTAGCAGGTAATATATGATGTTCTACCGTTGGAAAAAGACCAATAGAGCACTGTGAAAAATGTTTTGATGGTTTGACTTCATTCTGGACGCAACAAATAATCATTGTTTCTTTTTTACCCGAGTCATCAGTTATTTGAATGATCTGAAGCCGACCGCAACAATTCTTCTCCTGTGGCAAACCTTCTCATCCCAGAGTAGCAGTTCTACCCTACGAACCCAGTTATTTGTTGGATTTATTGCAGTTTCTTCTTTCCCCCAGAGTTTTACTCTCCACACTATGGTAATTACTATTCTCTCATACCTTAACATGGCGTATCATTCTTTCCCTCCTTCTCATCAATGTTTTACATAAGTCCTTCCTCGTCGATTCTGCAGGTAAACTCTTATTTCCGAATCTTATCAGTCAATATAATTTTCGACGTCCTTCTACAATACTGATTCACAGACGCTTCTTCTCCGGTTTTCCCACCATACATGATTCACACCCTTGCAATCCGAAGTGTATTCAAAGAAATTTCTGCCTTAAAAGTCTGATACCGATAGACTTGTTTTGGTCTCGAATTCTTTCTTTGTCTGTGTTGGTCTGGTTACGTCCTCCTTGGTTTGTTCGGATGCTAGTTTGCTTCTGTAGTAGAAATCTTTCATTTATCTACTTCTCGACCACCAATTTTGACCTTAAGTTTATCACTCATGTCTTCTACCTCTGGTCTACTCTCAGCTCCCAGTGTGTGGTTCTTAGACTGATCATTCCAATCAACATGTCGTGTAATTGTTCTTCGCTCTCAGTGCGGACAGCAATGACATAAGCGAACGTTATCACAGAAATCCTACCACCCTGGGTTTTAATCTGACTTCTGAACCTCTCTTTTACTTCCACCATTGCTTCTCTGGTGTAAACCTTGAACAGTAGTGGCTCAAGAGTACGTGCCTTACACTCTTTCCAATGGGTCCACTTCGTTCTTGGCCTTCCAGTCTCAGTTTTCATATGTAGTGTATATTAGCCGTCTTTCCCTACAAAGTACATCTATTTTTCTAAGAATTTCCAACATTTTTCACTCTTGACGTCGCCAACGCTTTTTCTAAGTCGAAAAGTACTGCCATTGATTTTCCCAACTGCTGCCCCCATTATCAAACGCAATGTCAGAATTGCCTCTCCGGTTCCTATATCTTTCCGAAAGCCAATGTGATCGTCATATAACAGAACATCAGTTCACTTTTAAATTCTTCTTTTCTTGTCAGAAAATTGGGTGCTGATGTGTTAAGCTGATTGCACAGTAATCTCACACTTATCAGCCCTCGCTCTTTTCGGGATAGTGTGACAATATTTTTGCTAAAGTCCGACAGATTCTACTCCAGATACAACTTGAATATCAGATTTGTTGCCACTGCCCCTAGTAATTCTATAAATTGTGGAAGGATTGATTATTTTATATTAAGTGGTCGTCGGCTGTGTTAAACTTTGACTCTAATATTACAATTTTATATCTTCCAAAGTAACTGTCACTTTTTTCTTTTATCACGTCATCAGGCAAGTCCTTTGCACATATCCGCTCTCTCCTCTATGCATGAAAGAGTAATTCGCATTGCACTCTTAAAGTTGCCACCCTTCCATTTGGTTTTGCCGAACACTGTTTTGAGATTTTTATGCGCTGAGTCAGTCCTTGCGACGGTAACTTCATTTGCGATTTCTTACGTTTCTTCGGGCACCTTGAATTCCCTGCACTTACTATTTATTTCATCTCTAAGTTATTTATTTTGCTGTATTCCGGTTTTTTCGTCAAACATTGGTGTACTACCTGCATTGATCGAGGCATTGAAGTAGATCATCTGTTATGCAAGAATTCTTCATAGTTACCTTCTTTGCACCTGACTTTGTCATTCCTACTTCTCTGACTATCCTCTTTAGAGACGAACATTCCTCTTCAACAGAAGTGCCTAGTCTATTAATCTTCATGGAAGTGTTTACATCATCTGTTAATTTTAAACACATCTCATCACTCCACAGTAACTCAGTATTCCACTTCATTCAGTGCTGATTCATGTGGACAATTGTGTTAACTTTATTTTCTCTTCATCACTACTAAATTGAGATCTTATTCTCTGATCCTGGTTACGGCCTAAAATCCAGTATCAGATTTCGAAATCATTGTTTCAAGATGATGTAATCCAGCTGGTATCTTCTAGTATCTCCTGGCCTTTACAAGTTTTCCTCCTTCTCGTGTGGCTTTCTTTAACAATGTGTTTACTATTACTACTGAAATTTAGGGAAAGACTCAATTAGTCTTTCTCCTCTCTCACTTCTACTTACGTCGCCTCCTGCCACATCCCAATCCCTCATGATTATATTGTCATATCCTTTTAGATACTGAATTACTCGTTCAGCATTCTAATATACATTCTCTGTGACATTTGCACAATACTATAACGTCATATCTCAACGTTGAGTATAATAGAACACGCTGAGAGGCTGAGCGTATTGTTTAAAGGAAGCATGTACGTCCGCAGCTCGTGGTGGTGCGGTAGCGTTCTCGCTTCCCGCGCCCGGGTTCCCGGGTTCGATTCCCGGCGGGATCAGGGATTTTCTCTGCCTCGTGATGGCGGCTTGTAGTGTGATGTCCTTAGGTTAGGTTTAAGTAGTTCTAAGTTCTAGGGGACTGATGACCATAGATGTTAAGTCCCATAGTGCTCAGAGCCATTTGAAGCATGTACGGCACGTCTGGCGTGCTTTCTGTAAAGCAGTCTCTGCCGTGCGCTAACTGAGGCGTTTCTACTGGGGCAGGTCTATGTGCTGTGTTTGCATTGGTATTGCACGCAGCTCCCTTCAGGCTCCGGCCCGTTGCTCGGACTGTATCGTATTTCTAGGGAGCGTAGAAGTGTGTGGCGGATATAAGCAATCGCTCTTAGCCAGTTTGCTACACTACTGGCTATTAAAATTGCTACACCAAGAAGAAATGGAGATGATAAGTGGGTATACACTGGACAAATATTTTATACTAGAACCAACATGTAATTATATTTTCAGACAATTTCGATGCATAGATCCTGAGAAATCAGTACCCAGAACAACCACCTCTGGCCGTAATAACAGCCTCGATACGTTTGGGCATTGAGTCAAACAGAGCTTGGATGGCGTGTGCAGGTACAGCTGCCCATGCAGCTTCAACACGATACCACAGTTCATCAAGAGTAGTGACTGGCATATTGTGACGAGCCAGTTGCTCGGCCGCCATTGACCAGACGTTTTCAATTGGTGAGAGATCTGGAGAATGTGCTGGAATAAGAATTAAATTTGGTTCTAGGCATGTTGAATAATCTCACAGAAGATGGCTGTAGTCCCAGATTACGCTTACATGTCGTAAGGTATATCCGTGCATGCATATGGAAGAGCAGAATCTCACACACAGCCCAACTAACCACTTCACAGCTCATCAAAACACCTACTGATACCAAGTACATCAAAAGAGAAGAGCCATCAGCACAAGTCAAATACCTTCATTGACACATCTTCGGAATCCTCTCGCACTAGACCTAAAATTTCCAAGGTTACCATTTCAAAAGTGACTACTCCTAAGCCAGCGCAGACACAAGTTCCTCTCAGTGATGAAACTATGAACTTTGAGAGGAAGGCAGCAACTACATGCACAATGATAAACTCTGCTCAAAATATTGGAACCTTAAAGGAAAAGAGGGATAACGAAAGAAAGGAAAGACGAAAAAAGAACAAAAGAGGAGACCAAGGCGAAATACTAGTGATGAGGAAAACCGTTCCAAGAAACTTAAAAGGAAAAATAATACAAACAGCTCAATGTGTTCATCATATGCAGAGAGCTGCAACACTGAAGATTGCTTGGTTGGTTGATGTGGGGGAGGGTACCAAACAGCCACGTCCCTTCGGTCCCATCGGATTAGGGAAGGATGG
Source organism: Schistocerca serialis cubense (assembly GCF_023864345.2). Lineage (NCBI taxonomy): Eukaryota > Metazoa > Arthropoda > Insecta > Orthoptera > Acrididae > Schistocerca > Schistocerca serialis. The sequence continues at coordinate 424,633,740 of NC_064641.1, forward strand.
AGAAGGAAGTCAGCCCTGCCCTTTCAAAGAATCCGTTCCGGAATTTGCCTGAAGCCATTTAGGGAAATCACGGAAAACCTAAATCAGGATGGTCGAAAGCGGGTTTGAACCATCGTCCTCCCGAATGAGAGTCCAATGTGCTAACCATTGCGCCAACTCGATCGGTAACACTGAAGACATTGTAGAAAGGAACTTTGATGAATGGGATGAAAATGAACCAGGCTACAACCTGCCGCAAATTATGGCGTAAATTACGGTCTCTCACCCAGCTTTCTCCGCTGCTGACATCCGTTTGACAATGGAGTTCTCGTCCAGATATGCGGTCCATGCAGACGTTGTGTTACATGAATCTGCACTATCCATATTCTTTGGACGTGTAGTCTTCAGTAAGGAATAACAAATTAATTCCTAATGCAGGTGTAGAAGTATTGTGAAGCTGAAGCTGTACGTACCGTATCACTGTGTCTCAGAAACACCATTTAAGAAACGAAGTTTCTTTGTAGAAACAAAACCAGCTTTTGAGGGTTAAAAAATGGGCTCAGTGAACGGGACGAGGGCGAGGCGGCACAGCGCTAATTATTCTCTTACCTTCATGCTACCGAGAATTATATTTGTTGGTGTTTAAATGTAAAAAGAGCATAGCGACAGCTAACTTCACCTAAGAAGAAATATCTGTACTCATGGAACGAAGCTCGAAAATTGTAATGAATTTCAACACGAAATACTAACTCAATTCTCAATTGTGAGATATCACAAACAGCTATTAATAAATGTTGGATCTGTGGATGTTGAAATATCACCTCTACGCTGAGGGTAATCCTTATTACTGCCATGGGCATTGCATTTACCAACTTAGTACGTGCCACATCGTTTACGAAACTTAAACAAGATCTCGAGATACTAAGACAGCATACAGGAAGATATCCTACCAATTGACTGAAGCCAACAGAATAGCAGTCCGGAAACTGCTTGGAAACTTTACCTACTGGATTGCACAGTGTTCTGATGCTTATGGAAGAAGCGGTCGAATACGTATTGCTGGTAAAGAATTGACATGGTATGGTGTATGTTTGTCTGAAGATGGAATGAATTCATTCAGCAAGCTGAAGGGAAAATACAATCTTCCACAGTCACAATTTTAGTCTGCTGCTGCGGTACAAGAAGAAAATACTGACTGACATAATTTACGCGCTGCTTACGATTGTCACCACGTGTAGTAACTTGGAAAATGACTCTTTCAGTTTGTAGCGGCGTGTGCGTTGTTTTGAACATTCCTTGCAGATTAAAACTATGGGCTGGACATGAATCCCACCCTAGACCGTTCCCTTTGGGGGTAAATGGTCTTAGCGAATGAAATTGCCTTATTATTCCAACGTTCCCTTCTATCCGTTCTCACTCTTCTCACCGTCTTTCGTGTTGACACCAGGTTAAGTGAACCAGATCCTGAAGAACATTTGCTACTACGTTGTCATTATCTAGTTATTTCAAAGACAAAAGAAGAAGTTTGCTGTAGATTATGAGCTACCCGTTGAGATTCCTATCATATCAGTAACGCAGGATGGAACTTGATAAGAAACAGCATACTTCCCGCCGGGAATACGAAAGTAAAATGAATTGTTGTACGCTACGAACATCTTGAATTTCTAAAAACATAAAAAAACAAGAAACATAGTAATAAACGTTAAAACGAATGATAAGAAGATTGCTATAGATTACAGTCATTTGACGATCATTGTCTTGTACAGTTACAAGGTATGTAGCTAGTTAGTTTCAGGTTCCATGGAACATATTCACGCTACATTATAAAGTTGTGGAATGAGTCAGCTTGCATTCACATTGAAAATTAATTTGTATATGCTAAACATTTTAAAGTTCAGGATCCATTCTAAGTGAACGTAAAGCAGCCGCCTGATATTGTTATTTTACCTGCGGACAGAGGAAACGCCACCGTATTGTTGAACAAGCACGATTACATTCTAAAGATGCAGTGCCTACTTTCTGATTCGGCGTATCGCATAATTGGTGCTGACCCTACTAAGAGTGTTGAGAGAATGACAAATATCCTCCTTAAGAAAAGTTCTTTGTCACAGGGACTATCAAGAGCCTTAATTCTTACTGGCCTCCCTAAGGTACATAAGGAGGCTGTCCCGTTGAGGCCTAGTGTTTCTAATATTGGTGCTCCGACATATCGTGTAGCTAAACATCTTACTAGTTTGTTGCGCCCACTAGTAGGTAGGTGTGAACACCACATTAAGAACTCTGCAGATTTCTTACGTCGATTGCTGGGATTGCGTTTGAATGACTCTGATATATTAGTCAGTTTTGATGTGGGTACTCTTTTCACTCGCGTTCCTCTCTCTGATTCGTTGCAGCTAATTGGTTTGGTGTCGAGTTAACAAATTTGTTTCGACATGTGCTGACTTCCACCTACTTTTTATTCAATGGTCAGTACTACGAACAGACTGATGGAGTTGCAATGGGAGGCCCATTGTCACCTTTTGTGACCAATTTGTTTATGGAGGACTTTGAGGAACGTGCATTGGAGTCAGCGACCTTGAAACCTGCGTGTTTTTTCAGATATATAGACGATACTCATGGTAGTGAGAATTTAATCCGGTTTATGGAACATCTAAACTCAATCCACCCGAATATTCAGTTCACTATGGAGGTGGAAAAGAATGGATGCCTTCCCTTCCTTGATGTGTTGGTCAAAAGGAAGACTGATGGTACGTTGGGACATTCTGTTTATAGGAAGCCTACCCACATTGACTTGTATCTGCGAGCTGATAGTTGTCACCATCCAGCTCAGTGTGAAGGAGTACTTCGCACCTTGGTTCACAGGGCCCACGTTATCTCAGACCTTGAAAGTCTGGCAGCTGAGCTATCACATCTCGAAGTCACCTTTCGTCAGAATGGTTATAGTGAGAGGCAGATCAAACGTGAGTTGCGCCTTCAGCCTTCTGTGCAACGGGTGAGTGACGATAGCAACGAAGTGGCACCTAAGTCTACGGCCTTTTTGCCTTACGCAGGAAGCATTTCCAACAGGATTGGCCGTATTGTGATGAAATATGATGTGAAATGTGTTTTCCGACCACAGTCTAAGATTAAGGCCCTGATGGCGTCCGTAAAAGATGATCTTGGTTTGCGTAAGGCTGGGGTCTATCGTATTCCTTGCAGTTGTGGCATGTCATATATTGGTCAGACAATCAGGACTGTGGAAGACCGGTGTATTGAACATAAGCGTCACACACGCTTACAACAGCCAAGCAAATTGCAGAACATTACCTTGACATCGACCATCCAATGGAATACAACAACACGGAGATTCTGGCTTGTACGTCCAGCTATTGGGATAGTGTTATTAAGGAAGCTGTTGAAATCCGACTATCAAGCAACCTTATTAACATAGATGGTGGACTTTGTTTAATTGCTGCTTGGAATCCGGCTCTGTCTCACATCAAAAAACAGAGGGACCGAATTAGTGTTACCTCACCTGTTGATTAATAGTAACTATCGATATTTCTGATGTTGGTTATCTTTGTTTGTGTTGACACTTGTTCTGTGTGTGGTGTCTTCTTGTTTCTCCTCTGTGAACCGAGGTATTAAATTTGCTAGCACATTTCTTCTTCCTTGCATTTGTGCCTTGAGAATGGCAGGGTGTGCTCCTGAGGAAATACCGGCGGTGTTCGACGACGTCACCCGGCAGCAACCCCGTAAGTTATTTGAACAGTCTGATTGATTGACTGACTTGACCTTGTAACACTATCCAAAACGTCCTTGCTGTGCTGGTACTTGGAACGGCTGAAAGCAAGGGGAAACTACAGCCGTGATTTTTGCCGAGTGCATGCAGCTTTGCTGTATGGTTACATGATGATGGCGCCCTCTTGGGTAAAATATTCCGGAGGTAAAACAGTCCCCCATTCGCATCTCCGGGTGGGGACTACTCAGGAGGGCGTTGTTATCAGGAGAAAGAAAACTGGCGTTCTACGGATTGGAGCATGGACTGTATGATCCCTTAATCGAGCAGGTAGGTTAGAGAATTTAAAAATGGAAATGGATAGGTTAAAGTTAGATGTAGTGGGAATTTGTGAAGTTCGGTGGCAGGAGGAACAAGACTTCTGGTCAACTGACTACAGGGTTTTAAATACAAAATAAAATAGGGGTATTTCAGGAGTAGGTTTAATAATGAATAAAAGAATAGGAGTGCGGGTAAGCTACTACAAACAGCGTAGTAAATGCATTATTGTGGCCAAGATAGACACGAAGCATTCGCCTACCACAGTAGTACAAGTTTTTATGCCAACTATGCAGACGACGATGAGATTGATGAAATGTATGATGAGATAAAAGAAATTATTCAGATAGGGAAAGGAGACGAAAATTTAATAGTCATGGGTGACTGGAATTCGATAGTAGGAAAAGGAAGAGAAGGAAACGTACTATGTGAGTACGGAATAGGCGTAAGGAATGAAAGAGGAAGCTGCCTGGTAGAATTTTGCACAAAGCATGACTTAATCATAGCCAACACTTGGTTCACGATTCATGAAGAAAGGTTGTATACATGGAAGAAGCCTGGAGATACTTGAAGGCTTCAGATAAATTATATAATGAGAAGACAGAGATTTAGGAACCAGGTTTTAAATAGTAAGACATTTCCAGTGGACGGTGTGGACTCTGACCACAATTTATTGGCTATGAATGCCAGATTAAAACAGAAGAAACTGCAAAAAGGTGGGAATTTAAGGAGATGGGATCTGGATAAACTGACAGAACCACATGTTGAGAAGAGTTTCAGGCAGAGCATTAGGGATCAATTGACAAGAATGGAGGAAAGAAATACAGTAGATGAAGAATGGATAGCTTTGAGAGATGAAATAGTGAAGGCAGCAGAGGGTCAAGTAGATAAAAAGACGAGGACTAGTAGAAACCCATAAGTTACTGAAGAAATATTGAATTTAATTGACGAAAGGGGAAAATATCAGAAAGTAATAAATGAAGCGGGCAAAAAGGAATACAAACGTCTCAAAAATGAGATCGACAGGAAGTGTAAAGTGGCTAAGCAGAGAGGGATAGAGGACAAATGTCAGGATATAGAGGCTTATCTCACTAGGGGTAAGATAGATACTGCCTACAGGAAAATTAAAGAGACCTTTTGAGAAAAGAGAACCACTTGTATGAATATCAAGAGCTCAGATGGAAACCCAGTTCTAAGCAAAGAAGGGAAAGCAGAAAGGTGGAAGGAGTAAGTAGAGGCTCTATACAAGGGCGACGAACTCGAGAAAAATTTTATACGAAATGGGAGAGCATGTAGATGAAGATGAAATGAGAGATACTGCACGAAAAATTTGACAGAGCACTGAAAGCTCTAAGTCGAAACAAGGCCCCGGGAGTAGACAACATTCCATAAGAACTACTGATAGCCTTGGGAGAGCCAGCCCTGACAAAACTCTACCATCTGGAGAGCAAGATGTATGTTACAACCGAAATACCCTCCGACTTCAAGAAGAATATAATAATTCCAATCCCAAAGAAAGCAGGCGCTGACAGATATGAAAATTACCGAACTATTAGTTTACTAAGTCACGGCTGCAAAATACTGACACGAATTCCTTACAGACGAATGGAAAAACTGGTAGAAGCGGACCTCGGGGAAGATCAGTTTGGATTCCGTGGAAATGTTGGAACACGTGAGGCATTACTGACCCGAAGACTTATCTTAGAAGACAGATTAAGGAAAGGCAAACCTACGGTTCTAGCATTTGTAGATTTAGAGAAAGCTTTTGACGATGTTGACTGGAATACTCTCTTTCAAATTCTGAAGGTGGCAGGGTAAAAGACAGGGAGGGAAAGACTATTTACAATTTGTGCACAAACCAAATGCCGATAATGCGAGTCGAGGGGCATGAGAGGGAAGCAGTGGTTGGGAAGGGAGTGAGACAGGGTTTTAGCCTATCCCTGATGTTATTCAATCTGTATATTGTGCAAGCAGCAATGGAAACAAAAGAAAAATTAGGAGTGGGAATTAAAATCCGTGGAGAAGAAATAAAAACTTTGAGGTTCGCCGATGTCTTTCTAATTCTGTCAGACACAGCAAATGATCAGGAAGAGCAGCTGAACAGAATGGACAGTGTCTTGAAAGGAGGATACAAGATGAACATCATCAAAAGCAAAAGGAGGATAGTGGAATGTAGTGAATTAAATCAGGCGATGCTGAGGGAATTGGATTAGGAAATGAGACACTTAAAGTCGTAAATGAATTTTGCTATTTGAGGAGCCAAATAACTGATGCTGGGTGAAGTAGAGAGGAAATGGTTCAAATGGCTCTCAGCACTATGGGACTTATCATCTGAGGTCATCTGTCCCCTAAAACTTAGAACTACTTAAACCTAACTAATCTAAGGACATCATACACATCCATGCTCGAGGCAGGATTCGAACCAGCGACTGTACCGGTCACGCGGTTCCAGACTGAAGCGCCCAGAACCGCTCGGCAACACCGGCCGGCACTGTCAGTGGCAAGGAGAGCATTTTTTAAGAAGAGAAATTTGTTAACATCGAGTATAGATTTAAATGTCAGGAAGTCTGTCCTGAAAGTATTTGCGTGGAGTGTAACCATGTACAGAAGTGAAGCATGGACGATAAATAGTTTGGACAAGAAGAGAACAGAAGCTTTCGAAATGTGATGCTACAGAAGAGTGCTAAAGATAGGATAGGTACATCACATAACTAATGAGGAGGTACTGAATACAACTGGGGAGAAGAGAAATTTTTAGCACAACTTGAATGGAAGAAGGGATCGGTTGGTAGGACATGCTCTGAGGCATCAAGGGATCACAATTTAGTATTGGAGGGCAGCGTGGAGGGTAAAAATCGTAGAGGGAGACCAAGAAATGAATAAACTAAACAGATTCCGAAGGATGTACGTTGCAGTAGGTACTGGGAGATGAAGAATCTTGCACACGATAGAGTAGCATGGAGAGCTGCATCAAACCAGTCTCTGGACTGAAGACCACAACAACAACAAAAGCAACAACAACATTACTATCACTGGCAAAAAGAACTAATTCTACGGATTATCGTTTGCAAATATGGGGAACAACAAAACACCAAGGACTGAATGTTGAGGAACCCCGTAAGTGATTTCTCCTTAGTCAGATTAATGCTATCGATCTACAATTGTTGAGTAACTAACTAAAAGTTTCTGGATTTTTTAGCTAGTTGCAATATTATCCCTTAGTTCGCATCAATTCCGTAAAACATTTTATGTAGGTGAATATTTTAACTCACACAGGTTGCACTTAACAAGGTTTGAAAAAGAAATTTTCACACATTTGTCTCCGAGAGGAGTTGCAGGTTCCTGAGTTGATATTGAAGGCAATAGCTATAATATTTGTGGGTTACCCACTGATAGTGTGTTGTAAATCAACTGTCCACTCACCCATGAGTAGGTATGATGTTTAAATGCAGGGTAGACCTCAATTTCGGAAAATTGTATGTCATTCAAGGACAGCATTTTGGGCACTGAATGAGTTATCGAAGACAGACTTTCCTTGATCCAGTTCCAGATCTTGCGTTGTTTGCTACAAGTAAAACAGGAGGATAAGGATTCCAATGCACAGCTTCTAACCTAATGTGCAATTGTCGCTAGACAGAGGACTAAACCTCTCAGTCCAGTAGAAAGTGAAGGCCATTCCATGATTAATGTGATTTGAAGAGAAGTAATAAAATGAGCTCTAACATGGAAATTGCTATTGCAAAGACAAGGAGAGGAAAACTACATGTGTATCATGATGGTAAATGCTTACTGTATCCACTTTCGAGTATATAACATGTTACTGCCCTCGAAGACAGTAGTTATTCGGCTCCAATACATTCCAGAACACAAAGCATTATAATAATAATAATTATTGTAATTATTCATGGTTTCCGTGTATTGGTCCATGTCTAATGCTTCCTCGTCTTTGTTCAGCAGTAGCCTTCGATACATCCAAGCCAGCAGGGTCTAGTGTCAACATGCTAACCTGTGTCATGTCCAAACCTGTAGCAACCTCGGCTGCCATCTTGTCGAGACCTGCAGCTGCCTCTAGACCTGTGGCAGCAACCACCTCCAGCACGTCTGAACCATTAGGGGCCATGTGGGATCCTACAGTGCACGTAGTCCACTTGCTGGAGCATGACAAGGAGCTGCTGTTGTCCGTCCCACTCATGGATTTGTTTGATGAGGACACACGATCTGCCCCTGGCACAACAAACGTTACCGGTGGCCCTAAACAATGACAAGATGGAGGACAGTACTGGTCACCAACATACGACCCATCCCAGCAGAACATCCCTGTGACAGCGCAACCACAGAGTGCAGATGCTGTGGATAAGAAGGTATCGAGTGTACCCGTGCTTTTCACTTCCACGTACAATTTAACTCCCAGTGGAACGAAACGTATAAACATTGGTATAGAAGCACAACATGTCTAGGGCTTGCAAGCGAGAATGGAAATGGAAAATGTATCAAGGGGTGTTAAGTGACAATTCCTGACTTCGACTGGGACGAAATATGTCCTGGAGAGAGCTACTTCAATCTGAAGATGACTACAGAGTATTATACAACTCGTTCTCCCCCAGACATTTGCCTTACTAGTGTGACACTTCTATTACAACAGTGAATTATTAATGTGCATTACGTCTGAAATCAGGTGACAGCTGTGTTTATCTAAGAGATGCCTTAGCTATGAAGTTATATGATCTGGACTCTGGAGAGAATGAAACATTGTTTGCCGAGCATAGACTCTGCATACAATAACGTATAAACTCCCTACGTGTGCATAGTGTACATGTTGATGATTTGAAGGAACACCTATGTTTGCACATGAACGCTGAACCTAAAGAGAAACTGATTAAATGTGTGTATGAAAAACCTGAGTGCTGTGAGCCATCTATTGGCTTGAGGGAGATACACGCCGAATTTAACCCAAATCAAAAAGCTTTATTTGCCAAATACGGTAGAGGTGCGAAGAAGAAGATACATAAAGGTTGTAATGATATTCCTGAAATATTGGATCCTATATATATATATATATATATATATATATATATATATATATATATTCTTTGTGTGTGAGGAATGTTTCCTGAAAGTTTGGCCGTATCTTTTTGTAAGACCCTATATATATATAGGCTGTGATACAATACGCCATTCTCCAGGGCTGCATCAGCGCATCAGGGATTCCATGCGACGGAGGGTGGATGCATGTATCCTCGCTAACGGAGGACATTTTTAACATTTCCTGTAACAAAGTGTTTGAAGTCACGCTGGCACGTTCTGTTGCTGTGTGTTTCCATTCCATGATTAATGTGATTTGAAGAGAAGTAATAAAATGAGCTCTAACATGGAAATTAAGCTTTTCTGGAGACATGTCCACATAACATCTTTTCTTTATTTGTGTGTGATGAATGTTTCCTGAAAGTTTGGCCGTATCTTTTTGTAACACCCTGTATATATATATATATATATATATATATATATATATATATATATATACAGGTTGTATTTCATACCTCTCTCATTATAGTCAAAGTATTACAATTATTAATATATATTTTCTTCGCTGCTATATCAGTTATTCACATAATGAGTGATGAAGTTACTATTCATGGGTAATATATCTGTTTTCCCTGTGCAGTCAATATAGCTCAGTCAGTTAGGCGATGGAGCTATAGTGACTATACATACTATTACTATCCGCTCAAGGGTATCTTTCTATACATGACAACTACTTGTCAGTATCTGGTATAGTTAATATCATGGCAGGGTGGGTGAAACACCCTCATCACAAGGGCTTTGTTGTTGGTGACTAGTCCTGTGAAGATGCAAAAGAGGACCTAAAGATGAAGAAGAACAGAATTCGCCTTCCTGATAACATACGAGCAATTATTGTAGGTCCATCCAATTGTGGGAAGACTAGTGTCCTCATGACGCTGCTAACACATGTAGATGGAGTCCGATTTGAGCATTGTAACCTCCCCGCAGAAATAAAAGAAATTTATATTTGAATGATAATGGACATCGTGCTAAACGTAACCTTCCAGCAGAAATAAAAGAAAAGTCTATGATAATGAAAACGAGCCAAATATTTGGTCCCCACAAAAATTATAGAATAATAATGACCCAAATGTAAACTCGACACAAAAATTGAGAAATGACATTTAATCATTAAACCCACAATAATAGGGAAGCATCGCAGACCTTAGGCCCTGTGCAATAATTAATCTGATAAATTGATTCTGGGAGAAAAAGCATAGGAAATATTGTTTCAATTGGAATGATTCTTTTCTTAAAAACGATTGCTTTGAAAACATAATTATTATTGGGGCATTTCTTGAACAAATTACATTATCAGATGTGCGCAATGCTGCTTCATTACCTTATTTAACAATATACCTCGTCCCGAACCTTGACCAGAGATGTAAAGGGCGCACGCCGCCGATCCATGCCGACGCCCGCTCAGTACTACCGTCCACTCGCTACTACAGTCGGCTGACTACTACCGACTCATTGCAGCTCGCAACTTCCTACTCGCTCTGCCAACTCCACACACCCTACTTCCGACCGAGCCCAACTCGCAACTGAACTCTCGCGCAGTCAAGCGCAGACTAGACACGATAAATAACTCTCTGGTCAGAGATTCTGTCATGCTTCGCCATCGCTGGTAATGAATACATATGAAACGTACGCGTTTCAGCATGTTAGTGTATTCCCAAAAACACTGTTTCAACCCAAGTATCAGCTATTGCAGGATATATTGTGCGGTGTAGATGGTGGTACACACACGACATTCACTAAAAGTCCTGATATCCCTCCACCTGAAAAAGCAAAGCGAAACACTGTTTTCATATTTGAATATGTTGCTGTCCAAGAGAGAACACTCAGCTTAATGACTCTTATTTTCCTAAGACCTTCCAAAAAACCTATAAATCATTCAGTTAATGGTAGGGAAACCTACCGTGAAATACTCCACATGACTGTTGTACATAAGATCGCGAAAAGCCTGACCAACAAGATATATAAGACCAGTACTTGAAGTCGAAAACAACAACAACAGCAGCAGCAGCAGCTGTGACGGTGCTGACATTGAGCATAAAGCAGTGAACAATCGAATCCCGCAGTATGTGTATTATGATGACCCCAAAAACTAATAGATCGACTACGGCTGCTCATGGCATCCGCTGCTGCAGGTGATACAGCTCATTCGAATTAGGTTGTTTCAATAATCTCGGAGCTTAGAGAGAGACGTATCATCGAGTAAGTATGAAGACAGTAGTAGGAGAAATGCACAAACCAGCACGCAAAACACACCCTCGCAGGCATGTCATGATTAAAGTTTTGGATGACCAGTGGCAAGCTGATCTTGTAGATATGACGGAATATTCATATGAATATAATGGATTAAAATATATTTTAATGGTTATTGATACATACTCAAAATTTCCCTGGGCATTACCTGTCAAAACAAAAACGGGTAGAAATATCACGGATGTTTTTGACCGTTTGCTACAGATGGGGACGCATCGATGCCCTGACAACCTCCACACCGAACATGGTGGGGAGTTCTACAAAAGGTATTTCAAGACCGTGATGCAGCGGTATGGAATACATCGGTACTCAACATTCACTCACCTGAAGGTAAGTATCGTGGAGCGTCTGAACAGAACCATAAAAGGTCGAATCTGGATGCGTTTAACCTGCGCGGCTCATACAAATGGACAGATATCCTCCCAGAAATATTCTCAGTACAATCGAACCAACCATACCACAACAAACATGAGACCAATAGATGTTCATGATATTGGACTCGTGGATACGGTGTACTATCGCATTAAAATTCTGATTCAACGCGGACAGAAACTTAATATAGATGATTTGGTGCGTATCTCAAAACACAAGACAGCATTTGAGAAATCATACTTACCGAACTGATCAACTGAGTTATTTACAGTTTAAAAGGTGTAAAGAATGAATTCTAGACCTTATATATTGAAGGATAGTAAAGATGAAGAAATTGCAGGCTGCTTCTACACTGAGGAGTGACAGAAAAGCTCAGAACCGGATGTTTTTCTCATGTAGAGAGTCATAAGACGTCGTGGCAATTAAGCACTAGTCAAATGGCTTGCTTTTCCAGCTAAACAAAACAGCTGGACTGATGCCGACGATTTGTTACATAACAGGGGCGCATAGCCCGCAACCACCGCAGTAGCATCACATGTGTTCTAGGAGACGCATTAGAGGAGGTTGTGGTATTCTAGAGAAACTCCTTTGGAAGTACTGATCTCTGGGTATAGCTACTGTGGACCTGGGAAAAACTTCGGGAACGCTTGGCGCGAGGTGATGATGTGGTTAATCTGCTCGACGAAGCGTGTATGGAACATGAAATTGCACACGCTGCAAACAGAGATGTATCAAACCGTCACTTTGCAGATAGAATTTTTGCTGAAAAGGCTAAGACGATACGGAGAAGAAAGGATATTGGTATAGGGTCAACGCATCGCAGCATTTGCAGTTGATAAAACCATGCATGGAAAATTTAAGTTGGGTTTGGTTCAAATGGCTCTGAGCACTATGGGACTCAACTGCTGAGGTCATTAGTCCCCTAGAACTTAGAACTAGTTAAACCTAACTAACCTAAGGACATCACAAACATCCATGCCCGAGGCAGGATTCGAACCTGCGACCGTAGCGGTCTTGCGGTTCCAGACTGCAGCGCCTTTAACCGCACGGCCACTTCGGCCGACTGGGTTTAGGAGTGACGTATTTCAAGTGAGTTATGAATGCTGCACGTTGTGCACTAAACAAGAAGAAGAACAAGAAGGGCTGTTTGTAGAACTGTATCCTGACAGCGATGTATGCAGCTAAAAACGCACTGAAGCAGAAACATATGTGAAAAAGAAGAAGAAGAAGAAGAGGAGGAGGATCGGGTAAAGCACCTCGAGTTCTACCAATACCCAAGACATCTGGTGGTTTTATTCCATTTCTCATCCCAGCTCTCTCTGTGCTCTCGGCGGTAGGTCCCCTCGCTGGTGGTGCTGCAGCTATTGCCCAAATCGTCAAGAACGCGCAAAACTCCCAAGCACAGTTAGGAGAGGAAAGAAGACATAACTGCACGATGGAAACCACAGTGATCGGAAAAGGACTATACTTGAAACCGTACAGGAAAAGACTTGGTCTATTCATAAATAAAAAAGGCCCATTAGCGGTCCTCTCAGATCGACCACTCACAAATACTGATCTTCCTAAGTTTTTTAGAAACAGATTCAACATAACAAGATTCCGTGGTGTATTTATGCGGGATACATTACCGAAGATTATGTGGAAAACTGGTGACTGCGGCACTGTGAATTTAGGTGTTGATGGAGGCCCCGGCACCCATTGGGTATCATATGTTATGAAAAATGCGGATGCCGTCTACTATCTCGACTCATTTGGTGACCTGCAACCACCAGAAGAATTAGAACGATACTTCCCTCAAGGAAGACGTGTGTTCTACGATTAACGGCGCTATGAGGACTTTAATTCACACCTCTGTGGACGTCTGTGCATCATGTTTCTCTTGACGTTCACACAGAAGGAGAAGAAGAAGAAGGAGAAGAAGGAGAATGCTATATAAGGAGGAGCTTTAAACATTCCTTCATCAGTTGAGGTTCAGATGCAATGTTGTACACTTTGATGTTAAAGGAACGATGATCTATATTGCATGCTAATTACTTTCCACCAATTGATTTGAGCGTTGTTGAATGGACTATTGCATTGATTGGACTGGAGACATCCTCCAGTATCCCAAATATCACTGAGACTAACAACTAACGGGATCTGGACATTAATGGTGAGAAAGATATTGTGGAAATAGAACCGGGTGTATACAATATCGATGATTTAAACGAAGTCTTAAAACAATCTGGAAAAGGAATTGTACTACGTGCAAATATCAATACACTTAAATCTGAAATAAGGACCTTAAATGCAACGATTGATTTTAACCAGAAAGGTTTAATAGGGTACCTGATGGGTTTCACAAAAGGGCAGGTGTTGAAGAACGATCCAAGTAAACTTTCCAAGTCAGATCAGGCTGTGGACATACTTCCTATCAGCACGATCCAAGTCGAGTGCAACATTGCAACGAACTACTATCTCAACGATAGTCTGATTCGCACTATTTACGGATTCTACCCCTCAGATGCAACGGGGTATAAGAGTGTTGAGATCCCTGACAATGCAATATACCTTCCAGTGACAGCTCAGACATTGGACTATTTGGAGCTGAATATTGTGGACCGTAATAATCAACTTGACTTTCGTGGTAAGGAAATCATTGTACGATTACATCTATGGCGGGATGGGCGTACTTTATAATACAAGTGCAAGCAACCCACAGGACGCCACTTCGCTACAGAACAGCAAAGTGATAACATGTGCGAACTATGAGTTCCTTAAATCAGTTGGTCTCAAACAGTGCAATGACTTCCTCACTCAGTAAAACCACTCCAGTAGAGTATGATGAGAGAATTATATGTCAGGAATACTCCTCTCACAAACCTTACGCTTCAACCACATTTAACAAGAATGATGAAATCAGGATTGTTCAAATGTTCAAATGTGCATGATATCTTATGGGACTTAACTGCTAAGGTAATCAGTCCCCAAGCGTACACACTATTTAACCTAAAGTATCCTAAAGACAAACACACACACCCATGCCTGAGGGAGGACTCGAGCCTCCGCCGGGACCAGCCGCACAGTCCACGACTGCAGCGCCTTAGACCGCTTGGCTAATCCCGTGCGGCGGCAGGATTATCACCCAGCACCAAGACGCACTCACGCTTCCATGCAAGAGTTTCATATATCTAGAGGAGTCATTCAAGAAAACCGATGGGAGCAATACAGTGGGATACAAGCTTATAATTAAGGCCTTAGCATTTCTCTTCCAAGAGATACGCTATGAACTCAATCCATCTGAGATCTATCATACACGCAATGTCGGCATAACATCAGCCCTTAAAACGTACATCTCTGCATCACCCGAAGATTAGCATTGTCTAGAAAATGCGGGATGGTTCATAGACGATCCAGATGATAGAACAGTTTCAGAGTACAAGCGATTATGAACGCTAAACAGGAGCTAATTCTGGTACGGAGTGCGACAGACAATAACTCATACATTTAAGGAGCTCCAGAGAAGAATATGATCAAAATCAGGAAGGTAATTTGGAAAATGCCTCACATCAGTGTATCCGACGAGGAGAATTTGAAGGTTTTAAAAGTCCTGAATTCCAGTACATTTCTGTCATTGACACTTCGCTCGTTGGAGGTTTTCGACTACCTAGTGTTACCGACTGCGAGCAGGCAAATGTGGGTTATTAAAACATCTTTGCAGCTAGAGACACCTATATTCGTCATACTTGCGTTTCGGACTGATAGAAGAGCTAATACAGCAAATGATTTCACCGTGTTCGACAACTGCAAGTTAACTAATGCCAAAGTCTACCTCAATTCAGAATTCTACCTATGTGACAATTTCCATCTGCAGCTGAATCAGAATGCATACGGTATAGCTCATGACATGTATGCAAAGATTTGTGCTCTCACTTTTGCCGAAGGAGAGGGAGGAGGATGTCTACTCAGTCTATGTAAGTTCAAGGAGCTTTCACCGATCATTGTAATAGACTGCTCGAAACCGAATGAGATAATTAAGTCTGGACCTATAGATGTACGAACCGAATTTGAATCTTCGACATATATCCCAGAGCACACTGCTGCGTATGCTCTAGTTCTACATGGCCATGTGATCAAATACTGCCCGCTCACTGGTGTTGTGCAATGAGCTGTATAAATGGACAGATGCTGCACCATACCTAAAGCATTTCTCAATGATGTCTCAAGGTGTGAACGTCATAGTGGACACACAGGCTTTCTATTATGGTGAGCGTAGACAGTTCGTATTTATAGATGTTGCGTTTGTAGCACACACACGAGATGCTGGAATAATAGAGACATTCTCAGCAAACATTGCATCACCAATGTCTTTCAAGTATGTGAGGTGTGCTAAAACATGGATGAGTGCAAAATGATTAACACATTTGTACCATGGAATTCATTGGGGTTGTCCTTGCATACCCTATAAAGATGTGGTGACTGCACTTAAATTATTCGATCACACGGATACAATCGTCTGTGTGACCTACTTACCCCAGCCTTGTGTGCTGCCAATAATGGACTAGCGGTACCTGAGGTGTTAATAGATAGGCTTGAACATTCCCGAGCCCTAGCCTGCAGTGATTTCTCTGAAATAGTGTGTTAGAGGCGCTATATGTTGTAGATGTGCACGTGCAATGTAGATGCGACTGCAGAATTTTCACACAAATCTTTTAGCTAAATAAATTATGATTAGGCTTTTTTTTTTTAAATGACAATAGTGATGTACGGTAACTAACTGTTTTTCGCTTATTCAATTCAGTTCACTTCCTGAGTTACCAGTTTAGTTAGTGACGTGCAATATACACTCCTGGAAATGGAAAAAAGAACACATTGACACCGGTGTGTCAGACCCACCATACTTGCTCCGGACACTGCGAGAGGGCTGTACAAGCAATGATCACACGCACGGCACAGTGGACACACCAGGAACCGCGGTGTTGGCCGTCGAATGGCGCTAGCTGCGCAGCATTTGTGCACCGCCACCGTCAGTGTCAGCCAGTTTGCCGTGGCATACGGAGCTACATCGCAGTCTTTAACACTGGTAGCATGCCGCGACAGCGTGGACGTGAACCATATGTGCAGTTGACGGACTTTGAGCGAGGGCGTATAGTGGGCATGCGGGAGGCCGGGTGGACGTACCGCCGAATTGCTCAACACGTGGGGCGTGAGGTCTCCACAGTACATCGATGTTGTCGCCAGTGGTCGGCGGAAGGTGCACGTGCCCGTCGACCTGGGACCGGACCGCAGCGACGCACGGATGCACGCCAAGACCGTAGGATCCTACGCAGTGCCGTAGGGGACCGCACCGCCACTTCCCAGCAAATTAGGGACACTGTTGCTCCTGGGGTATCGGCGAGGACCATTCGCAACCGTCTCCATGAAGCTGGGCTACGGTCCCGCACACCGTTAGGCCGTCTTCCGCTCACGCCCCAACATCGTGCAGCCCGCCTCCAGTGGTGTCGCGACAGGCGTGAATGGAGGGACGAATGGAGACGTGTCGTCTTCAGCGATGAGAGTCGCTTCTGCCTTGGTGCCAATGATGGTCGTATGCGTGTTTGGCGCCGTGCAGGTGAGCGCCACAATCAGGACTGCATACGACCGAGGCACACAGGGCCAACACCCGGCATCAAGGTGTGGGAAGCGATCTCCTACACTGGCCGTACACCACTGGTGATCGTCGAGGGGACACTGAATAGTGCACGGTACATCCAAACCGTCATCGAACCCATCGTTCTACCATTCCTAGACCGGCAAGGGAACTTGCTGTTCCAACAGGACAATGCACGTCCGCATGTATCCCGTGCCACCCAACGTGCTCTAGAAGGTGTAAGTCAACTACCCTGGCCAGCAAGATCTCCGGATCTGTCCCCCATTGAGCATGTTTGGGACTGGATGAAGCGTCGTCTCACGCGGTCTGCACGTCCAGCACGAACGCTGGTCCAACTGAGGCGCCAGGTGGAAATGGCATGGCAAGCCGTTCCACAGGACTACATCCAGCATCTCTACGATCGTCTCCACGGGAGAATAGCAGCCTGCATTGCTGCGAAAGGTGGATATACACTGTACTAGTGCCGACATTGTGCATGCTCTGTTGCCTGTGTCTATGTGCCTGTGGTTCTGTCAGTGTGATCATGTGATGTATCTGACCCCAGGAATGTGTCAATAAAGTTTCCCCTTCCTGGGACAATGAATTCACGGTGTTCTTATTTCAATTTCCAGGAGTGTATATACTTCTGGAGGTACAGTGCAGTTCTTGATATGGTTCAACGCAGAGATACTTTTAACTTATTACTAGAATCCAACACATGTTGGAGGTTCCTCCAAAGGACTGTTTTTTTTCCTTATCGAGCCACACTTAAAACTAAGGCAGTGGTGTAGACTAACTTACTCGCTAAATACTATTACTATTGAAATTCCACCCGAACAGACTATATTTAATTGAGCTGCTCTGTGAATTAACGTTATCCTTCTTAAATAGATAGCTTTAAATATATTTTTAACAACACATTTTCCGTGAAATAATTAATTAGGTGGCTCCAACATAACGATACAAGGTCTATATACACTCCTGGAAATGGAAAAAAGAACACATTGACACCGGTGTGTCAGACCCACCATACTTGCTCCGGACACTGCGAGAGGGCTGTACAAGCAATGATCACACGCACGGCACAGCGGACACACGAGGAACCGCGGTGTTGGCCGTCGAATGGCGCTAGCTGCGCAGCATTTGTGCACCCCCGCCGTCAGTGTCAGCCAGTTTGCCGTGGCATACGGAGCTCCATCGCAGTCTTTAACACTGGTAGCATGCCGCGACAGCGTGGACGTGAACCGTATGTGCAGTTGACGGACTTTGAGCGAGGGCGTATAGTGGGCATGCGGGAGGCCGGGTGGACGTACCGCCGAATTGCTCAACACGTGGGGCGTGAGGTCTCCACAGTACATCGATGTTGTCGCCAGTGGTCGGCGGAAGGTGCACGTGCCCGTCGACCTGGGACCGGACCGCAGCGACGCACGGATGCACGCCAAGACCGTAGGATCCTACGCAGTGCCGTAGGGGACCGCACCGCCACTTCCCAGCAAATTAGGGACACTGTTCCTCCTGGGGTATCGGCGAGGACCATTCACAACCGTCTCCGCACACCGTTAGGCCGTCTTCCACTCACGCTCCAACATCGTGCAGCCCGCCTCCAGTGGTGTCGCGACAGGCGTGAATGGAGGGACGAATGGAGACGTGTCGTCTTCAGCGATGAGAGTCGCTTCTGCCTTGGTGCCAATGATAGTCGTATGCGTGTTTGGCGCGGTGCAGGTGAGCGCCACAATCAGGACTGCATACGCCCGAGGCACACAGGGCCAACACCCGGCATCATGGTGTGGGGAGCGATCTCCTACACTGGCCGTACACCACTGGTGATCGTCGAGGGGACACTGAATAGTGCACGGTACATCCAAACCGTCATCGAACCCATCGTTCTACCATTCCTAGACCGGGAAGGGAACTTGCTGTTCCAACAGGACAATGCACGTCCGCATGTATCCCGTGCCACCCAACGTGCTCTAGAAGGTGTAAGTCAACTACCCTGGCCAGCAAGATCTCCGGATCTGTCCCCCATTGAGCATGTTTGGGACTGGATGAAGGGTCGTCTCACGCGGTCTGCACGTCCAGCACGAACGCTGGTCCAACTGAGGCGCCAGGTGGAAATGGCATGGCAAGCCGTTCCACAGGACTACATCCAGCATCTCTACGGTCGTCTCCATGGGAGAATAGCAGCCTGCATTGCTGCGAAAGGTGGATATACACTGTACTAGTGCCGACATTGTGCATGCTCTGTTGCCTGTGTCTATGTGCCTGTGGTTCTGTCAGTGTGATCATGTGATGTATCTGACCCCAGGAATGTGTCAATAAAGTTTCCCCTTCCTGGGACAATGAATTCACGGTGTTCTTATTTCAATTTCCAGGAGTGTATATCTTAGAACTAGACGTTCCCCATGAAATACTTTAATAACAACATTTAAATGGATGGTTCCAACTTAAATGAGCAGCTCGTAATGTTTTTCAAGTGGGTGGCTGTAGACATTTTCCACCACAGACAGCTGAAATACTTTCACGGTAGTAACAATTAATTGGATGGCTCTAAAGCATCCAACCCAAACAGTCACACTAAAGAAAGTTATCTAGATTGAATTCCAACTGCTTTGACTGCAGGGCTAGCAGTAGGTGAAGCTTAAACACTATTTACGCACACACATGAATCACAAAAGAGAGACAATAATTAATTTTTTTTTTGCAGCGCATGGTGCTTATATGTAAGGAAATATTTTTTTGTATTTATTTCTAATTGTTTTTTCAGCACATGGTGCTTATGTAAACTAGATGTATTTACATACACATTCATTCATATTTTACACTCACACTCATGCACAAACTCCCACATCACACACAAACAATAATTACACTACGATAAAAGACCCATACTATTTCATACATAAGCCCCCCATCCCATTAACTCACTCATTCTCTCTATCTCTCAATCAGAGTCCCCCACCCCTACTTTTGCTTCAAGTAAATAGTGTGAGTAATGGAGGGTTTCTACCCCATCCTCAGAAATGACTCTTTGATTGTCATGAGGAGACAGTCTGACTTTAGACTGCAGTATAGTGCACACCACGTGATCTCATGACTGAATACTAGTTTGTCGAACCATATGTGGAGGAGCACCTTGAACGCTGCGACCGTTCAGGCACTGGAAATAGTTTTCCACCGTGAGGGCACGAGATACTGCACATTGAACACCCTCTGCCCGCCTCTGCGTTCACCCATCTGTTGTGCAATATGCATACATTGTGGACCTCAATCGCACAAACTCTACTATCGGTAAACCATTCGCCTTGTCTTTCATAAGACCAATAACCTTCTTGTTCTTAGGAACAGCACTGTAAGGGTTATCAGTCTCATAAGAAGACTTGTTGAATACTTTACCATGGTTTCTATCCAGTAGATAAAATTGTCAGTATCCATATACAGCAGCTTTGGTTCTATGATATGAGGTCTCGCAAAATCGTAGTGGAAGCGGTACATGTAGAATTTGGAAATATCCAATATGCACATCCTCAAATAAATAGGATTCATAAACTCTACCAAAACCTTCGACATCCTCACAGCAACAAAGTTTTCATTGAAAATGGTGGCATGCTTAAATTTGGACTGGCGGGAGATTTTCTCACGCCATAACGACCATCCCATGTGGTTCTAATCAAAATATCACGTTCATTTATTACATTATGCATAGTTTTTCACAAAATGCAATTATTCATTAATTTATAAAAATCTTTTTTCGAAATCATTAGTCGTGACCGCCCTCTTTTCGGTATTTAGTTCAATATACTCCTTCAACCAAGGGGATTGCTTGAAGGACATAGCCTGGGCGATTCTAACAAGCTTCATCCCTAAGCTGAGGCACTGCTGGAGATTACAATAATGAATAATATATATCTGCTTATCTCAAACTTTAGCCATCAGTTTACAGATGGTGCTTTCTTGTGGAATTTTTTGCTATGGGCATAATGGCAAGTCACTTGTCTTTCCATGCAAGTTATTGGGATATGTGAGGTCTGCCTCAGGCACATACCCTATATAAGAATCGGCAGCAAGACCCTTTATGTTTCTACCTAATCACTTCAATTCGTCTTCGGGCACCCATCGAAACCCACCAACCGGCAGTGGCTGCATCATGGTGTTCCCATATAAGTTGTTCACATCTAAGTACATAACGTAACTCGAATCAAGGGATGCATTAAACCCGACCCTCATCTGTGGGTTATTTGCTTTAGCATCCCTGTGGATGCACTGGCAATGTCCTCACAGATCCTGCCCTCAAAATATGGAAGCATTGCAGCATCAGTCAAAAGTTCGATCTGTGCCCTGTTTTTTTCAGCATAGCGTCCCAGGACAAACCAGGTGCCATGTAATAAAAGGCTGGGTTCAGAGAGTGTGTGGCCATACACACACTCGGGAGCTTTTCAGAAAAATCTGCAAGCAAACACACCCCTTTGTCTGTGTATAGACTTGCATATTCTCCCAAACTGGGGATGTTGAATTCCCTCCAGACATTCACAGTATGCCCATAATCTGCTGTAGTTATGGTATCGCCTTTGTGAGTACTGGTAAATGCAGAAATGTCAGGAAGCCTGGTTTTATCGAGTTTTGCCATACTATCGACTTACTCCAATGGGAAAACTCCTTTCCTAGTCGCAAGTTGGAACTTTTCCTCATCAGGCAATGCAGATCGAGTTATAAGCATATCATTCTGGGGTTTCAACGAGTTTCTGGAGTGAAGTCTGCATAAATCGTAAAGAGTCAAGGAGACGGAGCGTAATTTTTCGGGTCATTCGTTTTGAGAAAGAAATGTTCTCACCACTTTCAGGCAGGACACTGACCTGATCGTCCTTCATACCGAAAATAGCCAAGTGCTCAACCAGAAAATGAGCGTCATACTCTCTCAAACTACGAAAAAAGACAGGTATGTGCCATGGTAACTTATACTTCAAATTGCATGCATTATGAGCTACACTACGGAACTTTCCTGTAAGATGGCAATGATCTCTATGGGGAGTTTCCGCTTTTTTGTCTAACAGCAGCACACAAATATGACAACTAACTGCCTATTCATACAATTTACCACCTTCTCTTGATTTGGTCATGGGAGTGTTGGTGCTGTAGAGCTGATCAACATCCCATGCAAGTTTTTAAAGCTCATTGAAAAGCCAAACCGCTGGGTCATCCCCGACATAATACTCGTAGTCGTTCAGTTTAGGGTCATATCCACATACAACTTGGAATGCTGCCGCCTAGGGTACGTGATTTTGTATGAAGGTTGTATGTGAGGTTAAGAGGCTCTCTTCACATCGAGTAATAGGAGTCAGCAAGCATTTGAAGTCTGCATATACAACATACAGACATCACTGCTGGTGGTAAACATTTTGAAATTTAATGAAGCTGTTTTCTTCTGTGGACATAATAACACGTACCACGTCCTTGGAAGCACAATCTAATAGATGTATTGCTAATAAGTCGTTTGATGAAAAATAATTTATAGCTCTTAAACAAATATGCTTTCTAAACTGTTACTTAACCGGAAACAAATGAGGTGGGGTATGTCTTTGATCCAAATATAGAGGTAATTTTCACATTCAGAGAAGAGCGGCAAGTTTACATGCTGATTACGCTCAACTGCAAATTTTGAGAAACTGAGGGGTCCAACTACCGTACGCTTGTCCTGTTCATCTGATTTGTCATTATTCTTCTTCAGGCCATACACCTAAACCAATATTCCGGTATTCTGCACTTCAAATTTAGGTATGTCCTGAATATTGACTGGGAACTCGATAGCACTGAAGTTATAATATGTCTTAATATCACTCCTAAAATATTGCTATATTTCGACATTAATGCATGCATGTTTAGTAACTATATCGTTAGGCAGGTTGTATAACCGGACCATCTTTTTACTGGATCATGGATATGGATGTCAAGATGTGGTATATGGCTTAGTGCTTTAGCTGACCCTCTAACTTCCATCTCAGAAAACCTGGCCATAACAGCACTCAAGGTGGATTCATGATACCACTCAGCAATGGATGTGCTGTGAGAAATAATGCCATTATCACCCCATGTACAGTGCAGAGTTGTAGCCTCTGCATCACCAGGATGTTTAGGGGGGTGATTCAGCTCGCAGCGGATTACTGCGCTGCATTTATTGGCTTTAAATCTCGGATTGTCTAGGACTTTGAGGAATGTGGTCTCTAAGACAGGGAGGCAGACTTCTAAAAACCCAACAGGGTCGCTATACCTCACTCCTGTGTTCTCAATCCTTGTGAATGAGATACGCCCCTCAAAAGACCTAGCAACTGCTGAGTATTCTAGAGGGGTCATTATACTATTATTCTGATGTTCTTTACTATCAATCGGATGGGGGATTAATCAGTATTACTATTACTACTGCTGCAACTAAGGGGCCACCCTGTCGATGAAGAGGCTTGTGCGGGTGCATCAGCTGCAGGGAGGGGTATGCACCAAGGTACACATACTTCCCGCTGATGGCAGGGGCGAACTGTCTGAGGGGACAGAGGCAGTGATGGCCAGTGGGTACAACCGGGCTGTGGTGATGGTTCCTAGGATCTGGTGTTCCCATTACCGACCTAAGAGTTGGGACACAGATGCCCTTCTTCTTCTGTCAGTTGAGTTGTTCATGGACGCCAGAGGATTGGCGGCGGTGTGCTGGCAGGTCCTGCAGCCACACCTGCTGCCTCTCATGGAGCCGTGAGCGGCACTATAAGAGGCGCTTCATGTCTCTGCAGAGTGTGACCAATACCCTTCCCACAGCTGCTGCTCTAGATAGCCACTGTACTATATTGTTTCATACCCCTGTAACATAAAAAAACTTTAATAATGTAGATTCAAATAAATATATAATAACAATAAAGGATGGTAATTATTTTTTGTAATGGTAAAGTTCCAAAATATTCACCTTCTCCTCTCTTGCTCCATAGCTTGAGCAACTCAACAGCGCATTCACCCAGGTCTCCCACCCACTCTGGTATCTCCTCTGCCCCATCTAAAAGGGTCAGATGGTGGCGCCTTTCAGGTTCTTCCTCCAGAGCGGCAGCCTTGGTCTCAATATTTCACACCCTCGGCGACTCCCTCCCTATCCATAGAATCATCTAGAAAGAAAAGAAAAGAAATTGTCTTAGACAACTCAATGTAGGCACATAGAACACCACTATATATTACACCACATTATTTCATCTAACAACTACATTTTACAAATGTACTTACAGTCCCGCTGTGTTTCAGCCTTCTCAAACTGTAGCTGATGAGCCAGCTCCGCCAGCATGTGAGGGATGAATTCTACAGATAGAAAACACTGGCTATAATATCTGGTATGGAATAAAATTTCTATAGCACACAGACATTGAACACACACACGCACACAAACACTCACACACACACACATCTGTTAAAAGACGCAACTGTCTTTGGATTGTGGCCCAAACAGGTATTTGAACAGTGAAAACATTTGGCAGAAGGACACTGAACACATAACACAAACGCAATCCGTTAAAGGACACAACAGTCTGTGGACTGTGACCCAAAAGGATATTTGAAAACAGAAAAAGTACTTACCAGGTAATTGGTATTCATCTCCTCGGAGGCGCTTGCTACTGCTGCAGCTGCTGTCGCTGCTGCTGCAGATATGATTCATCTTCATGGAAGTACAAGCGATAGAACTCAGTGAAACTCGGAGGAACAAGCTGTAGAACTCGGAGAAACTCAGAAAATTACAGAAGCTGAATGAGTGGAGTTCGGTTGTGGCGGGACATATATAGCTTCTATGTCGTCGAATCACGTCACTTATGCAGTAGCCAATAGGATCGCTGCATTCTAGGGGTGAGGGGGGGGGGGGAGGCTTCAGGTGCTACGTCATGAATGAATGGTGATCGCGATCCTAATGGGAAAACCTCGAACTTCTCATTTGATCAATGAATCTCCAAGTTATCGAATATCATTAAAATTGTACTCGAACTTAGTACTTGGTTAATTCATACAGAATTTCTTTAATTGAATAAGATTTCCGCCGAGTTCGTAGTTAACACTGTCTCTCTGAATGTTACGTTCATTTTCTTTCTTACATAATATGGTGGTTTACGAACTGGTAGATGCTAAATAAGAAATGTGAACTACTTTCATCGCATGTGGCTTTCCCTGCAATCTGTTAATATATTGGGAGTGCCGGTGTCTCTCCTTCATTCGCAATAGGCGTTAAGAGCGCGCAAATATTCTTAGAACCGTTGTGTTCTGGATTCTATCGGGATATCGGAGCCGAATAACTACTGTCTTCGAGGGCGCTTACAGGCTTTATACTCGAGAGTGAGTGCAGTAAGCATTTCCCATCATGATAAATAGATGTAGTTTTCTGCTCCTTTGCAATACAAATTTGAATACATTAACAGAAATGAGGACTACTAGCATTTCAATATGGTGATGATTTCATTAGGTCTCCAAGCAAAGGGTTAAGGGTTCGAGTCCTGGTGACAAGGTGACAACGAGAATCAGGTTAGGTTAGGTTGGGGTAGTGTACTAAGTCGAGACCTCATGATGATTACACTGCTTCCCGTGATCTTGGATAATGGTACTTCCGTCATCAGCTGATGTCATGACCGCCATCTTGAATTACGTCATGGAACATATGGCAGCGCTCTCTGGTGGCTTTACTGCGTACTAAGCCCAGACCTTGTGGTGAACACACTGTTTCCCCCATCTTGGATAATGCTACTTGCATTATCAGCTGACATCATGACCACCATCTTGGATTACGTCATGAATGAGAGTGCCTCCAGTGGCAGTACTGTGTACTAGGTCAGTTGGAGTCTGGACCTCATGGTGAACACACTGTATGGCTGTACTGTATTAAAATGTTTAAATAAAGGCTGGTGCATGCAAAATAAAGACTTACATACAGTAGAGGTCGAGTCCTTCCCTGCCATTTCCTAGGAGAGGTGGTAGTGAGCTGACTTACGTTAGTGGAGGTAGCCCAAGTACCCTTTCTTTCCCACCATTTTTCTTCCATTAGTAGAGGCTTCATTATACTGATGGAATTTCAACTTCCTGCCATTTTCTGGGGGAGGGGATTAGATTGGTATAGGTAGGCGAGTTGACCTATCTTCCGGCCAAAATTCAAACTTCCCACCTAAAGCCGCGATATTGGATGACGTCATCAGATGACGAGACGGGCGCCATCTTTGATTATGTCATCACTGCCATCATGGATAAAGGTGCTTCGGGCCAGTGCCCCCCTTGCCCCAATACTCAGGATATGGTGTGACATTCTACATGACCTTCACTGTGCGCAAAATGTTGGGAGATAAGGTGTCTGTTTTCAAGATGTTCGTAGAATACATGGCCGGAACCATCGATTACCAAGCCTGTAAGCGTTGAGCTCTCTTAAGAAAATAGTGTAACCTGTGGCAGGTACAGCTATTTGGCTTTGATATAAAGAAGCTAAGTCTTCTAATAACTCTAGTAGTGACCCAAAAAACACATCCAAATCGCAGTCTGACTTCCGTGTGAGAAAAGAAAGTTAAATGAACAGCACATTCTACAGTAATTGTTCAAAGGAAAATTGTGAAGCCTACTATAAGCAACTGAATGGCAGGGAGCATAAAATGTCAATAACTGTCAGTGTCACTGATATGACTTAATATCGGCTGAATTACGTTGCACCTG
This sequence comes from Schistocerca serialis cubense, assembly GCF_023864345.2. NCBI lineage: Eukaryota > Metazoa > Arthropoda > Insecta > Orthoptera > Acrididae > Schistocerca > Schistocerca serialis. The sequence continues at coordinate 424,660,763 of NC_064641.1, forward strand.
GAGTGATTTAATTGTGCTTTGTTTGCTAAGTTGTGCTAAACATATATTCTGTTTGAGATAGCCTGTGAAACACTAATAAATACACTTTAGCATGATGAGCAACAGTGTCATTTCAACAAGAACCCCCTACATTGATAGGTGATACCGAATCCATTATAACGGGGATAGGTAACTTTCAAAGTACGATACAATATCTGATTTATTCAGTACTTAATGAAATTTTTCAGATGCAACAGAGAGCTATGACGAAGATAGCGTCTCAATACACAAGATCACGAAATGGAGGTGAACAAAATGTTGAGCCAGTTCTCACTCAAATACTCAGTAAATGAATCAGGACGGTTGAAATGAGAAATAGTAGTTGAATTTAATTTAAACATCTGGTTAAAAGTCGTATGCACATGGTGCGATATTACCGCTTGGCATCACAAACGCACGCCAGAATACAAGTGGAACATACCAGCTATTACGTGAAGTAAGCTCGATGCGAAACACAAAAAAAAAAAAAAAGGTTCAAATGGCTCTGAGCACTATGGGACTTAACTTCTAAGGTCATCAGTCCTCTAGAACTTAGAACTACTTTAACCTAACTAACCTAAAGACATCACACACATCCATGCCCGAGGCGGGATTCGAACCTGCTACCGTAGCGGTCGCGCGGTTCTAGACTTTAGCGCCTAGAACCGCTCGGCCACCCCGGCTGGCCGATGCGAAACACAAAGTAAATCATTAAACCAATTAAACAGAAGGTAAGACTGAAATTCCAACGTAATGTTTCGGATTGAGTGACAAAAGTTTGACTCCGTAAGTAGGTTCACACCAACTGACTTCACAAGGACACGAATCGTTTGCAAACACCATGCAGATGAACAGATGTGCACTTGCGCAGTTCATAGCGAGTTAAAGATTGCAATGAAAAACTGTCTGCACAGTTCTAACAGATCGTGAATGACTTAGTAGTATGACAGTACATATGAACATTCCCATTGAATGGTAGCAATAAAAATAATAATTTAAAAAGCTGCGTGCTCTTGGGAACCGAATTAAACACCATCCAGAAATCTCCTTGAAGCATTCACCACTAAATGTACTAGAAAAGCATGGAAAAAACCTAAGCGCTGATTGGCCAGTCTGTACGGGAACTCGTGACGAAAGGTTCCTTGGAGGTATAATAAGGGAAACTGTCTTGACGTGTCAGACCTGCAGACGACGTTTGCTATGCTAGTAGGCCCAAACATTAGCTTCTGGTGGAAGTGATTTCATATTAAATGCTGGCTTGCATCATTTACGGGTATACTAACCATTCTGATTATAGTCTCGATAGCAAGGGAATCATATTCCATTCGTATATCGACTCGTTCGAGCGATAATTTCTTTCACGCAGAATAGACGAATTTTGGTGGCGCTGTTTACTCTTATTGCAGAGCTTTCATTTGAGTCATTTGACTTTATATTTTTTTTATTAGTCAAACACTTAAATCTCTCGGGAGGAACGCTGAGACAAAGAAAGATTGGGACCCGATGAAGGGTACCAAAGCTTTTTCGCAGCATTTTAGGGATGAGGATATAGATCGAACATCAGTTTTTTTCGTCCTTATTAAGGTAACGCCTGGAAAAATACTAACAATATTCATAGAGTTTACACGGCTCTGACTAAACAAAATTGGCGTCTTACTAGAATGAAATATGTAGGGCAGTACAAGTGTTTCTCGATGAAAATTTTGAGGCACAGTTTATGGTGTTAGTTCTCACATTGACCTTATTAAAATTTGTTAGGAAGATCAGTTAATTGAATTTTAGTATATTAGTCCATATCTGGAATCAATGCTCTGACTATCTGTCTTACTTAGGTGCTTGAAACTCTAAGTACACATCAACAAAATGACTATCTAAGAATTAGACTACCAAGGTGGTAATCGCCGATAACGTCAAACTACTGTGAGAGATGTGGCCTGACCGAAACTACATCTAATGACAGGAATCGATCTATACTTTTGTAATAGCGAAGTAAGTTAAATAGTAACAACAGCAGAGCAAACGGGTTTTGAACAGACGTTCTACTAATACGAAACTAAAGTGAAATTATACATACATGCGGTCGCCAGCGTAATTTGGCAATGTGGTATCACGTTTTATGGCAAAGTAGGAATAACTTCACGTTAGAAAACTAACCTCAATAAATACCCTAACTAATCTCTTCTAACACAGTTACTCTCAGTATTGTAGAGAAACTCTATCACGGAAAAGATCATGCTATTAAAAAGTACTGACTACAACGAGCTTCAAAGATTTTGACATGAAGTTACTCTGTGACTACATAATTTGAAAACAACGTTGGGACAACATATGCAAAGGAAAAAACAATTACAAGTTTACAAAGCTGTTCTAAATGAAACAATACTGATGCCTTTTCCAAAATTTTACTTTCAGACAGCTATAAGCACTTTATATTTTTGTCATTGATTATTTTAATGGTTGCTTCTTATTTAAAGAAAAGTTTTCGTTATGAATACAGTTTAGTAAACTTGGAGGTGAAAAACTATGTGGAGTAAATCATTTACCACTCTACAGAAAATTAACCTTACTTCATACTCCACAAAGTTAATAAAACTGGAAAATGTTTTAATGCCTAAATCGTGTTTCACAAAAACAGCATACGCGGAATTAATTTACTTGAAAAGGACCTTATCTAGGAACGTTACTGCGGATAATCACGGGTGTGCACACGTAAGTTAGAAGTTGTTTTTCAATATGTAATACCTCGTTCATTGAATGTACAAGTTTATGTAACAGTTCTGCTGAAGGTGGTGGCAAATTACAATGGCTATAAAATTGGCGGTAAAGCAACCATGGTTCTTGATGTTAGCCACGACCTGATATAACTCTACTTGGCATCATAAATTTAACCAAACAGGGCCGATAATGAAGAAAGCGTTCAACAGTGTAAAATTTTAAGAAAGATGGGGGTAAGCTATAGGGAGAAACGGGTAGTACACAATAAGTACAAGAGCCAAGAGTGAATAACAAGAATGGGCGACCAAGAACAGAGCGTAAGGATTAAAAAGGGTGTAAGACAGGGATGTAGTCTTTCGCCCCTACTGTTCAATCTGTATATCGAAGAAGCAATAATGGAAATAAAAGAAAACTTCAGGAGTGGCAAGAAAATTCAAAGTGAAAGGATGTCGATGATACGATTCTCTGATGACATTGCTATACTAGCAAAAGAAGAACTACAAGATGTAATGAATGAAACGAACAGTTGTAAGGTACAGAATATGGATTGAGAGTAAATCGAAGAAAGACGAAAGTAATGAGAAGCAGCAGGCATGAGATCAGTGAGAAACTTAGCATCTGCATTGATGGTCACGAAGTAGATGACGCTAAGGAATCCTGCTACCTAGGCAGCAAAGCAACCAATGACGGGAGGAGCAAGGAGGACCTCAAAAGCCTACTAGCACTACCTAAAAGGCCATTTCTGGCCACGAAAAGTCTATTAGTATCAAACATATGCCATGGATTGAGGAAGAAATTTCCGAGAATGTACGTTTGGAACACAGGATTGTATTGATGTGATACATGGAATGTAGGAACATCAGAACAAAAGAGAAACGAAGCATTTGAGACGTGGTGCTACAGACTAATGTAAAAAATTAGATCGACTGATAAATTAAGGAATGAGGAGGTTCTGCGCAGAATCGGAGAGGGAAGGAATATGTGGAAAACGGTGACAAGGAGAAGAGACAAGATCAAAGGACATCTTTTAAGACATCAGGGAATAACTTCCATTGTACTACAGGTAGCTGTATTGGGCAAAACCTGTAAAGGAAGACAGAGATTGGAATACATACAGCAAGTAATTGAGGATGTATGTTGCAAGTGTTCCTCTGAGAGGAAGATGTTGGAACAGCAAAGGAAATCGTGACAGGCCGCATCAAATCAGTCAGAAGACTGATGACTCAAAAATAAAAAAATAGGAAAAATAAAATGGATGTCGTTGACTATTACGATTGCTGAGTCATAAAAAAGTCTACTTGTTACTATTTCGCCTTTCTTTTTCATTAGTTTCATTATTTTAGATACTGTAGACGTGCTGGTCTTCAATATTTTCACGTTCTGGCTTTTTCCAATAGTCTACCGATCTCAGTGAGTTCATATACTTCTATGGAATTCAGACCTTCTATTGGAACTCGTATCTCAGATAATGCTGAAATGATACTTTCGGTTTCCCTAGGTCATCTGTTCTCCGAATAGTGTGCTTTCTTATCAGTTTCCATCGTTCATGTTTGGGGTCAAATATGGCGGTCGCTCGAACTAGCCTATGGTAGCTTCCGTGGCCGATACTGTCGAGTACAGACATTTCTTTGCAGTTCTGTTTTTTGTTGGTGTGAATGAAGTCTATTTCAATTTTTAGTTTTACCATCACTGCTATTCCATGTCCATTTATGTTGAATTGGCTTTTCAAAGAACGTATTCATGCAACAACTCAAAGGCATTTTACCATTGTGTTATGCCCCAGATAGTATACCGTTCGACACTAAAAATTCGTCCAAATTCTACCTTGGCAGCTCCGGAAGACGAATGTGCTGTGGCAATGACCAGTGACTGCCGGCTAAGAGGAAACGCAGAGCGAGATGCGGCAAACACTGAAGCTATTGCAGCCTGGGAGAACGACCAGGCACCCAAGCACGCAAGTGAAGCTGAGTGATACCATAACACTAGTGATGATTCAGAGTGTCCTAAAGAGGGATTGGCAAAACTCAACGTCAAATATTCAGGTGTTGGGACAGCAGAAAAGAGTCACTGAAACGTGAAGCTGTAGAAGTCACTAGAAAATCTGATAGCGGTAGAAAATCACGGCACTTACTGACGTAGCCAACTCCAGCGCTGCAGACCGCATGGAAGGCACTTCACGAATGCCTTACTGATGAGTGCTGGCTGCCGAGTCCCCAATACATAGTCTCAGCCCTCGTATCAGTTTGAGCCATCCAATTGGAGGGAGGCTGCTAAGAAGGTCAATCCTTGGTATGCTTGGCTGTCTTCGATAGGATACGCAACATGAGACTGGCTGGGAGGACGCCAGTTGCACCGTATTTTCGAATTTTGTAATCATTTTCTCCATAACTTCAGCAGACATCGAACCGATGGCTTTTTTCATAGTCTTCAGTGTCCGGAACTTCTGCGGGGTTACTGGCACACAGTCACCGTTCTTGTAAAAGAGCTTTACTAGTAGCCCTCGATCTTTCATGGAGATGGAGACAGTCATTCTGGGCGCCTCGGACGCAAACTGAGGAAAGGTCGTGTGCTGCGCCTCTAGTGGTATGCATGTTCTAACGCTTACAGCGCCACCTATTGGTCGAATTCTCGTTCTTTTTCCAGAACATTTCTCCATGCATTAATAATATTCTGTTCGAATATGACGTTATTGTTAGCAGTGGTTCTCTTTCTACAGCATTCTGAAACTGGAACGTTGTTATACACATCCTGCAACGTGTTTTTACTTCACGCACGAGCACCCTTTTATGAGAATTGCTGCGCCTACAGTTCCATGTCGCTGTGTTCGTCAGATGCCGTACGCAAGGAGAATGGCCTTATCGCAGTGGCCCTTAAGATGCACTTTCCACGCACATGGCTCTTGGTCATTTCTTTTTTACAGCACTCAGAAGGGTCCCCAGAATTGCCACAGGTGTGGCCGTAAATGGACGCCGTCCTGAATAATTCGAGCAGTCCGATACCATATGCAGGTCCCTGCACGTACCACAGAGAACTGTAGCCATCCGTGAGCACAGAATATCGTAAAAGCTAACGTGTCGAGCATTAGCTGTTATCTTCCAGTGCTAAGTTCTCTTTGCGGAATGGATGAACGTTAATAGACAATGACTTCATTTTGAATATAGCAACTACAATAAGTGGCTCAAATGGCTCTGAGCACTATGGAACTTAACATCTGAGGTCATCAGTCCCCTAGAACTTAGAACTGCTTAAAGTTAACTAACCTAAGGACATCACACACATCCATGCCCGAGGCAGGATTCGAACCTGCGACCGTAGCGGTCGCGCGGTTCCAGACTGTAGCGCCTAGAGCCGCTCGGCCACTACGGTCGGCTACAATAAGTCTTCCGACAGCGTGGAGTAGTGCTGCCTATTGGATTTTAGTCACATGAGTGACCTTCTTAGTAACACGGCCTGTCCTGAGGCGATGAATGATGAGGTTCAATCTAGGAAGGCTGTTTAAAAGTTAGAAGCTAGGCAGCCCTATGCTTGTCAGCAGGGTGCATGAAACTGTGTGTTTCCTGCAGCTGTGCTCTTTCTATTAGTTTTGACTGAGCGCACCAAATAAAGTAGTTTCTTACCTAAAATGTCTACATTCACATTTTAACGATACAAATGTTGAAGCCAAGTCAGCTCTAACAACCAGCTCCTGAAATAAAAAGATATACCTCCTCATAGAAAGTACTGATAAAAGAAGAATGGCAAATAAAGTCTTTACACGGTAACGATGCTAAGGTCCCAGTGGGGATGTATATGAAAGGGGGGTGTTTAATAAAGTCTACTTTTGAATACTGGGACGAAGTCAAACGTCTTTTCTTATTAACACTGCTCTGAAAAAGACACGTTCATCGTTCACCTTCTTCACTTCACAAAATTTATTATTGGTCAATAAAATGGTAATGACATGCCTAACAAATAAGTTCAATGCATTAAGATAAGCACTTAGTGGAATTTGTCATGGTATAATTACTCTTGGGGTTAATTTTTATGTGCTATTTAATTTCCTCTTTCAGGATATACATATCCAGGTTTTCGTCGAGGAAGTGGAGTTAACATATGAAACCAGACCGTGACTGAAAACTTGTAGTATTATCAAGAACAGAAATTTATGATGACAAAGAATCACACTTCATCTGATGAAGACTGGAAATTGCCACCGATGTTCACAAAGAGGACCATAAAATTTTATTCCATGTTAATAAGACTCATTAGGTATAATAATCCAATTACAAATCTTCTCACACTGTCAAATATTGCTCATTAGAAGAGATAAATTTATCTTCTTTCTTTCATTTTTCTTTCTTTTTACGCTCTACAAATGTCGTTGATGCTTTACAAATATTTTTGTTTAGTTTTGTACGTTGAAATGTAACTGTTTTCTGCCTTACTTACATTGCCACATGAATCTAATTTACCTAAGTACCCAAATTTAAGTTTATGTTTAGTCTTCTTTGCAACGTTTCTGTGAAAGCCGTCTTGTGAAACTAAATGTAATTTGCGGCATTGTTGTATAAACTGCGACGCGGGAGCGATACCGACAGTAGCAGTCGAACACTGGCGGTCGTGTCGTGGCGAGGAAGCGCGTGTGTTGTGTAATCGTGCTAGACAGGAACACAGTAAAATTTATGGCCTCGTTCTTGTTTTTCTGCGAGGCCTTTAACTGTATTTCAACGTGGCCGTATGAAGCCAAATGTCAGTGAGTGTGAATACTGTGATCTTCGTGGAGTGCTATAAAAACAGTGACAGTGCTACACGAGCATGGACAGTTGCTAAAATCGAACCGACTGCATGTAACTGAGTTGCATAAATAATGTACATTATTGTCTTGTTTGCAGCTTAATGAACTGCCGCGCGTGTTAAAACTTTAACACGCGTCGTCGAGACTTTCAAACTGCTAATGACGTGTTGTTGCCTAGTGTTTCCGCCAGAACTGTAAATTCGCTGATGGTGCTTGCTCAAAGCGGATGGGCTGTCATTTCGCGACCGGTGAGTTAAAGTGAATGGTAAAACGATTTCAAACTGTATACGGTACAATGATAACAGAATGAGTGTGTAAATAATGTTGTAATCGCACACACTAGAACTTGGGTTTTTACAGCAATGATCACCGACGTAAATGAAATGATCGTTTGGCATTGTTGGCCGGGAGGCCCCGTGCGGGGGAGTTCGGCCGCCGTATTGCAAGTCCTTTTAGTTGACTCCACTTCGGCGAATTGCGGGTCAATGATGATGAAAAAGATGATGAAGGATTCACAACAACACCCAGTACCCTGCCGGGAATCGAACTCGGTCCCCTTGCGTGGTAGGTGGAAAGGCTGCCGCTACGCTACGGAGGCGGTCACCGACGTATAATCAATAGAACGATACGGAGGATAACATTAAAGCCTCGAGAATCCTGCTATAAGCAAGAGGACGTATCTGCTATATTTTCACAGCTGATGGAGCTATTTTAAAAACACCGCCAGCACCAACAAACCACCGTCGACGTCACAACGCACAGACCACCTAAAGATAAGTTGCAGTACGTAGCGTAGCGTTTTCGCCTTACAAAGAGTCAAAACATTTTAGATAGTTTCAATTGTAATTTTTGTTTCTTTCGTAACGAACTTTTCTCAGTATTTAATTTCATTAAAAGAAATGTAATTTCTACAAAGAGTTTCTCTATGTTGACATTGTTAACCCACGATTAAGAGTAATCATTGCTAATTACTATCAGCATCTTTCTCTTTTGTTTTACTGTGGCTGTAATTGCAAATTATTTTACGAATCTTTTGGTTGGGTGTATTTGCTTATGTTGTGATTCGTGGTGTTCCGTATAGGATGTGAGGCCGCCATTAGATTCCGTGCGCCGACCAATTATAGCAACGCTGCTCATTCGCTTTTGCTGCAAGATACGCCATCGGCGAAAACTTTGAATTTGACCGGTATCAGCTAAGTATACTGTGAACAAGAGAGAGTTCGTTTGGCCGTTCATTTATAATTCAATGAAATTACAGCCCGTTTCATCATTATTTACAAAAATGTTTGCCGAATATTTATTGTTTTGTGTCATTTTGCAGGTTGTAGCCAAACATTTTAAGTGGTTACTTTGTTTAACTTTGAAAGCAAGTCGTGTTCTTTTGAACTTAAATAATCAAAACTCATGGCCAAAGTAATCCAGAGTAAATCTCTTGGAATCAATTTCATCACATATAGCTACATTTATTGACGGTATTGATTCGCATTCTTCATATATTACGCAAAGCATATCCCCGAGAACCATTTTCTTCACAACGTGAAATTAAAGAGAAAGAGGGATAGAGATGGTAAGATGAAGATAAACTGGTTTACATGCACATATTTACGAAAACAAACACACGGGGATGCCAAGGATTGTATTTATTCCTATAACCCATTACAAGCAAGATCATCAAAGAGTAAGCAGAGAGAATCAGACTAGCTTTAGGATCAAGTTTTGTGTAGCAGAACACAATCAATTTCATAAATAGAATTCGCTGCTATTGCAGATAGTAATACCACAGGCAATTTTTCACATTACAGGATCAGATGCAGTATTAACAGATTGGGATCTGCGCCTGAAGACTAAGTTCAAAGCCATCAAACTATCGTAGTTCGCCTGAGTTCGTGTACTGGGTATGGAGGATCGCTGAAGGCAATTTCTCTACCCATTCAATTAGTTCAGAATACATTTAGTTTGATTTCGACATCACGTGGTGATCAGACCAAAGATAGAAGTTTCAACATATCAGCTACATGGTTAAAATAATGATAAACTCGTTAAAATGATCACCCTTTAACTTCTACACAAAATACGGGATCATGCAAGTCGAATCCCAAAAAGTTTATGGCCCACGTGCTTGCTTCTCGAAATGAACGTGCCAAGTCGCTTTCACTAAGCGAAAACAAACAAGAAAAATCAAAAGTAGCTAATTACATATCATTTTGTACAATAGAGCTCTACTCTAAGGGATGAATTAAGCGTCATTATGACCGAAATCACTCATTCAAATACCTGAGTCCAGAATCCAGCGGCAGAGCAAAACTGGATGGACTATATACTTACGCGCCCAGAAACAGGTGTCTTTTTACACTTAGCACACAAACAGAATTAAGGATTTCTCAATTTGGAATAAAACGTACTTGTGTGAAAATCTTTTCTCTTTTGAAGCTATGTTACTTGTGGAATTTTTACCGTATATTAGCAACAGTGTTTCACCACGTATATTAATTCTGTTGACATGGGGGCTAGAAATACTTTTATCTCTGTCATCACTGCAATACAATCTTTTGTCTCTTAACAGGAATTTTTCAGACTGAATCTATGTTCTCACTTTCATCCCTTTCATAGTACTTCATCTGCACTAATACTCACACACTTCTATAAAAGACTTCACTACATTCCATGAACACGAACCAGAACATGGATCGTTTTGTATTTTCTCATTATTTATCAACATTAGAGACATTTATTCATCGTTCCTCTCTGCCATAATTTCGTCATTGGGCAAGAGTCATCCCTTTGCTCTTTATACGTGACCATCATATAAAAGACAGGTGCTATCGAATAAATGCCAATCCAGTATTCATTTCAAGATATCCGAAGCTCTCACTTGCTCCAAAATCCGACACGCTCTAATCAGGCATGAAAATTAAAATTGCAGCTACTGGCCATTCTAATCTCAGTCATTATCACTATACAAATATTTCTTGTCGGCATTCCTCCCTGTCATTCCTGAGACCATCCTTTGTCTTTAAATAAAGTATAACTCGTTTCTTACTATGGACACAGAAAGCATACACTGACTGACTTGTGCTGGTACATCTCACGACCCGAATTCACTATTGTGTAACTGTTCAACTTTTCTATGTGAAAGGGAATAACTTTTGATGACTGTGTTTGCTGCTATTAGTACTGTAGTTAGGCTGGTTCTGGACCACTCTGCATTGTTGACATACGTCTGATGATGTCCTCGATAATATCATCGTGCACTCTTGCCAGATATTCCCAATCTTCCCACCTCCCTCTGACCTCTGATATAGATTTACTGCCCTGTATATGAAAAGGCAGCAAATTCGTTCATTGGAGGAAAATAAAGAATCGAGTGTTTCCCCTCCACATCTCTGACGTCATTTCGGAAGTAAGCAACCTATCCTAAGTGTAAACTGGAGGGAAATTGAGAAATCATACACAGGCAATTGTCCTATTGACTGAACATTCAAGCGGGCAGGCACTAGGGTAGTGGGACAACCTGCAAAGCTGACACATCGCTTGTACTAAGTATATAAACTAAGATGGCTGAACTGGGATACTGGAGCACCCGGCATAGTTGTCGTCTAATAAACAGTGCAGAAACCTGAGTTTAAAGTGGCAGGAAATTAAAATAAACGTTAGTTTACACCCATCCTGTGATAACACAGTTCCAGCAAATTCCATCAGATCTCTTGTGCTGCTTAAACAAATTCCAACCTACGATTGTAGCCGATTACGATTTTTCATCACCTCAGTTAACCTAACGAAAAATACACTTCCCATTTTTAAAATAGCAGAAAAATGGCTTGTTGTGGGGTGTCATATGATATATTTAATACATCACATTTGTATGCTGTGGAACGTACGCCAGTGATCTATAGAGAAGGGAAGCTATCAATGAGATCACGCAAATCTGAGCAAAACAATGTCACGTAACGTAAACGTCTTACTGAAGGAATGTTTCTATTAGTGGCCCAATTAAGTATGATGCCACAGAAACTTCACCACACAAGGGTATATTAATGAACTGGCTTTTCTATACCACGAAATAAACAAGTGGTCACTCAACAATTTAGTGTATTACCATAAAGCAACGAACGAATTAATTACCGACCTAAACAAGTACGTGAACATCTAATAAGTGAACAAAAGTATTATAATCAGGAAATCTAGCATTGGAACAGGTAGATGTAAGCATGAAAACATGATGATGGAGCTATATCAAAAATGGTTCAAATGGCTCTGAGCACTATGGGAAATAACATCTGTGGTCAGTAGTCCCCTAGAACATAGAACTACTTAAACCTAACTAACCTAAGGACATCACACACATCCTTGCCCGATGCAGGATTCGAACCTGCGACCGAAGCGGTCACGCGGTTCCAGACTGAAGCGCCTAGAACCGCACGGCCACACCGGCCGGCTGATGGAACTATATCATGGATACGGCTAATGAGTGTAAGAATTGTTTGTGGTTTAATGAAAGAACCAAGAAAACCAAGTACGAACACCAGTAGAATTGCTAGGTGCGTGATGGAAGTAACGAGCTGCATGAAAACGTTAAAGTTGTGCAACCAAATCCTGAAATATAGCTTTTAAGTAGTTGCTTTCTGCAAAGGTAAAATGTTTTACAACTAAAACAGGAACAAGCAATTCCAAGGTAGTGTCTGCATAGAGGGCACTAATAAAATCTAACGTCTGCAACCCTAGGAAAAAAATACCACTGTGGTAGGAGTCTATTTCATCTGCGGAACACCTAAAGATTAGATTTCTAGGAAAGATCACCTAAAGATTAGTTTGATGGCTTCTTTCTCCCAATAGACTTGGACATATTGATCACTACTGAACAAAGATCTTGTTTATAACCATCATGAAGTGGTTGTAGCGCTTGAATCCTGTACGGTCTGAAACACGAAAGCTGCACACGAGGAACAACTAACTTTCGGCTGGCACGCCTTGTAGACTTAGGTGAACTACGTGACACAGTCTGCTGAATGCGCTTCACCTCTCGAATGATCACAGTGTATGACCTCTGGATTTTCTCTTAAATTATTTATCACTGTATTGAAACTATTGGTGCATCAACAAATAGTTTTAGCTGTAGGAGATGCCGTTCAATACACTATTCGAAAACACACAGAGGTTCTGTAACTGAATTGAACCTCTTGAGACGGAAACGCTAATAGCTGTTGTTGCTGCAAACTTATCTTCTCCACATAAGAGTTGCATTTCTAATTCCTCTATTTCGTGTGTATTGTAGGCGCACAAAATTTCAATTGAAGAATGTTGATTGGACCAGTGTGCACTTTCCTTGGGTTTCCATTAGTCTACTGTCAGCTCCAGCAGGTAGACTAGTTAAGTTCCCTGGGCATGAGAACTCTGTGCGAGCACAGCAGAGTCAAAGTCAGTTTTGTGTTACATTGTTACAATGTCATGTTAACATGGATGATAAATAGTGAGACGTTTTTAAAAAGAGCTTGAGGAAAAGTATATAACCAAATACCGAATACGAGGTGGTATTTATAAAAGACTTAGTTCTGTTCACATCTCTGTAATGAACGAAGTTACAAGAAATGATTGCTAGTTTATGTCTCTATGGTACTAAAACAACATTTGCTTGACACATTACTTTTTAAATTTTTTTCTGGTCAAAATCTTATTTAGGATGGAAAACATAAATGGGACACACTGTGTATGAGAGATGTTTCATGTCTCTGACATGTAGACAGAACAAAAAATACCAAGACTTCAAGTGTAAAGACCAATCTTATCTAAAATTCTCTTCCGGTAGAGTCATCTTTTCTGCTAACAATCAAAAATTAAGTACGTACTAGTAATTTTTTTTCTTCAAGCGGAAAATTAATACTTAGTTACTACGTTTGTACGTCCAGACCACAAGACTCAAACTATTTGGATTATATGTTAGTAACACTTATTTCTGTTACACAGCACAGTTTTTGAAGTCAACAGAACAGACATCGTTGAAACGAAACTACGTTCCATTTGTGAGTATCGATCACATTTCGTGCGTCTTCATGACTCAGCCACTTACTGAAAGCATATGCGGCTCATCATGAAGGAGTTATACCAGCCTCCACTAGTGGTTGTGCAAGCTAATATTTGGCAGAACAAAACAAAGACCTTACAGTATTAGTCTACTACCCTGCCCAGATTCACCGAACTCAATCTTCAGCAGGTGTAAGAAATAGTGCAGACGATGATTCAGGTCTTCCGAATTGATGTACAATCACAACAATGATACACTTGCTGTTCTTCTAGCTGTTGTTTGCACTACAAATGGTAGATACTTTGAGAAGTTTTAATAATGCAATTTGACAATAATTTCTGTGTTAAATGATGCTAACAGGATGAATGACATAACGTTTGTTCGATACACCAGTTAACGCTGTGGGAATGCGTGGAAGAAATTGGCCACGTGCACAGGTAACAACCCTTTTTCGGATGTCAGTCTGTATTTTGTCATGTTTTATTTTTGAAAGAATCCTGCCACATGCTGGTGATTCAGTCATATAGTGGCCGGAACTGTGGTGCGCTGGATAAACTTGAAATACACACATTATGTAAAAATTAATTAACTCGTTACTAAATATATCTAATTTAATGCTCCACTTGAAATTAAATGCAAAAATATGATGAGGTGCGTCAGTTTCAGGAAAGAAATACAAACACAAAGTGATTACTTTTATTTCCTATCATTTACTGAATTTAGTCAGCGGATGAACTTTATTTTAGGTATTTGCATCACAGTACCAAAATGTGCTCCCACGACCGACTGCGGCGAGGTTACATCGGTCCTGAGGAGTTTGACACCTGGAATGTTCCCTCTTTCGGTTCGTCAATCACTTCTATCATTCGTACATTCTGCTGTTGTGGCTGGAATTTGAGTGGTTATTCGTACTATTATCGTGATCGTTATGTTTCCACGTCCCTTGATTATTAGTGGCTTATTTCCTTTCTTTCATGGACTATTACAATCAGATGCTCTATTTTTCAAATAGGCGTTTCACTGAATCATCTGTGACATACTGTTTTGCATGCCCTTGAGTCAGGTTTTGTGAATCGAGTGTAACCATAAATAAGTCAAGATCTGTGCTGGAACGTGGCATAACTTTTCTCTAGTCTATATTAGCAATTTACCTTTTAGAATTCTTAGAGAGTCCCTTGCCGACATCGATTGGTCCCGGTAAAATGTCTTGTTCAAATATTTTTTTCAAAATACCTACGTGGGTTTCCCTGATGTGGGTTCTATAAATCCGTATTGTTAACTTGTTTACGAAGACACTCTTGGGCTGACTTCGACCAAAATTGACCTAAAAATGCCTTTTGAAATTCCGTAAACGATTCGCAATCATCCGCTGTCTCCATTCCCCAGAGAACGGCGTCTCCCGTTATGAAAGAAACGACAGACAGTACCTTTTGGCATTCACTCCACGGATTGGGTAGTACATTCCGAAAACTTTTAGTAAAAATGACAGAATGTGTTGTCTTTTTCTCTTCAGAAACGTTTGGAATTGGCTGCCCTTCAATAACGTCTCTTCATGTTTTAAATGAGCCAATGTTGATACCGCGGCAGGTGTCTGCGGTGGAACGACAATATGATTTTCACAGCACGAGCTGTGAGCCACAGATGGGCTATTACACTAGACTCTTGCTAAACCGGCCATTCCTCGCACGTATGGGTGCTGGATTAGTGGAGGTGCCGGATTGTTGAGAGTGTCTAAAATTAAGCATAAACACATAGGGATTATACTTTATCAAATCAAAAGATACATTTATTTTTACAGAAAACTTAGTCCTTGAGTGTGTATACGTATTCGAGTATCACTTGACATTAGCTATGAAACATTTCCCAAAGTTTTGGTTGTCACCATGATGACACGCGACGGTAGTATGGTTTATCACTCAACGGCTTTACAAGCATTACGTGGGTCCTGCCATGTTTCTGATTGTTGCATAATGTACTCCAGGAAGACGTCTCCAGTTTCAGCACCAGCAGTTTGAGATATCATCATGTTCTCTCCTCCAATGTCCTCTTCCTCATCAGTTTCATAGTAACTTTCCTGTGAGCTTATGATTACCCTTTTTCTGCTGAAATTTGGTCATAAATAGCTGCTCGTCCAACACTGTTGCCAGAAACAATGGTTTTCTGCGAAGAACCTAAGTTCAGTTTACATCTAATTTCGAATTTCTGCTTGAGATCTAGCACAATGTGTTTCCCTTTAGAAGCCACGATAATGATCCATAAGGAAAGGCACAATTTCAAAGTGTACAGGAATGTTGAACATTATAATTAACTAACGACACTATTGCAGACGAAATTTCGTTATTGTAGATGTCATTTGAGGTTGAACAACTAGAAGCGGGATTACTGAGAGGCCGGACTACTGAGGGCCGTATAAGCAAGAGTTTAGTGTACCAACATTCCCATACTGCATGTTTAGAACTGCCTGTTACCGTATTGACGGGTGTTACAAGGGCTAACTTTTTGTACCGTACTGCCGCATACATTTACGTTATACTCAGTCCCCGTCCTCTCCGTTTGCAAATCACACATGTTACGTGGGAGACAATCGCAATGCTCCTTTTCCTCATTTGATCAATGAATACTTAAACGCTCTGTCTGTACTTTCTGTTCGAAGTTAGCAGTTAAATCGTCTACCGTCTTTACTACGCTCTTACCATTCTTTTCTAAGCATACCTGAGCTTCGCTCGAACTCCCAAGTTTAGCGTCAAGTGCGTTCACTTCTCTCCCCTCCTCCCCCCCCCCCCCTCTCCACGTGTCAAATAATTTATTTAATTCCTCTCCAAAGCGTCAGTCTCTCTCTTTCCCTTCACTTTCCTCTTCAAGTAAATGCTCCTTTTCTGCGCGTTGCTTCTCCAAAATTAGATCTTTCTCTTCATGTTCCCTTTCGCTGTGGTTAATAGTTTCCTTTACTGATTCTAATAACAGTCTATCTCTATCTTCTCTTATCCGTCTCTCTCTTTCTCAACAAGTTTAGCAAAGAGAAAGGTAAAAATCATTCCGACTGCTGGTATTGACATAGCATTTATATTTGGTGCTGTAACTAATTTACTTTCCGTTGAAGTACCTGACTGGCTGCTAGTTTGCTGTATACTTATAGCAGAGCCCATACTTTTATGTGCCGAATCAAATTCTGAAACCTGCACATTACGATCTACATCTGCCCTGCCTGGCTGCAAGTCATGGATCTCACAACCAACTTCATCACTTTCATGAAACGGTATCTCGCGAAATTACTTGTATCCTCAACATCTCTTACTACGTCTCTTTCCACACGTCCACTTTCTTAGGTCGTCCCTTACTAATTGCTTAACAAGCAGAAATTTAGCAGCACACCCTCGTGTCCTTACCTTGACAGTTACCAGACAGGTTTGCAATTTAAAGGTCCTGTTCAGTTCTCAGATTTCTTCTACGTACACCTCTCTTTTATGCAGCAATGTACATGTACTCGCTCGTCGTTACTGGTTGTTAAGTACATGAAAGAAAAATAGAATACACATTTGTCTTTAATACAAATATTTTATTGTGTGCCTTATGTTGGCGAGAGAGATGTGGTGTGTACCGTGTCGTGTCGCGTAGAATGTGTGTCTGTATGAATCGTCTTATTGTATTCATGCATTATAAAGACATACACACGCTGTAAAGTGTGTCGTATGAATCTGATAAAGCTTGTTTGTGTACATTAAATCTTTGAACGTGGGCATAGTTTAATATCGTTTGCGTAATACGTTACAAGAAACTTTCAAAATACACTCTGAAACCAATCTGCGAGGACCTTGAATGAATTAAAGTGCTAGTAGTTTTCTTTACCTCTCAAAAATCCCTTAAATGGAAGCAACATGCACAGACGTAACAGCAGTTCTTTTTGGTGGTATGATTTTATTACTTGTTCATGTGCTTTATCAGAAAATACATCTCACCTACAAGCACAAATTAGAACCACGACATATTAAACTGTCTTTGGTGAACCACGATGTATTAAACTGTCTTTGGAGGGGAGAGCTATAAGATCCGGCTAATAAGCTCTCAGGGCTATCTTTTTATAAAATACCAAATATAGTTCTGTTATAAAATATCCAGGTATCATGGGTTACGTCGTAGCATGAACAGCTGTATATACCACCTCGTATTATTTGAAACTTCTCTCGATATATACTTTTTTTTAATTGATAAAACACCGTCTTTGCCACAGATTCCATCAGCACACATAGGCACGATGTTTTCATGTAAAATTCCTTGACGTTAAGCAAAATACTTATCCACTCTGAAGGAGTATTATTAGTATTTATTAAACAAGCCTAAGATGAATATTATTAATCAGTTCAGAAATATAGTGAAATAACGTTATTGCCCTAAAGATGGCCGACAACAATATGAATAGCATCTGCGCCTCTCGCGTGTTATTATTCACAGACACTTCTTAAAGCATAGGCTTGTGGGGTTAGCAGATACTACAATAAGAGAGCACAAAATTAGGTAAAATTTCATCTATTGCTTGAAACTACCAAATTAAACTTAGGGCAATCGCGTCTGGTCTCCCGCACGCTCAACCTACGTCAGAAATCGAAGAAAAAGAAGAAGTGAGAGCACAAAAAGAAACCCAGAGCATTTGTTCTAAGAATGACAATGATCATATATATGATATGTCTCATATAACAGTTCTTTGATCATTCCACATTTAATTAATACTTTTCGTAATATTTTTGTAAAATCAGTTTTTGACAGTCATAACTCGCAATGAAGTTTATCGCGAGGATATGTTATTCAGTTCTCTAATACAACGTGGAAGTGTACTTTAGAGTTGGGTTCCTGCTAGTGAGAGGAATTTCGAGAAAGTGGCCGAACGATGGAGTAGGACAGAGAGGAATTTGCTATGATGCAAACGGATCTCTTACCATAAGGCTCAGATAAGAGCGTAAAGGTCCGCGAAAGAATCCCATATGTTATTCAGTATTAATATAATAAAATCTGTAACTAGTATTGCATATTTTAGACAAAAACCTAAAGATTCCTGTTAGTAATTTCCTTCATACGTCAGTTCGTTCAAGAACTGATGTTCATTCGTTTATTCTTACTGGGACACAATACTGTTGTTAGCTTCTTATTCTACAACAGCATCTTTGAAAATAATAATCGACATCTTCCAAAATCTGTTAGCAACAGAGCATGCAACGGAAAAACCGTTATTTTCAAATATTTTATGATAAGGTTGTGTTGTCTCTACATAAATGTATAGTAACTATAACTCCTTTGTTAAATAGTAAATAGAGATTTCACAGATACTGGTATCTCTCTCAATAGACGTCATGTGGATTTTTTTCTGACCTTGTGGCAGATATCTGTGCTCCTGTGTATACCGTTCATTACGTTACACATTAAGCCTCCTCGTAACATATTCGGTTAAGGGCATATGAATAAAAGCTATATATAACCGAACAGCTTGCCATCAGTAAGTATCAAGATCAATCTTCTTAACTCGTGTGACCATGCCTTCTGAACCTTTCGTTTTTGGGAAGGGGTAGGAGGACACGACAGGTGTACAGAGACATGAAGGTTTAATTTTCCTAACAGGATGGTGTTATCGGTAAACAACGAAGGGTAATCAGTTCGATCCCCAAACAAAGCAAAAGGTTCATACGTGGAGGTGGATAATGGCACACCAAAGAAACATTAAACAGACTATAACAAGCTCACATTTAGTATACTGTAAGGACAAATGTGGCCAGAGTTAAACAGGCTGTTGCTACTACCCAGAGAAAGGAGACGGAAGAAAACGGAGCAACCATCCAGCTCCACCTACTAAAAGTACAGCCTCACCTCCACCACGTACAGGTTTGCCCTGGCAAGCAGCATGCATTGTCTGCAGATAGCTGGTTTATCGAACGCAATTCCTATTAGTGGCCTTGATTTGCCTTAACGTTACAGCCATCCTTTCCAGTACTTCTTCGTCTGCTTCTTCTTCTTCTTCATTCGTGGTCTAGGTCAGGGTCGGCCACAACATGCAACGCTGCACGTGGTTACAACGTGCTGCACGAGAGCGATCCGAGGCTCAGCCTGTCTCGGCATTACTTTGTAAGTCTCGACTTTACTGAGCCCTTCTCCGAAGTATTCGGTATAGAGAGGCATTTTATTTAGCAATGTGGTGAGCTTTTTCCGTCGGAACAACGTTCTTCAGATCGACAGAATCATGGTGTTAGGGCTGTTTAACCTTCGCTATTTGCTTGTGGTGTAAAGGAAGTTCACAGGTCCTGAGGCTGTCTAGCACAAAAAGAGGCAATCTAGAGATCAGTCCCCACGAGCTTTCACATATAAATGGGAATGATAGAATGATGAGATTTCTCAATATCTATTATGCTGTCGCAAAATCGATGGGCACCACAAACTTGCTGTGGAATGGTATTACAACAGAATGAAGAAAGAATGTAATGATATAGGTCACGATGGAAGAGCTAAGAATTACAACGATCGACAGACGACGTGAATGGGATTCGTTGCTCTGTACATTAAGACGACTTTGTTATAAATTTGCAGGCATGGAGGACTTCGTGAAGTTGGTGACACGAACAGTAATTTTTCTGAAGTTGAACGCATTATTATATTATGTTTAAGTGGACTCTACTGCACACCGAAAACTGTAAGATGTTGTGAGGTAAGAAACAATTTATTTCTGATTTGATCGGGATAAGTTTAAAAAGTAAACCGAATAGTGGAAGGAACCAATTCTGACAAAAAAGACACAGTCCAGTTCCCTAAGCTCTCTGGCCTTACCGGAAATATCAATTTTAGAGAGTTCATTGTGGCGTCTAAAAAATTGCGAGGATAGTTCTTTAAATGTTTTCAGGACATTGCCAGTCTTAAATTTGTTTTTGCGGTGTTTCAGTGCCCTAATTCATGTGCAGAAGGAACTGATCGATCTGCAGTATAATTCTCATTTAAAAGACAAATTCTTATACGTTGAAACTGTCTAAGAATTGTACGTTGTTTTTCTCTGAAAGAATTCTGCGTCTTCACAATGAGGTTGCAAACATGTTACATACTTCTTCTTCTTCTTCTGTGCGAATGCAAACAGTGCCCGAACTCTTACGGGAATCGGCAACGCGCCGCGAGTAATGAGTATAATGGGCGGGGGCACTACGAATGTAGTGCGGGACAATACGTTGAGAATGCGGGTTTCGCGGGAGGCGTCCCACAGATATATCCCTGCAGTCGCACTATCCTCTGTGTCCTCGGTGGCTCAGATGGACAGCCGGCACGGTAACTCAGCATGTTCGGTCAGAGGGTTAGCTGCCCTCTGTAATAACAAAAAAACTGAGTTAATGGATCAACAACGAACTGAAACGGGTGTCTTCTGACGTCCGCCCCGAGCAGATGCAACGAACGAAAATGAACTAAATGAGAAAAAAAGATGGATAGAGCGTCTGCCATGCCAGCAGGAGATCCCGGGTTCGAGTCCCGGTCGGGGCACACATTTTCGTCTGTCCCCGTTGACGTATGTCAACGCCTGTAAGCAGCTGAGGGTGTTCATTTCATTGTAATTTCTTTCTAACGTGCTGCATGGTCACCGATGGTATCGGTTCTTCAGGACATGTCCGAAAGAGCAGATACCATCTTAATATAGTATATACTGAATTTTTATCCCATTCCAGAAACTCTCTTTTATTTCTGTCATTGCTTCTTCTATTGAATAATACGGCGAAAGTCTGCATTTCTGTCTTACGCCCACTTTAATTCGAGCACACCGTTCTTCGTCACCCATTTCTATTCGTTGCACTTGGTTCTACATTTTGTGTGTTACTCAACTTTCCTCATAATTTATTCCTATTTGCTTCGTAGCTTCGAGCATCTTACATCATTGTACATTATCGAACGTTATTTCCAGAACGACAAACCCATTGAATGAATGCCAATTTTTATTCACCTTCCTTCCGTTGTCAAACGCAACGTCAGGACTGCCTCTCAGGTGACTTTACATTTGTAAAGCCATCTGATCGTCGTCTAACGGTTCCCAAATTTTTTTGTCCATTATCCTGTGTATTATTCGTGTGGACAACTTGGATACATGAGCTGTTAAGCTGATTGTGTGACAGTTCTCGCAGTTACCTCCTCTTACCGTCTTCGAATTAGAGTGGATGATGAGTTTCCGAAAGTTAGATGATACAGTATGATGCCAGTCTCATAAATTCCACACACCAATCGAAATAGTCGTTTAGTTGCCAATTCGCATAGTGGTTCTAGAAATTCCAATGGAATTTTATACAGGGTGTCCTACTCGAAAAAGGCCCTTCAATCAAACATTTACGTAAATTACAATTAAGGGCTTTGCATAAACAATCAGGAAATGAAATGAACATGTCATACATAGTTTATGGGGAAGTAAAGGCGAATCACAAATTGTGTTTAAAGTGACCGCTGTCGAGTTGTAAACACAGTTAAACACGCCGCTGCAGGTTCTCCAATGATGTGGTAAGAACCTCTGGTGTCACTGCCTGGATGATGTTCTATCGCAGGTCTTCCAAGTTTTGTGGTTTGTTTCTGTAGACCTCACATTGTTGGCTCACTGCAGAGGAAGAAGTCAGGTGGTGTTAAATAAGGTTACGTTGGAGGCCACAGTCTTTTCGAAATCTGTCTGTTGGGGAAAAATGATTCGGTCTCAGCCACGGTCATACGAGACATGTGGTATGTGGCGCCATTCTGTTGGCAGCAGCCGAGGGTAAGTTCTTCATCGTCCAAAAATTCCCGAAACATTTAGATGTAAACTGCACTCTCGGAGTATTCTTGAAAAAATTGGTCTGATGATGTGACACTGTGGTACTACACAGAACACGCCAATCTTTTGTGAATGCAGGGATTGTGGGACCAGTGCATGTGGATTTTCATTTCACGACAAATGGAACCACTCCTCATCACTGAACGACGTGTATTGCAATATTCCTGGCCTCTGAGAAATAAATTGGTGAAACCAACGGCCACATGTAATGCGTTTCTCTTTGTCATTGACATTTAGTTCCTGAACAACCTCAAAACTGTGTGGATACATGCCGGCTTTCTTTGCGGCTCTGTGACATGTACTCTGTCACATTCCACATTCCTGAGGCAAACGACTATCAGAATTCTGAGGAGAGGCCAACATCCTAGTTTCTCGTCTGTGACTTTTTCTTCCGACAATGGTAGTTGTACACCGCAGTGAAGATCTAGCATCGTTCCATTGCCATCCATGTTGTTCACTAACTTCCATATGCAGCATTTATACGGCATACGCAGGTCACCAAAATGTTCAATAAACATTTGTAGGCATGTCTTAATGGAACTGGTAGTATTATTTCACAAGAAACACGTGCTATTCGACAGAATAGCGATACAATGACACTAAACACTGAACACTGAGTTCCAGACACAACGACGAGCGGAAACACACTGTTAAGCCAAACGATGTTGTAGAGTACAGTATTGCCACACGGAACGTCACAAATTACACGGTGCTATTTCAGGGGAATTACTAAACATGTTCGTAGGGCCTCTTTCGAGTGGGACAGTCTGTGATGCCCTCGGCCTAATTTGCTCTTTAGCCTCAAGAATACTTTTCTAAATTCTGACTCTAATACTAGGTCTCCTATCTCTTTCATACATCTATATCTACATCTACATCTACATACATACTCCGCAAACCACCATACGGTGCGTGGCGGAGGGTACCTCGTACCACAAGTAGCATCTTCTCTCCCTGTTCCACTCCCAAACAGAACGAGGGAAAAATGACTGCCTATATGCCTCCGTACGAGCCCTAATCTCTCTTATCTTATCTTTGTGGTCTTTCCGCGAAATATAGGTTGGCGGCAGTAAAACTGTACTGCAGTCAAATGCTGGTTCTCTAGATTTCCTCAGTAGCGATTCACGAAAAGAACGCCTCCTTTCCTCCAGAGATTCCCACCCGAGTTCCTGAAGCATTTCTGTAACACTCGCGTGATGATCAAACCTACCAGTAACAAATATAGCAGCCCGCCTCTGAATTACTTCTATGTCCTCCCTCAATGCGACCTGAAAGGGATCCCAAACGCTCGTGCAGTACTCAAGAATAGGTCGTATTAGTGTTTCATAAGCGGTCTCCTTTACAGATGAACCACATCTTCCAAAAAATTCTACCAATGAACCGAAGACGACTATCCGCCTTCCCTACAACTGCCACTACATGCTTGTCCTACTTCATATCGCTCTGCAATGTTACGCCCAAATATTTAATCGACGTGACTGTGTCAAACGCTACTCTACTAATGGAGTATCCATTCATTACGGGATTCTTTCTCCTATTCATCTCCATTAATTTACATTTATCTACATTTAGAGTTAGCTGCCATTCTTTACACCAATCACAAAAATTCTGTCCAAGTCATCTTCTATCCTCCTACAGTCACTCAACGACGACACCTTCCCGTACACCACAGCATCATCAGCAAACAGCCGCACATTGCTATCCACCCTATCTAAAAGATCATTTATGTAGATAGAAAGCAACAGCGGACCTACCACACTTCCCTGGAGCACTGCAAATGAGACCCTCACCTCCGACGAACACTCACTATCGAGGACAACGTACTGGATTCCATTACTTAAGAAGTCTTCGAGCCACTCACATATTTGGGAACCAATCCCATATGCTCGTACCTTAGTTAGGAGTCTGCAGTAGGGCACCGAGTCAGACGCTTTCCGGAAGTAAAGGAATATGGGATCCGTCTGGTACCCTTCATCGATGGTTCGCAAGATATCAGGTGAAAAAAGGGCGAGTTGCGTTTCGCAGGAGCGATGCTTTCTAAAGCTGTGCTGATGCATGGACAGCAACTTCTCTGTCTCAAGGAAATTCATTATAATCGAACTGAGAATATGTTCGAGAATCATGCAACAAACCTATATTAAGGATATTGGTCTGTAATTTTGAGGATCCCTCCCTCTGCCCTTCTTATATACAGGCGTCACCTGCGCTTTTTTCCAGTCGCTCGGGACATTCCGTTGGGCAAGAGATTCGCGATAAATGCAAGCTAAGTAAGGTTCAACAAAATGGCTCTGAGCACTATGGTACTTAACAGCTGAGGTCATTAGTCCCCTAGAACTTAGAACTACTTAAACCTAAGTAACCAAAGGACATCACACACATCCATGCCCGAGTCACGATTCGAACCTACGACCGTGAAGGTCGCGCGGTTCCAGACTGAAGCGGCTAGAACCGCTCGGCCACTTCGGCCGGCGCTAAGTAGGTAGCCAATGCCGTAGGGTACTCTCTGTAAAACCGAATTGGAATCCCATCAAGACCTGGTGATTTATTTATTTTCAACCCATTCAGCTGCTTCACAACCCCAGGGATGTCTATCACTATGTCCTCAATACGGGAATCTGTGCGAAACTCAAACGGCGGTATGTCTGTACGATCCTTCCGCGTGGAAGATTTCTCAAATGCTAAATTTAAAATTTCAGCTTTCGTTTTGCTATCTTCCGTTGCCAGGCCAGACTGATCAGTGAGTGACTTGATGGAAGCCTTCGACCTGCTTACCGATTTTACGTAAGACCAGAATTTCCTAGGGTTTTCGCCAAGATCTTTTGCTAAGGTATGACGGTTGGTAGTGGTTGTATGCTTTGCGCATCGCTCTTTTCACAGCAGCACGAATCTCCGCTAACTTTTGCCTGTCCTCATTCTCCCGATCTTTCTTTTACCGCTAGTGCTTCCTGAACATTCTCCGAATTGCGCTGTTAAACTACGGCGGGGCTTTCCCGTCTGTAACCCACTTTTTCGGCACATACTTCTCCAATGCGTGATTTACAATGTGTTTAAAATTTACCCATAATTCTTCCACGTCCATCGTAAGTAAATGAAGTCGATTCATTTACTAAGTGGGATGCTAACAACAGCTTATCTGCTCCTTCTAGTAAGAATACTCTCCTAGCGTTCTTGACCGACTTTTTAACTTTCGTAACCATAGTCGTAATGACAACATCATGATCACTAATCCCTGTCTCAACACTGTCGATGAGGTCTGGTCTGTTCGTGGCTACCAGATCTAAAATATTTCCATTGCGCGTTGGCTGTCGATCTAGCTGCTCAAGACAGTTTTCTGATAATGTGTTAAAAAGCAATCCACACAACGGCTTGTCTGTACCACCTGTAATGAATCCATAGACATCCTATTCTATACTAGGTAGGTTGAAGTCGCCTCCGACCAATATAGCATGATCCGGGTACATCTGCGATACACTGTAGACTCCCTTTGAATGATTCTAGAACTGTCACGGTGGAACCTGGTGGCCGGTAATAACACCCAACAATTAACGTAATATCTCATAGCCCTGTTAAAAGTGTCCAGATAACTTCACAATCACACTCTACTTCGACCTCAGTAGACACAATATCTTTGTCAACTGCAATGAAGACACCACCTCCTACGGTGTATAATCTGTCTTTCCGATTCACGTTCCAACCCTCACTAAATATTTCAGTGCTGTTTCTCTTTCTATCATGTCATCAGAGAGTTTCTTCCCATACCGACCTTCAATTGACTCCTTCCAACTACCCGCTCTCTCCTATGTGCTTAACTGTGGATTTCCCATAACACTCTTAATGTTACCACACTTATTTTTAATATCGCTGACGGTTGTTTTCCCTATTCTATATTCTAAGTTAGTCCTTCCGATGATTATTTCTTTTTCGATTTCTTCATATTTTTCCTGCAGAAATTTCCTCTTGCTTCCATTCACTTCCTATTTTTTTCAGTCCTAAGGGATTTACCGTATTGCTGTATACCTGTCTTCCCCTGAAAATTTTTGTGTTTTCATTTGTCATCGATTAATTGAACTATTATTTGTGTCACCTAATGTTTCACACAGTTACCTTCCTAGTACCGATGTTTGTCTTTCCAACGTCAGTGATCGCTTTTTTAGGGATGTGTACTCCTCTTCAACTGAACTGCCTACTGTGATATTCCTTGTCGTAGTGTCCACATCTTTTGAGAAATTCAAATGTGTCTCGTTTTTCCCTGAGTAAGCCAATGTGTTTTACCACGGTAAATACTACACTGATTTCGTCTAGCTTTTTTAAAGTGTTATATGATGTCTACAACTGTCCATGGATTTGGCAATAGTGTTTTTTTTTCCAACACGTATGTATAAATGAAGAAGCCTGAGCTTTACAAACACACCCCTATATATAATAGTTAACGTAGTGTATCTGACGTTAGGTCCTATTACTTTCCGGATTTATGTTTTATTAAGGACCTTGTTAGTTCTTGGGTAGTTAAGTTACGGCTGACATATGATTTTTCATTTCAGGCGTTCCACCTCCAATGGTTGGTTTTCATTGTACCAAAGCTGTTTATAAGGTGTTATACATTTACCGCCTGGTATTACATTTAGGTTATTTGTCTCCTTTACGCTTTTGTTTAAGTGCGTTATTACCTTGAAAGCTATAGACCGTCTCCCGTGAATGTAATGTTTGACTTTCCTCAATAAATTATTCCAAGATTCTTCCTTTGCTTTCCTGAAATCGGTTTTTACTTTTTGCTTGTTTTCTCTTTATACACTTCTTTCGTGGTCTTTTTTCGCCTGTAAATATATCTCTTATACTCGTCTCTTTTTCTCATCTGTTTTTGCGATATATTCGTACCATACTCTTCATCTCTTCTTATTTATTCTCTTGTACTTTCTCCTCAAGCACTGATTTTCAGCATGTACATTCATAGGTTTGAATTTTGCCATGCGGTTTGTAAATTATCATTTGTATCTGTCTGATTTAGGCAAAGATTCAGTCTGTTTTGGTATAGACGTTTTACGCTCTCTTGTAATAGATTGACCTTAGAACCTTCATCCCTTCTTGTCTCAACTCTTTCTTCCCTTTCATATAGCGAGCACAGCTGTTTTTTGCTACTACTAAGTAGCGATCCGAGTTAATGTTGCTAACTGTGAAAACAGAAACACTCTGAGCTCGTTTGCATATGTTACTGTAGACAACAACGTAATTTGTTATTTATCTCTGTCCCTTCACGCTCCAAGTACAGTTAAGTATATGTCTCTTCCTGAAAATGAATTAGTGATTTTCAGTCCATTACTTAAAGCAAAATGCGTAAGAGAATGCCCATTATCATTAATGTGTTATTCACTGCAAGTTACCAGTGTTATAGCCGCTAGGTTATTTTCTATTCTGGCATTTGAATCTGTGGAGATAAGTCGGTGGTCTATTGAATGTATCCAGTTCTCTTTTTAGTGTTTCATAAAAACTTCAGTCTCTTCTTCTTCCCATCTTCAAAGTGTGTACCCCAATTATAGATTGATGCTCTCTATCTATTCTGAAACTCGTTATGATTTCGTCATTTGTGTATGTGTAATCATCGACTTGAGATTTCCATCTATTATGTACTATTACAGCACCTCCACTACTAGCACGTCTGCTATTTCCTACAACTCTGTAGATCATTATGTATGTACCTAAATCTACAGTCACTCCCAGTTCTCAGCTCATTTACAGTTATTAATCAATAACATTAGTAATGACCACTTGACCACTGATATCAGAAATCCCTCCACGAACAACAGACAGAACCAATGTGATGCAGCTTGCGTCAAACTACGATACAGATAACCATACCATGGGCGAAATAAGTAGGATGGGTGTTTGTGGTGAGAGTGGACCAAAACATAATTCCTGACGTGCGCAGTAACTATTTCAGTAGCTGCATTGATAACAGTCTCGTTGATGTTCTGGTCTGACTGTAACGTAAGGCAATATCGTTTCACCATGTGCGTTATGTGAACAGCTGAGAACAGTCGTTAAATGTCTCGATGATATGCAACTCTGCTGGGATGCTAATTATGACGATATCCTTTAGGGTGAAATCTGGCGGGGGTAAAATAGTCCCCCATATGGATCTCGGACTACGGACTACTCAGGAGGATACCGCCGATGATTAATAAAACTGTCTTTCTAGGAGTCAGAGAGTAGAGTGTTAGGTCCTCTAATAATGCAGGTGTCTTAGAGAATTTCAAAAGAGAAATGGATAGATTCATGGCAGATGAGGTGGGAACCGCGGTTGTAGAAAAAATGGGACGTCTTGCCAGGTAAGTATACGGCTGTCAATGCAGTGAGAATGGGGTGATTCAGGATTATTTCTGATAGTGAGAAACAGAATAGGGATGAGAAGACACTACGAGCAACACAGCGAACGTATTATCGTAGCCAAATTACACGTAACGCAAACGCTCAAGAGTGTAATACCAATTTTAATGTTGACTAGCGCTGGAGATGATGATGAAACTGAAAGAGTGTATGATGAGGTATAAGAAGCTGCTAACACGAATAGGGGAGATGAATGTTTAATTCTGATAAAGTTTGATCCTAGGAGAAGGCAGCAGTTAAGCAAAAATTGTATGGGATTATGTACTAAGGGAAACAATGAAAGAGAATCCACCCGGTAAAATTTAGTTCAGAACACAATTTAACAATTTCCAAGGGCAGATGTGAACTGTAGGTTGAAACCGATGAAACTTCAGAGCGGCAGTAATTAAGAAGATTAATTAGGATTATGAAAGCACTTTTAATTCAACTGGAAGTAAAATCGTATAACATGGTTATGATAAAGTGTGTAACTTCAAAGATCGATGTAGACACCACTACTTTGTAGTGAGTGGTATGTAAGCGTATTTTTAATGATTGTTTTTATTGTACAGGGCGTCTCAGAAATGTTGCGATAAATTTCGTGATGTTGTAGAGGGTGTCTTGAGGAACACGTTCCTCAGAACGTCATTCAAAGGCGCAATAGGGCGTCGATCTTAGATACAGAAGCCGGTGCCTTCCAGTGGGTGTCCTCTTCGGCAGGGAACGTGACTTTATGCTGTGGCAGCTACTGCGCAGACAGATCCTGTCTCTTGTTAATGCGATGCTCTGCTGCGTTGGTGAATGACGGTTTCAGACACAAGTTTCCATCTGCAGTATATTTTTCTCCTGCATACAGAAAAACATTGGAGGGTTCCAGGAGAAAAATAAACTGCTTGTGGAAATCCGTGTCCGAAGCCGTCGTCCACACAGGTAACAGAGTGTATCACCCACAGGAGACAAGGCCTTACTACGCGCCAGCTAGCACCATTTTGTCCCCTGGCGATCTTGGTAATCAGTCGCGATCACAGACTAACAAACAACATTGCAAGATATTCCGTCAGACATTTTGTCAGCGAGCAAAGTCGCTCTTTGTAGCTCCACTAGATGATGTTTCTGGACACCGGTTCCTATTGGCGATTTGTTCCGCATGACACCCTCTACAACCCCTTGAAGTGCATCACAACATTTCCGGGACATCCTTTGCATATTACAGTTGAATTTTGGCCCGCAACTCCTTCTTTAAAAAATTTTGCATCTGAAAACGGGAATTTAGTTTGCTGGAGCTAGTTATCAGTGTACAAATATTTGCGGTTTTGACTATTAAAAAAGGGTTCTGAAGAGAGGGCAGACAGTAACTTTCAGTGAAATTTGATCACCAACTTTGTCTCGGAGTGTGAGAATATTTAGTATGTTGCCAACCTACATAGGAATAAGTGATCGTCATAATATAATAAGGGATATCAGAGCTGAAATAAAAAGTCTTAAGTGTACGTTTTTCCCTCGGACTCTTATGGGGTGGAGTGGTAGAGAAATGTGTTGTAGGTGGTTCGATCAACCCTCTGCCTGGCACTTAATGGTGAATTGCAATGCAATTATGCACGTGTAGAAGACCATAGCAATGATAAAAAGATTTCAATTCTTTCCTTTTGACAAATCATCTTTAATTTATATAATTTTACTAAGTATTACACTAATTCCAATTAGGTTACGGATCTGTCCATATTATTTATATTCAAACGCGGATGTCGCTTGTTCATGGACACTCTGTCGTCACTCGGTATCGTATGTTCTCTGTGTTGTACATAAACATTAAATACCGGAGAGTGAGGTATTGATAATGGGATACACTAAAACCAAATGCTTCAGTATGAAAATTGTATTCAGCAGAAACTTTCTTTTTCACAAAGTCTGATATAAAACATTTTACATTACATTTACATTAACTTCAACATCAGTGAACTTCTCATCTGTTCTACAATTCTCACTTACTGTCGTAATTGAAAACATTTGAATTGTTACATGAGGAAAAGTCTGACTCTGTCTGACAAAATAGATTTCTAAATTTAACTTCTCTGAATCAGGATTACAAAACAAATAGAATATTACAAATCGGATACTCCAAATCAACCTATACATTGAATCTGATGGAAAATACCCAGTTCCCATAAAATTCAGTTTTGTAAAACTGAGCGAAGTCCACATACTGCATTGCTGCATACGTAAATCTAAATATACAAACTTTCATTATCTTACATAATGGTTCCAGTTGTTTTCCCTTTGAGTTACACTACCATCTTGATACTCCTCTGTAATTGCCATGGGCATTGTCCATATTTGTTAACGATCAGTATCACTTCAATTTCTGATAATCTTATAGCTTTACAAATTAATAATACACACTTTAAACTTCGACAGAAATAACTATGTCCTAACGTTTACTGGCTCTGTATGAGCACAGTCAATATCATTCATCATTACATTTTATAAAAACTGCATTATGCTGCACCCATAGACTAACAACTAAATTCTCGCAGCTAGCCAGTAGCCGTAGGTCTTGCTTCCTACCTACAACAGAGTACAATAGCAACTGAAACTGCACAACGTGTGCTCCTACTTACAATCAGTTCTGCCACTCAGGTAACATCTTTGTTACAGTGGTATCAACGATACAATCTCTCCTACATGTGTTAACAGTTTCAGGTCGATTTGCATGAAATGTATTACAAAATTGGTCCCCTCGTAGAAGTGGACCTCTCACTCGGTATGTAAAGTTCATCGCAGATATCAGTGTTAACTGCATGAGCCTCAGTATGGGAAAAAGTTGTGGATTTATTTGTGGCATGCAGAATATTTTTCACAGATGACTAACACCCTCAAAACCGATTGGAATAATAGTATCTTTGAATCTATCTGCTAATTTAGTACTGCACGTATAGACATTCCCCTCACTGGGTCCCTATCAAGTCTACTTACTTGATCTTGAATTGCTTTACTTTGCTTACCTTTCTTGTAATTTTAGAGTGGCATATCCATATTTCGTAGTCATACCTTGAACAATTGAGAGGTGTTATCTACTTGTTGAGGTACAGATATAGTCAGTCTTTCCTGGAATGAGTTGTAACGAACTGCATGATCATTTTATACAGTTTTTCATGGAATCCGTTAAACAGCGAAGAGGTCCTGAGGATTGTGCTTAGGGTGGCTTGCATTGTGTTAATGAACTGTAGTGGGCAACCCCTAACTAAATTAATATTGAATGTTGGGTAAGTGCACATTGCTGAACAGGTGGGAATCAGGCAGTTTAGTATGGCAGGAAGCAGTGATTTGTGCAGATGCAAATTACTGCAGTGGAACCCTTTCTCTGAATTACTTCTGTCAATGGGCATTGTGATAGAATAAAAAAGATCTTCATTTTGGCTGTAACCGAGAGGTATAGTATTCTTAGATATGGTAGATAGTAGAAGGCCACTGGCAGTGTTGTGAGCTGGCTATCACAAGGATGGGGAGAAATTGTTAAAACATGTCAGAGCCCAAATGTACTCCATGATATGCAACACAATAACATGAACAAACATTACAACTGTCATTACAGTCATTAGGTTATGTACAGGATGAGTTGAAGCTTCATCTGTATAAACTGCAGGTCAATCAACAATTTGGAGGTACTGATAGCCAAAACAGGCTCCCAACTGTACTGATATTCTTGCAATGATTAAACAGGAACAAATATTGCTCTAACAACTACTGGTGTCTGATAAAGCAAGCTTTAGTAGTAGTAAGTGGGTAGGTTGAGCCCACTAGGAGATTATTAACTGAGCAAACACAACCCAGTAGTAAGTGGGCCCATTCAGCACACTAAGAGATTACTTGATGACCAAACACACCCACCCACAAAAATAAGATACAAAAAATGAAATCAATAAAAAATTATTCAACCAATGAACTTTAGATAGTGAAAGTCATTTTAATTCTCTTCTACTCCTCTATATTTTAGTTTAATGTTACCATCTTCAAAAAATTTAAAGTCCCAGTTACTTATTACTTTCTAAAACACTCTGGCAAATAATTTTATAATTATTATCAAGCTCCATACAAAATTTCACCGCTTATCTGATTTAAAATGTCCACAACCTCTAATGTAATACAGTTCGTTTACTTCTAGCTCACTAATATTTTTAAACAAATTAGAATTGCTTGCATTATTTACCTTGTCCAGTAGAGTATCCATTTATAGTGAATAAAATTTTTATAATTTTTAAATTTTTTTACCTTATAAACATGACTAATGTATAGGATGAATTAAAATTTTACATTTTTGTTTCAATAGAAATAATAAACATGAGAGAGACTAGTTGAAT
Organism: Schistocerca serialis cubense; assembly: GCF_023864345.2. Classification (NCBI taxonomy): domain Eukaryota; kingdom Metazoa; phylum Arthropoda; class Insecta; order Orthoptera; family Acrididae; genus Schistocerca; species Schistocerca serialis. The sequence continues at coordinate 424,693,810 of NC_064641.1, forward strand.
GTAATATATGCAATGATTATTTTAACCATCTTTAATTATAGAACATTTGAGAGGGTGGAACTATGATGTAAAAATAAGTGATATAGAAATATGGGAGGAAATAGAAAACTCGGATTCTCTGTTTTTTATGACTGTAAAAGTAATAGCAAATCATAATTTACCTATAAATTACAAAAATTTCATTAACGACTACTCACTATTCTTAAAAGTTTTCACTCTATAACCAAAAAGTTAGACAACAGACAACGCAACAAAAGACAACCAACTAATTTATTGTATTTGTATAAGGAACATGGTATGAATATTTTCTTTACATTAGAATATATCAAGAAATTATTTAATTTTTAATATCCAATGGGCAATATATCAAAATTTTGTAGAACAACTCTTTCATCACACTGAAATGAGAATTTTCTCTTAACTTTTGTTGACAAGATTTCTAATATCAATATCTCTTGTTATCTGATGGTACTCTAACTGCATTTTTTAAACTCCTTTCTCTACTTGTCTGGTCATAGATACGCCATTCAACTTTTCAATATTCTAGTAAATAATGTGCATCCTTTTACATTTAACACTGAAATTTCATCGTTTTTGTTATATGAATAACCCATGAGTCCAGTCGAAGCCCGATTTATAATACATTTATTATTTCCTAACTCATCTGTCCATTCACCCAACATGCAAACTTTTTCTAAACTGACCTTGCCATCATCAACATATAGTACAGAATTGGTATCCAATTATATAACATGCTGCCCTATTTTATTTAACCTATCCTACAATCTAATCTTCATCTACATCCACATTTATACTCCGCAAGCCACTCAACGGTGTGTGGCGGGGGGCACTCTACGTGCCACTGTCATTACCTCCCTTTCCTGTTACAGTCGCGTATGGTTCCCAGGAAGAACGACTGTCTGAAAGCCTCCGTGCGCGCTCTAATCTCTCTAATTTTTCATTTGTGATCTCCTCAGGAGGTATAAGTAGGGGAAAGCAATATATTCGATACCCAATCCAGAAACGCACCCCCTCGAAACCTGGCGAGGAAGCTACACCGCGATGCAGAGCGCCTCTCTTGCAGAGTCTGCCACTTGAGTTTGTTAAACATCTCCATAATGCTATCACAGTTACCAAATAACCCTGTGACGAAGAGCGCCGCTCTTCTTTGGATCTTCTCTATCTCCTCCCTCAACCCGATCTGGTACGGAGCCCACACTAATGAGCAATACTCACGTATAGGTCGAACGAGTGTTTTGTAAGCCACCTCCTTTGTTGATGGACTACGTTTTCTGAGGACTCTCCCAATGAATCTCAACCTGGTACCCGCCTTACCAACAATTAATTTTATATGATCATTCCACTTCAAATCGTAGTGCACGCATACTGCCAGATATTTTACAGAAGTAACTGCTACCAGTGTTTGTTCCGCTATCATATAATCATACAATAAAGGATCCTTCTTTCTATGTATTCGCAATACATTACATTTGTCTATGTTAAGGGTCAGTTGCCACTCCCTGCACCAAGTGCCTATCCCCTGCAGATCTTCCTGAATTTTGCTACATTGCACTTCCTTGTATTTGATGTAGTGAATGCTGCTATAAAAATATTTTTAGCTGTATTACTTTCCACATAATAATCCTTGATATTCAACTTCATCTGAACAACATTGTCATTAAGAAAATTTATATCTATATTATCTAATCGATCATCCAGCAGCATCTCATAAAATCGCTGTAAATCTGTTACATATTCTGTTTGACTCATATTTTGCTTTTGCCCAAATTTCCCCCATAATGAATTATATCTTAGCAAAATCTCGTATTCCAGCATTTTCCTTTATTCTATCACAATCCAAGTCAATATCCAATTTCTCTTTAACTGCTTTGATATACTCTTCACCAGATTCGAAATTATGTGTACTGATTTCGAGTTTTATTTTCAGAAAGTCTTTGTTTAATTTTTAAACAACTTGTCGCTCTTACTTCTAAAATCCTATACTTCAAAAACATCTAAATTTTTGTATCCCATTTTACTGCCAACATTCGTTTATCTCTTATCCAAGTTCCAATAAAACTTTTTTCTTCAACACTGTGATTGAATTTACTTACTTGTTCTTCTTCATATTTGACTCACAGAGGAAACAAAAGTTTCTCGTTTTATCAATCTTTGTTTTAACTGGTAAAAGAGGATGATACGAATCTCTAGGTTCCACCACTTTTCATTTAATTAATCCACACTATTTTTTATAACAATGTCTTGGTCTAAATATTTTTGTGTAGTGTTGCTTATGATAATAATCATAATATTGCACAGTTGGAGAAAAACTACACACATCAGCATGTCCAATTTTTGTCAGCTTTAGCTCTTAATTTTATTGCATTAGTTCGACCACCATAAAAAGAATCTCTTGGTTTCACTGGTTCAACAATTTCAGATAACTATTTTGATTTCTTAAGATTTTTATATTCTGCTGATTGAAGTCAGTCACATTCCCACATCTCTAGTAAATAGTATCCTGCATTTAGTATTTATGCATTTCTCGTTAAGGTCTTTTGATATAGGTCATCCATTGTTTCTTTACTTTTAATGCTAAACATCTCACTTTTAAAATATTTATCCAACCATGCCAGAAACAACCATGATACCGATAAACAGTATTACTTTAGTTAGCAAAATCATCTAATTTTGCACCAGCTATTCTTACTTCACCATCATTGAGAGCTTATTATTATTGTTTAAACTGTTTAACCAAGCCATGGATTCTTTACTATAATTTACTTTCGGTTCTTTATCAAATAGAACAACTGTAATTTTAGGTAAAAATCTGGATCTGTATATAACCATGCAAACACCATATATGGTTAAATAACAGAATGGTTCTATATTAGCTATTTCTAAGGACTGTTTTCTTAATTGGTTCTTTCAATCTGACACCCGTTATTGATTTTCCTACTCGGGTGGTAAAGGATAGCAGCTCACTGATAGATAACTTCTTTATAGACCAAGATAAGTTTAACCAGATAAATGCTCAGCCTGTTGAGAATGGTCTTTCTGATCATGGTGCACAGCTAGTTACAATATATGACATAGCTCCATGCAGCAATACTAAACAGTCCTCCAAAGTAGTACGTTCAGTCAACGATTTAACAATTGCAAATTTCAGGGAAAGCCTACAGCAGTTAGACTGGGATAAGGTGTACCGTGAACCTGATGCCAATTTAAAATATAATTTATTTCATGACATTTTTGTAAATGCATTTGAAAACTGCTTCCCCAAGAAAATAGTTAAATATACTCGTAAGAAACCTTGTAACAAACCATGGCTTACTAAGGGTATAAAAATATCCTGTAACCGGAAAAGGGAAATGTATCTGACAGCAAGAAAGAGTAGTGACCCAGAAACTATCAAAAATTATAAAAACTACTGTGTTATATTAAGAAAAGTTATTAAAAAATCCAGGAGTATGTGTATCATGTCTGAAATCAGCAACTCTGATAATAAAATTAAAACAATTTGGAATATTATAAAAACAGGTCAACCAAGAGCAGAGGAAGACAGTATTACCATCAAATTGAATGAAAACTTCACGAACAAAAAGTCAGATGTTGAAAATATTTTTAATAATCATTTTCTAAATGTTGTGGATATAGTAGGATCCAGGTTTTCATTAGAAGATGCTAGGCTGTTAATGGAAGAGGCCATACCTATGCAATTTGATACAATTGAAATCTCACCCACTTCTCCCTCTGAAATTAGGAAGATAATAAACTTGCTTAAAAGCAAGAACTCACATGGAATTGATGGCATTTCCAGCAAAATACTAAAAGCTTGTTCTCAACAGATAAGTAAGATTCTCAGCCACCTGTGTAATAGCTCTCTGGAACAGGGCATTTTCCCTGATAGACTGAAATATGCTATTGTTATACCTTTGCATAAAAAGGGGGATAGATCTGATGTCAACAATTACCATCCAATCTCCCTTCTAACAGCTTTATCCAAAATTTTTGAAAAAGTAATGTATTCAAGAGTAGCTTCACATATCTGTAAAACTGAAGTACTAACAAAATGTCAGTTTGGTTTCCAGAAAGGTTTTTCAACAGAAAATGCCATATTTGCTTTCACCAGTCAAATTTTGAATGATCTCAATAACCGAACACCACCCATTGGGATTTTTTGTGATCTCTCAAAGGCTTTTGATTGTGTAAATCATGAAATTCTGCTAGACAAGCTCAAGTATTGTGGCATGAGTGGGACAGTGCACAAATGGTTTAATTCGTACCTAACTGGAAGAGTGCAGAAAGTTGAAATAAGTAGTTCTCGTAACATGCAAAGATCATCACATTCCTCAAACTGGGGAACTGTCAAGAATGGGGTTCCACAAGGGTCAGTCTTGGGTCCTTTGTTGTTCTTATTATATATTAATGACTTGCCATTCTATATTCACGAAGAGGCAAAGTTAGTTCTCTTCACTGATGATACAAGTATGGTAATCAGACCTGAGAAACAAGAACTAACTGATGAAATAGTCAACACTGTCTTTCAGAAAATTACTAAGTGGTTCCTTGTAAACGGACTCTCACTGAATTTTGATAAGACACTGTACATACAGTTCCGTACAGTGAATGGTATGACGCCATTAATAAATATAGACCTTAATCAGAAGCATATAGCTAAGGTAGAATATTCCAAATTTTTAGGTATGTCCATGGATGAGAGATTAAATTGGAAGAAACACATTGATGATCTGCTGAAACGTTTGAGTTCAGCTACTTATGCAATAACGGTCATTGCAAATTTTGATGATAAACATCTTAGTAAATTAGCTTACTACGCCTATTTTCATTCATTGCTTTCATATGGCATCATATTTTGGGGTAATTCATCACTGAGGAATAAAGTATTTATTGCACAAAAGCGTGTAATCAGAATAATAGCTGGAGTCCACCCAAGATCATCCTGCAGACATTTACTTAAGGATCTAGGGATATTCACAGTAGCTTCTCAGTATATAAACTCTCTTATGAAATTTGTTATTAACAACCAAACCCAATTCAAAAGCAATAGCAGTGTGCATAACTACAATACTAGGAGAAAGGACGATCTTCACTATTCAAGATTAAATCTAACTTTGGCACAGAAAGGGGTGAATTATACTGGCACTAAAGTCTTTGGTCACTTACCAAATAGTATCAAAAGTCTGACAGATAACCAACAAGTATTTAAGAAGAAATTAAAAGAATTTCTGAATGACAACTCCTTCTACTCATAGAGGAATTTTTAGATATAAATTAAGAAAAAAAATAAGAAAAAAATATAAAAAAATAAAGAAAAACAAAATAACACAAAAAAATAAAGTTGTTATATTGATTTAAGTATGTTGTTAAATTAACCTAATTATGTCATGTATTGGAAAATTCGACTCGTTCCACATCATTACGAAATATCGTATTCATGATCCATGGAACTAGTATTAATCTAATCTAATCTAATCTCTAATCTAATCTAATTCGAAACACCCTCTTCTCAAAGTATCTACTTCAGAGTCACAATATTTAACACTTTCCTTTTTCATACTCAGCACATAATTTTTTTAACTCTGGAGCTATGCCATTTGAGAAATATTTGTCTATATTTTGGTGACATTGCGTCAACACAATAATATTAAGTATTTGGAATAGGTACTATGTAATTTTCATTTTCTTGTGTATTGAACAAATGTGGGAAGTATCCCTTCTTCAACTCTCTCAAACCAAATGTTTTTGAAAAACTACTAAGAAGGCCTTGTTCAAAATTATTGCTATTTATAATATTTAGTTATAAATGCTTTATCTCCAATTACATCAATTTAGTTCCTGTGTAGATGGTATATGGCTCTACTGTATTTTCAAAACAGTGCTGCCAAATGAATTGTGAAACTTATCCTTTACCATAGTGAGCTATGAATGTATAATTTCTGTACCCTTTGGATATCATCCACCTATAGAATTCGTCATTTGTTTTAAATTTATATTTGTCACCATTAGAAATGTAAGCTATTATGAGATTTGGAATATGTATGCCAGTTTCTTGTTGAGCTTCATAATCAAACCATATCTATCTCTCAGTATAGGTGCAATTCACTCTCTTATGGAAGCCTTTATCACAACAGTTAAACTCCTTACCTGTAACTATTTTGTAGTATTCAAAGCATAGATAAAAATAAAAGTCTTTGAATTCTCCATAAACACAGCAATTTCCTTTATTACAATTTGGACAACTTTGGACTATAGAATCCTCACCTAATTTTGTTTCACAAATGACTCCTTTCTGCAATTTGTTTTGCATGTAACATTTATGATCTCCAATTTTTACTACTTGATAACAGTTTCTACAAAGTACTAAACCACACTCTTTAGATCTGAAACAAATCTTTTTGCATCCTTCACATTTATAAGAGGTATCACAAACTTCTTGATGATTTTTCATTATTCTGCAATAAAACAGTATCTATTACAGTTTCCATAGTATATCTTGATTTTCTCACTATTGTATTGTGGAGCTTTGCATAGTATACAGACTTTTCCCTCTACTTTACATCTGTGGGTCTCTTTATTTTTATATGGTTTGTTCCATTTATTACAGAAATATGGTAACCAAAAAAATAAATGGATTACAAATTGGGCTTCGACTGGGCCAAAGAGTTATTATGATGAGAAAAACGATGAAATTTCTGTTTTGAAAGTAAAAGGATGCACATTAAAGTATCAGAATATTCAAAAGTTGTATGGCGAATGTATAATCAGATTGGTAGAGGATGAAGTGAAAGAGAAGATACAGTTAGAGTATAATCAGATAACTAGAGATGTTGATATTAAAAATCTTGTCAATGAACAAGATAAGAAAGAATTCTCATTTCAGTATGATGAAAAAGTTGTTCTAGAAAATTTTGATACATTGACTTATGGATATTAAAATTTAAACAGTTTCTATATATGCTAATATAAAGAAAAAATTTAACGATGTTCCTTATACAAATCCAATAAATTAGTTGTCTTTTGTTGTATTGTGTGTTGTCTAACATTTCAGTTATAGAGCAAACAACTTTTGAAAATACTGCGTAGGCTTTAATGTATTTCTGTAATTTATAGCTAAATTATGATTTGCTATTACTTTTACAGTAATAAAAATAGAGAGATATAAGTTTTCTGTTTCCTTCCATATTTCTACATCACTTATTCTTACAATCTGGTTCCACCTTTTCAAATGTTCTATAATTAAAAATGGCTTAAAAAGTTCATTGCAAATATCACATTAAAATTGTATCTCTCACAGTTTAATATTTCTACAGAGAAAAATTTCAAATTTAAATTCATCCCATACTTTAGTCATATTTATAAGATTAAAAAATTTGAAAATATTATTAAAATTTTATTCTATATAAATGGATACTCCACTGAAGAAGCTAAACAATTCAAGCAATTCTACTTTGTTTAAAAAGATTAGTGCGCTAGAAGTCAATGAATTGTATTACATTGCACGTTGTAAATATTTATAAACTAGATACAGGGAGACAATTTGTATTTAGCTGCATAAAAAATTTTGCCAGACAGGTTTCATAAAATAATAAGTAATAGGCAGTTGCAATGTTTTTAAGGTGGTAATATTGAACTATGGCATGAAGGAATGGAGAGATCTAGAAATAATGATAATGAATTTCATGATCTGGAGTTCATTGGTTGAATATATTTTTATTGATTTAATTTTTTTTTCTTATTTTTGTGGGTGCATGTGTTTCATCATTAAAAGTTCTCTTAGTTCCCACTTACTACTGGGTTGGGTCTGCTGAGTAAATAATCTTCTAGTGGGCTCAACCTACCCACTTACTACTTTTAGTGTGGCTGGTTGTGTTAATAAGCAAAACGTCTGTTATTGGCCTCAGAAAAATACGCGATGTTTACAAGAAAACTCCACGGTTAGACCAAAAGGTGAGGTACGGTGTGCAGTGACATGTTTATAATGAGTTTATTCACTTCTTGTTTGAACATTTCGAAGAGAGATTCTCAATGTTATTCACAAATAAGTTCGCCAGCGTAGCTGACAGCTTACTGCCCATCGCAAGCTCTTTTAGTTTCTAATATATCTTCCCTTGTAAGAATGAAGTAATTTATTGGTAATATGAATTTTAGTGACAATATGATTTTCATTGGCTTAGTCCCATTAATTTTGCTGTACATAGAGAAATTATCTCCAATATTATTGTATCAGCTACCAGCAGGAATGTAGTTTCTCGGTGCTAAATGATAGATATCTTGTGATACAGTTGACTTCATCTAGGGAGTTTCTTACTATATGATTAAATTCAAATATATACAGTTCCCCAAACAACACAAAATTTAACACAGCATGCACAGTCGACTTGCAGTGCAGATTATTGTTGGATGGGTAGGCTTATTATTCTTGTGGATCTGAGGTGCTCCCCTACAATCAGGAGGTTTTGAGTTAATGAGGACCCACTGTTAATGTTGGCTTAGTCCCATTAATTTTGCTGTACATAGAGAAATTATCTCCAATATTATTGTATCAGCTACCAGCAGGAATGTAGTTTCTCGGTGCTAAATGATAGATATCTTGTGATACAGTTGACTTCATCTAGGGAGTTTCTTACTATATGATTAAATTCAAATATATACAGTTCCCCAAACAACACAAAATTTAACACAGCATGCACAGTCGACTTGCAGTGCAGATTGCTGTTGGATGGGTAGGTTTATTATTCTTGTGGATCCGAGGTGCTCCCCTACAATCAGGAGCTTTTGAGTTAATGAGGACCCACTGTTAATGTTGGCTTAGTCTCATTAATTTTGCTGTACATAGAGAAATTATCTCCAGTATTATTGTATCAGCTACCAGCAGGAATGTAGTTTCTCGGTGCTAAATGATAGATATCTTGTGATACAGTTGACTTCATCTAGGGAGTTTCTTACTATATGATTAAATTCAAATATATACAGTTCCCCAAACAACACAAAATTTAACACAGCATGCACAGTCGACTTGCAGTGCAGATTGCTGTTGGATGGGTAGGTTTATTATTCTTGTGGATCCGAGGTGCTCCCCTACAATCAGGAGCTTTTGAGTTAATGAGGACCCACTGTTAATGTCATTATTGGTAAATATCTAAAAGGACTTTCATTACAGTATTTTATGTGAAGGTACAGCCGTTTGAGGTTTGCACTATTTCACACATTTTGATTGTTTTTCTCTTATATATTGATAGTTTCACATCCCTGATAGTTATTTACTGTCGCGTGGTGCGGAAGGAATGCCGCGATACAAACGAGCATTGAGACATAATGATTCACGTACCGTCCTTGAACACAGGCGGCGGGGGACGCACCTGATCTGTCAACCACTCCAGACATTACATCGATACGCCGCAAGTCGCCTGTAACTGGGTGCTGTTACAGCATTGGGTCAACTGGTTGAGCTTGCCGCTGCTGTAGAGCGGCGAAACAATTTGGCAAAGGAACACTAAAAACAAGAAGGCTGTTGATCCATCCAGAAGCGAGAGTATTTCAGCTACAGGGCTCAGTGCAACTGTTTACTGCATCAGAAAGCCCCCGTCAGGCATCCACCGCACATGTCTCTGGGGACTGCTGTGTCAGACCTAGGACCACATGGACGTGACCAGCTGCTGATTGGACGAGGCTGTTTGCTGTCCACCACCACTGCCGTACTGTAGCTTCAGGTACAGAAGCCTCTACTATTAACTGAATACAATGATGCTGTCGTTCAACACCCAGATGTCTGCTTTGTTGAGGGCTGGCACATGTGTTTGTGCTTTAGTGCAAGACATAGATTTTGCTGCAGCTTCAACCAACAATGATGGATTCAAGATTGTCTCACTCACCAACAGAACCCACAACACCTGAGAGCGAGAGTGCCAAGTCATCTTGACAGTTCACAGTAATGCACCACCAATTGTCAATGTTCGACTGGGATAATACCTGTTACGTTATGCTAAACTGAGTTGGACCAATTTTGTACACCCACTTGTTTTATACCTCAACTCATACAACCTCTATAACCGAAGTATAGATGCATTACTGTATTATCTCCTGGCTCGTGTTCTACCAATACACTTAGCCAATCTTAGTAAGAAATCTGTTACGTTGTAACTAATGTCTTTATTTATTTTTATCATTTAAATACTGAGCTACAGAACATTCCTTGACAAAGAAGACTCAAGCTTAACCTGTTCATTTATTGCCCACAATATACAAGCCCAACGCAATCTGACTGCTATACAGTGACAACATGACTCCCAATAACTAACACAAAAGACTGGCCCAGAATTGCAAGAAATCCTAACAGTGATAAATATCCAAAAAATATGAAATTGACGAAATATGAAACTACCTCTAACACTGTTAATTGCCTAAACTCATTTCAATCATGAACCCCATTTTTTGACTTTTTTATAAGTCACTTATCTCACAGAAAATCTTCTTAACACGAACTACAGCTACTATAGCCAGCTAAATAAAAAGATTCTAACTACTATAGATTAACTACTAGGAGGCATTTGGTTAGCAAACTAACGATTTTGTTGAAGAGAAAACAAAGTATTTAGAAAATTTTGCCTGATTCATGTGACATCCAGTTCTAAAAATTATATAGTTGTCAATAAATCCGCAACCAAAATAATTATCAACAAACTCCATCCTCATTTTACATTTCCTTGCGTCTCCCTTTGCAATGCATGTCCTGTCAACACAGAGTGTCCACTAAGAAATACAAGTCCGTGCCTCTCTATCCACTCGCTAACCCCTAGTCTGCCCAACCACAAAATCTTGTGCCCAGGTCGCAGAGGGCTGTCAGCGATATTGACACAGTCTATAGCACTGCCAACATACAAACGGGCTGCTTACACTGTGGTATGTTCACTTCCCCCTCCCACCTCAAATGTATAAGTAGCGGTCAAACAATTTCCGTACATTCCAGAATTGGAATGTCAATCACGCAAAATCGCCGGGAGCACTGAGGCAATTATCCCACCGATACACCAGGAAGAAGATACCCAATTGGTAAAACACCGTGTTCTGCTGCATATAGAATTCTGCAACATTCGGCTGCACATCCATGTCCAACAGGAAACGTCGATCCTTCAAGACCATTTTTAACGAGCCGAGGATTTGATAATCACATGGGGAGTGATTGGGACTACGGAGTGGGTTCCCGAATGTCTCGCTGTCGTCTTGTGTCGAATGGGGACCAGCGTAGAAATTGGAGCACCATTCGAGAAGGTAATTTTCTACAGACATGCTGCCCTACGCAACTTTCTTCATTCTCTGATAGATGTCTACCGGTGATTGTCCTTCGGTTGCCAGTAAGAAGGTCGTCACGTTTGACCTGTCTGGACGCATTTGATGCTAACGTCACCGTATTTCATATTCCTGTATTTATCACATGCGCATCGCAAAGACACGAGTGCCGCACGAAACCTTCTTTGTCTATAGCTCGATGCTTATATGCCCACATCGGAATCACGCTATGTTGCACAGACGCTACAGCAACGCCCTCAAACGGAAACTGATCGCTCCTAACACTCCTAGCTATAAGTGTACAAGGAACGACGTACTTTGCAGCTGTATACCGATAGCACCCTAAAGTATGATCATACAGTCATGAGAGTTGCACACTTTCCCACATAACTTGTCCAGCGTAGGAGGTTCTAGTGTGAATAGTTTTATATACGTGATTCCTCGATATGCTTTACGACGTTTGTGTTATCTATGTAAACAGAATTATTTCTCATTGTTTCCAATACTGTTGTTCCCCTAGTGTAACTCATTTCGTAATAGTAATTTCCAGCTCAATGACAATAACTGCGACGTCTTACATTTATCGCGCGTATGTGGTTGAAACAGATAAACTCGCTCTCTTTAACACATTTAGAAAAGGGGGAAACGAAATTAAAAAATCTAACGACTAAACAAATCTAGAAGAAAGAAGCAGAAATAAAAGAAAGTATATTATACTGCTTTAGCTTATTTCTATCCTTTAGTTTGAAAAATAGACTAACAGTTTTTCTAAGAATTTCTGTTGAAAACCAAATTTATGCCAATTTTCAAAAGAGCAGTAAGATATATGCCAAATTTAACGGGTAAAGAAACGCAAGTTCAGGTATATTCTAGAAATAACACAAGAGGTGCAGCTGAAAGAGAATCTAGAATCTGAGAAGGATAACATGGTAACTTGCTGAGCATGAATAAGATAGCCCAATATTTAAAGTACACTTTCCACAGTAGTACAGAAAATTCGAAAACGAAGTAAGCTCTTTGAACTCTCTAACTCTCTAACATTAGAAAATTACTTACTGGGTCTCACCGTACTTTTGGATACCTGTAAATCGATGTCGCAAAGACCACAATGTGCATACAATTTATTAATTGAAAAAATAACTTTCAGAGTAGCAGAATATGCAAGATAACAGACACTCCGACACCGCCTTTGAAATATGAAACTGGGCATTAGCAAATCAACGAGCGCAAGCAGCTATTCACGAGAAAAGCTAGGGACGATTCCAAGGCAAGAGAAGGGGGATGGAAGGCATGGATTAACCAACGCACGGTTATCGGTTTGAGGTCGGCCCACGCCCCAGGCGGCTACTGGATTCAGCACATACTCTGAAACGCATACTAAGAAAATATATTAAATACACATAACACGTAGAAGGCAACTGGCAAATGGCCTTTTTAATTTTAACACACAATGAAAAATGTGAAAGGTACGTAAACCTGTGGAGTCCGCACAACAGCGGTACAGGTAAATTTCAGTCTTTCCAGATCGAAGCTAACGGAAAATAAAGAAGTTTTAAAGGTACCTAAACTTAGGAAAAAAACCAGTAATACAGTAACGAAAAATCTTTCCAGATGAAGATAAACTCACAGCGAAAAGCTTAAAAGACACCTAAACCTAGAAAATACACGTACCAATTGTACAGTCAGAGTCAAATCTTTCTAGCTCATTGTTGACCGACAATGAAAAATTTTAAAAATACTTAAACTTAGAGAATTCGTGTACCAGTTGCGCAGGTGAAGCCCAATATTTCTAGATCAAAGTAAAGAGACAGAACAAGGTAAACAGGAAGCCCTTTCACAGTCAAATAAATGTTCAGCTATGGCACGTAGTTATTAATGGGATGCTGATCCACATTAAGGGTTTCGGCTAAATGAACGGCCAGAAGTGTAAGCCGAATCAGCTTACGCCAGCAACATCAAACGAAATTCAATTCAGCAGCAGAGACCCAGAGATTTTAACGAGCAGCAGAGGACTCTTTACCACACACCGGAAAAGGTGCTTACCGAAGAATGCTGTCTGCGGTCAGGTCCACCAAACAAGGCTACAAGAGACAGGCTTAGTCGACCCCCAGAGTACGGCCCACTACCGCACAAGCCGAGGGAAGCCCCAGCACACAGACCTGAAATACAAAATTTTTATAACATTCAATATAAGTATAGATGATAGACGTGTCTGAAGGTATTACTTTTGAGTGTGGATACTTACAGAACTGAAACGCTGACAACAAAGCGGTTGGGACAAGAAGAAATTAAAAGCTTTTTAACACAGACCGTACAGAAGAATGGTGATGAGTGAATGGGCAGATCAGCTAGCTTATGAACACGATGTGACTGCAATGGAGGACGAGAGAAGTGATAACTTCCCTGAATGCATAATAATTTAAATCGTTAAAGAATAGTTTATCAAGATTACAGTTTAAAGTCTCGTCGACATCGAGGTCACTACAGACTGAAGATTCGTCAATGTGGTAATGAAAGAAAGTGCGGTGGGTAAACCTTGTTAAGGTAGCCCACAGTTTGATTACAGTAAACAGGATCAACAGGATTTGGGTAGCAGTAGTCACACAACGATGAAGACATTGGATATCATGTGGAAAAAAGATCAATGGGGCATGATAAAATGTAATGAAAGGAGATGATATCTTTCGAGAAATAGATCTATTTCTCCATCTACATATAGCGAATGTAAAACACGCCTCCACTATTTTAAAGAAAAGAAATGTATAGTATTGTGGATAAAAGATACATGTCTTGTCATGGAAAAATGTATCATCCGGAAATGAAGATCCTCAAAAAAATGTTCAAATGTGTGTGAAATCTTATGGGACTTAACTGCTAAGGTCATCAGTCCCTAAGCTTACACACTACTTATCTCAATATTCCTAAGGACAAACACACACATCCATGCCCGAGGGAGGACTCGAACGTCCGCCGGGTGAAGGTCCTCGTTGTTCAGTATCGAATGGGTGAATGATCATGGTATCACCAAATTTCCAGTAGATTTTAATAATTTCACTAGCGATTGGAGAATATGATGAATCGATCGGGGTGAGAGGAAGTGCTACTAAATACAAGATTAAAAGGAGTGCCATAAGCTTAAAACACCAGTCTGGTTTATCATTAACTTGCAGAGTCCTCATTATACTTAGTATTTCAAGCGACGCATTGAGCTAGAACGTACCGTTCCCATTAAAGCGGGAGGGAATTTGTCGACGGAGGGCTGCAGAAGGAATGAGTAAACGCGGCAGGATGGGCTGCACCACAAACAGAGGCGCGTCGTCCAGCGACTCAGTGCCGGCCTTTATTACATTCCTGTGGCGACCAGTCCGGCCGGTCACACAGCCACGCCGTAGGCAGGAACCTTTGCTGAATCATGCCAGTGCCCGGTCACTCTGATTTCTCTTCTGTTAGTATAGAGGCCGCGCGTCTAATTCGTACGCGTACTTCCTGCGAAGCTGCATCTTTCCTGAATAGCGTTATACACTGATGAGCCAAAGAAACTGGTACACCAGCCTAAAATCATGTAGGGCCCCCTCGAACAGGCAGAAGTGCCACAACTCGACGTGGTATGGACTCGACTAATGTCTGAAGTATTGCTGGAGTGGACTGAAACTGTGAATCCTGCGGGGCTGTCCATAAATACTAAGGAGTAGAAGTGGTTGGAGATTTCTTCTGAACAGCACGTTGCAAGGCGGCCCAAATATGCGCAATAATATTCATGTCTGGTTAGCCTCGTGGCGAGCGAAAGTGTTTAAACTCAGAAGAGTGTTCCTGGTGCAACTCTGTAGCAATTCCGGACGTGTGGTCCATCGTATTGTCCTGCTGTAATTGCCAAAGGCTGTCGGAATGCACAATAGAAATAAATGGATGCAGGTGGTCAGACAGTATTCTTACGTACGTGTCACCTGTCAGAGTCGTAATAGACGTATCAGGGGTTCCATAACACTCCTACTGCACACGCCCCATACCATTACAGAGCCTCCTCCAGTTTGAACAGTCCCCTGCTGACGTACAATGTCCATGGATTCATGTGGTTTTCTCTATTCCCGTACAAGTCCATCCGCTAGAAACAATTTGAAACGAAACTTGTCCGACCAGGCAACTTGTTTTCAGTCATCAACAGTCCAATGTCGGTGTTGACGGACCCAGGAAAGGCGTCAAGCCTTGTATGGTGCTTTTATCAAGGGTACACAAGTGGGCCTTCGGCTCCGAAAGCCCATATCGATGATGTTTCGTTAAATGTTTTGCACACTGACACCTGTTGATGGTTGGATCACGGGGTCCCAGGCTCGATTCCCCGCTGGGTTGGGAATTTTCTCTGCCTGGGGACTGGATGTTCGTGTTGTCCTCACCATTTCATCATCATACTCACCATCATCATTCGTGACAGTGGATAGATTGGACTGTGTAAAAATTGGACTGCGTAAAAATTGGGGCTTTCTACAGACGCTGCTGACCGCGCAGTTGAGTGCCCCACAAATTGAACATCATCATCACTTGTTGATGTCCCAGAATTGGAATCTTCTACAATTTTCTGAAGCGTTGCTTTTCTGTGACATTGAACGATTCTCTTCAGTCGTCGTAGGTCCTTTTCTTGCAGGATCTATTTCCGGCTGCAGCGATGTCGGAGATCTGATGTTTTACCGGATTCCTGATATTCACTGTACACTTGTGAAATGGTCGTACGGGAAAATTCCCACATCATCGCTACCTCAGAGATGCTGTGACCCATAGCTCATGCGCCGACAACATCACATTCAAACTCACTTAAATCTTGACAACCTGTCATTGCAGCAGCAGTAACCGATCTAACAACTGCGCGAGACACTTGTTCTCTTATATCGGCGTTCTCGACCGGAGCGCCGTATTCTGCCTCTTGTATTTGAATGCGCATGCCTACAACAGTTTCTTTGGCGCTTCGATATACTGTATCTTCCATGGCTGCTATGTAAATTGCACCCATTTCTCTCGTCAATCACAGCACCGCCTACACACAGGGTGCTTCAAAAACAGTGCTTGATTTCAAAACTCCACATTGGTTGATGAAAAAGTACTAAAAACATGAAATGCATTGCAAAATACTCACAACTTTTTAAGGTGTTAGCTATGATGTTAGAAACTGTGTGTCCACAATCAACAGCACGAACAGCATCTAGACGATAGTTAAATTCGTCATAGACTTCAAACAACGTATGTGCTTTTACAGAAATAACGCCGGCTGTTATTCTGTTCTTCTCTTCTTCCATGTCATGAGGTAAAGGGGATATGAACTCAATTTCTTTCACATATCCCTACAAGAAAAAGTCGGATGGGGTCATGTCTCGCGATCCGGGACGCCAAGAATGGAGGCCAGTGTTTCGCAATAGCGTGTGCATTATCCAGCTAGAAGGCAGAGTGCCATTGAAAAACTGACGTACGTTGTTGTATCAGTGTGGTGGAGCTCCTACCTGTTGGAAAATGAAGTCGTCGGAGTTCCATGAAGTTGTGTAAAAAGCCATTTCTGCGGTATCTGAAGACAGCTTAACGCTGGACACGGCGCACGGAACCCCGAGACGCAGGCCTACATTCTCGACCTCTGAGATCGCCAGACATGACCCTATGCGATTTTTCCCTGTGGTAATATGAGAAGGAAATTGTGTTCATCTCACTTTACCTCGCGACGCAAAGGAAGTGAAGAAAACAATAACAGCCACCAAAACTTCCATAAAAGCAGATACGTTGTGTAAAGTTTATGATGACTTCAGCTATCGTCTAGAGGTTGTTCGTGCTGTTGCTTCTGCTGGACACATAGAGCATTTGTAACGGCACAGCTAAACTTTAAGATTTTGTGGGTATCTTACAATGCATCCCACGTTTGTAGGATGTCTTTGTCAATAAATACAGAGTTTTGAAATAAGGTCACTATTTTTGAAACACCCTACGTTTTTGCCTTGACTTACGTTGCTACAGATTAGGAACAATGATGAACATCTGTATCTATACTGCCACTGTAGTTCCATTTGTCATCCACAGAGACAGAACATTATATCTGAAAGTTACATACAAAATTTAGTCACTGTCTCCGGTCTTAGAAGTAAGACTTCTAAGGAGAGAGGCTGATCCTATCGTAAATAACTAATTTGGAGAAATGTATACCACACATTAAGCTGTATTACAAAACTTGTCTTCTTCAAGAACGTCGATGCTGTTGACAGGCACCTGAAAGAAATATTCGGCAAATAATTAAGATATTCTACACTACGGTCCATTAAAATTGCTACACCTGGAAGATGACGTGCTACAGACGCAACATTTAACCGACAGGAAGAAGATGCTGTGATATGCAAATGATTGGCTTTTCAGAGCATTCATACAAGATTGGCGCCGGTGGCGACATCTACCACTTGCTGACATGAGGAAAGCTTCCAACCGATTTCTCAAACACAAACAGCAGTTGACCGGCGTTGCCTGGTGAAATGTTATTGCGATGCCTCGTGTGAGGAGGAGAAATGCGTACCATCACGTTTCAGACTTTGATAAAGGTCGGATTGTAGCCTATCGCGATTGCGGTTTATCGTATCGCGAGACTGCTGCTCGCGTTGGTCGAGATTCAATGACTGTTAGCAGAATATGGAATCGGTGTGTTCAGGAGGATAATACGGAACGCTGGATCCCAACGGCCTCGTATCACTAGCAGTTGAGATGACAGGCATCTTATACGCATGGCTGTAACGGATTGTGCAGCCATGTCTCGATCCCTGAGTCAACACATGGGGACGTCTGCAAGACAACAACCATCTGCACGAACAGTTCGACGGCGTTTGCGGCAGCATGGACTATCAGCTCGGAGACCATGGCTGCGGTTACTCTTGACGGTACATCACAGACAGGAGTGCCTGCGATGGTGTACTCAACGACGAACCTGGGTGCACGAATGGAAAAACGTCATTTTTTCGGATGAATCGAGATTCTGTTTACAGCATCATGATGGTCGCATCTGTGTATGGCGACATCGCGGTGAACGCACATTGGAAGCGTGTATTCGTCATCGCCATACTGGCGTATCACCTAGCGTGATGGTATGGGGTGCCATGGTTACATGTCTCGGTCACCTCTTGTTCGCATTGACGGCACTGTTCAGTGGACGTTACATTTCAGATGTGTTACGACCCGTGGCTCTACCCTTCATTCGATCCCTGCGAAGCCCTACATTTCAGCAGGATAATGCACGACCGCATGTTGCAGGTCCTGTACGGGCCTTTCTGGATACAGAAAATGTTCGACGGCTGCCCTGGCCAGAATATTCTCCAGATCTCTCACCAATTGAAAACGTCTGGTCAATGGTGGCCTAGCAACTGGCTCGTCACAATACGCCAGTCACAACTATTGATGAATTGTGTGTCGTGTTGAATCTGCATGGGGAGCTGTACCTGTACAGGCCATCCACGCACTGTTTGACTCAATACCCAGGCGTATCAAGGCCGTTATTACGACCAGAGGTGGTTGTTCTGGGGAATGATTTCTCAGGATCTATGCACCCAAATTGCGTGAAAATGTAATCACATGTCAGTTTTAGTATAATATATTTGTCTCCGGGAGAGGACTGACAATGGGGAGGTTACCATGAGAAAAAGATTGAATAATCAACGAAAGGATAACGTTCTACGACTCGGGGCGTGGAATGTCAGAAGCTTGAACATGGTAGTGGAACTAGAAAATCTGGAAAGGGAAATGCAAAGGCTCAATCTAGATATAGTAGGGGCCAGTGAAGTGAAGTGGAAGGAAGACAAGGATTTCTGGTCAGATGTGTATCGGGTAATATCAACAGCAGCAGAAAATGGTATAACAGGTGTAGGATTCGTTATGAATAGGAAGGTAGGGCAGAGGGTGTGTTACTGTGAACAGTTCAGTGACCGGGTTGTTCTAATCAGAATCGACAGCAGACCAACACCGACAACGATAGTTCAGGTATACATGCCGACGCCGCAAGTTGAAGACGAACAGATAGAGAAAGTGTATGAGGATATTGAAAGGGTAATGCAGTATGTAAAGGGGGACGAAAATCTAATAGTCATGGGCGACTGGAATGCAGTTGTAGGGGAAGGAGTAGAAGAAAAGGTTACAGGAGAATATGGGCTTGGGACAAGGAATGAAAGAGGAGAAAGACTAATTGAGTTCTGTAACAAGTTTCAGCTAGTAATAGCGAACACCCTGTTCAAGAATCACAAGAGGAGGAGGTATACTTGGAAAAGGCCGGGAGATACGGGAAGATTTCAATTAGATTACATCATGGTCAGACAGAGATTCCGAAATCAGGTACTGGATTGTAAGGCGTACCCAGGAGCACATATAGACTCAGATCACAATATAGTAGTGATGAAGAGTAGGCTGAAGTTCATGACATTAGTCAGGAAGAATCAATACGCAAAGAAGTGGGATACTGAAGTACTAAGGAATGACGCTGTAGATACAGCAATAAGGAATAGCGCAGTAGGCAGTACAGTTGAAGAGGAATGGACATCTCTAAAAAGGGCCATCACAGAAGTTGGGGAGGAAAACATAGGAACAAAGAAGGTAGCTGCGAAGAAACGATGGGTAACAGAAGAAATACTTCAGTTGATTGATGAACGGAGGAAGTACCAACATGTTCCGGGAAAATCAGGAATACAGAAATACAAGTCGCTGAGGAATGAAATAAAAAGGAAGTGCAGGGAAGCTAAGACGAAATGGCTGCAGGAAAAATGTGAAGATATCGAAAAAGATATGATTGTTGGAAGGACAGAATCAGCATACAGGAAAGTCAAAACAACCTTTGGTGACATTAAAGGCAACGGTGGTAACATTAAGAGTGCAACGGGAATTCCACTGTTAAATGCAGAGGAGAGAGCAGATAGGTGGAAAGAATACATTGAAAACCTCTATGAGGGTGAAGATTTGTCTGATGTTATAGAAGAAGAAACAGGAGTCGATTTAGAATAGATTGGGGATCCAGTATTAGGATCGGAATTTAAAAGAGCTTTGGAGGACTTCGGTCAAATAAGGCAGAAGGGATAGACAACATTCCATCAGAATTTCTAAAATCATTGGGGGAAGTGGCAACAAAACGACTATTCACGTTGGTGTGTAGAATATATGAGTCTGGCGATATACCATCTGACTTGCGGAAAAGCATCATCCACACAATTCCGAAGACGGTGAGAGCTGACAAGTGCGAGAATTATCGCAGAATCAGCTTAGCAGCTCATGCATCGAAGCTGCTTACAAGAATAATATACAGAAGAATGGAAAAGAAAATTGAGAATGCGCTAGGTGACTATCAGTTTGGCTTTAGGAAATGTAAAGGGACGAGAGAGGCAAATCTGACATTACGGCTAATAATGGAAGTAAGGCTAAAGAAAAATCAAGACACTTTCATAGGATTTGTCGACCTGGAAAAAGCGTTCGACAATATAAAATGGCGCAAGCTGTTCGAGATTCTGAAAAAAGTAGGGCTAAGCTATAGGGAGAGACGGGTCATATACAATATGTACAACAACCAAGAGGGAATAATAAGAGTGGGCGATCAGCAACGAAGTGCTCGTATTAAGAAGGGTGTAAGACAAGGCTGTAGCCTTTCGCCCCTACTCTTCAATCTGTACATCGAGGAAGCAATGATGGAAATAAAAGCAAGGTTCACGAGTGGAATTAAAATGCAAGGTGAAAGGATATCAATGATACGATTCGCTGATGACATTGCTATCCTGAGTGAAAGTGAAGAAGAATTAAATAATCTGCTGAACGGAATGAACTGTCTAAAGAGTACACAATATGGTTTGAGAGTAAATCGGAGAAAGACGAAGGAAATGAGAAGTAGTGGAAATGAGAACAGCGAGAAACTTAACATCAGGATTGATGGTCACGAAGTCAATGAAGTTAAGGAATTCTGCTACCTAGGCAGTAAAATAACCAATGACGGACGTAGCAAGGAGGACATCATAAGCAGACTCACTATGGCAAAAAAGGCATTTCTGGCCAAGAGAAGTCTACTAATATCAAATACCGGCCTTAATTTGAGGAAGAAATTTCTGAGGATGTACGTCTGGCCTACAGCATTGTATGATAGTGAAACATCGACTGTGGGAAAACCGGAACAGAAGAGAATCGAAGGATCTGAGATGTGGTGCTATAGACGAATGTTGAAAATTAGGTGGACTGATAAGGTAAGGAATGAGGAGGTGCTACGCAGAATCGGAGAGGAAAGGAATATGTGGAAAACACTGATAAGGAGAAGGGACAGGATGATAGGACATCTGCTAAGACATGAGGGAATGACTTCCATGGTACTAGAGGGAGCTGTAGAGGGAAAAAACTGTAGAGGAAGACAGAGATTGGAAAACGTCAAGCAAATAATTGAGGACGTAGGTTGCAAGTGCTACTCTGAGATGAAGAGGTTAGCACAGGAAAGGAATTCGTGGCGGGCCGCATCAAACTAGTCAGCAGACTGACGACAAAAAAAAAAAAAAAAAAAAAAAAAAAAATGCTCGGATAATGTATCTAAGGGGGGGGGGGGGAGGGGGGGTTCTTATGGGATTGGAAAGTGAAACAGTTAACGAATGAACACGGATAGCGCTAGGCCGTTGGCTCAGAATAATCCATCCATCTGTAACCTGTCCTACCTAGCTGCTGTAAGATATCAAAGATGCAATTCAGTTTATGTATGTAATATTGAGACAGCGTAATTGTTGTCATTACATAATTAACGCGACAAAGCACAGCGAAACAGACAATAAATTAGTCAGAAAAGTCGCAAGATCACCTGCTCTTTACGAGATCCCTGTGAGGAAAGATAACATGTCTGGAATCTGTCATATGAACATACTTTTATCTTTTATTTTTGGTTCGTCACATTCACACTTAGAAATTTTGATGTATTCACCTACTTAGAAAAATTATCTTCGGTTCTCTGACTAGCAAAGTCTTTCATTATAGGGTCTGTATTCGAAAAATTAGCTCCCCCTTATCATGTATTACTTCATATCGGTTAAATGAAGATAAACTTAAAAAAGTATGTAAAACAAAGGGAAACACGTCATCACCCCTGTAAATACTTGGAATTATCATGTCAACACTATACACTGCAAACATTCAGCTGCAGCAGGGGCACCTATTCGTAGGTGTAAAATATTTGTATCAGCTCTTAGTAAGAAGCCATCCGTCATAGAATAGGAAATAACAATGTTTGCCAATCGTTTCATTAGAGTCTTTACAACCATGGTAAATTACTGAAAGATAACTTGAATATGCACACATACGTCAAATAAGCTAGTGGTAATTAAATTAATTTAGCTTTACGACAATTCACGAGAAGTTAACACTTAATTTGGTTTGCAAGACTCATTTAGTGGATTCACCCCTCTCCTTTCCCATTCGGGGCTAGCTTTGGGAAAGGAAAGGCTAAGGACAAAAATCAACAAGGGCGAGGGTTACTACCACAAATTTTATGCAGCTGTTGCATCGATTCAGACGCAGATACTAGGTATCAGGTTTATGAGTTACAGTTGTATCTAAAGTTTAATATAAATTTAAGGGTTTCTCATGCACTGAGATATTTACAAAGATGATTTGTCTGTACATAAACCATTTAAAACTGTTCTTCTTTATAACCATAAACTGATTTGTCAAGTCATTGTACTTTTGTTTGTTTAACATATAGTTTTTTGTCAATGTTTGGTGATGAAATTTTGTACGTAGTAGTAAAAGAAATCGTTGTCGTTTGGACAGTGGCTGGTGAACCAATGCGTCGCAGTGAGTGACTGAAGAGAGACTCTGAAATTGCCAGGCGACACCAGGTCATGACACTGTTGACAGTTGATGCGCAGACGCGTGATGAACAAACACCGCCGTCAGCGATAGTTGTCAGACACTGCTCTGGTTAAAAGAGATGCTGGACTTCAAACAGCTCTCCATGGAGTTCATTAAACAACAGAACAGGCAGTAACAGTGTTACATAGAGGCTTCGCATGCTATTCTGGCCTGAGTATATTTATCTTACAACGAAATTTTAATTTCGACTTATATATGGTCGGCTGCCCTGTATCCTTTAAGGACTTGTGCTTTTCACTGCCTGTAATTTAGTAACACTGCTTGGTGGCACAAACATGTAATATCCTACAACTTAAACTGCCTTTCTCAGTTCATACCTACTCTCATAATACACTAGTGCCTACTGAGCATCTGAGTGTCCTTCTGGCAACTAGCGAATGTTGTTGCAGTGTATCTGCATGTAATCTGCAGTCGATGCGTTTTCACACAAACTATAGAGCTATGTACTCAGTGACGTTAGCCTCTGCAGTGGTGAGAGAGGACAAGTTACTCTCTCACCTATTTTTTGTATACAGAAAATGATTAAAGATTTTGTTACAACTTGACACACCTTAGGCGACACTCTAGAAATATGGTCTGAGTGGACGTTGATGGAGCCTGGTACAGCGCTAAAAGCATGAGGTATTTTTATGGTTCTTAGCTATTAGAAACGGTATGTTTCGAGTTGAAAGCAATTGCCCGCGAGCCCATCCCTCAGTAATCTTGCCAGACAGGTCCAAAGGCATACAGCGCAGATGGAACAGCCCCTCGCCGAGACAGGTCTCAAGTACAACAATGCCGCTATACCACAGGTTGGCGCCAGCCGAAGGTTGGGCTGGGGGTGACCGATTGAAGAGACGTGTCTACACGGTGGACTCATCAACCAGGCATCGTGTGCAGAGCCACGCGTAATAAAAATTCACAAGTTTCCTCGTTCTCAAATACTGCAAACAGGCTGTGACCCACTCCCATAGGGCGCCTCGGTTGTGTAAGAAACTCCGGCATCTGAGAAACATTTAGAGATAGAATCTTTATTACACCTCATAGCTATGACTAACAAGCTCCAAGGAACAGTCGATTTAGATAAACATCCGTAAGATCGTATCTGTTTACTTGTTGCCGCGGGAAGAGACGCAACTTTGGAAGAAAACATCTTCCACCTCTGCGTAAACTTAAAACATCCAGTAATTGACGGTTTCTTCTTTTTCCAGAGATGCAGGTTTCTTAACTCTTGCCCTGTTGTGACAGGAGTTTGTGCTGTCATGTGGGAGGGTAGGTTTAGCACCTCTAGAGCACTGTGACTGGCTCAAGACAGGGTGAAGGCGGTGTCGTTCGGGCACTTTGCGGGCAAACGGATTTTTTTCTGAAGAGATGCGAGGCACTCGGGTTCCGGACTTCGTCTGGTAAGAAAGACTTCTAATCAATGCTCTGCCATGTGTGATTGGCGCTTGGGATATGTCCTGAGACTGACTTAACTTACGAGTAATTTAGACTGGGGAGCCTGGGGTGAAGTTCTTACTGTTCCAACAGTGTGACTCAAAACGTCTCGTACTAATCTTTTGATAAAGGCACACTTATTGGTTTTTGGTTTACGAGTCTTGACGTTTGGTATCCTTGTGCGCTTTGTAGTGTAAGTGAACTAAATTGGTCCTTGGTAGACCAGCGAACGGGTGTGTCACACCTCACCTCACGCCTCACCGCTGCCGCACACATATCGCCAGCTGCATGTTACATCGCTGCATGAGGCAAACAGGGTAACGTACTGCCGCTCCGGCCTTGTCAGAGCATACAGATCTCAATCGCCACTGGCTCTCAGCTGCACCTATATTGAGTCACTTCTGTAGATTATCAATCAAATTCTGCTGAGCGTCAGATCAGTTCTCATTTCGTTACCCACATTTTTAATACCAGAGTACTTGACTCATTTCTGCCACCCAGAATCATTGTCCACTGCGGTCTTAAGTCAACTGTTAGTTGTTACGGTTTACAGTCAAAACTTGTTTACCATAATTTGTGTCTGTCTTTGTTTTGGGAAAATAAATGTTGGTAGTATACAAGATTTTGCACACATTCTCAATCATTTTATATAACAGCCCCACGGGTTAACTTACAGTGTGGCCTCCCCTGCCAGTATCTCTGATTTATGACACCTTGTGTGACCGTCAGATCGTATTGCCTAGCATATTCATTCAATTTGGCTTCCCTTAAGCAGAATTTTGAATTGAGGGCATCTTCGGTGACCGTCAGATTGTAGAAAGTGAAGTTTCTGTTCCCCATGTTTAATGTGGTGCAGTGGGTAGAATGGATTCGCGTTGCTGGCGCCTAAACATAGTACTAATAATTATTTATTGTACATATTTTCGTGTTGTGGTTGTGATTTCTGTGTCACTTTATTGTTTGTTTCTGACGGCAAACGGCGTTGTGCTGATTTGTTAGCATTGAGATTTTCGTTTGTGAGTATAGGCAAGCGTGCTGTTATTTGATTTTGTTGTCAGCAGCTGGGAATCAGTAGCTCACAGGATCATAATTTAGAGTAGAATCAGTGTGGCACAGGAATGTGTAGTTTTTAAATTCATTTGGGTCATAATTCGAGTGCATGCTTGCAAGAACCAAGGCGCGTTTGCTTCAGAGTAGCGGAAGTATTTGTGTTTTGTTAGCCATGGATCCACGTCAAATTATTATCGGTGACCAAGCAGGTATTACGCGGGATTCTCAGGTAAACGCGGTTGTGGACCGGGCAGAAATGTGGAACGTAGAGCCTGCAGAGTATGACGACATGTCTCAGTCAGGTGACGAAAATGAACGGGAGACCGCAGCAGAACGAAATGTAGGCGCCGCTGGTACGAGACGCACCATCATTGAGACTGGCAGACCAGAATAACGAACGAAACGTCACAGAATGATGGAATCTCGTTAATCTAGTCCTGGAAGTGTTAGCTGTGGAGCTCAGTTTAAAGCTCTCTTGCAATTCATGCAAGAGGCAAAAAGGAAGAGACAAGAGGCTGAGAAAATGAGACGGGAGGAAGAGAGGAAGGACACAAATTAGTCATAGGAACGGTCGCAGGTGGTATGGATGGAGTCAAGAAAGAGATCATAAGTATCCAAGAAGAGCTAGAGAATGTCAAGAAAACTACAGTAGAAATGCGTGAGGTCGCGGACCAGGCGGAGCGCGGTGCCAAAACAGCGGGATTGGTAGCACACGTAGCAAGAACGGACTCATCAGTGGCCAAAGAACAAGATAAATTAGCATGAACTGAGGTGTGTAATACAAGAAAGGCATTTGCAACTCTTCAAAAGCAAGGCAAAAATATCGTTCAATAAATGCAGGAAATAATGAGTGAGGCTGCGATGCGAATCGAACAGATAGAAATCAAACAGGCCGAAATCTCTGAAGTTTAAGATTAGTAGACCCAAGTCGCCGAGCAGCAAAACGAGTTGGCTAAGGACCTTCGGAAGCCACATGAGCGGGTCGCGCAATTGCAGACACAATCTCGCCCGGTAGAGCGCCATCGAGAGAATCACAGAAGTGAAGAAAATGTTTTGCGACATTCCGAACCGCAATATGAGGACACACCCCCTGAACATGGGCTAACGCAGCATGAATATTCTCCTGCCACGGCGAAGGATAAAACAGAAGATCATGTTTGGAATGGACTTAGAAGCGTCAGGATTCCGCAGTCCTGTCAAATCCTTCGAATCTCTGGTCAGGAAGAATCGATTCTTGGATCAACCGTACAGTCCCATGGAAATTATAAGGAACTGCTACATTAAATCACCTTCACGTTACCATCAACTACTCATCGGTAGATGAAGCGACTCAATCGAAGCTTTCCAGAATGCGCTGTGCGAACTCGAGTATGTGAATGAAATTCAGAACTCGCGAGAAAGATGTAGAAATAATGACCGTAACTGGCCGGATTCGCCAGAGAGGAATGACGATGGACGAAATGGGGGAAAACATCATTCGAATCGAAACCAAAATTCAAACTTCAATGGGAATAGCCAGCCATCATGGGAAACTAGATGAAGACGAGGAAATTATAATCATTACAACAACAACTACCGACGAAACGGAAACTGGAGAGAGAAAAAGAACTCGAACCAGGATCAACAGGATTCTAGGAACCAACAGCAAAACAATACCAGGACATACAATAGTCAAGGACAATGGAATGGCCAACGTAGCGAATATGTGGAATTGAGGCCACCTAACCCATCGCAGAGGTCACGCAGAGAAAATTCTACCAGGAGTTGATACATAGCCACTGCGGACTCATCTCAAAACAATGCCGCAAATACTATCGGAACGAGCGATATTAACCTTCTACAGTACTAAGATCCAAGAGAACTGCAATGGGGAGAGAAGGTGCAGTATTTAAATAATCTCCATGGATGAAATGTTTAACGTAACGTAATTTATTGTTGACTTTGTGTTGCTTTTCCATTTGTTCTATTTCGGTGTTATTTTGTTTGCTTGTCATTTCCATTAGTTTTCGGAAGGAGTCCTTGTTGAATGTGGCCAAATGAGTTGCGTAATTGTGACATCTTCACACTAGCATTCACTGGTAGGTGGCAGATCGAATTAAAATTCCGTTGACAGGTATATGTAATCACCAGTTGGCACTTTTTGTGGCATGCCAAACCCGGCGCTTTGCAGTACTGAGTACTCCAAACAACTGAGTACTGGTATCATTTCTTTGGACATCACAATTGTTGTCCGATCTCCGTAATCGAGCATCGTACTCTCTCATAGCATTCTCGTAGAAGAGCCTTCACAATTATCACCATGATCGATGAAATTGTTTCTGTATAGTTTCCGTGGTTTCTTGTCCAAGGGACGGATGTGCATCACTTTATGTTTTTCGTGATGTCTAGACGGTAAATCGTGCCATAGAGTATGTGTGTCTCTATTTTCGGATGTGTTTCGTGTGGTGTTAGCAGTCCGCACTTTGGGTGAGTGTCGACGCTAATACTCAGCGTGCTGTGAGGACGTGCAACTCAATTTTCGGATGTGTTTCGTATGGTGTCAGCGGTCCACGCTTTGGGCGCGTGTCGATAGGTGTAGTATGAGCCATCGCCTGTCGTGCGATGCAGCCTGCCTCATGGTGGATTCTGGCCAGCGCCATGTGAGAGCCGTCGGCTAAATAATGTGTATGAGGAATTATCACGGACAAGTGCAAGTCATGGTAGAGTGGTGAACCCCGGATCCGGTATTAGGAAGCAGAAACGAAATGATGGACCATGGAAAAGACTTAAATTAGAAAAATATCTATATATTTAAATTTCAGTATGCTTTTGTTTCATTTCAGCAGCAGCAGCGATCCTCACATGGGAGACCGGAGGCATCCTTATACTCTGTGAAATTACGGGTACACAATCATAAAGTGCCACTTCAAAGGTTTCAGGCAAATCACCAGCACCTGAATGAGTAGACGCACTTCCTGGCCACTTCGGCGTTAACAGACATCACCGGCGGACATTGAACAATAAAGGAGGAGCATACAAGGAATAAAATGCATGAAAATAAGCTTGGATAGTGTTAGTAAAGGCATAGGGAAGCACCCAAGTTAGTATTTAGTATTAGAAGAAGTCTGCACGTTTTTTTGAAGATCTAGAGGGAGCGCCAGCATAAAATTAGTGTACTTTACAGGAGTAGAACTAACCAAAAACTAACAAAAACACGTGCACACATAAACAGACACCTCACACCACATAATTTACGTCCATACTACGTTAACAGGGCCATGCAGTCATTAAATTTATATTTGGATTTGGGTCCTTAGTAATAAAATAAATATAAAAAATATAGTACCTAAGAAAAACTGTATTCATAATTATTTTCTTTTCTGTAAATTGCTTACATCAATGTAATGACTTTAGTGACCGAATATGGCACTTGACCCCACTTGAGGATTGTGCAGACTCCAGAACCAACATGGCAGACTGGACATGACGGCCTACAGCAGCCAGCGAAAGGCGAGCGAAGCACGCAGCCTCAATGACTCAGCTGTAGGACACATATCGCCAGCTGCTCGAAGCAATCAGCGTAACGTACTGCCGCTCCGGCCTTGTCAGAGCATACAGATCTCAATCGCCACTTGCTCTAAGCTGCACCTATATTGAGAAACTTCTGTAGATTATCTATCAAAGTCCGTTCAACGTCAGATCAATTCAGATTGTGTTATCCACATTTTTGAGGCCAGAGTACTGTAACCTTCCCGAATATAAAAATATCCTGTACGAAATTGACTGAGTATCGATACTGATATATTTTGGACGTGAGCAGAGCTACGTCATGGCCCTGTGAAATCAACCTGAATGGACTGAAATATTTTTTCCTCATAATGGTGTCGCCAGATAATGCTGTCTATATATATATCTGCTCCTAAATCGCACAGCTTAGTGCAATGCTGGCCCATCTACTACTACTGAACAACATTTGTCTGAGATTGGCATTATTAGAAAAAAACTGACTTTGCTTGTTGACACAGCTGCATAGGTGGTACTCCGATTATTAAACAACACATGACTATGACCTGGGAAACTTTGTATAATATTTAAATTCAATTAAATTACTAGTAAAAAATTATGTTCTGAAAAATATTATTATTGAAACCATTACATAAAAAATTTGAACATCACAAGTCTTACTTAATTAGTGCTGATAAACCGCAAAAAGATTGAAACAAATTGATGTTAACATCTCAGACTGCAAATTTAAGTACGTGCATGGCGATGAAGAATAATAAATTTTACCTTATATTACATGCCAATGAACTGCGCTGCACCAGCGGCCACTGCTGTTGCGACTGCTCCATGACAACGAACTACTACGACTGCTCTGTAGGAGCCAGCAATTATTACTGCCGACACTGCTCTGACCTGCGATTCTATTGTAGCAGAGATGTTTTATATCGCAGGCAGCGCGTGAGCAATACATCGAAATTACGTTTGCTCCAGTAGGGTAGTGAACAGAAAATCTTTTACATAATGAACCCCTTACATAACCCTCCACTGGGCGGAAAAAATTTGGGAGCGATGATGAGTCAATTGGACTTTCCATGAACAACAAATTTTTCTATTGCAAATAGATGTGACATATTTAGTTTACTAAGTCTACAAAATGAGTTCTAGTAATTATTATACATATGTTTTACACAATTACAGAATATATATGAAATCACTGACAAATTATGTAAGTACTGAACATACAAAAGCAGTTGTGCATATTAAGAACGAGATAAAGTGTGCATGCACTCTTTAAGTCTTTAGCATCTTTATAAGAAGAAGGTAAGGAATTTAAAGGATTGCATCGTGGTTGCAGCACAGTGGGTTGCACATAGTTGTACTGAAAAGTCCATGGCCGCTGCGGTCGCAGGTTCGAATCCTGCCTCGGGCAAGGATGTGTGTGCTGTCCTTAGGTTAGTTAGGTTTAAGTAGTTCTAAGTTCTAGGGGACTGATGACCAAAGCAGTTAAGTCGCATATTGCCCAGAGCCATTTGAAAAGTCCATATCTTTTCGCAGACGTATCAACACCAGGTGTGACAATCTGAAGTTTTCCCTCCCGAAGCATTTATCAGTGTAGCCAAGACACTGAAATGTAGTATTAATGTTGTATGTTGCCTTTTGGTAGTACATTAGGTACACCAAACAGTAGGTCCATAATAACATGTCCGTTGGTCAAGGTGGTGGACAGCTTGATATGTCAACACCACATTCTTGTAGAATCCATAAACTTACATCAATGCAGTATTAGTGCTAAAGCCAAATAGAGTGCTCCATGACCATGAGGATGGGCAGGATATAGAAATGTTCCATTAATTGGTGATAATTGGGTCAGAGGTTGAAAGATAGATTTAGTCTCATAACATCTTTTAAGAAATTACGTCATTGACATCAATCCAAAGTAGCAAATTGTAAGCCGAGTTTCGGTCACTCAGCATATGTAAGTTAAGCTCATATGGGCGTTTCATTGACTGTTTTAAATTGATATATACTTGATGTGATATAATCAAGAAAAATTTTTGTTACTCATTTTTGTGGCTTCAAGGAAGCTTCACATGAAAATTTTACAAAATTTTGTGGCATTAAAACATTAAATAAGTGAATAAGTGTAACATATAAATTATCATTAGTAATCCTACATTCTTAGTTGGGGACGTGTTGGCACTAAGTGCCCTGACAATATTTCATTAAGTCATACAGATGATATACTAATCATTATTCAGAAATAGGAGCTATTACTTCATTAACCCTCGCAATTCTCCGTGTAATAATGTTGTCTGAAGGGCCACATGCCTGTGGTTTCATGACTTTGTACTAAAATGATTGACGTTGAATTCACACTCACGACTGTCACATTTTTTTGGCTTTATGATTGTTATTCAAGTTATTTATTGGTGGGATTGTGAGACTACCCCGCTTGGTATGAAACATCTTATTTTCTTATTTGCAAAAAAAGAAGATTTTAGGAATTGGTCATTCATCTTCCTTGTTGAGTTATGCCATAGATCCCATGTTTGATTTAGTTGCTGGTTACTATTGTTGAGTTGAATTTGACGTTCACTGTTGGGCTGACATTACACGAGTCAGAGTTTCATCTGCAAGTATGGATGTCCAAAGGACTTTCTAGCGAACAGACCATGGAAATTCTATACAATTCTCATGTCATTGACGATGAAAATGAATGGGACATTGATAATGATGTGAATGAATATATGGAACCTCTTGACAAAGACCATATCATAGTATCAGATGAAGCTGATGATGAAATATCAGAAGACACTACACATTCACGTGAACAAGTAGAAGAAGAAGAGAATGATGAAGAAGAAAACTAAGACATAGGAGATTTGTTTGTTTCTAGAAGTGGACTACAATTTTCTAGTGAATCACCAAAAACGTGGGCGGCGTCGACGTCGCAACAGTTTGAACGTAACACCTGGCCCAGTGATTGATGGAAAAACAATCAAAACCATAACAGAGTCATTTTTATTATTTATCTCACCGGAAATCGTGAGCATTATTGTACAAGAAACGAGCAGAGAAGCCAAACAAGTAATTTCTTTGTGAAACGCAGCTCATTCTTGGAACAAATGGACATGGAGAGATATAAGTGCAACTGAAGTATACTCTGTATTACCAATTCTAGTAGGAGCTGGTCGAACTCATGGACATTACACAAGTGCTTCCGATCTGTTGAGAGGTAATGTTGCCTTTCGGCAACCATTCTTTTCTGCTGCCATGTCTGTACTGAAATTCTTGCGATTTGACAACAAAGACACAAGAGCACAGAGAATTGAAGAAACTAAGGACAAGCTACAAGTCATTAGGATAGTGTTCGACAAATTTCAATCTAACTTGTGTAAGAACTTCTATCCTTATGAATGTGTGACTACAGATGAACGATTAGCAACGTACCGAGGAATATGCCCTTTTAGGGTTTATATGAAGAGCCAGCCTGGCAAGTATGGTATTAAAATTTGGGTTTGTGCTGATGTGGAGACATCTTACTTATTAGGGATCCAAATTTACACAGGAATGGTGGACAATACTTGGGAAGTGAATCGAGGACAGAGATCTGATGGAACCATCTCTGAATAACGGTCATGGTGAAACAACTGATAATTTTTTCACCAGTTTCCCGTTGGCTGCTGAACTACTAAAACGAAACACGATATTGGTTGGTACCTGGCGTTCCAATAAGAAAGAGATTCCGAAGGAATTCTTGCCAAACAGAAAGAGAGAAGTTCTCTCTTCAATGTTTGGTTTCACAAATGACTTGACCCTAGTTTCCTGTGCTCCATACAATGGAAAGGCAGTAATACTACCCTCTACTCAGCATAATGAGAGACAAGTGAGTGGTGAAGAAAGTGAACAGAAACCCGAAATTATACTGCACTACAACAAAACCAAAGCTGCTGTAGATAATGGGGACAAAATGACAAGAGAATACAGTTGTGTTAGAGGAATGAGGCGGTGGCCAATGAGAATCTTCATCGAAATGATAGATATTGCAGCACTGAACGCATATATTCTGTACACTCAAAGATTTCCTGAATGGCAGAAGAATAACCGAAGCCGACGTAAACTCTTCACGAGCGAACTGGCATTTGGACTCAGCAAAGGCAACATGGAAGAAAGAGCCAAAAATATCAACGATCTTCATAAAGATGTAAAAGATGCACTGAAAGCTTATGGTGTTGCAATTCCTACAGCAGTGATCCAGACCCAGTGTTCCACGTTACCAACGCCACAACGATGTCAAGATTGCAAGGGAAACGAAGATCGGAAAACAAGATTCTGTTGTGTAACGTGCAAGAAACCTGTTTGTAATATACACAGAGAATAAATTGTTACTGTGGAGTGCATGCAGCGCAAAAATGTACTTGACTGAAAAGCTGAAAAAAGTCTTGCATTATTTTACTGCAGTGACTGTTGAGGCACATAGATTACTAATTTTCTGTTCGCTGAGTACTGAGTTTAGTGAAAGATATAAAAATTTGTTTGTACTTTATATCTGTGAGCTGATTAAATACTACTAATAACCTGAAAAGCTGTTTCCCAATACTAAATAAACCCATTCAATGGAAATAACAAAATCTGAGAACAATTATTACAATAAAACATAAAACTCTTTTGGGGTGGTCCAAATACCCAGCTTGGTAAAATAGAGGTGTGAAACAGCTTTGTAATGCGAGGGTTAATGGGGATCATTACTGGTAATTTTACATTCTTAACTGATGAAGTGTTGGCACTCAGTGGCCTGTCAATATTTCATTCAGTGATGCAGATGATACACCAATCATTATTCAGAAACAGGTGTTATTACATATAGCATTTAGCTGATAGTAAGTACATATAATATTGTGCAAGTGACATAAGAGATGCGTAAAACGTATAACATTTAACCTAGTGAGCAAGGTGCTTAGCGTAGTGATACATACAGGTAATGGAAACAACGTGTTGCTCACGTTGCTGGGAGGTGCATCCCGTACTGTATCTACTCAAATTCTTTCTGATGTGCTGTTATTTGCGGGATGATGGTGTGGCATTTCAATTATCTGTACTGTTCTGTTACTTCATCCTGACGCATTGAGGATGACATCGGCTGACTGGTACAGTCATGATAAGTGGATGTGGATGATTCTGCGGCTGACAAAACCTACTGTTATTAAATGTGCGTTGGAAACTGTGCTCGTTGCATTTAGGTTTGTTCTGATAGTTACTGTTATAGGGCGCTTTGCGATAAGAGTTGAAATGATAGGTTTTCTGTACGTACTGGTTTCCTTGTTGCTGAGCGTTACCGCTCGAAGGAGCCGATGCTATATGTGTAGGTGGCGTAACATTGAAGTTTGGGTGACCTTGGAAATTGCGTTGTTTGTTGGGTATGCTAACTGCCTGGTTTTGTTGCTGTTGTGGGGAATAGCCTCGATTTTTGCCACAATGTGTATGCGGTTGCTGATAGTTTTGTACATATTCATGATTAAAATTCTGTCTGTCATTAAGGTTGCGCTGGTAGTTATTGTCATTTCGGGAAGGTCTAGCTCCTTTGGTATTAAAATAGCGTGGCTGGTCATAGTTACCATATACCTGCTGGCCTAGGTTATTCTGTGGAATATTTTTATTTATGAATGAATAATATGACTGCTGGACTTCCGAAAACTGAAATAAATCTCTAAATGCCGAAATATTATTTTTCTGTTGTCCAGCTAAGAGCGATAGTCGTTACGATCGTGGTAATTTCGAAATACATAGCTAAATTAGTGCTGACTCGCTGTATGGTTCGCATAAATATTGGTTTTGCTGTGCCATATGTTCAAAAAATTGCGTTATAGTGGAAAAATGTTTAGTTCTCATAATTCAGTAAGCTAATTCACTGATCCTTGATAACGCGCTGTGACGTTTTCGATCAATACATGGACAGAAAAGCATTCTGAAATTCTCCTACTGAGTATCATTGTCTCGCGATTGGTCTCATTCGAGTTGCCGGTTCACCTGCCAAAAAGCTGCAAATAAATTTTAGCTTGTGTGTCACAGGCCAAATTGGTGGAAATGCAAAAGCAAATTGTTGTATCCAATCCAAGAGGTGGATTTGTGTTCTGTCATTCTTAAATATCTTAAATTTTCTAACTGATAAAAAGTGCTTGGAGTCAAAAGTATCGTCTCTTAATGTTACAGCAAGATTAGGGTAGTATAAGAATCTGTTTGTCTGCATCTGTTCGGAATCTAAGTCATGTACTCTCTGTACTCTGCCTAAGTTGTGTTGGCTGTGGGAGTGTGACAAATGTTCAGAATGTGGCTAATGCTGTAAGATGTTAGAGGCTGAAATATAATTCATTTCTGCCACTTCATGCTGTAAAGATGACATTTTTCGATGTAGAATATTATTGGATGTACCTAATTCACTGATTGTTTGTTGCATATTTTCAAATTCTGGTGTTTGGTTGAAGGAAACTGGTGACTTATCGGCTGATTTAGTGTCATTATTGTTCTCGATAGCGTCAACTCTACCAGCTAATTCATCATATTTTTCTGTTAGTTCCTTTAACCTGATTGTCATTTCTGGCGTAACGAGCATTTTCTGCTTATGCATTTTACACGTAGTTTTATTTAATTTCTTAACCATGGACCTTGCCGTTTTGTGGGGAGGCTTGCGTGCCTCAGCGATACAGATGGCCGTACCGTAGGTGCAACCACAACGGAGGGGTATCTGTTGAGAGGCCAGACAAACATGTGGTTTCTGAAGAGGGGCAGCAGCCTTTTCAGTAGTTGCAGGGGCAACAGTCTGGATGATTGACTGATCTGGCCTTGTAACATTAACCAAAACGGCCTTGCTGTGCTGGTACTGCGAACGGCTGAAAGCAAGGGGAAACTACAGCCGTAATTTTTCCCGAGGACATGCAGTTTTACTGTATGATTAAATGATGATGGCGTCCTCTTGGGTAAAATATTCCGGAGGTAAAATAGTCCCCCATTCGGATCTCCGGGCGGGGACTACTCAAGAGGGCGTCGTTATCAGGAGAAAGAAAACTGGCATTCTACGGATCGGAGCGTGGAATGTCAGATCCCTTAATCGGGCAGGTAGGTTAGAAAATTTAAAAAGGGAAATGGATAGGTTACAGTTAGATATAGTGGGAATTACTGAAGTTCGGTGGCAGGAGGAACAAGACTTTTGGCCAGGTGATTACAGGGTTATAAATACAAAATCAAATAGGGGTAATGCAGGAGTAGGTTTAATAATGAATAAAAAAATTGGAGTGCAGGTTAGCTACTACAAACAGCATAGTGAACCCATTATTGTGGCCAAGATAGACACAAAGCCCATGCCTACTACAGTAGTACAAGTTTATATGCCAACTAGCTCTGCAGATGATGAAGAAATTGATGAAATGTATGACGAGATAAAAGAAATTATTCAGGTAGTGAAGGGAGACGAAAATTTAATAGTCATGGGTGACTGGAATTCGTCAGTAGGAAAAGGGAGAGAAGGAAACATAGTAGGTGAATATGGATTGGGGGGAAGAAATGAAAGAGGAAGCCGCCTTGTAGAATTTTACACAGAGCATAACTTAATCATAGCTAACACTTGGCTCAAGAATCATGAAAGAAGGTTGTATACCTGGAAGAATCCTGGAGATACTAAAAGGTATCAGATAAATTACATAATGGTAAGACAGAGATTTAGGAACCAGGTTTTAAATTGTAAGACATTTCCAGGGGCAGATGTGGATTCTGACCACAATATATTGGTTATAAACTGCAGATTGAAACTGAAGAAACTGCAAAAAGGCGGGAATTTAAGGAGATGGGACCTGGATAAACTTAAAGAACCAGAGGTTGTACAGAGTTTCAGGGAAAGCATAAGGGAACAATTGACAGGAATGGGGGAAAGAAATACAGTAGAAGAAGAATGGGTAGCTCTGAGGGATGAAGTAGTGAAGGCAGCAGAGGATAGAGTAGGTAAAAAGACGAGGGCTATCCTTGGGTAGCAGAAGAAATATTGAATTTAATTGATGAAAGGAGAAAATATAAAAATGCAGTAAATGAAGCAGGCAAAAAGGAATACAAACGTCTCAAAAATGAGATCGACAGGAAGTGCAAAATGGCTAAGCAGGGATGGCTAGAGGACAAATGTAAGGATGTAGAGGCTTGTCTCACTAGGGGTAAGATAGATACTGCTTACAGGAAAATTAAAGAGACCTTTGGAGAGAAGAGAACCACTTGTATGAATATCAAGAGCTCAGTTGGCAACCCAGTTCTAAGTAAAGAAGGGAAGGCAGAAAGGTGGAAGGAGTATATAGAGGGTTTATACAAGGGCGATGTACTTCAGGACAATATTATGGAAATGGAAGAGGATGTAGATGAAGATGAAATGAGAGATAAGATACTGCGAGAAGAGTTTGACAGAACACTGAAAGACCTGAGTTGAAACAAGGCCCCGGGAGTAGACAACATTCCATTAGAACTACTGATAGCCTTGGGAGAGCCAGTCATGACAAAATTCTACCATCTGGTGAGCAAGATGTATGAGACAGGCGAAATATCCACAGACGTCAAGAAGAATATAATAATTCCAGTCCCAAAGAAAGCAGGTGTTGACAGACGTGAAAATTACCGAACTATCAGTTTAATAAGTCACAGCTGCAAAATACTAACGCGAATTCTTTACAGACGAATGGAAAAACTGGTAGTAGCGGACCTCGGAGAAGATCAGTTTGGATTCCGTAGAAATGTTGGAACACGTGAGGTAATACTAACCTTACGACTTATCTCAGAAGAAAGATTAAGAAAAGGCAAACCTACGTTTCTAGCATTTGTAGACTTAGAGAAAGCTTTTGACAACGTTAACTGGAGTACTCTCTTTCAAAATCTGAAGGTGGCAGGGGTAAAATACAGGGAGCGAAAGGCTATTTACAATTTGTACAGAAACCAGATGGCAGTTATAAGAGTCGAGGGGCATGAAAGGGAAGCAGTGGTTGGGAAAGGAGTGAGAGAGGGTTGTAGCCTCTCCCCGATGTTATTCAATCTGTATATTGAGCAAGCAGTAAAGGAAACAAAAGAAAAATTCGGTGTAGGTATTAAAATCCATGGAGAAGAAATAAAAACTTTGAGGTTCGCCGATGACATTGTAATTCTGTCAGAGACAGCAAAGGACGGAAGAGCAGTTGAACGGAATGGACAGTGTCTTGAAAGGGGGATATAAGATGAACATCAACAAAAGCAAAACGTGGATAATGGAATGTAGTCAAATTAAGTCGGGTGATGCCGAGGGGATTAGATTAGGAAATGAGACACTTAAAGTAGTAA
The DNA here is from genome assembly GCF_023864345.2 of Schistocerca serialis cubense. Lineage (NCBI taxonomy): Eukaryota > Metazoa > Arthropoda > Insecta > Orthoptera > Acrididae > Schistocerca > Schistocerca serialis. The sequence goes on from NC_064641.1 coordinate 424,732,288, forward strand.
AGGATTTTTGCTATTTAGGGAGTAAAATAACTGATGATGGTAGAAGTAGAGAGGATATAAAATGTAGACTGGCAATGGCAAGGAAATCGTTTCTGAAGAAGAGAAATTTGTTAACATCGAGTATAGATTTAAGTGTCAGGAAGTCGTTTCTGAAAGTATTTGTATGGAGTGTAGCCATGTATGGAAGTGAAACATGGACGATAACCAGTTTGGACAGGAAGAGAATAGAAGCTTTCGAAATGTAGCGCTACAGAAGAATGCTGAAGATAAGGTGGGTAGATCACGTAACTAATGAGGAGGTATTGAATAGGATTGGGGAGAAGAGAAGTTTGTGGCACAACTTGACTAGAAGAAGGGATCGGTTGGTAGGACATGTTTTGAGGCATCAAGGGATCACAAATTTAGCATTGGAGGGCAGCGTGGAGGGTAAAAGTCGTAGAGGGAGACCAAGAGATCAATACACTAAACAGATTCAGAAGGATGTAGGTTGCAGTAGGTACTGGGAGATGAAGAAGCTTGCACAGGATAGAGTAGCATGGAGAGCTGCATCAAACCAGTCTCAGGACTGAAGACCACAACAACAACAACGTCTGGTTTACTGGCATCGGGATTCTGCACTTATTCCAATTGTTCAATTCTACTAGTGAATGTCTGAAAGTCTTCTGTGTATTTATTTCCTAAGGTATGAATATAAGTGTCTGCTCTTGTTTTCAAATCAGTAAGTTCATTCTGTAATTCTGTAGCAATGTTGGTGTCTACGCATGTTTTTGCTTTCGCAAAGAACTTACACTTGTCTTCCAGTCTCTGTGTAGTAACTGTTTGCATAACTTGTTTCTTTACTTTGTTCTGTTCTTGTCTGAATTTGTTGTAACGCGTTTCGCTGTTTTGTAGGTGGTAATTAAAACGTTCGTCAATGGGTGTTCTGTTGTTCAAATTTCTATTCAACTTAGGCATACAAAGTGAGTGAAATTCTGCTGATACTGCTTTAAGCTCGTCGTGTAACTCTGTTGCATCTTCTGAACATTGTTTTGCGACTGCATTGATTTCATCTCTTAGTAATTTTGTCGTAGCTTCAAGTGTGTTGCGTATCTCTGATTTCCTCGCTACTATTCCTAGCACAATCCTTAATTTTCTCACGTAGTTGTTTTTTAGTTTCATTACATTGCTTGGCAACGGCTGCAATCTATTCAGCAAGCTGTTCAATATAGGTGTTCAGTTTTTCGTTAATGTGTTTGAAATTTTCATTGCATTGTTTGATTGATCTGTCGTGTTTTCCATCCGACTGATGGTGGCATTTGTTAAGTTGCTTATAATTGTTGTCTTGTATTTCATTCAACTGCTTGAAACTTTCATCGGTTTGTTTGATCGACCGGCCACGTTTTCCATCCAGCTGTTTGAAATTTTCGTTAAGTTGTAGCAATACTGCCATAATTTGATGAACGTCAACATCAACCACTCTGTTTTTAATGCTGTGTGACAGTGTATCTGCATTTGATACTTGTTCTGTAACCATTTCGTCATTGTCTGGTTCATGAAAAGGTCTCCGGATTGGTTGTGCACTGTTGGTCACGACATCGGAACCAAATAAATCTGACGTATTTTGAGTAAATTGCTCGTTATCATTAGTAACATTTAGCTCCTCACTGTGTAAATTCTGCACATCCGATGTGTGAAACTGGGCAACGTTCGCTGTATTTCAACACAGCACATCATCAATTATTGTTACATTTACTGTGGACATAATTAAATCTGTTGGCTCATCGTTTGAATTTGAAATGTTACTTACGGTTGACATGCACTGATTATCTAAGGTTGAAGAATTAGAACTGTGAGACTGAATATCTCTAGTATTATCAGTTAAACTACTCAAATCGGCGTTTTGATTCATTGCACTTCTCGATGTAATATTTGCAGGTTTTCGCAGCATTTTCATATGTCAAAGTGAAAGTCGTGAGCTCTATCTTCTTATCTCATGTTTTCTGCTGAAAATCTCGTGCTTGTACTCTTGTTAACTTTACTATTACAGAGATCGCCAAAATTTTATTTATTTTTATTGGTCCTGTGCGCAACAAGTAGCTTACTTGTCCTTGACACCTGAAAACCAAAGAAGTCTGCGTACGTCTACACTGTTTCCTTGAATGACTCCCTTTAATTTGGTCTTTAATAATGGCAAGGTTGGACAAACGGATGCCTGCTCACACTTCTTAAACATTGTCTCGCTAATTACATTCAAAGGGCTGCCAGAATCAAGTACAGCTGAAAGTAGAATATTTCCTAACGAGATTTTTATAATTGGATGATTATACATAATTTCGCTGTTGTCATTTTGTTGTAATACTATGTCCTCCAGTCCAACAAAGTTAACATAATTTGTGTGTCGGGTTTCCGCCGATACAAACTGTTCGTATGTAGTCCTTGTTGCTAGCCATTGTTGTGCCGGCTCGTATTGCCGCGAATTATTTCTTGGGTTGTGAGGTCTGATTTCTACATTGTCGCCACGCTCTAAATTCGAATTTCTGTGATCCTGCCAATTTTGATTTGTCCCCTCATCATAGCTGTTTTGGTTCTCATAATTGTTATGACCATAATTATCACGTGGGCTTGATGCGATGTATTCTGCATGAGACCGCGTTCCGAATTGTAATTTGCGTGTCCGCGCCAATTTTGGTTGTCTCTACCGCGACCATTCCTTCTAAAATAATTTTGTTTTCCATAACGCCTTAGCTCTCGCGGTCCGCAGTCCCTATTACTGTACTGAGAGTTCCTATGATCATTAAAAATCATTTCTCTGGCATCTATGGTCTGTGTAATTTTCGTGTCCGCGCTTATTTCGGTTGTCTCTACCGTGACCATTCCTTCTAAAATAATAGTCATTTTCACAACGCCTCTGCTCTCGCGTTCCGCGATCTCTATTGCTGTACTTAAAGTTGCTGTGATTATAAAAATCATTTCCCTGGCGTCTATGATCTGTGTTATACGGTTGATGCCGCATATCGCGCCTATCTTCTTCCGCCCTGTACGCGTGAGGTTCGTCCGAGTTCCATAGGCGTTTACGGTCACGCCGCGGATTATTATTTTCCAAATACTGATTACTATTATCTCTTTGTGTTTTTTCATAGTTGTCAAATTCTAATTCTTGCAAAAGAGCTTGGAATGCCTCCAAGTCGTCTTTGCACCTACCTGCCAAAATTATGTTGCGAAATCTGATTGGCAGTTTTGTCAAACAGATACGAATTAATTTCGACTGACTGTACGGATTCGTTAAATATCTGTTCATGTGCATCATGTTTCCAAAATGTTGCACTGGAGTTGAAAATTTCGACTGCTCATAACTTTGCATCATAATGATGTAATGTTTTACACGATCTTGTGTAGTCTCTGGCCAGTAAGCAGATAAGAATGCGTGATAAAAATCACCATATGTGTGACAATCACGTACTATTGAGTGGGTTCTTGTTGCAGGCTCTCCTTCAAGATAACTGCAAATGAATTCCAGTTTGTGGCCAATTTGCCATGTTGGTGGTAAAGAATATTCAAATTGTTGTAACCACTCTCGAGGGTGGATTTCGTGAGTAGCATTCCGAAAAATTTTAAATTTCCTAACTGTGAGTAAATGCTTATAGTCAAACTCCTCATTTTTCTTAGCGGATGAGTTTTCTTTTACAGCATGACTCACGTTTCCTTCATTACGTCCCACAAACGTGTCATATCCGCTAGAAAAGTGGTCGGCATTTCCATAATTAACGCGCTCATTGTCGTTACCAATTTGGTAATTATCGGATCTACCAGTGTCATTGCTGCGATCGATCTTCTCTTCGATGCTGGTAAGCTGTTCCTGTACATTTTTCACGTCACGTTTGTTTTGCTGATTAATTGTCATCTGCCCTTGTTTAAAACGTTGCAGAGACTGAAATTCTTCGGTATCCGCGAGCGGTACTGGCTGAGTGTCATCTGACCTCGTCTCTAACCCGCTACTCAGTTCCGTCACTTTCATGGATAATTCATCTACCTGTTTAGCTACTGTCGTTAGTTGAGTTTCTATCTTTGAAACTTCATTGGTGGTCTGTAATTGCAATGACTCAACATTTTTCGCTAATTCCTCTACTTGCAGTTCTTGTTGCGACGTCTGTCGTTTCACTTCAACAATATAAACATTTTGTACGTGATACAGTCGGGATACAAGATTATTAATATCTAATTTGAATTCCTCACGTAGCTGACTGTTCAACTGACTAGTCATTTCTTCAAATTTACTAATTAAATTGTAATTCACCTCACCCCGAAACAATGTGAGATTCTCGTTAATTTCGTTCTGAAGCGATTTGAAATTCTTTGCATTATTGTCATTAAATTCAGTGAGTTTACTATTAAATTCAGTGAGTTTACTCTCTTGTATGTCATTAAATGCAGTGAGTTTACTAAGTAATAACTGAAAAACATGATTACTGGAGGCAGGGAGCACAACGATACTCTTCTCTGTTAAAGCAGAAGCAGTACCTGCATTTCCACTAACAGAAGGATAAGCAAAATTACTCCGCTCTATCGGAGCGGCAACCAGACCTGGATTTCCACAGAAATTGGAGAAAACGAAATTACTCAGCACTTTTGAGGCGGAAGCAACGCTGGAATTATATATATATATATCCTGTACTAAATTGACTGAGTATTGAAACTGATAAATTTTGGACGTGAGCAGCGCTACGTCATGGCTCTGTGAAATCAACCTAAATAAACTGAAATATTCTTACCTCATAATGGTGTCGCCAGATAACGCTGTCTATATATCTGCTCCTAAATGGCACACCTTAGTGCAATGCTGGCCCATCTACTACTACTGAACAACATTTGTCTGAGATTGGCATTATTAGAAGGAAATTTACTTTGCTTGTTGCCACAGCTGCATAGCTGGTCCTCTGATTGTTAAACAACACGTGACTATGATCTGGGAAAATTTGTAAAATATTTAAATTCAAGTAAATTACTGGTAAAAGTTATGTTCTGAAAAATATTATTATTGAAAACATTTCTGCAAACCATTACATAATAAATTTGAACACTACAAGTCTTACTTAATTAGTGCTGACAAATCGCAAAAACACTGAAACAAAATCACATTAACATCTCAGACAGCAAACATTAGTACACGCATGGCGCTGAAGAATAATAAAGTTTACCTTAGACTGCATGTCAATGAACTGCGCTGCACCAGCAGCCACTGCTGTTGCGACTGCTCCATGACAACGAATTACTGCGACTGCTCTGTAGGAGCCAGCGATTATAACCTCTGACACTGCTCTGACCTGCGATCCTATTGCAGCAGAGATGTTGTATATCGCAGACAGCTCGTGAGCAATACATCGAAATTACATTTCCTCCAGTAGGGTAGTGAACAGCAAACCTCTTAGATAATGAGCCCCTTACAGTACTTGACTCATTTCTGCCACTGAGGATCCTTGTCCATTGTGGTTTTAAGCCAACTGTTAGTTGTTGCGGTTTACAATCAAAAATTGTTTAGCATGTTTATGTCTGTCTTTGTTTTGCGAAAATAAATGTTGTTAGTAAACCAGATTTTGCATACATTCTCAATCATTTAATATAACAGCCCCACGGTTTAATTTTCAGTGCCACTCTTGGCGTCCACTGCCTGAGTTGTAGCCGATTTGCTGTTACAATCTGTATCACTTGTGTTTGTGAGTGCTTTTATTTATGACTATCTGCCAGATTTACGTAAGACGAGAAGTGTCCTTGGATTCACTACTATGTTTGACTTCTTTTCCAAATGGGCAGAGTTGAGTACACGACCACCGTACATTTTCAATTTTCTTTTCGAAAGCTCTTCTTATGTGTGTTGTATAGCACCATCGCTCACATTAACATCCTGTATTCAACACTTTAGCAGTCTGAACTTGATGAAAGGACACCAGGTTCAAACACTACTCGTTTCTCATTTGCTTTGTGTAAGAGCATAAAACGCCTATATATGACGGTAGTATCTGTTCCTGAAAGAATAGTTACCGTTGACGACCATGCAGCTTTGCTAGAAATGAAATGACAATTAAATGGACACCCTAGCTACAATGAAGTACATCAACGCCTGTTTGCAGCTAGGGTGCCCATTTAATTATCATTTCGCATATAACGCCTGATTCCTTTTATAGTCGCATCGATCGTAAAAGCTTTCTTTCTAGTACACGGGTTGGATAAAATTTACGACGTCTGTCTGATTCCAACACATGAAAGAGTATCCTCTTCAGCTTTCTTTTTTAAGTTTTCGTATAACTTTGTGGCCGTAATTCTAGCATGGAACTCAACGACATGATTCTTACAAACAAATCCCCCTTTCTTTCTTTTGGAGCAATAGTAGTACGAACTTTAGGACTCAGGATACCATCGTTCAACTCTTGCACATGATGGACTGTCACATGCCTAGGCACGAACTGGGTATGAAAAGCAAATCAAAGCAGACCACAGCGACCACAAAAGAGATTAAAATAAAATCCCTTAAACGATTTGTAGCTCGTGTTACGCCGAGTAGTATGACACTGCACTGTTCATAAGCCATGATACTGAAAACTTAATGTGCAATTACTAATAAATATTAATCGCTTATCTTACGCTGGACAAAAGGCTACAAGATGTACATCTTACGCAACCACACGCAAAAGATATTACTTTTGGCGTTGGCGTTACTTAAACCTAACGAGATTTACTTATCGTTTCTACAGTAAACGTTATACAGAGAAGTAGGATTCTGTGCATTATAATTCCACAGTATTCCACAGTAAACATTGTACAGAGAAGTAGGATTCTGTGCATTATAATTCCACAGTAAAGTCATCGTACATGGAATACATTATTTGTACGATATGTAAGTTCATGGTATGCCACTAAGGCTACATTTTGCATCAGACGTAGACACTAAGAATCACTTCACTTTAATATTCGAACGTAGCATTTGTTGTTACCAATAGCATTGTTCATGCAGAAAAAATATTTTCCGTGGAGGCTTAGAACATATGTCCGTTCACATTTCGCCCTTAAACAAAATAATTACGGATGATTTGTTTGTTAGAATAAAGGGAATATTCCTTTTTCAAGTGTCCATGACTTTGCATCCAAAATGTAGAACAGAATTCTTTAAGCCAAGATAAATCACTTGCATCCCGCGTAAGTTTCTCTTAGAGTAATAATGCTGTACTTTGATATGTACTGTTTAAAAATGACTGTTAGTTAGTAATCGTAATTCTGTAGCAAGCAATACTTGACATCTGCGAATTTCAGACAAGAATTATCATATTACATACTTAGAGGTAGTAAAAAATATTACAAAAGATCACGGTAAACAGAAAAGGATTCTTAAAATATACAGTGTACAAAACTTCTACCTTCTGCATTTCTTCAGCTCTCTCAGATATTCTAACTCGATAGTCTCGTTGGACTTGTTATGTTTAAGGATGTAGAATCCCTCATGCGGTATTCCGATGATCTGATTTGGACCCATGTAAAAGAACTGCTATTCCTGTTTTCCTTTTGCATAAGTGAGGGCTAGTGGTTTGTTGTGAATAGTATTTCCTCACCATTCAGGAAGATCTGAACTCGTCCCAGTTTTTTGTCGTGAGCAGACTTCTGAGAGTGCGCACAAGCTATTAGGGAAATGAGGGTGTGGCGTATTCTATGAGGGAGTGAGTTCATCCACTCATATTTCTCTTCAGCTGCAAGCATAACTCCGACAGACGTATGGTGTGTCGATGGATACATGTGGTCAGTTTTTCACACGGTCACGATTTCAACTCGTTTAGTCCACCCGTGTTCGATGCACGTTCTCATAAAATGGTTATAGTATCTAAAAAAACTCTTGCTATGGAATTGGATTCTGGGTAAAGTTTCGAAATTAAAGTTCACCTAATTCGATATTCTTGAAGAAAAGAGTTCCATACTTGGGAGGTAAAATTTGGAACACTGTCATAAAGCATGGCCTGTGGTCTTCCAAATCTAAGAATGTCGTTTTCCCTGGTCTTTGCGATGATAAATGCTGCAGTTGCAGTTTCAGTGAGGTATAATCTGATGTATTTCGAAAACATATGATATGGAGTCACAATGTGCCTGACAGTCTCTGTAGCCTGATTTAAAGGTCTCTCAACACCGGTGGACAAGACTTCCCTGAGCTCAATTTCCCCTAGTTTAGAGTTCAAAATTTTTTAGCAAATCTATTTTTTTAGAAACAGTCGTTGGCTTGGCTTTGTGACAGAAACGCAGGAGCGCAGCAACTGGTACCGGCGTCGGTGTGGATTCGGATTGTACCAATGCACAGCTAATTTCCCTTCACATTTCGGACTGCCGAAATGCCTCCGTGCCAGGTGTCTATACCACATAGGTTAGTCCTTGTAAGCAGCTACGATACATATAGACCGCCAATTTGAATCTGTCACGCTCCAATTAAATAAAAAGTAATCATGTGCTGAGACGTCTGCAATGTCTGGACATGACTAGCTAAATTCTTTACTGCCCTCACAAATTTTCTTCAGTTCAGAAATTTCAGATGAAATTATTGGTAAACCAGGTTTTATCCGCGTTGCTAATTCTTTATCTCATCCTCTAAGTACAGTATTTACGTGATCAGATATTCACATGGCCAGTTCCTAGTCACGTTCTTCAAGTGTCTGATTTATTTGCATAGCAACCTCTTTCTTACATGAACAGTTCTTGACGTTGCTGAGCAACAGTCGTACAATAGTCCTTAAATGAACACACCGCCATTTGACTGTACTGTTTTTTATTTCATTATGACAGACGTTTCGGGTTTTTATGCCATTTTCAAGTGATTGAAGATAGAGCAGGTATTGCACTGAGTATGGATCATCTTTAAATCAATTGTTGTTGCCGAGTAAATAGTTTGTTTCCAGTGTGACAAGACGAATACGTCACCAACAAAATTTAGTTTTGGAAGCAAAATATTTCACTTTATGAATGAAGGGGAGAAGTAATCGGAATAAGGTTTTGTCACACAGAAAATGCTGGTGATTGAGGTTCTGATTTAAAATGGTGCTTGGAGACGACAGTTCAAATGTATGTGAGTTTTTGACTTCTGACAAACGACTTTGGAAACTGAATATCTATAGCACTCTTTCCATTTCGCCTGTCAGCGTCTCAGTGCCTACTCAATGTGGAATTACTTGAAAATGGCATAAAAGCCGAAACCTGGGTCGTAATGAAATAAACAACAATACAGTCGAATGGTAATGTGTTCATTTAAAAGACAATACTAAATCTTTGTTATATTCTGCAGGCATAGTGTTCTCCCGAATAGAATTGCTCGTAAATTCCTTATTGCGTTTACTGATCACAGCTGTTATCTTTCCAAGAAAATCTGTAATCGAATTTACACTTTTACTGGTTTCTGAATTTAGTCGGAGGGTAATGACAGCATCTAATTACGACGCAGAAATGGGGCATGCCATTTCCTCTGTTGCCGGATCTACATTGCTGCCACCATCGACATCAGATTCAGTATTCATTACGTCTACGGGATCTATTGACACTACATTTATAAATTTGGTCAAACCTCACAATAATCAATCATCTGTCTTCTGAGACAAATAATAAATGCTACAACAAAGTGCAGCACAATTATCTCGGTATGCAATTACACTAACTGGACGATTCTGCTTAAAACAGCAGAAGGTCGTCTACTATACAGCCTACATATGAGCTGCTTAAAGATTGTCGTTTTGATCATGGCCTTAATTAACGATGTAATATAAGAATTTTTAAGAGTTTTTCAAAATAGACGATGAAAGGATCATACAAGTTACGAACTATTCAACGTTGGTTTGGAAAACCATGCCACACGAAACGAAAGGGAACGAACCATGATACCCCTTACGTTTATGTGTTGTGATTTATTGCTGCTTACTATACTCATAAGGAAAATTCCCTTTCTAAATATTTTCATTTTACTTTCTCAATACAGCAGCTTCCACTTATCGCTTTTTTACTCATGTAACATAAGAATGGTTATATAATGGTAAGACAGAGATTTAGGAATCAGGTTTTAAACTGTGAGACATTTCCATGGTCAGATGTGGACTCTGACCACAATCTATTGGTTATGGACTGTAGATTAAAACTGAAGAAACTGCGAAAAAGTGAGAAATTTAGGAGATAGGACCTGGATAAACTGAAAGAACCAGAGGTTGTAGAGAGCTTCAGGGAAAGCATTAAAGAATGACTGACAAGAATGGGGGAAAGAAATACAGTAGAAGAAGAATGGGTAGCTTGGGGAGACGAAATGGTGAAGGTAGCAGAGGATCAAGTAGGTTAAAAGACGAGGGCTAACAGAAAACCTTGGTTAACAGAAGAGATACTGAATTTAATTGATAAAAGGAGAAAATATAAAAATGCAGTAAATGAAGCAGGCAAAATGAATACAAACGTCTCAAAAATGAGATCGACAGGAAGCGCAAAATGGCTAAGCAGGGATGGCTAGAGGACAAATGTGAGTATGTAGAGGCACATATCACTTGGGGTAAGATAAATACTGCCAACTGGAACATTAAAGAGACCTTTGGAGAAAAGAGAACCACATGCATGAATATCAAGAGCTCAGATGGAAACCCAGTTCTAAGCAAAGAAGGGAAAACGGAAAGATGGAAAGGGTATATGGGTGATGTTCTTGAGGACAACATTATTGAAATGGAAGAAAATGTAGATGAAGATGAAAAAGGAGATATGATACTACGTGAAAGGTTTGACAGAGCACTGAAAGACCTAAGTCAAAACAAGGCCCCGGGAGTAGACAACATCCCATTAGAACTACTGACAGCCTTGGGAGAGCCAGGCCTAACAAAACTCGACCATCTGGTGAGCAAGATGTATGAGACAGGCGAAATACCCTCAGACTCAAAAAGAATATAATAATCCCAATCCAAAAGAAAGCAGGTGTTGACAGATGTGAAAATTACCGAACTATCAGTTTAATAAGCCACTGCTGCAAGCTGGCCGGAGTTGCCGAGCGGTTCTAGGCGCTACAGTCTGGAACCGCGCAACCGCTACGGTCGCAGGTTCGAATCCTGCCTCGCGAATGGATGTGTGTGATGTCCTTAGGTTAGTTAGGTTTAATTAGTTCTAAGTTCTAGGCGACTGATGACGTCAGAAGATAAGTCGCTTAGTGCTCAGAGACATTTCAGCAATATTTGAAACACTGCTGCAAAATACTAACACGAATTCCATACAGACGAATGGAAAAACTGGTCGAAGCTGACCTCGGGGAAGATCAGTTTGGATTCCGGAGAAATGTTGGAATACGTGAGGCAATACTGACCCTACGACTTATCTTAGAAAATAGATTAAGTACAGGCAAACCTACGTTTCTAGCAAATGGATCAAATGCCTCTGAGCGCTGTGGGACTTAACTTCTGAGGTCATCAGTCGCCTAGAACCTAGAACTACTTAAACCTAACTAACCTAAGGACATCACACATATCCATGCCCGAGGTAATATGCGAGCCTGCGACCGTAGCGGTCGCGCGCTTCCAGACTTTAGCACCTAGAACCGATCGGCCACCCGGCCGGCAACGTTTCTAGCATATGTAGACTTAGAGAAGAGCTTTTGCCAATGTTGACTGGAATATTCTCTTTCAAATTCTGAAGGTGGCAGGGGTAAAATACAGGGAGCGAAAGGCTATTTACAATTTGTACAGGAACCAGATGGCGGTTATAAGAGTCGAGGGGCATGTAGACAGCAAAGGACCTGTAAGAGCAGTTGAACGAAGTGTCATGAAAGGACGATATAATATGAACATCAACAAAAGCAAAACGAGATTAATGGAATGTTTGTCGAATTAAGTCGGGTGATGCTGAGGGAATCAGACTAGGAAATGAGGCACTGAAAGTAGTAAAGGAGTTTTGCTATTTGGGCAGCAAAATAACTGATAATGGTCGAAGTAGAGAGGATATAAAATGTAGACTGGCAATGGCAAGGAAAGCATTTCTGAAGAAGAGAAGTTTGTTAGCATCGAGTATAGATTTAAGTGTCAAGAAGTGTCAAGTATATGTGTGGAGTCTAGCCGTGTATGGAAGTGAAAAGTGGACGATAAATAGTTTAGACAAGAAGAAAACAGAAGGTTTCGAAATGTTGTGCTACAGAAGAATGCTGAAATTTAGATGGGTAGATCACATAACTAATGAGGAGGTATTGAATAGAATTGGAGAGATGAGAAAGTTGTGGCACAACTTGACTAGAAGAAGGGATCGATTGGTAGGGCACATTCTGAGGCATCAAGGGATGACCAATTTAGTACTGGATGGCAGCGTAAAGGGTAAGAATCGTAGAGGGAGACCAAGAGATGAATACACTAAACAGATTCAGAAGGATGTAGGTTGCAGTAAGTACTGGGAGGTGAAGAATCTTGCACAGGACACAGTAGCATGGAGAGCTGCATCAAACCAGTCCCTGGACTGAAGACCACAACAAAACAACAAAGGTTATTGTTTCAGCACTGTATATTGTTCATGGAACGGAAGAAACACAATATCTAATAGCAGATGAAGATAGTTTTGATACTGAACCCGCACTTTGAGCACCAAACGTGGCATTTCCTCTCTGTCTATTAATGAGATGGCGCAACTGAATTTGTCTCAGAGGGGCAAATAATAAAACATAAATAATAAAATACTTAAAGAAGGTATCCTTACACAAGTGAATTGTAACGACGTGGAACCTATGTTGATGATGGACGTTTAACTTCCCGAGAGCTCCGTGCGGCGCTGTTTACTAAATTTCTGCTACAGTGATGTTCATGTTATATGTAAGAATCGATCTCCATTTACCTACTTTCACAAGAGGGGCTGTAATAGGCCTTTGGGTGGGGCGAAAGTTTGAAATTTTAGAACACCTTACTTACACCTCCTCAGCGCTAGACCCCACTAAAGATAGGTAACATGGCACGAAGGTGGCGAATGAACATACCTCTGTCTTTTGTTTCAGTGACGGTACATTCACAGTTCATAGTTCCTGGAAGTTTAGATGTATTTACAAATTTAGAAAAATGTTCTTTGGTTCTTCAGCTAGTGATGTCTTTCATGACGGGATAGTCACGAACAAATTGGCTTTCTCTTGTAATGTATTATCTTAACATCAGACAAATGAGGAGAAACTATAAATAAACATATAAGGTAAAGTTAAACACTGCAGCCTAGGTTCTCTATATGGCAATTAACTGCACTGACAATTTAGCTACTAAGGTGGGCAGCGGGGACGGAATACTCTCCTAAAATCGAGATTTTATACTGGACTGTGGTGGTGTGTAAACGGATAAAACTCGAGATACATATATTCAGAACCCTTTTTGTTTAATGTTTAATTATTAATGTTTAATTTCCAGGCGCGATTCTTCATCTTTTGTCAAACATGTACTGGTCCGTGGAATGTAAATCCCACGGATGAAGGATGACGAAGCGTGGAGTGCCGTGGTCAGGGGCTGTGAAGCATCCAGAGGTGCTGATGAAACTGAAACTTGTTGCTGCCGGCCTCTGCGACCCAGCGGTTCTAGGCGCTTCAGTCCAGAACCGAGCTGCTGCTGCGGTCGGAGATTCGAATCCTGCCTCGGGTATGGATGTGTGTGACGTGCTTAGGTCAGTTGGGTTTAAGTAGTTCTAAGTCTAGGGGACTGATGACCTCAGAAGCTAAGTCCCATAGTGCGTAGAGCCGTTTGAACCATTTGAATCAGTCTTGTCGCCCCTTATTGATACTGAGTGCAGTTACGCTCTTTGTTAACAAGCAACGGCTACATGCGACGCACCACGGAGGGCCGGAGCGAAGAGTTCCGGGCATTTTAGTAGGGGTCTTGCTCTGGTGGTCTGTGGGGCAACTGAGTGCCGCCTTTACGCTAAACAGCCAGGCTGAGTGGGCGCCTCCAGAGAAGTGCGTAGCCGAGAGCACAACGCTGGCGTTGGAGCCTGCGTGTGCGTGCAGACAGGAGACGAAGCGGCAGCTGTATGTAGATCGAGTGAAGGAATCACTGGGTCGTGGGTTGTGACCAGAGGAAGACCTGTGTGACATTGGCCACTTTCGACGGATCGTGTTCAAGAGAAAGAACTGAATTCGGAGAGTAGGTTTCAGAACCTTGCCTGTTGCAGTCAGCTCGGGCCACAAAACTGACTTTAACGTGCATTTCTATCTGTGCAGTGCTATTTGCCGGATCTCGTTCCCTATTGAGATGCAGTCAGTTCCAATTAGATCTTTATTACTGTTTCTGACAGGCTTGAAAGCAGGGGATTACTTATGGTTTCGTGTTAAATGGCTTCTGATGGTTAGTTCGTTCCTGTGATCGTGGATAGGGATCAAATGTTTTCAACATGAGGTTTTAGCTGTTCACTTATTAGTGTGTGTACCAGGGTAGAATGATTGAATAGCTATGTACGCTACAGCTTGTCTGATCTTGCTTAGTGAGAGCGTCTGCTTTTAATGCTATTTCTTGTAACTCATCTTAGGTGATGTCCTGCTTTTGCTTAATTCAAACCGAGTGGGCTTCGCTCATCGGAATCGTCTAGTGCAAATTTCAACGTAGCTGTATCACACTCGTACCATTGCAATTGTTCAAGGTACAAGCAACATTTTAAATCAATTTCTGGCTTCATCCAATATATCATACAATTTGGAGAACTGGAAAATGCCGCCTGCTTTGTGAACTGATATTTGCGTGTTTGTAAAATATGCTTTATCCCTGTGATTTAGAATTCCTGTTTCTCAGATCCCGCAGAACGGCGCATTCTCTACTGTAAACTGATTCCAGGTATGAGTTCTGCCCACGTTCGTGTTTTAAAAGGAATTTGATTGAGCATCTGTGAACATATGTAATCGTATAGCTATATTGTTACTTGTGTGCAGTGCTGGTTTATTGTAATAATTCTTTATACTGTGCGAATCACGTCTAATACTCCCCAAGTGCTTTCCTCTATGCTCTTCTCAATAGTAGCAGGACGTAGTCCTTCAGGAACTGCCTATAATATCAATATCCTTTAAGCATGATTCTTCACATTTAAGGACAAGAGATGGTAATTGTATCCAGAGCATATTTGTGGTTTTGTATGTTACATGTATTCCATTGCACTATGGAAACAAGAGCTGTCACAGGAATAACATACCGAGTGGTTGTAATTAAACTTTTCTATTTAACACATTATAACAGAGAAACTAATGACGGAACGAGTACCAAATTAGGTGATATTCTTTTTGGAAGAGGTTGGCGTTTAAGCACCAAAGACGTGCAGTGTGACTGGCCAGCGTTACTGCGATATGCTTCGACAGCATGTCATACCCCCCTACAGAAGAGAGACGCATTGAACTCAACAGTGTTGATGCAAGATGGGGACCCACCGCACATCGCTCGTGAAGTTCACTTTACCTGCTTCTCCGAAATCCTTTTGGCAACGATCGAATTGACAGCCGATCGTTTCCCAATGCTTGGCTAGCACGATCACCTGGTCTCACTCCCTGTGATTTCTGGTTGTGGGGCTACCTGAAAAGCAGGGTTTACCAGGGGAACATTCACACATGCACTGAGCTGAAGCGCAACATATCAAGACAGGTAGCCAGCATACCTACGTTCTGCTGTGTAGAATGCAATCCTGCGCTTTCAGACTCTTCTGGTCACTGATGAGTGCGATATTGAGCCCCTTTTGTAGCAGTAACAGTACCGGTATCTGATGGAATGTTGTACCGTAGCAGCAGATTAAAAGTGTATCAATTGAAATAATTCTGCATTATTTTTCCTCCTCATGTCCTTGACATTAATGCTGATAAGTTTGACCTTCATACGGTAATTATTTTCCTTGTTATAATGTGTTAAATAGCGAAAGTTTAAATACAGCCTCCCGGTATTTAAAGAAGCAGCAGTTCCAATATGAGCTTCTGATACATGGCCAGTCGGGAAAGGAAAACATTGCTGAAATGAGTGTATGGCTGCGGCAGTGTGAGGCAGTGGCGTGTCTGCTGCAGATTACTGCAGACAATGTTGCGACATGAGTGTCGCTCTGATTGTTAATGCCGCCTCTGTCTTGAACATATGGGAACATATTCAATTTTACGAACGTGGTAATCCATCATATATGCAGATACAACCCCCAAAAATTCCAATTAGCCGTTGGTGTAATCATATTCTAAGCTTGAAGGTAGTTGACACTAATCAGGAACAGGCTGCCATTCTTATTTGCCAGTAATGTGGTTGCTCTGTCTTTTGAGAATCTGGGAAACAGCCGTTGAGAGGGAGAGTTAGTGAGTGCATAGGACACCATTTTAATAAGTTACCAAACCAAGTTTTGCCAATATTTTGCGGTGATGATAAGCTCTCAACCGGGAAGATTCAAGAATAGTAAAATTTATTTGTAGTTTTCTTTTACATTGGTGAACCAAGCTCTATTTCTTAAGATCAAGCAGTTGGTAATTTTTTAGAATTTATATCACTTCTCTCTTGTATGTTTCAGCCTGGTGATTACTGCTATTTTGTATGATCATGACACATTGGGAGAATAGTACTGTGTAGATTATTTGCTAGTGTTAGGAATAACTTAATTGGCTAGCAATTCTTTCTTGAGCAGTTGCATAATGGTATATAAAGCAAAGTCAAAGGACCAGTGTTAATCTTAATGTTCAAGCCACAGAGGACACATTTGTAAGCAACATCTTAGATGGAATGTTGCCTAATGGCCGTTAACTAATATTGTTTTTTGGGACACTTATATCTTTTGCTGATTTATGTGATCGCTAGCAAAGAAAGCCCCATATGTGCTGATTAAAAATATGATCACAGGGATCCTTTGTGTGCAACTGAGTGCACAACGCAAGATGCACGCAGGTTTAGTGAGAGTGCTACTTCGCCCAGAGGGGCTTGTCACTACTTCTTTGAGTCTGGACGTTTAGCGCATGCCTACCATTCATGACGAAAGAAATAGTCGATACCTGCGGAAAACAGGGTGCCGTTGCGCTGGAGCTCTGCTGACAGGTTCTAATTAGACGAAGGCCAGGACAGGATGTAGACTTCCCTTTGTATGTATGCTCCTCAACTGAGAGGCTATTTGTGCTTTATTGGATCACGGGAGGAGCATCTCTATTCTTGATCATATTTGGAATTTGAGGAATCGTGATACAGGTAAGATTTCTTCATTATAATCAGTCAGTTAGGACTGTCACACCGAGAACAGTCGGTTATTGCCTTGGATGGGTACGAGCTTACTGTAAAATTGATGGTATGTCTTGACCAGTAAAGTTACTCGTTGTTAAGGGACTAAGTGCAGAAATTACCCGGGTTGTGATTCCATGTAGGGTACTGGATTGCTTTTCAATTTGAAGAACTGACCCCTTGTTTAAGTTATGTTTAACATGTCCAGTGAGACTACCTACTTTGAACTTGGTCCTCTACAACGATGTGAGTGTAAAAATTACACTGGGTTCCTAGGGAGATTCCCAACGTTGAATGATAAGTTAGGGATAACGCACAAAATAAAGCATTGGGTGCAGCTGTCCGATTAGGTACACATGCACTAAGCCTCTTATGAGCTATCGCCACCAGAAATCAAGATCACGTGGCAGTTGACTGTTCAGGTGTTACATGATAAGATGATTAGGTCATCGACCTCGACTTAGGCTCCTCCGATGTTCAGGGTTCCAAAGGCTAATTACTCGGGGAAAAGGCTAGCTGTGGATAATAGGGCTTTAAATGAAAAGATCACTTTGGAATCTGTTCCCTTGCGGACTTTTACAACTGCTCCATTAGGTTCTCTGGGCGCGGTACTTTACCGATCTAGATCTTAACTAAGCTTACCACCAAATTACCCTGGGTAACGATTCGAAGCATGTTATAATCGTTTGAACTTACTGGATCGCACATTAGTTCAGTTGGGTTTTCTTTGGTTTACCTAGTGGAGCAGCATTACTGTTTTGGAAAATTTCAGGTTTAAATTGTTTATGATTATCTGCACGATGTTGCCATACATATTTGCACATTTACTGAGAATACTGAACACGTCTGGCAAGTACTGGAGTGTTTGAGTAGTGATGGTCTCAAGGTAAGCCAGGTAAAGGTGAATCTGCGCTGTGAAGCTATTTCCTTCCTCGGACATGTAGTGACAGTCAGTGGGGTTGATACAGATCAGAAGCTAACTAAGACGAGTAGAAGATCCGTAGACCTAATAATAGGCAGGGAAACGCCATCTTTGAAGGAGCAGTGAATTTTTCAGGACGTTGACGCCTAGATGTGCACAGCTGGTCGTACCACCGAATGAGTACCGTGTGAAAAGGCAGGAATTTCAATGGATTGAAAATCCAGAGGTCACTTTTGAAGCATTGAAATGCACCCGATTCTGGCTGCCCCTGATTTTGATCGTGAATGAATAGTTGAGGCCAAAGCCTCTAATTTGGGGTTTGCGACAGTTTTGCTGCAGGAAAGGGCAGGGACCGACGTCCTACATTGTATGCCTTCTCGTCTTTGTCTCCTGATGAGGGTCTCCTGATGGGGTAAAATATTCCGTCTACGTATTAGAGGCACTTTACTAAAAAAAAATTCAAATTCTAACATGAACATTAAGAGTGTACTCTTGAATTGGAAAATGTGTCTTTAAGATGGAACCTTAATCAACCACATGAAGTAAATCTCATATCCCGTTGGGTCGTATTTCTACAACCCATTTCTGCATCAAACACATAAAAGGCTCTGACAATTAGTGACCGATGCTGTAAGCAGCATCTTGGAACAGCACGTCGTTGGTCCTAGTAAAGCTGAAGACATTGGGTTTCTGCTTTATTAGCTGACATGACTTCCTATTTTGGAGATCTCAAAGGAAGGCAACAACAAAACCCTAGCCTTCAGGAGGTGAAATTGTGATTTGTAACTTGGAGGGTGGGGGAGGGGGCCACTGTAGGTTATGAATTACTAAAGGGCTTGCTCTGTTAGCGTACTCACGGAGACAACATGCTGAACATCTGTTTTCTGTGTAGGAGAGTGCCGGATGTCTTAAAATATTTTCGCCAGTCAGTGCTCAGCTGGCCATGGGAATATACAATAGAGTTCAAGAGATTAAGGATTGTCTTACTTGGCCATACCAGAAAAAAACGTGAGGAGGTCTGTGAATTAGTGTGAAACTTGAAAGCTTTCCAAGCCGAATTCCAATGTACATAAAGGTTTCCTTCATTCCAATCGGCCTGAGAGACAGGTGGACATGGCATTTACTGTTTATGTAGGGCAGCTGCCCCATACCTAGAAGGGTGTAACTGGGTAACCCCTTTTGATGCTAGTCAGTTGTCAGGATGAGCATTACTGCAAAGAGCATTTGATTGTAAAGGATTATGTCACGGTGAAAAACACACAGGATCCGTTCTTCCTTGGCTCAGGTATGAGGAAGAATGAAACAGCATTTTTACATAAGTTTTATTGAAAGATTTGTACAATGGTTTCCTTACTGGATTGTTCTGGCTGGGAGAGCGGCAGCTGTGTCGTTTGCTAAGCCTTATACTGCACGAGCGGCAGCGTCTCATTACGCCTGGCGGTGTGTATCCCGTGTCGCTGTTTCACTTAATTGACTGGAGACGCGCATTTTGAGGTGGCCAGTTTAATTATTGAGAATGAAGTCGTGAATAGGATGGTGATACCTTGGATGTGGTGTCCCAGTATTTCTCTTCTCTATGCGGGTACGTGTGTCAGTGTCGTGTGTCAGCCAGTGGAGCAGCGCGGCGGGGGAGGGCCAGTGTCTCAGACTTGAATAACAGACTCCAGCTTGCCAGTCTTTGGCTGTCAGATCTTCATCACCAGCTAACAGGTGACTGCTGATGTGAGGCTCTCTCCTTCCCATTCTCACGAGTCACCCGGGTACGTAAAAATCAGTCTTAAAATACCTTCTAACTTCTGTCTTCCGGCAGCGAGGCTGCTGCTTGCTATTCCACTACAGCGGCGGACTTAGTGCTTCTGCGTACGATGTAGTCTCTTCCTGTACGACGGTCTTCAGCACAGACTGAATTGTATTGGAACTCAACTCGAACTGAAGCTGGACTGAAAACTACTGCCGGGTCACTTTGTCTCGCATATTTATTTACTTCAGTTCACTGGAGGTGAACGACTTCACGGTCATTGGCTCTTTTCTCACGTTGAAAAGCTTCTCGAAGAATCTTCTTAACGTCGGTCATTGGCTCTTGGAATGCAGGTGAGGGCCTTTGATCACATGTGACAATTGAGAAACACGTGAGCCGCTTGGGCGATGCCCTGCGGCTGAATCGACGGCTTCCGTTTATGTGGGGAGGGCAATGACTTCTCCTGAACGTGCTGAGTTGCAAGTGCTGGCCGTTGCCACTGCTGCTCTGCCCGCTGTTTGCCAGTGTGTAACTCTTCTAGACTAATCTAAGGTTTTATTTATTTTCTAATTTCTGCTTCACTTCACATTGATTTCACTAATTTATTTACGTATCTTAAGTACCACTCAGCAAAGGTAATGAATTTGTATTCAACGTCACTGATATATTTTCGTTTTTTTTGTGGATGGTTCCTTGTGGATCAATAACAGCTGCACGGACGATTAAATGTCTTCGTAAAGTCAACTCTGTATTTGAACCACCTAAGTGCTTTTCTTGTCATCAGTTCTCTATCACCTAATTCTCAACATTCTTCTGTAGCACCACATTCCATTCTGTTCCGACATCCCTGGAGTCCACGTTGCATACCACACAATGCTGTGCTGCAGACATACATTCTCAGAAATTACTTCCTCAGATTAAGACCTATGTTTGATGCCACGATGCCAGTAAACACCTCTCGCCAGAAATCCCCTTTTTGCCTTTGAGAGCCTTCTTTTGATGCCCTCCTTGCTCTATCCGTCAAGGCTTATTTTGCTACGTAGCAAAAAACTCCTGATTTTTTTGGATACTGATAATCACCGAGTAGCAGCCTAATGAATGACTCTGAGTGTATCTTAAGGATAAGGGACTGATCAGCTAATACTGCTGTGGGAGTTGCTTCGTATCAGTGTTTCGGCTGCTAAACACTGAATTAACACAGATCTGTTCTCCACTTACCATCAACTTACCTCTTTCATCACTACAGCTAGGAAATACATATTGATAGAAATAGAACAACTTGTGTGAACGCAAATGACATTCAGACATCAGTCATTACATGCTTCTCAGTCTATGTATCTTAAATCTTGTATAAACCTCAATGAACATGTACATATCAACCTTAACTCAACTTCTCAACTCCGTGTCACATTCACTTCAAATACATGTTCCTTCATAATCCATTATCGACTTTCATTAATCTCCATAGGTAAACAAAAACTCCATGATGCTCCATTAAATCTCTACGTATTGCAAACCTCTTTAACTGCGCAACATCACAACACTGCTTCTCTATACATCTCAGTTATATTCAAATACAAACCTACTTGTCAATTATATTGCACTATAATCATCCTCCTGTTGACTACACCTGTCAGCTGTTATTTGACTACATTTTCTTTCATTTTGCTTACTCTTTCATTACTATTGAGACAAAAACTACAAGATTGCATTAAACTCCTTACTGATACTAATTAGCCCTTTTCTGTATTTAAAAACATCTTTACCTTCATGTCTGGCACTACTCTTTTTGTAATGTAATTTCCAAAAATTACATAAGACCTGATTTCTTTGATACTTAATATATATATTCTATTATCGCAATAAAACATACCAGAGGTATTACTAACTAGTTTTACATAAAACCTCATCTCTTTGACACTTAACATTTATCTTCTATTATCACAATGAAACATACCAGAGGTATTACTAAATGGTTTTGACTGCAATGCCTGGATAACCACAGAAAACATGACAACACAGTAATTTAGACAGTAACTTCTCCTATATATATGTGTTATTTGTGTAACCACTATATAATCTATTTATTGATCGAATGAATAAACCATAAAATTTTCTTAGCATCTTTTTAGTATTTGCCAGGATTTGCTAATTACACAGGCGAATGAAAAAATCTTTTTGAAAAACATTTTTTAACTCGATAGATAGATCTTTATGGGCTGAATCGAAATCTAGCCTTAGCTTTTTGTGTCACCCATAGTTTTCGACTAATATGCTTTTTAATATATAGTATGAAAATTCTATAACATACAGTAAATGGGGAAATTAATGAAACGCTTTGATATGACATAAGAATGAATTGTACTTATAGTAAGCTACTTAAAACAATGATATGTGTTGACAGAGGTTTTACTTGTCAGCTGGAATTGGTTTCTATTTTCTTTCTCTTTTCTCTTTGAAGTTTGTTGTGTAGCTTTTCCTGCGATGAGCAGCTTGCTTAACTTCTCAGTGAAGTGCCCAACATTAGTCCTCAATCATGTTGGTGTTCCAGTGGCCTTGGTAGCGTTTCTCCTTCACATTAATGTCCTGGTGAAAACGCTCCCCTAGCTCCTCACTAACATCTCCCATAATGTCCAGGAAGTAATCAAGATGACTGTTCAAAACGTGAACCTTCAGGCTCATAAACATCCTAAAGTTTTAAACTTCCTTAAAATTGTAGCTATAATAGAAACATATTCTGGGTCCTTTTCATGTCCTAAGAACTTTGTAACGACTTGCTTGAATGATACCCATGCTTCTTTCTCATTTAAGGTCATTGTGGATTCGAAGTTACATGAAACATCAATTTTCTAATGTAAGATTCGATAAAGAAGCCTTCTTTTAGTTTAGCTTCTGAAAGGTGTGGAAATTTTTGGCAGAGGTACTTAAAACATCGTCCCTTTTTAGGCATAGCCTTTACAAACTGTTTCATTAGGCCTAACTTTAAATGCAGAGGTGGTATGAGTATATCTTTTGGATCTACAAGGTTTTTGCGTAGAATGTTCTACTCACTGGGCTTTAAGGACTTCCTCACAGGTCAGTTCTTACTGTACCAGTGTTGATCCCTATCCCTACCGTCCCATTCAAATGAGAAACATGGAAATTTGGTACAGCCACCTTGCTGACCAAGGAGCATGCAAGTTACTTTTAGATCGCGACATATCATCCAACCATGAGCAGAATAGCCTATTTTATTTACCACTATTTCTAGGTATTCATATATATTTTCCATATGTACAGAATGTCCAACAGGTATAGTTGCATACATGTTACCATTGTGTAATAAAACAGCCTTTAAACTAGTTTTGGATGAATCAATAAAGTGTCTCCAGTCTTCCTTTTTATGTTCAATACCACACTCATTCATCAGACTGGGAATGTCTGAGCAGTACACTAAATCATCTTCTTGTTAAAAAAAACTTGCAAAATTGCTGCTCTCTCTTTTTATACATGTATATGCTTTTCCAACTGCCAATAAGTTTTTCCTTTGAACCTAGAGTCGAGCAATTCAGCTTTTTCTTTTGCCTATCCCAGATCCCTAACTAAATCATTAAGCTCGAATTGAGTAAAAAATTTTGGCACAAGGCGTTCTGTATTACAATGGAATTCATCATCATCTGGCTCATGTAAATCAGATTGTACATAAAAAAATGCTTCTGTTGGAATTGAATTTAATTCATCAGGTGGTTCAGGAACCACCAAATCTACACCATGCCCTACTGGTCGTATGGCGGATGGAAGGTTAGGGAAGCTTATTACGTTCTTGTTTTTCGAATTATGACCGGTAATATCAACACTGCAAAAATAGCAATCATTGGAATGATTTCTTGGTTCCCTCTGTATCGTAGGAGCAGCAAATCTACAGGCTTTTTCTCCTTTTTGAACCATTTTCTCAAATATTCAACTCACACATAGCCTACCTTATGTGGTGCCCAAGATTTACCTTGGTCACCAAGTTTAGACCCAAAGTATGATAGATAAGCCTTTCTCACAAAGACTGTAATGTTTCTTTGGTTTGTTTTAATCACAAATACACCACAAATATAACAAAAACTGTCAGCAGACTTTTTAAAACCACGATTATACATTGTAGTTAGCACACGGGAAAGTGAGATTATATTGACAGTAAACAAAACACAAAAATACAATCGACCTTCTTTTGCCAGCAAATGATTTTCATCAGTGCTACCAGCATCATCTACATTCATTACACCTCGTTTTTAAATTATTTTAACAGTATAAAATCTGGCAAATACTTTAAAAAATCGCTAAATTTAATAAATTTAACTGTAAAATGTGAAGAAATGGTGGGTGATACAGTTTTATAGGTATCATATTTGTATTTCCCACCCGGAGAAACATAAGAATAAGGTATTTTCAGCAAGAACGTTTTTCCATCGTTGGCCTGTGTTATCCAACGAATTAATGCCTGAAGATATTCTGACGGGACATACTATGTGGACCGTTACATAAAATATTCGGTACCATTCTTTTATGTGTAATACGATACACATTTCACAGTAAAGCAAATGTTAAAATACAACTTTTGGTGTTCTGTATTGTATCACGTACCATGAGATATAAAAAATGTAACACATGCATTTAGTCTTTGGATGATTTAAATACAATCAACAGGAATCTTTAATTGTTGGAAAAGTATGTTGTTGCATTCATCAATATTACGAAATTTACAGAAAAATAAACTATTTCATGTGTGACTATCAGAAAATAATCATGTTGAAATGTTAATATTATAATCAGTTCAATCATTAACTGGAAAATTAATTTTCAAAATTCAAATTTCATAAAGTTTGAAATTTAATGTCTTAGATACATGAAAATACAGGAAAATCAGTTTGTAAGTGTAGAATCATGTCATACTCAGAGCTTTAGTGGAGACATGTCTGATGAGAACGTCAGTAATCCAGTTGTGAGAACGAAAAGTATCACTGATACGAGTTTTTGTGGGGACATGTCTAGTGTATATGACAGCAGTCCAACAGTGAAAACAGAAGTCGACACCAACATGCCAGTAGCTCGATCAAGTGTAACTTTTAGTAGTTCAGGTATAGAATATGGTGAAACATGCTCACTACCTTGAGACAAATGTTCACAGAAACAAACTCCAAAATCAAAAATTCACAGTTACGACTAGGACAGCAAGTGAATACGAGAACTGAAAGCTTAGAGTCAGAATTAGGACAGCAAGGGAATACCAAAATCGAAAGTTTGGAATCAAAATTAGGACAGTAAGTGAATACCAAATACGAAAGTTTGCAGTCACAGTTAGAACAGCAAGTGAAAACTGAAATCGAAAGTTCGCAACCCAAATTAGGAAAGCAAATAGGATCGCAGGAGAAAACAGTACTAGACACTATAAAATACGAACTGAAAGAAGTTATGAAACTAAATACTATCAGAACCTAAACTCTCAGCAAACATTACTCGGATCGTAGAAATGAGACAGGAATCCGGCACATTGAAAACAACAGTTGTCTCTGAACAAAAACAGCTTAGTACTCTTGTGGAAACTGCAGAAAATCGTAAAGGGAATGTACAATCTGAAGTGAAATTAGCACGATAACTCTATACATGGTGTAGAAGTACCACAAATGAAATGGTTATCCGAAGAAAAAGTGGATACAAAAGCCACATGAAAGAGGAAATTTCGCCAATTGCCAGTTGTGTTTACGACATAGAAAAGTATATCAATGATATCATAGAGAACAGCGAAAGCAATGTGAATAAAGCCTAGAAGCTCTGCAGGAGGTTGTGGTACAGAAAACTTTTAATGTTACTCATGTTGGTGGCGTATTGAGAAATATGCCAGTAAAGTGCTTCCCTGAAAGTGGAAAATTTTGCCCCACTGATTACATGCAATATTGTAAAGAGAATTTCACATTATACATGACTAACAGTTCTAAAAATAAAATTTGTTAATAATATTGTTGGATGGCCAAGCATATTCGTGTACCAAAAGGAGTACAAGTTCTGATATGACGTTTGAAAGTTTAGAGAAAAATTTCTTAAATAATTTTTTCTGAAACAGAGCAAGCACAAATCAGCTGCGAAATTCTTAACAATCCATGCCATAAGGAAAGTGATGGAACACTGAAAGAATATTGCGCAAAACAGATTCGTAAATTAAAACATTAAAAAAAAGTATTGATGATTTAATGTAGATTGATGCATTTAAATGCAGATTACCTACACGAGTTCAATTGGATCTCATCTATGGACCTGATGAATCAGTCGAACAGTTTCTTAAATTGTTGACAATCTGGATAGCGCGATCGAATGTAATAAGGGATCAGATTTTAAGTGGAGAGACTTCAGTGGTCTACCAGATGGGTGGTGGAATCAAAGTTGTAACAGATAAAAATAATTTTGGTAACAATTCGCATGGATACCAAGAGGTGGAAATGGGCAAAACTTTAATGGTTATTAGGTAGACATTGGGGTGGATGCGATGATAAAAATTCTGGTGACATTGTTGTGTCAAATTGCACATTCCAGATAAGTTACATTTTAATCAAAAAACTGAACAACGAAATTTGTTGTGGGAATATTATGATGTATTTGATGAAAAACCTGGCAGAGTAAAGAACTGTAGAGAAAATGGGCTATTTTTAGGAAATATAGTGCGAAATTGTGATGTAGTGCGGTCCAGTTCGCGATGCGCCAGCCTCGCGGCAGACGGCAGACGAAGGCTGGCTGGCGCGTTATGCAGGTGACACAGTTTCGCAACGAGCGTCGGTATGTGTGTATGTGCATGGCAGCCATCAACAGTCAGCATTAGCAGACTTCCGCAGACGCCGGCCGTGTGTGACGCGGTTGCGTTGGCCAACTCATCGAGAACCTTCAAATAACCACGGATTCAGCAGCGGTCTGCACTGGTTAAGGGCATCAGAGGTGGGCGTCGGCATCGGTTCGACCGATTGGGCGTTCGGTCACTGTTACGTCGTCGTCGTCATCACTGATACAGTCCCCGAGGACTGGCCGGCGGAGGGCGTTGCCCGCTGCTGCACCGACGACTCCCGGCGTCGTCACGAGCTGCAGCATCTGCTGGGGCCACGCTGGGCCGGGCCTCGTGCTGCTAACCACCTGCGCAGCCGCTGGCCGAGCCCGGCGTCGCGTTCCCCGGGACTGCGCACATCAGCACATCTCCAGCACGACACGTGCGGTGGAGCTGAGCTATCAGAAAATGTATTCGAAGAACCAACAATAAAGAGGAAGATTGCTAAAAACAGCCACCTCCTTCTACCCAGCCACTCCCTACAGCCCCGACCACGTCACCCACTCTGGTCATCCTATTACAAGTGGTGTCAGTCAGGCAATGCGCGCATCGCGCACTCCTATTACAATTGGTGATGGTAGTGGTCCTCACCCAGGATTTGGAAGAAATTGTGGCTGGTAATTGACGAGGATATGTGGTACCTGAGAAGGGCAACAATGGATCAGCAACTCCTGCCTCATGACAAGTAAGTGCCAATTCTTTGTTTGGTGGTTTGTCTGTAGCATAGTCTGTCTTCCTTTCCTGTTCTTCTTTCTGAGCGTACTGTAGTCTTGATTCGATAGCTGGAAGTGATGGAGCAGTCTGTGTCAGCCGAGGTGGCTATTCAGCAGCTACTTGAGCGAGTGTCACAATTAGAGACAGAGCTTGGTCAGTCTAAAGAAGCGAGCAAGGAACGGTTTCCTGTTAATGCCATAATTCTTGACACTAACGCTGCATCTCTGGTCACCCCTTTCTCGGGAAAAGCTGGGGAGGACGTTAAGGTTTTTTTTTTTAGATTCCTAGCTCGGCCGCTAAGTTAGGAAATTGGGGTGCAGAAACACTTTTGCATATGGCTAAGTTGAAAGTAACTGGGTATGCCAGAGCGTACATTACATGCCATGAAAAATTAAGGGATGCTCGGACACATGGAGTATTCAAAAAAGGGTTGCTGGAAAGGTATCAGAGGAAAAATACGTCTATATATTACCGGGAACAATTGAATAGAATGTATCAAAGGAATGGGCAATCGATATAAGCTTTTGTAGATAGAATTCGAAAAATTAATGTTAATACCTATAAGCTAACGGAATCCGATAGGATTAATGAAGCCATTCTGCAGGAAGATGAGCAGAGTGCACTAGACGCATTTTTGTGGGGAATGCAACCGGAAACCTCCCGCAAGATTAGAATTGAATTCCCTAAGACTCTCAATGAGGCAGTTGGAATCGCTGTGGCGTTAGAGGAAGTTGAAGCAGTAACAAAGGCGCAGGACAGGAAAGCAGTGTCTAATGCAGAAATAAAATATCTCAGATGTGGTCGGATGGGCACATTAGATGCGATTGCAAGCAAGTGCAGTGCAGGAAATGCAGACATTGGGGTCATCGGTAGCGTAATTGCAATGGGTCCTCTCAGAAAGATGATAGGAAACCGCAAGGTGGGCCTCAGCCCCGTCAGTTAAACGGGGCAGGGGGTGGTGTGTCCACTGTGCGATGGTAAGGATTAATGGTAGTGCAGAATCAGTGGCCGACTTTTTTCTGACCGGCTTGGTGAGCGGCAGACTGTGCAAATTTTTATTGGATACCGGGTCTCAGGTATCCGTGGCGTGTAGAAATGCACTCGGCAAAGTAGAATTAAAACCACCACGCTGGGTGTTATGTGGCGTGAGTGGAGGACAGGTAAAGTCTCTAGGATCAGCAGTGTTAAACTTCTGAGTGGAAATGAGGATCTCCCAGATGAAGGTAGAAGCTCTTCCAGTTGTTGTCAGCAGCTATAATGGCATACTCGGATTGTATTTCCTGGTTGCGCATCACGCAAAAGTTAACGTGGAACGGCGTAAACTACAACTGGACGGAATACAATTACGCCTACGTTCAGCGGCCGAAAAACCATTACTGTCGCAAGGATCCACCCAGACGTCGGATGGGCCACCTAAAATGAGTAAAAGGTCCCTTAGGGTTAACTCACGGGATACTATACCGACGGGTACAGGGAAAATAATCTGGGCAGATGTTGGAGCTAGCGTGCCGATAAATTCGTTGTGTGTCGTTGAACCTATGTCTGAGAATGAGCGGCTGGATAAAATGAAGTGTTTTACGCGCCGTAGGGTCTCATACGTGAGGGAGATGGAAGGAAAAAAGGTTGTGCCTGTCAGTATTGATAATTTTGGCCTTGAAGAGGTGCAGTTAGCACGGGGTACCGTAATAGGTAATCTAGAGATAATAGGGGAAGATGAACTGGTTAAGGATTTCACAGCAGATTACACAATGCCGGGAGAGTCTATCAGCTGGTCCGCACTGAGGGGTAAAGTAGCACATTTAGAAGGGCAAGACAGACAAGTCATGGACAACCTTTTGACAGAATATAAAGAGTTATTTAATACTCACGGTCCACTGCCCGCCACACTGTTAGTTCAGCATTACATCCGCACTGGGAATGAAGCATCGGTGTATAAACGTTCACATCGTGTTCCATAAAGTTTGCAGCCTGTCATGGAAGAATTTATTAATCAGCAGCTTAGGGATGGGACAATAGAAGCCAGTAGTTGTCCCTGGTCCGCTCCTGTCGTAATAGTGGGTTAAAAATTCACCTGATGGGGGCAAGGCATATCGTTTTTGTTGTGATTATCGCTTCCTGAATGAAAAAACTGTATCGGATGCTCACCCAATGCCTAATATCACTGAAAATCTGGATAATTTGAGTCAGTGTCGGTACTTCACGACCTTGGATCTTCGAAGTGGGTACCACTAGTTGGAGGTCGCCCCAGAAGACCGACCATAGGCAGCTTTTACAACACCTACAGATCATTTTCAGTATCGTCGAATGCCTTTCGGACTCAAAAATGCTCTGGCAACCTTCCAACGGTTACTAGATAGTGTGTTACGAGGGCTGAAACCTAATCAGTGTATGATATAATTCGACGACATAATTGTTTTCTCAAAAGACGCGCAAGAACATGTGCGCCGTTTGCGTGAAGTTTTCGATCTTCTGAAAGCAGCGCAGTTAACTCTTCATATGGAAAAGTGTCATTTTTTGTTGCAAGAAGTCCGTTATTTCGGTCATATTATAGCGCAGGAGTGTGTCCGCACGGATCCAAACATGTAGGGGCGGTAATGAATTTTCCAACACCTACGAAAGTAAAAGAGTTGCAGTCTTATTTAGGTCTCGCCAATTTTTACAGGAGGTGGATTCCAAAATTTGCCGAAATTGCAAGACCCCTCACGCAGTTTTTGAAGAAGGGAGCAAAACTTCACTGGTCAGCAGAATGCGAAGAGTCTTTTCAAAAGTTAAAAAATTTGTTAACATCTAGTCCGGTTTTGGCTTTTCCAGATTTTAGCAAACAGTTTATATTATCGTGTGACTCTAGCAACTTTACTTTGGGTATTGTGTTACCTCAGGAAATAGAGGGGCAGGAACACCCAATAGCATATGCTTCCAGACAGCTAAACAATGCAGAGAAAAATTACCCAACAACTGAGAAGGAGTTATTGGCATTAGTTTTAGGAATAACCTATTTCCAGTGATATTTGTATGGACGAGGTTTCAAGGTGATTACTGACCATGCAGCACTTAAGTGGTTGTTAGTGGTTAAAGACCCAACGCGTAGATTAACTAAGTGGGTTTTGCGTCTTAGTGAGTACGATTTTTAAGTGATTCATTGGGTGGGTAAATTGCACGAAAAAGCGGACGGTCTAAGTCATAAAGTATGCGCCATGGAATGCACAGGAATAAATGAGAACGAATGAGTGGAGGCACAAACTGCTGACACAGATTGTCAACGATTTACCTTGCAGCGACAGTTCACCATGGAAGACGGGATATTGTACCGTAAAACTAGGAACGGTCCACGCGTAGTCATACCAGAAAAATTGTGAAGCGAAATTTTAAGGCAAGCATATGATTCAATGTTTTCTGATCATTTTGGTCAAAGAGCAACGGAATTAGGGTAGCACAGCGTTATTGGTGGTCAACGCATAGGCAAGATGTCGATCATTATGTAAAGAATTGCGTTCCGTGTGCTCAACGGGCAGAATTGAGTCATCAGAAAATTGTGTTGCAACAACTACCGGAAGCGGATAGACCTCTCCAACTACTTGGCATAGACGTCTTGGGAGCGTTTGTGCAAACACCAGTGGGTAATCGCTATGTTTTAACAATAATAGATCATTTTTCACGCTATGTGTCTATGACAGATATTCCGGACCAGCGAGCCGAAGCAGTGGCTCACACCATGGTACATCAATGGATACTGAAATTCGGAACACCTGAAACTATGATTACAGATCAAGGGACAAACTATGTCCGATTTGATGAAACAGTTATGCAAGTTGTTGCTTGTAAAGAAATTGAGAACGAGCGTGTTACACCCGCAGGCTAACGGTTGGACCAAGAGAGTTCATCGTACAATAGCTAAGATGTTAAGTTATTATGTAAATTCGCAACACAACAATTGCGATACCCTATTGGAGTTTGTAACCACAGCGTATAACTCAAAAGTGGATGAAAGTACAGAATTGTCTCCATATCAAGTACTGTTCGGTTGGAAGATGCCATCTCCGTTTGAGTTGCTCAAGACCCCACCAGGAACTGATATTTCGGCTGTTAAGTATTTATCCACTAAGTTGAAAACAATGTGGCGGCAGGTGAAGGAAATGAATACTAAAGTGTTAGAGAGACAGGACAAAGTTGACAATAGAAAGGCGGCTTTACCCAAATGTCATGTAGGACAATGGGTGACGATGATTAATGCGTATGTTCCAAAAGGCCAAACGAAGAAATTTGTATCCCGTTATCAAGGTCCATTCAAGGTGATCGAGATGACATTGCCGGTAAATATACAATTACAGCTTCCAACTCGTCGTACTATTGTGCATGTGAGCCGAATTATTCCTTTCAAGGGGTATTTTGAGGAACTTCCCTCATTGTCTGCAGTAACTTCTAGTGGAGAGAAACATGAATCCAAGACAAAGAATAAGAAAGGAGTAGATAAAGAAGAGAACCAAGTTAATTGTGGAAGCGATCAGACATGCTACTATGCTCTTAGGCCATATGTAAAAAGCAAGAGCTAATGTGAGTTGTTACTCAGGAGAAGTGATGTTCTGGTAAGACCAGCAGTTCCAGCGCCGTGGGTTGCGCTGAAGAGGGAAGGTGTGCACTATCTCTCAGCAAAGTTATTCTGTTTTTCTGTTGCAACTTAGCTGAAGCCTTGAAGGTACGTGCTATATCAAGTGGTGTTCTGTTCTCGCGACAAGCGGATGTAATTATGTCCGAACATCAATGGACTTTAAGGGAGGACTGTAATATTTGGGCAGTTGAAGACTAAATCTGTAAATTAGAGGATACGTTTAATGAACTTCATTCCATGGTGGCTAATCAGCCAAGATTTAATGACACACAGGGGGAATATCAGCTACTACGATCAGATTCTGCACGCTTACAAGCTCATGCGTTCCTCACTACACAAGACTTGTCGAACAGGTCCAGTTACCATTCAACCCGCGAAATTGTTACACACTGTTACCCAATTTTGTGAGTATTCTCTATTCCACTCTCAAGAACCAGTCGCCGAGTGCTCTACGGAAATTATAGCAGGCATGGTGCAGTTCTTTCAGCAAGTGGTTCCACATTGGGTAATTTTAGTAATGGAAAACACAGACATTATTGGCGTTTGTTACGAGCAGGGTAAGCAAGGGAGTACGCAAAGAATAGAACTGTAGGGGCACGGACTGTTAATTAAGGCCACACAGTTAACATTTCAGGGCCATCTTTCCGTTTACCAGTCGTGATTACTGGAGCTATAACTATGAGAAAAACACGCACATTGATCCATGTACCCGACCAACCGGTGCAATTCGTCACAAAAGAAATTCTCACTCTTTTGAATAGCACATTAGACCCGACTTTGCTCGCCTCTTTGGACCGGACCGGATGCTAGCAGCTCAGGATGGACATATAACTATGGAACATCTTTTTCAACGAGTGAATGAGTACCGTAATGAGCATAAGCAATGCTTACTATTTATTGGATCATCAACCACCGCCACCTTTTTTATCTTTGTCATAGGATTAGTGTACTATCGGGTCAAGAGGAAGATAGCCCCAATCCCGCCCCTTCCAACCTTTAACCAAAGGGT
The DNA here is from genome assembly GCF_023864345.2 of Schistocerca serialis cubense. Lineage (NCBI taxonomy): Eukaryota > Metazoa > Arthropoda > Insecta > Orthoptera > Acrididae > Schistocerca > Schistocerca serialis. Next base: position 424,765,289 of record NC_064641.1, read on the forward strand.
CCAGACAAAATCGCTGAACAGTGTTGAGGCACTGCAGCAGAACACTCAATAATATTTACGAACAATGATTAGACTGAGGATAGAAGTGGATGAACACAGTGTAAATAGTGAATCAATCGCATCTTGTGGTGTTTGTGAAGTTAACGGTAGTTGTTTTGACTTTTTGATTGAATTCGGGGATGAATTCTTTTCGTGCGAGGGAGGAATTGTAAAGGACAAGGGGTTATTTTTAGGAAATATGGTGCGAAATTTTGACTTAGTGTGGTCCAGTTCACGATGAGCCAGCCTCGCTGCAGATGGCGGATGAAGACTGGCCAGCGCGTTATGCAGGTGCCACAGTTTTGCAACGAGTGTCGGTATGTGTGTATGTGCGTGGCAGCCATCAACAGCCAGAACGTAGCATTAGCAGAATTACGCAGGTGTGGGCCGCGTGTGGCGCAGTTGGTTTAGCCAACTCATTGAGAACCTTCTAATAAACATGGCGCCGCATAACCAGCGGATTGAGCAGTGGTCTGCACTATTTAAGGGCATCAGAGGTGGGCGTCGGCATCAGTTCGACCGATTGGGCGTTCGGTTGCTGTTACGTTGTCGTCACCAGCGACGCTGTCCCCAAGGACCGGCCGGCGGAGGGCGTTGTCCGCTGCTGCACCGGCGACTCCTGGCGTCGTCATGAGCTGCAGCTTCTGCAGGGGCCATCCTGGGCTGGGCATCGTGCTACTAACCTCCAACCACCTGCGCAGCCACTGACCGAGCGCGGCGTGGCGTTCCTTGGGGCTGCGCGCATCAGCATGTCTCCACCACAGCACGAGCGGTGGGGCTGAGCTACCGTAAAATGTATTGGAAGAACCAACAATAAAGAGGATGATTGTTAAAAACAGCCACCTTCTTCTACTGAGCCACACCCTACAACCTCGACTACATCACCCACTCCGGTCTTCCTATTACAGAACTATGGGTGCAGGCTTAAGCTAAAACCACCTGACCTTGTTTTCATAAAACCAAATAGCGTACTTTAAAAATGGAAAGCTGTAAAAGAAGAACTATGAATGATGGAAGACTTGAATATTGTGAAAAAATTGTCAGTGAATATAATAGTCTATTAGTGGTAGTTAGTAAATGTGATGGTAGAATTAGACTGGTTCCAGATTCAAGTACATAAACCAGTTCTTACAGAGAGAAACAGACCATCTAAAGAATACTGAGGAGCTGTTGGATAAACTTGAACCTATGAAGATCATGACTAGTTTAGATCTTTCCTCTGAGTTTCATCAGGTAGCACTTGAATCAAACCCATGGAATTGCATAGCGTCTTTGTATGAGGGAGATATTATCAGTACAGCGTCGTCCAATTCGGATAGAACATATCAGTTGCTGAGTGTATCAGAAGTTTTGATTTTGCTTGAGGAAGAGAACTTTTGGCAAAATTGACAATTTATCTCGACGATAATCTGATTATAGGAGAAGCTTGGGAAGAACATGTTAACAGCCTGAGGAAAGTTTGCGACAAGTTAATGCAGAGAGGGATGTCACTGAAGTAAACCAAGTGTAAATTTGCTCTCAAAAAATTAAAATTTCTGACTCGCTGCCTGTCATAAAAAGGAATTTTACCAAATAATGAGATCCTTGAGGCTATAGCAAGATTTCCAACCCCAAAAAACAAAGAAACAACTTAAGAGTGTGTTTGGAAAGTGTGGGTACGACCAAAAATTTCTGGTATATGGGTATGCGACCAAGACTGTCAGGAAATCTTTGACAATTTCAAGACAGAATTGTGTAACAGTAATTTCCTACGCCTGCTTGATTTATCTCTTCCCTTTTTTTTTTGTGGACAGCAGTGATTATAGTTTGGGAGCACACCGTTTGCAGTAATTTGGAATAAATGGCACGGTGAACATAGGTCTATCTCTTTAACCAGCTGTACACTACAGAAACATGGAAAATGTATACAGACACTAAAAAAGAAATACTAGCAATTTATTGAGCATTTTTCAGATTCAAAAACTACTTGCTATGGAATCAGCAGTTTACAGTGACCATAGAGCAATTATTTATTTGCCCTAACGTAAGTTGTATCATGGCAGAACAACAAAAGCCAGAACAGCTTGATCACTGATGCATTGTCAAGATTCCACATAGGGTGTAACTTTGAGGGTGGTAGTGGGGAGTGTGAAAAAGAATTTAAAATTATGTATCCTCAGGGAATAAGTAATGATCATGAGATCAGAGACATATAGAACGATATTCGAGAAATCAGAATTATGACAAAAATTGGAAACTGGTAAAGAGTTACCTGGAAGAAAAAGGTCACAAAAAATCAGGATAATACTAAAAGGTGTAAAACGGCAGTTTGTTCAAAAGGAACAGCACTGACAGCGCATTTGACTGCATTGATCAAGTATGTGCATGAGAGCTTTGTTCATTGTGAGACACAAAAATGTTCACAGAAAATACAGGAGAATGGGTATTTTATAACATCACCTGAAGGCTTAAAAAATTATTAGCTTGTTGTCAGAGATGCCCAAGGGCAAAGAATATCAATCAAACATAGAGGGGTTTTATGCAGAATAGACAACCCAAATGGGAATATGACCTTGTTGCTGTCGATCTGTGTGATGATTTACCTAAATTTAGAAGTGGTTCTTGCTACATTTTTGTCTTGGTTGATGTTTTCCCAACATCTGTCAAATTTCACCCACTTAGGAAATCATCAAATAAGAATATTATTCACAAAATTAGGGGAGATTACTTCACCAATGTCGCAAAAACAAAAAAAGATATTGTCAGATAATGAGACACAATACACTTCGGGTACCTGGGAGACATTCGTTGAAGTTGATGGTATAGAACACATAATGATATCTGCATACAGTCCATCAGAAAATTTGACTGAACACTAGGTGTGTGAAATTGAGAGAATGTTCTGCATTTATAACAGAAAACCTGATATCTGGATACAGTATGTAGATAAGTTTGAAGACATCATGAACATTCTCCAGCACTCCGTGAAGGGTTTCTCATCACACAAAGTTCTGTTTGACAGTAGACCACCCAACCCAATCAGTGGAATAATAGATTTCGCAGTATGTAAAACCATGGGCCCCCAGGAAACAGAAGAAATTGTGAGGAAAAGTGTGGAAACTCTAGGAGAAACATGGGAACAGAGACCTAACAGAAGACTAAAAGAAAGTATTTTAAGAGCAGATGATTTAGTACTAGTGAAAACACAAGAGAAGACAAAATCTATCAGTTGTGGGATAAAATAGTTCTTTTATATTTATACAGGGCCTTTTGGAGCACAAGACAATCTTTATCCAAATGCACACCGACTTCTGTATCCAAGATCTGGAATAATGTGTGGCCTATGAAATATGATCGAACTGAAATCCTATAAATAAGCACAATAATGATCATGGCACTAATGAGAAAAATGAGATAATATTCTGAAAATAGTAGGTTATATGCTTATAAGTGTATATTATTCAACTTAGCTCATTATGTATATCAAGATGTAAATAAACAACAGAGTTCTATTAATTAATTGTATAATCAATTATGTTCTGTACCTTTCATATTTGTAACTGGAATCAGTAAACACTATTTCTGTGATAAATAGTAATCTTCAAGTTAATTAGACCTTAAAAGTTTGACATTTCTGCATATAACACATGAAGCCAAAGTACATAATGATTGACACAAGTCTCATTGATGCCATTAAAGTATTACTGATTGTGGCATAAACATGATTCGCAATTAAATAACTTGTTGCATTGATTATAGATGCCATTGCAGGTTTGTTCTAAACTTTATGGTGTATGTTTCCCACACAAGTACCCAAAACCCAAACATGTACATAAATAATCTGTGACTCTGTATATTTTTACGTAACCTAGATTCAGTTGTGGATGATGTGAAAACAACTGAGCCGTGAGTGGGACAGAAAGAGACTGCACTGTTGATGAGCAACCAGATTTTCCAATAATTTAAAAGCTCTGACAGACATGAGTGAGACAGACAGAGACTGCAATCCTGCAGTGCTGCCAGACGTTCCAGCCAATTAAGAAGATAGTAGGCATCACAGGTAAGTGGTATCCGGCCATTAATATTGAAGAAAGGAATTGTAATGTGTAATGAAAAATCAGTTAAGCACTTACAACAAATGAGGTAAAAAATTAAATTTCATATTAAAGTTTTCGATATGTTTTTGAACATAGGTTTCTTAAATATACCAATAACTTAATTAATTGATGGCAAATTCAATAATAAATTTCGTGAAGTATTAGACTACATAACAGTTTTCAGGGTCATCAGAATGAGTACAGACATCATCTCTGCCATGTGAGATTGGACATACTATGGGGGTCTTTACATAAAGTATTTGGTACCAAGGTACCATGCCTTGAAATGTTATACAATGCACATTTCACAGTATAGCACATGTTAAAATATAGCATTGGGTTAAGTTTAGTGTATCAAATAGCATTGTACATGTCATATAGAAAATATAACACATCCATTTAGTCAACTCCAACTCATTTAAGTACAAGTATCAGGGATCTTTAATTACTGGAAAAGTATCTTACTGTTATCTTCAATTTTACAAAGTGTACAGCAAAACTAACTTTATCATTTGCATAACTATCAGACAGTAAGCATGCAGAAATATTAGTGTTAAAGACTGTTAACTTATTAAATGTGAAATTAGTTGTCATAATTTGATTATTTCCTAATAGGTACAAATTAATGTTTTGGTTAGATTTCTGGCTACCACATGCACTAAAAGCTGCATTCGTTCACAGGAGATTATGTTTCTATAAGAACTCATGTCAGATTGATTGTAATTTCGAGTTATAGAACAGTCCATCATAAACAAACTATTACTTCGATCATTAGGTCAAAACGAGATTATTATGTAAAATTTGAACCCCAAAATCTATTTCTGCACTATGTTCATTACTCCAAAATATGTTAGCATGAACATTACTGCTGTAATGATCGAAAACTTAATTATTTTGTATCAAGTATTGTTAGTCACATTTCTGTAACAGAATTTCAATACTAATGTTGAAAAGCAATTACAGAAATCACAATTTGTTATAATCACACATTTAATGTCTTCAAAACAGTTATTGTAATTTCTTATGAAACATTCGATTATAATTGTTACCCAATTAATATAACTTTGTTGAACATGACTTTCAAAGAGCTTGTGTTATTAAGAAACGATATAATCAGTTAGCCTAAGAGCTCAGGTGTGGCACTAGAGTGACCATTGTTATCAGTTAGTTCAAGTGTGTAATTTGTAAAGTCAGTTTTTTTCAACAAGGCACTGTACAAATGTTCTAGAACAATAGAAGCAATAGCAAGAATTGAAAACTATATGTTGATGTCAATTATTTATTATGATCGACTTTTCACATTGACTTCTGGGACTTCTGCAGTGAAGTAATTGATGTTAAGCTCCCCAACTGACATTGAATTGGTGGATAAAAATCGTCGAAAGCGGCAAGACAAGTACACACTTCAAGCATTTCGTTGAACTTAACATAATCTCGTAATCTACAAGTATGTTAAAGGAAAATTTTTGTCTGTAACCTGGCAAAATGAGTGTGTTACAACCTTTTAAACCTACAGATAGGAAAGATGGTAGAGGAGTGAGAACTGAAAAAGAAAGAAAAAGTCTCACACAGCTGGGATCGTGCCAATCGCCACATGGTATACAGGCAATAGAGCTACCTGTTCCCTATGCTTTAACTATCTTCGTCATTCCTTCCGTGAATTACTGCTACACTGCTCCTGCATACAATTTCTCCACTCTCATAATTCCTCTAATCCTCATCTCTTCTGCAATCACTGAAAAATTGACAACCATTTCCTTGGTTCCTGTACCCATGACCACTTCTTCTTCCTCAGTGAGATTTTTGATTGTTAGAGCTATTGTGCTTGCAATTATGTCCTCGGTTTTGCTTGCCCATCAAACTATCTTCCTACACAAACTTCTCAGGTACCTCCATTAGTGAATGTCTATCCTTCATCAGACTTACTGGTAAGGTCTCTTGCATTGTTCCAGTCAGTCTTCTCTTCTTGGCAGATGTCATTATATCCTCATTTAAACGGATGCTCTGATGTTTTATTCAGTTTCCAGAACTGGTCAGCAAACTCGCTCAGGGTACCTGTTAAGTAATTTGCGATAATTTCTTCTTTCTTCCCCCCCCCCCCCCCCCCCCCCCCCATGTGAAAGCTTCAGCCACTATTCTGTGTATCACACACTGAATCATGTCTTTCTCCTTCAAATGTGCATGGAAAGTGCCCTTTAATCATTTCATAAATATCAGTGGGTGCAAGATGCCCTCATGTTTTTATATTTGTGCTACTTGACCTTGGTTGTACCTGTCATCCCCATTCACCACCATAATAACCTTACCCATCCATTGTTAATGCTGCATCAATCTACTTAACAGTCTTGTCAGTTTTCATTTCAAGTTGGCTTTATGCCATAAGTGCTGCATATCCTGTGTAATCTTCTGACTATCATCTCTACTTTACACTGTTATAGCATTCTTTATATTTGCAGCCAGTTCAACTTGCTTAATCCATAGTCACTGAATAGCGGCATCACAATGCCATTGTTCTGTGTCATCTCTTCGATTTACTGGCAAAATGTCTCTCGCCTTCTTGGTTCTTCCCCTTCTATTCTTCCTGGACTTTTTTAACACCTTCCTCGATTTTAATTGCCAGTTTCTCTTGCATTTTGCCCATATATTCGTGGGGTTACTTCACGTTTTCGTGCAATTTATTATCTCTTTCATCAAATTCTCTGTTCATCTTTTCCTTAAACTCCCATAACCCTTCCTATGGGTCTCCATGTTATTGTAATACCTTTTGAAACGTTTCTTTATTTTTGTTCCCCATTTTCTAAAATCTTTATTCTTCAGTCTAAACAGAATCATTATTGCTTTGGCAAATCACTGCTGTCATTGATTGCATTTCTTTCCACCTCTCGTCACCTGGATCGCTTTAGCTTTCCATTAGTTTTATCGGCATTCAGTATCAATGGTTGAATTAGGTAACGGACAGTCCACTTACAATCCACAAACACTGATCCCTGTGTCGTCTCCATCTTTCAGCACTACCTCTTTCTTTCCAAGTTCTACTTCCTGAACCTCTTGCTTAGCCCCAGTAGACGTTTTTGACTATGTGCTATGCACTGGGAAGTAGCAATAAGATAATGCTTGGGTAACGCAGACTCTCCTAATTATCGACATATTAAGGACGCAAGGTACTTTTACAGCTCAATATTATGTAAAACTCAACACCTGTTTCAGGCACTGTTTATAATGTGTGTGCTCTAGAGATTTTTTGTTGATATAAGGTAATGGAGCACATCTTCTAAACAAACTAGAAGTATTTTAAATATTTTCGAACCTGTTTCAGGTTACTAAAAATTGCAAAGTAATTGATGCTTTTTTTCCAAGATGTTTCCTCAATCTGAGGTACCATTTAATGCAATATTATACATCTGAAGGAGACCAAAATTTTACCAGATGAGCATGACATGATGGCTCAGGTATTAGACCTATTTAATTCCATCTATTCTGTACATTACAAGGATATAAAATATCGCACCTTACATTTTAATTATTATATTTTTTCCTAATAAAAATGTTATTTTTTCTATAATTAGTTGATTTTGCAATAAAGCTTACGTCTAATACGTAAGTATGGACTATTGCGAGTTACAGAGAAAACAGAGCAATGCTTTGTAAACTTTAGGAAATATTTGTACTGAATTCTTAAAAATAAAACTTGCAGGAAATTGCGAATGAAGATATAAGTCCAGTTAAACTGTGCCTCAGATATTCCTGAAGCGTTGTCTTCATCCTGATGTATCTTCAAGCGTCCTATTGACATTGCTTTTAGCACTTCTTGCTTCTTTGGTAACTTGAAGAGCGAATCTTTCTGCTTCATGCACCAATTGCCTGTTACACATAAGCAATTGATCTTCCGTATCAGAGCCACATTTTATGCCTAAATTTCTCAGGACTTCCAACCTCCCTATCACTCCATCATTGAAACATATCACTGCATATCATACATGAACTTTTAACTCATTTAGTCCTACAAAAATATTCTTGGGTAATGATTTCCGATATTCAATGGCTGAAACTTTCATTTTATTCTGAGTGCCCCCATGAAGGCATTTATTAGGCACAGGGTCACTCAGGTGTCCAAAAATTGGTTTTATTTAATTCATAACATGCTCAGGAAGAGACTGCTTGTGATTGTATATTTGACCACTTTCTTTTGCTTATTGGTATCCACACCAAGAATCAGCTCCTTCACAGCAACGTTAGTGAACAGGATGGTCATCTGTGGACATCTTATAAAACTAGGTGGCTTTCCTCATTGCTGTAACATGATTCAGAGGTGTAGTTCGTCCAATGGCTAGTCCATAATAACTCTGAAGAAGGTCTATTTCAGTTTCTGTCAGTCTGCCTCGGCCAGACAAAGATTTTTTTTATCAGATAACCACTTTCCTTTCATATCTCTTAGTAACTTCCTCGATCTAGCGCCCATACTCTTTTGCACATGTCCACAACATTCCAGTTTTCTTACCAAGGTAGCACCATAAACATTGAACACATAAATTTTATTGAAACCTCTTGAGTATCGCCTAGGTAGATCGTGTATCTAACGTTATAAACGGGTTCCTACCTCTGAAATATTTCTAGTGTCCTCACACTCCATACCTTCACTGTAACCATCATAATTCTTAGAACGCTGATGTTCAATACGTCCTTCAGTGTTATCATGGCAGGTGTGGCAATACTTAGATAAGCACTCAACATCATCAACTTTTCCGTTCTCCATAGAAGTAGCACTTACAACACCATTCAAGGAACGATGTCCTCGACGTTGCCATGTCCCACCAAGTGCAACAGCAATGTCCCTGGTTACACAAATATTTAGAGTTTCTTCTACTGCACGTTTCATAGATGCTTCAGACACAACAGTCAAGGCACCTAAAAGTATTTTTATGTACTTCCTGAACCTACTGGGAGCTGGAAGAAGGTCCATCAAACCACAAAACGTTTGAGCAGCCTTTTTTCCTTTTCCAATTGCATGCACTGCATACACTAACTTCAAATTCACATCATATGAATTACGCACAATGTTCGAAGTCATTTTCGAGGTAGATATATTTCAGGATCTACACAGAACAACTAATTTTGACGCTAAACTCTTCCTACCACTTTGTTGTTCAGTTATTTCCAGACAGCATACACCATCACAATGTTTACATTTCGCCACTTCCTTTATCAAAGAAGATAGGACTCCCACATCAACAACAACAAATCAACTACATACAGCGTCATTGTTAACTAAAAAACTTTAATCACCAGGAGGTGTGTCATGTGGTAGTTTCTTCCCTGAAGAACTGATACATTGGTTGCTTTCAATGGGATGGCTGGCTTTGCTTGTGAACTGGTTACCGCGGAACTTCTTTATGTGTGGCATAGTTCATATTCATTGCACACTAAAGGATATGTCCTTCCACCAATATTTATGTAGCAATTGGGCAACAAACATTCAGTAACACGTGAACAAACTGCTTCAGCGAAAAAAAGTAAATAATAGCGAAGACAATAATTTACAGACACCAGAAACCTGCACTGTTACCAACATATACAATGTATCATACGTATAATCACTGGAAACAGGAAGTTCACAGTTCTTTTCGAAATAATGCTGGTTACTGTAACAGAAATAGAAGGGGGCATGGCGTGATACATCACAGTAACTTTAAAATTTGGCATATATAGTTCGTTTTTCATTTGAAACCCTATAATTCACATATGAATGTAATCAGGAAAGACTATAGAATTTAATAAAGTCATAAAAAAATTCGACTCCCCCACCATTTATAAGTACCCTGTATCCTTAAATAAATGCTGACAGCAGTACCTCAGCTAATCCAAATTAACACAATATCTACACTATTACCACTGAACACAGTATACCTCACAAGCTTATCGTAACCAAATATCAATGTCAACATTCACCAGGTTAACCACTACACCAAACAGGATACACATCATAAATTACTACACATTTCAACCCATAGTTAATTACTTGAGTGATAGCATCGGCTTGAGGCTGTAAGTAACAATTCTATTGATGTAAACCTGCATACACACGCACACAATACTTTACACCAAAAAATTTCAGAAACGGCAGAATTACCATTACAGTTATTCATATTACCGTAAAATATGATATGACGGTACTTATATGCTCTCAAAACAGCATAACATTGTTTATTGCTGTGTCAACAGATCATCTCCACTCACCACTCGACACTGGTACAAGTCACCGTACTTGACGGTTTGCGCGGGCGCGCCTGTGTTTAGAATCGGCAGGCCACGCTGTCAGTTGGGGCTGTTGAACACAGAATGTTGTGGAGCCATGTGCATTCGCTGTCTCGTCCTCGAAGCTCCGCAGTTTACTAAAAAGAGATGCTGCCGTCGTAGTAGTCTGTTGGTCGGCTACCACATGGAGCTCCAATAGACAGTTCGGAGATTAGCCAAGAGATGTCGATATTGGCGGCCTTGCTTTTACAAATGTGCCCACTGGGAGTCCCTGCAGTAACGGACAAGTGTATGCAGCGTGTCTGCGCTGTCCACGTTCCTTGCGCAGCATGCTATGATGTCGTGTACTGTCACCTATCACCTTGTTGCTAGAAGGTCTTTGGCATGGCTCCTACGTGAGTGTACATGATGTCATCCAGCAATCACGTCAAAAACTTGGACTATCGTCTATATCACAGTTTATTATTCCACATATAACTGATCGATTTTAAACATTTGAAAAACAATTGCAAGCATGTCACTCCAAAGCATATCTCTTAAATTCTCATGCAGAATATTTGACCTCCACGTATTTCTTCGTGATAATGTTCATACGTATCTCCCGTTAGTATACAATTATTATTGTTTTTTGCTTGGATTTTACCGTTCGGCTTTTGCGACACAGTTTGTTGATACCTATTGCACTGTACTGTTTGAAACGTATTGTTTGTTCCCGTGATTTTTTAATTTGGCGCGCTGCCTTGTGGTGCACTTTTCAAAATTCGATACACCTTACTATTTAGCTCCATTCACAAAATCTAGCCACGGTGGTGCCTCAAAACCCATAAATAAAGCAGAAACTGCGGCACAGACTTAAATGTTAAGTACTGTAGTCCCCTTGGTCCGAAAACTGTAAATATACTGGAACAGTCGCGACGATAAAACACTCCCAATTGTTTTAGATCTTACTAATCACCCAGCAGAAGCCTAATAAATGACTTAAGACTGATCGTGTCCTAATGGCCGATCTGCTGAATGGAATGACGTCGCGTGGGTCATCCAAAATGCGTACAAGGTCCCTTAGGGTCAACTCGTGGGATACTATACCGACGGATACAGGGAAAATAATCTGGACAGATGTTGGAGCTAGCGTGTCGATAAATTTTCCAGGTCGACAAATCGTATGAATATGTCTCGATTTTTCTTTAGCCTGGTTCCGTTATCAACTATAGCCTCGGAACTTCCTCTGTTGCGCAATTACTTTTCCTAAATCGAAGTTGATTCCATGTAATTCATCCAAATTTCCTAAGCTCGTAGTGACTGAAAATGCACTTGCTTTTGTTTCGAGGAAATTTAAGATGTCTCGTTTTCAATATGTTATATCTCTCGCTACGACCATTTCTTACTGTCTTCAGCCTTCTTTCCCTGAAAGTGTGAACCATAAGTAGAACTAAGCTGTAATAATATTCTGTTCTCGTGCTGATACAAAGTGGTTCAGCTCTACCCTTTGACTCAACCGGTTTTTAACACTGCCACTAATGAGGACCATAAGACGACCCCACTGGCTTTAGGGTTTGCTTATTCGGTATATTCGCCCTTGTTGAACCTTTGGCCAGTGACTGACCACCTCCCAGGGCAGATGACTTTTGAAGTCATGCTGGATAACAGGAGGTAGGCACAAATTAATTCCCTCTGTGAACATCAGAGGTAGATGGAACGATACAACAGGATAGGTTCTACGCCAAATTGAATATTGGAGACGTATTTCTTACTAACAGTTTCAGGGCTCAAGGGAAGGCTGATAAAAAATTTCAAATAAGTTGTTTCGTGGGACTTTCTAAAACTATAATAATGCTCACCTGTGCTACCCTTCACGGTGGGAACCAATCCAAGGCTAAGACACACCAAATACACCTAAGCCACTGGTCTCAGTACTTATAGTTTTGCTCCCTCCCCTTTTGTGGTGTTTTGGTGTCAATAGAGGAGATTGAGCCGTGTTGGTTACAGTACGTATTCCATGGGATTACACTTTTTGATTGTTACCATGTAACGGCTTCGCATATCATGCAACGGAGGGCATATAGCGAGTTACAAGCCTCTTAGAGACATAACTGGCTCGTATGGTGAATTATTTTTCTGGTGATCATGAGGCAAGGTTCCGGCTGGCAGATGGAGCACCATCTTCACTCTAAGCGTAGAAGATGAGTGGGTGCCTGCCGAGCAGTGTGTGTGGCCGGTGGTAACATGTGGACATGAGGCAAAGTTGGTAGCTGTACATCTGGTGAAGGGCTCACTGGGTGACAAGTTACGACCAGAGGAAGACTGGTGTACCACTGGCCACTTACCCTGTGTTCAACCGAAAGAGCTGAAACTGGCGAGCATTTTTCCAAACATCGTCCGTTTTTGTGAGGTTGTAGCACGAAGCTGAATTTAACATACATTGGATTCTGTCCAGTGTCGTTTGCTGGACCCTGTTCCCTATTGAGCTTCAGTCAGCTTTCTTTTATTGTTTGTTACCTTTTCTGACAGACTTGGAAAAGGAGGATTACTTACGGTCTTATGTTAAATGGATTCTGACAGTTGGTTTTTTATTGTGATTGTGTGTCAGGAATAAATGATTTTCTCTGAAGGTTCATGTATTAGTTTGTGTACAAAAGTGGATCGGTAGAATATTTTTGTGCGATACAACTGGTCTGATCTTCCTTAGTGATTGTGTATGGTTTAAAGATTTTATTGTAAGTTAAATCCTTGAAACCCTCTTGTTTGACGGTCTAACTTTGCTTCATTCTATTTGATCAGGCTTCCCTCATAACCACCTTCTATTACAGGTATCAGTCTACCTGTATTGTGCTTGTAACAGGTTTACCAGGGCTTATTGTTGTTCACAAACTAAGCAAGATTTGTAAATAAGGCTCCAGTATCAGGAATTAAGACATTTATTGATTATTATGACAGTTCTTTCAGAAGATTTTCATTTTCAAGTATTTGGGTATACAAAGCTTGAGAATTACAGCGTTTTGTAGTTCAATAGGAGCTTTAGACTTAATTTTTTATAAGTGAAGAATTTAGTGAGCTATTGAGGCACAACTGAAATTACAGTCATAATTTTCAGTATCACGAATTACACAAATTTTTATCCTGTAGTTAGTTTTTATATTTCTAAATAATGTATGTAAAAGGGAGACTTACGTCTATGTAGTCCTGATGTATATATAACTTCTGGTCTGGGTGTAGCTGGTGACTGTTCTCATTACATCACATGTGAAATTCTAAAATATCGATTTCACGTCGATTTTGTGCTACTTCATACAGTGTGACGGAATATTTTGGTATAGTTTTATAAATTATTACATCTCTTACCGTATGTGTTTTATATTAGCGTAGTAACAGACTATGAACAGAGGTGATTAAATCTTATGGTAACTCAAGTGTGTGTATCTTATGCCTAAGGATATAGTCACGTCTGACCGTAGTCTGTTACTATATAAATACAAAACACCTATGGTGTGAATTGTCAAGAAATTACAAGAAATATTTAAAATATTATATAAAAACATTCAGCTACACTGTATAAAACAACACCAAATTGATGTGAAATCGATATTTTAGAATTTCAAGTGAGATATAACGAGAACAGTGACCAGATACCACAATACCAGATGTTATATCTACATCAGGGCAATGTAGACTTAAATCTTCCTCTTACTTACATAATTAAGAAATATAAAGGTTAATTACAACATAGCTGATTGTGTAATTCGTGATAATCCAAATTATGACTGTAATTTCAGTTATACCTGAATAATTCACGAAATGCTTCACTTATAAAAAGATTAAGTCTAAAATTCGGATAGAAGTATAGCAGACTGTAATTCTCAAACTTTATATACGCAGGTACTTGAAAATATTCCGAAACAGCTGTCGTAATAATCCATAAATGTTTTAAGCAGTGGTACTGGAATATAACTTACAATTTCGTTTCAAGATATATATTTCACTGCAGGCTCAATGACCAAGAAACTATTCAAGATTTAGCAGCTATGTCCATCAGATACAAGCACCGCTGTTCTCACTTTCCCTTGTTCTTATTTTTGGGATTTAAATTACTTACTAATTTCTTGAAAATGTATTTCAAATACTAATCAGGCTGAAGGCAATGTGATGTGTAATATGGGAAAACTTAAAACAATTGCCCTCTTTTTGTGAATGGGTTATTGTGTTTGTTAAATGCATTTCATTTTTGTGTTTTACACATGCCAGTGACTGTGCCATTTGGCCAGATCCAGAGGGCCTTCACATTTAGTACTATGCTGTGTTCGAATGCTGTCCACATTAATATGACAGGGAAAAGAAACTAATTCAGTATCTCATTCCATTTGTAGCTGCAAAATTATTTTGCTACCTCTGCGCAGCGCTTGTTTATTTACACAGAATTTTATTTATTGTGTGAATGATGTTAATTTGATGACCTAGTCCTACCCCTCCCTAAGCACATTGCTCTATGACTATTTTGTAGACAGCATTAACTATTTACACATTTACTGTCTGTTCATACCGCTGAATCACCTTGTCAATGGCAGTGGCGACTGCAGCACAAATGCCACACAGGACTAGAATATGCCGATGCAATCACCTTATAAATCTCGAAGGCACTGGCATCGGTGCAGCCACTATCATAACATATATGCATGCAGAGTGAGGTAGCTGGCCAAGCTGGTGAGCTGGTGGCAGAGATACTCATCTGTCAGCGATGCCAAACAGCTTAGCAGCACAGTAGATTAGGGCACTGTCGTGGAACAGGTATGGTCCTGTAAGTTCCCAGTGCCTCACAAAGGGGGAAATTGTTTATGCAGAGTTACGCCATTGCTTTCCCAACAGTGGATTGCTTACACATTCTAAATTGGGGGGGGGGGGGGGGGAGGGGGGCAGTAGCAGTTGTGTGTCTCTCTGGCACAGTGGCCGTTTGACAGTGCGACAGACATAATCAGTGAACAGGTGTTAGAAGGCTCCAAGCGTTCACATCAACAAAGGGGTGGACGGCAGCTTGGCTGCTGTCTCGAATGAAGGAGTCATCTGGCGAATGGATGTCAGCCCATCACTAGTCCTGTCTCAGAACTGATTCACTGCAACTGAACAGAAGAACGGCTCAGAGACCTGAGTATATGTAGCTCTGTTGCGGTCAATGAAACTATCCCTTGGCAAGGATGACCGAATGACCTGGTTTTCTCCACCACACAGCAGCTTCCCAACCTATCGTTTCACGCGTTCAGCTAGTTCCTTTCTGGATTGAAAATGTTCAATTAACGAAATTCATTCAGTTAAGATAGTTCCTTTCTGGATTGAAAATATTCAATTCACGAAATTCATTCAGTTTACGTTATGTTGTCTCTGTTTCCTCCTTAGATGCTAATACAGATTACAGTTCCATTACGTTACACTTATTATAAATTAGCCATTGCATAGATATCTGATGTACCATAAACTCGGGGATGGCAAAACTGGTAGTTGTAACACTAACGGTAGTGGTGTTATAACGTTGGTGATCTCAGTGTTTCTAGGTATATTTGTTCGGCAGAAATACGTCCTCTCAGCGATGCTATTCTTCCAAGCAGTATTACAGATCACAGTTAAGGACAGTGGTTAGGAAAATCAGATTTGGCGTTGGTAACACTTACAACGGATTTTCGTAATAATACAACACAGAGGTTGATAAGCTTATTGTGGTCGTAGTGCTGTTGGTAGCTGGAAGTCGAAACTGGGCTCCTGATATGTCGTAACTTGTATTATTTGTCAGTAAAGTACTTTCCTGTACGAAGCCTTCATCATACGTTTAAATCTTCCGTTCCCGATATAACTCATGATTACAGTTTCCGGTGAGAAATCTAAATAAATCGAGTGTGGTCCAACTCTCTGGAAATGGGATCTAAACCCTCTGTTGCAGCCCTTACACGTCCCTGAGTGGACGTTATTCTGTACTAGTCGGCTGGCCAAATTGTAATACTTATCCCAACAGTCTTTAAGGCTGCCAGTGGCATGGGAATGTAAGCTCTACTCTGCTGCGAGACTGCCAACACTCCCAGTGTGCGTACTTATATCCACTTCAGAGATAGAAACCTTTCTCACTTCACTTCCTCATCCAACAAAGCGTATACATGAATAAACAACAGTAAGAGAGTTCTCCCCCCCCCCCCCCACCCCATGGACCATGGACCTTGCCGATGGTGGAGAGGCTTGAAAGCCTCAGCGATACAGATGACCGTACCGTAGGTGCAACCACAACGGAGAGGTATTTGTTGAGAGGGCAGACAAACATGTGGTTACTGAAGAGGGGCAACAGCCTTTTCAGTAGTTGCAGCGGCAGCAGTCTGGATGATTGACTGATTTGGCCTTGTAACACTAACAAAAACGGCCTTGCTGTGCTGGTACTGCGAACGGCCGAAAGCAAGGGGAAACTACGGCTGCAATTTTTTCCCGAGGGCATGCAGCTTTACTGTATGGTTAAATGATGATGGCGTGTACTTGGATAAAATATTCCGGAGGTAAAATAGTCCCCCATTCCGAACTCCGGGCGGGGACTACTCAAGAGGACGTAGTTATCAGGAGAAAGAAAACTGGCGTTCTACGGATCGGAGCGTGGAATGTCAGATCCCTTAATCGGGCAGGTAGGTTAGAAAATTTAAGAAGGGAAATGGATAGGTTAAAGTTAGATATAGTGGGAATTAGTGAAGTTCGGTGGCAGGAGGAACAAGACTTCTGGTCAGGTGAATACAGGGTTATAAATACAAAATCAAATAGGGAAGTAGGTTTAATAATGAATAAAAAAAATAGGAGCGCGGGTAAGCTACTACAAACAGCATAGTAAACGCATTATTGTGGCTAAGATGGACACGAAGCCCAAGCCTGCTACAGTAGTACAAGTTTATATGCCAACTAGCTCTGCAGATGATGAAGAGATTGATGAAATGTATGATGAGATAAAAGAAATTATTCAGGTAGTGAAGGGAGACGAAAATTTAATAGTCTTGGGTGACTGGAATTCGAGAGTAGGGAAGGGGAGAGAAGGAAACGTAGTAGGTGAATATGGATTAGAGGTAAGAAATGAGAGAGGACGTCGTCTGGCAGAGTTTTGCACAGAGCATAACTTAATCATGGTTCAAGAATCGTAAAAGAATGTTGTACACATGGAAAATTCCCGGAGATACTAGAATGTATCAGATATATTATATAAAGGTGAGACAGAGATTTAGGAACCAGGTGTTAAATTGTAAGACATTTCCAGGGGCAGATGTGGACTCTGACCACAATCTATTGGTTATGAACTGTAGAATAAAACTGAAGAAACTGCTAAAAGTTGGGAATTTAAGGAGATGGGACCTGGATAAACTGACTAAACCAGAGGTTGTACCGAGTTTCAGAGAGAGCATAAGGGAACAATTGTCACGAATGGGGGAAAGAAATACAGTAGAAGAAGAATGGGTAGCTCTGAGGGATGAAGTAGTGAAGGCAGCAAAGAATCAAGTAGGTAAAAAGACGAGTGCTGGTAGAAATCCTTGGGTAACAGAAGAAATACTGAATTTAATTGATGAATAGGAAAATATATTAAATGAAGCAGGCAGAAAGGAATACAAACGTCTCAACAACGAGATCAACAGAAAGTACAAAATAGCTAAGCAGGGATGGCTAGAGGACAAATGTAAGGATGTAGAGGCTTATCTCACTAGGGGTGAGATAGATACTGCCTACAGGAAAATTAAAGAGACCTTTGGAGAAAAGAGAACCACTTGTATGAATATCAAGAGATCAGATGGAAACCCAGTTCTAAGCAAAGAAGGGAAAGCAGAAAGATGGAAGAAGTATATAGAGGGTCTATACAAGGGTTATTTATTTGAGGACAATATTATGGAAATGGAAGAGGATGTAGATGAAGATGAAATGGGAGATACGATACTGCGTGAAGAGTTTGACAGAGCACTTAAAGAACTGAGTCGAAACAAGGCCCCCGGAGTGGAGAAAATTAGAACTACTGACGGCCTTAGGAGAGCCAGTCCTGACAAAATTCTACCATCTGGTGAGCAAGATGTGTGTGACAGGCGAAATACCCTCAGCCCTGAAGAAGGATATAAAAATTCCAATCTCAAAGAAAGCAGGTGTTGACAGGTGTGAAAATCATCGAACTATCAGTTTAATAAGTCACAGATGCAAATACTAACGCGAATTCTTTACAGACGAATGGAAAAACTGGTAGAAGCCAAGCTCGGGGAAGATCAGTTTGGATTCCGTAGAAATATTGGAATCCGTGAGGCAATACTGACCCTACGACTTATCTTAGAAGAAAGATTAAGGAAAGGCAAACCTACATTTCTAGCATTTGTAGACTTAGAGAAAGCTTTTGACAATGTTGACTAGAATACTCTCTTACAAATTCTAAAGGTGGCAGTGGTAAAATACAGGGAGCGAAAGGCTATTTACAATGTGTCCAGAAAGCAGATGGCAGTTATAGGAGTCGAGGGGCATGAAAGTTAGGCAGTGGTTGGGAAGGGAGTGAGACAGGGTTGTAGCCTCTCCACGATGTTATTCTGTATATTGAGCAAGCAGTAAAGAAAACGAAAGAAAAATTCTGAGTAGGTATTAAAATCGATGGAGAAGAAATAAAAACCATGAGGTTCGCCGATGACATTGCAATTCAGTCAGAGACAGCAAAGGTCTTCGAAGAGCAGTTGAACGGAATGCACAGTGTCTTGAAAGGAGGATATAAGCTGAACATCAACAAAAGCAAAACGAGGATGATGGAAAGTAGTCGAATTAAGTCGGGTGATGCTGAGGGAATTATAAGTGTTTCATTTCCTAATAAAGTAGTAAAGGAGTCTTGCTATTTGGGGAGGAAAATAACTGATGATGGTTGAAGTAGAGAGGATATAAAATGTAGACTGGCAATGACAAGGAAATCGTTTCTGAAGAAGAGAAATTTGTTAACATCCAGTATAGATATAAGTGTCAGGAAGTCGCTTCTGAAAGTGTTTGTATGGAGCGTAGCCATGCATGGAAGTGAAACGGACGATAAATACTTTGGACAAGAAGAGAATAGAAGCTTTCGAAATGTGGTGCTACAGAAGAATGCTGAAGATAAGATGGGTAGATCACATAACTGAAGAGGAGGTATTGAATAGAATTGTGGAAAAGAGGAGTTTGTGGCACAAATTGACAAGAAGAAGGGACCGCTTGGTGGGACATGTTATGAGGCATCAAGGGATCACAAATTTGGAATTGGGTGGCTGCGTGGAGGGTGAAAATCGTAGAGGGAGACCAAGAGATGAATACACTAAGCAGATTCAGAAGGATGGAGGTTGCAGTAAGTACTGGGAGACGAAGAAGCTTGCACAGGGTAGAGTAGCATGGAGAGCTGCATCAAAGCAGGACTGAAGACCACAACAACAACAACATCAACAACAAGAGATTTCTACCCTAAGCAACTACAAAAAAGCTTCCAAAATCTGTGGTAATATATATTACAAAAATGAATTCAGAGTAACACCTGAAAAACCGCAACCCAATCCTTCTTTTGATGTTTCACTAGATGCATATTAAATTTGAGTTAAAGCCGTGAAAATCGAATAAATGCATTTTCACACAAATAATAAGTTAATAACAGTAACGCCAGAGACGATATGATTCCTTTTTTCCTCTTCTGAATCTTAATCAACTAGGTGCATCCAGAATTAGTAATTCCTTTGGGTGATCTTTTCGAGTTAAGTTGCTCACAATCTTGAGTAGTTATAAACGCTGCCCTCATCGCAGAGAGAACGGCTGCCTGCTTTCTCTGGAAGGCGGAATTCTGAGAACCGCACATTCACTGGAAACAGGTAGATGCAGCGAGCCACCCACATTGTCTATGTGACTGGCTAACAACTGAGACGCTGTGACTCTTGTAAACAATACGACGAGTCGAAAAATGAATTGGCTCGACTGCACGGATATGCGGCCTTTGCCCACTAGAGCAATGCTGACCGATAAGGCTTCCCTGCGGATCGAGTGATTCTAAGAACGAGAAGCGGTAGCTGGGGTTATATCAAAACATAGCGTTCAGTAGATAAACATTTGCTGGCTGCCCGTTGGTACATTACATTCTACCTGAAATTTTGTCGCTGGGTAGGATGCAGACTGGCTGACGCCAGAGAATAGAGCTATATTTTCTCTCTTGGTTTCCCACCGTCGGAGAAAATCGCGGCGTTCGCCCTAAAGAGTGCACGCTGCCAGAACTTTTGTTATGCATCAATGACCTACTGTTTGAGTCGACAATTTGTAAGAGAGGGGGCGAAAGGTTAGCTCGTTGAAGTCGTCGTTTTTCTCAGCTTGTGGTGGGAGATTTGCAATTGGTTGGGGAAGTGGACTCCACTCTCTGGCTCTGGACACTAAAGGCTGCTCTCGTCTTACGAAGCTACTTTGTTCGAGTCTGATGTTCGAGTCTGCTGTAGAGTCTTGCATGACCGAGTAAGCGAGCACAAAATACGAAATGGGGCGAGCACACCCTAACTGGATAGGCTGCCCACACTAGTTCTAGTGACCCAGCATAGATGCCGTGACCGAATACGTAGCACGTAACGTCAAACACATTACACGTGTCATTATCCGTGTGGTGTGTCTCTCTCTCTCTCTGTAATCATGCCAGTGCAGTAAGATGTAAGATTGAAACCAATGTTTACACATTGAAGCAACTGGAAGGTCTAAAAAGCGTAGTATGGAGTAAATTTATGTTGGTTGTAGACGAAAACAGTGCGTCTACTGGGTACGTATCGTGCATAAACTGCTCCACATTATCGTGTTTCCAGTCGGGAACCACTCATTTAAGGGGCTCCGGAACGCCCTATACTTGGAATGTTAAAATACCGCTTATAAATTACATCTTTCCTCACAAAGTATATGAGGTAGGAAGTTGAACTTTTTACAGATTGTTTATTGGAATATGGGCTACAACTTAACACAAGGATATTGGAAAATTTTAGTTCAGTTATTAAAGATGATTTTTTTTCTATTGTAATGAAAATTCACAACATTTTTTCTCAATTTTTATTTATATATTCAAAAATATACAGTTTTTTGGAAAAAGGCTGTGTTAAATTATGCAGAAGGTACTGTGTAACATTTACTGAAAGTTTGAAACAAATATGTTTGGAAGATCCTTAGAAAACATGTAATTAGTATGAGAAAATAAAAGTTTTGGGAATCGAGCGACAAAGATTGGATTAACTTTTTAGTGCATTCCAGGTCCATAGAATGGATTATCTTCATCCTCTGCAAACTCCTCCTCCAGCTTCCTCTTGTTCCTCCTCCTGTTTATTCTTGCTTGTATTTCTAGACTCTTTACAGCCCTGTCTGCAGCCCAAAGGCGTTCCTTGTCTAAAGCAAGCATCGCTCGTTGTTGTGTTCGTAGATTTTGCTACCATTTTCTTCAGTTGCAGTGACTGCAACACTGTTCCAAAAGGTGGTCATGTATGAACACTTATCACATTTCAGTTGTATTTCACTAGCAAGTCCTACGTGCTTTATTATGGAGAGTTCCAGACCAACTTCACTACAATGAATACATCTTACACAGTTTGAAAAAATTCCTTTGAGAACCGACATATCAAATATGTCATTCACATCCGATTCACCCATAAAACATTCATAATTTTCACTCATTGAACCAAGCTTCTTCTGTGAAGTATTTTCTTTCCCACTTTGACTGCTATGGGCAGGTGTACTTGAGAGGTTAGGTTCACTCACTTGGTTATCGTCTGTATTGTTTACAGTAATAACACATACCTTTGGCTTTCCAACATTTCTCCTTTTCTTAAAAGCCTTCAGAGGATTTCTAATAACTTTACTTTTACTCATTATTATACTTCAACAAAACAGAGACTCAAGAAACAGAATTAATTACGAATATTTTCGAGATAACGACAGAGTAAATGAACATGAAACAATCGACAATCACACCAGCGATATATATTGAACCATAACAGGATAGCCACAACACATACTTTATCTCACATCACTGAAATGTACCTGATGAACACGGACGTTAATAATAACACCATTTGACAGCAGTTTAACAACCCCACAGTGGGTCACGCCCATGTAGAACACATTTCAAAAAAAATTTAAAAATAGTTGTAGTCTTCGGAATTGAATAAATTATATATCTATTAAAAGGTAATAGTCTGCAGATTCAGAAAACGCAAAAAAGTAAAAATTGAACTTTTCATGATTTTGAGCCTTTCCGGAGCCCCTTAAAGAAACACAGTTGCAAGATACAGCTCCTTCACGGATATCGGCATTAAAAAAAAACTGTATTACAGCAAAGTGTGTTGCAATGTGTGCTAAAGATATGAGACCTTTTAATGCTGTTTCCGGTGAAGGTTTCAGAGAACTAGGCCAAGAATTAGCACATCTAGGTGCGCATTATGGAGAAGTTAACGTGGCAGATGCCATGCCACATACCTCTACTATAAGCAGACATGTCAAAGAACGAGCTGATGAATACGAAACAGCATAATGCCTTCTGTTATTGCAGAAGTTATTAATAAAATATGTGCTGCGACAGATGACATGTGGACTGGTTCGCAAAATCTGGTGCACTATTTAACGCTTACAACACATTACATTAACACAGATTGATCTGTTGTGAACAATGTTTTATTTACAACAAAATTCCCTGGAGTTAAGAAGACGGGAGTAAATATTATGACAGAAATTGAAGAGAGGATGGGTGATTGGGACATTTCGCCGGACATGTTGCACAGTTTTGTTTCTGTCTCCGACCAGGGTGCCAATGTAATAAAGACTTTGGAAAATCACGAAATGATTCCTTGTGCTGCCCATTGTATAAACACACAGTTAGCCATAGTTTCGATGAAGATAACTTCTTGCTAAATCATGCCCCGAACATCGCATCAACAATAAATACTGCAAAATGCATTACAAGGTACATTGAGTAGCCTCTGCTCGTCTTTGATATCATCGTTGAAACTAGAGGCCTACACACGGTGGAACAGCTTGTACACTATGCTGGAATCCTTACACAATTATCATAGATCCTTCAGGTACTATGTCATCACCACCCAGAAAGAGAGTTCGTTTCAAGGAATGGAGGAACAACAGATCATCCGCAGCAGATGAAGTAGATCTCTACATTTTAATGTACCCCGGAGATGATGATGACATCTTAAAGTAGGGGAGCAGACATGAAACAGATCTGCCAGGCCTGGCTGCAGTTGCACGACGTATTTTCTGTATCCCAGCAACAAGCGCACCTAGTGAAAGATGCTTTAGTAAAGCCGGCATGTTACTAACAAATCGCTGCAGCCAGTTAAATGCGGAACGCGTAAGTGATTTACTGCTGATAAACAATAACTATACTTTTGTTTCTGTTGCAAACATGTGAAAAGTACGACAAGTCACGTCTGTAAATGTTTAATGTTCTTTGTATGCTTTCTTTATGAAGATGGTTGTCTTCTAGATTACAGGGACAACACTTATTTAATGTTTCCTATTAATGAAAGGAGAAATATATCTTCTGCTTGGAAATGGGACTCGTCTTCTATCCAAGATTGTATTGAAATATCATTTTACTTCCCAATTGCTTTATGAATTTAGCTGTGTCTCGTACCCGTTCTTGGAAACGTTACTTTTGTACTAAAAGAGAGAGAGACAGAGATAAATACATTGTGTCTGTGTGTGTGTGTGTGTGTGTGTGTGTGTGTGTGTGTGTTTGTTTGTGTGTGTGTGTGTGTGTGTGTGTGTGTGTGTGTGTGTGTGTGTGAGAGAGAGAGAGAGAGAGAGAGAGAGAGAGAGAGAGAGAGGGAGGGAGGAAGAGGCGTTGGATTTGCACAGTACGGTGCAGCGAGCCGGGGCGAGGCGAGGCGAGGTGAGACGTCAGCGGTGACCGGTCATGCTCGGTTATCCGCGTGTCCGGGATCCGGACAACAGACATGGGGCGAGTACGTGACCGAGTCGAGTCGTGTGGGGCCGGACACGAGCGGCTCGGTCCCCCTGTCAATAGGCGAGCAGTGACCGGTCAAACATTGAGCGTTGCAGCACTCTAGTCTGCTGCACAGCATTACTGGGTGCACTCTTGGTGGCAGCTACCCGCGCCATCAGTAGCCAGGTCATATGCAGGGTAACAATTATTGAACTATATGAAATAAAATTGTCATAACTTCTGAACGGTTCAAACTGGACAGTTGGCCGCAGAGAATGATGGGAATTAGTATGCGCAGTATAGTTTGGTTTAGCGACAAAGCCGACTTTCATTTGGATGGGTTTGTCAACAAGCAAAATTGGTGGATTTGGGGGACTTTGAATCCGCATTTCACGATCGGAAAGTCTCTTGGCCCTCAACGGGTGACTATGTGGCGTGCAATATCCAGTCATGGAATAATCGGTGCGATATTTCTTGATGGTAAAGTGACTACCGAACGATACGTGAAGGTTAAGGAAGATGATCTCATCTCCGTTATCCAGAGTGACCCTGATTTCACCAAGATGTTGTTCATGCAAGACGGAGCGCGACCCCATCGAAGTAGGGAATGTTTGATGTCCTGGAGGAGCACTTTGGCTGACCGTATTCTAGCTCTATGGTACCGAGAGGCCACTGGCACGGGCCTCGGTTGGTCGCGATATCCTCCGGATCTGAAGACATACTACTCTTTGTTGTGGGACTACGTTAAGACAAGGTGCACAGCAATATCCCCACAATCGTTTCTGAGTTGAAAATAGCCATTCAGGTCATCAGCAGCATCAATGTTCCGACACTTCAGCAGGTCATGCAGTTTAGCTATTCGTGTACGTCAACCATCGCCAGTGATGGCAGGCATATCGAACAATACGTGTAATGATGATTACATGTTGAATAAAGTGTGTCCATGCCGCAATTCCTAACTACTGTATGTTTTCTCATATAGCTTAATAATTGTCACTGTGTACTATAAACGAGTGTCGTGAGATTATCTCGGAACATTGGCGTCTTGGGACATGTTGATGTTAGGATGCTGTCATTACCATTATCCAAGGCTTCCAAGAATAGAAATAGCAGAGTGGCATGTGTAGTTTCATTATTCTCACCGAGACATGTACGATCATTGTTACTAGTTGTACCTACGTTCTGTTAAATCAGTCATGTTAGTTAGCCAATGTGACCAAAATCCAACTTCTCTATTAACTAACTCTGCCAACCATAGTTTTCTGTAACTTAATTTAATTGTAATTAATAATTCGTACTAGTTAATTTCATGGGATGTTTGTTCCTTTAATTTTGCAAATCAAATTTTCTAATAAATCCTGGGTTTATGCAGGTCATGTTTCAATTCCGTATCTCGCAAATCCTTTCTCAGTAAGTGGTTTAAAATGAGAATGTTTGAATATCACAAGTTACGTTACATTGCTAAGGGCCAAGATTAGTATATAACGTTAATAGATCTGTTGCATAACTTTCAATCAAACATCAATCCGGAGGAACTATGTGACTTGTCGTAGACATTTACGACACAGATCATGACAACAGTCAGCTCAAGCAGGTTTCCGCATAACTTTGTATTCATCTTGCCATGATATAAATTTTTATTGCATAGCCACAGATGCAGTCAGTGAACATCACTTTTTCATTTTAAAATTTGGGAGTGAACCATTACAACTGCCGAACCTCAGAATAGTTGCTGGCATAATTAAACCACATATGTATTTTCATTGCAACATTTTCAAATATATATTACGATGTCCGTCCACATAGCTGAGTGGTCAGCGTGACGGATTGCCGCCCTACGGACCCGGGTTCGATTCCCGTCTGGGTCGGGGATTTTCTCCGCTCATGGACTGGGTGTTGTGCTATCATCATCATTATTTCATCCGCATCCTGCGCACAGGTCGCCCAATGTGGTGTCGAATGTAATAAGACCTGCACCAAGGCGTCCGGACATGCGTCACAAGTAGGCTGCCGGCCAGTGACGTCAAACGCTCATTTCCATGTATTACGATGATTCCCTCCCGCTTATGCTGGACTGTCTGCGTCGATAACAGCGTCGAAAAGTAATTCTGAAAGGGAATTTGTATGCGTGTTGTTCGCGTATTTGCAACAGGTTTCATTCTAACATTCTGCATGGTGTCTGTTAGTTCCAAGTCGTGCCTCCCTACCACTTTCGCGCAACGGCGCTCTGAGCGTGTTTTTTAGGGAATTGACTAATCTGAACCTGGGACCTGTTGCTGGTAAGGAGACGCCAGACGACACATGACATGTAGAGTTCAGAAGAGTTCAGTGAGACTAGCGATGATATAATAAATTACTTAATGATTTTAGCGTCAGATCCACTGCACTCCCTGTAAAAGAATCTTAACACTAACTAAATTTAGAGGAAAGGGTACAAGGCTTTCCTATTTTTAGTTAGCTGGTAAAATAACGTCGTAAAAGCAGTTAAGTTCACCACTGCAATTTTTATTCTACTCACAAAACATTTGTTTATAAATTGCGCTATTGATGAAAGGAAATATTTTAATACAGGATGATAAAAACCAACTACGTTCAACAAAAATGTGAACGAATATTCCCTGAATGGGTTTCCAAGTTCTATAATGGATCGAAGGATGACCTATGCCATACCACATCTATAATCTACGTTTAAATTAAGTTTCATAAAAGAAAAAGCTATCAAATATGGTCTACAGCGACCCTCAATTATCTTTAATTACTTATTTAAATTATCATAAATGACAGTGGCTGATGTGGCTTCTCAATAATTATGTAGCAATATCATCATCGCGTTTCAGATTTTAACTTCAAGTAGCAAATGTGAATACCATGAGGTTTAATTGACGATCGACACTAGTATTACGTAAAAGGGGATGTAACAGATAAGACCTCTGCAGTCCTGAATGAAGCCTTATGCGCTCTTATGCGCCATCACGTGCGTTCATTACCTTGTCGGTGGTTAGGCAGCGTCAGCGGCGGCGAGCGGCGCAGCTCCGCACACCTCGCCGTCTTGGTATCAACTCTCTAACTTCTCCTCACTACAATTTACGGAAGTGGGTTTAAGAATAAGGTATCTGGCTGTGTTTCCAACTGACCAATCAGGGTCTCAATGTTAACCTTAAGCTCGACCTACAAAAATTCTGTCAATCCAATGAGAAACGTTATACTTTTCGTGGTGTAGCAAAGGTTTTAATGTCTGCAATGTAAGAGACATGTGTATAATGTCACGCTAAAAGTGGCAGCTGGTGTGGCCCTTTTAGCGTTATCGTAAGATCTGTACTGTTCTTCCTGAGGGCTCTATCTTTTAACATGGTTTGGGGGCTGCTCTTGGCGATCAGCCGGCGATGTGGGTATCCGTCCCTTATTGTAGGGCCTTCTAGCTTACACGGCTGTGCTCTCGACTTCTGTTCTCGTTTCTCCCCTCGGAACTGCGTCTGTTTCACGGTGGGACAGTATGACATGCATTTAGGCGGTATTGTGTTAGTCTGAGATATTCCAGTTGCTCACTCGTTGATCGTATTACTTTGGTTAATTTAATGTCAGGATTAATTCGGAGCTATGTGACATACTGCCAGATTTGCTATCATGTCAGGGTTTTCGTGGAAGGTGTTGGATTTGCCTGACACCTTACATATCACCACCCTTCGAACTTAAATTTTGCACTGAAATTAGGCAATGATTGAATCGTTGTCTAAGTCAGTCAAAAATTATTCCTTTATCTAAATTTTGTTGCCTACCTTTCAGCCATGTTATTCTAGTTCTATGCTAGTCTGTATTACTAATTCATATTTTTATATTCTTCCATGTTATTCTCAAAAATATGTTTATATTGACAAGAGAAGAATTTTTTTATGCTATTATCATTATTAATTATCAATTATTTTCTTTCTTTATTTAAGTGTGAAGTTTGTTTTTTAAAACGTTTGTTATCGAAAGTGAGGAGTCTTTTACATCGATTTCCTTAGCAATATTTATTTTCTATAAATGAAGTAATTAAATAAAACCTATTCCTAACACATTTTCTATATATCATGTACAAATAAATACTGTGAATATTGTTGGCCATAATACAAAAAATGTTTTTCTTTGAAGACATTCATTTCAACATTGTTACACTAACAAATAAGAATTTTTTCCAAGAATTGCTTTGACGAAGAAATATACATATATAAGTATTGAGATATTATCCTAACAAAAGGTACAAATGTTGAAAAACGGAAAATATCCAACAAGATAATTTTTATTCTTGGTTTTTATAGGGAGAAAATAAGTAAAATATAGTTGTTTATTTATTTTTGTGAGGAGAAAATAAGTAGCATATAGTTTTACTGTTTATTATGCCTTACTTTTGTTCTTTATACACTGTCCATTTCAGAACTAATGACTTATTCTTATCGATAGTCTATTTTTACTTAAGTCCATAGTCAATGACTGTTATTTTGTAGGTTATTAGCTTTCTGGTGTGCTTTACTTATTTAGTTTTTCACATGTGTCTTTTCCATAATTCCTACATCACATGATTTCACACATTTTCACGATACTGTGAATGTTTATCCATTAGGTTGATGAATGTTATTGCACGAAGTTGATGGACTTGAGTGAGATGGATGTGGGCAAGTATTTGATGTACAGCCTCGTTCGTCGTCCTTGTTGGTTTTGCAACTGTGTATTGCTGTTGTGGAGGTCCCATAATGGAATGGAGCTGTGAGTGCGGTATCTCGTGGTTTACTGGCTTTGTATGTGTGAAAGTCATCGTCATGTGTCGCTGAAAGCGGTTGTTTTTCGTTGTAATACTTCGCAGACGACTAGTTTACTGTAGGATTGGGATTTGGGAAGGCATGTCGTCTATTCTTCATCCATCTTCTTTCTTGGTCTCAATCTTGCAAATCTTCAACTCCTGTTCTTCTTGCTTTATCTCTGTTTCTTACCTGATTCTTGGTTCTTCTCTAGGCAGGATGTTGGAATATTTATTGATAACTAGTCGCTTTGAAGTTCTCCTCTTAGTAACAGTTTGATAAATTGTTTGGACGTGTCATTTCCACTTTGTGGCAGTTTTCTTCAGTTTCGTGGTACAGTGTTGTCGTTTAATAGGAGTAGTGTGACTTTTACACATATTTTTTGCCAGTGGTGGCTTTCCCAAGCCGTCTTCCTGTCGGGCCGATTTTAGTTCGCTCCGCTGAGTCGGGGCATCTCAGGACCCTCGGCCTTCCGTGTCGTGTCCCTGCAGGGCTCAGTAGATTTACTGCCGAGTTTGGATACATGTGCCCTTTGTTGGTCTCGCTGCCCTTTCCCTTCTCTCGACGCTTCTGACTTGTAGGAATCATGCATGTCTTGCTAGTTACATTCTTTTCTTTGTTAATACTTCTCTCGTTGCAGCTTGTGGGTCGTTGCATCTGGTTCTTGCTGGAACTTGTGGGTCGTTGTATCTTGTTCTTGCTGGAACTTGTGGGTTGTTGCATCTGGTTCTTGCTGGAGTTTTTTTACAATGGTTCTTACAAAAAGTTTTACTTATACTCATCTAATGTATGTCTAGTACCTACATTGTTTTACGCCTTTTTAAAACGCTTTACAAATGTCGGCACCCTTTCCATGTTACAATTCTAAGATATTTTGAGTCTTAACTTCTACAAGAATCACCAAATTCGTTTTTTTATTTTTGTCTAGTGTTGTAGTGTATAGTATTTTAGTATTTCATGCTATGAATTAATCCCTTCACCTTAATCTATGTTACTGTTGGTGTTATTTTTGTTTTTGTTTTTATTGAAACTACTTTCTTTTTCCTACCTTCCTCTCTCTTCATTCTTCTTTCTCCTGACGATCTTATCTGCAACATAAACTTGAAATATTGTACTGATTATTTACCAGTAATAAAATTAATCCTCAAACTTTTTGATATAGCTCACATGGTGAAGTCCTAAGATTTTGCCTGTTTTGGGTTCATTATTTCCACAGCATTACCATGAGCAATTCAGCTAATTATGACCAGTCCTTTGTATGCAGCGTAAAACTTATGTATTTTGTGTTTCTGTTTGGTGAAGACATGATGTGTTTTTACAAATACTTTCTGGCCTACTGATAATGTTCTTTTAATTGCTGTTCTGTCTCCTCTTTCTTTTAATGGCTGCCTTTCTGACATTGGAGAGTGCTGTTGCTATGACTTGTTTGTGCTGTCTACGTGGTACAATAGGAAATCTTACATTTTCTCTGGTTATGTTTGGGAATTCAATATTTTTAAGCCCAGTATTTGGAGGTACTAGTGTAGCGCTATATGGCATTTCATTTATTACTTCTTGCAAATATTTAAGGTATATATCCCAAGTGTTGTGTCTCTTGCCTGCATACTATTGGTATAAAGTGCCTATGTCCTATAGATCGTTCTGTTGGATTTACGCTAGGTTTGTACTTAGATATGTAGATGGGTTTTATTTTGTGTTGTTTTAACATGTTCTGCCATTGCATTGATTTGTATTGTGGGCCATTATTCGAAATTATTCATTCCACTCAACCTACTTGTTTGCATAAATCTTGTCTAAATGCTTTACTTATAGCAAGACCTGTTGCCCGTTTTAATGGTATCAAGGTAACATATTTGGTAGTTAGTTCCAAAACGACAAATATGAAAATATATCAATTTTATGCGCGTGGGAGGCCCATCGGGGGGCCCCAACAAATCCGTTGCAGCTATTTGTTTTACCTTTTTAGGGATTATTGGAAACATAGGCGGTTTGGTTTGGAAAGTGACGTCTTTTTTGCATTTTACTAATACTGTTCTAATTCGTCTTTCCATATTAGGAAAATGGCTTGTTTGTTTTATTTTTAAAAAGTATTTCTTTGGTCCAAATTGGCCATTACTTAAATGTGTGTATCATATGTACTTTTTAATTAGTTCATTTGGGTATAAATTAACCTTTCATTCCTTGCAACAATTTGTCTAAAAAGTAAAATATTATTTTTTTAGGAGATAGTGTTGTCGAATGTCTGGAAAATCCTTACTTCTCCACTTGTGTTTGATTCCTTGTATTTCAGGAACCTTTTCCTGTTCTTGGCCTATGGTTTTCAATGCTGTCATAACGTAGTTTTCGAAAGGTACTTGTTTCATATAGTACATTGTCAACTGGTTGGTTGGTTGGTTGTTTTGGGGAAGGAGACCAGACAGCGTGGTCATCGGTCTCATCAGATTAGGGAAGGATGGGAAGGATGTCCGCCGTGCCCTTTCAGAGGAACCATCCTGGCATTTGCCTGGAGTGATTTAGGGAAATCACAGAAAACCTAAATCAGGATGCCCGGACGCAGGATGTAAACTGGTCTTCTGCTGCTTCCACACCTATGTTATTGGATGCACCCTGTGGACATTGTGATAAAGCATCTGCTAATACATTCGCTGGACCTGGTATGTGTGTAATAGTGTAGTCAAATTCTTGTAGCATTAACATCCATCTGGCTAACCTCCCGTTAGTTACTTTGGCGGATAACAGAAATTCTAATGGTTTGTGGTCAGTGTATACTTTTGTTTTTCTTCCGTACAGGAAGTATTAGAAACGTTGAAAGCTCCATACAACAGCCAATGCTTCCAGCTCCGTGACTGAATAGTTTTTCTCGCTTTTTGTGAGTACACGACTGGGAAATGCAATTGTTCTGTATGATCTTAGGCCTGCCTGTTCGTGTGCCTGGAATAAAACAACTCCTAAACCTGTTTTTGCGCTATCAGTGGCCATACAAAAATTTTGTGTTAGATCAGGATGTGCCAAAATCGGTGCTGTTGTTAGTGCGTATTTCACTTTTAAAAATTCTTCATTCGCTTGCTGATCCCATACCCATGGCGTGTTTTATCCAGTCAATGCACATAGTCGTGTTGTTGCGAGAGAATCGATCCAAATTAATTTTTTAAACAATCTGGTGAGACCTAGAATTCCTTTGAGAATTTTCTTATTATATGGACTACAGAATTCTTTGATTGTCGTTAGTTTTTCTGGGTCGGGCTTTACCCCTTTCTCTGAAATTGCGCGTCCTAGAAATTTGACCTCTCGGCTTCCAAATTTGGATTTTGTTATATTTTCTGTAACCCCATGCTCTTTCATGATCTGTGAAAACTGATTTAATGTGTCGTTGTGATGTTCCCAAGAGGGTTCTCCTATAATCACATCATCAACATAACATGTAATTTTTTGTAAAATCTCAGGACTGAGTATAGTATTAAATACTCAAATAAACGCTGCTGATGATATGTTTAAACCAAATGGCAATCGTTTAAATTGGTTACATCTACCGAATACGATAAATGCTGTAAATTTTATACATTCTGGAGCCAATTCTATTTGCCAGAAACTACTCTGTAAATCAACTGATGAAAATATCTTAGCACTGTGGAAGTTTTGTAACAATTCGTCTAATTTTTCTGGGCGCTCTGTCTCAGTGGTTATGATTGTGTTGATCTGTCTGGAATCAAGCACTAACCTGATGCTCCCATCTCTTTATTGTACACTATGGAGCGGTTTGTTATATGTGGAGATAGCTGGTTCAATAATCTCATCATCTAACATTTTAAACATCTCCTGGAATACTTTATTCCTATAGCTTAATGGGATTGCATAGGGTGGCACTATAAATGGTTTGTGCTGTTTTACTTCAAACTTGTACTGAAAGTGTTTAATACTGCCAGTATTAGGTATAAATACCCATGCTTTACCTCGTAAAACACCCTCTAATTCCTTTTACTGTGTCCCGAAATACCTTGAACTTCTTGCAATATTTCGTCGATTTCTTTATGGACTTCTAACATGAGTTGAGGAAATTCCCCCTTTTGTGCATACCATTCTAATTCTGCATCCTCTTTATCACGCATCATTCATAATTGTTTGTTTATAACTGGTATTTTCTCTAATTTTACCTTTTACTCAAAGAGAAGTGTGACATTTCCGAATGTTACGCTACCTTTCCCCATATCTATTATTGCTCGTCTCTCATTTCAAAAATCTGCACCTATAATCAAATCTACAGTTAGTGTAGGCATAATCACGAAGTTGGCTTCGATCTTTTGACCTTGGCACGAAAGAGTTCACCTTGTTTGTCTCGTAACTTCCTCAGCATTGTTTCTAAAAGGACCTCTTACTTTAATCTTAGGTGTTTTCAGAACTGGCAATTCCTTATTGGCATTACACTGCATGAATAAATATTCTGAGATCGCGGTAAGTTCACTTCCACTATCAATTACAATATTAACTGGGATATGTTTTACCATGGCCTTCACAAATGGTTGAATTTGAAAGGGGTGGTTCTGTTCTTCTTCTTCTTGCATCAACGAATCCTCCACTGAATCATACATGAGTCTTTCCAGGACTTTCCCCTGTGAATTCGAACTTTCTGTAGGATAGGCTTCGACTGCTACTTCTCTCTCTTCTATTTCCTCTTCACTATTTGTTCCTTCATTTGCACTTTCTTCAACATCCTCTACTTTTTCCTCATCTTCTGCTGTCTTCTCCTTCTTTGTCGCTACTTCCACATAATCGCATCTAAATGCTCTAATTATCGCTTCATAACTTCCTTCATTATATATGTTGGCTTGTGTGCCCACTAGTAACTTATTTTTAACTTCTGCCGACTGCGCATTATCCTCAATGAGTTCGCTTTCCCTGGTTTCCATCTCAAATAGCTCTGCAGTACTCAATACTTCATCCTTTCCTCCTACATTCGTTGTGCATGCCTCTGGTAATTCATCTTCCTCGTCACTATTCTCCGAATTAATTTCGTCCCAACACGATATTGTTATTTCCCTGTCTTCGTTTTCATCTGGTCCCTGCGGTTTTGTTTCTTCCTTCTTCTCTTCTCGTGACAAGGCATTTACTTCCCTGTTCAAGGTGCTACAATTATCCTGGGTCGCTGCGTCATTCTCTTTGGCATGGGCGCTAAGTTGTCAATTCGAACGTTTTTCGGGGTTTGGTGTTCTTACCTCCACCTCTTCTATCTGTATTCTCTTTACTTGCTCCGCTTGTTGATGTTGGTATCTTTGTTGATAATTTGTCGGTCTATTGGTTCTCCAATACCCATCCCGGTTGTTATTATTCCCTCTGTAATACTTGTTGCTGTTCCTGGGTGAATTATAATTATTGCCATATTCTCTTCTAAATCCATAACTGTTTCTTTGTTGAAATCTGTTGTCGTTTCTTGGTGCGAAGTTATCACGTGGTTCGTAATTATTGTTTCCTCGTACTGTGTCTTGTGGATTCCACTGCTTTTTCCTATCGTTTTCAAGTGCGCTTCGTCTTTTTCTTGCGTCATCGTCCGAAAATATAAACTCTAGTTCCCATAGAATTCCTTTAAATGCTTCGACGACATTGCCTCGGCGACCTACTAATGATTGCTGGTATTTCAATGGTAACTTCATCGCGCATAATTTAATCAACTCTCTGTCACTGTATGGTACATCTAAGCGTTGATTTCTTTTTTTGCCATTATTTCGATAAATTTCACGGGTCTCTTCTCTCCTGAATTTTCAAAATATGAGTTCTGTAATAATTCGTACTTCACTCTGTTCTGTGCTTCGCTGGACCAATATCGTGAGATCGGCATGTCGCTGCATGGTTTCTGCGACTGTTCCTGACGTGTGTGCACATATAAAATCTAATTGGCGTGCTAGCATCCAGTGTTCTGGTAATCCTACGCTGAATTGATCAATAAAAGTTCGTGGATGTAATGAGTTCCCTTCTCGAATTTGTTGAAATTTTCTGACTGTGGGGAAATGATCGTTGTCGTACTTCGTAATGGTTCCATATGAAATTCGCGATTCTCCACCACTTTTGTTTCTGATCAGTTCTCCCGTCGTTCTTTCCGGCTGTGGTAGATCCATTGGATATTGTCCACTGTAACTTTCGCCTACCCTTGCGTGATGTCGTTGGAGTGGTACACAATAATTTTCTTCCATCGGTTGTGAACGTGTAGCTGAATACATTGCACTGTACACTTCACGACCTGGCTTTCCATTGTCACGTATTGGTCCGGTATCTTGTCTGGCTAACATTGCCGATTCATTGCACGATCCAAACTGTCTTGAACATACATTCGTGGTTCCGCATGTGTTTATGGTGCCGTTTGTTCATCAAGAATTTCGAAACGTGTTTGTTGCGGTGCAGGCTGTCTGATTTCACGTATGTTACTTTCCGCCTGTGATTGGATTCGAAAATGCATGATATCTTCGTTAATTGCTTGTTTTTTCCGGTGCTGTTACAGGTACGGATGTGGTTGTAGACTCAGTGCTTGTTCGATCCTGTTCACTACGCTCTTCAATGGTTTACAACAACTCTGTTCGCAATTTCTGAAATTGTTGTTTCGTTTGCGCTTGTATTTTGACTATGCCATTATCATACCTTTTCAGCGCTGCTTTTGTGATACGTTTGTGTAACACACTGTTTTAAACAATTTCAAGCGCTGTACCTGCTGCTTGTCTAATAATTACGTTTATCTGCTTGTCTAGTTTCTTGATTTCTTCCTGGGTGTTGTTACGTAATGTTTTGATCTCGTCCTGAGTGTCATTACGCAATGTTTGTATGCCCACTTGTACCCTGTCAGTGTCTGTTATCAATTGATTGTGACCTCTTATTAAGTTTCCTATCACTTCTCGAGATTCTTTTGCCTCGTCTTCAATATGACTTAGGTGTAACTGAATTTTTTCGTTCTGTTCTTTAATCTCACGCATTTGTTTCGTGGTTTCTCCAATTTGTTTCATCGTTTCTGCATTCTGAATTTTAATTAGGTTCGCAATTTCTTTATTTTGCCTTGTCATGGTTTCCGTCATTTGTTGTAATAATTCTGCCAGATTGGTGGGTCCTATTGCGTTTTCTTCCTACGTCCTATGCTCTGTATTTTTGCTCAAGTGTTGGTTTGCAACCGATTGCATTAAACTGTGCTGTGACACGTTTCTGCTCGAATTCCATGAACTCTGTTGTGAGGGAGCTCTGATTACTTGTACTATGGGTTCTACATATTCAAGACGCAAGTTAGATTCCTCATTGACTGTCTCTCTACTTTCCTGCTCCTCTGTCGCATGCTGACCTACGTTTTCTGTTCCTTGGCGTACATTATCCTCGTTATGGTGCGTTATCTGTCCTATTTCTCGCGATACTGCATCGTCTGTTGTACTGTCCTCTATTCTCTGTCCGTCTTCATGCTGAGTCTCTATCTCAATTCGGTCAGTGTCTCGATCTGCCATTGATAATCTTTCCGATTCCCTCACATTCTGTTTTAAAAGCAATGCACGCGCCCTACTTCGCGTTAACATGCGCTCATACGATTTCCCGCGTTTCATAAACTTTTTGCTCACACGACTTGACACTTATTATACCCAAGACTGACAATCCATTCTCTTACGATTTGGGTCAGAACCAACTCTTCAACGATGTATCAACCAGCTGTGTGCTTGCATTGAAGAGAAAACTTAATTCTAACAATATTAAAATTCATAACTTAATTATGCTATTGTCTCTGCTAGAATGTCTCACTTTCTATTGAATCCTTTCTTACTATCTATCGCTGCAGCTACTGTTTTTAAAGATCTATACCTTTTAGAAAAATCACTTGTCACGAAAATTTTTCAACAGGATATTTTTCTGACCTAGTGAGGCATGTGGTCGACCCTCAAACATGGTATTTTACCATCCTGGCAGGGTCGCCATTGTCTAACATTCTGCATGGTGTCTGTTAGTTCTAAGTCGTGTCTCCCTACCAATTTAGCGCAATGACGCTCTGAGCGTGTTTTTTAGGGAATTGGCTAGTTTGAACCTGGGACCTGTTGCTGGTAAGGAGACGCCAGACCACACATGGCGTGTGGCGTTCATGAGAGTTAAGTGAGACTAGCGATGATCTAATCAAATACTTAATGACTGCAGCGTCAGGTCCACTGCACTCCCTGTAAAAGAATCTTAACACTAACTAAATTTAGAGGAAGGGGTTCAAGGCTTTCCTATTTTTAGTTATCTGGTAAAATAACGTCCTAAAAGCAGTTAAGTTCACCATTGCAATTTTTATTCTACTCACAGAACATTTGTTTATAAATTGCGCTATTGATGAAAGGAAATATTTTAATACAGGACGATAAAAACCAACTATGTTCAACAAAAATGTGAACGAATATTCCCTGAATGGGTTTCCAAGTTCTATAATGGATCGAAGGATGATCTATGCCATATCACATCTATAATCTACGTTTAAATTAAGTTTCGTAAAACAAAAAACTATCAAGTATGGTCTACAGCGACCCTCAATTATCTTTAATTACTTATTTATCTTGTCGTAAATTACAGTGGCTGATGTGGCTTCTCAATAATTATATAAGAGTAAAATCATCGCATTTCAAATTTTAACTTCAAGTAGCAAATGTGAATACCATGAGGTTTAATTGACGATCGACACTAGTATTACGTAAAAGGGGATGTAACAGATGAGACCTCTGCAGTTCTGAGTGAAGCCTTATGCGCTCTTACGCGGCATCACGTGCGTTCAAAAAATGGTTCAAATGGCTCTGAGCACTATGGGACTTGACTTCTAAGGTCATCAGTCCCCTAGAACTCAGAACTACTTAAACCTAACTAACCTAAGGACATCACACACATCCATGCTCGAGGCAGGATTCGAACCTGAGACCGTAGCGGTCGCGCGGTTCCAGACTGTAGCGTCTTTAAAAGCTTGGCCACCCCGGCCGACCACGTGCGTTCATTACCTTGTCAGTGGTTGGGCAGCGTCTGAAATGGGTTTAAGAAAAATGTATCTGGCTGTGTTTTCAACTGACCAATCAGGGTCCCAATTTTAACCTTAAGCTCCATCTACAAAAATTTTGCCTATCCGATGAGAAATGTTATACTTTTCATGGTGGGGCAATGGTTTCAATGTTTGCAACATAACAGAGACGCGTATAGTCTCACGCTAAAACTTGCAGCTGGTGTGGCCCTTTTAGTCTTATCGTAAGATCTATACTGTTCATCAGGAAGGCTCTATCTATAACATGGGCTGGGGGCTGCTCTTGGCGATCAGCCAGCGATGTGGGTCTCCGTCCCTTATCGTAGGGCCTTCTAGCTTACACGGATCTGCTCTCGGCTTCTGTTCTCGTTTCTCCCCTCGGAACTGCGTCTGTTTCACGGTGGGAAGCTATGACATGCATTTAGGCGATATTGTGTTAGTCTGTGATATTCCAGTTGCTTACTCGTTGATCGTATTACTTTGGTTAATTTAATGTCAGGATTTACTTGGAGCTATGTGACATACTGCCGGATTTGCTATCATGTCACGGTTTTCATGGAAGGTGTTGGATTTGCCTGACACCTCACAATATGAGAGTGTTGGCTTAGTTGATTAACTGAATGAGGATGACAAACAAAACCGGATTAGGAAGGGACCAATTTAAGATTAATCAGATAGCAGCCATAGAGCAACATTTAGATACTTGAGGAATTGAGACAACAGAAGAACAGACAATTTTTTTTGTCCACAGAACAGTCAGGTCTGAGCGTGAAAGGGACGGAAACAGTGCCAACAGAAAGCAGAGAATTAGGAGGTGCGAGAGGTTATAACAGTGAAGAAGAGGGAAAATTCATTTCACCAGACATTGGTGCGGCACTAAAATTATTAATTTCAAAACAGCGATGATAATAATAAATACTCCATCACATAATAGTATACTGATTTAAGCTTGTGTGCCTTTCACCAGGTAGGCGATCTGGGTCAAGGGATGAATATGTCGGAACTCTAGACCTCTTGAGAAAAGTTGACAAGGAGACAAGTGAGATGAGCAAGAGTTCGAAAGAAGAGATAGAAATTAGTGAAGAGTTGGCAAAATATTCACATAGGTTTCAGAAAATGGCTTTAGAGGTGGAACAAATTCCTTTCCTAAAGTGAAATCTCGAACCTGTGTATGATTAGCAAAAGAATCAGGAAATAAGTACTGGTGAAGTGGAGCAGCGTGCTGGTTGTATGGCAGATAAATTGATAGGAGATCAGTTAAAGATAACCAGGTGTTAGCCATTATATCACGAAGTACGAAAGGTATAAGCAGTATCAGATATCACAAACACACAGTCGTTTCGAGAATCTACTGAGGTTCTGTATCTACTTTTTAAAAGAATCCAGGAATGGGTGACTGAATGCCAACAATGAAGAAGACAAGATTTGGAGAATGGTTATGGTAGATTTAAGGAGAGGCGAGTACTACCGTGAGAAATTAGTGAAAACAATTGGAGGGAGAATCACAGTAATGTTTACACTGTTAACTCAAGGAATGAAGAGGAAAGAAGAGGTTTGCCAGTGCCACATAGGACATGTGTGAGACAAGAAACACGATTTCATTTTAAACATTTCATCTCAGTCCATAAATTTCAAAAGTACAAGGACAGTGCTAACACACTGCATCCCAAATGAACTGTGACTGCTGTGTTCAGATGCAGGCTGGGTTAGTAATCCTCGTGGCTCCAGGCAGTGCTGGCTTCAGTCACACGGCTTGAGGCTGTTGCCAGTGAGCATCGCTTTGGGGGTTGACGTGGGGATGCATGTATGTCCAGCACATCCCTCATATCCCCTGATCGTTCCACTGCTGTCACTGCCCAAT
Source organism: Schistocerca serialis cubense (assembly GCF_023864345.2). Lineage (NCBI taxonomy): Eukaryota > Metazoa > Arthropoda > Insecta > Orthoptera > Acrididae > Schistocerca > Schistocerca serialis. Next base: position 424,805,220 of record NC_064641.1, read on the forward strand.
TTAGTGCCCTCATTGAGGATGAACCCTCACCTATGGTCGAGCTGGAGGATGTTTCAGCGTGTGGCAGGCACTGAAAGACTTTACATGGGCAGATCAAAGGGCTTTCCAGGTTCATGTGACAAACAGGTTTTGGGCACTATCTGTGACATAGATCCCAAGTCACATGCAGTACCTCGCCCTCATTCAGAGGAAGCGTTGGGTCTGCAAGATCTGAGCTTTCGCAGAGGCTGGGCTTACAAGTTATTGGGAGCTCCATCATCAGGTGTGTAATGGGGAAGAAATTCATTGTTCACTCTGTGTGCATACCAAGGAGAGTTATTCCAGATGTGGAATGAATGTCATGAAGACAAGAGAGTGCAGCCAAGTGCCGGTGTTGGCTCATGTCAGTGTTAAAGATGTGTGTTACTTTGGATCAGAAGAGATTATTTTCGGTTTTGGGCAGCTAGCTGAAAGTAATAATTGGTTCCTTTTATCGACCGCCGACTCAAATGATACAGCTGAGTCTCAGGTAGGTACACAATTGAAACGATTATTGCTGGTGGTGACTTCAATTGCCCTCGATTTCTTGGAGAAAATACGTATTCAAAACCGGTGGTAGGTAAAACACACCGTCAGGAAGAGGGTAGTTGTAAACTATCGTAGCTGTTTTGGGAAAGAACCAGAGCTCCAGGTCCTAATACAAAGCACTGAAACTCAAATCCTTATAGGTAACTGAAGATGGTGAAAGCTGGAGATAAGTTCAATCAAAATGTTTATAAAGGAATCAACATTGTTTAGGAAGATTAGATTAAATACACTACAGTTGGTGACGAGATGAAGGCAGAACTCACCATCTCTGGCATCGTCGATAGGAGCGACAGGTGACGTTTGGCACAAACCCAAGTGGAGGGTTCGAATCGGAGGCTCACACGGTTCTGCGACCGAAAATAAAAAAAAAAGAAAGCAAGTGAAATTAGAGTAAGCATGTGATATGAGAGTAAGCAGGGGTAGCACACAGCTTATAGGTACTTTTATAATAGAAGAATAGTTGCACCTCGTGCTACCAGGTGTTCTGTGAACTGGGTGGGTATGGTCACCTGACGTCAGTTTGCAGCTCGTAAACGTCAGCACAGCCAGGCGTTTTACTGGTGCGAGACACACCATCGCTGACACTAACATAGCCCGTCCTGAAACAGAGGACGCTACGCCTGCGTTGTCAACGCAGGCAATCTCTCACCACAACACAGAGAAGACATGTACCTGACTTTCCGCTCTCTTTCCACTGTAACCGAGAATGGACATTAAATTGTAACTCTGCATGTGTTTATGGAGAATGACTCACAGAATATGTATAACATCTTTTACTTTTCGGAGGAAAATGATGTGACTAGTCAGTACCACTAGCAGCACTGTGCAAGGGCACAATTGGTACCACACCATATTTTCTTGTCTTGTAGGGTACATTCCTGTGCTATCAGCGTTAAACAGCATTCCTAACTCAACAAACACTCAAGGATATCAATTCAATAATTCTAATTTAGTTTTGCTCGTGACTGAGTGATTTCGCATCTCACTGTAGCAAATCAGCAAAGAAGCACACCTCTATAGGCCAAACAACGCGGACGAATACCGTAAGAGGTATAATTCTTAAACAGACATTTACCTTGACCGAAACCATGACGAAACTGCGACCTCACGCAGTAGTTTGCGTCTCATCATTACTTGAACACTCGCTGCCACAATGTCGCAGAGCACAACAATGAATCTGTTCCCAGATGACCGTCACGTTAAAGGAAAGATGACCGCCCATCTACATCATGATGAGGACCAATGAGCTCATGGTCTTCGCCTGAACTGAACGTCTTGCTTCATCAATAACTCATATGATAGAGCCTACCGGGATCACTCATGTGCCAAAAGTAAACACGACAGAGTTGCTGGGTGATATCAAAGTTTTATTTCTGGTGTAAAAGTGCTTTACTTCGTTGTTCTGAATTTTATTTCAGACGCACAACTAATGACTGTTTATTCCATATCGAATTTCGCATATTTTATGCAACTGCATTTATATTTTTATGCCAAAGTTACGCACGTTGTACACATAATATTACGGGATACACCTGTTTTGTGTAATACAATAACCTGTGCCACTGAAACAAAACAAACGGTTCATTACACATGTTTTCATGTCACAAAGGATACTCAAAGATTCCCCACATTTTGCATACACATTTTCTGTGCGCACAGTATGTTTGCTGTTGTATTTTACCATGTATTTTTCTTGTAACAACTGTGTAAGAAAGGATTCAATGATATTAATATTAGAGGGAAGTTTACCGTTTTGAAATTTTGCTCACAATTCTATATGTTTACAACGTTACTTTGAAGAGGGAATGTTTTACAATTATGTGGTTAATTAGCATGGGTGGACCTTACGTCTTTTTCCCTTGTCTTTTTGAACAGAGGTACAACTGGGGGCCACAAATGGATTGAAGGTATCGTCTTTAACTAACGTTATAGCGAAAACGGTTTCTGTCTCCTTCCAGAATGAATGCTTTCCTTTATCAATCTGGTGTGTTTTAGTTCACATTTTTGGTGAAAGATGTTTGATAACAAAGTGAATTGTAAAATAATTAATAGAAACATGAAATTAATACCCTTCACCTACATGACTATCCGTAATAGTAAATGGATTAAGGTGTTCCTGCAATTATGGAAGGTTATTTTTATTCTTTTGTCTGCAGAGACACCCTGTTTGTTTGCCATACCCACCATGCCACACTGGTACATCAGACAAGGAAAAGTTTAATTAAAATTTGTTAATTCACGCCACAGTGGCATTTCCTTACATTCCTTCTCATGTAATTTGTTCTATGGACTATTTATTCCTATTTTCTAGGTTAAAGAACCGGAATAATACCATTATGACTACATCTGATAAGGGACTCCGGTATGGGATACATTACGTAATGCAATGACTACAACCGGGTCTGATAATTTCACTTACTCCTTTTTTTATATAAGGAAGTTATTTATGTGACTGTAAGACTCATTATGTCTGCAGGAGATAGATTCTCTCGGAGTCGTAAAAACTCTGTGGATATAACATGGAACTTTACGTGTACAAGGATTTAGAATTGTGGAGAGCAGGATCGCAGCAGAACATTAATTAGTGGCATTGCTGCAAGCTGCCATCCTGAATACCGAATGAAATTTGGTTAATTCTGATAACATTTCATCCCATAGAAGAGAATGAGGTATAATTGAATGTAGCTAGGAAAATTGTTTACGGAAAATTATAATTTCATGAATGGGAAAGGTACGTTTAATTCTTTGGTTATTTTAACACCTCTCTCGTTTGTGGCGCGAAACATTATTCGCTGTTTCGTAACTCGTAGGGCACTTTGTATCCTGGGAAATCAGTACAGCTTGCTGTTAATGAGAAAAGCAGTTTACGAACATGCTGACAGCATTTCATTGTCTTAACTCGGGCTCAGTTTAAAATGCAAGCGGAACAAGAAAGCTAAATGCAGTCAGCTAATCTAACGGACGCTATAGACGATCCCACAAATGCGGTGCTGGATCTAGCTGGATCTTCAGCATCTGCTATTGTGCAATAGCTTGTTTTGCTATCCGATAATATGCCTCATATAGGGCAGGCACAGTCAACCGAGGCACAAGCACAGTAACCCGTGGCACACGCGCAGTCAAACTTGCCACAAGAGCAAAACAATAAGAAAATTCAAGTCTTTCAGAAGGCATAACCGCAGTCTGAAATACAGACATAGCTTGAATAATTCTGCTGATCGTGCAAAATCAAAACGAAATGCAAGAGACGATAGCAAGCAAGAGGCCTTGTCGAATGAGTTACGTGAGTTGCGACAGGTTCCGGACAAATTTCCGAAAGAGATCGAAAAGATGGATAATAGTGCATAAGAAATTATGACTCAACAGAATCGGGTAGAAGAAACGATTGTTAGCAAAATTGTGCAAAATATTTTCTCAGGATTGGACGATAAAGTCAAAGAAAATTTAGAGGTGCATAAGCGTTACCTTTCGGAGGAGATCGATAACTGGGCAAAGGCGAAGGAATAGCAGCTGAATCAGGCGACCACAGATGGTGTAAAATCTCTTGTCTCATCGTCGTCCCCGGGTAAATTGGCAGAAGAGAATTTCTTTAAGAAAGGTTTAGAAGAGGTTCAGACTCGGCTACGTTCTGACTTTGTGAATTGGGAGCAGCAAGTCGAGGAATCTATTAAAAGGCTTAAAGGAAAGCTAGAAGAGTTTCGAGGGGCGGTATAGGTATATCAAGCTGCACGACCACAAACGTCGGGCGAGGCACCCAGTTACAGAAATCGAAACGTGTATTCGCCATATTATATTCCCCATATAGTCCACAAGAAGCCGCTACGGGCCAATACATGTATTCTACACCTATTATCGAAGAGAAATTGCTCCAATATCGGCAATTTCAGACATTTAATCCCTATAAGAGGACGGTACATGACGTAGCGATCGTGCGAAGCTTCAGGTGAGATTCGCCAAGGAACTGGACTGAAGCACAGAAGATAAACTTTGCATCAGGTTATATTCAAGAAGGTGCACTAAGGGCAACCAATGCACGCAAATCTTGTCGGACTTAACGATGAATGTGAACAGGCGTTCTTAGAAAACTACTGGTACAAAGGTTGTGTCAAGAAGTGTTTTACCCTGAACAATTCTGTTTCAAGCAAGGGATTGTTAATGTATAGGGTCAGGGATGGGGGGAGACGGTTGTTACATACGCCTCGTGATGACAGTGTGCAGGAGGTCGAGCGGTCAGGACTTGAGAGTGGCCGTACAGGGCTACCGTTAAATGACAGAAGAGGAAATTATGTACAATAAGGGGGGTATACAGTATTTCAATGTACGGTGTACAAAGGGCGCGTCTAGGGTCGGAAGTTACTAGGTCTAGGCCAGTCTAGGAGGTCGAACAATTAATTGAAATGGGCAACGGATCGGGCAGCGGTTCATGTTAACTTACTTTGGTGGCCGGTCGTAAAAATCAGAGCCAGAGGCTGTGTCTCCCAAAAAGACGTCTGTTCTTCTCGAGGTCTGGATTGCAAGAGAGAGAGGCAACTGTGTTACGCACCGCAGAACACTCCAGCGTCCACACACGTGACCTGTATCCCACACACGCTATTGGCTAAAAGCAATGGCGTGAATTCGCTAGCAGTTTCAGCAGAGGTCTCAGATCGTCTTTAGTCAGCAGCTTTAACTGGACAGAACTGCCTCGGTTTTGCACGACAGGCGATTGTGTCACGTAGGTACAGCGTAAGTTACACTGGGAGAAAATTCGTAAGGATTTTACTGGGCCTTTGAAATAAATTTTTCAAACCGATTCCCCAAAATATTCCTTGACTGGCTGTCACCGCGTACATCCCTTCCCCTTCCAGATAAATGGTGACAAACATTGTTTACATAGCGGCGTCAGTCACTCCCCTGAAAGACCGTTTGCCCTAGTAGGTGCCCTAATACTATTAGAGGAATCTGTTACAGTATTTTATTTAGTGTATGTAAGTGCGAGGGGAGTTACATGCAGTTAAGTTTATCAAATTTCATGAGTTAAGGAAATAATGAAATATTAACTTTTCAAATTACAATGAATATCTCCTGCAATAGTTGAAATCATTACTGTCCATATAATTAGATCTTAATAATATACGATGTTAAAATCATGCCAGAAAGCTTCACAAAAGAGGAACGAACTATTATGATTTCTGTTAGTTACAGGAAAAAAAATCTGTTATTAATCTGCTGTTGCAGTACAAACTCGTTGTCATGGGGAGTAGATGGTGGCGGAACTGATTCAGCACAGATCTCTTAATGATCTACAGGTGTTGTTTGTCTTTTTTGGCAAATATTAATCTCATTGCTAGATAGTGGAACTAATGCCAAAAATAAAATGCATCCCCAACTTGACAGAATACTCAGTCCTAGGCTAGTCAAAGTATTTGGGTAAAAAACAATAAATCAGCAGAACGCAATCGTTAATTGGGTAAGAACTGGGTGAAGCACATTTAAAAAGAGTGATAACGAACCTACAATGGTCTTGTAGCCTCCACATATTAGTTACAGTCAATAGTTGCACAAAGTTTCACAGGCTACAAAATATTAAAACATTTCAGTAGAATGGAGGACGCAGTTATTTCCATAAACCGCATGAAAATCTTTAACCGCATTACTCCATGTGAAAATACAAGGTACAAAAGTTTTATTGTAAAATACTGGAATTATGGATGAATTCAGGGGATAACAAAGGCTACTCATCAAAGTCCATGAATATCTAATACCAAAGTGCTACCTTCTCACTTTAAAGTACCTTAAATCTCAGAAAATCACAAGATAAGACACACTTAATGATTTAAAAACGACTTTAAATTTCCTCATGGGATAGTACTGCTCACGTGCATCACTTGGTTTTACATGTAAATTAATTAGTTAAAAGTAAGGCAAATAAAAGTTGACAATGTTGAAATGTGACCACGTTGTGGTCTGATTTGTTTCTGGTTTGTACAACAAATGCTACAGGTCTCATAGTAGGAAGCTTGTAAGCAGGCTGTTCTGGCTTTTATGCTGGTGACGCCACGTAACGCTGTGTATGAAAATCGCTGACTGTGCTGTGTGCAGTCTCTTGCTAGTAGTACTCACTGTTGGAATATTCCCTAGTGTAGTGTTGGGCTGTTGGATGTGAACAGCGTGTAGCGTTGGCTAGTTCGAGATGAGCCGCCAGCAGTGGTGGATGTGGGGAGAGAGATGCCAGAGTTTTGAGATGTTAATATGAGCAGACGATCTGGACGTGTGTCCGTCAGAAAAAGGAAATCTGTCAAAATAGATGCCAAGAATTTATATACGTATATATATATATATTACGTTTTTTGAACACTATTAAGGCAAATACATTTTTTGTTCTCTATCAAAATCTTTCATTTGTTAACTTGCCTATCAGTAGCTAGTGCCTTCAGTAGCTAGAATAATTTACTTAGCTGGCAGTATTGGCACTCTCTGTGTTGCAGTAGTTCGAGTAATGAAGATTTTTTGCGAGGTAAGTGATTCATGAAAGGTATAGGTTATTGTTAGTTATGGCCATTCTTTTGTAAGGATTATTAAAATCCGACTGCGTTGCGTTAAAATATTATGTGTCAGTTTATAAATGATCAGAATAAGTAAAGAGAAAACTGTCTGAGTACGTTCAGTTTTACTCAGCTGTTTCCGTATCAAATGACGTGGAAGTTTACCAGCACAGTCTTCCTTTACATACAAAGGGGAAGTTTCGACCTATAATCAATGTTTCTCGTAAGTTAGTGCTCAACATGTTACACACGGATTTAATGTTTTTCCCAACAGTGCCACTAAACCATAGTGTTCTGCAAACATGTTCCGGTAGTTATTAACAAACTGTTCTTCATAACTAAAATTTTAACAAGAATTTCTGAAGGACAGGACCAAAACAACACTTTTAGGACTGCCAACTGACAGTGAAGATCGGTTACAGCCACATATTTTCCTCTAAAATGAAAAAAGTTCAAGAAAAATATATGTCCCATCAACTGTGCTTCGAGTTTACAGTTTTGACATTATCAAGGTACTGCCATATGGTCTAAAATAAGCTTGTAGAACAAAGATGTATGCATGAAGAAACACAGAGGCAAAACTCTACTAAAGATAATTCAAGTGCGTGTCCACAGTAACAAAACAGCTAACACTGTCCTCGTCTTCTTCATAAAACTTCACATAAAAAAGGGAAAGAATGCAGCGAGTTTACAATCAGATCATAAAGTACGAAAAGGTTCACAGCCCGAATGCGGTTCTGTGCGACAGAAGCGCACACATTGTTTGTAAACAGACTTCTGACTGACGGGAGAAGAGCACGTGGCTCGTCCGGCGGGGAAGGAGAGATATGCGTGTGACATCGACAAACTTAAATGGCCGTTCTCTCTAGCAGGTTAATGGAGGACGTATTATCTTAGGCGTAACACACGTATTGTCGGAGGGGAAAGAACAGAGAGGTATGCGCAATGGATAAGAAATGGCAAGAGGGGGGTGGGAGGGAGGGAAGAGCGTGTGCTTGCTACGGCGATCTTCAAGCAGACGTTCTTTGAAGCACAGATGATTGCAAGTTGGTAGAAATTACTGCCTGGTGTGGGTATACAACAGATTATTCAACCGGTCGGACATAACTCCTGATTTGGACGGGTGATTCCTAAACGGTCAGAGGCCAACAACAATAGCAACAAGAGCGAGCACGAAGTAATATGTCATTGTGTCGGCACACAGGAAGACAGGAAGACGTTAAATGACTAATAGTGGGCGTCGTGGCGACAGGTGGTAGTAGAGAGTGCCGGTGGTCAGGCTTGAGTACCTATAAACACGAATTAATCTTCTTAGCTCCAGCTGGTTGTTATGTTACAAAAGGGAAGTATTACAGTGGATGAAAAAGTAGTAAGTAATTACCTGAGGTTGTAGTGGCGGGTGAAAAGTAGGTGGTTAACTTAAATGTCAAATGCGCACTATGTCACTGGGCAATCTAAACTGGCAATCCCAAAGAACGGCAGGAGTATAAGTTAGTAGCAATGGGGCAGTGGGAGAAGGAGGAGGGTATGGTCGTGCTGAAAAAAAGGCTTACTCGTCATCCTGATCAGCATGAGTGTAAAAATGCGGGGCTGCATAAATCAATGCCTGTAATCGATGCGTAGGTGGAATTTGCGGTGCCGGCCCCAGCGGCGGAACAGTTCTAGGCGCTTCAGTCCGGAACCGCGCAGCCGCTACGATCGAAGGTTCGAATCCTGCCTCGGGTATGCATGTGTGTGGTATCCTTAGGTTAGTTAGGTTTAACTAGTTCTAAGTCTAGGGGACTGATGACCTCAGATGTTAAGTCCCATAGTGCTTAGAGCCATTTGAACCATTTTATGGTTTTAGTGGTTTGCTGAATCGTAAGCCTTAGTAATGAATGTTGTGGCTTAGGAGGAAAAGGGATTTGACCAATAAGAAAATTATGTTGCGGTTAATGCAGAGACTTATCTCGGTATAATCGTGGACAGTGGCCCGCGATCGCATCGCCAAGACAGCTCGACATATTGGCCATCTATGCCGAGCGGCCCGCTCGCGACGAACCAGAAGGGTGCACACATTAAAGAATAAGTAATTGGGTATAATCGGGAACAAGTGCAGGTAGCGGGTTTCAGAATAAGATTGATTCAGCAGTGATAATTCCACTTGCTGCAGGGTACAGAGACATGAGGTCAGACACACATGTCTACTGGGTGATCGGACACTTGCTCGACTGACTAGCCAAAACACAGATTTTCCCTAACGGTAATACCTCAGAACGTAGCTAATGGGCCACTATAGTCAAGGGAGGAGTGATACCTCTATATAATGGCTGGAAAGCGTGTCTAATATACAGTGCTATATTAGCTCTTGTGGTCCTGCCAGAAGGCATAGCAAGGGCACCCTACCCTAACAGAGGAAAGGAAAAAATAGAATAGAGACGTTGACCCAGCAGTAGGGTAAGATAAAAGAGGGGGGAGGGGGCAAAAAAGTATCTGCAACGACTGACACGGCAATAGGGCGCACCATCCACAGGGACCTCCACAGCAGAACTGGCCGCCTACCGCCAGCCTAGCAGGAGAGTAAGGAACCAAGTCAACGAAATTTGGCCTCTACTAAACTGAGTTTACTCTGGGGAAAAACAGGTCTGGTCTTAGTTAACCGGTAGTGAATCGGCTATGTAGCATCTTGGGGGTGTGCGATGTCCTTAAAGAACGACATAAATGGAAAGTCTGTGGGGCACAAGTGTGAGTCAGTTGCGACGCAACCATCGTGTAGCATATTCGCTTATGAGTGCAGGTAATTACTAATATTATACGAAGATGGATGGTGGGATTCGGAGAAAAATTCTCGAGTGGCTTGTGGGCCACACAGTAAAATAAACCACAAACAACGTGCTTTCTGCTTTGGAAGTAGGGCATCTCGTTGCCCGGGACTATCACAGTCACATAGTCTCGACAGTAGGTTGTGTTAGTGTGGGTGAACAGTGTCAGATATCCAGAGCTACTAGTGTGTGAACGTATGTTTGTGCTGTTGGTTGAAAAACAGTTGTGCTTAACTCCTATGCCAGGGAAGAGAAGAGGGGAGCAGTGTTGCAGAACAGCTTTGCTTAACCCTCACGCCAGGGAAAGAGAATATGGAAGCAGTGTTGCTGCAGTTGTATCATCATTCAACAAGTTTCCATACAAGGGTCTGGGCAAAAATGGGTGGATATATTAAGGTATGCGGCTGGAGGAGCCGAGAAGGTCTGTAGACTGAATGAGAATGGTACCATGGTGACTGGGGCAGACGACAACAGAGATATTCTAGGTAGTGTGGGAGGATGTCATGTCCTCTGGGGGGAGGCAATATGTCCGAGTAGCATGGACTACCAACCAGGGTGTAAACGAAGGTGAGCCTCGTGAAGTGTCAATGAAGTGTGGATGAAAGAGATAGGTAGGCGATCAGTTTAAGAATCAGCTGGGCGCTCTATGGGCGCTAACCACATTGTGTAAGGTACACGGCCCTGGAGGAGGGAGGTACCAAGTAATTATTGAGGGTGGAACAAATAGAGGAGCAACTCAGAGCAATGGCAGTAACCCAGTGTAATGCATGGGCGAGGGAGGAACTGAATTCTGTCTCCATAGGGGCGATTACGGCTCGTGGGAGTTAACCATTAGAAAATTCCCAGAATCCATTAAGTAACAGGGTGAGCTACGAAAACAGAGGGCCGCGAATTACTGCGACGTTGTACAATAAAAGTTTTATTCATTAGGGTGGAAGTCTCTTGCTGACTATATTTCCAACAAGATAACGCGTAAGTACACTTGGGTGATGACATCACGTCATGGATGCTAATCATGAACAATCTATTGCTTATTTCAGTGGGTGCTTCAATCTTATGACATTGTGGATGTGACTGAATAAACAAACTGGTGTCTCTCACTTCCTAAACACACGGCGAACCACTGCATGCAAATGGTAGCAGTGTCGATTTCCGTGCACACTAGTAACATCTCCACTACATTATTAAATTATTTCGTAAGAAGTAGGGTGAACAAGAGCGATACTTGTGTACATCTGAACATGGGGTGCGAACTACTGTTCTTCACTCACTTGGGTGAAACTTAATTACTTTTATCCTATCACAAAACCTATTTCACTTACCACTCTGCAGCGAGAAGGTAGCGCACGTCTTGTCGACTTTAGGGGCATGTTCGACTCTTCTCTATTGAGTATCCTAGATAACTTGGGTGCTTCTCTTTCTTCTAATCATACCAGTCTGGCTCTTGGCACGAACATGGCGCATAATGGGATTCCAGAATCGCTAACTCACAAAATCGTGTATCACAACTGAAGGGGAATCTTATGTAATGGGAGTGTTGCTGTAGTGCAACATATCTAGAATCCGGGCTGTGGTGGGTACGTAATGGTGAAACCATTTAAGAATTAGGAAATGGAGCAGGTAGATGGTTCTTAAGATGCTTCAGACTAGACGGAAGTGGTATGGTGGTACTATACCTTGAAGGAGGCACGGAAATGCAGAGCGCCACCAAACAATATGGCGGTGCACGGGAAGACACCCCATAACGGCGCGCTTCGTTATTGCGATGTGCTTCCACGTCGCGTTCCGTCAATGGAGGATGCTTGCTTCCAAACTCCCCTTAGAGCTACAGTCTGGTCAGCGGTATGAGAATAAAAAACTCGTCATAATTTTCTAATGTTAGGCATCTTGAAATAAAACAGGGACATAAATGCTTCTAAAACGACAGTAGACTTAGCTCATCTGCAAAGCAGTGGAGCATTAGTTCCATAAGTTAGATGAAAATCCGAAGTATCACAATCTATTGAATAATAAAAGACAAATAGAATAGACACCGTATGGAGGGTCATGCTTGTAAAATCTAGCATTGTAGAAAAACCTTAGTAGGGTGAACTTGATGCATTCTTTCGAAAGACAAAACTAAATCATTGTCGATAGTGGAGAACGTAAAGTGAATTACAGTACAATACTTTTTTTAAAATCGTGTGAATAGGACCTCCCGTCGGGTAGACCGTTCACCGGGTGCAAGTCTTTCGATTTGAAGCCACTTCGGCGACTTGGGCATCGATGGGGATGGAATGATGATAATCAGAATTACACAGCACCCAGTCCTGGAGTGGAGAAAATCTCTGATCCAGCTGGGAATCGAAGCCGGGCCCTTAGAATTGACACTCTGTCGCGCTAATCACTCAGCTACTGGGGGCGGACAATATGATACTAAAATTCTGCAACAAAGCTGAAAAATGCAAGTAGCGTAATACATTAAATGATAAATACTTATACAGTAGTTGGGAGAGGGTACCTTTAAAGACCTCAAAATCTTCAGGAACATCTAAACTTTTCATATAATACAAAGAGTTATTGGGCCATCATTCACTTAAAACTTTGAATGGTTACTTACAACCGCTTAATATTTATACTCCATATAATACTCTCAGTAATCTGTCACTCAAAACATTCAATAAATGACTTATAAATGAAACGAAAATTAGACATCATTTATGACAGACCAGACAAAATGAGGGAGAGAATTGGCAGTGCTTGGGGGCGTCACTGGCTTATCGCAAGGCGACAACTGTGCCAGTCCACGTGTTTGCGCCATGCTGTCTCTGCTTATAGTAAGCGTTCACTGGGAACATAGGCCGCAATTTAGATGACTAAAAAACCGTTGTCTCAACTGGAAACTCGCTGCATGGTAAAGTGAATCATGGCTAACGGTTCTGCACTGACCTCTGGGGTGGCAGCATAAAACAGCCCATTTAACATAACTGAAAACAACTTACACAGAAACTCTTGCCTGTACGTAATTGTCCTCAACCACATGACCACATGACCTCGTGTCTGCTCACAAATAACCTCCATAAAACAACGTATTACGTATCCTCATATCAACAAAACTTCGCTACCCTCTAGGGGATAACAGCCGGAAGTAATCTATCCACTTTTATCAACTTACAGGGATGGAACACATTAATTCTCTTTCAATGTGATAATTCTTATTACTGTACATCACGTAATACATTGTAGCTTCGTGCATTGAGTTAAGCAATCAAGGAACTACCACTTACGAAAAGCAGGGGGCATGGACAGATAAAGAGTAAATGGCTGGAAAAGACCATGCAGAGAGACGAGAAATAAATGAAAGAGAAGGTAGAAGAATTTCATTCCTTAGTGCGCCAAAGATTTCGGAAACCTTGCAGACGCGGTACGATGGCACATGGTGTTACAGAACCTTTAAAGCGCTCACTTCTGTGGAGCAAGGTGAAGGAACCTACTTTCATCATAGTGCGGGGAAATGAATCTGATAGGAAAGGTGAAAGAAAAAAAACCAAACGGAAGAAAATGCCATGAACAGGTGGTATTCTCTGTGGTTGCCAAACACATTGCGGAAGCTGCATGTCCCTAGAGATGGTCGTGCTTAAAGTTCTCAAAAAAAAAAAAAAAAAAAAAAAAATCGTAAAAAACTTCTCATCACAACAACTAGGCATGACATACCTCGACGACAACAGAGTTTAAAACAAGGATAAGAAATTTATGGCAGTACACATATTCAACAGAAGTGTATTTTTAAACTAACATTCACCTAACATACATCTGAGGGTCATATATAGGAATTCAGCATACCTCATGGTAATCAGACACACTAAAATTTAAAGTTCAAGTCGTTCTTGTAAATAAAGTCTCGTCCAAACAGAAGGCAGTAACTGTATAAGGCGCAAAACCTATGCTATTAGTTACTGATCTCTAAGTTCTTCTCTGGATAAATGGCTGCAAGGCCTCAGCGCATATCAAAACTCACAGTACAGAAGAGACGGTGGCAGCGGTGGTGCAGTGGCTGTTGGCCGTACGGACACCGGTACTCGCATAGCAGCGGCGTGGGCGGCGGGGCGGCTGGCTGCATATCACTGAAAGTACGCGTCCCGGGCGTTGAGGCTAGGACCCAAATGCAGATGGCAGCAGGGACGGCGGCGAAAGTGGGGTGGCAGGTGGGCGGCGGCAGGTGGGCAGCGGGAGTGAGGCTTTGCCGACCGTGAACGGCGCCCCAGTGCGCTCAGCTAGCCACGGCACCGGCTAGGACGCATTGCGCGTCTTCCTCTCGCGCCTCGGTGCGCGGTTCAGAGGTAGCGGGAGGCGACCGAGAAGATGTGCCGACTGCGACCCTCAAATGGGGCCGGAGCGCACGCAGGATGCATGTGCACTGTGAGGCACGGCTCGCTGTTCTCAGAGCGCACGTGTTGGTGCGGCGCGCTGTGAGGGGCAGGCAGCAGCATACTTTGCCCGAGGTGCTGGTATGTGCGGACGCAGCATTCGGAGCGGCAGCGTAGCCGATGCGCCGCAGCGTGCTGGCTCGGCTCGCAGTGGAATAACAGTGGCGAATACTGACCGACCACTCAATGTCAGACATGAACCAAAAGTAAACGGCCACCGTATGGACCGAACGGTGTGAACGAATCGTGATTCCGACAGCAGTGTTAATGAATACGATCATTATCTATCCCCCTTCTGACATCAGTGTTAATGTATGGGGTCAGGGATTGGGGGAGAAGTTTGTTACATACGCCTCGTGACGACACTGTGCAGGAGGTCGAGCGGTCAGGACTTGAGAGTGGGCATCCAGGACTGCCGTTAAATGACAGAACAGGAAATTGGGTGCAATAAAAAATATATATTTCAATGTAGGGTGTACAAAGGGCGCGCCTAGGGTCGGAAGTTACCAGGTCTAGGCCAGCCTAGGAGGTCGAACAATTGATTGAAACGGGCAACGGAAGGTGCAGCGGTTCATGTTAACCTACGTTGGTGGCCGGTCGTGAAAAGCAGAGCCAGAGGCTCTGCCTTCCGAAAAGACGTCTGTTCTGCTCGAGGTCTGGATTACAAGAGAGAGGGGGTACTGTGTTCCGCACCGCAAAACACTGCAGCTTCCACACACGTGATCTGTACCCGACGCACCTTATTGGCTAAAACCAGTGGTGTGAATTCGCTAGCAGTTTCGGCAGAGGTCTCAGGGCGTCTCTGGTCAGCAGCTTCAACTGGACTACCTCGGTTTTGCAAGATAGGCGATTTGTGTCACGTAGATACAGCATAAGTTACTCTGGGAGAAAGCTGGTAAGAATTTCACTGGACCTTTGAAATAAGTTTTTTAAACCAATTCCCTAAAATATTACTTGACTGGCTACCAGCTCGTACAGGGTGTTAAGAATGTACTTCGAAAAATATCTCAATAAATGTTGCTACTGGGACGATCGGTTGCTACGATAGGATATGCTGAGAATATTAAAGGCAAGATTACCGGTCAGTGCCAGATATCAGCTAGTTAATGTGCCAGACGAAAATTTGGAGTAATCTATATCTCTGTTATATTCGAGTGACCTGATTCAATAAACCTATGAAGTCCACGTCAGGATCGAATAACGGGTATAATTATGTGTACACTTGTGTCTATCACTCACCAAGAGGCCGTGGAAATAGTAGTAATGCGCAAGGAACCAATTAAATGGCTGAAAAATATTCAGGCAATGAACGAAATGGTAATTCAAACATTAGCTGAAAGTTCAACAATGTAAATGGAAATGGTAGAGGCTTCCGACCGGTCAGAAACAAATTTAAAAGAGGCGATCGGAGGCACAATCCAGTCCAACCTAATAACCAGCATCAGTCAACTAGCCAGCTTTGGAACAGTAACTTTCCGCAACAACAACAATAGAATTAGCCAAAATCTACGCCAGAAGATTGGCCCATGCAGACAGTAGTAATCGTGGAGGTAACAGACGGCGCAAGTAGTGGCTGCGAAGCACGCTCAGTAAGCTAATCGTGACCGCCTCGTGCCCCAGAGACGTGGTCAGGGATTCGAACAGAGGCTATGACCAGCAGTTGGCGATACTACGTTATAACGATGGAAAGGAATTATCAGAGGAATTATGTGAGGATATTTATCAGTGTGACAAGGCTTATCCTTTCGTGACAGTATCGGAAATCCTTGCTACAATCGAAGGAATTCCAATCACTGTAACATTAAACACGGGAGCTTCAGCTAATGTGATCTCATGCACTTTGTTCCAAAAGCTATCGCGAAATGCAAAACTACCAATTCTGCCAGTGGAGAACTTTAGAATTATAGGAGCGTTAAGCACAAGATCCGTAAGTGTCAGGATGCAGACACTAAGTGAAGGTGGACTTGAGAAATGCAGCAATTACATGCGCGTTCCTAATTATAGAAACATTGTTATTGGATTGTATCCTGGGCATTAGTAGGATACGACAGACGGACGGAAGCATCGACTTATATTTTGGATCGACGGTGCTTTAGGGAGGTTGATTTAATACGGAAAGAAGGAGTACATAAGCGATACTGTCTTGCGGTCAGCATAAACTTGATCATCACAAGTAATAAACGCCGATCAATATTATCCCTGAACACAATGAAACTATCCACATTTCGAGATCAAGTATTGAGAAGGCAACATAAGCATCTCACTGACGAAAAGAACCAGCAATTATCTAGCCTTCTGTTATCTGCTTCAGTTATTTTTTAAGAAAAACCCGGAATCATCAAAGGATATGTATGTCATCTTCATTTTGTACCAAATAGTACGTACCGTCATACATTCTATCCTGTTTCCTGGCGTGTTAAGAAACCTGTAGAAAAGGAAAATATGAACAATCTGCTTCACGCATAAACCAAATTCATGCCCGCTGAACTGGTGTTCAGAAGAAAGGAAAGAATTTAATGGGTAGATAAAATTCCGAAAGCAGACGATAGTGACGTACCTTGGAATTAGAGAATTAGACAAGCTGTGGATAATCTCACCGAGAAGGCCAGGATCAGAAAGAGGGATTATGATAGCAAACTAAAACAGATATAGACACTGCGGTGAGCACATCCAAAATCCGCATTACTTTCCAAAAAGAATTGGAAGTGTCAATTAATATACACTTGACCATTCTAATTGTGAATATTCCTAACTTGATGCCTATTTATTGGCGTACCCAGAAAGTTTACCAATCAAACAACTGCATCCCCATCAGGATATTAAGAA
Source organism: Schistocerca serialis cubense (assembly GCF_023864345.2). Classification (NCBI taxonomy): domain Eukaryota; kingdom Metazoa; phylum Arthropoda; class Insecta; order Orthoptera; family Acrididae; genus Schistocerca; species Schistocerca serialis. The sequence goes on from NC_064641.1 coordinate 424,822,344, forward strand.
ATATCATGGGAAGAAATTAACCGTGTGAAATGGACTGTGATGATTAAATTCATAGTGATTAAGAATTAGAGAGTGAGGAGTGATGGACTATGATTAAATTTATAGTAACTGTATTTTGTGTTTGACTGTGACGTATTCATAACGAGATCAGAGTTACTAATAAGAGACTATGCACCGCATAGAGAGTACTTTGGAGAACGAATGGTAGTGTTTATCTAGTAGCTAACAAATTAATTCTTCTCGTTGGTGATCAAGTTCATTCTTAATATTTATAGGAAGTGTATGTACAGTCATACTCAAAAGTATCCGAACGACCTGAATTGCATTTTGCCTGATTCGCATGCAACCGGCAAAACGCAGCTGTTTAGCAGGTCTTCTAATCGCTCCTTGGTACAGTCGTGTGACTATTGAAAATGTTTCCAACACGTCACCACTAGAAAACACTGCTCTGTATCGCAATAACTCAAGATGTAAAGTAATACCACGATGCTACAAATATCAGGGAACACCTTATCACAGATAAGACTGTCCTTAAGGCTTGTAAGCTCACATTTATTGCAATAAATGACATACCTGAAATGTTACCACGCTCATTATTACGTCAGATAGGTAATGCACGTAATACGTCCGTCATATTCATGATTTCCTCTTCAAAGTAACATACAGTACTTACTATTTAACACAAAATGACATTAAAAATTTGAGTTATCCACGAGCAGCTAGTTGAGAATATGTATGAACTTCAAATGACACGACGAACCGTCTCGTTCTGCATATGGATTCAAACCCAGGTCAGGCAGACTAAGCAAAAATTTCGTGACTGACGCAAACTAACAGTCATTCCTGATTAGGCATACAGAGAGTGATATACCTCGATTTTAGACAGTATCAGTTAGCAAATATCAACTTTAAACTACGTAACACAAACATTTTTGACGGACGCGAATTCCTACCCAGCATCTACTGTCCCTGTTAACGAACTACGAGAGATGTTAAATATTGCTTCTTCACAAGTAACTTACTTGAAATGCCGTGAGGCAAAGCTTTGTGTTGGACAGGCATTCCAACGCAGAAACTAAGCGGATTGATATCGAAGCACAACCAACTGTGACATATCGGATTTCCTCGGCAGTAGCTAGATGTTTTAACTGAAATGACGAGACGAAACATTAATTTTTTCCTTCCCAGGACTCCAACCCAGCACCTATCTCTGTTATATTCTAAAGAAAACGAACGTCAAATACGGGTTTGTTGCACCAGCAGCGACATGTGAGCATGTTTGAACTAGAAATAATATGACGATGTGGTCAGTGCTCACTGGGAATAGAGCCCCACACATATCGTTGTTGACTACACACAAAGACACGTCAGCTACCGATTTTTTCTGCACCAGCAGCTCCGAATAACATCTTGAACTTACAGTGATCTCGCAAATAGTTCTTTGTCCCACTGGGAGTCAAAAACGTCAGATATCGTTAGTGTTGACAACGAATGAAAAAACATTAAAAATCAAAATTATTATCCACCAGCAGATAGGTGTTCTCATGCTAGAGCTTGATAATACATAATGAAGTCCTTAGTGCCGGGCCAGGATTCGAACCCATTCACGCACAATGTGTGGAGATGTTGAGGAATCTGCAGTTTTGAACAAATAACAAAATGTAGCCGAGCTGAAAATCTTTCTGTTCTTTTTTTTTTTTTTTTTTTCCTATGGAAGAACTTTGACAGCGACGTATATCGGAAGGCAGTAAGATCTCTTGCCTTTTGGTTTGGCAGTACTCGATAGCCATTTCTAGAAGTAAATGATGAAAGGCAGCGCGTTTTTGTTATCAAGTAACGTCTTCATAAATTACTTTAGTTTAATGTTATCCACGAGTAATTGCTGATGTTTGACATTAACATGAAAAGGACTCCGTAGACAGGGAAGGAAACTGTTCTTGGCAAACTACTTCTATAGTGACCAAAAGGCATTATATGATCTTCAAGTGATGTGTTCCAGCAGCGGTATGAATAAAATAACATTAATAACGACGGTAAGAATCGCACTATCAAATAACTTCACACTTCACAGTGGATTTTCTCGAACTAAGAAATTTGCCCAATTTGCGAAAATTCAAAATAGCTTTACTTCGAGCCTATGATGCCTAGAAGAGTCTTTACATCCTGCTAACATGAGAATAGCATAATCTCTGCGTCAGAAGTTTGCTCCTACTTAACCATTTAATAGACTCGCATTTATTCCATCGTGACTAATTTTGTAAGCTCAGCACATCATCCGTTTCAGCACACTCTTGAGGCTGAGAATTGTGGCCACAATGGTCTGGTGGAACTAATTATCACAGGTGCACTGCGTGGGTTCAGGCATTTACTTTTAAGAGGCACAAACAGATTTATTTTACCTCTGGTAACCTCAAGAGAAAGACGTTATAATCAATAATCCGCATTAAACATCGCGTTCCTTTATTACTAACTGGCCAGAGCCGGTTTACGTTGGGAAATGAAATAGCGGAAGTCATGGGAAACAGAAATACAGTCGCCAGTAAACTTACTTATATTAGAAAATTTTATTTTATTTGATGAACCGGTAGCCATTTAAAGGAACAGGTCTCTTATTTTACTTGTACTTGATTGAACTAGAGACGTTGAGAAATTTGGTGCTGGACTGTGATTCGATTTCGTATCTCCCCTTTCGAGGATCTGAATCTCTCAGAACCGTATAGTTCAATCATTTCGTTCCTTTTTGCTAAGACTGCAATCTTCTTTAGGTCCCCTCCAAAGGATCCAGTACAAAAATATTCATAATTTCATTTCAAGCCCTATCAAGTGCACACCCAGCTGCTAGTGAAAATTAACGCGCATTTTTAATATCTGTTCATGCGTTGCCAACAATCGCAATAGGTGTCGTTATTTCTGGTCAGACACGCACACATCTTACTGTTGGTGAGTAAGCAACTGATACTTCAGCTATATTCGTGGATGCACGGCAGGTGTGCAGTTAGATTGTCGCTTAGGCACAAAAGTTTGTAGCCGGCCGGTGTGGCCGTGCGGTTAAAGGCGCTTCAGTTTGGAACCGCGTGACGGCTGCGGTCGCAGGTTCGAATCCTGCCTCGGGCATGGATGTGTGTGATGTCCTTAGGTTAGTTAGGTTTGATTAGTTCTAAGTTCTAGGCGACTGACGACCTCAGAAGTTAAGTCGCATAGTGCTCAGAGCCATTTGAACAAAAGTTTGTATCCTTATTTAGATACAAACACCATGCAGCTCGTAAGAAAAACCGATACGTAACCTTTGATTTTCCTTAGTTAACAATCCGATTATGTGTTGGGTTCGTATCTCCATCACAGAACTTCACATCATGCACTTCATCTTCAAATGCATGCACACTTTGTTACACCAGAATGGAGTTATATCAGACATCTTTCGTGGTTAGATAACAGGGACGAAAGGGTCTTGATAAGAGTCCCGGTTTATTACAGAAATTGTCGTCTTTTATTTTCAAGTTTAGATTTGGTTAATGGTATTGGCAAAAATTTCGGTAATTTATGACTCTTAATGGCTAGTCATCAATATAGTGTGATTAGATTAGATTAGATTAGATTAATTCTTATTCCATAGATCATGAATACATTTCGTAATGATGTGGAACGTGTCATTTCAAATGAAAGATTTCTTTAAATACCATGATTCAATTTCTTTACAACATTTTTTTTCACACACTCTCTTTCACAGTCATTTTTATTTCTCTCTCTCTCTCTCTCTCTCTCTCTCTCTGTGTGTGTGTCACACAAACAAACATTCCTTTTTATTTTTATTTGTTTGTTGTGCTCGACTATTGGCGAGGCACGAAAACGTCTATGAATGAATTTCTTAGTTTTGAGTACACTTACGAAAGAAATATAAAAACAGCTATGAGAGTTACTGATTTATGATGCTTAGTTTTCAGTCAGTTCTGAGTATTATTAGTAACTACGCTCCAGTCCCTAAACCTAGTTACAGAAACGCGAATCAGACGCATTACGTACTCCAGGCCGTAGCAGCTGCGACTTGGAGACTCCAGCTATGGTCACTTCCCAGCCAGCTGTATGATCACATCGGTTCATCTTCTTCCTCCTGGTACTTTAACTGAGATTTGGCTACAAGGCACCGTATGTTTGGCAACTCTCCGATCGACGAGTTACTTCCTGGTGTGCACGGAATTAAGCCTTAAGGTTCACTTGATTTTACCTGTCATTTCCATTGAGTAATCTTGTAAGATTGTAAACTTATGGTTTTCAGCCTACGAAAGTCGTTGCAGGTGGAAATCGCAACTAATCTCGTCCTTTAAATAGCGGTTTATGAGTTGTAGCTACTACTGGCCTCGTAAGAGGCCAGCTCTGTTCTGACGCGCTGACCTGCGAAAAAGCGTCTGTTAAGGTTCGCAGTTCCAGTCTAACTGACTCAACGTATTTACCACTTACGTGAAAGAGCTACAAGCAGTCAGATCAAACACCAATAAGAAAACCGCAAGAAAATACTTTCGGCTCATAGTGCAATGGTGAAAAACTTACAATGCTGCACAACAGGTAACGCCTCTTTCCGCTGCTGACAAGCTAATTTTGGGTTTCTAGAAATACATAACTATACTATGCCACATTTGCATACCTCTTGTGTATGACACAGCATACCAATTAAACACACCGAGCGAGGTGGCGCAGTGGTTAGACACTGGACTTGCATTCGGAAGGACGACGGTTCAATCCCGCGTCCGGCCATCCTGATTTAGGTTTTCCGTGATTTCCTTAAATCACTCCAGGCAAATGCCGGGATGGTTCCTCTGAAAGGGCACGGCCGACTTCCTTCCCCATCCTTTCCTATTCCGATGAGACCGATGACCACGCTGTCTGGTCTCCTTCCCCAAACCAACCAACCAACCAATTAAACACAGACCCAATGAAAATCTAAAGGAGTAGTATTTTGCTAATTCGTGTCGATAGAGGCATGCTTGTGTACAGATACTCAGTTTTATTAAACAGACTTTCGTTATAAGGTTATCGTGGGTAGTTTTATTTCGTTTCTTATAATACAGTGCATAATTTTCAGTAAGTTTTCCTTTAGTGTTGATAAAACAATAGTAAACATGGGAGAGAAATTAATCATCAACGACATATGTGAATCTCTGAATTTATCTAGAACAGTCTGACAATGCACCTGCAATTTATTGATTACATGCATGTAGAAAACATGTGCTGAGTTAAAGCTGTCAGACGAGATTTGAAGAAGAATAAAATGCCACTACGACACGACAGCCAATGCAGAAAATACTTTTCTGACGTATTTGGGCTCGATGCGCTCTCCCATACATAATACAAATGCTTCAAGATGCATCTGCTGCCTGGCTGTCTATTAAACCTGAAAAGAACATAATGTCAGAGAAGTTAACCGTTTTACCACATGCGACTATTTTGAATTGAGAAGTGAAGGGAACTATGTTCTAAGTTACATTAGATTGGTAACTTCTGCAGACAGCAGAACTGCGTTTTAAAAAAAATTAGCAGCAAATGTAGTCGAACTCACGACATCTTATCTATAGTGCACGACACTTACCATCCCGCTACTAGCTGACACGTAGCTACAGTAGCTTCAGAGCTGAGCAACAATTCCTCCAGAACTTCTGGATACCACAGCGCTGCGAGATAATGCAAATGGCCAGGTCTATACTTCCGAGAGAAGCAGTTACAGCTTTTCATTTGCGCTGCACGACGTTTTTACAAACAGATAGCGCAATAGAATAACTCAAGTTGATAGAAACACTTCCAATTTTAATTTCTGCATCCTACACTATTGGTAGTTCTGTGTAGGTGGCAGTTATGTGATTTTATTTCGGTAATTACAAAGTAGAGTCGAATGTATGCAATGCGTAGCCGCTGCAGCTATTTCATGGTGATTTGGTCAATCAATTAAATGAATTTACTGAACATGCTGTAGTTTGCTACAGGGAGCCTGTGTGTCAGAATTCTCATCCAGTGAGGCACAACGGTGTTATGATAGAAAAATGAGTCAAAGAAATGAGGAGTTGGTGGTCTGGTGGATTGATGATACGTTCTTATACCTATGGTCTGGGTTCGATTCCCACTTCTGTCAATGAATTTAGATACGGAGAGAAAGATTCCATTCTCTTCTGGTTACACCAAGTGAAGAAGATATAATGGCAGTGTGGTCTGGAATTCACATTAAAGATGATATTCCTTCTCTGCCAAGTAGACGTTAGATTGAACCACAATAAAGTCTGGAGTGGCGACATGCAGAAACTCTATCACCAGTAACCTTTCTTATACTAGTTACTTATTTCTAGTGACGAAACAAACGCTATGTAGGGTCACAGAACACTTATTCCATCTTTTATCTGAGCTTCTGTATGTCGATATAATTGGTTCTGAACTGAGAATGCAAGTCAGACCACCCTTAACGCGGAATTTGATCCCTTCGTGACAATACAGCTCGGCTACGTTTTGTTATTTGTTCAAAACTGCAGATTCCTCAACATCTCCACGAATTGCGCGTGAATGGGTCCGAACCCTGGCCCGGCACTAAGGACTTCATTATGTATTATCAATCTCCAGCATGAGAACACCTATCTGCTGGTGGATAATAATTTTGATTTTTAATGTTTTTTCATTCGTTGTCAACACTAACGATATCTGACGTTTTTGACTCCCAGTGGGACACAGAACTATTTGCGAGATCACTGTAAGTTCAAGAAATTATTCGGAGCTGCTGGTGGAGAAAAAATCGGTAGCTGACGTGTCTTTGTGTGTAGTCAACAACGATAAGTGTGGGGCTCTTTTCCCAGTGAGCACTGAACTCTTCGTCATATTATTTCTAGTTCAAACATGCTCACATGTCGCTGCTGGTGCAACAAACCCACATTTAACGTTCGTTTTCTCTAGATTATAATAGATATAGGTGCAGGGTTGGAGTCCTGGGAAGGAAAAAATTAATGTTTCGTCTCGTCATTTCAGTCAAAACATTTAGCTACTGCCGAGGAAATCCGATATGTCACAGTTGGTTGTGCTTTGATTGGGATCCAGCACGGCGTTCCGTATCACCCTCCTCAACCCACCGATTCCATATTCTGATAGCAGTCATTGGATCTCGACCAACGTGAGCAGCAATGTCGTGATACGATACCCCACAATCGCGAGCGGCTATAATGCGACCTTTATCAAAGTCGGAAACGTGATGGTACACATTTCTCCTCTTTAAACGAGGCATCACAACAACGTTTGACATTCCTCATGGCAGCACGTTGTAGGTGTCGCCACCGGCGACAACCTTGTGTGAATGGTCTGAAAAGCTAATCATTTGCATATCGCAGCATCTTCTGCCTGTCGGATAAATTTCGCGTCTGTATCACGACATCTTCGTGGAATAGCAATTTTAATGACCAGTAGTGTATGTACAGTCGTGCTCAAAAGTATCCGAACGACCTGAATTGCATTTCACCTGATTCGCATGCAACCGGCAAAACGCAGCTGTCTAGCAGGTCATCTAATCGCACCTTGGTACAGTCGTGTGACTATTGAAAATCGTTCCAACATGTCACCACTAGAAAACACTGCTCTGTATCGCAGTAACTCAAGATGTAAAGTAATACCACGACGCTACAAATATCAGGGAACACCTTATCACAGATAAGACTGTCCTTAAGGCTTGTAAGCTCACATTTATTGCAATAAATGACATACCTGAAATGTTACCACGCTCGTTATTACGTCAGATAGGTAATGCACGTAGTACGTTCGTCGTATTCGTGATTTCCTCTTCAAAGTAACGTACTGTACTTATTATTTAACACAAAATGACATTAAAAATTTAAGTTATCCACGAGCAGCTAGTTAAGAATATGTATGAACTTCAAATGACACGACGAACCGTCTCGTTCTGCATATGGTTTCAAACCCAGGTCAGGCAGACTAAACAAAGATTTCGTGACTGACGCAAACTAACAGTCATTCCTGATTAGGCATACAGAGAGTGATATACCTCGAATTTAGACAGTATCAGTTAGCAAATATCAACTTTAAATTACACAACACAAACATTTTTAACGGACGCGAATTCCTACCCAGCATCTACTGTCCCTGTTAACGAACTACGAGAGATATTAAATATTGCCTCTTCACAAGTAACTTACTTGAAATGCCGTGAGGCAAAGCTTTGTCTCGGACAGGCATTCCAATCAAGAACCTAAGCGGATTGATAAAGGTCGCATTATAGCCTCTCGCGATTGTGGGGTATCGTATCACGACATTGCTGCTCACGTTGGTCGAGATCCAATGACTGCTATCAGAATATGGAATCGGTGGGTTGAGGAGGGTAATACGGAACGCCGTGCTGGATCCCAACGGCCTCGTATCACTAGCAATCGAGATGACAGGCATCTTATCCGCATGGCTGTAACGGATCGTGCAGCCACGTGTCGATCCCTGGGTCAACAGATGGGGACGTTTGCAAGACAACAACCATCTGCACGAACAGTTCGACGATGTTTGCAGCAGCATGGACTATCAGCTCGTAGTAACCACCCTTGACGCTGAATCACAGATAGGAGCGCCTGCGATAGTGTACTCAACGACGTACTTGGGTGCACGAATGGCAAAACGTCATTTTTTTTAATGAATTCAGATTGTGTTTACAGCATCATGATGGTCGCATCCGTGTTGGGCGACATCGCGGAGTTCGCTCATTGGAAGCGTGATTCGTCATCGCCATAATGGCGTATCACCCGGCGTGATGGTACGGGGTGCCATTGGTTACACGTCTCGATCACCTTTTGTTCGCATTGACGGCACTTTGAACAGTGGACGTTACATTTCAGATGTGTTACGAACAGTGGCTCTACCCGTCATTTGATCCCTGCGGAACCCTACATTTCAGCAGGATAATGCACGGCCGCATGTTGCTGGTCCTGTACGGGCTTTTCTGGATACAGAAAATGTTCGACTGCTGCCCTGGCCAGCACATTCTCCAGATCTCTCACCAACTCGAAACGTCTGGTCAATGGCGACCAAGCAACTGGCTCGTCACGATACGCCAGTCACTACCATTGATGAACTGTGGTATCGTGTTGAAGCTGTATGGGCACACGCCAGCCAAGCTCTGTTTGACTCAAAGTCCAGGCGTATCAAGGCCGTTATTACGGCCAGAGGTACTTGTTCTGGATACTGATTTCTCAGGATTTATGCACCCAATTTGCGTGAAAATGTAATCACATGTCAGTTCTAGTATTATATATTTGTCCAATGAATGCCCCCTTATCATCTGCATTTCTTCTTGGTGTAGCAATCTTAATGGCCGTTAGTGTATTTGTATGGCTGTGTGATCTTCAATTTTAATTATGTAAGTTTTGATTATGTATACGACTTTTGTTTTATTCACTCGTTCTTGCCACTTAGTGTAGTTGCAATTTGGTTGGCCTACAATGGATAGATTGTGACTGGTTTGATGGTTCCTGACCCTAATGAATTTCTCTTTCAGGAAGATGAAATCCAATTCCATATTAGGCTTACCGAAGTGTGTTTTTCCTTGTTGTGAGTTCTCTGTCATCTATGTTTCAACATTCTTCCGTAGCATCACATCTAAAATGGTTCGATTAGCTTCTGTTCCGGTTTTCCCACAGTCCATGTTTCACTACAACACAATGCTGTGCTCCAAACGTACATTCTCAGAAATTTCTTCCTCAAATCAAGGCCTACGTTTGATACTAATAGACTTCTCTTGGCCAGGAATCAACTTAAGACATAGCTAGTCTGCCTTTGATGTCCTCCTTGCTACGTCCGTCTTGATTATTTTGCTGCCTAAATAGCAGAATTCCTTACCTTCATCTACTTCGTGACCATCAATCCTGATGTTAAGCTTCTCGTATTTCTCATTTCTGCTACTTCTCAATACTTTCGTCTTTCTTCGATTTACTCTCAGCTTATATTCTGTTCTCATTAGACTGCTCATTCCTTTCAGTAGATAACGTAATTCTAATTCACTTTCACTCAGGATAAAAGTGTTAGCAGTGTATCGCATCATTGATATCCTTTCACTTTGAATTTTAGTCTGAAGCCTGAAACTTTTTTTTTTATTTCCATCATCGCTTCTTCGATATTCGTATTGTACAGTAGAGGTGAAAGACTACGTACCTGTCGCACACCCATTTTAATACGACCACTTCCTTCTTGATCGTCTACTCATATTATTCGCTCTTGGCTCTGGGACATATTGTGTATTAGCCGTCTCTCCTTACGGCTTACTCCTGTTTATCTCAGAATTTCGAACAACTTTCAAGACTTTGCATTGTCGAAAGCTTATTCCAGGTCGACAGATCCTATGAACGCGTCGTGATTTTTCTTTAGATTTGCTTCCATTATCAACCGCAAGGACAGAATTGCGTCTCTGGTTTCTTTACCTTTCCTAAAGCCAAACATATAGTACTCTAACACACCATCAATTTTCTCTTCCTTTCTTCTGTACATTACTATTGTCGACAACGTGTATGCATGGCAAACTATTTTATATTCCGTGCAACAGCAGCTGTTGACAAACATGATGTTAGGAAGAACTCCGCTTACAGCTGCTTGGGTTGGGTTGTTTTTGTGAAAGGAGACCAGACAGCGAGCTCATCGGTCTCATCGGATTAGAAAAGGACAGGGAAGGAAATCGGACATGCTCTTTCAAAGGAACCATCCCGGCATTTGCCTGGAGTAATTTAGTAAAATTACGGGAATCCTAAATCACGGTGGACGGAAGCGGGATTGAACCGTCTTCCTCCCGAATGTGAGTCTAGTGTGCTATTACAGCTGGTGAAATTGCTGTTTATTAAAACGCGACCGGTTTCGTGGCTTTAAGCCGCATCTTCAGGTGATCCTACGTGGTAGAAAGGAAAGCACAGTGTCACCACATTTTGCGGATATTAAAATTAGTAAAGTATATCTAAAATACACTCACAACGTTAAGACATCATAGGCGTACCCATCTCTCCTAGTCAAAATTTACTATTCAGAGTATACCGTCAATACTATGATGAGGGAAAGCAAGAAAGAGTTGAACCATTCTTTCAAATTTGCCTGCATCTAAAAGGAAAAAAAAAATAATTTAAAGTGGGAGAAGGATAATTTTTAAAAAAGATGCCGGATTTGCGAAATAGCAATTGTCACTGCTGACGTGATTAGTCGCTGTAAACGCAAGTTACAAAGTGGTAAGAATCAGGTGGCAGCGTGTTACCAGAATGACAGCTGGGCAGCTTAGTGCAGAGCAAGGCAAAAGCGGTCCGCACGAACGACAAAGAGACACCAGCTGGCTGGCGGAACGGAAGCTGTCCATGTGGACAGTGCGACGTCATATGCTTATGACTAGGAGCGCCGGGTCGCTACCTTCACAAGCAAGAATAGTACGGACTTTTATTACATACTAACGCCTGTTGTTGTTGTTGTGGTCTTCAATCCTGAGACTGGTTTGATACAGCTCTCCATGCTAGTCTATCCCGTGCAAGCTTCTTCATCTCCCAGTACCTACAACAGCCTACATCCTTCTGAATCTGCTTAGTGTATTCATCTCTTGGTCCCCCTGTACGATTTTTACCCTCCACGCTGCCCTCCAATACTAAATTGGTGATCCCTCGATGTCTCAGAACATGTCCAACCAACCGATCCCTTCTTCTAGTCAAGTTGTGCCACAAGCTCCTTTTCTCCCCAATTCTATTCAGTACCTCCTCATTAGTTATCTGATCTACCCATCTAGTCTTCAGCATTCTTCTGTAGCACCACATTTCGAAAGCTTCTATTCTCTTCCTGTCTAAACAATTTATTGTCCACGTTTCACTTCCATACATGGCTACACTCCATACAAATTCTTTCAGAAACGTCTTCCTGACATTTAAATCTGTACTCGATGTTAACAAATTTCTCTTCTTCAGAAACGCTTTGCTTGCCATTGCCAGTCTATATTTTATATCCTCTCTACTTCGGCCATCATCAGTTATTTTGCTCCCTAAATAGCAAAACTCCTTTACTACTTTAAGTGTCTCATTTCCTAATCTAATTCCCTCAGCATCACCCGACTTAATTCGACTACATTCCATTATCCTCGTTTTGCTTTTGTTTATGTTCATCTTATACCCTCGTTTCAAGACACTGTCCATTCCGTTCAACTTCTCTTCCAAGTCCTTTGCTGTCTCTGACTGAATTACAATGTCATCGGCGAACCTCAACGTTTTCATTTCTTCTCCATGGATTGTAATACCTACTGCGAATTTTTCTTTTGTTTCCTTTACTGCTTGCTCAATATACAGATTGAATAGCATCGGAGATAGGCTACAACCCTGTCTCACTCCCTTCCCAACCTCTGCTACCCTTTCATACCCCTCAACTCTTATTACTGCCATCTGCTCTCTGTATAAATTGTATGTAGCCTCTCGCTCCCTGTATTTTACCCCTGCTACCTTCAGAATTCGAAAGAGAGTATTCCAGTCAACATTGTCAAAAGCTTTCTCTAAGTCTACAAATGCTAGAAACGTACATTTGCCTTTCCTTAATCTATTTTCTAAGATAAGTCGTAGGGTCAGTATTGCCTCACGTGTTCCAACATCTCTACCGAATCCAAACTAATCTTCCCCAAGGTCAGCTTCTACCAGTTTTTCCATTCGTCTGTAAAGAATTCGCGTTAGTATTTTACAGCTGTGACATACTAAACTGATTGTTTAGTAATTTTCACATCTGTCAACACCTGCTTTCTTTGGGATGGGAATTATTATATTCTTCTTGAAGTCTGAGGATATTTCGCCTGTCTCATACATCTTGCTCACCAGATGGTAGAGTTTAGTCAGGACTGGCTCTCCCAACGCTGTCAGTAGTTCTAATGGAATGTTGTCCACTCCAGGGATCTTGTTTCGACTCAGGTGTTTCAGTGCTCTGTCGAACTCTTCACGCAGTATCCTATCTCCCATTTCATCTTCATCTACATCCTCTTCCATTTCCATACTATTGTCCTCAAGTACATCGGCCTTGTATAGAACCTCTTTATACTCCTTCCACCTTTCTGCTTTCCCTTCTTTGCTTAGAAATGGGTTTCCAACAAAGCTCTTGTTATTCATGCAAGTGGTTCTCCTTTCTCCAAAGGTTTCTTTAATTTTCCTGTAGGCAGTATCTATCTTACCTCTCGTGAGATAAGTCTCTACATCCTTACCTTTGTCCTCTAGCCATCCCTGCTTAGCCATTTTGCACGTCCTCACGATATCATTTTTGAGACGTTTGTTTTCGTAACAACTAATTAAGCAAATAATCAAAATTAGCTAGAATTAGCTATGGTGCTTTAATTCCAACTGGATATTCTACTTTAACTGTGTTTCCTTTTTTATGTCTAAAAATTTCCACTTCTCCAAATATATTCAAATCATGGCTCTTTTCTTTTTTGTGAAGTATTTTTAAATTTCCTGAAGGGATTGTGATACTGTGCCCCTTTCACGTAAGTGCGCTGTCAATGCAGAGCGGGGATTTTTTAAGTTGAGGTTTTCCTGAAATCTTTTCGGAAATGACCCTCCGGGTTGTCCTATATACTTCCTAGGGCAATCATAGCATATGATGCAGTATACACCCACTTCATTACATTTATTCACCCCAGTATTTTCCTTGTGTCTAAGGTTTCTGGGTAAATCTGAAAATTTTAAAAACGCAGGAATAATGTTTTTGGATTTCATACGTCCTCCAGTTTTTCCGGATATTGCACCCAGGTATAGCATACTACAAAACATAGAGCGTTCTTTAATCTGCTCGGGTGGTCTAAGAGTTATAAAATCTGCGTCTAATCCGCTATGGGAAGGAAGCTTCCTCTGTTTCAATATACTTCTATTAATTGTGTTAACAAATTCTGGATTGTAAACTTTTTGAAACGGTATGTACCGTAGAACCTAATATTCAGCCACTTGAGTTTCTCTCGTAAGGGGAACTTCATACATACTGTTTAATATGGCTCTGAATGCTGCGTATTTGTATTTAATTGGATGACACGACTGCCTGTGAATGACAACATCTGTCGTGGATGGATTTCGGTAAATATCGAAGCCGATATTTCCCTTTTTTGGGCACTCGGAGGTCCAAAAACCGTAAAGTGTCATTCTCAGCGCATTCCCGAGTGAAATGTATCTTTTGGTTCAATCTGTTTAGATTCCGAGCAGATAATACCTTGCACCTGAACAGTAGGTACATTAGCATACATGTTATTAGTGTCTCATATCATCGTAACTGTGGTTGGCGCTATGATTACATCTTCCAAACTGTTAAAAAAGCTGCTACCTACTTTTTATACTGACATTAGTAGGACATCTGAAATGTTTATTCAGATACTCTGCGAGCAGCTTATCTACGTCGTAACCTGCAACCCCCTAGCATTCACAATACAGCCTGACAGTTTACTTGTTTTGTTAAGTGTTATAGTACCACGTAATTTTAGTACAGCTGGGTGCATTGGAAAAAGTCGTTTCTTTTGGTTTTTATTAGGAAATATTTCCGATTTACTAAAATTTTTTTTTAAGTTCGCGAATATTTGGCAGTTAAATCATATGGAATTATCATTATATTGCTCGGCCCAAAAAAAATTTGAAATTTACTAATGTAGTCCGCGTCGAAGATTACTGCCGCTGACTTACTTTTACAGCCTGTACTATGAGTGCTTGACGTTCTGATACCTTACTATTGATTGACCTTAGAAAGACACTGTCCGAGTTTTCTTTCTCTGTTTTTTATTTTCCCTCCTTTTCTAATGCAGATATGAGCTGGTTCACTTTGACCGCCACATCATTACTCTTTTCCGTAGATAGACGAGCACCATTTAAAGCGGCCACCGTATGAGCCATTATACTACGCATTTGACCCTGAGAGCATGTTGTCTGCTAATTGTAGGATAAATCTTTTTGTAATAACATCTCCTCTTTGCCATCGACTATGTGGGTGCAATATCCGGAAAAACTGGCTGACGTGTGAGATCCAAAAACATTATTCCATCGTATTTTACATTTTCAGATCTAGGGAGAAAATTCAGGCGCAAGGAAATCACTGTGATGAATAACAATAATGAAGTTGATGTATACTGCATTATATGCAATGATTGCCCTAAGAAATATATCAGACAAACCGGTAAGACATTTCGAATCAGATTTTAGGGACACACTAATTTAAATAATCCCCGCTCTGCATGAATAGCACACTTACGCGAGGAGGGGCACAGCATCACAAGCCCTTCAGAAAATTTAAAAATACTTTATAAGAAGGAAAAGAGCCATATTTTGAATATATTAGAGGAAGTGGATATTTTTACACATAAAAAAAGAAAAAACTCAGTTCACGTTGAATAACCAGTTGCAATTAAAGCACCATAGCATTCTGGTTAATTTTGATCGTTTGTGTAATTACCTGCTAGTATTTCTGTATTATTCTTGCTTGTAAAGGTAGCGACTCGGCGCTCCTAAAGTATATGACGTCGCACTGTCCGAGGTGGCCGAGCGGTTCTAGGCACTACAGTCTGGAACCACGAGACCGCTACGGTCGCAAGTTCGAATTCTGCCTCGGGCATGGATGTGTGTGATGTCCTTAGGTTAGTTAGGTTTAAGTAGTTCTACGTTCTAGGGGACTGATGACCTCAGCAGTTGAGTCTCATAGTGCTCAGAGCCATTTGAACCATTTGTCCACATGGACAGCTTCCGTTCCGCCAGCCAGCTGGTGTCTCTTTGTCGTTCGTGCGGGCCGCTTTTGCCTTGCCCTGCACTGAGCTGCCCTGCTGTCATTCTGGTAGCACACTGCCGCCTGATCCTTACCACTGTGTAATTTGTGTGTTGTGATAAACCTCTTACATCTCTTACCCTTATGTTTTCGTCTTCTTTAAAGGCAAAGAGAAAAGATGAAGCGGTAGCCCAGCGTAGAGCCTGTGCCTAAGGTCATGTAGTTTTGATTTTCAGTTGTTGAAAGAACAGAGGAGTTTTTTCTTGAACCAGTCGGAAGGAAGGATTCGCCCTCAGTTAGTGAACGAGTGAGAAGCACGCCATCATTTTTAGCGAGTAACTGTAGACCTCCATTTTGGGATCGCTATGAGCAAGTGAGGATTATGTATTTCATATGTGCAATGTTTAGAAAACTACAGCACTGTTTTATTAACAGAAAGGTCGTGTGAGTTATTATTTAAAATAGTACGATAATTTCAAGAACTGAGGCCCACCTTTGTACTTTGGAATATTACGAAGATCCGATAAGCTCAATAGGAACACGGTCAAGACTTCGAAGCTGAACACGGCGACCAGACGTAGCGTTATAAAGAAGGGTAAGCATAAATCTACAGCGGAGAAAGAAAGTAGTTCCCCCTGCAGAGTGGTATGAACTAATACGAACTTATTTCCGGGCATAGCTCAGCTTATTGTGCTTGTCATTCATGCCGAAAAATTAATCTCATTAAAAAGGCACACATTTCAACATTTTATTATCATTCATTCAATTGTTTTATCATATTATAATGTGCTGCGACTAATCCTTTCAGCAGTGACAATTCTTTGTCGTCAATCCGGCCCTTTTTCTTAAAAAAATTATCGTTGTCATACTACAAAATATTTTCTTTTTCTTTTTACATGCAGGAAAATTTGAAAGAATGATGCACCTCTTCCTTACCTTTCGCTTGCGATAGTGTTCACAATGTTCTCTGAATAGTAAATTTTGACTACAAGCGATGGGTATGCCTGTGATGTCTTAACGTTGTGAGTATATTATAGACATTCCTTTACTAATTTTAATATCGGCAAAATGTGGTGACACTGTACTTTGCTTTTTACCACTTAAGTTCACCTGATGATGCGGCTTAAGACCGCGAGACCGGTCGTGTTTTAATAAACAACAATTTTACCAGCTGTAAGCGGATTTATTCCTAACACCATTCGAGGCTTGAGCTTTTAAGTTGATTGTCCGATAATTCTGGCACTTGGAAGCTCTTGCACTCTTTGGAATTGCGTGAATGGTATTTTTTCAAAAGTCTGATAATATGGTGCGAGAGTCATACATCCCACACACCCACGTGAATAGTCAGTTTCCCGCCACTTCCGCCAGTACTTTTAGAAATTTTGGTGTAGTTGTTTGATCTTTAGTCCTCTAAATCTGTCTTAAATTCTGATTCTAATACTGTATTCAACAGCTGTCCTAAATCGACTCTTTCTTTTCCTCTGTCACATCAGACAAATATTCAGTGTACGCTTTCCACCTATACTATCTATCCTCAGTATTTAACAGTGGAATTCCAGATGCCCTCTTAATGTTATCACCCTTGCTTTTAATTTCACCGAAGGTTATTTTGACTTTCCTATTTGCTGAGTCACTCCTTCTGACAATGTTTTCCAATTCTTCACATTTTTCATGCAGCCATTTCGTCTTGGCTTCCCTGCACTTTTCTATTTATTGCATTTTTCAGAGACTTGTATTTCTGTATTCCTGAATTTCCCTGAAAATTTTTGTACTTCTTCTTTCATCGCTCAAATGAAGTATTTCTTCTGTTACCTATGGTTTCTTCGCAGTTACCTCCTTTGTAGCTATGTTTTTCTTTCCACCTTTTGTGATTGCCCTTTATAGAGATGTCCATTCCTCTTCAACTACTCTGCCTACTGAGGTATTTCTTATTGCTGTATCTTTAACCTTAGAGAACATTAAGCATATCTCGACATTCCTTAGTACTTCTGTAACCAACTTCTTCGCGTAATGATTTTTCCTGACTAATGTCTTGAGCTTTAGCCTACTCTTCATCACTACTATATTGCGATCTGAGTCTATATCTAATCCTTCGTACGCCTTACAGTAGAGTATCTAATTTCAGAATCTCTGCCTGACCATTATACAGGGTGATTCAAAAAGAATACCACAACTTTAGGAATTTAAAACTCTGCAACGACAAAAGGCAGAGCTAAGCACTATTTGTCGGCGAATTAAGGGAGCTATAAAGTTTCATTTAGTTGTACATTTGTTCGCTTGAGGCGCTGTTGACTAGGCGTCAGCGTCAGTTGATGCTAAGATGGCGACCGCTCAACAAAAAGCTTATTGTGCTATTGAGTACGGCAGAAGTGAATCGACAACAGTTGTTCAGCGTGCATTTCGAACGAAGTATGGTGTTAAACCTCCTGATAGGTGGTGTATTAAACGTTGGTATAAACAGTTTACAGAGAATGGGTGTTTGTGCAAAGGGAAAAGTTCTGGACGGCCGAGAACGAGTGATGAAAATGTAGCACGCATCCAGCAAGCATTTGTTCGCAGCCCAGGAAAATCGACTCGCAGAGCTAGCTGATGGCTGCAAATTCCACAATCAACTGTATAGAGAGTCCTACGAAAAAGGTTAGTTATGAAACCTTATCGTCTGAAATTGGTTCAAGCACTGTCTGCAGCTGATAAGATTAAAAGAATCGATTTCTGTGATTTTATCCTTGCTCAAATGGAAACAGATGAATCTTTCGTTTCAAAGATTGTGTTTAGTGATGAAGCAACTTTCCACACTAACGGGAAAGTCAACCGTCACAATGTCTGTATATGGGGCACTGAACATCCGCGGGAAACAACTCAGTATGAACGTGACTCGCCTAAGGTGAACGTTTTCTGTGCCATTTCAGCCAATAAAGTTTTATGTCCCTTTTCCTTCGAAGGTGCTACTGTAACTGGACTACAGTATCTGGAGATGTTAGAGAATTGGCTGTTCCCTCAGCTCGAACAAGAAGCAGAATAATTCATATTTCAGCAGGATGGAGCGCCACCACATTGGCACTTACCTGTCCGTAACTACCTGAACGTCAACTACCTGAGGCGATGGATCGGCCGCCAGGCAGCCCGTGACAGAGCACTTCATCACTGGCCTCCAAGAAGCCCTGATCTTACCTCCTGCGATTTTTTCTTATAGGGGTATGTTAAGGATATGGTGTTTCGGCCACCTCTCCCAGCCACCATTGATGATTTGAAACGAGAAATAACAACAGCTATCCACACTGTTACGCCTGATATGCTACAGAGAGTGTGGAACGAGTTGGAGTATCGGGTTGATATTGCTCGAGTGTCTGAAGGGGCCCATATTGAACATCTCTGAACTTGTCTTTGAGTGAAAAAAAAACCTTTTTAAATACTCTTTCTAATGATGTACAACAGAAGGTTATATTATGTTTCTTTCATTAAATACACATTTTTAAAGTTGTGGTATTCTTTTTGAATCACCCTGTATAATGTATCTGAAATATTCCCGCATCACGCGTCCTTTCCCATGTATACCTCCTCCTCTTGTGATTCTTGAACAGAGTATTCGATATTACTCTCTGAATTCTGTTATAGAACTCAATCAGTGTTTCTCCTCTCTCATTCTTTGTCCCAAGCCCATATTCTCCTTTAAGCTTTTCTTCTGCTCCTTCCCCTAAAACTGTATTCCAGACCCCCATGACTACTAGATTTCATCTCCCTGTAAGTAGGCCTGCTGTACTACCGTTCCACTTGCGAAGTTGGCATGTATACCTTGACTACCGTTTTCGGTATTGGTTTATTGTCGGTTCTGATAAGAAGGAGCCTATCACTAAACTGTTTCAAGCAACACACTCTCTGCCATACCTTCCTATTCACAGAGAATCCTCCTCCCACTAAACGATTTACTTCTGTTATTGATAGTACCATATATTCATCTGACCAGAAATCCTTGTCTTCTTTCCCTTTCCCTTCAATGACCCCTGCTACATTTAGCTTGAGCCTTGGCATTTTCCTTTTGAGATTTTCTAGCTTCCCTACCACGTTCAAGCGTCTGACATTTCTCGCCCCGATGCGTTGGTTATCCTTTCGTTGATAATTCAATCTTTATCTCATGGTGACCTCCCATTTGGCTATCCCCTCCCGGATATCCGAATGGGGGCCTTTTCCGGAATATTTTGCCAATGGAGAGATCAGTAAGACACTCTTTTAATTACAGGAGGTATGTCCTGTGAATACACGTTATGTGTCTTTAATGCAGTAGTTTCCATTGCCATCTGTATCCTCAAGGCGTTGATCATTGCTGATTCGTCCGCCTTTAGGGGCGGTTTCACACCACAATTACAGAAGAGTGCCCTGAATCTCTGCCCGCTTCTCCGCCCCAGTTTGACAATGCCATTGGCTGAATGAGGGTGACTTCTTATGCCGGAAGTTTTCTTCACCAATGCTGAATATTAATCAAAATTAAAGCGGTGGCGAGCTTCGAAAACGGGACCAAGTATACTTTGATTACCAATCAAAGACGCTACCTCTAGTAATGAGAAACATGTAAATGTTAACAGTTAAATGTAAGAGTGACGTTAACAATAATTTTTACAATAATGTGAAATTGGATTCGAAATATTGTACGTTTCTTTACCACCACCCCAATAAAAGTGTTTTAAGATTATTGTGACGAGGAAATCCATACGATACATGTACTTCACAGGCAATTTATCGTATAGTAGAAATATTGTAAATATGTTTCGTGGAAAACCAGTTATCCTCTTTGACATTCACAGGCTTCAGTATACTGATACCACAAATGTACACATTGTATCGTGTATTAGAATGAGATAGCCAGAAGGCAGGAATGTGGAACAAGATTTATTAATGAGGTTGTTTTCACTTCACAAAGAGAAAAAAATGTTCTTAGAGATATTTTAAGTGGCTATGCTATCGTTAATTGTGGGAGGAGTGAATCTGATTAACATCAAGAATGTTTATTTAATTCGTTACAGGTTCTGAATGAGTGAATATTGAAAGGTAGGTTACTTACTGTTAGTTATAATTCCGTGTGTTTTAGCGCTGCCGCTTGAGGGACCAAGGAAAATAGTTATCTTTTTTCTTACCGTCGCCTACAAAATATGCTGCTTCCTTCCAAAACACACGAAGCCCCTTAGGCGCGTAAGTTGTGTACTCCCAATATTATTTTCAGTTCAAAATGGTTCAAATGGCTCTGAGCACTATGGGACTTAACATCTGTGGTCATCAGTCCCCTAGAACTTAGAACTACTTAAACCTAACTAACCTAAGGACATCACACACATCCATGCCCGAGGCAGGATTCGAACCTGCGACCGTAGCGGCCGCTCGGCTCCAGACTGCAGTGCCTAGAAACGCACGGCCACTCCGGCCGGCATTTTCAGTTCGTACAGAATGATAAACATAACTTACTCTTAGTCTTGAGCCTGCCTTCAAATTGTAATGTAAAGTAATAACAATATTTAAATTATTAACTAAGAAAGCATTAGTAATGTAAACCATGAATTCCTTTTAAATATGGAAATACCGGTTTTTCGTCTCAAAAAAGAACACTGAGTCATTAAACAGCACTGCATCTCCTTGCCGATATACAGGTTAGTTCATTATGAAATTGGAAAGATAAACAGACAATAAATAAAGCAAAAGCTTATGCGTTTTCCCTACTAAAATAATTTTAATAATTTCTGTCATCGTATTTGCAGGCAGAACTCATTAAAATAAACCATTACCGACTGAAGTGTGAAACATGTTTGCATCATGGCGAATAAACTCGGAAAAATTTTGTATTATCAAACAAAACAGTTTTATTATCATACTTTGTCTGATGCAACACAGATTCCAGTTATTTGAGACAGGGTGGTGATCTTGATTATATCTTAAAACGTATTGCATTATCTTACACTACAGTCATGTAACGTTTAACCTTACATTATTTCAACGTATATAAATATGACACCCTCTCCATCCGTGATTAGGAATTCCTTCAGAGAGTAATTGATCGATACGAACATACTAATTTACCACAAAAAATTGTTTTGGTGACTATACAATTATTTTCAAGACCGATAGAGGTCTGAGTCTTGATTGCACACATGACAAACAATATGTTTAGTACAGAACAATAAGTTTAATCAGTAGTTAGATAGCAAATGTTATCAGCCGTTATATCGATATCTAGTGGGTTCACACAGATGCTAAGCTAATAGTGTTCAGCATAGTGGTACGTAGGAATTGGAGTTGTGCTGATGTCTAGCACAGGATAATGCTTATGTTTTACGAAAGTTACGGAAATGAAAAAGGGGAAAAGGATGAGACGAAATGCACATCTACGTGGTTACTTCGCTATTTGAGAGATATTGCTAAATAGTCTTCTGCTCTGTAACATGCAGTGGAGAGATTTAAAACTTACAACCAAGACATTATTACCCATAATAATTAGGGACTGAATACCAAAAGACCTCATCCTCTGGCCAGTTTCGTAGTAATAAGGAAACTCTCATACATTAACTGAAGCTTAATAGTCTACACATTTTAGTGCTCGAATACAGTTAATCGATATGTAAGTGCGAACTGAATATACATCAGATGTTTCGAATTCGATAAATTTGGACAGCTCCGATTTCACACGACGTAGGAAACCAGTCATTGAGCTGATTTTATGTTGAGAAACTGAATCACTGACCGCAAATGACACGCAGAGAAGTATTTTTCATCGAAAACAGTTACACTTATTTTTCTGGATGTAATTTCACGTTGACAGGACTTGGATATGGTATCAGTTCTGTAAGCGAATGGATTCCCCCCAAGAACCATGGACCTTGCCGTTAGTGGGCTGGCTTGGGTGTCTCAGCGATACAGATAGCCGTAACCTAGGTGCAACTACAACGGAGGGGAATCTGTTGTGAGACCAGACAAAAGTGTGATTCCCGAATAGGGGCAGCATCCTTTTCCACAGTTGCAGGGGCAACAGTCTGGATGATTGATTGAACTGGCCTTGTAACATTAATCAAAACGGCCTTGCTTTGCTGGTACTGCGAACGGCTGAAAGCAAGGGGAAACTGAAGCCGCAATTGTTCCAGAGGACATGCAGCTTTCCTGTATGGTTAAATGATGATGGCATCCTCTTGGGTATAATATTCCGGAGGTAAAATAGTACCCCATTCGGATCTCCGGGCGGGGACTACTCAGGAGGACGTCGTTATCAGGAGAAAAAAAATGGCGTTCTACGGATCGCAGCGTGGAATGCCACATCCCTTAATCGGAAATATAGGGCAGAAATTTTAAAAAGGGAAATCGATAGGTTAAAGTTAGGTATAGTGGGAATTAGTGAAGTTAAGTGACAGGAGGAACAAGACTTCTGGTCAGGTGAATACAGGGTTATAAATACAAAATCGAATAGGGGTCATGCAGGAGTAGCTTTAATAATGAATAAAAAAAATTGGAGCGCGGGTAAGCTACTATGAACAGCATAGTGAACGCATTATTGTAACGAAGATGGATACGAAGCCCACGCCTACCACAGTAATACAAGTTTGAAAGCCAACTAACTACACAGATGATGGAGAGATTGAAGAAATGTATGCCGCGATAAAATAAATTAATTAGGTAGTGAAGGGAGACCAAAATTTAATACTTATCGGGGACTGGAACTCAATCGTAGGAAAAGGAAGAGAAGGAAAAGTAATATGTGAATATGGAATTGGGGGTAAGGAATGAAAGAGGAAGCCGCATGGTAGAATTTTGCACAGAGAGTAACATAATCATAGCTAACACTTTCTTTAAGAACCATGAAAGACGATTGTATACGTGGAAGAGGCTTGGAGACAATGGAAGATTGCAGCTTGATTAAATAACGGTTAGACAGAGATTTAGGAACCAAGTTTTAAATTGTAAGACATATTCAGGGGCAGATGTGGACTCTGACGACACTTTATTGGTTATGAACTGTAGATTAAAACTGAAGAAACTGCAAAAAGGATTCATTTTGAGGAGATGAGTCGTGGATAAACTGAAAGAACCAGAGGTTATAGAGAACTTCAGAGAGAGTATTAGGAAACAATTGAGAAGAACGGAGGAAAGAAAAACAGTAGAAGAAGAATTTGTAGCTCTGAGAGACGAAATAGTGGAGGCAGCAGCGGATCAAGTAGATAAAAAGACAAGGACTAGTAGAAATTCTTGGGTAACAGAAGAGATATTGAATTTAACTGATGAAAGCAAAATATATAAAACTGCAGTAAATGAAGCAGTCGCTAAGGAATACAAACGTCTCAAAAATGAGATCGGCAGGAAGTGCATAATGGCTAAGCAGGGACGGCTAGAGGACAAATATAAGGATGTAGAGGCACGTATCACTAGGGGTAAGATAGATGTAGCCTACAGGAAAATTAAAGTGACCTTTAGAGAAAAGAGAACTACCTGTATGAATAGCAAGAGCACACATGGAAAACCTGTTCTAAGCAAAGAAGGGAAGCAGAAAGGTGGAAGGAGTATATAGAGGGTCTATACAAGGGTTATGTACTTGAGGGTATATTGAGGAAACGGAAGAGGACGTAGATAAGGATGAGGTGCGAGATATGATACTGCGTGACGAATTTGACAGAGCAATGAATGATCTGAGTCGAAACAAGGCCCTGGGAGTAGACAAATTCCATTAGAACTACTGATATCCTTGGGAGAGGCAACCATGACGAAACTCTACCATTTGGTGAGCAAGATGTGTAAGACAGACGAAATACCTCAGACTTCAAGAAGAATATAATAATTCCCATCCTAAAAGAAGCAGGTGTTGACAGGTGTGAGATTATCGAATTATCAGTTTAATAAGTCATGGCTGCAAATTACTGACACGAATTCTATACATACGAATGGAAAAACTGGTAGAAGCCGACCTCGGGGCAGATCAGTTTGGATTCAAGAAATGTTGGAACACGCGAGACAGTACTGACCCTACGACGTATCTTACAACACAGATTCTGGAAAGGCAAACCTACATTTCTAGCATTTGTAGACTTAGAAATAGCTTTTGAAAATGTTGACTGGAATACTGTCTTTCAAATTCTGAATATGACAGGAGTCAAATACAGAGATCGAAAGGGTATACACAATTTGTACAGAAACCAAATGACAGTTATACGAGTCGAGGGGCATGAAAGGGAAGCAGTGGTTGGGAAGGGAGTGAGGCAGGGTTGAAGCCTGTCCCAAATGTTATTCAATCTGTTTATTGAGCAAGCAGTGAAGGAAACAAACATTCGGAGTAGGTATTAAAATCCATGGAGAATAGATAAAAGCTTTCACGATTGCCGATATTGTAATTCTGTCAGAGACAGCAATGGACCTGTAAGAGCAACTGAACGAAATGGACAGTGTCTTGAAAGGAGGATATAAGAAGAACATCAACAAAATCTAAACGTCGATAATGGAATGCGGTCGCATTAAATCAGGTCATGCTGAGGAAATCAGATAAGGAAACGAGACAAAGTAGTAGATGAATTTCGCTGTTTGGCGAGCAAAATAACTGATGATGTGTTTGCCCGATGTGTTCGCAGATTCTCCAGGCGAATGAGATGCTTGAAGGTCTCTCGGTCATGCTGCCGGGTTGACTATTCGTTGAAGAACGAATTTTCGACGGCGTAACGTGCCATCATCGTCAGCTTACTCCTGTTGGCTGACGTCCTAGGCCGGCGGGTGTTGTGGTATACAAACCTGTCGCCTCCCCCTCCACTGAGGCCGCGTATGGACCGAGGGATGTGCAGGCCGCGGCGGTGGGGGTAGCTTGCGCTGACGAGATGATTGATGGGCGTCAGTACGCATGCCGCCTTCGGCGGGTGTGGTGCCCCGTTTCCGCTGCTCCTGCAGAACTTTTATTGCTGGATTCCACGCTTGGCTGAGTTGAAATCCGTTGTCCTTGTTAATAAGGTTCTCGTGCTGCCGAACTTCAATTGCTTCCTTTTATACACAGTCCCAAAAGCGGGATGTGTTTTGCAGGACTTTTGTGTTCTCGTATTTCATACGATGATTTGTCTCGAGGCAATGTTCTGCGATTGCAGATTTTGTAGGCTGTTGGAGATCGGTGTGCCGTTTGTGTTCAGTTCACCTTTCCTAGATCGTGCGAATAGTGTCAGCTGTGGTGTGGTCTTCTGCTCGAAGGCGCGTCTAATTTGGCGATCACTATAGCCGTTCTTCTGGAACACATCCTTGAGGCGGTCTAGTTCCGGTTTTAAGCTTTCTTCGTTGGAGATCACACGAGCTCTGTGAACCAATGTCTTTAGTACTTGAAACTTGTTGGCCAGCTCAGATCTTATGGTCAGTTTAGATTTTGTATCACTTTTCACTAGAGTTCCACTCAAGGATT
The DNA here is from genome assembly GCF_023864345.2 of Schistocerca serialis cubense. Taxonomy (NCBI): domain Eukaryota; kingdom Metazoa; phylum Arthropoda; class Insecta; order Orthoptera; family Acrididae; genus Schistocerca; species Schistocerca serialis. Next base: position 424,848,472 of record NC_064641.1, read on the forward strand.
CGTTGGATCTTATTGAGGAGAAATTTGGGCCCACATTTACGAAAGTATTTAACTTTGTGCACACGTCAACATATTTTCTTTTTGACGGACATTACTGCGAACAGACAGATGGCGTAACTATGGGTAGCCCTCTGTCACCTGTTGTGGCCAACATGTACATGGAAGAATTTGAGGAGAAAGCGTTAGAATCAGCACCACTAAAACCAACAGTCTTCTACAGATATGCTGACGACACATTCGTCATTTGGCCTCACGGGGAAGAGAAGATCCAACTGTTCTTACATCATCTGAACTGTATCCACCCCCAAATTCAGTTCACCATGGAGGTGGAGAAAAACGGGCAGCCACCATTCTTGGATGTTCTGGTACAGAAAAAGCCTGATGGAACCCTGGGACACAGCGTATACCGGAAGACAACCCACACGGATCTGTACTTTCACGCCTTCAGCTCTCATCACCCGTCACAAAGGGGAGGAGTACTAAATACATTGGTTCACAGAGCACGTGTGATCTCCGACGAAGAAAGCTGAAAACCGGAACAAGACCACCTCAAGGATGAGTTCCAGAAGAGCGGCTATAGTGTTCGCCGAATTGGACGCGCCTTCAAGGGGAAGACCACACCACAGCCGACACCTGATGATGATCCACTGAAAGCGACAGCCTACATACCACACGCGGGCAACGTATCTGGAAAAATAGGCAGGATTCTAGGACGTCATAACATCAAATGCGTCTACCGCCCGCCGCCAAAGATCAAGTCCCTTGTAGGGACAGTGAAGGACAATTTAGGACTCCGGATTTCTGAAGTTTATTTCATACCGTGCGAGTGTGGGAAAGCATATGTGGGGAAAACCATTCACACGATCGAGGAAAGGTGTACTGAACACAAACGCACACCGATCTCCAACAGCCTACAAAATCTGCAATCGCAGGACATTGCCTCAAGACAAATCATCGTATGAAATACGAGAACACAAAAGTCCTGCAAAACACATCCCGCTTTTGGGACTGTGTATACCAGGAAGCAATTGAGATCCGGCTGCACGAGAACCTTATTAACAAGGACAACGGATTTCAACTCAGCCAAGCGTAGAATCCAGCAATAATAGTTCTGCAGGAGCAGCAGAAACGGGGCACCACACGCGCCAAAGGCGGCATGCGTACTGACGCCCATCAATCATCTCGTCAGCGCAAGCTACCCCGACCACCGCGGCCTGCACATCCCTCGGTCCATACGCGGAGTCAGTGGAGGAGGAGGCGACAGGTATATATACCACACCACCCGCTGGCCTACGACGTCAGTCAACAAGAGTAAGCTGATGATGATGGCACGTTACGCCGTCGAAAATTCATTCTACAATGACCAGTCAACCCGGCTGAATGCCCTAGAGACCTTCAAACAAAATAACTGATGATGGTCGAAGTAGAGAGGATATAAAATATTGACACGCAATGGCAAGGAAAGCATTTCTGAAGAAGAGAAATTTGCTATCATCAAGTATAGATTTAAGTGTCAAGAAAGCCTTTCTGACAGTATTTGTATGGAGTGTAGCCGTGTATAGAAGTGAAAGACGAGAATAGACGCTTTCGAATTGTGTTGCTAAAGAATATAGCTGTAGATTAGGTGGGTAGATCACGTGACTAATGAGGAGGTAATGAATAGAACTGGAGAGAAGAGGATTTTTTGGCTCAACTTGACTAGAAGAAGGGATCGATTGGTAGGACACGTTCTGAGGCATCAAGGGATCACCAATTTAGTATTGGTGGGAAGCGTGGAGGGTAAAAATCGTAGAGGGAGACCAAGGGATGAATACACTAAGCATATTTAACAGGATGTAGGTTGCAGTAGTTACTCAGAGATGAAGAAGCTTCCACAGGATAGAGTAGCTTGGAAAGCTGCATCAAACCAGTCTCAGGACTGAAGACCATAACAATAACAAAACAACAAGCAAATGGATACTTATGAGCCGCTTAAAAGAAGGAAGGTCATGGGTCACTGTTTTGTTGACGACGTTGCAGATGTAGTAACTATAATCTTGGAGAGGCATCCCAAATAAAGATTAAAGCATTCACAACTAATTGGAGATTGGAGGAAAACAGCCAGCTCCTTTCTTAAAGACACGTGAAAAACTTAATGAGGCAACTGTTTCATATCACGTTTGAGCGTTGCTGCCATTGCCTTACCCTGACCAAAATAAATTTGAAGCTTCAAAATTATGCTTCTTTCTCTCAGTGGAACTGTTACTGTTTAATTGTATGGCTTTCCCTCAGACAGGTGTGGTTCCAACTGATACCTTCACAATTACTGTTCGGGTGCTGTGGCATTTTATTTCTACAAGATGCCTGATATACCACTTCCAGTTTGTGTAATCCTGCAAAGGATTCGTAGTTTAACTCCAGCGTACTGGTTTAAATTTACGTGAAATATCATTCTCTTATTCTTTATAAGCCAACAATAACTTCGGTATTTTGTAAGGATCCCACAGGTAAGAGTTTCTCAAGTTACAACTCTGAATCAAGCGCTGATAGTATTAGCTTTTTGAGGCTCCTGGATTCCAGCTGGATTACGTTGATACTTATATGTGCTACATCCATGTCGAAACTGCCGGTACATCCAGACCGCAGAAACAGACAGCACGTTACTGATGCTATAAATGGGTACGGTCTCGGATGTCTTCGCCTTGGAAGACGACAAACTCGCTGTACTAAAATCTTCTGCTATTTAGAACGCACGAGCGTCATTGATGTACTAAATGTACGTCATGTAATATATGATTTGAATGATCGGTATGATGATTGACCTTTCGAGAAACAGAATCACGATGAACAATTTCCCTGAATTAATTATCATGTACCATCAATATTTGAACTCTCCTCTTCCCTCTTGATTTTGTCAGTAGTTTAGCCTATGTGTTTTGAGCTTGAGGTTCAAACTCCCACAACAGTTAACAGCTAACTGTATCAATAACCACGCTACTTGTAGACAAATGATTTGGTGTTTATGAGGCAGCATTAATGTGTTGCAGTTTCCTCTGAGTTGTTTCAGCTACGTCTGTCGTGCCTTGTCGTATGGCTCACATGTCTCTCAAAACTGCTAAGTAGACTCAAGCTTTACAATAACAATAAAATAACGACCGTATTACGAACTTTATCGTCGACGTCATTCTGTCTCTCAGTAATGTTTGGTGTCTTACGAAAGTAAATTACAGACTGTCTTGATTGCCGCAGCAAATATAACGCAGGAGGGATACGTTCTGAGTCCAGACATTACGAATAACCTGGGAATAATTACCTTATTCTCGGGAAACAGAAAGCGTTGAGTGAACTTCGATTCTTGGAAGCCAACTCACATTCTTCTGGTACAAAATCCCCGGTTTCCTGGTTGGAGGAAAATTGATTAGGTGCCTTAAAGTGGTTTCGAAAGAAAATACTCTCCTATCTATATCTAACAAGGTTTGTAACTGGATCAGAAGTTTCCTGTTGGGCGGGATACAACACTTTCCTGAATGTGTAGTCTCCTGCAGACGAGAAAATAATGTGCGTTGTATTCCAGAGGAGTACAATTTGATCAGCCATGGCATTATGTCCACCCCCCTAATAGCCTATCCACCTTTGACACAGATAGTAGCGGTGACGCGTTGTGTCATGGAAGCCACGAAGCCTTGGTAGGCCACTGGGATGGAGGGGTGGGGTAGGGGGGGGGGAATTGGCAACACATCTGCACACACAAATTACCTGATTCCCGTAAATTCAGGGGAGCGGAGCGATAAGTTCTGGCGCCACGTTTAGTTACATCACAGACTCGTTGCATGGGGTTCAGATCTCGGGAGTTGGGGGGCCAGCACATGAACTGGAACTCACCACTGTGTTCCTGGAACCACTTCGTCACATTCCTGGCCTTGTGATATGGCACATTATCTTGCTGAAGAATGTCACTGGTGTCGGTAAAAACGATCGTCATGAGGAGGGTTACGTAGTCTGCAACCAGTGTAAGATACTTCTTGACCGTCGCGATGCGTTGCCCGGGATCCTCTCGGCCCATGTTCCCCAGGACAGAATGGAGCCGCTCCCAGCTTGTCTCCGTCCCGCAGTACAGATGTCGAGGAGCTGTTCGCCTGGACGTCGACAAACTAATGCCCTACTATCAGCATGATGAAGAAAGTATCGGAATTCATCATACCATGCAACGCTCTGCCATTGCGCCAGCGTCCAGTGACGATGGTCACGTGACCATTTCAATAGTACATGCTGATGTCGGGAGTTGTTAACATTGGCACATGCTTGGGTAGTCGGTTGTGAAGGACCATCAGATGGTTCAAATGGCTCTGAGCACTATGGGACAACTTCTGGGGTCATCAGTCCCCTAGAATTTAGAACTACTTAAACCTAACTAACTTAAGGACATCACACACATCCATGCCCGAGGCAGGATTCGAACCTGCGACCGCACCGGTAGCGCGGTTCCGGACTGTAGTGGCTAGAACCACTCAGCCACTCCGGCCGGCGAAAGCCCATCGCTAGGACTGTTTGGTGCACTGTGCGTTCAGTCACACTTGTACTCTTGCCAGCATCAATGTCTGATCTTAGTTTCGCCACAGTTCGTCGCCTGTTCTGTTTTACTAGTCTGACGAGCCAACGACGTGACGTGTCTGTAAAGAAGACTGGCCGCCTAACATCACGACGTCGGGACTTTGTTCCACCTTGGTTTCATCACGTGTTGCAGACACTCACCACAGCACTCCTCGAACACTCGAAAAGTCGTGCAGTTTCCGAAATGGTCGTGCCGAGCCTCCGATACATTACAAAATACTGTCACAGATAGATCGCGCACTTTCCCCACGCGCTCACTGATACTACTCGTACATGCGTATGTCTGCCTAGGAGTCATTGCTCGCCGGGTGACGCTGCAATCGCCTGGACGGGTTTATGATGATAGTAGGTCGGTGGTCATAATGGTCTGGCTGATGAGTTTAATAGGACTATTGTTGTTCGTGTTATACGTATTTCTCCTACGGATCTGTACTGGTTGCCTCTTGTAAGATACGTAGCTATCTACGAGGACATTATGTCTGGTTCAACTGTATCCAGTTAGATCGTGAAATAATATCAGCCAGATGCGAAGACGCACAACTAGTTTGTAACGAATAATGCAAAGTTATGCACTTGTTGTAACATGGACATAGACGTAGTTCAGACACGGAGTTTTACGATCACGTACGGTCATTTGTAGGTAAAGCGAATGGTAGCCATTGGTAACAAAGAAACTAAAGGTTGTCCAAAAAAGACACCACAAACAAGACATGTGTAAGGCGTGCACTTATGTATTGCTCAAGAGCATGGCAACCATTTTAGATCAGAATAACCGAAGACAAGGAGCATATATTACCAATGACGTAGTGAATGCTCACAGATTTCTTTGACAGACTGGATGCTGTATGGTTCGTCTGTAAACTAAAGAACGATGCAGGCGAGTGCCAATCCTCTCTACCCAGTTACGTGCAATGGAGCACCTATAGGTTGTTCCGTAAAGGTCATATCGTTCTTTCCGCAGTGTTTAAGGTCATATCGTTCTTTCCGCAGTGTTTCTCTTAAATCAATGGCAATGCAGTGCTCGGACCCCGGCGTAAAATTTTTATTTTCTATCAAACGAGGCAACACTAGACGAAATATAGAAAGTAGTAAGTAATATAACTAAGAGAAGAAACGCACACCAACAGAATCTTACTACAGCACACCATACTGTACAGCTCAGCAAAATAGGCCCACTGAATTATAGTCATCCTGTAAAGCAGTTGAAGCGTTCTCTCGGTAAAGACGCTTCTTCGACCAGAACTGGTGCTCGCTCTTCCTTTTACACGCAGGCTGTAAGAGAGACATTACAACAAAACGGTCGTACAGGACTACTACAAATACTTGTTGTTGTTGTTGTTGTTGTGGTCTTCAGTCCTGAGACTGGTTTGATGCAGCTCTCCATGCTACTCTATCCTGTGCAAGCTTCTTCATCTCCCAGTTCTTACTGCTACCTACGTCCTTCTGAATCTGCTTAGTGTATTCATCTCTTGGTCTCCCTCTATGATTTTTACCCTCCACACTGCCCTCCAATGCTATATTTGTGATCCCTTGATGCCTCAGAACATATCCTACCAACCGATCCCTTCATCTAGTCAAGTTGTGCCACAAACTCCTCCTCTCCCCAATTCTATTCAATACCTCCTCATTAGTTATGTCATCTACCCATCTAATCTTCAGCATTCTTCTGTAGCACCACATTTCGAAAGCTTCTATTCTCTTCTTGTCCAAACCATTTATCGTCCATGTTTCACTTTCATACATTGCTACACTCCATACAAATACTTTCAGAAACGACTTCCTGACACTTAAATCTATACTCGATGTTAACAAATTTCTCTTCTTCAGAAACGCTTTTCTTGCCATTGCCAGTCTACATTTTATATCCTCTCTACTTCGACCATCATCAGTTATTTTGCTCCCCAAATAGCAAAACTCCTTTACTACATTAAGTGTCTCATTTCCTAATCTAATTCCCTCAGCATCACCCGACTTAATTCGACTACATTCCATTATCCTCGTTTTGCTTTTGTTGATGTTCGTCTTATATCCTCCTTCCAATACACTGTCCAATCCATTCAACTGCTCTTCCAAGTCCTTTGCTTACTCCGACAGAATTACAATATCATCAGCGAACCTCAAATCTCCATGGATTTTAATACCTACTCCTAAGTTTTCTTTTGTTTCCTTTACTGCTTGCTCAATATACAGAGTGAATAACATCGGGGAGAGGCTACAACCCTGTCTCACTCCGTTCCCAACTGCTGCTTCCCTTTCATGTCAAAAATTGGTTCAAATGGCGCTGAGCAGTATGGGACTTAATTTCTAAGGTCATCAGTTCACTAGAACTTAGAACTACTTAAACCTAACTAACCTAAGGACATCACACACATCCATGCCCGAGGCAGGATTCGAACCAGCGACCGTAGCGGTCGCGCGGTTCCAGACTGTAGCGCCTAGAACCGCTCGGCCACACCCCTTTCATGTCCTTCGACTCTTATAACTGCCATCTGGCTTCTGTACAAATTTTAAATAGCCTTTCGCTCCCTGTATTTTAGCCCTGCCACCTTCAGAATTTGAAACAGAGTATTCCAGTAAAGCTGCATGCCCTCGGGAAAAATTACGGCTGTGGTTTCCCCTTCCTTTCAGCCGTTCGCAGTACCAGCACAGCAAGGCTGTTTTGGTTAGTGTTACAAGGCCAGATCAATCATCCAGAGTGTTGCCCCTGCAACTACTGAAAACGCTTCTGCCCCTCTTCAGGAACCATACGTTTGTCTGGCCTCTCAACAGATACCCCTCCGTTGTGGTTGCACCTACGGTACGGCCATCTGTATCACTGAGGCACGCAAGCCTCCCCACCAACGGCAAGGTCCATGGTTCATTTGGATATTATACCGTTCAACACGACTGCTGTCGTTGTCATATTTCAATAACCGTATAACTGAAATGTTGAAATGCCTTGGAAGATACTGCAAAACGTCGTTGTTCTTTCGGAAACTTGCAAATAAAATTTCAAGAACGTTTCTTCGGGACAGAGATTACGAATATTGCCCAGACCTCCACAGATGTGTCCAGTATGGTGGAGGTACAATCAGACAAGTCGTTTCTTTCTAAAGTTTCATACCTGAATGGGCCGAGAAGAAACATAACACATGGTACAATACAAAAATTCCTCTGGCCATTCACTTCACACTTATTCGAACAACATAGATGCTGTATATGCACTGCAGCAGTAAGTGACACATGCCACAACAAGATCGAACAGGGAGGAGTGTATGGGAGATTGGGACGAGTGGTCCATATATGGATGGGTCGCCACTGGTGAGCGTGCAGCTCACAAATTAACCTGTTTCTGCCTTACTACATATATGGCTATTAGGACACATACGTGGCATTTTTCTCATCTTCAAAAGATGTATAAAATAATCATTTATCTCAAAGACACTGCTGAAACAAAGCTTACGCAGTCAATATACAGATATGGCAGATGGCTCCCATTTGTGGGACATTACACTACGTGAACAAAAATATCCGGACACCTGGCTGACAAGTTCGTGACGCCCTCCATCGGTAATGCTGGAATTTAGTATGGTGTTGGCCCACCCTTAGCTTTGATGACAGCTTACACTCTCGCAGGCATACGTGCAATCATGTGCTGGAAGGTTTCTTGGGGAATGGCAGCCCATTCTTCACGGGGTGCTGCAATGAGAAGAGGTCTGGATGTCAGTCGGTGATGCCTGGCATGAATTCGGCGTTCCAAAACATCGCAAAAGTCTTCTGCTGGATTGAGATTAGGACCCTGTGCACGCCAGTCCATTACATTGATGTTATTGTCGTGTAACTACTCCGCCACGAGCCGTGCGTTACGATCAGGTGCTCGATCGTGATGAAAGATGCAATCGCTATCCCCGAATTGCTCATCAACAGTGGGCAGCAGGAAGGTGCTTAAAACATCAATGTAGCCCTGTGCTGTGATAGTGCCACGCAAAACAGCAAGGGGTACAAGTCCACTCCATGAAAAACTCGACCGCACCATAACACCACCGCCTCCGAATTTTACTGTTGGCACTACACATGCTGGCAGATGAGGTTCACCAGGCGTTCGCCATACCCAAACCCTGACATCAGATCGCCACATTGTGTACCGTTATTCGTCACTAAACATGATGTGTTGGTAAATGTGCCAACACCTTGTAGACAGAGGAGGCCTAAATACACGCTATCTAACGCAGACGGGCGTGAATTCTGGAACAGGATAAGTAGTGAATTCTAATAAGAAAAGTATGCAGCTCCTCGAATACTTATCTTTATTCCATCCTTGTGGTACATCGCTCTTGATAATACAAATAAGACTATCTTCAGATACGGTTAATGGCGCCTTGCTAGGTCGTAGCCATGGACTTAGCTGAAGGCTATTCTAACTGTCTCTCGGCAAATGAGAGAAAGGCTTCGTCAGTGTAGTCGCTAGCAAAGTCGTCGTACAACTGGGGCTAGTGCTCTTCCGTATCTCGACACCTGCCTTGTGGTGGCGCTCGGTCTGCGATCACACAGTGGCGACACGCGGGTCCGACATGTACTAAATGGACCGCGGCCGATTTAAGCTACCACCTAGCAAGCGTGGTGTCTGGCGGTGACACCACATAACACAACGTTTTTCCACTGTTCAATTGTCCAATGTTTACGTTCCTTACACCGACGAGGCGTCGTTTGACATTTACCGGCTTGATGTGTGGCTTATGAGCAGCCGCTCGGCCTTGAATTCCGTTTCCTCTCCTCCCGTCTAACTATCTTAGAACTTGTAGTTGATTGTTATGCAGTTTGGAATTCCTGTGCGATCGTCTGGATAGATGTTAGCCTATTACACATTACGACCCTCTTCAACTTTTGGCGAGCTCTGTCAGTCGATAGACGAGGTCGGCCTGTACGCCTTTGTGGTGTACGTGTCCCTTCACATTTCCACTTCACTATCACATCGGAGATAGTGGACTTTGGGATGTTTAGGAGTGTGGAAATCTCACGTACAGAAGTATGACACAGGTGACATCCAATCACCTGACCGCGTTCGAAGTCCGTGAGTCCCGCGAAGCGGACGACTCTGCTCTCTCGTGATGCCTAATGACTACTGAGGTCGCTGATATGAAGTATCTGGCAGTAGGTGGCAGCAAAACGCACCTAATACGAAAAACGTATGTTTTTCGGGGTGTCGGGATACCCTTAGTCACATAGTGTATGTGTCCCTTAGGTGTTCCATGTTTGAATCAATTTACTGAATGATTTAGCTGTGTGCATGTGTGTATGTGCGCGCATTGGAGGGAGAGGAGGGGAGTTTCGATCAGTTTTCTGAGTAATTTGCTGTTATGTAATTTAATGCGTGAATTTCTCTTTGTTGCTGGTCTCAACAGCGGGTCCGATTCTGCGCACGCAAGCGAGTTTTGTGCAGTGGTAGAGTGCACATAAATTTACTTAGACCCGAACTGCGCAAATGGCGTGGTAGGGATACAGAGTGCAAATGCTGTGTGTATCCCTTCCGGATGGGCAGCACGGTATACTAGGAGTGGATCTTAGACCTACAGCTGAAGCCTTCACCCTAAAGCTTATATCACAGAAATTCTTTGTGTTTGATATTTTTAAAACTTAATGGCTGTCAAACGAAAGGTTACCAACACCCTTACAGGTAGTGTAGGAAATGAATGTGATTAAAATTATTGACATTGTAGCGTCCGCAGCTCGTGGTCGTGCGGTAGCGTTCTCGCTTCCAACGCCCGGGTTCCCGGGTTCGATTCCCGGCGGGGTCAGGGATATTCTCTGCCTCGTGATGACTGGGTGTTGTGTGATGTCCTTAGGTTAGTTAGGTTTAAGTAGTTCTAAGTTCTAGAAGACTGATGACCATAGATGTTAAGTCCCATAGTGCTCAGAGCCATTTGAACCATTAACATTGTAGCACGCAGTGAGAACGAAACAAACAAAATGACATTCATATACTGTCTCCCACCTCACTCGCGTAGACCCACAAAATCGTTCTATCTCTCATGCCTTAAGACAAAGGAGAATGGTGAAAGGCACTATATCTGGCATTAAAACAGAAGTAAAACTACAAAAGAGCTAAAAAGGAGCACAAGGAAAAGTGACAGGCTGACCACATACAAAAAGCATGGGTGCGCCAGTCAGCCTTTTAACACATTACGAATATCTCGATAAAATTTTGGGAAACAAGATGGACAAATCACAAAATCTTAGAACTCCCACCATGCTCGTTAGAACATTACTTAAGACAGAGGGCACATCCGTCTCTAAATCTGTCGCTGCCCTCGGAAAATAAAATCATTGTAGTTAAATGTGGCAAACAGTGATCTGTACGCCACAATAACCACACACTTGAAGGTTCTCTCACCGGGACAAGAAGCTATGTATGATAGGGCTGAGGCTTCCTCGAAGACAAGTAAGGAGAACCTCATCCCATGGTTCAAGTGATTCAAATGGCTCTGAGCACTATGGGACTTAACATCCATGGTCATCAGTCCCCTAGAACTACTTAAACCTAACTAACCTAAGGACATCACACAAGACCCAGTCATCACGAAGCGGAAAAAATCCCTGACCCCGCCGGGAATCGAACCCGGCAACCCGGGCGTGGGAAGCGAGAACGCTACCGCACGACCACGAACTGCGGACCCTCATCCTATGTGCGTGGCTGAAAGGAAGTACATCATGAACGCACTGTGGACTTTACCAGACGGAGCTTCTTGTCTGTCAGTTCTAATCACTATCTTTCTATCGACGCATGAGACCGGACGCAGTGTCGTAGAACACTGAAATGAGGATCACGACGCGTCTCCATGGCTGCTACATCTTCCCTTTTGTTCCCCACAGTACTCCGGAGGTATATGAATTTTGAGGACACGATCAGCGAAATCAACAATGCTACCACCGGGGTCTCTCTGTTTAAACCCATCTGTGACTATAGCAACATAGATGTGATCCTCATTTAAAATGTCTGAAAATGTAGTATTAAAACAGAAGCAAGAGTTTAGTCCCATGTGTAGGGCACTAAATCTTCAGTAACCAACGTCACAGTCTGTTAAAACCCCGTATTTGAGTATTTACGTGCGCCACACTAAGGGATTCCAGTACACACTTTGCATGGATCCCAAATGCCCTCGATGCCCGTGAACGATTGGTAAAGAGGCGTTCCTTAGCTGAACGAACTACGATAAGGTATGTTGGATAATCGGTAGAAGCGAGGAGCTGACGCAACTGATGATCCATGAGAAGCTGACGTCAGATGGTACGTGGCAGATCACGAGCCATAGCACAAACAATGCGTATGGTGTTTATCATGTAAGAGCCCATGGCCATTCTGATAGCCTCATGGTGTACTGCGTCACTGATCTACAGGTACAAATGTCTCGCTGACTCGTACACTGTGCACCTATAGCCCAGCCGCGATCAAACGGAAGCGTATAAAACTGAAGCTGACGCGCCCTGTCTGCTCCCCAAGACCGGTGACTAAGGCACTTTAGAATGTTCAGTGCCTCTAGAGCCCCCTACCATCAGGTGTGGTAAACGCCACGGTTCGGCGTAAGAAATTAGTCTGAAAAATCACACAGTGTTTTTAAAAGGGAGAGTAGTGTTCCACATATGCAATTTAAGTAAATTAAAAATGCGACGAGACCGATTAAAGTGAACACACACGCACTTCTCTACAAAAAATTTAAGACCAATCTTTGCAGCCCACTCCTCCAGCTCCTTTGCTGTTATTTGCAACTGACCCTTTTCTGTTGCATACTGAAAGAAAAACGGTAAACGAAAAAATCATCCACAAATAAGGAGCATTGTATGAGACTCCTTACTGTTAATGGCTATGAAAGAAAGAGTTACACTTCAAACAATGCGTTGAAGGTCACCACTCCCCAGCCCGAAATTATTGAACAACACGTCACCAACGCTGTACCGAACAAAGCGCTTTGATACGAAGGACAGAGTGAAGATTGGGGATGGCCGCAGAAGCCCCGTTGGTGGAGCTGGCCTAGAATACTGTATCGCCAAGTAGAGTCGTACGCCTCAGTGAAATCATATCATATATCTGTACAATGTTGTTTGCTTAGGAAAGCGTACTGAATAGCCGCCTCCAGCAGGACAGGTTGTCGACAGTGGATCGTCATCTCCCGAATCCACACTGAGAGCGACTTAGAGACTGCCTGGTCTCTAACGTACAGACCAAACGATGCCTAACCATTCGTTCCATGGACTTTCCAACACAGCTAGTTAAGGCATTGCTCCAGTAACTAATGGGAAAATTACTGTTGTATCCTCGTTTGAGAAGAGATATCAAAATTGTCTCCACCCACCAGTTGGGAAAGTGGACTATCTGCTGTAATGAATTAAAACGTGGTAAGAGGACTTCCTTTGACGCTGATATCTAGTTTCGCAGCAATTTGTGTCGGATTTGGTCGTGAGTGGGCGCAGTATTGGGAGAATCTTATGGTCTCTGAACTGGTGTACTTGAAGTCCAGCTCACCCATTCCACGGCACACGATATCGACAAAACACTGATCCTGGCTAGCAGTGGCAGTAGTTGAAAAAAGTCTTCCATTATCTGCGCAATGTCTCCAGATGTTCTTTGAAGACGCGTCCGATTCAACAAAGCTGCTACAGGTAACCAACTGCTTTTACTGCTTGATGGCTTCCCACATTCTAATAAAACAAGTGCGTAGGTTGACAGAGGCCAATAACGCATGTCACGACCATTCTGTGTTCTCCTTGATGATGCGTTGAGTCTTTGCCGTTGTTAAGCGAAAGGCTGCGAGGTTTTCCTCCGTCTAAGGACACTTTAAACCGTCGCAGAGCTGCACGCCGGATCTGGGTAACTGAACAGCACTCACCACCACTTCAAGTGGCCTCCTAGTGTAACAAGAGAACTACGGGATTGGCAAGTAGTTGTGTGGTGGAATCTTTGTGGTTCACCGACTTCTGGAAGCTGTCGTGGAGTTAAAACACAGTAACATTACTAAATAATGGGCAATTGGCTCTGTTGATAATCTATTGTGGGTGCGTTTACCCATGGATAGCTGCATCCAATACCTGAATGCAAAGTGAAAAGTGGCCATTGGAATGAGGGTGTCGATGACTTCGCACTGAAAAGAGTCGGCACGGGTTGGAGAGCAGAAGAGACGTCGACGGCTGAGAATGACCATGTAGCAGCACATAAATGAGTGGGAATGCCTGTCTTGATAATGCACTTCTCCAGGGACGCCAAGAGACTTTCCAAAACCCGACTCCTAGGGCAAGTAGAGTCCAGCTCCACAATACATGATGGGCAATGGAGTCACTAAGTATGAAAAATGGTCAGGGAGTTTATCTGTTGGAACTGCTTGACCCTCAGTGTCAATCGTATCTTCAGGAGGTACATATAAGCAGCAAACAGATATCCTCTGCACCCCCTTCAGGCCAGTAGATTGGGGGAGGCCAGAGGAGTGGAGCACTTTATTGACATACACAGCGATCCCTCCCTAGGTCCTTTCCACAAGCAGGTCACTCTTGTGATAGAAAAGCTCCGTAGTAAAAGGTATCTGGCGCTTTAAAATGTGTCTCCTGCAAACACAAACACAGAGAACGACTGTCTGAAAGCCTCCGTGCGCGCTCTAATCTCTCTAATTTTACATTCGTGATCTCCTCGGGAGGTATAAGTTGGGGGAAGCAATATATTCGATACCTCATCCAGAAACGCACCCTCTCGAAACCTGGCGAGCAAGCTACACCGCGATGCAGAGCGTCTCTCTTGCAGAGTCTGCCACTTGAGTTTATTAAACATCTCCGTAACGCTATCACGGTTACCAAATAACCCTGTGACGAAACGCGCCGCTCTTCTTCGGATCTTCTCTATCTCCTCCGTCAAACCGATCTGGTACGGATCCCACACTGATGAGCAATACTCAAGTATAGGTCGAACGAGTGTTTTGTAAGCCACCTCCTTTGATGATGGACTACATTTTCTAAGCACTCTCCCAATGAATCTCAACCTGGTACCCGCCTTACCAAGAATTAATTTTATATGATCATTCCACTTCAAATCGTTCCGCACGCATACTCCCAGATATTTTACAGAAGTAACTGCTACCAGTGTTTGTTCCGCTATCATATAATCATACAATAAAGGATCCTTCTTTCTATGTATTTGCAATACATTACATTTGTCTATGTTAAGGGTCAGTTGCCACTCCCTGCACCAAGTGCCTATCCCCTGCAGATCTTCCTGCATTTCGCTACAATTTTCTAATGCTGCAACTTCTCTGTATACTACAGCATCATCCGCGAAAAGCCGCATGGAACTTCCGACACCGACCACTGTCAGTGGTTGACGCTTTAATATTTTGCTCTGTTTAGGCTTCAGAGCCATAACCGTGGCTGTGGTAGTGACAGCACTGGATGGTGGATCAGACTTAACCCTTGGAGGGGCAGGGAGCTCCGCAAAGGCTGCGCCCACGCTTTTTTCTGATGTTCTCGTGGGAGCCATGAGCTTCAAAATAATTGCAACAACACAAGCGCACTGACAAATACACGTGCTCGTGCTCTGTTTGTGTAGCGTCATTGGCTTTCTGGACTTGCTGTTTAAGAACTGGAGCAAAGGAGGCAGCGAATAAGGAACTGGCATTTAAAACGGCGCACTGGGTCGATAAAATAAGGTCACACATCTCTACGAAGTTAACCTGCCTTAACATGATCTGGAAGTGTCTAGACCGAATTCACTACACCATCATCCACACTTTCATCATGTTTTGCACATAAACAATTCCTTGCTGGGACCACTCTGCTTTCAGCTCCTCTCTGCGAATGTCAACCAGATCCCTGCGAGGCACATTACGTTGCTGTGATTCAGGGTGTTGTGCTGTACAGTTTCTATTGCATACTCCCCGAGGAACTGAGTTTTCTGGATGTTCTTCATTTGTTTGGAACTAGAAGTTTCTACCAACTTATTCGCGTTTTGCAAGTGCTTGACAGATTTTAAAGTTCCAGCAACGCCCTCTATAGCTTTTGGATTTAGAAAGATGAAACTTCCTCAAAGCTGATCTCTTTTCGTTTAACTATGAGAAACACATCCTGATCACTTTCATGTGTTCTGTTTTAGGAGACCAAAACACTCTGTGTAATCCTCAAGACTGGAGGACTGCCTACATGAGATTTCTTGTTTGATTGGGTGTCGGTTGCCACCCATTCCCCTGGGAGAAGAAGGAGAGAATTTCGAGGGTTCCATCTCGGCCCCACGAGGAGCTAGAGAAATGAAGTGAACCTAGAGAGCACAGTGTGCCTGGGAAAGCCTTATACTGAGGTGAGTCATGTTCCCAAGGGGTTGTCCGCTAGCGACTGTTCGACCTCAACTGCCACTCATCTTATCGGCCCACAGCCCACCATGGGACCGAAAGTTTATTTATGGGGGTTCTTACCACTTTCACAATCCAGCTGGTGAAACCAAGATCCCTGTTCCCATTGACACCCAGGATTCCACCGTCGTGCGACACAGGGGTCAGTGAAGCAAACATAGAGCTTACAGTGACAGAGGAACAGCTGCACTTATCACTCTCCAGCTCAGGACCACCGGGGTTTGCAAGCCTGTACACAATAAACGAACGCTGAGACCCTGAGGCCTCGGAACTTCTAAGCTGCTACTAGCTAGCCAGTAAACGATCGTATTAACAAGTTATGACAATATGACCAATAATTCGACAAATAAACAGTTTATTATTAAAACATAATATTTTATAGGACAGTGGTGAAATTGCAACAGAACAAGCAATTTATTTTAGCCTGACTTGTAAACTTCAGCTTCTTTCTCTTGTTGCCGTATTAATATTTGCTTCTCTTGTCAACACACAGTAGGGTTTATAGAATTTTATCTCAGTGACATGGTAACGCAGTTTCAAATGCAACAGAATCCTTATACAGTCATCACTAAACAAACAGTCTGCATACACATTTGGTAGTCAGTACGCTAGGTAGACATCTTATTCTCAAAATTAGAGTCATATAGACGTCGTCCCAAGTTTAAGGAAAATTTTAAGTACACTAGATCCATTTCGTGAACAGCAATGAATGACCTAACATGCATTGAACATAAACTCATAAAACCCTGTTTTCGTTGCAAGCTTTTCGAATTTCGGTCCGTGCCTTACTTTCACAATATTTACCACCAATTATTAAATGATGGTCAGTTTATCTTGTAACTGACGAATGAGGCTACGTTACGCAGGAAAATCAAACCCTTTTACCAAAAAGTTTCCTTATAAATGCTCGAGAAACTTTGCTGAATAGATACCATGTGTCCATCATTATTCTTGCAGTGCCAAATAAGTGAGCAGAGAATATTTCGTTCTTAATGTAGGAAGTACACAGCTTAGTAGACGATAGCGAACTGAACTGGTCACCCCTTCGGAAAAATCAATACTCTCAGTCCTGTGAACGTGAATGCATCTCTCCACAGGGGCTAAGTCTCGTCCAACCTCTACACATGAGGTGAGTCGCTGTGTGCATGCATGTCTAGCAGCCACACTGGTGTGGTATTTTTATTGAGTAGTTTAATTTATTTCACTGTGGGGCTGTATGTATGGCAGTGGAACACGGTCATTAAAAATCGTTTGAAATTATCTTTATGGGCTTTTGTGGAGTTGTTTTTACGTTTTTGATTAGTAGTGTGCTAATCTGCGACTCTTACACAGTGCAGGATCGTACCAAAGATTTTTTCAGATTGCTCCCTATCTAATGCACACATGAGGAGCAAGATTAGAGTGATTAGAGGAGCTTACACACCCCATATGAACGCAAACCCCTAAGCAATTCACCATAACATTAGTCAAATTAAAGGTCTGTGCAGTTCCAACAATTTCTGTCTTAAAAGCCCAGAAACCATATTTTATTGTTTGTTTGGACTGACCTAGCATACAAAAGTCATTTGTGTAAAGGACAGACAATTTGAATGTATACCTACTCAAATATACATTCAAATTGAATGTATACCTACGGCTGAAGGCAAGGGAAAACGGCTGAAAGCAAGGGGAAACTACAGCCGTAATTTTTCCCAAGGGCATACAGCTTTACTGTATGATTAAATGATGATGGCGTCCTCATGGGTAAAATATTTCAGGGGTAAAACAGTCCCCCATTCGGATCTCAGGGCGGGGACTACTCAAGAGGACGTCATCAGGAGAAAGAAAGCTGGCGTTCTACGGATCGGAGCATGGAATGTCAAATCCCTTAATTGGGCAGGTAGGTTAGAAATTTAAGAAAGGGAAATGGACAGGTAGAAGTTAGATATAGTGGGAATTAGTGAAATTCGGCCGGCCGCGGTGGTCTAGCGGTTCAGGCGCTCAGTCCGGAACCGCGCGACTGCTACGGTCGCAGGTTCGAATCCTGCCTCGGGCATGGATGTGTGTGATGTCCTTAGGTTAGTTAGGTTTAAGTAGTTCTAAGTTCTAGGGGACTGATGACCACAGATGTTAAGTCCCATAGTGCTCAGAGCCATTTGAACCATTTTTTGAAATTCGGTGGCAGGAGGAACAAGACTTTTGGTCAGGTGAATACAGGGTTATAAATACAAAATCAAATAGGGGTAATGCTGGAGTAGGTTTAATAATGAATAAAAAAATAGGAGTGCGGGTAAGCTACTATAAACAGCATAGTGAACGCATTATTGTGGCCAAGATAGACAAGAAGTCCACGCCTACTACAGTAGTACAAGTTTATATGCCAACCAGCTCCGTAGACAATGAAGAAATTGATGAAATGTATGATGAGATAAAAGAAATTATTCAGATAGTGAAGGGAGATGAAAATTTAATAGTAATGGGTGACAGGAACTCGATTGTAGGAGTAGGGAGAGAAGGAAACGTAGTAGGTGAATATCGATTGGAGCTAAGAAATGAAAGAGGAAGCCATCTGGTAGCATTTTGCACAGAGCATAAATTAATTATAGCTAACACTTGGTTCAAGAATCATGAAAGAAGGTTGTATACATGAAAGAACCCTAGAGATACTAGAAGGTTTCAGATAGATTATGTAATGGTAAGACATAGATCTAGGAACCAGGTTTTAAAATGTAAGACATTTCCAGGGGCAGATGTTGACTCTGACCACAAACTATTGGTTATGATCTGCAGATTAAAACTGAAGATACTGCAGAAAGGTGGGAATTTAAAATGGGACCTGGATAGATTGAGAGAACCAGAGGTTGTACGGAGTTTCCAGGAGAACATAAGAGAACAATTAGCAGGAATGGGGGAAAGAAATACAGTAGAAGAAGAATGAGTAACTTTGACGGATGAAATAGTGAAGGCAGCAGAGGATCAAGTAGGTAAAAAGACGAGGGCTAATAAAAATTTTTGGGTAACAGAAGAGATAATGAATTTAATTGATGAAAGAAGAAAATATAAAAATGCAGTAAATGAAGCAGGCAAAAAGGAATACAAACGTCTCAAGAATGAGATCGACAGAAAGTGCAAAATGGCTAAGCAGGGATGGCTAGAGGACAAATGCAAGGATGTAGAGGCTTACCTCACTAGGGGTAAGATAGATACTGCCTACAGGAAAATTAAGGAGACCTTTGGAGAAAAGAGAACCACTTGTACGAATATCAAGAGCTCAGATGGAAACCCAGTTCTAAGCAAAGAAGGGAAAGCAGAAAGGTAGGACTATATACAGGGTCTATACAAGGGCCATGTACTTGAGGACAATATTATGGAAATGGGATAGGATGTAGATGAAGATGAAATGGGAGATATGATACTGCGTGAAGAGTTTGACAGAGCACTGAAAAACCTGAGTCGAAATAAGGCCCCGGTAGTAGACAACATTCCATTAGAACTACTGACAGCCTTGAGAGAGCCAGTCCTCACAAAACTCCACCATCTGGTGAGCACGCTGTATGAGACAGGCGAAATCCCCTCAGACTTCAAGAAGAAAATAATAATTCCATTCCCAAAGAAAGCAGGTGTTGACAGATGTGAAAATTACCGAACTATCAGTTTAATACGTCACAGATGCAAAATACTAACGCGAATTCCTTACAGACGAATGGAAAAACTGGTAGAAGCCGACCTCGGGGAAGATCAGTTTGGATTCCGTAGAAATGTTGGAACACTTGGGGCAGTACTGACCCTACGAAGTATCTTTGAAAACAGATTAAGGAAAGGCAAATGTACATTTTTAGCATCTGTAGACTTAGAGAAAGTTTTTGACAATGTTGACTGGAATACTCTCTTTCAAATTCTGAAGGTTGCAGCGGTAAAATACAGGGAGCGAAAGGCTATTTACAATTTTTCGGAAACCTGATAGGAGTTATTAGAGTCGAGGGACATGAAAGGAAAGCAGTGGTTGGGAAGGGAGTGAGACAGGGTTATAGCCTCTCCCCGAAGCTATGCAATCTGTATATTGAACAAGCAGTAAAGGAAACAAGAGAAAAATTCGGAGTAGGTATTAAAATCCATGGAGAAGAAATAAAAACTTTGAGGTTCGCCGATGACATTGTAAGTCTGTCAGAGATAGCGAAGCACTTAGAAGAGCAGTTGAATGGGATGGATAATGTTTTGAAAGGAGGATATAAAATGAACATCAACAAAAGCAAAACGAGGATAATGGAATATAGTCGAATTAAGACAGGTGATGCTGAGGCAATTAGATTAGAAAATGAGACGCTTCAAGCAGTAAAGGAGTTTTGCTATTTGGGGAGCAAAATAACTGATGATTGTCGAAGTAGAGAGGATATAAAATGTAGACTGGCTATGGCAAGGAAAGAGTCTCTGAAGAAGAAAAATATTTTAACACTAAGTATAGATTTAAGGGTCATGACGTTGTTTCTGAAAGTATTTGTATGGAGTGTGGCCAAGTATGGAAGTGAAACATGGACGATAAATAGTTTGGGCAATAAGAGATTAGAAGCTTTCGAAATGTGGTGCTACAGAAGAATGCTGAAGATAAGATGGGTAGATCATATAACTAATGAGGAGGTATTGAATAGAATTGGGGAGAAGAGGAGTTTGTGGCACAACTTGGCTAGAAGAAGGGTTCGGTTGGTAGGACATATTCTGAGGCATCAAGGGATCACCAATTTAGTATTGGAGGGTAGCGTGGAGGGTAAAAGTCGTAGAGGGAGACCAAGAGATGAATACACTAAGCAGATTCAGAAGGATGTAGGTTGCAGCAGGTACTGGGAGATGAAGAAGCTTGCACAGGATGGAGTAACATGAGGAGCTGCGTCAAACCAGGCTCAGGACTGAAGACCACAACAACACCCTACTCAAACGAGAAAAATGCTTTTAAATATTTCACTGGATCTATCTCAAAATCCCGTGATGAAGGTGTTTGCACTGGTTCGAGAATAAATGGATTCATTAAGAACTAGTCACCATTAAGGAATATGCATGCAACTGTGACAGAGAACTAAATAAATATCAAACTAAATGTCTGTGTGTATCTACGACAAGGACAGAATATGACCATTCAGAAAATAAGTAATGGGGTAACATTGCTCATCATTATCATCAACATCATTAGAAAATTCACTGTACATACAGAATAAAGGCTTACTCCAGTTTATTCCATGTACTCAACCCTTGAGTTAGATGTGTGTGTGTCTCTATCCCGTATATTTTCTAATTTCATCACCAATCTTTCATTATGTCATCTTCTCAATCTTTTCTTACCTCTATAAATCCAGCAAAGAAATCTTTATTCCAGCCATCATCCATTAAGCTCATTACACGTCTAATTCTCCTCCATTTCATTTCCGTTATAGATATAATTCCGTCTTCCACTCAGTATGTCCATTTTACTATCTTTTGTAATAGTTCCTGAAATGATTCTTTCGTTTTCTGAATGGGCTTCTCTTAAACATTTGATAGTGTTTCATATCAAAAGTTTATTTCTCAGTGTCATATGTAAAACTTAGTCATAGGTACTGAAAAAGTTCCAGGCCACACTTACAGTTATGATAATTTTTTTCCTTCTGCATCGAGCCATTGTCTACTGCCCCAAAATATATAGCCTCATCCATTGCTTCTACGACCTTTTTCTTTTTAATGTTGCTTTACATAAGTGATTTAAGGGCTGTTTTCACACTTGCCTTGCTCTATCACAGTATTCGAATTGTTATTGAAATTTATCTGTAAATGATGTTTAAAAATAAAATTTATTACTGCATATAAGATGTTGAGATATGTTCTGTTAACAAGCGTTTCTTTTTCAGTTTTCCAGTTTAAGGATCAGATATCTTCATCTTGGAGTACTAAGGATAGTATTGGTGATCTAAAATCTCCATACCCTCATCGCTTTCAGTTCTAAACTTGTCTCTGTCTTGATGAAGTCTAGTGGAGACTACCATTGATGTATACGTCCTTTAGCACAATAAAATTGATAGACTCAGTTATTTCTCAAAATTTCTAATAGAGTCTCCGTTAAACACGAGGCAACTGATTTTTCAGGAAACTACTCGTTCTGTTTACCGATTGAAATTTAAAGTTACTTCCATGTTTCAAATCGTTACCAAACCATACCAGACGTCGGGTATATCTAGAGACAGATGAGGCTAATGCGAAAATTTTTGAACCTAACATTAAATGGCGTTTATTTCACCAAAATATTTTTCTTTTTATGCTGGTACAGTGTAATTAATAAGTCTTTGTTTTTCATGGAAAGATTCAGTACAGTTTGCTGTCGTAATATTACGCTGACATAATAGACATATGTTCTAAGTGATTCAAGTTTCATTTAGTACAAGAAGGATTACTATCACATCTCATTCATTAAAACGTGTTTATGAATATTTTTAGCCTGTTAAAAAGTTGGAAACTGCCAAGTTGTTGACACAACACCCATGCGCCATCAATGTGCTCTAATTACAGGGCACATTCTGAGCCACTGCACGTCAGGATGGGTGAAAGAAATGGTGAGGGAAAGGGCAGATTTACGCTGGTGCGTACAGTCAAGCAGTGGTAGTACCAACCGGTGTTTATTCAAGCAACCATGCACAGTACTTCGTCCGTCCACATGGCAGCACTGTATGTTTGCAAAAGTAACCAACTACAGAATGAATTGTACACCAACCCAGCAGTCACGTCCGTAATCCCGGGTCGCGGGTGGGATCCACCGCTACGCTGAGCTACCCACCAGTAGATGATACCCTGCGTGCTGCTAGCTGTGAAGACCGAAAGCGGCCGCATCAGGTCCTCTCGAGTTTTGCAGGCTACGCAACCCCGCTCTACTCACGGTCTCCATGTCACAAGTTGAGTGCACTAGGCGATATCATAATCTGTTACCAAGCAACAGTGCCCCACCCTCCGCTCTCCTCTCCCCAGGGACTGCCCAGAATGATTGTCGAAGACGTCTGGATGGCTAGGAGGCCATAACGACGCGCCTCCCCATAAAGATAGTAAACAACCTGCAGTCCGTCAGCCAACACACCAGCGTCCCGCATTGATGAAATTTACAAAGTCTTGCGGCCTCTGAGTCGCAGCCTCGCTGGAGTCAATCAGCTGTAGGTAGCCACACCATCTTCATCACTGAGGACGGACAGGATTTCTCAGAAACCCAACCCCATCATTCTGACCAGTTGAATACACATACACAATAGTGGCACGACTGAATGCTTTGAACCCATAAGGTCGATTATTCATACCCACATACACTATGTGACCCAAAGTATCCGGACACCGGCCTCAAAATGACTTGCAAGTTCGTGGAACCCTCTATCGGTAATGCTGGAATTCAATATAGTGTTGGCCCACCCTTAGCCTTGATGACAGCTTCCTCTCTCGCAGACGTACGTTCAATAAGGTGCTGGAAGGTTTCTTGGGGAATGGCTGTCTATTCTTCACGAAATGCAGCACTGAGGAGAGGTATCGACGTCGGTCGGTGAGACCTGGCACGAAGTCGGCCTTCCAGAATATCCCAACGGTGTTCATAGGATTCAGGTTAGGACACAGTGCAGGTCAGTCCATTACAGAGATGTTATTATCGTGTAACCCCTCCGCTACAGACCGTGCATTATGAACAGGTGCTCGATCGTGTTGAAAGATGCAATCACCATCCCCGAATTCTCTTCAGCAGTGGGAAGGAAGAAGGTGCTTAAAACATCAATGTACGCCTGTGCTGTGATAGTGCCACGCAAAACAACAAGGGGTACAAGCCCACTCCATGAAAAACACGACCGCACCATAACACCACCGCCTCCGAATTTTACTGTTGGCACTACACATGCTGACAGATGAAGTTCACCGGACGTTCGCCATACCCACACCATGTCATCGGATCGCCGCATTGTGTACCGTGATTCGTCACCCCACACAACGTTTATGCTCAGTTCAATCGTCCAATGTTTACGCTCCTTACACCAAGGGAGGCGTCTTTTGGCATTTACCGGCATGATGCGAGGCTTATGAGCAGCCGCTCGACCATGAAATCCAAGTTATCTCATCTCTTGCCTAACTGACATAGTACTTGCAGTGGATCCGAATGCCGTTTGGAATTCCTGTGTGATGGACTGGGTAGATGTCTGCCTATTACATATTACGACCGTCTTTAACTGTCAGCGGTCTCTGTCCGTCAACAGACGAGGTCGGCCTGTACGCTTTTGTGGTGTACGTGTCCCTTCACGTTTCCACTTCACTATCACATCCGAAACAATGGACCTATGGATGTTTAGGAGTGTGGAAATCTCGCATACAGCCGTATGACACAGTGACACCCAATCGCCCAACCCCGTTCGAAGTCCGTCAGTTCCGCAGAGCGCCCCATTCTTCTCTCTCACGATGTCTAATGACTACTGAGGTCGCTGATATGGAATACCTGGCAGTAGCTGGCCACACAATGCACCTAATACGATAAACGCGTATTTGGTGAGGTGTCAGATACTTACGATCACATAGTGTAGATCCGTTGCTGATGTAGTCCTGCTTTAAGTGGACAAGTAACTTTGCATCCTATTACTTGTCTGGTCACCTTTGCCTAACTTGCTCAGCGTCATGCATAGGTTGCCAAGCAAAGCTGAATTAGCAACAAGTGAATTTCTCAGTCATGCCGTGTTAGATGTTACATGCACTTAGCCATTGGCTAGTGTTGCCAACTATCGTCTTCCCGGAGTGTTTTGTCGTAGTGTCAGCTATACTGCATAGTGGCTTACCTGAGCAGTGCATCAGCCAGGCTGGCAGCAGTAGAAATAGAAGGGGGCGCAGATTTGCTATCACATATTCAATAAAACAATTGAAAGTCTAACCTGCATTCTAATGTCTTTACGAAGTCCGATTAATGTTGTTGTCATCATGCAGATCACTTCATTGCACTAAAATATTACATTGACCTGATTTTGTCTTACCAAGCTTCAGGCTTATGAACGACAGTATCTGTCTCTTAATCGTCTATGTGCATGGTAAGGACTATATACCACACAATGACTTATGGTCTGCACTTGGGGAAATACATCATTTAATGATGAAACGTGTTTTTTCAGAATTATTCTATAGTATGAACATTAGGAATTCTCTTGCAGCCAACTGTGTAATCCTGACTATCTCGTTTAGAAGCTTCATACCCTCCTACCAAATGTAATTAACTCCAAAAGGTAGCCAACATTATACCGTCTACCAAATATATGTTTACTGGATTTCACAAAGTTATTTTCCAATATGGACAGTTGTAATGCTCACTAGATGAGGTAAAGTGATATACAACACTCACGTTACTCCATGTTGCAAACAACGTATACATCGGTTGCTAGTTGTGAGAAATTAATCAGCGGGTAAAAGGAGTTGGCCACCAATAATCCCTGTAGAGTTCTCGTAATCTGCACATTATTTGTAGATGAAGGTAAACATTTTGTGTTTGTTGGCTTGTTTCTTCAACTGAAGAAATCTCTAAATGCAAAACATTTTCAGTCATACGAAATGGTTATCGTGCCTGTAATTTAAATCGCATCCACAGTCGCAGTTCACCTTTCTAGTCTAGTCTAGTTGACGAATAGAGAACAAAAGCAGTGACCTAAAGTGGATGTACACATATCGAAAGGTAAGCACACTTTGGCTTCTTTCTCTGCCAAGCTGAAAAATTTTTATATTAGCCAGAGAGAACACAGAAGTTTATTCAAATAGTAGTTTTTAGTGTGTGTTATTTGGCCCTACATATCACATGCTGAACATTTTTCTACTAGATATTTACGCTGAAAGTAGCTGTAAGTTTCGTGACACAGAGAAATTTTCTCTGTGGTAGGTGCTAATGCATTTGCCTTCCTATTAACTTACAAAACATGGCAAACAAGACAGGATAATTGTCTCAGTGCAGGCTACTTATTCTTTAACTCAATATTCGTGGTTTGTGCTGGATTGGTGTCTGAAAATACAACAGTGATACATGTAAATTTAAAAATTTGGTTTAAGGTGGTGACAAACAGCAGTTTTAACAGAAACGTGTAACAAAAATATCCAGAAACTGATAATTAACGATGGGCAGTAACTCCGACACAGTCCCAACTCGACAGTTGGGGACAAGACAGCACTGCAGGTTCAGTTTGAAACACAGCAGTTGATTGCTTAATTCGTGGGGACAACATGTATTCCTACGCTTAACGTCAGAAGTAGCATCTTTAGTCACAACATTCGAGTGAAAATTGGTGTGAACATTTTCTTCTGTATGTGAATTCTCTTCACATTCACTAATTTCTCCTGCAATGAAACTCTTAAGGCCTATAGTTTTGTGTAGCTCTAGTACAAGTCTTGTTAGATGCATGGGTTTCGAATTGATAAGAATTTTATACTCAAACAAACATCTTGCAAGCGTCATTCGTCATATTATACAATGACATACGAACAGTGAGGACAAAATAAGAGTCATAGAAACAATTTCTCACGAAGTCGAAAAGATTTAATTATTCTTGCATCTTTCCATAACATGTTAATGTGTTTTGGAGTCCAGCAGCTTAAGAGAAGTTTTCGTTTTAGACAGATCACTTCTTGTGGTGCCTCTGAGGCTACATACCTCATTTTTAATCCTCTTGGTGCCTATGGGTTGACCTGCAAGAAAAATCATTTGATTCTGCGTGATGGCCAATTCACTTATTTAGATTACTACCCTGAGTGGTTATGAATCCATCACTGGCAAAGACAATGTCAGTAAGTAAACTGAGTCGTAGGAGCGCTCACAAACATTAAAGATATACAGAAGTAAGAAACTATCATAGTTATCTTCCTTCAACATTTACTCATTCCTTAAACCCGGAAAACTGAGACACCTCGCACAAACCCTAAGGAAATATAAAATCATTACAACAGAGTTACAAGGTAACAGTTAGACAGAAAAGAAACCTGGTAGACAGAAGCATATAGAATTCTGGAGGGAAAGCGAGGCCAGAGACTAATGAATAATGTGACTCACCTAGGCACAGGTTTTATAGTCAATAAACAAATTCTGGGAACGTTCAATGAATCAACTCCAAGAACAGTAGGCTCTGTAGACTTACCTTCAGGAGAGGAAATAAGATACACACTGTGGTGAATGCACATTTCCTCCCAAGTAAGCCTAACAGAACAAATTCAGAGAATGCAGAATAATTCTGGGAATACCTCGGTTAGACACTGTCCCAGATTCCAGCCAAAGCAGTTACAGCACTTAGTGTTCAACCTTAGCAAAGAAAGAAATTTCAGGAAGCTAACGCGGTAATATCCAGCACAAAACACAACTTATCGGAACAGAAAAATCTAAACTGGATATCTGCCAGTGCTTCGCTCTGAAATTTGCAGATCGATCATTGCAGCAATAGCGACATATCTGGAAAAGAAAATTCAAAATATTGAATTCGGCGGAAGTGCAGACTTTGTTTGACGTCAGTTTCTTTCCAAAATTAAGGACAAAATTCTACCAAGAACCCAGAAAAATATGAATGGTAAGCCTATCTTGAAGTCTGATGGAGAGAAACTTAGAGAGAGAATAACTATCAAGAATGTAAACAGTCAAAATGTTCGCTGTTTGTCAGTGTGACGAAAACAGTTCGCTTGGAAGAAACGAGAAAACAAGTATGCATTTTCATCCGGAAAGGAAATTCCTTGAGGGTCGTAAGACACAGAGCGGATAAGGCCAAATTTTGAAGGCGCAAGTTTAGGTGAATAAGGTGGGTGTGGAGTGACTTCCCAGCGCAACACCTACACAGCGTTTTTCGTCAGTCTTGCAGAACGCTGGCGGGCGTTATCGTGGAGCGGTATCACTTCACTTAGTCTTCTCGGTCGTTGTTCTTGGAATTCGTCTGCTAGACGTCTCAGTTGTTGACAATAAATGTCAGCCGTGATGGTCACACCTCGGGTAATCAATTCGTAGTAAACGACACCGCCGTTTTTTCATTAGGTGCATAACATTATATTACACGAACGCAGGCAGGTCTTTCTGCGGGGACTTTCTGCTTGCGTTCACCTGAACCACTCATTTATTTTCACTATTTTAGAATAAAGACACCATTTCTCGTCACCATTAACCATAGAGAATAGAAATGGGCGGTGTTACGCACGACTCATTTGATGACGAGCAAGCAGCGATGCTTATATAATTATCGATTGATTTTTGTGGTTTTGACTCAGAGCATTTGGTACGCAAATACCCGATTTAGAACCTTTCCCGTGGCAGGTAAATGTCCCACGATTGTGTATTGATCACAGCTTATCACATTTTGCAGTGGTGTGGATCTTTGTGGATTAATACGTTTAAAGATCCACACGAAATCCTGAAGATTTTCCTGAACGTGGAGCGTCGCTTATGTCAAAATGATACTCCTTGAAACCTGAAAAACTTTTTCTTGCCGTGCTCAGTCCAGTGCCATTAGCCTCATACACAGAGCGTATGTTTCTGGCTGCCTCCGCTGCTGACACCCTTCTGCTAAACTTAAAAAGAAGAATACGCCGGAAATATTCCGATTTTTCCGCTTGGTACTCCAATTTCTAGCAACCGCACCTTCTCTCACTAGCTCTAAACAACAAAATGACACAATGTAAACTCAAATAGCAACAGTGAACTAAAAATTAAAAAATAGATAATAAGTACAAATAAACTATGCATAACAAATAATCACTTATGTGAAATCATATGTTGACGTACACTTATATATATAGAGCCTTTTCAGTAACCTTTGCAAACACTAAAGGCATAGAAACAGTTATATAATTACTACATTTTCTCTTTCTCCGTTTTTATTATGTGGCAATACTAATGAGTTCTTTATTCGTCCAGGAAACCGACCATTCTAAAGGGAAAATTACAAATCTCACTAACTACTGGGCTAACAAATGCTGCTTTGGTATCCTGCTGGATACGAGATAGTATCTACGAGAGTGCTTTTCACACATTCACTTATTGAGTCGGTCACCCTCTTGTCTGTGTCACAGAGGTGCATTTCAGATACTGAAGTGCTGTTTTGTAAGAGACTCATACAATTTTCTACACAAACTGTGTTTTATTTAATTCGTCATATATTCAGAAAATGATTGTTAAACATACATCTGACTCATCGGTAACAAAAACATGGTAACTACGTACTGGTTCTATACCTCACACCTTGTGCTACTGGCGAGACACTTCCTCAAGACTGACCACATGGTTTTAAATTTACTCTAAGAATCATCTCTTTCTATTTGAAAATAACAGGCTTTTTGCCTTCCTTATATAATTTGAAGCAC
Source organism: Schistocerca serialis cubense (assembly GCF_023864345.2). Lineage (NCBI taxonomy): Eukaryota > Metazoa > Arthropoda > Insecta > Orthoptera > Acrididae > Schistocerca > Schistocerca serialis. The sequence goes on from NC_064641.1 coordinate 424,877,730, forward strand.
CGTACCTACTACTTGTAATGAACTACTATAGATCGAGCATTACTATCCCTGACGTTTTGATATAATCGAAGTCGAAGTTGTCGAAGTTGGGGTTGGGTTGGGGTTGTTTGGGGAAGGAGACCAGACAGCGAGGTCATCGGTCTCATGGGTTTAGGGAAGGATTGGGAAGGAAGTCGGCCGTGCCCTTTCAAAGGAACCATCCCTGCATTTGCCTGGAATGATTTAGGGAAATCACGGAAAACCTAAATCAGGATGGCCGGACGCGGGATTGAACCCACGTTTGATATAATCTCTACGTTATTATCCATGATAACCTTATTCCATCAGCTGTTCAGATTTTCTGTTAGGCCCATCCCCTGTTTTAAACGTCCTACAGGAAATCAATAGTTGAGGATTCTGAGAAACGTGTGAGGAACACGTTATATTTATCTTCTATGTTATCTGCACTTCTCCATTGGATCGCTCACCCCCAAGGAAAATACTTTCCATAAATCCCACACCACTACCAAATACGCAAGAACCTACAACAAAGCCCACACTTCGTAATTATGGTAAAACGATTTTGTGAACTTACTAAAGTGACTTCAAATTTTACTCTCTGGAAAGGATGACTATTACTATTGACACAACTACTATACCACAATTACTTCTGCCACAGATACTTTACACGACTACTTATTTATTCCAAAGAATAGTTTCAGGCGTCCAATGGTACACTCAGCGAAAATTCAAAAGTACACAGTGAGCGAACATTTCCGATAGCTTCTTCTATCCCCCATTTAACAAGAAACACAATAAATACCTGTCGGATACTACTAATATTAAAAACTCATTACTGGTCACAAACAAAATTTAACAGTACCTGCTTTCAGATCTGCTCCAACAACTAACTTCTGGCCACGAAATGTAAACACAGCTGAGAGACTTCGATGCACGATGACCCGGTAAACACACACAAATATAACAGAGCGCTAGAAGCAATATTAGTACAACAGAGCCGTAGATGTATTTTATATGCCCCAACACATTTCTTTCAGAGCAAATATTACCACAAACAATTACAAAAAAATTATTTGAAATCTAAAACTATTTAAAAACTGAAAAATAATGTATAGCGGTCCGCCACTTGTGACGTCACACTAAACATCATATGACTAATTACAGCACAGCTCTTAAAGGGATGAAATCAGAAGGGGAGAAAATTCAGAAGGTACACTGATTCAAATAGATAGATGGATAGAAACACACCTGGCGGAAAAATACCCAATGGTATCACGAAGAAATAAAATGAAATTAGCAAATGAACGTCTACAACAAGAAGAATCTCACTATCTGTGTAAAATTCGGAAAGTAAGAGACAATTACCCGCCCGGAAGCCATACATGCAGCTGAATCTCGCAACGTTTTAATTACCTGACCTTATGGTGCGAAGGATCCTTAGGGGATATTAGGAGTTCGAAGAATAGGGAACGGTCAGTACAGAAAACGAGTGAGCCACAAACTGTATACCCTGGTAGAGAGCAACTCGGTTACCGCGAGGAAAAGAAGGAACACGTTCTTCTGTCACATCATGATAATGGACCAGAGCAGTTAGGCACACCAGATAACACTGCACGTGGGCTCCAGCAGGTACGTAGGTATCTGGAAGGAATGAGAATACTGGAAACAGCTAACTGCCACAGAATAACTTTCAAATAATAAATTGAGGCTGTCATAGGTTTACAGGATAACATTATATCCACGGCAAGATCTTCATGAACAGAAGACAGAATAATGTTGCAAATTATGAAAGTGAAGGACAACGACAAGTATAAGAAGAAACCAAAGCTGATCCAGTTTAAGGCGTTCCTCAAATAGCCAACACGAAAAGAAGAAGAAAAATGGACAATTTTTTTATTGTGGCTTGATTCTATGATAAAATATAAGGAAGCAATATATTTGTACTACACCACGATTAAACGTAAAGAAGAAAACATCTATTGATAAATGTATTCGTGCGCGTTTGTGTGTGTGTGTGTGTGTGTTTGCTCGATCGCACGCGCGAGCGCGAGCTCTTATTTCTACGCGATGACAGAAGCGTCAAACCCTTCCTAATAGTAGCATCCACATTCCAATGATTATATTTTCCAGTTTTTGCGACTGCATTGAGAACATAAATAGATTGCTGCAAAAAAAATTTGTTTTCATGTGTTTCTGTCATATACATATATACTGGTGCTGACAAATTTGTTAATTAGCAGTTGCATTTATACCTGACAGATGTGCAAACTGACTGACTGAGAAGGATGACATAACTACATGGGTTTAAATGTCATAGAGATAAATTGTGTCACGTACAGCGTAAAATGAGTAACTGTCAGTTTATCACATTCCATTTGTTGACGTTTAAGGAAGCATGTTTTCCTACTGAAAAGAATGACACGAAAGGCCTCTCACAAACGCAGTGTTTTTAGGCTATTACTCCCATGTGTCCACCACATATTTTATCAGAATGTGTATTTACGTAAAAGAATAATCTAAACGAATACAGAAACATATTACATCTTTACAGGAGTTCGACTGTCAGTTCCGTCAAGAATTCAATGATAATTTCTTTGTATACTGTTTCTTTTTTTAACTCAAGATATCGTGTACCTCAGTAACTGCTTCATGTAACTATAAACGACGTGGCGGAAACGAGAAGTTCTACTATAGTTTCAAAATTATTATAGTTAACTCTGAATGATGGGAAAGGAAAATTTTACGCCACAAAGCATCAATACGCTATTTATCAAAGTTCGTAGAAGTGTCATCACATAACCAAATAGCGAGTGTCATATTATTAAACCTTCACACCATTCGGAACTTACGTTCAAGAGCAACAACAGTATGAGGTATGACTAAAAAAGCATGAATAAATTCTTTTATTCGGTGTGGCATGCAGGCAAATGATCACCGAAAATCATCTTGTGGAACTTCTTGCTATACTTGAAACACATACTTTGACGATTGATGAAGACTTCTGGCTGGATACTGGTATGAGGTACACGTCTTCACGTCGCAAACCAGACATATCGTATGGGTGACATCAGAAGACTAGACAGACCAGTCATTGGTCCATGTACCCCTCAAGTGGTTTATGGTGTAAACTGCATTATTCTGCTGGAATATCTCGTTGTGTACCGTCATCATGAAGGGATAACAACAAGTCTTAACATCCATATAACATATCAGCGAGCGTTCAGTATTCTAGGCAACCTGTGTTCTGATCTCCATTTGAAAAATTTCAGTACCGTTAAACAGACCATACTGCCGTCATGTACCCACATCATTCTTCATATGTAGGAATGACTTTTTTCTGTTCAGAAAATCGGAACAATAATCTCTCATAACAACGACATTTTAACCAACATCCAACATAGGCATGTACGACTTAGTTACTGGTGTGTGAGTTTGCGGCCTTTCGGATCAGTGTGCCCATGGTGTATCAGTTTCCATTTCTGTCAGAGTATTTTGACGGTTACGTTTTCCATTAACTACTTATGATTACTCATGTACGTTCAAATGGTTGTGCATAACAGTTGCATAATATCTTATTTTTGTCCCTGATGTTCAAAATAAACAGTACACTTCATATCTCGTTGACCATAACATTACGTCTACCAAAGTTCAATAACCTCAAGCCTAAACGCATTGTGCTACATCACTATACACTCCGAATTCCACATGGTTTCCTAACTGTTAAATATCTAAAGTTGTTTCGTCGTTAACTGTAGTTTACCGTTGTGACAATATCGGCGACGCATTTTTTTTTTCAAATTCAGATTAACGTACCGTAAATTTATATACCGGAAACTGATATTGTGGCGTTAGTACTACCTAAACGTGAGAAACACTTTTGACCTAGTGAGATAAATGGAGATCACATTTTCTCCAAATGAGTTCCCAGGAATGCGTTCGGAACGTTAATTATCCAGAACAGTCGTGTGCAGTATTTTGCCATCGGACCATCTCGGCTGGTAAACACAGGCTATTAGCGCAGAAGAGGAGCAAACATAACGCATCCAGAAGTTTTTAAGTTTAAGATGAGGGGAAATCCACCGGAAAATTTAGTTATTCTTTCGTTTGTTAATAGAAGAAATAAACTCCTTTGATAGTTCTGCGATCTTTATGAAATTACGAATGAAGTACTGTCTCGATCTTTTAACTATTCTATTATTTTATACCTTAGTGGCAAGTCTCGGTTGTTGCAACAATGAAACCGAAAACATAAAACTGTCATTTTCAATAAAACCTATTAAAACTGAGTGGATAAACTGTATCCTGCTAACGAATTCCACCCACAGGGACTCAAACACGTTCAAATGAATAAATACAAATGTCAGCTTGTATCATTCGTGCAGTACGTTACAGAATCCCTAAAATATTTGATCTTGACGGTATTAGAGCTTTAACTGATTTTGCTCTGAGTTGAGTTTTTCCTTAGCAGTCTTGACCTCTGAAGTTAATTGCAAAATGATGTAGGGACGATGACAGGAGCACTCCAATCAAGAAAAGCAACAGGTAGTCATCGAGATGAATGGGATACTGAACGTTACTTCTGTATGATGACATTTTTCCACAATGCAGGTCGTGAACGCTTAGTTCGCTAAATATCACAATGTACAGAATCCGAATATATCCAGCGAACGCCGAAATCAATTATTGCTGTTGCCATATTATGGGACTGTATTTCAAAAGGGAAGAAAGTAATAAGACGTCACAGACTTTATGTCACAGACAGCAAGTGATTTTGAAATCGCTTAGTTTGTTGTGTGAAAAGGCAGAATGGTAGTATATCACTTGTAACACTCGTACAAAAATGCATAGTTTCGATATAATTAGGCGCCTAAGTGGCATGAAAGGTTATTTGGATTGCGACTGGTAGTCTTGCAGCCCACCGAGTACCAGTGTAAGTTGGATTTTCTGGCTGTGACTAATAGCATCCATGAACATGAAACGCAGTTTCCCACAATCCTTTGAACTCGCTATAATTCGGTATTTTGTTTACGTACCTGCGTGGTGACATTGCGGTCAACATTACGACCTGTACCAGTATACACATGGCGAAATAACTGCTGTATTTTTCCCTACGGTAAAGTTGTGGGCAGTGGTAGAGCAGGTACACATTTGCATGCAGAATGATTTCTTAACAGAAGTGTCCTGCATCATTAAACGTTTTTAGAAACTAACAGAGGACTGACAGATCATGTGCAGTAGCCAGTTAACAAGGTATTTTCTGTCTGGAGTTTTTCCTAAATTACATTGTACATGTGCAGCAATGTGTGGCTTCTCTTGCTAGTTTTCTTGTAAATGCAGTAGTACTTGAAAAGTCTACGGTGCATATGGTAGACCATCAGAACGTCCGTAATTACTTGTGCAAAATGGACGCTTACAGTCCACACTCGATTTGAACTGTTGCCTTTGAAGTAGAGATTATGGAACATTTAGTAGGGGAAACATCCGCAATCACTCGGAAAGCACGCAACAGTTGATCACATTTTACGATAATGTGAGGACAACTGTCTGTGATGAAGCGCAAGAACTGTGTTACTAGAATTGGGTTACGTGAATATATTACTGGTGTGTACTAGCGGAGGAAGCTCAGCGACGAGTCTAGTTTGAGCAAACGGTAGACTACTTTACAACTGCTAACAGGTTGATTTGAAAAGTTCTCAGAATCACCACGAGAGGTCAGCGCTAGCGCAACGAGTTTTTCACGTGTTATTCATTGGACTGTTGTCTGTAAACACATGCCACGTCAGTGCTCTCGAAAGAGAGCTGTGGTGGTGACGTGACTCTGTTGTTCCCGCGTAGTGATTTGCGAAGGTGGAAAAATCGAGATTCGCACAGTGATTAAGTACTTGGTAAAGAAAGGTATCAAAGCAAATGTGATTCTTGCCGATTTTCAGAATACTCTGAGGGACATTGCTCCTTCATACTCACCTGTTGCCAAGTCGACAAATGAATTTAAATTGGGTCGGGAGACCTTAGATGATGATCGTAGTTCGCGACTCTTGCCATGGTTTCCGATTAATACATTTACACTCTTGACGCAGTAGTGAACATGCGAGACACTCTTACTATCTGTCAGAGGTAACCAACAAAGAGGGAACGTGTGGACTGCCATAGTTAGTAGTACGATCATTGTATCGTATCTAATGTCAGCCAGACAAACAAGATCTGTGTGTGTCATTTTCCTCCTCCATGTTAATTTTGTTCTGCTGGGTTAGATACCATAAACTGGGACAATTTAGCCAAGCATGGCCACTTTGCCACTTTTTGAGGGAGATTAAATTTGGCTACCTACCAGGATCCTTAATGATCCAATAGAGGCGGCAATGCTTTCACTGCACAGACAAATGTATCTTGCATTTTAGGTTTATTCGCTGTTTCATCGTCTATGACAGTGGTTTTTCTTTCGGCTTGGGGACCTTCTTGTGTGCCAGTCTACAAAAGTTCCTCACTCTGGCATTCTCGCTTGAATGAAAACTACACACATCAAAAAAAGTTTTCCATCAATTCGTTTCAGAGAATTCCGGAACCTGTACAGAAAATTCGAATAGAGGTCAACATAAACGTCATTCCTGCCATTTTTATTATTAATTAAAGCCACACATTGCATGTTGTACCACCATACAGCGAGATGTGGTGGTCCAGACTGCTGTACACATCGATACCTCTAACACCCAATAACACGTCCTCTTGCATTGATGCATACCTGTATTCGTCGTACCATACCATTCACAAGCTCCACAAAGCACTGTTGGTCCAGATTGTCCCAGTCCTCAACGTCGATTCGGCGTATATCGCTTAGGGTGGTCATCCATAAACAGCCCTATTCAATCTATCACAGACTTATTCGATAGGGTTCATGTCTGGAGAACATGCAGGCCACTCAAGTCGAGCGATGTCATAATCCTGAAGGACGTCATTACCAAGATGTGTGCGATGGGGACACGAACTGTCGTCCATGAAGAAAAATGCCTCACCAGTAGCGTGCCGATATGGTTGCGCTATCGGTGAGAGGATGGCATTCACATATCGTACAGCCGTTACGGCGCCTTCCAGAACCACCAGCAGCGTACACCAGCAGCGTACGTCGGCCTGACATAATGCCACCCCAAAAAAGATGGAAACCTCCACCTTGCTGCAATCGCTGGACTGTGTGTTTAAGGCGTTCAGCCTGACTGGGTTCCAGTAATAAGTGGGTCACTTGAGCGAGCTTGTAGATAATTTAATATGTATTTTATTTTCTTATAAGTAACTAGGCTGAACACATTAGCCACCTACTCACTATCACTTTTTTTATAAATGGATGATACCAACACATCCACAAAAATCAAAATTTTCAACCATACATAGTATATAAATAGTAAGTGGGTCACTTGATCGCACTTGTAGATAAATTAATATATATTTTATTTTCTTATAAACAACTAGGTGAGCACACTAGACACCTACTCACTAACATTTTTTTATAAATGGATGATATCAACACATTCACAAAAATAAAAATTTTCAACCATATATGAAATTCTGCAGCCCTGAAAAGCTACACAACAACTCCAGATTATGAAATTCGTTATCATTAATTTTAGTTCTCTTCATTCCTTTATATTTTGGTTTAATGTCACTATCTGTAAAAAATTGGAAGTACCATTTATCTATTATTTTATTGAACCTTTCTGGCAAAATAATTTTAAAATTACTATCGACATCGAGAGAAATTTCCTCCCCATACCTAGTTTTTAAACGTTCTCAATCAGTAACGTAATACCTCTCATCTGCCTCAAGCTCACTAATCTTTCTAAACAGATTAGAATTGCTTGCATTATTGAGCTTCTTCAGTAGAATGTCCATATATAGAGAACAAAAATTTTAATATTCTTTTAAATTTTTAGTCTCTATAAATATTACTAATGTGTGGGATGAATTTAAATTTTACATCATCGTCGAGAGAAAAAGTAATCCAAGAGAGAAATGAGTTAAATGTAATACTTGCAAAAATATTTTAAACCATCACTAAGTATAGAACACAGGAGAAGTCAGGTTGATACTGAATGTGTTAGTGTATTAAAGACAATTTGTGGAGAAAAATACGAAAAGTATTTTGACAGCTATGAGGAAACTGATATAGCAATATGGGAGGAAATAGAACACACAGATTCTATCTTTGCTATGGCTTTAAAGCAAATGGTGGATTCTAATTTGCCAATTAATAATTTATCTACAAAATTACCTAATTACATCAAAGCCTATTCGTTATTTTTAAAAGTTTATCTTTCTATTACCAAATAGTTAGACTATGAAGAATACAACAAAATGCAGCTAACTAATTTATCCCATTTGTATTTGGAATTCGCTATGAATTTTTTCTTTACCTTAGAAGATGTAGATAAATTATTTAATTTTCAATATCCATGAAGCATTCTATCATAATTTTCTAAAACCACTCTTTTATCATACCGAAATGAAAATTCTTTCTTAACCTATTTGTTGACCAGATTTTTAGTATCAACATCTCTGGTTATCTGATTGCACTCTAGCTGCATCTTTTCTTTCACTTCACTTTCTATTAGCCTTATCATAGATACACCATTCAACTTTTGAATGTTCTTGTAATTTAGAGTGAATCGCTATACCTTCATAACTGTCTTTTTATCGCTTTCCTGATAATTAAAACTTTTCAAACCTGTTGAAGCCCAATCTGTAATCCAATTATTTAAAATTCATCTGTCGATTCACCCAATATACAGCATGTTTTCACAGTATTTTTACCAAAATCAACATATACTACAGAATCTTTATCAAAATATGTAACAGATTCACCTAGTTTATCTAACATATCATATAATCTGAGTCATGCAATTGATGTAGTGAATGCAGCTATGAAAATATTCGTAGCTGCATTACTTTCCGTGTCATAATACTTGAAACAGTACCTCATCTGAATCGTCTGATCTGTAATAAAATTGACATCTAAACTATCCAATCAGTCATCCAGCAGTATCTCATGAAAGTGCTGCAAATTGGTTACATATTCTGCTTGACTCATATTTTGCCTTTCCACGTATTAGCCTTATAATGAATTAAGACTTATCTTAGAAACAGCTCGTTTTCCCGGATTTTCCTTTATTCCATCGTGATCTAAGTCAATATTCATCTTCTCTTTGACTGTTTTGATATACTCTTCATCACTTTCAGAATTATGTGTACTGGTCTCTAATTTTATCTTTTAATTTTACCTTTTCACATAATTTTTAAAGAGCTTATTGCTTTTATTTTTTAAATCGAAAACTCCATTGACTTCTAAAACTTTATACCCCTTTTCTACAGCATTATTCATTTCATCAGTCGCCGAAGTTCCAAAAACATCTTTCATCATCTCTGTGATTGCACTTGCCTATTTTTACTTGAGCACGTATGACACACAAAGGAAACAACAGTTTTTCATTTTTATCGAGGCAAAACAGGGGGATACGATCCTCTAGGAGCCAATACCTTACACTTTATTAAGCCATACCAATTTTTAGAATAATATCTAGGTCTATTTATTTTTCTCAGATGTTTTTCAGGATAAAAGTCATGAAACTGCACAGTGGAAAAAAGACTACATACATCAATGTATATTATTTTTGAGCTAACGCCATCTGCTTTACCTCTTAATTTTATTGCATTTGTTCGACCACCAAAAGAAGCATCTCTTGGATTCAACAGTTAATCAATTTCAGGCAACTGCTTTAATTTCTTAAGCATTTTATAGTCTGCTCAAAAATAATGTACATTGACGTATGTAGTCTGTTTCCCACCGTGCAGTTTGATGACTTTTATTCTGAAAAACATCTGAGAAAAATAAATAGACCTAGATATTATTCTAAAAATTGGTATTGCTTAATAAAGTGTAAGGTATTGGCTCCTAGAGCATTGTATCCCCCTGTTTTGCCTGTACATATGTAAATCGATAGAAATGAAAAACTGTTGTTTCCTTTGTGTGTCATATGTGCTCAAGAAAAAATAGGTAAGTGCAATCACAGTGAGGACGAAATGTGTTTATTGGAACTTGGACGACTGACGAAATGAAGACTGCTGTAGAAAAGGGATATAAGTTTTTAGAAGTTTATGGAGTTTTGGATTTAAAAAATAAAAGCAATAAGCTGTTAAAAAATTATGTGAAAAGGTAAAATTAGAAGATAAATTAGAGACCAGTACACATAATTTTGAAAGCGATGAAGAGTATATCAAATCCGTTAAAGAGAAGATGATTATTGACTTGGATCACGTTGGAATAAAGGAAAATCCAAGATAACGAGCTGTTTCTAAGATATGTGTTAATTCATTATAAGGCAAATATGAGGAAAGGCAAAATATGAGTCAGACAGACTATGTAACCAATTTACAGCACTTGCTGCTGGATGACCAATTAGATAGTTGAGATTTCGATTTTATTATAGAGCAGATGGTTCAGATGAGGTTCAGTTTCAAGGATTATTACGTGGAAAACTATGCAAGTCTCAGATTATATGATATGTCAGATAAACTAACTGAATGTGTTATATATATTGATAAGATTCTATCGTATATGTTGATTTTGCTAAAAATACTGTGAAAACAGGCTGTATGTTGGGTGAATGGACAGATGAATTAGAAATAATTGGATTACAGATAGGGCTTTAACAGGTCCGAAAAGTTATTACTATCAGGAAAACGATAGAAAGACAGAGATGAAGGTAAAGTGATTCACCCTAAACTACAAGAATATTCAAAAATTGAATGGTGAATCTATGTTAAAGCTAACAGAAAGTGAAGTGAAAGAAAAGATACAGCTAGAGTGCAGTCAGATAACCAGAGATGTTGATACTAAAAATCTGCTCAACAAACAGGATAAAAAGGACTTTTCATTTCAGTATGATAAAAGAGTGATTCTAGAAAATTATGATAGAGTGCCTCATGAATGTTGAAAATTAAATAATTTATCTACATCTTCTAATGTAAAGAAAAAATTCATACCGAATGCCACATACAAATTGAAAAAATTAGTTAGTTGCATTTTGTAGTATTCTTCACTGTCTAACTTTTTGGCAGTAGAAGGAAAACTTTTAAAAATAACGAATAGCCTGTAATGTAATTTGGTAATTTTGTAGGTAAATTATTAATGGGCAAATTAGAATCCACTATTTGCTTTTAAGTAATAGAAAAGAGAGAATCTCAGCTTTCTATTTCCTCCTATATTTCTATATCAGTTTCTTCATAGCTACCACTGTACTTTTCATATTTTTCACCAAAAATTCTCTTTAATTCACTAACACGTTCAGTATCCACCTAACTTCTCCTGGGTCCTATAATTAATGATGGTTTAAAATATTCTTTGCAAGTATTACATTTAACTTGTTTCTCTCTTGGATTATTTTTTCTCTCAACGAATATGTAAAATTTAAATTCATCCACACACTAGTCATATATGTAGAGACTAAAAATTGAAAAGAGTATTTAAATTTTGTTCTCTATAAACGGACACTCTACTGAAGAAGCTCAATAATGGCAATTCTAATCTTTTTAGAAAGATTAGTGAGCTTCAGGCGGATTAGAGGTATTACATTACTGATTGCGAACGTTTAAAAACTAGGTATGGGGAGGAAATTTCTCTGGAGGTCGATGCTAATTATAAAATTATTTTGCCAGAAAGGTTCAATAAAATCATAAATAACTGGGACCTCTAATTCTTTAAACATGGCGACATTAAATTAAAATATAGAGGAATAAAGAGAACTAAAAATAATGATAACGAATTTCATGATCTGGAGTTGTTGTGTAGCTTTTCAGGGCTGCAGAATTTAATATATCTTTGAAAATTTTTATTGTTGATAGTGTGTTCGTATCATCCGTTTATTAAAAAAAAATGTTAGTGAGTAGGTGCCAAGTGTGCTCATCCTAGTAGTTTATAAGAAAATAAAAAACATATTAAATTATCTGTAAATGCGCTCACTTGACCCATTTACTGCTGGTTCCCTCCAAACACGTCTTGGAGGATTGTTTGGTTGAAAGCATATGCGACACTCATCGGTGAAGAGAACGTGATACCAATGATGAGCGGTCCATTCAGCATGTTGTTGTTCCCTTCTATGCCGCGCTGCGTGGTGTCATGGTTGCCAAGATGGACCTCGCCACGGAGTGAAGCTGTGCATCATACAGTCTACTGCGAACAGTTTGAGTCGTAACATGACGTCCTGTGGCTGCACGAAAACCATTAACAACATGGTGTCGTTGCTGTCAGTGTTCCTCCGAGCCATAATCCATAGGTAGCGGTAATCCACTGCAGTAGTAAGACTTGTGTGGCCCTAGCAGGGCATGTCATCTACAGTTCCTGTCTCTATGTATCTCCTCTATGTCCGAACAACATAATTTGTTGAGAGGCCTTTCTGACACAAAGTAACAATGCGGACGCGATCGAACCTCGATATTAACCGTTTAGGTATGGTTGAACTACAGACAACAGGAGCCGTGTACCTTTTTCCTGGTGGAATGACTGGAACTGGTCGGGTGTCGGGCGTGCCCCGTCTAATAGGCGGTGTTCAGGCACGGTTGTTTACGTTCTTGGGCGAGTTTAGGATATCTCTGAACTGGAAAAGGGAATATGTCTGTAATACAGTATCCACAGCCAACGTGTAACTTCAGAAGGTCTGGGAACTGGGGAGATGCAAACCTTTTTTTGGTGTGTATTTCTTTTGTTCAGAGCAGTATATTATTACATTTGAGAATCACTTTTGAAATAGAATTGTAGCTGTATTTTGTAAAATAATATAACTTGGCACTGTTGCACTAGGATTGCTTGATAAAAATGGGTCAACTTTTCCAAAGTAGGATTTTTCATTTGTCTGACCTCTTGCACACTTATTGTATAGTCGAGCATTTTTAGGTCCCTGTACATGTAGTCAATACTCCAATGGTCATTAAAACCATATTGGGAGGACACAGGTATGAAAATTACCAACCATTCGTGAAAATAATAAGTTAAACGCCACAGTGGCCTAGGATCTTATATTGCTAAGTATTTGAAAGTTATTCGTGGTAAAATTCCTGACAGAAATAAGCTTGAAATATTGTCTTGATAAACTGATTGAATTCTGTGGAAACAGGGAGTTCGAAGTGCTGTGTCTTCGTGCAACAGACAGGGGGAAATTATTTTGCTAGCCAGGCGTGCCAGATGAAGCTTCTCTGAATGTAAGACACATTATGCCCACAATTAATCAGCCTTACTGTCAAACGATGGCAAAACTTCCTTTACTGATGAAAATATGGAATTTTTCCTTTCACATTTAAGTTAGAATGTTTGAATTTTTATTAATACAGTTCTGTTTATCTTTCGCTGCAACTATATGTGCCTTAAAGTTTTTAATACTAACGTGTAATTTGTCTTCATTGCTTTAAAATTTTTCGTTCTGTAATTTTGTTTTTGGCGATTTCTGCCGCTTTTAACACAGTTGGCAAAATTGTCCGGTTTGCTAGGTAACTTAGCCAAACTTTTTTCCATTTTTTGTTTGTTTGAATACATAACGAAGTTATGGTCTGTCCACGTATTACCAAACTAGAGATCAGAATTACGGTTTTAGGATAGTTTTACAAACTTTATTTGCATTGTTAGTTAACACAAAGAGTCAGAAGGAAAAAATGTGGGAAAGGTGTACGTACCACTATTGGTTCGTCAGATGGCTTAGGTGCTGAATAACAGTGCTCCAACTCATTTACATACATACATACGACACTACCTGGATGTCGCATGTCCAGAAATATGGACTGGAACAGGAAATAAATCTTCCATGTCCCCCACAGTTAGTAAATCGTAGGCTTCAGTAGCCTTTTCTGTGGGAAGGCGGCACTGGGGCACAAGAGATAACAGAGGAATGTGGTTTTTAATTGTGTAATAAAAATGGTCTACACTTCTGTACTTTAGTTTTAGATGTGAATATAGTCAACGTCTTCCGAAACTGAATATTACAGCTAAATATGAACGCAACTTATCCTGCCACTTTGTAAAGCATTCTCTGTGTATGGTGTATGCAGTTACTGTAACATTAGGCGAATACATTACGCTGAGGCTGAAACACTAAACGCAGAACCGCATTTATCTTACCACATGTGTGCAAAGTACACTCTGCAGTCAAGTTAGAGCTGAAGATTTGAATCCGTTATGTAATTTTTCTAGGATATTAAGCTATTGTTTAGTTCCTTAACAAAATGCAAAACACCGACATATCAGTATAATCACACTGTTCTCAAACATCGCCACCACACGGCACCGCATTTACACATATCTCAGTTAGGTTCCCTTCTTGCCCTCCAGCAGCACGTGCTAAGCGCTGTAGGTGTTTCTACATACAAATATTTTGCTGAAACAGGATTAATTACAGCGGCATTTAGAGCCTTCACAAAAACTAATGTGAAAATTTCGTTTGGTTTTTGTAGACTTATCGGTTTTAAATCTGGTCTTGCAGTAGGCTGAATGACTCATCACTTGGAAGATCATTCGTGTCCCAACAGTGATATAATTCCTGAAAGATAGCTGTTTCACCTATTTAACAATGACCTTCGGTCAATGGGCAAGAGGTACAGTTGTCAATTGTTCCAAGGTCTACACGGATCACACCAATTTTAGCGACCTAGTTTCATTGAAAATTCCATTATACACGTGGAAAGTGCGAGGAAGCGTTTCACTCACGCTCCTGCACAATATACATATAAATTGCCTCGCGGATAATGTCGGGAGGTACATGAGGCTGTAAGCAGACGATCCTCGTTCATGTAGAAAAGTCGCAACTCTGTAGAGAAATCCGAAAATACCTGAAGATGATCGACGCTTGGCGCGGAGATTTGCAATTGACTATGAACATAAATTAATGTAACGAAGTGCCAAAAGTTAGGTGGAAAGATCAGTCATTCTGCAAATATACGAATGGCGAAAAAGCGCTGGAAGCAGTTACATTCTATAAGTAGCTGGAAGTATCCATACGGAGTTATTACATGTATAACGAATATACAAAACGAACAGTAGAAAAGAATGGTTACAGAGATTAAATGGAAGAATCTTCAGACAATGTTATCTGCCTGTAGCGGCTACGGTAGATCTCTACAATATTTTTTTCCTTAAATTAACTAATGTTCCGTAATAAGCGAGTAGGACCCGAAGAGGGACGCATTACTGTCTCTTGGTTCTCAAACCAAGGCATGGAAGTGTGAGAGTCCACCATAACGACAATACTCATGTTTGTGGTACAGAGATAGAAAAGCAGATCCCAAAAGCACCTTTTTGTATTAAGTTATGAGTCATTATAATATTAAATTAAAGATAAAAATGAGTTAAATAATTCATGTTAACCACAGTTTACTTACATTAACTTTGTATGATTTTCTAAACCACAGAAAGGTATTAAAAATTAAGATAAATAACAGGCTGGAATGTGCCCAATGGGAACCTTCCGTAACGAGCGCAATAGTGCAGAAAATAGAAACTACAGCGTGTTCCTAATAACCCAAAAACAGGTGGAAGGTTGCCTGGGACAGCGGCACGACATGAGTTGTACAACCTTGCGTGGCAGCTGACACTACAGTACGGTGGCGCAACACATCTCGATGACCGGCAACGCTCTCTACAGCACCATCTGAAGATGCCGTCACCAGTGGGACTTATGCTGACATTTTGGGACACTCCCTCTAGAAAGATCTCGTCCCATAAAGTGTGGGCTCTGTGAGAAAGGGTCACAACCGTCAATCTGTCAACAATTGAGTGCAACATCGTTACCGTAATGGGGAAAGGAGGGACACTGCATATGCTTGCTGTCAAACGTTTTAGTACTGGCTGTCAAAAATTTAATGTGGTTCAGCACTGTTTTTGATGGTTAATAGGAATATAAGGTTAAGAACTGATTTATTGAGCTACTGTCATTTCTTTCATCAAAGCCTTAGACATTACAAGCTCCAAGCACTACCACTTCCCTTGTCATAAGTAGAGTGGTGCGCAGCATAAGATCTCTGCACATGCCAAAGCACTTGGTCATTTATACAGCACGCTGCACAACACCAGTAAGTGAGAAAAAGTTAATCACACAGTCATGTAGAACCAGAGCATACACTGCAGTGTGTTTTGTGAAAATTGATGAAGATTCAAATTCGATTCATACATTTATTGGTCCCGATTTAACTGTTTCATTCTGCTTAGAGCAGTTCATCACGATGATTGGTACCAGCTCCTTGAATTTATGTGGAGTAGGCATCCTTCCTCTTCAACACCTTCATACTCATACTAAGAAGCATAGAACCTTGCATACTTGTCAAATGCTAGACTGTATACATTCTGATCCCACTCTAGCAGTAAACTGTCATAGGGATAGGTTTGGGAATTCAAGTAGACTATGGCACTCTTAAATTACAGTTGTCAAATACGGTGGAATCAGTTGCTAAATTTCCCCTTCTATTAGTCTGGAATGCAATATGATGAATGTTTGTGTTTCCAGCTGCAGTGAGGTTTCAATAGCCCATGTGTCTCTGCTTGCTGTCGGTAGCATTGGGCACTCAAAAACTTCCCATGAGCGGAATGTTAATGGCAGATATGTATCAGTATTCAGAACTTCCAAAAGCTTCAAACGCTCCTCGTCTGCCACAGTGATGAGCGGCATTTTCCAAATAACTTTGTTGATGATCATCTGATTCTCCTTTTGATCTCCTTGAATGTACGAGTTGCTGTCTGTCACATTCCATACCAGAATAAGCTCCTGTTCAGCATTCATAACAATTCGCTGCATGTCCTCGAAGTACCCCATAAGCAATTTTAGAGGTATGCATGTAGTAAATCGGCGATAGTCTTCGGCATTTCTGCCCACAGGCTCGTCTATGAACCGTCCTGCATTTTCTAAGCCATTGAAATCCGAGGGTGATGATGAGACATATGTTTTAAGTGTTGATGATGTGCCAACATTATGTGTACGATCAATGTCTACCACAGCAAGTTCATAACAAATTTTTTGGAACACGAACGCCGAAGCATTACGTATAAGCCTTGTTCCCACTGTATGTCTACTATCCTTTTTCTTAAAGGATCCATCCAAATATGTGAAACTCTTGCATGGAAGAGTTAAAGCATCTTGGTGCTGGATGATGATCCTAATTTCATCGTTCTTGTTAAATGTGGTTGAACCATAAGGTTAATGCGAGAACTGTTCCTCGTGCATGATTCTCTCATCATATTCTACTGGGTGAAATATACTGAGCGACGACGTCATTGAAAAGTTTCAAGCCTATTGATTTCTGCTGCGAAGTGCGCTTTATGCACTGATTTTATGCCTTAAGCCCTTTCTTGTCGTAGATGTAGTCATACAATAGTTACTTCTTCACGGAAGTCAACAAGTTGGTTATTCTGATCCACGATACGCAGCTCCAGATTGTCCAATGTCTGAACTGTAACAGGAAGGTATCTAGCGTCGGTAGGAGTCTCAATAATCTTATACCTGGTTCCAGCTGATGGGAAGAATCCGGAAATTGAATGAAACAATCTATCGTACAGATATGATTTCGTTGCAATATTACACTCAACACGGATTGTACCGACAGGGAGAATGTCCAGTGTCTGATCAGATTTGTCAAATTTATTGGGATCCGTTTTCAAACCTGTCCCTTTGTGAAACCAACTAGTGGGCCTATTGAACCTTTCCGCTTAAAGTCAATCGTTGCATTCACCGTCTCTATTTCAGCTTAAAGTGTACTGATGTTCGCGCGGAGCTCAATCCCTTTTCCAGACTGTTTTAAAACTTCGATTGATTCGTCAATATCCTATGAACCAAGTTCAATTTCCACAATCTCACTTTCACCATTAATTTCCAGATGCCGTTTATTGTTATCCTCTGTGATATTTGGGATGGTGCTGTATATCTCCAATCCAATCGCCGCGATTACCCCATCTCCAAGACTTAAATCAACTAATGGGAAGTAATTCGCTCGTGGTACAGATGATCGATCTTCTAATATCAGAGTGTACGACATTGCATCTTAACGTGGACTGGTGACTTAATACCCGTCCTTACACATCATTCTAAACGTCAGGAGGGACATGATGCGTAGATGACCACACCGGGCTGTATTAAAGTCTTGGTAGTGTCGAAAATTGCTGAAAACATGTCTTCCGTCTGTGAGGTATCGTTGCATTTCTCTTGGGGGCTGCAGGTCGCCTAATGAGTCGAAATAGTAGACGTTATTAGTATTTCATTTTTTAACATATGCTACCTAGTGAGTTCCAGGTCCTCCTGCTACATTCAAATTCACAGTTCCACATTCTCCAGATTTCCACATACTCTTAGGTAATGTAATCCGCATAAACACACCTCCTAATCATGGAATGTTGAATTTCTTCGTAACAAACTCAAGCAGACCTGTATTTGTAAGCGCCCTGTCTGGTAGGACTGCTAGGGGGGATTTTTTTGTTTGTTTAGGATGAGACCTAGTTCTTTCTTGTACTGTTTCAAGTATAGCCCTTTTCCGAGGGCTGCTGCTTCCATCGTGCGGTTATGTCTTCGTGCCTCCTGCAGTTGCTCCTGAGAGCTTTTTGCATTCTGGACTGTCCTGGCAATCCTGGCAATAGCCGCAGCACCCCCAGCCAGTGAACCCACCGCTGAGAGACCGGCTAAGGCAGGAATGAGGAAGGGAATAATTTTACACGACGTCTTATATACTGGTTGAGCCTTGGGTTGTTTAATCGATCATTTTTCCTCACTCCTTTCTACTTCAGGCCGCTTTTAGCTGCATTCAACGCTGTCAGGATACAGTTTGTCACGAACCCTTTGGTTTTCATCTTCTTCCTTACCGCCCTACGTACAGCGCTTATAGCTTAGCGTAACTTCTTCACACCCAAGCCCAACTTACCGTTACTATGCATGATTTGTTCAACTCTGCAGTGCGTTGGCCTAAACCAATATCCGTTTCCGCACGTATTGCCTTAGCCTTACCAGCTAAAATTCGGTCGGTGGTGTGACGATCTTTATTTGCTGCATAAGTGATGCCGTGTTCCATACACACTTCGTCCAGTAGATTTGTTCCCTTATCACAGCGTGCCAACCGTTTTTGAAGTTTTCTTCCAGGTCCATAGTAGTTGTAACCAGGAATGTATAATTCGACTGGTAGTTTGTCGAGAATACCGCCTCCTCCTCTAATGCGTGTCCTATCACGCACGATATGCTACCGATGTGGTTGTGGTCTGCGCTCCCTGTTATATAATAAACAGCGTCGATCCAGCTTTTTGTAATGTGGAAAAACGAAGCCATTTAAGTAACGCCCTACTCCCTCGGCGCCGCACGACCCTCTCTATGAGATACACTTCTGGTTCCGAGCTCTTCTGTAACTGTTGTGTGTAGAAGCATCCTGCAGTTTCAGTACCACTGCTGTCCTTTAAGAGGTAGGTTCTAGAATTACTGCTCTGCACTTTGGAAACTGTGAATATCTCGGCTGACAAGTTTGACATGTATGACTTCTCAAACGTTGTCGTGTATTTTGAATACGTACCGAATCACTTACGGTGAATAGCTGTCTGCGCTGATCTAACATTTTAATACGATTGTATGCTGTATCTACAAGTCTGCTATAATGAACTTCGATTGTATCACTTTTATTGTGCGAATATTGGTTAGATTATACTGTGCAATTATTTGCGGGTAGATATCGCACCATTTCTATGAGCCACGAGACTGGATTGCATCCACATTTGGGTTTTCACTATTCTGTTCAGACGTTCCCCGACACCCGCCTTCAGCTGACTTTGAACGTCGAGTACTGACGTATTGCATATTGCTCCATCACAGTCTCGAAATATCTATTGTTAAACTCAAGGCCGTGATCTGTTTGAAAGTTGGCTGGGATTCGATTCGTCCCCGTCTGCAGCATTCCATCAAACACATGCGCGACTTCCATCCCAGCTTATGCTTTCACAGATTATGTCCAGGCATATTTAGAATAAGTAACAATGACCATCAAAATATATTCGAATCGTTTATTCACGCGTGAATATTCCCTCATGTCGACATGATCTGCCTGCCACAGGTCGTGCAAACAGTTAATCGTAACATACCTTCGAGGGCATATTTTGCGTGCTGGTTTGTGCAGTTCTGGAACTACAGTCTCAGTACTTATTCCATGATGCTTCTCTCTGTAAGCTCAGAAATTAATGAAACAATTTCATTCGAATGAGCCGCATTACCAGCGGCAACTGATGCGATGAGCAGTCATAGTCCGTCTATTAGCTCATTGGGACCGTCGTATTATACAGGGTGGTCCACTGATAGTGACCGGGCCAAATATCTCACGAAATAAGCATCAAACGAAAAAACTACAAAGAACGAAACTCGTCTGGCTTGAAGGGGGAAAACAGATGGCGCTATGGTTGGCCCGCTAGATGGGGCTGCCATACGTCAAATGGATATCAACTGCGTTTTTAAAATAGGAACCCCCATTTTTATTACATATTCGTGTAGTACGTAAAGAAATATGAATGTTTTAGTTGGACCACTTTTTTCGCTTTGTGATAGATAGCGCTATAATAGTCACAAACTTATAAGTACGTCGTATCACGTAACATTCCGCCGGTTCGGACCGTATTTGCTTCGTGATACATTACCCGTGTTAAAATGGACCGTTTACCAATTGCTATTGTGATCAAAATGCCCAACGGGCGCGTGCAATGTGCGCTGCTCCGTATCCTGGACGACATCGTCCAAGTGTCCGGGTAGTTTCGATATTTAAGGAAACAGGAAGTGTTCAGCCACATGTGAAACGTCAACCACGATCTGCAACAAATTCTGATGCCCAAGTAGGTGTTTTAGCTGCTGTCGAAGCTAATCCGCACATCAGTAGCAGACAAATTGCGCTAGAATCGGGAATCTCAATAACTCCGGTGTTGAGAGTGCTACATCAACATCGATTGCACCCGTACCATATTTCTACGCACTAGGAATTGCATGGCGACGACTTTGAACGTTGTGTACTGTTCTGCCACTAGGCACAAGAGAAATTACGGGACGATGACAGATTTTCTTGATGCGTTCTATTTAGTGACGAAGCGTCATTCACCAACAGCGGTAACGTAAACCGGCATAATATGCACTATTGGGCAACGGATAATCCACGATGGCTGCGACAAGTGGATCATCAGCGACCTTGGCGGGTTAATGTATGGTGTGGCAATATGTGAGGGAGGATAATTGGCCCCCATTTTACCGATGGCAATCTGAATGGTGCAATGTATGCTGATTTCCTGCGTCGTGTTCTACCGATGTTACTAAAAGATGTTTCACTGCATGACAGAATGGCGATGTACTTCCAGCATGATGGATGTCCGGCACATAGCTCGCGTGCGGGTGAAGTGGTATTGAATAGCATATTTCATGACAACTGGATTGGTCGTCGAAGCACCATACCATGGCCCACACTTTCACCGGATCTGACGTCCCCGGATTTCCTTCTGTGGGGAAAGTTGAAGGATATTCGCTATCGTGATCCACCGACAACGCCTGACAACATGCGTCAGCGCATTTTCAATGCATGTGCGAACATTACGGAAGGCGAACTACTCGCTGTTGAGAGGAATGTCGTTACAGGTTCTGCCAAATGCATTGAGGTTGACGAACATCATTTTAAGCATTTGTTGCATTAATGTCGTATTTACAGGTAATCACGCTGCAACAGCATGCCTTCTCAGAAGTGATAAGTTCACAAAGGTACATGTATCGCTTTGGAAAAACCGAAATAAAACGTTCAAGCGTACCTACGTTCTGTATTTATTTTAAAAAACTTACCTGTTACCAAGAGTTCGCCTAAAATTGTGAGCCATATGTTTGTGACTATCACAGCGCCATCTATCACAAAGCGAAAAAAGTGGTCCAACTAAAACGTTCATATTTCTTTACGTACTACATGAACATGTAATAAAAATTGGGGTTCCTACTTTAAAAAACACATTTGATATCCGTTTGACCCATGGCAGCGCCATCCAGCGGCCAACCATACCGCCATCTGGTTTCCCCCTTTCAAGCTACACAAGTTTCGTTCTTTGTTGTTTTTTGTTTGACGCTTAATTCGTGAGATATTTCGCCCGGTCACGATCAATGGAGCACCCTGTATATACTGTGGGAGTCGATTCCTCACTCTTTCATGGTAAATGTCAATACCATTAGCACTGCTACTTTTTTCACTATCCAAAATAGGTTTTATAATGGATTTGTATTTTTGTGTAGACCGGGTGTTCGTTGAAACTGTTTATCGGTGATTTGTATTGTTTTTTATTTAAAGTTACCGGCTTTCTGCCCAACATGTATGGTTTGTCACCACTGACATCGAATGTTTTTTCTATCCTAGTGTCGATGTGATGGTTAATGAAATCGGTAACAGCGTCATTGTCGTCGTTGAGGAATTTCGCTGGGAGTTCATCGAAAAATTCAGTAACTGGTTGAAACGTTTCTCGCCGGCCGGTGTGGCCGAGCGGTTTTAGGCGCTTCAGTCTGGAGCCGCGCGACCGCTACGGTCGCAGGTTCGAATCCTGCCTCAGGCATCGATGTTAAGTCCCATATTGCTCAGAGCCATTTGAACCATTAAATGTTTCTCGCAGTGTCTGCTCCCGCTTCACATGCCCTGACCTCAGCAACCGTAACTTCTCGCGAACGGTCTTCCGTGCCTTGATGACTTTATGCTTAGTCGACATGTCGGTGTACACTATCGTAGTTCTGTGCAGCATGAGGTTTTATATATCCGCTCTTCTTATTTTGCTACCCACTCTTCTCGGTAAGAGCTATTTCCCCTTCAGTTAAGTTGACTATTTTCTTTTCAATTGCATTAACCCGTTCGTACAAGGTCTCGTTCTCGATGGCAGCTATTCCCCATTCGGTTAAGCCGTTTACTTTCTTCTCGATATCATTAACACGATCATTCAGTTTATTGTTAAGTACCAGAAAGGTTTGACAATGCGTCTCTAGTTCCTTGTGTACACCTCCTACTTCATGTTCGAGAGTTTCAATTTATGCGTCCACTTACAAGCGAATGTTTTGTCCATGTACACCTATACTATCTAAGTGAGCTTCCGGCATGCGTGCGAATTTATCCGTGGTGATGTGCATACTGATGTACTCACCTCTTTGCATGGTTATATATATTGGAACACCTGGAAGATCCGTCAGTATCTGCCATCATCATTTCTTGTTTTATCAATAACGAGAAACCCTTACTGTGACTGGTTCCAGCAATCTGCACATATCTTTACAAAATCACAGAGCATTGTGTCGGTTCCTACACGAGCCAGACATTTGTGTTTTAAATTCAGATTGTTGTGTTTGAATGCTATAATTAGGTTCGAATTATCCCTCACCAGCTATTTTGGGGTTCTGGAATATGCCTGACTCAGATAAAATACATCAACAGCCATATGGCAACCGAAACAGAAATATCGCCGAATTTGATCTTGATTTTCCTCAGCAACATCGTCAAATATGAACACTTTGTTTGGATTTACATTTTTCGGTCCTGCTGTCACTGAAAGTCGTATATGTCACACCTTCTACACCCCGCAGTATCGCTGGTAATAGTTGGTATTTGGTCAGAAACAGTGTTTTTCAAAATACACATACATGCTCAAAGCGTACTCCATCCAGATGTGTTAGCAGCGACATGAGAACATTTGTCTTGCAGCAGTTTCATGGACCTCAAATTAATGCACGTACATTGTCGGGGAGGAGTGCACCATTCTTCTTCTGCCGGTCTTCTTGCACACAGTCACAGCGCCATCTTCTTCAACAAAGTCTTGATGCTTCACCTACTGTGCCATGATACCTACTACGTCAACTACTGGCGTTCAGAGGGTTTTTATAGAAAATACTGAACACCATGCCCCTCCATGATACCGATCATATCAGGCACTGGCGCGCAATGGGCTTCTAGGAAAATGTAGTTAAATGACATAATTTTCTGCTGTTGCATGTTCCAGTGAAAATACCGGGGCAATAGCTTTAGTACTTGCAACATAATAAGAGGTGTGAAATAAAATATACATACATAGTAATATACATTTTCTTATTCAGCAGTCATACACAGGATGGACTACATCAACTGGTTCTTTCTCTACCTTAAAGCCAGTACAGCATATAAAAAATAAAGCCTTCTTGTAAGCACAGAATTCAGCATGTTTTTCTCTCAAGCTTATCGGCATTACATTAGTTTACGCTGGCACCATTCTGATCCTCTGTTCGAAGTCGTCTACAAGCACACTGTTCGAAGTTAGATACTCTGCCACCACAAGGCAGCCATCTGGTCAATCTTTTCAACACAATGGATGGCACCATTTATAGATCGAAAAAGTTCTGAACGGTGGAGTGCTGTAGAAAAATGGATGTCTCACATGATCTCACACGGAGTGCAGAGTCATTGTCTTACGCCGTAACCACAAGCGCCGGACGAAGATGAAGAATGCAAGATTCGCTGCGACGTATACAGAACTTTTTGTAACGAAGAGTTACGAGGCAACAGCCGTGAAAGGGAAGTATCTGCAGTCGGGCCTGCTTATAGCAACCAACAGAAAACGAACATGGGCAGTTTTTGGCTAATATCATTTTGGTGCTATAGAGAGGGCGGCAAGCAATGTCGAATAATAGGGGGCATTGCAGATGTGACAATGGACTGTATCAAAACATTCAAAGTAAAGAGTTAGATCCATTATGGAAACAAACCCCAACACTAAATGCTGCATGACGCGTCACACAGCTACAAAAGAGAAAGCTTAAATAATTGCTTGCCCTATACTTCAGTGTTTCTCCTAAGTCTTGGGACACTTATCAGCAGTAGTTTAGTTGGATGGCAACGGGTGGGAACTGCGTTCACAGAAATATTTATCGTAAGCCATGCCTATATCAATTCGTTGGAGGGCCCGCAGATGTCACTGAACAATGCAAAGAACCTAATTCAAAGGGAGTAGAGAGCTTCTAGAAAATATGTATCTCGATTTGCGATTATAATGTAGGCTTTAAGAGCGGCAGGATGTGGCCCATGATCTGATTACAGGTTTTGAGCACTATGGGGCTTAACATCTTTGGTCATCAGTCCCCTAGAATTTAGAACTACTTAAACCTAACTAACCTAACGACATCACACACATCCATGCCAGAGGCAGGATTCGAACCTGCGACCGTAGCGGTCACGCGGTTCCAGACTGAAGCGCCTGGAACCGCACGGCCACAACGGCCGGCGATTTGATTACAGGATAAGCATCTTTCCCTCTATATCCTATTCTTAATTTGATATCATGTGTTTTATGAACTGTCTGGAGAAAAGACCAACCAAAGAAGAGAAAGATGAAAATTGTGGACTAGATATAGTGACTTACAGTGCCGGAAAAAAATAGTATAACGCTTTAGAGGTTTCTAGTTCCACCCATGTGCGGAAATGCAAGTTCTGACTCTGGCATACAGTCGATTGGTATATACTGTCTTGGGATATGTTATGCAATGGCTGCTCAATCTGCTCATGTAGTTCTGTAAGAGTTGTTGCTTAACGAGTCACAGAAATCACTCCTCGTTCAATCAGATCCCACACATGATCGGTTGGAGACTAATCCGGAGATTTTTCCTGTCAAGGAAGTTTGTTCACGTCTTGCAGAGCACGTTGAGTTTCAGAAAATGGAAATTTGTGGTAAGGTCTTATGGGTCTAAACTACTGAGGTCATCGGTCCCTAAGGTTACACACTAATTAATCTGACTTAAACTAGCTTACGCTAAGGACAACACACACACTGCCGGAGGGAGGACTCGAACCTCCTACGGGGGGAAGCCGCGCGAACAGTCACAAGGCGCCTCAGACAGCTCGGCTACATCTCGCGGCAGTAATTTCAGAAGAAACGAGAACTCTTATTGTGACACGCACGAAAATACTTCCACGTGATAAACACATATACGGTCCAGCACTTTATCGTCATCACCGTCTCTATACTACGTTAACGAACAGTAACCATTCACAGAAGGAAGTTGGTAGCACTGTCAGCAGATAGGTATATAAGACATGTCGTGGGCCGCCGAGAATGTGCAATAATTGTCGTAATGGGGAAACGGAACGTTGTGTCTGACATCAGAACGGGCATGATCATTGGATATTACTGGATTCCAGGCCAAATATGCAAGCTTTTCCGAAACAGCTAAGTTTGTGAACTGTTAGAGTTCTACCGTTGTAAAGTGTACCGCGCCTGGCAGATGACGGGAGTAAACAAGGGCTACAAGAAGTGTATCGCCAAATAAAAGTGAAGGGTTGAGGAGGTGACCGCCCAAATGATCAAGAGGTTAAGGCCGTATCTTCATGACGGCCGTTGAGCGCCTCGGCAGCATGTGCATGGTTCATACATTCTTACTGAGTGGTGCTTATCGATCACGAAGGCCGGAATTTCCACGCCAGTACCACAACTGGACGTTCACTTAGGGAAGAGAAGAGGCCTTTCCAGATAATCGCATTTTGCGCTACTTCGGACGGATAAACCTTGGCGTGTACGGTGTGAAAGCAAACACCCTGCAGACAGGAGGGAGAGTTATGGTCTGGGAAATGTTTTTGTGGCAATCCCTGTGTGATCTCGTGTTTACGGAGGGTGCAGTGGGTCAACATAAGTATGTATCTATCCTTGGGGAGTAGGCCGGAGTGGCCGAGCCGTTCTAGGCGCTTCAGTCTGGATCCACGCGACCGCTACGGTCGCAGGTTCGAATCCTGCCGCGGGCATGTATGTGTATGATGTCCTTAGGTTAGTTAGGTTTAAGTTGTTCTAAGTTCTAGGGGACTGATGACCACAGATGTTAAGTCCCATAGAGCTCACAGCCATTTGAAACATTTTTTTTTTTTTTTTTTATTCATGGGGAGCATGGCCCACCCTACATCCAGTTTGTTTTTCCTCCGCATGATGGTATCAACCAAAATGTCAGTGCAATGCGTCATGCAGGTCACAGTGTACGTGCGTGGTTTGAAGAGCATCAAGATGAGTGTGCTGTACTACCCCGGCCATGGAAATCAACAGATATGATCTAATGAAGAACTGTGGGATCACCTCGTTCAGACTGTTCGCGCCAGTGATCCTAAGCCGAGATACCTAGCGCAACTGGGTGCATAGCTCGTGGTCTACTGGCTAGCGTTGCTGCCTCTGGATCACAGGACCCCGAGTTCGATTCAAGGCCGCGTTGGGGATTTTCTCCGCCTGGGGACGGGGTGTTTGTGTTGTCCTCACCATTTAATCATCTCCTTATCATTCGTGACAGTGACTAGATTGGACTGTGAAAAAAATTGGACTGTGAAAAAATTGGGACTGATGACCGTGCAGTTTAGCACCCTACAAAGCAGACATCATCACCTGAGGCAGCTGATCACTGCGCAGGCGTCGGGATGGTTCCTCATCCCTATCGGTACCTTCCAGAACCTCACTGACTCTCTTCTTGAACATCTCTCCCTGGAGAAGGTGATTATTCGTTCTTTTGGCAGGTATTCACATTAATGATACAGGACAGTGTATGTGCATTGTAATAATGAGTCCGGTACTGAGTAAAGTAACGTTCCGCGTGTTGGCTGTAGACGGGCCACCGTCTCATCCTCTGCCGTTGGCGTCACTGGATAAGGTGTAGGTAGACATGTGGTCAGCACACGGTTGTACCGGTCGTTGTCGGGCTTGTTGACTTCGGAACCACTACTAATCGGTAGAGTTGGCCCTCAGATGCATGCCTCATGCGTCCTCCCATGGAGGAAGCATCCCATGTAGTGCCGGAAGGCGAACATAGGTATTGGAGATGACAGTTAAGCTGCGCTCTCCATCCTCTGGCACATCGCCAGACGGGGCCACGGTGCTTAGCGTGCGATCGCTGGCGTCTTCTGGGGCGAGAGAACGTACAAGCGAACGGCCGCGTTTCGCGAGCGGGATTGTATCGTATGGTAAGCTGTTTTGAGGCGGTTTCAGTTACGACTCATCCAGAAGGGTGGTGAGGCGATGTGCCTGGAGGCATAATGTTCTGCCGTTTGTATTATCGAGTTCCCGGCTGCTTGTGATAAGATTTCTCTTTCCATATGTATTACACCTCCCCCTCCCCCCCTTAAAGACGACGTGGTGGTTTAAACTGTGGCCGTTGCTCTGTGAAACTGTGGCCGTTGGTATTCGAAGTTGCCTCACCCAAACTAGACTCTTAGCTGCTAGAATGTGATGGTTTGCCGGCCGAAGTGGCCGTGCGGTTAAAGGCGCTGCAGTCTGGAACCGCAAGACCGCTACGGTCGCAGGTTCGAATCCTGCATGGGGAATGGATGTTTGTGATGTCCCTAGGTTAGCTAGGTTTAAGTTTTAAGTTCTAGGCGACTGATGACCTCAGAAGTTAAGTTCCATAGTACTCAGAGCTATTTGAACCATTTGAATATTTCTTGTTGTTGTTAACATGCACCGTTGAATCACAATTTGTTTAACGGCAAGCAACAACAAGAGCCTTTCGACAGAGCGCCGTAGAGTGTTCAATCGGGCGTACAGTTGAAAATACTGTTATTAACAAACGTTTTACACCACTAGCAGTTGTACTCTGTGCTTATGACTTGGTTTTACTTTTTTAAAATAGAAATATGTATGTTGTGGTTTAAGCCCCTTTTATGTATGTATATGTTGGGTCACAACAGGTCCAGCGACTGATTATTAGCGTCGTCAGCAAGATAACATAGTTATATATATATATCGCTGTTTAAACTCCATTATTTTTAATTGATGTATGAGCTGGGTCGCAGCAGGTCTGGCGACTAAGTATTACGGCGGTCAGTAACACCTGCTACTTGCTGCTTCAACGATTATCTTGTTGTAGTCCTTTATCTGTGTCTGTTGATACTTAAAAGGTAAAATAATTCTGGGCATTTAATATTCTTACTTGCAGCAGGTTTACCTGGTAGCTTACAGGCATCAGCTGTAGTATTGTCGGCTTGTTGCTTGGTTGTAGTTTTATGTACATACATACTGTTTATATATACCGGGTGATCAAAAAGTCAGTATAAATTTGAAAACTGAATAAATCACGGAATAATGTAGATAGAGAGGTACAAATTGACGCACATGCTTGGAATAGCATAGGATTCAATTAGAACCTAATGAATACAAAAGATCAAAACATGTCCGACAGATGGTGCTTCATCTGATCAGAATAGCAATAATTAGCATAACAAAGTAAGACAAAGCAAAGATGATGTTCTTTACAGGAAATGCTCAATATGTCCGCCATCATTCCCCAACAATAGCTGTAGTCGAGGAATAATGTTGTGAACAGCACTGTAAAGCACGTCAGGAGTTATGGTGAGGCATTGGCGTCGGATGTTGTCTTTCAGCATCCGTAGGGATGTCGGTCGATCACGATACACTTGCGACTTCAGGTAACCCCAAAGCCAATAATCGCACGGACTGAGGTCTGGGGACCTGGGAGGCCAAGCATGACGAAAGTTGCGGCTGAGCACACGATCTTCATCAAACGCCGCGCGCAAGAGATCTTTCACGAGTCTAGCAATTTGGGGTGGAGAGCCATCCTGTATAAACATCGTACGTTACAGCAGGTGTTTATCAACCAGGCTGGGGCTGATACGATTCTGTAACATATCGGCGTACCTCTCACACGTCACGGTAGCAGTTACATAACCAGAATCACATATTTCCTCGAAGAAAAGTGGCCCGATAACGGTACATGTGGTAAATCCAACCCATACCGTGACGTTATCGTCGTGCAATGAAGTTTCTACGACAGTTCTAGGATTTTCGGTAGCGCAAATTCTGCAGTTGTGGGCGTTTACAGACCCTCGGAGCGTGAAATGAGCTTCGTCGGAATACCACACGTTACTCAACCAATCGTCATCTTTCGCCATATTTTGAAACGCCCACACCGCAAATGCTCTACGCTTCACTAAATCGCCAGGTAGCAGTTCATGATGCCGATGGATTTTGTAGGGATAGCATCGGAGGGTACGCCTCAGTGCCAACCAAATAGTAGTGTATGGAATGCCGGTGCGACGTGCCACTGCACGAGCAGTGACTTCCCCGTGCATGGACGAATCCACTACAGTCTCCATTTCTTCCTGAACTGTCTCAGCAGCATTACGCCTTGTGCTTGGTCAGCCACTACGGGATCTGTCGTCTAAACAACCCGTGGCTTCGGATTTCGAAATCATTCTCGCCACAGCTGCATTTGTCAACGGACCTTTACCCGTTCGAATTCCCTTTCTGTGGCGATAGGATCGTAACGCTGAACTAGCACATTTCCCATTCCGATAATACAGCTTCAATAAAAGCGCCTTTTCAGGTAACGTCAACATGCTGCGACTGCTGGCGCATCTGATTCTCTCTCTCATTACAACTCATTTTATACACGATTGTCATGCACAGTCCCTGACGTTTTACTGTCCAGCGCAATCTGTAGGACATTTTGTGAACTTTGCTTTTTTTTGGTTCTAATAAAGCCGCATGTCATTCGAAGCATGTGTGTCAATTTTTACTCTCCGTCTACATTATTTCGTGGTTTTTTAAGTTTTCAAATTTATACTGACTTTTTGATCACCCAGTATATATATATATATATATATATATATATATATATATATATATATATATATATATATATATATAAGGATAGGTCTGAGCATTAACCTATCCTTATTGAGAATTGTGCTGTGGTTGTTGGTTTGATTGCGGAGTGACCATAATTTTGGTATACCGTTTTATATACAGTCTTCCGACTGAATAGTTGGGAAGACAAGAAACGTCGGAATTTATGATCACTGCATTTCCGATATTGGCTTGCGATGTTCCTCACCCAACCGTGTTCTTGTACCCTGTACCTTGGTCCGTATTTGGGTTGAGAGAGTTGCCAATTCTGAGGCGCGCCACTCGCTGTCTCTGTCGGAGCCTGTATTTCTCGATCCCCCGGAACTTGGCCTAGCCCTACCACTTCCAATCATACTTAACGATAAATCCAGACTTGAGTAGGACCATAGGATGAGTCAACTAAAGAGGCTGACCCAGTCCCTAGAGAAACATTAGAGGTGCCTCAGCTGTGACAATTCCGTCGCTAACGCATTCGCGTTTACGACAGAAAGGTCATAATAGAATCCGTATTTTACTGTAAATCTAGATTTCAGCTGAGAACACAGCTATCGTCGGTGCGTTACAAGTAATCATGTAGAGTCTGCATAGTTGCAACTGTAACATGTGACATTGTAACTATGCTGGGTCTACATGATTACCTGTAACAAAGTGTTATTAGCTGTGCTTTACCTGAAATCTACATCTGCAATATATACAACCGATGCTGAGCTTCCCTTAGTCCTGGATGCTATCACAGTGGGGCACTATTAGTCTTGTGAAATTGAATCTGATGCATTGACATTTGCAGGTTTCACTGCTGTACATCACGTCAAGAGTGGTATTCCTTTCTGCTGAGCAATATTGTATGAAAGAGACTTGTCGAGTATTCCCACATCAAATCTGTGGCAGTATAGCCTCGCTGAGATGCTCAATGGCTGGCGAGCACTGAGGGTACCCCATCGACTAAGCACGGAGGCTGCACACGCCAAGCACCTGGAGATAGGCCTGGGTCACGCAGACCCCAGGGCAATACGGTAAACACGGCGTACCGACCACAGCTGTTTGAACTGTGGAGGCGTGTAGGCTCGCTCACCTGCATGCCGTCACAGATTCGACCCACCGCAGCAGGGTGTCAATGGGAACCCACTCCCAAATGCATGTACGGGGAACCAGTGTTCGTTACACAAGCATACTGTTTCAGGACAAAGTCATTCGACAATGTGGCCAATGTGAAACTCATTCTCTTCCCAGCACCCATACACCTGACGTTGTGCTCTTCAGATCCTTTCGTAAAAAATACGCTGCGGAAACCGACATGCTTTCAGTTTCAATGGATACAGTATCTTTTACGTTACGTTTTTAGATGAATGTATTTTGCACACAACGATTTCCACGTGAGGCCCTTTTTTAGTCGCAGCGCGACTAGCGGATTGGCGGATACTGAGACAATCGATCGCGGAAAAGAATATCGTCTGAGAGTACTTGACGCAGAGAGGCAACTGGACCAGATGAGATACCTGTGTGGTTCCACAGAGGTTATGCAAAAGAACTTTCTGTGCTTCTAGCAGTAGTTTATCTTAGGTCAGTTGATCAACGAGGGGAACCTAGAGAGTTGAAAAATGCGCAAGCACTTCACATTTTCAGGAAATGTAATCGGACAGACCAGCTTAACTACAATCTCCTATCGTAGTTAGAATTATGTTGTAGAATTAAGGAACGCATTTTAGATTTACGCTTTAGGACGTTTCTGGAGAACGAATACCCCCTCTACAAGAGTCAGCATGAATTACGCTAACACATGTCTTGCGAAACTCAGTTCGTACTGTTAATCCACGATATCCAGGGCGACGTACACAAAGGCACTCAGTTTGATGCCATTTTCCTCGGTTTCAACAAAGCAGTCGATACCGGTCCGCTTTGTTCTAACCAAACTGGGTTAAGAACCTTTACCAAACGTGTACGAAGAAGGTACACGATCACAGGTTTTCTTCAACCACGAGAGAGCGTCACTGAGATGCTGGAACACTCAAACTGGCAGACTCATCCAGCAGCCTGCTAGGATTGTACTAATTAGTGCTCAGAGAGGCATCCAAGCCATAGTTATTTCCGTGCTCCATAAGCAATATAAACTGAAATTAACTTAAATACCGTATGTACGTGAATCTAATGCGGTATCGAATGTAATGCGCACCCCAATTTTAAAAATTAAATTAATTAAAAAAAGGAATTTTGGTACGTCGCTGATAGGGTATTTTTGCGTTGTTGAAATTTATTTTACAATGCTAACTTTATTTCAAACGATAGTGAATATATATATATATATATATATATATATATATATATATATATATATATATATATATGTGTGAACTATAAAAAACAACCTTATTTTATTTTTAAGTTACTCATTACGGTAATAAGTCACATTTTCATCGTTAAAAAAGGAGGCCTAACTTGATTACCTATATGACATACGAAGAAACGTACTATAAATTACAGGGGTTACTCTGTATTATTCATTAATGTCATCATTACTGGACTCCTCGGAAGTGTCTACATCAGATATAAATTCATTTCGTACTTCCCCGTCATCCTCGGTGTCGTTCCAGAGCAAATCATCTTCACTGCCCTCCAGAATATTTGAAACACAGCATTTCTTGAATGATTTTACGACTATTGGTGCTTCGATGCTTTTCCAGGCAGACGAAACCCAGTGCGCAACAATGTATGGTGCAGCACGTTTAATTTTTGCTGAGAGAGTCAGTTCACGATTTGGTTCGCAAAACCATTTTTCGTACTGTTCCTGAACGCTACCTTTGAAAGGTTTATTTACACTAATTTCCAGGGGCTGTAATACAGTAGTCATTCCTCCAAGAATAATAACAAGGTAACTGAGCAAGCTGTGTATCTTACTTCTTACGTCGTCAGTGAGATGATCACGAAATGCAGCAAGACAAATCATTGATGGTTGGTTGGAAAACCCTCCAGGACGGAGTTCCCACACTTTTCGGAGCCAGTCAAGCATCAATGATTCAGTCACCCGCCCCTTCTCTTGATTCCGAACAATGAGGTCATCAGGGAATAGCTTTTAATTTTTTGGAGTCTTAGGGCTTGTTTTTCTCTTGAAGATTAAAAAACGAGCAGGTCTATTCTAATCTGCTGTGATTGCCATCATTAATGTTACACGTTATTTTTCACACCAAGATGTTTTGATGGTAACTACTTTTGTGTCCTTGTCGTCAATCCTATAATTACGTGGCATATGAAACAAAATTGGAGTCTCATCAACGTTATCTATTTGGCCCATCGAAAAATTCTTCTCTTTCCGATGTCCCATAATATACCGCTGAAATTCTTCAAGTTTCTTCTTAAAACACTGTGGAAGCTCTTGGCATGTTGTACGGCGTCGCAGAGATAAGCCCGCTCGTTTCATAAAGCGATGAACCCATCCCTGGCTAGCGTTAAAATCTTGCTTCGGTATATCAGGAGCTGCAGCCATCTCATTTGCTTTTATTATTATGATGTCACTGGTCACAGGTTGACCATTCTTCCTCCTTTCTCAGACGAATTCCAAAACATTTACTTCAACGTTAGGATGTCTTGCATTGCGAGGTCCAGGAAATTTATTTCTAGAAGCGGTAGTTGCAAATAATCCCAATTTCTATTTCTTCCATAGGCGAATGTTACTCTCTGCTACACTGAACTCACTCCCTGCCCGTCTGTCGCCATATTTTTCAGCATAAAGAATTATTTTACGCTTGAAAGTAGCTTCGCACGACATTCTTCTTTGCCTGCCATGCATTTTGTTACTACCTAGCGCAAACACAATGCGAAGTACTGTAGTAGGCCAAAAGGAATGAAACGAGATTGAGAAGTAAAACAATGCGCTGTAATGTACGAGAAAATACTTAAATTTCAAGTAGCAAATAAAAAACACACAAAGAGGACGTTCAGTTTGAATCGGCGACTAAAGAAACTTTCCTCTCGTGGCAGTAATGTATTTTGTCCTGACTCCTGCGAACAGAATTCAGAACGGGAAATATATTCCAGCTCTTTTAACTCTTACTCGATTTATGGCTTCCTTCCTCTAATTTACGGAAGCCGTACCTATATCTTCTTGCTAGAGTGTAATAATTCTTCTGCTACTGCAGATCACATAGGGTAGGGTAGGGAAATTTGTACTCGAATCTAACGCGCCATCGAATCTTATGTGCACACCAGTTAGAGTACTCCACATGGTGAAAGAAATGTGCACTAGATTCGCATAAATACGGTACGTGGTATAATCAGTATGGGTTCCGGGCAAATGTAGAAACACGCGAGGTAATACTGACTCTACGACTTAACGTAGAAGTCAGGTTAAGAAACGGCTAACCTAAATTTATAGCTCATGCTTATTTGGAGAAAACTTTTGACAATATCTACTAGAAATTCTGACGGCAGCAGGAGAAAATACAGGTAGCGTAACGTTATACGCAACTTGTATGGATAACAGACGGCAGTTACACTACTGGCCACTAAAATTGCTACACCACGAAGATGGCGTGCTACAGACGCGAAAGTTAACCGACAGGAAGAAGATGCTGTGATATGCGAATGATCAGCTTTTCAGGGCATTCACTCAAGGTTGGCGCCGGTGGCGACACCTACAACGTGTTGACATGAGGTAAGTTTCCAACCGATGTCTCCCACACAAAGAGCAGTTGACTAGCGTTGTCTGGTCAAACGTTGTTGTAATGTCTCGTCTAAGGAAGAGAAATGCATACCATCACGTTTTCGACTTTGATAAAGGTCGGATGGTAGCCTATCGCGATTGCGATTTATCGTATCGCGACATTGCTGCTCGCTTTGGTCGAGATCCAATGACTGTTAGCAGAATATGGAATCGGTGGGTTCAGGAGGGTAATATGGGACGCCGTGCTGAATCCCAACGGCCTCGTATCACTAGCAGTTTAGATGACAGGCATCTCATCCGCATGGCTGCAACGGATCTTGCAGCCACGTCTCGATCCCTGAGTCAACAGATGGAGACGTTTGCAAGACCCCATCTGCACGAACAGTTCGACGACGTTTGCAGCAGCATGGACTATATGCTCGGAGACCTTGGCTGCGGTTACCCTTGACGCTGCATCACAGACAGGAACGCCTGCGATGGTGTACTCGACGACGAACATGGGTGCACCAATGGAAAAACGTAATTTTTTGCGGATGAATCCAGGTTCTGTTTACAGCATCATGATGGTCGCATCCGTGTTTGGCGACATCGCGGTGAACGCACATTGGAAGCGTGTATTCGTCATCGCCATACTGGAGTATCACCCGGCATGATGGTATGGGGTGCCACTGGTTACACATCTCAGTCACCTCTTGTTCGCATTGACGGCACTTTTGAACAATGGACGATACATTTCAGATGTGTTACGACCTGTAGCTCTACCCTTCATTCGATTTCTTCGAAGCTCTACATTTCAGCAGGATAATGCACGACCGCATGTTGCAGGTCCTGTACGGGCCTTTCGGTATAGAGAAAATGTTCGACTGCTGCTCTAGCCAGCACATTCTCCAGATCTCTCACCAACTGAAAACATCCGGTCAGTAGTGGCCGAGCAACTGGCTCGTCACAATACGCCAGTCACTACTCTTGATGAACTGTGGTATCGTGTTGAAGCTGCATGGGCAGCTGTACCTGTACACGCCATTCAAGCTCTGTTTGACTCAATGCCCAGGCGTATCAAGGCCGTAATTACGGCCAGAGGTGGTTGTTCTAGGTACTGATTTCTCAAGATCTATGCACCCAAATTTCGTGAAAATGTAATCACATGTCAGTTCTAGTATAATATATTTGTCCAATGATACCCGTTTATCATCTGCATTTCTTCTTGTTGTAGCAGTTTTAATGGCCAGTAATGTAAAAGAGTCGCATGAAAGGGAAGCAGTGATTGAGAAGGTAGTGACACAGGTTTGTAGCCGATCCACGATGTTATTCAATATGTATGTTGAGTAAGCATAAACGAAAATTAAAAATACATTTGGAGAGGTAATTAATGTACAGAGAGGAGTAATGAAATCTTGGAAGTTTTCTGACGATATTGTAATTCTGGTAGAGACTGAATAGGATATCGAAGAGCAGTTCAACGGAATGGTCAGTGCCTACAAAGGTGGATGTAGGATGAACATCAACGAACCAAAACGGGAGTAACGTAACGTAGTCGAATTAAATCAGGGGATGCTCAGAGACTTAGATTACGAAACGAGACGTTGATAGTAGGAGATGAGTTTTGATGTTTATTAACAAAATAACTGATTTTTGCCGAAGTAGAAAGGATGTGAAATGTATACTGACAGCGGCAACAAATTCGCTTCTAAAGAAGAGGAGGTTGTTAACGTCGAATGTAGATTTAAATGTTAATAAGTCTTAGAATAACGATGACAAAACCAGCTGCTGCATTTGAATCTAACACCCTTTATTCAAACGTAGGTTCAAATACAGCCGCTGGCTACGTCATCATTATTCAAGAACTGTGTGTCCGGCTGCAGTCCCACTTGATGGATTACGAGCTAATGAGTCTGTCCTGAGGGTAATTTAGTGGAGTGATACTTTTTATGGCAGTGAAACGTTAGCAATAAACAGCCACCACAAGAACAGAATAGAAGCTTTTTAAATGTGGTGCCACAGCAGATTGCTGAAGATGATGTGGGTAGATCATACAACCAAAGAGGAGGTACTTAGTTGAATTGAGGGAGGGGTAGGGGGGAGAAGTTTGTGGCATAGCTTGACTAAGAGGTATGACAAGGAGAGTGGAATTACGGAGGGAGGCAAAGAGATTGAGCCGTGCGCAGCTCGTGTTTATTCCGTTTATTGATTGTCACCTTGTCTTGCAGTACTGTCGCCTCTTTCTTATTCAATTTACTGGCGTCACTAAGTTTCTGGTGTGATTGCCCGTGAGCAGCAGCAGCAGCGCTTATCGATAGTGCACTGTCGTACTGTCTCTGGAGTGACTGCTAG
Organism: Schistocerca serialis cubense; assembly: GCF_023864345.2. Classification (NCBI taxonomy): domain Eukaryota; kingdom Metazoa; phylum Arthropoda; class Insecta; order Orthoptera; family Acrididae; genus Schistocerca; species Schistocerca serialis. Next base: position 424,915,376 of record NC_064641.1, read on the forward strand.
TATTTCCGGGTCGTCGTCTGTCGGGAGTTCAGACGGGAGGTGCGAACAGCCAGTACTCGCCCGACCGCTGGCGACACACATGCATTGTCCGACGGAAGGAGACTGGAGCGGGAGCGAACGTTTTTTGGTCGTTCGGTCGGTCGTCTCATCGGGCTACGTGTATTTGGTCTTTGGACCATTTCTGGGCCCCGTCAGTTGGTCATCTTGCAGGAAGTGGGTCGGTTCTTTCATTGTGCAGAGATGTCGTGGCCAATGGGCAAGAGTAACCTCTGCATGGTTGAGTCCTAGCCAGTGTGCCCGGGTCGCCGTGTCTCCAAGTTCCGAACGGACATCGAGTTGAGTCGGGTTGGAGCTGCAGTGAGCTCTGGACAGCCAACACTCGCCAGACTGTTGCCGACACTCATAACTTGTGTGGGGACGACCTTGGTTTGGTTGGTCGTTCGGTCGGTCGACTCATCGGACGACGTGTATTTGGTCGCCGACCGCTTATAGAAACACACTCTCTCTCTCTCTCTCTCTCTCTCTCTCTCTCTCTCTCTCTCTGTGTGTGTGTGTGTGTGTGTGTGTGTGTGTGTGTGTGTGTGTGTGTGTGTGTGTGTGTGACTTGTCATTTCTCCTTGTTGTTCCACTGTGATTTGTTTTAGGATTGTCGGAGTTCTTGTTGCAAGTGTGTACATGGAACTGTGTGTAGCTTCTATAATTTTCATTGAGCAGATGAATGCTGTCTGCGTACTGGAGTAGGGAGTCGGTCGGTTGCGAGAGAGCAGCGAGTAAGTCATTTTCGGTTGCCGTGCCGTTGGCTGAGTGGAAGGTAATTGATTAGCTTGTTGGTTGGTTCTTCAGCCGTCCATAGGTCGTGTTGCCACCCGATTATTTAGTGCTACGCTTGGCTGCCTGTCTCACCTAACCTGTTGTTAGAGTTTCCTCCCCAGGCCGACCCTTGGAACGCTACTGAGCACCACTGTTTGTTGTTTGTGATAGACATTTTATTTGGTCGCAGATACAGTGCCACGCCTTCAAAAAAAATGGTTCAAATGTCTCTAAGCACTATTGGACTTAACATCTGAGGTCATCAGTCCCCTAGAACTTAGAACTACTTAAACCTAAGTAACCAAAGGACATCACACACATCCATTCCCGAGGCAGGATTTGAACCTGCGACCGTAGCAGCAGCGCCGTTCTGGACTGAAGTGCCTAGAACCGCTCGGCCACAGCAACCAGCGCCACGCCTTCAACCGTGTATTAGTGTATTAATATTGTTTTATGTTAAGTATATGGCCTTCGTCCGAACTTCATAACAACTTTAAGATTAGGCCTTCAGTCGTGTTTCATTTAAAATTCTAGTTGCTGTGCTTCATCCACGTTTCTTTCAGAATCTGTGGCTTTAATATGTAAATCCTTGTCTGTAAGGTTTCTCTTTAATTATCTTGAATTCTTGAAACAGCCTTCAGCCGTGTTCTGTAAATGTTTCTCTTAAGGTTGTCGTTAATTATTCTTGAGTAATTGCTTAGGCCTTGAGCCGACAAGATCCTTAAAGATTTCTTAACATGTTTTTCTGTTGTACTGTGTAAAGGCTTATCTTTAAATTTTCTCTTTTATTATCTAAAGGAAATTTTTTTTAATTGGGCTTTGAGTCGAAGAATTAACTTGAATTTTCCTTAATTTTGCCTTAAGCCGGATTTGTAAATGCTTGGCTTTTAAAGAATTTCCTTAGCTGATCTCAAATATTATTTCGCCCGTTAGCTGAAAAGATATTGTTATTTTACCTAAGCAACGCCTTCAGCCGTTACACTAAATCCTGGTATTTTACAAGCAATCATTTAAACTTATTCCAGAGAAGTTACTTGGGCCCTTAGCCGTGAATTGATCTTTGTTGTTTTAAAGAGAAAACTGTACATTGCTTTGAGGAAAAAAGTTGTGTGTGTTCTTGTATAACTGACAGCAATTAACCTTGGCCCCTGTCCACAACCTGATACGCTCTGTCCTGTGATAAAACCAGATTTCAGACATAATTACAGTTAGCAGGTTCAAAATGGTGCAGGCTCTAGTAGTTATTCGGAGATGAAGAGGTTTGCACAGGATAGTCTGCAGGGCGGAATGAAAGCAGTCATTGAACTGAAGACAACAGTCACAACAAATGTGGTACGATAGGGTGAACATCTTCTCATGCACTTTTTATTAGTAGATGTAATTACAGGACAGAGAGAACGAGATAACCTTCAAGCTGACTGAGGCAACATTTTGTGAATTCTGACGTCATCACATCTAGCCACGAGCACCAAGGCCCTAATGTCATTGCCGCAGGAACTCTGATATCAACGCGTCACCTCCGAATGAGGGCCAACCCGACACTTCGCCGTCTGTCCCCTGAGTTCCTAACGCCGCCAACCCCATCGTCCCTGCGCCTCTACACCTGAGTTCATTGCTAATGGCGTTTAAGTCCCCCGTTCTTCAAGCGGTATTTACAATGTGATCACTTGTTATCTATCATTTGTTGTACAGTATAAAGCGCCGCCAGCAACAGCAGTGGTGATTTACTAGGAAGAAGAATGCCGTAAGTATTTGTTTTCGTTATAACAATAAGTTTATTATTGGCAAAACCCACTAATTCGCATAAAGGGCAGCATTTAACGTTACACTGCTTCCTCGTGGGCTCCATGCCTATTTAATTTTTACAGATAAACTAATAACGTCACGACAGTCTCTGTGTATAAGCACGTTTTGTAGTGATGTCGCAGCCCCTGATCCAGTGCTGGTCGAATTGCTAGATGAAGAAGGCAGGCCCGCATCTCGTGGTCGTGCGGTAGCGTTCTCGCTTCCCACGCCCGGGTTCCCGGGTTCGATTCCCGGCGGGGTCAGGGATTTTCTCTGCCTCGTGATGGCTGGGTGTTGTGTGATGTCCTTAGGTTAGTTAGGTTTAAGTAGTTCTAAGTTCTAGGGGACTGATGACCATAGATGTTAAGTCCCATAGTGCTCAGAGCCATATGAACCATTTGAAGAAGGCAGGTGTTTCCACCTGCACCACGGCAGCAGTATAAACGGGCTGACTTCCCGAGCTTTCGGACATGTTGTCGTTTGACTAAGCCATAGCACAGCCGCAGCCATAACTTGAGCCTCAGCTAACTGCCAGCAGGGTACTTCTATTTGCCAATACATACAAACTGACTGCATGTGCATCTAAACGTGTAAAAGTAGACCTAGCACCCCACAGTGCTTTTAATGTGACTGAGATAAACGATCTTCAACATGTTGGTACTAGAGAGCAATATGCACGGTGCGAATAGGACTGTCTGTATCATGTGGTAGAGCTCCTACTGACAAAGATGATGGCTGAAACACTTCGTGTAGCCTCCTTTAATAGTAGCATGTCAAAGGACGAGGCCCCCCCCCCCCCCCCCCCTGCGGGTCCGGGGGTAAGAATAGGCCCGCGGTATTCCTGCCTGTCGTAAGAGGCGACTAAAAGGAGTCTCAAACGTTTCGGCCTTATGTGATGGTCCCCTGTCGGGTTTGACCTCCATATCTCAAAAATTTTCCGAAGAGCGAGCCGATTGCGGAAGGGCACCTTACTTGGTGCATTGTGTCCATCTTGCGTTGAGAACTTTCGCCAGCTTCTTCGTCGTTGCGTTGCAGTCCTGCCCGCTCTACATCTCTTGGGCATGGATACGCTCCTGTGTGCACTTTCTGCCCCGCAATGTGCTGGGCCACTTTCTGCACTGACGGCGACCATGGACCACATGTCACCTAACATCCAGCATGGTAGCCAGTCCGTTGTGGTGGGGCCGCCATGTACCCTGTTGGTTGTAGCCCCCTGACAACACAGGGATCCCTCTACTGAAGCCTGCGCCGTTCTCCCCACGTATGCCAAGGAGTAGATGCCCATCTCCCTGGGGCATCGGGACTCCCGGCAATGACCATTCTGCCAGGTGGCTTTTGCTGTGGCTGGGTGGCGCCCGTGGGGAGGGCCCTTGGTCGGAGTAGGTGGCATCAGGGTGGATGACACACAATGAAGCGTGGCACATCTTCTCTTGCTGGTGGCCAGCCACCAGCAGTCTCTAAGCGTTCCAGAGCCCATTTTAAAGGTAACGTTTATGACCCCAAATCGTTTCCCTTCCTCGCCACACCATGGGAGGAACGAAAGGCATTGAATGAAAGTGAGACGTATTCGCCCAGATATCTTGTCTGTACCAGAGCTGATGGGGAATCTTTTCTATCCGTGAAGCCTCAGTTCTTTGTAGAGCATTTAGAGGACAAGTTTGGGGAGGTGGAGGGCTTGTCCAAGATGCGATCCGGATCGGTGTTGATAAAAACGGCATCCTCCGCCCAGTCGCGGGCCTTGCTCGCTTGTGCTAAGCTGGGGGATGTCTCCGTAACTATCACGCCCCATAAAAGTGAATATGGTCCAGGACATTATCTTCCACAGGGATCTCCTTTTGCAGTCCGATGACGAGCTGCGGGCCAACTTGAAGCAACGAGGTGTCCATTTCGTCCGGCGCGTCCACCGGGGTCCGAGGGATCGTCAGGTTGCCACCGGTGCCTTCATCTTGGCCTTCGAGGGTGACACGTTACCTGAGAAGGTCAAGGTGATGGTGTACCGTTGTGATGTCAAGCCTTATATCCCTCCTCCGATGCGGTGCTTCAAGTGTTGGAAGTTCGGCCATATGTCTTCACACTGTGCTTCCGACCTCGTCTGTCGCGATTGCAGTCGACCATCCCATCCTGATCATTCCTTTGCCCCGCCTCCAATTTGTATGAACTGTGGTGCGCACCATCCGCCTTGCTCGCCGGACTGTCCCATTCTGCAGAAGGAGCGGAAGATCATGGAAATCAAGACTCTCGACCGCCTGACGTACACTGAGGCAAAGCGGAAATATGATCAGCTTCATCCAGTGTGCATGACATCTTCTTATGCCGCAACTGTCACTCCTGCTACAGTTCCATCCGCTCCAGTCAGCTCTCAGAGTCGAAGGCCCACACCTGCCCCCTTGATGGTGGGGGGCACTAAACCTCCTGTTGCTCCTGCTCCATCTACTTCAGAAGCAACACCCACCCCAACCATTGGGGACATCAGTTCCCCCTTCCCAGCCGGAGAAGCGTAAGTCTTCTTCAGCTCCTCTCGCCAGGAAGGGATCCCTTGGGGATCTCCCTTCACAAGTTCCGACCGGTCCGAAAGCAGACAGCCACAAGTGGCTCAAACAACCACCGGTCCCTGGTCGTAGGGCCTCCCGGTCGTCGTCTGTCCCTGACACTGACCCAGTGAGGCCCTCCCAGCCTGACCCACCGAAGGCACAGCGAGAGAAACAGAAGAAGAAGAAAGTCCCCAAGGCTAACGACGTTGCGGTGGCACCCATCCCACCACTACCAACAAGCTCAGCGTCTGAGGACGAGGTCGAGATTCTGGCGTCTGCTGAAGACCTGGATCTCGCCGGTCCCTCAGACGCCATGGATGTCACTCGTGCGGGTTCAGAATAGGAGGCAGCGAGTGAAAAAGCGGCGTAAATTGTCTTCCTAGTCCCTTCACGCCTTCTCAGCCATGGACAATACCATCCTCCAGTGGAACTGCAGCGGTTTCTTCTAGCTGAGCTCCGCCAACTTATCAGCCTTCATCCTTTCCTCTGCATTGCTCTGCAGGAAACTTGGTTTCGAGCAGTGCGAACCCCCGCCCTCCATGGGTATCGGGGTTATTATAAGAACCGAGCAGCTTATGAGAGGGTGTCTGGTGGCGTCTGCATATATGTCCTTAACTCTCTTCGCAGCGAGTTTGTACCTCTCCAAACAGCTTTAGAGGCTGTCGCTGTTCGGGTGTGGACGCCACAGGCTGTTACCGTCTGCAGTCTTTACCTTCCACCGGATGGTGCTGTCGCGCAGCATGTCCTGGCTGCTCTGATAGCCCAATTGCCGCCACCTTTCTTGTTATTGGGCGACTTCAGCGCCCATAACCCTCTGTGGGGCGGGTCAGTGGCGACAGGTCGAGGCGCCACCATTGAGCATTTATTAGCACAGCTAGATCTTTCGCTTTTAAATGATGGTTCCTCCACACACTTTAGCGTGGCGCATGGCACATACTCCGCCATTGACCTTTACATCTGCAGCCCTAGCCTCTTACCGTCTGTCCAATGGCGAGTGCAAGACGACCTGTGTGGTAGTGACCATTTTCCCATCTATTTGTCGCTGCCCCAGTGTCGTTCTTCTGGGCTCTCCACAGGGCTGACTGGCCGGCTTTTACTTCCGCTGCCACCATTGAGTCTCCCCCACAGGGTGACATTGACGAGGTGGTCCGTGTCTTAACCACATCCATCCTTTCGGCGGCCGAGGCTGCCATCGCCCGCTCTTCTGGACTCACTCAGAGGAAGGCTGTACCCTGGTGGTCGCCGGAGATTGCTGAGGCTATTCGCGACCGTAGGCGGGCTCTCCAGCGTCATAGGCGGCACCCGTCTCTGGAGACCCTCATCGCCTTTGAGAGGCTCCATGCCTTGGCCCGTCGTCTTATTGCCCGGCGTAAGCAGGAGTGCTGGGAGAGGTATGTCTCATCCTTGGGCTCCCGTGTCTCCCCCTCGCTCGTGTGGTCCCGGATACGGCGGATTTATGGATACCAGACCCCAATGGGTGTACCTGGGCTCTCCTTGGACGGCGCTGTCTGCACGGACGCTGCCGCCATTACTGAACTGCTTGCCGCGCACTTTGCTAAGAGCTCTGCGACTCCATCTTATCCCCCCGCCTTTCGCTCTCTAAAGGAGCGAGCCGAGCGGACGCCTTTCTCATTCCACATGCGTCGTTCTGAAAAATACAATGCTCCTTTCAGCGAGAGGGAATTCCTCGCTGCCCTCGCCGATTGCTCTGATACAGCACCAGGACCAGACTGCATCCACGCACAGATGCTGAAGTATCTCTCCAGGGACTTCCAGAGACACATTCTCGCGATATTTAACCGCATTTGGAGCGAAGGCGTGTTCCCGTCGCCATGGCAAGAGGGCGTTATTGTCCCCATTTGAAGCCCGGTGCGGACCCACTGGCGGTGGACAGCTATCGTCCCATTACCCTCACCAACGTTTTGTGCAAATTGCTCGAACGTATGGTGGGGCGGCGTTTGTGTTGGGTCCTTGAGTCGCGTGGTCTCCTCGCTCCATCCCAGGGTGGCTTCCGTCGGGGCTGGTCTGCAGCGGACAATTTGGTGCGGCTGGAATCTGCTATCCGTATGGCCTTTGCCAGACGTCAGCATCTCGTTGCTGTATTTTTTGATCTGCGGAAGGCGTATGACACCACATGCAGGCATCACATCCTTGTTACGTTGCATGAGTGGGGTCTTCGTGGTCAGCTCCCGGCTTTTCTTCAAACCTTGCCATTGCGCCGCTCTTCCCGGGTGCAAGTCGATTCCGCCTCTAGTTCATCTTATACACAGGAAAATGGGGTCCCGCAGGGCTCGGTGTTGAGCATCTCCTTATTTCTAGTGGCCATTAATGGTCTGGCTGCAGCCGTGGGGTCGTCAGTGTCTCCTTCTTTGTATGCCGACGACTTCTGCATCTCATTTAGCTCCACGACTACGGGAGTCGCCGAACGCAGGCTGCAAGTAGCCGTTCGCAAGGCCGCATCATGGGCTCTGACTCATGGTTTTCAGTTCTCTGCAGCCAAGACTCGAGTTATGCACTTCTGCAGGCGTCGGACGGTCCACCGTCATCCTGAACTTTACCTCGATGACTACCTGCTTGAAGTGGTGGACACTTGCCGCTTCTTAGGACTCGTCTTTGATGCCCGGCTCACATGGGTTCCTCATATTACTCAGCTGAAGTAAAAGTGCTGGCGGCACCTCAACGCCCTCCGCTGCCTGAGCCACACATCTTGGGGTGCGGATCGCTGCACGCTGTTGCGATTATACAGCGCCCTTGTGCAGTCCAGGCTTGATTATGGGAGCCTGGCCTATGGGTCTGCATCACCCTCAGTGTTGAAGTTGTTAGACCCCATACACGACTGTGGGGTTCGGCTTGCAACTGGCGCTTTTCGTACGAGCCCCGTGGATAGTCTACTGGTGGAGGCCGGGGTTCCCCCGCTGCGGATTCGCCGCCATCGACTGCTCGCTGACTATGCTGTCCACGTGCATTGCTCGCTGGGCCATCCCAATCGTCGCCTGCTTTTCCCTGCCATGGTCCTCCATCTGCCCGAAAGGCGACCTAGATCTGGGCTTTCCATAGCTGTCCGCGTCCAGTCCCTGCTGTCGGAACTGGGGTCCTTCCCTCTTCTGCCTCCCTTCCGGGTCCATGCACCTACGCCTCCCTGGTGTTTGCCCCGGCCGTCCGTCCGTCTGGACTTGGCACAGGGACCTAAGGACTCGGTTCCGCCTGTAGCCCTTCGTTGCCGTTTTCTCGCGCTCCTCGCCTCATTTTCGGACTGTGAGGCTGTTTACACTGATGGTTCCCTGGTTGATGGTCGCACTGCCTACGCTTTTGCTCACGTTGACCATGTTGAACAGCGCTCCTTGCCGGCTGGCTGCAATATTTTTACTGCAGAGCTGGTGGCTATATTGCGCGCTCTTGAGCATATGCGTTCCTGCTCAGGTACGTCCATCGTCATCTGCAGTGACTCCCTGAGCAGCCTCCAGGCCATCGACCGCTGCTTTCCCTCTTTTCCTCTGGTATCCTCTATTCAGGAGTCTGTTTCCGCCATTACCCGTTCTGGTCGTTCGGTGGCCTTTGTTTGGACTCCAGGTCACGTTGGAATCCCGGGCAACGAACGTATTGACTGTCTGGCCAAAGGGGCGACCGACGCCCCAGCTTTGGAGATCGGCCTCACGGCCCGCGATCAGCAGCTGGTGTTGCGCCGTAAGGTGCTTGGGATGTGGGCTGATGAGTGGCGTGGCCTGCCATCCCTGAATAAGCTGCGGGCTGTTACGGAGACGACCGATGCGTGGCGGTCCTCCTTGCGGGTCACTCGCAAGGAGTCTGTTGTCCTGTGCCGGCTGCGCATTGGGCACACATGGATGACGCACGGCCACCTATTGCGACGTGAGGACCCACCTTTATGTCACTGCGGCTCCGTTTTGACAGTGGTCCACATTTTATTAGACTGTCCACTTTTAGTTGTGCTCAGGCTGTCGTTCCCACTGCCTGACTCGCACCCTGCCCTTTTAACAGATGACTCTGCTATTGCTGACTTAGTTTTCCGTTTTATTCGGGCAGGGGGTTTTTATCATTTAATCTGAGTGTTTCTGTTTTATTTGATTGTTTTGTGTTGATTTTGGCCATTGGCCTACGGTTTTAAACTCAGTTTTTAATGTGTTTTCGGTGGTTGGTTTTTCCTTTTTTTTTCTGTTCCTATGGTCTGCCAACCACCGTCGCACTCCGTGTGATCTTCTTTTGTTTTGTCTGGTCCTTGTCTAAGTTTCTTTTGTTCTGTGTCATCTGTCTCCTATTCTGTTGAACACATTTTATTCTCTGTGGGTATTTTTTAGTATTTTGGAAAAAGAGACCGATGACCTCTGCAGCTTGGTCCCTTTCATCCTTAAACCAACCAACCAACCAAGGACGAGGCAAGAGTTGTCGATATCTATGGTGCAGAAATTCTTGCAATAAATCCTGAAGTTTCAGTTGCATTAAATTCAAACAACCCAAGCAACACTTTACTGACTGTAGCAGAGTGAGCCAGCTGCATACTGCTACTTTCTTGACTATTTGCATGTGCAAGTGTGAATACGTATCAATCACCAGAGTATATAAATGACTATGATCATCCAACATCAAAATATACACAGATCAAAAAAAGTTTTGCATCACCCCAGTTTCCAGAACACTTGAAGATAGACTTTGACTGTGGATATTGTATCACAGACGCAGTTCCTTTGACTATTTAGAGATGCCACTAAACCAACCCAAAGATGTAAACAACCATGCATGAGCACAGCCGATCAGTTCCAGCCATTCCACCAGGAAGGAGGTACATGGCTCGTCTTGTCTGTAATTCAACCATGCCTTGAAGGTCAACACTGCGGTTCGATCACTTCCGCATTGTTACTTAGTGCCAGGAAGGGCTCTCAACAAGGGAAGTGTCCAGGCGTCAAGGAGTGAACCAAAGCGATGTTTCTCGGACGTGGAGGAGATACAGACAGACAGGAACTGTCGATGACATGCCTCGCTCAAGCCGCCCATGGGCTACTATTGCAGTGGATGAGCGCTATCTACTGATTATGGTTGGGGGGAACCCTGATAGCAACGTCACCATGTTGAATAATGCTTTTCGTGCAGCCACAGGACGTCGTGTTACGACTCAACTGTGCGCAACAGGCTGCATGATGCGCTACTTCACTCCCGACGTCTATGGCGAGGTCCATCTTTCCAACAACGATACCATGCAGCGTGGTACAGATGGGCCCAACAGCATGCCGAATGGACCGTTCAAGATTGGCATCACGTTCTCTTCACCGGAGAGTGTCTTATGTATTCAACCAGGCAATCGTCGCAGACATGTTTGGAGGCAACCCGGTCAAGCTGTACTCCTTAGACACACTGTCCAGCGAGTGCAGCAAGGTGAAGGCTCCCTGCTGTTTTGGAGTTGGCAACATGTGGGGCCGTCGTACGCCGCTGGTGGTCATGGAAGGCGCCATAATATTCGTGTGATACGTGAAAGCCAGCCGACATTCGACAGCGCAAGCATATCGGCAGCATATTGGCGAGGCATTCGTCTTCATGGACGACGATTCTCGCCACCATCGTGCACCTCTTGTGATTGACCTCCTTCAGCATAACGAAATCGCACGACTAGAGCGACCAGCATGTTCTCGAGATACGAACCCTATTTAACAGGCCTGGGATAGATTCAAAGGGGCTGTTTATGGACGACATGACCCACCAAGCACTCTGAGGGATCTACGCCGAATCGCCGTTAAGGAGTGGGACAATCTGGACCAACAGTGCCTTGATGAACTTGTGGATAGTATGCTACGACGAATACAGGCATGCATCAATGCAGAGGACGTGCTACTGGATATTAGAGATACCTGTGTCTACAGCAATCAGGACCATCACCTCTGAAGGGTTCGCTGTATGATGGTAAAACATGTAATGTGTGGTTTTCATGAGCAATAAAAGTGGCGGAAATGATGTTTATGTTGATCTCTATTCAAATTTTCTGCAAAGGTCCCGGAACCCTCGGAATCGAGGTGACGCAAAACTTTTTTTGATGTGTGTATTTTTCCAGTGATGCTGGGTGCTACTTAGCTTCCTGGCTCAACTGCTCTTAGAAGTACTTGTCAGGATGGTAGGGCCGAATTTTGCGCTTTTAAGGGCGTTGTATACTAGTAATGCTTTACATTTTTCGTCTTTATCTAAGAATCCGATCCCACTTTCCTCCAAGGATAAAGTCAGTGTGCTATATTTTACCTCGAAAATATTTTCATGGCACACGATGTATCCAAACGGTGATAGTATAATTATGACTGTGGGCATTGATACTGGCAAATGAATGCTACGTGTTACACTTTCGATAAAATGAACTTGTTACCTAGTTTTGGTTTCTGGATAATTGCGAGACTTCGACCGGAATGTACCTATATGCTGGTCTTTGACTTCGTTCAACGTCCTCTGCCAGATGGTAGTCGTCATCCTTTGTAGATCTGACACCAGATCTAGCCCCAGACCTCTTATTTTGTTGCTGTGGGTAATCACTGTTGTTCCTCCAGCAGGAAACCTTTCCCTAAGATCATTACCTCGTATTTGTTACTGTTTGAAATGCTACTGTTGCTTCACAGTTAGTTTTCAGTAACTGTTTGGCGTGCGATATCTGATCTTGTCCCGATACGAATTTGCTGAGATTATTTGCATATTCTCGACAAAAAATTTTCTTTGCCCACATAGCCACGAGTGGGAGCGAATTGTTAAGTTTCCTGAGGTAAACTTTGACAGCAACTGCATTTAGCACTATTGATTGTGGACAGCCTGACGGACTGACCGCTTTGCGTCGAATGAATCAGTTTGTTGCCCATTGATCGTGATTTTGATCTGGACTCTTAGTAAAATGACTGTGTCAAGTTGAGAGAATTTGTAGGAGTTGCAGAATTTCCACGCAGGTGTGAGCAGAAAACTGTGAGAAATTCGGTACAAAGCTTAGGAAAAATCTGTAGATCTTACAGACACCTATGTGTAGAGATATTTACATCTACATCTACATGACTACTCTGCAATTCACATTTAAGTGCATGGCAGAGGGTTCATCAAACCACAATCATACTATCTCTCTATCATTCCACTCCCGAACAGCGCGTGGGAAAAACGAACACCTAAACCTTTCTGTTCGAGCTCTGATTTCTCTTATTTTATTTTGATGATCATTCCTACCTATGTAGGTTGGGCTCAACAAAATATTTTTGCATTCGGAAGAGATAGTTTGTGACTGAAATTACGTAAATAGATCTCGCCGCGACGATAAACGTCTTTGCTCTAACGACTTCCATCCCAACTCGCGTATCATATCTGCCACACTCTCTCCCCTATTACGTGATAATACAAAACGAGCTGCCCTTTTCTGCACCCTTTCGATGTCCTCCGTCAATCCCACCTGGTAAGGATCCCACACCGCACAGCAATATTCTAACAGAGTACAAGCGAGTGTAGTGTAAGGTGTCTCTTTAGTGAACTTGTTGCATCTTCTAAGTGTCCTGCCAATGAAACACAACCTTTGGCTCGCCTTCCCCACAATATTATCTATGTGGTCTCTCCAACTGAAGTTGTTCGTAATTTTAACACCCAGTCACTTAGTTGAATTGAAAGCCTCTAGAATTGTACTATTTATCGAGTAATCGAATTCCAACGGATTTCTTTTGGAACTCATGTGGATCACCTCACACTTTTCGTTATTTAGCGTCAACTGCCACCTGCCACACCATACCGCAATCTTTTCTAAATCGCTTTGCAACTGATACTGGTCTTCGGATGACCTTACTAGACGGTAAATTACAGCATCATCTGCGAACAACCTAAGATAACTGCTCAGATTTCCACCCAGGTCATTTATATAGATCAGGAACAGCAGAGGTCCCAGGACGCTTCCTTGGGGAACACCTGATATCACTTCAGTTTTACTCGATGATTTGCCGTCTATTACTATGAATTGCGACCTTCCTGACAGGAAATCACTATCCAGACGCACAACTGAGACGATACCCCATAGGCCCGCAGCTTGATTACAAGTCGCTTGTGAGGAACGGTGTCAAAAGCTTTCCGGAAATCTAGAAATACGGAATCAACTGGAGATCCCCTGCCGATAGCGGCCATTACCTCGTGCGAATAAAGAGCTAGCTGCGTTGCACAAGAACGATGTTTTCTGAAACCATGCTGATTACGTATCAATAGATCGTTCCCTTCGAGGTGATTCATAATGTTTGAATACAGTATATGTTCCAAAACCCTACTGAAAACCGACGTCAATGATATAGGTTTGTAGTTAGATGGATTACTCCTAGTACCCTTCTTAAACACTGGTGCGACCTGCGCAATTTTCCAATCCGTAGGTAGAGATCTATCTGTGAGCCAGCGGTTGTATATGATTGCTAAGTATGGAGCTATTGTATCAGCGTAATCTGAAAGGAACCTAATCGGTATACAATCTGGACCTGAAGACTTGCCCGTATCAAGCGATTTGAGTTGCTTCGCAACCCCTAAGGTATCTACTTCTAAGAAACTCGTGCTAGCAGCTGTTCTTGTTTCAAATTCTGGAATATTCCATTCATCTTCCCTGGTGAAGGAATTTCGGAAAACTGCGTTCAATAACTCCGTTTTAGCGGCACAGTCGTCGGTAACAGTACCATTGGCACTGCGCAGCGATGGTATTGATTGCGTCTTGCCGCTTGTGTGCTTTACATACGACCAGAATTTCTTCGGATTTTCTACCAAATTTCGAGACAATGTTTCGTTGTGGAACCTATTAAAGGCATCTGGCATTGAAGTCCGTGCCAAATTTCGCGCATCTGTAAATTTTAGCCAATCTTCGGGATTTCGCGTTCTTCTGAACTTCGCATGCTATTTCCGTTGCCTATGCAACAGCGTTCGGACCTGTTTTGTGTACCATGGGGGATCAGTTCCATCTCTTACCAATTTATGAGGTATGAATCTCTTAGTTGCTGTTGCTACTGTGTCTTAGAATTTGAGACACATCCCGTCTACGTCTGCATAGTCAGTTCGGAAGGAATGGAGATTGTCTCTTAGGAAGGCTTCTAGTGACACTTTATCCGCTTTTTTTTAAATAAAATTATTTTGTGTTTGTTTCTGGTGGATTTGCAAGAAACGATATTGAGCCTAGCTACAACGACCTTGTGATCACTAATCCCTGTATCAGTCATGATGCTCTCTATCAGCTCTGGATTGTTTGTGGCTAAGAGGTCAAGTGTGTTTTCGCAACCATTTACAATTCGCGTGGGTTCTTGGACTAACTGCTGGAAATAATTTTCGGAGAAATCATTTAGGACAATCTCGGAAGATGTTTTCTGCCTACCACCGGTTTTGAACAAGTATTTTTTAACATATCGAGGGAAGGTTGAAGTCCCCATCAACTATAACCGTATGAGTGGGGTATTTATTTGTTACGAGACTCAAATTTTCTCTGAACTGTTAAGCAACTGTATCATTGGAGTCTGGGGGTCGGTAGAAGGAGCCAATTATTGACTTAGTTCGGCTATTAAGTATAACCTCCACCCATACCAAATCGCACGGAGAATCTACTTCGACTTCACTACAAGATAAACCGCTACTGACAGGCACAAACACTCCACCACCAATTCTGCCTAATCTATCTTTCCTGAACACCGTCTGAGACTTTGTAAAAATTTCTGCAGAACTTATTTCAGGCTTTAGCCAGCTTCCTGTACGTATAACGATTTCAGCTTCTGTGCTTTCTATTAGCGCTTGAAGCTCAGGGACTTTCCCAGCACAACTACAACAATTTACAATTCCGACTGTTCCTTGATCCAAGCACGTCCTGTATTTGCCATGCACCCTTTGAGAATGCAACCCACCCCGCACTTTCCCGAGGCCTTCTAACCTAAAAAACCGCCCAGTCCACGCCACACAGCCTCCGCTACCCGTGTAGCCTCCAGCTGAGTGTAGTGAACTCCTGACCTATTCAGCGGAACCCGAAACCCCACCACCCTATGGCGCAAGTCAAGGAATCTGCAGCCAACACGGTCGCAAAACCGTCTGAGCCTCTGATTCACACCCTCCACCCGGCTCTGCACCAAAGGTCCGCAGTCGGTTCTGTCAACGATGCTGCAGATGGTGAGCTCTGCCTTCATCTCGTAAGCAAGACCGGCAGCCTTCACCAAATCCGTGATGGTTGTTATGTGATGGTAGTTACTCCGGGTGTCGGTTACACAGAGTGGTTATAACTAAACTTTCGGTACTTGAGGGGGCCCCCGTGACAAACGAGTGATCGTAGAACAATGCAGTTTTGTGGAAACCTTTGTAAGGCCGTGTGGGACAGAAATAATGAATAGACCATTGAATGAAACACATTTTAATTTGAGTTTGAAAGGATAACATTTGACAATTTCGTACCATGTTACAGAAGTTGGTAACTGTGACGACCATCCGCATTCACGACAGCCTGAAACCGCTCTATTGATTACTCAACTGCTGCCCTAAACAACAGTGGAACAGCTGTCGTGACGCAACTTGTGCACCGCTTTAAGATCGAACAATGTGTCCGGCATTCTCAGCAATGGCAACCGCAACAGTAATGCACACCGATGCATGTGTCCTACGTCACCATACCAGTACCGGCACCTAACGGCAAGTCTTCACATTAACACTACTAATGACTCAAATCGTGCAGCGCAGCATCCGAATATCATTCCTATGAAGTTGGTTACTTGTACGGTAAATAGTTCTCCGTCTACACTTGTTCAAGCAGCGAAAATTTAGTTACAACCACTCTGCACTGCGGCTAGGTACCGCGCACGTTTGATAATCTCCTGTCTTCTTTTTCCGCTACGTCCCTTAATCTTTGGTTTGCTGCTCGACCTCGCATTTCGCAACAGGTGTTCATCACGATTATCGGCCTGATGAAATCGATGTTTGTTGTCTGGTATTTCTTGGATAACAATACGATGTACCCCTCCTAGAAGATTGATGGGAGCTGTAGCGCACTCAATATGTCTATTGAAACATTAATTAGCTTCTCTTATAATATAGCCCAGTAACTGAAGTAAATTCAGCCGTCTATTCCTGGAGACAAGGGCGTACCCAGGATCTGAACTGGGGGGGGGGGGGGGGGGGGCGGTAGGTCATACTAGTCTCAGGAAACAAGGACTCGAGACAACATACAGCACTTCTTATTAAATAAAACAGTAAACCAGTGAAAAACTGCTTTTAATAAACATTTTAAATACAAGAATGCACTTGTACAATCCGAGAAAACATGCAGCATTTCTTATTAAACAAAACAGTAAACTAGTGAAAAACTGCGAATATCTTCTGGGGGGGGGGGCAGCTGCCCCCCCCCCCCCCTGCCTCTCGCTGGGTACGCCGATGCCTGGAGACTATCGTTTAAGGTTTTTCCATGGCGCTTCATATGCTTGCTTCTCTGTAACTTCTTAAATCACAAAATTGGTGTACATATTCATAATTTCGCAGCGCAACGATTGTTCTATAAAATACCGGGCTGATATTTCGGCTGTATACCGTCCAGCAGTCTTCAGAGTGAGCCGGGTGACTGACGCTCCAGCACTTGTTCCGTCCCTTAAACCCGCCGATCGCGCCACTGTGCATTTGGCCAGAGACGTTGGTCGGTGGCAGAGAGGTACAACGTAGGTCGCTGGTGAATTCTAGTTTCACAGTATTCCTCCTGGGTGCGTTTCCGTTGTTGTCTGTATGAGAACTTCGTAGTTTCTCACACACTTACAAAAGTGTAAAGAGTGTCAAATTTCGCGTAACGCAGATGTTCAATAGCACACAACTGATAATGACTGGCTGCAGCGCCCACAAGTAAATATGATCGTTACTGACCGCTGCGACCGCTTGGCATAACATGAAGGAATTCTGCGAAAAGCACATGTATGTAATACCGCAAGCGGTTGATTCGTCACGGCTGTGAGTTTCGGTGTTTGCAGCTGCGTTCCCCAGAGACAGGAGCTGACGGTGGAAATTACTCTGCGCTGCTGTTAAATGGCATGAAATTATCGAATTCCACCTCTGAGTCCCACCAGAGACAGTGGACCGCACCAACAACCCACTGCTGGCAACGTCGCACCGTATAACTAAATATGGAGTCACTCGCTGACCACGTAGAAATGAGAAAACTCGCCACTTTTCACGGTGAAGACTGACGACAAAGATGGACGAGGTGACGACCTGCTTTGTGAACAGCCGACAGCACTGAAGTACGTATTGGCGTGCATCAGAGACGGTGAGGGAGATGCAGACACACCGTCGAACGTGGTGCATTTATTGTACAGGCACACCACCAGCGAGTCGGTCAATCCTTTCCCTGACCCAAATAACAAAAACCTCAGCCGTATCACTCATAACCGCATTGAAAGTGAAAATATTTCAGGCATTCACCTATTCAGTTATTATTAAGTGATATACCTTCATGAGTAACGCACATGTAATTAATGTCGGCTTAATATCACTGTGTACAAGCTCCTACAGGACGCATTGTTGTTTTTCGGCTCCAAATGCTGTGAAAATCAGCATCCATCTCATTATGGCACTATTTCCTTTGAATAACTTTTACAGTTTTGTTGTTTACACTTTCTAGACTATTTGTAAGTATTTTGAACAATGGGTAGGGTGTACTGATATTTATGAAAAACAATGTTCAAAAAAGTGGTACACAAGATTTTCGAAAATGCTTTAACAAATTCATTTACCATCTACAACAATAAAATACATGCCAGGGGAACCAGATCTGTAGCAGAAATGTATGACATGTCGGCAGAGATAACCAGAACTGTTTAGTTCCACATATGAAGTATAATAACCACAACAGAAATTATTACATATTTTATTTCAATTTTTAGAATTTTTTTCCAAATTAAAAACTTTATTTCCGTATAACTTAGTTGAAACTGCATTTAAGATTAGGTCTAGTAGATAGGTGCAGACAACTGAAAGAGAAAATGGTTAGTGCAGTGCTTTATACATTAAGGATATATGTGCACCTAAATTCTGGAAAGGACGCCTTGCTGGAAAAAGTGAACTAAGATTTGAATCTTATTAAGATGTGCCTCAGACATTACTGAACCGTAATCCTCAACATGCTGCAGTACTTCATGCTTTCTCTTGGCATTCCTTTCAGAATCTGGTACTCCATTGGTGAGTGTATATTACTTATATTTATGTCCACATACTTCTGCAAAACTAACTGTTAAATTCCTTTTGTTGCATCAGGCGACTTTTGAGATACATATATTTTACGTAAATGAATATATAATTGCTTAGGAAAACTGTATCCAGCTACAGAACTCTACATTTAAATCATGATTATGTGTAAAACTGTGGGGAAAGTTTCCAGCTAGTTACTGATTATCGAAGCATCTTATTTGCTAAAGGAAGCTGTGAAATATAAACAATGTGATGGTGTGGACTGAGGAAAGTAACTGAACAACAAACTATTAAGAAGGTTTTAGAGTTCACTGCAAAAAGCAGCTATGTTAATACAGAAATTTGAATCATCCCTGAATAAATGATACGTAATAGGTTTCTCTCAATACTATGGTCTGCATTCTATGTAAACTGCATTCTTTGTAAACTAGCCTGTCCAGAATCTGTAGTACTTAGGCAACAGACTTTCAGCAGCGCACTTCATCAAAGCGAAATAAGGAAGCAATAAATGATCATTTGCAGATGATGGAAACCAGCGGCGTTACCATCTTACACAATTTATGTCAAACAGAGCCGCTGGAAGCAAAAATTTTCCATTGGTTCTGCGAAATACTAACGACTTTCTATGATTTACATCATGAGGACGTGGCAGTGTACGCGACAACTAGTCTAAAATTTAGTATATAGCGGTCATTTTTATTCTAAGCTCAATAAAGTAGATATCAATGTATTCAGCAAAGGCTACATGATTTAATGAAGTAATAAAAAATTGTCCATTTTTTCCATCTTTGAGAAGTGCCCTCTATCTTTAAGAGCAAATTGTTCTTCTTTTAGATTAAACCTAGATACAGATATTTCTTTCTTTCCATTCAGAACAAGCTACCGCCACTACAACCATTAATAACTTAATTATAATTTTTGTTTGAGTGGATGCAAATTTGTTTCAATGAAGTGAAAAGTCACTGACGCCATTCCATGGCATCTGGTGCCCGGTACACTATTATTTTATACACGACAGTTGCTTAAAAGTACATGCACAGCTTAATAATTACGTCATGGCCATTCACATAATAACATAAAATTCCAGCCAGAGAGAAAAAAGTAGACTTGAAAGATAATTATTTGATTATCTCTTTCTGTATTATAACATGATCCCTTATCTTGTATTGCAAAATAGTTAATTTTTTACTTCCGTTACTGAACATAACCCTGTGGCGGAACGTTTTCGGTGCTGAGGGCAGCTTTTGATGATCAATCTCTCGAGTTTTCAACCAGTCATCAGGCTGCAAATGCATGCAGGCAACACGCTAGTAGTGAGTGCCCAGTGCGTTATACTGTGTGCGTTTTCAACCTCAGGACTGATCGAAAACGCCAAAGAAGCGAGCATTACCAGCTCTCCACTGTAGTGCTCCTTATGGACCACAGGAACATTTTTCGCTGTAACATGAAACGTATGTGAACAGTCAGCAAATAACGATGTTTAAATGTTTTACAATCCTTAAACTTTGTAGACTAATGACCGCTTGTCAGAGCACCGAAAATCAGAACATTTCGTGACTTCTTTTTGACGCTACGTTTCTTCTTCTGGTGACGTCTGAGAAAATATGTACTACCAAAAGATGCAAACAGAACAATAGAATAGCATAATAGAACATCCCTGTAGTGTGTCCACCCAGTCACCTCTTTTTACAACCAAGCTGCCGCTATAGCATGTAAAGGACTTTACTACTTGATCTAAGGGAACTGATTTATTTCCTCGCCAAACAGGACCACTGTTGAGTTCCTGTCTACCCGCCACTCTGTCCGTGTGAACCCTAATGTTCTCCCGTGTGGCCTTTCGTTTTGATTCCCCTCAGTTAACCTTGTCACAACTGGAAACAAGCAGCACCTGCCGCCCGGTGCGCGCAAACAGGATTCCCTCTGTTGACTGTTTATCTGAGCCGGCGGCCGTTTCCTTTGAACATCGCTCGCTGTTGCACGTGTGAGGCTGAGCCGAGCTAAAGCCGACCCGTTCTGTGGGATCAAGTGCTTCTGAACAAGACGCTCCACACAGAACGTCTTCCTGGAACTGTAGCAAGGTGCTGGTGGCACGGCATATCTCTTGTGTTGATAGATACAGAGAATAACAGCGATGTAGATGAGCTGCAGTGAATTTGAATCGTTGACTGCTTTACTACATTGAAGGGTGCGCTCCTAATTACTTGTGAGCTCCGTTTTTTAATTTCACTGATAATTGTGTCACAGATTCTTACAAACTTCAGTGATGAACGGAATGTGTCTGATATATAACGATCAATTCCTTGTATCGTGGCAAGAGAACAATTTAGGTAGTTATGAAAACTAACTTTTAACTGTACAACGTCGGCAACTCAGATATATCTGTAGACAATTTTGCCGACAGTACACGATATTAGAAAATTCCGCAAACAAACTTTTACAAAGTATATTATGACTTGTACGGAAGCCACTTGAAGACATACAAGATTTCGGTGCACCATAAAGACAAATAAATTATTCAAATTTTCCGTGTCTTTCAGGTAAGCAGTGAATGTCTTTTACTGTGTATTTGATGTTTACTGCATCTGTAACTAAAAACTGCACCAACAATGTCGTGTTTAAAGTATGCATAATACATGTAACATTCCTATCTAACTTTACTCAGTCACCGTACCTTCAGACACCGATGCCTCACATGCCACTCCATTATTACTGTAATCGTAGTTACATCACTGTACTTTTGTCAAATTAGCTTATTATTTACATTAATAAAGTCTAGTAAATTACTCCTTGTTTGTTACTTAGTAGCTGAATCAGAGCTGAGCGCATCGTTCGTATTCATGTTTATTCATGTGACTAGGAAACTGTTTCTATCGACCTAGCACCGTATACATGTCCGAGTAGTTTTCAATGGGAATTTAGTAATATCCCGTATGTTTTCCGTGTGTATAGGTTTCACGTTAATTTACTGTTGTTTAAAATTACTTAGTTGTTTCAGCGTCAAACGGTAGTATGGAAAAGCGAAAATGATACATTACTGTTACATTCTGTAGAACTATACATTGTTTCCTGTTGAAGCTTTATGTGTAGTTCACCAAATGCATCATCCAGTGTATCTACACCTTTATGCTGGATGATGAAGTTCATTCAGCTCATTCATCCATTTCTCATTTCAGTCGGTTTGTAGAGCAAGGCATTTTTTGGTAAGCTTTTCGTTTTTGATTTGTAAGAGGTGACTGTGAGAGGTTTTTTTGTTGCCTTATAATTTATTTTTATTAAATATCCTACATTAGTGACCTTACATTTCGTTTCATATTTCATTACTAAGAGTGTATCCATTTGTTCTCATAGCAATTACATTTCCAGCACCTTTCCTAACTGATCGGAGTGTAAGGGGCTTATTTGACCTATGTTGTTCTACATACATCTGTTCTTATGTTACTAATCTTCAAGAAATATGCAATTATTTCTCGTTCAGCTACAGGCAAAGCGTGATACACTTACAAACATCAACATAAAAATTTAAATTAACATTAACAATGATTTACAATAAAATTTTCAGGGTTTACAGCCACAAAAGTGCTTGGTCACTTATCACATGTATGTCCATCAGATTTCCTCCCTTAAGTCCGTGTACGTCGCACTCAACTATATGCTGCATGGTTTGACTCTCTCCGCACTCACAATTGGGGTCCTGGGAGAAACCCCACTTTTTCAACAAATATCCGCACCGACCAACACCTGTCCGCAGACGATTTAGAGTTACCCACACTCTACGTTGGAGTTGGAAGCCTGGAATTCGTTGAGATGGGTCCTGAATAAGGAAACTGTTATTCACTTTGCTTTCCTGCCATTGCTGTTTCCACAGGTTATCGATATCAATCTGTTGTTTGAGTTCTTTCCAGAAGGGATTTCTTGACATCAACCTGTCAGGGGGAGGAGGTAGGTCCCTGAACTTTTCTTTGTACCTCTGGATTGCTCTTTCACGTCTAATCGAGGGTGGTTCGATATTGGCAAGGACGGGCAGCCAAGGTTTCGGGGTGGGTCTTACTGTTCCTGTTATGAGCCTCATTGTCTCGTTAAGTTGCACATCAATATATCTGACATGCCTACTGCGGGCCCAGACGGGTGCGCAATATTCCGCTACACTATACAGAAGTGCCAGTGCTGATGTGCGTAGAGTTTCAGTGGAACATCCCCACGTTGTTCCTGCCAGTTTCATTATGATGTTGTTTCTTGTTTTCATTTTTTGGGCGACTTCGTACAGGTGGCTCTTATATGTGAGAGTGCGATCTAGCTTAACACCCAGATATTTTGGCGTTCTATCGTTTTTCAACAATTTACCTTTTATTTGCACTTTTAGCTCACGATTTGCATCTTTGTTACACAAGTGCATTATTGATGCCACGGATTTAGTCGGATTTACTTTGAGGTGCCAGTTGTCATAATATTGTTGTAGTCGTTCCAGATCCCTGTTTAAAATTTCTTCCAGTTCTTCGAAAGTGTTGGCGTGAGCCGCGATAGCGATGTCATCTGCATACATAAAAGAACGAGATTCCAGGTTTGGGATGTCCGCTATGTATAAATTGAAAAGGCATGGAGCCAGCACAGACCCTTGGGGGAGACCATTTTGTAGTGTCCTGTAGCTGCTTGTTTTCCCATTCAGAGATACCTTGAATCTCCTGTTTATCAACATATTTCTGACTAGATCTATGATCTTCTTGCATTTCATGACTTTTGACAGTTTATACAGTATCGCTTTTGTCCATACGGTGTCGTATGCTGAGGTGAGATCTAATAATACCATGCCCGTTTTCTTTTTGTTTTGGTAACCTCTTTCAATGAAAGTGGTTAGGGCGAGAACTTGGTCGCAACAATCTCTTCCTTTTCGAAAACCGCCTTGCTCTGGGGGAAGAGCAGCTTCTATTTTACTTTCTATTCTGCCTAGGATGACTCGATCAAACAGCTTGTAAGTGGTGCACAATAAAGATGTCGGTCTATAATCTTTAGCATTCTCTCCTGTTTTCCCTGGTTTCTGGATGGCTATGACTTGTGCGTTTTTCCATTGCTTTGGTAACCGGCTGGTATCTATGATATTAGAGAAAAGAGAAGACTGCCATGCTCTTCCCTTTGGCCCGAGGTTCTTCAAGAATTCTGGAAGAAGGCCGTCACAGCCAGCTGCTTTACCAGGTGACATTTTCTTTAGTGCTATATTTATCTCTTCTTGTGTTACCCAGTTCGCTAAACCTGCTTCCTCCTCGCTTGCATCTAGCTCTTCGTTCATCAGTTGGTGCAGTTCTTTTTTCTTCGAGGCGGAGGCATGGATTCTGGATGTTTGTAGTATACAAGAGCATATCTTGTTAGGGGTCATTTTATTATTGATGTTCCGTCCCTTGAATTGTGCTCCGCCAAGTTTCCTCAGTAGACTCCAGCTCTTCTGTGAGGAGTGCATAAAGTCCATTTGTTCCATCCGCTTTTGCCATCTCTGTTTGCGTTCCTCGTCCATAGCTCTTATGAGCTGTTCTCCTAGTTCTGGATTCTCTGTTTTGTTATATTCATCGAGTAGTTGTTCGCACTCCTTTGTCCAGCATGGGATGTATTCTTTCCGCGCTCCTCTTGGTATTGAGTTATGTGCCGCTTTAATAATTAACTTCGTAAATCTGTCGTAATTTTCTGGAATTGGGGGAATTCTGTTTACATTATTTTCAATGGTATCTTTAAACTTAACCCAGTTAGCCTTCCTGAGGTTCCAGCGGGCTATAGGGGGGCTCTTTATTACTGGTATTTGTATCCCAAGGTCCATAATAACTGGTCTGTGTTGGCTCCGAGGAATACGGCTCAGTACAGTTCTCTTGGACGGAAGTGCTATTCCAGTTTCTCCAGATGAGACAAAACAAAGATCGGGCGTTGATGTTGTGCCCCACACTCCTGAACAGAAGGTGGGGGTATCTTTTGCATCGTATATTAATGTATAATTATTTATATCTGCCCAGTCTGCCAGCATGAGTCCTTCTTTGTCGCAAGACTGATAGCCCCATCTGGGGTGGTGGGAGTTAAAATCGCCAATCATGACTGCAGGGTGTTGTGGGTTAGGTAAAACAGGTTGTTCCCATTTTTCTGAAGGTGGCTTGTACACGTTATACACAGTCATATCGTTTAGTTTGATTCCCACGGCAAATATGCAAAAGCATTAATGATGTCTCACGTACCTTTCTGTTTTTTCTTCATCCTTTTTTTCTTTCTCTGACAAAGTTGCTTATCTTGTATTGTAATGACTTCGTGTGTACAGATGAAATTTAATGTATTATGCAAAACGAGTATTGTTATTTACTGTCTAATACTATTTCCATGTATGCATCTATATTCAGCCAGCCGTCCACTGTCAATAAAAATAAATATTCACAACATTAAATTATGGTGCATTTCGACAGTGTGGCACGTTAGACTAGATGCAACGAGCGTTATTCAATTTTCAGTGTTGTTTTATCTTATTCGTGTGATACCCTTCGCCGTTTCAGCGCCAGGCCAGTGATCGCCGGAACTACTATGGAATTAAGAAGAGAAGGGAGATGGTGCCATAGACTTACGCTGTAAGTTGTTATGAAGTCAGACTGGACGAGATCTGCCACCATCTTAAATAGTCCAAAATATTATCAGATTTTAGTATATGATTGCTTCTTGTTCATTATTTCTGTCGTGCGTACGCCCCATCTGTTTCGAACACAAAAAATTACAGTGCTTATATGAATAACATAGCGTCAGAAAGGAAATTTAGAACGTTTTTCTGTTCTGGGGTTCGTATTTGCTCTACTAACACGACACAGTTCCCTCGTTCATGTAATTCATTTTTTGTTGATGTATTTCGATTAACAAAGAAAACTAGGATGTGATGTGAAAAGATGCTTACATAATCAATTTAATTCCACTTTTACTGTATTTGTTTGGACAGTGAATAGAGCTCGGTCTCTGAAACCAGTGAGTGTCTGCTTATTGGTAGTGCCTCTTTTTATATACTAAGATGGTATCTGTTCCTTCGGACATGTCCATGTTCAGTGACCATGCGGCTTGTTAGAATGAAATTACAATGAAATGAACAGTCTTAGCGGCTTACAGGCGTTGACATACGTCAACGGGGACAGATGAAAATGTGTGCTCCGACCGGGACGCGAACCTGGGATCTCCTGCTTACATGGCAGACGCTCTATCCATCTGAGCCACTGAGGACACAGAGGATAGCCCGACTGCAGGGATTTTCTCTGGCACGCCTCCCGCGAAACCCACATTCTCAACGTATTGTTTGATTTGGTTTGGGGAAGGAGACCGGACAGCGAGGTCATCGGACTCATCGGATTAGGGAAGGACGGGGAAGAAAGTCGGCCGTACACTTTGAAAGGAACCATACCGGTATTTGCCTGGAACTACACTCCTGGAAATGGAAAATAGAACACATTGACACCGGTGTGTCAGACCCACCATACTTGCTCCGGACACTGCGAGAGGGCTGTACAAGCAATGATCACACGCACGGCACAGCGGACACACCAGGAACCGCGGTGTTGGCCGTCGAATGGCGCTAGCTGCGCAGCATTTGTGCACCGCCGCCGTCAGTGTCAGCCAGTTTGCCGTGGCATACGGAGCTCCATCGCAGTCTTTAACACTGGTAGCATGCCGCGACAGCGTGGACGTGAACCGTATGTGCAGTAGACGGACTTTGAGCGAGGGCGTATAGTGGGCATGCGGGAGGCCGGGTGGACGTACCGCCGAATTGCTCAACACGTGGGGCGTGAGGTCTCCACAGTACATCGATGTTGTCGCCAGTGGTCGGCGGAAGGTGCACGTGCCCGTCGACCTGGGACCGGACCGCAGCGACGCACGGATGCACGCCAAGACCGTAGGATCCTACGCAGTGCCGTAGGGGACCGCACCGCCACTTCCCAGCAAATTAGGGACACTGTTGCTCCTGGGGTATCGGCGAGGACCATTCGCAACCGTCTCCATGAAGCTGGGCTACGGTCCCGCACACCGTTAGGCCGTCTTCCGCTCACGCCCCAACATCGTGCAGCCCGCCTCCAGTGGTGTCGCGACAGGCGTGAATGGAGGGACGAATGGAGACGTGTCGTCTTCAGCGATGAGAGTCGCTTCTGCCTTGGTGCCAATGATGGTCGTATGCGTGTTTGGCGCCGTGCAGGTGAGCGCCACAATCAGGACTGCATACGACCGAGGCACACAGGGCCAACACCCGGCATCATGGTGTGGGGAGCGATCTCCTACACTGGCCGTACACCACTGGTGATCGTCGAGGGGACACTGAATAGTGCACGGTACATCCAAACCGTCATCGAACCCATCGTTCTACCATTCCTAGACCGGCAAGGGAACTTGCTGTTCCAACAGGACAATGCACGTCCGCATGTATCCCGTGCCACCCAACGTGCTCTAGAAGGTGTAAGTCAACTACCCTGGCCAGCAAGATCTCCGGATCTGTCCCCCATTGAGCATGTTTTGGACTGGATGAAGCGTCGTCTCACGCGGTCTGCACGTCCAGCACGAACGCTGGTCCAACTGAGGCGCCAGGTGGAAATGGCATGGCAAGCCGTTCCACAGGACTACATCCAGCATCTCTACGATCGTCTCCATGGGAGAATAGCAGCCTGCATTGCTGCGAAAGGTGGATATACACTGTACTAGTGCCGACATTGTGCATGCTCTGTTGCCTGTGACTATGTGCCTGTGGTTCTGTCAGTATGATCATGTGATGTATCTGACCTCAGGAATGTGTCAATAAAGTTTCCCCTTCCTGGGACAATGAATTCACGGTGTTCTTATTTCAATTTCCAGGACTGTATTTAAGGAAATCACGGAAAACCTAAATTAGGATGGCCGGATGCGGGACTAAACCGTTGTCCTCCCGAATGCGAGTTCAGTGCCTAACCACTGCGCCACCTCGCTCGGTTCAACGTATTGCCCCGCAAAACATTGTAGTGCCCCGCCCATTATACTCATTACTGGCGGCGCGTTGCCGATTCCCGTAAGAGTTCTGTTATCTACATTTACATCTACAGCTACATCTACATTGATACTCCGCAAGCCACCCAACGGTGTGTGGCGGAGGGCACTTTACGTGCCACTGTCATTACCTCCCTTTCCTGTTCCAGTCGCGTATGGTTCGCGGGAAGAACGACTGTCTGAAAGCCTCCGTGCGCGCTCTAATCTCTCTAATTTTACATTCGTGATCTCCTCGGGAAGTATAAGTAGGGGGAAGCAATATATTCGATACCTCATCCAGAAACGCACCCTCTCGAAACCTGGCGAGCAAGCTACACCGCGATGCAGAGCGCCTCTCTTGCAGAGTCTGCCACTTGAGTTTATTAAACATCTCCGTAACGCTAACACGGTTACCAAATAACCC
Organism: Schistocerca serialis cubense; assembly: GCF_023864345.2. NCBI lineage: Eukaryota > Metazoa > Arthropoda > Insecta > Orthoptera > Acrididae > Schistocerca > Schistocerca serialis. The sequence goes on from NC_064641.1 coordinate 424,943,078, forward strand.
AGTGACGAAACGCGCCGCTCTTCTTTGGATCTTCTCTATCTCCTCCGTCAACCCGACCTGGTACGGATCCCACACTCATGAGCAATACTCAAGTATAGGTCGAACGAGTGTTTTGTAAGCCACCTCCTTTGTTGATGGACTACATTTTCTAAGCACTCTCCCAATGAATCTCAACCTGGTACCCGCCTTACCAACAATTAGTTTTATATGATCATTCCACTTCAAATCGTTCCGTACGCATACTACCAGATATTTTACAGAAGTAACTGCTACCAGTGTTTGTTCAGCTATCATATAATCATACAATAAAGGATCCTTCTTTCTATGTATTCGCAATACATTACATTTGTCTATGTTAAGGGTCAGTTGCCACTCCCTGCACCAAGTGTCTATCCGCTGGAGATCTTCCTGTATTTCGCTACAATTTTCTAATGCAGCAACTTCTCTGTATACTACAGCATCATCCGCGAAAAGCCGCATTCGCACAGAAGAAGAAGATGGTCAAGTAGCCGGTGAGCCTTAACTATATATATTCTAAGATGGTATCCAACCCCCCCCCCCCCACCACCACCCGTGAACCATGGACCTTGCAGTGGGTGGGGAGGCTTGCGTGAATCAACGACACAGATAGCCGTACCGTAGGTGCAACCACAACGGAGGGGTATCTGTTGAGAGGCCAGACAATCGTGTGGTTCCTGAAGAGGGGCAGCAGCCTTTTCAGTTGTTGCAGGGGCAACAGTCTGGATGATTGACTGATCTGGCCCTGTAATACTAACCAAAATGGCTTTGCTGTTGTGATACTGCGAACGGCTGAAAGAAAGGGGAAACTACAGCCCTAATTTTTCTCGAGGGCATGCAGCTTTACAGTATGATTAAATGATGATGGCGCACTCTTGGGTAAAATATTCCAGAGGTAAAATAGTCCCCCATTCGGATCCCCGGGCTGGGACTACTCAGGAGGACGTCGTTATCAGGAGAAAGAAAACTGACGTTCTACGGATCGCAGCGTGGAATGTCAGATCCCTTAATCGGGCAGGTAGGTTAGAAAATTTAAAAAGGGAAATAGCCAGGTTCAAGTTAGATATAGTGGGAATTTGTGAAGTTCAGTGGCAGGAGGAATAAGACTTTTGGTCAGGTGAATACAAGGCTATAAATACAAAAACAAATAGGGGTTATGAGGGAATAGGTTTAATAATGAATAAAAAAAATAGGAGTGCGGGTAAGCTACTATAAACAGCATAGTGAACGCATTATTGTGGCCAAGATAGACACGAAGCCCACGCCTACTACAGTAGTACAAGTTTATATGCCCACTAGCTCTGCAGATGATAAAGAAATTGATGAAATGTATGATGAGATAAAAGAAATTATTCAGGTAGTGAAGGGAGACCAAAATTTAATAGTCTTGGGTGACTGGAATTCGACAGTAGGGAAACGAAGAGAAGGAAACGTTGTAGGTGAATATGGATTGGGGCTAACAAGTGAAAGAAGAAGCCGCCTGATGGAATTTTGCACAGAGCATAACCTAATCATAGCTAAAACTTGGTTCAAGAATAATGAAAGAAGGTTGTATACATGGAAGAACCCTGGAGATACTAGAAGGTTTCAGATAATGGTAAGACAGAGATTTAGGAACCAGGTTTTAAATTGTAAGACATTTCCAGGGGCAAATGTGGACTCTGACCACAATCTCTTGGTTATGAACTGTAGATTAAAACTAAAGAAACTGCAGAAAGGTGGGAATTTAAGGAGAGTAACTGAAAGAACCGGAGGTTGTACAGAGTTTCAGGGAGAGCATAAGGCAACAATTGTCACGAATGGGGGAAAGAAATACAGTAGAAGAAGAATGGGTAGCTTTGAGGAATGAAATAGTTAAGGCAGCACAGGATCAAGTAGGTAAAAAGACGAGGGCTAGTAGAAGTCCTTGGGTAACAGAAGAGATACTGAATTTAATTGATGAAGAGAGATAATACAGAAATGCAGTAAGTGAAGCAGGCGCTAAGGAATACAAACGTCTCAAAAATGAGATCGACAGGAAATACAAAATGTCTAAGCATCGATGGCTAGAGGACAAATGTAAGGATGTAGAGGCTTATCTCACGAAGTGTAAGATAGATACTGCCTACAGGAAAATTAAAGAGATCTTCGGAGAAACGAGAACCACTTTCATGTATATCAAGAGCTCAGATGAAAACCCAGTTCTTAGCAAAGAAGGGAAAGCAGAAAGGTGGAAGAAGTATATAGAGGATCTATACAGGGGCGATGTTCCTGAGGACAATATTATGGAAATGGAAGAGGATGTAGATGAAGATGAAATGGGAGATATGATACTGCGTGAAGAGTTTGACAGAGCACTGAAAGACCTACGTCGAAACAAGACCCCGGGAGTAGACAACATTCCATTGGAACTACTGAAACCTTGGGAGAGCCAGTCCTGATGAAACTCTACCATCTGGTGAGCAAGATGTATGAGACAGGTGAAATACCCTCAGACTTCAAGAAGAATATAATAATTCCAATCCCAAAGGAAGCTGGTATTGAGAGATGTGAAACTTACCCAACTATCAGTTTAATAATCACAGCTGCAAAATACTAACGCGAATTCTTTACAGACGAATGGAAAAACTGGTAGAAGCTGAGCTCGTGGAAGATCAGTTTGGATTCCGTAGAAATGTTGGAACACTTGAGGCAATACTGACCCTACGACTTATCTTAGAAGAAAGATTAAGGAAAGGCAAACCACGTTTATAGCATTTGTAGACTTAGAGAAAGCTTTTGACAATGTTGACTGGAATACTCTATTTCAAATTTTGAAGGTGGCAGGGGTAAAATACAGGGAGCGAAAGGCTATTTACAATTTGTACAAGAAACAGGTGGCAGTTATAAGAGCCGAGAGACATGCAAGAGAAGCATTGGTTGGGAAGGGAGTGAGACAGGGTTGTAGCCTCTCCCCAATGCTATTCAATCTGTATATTGAGCAAGCAGTAAAGGAAACAAAAGAAAAATTCGGAGTAGGTATTAAAATTAATGGAGAAGAAATAAAAACTTTGAGGTTCGCCGATGACATTGTAATTGTGTCAGAGACAGCAAAGGTCTTGGAAGAGCAGTTGAAAGGAATAGACAGTGTCTTGAAAGGAGGGTATAAGATGAACATCAACAAAAGCAAAACGAGGGTAATGGAATGTCGAATTAAGTCGGGTGATGCTGAGGGAATTAGATTAGGAAATGAGACACTTACGGTAGTAGAGGAGTTTTGCTATTTGGGGAGCAAAATAACTGATGATGGTCGAAGTAGAGAGGACATAAAATATAGACTGGCAATGGCAAGCAAAGCGTTTCTGAAGAAGAAAAATTTGTTATCATCGAGTATAGATTTAAATGTCAGGAAGTCGTTTCTGAAAGTATTTGTATGGATTGTAGCCATGTATGGATGTGAAACGTGGAAAATAAATATTTTAGACAAGAAGAGAATAGAAGCTTTCGGAATGTGGTGCTAAAGAAGAGTGCTGAAGATTAGATGGGTACATCACATAACTAATGAGGAGGTATTGAATAGAATTGGGGAGAAGAGGAGCTTGTGGCACAACTTGACTAGAATAAGGGATCGGTTGGTAGGACATGTTCTGAGACATCGAAGGATCACCAATTTAGTATTGGAGGGCAGCGTGGAGGGTAAAAATCGTAGAGGGAGACCAAGAGATGAATACACTAAGCAGATTCAGAAGGATGTAGGCTGCTGTAGGTACTGCGAGATGAAGAAGCTTGCACAGGATAGAGTAGCATCGAGAGCTGCATCAATCCAGTCTCAGGACTGAAGACCACAACAACAACAACAAGATGGTATCTGTTCTTTCGGACATGTCCGAAGGCGTGCCAGAGATAAATCCCTGCAGTCGCACTATCCTCTGTGTCCTCGGAGGCTCAGGTGGCTGCCGGCACGGTAGCTCAGCGTTTTCGGTCAGAGGATTAGCTCTCTCTGTAATAAAAAAACTGAGTTAGTTGATCAATAACGAACCTAAACGGATGTCTTACGACGTCCGCCCCGAGCAGATGCAACGAACAAAATCGAACAAAATGAGATTTAAAAAAAATAAAGAGATGGATAGAGCGTCTGACATGTAAGCAAGAGATCCCGGATTCGAGTCCCGGTCGGGGTACACATTTTCACCTGTCTCCGTTGACGTATGTCAACGCCTGTAAGCAGCTAAGCGTGTTCATTTCATTGTAGTGTCCCTTTTTCATAATTTTTTCAGCTTTCATCTCATATTGACGACATTTGTAAGTATCACGGGTTCAAAAAACTTACCTGTATCTTCTTTTTTAGCCCATAATAGCGTACAGTGAGGAAAGTTGCAAAGTATTCTAGCGTGGCATGTGCATGTCATAGAAAGTAAGAGATTACTGCGTTGTCAAAGAAACTGAACTGCATAGGGGTATAATTCTATGCAGAATAGAATTCTTGTTTTATTAGATTGTTAGTGGATTTGTCTCATTGCAGTTTACTTTGAAATGTTACCTATGATGCCTCATTCAGTGTGTAGCAAATAACAGTAGTTTACTGGGTATAAAAACCACTACGATAAAAGTAAACAGCGCAATCATAATTGATGTCAACGAAAGAAAATGTCGCTTAAATGGCTCCACTTACGAAGGACATGTCGTTCCTTTGAACTTTCGATTACGATCGGATCGATTAGTTCATCCGTAAAAGATGGCAGCTGGCGGTTTTGATTAACCAAAAACGTCGTCACACAATCAAAGCACCAGACGCTACTCTGAGTACGACCACGGAGACGAAAGATATCCCAAACGGTCGAAAGTGGGCACAGGCGGGTCAGAGTGACATCATGGGGGAGTACCATCTCGGTGAATAATGGAGGTATAAATGCGGCAAACCTAATGTTTGGGATAGATAAGATGGCGGACGTCGGCTTCAAGTTTGTGACGTAATGACAACTCCTTTCCGTTTATACCTCCATGGGAACAACGGACCGTCGGCAGCAGGGATCTTGCAGCAGTCGTCTCAGATGGGCAGGCTGCAGAACGAACATCCATGGAGCCGTACTGTCGACTGTCGAATGTTAATGAATTCTTTCGAGATTTCATTCCTAACTACCATCGATTAATATTGACGTGGGTTATGTAGATTCAAAACAGTTTCCGACTTTCTCAGTTAGCACCTCAAATTAATATTACGTTTACTCTGTGAGAGACTAGTTAAATGTCGCAACTTTACTTAGTTTTCAGATAACGAAGAGTGCTGAGATAACAGTTTATGTTGCGAACGCTAGTTTTCTGTTATTTTGTTACATCTTGGTAATTACATAGCTAAAGCTTACGCAACGATGTTTCGAAGGCACTGGAGATACAGATTAAACAATTTTTGCTCCATTCATACTGTGAACTCACGTTATTAAATATAGTACTTACGAAGCAAAACAGGCATTTATAATCAGTTAACAATAACTTGAAGTCGAAAATGTTTACAGCCACGTTATTTAATGGCAGGTAGTCATTCATTCCTTAGCGCTGACATTAACTTTATTCCAATCAGAGACTATTCCTTGTATGTTGATTGTTATACTTAATATTTAGAGTTTATCACCAAGGACATTCTATATTCTAACCGATCGAAACTGATAACAGTAATCAGACAATACGCCTCAAGTTTCCTAGCTTTGTGAAAGACGCGTTTCGTATAACAAAGTTGCATTGCCTACTCACAAATCCATCTTCAGTAGCAAAAAGTAACCCAGAGTTATTTATTGTTACAGTAGCACATGCTAAATAATATTTGTGTATATTTTACCTATCTATGTGTTTCACATATAGTGTGTGTATTTATTTTATATGTAACTGAAGTGTACTTGCATTTCGTACCAGTGATCTCGGTCATTCTTCAGAAATAGACGTTATCTGTCAGTTAATATCACACACTTATTATTTCAGGATGGAAACAGTCTGCTTAGGATTGTACTAAATGGACGGGTGCATAGCACAGTTTGCGAGATGTTCTGATATAAATTTTTCTACAGAACCCTTACATGTTACGAGCAGTAAAGCGCTGTTCTCATCTTACAAGCTAATTTACAAGGTGTGTGTGTTGGGGAGGGGGGGGGGGGAGGGGAGGTGGGGGGGGGAGATTTATGACTCTGTGGGAATTGTTATAGAACATGTAGCCGAGTGGCAGCCCCATCAGCTTTTTATAAAACGGTAGTAACTGAGCTGTAGTGGCAACCGGAATCAGTAAACGTAAACAAACAGTTAGGACCTTTCTAAGAGCCAACTTCTCACAATTATAATCCTGACTTACGATCATACTGTACAATAATGGTAATAGGTTTGTCTATTTTGTGACAAATATGGAGGAATTCATTTAAGTAATTTTTCATATATTCGTCTTTATTATAGGATTTCAAACATCCTAAATAGTTACATTCGGTGCCCTGCTCGAATATTAATCTTAGAATACCATTGTTTCTGATTAGTTTAAGAAAATATCAGGGTTGTTTAAATTCAAGATTTGCTTTGCGGCTAATTTTAAGGAAGGCTCCCTACCAGGAAATGAAATCTGATCATCAGCAAAATACAAATAGCCTATTGTTCAGCCAGCTCTAAAATGCTTCCCGTTATTGTGCAACTTTTAATGACTGCGACAATATAATAAGCGATAGATGGTAAAGTTCGCTCCTACCGCACCAATTCGACTATGATTACATCCTAAAATTGTAAACTGTTACACTCCATTTAGACCTCTTCAAATCTCATTAAAAGTTTGGAGAAGCCGAAAGAAGAAAACTTATGAGCTACGCTATATGATACTGAAATATTTCCCAGAATTTTCGCTAGATGTGGGAAGCAGGGAGATACGAAGTGTTTGTGTGCGGGCGTGCGTGTGTGTGTGTGTGTGTGTGTGTGTGGGTGGGTGGGTGTGTATGTGTGTGTGTGTGTGTGTGTGTGTGTGTGTGCAGTCTTCTGTGTGCTGATGGCAAGTGTAATGTCCGTGACTAATGGTCGGCCCTGAGGGGTGACTTGGCAGTAAATGTCTACACAAAAGGCCGGAAAGTGCTTTTGCTCCCATCATGTACCACAACGACGCAAGTTGCCCAGCATTAACCAACTTCCTGAAAACCGGACGTTGCATGTGGTACTGAGACAGGAGGCAACTCCCTCCAGCGCTGGGCGAGGAAGATCTTCAAATGTTTGCTGGACTACAACGACACTTACATAACAGGTTAACATTTGCGTTTCGTGGATGGCGCTGAATGAGCAATACCTATTACATCCTGCGACATGAGATATTCTGGTAGGTTTTCTCTATGTAAATACAAAAAGGTATAGTGATCTTTTTGCTCTGAGGGACACTTTTAATTTACGTAGACATAAGATAACTCATTCTCAGTAACTTTAAATGAAACGCTTCAAAAAAATTCAGCTGAGTAGCAGTGGACGACGAAACCAGGTTAACGTCATTGACTTCTTTTTTATAACACTAATGGTTCGACGTACTAGATCTATTTCACACCTTTTAAGTTGTTTTCATTTTTAAGCACTAATGAGATTGGTTTTGAAGAGCAACGTTCCTTGGGTGTACGGAATTAGTCTCTTCACAACTTCAGATGTCATATTTTGTGATACATTTACCTGAAAATTCTATGTTACATATGTCCCAAATAACCCTCCCGTCTCGTCCTATTCTATGCCTCTTGCTGTTCCATTTCCAAAATAAGCCTCATTCCAGCTGTCGCAGGTATTTATTTGTTCACTGTAGTCCCTGTTGGCCCTTCTTTAAAACCTTAGGAAGTATGTCGACAAACGACTTCCAAGAAAATAACAGAAAGTTTTTGCGCTGTACATAAGCTATCCATCGGACATTAGAAATGAGTATCGCTGTATCTCTCAAAAGCTTCTCGAATAATAAAGGAAATATGCATATAAGCCATAGTGGAAAGAAGTCTTTCGAGTAGATAAAATTACGGGTAGGTTCAATCTTTTTATTAACACTGGAAGCTTTCCATATAGATCGCATAAATGAAATTTCCTCTTTCTCCTGTATGTCCTTAACACACAGAACATGCCCCGTAAAACGACAAGCATTTTGTGCATCAACTGCACCTCTACTTCCCCAGACTCGATTCCCAATTCCCACTTACCCAAAATTTGATACTTCGTACAAGATTATAGACTGAAACACGTGATGATTATTTTCCTTGAGTAATTAGTTTTTTAGGCTACAGATATTAAGTATTTCTTTTAGTATTTGTCAAATACCTTGGCATATGAGTATTTGTATGTCCTTCCCATCTTAGCTGAAATGAATTTTAGTAAATGCATGAAAAATATTTCAGACCAGCAATAACAAATATTACAGTGACGTAGCGCACTCTATTTACAGTTTATGTTTCTTTCACCAGGATAGTTAAGGATCCCCAAGAAATCCCACTACGCAAATGTTATTCATTTAGTTAGCATGTTTATCACGACGACTTCGCTAGTGTCATTATTCTTGCAATGTCCATGTCTTCACTCCTCCTTCCCGAAAACCTGAAGTTCTTGTTCTTGGACACATATTTCTTACTGTATATTGCTTTCAGTGATTTGTCCATTCCTAGTCTGCGTTTTGTCTCAGACGATTTTTACAATATTTCGTCCGTCAGTTTTCCTTTCAACATGTAAATTTTTGTTCATCTCCATTAAAGTGTCTGATATTTACAATAGCTCTAAGAGATAGTTCCTTAGAATTATTTTCTACTCATGTTTATGTACTTCCTGATAATGAACTTCTCAAGCGAATTCCATTCAAAGAACAATTGAAATAAGTGCATAGAATCTAAGCTGCATGGACAATCTTAAAAATGTTCCACTTAATCATTGACTGAAACATCCATTATTCAATGGAAGCTGCCTTATAACGTGTCTAGTTATATTTGGAAATATTGCGATAATTAATGCGAATTTAACAAACGATAACAGCAATTATTTATAACAGGAAAGCACAAACTCTACACATGAGCGGAATTACGTGCAAATTTTTTCACAGTGAACTAAAAGACGGTTGTATGATTAATTTTGTATTATTAATTTCACTCTATGAGAAGAAGTCATATTTATCAGACGGCTGAAAATATCTTCTGGATTGACATGACACTGCTGAAACCTTTCTACATCATCCGAAAGAGATTCACCGCATGATAGTCAATTGCAGCATTAGGCTGCCCGGTTTCTTTCGGTTCCTCTTGCGGCTTGCTGTGGTACTATTTCTCGCGAATGTGTACCAGGAGTTCACACATGTGAGGCGTAGATCAGACAAAAGTTTCATAGCGTTATTTTTTTCGAATTTATAATTAGGTCTTCATGGATAACACTCGTGTAATGGTATCAAATATTCGTTCATCTCGTAGGTTTTGACTCTAGTTCCTAGGTATCAAATCTGTGTAATACTGTCCTCAAAATCAGTTCACCAGTAGTAGATTACATTGTGTGTGACGACATCTACGGGACAATCATGATAAAATAAAATCCACGTCCAAGCAGTTTCAATACAGTTATCTTATCTGTAAATGAAGTTGAATAACTTTCCATTTGCTACAAACCGTAATTAATGAACCATCAGTTACTTGTGCCCAGAAAGAAATTGTAAATCATTTAACGGCTCACCACTGCGTCTATGTACTTGGGAAACAGGTAACCAATATGTATTGTTTTACGTTTTGATCTCTACACTCAATTACATTATTTTTACATTTAGTCTGAAGTACAACGTATTTAAGAAATTAAGTTTCTTACCGAGGCTCTTTGCTTTGGGACGTTTAGACGTCGACTGTATTTTCCTTTTTTAATGTACTTTGGCCGGCATGTTTATGTGGAAGTTAAACAAGGAAAGTCCAATATTGTCGTCGTAGTATGAACTTGCTTTATGTTGATATTTGGTGACTCACCCAAATTGTTCCAAGGACAACGCTGTTTGTTATGTCTCTTCTTCTATAGGTTGGAATTCTGCTATAACGTGAGTATTGTATTGGAAGACACTACTGAGGATCGTAAGACGTTAATTAATTAAATTTCTTACCACGAGACAATAAATTACTTTGTCTATTGATATAACGCACTTTTTTAAATCTTACGGTACAATGAAGCACTCTTTCCTTTTTCTTGTGCATGACTATTAATTTAATACATCAGGTAAAATGTGAGTTACTTATTATCATATACTTCAGTGTTTCCGTAACTTCTATGTTTCATTTCTTACAACTTGCTCTTGCATTTACTTCTTCACACAGTTATAAGAAAAACTTACAGTACAACTGACGTAACAGACGCCGCACAAATAAAAAAAAAATGATACAAAGAATGGACCGACTGTTCTGAAAGAACTGAGCAGAAATAATCCAACATGTATGGACACAAAATAACTAATAGTAAAAATCATGTAATTAGTACTAACAGTATTCATCAACCTATTTTATTATGTTATTCAGCAAAATAACGAGAAGAATACCGTCGACAAATAATAATGTTTGATCCTAACTTCCTTGGGTCGCTATCTAGGAGCTGTACTGTTGTCACTAGACAATCAGTTTCTTGTCCCTTTTATGTAATATTCAGGTCTTGAAGAACCTAAGGTGCTGGCGTCATCTCCGTCTCATAAGTCCACACAGAGCATTACGTAAATTTCATCATGTGAACAGAGGCGAACACGCAGGTCACATTCGCACAATATCTTCTCTCTCTCTCTCTCTCTCTCTCTCTCTCTCTCTCTAGCATCTCCACATCCGGCTTAATACGTAAAATGAACTGGTATGTCCCCTATTACCTCTGTGCAGTATATGTAGCCTGAAAATTAACTTATTGTTTGCATTTAAATTTAAGATTGAACACCGTACCTGTCCAAATCATGATGCAATCGCCATCTCAATTACCACATTCCAGTTTCCAAAATTAATTTCCACTTCCTACTGGATTGAGCGCCGATTTTAAACTTCCTAGCAGACTGAAACTGTGCACTTGACCGGAACCCGTGCCTCGGTCTTGTTGCTTTCGGAAGCACGTGTTCTTTCAACTGAACTATTCCAGACTCACCTGTGAGCGCGGAACGTGAACTGCTTTTGGGTAGCTCATTGGTTAGAGACCTTGCCGCGAAAAAGTCTGCAGGTTTGAATCTTGGTCCGCCACACAGATTTAATTGATATATTTCAGGATCGTATGGTAATGTGTTCCTGGTTTGTCCAAACCGGGTGCATCTCTAATCCTCAGACTAAAACACGATTGCTCTCAAGAAGTCACCTCTGTCGAAACTGCTAACGGCTTCTAATCATAAATTCCAAGTTTTCAATCCCTAAAAATTTCGTCTGGAAGGTCTTGGGTGCCTAGACTCTATCAGCAGTATCTGAGCGTAGCGGACGTTTCCTTGTATCCACTTGAGCAGTGTACCAGTATTGTCCACTTTGAACACTTTCCATGGTGCTGATTACGAATTTGTCCTGGTATCACACCATACACAATAATAGTACCGGTTTTTCTCTAAGAAAACACATTCAATAACTAAGTAACTTGAAATTACCGCCAGACTAGTTACGCCGACTATAGTAAGTTCTCTCCAAAACCTATGAAAAATATACGCTCTTTTCAACATACGGTCGCAGGTTCGAATCCTGCCTCGGGCATGGATGTGTCTGATGTCCTTAGGTTAGTTAGGTTTAATTAGTTCTAAGTTCTAGGCGACTGATGACCTCAGAAGCTAAGTCGCATAGTGCTCAGAGCCATTTGAACCATTTGTTATCAACACTTCTGTTTCCCTCCTGTTCCTACACTACTTTCACTCACTCACGGGATTTGCTATACTGATTGTACATGCAGACGCCGCTGTATTATAGATCTGCACTCGTACCGTATCTCAGCGTTTTCTATCTTTTTTAAAGACTGCATTCAAGACGTCTAAGGCAGCTTTTATGTTGCTGTATCTTCGCTGTCGAAATTCACAAGTTTTGTTTCTGGAAATTTATTATGTATGACATTTTTTCGAGCTGCAATTTTTATTAAGCGAGGTAACGTCAAATGAACCTCAGACGAAAACCATGACTCTCACATCACACACCCCAGCGATCAACCATGTTAAGATGACTGATTATTTACTAAGGAGGTAAACACACTTCTCTTACGTTGCTTGTAACCTCTCTTAAATTAACCATTTCAGAACTCAACAGATACATTACATTTATGGATACAATACATGAACCGCAATTACAGACCGAGACTTTTTGCATCTGTAGCACAACGTTTCCAAAGCTTATAATTTCTTCTAAACTGTGCATCTTCTTCTCCATATTTCAGTTCCACGTAGGGCTAAATTATAGACCAATTGTTCCAGAAACGACATCCTAGTCCTTAAATTAATGTTAGCTATCCCCATATCTCACTCTTTCCCCCTAAAACGTTTCTCGTTATAGCTAGTCTGGGTTTAATATCCTCTTTACTTTCAAAACCTTGTAATTTTTTTTTCAAAATTTGAAACTCGTAGCTCCCTACGCCTTTCCCGTCTCTGACAGAATAATAGTGCCATCGGTATATGGGGAATTTTTTTTTATTTCTTCTCCAAGTGATATAATCTCTTAATAATTCCTTTCTTGTATTTATTTCTTGGTCTGTGTATAGACTGAATAACGTGAACAGCATAAGTACATGTACGACACTCTCCCAAGCTACCTTTTAAATTAATACACGACTTTCCTGTTCTTTCGCTCCTCGATGGCCTAGAAGTTAATTACTGTGAGCTCCAGCTAAGAAGAATTAAAAGTATCAGGTCCTCCATAATTCACAAATAAGGCCAGAAAACTATTACAGAAGCAGCGATAAAACGATGATGGCTTTAACAGAACCCAAAATTATCAACATTGATTATGTTTTACAAAAGTTCGAATTTTAGGAAGGATCTCAATTCGAAATGGCTTCATAGTTTCCACAACGAAACTGTCTCCAAGTCAGGTAGAAAGTGCTGCCAGATACTTGTCGTATGTAAATCACACTAGCGGTAAGACAAAAGGAGTACCTTCACTACATGACAGTACAGTTACTGCAAAGAGTTTTCGGAAATTCCTTCACCAAAGAAGAAGTAAATTTCAAGATTTCGAACCATGGACAGCTCCCAACATGAATAATTTGGGGGTAGACACACTCAGCATGGCGAAGGGACGTCTGCCGGTCCAGACTGTACAACAGCAAAGTTCCTTTCGGCGTATGCTGATGTAATAGCTCCTTATTTAGTGATCATATGCAACGGCTCGCTAGACGAAAGATGTGTACTTAAGGAATAAAAAGTTCCACTAATCACACCAATACGCCAAAAAGGAAATAGAAATAATCGCTGAAATACTGACCCTTGTCACTAAGAACGGTTTTGAAACATAAACTGTGTTCGAATGCTATGAATTTTCTGCTGACATATAGTCAGCATTAGTTCTTCTGAGACTATCATTACTGCGAATCACAACTGGCTTTTTATTCATAAAAAGTAATGTGTCAATAGTAATAGATGGTCACTGCAGTTACTGGCTCAAGTCGCTGACATCAGCAATTTTTGGTGCTAGAATTACTGGAATTCTGACATCATCCAGTCCGCCCACGAGTGACAAGGCTATGACACGATCGCTACTTGGAATCTGACATGAAAACATGTGGAATGAGTGTCAATGGCAGCCCTACCAATCGGCTCCCCGTTCCCTCCAACCCTTCCCCCCTTGCTGCCTGCACCTCTACATCGCCCTCATCACCAATTTAATCTACATGCAATGCAGTATTGTCACGACTACACTGTACAGAAACTGTGAGATGGTGAAGAACCCAGTTGGGGTTTCATGACAATAACTTAATAAGTATGATAACTGCAAAAACGTAACACTGTTGTGAGTACTGTCATTTCTTCACTTGCTGTACTTATGTCTAGGTCTCATGTGTTCATTAGACGAGATACTTGCACTGAGCAAAGAAGACTTTAATATGTCTACTTGCTGTAAACAGCAGTAGGGCGACAGTGTATATTTTGACCCAAAAAGTGTTGACATCAGCATGAGCACTTTATCTGCGCGTCGTAGTACGGCTGAGACAGCATCGCAGCTCCCTTATCTCCAAGGTCACCTCAGGAATCATGACACCCTGCCAAGTCCCAAAGTCAAGTAGAGGAGGGGAAGGGATGGGAGGGAGGGGATGTTGGAGTGAGGGGATGGGGGAGGGTGGGGGAGAGTGGTGGGAGAGTGGGGAGGGGCCCAACACATACTTGCACAGGGGAGGGACCTGTCCCACCACCAGAGAGGGGAGGAGTGAACTAACTAAACTGCCAAAAAAACTGTCATCTATGTTAGTATTACAGACTTAGAAACATTAGTTCAAGAACTACCTCACCAGTCACATTGGGAACTTGGATTTGAATCTATATATAATTAGCCATTGAATATTGGAACGATTAGACAGTATATTTCTCTATCAATAACAAGAAACCAATATGTGCTAATAAGATATAAATAGCGAAATAGAAACCAATATTTGTTGAAAATGAATTTCATCTTAAGCACTATCCTACAATGCCTGAAAACTCAAATAAAAGTAATTCCAGAGTCACATTCAGCTCGCTCCTGTCACCAACAGACAAATGCAGTGTATACAATGAACGTATAGCTCCACCAGCAGATGGCTGCACAGTTAGAAAACCAACAGCATTGTAAAGTAATTATTTTCCACATCTAAGATGGTTATATAGCTGTTTTACGTGAAGTTAGTTCATTCTACCACAATTTATTACTGCTGCCAATAAATTGCTACAAGGTTAGAAAACGCAACACAGTTGTAAACTACACTGAAGAGCCTAAGCAACTGGTACACCTGCCTGATATCATGTAGGGATCCCGCAAGCATGCAGAAGTGTCGCAACATGACAGGCCATGGACTCGACTAATGTCTGAAGTAGTGCTGGAGGGAACTGACACCATGAACCCAGCAGGGCTGTGAATACATCCGTAAGAGTACGAGGGGGTAGAGATCTCTTCTGAACAACACGTTGCAAGGCATCCCAGATATGCTGAATAATATTCGTGTCTGGAGAGTTTGGTGGCCAGCGAAAATGTTTATACTCAGAAGAGTGTTCCTGGAGCCACTCCGCAGCAATTATGGACGGGTGAGGTGTTGCAGTGTCCTGCTGGAATTGCTCAAGTCAGTCAGAATGCACAATGGACATGAATGGATTCAGGTGATCAGACAGAACGCTGCTATGTATGTGTCCCCTGTAAGAGTCGTATCTAGACGTATCAGGGGCCACATATCAAACCAGCTGCACACGTTCCACACCATTACAGAGCCTCCACCATCTTAAACAGTCCCCTGCCGATATGCAGCGTCTATGGACTCATGAGGCTGTCTTCATACCCGTACACATCCATCTGCTATCAAAAATTTGAAACGGGACCAGTCCGACCTGGCAACACGTTTCCTGTCATCAACAGTCCAATGTTTTTGTTGAGGGGCCAGGCGAGGCGTGAAGCTTTGTGTCGTGCAGTCATCAAGGGCTTTCAGCTCCAAAATCCCATATCGATGATGTTTCGTTGAATGGTTCACACGCTGACACATGCTGCTGGCCCAGCATTGAAATTTACAGAACTTGTCGCAAGGGTTGCATTTCTGTCACGTGAAAGATTCTCTTCAGTCGTCGTTGGTCCCATTCTTGCAGTACCTTTTTCCGGCCGCATCGATGTCGGAGATTTGATGTTTCACCGAATTCCTGATATTCACAGTACACTCGTGAAAATGTTGTGCGGAAAAATCCCCACTTCATCGCTACCTCGGAGATGATGTGTCCCATCGCTCGTGCCCCGACTATAACACCACGTTCAAACTCACTTAAAACTTGATAACTTGTCATTGAAGCAGCAGTAACCTCTCTAACAGCTGAGCCAGGCGTTGCCGACCGCAGCGCCGTATTCTGCCTGTTTACAAGTCTCTGTATTTGAGTACGCATGCCTGTTACAGTTTCTTTGGAACTTCAGTGTAGAAATTTCCCGCAGCTAAGACGTTGAAAAAATTCTAAGATGTGTACAAAATACGTCAGGAGCTTGGAAGCTGCGTTGTTTACGTAACTAGTTGAGGATAATAGATTAAAATGCTGTAGGAGTTCGTTAATGAAAAACCACAATACTGAAAAAAGTCTGTGTTTTTAAAGAAAATGTAAGTTAGTTTTACTATGTACACATATTCGCCAAGTCAGTGCCTGAGAATAATTCTAAAGTATGAAACCCATTAAAAGATTTGCACATCTAACAACAGTTGTCATTTTAAAAGATGGGCCTCATAAATTGATATCAAAAAACTAACCTGACCAGGCATATAACTTATGAAAAGTATGTGTCAGCTAATACATACTGCCATGAGTAGGTAAATACACAGACTGATTGTAGCTAACATGGCCCATTTACAATATTCCCTCAAAAATTTAATATGTCCACATTTTTAAATTGTTCTCAAGTACCACTTTTATTTTGTGACAAAGATAATGCATTATGATATTCACTAGAAACAAAATTATGTTACTAATTGCCAGTTACTGCTGTTATTACAAATGACACAGGTATTCTGAAGGCTATGTACAGCATCAAGGGCTTGAATGCATACCTATGGTGGCGAAAGACCATTGTACCGGAATTTAATTGTTTACCACATCTAAGATGATGAAAAAAGTTCTAAAATGTGTCAAAGTACGTAGGCAACGTAAAAAGTACGATGTTTGGTTTGTTTGTTGAGGTTAACGTGAAAAGTGCGATGTTCACATTGCAGTGGTGACTAAATCCATGAAGTGTTTATTCAGTCTGTGTAGCTGCATTTACAGACACTATGGCTCGCAAAAATAAAACTTTGTAATCAATTACACCACCAAAATCATACACATAACACAAATACCTTATTAGGGATGTAAGGAAGGAATATGGTCAAATATTACTTAGACTACAGAAGGATGTGTGCTGCTTGTAAACACATGTCCGAAGATCGTAATAGTGAGAGATGTCACATTTTCAGAGACAATGTCAGAACCAATTCCTTGCATAAAAGAGTTAGGCCTACTATTTGTGTAACTGAATAAAATACATGTTTATCGTAATACAAGCCAAACTGCTACGAAAATTCGATTTCGTACGCCACAAAGAGCCATCATAACACCTAACGCAAGAGATTGTATGACCACCCTGCACTGCTATAAATAGTAAACAAATACCACATCATGCATTAAAATTATGTTATCCTCTGTAACGTACTAACATTTAAAAAAAATCTGTTGATCAAAACTGTAAATGACATTAGAGATTCTACCAACGCATGATGTCGCCTCAGCTGAAATATACGCTTAATATCAAGTCTTCAAGCACATCATTCACGTTCAAACCTCTAATAGGCAACCAGAAATGACGTTAGTGGTTCAGCCAGTCCGTGATGTTGAAAAGAAAGAGAGAAGTTATCATGCACGTTTATATGAAGAACTTCACACAGGAAACAAACACACAATCCATTCCGCGATGACCTCAAGCCTGGTAATAACATGTTCTTTAGCCAAGGAAAGGTAAGAAAGTTCCCTATAACCAGGTGTCCGACAACTTTACAAAATTTATAAGGTGGTTAAAATTACGTTTCTCCCCTGGCCTCGTGATTTGACATAAATAACATTTCATAAAATCTTTACTCTTCAATTGGAGGTCACTTACATTAAACTGCCGATTCTAATAGTCTTATCAGATAGTATAATCCTAGATGTTGTTGCATATTCGTTTGCCTTCAAGCAACACTTGTCTCCACCTAGGAAGAACTTTAAAGAACTACATAAGCACGCTTGGCCCGTTAATGTACCGGGTGGTTATAATTAAAGATTCCCTATTAACACTTAATGACACAGAAAGTAATAGCTGTACGAGCACCAAAACTGGTAGCATTAATGTCACGGACGTGGGGAAGAGATATAATGTAGAATGAGTTTAACTGAAACACTTTTAATGTGGTGCTACGGTACATCATACCATTACATAACGGTCGATTAACGCTACGAAAGCGGCTCAATATCTACATCTACATCTACATGACTACTCTGCAATTCACATTTATGTGTTTGGCAGAGGGTTCGTCGTACCACAATCACACAATCACTCTACCATTCCACTCCCGAACAGCGCGCGGGAAAAACGAACACCTAAACCTTTCTGTTCGAGCTCTGATTTCTCTTATTTTATTTTGATGGTCATTCCTACCTATGTAGGTTGGGCTCAACAAAATATTTTCGCATTCGGAAGAGAAAGTTGGTGACTGAAATTTCGTAAATAGATCTAGCCGCGACGAAAAACGTGTTTGCTTTAATGACTTCCATCTCAACTCGCTTATCATATCTGCCACACTCTCTCCCCTATTACGTGATATTACAAAACGAGCTGCCCTTTCTTGCACCCTTTCGATGTCCTCCGTCAATCCCACCTGGTAAGGATCCCACGCCGCGCAGCAATATTCTAACAGAGGACGAACGAGTGTAGTGTAAGCTGTCTCTTTAGTGGACTTGTTGCATCTTCTAAGTAACCTGCCAATGAAACGCAACCTTTGGCTCGCCTTCCCCACAGTATTATCTTGTGGTCTTTCCAACTGAAGCTGTTCGTAATTTTAACACCAAGGTACTTAGTTGAATTTACAGCCTTGATAAATGTACTATTTATCGAGTAATCGAATTCCAACGGATTTCTTTTGGAACTCATGTGGATCAACTCAAACTTATCGTTATTTAGCGTCAACTTCCACCTGCCACACCATACAGCAATCTTTTCCAAATCGCTTTGCAACTGATACTGGTTTTCGGATGACCTTACTAGACGGTAAATTACAGCATCATCTGCGAACAACCTAAGAGAACTGCTCAGATTGTCACCCAGGTCATTTATATAGATCAGGAACAGCAGAGCTCCCAGGACGCTTCGCTGGGGAACATCTGATATCTCCCTCAGGGGGCTCAGCATTCGTTTGCTGTGTACGGGCTTGGCGAACCCTGGGTCCCCGAGCTGTGGACTGGTGTGCGCCGCCAGTCTGCTGATACCGTAAGGTCTGGGCATGCTTCAGCGACCACCGTGTGGCGCAACGGTGGAACGTTGTGTGTCGTAGGGACCGGGGATCTTGGCTTGATTCAAAAATGGTTCAAATGGCTCTGAGCACTATGGGAATTAACAGCTATGGTCATCAGTCCCCTAGAACTTAGAACTACTTAAACCTAACTAACCAAAGGACATCACACAACACCCAGTCATCATGAGGCAGAGAAAATTGGCTTGATTGCCTGGATCGTGAGGACGGTACATACCCCTATAAAAAAACCTTCAATCTGAAGGTGTGCTCCTCGCAGATAAGATGCATGGCTGTTGAGATGGAACAGTCGCTAGCGGGCAACCTCTAGGGAACCTGCCGCACCTCAGTTGTACAAGGCTTATCCAGGCATGCGGGGCTCTGTCTGGATGGACATGTTTCCCTAGCTGCTCGTGGGACGACCATGGATACCACGAATTCTTCCTCTTTTCCTCTTTCTAATTTTTCGCTGGCCAGTGGGATGGGTGGACCGCTGGTAGGCACTACCACCCAATCCAACAAGAGGGCTAGGTTAGCCAGTCCTCCTGACTCAGGTGTCAGCAAACGTACAGCAGTTCAGAGTAACAGAGCACATACTGACAACCAGAATAATAAAAACGAAAGAGGGTTCCTTTGAAAAGGTTTCGCCATTCTATATCCAAAACGGTCTAGAAGGAATAGCAGGAACTTTAAAATCAGTGAAGCGTTTACGGAATGGGACACTGCTTGTTGAAACATCAACTGCTCAGCAAGCAGTAAACCTTCAAACAGCTAAAAGCTCGGGGGAATACACAATCGATACAGAGCTTCACAGCACCCTGAACTCCAGTAAGGGTGCTGTTACCTGTAGGGATCTCGTTGACATTCCTGTAGAAGAATTAAAGAGTGAGTGGGCTCAGGAGGGAATTGTTGACGTTCAGAACATCATGAAAAGGGTGGATGGGAACCTGGTGAACGCTGACTCCTTCATTCTTACTTTCAGTACCCCAGACTCCCAGAACACGTTAAGGCAGGATTTCTTCGACTAAATATCCGGTCGTATGTCCCAAACCCAATGCGCTGTTTTAAATGCCAGCGTTTTGGGCTTACAACTCTAGGGTGTAAAGGAGAAGCGATTTGTGGCAACTGTAGTAAGGCTGCCCTTGACGGAATTGGCTGTTCGTGGCCTGTCAGATGTATAAACTGTTCTTAAAGCCACCCTGTTTGGAATTGGGACTTTAGAATCTTCCTAGAAGAACGTAAAATACAAGAAATAAAAACAACTAAGCTTATCCCCTACAGTGAAGCCAAAAAGATCTTTAAGGCCATGCAGCCCCCCACATTCGTTACGTCTTTTGCTTCCATTGTTCAGAAGCCGGCTCCAAAAGTCGATGCATCTACACAGACGGAGGTTGTTAGTGTTGGCACGAACACCTGCACATGTCAGTGCACTTGCAAGGCAGCAAGTGTATCACAGCCTGTAGCCCCTCCTCGAACAGCAGAGAAAGGTACAGTAGCTAACATTGAAGAGCCCCAGGCATCTCCGATTGCTGAGGCTGTTCCAAAGCCCAGCATGGTCATAAACACCCCAGCTCCAGTTCCAGCAAAGCCCCCTAAACAAAGGAAAGCACACGTCAAGCAGCACCAACAGATTAAATCGGCTGGTAAACCCTCGGATCATGTTAATGTGGTCCCACTAGACGCTTCATCAGACTCTTCCCAGAGCTGAAGGAGTCTGAGAATATGGAGCAATCATGTCGCCCCGAGACTGAGCCTTCACCCGCTGCAGTCTCCCCACCTCGGCGGAAAGAGAGGCAGAAAATGCAACCACCGTGATGGCTTCCATATTACAATGGAAACTGCCAGGGTTCAGGACACATGTGGAGGAACTACATCTATTGATTCAGGATAGACCTATGTGTGTATGTTTGCAAGAGACAAATTTCAGTGAAACATACACCCCTGAGCTACGTGGTTCTATCCTCCACAAAAAGGACGACCTGAGTGGACAGAGAGCTCGAGGAGGAGTAGGTATTTTCGTCAACACCGACTACCACCCCTCGCCCCTCTCCCTCACGACGAATTTACAGGCAGTTGCAATATAAGTACATGTGCGTAATATGCTAACAGTATGTTCGCTTTACCTGCCCCCACATGATGTGCTCGACGAAGAGGCTCTCAGTGATCTTCTTACACAGCTTCCCCACCTCTTCATCGTCTGTGGTGACTTTTAATGCACACAATATGCTTTGGGGCTCTGTGAGTACTTGCCCCAGGGGTAGAGCAATCGAGAGGCTTCTTCTGTCTTCTAGTTCCTATTTAGTAAATACAGGTCAAAGCACGCATTTTTGCATTGTAACTGGGTCGTTCTCTGCCATTGATCTATCGCTTTGCTCTGCAGCCATCGCCCACACTGCTGCATGGGAAGTGGTTGATGACTTACATGGCAGCGATCACTTCCCCATCTGGATTCACCTGCCACATGCAGCGAAACTGGAAAGGAAACCGTCTCGATGGGTGCTCGGTAAAGCCAACTGGGCACTGTACAGTCAACTAGCCCAGTTTGAACATCGGGTCAGTGTCCAGGAATGGGTGGATCATATTACTGAAGTGATCCACTGCGCCAGTGAAGCGTCCATCCCACAGTCCACGGGACATCCGAAGCGGCAGCCTGTCCCTTGGTGGAGCGACGAATGTCGCTCTGCAATCAGGGCTAGGCGGGCAGCTCTGCGTAGGTTCAAATGCCGGCCAACTTGCAGCCTTTCGGGTGGCGAGGGCAAAGTGTCGTCGGATTATACGAGAGAGTAAGATGAGGTCGTGGCAGCAGTTCCTGAACACCATTAATCGTTCTACACGAAGTTCCATTGTATGGGGGACCATCAGGAGGATTTCTGGGTGTGGTGGGAGGTGCCCTATGGCTGCTATAATGTGGAATGGTACTCTCCAAATGACCCAAAAAGATATTGCCCAGTCTATGGCGGCTCATTTTGCAGCTATTACTGCAACCGCCAGTCAGAACCCAGCTTTCCAGCCCCACAGAGTGGCTGCTACTGAGAGGAGCAGTTTTGACTTCCGCTCACCCAATTCAGAAGAGTACAACTGCCCATTTTCCATGTGGGAACTGGATTCTGCATTGTGTGGGGCTCGTGATACATCCCCTGGTCAGGATATAATCCGCTATAGCATGCTGCGGCACCTCACAGGGAGAAATAAAGAATTCCTCCTCTGACTTTTTGATCATGTTTGGATGTCCTGTCACTTCCCCGACTCGTGGCGTGAAGCAATTTTAATTTCTCTTTTAAAACCTGGGAAAGACCGCACGTGCACGGGTAGTTACCGTAGTGTTGCCCTCACTACCTGCGTGGGAAAGACCTTGCAGCGGATGGTCAACCGCCGCCTTGTCTGGATGTTAGAATCCAGACAACTCCTTAGTCGCTTTCAGTGTGGGTTCAGAAGGTATCGCTCCACCTTTGATAACCTGGCCCTCCTGGAGGCAGCTATACAACAGGCTTTCCTGCGCCAGCATCACCTGTTGGGAATATTTTTTGATATTGAAACGGCATACGACACTACTTGGAGGCATCTTATCATCAGGCAGCTCCACGAATGGGGTTTTCGTGGATGTCTTCCCAATTTTATTCGGTCCTTCCTGTCGCCATGTTTTTTTCGGTACCGAGTCGGAGATGTACTGTCTAGTCGCTTTGAACAAGAGAACGGTGTCCCTCAAAGTAGTGTTTTAAGTGTGACGGTCTTTGCTATTGCTATTAATAGTATTACGTCTGTTGTGAAATGTCCTGTGCAGTATTCCTTGTTTGTGGACGATTTCTCTGTATTTTGCTCTTCTTCAAGCCTTGCAACGACGACTCGTCAGTTGCAACTCACTCTGCGACGTTTGGATGAATGGGCACAGAAGAGTGGTTTTAAGTTTTCAACTGATAAGTCGGTGTGTGTTCTTTTTAACCGTTCTCGTTCCATTTTTGACTTGTCTGAGTTGAGGATGAGGGACACCGTTCTGAATTTTAAAGACACAGTGAAGTTTCTGGGCCTCACTTTTGATTCTAAGCTTACGTGGGTGCCACACATTAAGGAGCTGAAAAAACGGTGTCTTAAAGCGCTGTCTATTTTAAAATGTCTTAGTCACCACACATGGGAAGAAGACAGGACTTGTCTGCTCCGGTTTTACAGAGCCTTCGTGCGATCCCGGCTTGATTATGGATTCACGGTGTATGGGTCTGCAAGACCCACTTATTTGAAGTTGTTGGATGTGGTGCACCATGAGGGGATTCGGTTGGCCACTGGGGCGTTCATAACGAGCCCCATACCGATCCTCTGTGCAGAGGCAGGTGAACCGCCACTTCACCTCCGGCGGGGTCTACTAATGGTGCGCCAGGCCTATCAAACATTATCCACACCATAAACACTTGCATACCACACTGTTGCTCGGCCTCCACTGGAAAGGCTATTTCGTAACCGGCAACGAGCAACAAGGCACTACGGAATTCGTGGAAAGGATTGCATTTTAGAGATGGGAGTGGCCGGTTTTAATGTTTCACGTCGAGGTTGGAGCAGATATCCACCTTGGCTCCTCCAGAGGCCCACACTGATTTTAGATTGGGCAAATTTTAAGAAAGACAGTACATCAGATTTTACTTTCAAATCTTTGTCTTTTAACGTTTTAGATAGGCAACATGATTTTACAGTAGTCTACACTGATGGATCGCTACAGGGGGATTTTCTTGGCTGCTCAGTAGTGTTCCCCGAACGTGTCATCAGGATTCGCCTTCCCCAGAAGTACACTGTTTTTTCCGCAGAACTTCACGCGATCCTGAAGGCATTAGAGCAGATACGGAGTACTCAGGGCAAACACTTCCTAATTTGCTCTGACTCAATGAGCGCATGACAGTCACTGCAGAACCTGTACCCTGCGGAGAATGTGGAACAGCTGATTTAAGACCAACTGTACATCCTCCAACGACAGGGCAAGCAAGTGTCCTTTTGCTGGGTGCGAGGGCATGTGGGCATACGGGGAAATGAACAAGCTGATAGAGCTGCCAAGGACGCGTGCAGATTACCGGAGGTGACACAATGTTCTATTCCTTTGCAAGGTGTCGTTTCTGTGCTGCGGCGGAAGTATATGCAATTGTGGGAGGAGAAATGGCTGGCGGTGAGGGAAAATAAGCTGCGGTTGGTGAAACCCACCATCCAGCCGTGGTGTTCCTCCTGCCGGTCACCTAGTCGTGACGAAGTGACCCTTACGCGTCTTCGCATACACATGTCTTCTTACTACGGCGAGAAGAACCCCCGCTGTGTGATGCCTGTGGCGTACGAATCACTGTACGCCACAGTTTAGTTGAGTGTGATTTATATCGTTCTGTCAGGGCGGAAGTTAATATTAGTGGGGATCTGCCCTCGATTTTAGCCGATGACGAGTGCCAAGAAAGTTTTAAGGTACTATGATGTTTCTGGGCTTCAGCCTAAAATTTTAGGTTGGAATTTTTAATGTTTTGCCGAGTGGCTGACCACTCCCTTTTATTCTTGTAATAGGCCAGTTCCAAACATGTGCTGTGTGTATCATTTTAACTACTTCCCCTACGTTCTCTTGCAGTTCTCCTCTTTATATGCTGCTCTCCACTTTGCTACTGTTGACATGCACACTGCCTATGTAGACTGTCACCTTGAATTTTACTCCAATTTTTGCACTTGTTGCATTTTAATGACACTCGTCCGTTGTTGTTTCCGTTCGGGCGCTAAAGAATACACTGTTGAGCGCCCATAACATCATATCCATCCATATCCTTCCATCTGATATCAGTTCAGTTTTACTCGATGATTTGCCGTCTATTACTACGAACTGCGACCTTCCTGACAGGAAATCACGAATCCAATCGCACAACTGAGACGATACCCCATAGGCCCGCAGCTTGATTAGAAGTCGCTTGTGAGGAACGGTGTCAAAACCTTTCCGGAAATCTAGAAATACGGACTCAACTTGAGATCCTCTGTCGATAGCGGCCATTACTTCGTGCGAATAAAGAGCTACGTTGCACAAGAACGTTGTTTTCTGAAACCATGCTGATTACGTATTAATAGATCGTTCCCTTCGAGGTGATTCATAATGTTTGAATACAGTATATGCTCCAAAACCCTACTGCAAACAGACGTCAATGATATAGGTCTATAGTTCGTTGGATCACTCCTACCACCCTTCTTAAACAATGGTGCGACCTGCGCGATTTTCCGATCTGTAGGTACAGAGCGGTTGTATATGATTGCTAAGTAGGGAGCTATTGTATCAGCGTAATCTGAAAGGAACCTAATCGGTATACAATCTGGACTTGAAGACTTGCCCGTATCAAGTGATTTGAGTTGCTTCGCAACCCCTAAGGTATCTACTTGTAAGAAACTCGTGCTAGCAGCTGTTCGTGTTTCAAATTCTTGAATATTCCATTCATCTTCCCTGGTGAAGGAATTTCGGAAAACTGCGTTCATTAACTCCGCTTTAGCGGCACAGTTGTCGGTAACAGTACCATCGGCACTGCGCAGCGATGGTATTGACTGCGTCTTGCCGCTTGTGTACTTTACATACGACCAGAATTTCCTCGGATTTTCTACCAAATTTCGAGACAATGTTTCATTGTGGAACCTATTAAAGGCATCTGGCATCGAAGTCCGTGCCAAATTTCGCACATCTGTAAAATTTAGCCAATCTTCGAGATTTTGCGTTCTTCTGAACTTCGCATGCTTTTTCCGTTGCCTATGCAACAGCGTTCGGACCTGTTTTGAGTACCGTGGGGGATCAGTTCCATCTCTTACCAATTTATGAGGTATGAATCTCTCAATTGCTGTTGCTACTATATCTTTGAATTTGACCCACATCTCGCCTACATTTGCATAGTCAGTTCGGAAGGAATGGAGAATGTCTCTTAGGAAGACTTCTAGTGACACTTTATCCGCTTTTTTAAATAAAATTATTTTGCGTTGGTTTCTGGTGGATTTGGAAGAAACGGTATTGAGCCTAGCTACAACGGTCTTGTCATCACTAATCCCTGTATCAGTCATGATGCTCTCTATTAGCTCTGTATTGTTTGTGGCTAAGAGGTCAAGTGTGTTTTCGCAACCATTTACAATTCGCTTGGGTTCGTGGACTAACTGCTCCAAATAATTTTCGGAGAAAGCATTTAGGACAATCTCGGAAGATGTTTTATGACTACCACCGGTTTTGAACAAGTATTTTGGCTAGCATATCGACGGAAGGTAGAATTCCCCAACTATAACCGTATGAGTGGGGTATTTATTTGTTACGAGACTCAAATTTTCTCTGAACTGTTCAGCAACTATATCATCGGAGTCTGGGGGTCGGTAGAAGGAGCTAATTATTAACTTAGTTCAGCTGTTAAGTATAACCTCCATCCACACCAATTCGCATGGAGTATCTACTTCGACTTCACTACAAGATAATGGCATCCATCAGTGTCCCGCAGAGTGTGAAAGCGCAGTATTGCATTCTACACAGCAAAAGGAAGGAAGTCCGTACGCATGCCGGCTACCTACCTTGATACGCTGTGTTACAGATCAGCAGATGTGTGAATGTTCCCCCATAAACCTTGTCCTTCAGGAGTGAGATCAGGTGATCGTGCCGCCCAAGCATTTGGAAACGATCGGCTGACAATTCCATCGTTACCAAATGTGTTTCGGGGAAGCAGATTAACTTCACGAGCGATGTACGGTTGAGCCACATCTTGCATGAAAAGTGCTGAGTTCAATGCGTCTCTATCCTGTAGAGCGGGTATGACATGCTGCCGAAGCATATCACAGTAACGCTGGCCTGTCAGACTGCACGTTTTTGGCCCTTGAGAGCCAACCTGTTCAAGAAAGGATGGACCAATGATGAACGTAACCGTGAAGTCGCACCGTACGGTGACACGTTCACCATATGGAGTAACTTCATGCACAGTGACTGGAGGTGATGATCTCTACTCTCAGCAATTCTGTTTGTTCATCTCACCCGTTAGAGAACAATGATCTTTGTTCCTTTGCATCTTCAGTCCTTACGAGAAAATGGAGAATGAAGTCAAAACGCATATGGCGCAAACTGCTGTGCGATGTGGATCTTCTATGGATATCATTTGAGAATCGTTCGAAGCACCTTGCGGACAGAAGACCATGGGGTGTTCAACAGTCGTGACAGAACGCGCACTGCCTGACTATCGGGAACTGCAACAGCGATTTCGTCAAACACCTGTGGTGCAACCAGTCGCCGGCCTCTTCCAAAAGCGACGCCCAGTTCTCCAGTTGGTTCGAACGTCTTCATCATACTCCGCACAGCAGGTGGACAAACAGGATCCTTCCGTAACCCTTTCAGCGGGCGATATTCCCCAAGTGCAGCTGCAGTCTTACTGTTGTTCTGATAATAGAGCTTCACCAATGAAGCCCTACTCATTTTTTCCAGGCTCAACAAGTGCACAGCGACTGGTCAGAGAATATGGAATCACGATTACTGATCAATGCACGTGGTGGCCATAGCTGTAACTGGACGGTGGTGCTGCGATGCATGGAAATCAAGCACCCCATAATCTCGACGTTGATTCTACCAAGTTTGGTACTCGCACGGTAATTATTTTTCGTGTTATAACGTGTTAAATAGGGAAAGGTTAATTATAATAACCCGGAAGTTGTATAATGTTGTCTCGTGAGGTAGAATAGTATCTGAACCACAAGTGGACTGTCTATACGTTAATGATATCATAAGATATACCGCAAAGAATGGCCAGAAATAATAACGTAATGGGATAATTGAACGGGAAATTCCATGACTCGTGTGGCAGCGTAGCAAATTGTGACGGAGAGACTGTATCACCAGTGGTATTGTAGAGAGGAGTGCTTCCTCTGTCTTAATACAGCACTTGTGTCAGAGCCAGAGTAATTTTTATAGCCATATGCAGGTAGAATATAGTTAATGGTCCAGAGTACACCAGTAGACAAACAGCAGAACTGTTGTACAAAATCGTATAGCGGCTTATCTGTAGGCTATTCGTTAATCGACACCACATAGAGGCAACTCGCACAATGTAGTTTACTCCTAATCAAGATTCGCCGCTATCAAATCGCAGCATAGGAGGGAGGAAATAAAGGTGTTCCGCACGTCACAGCAGCAACAACAGTCTGCACCCGTATATTCCAAACAAGAAAAAAAATTTAAAATTTTCATTATGTAAGTAAACATATCTTACATTAGGAGTTTATAAAGAGTCATCAATTTAATCGTCTGGAGAGCCTATAATAATAACTTTAGGTGTGTGGTGCTGAGCAGAGAACATGCACTGCGCTCTCTGTGAATTCATTGCCTTTTACCCTGAGGCAACTGTCGCCCACACGTCGCATATTCAGTACTCAGCGCACGTCATCACTTCCCAGTATCAGCAGCAGCCGTACCTTCCGCAAGCCTCTTCACAACACACGCAATTTCCTTGTAATACTTGCATGTCTCAAAAAATGTTTTAATCACTTGGTCATAAACTTAGGTAATTAGCTCCACAATATCTATGACAGCAATCCAAGTTTATGTAAGTTGACAATGAGCGACGACACTCGGTATTTAGTACTAAAGAGAGGAATAAATTTTTCATTTTGATGAAGATTACGAAGGATCAGTGGAAGTCAGCATATTTGTTATAAAAACCAACATTACGAATGCTACGTATTTTCAGTGATTGATAAAGGGTTTACCCACATATGAAAGAAATGGCAAAGAGTAAGGGTGTTGTATGTATATCAACACTCCCTACTGAGAGGCAGAGGTTGTGTTAACCCTGATGGCGATGAATAGGAGTGTAGGAAAAAAAACTAATATTCTTAACTATTAATTCTATTCCCTGCTGGGGTGATGAATCATTACAGCAACAGCCACCTGGCATGGAGGTAATGTAATTCAATCGAACATACAATTTCAACACCTGTGGCTGTAAATATGTCAGTCTTGAAGTAATATAAAAACTGGAGTTCTACCTGGTGGTATTTCTTGATAACCTTCGGTATAGCGACATCAAACTGATATTACCTATGGAAGAATGGTGTCGACTATGCATTGTTCCAATGAAACCAATACTGTGTCAGTGACACATGGTGATCATACAGCCTCTGTAGGGGACTCTCTGGAACCGTAAAAAAGTTTAATAAGAGAGGGCGCATGCGTCAAAAGGAGCAGACTTCTCAGAATGTAACCATCTACAAAATACAGCATGAGCTAGAGTGCCGAATAATTTGGCAGCCATGTGTCCAAGATTTCTATGAGACATTGTGAAGCAATCTGCTGGAGTTCGATTATGAGACTCTCCATCCTCTAGAAGAAACAGTAGCTAAACGATTTACACTGTGCCTCAATAGTTGAGGAAATGAATGAATCAGCTTCACCAGATTTGAGCACATACACTGTGTGCTCAAAACTATCTGGACACCTGCCTGAAAGTGACTTACAAGTTCGTGGCGCCCTTCATCGGTAATGCTGGAACTGAAGATGGTGTCGGCCCACCCTTAGCCTTGTTGACAGCTTCCACTCTCGCAGGTATACCTTCAGTGAGGTGCTGGAAGGTTTCTTGGGGAATGGCAGCCCATTCTTCACGGAGTTCTGCACTGAGGAGAGGTATAGATGTCAGTCGGTGAGGCCTGGCGCGAAGTCGGCGTTAGAAAACATCCTATAGGTGTTCTGTAGGATTCAGGTCAGGACTCTGTGCAGGCCAGTCCATTACAGGGACGTTATTGTCGTGTAACCATTCCGCCACGGACCGTGCATTATGAACAGTAGCTGGATCGTATCATTCCACACAACGTTTTTCCACTGTTGCAATCGTCCAATGTTTACGCTCCTTACACGAAAGGAGGCGTCGTTTGTCATTTACCGACGTGATGTGTGGCTTATGAACAGCCGCTCGACCATAAAATCGAAGTTTTCACACCTCCCGCCTAACTGTCATAGTACTTGCAGTGGACCCTGTTGCAGTTTGGAATTCCTGTGTGATGGTCTGGATAGATGTCTGCTTAGTACATATTACGAACCACTTCAGTTGTCAGTTGCCTCCGTCAGTCAACAGACGAGGTCGGCCTGTACGCTATTGTGCTGTACGTGTCCCTTCACGTTTCCACTTCACTATCACATCGGAAACAGTGGACCTAGGGATATTCAGAAGTGTGGAAATCCCGCGTACGGACATATGACAAAAGTGACACTCAATCACCTGCCCACGTTCGAAGTCCGTGAGTTCCGCGGAGCGCCCCGTTCTGCTCTGCCGCGATGTCTAATGAGTACTGAGGTCGCTGATATGGAGTACCTGGCAGTAGGTGGCAGGACGAGGCATCTAATATGAAAAACGTATGTTTTGGTGGTGTACGGATACTTTTGATCAGGTAGTGTCACTGTGGAAGTCCTTAGGTTTGTTTGTATACCCAGCTGTATGAAAGTTATTATAATTTTTAAAAAGTTTAAGAGCTATGCACGTGTTGTTTATTTCCTTATAACATTTCCATCATTCAAATGTAAATAAACAGTTGCTGCTATAAGCAAGTGGATGAAGCACCTCACCACAAGGGACTTGTAGTAAGCGACTGGTCCTGTAATGATACCAGAAACCAGGCGATGAAGATAACGATAGGTTCATGAAAATGTATGTGCACTGCTTGTTGGATCATCTGACTGCAGGAAGGCGGGAGGACGATGGTTGAAACCCGCGTCCGGCCATCCTCATTTAGGTTTTTCGTGATTTCGTTAAATCGTTTCAGATTCCTTTAAAAGGGCATGGCTGACTTCCTTCCCCATCTTTCCCTAATCCGATGTGACCGTTGACCTGGCTGGTTGACCGCCTCCCCCTTATCAGCCAACCAACATTATCAGAACAATTATATTCTACCATCTGAGAAAGTAGAGCCAAATAGATTATTCATAGCTGATGATTTTACAGTGGAAAACCAGACTACGATACACAAATATTTTTGTACCATCTGTCACATGAAACCCGATGCGTTTTATTGAACCGGATATATTCCAGGATTCCGAAGCTGTTGCTAAGAAATAATGAGAATCCTATTTTCGCATTCAAACTGGGCAATAGAATTTTGAAACATTTATACCACATGCAAGTATGAGCTGACATGAAATGCAATGAACTCTATAGCATACGTGGTGAGTGTTGGAATCACATGAAATGTGACTTCCTGGTTATTGACAAAGCAAAGTAATTGAATGACAGTAGATACAAATGAAATTTCTAGAAGTTCCTACATGAAAGGTAGTGTACTAATGTGCATTTGTATAAGTATGCCTTAGACTATGGGAAAATTTGTAAGTATGGTACACACTCGTTTCGAGCTTGTGAAGCACATGCATCTGTATGTTGACAGAAAAATGGGGATAACAAGTGCTAAATTAATGTAATTGGAACTTATTATTGAGGCAGTAGCTAGAAAAGACGCAATGCTTTTCTAGCAGTCTTCAGATTATTAGGACTTTCTGCGTCAGTTTAAGCACATTCCATGCAGAGTTGGCAGTCGATAATTTAATATTTGTAATTTTTTTCCACTCCTAAGATATCGTAGGTGTAAACTCAATTTTTCCACACAAAAAGTTTGTTATATTCTGTTATCTTTCCAATAGTTACAACTTAATACGTGTTCCACTATTCTCGTGACACTGTCTTAAATGAGTAGGTACGTTTGTTACGATCTTCGTCAAGAACACAGGAGGGACACCACTTATGACCTCGCAGATCTTATTCTCAAGTTCGCTAAGAGTCTGTGGTATGCTACGATTCACTTCTTCCCTAGCCCACCCCCATACAAAGTTGCATGAGGTCAGGCGTCGACTAAACTCTGGCCTATCCAGCATCCTAAGAAATGTTCGCCATCCGTTGCCTTACAGACAAGAAGAAATGTGGGGGAGTTGCATCTTGCATGTAGCTCGTCCCATTCAGAAATTGTAGACTGTACAAAATTTTCTAACTTTTCGGGGTATATTTCAGCGTGAAAGTGTCTCCCAACAGAAAGGATTTAGCAATGCATGTTGAAGTTAATCTGCAGAACGTAGTCACCTTCAGCTTAGCCTGGTCCCTTTGGGATCAACTTCTACCCAATAATGGCTATTTTGCGATTGACTAAACCCCTCCCTCTAAATACAACATAGCTCCAGCCTTTCACAGAATTTTTCCTAACGGATTTGCAGGTGTGAATGACCCTCACGCCATATGAGCAGTATTTCACAAAATTTAACAAGCCTATTGAAATCACTGGAATCCGAAGTTCTGACATAAGGGTGCTTCCACGGTCTGAAACGTAACCCTCTTTGTTAAACTGCACCGCACAGAATAGACTGTAATGCCACTCTCACTTGGAGCCTGCCTTGTAGATTTTCGAGTGTCTCTCTCGATCATCTCCCTCACTGTGAAACCCTTTCCTCTGATACTGAAGCCGAACGTCTACTTCATCTCTTCGCCTCCACAACACCTCTGACAGTTATTAATTTTCTGTGGCAATATTTAGTTGTTTATTGTATCCAGAACATCTTGCCTCCCATGATGATACTTCCACCGTCGTTGACCGTAAATTACAGATTACCACACTTCATTACATGCTGATAGTTTAACTCTCTCTTCAGTACTCAATCTTCCTGGCATCTCTATGGCATCACAGGATCTAGAAAAATATTAAAAATGGCATGCTTTGGTCTATAAAACCAGATAGCATTCATTGCTGTCCACACAAAATATCAAAGAAATTGAAAACTAAAATAGGGAGTTACTTTTCGCCCACACTCTGTATGATACACAGCTTTACTGCTTAAATTTTATATGGACAGGGAGTGTAAAATGATAATCACCTGATACTTATCATGTGTAATATTGTTTACTGACATGAACGTACGTATTACATGTTGAGTCTTGCCAACGCGTTTCCAACAAACGAAAAGTCTTTTAAACTACCAGGCAAAAATTTGTTGCCACCATTTCGGTTCATTACTGTTGGATATATGCCAAATTTGTGCGGTCTGTGGCTGGATCATTAGAGCGCGGTTAATGATTGATGAGATCAGGCTTAGCTGAATACACTTCAGCATGGAGGATTTTCTTCGTAGTACCGTGTGAACTCCATGTAGGATTTCCGCGATTTAGCTTGCGCTGTTTTGCTAGTAAGTTTTGCATACAATTTTTAGTAGTCCTCTTTCTGACAATACCCTTGTCGTTCAAAGCTAGGTATCTCGCAGTTGCTTGTGGTAATATGTGTTGTTTCCAAGGACGTGACGTGAACGGATGTGATTTTCCCGTGTCATAGAATTTAGTCTTACAGTACCTGCAATTATTATCACACCATTTAATTCCGATGGTAGCGGTCAGACATTTTGTACTCTGCAACTACTTAGTCCGAACGATTACAGATTTATTAAGGATATACTCAAAGCAGACAGAAACACCCCATTGCGTAATGATGGACATCTGAAAATGGGACAAAATGACTATGCTAGTTTTGCCAGCAGTCTGGAACAAAGAATTTGTAATGCGAATAGTCTGAAATTTTCTACCTCATTGTAAGTAAAAAGCTGGTTACTCAGTTGTTGTAGATGTGTTTACCAGAAACACTCACTAATGAAAACGATGACAAAAGTTTAGACTTCTAAAAAATAATAAGTCATTGTGTAATGGACTTTATCCTAGTATTGATGAACGTGTTATCTTTAGCACATTAAACAAAATTTGAAGTGATGTAATTGAGATATGAGAAAAGACAAGGTTCGAATATCCTCTGGAGCTCTTTGATCAGATACGTTAGCAGAAAAAATCAGTCATCTCTTTTGTGTTAGTTAAAAGAATATTGTTACTAGTGACAGGAGGGTTTTAGCATATATATGAGGGCTACTTGCAGCTACGGTATTTCTGTATACAAATAACTAATTATTTATATTCGAGATTTCTCCCACGATATAGAAGGATATGTTAAGGAGAAAGATATTTAAGCTACATATAAAAACTCTTCCCCATATGTCGGAGTATTAATTTCGGTGGGAAAATTTCAAACAGTTTTATAGCTGCATTTTTGATCGCTGTATGTGTAAAAGCAAGATTCACTGTATGACAATGCATATCATTTGTCCTTCTAATGTTGTGGATGTCTTTGTTTCCCTCTATTTGAGACAGATCGTTGATAACCTATTTTATAAGTGATTAAAAGTATTGTAAGACTGCTATTAGCATTCCTAGCTGCTTAAAGAGATGCCGACCATAATCTCGTGTGTTACTCCTATACAAAGTTTCAATTATTTTCTTTTATGTAATGAAAGTTTATTGCCTAAATGATGAATTCCCCTGAACATCCTCCCATTAGACATCAGTAACTAGAAATGTGCTAAATATATTGACTTACTAGTTGCTGTATCCCCAAAGTTGCAATTATTCTTAGGACAAAAGTATATAAATAATTTAGCACGTCTACTACGCGGATTTTGCACTTTAAATGTTCCTCAGTATGCAGAACTAAGAACTTCCAATCCTGTTTATTATTTCTTGTCGATACACAAGGTTAATAACAGGGGGAATGATTTTGACATTAAAATGCTGGATGAAATGATTTTTTCAAAGGTTACAGCAAACTGATTTGTGAAAAACAGTAACATTCTCGAGAACATTATTTACTATCATCTCTGTTGACACTTTTCTGCTGAGTTCATTGCAATGATTTTTTCATCTGTCAACAGACATACTTATATCTCATAATGATGGTTTACGAAAATTAAGAGTATTGCGTAAATAGTGGTTGAGTTCTAAATAGACGTATGTCAGAACTTGACATTCTCTGGCTACCAGATTCATAGTTTATCCTCTGTAGCACAGGTTCGACGAAGGATGCCCATACCCTGGGTCTAGGGAGAGGGGGGGGGCACCCCCTAGCACTGTAATAGGGAAAAACATATTGTAGTCAGGTTTTTTCTTTTAAGATAATGATTTAAAAGTCGGTACTACCCAGGTTATTAATAGGGTAGAAAATTGAACTTTTTTATGGCTGCTTATAACTCGCAACCCGACTTCCAATATTTTAAAAATACTCCATACCCCCCGGTCGAAATCTCCCTCACCCCCCTACAAACTGTTATGTGGGCGCCCTTGGGATCATCGAATGCTTCACTGTCATCTTCAAATGACTCTGGAATGACGTTTACTCTTCCGAGCCCGAGTACATTGATTTCTTTGTCTCGTAGCGACTTGTTGCAGCTACTACAGCATAAAATTATGATTTTGAAAAGTGAGCGTAGACCATTAACAGCGCCTCTGTCAGTATTTAATGTTCACACAAGAGACTCTCGTATGGTTTGGCCACTAGGTTATCTGTTTCTCCAGATAAGTACGGTGTTTTAGAGCTATTTGTGCCAGCGGAGCTATATACAGTAGTTGGAAAAAGGGTTTTGATGTTGAATACAGCATTTGATTTTAGGAGACTGTACGTTTAGTACTTAGTAATTTGTGGAAGTTCGTAATATTGACAGAAGATGTTCCATTTCATTACGGTACAACAGAAACAAAAGAATCTACCTGGAAATAAGTTTTTCCTTTGTAAATTGGGATAAGTGGGCTTATTTTTTCGGAATATAATTCTTGGCTAAAGACATAAAAACCTATACTTTCCTCTTGTATGGTAATTTAGTACTACATAGTATTTATTAGTTCAGTGCCCCTGTGTTCATCACTGTTTGCTGATTATAACAACTAATCGTGCAGTGTGTCAAATCTATAGTCTACTATTTTCACTATGTCAAACGTCGAATAATATTTTAATCCAAGAAACATACTTCCAAGTATTATGTATTAGCACCTGATATGCAGCCTGTATCTTTCAAATTTTCTTACACTTGAAAAGTACTTATAGCGGGAAACTGTATTAGAAATACACCCTGACAAAATGGAGATCATGAACACCGAAGAGATGATGGAGGGGGTTGAGGGAGACAATATGATGGAAGAAACACCAGAACCTCGGAGGAAAGAGAGAAAGAGAGAGAGAGAAAGAGAGAGAGAGACGACAGAAGGGAAACAATGCGGGAAAATTTCCTAAAAATAGGGAGCGCCCTTGGGTGTAGCCCACAGCTGATGCCGAGAGCGAAGAACTGGGAGTATCAAATAAATCATTCGCTATTTCTGCTCTAAACGGAAATTTTTCTAATAATAAACCCCACAGATATATGTATGCAAAAAGCAGAATATTTCTGAGAGCATTCATTGTAACTGACAGACACAACGAGGAATGCGGAAGTGTGATATAATCGATGAAAGGTACTTCCAGGTATTATATATTAGACGCTTGATATGCAGCTGTTTAAATCCAATGTCAAAACTTTAAGTAGCGTGAGAGGAGGATTATATTGAACTAACTGTTAGCGGCAACCCACACATTAATCGCTGGGACGATGATTTGTTAAAAATTAATGTTTTAAAAAACAATAGGTATGATTGGAGGAAGAAAAGAAACAAAGACGTGATAGACCCGCGGTTCCCAAACTTTTTTGGCCACGAAATCCATTTGTAATATTAAATATTTTATGGGCCGCTAAAATTAGCAGAACCTGATTTTATGTTCAGTCCTTAGTTGCTACCATTTAATCAAAATCATTCAAAAACAGGTACGGATAGCAGACTACTGACAACATTCAAAAACAGGTCCATTGTATACTACTGACTTCCACGACAATATACAAAACATACACAATTATACAACATAAGGAATAGCTCTGCACAGATTCGAACATAAACTGATTAAACGGTTTACATTTAATGGAATATATGAAGGTATATTCTATTTATGACGAGATCTTCAACATCAGGCATGATACAAGGGAGTTAATGATGTATGTCAGGTGTAGCATCCAGTGTACTGCGTTATGCTGTCTTTGTTGGTGCATATTCTTAGAATTGCGTTTCATAGAAATTTGTTGTTGGCAACGAGAGGAGAACAATGAGTGATTGTGTGAAATGTTGTGAATATTCTCACAAACTGTGCATCAAAAGTCATCAAATGAAATACTTTTAAACAGTGATTCAATGCTTCAAGCCAATGTCGTTTCTAAAAGAGCTTTTTAGGTGCAGTTTGACAAAACGTCTAAAAGGATGCGAGCATATCCTGGAAACACTGGACCAAATCTTCAAATATTTCATCTAATAAGTCTGCTGTTTCACCTACGTACACGTCCAGTGTTAAAAAGCTTTCTAGTTGTCTCTTGCCAACACAAGCAATCCAAAAATACTAATTTTTTATGGAAGGCGGTTATTGTTATTAGTGTCGAAGACGGTGTTCAGTCGATATTCTGGACACGTATTGGCTATTCGTGGCAGAAGGGTTTGTAGCTTGGGTTCTGATTCATACTTACGACGTTACTCACTAGCATGGTTTCGTTCATTGTGTATGCAACTTTTGTCAAAAGTTTTCTGTATGCTTCTTGTCTTGATATTACTTATTCAGTGCTTACCAGGGTTGTTTTGTTTAATTGTATTTTGTAGCTTTTAGAATTGTGTTATTTCTGCATATGTGTGTTTTACTGGCCAGATTTGCCATTATCTAATAGCTTTTGTAAAGATTTCAAGGGCGAAACCGCAAAGGAACCTAAGTGGTACTGAAGCTTTTATCAGATCATCATCTTTGTTAACGTAAAGTCCTCGTACATCTGTGCATGTACGCAGTTTGGTAAGACAGCAGGGCGGCTGATTCTAGTCAATCGACATTAGCTGTTTGCCTTAGTAGCCGCCTCTGAGATAATTACATCCCGAATTTTTTTTTTTTTTTTTTTTTTTTTTGCCATTTCTTCCCGCCGGGCTCACCTAAGTTTTTCTGCATATTTGATCGCCCACCGCCGTTGTTTGTCTGCATGTAACTTCCAGAGATTAGGTATTTACCTTACTTTGGCGTTCTATATTCCAGTTGTATATGATACCGGCCTGAGGACCTCTACAATTATAATTAGTTTCCCTTACGATTTTACCGTGAAGTTCTCACGAATTTCACACCTTATACATGGAGTTTCGATCGGCCGTTGCGCCGTAAAGTTCACTGTGTTTATAAGCGTGATAGCCTGCCTGTCATTGAAGGAGTAATTGAATCTAAACTTATGGTCCCTTAAAATAATTACTTATCGGAATCTTGTATTCTTTAACGAATTTCGAGTAAATTCTGAAGCACCATATCCCATTCTAAATCCTGTTTGCATGGCCGTTGACTCTGTTATCCTGTATCTCCCTTAAACATTGTTAAAAACTTATGGGTGGTGACATATTGTTCAATTAAGATTTATCAGTATGGCCGTGAGTAGCTCTTTAGGGGCGAGGAATGTTCCTCCTTAATTAAATTTGCATGCAAAATTTAATAACTTGAAAGGGCTTCGCTGTGGTAGGCATTTATCTTTGAGACTTATGTCCTTTGTGCAGTTGCTAAGGGTATTTATTTGTTAGATTAAATGTCGTTCTTGAGCTGTTGTTGTCTTTGAACGAGCAACGCCATGTGGCACTCCTTAGTACGTTAAATTAATTAATAAGAAAAGGAAGATGTTTTTATTCTGGATTCGCCGTCCGGAGTGGCCTACCGGTTCTAGGCGCTACAGTCTGGAACCGCGCGACCGCTACGGTCGCAGGTTCGAATCCTGCCTCGGGCATGGATGTGTGTGATATCCTTAGGTTAGTTAGGTTTAAGTAGTTCAGTCCCATAGTGCTCAGAGCCATTTTTTTTTTATTTTGTGTTCACAACTGTGCGACAATCTTTGATTTTGTCAGTTATGAGCTGTCACCCATTTATTTTAATAATTGTGTTTATTGATGTGATGAGCGGTGAGTTTAAGACCTTTTTTACTACGCATCAGTGCTCCCATTGTTAAATTGTGTGTTGTAATAATAAACTGTTCTCGTGAACCCGTATCTCAGTCGGTAAAAACGGAATCCTTGTAGGATCACTTTGTTGGCCTTTGGTCTGACCAAATGTTGAGACGCCATTTTTGTCAGGCACAGGTACAGGTATTAAGTTGAAATTTGTGTCACGTGCTTCCGTCTATGATCCCTTGGATGTGTGAAACGTTTAAGCTCCTAAATGAATCCAATCAAAATCTACCTCCTTCTGTGTCACATATTGGTAAACTTACAGACTCACTCATCAAAACCTATATGTTAATTACCATTGACCAAGAATCATAAAATTTGCCAGGAAGCGAGGATTGGCACTAAAGACGAAGAAACAGATCTGCAGACTTAATTTGTAATTACATCACACAATTTTTTTTTTTGCCACTTGTTTTACTTCTACGTCTCCTTGTGTTAAGAGTTCTCCACGCCTACACAGACGGACCTGCTGCACGCCAGCGTTTTCTATTGTCATGAATGAATGTTGACCTTATGATGATCTCTTAGAAAATCGTAACCGGTTATCTAAAAAATAAAAGGTAACAACATAAATACAACCACGACTATGTTTATTAAACAAGCGGCAATAACTTACTATAATGATTGTATATGAGCCACTATAGTTCGTCACAGTGACAATGGCAAGACTGAGACCCAGAGTACCGACTGGTGTTAATTTACGGAAAACAAGTTGAAGGGTAGCCCAGCTTGATGCGTCATTTTTCATTCTCAAGCAATTATTTGAATATAACTGTGGGCTAATCCCACAATATGACTTCAAACAAGTTGAACAAACAGTACATAAAAGACATTAAAATGCACATATCTCTACTGGTTATTCTGCTGTCATACAGACAAGAAACGGCCAAGCTGCCCAAAGCCTACCCTCTCGTAAAACCCAAATAGGAGTAGTACTTCTGACTGGCCACAAGCATGTTCCACGGAAATCCCTTTAAATACTTAAACTATTGGTCCTCCAAAAGACAATTAAAATGATAACGACAATAACACCCTTTTTTTTTTTTTAAGAAATCAAGAGAGTCAGTGCTTAGTTTGCCCAGAAAACTTCATCATACGCCTACAAGAGCCCTACAATAGCAGAAATATTGAGTCAATCAATCACTTCCTAATCTGGCAACATCCCCGTCATGGCACAATACCAACATAACAACTACTACTCTTAAAACTGGGAGATCCGCAGAATCGCGTGTTACCTGCCAACACTTAGGCCTCGTGCGATGTGGGGAAAGCCGCGGAAGGAGAGGGAAAACGCGTCCCGGCCCCGGGCCAGCTGAACAGCAACGCGTCAACCGTCGAAGATACAAGGCGGTCAACATACACCAAATAACAAACAGGAAAACAGGTATCATGAAAATTAACGTACACGGTAATACTTAAACGGACAGTTAAAAATTTGACTGTTAAACTTCAGTATGAGAGTGGCCCGCTCATAACATTGCAAGTTAGTCTTGCCAGCAAAAAGAAGAAGCAATGTACAAGGTCTTTAAAAGAATAACTCCATAAAAATTTAAACAAGGTTTTTTAAAAATGAAGACATATCTTTATTGGGGCCTCTTAGGGGCTAATAGATATGGTAATTGGGATACGCACAAAAAGCCAGAAGGTCGATTACACCGTGCAACTATAACCCCAAGGGCTCCTCAACACGGAGTAAGAGAG
Source organism: Schistocerca serialis cubense (assembly GCF_023864345.2). NCBI lineage: Eukaryota > Metazoa > Arthropoda > Insecta > Orthoptera > Acrididae > Schistocerca > Schistocerca serialis. Next base: position 424,983,760 of record NC_064641.1, read on the forward strand.
ACTGCAAATACAATCACGTACACACCCATGACCCACGCGTGCATACCTTTAGGCTGAGAGCGCACCACTTTAGTTACTGACCAAATGTAGTAACTCGCTCCAACAAAGGCCATGAGCACTACAACAAACAGAAATTACTATCAATAGTATCAAATAGCCAGTGATAACAAAAAATGATTTCAAGTACAAGATTAACATTACAATACACTAGCTTGGTGCACATAGAAACCGTCAGATTGAGACACACAAACCAAAGGGGTCACCGAAAGTCATACACAAACTGGATTCCTGGCCAGCTCACAACTGGCGGAATTAACAATCTTTAAGTACAGTACTTCCTAAACAGTCTTGACATAATTTCAAACAAATGCGGTGGATGCCAATAGCACCAGGACTTCAGGTAGGAACTGGGTAGTGCTACCCTGCTGCTTGTCGAAATTAACAAGTTGTTCAGAACATCTCGCCGTGTTTACCATCCCACAATTAGCTGATGCATGCCGTAACCGCGTTGCTCGCGACGAGGGCCGCTCCCTGCCCACTAACTCGTCGGTGGAAGCGGTCAACGCTGCAGGAAAACGCGGGCCCGCACACACCAACGTTCGACGGTGTTACCCCGCTGCAGTCGCCAGTACGCCGAGTACTCGGACACACCCGTCCGGCTCCCTGTCCCACCACACAGCCCCAGAGGGAACACGTAACCCAACAAATATTCTACGACAAGGGCTGGAGTCGACGGAACGCGCACACAAGTGGCTCCAACAGGACCACGCGCGCCATTAAGGAAGCCACCACGGAGATTTCGGTATGCGCCAAGCTACAATAACTTATTGTCATGGCGCAATAAGAGCCACTATACTTTATCACAATAACAATGTTAAAATTACATACGAATAAAAAACACAGTGTTGCTCTACATGCATAAGGGATAACGAGTGGGAGACCAGAAAACCAGAAAACATTCTTTCTGTTCTTTTCCAAGATGACCTAAGCACCTTTTCTGCGAATTCAGGTGTTACCCACGCACACAGTTCACGGACACCGACGCATCAAGATGAAACTGCGCTGCCAAGATGGATTTAGCCACATTATATCACATTACAGATTGCCATAAATATTACAAGGTGTCTTGTTAGTGACCAGTAGACATCGAACTCAACACTTCGGGATACTAGAAAAGCCATACTCCGAGCAGCGATGACGTAGAAGACTCATAGTTTATTATTGAGAGAATAAATTTTTTTAGCCATTACAAATCTAAGGACGGCATCCAACTGTGACTCATCGAATGAAACAGTTGACTTCACCTTTTCCTGAAAGTCAATTTGAGTGGCGTGTCATGTTTGTGTCTCAAAAGGGTAGACAGTTCGGACACATGATTGTGCGAGAACCACTGTGGCCGAGATGGTGGCAAGAACGGGCTGCAGTGGGGTCAGTCAGCTGCAGCAAGTGGAACCAACCACATCTTCCGCGTAATTTGGAGGCCAGTGCTGTCGTCGCAGTTGAAGTTGTGGACAAACGAGAAGGGTGTCGTCAGGGACCGGAGGGGCTGTCGATGTGTCCATAACGGCAGGCTGGGCCGAAACATGTTGGAGAGTCAGTTGCTGGAGGGGACGAACGAGCTAGTTCTCACCAGAGCCGTCAGCGAAGGCTTAAAGAAACTGGCGTGCTGTGGTTCTGTCAATCGGACGTCACTGTTCGCGGCACAGGGCGCGACGGCTTAATGAACACAAAAGCTTAGTGGAGCATTTGGTGTCTTTTCCCGGGAGGACCCTCAGTGATCCCAGTCAAAGAAGACAAAGAGGCTTCTCTATATCAAGTGGAACGCTTTTGGAGTTAACAGTTCCTCAAAAGTAGCTTTATGGGTGATAAGTGTGGTACAGCAACAGTGCATTGGCTGTGTTTTCTATCCACTAAGTGTGCATAGAAGACCGTGGCTGTCGTCTGACAAGTTGTGCTTGCTTAATAATGGCGCACTCAGTATGGGTGGGTGCACTGTGAGCGAGAGCAGTTGAAATTTCTTAAGTACACTCTCTGAACGTGATTAATTGTATTAATTCTAAAATGTATTGTTTAAATTACACCATGAGCGAATTAAGTTGTTGATACGTTCTGCTGAGAGTTCATCTTGTTACTTGTTATGTGTAATAAGTGTATTGTTTGTATTTTTGTATAAGGATTATTAAAATTTAACTGTAGTTAGTTTGGCAGAAACTTGTGTGTAACAGTTCGCGCTTTAACAATCCCATAGCGTTTTGTTTAAGTTACACCATGAGCGAATACAGTAGTTGACACATTCTGCTGAGAATTCACCTTCTTACTCGTTCTGTGTCAATAATATATTATCTGTGCTGTTGTATAAGGATTACTAAGATGCATTCATAGATAGATTAGTAATATAGCATGTAGTGTTAGCTAGCTGGTGACAGTAGTACACGTACACGAATGAGTAGTTGCTTGTTATGGTCCCAGTTACGTTAAGAGCAGTTGGGCATCTTATGTTTTGCATCTGAAGTTGCCTCAGATATTATTACCGCTCATGCCTGAGGGACAAGCAATACAAATTATTAATGTTCTAGTCTGCTTGTGTATATTAGAGCATAGGTGATATACAGGTTGCTCCATTGATAGTGACCGGGCCAAATATCACAAGAAATAAGCATCAAACTAAAAAACTACAAATAACGAAACTCGTCTAGCTTGAAGTGGTAAACCAGATGGCGCTATGCTTGGCACGTTAGATGGCGCTGCCATAGGTCAAACGGATATCAAATGCGTTTTTTAAAATAGAAACCCCCATATTTTATTACATATTCGTGTAGTACGTAAACAGATATGAATGTTGTAGTTGGACCACTTTTTTCGCTTTGTGATAGATGGCGCTGTAATAATCACAAACGTATAAGTACATGGTATCACGTAACATCCTGCCGGTGCGGATATCGATATCGTGGTGATGGTTGGCTATTGTGATCAAAATGCCCAACGGGCGTGTGCTATATATGCTGTTCGGTATGCCGGACGATATCATCCAAGTGTCCGGACCGTTCGCGGGATAGTTACGTTATTTAAGGAAACAGGAAGTGTTCAGCCACATGTGAAACTTCAACCACGACCTGCAACAAATGATGATGCTCAAGTAGGTGTTTTAGCTGCTGTCGCGGCTAATCCGCACATCAGGAGCAGAGAAATTGCGCGAGAATCGGGAACCTCAGAAACGTCGGTGTTGAGAATGCTACATCAACATCGACTGCACCCGTACCATATTTATATGCACCAAGAATTGCATGGCGACGGCTCTGAACGTCGAGTACAGTTCTGCCACTGGGCACAAGAGAAATTACGGGACGATGGCACATTTTTTGCACGCGTTCTATTTAGCGACGAAGCGTCATTCACAAACAGCGGTAACGTAAACCGGCATAGTATGCACTACTGGGCAACGGAAAATCCACGATGACTGCTTCAAGTGGAACATCAGTGACCTTGGCGGGTAAATGTATGGTGCGGAAATATGGGAGGAAGGATAACTGGCCCCCATTTTATCGATGGCAATCTTAATGGCGCAATGTATGCTGATTTCCTACGTAATGTTCTACCGTTGTTACTACAAGATGTTTCACTGCATGGCAGAATGGCGGTGTACTTCCAACATGATGGATGTCCGGCACATAGCGGTATTGAATAGCATATTTCATGACAGGTGGATTGGTCGTCGAAGCACCGTACCATGGTCAGCACGTTCACCGGATCAGGCATCCACGGATTTCTTTCTGTGGGGAAAGTTGAATGGTATTTGCTATCGTGATCCACCGACAACGCCTGAAACCATGCGTCAGCGCATTGTCAATGCATGTGCGAACATTACGTAAGGCGAACTACTCGCTGTTGAGAGGAATGTCGTTACACGTATTGCCAAATGCACTGAGGTTGACGAACATCATTTTAAGCATTTGTTGCATTAATGTGGTATTTGCAGGTAATAGCGCTGTAACAGCATGCGTTCTCAGAAATGATAAGTTCACAAAGGTACATGTATTAGATTGGAACAAGCGAAGTAAAGTGTTCAAACGTAACTAGGTTCTGTATTTTAATTTAAAAAACCTACCTGTGAGCCACATGTTTGTGACTATTACAGCACCATCTGTAACAAAGCGAGAAAGTGGTCCAACTAATACATTCATATTTCTTTACGTACTACACGAATCTGTAATAAAAAATGTGGGTTCCTATTTAAAAAAATGCAACTGATATCCGTTTGACCATCGGCAGCGCCATCTAGCGGGCCAACCATAACGCCATCTGGTTTCCCCCTTCAAGCTAGACAAGTTTCGTACTTTGTAGTTTTTTCGTTTCAAGCTTATTTCGTGAGATATTTGGCCCGGCCACGATCAGTGGACCACCCTGTGTAATTGCTTTATATAATGGAAGGCACTTTATTGTAATACTAGTATGGAGGTCTGTGCAAGGTTCTTGATGGCTACATAAATATTTTGTTTTGTTTCTTTTGGAATTTTATCACTACGCTATTGATCCTATACATAGTTAGTAAACTGAACCCAATGTCTGCATAACACCCAGCATGAGCCCGGTAGCATCTACATCCGATGCTACAGCACTGACCCTGAGAAAATAGGCACAACCAAAGAAGCTCTTCCTCTGGTATGAAAGAAGCAATTAAGGCCAGTATCAGGAAGTGCTGAATCAATCTGATTGGACTTTGCAATTTCATTTAACCACTGACTGCAATATGTACACCATAAGGTTGCCATTGGTATGAAACAGAAAAAGGGAATGAAGAACAAATCAGAACCACGTTCACTAGCGGGTGACCGATTAAGTGTGAGAAGAAGTACAGCGTATCGCAAAAGGAAGCACTAGCAGTTGTGTGGGGATTAGAGGTATTCATTTTGTGGTGTCACCGCCAGACACCACACTTGCTAGGTGGTAGTTTTAAAGCGGCCGCGGTCCATTAGTACATATCGGACCCGCGTGTCGCCACTGTGTGATCGCAGATCGAGCGCCACCACAAGGCAGGTCTCGAGATACGGGATAGCACTCGCACAAGTTGTACGGACGACGTTGCTAGCGACTACACTGACGAAGCCTCGCTCCTTTGCCGAGCAGATAGTTAGAAGAGCCTTCAGCTAAGTCCATGGCTACGACCTAGCAAGGCGCCATTAGTAACATTGCATGTATCTAAAGAGTCTCACTTGTATCGCCACAAACTCCAGATGTACCAAAAGATGGATTAAAGTTAAGTATTCCAGAAGCTACGTACTTTTCTTTATAGCATTCATTACGTATCCTGTTTCAGACCTCACGCCCATCTGCGTGAGCGTAGCGCGTGCCTTTCGGCTTCCTCTCATTGTGTCTAGGCTGACTTGTCTAGACACAACACATTTATTATGCATGGGGTTAAGTGCGATAGTTGTCATGGACCACAAGACAAAGCTGCAAATCATGGTAATTCGATTGTTATTTGCCATAGAGGCGTTTGACACACGTGTTAAATGTGTTAAATGAAAATAAAACTTGGTAGCAGATGTTCTATCTCATTTTCCCATAGACGTTCAGGAAGAGGAAGACAGCTTACGAGTCAATGAAAAATACCTAACAATGGATATAAAAGTTGTTATCAACTGGGTATGTAAACAACTGAAGAAGCTACAAAAAGAAAATCCAAACTGGCAGCCAGTATTGTCAAAACGGAACCACATGCAGGACGAAACTGAAGGCAATATACTAAATTTCAAGAAATATTTTTCAGGTGGAAGGGGGTTATGAACTGAAGACATGCTGGCCACAGAGCTACGTAGAGCTGCTAATTGATTACATGTCTTTGTGCCATGAACATTTCTGTGTTAGGTAAGGTCCCAAAAAACTGATGGAAATGATGTATTCAAACAGCATAGAAAAGTTTACGAAACAAAATATTATCAGTTGCAATAGTTGTCAGAAAGTCAAGAAAGCAAACGAAACCATGTAAAGGTTTATCAAAATATCCTACCACACGATGTATTAGACTGGATACCAGTTGGTATGTTTGGTCCATGTCAGTGCTAAGAATACATCGCATTAGCTAAGCAGCAGCGTGGAATGCAGCGCCCAAATTCGGTAAGTATTTGAAAGATATAGGTAGCCCAAGAGCAGCTCTGTCAGGTAATTGTCCTCAGTTGATCTCAGGACGATGACAATAAAAAATCATCAAAGTATTACAATGAAATTATCTACAGGCTGGAAGAAAATGGTGTGGCCCGACTTTCAGGAAACATTCTTCACACAGAATGCAAGAAAGTAAATTATAAAGATATCAGTCAGAAACGCCTTTATCTCACGCAAGCGGTCGTTTTCCAATTCTCTTCGTATATTAATGGTGAGAACACACAGGAAACGAATGTTTCAGCTCAGTTCTAAACCCTTTCCGAAATGGAATGTCCAAAAACCCCTCGGATACAGCCCGTTGTTGCATTCAATTCCCAAGGCATTTATGTATTCCTGGAGAACTGCACGCTGTTTCGCAGTCTTAAATAATATGGGCACCAAGAAACTTATATTTTGCGCCGGGTTCCGAACGCAATGCTTTCAAATGCCTGAACAAATAAAAGTCAAGTGGTTTTAAGTCTGGAGAGCATGGTGGCTATGGAACTGGTCCACCTATACATATCCATGCGTCATGGTATCTGCTTGCACAATCCGTGACGAGCATTAAACAGCAGATGCTACGTGCTCCATGATAGTTGGGCAATGAAGTGAGGCACACATCAGTAGTACCCATGTTCCACTGGCACAACAAACAGTGACTGTGAACCTAACAATTGCAACTTACGGTATATTGTAAGCAAACGTAATCAAGGGGAAAATTTGAACATTTCGTGCAAGAAAACGTTTCATGCAAACGTTTTCTGCGTGTTTCCGACTATTTATGTCATTAAGATGACACGCAGAAAATGAGGATGTCTAAAATCGAAGTGCTACGTTTCTAGAGTCATGTCCATACAACATATTTTCTTCTTCTACAAGTAAGGAATGTTTCCTGAAAGTCTGGCCATACTATTTTGTTACACTCGTATACAACACTATATCATCTAGCTAGAAAGCAGTCTGAGAAATCCATGGAAGAGAAATTCCGACCGTCAAGAACCCATTGTTCACACAGACATACTGTGTGAAGGAAGTACTTCTTCATTTTAAAGTGTTCGAAAGCTTGGGACGTATGAAACAGAAAGCAATGAAGAAACGCTAGAGATCTTATTCGATAGGTATACCTCAGAGGAGTGAAATCAGTACTCAGGGAGAACAGCATAAGGAAGAAGGAGCTGTAACAGGATAAACACTTCCCAGTTTACCATTCGTGATTCAGTGCTTGTACATGTCCAGAAGAATTCTATTGATGAGACGGAACTAAGTGAATAATTCTTTGATTTACATGATCGCCTGTTCAGGGTAACAGGAGTAAACAACAAGAAAGTGTTGGAAGTCATTACTCTGGTGTCGAACCAAATATAAGGAATAATATTCATCAAAGAGTTTCATACGTAATGGGATAGTGAATGAAGAAGAAGGATATGGGGATACGACCGAATGAATGGGCAATGAGATTAAAGCAAATACCACAGAGAAACTGTCAGGCTAGCGCAGACAGTTATTATTGTGGAACCAATAAAATATTCTCGGTTTAAAGTCACTTCGATTAAAGTAGTCAAGTGTTTAGTACCTGTCTCCGCCATCACCATCAGGAGTTAAGCTCACCGACTGCCGGGACTGGTAGGCGTTCCTCTTATATAGGCGCAACGGCAGCGTCTGAAATCTTTCAGACAGCGCTGGAGTGGCGCATGTGCAGAAGGCAAGTTTGGCTGTTCTGGCAGCCTGGTGCTGTCGCGGGAGTGAATGACATCAGAGCGGGCGCCACGTTTGAAATTGCCACACCCACGTCATTACAAGCGTCAAAACTCCGTCACAGGTTTCGGTCAGTGCCCAAAGCCTGTCCTCATGCCGTACAAAGTGTAACCCCTCGTCTTTGATAAAATGGTTGTTGTTTATTCTAATTTGCGTCGCTTTTTTATAACATATTCCCGGTATGACGGGTGAATGAAGACTCTAGACTTTTCAAATCGTATTTTATGTCCGTTTTCAAGACAATGTTCAGCCACAGCCGACTTCTATACACCCTTTACTTAATAGAATGTGAAGGCTCTGTATAACGCTCAGCAAACAGTACGAATAGTGTGACCTATGTACCATTAAATGCTGCCACATTCACACAGAACGCCATACACGCCAGGAACTCGAAGGCCTGTGTGGTTTCAATGGAGAGTAACACGTCTCTTACCTTGGAGGTGTGCTGGAACAATGATCTATCTTGCTAGAAGTTTTTCTTCAGTATGAAAGCAATGCAGTTAGCTTTGCCCCCTCCGCCGTATAACGGGGCGCCTTACGACGATGGCACGAGAAAGGTTTTGCAACTCCCCCCTAAAGTAACAGTATTCTCTGAACACGCGCTTAAAAAATTTCAGGTTCTAGATGGTCAATCGTCAGAAATAATTTTTGCCCTGTAAACTAACCGCTTTCTTGTGTACAAGGTGGTGAAAACTGCTGCCGTTGACGTAGCGCTCGGTCTTCGTAGATTTCCTGCAAACTAAATGACCTACCCGGCCTCCTACCTTTCAGTCAACTAAAATATCCAAGAACGGACACCTGTCATCCTTCACTAACTCGGCAGTAAACGTAATGCTGCGATGGGTGCCATTCATTTGGTCCACGAACTGCTGTAATGTATTTTCACCGTAAGACCATATCAAGAGGGTGTCGCCAATCTACCTTAGCGTCCTCGCTGAATTCAGAGGTTCCTCCTGAAAATGCTGCATGAAAAAGTTCGCGACGGCGGGAGACAGTCAGGATCCCACAGTTGTGGCATCCGTCGTCCTATAACAGTCGTTGCGCTACACAAAATATGTTGTCGTTAAGGCATTACGGACCAGCTTGACAATGTCAGGTGGAAACTGTTGAGCCAGAAGATTCCGTATCTCTCGTACCCGTACTCGCGTAGAAGTGACACCAAGTCCACAACAGTTATTAACTCGTTTTGGAATACCTTTATTTTCCTGAGGGTTCCAACGAATGACTGCGAGACAACAACGTATATTCACAGTGTCCCCGTTTGGTTGCGAATATCCCTGCAAGATATTTTGCCAAATTGTAGGTGAATGAAGAGTCTGGTGGGTCAAAAATAAGGAAAGGCGAAAGTAATGAGAAGTAGCAGAAATGTGAACAGTGTGAAACTACATACCAGGTTTTATAATCACAAAATAGATGAAGTTCAGAATTTCTGCTATATAGGCAGCAAAATAACGCTTGACGGACGGACCAAGGAGGACATAAAAAGCAGACAAGCATTCCCAAAATGTGAATTTCTGGGCTACAGGTCTACTAAAATCAAACACAGGTTTTAATTTGAGGAAGAAAGTTCTGAGAACGTACGCTTGGAGAACAGCATTGTATGGTACTGAAACGTGGACTATGGGAAAACTGGAATAGAAGAGATTCGAAGTATTTGAGATGTGGTACTACAGCAGAATGTTGAAAATTAGGTTGAGTTATAAGGTAAGGAATGAGTTGGTCATCTACAGAATCGGTGAGACATCCATGGTACCACAAGGAGCTGTAGAGGGTAGAACCTGTACAGGTTGACAGAGTTGGAATACATCCAACATATAATTGAGAACGTAGGTAGCAAGTGCTGCTCTGAAATGAAAAGTTTGGCACAGGAGAGGAATTCGTGGTGAGCCACATCAAACCAGTCAGAAGACTGATGACTCAAAAAATAAAATAAAGAAAAATAAAGTTGGGTGAACTGATTGCAGTAACTGTAGGCCTCAGAGGAAAATGTATAACATTCATTTCTTCGCCACTTTTTCCTTGTCTGTCTCACAGTGGTCTCTAATGTATCACGACTGAGCTTCTGATATGTACCGTCGTGTAATAAATGCAGCATCTTCCGGCGGTAGTCTTTGGTGTTTAGGAACTCAGTTGCATTTCCTTCATCCGCTGGCAAGCCAACCAAGTTCTCACTCTCAGGTAATAAACCAAGAAATGTCTAACATTAGATTTCAGTTGCTTAGCTATGGCTGGGAAATGGCTAGTAGTTTCTCTTCTTTTGCTGCGGCGTGCGAGAAATACCTAATGTGCTGTTCTACTCTACTTACTATATCCTGAGTTGACAGTCTTCCCGATGCTGAAGAAAAATTGAAGCCTTTACGCACAGCAAAGGAGACGTAATCCAGTTCTTGGTTGGATTCATTAATGACTCTTCTGTGGGACTTACTGGACTTCAGGTTGGCACTTCCGCGAGTTAAGTGGTAAAACTTGGACTACGTGTTAGATGTCGTCTTGCAGAAACCAGTACGCTGTTGCGCTGCCGTCACTACGTCTACCCACTTCCAGTCGAATGGCGACAAGGTTGATGCCGGAAGTACAGGACAACGAAGTGAGTTCCTGGCATTTACATCGCGCTCATACCTTGTCTGTCGCATTTTCTGCTCGTTATGGTGTAACTACTCTTCGTCTGTCCATAGCCACAGTGGTCAAACTATTCGCACTGTCGCTGAATGCTGTGCAAAGTATTCACGGTATATTAAAAAGAGGGAACTTAAGAAGTCGGCTGTGGCTGAACATTGGCTACAAAACAGGCATAAAGTAAAATTCGAAAAGTTGAACGTCACACGCATCATCATACAGGGGTTCTGTTGTAAAAGAAGCGACCGAAATTGGGATAAACAGCAACAATTTTAACGGAGACGAGGGGTACACAATTAGTACGGCATGAGGACAGTCTTTGGACATTGAGCGGAAGCAAAGACGGAGGTTTGGTGCTTGTAGGAACAGTGGGAGCAGTAGCTCCAAACGTGGGGACGGCCCCTAGCGACATTTGACGTCACTCGAACCCGCGGCGGGACAGAGCTGCCCCGAACAGGCAAACTTTCATCCCGAGCATGTGCCACTCCAGCATTCTCTAGAAGATTCAGGACACTGCGGTTGCAGCTATGAAAGCGGAACGCCGTGCCAGTCCCGGGAGTCATTGATTTTAGCTCCTGATGACGATGGCAGGGACAGCTATCGAAAGCTCGAGATTTTATTCGAAGTGGCGTTTCTTCTAAACGGAGAAGATATTATTAGAATATGCCTCTATGAGACTTAGTGGATACATTACTGAAGAATGGCAGATACCATTGGTATGTCTTGCAAGACAAACTGTGTGATACGGTTTTGGAATATCAGATGAGAAGTGGATGTGATACTCCAGCTACATGAGACTTAGTGTGGGGGCGGAAAATGAAGGACGGGCTATGCACACATTTTACTATCACCGATTTTAGAGGCAGCGGCGTGATGTTAGAAACAGGTCATGACACTACACTGATGATGCTACTTGTGGATGATGAAGAATGACTGCGAGATGAACATTTGACAGTTGAAACTACGGTAGTTACGGTTATGAATTTAGAAAATAACTCCCCACATGTAACTGTTAGATATTTTCTGAAGTATGCTTTGATTTTACGAAAAAACTGTGTGCAGATCCAGTTTCTTATATACCTCTGTTTTGAATAATGCATTGTCCACGTATGTCTTACCCAAAAACGCAAACAGGGCACCTAGGGAGGGTGGCAGAACAATCAAGTTTATGTCTGAGATGTAGAGAGGCGAGGTAGTTATAGTTCGCTCATGGTTCCAGGGAGTATTTGTTGCCTCCAGTTGTGTGGTCTGAGACTGTTTTTGCCAATGAGCATCGCTGTAGCTGGACGGATGTGGGAATCCAAGGGAAGTGATTGATAGGTGTCATGTATAATTTGGGCATCTGAATCGATTGTGAGGGAGCAGCAATGTTGTAGAGCTATATCGCGGTAGTTAAGTTAGTATTTCTGATGTGTGTGAGGGCGCAGTGCAGTAGACAGTGTTAAGCTGTGTCAAAATGAGGAAGGAAGCAGACATTGCTAATCTGTGCTAGAGTGAGGAAGCAATGGCAATATTATGTTTCAAATTTAATGTCTCAATTTATCAATGCGCTCAATCGACATGATTATATCAGGGCTGTAACGGAAATTGATTTGTCAAGGAGGAAGTCTAATGGAATATCAAAGGTAAATATTATAATGATGTTATTTTTTTCCAGTATTGCTGCGTCATTGTATTGAGAGTTACTAGATTTGAGAGGTAGGGAGTGTATTGTTTGGATGTTAAGAGGTTAATTAAATTTAAAATCTGCCCTGAGCACTTTTTCACAGTAAACAAATAGCTGTTGTCATTTATGCGCATATTTCATTTTCTACCAACCTTTCTCTTACAATTGTTAATGGATCATCGTACCAAGTGTGTTCGAAAAGCAGATCGATTTGCAATTAACAGAGAACTCATTGCACCTTTCGTGTGTCTCTGTGTAGATAAAGTAATTTTCAGCTTTACTATAGTGGTGCGCAAAACAGCAGTACTGCAATGCGTTGTCCAGATTTGTGCAGGATATAGGTAAGTGCAAAATATTTTGATTTTGTTTTTTCGGTCAGGGCCAACTTATGTCATTCAGAGACGGTTTTTGTGATCAATTTTGGAAAACCAATTGCTGTAGCTTTTATGTCAAGCTACTTTATTCAGGCAGCATATACTGTTCGAAATTCTTGCAGAGTGCTAACTTTTACAGTATGAAATACTTCCATTTTCATTACGACAATTTATTATTACAGTGCAGCTTTGCTTGCACATTATGACATTACAAGATCCATTACGACAGTTCTTTTATTATTAAGCTCAGAGCTTACAATCAAATACACTAATCTATATGTATTTTTAATTATTAAGAAGAGAAATTTCAATATATATTATGTTAAGAGAACTTTCATGTAGAAGGTATTTTATCTCCATTGTCGGTGTTACATGTGACCCACATTCCTTGGGTTTTTTCCCTGGAGGAAGTAATCACGTAATATCCAAAGAAATAGAAAGGGAAATGCAGTTGCTTATAGATATCAGTTTTGTCTGCATAAAGTTGTTAATCACTCATTATTATGCCAATTATTATATATATAATAATAATATATAAATTATAATAATATATAAAAATATGTAAAACATATAAATTTACAAATATTAAGATAAATAAAATAAATCTGTAAATATATTTTAATATAAAATATGTAAAAGATATAATGAAGAAAATATAATAATATGTAAATAATAATACATGAAAATATATACAGTATACAAATATATTAATAGAAATAAAATAATTATATAAATATATTTAGATATGAAATATATAAAGAATAATATAGAAAATATAATAATATACAACTATACATATATAAAATAATAAATATTATGATATTAACTATGATAATTATGTGTGAGCTCATAATTACTATGGCTGTGTCTTTATAACTCAAAACATCACAGTGTAATACAGCAAATTTTAAACAACAAAATGGCCCTGACTACTATGGACTTAACTTCTGAGGTCATCAGTCCCCCAGAACTTAGAACTACTTAAACTTAACTAACCTAAGGACATCACACACATCCATGCCCGAGGCAGGATTCGAACCTGCGACTGTAGCGGTCACGCAATTCCCAACTGTAGTGCCTAGAACCGCTTGGCCACTCCGACCGGATTTTAAACAACAAAATTACATCTTCAAGAAATTCGTTATTACGTTTGAAATGGTTCATATGTTACGAAAATTTCATTTCAGTACAGTAGAAGAAATTTAAGTAACCTTGTTAAAGGTACACAAAAGAATAAGTAAGAAGACAAGAAGCAAGATAAGAAATCATTTGTTGCAATGTTTACTTAACATAGTTTTTCGTAAATACGATACTCATTAACACATTACATTTCGCATTATGAGAGAACTTAAATTCTTGCAGGAAGCTCTAAACTGGTTGTGCTGAAAAGGAAAAAAGAAACGCATGCACAATGCGCATTGACAAAGGAAGCCGCATCGTCTTAAGAGCCAGCCAAAAAAATAAAAAAACAAAAGTAAAAAAAAATCCATGTATGGCATTGTTGCGTGTGCGACAGTGGTATGCCGGATCTATCTTTTCGTATGTACAGTGGCATTCCAGGACGTCCTCTTACCTTTCGTTCTTTGAAAACTGACTCCTGAGTAATTTCAAGGTGTCCTATTAATGTCACAGTGGTTACCTCAACAAAACTTATGCACTGTCTGAGGGCATCGCTATTCACTTACACAATATGTCGTATAAAACAGTTTTTTACAACATTATTTACAAAATCACAAATGATACATATACCACAGTGACGTTTATAGACATTGGTCATGGCTTGGGTTTTTCTCTCATTTCAGTTGCTTCCAGAACCTTTGCCCTGTAAGCTAAATTTCTCATTATGCTTTTCGCAAGTTCGGACCAAGAAATAAATTTTCGAATAAATTTTAAGTTTTTTTACAGGAATATCGTTCTCAAATTAATCAGTTCTTGACTGATACAAATTCAACTCAACTACTTTACGTACACCTAACAGCTTACCACAATTAGGGAAAGATAAACTGAAACCTCCCCTTTGAACAATTATACATGACTGTGCTTAAACTGACACACAATATTTTGTTAGCGCAACGCAATCTGACTTTCAATGATCCGTACAAAAGAATGGGCCCTGACTAACATTGAACTATATCTTTCACAAATCACTTACCTCATAAAAATCTTCGCTACTCAAGCTACTGCAATACAGCGAGCGCCACTACTACCAGCTAAATAAAAGATTCAAACTACTGAAGGCACTAACTACTGATAGGGATAGTTAGCAAATGAAAGATATTAATAGAGAACAAACAATGTATTTACCTTGATATCATCATATATAAATATAGCAGTTCATGACAAATTTCAAAACTCCGCCATCTCTCTCCCCACATCCACCACTGCTGGCGGCTCACCTCCAACTGTGCAACGCTACGCGCTGTTCACATCCAGCTGCCGCTGCCCAACACTACAATGGCAGACAACAATGCAAACTACCCACAGACTGCACACAGCACAGCCAGTGATTTTTCATGCAGAGGTGGCATTACCAATAAAAAAACCTAAACAGCCTACTTACATAGCCCCCATGCTCCCCAGAAAAAATTTTAAAAATTGGATTGGGCAGTGGCCAATACAGATTTGAAAAAAATTTTTGATAATTACAATAACAAAGAAATCAAATGCACACACTTATTGATACAATGTTGGTCAAAAGCTAAAAATTTCTCACAGTCCATAAAGACAGTCCAGATTGTTAATCACAGTAAAAATGCAGAGTTTTTCTCAAAGTCTGACCAGTAAAAGAAAATGCACACAGAAGTAGTGGATTTTCATGCAGTCTTGAAGAAGTAGTGTTGTCCTTCCAACGGAAAGACATTGCTGACTCTTGACATGCATACAGGTAATGCGCCACAACAGAGCAAACCCACAGCAGAGTCAGTCGAAATTTTGAAGAGTGTTGGTAGGTAGGTCATCACAGAGCAGACCCACTGTAGTCCTGGTAGAGATTGTGGTATTGGTGGGCCACCAGAGGTGCAGACCCACTGCAGTCCTTGTAGAAATAATGGTATTGATGGATCATCAAAGATGTAGACCCACTGTAGTCCTTGTAGAGACGGCCAGCAGCCATCTGTTGCGACTGTGCAGGTGCACAATCACCATCGAAGAGTCTTGCAGAGAATATAGCAAGTCCATAAACCACCACTTGTGCGCTCACAAAGTTTTTTAATGGTCCTTAGAACCAGCAATGCTGTTATCCAGTCCCTCGCTGAATTAGTAACACACGTGCAAACACTAACAGTCCCAACTTCTCACATATTGTCCATATACTATGACCAACAGAAATGTGTGCAGTGAAATGTAACTTACAAGTTAATAATATGATGAGCTGGTGTCAATTACAATTTTATAACATGAGAATACAATTACAAAGGTACAAAATACATCATTAAAGAACATAACAATACAGTACAGGCTTTACAAAAGAATAGAAATAAACATATACATCAGTGTTACAGGAATTATGACATGAGTACAAAAATAAAAGATCAGAATCACTTTCGAAACATGAACTTCACACATGAGCATTAAAACAAAACAGAATAAATAATGTGTAAGCATATTTATAAGGTAAATAATATATTATTAATGCCAATTATATTTGAGGATAACAGTATTCCTCATCATAGTGAATGTAGCTTAATATTAAAAGAAGAAAAAATTCTATGAAACTACACAGAGACAGGAAGAAAACAAATACACAAGGGTACACAAACACATAGTGGGATAACACCAATAGGAAAGGACAGGGTTCGTTTTCAGTGTAACATGTGGTACTGCAGTCCAACCCATAACTTCATATATCTTTCCTCTTATTTCATCCTTTGTTTCCACCAAAAAAATTCTATCTAAGCATGCTTTCTGTATTAATATGTTCACACATTTCTTACCTCAACATTTATTTCCAAGAAAATCCTACCTAAACCTGTTTTCTGTACTTTCTTTCGTATAACTTCTGAATGCATTTCTTCCAATTCATCGCAACTCATTCCCTTAGAGGCTACCCCCTCTTAAGCTAACTTAAATCTACCGAGCTCAGATGCTAAACTAAGGGACGAGGCAATGCAGCAGCACAAAATAAGTAACACAAACAGCAATGACCAAAAAAATGGAAAATTGCAAAGCAAGCTACAGTAAATCTGAATTACCAAGCAATGCAACATTACAACTAATATGAGCCAATGTGCAGCAACAAGAAAAATAAATCAGTAGTAAACTGGCTTAGCAGAGTAACACAAAGTCACATTCAGTAACACTATGCCTGGCAAACAGCAGTAACTTACCCGTATACCTAAACATGACATAGCTCAAGCAGAAAAATATTACAGTAAAAACAACAATGCAGATAAGAGAAATGTATATTCACATCTTAATGTCTATGTAATTAAAGTGGTGCACCACAAATTATTCTACAAAAGAAATTACAAAGTACTTAAATAGAAAATTATAGATGCAGTTACTGTTATTAGTCCCTTCTTATTGTTCTCTCCATTCCAATAGCTCCTTTTTCGAAGAATGTGGATCAGAAAATACTTATTTAATAAATCTGTTGACAGAAAGTGTTCACATTAGCAGATGCATTTAAGTTTATTTTATAAAACTAATGCTGTAACACAGCTGGAAAACAGGTATCAAATGAAATAAGCAATTACGCAAACCAAAGCATAAAAATATTATTCAATAGTCATGTGACATTTCATAAGTTAGTAGAAATTCTCTCAACTCTCGTAGAAAGACACTTGTCGTAATCAGGTGTGCAGATGTAAAAATATTTCTCGTCATTTCATTAGGCATTTCAGTAAATATCACAAATTACGAGCTCCACAGTATGCTTTCAACAAGGAAATGTCAATAGCGAGGATAATGGCATCCCCTTTTTTTTTCTCTACCTGTGCTTCCGGAAAGGCACACCCTAATGGCTTGTTCTCTAGGTGTCTGACACAGCGGTGTGCCGACGACCCACGTGCAGGTGGTCACTTAACTTTCTTACGGAAATATTTACGACAGCAGTTTCCGCTACAGTGACAGTCTCATATAAAAATTTCACAGGTCGAGAATTTACGTTGCAAATGTGTAGAAACAAAATCCTATGAATATAACAGTGTCCAAAAAATTTTTTGCCGGTATTGTGATACAATCACGTATTTACGCACATTTCATAACCCTTAAAGTATGCTTCTTGGTTTCCAACATACTTCTTATTCCTCATATACGGTAGCATCATCTTATTGATCATAAACATATCTCAACAGCATAGTACACATCGTCGTCGTAATAATATCACAACATCTCAGGCAATTCTCAAAATCGTCGTAGCTTCCTCCAATAATGTCAAAACCTAAAAAAAATTCTCTGCTCATTTCAATAGTGTCATCTACCTCAAACGTACTTTAAAATCATGCTCCCTTACCAAATATATCATTCAAAGCTCTCATAGTATCACAATGGTTCCGAAAAAATATGAGCATTTCACAAAGTACAGACAAAATACAATTTCATAAGTGTGAAGTTATCCAACTGTGTAATTGCGTAAACATCTGTCACTGATGTAATAAAAAAAGTTTATCTCTCAGTTAAATGATCAGATAGCTGTATAATTTGTGTGTTAGAGAAATATGGTACCGATGTGTAAAGTTGTATAAGCAAATACCATATTAGCTAGGGTTCCTTGTGGTTGCCACACACATGGTACACAAAGTAAGCCTGTACCCCCCTGAGGATTAATGTAATTATACCCTCAGGTGTTACAGATTACAGCAATGGAATGAAATGTATCACGGAACACCTTTGTATCATTGTACTCCAAATATCTTTAAAATTAAATACTTTTAAGTACAAAATCAATCACTCAAATACGTGTCCTGTAGCGCTAAATGTGCGTCTTGTTGCAACATAATCTCTGTGGAAGTGTCGTAGTTATCGTCCTCCGAAAGCTAAGTTCTGCAGAAGTCAATGTACTTACCTCATGATAAACAAAAGTGAAATGCTTTGTGTATAGATATCGTAGTTATTACGCTTATTGTTGTGATGAAGAAAGTACTGTACTGTAACGTATTGTTGTGCTACGGAAAACCCTGTCTCATTGTAGCTATACTACAAAAGTTACTACTAAAACCTGTTTTACTTTCCAGAATAAAACAGAAAACTGTGCAGATATAAAACAGATACACTGCAAAAGCAACATTGTAAATAGTCACTCATTAGTAGCGTCGTGTTGAAATCGTGTAGCTGTGAAATAAACTAAAGTAAATCAAAATGTTGCATTAAAATCTCATTGGCAGTACTGGTAAATGTTCTAATCGTGCAACTAACAAGCAAGAATGTACACACACAATAACACTGTGACGTCTGTTCACTATAACAATGCATTCGTCATTTCTGTTTCAATAAGTTCTATTGGTTCTTGACTGGATATTTAACTTCAAACATTGTTGCATGTTAACAGATTCTAGGTCTGACAAGCATTCTAGTAACGTAAAGTGGAAAGTGATATGGCAAAGACAAAGGTAAAAAACAGATTATCTTTCTATAAACGGTTTTACATGTGAAATGTGGTGTAAACCTTTACTCTTCCTAGTGCACAGAGATTCAACTTCAAAGAAATTATCATGTTGTATACATCGGTAAAGAATGCTAAAATTTTTCTCAAGGTTAGCGTCTATGTTATTTTTCTCTGAGCCCCTGGCGCACGCGGCTGCCTGCTGTGCGAGTCATTGTCTGTCTCTTTGTTGGCGCGCGTCGTTATTGGGATTAGGAGACCTAACTTCTACAAATTCGCCTTGCCGAGAGGGCCCAGCCGTGTTAGAATCCCGCCAGTTCTGATGAAATTGACGTCTGTCGTTATGATTATATCGTCTGTCGTCATGTCGGTAGTTCCTGTAGCTTCTTTCTTGTCAGTCATGTGGTGGAGAATTTCTCCCTGAATCGAAACTGTGCGTCGAACTGTTGCGCCTGAAGTTATTCTGCCTCCCTTGATAATAATTATTCTGGTTCCCATATTGTCTGTTTCTAAGGTAATCTCTGTCGTATTCATTACTACGGAAATGCAATCTTTCTCTGTAACTATTATTCTGCCAACGGTTGTCATAAGGGTGGTGTCTGTTTTGGTCACGATTTGTGTTGTGAGAATAGCCTTGTCGTGTCCATTTATTGTTTCTGTCGTCACGGAATTGTGACGTATGTGACCTGTAGCGACTGTTTTCCTGTTTTCGCATCCGGCGACTGTCTGTGTCAATTTCTAATTCTTGTAGGAGTCCCTGAAAAGCTTCAATGTCGTCTTTGCAACGTCCTGCTAAAATAATATGTCGTAAATGTTCAGGTAATTTGATTAAGCAAATGCGGATGAGTTGTGAGGGGCTGTATGGGTTTGACAGGTACTGATTCTTGTGCAACATGGCTTCAAAATATTTCACAAGACTGGAGAATTCAGATTGTTCGGAATGTTTAATCATTATGATGCTATGTTTTACTCGGTCTTGTGTGGCTTGAGACCAATATGCTGAGAGGAAGGCATGGTAAAACTCTCCTTCACTGTGGCAATCGTGAATGACCGATCGCATTCTTACAGCTGGTTCATTCTCTAAGTAGCCACACATAAATTCTAATCTGTGTTCCAACGACCAGTTGGGAGGAAAACAATGAGAGAATTGATGGAGCCATGTTTGTGGATGAATGTCGTTGCCAGAATTCTTAAATGTTTTGAATGTACATGTAGTAATGAACAGCTTATAGTCAAAATCATCATGTCGGCGAGTCGCATATCGGTCATTGTTAGGTCGTGTCAGCCGTTCCAACTCAAAATTCGGTGCACATTGCCAATTTATTTCATAACTTCCGAAATGCCCTGTGTTATTATTTTGCGGCTTTTCCGTATTTCTAAGTCCCTCTTCCTGTGTTGGAGCGTGAGTATCCTCTGAAATACGTAATTCTTGTATTACCTGTGTCAGCTGATCTTGTACTACCCGGATTTCTCTTTGGTGTTGCGTATTGATTTGATTTTGATTTTGTTTGAATTTTCTAATTTGTTCATACTCTTCTGTGTCAGTGAAAGCTACAGGTCTTGTGTCATTCAGATCATCATCTACCTTTGTAGATAAGTTAGTGACCTGATCCGAAAGTTCGGCTACTTTCTCCAATAGTGAACACATTTCCTCAGTGTGTTTTTCTGAACCAAGTTTCAGAGTGTCCATTTGTGTTGAAATCGAATCTACTGTGTCCTTCAAGTTTTCTTGAGTTCTTGCAATCTACCGAATCGGTAGATGCAACTGAGTCAATTTTAGATTGCAAGGTGTTGTGATTTTCATGAACAATAGTTTGCAGTTCTTTTATGGCTGCTTCATGATTCTGTAATGCATTTTCATGACGCGAAAAAATAGGTTGGAAATGCTCACAAATTTGTGTTTTTACGTCATTACAGACTTTTTGACATTTCGATTCGATATTATGTAACTCAGTAGTTAAATCTTCACGTGTTTCTTCAAGCGTGGTGTGAAGATTTTGTTCCATTGCGTCTAACTGTTGCTGTGTTTGTCTCTGGTGTTGTTCCATTGTGTCTAACTTTTGAAGCTTTTCCTGTGTTTGTCTCTGATTTTGTTCCATTGTGTCTAACTTTTTGAGATTTTGTTCCACTGTGTCTAACTTTTTAAGATTTTGTCCCATTTGTCTCTGATTTTGTTCCATTTGTTGCATTAATTGCAATAATAATGTATTAGTGTCTGGAATTGGTTTCTCTACGCTTTTCGGCAGTGCATTTGCACCGACAACATTCACATTTTGACAAGCAGAAAATGTGTCTTGACTTATTTGAGAATACGGTGATAACCCAAAACCTGAATCTACAGTATTTGCGAAATTGTGTCCTGTCATTTCGGATTCCTGAGGCGAGCTGTTGCCGAGCGATCGATCGATAATGCTTCTCTGTTCACTAACTGTTTCACTGCCTACGCCATTGTTTGCCGCCCGCTCCATTTCCCTATGCACAATTACCAAATTACTACTTTGAACATTAGTTAATTCATTACACAGTGGTGCTGATAAGCTACGCTAGTCGTCACTATTATTTCTCAGTTTACATTGGAGCCTAATATTACGTTTTTCACACGCCATTATTGTCACAATATTTCACACGACGACACAGAAAAACACAATTTGAAGAGGAAAAATAGGGGAACACATTAATATAGCACTGAAAATAATAGCTAGTTAATTGTAGCTGCGAAATACTTGGTGCAAATCTACATGCATGCCACAACTGTTTTACTGTACAACAATGAAAGACTGCAACTACAAAGGAGATTCTCTCTACAATTACGCGCTAGCAATAAACAAAATCTACACTAATTACACAAACTACAAGAGAAAATCAGAAGATTCCAGTGAGGTATCCTCGGCTAAGGGTCGACATATGAAACGTCCCCTTTGAACAATTATACATGACTGTGCTTAAACTGACACACAATATTTTGTTAGCGCAACGCAATCTGACTTTCAATAATCCGTACAAAAGAATGGGCCCTGACTAACATTGAACTATACCTTTCACAAATCACTTACCTCACAAAAATCTTCGCTACTCAAGCTACTGCAATACAGCGAGCGCCACTACTGCCAGCTAAATAAAAGATTCAAACTACTGAAGGCACTAACTACTGATAGGGATAGTTAGCAAATGAAAGATATTAATACAGAACAAACAATGTATTTACCTTGATATCATCATATATAAATATAGCAGTTCATGACAAATTTCAAAACTCCGCCATCTCTCTCCCCACATCCACCACTGCTGGCGGCTCACCTCCAACTGCGCAACGCTACGCGCTGTTCACATCCAGCTGCCGCTGCCCAACACTACAATGGCAGACAACAATGCAAACTACCCACAGACTGCACACAGCACAGCCAGTGATTTTTCATACAGAGGTGGCGTTACCAATAAAAAAACCTAAACAGCCTACTTACAAAACAGTAAGCGTTGGTGTGAGGTATACTGGCAATCTAAAATGGTCCATTATGAATGAATTTAAATTTTGAAATCTCATCATCACTCTCGAGCGATTTCTCCTTCCCTTTAATGAGATCGCAGTCACCAACTATAAATTTAGCATACCGCTTTTGCCTCATGACGACGTATTCGCCCCTCAGCTTTCATTTTCATTACCTCTCGTACGCTTTCTTTCTTCACCAAGATTGCAATACTAATTCGTGGAGGGAAATCAGTTATCTCTTTCACCAAACTCAAACTTATGGTCTAATATGATATCCTCCGGCGTGAATCCTGTAGATTCGTGCGTCAAAGCATTCATAATATTCTCTAAACCATTTATATATTTGTCCCACGATCTGAGATTGTGGTGATAATACGTTCGGCAAAGACGCCCCAGTTCACGCATGTATCTTTCCTCCGGATTTCCGGCCAGGCAGTAGGCCGAGGTGTATATCAGAAGTCCATTCTTTCCATACATTCGGCCCATAATTTGGAAGTAAACTGTGCCCCATCTTCGGACAAAATCACTTTTTTTACCGATATGCACAAAGTAATCGTTAGCAACTTCTTAATAAACCGCTTTCACTGTCGCCTTTCTTACCGCTGTAACATCGTGAACTTTAAAAAGACCTTCCAGCGTTACTAGAGTGTAGGTGAAATCGCCTGAGGCCTTTGGTAGAGGCCCATAGAGGTCCGTGCACACTAACTCTAGTGCGACGTCTAGTCGTATGTTCTGCATAGGACCACTATTTGTGCAGTTGTTAACTTTCACCGTCTGACACTTACCGCAAGTCTTTATGGTATCTGTTACTCTGTTTAACAAGTTGTTAAATTTCAAAACTTCAGCTATTTGCTCTGTACTTTTTTTAGTCCGCAATGACCATAGGCTAAGTCATAATAGTCCACTATTTCGGTGGTCTACTTGGTGGTTCAAGACACGTGCCAAGTGCCGCTATCCCGGTCTTTGCGTATATACAGGATACTTTTGTACATACTGTAATACTTTCTCAACTTTCCTCCGTGTTTATTCTTTAGATCATACTTGTTCTTCACTGTTTTCAAGCACTCGTCATCGCTTTGATGACGACGCATATTTTTTACAAATACTCTATCTTCTTTCGTCCTTCTATATATTGACAGTAGAACGATTTCAGTACACCTCTGGTTTCGTTTCCCCATAACAAGTCCTCATCCACATCTAGGTCATTTCAGAAAAAAATAGTCCATCCCAGATAATGAAAGCGCTTTATCTGGTGGCTTTCTAATTTTCTGTTCTAGGACATACTTAATTTATATCTGCCTGCCCTGCGGTTCTTGAAGCCGTTTTGACCCCAACACTGTAACCCTTTTGTCAATTTCTTTGGTTAACGAACTTTGTTTTACCAACAGTTCGCTAACTGTGAAGTCAGGTAAATTTTCTTCAGAAAGATGGCTATCATCTTCCGAACTGCTTCTAATTTATCTCCTGAGCTCACGCAATCTAGACCACTCTCTTCTCACTGTATGACGTCAGTCTTAACCACGTAGATGTTGTAATCTACGTGGCTTTCAGTTAGTTGTACCCTTTCACTATCGGCAAACACGTCCTGCCTCTCTTCAGAAATTTCCCGTTAGTTTTCTTTAGGGCCAGAGTTGTTGAGGTTGGCCAGCCAGAATGGCCGAGCGGTTCTAGGCGATACAGCAAGGAAGGCGCGACGGCTACGGTCGCAGGTTCGAATCCTGCCTCGGGCATGGATGTGTATGATGTTCTTAGGTTAGTCAGGTATAAGTACTTCTAAGTTCTAGAGAACTGATGACCTCAGAAGTTAAGGCCCATAGTGCTGAGAGCCATTTGAACCATTTTGTTGAGGTTGGCTAATTCAATTACTACAACATTAGGACAAGCCTGCCTCTTCGGTAGAAAGCTTTCATTTCCCTCATCAACGCTAATTTAGTGCAGGTTGATAAGCGTTAAATATTTTCCCCTCTCCCCTTTTGCACAGCTCCCATACAATCCTCTATAATTATTCAGTTCGTGATGTATCCGAAAGAATTGAAATAACGACAATTATTCGCGTTACGTATTGCCCTGCGTGATAGCGGAAGTTTTATCCGATATCAGATTTTTTAATTCCTCCAGCGAATCACACTGTATTGGAGCCTGTGGTACACTTGTTGCTTCAACAGCGGCCGCTTCTTCGTTACTGACCGCTACTCTATTTTCATCATTATTACGGACAGTGATTGCTTTGTCGACTGCCGTTTCTACTTCAATTATTGTGGCTGCGGGTGTGTTACTCGCTCTGCCTTCTTGCACATTCTCCCATCGGCGAATTACCCATTCGGATCTGTCATAGCGACGTTGCCTAGGCTTTCTTCTGAGCCTCCAAGGTCGCCCCATACTCGGTGGTCGCAATATGACGCGGTTAATGGTTCCCTGATTAAGTACGACGGACCCGCTTTTATCAGACTGTCGTAATTGCTGATTTTGCTCCAACTTACTATCATTCTGCTGATAACCGTGTACCATGTTCACCTGATTCTGGCCTCCATCATTTCTGCTATTATTGTTACCACTATGACATTGTTATAGTGGCGCTATTATTAGCATGGTGGTTGTTACCATTATTGTCATGGTTATTGTTGTTGCGGTTGTTGCCGTTGTGTATTGCTATTGTGTAATTGTTCCCATTACCACGGTTTTCAAAATTTGTGCTGTTATTCCGCGAATTAACTTCATCTTCGACCTTCTCTAAGAATGCAGTAATTGTTCCGCAGCTACTGCCTTTCTAACTCTTCGAATTATCTGGAAGCTTATTCCACAGCTTCCAGACAATTTCCAATTCAGTCCGTCCGTTACGCATGTATTCTAATTTACGGAACCTATTTTCGCAAAATTCTTTCATTGAGCCGCGCGAGTTTGCGACGTAGGATTCTGAGACTACGAAATCGCGCCATACGCACTCCTGCTACTGCTCTGACCATTATTCTTTCAAGAACGCGTCCTTAAATTCTTGAAAGCTCAAAATCGCAACATCAAGGTCTAAGCCACTTCCCTTAGCGGCGCCTGCTAGCACGTCGGTTACAGCGTTAATTATTGCTATATTCGTCCACGATTCAGGCAGTAGCCTTTCGCAATTTTTAATGAAGTCGGTAGCATGCAATCCAGCTTGCTTTTTGATGGGATCGAAACATTCCCCCTTCGCCATGGTTTTAGTATTATGTGCGTGGCATGACACACAGTGCAGCTTTACGTCTAATCTCTTTTCTAGTTCGGTTCCTTTTTAACTACCTATTGACTGGTCATCACTAACATTTCCACTTACTTCTTTTTCTCATCACACGTAGTCAATTGTCCCTTCAGTCAGGTATCTACGCCGGATGTTAACGTTTTCTAAATCGTACCCTTCTCCCTGTCGTCTTTTTGCTCGAAATTTTAAATTTATTAATTTCAAAAATGGGATCAACGATCTGTTCCAGTTTCTGTTCGATCCTTTCCACTTGCTTCTCAAGACGACCCTTTATGCATCCCATTTTTCAGTGTTCATCTGTCATGTCCTGCTTAAGTTTAATGATTTAGATATTCGATACAATTATTTCTTTCTTGATTTCATCTTCTTGTCTTAAAAACTTCAAATTATTGTTAACAGTCTTTATTGCTCCGTTCTGAACATCCATTTTAGTTAATTATGAATCAGTTATACTGTTAACTGATTCAGACTGAGCATTACATATGCCGATCAAAATGCTCAACAAATCGTTTATATTTCCAGATATTACTGGTTTTGACTCAACTCGGATTCTTTCTTTTCGGTTTCCTCGTACCCATCGTCAATGGATTTGGTTTTTATCTTTATTCCAAACTCAATAGCTTCTGCGAATGCCAGGAGTGACCTTCTGATAAGTTCCTGGCTTTCAGCGGCACTGTCTGTGATGCTATCCGCCGGTTCCTCAAGGGTGGGTACCGCTGCCAGCGTTCCCCTTTGTTCTGTCGATTGCTCCCTGTTAAGTACAATCAAATTACCAGTTTCATTTATGTCCTTCATGTTGCCTGTTTAACTGACAAATGCTAATTTAGAAATTTTGGGAGCTCTTTCCACCATTTAGTAATGCCGTGCGTGAGTGGCTTTATTTACAGAGAATCAGCTCAATGCAAAATTCATGCCATGAACAATACCAGATTGATACTGTCCTGTCATAACGTCGATTGCGATATAAATGACCGTGGTAGCATAAGCCTAATGAAATTTTACAATGAGCAAGGCTATCGTTATCGAAGGAAAATAATTCAGGTTAGTGGGACAAATGTATACAACAGACCTTTCTGGAAGAAAAATCTATTCTAAACCTAATCTATTCACTGATAATAATTTTGAAATGGGTGGAAATTAGTGGAATCACTCATGAAGCACACAGGGGGAAAAGAGCAATAATTAATAAAAAATAGTGATTAGCTCAAAAGTGTCAATTAAATGGTCTATATCTCACTTCTTTGAGTCAGCAGTCTTTAGACTGGTTTGAAGAGGCCCCCACGAATTCCTCTCCTTTGCCAACCTCTTCATCTCGAAATAGCACTGACAACCTACGTTTTCATGCATTCCAAACTCTGTCTTCCTCTACACTTTTCGCCGTCTACAATTCCATCTAGTACCATGGAAGTCATTCCCTGAAGCCTTTACAGATGTTCTACCATCATGGCCCTTCCCCTTGCCAGTGTTTTCCACATATTCTTTTCCTGTCTATATTCTGAGTAGTACCACCTCATTCCTTACCTTATCAGTCCACTTAATTTTCAACAATCGGCTGTTGCACTGTATCTCAAATCTTTCGTTTCCCTTGTGTTCGTTTTTCCCCACAGTCTAAGTTTAACTGCCATACAATGCTGTGCTCCAGGCGTACATTCTCAGAAATGTCTTCCTCAAATTAAGGCTTCCTCAAATTAAGGCCTGCGTTTGATAGTAGTAGACTTCTCTAAGCCAGAATTGCCTTTTTTGCTATTTATAGTCTACTTTTTATGTCCTCCTTGCTACATCTATCATTGGTTATTATGCTGTCTAGGTATCACAATTCCTTAACTTAATTTAAGTCCTGATATCAGTCCTGATGTTAAGTTCCTTGCTGTTCTCATCTCCTGTACTTCTCATTACTTTCGCCTTTCTTCGATTTACTGTCCATCCATATTGTAGACTCATTAGCCTGTTCATTCTATTCAGTAGATCATGTAATTCTTCTTCACTTTTACTCAGGATAGTAATATCATAAGCGAATCATATAATTGATATCCTTTCACCTTGAATTTTAGTTCCACTCTCTAGCATCATTACTTCTTCTAGGTACAGATAGAACAGCAGGAGCAGAGGTCTGCATCCCTCTCATACACCCTTCTTATTCTGGGCACTTCCCACTAGGTCGTCCACTCTTATTATTCCCTCTTGGATCTTGTACTTACTGTATATAACCCGTCTCTCCCTGTAGCTTACCCCTACTTTTCTCATAATGTCAAACATCTTGCACCATTTTACATAGTCGAACGCTTTTCCCAGATGGACAAGTCCTCTAAACGTGTCTTCAATTTTCATTAGTCTTGCTTCCATATTCAACCACAAAGTCATAATTGCCTTTACCTTGAAATTACAATGATATCAACACCCTTAGCTGCTTACGGGCGTTGGCATATGCCAACGGGGACAGATGAAAATGTGTGCCCCGACCGGGAATCAAACCCGGGATCACCTGCTTACATGGCAGACGCTCTATCCATCTGAGCCACCGAGGACACAGAGGATATTGCGACTGCAGGGATTTATCTCTGGCACGCCTCCCGCGAAACCCACATTCTCAACTTATTGTCCCGCACTACATTCGTAGTGCTCCCGCCCATTATACGTATTACTCGCGGCGCGTTGCCGATTCCCGTAAGAGTTCGGGCACTGTTCGTGCATTCACACAGAAGAAGAAGATAGTGAAGTGGCCGGTGAGCCGTAACTATATATATACTAAGATGGATAGATCGTCAGCCATGTAAGCAGGAGATCCCCGGTTCGAGTCCCGATCGGGGCACACATTTTCCTCTGTCCCCGTTGACGTATGTCAACGTCTGTAAGCAGCTAAGGGTGTTCGTTTCATTGTAATTTTATTCTAACAAGCTGCATGGTCACCGAGGGTATCTGTTCTTTCGGACTTTCGGACATGTCCGGAAGAACAGATACCATCTTAGTATATATGCCTTTATCTTTCCTAAAGTCAAACTGATTGTCATCTAATACATCTTCAATATACTTTTCCATTCTTCTGTATAGCATTCTTGTCAGCAACTTGGATGCATGAGCTGTTAAGCTGATAGAGCGGTAATTTTTGCATTTGTCAGCTGTTGCAGACTTTGGAACTGTGTAGATGATATTTTTTCGAAAGTCAGATGGTATGTCGCCCTATTCATACGTTCTACACACCAACGAGAATAGTTGTTTTGCTGCCACGTCCCCCAGAGATTTTAAAACCTTTGATGAAATATCAATCCCTTCTGCGTTATTTGATCGTAAGCCGACCAAAATCTCTTAGTCTGATTCTAATACTGAATCCCCTATCTCTTCTAAATAGACTCTTGTTTCTTCTTCTATCTCATCAGACATATCATCTCTCTGATAGAGGTCTTCAGTGTACCTTCTTTGTACCAATGTTTTGCTTTCTAAATTCTGGGACTGCCCTTTTTAGAGACGTCCAATCCCCTTTAACTGTACTGGCTATGGAGCTATTCCTTATCGGTGTAAGTATAGCCTCTTTAGTACTTCCGTATCCCACTTCTTTGCTAACTGGTTGTTTCTGACTAATCGCTTAACCTTGAGCGTACTCTTCATCACTCCTCCATTTTGGTTTGACAGTCTGTACTCGTTCCTGGATACGCCTTAAAATCCAGTATCTGATTTGGGAATCCCAGTCTCACAATGATGTAATCCAACTGAAATCTTCCCGTGTCACTCGGCCCTTTCAAGTTATACCTCCTCTTCTTGTGGTTCTTGAACAGAGTATTCGCTATTAATAGCTGAAATTTATTACAGAACTCCATTAGTAATCTCCTTGCCCCTGCCCATATTCTCTTTTAATATTTTCTTCTACAACACGAGCCGTGTGCCTCCTTCTTAGTGGAATGACTGGAACTGATCGCCTGTCGGGCCCCCTCCGTCTAATAGGCGCTGCTCATGCATGGTTGTTTACATCTTTTGGCGGATTTAGTGACATTCTGGACAGTGAAATGGACTGTGTTTGTGATCAATATCCACAGTCAACGCCTGTTTTCAGGAGTTCTGGAAACTGGATGAAGCAGGACTTTTTTGATGTGTGTATATCTAGATTGAGCTTTTTCCCTTTTTCTTTTCAGATTTTCTAGCTTCCCTACCACATTCTAACTACTTACATTTCACACCCCGACTCGTGGATCGTTATCCTTTCTTTGGTTATTCAATGTTTTGCTCGTGGTTACTTCCCTCTTGGCAGTCGCCTCCCAGAGATCTGAGTGTAAGGCTATTGTGGAATCTTTTGCCAATGGAGATACCATCATGACACATTTTCGACAGCAGGGCTCATGTCCTGTGGATACACGTTACATGTCTTTAATTCAGTGGTTTCCATGGCCTTCTGGATCCTCAAACAGTTGATCATTGCTGATTCTTCAGCCTTTAGTGGCCGTTTTTAACACGTAGTACAGGAGAGTGTCCTGAACCTCTGTCCGCTCATCCGCCCTCTTTGAGAAGGACTTCTTATGCCGGAAGTCTTCGGCCGCCAATGCACACTCAAAATCTAAGCGGTGGCTGGTTTCGAATCCAGATCCGAGCACGTTTTGATTACTGAACCAAGAAGCTGCACATTTTTTTGTTTTTCTTCAACCGTGGTCTTACCATTTTTTTCGCTTTCTCATTATTGCTATGCAGGCACGCTTTTTGTTTTTTAAGGGTTACACCTTTCTTGTTAATTTTTCTCCTTTTTCAGTTTTCTCTTTATTTATCTACTTTTTTCTGTTTTCGGCTTGCTAGGGCCACAGTCAGCTACAGGTTGGAGGAGACAAGGGGCCTGGCCACGATGCCTGCCTCCTCCCGCTTCTGTGCTGCACGCTCACACTGCTCATATTAATTTTACTTATATATTTATATATTTATTTGTGTCCATGTATACAGTGGAAAAGCAAATGAAACTTAGTCCACTCATCCCGAATCCTGAAAATGGTAAAGGATGGCAGCGCTGGCTGAATCTAAGCTAAGGTATAGTCGCTGATATTTCATTACGTATTGGGCGAACGTCAGCCACGCCGGGAACGCGCCATTTTGGTGGAGACGTGGTAAAACCGCTCTTAAGATAATTGGTAATATACGCAGGGTAACGGGAACTGCTCGAAATCTCCGCGTGTTCAGTCTGCAGGTATTGCCAAAAATCAAGGCGCGACTGACGAGCATTTCCAAATAGATAAGCCAAAGTCCCGCACTTGATCGAGGCTACCACCTGAGACGTTCGTGCAGGTAAATATTCCACTGTTAGGTAAAGAAAGGACACTGGGTTAATA
Organism: Schistocerca serialis cubense; assembly: GCF_023864345.2. Classification (NCBI taxonomy): domain Eukaryota; kingdom Metazoa; phylum Arthropoda; class Insecta; order Orthoptera; family Acrididae; genus Schistocerca; species Schistocerca serialis. The sequence goes on from NC_064641.1 coordinate 425,014,869, forward strand.
ACATGCGGCGGCACTCGTAGAAAATACGCTACCGTTTGTCGTCCCGACAACCAGACATCCGCAACGGCTACACCGTTGAATCGGTGATGATCATCGTCGGCACTAAGAAAAATGGTGCACAGGCGAGACTCTTCCAGTCCTGCATGGAGCTGCTGATTGTTTGGATACTTACCACAGACAGCATAATGCCAACTTGATCTGATATGCGTCGGAGAAAGCTGTTACCAATGTGCCGCCAAATCACCGCAAGAATGGGAACTCCCGTTTCACGATGTACAGGAGACACTAAGCAGGGGAAGGACAGAGAAATCCTTCGCCCGCGGCCAGCAAGTTCGTGGGAGTTCAGCGCTGGCATAACTGAGGTCCACAAAGAAGGTCGTGATGTGTGCAAAAGCTAGCCTTATCCTACGACCGGGGCCAGAAGGGTGAGGGCTACTGCCAGAAGCCGAGCAATAGATGATGCATAAAAGAGGCCTAGTGGGCTTGTGAAGTATTGCCTCACGATAGCGGACTTTAGTAAGACCAGGCACTCCTACACGAGCCGGGCGAGTTGGCTGTACTTTGAATTGAAAATTTCTGAATGCCGCTTGATACAGCGGCCTATCATAATCTGCAGCGTTAGAACCTGGGCAATACGAACCAGTCTGGTGCAGTATGGACATTCAGGTACACGCTGCAAAGGATCAGCCGGCCGCGGTGGCCGAGCGGCTCTAGGCGCTTCAGAATGGAACCGCCCGGCTGCTGCGGTCGCAGGTTCGAATCCTGTCTCGCCCATGGATGTGTGTGATGTTCTTAGGTTAGTTAGATTTAAGTAGTTCTAAGTTCTAGGGGACTGATGACCTAAGATGTTAAGTCCCAAAGCGCTCAGAGCCATTTTTTTGCAAAGGATCGAGGCGGCGTAGGGAATTGTGGCTGATCGTCATACTCGTAATTCTGAGAACTTGACGAAAGATGACCGCCGCTGTACGCCGCGTTAATGGCGTAAATGTGATCCTAAGGTAGCAAAGACGTTAGACGCGGGAAGGGGCGCCATATCATCCGGAGATCGTTCGGCCATTAGACAGCGCTTTGGATTTGCGCACATTCATCACACTTCCAGTTGCTCTCCCATGAACCGTAATGGCATCGAGGTTTCGTGCGACCCCAAGCCGAGAACGAACCAGCGGTAAGAGGTCATCTTCGTATACACGACGTCGGAATGTGTAACGGCGTAAGAAGAGTCCAGACAACTGCGTTGTCTGCAGACTTTTCAGCGGCTCCAGCGCCACTGCGCAAAGGTACAAGTACAAGGGTAGGCCTCGCCGGAACGACCGTTGAGTAGGTATCGGACCCACCAATGCCAACTGACGTGGACCAATGACCGCCGCTGCTGAAGAGCCCAGAACTGGGCAGGGAAGCTCATCCGTTCTAAGACGAAACATAGGGAGACATGGCCCACCCTGTCAAACACGCTGTTAAAAGCTATGGCTATGACCGTCGCACGACGTCTGCATGCCTTTCCCAGCGCAGTCACGTCACGACAGTCCTCAATTGCTGATTAGACGTTACCTGTGCCACCTGGCGTAGTTTGCGCGGTGGAGAGGCAACGTGGTAAGACAGACCTGCAGCGCGCCGCCAATAACCGTGCAAAAGTCGTGTAATGATTATTTAATAAGGTGATACGGCGGTAGTGGCCCGTAGTAATTCCAGGCGTCGGTTTATGAATGGGAACAATACTGTCTTCGAAAAAGGCTGGCGAAATCGAGGCTACAGACGGCATCAATTCATTATACATCTCCGTACATGGCGTAGGCATGAGACCACAAAACGTACGATAAAATTCAGTTGGGAGTCCGTCGATGCCTGCTGACTTGAATAGTGTCCCATTGAAAATAGCGATAGTGACCACCTCGGAATTCAAAAGGTTCAATTAACGTAACCTCCTCCTCAAGCGTCCACGATAGGCTCGTAGTCCAGGACGGCCCCATCATCGGCACGGAAGACTTGGCGATAATTTTCCACTAAAATATCGATGATGTCCGCTCGGCAGGTGACCCGCTGCGTACGATGGTCTACGACTTCAGATTTGTCTGCAGTATCTGCAACAGTGCACAATATGATGCATGCACAATACGATGTATAGAGGGATGCTTCCGCCACACCACATCAGGTCTGCAGGCAGGTTCCACATCTCTCCGTAGTTTCCGGCGAGAATTCGCTAGTGGGTTCGCGTTAATCAAGCTGCGCTCAGTTTGCACTTTCGGGGAAGGTGGCTGGCCATCAACATCAAGGAGGGTGCTTAAGTAGAACTCCGAAACGTGCCTATGCCAAGCGGCCATCTCCCTGCTGTAAGTGAGGAATATGCGCCGGTGCATCGGTTTCGCACATTTCAGCCAACATTCCACCACAGATGATTTGGATCGGAGATGCTGTTCACATCTTTTTCACGTCTCTGTCATAGGCTTGTGACAAACAGGATCCTGCAGATACTGAGTTTTGAGTTTCTGTGGTACTCGATTCCTACAAACCTCCTAGGCAGGGAAGGAGCAATTGGCAGATATACGTGGAATGGTCAGAGAACACAGAAGTCCAGCGTTATACACAAGGAACGCCTCAACGAGTCTACGGAGACATAAATGCGATCGAACCGACTTGCCGAATGGCTTGCGTGAAACGTTAATTCCGCGTTGTCTGCGGGCCGTGCCTGCCAGCTATACCATAGGGCTAGATGACGAACAATGAGATGCAGCTCCTGGCACGGCGTAATATTCGGCTATTGATTTTTCCGGCCGAGTACGCAGTTAAAGTCCCCTCCAAGGAGCAGATGTTCATGTCGACCTAAGAACTGTGAGGCGATCTCCTCCGCATAAAATAGTGCTCTTTGACGCCGACTCCCGTTACCAGAAGGCGCACAGACATAAATCACATGTGTGGAGTGAACCGTAATTGCCATATCCCTGGCAGATGGTAGATACATGATGTCATCAATCAGGATGTCTTCGCATATGTAATCTACTGGTCATTACAATTGCTACACGACCAAGATAATGTGCTACAGACACGAAATTTAACCGACAGGAAGAAAATGCTGTGATATGCAAATGATTAGCTTTTCAGAGCATTCACACAAGGTTTGGTGCTGGCGGCGACACCTACAACGTGATGATATGAGGAAAGTTTCCAACCGATTTCTCATACACATACAGCAGTTCACCGGCGTTGCATGGTGAAATGTTGATGTAATACCTCGTGTAAGGAGGAGAAATGCGTACCATCACGTTTCCGACTTTGATAAAGGTCGGATTGTAACCCTTAGCGATTGCGGTTTATCGTGTCGCGACATTGCTGCTTTGGTCGAGATATAATGACCGCTAGCAGAATATGGAATCGGTGGGTTCAGGAGAGTAATACGGAACGCCGTGCTGGATCCCAACGGCCTCGTATCACTAGCAATCGAGATGAAAGGCACCTCATCCGCATGGCTGTAACGGATCGTGCAGCCACGTCTCGATCCCTTAGTCAACAGATTGGGACGTTTGCGAGACAACAACCATCTGCACGAACAGTTCGACGACGTTTGCGACAGCATGGACTATCTGCTCGGAGACCATGGCTGCGGTTACCCTTGTCGCTACATCACAGATAGGAGCGCCTGCGATCGTGTACTCAACGACGATCCTGGGTGCACGAATGGCAAAACGTCATTTTTTCGGATGAATCCAGGTTCTATTTACAGCGTCATGATGGTCGCATCCGTGTTTGGCGACATCGCGGTGAACGCACATTGGAAGCGTGTATTCGTTATCGCCATACTGGCGTATTACCCGGCGTGATGGTATGGGGTGCCATTGGTTACAGGTCTCGGTCACCTCTAGTTCGCATTGACTGCACTTAGAACAGTGGACGTTACATTTCAGATGTGCTACGACCCGTGGCCCTACCCTTCATTCGATCTCTGCGAAACCCTACATTTCAGCAGGATAATGCACGACCGCATGTTGCAGGTCTTGTACGGGCCTTTCTGGATACAGAAAATGTTCGACTGCTGCCCTGGCCAGCACATTCTCCAGATCTCTCTCCTATTGAAGACGTCTGGTCAATGGCGGCCGAGCAACTGGCTCGTCACAATACGCCAGTCACTACTCTTGATGAACTGTGGTATCGTGTTGAAGCTGCATAGACAGTCTACCTGTACACGCCATCCAAACTCTGACTCAATGACCAGGCGTATCAAGGCCGTTATTACAGCCAGAGGTGGTTGTTCTGGGTACTGATTTCTAAAGATCTATGCACCAAAATTGCGTGAAAATGTAATCACATGTCAGTTCTAGTATAATATATTTGTCCAATTAATACCCGTTTATCATCTGCATATCCTCTTGGTGTAGCAATTTTAATGGCCAGAAGTGTAGAACGCCCTTCCACAGCCAAGGTGACAGCCGTGAGGGGCATAGAAGCCGTATCTTGTTATCTATGGTAGCGCTGCTAAGTGCACATCCTATAACAGTGCAATGTCTAGTTCCGAAACCCATATCATTTCTTTCAGATGATGCATCTTCACCGGCGCGTGGACGCCGTTGGCATTCCATGTCGCGATACGGTACTTGTGAAGCTGTGCACTAGGAGGGTGGGGAGCTGCAGACCGCTACCGTCAAGATACGGGGGCACCCAGTGGCAGGCGCTGCTGGTGCCCTTTGCACAGCGTAGAAGTTGACATCAGCAAGTCGCCTCCTCTTTCGGTGGATACTCCTGTACAGGATCTGCCGCTTCTTCGAAATTCTCGCTCCACGCCCACAGTGACGCCGTCGTCGTGGTATCCATATGTTCAATGGCTACCGACACTGCCAGGTCGGCTGTTACCCCTCCCCCCCCCCCCTTTTCTTCGGTAGGAGCTGCAGAGGCAGGAACATTCCCGTCCGTCGGTGCAACAGCCACTGAGAACCAGCGTTCCACAATGCAGTGACGACGACGCCGTCCAAGGTCTCAAACGCTGAAACGTAAAAGGTAATGTATTATCTGGACAGGGTGAAGAGTCTTCCGACGTCACACAGCGCCTCCTTTTGCGTCGTTTAGGGAGCGTTGTTTACGCAATCGGCCTTCCACATCCGAAGACTGCAAGGAATCTCGTCAGTCAGGCATTAGACCGCCGTCAGGCCGACCCAAGAATCGACCAAGGAGTCAAGGAGTTACGTTCAACGTCAGCGTAGAACATGGGCGCAGCCGGAGCAACCACTGGAACTGAGGAAATGGCTGAAGTCACATCGTCAGTCATCTCGTCCGTAACCGGTTCAGGAAGTATCGGAACATTATCCAGCAGCTGTTGATGTGCTTCCGAGAACCGCTGAGCGGCCGGCGGCGACTTAAGCGCCATCGTCTATGTGATCGGAAATACCTCAGACGAGGGAAGTACCACTCCTCCATTTGGTAGCTGCGATATTCGTCGCGGCAGACTTTCAGCCTGATGTGTCCCTTTTCTCCTCACCCAGAACAAGTACACGGCTGTCCGCTGAGAGTCAGATAAGAGGGAACATAACTCCGCAGATCAGTTGTGATCTGGTGCACCCTGTTAAAAACAGGGCAGTGCGTAAGTGGGCCCAGCGTTCTGCCGTATGATCATGAACAATTCCGTAAGGCCGGAGAGCCGCTAAGGCGTCATATGCAGATACCTCGAATGGCAGTTCCAACACATCAGTAGTTCTAACGCTTAATCCCACATCTTCGGCTTTGACCACGCCGACGTAACCGTCAGCCTGACGGAAACGGAATCTGTGTATAGTCGGGTTTAATATGCGCTCACACGCAGCGTCGTTGATCATTTTAACCGAAATGACAGTGCTGAGAATCGAGAGGTGGATATCCAGAAGTTCCGATGGCTGGATCTTCGCCACATCACGGGAGGGAACGTTCCACATTTAAGGCTTTCGGTCGTGCATACTTCGGAAAAAGTTGAAACATAATATCGATTAAGTTAAAGTCGTCTGGATTCTTAGCCCGCGTCATATTTCCTTCTAAAGAATCGACGTTTCAAGGGTTATTGGTTGAAATTTCTCCTACTGCCTTTGGTTGGCCACCATCATTGGCTAGATACGAAACGGAAAGAGCAAGAGAGGGGGAATGTTTACACAAAATATTGTTGGGCGCCGAGGTGACATGCAGAGCATTGTTTGTATTGCTCGCACACCGTGGCCACATATTTACTTTCTTGATGCCGGGAAGCCACGATGCCGGAAGCCTATAATCGTCCTCCCTACTGACATTATATGCATTCTTGGAAAATTCGATCACTCCTCGGACCTTTCTTCTTATAACGTTTATAAAATCGATGTCAAAGCCACAGTTGGTTCAAATGGCTCTGAGCACTATGGGACTTAACATCTGACGTCATCAGTCACCTACAACTACTTAATCCTAACTAAACTAAGGACATCACACATATCCATGTCCGAGGCAGAATTCAAACCTGCAACCGTAGCGGTCGCGCGGTTCCAGACTGAAGCGCCTAGAACAGCTCTGTCACACTGACCGGCCCAAAAAGGCACAGTTCTCATGATGTCCGCTAGTGCCGATTTAACACTTTGCTGTAGCCACGTGTGCCGTTCGTGTTCCTTAATGCGTTCTTTAACATTCTTCCAGTTTTGACTATGCACACTTTGCTGCAGTCACATGTCACTTGATAGATGCCTGCATTGTCGAGGCTACCAGGTGCTTCCGTTTTAGTCAGAAAAAATCTTTTATTTTATGTTGACTAAAGTAAGATGTCTGGATACCCCCTGTTTCTCTAGAATTCTGTTACGCGGTCAGAAACGAACGGTAGTCTAACGGAGTTTGAAGCGGTTGTTCATCATTCTTACCAGCGTGATTAATATTCAACGATGTCACATCGAAGCTAACAAGAATGTCGTCTGCAGATATCTTTATTGTGCCTATGATTTGTAAAAAAAACGTTTTCCACCTTTGGCAAAAGTATTTGTTTTACCAACCAGATGGATCAGTTTACCAGATAAACGACGTACTAAAACGAAGTTGGCGAGTTAATCCCACTGACGATCGGCCTCAAAGGAACCTATTCCATATGTATCTTGGGTAGTCCATACGTTCTGGGTGAGACAGGTATTCGAGGTGTTAGATTATTATTTATGTTCGTCGGATAGCTTTTTAAATTGTGACACCCAAACTCAGCTAGTACTTTTTCCTTCTTCCTTTGATAATTCACAGCGTCCAAAACAAAGGTAGCATTCCCCTTATCCGATTTCATTACAACGATGCTCTTACTTCTAATGATTTCATTAAGACATTTCCTTTCCTACGCTGATGTGTTGCTTTTGGGAGGTTTCGATTTCCATAGAACTCTCGACACATCTTGTTTTAATTTTTCGGCATACACCTTCAAAAGACGAAACAACGGTGCTTTGACGGCACCTACGATTCCTTCAATAGGTATTCTCTTTTGTGTAGTTGCGAAATCCAGACCTTTGCCCAGAACTGAAACAGCGGCTTTAGCGAGTACTTCTGACGAAAGGTACACCACTATTCATTTAGGATCCATAGTGGCGTCTCCCTGGTGCACTATAACCGATAGTTTCTCGAACTTCTCTTTTTGTTTCGTAGCCCTGAAATCCGAAAGCGTTGTTGAATGATCAAATGTTATTATGCCCACTTTGTCCCAGTCCTGGGTTGAGAGAGTTGCAGCCAGTGAAAAATGCAGATAAATTAAAACGGAGCTTACTTAATTCAAGTCTCTGCGTATTTGCTGGATCCTTTGACGAAGAAGTGCTTGGCTCTTCCTTTGGAAGATCCCCCTGGCTTCCAACATCGTATCACTTCACCGGGAGAGAAAGACCAGATCGCTTAGCAATTTACCTCTTCTTCTGCGAAGGTTGTCCAGTCTTCTGATGGTGGTATGAAGCTGTTTCCTATACAAACCTTTTATCAAAGCCTGCAGGCTTTCGTGACCCTTGTCACTAAAGTTAAAATCTGCTGGGTTGTTAGGTCGTGTCATATTTCCTTCTAAGATAATCGACTTTTCAACCCCTCTGCTGGGATTTTCTTCAAGGTGTTTCAGTGTCTACTATTGCTAGAATACTGTCAGATTCCAATGGCGCATTCTCTTGTAAACGGGAATTTTCCCGCGTTTGTGCTGCACCTGCTTAACTCCACCATGCTGGCATCTATCAAGTGACATGTGGTTGAGGCAAAGAGTGTATAGGAAAAACGGGAAGAAATGTAATAGAACGCATTAATAAACTCGAACGTCAGATGCGGCTAAAACAAAGTATAAAAATAGCAGTAGCGGAACATCATGGGAACTGTAGCTGTGACAACGATTTTAATAAAGTACGTGTGCTGGCTGACGAAACCAACATTTATAGAAGAAAGATCTGAGAAGCGGTTGAAATTTCCAAAAATGCATGTAATTTCATTAAAGGGGGCGGCTATTGGCTTACGGCATCGCAGCTCCTCGCCATCAAGGAAGTAAATATGAGGCCGCGGTGTGCGAGCACCGCTCTGCAAGTCACCTCGGCGGACAATAATATTTTGGATAAAAGTTCTCCCTCTCCTGCTCTGTCCGTTTCGCATCTAGCCAGTGATGATGGGTAACCAATAGCAGTAGGAGGAATTTCAACCAATAACTCTTCTCCAGTGTAATTATGGAATAGTGCCTTTCTATCAGATGTCGGCGAGCTACCAATAATACCAATTACAGTTTAGCCAATATCGCTCCAACTTCAGCGGTAGCCTATGACGACAACCCACCAATAGCAATAAGAAGAATTTTAACTGATCCTCCCACTTCTCCAGTTCAAACACAAGAATATCTGCCTTTAGCCGGCCGGTGTGGCCGTGCGGTTCTAGATGCTTCAGTCTGGAACCGCGTGGCCGCTACGGTCGCAGGTTCGAATCCTGCCTCGGGCATGGATGTGTGTGATGTCCTTAGGTTAGTTAGGTTTAAGTAGTTCTAAGTTCTGTTGCAAGCAGGTATATGTTTCAGCACGTCTCGAAATATTCGAAAAGTATACATCACAGTTCGGGACATCCCGGGAATTTCGATCGGCCAGCGGACCAGTGCCTTTTGTTGGCACTACACCCACAACCTGTTTGTGTGGCACTCTGAATTTTAACAATGAGAATAACAGTGGAACACGGACTAAAATAGCTTCAAGGTTGTACGTCATATCAACGGCAAGTTATTAGTGAGTAAAAGTTTAGTTATGTTTCTGTAAAATCCCGAGTTTCGCTCTTCGCGCTATCTAGTGACGTCTGATGGGTATTAACTCCAAGACGGAGAGGAAATGTCGTAAGCGAAAACAGCTGCGCAGGGGGTTCGAAGCCCAACTTGGCGGTTCATATGACCAGCCCTAGTGAAAAAACCTGAACACCTGGCGGAGAACAGTGTCGGCGGAAACGGCAGCTGCTTTGCTCGAGGTCGTAATTTGGAAATCCTTGAGCGCGGCCTGTGTTCCAGTGCCAAGTCGCATGGAAAGCAATTCTTCACGACCAAAGTCGGGATCAGAAGATACAGGAAAGCGGGAGAAGGCGTTCGCATTGCCACGTTTCGACGTAGGTCGAAAATAGATTTCCTAATTGTAGCGAGACAAGAACAGCGCCCGCCATTGTGGGCTTCGTGCAGCTTTGACAGGCAAGGAAGTGTGATGGATAAACAAGGAAACCAAGGGTATATGGTTAGCAAAAAGGTGAAACTTGGAGCCATACTATAAAAATGAACTGTCTGGAGCGCATACACTGTGGCAAGAAACTCTTTTCCACTTGAGAGTAACGCTGTTGCGCCGGAGTGAGAGATTGAGAGCAACAGGTCGTTCAGAGCCAGCGGCGTGTCGGTGTGCTAGGATCGCTGGTCGGGAGAGAAAGTAGCTAAAGAAGGGCCGAGAGCGGTTTGGATTTCAACACTTGTTTAAATCTATTCGGATTTCCAGGAAGGGATTGCTCAGGAGGATGTCATTACCTGGAGAAACAAAAACTGTTGTTCTATGGATTGGAACGTGGAATGTCAGAGCCCTTAACTGCGCAGGTAGTTTAGAAAATTTAAAAATGTGAAATGGATAGGTTACAGTTATATGTAGTTTGAGTTAATAAAGTTCTGTGGCAGGGTAATAATTACATAACTAAATACGGGTATTGCTGGAGTAGGTTTAATAATGAATAAAAAATAGGAACGCAGATAAGCTACTACAAATAGCATAATGAACATATTATTGTAGCCCAGATAGACAAGAAACCAACACAAACCAGTAGCACAAGTTCATATGCCAACCAGCTCCGCCAGTTTGAACAGGAAAGGGCGTACTCCTGGCTACGTGATCGGCTATCGAGTTCTCCTTGCTGAGTAATAACACATTCTTTCATTTTCTCATGTTATTGTGTGAAATATTGTACATATTAATATAAAATTGGTTACAGACTGTAATATATTGTTCTGCATATTAACTGTATTTCTGTAAATTTCTGTTATGATTGTGTAAACTTTTGATGCAAGAAGGTCTGCTGTGTATTTAACGTAACGCGATGATCCCGTTAAGCGTCCTAATCGGAGACAGGCACGAGACTTTGCCCTTTGCAATAAAAATTTTTGAGATACTTAGGTACCATTTCTGAACAAACTGTTAAAGACAGAACCTTGAAATTTTAAGGGGGATATTTAGAAATTATTGCTTTAATCTAGGTTAGATTCAGACACACGACGTTTGTAGAGATCTGTTGACATATGTTTAAAAAATTCAGTTACCGTTTTAAAAAATTGAGTCTTCTCTTTGGACCTAAATCAAAAGAAATACACTTACAAAGCTAAATGTGCCTCTGTTGTTTCACTTGTTGTCTCAGAATAAGTGTAGACAATTTCAAGTTTCTAGGAGACACGGTTTTAGAAGTAATGGTACCTGTAGGACAAAAATATAGTTTTACATAGCTTTAAGTATTATTTACCAGTTTTATAACAATTTTTATAATTAAAATTCTCCTTCACCATATTCAATACCATCTGAATCGTAGGCATCTTCCCTGTTTTATTCTCGTCTCTTCTTTGTTTTCTCAGCTATTTTGTACAGTTGAGTACAGCTATGTCAGCTTTACAAATTGTTGAAAAATAGATATTTCGTAACGCTAGTCTTGTGGTTGCACCTGTATTGACTCCTCGTCTCTCCAGTACACCAGTATTTCTTGATATGCTATTACTAAAAATCAAGGTCATCTGTTAATTTCCGGCCGTGCGGTTCTAGGCGCTACAGTCTGGAACCGAGCGACCGCTACGCTCGCAGGTTCGAATCCTGCCTCGGGTATGGATGTGTGTGATGTCCTTAGGTTAGTTAGGTTTAATTAGTTCTAAGATCTAGGCGACTGATGACCTCCGTAGTTAAGTCGCATAATGCTCAGAGCTATTTGAACCATTTGTTAATTTCCGGCCACAAACTGAAAAGTGTTGAAGAAATTTCCGTTTTACATAGGCAAAAGCTACAATTACATAACAAAAATATTTTCAATAGCTTTAATCCACTACTTGCAAAATTGTGATTCGTTGATTTTTTACTGTGTCTTCTTGTCTCTAGTTTCGAAACATATTTTTCTTAAAATCTCATATAGATATGTACTCTTAAAGTTTCCTTCATGCAGATGTTTCTATTTCATTTTATTTTACGTTTGTGAGTGTGCAGCTCTGAGGAAATATTTACAATATTCTGTACGTTATGTAACAGATGGCTCTCAGTTGTACTTCACTTACTTGTCTACTTTCTACTTTCAAAAATACGCTAAGCTCTCATCTTCTGATTTTTCGTTTTCTGTAGTTAACTGTCGTTCAGTCCTGTTATTTCTGGTACGATGCCTCAGATGGGCACGCGTCAGTGTCCGCGCTCTTCAGGCGGGCAGCTTGGGTCTTCTCTTTTCCTAGCAAGAATGGAAGCCACTGGGCCGGTCATTCTGATGCTCCTTGAAAGGTGTACGTACCAAAGGCTGGAACATTTTTTTTGTTAATGTTTATATCAAACTAATTTTCCTATGTGTTATTTAATAGGGTTGTCAAAATTTCATTCTGATGAAGACATCTTTCCAGGTGTCGAAACCTAGGTCAATGTGTTAAAAAATATTTGCAGCTGGTTGACAACGTTATAAACAGTTGCTGAAAGACAGCCGACATAAAACTGTATTATTAAAAAATAAAATAGCGTTTAATGGACCAAACTTTAAAGTTTCATAGTGTACAAACACCGTGTTTGGCTGTCGATTCCTAATTTCAAAGCTCTAACTATCATTAATGATGATGATGATGTTCTGTTTGTGTGGCGCTAAGCAGCGCGGTCATCAGAACCCTTACAAAGTCCCACCTTCACACAGTCCAATTTTTACACAGTCGAATCTAGTCAGTGTCACTAATGATGATGATGATTATGAAATGATGCGGACAATACGAACACCCTGTCCCTGGGCAGAGAAGATACCCAGTCCGGCCGGGAATCGAATCCGGGACCCCGTGATCCAGAGGCAGCAACGCTAGCCACTAGACCACGAGCTGCGGACAACTATCATTCAGATTAAGATTTCTGCCACGTGTCAACTGCTTCAGTAGATCATTAATAGCAAGGTTCATGAGTAAAGGATGCATTGTGCTCAAAACTTCTAGCGGTAAAGAGTGTTTATGCCCACAATTTTCGTCAGAACCTAATGCCCGTTGATGTTTGCATCAACTTTCACGGCCGACTGCTGCGTTGCGGGTCTTCATCACTTAATACTTTATGGTGAAAATTTGCCCTTACTGCTGTTCTCATATTTCTTAAAATTTCCTTCTGATGGCTAGTACGTAACGAGTTTGCAGCTTCTCTGTTTCAGAATTAGTAAGACGTCGTTTCCTCCAACATTTTTTTTTCCAAAGGAACAAAAGAAACATTCAGTTGTCACCTAGGTTACAGGATGGGAAACCAATTGAAATATAAATTTAAGATGCTTATATCACTTGGAGGCAGCATGAAGTCATATGCCTGAATACTGGCAAGGCACTTGATGTGCAACATATTGTAAAATATCAATATATCCGAAAATAATCATCAAATTTGGATGCGATGAAGTCCATTTTACAAAGAAAACTACAAAACATATGAAATGGCAAAAAAAAGATTTTTTGAGCCGATTGTCTTCTCTTATTATCTTTTTAAGATTTTCTTAAAGTAGAATAGCAATCTGTAAAAAACATTGACACTATCGGGCAGCTCTACCAGCGTGTGAACGCGGGAGTGGAATGGTGCGCGCTTATTTCGGATAATTCAGTCCGGTTGTGCGGGAATTAGAAGTCAAGACCTAATACGAACAGAGATATGTTTTGAAAGACATCGAACAGAAGAGTTGGGGACTGGCTTGCAGAACCTACTCTATTTGGAGACCGTAAGAACGCGATTTGGTGTGATGCATTGTTAACAAAATGGATGAATATTCTGTTGTTAAAGGATACCAACACTGATAATTTCATCTGCGGATTTGGACTGTGTGAGAGGAGGAAAATCAATTAGTAGACGGAGCAAGTGAAAGTGTGTACTCCGATATATATGCTGGAACTGTGTTCGATTATAAACTCTGACATTCAGAACTGGGGCATACGACAAAAGAACATGTCATCCATTAACGGTAACGATTACCATAACGAAATTGTAGGGGTCATTCGCTAGTCTTGTTTGTGACGAAAGATTGAATAAACGGGCACGCCATGGAGAAATAAACTTGAAGTGCACGTGTATACCTTCTTTAGGGGTACGTAGGATTTCACTTGCTGTTGGGACCTAAGACTCCCATCTCGATAGTTGCTGCTAGTACAACAAACTGGGGCGTGACCGGGAGAATGAATTTACCGTCGTTGCAGAGTGGTGTGTTTTAACTTGTATTTCATTCATTATAAATAACAATATATAGCGAGAAGAAAATTTTCTTTGTGGTCGCGGGCTGTCTTTCATGCTTCAGCATGTAACACAGATATTGTTGCAGCATCATGGAGGCCACCCCGAAACTTGACACAGCCTGAGAGTAAGTTTTAGCAGTTTCAGTGCATTTCTGGTGATGGCAAGGACGACATACCAAGTTCATCGAAGGAAATAACGAACTATACGAAATTTTCTGAAGTTGTAAATCGAGAATATTTGCTATGTTCATAAAAATGTCTATAATTCAGGTAATAAACTAAATTGTGTATGTACTAGTACGAAATTAGCGTAGAATGTGTATTAACGGATTTCTTTTCAATCCTAGCAAATTATTTTAACTTGACCATTACATAACGCGCTGAAAGCAGCTTATAAATAGTATTATAGTTCAGGTATTTGATGAATGTTTCTTAATTAAGTGAGTTAACTGATTACTCGTAGGTACTTACTCTCTTGAGACAACATACAATTAAACAAGTGGATGGTTCAGTAGAGCTATATAAGACAATGTATTTCTCTTAAAATCTGTGTTGCTGCTTCAGTTACATGTTGAACGGATAACTGTTCCTCCTGATAAAATAAATCATATACAAATAGAGGAAAAATGCTCCAGTGGGAGCACACGAAAGCGAATATTTTCCTCTTTAAGGAATTGTGATAGGAAAGTGGGGATCCAAGTGTCTCAGTCCTCAGACTTCCTTCTTCGCCAAAAATATTGGCATGCAAACATGTTCGAATTCGTTTAGCACAGAAAATTCGGAATCCTTTTACCCGGTCCCTCTTCGCAATTGAGCTTTCATACTCAGCATCCTTCATTCATTGTCATTGTCTACACATCTCTTTCTCCCACTGTGCCTCTTACCTCCCAGTGATTTACAGTATATCCGACTACCACTCTCTCCCCTCACTTACACTATGTTCTCTTGTCCCTATTTACCGCTATGCCACTGTCTCCACCATAAAATGACAGGTCAAGATTTCTAGAGGTCCAACTTGTTTTCTCTCATATATCGACGTGATTAAAATCTCGGTCTAAAGTGAGTCCTCCTCTACACCTACGTGTTACTGTTCACCGCTTTGGCAGGGTCCTTCTCCCTCCCCCCCCCCCCCTTTCCACGTCTATGTATAGCCTCCACTCGTCTCTATATTTCAGTTTCACCGTCTCCTCTCTTTTCTTACCACTCCTTCTATTTTACCCATGTCCCTTTCTCTTTTACTGCCATGTCTCTCACTGACCGTCGATATCTTTTCTCTCTTTGGCTCCCACTGCTACTGTCTTTACTCATTTCTCGTCCTCTTTCAACGCCAACTTTCTCTGTTGCACTATCAGCGTCTTTTCCCTCTTCATCTCTTACTGGAAGTGCCTCCTCTCTCCTCCACCACCAATATTCATTGCTACTCCATTTCAGCACAAAAAAGCGTGAATACGTTGAAGTGCCAAAATTTTCTGTGAAGGAGGCGGAATGAAGACTGAGGCGTCTGGTGTCTCATGAACATATCCGACATTTTTGTGCTCTGAGAAGAGCATTTTTCCCGTGATTCCCTTCCTTTCTCTACAACAGCAGGCTGTGCTGCTTGGATAAATGGAATTCTATTGTTCAGTAAAGTTTTGACAGTTTATTAATATAGTAGGACACACTTAAAAATTTTGACATGTATAGACCTAAACAACGAACAAGTAAGCATGATATAAGGATGACACAAAATCGCCTATTTAAGCTTTCTCGGGATACTTTGCTCATCAATCACATGCTTTTGTCTCCCACGACCATCAGTACCTTCTCTCTCTTTGGGTCCCATTGCTATTGGCTTCGTTCACCTCCCTTTCTCTACGAATTTCACGTATTGTATAATTTTTAGCAATGATTTAAATTCTTTTCAAGCATGTTAAGTTCCTTTTAGCCCAGTTATTGTCACTACTGTACTGCTTTATACATATTTGCATAGGCGTTACGTGCCCATCAACAGAGACAGTTTGTCAGAAAATATTATTGGCGAAAATATGTTCCCTGAGAACGAAGTTTGAAGACATCAGATACCTTACGATGATCCTTAAACCGTGGCCGTGTGTTGTCTACGACAGTTAAAACTACATTTGTGTCACTGATCGGATATTACATGCGTAAGTGTTCTAACTAACAACCTCTGGATGTCGGTAGCGGACAGTTATATGCAAAAAAGTGGCTTGGTTCCCCGAGAAAGTCAACCGAAGAATATGTGGTAAAAACTGCTACGATAATCCGTGAACAGAAAGTTTAGATGCAGCTATGTCTAGAATTGGTACTTTAAGTACTCAAAAACCATGGTTTTCGGGATATTCTAGGGAGTCACCCAGGAACAGTGCTTTTATCAGTCGCCAAGATCCACCCCAGCTCACACCTAATCCACAAGAACCAACCGAATTGCTGAACTTTCCTGGGCTGTACAATGTGTGCAGCGTTTACACTTTGAATCTATGCCAGTTCCCCCGATAGGTTTACCAATGGCTGCTGGTCCAAGGCCTATCCTAAACGCTTGACCCGCTCTCTGTGATAATTAGAGGTCATGATAAGGTCCCATGAAGTATCGCACTTTTGCCCGCATAATTCTTTAACACAGTTTTACCGTGCACTGTGTGCACGGACCAGTGTCTTTGACTGTCTTCTTTACTTCGGTCGACTGAGAAAGACAGATTGTGAATGGTACATGCCTTTGTGTATGCGCCACGTTTCATTCCTATTATAGTGTAAATATCTAAGAGTAATAGGAGGAAAGCTGGGGAACCGAGCGTTGTTCAAGTGTTTGATTTGTGGAGTAAAACTATATGGTATATGATTAGGGCCCAAGATCACACGCGCATTAATACTGGAACTATCGCCTTTTGAAAATCTGGTACCAAAAGACGTCTTGCTGTGAAAAGCTTCCTAGTGAACGGACTACTATTTACAAAAATGACAGAAGTTTTGGTAAGCGTTTATCACCACACAGCACTCTCGTTGTAAATGCAAGGGCAATACATCTCTAACAGGACGTCCACATTGCTAATTACAACATTTCAACTAAATAACGGTACTGCAAAAAACCGATACATTCTACGTTTAACTGTACATCGGACCAACGTAGTTTTTCCACAAACGTGGCTATGGAATGCTGACTAAAACAGTTGAAAATGGGTTCTCTAGCAGGTTACTTAACTGTAGGAAATAGGAGGCTCCACCGGAAATCAAAAGAAACATTCACTTCCGAAAAAGAAATCAATGGGTTTTTAGCAATACCTGCTACTTAACACGTTCGTAGAACCTACGTCCCTAATCTTCCAGTAATCTTCTTCCTCCAATTTATCTCTGTAATTTAGCTTTGTTCCACAATTAGTCAGTCAGTTTCAATATCACTGAATGATGTGTATGTATTTCAGTTGTTCTTCTTTCTTGCTGTAGTATTATTTTCTTTTTACTTGCATACTGTGCTGAGCATGGGAGAAATAAGCATTAAACATATCTTCACTTCTTATTCCCTTAGTGGTAGGCAGTCACGGTGTTCAGCACCATCCGAAAATCATTTGTCACGCTTTAGCTTATTGATTTCCATTCACTGTCGACGAACGGTAACCAGACTGCTCACCTTGTAATACGTGCGGTGAAACAACTTGCGTCGAAACATTCCCACTCTCGGATTTCACTTTATGGTTGGCACTGTTTCTATCTGCAATTGTACTTGGTGTTCCCCCAGTTGATCGAACTAGGTCACCTCCCAGAGGAACTGCGGTCAGTCCAGTCAGTAGCTAAACACTGCCATTAGCTTGCATATTACTCTGGGCATTACTGTATGTATCTCCAATTGTCAGCCATTACAATTCAGATCAGCCACATTACGTAGCAGCAAATAAATTATGCAGATACATTAGGATCCACTGTTAAATGAATAGTGAACTACTCTAGATTTTACTGTTTACGTTTTGCAGCGTAGTGCATAAAGATGTTCCAATAAACTGCTTTTCATTGTGTTTCTTACAGTTCACAGGTTTCAAGTTTTTCATTTAGAACGGAGGGAAGGAAAGTTGGAGTTTAACGTCGTGTCTAAAGCGATGTCTTTACAGGCACAGCACAAGCTCGGATCACAAAACGACGGGTACGAAATCGGCCGTGTCTTTTTTTCAAAGGAACTACCCCAAAAATTGCCTGGAACGATTTAGGGAAACCACGAGAAACCTAAATCTACATCTCTGATTGGGTCTGAACCGTCGTCCTCCCGAATGTGAGTCGACTACGCCACCTTGCCGGCCTTTCCATTTACCTTAGAGCCGATTTCGCTTTATTTTGAGAGTACTTTCCGCAAAGTAAATTACTTATTTACTTGTAATTCCGGTCCACAAGTAGCGTTGTGAGTCACTACATAGGCTTAAAAAGTCTTTCCTTCGGGTTCTTGTATAAGTATGATTCGCTTATTCGTTTGCAGCAGTCTCAGTCTCTTAAGGCTGGTACATAATATAAAAGACACTCCTGGAAATTGAAATAAGAACACCGTGAATTCATTGTCCCAGGAAGGGGAAACTTTATTGACACATTCCTGGGGTCAGATACATCACATGATCACACTGACAGAACCACAGGCACATAGACACAGGCAACAGAGCATGCACAATGTCGGCACTAGTACAGTGTATATCCACCTTTCGCAGCAATGCAGGCTGCTATTCTCCCATGGAGACGATCGTAGAGATGCTGGATGTAGTCCTGTGGAACGGCTTGCCATGCCATTTCCACCTGGCGCCTCAGTTGGACCAGCGTTCGTGCTCGACGTGCAGACCGCGTGAGACGACGCTTCATCCAGTCCCAAACATGCTAAATGGGGGACAGTTCCGGAGATCTTGCTGGCCAGGGTAGTTGACTTACACCTTCTAGAGCACGTTGGGTGGCACGGGATACATGCGGACGTGCATTGTCCTGTTGGAACAGCAAGTTCCCTTGCCGGTCTAGGAATGGTAGAACGATGGGTTCGATGACGGTTTGGATGTACTGTGCACTATTCAGTGTCCCCTCGACGATCACCAGTGGTGTACGGCCAGTGTAGGAGATCGCTCCCCACACCATGATGCCGGGTGTTGGCCCTGTGTGCCTCGGTCGTATGCAGTCCTAATTGTGGCGCTCACCTGCACGGCGCCAAACACGCATACGACCACCATTGGCACCAAGGCAGAAGCGACTCTCATCGCTGAAGACGACACGTCTCCATTCGTCCCTCCATTCACGCCTGTCGCGACACCACTGGAGGCGGGCTGCACGATGCTGGGGCGTGAGCGGAAGACGGCCTAACGGTGTGCGGGACCGTAGCCCAGCTTCATGGAGACGGTTGCGAATGGTCCTCGCCGATACCCCAGGAGCAACAGTGTCCCTAATTTGCTGGGAAGTGGCGGTGCGGTCCCCTACGGCACTGCGTAGGATCCTACGGTCTTGGCGTGCATCCGTGCGTCGCTGCGGTCCGGTCCCAGGTCGACGGGCACGTGCACCTTCCGCCGACCACTGGCGACAACATCGATGTACTGTGGAGACCTCACGCCCCACGTGTTGAGCAATTCGGCGGTACGTCCACCCGGCCTCCCGCATGCCCACTATACGCCCTCGCTCAAAGTCCGTCAACTGCACATACGGTTCACGTCCACGCTGTCGCGGCATGCTACCAGTGTTAAAGACTGCGATGGAGCTCCGTATGCCACGGCAAACTGGCTGACACT
Source organism: Schistocerca serialis cubense (assembly GCF_023864345.2). Classification (NCBI taxonomy): domain Eukaryota; kingdom Metazoa; phylum Arthropoda; class Insecta; order Orthoptera; family Acrididae; genus Schistocerca; species Schistocerca serialis. The sequence continues at coordinate 425,034,471 of NC_064641.1, forward strand.
GACGGCGGCGGTGCACAAATGCTGCGCAGCTAGCGCCATTCGACGGCCAACACCGCGGTTCCTGGTGTGTCCGCTGTGCCGTGCGTGTGATCATTGCTTGTACAGCCCTCTCACAGTGTCCGGAGCAAGTATGGTGGGTCTGACACACCGGTGTCAATGTGTTCTTATTTCCATTTCCAGGAGTGTAGTATAGTTCAAAAGTCAGAGAAAGTAAAGGACCCACAAGCAGAACACAGAATAAAGATACAGTAAACTGTAGAGGGATAAAATAGAAAACTACGATGACTGAAATGGTCGCTATGATGTTTCATGGGGTTAACATGCGAAATCACCAATTCTTTCCAAATGGGTCAAAAGACAAGCCTCATTGGACTAACCCTTCTTATTAATGTTTGATAGTGCCAATATCGTTTACTGAACAATGACTTGCACTGATGAAATACTCACAATTTACTCCACAACGAAGGAAGAATACGAAGCGTGTGAGGCTCGGCTGCATATGAGACAGTAGTATTTGGGCAACAAAATAAAAACATCTGCCTCTTTCTCTTCCATAGTTGCTGTCTCCGTTCGGTTTTTTTTTTTTTTTTTTTTTTTTTTTTTTTTTTTTTTTTTCATCACCGTCACTGCCTACCACTGTCTCTCAGGGCAAGAAGCTCTTGGATGCCAAAATTTTTGGTGAGGAACGGAGATTGAGGATTGAGTCAGGGGGTCGCATACTTTTCAGGCGGAGTCTTTTCAAGACGAACATATTTACCTTTACCTTTTTGAGCTCCGGAGGAGGATTTTTCCCGCATGTTCCTTCCTTCTCCCTACTACAGTAGAGTAAGCTACTTACATGAAACTAATTTATAGATCAGTAAAGTTTTGTCAGTTTATTTACATACTTTGAGACATAAACGGTGGTCCATCTCAAGTTTCAGAAGAGATTATCTCGAAAACTATACATCGGGTAAAAATAATGCGCAAGAAAAGTTCGTAAGCTCAAAAGGGACTTCAAATAGCACAACGCGTGAATCCCAGATCCCGCCCCTTTGGGTGGGGCGGAGCGGCAACTGTTAAATATTAAATGGAAACCCCATTTTTATTGCAGATTCGGATTCTCCATAAAAAAGTAATCCAGTTTTGTCTGAAACATTTTTTTAAACTATTCACAAATGGCGCTGAAATCTAGAAAAATTAAAGAAGAAGAACGATTTATTTAGAATGATCCGAGAAGGACGCATCAAATCGATACAAAATGTGCACCAATTCTTTCATTACGGCAAATTAAGCTATTTTTTTTACAAAATGTATCCTACCCGCCACAGTTTTTGATGGAGGGAGGCAGAATGGTATTAAAATCTCGTTAGGGAACTTTTCACATATGCGTTACTCACCCGACTGTGGCGCTACTGTGAGCAAACTGCGAACTATGGCTCAGTGTAAAGGTTGGTGCAATGCGATCAGACGTCACATCACCTTCTGATTGTGAACCGTGAACATCAACTGACGAAAGTAAATTATCATTTAGCGAAACATGGCTCACTTTCCTCCTACCGAGATTGTTGATATGATGTCAATTTTTGGTAAATGGCATGAAAATTACGCTGCAGCTGCTCCACAAGCTCGGAATGGATACATGTACCGTTCACCTCGTCATCGCGAATGCAATGAAAATGACGGTCGTATCCCGTACCCTTACCGTTCTAGCCTGTGTTCAACTGGATCCCAAAATGAGGTCGTGTGATTCAGAGACAAACTGGAATACAGAAATCAACTGTTTTGAGGATTTTGAAGGCACATAAGTATCTTGTGTATCATATCACACTGACATAGGCATTAACGCCGAAAGATATGCAAATACGCGTGCATTTCTGCGAATGGGCAATGATTTTTTTAGATACATTATGTTCACTGATGAAGCCTCATTAAAAAACAATGGCAAATTAAATTGTCATGATTGTCATTATTGGTTCCCTGTCAATCCACACTCGGACAGACCCGTTGACAATCAACACAAATGGAATTTTAAACGGTAACTTGATATGACCGTATTTTGCGACCGAAATGTTACTGGGGAATCTTATTTACAACTTCTCCGTGATGATTTGTTGGAGCTAATGGAAGATATTGATTTAGAAACTAGACAATGAATAAGGTTCCTACAGGATGGAGCAGCTCCCCATTATGCTAAAAATGTGGGGACTATTTTAAATTTACGGTACCCTTGTCGGTGGATGGAACGCGGGCGACCAATTCGGAGGCCTCCACGTTCACCAAACATAACATCTCCTGATTTTTTTCTTGTAGGGTTATTTAAAAAATATTGCTTATGAAAGACAGCCCACAACCCGAAACGATATGGAGCAACACATTCGAAGAGCGTATGCGGCCATACGACGGGATGTGCTGCTCGAAACTGTGGACTACTTTCGCAGACGATACACTTTATGCATTAAAGCAAATAGGGATAATTTTGAACAATTTCTTCGTGGCTAATTTCATTAATTAAGCACCCCAAATTGTGAGACTCAAGGGGACTCACAGTAATGAGGCACCCCAACATGTGAGAGGCAAGGGGACTCACACTAATGAAGTACCCCATGGGAACATCATTCTACTACATCCATGTCGTTGTTCCTGAGTAACGCTAAAAGTAGTATTTTGTGCAAAAATAGCTTAATTTGGCGTAACGAAAGAATGGGTGCTCATTGTTCATCGATTTGATGCGTCTTTCTAGGATAATTCTAAATAAATCAGAGTTCTTCACCAATTTTACTTTTTATCTATTTCAGCGCCATCTGTCAATGATTTAAGAAAATGTTTCAGACAAAACTTGATCACCTTTTTATGGAGAATCCGAATCCGCAATAAAAAATAGGTGTTTCCATTTCAGATTTAAAAGTAGATCCCCACCCCACCGTAGGGGGCGGGGGCTGGAGGTCACGTGTAGTATCATTCGATGTCCCCCCTTTGAGCTTACAAACTGGTCTTACCCACTATTTTTACTCGATGTATAGTTTTCGATATAATCGCATACGAAAATTCAGTTGGACCACACTGTATAAATAACAAATAAGTACGCATAACACAAGAGTAACAAAAAATCGTTTGAAACTTCCTGGCAGATTAAAACTATGTGCCCGACCGAGACTCGAACTCGGGACCTTTGCCTTTCGCGGGCGAGTGCTCTACCATCTGTGCCACCGAAGCACTACTCACGCCCGGTACTCACAGCTTGGAAGGTAGGAGACGAGGTACTGGCAGAAGTAAAGCTGTGAGCGCACACTCCGCTGCAGAGTGAAGATCTCATTCTGGAAAAAATCGTTTGCTTGACATTTTTTCTGGATTATTTGCTAACCGATTGCAATTAACAGAAAACGACCGCCATATAATTTGTCTCTTATAAGAGTAAAAATATTATTAGAAATATTTCAGCATCAGGGAATAAAGCAGGTACTCCTCAATGCACCTTATAATGGAGCTACAACCATTTATTTCAAAAACATCTTCACAAAAAACTATGTATCTGTTGCATAAGAGAAGGGCACCTGTAAGCAAAAGATCCTCAGCATCAAACTCCCTGTCTTAATGTCATCCCTTTCTCTAGCCTGTCCACAATACTGTCTTCCGATCACTGTCCATTATGTGGCCCATCTAAGAATACCTCCAACACTGGCGTGATAGTATGCGATACTAAGGAGTGTGGCGTCACTGCACAGCTCTCCATGCCGTCGTGTTTCAGAGACCTGAAGCCGCTAGTATTCGGTCAGTTATCCCCTAAACGAGCACCGCCAGGTTGGGTGTGCCCCGTTTCATGCTCCTACCAAGAAAAACCCCCGACGAAATCCAAAATCGAACTCGGGGTCTCCACATGGCAGTCAACTACACCTGCCACTAAGCTATGAAGGTGGACCATCTTTTCTCCATACTTACCAGCAGTCTCAGAGTGTTTCTCTTTTAGATATGGTTTCTTTATTTTCGGCTATCCGTCACTAATACTTCCCGTTCTCATGTGTGACTATATAACTTATTTGTTCTCGTACTCCTGCATTATCATTTTGCCCCTTCTATCAACCACATTCTCTACACTTCTGTATTCCATTTTGACTGCTTCATTTTCTATACTTCATATTTTCTTCTTTCATCCACCAAGTCTGATACACGATATATCATGGAGAAATTTCTGTAGTGTCTTGTCTTGTGGCCTATTTGCTCACCTGTTCTATTTTATCTCTCAAACAAATCCACATACCCATTATTTTCATTAAGTTTCTATCCGAGTTCCGATTAGTCGTTGAGCAGCAAACTTCTTCAAAATCTAAGCAACCACTGATTATCTTAATTTATATGAGTCTCAGCATCGTAAATATCCTACCTTAATGCAATTTTTTGTTTGCTTTATAATCTGCATCTGAGGACTAACAAGGTGTGCTCACAGTTCACAACTGCTCCCCCTGAAGAACTTTACAGTTCAAAAGATGATTTTTAGTCCGCCTCGATAGGTGAGTGGTTCCCTGAGCCCCCAAATGTCTAGTATCCCTTAAAAAACAAAGAAAAACACAACATGCTAGAGCTGTTTAAAAAAAAAGTGGTCAGCGCGACGGAATCCCATGCAAAGGCGACCATGTTCCATTCCCTGCTGGGTTGGAGATCCTTCCCGCTCATGTTTCGTCCGCAATTCCTGAGCTATTTCTGAGAGACGTCGTTTTTGTTCGAAGTTCAACAATTTACAAACACTGCTGCTACACGTTTCCTGCCCAGTACATGCGAAAAAAAAATTTAAATGGGCCAAATGATACTCTGACATCATCATCATGATCTGATGGTGATTCGGCGATTTTCCAGAACCGTTTCGTTTTTCGACAATTTCGGCATAGTTGATGTGCTATGGCGTTCAGGGCGCTCGTCAGTTACAACGTCTTCCCGACCCCCTTTGAAACGTTCGTAACACTAGTAACTTCTTTTCTTACTCATTGTAGATTCACCAAAAGCCACAGTGAACATTTCGAATGCATTGCTGCATTCAACTCCATTTTTCAAGCAACATGTAACGCAAATTCTTCGATCCTTTCTTTTTCGAAAGCAAATCAAGTCAGAAAATTCGAAAACGCGTGTAGCCTTCTCGACTGTCAACTATAAACTACAGCTGAAAATTCAAACATGCATCAGGAAGATGTACGCCAACAACATACAAAAATAGGAAATCGGATGTATAAAGCCCCCCAAATTAAAAAAAAAAATTCCCATTACTTTTTGATCACACACCATACTGGATTGGAGACTACCCAACAACAGTTAACCGTTTCTTGACTAAATTGTTGACGGAAGTTGTAAACTTCATATGAACATTTTAACTGGGCTAAGAAACCACACATAGAATCAAACATTAAATCTTGAAGCTCTTAGATTAGCCTATAGGTACAAAAAAAGTAAGTTTCAGAAAATAATTACTGTTTATTTTTCAGCACAAAACATCTTAAATAATAAATTTTTATGTATATTAATTTGAGTTGTCCTCTGAGTTCACTAAAGTGTTGTACCGTGAGGTTTAGAGATGCACAATACTATACACAAAGGTACAAGCTGTTACACATTACTTTTGTTCTGTTTTCTTTGTTTTTTGTGCAACATTCGTGGCATCTTCTGTTTGTTGCACCTTTTGAGGACAAATTAAACCCAACTTTCTACAGTCGAACTTTACCAGGGACTCCAGACAGCCATCGTTTAGATATTTCGAAAAGTATAGGCGTTTCTCTTCGGTTATGACTTGAGAGGCCAGAGATAAGCTGCCTTGCTAAGCGTAAACGAAAAGTCAGCTGGTCTGCTTCTGTATTTTGAACTCCCCATATAATGTAGAAATTGTAAACTGGCAACTCAAATGGAAACAAAAATACTCTGTACCATCACTTTAGTGAATGGCGACTTACAGTGTACCATTCTCACAACTCACAAAATCTGTCAGCTTCTCCCTCTATTTTATTTCACTCTGCCGCAGTCATAGGGCAGAATACTTCACTTCTGCCGCTATCTCAATTCGTTCTCAAAACGTTTCCCTTTTTGAGATTGTGATAGATTGATAATATACACATATGTTTACTATCCTCCCACTTGACTGCTGCAATACATGTCCTGAGAGCAGTCTAAACTTCTCCTTTGCTAAGGACTGAAATTTTTTTCAGCATGTCTGGTGAATTGTTCTTGTTTGAACAAATTCCAAGAGACTGCAGCTCTCTATTGTTTGATGCATTGTAAAATAGTTAGCAGATTTCACCAGCCTTTTGCTTCCTACCACTGCATTTGTTGCAGTAAGCGCAACGTCTTCAGCCAAAGAAATTTCAGACCCACTGTCTTTCTCCATTTTTCTAGTGAAGATGCTAATGTTTGTAATACACCCAATCTTTTTACTAGCTGAGGTCCGCACTTTATGGGCAGGGTTGACTGGTTTCGTTGGTATATTTTGTTTCAGTGTTTAACGGCTTTTGAAGACCACCACTCATCCGTCAACTGTTAAACTGATAAAAGACACCACACAGCTTCCTTGGTACAGCAATGATAACAGGTGAGATTTTGTGCAGTTTGTCATATCTCAGTGGCTCCTCTTTGACACGAATGCTGTTGTCATGGCATTGAAGAAAATGGTTCAAATGGCTCTGAGCACTATGGGACTCAACTGCTGAGGTCATTAGTCCCCTAGAACTTAGAACTAGTTAAACCTAACTAACCTAATGACATCACAAACATCCATGCCCGAGGCAGGATTCGAACCTGCGACCGTAGCGTGGTATTGAAGATTTTCAACAGCTTTCTGAATCAGTTCTTTGTCATCATGGATGAGACAGCAGATTCATCGAGCAAAGGATCAGTGCTCCAACAATTTCCTAGTTGTGGAAACTGATGTATACCTGGAGAAGTAAAGATTCCCATGAAATCGTTTAGCACACGAGCGGTAATATCCTGCCAGTAGGTATCTACTTTACTTGTTTTCTTCCCCGTGTTGCCGTTTTTAGCCAAGGAGCTTTAATGTTCGGCCATATGGAGTATATTTTACTTGTTTTCTTCCCTGAGTTGTTACTTTGCATGTAAGTTTGTTTGATTGCAAATCTGTAGCAACAGATGTACTGTAACTAAAGACCAGAAAAAAATTATTTCATTATCAGCATTGAGAAAGTAGATTAGATTTTGGAGAGGATCCGCCTTGAGCAAAACGTTTTATTTTTATTTACTCAAGGCAGACTCGGTCCAAGAACAAATTCATTTGTAAGCAAATATGGACAGAAGAGCTTCAACTCCAAGATGATTACTGAGAAATTGGGTAGATTTACTGGATTTCCTTTAACGCAACAGGAAGATTTTGAAATGTAAGGAGTGTAAAAATCTCAGAGTGTTCTGGCGTCAGTTTAGGGAAATCAAACAATTAGAAACGTGCAATAAAAACGATGCCGATTTCACTGCTACATAGCATGCACACTACACACAGTTCACTTGGATAAATAGTTCCCACTAATTTACCTCGCAGTATTTCCGTGATTTTCCGAGAAAGTTGGTAAATACAAACGTACACTGTCCACTTACTAAATATAAAAGTAGAAAAATTTAACACAATTCACTGTACAAAAAATAGCTGTGCGCAAATACATAAATAAGCTGATGTGGTCAAAATAATGGTTTCATTACATTCAGAAACAGTGTCTCGGCATTGAATGACTAAGATATATAGACACAGAATAGCTTCTGAGTGCCAGCTGACAAACTTCACGTAATTCGCACTCTATAACAGAGGTGGCAGCACAGTTTAAAAGAACACTGATTACTGCTGAACTTCAGTGACTATAGTTCCCACTGTACTACTGTTAAAACACGCAACAACGATATTAGCGCTTAGTCCATTCACTTTCAGGAGTCAACGAACAGACACTTCATATGTCCTAGGTGTGTCACCCTGTGCGAGTGTGAATAAATAATTTTTCAAAATGCATGGTACCATCAGAACACTTCAGAAGACATTTTCGCTACTAATTGATTAAATTAAACTACATTAAAATTCGATGTGAATGGGGTTTCTGTATAGAGTACTTGTGATGCCTCACCACTGTCATAGTATTTAACTGTAACTCAACTCGCGCATGAACAATAGGTGCTTGGTTTCAGTACAGTCCTCTCGGTGAATATTTCAATCATCCAACAAATAACGTAGTCCCACTCTGTACACCATTGTCTAGAAAGATCTGCCTCACCACCAATAATACAAAGATTAACACAGGGAACGCCCAAACAGTAACTCATCAGCAGAAACTCGTAGAGCTAAGCAAATCAATTATAGTGGACCAGTAACCACTCTGATCTGTAAGTACACAAACTCTATTACAAGTTTCACCGCTCCGCAGCGACTATCGGTCCCACGGCTAACTATTACTATCAAGAAGCCACCTCCATTGAGAACGCATCAGTGTGAACTTGACTGTCCAACACGTCTCCACTATAACTGACCTTAGGACCAATGTGAAACTGTTTTGGGACCACCTATGCAAACGAACCTATAGCGCTGTCATTGATTTTAACAGTTAAATACTTACTTCAGGTAGTCGTATCTTTTTCCCGTGCTCCGCTTCCACTGCTGTAGTACCTTTGCCAGTCAAACTGTTACAGCTGTTGGTCAACGATTTTACTGTTGATGCACGTCATTCCTTGTGCTTTGGCATCCTGCAACATATTTAAACAATCACATTTAAGCAATTATTTAACATAACAGATGAATAATACTCAAAACACGTCCTGCAGTGCTACTGCGCCAGTTATTTAAGACGACGAAACTACTGTGATGACAACTAAAGCGTATCAGATCTTCCTTTGACTTCTCACGGAGTATTTCGTCAACATGCCCACCGCCTACTTCTTATAGTAGCTTGAACTACTAGCCCTTAAACGATGATCTCGAACTCAACTAAATACTTCAAATACTCGCATTTTTTTAATATTTCTCATGGAAGGGGAGCGTTACGCGTGCTTATATTAACACAAATTGAGAAACGACGCATGACTCATAAGAAAACCACCAAATATAATATTAAAATACTGATCATGTACAGCGGGGAAGTTTCAGCGATATTGGTATTTGAAGTACGGATGTGTGAAAAGGTGAAAGTGCCTCATATGACATTACCTTTAAGAAATAGCTGCGAGATGTGACCATGTTGCTAAAAGGTTCACTTTTCATTCCGATCATACCAGTTCAATTACCAGAGGGAGTTACTGAACACTCAGGGATAGGCCGTACTGCGAACGAAGAGCTCCGTTACATAACGTTAATACACACCACATGCATATCTAATATTGAACTGTTTTTGGAGAACTATAAGAAAAAATTCTCATATTAACAGAATGTTTACTGAGAAATGTCACAAAAGTCATTCAGAAGGTGAGCACAGGCTTATAAGAATTATTGAAGGAAACATAATCTTCAATAAAATGTTCTTGGTTTTCAAGCCCCGTCGTTCCCAATAAACCGAGAGGATTTTATTGAATAATACCACTGCGAAATACTGGGAAGACGAAATTAATGATGTGATTGCTGTAGTAAAACGGGGCTACGTCTGAGCGCAACTGAACAAATGCAATTTGTATAATGAAACAGGCCTTTCGCCACAGTTTGCTACGAAACATCTTGATAGACTTCAAATAAGTACATAATTACATTTACGTACATTATTTTATTTTTAATCATTCTCCCAATGGACTTTTGGTTGTAAACGATTCTGCCACTGGAACTTACTGGATTACTGTATAATTCATCGCTTACAGTATGTGGTATTGATTTATTGCGAGTGTCTTTGCTTTTGTTTTGGGGAAATTGGTCTTCACCTTCAAGCACTATAGTCACTTGTGAACGCGGTACACCAACTGATTACAGATCTCACTGCATGTCCATCCTTGTAATAGATGAGTACAGGGGCTTCCGATGCTGAATAAAAAATTAAAACACCTGCAGCCGTATCTTTTGCCTTTAATTTATTTCCCTACCTGTTTCGGTCTTCCATTACACGGTCTTCAGACACACTGAGCAACGTAAACTGGGCGGAGCCTAATCTCGTGTGCAAACATAAGAGGAGTCGATATTATATATCCAGTGACTTCAGGTCCCTAGTTTACACCACACTATCCCTTCCTCGATCCATGAACGAAGGAATAGTGTCGTGTAAATCGAGGATCCCATTATGTATTTACATGAGATTGGATTTCTTCCAAATTACATTGGTCGAGGGTGTGAAGATTATGTAATGGACGACCGAAACTGGTTGCTTCGATAAATTAAATTCACAAGAAATGACTGCAGGTGTTTTAATTTTGATTACAAACTTTTCCACCAATTTTGTATTTTCCAGATCAGCCAACAACTGAATATATTGATATGACGTTTGTTTAGCACTATGTTCACGTAATTAAACGAAATTAGCGAACGCATTACGTATCTTAAGCGCTAATTTTCTTCTCTCCTTTCCCACCCCACAATATGACCACAGTTAGAGGTCTCTGCTCCCCTACACAGTTGGATAAAACTGACTCGTCAATCACTGGGACTTCTCAACTTGTCACCATTCAGACACGGTGACAGATGAGCCGATATTACGAATGACAAACGACCACCCGAACGCAGCTAGTGATGCACACTTTCAGTACCAGCTGTTTGCCTCGCCGTCAGTAAACGAAATGGTCGTGTTGAAACATCGTTAATGCGATCCATTGCAAGGCTTTCACGTAAACAGAACTATCAATAGAGAAAGCGCGATATAGGCGTAAAGATAAAACATGTATTTCAAATAAATGTGAATCGGTTGCTATAATAGTAAAATTCTTAAACTTAACAAAAACAGTTTGCCTTTAATGTCAAATTTCAGTGCAAGCGGGCTACATTCATCTACCCTCACTCAAGAAATTTGCGTAGATTAGATGCAACATTTTTCTCAGCATAGTCTCTAAACACAGTGGAGTCTGTCCGTTTTTCTTCAACTTCTCTCCCTTACTAGAGTGAGCTCTTTGGGAACAACTGACCGCTGCCCTAGAGCGACAATGCGATTCATCGTGAATAAGCAATTTAAAGCATAGGCCACGCTGTATGTGTCAAAAAACGCGCATTAAAGATTCTGCCATATTAAATGGAAAGGCACTGCATTGTATCACGTCTGCCTGAAACTACTAAATGAAACTGCCGGCCGAAGTGGCCGCGCGGTTCTGGCGCTGCAGTCTGGAACCGCGAGACCGCTACGGTCGCAGGTTCGAATCCTGCCTCGGGCATGGATGTGTGTGATGTCCTTAGGTTAGTTAGGTTTAACTAGTTCTAAGTTCTAGGGGACTAATGACCTCAGCAGTTGAGTCCCATAGTGCTCAGAGCCATTTGAACCACTAAATGAAACTAGTTACCGGCTCAAATACCTGTCTGTATTATCACGCTAACAAATATTTGATCACAGTATATTCATTGTAATCGTTGACATATCAAATTCTCTCACTAAAAGCCATCGCCAATACAGATTTTGCCGCCTATTGTCGACAGTACAACAACTTTGGAAAGATAATAAACAGTTTGAAAGTTCAGACGATATTTATCACATCAGAATAACCGCTCAATACTACACGGCTCACCATTATTTATTAATATTCTGAAACAGCGGAATTCAGATTTCATGATCGGTTACGTGGAATTTTTATCCCATCGGGAGAAGTCGCAGCTTTCTCTAAAATATCAGATCTTTCCGAAAAGTCACTGTCAAAGGATCTCATTAGTTGACAAAATACTCAGCTGCTCATCAGAATCAGATTAAAATATTACAAAACTATCGGAGCACCGAGCAATCTGCCATGATGCTACTGGAGCTGAATCACAACACGTCGAGACAGGGGTGCGCAAATCTCTTCAGTTTCGAGAACGCGCTAGCATTCTCCTCCTTATTGACTGTAACACGTTGCAGGTAATTAGCTTAATAGCCTTTCTCCTTAACTTAGTTATATTCCAAAATCTACTTCTTCCGAAGGTCTAATAACCTGGTAACAACTCAATCTTTACTTGTCGTAGGGACAAAAGTAAATATTTTCTTTGTAGCACACGTAAAATGGCTACTTTGCAATAAGCATTTCTTGATATATACGATTTACTGTACGATTATAGAATGTGATTCAAACACTCAATTATCATCAATTATTAACAAATTCCAAGATTAAAACTTCACATAATCTTACTTTCACCCCCTAACTCACTCTCACGGTATAACAAGTGATGATAATAATCTGAATTGACTGAAAATAGTATCGGTAATTATTTTTTGAAAATACCAGTTCTTTGACTTTTTAACAGCCAAGAGTTCATATTCTCTTCTGCCGCATTTGCAAAAGATTTAATTTATGTTTCAGGATTTGCTACTAATGAAAAGTTATAGAAATTTAGGGTTTAGGTAATTTTTACTATTTGAGAAATTATTTCATGGATAGAACAGAAATTCGCCAAGCTTTTAGCTATTTTTAATATGAATGCTTTCTTAAAATTTTCTGGTGAGTACGATATTGACTTAATTAGTTCACAGGTTGGCGTGTGACATTTTTCGATCTGCAAGGTGTACACGTGCGAGACTTCACCTGCTGTATCCGAACACAGGGAGGAGACATGACAGCATATCAGCGTAGGACCCTACTCTTTAGTGCACTAGGCCATTGAGGTGAACAAAGGAGAATCTTGCCTCCATAATTGGCAAGGCATGTCGATATGCTACACTCTGAACTTGAGAACTTCTGAAGACTTTCACATGACACCTGCCAGTATTTGTTGCAGCACATACGCTCTTTCGTTGAGTGTCACCACTTTCAGCTCTTCTACCCTGCAAAGAGTTTGACATTAGGCTTTCCATTTGAGGTAATTTGATAGACCTCCTCTGACCGCCACGTCGATCCTATAACATTAAAAAGGAGTAGGAGGAACAGGTATAAGTACAGGTATAAGTACAGATTATTTGTATGTGGTGCCTGAATATGTACACACATCAGTGTGTTGGTTGTCTTTCTCTGGATCGAACAATCATGCCACAAACACAACACAAAACAATATTTACCATCTGATGTTTTCTCCATAGTCGTACTGCACCCATTGTTGTACTACACCTGTCAATATAGGCTGATCGTTTTGCGTCCACGTGACCCCACTTCAACACTTGATCTGATGCCCAGGGGACTTAAGCATGATTTGCTCGCTCTCGCCGTATGTGCTTGAAGGTACTAACCTACTAAAAGATATACGATGTATAATGGTTATAATTATTAATTTGTAAATGACTTAAATACTGATTTAATTTTGTTCCAATTATAAGGTTTTCCTGAAGCGATCGTCAATAATTCACAGATGATGGATAGTACAGGTCAAAGCAGCTAAAAACTCCAATAACCATGGGTCCACAAATCAACAGTTGTCGACATACATTTTCTGTTGCGGTTCATCAGTTTCTAGGAACACATGTCATCTCTAAACTTTAAATTAGGTGTTCAAAATGTTGTACATGCGTCTGAATGCGTGAATGCAACGTTTAACTCGTCCCTGAAATGAGCTGCGAATCCTCTCACGCCGTTCTAGGGAATTCTGTAAATACTGGAAGGGTTCCTCGATCAGCAAGCGTAATTTCTCAAGAGAGACGACGTCGGTAGCATAGACCAGGCTTTGGGTATGACTCCACACAAAAATATCCATGAGACTTAAATCCGGAGACTCTGCAGGTCATGGCACAGGCCCTCCTCTACCTATTCAATGTTGACAATACGTCCGAGTTAGAAGCCGGCGCACTCGTAAATGAGAATGTGCTGTGCACCATTATGCATGAATGACATGGTCAGGTGTTTGTTCAGTGGGGCATCATCATACACATTTGGAATTTCAGACCGAAGAACCGGTAAGCGCTGCCATCCGGTTGCTCTCTGTGGTAGGAGGTGTGATCCAATCATGTGGGCTGCTAGGAATCTTGCCTAGCGTTCAACGAATAACACTGCTGATGTCGTGATGTATGTGTTGTTAGGATTGATATCCGCCCATATGTAACAGCTATGGGTAAATCCAGCCTCATCCATGAACAGAATGCTGTTTAAAATGGGGGACTCATTGTACACTGTTGTTGCACCCATTGGCAGAAATTCTCTCTAGGCGGGAAGTGTGCGTTGTTGAGGGCTTGCACTCCCTGGAGATGATATGGATAGAGTACCTGCTGATGTAAGACCCGCCACACACGCTATGGCTGAGGACACGCTCCTGGGTAGCACTCCTTCTTGTTGAAGTACTTGGAAGACCGCTTACAATGAGCAACATCGTTTCCTCATCATCAGGTGTTATGAATCTGGGTCGCCTTCTCCTACATAGCGTGCAACAGTCCCAGTTTCTCTAAGGCGCTGATGTAGCTGGCCAAATGTACGCCTGCGGAGAGCAAAAGCTTCATCCAATCGTGCAGCCTCAAGGGCACTGCCATTTGCTTCGCCATTCGTGAAGTGCATGTCAGCGTACTCTTCATTGGTGTAACCTCAGTTCATGGTGCCGTCACGGTTGTAACTGATTGTCAGGCCGGCACGGCCTAGTGCATGGAGGGGGGAAGGAGAGTAGCCGTGCGTGTGTGAAAAACAGATAGTCGATCCCAAACCTTGAGATTCCATCGTAAATACCGCGGTGTCCGGGGGCGTTTACAGTTGATTCTCAACTCGAATTAATGCGATACCTCGGTAATGCAGGGTGATCTGCAGCGGATAGGCACTTGGTACAGGGAGTGGCAACTGACCCTTAACATAGACAAATGTAATGTATTGCGAATACATAGAAAGAAGGATCGTTTATTGTAAGATTATATGATAGCGGAACAATCACTGGTAGCAGTTACTTCTGTAAAATATCTGGGAGTATGCGTACGGAACGATTTGAAGTGGAATGGTCATATAAAATGAATTGTTGGTAAGGAGGGTGCCCGGTTGAGATTCATTGGGAGAGTCCTTAGAAAATGTAGTCCATCAACAAAGGAGGTGGCTTACAAAACACTCATTCGACCTATACTTGAGTATTGCTCATCAGTGTGGGAACCGTACCATTTCGGGTTGACAGAGGAGATAGAGAAGATCCAAAGAAGAGCGGTGCGTTTCGTCACAGGGTTATTTGGTAAGCGTGATAGCGTTACGGAGATGTTTAGCAAACTCAAGTGGCAGACTCTGCAAGAGAGGCGCTCTGCATCGCGGTGTAGCTTGCTGTCCAGGTTTCGAGAGGGTGCGTTTCTGGATGAGGTATCGAATATATTGCTTCCCCCTACTTATACCTCCCGAGGAGATTATGAATGTAAAATCAGAGAGATTTGAGCGCGCACGGAGGCTTTCCGGCTGTCGTTCTTCCAGCAAACCATTCGCGACTGGAACACGAAATGGAGGTAATGACATTGGCACGTAAAGTGCCCTTCGCCACACACCGTTGTGTGGCTTGAGGAGTATTGATGTAGATGCAGGTGTAGAACAGTTGATTTACGAACCCATGTTTATTGGAAATTTTTGGCCATATTTCGCCCACACTTTCCATGAGCGAATTATTGACAGTCACTTTTTAACCATCACACATTCTCTTTGGCCAGAGGTTGAAAATACAGCTACAGTCGTAAAGTTCTTTTATTATCACACGACGGGTTTCGGCCTTTCATATGCCCATCTTCAGGTGTCGTAACTTGGTGCTGTGACCCCCGAGCGCCACGGTGGACGTGTACAAGGCGGGGCTACCCAGAGGCTTAAACATACCCGTAAGTTGACAGTATACCATATAATTACTCATAAAGCAGCCTTGTCCATTCCTCCATTTTAAATCTGTAAAGTAGGAACATATGGCAAGGGCCATGCAGCAATAGTAACACCGGTTCCCGTCACTACAGCGGAGTTAAGCGTTGTCGGGCTTGGTTAACATTTGGATGGGTGACCGTCGGGTCTGCTGAGTAGTGTTGTCAAGCGGGGTGCACTCAGCCCTTGTGGGGAAAATTGATGAGCTACTTGACAGAGAAGTAGAGGCTCCTGTCGCGAAAACTGACTACCGCCTGACGAGCGGTGTGCTGACCTCACTCCGCTCCATATCCACATCCAGTGACGTCTGTAGGCTGAGGATGACACAATGGTGGGCCAGTACCGTTGGGTATGCCGATACCTGTTCGGGCGGAGTTCAGTTCAAAGTAGGAAAATATCTTCTAACGTAACGCTGTGGCAAATTATAGCGATAGCACCTTTGGAGGTTCCTAGCTTCAAGTGCGATGCATTATCGTCGAGTAAAGTTGATACTTGTAAATTTAAACTTTACTGTGATTGTGTAATTTCGCTCAACTGTTCATCATCATAAAAGAGCCACACAGAGCAAGTTTTCTTTCGGAAGGCGCCTGTATTCGATAAATTCACCAAAGCATAAAATCGTGAATATCAGTTATGTGTTTAGAAATAGTCTTTGTTGGACACAGTCATCATCGGACACCTTTCAACGAATCGCTGTTTCGTATGAACAGACTTGAATCGATTTGCAGACCGCGTTCTAACGAGCGACGAAATGGATCCGTTTTTGGAGCGACGAGAACATGCACGAAACGCTCTCGTTCATGGAAATGCAATGTAGGGAGACGTAACCATAAGACTGTCTCTCTCAGAAATTGATTGAATGTAAATACGTGATACTTCACATTCTAGTACCCGGTGGCCATTAACAAAGAGTCCTGGATTACTCACGGACAGCAACGAAATCGTTTCGCCAGCATTTAAAACTACTCATTTGCAGAAAGAGAGTTGTTTTTTGCTCGAAGCTGCAGAAACAGCCTAAGGATTGATGGCGTTTGCCAATGAGGAAAGCTGACAGCCTAAACGTTCTCTCGAACAGCTGCTATAAATACATCGTCATTCAAGAAGACTGGCTGTAACTAATAGGGGAAAAATTAGCGAACCAATTTTACGTTGTACGTTCTTCGGCTTTAAAGACTTATTTTACACAGCATTAAAGCACTTGCAAGGGAACACCTGAAAGGTATCGAATGCAAGACGGCGGAAAGTAAGGGTTCCTTTGTTATAAGGATTTCGCCCGGGGCTCATTTATTCCGATTTCAGAGGAAATTCACTGGCGAGGTGGAACGAATATTTAAGTTTCATCTGACTAGTGACGTGCAAAAAGGTACCACTGAAGAGCGGATGATACTTCTAGCAGACAGATTCGTGTACAAAGGACCGTGAACGATATGCAGTTACATTATTTGACTTAATACAAGGCATGGATGTGTGTGATGTCCTTAGGTTAGTTAGGTTTAAGTGGCTCTAAGTTCTAAGGGACTGATGACCTCAGATGTTAAGTCCCATAGTGCTCATAGCCATTTGATCTTAATATAAAATATCCATAGAAAGCCTTTGTCGTAGCTGGGAAGAATGAAAATGTGCCATACAGATAAAATCGATATAGAAAGGATGAAGATTACTGTACAACAGTAGGAAATTAGTCATGAGTGAGAATTTCAGTTTCTAAAAAAGGGTGAATAAGTAGTGACTGAGATAAAAGCAGAGAAACTAATGTATTCCTTAAAACAGTACGACGAGTTGTACTGCCTGAAAAAAATCCTAATTACACACAGGACATGGTCGGATGTCAACGTAACTTCGCACGCATACAAACTGTAGGCCTATATGTAAATGATTGGGTTTCCGGTTCTCCGTGGCAGGCAGAACGGACAAATTTGTTGCTTAGTATTATCTGTGCTTAGTACTGTTACCCGGTGTGGTAGGGTCCTGAATAGCATCAGATGGTAACGGGTCACTGAGGGGGACACAGACTGTATTATCTAGTACTGTCAGAGTTGAAAGGAGTCTCATTGCCGGTCTCCATACGGCCTGCTAGTAGATTCGTACCATATCCAGATTTTTGGGGTATTTGGATGTGGCATGAGCCGAGTGTTGGACAGCATGCGAACCTGACTGCAGGTGTCCAGAGATGTATTACCACTGATGACTATAGTCGACGAGAGGCCGAACGGGAGGCACATTGGTGTCACTCCTCGGTTAATGGTGTGGGTGTGTCATCGATAAAGATTTCGGACGGAGAGATATTTGATGGCACAATGCTACGTCACAGCTTCCTGCGTCATCTTAAGTCATGCGACAGTATTGTGGTATCATTTTTCAACAGGACAGTACTCGTCTATAAATGAAACCTGCCTACGTGAACTGTCCTAGTGATAATGAGGTACTCCCATGGTCAGGAAACTTCCCAGATCCGTCCCTGACAGAACACGTAAAGGACCAGCTCGGACGCCAATTCCTTGCTAGTACGAGTATCAGGATATCAAATCCATTTACAACAGTTGTGGGACTACTTGAATCGAGAGCAGTTACAACGACTTTAGACACCTCTCCCGACAAAATCAGAGCACTGGTCTAAATCAGAGGGGGATGCAACGTCATACTGATAAGCAGGCTCATACAACCAAGTTCTTTGTCAGTTTGAATCGATTTTTTAATCGCTGAATCAACACCATAATTATTTTTTTGAGGCATCAGTTAACCTACGTCCTAAGTTATTTGTAGCATATATCCCAATCTCTGTCTTCCTCTACAGCTTTTGCCCTCCAGAGCTCCCTCTAGTACCATGAATGTTATTCCCTGATGTCCCAGAGTTGTGTCAGTGTTTTTCATATATTCTCTTCCTCGCCGATTCTGCGGCCACCTCCTCATTCCTCACCTCATCAGTCCACTTAATTTTCAACATTCTTTTGTAGCGTCACATCTCAAACGCTTAGAGTCCCTCCTTTTCCGTTACAACTCATGATGAAAAGTTCATCTGTCATTAATTTTGCACAGTTCGCTACTAGTTTCGGTCTACGACCATTATAAAGCTTAGTCTAATCGAATAATTCAAACCGTTAGAGATTCCGCAGTTTGCAGGAAAATATGAAGTTAAATAGTATTTCACTCACTGGCATAATAGGCGGGAAAGTTATACCATAATTAGAAAAAAGTAATTTGTTCTAAGCCCACCATAGTCCGTAACAAATTTCTCACAATAATAACTGTGTACGATAATTTTCGTCAGGAACGAAGTCCACATCTACAGCTAGTAACACACGAACAGATGTAACTGGGCGAAACAGTCAAGGATACAGTAAAAGACAATGCCATTTCAGAGACAAAACGATAGTAAATGCAAGCAATTCCAGTATCAGTTTACTAGGAAGTACTTTATAATCTTGGGTTCAAAGTAAACACTGTGCATTAGTGAGCTAGACCGCGAAATTCCATATTTGCAACCGTAATATATCAAGAAACGCCATACCTGCGACCTTTGCAATCTAAAATACGGTACATCGAAACTGCCGAAAATATATCAGTTTAAACCACAGAAAACAATTTAATGACATAAAGACACCAGATAAAGCCAAAATGGGTAAATATTGTATATTACAAAGCATCGTAATTGCCGAAAAGTAATTCCGGTAGGACATATTCCTGGGCTAGGATGTTGTAAACAGAGACAAACCACCCAATAGCGTATACTAGCAAGTAATCATCAGCTCAAAAAATAGCGCATTGAGAAAAAAGAAGCCAGTCTCACACAGTATCCTATACCAAAACATAACAGAAAAATGCATTTCTCTTGAACAGAGATTGAAACCTTATTACTTTATTACGCTTTTAAGTCCACAAATCCAATGGAAAATGTTGGGGGTTGGACTGTTTGAAGGGGGGGGGGGGTGAATTTTCTAAACAGCCGACGGGGATGAACAGTCGAGTAAATCTACAGCTTAAATGTTGACGAAAATTATACCGACCCTCAACAGGTGTGAATAGAGGTGGATAGGCAATTTTTTTTATCGATATTACAGACAACCTCTAGGATCTGCCGGCTAAGACGTAACCAAATAAAACAATACAAGGCATGGGAACCCAGGGGGGTGTGCTCGGTCGGGAATGGATTTGAGAGCTCATGCCCAACCAAGAGGAAAACTGCATGTCAAGTAGAAAACAAAATCACACAGCCTAGTAGTGAATTGTGTAAAATATATGGCAGCTGAAGGTTTCACCATGAATTTTAACAATTATTTGGCGGCTGAATATCGGCACCTGGAAACATACATAAATCTTCTTTTCCGGTTTTCACAAGGTCCATGTCACACTGACATACAATGCTGCGTGCCAAAGGTACATTTTCAGATACTTCTTCATCAAATTAGGGCCTACATTTGATACCAGTAGACTTCCCTTAGCCAAAAATGACCTTCTTGCCAGTGCAAGTCGTCTCTGTATATCCTGCTTGCTCCATTCGTCATGGGTTATTTTGCTGCCTATTTAGCAGATTCCTTCACTTCATCTACGTCTTGATCACCAGTTATGATGTTAAGTTTGTCGCTTTTCTCATTTCTGCCACTTCTTCATATTTTCATCTTTCTTCGACTTACGCTTGATCCAAAATCTGTACTCAATTCAACAGATCCTCTAATTCTTCTTCACTTTCACTGAGGACAGCAATGTTATGAGCGATTCTCAACATTGATATCTTTCCAACCCCGAATTTTAATCCCACTCTTGAACCTTTCTTTTTCCACCATTGCTTCTTCAACGCATAGTTTGAACAACAGGGACGAAGAACTACATCCCTGTCTTACACCCATTTTAATTCGCGCTCTTCGTTCTTACTCTTCACTCTTTTTATTACCTCTTCGTTCTTGTACATAGTGTATATTACCCGTCTTTCCCAATTGCCGAGCCCTATTTTCCAATGGATTTCATACATCCTCAACCATTTTACATTATCTAACGTTTTCTTCAGGTCGAAAAATTCTATGAAAGTGTCTCGATTTTTTCGCACTCTTGTTTCCATCATCTGACACAACGTCAGAAAACCGTCTCTCGTGCCTTTGTCTTTCCTAAAGCCAGTCGTTTTCTAACAGATCCTCAGTTTACTTTTCCATTCTTCTGCGTATTGCCCCTGTCAGACTCTTGGATGCAAGACGATTGTGCTGTAATCCTCTCACTTGTCTATTCTTGAAAACTTTGGAGTTCTATGGATGACGTTTTTCGGAAAGTCTGATGGTTAATCAGTCGTTTTGTTGCCCCTTACCCCAGTAATCTTAGAAGTTAAGATGGAATCTTATGAAAAACTTCAGTCTTATTTGATTTAAAGTCTTCTAAAGCTCTTCTAAATTCCGATTCTACTAACGGATGTCTTACCTCTTCCGCCTCACAGAGGCCCTTGGTGTACTTTTCCCATCTATCCGTTTTCCCCTCTGAATTCAGCAGTGCGATACCCATTGAATTCTCAATGTTAACACCCTTGCTTTTAATTTCACCGAAGGTTGCTTTCACTTTTCTACGTGCTAAGTCAGTTCTTCCGACTATCATTTCTTTTTCGATTTCTTGGCATTTTTCATGCAGTTATTTCGCCTCACTTCCTATTTATTTCATTTCTAAGTAACTTGAGCTTCTGTCTTCCTTTCCTTTTCAACTTCTGTGATTGCCCTTTTTAGACATGTCCACTCCTCTTCAACGGAACTGTCGACTCAGCAATTGATTATCGCAATATATGTATCCTGAGATATCTTCAAACGTATCTCTTCATTCCTTAGTACGTCCATATCCCACTTTTTTGCGCATACATTCTTCAGTTTGTTTTTCATCATTACTTAATAGTGATCTGAATATATATCTACCCCTTACAGTCCAATATCTTATTTCGGAATTTCTGCCTGACCATTATATAATCTAGCTTAAATATTCCTCCCTCTCTCATCCATTTCCAAGTATATCTGCTCTTCTTATCAGTCCGCAGCTCGTGGTCTCGCGGTCGCGTTCTCGCTATCCGAGCACGGGGTCCCGCGTTCGATTCCCGGCGGCGTCAGGGATTTTCACCTGCCTCGAGATGACTGGGTGTTTGTGTTGTCCTCATCATTTCATCATCATTCATGAAAATGGCGGGATTGAACTGAGCAAACGTTGGGAATTTGAATGGGCACTGATAACCGCGCAGTTGAGCGCCCCACAAATCAAACATCATCATCATCCTCTTTCGATCCTTGATCAAAGTATTGCTATTAAAAGCTGAAATTAATTGCAGAACTCAATTAGCCTTTCTACTTTCTGATTCTTACAACAAAGCTCATCTTCTCCGGTAACGCTTTCTTCTGCTCCTTCTCATTCAACCGCGTTCTAATCTCCCATGACTATTAGATTTACATCTCCCATTTTCGTTCTGAATTACCCATTCAGTATCCTCGTATTCTTTCTCTGTCTCTTCATTTCTGCATGCCACGTAGCCATGTGTATCTTTGTCGTCGGTGGTGGTTTGTTGTCGATTCTGATGAGACCAATTCTATCATCGAACTGTTCACTGTAAATCACGCTATGTCCTACCTTATATTCATAACGAACACTACTCTTGTTCGAGTGATGTTGCTCTATATTAGTATGGCCAGAATTCCCTATCTTCTTTCCATTAACATTGTGTAACCTCTCAGTCCGTGAAGTTTCATGTTTTGTCCTCTTCTTCTGCGTGCTTCACTTTTCTTTTTGTCAAGATTTTTATAATAGAGTGGTAATAGAACGAAGAATACATTTAGTATTTTTAAAACGATATACCCAAAATGTCTGTTTAAAATTAACTTCTGACTCTGGATTTATGGTATTGCAACGTTATTACCGATGCCCCGAAAATCATATTGGTCCACATTGGAATGCTGTTGTAGTTCGTTTATACGATATTACCAATCCACATTGCTAAAGAAAATGCGGTGTACTACTGTAAACGCGTATTAGTAACGTGTGTGAAACTTCGCGACGTTGACACATCATGCGAAAAATTACTTCTGGAAAAGTGCGTTTTACTGTACTTCAGTCGTCTGGAAGATTCCCACACTGGAATCTAGTTACCAATGTCAGATTTATTATGACACAGTTTCTCCTTTAACTCTGAAAACAATTTTTCCATTCCATATTACACTTATCCTTAGTTCATCTGTTTTAACAGCACGAAATTTTTGTAAACATTGCGTCCTTGTATGTGTTACTAGGAAGAGAATCAAGTATATTATAAAAGTGATAGGGCTATTCAGAAGAGAAACATTTCTTGGAAGTATTACCAAGACACAAAGTTTACATTACGATCACATGATGGCACTAGAGGAAAATCAGCAAATCCGGACGACGAAGGGGAAAGGATTCGGCCGCGATCTTACCGAAGGAACAATTCCATTACTAACCTTAAGTGGTTTCTTACATTTACTGGACTGGTATTTGACCCTATCCCCTCAACAGTAGCAAAAGGAGTCGTAGTACTTAAGTGTAATGTTTACGTATCGTAAATAAAATTTCGAATGCTAAGAAGTGTAATTCAAATTTACACCTTCACTTCGTGTAAAATGTGACGTGTTATTTATTAAAAGATCTATCTGTGCCATTCATTCAGTAAGAAGCACGAGAAGAAACGATCAGAGCCCTTTTACTTTATAAGACATAGGAACAGCTCACAAGGGTGTTGCTAGATACGTTACCGCTCATTGCGTTGTGTACTAAAATTCTACGAGAGGAATCCGTGGAGAGAATAACTACCATTTGCGACAGACTGCACAGCGATTTTACTGTATGCAACGTCCGTTTCGCATTACAGCGGTTAGGGCAAAATATCGGAGAATAGGGCATAGCCAAGGCTCTGACGCAATAATTTTCGTCTCACCCAATTTGCTAGTGGAACATGAAGGACATATCTAGCAATTATACAAAGTACTCCTTTCCATATAGTGTACAATTGCTCGAACGTACATATTTAGGTCCAAAATATATGCTTTTGCACACATTGTGTCGATTTTTGCTATGAATATGTGGTATCTATCTAAAGACACAGTGATGAAACAATTCTCTCCAGAGATAGCCAGTTTCCATATAAACTGCTTAAACAAACAACTGGCATGGTGCTACCCGATTCCTCAAAAAAAAAAAAAAAAAAAATGGTTCAAATGGTTCTGAGCACTATGGGACTTAACTGCTGAGGTCATCAGTCCCCTAGAACTTAGAACTACTTAAACCTAACTAACCTAAGGACATCACACACATCCATGCCCGAGGCAGGATTCGTACCTGCGACCGTAGCGGTCGCGCGGATCCAGAATGTAGCGCCTAGAACCGCTCGGCCACACCGGCCGGCTCCGATTCCTCGTAATACGTTTTAATCTAGCTCTGTATTCTCACCCAGTAAAAGAAACAGATCGCAATTACAGTACGTCGCTGTTTTACTTCAAGAGAATTGTCATGTTAACTGAGTCTGGCAGCGGAGAGCTACGCATTTGTAGACCGCCGGATGATACGTTGCAATGCACAATGGTCATGTGACAAGTACCTAATGTCTTCTAGGAAAACATGCAAGGTGAACACAAGAAATTAATTTATTTCCAGAAGTCAATGAGAATGTTTGTTTTCGCAGTCGTCAGACTTTTTACTGGTTTCTTGATACTCTGCGCTATTACCCGTCCTATGCCAACTGTATTCTTTCTGTGGGTCACATTAATCCATATTCTGTGATCTTTAGCCTGTTCATTTCATTACTCGAGCACTGTAGTTCGTCCTCACTTCAACAGTAGGTAAGATCGCCATTTATCTTTGGTATCCTCTCCACCCTGAATTTTAATTCACCTTTTGTACCTTTTATTTGTATCCTTTAATGCTTCTACCATTTGTAAACTGATCGGTATAGGAGTACGATGTATTCGCGTTAAGCCTTTTTTAAGAGAGGAACTTCTCCTTCTTTGGTCAGTTGTTATTGTTGTCTCTTACGTTTTGTACTTTTGCAAGTCACAGTAACAACTTGTACCATCTTTTCTGAGAAGCTCAAATATATTGAACCATTTTACGCTATCGAAAGATTTTTATCGGTCAAAACAAAACTATGAAGACGTCTTCTGCCGATAGGCGTCCACATTGTGGCGTTTTCGTGTCACGGGCGTCGGGAAGGAGGACGAAAAATGTGAGACGGTCAGTGTGGCAGAGGCAGAATTAAATAAAGCAGCCAAGGATACTGAGGAAATGGAAGTGCACTGTAGCCCAGAAAGGGTCGGTCCCAAGGGTAAAAAAGTAAATAAATTGGAAACTCTACTGCGTGAGAGGGTACGTTAGCGAAGTCGGCAATGTCTAAAGGGTGGTCAAAGAAGTAGCCCTGCAGGGCTGGATTCACAGCGAAGAACACAAACTTGTGGAAAAAGCCAGTAGAGCCTTTTGATATTTGCTCACTAAGAAACCTAGCTCTCAAGGGGAGTAGCTTGTGACGACGCATTTGAAAGCATACGGTGTCGGACTATCATGTTACATCTCTCTTTTAGCAGACTGGTGATTGAGAAAGGGTGACCTACTTCTTTCAAACGGACTAACTCGTCTTTGTCTGTGTTGCCCATGTTCCTTTTCTAATACTCACAAACGAATTATATTACAATTTTAATGACAAAATTGTGGTACTTAGTAGACCAAACTGATGAAATGCGCTCTGCAGAATCTCACATCAGCAGGCTGAGTCTTGGGTTCACACATAGTTTTTGTAAAAGCTCGGTTAGTAAAAGGTACACTACTGGCCATTAAAATTGCTAGACCAAGAAGAAATGCAGATGATAAACGGGTATTCATTGGACAAATATATTATACTAGAACTGACGTGTGATTACATTTTCACGCAATTTGGGTGCACAGATCCTGAGAAATCAGTACCCAGAACAACCACCTCTGGCCGTAATTACGGCCCTGATACGCTTGGAAATTGAGTCAAACAGAGCTTGGATGGCGTGTACACGTACAGCTGCCCATGCAGCTTCTATACGATACCACAGTTCATCAAGAGTAGTGACTGGCGTATTGTGACGAACCAGTGGCCCGGCTACCATTGACCAGACGTTTTCAGTAGGTGAGAGATCCTGAGAATGTGCTGGCCAGGGAAGCAGAGGAACATTTTCTGTATCCAGAAAGGCCTGTACAAGACGTTCAACATGCGGTCGTGCATTATCCTGCTGAAATGTTGGGTTTCGCAGGGATCGAATGAAGGGTAGAGCCACGGGTCGTAGCACATCTCGTATGTAACTCTACTATTCAAAGTGCAGTCAATGCGAACTAGAGGTCACCGAGACGTGTAACCTATTCCACCACATACCATCACGCCAGGTCATACGCCAGTATGGCGATGACGAATACACGCGTTCACCGCGATGTCGCCAAACACGGATGCGACCATCATAATGCTGTAAACAGAACCTGGATTCATCAGAAAAAATGACGTTAAGCCATTCGTGCACCCATGTTCGTCGTTAAGTTTACCATCGCTGGCGCTCCTGTCTGTGATGCAGCGTCAAGGGTAACCGCAGCCATGGACTCCGAGCTGATAGTCCACGCTGCTTCAAACATCGTCGAACTGTTCGTGCAGATATTTGTTGTCTAGCAAACGTCCCCATCTGGTGACTCAGGGATCGAGACGTGGCTGCGCGACCCGTTACAGCCACGCGGATAACATGCCTGTGATCTCGACTGCTAGTTATACGAGGCCGTTGGGATCCAGCACGGCGTTCCGTATTACCCTCCTGAACCCACAGATTCCATATTCTGCTAACAGTCATTGGACCTCCACCAACGTGAGCAGCAATGTCGAGATACGATAAACAACAATCGCGATAGGCTACAATCCGACCGTTATCTACATCTACATCTACATTGATACTCCGCAAGCCACCCAACGGTGTGTGGCGGAGGGCACTTTACGTGCCACTGTCATTACCTCCCTTTCCTGTTCCAGTCGCGTATGGTTCGCGGGAAGAACGACTGTCTGAAAGCCTCCGTGCGCGCTCTAATCTCTCTAATTTTACATTCGTGATCTCCTCGGGAGGTATAAGTAGGGGGAAGCAATATATTCGATACCTCATCCAGAAACGCACCCTCTCGAAACCTGGCGAGCAAGCTACACCGCGATGAAGAGCGCCTCTCTTGTAGAGTCTGCCACTTGAGTTTATTAAACATCTCCGTAACGCTATCACGGTTACCAAATAACCCGGTGACGAAACGCACCGCTCTTCTTTGGATCTTCTCTATCTCCTCCGTCAACCCGACCTGGTACGGATCCCACACTGATGAGCAATACTCAAATATAGGTCGAACGAGTGTTTTGTAAGCCACCTCCTTTGTTGATGGACTACATTTTCTAAGCACTCTCCCAATGAATCTCAACCTGGTACCCGCCTTACCAACAATTAATTTTATATGATCTTTCCACTTCAAATCGTTCCGTGCGCATACTCCCAGATATTTTACAGAAGTAACTGCTACCAGTGTTTGTTCCGCTATCATATAATCATACAATAAAGGATCCTTCTTTCTATGTATTCGCAATACATTACATTTATCTATGTTAAGGGTCAGTTGCCACTCCCTGCACCAAGTGCCTATCCACTGCAGATCTTCCTGTATTTCGCTACAATTTTCTAATGCAGCAACTTCTCTGTATACTACAGCATCATCCGCGGAAAGCAGCATGGAACTTCCGACACTATCTACTAAGTCATTTATATATATTGTGAAAAGCAATGGTCCCATAACACTCCCCTGTGGCACGCCAGAGCTTACTTTAACGTCTGTAGACGTCTCTCCATTGATAACAACATGCTGTGTTCTGTTTGCTAAAAACTCTTCAATCCAGCCACACAGCTGGTCTGATATTCCGTAGGCTCTTACTTTGTTTATCAGGCGACAATGCGGAACTGCATCGAACGCCTTCCGGAAGTCAAGAAAAATAGCATCTACCTGGGAGCCTGTATCTAATATTTTCTGGGTCTCATGAACAAATAAGGCGAGTTGGGTCTCACACGATCGCTGTTTCCGGAATCCATGTTGATTCCTACATAGTAGATTCTGGGTTTCCAGAAATGACATGATACGCGAGCAAAAAACATGTTCTAAAATTCTACAAGAGATCGGCGTAAGAGATATAGGTCTATAGTTTTGCGCATCTGCTCGACGACCCTTCTTGAAGACTGGGACTATCTGTGCTCTTTTCCAATCATTTGGAACCCTCCGTTCCTCTAGAGACTTGCGGTACACGGCTGTTAGAAGGGGGGCAAGTTCTTTCGCGTACTCTGTGTAGAATCGAATTGGTATCCCGTCAGGTCCAGTGGACTTTCCTCTATTGAGTGATTCCAGTTGCTTTTCTATTCCTTGGACACTTATTTCGATGTCAGCCATTTTTTCGTTTGTGCGAGGATTTACAGAAGGAACTGCAGTGCGGTCTTCCTCTGTGAAACAGCTTTGGGAAAAGGTGTTTAGTATTTCAGCTTTACGCGTGTCATCCTCTGTTTCAATGCCATCATCATCCCGTAGTGTCTGGATATGCTGTTTCGAGCCACTTACTGATTTAACGTAAGACCAGAACTTCCTAGGATTTTCTGTCAAGTCGGTACATAGAATTTTACTTTCGAATTCAATGAACGCTTCACGCATAGCCCTCCTTACGCTAACTTTGACATCGTTTAGCTTCTGTTTGTCTGAGAGGTTTTGGCTGCGTTTAAACTTGGAGTGGAGCTCTCTTTGCTTTCGCAGTAGTTTCCTAACTTTGTTGTTGTACCACGGTGGGTTTTTCCCGTCCCTCACAGTTTTACTCGGCACGTACCTGTCTAAAACGCATTTTACGATTGCCTTGAACTTTTTCCATAAACACTCAACATTGTCAGTGTCGGAACAGAAATTTTCGTTTTGATCTGTTAGGTAGTCTGAAATCTGCCAGCTATTACTCTTGCTAAACAGATAAACCTTCCTCCCTTTTTTTATATTCCTATTAAATTCCATATTCAAGGATGCTGCAACGGCCTTATGATCACTGATTCCCTGTTCTGTACATACAGAGTCGAAAAGTTCGGGTCTGTTTGTTATCAGTAGGTCCAAGATGTTATCTCCACGAGTCGGTTCTCTGTTTAATTGCTCGAGGTAATTTTCGGATAGTGCACTCAATGTCGGAAACGTGATGGTACGCATTTCTCCTCCTTACACGAGGCATCAGAACAACGTTTCACCAGCAACGTCGGTCAACAGCTGTTTGTGTCTGAGAAATCGGTTGGAAACTTTCCTCATGTCAGCACGTTGTAGGTGTCGCCACCGGCGCCAACCTTGTGTGAATGCTCTGAAAAGCTAATCATTTGGATATCACATCATCATCTTCCTTTCGGTTAAATTTCGCGCCTGTAGCACGTCATCTTCGTGGTGTAGCAATTTTAATGGCCAGTAGTGTGGCATTTTGTAATGGTATTCGTATGGGTAAAGCTCAGGAGAAGAGGGTCCTCCGTTGTTCCCCTAACCGTTCATGAATAGTAGCAGTGAAACTGTCGTCAAGAATAGTTCACTATTGTGCAGGGTACCGTTTCGAAGAGTTACGAATTGCAAATGGAGGAGTCGAAACGATAACTGGAGAACACAACACTGTGTGTGCTCTCGGGCCTACAATCGTGTTATTCAATCATGAAGGGACGGAGGAATCAGTTACACTGGGCATAACATATATGAAACAAACGTATCACAGTGACCTCGCTTGCCAAGAGCGAGTAATTTAGATTTTTTAAGTTACCGTTGTGGGATAACTGAATGGGCTCGGGGGAATCGATGTCTCCTTTAGCCCGATCTTATCAGATGCGTCCGTATTCCATGGAACCTTATCAGCATCACAGTGTTATTTCGGATAAAGGTTTTGTGGCTTCCATATTAAATAACGAAGGTAGTCTTTTTACTTGCTTCAACAGTGTTCAATCAGCAGACACACGCACGTGCACAGAGGGAATTTAAATGTTAGTCCATTGATGGAAATGGTACGTTCAGTTCCTGTGCCACTTGTATTATACGATGCTGGTACTACCTTGCTGAACGTTCCAAGCACACAGAACTTAGTGAGAATATTCTATGAAGTATATGCTAAGGGTTGCAACGGCACAAATGCGCAATAAGTTATATGATAGATAAATTTGTGATAATGTAATAGAATCAACGAAACTGGTATCTTTGATGAATTCCACATACCACCAACTCATCGCAGCGCGCTGCGACACCTCAATAGCCACAGCGGAATCCGATGCGTCAGCAGCGGCCACGAGCTGCCCCACGTGCCAGTCGACATCAGCAATAGCGGCCACCGGCTACCCTGCGCCCCACCGACAACATCAGCAGTAGCGGCCACCAGCTGTGCTCCCTGGTGTTGATAAACAACCGCCTGCCTACGCTCGGCCCTGGATTTCAGCCGACGAAGCAGCGACACCACCACACCAGAGGCCGACGGAAGAAGAAGTAAAGCGTGGGGTAAGATGCTAGCTCGAGCCATCATCGTCACACCCG
The DNA here is from genome assembly GCF_023864345.2 of Schistocerca serialis cubense. Classification (NCBI taxonomy): domain Eukaryota; kingdom Metazoa; phylum Arthropoda; class Insecta; order Orthoptera; family Acrididae; genus Schistocerca; species Schistocerca serialis. The sequence continues at coordinate 425,064,831 of NC_064641.1, forward strand.
GAATGGAACATACGGAGAAAGAACTTGGGCCTATGTCCTCCAGGCAAAAGATAGCAGCCATAGACAAAATATTGAGAGAAATAGGAGTAGAGTTAAATGCTAAGCATGCTTCATCTGCCCTCTTAACCGTCATTAGAGACATGGTGTTTCCCTTAGCTTTCCAAATAACTAGCCTTGAAGCTAAATTACCCTGCCTAAACATTGAAAATAGCCGATTAAGACTTGAACTACAGAGTGCATCGAATCCAGTCAAAGACTTACAAATACGAACTTTCTTAGAGAAGGCTGAAAAATCACTGGACGAAAACCGGGAACTCAGTCTAGCGAACCAAGACTTGCAACAACAAATTATAGAATTAACTAATAAAGTCACACAACAAGCTCAAACACGAGCACAGACACTGACATATGCTGCCGCATTAACAATAGGTCCCAAAACCATAGAGGCTCGAAGAACAGAACAGGCTAAACCAAAACAGGCCACAACACTATATATCAAATCGACAACAAATCAAGACGCCAAAGCTGTGCAACAGACAATCGCCAAGAACATAAATCCCAGGAAAGAGAATATACATATCAAGTCAATCAGAGTCACACAGACTGCAGTTATAGTAGAAACGGAAGCACAGGAGGATTGTCGAAAAACAAAAAGACTGAAGATCTGCACACCATTGAAACTTCCTGGCAGATTAAAACTGTGTGCCCGACCGAGACTCGAACTCGGGACCTTTGCCTTTCGCGGGCAAGTGCTCTACCATCTCCTTTTTTTTTTTTTTTTCATTTTGTTCGCTTCTGTTCGTTGCGTCTGCTCGGGGCGGATGCCGTAAGACATCCGTTTTCAGTTCGTTCTTGATCGATTAACTCAGTTTTTTTATTGCAGAGGGTAGCTAAGCCTCTGACCGAACACGCTGAGCTACCGTGCCGGCACCATCTGAGCTACCGAAGCTTCTGCTTCGAGTCTCGGCCGGGCACACAGTTTTAATCTGCCAGGAAGTTTCATATCAGCGCACACTCCGCTGCAGAGAGTAAATATCATTCTGCACACCATTGTCTGTGAAGGACCGCGAAAACGCAAGCCAAAAAAATGGTTCAAATAGCTCTGAGCACTATGGGACTCAACTGCTGAGGTCATTAGTCCCCTAGAACTTAGAACTAGTTAAACCTAACTAACCTAAGGACATCACAAACATCCATGCCTGAGGCAGGATTCGAACCTGCGACCGTAGCGGTCTTGCGGTTCCAGGCTGCAGCGCCTTTAACCGCACGGCCACTTCGGCCGGCAAAACGCAAGCCACTCGTGGCAGTATATCACGTGCCAGATACACTTACCGACGAGGATTTTCTAGACAGCCTCTACGAGCTGAATCTAAGCGGTGACACCACGAAAGAAGACTTTGACAGAGAAGTCCAAAGAAGGTTTAAAACAGGCTCTAAGGTAAGTGGTTTCAGTCACCAGATACTGGAGGTCAATCGACACCTGTACACAGTACTTACACGAAGACAGAGAGTCTACACAGACGTCGAATCACTCTCTGTGAAAGACTATACAGTAGTAAACCAATGTTTTAAGTGTTGTGACTTAGCACACACGACTAATGATACAGAAAGGTTAAGTGTACCAAGTGCGATAACTAAGGACACAAGCGTATAGAGTGCACGTCCGCGGTTTGCGTCTGCATCCCCTGCAAATACAGAGGCCGCGTCTGCAATAAAACAAAAGGAGATGATTGTCAGACCTATAAACAATTTCATGACCGGCTCCTGGACAGTATAGACTATGGCAGCTAAAACCAGCATACGCACAAGGAACACAAACGCACAAAGCCAACCACCCAAAACACATAAATACAAATCACCATCATCATTACAGAGAAGCTAACCAAAGAGCAATTTCCTGGAGAAGACAAATGAATGATCTGCCGGAGAAGTACGACGATAATGAACCCATACCGCCCCTAATACACTCAACGACATTACAGGATATCTGCATCAATACGATAGAATATATAATGACATGACAATCGGTGGCTCCATCCACTACGAGGTGGCAAAGCAAATTAAAAGACAATTACAACACTGGATAAACTTCCAAACAAAATTATCGCCGAGGACAGATGAGTAGGAATATGAACTTACATACATTTTGCACAAGTAAATGTTCAAACAAAACCGACATATTCCTTCACAATTTCTCCCAAGCGATGTACATTACATCACACATACGCAAGATGAACACAAACCAAAATCATCATAACATGGAAAACCCTACGACACACGTAAATGTGAACAATAAATCAAACCAGTCAGATTTGCCTCGGGGGGCACTCTTCACCCCTGGCCAAAGGAGCAAGGAACATACAGATACGTAGAATCTGAATCAATACACATCGAAACAATCAGGCCGCAAACCATTACAAAACTCAGAACTACGGGACCCAGACTTATAAAAGTAGACAAATTAGGTGAGGACAAAAGTGAGGGAGACACATGTGACATTTGCAACGATGTCAATGTGCATCTAGAAACAACCTTCACTCCAAACATCAACAAAGACAACATACCACATACAGTCAGTCCCACACAAACCATCACCAGCGCCGACACCACACCAGCGAGCACCACCAACATCAGTGAAAAACGTGTAAAGGCAGGAAGAAGAAGCGTCTGACAAAACGAAAAGTAACCGTTTGACATCCCAAAGAGATCTTTAAATGTCTCCCAATGAGCATCTAACATCAAGCCTCAGAAACCGCAACATAAACCATCATCAACAGCAAGCCAGCTAAACTTAACTACGATATTTTAGAATTTAACTTACTTTTAAGTAGGCTAGAGAAAAAAAAAAGATACTGCAGACAGCAGAGCGGATGCTACTTAGATTGTATCATGCAAAGGGAGATTCTCTCTGGTTTCCAGTATCTGAGCAGACAGACAGAATTATCCTAAGGACAGAAATTATTCGTACGTCAGCAGAGCCGCTGCTCGACCTCACGCTCCAGGTCTGCCTGCGCAGGTCAGAATCATTCGACTGGGACAAAATACATACAGATCACGTAAGAGCACACCGACGAACTTATTTCGATTACCCACAGACAGGCAGTATTTTTTTCTGCAGGCGTAAGGCACCCAGATCACATAGACAAAAAATGAATATCTGGCGACGTAATACATAAAACAGTACGACAGTCAGCGCGGAAATCCCTAAAGTAGCCCAAGACTTGCAGAAAGACATCGTGTGCTAACAAGAACGTTATAATAGAAAAGGGCAACTGATATGTATACCGCCGGCCGCGGTGGCCTCGCGGTTCTAGGCGCGCAGTCCGGAACCGTGCGACTGCTGCGGTCGCAGGTTCGACTCCAACCTCGGGCATGGGTGTGTATGCTGTCCTTAGGTTAGTTGGGTGTAAGTAGTTCTAAGTTCTAGGGGACTGATGCCCACAGCAGTTGAGTCCCATAGTGCTCAGAGCCATTTGAACCATTTTTTTTTATATGTATACCAAAACATGATACCACAAGAACAGGCAGCAATGACTGTAAGGTTGCAATACTAATTTTAAATAGAACTTATAACATAATTAAGGTAACACAGTTATGCAGTCAACACTTAGTTTCCGTAGAGATAACTAATGGGAACGTCACATGGGTTATTCCATCCAAGTACGCCCTACAGCCATCAGATAGAGCTGTACGTAGACTACATCAGAGGCTTAGTATTGTATGCCAGAGGGAAAAAAATTGTGATAAGTGTTGACATTAATTCCTGATCGACCCTCTGGAACTCAGACAGAACACATGACAGAGGACACATAATCACCGACCTAATACAAGAAACACATTTACACATAATGAATACGGAACGACCTATACCAATAAATGCAGGGTTCCATGTTACGAGCAGTAATATCGACTTTACGCTAGCGAATAATGCAGCAATGACATACGTAACAAAGTGGACTGTACACGACAACATAACCAGTAATGATCACAAAGTCATAACATACACACTAACTCACACTCAGAACACAACGACCAAATCACACATCAGACACTTATTGTGACACAAAGCAGACTAGAACTAATTAACGGAAATCATCCAACAACACGATCTAGGAAACATCAATGGAAGTACCGATTACAAAGCACACAAGTTAACACAAATAATACAACATATACAAAACACATAAATACCAACAGCAAAGAACTCAAAACGCTCACTAGTACCAACGACCAACGAACTCCCGAGACTTAAATATGATGCAAGACGCAAACGAAAATTATATATATGTGGCAGATAGGGACAGACGAATAAGACTTTAAACATATAGGCATGGACGAGGCTTATACAGACAGATCCTATACAACACGTATAGACAACAATGGGAGGTATTTGTAACAACACACGCAGAGAAAATTATATAGGTGGAACCATACAAAATACAGACGGAGAAGATAAAAACTCCACTAGATCTGGGAACGCTAAGGCAGGATGACGGCACGATGACGAGGGGATGGAGTAATACAGCGAAGATCCTGCTGTATAAACTGCTCCCTCACGACGTTATCGATACGGACACACAGTATCATGCAACACTACGAGAAAACCTACACACACCACACAAAACTGCAACTCTCACCTGCCCTTTAGCGCAAGAAGAGGTTGCGCTAGCAATCTCAGAGCTCAAAAACTAGAAAGCACCTGGACCAGATGGTATCCACATTGAAATACTGAAAAAACTAGCACTGCAGATCACCTTGTTCCTAACAACGATACTGAACGATTGGGTACGGACGGGCAGGGTACATGCAGTCTGGAAATCCTCCAAAGCAGTCATTATTAAGAAATCAGCGGACAAGGATCCTTCAGATCAAAAGACTTACAGGCCAATATGCCTAATAAACACCCTAGCAAAGATTCAGGAGAAGCTACTGTGTAAGCGCCTGCAAACACACAGAGCTCTCAGGGGTATGAGCCAACACCAATTTGGCTTCAGAACTGGCAGATGAATAGATGATGCGATCAACCACGCCCTACTCATAATTAATACTACAAAACAGAAATACACCATGGTAATAATGATTGACATTGCCGGAGCATTCGATAATCTCTGGTGGCCTGCACGGTTTCAAAGGTTAAAACGTCTGGAGGTACCACAGTCACTGTACAACAGCTTACTAGACTACTGTAAGGACCGAGTAGTTGAATGGCAGATGGGCAGCCGGAAAGTAATTAAAAGAACTATCAAATGCCGTCCTCGAAGGACGATCTTAGATCCCATCATCTGGGACATAACAATCGAACCCCTCATATAACTTCTGGATGGGGATGACTGGTCAGACGGAATTGTCGCCTACGCAGATGACCTATTAGTTTTAGTCACTGCAAACAACAGAGCCCAGTTACAAGAGAAAGTCAGTGGAATACCACACACAATTACACAATGGTGTCACGACAATAAACTCAGGATAGCCGAAAACAAAGCAACATACACATAACTGAAAGCATCACTCCAAAGGAATCCTTCTGTTAAAATTGGGGGCACAAACGTGAAACGAGCACACGTCACGTGCTATCTAGGCGTACACATAGATGCAAAACTGAATTTTCACGAACACATAAGGCTAAAAACAGGCAAAGCAGAAAAAATACTCCACAAACTGGTGAGGCTAAATTCAAAACAGTACAGATTACCTCTACCAGTCATACGGACATACCACTGTGCGCTCTTCGAATCAGTACTCAACTTCGCAGCCAGCACTTGCGCACATAGACTGAACGTGATCACCAACAAAGCATCGGTCAGAACAGGGCAGAAAGTGTCCTACTTAAGCTCTCTGGAGCCTTCGGCACCACCTTAGCGGATGCGCTGTGTGTGGTCCTCGGAATATGCCCCATAGATATCACGATCAAATACAGAACTGCAAAGTACTGGTTAAAGATGGAGAGACTAGATAAGGCACACGCAGTAACTGGTGTGCCGATAGAGACGATACGTCACCTTAAAAGTTGGCGTTTGGATACGTGGCGAGGTAGCTGGGATGTAAGTGATAAGGAATGTGGAGTGCACGATTTCCTCCCTTACGTAAGGGAGCGGCCGATGATGAAACATCTCAATCCCAGCCGCGGTATGGTACGTTTCTTAACCGGGCACTGACCTTATCCCACGCTCTTAAAACGTGTGAGTCTGAGGCAGACACCTACATGCACATGCGGACATGACGGTTCCCCAGAGACCATTGTCTTTTTCTGCGGACAATACGCGAACAAATAGACATACACTACACTTAGACTACATAGATACAGGTATATATACGTACACAGCAATAAGAGAAGAACAACAATTGGTACAATTAAACGTACTGATACAAAGTTTTTCAAAAACAACACATGAAGAGTACGTGCGGACACAACATAACAGACATGCCTATGTGTAACGTAACAACAATCTCCAGAGGGTGACAGCGATACAAACAATGACAGCGAAAACAGTGACAGTGAAGAGGAACAGGAGGAGGAAGCGAGATGAGATAGTGCTGGCGATCTATCCAACAAATCACTAAATGTTGTACACGGATGGGCACCTAAAGTTAATACACAGAATTAGTAATAAGTGGGATAGGCAGTACTCTTTACTGAAAACCTTTGTGTGTGTGTGTGTGTGTGTGTGTGTGTGTGTGTGTGTGTGTGTGTGTGTGCGCGTGTGTGTGTATGCGCATGCGTACGCGCGTGTTTCTGTGTGTGAGTGTGTGTGTGACTAGCAGTCAACGGCTCGACGAAACAGTTCCGTGGTATTCACCCTCAGTCACATTCGATGATGGTATTACCATCTCTCTCCTCTATCCTATCATCTTTCCATATTCTTCTTGAAAAAAAAATTATTTATATTTCAACCTTAAATTATTCTTATTTTGAAAAGCGTCATTCTTTGTAAATTTTGTAGATAAAACAAAAGAAAAAAAACTGTAAAAAGATGAAGAACGAAAATTGTAATATGTACGACCTGTTTTAAAACATCAGGTAGCAGGTGTATAATTTGGCAATAAATAAATACGACCAACATCAGAACAGAAATCAACAGATTGTTTCCAGATTAAATCTGAATTGATGTAAACATATATTGTCACGAATATTACACAACCTACGTCAAAAATGTAGAAATAAAGTACCTTCGAAGGATATAGGAAATTTGTTGTTCAAAGTGAAGCAGAAAATTCCATCACTGCATCCCCAGGAAAATTTAGATGAAAAACTTTTAATTACAATGGGGTAAGGACAGTTAGCACTCCCAGTATACTATTCTTTAACGAAACTAATCCTGTCAAATGATTTGAAAAACTTTTGCTTTAATATGAAACCAGAAAGCATTCTCAGACTTTCTCCAAGTATTATTTGTGTACTCATAGCCTTGCTTTCTGCATATTAGGCAATTATTAGGTGACAATTGAATGTCGTAACTTACTAATGTGAGTGTTGGAAACATACATCGCGTAATCTTTGCGACTCAAACTTATCTAAAACAGAATTGCTTCGTGTTTCAGGCTAAAGACCATCTGGTAGCGTATCTGAGGGTTCCCTTCTTAGTTCTGTAGCACATAAAATCTGCACTGACTATTTAGAACAATTTCTTGCAGCCATTGATCCACCGAATTAAATCAAGTGAATTGTTTCCAGCAAAGAGGTACACTCGAAATGTATACACTTAAAAAAAAAAAAACTTTTGAATACACACCGAAGAGCCAAAGGAACTTGTACATCTGTCTAACATTGTGTAGACACCCGTGACCATGCAAAAGTGCCGCGACACGACTTGACATGGACTCAATTAACGTCTGAAGCAGTGCTGGAGGTATTTGACACCATGAATCCTGCAGGGCTGTCAATAAATCCGTAAGTGTACGACAGGTGGAGATCTCTTCTGAGTAGCACATTGCAAAGCATCCCAGATATGCTCAATAATGTTCATCTCTGGAGAATTTGGTGGCGACCGGGAGTGTTAAAACTCATAAGAGTGTTCCTGGAGCCACTCTGTAGCGGTTCTGGACGTGTGTGGTGTCACACTGTCCTGCTGTAATTGCCCAAGTCCGTCGGAATGTGCAATGGACGGGAATGGGTGCTGGTGATCAGACAGGATGCTTACGTACGTGTCACCTGTCAGAGTCATGTCTAGATGGTTCAGGGGTCCCGCATCACAACAACTGTACACGCCCCACGCCATTGCATTCCCTCCACCAGCTTGAGAGGTTGTCTCCACACCCGTACACATCCATCCGCTCGATCTATCAGGCATCATGTTTTCAGTCATCAACAGTCCAATGTCGGTGCTAGCGGGCCCAGGCGAAGCTAAAGCTTCGTGTCGTGCAGCCATCAAGGGTACAGGAGTGGGCCTTGAGCTTCGAAAACCCATGTCGATGACGCTTCGTTGAAGGATCGCACGCTGACACTTACTGATGTCCCAACTCTGAAATCTGTAGCAACGTATGGAAGGGTTGCACTTGTGTCACGTTGAAAGATTCTCTTCAGTCGTCGTTGGTCCCGTCTTGCAGAACCTTTTTCTGACCGCAGGAATATCGGAGATTTGACATTTCACTGGATTCCCGATATTCACGGTATACTCACGAAATGGTCGTACAAGAAAATCCCTAGTTCATCGCTACCTCAGCGATGCTGTGTTCTATCGCTCTTGCGCCGATTGTAACACCACGTTCAAACTCACTCAAATCTAGATAACCTGCCATTGCAACAGCAGTAACCGATCTAACAACTGCTCCAGATACTTGTCATATTTACGTGTTGCCAACCGCAGCGCCGTATTCTGCCTGTTTACACATCTTTGTATTTGAATACGGATGCCTATACCAGTTTCTTTGGTGTTTCAGTGTACAAAGGGCGATTGAAACGTTCCAGTTTGAAGGTGTGGCTGTAGCGCATATGCAATGCAGCGTGATTTCGACTTGGGCACATAAACCCCAATATGTAGGCAATGGATTAGTGTGGCATTCGTATCTTTCCTATGTGACTGCAGTAAACGGGGAAAAGTGAACTATAGCGACTTTCTTACCAAGTGCATCCGAACAGGAATAGCATGTAATCCAGATCACAACAGAGATATGATTCAGCTAACGGAATGTTATTACTTAAATGCAGAACTGAACAAACGCTGTTACACTACACTGGATATTAATGTACGAGATGCACGAAAATAAAATCACCAATCTTCAATTTTTCTTGGAGGTTGTCCAGAGGAACTGTGTCAACTGGAGAACCTCATTCACCTCGCTCGTCAGACTGCAGGATCTTACAGAAAGAGCGCAAAATCATGGAATATAAGACCCTGGACCGACTGACCTGTACTGAGGCGTTAGCCCCATCAGTTACGCGACTTTCCGTCGGTTCCACGAACCGTACAACACATGCCCCCTTGTGCGTAGGGGGCATTATACCCCCTGTTGCTCCTACACCACCTACGTCGGGAGCCACCTCCTTCCCCCCCCCCCCCCCCCCCCCACACACACACACATCGGGGACATACATCCCCGCTTCCCTGCTGGAGAAGTGTCCAACTTCTTCGGCTTCTCACGCTCGCAATGGGTCCCTTGGGTCTCACCCTTCCCAGGTTTCCGCAAGCGGGAAGGCTGATGCCCGACAGTGGCAGAAGTGCCCACAACCAGATGGTTGTAGGGCTTCGCAATCCTCCTCTGTCGCGGATACTGAATCCGTGAAGCCCTCCCAGCCGGTGAAACCCAAGGAGCAGTGTGGGAGACCCCAGAAGAAGAGCTCTAAGCCCAAGATGTTCGCGGTGGCACCCACCCCACCGCAACCTTCCAGCTCTGTGTCTGAGGACGAGGTAGAGATTCTGGCGTCTGCAGGGCAACTCGATATCGCCATTCACTCAGACGCAATGGATACCACTTGCACAGGTGCTCATTTGGGGGCAGCAGGTGACCCAGCAGCGTAATCTGCCTCCCCGGTCCCTTCACGCCTTTCTCAGCCATGGACAATGTCATCCTCCAGTGGAACTGCAGCGGATTCTTCCACCATCCTGCTAAGCTCCGGCAACTTCTCAGCCTTCACCATTTCCTCTCCACTGCTCTTCAAGAAACTTGGTTTCCGCCAATGCGAACCCCAGCCATTCATGGCTATCGGGGTTATTATAGGAATAGGACAGCTTATGAAAGGAAATCTGGTGGTGTCTGCATATACGTACTTCACTCCCTTCACAGCAAGTCTGTCCCTCTACAAACACCTTTAGAGGCTGTCGCTGTTCGGGTGTGGACGCCACACGCTGTTACTATTTGCAGTCTTTATCTTCCACCGGATGGTGATGTCCCACAGCAAGTCCTGGCTGCGCTGATAGCCCAATTGCCGCCATCGTTCCTGTTACTGGGCGACTTCAATGCCCATAACCCTCTGTGAGGTGGTTCAGTGGCAACAGGTCGAGTTGCCACCATTGAGCAAGCATTGACACAGCTCGACTTTTCCATTTTAAATGAAGGTGAATTCACACATTTCAGTGTGGCACATGGCACGTACTGAGCCATCGACCTATCGATCTGCAGCCCTAGTCTCTTAGGGTCTGTCCAATGCATGACGACCTGTGTGGCAGTGACCACTTTCTGATCTATCTGTCACTGCCACAGCGTCACTCTTCAGTGCGCCCGTGCGGATGGGCTATGAATAAGGCTGAGTGGGACTTGTTCTCCTCCATGGCCATTATTGCGCCTCTTTCTAATGAAGCCATTGATGCGGTGGTTCACTCTGTCGCTACTGGCATCGTTACTGCCACAGAATCTGCCATTCACCGTTCTTCTGGGTCCCCTCGGCGGAGGACTGTGCCTTGGTGGTCGCCTGAGATCGCTAAGGCGATTAAAGGTCACCGGCGGGTGCTCCAGCGCCACAAGCGACATCCCTCAATAGAACACCTCATCGCCTTTAAACGGCTGCGTGCGCGGGCCCGCCGCCTTATTCACCACCATTGGGCTCCATATCTCTCCATCACAGGTTTCGGCCAAGTTTAGGTACCTCTATGGTTATTGGACCCCTGTCAGCATCCCTGCACTCTCACTGAATGGAGTAGTTTGTACTGAATCCGACGTATATCCAAACCACTTGGCAGAGCATTCTGCTCTGACTTCCGCTTCTGCGAATTGCCCACTGGCCATCCACTCCATTAAACAGCGGGTGGAACGTCGAAGCCTTTCATTTCACACCCGCCTGATCCTGTCTTTTTCGACATGCGGAAGGCGTACGAAACGACATGGCGCCGTCACATCCTCTCTACTCTTCATGGTTGCGTCTTCGTGGTCTGCTGCCGATTTTCATACAAAATTTTCTGTCGCATCGTACCTTCCGCATGCCAGTCGCGGCCTCCCATAGTCCCTCCCGAGTTCAGGAAAACGGGATACCACAGGGATCTGTCTTAAGTGTCTGCCTGTTTTTAATTGCAGTTAACGGGCTCTCTGCGGCGGTGGGAACGTCTGTCTCAGCGTCCTTGTATGCTGACGACTTTTGCCTCTACTATAGCTCCATTGGCATTGCAGCTGCTGAACGTCAGCTGCAGGGCGCTATTCGCAAGGCGCAGTCTTGGGCTGTAGCGCATGGCTTCCAGTTTTCGGCTGCCAAGACCTGCATTATGTGGTGGAGACACATCGGTTTTTGGGTGTGGATTTTTATGCCCAGTTGACTTGGCTCCCACATATTCGGCAGCTTAAACAGATGTGTTGGTGGCATCTTAATGCTCTGCAATGCTTGAGCCACACCAGCTGGAGGGCCGACCGATATAACCTCTTACGGCTCTACCAGGCATTAATCCAGTCCCGTCTGTATTATGGGAGCATGGCTTATGGTTCAGCATCCCCATCAGCGTTGCAAGTGCTGGAGCCAATCCTTCACAGTGGATCCGACTTGGCACTGGAGCTTTCCGGACCAGCCCTGTGGACAGCATACTTCTGGGGGTGGTGACCCTCCACTGCGGTTACGGCATAAACGTTTACTGGCCACTTATGCTACACATGTTTGTAGCTTGCCCGGGCATCCGAATTATCGTCTCCTGTTCCCTCAGTTGGTCGTCCATCTCCCGGAACATCGGCCCATGTCGGGTTGTACGATTGTGGTCCACGTCAGAGAGCTTCTCTCCGGGCTTAGGGTTTTCCCTCTTCCACCTCCTTTCCGGGCTCCTCTGCGTACACTCCCATGGTGTGTACCCCGTGCTTGCCTTTGGGTCGAATTGGCACAGCTCCCGAAGGATTCAGTCCCTCCGGAGGCCTTCCGCCGCCCCTTTCTTTCCATCCTTGCCACATATCAGGGCTCTGACGGTTCGATGGTTGCTGGTCGTATCGGTTATGTTCTCACTGTAGGGGACCATTACGAACAACATTCATTGCCGGCTGGCTGCAGCGTTTTCACTCCTGAGCTGGTCGCCATCTTTCGTGCCCTAAAGTCTATCCGCTCCTGCTCATGTGTGTCCTTCATTATCTGTAGCGACTCCCTGAGCAGTTTACGAGCTATCGACCTGTGTATCCCTCACTGTCGTCTGGTGCTAGCTATCCAGGAGTCCCTCCATACTCTTGCCCGTTGCGGCCGCTCTGTGGTCTTTGTGTGGACCCCAGGCCATGTTGGGATACCAGGCAATCAACATGTAGACCGCGTGGCCAAACAGGCCACCAGTAAACCATCTCTGAACTTTGGCCTCCCAGAGACTGATTTGCGAGCGATCTTACGCCGCAAAAGTTTTCGAACTTTGTGACACTGAATGGCGAAACCTAACCACAACAAACAAACTCTGTCCTATCAAGGAGACGAAGGATGTGTGGCGGTCATCCATTCGAGCCATTCGCATGGACTCAGTATTCCTTTGCCGGCTCTGCATTGGCCACACCTGCTTGGCACACAGCTGTTTACTGCGCCATGAGGACTCGCCTCTATGTCGCTGCGGGTAGGCTTTGACAGTGGTCCACATTTTGTTGGCCTGTCCCGTTTTAACTATGCTCAGGCGGACGTTTGTGCTGCCTGATACGCTCCCTGCCCTTTTAAAAGATGACACTGCTATGGCAGGCTTAGTTTGCGTTTTATTCGGGCAGGGGGCTTTTAGCACTTAATCTAAGTGTTCGTCTTTTTTTATTGATTTTGGCCTTTGGCCTACGATTTTCGACTGAGTTTTTAGTGTGTTTCTCGGTGGTTGGCTTTTCCTTTTTTCTCTCTACATCTACATCTACATCTACATCTATACTCCGCGAGCCACCTTACGGTGTGTGGCGGAGGGTACTTATTGTACCACTATCTGATCCCCCCCTTCCCTGTTCCATTCACGAATTGTGCGTGGGAAGAACGACTGCTTGTAAGTCTCCGTATTTGCTCTAATTTCTCGGATCTTTTCGTTGTGATCATTACGCGAGATATATGTGGGCGGTAGTAATATGTTGCCCATCTCTTCCCGGAATGTGCTCTCTCGTAATTTCGATAATAAACCTCTCCGTATTGCGTAACGCCTTTCTTGAAGTGTCCGCCACTGGAGCTTGTTCAGCATCTCCGTAACGCTCTCGCGCTGACTAAATGTCCCCATGACGAATCGCGCTGCTTTTCGCTGGATCATGTCTATCTCTTCTATTAATCCAACCTGGTAAGGGTCCCATACTGATGAGCAATACTCAAGAATCGGACGAACAAGCGTTTTGTAAGCTACTTCTTTCGTCGATGAGTCACATTTTCTTAGAATTCTTCCTATGAATCTCAACCTGGCGCCTGCTTTTCCCACTATTTGTTTTATGTGATCATTCCACTTCAGATCGCTCCGGATAGTAACTCCTAAGTATTTTACGGTCGTTACCGCTTCCAATGATTTACCACCTATGGCATAATCGTACTTGAATGGATTTCTGCCCCTATGTATGCGCATTATATTACATTTATCTACGTTTAGGGAAAGCTGCCAGCTGTCGCACCATGCATTAATCCTCTGCAGGTCCTCCTGGAGTACGTACGAGTCTTCTGATGTTGCTACTTTCTTGTAGACAACCGTGTCATCTGCAAATAGCCTCACGGAGCTACCGATGTTGTCAACTAAGTCATTTATGTATATTGTAAACAATAAAGGTCCTATGACGCTTCCCTGCGGTACTCCCGAAATTACCTCTACATCTGCAGATTTTGAACCGTTAAGAATGACATGTTGTGTTCTTTCTTCTAGGAAATCCTGAATCCAATCACAAACCTGGTCCGATATTCCGTAAGCTCGTATTTTTTTCACTAAACGTAAGTGCGGAACCGTATCAAATGCCTTCCTGAAGTCCAGGAATACGGCATCAATCTGCTCGCCAGTGTCTACGGCACTGTGAATTTCTTGGGCAAATAGGGCGAGCTGAGTTTCACATGATCTCTGTTTGCGGAATCCATGTTGGTTATGATGAAGGAGATTTGTATTATCTAAGAACGTCATAATACGAGAACACAAAACATGTTCCATTATTCTACAACAGATTGACGTAAGCGAAATAGGCCTATAATTATTCGCATCTGATTTATGACCCTTCTTGAAAATGGGAACGACCTGCGCTTTCTTCCAGTCGCTAGGTACTTTACGTTCTTCCAGCGATCTACGATAAATTGCTGATAGAAAGGGGGCAAGTTCTTTAGCATAATCACTGTAGAATCTTAAGGGTATCTCGTCTGGTCCGGATGCTTTTCCGCTACTAAGTGATAGCAGTTGTTTTTCAATTCCGATATCGTTTATTTCAATATTTTCCATTTTGGCGTCCGTGCGACGGCTGAAGTCAGGGACCGTGTTACGATTTTCCGCAGTGAAACAGTTTCGGAACACTGAATTCAGTATTTCTGCCTTTCTTCGGTCGTCCTCTGTTTCGGTGCCATCGTGGTCAACGAGTGACTGAATAGGGGATTTAGATCCGCTTACCGATTTTACATATGACCAAAACTTTTTAGGGTTCTTGTTTAGATTGTTTGCCAATGTTTTATGTTCGAATTCGTTGAATGCTTCTCTCATTGCTCTCTTTACGCTCTTTTTCGCTTCGTTCAGCTTTTCCTTATCAGCTATGATTCGACTACTCTTAAACCTATGATGAAGCTTTATTTGTTTCCGTAGTACCTTTCGTACATGATTGTTATACCACGGTGGATCTTTCCCCTCGCTTTGGACCTTAGTCGGTACAAACTTATCTAAGGCGTACTGGACGATGTTTCTGAATTTTTTCCATTTTTGTTCCACATCCTCTTCCTCAGAAATGAACGTTTGATGGTGGTCACTCAGATATTCTGCGATTTGTGCCCTATCACTCTTGTTAAGCAAATATATTTTCCTTCCTTTCTTGGCATTTCTTATTACACTTGTAGTCATTGATGCAACCACTGACTTATGATCACTGATACCCTCTTCTACATTCACGGAGTCGAAAAGTTCCGGTCTATTTGTTGCTATGAGGTCTAAAACGTTAGCTTCACGAGTTGGTTCTCTAACTATCTGCTCGAAGTAATTCTCGGACAAGGCAGTCAGGATAATGTCACAAGAGTCTCTGTCCCTGGCTCCAGTTCTGATTGTGTGACTATCCCATTCTATACCTGGTAGATTGAAGTCTCCCCCTATTACAATAGTATGATCACGAAACTTCTTCACGACGTTCTGCAGGTTCTCTCTGAGGCGCTCAACTACTACGGTTGCTGATGCAGGTGGTCTATAGAAGCATCCGACTATCATATCTGACCCACCTTTGATACTTAACTTAAGCCAGATTATTTCACATTCGCATTCGCTAATAACTTCACTGGATATTATTGAATTCTTTACTGCTATAAATGCTCCTCCACCATTGGCGTTTATCCTATCCTTGCGGTATATATTCCATTCTGTGTCTAGGATTTCGTTACTGTTCACTTCCGGTTTTAACCAACTTTCCGTTCCTAATACTATATGCGCACTATTTCCTTCAATAAGAGATACTAATTCAGGAACCTTGCCCTGGATACTCCTGCAGTTTACCAATATTACGTTAACTTTTCCTGTTTTTGGTCTCTGAGGACGGACGTTCTTTATCAACGATGATAATGTCCTCTCTGGTAAGCCGTCAGGTATTTTATCGTTTCGCCCAAGGGGGGGTCCCTCTAACCTAAAAAACCCCCGTGTGCACGCCACACGTACTCTGCTACCCTAGTAGCTGCTTCCGGTGTGTAGTGCACGCCTGACCTGTCTAGGGGGGCCCTACAGTTCTCCACCCAATAACGGAGGTCGATGAATTTGCAACCATTATAGTCGCAGAGTCGTCTGAGCCTCTGGTTTAGACCCTCCACACGGCTCCAAACCAGAGGACCGCGATCGACTCTGGGCACTATGCTGCAGATATTAAGCTCAGCTTGCACTCCGCGTGCGATGCTGGTTGTCTTCACCAAATCAGCCAGCTGCCGGAAGGAACCAAGGATGGCCTCAGAACCCAAGCGGCAGGCGTCATTCGTTCCGACACGTGCTACTATCTGCAGCCGGTCACACCCAGTGCGTTCAATAGCTGCCGGAAGGGCCTCCTCCACATTACGGACGAGACCCCCCGGCAAGCACACCGAGTGCACACTGGCATTCTTCCCCGACCTACCTGCTATTTTCCTGAGGGGCTCCATAACCCGCCTAACGTTGGAGCTCCCTATAACTAATAGGCCCGCCCTCTGTGACTGTCGGGACCTTGCCGGAGAATCGGCCACTGGCCCAACAGGCGAGGCATCCTGTGGTGGCTCGGAAACGATGTCATCACCACTAGGAAGCACCCCGTACCTGTTGGAAAGGGGTAAGGCAGCTGCCACGCGGCCAGATCCCACCATCGCCTTTCGGCCAGGCACGCGCGAGCCCACCACTGTCCGCCATTCACCCTGGAGTGATGGCTGACCGGTAAGATGCTCACTGCCGGAAGACGCAGCGACATCAGGGGTTCCATGTGATTCCAAGGCCACCGAAGTAGGCATAGGTCTCACCACAGTTGCCCCAACGCCACTACGAGCCGACGCCTGCGCCTCGATCTCGATGAGCCTAACAGACAAAGCCTCCACCTGCCCCCGAAGAGTGGCCAATTCTCCTTGCGTCCGCTCACAACAACCACAGTCCCTACACATGACTATGTTTACCCTACTCTATACGGTGACAAATTCCCAAGATAATCTTCTGATGAGCTACTCTGATAATCAAGAAACACTCACTGAAATACGAAACGCGAAAACTACGCTAGGTTTTCCCAGAAAAACTATTTAAAAGCTAAGCGCAGCAAATAAGTACAAAAACGCTTTATACAAACAGTACTCGCTGCTGCTGGTGCTCTCGCTCTGGCTGTCACAAGACAACTGCTGATTCAAGTGACTAGTGGCTAACGGCCGCGAAACAAACAAAAGACGGTTTTAGGGCGCTTTCTGTTCTAAACGATCAAGAAAACACTAAGAAATCTAACACGAAAACTACGTAAAGTTTTATCAAGAACTGTAAGTTACTATGCAGAGCAGATAAACACAAATAGAATCCCTTCCTTAGTGGAAGGTCGTAAACAAAATGCAAAATAAACGCTTTATACAAACAGTATTCGCTGATGCTGGTGCTCTCGCTCTGGCTGTCACAAGACAACTGCTGATTCAAGTGACTAGTGGCTAACGGCCGCGAAACAAACAAAAGACGGTTTTAGGGCGCTTTCTGTTCTAAACGATCAAGAAAACACTAAGAAATCTAACACGAAAACTACGTAAAGTTTTATCAAGAACTGTTAGTTACTATGCAGAGCAGATAAACACAAATAGAATCCCTTCCTTAGTGGAAGGTCGTAAACAAAATGCAAAATAAACGCTTTATACAAACAGTACTCGCTGCTGCTGGTGCTCTCGCTCTGGCTTTCACACTCTGCGTGATTTTAATTCCTTTTGTCTGGTCTCAGTCTGCGTCTTGCTTGTCCTATGTCGTCTATTGTCATGTCCATTGTTCTTTTTCTTATTCTTTGTGGGTGTTTGAAGGTTTTTGAATAAGGGACCGATGACCGTAGCAGTCTGGTCTTTTCAATCCCATAAACCAACCAACCATTCTCTAGAAATTGGATAAAACATTTTTGGATGTACCGCTGTTATATTCACCATATCTCCTTTTCTAAAACTAGTTCTCAGTCTTCCTGTTTATAATGTAGAATCAAGTGTTTTCGTTATATAAGTGTTTTCTCAGTAGTGGTATCGAGTTTTTTAATATTAGTATTGTTAAGCACAATTTCATAGCTAACAGACCAGGCTTTAAATTTACATTTATATTTGGATTTGGTTTTTTTAATTTCAAATAAATCGCATTTGACAGTTTGTTCTCATTTTGTAGCTCATATAGTTTACAACTGAATGGATAAATTTGATTTAGTCTTACTGTTTTCTCTTGTCTTGGTGGTTGAGTTTTTCCAAGAACCTCATTGATGAAAGTGTAAAAATAATTTATGTTAGTTACACAATTTTAACTTGTTTTAGTCTTTTGGAATTGTTCTTGATGAAATTGAAAATCTTGTAAAATAATGCAATTAATAAATTCAGATTTTTTTAAATTTACTGTATCCTCTAATACCACGAATTTAAGCTCAAATTTTGAGTGGAGGTATTCCCATATTATTGAGAGTTCTTGTAGAATTAGGTAAATTAAGTAATATAATTAAATTAATTAATTCATTTTTTCTTAATCTGCTGTAATAGGTTATATTATTTTTTCTACAATAATCACAAAATTGGTCAATCGTGAATTCCTCCATCTTCGTCTCTTATTTAATACAAAAAATTTATTATGGAATTTTTAAAAAGGATCATCCACATTTCTTATTTCTTTTTGTATTTTTCAGTATATTTCTTACAGCTATTTTGGAGGTCTTGTTTACATTATAGCTCTGTGTAACAATATTCGATTTCTGTAAACTCTTGACAATCAACTCATTTTCTTGTGTTATGTGTCTCAGTCTGTTGTTCATCATTTTTCATTGACAAAAATATCTTCGCACGTCCTTCACTTGGAATTTGTTGTAAATAATTTTGATGATAATATAAACAAACATTTTTCCCACATACTAAAGGAATTTGTTTACTATTGTACACTTTTATCATATTCATTTCTCTCCCATGAGGCACCGCCTTATTGTAGCACTGTCCGTGTGGGTGGGAGAGTTTGTGTGCTCCAAGGAAGCTGAGAGCTATATCGGCGGTAGCGTAGCTGCTGGCAGGTCCAACCTAGCTGGGCAGGTCTCAGCACAGGAGCCAGACAAAGTGTGCCTCTCAACGACCCGTCTTATATCCTATATCCTATATATCCTATTCCCTACCCCCTCCTCACTTACCATTCCTTTTCTTTCTCTAATTACCTTAACACACCACTGCCTTGTGGTTGGTCTCGGGAGGGATGAAGGCTAAGGGAGAAAACCCTGAAAGAAAATATGGAGTGGGGCCCCAAAGGCGGTTGGAAGGCGTACTACGTCCCCTTCTGGCAGCTCCTGCAACTGAAGTGATACCAGATGTATTGGCTTCCCTTTCCTCTGGATATTATCATTTAGGTCGAGAGGGAAACCGTGATGATTGTGCAACGCACGTGTCTTCATATTTATCGCTCAGGCTTGTAGCACCCTGGAGAGGACACTTCAGCGACGTCCAAGGACTTCGGCACAACACAGGAAGTGGCAGTTACCGGTTATAAGCTCTGTCTGATTGGCGTAAGACTCGAGTGCCAGGGGCCACTTTCGACGGTGGGAGAGATCATTGCATCTCATTGGACAGTTACCGCCCGCCTCAAGCTGGGCAGCCCCCAGCCAATAAGGTGCTGTCCCGCCACTATCCGCCTGCTTCACGGGGTGTGTGAAGCTTAGAAGTAATCTTTGACAAGCGGGTTGATATAGTACACCTACCAACAACAAAAATGAAATAATGAAGAAATCACTATTTCGTATTGCCACCTGGAATGTTAGGACCATGTGTCCAAGGTACATTGACGATGCCCAAGAGGTAGATTTCATCTGTATGACTTCCATAATTGGCAGAGAGCTCCAATGTTTGAATGTTGACATCGCGGGACTGCTGGAGACTCAGCTTCCAGATGTGGGCTCTTTCAGCGAGGATAATTACACATTCTTCTGGCAGGGGAAGTCTCAAGACGAGACAAGACTTCATGGCGTAGGATTTGCTGTTAGAAACACCCTCCTGGACTGTACTGTGCCACCATCCGGTGGAACAGAGCGAATTATTGCTTTGAAAATATGCTCCTCAAGTGGCGCTGTCAACATACTAAATGTGTACGCTTCCACCTTATGATCCAGAATGGAAGAGAAAGATCTGTTTTATGATTTACTCAGTGACAGAATAGCCAAGGTACCTAGCACCGAGACACTGTATATTCTAGGGTAATTTAATGCTAGAGTTGCCTGGGACATCATGGGGTGGGAAAAATTAATGAAAATGGCCATAGACTGCTTGAAGTTTGCTGCTTTCATGGACTCTGCATTACGAACACATAATTCCAGCTTGAGGATAAGAACAAGGTGTCTTGGAGACACTCGCACTCTCATCACTGGCATCAACTTCACTTAGTCATAGCTAGCTGGTCTCAAAAATGTGCTACTGTCACGAAGTTATCATAATGCTGATTGCAACACTGACCACGCCCTGGTGGCGTGCACATTGAGGCTCACTCCTAAGAAATGTCACCACGCTAAACCGAGAGGTCATCCCCGTATCAAAACAGATCATGTTCATGACACACAAAGAAATCAGGATTCTGCCAGTAATTTTGAAAGTGCTTTCCCAGGAAACGCGCATGCAGAAAGGAATGTATATAAGAAATGGGCAAAACTCTCGGGTGCAAACTACAACTCAGCAGTATTGCCCTATGGAATAAAAGGAAAAAGAAATAAGGACTGGTACGAGCAACATTTGGAAGAAATGGAACCGGTCACTGAGGCTAAACGGAAAGCCCTGCCTGCTTACAAAAGAAACCAAATGTACGATGATATTAAGAAAGCAATTGCACCAACAGTCAGAAAAACAGCTCCTCTGAAGTCCAAGACGGGTGAAGTCATTATTGATGAAGGCAAACAAATGGAACGCTGGGTTTACCACTACCTCGAGTTGTATGCAGCCGAGAATGAAGTTAGCAAGGATGCATGTGACGCCATCAGACAAATGGCAGTTATGGAAGAACTACGTGCAATGCCTACTATGGAAAAACTTAGTAGAGAAATAGATTCTTTTGCTAACGGAAAGACCCCAGGGGAAGATGGGATCCCTGCAGAGGTTATTAAGTATAACAAGTCTGTTCTTCTCAAACATTTATATTCACTTATCACAACCAGCTGGGATGAAGGTAATGTGCCGATGAGCATGCGGAATTCGAGGACAGTTACTCTATATAAACAGAAAGGGAAAGAAGAGACTGTAACAATTACTGACGCCTTTCATTACTAAGTGTACCCGGGAAAGCTTATGCAAGAGTCATCCTAATGCGATTACAAATCAGAATCTACCCAGAATCTCAGTGTGGCTTCAGGCCCGGCCGATCAACCGTAGATACGATCTTCTCCTTAAGAAAGCTACAAGTGAAATGTCGTGATCAGCAGAGGCCACTTTATATTGCTTTCATTGACCTTGTTAAAGCGCTTGATTTAGTGAGCAGAAATGGAGTTTTCAACCTGTTGCAGAAGATTGGATGCCCACCTAAGCTACTACAGGTAATTGTCTTTCCCCGAGAAAACATAAGCAACAATCTCCTTCACCGGTAAAACAGCAGAAGGATTCCCTGTCAATAGCAGTGTGAAACAGGGGTGTGTATTAGCTCCTACATTATTTGGGATTTTCTTTTCCCTTCTGCTCAGATTTGCATTTGAAGACTGTGAGGAGGGAGTGTATCTACACTCCTGGAAACTGAAATAAGAACACCGTGAATTCATTGTCCCAGGAAGGGGAAACTTTATTGACACATTCCTGGGGTCAGATACATCACATGATCACACTGACAGAACCACAGGCACATAGACACAGGCAACAGAGCGTGCACAATGTCGGCACTAGTACAGTGTATATCCACCTTTCGCAGCAATGCAGGCTGCTATTCTCCCATGGAGACGATCGTAGAGATGCTGGATGTAGTCCTGTGGAACGGCTTGGCATGCCATTTCCACCTGGCGCCTCAGTTGGACCAGCGTTCCTGCTGGACGTGGAGACCGCGTGAGACGACGCTTCATCCAGTCCCAAACATGCTCAATGGGGGACAGATCCGGAGATCTTGCTGGCCAGGGTAGTTGACTTACACCTTCTAGAGCACGTTGGGTGGCACGGGATACATGCGGACGTGCATTGTCCTGTTGGAACAGCAAGTTCCGTTGCCGGTCTAGGAAAGGTAGAACGATGGGTTCGATGACGGTTTGGATGTACCGTGCACTATTCAGTGTCCCCTCGACGATCACCAGTGGTGTACGGCCAGTGTAGGAGATCGCTCCCCACACCATGATGCCGGGTGTTGGCCCTGTGTGCCTCGGTCGTATGCAGTCCTGATTGTGGCGCTCACCTGCACGGCGCCAAACACACATACGACCATCATTGGCACCAAGGCAGAAGCGACTCTCATCGCTGAAGACGACACGTCTCCATTCGTCCCTCCATTCACGCCTGTCGCGACACCACTGGAGGTGGGCTGCACGATGTTGGGGCGTGAGCGGAAGACGGCCTAACGGTGTGCGACACCGTAGCCCAGCTTCATGGAGACGGTTGCGAATGGTCCTCGCCGATACCCCAGGAGCAACAGTGTCCCTAATTTGCTGGGAAGTGGCGGTGCGGTCTCCTACGGCACTGCGTAGGATCCTACGGTCTTGGCGTGCATCCGTGCGTCGCTGCGGTCCGGTCCCAGGTCGACGGGCACGTGCACCTTCCGCCGACCACTGGCGACAACATCGATGTACTGTGGAGACCTCACGCCCCACGTGTTGAGCAATTCGGCGGTACGTCCACCCGGCCTCCCGCATGCCCACTATACGCCCTCGCTCAAAGTCCGTCAACTGCACGTACGGTTCACGTCCACGCTGTCACGGAATGCTACCAGTGTTAAAGACTGCGATGGAGCTCCGTATGCCCCGGCAAACTGGCTGACACTGACGGCGGCGGTGCACAAATGCTGCGCAGCTAGCGCCATTCGACGGCCAACACCGCGGTTCCTGGTGAGTCCGCTGTGCCGTGCGTGTGATCATTGCTTGTACAGCCCTCTCGCAGTGTCCGGAGCAAGTATGGTGGGTCTGACACACCGGTGTCAATGTGTTCTTTTTTCGATTTCCAGGAGTGTACATACGAGGTCTGATGGAAATCTTTCCAACATTGCTCACCTCAAGGCCAAGACCAAAGTAAAAACAGTTGCTATCAATGAGTTGTTAAATGCGGACAATGCAGCTCTAGTAGCGAACACAGAAGATGAGCTGCAGTATATAATCAACATATTATCAAATGCCTGTGAAAAATTTGGTCTACTCATCAGCCTTCAAAAGACTAAGATCATGGCGCAGAGCACTACCAACTTTCCATCCATCAGCATTGATGACAATCCTCTCCAGGTAGTTGATGACTTTACCAACTTGGGATCCACAATATGAAGCAACTTGTCCATGGACACTGATATTAATAACAGATTCACAAAGGCATCATCTGTCATGGCTAGATAGAAAAACAGAGTATGGAACAACGGACTGCTTACCACAAAAACTAAATTAAAAGCCAACAATGCTTGTCTTATAAGCACCCTTCTCTATAGCTGTGAGAGATGGGCAACTCTTTCTAAGCATGTATCTCGACTCAACAGCTTCCATCTCCGCTGTCTCTGGAAGATCCTTCAGATCTCTTGGAGTGATAGAGTACCCAACACCGAAGTCTTTCATCATGCAAGCACAACCAGCATCTTTGCACTCCTGAGTCATCGACGTCTAAAATTGTTGGGACATGTCAGGTGCATGGATCCTGAACAGATACCGAAACAACAGCTGTACGGAGAAATTCAGGAGGGTGTGAGGCCAGTGGGACGACCGCATCTCCGTTTCAAGGGCGTCTGCAAGAGAGACTTGACCAAGACCAGAATCAGTCCAAGTCGCTGGGAAAGCATTGCAGATGACCGTGTCAAGTGGCGAGTAACTGTGCGCAACAGTGTCAAGCTCTCAGAGGACGAACACACACAGGAACAAATCAGGAAGAGGACAAAGCGAAGAGACAGAGCGGCTTCTATTCGAAGTCCCTCAAATTTCACATTACCAAACTGCAGTCGGGACTGCCGCTCTCGAGTGTGACTTCTTAGCCGCAGCAGATGCTGCAGACTCTGAACCAAGCATGTTACACCATCATCCCTCAAGGATGGACGGATGCCATTATATCATAGTCATTTATACTTTGTGTGCATACTATCCTGTAACCATCTCTTGTATATTTATCTGAAGTATAAGTATCAGCTGGCTTCTCAGTTCTAAAGTATGTATGCACTTTAGATTGAACCTGCTCCAATTATAGACAAAAAATTATTAAGAAGAAATAAAAGCTCTAATTTTGCTGTGTATTATTAGTGTATTTACTATCTCAGGGAACAAATGCTGATATCTTATTGCAATCAATACCAAATATAGATAAATCAGCTGCACCAGTTCTAACTATCTTCTCTGTGAATCCATTACTTTCGTAGATTGTAGTAACCTTGAAGAAATGTAGAATTTACTCCAGTTGGCTCTCCTGGAAACTTTCTAGTTGTAACACCTCGTCCTTCATATTTATATATTTATCTATCACCATAAGGAAACGTTCACTAACAAATAAAAACGTTCCTCCTGAATATGGTGTTGGTACACCATTTATTTTAAAATCTTGATGTAATCTCATACTAGTTATTGGCTTACAATATCCTAGTATTAAATAGTAATGTACACCAATTAACCAAATATACTTATTGTCAACAAATAAAACTATTTTTGATCTTGTCTTTGATATGTTCTGTCTATTTTTTTATACATCTTGTCATAAAAATTTTTACCAAGTAGGTCTGACATAAAGGTTCAAATTTTTCAGATGAAACAACAGGAATTCCTTTCAGTATGGGTTGGTATAATGATGCTGATATTGTTTACCATACAAACATTGAATACCATAGATATCATCTTGAGATAATTCTAAATGTGAACCATTACAGTATGGCTACATTATTGCTCTATGAACATCTGTGTTATAAATGTGATGTACGACCGATCTGATGAACCAAGTATTCAAATAAATTTATTTTATCTTTTGGTGTATTCCCATCTATTTCGAAATGGCACAGTTGTTCATCATGAACATCTATGAGTAATTAATCACTGTTGAAACCATGAAATACCTAACACAACATCATTTCTAGTTAGATCCTTGTGACATCATTGACAATATGCTACATTTCTCACTTGTAATACTTTTCCAGTTGCACCTTTATAATACTATCATACATTTTTCTTATTCCACTACACATAGCAGTTCTACAGCCAGTATTTATATCTTTTACAGTACATTTACTGTTACTCATAAAAATTAGTGTTTCTTCACTTAACTCACCATTTATTTCAAGACCATTTATGTCCTGAAATATCACTATTGCTTCTCCATATACAATGTCACACATGTGGGTAAATTTTTTATGATCCTGAATATATAAGTAATCATAGTCATTAAAATATTAATTACTTTACTCTGTTCATGGGGAACTACTATTTTCAGAAACAGCAACTATAGAAATAACTTTATTTATATAGAGATAAAATATTATAAAATTAAAAAATATATATCTCTAACAAAAATTATTGTTATTAAATGGAGTCAGTCATCCACCTCATCAACAACAACTTTTTATTCAAAGAGAAGTCAGCATTTATGATTATTGATGAAAGGAATAGTCCATGGTTTAAAACTAAAGATTTGGCTGAAATAATGGAATACAGAAATATTCGAGTAGCTACAATAGAAATTACATGAAGAAGGTTGGAAAACTTTTAATGAACTGAAAAATATCTCATATATAGATAAATACGTATGTCCTCTCAGCATCCTCATTTAAAAAAGTAGGCACAACTTCATTAAAACAAAAACAATGATTCTGAAAGAAAAGCAATAAAAAACTCATTAGTGAGTTTCATTTAAAGCTAAATTTAGTTTCATGAACAAAGGAAGAGGAATGTGTTAGTACCATCATCAACTGATTTAAAACTGAAAACTTTGAGACACAATTTTGTATGGGGAAGTACAGAACTGATATATATTTTACAGAATATGGAACAACAATTGAATGTGATCGAAATGGTCAAAATGATGGAAATATAATACATAAAAGAGCAAATATCTTGTAAATTCTTTCACTTTAATCCTGATGAGCAAAATTTTGACATTTATTCTATCATCAATTTAATGCATAAAAATATTTTAAAAGAAATGAGGAGAAATAAATATAATGGAACTGCAGGCGACATTATGAATGAAACATGTTTATAAATTAGTATATAAATAATATCTGTAATAAAAATAATAACTATTAATTTGAGTCAAACAGACCGCATCAACAACAAGTTTACATATAACAGTAAGCAACTGCTTGTGACTACTGATGAACAGGATAAACCTTAGTTAAAAGCTAAAGATGTGGCTAAGCTTCTAGAATTTACAAACACAAAAAAGCCAATATCAGATGATGTTAGGGAAAAATGCAAGAAATGTGTAAGGATTTGGTTTCTTTTGCATTCACACGAATATTATATTGATGAACCTGCCAAATATTTATCAATCATGAAATGAAAAATGTGATTAGCAGAATATTGTCAAGTTTGGAGTAATGAAGAAATTTTACCACCAATTCATATATTTGGAGGAAATAAAATTAAAGAGTTATATTGAGTTCAAATAACTCACTTACAAACTAAATTACGGATGAATATACAGAAAATTTAAATGGTATTGTTGATAATATTATGGTAACAATAAAAGAGAGAAACAAAGAAACAGATAGCCTGTTGCCTCATGCTGTTTTGCAAACAATTGATTAGAACTTAAGAGCTACTTTTTCATTTAAAATTATTTGACACAAATTTTGAATATAATTATTATGTCATTAAAGCACAATTAACAAAATTTATGAAGGAAGTTATGTGGAATTGAAGAGGGAATCCCTAATTTTGGAGAAATGATATGACTATACCTTCAATCAGTAAATTCATACCAAAGAGTGAAAGAGACTTTAAGAACTGCTTGTTGGCTCAATTTATTTAATATTTTGGACAACTATACATATGAAAACTCGTCAGTGAAATAGTATTTCATCATCAGTTATAATTTTTAACGTCATTTCTACACATTGGATAAGCAGAATGATCAGGATCTGCTAACCATTTTAATACACTCTTTATGATATGTGTGATTACATGTAGTTTGCGAGCTAACATCCTTAATATATTTGGGCTCACATGCAGTTCCCCCTCATCGAAATATCTTGCTTCAAACTCGTGTAGGGATGAACCGCACATGTCACATTACAAGCTCTAAATAAGACATGTGTGACCCTTTGGTTAAATTGTCTGGCTGACGGTAAGTTTGCAAAATTGTATGAAACAAAGTTAATGTAAAATATAATAACAGTAACATTAATCTCAGGAACCAAATTAATGACCTGTAAATGATGTAGCCCACACAGTTGGAATAATGTTTATTCAGAAAGAAAACTAATAGTGAAAGTGGTTGTATTTAGAATTACTGTTACCTTCCACTATTACCATTTGACACAGTTCGAGCATTCACAATCTCACTGCAAAATACAAGTCCACACTCCACTTTGTTATTTGCATGAGTTCACACTAGGCGTGCGGCTGCTCACTGCTCAGATATTAAGTCACACGATACCACACAATGTGAAATTTTCTAAGTCGTTTCTCTTCATAGCTGCCTAAAGACCGAGTGCCCACTTTCTCATCTCAGTCCAAACTGTACCCTTTGGTGTCTCCAGCCCAAAAGTCCGCTTTCGCGTCTGCACCAGCACTGTCCCTCTGTGCGTCCTGACCGCTCTTCCCACTTACTGAATGTCATCGCTCAACTGACTAGGGCAGTTCCCTTCCCTGAAGCTGTCCATCTGATTGGTTACAGGTTTCTCTTTATTATTTTACATTTTAACATATTTAATTAACCAAAGTTTGACCACTTTCATATTATAATAACGTAACAATAATACCAATTACATAATAAATGTTTAATTCTCTTACATAAAACCAATATACCTTCCTCCTTAGCTTTGAAGACCACAGCCAGTAGCCTTCCACCTATGTGCTTTCTGATAATTAAATAAAGAACAAAAGTAACTGTTATACACTAAACTTTACAACAAACATTCTATGAATCAATAAGGTGACAAGGTGTCATTGTTAAACGTGTTTTGTGTGGAGGAAATGCTGATCTGATGCTTAACTGATAATACAGATAATTTATATTTACTATGTCTTTTAAACAAATTAAGTTACAGCATTAATATTTACAACATTTGAAACTTAAAAGATGCACTTATATATGAAATGTCTTTCGTTAAGATCAACCCAAAGGTTCAGATTTCGGCATTCAGTCCTTTTCTTAGAAAACATGTTAATTTCACTTTAACAGTAAATCCTAAACTATTATAGATATGAACAATATTAAAGTTCTACTGGAATCACAATGAAAATTTTAAGAAGGTGGCACATTAAAATTACTGTGGCTTCATTCCCTGAATTACTGCAGAATTAAATAGTTTCCACAAATGTTTCCCTCTATGTCCAATCTTATATCCGCCATATTTAACACTGCTTCATATCCCTGGTACACACGCCTTATACAGGGTTTTGCTATAACTTAGGTTCTCATCTCTCTCACTCGCACGCTACAACACTTAGACCTCAATAGACAATAGATGACTGTCAGTTTCCCCATCTCATGGTGAATCTCTACCCTTTGTGGCACATGCAATGGATGACATTGTTCGTTTCACAATTCCTGTAGGCTGACTCTTTTGGCCATATATTTAAATGAGATCGCCGTGCTTGTTAACTCACAAGTTTTTTTAAACTAATAATCTTGACTTTAACAGTAGAACAATCTTCTTATGTGTTAATAATATTTCATTAGATGTTATTACTCTTTGAATGAATGAT
This sequence comes from Schistocerca serialis cubense, assembly GCF_023864345.2. Lineage (NCBI taxonomy): Eukaryota > Metazoa > Arthropoda > Insecta > Orthoptera > Acrididae > Schistocerca > Schistocerca serialis. The sequence continues at coordinate 425,094,003 of NC_064641.1, forward strand.
TCAGACAACTTTTCACAAATTAAAATATTTTTCCACAGAACTTTATCTTTAAATTCCATTATAAAATTTTCAGATAATTTTTGTGTATGTTATACACAATACTCATTTTATCTTGCAATTCTGTCACAAGATCTTGAGATATTTTTCGATTCTATGCCATTCATCCGAATCTAATTTATCTTGGAATTCATGTGTAAAGTTTGCAGATAATTCATAATCAACTAACAAATATTTTCAATTTAATTTATCTTGGATTTCTTACAGTAAGTCTTTGGATAATTCTTGATATGTCGATATGTTATTCCAATCTACTTCACTCTCAGATTCTCCTCTAAATTTTACGTATAATAATCTGTTACTGAATATATAAGACATATCTAATTTATTCGGAAAATTTCTTAAGGTATTTGTAGTCAGTCTGCGATGTGATATTTTATTCCAATTCATTCTACTTCGAAATCCTCTGTTTAGAACTACAGATAATTTTTTCTTTATTTGATGTACTATCCCATTCAGTTTTATCTTAAAATTGTCTCGTAACATCTACAGGTAATTTTTTTTTAATTTGGTATAATACTCCAATCTTATATATCTTAAATTTTCCTATTAATTTTTAAAGTTTTGACATGACATGGGAGCACAATATAATCTGTCTTTAAATTCTGTCAAGATCTTGTGATAAATTTCGTGTCTGCAATAAAGTATACCAGTTAATTTTGTCTTAAATTTCTCTAACAAAATCTTCAGAAAATTTGGCATAGTATTAATAAAAATTCCCAATCAAATATATCTTCAAGTTTTTCATGAAATCTTGAGTTGATGGGAGATGCCCTGACACATATTCTATTGGTTCTATATTATTTCATAGATGAATATTTTTTATACCATCACCAATTTCATTATTATATTTTTCAGTTCTTGTTGAATACAGTTTATATAATTCCTCCAAACTCAAATTTTCAAAACTACAATTAGGAAATGGAGTAAGTGTTTCCTTTCCCAGTTTACAATATTGTTTAACTCCTAGCTCTTATGCTTCAGCTTTTAGTTGCTTTATATTGGGTTGAATTGTATGGGGTGAGTCAATAATTACCGCTACCTATGAGAAGTCCAAAAGTATGATAGGATCTGAAAAGTTTGTGGAGCCAGTGTTGTATGGGACAAAGTAGGCTATAATATGATGTTAGTTTTTATATTGCTAGGTGTGGTCACATCAGAGATATGTATGTAAATTTTGTTTTTTAAATGGGATGCTATAGTGCGTTACCAATGATGTGTAACAATAAGGTCTTTGAAGGTCAAGAAATGTCACAAAGGTGGCTTGAATGTATATTTACAAAAGATGTCGAAGTGATGACCATGGATATCAGTGCAATGCTGCAATCTTGTTAACATAGATTGAGTGGTATTCTTTATCACATCGGCACTTATTGAAGCACATGCTCTGACAATTCTCTCTTGTCTATCATGCAAATAGTAAATTTGCGCCGAATATGGCCTATCCATTTAACGTGCTATTGACATGTAAACACCATTCGATAGTTTCTCAATACAACACTAATAGGAATGGGAAGCCTAGTATGGTTGAATCAAGCGAATGTGAATGATGTATTCCTTTGAAGAACAAGTCGATATGCATCTCATTTATGGAAAACGCCAACGAAATTCAATGAGAGCTAGAGAATAATATGCTGAAAGTATCCTCAACATACTCACCTTGCATGTCGTTCATTTACATATGTGTATGATAAATTGAGAATAGTTGGATCATTAACACATTGAAAACATACCTGGCATAGCACAGTTACTAACGAGGAAAAGGAAGTTGATACTCTTGCCATTGTGTTATAGTTCGCATCAAATAGCAAGGGAATCTGGCATGAACCAGGGTAGTGTTGTTTGTCTTCTGCATCGCTATAAATATCCTTAGCGTATCAGTGACGGCCGGTGTGGCCGTGCGCTTCTAGGCGCTTCAGTCTGAAACCGTGTGACCACTACAGTCGCAGGTTCGAATCCTGCCTTGGGCATGGATGTGTGTGATGTCCTTAGGTTAGTTAGGTTGAAGTAGTTCTATGTTCTAGGGGACTGATAACCACAGATGTTAAGTCCCATAGTGCTCAGAGCCATTTGAACCATTTTTTGCAATGTATCAGTCTCCACCCAGAATTAACAGGTACTGACTGTATGCATCACATTGAATTCTACTGATGGTTCAGATTCAGAGGTATGACACACTTATTAATCTGGACATTGAATTATACTGATGGTTCAGATTCAGAGGTATGACACATTTATTAATATGATTTTATTTACTGACAAGGCCACTTTCACAAACCATGGAAAAGTTAATTTGCATAACATGCATTACTGAGCAACTGAAAATCCATGTTGGTTGCAGCAAATTGCACACTAGAAACCACGGTTAGTGAATGTATGGTGTGGGACTCTGGAGGACAGAATTATAGACCCCTATTTCGTCGAAGGACATCTTAATGGTAGGAAGTACACCACATTCCTGATAGAAACATTAGGTTTGTTATTGGAGGAAATACCTTTAGGAACAAGGAATACAATACAGTATCAACACGATGGGTGTATGGCACAATTTTAGGTGATGGCGAAATAAGTTGCAGAAACAATTTCGAAATCGTTGGATTGGAAGCAGTGAAGATATGTCGTGGCCAGCTCGTTCACCTGACTTAACCCCTCTAGATTTTTTTCTTGTAGGGATTCGTAACAGACATAGTTTATAAAGGCATTCCAACTACACCTAAAGATATGCGAGAGAGAATAGTCGGAGCATGTGCTTCGATATGTGTCGATGTGATAAGTAATACTACTCAATCCTTAACAAGAAGATTGCAGCACTGCATTGACACCAATAGTCATCAATTCGAACACTTTCTTTAAATGGACGTTCATGCAACCATTGTGACCTTCATTGACTTTCAAAGACCACACTGTTAAACATAATTGGATTCTTTTCGACAGCCACTATCAGAAAATAAGTAACAAAGTATAGCATCCTAGTTAAAAAAACAAATTTGACCTTCATATCCCTGAAGCGACCTCACCTAGCAACAAAAAACCAATGTCGTAATATGACTTTCGCTGTCCCACGCAATTTTTGTCTGACAAACGTTTCAGCTCCTATCATACCTTTGGAGTCACTCTTGGTTAGTTAGTGAATCTTCCTGCATAATACATTTGCACGATTTGATAAATGAACACCATAGAACACCATCAAATATTTCATCTATATCATATCAAATAATGGGTTTTTCAGTTAACAGAACCATTAGCGGGTCTGTACCTCCTTACTCATTTCCATTGATAATTCATCAAATTTTACCGGTCTATTGCCAATGTGCTCAAAGGTCGCAACATGTCTACCTCAAAAACCTTCTTCCCTATGGGTGACACACTTTAACATCATTTTATTTACCTTTTTTCTGTCATCACACAGTTTTATATTTTTGACAGAATCCTGACCTTGAGCTACCTTTTTCTATGGCAAACGCTTGACATATTTTGTAAAGAAATCTTATATTTCTAGCTCACTTAGTGTACAGTCACATTGAGGACTATTGTAGTCTTTAATTTGTGGTATATTTCCAAGTTCTTCTTGGTGATGATGAGCAAAAGAAACAATTTGTTTTTTCTACTTTCTTCACTAAGCTTTTGTACATTATTACCTAAACCTTCGTTTCTTTCTTTTACTTATTCAGTAACAAGTTGAAATTCTTTTCTTATATTCATTCTATTCTGTTCTTTTTTTCACCAAAACACGAATCCTTCTTTCAAATCTTCATATTTTATTTCACTTCACTTTTTTTACAACCTCCAGCTCATATTTCTAAAACATTTATGAAATATATTTTTATGTATGGATTTATAAAAATTAATCAGGTGATGCATACTGATTTTACATTTATCAAAATAATAACAACCACAGGAATCTGTCCCACAACTGGTTTCTGTACTAGCCCATTAAGAACTAGTATAATGTTGACCAACTTTTTCTACATTTTCATATTTTATTCCATAGTCAAGAGCTTCTTTAAATTCATTTATATGTTCATATAAAATAACAGCACTGTGCGGTAATAGATGTACAGTCTGTACTTTTAAAGAACTCATGTAATAAGGAAATCTTTTATTGTATATCTGTATTTCCTTTCACTAAGTTTCCTTGTCATATTTAGTGTATAAAATCCAAACTGACCAATCCAGAATTTATTAAATATATCTTCAACACAATGAATTTTAAGTGAGTTGAATTTATGTGGTTTAAGAATTATTTAACATATTTTGATCACCACTTATTAATTGATTTCATGTTTTTGTATTTATCTGGGTTAGATAAAATCTACCTATTCTTTTATGTATTCCTCTAGTACAGTATTCCTTAGCTACAACTTGATTTTTATGAATTAAATTATTGAATACTATAGGCAGATTATCGAGGTATTGACCTAGTGATATAGATTCATCATTGTTTTCAATAAACATAGTAATATTATTTTTACTACTTTTTACACATTTTTAAAAATTTTCGATATTTTTGTTAATCTAAGTGTTTTGATAGACGTACAAGTGATTTGTCTTATTCAAATTCACACATCCACTTACTAGAATATAACTATCATTCATTAATGTTGTTTCCCATAGCTACTTGGACCTGTTTTATTACAATGAACAGAACTAGATAAAAGCTAACTGTGTTTATTTTTGATTACTTCTCTGGAATTATTATTTCTGGTTCCAGTCTCTTTTCAATAAATTAAGTAAAATTTTATTAATATTAAATGAACTGCCAATCTGAATTGACTGGAAACTCATCTGTTCTTAAAAAACCTGATTGTACTTTTGCAAGAAGATTTTAAACAATATTGCACTAGTTAGTTTTTATAGAACAATTATAAGAACAAATATTACACAAAAAACAAATATTATTTCTGATGGACAAACGATTAAAAGTTCTGTTTTCCAATATAATCTGAAAAACTAGGAAAAATTTATTCATTTGATAAAGCCTAATATTCGAATTAAACCACAATTATTACTGAGAGTAATGTTAATTCATACATGCATGTAAAAGACAGTTTGCTTGGACTTTGTAACAAAGTTACTGAAGCTGATAAAAAACTGTTGCTGATGGTGTTCCTAAATTTATTCCATTCAAGTTAATGAATGGAAAAATTAATCTAGCTGATTAAATGTTTATCAAAGATAGTGATCATTTTTATCTAGACTGTAATATTACTGCTTAATTCGAGTGTAATTCCTGAACCACATTATCCTGCATATATTCCAATTGTTAATACTGTACAGGAATTTGAGGTAACTGTAACTGATTAAAGTAATAATTTGAGTGACTTCTGCTGCTACTGTTATTTTATTAATAGTTCAATACATTTTTATATTTAATAAATAATGAAGAAAATAGAGAGATATCAGTTCTGTTCATTGCCTGTGAATGAGAAATCAAAAAATAATCTAAATATTCCTAACAAGGATACAGAAATTAACATAAATGTAGGAGATGGATGGCTTCATCCTAATCATGCTCAGTTGTACATGAGCTTCAGTATTATTGAAGCTGATGGTAGAGATTATTGAACTTATGAGGCAAAATCTAATAAATAATTAACAGATAATTATGTGTCAAAGCTATTGGATTTTTTAACCATAAAGAAAGGTAACAATATTAAGTCTAAAATAGAGTATTCTTTCATTTCATTATTAGTTTTCTTGTATATGACTTCATCTCTTAAAGGTAAATAAATTTAGAAGGACATATACTTAATAATGGTACAGTAAAGGGTAAGAAAAGCGAAGTGTTCTGTCCATTGACTATGCTTGATTGTAGCCCTTAAGGTTTATAAACAAATTTAATGGGCAAGGTATCTTACTATAATTTTCATTTAGAATTCCAGCACTAGAGATGCTCTTCTTAGATGGCCTGACTACAACAGTGCTTGAGCTGATGTGAAAGATACACTTCCAAAAGAAGGTGAAATATTAGTAGTCTGTATGGAAATTCATGTATCTATTGTTAAACATGAACCAAATCATAAGCTTGAACAAGGAGAAACTATACCAAAAAACCACAAAATGCTAACATCTTCCTATGAGCTGCAAAGAGGTGAGGTAGCAAGATCAAGTGGGAAGAAAAGTTTTGAGCTAAATATCGCTAATTACAATAATTCAGTAGAGTTTGTGACGCCTTATTTTAATTTTGTTGTGTTTCAAACTAACAAAAAGAATAATGACTTGATAGATTCTTCATTATATGATGAACTTAAAAATTTATATTTATATTAAAATGGAAGGAATGAAATTTTTCCCCAAAAATACTTCGTTTATATCCACCAAATAGTTATCTGGAGGCATATGATCCATTTCATGATTTTAAATGAGTTACATGGTTGAAGGGCAATATACATATAAGCCCATTAGTTATGCAATGAACTGTGCTATCTATGTGATTAACATGACTTTCAAAAGGAATACTATTACAGCTCAGAGAAATGCTGTGACACAATGTACAACATTCATCAATAAAATACTAAAGGACACAATCTTCTACATAATTATGTATGAAAAGGAGAATCTCAAATTTGATACACAACACAGAATATTAACTACAATTTTTTGAACTGAATAAATGTGTATATAATATTCTCTGATTCTATTTGCTATTTTCCTGATATAATTAATTCAATTAATTTGTAAAAAAGGTTAAGTATTAAAAACATGCCAATAAAGCCCAGTTAACCACTTAGTATGCAATATTTAAATGTAATTAGAAGTTCATATCTCCTTAACAACCCCATTTTCTCCATTGACAAATATATACTTGAAAAATGGTATTGAGTAAATAAAGCCTTGTTTTTAAGTATAGTATCATGGGTAGCACTAAAATATGATTTGTTAATTAATGTTAACGCTACTCATGTGCTCATATCCTGTAAAGTGACACATTCTACATCATTTATATAAAACAGTAGTTCAAATTATCAAAGAAAAATGCTGCTAATATTCTCACTAACTAAGATGAAAGTTTCGCCTTGTGATACTCTTTGCAGAAAGGTAAAACAATCCTTCTCCACTGTTACATGTTGACAAAATGGAGCAGCGTTTTCAGTTTCAGGAAACTTTCCCTAGGCCTAAACCATGAGTTGCTCAGATGCGTGCCATATGGTCTTACTGATAATTTCTTCGGGTAAGTAAAGCAGCCACAGTGACTCGTCTATATTCCTTCGGTAAAAACAAATTCCGTTCCTAAATAAGAAATATAGCATAAAGCTCACTGGACTTCCGTCTTTCCACTTGCTCTTTATTGCTAGATACGTCAGGTCCTTATCTTGCTCCTTGGCAATGTCTTTCAAAGATGTAGCGATGAATGTTTTAAATGCCACCTTCTTGAGACAAAACAGACTGAACTGGTTTTCCTCAATATCTTCATTTACGCCTTTTGTTAACTCAATAGGAAGTTGTGACAACGCATCTGCCACAATATCCGGCGACCCAGGCTCGTAGATGGCTGCAAAATCTAACTCCTGGGTGTATCAGGCCCATATTGCCAATCGTCACGGCTTTAGTTTAGTTATAAGTGGGATCTGCCAGTGTATATCATGGCCAGCGTATATCATCGTCTTTCCCCAAACATGAAGTAACGGAATTCCGAAAAGTCCAGACAACTACAAGTCGCCTTAACTGAGTTACTGAATAGTTCCTTTCACATTTCCACAGAACTTAGCTACGGAATGCTATAGTTCTTCTCAGTCTTCCCGTTCTCCCATATTCTTGAAAAATATCCACATCCAAATCTTTTTGACACTGTCTGTGACAATGCCAAATTCAAGTGTTAGATCCTGCAATTGTAACTAATGCTTTCTTTAGAACCTGGAACTCCTTCTGTGTAGCTTGATTCCATGCAAGTGGTGTATTCCATCCTGTTTGCTCAAAGAGGAGTGGTGATGCTAACATCCCTACAAACACTTATCATATCTAGAAGTTAATGAGACCTTGTAAGCTTCTCATTTCCTGCCGCTATCTTGGGTAGTGTTAGATGAGATGTAGCCCCAATTATATCATGGCCGCGCAGTATCCAATGAGTCGTAATAACGTACTCCGAGAATTGCACACATGACGTTCCGATAAAATATTTCTCGGTGTTAATGTCACACCATGATTTTCAACGTGGTGAGCAGCACCTTAAACACTTGCTCAGTTGCATCAGCAGGTCATTAACTACTTGTCTCTTCAACGACTTGTCGAGGGTCCCACCAAAACTGTGAACAAATGGCCTATCAAGATGTTCAGGAGAAGCGATAAGCATCTAAGCTGATAAGGTCTGCCGAATGCGAGAAATTCTGTGTCTTTGCGGCATGATGGATGCAACCTGATCTGCCAAAAGTCCAAACTCAGATGTTCTGAGGATATATCAACACACAATGACCCTTTCGCAGTTGGTCTTCGATCTACATCTACATCTACATCTACATTTATGCTACGCAAGCCACCCAACGGTGTGTGGCGGAGGGCACTTTACGTGCCACTGTCATTACCTCCCTTTCCTGTTCCAGTCGCGTATGGTTCGCGGGAAGAACGACTGTCAAAGCCTCCGTGCGCGCTCTAATCTCTCTATATTTACATTCGTGATCTCCTCGGGAGGTATAAGTAGGGGGAAGCAATATATTCGATACCTCATCCAGAAACGCACCCTCACGAAACCTGGCGAGCAAGCTACACCGCGGTGCAGAGCGCCTCTCTTGCAGAGTCTGCCACTTGAGTTTATTAAACATCTCAGTAACGCTATCACGGTTACCAAATAACCCTGTGACGAAACGCGTCGCTCTTCTTTGGATCTTCTCTATCTCCTCCGTCAAACCGATCTGGTACGGATCCCACACTGATGAGCAATACTCAAGTATAGGTCGAACGAGTGTTTTGTAAGCCACCTCCTTTGTTGATGGACTACATTTTCTAAGCACCCTCCCAATGAATCTCAACCTGGTACCCGCCTTACCAACAATTAATTTTATATGATCATTCCACTTCAAATCGTTCCGCACGCATACTCCCAGATATTTTACAGAAGTAACTGCTACCAGTGTTTGTTCCGCTATCATATAATCATACACTAAAGGATCCTTCTTTCTATGTATTCGCAATACATTACATTTGTCTATGTTAAGGGTCAGTTGCCACTCCCTGCACCAAGTGCCTATCCGCTGCAGATCTTCCTACATTTCGCTACAATTTTCTAATGCTGCAACTTCTCTGTATACTACAGCATCATCCGCGAAAAGCCGCATGGAACTTCCGACACTATCTACTAGGTCATTTATATATATTGTGAAAAGCAATGGACCCATAGCACTCCCCTGTGGCACGCCAGAGGTTACTTTAACGTCTGTAGACGTCTCTCCATTGATAACAACATGCTGTGTTCTGTTTGCTAAAGACTCTTCAATCCAGCCACACAGCTGGTCTGATATTCGTAGGCTCTTACTTTGTTTATCAGGCGACAGTGCGGAACTGTATCGAACGCCTTCCGGAAGTCAAGAAAAATAGCATCTACCTGGGAGCCTGCATCTAATATTTTCTGGGTCTCATGAACAAATAAAGCGAGTTGGGTCTCACACGATCGCTGTTTCCGGAATCCATGTTGATTCCTGCATAGTAGATTCTGTGTTTCCAAAAACGACATGATACTCGAGCAAAAAACATGTTCTAAAATTCTACAACAGATCGACGTCAGAGATATAGGTCTATAGTTTTGCGCATCTGATCGACGACCCTTCTTGAAGACTGGGACTATCTGTGCTCTTTTCTAATCATCTGGAACCCTCCGTTCCTCTAGAGACTTGCGGTACACGGCTGTTAGAAGGTGGGCAAGTTCTTTCGCGTACTCTGTGTAGAATCGAATTGGTATCCCGTCAGGTCCAGTGGACTTTCCTCTATTGAGTGATTCCAGCTGCTTTTCAATTCCTTGGACACTTATTTCGATGTCAGCCATTTTTTCGTTTGTGCGAGGATTTAGAGAAGGAACTGCAGTGCGGTCTTCCTCTGTGAAACAGCTTTGGAAAAAGGTGTTTAGTATTTCAGCTTTACGCGTGTCATCCTCTGTTTCAATGCCATCATCATCCCGTAGTGTCTGGATATGCTGTTTCGAGCCACTTACTGATTTAACGTAAGACCAGAACTTCCTAGGATTTTCTGTCAAGTCGGTACATAGAATTTTACTTTCGAATTCACTGAACGCTTCACGCATAGCCCTCCTTACGCTAACTGTGACATCGTTTAGCTTCTGTTTGTCTGAGAGGTTTTGGCTGCGTTTAAACTTGGAGTGGAGCTCTCTTTGCTTTCGCAGTAGTTTCCTAACTTTGTTGTTGTACCACGGTGGGTTTTTCCCGTCCCTCACAGTTTTACTCGGCACGTACCTGTCTAAAACGCATTTTACGATTGCCTTGAACTTTTTCCATAAACACTCAACATTGTCAGTGTCGGAACAGAAATTTTCGTTTTGATCTGTTAGGTAGTCTGAAATCTGCCTTCTATTACTCTTGCTAAACAGATAAACCTTCCTCCCTTTTTTTATAATCCTATTAACTTCCATATTCAGGGATGTTGCAACGGCCTTATGATCACTGATTCCCTGTTCTGTACATACAGAGTCGAAAAGTTCGGGTCTGTTTGTTATCAGTAGGTCCAAGATGTTATCTCCACGAGTCAGTTCTCTGTTTAATTGCTCGAGGTAATTTTCGGATAGTGCGCTCAGTATAATGTCACTCGATGCTCTGTCCCTACCACCCGTCCTAAACATCTGAGTGTCCCAGTCTATATCTGGTAAATTGAAATCTCCACCTAAGACTATAACATGCTGAGAAAATTTATGTGAAATGTATTCCAAATTTTCTCTCAGTTGTTCTGCCACTACTGCTGCTGAGTCGGGAGGTCGGTAAAAGGAGCCAATTATTAACCTAGTTCGGTTGTTGAGTGTTACCTCCACCCATAATAATTCACAGGAACTATCCACTTCTACTTCACTACAGGATAAACTACTACTAACAGCGACGAACACTCCACCACCGGTTGCATGCAATCTATCCTTTCTAAACACCGTCTGTACCTTTGTAAAAATTTCGGCAAAATTTATCTCTGGCTTAAGCCAGCTTTCTGTACCTATAACGATTTCAGCTTCGGTGCTTTCAATCAGCGCTTGAAGTTCTAGTACTTTACCAACGCAGCTTCGACAGTTGACAATTACAATACCGATTGCTGCTTGGTCCCCGCATGTCCTGACTTTGCCCCGCACCCGTTGAGGTTGTAGCCCTTTCTGTACTTGCCCAAGGCCACCTAACCTATAAAACCGCCCAGCCCACGCCACACAACCCCTGCTACCCGTGTAGCCGCTTGTTGCGTGTAGTGGACTCCTATCCAGCGGAACCCGAAACCCCACCACCCTATGGCGCAAGTCGAGGAATCTGCAGCCCACACGGTCGCCGAACCGTCTCAGCCTCTGATTCAGACCCTCCACTCGGCTATGTACCAAAGGTCCGCAGTCAGTCCTGTCGACGATGCTGCAGATGGTAAGCTCTGCTTTCATCCCGCTAGCGAGACTGGCGGTCTTCACCAAATCAGATAGCCGCCGGAAGCCAGAGAGTATTTCCTCAGATCCATAGCGACACGCATCATTGGTGCCGACATGAGCGACCACCTGCAGATGGGTGCACCCTGTACCCTTCATGGCATCCGGAAGGACCCTTTCTACATCTGGAATGACTCCCCCCGGTATGCACACGGAGTGCAAATTGGTTTTCTTCCCCTCTCTTGCTGCCATTTCCCTAAGGTGCCCCATTACGCGCCTGACGTTGGAGCTCCCAACTACCAGTAAGCGACTGCCCGGATCTTGCAGACTAAGGGGCAACCTCTGGAACAGGACAAGCAGCCATGTCAGGCCGAAGATCAGTATCAGCCTGAGACAGAGCCTGAAACCGGTTCATCAGACAAACTGGAGAGGCTTTCCGTTCAGCCCTCCGGAATGTCTTTCGCCCCCTGCCACACCTTGAGACGACCTCCCACTCTACCACAGGTGAGGGATCAGCCTCAATGCGGGCAGTATCCCGGGCAACAACAGTCGTAGTCCGATCAGGGGATGCGTGGGACGTGCTGGCCGTCCCCGACAAACCCCCATCCGGACCCCCACAGTGATGCCCATTGGCAACAGCCTCAAGCTGTGTGACCGAAGCCAACACTGCCTGAAGCTGGGAGCGAGGGGATGCCAACTCAGCCTGCATCCGAACACAGCAGTTGCAGTCCCTATCCATGCTAAAAACTGTTTTGCAAAGAACGTCTGAACTAATCTACAGAGAGCGCAAACAAATCGACAAAATTTAAACGGTTATTAAAATACAAGATTGCCTAGTAAATGCAGTAATGCTGCTACTTGCGCACTGCTGACACTGCTCGGCGGCGGAAGGAGACTACGCGAATTTACACTATTCAGGTACTAAAACGCGATGCTACACTCTCAAATACTATAATACGCCCGAAATTTATGAATTAAACAATGCAAGTACCAAAAACACGCAAAGAAATTAAGAATTAAACTATGTAACAAATGAGTGAGCCTCTCTGTCTGGGGTGCACTTATAGCATTAATCTGATGGGACTCCAGTTCAAGGGGGACTGATTCATCCTTCTTTGTCACAACATGCAGGGGCTGTTGTAGGGCGACATGGTGTGATCTAGTATTCTACAACAACATCTTATGTAATTCCTGGCAAACCTTCAGCCTGTGCACCAGTGGAATCAAATACGATGGTACTACAAATTTCCAAAGCAGTTTCAATTTGAAGTTAAACTGTAAGTTTTTAATTGCCTCCAGCTCTTGTGGAAATGTTGCTTCATTATTGTGTAGTATGGTGTTCAGTTCCCCATTGGTGTGGGTCTCTATGTCATGTTCTGCCGACACCTTCTCCTACATTTCGTGCCTTATTTAAAACCACAACAGCATCCCCAACAGTGGCCCTTCTTGTTGGTGTACATACTGTATGCTTCCTTCTCTGAACATAAATTTAAGGAATTAGCTGGAATCTGTACCCTGTCTGCTTACTCTTCAAAATGTATAAGCTCTGCCATCCCCGTCTGCAATATTACAATCCCCCATACCACACTGAGTAATTTCTGGCTTCATTCTCTCTTATGAAATACATGCCGATGATTAAGTCTGTGGCGAGATTCGGTACCACGAAGAAGTTTACCTGTAGTGCGTGTCCTTGCCACATAAACTGTAACCTCGTCTCGCAGATCACCTTTTTCAAAAAACTAAGCCTTTAATTTGCGTATTCCATAACGGCAATATTGGCCACCAATACTTTTCCTCAGCCGGCCTTTGTTCTAGGCGCTTCAGTCTGGAATCGCGTGATCGCTACGGTCGCAGGTTCGAATCCTGCCTCGGGCATGGATATGTGTGATGTCCTTAGGTTAGTTGGGTTTAATTAGTTCTAAGTTCCAGGCCACTGATAACCTCAGAAGTTAAGTCGCATAGTGCTCAGAGCCATTTGAACCAACTTTTCTTCACGTCTTTTAAATGCTGTATCGTAAATAATGAAGAACTGGCTATCACTGTTCCAAATACTTTTCAGTCACACTTTTGTGTCACTTTGATTACAGGCTACAGATCTTCTCTGGTCGACGTCTTCTTTCTCTCTAACGAGAGTTCTGTCATGTCTTCATATTTAATCAAGTTCAATTGGTTTAATTCGCCCTCTTCCGTCTCGTGTACATCCGAAGTCTCAGTAGCTGATTCCTGGCCAGTTTCTTATACCGAGGAGTCTCCTGTGCTGCTGTGCAGGTTTGCTCTAACTTCTCGTGCAATGCGGTGCTCAGAACACAATTCATCAGCCTCTTACATAAGTCTAAAATAACGTAAGATGTATCCTGCCTTTTCTTCATTCTTTTCATGCAGAATGGATTCCGAGTCTCGTCCACATCTTGACCTTCTACCTCATCTTCTTGACAGTCCTCTGTCTCCTATGCTATGTGACCTAGCACGCAACTAATTAGTATATCTTTCTCATATTCTCTGAACTGTTCGTCTTCCACATTATTACTAGTAACATTGCGCGCCTCAGTGTTCATCCTCCTTCTTCACATATTGCAAGGTTTCCTTTTGTTTATGTAAGCTATTACGTCAGTTATTACGTCCAGTCTCTTCTGCAGGTGCTCTTGAAGCAGTGCTTGTATCCGTAACCAGTTACTGCTATGATTGATGCCCGAAGTGATTGTTATCCCTTGGATTCAGCGGTCCGATTTTTACCGTCTCCATCTTATTTCTGCTTGTCTCTTGCCAGCTGGCTACGAAAGATGATTCATTACTTAGTTGATAGTAATTCCCCACTTACGTTTTTGCTGGGTAAAGGTTGAATGCTATGCCTCATCCAGTTGTTCTATTCGTATTGTTCCTCCAATCGCTATTCCGTCACGGCACCGCACAAAAGCTTTTGTGTCTTTAATTGTTCTCTTTCTCTCTGCTTATCTCCATAAATTTCCATCAAATAAGAAATCTAATTCACGCAACACTGAAACGCGTATGTATTCAGTACCAGCGATGGCGAGGCACAACTGGATCTCTGACCATAGAGTTGTTTATAGTTGTGAGTAGGATGTTGGAGTTGTGAGTTGGACTCAGTCGGAGTTGTGTGTGAGGAGTTGGCGGGCGTCGACATGGGTGTCTGGTCAGGGTTCAGGTCGAGGTATATTGTTAAATAAGGTAATGGAGCAGCATTGAGCACATCTGAATGTAATGTATGTTAATTGTAATTAATTTGTTCAAGAAATGCCCCAATAATAATTTTGTTTTCAAAGCCATCGTTTTTCAGAAAAGAATCATTACAATTGAAACAATATTTCCTATGCTTTTCCTCCTAGAATCAATTTATCAGATTAATTATTACACAGGGCCTAAGGTCAGCACAGCTGCCCTTATAAAATTTATCAGATTGATCTTAACGTTAATTTTGTGGGGACTTAACATTTTTGCACATTTTCAATATCATTGACTTTTATTACTGTGGGAAGCTAACTTTTGGGACTATTTGCAATTCTATTCAATTCCTTTCATTATTATATTTTCATGGCGAGGTTACACTTGGCAACCCTGCCAGGATCGTATTTCCTTGAGAATCTTCTGATAAGTAGCCAGATATCTGCTCTTATTTAATAAAATATAATTAGCATTTGGCGCAATGCTTTTACTAATTTTGTGACTTTCTTTCCTCAGATCATCGGCAATTCGTTGCTCTTTGTTGTATTTGTATTTGTTGGATTTTGCATTGTCTTTGTCTCATTTATGAATAATTGTGACTAGTGTAAAAATGCTGCGAAAGACTATTAATAGTGTATCACGAGGTATAATGAGTGAAATAACTGAATTAAACAACTTGACCGATAGTACATGTGACATGCAGTGTAATGATGAAAATCCTGCGTTCACTGACAATCAGTGCGTTCCAACCTCTAATGATGATTTTTATCTTAATGATCAACAAACGAACTCAATTATCTCTTCTGTTAATTTGACGACAATTGATGACGTGGGGCGCTCTGTTGCAATGAGCGCTGCCCAGCTTAACACAACCAGTTTGCAAAATTCACGTGACGAACAGACGAATTTTTCCAATGAAAATGAACAGGATGCTCAAGGTAGGACAGATTTATTTAATTCCGATTTAATGACCAACAGTGTACATCCGATTAGCAAACATCTTCAAGAATCGCAGAATATCCAAATGGATACACAAAACGTGAGAATTGCGGACACACCATCACACAGTACAGAGAATAGAGATGTTCATTTTAGATTTGATCAGATTATGGCAATATTGCTACAACAGGGTAAAAAACAAGACGACCTTAAAGAAGATCTCAAACAAGAGATTAATGAAAAATTAGACAACAATTCCAAACAACTTAAAGAAGATCTCAAACAAGAGCTTAATGAAAAATTAGACAACAACTCCAAACAACTTAAAGAAGATCTCAAACAACAAGCTTAATGAAAATAACGAAAATCTCAAACAACAGCTCAATGAAAAATTGGACAACAATACCAGACAGTTAAATGAAAAATTAGACAACAATTCCAGAGAGCTTAGTGAACAGATTAGAGCCGTTGCCACGCAGTGTCATTATACTAAAGAACAGTTACGCGAGGAAATTGAGGCTTGTTCAATATAAAGTAGCGAAGAAATTAGATCTGTTGCTCAAGAATTGAGGGATATGCAAACAGCTGCAACAGAATCACTCAGAGACGAAATTAGTACAGTCGGTAAACAATGCTCTGAAAAAGCAACACAATTACGTGACGAGTTTAAATTAATGACAGCAGAACTTTCGCGCACAATGGACGCAAAGATAGACGCGAAATTCGAACAACAGAACACTCAAATTGACGAACGTCTTAATCTACACCTACAAAACAGTGATATGCGTTTCCGCAAATTTATACAGGATCAAAACAAAGTAAAACGTCAAGTCATGGAAACAATCACTGCACAGAGGCCGGAAGACAAACGTAAAATGTTTGTGAAGGCAAAAACATACGTAGACAACAATATTGCTACATTGTCCGACAAAATTAATAGCATCAAACAGTTGAACACAGAATTACGTGAGGAAATTTCTGATGTTCAATCAAAAACAGATACACACACAGCAGATATTCAGACAGTGACAGACAGATTCGAACAATTAGAACTAACACAGGATTCCGATGTCGTGAAAGCAGACGTTAAAAAATTGAACGAAACCACACGTAAATTACAAAAACAGATTAATGCCTCTGACAGTAAAAACGATGATCAGGCAAAAATACTGACTGAAAAATATGATGAATTGGCCAGTCGTATTGATGTTATCGAAAGTAATAATGACAATAAATCCGACGATACTGCACCAATTTCATTTAATCAAACACCTGAATTTCAAAATCTACAGCAGACAACCAATGAGATCGACTCGTCTAATAACACATTGCATAGAAAATTGTCAAGTTTACAGCAAGAGGTAACAGAGATAAAAAATATTTCAGTTAATAACACATCACAGCAGACGCCACTTAGCGAACATTTGTCAGACTCACACAACGCGTATAATTAGGGTAATCTACAAAGAGTACGGGATTTATATTCCGAACAGAAACAGACAAACAGATTCTCTTACAATACTGAACCTGTTCCGTCATACAGAGACGATAATTTCGATTACAAACATTTTCTATCAGTGAGAAAATTTAAAGTATTTAAAAATGACAGAACACAGATTCACCCACTAGATTGGATACAACAATTTAGCTTTGCTTTTCCAATGACTTGGCCCATAACGCTCAAGCCTGAATTTATTTGTAGTTTTTTGGAAGGCGAACCGGCAACTCGTATGAGACCTATCGCGAGACAATGCTACTCGGTAGAAGAATATCAGAATGCTTTTCTGTCAGCGTATTGGTGGAAGATGACACAGCATGGAATTAAAGATCAGTAAATTAGTTTACGTAATTATGAGAACTCAAATTTTCCTAGTGTGACGCAATTTTTTGAGCATATGGTACAACAAAACCAGTACATAAGTGAACGATATAGTAAATCTGCACTCATTCAATTATGTATATCTAAATTGCCACAATCATTAAGAGTGTCACTTTTAACGGGTCAGCAAAAAGAAAATATTTCGGCATTCAGGGATCTGTTGCAGCTTTTAGAAGTGCAGCAATCAGATTATTCCTTCATAAACAAAAATTTTTCGTGTAACAACCAAGGCCAACAAACTTACAGTAATTACGATCAACCACGCAATTTCAATAGCAAAGCTAATAGACGCTTTAGGAACGACAACCACCAGAACTTTAATAATAGACACAGTTTTACTAATCAATATCGTCAAAAATTATCAGCAACAGGAACCATGTTTTAGTAACAATAGAGGTTTATCACAACAACAACAACAAAACCAGCCGGTTAGCGTACCTAACCAACAATGCAATGCACAAGGTCAACCAGGCTTTAATGTTTCGCCGCATGCACGTATAGTCTCAGGTATAACAAATGGTAACGCACGGCAGCAAAGAAATAACTACGTACAGAATACTCAATATTTCAATTCCTATCGCAATGCACCGTATAGGAATGACTATCATGACAGACGTAAAAACAATGAGCACAATTATCAGCAAACGTATAATAACAGTCGGTCTTACGAGCAGCAAATTGATCAGCAACAACATATTCTCATGAATGAACCCGACAGTAGGTATCATCCAGAACGTAATACGTCTGGAAGAAATAATAGAACAGTTCAAATAGTAGAGATGCCACAACATCCTCCAGATATAAATAACACGTCAGATAGAATCTGACTAGATACTGTACAGGTCGCATCTCCCAGTAACACAAGCACTGCCTTTGACACGCATAATGTTGTTCACGAAAATGTTATTACTTTTGACGACATCCGAGACACTCTTTTACAGGAAAGACCAGTTGTTCAGAAAACTGGTTCACATCCTGTTATCGAAATTAAAATTGGGTCATCGAAATTTTCAGCAGTAATCGATTCTGGATCACCTATGTCAGTAATAAATGAAGAAACTTTTAATGAGTGTAACAAAGAGAATACCTATCCTACATTACCGTTAGGCAAAACGAAAGTGAAAGGAGCAGTATCGAGTAAAGGAGTAGACGTTAAATTATAGACACATTTATCATTTAGTATTGCAGGTCACACATTTCACTCAAATTTTTGGATTGTTCCTTTATTGACAGCAGACGTTATTTTAGGTACTAATTTTCTGGTACAACACGACGCAGTTCTTGATTTTCGGAATTCCTATTTAATGCTAAAGGGTGAAAATGTACAATTGGCTTTAGAATTTCAGCACTCTTTATCTTCGGAAGAACAAACAATTAATCGCACAGAAGTCATTTCCGCATCACGTAACATAGACTGTAATTCCTCATTCTTCACAGATACGTACGTACATAACTATAATACTCCAGACGAAGCTGACTATGATGTAATGCAGATGATTTCTGATAAAGTTAAGCAGAGCTGTGCAAATACAGACGACGAACGCACGCAACTACACAAAATTCTTTTACAGCAAGCTCCAGTTTTTGACAACATTCCTGGTACTATGACCGGTTTTATGTATGAATTTCAAGTCAAACAGCACGACACATTTAAAGCAAAGCATTATCCCATTCCATATATCCACAGAGAACAAGTTAAAAGAGAATTGCAAGATATGCTCGACCAAGGAATTATTGAACCGGCAGTTCGTCCGTACATAAACCCGCTCCATATTGTTAAGAAAAAAGATGGCTCACTTCGCCTCGTACTTGATTCACGTCACATTAATGACATTATTATTAATGAAACAGATCGACCACAGACACCAGAGGAACTTCTACAGAAATTTCATGGTACGGCTATTTATTCTACATTAGAACTAAAATCGGGATTTGGGCAAATTCAGCTCCATCCAAATTGCAGAAAGTACACAGCTTTTCTCTGTTTTGGTGACTTATCAATTTTGTAAATTACCATTCGGTTTAACTATTTCTTCTGCAGCTTTTATTCGCGGTTTGAACACAATACTTCCGACAGAACTTAAAGACAGAATCACGACGTACGTAGACGACATTCTTATTGCAGAAGCTAACTGGACTGAACACAATCTGATTCTAGAACAACTGTTGCAAACTTTTTATGCTCAAGGGCTCACTGTTAATCTCAGTAAATCGCACTTTGGCAAAACTTCTATAAAATTTCTTGGACACGTAATTTCAGCAGAAGGCATTGCGCCTGATTCGGAAAAACTTGAAGCTTTACGTGACATTACTGTTCCTACAACGAAGAAGCAACTTCGCAGTTTTTTGGGTTTAATTAACTTTTTTCGTAAATTTATTCATCACTCTGCTTTAGACACACCTAGATTATGCCAATTGACAGGTAAAAACACTATTTGGTCCTGGGATAAGCAAGCACATTTTGAATTTATGAACCTGAAACATGCTTTGTTGAATGCACCACTTTTATAGCACCCACATCTTACCAGAAATTTTTCCATTGCCACCGACAGTTCCAACACCGCTTTAGGCGTACATATTTTTCAGGAAATTGGAGAAGATGGCTCTACAGTAATTAAAAACATCGCATTTGCAAGTCGCATTTTGTCACCTGCTGAACGAAATTATTCTGTTACAGAACTGGAAACGTTATGTGTAGTTTGATCTTTTACGAGATTTAGGCACTTTCTTTATGGAAGACACACCACCGTTTACACAGACCATAGAGCTATACAATTTTTACTTTCAGCTAAATTCACACACGAAAGATTCCCAGCACACAAAATATTATAGCAGACGCACTATCTCGTTCTCTCAGCAACAATCAGCAAGACATCGCAACCAACTTCTGCAAAGCAAATTTGAGCATCATGTACATTCAGTAAGTTGCATTTGAAAATTGTATTTCGTCGTCATTACAGGACATAGCAAAAGTGCAAAGTAAAGACAACGTGTGGAAAGAAATTAAACACCTTTGGCAAAATAAGAATAATGTTACGATTAGAAACCATTACACTGTACGCAATGACATTCTGTTTCGCCGCTCTCATCCTGACAACAACAGTTGGTTATTATGTATTCCTGATGAAGTGGTTAACAAATTAATCTGGTATACTCATTTAAGTTACGCACATTACGGAGCTAGAAAATGTTTTCTTATACTGAAACAGAACTGTTATTTTGCCAACATGGAGAAACGTATACGACGAGTTTTAGCGTCATGTAAAATCTGCCAGAAAGCTAAGTCAGACACAACTACACATATTCCTCCATTATATCCCATTGTACCTGTTAAATTAAGACATGTGGCCGCAGTAGACATTTTTGGTCCGGTTCCCAGAATTAATAGAGGTTTTTGCTACATCTTTGTCGCTGTTGAACTCACTTCAAAATTTGTTACTTTCAGTCCGTTACGCAAAGCTACTGCTAAAACCGTTTCGAAAGCATTTGTAAAGCATTATTTATTTCATGTAGGGCATGTCATGAAAGTAATTTCCGATAATGGATCACAATTTCGTCCTGGTATATGGACACGTATGTTACGAGCTAGAAACATTTCTCCAATCTATATATCCAAGTACCATGCTTCTTCGAACCCTTGTGAACGATTAATGAAAGAAATTGGTAAACTGTGTAGAATATACTGCCACAAAAGACATATTGATTGGGACACACACATACACTCATTCCAGGATGTAATTACTTCCATACCAAATGAATCTACTATGCTACCTCCGTCTGTTATACTGAAAAATGTTGAACCACCTAAAAAAATTACAGAATTAGTAAACTTTCCTACATCTCGTCGATTACGACACCACAAAATAATCGACATTGCGCTGAACAACATCAAACGTGCCGCAGAGAGCCGGAGAAGACAGCAAAAACAGGTTTCTACACGCCGTGACTTTCACATTGGACAGAAAATATTAGTACGTACACACTATTTATCCAACAAAGGAAAAGGTAGGTGCAGTAAATTTGAACTTCTATACGCAGGTCCATATCGGATTCGCAGCATTCCTCACCCCAATGTTGTACACGTCGAAACTTTGAGAACCAGAAAATCCAAAGGCAACCACCATTGGTCAAACATCAAACCTTCTATTGAATGAAGACACTTTATGATTTAACATGCTATAATGCCATTTTGCTAATTTTATGATCACTTATGCAATTATATTCACATGACTAATTACTGATGATTATCGTATTTTTTCTTGGCAAGTGCCCGGCAAGGTAAGGTTAGCAGGTCGCTTTTCTAGTCGTTACACATTAGACAGTGCACATTTTCCAGATAAAATTACGTATGTTACGAATAATTATGCAATTCTATCTAGTGATATATTAATTCTATCAAATTTTTTCTCTATTGAAGTCTTCAATTCTCGCCTCTATTAACTACACAACATACAAGCTGAACACAAAGAGGGTCACATTTCTTCTCATAATTTTTTTATGTTTGTATAATTGTTTTCATGTTTTGTTTGTATGCACTATAAGATACTTAAGATATAGCAAACACCTGTTGACTTTGACATTTTGCCTTATGATATCCCAACATCGTGACTACTTTACTGTCACATTGTGGTACACTGAGTACATTTTTGCCTCTGAACACTATATACGTTTTTCACATATTACGTTTTCTGTCATGTTATGCTGTATGCTTATTTATGTTACCATAAACCAGTCATTATTTAATGAGTATATGATTTAAATGCAAGACATTAATCTCTGTTCATCAATTTCAGAATGAAATGATGCGTGAAAGAAATAAATTAAACAGAAATGGGAATTACACCTTCGGAATGATCGAAAGAAGATGCAAACCTCGTGAGGAAGAGCAAATGGATCAGGGTTAACAAGCATTAACAAGAATATACTATACTCATCGTAGATTAGCAGTCTTAACTAATTTTTTCTTTCATAATACGAGGCGATTGATGCAGGCTGTCAGACAGAACTACACATCTCAGTTTTAGTGATGAAATATGATAGAAATAGGGAATAGTTGTATAATGAGTAATGAAGTGATTATTTGCTGATGATAATGAATGCTGATGAATAATGATAAAGAATATGCTACTATGGATAATGAAGTTTTTCTTTACAGGTGATGTTAATAATGGAGTTATGATAATATAGATAATGAAGTGATGGATAATGAAGTTTTTCTTTACAGATGAGTATAATGTGGAAGTTATGTATTCATGCTATGTACTTATTTAAGTATTTGTTGCAGTTCGCTTTGACAGCAGGTGTTATATTGCATAGTTTAATGACTGAAGGTTTTGGAAAGGACAGCTATGGAACACTTTATACACATTTCACTACCTGTTAATTCGAAGATCACTACTTTTCAGTATAAAAATCGTTTCTTCTTTCAGCTTAATAATCTATTTTTTAAATATATTTTTGCAGGAGAAATTATTTATGAAATTAATGTGCTATAAGCAGTTGTTCATTAAATCTATGTCGTTTATAAATGTGATTACATATACTCTACTTGTTTCATAACTTTGCTACAGCTGACTCATGACGAATGACGTTACACATTTTCATTTACAGGAACAACCCAGAAGCAAATTTTTTCTTTTTCTCTTCTTGGTTTCCCCTATAAATACCCAAAGCAATGCATTGCTAACAAAAAAATGTATTACCAGTCTCAAATAATGATACCAGTTTAAAAGAGTTCTGAGTAATACTGATTAGCTCTGAATAGTATGTCACTTGAATAATGAATGCATAAATACTATGCACGTAGTTTCATTACTGTATTGAAATGACCAATGATTAATTAATAATGCTTTGTAACTGAGAAATGAATGCTACTGATTACTGTATTGAGATGACCAATTATTAATTAATAATACCTTGTAACTGGGAAATGAATGCTACTGATTACTGTATTGGGATGACCAAAGATTAATTATCAACATTATTCTGTCATACTATGTTATTGACTACCTCCTGTTTTAAGTAACGACTTCTGATGATTTGTAATTAGGGAATGAATGCCAATGTTTTCTGTAAAATGTTCTTTGTAAAACGGATGACTTCTGATGATTTGTAATTAAGCAACGAATTTCAATGTTCTCTGTAAAACGAATGACTTCTAATGATTTGTAATTAGGCAACGAATTTCGATGTTCTCTGTAAAACGAATGAGTTCTATGATTCGTAATTAGGTAATGAATGCCAATGTTCTCTGTAAAACAATTAATGAACATTATTCTGTAATACTACATACATGGTACAGAAATGATCAATAACTGGGCTATGAATGCCGCAAACTACTACTGTAATTCCCAATGAAGACTAGTATGTGACTTAACGTCCTTCGCTTTCTGACCTAACTACCCTGAATTACTGCAATATCCATTTGTCCTGTATATCCTCTTGATCATGGAGCACTATATTTTGTTTTTGCACTAATTCTGCGTTGGTGTGCCTTGTAAGAGCGTGGTGTTGGCACGACATGCTGTCCACCACTGTGAGCGATGCAGATGTTATTATGGCCCCACTGTTTGGTGTACCTGATGTACTGCCAAAATGATAACATGGAGTATTACTACGACATTTCAGTGTCTTGGGTACGCTGATAAATACTTCTGGGAAAAGAACTTCAGATTGTCTCACTTGGTGTTGTACTTCTGTGGAAAGATATGGACTTTCAGTGCAGCTGCATGCCACCTAAAGTGCTACAACCATGATGCAATCCTTCCCTTTCCTATCCTACTTCTTTTAACATAGTGAAAATCATTTTTTTTGCTAACATCATTTGTATTCATGGCCTATACATTTTTTTTCGATTTGCTGATATATTCTGAATTTCAGTGCGTGTGCACTTTTGTCATTTTTCGAGCATGATTTCTACTTATTGTATATACATTTTGTGATTTGCTGATATATTTTGAACTACAATGCGAGTGCACTTTTGTCATTTTCTAACATGATTACTACTCATTGTATGTACATTTTGATTTGCTGATATATTCTGAACTACAGAGCATGTGCACTTATGTCGCTTGTCAACATGATTTTTTGCCATTACGTTTATTTGTTGTGAAAATGCTAAAGAGTATTTCAGTGCATGTGCACTTATGTCTTGTACTCACATTTTGTTATTGTCTAACATGTTTTGAACTTGGTGCATGTGTACTATATTTACTTCATGTTCTATATCTTATACATGTTGTAATTGTAAAGTTAATTAATTATAAAAAAATTTGTTGCTCATGGCAAGTCCAAATGACTCACCATCGCTGCCAAATTTTTGCCCCCCCCCCCCTCCCCAGTGGAGGGTTATGAAACGCGTATGTATTCAGTACCAGCGATGGCGAGGCATGACAGAATCTCTGACCAGAGAGTTGTTTATAGTTGCGAGTAGGATGTTGGAGTTGTGAGTTGGACTCAGTCGGAGTTGTGTGTGAGGAGTTGGTGGGCGTCGACATGGGTCTCTGGTCAACATTCGGGATGAGGTATATTGTTAAATAAGGTAATGGAGCAGCATTGTGCACATCTGATAATGTAATGTATGTTAATTGTAATTAATTTGTTCAAGAAATGCCCCAATAATAATTTTGTTTTCAAAGCCATCGTTTTTCAGAAAAGAATCATTACAATTGAAACAATAATTACTATGCTTTTCCTCCTAGAATCAATTTATCAGATTAATTATTGCACAGGGCCTAAGGTTAGCACAGCTGCCCTTATAAAATTTATCAGATTGATCTTAACGTTAATTTTGTGGGGACTTAACATTTTTGCACATTTTCATTATCATTGACTTATTAATGTGGGAAGCTAACATTTGGCACTATTTGCAATTCTATTCAATTCTTTTCATTATTATATTTTCATGGGGAGGTTACAACACATTCTTCAGAAGGTCAGTTTCGTTGTCACGTCCATCCGCCAGTACATCGTTTTATCTAATAGGCAGTTCCATGTAGCAATATTTGATTATTTCACTAGCGCAACAGGGCACAATTAGGAACTGATTCTTTCCTAGCAATGTATAAAAAAAATTCTCTGGGTTCCTCTGCTCTGACGTTTCCACATCCTTACGCATTGCTGTCTCTTGCGTAATTCGATTCTGTGTTCCATTTGATCAACAAATCACATGAAATGCCCCCACGAACACACTGTATTTTATGCAAGTTAGGGCGATTGTCCTCGTCGTTTCAGCCATTTCCCTCATAAATATGCACATACGTAGATAGTCTAATTTATAATGTAGTGGATGCAATGGTGGAAATGACAAATCAACTGAAGATACCCACGCCATAGGGTGGAGGGCACTACCACCATCGTTGTACTTCCGAAATCTGTCTCTGGAGAGCAAGTGCTTAGAATGAAATGCCCCTTCCTCCCTGTCGTATTATAGCTGCCACTAGCGACTCTCAGTTCTCTTCCTCATACTTTGCATATGCTGCAAGCTCACCATTGCATCTTGCCCTTGCGTTGAACACATTCATTTCTCCCGTGTAGCTCCTCCTCAGTGGTACACAGCCGTGTACTTTTCTAGTGATAGTTTCTTACACAAGCACTTGCATTACTTGTATTCAGAGTCTATCAACACTTTGATTTCTTCACTCTTGTGCCTTTTTGAACTAAAATAAAGATTTGACTTCTGATTCAACAGTCAAAGCTGTGTTCTAGCTATTTGATCCCTTTCTCCATTGCGCAATTCTCATTCCATAGCTTCTTGATTAGGAGACTCCAACTGTACTGCAACTAATGACACTTTTGTGACGATCCTTTCTTCACTGTTATCTATCCGCTCTTCTGTCCTGCTTACAAGTTCCTCCTGTTCTTCCTGCTTGTCACCATTGTTTACAATGTCTCACACTATGACTGGAAGTTGTTCTATTCGTACATTAGTTACTTCCTGAGCCTTTTTTGTCTCCATAGCCATAATTTTGACCACTTGCGTCTCTTTCCTAGCTTCTGCAGCTTCCTCTTTCGCTTCTTTCGCTACTTTTCTGACATTTCTCGGTTTGTAGTGGCTGGTACCGATTTTCCCTATCTTTTATATCTAGTCGCTTTTGCTTCATCTCTGGCTTCATTATTTATTCCAGTAGAGCCTCTATAGTTCTCTTCATTTTTGTTTCTTTTCTCGTTCCACTAGACTTTTCCCTTGCCTTTTTTGCTACTTTCCTAGTTTCTTTCGTTTCTCTGCTGGTCTTGTCTTCTTTTGCCTTTACTTCTTCCTTTGCTCATTGTACCTGTTGCCGAATATTCTTCCCAAATTCTTCTGATTTTTGTGCCATCTTCGCGAAGTCTTCTTTCCAAAACCTATTGTATCTGACCATTTCCTCAAAAATTCTAATGTAGTAAAATATGTGCCTCCCAGCAAGCCTGTTCTACTTGCAGTTGGTGCCTGCAAACAACGTCTCTCGAGGAGTATTCTCCGTATCATTGTCCCCTACCTCATAGTTTCTAATTTTCACTATAGCGTCTACAAGTCGTGAAGCAACTGTAACAGATTCCTCGCTCTCATAACCCACAGTGCCAGCTAACTCCGTGTTTTATTTTGCCCGTTTCATATTACGACGAAATGTGAGTTGCCTGTTCCTTTCCAAAGTTATGTACTCCTTTTCCACATCCTGACTTTGTTCCATGTTTGTCAGTTGAGTAAATTTAGCCTGAGCCCTCGCTAACATCGACTAGCTTCTTGTTCTCATTCAGACCACTAAGTGATCAAATATGTTTGGGAAAACCTACCTCAACAAAGTTGTAATTTATAAAAAAATGCCTAGCACGCATACGAATATGTATAAAAGCGATCAAAAATTACAGCGTTGTTATCGAGGCCAATATGATACGGTATGTGGAAGAGTATCCCACAAAGCAAGAGAACGTATCTAAGACAAAATACATATATAAAATGTTTTTACCATCACCGTAATCTAAGATTGTAATATCGAGGTTCTAAAGTTTCCCAGTCAGTTTGTAATGGAAAAACAAAAATGTTCAATTGGCTACGATCAAACTATGTATCCTCGATCGAATGTTAGAAGCCATTTTGACTGTTTTTCGACCGTGACTGTCTAAAGAAATACTTAAAGGTTTATTTAAAAAATTACCGCTACCATTGGCATGGTCCGCTGGTTAATGCAAAAGTACTGCTCTGATAAAAAGTTAATTACTTTATCCTGTGAAACATTGCTAATTAAACTTGAACTAATTATAGAGAAGGATGACTAACTGTGAAATAAAATTCAGAGGTATAATATTTCTCTTAGTTTGTGAAAAACAATTCATTTCCATACAGCAGCGAATTCTTCTGTAGAAACTCACTCCTGATATGACGAACATTAATAATGAAACTAAGGAACAAAATCTGATTGTGGTAAGTATAGGGTACCGAAGTATATGATGGTTAATTCAGCTTTCTAAAACATTGAAACTCTGCTGCTGAACGGAAGTGATTGCTTATGATTCTCGAATGAGAAGTGGACTTGTTGTGCAACTGTACCAGCCCAAGGGGTCCAGTCGAATCTAAAAGTGATTTTATGGGGATTATTAAATTCATCGTGACTTATTCTGCCAGTGCTGCATGTCAATCTCACAATCACTGAAGAGTAATGTGATGACTGGGCATGGGACAACTTCTGAACCACTAGCCTGCTAGTGAAGTCCCCGCCCAAAGCGTCCTGATTGAAGTGTCCCAACTGAGAACAGAATCGGATGTGTGGAAGGTGTGCGCATTCCCTCATTCTATATCAGTTTTTTCGCACCTCGTGTAGTAGTTGTCAATCAAAAACATACACTTAGTGTCCCCAAATGAAACAATTAAGCTCGTACCACTGTACTCCCAAAAGAGCAGAGAAAATGAAGCTGTCCCAGACGTGCACTCAAAAAGATTTACGCCACGAAGTTGCAGACAAGTGCTATGCCTCTTTTTGGTGCGTTTGCTATGCTGTTCTCTAGCATGGGAACAGTAAGGGAAGTAAAAAATTTTGGTGTAGAGTGCTAAACTGGCAGCCAAATATAGTTGTCATTATTTTGAGACAATGGATGTGTAAAAAAAATACTTCGGCACAGTGACTGGCACTGAGCCCAGTGGTCTGGCTGCTTGGCCCAGCTCCTAAGCTCGGCGGGGGTATAGGATGGTCCCTGCAGAGGGATGCCCTGTCTACTTTCTCGCGTATACAGCAAGCCGAAGTCATCTTAAGCTGTGCCCAGTAACCTGCAGTGTCTGACTACATATGAAGAAATGAAAGAAGAGGAAAGAAATCTCCTACCTTATTACTGTAATTATCTTGTAAATAGAAATAAACATAGGTTTATGCAATCTCCCTTATTTCGTTTCGATGCAGTTGCATTCTTAATAATTTACATATCAAACTCTCTCTAATTTGCATATCAAAAATCTTCTGAACTATGTGTCGTATTATTATATAATTCTGCAGATACATTAAATGATATATTTTTATACTGTCTGGTCAGGTCTCATGCTGAAGTTTTGTTGCATGAGCAGTGAAAATGCAATAAGCGATAAACTTTTATTTCTCTTCTTCATTTTGTTGAAGGTGTCAGCAAGAAATAGTTTCGTGAAGGATCCAAATTATGTTCAACATACGTTGGAAGTTATTAAGTGCTCTCATTCTCAAATACTGGATAAATATACGTTCCATAATTTGCTTTCTGTGAGGTACACTGCCTGAGTAATTACCCGAAGTTTCTAAAAGCAATGATTGACTTATTGTGTAGAACCTTTAAGGTAACATTATACTTCTTAATGAGTAGATTATGAGAACATTTTAAATTGGCTATTATTAAAAATTTAATTTTTTTACCTCAAAAAACCGTTACGTGGGCAACCTCCAACTAGGATCCGGCCCTGGTTATCCATTCAATATCACATTCGCTTCAATGTTCACAATAATGACAGTGCACTGTTTTGTAAGAAAACAATGGAAATACATTTCTATTCGCACGCAGGAACTCTTGACAATAGGAACGTCTTCTACAAGAGCACTTGTCAGCACAGATACCTACAGCGAATTCAGCAAAAGCAACTTAAATGGTGCTCTGACAACGACGGAAGATGAAAATGAAGTCACTTAGTTCAGCCGGGATGCAACAGACACCCAGAGTAAAAGGCAGCATACGGTGGTGAAGGAAGCCTGATTTATGTAGAACGGCAGGCTATTAATGAACCATTACGAAGTATAAAAGACAAGTCGTGGCTGAGACCTAAGAATATCTGTGCAATGGTAGCAGCATTCAGCGTAAACGAAAGTGAAACAACAGCAAATACGACGCAGCACTTAGTTTGAAGTCACACTGAAAGCGTCATTATATTACCTGAATATCTGATTATCTTTGTCGGAGAGCGTGTTAGAAAAGACAGTTTATACACTCTACAGGGGCATAAAAAATCGGAGCAAACAAAAATGACAATCTGGAGGAAAATTTCACACGTACTGTAAATGGCTGACAAATCATCGATGTGTGAGAATATGGTAATAAATGAAGCGACTATCGATGGCGAATCTTCATCGAAAGGTGTTTTGGTTTTAAACTAGAAGTATTAGTGTTTTCTCAAGGCAAAACAGAGGTTACATAATTACATAACGTCCTTATTTACGACTAGGTCGTATGGAGTGTGAAAGCTGCATTAAAATATGAGGTTTCATACGTTACAGTTTATTACATATACATAGCAACGTTTTTGGAAAAGGTTTTGCACAGTATTACAAACGTCAGTGCCTCAGCTCGGCCCACAGTAAGCCTAGGAGTAAACATCTCACAACTGTAAGAGAAATATAAATGTGTCGTAAGTTTTACGGCAGAAATGAGTTTCACTATCAGTGATAGTCGCTAAGAAGTGATACTGCTTCGTGTAGAGAACGTATCGCCAATCTATGAAGACCATATACGAAGTGAATGCCAACAAATCTCTTCTAGATTTAGGTTTACCATGTCTCCATTGGAAAGAGCTTCATGGGCAGATGACCCTTTCTCTTAGACTTATCTCGTGAAAAGGTCATTAAGGTAAAATTAGAGGCCTATCCACAGTCGTTCCTTCCGCGCAACACTCGTCTAGACCAGGAAATGAAAGGAACTGTCAGTCGTGTACAACGGATCCTAGGCCACATGCCATAAGGTTTCCTGCAGAGTACTCATGTAGATTTAGAGGTGAAGCAAGCAGTCCTTCAGAGGCACCAGCCAATTACAGGGCACGCCACATTCCTTGGCTACTTTTTAGTATTTATTCTTTTAAATTCCTTTTATCTTTGGTCAGCTAAAGTTTCTCTAAGCTACTGCGTCCAAGTGTGCTAATTTTAACTGTCGACGTATGTAATTGACTGTTTTCTAATATGCTGTGACGGCATTTGGTGCACAGTCTTTTACCAGCCATCTCTGGGAGGAGAGTTTTGTTTTGTTTCTGCTCCCGGGCTCCACCTGCCCCATGTCCTGGTTGATAATTTTTGAAAATCTGTTGCCTATTTGATCTGCAAACGATACCACGAGCTGGTCCCAGCTCCGAACCTGCCCAGGACACATCATTCAGTACAGAGAATCAGTGTGTCCAG
The DNA here is from genome assembly GCF_023864345.2 of Schistocerca serialis cubense. Taxonomy (NCBI): domain Eukaryota; kingdom Metazoa; phylum Arthropoda; class Insecta; order Orthoptera; family Acrididae; genus Schistocerca; species Schistocerca serialis. The sequence goes on from NC_064641.1 coordinate 425,125,195, forward strand.
CATCGTTGTTTTAAGTCGTATCTCCGTAACGTAAGTTACATACGGCGTGCCTTCGTCAGACCATTGCGCGACTAGAGGGGCACATTTTCACAACAGAGTATGTGTTACGTTTTCCTGCAAACACACTTCTACAGTACTACGCATAGGAGCAGTGTGGGAGTGAAATGGAGTGGCAACTGCGAAAGTATTCCAAAGCACGCGGGATATATGATTCCTGTTGGCAGAACGCCTACATTACACAGAGATTCACCGAGATATTCCCCCGATCTATGGATGAAATGCAGAGTGGCGTCTGGCCAAAGCCGAACAGTGCTAACAATTTGACCAAAGCCACACTTGTACTCACATCGTTATAGACCACAGAGGGCTATTAAAATGAACATAAATAGTCTCGAACGTAAGAAATCATTTTTGTGGTTACCTCCCAGGCTGTTGACGTTCGTGGAGTTGGTAACACCTGCTCCGTTCACAGCCACCGCTCATCAACACGGTATGAAGTCTGAGGGTGGTCAGTAAATGAGAGAAACCGATAAATAGAAAATAATGATTTCTTGCGAACAAGGTTGTTTACGTTCATTTTAAAGGATAAAGATAAATCGCTGTTTCCCATGAGAAATGTTCTCTAAAATTACAGAGGACAACATTCAAGCAGTCGAGGGGGAACATCTGCTGACAAAGAGATTATGTAACAATGATGACATTCACGGAGCGGTTCTCGAATGGCTCCGTGACTAAAGAGCGCATTTCTATCGCCGAGGAATTGTTATAAAATCCCGACTGTCATTTACCGAGACTTGGTGACTATGTAGAAAGATAGTGTCATGTTACTATGAAGTGCAGTGAGGCATTCCATAAAAGTCATTCGTTAGCCTGTCATAATAATGTGCAACTCACCTTTCGAAATCCCCTCTTACTTTTATAGCTGTGCGGGAGGAATGTGTTGCTGCAGGGAGTGCTAGCATAAAGCATAATTTAAGATCAAATTCTGGAAGGCGAGTACGAAGAACACCAGCATCCGTCTGCTTACCTGCTCTCTAAGCGGATTTCAGTACAAACTCAGTGGTGCACAGATGTTGAGTGTGACAACTTGACTGCACCCTCTAACTCATGTGCAGGCAAGCATTTATTTTACAGTTCGCTTCACTTTACTGTGTGATTAAATATAGGAACTTATTACTTGAGTAATACATAGTCATAAATTAATAGGAGTGTAAAAGTAGGTTTTCATCTCAATTACTTACACATTCAGAATGTAACAGGCTACAGTGTTAAACAAACAGCAGTACTCGAGTTGCTAGAGAACATTCAACATCGGAAAGAAGTACAAAGAAATACTCTGACTGCAGAAGGGATGGGACAACGTCACTTCCCACATGAGGCAAGAACCAACGTATTCAAATAAGGGAGAGAGCAGTGCTAGTCATTCAGACTATTATGCTGCCCGTCCATACAGCGTTCAGTATGTTGCCAGCGTCTCTGAAATAAATGTTCACTCACAATCGTTTAACACAATCTGAGAGAACTAGATTCGTGAAACCTGGTAGTCAAGGGAAGGCAGGATTCGGTTGCGATTGCAGACGGGGCCGTAATTACTTACTATCGGTTGTCTTTTACAGCTACACACAATTCATTTTAAACCAGTAATTCCACACTCAACAATAAATAAAAATACCAAACGTTATTAATGAAGGAATAAAGAACTGTGCAAATAGTAGTGTTTTCAGCGAGTTACAATTAAGCAAATCACTATTAAATACAGATACAGCAGATAATGTTTTAAATTAAAGCCACTGTGATCTTGTTAGAAGACCTTACACGACAGGAATGGCAATAACTTAAGAATTTTCTAACACTCGCTGCAACTTTCAAATTACAGGTATTGAAATATTAAACACAGCAGAAGGCATCAGAGGCCTGGAATGGTAGAAAATAAGGTTTTAAAGCTTACTACTAAAATTCAAATACGAAATTAGAATTTTAAAGTAAGAGACCACAATCACGGCTGAAGGCCTTACACGCCTACTACGGCAATAATATAAATAAAATTTTGAATCTTTCTGTAAAACAGCAAATACTGTGGCAAAGGTTAATTAAAAAAACAAGTCACTGTCCTTTTAGAATACACATGTCTTATAAGAACCAATGGACCATAGACGGTGCTCCCAGAATCGACCTTTGAGAAGGCCCGGCAACAAACACTTTCGCGAGCGATGAGGCAGGCAGCCAAGAGTTGCATTCGCATCACAAGATGGTAACTCAGACTAGTGGCAGTCTAGCGAATGGCGCTATTCGACGTCCGATAAACCAAATGCGACGATGGAACAATACGCCAAAGCTGGACCCGGCGGTCTGCACTACGTCCCCAGAACTCTGTACTTAGAGTGCCTGGAACGAGAAAGGAAGCACTACTACGAGAGTAGAAGAATCACCAACCAGCCTCCAAGGCAGGTAACTAGAGCGATAGCGGCAACCAGGGGAGAAAAATTTGCGTTGGTTGGACTTAGCAAATTGCAACGAGTTTAGCGCAGTAAATAGTAATAAGAAGTGGAAGAAAGCTAATTAGATTCGCCTTTCCCAAGCACTCCACTCGCTGTACTTCGCCTTGGCGACACTACGAGCAGCAACACGAACCCAAGTCACTGGAGAATCGCGAGATATCACAATGGTGGAGGTATCTCTACTTGGATTGAAATGCACTACAACACGTCAGTCAACGATTTTTGCACGCTCCTTAATGGAAAGCGACCTAGTAGAGCGTCTATCGTTTCCAAAACAACACAAAACAACATGCTGCTGTTCACGGTACGTCGTCTGACATGGAAGTGTTTGCCTATCGATATTACAACAACCTCGTTGAATAGTAGTCTGGTGCCACATCTTTGGAATGGGGTCTATACTTACCACGGCAAGCAGTAGCCTCTAAATGGTCTTCCAACAGGCCCAGAGAGGGCAACCCATATACTGTCGAAACGATTTTTATTTATCTGATATGTTTAATATTTTTACATACTTCATCTGGCAACAGCTGTTGAACCCGCTAGGTTCCATATGCTTTTATTTTTCATTCAAGTCATTGTTCTTTTAATTACGAAATTTTACGTTCTTATTTGACTTTTAACCCAGTATTTAGCGATGACATCATTCTCTCAAAAGTGGGCCGAACCTCCAGTATGTAAGTAAGACGTGCACTGCTCTATCTAGGAGTGATTTCCCACCAGAAGGAGGCTCCTGCTCATACAGCATTTTGGTAATTCATCGTTTTATAACTTGGTAGTTTTATATAATTTTCTTTAATGTATGTAGCCCACTGATCAGACTTTGTATTTGACATGTAGGGCTGAAGATGAACACGGGCGTGGTCGAAACCAGTTACCAGTATAAATAAATTTGTGAAGAAGACTGGTTTAAATAGTGACCTCTAGTAATAACTTTGATCACTGTCTGCTCCCACGATGTATTCAGAAGTAATGGGAGGCACTCGTCTTAAAGCTTGCTGGATCCGGTATACGACGAGGTCGTGCACCCTCGTGACCACAGCCCTGCCGTCCGGCAGTCCATGCGTGCCACCAGCGGTCCCGACGTGTTCTGGCACTGCGCGGACCTAGCTCCTCCTGAGTCCCCAACTGAACTGGCCCAATCATACGACCCGGAAAAAAAACGACGTCGCCCCAAAGATAGGGCAACAGTTACTACATATCAGCGGACAGGCGACGCTTGCGAAACCGAGTGGCGCCAGTCAACACGAGAAGAAGACAAACAACAGCAACCATGTCAACTAAACGATACCGTCTGGCCTCCAACAGACGGCAGAAACCTACAAACGGCACCAACGCGAGCCGCAGCACGGCTCAACCCCTCTCAAGGACAAAATCAACTTGCTGCCTAACCCAACTAAATTTGATTAAGTTCGACCTGGTATTGGTAACCGGGACAGTTGTCCTTAACCAGAAGGTTAACTGGGACTAAAATCCGCATAATTGTACACGGAAACAGAAAACGGAGAGTATATTTATCAAGGCAGCCAACACACACCTCCCTCCCGGGAAAATTACTGAGATACATCTGATCTCCCTGTTTACCCCTGAAGGCTCGTCGATTACGATTATAACGACCAGCTTGTCTGTTGTGGGCCCTGAGAATATTGCGCCTGGCAGGATTCCAGTTTTCTTTGACGACTTGAGGGGTGATCTCCTCAGGAATTAGATCTTGAATCCCCTGTTAGTACGATAGGGGGGAATTAATAGGGTAAGCAAACATCAAGAAAACCTGAGTAGCCATCAAAGCCTCATGGCTGGCGGTATTGAAGGCAAATCTAAGCCAATGCAGACTAGAACCCCACTTAATTGGAGACTTCTGATGGATAATCAATGCGGATTTAAGGTTACGATTGACACTTTCCGCAAAGGACCCTTGTGGATAATACGGAGTGGTAGTTACACGCTTAACACCGCTTTGAAAACAGAAGGCCTTGAAGGAAGCTGAAAGAAAGGCTGGAGCATTATCACGAACGACTTGCTTAGGAGGTCCGAAAGTACTACATACGTTTTGAAATGCGCAATGGTGGTGGCAGCAGTCACATTACGACTTGGAAGAAGCCAGGTAAACCTCGAAAACGCGTCAATAATAATTAATACATAACAATGGCCTTTTTTGGTGCGAGGTAAGGTCCCCACGTAGTCGATACAGAGTTTGTCCGTGGGGCAAGATTCACGCTCAGAACTACGGAACCCCAGTTGAATATCGTTTTTAGGTTTGGCCACAAGACACAACTGACACCGAGAAACCATTTCTCTGTCTCAGTCAATAGACGGCCAAGTCAGATGCTCCTTAATCTTCTGCAAGGTCTTACAGGATCCTAAATGCCCACCAGTCAACGAGTTGTGAAAATTATGGAAAACGGGGCATACTTGTGAGCCTGGTAGGCAGATTTTAATCTTCTTGGTACGTCCCAACCTTCTACACAAAATGCCTTTCCTGATAATGTATTCATCCAAACGCTCCCCGGCCGAAAGCCGTTTATTAACGGATCCCCAAGTGGGGTCCAGAGCCTGATGGTCGGCAATGTCATTAAACAAATGAGGAATAGCGCCCTACACGACATAACTAACATTCTCTTCCGAAGCTTCTTGGGCGCCCTAGCTAGATGGTTGTTCAGTAAACATACGGCTGAGGATGTCCGCGAGCACATTCCCATTGCCTCTAATATGCTTAACCTCTAACTAAAATGCCGAAATGCATACCGCCCACCTCGCGATTCGGCCAGTTTCACGCGGCCTGGCTAGCAACCAGCTTAAGGCTTGATTCTCAGTCTCTAGCTGAAATACTCTATGTTCGAGATAAAACCGACCAATACGGCCAATGCCACACATTCGTAAACATAATATTTAAACTCGGCGCTTCTAACCGACGAGACGCATATGATAATGGGTGCCTTTAACCCTTCAACTCCTGGAGGAGGACTGCCGAAATTCCCGCATTAGATGCGTCGGTTTGGACAATAAATTTGTTATTTAAATCAGGCACTCCTGGAACCGGAGGACTGGCTACAGCCGCATTAATGTGCTCAAACGCGGCCTCTTGAGCAGGTCAACACTCAAAACGCACCCCTTTTACGGCGTAGTTTATTTAAAGGAGCCACCAGCTCAGCAAAATTAGGGACAAAATGCCTAAAATGATTCGCCATCCCTATGAACTTGGCGATTCCTCTCTTATAAGTGCGCAGCGGAAGGGCTCTCAAGGCCTTAGTCCACTCCCGATCAATGCGAATAGTCTCGCCTGATACTAGGTGACCTAAGAAGGATACTTTCTGCCTGGCTAATGTCACCTTATTGGGTTTAACAGTAGATCTGGCGCCCTAAAACCTAGCAAAATCTTCCTGGATATGTCCCAAATGCTCTTGAAACGAACGACTATAAGTTACCAAATCGTCCGGGTTGAAACATCCTCTTAGAAAAATTAATGAATTACTGTGCTGGTAAACCCCTTACGTTATTTGATTTCCAAACAGCTGAGCAAAACTGAACGTACACAGACATTTCTCTCTTTACTAATTCTGATCATCACTAAACTGACACACAATATATTTAGCTCAACGCAATCTGACTTTCAATAATCTCTACAAAAGAATGGCCCTGACTAACAATAACCTATACCTTTCATGACTCACTTACCTCACAAAAATCTTCGTTACTCCAACTACGGCAATACAGCAAGTGACAATACTGCCAGCTAATAAAGTCATTATATATATATATATATATATATATATATATATATATATATATATATATATATATATATCTCAGTTCATGATATCCAGTCTTACAAATGTACTCTCTCTAATGGACACACGTCCAGATCATCCGCTCTCAAAACTCCGCCATCTCACTCCCCACATCCACCACTGCTGGCGGCTCACCTCCAAATGCGCAATGCTACGCGCTGTTCATATCCTACTGCCCAACACTACAATAGCGAATATTCCAACAATGCCAACCAGACACAGACTGCATACAGTTCAACCTGTGATTTTCATACAGAGCGCTACGTGACGTTACCAACATAAAAACCTGAACAGCCTACTCACATAGCCCCCATGCTCCCCACAAAAATTTTACAAATTGTTTTGGGCAGTGGCCAATACAGATTTGAAGAAATTTTTCATAATTACAATAACAAAGAAATCAAATGCACGATTTTATTGATACAACGTTGGCCAAAAGTAAAAATTTTCTCACAGTCCATTAAGACAGTCCTGATCATTTATCACAGTAAAATTGCAGTGATTTCTTTTCTCAAACTCTGAGCATTAAATGCACACGGATGTAGTGGATTTCCATGCAGTCTTGACGAAGTAGTGTTGTTCTTCCAACGGAAAGACAATGCTGACTCTTGACATGCAGACAGGTAATGGGTCGCAACAGAGCAAACCTACAGCAGAGTCAGTCGAAGTTTCCAAGAACATTGGTAGGTAGGTCATCACAGAGCAGACCACTGTAGTCCTGTTAGGGATTACGGTATTGGTGGGTGTAGCATCATAGATTAAGGGCTGACCTGCGACAACAATCGCACAAGGTGCGTACGAGCCGCTAGACGCCGCCGCGAGCGCTAAGAGTGCGTTGCGAACGCAGGCGCTCGAGTTGCGTACGGGCCGCGAGGTGCCGCCACGAGCGCTACCGTAGTATAAGTGCCGACGGAGTTCGGCCACCTCTCATTTTGTTGGCATCTCCTTTTTGCCTATTCTCTTATTTACTTAGTTGCTTAGCTCTTATTCGTTTATGGCTCATGTTATTGTGCTCTCTTTCAGCCATTCTGATTGTTTCGATTTACTCCCAAATGAGAAGTGCTTATTTTACTATTTCACTTTTGCATATTTCTCACTTTGCTAATAATATGCTCCTTAGCTTTTTACAGTTGATTTGATTAACATAGTCTCATGTACTGTTTGTTCATTTCAGCCTGTTTATATTTTGATGTTCTTTAAATACTGTAATATTTAACGGAAGCATTTCTTCCCTTAAACTTGTGTAAAGCGTTCTCGATGTAGAATTTGTTCTGTGACACAGGTTTAAGATTTTGAACATAAATTATATACGATACTGTGCTTTAAAGGGAATCTATTTTTTCAGTTTGTACTACATCAGACGACAATTTTGTGATATGAGGGAGAAATTTGAGGGGCGAACCCATGGAAATAGTCTTAAGTGATCCCCTTTAAAAACAAAAATTTGTGTGACACTGAAAGACGTGACACTGTAGGCACCTAAAATTTGTACGTCACATCGGCCACCAGAGGTGGAGACCCATTGCAGTCCTTGTGGAAATAATGGTATTGGTAGGCCATCAAAGATGCAGACCAGCTGTATTCCTTGTAAGTAAGCTGTTTAGGTTTTTATGTTGGTAACGTCACGTAGCGCTCTGTATGAAAATCACTGGCTGTGCTGTGTGCAGTCTGTGGCTGGTTGGCGTTGTTGGAATATTCGCTATTGTAGTGTTGGGCAGTTGGGTGTGAACAGCGCGCAGCGTTGCGCAGTTCGAGGTGAGCCGCCAGCAGTGGTGGATGTGGGGAGTGAGATGGAGTTTTGAGAGCGGATGATCTGGACGTTTGTCCATTAGAGAGAGTAAATTTGTAAGACTGGATATCATGAACTGATATATATATATATGTAATGACTTTTGAAGGCTATTAAGGTAAATACATTGTTTGTTCTCTATCAAAATCTTTCATTTGCCAACTATGCCTATCAGTAGTTAGTGCCTTCAGTAGTTAGAAACTTTTATTTAGCTGGCAGTATTGGCGCTTGCTGTATTGCAGTAGTTGGAGTAACGAAGATTTTTGTGAGGTAAGTGATTCATGAAAGGTATGGGTTATTGTTAGTCAGGGCCATTCTTTTGTAGAGATTATAGAAAGTCAGAATGCGTTGCGCTAAAAATATTGTGTGTCAGTTTAGTGATGATCAGAATAAGTAAAGAGAGAAATGTCTGCGTAGGTTCAGTTTTGCTCAGCTGTTTGGAAATCAAATAACGTAAGGGGTTTACCAGCACTGTAATTCATTAACTCTTCTAAGGGGACGTTCCATATGTAGACCCTTATTCGAGGATACCTCGCTGGAATCTTCTGATTTTTTCTTGTAGTTTGTGTAATTAGTGTAGCTATTGTTTATTGTCAGCGCGTAATTATAGAGGTAATTTCCTCTGTAGTTGTAGTTTTTCATTTTTTTACAGTAAAACAGATGTAGCAGGCACGTAGATTTGCACCAAGTACCTCGCAGCTGTGGTTGAATTTAATTAGATATTATTTTCAATGCTGGGTTAATGTGTTTTCTTATTTTGCTCTTTAAATTGCGCTTTTCTGCATTATTATTGTGACAATAAAAGCGTGTGAAAAACGTAATACTAAGCTCCAAAGTAAACTGAGAAATGACAGTGAAAACGAAAGCAGTGTGTTAGAGCGACCATGTAATGAATTAGCTAATGTCCAACATAGTAATTTGGTAATTGTGCATAGGGGAATGTATCAGGCAATAAATAACCGTGTAGGCAGTGAAACAGCTAATGAAGAGGGTAGTATTGTCGATCGGTTGATCGGCAACAGCTCGCTACAGGGATCCGAAACGACAGGACACAATTTTGCAAATACCGCAGACTAAGGTTTTGCGTCAATTCCCGTTTCTCGATCAAGTCAAGACACATTTTCTGCTTTTCAAAATGCCAATATTGGCTTTTCAGATGCACTGCAGAATAGCACTGAGGAACCTGTTTCAGACACCAGTGCATTGTTATTACAATTAATGCAACAAATGGGACAAAAGCTTCAAAAGTTAGACACAATGGAACAAAATCTTCAAAAGTTAGACACAACAATGGAATAAAATCAGAGACAAACACAGCAACAGCTTCAAAAGTTAGACTCAATGGAACAAACACTTGAAGAAACAATGTATTTACCATAATAGTGTTCAAAAGTCATAATATGTATATCAGTTCATGACATCCAGTCTTACAAATTTACTCTCTCTAATAGACACAACGTTCAGATCATCCGGTCTCAAAACTCCGCCATCTCACTCCCCACATCCACCACTGCTGGCGGCTCACCTACAACTGCGCAACGCTACCTGCTGTTCACATCCAACTGCCCAACACTACAATAGCGAATATTCCAACAATGCCAACCGCCCACAGACTGCACACAGCACAGCCAGTGATTTTCATACAGAGCGCTACGGGACGTTACCAACAGAAAAACCTAAACAGCCTACTTACAAAGTAATTGTAAACACAGACTAATTTCAAGTCTCCAAGAATATTATCCAGAAAACTTGTAAGGACGGCTGTGCCAGAAGCCAAACCAAAGCAAACCCTCTTAAACACAAACAGATTCCAATCAGTACAAACTGCTGTAGGGTGTTAACATTCTTCAGCTAATGGAATCTGATAACAGGCTCGATTCAGGTCGACCACAGTAAACCAGTTAGCCCTGGCAAACCAAGTAAGAGAGTTTTGAGGATCAAGTAAATGAACATATTTGAGGAGAACCTCTTTATTTAGGAGACGGTAGTAAACAACAGGCCGAAAGTCTCACCCCTGATCCTTAGGGATCAGGAATATACGGGAGGTATAAGCGGATGTAGAAGGCCTAATAACTCCCTGCTCAAGCATTTTGGAGATCTTTCCCCTTAGTATCTTCATCCTAGGCGTTATGGGGACTGCCTGACGGAAATATGCTCAGACTGACGAATATGGTAGTCAGGAACTTTAGTACCCCCAGTCTATCACAGAGAAGCTCTGGGAACCTCTCCAACAAACCCCTAGCTCAGAGGCCGGCTGAGAAGAAAGATGGGTGAGATCAAACTCACTAACCTTAGCATCAACAGCCAGTATTCCCGCATCTCGATGCACCTTACGTTTGTACACTCACAGAACCCAAATTTATGGCCAGAAGCGAAGTTAAAGAAAATGTTATACCCCAAATAATCCAAGAAAAGACCAGTTATACCGATAAAATAAGGTCCCAAAATGAAATCGACTGGCAACATTTTAACCAAGGCCAAAGACAAGGGCCACGAGAAATCCCAACTGAGATACTCCCTCGGACCCTACGATGCTGAGACAACACCTGCCCGTTGGCAACCCGACTTCTTTGCACTGAAGAAGGGACCGCCCTAAGTCCCGCAACATGACCAAATTCGAAAAACCATCCCAAGCTCAACAATGAAAAGGAACTACCAGAATCGAAAAGGGCACAAATAGCTTCGCCACCTAATCGACAAACAAATATAAGAAAAGTGGCGGTGATGATCGAGCAGCGACACGGGCACACCAGGGTTTAAAGGCTCGACCCCAGGGTCGCTGCCCAGCTGAGCATCGTTTTTTGACTCTGGGTGTCCGCAGCTGAACGCAAGTGCGAACTAAATGTCCAGTTCGATCACACCTGAAACCACATCGGGATTACCCTTTAGCAGACTCAGCTGTTGTTGGTAATCCGGAGTTCCCCTCAGTAACGCCCACTGGCTGAACTTTAACTTCACGGTGCCTATAGTCCGAGAGCGGCAACACGGATATCGCTACAACGGCGGCACGAAGTTCTTCCCAAGTGGAGGGCAAAACACGAACAACAAAATGTGACTTATCCACCGCTCGCATTCCCCTCAGGACAATTGAAACTAACTCCCATACCGGCAAGTCAACTAACAAGGCCAAACAGGCGATCGTAACTCTCTCCACGTATTGAGGCAACTACTCCCTATCTTGCTGCATCTGCCAAATACAGCGACACTCGAGCTGTTTACTCACTCCCGTGGTCAATCTTTCGGTTATTATAAGCTCCCTCAACTGCTGCAATGAAAACCCTTCTGCCATGTCCCCTGATACCAGAGTCCTCAATTCGCCTTTAGTTAAAGGATACAACAGAGACAAAATTACCTGATGCGAAACACCAAACACATCAGCATGTCGCTCAGAGCGAACGAAAAATCATAACAACCTTTCAATTTGCTCGAGTCGCTCTATTGCGAATTCTGTGATGTCTCGAAACAGATGCACCAGGGGAATAGGCAATTTAGCAAAAGCCCCGGATAACCACCTGGAGGACATAAGGGCATTATTCCCGGGCTCGCTAGCACATCACCAGGATGATAAAAATACTCCCCCGTCCTCTTCCCATCAAGCTCTAAATATGTGACCTTAAACTGCAATTTATTAAACAAGGACCCCAAATCAGTGGTTGATTTCTTATCATGATCCTCTAATGCCCTTAAATCAGATATCCAGTTGGTTAAATGCATCAACTTTGCAACGCACCCTGTCTAGCTTACTGTCGCTAGGTTTAGTGCCCCCTACAAAGCCGATGTTGTCCCGAAGATTCCTAACAGCCTTATAGAAAAACTCAATGGCTGCCTTTGTTTCACCCAAAACATCCTGCATGACGTCAACCGGCTGAAGAACAGTAGCATTCAAGCGGGCTGCTACCCTCAATAGGCTGGCTTCTTATCCCCAGCTCATAAGTGAGGTCGTCCTTCCTCAATAGGCCGATCCCGGGGCACTGCCTGACCACCATTACAGAGTCGATCACCAAAAACTGAACACAATACCAAAGGCAGGAATCATACAACACTAATAGTGTTTAACAAATCAAACCAACATTAACTGAAATAGCGATATTACAATTGCAACTACGCTCTGCTACCAGTTGATACCTGGTAGTCAAGGGAGACAGGATTCGGTTACGATTGTGGATGGGGCCGTAATCAGTTACTACTGGTTTCCTTTTACAGTTACACACAATTCATTTTAAACAAGTAATTCCGGACTCAACAATAAATAAAAATACCAAACGTTATTAGTGAAGGTATAAACAACTGTGTAAACAATAAAATTTTCAGTGAGTTACAATTTAGCAAGTCACAATTAAATACAGATACAGCAGATAATGTTTTAAAAGCAAGCCACTGTGATGGGGGCAGAAGGCCTTACACGACAGGAATGGCAATAAATTAGGAACTGTCTAAAACACGCTGCAACTTTTGAAATATTAAAGGTAAGTCGCCACAAACACAGCAGAAGGCATCAGACGCCAGGAATGGCAGTAAACAAGGTTTTAAGGCTTACTGCTAAAACTCAAATATGAAATTAGAATCTTAAGGCAAAGAACCACTATCACAACTGAAGGCCTTACACGCCTAGAACGGCAATAATATAAATAAAATTTAGAATCCTGCTGTAAAACAGCAAATACAACAGCAAAGGTTAATTAAAAAAACAAGCCACTGTCCTTTTAGAACGCACATGTCTTACAAGAACCAATGGGCCACAGAAGGTGTTCCAGGAATCCTCCTTTGAGGAGGTCCAGCCACAAACACTTTCACGAGCAATGAGCCAGGCAGCCAAGAGTTGTATTCACTTTACAAGATGGTTACTCAGACTAGTGGCAGACTAACGAATGGCTAATGATAATCTTGCTGACGCTACGTGACGTCCAATAAATGAAATGCATCGATGGAACAATACCCCAAAGCCGAAACCGGCGGTCTGCACCACATCCCTAGAATACTGTACTTAGAGTGCCTGGAACGAGAAAGGAAGCACTACTACGAGAGCAGAAGAATCACCAACCAGCCCCCAAGGCAGGTTACTGGAGCGTTAGCGGCCTCCAGGCGAGAAATATTAGCGTTGGTTGAACTTAGCAAATTGTAACAAGTTGAACGCAATAAATAGTAATAAGAAGTTGAGAAATGCTAATCAGATCCGCCTTCCCCAAGCACTCCACTCGCTGTTCTTCGCCTCGGCGACACTACGAGCAGCAACATGAACCCAAGTCACTGGAGAATCGCGAGATATCACAATGGTGGAGAATTCTCTACTTGGATTGAAATGCACTCATCTTAAAGCTTGCTGGATCCGGTTTACGACGAGGTCGTGCAACCTCGTGACCACAGCTGTTCCATCCGGCATTCCATGCGTGCCACCAGCTGTCCCGACGTGTTCTGGCACTGCGCGGACTCCTCTGAGTACCCATCCGAACAGTCGCACTCAAACGACACGGAAAAACAACGACGTCGCCCTGAAGATAGGGCAACCGTTACTACATATCGATAACCGACGCTGCCGCCTCTAGCGGACAGGCAACGCTTGCGAAACCGAGTGGCGCCAGTCAACACGAGAAGAAGACAAACAACAGCAACCATGCCAACTAAACGATGCCGTCTGGCCTCCAACAGAGGGCGGAAACCTACAAACAGCACCAACGCGAGCGGCAGCATGGTTCAGTTATACTATGTGATATTATTAGATGTAGTTGCCTAAGGGAATGACATAACAAAACATGACATCCCACCTGGGACAAGAACCAAGGTATTCGAGTATGAGAGCAAATAGCATTAGCCATCGGGAGTAACGTTTTGCCCGTTCATGGAACTTGAAGTATTTTACCAGAGGCTTTAAGGCATTAAAATACGTCTTCACTCACAGCTGCTTAACTCAATTTAGATGGTAGTATATCATCGTATCCTCGTATTACACACATCAAAAAAGTTTTGCATGACCGCAGTTACCAGAACTCCAGAAGATAGACGTAGACTGTGGATATTGTATCAAAGACACAGTCCCTTGGACTGTTCAGAGATGTCATTAAAACCACCCAAAGATGTAAACAACGATGTATGAGCAGCGCCTATTAGACGGAGGGGGTCTGACAGCCTATCAGTTCCAGTTATTTATTCAGGTACACGCCTCACGTTGTCTGTAGTTCAATCATGCCTAGGTGATGAATACCGCTGTTCGATCGAGTCTGCACTGTTCATTTGTGCCAAGTAGGGCTCTCAACAAGGGAAGTGTCCAGGCGTTTCGGATTGAACCTCAGTGACATTATTCGGACATGTAGGAAATAAAGAGAGACAGGAACTGTTGATGACATACCTCACTCCGTTCGCCAAAGGGCTACTACTGCAGTTGATGACCGCTACCTACGGATTATGGCTAGGAAAAGCCCTGCCAGCAACACCACCATGTTGAATAGTGCTTTTCGTGCAGCCACAGGACGTCGTGTTACGACTCAAACTGTGCGCAACAGCCAGCATGATCCAGCTTCACACCCGACGTCCATGGCGAGGTCCATCTTTGCAACCACTGAAACTTCTTTGTTAAATTTTCACTTAAATGTAAATAACTGAGAAGGTGAAATTTCTTTATTAAGATTTTACTTAAACTGCAATAATTGGGAGGATGGAACTTCTTAATTTAATTCTGAAACTGCTGAGTGAAATTAAATGCAAGTGAACCTGCTTAAACTGCTGAGTGACTGTGAACGTACTGTCTTTTTGCTGTTCTTTATCATTTCAACACTGACCTACAGAATTTGCCCTGAAAACCATAACTCAAACTTTTCCTATTCATTAATTACTCACTATATTCAAGGATAACGCGATCCGACTGCTTTAAAATTGATAACCTCATTTGAAATAATTAATACAAAAGAATGGCCCTGAATTAGTAGAAATCCTAACTATAACCTATACATTTCATAAGTGACCTACCTCACAAAAATCTTCATCACACGAACTTCAGCAGTGCCGCAAGCACCAATACTGCTAGCTAAATTAAAGATTCAAACCACTGAAGGCTCTAACTACTGACGGGCATGTGGTTAGCAAAGGAAAGATCTTGTTGAATTCCAAACAATGTACTTTTACCTTAATGATGTGACATCCAGTTCAAAAAAAATTTATAATCGTCTGTGACATACAGTTCCAAAAAATTCTATGATCATGAATAGTATTCAATATCCAAGTTGGACGCGTCCAGAACGTCCGCTCGCGCTAATACTGCAAACCTCCAACAATGCTAATTATTAACCTGTAACCTCCATCACTACTGACTACCCACTCCCAACTCTCATCACTGCTGGCCGTTCACCTCCAGCTTCTATCACCACTGACTGTTAACTTACAACTGCGAGTACAACAAGCCACAGAGTCTCATACAGAGTGCGCACAGCGCTGTCAGATTTATTACTGTAGAGCGCTACATAGCGCTGCCAACATACAAACACATAAACAGGCTATTTACCCAACAACACCATGAAGCGCGGTGAAAAATGGGCCCCAACAAAATGCCGAATGGACCGTTCAGGATTGGCATCACGTTCTCTTCACCGATGAGTGTCGCATGTGCCTTCAACCAGACAATCTGATTGTATACTGATTCAGATTTACTTGATTTATTTGCCAACAACATTGTTTACGAGACAGCTTACTCAGGTTATAACCAGATAATGATTTATAGCAGTGCAACTGAGCACTATCCATTCTTTTCAGTCTAATGATGTTACAGAATTAGATAAATTTACCACATATTTGTTGTACAAGGTACTTCCAAATTTATTAAACCCCACTGGAGGTTTGTGAAAGGAGTATACTGGGACACACTTGTATGACGCACCAAAATGAGATAAGAATGTTAATAAATTTAAATGAAAATAGTGTACTATAAAGAATGAATGTCTCTGATAGGTTCGATAATGTGGATCGATGACTGTGCTCGACCACAGAGCCAAAGGTACTGTACTCTTTTGTTGGAGCAAGGGAGCGCTGGGCGCTCAGTCGTAGGTAGCTTTCTGTGGGGGAAAGACGATGGAGTAGGAAGTTTCTGTGGTGTGCTGTGTGAAGCCGCCAAGAGTTAGATTAATTTAGGTATGTCAATATTGTTGAACATGGAAGCAGAAGGCTTCATGGAAATAATGTAAGGATTTGAATAACTATGATTTATGTTTTTGCCAGCACGTTAGTACAGATGAGTTGACTGATAATTTATAGTTGATGAGTAACCCCAGAATGTACGTAAACGATGTTGAGAAAGAGGCTAGTTAAATATTTCATTTTTGTAGTGCTTTTAAGATTTGTTAACAGAGCTATGTGTAATTTGATGATTTTCATTTATGTCGGATTAATGAAGTTAGAAAATACTTGTTGTTTAAATCTCATTGTTTGTGAATCAGTTGTGACTAATGTAATTTCAATTGTCAGACGTTTTTGAAATGACAAACTTAACTTGCAATACAATTTTGCTAAAAAAACTGAGTGTTAGTAATTCACCATAATCAGTACTGCCTCCGAGTTCAGGTCATATATTTTTGAAGAAGTTGAATTTTCTTAAATGTTCTCATTTATCAGCGAAACGAATTTCATGTGCATTTCAGGTATTATGGCCAGCATTGCACGCTGCTGAGCCTGTAGCTAGCACTCATATTAATTGTGAGAGACCATAATATATCGCATTACTCCGTTGCTGCTTTAGAGGTAAGATAATTTAATTTATGTGTTATGTGCACAGGGACCAAAGTTATCGGTTTTGAACAGGGCCAGAGGCTTCAGTGCCTAAAGGGCCTAATGTATATTGCAGTGACTATATTTCTTTATTGGTATTGGGAGTTGCATTGCCCACTCGATTCGTGTAAAGTTCTGCTAACAGTAACACAGAGTAAGCACACCACTTGCACTTGTAACACGCAACACGTCAATTCGAGTTCTGTATCCATTCCACACACAGATCAGACTTTATTCAACGTTGCCATAAAGTTTATTATTTCTTTTTTTTTTTAATAATGTTACAGGACGGCACACCGCGCCCCCATCGTGCACATCTTGTGAATGACTTTCTTTAGGATAACGACATCGCTCGCCTAGAGCGAGTAGCATGTTCTCCAGACATGAACCCTATCGAACATATCGGTGATACATTGAAAAGGGCTGTTTATGGACGACGTGACCAACCAATTACTCTGAGGGATCTACGCCGAATCGCCCGTGAGGAGTGGGACAATCTGCACCAACAGTACCTTAATGAACTTGTGGATAGTATGCCACGACGAATACAGGCATGCATCAATCCAAGATGACGTGCTACTGGGTGTCAGAGGTACCGGTGTGTACAGAAGTCCGGACCACCACCTCTGGTGCAACATGCAATGTGCGGTTTTCATGAGCAATAAAAATGGCGAAAATTATTTTTATGTTGATCCCTATTCCAATTTTCTGTACATGTTCCGGAACTCCCGGAACCGAGGTGATGCAAAACTTTCTTTGATGTGTGCAAATGCAGTTGCGTGATACTATTATTGAGCAGTCACGGAGCAACAAAACTCTGCCACGAAGTCCTTTAATAAGACCAACTCGTTGATAGTCTCTGTTAAGGAGAAGAACATACTGCGCTCACATTTCGTAGCTGGGTCATTAGTGTCCCACGAAACATCAGACGAACTTGTTCCTACATTTTCTACTGACGTTGCTGATCTTGATTATTTGGGGAAGAAACTGTCTTGTTCACCGGAAAACGAAAGGGTGATGGGTCCAGTTAAGTTATCTCCTCCGCTTCTTCTCAGCCACCCTAAATTCTATCTGGTCTGCCATTGTTAGGCGTCAACGGCCACCGGGTCGCAAAGAAAAGGAACTCCAAACTGCCTTTTTCCACCACTGTAATTAGTTTAATAATTTCAGTTACCCGGTGCCATTCTCGTTAAGCAAAAGGAGAGTAAAGTTTCCAAAAAGTTCAGAAACATAATTAGGTTTTCGCCCTCTATCTCTCCTTCTCTCTCTCTCTCTCTCTCTCTCTCTCTCTCTCTCTCTCTCTGTCTCTCCGTCTGTCTTCTCAATCTTCTCAACCCTCTTCTTAGCTACAGTTATGACTAGCGCTTATATGAACTTTAGGAACTCGAGATAATTCGCGATTTAATTTGAAAACGTCAGACGTCATCTGCTATTTGCTTACTCTTAGTTGGGTATTACAGGACGATCGGTAAACTTGTTACAAGCGGAAACGTATGTACCCTGGTGAACTGGATCTGTGTGGAGGGAAACATGCTGCATCGTGGAGTTTGTAATCCGCTTGTCACGTGGCTTGGATGTCGACAGACACTGTAGCGGTTTTGGGTGTGACTGGCGAGAAATGACGAGAAAATTTGTACGGTACCGACGCATCTGACTGAGGTCAAATCGCGACAATTCTACGTTTGGGACACACTGTTTCTGAGACAGAGAAAACATTGACATTTTTCTCGTGCTTTCACGCCAAAGACATGCTCTAAGTGAACCAAATAAGGTTTTGCATTGTGTTGAGCCACAGTTACGTAATAATTTTTAAATGGGTAAATCGCCATCTAAATATGTATTATTACATTTATCTTTTGTACTACAAAAATTCGGCGTATATGCCATTATCAGATATAGTGCTAAATGCTTTTAAGTGACATCTATTAAGGCCATGCGAATCTTGATCTTATCGCAATGAGTTTGTGTCCACTGTAGTCATAACAGATGATATCGTAGCGTCAACATGGGAACATGTGTGTGTGTGGGGGGGAGGGGGGGCAGCTGCTGAGGAGACCTGTGTCTGTTGTATTGGGACACTTGGTCCACCAACACAACAGGCATGCCCATTGTGTTTAGTAGCGTGGTCCCACAGGCGACACGTTTTTGCGAACCATATAAAAACACTACAACATCTTAACACCGTATGCCCTTTGCAAATACATCTCTCTCTTGTTGTCAAAACCATTATTTTCAAAATAAAGGGTTTTCTCCGGATGAGTTAACTGTGTCCACTGATGTTTCGTTCATTTTTATATTTACAAGGCATTAAACTTTATTCACGATCTTTGTTCTGAGAACCATTGGGGTTAACATGACCCCAATTTAAATTGTTTGCTTCTTAAATGCAACTTTTTTGAAAATAAAATGATAGCTGTTTCTCTGAAGAGCTGGTAAACGAGACTTCTTCAATAATGAAAATATTTTTCCCCATTCAGCTTTGTACCCATTGTTAGGGTCTCTTTCCTCAGCTGTTGTTGTACCCTTCCTACTGCCACTGGGGTCAAAACCATTCCATAGGAGCATTGGAAAACTATATCTTCTTCATTTCCAGAGCAATTATTTTCAAAATCTAATACTTTCTCCCTCTGAGTCAATTGTATCCAATGATGATTCGATTATTTACAACTCATTAAAATTTATTCACAGTTTTCAGCAGCGTGTAGCACTGAGGGTAGTATTCCCATAATCTAAATTTGTTTTTCTGACTTGAATATAATATTTACGACAGTAAAATTGTGACTGTTACATCGAGCAACTTGTAACTCCGAAAATGCAGATAAAATATCTTCCGCAAGATCCAAAATTTTTCGCTGTTTAATATCCGTTGATAACTCTCACTCCTGATTCTGAATCTGTTTTATTACAGAAACTGTATTTAGTACGTAATAATGTAATAGTGTATTTGTTTCTGGGTGTATAAAATTGATTTAAGAAATAATGAAAGTATTATAAATAGCCAGGTAATAGTCAAGGGAACTTTGTTTAAATGTAGCAACGACGAAATGGTAGTACGTGTGCCGTTGTATACCTTTGCTTATGAGAGGCCTGTCGCGTTGAGAGGAGAGGAGAAGCTGAGCAGTCCGAGTCATGAAGAGTGAGAAAGTGTTAGTTGGGCGTCAGTGTAGGCACGCCTAATTCGTTAACCCGCGAGTACTGAGAGCTCGACAGGAGTGACAGGCGGAGGAAGATGCAATTCTAACTATTGCCTGTCCCATAAATGTCCGTGGAGCTGAAGACGACTCGGGGTTCTCATCCAGCAGCAGCTCATCATGGTCGTTGGCCTCATTCTTCGTGGTCTGCACACCTTCCACATCGTAAGACTGTTACGTGAAAAATTATAAACTTCAGTAGGCATCATCCACGAACATGTTTTTCACAAAGTACGACTAACTAGAATAATAACCTGCAATAGTTAAAACTTGTAGGGCACCAGTGTTGTCATTGTCCTCAAACATTGTTACTAGGCAGGGTCCCTCTCCAAACGATGCAGTCACCTAGTATCGTAAGAATATGAAAATTGACGAACTGTTTACTGCCAGTTTTGTATGTTTGCTAAAGACCAGTTCCAGTCTAAATTTTGTGCCTCAGTATCTGTTCATTCTTGTTTTGCGTAGAGAGGCTTAAATAATTTGCAGTATTGCGTATTAACTCCATTCACTTAAAGTGAAGTAAAAAATTTCACTGGCAAAACTAACAACTAAAGAAACAGGACAAATAAAGAGTGCGCAGTTTCATTTATTTTGTACTTAGCGAGCAGCTTCTGCTGGATTGATATGTATTTTATTGTTGTTATATTAAAAGTAAATTCAGTTTCTCGTTTGCTCATAGTAAATGTATTTCAATCTTTCAATAATGAAAAGTAAATTTTGCGTTACATTACACTGAGGTTACTGAAAGTAATCTTTTTTTGCATAACGAAGTTTTAGTAACATTTATTGACCAGTAACTCCATTTAATCTTACTTTGAAAACTGAGTAGTTCAGAATTAATAACAGCAAACTCAGTGTTTTCTGATTCACCCATTTTCTGGTGAACTGCTGTGTCCTGGAAAAGCCTGACTACCTTCTGTTGTGACGCCATAGATCATTGCTTAAATTGTTTGGCCATTACCTTTCTTAAGATTCTGGAGATTCTTAGCCCTAGCAGGCTGGCGACCGTTTAATTATCCTCTTTTTAGATAATCAGTGTTTTCTTTTTATTGTCAGTAATTTTTTGTAGTATATATTACGTGGTACCCTTTTTCCTCCTGTGAGGTTGGTCAGCGATTGCAGTATATTCCATCCATTTCAAAATTATCGTTAGTATGTAGATTGTAGACTTAGAGAAAGCTTTTGACAATGTTAACTGGAATACTCTCTTTCAAATTCTAAAGGTGGCAGGGGTAAACTACAGGGAGCGAATGGCTATTTACAATTTGTACAGAAACCAGATGGCAGTTATAAGAGTCGAGGGACATGAAAGGGAAGCAGTGGTTGGGAAGGGAGTAAGACAGGGTTGTAGCCTCTCCCCGATGTTGTTCAATCTGTATACTGAGCAAGCAGTAAAGGAAACAAAAGAAAAATTTGGAGTAGGTATTGAAATTCATGGAGAAGAAATAAAAACTTCGAGGTTCGCCGATGACATTGTAATTCTGTCAGAGACAGCAAAGGACTTGGAAGAGCAGTTGAATGGAATGGATAGTGTCATGAAAGGAGGATATAAGATGAACATCAACAAAAGCAAAACAAGGATAATGGAATGTAATCTAATTAAGTCGGGTGATGCTGAGGGAATTAGATTAGGAAATGAGACACTTAAAGTAGTAAAGGAGTTTTGCTATTTGGGGAGCAAAATAACTGATGATGGTCGAAGTAGAGAGGATATAAAATGTAGACTGGCAATGGCAAGGAAAGCGTTTCTGAAGAAGAGAAATTGGTTAACATCGAGTGTAGATTAAAGTGTCAGGAAGTCATTTCTGAAAGTGTTTGTATGGAGTGTAGCCATGTATGGAAGTGAAACATGGACTATAAATACACTCCTGGAAATGGAAAAAAGAACACATTGACACCGGTGTGTCAGACCCACCATACTTGCTCCGGACACAGCGAGAGGGCTGTACAAGCAATGATCACACGCACGGCACAGCGGACACACCAGGAACCGCGGTGTTGGCCGTCGAATGGCGCTAGCTGCGCAGCATTTGTGCACCGCCGCCGTCAGTGTCAGCCAGTTTGCCGTGGCATACGGAGCTCCATCGCAGTCTTTAACACTGGTAGCATGCCGCGACAGCGTGGACGTGAACCGTATGTGCAGTTGACGGACTTTGAGCGAGGGCGTATAGTGGGCATGCGGGAGGCCGGGTGGACGTACCGCCGAATTGCTCAACACGTGGGGCGTGAGGTCTCCACAGTACATCGATGTTGTCGCCAGTGGTCGGCGGAAGGTGCACGTGCCCGTCGACCTGGGACCGGACCGCAGCGACGCACGGATGCACGCCAAGACCGTAGGATCCTACGCAGTGCCGTAGGGGACCGGACCACCACTTCCCAGCAAATTAGGGACACTGTTGCTCCTGGGGTATCGGCGAGGACCATTCGCAACCGTCTCCATGAAGCTGGGCTACGGTCTCGCACACCGTTAGGCCGTCTTCCGCTCACGCCCCAACATCGTGCAGCCCACCTCCAGTGGTGTCGCGACAGGCGTGAATGGAGGGACGAATGGAGACGTGTCGTCTTCAGCGATGAGAGTCGCTTCTGCCTTGGTGCCAATGATGGTCGTATGCGTGTTTGGCGCCGTGCAGGTGAGCGCCACAATCAGGACTGCATACGACCGAGGCACACAGGGCCAACACCCGACATCATGGTGTGGGGAGCGATCTCCTACACTGGCCGTACACCACTGGTGATCGTCGAGGGGACACTGAATAGAGCACGGTACATCCAAACCGTCATCGAACCCATCGTTCTACCATTCCTAGACCGGCAAGGGAACTTGCTGTTCCAACAGGACAATGCACGTCCGCATGTATCCCGTGCCACCCAACGTGCTCTGGAAGGTGTAAGTCAACTACCCTGGCCAGCAAGATCTCCGGATCTGTCCCCCATTGAGCATGTTTGGGACTGTATGAAGCGTCGTCTCACGCGGTCTGCACGTCCAGCAGGAACGCTGGTCCAACTGAGGCGCCAGGTGGAAATGGCATGGCAGGCCGTTCCACAGGACTACATCCAGCATCTCTACGATCGTCTCCATGGGAGAATAGCAGCCTGCATTGCTGCGAAAGGTGGATATACACTGTACTATTGCCGACATTGTGCATGCTCTGTTGCCTGTGTCTATGTGCCTGTGGTTCTGTCAGTGTGATCATGTGATGTATCTGACCCCAGGAATGTGTCAATAAAGTTTCCCCTTCCTGGGACAATGAATTCACGGTGTTCTTATTTCAATTTCCAGGAGTGTAGTTTGAACAAGAAGAGAATAGAAGCTTTCGAAATGTGGTGCTACAGATGAATGCTGAAGATTAGATGGGTAGATCACATAACTAATGAGGAAGTATTGAATAGGATTGGGGAGAAGAGAAGTTTGTGGCACAACTTGACCAGAAGAAGGGATCGGTTGGTAGGACATGTTCTGAGGCATCATGGGATCACCAATTTAGTATTGGAGGGCAGCGTGGAGGGCAAAAATCGTAGAGGGAGACCAAGAGATGAATACACTAAGCAGATTCAGAAGGATGTAGGTTGCAGTAGGTACTGGGAGATGAAAAAGCCTGCACAGGATTGAGTAGCATGGAGAGCTGCATCAAACCAGTCTCAGGACTGAAGACCACAACAACAACAACGTGTAGATTAGGTTTAGAATAACTTCTTCCTTCAGAAAGGACTGTTGTATACGTTCCTCCAGTTAATCGGTGTTATTTTCCTTCGGTAACAATAGCCTTACTCACTGCAAAATCTCATTAGGCATATGCGATCACGGTCAGTTATATCACAGTCCAGTAGGCCGTTTAGGAAGGAGCAGGCTACAAACTGTAATGTATGTTTTTATGTTATTTTCCCGTGTAAATTACTTGGTGTCTGTATGACCCTCGTGGTAACCAGTGAAACAAAATAGAAATTCTTGTGCGTACAGATGTTAATTTGACGGCTGTTCCGCTGGATATCAGTGTCGTTCATGCAAAATATTTAAACAATGTAACTTGACATCTCCATCAGGTGCCAACTGATACTGTTAGTCGAGTTGTGTGTGTGTGCATCTGTGCGACCTGATGTTACGCTTCTTGACAATCGTATGTTTTCTGATACAGCTACCAAGATAAGAGACTACTGGGAAATGTAAAAGATGACCTTGGTCTACAAAAATCAGGAACTGATAGCATACCTGCATATTTGGAATATCATACGTTGGCTAAAAGCTATGATAGTAAATGATGCGAAGAATATTAGAGGCATACCCTTCTGAGGCAGGCAACTAAATCATCATTGAATAGTGGTGTACCAGCTGCCTCTTTCTATCCCTCCTCAGCACCTTTAAATACCTTCACCAAAATTTTGACATTCGCTCTTTTGGAAATGTAACTGTTCTCTCACTCCCACAAGGTCCCCTAGCTGTAGCACATCCCCTACTCCATCGTTATAAGCTGGTCATACTCTGCCACTCCCATTTACCCATTCAGCCCTAGTCATGGTCATTATATCTTGGTGTGTTTGCAATCGTCATTGTCTCTTGTGTGTGTGTGTGAAATCCAATGGGACTTAACTGCTAACGTCATCAGTCCCTAAGCTTACACACTACTTAACCTAAATTAACCTAAAGGCAAACACACACACCCGTGCCCGAGGGAGGACTCGAACCTCCGCCGGGACCAGCTGCACAGTCCATGACTGCAGGGCCCCAGACCGCTAGGCTAATCCCGCGCGGTCTCTGTCTCTTGTCACAGCCACAGTCCCCCTCGTTGTGCCCTCCTACTGCCATCTCTCCTCACTGTCATTGTCTCCCTCTTGCTCTCCCTTACTGCTGTTATTCATTCATTCCCACCACTGCTGTATCTTCTTAGTGTTACTTTCTGTCTCTTCCTCGCTGTCACTGTCGTTGACTCTGTCTCTTAATACCACTGGCTCTCACTCACTTTCAGTTTATCCTTGTCTTGATTTCTCTCGCACTGGCAATGTTTCTTTCACTCTTTTCTTAACACTGTTCTGTCACTGTGAACTGCGTTGTACTGCCAGTGTGTTCCTCTCTTTTTCTCACACAGCCATTGTCTCTTTCGCGCTTTCTGTATCAACACCCACTGTCTGCCATCTTCGAGCATTTATTACTTTTCTGACTCTTCTCCCCTGCTACTGTATCCTTCTCTCTAGCATAAGAAAGCGTGAATAAGTCTGCATGCCAAAATTTTCCGAAAAATTGTTAAAAGTGATGAGAAAGGCAGAACCAGGCAGTAAAGTGGAGCATATGCGTTTTTATTATGTTCCGATAGGAGCGTTTTTTTCACTGGTCACCTCTTTTCGCTGTTACGGCACGGCATTTCACTCATGTGAAAAGAACTTAAGGGTCAATAAAATTTTGATGGATTATTTGCGTGAAACTGAAATAACGCAAAACGAATTTTACACCTCAAAACGGATTTTACGTGCACAAATACTTGCAAGTGCATCACTATTAAACCGTGGAGTTCCTAGAACCTTTCTGTTGAAAACGGAGCCGGCAACTGTAGCCGAGCGGTTCTAGGCGCTTCAGTCCGGAACCACGCGGCTGCTACGGTCGCAGGTTCGAAACCTTCCTCGGGAATGGATGTGTATGATGTCCTTAGGTTAGTTAGATTTAAGTAGTTCTAGGTCTAGGGGACTGATGACCTCAGATGTTAAGTCAAATAGTGCTTAGAGCCATTTGAATCACGATAACGGAGATACTTTGTACCATATTTCTCCGTGCTACGTCACTTCACGAATTAAGTTCACTTGTAACCCCGGATTTTAAGTGCGTCTCCTACCTGCAGAAATAGGGTTACTCTGAAAGCATGTATCTCGAAAATGGGTAAAGATAACCGCTGAGTTTGTTCGAGATCGGAATCTTAGTAATATATCGTTAAAATTACAGGCACTGCTGTGTAGTGTTATACGGTGACTGAGGTTACAAAGCAAGGCTGCTATCTCACGACTCCATCATAAGGAAAGATAGTCGCTGCAAGCCGCAATTTCGAGACAGTAATACCGGCATAGTGATGTGCCGAAATATTACGCTACGTCTCCGCAACAGATCTCCTACTTACAGCCGAGCATAGGAGTGTTCATTCCAGGCCTTCATCATCAACTAAAAGGCCATCTATGTGATCAATGAACTACTAAGAACACGACGTGTTAATTGTACATACACTGAGTGGGGTACTTGTAATCCGCCTGCATCAAATGATACATTAATATTCAGAGACAGTTGTAAATACTCATGACATTCCTGTGAAAATGGATTGTACGAAATAATTATTCTGATCTGTATTACAATTAAACTAACTATAATTTTATGCCGCGAGGAGTGGCCGCGCGGCTAGAGGCGCCATGTCACTGACAGCGCGGCCCCTCCCGCCGGAGATCTCAAGCTCGAGTCTTGGTCCGGCACACAGTTTGAATCTTGCAGGAAGTTTCATATCAGTGCACACTCTACTGCAGAGCGAAAATTTCATTCGGGAAGCATCCCCCAGGCTGTGGCCAAGCGATGTCACCGCAGTATCCTTTCCTCCAGTAGTGTTAGTTTAGGAGAGCGTCTCTGAAGTGTGGAATGTAGGAGACGAGGTACTGGTGGAAGAGGAGTTGTGAGGATGTGTTCCGAATTGTGCTTCTCCAGGTCATTCGGTAGAGAACCTGTCTGTGAAAGGCAAAAGACCCGAATTAGAGTCGCTGTCCTATACACAGTTTTAATCTGCCAGAAAGTTTCTTAATAATTGGAGTACTTCTAGGTACAATGCCCAAAGAATATAGCACTAAAATTGGAGCACTTTGCTGCGGGTAGTTATTTAGGTAGCTGCTGCTGACGGCGAAAACATGGTAAAAAACGCTTTTTTCGGGTATTCTCAGGCACCAATCATGAACTGAACTGTGCGTCCGTAAACCCCATAAGGTGCAACGTAGACCAATCTAATGCAAGAGAACCAACCGATTTGCTCCACTTGCCTAAGATGGAGGAAGTGTTTAATATTCACAATTTGCACCAGTGGTGTAGAACAGATACAGTAAAATAGTCCTTCTGTTGGGTATACAAATGGTCCCTAGCCAAAGGGCTGCCCAAAACACATGACATTACTTTTCCATCACAATTGGAACCCGAGGAATGAGGCCCGGAAATACCTCGTTTTTAAGAGCAGCGTTTTCTAACCTATTGCTAGCACTTCCATCATATCGATTTGTGAAGAAATTAGAGTTCTGTCACAGATACAGGGGCTATGTTATAAGAGTTTTTAGACATAAAGATGGTAGAAAACTTCCTGAACCCTGATAGTAGGTACCAGTTACGGAAATCCTGAGATACTGCACTGGAGTTTTTAAAGACTCAAAGGTTGCAGCAGCAGAACGCTACAGAAATAAGAAGTGAGAATGTGATTACGGGGAACGAATCCCAGGAATGTGTGCACCGTATCGGGATCTGAACGTGCTCTACTTTCAGGCCAACGGACGGAAAACGTCATAGGACGATTACTGTGAGAGCCGACTGCAGGGGAACCCCTAGAGCCAACCACAGAGGTGGAAGTCGGTAGTAATAAAGTGTGGATCCGTTTCAATCGACAACAGTAGCAAATGATGAAGAAAGAGTCACGTCGTCGAAATATTGTCTGTGAACGTCTGCGATATCTGCCAGAATGCGCGCCACCTCTAGATGTCAACACCGGGAAAGCCTGGAGATGCCCCCCAAAACCAGGCGGTTTTCGCCGGCAAACCGGCTGGCCGCCTTTACAACGACCGGAATCCGGTTCACCTACAGGCATTTACCGTATCATCACTAGGAGGCGCTGCAAACACGGCACTATTTGCTTCCACCGTCACATGTGTCACTATGTGGGGTGTACCATTCCCCACCGCCAGACAGTGTTTAGGCAACCTTCCTGTCTCGGAGTGGAAAGTTAGTCCAAGTTCCAGCCGCTACACCACACTGGACATCACGACTTGGCAGCCACAGTGAGCAGCCACCCGTCAGCAAAGAGATCAGCCTAAATGCCAATGGTGGTATCTGCTGGTTTGCTGACTTCAGTGATAATGATTAAAGACGTCGTCACCTACTGGACCGTCCGGACCTAGAATTGTACACTGTCGAGTCACATTAGCGCGACCACCAATCAAATAATATTTTGCAGCACAGTCTGTCTCGAGATGTGTAGGAAGAGAGTCAAAGAGGTTTTGCAAGGTACCGACAGGTATAAGGAGCCATGCCGATTCTAGTGCGTTGGCCTACCCTGTTTGGTTTCTCGGTTGAGGATTCATTGTCCGAACAGAGCGGTTGAGGTAATCTCACAGATTCTCGCTTGGGTATAAATCCTGCGAGTTTGGTGGCCGGAGGAGAACTGTAAATTCATCCTGGCACTCTTCGAAGTACACACGAAGACTGAGAGCTGTGTGCGTGTTTCAATGTCCTCCTGGTAATGCCTATGTGCCAAGAAAAAACAGACTTCATGTGTGGGTTGTATACGATCTCCAACGATAGGTGTACAGTTATGTTGATCAGTTCAGCGATAGTGCTGTTCTCATGAAATGCAACAGCAAACCAACACCGACAGCAGTAGCTCAGGTATATGTGCCGACTTCGCAAGCAGTGGATGAAGAGACAGAGAATGTGTGGGATTTGGACTGGATTGGATTGCTTGGGGGAAGAGACCAAACAGCGAGGTCATCGGTCTCATCGGATTAGGGAAGGATGGGGAAGGAAGTCGACCGTGACCTTTCAAAGGAACCATCCCAGCATTTGCCCGGAGTGATTTAGGGAAATCACGGAAAACCTAAATCAGGATGGCCGGACGCGGGATTGAACCCTCGTCCTCCCGAATGCGAGTGCAGTGTGCTACCACTGCGCTACCTCGCTCGGTAGAGAATGTGTATGACGATACTGAACGTGTATTCAGCACATAAAGGGAGATGAAAATCTAGTAGTCATGGGGAATTGGAATTCTGTTGTATGGAAGGGAGTAGAACAAAGGATTACGTGAGAATATGAGCTCGGTAATAGGAACGAGACAGGAGAAAGGCTGATTGAGTTTTACATTAAATGTCAGTTACTAATAGTGAATACCCTGTTCAAGAAGAGGTATTCTTAAGTAAGGCGGGAGATACGGGAAGATTCCTGTTAGATCAAATCATGCTCAGACAGAGATCCCTGAATGAAATACTGAATTTTAAGGCGTACGCATGAGCAGATATAGATTCAGATCACAATTTTGTAATGATGAAGACCTGATTCAAGCTTAAGAGACTAGTCAGGAAGGATCAGTGTGAACAGAAGTTGGATGCGGAACTAGTAAGGAATGGAGAGATGCTCTTGAAGTTATCTGAAGCTGTAGGTATTGAAATAAGGATTAGCTTAGAGGGAAGTTTAGTTGAAAAGGAGTGGACCTCTTTAAAGGTCAACCACACTCGGTGGAATGAAAAAGTAGGTAAAAACAAGGTAGCTGGAAAGAAACCACGGGTAACAGACGAAATTCTTCAGTTGATCGACGGATGAAGGATGTACAAAGATGTGGATGGATATTCAAGAATACAGAAATTCATGTTAAGAACGAGATAAACAGGAAGTACAGGGAGGCTATGGTGAAATGACTGCATCGAACGATTGAAGAAATCGATAAAGAAATGATGGTCGTTAGGAATATCTCAGCGTATATAAAAGTCAAAACAACATTTAGTCCTTGTGATTAGTGGGTGTTGTGTGATGTCCTTAGGTTAGTTAGGCTTAAGTAGTTCTAAGTTCTAGGGGACTGATGACCATAGATGTTAAGTCCCATGGTGCTCAGAGCCATTTTGAACCAACCTTTCGTGAGATTAAAGGCAAGGGCGTAACATTACGAGTGCAATTGGAATTCCACTGCGAGATTCAGAGGAGAGAGCGGATAGGTGGAAAGCGTAACATGAAGTTCTCAATGAGAGGGTGAACTTTTCTGATGACAGGACAGAAAAAGAATCAAGCGTTGACATGGAGGTTATAAGGATCCAGTATTAGTATCAGAATTTTAAAGAGTTTTGAACGACTTAAGATAAAATAGCGCAAAAGTGATTGATAACATTCCGACGGAATTTATGAAATCATTTAGGGGGAAATGGCAACCAAAACGACTAACAATATTGGTGTGTAGAATGATCGAGATTGTGACGGTATACCACCAGACTTTCGGAAAAAACCTCAACAACTGATTTTTGAAAACAAGAGACGAAAAGTGCGAGAATTATCGGCCAGTTAGCTGAATAGCTCACGCACCCAAGTAGGTGACAAAAATAATATACAGAAAAATGAAAAGAAATTTGAGAATGTGTTAAACGACAATCACGTGTCTTATGGAAAGCTTTAGGCACCAGAAAGCCAGTCCTGACGTTGCCATTGATACCGGAAGCAGGACTGAAGAAAAATCATGGCTCGTTCGTAGGATTTGTTAATCTAGAGAAACTGGCTGACAATAAAAGATGTTACAAGATGATCGAAATTCTGAGAAAAATATGGGCAAACTGTAGGGAAACACGGGAAGTATACAATATGTACAAGAACTGAGAGGGAACAGTAAGACTGGAAGAGCGACAACGCAGTGCTGCAATTAAAAAGTGTGTAAGATCCTGCTGTTCAACCTGCACATCGAAGAAGAAGCAATGACGGAAATAAAAGACAGTTTCAAGAGTGGAATTGAAATTATTGTTCGAGGACATCAATGATAATACTCGCTGATGATATTGTTATCTTAAGTGAAAGTGAAGATGAATTACGAAATGTACTGTGTGGAATTAACAGTCTAGTGACGACAGAATATGGATTGAGAGTAAATCGAAGAAAGACGAAAGTAATGAGAAGCAGCAGAAACGAGAACGGAGAGAAACTTAATGTCATAATTGGGGGTCACGAAGCTAGCGAAGTTAAGAAATTCTGTTACCTAGGCAATAAAAATCACGTGACGGTCGGAGCAAGGAGGACATGAAAAACAGGCTGCCACTGGCAAAGAGCGAATTCCGACCAAGAGAAGTCTACCAGTATTAAACATAGTTCTTAATTTGAGGAAGAGATTTCTGAAAACGTATGTTTGGAGCATAGCATTGTACAGTAGTGAAACATCTACTGTGGGGAAACCGGAACGGAAGAGAATCGAAGCATTTGAGATGTGGTGCTACAGAATAATGTTCAAAAGTCGGTCGTCTGATAAGTTAAGAGGAATGAGAAGGTTCTCCACAGAGTCAGCGAGGAAAGGGATATATGATAAACACCGAGAAAGAATGACAAGGGGTGATAGGATATCGGGAAGAAATCAGGGAAAAATTTCCATGGTGCTAGAGGACTCTTTAGGGGGCAATAACTGTATAGGAAGACAGAGACTGGAACACATCCAGCAAATAATTGAGGTCGTGGGTTGCAGCTGCTCCTCTGAGACGAAAAGGTTGACACAGCAGGGGAATTCGTGGCGAGCCTCAACAGACCGCTCAGAAGTCTGATGGCTCAAGCAAAATTTACTTTGCGGTATTGCTCACTATGTTTACTTCATGTACATCACACTGTGATTGGATGTATAAATTAACTTGACATCGACAGCGTATCTTCTAGGTATGCGACACCGTTTTGTGGACCATTGATCCACGAGCCGAGGAAAACTATGAGGGACGGGAAAAACCCACCGTGGTTCAACAATAAAGTTAGGAAACTACTTCGAAAGCAAAGAGAGCTTCACTGCAAGTTTAAATGCAGCCAAAACCTCTCAGACAAACAGAAGCTAAACGATGTCAAAGTTAGCGTAAGGAGGGCTATGCGTGAAGCGTTCAATGAATTTGAAAGTAAAGTTCTATGTACCGACTTGACAGAACATCCTAGGAAGTTCTGGTCTTACGTTAAATTAGTAAGTGGATCGAAACAGCATATCCAGACACTCTGGGATGATGATGGCATTGAAACACGCGTAAAGCTGAAATACTAAACACCTTTTTCCAAAGCTGTTTCACAGAGGAAGACCGCACTGCAGTTCCTTCTCTAAACCCTCATACGAAAGAAAAAGTGACTGACATCGAAATAAGTGTCCAAGGAATAGAAAAGCAACTGAAATCACTCAACAGAGGAAAGTCCACTGGACCTGACGGGATACCATTTCGATTCTACACGGAGTACGCGAAAGAACTGGCCCCCTTATAACAGCCGTGTACCGCAAGTCTCTAGAGGAACGGAAGGTTCCAAACGATTGGAAAAGAGCACAGGTAGTCCCAGTTTTCAAGAAGGGTCGTAGAACACATGCGCAAAACTATAGGCCTTTATCTCAGACATCGATCTGTTGCCGAATTTTAGAACATGTTTTTTGTTCGCGTATCATGTCATTTCTTGAAACCCAAAATCTACTCTGTAGGAATCAACATGGATTCCGGAAACAGCGATCATGTGACACCCAACTCGCTTTATTTGTTCATGAGACCCAGAAAACGTTAGATACAGGCTCCCAGGTAGATGCCATTTTCCTTGACTTCCGGAATTCGATACAGTTCCGCACTGTCGCCTGCTAAACAAAGTAAGGGCCTACGGAATAAAAGACCAGCTGTGTGGCTGGATTGAAGAGTTTTTAGCAAACAGAACACAGCATGTTGTTCTCAACGGAGAGACGTCTACAGACGTTAAAGTAACCTCTGGCGTGCCACAGGGGAGTGTTATGGGCCCATTGCTTTTCACAATATATATAAATCATGTAGTAGATAGTGTCGGAAGTTCCATACGGCTTTTCGCGGATGATTCTGTAGTATACAGAGATTTGCAGCATTATAAAATTGCAGCGAAATGCAGGAAGATCTGCAGCGGATAGGCACTTGGTGCACGGAGTGGCAACTTACCCTAAACATAGACAAATGTAATGTATTGCGAATACATAGAAAGAAGGATCCTTTATTGTATGATAATATGATAGCGGAACAAACACTGGTAGCAATTACTTCTGCAAAATATCTGCGAGTATGCGTACGGAACGATTTGAAGTGGAATGATCATAGAAAATTAATTGTTGGTAAGACGGGTGCCAGGTTGAGATTCATTGGGAGAGTCCTTAGAAAATGTAGTCCATCAACAAAGGAGGTGGCTTACAAAACACTCGTTCGACCTATACTTGAGTATTGCTCATCAGTGTGGGATCTGTACCAGGTCGGGTTGATAGAGGAGATAGAGAAGATCCAAAGAAGAGCGGCGCGTTTCGTCACAGCGTTATTTGGTAAGCGTGATAGCGTTACGGAGACGTTTAGCAAACTGAAGTGGCAGACTCTGCAAGAGAGGCGCTCTGCATCGCGGTGTAGCTTGCTCGCCAGGTTTCGAGAGGGTGCGTTTCTGGATGAGGTATCGAATATATTGCTTCCCCTTACACATACCTCCCGATGAGATCACGAATGTAAAATTAGAGAGATTCGAGCGCGCACGGAGGCTTTCTGGCAGTCGTTCTTCCCGCGAACCATACACGACTGGAACAGGAAAAGGAGGTAATGATAGTGGCACGTGAAGTGCCTTCCGCCACACACCATTGGGTGGCTTGCGGAGTATAAACGTAGATGTAGATGTAGAAGTAGATGTGCTTCGCTTCACTGGTCTTAACCTTTTCCATTACCTATGCTCGTTTATATTTAGACACATCATCTTAACTGATTGCTTTTCTGTACTCTGCAGTATGGACGTCCGACAAGTCTGTCAGTGAATGCCATGCGGATGAACTGCATAACGGCCAGAGGTGGACCAGCACGTTATTGACTTGCTCAGTTTGCAAAGCTCTTTCTCTTTAATAACTCATCCAATTTGTCTGCCATTGCAGTCTTTTGTTTGTCTATAGATGTACATCTCATCTACTCATTTCCGTCCCATTCAGGTAACTCCTTCGTGGTGCGCCTTTTTTCCGTTTTTTCTTTCCTCTTTTTCACTCTCTCCCTCCTACTCTTTTTTCTTACAGTGTAGATTTGGCAACAGACCGACACATGGAAGTAAGAGATAGTCTAAGAGAAAAATAATCCTTAATTTTTAAAATACTGCACAGCGTAATTGTTCCTGCGTAAGTCTATTTGTCACTTTATCCTCGTTGGTGTACGGTGTAATCGTTCTTGAATGACTGAAGTTTTTCACAGTGTCAGCGTCAATGAGGCAGGTACAACAGGCTGGAGACGATATTAATTGAGAAAAAGTTCTCATTTTATTATTATTCTTGTGGTTAGTTCACAGACCGTTTATTGTAACAATTTCTTTTCTCGTTAGCACAGAGCTGTGAAACGAAGGGAAGCACTCTGTTCTGAATCGCCCAGCACCATTGGGTTTCTGATATTTCGTTCCATGGTCATTGCCATTTCCGGTTTTGCTTCATTGACGAGTGGATGACGAAAATCACTGCGTGGTGGGAGTACCTCGGTAGGAACTAGATGCTGCGACATTTTCGTCAACTGGTCTGCACCTTCGTTGCCGCTTATACCAACTTGTCCCGGTATCCAACGTAGATGATTCAGATGGCACACCCCGTTCACTCGACTGAGAGTTCCTAGTATATCGTGTGAAAATGTATATAATGCTTTTCCTTCGGCTGACTTTCCCCCGGCTGCTCTCGTAATAGACTGTGGGGCACTCGTCGAGTCAGTACATATTAGGAAATTTTCAACTAGCCTTACATGGAGACACATGGTGGGAGCCACTGTTACGTGAATGTCACATGATCTGTTGGTTCAGTCGGTAGGAGGCTTTGCTCTAGACCACGTGGTTTGTGGACTATCTTTCAATTTTAACAACTGGAAACTGGGACTGTAATTCAGCTATTACGTCTTTATCATTGACATCCGCATCGACACTGTGATTAATTACCAGTTTATCTATTGAAACACGTATGTTGTGTGGTGGCGATGGCGAGGCATTGCAGAGTCTCTGACCAGAGAGCCATTTATCGTGGCTAGTCTGCGCTTGACCGCGCGAGAGTTGCGAGCGGTACTCTGTCAGTAGTAGTCGTGCAGTACAGTTGCGAGCAGTAGTCTGTGGGCAGTCTGTGAGCAGTGCAGTTGTGTGTGAGGAGTCGGCGGGCGTCGACATGGCACTCTGGTCAAGATTCACGATGAGGTATATTATTTTTTAAATGCGCTCAGCTAATAATGTAAATTAACTGTAACTAATTTGTGCAACAAGTGCCACAATAATAATGTTGATTTCAAAGCAATATTTTTAACAAAACAACTATTTAATTGAACGAACGATTTCCTTCCATTTCCTTTAAAGAAAAGTTTCAGTTAAATTAAAAAAAAAATATATTACTTGCAATGCATTTACTCCAAGCCGTGGCCAACAATAAGAGCAGAAATTTGACATGCAGTTTCAATGAGGTAAGAAATTAATTATGATTTTTTTTTTTTTTTTTTTTTGCACAGAGCCAAAGACCGATATTTTGGTTTAATTGAGTTTACATTGTCACTGAAGTCTCATTAGCATTGAATTGTTTTCCATTATTTTCGTGACAGCTTACACCTTGAGTCAGATTGCGATTCTCATTTTTATTGTCATTAAATTTATTTGCTGGGAGCTTACGTTAGGTTGTATTCTTGTTAACATTCAACTATTGTGTTTCAAAATTTGTCTGGGGAGCTTACACTTAGCACAATGTGCATTAGCATTCTTAAAATAATATCCTTTTAAATTTTTGTGGGGAGGTTACACTTGGCGACACCCAGTCCAGGATCGTATTTCGTTGAGAGTCTTTTGAAAAACAGTCAGATATCTGCTCTTATTTTCTTAGATATAATTAGAATTTGGCGCAACGCTTTTACTAATCTTGTGACTTTCTTTCTACAGGTCAACGGCAATTCGTTGCTCTGTTGTATTTGTGTGTTGCTTTTGCATTGTGCTTATTTATTTTGTGAATAATTTTGACTATTGTTAAAATGCCGCGAAAGACTGTGAATAGTGTATTGCGAGGTATTATGAACGAAATTACCGACTTAAACAACGTGACCGATGGTAATTGTGACACGCGGTGTAATGATGACAATCCTGCGTTCACTAACAATTAGTGCGTTCCAACCATTAATAATGATGTAGACCTTAATGATGAACAAACGAACTCGATTGTGTCTTGTGTTGATTTGACGACAATCGATGACGCGGGACGCTCTATTGTAATGAGCGCTGCCCAGCCTAACACAACCGGTTTACTAAATTTACGTGATGAACACACAAATTTGTCTAATGAAAATGAACAGGATACACAAAGTACGACGGATTTATTTATTTCAGAAATAGTGTCTGACAGTGTACATCCGACTGATAATCCTTTTTGTAAATTGCAGAATGACCAAATGGTCACACAAAGCGCGACAATTGCAGGTACACCACTAAATAGCACAGAGAATAGAAATGCTAATTTTGGCTCGGATCAAATTATGGCACTATTGCTGCAACGAGTTAACCAAATTATTGAAAAACAAGACAACCAGAGTGAAGATAACAAACAATTGAAAGAAAAACTTGACAATAATGACGAAAATCTCAAACAACTTAGTGAACAGGTCAGACAACAGAGTGTAGATAACAAACAAGATAACGAAAAACTCAAACAATACCTTAATGAAAAATTAGACGACAATTCCAGACAGCTTAGTGAACAAATTAGAGCCGTTGCCGCGCAGTGCCATGACACTAAGGAACAGTTGCGCGTGGAAATTGAGGCTTGTTCAAAAAAAAGTGGCGAAGAAATTAGGTCTGTTGCTCAGGAATTAAGGGAAATGCAAACAGCCGCAACAGAAACACTTAGAGACGAAATTAACGGAGTCGCTAAACAATGCTCTGAAAAAGCTACACAATTACGCGACGAGTTTAAAGCAATGACAGCAGAACTTTCGCGCACAATGGATGGAAAGATTGACGCGAAATTTGAACAGCAGAACACTCAAATTGACGAGCGATTTAGTCACCACATACAAAACAGTGATACGCGTTTCCGCAAATTTATTCAGGATCAAAATAAAGTAAAACGTCAAGTCATGGAAACAATCACTGCTCAGGGACAAGAAGACAAACGTAAAATGTTCGCGAAAGCGAAGACATATGTAGACAACAATATTGCTACAGTGTCCGACGAAATTATTCCATCAAACAGTCGAACACAGAATTACGTGACGAAATTTCTGACCTTAAATCGAAAACAGACAGATACACAACCGATTATCCAACAGTGACCGACAGACTCGAACAATTAGAACTAACGCAGGATTCAGATGTCGTCAAAACTGACGTTAAAAAACTGAATGAAACTACTCGTAAATTGCAAAAACAGATTAACGCCTCTGACACTAAAACCGACGAGCAGGTAAAAATACTGACTGAAAAATGTGATGAATTGGCCAGTCGTATTGACGTTATAGAAAGTAGTAATGACAATAAGTCAGACGATACTGCACCGGTTTCATCTAACCAAACACCTGAATTTCAAAATTTACAGCAGACAATTAATGAGATCGATTCGTCCAATAACACGTTGCGTAGAAAGTTATCGAGTTTACAACAAGAAGTAACAGAGATGAAAAGTATTTCAGTTAATAACACATCACAGCAGACGCCACTTTGCGAACATCTGTCAGACTCGTGCAACGCGTATAATTTGGGTAATCTACAGAGAGTACGGGACTTAGATTCCGAACAACCACAGTTCAATAGATTCTCTTACAATCCTGAACCTGTTCCATCACACAGAGACGATAATTTTGATTACAAACATTTTCTGTCAGTGAGAAAGTTTAAAGTGTTTAAAAACGACAGAACACAGATTCACCCACTGGATTGGATACAACAGTTTAGCTTTGCTTTTCCACCGACTTGGCCTGTTACGCATAAACTTGAATTTATTTGCAGCTTTTTGGAAGGCGAACCGGCAACTCGTATGAGACCGATCGCGAGACAGTGCTATTCGGTAGAAGAGTTTCAAAATGCTTTTCTATCAGCGTACTGGTCGAAGACGACACAGCGCGGAATTAAAGATCAACTAATTAGTTTGCCAAATTATGAGAACTCCAATTTTCCCAGTGTCACGCAATTTTTTGAGCATATGGTCCAACAAAACCAGTACCTAACCGAACCGTACAGTGAATCCGCACTTATACAATTATGCATCTCTAAATTACCACGGTCATTAAGGGTGTCACTTCTAACGGGTCAGCAAAAAGAAAATATTTCGGCGTTCAGGGATCTGTTGCAGCTTTTAGAAGTGCAGCAATCTGATTATTCTCTTGTAAACAAAAACTTTTCGTTTAATAACCAAGGTCAACAAACTTACAGTAATTATGATCAGGGACGTAATTTCAATAGGAAAAGTAACAGACGCTTTAGGAACGACAACTACCAGAACTTAAATCACAGACAAAATTCAGATTATCAATATCGTCAAAATTTTCAGCAACAGGAAGCACATTTTGGTAACAATAGACGTTTTCCACCACAACAGAATGAAAGTCAGCCGGTTAGCATACCTAACCAACAATGTAATGCACAAAGTCAACTAGGCTTTAATGTTCCGCCGCGTGCATGTACAGTCCCAGATCCAACAAATAGTAATGCACGGCAGCAAGGAAAAAACTACGTACAGAGAAGACAGTAATTCAATTCCTATCGCAATACACCGTATAGGAATGACTATTACGACAGACGTAAAAATAATGAGAACAATTTTCAGCGTACATCTAACAACAGTCGGTCATACCAACAGCAAAATTATTCACAAGAACATATTCTCATGAATGAACCCGACAGTAGATACCATCCAGAGCGTAATACGTCTGGAAGAAATAATAGAACAGTTCAAATAGTAGAAATGCCGCAGAACCCTCCTGATAATAATACCACGTCAGATAGAATCTGACTAGATACTGTACAGATCGCATCTTCCAGTAATACAAGCACTACCTTAGACACGCAAAATGTTGTTCACGAAAATGTAATTACTTTTGACGATATCAGAGACACTCTTTTGCAGGAATGACCATTTGTTCAGAAAACTATTTCACATCCTGTCATCGAAATTAAAATTGGTTCATCGAAATTTTCAGCAGTAATCGATTCCGGATCACCTATATCAGTAATAAATGAAGAAACTTTTAACGAGTGTAACAAAGAGAATACTTATCCGACATTACCTTTAGACAAAACAAAAGTGAAGGGAGCAGTATCGAGTAAAGGAGTAGACGTTAAATTACAGTCGCATTTATCATTCTGTATTGGAGGTCATACTTTCCACTCAAATTTTTGGATTGTTCCTTTATTGACAACAGACGTAATTTTAGGTACTAATTCTCTCGTACAACACGATGCAGTGGTTGATTTTCAAAATTCTTATTTAATGCTAAAGGACGAAAATGTACAATTGGCTTTAGAGTTTCAGCATTCATTGTCTGCGGAAGAACAAACAATTAACCGCACAGAGGTCATTTCCGCAACACGTAACATATACTGTAATTCTGCATTGTTCACGGATACGTACGTACATAACTATAATACTCCAGACGAAGCTGACTACGACGTAATACAGATGATTTCCGATAAAGTTAGACAAAGCAGTGCAAATACAGACGACGAACGAACGCAATTACTCAAAATTCTTTTACAGCAAGCTCCAGTTTTTGACAACATTCCTGGTACTATGTCCGGTTTTGTGTATGAATTTCAAGTGAAACAGCATGACACATTTAAAGCAAAGCATTATCCCATTCCATATATCCACAGAGAACAGGTTAAAAAAGAGTTGCAGGATACGCTTGATCAAGGAAATATAGAACCGGCAGTTAGTCCGTACATAAACCCGCTACATATTGTTAAGAAAAAAGATGGCTCACTTCGCCTCGTACTTGATTCACGTCACATTAATGACGTTATTATTAATGAAACAGATCGACCACAGACTTTAGAGGAACTTTTACAGAAATTTCATGGTACTGCTATTTATTCCACATTAGATTTGAAATCGGGATTTTGGCCAATTCAGCTTCATCCGAACTGTAGAAAATATACAGCTTTTCTCTGTTTTGGCGACTGTTATCAATTTTGTAAATTACCGTTCGGCTTAACTATTTCTTTTGCAGCTTTTATTCGCGGTTTGAACGCTATAGTTCCGACAGACCTTAAAGGCAGAATTACGATGTACGTAGACGATATTCTTATCGCAGAAGCTAACTGGTCTGAACACAATCTGATTCTTGAACAACTGTTACAAACTTTTCGTGCACAAGGACTTACAGTTAACCTCAGCAAATCGCACTTTGGCAAAACTTCTACAAAATTTCTTGGACACGTAATTTCAGCAGAAGGCATTGCGCCTGATCCGGAAAAACTTCAAGCTCTACGTGACATTACTTTTCCTACGACAAAAAAGCAATTACGCAGTTTTTTGGGTTTAATTAACTTTTTTCGTAAATTTATTCATCACTCTGCTTTAGACACACCCAGATTATGCCAATTAACAGGTAAAATCAGTATTTGGTCTTGGGATAAGCAAGCACATTCTGAGTTCATGAACCTGAAACATGCTTTGTTGAATGCACCACTTTTATCGCCCCCAGATATTACTAGAGATTTTTCCATTGCCACCGACAGTTCCAATACCGCTTTAGGCGTACACATTTTCCAGGAAATTGAAGAAGAAGGCTCAACAGTAATTAAAAACATCGCATTTGCAAGTCGCATTTTGTCACCTGCTGAACGAAATTACTCCGTTACAGAATTGGAAACATTATGTGTTGTATGGGCTTTCACGAGATTTAGGCACTTTCTTTATGGCAGACATACCACCGTTTACACAGACCACAGAGCGATACGATTTTTACTTTCGGCTAAATTCACTCACGACAGATTAAGCAGATGGAAACTTTATTTACAGGAATTTAATTTTACAATAGTTCACATTCCCGGCACACAAAATGTTGTAGCAGACGCACTATCGCGTTCTCTGAGCAACAATCAGCAAGACGTAGCAACCAACTTCTGCAAAGCAAATTTCAGTGTCATGTACGTTCAACAAGTTGCATTTGAAAATTTTATTTCGTCGTCATTACAGGACATAGCACAAGAACAAAATAAAGACGACGTGTGGAAAGAAATTAAACACCTTTGGCAAGATAGGAATAATGTTACGATTAGAAACCATTACACTGTACGCAATGACATTCTGTTTCGCCGCTCTCATCCTGACAGCGACAATTGGTTATTACGCATTCCTGACGAACTGGTTAACAAATTAATTTGGTACACTCATTTAAGTTACGCACATTACGGAGCACGATAATGTTTTCTTATACTGAGACAGAACTGTTATTTTACCAACATGGAGAAACGTATACGACGAGTTTTAGCGTCTTGTAAAATTTGCCAGAAAGCTAAGTCAGACACCACTTCACATATTCCTCCTTTATATCCCATTGTACCTGTTAAATTAAGACACATGGCCGCAGTAGACATTTTTGGTCCTATTCCGAGAACTAACAGAGGTTTTTGCTACATATTTGTCGCTGTTGAGCTCACTTCAAAATTTGTTACCTTCACTCCGTTACGCAAAGCTACTGCTAAAACTGTTTCGAAAGCATTTGTAAAACATTTTCTATTTCATGTAGGGCATGTGATGAAAGTAATTTCTGACAATGGATCACAATTTCGTTCTATTATATGGACACTCATGTTACGAGCTAGAAACATTTCTCCGATTTATATATCCAAGTGCCCGCATCTCGTGGTCGTGCGGTAGCGTTCTCGCTTCCCACGCCCGGGTTCCCGGGTTCGATTCCCGGCGGGGTCAGGGATTTTCTCTGCCTCGAGATGGCTGGGTGTTGTGTGCTGTCCTTAGGTTAGCTAGGTTTAAGTAGTTCTAAGTTCTAGGGGACTTATGACCACGGCAGTTGAGTCCCATAGTGCTCAGAGCCATTTGAACCATTTTTTATATATCCAAGTACCATGCTTCTTCGAACCCCTGTGAAAGATTAATGAAAGAAATTGGTAAGCTGTGCCGAATATACTGCCACAAAAGACATATTGATTGGGATACACACATACTCTCATTCCAAGATGTAATTAATTCCATTCCAAATGAATCCACTATGCTAACTCCGTCTGTTACACTGAAAAACGTTGAACCACCAAACAAAATTAAAGAATTAGTAAACTTCCCTAAATGTCGTCGCCTACGACACCATGAAATAATTGACATTGCGCTGAACAACATCAAACGTGCCGCAGAGCGCCGGAGAAGACAGCAAAAACAGGTTTTTACACGCCGCGACTTTCACGTTGGACAGAAGATATTAGTGCGTACACACTATTTATCCAGCAGAATAAAAGGTAAGTGCAGTAAATTGGAACTTCTATACGCAGGACCATATCGGATTCGCAGCATTCCTCATCCCAATGTGGTACACGTCGAAACTTTGAGAACCAGAAAATCGAAAGGCAACCACCATTGGTCAAATATTAAACCCTTTATTGAATGAAGACACTTTATGATTCAGCTCACTATGATGCCATTTACTAATTTTTTTATGACCACTTATGCAATTATATTCACATGACTAATTATTGATGATTATCTTATTTTTCTTGGCAAGTGCTCGGCAAGGTACGGTTAGCAGGTCGCTTTTCTTGTCGTTACACATCAGACCGTGCATATTTTTCCAGATGAACTTACGTATTTCATGAATAATTATGCAGTTCTATAAATATTAAATCCTTTATTGAATGAAGACACTGTATGATTCAACACACTATGATGCCATTTACTAATGCAATTATATTCACATGACTAATTATTGATGATTACCGTATTTTTCTTGGCAAGTGCCCGGCAAGGAAAGGTTAGCAGGTCGCTTTTCTTGTCGTTACACATCAGACCGTGCTTATTTTTTCCAGATGAACTTACGTATTTTATGAATCATTATGCAATTCTATGCAATGAAGTATTAATTTTATCAAATTCTCTCTCCATTAAAGTCTTTAATTCTCGCCTCTATTAACTACAGTACATACAAGCTGAACATAACGAACGTCACATTTTATCTTTTTATGTACGATTGTTTTCATGTTTTGTTTATATGCACTGTGAAATAGGTAAGGTATAACACACCAGTTGGTTTTGACATTCTTTTTGCCCTATGACATCTCAAGATCGTGACTGTTTTACGTTTTTTGTTGCTGCATTGTATTATTCTGTGTACATTTTTGCATCTGAACACTGTCAATGTCTTTGACATATTACGTTTTCTGTCATGTTATGCTGTATGGTTAATTATGTCACCATAAACCAGTCATTATTTAGTGGGTATATGATTTAAATGCAAGACATTAATCTTTGTTCATCAATTTCAGAAAGAAATGATGCGTGTAAGAAATAAATTCAACAGAAATGGGAATTTCACCTACGGAATAAACGAAAGACGATGCAATAACTTTATGGGGAAGAGTAAATGGATCAGGATTAACAAGCATTAACAAGAATGTACTATACTCATCGTAGAATAGCAGTCTTAACTAATTTTTTCTTTCAGAATACACGGTGATTGATGCAGGCTGTCAGACAGAACCACACATCTTAGTTTTAGTGATGAAATATGCTAGAGATAAGGAGTAGTTGTGTAATGAGTAATGAAGTGATTTTTTTGCAGATGATAATGAATGCTGATGAATAATGATGAAGAATATGCTGCTATGAATAATGAAATTTTTCTTTACAGGTGATGATGATAATGGAGTTTTTGATGATATGGATAATGAAGTTTTTTTCTTTGCAGATGAGGATAATGTTGAAGTTATATTTAGGCTATGTAGTTATTTAAGTATTTGTTGCAGTTCGTTTTGACGGCAAGTGTTATATTGCACAGTATAATGACTGAAGGTTTTGGAAAGGACAGCTATGGAACACATTTTTATACACATTTCACTACCTGTTAATTCGAAGTTCGCTACTTTTCAGCATAAAATGCATTTCTCTTTTCAGCTTAATAATCCATTTTATATATTTTTTGCAGGAGAAATTATTTATGAGATTAATGT
Organism: Schistocerca serialis cubense; assembly: GCF_023864345.2. Classification (NCBI taxonomy): domain Eukaryota; kingdom Metazoa; phylum Arthropoda; class Insecta; order Orthoptera; family Acrididae; genus Schistocerca; species Schistocerca serialis. The sequence goes on from NC_064641.1 coordinate 425,169,252, forward strand.
GCTATAAGCAGTTGTTCATTAAATCTATGAATGTGGTTACATATACTCTACTTGTTTCATAATCTTGCCACAGCTGACTTATGACAAATGACGTTACACATTTTTCATTTATATCAATAACCCAGAAGCAAATTCTTCTCTCTTGCTTTCCCCTATAATTACCCTAAGCAATGCATTGCTAACAAAAAAAAAAAAAAATGTTTTCCCAGTCCCAAATAATGTCACTAGTTTAAGAGAATTCTGAATAATACTGATCAGCTCTGAATAGTATGTCACTTCAGTAATGACGTCTTAATGATACAAAAAATATATATATATAAAATAATGCTTTGTAATGGGCAAATAACTGCCATTGTTTATTGTAATGAGACTACTTATAGTGCCCATGATTATTAATGCTATGACTGTAATTAACTGATTTTTAATCATGACTTCTTAATGGTGTGTATCACCAGTTTCAAATAATGCTACTCATTTAAGAAAGTTCTGAATAATACTGAATGATGAACAATGTTTTATACTATTCAATACTTACTGGCCACTGAGTGCCAATAATTAAAGTCACTAAATGAATTATGTTATTAATTATGCCATTAATTAGCTCTTGTTTTCAATGTTGACTTTTCATGTTTTGGTAAATGGCGAATGAGTGCCTATAATTTGTATCACTCAATGTATTATGTTAATGCTAGGCCAATAATTGACTCTTTTTTTTTCAATGAAGACTCCTGATGAACATTATTCTGTCATACTAAATATGCTTTGTAACTGACCAAGGACTGCCACTGTTTATCGTAATACGATTACCCATGATGCCAATAATTTCATTTTATGAACATTATTCTGTAATACTACATACTTGGTACAGAAATGTTCAATAACTGGGCTATGAATGCCGCAAACTACTACTGTAATTCTCAATGAAGCCTGTTATGTGACTTAATGTCCTTCACCTTATGCGCTAACTACCCTGAATTACTGCAATGTCCATTTGTCCTGTCCATCCTCATGATCATGGAGCACTATATTTGGTTTTTGCACTAATTCTACGTTGGTGTGCCTTGTAAGAGCGTGCTGTTGACACGACATGCTGTCCACCACCATGAGCGATGAAGACGTTATTATGGTCCCACTGTTTGGTGTACCTAATGTACTGCCAAAACGAAAACATGGAACATAACTACGACAGTTCAGTGTCTTGGCTACGCTGATAAATTCTGATGGGAAAAGAACTTCAAATTGTGTCACTTGGTGTTGTACTTCTGTGGAAAGATATGGACTTTCAGAACAGCTGTGTGCAATCTAAAGTGCTACAACCATGATGCAATCCTTCCCTTTCCTATCCTAATAGTGAAAATCATTTTTTTGCTAATATCATTTATGTTCATGGGCTATACATTTTTTTTTTTCGATTTGCTGAACTCCAATGCGAGTACACTTATGTCACTTGCCGACATGATTTTTTTTTTGCCATTATGTTTATTTGTTGTGAAAATGCTAAAGACATTTTTTCGATTTGTTCTGAAGTACAGTATATGTGCACTCTTGTCTTTTATATTGTATATACATTTTTATTTTGATGATATGTTCTGAACTACAGTGCATGTGCACTAACGTTATGTGTTAATATGTTTTCTACTGAACTTCAGTGCCTGTGCACTTTTCTCATTTTTCAATATGATTTGTACTCATTCTGTATGTTCAATACTTCAGTGCGTTTGCTCTTATGTCATTTGTTACTCATTGTATATACATTTCGTCATTTGCTGATATGTTCTGAACTGCAGGGCATGTGCACTCATGTCACTTGTCAACATGATTTTCTGCCATTCTGTTTATTTGTTCTGAAAATGTTACAGAATTTTTTCAGTGCGTGTGCACTTTGTTATCTGTCAAATAATTTGTATGTACATTTTTCTGATTTGCAAATATGTTTTGTACTCATATCTTGCCTTTGTCTGAAATGTTTTGTACTCGGTGCATGTGCCCAACATTTAATTCATGTATCTAAATATTCTGTAAATTGTACAAGTTGATTAATTAAAGACAAAATTTTGCCGCACTTGGCAAGTCCAAATGACCATCGCTGCCAAATTTTTGCCCCCCAGTGGAGGGTTATGAAACACGTATGTTGTGTGGCGGCGATGGCGAGGCATTGCAGAGTCTCTGACCAGAGAGCCATTTATCGTGGCTAGTCTGCGCTTGACCGCGCGAGAGTTGCGAGCGGTACTCTGTCAGTAGTAGTCGTGCAGTACAGTTGCGAGCAGTAGTCTGTGGGCAGTCTGTGAGCAGTGCAGTTTTGTGTGAGGAGTCGGCGGGCGTCGACATGGCACTCTGGTCAAGATTCACGATGAGGTATATTATTTTTTAAATGCGCTCAGCTAATAATGTAAATTAACTGTAACTAATTTGTGCAACAAGTGCCACAATAATAATGTTGATTTCAAAGCAATATTTTTAACAAAACAACTATTTAATTGAACGAACGATTTCCTTCCATTTCCTTTAAAGAAAAGTTTCAGTTAAATTTAAAAAAAAATATATTACTTGCAATGCATTTCCTCCAAGCCGTGGCCAACAATAAGAGCAGAAATTTGACATGCAGTTTCAATGAGGTAAGAAATTAATTATGATTTTTTTTTGCACAGGGCCAAAGACCGATATTTTGGTTTAATTGAGTTTACATGGTCACTGAAGTCTCACTAGCATTGAATTGTTTTTCATTATTTTCGTGACAGCTTACACCTTGAGTCAGATTGCGATTCTCATTTTTATTGTCATTAAATTTATTTGCTGGGAGCTTACGTTAGGTTGTATTCTTGTTAACATTCTACTATTGTGTTTCAAAATTTGTCTGGGGAGCTTACACTTAGCACAATGTGCATTAGCATTCTTAAAATAATATCCTTTTAAATTTTTGTGGGGAGGTTCACTATTATTTGTGTAACTACATAATATTCCAAAATTTTCTCTATCAGCAATAACGATGACGCACATAAGTTCTACTACCGTCCCATCACGAGAAAAATGTTCCTATCAGAGCAACAAAAAGGTAAATACGAACCAGTTTAAAAGACTATGACTAACAATTGAGATATCAGCTGCCTCACTCTACTCTCCTCAACATCACAACACTTCCTCACAGGTTTGGGCATGCGAATATATTTGGGCTCTATTTGACATACATGTCATCCGTTACTCGTACAAGTGTCCCCCACTGTAATTCGCTCACACACACTAATCCATCGCTCACACCCATTCACTCTCACTTGGCCAGTCTCACTAAATCACATAGTTCAATTCATTGTCATTATTTCTGTACGTCTCGGCCGGCCGAAGTGGCCGTGCGGTTAAAGGCGCTGTGGTCTGGAACCGCAAGACCGCTACGGTCGCAAGTTCGAATCCTGCCTCGGGCATGGATGTTTGTGATGTCCTTAGGTTAGTTAGGTTTAACTAGTTCTAAGTTCTAGGGGACTAATGACCTCAGCAGTTGAGTCCCATTGTGCTCAGAGCCATTTCTGTACTTCTCTTTAACTGTCACCATCTCCCTCTTACCCTCCCCTACTGCAGCTGTCTCATTCATTTCTTCCCCCTGCTTCTCTCTCTTGTCCCTGTCACTGTCTTTCTCCTCCTAGTTCTTACTGTCATAGACTGTCTCTCATTATCAGTGACTCTCACCGACTCCCTCTTCTTCCTTCTCCTTATTCCTCTCCCACTGGCATTGTCTCCTTCACTCATTTCCTAGCACTATTCTGTCAGTGGCGACTTTGTTCTACTAGCACTATGTACCTTTCACTATCTCACACCGCCATTGTTTCGTTCGCTCTTTCTATACCACTACCACTGTCTACTATCTTCAATAATTTTTACTTTTCCGACTCTGTCTCAGTGTTGCTATCTCGTTCTCTGTCAGCGTAAAAACACGCGAATATGTTTTGGAAAAATTAGTAAAGGTGCTGAGAAAAGTGGATTGAGGCAGCTGGTACCCCACTTTTCAGTCCATTTCTTTTAAACAGGAGCATATTGGCCTTTATTGTGATCTAAAAGAAGCAATTTTCTGTTTGTTCCTTTCCGTTCCTTGCTACAGTTGGGCATGTAAGGCGGATTAAAAGCGGTTTATGGGTTAGTAAAACAATCATATTCTACTTATTTGACATTGAAATAACAATCAATATAGATTTTACACATCAGACCGGATTTTACGTGCAAAAAAGGTTTGCATGTGTTTCATAACTGTAACATAGGGCCTCCAGAACCCTTCTGATGATAACGGAGAATCTTTGCAGCATATTTCTCCATGCTACGTGACTTTATAAACTAAGTTCACATCTCGCACAGGAATTTTCGTCCATCTGTTATGTGGAAAAACAGGTTAACTTTGAGCTCTGTGCTTCGGAATAGAATAAAGGCATCCAGGAGGCTTACAAGTCTGTCCGAGATCTGGATCGTATAAATTTATGATAAAAATAACAGCCATTTGCTGATCATATCCGTCTCGGAATTCGCGCCTCGGTTTTGGTGATCAAAAACTAAAATTGTGATACGTTTCCCTGATAATGCATAAAGATTTTTGAAACGCAAAGATGGCGTTTGGAGATAAATGTCTAGAAGACATACCTTAGTTAGTAGAGCAGTTAGCTGATGAATGTGGAAAAATGGGGAAAAACACTTCTTTCTCAGAACCACCTATGAACTAAATTGTGTCTCCATAATTTCATTGAAGCGCACCGTAGAGCTCATCTAATGCAGAAGAACCAACTGATTTTTTCTCACTTGCCTGGGCTAGCGAAAGAGTGAAATATTAAAAAATTAGCTCTTTACTGTAGGCTAGTTATACTAAGACTAGCCCTCGGTCATGTATACTAATGTTCCCCGCTTAACGACTCCCGAAAACAGTTGACCCCCCACCTTTCTATCACTAGTAGAGAGAGGTATGAGATCTGGAATAACCCGTTTTCGTGCGCGGTGTTTTGGAACACATCGTTCGTGCATGCCATTTCATGCGCACTAATTCCTTTCTGCTATCTTTATACCAACAGTATCATTCGTCTAGTGACTCTGCATCTCTACCACCAATAGGATCCGAGATATGAAGCACGGAAAAATCCTTTTTTGATGCACTGTGTTTTGAAGCACATGCTGTCGCAAGCGTATCAATTCCTTCCGGCTCTCTTGATTCAGCAATTCAGCAATACCATTTGTCCAGTCGCAACTTCCTTTAAATAAAAATTTTCTTACTGCCATAGGATGGAGTTTTCTCACGTTTCGGAATTTGCTCTTAATGCAGACAACATACACACCTTTATCGAAGCAATCGTAACATTATTTTTAGCTATGTTAACTGTACGTTTATTTTGTACTTGCCTAATATTATAGTCGAATTTTCGAGGTACACAGAACAAACAACACTAGCACACATGCAAGTGCTTTTGTCCTCACTGTGGTGAGAACTCTAATACTCATTGCCTTCTGGCAGTTGTGCTGATTCAAAAGGAAACGTTGATTTAGCTATTTTGGCACCTAGGCATTCCTGCTTTCCTCTATCGACGACGTCCCAACGTAAGGCTTTTGCCGCATTTCCTGCTGCACGGCGCTCCCATTCTCTGCTCCAGAATGCCCTTGCCAGCAGAGTTGCAAACACGCTCCTGCCTGCAGCAGCTGCCATTGTAGCTTCCACTATGGCTCGAATCAGCTGATGAAATTGTCCGTAAAGGTGCGGCAGCAGCTCCGGAGGACTGGACTGCTGCTGCCGTGGTTGTTGTTGCCACTGCCGACAGTGTGCATTTCCCGGAACATCGTCCTCTGCAACTGATGGATTTGTTGCAATACATTTGAGTGGTTCTGCGTCTGTTGTAATGGAAATACTTGTTGCTCTGGTAACTGCAATACTTGTTCGTTGATTTGTAAATATTGGCAGTATAGCTAAAACTCTGACTACAGGGTACACTCACCTAAACAGTAGTGGGATCAGCTTAACAAGCCGCAATTCTGGCCGCTACCATTTACTAATGTCTAATAGGGGTGTTTACCCCCTCTTTAGAAACCACTACTCTGACTGCTAGTATGTTTATTGTAAGCAAAAATCCGACGGAACTGCACGAGTATGGCGTTTACCCACTGAGACCGAAGAATTAGCTCCGCTTACGACCGATGCTCGGGTAGGACTGATCCTACTCTCTCCTTTTCAGTTACAAAAATGGTTCATATGGCTCTGAGCACTATGGGACTCAACATCTTAGGTCATAAGTCCCCTAGTACTTAGAACTAAGTAAACCTAACTAACCTAAGGACATCACACACTCCCATGCCCGAGGCAGGATTCGAACCTGCGACCGTAGCAGCCCCGCGGTTCCGGACTGCAGTGCCAGAACCGCACGGCCACCGCGGCCAACTTTTCAGTTTCCCACACAGTGCTGTTCTCAGAACGCACAATACAGAAATATCCTCTTCGAATTGAGGCTGATGCTGATGCTGTGCTAGTCTACTTTTTTGTCCGCTTCCAACTGCTTAACAGAATTCCTATATCTCTAGGTAGTATCATTACTTCAACTTCTCATTCCTTTGGTCTTCCTTCGGGTTGCACCCGTCCATATTCTAATTAGAATGTTCATTCCATTCAGCTGGTCATGTAATTATTTCTCAAATTCACCGACGATGGTGAATCTTTTCTTCCTTTTTATTTCCGTCGTTGTTTCTTCTATGTAGAAACTTAACTGTAATGACGAAAGATTTCCTCCCGGTCTCACTGAGAAATGTGTTCTTGGATTTCAGTTATTATTCTTCCTTGTTTCTTCTTATACGCATTGAATGAGTATATTAGCCGTCTCACACCACTGCTTGGACTTACATCTACACTGCCTGACATCTCTCTCTCCCTCTCTCTTCTCTTCTCTCTCTCTCTCTCTCTCTCTCTCTCTCTCTCTCAAAATATCACTCGCAAGGGGAGAGGGAAACGAAACGAAACTTTACGAGCTGAGAGGCAGACATAGGTCATAGATGTGAAGAGGTTACGATGTACTTGGTGGACAACTCGTTAGCTCTCCTTTGTGGTGGACAGAGCTCGTCGAGCGGAACCACGTCGACTAGTATACCTGCGCACAGATTCCTACCAGGTCCAGCACTGGGTCAAGGTCCAAATGCTTCACAAATATGGATCTTGCACATGGAGACCCATAAAGAGGTTCCTATCAAACATTGGCACTTGCTGATAAAACTATCTCACATGAATACGAGGCGAGAATCTGGATCTCTTAACGAACGGTGTTTCGCATAAAGTGTCGGTTTAGTGTTATTTTTTTCAGCATTTAATAACTGTTTCAAAAACCATCTTCTGGCCTCCCTCGGTCTCTGGCTCCTGTGAATGAACAGTAAGTCACGAATTCTTCTGTAAATTATCAGTCTGTTAACTAGAAGCTCCGGCCAGCTGTACTGATCGCAATACGTCTCACTCTGCAGCTGTTTTCACCCGTACCACTGCTCAGGCTTTCGCGATGGTGTTGCAGATTCTCTGAAACGACGTTGCTAAATCTTTTCTTCGTCGGTACATGGTAGCCCTTTCTCTTGCAGTATCTGTTCATAAATTTCAATTCTGATTTGTCATAAGGCAGTAGCTACGCATATTTCCAATTTAAATAACGTTAATGCTAGGTCTCTCGTTCGACAAATTTTGAAGCACAGACATAAACAAATGACTTTAGACAACTTTCTTCTAAAAAGAAATGTACTATACAATAAACAAAATGATACTGTAAATAAAAAGTTACAATACTTTATTGTAAATTTGTTGGAGTACAAAATTTTTGGACCGGAGCGCAATGAGCTGTTCCACATTAATTCCTATCGAAAAAAGCATTGCAGTTAATGAGTGTTAGCCGGCCGTTATGGCCGAGTGGTTCTAGGCGCTAAGGTCCGGAACCGCGCGACTGCTACGGTCGCAGGTTCAAATCCTGCCACGGGCATGGATGTGTGTGATGTCCTTAGGTTAGTTAGGTGTAAGTAGTCCTAAGTTCTAGGGGACTGATGACCTAAGATGTTAAGTCCCATAGTGCTCAGAGCCATTTGAACCTTTAATGAGTGTTAATTGCGAGTGGGATTCACAAGCGAATCATGCTTTTTCAGTGACGTAACAATATACAGTGTAAAATCTACAATGGGCATAAAACATGCAAATACGTATAATAATCAGCTATTTTTATTTTATGACCAATTAAGACACACGTAAAGAACACATAGGACGTCATTGAACATTTTAACTGTAACTAATTAAACGAAATTTTCTGAACGTTGATCGTGACTAAGTGACACACATTCGCAAGATGAATGATGAAGTTAAGCTTTCTAGTTATGATTAATTAGAATTAGCTTGCTGGAGCTCTCCACTCACAATTGTTTACATTTGTTGATCAAGTTTCCTAGTGGAAATTACCAGCAGCGACTTCAAATGCTGATCAGTTAGTTTAGATCTGTAAATATAGTATGTGTATTTCGTTATGTAAAATGTTTTTTCACAGAGGTAAGTAGTGTTGAGAGCAGAAAGAAAGCACATGAGCAAAAGGTAAGACTCTGTCTCAGGAAGAGTCTTAAGAAGTTTTCGCAAAAATGATTTCAAATATGTATCCTTATAAAAGTGGCTGATTTCCAGATCAACTATTTCCATTTGAAGTATTGGGGCAGGAGTGATTTTGAAAAATCTTGATATCGTTGCATCAAAATATGAAAAACATCAAAGTCTATCTTTAAAGTACTCAAAAGTTTCGATTGCGAAGTCTATCAGAACTGTAGTCTTTGATGCTGACTGAATGCTTAGCATGTATTAAAATGCTTAAAACATATGGTGTTCAGTTCAGACAAAAGGATTTTTTGTCGAAAGGATTGAATCTGATTATACACATCAGACAGTACTGGTGTTCTCCTTGTACTTTTAAATTTAAGTCTCTCATACTTTCAGTTAAATCTGTATAAGATGATGATGACCCCTAACCACTCACTGTCTGGTAACTCAGGTAGCTCAGGCATTACTTTGAAGGAAAGTTCTATTGTTGTTCGAAGCTCCAAATATCGATCCAGAGCTTTACCACAGCTACGCCAGCGTAGTTCTTTGTAATACGGTGTCATTTTCTTCAGCCTCTTCAATAAACTCGCAGAATTGACGATGACTGAGAAAACTTAATATAATTAACAGCTGACGTGATTGTCTTTAAAACTTCGGAAATACCCAGGCATTTTCCGCACTGTCTGTTGTTGATCAATGAAGCAATGTATGATTACGGATGAGGTTAAGAAATTCTGCTACCTAGGCGGTAAAATAACTAATGACTGATGGAGCAAGGACATCAAAAGTAGACTTGCAATGGCAAAAGGGGCATTCCTGGCTAAGATAAGTCTACTAATATCAAATATCGGCCTTAATTTGAGGAAGAAATTTCTGGGAATGTATCTCTGGAGTACAGCATTGTGTGGTAGTGAAACGTAGACTGTGGGAATACCAGAACAGAAGAGAATCAAAGCATTTGAGATGTTGTGCTACAGACGAATGATGAAAATTAGGTTCCTGATAAGGTAAGAAATGAGGAAGTTCTGTGCAGAATCGGAGAGGAATAGAATATGTGGAAAACACTGATAAGGAAAAGGGACAGGATGATAGGACACCTGTTAAGACATGAGGGAATGACTTCCATGGTACTATAGGAAGGTGTAGAGGGCAAAAAATGTAGATGAAGACAGAGATTGGAATACATCCAGCAAATAATTGATGACGGAGGTTGCAAGTGCTACTCTGAAATGAAGAGGTTAGCACAGGAGAGGAATACTTGGCGGGCCGCATTAAACCAGTCAGAAGACTGATGCCAAAGAAAAAGATTAATGGTTAAGATCCACCGCCATTTTCTACCACTCTTGACACGAGAGCAACAGCACTTTTACTTCTTCCGCACATGTTTTTGCCACGATCGGTTATGATACACTTTAAGTTTTTCCAGTGAGGGTTGTTTTCGTGAACGGCATTTTCTACTCCTTTAAATTTTTTTCTGCCGTTACAGTGCTATGAACGTCGAGGAGCTCTTCATATACTTCATAATTTTTGTTTATCTCTTGAATAAAAGTTAATACATGTACAGTATCTGAAACTTGTGTTGACTTATTCAGAGTCAAGAAGAATCACTCTGAATGTTGATTTTTCTCAGAAAATTCAGTGAATATATTTCAACAACATCTTCTATCCGTAGTGTTTGCTGACAAACTGGTGTTCTTAAATAAATTACCTTTACTTAAGCATATTTTCTTAAATTGCTGCTATCACGTAATACTTTACTAATTCACCGTCAGTAAAGGATGTTCCATGTTTGTTTTGAGTGGACCATGCTGTAGGTACTTAACGTTCATCATTTACCTTCTTAAAAAACATATGCTGAGATTTCAAACAACGTCTCGAAGACTCATGTTTATTGTCGAGTCAGTTTGATGTGACCACCTGTCAAAAACCTTTGTTACCAAATTTTGTAGAGCGTACCATTGCATGACGCGCAGGAAGAGAGTTATAAGGTTTTGGAAGGTGCCGACAGGGACGTGAAGCCATGCCGGTTTCAATGCTGTGGCCCGCTGCACTAGGTTACTCGGTTGAGAATCCATGGCGCGAACTGCCCGATCGATGTGGTTTCACAGATTCTCGATTGTGTTGAAGTGTGGGAAGTCTGATGGGCAGGGGAGTGCGGTAATCTCATCCCAGTGCTCTTTGAACCACGCACGTACAGTCCGAGCTGTGTGACACGCTGCATTGTCCTGCTGGTAGATGCCATCGTTCCGAAAAGCATATTACATGTAGGGATGAACATGGCCCTCAAGGACAGATGCATACGTATCCGGACCTATTGTGCCTTCTAAAATGACGAGATCACCCAGGGGATGCCAAGAAAACATTGCCCAGACAAAAACGGCCACTCCTCCTGGCGGACCCTTTCGACGATTGTAGCACGGTGTTTGCTTTCAAACGTTTCGCGCCGTACTCGTCAATGGCTGTTACCTGAGAAGGCCAGTTGTCACGACTCAGTGAATGTCCAACTGCGGTATTGTGGTGCTACTTCCAAGTTCGTCGTCGATAAACAGCAGTGAGCATGGATGCGTAATCAATGCCCTCTCTGCGGACGCCTATGCACAGCAACGTTCGCTGAACGATTGTTGAGAAGGCACTGTTGGTAGCCCGTTGGCTCTTCTGGGCGGTCAGTTGCTCATGAGTTGCACTTGTATTCGCCCGTACACATCTCCGCAGCCATCGTTCAGCCCTGTCACGTAACGCCCGTGGTGCACCACAGTTTCATAGGCGCCGTTTTTGGACAGCTACATTTGGCCTCACACGGTATACTCCAAATACAGCGGCTTATGGACAATTTGTGCGTGTGTGTGTGTGTTTGTGTGTGTGTGTGTGTAATATTATGGGACTTAACTGCGTCGATCATCATTCCCTAAGCTTACACACTACTTAACCTAAATTATCCTAAGGACCAACACACACACCCATACCCGAGGGAGGACTCGAACCTCCGCCGGGACCAGCCGCATAGTCCATGACTGCAGCGCCTAAGACCGCTCAGATAATCAGGCGCGGCATGAACTGTTTAAAAACATTGCTGTTTCGGAAATGTTTTCACCCTTGGATCGAAATCCAAAGATAATGCCTTTTCGACGTCAGATAAACTGCTCCGTTTCCGTTTTAGGAAATGGATTTCATTGCTCTCCCTGTACCCCAAACATGTTTTATTTAGCCTCCGTTGCTAGCACTGCCATCTGCTGTCTGTGAGTAATTATTGCTCTCCGACTTCGAACGTAGACGACGGTCTCGTTAATGTGACTGGGCCGTATATTTGTAGCCTCGGGTTTCCGTTAAATTATGACTGACTATGAGAATGTGTAGTCTCATTGTGAATTTTTATACCGTATTCTTTGAGAACTGTTATATTTTCCTTTGCAGATTATACACATTGCCTTATTGCTTGACTCAGTCACGAAGTGTTGATGTCCTCATTGCTGTTTAAAGTTTCTGCACTCACTATTTTCCGTTTCTTTTCCATATATACACAAATAGACACCAAACTGACGTAACTGAAAATAAAAAAAAATGCGAATTCTGGTATTAAGTACAAGGATTTGTCTTTGAGACAATTTTGACTACACTAAATATTCGGTGTCAAATACCCCTCATCTTCACAAAGAAATTATAATCACACAACGCCCTTGACCTTCTATATTTGGCTTTGCCTATCGCGCATGTTGCCGCTACCCGCAAAACGTTCTATTTTACTTAACTTCTGTAATCCCAAAAAAAGTCACTACACATATAGCATTATCTGAAGTGACGATGATGATGATGATGATGATGATGATGATGATGTTTAGGTTTGTGGGGCGCGCAACTGCGCAGTCATCAGCGCCTGTACACTGTCCCAATCTGAACACAGTCCAATCTCGCCTCTTTTCATGAATGATGATGTAATGATGAGACAACACAAACACCCAGACCCCGACAGAGAAAATCTCCCAACCGGGCCGGGCATCGAACCCGGGACCCCGTGTTCCAGAGGTATCAACGCTACCCACTAGACCACGACCTGCGGACATTGTCTGAAGTGGTGGTAACATTACGTAAATGCACACGCAACGGCAATGAAATTACCTTAACACTTACCCGTAACAGCAAGCTGAAATTGCGGAATGGGGTCCACATCCGCTCCCTGCGCCATAAATATTTGTCACGGTCCCGGCATGAAACGAACTTCTCGGAAGGTGGGTAAGTCCGACTGATGAACACTTTCAAATATGTTATGGTTTCAGAAGAAATCCGTGTGGTAAATTTCTAGAGTTCATCTCTGTCAGGGCTGGGAAGCCATGTTCCCTCATGGGGAAGACAATGTAATGATGGCCCCGTGATCAAACCATGTAAGATGGAAATCGCTGATATTAAAAATTCCTGTTTTGATGAATCAGATCTCAGGAATATAGCAGTTTCAGCCAGTTGGTATAATTTTCAGAAATTTTGAACACCTCGTCACCACGTCATCGGAAATCTACCTTCCTGGCACTGACTATGTCGTAGACTCTTCCTGCTTCTGTAGGAATATGTTATTGAGATCCCTCCATTAAAGAGAATCGGGTTTTTAAGCTCTAACTATGGAAACTGACTGTTCGAGTCTGATCCTCTGTAAATGCTAGCGATATGGAAGTAGACTTCAAAAATCAGTATTGGCTGTACGTGGTGCGGATGGCTGTTGCTTCAATGGAACATTTATTAATTATGGATTGGAGTAACTTTGACAGTGTCACTGTGCTTAGATACCCCGGACAGTCGTTTTGGACCTATGTTACTTGCAACTGATAGGAGTGCGCTGCAGGATTACTGGATTTTTTCTTCGTAAGCAAATTACATTTCGAAATTAGAGTGGAGTTTGTATGCATGTGTATGATGTGGAACACTACAGTTTTCATGGTACATTTGATAATGGTGGAAGTACCACACACACGATCACTATACTTAAATAGTCCTAGCATACATGTGATAACTACGTTGCAGACATCTGATTCCTTTGCTTCGTTGGATAGGCCGTACTTTTAACCATAAGCAGATTAGACGTGGCATGGAACTGTCTAGTTGTAATTGAACATTTGTTAACAGTTGGAGCGAGAATCACTCGTACCATCACTGTACTTAAATAGCACTGACTGACGTTTGAAAATTATACGACAGTATTTCACTAACTACTTTGTAGGCCTAGAATTCCATATATATTGCATGTAATACCTGTTGGAGAAGGTACACCATCTTGCAACGAACTTTAGTTGATCTTAGAATGATTGAATGACCGAAATCACGTAGAAGACAGCTCCATCTCAATGCTCGCACCATCTTAATGAAAACAACACCACAGATCCACTCTCGTTCCATTGCAACACATACCACTTTCTGCAGGCCATGCATGTTCACATCACATTGCTGCTTCAGAAATACATCGTGTGACGCATGAATCATGAACCATGGACCTTGCCGTTGGTGGGGAGGCTTGCGTGCCTCACCGATACAGATGGCCGTACCGTAGGTGCAACCACAACGGAGGGATATCTGTTGAGAGGCCAGACAAACGTGTGGTTCCTGAAGAGGGGCAGCAGCCTTTTCAGTAGTTGCAGGCGCAACAGTCTAGATGATTGACTGATCTGGTCTTGTAACACTAACCAAAACGGCCTTGCTGTGCTGGTACTGCTAACAGCTGAAAGCAAGGGGAAACTACAGCCCTAATTTTTCCCGAGGGCATGCAGATTTACTGTATGGTTAAATGATAAATGCGTCCTCTTGGGTAAAATATTCCGGAGGTGAAATAGTCCTCCATTCGGACCTCCGGGCGGGGACTACTCAAGAGGACGTCGTTGTCAGGAGAAAGAAAACTGGCGTTCTGCGGATCAGAGCGTGGAATGTCAGATCCCTTAATCGGGCAGGTAGGTTAGAAGACTTAAAAAGGGAAATGGATAGGTTAAAGTTAGATATAGTGGGAATTAGTGAAGTTCGGTGGCAGGAGGAACAAGAATTTTGGTCAGGTGAATACAGGGTTATAAATACAAAATCAAATAGGGGTAATGCAGGAGTAGGTTTAATAATGAATAAAAAAAATAGGAGTGCGGGTAAGCTACTACAAACAGCACAGTGAAGGCATTATTGTGGCCAGGATAGACACGAAGCCCACACCTACTACAGTAGTACAAGTTTATATGCCAATTACCTCTGCAGATGATGAAGAAATTATTCAGGTACTAAAGGGAGACGAAAATTTAATAGTCATGGGTGACTGGAATTCGAGAGTAGGAAAAGGGAGAGAAGGAAACATAGTAGGTGGATATGGATTGGGGGACAGAAATGAAAGAGGAAGTCGCCTGGTAGAATTTCGCACAGAGCACAACTTAATCATAGCTGACACTTGGCTCAAGAACCATAAAAGAATGTTGTGTACAAGGAAGAAGCCTGGAGATACTAGAAGGTATCAGATAGATTATATAGTGGTAAGTCAGAGATTTAGGAACCAGGTATTAAATTGTAAGACATTTACAGGGGCAGATGTGGACTCTGACCACAATCTATTGGTTATGAACTGTAGATTAAAACTGAGGAAACTGCAAAAAGATGGGATTTTAAGGAAATGGGACCTGGACAAACTGATTAAACCAGAGTTTCAGGGAAAGCATAAGGGAATAGTTGTCACAAATGGGGGAAAGAAATACAGTAGAAGAAGAATGGGTAGCTCTGAGGGATGAAGTAGTGAAGGCAGCAGAGGATCAAGTAGGTAAAAGGACGAGGGCTAATAGAAATCCTTGGGTAACAGAAGAGATACTGAATTTAGTTGATGAAAGGAGAAAATACAAAAATGCAGTAAGTAAATCAGGCAAAAAGGAATTACAAACGTCTCAAAAATGAGATCGACACGGAGAGCAAAATGGCTAAGCAGGAGGAAAAATGTAAGGATGTAGAGGCTTATCTCACTAGGGGTAAGATAGATCATGCCTACAGGAAAATTTAAGAGACCTTTGGAGAAAAGAGAACCACTTGTATGAATATCAAGAGCATAGATGGAATCCCAGTTCTAAGCAAAGAAGGGAAAGTAGAAAGATGGAAGGAGTATATAGAGGGTCTATACGAGGGCGATGTACTTGAGGACAATAATCTGGAAATTGAGGAGAATGTAGATGAAGACGAAAGGGGAGATACAATACTGCTCGAAGAGTTTGACAGAGCACCGAAAGACATAAGTCGAAAGAAGTCCCCGGGAGTAGACAACATTCCATTACAACTACTGACGGCCTTGGGAGAGCCAGTCCTGACAAAACTCTACCATCTGGTGAGCAAGATGTATGAGACAGGCGAAAAACCCTCGGACTGCAAGAAGAATATAATAATTCCAATCCCAAAGAAAGCAGGTGTTGGCGGGTGTGAAAATTACGAAACTCTCAGTTTAATAAGTCACAGCTGCAAAATACTAACACGAATTCTTTACAGACGAATGGAAAAACTGGTAGAAGCCGACCTCGGGGAAGATCAGTTTGGATTCCGTAGAAATATTGGAACACGTGAGGCAATACTGACCTTACGACTTATCTTAGAAAATAGATTAAGGAAAGGCAAACGTACGTTTGTAGCATTTGTATACTTAGAAAAAGCTTTTGACAATGTTGACTGGAATACTCTCTTTCAAATTCTGATGGTGGCAGGATTAAAATATAGGGAGCGAAAGGATATTTACAATTTGTGCAGAAACCAGATGGCAGTTATAAGAGTCGGGGGACATGAAAGGCAAGCAGCGGTTGCGAAGGGAGTGAGACAGGGTTGTAGCCTCTCCCCAATGTTATTCAATCTGTATATTGAGCAAGCAGTAAAGGTAACAAAAGAAAAATTCGGAGTGGGTATCAAAATCCATGGAGAAGAAATAAAACCTTTGAGGTTCGCCGATGACATTGTAATTCTGTCAGAGACACCAAAGGACTTGGAACAGCAGTTGAACGGAATGGACAGTGTCTTGAAAGGGGGGTATAAGATGAACATCAAAAAAGCAAAACGAGGATAATGGAATGTAGTCGAATTAAGTCGGGTGATGCTGAGGGAATTAGATTAGGAAATGAGGCACTTTAAGTAGTAAAGGAGTTTTGCTATTTGGGAAACAAAATAACTGATGATGGTCGAAGTAGAGAGGATATAAAATGTAGACTGGAAATGGCAAGGAAAGTGTTTCTGAAGAAGAGAAATTTGTTAACATCGAGTATAGATTTAAGTGTCAGGAAGCCGTTTCTGAAAGTATTCGTATTGAGTGTAGCTGTGTATGTAAGTGAAACACGGACGATAAATAGTTTGGACTAGAAGAGAATAGAAGCTTTCGAAATGTGGTGCTACAGAAGAATGCTGAAGATTAGATGGGTAGATCACATAACTAACGAGGAGGTATTGAATAGAATTGGGGAGAAGAGGAGTTTGTGGCACAACTTGACAAGAAGAAGGGACCGGTTGGCAGGCCATGTTCAGAGGCATCAAGGGATCACAAATTTAGCATTGGAGGGCAAATGGAGACCAAGAGATGAATACACTAAGCAGATTCAGAAGGATGTTGGTTGCAGTAAGTACTGGGAGATGAAGAAGCTTGAACAGGATAGAGTAGCATGGAGAGCTGCATCAAACCAATCTCAGGACTGACGACCACAACAACAACAACGACGCATCTCAGGCTGTTAATTTTAAAATGGCAACACCTAGCACATTGAGTAATTGCTGCTGACGAAAACGAATATGCCGAGACAGAATGTGTCGTACTTAGCCGTCAACAGCTCCTCGATATATACGCCAGTTTACCATTCAGTTTCCCGCACTATCTGAACGAGCCCCACCCTCGTACCTCATTGTACATTCTTACTTTGAGGTCACTGTCAGCTGCTATCCCGAAGCTGACAGGCACAGACAAGTTTGTCGGTAGACGATACATACTTGTGAACAGTGACATCGATACGACAGCTCGACACTGGACAGATGCGGTCTACCAGTCCTGTGAGCCCATATTTCTTGGTGTTACGTGACTGATTTGTGAAGCAAAGGCATCATATGCATGCTGCTAGTATCATATAGGTTGGCATATTGTATTCAGTTGTGTCAGGGGAGAAAAATCTGAGAAGGACGACGTATTTCTCTCGGAAACATAGGGGTGGATTAGGGAATGGATGGATGTATATAATCAATTTTTTACTCGATCAGCGTGTGAGATTCGGACAGAAGGATAAACGGTAATACTGATGTGATGTACCCTCCACCATGCACTGTACAGCCCCTTGCAGAGTATTCACATGCATGGCGTTTTAAGGAGGGTATGACGACTTTGTCTTGTTTCCCAATTTTCCCGTCTGTATGACTGTGCCGCGAATTCCATTGACTTTTGAAACACGTCAACTAATAGTACAGAGCGTGGCGGCCGCTTTCATCTGCAAGAATAGTAGCGAGCGTCTTCATTTGATAGAAGTCATGCGCTCTGTGACAAACAGTGCGCCCGGATGGTTGTCCTCCAGCAGGCTCGCTCATTACCAAGAAAGCCTAGTGCTGCTGTTTATACACATTACTGTTATATGAGTCATGCAGCTGACGTGGTCCCGTCTCAAACGCGGCCAGCTCAACGGTAACGACAACAGCAGTATACGACGTACTCCATATGTGTTACATAAGGACTCCTGCAGTATAATGACATCAGATGTTTCCACTGGATTTCTAAGCCGAACTTCGAAATACGAGAGCAAAGCGATGTAATTTGTACAGAAGTCAGAAATACGAGATAAACTGTCAGTTCTTGAAAAAGTGGGAACGACTGTTGAACATCATATCGGTGTACATCACACTGACGATTCTGTGTTACGCGAGAAGACAATGTTGCTGACGACATTGATACGTTCCGATGTTGTCACGCAAAAAGTAGAACGCATCTGTGTATGATGATGTATACTTAACATCAGACCTCTCCACAACATTTCTAAATGACATCAGGTGACAAACTTACAGGAAGTCGCTGACTTTTCACTGTAAAATCAGCGAATAACGTGAAACTTCCACATAAAGATGATGTAACGTTACACATTTCTGTTCATGTTGGAACTAGATTTAACACATTGAAATCAGCGAATAATCAGTTTTCCACATAAATCGGAGAATTTCCGCGTCATATCCGTGGTGGACTCCTCGACCTGCTTGGTGATTGTAAACTTTACGATTCCGGAATGGTGTGCTCTCCCGTCAAGGTATTTATTTAAATAAAGACGCGACTCAGGGTACCCTCCGCCACACACCGTCAGGTGGCTTGCGGAGTATGAATGTAGATGTAGATGTAGATGTAGAGTGTTCCCACTACGCAGCGTATACTTCGGACTTTGTGACGGAGGACGGTAGGGACTACGGATTTATTCCTGAGCTGCAGCTATAATCAGGCGTTTTTCATTGCGGGATGTAACAGATAAGAACAAAATTTTTTACTAAGTGAGGCAATACCCGGGTGAGAGAATACTTAGAGGAAATGTCACTGGGAAAATTTGTGTTTCCTCGGTGTCAGTACAGGACAGGGAAATGGACCAGGCGGCAAATAATGGTGTAGACAGTCAAACAATTAGTGGACAGGGAAGCATTATCGATTGATCGGTCGGCAACAGCTCGCCTTAGGATTCCGAAATGACAGGACAAAATTTTGCAAAACCTGCAGATTCAGGTTGTGCGTCCTCACTTTTTCTCAGTTATGTCAAGACACATCTTCTGCTTTTCAAAATGCAAATGCAGTGCCGAAAAGCATAGGGGGACAGATTCCAGACGCTAATACATTGTTATTGCAATTAATGCAACAAATCAAAGACAATGAGAGACAAGCAAAGCAACAGCTTCAAAAGTTAGGCGCAATGGAGGAACACCAAACACAGCAACGGCTTCAAAAGTTAGACACCACACTTGGACAAACACGTGAAGGTTTAACTGCTGGGTTACTAAAAATCGAATCGATATGTCAAAAGGTCTGTAATGACGTAAAAACATAAATTTGTGAGCATTTAAAACCTATTTTTTCGCGTCATGAAAATGCATTACAGAATGACGAAGCAGCCATGAAAGAACTGGAAACTATTGTTCATGAAAGTCACGACACCTTGCTAACTAAAATTGACTCAGTTGCATCAGTTTCAAATGGCTCTGAGCACTATGGGACTTAACTGCTGAGGTCATCAGTCCCCTAGATCTTAGAACTATTTAATCCTAACTAACCTAAGGACATCACACACATCCATGCCCGAGTCAGGATTCGAACCTGCGACCGTAGCGGTCGCGTGGTTCCGGACTGAAGCGCCTAGAACCGCTCGGCTATTCCGGCCTCCGTTGCATCTACCGATTCGGTTACGCAACTTGCAAAAACTCAGGAAAACTTAAAGGACACAGTAGATATGATTGAAACTTGGTTTAGAATAACGCACTGAGGAAATCAGTTCATTATCGGAGGAAGTAGCTTAACTTTCGGATCAGTTCACTAACTTATCTACGAAGGTACATGATGATCTGAATGACACTAGACCCGTAGCCGTCACTGACACGGAAGAGTATGAACAAATTAAGAAATCGAAACAAAATCAGAATCAAATTAATACGCAAAACAAAATATCAATCCGGGAAGTACAAGATCAGTTGGCACAATTAATACAAGAATTACATATTTCAGAGGAGACTCGCGGGACTTAGAAATACGGAAAAGCCACAAAATAATAACACAGGGCATTTCGGAAATTATGAAAGAAACTGGCAAGGTGCAGCGAATTTTGAGATGGGACCGCCGACACGACGTAACAGTGACCGATATGCGACTCGCCGACACTATGACTTTGACTATAAGCTATTCATTACTACACGGAAATTCAAAACATTTAAGAATTCTGACACAGACATTCATCCACAAGCGTGGCTTCATCAATTCTCTCATTCATTTCCCCCAAACTGGTCATTAGAGCACAGATTAGGATTTATGTGTGGCTATTTAGAGAATGAATCAGCTGTAGGAATGCGGTCGGTCATTCACGATTGTCACAGTGAAGGAGAATTTCAACACGCCTTCCTCTCAGCATATTGGTCTCAAGCTACTCAAGACTGAGTAAAATATAGCATCATAATGATGAAACATTTCGAACAATTTGAATTTTCCAGTCTAGTCAAATATTTTGAAGACATGTTGCATAAGAATCAGTATCTGTCAAACTCATACAGCCCCTCAGAACTCTTCTGCACTTGCTTAATCTAATTTCCTGAACATTTACGACATATTATTTTGGCAGGACGTTGCAAAGATGCAATTGAGGCTTACAAGAATCGGAATTTGTCATTGACAATCGCGGGTCATGAAACTAGGAGAACAACTACTACAGTTTACATCCTTCGCAATTCCGTGATGAAAGAAATAATAACTGGACACGACAAGGTTATTCTTACAACGCAAATCGTGACCAAAACAGACACCACCCGGATGACAACTGTTGGCAGAGTAGTAATAATTACGGGGAAAGATTTCCTCTCCACAGTATTGACTATGACAGAGACAATCAGGGAAACAGAGAATATGGGAACCAAAATAATCATTATCAAGGGAGACAGAAAGACTTAAGACGCAATGGTTCGCCGTGCAGTTACGATTCCGGGAGAAATTCTCCACGACATGACCGACAACTATGGAAACTACCGACATAACGACAGACCTGAATTTCATCAGAACTGGTGGGATTCACACAGGGCAGGGACCTCCAGACAAGGTGAATTTGTAGAAGTTAGATCTCCAAATCCCAATAACGTCGCGCGCCAACAAAGAGACAGTAGGCAATGACTCACACGTTGGCAGCAACAAAACGTACTTATGAAGCTGACGATGTAGCCGCTGTGGGTAGTAATTACGTAAAAATGGAAGACATTGGGGACATCTTACTCCAGGAACACGAAGTAAAACATAACAGCATTGTATATCCCGTAATTCAAATTACAGTAAATGATGTAAAATTTACAGCAGTACTTGCATCTGTCAGTCCCATTTTAGTAATTAGTGAAACAGCCTTTAGCAAATGCAACAAATCGAACGATTTCCCCACACTTCCGTTACGTAAGATTAAATTACAAAGTGCAATCGTTGGAAAAAGTGTAAATGTATGCCAACAAACCAAATTAGAATTCTTTTGTCAAAGCCACAGTTTCTTATGAACGTTCTTACTGTTCCGTTATTGTCGATGGAAATTACATTAGGAGTAGACTTTTGGAATGAATACAAAGCAATCTTAAACTTTCACGATGCTGAAATAAGTTAGGGAAAAGAAGTAAGACAATAGCTTCGAAATTTGAAAATTAGTTCTCAAACCATGACCAGAAAATTAATAGGCTTTACCACCTACTAAACAACAGTTCGAAATTTTCGACGGATCTTCACACTACCAATCACTCTGGAAGTAATCACAGAGATGATGTCGACGGCGTATTTGATACTAATGAGTTAATTCAGAATAAAACTCAAACAATTGAGAATTGTAATGACACTGATAGGGCAGGACCTTTCTGAGATTTTACAAGCACATTCCACAATTTTTACTCACAAAACAGGAACAATCAAGGGATTTCAATACCAATTTCGTGAGCATACTAAATTTTGTGTTAGACCATACGTAATTCCGACACATTATAGGGACCGTGTTACAACAGAGATACAATCTATGCTGGACGAGGGAATTATTGAGCCTGCAGTAGACTCATACATCAATTCATTATATGTTGTAGAGAAGAAACGTGGTTCGATGAGGCTTGTCTTAGATTCGAGACAAATGAATACTATCATTATTCCTGAAATAGACAGGCCGCAAACGTTGGAAGAACTTATTTAAAATTTTAATGGTGTAAAAGTCTTGTCTTCTATTGATCTGAGATCCAGCTTTTATCAGATCAAACTTCATCCAGAATATAGAAAGTACACAGCTTTTCTTTGTTTCGAAGTTTGTTATGAATTTCGGATATTTCCTTTTAGTTTGTACATATCTTCAGCAGCATTCATTCGTGGGCTAAATTCCATATTACCTGAGCTCTTAAAACGTCACATCACCTTATATGTGGACGATATTCTAATAGCAGAAGCCTCATGGGAATAATATAACAGTGTGTTCCGTATTTTTGCAGACTCTGGAATTACAGTTAACTTGGAAACGTCTGAATTCGGTAGTACAAAAGCGATGTTTTTGGGACACGTTATTTCTTCTGAAGGCATTCAGCCGGATCCTGCAAAGTTAAAATCAATCAGAGGCATTCCAGTTCCATCCATCCAGTTTTCTAGGTCTCGTAAATTTTTATCGTCGTTTTCTGAATATGCAAATTCTAGTTACACCTAAATTTTGTTCTCTCACTGGAATAAATACTATTTGGAACTTGGACGAATAGGCCCAGCTGGAATTCAATCCATGGAAAGAAGCGTTATTTAACGCGCCAGTACTAGCTCATTCAGATCTGTCTCAAGATTTCTACCCTAGCATGGATTCTTCTAAAGTCGGTCTTGGTGCCATAGAAAATGACACTACTGTTCAGAAAACCATTGCTTTTGCTAGCCGAGTGGCTACAAAATCTGAAAATAATTATTCCTTTACTGAATTAGAAGCTTTAGCTACCGTTTTGGCATTTAACAAATTCCGTTTCTTTCTTCCTGTTAAACACGTAAAAGTATACAGTGATCATCGTGGATTACAATTTCTTATGTCTTCAAAATTAAATTATGACAGGTTTAAACGTTGGGCATTTTTTGTGCATGAATTCCACATCACAATAGTCTACATTCCCGGCAAGGAGAACATTGTTGCGGACGCACTGTCATGCGCACCGGCTGGGCTTGAGAAAAGTAACACAGAAGGCAACCTCGAAAAACATTTCAGTATTCTTTACATTCAGAAAGTCGTCTTTCAAGACTTCATCACCACGTGTTTAAGGGACATTGCTCATGAACAAGATAGAGATCCGATTTGGAAAGACATGAAAAGTAAATGGCATGAAAAGACGCACACATAGATTCGCCATTATTATCTGGTTAGAAACAACATACTCCTCAAATGCTGCACTGTTGATGACAAGCTATGGGTACTTGGCATTCCTAACGACTTTGTTAATAAGCTCATCTGGTACATTAATTTCAGCTACGCACATTTTGGTCCAAGAAAATGTTATCACATTCTTTGGACGACTTGTTATTTTAACAATATGGAAAGGAGAATTTGAAGAGTCTTGTGTATTTGTAAACTTTATGACAAGGCTAAACCACCTACTATCTCACATTGTACTCCATTGTTTCCTATCATTCCTTCTAAATTAAAAGAATTTGCTGCTGTTGATCTCTTGGGACCCCTTATCAGAACATCGAATGGATTTTCGTACATTTTAGTCACTGTTGAACTTACTTCAAGATTTGTTTCTTTCACATCGTTACATAAAGCTACTGGATGGTCTGTGCCCAATGCCTTTGTTCAAAATTTCTTACGTGAAGTTGGACACATTATTAAAGTCATTTCAGATGACGGACCATAATTTCGATCTGCTGTTTGGTCAGACATGCTTCGGAATCATAAAATCAAACCCGTTTTCATTTCATTGTACTCACCCTATCTTAACCCGTCTGAACGGATTATGAAAGAAATCAATGAGCTTTGATAACCTTTATTGTCACAGAAAGCATAACTATTGGGACAGATAATTACACTTATTTCAAAACGTGCTGAATGAAATACCTCATGATTCCACTGCTTTACCACATATTCTTGCACTGAAGAATGAAGAACCACTGAACAGAATCAGAGAGCTTGTACCTTTCCCGAATACACGTAAACTTCGACACAAAGACATGATTGATTTGGCTATTAAAAATATAAATTCTGCAGTAGACGAAAGGAGAAAACTACACGGTAAAGCAAATGCAAAGAAATTATATATTGGTCAGAAAGTACTCATTAAAGCTCATTCATTGTCGAATGAGAAGAAACACTTGAGTCACAAATTCTTTCTGATTTAGAATGGACCTTACAGAACCCGACGTATACCACATAATAATTGCGTTGAAGTTGAAACTCTGCGTACTAGGAAGAGTAAAGGATTGCACCACATTTCCCATGTAAAACCGTTTATTGAGAGATAATTTCCTTTTTAACTTATTCTTTGCTATTAACTTTTTTCACTTCACGTTACTAGTACGCTTTGTCACACATAGAAACTGTTAGCGTGCAACAATGTTTTGAAGTTAACTATCCAGTCTAGAAACTAGGAAACATATTAAGACAGTAACTACGAATGCATTGTTATAGTGAACAGACGATACAGTGTTTTTGTGTGTGTGTACATTCATGCTTGTTACTTGCACGATTACTTAACGACAATAAGGCTTACATATTTGGAACATATACTGCTCGTGAGTTTTTAATGCAACATTTTGGTTCACTTGACAATACATTTTGGATTTTAAGTACTTCCTGAGAGATACCCGATGACACAGTGGTTAGTTTATTTGATAGCTGCACGATTATATCATGATCCTACTAATGAGTGACACAATTTATATTATTGCTTTAGCGCTGTATATGTTTTATATCTACAAAGTTTTTCTGAATTCTTCTGGAAAGTAAAACATGTTTTAGTAGTAACTTTTATGGTATAATTACAATGTGACAGCTTTATCCGTAGCACAACAATGCATTACAGTATAGCACATTCTTGATCACAGTAATGTACGTAATAACTACTTTGTCTATATGCATAGCATTTCACTTTTGTTTATTAAGAGGTAAGTACATTGACTTCTACAGAACTTTGCTTACAGATGACGGTAATTGCGACACTTGGCACATTTTACCCTTAAGTAATGACAGACATTATCTTACAACAAGACACACAGTTTAGCGCTGCAGTACACATATTTGAATGATTAATTTTGTACTTAAAACATTTCATTCCATTGCTGTAATCTGTCACACTTGAGTGTTTTGAAATTATTGAAAGAAGGTGTGATGATGATGTTATTACGAAGACGATGTGTATTATGCTGTTGAGGACTGTTTATGATCAATAAGCTGATGATATATGACCAGTTTCAATAGGCTACATATTTATTTTGATGAAATACTGAAGAAGTGTCAACGAATATGTATATGTGTAATAAGGTAAGGAATAATGACTTGTGGTTAGGGACTCTGATTTGTGAAAAAGGATGTTGGAAAACAAGAATCATACCTTAAATGTTATGAAATGTGTGTACATGTGTGAATGCATCACAACACTGCTATTCATGAGATTTCGTTTCTACACATTTCTACTGTAATTTTCTGACCTGTGAAATTTTATTGGTATCAAACTGTCACTGTAGTAGAAACTGCTGTTGAAAATATGTCGGTAAGGATGGTAAGTGACCTTGACTAACGCATTGTGGGCGCCCAGCTGAGCGACAGTCGCCTGAAAAAAAAAACATTAGGAGGAGAAAAAAGAGGCCATTATCCTCAGTATTGACATTTCTTTGTAGAAAGCATTGCAAATACGACACGCTCATACTTGAAAACATATGATTACACTTTGGAGCTTGTAATTTTACATCTATTGTCTTGCTAGTTGAGAGATTTTTTACTGCCTCTGAAATGCCACACCACTAGTGAATGACGTTTCACGCCTTGCTCATGTTGTCTAATATCTAGTTTATAGCTACACTGCAGCCTTGGTTAAAATAAAATTTAATAGATTTACTAACAGAAAAGTTTTCTGTCTACAGACCCAATAAAGAATAATTTTATGATCAACTTTCTTAGAAAAGAGAGCAGAAATAGACATTTCCCTTCATAGGAATTGCATTGCATACACAATTTTTTCAACGATTTGGTAACTTTTTTCACAGAGTAATTTTTTGTAATGCATCACTCTAGTGTTAAGATCTCACTTAGGTATTAGACATTTCCTATCTTTACTGTAATATTTTTTCTGCTTGAGCTTTGTTATGTTTAGATATAAGTTATTGCATTTGCTGCTGCTGTTTGCCAGGCATAGTGCTACTGAATTGTACTTTGTATTACTCTGCTAAGCCAGTTTTTCTACTCATTTATTTATCTTTTTGCTGCAATTTGGCTCATGTTAGTTGTAATGTTGTATTTGCTTCGCTAATTTAGATATACTGTGGCTTGCCTTGCCAATTTGCATGTTTTTGTCATTGCTGTTTGTGTTAATTGTTTTGTGTTGCTACATTGCTTCCTCCCCTTAGTTTATGAATCTGAGCTCAGTAGATTTAAGTTAACTTAAGAGGGGGGTAGGCTATATAAGAGAATGAGTTGCAATGAATTGGAAGAAATGCATTGAGAAGTTACATGAAAAAAAGTTTGAGGAAAAAAGTGGTGTACAATGAAGAATACTTATTTTGAAAGAGGATATGAACAAAACAGTAGGGTTTATGGATAATAGGTACAGATAGGACCTTTTCGGAAAAATGATGAACTGAGGGAGATCCCCAAGAAGTAAAGAAACTTTTGTTTGCAAATCAAATACGATAAATACTGCAGTGAAACAAACGCTGTCATTTCCTTTTGTGTTATTCCGCTATGTGTTTGTGTACCCTTGTGTATTTGTGTTCTTCCTGTCTTTATGTGCTTATCTGATAAGAATTACATTGTAGAATTTTTCTAATAGTATGTTATTTACTTTGCAAAGATGTTTAGACATTGTTTATTCTGTTTTGTTTTAATGCTCATGTGTGTAATTGGTGTTTCGAAAGCTCTTCTCATTTTTTTATGTATTTATCATTTTTTTATGTATTTACTTATGTCATAATTCCTGTAACACTGATGTATATGTTTATTTCTAGTCTTTTGTAAAGCCCATATTACTACAAATGTTATCTGTATAATATATTCGCTAATGATGTTTTCTATACTTTTGTGACTGTATTTTTATGTTATAAATTTATAATTGTACAGACACCAGTTCTTCAAATTAAGTTACATCTCACTGCATACGTTTCTGTTGGTCATAGTATGTGCACAATAGATGAGAAGTTGGGACTGTTAGTGCTTACACATGTGTTGATAATTCAGCAAGGCACTGATTAACAGCACTGCTGGGTCTAAGGACATTCCAAAAAGTTTGTGACTGCACAAGTGGTGGTTTATGCACTTGCTATATTGTCCGCAAGACTCTTTGACGGTGATTGTTCACCTGCACAGCCACAACAGACGGCTGCCGGCCATCTCTACAAGGACTACAGTGGGTCTACACCTATGATGGCACACCAATACCATTATCTCTACAAGGACTGAAGTGGGTTTGCACCTCTGGTGGCCCACCAATACCATAATCTCTACCAGGACTACAGTGGCTCTGCTCTGTGATGGCCTACCTACCAATATTCTTGAAAACTTCGACTGACTCTGCTGTGGGTTTGCTCTGTTGTGGCCCATTACCTGTCTGCATGTCAATAGTTAGCACCGTCTTTCTGTTGGATGAACAACACTAATTCTTCAAGGCTGCATGGAAATCCACTACTTCTGTGTGAATTTTTTTTACTGCTCAGCCTTTGAGAAAAACAAACTGCAATTACTACTGTGAGGAATGATCAGGAATGTCTTTATAGACTGTGAGATAATTTTTGCTTTTGACCAACATTGTATCGACAAGTGTGTGAAATTGATACATTTGTTAGCGTTAATATAAAAATCTTTTAACAAACATGTATTGGGCAATGCCCAAAACAATTTGGAAAAATTTTTGTGGGGGTCATGGGGGCTATGTAAGTAGGCTGTTTAGGTTTTTATGTTGGTAACGCCACGTTGCGCTCTGTACGAAAATCCTTGACTGTGCTGTGTGCTGTCTGTGCCCAGTTGGCATTCTTGGATTATTTGCTACTGTAGTGTTGGGCAGTTGGATGTGAACAGCGCATAGCGTTGCACAGTTGGAGGTGAGTCGCCAGCAGTGGTGGATGTGGGGAGAGAGATGGCAGAATTTTGAGAGCGGACGATCTGAACACTATTAAGGTAAATACATTGTTTGTTCTCTATCAAAATCTTTCATTTGCTAACTATGCCTATCAGTAGTTAGTGCCTTCAGTAGTTAGAATCTTTTATTTAGTTGGCAGTATTGGCGCTAGCTGTATTGCAGCAGTTCGAGTAACGAAGATTTTTGTGAGGTAAGTGATTTGTGAAACGTATAGGTTAATGTTAGTCAGGGCCATTCTTTTGTACGGATTTTTGAAAGTCTGATTGTGTTGCGCTATATATATATTGTGTGTCAGTTTAGTGATGATCAGAATAAGTAAAGAGAAAACAGTCTGAGTACGTTGAGTTTTGCTCAGCTGTTTGAAACTCAAATTACGTAAGAAGTTTACCAGCACAGTAATTCATTAATTTTTCCAAGGGGATGTTTCAGTTTTAGTCCATGTTTTGCTACGTTCGTTCATTAAAGTATATAATCACTTATATCAGCTTCTCTCGCCGGAGACGTTCCAGCTATTCAGTGGATGGTGTGAGATATTCCACATATAATTTAAAAAAGTGGACTGTATTGTTGGTGGCAAACAGTGACGTGGTGCCGCTCATTGAGACAATACCCGAAATTAAGAACGTGTTTGGGGTCGTCACAGCAGCGATATTTAACGGCCTGGCCCTGGATCCACAAGACTGTATTCGTCCATGCCCGGGGTACAACGCTTCATCTAGGAGAAGAATCATTTGTGCAACGGTATAGTGCAGCGTTGCATGGAGGATATACGCTAAAATCTTGCACACAAGCCACGACACGTGCCTCATGACAGCTGAAACAGTGTTCACTGGTATCTACCTCTTGGCTTATGGGGCAAATGGATCAAGCCTCGAATTGTAGCTTATAAAGGCGTTTGTGTGTCACATAATTCCTGTTGACAGCCTCAAGTCACGCAGCATGTGCCTCAGGGTCAAGTAAGGGATGATGTACCATCCTCCAGAGCAATATTTACCGCGTTTATAAGTATTTGGATTTGATGACATTAGGCTGGTGCTACCGCTATAGTTCACCATAGAGTCGTTTCCCCATCGCAGAAAGTGGGGTTGGGGTCTGTCTCTCTTGGCGTAAATGACTTGATCCAAACAGAATCGACTGAAATGACGCAAGGGAGCCTGGGGTCTCAAAACGTAATCGGTGGATGCAGAGTTGCTGATTTCATCGCTATCATAAAGAGCTTGTAAAAGCTCAATTTGCACCTAATCAGCAACTGTAAATGGGTACTGATGTAGAGGGCCGCTGCCATGTCACAGACATTGACGAGCCCAGAGCCCATCTGTCCTTGGGTAGGATGAAGAAGTATCTCATTCCAAACAATATGCCTTTGCTGACAAAGGAACTGCAAGCCAGTCGGTGCCCGATGGGCAGAGGCTGTGCGATGTGTGGAAGTCGTTGTGCTAAGTACACAATGACTTATAGTGCTCAGTACATAAAAGTCATGGACCGGAAGCATTGATCCACTATGCTGGTGCATGTCAGTAGCACTAAACATTTATAGTTCAGTTTTATTAAACGCTGGATGTTGGCTGTGAAGTCCAGTCCTAGGCATTGTAGTGTGTCAGGGGGTAACGTAGTCTCTTTTCGAAACTAACCACATAGGCATCATGATTGACCTGTTGATCATGAGTTTACTTCCTCATGCCACTGCATATGCTGCAGTCCCGGACACGGCTTGTGTCTTGTCTTCAGCTCATGGCCGATGAGCATCACTTCACTGAGGAACGTCAGGGATTGATAAGCTCAACTGCCAAACCGGAGTACTGAAAATCTTTGGTACAGGCCACATAGCAAAGGTTCCAAGGCCAAAGCATAAGGCACCATAGATAAAGGATGGCCCTGGCACACCGAACGGTTGATGTGGAGGGCACTCATAAGGTAGCCATTGACAGGTACCTGTGATGGTGCCCCATTTAGGAGCCACATGATCGCATCAGTAAAGGTATTTGGATATCGTATATTGTGTAATCGACACGGTCAAATACCTAACGGAAGTCCAGTGACGCCAGTGCACGTGAGAGGTTCTGGTCCTGTGTCAGATAAATTAAGTCTCTGTATTGGCACAGAGCAGGCCAGATATTACACTTACCTCCTAGGGTAGTTAGGTTCTTGTAGATGACGTGATGTGTTGAACATCACGTATGGTTTTCCAGCAGCCGTGTGAAAATTTTCAAGTCACCGTTAAGCATCATCAGAATTCGATAGTCTCGCACTCAACTCCCTCCTTTACGTTTGTGTATTGGCACCGTCGGACAAACTGGGCTGGTGTCAGGAGACAGTAAATCTCTATAAATTTCAGTCCAGCACGGTATCAACAGCTCGTTGAGAAGTCCTGTAAAGTTCCAATGAGAGCAATTTATTGGTTGCCCCTGTACAGATAGCATCGTGAACTTCATCTTCTGTCACGAAGTACAGTAAGATCGATAACACGTCAGGTGGAATTGTACCATAGAGTAATCCGGAAACTGTGGCGGCAGTTACAGGTTCAGCGCGCTATCATAGGTAAAGGTGTTGGTACTGCTCATGGAAGGCTCCTACAATGTCCTGTTGCATCTCTGCAAGTTGACTGTCATCAGTAACCATTTTCTGCATCAGTGATTTCATACGCTTTTTAAACTGAAAGTTAACGTGGTGCATTGTAGATCGTTCCTGAGGTATCCTGTCAAGAGCTCAAACCCTTATAGTGGAAACGTGTATCTGAAGGTTCACTACGGCAACAATATTAGCTTTAGCGTGGTTGATCAGCATCTGGCATCTGGTGAGTGTGGCACAGTGAAACATTCTCGTAAGATGGCATAATAAAAGTCGACTGTGTGTCGACTCCACGTTGCTGCGTCCCTGCTATTCGCCATCAGTGTCCACCAGTGAGTATACTTGGCCTATTTCATCCACCAGGGCAATAACAGTCCAAAGTGAGCGTGACAGCATCCCTTCATCTCTGCACGCCTGTGATGCAAGATGGTCAGTGCCCATCTTCAATTGGAGTCGACCCTCTCCCCTCCCCCCTTCTCCTCCCATGCGCAAAGGGCATTAAGGGCAATAGCACAGATATATTCCATGTTGTCAGTGAAGGCCGTAGGGTAGTGGTCAGAGATGGCGGACACGGAAAAATACATTCACGCTCCACCTCATCCATCGAGATGTCTTCAGCAACCTCGTCATCAGCTCAGAGGGCAATAGATGAAGTTGGTCGGAGGGATGACTCGCCATTCCCTTCTTTGCGGGCAGCTGCGTCATTGGTTGGCACTGTCAGCTCGCCATCCTGGCCGTCAAACACTCGTGTCAGCTGGGGAGTGTTTTGATACCAGAATCATGACGGAATTGGAGAACCAGTCGTCTAGTATCGTCGTTCGGAATATCTTCCAAATCACCATCACCATCGTTACCTGAAGTGCCTTCCAAATCATCGTCATCATCGTCGCGGCCTTCTTCCAGGCTAGATGCACGAAGGAGGCATTCTCGTGGTGCCAACGCGATCATTGTTTACGGACATGGACGTCTGTATTAGCGCGCAGTGGACGTTGCGTTGGTACCTCGTTTCCCTCGTTTCGTGAGGGAGGATGATGTCGGCAGGACCTTAGCGTCCACATCCATCTTCTCCGGAGATACAACCACGGTCGGCTGGTAGTCGGTGATCGCATTAGATTTCGTTGGCGTCGTTGCAAGCTCCGATGTTGTGGCGGCCTGCCCCCTGTGGCTACTGTTTCCTTCAGCACATCGCTCCTTTCACTGCCCACCAAGGCTTGGCATATTGAAGGGGAAGAATAGTAGTCTACGTGGATATGACACGAAATATACGAAATTTTGTTTATTAATTCAGGGTTAAGGAACATAACAAATTCTTTGAACCACCTTATGTTATACCGTTGACATGCAGATCAAAAGTTAAACAGGAGATACCATCAATGTTAGATCAGGGAACAATAGAGCATGCTGTGAGTCCGTACAACTACCCATTACACATTGTTAAAAAGGAAGGTAATTATATTATTCTTATTTTCGATTCCAGACAGATTAACACTATAGTGCGACTAAAAACAGATCGACCACGAACTCAAAGCGACTTACTACACAAATTTCATGGTGTAACGATTATGTCTTTTCGTGATCCACGATATAGCTTTGTGCAAATCGAATTGCATCCCGAATGTAGGAAATAAGCAGATTTCCTTCGTTTTGGAAACTGATACCAATTTAGGGTATCGTCACTTCGTCTCAATGTTTCATCTGCTGCATTTACCCGAGGTCTAAATACTATCTCACCTAGGCATTTGAAGGACAGGACCACCACCTACGCTGACGACATTTTGGTTGCAGAAAATTAGTGGACAGAACACAAGCAGCTACTAAGCGAAATATTACAGACATTTCTTGATTACAGCATCAGTTTAGAGATACCAGAATTTGTTATAATGAAAATTAAAATTCGTGGCCACATTGTCTCTAGGAAAGATATATCACCCGATCCAGAAAAACTGAAAGCAATTGAAGGATTGCATGTACCTACAAACGAACGAAAACTTAGAGGATTCGTAGGTGTTGTGGATTTTTATCGACGCTTCATCAGCTTAGAGAGCTTATCTACGTTGTGACTATTTCAACTCACAGGTAAGAATCTAGTTTGGGACTGGTATGATGGAAAGTGCATTGCTTAATGCATCCATATCACATCCTGATCTATCTTTTGATTTTTGCCTTTTGACGGATGGTTCAAAATCTGGTCCTAGTGTGCATTTGTTTCAAGAATTGTAGAAAATGAAATCTTGGACAGAAAAATATAGATTTCCCCAGTAGAGTCTTAATCAAAATCGGACGTAAATCTTCTGTCACTGAGTTAGGAGGTTGAGCATTTGATAAAATTTTTTACTTTTTACAAAGTAAACACACGTTTCAGTGCATTGTGATAGCTAAACTAAATCATGATCGTTTAAGACGTTGGGCTTTGTTCCTTCAGGAATTCAGTTTCACTGTGTTTTACATTCCTGATTCAGAAAACATTATTGCTGACGCACCTTTCGTGCACTTGTTGGTATAGTCCAGAGTAATGAGGAAGACTGGAAAAAAATTATTTTCGTTTCTTATATATGTGAAAAAGTAGCTTTTGGAAACTTTATTTCATCTCCGTTATCTCATACTGCTCATGAACAGAAGAAGGATCCCATCTGGAAAGACATAAAGGAGAAATGGCAAGTCAAATCAAATGCTGCAATAAGACAGTTCTACCTTGTACGTAACAACATTTTATTCAAAAGTAGATGTCCTGACAGTCCTATTTGGGTATTCTGGATCCCATACGAGCTCGTCAACAAACTCATTTGGTACACACATTTCAGTTACGCGCTATTTGGTGCTAAGAAATATTGTCAGAAATTACGGGATAAATGTTACTTTAACAATATGGAAAAGCGAATTCGTACTGGCTGGGCAAAATGCAAACTGTGCCAAAAGCCAAACCACTTAGCGTTACGCACATAACACCACTATTTACGATCATTCCTGTGAAAGTAAGAGAATTACTTTTTGAGAGATTTTGTGATCTTTCAGTTGCCATTCTCTTTATTACATGTAAGATTGTACAATTTCAGCCGTAACCCATGTTTAAATATGTATGGATGATTTTTAGTAGTAAATTATGCGATGTAGGTCGTTGCTCCTAAGACGCCATGCTATGCTCATAAAATAAATCCGAGATATTTTACGCTATTTTAGGAGCACGTTACTTAAGTTACTTTCGAGGAGTTGTAGCTCGAAAGTAACGTGCTCCTAAAATACACCGTGAAATAATTAATTTACCACTGGAAACATCAACAAAGTCGCAGAGAAAAGAAAGAAGCTACAGACGCAATTCATCTATATTTGCTCTATGACAATATGGAATGGTTAGCCATTTGAGAACAATTTGTATTCAGCTGTTATTATTCTGAGTTTACTTAAGAAGTACCTGATTGAAATGTAATACTGTTACCTTGCTTCATGAGTTTGTAACTTTTCTTTTGAGATCTTGGTACAGCATTGACTGTAGTCATATTTTTTTCCTTCAGGACGATAGTTTGCGTATGTAATGAAGTTTCAAGTTTCCTGTGTCTTCTGGAAACTTGTGATGTACATTTTGCTTTACCTTTACCAGATGGAATACTGTTCTTTTTTTTAAGCAGTGTGCATGAGACGAGTTCTTTGGAGGTATAAATTTTGTGAAGTAGCTCATGAATTATAGAGGTATAGCTGCAGACTATATTTTGAATGAGAGTCTGTGGATGAGCAGTTCTAAAGTGATGAAGGTATTTCTGGTGGCCAGTAGTTTTAACTAGGAAAATTTCTGACTGATGTTTTCTGCTACATAGGAGGTATTTTGAAGAGTGATAATTTCAGAGTTGTGTGCATACAGATGATAAATCTATGGAATACTGTGTGATAGAAGTATGGAACATGGTAAGAAATTTTGCTTTTGGATTTGCATGTGAGGCTTATGATGTCATTATGGTTTATTATGGCGCAAATTTGGCATATTATTACGCAGTTAAGGTATATTACGTGAAGTGGATAATGATTCGTAGGATATTATGCTGTAAGTTAATAAAATATGTTGTTCTAGGAAGACAGACATTATATACGCATTATATACGATTTAGACAGCAAGCATTTTTTTGCAGCTATTTATGGAACAAGACAAGGTAAGGAATGTACACTTATTAAACGAAGCAACCCACAGCTGTACTAGATACACAGAGATTCTATTTGAGCACACTTTATTCGTAGGTGAAGTCACAGCGATACCTTCAAAAGCGATTTCTTTTGTCATGAAAGGATTTCTGAGAGAAAAGTGCTATTCATGATCTGTTGCTACTTATTAGATATATTATGACGTTAAGAGCTATCGATTATGGAAAGAACACGAATTACAATGTGAGATACCAACTATACATACTATAACATTGGAAACTCCAGAAAACACGGAGTGTTTACATGTATGAAGCACCAGCGCTTGCAGATAATACGTTTTCTTTTCACCTTTTAGGAGACAAGAGTGCATATCTTGATGTATCAGTCGAGTAATCAGCACTGATAGTTTTACAAAGATTTTTTCTCTACTGCTAAGTTATGTGACGTATGTGTGAAATGAATTTTCTAGCTTTACATTGTAAAATAAAATTGCCTCAGTGAAAAATATTGCTTTTCTGCTTATTACTGTTTACACTTATTATACTTTAATTTTTGTGTGTGAGATGACCGTAATTGAATTATTCTCTATGGCATAAGTAATAAAAAGAACACAAGATGTCATGCATTTCTATGAACGAAACAATATTTTCAGATCGGGGTATAACGTTCGTTGGGGTAGTTTTGTGGAAGTCCTTAATGCCATCCTGTTGGACCTTTTCGTGTCAATTCTGAGTGGCGGTGCGTCCGAAACGTTTTTAGCGGCAAACTGTAGGAAAACCACACGAGTTCAAAGTGAGGTGTCGCGATTCTGACCTCCAACACAGACACTTAAAATTAATGAGTGAAATTAGGAAAGATTTTAGTGGTGAAATTTTATGCCAATGTTACATCATTAAACCAAGTTACAGCGGACATCCCATCGGACACTTGTTATCCGTAGGATGTGAATGAGCGCTCGGCAAGAAACTATTTAAAACATGGTGTTTTATTCGACGTTTTTGACGAATCTATTTCTGTGGCATGAGTAGTGCTTTAAAATTGAAGTAATCACTGAATAAAACCAGTTTAAGTATTTAATTAACCTTCAAAATAAGTAAGGTGTTCCATTCATTATATGTTTCGGGGGGAATCTGAAAGTTTTCCAACACAGGAAAAGTTTGAGATTCCCTGCTCTTCACCCTCCCAGCTCGTAACGGGTTCTTATTTTCCTATTGTGTTACAATTTCCAGACGTAGCAAAGTCTTTCATAAATGATAAGTTAAAGATAATGCGTTTGTAATAAATTATTTAGCTGTGGCCATTGTGGACACATGTCACTCTGCAAGCGACTCGAGAACATTCTTGTTTAAGTTTGTAGCCCTTCATACGTTACTGTGAAACCGTGCTCCTCTGCAGCCCAACCCTAACGGTCGACTACTAGTCGCAGAACTCCGCAGCCTTGCTGTCGGTTGACCACCGAGCGAGATGAGGGCGAGGGGAATGGCGCCGGGGGTGGGGTTGGGGGGGGGGGGAGAAGGGGGGCGACCCCACTTGCAAGGGAAGTTCATCAGTTCTGGCAAATCTCAGAGGCAAGGGCCCAGTAGGTAGTCGGCGGACTTAGGTAGTTGTGCTGACGACTAACATCACTGCGGTCTTTACAACAAACTCATTGAAAACTTCTTCCGCAGCCCCTTCACATAGATTACACTCACGTCAGAGGCGATATACTGTCTCCCAGACATCCTTATCGTTTATGGCGAGTGCTACGCTTAAAGCGACTCAAGCTTCATAGTTATATGGGATGTAACGACATGAGCGCTCTCCAAATAATAATACAACTATCTCTAATTCAGCATCTTCTAACTGTACATAAGTTACTGAAACCGAAACAAGGCAAAATTCGCTACCCGGAATCTGTCAGTGATAAGAACTTTCAGGAGACATCTAGAGCATAAATAAGGATAAATGATGTTGTTCAAACAACATTTAACAGACAGAGTGTAAGACATTGCTAATAAATGGAAACATCTGCAGTAGTGCAAGTGAAAAGCTGGAGTTCTAATATAATCTAAGACGATGCATTTAGTACAGAGCTTTCTGATGCAGTATTAGGAAGCGCCATCATTATGTTCGTCAGAGTGTCTTTAATGAGTGCTAGTCATAAAGGTATAATTTTTATCTCGAAAATGTCGGGCTGTTTGCAGGAACCTGCTTGCTGCCCTGGTACACGATAAATACGAGGTGCATTCAAGTTCTAAGGCCTCTGATTTTTTTTTCTCCGGACTGTAAAGAGATAGAAACATGCGCATTGTTTTAAAATGAGGCAGCGTTCATTGTCAATACGTCCCGGAGATGGCAGCACCGTATGGCAGATGGAATTTTACCGCCAGCGGCGAGAATGAGAACTGTTTTAAATACTTAAAATGGTGACGTTTTCCTTACTTGATCAGCGTGCAATCATTTGTTTTCTGAATTTGCGTGGTGTGAAACCGATTGAAATTCATCGACAGTTGAAGGAGACATGTGGTGATGGAGTTATGGACGTGTCAAAAGTGCGTTCGTGGGTGCGACAGTTTAATGAAGGCAGAACATCTTGTAACAACAAACCGAAACAACCTCGGGCTCGCACAAGCCGGTCTGACGACATGATCGAGAAAGTGGAGAGAATTGTTTTGGGGCATCGCCGAATGACTGTTGAACAGATCGCCTCCAGAGTTGGCATTTCTGTGGGTTCTGTGCTCACAATCCTGCATGACGACCTGAAAATGCGAAAAGTGTCATCCAGGTGGGTGCCACGAATGCTGACAGACGACCACATGGCTGCCCGTGTGGCATGTTGCCAAGCAATGTTGACGCACAACAACAGCATGAATGGGACTTTCTTTTCGTCGGTTATGACAATGGATGAGACGTGGATGCCATTTTTCAATCCAGAAACAAAGCACCAGTCAGCTCAATGGAAGCACACAGATTCACCACCACCAAAAAAATTTCGGGTAACCGCCAGTGCTGAAAAAATGATGGTGTCCATGTTCTG
Organism: Schistocerca serialis cubense; assembly: GCF_023864345.2. Taxonomy (NCBI): domain Eukaryota; kingdom Metazoa; phylum Arthropoda; class Insecta; order Orthoptera; family Acrididae; genus Schistocerca; species Schistocerca serialis. The sequence goes on from NC_064641.1 coordinate 425,207,498, forward strand.
GGACAGCGAGGGCGTAATCCTTACCCATTGCGCTCCAAAGGGCACTACGGTAACAGCTGCATCCTACGAAAATGTTTTGAAGAACAAATTCCTTCCCGCACTGCAACAAAAACGTCCGGGAAGGGCTGCGCGTGTGCTGTTTCACCAAGACAACGCACCCGCACATCGAGCTAACGTTACACAACAGTTTCTTCGTGATAACAACTTTGATTCCTCATGCTCCCTACTCACCTGACCTGGCTCCTAGTGACTTTTGGCTTTTTCCAACAATGAAAGACACTCTCCGTGGCCGCACATTCACCAGCCGTGCTGCTATTGCCTCAGCGATTTTCCAGTGGTCAAAACAGACTCCTAAAGAAGCGTTCGACGCTGCCATGGAATCATGGCGTCAGCATTGTGAGAAATGTGTACGTCTGCAGGGCGATTACGTCGAGAAGTAACGCCAGTTTCATTGATTTCGGGTGAGTAGTTAATTAGAAAAAAAATCGGAGGCCTTAGAACTTGAATGCACCTCGTACTTACCCCACAATACAGTAGCACGATGCTAGCGCATGGTGGAGATGGAGATCGCTGTGTTCTTCCTATATTCGATAAAGCCACACGTTCCCCCTTGGCTGTTCTAAATGGCAAGCACGTCAAGGAGCTCAGCATACGTTTGCTGGCTGTGTGATTGGCTAACACAGTTTTCCTCTGCAACCAAATACTCTGGACATGCTTAAGCGACCACCGTGCCACTCAAAGCGAGTGTAGATCTTGACTTAACAGCCCGGATAGCGAGGATGGTACAGGCCTCTACAAAAGAACACTCAGCTTCAACATGTGTTACTTGACGATGACATGGGTAACGGTTGAGGTGGAAGGATCGTTATCTCTGGAGAAGCTGTCGCTCCTCAATTGTATGAGCGCTGCTCAGGCCAGAGAAGATCTCTCTGGTTGGACTCTTCTGACCTAATTCTTGGTACTCTACGATTTTATCTAAATTTCACTTTCCTCATAGCAATAATCTATCGGCCTTAAATATTTAAACGTCAAGCGCCATATTAACCATATCGTCACAATTACCATCGTCATCATCGTCGACACATTTTAGCGATTCATGTATCGTACAACGTTGCTACCTCTAAGAGACTGATATAGCTTGTGTTATATTAGTCGTTATGAAATGAGGCGAGTCGAGGTCAACTCACTTACTTATAGCATTGCCAGCTACTGATCATTTCAGTAATTAGTAAAAATTCCGAAAAAGTTACAGACTTATGTTTTTCGTCCTACATCTGATGGGGTACTGTCGTCAGTCATTACGAAAATAAATAGAAAATAATCGTATAAGAAATTGTCGAGAAGAATATTTATTACGGCCATCTGTGGAAAAATCAGCGGCTCTAACATACTTAAGATGAAAGAATTTATGAATTTTCTCAGCGTTCGTAGCTGTAAGCGATAAATATCTTACAGTTATAAATTATACTGACATAAAAAAATAAATACTTGTTCAGAAAAAACAGGATGTTCACATTCACAGCACATATCGTTAGTATGTTCTGCAGAAACGATTAGCTTTTCACTCGCCTCGTTTCAGCATGTGTCCTGTCGCCCAGTAAGCACCGGATCGGCTTTGAGCCTTGATAACTTGTTCCAAACGTGATTGCATCGACGCGTATCAGGAGCAAATGGTTTTGTCGTATAACCATTCATGCTACATTCACCCGTTTCCACAGTTCATCTCTGGTGGTTAGTACTGGGTCAAAGCACTACACCTGTCGTTTCACCATCTCCCACACATTTTATAATGGCGACAAATCTGATCTGGTGATCTTGCGGGGGAGGGCAAAAGGCTGTCATTCTTTGACACCACGAACGCATATGTTCGTGAAACTACATGTGGCTGTGCGTTGGCTTGCTGGAAAATGGCGTCTGGGGTGTTGTGCAGAAAGAGTGTGATTTGATTTGATTTAGTGCTCATTTAGAGATCAGTTGTCTTTCATTTTATAACAGATCGTTCATTTCACACCTTTACATGTAGACTAAAAAACATATCCCATATTACAAACAGCAGTTATTGTTTCAGCATTTACAATGGAAGTAATAATACGTTAAAAATTCGATAGAAATTGAAAGAAAGAAAAAAACGCAAAAATGCTCAAATTTTAAGAAGATACGGTGATAGATGTTAGTAAAGTCTTTGACTGAATGGGAGGGATGATAGGTGAAAGGAAAGTCTTGGACAGAAAGAGAGAGAGAAATGTTATCCTACCTGAGCCAGCCTGGTCTGAATGACTCGGAACTACTCGTACTTCGAGCCTTGCAGTCCCTATTCGCTACGGTTTAATTTACAGATTAATATGTGTAAACACTGTTTACAAAAACACTATAACTATTATCTTCATTGTGGAAAGCACTGTGGTGTGTGAGTGTAAAAGTATGTTTTGTGTTGGGGTTACTAATTGCACGTCCGTTTGTGCATATGTATCTTGAATATTTCTGTTATGTTGCTTGTATACTAAATGTTCAGTTACAAATGTTACATACCAATGGCGGTGTAATGTTAGCGGGATAGGTACGCCTGCTGTTTATGCTTCAGTTAGAACAGGTTTACAGGGTTGATCCCGTTACACTGTTTATTCTGAAGCAATTAAATTATTCTAGATGTTGTTAAGGTTGTCTGTAGTATGTGTTGGTGAGACTGTTTGCTGTTTGAGTGAGCGTGTGTTTCAGAGCTTCTGTCTGTATTGGTGCACGAATTGAAACTGCTGTCTTATGGGCTTTGTATGTGTTGCAGCGTACTGTTACACTGCCGTTTCTGTCTGTATTCGTCATGTAATATCCTTGAGACATTATCAGCAATTTTATTTCTTATTTCCGACTCGTCTTCGTCTCTTATTGACAGTATCATGTCATTATTGTACTGCGTTGGTACCTGGTCTGCTGCTCTGCATAGGTGACAGCGAAGAAGTATGTGTTCTGAGGATCCAAGTTCCCCAAGTGCACCAGTAGCTTCTGACTTAGCCTACGCGGTGCAAGTGCGCAGGGTAAGGGCCGTGACCCGTGAGAAAGTGAACTGTACCTCGGCTGGGATTGATATGGTTAATGTCAGACGTTCCTTGATTTCCGGGAAGAGCTCACATACCCTAAGGCCCTTATTGGTTAACTGCCATTCCCTTTGCCATGTGTCCACTCGGAATTTAACGAGTTGGCCCTTCTCGGTAACTTCCTCTCCGATAACGTCGCTTACCTTACCCTGTGTCCTCCTCCTCAGCCAGTAAAGTGCAGCCCAAAACCGAATGGTTATGTCGATATGGAAGTTTCCAAGCACCAATCAGAGTGATGTTGAAAGCTCCTAACAGCCTTACCTGGGCACTTCTCTGCTCTTGCTGCACGATGTTCCAATTCATAAACAGATGTACTCAGTGGGCCCATGCACTGGCCAGAGACTCAAAGAGCGCACAATGGTAAGTCTTCAGTGTATGTGATCATATCCTGAAGTGTGTTTTGTTTATTCTGACCAGCTTGTGCATGATCTTGGTAGCCCTGTCAGTCGTTGTTCTGATGTGTTCGACAAACGACAGTAGTTCTTCGAGTTGCACACCAAGATATCGTGTTTCCCGTTGTCTGCGTATACTAATTCCGTGAGATTTTATGGTTAGATTACTCTGTAATGCTCCTTTGAGTAGTATAAAACTGTTTTTAGTAGAGCCGTCGGCACTTTATTATGTTTACACCACTGACTGATGCTTGTGAGTAACTGTGTTGACCAGCGTTCCAGTAGCGCTCTTGAGTCCACAGATACTACCACCAGGAAGTCGTCTGCGTGTGCTACCGCCCCTTTCGCACTGTTATACCCATCCATGTGATGCAGGAGGGGTTCAAAGGCAATATCCCAAAAGACGGGGCCAAAGATTGATTCTTGCGGGCAGCCTTTGCTGATTCCGTGCCTGCCATTCACCACCCCGTTTACAGTAGCATCCAAGACGGCTATCGGCTCCGTTGTGGCTTGATGTCGGCTCCGTGTTGGAACATAGTTTTTACATGGTAGAAATGGACTTCAACAACTGGTGTTTGTTCTCACAAGTACCGGAAGTGACATTTATCGTGGTGCGCGATTTTTGAAAGAGAAATCGCGTGCGATTGAGAGACTCAGAGTGTTAAAAATTTTGAATTTCGATCGGTGACGCCAGCGAGGAGGGATCATCGTCCTCCAGCGGTGCTTGGCGCGAGCCGGCTTGCGCTACGTCACACGTCGCGCATCGTCAGGTGAACCTGATGGAGTAACACCGCACGCCGACTTCAGCGCAGCGTCAGTCGTTCCCGACCCTCAACTGCCCAGCCGTTCCTGCCAGACCCCGTTATAGCGCTACGTTGAGGCGTAGCCCACAGAAAGCTGCGTGCAGCTATTCTCATCCAGTTAGCGATTGTTTAAAGACTGTGTTTATGGACTACAGAAGCATGTGCCATAATGTGGCTGTTGCTCAGCTATTTATGTATGGTGTGAGCTGTCTTTACGTCACACGTTGAGGTACTAGGGACACAAACATTAGACTCTCCATAAATTTAGCTCCACTTCCGCGTTAATACGCAGCCACTGGAGCAAGTAACTTGCTTTAAGCTGGCGCCAACCACTGTAAATAGTGCTGGCGCGATCCGATCCTCGGTTATAAGCATATCTCACACGTCAGATGGCGGGAACAACCTACATACAGGAGCAATTAGTTAGATGGTGGAGGCTATGCCGCGACGATCAAGTATGGAGAGAAAACTAGTAGAAACTGTTGATGATATTCTCTCAGACTTCCAAGGTGAATTAAAACAAAAAAGGATATCCTCGTCAATCGCAGCACCTGTTAGACGAAAAATTGGTCACTTGCTTTTGGTCAGGCCAAACTCGCTGGTAACAAAGAGGAATTAAGAGCGAAAGTGAAAGACTAAGGAAGGAACTTGCGGTCGCCGATGCTCCTTTTTTATGGTTGAAATCTCTGATACCAACGTTAGTGAGAAGTTTTCAGACTTGGCGAGCACAGGTTGAAGTATGTAAATCTACGGCGGAAGACTCCTTGAAACATTGAAGTGAAGTGTCAAGGAAAGTAAACCAACTGACAGAAGGCGTAAATAAAGTATGGGAACGAGTCGAAAATATTGCCCAAAGTTTGTCAGATGTCCTTACTAGCAAAAAGATAAATGAAGTCACTGCAGGTATACGTTCCACAATCAATAGAGAATTTGAGAAATGGATCGACTTAAAAGAACACTACATAGAGATCAAAGTACAATATGTACTTAAAGACGAAGTTAAATCTGCCACGATGGAGATTTTAACCGCTGCTGGATCATCCGGTGACACTCTGTCTAGTGAACTTCGAGAAATTAGGAGAGCCTTTAGTCATGAACTTCCTGAGTGGATGCAACAATTAACTAACGATATTGATCAGTGAAAGAGACAAGAAAAAAAATTGCAGACTGATAATCAAAGTGACTATCCGCATTCCTTACCACCTGAACCAGATTATCGGTATTATCCAGAGTATCAGATCCAACAATCCCGATCAGCAAATAGTACAGGTGCCAAAATTGTAACATCACGTGGTCACAATGATCAGTTGTCGTTAGTCGAATTAATGATGAATGAAAGTGTTTTAAAACATCGGGTTTTCCAGCCGTTCATACCGGAAAAGCGGAACATTCACCCCATGGTTTTTCTGAAGTCGTTCTCGGGTGCTTTTCCTGAGACTTGGAATGACAAACAAACGATTCAGTTCACGTTAGAATATGTCCAAGGAGAAGGGTCAATCTGGGGTACATACATCATAGATAAATGCCACACATATGCCGATTTCGAGAGACACATTCTGAATAAATTTTCGATCTCTGGTATCCAGCAGAGATTCAGAAAGGAGGTGTATAATTCCGAACCGTTTAACACCAAAGGAGGATGTCTTAGGCGTTGCTTTGAAGAGTATTTACGCAAAATTCAGTATTGGAATACGCCCATCTCCACGAAAGATGTATTTTCGGTGTTACCATTTCTCTTAATCTGAAGAGAGTCAACACCATCTTGTTTATTCCCGGATGTCCAGAGAATATTATTCCCATCTATTTCAGAATCACTGTCGTGGTCTGAATCTGATACATGATCTTCCTCAGGTACATAAGAACCGTCTGAATGATAACCATCATCGCTTTTTTCTAACTGCTCTAAAGCCATCTGCACCGTTCCTTTGCTTCTTTGTGCCACACAAGGCATCCCTCCACTATTAGCCATCTACAAGTAATGAGGTATTTGAAAAGTAAGGAGTATGACACGAAAAAAACTACTTACTTAAAGTAATATCCGTCTTTCAGACGGAATAAAAATCTTACCTCTACAGTAACCTCCGCCAGTGAGACGATGTGACATGTTTGTGCAAGAGTAAAACAGTACTATCGTGGAAATGAAACAATGACGTCCACACAGTATCAAGTTCAACTCACGAATGAAGCATAGCTGAAATATGAGAACCAAGTAATAATGCACAGATCTCAACAATACATTGAGACCTTTTATATCCGTCTAAGAGACAGATGTTACCAACTAAGGGTTAATAAAGGTAGAAAGATATATTTGCTAAGCAAGGGTGACAGGATACTAATTTCAGAATATCTCAGCAGTCAGCATAAGACATTCGGTAATGAAGACGAAGTTGTGGAAATCAAATCGAAAAAATTCAAAGGCATCGTTAAATACGCCCAAGACAAGTATGTTCCGAGTAAGGTTTTAAGGGATGGGAAATATCCACCGTGGCTTAATAGCCGTGTTAGAAAAACGCTACGTAAACAAAGAGCACTTCATCTCAGATTAGAGAGAAGTAAAAGCCTAGCTGACAAACAAAAGGTAAACGAAGCCAAAATGAGCGTAAGGAGAGCTATGAGAGTAGCATTCAATGATTTCGAAACTAAGACGTTGTCAACCGTACTGAGTAAAAACCCTAAGTGATATTGGTCGTATGTAAAATCAGTAAGTGGGTCAAAAGCGTCTATTAATTCTCTCAGCGTCCACACCGGCACCAAAACGGAAGATAGCAGAGAGAACACCGAAATACCGAATTCGGTCTACCGAAGTTGTTTCACCGCGGAAGATCGTAACACTGTCCCTCCTTTCCGTCTTCGTTCGAACCTCGTAATGGCAGATATTGAGATAACCGATCGCGGAATTGAAATGCAGCTAGAATCGCTTAATAGTGGAAAGGCTTCAGGACCAGATGATTTGCCTATAGGATTCTATAAAGGTTATGCGAAAGAAGTTGCGTCCCTTCTAGCAGTAATTTATCGTAGATCGCTTGAGCAACGAAAGGTACCTAACGACTGGAAAAAAAGCGCAGGTCATTCCGGTTTTTAAGAAAGGCCGTAAGACAGATCCACACAATTATAGACCTATATCGTTGACGTCAATCTGTTATAGAATTATAAAACATGTTTAATGCTCAATAATTCTGACGTTCTTAGGAAATGAACAGGTCCTCTATAAAAATCAACGTGGATTCCGCAAACAGAGATCCTGCAAAACTCAGCTCTCTCTGTTCCTTAATGAGATCCACAGCGCAGTGGACAACGGCGCTCAAGCTGATGCCGTGATCCGTGATTTCAGTAAGGCATTTGACACAATCCTGCACTGCTGCTTAACGAAAAAAAAAAAGAAAGTAGAGCATACGATGTATCAGAGCAGATCTGCGATGGGATTCAAGACTTTCTTGCAGATAGAATTCAACACGTCGCTCTTAATGGAATGAAATCGACAGATGTAAAGTTATTATCCGGAGTACCACAGGGAAGAGTGATAGAACCGTAGCTATTCACAGTATATATAAACGATCTAGTAGAAAACGTCGTATGCTCTTTAAGGCTATTAGCAGATGATGCAGTTGTTTATACCAAAGTACCAGCGCCAGAAGACTGTAAGAATTTGGAGAACGACCTGCAGGGAACTGATGAATGTTGCAGTCTCTGGCAGTTGACCTTGAACGTAAATAAATGTAACATATTGCGCATACATAAGAAAAGAAATCCACTACTGTACAGCTAAACTATTGATGACAAGCAGCTGGAGACAGCATCTTCCGTAAAATATCTAGGAGTAACTATCCACCTTAAGCGGAATGACCATGTAAAACCGGTAGTGCGAAAAGCAGACACAAGACTCAGATTCATCAGAAGAATCTTAAGAAAATGTAATTCATTCACGAAAGAAGTGGCTTTAGGTGCTTGTTCGCCCGGTTCTTGAGTATTGTTCATCTATTTGGATCCCTATCAGATAGGACTGATACAGGAGATAGAGAATATCCAAAGAAGAGCCGTGCGTTTAATTACGGGATCATTCAGCTGGCGAGAGAGCGTACGGAGATGCTAGACAAACTCCGCTGGCAGACGTTACAAGAGAGACGTTGTGCATCACGGAGAGATTTACTGTTGAAATTTCGGGACAGCAATTTTCAGGAGGAGTCAGACAACGTATTACTTCCCCCCACATACATCTCAGGTATTAACTAAGAGGTGAAAATTGCAGAAATTAGAGTCAGTACAGAGGCTTACCGACAATCAATCTTTCCACGCAACATTCGTGAGTGGAACAGGGTTGGAGGGATCAGATAGTGGTATCGAAAGTACCCTCCGCCACACACCATTAGGTGGCTTGCGAACTGTGATGGAGATGTAGATATGACATCATTTTTACGGGCTATGATGTCAGATTGGGCTTGCTTATCATCGAAAATAGAACTCCGTTTGCTTATAATAACATTTGCGTCCATGCTTAAATTCTCAATGTGACTTTGAAAGTATGAAAGATAAAATTATCTTTAAAAGTGAAAATACCTAACCAAAATTTGTTTCCTTTCAAATCAGTGAAAGTATCAAAGATAAAATTGTTCCAAATTAATTATTCAACAAACCTGCATCTGACTGCGTCTGCGAACTCGTTTCGTGCACTCCTCCATTTTGCCAGTAATGAAACATGTATTTCACTCAGCAATCAAGTTTAAGATAGTAATACCGTTTGTACAATGGCATTAAAATGGTACTGAAAAATTTACTTTTGGTCCTGATGTTTACTTAATCAAATTATATCTTGACTTGAAAATACCAGTTCTGAAATGGTATAAAATTATTTATTTGAAATAACTTCACACTGCTAACTTTAGTTATACAAAAATCGATTCCAAACCATGAACTGCACATATATACCGCATGGAGGTTTAATTTTCTTTACGTTCATTCATTGGTGGGTAACTTTAGTTTACTACTCATTTTATATTCGATACTGACAAAGGATGTGGATTATGATTGAGGCTGTTAGATTTAAACACAATGTTGATCTCTCTCTCTCTCTCTCTCTCTCTCTCTCTCTATATATATATATATATATATATATATATATATATATATATAATTTTAAGTCATGCACAAAATCTACCATTTCCAACATTTTTGCAGCACGAATCACTCTTGCAAAAAATTTTGCAAAAATGCTTACTGCGTCAAACCTTGGACATACAAATCCTAATTCCGAACATTATCTAACAAATTGATTTTGAATCATTATATAGTTTCTCCCATTTACATGACAAAGTTTACTCAGTGCAGATAAACTGCATGGTGCGAATCCTACCTTAAAAGTGTCACCACACGTCTGCTTCCCCCAGGCACCTAGCTGCGACTCCCTAGATTTGTTCTGTGTGCGCCCGGCGTTCTTAACCATCGAAGATCCTCCTACTCAAAGATATTATACTCATTCCACCTTGTGGGTTGGCAACCATCGAGTTTATTTTCTCGATCTACCCTGATCAGACCTTAGCACATACCTTTCATAACCTCCTAGTCCACTGGACCAGAATTTTGAGGGGCGATCTGGCAGTTAGCACAGATTTCCTTACGAAGTTCGTAAAAAAATAGAATGTAAGATACAATACAGAACATACGTTGTATTCCAATTAAAAAAGTTTTACACAGCGACAAAACTTAGCAACAGAAACATAGAATGTGAAGTAAAATGCATAATATCATTAGATTTTCAAATCACAGTGAATCAAAGAACATCAAAATGTAGCAAAGCAGAAACACATAAATTTAGGTGAAAGATATCAGCCATTTAGATTATTAAGAGAAGTGTAACAAATACCATTCAAAATTTACAAAACAGAAGAAAACAATGTGAGGTAAAATACATAAGGTATTTAGATTTCTAAGGTGAAGTGTCTCAACTAACATCAAAAGTTATAATACAAAAATGTAGAATGTGAGGTAAAATGCAGAATATACCTTGATTTCTAAATAAAAGTGTATCAAATAGTATTAAAAGTTACTAAATAGAAGCATAGAAATGTGAGGTAAAATACCTCAAATAACATCAAGCTTTATCAAACAGATACGTAGAATTTGAGTTAAAATACAGAAAATAGTTAAATATCCGCTTGAAATTAATCATATAACAACAAATGTGCATAAATGACTCATAAAGACCTCTAAACGCCAGTGAAATAATGCAGTAAGGAACTTTAAGTAATAGTAGTATTAAATATAAAACATGTGTCACCTCAGGTGACAGCATATATTGACTTTGAGTTAAAATCATTATCTTGTAGTAGACGTAGAGTACACACTGAGTTTCATTGGCAATAGTAAGCTAAGAAGACATATCATGTTAGGTGACAGTTCACATTGAGTCTAATTGTAAACTGCAGTAATAGGTGGGGCCTCAGGTGAAGAAACACACTGAGCCACAAGTAATTTCCATTGTACAATTCATGTCACATCAGATGATAGGACACACTGACTTTAATAGTGATCGGTAGTACAATAAGATTGAAGAAGAGTTCGCAACAGGTGATGGGACACATTGAGCTACTTTATTGTAAATGTAGGATACCTGTTAAGTAAGGGGATAACCCATCCTGTTTCGGTTACCATAATGAAAATCTATATTATGTCAGAAACAGGGGTCTCAGGTGATGAAACATTCTGAGCCATGGTAGTACTGATTGTAAAATATGTTGAGCCATGGTAGTACTGATTGTAAAATATGTGTCAAGTCAGGTGACAGCACACACTGACATTCAATTACAATTATGATATTCTATGAGTCATAGAACATATGTTATGGCAGGTGGTACCTCACACTGATGTAGACTTAAAGTCATGATATTCTATTAGTTACACAACCCATTTTATGTGAGAAGGTAGCTCACACTGACTTTCATTATATTCTGGTAGACTCAGACCAGTTAGTACATCAGGTGACAGTTCAGTCTGAGTTTCACTTATATTTACATGGACTCAGGCTACTCGTTATGTCAGGTGGTAGTCCACTCTGACTCTTAAACACAATCATGAGATTCTCACAGATGCAGAACATATGTCTGGTCAGGCAACAGCTTAGTCTGATGCTCAGTTAAAAACATTTACAAAATACGTTTTTCATAGTGACAGAAACATAATCTTAGTTACATTGATATTATCATTGTGCAAGAAATTAATATTAAAAGTTATATGCAATAACTGTATGCAGTGGACATTTGCTGCAAAAATTTTATATATCTTGAAGGTACTAATAACGTCACATACTCTGTAGCAATATTAGTAATTAGTTTTATAGAATATATGTACAAAACAGTTCCTACTAATGGTAGTATCCCATAATAAGAACACCATGCAGCAGAAATTTGTTACAAAATAAAGGTTTGTATGTCATACTCTGTAACAATGCTATATTGAAACTGTCATTAAGACTCTATTTACAAGAGATTCATAGTCATACATAATATTAATGATTACAATAACCTGCACAATTGCAGTAGTCATATTAGAGTTAACTATACATTAAGTATTGACATGTAATGCCTTATCAAATTTTACAAAACCTCCTTAAATAAGAGTTTTGATAAAGTCTGAATAAGCATTTTAACTTCACAGTATAAATCTTATTTCTTTTGAGTACAATTATTAAAAAAAGTTGTTTACCTATCAGAGGACACTTACACAGATATCTTAGAAAAATAAGAAAAATGTGTAGAACAGACAGAAGAGTAGACTGAGAACTCAGAAGGGAAGAATGAGTTCTACAGAACTCAAGAATATAGGCACCAATGCCGCATAGTGTGTCAGTTAAAGAATAACCAACCCTCTACCCCATTAGTTTTTTGTGTAGACCACAAGGATAATCTGTTATCAATTGTTGAAATAATGTCAATAATGGAAACTATTTGTGAGGAAAAGAGGAAACAAAGTTACTTAAATAAATGATAGACAGACGATAAAGTGTATACTAACTACTGTAGCTGAAAATAATGGTAGTTATGGTACACAAAAAACATGACTGTCATGGAAACAAAAACACAGTAATATTATATTAGTGTAGAATGAAAATACTATCACACTTAAGGAACAGGCATTAGGAATGGACAAAATGCTGATCTCAGACAAAGAGAGGTACTGTCATGTCTTCGAAAATAATAGTGCGACAAATCAAAAGTGTGCATAAATAGAACAATATATGTATAGTAAGTGGCTACATAATTAGTGTCACAAAGCACAAAGGAAAAAACATAGATTAAAAGATCCATAATCAGTCTAGCATAAACAAAAAATAATAAACACTCAGAGAAAGCAAGGATATAACTGTACAAATATGTAAAATGTCAACTTCAGATAATAAAGTAACAATAGAAAGGCCAATACAAAACAAAACTTTTAACTGAAAGCATAGAACATAACATATTCTTAATCCTGAAATAGGTAACATTACCAAAAAATAAAAGTGTAGAGACACATAAGGCAAAGACAGTACAACTGATAAACAATGAGATAGTAACAGATGTTTATATCTTTACTTGAAAAACACATGAAAACAGTAAAACGCAACATAGAAGATAGCGCAGAGACATCAGAAAAGGTAATAATTATGATACTTGTGGTTCTGTAGGTATAAGAGAAAAAATGATTAAACAATGCTTGAAGCATATCATGAAGTAAGTCCTGAGTGGATCCTCAACAATGAGTCCGAAAACAATCCCAATTGGTCTCTAGTAATCCCAAGTCATCATATTATTTCATAAATGGCATCTGAAAAATACTTGAAAATTAATAAACAGTATATAATCAGAGACAAAATGTTAAGTTTCCAGAGAAGAGTATTTGCTTATTATAAAAGGAAAGGGTCAGAAATGAAAGTTATGGCAGTGAAGAGAACTGGATAATAGCATAAAACATCTGTGGAAGAGTCGCTCGTAGCATACCAAAGTACCTGTCATGATACTACATGAATATTTGATTGTCCATAGCAACGAGACTGTTATTAAACCATCCCAAGTGGGAACATAAAATGAAGGTATTCTCACAAAGGTAAACTCTGTGAAACTTGGTACATCGTAAAATAGTTGATACTTGTTCTTAAACGCTGCAGAGAAAATTGATTGTTAAGTAGTATTGAAGTTAATTATGAAACTCGTCAGATTTCACCATCGACATTTCTGGTAAATGTAGAACAACATCGCTGACACTTCATGTTGCTATGGTCGTAACATCAGCACACAGTATTTGCTGATCATGACTTGTAGTGTCCAAGATCCAATAGTCTCAAAGAAAAGGAACTTAAATCTAACAATATCTCATGCTGCTCTTAAGCTTCAAATACCTTCTTAAAAATTAGTTTGAACACTCCCTTTCTTCAGGTATCTTAAAAACATCAAAATCATTAGTCTCATCTTCTTGTATTCATTGTCAATACTCATATTACATCCTTTATCACGAAAACACTAAGTAAACTTCAGGAAAATTGGTACCACTAGCTTAACATCAACACACAAAGTGGCCTTCGTTATAACAAAATCTTGTAACAGTTAATGTCATTATGTAATATACATATAGATGAATGTCGTCATTGCAAAGTAACAGAGGTGATCATCCAACAAATAATAGGAGGCGGCCCGAGTGGCCGTGCGGTTCTAGGCGCTACAGTCTGGAACCGAGCGACCGCTACGGTCACAGGTTCGAATCCTGCCTCGGGCATGGATGTGTGTGATGTCCTTAGGTTAGTTAGGTTTAATTAGTTCTAAGTTGTAGGCGACTGATGACCTCAGAAGTTAAGTCGCATAGTGTTCAGAGCCATTTTTGAAATAATAGGAGCAAAGATATCATGTAGGTTGTATCAACATCAATTTGATGACCGAAATTCTCAACTGTAATGTCAACTTCAAACGCCAGTATGAAAAGAGTTTCACCGAAAACAGTAATGTAATTAATCAGCAATATACTGAAATAATCCCAGGTTATAACAGTAAGTATGAAACCTATAGCACTCCGGAAAGAAAGGAGGTAACAATACTAACCTGTCTCCAGAAAGAGATGTTTCCGAACTCCTGTCTTTAACATAATACCCGAGCAGAACACAGGTGGTGTTATTTGGAGATTTTACACGGGGAAATATTCCGAATGTTTGCACGCTGGAAAAACGTGCGAGACAGGCCTAATGACGTGAAAAAGAATTCTGTCCCCCTGATATTGCTTGTTGAGGCTATGAGTGGAAATATACCTGGATGGTCGACCGCCTGCTGTGAGCGCAATTCGTATGGCATACGCCTAACGACGTGAAAAAGTACTGTCCCGCCAGTGGGGCATGTTGTACCCACTGTGGCCTACCGCCAGCTGTGACAGGAATTTGTGTGACACTGGCCCTAATGAGGGTTCCAGGGTACCGCCGCAGAGGCGCTACACGTCCGCAGATAATGCCCGGGACAGGGAGAAATAGTATAAATAAAATAGCTGGACATACGTAGCTGGGAATTACTATAATAAACCGAAGTAGTGAAATCCAAACTGTTCCCAAAGGATACAGTACTGTCTATTCAATCAAATGTTTGTAGTTTGTGATTTGATGTACACCACGTGACTTTTTTGTACGTAAGGTTTGGATTTCAAGTGAATTAGGATGTGCTATATGGACTATCGATATCGACCTTTATATAACAGAAAGAATTTTTGACATAGATTGTGAACCTTATGGGATAGCCTGTGGGAGCGGACCACAAATTTGTCTCCTATTTCAAAAGAAATATTCCTCTTGGTGACTTCAATTGGCGCAGCCGTTGGTCAGCAGCTCGCTTAACACTTTGTACTGCAATTTCAATAATCCCGTTATGCCTTAGGCAGCGACACTGCGGGAAATGTATGATTTCTTTAATCTTGTCAGGCGGGTGTTGATTCTTTAAAACAAGATGTGGAGACAACTGTGTTGAAGTATTTGGTAATGAATTTATTACATCCTGAAACATGTGAAGGTATTTGTCCCAATCATTGTGTTTTGCATGACAAAAGATCTTAAATCATTTCACCAATTCCTTCATTTACCTTCCTGCAGGATTCGATGAAGCACGGTATCTGGAGATATAAATGGGGGAAATTTTGTGAGTCTGAAGAGTACATCGCCAGGTGCGCGAACAGAACTGCGCCCCATTGTCAGACATTACTGACGTTACATGACCCACTTATTTCAGAAAACGTCCAGCAAAACCACGTGAAACAGTGCAGGCGGTTTTTACGTAATGGGGTGAAAGTGACGAATTTTGAAGTTAATTCCACACAGACAAAAACATAGGCATAAACTCTATTTGTAGTGGGAATTGCGCCAAATAAATCAGCCGCCGCTAGCTGACAAAGACGTCAATAGATGATGGAGAATGTTTGAGCAGCAAAGGATACAGTGGGTGGTTTTGATTTTTGACAACGTCTGCATTTTGAGAGGACTTGGCGAATACGTTTTTCCATGTTGTAAAAGTAAGATGTTTGTTTGAGCAACTGAAAACATTTGCGCGGTCTATATTGCGCGTAGCTAAGGTGAACGTACCAAATGAGTTTGTTAATTAGGTCTTCTGAGATACAAACCCGCCAAATTGTCTGTCACATTTGATGCGCAAGAACAGAATATTGTTATGTATTAAGTAGTACTGCCGCAGAGTGGTGTTATAAACACTGCTCCATTGTTGTTTCACGTCTTTCCAGATGGAGTCCTTATCCTGTTCTGATGCAATGTTGCGCAAGGCATCGGAAACAAAGTTTTCAAATGCGACCTGGCGCATGTATAACAAACTGAAATTGTTGGCTGGATCAGTATTGTCGGTGTCTAAAGTGCGTGACAAAGCATCAACAACGACATTTTGAATTCCTGGTACATACACTACGGAAAAAGAGAATTCTTGTAACTAGAGAACCTATCTCGCGAGCCCAACCTGCGAAGAAAATCATCATTCCTAGAAAACTGCCAAGTTGCTTTTTGTGTGAGGAACCTAGATGTCATGGATTTCTTTTAGCTTATCAGGGTCCAGTTCAATTCCGGATGATGAAATAAGATGGCCTAAAAATTTGATTTGAGCTTGTCCTAATTGAGATTTTTCTAAATTTACTGTAACCCAGAAACTAGAGAACCAGTGAAGAGACAATATTTTATCATACTGTTGCCAAGAAGAAACGGCAATGAGAATATCGTCCACGTAAGTGGTAATCCTGTCTCTCAGATGAGGTGCCAACACAGTATCTAGTCCACGGATATAGGCTGCAGATGAGATTGTAAACCAAAAGGGGAGTCTGCAAGATTGGTAGCACTTACGAAAACAGAGAAAAGCTGTGTATTTGCGGCAGTTGGCGTGTAATTCTGCTTGGAAAACTGGACCGAAGATCTAAGGAGGAAAATATTGATACGCCGTGAAACTGTTGTGAGATATCATCCGAAGTTAGTGGCCTTTCCGTCTCTGGTATGATGATCATATTGAACTGCCTTGAATCCCAAACAAGACGAATTGAACCATCTCGTTTAGGCACCACATGTATTGGGGAATTGTATTGACTGGTACCAGGTTCAATAATATTGTGAGCTAACATAGACTGGATTTCCTGTTTGACTTTGTCTCAGTGAACTAACGGTATCGGATAAGGTGGAACAGCAAAAGGGGTATGGGATTTTACTTGAAATTCATATAAAAAAATCTTTGATTGTGCCTGGAGCTGTCTCGAAAACATGGGAAAACTCAGTTAAAATGGCATGTAAATCTTCCTTTTCTTCAACGGAAGCTGAATCAACTACCTTGATTTTATCCTGAATAATGTTACTAATGTCTGGTGTCGTATCGTCATTGCCAATATGTGGGGAAGGAACCAAAAATTATGTCAGTGTTACGTCCGATGGGAGCTGAGACTGAATAAATTTAATTTTGTTAGGGTTTTGTTCTGCTTGCAACAAATGTATGTGAAAGTCCAAACAGAAGCAAACTGTATCATCAGAGAGACGAATCCAATGATCATCAAAATCGAAATTGCTTTACATTTGACCAAAAATTCAATCCCCAGAATGACGTCTGTAGTGAGAAGCGGAACCATTAAGAACGTTGCATATAAAAAAATGTGTATCGACTTGAAATTGCAGATAACATTGCTGTTTAATATCTATACTTTTGCCAGGAACAGCACCACGGTCCTCAGTATGCGGAAGCGGAAGTGCTGGAATGGAAGAAACAGCAGCGCATTTTGGAAAAGCGGCTTCACTAATAACATGAATGGGAGAACCCGAGAATTTGTGTGTGCCTATCGAAATCTTAATGACGGAATGACGAACAATTGGTTGTACTTCGATTTTTTCCAGCAGATAGTCCTCTCGTATATCGTCTCAACGGATAACATGTGGTGCAAAATTTTCAGAAGAATCATGGCACCGCTCGCGCTGCAGCGAGCACGCGGTAGGCAGAGCAGTTAGTTGCTATTGTTGGTGTTCTGTCTCACGCTGATGATCTCCATTGTTTCGTGGATTTGGTGGACGAACTACTACTAACTGTGCTGTTCTACCGGATGAATCTTTGAAATCATGTCTGGGGTCGAAACGGGAATCAGGTTGATGTAATGGTACTCGACTGTCATTGCCGTAATTCTGTTGGCTGTCATTGGTTTGTCTCTGGTTATGACTTGGATAATTATAATTACGATTTGAGAAACTCTGTTGACTGTAATAATGAGTGGGTGGGCGATCATAGATTTGTCGTCGTTGGTAGTAATCATTGGTTCAATACGGTTGATGGCGGTTCTGGTGCCACATTTGGTTTCTTTGTGCAAAAGAAGTGTTGGAATTATTCCGTTGATTCTCCCAGTTTCTCTAGTTGTTACTGTACCGCCTATTATTTCCTGGGGTATTGCCATATTGACCATTGCGGAGCGACTTTGATGGTAGGGGATGACAATTTTGTTTATTGGATGGGCAGGCATTCACAATATTCCGCTGATACTGGAGTTGCGGAAGAATGCGTCTTGCATTTCCATATTGAGTTCTGTTATTCGGAAACTGCCTGCATTTATTAAGGAAACGGTTGTCTCTATTCTTTTGTGTTTCTGGGAAAGAGTGTTGACTAGATCGTGTATTGTGTGTTTCATCCAGTTGAAGAAGCTGTAAAACATCACGAAGAGTGTTCAAATTTTCTGTGCAATTCCCTGTCAGCAACGGAACTCTCAATGATCTAGGAAATATTGAAATACATAGCTGAATGAGACCGGAAGGGCTGTAAGGTTCAGTTAAATGTTGAATCAGTTGAATCATGTGTTCAAAATATTGTGCCAAAGTGCCCAATTGTGAGTTATAAAAAAGTGGCATATTTAGCAACTGATCTTTCACAACACGCTGTGAAGTGGGAGTCCAGTAAGCGTCGAGAAATTGTTCCTGGAATGACTGGAAAGACTAACATTGCCGTGTAATGTATCTCATTTGCGTTGCAGGTTCACCCTCCAAGAAACTGCAGACAAGTTCTAATTGATGAGCCACTGTCCAATTTGGAGGAAAAGCGAATGTAAATTGCTGAATCCAATCAAGAGGATGTAAATCATTCGGGTTATTCCGGAACGTTTCAAATTTCTTGATTGACAGGATGTGTTTGTAATCTACATTGTCTTGGTCTGGAAAACAAGGAACATCATGGGGCAAAGGAAAATTACCTGGGAAGGTACTGCTATGTACAGGGTAATCTTGTGTAAAAGGAGCCTGTGAAGATAAGAATGGGGGCTGCTGTTGCTGACATGCAAACGGATTTTCCTGATGTTCTGGGACAAAATTACGAGTAGAACTTGTCGTCCTGTAAATGTTGCTGAATATCGGATAGTTTACTATGAACTGAGTTGAATTCTCGTTTATGTTGTTCATTAATAGTGATTTGTCTACTCTTATATTTAGTCAGAGCTTGGTATTCAGCTGCCTCTGAAAAGGAAACTGGGGTTGCCTGATCTAGTTCATTTTCCGCATGAGTTTCCAAAGCGGTTACTCTTTCCATTGTGATTTCTAATTGTGAGTGGATTTTCTCACCCTGTTCACTGACCTTTGTTTTAAGTTGAGTGATGCCAGATGTCAGGGATGCAGTACATGATTCTAACGCCTGTATGTGCTCAGAATGAGGAACGGAAGTTTGTTGCAACTTTCCAATAGACTCAGGTGGAAGTACTGCATTGATTCTCTCCCAAAGGTCAGTAGTGTCGCGCTTATGCATTTCAATGATATCCTGTAATTTATTGTCAGTTACTTCTTTAAATGTGTCAACAGTTTGGGTTAATTTCTGAATATTACCGGTAAGGTATTCATCACGTTTAGCATTCTCTGCACGGTATTGAGCAAATTGTTCATCACATTTAGCATTGTCTGCACGATATTGAGCAAATTCTTCATCATGATTTGTGTCACTTTCGCTCAATAGTCGAAGAAAACAATCTAATTTATCTTCAACTAGAGCTGTGGAGGTCACCTCGGGATTTGAGTGTTGCAACTCACATTGCTGGGGAGAATCGCTAAAAACTGTTTGAGAATTCTCAAGTGAAACAATTTCTCTGCCTGTGGAAGAATATTGCAAGAGAAATTGGTTCTCGGAATCACCCACATGGCTTTGTGAAGGTTGGGTTAACATGAACGAGTCATGGGAAACTGTTCCTAATTGGCTTACTACGTTCTGAGAATCCGAAGGCAGAAGAGGATCCGATGCGAAATTTTATGACTCTGTGGCGTCATTATATGCTGTAGCATTGTCGTCAAATTCCTGGTCACTTTGTGAAGTAGGAGGGTTAGATGACAGATCTAGGTCATTGTCCGGTTATTGTTGCTTACGCGATTTTGAGGAACTGCGTAATTGTTCTTAATCACCCTGTCGATATGTTTTAGACATCGTGATGGAGACAATATGGTGGGCAAAAAATTCAAAACGGTCGTAATTCACAAGACGATCTTTTCTACACAAAAAGTAAAACAATTAGCATAGACACATAATATCAGTATAAGCAGAAGCAGAACTAAAATAAATGTTCACAAGCGTAGCAGCAAACGCAATATTACGCAACTACCAATGCAGTGCACAGCTGAAACAGCGGTGGCAAAAGGAATGCTCGAAAACAAAGTCCACAGTTACGGAAAATATATCCAAGATTGTCACCACAGAAGATCTCACCAAGTGAAAGTATCAAAGATTCAATAATTTTTAAAAATGAAAGTATCGAACCAAAATTTATTTCCTTTCTAATCAGTGAAAGAATCAAAGGGAAAATGGTTCCAAATTAATTATTCAACAAACCTGCATCTGACGGCGTCTACGAAATCGTTTCGTGCACTCCTCCATTTTGCCAGTAATTAAACACGTATTTAACTCAGCAATCAAGTTTAAGATAATAATACCGTTTGTGCACTGGCGTTAACAAGGTACTGAAAAATTTACTTTTGACCCTGATGTTTACTTAATGAAATTATATCTTGACTTGAATAATGCCAGTTGTGCAATGGCATAAAATTATTTATTTGAAATAACATTACTGTGATATCTTTAGTTATACAAAAATCGATTTCAAACCGTGAACTGCATATATATATTGTATCGAGGCCTAATTTTCTTTACATTCTTTCATTGGTAGGTAATATTACTTTACCACTCATTTTCATACTCAATACAAGCAAATGATGTGGCTTATTTTAAGCCATGCACAAAAACCACCATTTCCCACTTTTTTGTAACTCGAATCAATCTTGAAAAAAATTTTCCAAAAACACTTGCTGTGTCAAACCTTGGGCATATAAACCCTAACTCTGAACATTATCTAACGAAAACCATTTTTAAATCATTATACAGCTTCTCCCATTAACGTGCTAAAGTTTGCTTAGTGCAGACATACTGCGTGGAGCTAATCCTACCTTAAAGCTGTCATTACACGTCTGCTTCCTCCGGGGACCTAGCTGCGACTCCCTAGTTTTTTACTGCGCACGCCCGGGTCTCTTAACCATCAAAGATCCTCCTACCCAAAGAAACTATACTCATTCCACCTTGCGGTTTATTATCTGGATCTACCCTGATCAGACCATAATTCCACATCGGTTCCTCTTCTGCCTTGGGATTCTCAGAACGTAGTAAGCCAATTAGAAACAGTTTCCCATGGCTTGTTCATGTTAATTCAACCTTCACAACGGGACAGAAAAATTGTTTCATGTGAGAATTCTCAAACAGTCTTTTGCAACCCTCCCCAGCAATATGAGTTGGAACACCCAAATCTCGAGGAGACAGCCCCAGCTCAAGTTGAATATAAATTAGATTGTTTTCATCGACTGCTGATTGAACGTGAGTCTAACCGAAACTAGTTGTGTTTTATTTTCTGTAATAATGGACATCGTCTTGTAGCTGTTAATTTTGAGTTCTGACTGTGTGTTGTCGCGATTGTACGTATCTAGTGTGAAAGAGATAAATGGAATGGCGATATATTGCGTGGTTACATCGGAATCCGTATCAGTAGTAGATTGAACAGAAGTGTTGTTAGAAAAATGTCACTTCCCAGAATGGGCTACTAAGTATGTCAGTAGGCTCTGAGCGGTATACTAGTTTGCGTTTGCGCAGTATTAGTTGCACAATTGAAAGAATCATTGTAAGGGTAATCGTCTTGTTCTTCATAAAATATAGTGTTGTGACGCAGTTGCTGAGTAACATTTCTGGTTTGCGTCACAGAAGGAAACAAACTCAGTCCTTCGTTGAAGCTGAATGTGGCGTCTTGTGTTTGACAGTTCGCATCATTAATCCGAGGGAAATAAAAGTTTTTTGACTTTCGATTTTGCTGTCTGAATTTGGTCTGCAAATCGATCGGTGGCGAATAGCATTTATCAGCACAAAGGTTGAGTGAAGCGGATTTGTTCCCACACGATGAAGCAGAAAGCTGTGGTGTAACGGAAGGTTTTCATGACAGAGGGAGGCGTTGTGTGTACCATTTTTGTCTTGACAGAAAACTTCGTTACTGTTAGTGCCATCGTGCTTAATACGGGGCTTCATAACTTCACTATTAACTGTTGCAGACTGCGTGGGTTTCTCCAAAGAGCGTTCATGTGTGTTACTCCAGACTGTATTGTCGTCGATATAAATGAAAGGTAATGAAAAGTTTTGACGAGGGAAACTTATCTTTGTTATCCGATTTGGTAGGCACAACGGGTTCATTAATGGTTTCTGAGATTATCAAACTGCTGTTGCTGACGGTAACGTCGGAGGAAAAACTGACAATGCCGTGCCGCTTATGAGAGGTCATGGTTAATTTCTCAGTAAAATTTTGATGGGTTTCAGTACATTGATGTCTTATAGTATTAATGTCGTCTATTAGAGGTTTGGTGCTAACTGCGCATTGCCTTGCTATGGCTTCAATTTTATCGCAAAGACGTTTTTCACTGGCCTTAATATCTGTATCTACCTGTTTAAAAGGGTTACCAGTCGTTTCTGTGTACGATTTAAGCTCGCCACATATGGTGGAAAATTGTTCATTGAACTGAGTGAAACCTGGTAATTCAGGAAGGCAGGATTGTGGATGGGGCCCGAATCAATTACTATTGGTTTGCTTGGCAATTTCACTCATTTGTTTCAGTAAATAATTTTAGAAAATAAGCCAACGTGGTCGCGATCAGAATTTTAAGGCAAGTAACCAGAATCACGGCTGTAGGCCTTTAACGCTCGAATTGGCAATTATTAAAAACATTTAGCAAATATACATCAAATACAGACAGCAACCTCGCTGCTCCTGCGACCCCAACCGAACTCCCCACTCACACCACACGGAAGAGGTCCCCCAAAAGATAGGGCAGCAACACTACATATCGATAAGCACTTCTGCTGCCACTAGCGGACAGGCAACAATTACGAAACAGTGTGGCGCCAGTGAACACGAGAAGAAGACTAACAACGTAACCATGCCAACTAAAAGATACGATCTGGTAAAAACCTACACACAGCACCAACGCGATCCGCAGCACGGCTCGCTGAGTAGCGGTGTCAGCTTTGATATGTTGTCTTTCCAGTCGTACGATGGAAAATCGTTCATCATTTTTATTAAATCGTTATTCTGTTTAACCATCATTTGCATGAGAATTTGAAGCATTGCTTCCGTATTCTTTTCAGCTGATGCGTCGGGTGTCATCTGTGTTGGGTTTCGTGGTGTGGAGACGTGGTCTGCAACCATGGAGGTCTCGTTTGTTGCATTATGAACACAAATGCCCTAAATGAAATCTGACGGAGTTTTAAGAGCAGTTTTAATGCTTTCCACTATTGTTTCCTTTGACATACCATTGACAATCTGATTAATTGTGTGCAACGTAGGTAAATCACTGACCTCATTCGTTAAATAATCAAGTTTTTAATTGTGCGCATCAGCCATTTGAAGATCAGCGGCGTCCGCAATACCGGACCCTACCGTCTGATGGTTCAATTGGCTCTGAGCACTATGGGACCTAACGTCTGAGGTCATTAGTCCCCTAGACTTAGAACTACTTAAACCTAACTAACCTAAGGACATCACACACATCCATGCCCGGAAGCTTTTTGCGGCATCGTAAATGAAATATAGGGTATAAATCCTCAGACAAAAATTCAATACTCAACTCAGCCAGAAAAAAAAAAAAAAAAAAAAAGCAAGACGGAGCATAAGAATACCGATGAAGTGTGGAAATTTTTTAATACAAGTTAGTAAACTGCGTTACGCAATAAAAATTTAACTACTATTATTGCTACAGAGTGGTTGAGAGAACCGAAAATATATATCTGACTACTTTAATATCAACGAATTCACAAAACGAAAGACTGGCGGAGCTGTCGACAATAGTAACGTTCTTTAAAAATAACTTTGTGTAATCCAAATTTACTTTGTGATTTGTTTTTGAACAAATGGTGTGCTTAATCAGATTTACTGTAATACAAAGAAAAATTAAACAACGTAATCTGGAAAAACAGTATGTAATGCTTGTAATGAAATCAGTTCTTCTGAAATTTACTCAGTCTCGTGAGCACCGAGTTCTATGGCCCTGTACAATAAACATAAAATTCCCTATCCAAATAAACAATGAAATACATTATCCTTAGCTGTTGAGTCGCAACGGATGTAATCTTGGTATTCTTTTTCTCTCCACAGTAGGCATACAAAATATTCAATCTTGGCACAGCGGAGTGCAGTGCCGGCCGTAAAATAGCTTAATACAAAGAATGTCACACGACATAGTGGAGGATGAGATACTGATAACATGATATGCTAAGACCGAAAATTGTATTTAAGTAAATTTCCTCTTTCTCAAAATGTAATATGAAACATTTTACATTAACTTCAAAATCAGTGAACTTCTCAACTGTTCTACAGTTCTCACTTATTCACGTAGTTAACAATACTTGGGTTGTTACATCACAAAATGTCTGACATCGTTTGACAAAACAGGTTCCAAAAGTTAACTTGACTGTGTTGTGTGTCAGGATCACCAAATACAAAAAAAAATTACAAATAGGACGTACCAAATCAACCTATACAATAAATGTCTAACATTCTGCGTGGCGTCCGTTTGTTCTATATCGTGTCTCCCTACCACTTTCGCGCAACGACGCTCTGAGAGTGTTTTTTAGGGAATTGAGTAGTTTGAACCTGGGACCTGTTGCTGGTAAGGAGACGCCAGACCACACATGACATGTAGAATTCAGAAGAGTTCAATGAGACTAGCGATGATATAACCAAATACTTAATGATTTCAGCGTCAGCTCCACTGCACTCCCTGTAAAAGAATCTTAATACTAACTAAATTTAGTGGAAGGGGTCAAGGCTTTCCTATTTTTTGTTATCTGGTAAAATAACGTCGAAAAAGCAGTTTACTTTACCATTGGAAATTTTATTCTACTCACAAAAAATTGTTTATAAATTGCACTATTGATAAAAGGAAATGTTCTAATACAGGATGGTGAAAACCAACTGCATTCAACAAAAATGTGAACGAATATTCCCTGAATAGTTTCCAAGATCTACAATGGATCGAAGGATGACCTATGCCATATCACATCTATAATCTACGTTTAAATTAAGTTTCACAAGAGAGAAAACTATGAAAATGGTCTGCAGTGACCCTCAATTATCTTTAATTACTTATCTAACTTGTCATAAATTACAGTGGCTGATGTGGCTTCTCAATAACTATATAACAGAAAAATTATCGCGTTTCAGATTTTTACTTCAAGTGGCAAATGTGAACACCATAGGCCGGCCGCTGTGGTCTAGCGGTTCAGGCGCTCAGTCTGGAACCGCGCGACTGCTACGGTCGCAGGTTCGAATCCTGCCTCAAGCATGGATTTGTGTGATGTCCTTAGGTTAGTTTGGTTTAAGTAGTTCTAAGTTCTAGGGGACTGATGACCACAGATGTTAAGTCCCACAGTGCTCAGAGCCATTTGACCCATTTTTTTGAAAACCATGAGCTTTAATTGGCGATCGACACTAGTATAACGCAAAAAAAGGGGTGTAACAGATGAGACTTCTGCAGTTCTGAGTGAAGCTTTATGCGCTGTTATGCGGCATCCCTTGCGTTCATTACCTTGTCGGTGTTCGTCAGGGGGCGGCGGACAGCACAGCTCCGCTCACCTCGCCGTCTCGGAAGCAACTCTTCCCTAACTTCTCCTTACTACAGTTTACTGAAGTTGGTTTAAAAAAACTATCTGGCTGTGTTTTCATCTGACCAATCAGGGTCTCAATGTTAACCTTAAGCTCTGCCTACAAAAATTCCGTCCATCCAATGAGAAACGTTATACTTTTCGTGGTGGGGCAATGTTTTTAAAGTTTGCAACGTAACAGAGATGCGAAAATGTCTCACGCTAAGGCTCTAGCTTTTAACATGGGCGAGGGGGTGGTCCTAACGGTTAGCTGGAGACGTGGGTGTCTGTCCCTTATCGTAGGGCCTTCTAACTTAACACGGTTCTACTCTTGGCTTCTGTTCTCGTTTCTCCTCTCGGAACTGCGTCTGTCTCACGGTGGGAAGGTATAACATGCATTTAGGCATTCTTGTGTTAGTCTGTGGTATTCCATTTGCTCACTCGTTACTCGTATTACTTTGGTTAATTTAATGTCACGATATATCCGGAGCTGTGTGACATACTACTGGATTTGCTTCTCATGTCAGGGTTTTCATGGAAGGTGTTGGATTTGCCTGACACATGTGATGGAGGATACTTGGTTCCTACATTCAAGGGACGATACCGATTGAATTAGGAAATTCCACATTGCGTTGCTGCATACTTAAAAGTAACTTTACAAAATTTCATTACCTTACCAAACTGTATTATTCTGCGTCCATCGGCCAGCAGCTAAATTCTCACAGCCAGCCACTAGCTGAAATTCTTACATCCTATCTTTAACAGAGTACAATGGCAACTGCTCCTGCGTTGCCCTGCTTACAATTGATTCTGTAATCAGGCAACTTCTTTGGTTCAGTGGTGTTAAAGATGCAATTTCTTCTACTGTGATAACCATTTCATGTCATTTTTCATGAAATATATTACAAAATCGAGCTCCACGTACAAGTGGACCCCCCACAATGTATGTGCAGAAACTTTGAGGCGTAGCGCCGTATACCGATCCTGCCTTGGAGGCAGTTAGGTAGAAGACGTGTCTCAGAGCTGGATAGTGGCAGATGGTGACGCGAACTGGACGCGCACGTAGTTTGTGTATCAGCCGATAGAGGACAATATTGGATAGGGGGACTGTGATTTTAGTTTCGATTGTGCCCACTAGAGTGCACTAAAGTAATAGAATGTTTTTCATAAACTGTTCTAGTACTTTCCTTTAAGTTTTATTATGTCTTTTTGTGTATGTAAAATATTATTAATGTGTTTTAGCAGTATGAATGATGCGTGAGTGTGATTTAAGATTAATATGAAGATAATTGTTTAACGAGTTGTGTAATAGGATTTAGTGTGCGAACGTTTCGAAGAAGTATGGATATGGACAAAGGAGGTTTTTGTAGAATAGATTTGTAAAGTAAGTTTGTGGTAAAGGGAAAGTTAATTCAGGTATAAATAACAATAGTAAATAACTTTATGCATAAGCAAAACTTCAGCATATTAGGTAATTACGTTGGTAAAAAGTTCAGTCGTGAGGTTTACTATTTTGCGATTGGTTATTGATGAACAGCGCGGACTGACGCGGGAGAATGTTGTTTTGCTATTGGCTGTTGAGTAAACTCACCAATGGTAAAGCAATATTCTTCGCGAGCCTTTCTCTGCTGGGAGAGAAGACTTAAAGTATTCTAGGGAAGAGTGGGGACCTAGCCATGAAACAAATCGGACGTGTGTAGTAGTAGTTCCGATGGAACTGATAATTTGTCGGATCTAGCAGTGTTTCATACATCAAAAGTGTTGGAAAGGGATGGCATAATCATTCCGATGTGTGCAGAAATTTTGGAATTTTTAAGTGAATTTTGTGACGAGAAAAGACATACATTCCGCGTGGCGTATTGAGCAGGTCGTTGGCTAAAAAATGTGACTGCATTTGGTACCGACAGACTTAATATTTGGCGAGCATTATCAATCAAAAACAATCAGTATTTTGTAGCTATTACGTTTTCTGGAAATGCAACACCATAAACTTGCTAACGTGAGTGAAAGGGATTACGAGTGACTGTATTAAGACTAGCACGGGCTTGGCAGTGATACTTGTTCACCTAAGTTTCAGAATATATTGATTGAGGACAAAACTTCCAACCACTCATTTGTGTGAAAACTTTCTCCCGAAACGTAGATTAGTGACTTAAATTGCAGCCTGGTTCACGTCGAAGTACAGTAGGTTTCACTCGGCTTTCCTACTGATGATCTGCTGAGACAGTGATCACAGGTAAGTGCAGGTTCGTCTTAAAGGGACGGAAAGAACCGCACCGCCGCAACTTGCAACAAAGCAGGCGGTCCGGAATGCCCCACGTGAAGACAGTTACTTGAAAAACTGATCGCTAACACAGATTTCAGTTATCAGAACTATGTGTACTGAGACCATGACATGCCAAGGGGACCTTCATCCCACATATCTCGACAGCGCATACGAAGACATTAACCGCCGGAAACACAAATCTCCCTCTACCAGAGTGAGGTCGTAACCCCCGCTATTGCATGGCGGCATCAAATGTGCTTCCTCCTCCCAAACGCGTTCGATGATACTGAAATAGTCCCGTCATTGGTTGCCAGCGACGCGGTTCAGCGTCATTGCTTACAGACAACGGAACTCATCGATTTATTGAGCACGCAACTTGCCATGGACTATGAGGAAGCCAGGCAGCTAAAACGTGAAATGTACCAAAGGACTGCCATGCAGACTTGCCTACTGTTAAGAACGGATGTATTAGAATTAGTTAGAAATGATCGTGGGAAATGTAAACATCACAAACAAGAACATCACGAAATTAATGACGAAATGTCTACCAACAACTACACAATTCATGACAGTTGCACAGACATCCAAGTAATTTTGGAATTTGGGAGTTTGTGTTAGGTTGCTATTGGACCAAATAGATGAGGTCGTCGGTCCCTAGGTTCACACAGGAATTAATCTAATTCAAACTAACTTACGCTAAGAACAACACACACACGCATGCCCGACGGAGGACTCGAACCTCTGACGGGTGGAGCAGCGCGAACCGTGGCAAGGCGCTTTACATTGCGCGGCTACCCTACGCAGCACACCCAAGGATGCCCCGAAAACAAAGACATGAGGTAAAGCATCGTGACACAGCAAAAATATGACTCACAGAAACACAACAGAGTATACAACACCGAAAACTGAAAAACCTACATCAGACTAGTGACGTTCTTCGCAGGAGGATTCACAAACAGAAATAACACAGTACGCATATTGATTAACTGCATGGAAGGAAAAATAGTGAAAACTTGGAGATTACCGGAGAACACAAACGAATAGACAACCCAACACAACTTCAAACACATAAGCTAAAACCTAAACTAGAATACGACACTAAACAGGAAATACTGGCACCCTCAAAACATTCGCAGCCCGAGCAGACAGCGAGAGAACGATCAGACTCAGACAAAGATCACATAGCTTGGGGAACCGACGACATTTTAAAGCTGGATGAAAATACACGCATTCCGAGGCTAGAAAAAAGAGAGACCTTCCACAGAGCACCACTGCGACTTGTGACTAGAATTGTCAACTCAAATGGTGCCACAATTTGCTATCCGACGACCGAGCAGACAGACTTTTGCTGAAATCAGTTAAATACGGATAGACATTAATGAACGGACTGAGTTATTACACAAAGCCGGCACTGGAAGGGGTGGAATGCTCATTCTAGAATATGTATACAAAGACCTTGCGAGTGATCACGGACGAGTATACTTCGTTTACAATGAAGAGCGATCTAATTAAATGCTTCAAATGGCTCTGAGCACTATGGGACTTAACATCTACGTCATCAGTCCCCTGGAACTTAGAACTACTTAAACCTAACTAACCTAAGGACATCACACAACACCCAGTCATCACGAGGCAGGGAAAATCCCTGACCCCGCCGGGAATCGAACCCGGGGAGGGAAGCGAGAACGCTACCGCACCACCACGAGCTGCGTACTAGCAATATAATTGTTTTGTATATACCAGGCATACGTGAAACTCTTACAACTGATGCAAACAATCAGGTACTAGTTTTTATAGAGCTACCTAAACTAGTTCATGAGGTGTACGCGGACGTGTTCTGCCCTACACCAGGAACGGCAAAGTAGTGGGTTTTCACCACGAGAAAATCATCGTAACAGGCACATCCAATGCGAAGGCTGCGATCGTTGTCACAAATCGAAACTTTACACTTACACAGATAGCTCATCAATGTACCGAGCACTTCGCTACAGTGGATCCAGTGCACGAAGGCAAGAAGTGGATTATTGCTTCGTTATACGTTCAGTACTCGCACGTCATTGAACCATATCACAGTTAGATCAGAGACGCTGTCGAATATGCCAATAACAGAAACTTACTGATAGCTGCAGACATAAATGCTCGGTCGACTATATAGCACTCTGAAACAAAGGACGACCAAGCGCACCAAATCCATGAAGTGCTAACTGAACACAACCTGTAAATTGTTAACAGTCCGAGTCACCCACCTATATAGCGCCATCTGGAGCCAGCAGCAGGACTGACATAACAATTGCAAATTCAAATGCACTTCCACTTGTAACGGGGTGGGAGGTCATGGAGGCACTACTCACAGCGACCAACATCATGAACACAGAGACACAAGTATACACGCCTACACAGGACAGAAATCAGCGATTGATATTTCATAAAGCGGAGAGATGATTGAGGCCTTTCCCCTACATGCAGCTGAGGGGTCAGTGGAATCTAAAGCACATATTTACACTGACTTACTACCAAAAACACAAAGGGCAGCAACTCCGACCCCTGACACAGGACGGAAGCTAGACATACCATGGACTAGAAGACTAACAAGGTTGCGCAAAGAAGCAAGAAATAAGCGAAAATTTTATCAAAGAACGACAGGAGCAACGGACAGAGATGTAACACTCATACAGTTCAGGGAAGCAAAAAAATACTACAAACAAGAGTTACAAAAACCACGAGAAGAACATTGGAACACTCACATGAAGAAATAGTTTCAAATCAACATTTGGGGGTAACGCTTCAAAATACAAACGGAGCGTCTGAAGACACCTCTAGCCTTAGCAACGCTGAGACAGACGATGGTACCGTAACCAAGGGTGGAGAAGTTCTATAGAATTCCTGCTAAACAAGTCCTGCCCGATAACGAGCAACAGTCGGATGAACAGATTCATACCGGACAACGAACCGTAATGAACTCTTGCTATGAAAAGGGTACCTTCATTGTTTCCATTGCATGTGAGGAGGCCGCAGTTGCGATTGCCAAACGAAAGAACAAAAAAGCCCCTGGGACGTGTAGGTCTATTCGCTTGCATAACAACTTAGCCAAAGTGCAAGAACGACTTCTGTGCGATCACTTGCAAACGCACAGGGAGTTCCTTGGCCCTGGTCAGCAGCAGTTCGGTTTCAGGGTGGAAAAATTTATAGATGATGCACTAAACAAGGTACTAACCACTGTCAATAACAGAAAGCAAATACACAGTTCCTATACCTCTAGATATTTCGCGCACCTTTGATAATCTCTGATGTTCCGTAATGTTTGCAACACTCAGAGAGATGCTGGTACCTAGAGCCCTCTACGATAGCTCCTCGGACTACTGTAGAAAGGGTATGACTGTGGCTCGCAGGATGTTATTCACGTAGGTCACACTGGTCACAGTGCCGTGGACACGCACCAGCTGTCATTTGTGGTTGTACACAATAGCATCCCACACCACAAAGCCTCGAGTATGCGCTGCATGTCTTGTGCGGATCCAGTCAGTGTGATACCGCTCCCCCTGTCTGTGACGAACCAAAATACGGCCATTATTTTCAGACAAACAGAACTGGATTCGTCCGAAAACACCAATGCCATTCCTCTCCCCAGTAATGTTGTTCCATGCACCACTGCTACCTATCACGTTTCTGCACATTCATCAAAAGCAGGTAGAGAAGTGAACGACGTGCACGTAACCCATGCCTTAGTAAACGGTAGCGGCTATCACCCGTGATACTGTACGATGTGTTACATTGTTCCACTGTTGCGCCAGAGCCGAGGGGGATGGAGAGCTCTCCTGCAATGCCATTCGTGTTAGGTATCGATCTTCTCGAGGGATTGTCTGGGCGGCGCCACCTGACCCATCTTGTCATGGTACGGCTTTCCGTGAACCACTCTACACACACTGGTTGCACTGCGGGAACACATCGTCCCATACGAGTAGCAATTCCGCAGATGGGTGCATAACATTCTCTCACGCCAACAATGTGCCCTCTTTCAGACTCGCTGATTTCACGTTACCGGTCGCGCATACATTTGTGATGCATCCTACTCGTCTGCTCAACTCAATTCTGATCCATTACCTTCGGTAACGAGAGCCGCAGGCACATTTTACCGGTAGGTGGCGTCCGCCCAGAATGCTGAGTGGTCAGCGTGACAGACTGCCGTCCTAAGTGGCCCTGGTTCGATTCCCGGCTGGGTCGGGGATTTTCTCCGCTGAGGGACTGGTGTTGTCTTGATCATCATTTCATCCCCATCCGGCGCGCAGGTCCCCCAATGTAATAAGACCTCCACCAAGGCGGCCGGACTTGCCCCGTAAGCGGCCTCCCGGCCAATGACACCAAACGGTCATTTCCATTACCAGTAGTTGGTGTTGCGCAGTGATGTCGGTGTTGACCTTGAACCCGCTTGACGACATGATTTAAATGCTAAACATTTCTGCAGAATATACTAATGTACATGCCCTGTTAATATGAACGACCTATCTCTAGTCGTTCAAGGTGTGCTGTTTTTTATGAACGTGAGTGTAAAACACCATAAGAGGTATATTATTGTTTCTCAAGAATAACGAAAAATGTCTTCACCGGTGGAGCTGTCTTCTCTAGGATCACGTAGTAGCTTCAAGATAAACCTGTTGAGAAGATTATTTAATTAATTTTGATAACATCTACGATATCACTGTTTTATCATGTGACCCTAGAACGCAATTTTATACTAGCAGTACTTGATGTCTTGCATACTGTCACAAGGATTCGTGTTGTGACGGCTCACTTTAATAGGACAGAGATTATACCATACCTCAGAAAAAAAATGATATTTCGGTATTAGAGACAGATGACTCAAAACTCCAATATACACTGTAGAAAAGTGTAGAGGCAATAGCTCTGCCTTAGGAGCGCAGAAGGATAAATGTGAAGAACAAACGTAGTTGTATGGATCATGTGTGAAGACAGGCAATTCATGGAGTGCTTACCAAATGCTGTTTAATCCTTGAGTTTCAGACATCAAACAAAATGTAGCCCGTTGATACAGTGTACAGTTCTTCCTAGAAAGAAACGAAAATGCAGGTAGTTACATTATTATTATCCTGGATAATTAACCGCAGATAATTGCTGAATGTTGTTTAAGATTTTATACTTACGTAATTTCTTCCTCCTCAGAAATGGTTCAGGGTCAGTGTGTTTACTTATTCGTATTAAAATTCGTACGATTGCAGCATCGTTAACGTCCTGATTGGCGTAGTGTTTCTTCACTTCTCCTCCTTATGTTATTAGCATTCAGTCAGATATTTTTGCATAACGCAATCGAGAATCAGCCGTTGTACAGCGGAAAGCTTGAAAGACGTCTTCCTTTTCGCTAGTTGCCGTTTGAGTTCATAAGAACTGGAAAGGCTATACTGTCGGAAATTGCGCAGATTTATGTCCCTATTCATTCACAATGTACTCCAGTTTTTCTTCGTACATCTTATCTCTTTCGTGGATAAAATTTCATCCTTAGTTTTAACAGGGAAAAAGTTAACACCCTTTGTCTGAAGGCAGTCCACGACAAAAAGTGTGAAAAACTCATATGGAATGATAGCTGTCATTAGACATCATACTAGTGCAGTTTTCCTCCAATGAGGGCAATAGATTAATAACCTAATTCATTAAAACAGCAAAGTTTAGTCCCAAATGGTAATAAGGTTCTCCAGAAATCCCAGAGCTGTGAATTATAAGTTCAGCTCTTGGTACGTAAACAGTAATTGAGGTTTCTGTAGGAGTTAGAATGAGCCGATCACTTTGATCTTATAGGTGCTTTCAGGCCTTTATTTCCCTTGGAGTCGTACCAAATATGTATGTTGCTATAGTTTTACGAGACACAAACTCTACCCATATAAATCAAACGACTGTTATCTTCCGCATGCAAACGGCGCCAGTGAAAATGACAAAATAGTAGTTCTCGAGAAGGCAATATTCCTTCGTTCGATAAGAAATTTTGCGTCTCTCGTGGCATTTTTTCCTCTTAAAACTAATGTCATCTTTGAAGGAGAAGAAGGGAAATTTCTGAGTCCTCATAGTCAAATTTGTGTTGTAATTGGGAATTGAATTTACTGCCATTATCATTCTATCCTTTATTGTAACATACCAACATAGTCCTGCGTGTGACTTTTATCGTCCATTTGAGGAAATCTGCTTACTCGTTTACGTCCCTTTCACAGCGAATGGAAGACAACACTAACATTTAAATCCTCTGAAGAAGATGTTGCCGCTAACAAGTTGCTTGGTTACTTCTGGGATTCCTCAGCCCACTGTTGATTATTTTGCTCGAGCAAAGTTAAGATTCTGTGTAGCAAGTTCAAGATACCCAACACTACACATATAGTTTGTTTTCTAATCTCCATTAAGTCCGAGGATACACCAAGAAGAAATGAGATAACAATTGTGCTATGCACAGAACGTTACTCTACGATATTACTAATATCAGTAAAACTATAAGAATTCACGTTGCGAAACGTAACACACGGAATAAGGAACTGACATGCTGGCCAACCATGACTCTGTACACAACACGTCATGGACAGGGGCGATGATAGGGAAGGCGTGAGGTGTTGTGTGCACCCTTGAGCACCTGGGTTTCCTGATTACGACTATAGTGCAAGAGAAAATTTCTGAATGCCATTACCGCAGCTTATAAGGACATAATGAAACTATTATGACTTCCCAAGGTCATTTTACAAGTGTGTGAAGTTGTCTAGTTTTTTGCTTCGGTGATAGTAATATGCTTTTAACATAAAAACTGATTTAGTAATCTTATGACGCAGTTAGGGCACCCATAACTTGATCGTGGCTATGTAGTTGAAGTCGATTAAGAGCTATCAGGTCGGTTCTGTACATGCAGTGAAGAGTAAGTAGTATAGCACAGTTTCTTTAATTACGTAGTTCACTCTTATGATGGTTATATCTTATCTCTGATGTAGTAGAAAGGTTTTTTCAAAATATTACATTCGATTTTTAGTCAAAAAGAAATTAAGTGACCTAGACATTGAGTGACATATCATAATATTCCTAGACTTGGATAACTGATCTCTTATGTAACGCAATTAATGTGCATTTTACAAGATAATATGCTAAAATGATTGTATGAAGTGATTATAATTTTCACTGTGTTTATGATGTTAATATAAACTGTTACGCCTTTATCAATGTGTAGCCCAAGATAAAATTAACCCTAGGAATCGAGGAAGACAATAAAGTTGAGAAATTAATGATAATTATGTAGCAAAATACGTTACAAGTATATAATGCCATCCTGAATGGAGTCTGAGTAGTTAACAGAGTTATCTCTGAATGTTCAGTTGTAGTTGTAAATATGTATGTTACATAGTATGAAAAAAAATTAGCTTAACGTCTTATTATATTGCATCACAGAGTGGTCGGATGTTCCATTTATGTATCATTAAGACTTTTTTGAGAATCCCCTTTAATACAAGAATAATTCTATAATATTTTCTGATCAATACCGCCGAAGTCCCTCATTGGAATTTGCATCAAACATAAATAACGACTATGTGAAAGACCTTTCATTATTATTTTAACCAATTCTTGCAATTGTACAGCTTTCTTGATGAATAAGCAACCAGATCTTAATATCGTATAATTGTGCTTTGCCTTGCGTGAAAGTAAATAGTAAAGTGCATTACTGCACTGCCATCTGGTGAATCAGCTGTGGTATAGGCATGCCGCACATCATTTATCTTATGTTTTGTGTTATTATATTATGTTATGGCATACCGACATCCAATGTAATCCATGATCCTTATACATCATCTGTGATATGACACGTTGCAAAGAGCAGATGGCGAAGATTGAACTAATAGTCAAGTTGAAGGTATGTAACTTTCCTAAATGTATGGACACGTTTCGTAAAGATATTCACCTGTCAATCTGTTTCTGTTCTTGTAGATCCGGAGACGGCAACAGCGTTAGCGAAAAAGATCATCTAAATAAATAATATCCTTCAGATCTTGGCTGTTTGGAGTTTCTCCCGGAGTTCCTTATAGTTCAGATCGCCCCCATTCCGCCAGTGCTAGACATGTATATATACTGTGTTCTCAGCTGTTTCATGTGTAATGGGGGATCACTTCCGTATTCTATTAATTAACTTCGTAAAGTCTCTCAATTGCTTCCGTTACTATTTCCTCTGAATTACGCCATGTCGGGTCTGCTTAGTTGGTTTGGAAGGAGTGGGAACTATTTCATAAGATTGCGTCAACCAATTTTTAACTACTTTTTTTAAACAGATACAATTTTCTTTTATATTGGTAGATTGGATGTTACGGTATTCAGTCTCGCTACAACGACCTACTGGTCACTAATTCATGCACCCGTCATAATGCTCCTTAGTTACTCAGGATTGGTGGTTACCAAGACATGAATTATGTTTTCACAACCATTTAAATTCGTGCACTAACTGCTCAAAATAATTTTCTGAGAAACCAAACGATCTCGGGTGACGCTTCATGCCCAATGCCGACTTTAAACATAAATTTTCGCCAACAAATCGAGGGTAGATTGACGTCAAAAGCAGCTATAAAAATTTCATGAGTGAGGTATCTATTTGAAACTAGACTGTAGACATTTTTGAACCATTCGGCAACTAAATATCTGAGATGTGATGGTAGGTAAAAGGAATCACTTATTAATTTATCCCGGTTGTAAAGTATAAGTTCTTGACATGTATTATGATGTACAATATTATTTATTTTGATACTACCATAATGGTATTTCAATTATAACATAATAGTCGATACGGCTGTTCATGATTTAAACTGTAATGTTATGATAATGTATCAATGCTTAAACTTATATGTTAACCACAGGTTCACTTGAAAATGTCTAGAAAGCGGGAATAGCCATAGTGAGACCAGAAGGAAATGAATTAACGGTGAAATGATAAAGTTTTTATGAATTTACACAATGTGGCAGATGTTTGCGACTGTCCTTGTTTCAAGCCATGGTTTAGGCACGTCGCTACAAACGAAATTTTAAGATTATTACGTTATGGCGGTCTTATTAGAGGATCTATGGGCAGGGTTTAATGGGTGCCTGGCTAAAGGCTAGCTGCAAACAACAAACCAGGCGTTATACAACATGTCATTTACCAGAAGCGAAGAACGATAAGTAAAAAAAAAAATGCGGCTGATTTCTGGCGGATAACTGAAATAGAAAAATAATTAAAAAGTAGGTTTATTTTAATACTATGACCGATTCGACGTATAATGCCCACCCTCAGATGGCTAACTTCACCAATCAAATTGTCTTCATCCTCAGAATCTCGTCCTCCTCGGCACTACACGAGAATATTTGAGTATTTTGGGTGAAGTTATAAGTTGCCTGAATAGCAAAAATGTGCTAGTGTAGCTCATTTGGTTATACAGGGTGAAGCGAAATTCGCGCACTCGGGCTTCACTGTGTGACTCCTCACATGCCGGGGATAAAATAAAAATGTCTCTCACAAACTTTCCTCTGGGCGAGTACATCCGGAAGAAAAAATTATGCTAAAAAGTGGCAACCTGGCAACGCTGCAACCACATGTATGGTAACCACCTCTGCCATCACATACTAGTCGTGCAGTACAGTGGGTGCAGTAGATAGAGTTAAGAAAAATGTGGGTGAAATCTTATGGGGCTTAACTAAGGTCATCAGTCCCTAAGCTTACACACTACTTGACCTAAATTATCCTAAGGACAAACACACACACCCACGCCCGAGGGAGGACTCGAACCTCCGCCGGGACCAGCCGGCATCTTAATCGTCAACAGTGATTGCAGCGGGTGCTCTAGAAAACATTTGTAATTATATACTACAATCGTAGAAATGGAAGGTTGATCAGCTTTGAAAGAAGCCACTTCCACGTCGTGGGAGTGATTTTATTTGCACCACTTCATCTACTAGATGCGAAACCTGTTTTCTTTGAACCGCCCTCTAATGGTCCCATAGATTAATACCTCGTTCGGTAGGGCCTTACTTTACCGATAGGTCTAGAAACGTTCTTTGCGAATAAATCTCAAACTCGGTTACTATTTGTGTGTTGTCACCATGGTCCCACTAATTATGCCATTAAAAATTGACAATGGCAATCGCATGCTGTTTAGTACGTATCTCAATCCGTTATTATTATTATTGTAATTATTATTAATATTATTATTACTTCAAGGTGTTGTGGAAACATCACGTCTATTACCATTAGGGAAACAGTGTAATTCGAAACCGAACATTTGACAATTAGCATTGTCGGTGTGAATCAAACAGAACAATATCTGTCAGAGGGGCAATGCGCGTTAGGTGGAACAGCGCACTAGAGTGACGGCGTGTTTTTACTATATGCGCTCTCCATCAGACAGGGACTAGTTATGAGCAGAGTAACGCGCCCCTGACAGACTGCAATGTACATGCACACACCTATCGAATTTTCTCATTGTAAACCCTTAAATCAGTGTGGTAGACCTATGACTTCCGCGAACGCCGAAAACGTCGACTTGCTTCTGCTGCTAGCTGCATCTGAAAACCGGGCTGGTGTTATAGCTCGTGAATCCTCTGCTACATATCCTCATCGACGCCATCCAGATAAAAATGTGTTGCGTCTTCTGCAGCTGCGCCTTCGGTAGTCAAGTGCTTTCCTTCCACCATCGCGTGACAGGGGTCGTTCACAGACTCGCTGTACTCCAGGTACAGAGGAAGCTAT
The DNA here is from genome assembly GCF_023864345.2 of Schistocerca serialis cubense. Classification (NCBI taxonomy): domain Eukaryota; kingdom Metazoa; phylum Arthropoda; class Insecta; order Orthoptera; family Acrididae; genus Schistocerca; species Schistocerca serialis. Next base: position 425,246,433 of record NC_064641.1, read on the forward strand.
TCTGGAAGCCATACACCAAGAACCTCAGCGAAGTACACGTAGCACAGCAAGGCAGCCGCGTTTCTCACAACGCACGGTCGTTAACGTGCTGCACGAGTTCAAATGGTTCAATGGTTCAAATGGCTTTGAGCACTATGGGACTTAACACCTGACGTCATCAGTCCCCTAGAACTTAGAACTACTTAAACCTAATTAACCTAAGGACATAACACACCTCCATGCCTGAAGCAGGAATCGAACCTGCTACCGAAGCGATCGTGCACGAGTATGGACTGCGCCCCTTTCAAGCGACAACACCTGTATCCTCGAGCTCTCCATGACCGGATGCAGTTCTGTGAATGGTTCCAACAACAGGAGGTCAACGATGACTTATTGGACACTGTAATATGGTCGCATGAAGCATAATTCACATGTGAGGAGTTCTTCAATATGCATAATTCCCACCATTGGTGTGAGGTTAACCCACATGTCATCCGCGACTATGGATATCAAGTTTGCTTGGGTATCAACGTCTGGGCTGGAATATTGGATGACAGGTGTTTAGCCCCTACATGTTGCCTGACCGGTTGACTGCATGAAGGTATCATGCATTCCTCCCAACCCATCTGCCTGATGCGCCGAAAGATATTCCACTACATGCTCGGCAGATGATATGGTTCCAACATGATGGTACACCTCCACACTCTGGAATTAATGTGCAACCGTATTTGGACAGATCATTTCCAGGGAAATGGCTCAGATGAGGAGGTCCAGTTGTATGACCACCGCATTCACTGACCTAAATCCCCTGGATCTCTTCTTGTGGGGACAAATTAAAGAGTATGTGTACTCTACTCCGCTGACGAATGTGGAAGAATTGGTAGCACGTGTTCATGCTGCTCTTACTACTGTGGACGCAGCTTTGGGTCGAAGGGTCCACAGCTGTATGATCTGGCGGGTTGACCAATGTTTGGACGTGCATGGAGGTCGCCTTGAGCATCTGTTGTTCTGAGGACAACGTATTCTGTTGTGAAGGTCATGCGGTCATTGATATGAACTTTATTATTGTTACTGGTTGCTAATGTGCGACATCTGAGCGCTCATATTACATGTAGAATAAATAACAAGTAGATGTTGTGTTATTGTACTGTTCTATCATCTTTAGAATCTCGAAATTGACATTCTTTTCGTAGTTATTCTGTCCTAGGACTGGTCACTTGTTTCAACTGTCAATTTCTTATTTGTCTAACCAGTTACTTGTTACGTTCAGCGTTACAAAATGTTGTAAATTTAGGATACGTATGACCTAACTGTACAACATGACTAATGTGTGGTGACAGAAGTAGTTACCATACATGTGGTTACATTGTTGCCAGACTGCCACTCTTTAATGCCCTTTTTCTGTCGGATGTACTCGCCAGACGAAATTTTGTGAAAGACATTTTTTTTTATCGCTGGCGTGTGAGGTGTCGCGCTGCGAAGCCCTAGTGGCGAATTTCGCTTAACCCTGTGTATGTTATAGTGCAAGTGGAAGATTAGGGAAGGTAAACCTTCCCTGGTGGACGTACACCATCACTAAAATGATAAGTGAGGGCTTATCATAAACAAAAAAAAAAAAAAGAAACACATCCAGTAGTTAAGGTGAACCATCACTGTACACGGCTACGGAAAGTGTACAGTAGCATATTATCCACTAGTGAAGGTGAACCATCGCTGCTCCCGGGCTATTAATTGTGCGTCCACCAATGCTACCATGCATAAGCATGAATGCAATTGTCGTCAGTTCGTTATGTTATACAACAGTGCAGTTGCGGTTTACAGTAGTGCAGCTGCGGATGACAGCAGTGCAGTTACGGTTCACATCACATGGTTGCGTCAGTGATGTTCTACGAGCATCATAAAGTGGAACTGGGATGTCTCAATTATTATTCTGTCTTCATGGACTGAGGAAAGTACAAGTCACTTATCAGCAAGGCTGAATCACTAAAATCTGGACGAAGGAGGGACGTAACGACTACAAGTTTTTGAAGAGATAAGTTCTGGAAGTGAATGGAGTAACCTAATTAATACAACCTGTAACTGAAGAAGATAAGATTAAATGCTATATTTATGATGAAGAACTGTACGATATTCTGCGTTATGCTTGTGTAATGACTGGCCACGGTGGATGCGACCGAATGATGAAATGCTTGAGGTTAGAGTTTTGTAATATAACATACAGAGATATCAAAATTTATCTTAGTTTCTGTGAGCCTTGCTTACAAAAGCAAAAACGTCAGAAAAAAGGAATATTAGTGAAGCCAATGTTGTTCAAAGAGCTAAATTCCAGATGATCTCATCGACTTCCAGTCGCAACCATATGAAGATTACAAATTCGTAATGGTTTATCAGGACCATATCACTGCATTCGTTGTTCTCAGGCCACCACTGAAGTCCAAAACAGCTGAAGAGGTATGCGATAACATTATAGACATTTTTACGTTGTTAGGCTCTCCCTCAGCATTTCAGTCTGACAATGATAGAGAATTCATTAACAAAATGATGAGCAGCTTCACTAAGCTATGGCCCAAGTTTAAGTTTGTCCACGGTAAACGTAGACACAGTCAAAACCAAGACAGCATAGAGCGAGCAAATCAAGACATAGAAAGTATGCTATAGTCAGCAAATCAAGACATGGAAAATATGCTATAGTCAGCATATTTTCTATGTCTTGATTTCCTCGCTCTTTGTTGTCTTGGTTCTGACTGTGTCTACGTTTACCATGAATTCTCTACCACTGTCAGACTGAAATACTGAGGGAGCGCAGGAGCACAACACTGTGAAGTGGAGGCATGCATTAAGATCTGTGCAGCTAATGAGGGATAGCGCTGCACATTTTGAAATTCTAAGATCTTCATACGAAGTGCCGTTTGGCTGCCTTCCTACACATGGTTCATCTTCAGTAAGTCTACCTCTTCCACCATTGATGAACGTTTACTCTGAGGATGACTTTGAAAATATAATTAATCAAGTGAGTGTTAATAGCGAGGAACTGAAACGTTGCAGGATAATGATCACAGAAAGTCTCCTTTTCATGAAGATAACATACCAACAGGAACAGTGGTTGAGAACAGAGAGAAAGAAAATGCTCCTGACAATAATGACTATTGCCTGACTGATCTAGACGAGTCAACTCGTACTATTAAAAAACACAGAACTGAAGCGTACAAGCGCTTAGAAGAACAAGCGCAAAGAATGCGTCAGCGTTCAGACCGGAAGCGTACAAGTGCTTAGAAGAACAAGCGAGAAGAATGAGGTAGTGTCCAGGCCACTGCATTCCAACAGTGGAAAAGAGCTTTGGTGTGAGAGTTTCACTCCCTGACTTCGACAGAGGAAGAGGAGATGCTAGGTCGACCTTGGGTGTCGTCCTCGAGACAACGGCCGATGCCTTCTAACGAATGGAGACGTGAGATGGTGTGCTGAGCCAACATACGCACTGTAATAAATTCTTTTTTTTAAATAATTATGGAAGGGACGATACGATATTCCACTGCTGCTACAACTACAACATTTTGTTTCTGGTCCCAGTTCAGTACTTGCCTTCTGAGAATAATCTCAGAGGAGGAAGCTCCGGCAGAGGAAACTGTTGCCCTGAGGACAGTTGCGACGTCTCAGTCGATGGGAAGCGGCCAGGGGTTCTTCAAATGCAACTGCCATGAAAATGTCAGACTCTGAGATGCTTTTGCGAAATCAAAAATGTATTGTGCAGCTCAAAGTGCCATGGTGTACGTCCTTGCTGCAATAAATGAATTTTACATAATATGACTATGCTTTCGAACTACAGGCGATAAATGCAGCTTTAGAAGCACGACTACTTTGTTATTACAGCCATGGTTCACATTCTTTACTTCTTGGCAGTGAAGGTATAAATTCACTAGTGATAGTGCTCTATCCCTAGTCAATGTGTATTGTTTGACAGTGCTGGAATCGGTAATCCTCTTACACAGAATGGGCCACTGAAGGTGCAAAGTCATCAGTGATGGTATACTTTCCCTGTAACTTCCACTTCTGCTATAACATATATAAAGTTATATGCACTTGCATATATTCCAGCGGACCACTTTAGGTCTTGCTCAAGTATATACACTTTTTCAAGACAATGCACGAAGTATTACAATACATACAGCACATATATTTTAAGTAAATCATTGGGGCACACAAACACAACATAACTTTCTTCACACCAGTTTCAGGTTCAGGCAAGAGCTTTACATTCTACTTTTTTTGTGAAGACCATACACTAAGCAAAGTTGTCTCTCATACTCTTGTACTAATATCTGTTCATATGTTAAGCAAAGAAAACCTATGGAAGGAGCAACACGCTAATAACAGAAAAGTTCTTCTACTATAAGAGAAATCATGTTAAAGATTACAGCATATTGGCGACTTGGGATGTGTACAGTGTGTCACAGATGAATACTAGGTGACAAGGAGGAAGACGCTAAAGAACCTTACAAAATAAAATGGATTACTTCGTATTCCTCCACTACTTTCTGAGAGGAAGTATGTGTAAGGTATAAAATAGGACATGTGTTGGGTGTCATAATTTGTTTGCGTATCACTTTCGAGAGAGAAGGCTCTCTCTGTAAATTCTAGGAAACGTTCCAGTTAACCTGAAGAGTGTAACATCTCAGGTAAGTGGGAAACGGTGCCTCTGGCGTTTTGCTGCGTTAAAGGTCATGCCTCTTCAGTGGTACGGCGCTTCAGTCAGACAACTTTACTTTACACGCTCCGACTCTTTGGCAATCGACCGTGACGGGCACTTCCGCCTCCGACCTCTTGCCCTGAGAAACAGATTTAGAAGGAAACTCTCTTCCGTTCGTCCGTAATTCCCTTGTGGACTCCGGAGGTGACTCCACTGAGTGTTTTCTTGGAGACAGTTTGAAGGACCTTCGCATTCGAACTGACTAAATTTGTTTCATATTGTTGTGGCACGACTCATGTGTTGTATTCTAATTTGTCTGAATGCGTTTTGTCACATTGATAACTGGTCGGCTTCCTAGTGGCTGTTTACCTTGCTGTCTATCCTCACGTTGATCAGTGAATTTTGTAAAAACTTGGTCTTTATTGAAACTGTGGGACTATAATTGAATAAATACTAACGTAGGTTGTTATCACCCAAAACGGTGAACGATGTACATGCCCTATAATGAACTTACAAAGATGTACAGAGAGTAAGTACCAGTGAGAAACCAAATAACTATGTGACATAACTATTTAGGTGTATGATGAAGATAATTTTGCGGTATTGCTTTAAGATAGAAATATTATGATCCGCTCATTTTTCTAAAGTCGTAGTTTCGTAGATATACTGAGAAGTCCAACTGTTCATTTATTGTAAACGTTACTACGTCATTTTCTGTACTGCTATATAAAGGCAAATTGTTGTTTAACGTTGTTACTAAAAGTCTAGAATAAGTGCTTGACAGATGTGCTTCAAACTTTGACACTGTAATCTAATAAATATTCCGAAGGACTTAGGCTTATATACACTTCTTGAAGGGGAAACGTTGTTGTCAAAAATCCCGAGAAGTTCACAACGGATTTACTTTAAATTCTTAAACGATGTTGTTGTAAACTTCCGTACACCCATACGCTACACATTTTAATACATATAGTATATAAGTACATATTTAAAAACTATACTACTCTACAAAGATAAAGCCATGTTTAAGGTTGTTACGACAAATCTCGAAACGTTAATCACCTATTTACTTCAGGAAAAATTCTTAGAAAAAATGTCAAAAATTATTGATCGACTTATTTAATATTTTTGCACGATACTATAATATACATTTAGAACGAGACAGGCAATATATTTTTCAAACAATTATGTATGTGTTAAAATCAACGGCGAGAGCGAAAACGGCGTGCTACGCTGCACTGTCGAAATCTGTAGTTTCTTATTGCGTCTTGCAGCTAGTCATAACTACGATTGCAGGGCATTTAAAACCTATTTACACAAGTTGTTTGTCCCAAAGATATTCCTTTTCTTTGTATATAAATTTAAAGTAAAATTTTATACACTGCCATGCGCTGCTTTGCTTGTATTTTTGGCTCATCGGCTTATGATTAAAATAGTTCTGAGGGACCTGAATCGTCCGAAACGTTGTAATCCTATCTGCTTGGAGATTACATCTCTGCGAAATACTGTCACTGAACCTACAATCCTCACAAATTCAGCGGTAGAAGAGATCCCTCGTACCCTCATACCAAAGATCATAATGGATCTAGCTATTTATTTGCAGCAGCTAGAGTTCCCAAGCATCAACGGTTACTGGATTTTTACGTATACTCGTAACTGATGTCCGCACCGTAAAATATTAGCCTTTTGTGACCAATTCAGTATTACATCATACCGTACATTCATGGTTTTCATCCCAGTCGTTATATTCAGTTCATTTCATTGCATTTAGTTCATGCACACATGAAAGAAGGTTTCCATCACCTCGGTTCCGAGAGTTCCGGAACGTATACAGAAAATTGTAATAGATATCAATATAAACATCATTTCCCGCCTTTTTATTGCTCATGAAAATCACACGTTGCACATTGTACCACCGTACAGCTAGACGTTCAGAGATGGTGGCCCACATAACTGTACATACCAGTACCTCTATTACCCAGTAGCACGCCCTCTTGCATTGAAGCATTCCTATATTTGTCGCGGCCTACTAACTACATGTTCATCAAGGCACTGTTGGTCCAGTTTGTCCCACTCCTCAACGACAATTCGGCTTAGATCCCTCAGAGTAATTGGTGGGTCACGTCGTCCATAAACAGCCCTTTTTAATGTATCAAATGCATGTTCGATATGGTTCATGTCTGGAAAACACGCTAGTCGAAGGAAGTCATTCGCAAGTTGTGCACGAAGTGGGCGCGAACTGTCGTCCATGAAGACGAATGCCTCGCCAATATGCTGTATACATGGTTGCACTATCTCTAGGAGGATGGCATTAAAGTATCGTACAGTCGTTACGGCGCCTACATGACCACCAGGGGCGTACGTCGGCCCCACATAATGCCACCTAAAACATCAGGGAACCTCCACCGTGCTGCACTCACTGGACAGTGTGTCTAAGGCGTTCAGCCTGACCAGGTTCCTCCAACACTCCTCCGCCGATTGTGTAGTTGACCGCATATGCGGCTGAAAGCATATCGGTAAAGAGAACCTGATGCCAATCCTGAGCGGTCCATTCGGCATGCTGTTGGGCACATCTGTACCACACTACATGGTGTCGTGGTTTCAAAGATGGACCTCTCTATGGACGTCGGGAGTGAAGTTGCGCATCATGCAGCCTATTGCGCACAGTTTGAGTCGTAACACGATGTCCTGTGGCTGCACGAAAACCATTATTCAACATGGTGGCGTTGCTGCCAGGGTTCCTAAGAGCCATAATCCGTAGGTAGCGGGCAAACCACTGCAGTAGTAGCCCTTGGGCGACCTGAGCGAGGCATGTAAGCGACAGTTCCAGTCTCTCTGCATCTCATCCAAGTCCGAACAACATTGCTTTGATTCACTGAGAGGCGTCTGGACACTTCCCTTGTTGAGAGCCCTTATAGCGTCCCCCGTGAAATAATAAGAATAGACTTAAAAACCGTATTTATAATGAAGAGACATTTAAAATTTGAATAATAAGTGGACAGTAGCCGCTCAGGCGAACATACATTTTTCTTCGTTTTATATTAATTTCTCTGTGTAAGTTTCGAGGGCGGGCAAAGAAATACAACAAAATGATCTAAAGAGACGACAAGATACGCTCTTCTATAAATTTTTTAGTCGTCTTCGCTTCTTCTCTTGTCTTGGTTGCGTGTAGATGGACATCCTGCGAGTGCTGGCAAATGTAAGCATATTTGTACTAATTAAGCAGATAATATATTGATTGAACATTATTGTTCACTTTTAGTTTGTAAGAGGTGATCCCTATTAAGTGTCCGCCTACCTTGAATTAACCTGCATTCGAGTAATTTACAGTGCAACAATCTCAGCGGCCGATGCAGCGAACAACGCCATTACGTGGCGATATTAACTTATAAAAATTTGCGGAAGCGAAAAAGTCGTCCGCTATTAACATAATATACATTTTTCTCCACAGCCGCCCGACGTTGTAGAAAACACGTAGCTTTAAGATTGTTATTTTCAATACAACAGCCGAGAGCCAGAACCAGGACTCCGACTACAAAGCAATGGTTAACGAAGGTAAGAAAAAATACTGTCTCACGTGTGTGGGCCGCAATTGTAATTAATAAGTAAAGATTTTTTTGGTGAACTGACTAGCCGAGGAAATTAATATGAAAAGTTTATTCCATTGTTCAACTTATGTGCTCATGTTTTAAGATTCAGCGAGTCTAACGTTCATTAACGTAACAAATAACGTCCACTGAAGATTAATATTGTTAAAAAAGGGAACTTCACAAAAGCATGTAATTGTAAATCAAAATTGAATGAAATACCATTTTGATTAAGGCCCACCACGTAAGTCGGTAACAATTACCATTACCAATCAACTTCTGTAGTAAATAATAAATTAAATTTCTACGGCCGACGGACGCGAGATTGGCGCCGCAACTTTGGGGCCCGATCAAAGAAAATGCGACATTTGTTAATATGATACTTACTATTGTAATGAATGTAATTATGTATGTGCCTAATTGTTGTAAAATATTAATGCCTATATGAATTCTTTTACGTGCACAACAACAAAACCACACCCTGAGGAGATCTGAAGAAGAAAAGGTGTAGAAAAGAAAAGGGATTACGTGAAACAGAAATAACAAAGGTAAAGCCAACTGTGCAAGCATCCTCTGTAGCTCTGTGCGGAGTATCGAACCCATATTCACATGAGATACCTTCGATGAAAAAATAGTAAGTAAAGTGCAAATTAAATTGTGTGTATTTGTGTGTTCATGTGTTTATTTTTGGAGGGGATAATTATTCGTATCTGTAGCAGTGTTGAAGATATGTCAGTGGCTCAAAGTGAATTTATCATTGGTAAGATAGGACAATCTAAAGCATCTGTACCAGACGAACAAAATCCTGTTAACATGAAAAAGTGAGGATCAGTTGCAAAGCGTGAACGAATCCCAAGCTACCGCCTCGGATAACACAATTTCCGGAGCGGGGGGCGAGGATCTGTGGACGGTGAATGACACTCCACAGCAAAATGGGAACAGAATAACAACAACTCCACTGCCTGGGCATGAGGGCCAATCGAGTGATATATTTCGCGGGGCACCAGTATGCTCACCGATTGCAGACCCATTTACAGAATTTCTGAGCAGGTGAGGAGAAAGAGGTAGGGACAGAGATCAAATATTTGCTCAGATGCTCTATGAGCAAGAGCAACAAAGAGAACAGAAAGAAAGGGATAACGAAAGAATGTCAGAACAGAGGGAAAAAGAAAGAGACGAAAAATTGGCTCAGATGCTACATGAGCAGGAGAAAAAACGCAAAAGCTCAATGAGCAAGAGCAGCGCAGTGAAGGGAAACTAGACAGTACCCAAAGCGAACTGGCCGAGATGCGAGGCGCTTGCAAAGAAATACCCGATCTTGTGCTAAGCTTAGGCGGCGAGATGCCAAAATTACAAATATCGCAGGCTAGGCTTGAAGACAATGTCCAGACTTTAACCAACCACGTGGATAATGTGGAGATAGATGCACGGAAAAGTATTGATACATATTTGGAAGTGCAAGCTCAAAAATTCGAAAAAGAATTTAATGAATGGCAAGAAGTAAAGGATCGCGAGATATCTGCAAGAATTGAAAGTGATGTAAAAACAGCCGTAGAACAGAATGCGGAAGGGAGTGTAAATATTGACGCTAGTGCTGCTGCACTACACGCTGAATTAACACAGATCAAATCCCGCGTGATAGCGGGAGTTACCGAATTGTCAACAGGAGGTCGCGCGGAGACTGTCTGTGTTGGAAAGCAATGTAAACAGTGACGGACAGATAATTAATCCAACTCCGCGTACTGATCACTATAATATCTCTGACGGTATGCAGGGTGCGAGTGCGCAACTGCAACCTAATGTGAATTACGGGCACGAACAAAATGCGATACCGTGCAGCGCACATCACGAAGTAATGAATGCTACAGAAGGTAGCAATCAGATGTGCAAAATAGAGGACAATGTGATAAAACACAGGACATTCCAACCCTTCGCCGGCCGCCGTGGTCTAGCGGTTCTAGGCGCTCAGTCCGGAACCGCGCGACTGCTACGGTCGCAGGTTCGAATCCTGCCTCGGGCATGGATGTATGTGATGTCATTAGGTTAGTTAGGTTTAAGTAGTTCTAAGTTCTAGGGGACTGATGACCACAGATGCTAAGTCCCATAGTGCTCAGAGCCATTTGAACAATTCCAACCCTTCAATAGCGAAAAACGAAATGTTCACCCTGTGGTGTTCATTAAGAGCTTCAGGAATGTGTTTCCCAGGACATGGACGGAAAGACAGGGAATACCGTTCGTGGTCTCCTTTATTCAAGGTGACGCTGCACTGCGGGCCACCGACGTGTTCGAAAAATGTCTAACGACGCAACAATTTGAAGGTGCATTCCTGAAAAAATTCTGATCCGATAGCATCCAAGAAAGACTACGCAAGGAGTTGTACAGTCCAGAAATATACAATCGTAAGGTGGGAACGTTACGCAAATATTTTGAAAATATATAAACAAAACCAGGTACTGGGACGAGCCAATGTCCGATCGTGACATAATCAGATTTATAAAAATGAAGTTGCCCGGTGATATTAAAAGATAATTCATCAATGTGCCGGAATATGATTTAGAACAATTCATCGAAGTAGTGGATTCTATTGACTTATTGATCGAAGACATGAAAACCGAAAACAAGTGGAACCGTGCAGGCTTTGATCAACAAAAATCCGATTACAGTGGCAGCCACAGTAACGATAGTAACTTAGTACCAAATGGTAACGGGAATAGGCAAGAGCACTGGCAACAGAATCGAGGCACAAACAATGGCAATGGTTATAACGGCAACGGTTATAATCGTCAAAATCGGAAGAGACATCATGATGGGCGCATGACTAGTGGATATAATAGTAACGGCAACCCGAAATGGCGGAACAACCGAAACCAGCGGCGTGGTTATAATGAACCGACACCACAGTGGCAACAAAACACAGCGCCACAATGGAACGCCAATCCAGGTCCATCACAGAACACGTCAGGAAATTACAACCGACCACTGCAAAACCAGAGCCATACCCAGTATCAAAATACACCATCGGGGAGCCACGGCGACTAACCCAACAGTAGCACCAACAACAACCAGAACCACAATGTGACATTAGTGGAAGTGACAGACAACTGTCAACCCACTAACGCTCACCCGTTAAACTAAAAACACCCACAAGACGCTCTCCATTGTTGGCTGCAGGAAGGTGTAGTGAGGGCACATTCACGGATGACAGCCATAAACTTTGTATGCTGAGATACAATGAGGGAATAAAAATAGAAAAAGAATTTGTAGACTTACCGCAGAAATGTAACCGAACCGACAAAAGTGTTGTGCAGGCTATATTGCAAGCAGATATGTACGGAGCACCAGTACAGATAATAGTTGATACCGGTGCGTCAACCAACGTCATGAGTGCTAATCTTTACAGTTACTTAAGTCAACATAATAGAATACCAGTATTGCCAGTGAAGAATTGTCGTGTAACAGGTGCAATAGGCCTACAACATCATATCATTAAGCACCAGGTGCAAGTCGAGTTTACGGTAGGAAATAAAGCAATGAAAAGCTCGTTCCTAGTAGTTAAGGGATTAAGTGTTGCTTGCATCCTGGGGATGGAATTTTTACGCCAGAGGGACGCAAAAATCGACCTCTTGTGAGGGGAAATAAGCCTAATGAATGAGGGGAGACGTGTAGTTTTGCCATTGTTGAGGACACGGGAAGTGCACGGTAAATATTGTCGGAGCTTTCAGTCTAGATTCGAAGGAATACGGATGATGAATTTATATTCTGCCTTAAGTACAAGACAAGCTTATTATAATGAGTTTATTACTGAAGACAGGGAGGAAAAAAGGAAACTCATTGCCATGAAAGTCATGGAGTCAGTGTGGTGTCACCGCCAGACACCACACTTGCTAGGTGGTAGCTTTTAAATCGGCCGCGGTCCATTAGTATACGTCGGACCCGCGTGTCGCCACTGTCAGTGATAGCAGACCGAGCGCCACAACACGGCAGGTCTACAGAGACGTCCTGGCACTCGCCCCAGTTGTACGGGGCTAGCGATGCAACACTGACGAAGCCTCGCTTATTTGCAGAGAAGATAGTTAGAATAGCCTTCAGCTAAGTTAATGGCTACGACCTAGCAAGGCGCCATTAACAGTTATATTCTTTATAAGTACCATCAAGAACGATGTATACAAATGATGGATTAAAGTTAAGTATTCCAGCAGCTACGTACTTTTCCTTATAGCATTCATTCCGTATCCTGTTTCAGACCTCACGCCAGCCTGCGTGAGTTTAACGCGTACATTTCGGCCTCCTCTCTCAATTAGTTTGCGTAGTGTTGGCTAACTGCCAACACTACAGTCAGAACATTTGACTCAAGCACAACAGAACGAATTGACTCAGCTACTTACAGATTATGAGAATGGGTTTTCGGAGAAACCTGGTGTTATCGAGTGCTGCTCCTATAACATCGAAGTAGTACCTCACGGTACTTTCTGTCACGCAAACTAAACCATCCCGTGGTCAAAGAAGGAGGCAGTCACGAAGGAAATAAGAAAAATGCTTGATTGGGCGATAACTGAACCATCTCTGTCTCTGTACAGTAGGCCGCTCGTGGCAGTAGCGAAATCGGACGGCAGTATATGTCACTTGCTTGATGCGCGCGATATTAACATAACAGTTGTACCTGTCAGAACGCGACCAAAAAACCTGGATGAACAGACACAGAAGTTTTATGGAGCTAAATATCTGACCTCTGTCGATATGCGTTCGTCGTATTGGCAAATCCCGCTAACTGAATCATCGAGAAAGTACACTGCATTTGTGTTTCCTGGCAGAAGTTACCAATTTAAAGTTTTACCATTTGGATTAAATGTTAGTGCAGGTGTCTTCATTGCAGCGCTCGATACAGTATTAGGGCCAGATTTGTTGGCGAGTAATGTTGTATGTTGATGACATATTAATAGCTACTCCCGATTGGGGAAGCCACATAGACAGGCTGAGAAGCGTACTAAAAAGATTTTCTGAGGTTGGCGTAACCGCAAACCTCGCAAAATCCAAATTTGGTAGGGAGAGAATAAAATTTCCTGGCCATGTAATATCACCTACAGGTATCGTGCCCGATCCGAAGAAAATGGCAGCAATCGAGAACTTCCTCCCTCCTAGAACCAAGAAACAGTTGAAGGCATTTATGGGTCTAGTGTCATTTTTCAGACGATTCATACCTGACCAGCTTTTAAATGATAATACCCTGTTAAACTTGCTGAGAAAGAATACAACCTGGATATGGAATTAAATGTGCCAGCAGTCATTTGAGCAAATACGACAAGCCCTTTTAAATGCTAATCTACTGTCACGTCCTGACACGTCAAAGGAACTTTGCCTTGCTACAGACGCTTCCACTGTCAAACTAGGCGCTTATTTATTCCAAATCGAGGATGAAGGTAGAAACAAGAACGTAAGAATAATCGGTTTCGCAAACCGAGTGTTGTCAAGTTGTGAACGATCACGTAGAGTCACAGAACTCGAAACACTAGCAGTAGTATGGGCCATGAAGAAGTTCAGATTTTTGCTGACATGCAAGTTAATGCACGACAGGTTGACTAGGTGGGTGCTTGTGCTGCAGGAATATCAATTTCAAATAATGTATATAAAAGGTTGTGACAACGTAGTACCTGATGCTTTGTCACGGTTGCCGCAAGGTCTGCCTCAGCTAACAAAAATACTAGAACAGGCAACAGAGTACAAAATTTTAGTCATGAAAGTCCGTACTTGTCGCAAAAGGTTCCTGCAGGCGTGCAACCAACTGCCTAGGTTACAGGACGAAGATCCCGCCTTGGGAAAAGTCAAACAAGAACTCCTAGCTTCGGGTGGAAATCAGATAGGTAGCCATTATTCTGTGCGAAATGGGGTATTATATTACCGGAAGGATGTTAACAAGGACTTGTGGTGTATTTGTGTACCGGAAGTGTGTACCAGTGATTTAATCTGGCACGTGCACCTTTCGTGCGGACACGTGGGCATTGAAAAATGTAGAGCACTTCTCGCAAGACAATATCATATTATAAATATGAAAAGAATAATTCAGAATGTTGTAAGGACATGTGTAGTTTGTCAAAGGACGAAACCTACAAATCTACCCACTGTAAGTGAATGGCACCCTGTTGTTTCTAACAAACCATTACGACTAGTTTCTGTTGACATTATAGGGCCACTGCCCGCTGGCAGAGGTGGTGTGTGAATGGTTGGCAACACTGCGCCGACGCGGACTTTTCGAGTATTTGCTGCACTAAATAATTATAAAAAGCGTTGTTATTAAGCTATTTTTAAACGTGTACAGGTGTTATAAATATAATATAAGTGTTGTTGAATTAGTGGAAGTGTTAGTGAAGTATAAAATAAGATTAAACGGGGTAAGAAGCGTATTTTTCTACTCGCGCCTGTAGCACGAATCCTAGGCCTAATTTCACGCGCGCGAACCGTAAGTAAGCAGTGAATTAAACTTATAGATAAACGTTTCCAGTTGGTATAAATATAATATAAGTGTTGTTACATTAGTGGAAGTGTTAGTGAAGTGTTAAAGAAGGTTAAACGGGGTAAGAAGTTTATTTTCCTTCTCGCGCCTATAGCACGGATTTTAGGCTTAATTTCACGCGCGCGTATCGTAAGTAAACATTGAGTTATATGTAATCACCAGTTTTTTTATTCAGTACTCTTTCAATTTATTTATATCTGCCTGAATAGTTTCTAGGGTCCTTTGTTTACGTTTTAGTCACTACTTAAATCAGCTTATGCGATTTCTGTTTTTACCATGTGTGAGAAGTGTGTGACATGCCGTAGGATCGTTAGTTCCGGGGTATGGTGTGATGGGTGCTGTGGTTTCTTTCATTGGGGAGAATATAGTGGCGTGGGAAATGGGGACATAAATGAGGCTCACCAGTGGTATTGTAGGATCTGCAGTAGAGATAGAAAAATACTGGGACAGGAAGGGAAAATAGCAGCTCTTCAAGCTGACCTAGACAAGGCAAGGGAGGATCTGAACAGGTTAAAGAGGGAGAAGGGTGAACAGAGGTGGGAAGTGCCAGCAGGTAAGGGGGAACAGGCAAAGAGAGCATCAGACAGCTTTGTCATAAATCTTGAAAATAGGTTTGACCTGTTGCCTCAGTCAGAATCGGATGAGCCTCATGTAGCTGAAGCTGTAGAAAGGGCACATCAAGCTCTCAAGGACTTGAAAAAGGTAGGGAAACTTTTAAAGAGAAAGAAAGTTCTGTTGTTAGGTAGTTCCCATGGTAGAGGTGTTGGGCGATTACTGCAGGAAAATCTAGGTCCAGAGTACCAGGTCACAAACTTTTTCAAGCCTAGCGCAGATCTGGGTCAGGTAACAGAGGATGTAGGTGCTTTATGCAAGGATTTCACAAAGGAGGATGCCGTGGTTATAGTGGGTGGTCCGGGAAATAGCATTGACAGAGACTCTGAATATTCCATAGAGAGTGACATGGTGAAGATAGCATCAGCAACGGAGCATACGGGTGTGGGATTTGTGTCTGTGTTGAGGCGCCATGATCGGCCTCATTTGAACTCTTCCGTAGGGAGGGTGAACTTGGAGTAGGAGTGGCTGCTTAGGACGGATATAGGGTCCCATATTAGTTTGATTCCTGTGGATGCTATCGATTGGTGGGACTACACTAGGCATGGCCTTCACCTCAGTAGGGAAGGGAAGGGAAAACTGTCTGGGTTGATAGCAGAAAACGTAAGGGGGGACACTGGCACAAGTAAAATACCAGTGGTCACAGGTGTCAGAGGGATGCCATTTTTAGGATAGGGAAGGGGGAACGAAAACGAGTTTTAAGAGAGATTGGCAGACACACTCAGTTTGAGAAAACAGATGAACAGGAGTCATATTTTATCATACAGCCTCCAATTAAACAGTGTTTAACAGAATGTAAACAGAAACTGCCAGTTCATCTTCGCCAAAGCAGTTACAATCCCATTAGTATGCAGTATCAGTTATCTTTATTACACCAGAACATTCCGGGACTTAGAAATAAAGTTGATGAACCACTCATTTGTATCAATGAACTGAATTCATCTAACCAAATTGACATAATCTGCCCCTCTGAACATCAAGTGACAACTGATATAGATATGTTAGACATTTCAGGATTTAAGCTAGCTTCCTACTTCTGCAGAGTGGATATGGATGGAGGAGGAGTTGTCACATTTATCAAAAACTGTCATAGATTCAAGAACATTGACATTAATAAATTCTGTTTAGAGCAGCATCTAGAAGCATGTGCAACAGAAGTTGAGTTCCATAACAGATCCTATATAATAATAACTATTTACCAAGCGCCTGCAGGAAATTATAATCTATTCTTAGGTCATCTAGAAGCTCTTTTGGGTTATGTAACAGGAAGAAACAAGGAAATTTTGATTGCTGGTGACTTTAATACAGATTTTCTAATGCAATCCTCCAGTAAACATTCACTGCAGTTAGTAATGTTGTCTTTCAATCTAACTCACACTGTAAACTTTCCAACTAGGATCACTAAATCCTCAAGGGCAGCCATTGATAACATTTTTATAGACAAATCAAAGGAACAAAATCATATCATAAAACCTGTTATAAATGGAATATCAGATCATGTCATGCAGCTCCTGGTTTTAGATGTAAATTCTAAGCAGATTATCTAGACCGCTAAATCTGAGTACAGGAGAGTAGTCAATCAACCAAAAATTGAGTGTTTTAGAAAACTGCTCAAAGATATGAACTGGAAAGATGTTTATAGTGCTCATGACATGAATGAAAAATATAACACATTCATGAACAATGTCAGTACCGTGTTTGAAAACTGTTTTCCTCTAAAAGTTACTCAAATTAAACAGAAGTCTATAATAAAACCATGGATTACACAAGGAATAAAGATTTCCTGTAAGACAAAAAGGAAAATGTAACTGTCGACCAAAAATAGCTCCAATGCTGATGATTTAGCTAAATACAAGGAATATTGTAAAACATTAAAAAAGTAATTCAGATGTCTAAACAAATGCACTACGAGAAGAAGATAGCAATGTCAGGGAACAAAATAAAAACAATATGGGATACAGTGGAAGATCTATTTAACAAGTAATGTATTGC
The DNA here is from genome assembly GCF_023864345.2 of Schistocerca serialis cubense. Lineage (NCBI taxonomy): Eukaryota > Metazoa > Arthropoda > Insecta > Orthoptera > Acrididae > Schistocerca > Schistocerca serialis. The sequence continues at coordinate 425,263,795 of NC_064641.1, forward strand.
GAATACATAGAAAGAAGGATCCTTTAGTGTGTGATTATATGATAGTGGAACAAACACTGGTAGCAGTTACTTCTGTAAAATATCTGGGAGTATGCGTGCGGAACGATTTGAAGTGGATTGATCATATAAAATTAATTCTTGGTAAGGCGGGTACCAGGTTGAGATTCATTGGGAGAGTGCTTAGAAAGTGTAGTCCATCAACAAGGGAGGTGGCTTACAAAACACTCGTTCGACCTATACTTGAGTATTGCTGATCAGTGTGGGATCCGTGCCAGATCAGTTTGACGGAGAAGATAGAGAAGATCCAAAGAAGAGCGGCGCGTTTCGTCACTGGGTTATTTGGTAAGCGTGATACCGTTACAGAGATGTTCAGCAAACTCAAGTGGCAGACTCTGCAAGAGAGGCGCTCTGCATCGCGGTGTAGATTGCTCGTCAGGTTTCGAGAGGGTGCGTTTCTGGATGAGGTATCGAATATATTGCTTCCCCCTACTTATACCTCCCGAGGAGATCACGAATGTAAAATTAGAGAGATTAGAGCGCACACGGAGGCTTTCAGACAGTCGTTCTTCCCACAAACCATACGCGACTGGAACAGGAAAGGAAGGTAATGACAGTGGCACGTAAAGTGCCCTCCGCCACACACCGTTGGGTGGCTTGCGGAGTATAAATGTAGATGTAGATGTAGCAGACTGGTAGAACCAGAAAGGAACAGGAGCAAATAGCACTAAGGGTAGATGACACATTAGTAACTAATGGGCATAGTGTGGCAAATCTATTTAACAAGTACTTTATATCCATTACTGATAGAATGGAACTTTCAGGATCAGTAAATAATGCCCTTGAATATCTGAAACTAGCCTTAACAAATAGCTTCAAGTACATGAATATATCACTCACTCCACCAAAAGAAATACCTGCCATAATAAAATCTTTAAAAACAAAGCATTCTGGTGGGTACGATGAAATATCAACAAAGTTAATTAAGGCATGTTCTTGTGAGTTTAGTACAATTCTAAGTTACTTGTGTAACCAATCAATTATAACTGGGACATTTCCTGACTGGCTAAAATATGCAGATGTTCAGCCTCTATTCAAGAAAGGGGATAAAGAGATACCATCAAACTACAGACTGATTTTACTTTTGCCAGCATTCTCAAAATTTTTAGAAAAAGTGATGTACAGGCAGCTGCTCGACCATCCGACCACAAATAACATATTATCAAGAACACAGTTTGTATTTCTGAAGGGTTCTGATATCGAGAAGGCTATTTACACCTACAGTGAAAATGTACTTAATTCATTAAATAACAAATTACAAGCAGCAGGTATTTTCTGTGATTTGTCAAAGGCATTTGATTGTGTGAACCACAACATCCTTTTAAGTAAATTAGAATTCTATGGTGTCACGGGCAGTGCAGCAAAATGGTTCAAGTCATACCCCACTAACAGGAAACTAAGGGTGTCAGTGCAAGGGACTAGTGAATTAAGTCATCAGTCATCATCAGAATGGGAAGAAATTACATGTGGTGTCCCACAAGGATCCATCTTAGGGCCATTGCTTTTTCTTGTGTACATTAATGATCTCTCATCAGTTACACCGCCAGAAGCAGAGTTCGTTTTGTTTGCAGATGACACAAGTATTGCAATAAATAGTATGTCAAGTGTAGTTTTAGAAAGATCTGCTAATGATATTTTCATGGATATTAATAAATGGTTTAAAGCCAACTCACTGACATTAAACTTCAAAAAGACTCACTATATGCAATTCAGAACCTGTAAGAGGTTTCCACCCAGCATATGCATAAAATACGAAGAAGAGCAGAAAGAAGAGGTTGACAGTCTTAAATTCCTGAGATTACAACTTGATAATAAAAAATCAGTTGGGAAGAGCACACTACAGAACTGCAGAAACGCCTTAACGAATCTGTATTTGCAATTCGAGTGTTAGCAGACATAGGCGATATAAAAATGAAAAAGCTTGCATACTTTGCCTACTTTCATTCCATAATGTCATATGGGATAATATTTTGGGGTAACTCTTCAAGTCAAACAAAAGTTTTCAGGGTCCAAAAGCGTGTAATACGTATTATTTGTGGAGTAAATTCACGGACGTCCTGTAGAAACCTCTTCAAAGAACTGGCTATACTAACCACTGCGTCTCAGTATATTTACTCATTAATGAAATTTGTCTTAAATAATATATCTCTTTTTCCAACAAACAGCTCAGTTCATACATACAATACCAGTAACAAAAATGATCTGCACAAGGACTTAAAAGCACTTACTTTAGTTCAAAAAGGGGTCCACTACTCAGGAACACACATCTTCAATAATTTGCCAGTAAACATAAAAAATCCAGTCACAAATAAAGATCAGTTTAATAGGAGCCTGAAAGACTTACTAGTGGCCAACTCCTTCTACTCCATTGACGAATTTTTTAATAGAAACAGATGATGTATTGTATATATTCATACTATTAGTATTGTTATTTCAGCTTTAAGAACATTTACATGTTCCACATCCACGAGGATCTCCTCAGCACGGATCCATGGAACGAAAAACTAATCTAATCTAATCTAATCTTATCATATATTTGCTGTATATGATGCCTTTTCCAAATTTCCAAAATTGTATCCAGTAAAAACTTCAACGGCCACACCCCTCATTCAGAAATTACGAACAGATTATTTTGTTAATGTTGGCAAACCACTGATCATATTATCCGATAATGCCAGCTATTTTATTGGTCTCAAATGGAAAACGTTTCTACAAGAGCAAGGTATTAAACTCATTTCACCCTGAGAGCAGTCTTGTAGAGCGTACCTTTACAGAATTGAACAGTTTCATGAGAACTTACATTCCGAATCGCCACACCAAGTGGGCAGAATACGTTTCGGATTTTGAGGGACTCCACAACAGATCGCCACATTCAGCCACCGGTTATACTCCCCTAGAAGTCATGTTTGGAAAGAATGAAACCGACAACTGGCTGTCTCCATTACCGACTGTACCGCGACAAGTTGTACCTCACGAACAAACTATAGCTGAGAGTCAAAACAGTTTAACGAGGTGCGCGGAGCGCCGAAAGTAGAAGCATGATAAGAAGATAAAGAAGGCAACACTGTAAAACCAGGTGACTTGGTGCTAATAAGGACTCATCCCAAGTCATCTCTGTTAGCGAAAAGAATAAGAAATGGCAGCCGGTGTATGCCAAGCCCTACATTATCATAGACATACCACATGGATGTAGCTATTTTTTGGGTGACGTAGAATCTGAAAAATATCAAAGGAATCTATGCATACAAAGACTAAAAGAAGTTCGCTCAGTAGAGCAACTTTTACATATGTGAGTAGTAGGATAAGTTTATAGTGTATTTTTTTATATGTAAATGTTCAAATTTTAGGGTAACAAGTAAAGACAATGAGGCACACAGGATTAGTGCGATTCAGTTTTGTAGGTGTTACGGAATAACAGTAACTTCAAAGCAATTGCATTTTGAAAATAATGAACGTAGGTTTAAGAATATTTTACAAATTTCATTTAAAAAAAATGCTTTACAATACTATTCAAAGAAATTCAACAGCATATAATGATGAAAGAATTTTTCATTCGTGTGTCATGAATATTTTTGAACTGTAGTACTAATGAAACTATGAAATTCAATACTATAGTGCATATGTTATTCCATGTATTTATGTCTATACCGATCCCGAAATATGATCAATCATAATTTACTATACAACATGAGTGCAGTGTGTACATCACCCAAGGTACGTCATGTGTTGTGGGCAAGATACAAAGCAAATCAGTAAACGCGACTAACGCGAAGCACTGTTAAAATATAATGCCATCTGCAAAGGCAAAGATTTGCACAAATTTATCGTGTAACAAAAGTTACAAATCTAACACTAATCTGGGAACTTGCACGCTAGGCCTAGATCACAAAACGTGTAAATTAATGGGAGAGGCCAAGTTTTGTAACGTCGAACCTGGCTGTGCAGGGCAAGTATGCAATTAGTAGGCAGACATGACATGGGGACTTACCTCAGATGAGACGAAAATACAATTGTATAGTCAAAATTCTGAAGGCTATTACGACTCTGTAAGTGGAAAATGGAACGAGGTAATTAGTGCGAGAGACTGGTAAAATCCAGTACGAGCCAAAATCCAGCTCAGACTGAATGAAATACATTATTGTTTGTCAACTATTCGAAATAGTTACTTTAAGCAGTGTGAAAACTGTGAAGGTGAAACTATGAGAGGGAATTGCTAGTATTGAACGTTCAACAGCGGTGAAGACGCCAAACGCCAATATTACGCACGAAAAACTGTGAATTTGCTTATAAATGTGAAATGTTAACGTGAAGTGAACCCACAGTCAATATTTTTGGGACAGACTGTAATTTCAGAGAGTAAAATAATGCGAGATTGGAATGCGATGCGAGGGCTGTTGCAAAACAGCGACCGCAGAAACGGCGAATGTTTGTGCTAAGCTCGTATTGGGACACTCACCAGTGCATGCAAGTGCTGCGAAAACGTATATAATTTTATCAAAACAGAAACTGACGTGTAGTGGAAACAGTATCGCATCAAAACTGCATTCACGGGAACTTAACAACAACTGCCGCACTAATAAATGCTTCTTTCCCACTAGCGTAACCATCTGCAGCGGGAGGGAAATATTACGTTGTTTGCGTGTATGTTTCATGTACTACGTCGGAGATCCGTAGCAGAGCTGACTCCTGACAACAAAGGCGGGGGGCGGATATCATCCCACTCCGCCACGCCCGGCTGAAACAGAAACTCATCGCCAACGGTGCAGCCGATCAGCTGATTCTGACGTTCCGCGACGGCGAGTGACACGCTGGCGTCGAGCGGGCGTTGACCTCTCCGCAGCTGCCGCGAACGCCAAACACACCAACCGGCGCCATCGCGAGCTAAACGTCGCGGCGTAGATCAACAACGCCACCGCAATCAATAACGACGATATATTAATTCTTATAATAACCTCATTTGTTTGCATAGTGCAACGAAAAATTGTTCGTAACGTACGTATGCACATCCTGTACTCCAATGACATCCCAAAAGAAATTAAGTGAAAGTACCTAAAGCGGTTAGTCTGTCGCTCCGCCGAGGTTTTCCCGAGGGTTTCCCTACGGCCACGCCAAATGAGGAGCGAACAGTTGACACCCCTGGGACTTCAAGAATTACACACTAACTCGTAATTGTATATCTTTGAACACTGCATGAGCTGCAACCTCAAAAAGAAGCAGCCAAAATGAATGTACCAATGTAATATGTCGTAATATAACTGCCAAACTAATTGTATTCTATGTCCTTTTCTTTTGTGCATGAATATATTCATAACCAAATGTATATTATATTGATATGTAAATATCTTCATCTGTATTACTTTGTGTGCAACAACATTATTAAGTAAACGACTAAAACATACGATGGGACATATGTAGACTGCAAAAGAAAAAACTACGTGTGTGAGAACACTGTGCACATGAAATAGGAAATATTTATGTCAAAAAGCACGAACATTTCTTATGACATAAACATTTCGGGTGGCAATACAGCGTCCCCAGTGAAATAATAAGAAAAGATTTGAAAAACAGTATTTATAAAGAAGAGACCTTTAAATTTTGAATAATAAGTGAATTCTAGCCGCTCAGGCGAACATACATTTCTCTGCGTATTATAATAATTTCTCTGTGTAAGTTTCGAGGGCGGGCAAAGAAATATAACAAAATGATCTAAAGAGACGACAAGATACGCTCTTCTGTAAATTTTTTAGTCGTCTTCGCTTCTTCTCTTGTCTTGGTTGCGTGTAGACAGACACCTTGCGACTGCTGGCAAATGTAAGCATATTTGTACTCATTAAGCAGATAATATATTGATTTAATATTATTGTTCACTTTTAATATGTAAGAGGTGAACCAGATTTCATGTCCGCCTACCTTGAATTAACCTGCATTCGAGTAATTTACAGTGCAACAATCTCAGCGGACGATTCAGCCAACAACGCCATTACGTGGCGATATTGACTTTTAAAAATTTGCAGAAGCGAATAAGTCGTCCGCTATTAACGTAATATAAATTTTTCTCCACAGCCGCCCGACGTTGCAGAAAATACGTAGCTTTAAGATTGATATTTTCAGTACAACAGCCGAGGGCGAGCCAGGACTCCGACTACAATGCAATGGTTAACGGAGGTAAAAGAAAATACTGTCTCGCGTGTGTGGGCCGCAATTGTAATTAATAAGTAAAACTTTTTTTGCTTTGAAGTGAATTGATTAGGCGAGGAATTAATATGAAAAGTTTATTTCATTGTTCAACTTATATGCTCATGTTTTAAGATTCAGCGAGTCTAACGTTCATTAATGTAACAAATAACATCCACTGAAGATTAATATTGTTAAAAAGGATAACTTCACAAAAGCATGTAATTGTAAATCAAAATTGAATGAAATATCATTTTGATTAAGGCCCACCACGTAAGTCGGCAATAATCCCCATTACCAATCAATTTCTGTAGTAATTAATAAATTACGACGACGACGGACGCGAGACCCTTCCTGGCAAAAAGCAATAATGCGGATGCGATCGAACCGTGGTATCAACCGTCTAGGCATGGTTGAACTACAGACAACATGCCCCGTGTACCTCTTTCCTGGTGAAATGACTGGAACAGATCGACTGTCGGACCCCCTCCGTCTTATACGCGCTGCTCATGCATGGTTGTTTACATCTTTGGGCGGGTTTAGTGACACCCCTAAACAGTCAAAGGGACTGTGTCTGTGATACAATATCCACAGTCACCGTCTGTCTTCAGGAGTTCTGGGAACCGGGGTGATGAAAAACATTTTTTTATGTATGTGTGTATTTTATACGTATATCAATGAATGAAGATAATCTTACAAAAACACAGTGAAAATTTCTGTGTCGGCAAAAGTATTTAGCTATTCACATTTATCTGCCCGACAGAGTGTTCTTCAAAAAAATGGTTCAAATGGCTCTGAGCACTATGGGACTTAACATCTGAGGTCATCAATCCCCTAGAACTTAGAACTAGTTAAACCTAACTAACCTAATAACATCACAAACAATCATGCCCGAGGCAGGATTCGAACCTGCGACCGTAGCGGTCGCGCGGTTCCAGACTGAAGCGCCTAGAGCCACTCGGCCACACCGGCCGGCAGAGGGTTCTTCAGACCACCTTCAGACCGTTAGCAAACCGTTCCAATCTCGCACAGCGCTAGGGGAAAATGAACACCTAAATCTTCCTGTATGAGCTCTTATTTTACTACGACGATTATTTATCCCTAAGTAGGATGGGGAAAACAAAATATTTTCACGTTCAGAAGAGAACGTTGATGTTTGAGCTTTCGTGAAAAGATCTCGCAGGAACAAGATATGTGATTGTCACCGCAACTTGCTATCATATCCATGACACTTTCACCCCTATTACCTATACCCCTATTACCTATAATACAAAAGGAGCAGCCCTTCTAAGGCTTTTTCATTGTCCTCTGTCAATGCTATCTGGTAAGAACCCCACACTGCACACCAACAGTCTAGCGGAGAATGGGCAAGCGTAGTGCAGGTGCTCTCTTACGATAAGATCAACTTTTATGATGGTATAGAAATACGGATGTCAGCAACATGAGGGCCTTGACATAATTATGTGATGAATACTGAAAATATTTGCCTGACTGGGACTCAAACCCTTATTTTCCGCTTTACGTTACTGTTCGCCTTAATAGTTCCATTTTCTTCCTCTGCCTTTCGTGGCAAGTGTTGTAACATTTCTTCAAGTGCTCTACCGACTGTTTCTGTTTTATTCCTTTTTCTGTTTCGTCTTAACCTGTATTGTTTGTCAATATGAGAGAGAACAAGTTACTCTCTCACCTATTTTTCGTATACGAAAAATTAATCAAGAGATTTGGTACAACCTACACACCTTCAGCGTTACTCTAGAAGGTTAATGGCCTGAGCAGACATTGATGGAGCCTGGTAAGACGCTAAAAGCATATCGTATTTTTATGGTGCTTAGTTCGTAGAAACAGCATTTTGGAAGCTGAAAGCAATTGGCGGTAAGCCCATCACTCAGTAAATTTGCCGGACTGGTCCACCGCCGTACAGGGCAGACAGAACACCCCATAGTCACGGCAGGGCTCCAGAAGGCAATGCCGCTATACCTGCATTGGCACCAGCCAAAGGCTGGGCTGGGGGTGACTGACTGCAGGGACAAATCTAGACAGTGGGGTCGTGATCTGGACACTGTCTGCAACGCCATGTCTAGTAAAAATTCACAAGTTTTTGTAATCTGTAGCAGCAGATAGGCCTGTGACCCACTTCCATCAACCGCCTCCGTCATACAAGAAACTCTGGCATCTAAGAAACGTTTAGAGATAGAATCTTTATGACACCTCATAGCTAGGACTACTATGCTTCAAGGCACAGGTGATTACGCAGATCTTTAAGATTGCATCTGTTCACTTGCTCCTGCGGCATGTGACGCGGCTTTGGAGAAAAACATGTTACCTCCTTGCACAAACTTATAAAGGCCAGTAACTGGCGGTTTCATTTTTTTTTTCAGAGACGCAGGTTTTTCCACTCTTGCGCTGGTTCGATATGAGTATGTGCTTTCGTGTAGGAGGGGTGAATAGCGCCTCTAAAGCCCTGTGGTTGACTCAAGATGGGGTGAAGGCGGTGTCGTTCGTGCACTCAGGTTCTGAACTTCGGTCTGTAAGCATCTTTTGGTCGAAGTTCTGGCATGTGTGGTTGGTGCCTGGGATCTGTCCTGAGACTGACTTCACTTGCAAGTAATTAGACCGGAGAGCCGCTGGTGAAGTTCTTACTGTACTGATAGTGTGACTTCAAACGTCCCAGACTATTCATTTGCTGAGGGCACACTTATTCCGTTTTGGTTTACCAGTATTGACATTTGGTATCCTTGTGCACTCTGTCGTATAAGTGAGCCAAACTGATCTTTGGTACAACCACGAGGGGTGAGTCACACACTGAAACCTATCGTGATTTCAGGGCTCTATTAGAGAATAAATTGCGATCCGTCTGCCTGATCGCTGGACCGTGAGATTTTGTATTTCTTTCGTAGCCGCGATCGATTCACAGGAGCTGCCTTACACCTCGTCACTTCCGCACACATCTCGCCAGCTGCAAGTCACATCGCCGCATGGAACAAACAGTATAAAGTACTGCTGCTCCGGCCTTTTCAGGGCATAAAGATCTCAATCGCCACTTGCTCTCAGCTGCACCATTATCAACTTCTGTAGATTTGAACATTCAAAGTCTGCTCAGCGTCAGATCAATTCAGATTGGGTTATCCAGAATTTTAGGGTGAGAGTACATGACTCACTTCTGTCACTCAGGATCCTTGTCCATTGTGGTCTTAAACCACCTGTTAGTTTTTTACGATATTCCATCACAATTGTATATTAAATTATGTCTGTCTTGGTTTTTCGAAAAATAAATGTTGTCAGTAACCTAGACTTGGCATATATTTTCAACCATTTCTTATATGGCACCCAAACAGATTAACTCTCATTGTGGCGTCACCTGCCAGGATCTGAGACTGATGGCTTCTTCTGTGCCCATCAGATACCGGTGATTAGCGTAGTCACGCAGTTTGATGTCCCTTGCACAGAATTTTACATTGATGGCACCTTCCGTAACTGTCAGTTCGTAGATAGTGTTGCATGGTGAAGTTTCTGTTCCCCGTGTCTAATATGGTGCACTGGGTAGAAGAGATTCGCGTTGCTGGCGCATATAAATAGTAATAAAATTCAATTATTGTATGCTGTGTTTTCATGTTTTGGTTGTAACTTCTGTGTCATTTGATTGTTTGTTTCTGATGGCATACGGCGTTGTGCTGATTAGTTAGCAAAGACGGAGGTTTTTGTTTGCTAGCATAGACGAGCGTACTGTTTTTTGAATTCGTTGTCAGGAACAGAGTACTAGTAGATCACAGGAGCGTAATTTAGAGTAGAATTTCTGTGGTATAGGAATGTGTAGTGTTTAATTTCGATCGTGTCAGAATCAGAGTGTATGTTTACAAGAAGCTAGGCACGTTTGCTACAGAGAAGCGGAAGTAATGGTGTTTTCTTAACCATGGATATACGTCAGATAATGCCAACGCACATATTACATGGAATTCTCAGGTAAATGCAGTTGAAGACCGGGCAGAAATGTCGAACGTAGAACCTTGCAGATTATGACGACATGTTTGTCAGGTGACGAAAGTGAACGGGAGACCGCAGCAGAACGAAATGTAGGCGCTGCTGCTACGAGGCGCGCTATCAGTGAAACTGGCAGATTAGAATAACGAACGGAACATCACAGAATGCTGGAATTTTGTTCATCTAGTCCTGGCGGATTTAGCGGTGGATCTCAGTTTTAGGCTCTCATGCAATTCACGCAAGAGGCAGAGAAAATGAGACGGGAGGAAGAGGAGGAAAGACACAAATTAATCATATGAACGGTCACAGACAGAATAGATGGACTCAAGAAAGAGATCGCAGGAATCCAAGAAGAGCAAAGAAATGTCAAGAAAACGACAGCAGGAACGCGTGAGTGCGCCAGCCAGGCGAAGCGCGATTGGTAGCGCAAGTAGCACGAAAGGACGAATCAGTGACCAAAGAACAAGTGACACTGGCAAGAACACAGGTGTGTAAGACCAAAAAGGCACTTGCTACTCTACAAAAGAAAGGCAAAAAAATAGCGCAAGAAACGCAGAAAAAAATGAGTGGGGCAAAGAAGCGAGTTGAACGGAGAGAATCAAAGAGGACGATATCTCTCGAAATGAAGATCAGCAGACCCGACTCACTGCGCAGCAAAACTAGTTGGCTAAGGACGTTCGGTAAGCACATGTATGGCTCGCGTAATCGCAAACACAATCTCGTCCGGTAGAGCGCCATCGAGAGCATCACAGAGGCGAAGAAAATGGTTTGCGACTTTCCGAATAGCCATATGAGGACACAACCCCTACACATGGGCGAATGCAGCAGGAATTTGCTCGTGCCGTGGCAGAATGCGTAATATGATATGCTCCATCGATTACACGCAGCATGTCTGAGATCGAGATGGAAAACAATTGTACCCGTCTACGGAGGTCCAAGACTTTATTACGGGAATCTGACAACATGGGGGGATACTGTAACAGTGCATGATGATGTGGCGTTCGCTGTGTTATTCAGTTGTTTGGTATTTAACTAATTTGTAAATTAAAATGATAATCGTATTTCATTACAGTGAGTAATTACTAAATAATTTTTTCTCCCGGCTAAAGATTTGGTCAAGTTGCTAAAGAACTCCAAGTTAACGTTGTGTTAAAGTGTTGTCTGTAAGTTGTGTAAGTGTCACTAAATCACAGTTCATTCAACAGACTCGATACAACTATTGATTATGATGGAAACAGTTATCTTCATCAAAATGATCATTAAAACCACCGAATATCAGCCACGCACAACACTGACGTATGTTAGCTGAAACAATATTCTTCGCAACTCGTCCGTAATTAATTTCGGCTCCATACATCAGCAAGAAAAGTTTGTTATATGGATCGTGCTATGAGCACTGTTTTTAAAGAACCAATCTGATTCGAATTATTTTCATTAATATGAGTTCGGGACCACCGGTACACATTTATTTTTAAAGATTTTTAATACCGTCAGCATTTATGTCTGCAGGGTTGCGTAATTTGAATTTGCCGCTGAGCTAATTGTTAAGATGGCGGCAGACAATTGATAGAGACTTTCAATTGGTAGAGCAAATTTCCTTTTAACAGGATAAGTATTTGATATGCTTATTAAACTTTACTTTCATATTGTGCACTATTTAGACTAATTTTCCTCAAGCAAACCTTTGATACTTTCGTAAGAATCACAGATAAAAACGCGATACAAATCGCTATCATCAATGGCTGCGCTCCTTGCATCGGAAAGAATTAATTAACACAAATAATGCTTATTGAGACTGGAATTAAAGTTACAAATAATTATTCAATCATATAATAATAATGAACTCTATTCTGAAGTAATAATTAACAAATAATTACAATTTCTTAACAGACCTCAGTTTGATATGAGTCTTGCGTCGGCAACCTACAAAAGCCAACCAACAAAAGGTAAAAACAAAGGAAGACATGTAATGTCTCTTGCAGCGGTCTCTCCGTGATATTTTCAGAAATTTTATAAATTATATAACTCAGTACATATCTCGAAATATCTCTTCTTATCTTACCGATTATCAATGCAAAGTAGTTTCAAGTCCAATTATTCCTTGGAGCGTCCATTTACTCCATGGAATAGGTTCTCTGCTATCTATGTTTTCTCTCATAAAAAGAATAAGGGACTTCTTGCCGATTAGTCGTGAAAGAAGGATGTATTTGTATGTATTGTTGAGCTAGTCGCCGTCTTGATGAGATTCTGTATGAGAAGGAATTTAATACATGAACTAAACTAAAGTAAGTGGGTTCGCGTATTATTTAACGGATTATTATTATTGACAGTGTGTGCTTACTACGCTGTGTCGCACGGGATCAGTGGGGAACGTCTGATTTACACTGGACGAACCTGCCGTTTTGTATGCTGAAGATATCCAGTTACTTCAAATAAATAGGCTAACACGGTCTTACCAGCAGATCTCCGGTCTTCCCCATGTGATCACCGAAAGTTAATAATTATTACAAATGTTTCCTGGAGATCGACTGACAATTTTCGTCGCACCGAGATTTCGAAATTACTTCACTGCCTTATGGAATTTAAGTTAAGCTTAATTTAATCAGTATAGAACAGTATTGAACTGTGTGAATGTGATAAGCCTGCTTTGACAATGAAAATTCCCTTAATATACGCATGTTTTTACTATCCTGGTCAGTGAAGCTAAATCAGGCAGGTGTGAGAGATGTTTTTAAATTTTAGATCCCGTACAAAATATATTAAATTTGGCTTCACTGTGACAGGACTCGGTTTTTAGCATTACTTAAATATTGTGTGAATTTTATGTTGCATGTGCACGAGACAAAAGAAGACGAGGCCTGTTCCAGAAATCACAATTTCGCCACAACCTACGAGAACGTTGTTCAGGCCAGACAATATAAATTAAATTTTTGTAGATAGAAATTTATAATAACTATTTAAATGTCTATCGGTTTGAATCAGATTGATTGGGTTGAGCTTTAGATACGAAGTGTTTATTAGAAGTGAGTATTATGCGAAGTTTAGGTCAGTGAGATTATTAACTCAGATGCGAGTGACTTTATATGTTTGTTGTTCTGTGTATTAGTGGTTCTTACTAGGGCGGCTTATAAAATGGCAATGCAACAGCAGAGCGAATCACAACAGCCCTCAGCTGTTTCTGAGGTTAGTGAAGCATTAGACGCCAGCTTAACTGAAGTAGTGCCTAGCGGCAGCATTAGTCAGGCCCCACAACAAAGCTTAAGTGTTTCGATGTCATCTGAGCAGGACGAAATAAACCCATTGACTGTTATCATGCAGCAGTTAACACTGTTAGCCAAAAATGTAACAGACTTAACTAAAGCGCAAATAGAGACTAAAAGGGAATTAACTACAGCGCAAATAGAGGCTAAAAGGGAAATAAATGAACAATTAGCAGCCATTAAAGTGGAATTAAATAATAAATTAGTAGAGAGTTTCCAGAAACTTGATGATAAATTAAATAAAACTGCGGAAGAATTGAAAATTCTGAATGAAAAGACAGAATTAAAATTAGCTGCTCAAATTGAGCAAATCACTCAGCAGTGTAATGAAAATGGGAAGAAGTTACGCCTAGAGCTAACTGAGTATGTTGCTACTAAGCTTGATACTATTAAAGAGCAGGTCGAGTCAATCCCACAGATAGTTCAAGCACAAGAACAGATGCAATGTTCTATCGCGGTAATTCCGGTATTAGTTGAAGTTCAAGATGAGTTAAAGCAACAAGTAAACGAGATGTCAGCAGATATGCAGGATTTGAGACAATCACAAGACAAGATCCTTAAGGACATCCAAAATTTGAATAAATCCATAAATAACATAAAGGAGAGACAAGACGAGGTTGATCATAAGGTAAACATTCTCGCTGGAAAATTCTCGCAGTTAAGTTTAGAAAGGAAAAGCATTTCTTCAGACAATATTGAACATACGGTCAGAGCAGCTAAACAGTCTATGATCGAGAGTTCTGAAGAAAATTTATTTAATAAAGGTTTACGAGAAGCCAAACAACTAGATCTATTCGAGAGCTCTGAAGAAAATTTATTTAATAAAAGTTTTCGAGAAGCCAAAGAACAACTAGATCTATCAACGAAGCTACATTATTTACCCGATGAAGTACAGACAGGGATGATCGAGAGTTCTGAAGAAAATTTATTTAATAAAGGTTTTCGAGAAGCCAAACAACTAGATCTATTCGAGAGCTCTGAAGAAAATTTATTTAATAAAAGTTTTCGAGAAGCCAAAGAACAACTAGATCTATCAACGAAGCTACATTATTTACCCGATGAAGTACAGACAGGGACATTAATGCACACGTTCGCCTTGGCAATCAACATCAAGCACAACACTATGAGAGCAGTCATAATGCCCGTAATTGTAAAAGCAATGCTGAGGAGAAAATGCTGAAACAACGTCAATTCCAGATCCACAACCAAGACAAGAAAAATGTTCATCCCGTAGTGTTTATAAGAAGTTTTAGGGGAGTATTGCCAAAACTTTGGAGTGAGTGGCAAAAGGTTAGTTTCGTGACCGGTTATATTCAGGGGTCAAGAGCTATATGTGCATCAGATATGATGTCAACTTGGGACACATATGAAGATTTTGAACGAGCATTTTTATCCAAATACTGGTCCGAAGGAGTACAAGAACGTTTAAGGCAGGAGGTATTATACCCGGAACCTTTTTCTTTTTCACGTGGGTCTTTAAAGAAATACTTTGAGAAATATATAAACAAATCGCGGTATTGGGATAAGCCTATGCCTCTACAAGACGTGATTGACATATTAATATCTCGACTTCCGGCCAGCATCAGAAATAGAATGCTATATATTAATGAGCATGACCTTGACTCATTCATGACTACGCTTGCCACTATAGATATGATCGAGAAAGATGAACATCGGCCAAGGCAACCGGTTATGCAGAGGAGAGCGATTGAGGCGCCAGATGCAAACCGGAATTGAAACGGATTTCATAATTATTATACTAGGAATAGTCAGAGATTCAACGGAAACAATTGCAACGGAAATGGAAATTTCAATAACAGTGCTGCGAGGGGCAGATTCAGAGACAATCGAACAGGTCGCATATACAACCCAATGTTTGGAAATGCAAGAGATTATCAGAACCAGCAGTTTTCAAATAATAATAATGCGTACAGAAATTCTGACACTCGATTTGAAGCAAATAACACAACCAGTCATCAACAACAACCAGTCATAACAGAAGTAGTAGATGATTCAAGAGGAAATAATAATCGACATTTAAACTGAAGAGGGCCGCTTTATGCTCCGTAAATTCGGCCGGGGAATACAAAAGGGGCAAACCTGTTTTAAACGAAATTAATTCCGTGGAAATGTTGAGATATAATGAAGGCGAATTAATGACAGATGAATTGACAAGGGACTTAGAGGCCTGTGTAGTCGAAGATAAAAGGGTTCCTGTGTCTGAGATCATCACAGAAGTGGGAGGAATTTTAACCAATGTTGTATTGGACACAGCTTCATCTACAGACGTAGTATCCGGAACTTTGTTTCGCAGAATTAGTAAAATTAAGAAAATCCCTGTCCTACCAGTACAAAATTGCCGAGTTATAGGTGCAGTGGGAGCAAAATCCAGGAACGGCAAGTTACAAACGCTTATAGAGATAAAATTGGGAAATGTAGCTAAGCAATGCACATTCCTTGTAGTGGTTAAGTTGTTAGTAGATTGTATTCTTGGCACTGGAACTTTGCAAGCCTGCAATTGCAAGTTGGACTTGGTAGAAGGAAAGGTGCATTTTAAAATCGAAGATCAACTTGTTACACTGATCTTACTGAGAAAGGAAGCAGTGTATGAGCGATATTTCCGTGGTGCTGTTGTGCAGGTGATTTGTGCTGAAAATAATAATATGTGCCGACTACCGATCAAGTCAATTCAAGAAGAGGATTTCAGACAAACAGTCGAACAGAAGATTGCTGAGTCAGATTGCCTAACGGACAGTCAGAGGGAACAATTATTCAATGTATTAACAGAATATGAGTCAGTTTTCGATGAAAAGCGCGGAATTATTAGAGGATATGTTTGTACATTGCAGATTAAGCCCCATAAGACATTTTGCCGCACACGCTATCCCATTCCTTGGCGATTAAAACAACCAGTTCAGGAAGAGATACAAAAAATGTTAAACTGGAATCTTATTGAACCGTCGAACACCCCATATTGTTCTCCGTTGCTTGTTGTACCAAAGCCAGGAGGAAAAGTTCGATTGGTATTAGATGCAAGGGAAATTAACAAAATTATAGTACCTGTGCGCACACATCCGGAGAACATCGATGAGGTAATACAGAAGTTTCAAGATGTATCCTATTTAACCAGTATTGATTTGAGAAGTTCGTTCTGGCAAGTCCAGTTAGACAAGGACTCAAGAAAATATACTGCTTTTATATATGGAGGGAGAAGCTATCAGTTCAAGGTCGTTCCGTTTGGTCTTAATATCAGCTCTGGAGTTTTTATTTCTGCGTTGGACTATTCAAACAAACTGGTATAACTGCAAATCTAAAAAAATCCCAATTTTCTCTACAGAGCATTAAATTCTTAGGACATATGATTAATGCGAAAGAAATTCTTCCAACAGAAGCGAAGATTAGTGCGATAAAAAATTTTCCAACTCCAAGAAACAGAAGACAACTGAAAGGCTTTATAGGCTTGGCTTCATTTTTTCGTCGATTTATTAAAACTCAAGCAATGAACTCTGAAGCACTAAACCGGCTCCCGAGGAAAGATGTACCATGGCAATGGTCTAATGATTGTGAAAAGACTTTTTGTGAAATTAAGGATCAACTGATAAATGCTCCGTTAATATATCACTCTGATATGAATGTTGGATTCTGTTTAGCCACTGATTCATCAGATGTCGGATTAGGATCTTGTTTATTTCAAATTAGGTACATCGATGGTGTAAACACCTTTTGTCCAATTGCATTTGCTAGCAGAGATTTATCCACCTGTGAAGGAGCATATACCACTACGGAATTAGAAGCTTTAGCAGTTATTTGGTCTTTGAAAAGATTTAATTATTATGTATATGGCTCAAGGATAGGCGTTTATTGTGACCACCAATCACTAGCCTTTTTACAAACTTGTAAGTTGCTGCATCCTCGCTTGTCAAGGTGGACGCTGGCGCTGCAAGAATATCAGTTTCAAAATATTCATGCAGCCGGAAAAGAAAATATTATAGCTGACGCGTTGTCAAGATCTCCAGAAGGAATAACACCTGAACTGGATGTAAACAATAAGGCAGAATTTCCAGTGCTTCTTCTTCAAGAAAATAATTACAAGTTATATTATATTCATTTATGTAAGACAATGGTTCAGCTTCAGAAGAAGGATCGACGATGGAATGCTATAATACGACAATTCAATCAACAAAATCCTATGGTCAATTTGGAATACTACCGGCTTGTGAATAATATTTTATTTTTTGAATCTGGGAAGGCTGAGAATCCAAAGTGGTGTGTCTGCATACCCGAAGAATATGAAGAACGATTAATTTGGTTTACACATTTGACCTGGGGTCATGTTGGTGTTGTAAAGTGTGCTAATAAGATTAGATATTATTGTTACTTCCCAAATATAAGGCGAAAAGTGCACAAAGTCATACACAAATGTATTCTCTGTCAAAAGGCTAAGCCGGACAACAAGGGAAATAAAATTGCGCTTCACTCAATAATACCTGAAGCACCAAGATCACTTATATCATGTGATATTTGTGGACCACTTCCTAGAGCCAGAGGTGGTGATAAGTACATTATTGGATTCTGTGATGTGTTTACAAAATATGTTAAACTATATCCTATAAAATCAGCAACTGCAAGAGCTGCCGCAGTAAAGTTTGTAAAAGACTACATTCCTCATGCACGGATTCCAAAATCTATAATCTCCGACAATGCGAAGATATTTACTGGATCTTTACGGAGAAAATTAGTATCACAACTAGGAATAAAACAGATATTTACATCTTGCTATCATCCACAAGGGAATTTAATTGAACGGGTTTTTCGAGAACTACACAGATTCATGAGAACGTACTGTCATGATAAACAAACTACCTTGATAAACTATTTGACCGAGTTTGAGCAGATTTATAATAATTTACCTCATAGTTCTACAAACTTTACCCCGAATGAACTGATGTTCAGAGATAACGAAAGAAACTTTTGGGTAGATAACTTGCCTAAACTCGAGGACACCAAAATATCATGGGAAGAAAAAATTCGCAATGCTCTCATTAATATTACGGAGAAAGCGAGACAGCGAAAGGAAATCCATGACAGAAACATCAAACGGATTCAGACTTTCAATATCGGACAAAAAATTCTTTTAAGAAGACACATCAAGTCATCAAGGTTGAAGAAGACCATCAGAAAATGGAATCTAATTTATACACCTCCACATATAATAGTTGATATACCGAATCCTGGTGCGTATTTATTAGCATATCCGGATTCTGGAAGAATAAAAGGATTATTTCCCCATATAGACCTAAAGAGGTACTTTGAAGAAAAGTGTTTCAAATTAAATGAAAAGTCTGTATGAAGTATTTGGGTGTTAAAAATTAAGTGCGAAGGACAGTATGCCTCAGCTACTATGATAGGTTAAATGACAGCATGCCAAGCATCTGTGATAGTTCAATGAACAGTAAGCGATTGCTCCTGTGATAGTATAGGAATATTTAGAAAAGTAAGTGGAACTGTAGCTATTGCTGCTGTGAAGACTTACGGTTTATCTGTCTACACGATGATCACCTAAGAAGCTTGTGCGTGTGAAATAATACACATTCAGGGAGTGTCAATCTCCAGTGAGAATAAGTTTACTGAAACTATATGGTCGAATACGGCGCTTGCGTGTGAAGTTAGTGTTTGTAAACTGACAGTTCACAGGAGAACAAATGAACCGCGTTAGGAAGTTAGAATCGATTGCTAATGTCCACAGATTTAAAGATTCACAGTTTTTTTTTTTTTTTTTTTTTTATTGCGCGAGCTAAATTCTATTCAGGAGAATTTAATTAACCAGTTTAGTGTGTGTTTATAAAATTGGAATTAATAAGAAAGTTCTTCATTGAATTTATAATAATGTGTCATTTTCCAGTTGGATTTGTTTATTGTTATATTGCATTCATATATGTTCATGAGAAAATGTGGCATTTGGAGTATAAAAGAGAAAAATTAATTTCAGCTGGAGAGGTCATGCAGCAAGACATAATCAAACGCTCTCTTTCAGCAAAATTTCATTTTAATCATGTATGAGTAAGATATAAATTTTTTTTTGGAAATTGTCTCCAATAATAAAGTTTTTGACATTCTGACATGGTATCCACATTCGTACTTGAAACCAAATTAGGAAAGATTCAGATCTACTTCACCTGGAAAAGCCAACGAAAAATAAATAAGTAAATAAATAATTAAAACCAGGATTAGAACCTTTCGGCTTACTCAAGAAGATGGATGAAATTATCCATGTTTTCAAAATTGTTTTCCGATCTGGAGTTGTGATATTGTGCAACTACAGTATCGATTAAGACACCTAGGTGTGGAAAGTATAAGACGAATGGATTTTCCCATTCCTCAGATGGAAGATTGGATGGATCAGGTCCATGTTTGAGTGCATAATGAATCTGCAGAAATTCAACTAACCATTCTCTTCCAGGAATCTTTAACAGTTGACCATTCCTTAGATGAATTTCTATTGTTTCATGTCACAATCCTGAGTACCTGTTCCTGAGGTTCATTCTGGTCTCTCAAATCCGTTACGTCTCCTGTGCGGTATGCCAATGCGACGCCTGTCCTCCGTGCCGTGTCCCATGTTTTTGTTCGATCACTTTCACCGCAGTTCAGCAAGACATCGATGAAGAAAATTATTCGGAAGATTGTAAAAAAAATTTGCATGTGTAAAGTTTTTTTTTGGCTATGAGGCAGATTTTATCTTTCCTACGAATTCTAGATAACTCTCAAATTTCTAAATTATTCTGTCTTTCCCATCGTCTGTGATACCTAGTTGGGGTCTAAGCCTCCGGGTTTTCCGGGGTTTCCCTGTGAAGGCCAGTTCCTGAATAGGTAGACCTGATGAATAACTATATAAGTCCATCTTCCCTGGTTGTGTACGTGGGATGCGGGTATGCCCCAGTAGACGTGAAAGCAACAACTAGGTATCTAGGTAACGAAGATACCAAATCTCTTTCAATTCTTGTAATTAAAAAATTCTTACTAACTTCTTAAAATTTATAGCAACGTATGTTCCACAAGTTCTAACGAGTTAGCTAAGCCAATAGTTAGCTCGCAAAGTGGATACATATCAACTTGGCTCGGTGCGAGGGGCGATGTAATGTCTCTTGCAGCGGTCTCTCCGTGATATTTTCAGAAATTTTATAACTTATATAACTCAGTACATATCTCGAAATATCTCTTCTTATCTTACCGATTATCAATGCAAAGTAGTTTCAAGCCCAATTATTCCTTGGAGCGTCCATTTACTCCATGGAATAGGTTCTCTGCTATCTATATTTTCTCCTATGAAAAGAATAAGGGACTTCTTGCCGATTAGTCGTGAAAGAAGGATGTATATGTATGTATTGTTGAGCTAGTCGCCGTCTTGATGAGATTCTGTATGAGAAGGAATTTAATACATGAACTAAACTAAAGTAAGTGGGTTCGTATATTATTTAACGGATTATTATTATTGACAGTGTCTGCTTACTACGCTGTGTTGCACGGGATCAGTGGGGAACGTCTGATTTACACTGGACGAACCTGCCGTTTTGTATGCTCAAGATATCCAGTTACTTCAAATAAATAGGCTAACACGGTCTTACCAGCAGATCTCCGGTCTTCCCCATGTGATCACCGAAAGTTAATAATTATTACAAATGTTTCCAGGAGATCGACTGACAATTTTCGTCGCACCGAGACTTCGAAATTACTTCACTGCCTTATGGAATTTTAGTTAAGCTTAATTTAATCTGGATAGAACAGTATTGAACTGTGTGAATGTGATAAGCCTGCTTTGACAATGAAAATTCCCTTAATATACGCATGTTTTTACTATCCTGATCAGTGAAGCTAAATCAGGCCGGTGTGAGAGATGTTTTTAAATTTTAGATCCCATAAAAAATATATAAAAGACAAACGCAGATCATAAAAGGAATTTACAATTATCATTGTCTTTGTATGATACATATCGATATGTCCAATTACATCATAAAATAATATATAAATAATTAATATTTATCATCGTTTTATTTAACTGTTTTTCATATGTCGTATGGATAATTTTTATAGCTGTTAGAGGCATAATTTCCTCTCGTCGCACTGTAGCTAAAATTTATCTCGTGGATGTTTCAAGGAGCGTAGGACATGGATACATGGAGTCACCGCTGCAAACGAGAGGGAAAGTTCATACGGCGGATACGTCGAAACTTTCCACCACAAAGTTTTCTTGACCATCCAGAATTTCCAAGTCGACAAGGACGCAAAGAACGTATCACATTTAAAGACCTGGATGACACAGTACGATCATGTGCTACCAGAAACTTGGCCACTGATGTACAGGCTCCAGTTTATCTGTTGTAGCCGTCACTACCAAATGTAGATGATGGCGTATGGTGGAGGAATGTTGGACGTGGATCTAAACTGTCAGGATGTGACATACTAAAACTCAGCCGTGATCTTCTGGTGTTTTATTATTCCCAGCTACAGTGCTACGTTCCTCTCTGTCTGTGTCGCAGCCTTCCTCAATGCCGAGGACGCCACTTCACTGTCTGCAAAACAGCTTGGCGTTGAAGGGCTACCTCAGTGACCCGTGCAACGTAACGCGGCGTGCCAGCCATGTACAGCCGCAAAGTTTTGATGGTGTCAGGATGCGCTGGGAGCCAACTCAGATGCCTTCGCTCACGTTGCCTCAGTGCCTCTGTCTGGGGAGCGCAGGGGGGCCCACTGCTTGCTTCTTTGCTGTCGTGGTTAGGATCATGGCGACAACAAGCACCTGCAATCCAAAAGCCAAATCTGCAGCCCTCTCATCGGGCTGCCTCCAGCATGTGTTGGAGCCCACAAGACTGCCCAAAGCAGCGAGCCATCGAGTGGCCCGCCGCTGGCTGGCTACAGACCCCACGTTGGCGTCAGAGGGTCGGACCAGCGACGCGCCATGGACTGGAACGTTGGCGCCCCATCTCCTGCTGCGTGTAGCCGGTGGTGTCACATGCGCCTCCGTCCAGGAGAGTGCCTCACTTGAATCCCCTTCATTACAAAACCGGCATCTGTTCATATGCTACTGTGCGCCTCTGTTTTGCTGAAGTGCTGCCCCGAGTCATGTACTAATAAGACACAGGACGAACCAGTGAGCACCTTCTACCTGTAACTTGTGCCATGCAAACAGCTACGTTTACTGTTTTCAGCAATTCTACGGCCCTGTGACCTCCTTTCTACTTCGCAACCGCTTGTAAGCGTAACTTACTGTCAACAGGGCTGCACCTGGCTGTACCTTGTGCACTGAGAAATATTGCACCGAATCTAACTGTTTCGTATATTAAACGATGGTGCCGCTACATTATTCCCCCTTCGGTAAGACCCAGTCCCCCTGTCGACCCCCCAACTTCTCTTAACTTGTTTGGATTGGCACGTACTTATGACATATTTACTACGACTATTAGAAAACTCAGATGTTGTCTAGTCCCCTTAAAATACGTCATGAGACAAAATGTAAAAATTCCTTACTGGATGACCACTCCACTTAATGCTCGATCAACCCCTTACCTACTCGTCCTACACCCTCGGTATCCAATCCACTGGGACTTGGATTACCGTCAGTTACCTCTTGGAATTGGCTCTCTGCCTGATCAGAATGAAAACAACACACAACAAAGTTAAGGCTGCGATGACACTTGGTACAGAGATGCTCAAAACAGTCTTTACTTGTCATTGCCATTCCCTATATTGAGTGACATGTAGCACAAGCTGTTCAGCTGATATGCACCCCTCTTGCTCTGAATTGAAGTGGTTTACGGATCTCAACAGACTTGACTCCAGAGTTTGATTTAACACGGTCAGATTGTGCCTTGACAAAAACTTTTGGGCAGTACAGCTATGTCTGTGTAACATTCAATTGCATGACTCCTGAAATTGACGCTGGCAGATGGAAGATTGGTCCAATTATGTTACACGCAGATCCGTTGTTTAAAATTCCGCGCCCCTCGAGCTCCATACGTTTCGCTTCGGCAAATACTCCCTGCTCAAAACAACTTGCTACTATTACCAAATTTTCTTAGGTGGTGAATATCCACAGCATCCCAACCCATTAAAACCGAATTTAGGCTCCACAATTTCCCTTGGACAGTCTATTTCTTCTCTCCTGGCTAAAAACAACTGCACCTCACAGATGTCTTGATTGGTGCTTGTCACCCTGGCTGGACATACCGCTACCTTCCCTCTATGGCATCTCCGTAATTCCTCCCTTGTCATCTCGGCGTACCAGATGTTCTCTGCTGAGATCAGCAATACCTCCTCAGTTTTTTATTTCTATCAACTTGCTCAACGCTCCTCTTTGCAGTGACCTAAGGATAGTGATCACCATCACCCTTCCTCCCTCTTCAAAAAGACCGCTGCCCCAGCAGGCTCACAGTACTTGAAAACACATACAACATATGAAAATACAATGCCTAATTAATCTACACATCCCAATGATACATAACAAGAAAACAAAAAATTACAAATACTCTCCTAGTTTCTGCATCGCAAAGCATACGGTACATCATGCTGTACTCTATCTTCCTGATTTGCCTGCGCCTAACACCTCTCTCCACCCTCTCTTTGTTCCTCTTCCCTTCCTGTTACTATGCCTGGAATCACATCCGGACAACCCTTTAATGGCCACAACCGGACGATATGTACTATCGTTGTTCTAATTTGCAGCTGAAGCTTAACATTAATGGGGGATGTGGTTTCAAATGGTTCAAATGGCTCTGAGCACTATGGGACTTAACATTTGAGGTCATCAGTCCCCTAGAACTTAGAACTACTTAAACCTAACTAACCTAAGGACAGCACACACATCCATGCCCGAGGCAGGATTCGAACCTGCGACCGTAGCGGTCGCCCGGTTCCAGACTGTAGCGCCCAGAACCGCACGGCCACTACGGCCGGCGACGTGGTTTCAACTACTTGGTATGGCCCTAGGTACCTCGTGACGAACTTCTTCGTTTTTCCTTTTGGTGTTTAGGGGCTGGATAGCATTACCCATTGCCCTACTCTATACTGCGGTAAACTTCCTTTCCGCATCACTGTGTCTTCCTGCATTTTCAAAGCCTTCGTATTCGCCTTTTGTACTCGTTTCCAAACATCCCCACCGAGCGAGGTGGCGCAGTGGTTAGCACACTGGACTCGCATTCAGGAGGACGACGGTTCAATCCCGCGTCCGACCATCCTGATTTAGGTTTCCCGTGATTTCCCTAAATCATTCCAGGCAAATGCCGGGATGGTTCCTTTGAAAGGGCACGGCCGACTTCCTTCCCCGTCCTTCCCTAATCCGACGAGACCGATGACCTCGTTGTTTGGTCTCTTTCTCCAAACAACCCAACCTAATCCAAACATCCCAAATTGTCCTCGCAAATTGACATACAGTTTCACCGGCCTTTCTTTATGTAGCTTGACTAAATAAAACGGCATTTTTTGCCCGTACACTACCTCAAACGAAGACAAACAGGCATTGTTATGGACTTTTGCATTGTATGCACGTACAATATGCTTCAAATACCCGTCCCAGTGACGGTGATGAGAATCCACATAAAAACTCAGGAGCTTCCCGATTGTTGCGTGTACCCATTTTGTCTTTAAGTTCACCTGTGGATGGAAAGTGCTTGTCCTCAACTTCTTTATATTAAAAAATGTTCACAGTTCCTTCATTAAGCCCGACACCAAACTTCCAAATCCAGTTGTGTATTAATGCCTGCACGACCATTGCTCCCTGTTGATTTTGCACAGACACCAGCTCCACATACCTCGAAAAATTGTCTATTGTTGTCAGAACGAATCTGTTCCTCGATGATGTTCGTCTGAAAGGTCTTATGACATCAGTTCCCAACATAGGAAATGGACATGTCGCTTCCGGCAATCGTTGTAGCTGTATCCGTTTCTAATTAAAATCTGCTCTCTGCGCTCATGGTCTACAATTCTGGACAAACTGATCCACATGTACTTTCCTACCCCTCCACCAATACCTCTCCACCACTCTCTTATTCGTCGCCCTACTCCCACCATGACCACATAACACGTGATCATGTGCTTCTGTTAAAACCTCATCTCTCAGCTTCGCTGGCACTACTACCCTGTGCCTTTCATTCCACTGCACAGAAGACAGTCGTACATATTAAATTGTGGCTGTGTCGATGCAATTTACAATCGTTGTCAGCGTCCTGCAATTCTTGCCGTACCACTAGGTCACAACCTATGACTTCTCCTTTGCCACATTTCTACTCAGTGCATGCGAATTACTGTGCTTCTTCCCAGGCTTGTGCACCACCTCGTAGTCGAATCCAGTAAACGTCACAGCTCACCTAGCGAGTCTAGTGGATGGATCCTTCAACCTCAACTACCACTTCAACGAGCATGATATGTCACTACCCGAAATCTTCTCCCATATAAATAATATTTGAAATATGTTATTCCATAGATTACGTAAAGCATCTCCCTCTCTGTTTTTGAGTAATTCGTCTGTGCTTCATTCAACTGCAAAAGCTGGAAACACAAGAACCAGACTCGATGTTTACACTTCTTTCAGTCTGTCAAACGCTTTCTGACCCTCTTCTGTCCACTCAGATTTCACAGCCTTCAATAACAACCGCATCAATGGCTGTGCTAAATCTGCAAAACAATTCACGAATTTCTGATAGAAATTGCAAATTCTGACGAATGATTGCACTTCCTTAACTGTTTTCGGATCCCGAAAATCCCTTACAGCCTGTACCAACTTCGAATCTGTTAGCACTCCCTCCTTACTGATGATATGGCCTAAATATTTCACTTCTTCCAATGCAAACTGACACTTCTTCAGGCTCAACGTCAAACAAGCTGCTCTTAACCTCGTAAAGATTTCCCTAAACCGCTGTCTATGCTGCTCCATACTACTTGAAAACATTATAATGTCATCCACATAGGCAAGACACTGCCATGCTTTCAAACCCCTCAACACACTGTCTAGCAATCTCTGAAACGTTGCCGGAGCGTTTTTCAAACCGAATGGCATTCTGATGTACTGGTAATGGCCTCTAGGAGTAGAGAAAGCAGTTTTTGAATGATCCTCTGGAGCCACCTCTAACTGTTGATAACCACTTGTCAAATCCATCGTAGAAAAACACTGGCACTGACCTAAGTGATCCAAAGTCTCCGATGTGTTTGGAATAGCGTATGTGTCTCTTACTGTCTTACTATTGAGGCATCGGTAGTCACAACAGAACCTGTATTTCTTAGTTCCATCCATACATTTTTTATACACAACGACAATGCCTGCTCCCCAGCAACTATTACTATGCTTTATAATACCGTCAGCAAGCGGCTGATCATTGAAATCCTCCAAAATTGGCTGAAAATACCTGGGTATTCTGTATGGTTTACGGTAAACGGAAGCTTCGTTCCCATTGGTACCCTATGTTGAACTAATGGGGTTGCTGGTAACGGCGCTCGCGGAGAAAACAAATCCTTAAATTCCCACAACAATTCATCCATATCATTTTCTCGTCTTTTCAAATGCTTAACTTTGTTACACAATGCAGTTCTATCGGCAGTGTGTGGTTGATCGCTACGCCTTCCTCTTGAACACTAGTCTTCATCATCTGGTACATCCAAATTCGATACTAAAACTAATTTTCCGAAATTCGCGTCAGCAGCTTTGAAATTATCCACTTTCACGGCGACTAGTCACCCGCCGTTTCACTCTTGTGCACGTATAATACTGCATTTCACAGGATAACCTAATGGATCCAAACTTTATTATCCTCCAGTGGTTCAATAACTCATACCGTACCCACAGGTATACTTCACTCTGAACTTATCCAAAGGGACTTCCCACTGCCACTAGACACACTCTCATGCGAATTGAGCCTTAATGCTAATGTACGCGGCTCAATTGGTTTGCCCATTACGTTGAACGCCCCTCACGATAGCTCTGCATGGACAAGTTTCTGCTTGCTGAAATAACATTCCACCAAGTTCCACAGTTAGTTGTCCAAGGTCAATTTTGTCATGATGTTGATGTATGAATTCTACGCCTAGGATCATGTCGTAGCCCTCGCTTACCCGTGGTACTACCTCCATGCATGCTTCAAATCGGACTTTCTCTATGTAAATGTCAACTGTCACTGACCCCAATGGTGTGACCTCCTTATCCCCCTCTCAACGCAACCTATAACGTGGTGGTTCTAACTTGCTTCGTCCCATTAAACTCTTACTAGCCACTCACACTTCCGCCCATGTGTTGAACATAATCTTAAACTTTATAGTTCCTATGGATCCTACCACTAAACATTCCACCTCTGCATACATATTTGTAGCATTGAAATTAAACGGGAGCTCTCTTAGGTGGGTCTTGGGCCCGTCTGCCGTTTAACATTAGTCCACCTCTACTAACTCCACTTCACTATCCTACAAGCTGCTGATTTCCACCCCTTCCTCTATTCCTCGGTGACTGGGTACACTGCCTCTGCACATTTCCCGTACGACCACACGCATAACATTTATTACCCGCTGTAAACACTGTTTGTCTACCACGTACCCCTGCTTCCACGTCTATTTCCTCACATTGGATTGCCAGCTGACTGGCCGAATACAAATCTTTCGGAGTCCATTATCGTACTTTCTGCGCCATATGCCCCGGTAACTCCCTAAAAAATAAATCAGGTGCCCTTTGCTCGGCCTCCTGCAACAGAACACCATTCGCCTAGTCGCTCAGAACTAACTCGTAATTATACTCATTAATTTCTCTTATTCTGCCCACAAATTTCTCTACCGTCTTTCCCTGTCTCTTCGTCATTGTACTCAACCTCTCCCTGAAGTATCGGGCGCTATTCTGTTTCTTGTACCTCTGTAAAAGCCCTTCCTTCAACTGCTCAACCCGCCCTCCCTTCCTTGAGGCCTCAGAACACATTACGTATGTCTCCACTTCACCAGTTAATCTAATCTTGGCTACATGTAACAATTCCCCCCCATGAACCATGGACCTTGCCGTTGGTGGGGAGGCTTGCGTGCCTCAGCGATATAGATGGCAGTACCGTAGGTGCAACCACAATGGAGGGGTATCTGTTGAGAGGCCAGACAAACATGTGGTTCCTGAAGAGGGGCAGCAGCCTTTTCAGTAGTTGCAGGGGCAACAGTCTGGATGATTGACTGATCTGGCCTTGTAACATTAACCAAAACGGCCTTGCTGTCCTGGTACTGCGAACGGCTGAAAGCAAGGGGAAACTACAGCCGTAATATTTCCCGAGGACATGCAGCTTTACTGTATGATTAAATGATCATGGCGTCCTCTTGGGTAAAATATTCCGGAGGTAAAATAGTCCCCAACTCGGATCTGCGGGCGGGGACTACTCAAGAGGACGTCGTTATCAGGAGAAAGAAAACTGGCATTCTACGGATCGGAGCGTGGAATGTCAGATCCCTTAATCGGGCAGGTAGGTTAGAAAATTTAAAAAGGGAAATGGATAGGTTAAAGCTAGATATAGTGGGAATCAGTGAAGTTTGGTGGCAGGAAGAACAAGCCTTTTGGGTCAGCTGATTACAGGGTTATAAATACAAAATCAAATAGGGGTAATGCAGGAGTAGGTTTAATAATGAATAAAAAAATAGGAGTGCGGGTTAGCTACTACAAACAGCATAGTGAACGCATTATTGTGGCCAAGATAGACACAAAGCCCATGCCCACTACAGTAGTACAAGTTTATATTCCAACTAGCTCTGCAGATGATGAAGAAATACATGAAATGTATGACGAGATAAAAGAAATTATTCGGGCAGTGAAGGGAGACGAAAATTTAATAGTCATGGGTCACTGGAATTCGTCAGTAGGAAAAAGGAGAGAAGGAAACATAGTAGGTGAATATGGATTGGGGGGAAGATATGAAAGAGGAAGCCGCCTTGTAGAAGTTTGCACACAGCATAACTTAATCATAGCTAACACTTGGTTCAGGAATCATGAAAGAAGGTTGTATACCTGGAAGAATCCTGGAGATACTAAAAGGTATCAGATAGATTACATAATGGTAAGACAGAGATTTAGGAACCAGGTTTTAAATTGTAAGACATTTCCAGGGGCCGATGTCGATTCTGACCACAATCTATTGGTTATGAACTGCAGATTGAAACTGAAGAAACTGCAAAAAGGCGGGAATTTAAGGAGATGGGACCTGGATAAACTGAAAGAACCAGAGGTTGTAGAGAGTTTCAGGGAGAGCATAAGGGAACAATTGACAGGAATGGGGGAAAGAAATACAGTAGAAGAAGAATGGGTAGCTCTGAGGAAAGGAGTAGTGAAGGCAGCAGAGGATCAAGTAGGTAAAAAGACGAGGGCTAATAGAAATCCTTGGGTAACAGAAGAAATATTGAATTTAATTGATGAAAGGAGAAAATATAAAAATGCAGTAAATGAAGCAGGCAAAAAGGAATACAAACGTCTCAAAAATGAGATCGACAGGAAGTGCAAAATGGCTAAGCAGGGATGGCTAGAGGACAAATGTAAGGATGTAGAGGCTTGTCTCACTAGGGGTAAGATAGATACTGCCTACAGGAAAATTAAAGAGAACTTTGGAGAGAAGAGAACCACTTGTATGAATATCAAGAGCTCAGATGGCAACCCAGTTCTAAGCAAAGAAGGGAAGGCAGAAAGGTGGAAGAAGTATATAGGGGGTTTATACAAGGGCGATGTACTTGAGGACAATATTATGGAAATGGAAGAGGATGTAGATGTAGATGAAATGGGAGATAAGATACTGCGTGAAGAGTTTGACAGAGCACTGAAAGACCTGAGTCGAAGCAAGGCCCTGGGAGTAGACAACATTCCATCAGAACTACTGATGGCCTTGGGAGAGCCAGTCATGACAAAACTCTACCATCTGGTGAGCAAGATGTATGAGACAGGCGACATACCCACAGACTTCAAGAAGAATATAATAATTCCAATCCCAAAGAAAGCAGGTGTTGACAGATGTGAAAATTACCGAACTATCAGTTTAATAAGTCACAGCTGCAAAATACTAACGCGAATTCTTTACAGACGAATGGAAAAACTGGTAGAAGCCGACCTCGGGGAAGATCAGTTTGGATTCCGTAGAAATGTTGGAACACGTGAGGCAATACTAACCTTACGACTTATCTTAGAAGAAAGATTAAGAAAAGGCAAACCTACGTTTCTAGCGTTTGTAGACTTAGAGAAAGCTTTTGACAACGTTAACTGGAATACTCTCTTTCAAATTCTGAAGATGGCAGGGGTAAAATACAGGGAGCGAAAGGCTATTTACAATTTGTACGGAAACCAGATGGCAGTTATAAGAGTCGAGGGGCATGAAAGGGAAGCAGTGGTTGGGAAAGGAGTGAGACAGGGTTGTAGCCTCTCCCCGATGTTATTCACTCTGTATATTGAGCAAGCAGTAAAGGAAACGAAAGAAAAATTCGGAGTACGTATTAAAATCCATGGAGAATAAAAACTTGTAGGTTCGCCGATGACATTGTAATTCTGTCAGAGACAGCAAAGGACTTGGAAGAGCAGTTGAACGGAATGGACAGTGTCTTGAGAGGAGGATATAAGATGAACATCAACAAAAGAAAAACGAGGATAATGGAATGTAGTCGAATTAAATCGGGTGATGCTGAGGGGATTAGATTAGGAAATGAGACACTTAAAGTAGTAAAGGAGTTTTGCTATTTAGGGAGTAGAATAACTGATGATGGTCGAAGTAGAGAGGATATAAAATGTAGACTGGCAATGGCAAGGAAATCGTTTCTGAAGAAGAGAAATTTGTTAACATCGAGTATAGATTTAAGTGTCAGGAAGTCGTTTCTGAAAGTATTTGTATGGAGTGTAGCCATGCATGGAAGTGATACATGGACGATAACCAGTTTGGAGAAGAAGAGAATAGAAGCTTTCGAAATGTGGTGCTACAGAAGAATGCTGTAGATAAGGTGAGTAGATCACGTAACTAATGAGGAGGTACTGAATAGGATTAGGGAGAAGAGAAGTTTGTGGCACAACTTGACTAGATGAAGGGATCGGTTGGTAGGACATGTTTTGAGGCATCAAGGGATCACAAATTTAGCATTGGAGGGCAGCGTGGAGGGTAAAAATCGTAGAGGGAGACCAAGAGATGAATACACTAAGCAGATTCAGAAGGATGTAAGTTGCAGTAGGTACTGGGAGATGAAGAAGCTTGCACAGGATAGAGTAGCATGGAGAGCTGCATCAAACCAGTCTCAGGACTGAAGACTACAACAACAACAACATGTAACAATTGTTCATCAGACCAACTATTAATCACAGCCAAAGTTTCCAAGTCCTCTACAAACGAACTCACATCCCCAGATGCCTTTCCAGAAGACGGAATAATCAAACTCGTGGTAGCTGGATCAATCTCCTGCTGCGGCACCCTAGGCAACAGCGACTGATCAGATGCGGTTTCCCGCTCATTCCTAGATGTTAATTCAATTCTCAACTGCGTATTGTTTGCTGTTAATTGTGCTACGTTTTCCAACAAAATCTGTACCGCTTCTGGTTACGACACACCTTGCGACATTAACTCTGTCATTGTGTTGCTTTCGTTCCTAGTTAGTCCCATGTCAACCTATAAACAAAACAAATGGTTCGAATGGCTCTGAGCACTATGGGACTTAACATCTATGGTCATCAGTCGCCTAGAACTTAGAACTACTTAAACCTAACTAACCTAAGGACATCCATGCCCGAGGCAGGATTCGAACCTGCGACCGTAGCAGTCGCGCTGCTCCGGACTGAAGCGCCTAGAACCGCTAGACCACCGCGGCCGGCTCGATAAACAAAACATTTAACTGCAAAAATAAACTGATTTCCTACAGTTCCATATCTCACCTTACGTTTTATGCCATGAAGTAATAGGAGGAGATAAATAAAACGCCATACCCAACCCAATACAAAAGTAAGTAAATGCCACAAAAAAAAAAATCTTACTGCCCCAAAACACAGTAATACTTGCCTGCCAACGCAAAGAAAGAAAATGTCTAATACTGAAAAAGAAAAATTGATCAACACTCACCACATTTCATGACTGTAATGCAGGCATTGGGCTCGAATGTTGTAGTGTACAGACAATGCCTGCTATTCTGACACAAATGTAACCGTTCCTGCCAAATGTAGATGTTGGTGTGCAGTAGAGGAATGTTAAATATGGACGGAAAGAGTCAGGATGCGCCTTATTAAAACTCGGCTGTGATCTTCAAGTGTTTTATTATTCCCAGCTGCAGTGCCACGTTCCTCTCTCTGTGTGCATCACAGGATCCCGCGATGCTGAAGACGCCACTTCGCTGTCTGCAAAACAGCTTGGCAAGAAGGGCTCTCTCAGTGACCGTGCAAAATATTGCGGCGTGCCGGCCGCGTACGCCTGCGGAGTTTTGACGTCAGGATGCGCTGGCAGCCTACTCAGCGGCCTTTGCCCCTGTTGCCTCAGCGCTGCTCGCTGGGGAGCCACAGGGTGACCCACTGCGTGCTTCTTCGCCATCGTGGTTAGGATCGCGGCGACAACAAGAACCTGCGATTCGACAGCCAAATATGTGGCCCTCGACTTGGGATGCCTCCAGCGTGTGTTGGGAGTCAACAAGAGTACCCGCGGTAGCGAGCCGTCGAGTGGCCCGCCCCTGGCTGGCTACGGACCCTGCATTGGCCTCAGAGGTCCGAACCAGCGACTTGCCGTGGAAAGGAATGCTGGCGCCCCATATGCTGCTGCATGTACCAGGTGGCGTGACACGCCCCGCCGTCCAGGAGAGCTATCACACTTGAATCCCCTTCATTACAAAACCGGCACCTATTCATATGGTACTGTGTGCCTCTGTTTTCCTAACGCGCCCCTCCGAGTCATGTAGTCATAACACCTAGATTGGGCCAGTGGGCCCCTTCTGCCTTTAACTTGCGCCATGCAAACCTCTGCGTTTACTGTTTTCAGTGGTTCTACGGCCCTGTGTCCTCCATTCTACTTCGCAACCGCTGGTAACCGCAGCTTACTGTCATCAGGCACGTGCCTGGCTGTAACTTGTGTGCTCAGAAATATTTCACCAGATTTAACTTTTTCCTATCTTAAACAGTGGTGCCGCTACACTGTGGTTTCATAGAAGGGTCAACTTCAGAACATATGCGCGGAGTTGCGGAGGGTTGTCGCTCCTATCAAGAAGTTAAGGACACATTCCTTAGTACAATCTGGTCGCAAGACACACAAGAGATGATAAAACAGGAGATCATGTTAGGAAAGGACTTATAAGCGTCAGGGTTACACAGTCTTGTCAAATTCTTCGAATACCTGGCCAAAAAGAACCGGTCCCAAGGAAATTATAAGGCACTGCTACATTGCGTTACCTGCACGCTATCAGCAACTGTTCGTCGGTAGTTGCAGCGATTCAAGTGGAGCCTTCAAGAGTGCAATGTGCGAACTCGAGAACGTGAATGATATTCGCAACTTGCGGGAAAGAAGTAGAAATAATGACCGCAACTGGCCAGATTTGCCAGAGAGGAATGACGATGGACGAAAAGGAAGAAACATTTATCGACTCGAAACCAAAATTCAGACTTCAATGGGGATAACCAGCCACCATGGAAAAATAGAAGAAGACAAAGAAATTATAAGCATAACAACAACAACAACTACTGACGAAACGGAAACTAGAGAGAGGAACAGAACTCGAACCAGGATCAACAGGATTCTAGAGACCAACATCAAAGGAAATAGCAGGACTAGAACGGTCAAGGTCAATGGAATGACCAACGTAACGAATATGTGGAACTGAGGCCACCTAACCATTGCAGGGGCCCCGCAGAGAAAATTCAACCAGGAATTGATACCATTCGTAGAATAAGTGTACCTAGTAAAGTCTCCATGGATGAACACTTAAACGTAATTTAAAGTTGATGTTGTGTTGCTTAGTGTCATTTCCCATTTGTTGTATTTCGGTGCAAATGAGTTACATTTTGTGACTTCTTCACTCCAACATTTACTGGAAGGTGTCAAAATGAATTAAAATTCCGTTGTCAGTTATATGTAATCACCATATGGCATTTTTTGTGGCATACCAAGCCAGGCATGTTGCAATACAGAGTACTCCAAATGCCTGAATAGTGCTATTATTTCTTTGGACCTCACTATTATTGTCCGATATACACAATTGAGCGTCGTACACTGTCATAGCATACTCATAGAAGAGCCTTCACAATGATCACCATGGTCGATGAAATTGTTTACTTTCCGTGGTTTCTTGTATACTGTCAGAGGGACGGATTTACGTTACTCTTTTGTGGCGTCTAGACGGTAAATCGTGCCATAGAACATGTGCGTCTTGATTTTCGGATGTATTTCACATGGTGTTAGAAGTCCGCGTTTAGTTCGCGTGTCGACGCTAAGACTCATTACGCCATGAGCATATAACTCTCAATTTTCGGATGTGTTTTGTACGGTGTTAGCAATCCACGCTTTCAAAAATGGTTCAAATGGCTCTGAGCGCTATGGGACTCAACTGCCGTGGTCATTAGTCCCCTAGAACTTAGAACTACTTACACCTAACTAACCTAAGGACATCACACACACCCATGCCCCCATGCCCGAGGCAGGATTCGAACCTGCGACCGCAGCAGCAGCGCGGCTCTTGACTGGAGCGCCTAGAACCGCACGGCCACCGCAGCCGGCAATCCACGCTTTAGGCACGTCTCTACATTAATACTGGTGTAATATGAGCCATCGCCTGTCGTGTGATGCAGCCTATCTTGTGGTGGAATTTTGCCCATGCCATGTGAGCGGTATCAGCGAAATACTGTCTATGGAGAATTAGCACGGACAAGTGCAAGTCATGGTAGACTGTCGAATCCCAGACCCGGAAGCAGGAAGCAGAAACGAAATGATGGACCGTGGAAGAGACCTGAATCAGAAAAATGTTTATATGTATATAATGCAGATACTTTCGTTTCATTTCAGTAACACTGATCCTAACACAGGAGACAGGAGGCATACCTGCGCTATGTACAATTACGTGTACACGATAATGGAATGCCACTTCAAAGTTTTCAGGAAACTCACTAGCACCTGCATGAGTGGACGCACTTTCTGGCCACTTCAGCATCAGCAGACAACACCGCCGAACATCGAAACATAAAAGGGAGTATACTAGGAATAAAATGCGTGGAAATTCCCTTTGGTAGTATTAGCAAATGCATAGGGTAGTACAATTGGTTAGTATTTAGTATTGGGAGAAGTCTGCACGTTTGGTGGAGGTATAGAGGTAGCACCAGCATAAAAATTAGTCTGCATGGCAGGAGTAGAACCAGCCAAAAACTAACAAAAACACGTGCACACACAAACAAAGACACCTTACACCACGTAATTTATGACAATGCAGGTCATGTTAACAGGGCCCTGCTGACATTAAATATATTTTGGGATTTGTGACCTTATTAATAAAATAAAAAGATAAATCCATTAAGAAAAATCTTATATTAATCATTATGTTGTTTTTATGTAAATGGATTATATCAATGTAAAGACATTTGTGAGACAGTATGGCACTTGACCACTCTTGAGGACAGTGCTGACTCCGAACCACACAGCAGAATGGACGCCACAGCCCACGCCAACTAGCAAGAGTGAAGGGAGCAGCCAGCCATAATGTCTCTCAGCTGTGGCAGCCAAGGTGTCGGGGACCCCCTGCTGCAACAGAACTGGGCTGAGGGCAGCTGACACACCTACGTCATACAGCTCCATCGTCTACCAGCGCAGACAGCGGGACGTCACAAGCCAGCACAGACAGTGGGATACCACCAAGCACATGCAGCCACCCCCCTAGCGCCCGACGACCTGCCAGATGGCAAATCGAGGGACAAGTGAGTTGCATGGCATTACAGTCAATGCGTGCTCCGGGCCTAACTGACTCAGTGGAGTGTCGAGAGAGACGTGTCCCATCGAAAAAAAGGGAGCTAATCCGTTGTCCCGCACTGGCATGTGCGTTCCGATGCAGAGGTGAACGTGAGGGGCAGGGCTTCCCTCTTCATGCTAATGCTGAATGGATATCTAAGCCAGGGGGCGGTGTAACAACGACGCTGTACTATTGTACATATAAGTAAATTTTTTTCCATCTGATTTTTCGATAAATTAGTGTAATTGATGTTCTGATTTTATATCTTTTTTGTTTCATGCCATTGTGTTAAGAAAACTGTAAACAACTTTCAATGTGAATATTAATGTTTATGTCAAACGCCAAGCAATATTGTAATAGAATTGAAATGTAACAAATGTTGAGACTGTTGTAAGATATTTAAAATTGTAACTGTGCGTCTGGTCCATAAGTAGGCAATGTGTTAGGATATGTAGAATGCAAAACCTCGGGTGAATACCCTGTCTGTAAGGGAGCGGTAAAAGGTGGATGGCAGGCGAGCGCGGGAAAATGCGCACGGGCACTGCACGGCACAACGGGCTCAGCAGTTGTAGTTAGAGTTTGGCATTGGCCTGAGCAACACCTTCTAGAGCGAGGAGGCTCTCCTGGAAGACGTAGTTTCACTGAGCCTCGGGTATGCTGTTCCACGCCCACACACATGGCAAAATTCCATAGGCACTGAATGGAAAAGTATTGCGACACTAAGAAGAATGAAAGTGCCGATACGTCAAGAGCCATAGCTGTGGTTGTATGTGTGCTCTGTGCCCCGCCATCTCGCCGCCCGCCAACCGCCACATCGATAAAAGCAGGTTGAAACTTTTAGTACTGTATTCGTATGGACCATAGGGTGAACTGTTCAATAATAACCAAAATTTTACCAGATCTTTCCCCTCATTTAATTATCCTCACAACTAACCTAGGCAGGGTCCTTTCCAAATGTTGTGCAATCTGAGTATCCCGAAATGAGAATTTAAATTTTGTGTTAATAAT
This sequence comes from Schistocerca serialis cubense, assembly GCF_023864345.2. Lineage (NCBI taxonomy): Eukaryota > Metazoa > Arthropoda > Insecta > Orthoptera > Acrididae > Schistocerca > Schistocerca serialis. Next base: position 425,301,189 of record NC_064641.1, read on the forward strand.
AATTACTTGCAGACCTGAGTATGTTAGAATGGTGTTTAAAGAACTGTTTTGTTAATGAACCAGTAAATGAATAACGAAGGTCTTTCGAAGTTGAGAGATAACTTTAATATTGATATACTAATGAAGTTTAATTATTCCGAGATAGATATAAAGTTATTTAAATGAGCAGTAAATAAGATGAAAAGAGTAGTAACTTATATACTGGAAATCTTGAACGCATAATAAATTTCAGTAATCATTTTTTGTAATACAGTGATCATAACAGTTTCAGGACCTCTCCCCCCCCCCCCCCCTCCCCTTTATATTCATTTCAATTCTGAAGTATTTTAAATTGATTTGACCAGCAAAAGTCAAAGTCAATATAAAAGGCAAAATTTATCAGTGTTTTATCTTTATCAAAATTGACATTTTGTGTGTGGCTCGAAAGTGCTATTTCTAGGGTAACCTATGCCCGATTTTAATCAGATCAACAGACGGTATAGAGTCTTGTAGTATACATTATAGTGCATTGTTATGTATTCATGATTTTTTCCATATCAGTACAGAACGTGAAACTATCAGTTCAACAGGTTTTCTGGTTCTAAAATTCTACTATATTATGCAGTGTTACTACTTGTTGTTTTGCATGAATATACATCAACTTGTACAGGGAAGAAACTCAGTTAATGCCTAATTAGGCTGGCGACCGTAATATTATCAAATTGGTAGCATCTTCAGTGTTGCTTTTGGTACATACTGACATGTAATTGCCTTTTGAAGTTACTTGACGGATCATTGTTAGTACAGAGTGGGTTTAAGTCTGATATGACACCATTCAGGTACACGCGGTCAATATCTATACGAAAATCCTATCTCGTAAGGTGAACCCCGCTCACTTACCATAGTACAGGCTTTAATGAGTATTGTGTGCCCCACGCGCACGTTACAGCGGGTTGCATGTTGTCAAACGCAATGGTGTCAAACCAGTCACTGATGTATAATTGCTGCCTCACCAGGGTGATGCCAAGTGTCCAGCTGCAAAGATGCTGGTTGCTGCCCAGACACCAGATGCTGTGAGACAGCAGGGAATACCAGGGACATCTGCCACCACTTCTGCCAAACCATTCCACTTGGGTGCAAATTGCTGTTCTTCAGTCCTACCAGTCACAGTTTGTGGGAGTCCATAAGTGCCATGTTTTCAATTCATGTGACATTCACAATTGTAAAATATGTCAAATGTTCAAATGTGTCTGAAATCTTGTGGGACTTAACTGCTAAGGTCATCAGTCCCTAAGCTTACACACTACTTAACCTAAATTATCCTAAGGAGAAACATACACATCCATGCCCAAGGGAGGACTCGAAACTTCGCCGGGACCAGCCGCACTGTCTATGACTGCAGCGCCTTAGACCGCTCGGCTAATCCAGCGCGGCAAAATTTGTCGCCCCAGGGACACTTCTGGGGGGAGCGATAGGATACCGTCCTGTAATATCACTATGTAGTACCTTTTTGTGTTTTTGTATGTATAAATTGAACTGTCTTGATTGTTGTGTGTATGTTGTTCTGCACATTTATTAATGCTCTGAATATGTGCCTGAATTCGTTTTCATGTTGCGGAAAATAATACACTAATTTCACAACTTTGGTGATAAGACAAGCAGATTACACATGTGATCTCCTTGTTCATTGAGAATTTGAGAATATACACTCCTGGAAATGGAAAAAAGAACACATTGGCACCGGTGTGTCAGACCCACCATACTTGCTCCGGACACTGCGAGAGGGCTGTACAAGCAATGATCACACGCACGGCACAGCGGACACACCAGGAACCGCGGTGTTGGCCGTCGAATGGCGCTAGCTGCGCAGCATTTGTGCACCGCCGCCGTCAGTGTCAGCCAGTTTGCCGTGGCATACGGAGCTCCATCTCAGTCTTTAACACTGGTAGCATGCCGCGACAGCGTGGACGTGAACCGTATGTGCAGTTGACGGACTTTGAGCGAGGGCGTATAGTGGGCATGCGGGAGGCCAGGTGGACGCACCGCCGAATTGCACAACACGTGGGGCGTGAGGTCTCCACAGTACATCGATGTTGTCGCCAGTGGTCGGCGGAAGGTGCACGTGCCCGTCGACCTGGGACCGGACCGCAGCGACGCACGGATGCACGCCAAGACCGTAGGATCCTACGCAGTGCCGTAGGGGACCGCACCGCCACTTCCCAGCAAATTAGGGACACTGTTGCTCCTGGGGTATCGGCGAGGACCATTCGCAACCGTCTCCATGAAGCTGGGCTACGGTCCCGCACACCGTTAGGCCGTCTTCCGCCCACGTCCCAACATCGTGCAGCCCGCCTCCAGTGGTGTCGCGACAGGCGTGAATGGAGGTACGAATGGAGACATGTCGTCTTCAGCGATGAGAGTCGCTTCTGCCTTGGTGCCAATGATGGTCGTATGCGTGTTTGGCGCCGTGCAGGTGAGCGCCACAATCAGGACTGCATACGACCGAGGCACACAGGGCCAACACCCGGCATCATGGTGTGGGGAGCGATCTCCTACACTGGCCGTACACCACTGGTGATCGTCGAGGGGACACTGAATAGTGCACGGTACATCCAAACCGTCATCGAACCCATCGTTCTACCATTCCTAGACCAGCAAGGGAACTTGCTGTTCCAACAGGACAATGCACGTCCGCATGTATCCCGTGCCACCCAACGTGCTCTAGAAGGTGCAAGTCAACTACCCTGGCTAGCAAGATCTCCGGATCTGTCCCCCATTGAGCATGTTTGGGACTGGATGAAGCGTCGTCTCACGCGGTCTGCACGTCCAGCACGAACGCTGGTCCAACTGAGGCGCCAGGTGGAAATGGCATGGCAAGCCGTTCCACAGAACTACATCCAGCATCTCTATTATCGTCTCTATGGGAGAATAGCAGCCTGCATTGCTGCGAAAGGTGTATATACACTGCACTAGTGCCGACATTGTGCATGCTCTGTTGCCTGTGTCTATGTGCCTGTGGTTCTGTCAGTGTGATCATGTGATGTATCTGACCCCAGGAATGTGTCAATAAAGTTTCCCCTTCCTGGGACAATGAATTCACGGTGTTCTTATTTCAATTTCCAGGAGTGTATGTGTTTGATGAATGTGACCAAATGAGTGATATAGCAGGGGTAAATGGATGAACAGAAAACAGTTCATACTCCAGAACATTGTAAATAATTAGGGTCTTTAGACATCTCTGACCTCAGGATATGGTGTGAATGGGTATATTTCTTTTCAGCAAGGCCTTTTAACTGCTTATCAAATATCAAAAATGGTTCAAATGGCTCTGAGCACTATGGGACTCAACTGCTAAGGTCATTAGTCCCCTAGAACTTAGAACTAGTTAAACCTAACTAACCTAAGGACATCACAAACATCCATGCCCGAGGCAGGATTCGAACCTGCGACCGTAGCGGTCTTGCGGTTCCAGACTGCAGCGCCTTTAACCGCACGGCCACTTCGGCCGGCTATCAAATATCTATCGGAAGTCTGTGATGTAGTAATGACTCCTGGGTCTGACGTAATTCATACTACTCACAGCACAATTTTCGTGTAATCTTGTTGGCTTGCAGCTTCACGTGAGGATGTGTTTCAGCCATAGACAATCCAGACTGGCTAAGTTACCTTTTTTCAAACATATATATACGGATCACATTCTCCCACTATTTTCAAAGATTTCCTCTAGTTCATGTGGCACTAACCAATACTGAAGTGAGACGCTACCCATGCAGTAATCAATGGCAGGTAGAAGGCAGTGAGAGAGAACATGTTACTCTCTCACCTATTTTCCATATCTGAAATATTACTAAACAGTTTTGGTACGATCTGCTCACTTTCAGCGTGACTCTACAAAGTTCACGGCCTGCGCAGACACTGATGGAGCCTGGTAGGGTGGTAATAGCACGATATATTTTTATGGTCCTTAATTTGTAGAAACAGCACGTTGGAAGTTGAAAGCAATTGACGATGAGCCTATCCCCGAGTAAGTCTTTCCAGACAGGCCCACCGCCATACAGAGCAGACATAACACGCCCTAGTTGAGAATGGGCTCCAGCAGGACAATTACCACTATACCTGCATTGGCGGCAGCCGAAGGCTGGGCTGGGGTCGACAAACTGAAGGTACATGTCTACGCAGTGGAGTTGTGAACTGAGCATTGTGTGCAGCACCATGCCTAGTAAAAATTCACAAGTTTTCGTGCTCGCCGATACGGCAAATAGGCCTGCATTCCACTTCCATCAGCCGCCTCAGTCATATGAGGAACTCTGGCATCTGAGAAACATTTAGAGGTAGAATCTTTATGACACCTCATAGCAAGGACTTACATGATCCAAGGCACTGGTGATTTAGATAATGGTTTCTTAACTCTTGCGCTGGCTCTACATGAGTTTGTGCTGTCATGTAGGAGGGGAGATTCAGCGCCTTTAAAGCCCTGTGATTGGCTCAAGACGGGGTTAAGGCGGTGTCGCTCGCGCACTTTGCGGAAAAACGGAATTTTTTATCCAAAGAGGTGCGAGGAACTCGGGTTCTGGACTTCGGTCTGGAAGCATCTTCTGGTCTAAGTTCTGGCATGTGTGGTTTGTGTCTTGGAGCTGTCCTGAGACTGACTTCAATTGCAACCAGTTAGACTGGAGAGACTGTGGTGAAGTTCTTACACTACCGACAGTATGACTTCAAATGTCTCGGACTACTCCTTTGCTGAGGGCACACTTATTCGTTTTAGGTTTACCAGTCTTGACGTTTGGTATCCAAGTATGCTCTGTTGTATAAGTGAGCTAAAGTGGTCCTTTGTATGAACAGCGAATGAGTGTGTCACATACTGAAATCTACTGTAATTTCAGGGCTGTCGTAGAAAGTAAATTGCGATCTGTCTGCCTGATCGCTAGACAGTGAGATTTTGCATTTCTTTCGTGGCCGCTATCGATTTCGCAGTTGCCACCCTATACCTCGCCTTTGCCACACACATCTCGCCAGCTGCAAGTTACATCGCTGCACGGAGCAAACAGTGTAATATACTGCTGCCCCGGCCTCGTCAGGGCCTACAAATCTCAATCGCCACTTGCTCCCAGATGCACGAACATCAGCGTCAGTAGATTTGAACAGTCATAGTCTGCTCAGCGTCAGATCAATTCAGATTGCATTATCCACATTTTAAGTGCCGGAGTACTTGGCTCACTTCTGTCACCCAGGATCCCTGTCCTTTGTTGTCTTAAACCATTTGTTTACAATATTGTATCATAACGTGTTTAGCATAAATTATGTCTATCTTTGTATTTGGGAAAATAAATATTGCCAGTAAACTAGATTTCGCATACATTTTCAATCAAATTTTTATATATCTCCCAGAAGTGTTAACTTTCAAAAAATGACGATTTCTTCATAAAATAAAACAATGTTCCTCTAAAACGCCACAACATAAATAAGTATATTTTTTCAAAATCCTTCCTTTTTTGTAAACGTAGTTAAGTATACAGTCTAAACATCAGCAGCAACAGAATCCTTTTTTATTGTTATTAGGGGAGCATATGAGAAAGACAACAAATATGCTGCATATACAGAGCTATTCGTGAACAGGATAAACACGTGTAAGGAAAAAAAGAAGTTAAACCAGTTAGGAATATTTGCTGCGCCATGCTCCACTTTGGCGCGCCATCAGAGCAATGTCCAGTCTATCATTGACCAGTAGAAGGGGAACGTGGGGTCGTCCGGTCTTGGCTGGCACGTTTTGTTGATATTCCAGTTTCGAGGCGAGTTGGCGAAAATATTCTGTAAATAGTTCGCGAAAGTGGCCCGACAGTGTCGACGTCGGCGATGGGTATAGTGGTGTCCTTGGACGCGAGTCCAATAGTCCGCCAGATCGACGATGTCGTCCCGGAAGAGGTAGTTGATAGTGATGCCACTCATCCATCTGATGGCGTACGACATAGACGATGGAGAGCAGGTCGTGTCAGGATCTATCAATATGTTAGGAGAAACGTCATGTGTTGGTACTTAGGCACAGAAAACCTCAATCTTCTCTAGAGAGTCCAGACAGCTGCTGCTGGCCCACACTCAAAACGATGTAAATATGTATCTTCAACATTGCACTTGAGACACAGGGGTGAGTCCACCAGCGTGATGTGATGCAATTTCTGTCTTGCAGTACATTTGCCATTCACGAGACGGTACCACGTCGCGGTGATGTCAGTGGTGTGGTATGCTTTGTGTATCGTTTTCCAAACTGCAGGCCATGAAACCTGAGGGTGACATGCTTCGACGGGGTTTGGGGCGGGTACTTTCGGAGAAGGCGGTAGATGTCGTGGGTGGTCATCTTCCTGGTCCTGGGAAGCTCGGTGCATATGTAGCCGTATTCCAAAATCAAACGGCCAATGTGCGACATCGGAGGTGGGATGCGTGCCAAAGACGTCGGTGGGCGTCTCGAAATAGGTGCGAAATTTGGAAATTTGTGGTACGGTCCGATGGGACCAAACTGCTGAGGTCATCGGTCCCTAGGCTTACACTACTAACTTACGCTAAGGACAACACACCCACCCATTCAAGAGGGAGGACCCGAACCCCCGAGGAGGCAGCCACGCGAACCGTTGAAAGCTCCTAAGGTCGTGCGGCTATCCTGGGCGGCAAACAGGTGCGATCTCGGTGGTCTGCATTCCAGTAAAACTAGCATTTAGCTTTTTTCATAACTGGAGCATAGTAGTGGTGTAAAGTGCAGTAGTCTTGGCTCTCACGCTAACCAGATCGAGGCCACCTTCCCTTTTCGGTAAGGTGAGAGCATCATACTGGAATTTGAAGATGTGCATAACACGTAACATACGCAAAAGCCGCCTGTGATCAGGCTGTCGTTGTCGCAGTGATGAGCAGAATCTGCATGATGTGGGGTATCTGGGCTGAGAGATGGGTATTGATGAAGGCGACTTTCTGGCACGTGTTCTGCGAGCGTAGTAGGTGATATTGTGTTTGCCTGGATGCGTTGCAGTTGCGCCCGAAAATTGATCGCGGAGGTGCGGCGAATATCTCGCGTATACAGCAATTAGATAGAGTAAAGGATGCCCAGAGGTTGAAAGGGGACGTTGCTGGGTGCGGGGGGCTGCGGCCGATCTTTAGGGCGCATGATTTTGCGATTCTCGTAGTGCTCCCTGCCCCGGCACTGTAGCGGGTAATCATCTGCATCGAAGCTTGTACGTCGGCCGCTGAAAGTACGACGAGGGCCAAGTCGTCCGCATAAGGTCGCCAGTAGAACACATGATCCCGGAGTGAAATACATCTAAAGCGTCACCGTAATCCACAAATGAGTGGTTTCATCACATGGCATAAAGCACCGTCGGCAGAGGGCAACCCTGCCGTACTGAGCATTCAATCCATATATGTTCTACAAGTCTGCCGTTGACGAGAAGCCTGGACGTTGCCCCACGAAGGAGCCGCTTAATCACTTGTGTGAACGTCGGAGGAATCGACATCTGGTCCATCACTGCGTTGAGGAGTGCATGATTGACGCGGTGAAACGCTTGAATGAAGTCGATTGAGATTAAAGCGCCTGGCAATAATGAGTGTGTTGCCACAGCGATCACATCTCGATATTCACTGAAGACTGTCTGTATATTATGATCGCCGCCTAAGGATGTTTGTTCGTGGGAAACAATTTCTCGTAATACATGTTTGAGTTGCACATCTAGCAGGCGTTTGAAAATCTTGAAGTTGAAACTGAGTAACGTGATCGACAGATAACACATGAGGCATGTTCCTCCTGCAGGTTTCGGGACTGGTATGAGTAGGTCTTCCATGAACGTTGCTGGCAGGAGTGCCGCGCCGGGCAAAAGTTCCCAGTGCATGCCTCTACATAGTGGCGACATCAAATCTTGGAAGGCTCTGTAAAATTCCAGCAGTTAACAGTCCAGGCCGGGAGATCGATTCAGTTATCCTTTGGCCACATTGCAAAGGATGTCGTCGGTGGTAAATCTCGCAGTCAGGAGGGTTTCAGCTGCGACGTTTAGTGTGCAATACATCTCGTGGACAACCTCAGCAATGGCCTCTACACCGGCAGATATTTCTTGATAGAGAATGTGTGGCGTTGTGAAGGCATCCGCCATGGTAGCTTGTGAAGTCAGCCGTCATCCATCGGGTAGGTCTAAAGTTTTCATTAAGGCCTGTCGGCGTCGACGAACATTTTATGATGCATAGAAGGTTCTTCACCGTTAATCCCATCTTTGCTGCGCGCTCGTACAAAGGCTCTTTCTAGATGGCACGTGCTTAAAGTTCAAATCCTTGCCTTGATGCGTTGAGCTTCTTTTAGACGATCTGGGGACGGAGGATGATCCATGAGCTCGCTTAGAGCTCTATAGTAGAAATATGTTGTGTGGTGATTCCACCCGGTTTTGGCTCTGCCATAGTGTGTCAAGGTGCATCGGGTGGCCGGTTTGGACACGGTAACCACCAGTGCAGTGTGGTCTCGTAATGCATGATGCGATGAACACATGCGTGACCTGTTATTGACATTCATGGTATCGCAGTAGCGTGACGTTGAGTTTCCAAAGTCTTGCAGTGCGCCATATAGGTTGCCAGCGTAGGTTCATGGCACAAATGTAGGTGTCATGATCCGAAAAGGCAGACGGCCAACGTTCTGTGTCGAGGAGAACGGGTTTTAGAGCGTCAGAGATATATATTCTATCGAGTCGGCTGGTGATGTGTGCATGCCCCAGGCGGTCGCCGTGTACCACTCCCCAAGTGTTGAGGAGACGAAGGCGGCGGACGACGAAGTGAAGTTCAGGAATATGATGAAATGAGGGTACTGGTCTGTACGCTCGACAACACGAAGTCTTCAACTACAATGAAATAATCGTATCCGCCGAGGAATGATGGAGTGATATCTTCTGCGTATAACTGGGAGCGATAGCTCCTTTTATCAGTGCCCGATGGGGCGTAGAGATTTATGATCTTGATTCCTTCAAATGTTTTGGCCACCCCTCGCGCCGTTGGGAGATATGCGACATCGGAAACTGCAATCCCTTCTAGGAGGAAGATGCCAGCGCCTGTGTGTTCCTCAGCCGCCGGGGCGACGTACGTGTCGCATCCGTAACACCCGGAGCGAGTTTCTGTCCTTAGTTCTTAGGCCGGCCGGTGTGGTCGAGCGGTTCTAGGCACTTCAGTCTGGAACCGCGCGACCGCTACGCTCGCAGGTTCGAATCATGCCCCGGGCATGGATGTGTGTGATGTCCTTAGGTTAGCTAGGTTTAAGTAGTTCTAAGTTCTAGGGGACTGATGACCTCAGATGTTAAGTCCCATAGTGCTCAGAGCCATTTGAACCATGCCCCGGGCATGGAAGAGTGTGATGTACTTAGGTTAGTTAGGTTTCAGTAGTTTTAAGTTCGATGGGACTGATGACCTCAGATGTTAATTCCCATAGTGCTCAGAGCCATTTTTGAACCTCAGTTCTAGTAGCAGGGCGATGTCGATGTCCGCTGGTCTTAGCGTCTCGTAGAGCAGTTGAAGTTTAACATGGGAGCCGATATTATTGGTGTTGATGGTAGCCATTCGGTATGCCTGATGGGGCATCCGTGCTGTCGATAGGTTCGTAGCTGTTGAAGATTGTCGTGGTGCATTCTGGAAGTCCATAGCAGTCGCAGGAGTCGTCGTAGAAACATCCCCCATTTTAGTTTTGGTCTAACAGGTGGAGGTAGTAAATCCGTGTCATCCACCCATGAAAAATGTCCGGCAGTTTCAAAATTGGTATGAGGTGGTAGCACTGGCCGAGTCGGCTCATTTGCGTCGATGACGACGGGCGCGCTATGTTCCATGGTTTCTGTGCACAGGGCTTGCTCATGATCTCTGTTGGACGGCTCACCGTCTTGTGTACGACGCGTCTCCATGGCAGAGAAAAAGAGTTATCGTGTACTCCGTCAGATTTATGTTCCATCCTGCGGAGGGGAGTCAGTGGTCGTTTCTGATGTCTTGCGGCGTTATTTTCGTCGTTTGGGCGACTTTTGCTTCCGGCAATGTGTTTCGGTGTCTAAGGAAGGAAGTGATTCGCGTCGATCCGGTACAAGTGCCGCGGGCTCTATGACTCGGTCTTCAGTCTCCATAAGACTCTCGCTGGTACCCTGTAAGTCACGTTTGCGGGCGGCACTGCCAGTGGCAATGTGCTATGACGCCTGTGGGTGTATCGGTCCAGAGAGACGCACATGAGCTGCCTCTTGTAAGAGCTGGAGGTGCAGTGTCACCGCATACGTGATTGGAAGGAAGGTTGTGGTTCGGTCGGTGTTCGTATCGTCGTGCCGTAGTCGTGTGATGCTGCGCTGCAGGCACTCATTACGGACGTGGCCTTCTTTGCCGCAACCGGTACATTTTCGAGGTTTTCCGTCGTAAAAGACCACCGCACAGCAGCAACACTGACTCAAAGGAAGGCCTCGCCGCAAGTTCGTGACGGCACGTCAGCTAGGCACGGCGAACGCCTGGACTATTGCAGGCGTACTCATAATGGTGGTGTCTCCCTCTCTGACACAGGAAAATGTGAAACTATTGGCGGTAGTTGACCAACACACATTGTTCTGAGAGATTTCTGCAATCAATTAATAGTGCAATTCATTACACTTCTCAACATATAGTGTAGTCCTGAACTCAAATTTCCACCTGTTTTAAGGATTGACATACAAAAACAACTTCATGGTCCAGCAGTCACAGAATTCGTGCTTCTTTACCTTATTTGTAAATTTGAGGAAGTTACGTTTGTACTGGGTTGCTTTTACATGAAACTGTGAACATATTGGTGCTCTTCTTTAGGTATCTTGTTTGATTATGGGGTCAGGAACACTGAATGTTAATGAAATATCTTGCGATTGTACATGTTGGGGGAGGGGGTGGGGGACAGAAGAAGAGGCGAATGAGAGATACTTTTTTATCTTATAAAGTTTCTCCGTTCAGTTGCAAGAGGGAATATGTATCTTTTCTAATGTGCATGTTTAAAATAGTTTAAGCTTAGCAGTATTTTCGACGTATGAAGCTATTTTGTAACCTGTTTAGAATTCCTTTCGTTGAAAACGACTGTAATCTAATGACTGGCAACAGTTGGACATTTACACATGTAAATTAGTTCACATTTCTTGTGACGATGTCAAACGAAAATAAATAAATAAAAGAAACGAGTTCAATTTAAGGGGGTTGGGGTAAGTTTCGATAGAAAAATGGATCAAGTAAATATAGTTTCTAGAACGTAAAATTTCTGAAGCTTGCAATGGGGCAAATCATCCTCTCGTATTGATCTACGTTTGTTTCGACAAGATTCAGTAATACAGAACTATGATCTTCATTTGTAGCTTTACGATAGTTAGAAAATCTTTCATCTAAATAAAACTGCAGAATCCAAAACAATACCAAACAGTTTGTCAAAAAATAGGAGATCTATTGTGATAAGCACACCTTGGCGTTTCTGCCTGCAACAGACCTGGCGTTCGCCGTGCCTAGCTGACGTGACGTCACTAACAAGCGCCGAGGCCTTCCCTTGAGTCGGTGTTGATAGCAGCCGCTGATAGAAATGTACGAACGGACGCGCCGTTTGAGATCTACTCAAACTTGTCTCACACCATTAATCACCGAATACGTCCTAAACTGTGCCCATGTCTCGGCTACGTGACTCTGGACTTTTCCGTACGGGCTTAGCATAGTGTTGATTTTATCTTCCTTCACTTCTAAAGGCAGTTCTAATACACGGATCGTTCGAAGGCCAAGTCCTACATGGTCGACAGCAGCAGGCCCGACGTCTGAGTGTCGGAATTTAAGTCCATGTCGCGTCCGTCGAATAATGTCGTTGCAGGCAGCATCGGAAGTCATCGTAACATAAGCGACGCCGCTGATTTATCGAGAGGTTTATGGCGATAAGATCGTCACAGGGGATTTTCACATCTTAGCGTAGGAAGCGTTCGACGGCCAGTGGGTCGAGCGTATTCATCTGAAAAGGTGAACTTACGTGTTCTTCCTGTAAGAGTTGGCTGTTATAGCTTGTTCGACTGAGAAGCGAGGTGACGGGGAAGTAAACAAACAATCGCCACGCGCAGCGGCGTGGGCGGCCGAGCGCGGTCCGCACTGCTGCCCTGCCGAACACGACTGATAGTTCGGCTATCCAAGCACGCTTCCCATCCGATCAGAATTCCGAACTTGTCAGACACTCCCTCCGTAGCGCCCCCTATCCACCTTCCACATTGCTCGCTACGTTTAGCATGATTTCCGCAAAAGGTCAGACCTATGGTGTATCCACACTAAATATCATAAAACGCCGTCAATGCGTATTTACTGCTATTGTATGTGTTGTATCTGTCTTTTCGGACATTTGCGAAACAAGAGACACCACACATGTAACACTTTCAATTAAATAGTTCGTGATTGTAGTTCCCAGATATTTACTTGTATCGACAGCCTTTAAATTTATATGATTTACTGGTTAATTGAAATATAACCTTTTTTTGTACTCAAGTAGGTGATTTCACCCTGTCTCTAGTGCAGAGACAACTGGCACCTTTCGCGCCATGCAGGTGTCATATCCATGTCATTTTATGATTTGTTTTGCCTTCATACGATTTTACTACACGGTAAATGTCAACAACATTTACAAACTATGTAAGAGTGCTGTTCAGGTTGTCTCCTAAATCGTTGATATGGATTAGGGCAGAAGAGGGCCTATAACAGATTTTGGCAACACCAGATACGACTTTTATTTTACTCCTTGAATTTACGTCAATTACTAAGTTCTATGACCTTTAAAACAGCAATATCACAAATCCAGAGACACAACCAAGGAGTGATAGTCCTTACGCACCCAATTTCATTAGACGCCTCTTGTGCAGAAGGTATCAAAAACCTTCTGGAAATCTAGAAAAACTGAATCAGTTAAGGATGCTCTGACGATAGCACTTATTTCGTTCAAATTAAAATCTAGCTTTGTTTCATGAGACCGATATTTTTCGAATCCGTGCTGATTGTGTGTAAGTAGGCCGACAACCTCGAGGTAATTCACAATGTTTGCACGCATCATATGTTTCAAAATCCTACTGCACATTGACGCTAATGATGTGGGTCAGTGTTTCAGCGGATTATACCTACTTCCTGAGCAGAGGCGTGACCTGAGCAGCTTTTCAGGCTTTTGGTGCGGATGTTTCGTCGAGGGAGCTGTTTTAAACAGTTCTAAGTATAAGGCTATTGTAATCAGCACACTCTGAAAGGAAACTGTTTGTAATACAATATGGACCGGAGGACTTTCCTTTATTAACTGGTTTAAGCAGCTTCGCTACACCGAGGATATTTGTTTCTAAGTTACTCATGTTGGCAGCTGCTCCTTATCCGAGTTTAGCAATATTCGCTTCATCTTCCTAGGTGAAGAAATTTCAGAAAACTGTGCTTTTGTGGCGCGGTGAAGGTACTAGCAGTGTCATGCTGCTGATGTACTTTTTATACGACTAGAATATCTTTCAGATTTATAGACAGAATTTGTTTGTGGAAGTACTTAAAAGCTTCTCGCAAATAACTCCTTGCTGAATTTCGAAACTTAGTGTAACATCGCTAATGGTGGAGATTTTGCGTTCTTTTAAATTTCGGATGAATTTTTTCGTGGCTTTTGCAGCAAGGTTTTGACCTGCCTATGGACCATGGGTGGTCACTTCCGTTTCCTAGTAATGAACTGGGTATGAATCTTTCAGTTGCTGCTAATACTATTTCTTCTATTCAACCCACAACTGATGTACACTTAAATAGTTAAGTGGAGACTGCCTCTCAGGAAGTCATTAAGTTAATTTTTAACCACCTTTCTTATAAAGTCATATTATAGGTTTTTTTTGTGGATTCAGATCATGCAATGGCCAATCTCGCTACAACGAATTTGAAGTCATTAATCCCTGTAGTGGTCATAACGCTCCCTATTTGCTCAGATTACTTATTGTTAAGGAATCACCTATGTTTAGGCCACCATTGCATTTGTGTGGGCTCCTCAACTAACTGCTCAAAATAAATTTCACAGGAAGCATGTAGTCAAATTTATGTCGATGTTTTATCCTACCACCGACAATGAACATCTATTTTTGGCAACATATTGCGGTTAGAGTGAAGCCACCACAAACTATACATGGGGTATGTGTTTGACATTATGTTGTACTTTTCGTTGAACAGCTACTGTATCATCCGAGTCGTTGGTTCGGTAAAAGAAATTAATTATTAATCCTTTTCCTATTGTCAAGCAAAACTTATGCTCATACTTAACACACAGGAATATCTACATCAATTCCTCGGCAAAGTACTCCTAACTGCAACAAACACGCCCCCAGGGATTGTATTTAATCTATGCTTTCCGAACACGGTCAAGTGCTGTGAAAAATATCGGCAGAAGTTATCTCCTGTTTAGCCAGTTTCCAGTCTAACGATTTTAGATTCTGTGCTTTCTAATAGCGCTTGAGGCTCCGGTCCTTTCCAACACATCAACGACATTTTACAACTACAAAACTGGCTGTTGGTCTGCCTACCCTCTTAATGAGTTCGTCCTGCACCCTCTGAGACTTAAATCCTTCCTGCACTTTCCTGAGACCACCTAACCCTAAAAACCGTCTAGACAATCCCACACAGCTCCCTCTATCCGTTTATCGGCCTCCTGTATAGTCGATGCCTGATCTATTCGTGGAACCTGAAATCTCACCACACTATGGCGCAAGTCGGGAAATCCGCAACCTACACTGTTGTCGAACCGTTTGAGCCTCTGTCTCAGATCCTCCACTTGGCTTCCCACCAAGGCTGAGCAATCGGTCCAGTCAACCATGCTAAAAATGGTGAGCTCTGCCTCCACCTTGTAACCAGGACTGGTAGCTCCTACCCATTCAGATAGCAGCCTCAATCCAGAGAGAATCTATTCTGAGCCAAAGCAACACACATTGTCAGTACCGACACGAACCACCGCCTGCAGTTTGCTGAACTTTGTGCTTTTAATGGCATCTGGAAGCAACCGTTCCAGATCTAAAGTGACTCCTCACAGTACACTCACAGAATTCACAGTGGATTTCATCCCCTCCCTGGCAGCCATAACCCTAAATTGTGAATTATGAACGAATCAAGGTGAAGTTTATAGAAATATGTGTAGGGAAAATATCTGTGAAACTTTCAGCAGTGAATGGTGAAATTAAAGACTATAAAATTTCATGCTAGTAAATAAATATTTGCATTTTCATCGCTTTCATCGTCACACTTCACAATGTTTTCTTACCGTTTAGCGTTTCTCATTTAGCAATTACCGTTACGTGTTATCCATTTAGCATTTAGCGTTTACGATTATGCATTTAGTGTTAACCGTTAGCATTTACCGCAGGGGTCATGGGAGTACAAATCACACGATTATTGTATTTCCATCACCTTGGATTTTTAATACTGTGGTGGGAAGAGCAAGGGGTAGTAGAATTATATTGCACACAACTGGTCTGCTTGTACATAATGTAACTTGACACCATTTTCTGCTGGGAAATAATGAGTATCTTTGACTTTTAAGGAAATGATGAACTACTTCCAAGTGGGTGTTACGTAATTTAAATACTATCCTCCGACTGGTTAGAAAAAGAGGAGCAACAGCACCTAATTGGTCTGTTCCGTATAAGGATCTGATGGTATTCCTATAACACAACTGCAGTATTTCTGCCGTCTTGGAATTTTAACACTGTGTTATGATTTTCTGTAGATCAGGACTGAAAGTGCGGCGTGACTTGATGTGTGCGTCAAAAATAATGTTAATTGTCGCCATTTTTTGGGTTCCGTTCCTCAGTGTGTAAAAACGTGACCCTTAAATGATGACTTTGTTGCCTATCTGTCTGTCTGTTCGACTGTTAAGAAAACTTTCAGGAAGGGGTAGACTCAGCAAGTGCAAATCTTGTCTCACATATTAACGTGTATGGTCCATTGGAGACGTATAACTTTTAGCCATCTAAATTACTAAAGATACGGCCATTTATGTCATGTGTTTTGATGCTCGAAAATTCACTCATCGAAACCTATAGCGTGTTTGCCGTTGAGGCAAAATCGTGAAATTTGGAAAGAAGCAACGGTTTGCAGTAAAATTAAAGGAAAAGAATCCAAAAATGATTAATTCGCAATTAATCAGATGAAAAAATATTTTTGTTGTTTTTTCCTTGTGTTTGTTTGTCAATCAGTCTGTTACGACACATTCCCTTTAGAAAAGTTTGGTGTAGTTCAAATTTACGTCATTTACCGACGTCTATAGTCCCTTGGCGTTGCAAAAAATTTAAGTTTCTAATTCAACACAATCAGAAGATACTGCCAATTACGTCACCCATTTTGCTGCTTGCATACACACTCATCAAAACACATAGGCTACTTCCTGTTGATCTACAATAATTAAATTCGGCGGTAATAAAGATTTCACAGAACAGGTGAAGTAAAAATATTTGAACCATGGTGGCTGAAGTGTAATTATGTCACAGAAAAATATCTTTTGACATTTTATATATATATATATATATATATATATATATATATATATATATATATATATATATATATATCAATAGTGTTAAAAGTCCATTTTTGTTCATTCTGAGATACAGAGTCCTAAAGTTAAATGATCACAGAAAAATCTGCAATTGAGATACCAGAAATATTCAAGTATATGTACGTGAATATTTACCCCTATTACACGTTATGAAAGGAACCCCTTAGACTCACGTACCACCACCTTCACGCAAAAACACGTACCGTATTCGGCGTCGTACTAAATTACATGTTCATATGATTAAAATCTTAACCGCTATGACTCTTATGTCGCGAAAATCCCGCGGTTTGGATGCTCACTGAGATTGGAAAACTGTCATAGGACGTTGTTAGGCTTTACAGCAGCAACATCCAAATGGCCGAATCGGAGGAGGATAAAAAATTATATAATGATGCGGTTAGTTGTCATATTTGTGGGCTGCCGTTAGATAGAAAAGCTGAAACTCTGGATAGAGATCATTTTCATACTATAGGGAAGACCCGTGGTGCAGTTCACAACGCATTCAATTTGAAGTGGAAGTTACCACGACACATACACGTTTTCTTCCATAACTTAGGTGCGTATGAAGGTCACTTTCTAGTTGAGCAATTGGTTAATTTGTGTTGGGAGAAAAATCAGGTCAGTGTCCTGCCTGACAGTGTTTAGAAGTGTATTTCATTCCCCAAGTTTCAGCTTGTAACTAGGAAAGGAGTTTTCCGTTGTGAGTATCTGGACAGTAAGGTGAAACTAGACGATACCAGGCGGCCCGACATTTCTGCATTTACCAGTACTCTCACAGGCGATGCCATAACTAGTACAGATTATGAACATGCCGTTAATGTCTGGCGGGAATTAAACATTCCAAATTTGGGTGAATACGCAAGACTGTATATGGACACCGACGTGCGCTTGTTTGCAGATGTTTTTGAAAAGTTCCGGAGTGTATGTATGGCCACATACTCGCTGGACCCCGCCTTTTATTGTATGGCACCTGGGTTGTCTTGGGACACAGTGCTCCAGAAATCGAGGCACAGCATCGAACTTTTGACTGATGCCGATATGCTTCTTTTCTCTGAGAGTAGGATCGCTGGAGGACTTTGCCAGTGTGTCCATAGGCACACCAAGGCAAATAATCCACGTAAGGGTGCCGGGTTTAATGGATCTCTCGATTCGAATTATATTCTATATTTGGATGTGAATAACTTATATGGGCACGCCATGATGCCGCCACTGCCGGTTGGTAGGTTTCATTGGGTGCCCGAAAACGAACGAGAGGGATTAGATGGAAAAATATTGGTGCCCGAAAACGAATTAGAGGGATTAGGTGGAAAAATACTAAGGGGTGACGGCTGATTCTGATGTAGGGTATGTGGTGGAGGCAGACCTCATACGCCCTGTTAGTCTGCATGAAATGACAAGCGACTTGCCGTTATGTGCAGAGCAATAAGTTCCACAAGGAAGCACTATCCCTAAACTGATGACCACTGTTGGACACAAGCAGAGGTATGTAATTCATTATTGTAATCTTCAGCAGTGTCCCAGCTTAGAAATGGAGCTAGGTAGAATCACCCAGGCTATATCCTTCAATCAGTCGCCCTGATTGAAGGAGTATATTGAATTAAATACCGAAAAGAGGTGGTCGCGACTAGTGATTTCGAAAAAGACTTGTACAAATTAATGAATAATTATATTTTCGGTAAAACCATGCATTATGTGAGAAATGAACACGATATTTTGATTAGGACCGAATGGGATTGGCCTTGGGGTGTAAGAAACTGCATCGCCATACCAAATTTTAAGCAGGTAACAATTTTCATTGAGAACTTTGTTGCTGTGGAAATGTCGAAGGTTTTAATAGAGTTTACGAAACCAGTCTATTTCGTATATGTATACCGGACATCTCCAAACTCCACATGTACCGATTCCACTATGAGTTTGCTAAAACCCACTTAGTGGAGCCAAAGCTACTTTATATGGATACAGATAGCTTCACCTACTGGATGAAGAACTGCGATTCATATGAAGTGATTAGGTGTCACAGTAATGAATTCGACACATCGGGATATGCAGTCAATAATCCTTACGGTATTATTCCTCAGAACAAGAAGGTAACGGGGCTTTATGAAAGATGAGGCGGGTGGATAGCCGATTGTGGAGTTTGTGGGTTTAAGATCCCAAATGTGTACATATCGTACAGTAGATGGAGCCTCTCAGAGGTGGGCTAAGGGTGTGCAACGTGCGGCATCAGGCATCCTCACAGTCGAAGACTACTTGCAGCGCCTGTACGGTGGCGTTCACAGTGCTCCGCACAACCACCACATTTGGTACAGCAAACTAGTATTCGATCGTGAGGTGACGAGGTGTACACTGTGCTGAAAACTAAAGTCGGACTGTCACCTCATAACCATAAAAGAACCAATTGTAATGATGGGATCGAAACACTCCCTTAGTCACACTATTTGCTTGAAGTGCAAGAGGTGGTGGGGGACTCCAATGGTTTGAATGAGAGAGAGTGAGTGAGTGAGTGGGCTGAGTGAGAGCTTGTACCTAATAGTATGGCTCTTTTATCACAGTTTAAATATTGTATGTGTGATGTATGGCGTGCCTGAATGTGTGAGTGCTTATGTGCGTCTATTTGTATGCTTGTGAATGCGTTTGAGTGTGGATACCTGTGTAAATATATATATATATATATATATATATATATATATATATATATATATATATATATATATATATATATATAAGTACCATAACATCTCGTCAGAACTATATAAGCAGTATGTGCTGGGAAAAAATTACAAAAAACATTAAAATGTGCAATGTATATAAAAGATTTAAGAAACTGAACCAAAATCATCAAAAAATGTAAATGAAGAAAAAAATTGTTTACCGTATTATTTCTCGCATTTGATCTTCATGAGTGGATGAGTGCGTGTGTAAATAGATTACTTTTTAACTTTCACATGCCGCTAGTTATCCAAGTCGTACTAGTTTTAAGTGTGAGTTCCACCCAGTTCAATTTAGTGCAGCTGTTTGGGATGAACATGTTAGGGCCATCCGCTCCATTGTATTAAATTATTTCATCCGCTTGGGGTGGAAAATGTTTAGAGCCACCCTGAGTTTTCTGAGTGGAATAGTACTGGTGTAGGAGAAACTATAGCTCTGCAATAGCTGTAACCAGTACTGCAATGTAAAGTACAAAAAAATTTCAAACAGTACTATAATTTTTTAAAATTGTGAACTTTAAATAAAAAATTTGAAACAGTTACAAAAACTGTGTATTTAAAAGCAGTATTACTTGATATACTGTAAAAAGCTTGTGGATGTAAGGCTGTATTACTACTGTGAGTGTTTAGATGTGAATAAAAAATTGTTATTCGTTACCATACGTCTTTGATGTTATTTCACAAATCCCTACACTTACAAGTGAGTATAAATGCTCTGCAACGTGTACAAGATATTAGTTCAAAGCATGAGGGAGGTGACGTTTAAGATGGAGAAAAACAAAACATATATAATGTTTGCATGGGATTTCGCCTACCTTGCTGCACGTATAAGTATTTGAGAACAGGCAGCACGTGATTGTGTCCAGCTCCAAAGATAACATGGCTAAAATTGTATCTCCTATGCTTGAACAAATCCATAGACTTAGAATCTGGGCAAAGCTCCGTGCTATCTAAGTAGGAGCTAGACGGAAAGAAAGAAAAACACAGTGCGAGAGGTAAAAAATTCATTTATTGTAATTCATCAAACATAAAAGTAATTTTATATTTTCATAAGCCGACACAACATTATTTTCGCACATCTTCTTCTTGAGCTTATGGATAGCCCGGCACCTTTAGAATTCCAGGTCTTGAATAGATGCAAACATGAAGATTCACTGCATCAATGCGGTCTTCTCCTCGCCTTTGACGTAGATGGTCTCAGGGGGATCGAATATTTCAAGTGATGTCATAATTTCTTTATAAGGTACACCAGAATCTTCCCAGTGCATACCATGAAAGAAACATGTTAGCTACTTTGCACTCGTCCGTGTTCTAGCACAGTTCACATCCTTGATAGGCCTCGGTGATGCAATTCCTGCTGAGAATGTCTCTAATATACCAGCATCTTCAGTGTATGTTATGAGCGCAATATCTTCAAATACGAATTGTCTACACCAGAGGTCACCAAACTACGGCCCGCGGGCCGAAACCGGCCCGCGACGGCCGGCGAACCGGCCCGCGTTAGCTGGTCGGACACCCCCGGTACCCGGCCCGCCAAATATTTGAGGTGGTACCTATACTGCCAACTGAGCTCCGAGGCCTATCGCGACGAATACACCACGACGTTTGTTCTGCTACTCGCTACAAGACTACATAACTAAACTTATTGTTGCGCAGCTTGAAATAACAATGCGTTGACATACTGTACCTCTGTTACGTCTTGCAGTAATAGTGTTGCTAACAATGATTTTGAGATTTCGTCAACTTTGCAGGATTTCGTGAAGAATGTGCAGTGACATACTTTTTGTCGGTGAAATTCGGTAGAATAAAATACGCCAGAATTTCGGTCAGGTACGTCCACCAATCAAAATTATGTAATTAAATAAAAATCGTAGTTCGTTTCAGTGCTAGCTATTCCCACAACCTTAGATTTTTGCGATTTCAGCTTTCCTTTAGCCTTACATTACGGTGATCGTGGAGTGTTAGGGTGCTTTAATCCCACTAGGTAGATCTTGGCCCTTATGGCTTCGTGGAGGAGTCAATGTAACCCGCGGATTAGTAAGTTTCGAGACCCCTGGTCTACACTCATCATCACAGAAACCTTGAAAGTCGACAACTACGTTCACACTCCAAGTTGTCATGGTGAAATGCTCTGGGCATGCCACAACACTTGGCCATTTATAGAGCACGCTGCACAACACCAGTAAGTGGGCAATGGTTAATCACACGGTCATGTAGAACTGAAGCATACACTGCCATGTGTTCTCTGGAATCTGATGAAGATTCAAATTCGATTCGTACATCTATCGGTCCTAATGTCATTATCTTATCTGCTTAGAACAGTCTATCACAATGATTGGTGCCAGCTCCTTGAATTTCCGTGGACTGCGTGTACATCGTTCCTCTTCAACACCTTCATAGCAAAAAGCACGGAATCTTGCATACATGTCGAATGCTAGACTGTATATATTCTGATCCCACTGTACGGATAAGATTCGGAATTCAAGTAGATTCTGGCATTAGTTAAATTACAGTTGTCAAATACGGTGGAATCATTTGCTAAATTCCCCCTTCTACTGGTCTGGAATGCAAGTATGATGAATTTTGGTGTTTATAACTGCACTGTGGTTTTAATGGGCCATGTTTGTCTGCAGTCGGTCGGTAGCACCGGGTACTCAAAAATCTCCCATGAGCGGAAAGGTAGTGGCAGATATGTACCGGTATTCAGAACTTTTAAAAGCTTGAAAAGCTCCTCGTCCGCCACAGTGAGGTGCGGCATTTTCCATGTAACTTTACTGATGAGCACCTGATTTTCCTCTTGAGCTCCTTGAATATATGAGCTGCTATTTGTTGCGCTCCGTACCAGAATAAGCTCCTGTTTAGCATTCATAATAACTCCCTGCATGTCCTCAAAGTACCCCATAAGCATTTTAGTGGTAAGTATGCAGTAAATCGACGATACCCTGCTGCTGTTCTGCCCACAGGCTCGGCTATGAAACATCCTGTATTTTCTAAGACTTTCAAATATGAAGGTGAAGATGAGACATAAGATTTAAGGGTTGATGCTATGTCGACATTACGTGTACGATCAATCTCTACCTCTTATGTTCATAACATATTTCCTGGAACAGGAATGCCAAAGTATTACGTGTAAGCCTTGATCGCTCTGTATGACTACCATCCTTTTTCTTAAGGGATCCGTCCAAATATATGAAACTCTTGCATGGAAGAGTTAAAGCGTTTTGATGTTGGTTAACAATCCTAGTTTCATCGTTTTTGTTGAATGTCGTGGAAACTTAAGGCTTATGCAACAAGTATTCCTGGCGTATGTTTCGCTCATCATATTCCACTGGGTGAGATATATTGAGCGACGACGTCATTACGAGGTTTCAAGTCTACTAATTTAAGAAACCTGTAATTCGCACGTGTTATCTTCTTGCGGTTCTGCTGCGAAGTGCTATACTGTCCGCTGCGTGCTCTGGTTTTATACCTCATGCCCATCTTGTCGTAGATGTAGTCGTACAATGACTTCCTCACCACGGAAGTAAACAACTTGGTTATTCTGATCCACAATACGCAGCTCCAGATAGTCCAATGTCTGAATTGTCACTGGAAGGTATACAGCGGTGATAGGAGTCTCAACAATCTTGTATCCCGTTCCTACTGATGGGAAGAATCCGTAAATTGAATGAACGAATATATCGATGAGATATGAGTTCGTTGCAATGTTACACTCAACACGGATGATACTGACAGGAAGAATATCCACTGTCTGATCAAATTTGTAAAATTTATTGGGATCCGTCTTCAAAATCTCTCCCTTTGTGAAACCCAGTAGTGGACCTATTGAACCGTTCTGCTTAACGTAAATCGAAGCATTCACCGTTCAAAATGGTTCAAATGGGTCTGAGCACCATGCGACTTAACTTTTGAGGTCATCAGTCGCCTAGAACTTAGAACTAATTGAACCTAACTAACCTAAGGACATCACACACATCCATGCCCGAGGCAGGATTCGAACCTGCGGCCGTAGCGGTCGCTCGGTTCCAGACTGTAGCGCCTAGAACCGCACGGACAATCCGGCCGGCAGCATTCACCGTCCTTATTTCAGATTTAAGTCTACTGATGTTTGCACGGAGCTCTATCCATTTTCCAGACTGTTTTAAGACTTCGTTTAAATCGTAAATATCGTATGCACCAGGTTCAATTTCTACGACTTCTTCTTCACCATTACATTCCAGATGCAGTTTATTGTTAGCCTCTGTAATATTTGGGATGGTTTTATGTATCTCCAGTCGAACCAGCGCGATGCTACAATATCCAACCCTTAAATCAATTGGTGAACAGTAATTCGCACGTAGTACAGACGATCGTTCTTTTAATGCCAGAGTGTACGACATTGCATCTAAACGTTGGCTTGTGAATGGGTGTAAATACCTGGCCTTACATATCACTGGTAAAAGTCAGAATGAACATGATGCATAGATAACCACACGGGAATGTATCAAAGTCTTGGTGGCGTCGAAAATTAAGAACACACAACTTTTGCCTGTGAAGTATCTCAAAATTTTGTGGAGGTTGCAGGTCGTCGAATGAGTCGAAATAGTAGGAGTTATTTGTATTTCTTTTTCCAACATTTGCTACCCAGTGAGTTCCAGGTCCTCATGCTACATTCAGATTCATCATTCCTCATTCTCCTGATTTCCACATAGTCTTCGGTGATGTATTCCGCATAAACATACCTAGGAATCTCGGAATGTTGAATTTCTTCGTAACAAACTTAAGCAGATCTGTATTTGTAAGACACGGCCGGTGTGGCCGTGCGGTTCTAAGCGCTTGAGTTTGGAACCGCGTGACCGCTACGGTCACTGGTTCTAATCCTGCCTCGGGCATGGATGTGTGTGATGTCCTTAGGTTAGTTAGGTTTAAGTAGTTCTAAGTTCTAGGGGACTGATGACCTCAGAAGTTAAGTCCCATAGTACTCAGAGCCATTTTTTTTTTTTTTGTATTTGTGAGCTCCCTTTCTGGTAGGACTGTTAGGGGCCTTTTTTTGTTTACGAAAAGACCTAGTCCTTTCTTGTATGGTTTCAAGTATAGTCCTTCTCCGATGGCTGCTGCCTCCATTATGCGGTTATGTCTTCGTGCCTCCTGCAGTTCCTCCTGAGAACTTTATGCATTGTGGACTAACCTGGTGATTTCCGCAGCACCCCCAGGCAGCGAACCCACCGCTGAGAGACCGGCTAAGGCAGGAATAAGGAAGGGAATGAGTCCACCCAACGTCTTGGGAATTGGTAGAACCCTGGGTGGTTTAATCGATCTTTTTTCTCCCTGCTTTGTGCTTCAGGGCGCTTTTAGCTACATACAACACTATCATGATACAGTTCGTCATGCACCCTTTGGTTTTCATCTTTTTCCTTAGAGCCCTCGTGCAGCGCTCATAACTGGTCTTCACACCCAAACACAACTTAACTTTACCACACATAGTTTTTTCAACTACAAATGCTGCAATGCGTTGACATATACGAATATCCTTTCTCGCACGTATTGTCTTAGCCTTATCAGCTACAATTCGATCGGCGATGGGAAAATTTTTATTTGCTGCGTATGCGATGGCGTGTTCTTTACACGCTTCGTCGAGTAGATATATTCCCTTACCACCGCGTGCCAGTCATTTTTGAAGTTTTGTTCCGGGTCCACAGAAGTTATATCCAGGAATGTGTAATTGGACTCGTTGTTTGTCGAGAATACCGTCTCCTCCTCTAATGCGTCTCCTATCACGCATGTTAGGCTACTGAAGTGCTTGTGGTCTGCGATATAGCAAATCGTCAGCGTCGAACGTCGTTATCTGATGCGGGAAAACCAAGCCATTTAACCACTGCTCTATTCCCTCGACGTCGTATCACCCTCTCTATGAGATACACATCTGGTTCCGAGCTCTGATGTAACTCTTGCGTGTAAGAGCATCCTGTTATTTTCGAGCCGCTGCTGTCCTTTAAGAGGTAGGTTCCAGGACTCTTTCTTTGCACTTTGGAAACTGTGAATATGTTTGGCATGTATTGTTTATCAAACGTTGTCTTGTGTTTTGAAATACATACTAAATCAACTAAATTAAAATACTGTTTGCTCGAATCTACCATTTTAATACGATTGCATACTACATCTAGAAGTTTATTGTCACGAACATCGCTTGCCCTCATTATTATTGTGCGATATTTGGTTCGTTTATACTGTGCAATTATTTGCGGTAGGATATTGATCCATCTGTGTGAACCACAAAGATTGAATTGCATCCCCATCTGGGTTTTCACTGTTCTGTTCAGACGTTCCACGATACCCGCCTTCAGATGGGTGAACGTCGAGTAGTGATTTATTCCACACCGCTCCATCACAGCCTTGAAATATTTATTGTTAAACTCACCGTCTTGATCTGTCTGAAGGTTGTCTGGGCTTCGATTCGTCCCCGTCTGCAGCACTCCATCAAACACATGCGCGACTTCCTCCCCTGCTTTCCCTTTCACAGGTAATGCCCATGCATATTTAGAATAAGTGTCTATGACCATTAAAATATATTAGAATCGGTTATTCACACGTGAATATTCTCTCACGGCGACAAGATCCGAGTGCCACAGGGCGTCCAAACCGTTAACCATAACGTATCTCCGAGGATATGTTTTGATTGCTGGCTTGTAAGGTTTTCGAACTACAGTCTCCATACTTATTCGATGATGACTCTCTCTCTAAGCTCAGAAATTGTTGAAACAATTGCCAGCGACAGCTGATACCATGAGCAGTCGTAGCTGGTCTATCAGCTCATTGGGGTCGTCGTAATATATATACTGCGGGAGTCGATTGCTTTCTCTTTTATGCTGAATGCCAATACCATTAGCACTGCTATTTTTTTCACCATTCGAAATAAGTCGTATAATGGATTTGTATTTCACTTTGCTTCGACTTTTTGCATTCTTATGCAGCTCAGTTAAAAGCAATGTATCTCTATACAATTTCAGATCTTTAGGCGAATAGTTTACTGTTTTTGTGGGTCTTAGGAAAATAAGGTTCAGTAGACCAGGTGTTCTTTGAAAATGTTTATCGCCGACCAGTATCGATTTTTCATTTAAAGATATAGGCTGTGTGCCCAACTTGTATGGTTTCTCACCAGTTACACCGAAAGTTTTGTCTATCTTAGCGTCGCTGCGGCGGTTAATGGAATCGGCAATAGCATCATCGTCGTCGTTGCGGAATTTCGCTGAGAGTCCATCGAGACATTCTGTAACTTTTTTAAACGTTTCTCGCAGTATCTGCTCCCGCTTCAAATGCCCTAACCTCAGGAACCGTGACTTCTCGCGAACGGACTTCCGCGCCTCGATGACTTTTAGTCGACATATCGGTGTATACTAATCGGACTTCTGTGCAGCGTGATGTTTTACATATCCGCTCTTCTTCTTCTTATACTGCTCACCCTTGTCGGTAATAGCTATTTTTCCTTGAGTTAAATTGCCTCTTTTCTTTTTAATTGCGTAAACCTGTTCGTACAATGTCCCGTTCTCAATGACAGCTTTCCCCCCTTCAGTTACACTGTTTACTTTCTTCTCGATTACAGTAACCCGATCATTCAGTGTACTGTTGAGTCTCAGAAGGGTTTCAAAATACGTCTCTAGTTCCATGCGTATACCTCCAACTTTATGTTCGAGAGTTTGAATTTTCGCGTCGACGTACAAGCGAATTTATCCATGGTGATGCGTATAGTGAAGTACTCACCTCTTTCCTTGGCGATATATATGTAGGAACTCCTGGAAGTTCCGTCTGTGCATGCCATCATCCACTTTTCTTGTTTTATCTATAACGAGAATCCCATACTCTGATTCCAACAATTTGCACATATCTTTACAGAATCATTGAACGACAGTTCGGTTCCTACATGACCCTGGTAAATGTTCTTTAAATACAGATTGTCCTGTTTCAATGCTATAATTAAGATTGTCCTAGCTGCTTTGGGATTCTGGAATATGTCTGACTCAGATAAAATACATCAACAGCTATATGGCGACCGAAACTGAAATATCGCCTAATTTGATCTTGGTTTTCCGCAGCAACATCATCAAATGTGAACACTGCGTTTGGCGTTACTTTTTCCGGTGGAGGGATATCGCAGCTCTCACTGAATGTCGTATATGTCACACCATCTACACCCTGCAGAATCTCCTGTAATAGTTGGTATTTGGGCTGAAACAGTGTTTTTGAAAACACACACACATGCTCAAAGCGGACTACATCCGGATGTGTTAGCAGCGACATGAGAACACTTGTCTTGCCACAGTTGGATGGACCTACAATTACTGCACGTATGTTGTCGGGAAGTAGTGTGCCATTGTTCTTCTTCCGGTCTTCTTGTACCCCGTAACAGCTCCAGTCGCTTACAACAAAGTCTTGGTGCTCACCACCCACCCTGCCTGGGTACCTACTACGTCAGATAGGTAGGGTTTTTATAGAAAATAATTAACGCTATGCCCTTTCCATGATACCGACCATTTCAGGTACTGGCGTGTAACGCCCTTTTACGGAGAAGTTAGTTAAATGACATAATTTTCTGCTGTTGCATGTTTCCAGTGAAAATACTAGGCAGTAGCTTTAGTACTTGCAATATAATAAGATGTAGGAAATAAAAAACACATACATTGTTTTTATTCAGTAATCATACACGGGATGCACTACATCAACCGGTTCTTTCTTTATCTTAGCGCCAGTACGGAAATAGAAAGTAAGGGCTTCTTGTAAGCACAGAATTCAGCATGTATTTCTCTCAAACTTATTGGCAGTACATTAGTTTTCACCGGCACCATACTGACCCACAGTTAGAAGTCGTCTACATGCACACTGTTCATACTTAGATACTCTGCAATATCTCTATACACAGCTTTAACACAAGGCACCTATCTGTTCAGTCTTTCCAACACAATGAATAGTAGATCGAAAAACGTTGTAACGATGGAGTGCTGTAGGTAAACGGATGTGTCACCTAATTTCACACGGAGTGCGGAGTCATTGTACACTGTTGTAAAGGAGAGAGTTAGAGCAGCATAGTAAATGTCCGGAGGAGGACGGCTCGGGTGGTACTCGGCGGTCAACTGCCTTATGATATACGCATTTTCACGACAGAGTTCATCCCAGTCCACCTCCGCAAACCGCACGTTAATATTTTTGGCTGCATTCTCGATCTCTATCACAGTACGCCACTCTCTGTCTGTGGATGCTTCCAATATGTACGCTTTTCGAAACACTAGTAGTTAAATTATACACCGAAGAGGAGAGTAGTGGTGCACAGGGCTTAATTGGTATCATCTCATCCACTACATCCTCACTCTGTCCATGCCATATCACTGGAATATTCTGTGATGGCGCGTATGATGGAGGCCAGTACCGACCGGCGTCATGCTGATTAGGACCCCCGGTGCACTTCACCAAGTCAGGGGCTAGTTGGGTGTCTTCAACCGACAATAACAGCTGATTGTCCAGCTCCGTCAAGCTGACCAGGTGCGCGACAGGGTCCCAGGATACTGCCGCTGCTACGAGTCCCGACGGGCTGGGACACGTCGCTGTTGCAGACCCCGACAGGCTGCAGAACATCGCATCCCCTGATAAGCAAAGAAGAATAACCGTTACAAGCGACGATAGAAGCACAAGGACCCTCTCACGACAGAAAACGTAGTGATTAAGCATGGGGTACTTCCGCGGCTTCTTCGTATTCCGTTGCTGTGGCTGGACGGCGTTGGATGATCGCGACTGGCGCTTCATTCAGGGTCACTGACTGCAACTGAAGCTGCAGAGCTGCTGGGCCTGCTTCATATACCTGTTGTGATCGGATGCTGCGTTCCTATTGGCTACTACCAATTTCAAGACCCCTCTGGTGATTTAATTGTGTTAGGGGGGTGCAATTGGGCTTTCGCCCCAGGATGACAGAGGTTCAATTCTCCATTTTTAATTTCTCGTCAATTCTTAGGCGAGAGGTGGGGAGGGATGTCAGCACATCCGTGGGACGGAGAAAATATCTTACATTTGGGGTGGTTAGGGGATGGGGGGTGAAAGGGGGGAGGAGAAGGCTGGAGAACACGCGCACGTGGGAAAACATGTGACGTCATCCTGGGGCGGCGGTGGGCCTGGTCAGGGGCGGGGGGTGGGGATGATTAATTGATCAGTTTAATTAATTTGTATATCAGTTTGATATCAAAAATGTGCTACAAACGCCATTATACTACTACTACTAAACATAATTACGTACATCGAAGATCATCCGCAGCATAGTAAAGAAAGCAATTATGACCAGATTTCGAATAAGGCCGCAGCAATGTGACAGTGCAGAGCATTAGAAAAACTACGGATATTCATGGGGGGACAAGGTATACTTGTTACAAAAACTGATGTTTGCTCATTTTAACGATGCTCGATACCATTTACGAGATGTACATGGTAGTGACCTATTGTGTTACGCACTCAAATTGCGCGCGACATACACTCCTGGAAATTGAAATAAGAACACCGTGAATTCATTGTCCCAGGAAGGGGAAACTTTATTGACACATTCCTGGGGTCAGATACATCACATGATCACACTGACAGAACCACAGGCACATAGACACAGGCAACAGAGCATGCACAATGTCGGCACTAGTACAGTGTATATCCACCTTTCGCAGCAATGCAGGCTGCTATTCTCCCATGGAGACGATCGTAGAGATGCTGGATGTAGTCCTGTGGAACGGCTTGCCATGCCATTTCCACCTGGCGCCTCAGTTGGACCAGCGTTCGTGCTGGACGTGCAGACCGCGTGAGACGACGCTTCATCCAGTCCCAAACATGCTCAATGGGGGACAGATCCGGAGATCTTGCTGGCCAGGGTAGTTGACTTACACCTTCTAGAGCACGTTGGGTGGCACGGGATACATGCGGACGTGCATTGTCCTGTTGGAACAGCAAGTTCCCTTGCCGGTCTAGGAATGGTAGAACGATGGGTTCGATGACGGTTTGGATGTACCGTGCACTATTCAGTGTCCCCTCGACGATCACCAGTGGTGTACGGCCAGTGTAGGAGATCGCTCCCCACACCATGATGCCGGGTGTTGGCCCTGTGTGCCTCGGTCGTATGCAGTCCTGATTGTGGCGCTCACCTGCACGGCGCCAAACACGCATACGACCATCATTGGCACCAAGGCAGAAGCGACTCTCATCGCTGAAGACGACACGTCTCCATTCGTCCCTCCATTCACGCCTGTCGCGACACCACTGGAGGCGGGCTGCACGATGTTGGGGCGTGAGCGGAAGACGGCCTAACGGTGTGCGGGACCGTAGCCCAGTTTCATGGAGACGGTTGCGAATGGTCCTCGCCGATACCCCAGGAGCAACAGTGTCCCTAATTTGCTGGGAAGTGGCGGTGCGGTCCCCTACGGCACTGCGTAGGATCCTACGGTCTTGGCGTGCACCCGTGCGTCGCTGCGGTCCGGTCCCAGGTCGACGGGCACGTGCACCTTCCGCCGACCACTGGCGACAACATCGATGTACTGTGGAGACCTCACGCCCCACGTGTTGACCAATTCGGCGGTACGTCCACCCGGCCTCCCGCATGCCCACTATACGCCCTCGCTCAAAGTCCGTCAACTGCACATACGGTTCACGTCCACGCTGTCGCGGCATGCTACCAGTGTTAAAGACTGAGATGGAGCTCCGTATGCCACGGCAAACTGGCTGACACTGACGGCGGCGGTGCACAAATGCTGCGCAGCTAGCGCCATTCGACGGCCAACACCGCGGTTCCTGGTGTGTCCGCTGTGCCGTGCGTGTGATCATTGCTTGTACAGCCCTCTCGCAGTGTCCGGAGCAAGTATGGTGGGTCTGACACACCGGTGTCAATGTGTTCTTTTTTCCATTTCCAGGAGTGTAGATTAAATTGATTTCAAGGTTGCAATGGACGAATGCATGACTTAACAGAGCGCTATAGCTCTGGAAGACGTAACATAAAGAAATTTAAAACTAAACATCAGCTTGACGAAGCACAGCAAATGGCGGAATTTGTAGATAAGTTAAACAAACTAAACCCACCTTTCAGTAAGGAAATTGTTTTCAGTTTCTACCACTCAGGATTTGAAGAGGTAACGCATACGAAAGGAACCCTGGAAATTTGGGGTACCAAGAAAGTTGTATCAAGATCAGCTAACGTCAATGACTTAACGCCTTCGTATACAGTTATGCAAACTGTTAATCTGGATGATAAATTGTCTGGAAAGTTATTTGTTGTGGTGCGAGAAGTTGGAGGTGCCCTGTTGTGCCTGTGTATTGTGAATTACGAGGCGAAGTTCGTTTAGACATCCATACACGTCGGAAGGAACTTTCCATCGTAACTGAGAACAACATAGACACTGCAAATCGTATTAATCCACCGACACCAGACAAACAACTTTCATGTAAAATGTCTGACTTAAATGAATGCAGGAGTACGGGTTGTAGACGTATTGTTGATGACATGTGGAACTTTGGGACTGAACGAGAGTCGTGCCTGGTCAGCGAAATGGTAATACGACCATCTGGAAATCCGGGTTCCATTGCCGGTCCGGCATATATTTTTACTGTAGTCATTCCATTCTTCAGTTGATGGTTGTCCATATTCGAAATTGTGAATATGTTTAATGTATTCCACATGGGAGAATGGCCTCAAGTCCTTGTACGGAGAGTAGCTGCTGGTTGTCTGGGTTGAACCAGGGCCGGATCAAGGGGGGCTGGGGGAGGGCTAAGGGAGCAGCTGTCCCGGGTGGCAAAATCTGGGAGGCGGCAAATTTTGGGAGGGCTTTTCTTTTCTTAGGACGAAATTCTTAGGAAGCTCCTTAATGTTGCATTCATACTACTCTGGCTATTTAGAAAGCAGTTCTTTGGAATGAAATGTTCAGATTAAGATGTAATACATACAGTACTTATGTCTTTTTGTGTTCCATTACAATTCAACGTTATCACAATGCCAATTTGTTGAAAAACCGTGCCACAATGAAATCCTGGCTGCGCCTATGAAGTGCGATAGTTATTCGAGAAACCACTGTTGTCGCGCTGAAGCCCTGTTGCACCAGACGTCATGCAGTTAGCGGAAAATATCAGAATAGTGACTCAAACATTGTATTAAGCTATCTGTTCTAAAGGTCCACTCAAAATACTAATACCATTATTGACTTATTGGAACTTCTTTCTTGAACGTAAGCATTTTAGTAACAATGTGCATTAAGTAAGTTAAATTAAATTATTTAATTGTATTTGTAGAAATACAAGAAAACTGCCAGAATTTCCGCTGTCGACTAGCAAAAACATTTTACGGATTTGTATTCCATAAATGGGCGAGCATCTGCCGGAAATCGGCTAAGATGTCAACACCGGCTGACAGGAAATAGTTTCACACTAAAGCCCTCAGACATGATGGCCACGCGGCCGACCCTCTCCCGTCGCCATTTATTATTAGGGCGTGACAGAGTTACATGGCGTATCATTGCTTTCTGTTGTATTGATATCTGTTGTGTATTTAAATGTGTTTAATAACTTCTATAGTAATGGATGGTCAAAATCGGAGTAGTGGGGCGACACAGTAGCAGAAAAGAAGAAGAAAAAACGAAGTGAGGTGCTATCTCACACAAGAAAATGGGATTGGTTTTTCAGAAATCCTGCTGTCAGTAAAGAAAACAAAACATCAGATAAGATTATACAATATATATTGAATTTAGGGTATTTTGTGTAATGGATAATGTTGTAAAGGAGACTTTTCTAAAAACAAGCATACCAATTGAAAGGTTCTAACTTAATCCCATTAGAGATCTTCAAATCATTGCTAACGTCTCACAACTGCAAAATCGTCTTGCACTTGCAAATAAAAATGGCCGCCATTCGGTAACGGTCCTAGGTAATTTTTTTAAAGCTGTCTTGTACTTCTCAATTGAGCCGTGCGCGGATCGTATTCATGCCATTTATTCCTTGGCATCTTGTCATTGCGGTTATGGCATCTCGTTTATTATTCGATTTTCTGGCGTCACTAATTTGCTGGCTTGCCTGCCAGTAAGTGGTAGCAGCAGCACATATCGATACGAATACTTTGGTACTATCTTCGGAGCGACCGTTAGCATTTCCGGATCACGTTTTGTGGAGTGGAAGTTGCGAACGGAAATCAGTTCGGTCGGTTCGCAGCAGCGAGCAGCTCCGTGCAGCACGAAGGCAAGCCGTGGTCGCTGGCGGCGTGCTGCCGCTGCTGTATTGAGGAGGGGTAGCTGCTAGAGCGACGACTTCATTGCACACCGAAACCTGAACGTTTAAGTTGAGTGAAGAGTTAACTGCTAATGCAAAATCGACTAGTCTGAGATCTCGCCTTTGGTTGCTGCCAGGGCTGCTGAGCTTGGTAGCAACTAGTGAAATATTTCTAGGTGGTGAAAAATTGCAGCCATCTTACTCTATTTGTTACTCATCATTGAATTTAGTATTATTCTGAGTAGTGAAGTGCACCAGCGGTATTTTCAGCCTTGTGGCCGCTAACGCCCCAGTTTCCTACCCTGGAGGTTAGCAAACTTTTCCTGCAGTGTACCTTTCCCTCGTCATGTTGATGCTGTCCGACACGGCGTGGAGATCGACAGCATCTTGTATTGTACTGTGCGTAGATTTTGGGAGGTCTGCCTTGGTTCTAGTGTTTCCTTGGGTGTTTTCTGAAGACGTAGTGCTGTCTGTCTCTTCGCCCTTGCCTAAAAATATTTCATCGTTGTACCGATGATCGGACGTTAGGCGGATCGATTAGTCGTTCGGTCGGCACTTAAGCTGTCCGTAGTTTGAGTTGCCATCCTGTTACGTGAGTACAACTTTTGGCTGCCTGTCTCACCTTACTTTGTGTTTGCGCTACCTTCCCAGGCCAACCCTTGTAACAGTTGCTGAGAACCGCTTGTCCGGGTTCCATAGATCATGATATTTGTTTTAAGGATATATGTAATTTTCTAATTATTGTTGGTGTAGCCTTCAACCGCGCAATAATTTCACTTCCTTCATAATAAGGCCTTCAGCCATTTTACAATAAGTTCTTTGAAAGCAAACTTGTTTCAAAAGCAAAGTATTTCTGGAAATGTGTGCTATTTGGAATTGTTCTTCTGACTTCTTACTCAGACCTTCATCCGTTTGTTATTTGAAATTATGTGTGGCATTCAGCCGAGCAATAATTTCACTTCTTTCGTGATAAGGCGTTCAGCCATGTTACAATAAGTTTTAGAAACAACGTATTTATTTTAAAAGTGTTCTTTCGAATTGTTCTTCTGACTTCTAATGCTGGTCTTCGGCAGTTTGTGATTTGTAGTTGAGTGTGGCCTTCAGCCGAGCAATAATTTCACTTCTTTCATAATAAGGCCTTTAGCCATGTTACAATAAGTTTTTTTTTGAGGCAGACTTGTTTTAACGGCAAGGTATTTGTGGAAATGTGTTCCATTGGGAATTAGTCTTCTGACTTCTAATTCAGACCTTCAACCATTTGTTATTTGATATTGTTTGTGGCCTTCAGCCGAGTAATAATTTCACTTCCTTTATAATATGGTCTTCAGCTGTGTTACAGTTTGTTTTAAAACGAAGTATTTATATTAATATGCGCTATTTAGAATTGTTCTTCTGACTTCTAATTCAGGCCTTCAGTTTGTTGTTGTTTGAGTTTGTTGTTGTGGCTTTCGGCCTTAAAATATGGAACCATTATTTCCTGTAATATGGCTCTAAGCTGTCATACAGTTGATTGTGTTTTTTTAAGAGAATGTTTTAAAATTTTAATTTCTTCAAATAAAGTTTACGTATTTGTTGTGCAATCGAGAGTAAGTGATTACGGCCCCATCCACAATCGTAAACTTATCCTGCCCCCTCCTGAGAAAGCAGCTCTCATCAATTACAGGGTAATCACATTAAAAAATCAAAGTATTTGAAAATGGTGAAACAATCCCCACTGGGCCAATTCATATGGATTGACTCAGGGATCAGTCCGTTACAGTTACTGTAACACTACCACAACCGAGAAAGACGTCAAGAAGTTACTGAAAGATAGTAAATCTCTCGAGTTTAGCGTGGAATTTATATTTTTCGGTTTCTGTTGAAACAGAAGATGGCCCGAGCAAGAAGGTAATAGACGACACTGTGAAGGAACGTAAAACATTACTTCGTGGAACATCAGATACTGTTCAGTAAAAGCATGAAACTTCTGAGTTTCACTTTGATTTTAACGATTCTGGTACGTGGTCGAAGTGGTTTTATGACTCTGAAAGATGTAACATTATAAAAATGAGAGCAGTAAACGAACGTGATCCTTCAGCAGTAAGAGCTATAGAGAAGGCTCCAATTTAAGTAAAGGTTGGTTTCTAAAGCAGTTGAAAAATGGGACAAAAGTTAAAAGATCATAGCTAGGTTACTGTAAGAGCAAAAACACTTTATATTGTACTCCCTGCAGATTACCTTGTCACTTAGGCTCAGATTCTGTGTCAAAACCATTCTTAGCTAATGGGGAAGGGATTGTTAATTGGAAAAAGCTTAGTGAAAGACTGCCTTCCCATGAAAATTCACCAAACCTCAAATTTTGTTTTTGCTCTTGCAAGGGTCTAGAGCTGTAGTCGTCAAACATTTTTGCTCAAGGGCCAAAACTAACAGTGTGATATTGGACCTCGGGCCTCAGATTTCCAGGTCTATTTATTAACTGGCAAACCACTTAAATGGTGTGTTATGAACCTCCAATAAACTAGGTATAGTAAAGAAGCGAGAGGTTTACCACTGACTTTCTAGAACTTCTGATTAAATTCGATACCATTCGGACCACTACGTGTAGAATGTTCTCTGTTTCAGATTCTTGCCACCCTCAATGACCCGTAAATTGTAACACTGTTATTGCCCAACGAAGTGTTGCTGCGTAGTCATTGTGAACAGATGGTTAATAACAGCAAATGGACTTACACTTAAATGTGTTATGTAATATGAGACCCGATCACAACTATTGTCTACATGTTTTGAAAGTCATTTTTCTTCAATTCACGTGACTGAACTACAGTAGCCTTAATTTTATTTCATTCTAGATGAGGTTACTGGCATTGGCCAGCTATGTATTTATTCAAATTTTAAGTTATTCTGTCTCTCACTTCCCTCACTCTCTGTCGTCCATCTCGACTTTCCCCTCACTCACCATCTCTTCACCCCTCTGTCTGTCCATTTCGCACGCCCCCTGTAGGTGCCCATGTCCTCCTCCCCCTTCTCCTTCCACATTACCATCCCCCGCCCCAATAAGATGTTGCCTTTGCTTACCCCACAATATTTCTTTACAGACTGAAAATATTATGCATATCTGTGTGGTTGAAATCGATCCGAGGTGTTAGGAGGAGAAGTGGAGGATAAACACACACACGCGCGCAACACTCACACACACACGCGCATATTTTTAAGAGCTAGTGACTAATTATTTCTTTTAACAAATATGTACTGCTTATGGCAGTCTCTATAAGGCGTATGCATTAATCCAACGCACTTTCACTTAAGACTGATACAATAGCAGAGAATTGGTACGAGGCAAACGCACCCATTTGTTGCCAGCACTGAGAAACAAACAAGAAAACATTTCCATTATTCCATCCCCTCCCACTGCAACGACAGACCTGTCTGTCTGTGTACCAAGTGGCACTTATAACGGTGATACAACAACTTTAAGTGCTCCTACCTACAATTCTTCAAATGGTTCAAAGGACTCTGAGCACTATGGGACTCAACTGCTGAGGTCATTAGTCCCGTAGAACTTAGAACTAGTTAATCCTAACTAACCTAAGGACATCACAAACATCCATGCCCGAGGCAGGATTCGAACCTGCGACCGTAGCGGTCTTGCGGTTCCAGACTGCAGCGCCTTTAACCGCACGGCCACTTCGGCCGGCTACAATTCTTCCAGGGAAGGAAGGGAATCATTATTAATTTTGAACCACTACCAAAACAAATCTGAGATCAGTGTATCTTGTTCCTGAAATTTATTTTAAACTACTTTCATGCAAAATGAGATAGATGTACTATTAGAATATTATATTACATTTCTCAAATGCTAAATCTTTACTGGAATCACATGCGAGACTGAAGTATTTGTATAGTTTGACTTTATTAATTACTGCCTTGGGGCAGTTTTTGAAATATCTTCTATACGACGTCGACTGGTAGAAACTGAAAGTGTGAGCTTATTTATTACAGCTGATGTTTGTTTACTGCTGTAGAAAATTTGAAACGAAGTTTCAGAAACAGTCATCATACATTGCTTCACTAATTCAGCATCAGTGAAAGCTATCATATTTTTTTTCCAGAATATTACATACTTGGTATGATGCTCTTGTGACAGCCTCACATTGTATAACTCCTGCTAACATAACGTTTTGTTGACGACGAATGGTAGATTTTAAATGAGCAATTTTTTCCTTTCTTTCATTTGAATTGAAAGGAAAAGCTACGGTAAATGAATTGTGCTTACTTGTGTGGTAGCGAAATAAATTGTATCTCTTCAGTCCCACAGTCGTATCCCGGCATATTAAGCAAGTAGCAGTACCTTCTTTGTGTCCACTTATAAAGCAAAACCCTTCTTCCCATATTTCTTGGAAACTTCTTTTCTCTTCACATATTTTCCGCTTAGTCACTGTTCTTGAGGGTACATCAGGCATTATTTATTCCACTAATAATTATATCACCAAATATGAGCACAAATACATCAATACTCGACGAACGCTCAGGGGCACCGAAACTTAGTTCACGACTGACACACTGACAAGATATAGCTAACAATGAGGCGGCTGCGGGACAAGCCCGCCGCCGACAAACGAGCGGTCGTGGGCACGCGGCGTTCTGGATGCACGGCTCACATTGTTGGCTAGCAGGCCTTTAGCACTGCGGGACACCGGCAAGTGGCGAGTTAAATGAAAGTGGCGGAAGGTTTTCAGTTACTTAATTAATTCCCTGACTTTAATCTGAATTCTTCGCAGTTTCCGTAAACAAAACGCAACTACGCCTGCAAGTAGATAACTAATGCTACCCGTGCGAAGCCAAGGAGGGTCGCGGGCCGCACGAAAACATGATTTGGGCCGCATACGGCCGGCGGGCCGCAGTTTGACGACCACTGGTCCAGAGTCTTCTCTCGGAGGCGGAGGCATTGATAGAGAGCTGCAAGACCAGATAAATAGAGGAATCTCACTAGAGAGCAGTGTTGCACTGTATTAATGATGCTGTCGTTTTTCTAGCAAAGTAAGCAAGTCCGGTTAGAGGAACAAAAGAAGTTGATGGTTTTGGTAATGCACAGAGTAGGAAATTTCTAAGTACCTTTGATCTTGTATCACACCATAGTGTCCCTCTTCGTCAGCATACTGAACGCCACAAGAAGGGGCAGATTAGCTATTTTTCCAAACATATACAAGATGAGTTCCTTGACTTGATTGCCGACAAAATAAGACAAGCAATAACTAAATATATTTTAGATGCTTCATACTTTTCATTGATATTTGACTACACTCCAGGTATCGGCCACAATGAGCAGATGACTCAAGTAGTTCGCTAGGTCAAGGCAAATGACTCAGAGGTTGTGGAAAGTTCTGTTGACTTTTTATAGTTACAGACAAAACAGGACAAGGTCTTAGTCAAGAAATACCGAAGAAGATAGAACAAGATTAGTTGAACATTACATACTGCCGAATCAGTCTCATGACAATGGGGCAAACATGGCTGGAAAGTAGAAAGGGGTCCAGTCAAGAATACTTGAGAAGAATTACCTGGCCTATTTCGTACCATGTGTAGCTGACTCTTTAAATTTAGTAGGAGCACATGAAATAGACACATCTGCTGAAGCCCAAACGTCGTTTCGAACTGTCCACCGTTCGCATCTATTCTTTGTGGGTTCCACATCAAGATGGGAAATCTTACAAAAACATGTACCCAAAACATTAAAACCCCTGAGCAAGACTAGGTGGTCTACAAGAGGAGAGGAAGTTGAAGCAGTTTATAAGCATTTTCATAAAGTTGTAAAGGCTCTGGAAGAAACTGAAACTTAAATTCGCAACACTAGAATAATGAATAAAAAAAATAGTTCATGTCATGTTAATCAGTTTCTGCAAAGAGAAAACCTTACATTGATAAAGCTGTTCGAAACATTCAAGGCCTTTTGAACTTTCAGAAAACTTCCAGACTCTTGAACCTCTGAAGCTATTTCTCAGGCTAAAGTGTTAGCAGAAGATAATGAGGTATCAAAGGTATTCTCAGAAAAAAGGATCAGAAGAAAGAAAAAATGACCGATGAACTTCATGAGGATGAAGTATCCAAACATTCACAGGAAGATTTGTTCAGGATGTCCTGTTAGAAATAACTGACAGAGTGATAATGGAGCTGAGTATCCGGTTTATTGCACTGGAGAACAGTAGTGCATAATTTAGTTTTCTGTGATGTGTCCAAATTCAAGAAATGGAAATGGAGCCCTTAAAGGCCAAGAAATAGAACTGTCTGATACCTACGCAGAAAATCTAATTAATTTAGAAATTGAAAGTTTGAAACTTTGACTGAGACTTGCAAAGTGCCACTGCATCATCCTTGTTAAGTTTGATTAATAAAAACAAATCAGTAGAGGGTTATCACAACAATAATGCAGCCTTAAGAATATTCCTTGCTATACCAGTCTCTTTTTCGTCTGGAGAAAGAAGTATCAGCAAGCTGAAACTAATTAAAAATCATTTGAGGAGCATGAATGCTCAACAAAGATAAGTATAATCTCCATAGAGCACAAACGAGGTGCTTCCATGAACTATGATGATATCATAAACTTTTTGCAGCCAAAAAAGCTCAGAAAACGACGTTTTAAATTCATTATTGTATGAGATTTATGGTATATTCTTGTATATTTTAGAACTGTTTATGTATGTTTTCTTTGACCCTAATTTATTTAATAAAGTTTGTTAATTGTGTCAGATGCTGACATTTGTTTCGAAATATATTACAAAAATTCAAAAATTTTATATTTTTATGGGTGGAAGTGATAGAAGGGGCGGCAAATTTAAACTTACACCCCTTCGTAAAACTCCTGGATCCGACCCTGGGTTGAACCTGTCCTTTCTTTTCCTTACGTTAACTAAAGACATGATTTCTGGTCACCACTAACGATGCAGAAATGGAGTGGTCGGTGTTGTTGACGAGCCAGTTGATAAAGAGCTATCAGACATGTAATTTTGGCTTAGATCATGCGGCACCCATACACCCGATTTTTGGATCTTCCTCACTGCATGCAAATGTCACACGACGGTGGACAGCTCACAGCTCATTCTATTGGCCAGTTTTCGGGTACACTCGCGTGGATCATTGTGAGTTAAGGCATTTAAAAGATCTTCGTCAAACCTCGAAGGTCTTCCTGAACGTGCAGAGTCACTAATGTTAAAACAATCCTCCACAAAACAAGGGAACTATTTCCTTGCCTTGCAATGTCCAGTGACACTGTCTCCAAACACGTCGCTATTGTTCCTCGCTGCCTCTGCTGTTGTCATCACAGTTTATCTACAAAACGAAACTTTCAGCCTTGGATCAGCTTGGTTTTGTAATAGACAAAGAGGGGACTGTATATTTATTATAGATACCATCTAATTAAATATTCTGTCAAATAGTCATTAATCAACTGGAGGCAGATACAAGATACCCGAATAATTTAGGAACATTTTCTTTCTTCAAGTTGATAAGGCCTCAAAATGTGGAATAGATTGAATGAGGAGTATATGTATATTCCTCATTCAATCTATTCCACACACACACGCACACACACACACACACACACACACACATATATATATATATATATATATATATATATATATATATATATATATATATATACTGAATTTTAAAACTGTCAATACAGAATTCACACGACGCTGTGAATAATGTTTGACAGTCATGTACATCGTATGAAAGGCATTCTGTAAAACAAGAGATACGTATATGTAGGAAGTAATAACTTTATTTCAGTCCTTCAGACACACAAAGGTATTATTTGAAGTTTCTTTGGCTTCCAGTGAACCCATAATTCAAGTTCAACAGCAACTCCCACTGATCTCAGTTTGTCTCAGCGGACATAGCTAGTGTTCGTGTAGCCTCACACTGCGGGAACTGTGGACTGATTGCGGGTGTTATTTAAAGGGTAATGGAAAGTTAATTTCCCTGCAAAAA
This sequence comes from Schistocerca serialis cubense, assembly GCF_023864345.2. Taxonomy (NCBI): domain Eukaryota; kingdom Metazoa; phylum Arthropoda; class Insecta; order Orthoptera; family Acrididae; genus Schistocerca; species Schistocerca serialis. The sequence goes on from NC_064641.1 coordinate 425,342,643, forward strand.
TTTTTGACGCGTTCAACTAAGTATCGGTATCACTAACAAGTCAACGTTATCGTGACACTGTACACCTTCCCATTGTGCTTGTTTTCAGGAGCGCATTCGGCCCTGACTTAATTTTGGTGAATGACAGTGCGCGGCCGCATGGAAATGCGCAGTTGGAGGAGCTCTTCGAATTAGAGGACATTCGGCGATTGGACTTGTCTGCCCGTTCCTCCTATTTAAATCCACAGGCGCGTTGGCAGCTGTCAACCGCACTAGTGGAGACCCTACCACACGAACTCCTTAGCAAACTTGTGGTCAGTAAGTTTAAGCACGTTCCAGAGCATGCACTGCCGTCCGTGGTTCTCACACACTCTTTTAAGATCCATGTCCCGCCTTTTGTAATGTTGAGGGGCCCATAATGATTCAGTGTAATTATTGTCTTTGAAGTTATTTCTGTTCGTGTCCTTGCGTATTTCTTTCGGTTACCTTCTGCACTGCACTGCACTGCATTGCACTGTACTGTATTTTGCTCTATATTTCTTTCAGTTACCTTCTGTATTACGCTGCGCATCACGCGAAAGTTACTTGAGAATTAACCACAAACAGATTCATTTTAATTAAATTTCCTACTCGAAAAGTTGTTGGTTCGATGTGAACGTTGACTGTATGTACAGTGTAGTTTGAGTGAGCCGAATATTAAAACGAATACCTGATAATCTCATTATTATCGAGAACTGTATTTTAGAAACTTGTAGACTACGCATTATTTAGTACGTACATTTTCATAATGTTAGTTACTTTTCCCTATGCAAGTATGAGACAGCTAATTTCCAAAGAGCTTCCCTGATATGTATCTAGTAAATCTGAAGAGTAGAGTAAACTTACATCAGATTAATAATCAACAGAGAAGCGCTTATGCACGAGCACAGTATATACAGTTTTAACGGATTTTCCTGAATGACTTACATTATTCGTCGCCCTAGACCATGCGGCTGTGTGATGATGCTTGCTAATTTAAGATGGCAGTGAAGGAAAACAATGTGATGTTACAGATTTCGGTACGCGGTGCAATGTGAGCTGGTCACAATGAAAGTGTTCGAGTGCTTTGGTATACCGCGTGATTAGGTAGACCTGATTGAGGCATTCTTACACATTGAATGTTCGGGGAGTATGGACTGACATTTCTGGTATATTATATGAAAGGTATACTCAGCTTCTAGCACATCATTTCTAATCATTCTTCTGCCTTAAATACTTCCCAAACTATAAGGGAGTGAGAAGGGCTTGTGCTGTGTGGAAAACGACACTGGAGAGCCAAGCAGACTGCCCAATATCGTGTAGAGCCACCGCGAGCACGCAGAAGGTCCGCAACACGACGTGGCATTGACTCGACTAATGTCTGAAGTATTGCTAGAGGGAAATGGCACCATGAATCCTGTAGGCCTGCCCATAAATCAGTACGAAGATTTAAGCTCTGTTTTGAGTAGCACGTTGCAAGGCATACGAGATACGCTCAATAATGTGGATTTCAGGGGAGTTCGGTGGTCAGCGGAAGTGTTTAAACTCAGAGGAGTGTTCCTGGAACAACTCTGTAGCAACTCTGGACCTGTGGGGTGTCGCATTGTCCTGCTGGAATTGTCCAAGTCAGTCTGAATGCACAATGGACATGAGTGGATGCAGGTGATCAAACAGGATGCTTACGTACGTGTCACCTGTCAGAGTCGTAACTAGACTTATCAGGGGTCCCGTATCACTCCCACTGTACACGTCTCACACGGTTACAGAGCCTCCACCTGCTTGTACAGTCTCCTGCTGACATGCAGGGCCCTTGGATTCAAGTGGTTGTCTCCATACCTGTACACGTTCACCAACGCGATACAATTTGAAACGAGAGTCGTCGACAAGGCAAGATGTTTCCAGTCGTTAACAGTCCAATGTCGGTGTTGTCGGGCCCAGGTGAGGCGTAAACCTTTGTGTCATGCAGTCATGAAGGGTAAACTGGTGGGCCTTCGCCTCCGAAAGTCCATATCGACAATGTATCGTTGAATGATTCGTACGCGGACACTTGTTGATGGCCCAGCACTGAAATCTAGAGCAGTTTATGGAAGGTTTGCACTTTTTTCACATTGAACGATTCTTTTCAGTCGTCGTTGGCCCCGAAACAACATCCTCTCCGCTCATTGCTATGGTAAAAGACTAAACAGTGACGACAAGGTCACAAAAAACTACCACGAAGCCCATAATCTTCTGTATCCCTTTATTCTACTTCTTCCCCTACAACGCATTCAAGTCCTACATGACCATTACAATTTCATCTCCTTTCAGGTACTGAATTACCCTGCAATACCACATATACGCTGAACAGGCAAAGAAACTGGTACACCTTCTAATACAGTACATTGCCCCCGTAGGTACGCACAAGTGCCTCAGTATGACCTGGCATGGACTCAACTGATTGCTGAAGTAGTGCTGAGGGGAACTGACACCATTAATCCTGCAGGAGTGTCCATAAATCCGTAAGAATACGAGGGGGTGGAGATCGCTCCTGAACAGCACATTGTAAGGCATCCCAGATATGCTTGATAATGTTTATGTCTGGCCAGTGGAGGTGTTAAAAGTCAGAAAAGCCATCTTGGTGCTCATCTGTAGCAATTATGAACCTGTGGGATGTCGCATTGTCCTGCTGGAATTGCACAAGTGCGTGAAAGCGCACAAAGGACATGAATGGTTGCAGAAAATCAGACAGGATGCATACGTTCGTGTCACCTGTCAGAGTCGTAACTAGACGTATCTGAGGTCCCATATCACTCCAACTGCACACGCCCCACACCATTACACCTCCACCTGCTTGAACAGTCCCCTGCTGACATGCAGGGTACAGGGATTCATGAGGTTGACTCCATACCGGTACACTTTCTTCCGCTTGATACAATTTGAAACGAGACTCGTCCGACATGTTTTCAGTCATCATCAGTCCAGTGTAGGTGTTGACGGGACCAGGCGAGGCGTAAAGCTATGTATCGTGCAGTCATCAATGATACACGAGTGGCCTTCGGCTCCGAAAGCCCATATCGATGATGTTTCGTTAAATGGTTCAGAAGCTGCCACTTGTTGATGGTCCAGCATTGAAATCTCCAGCAATTCGCTGAAGGGTTGCATTTGTGTCACGTTGAACGATTCTCTTGAGTCGTCGTTGGCCCTGTTCTTGCAGGATCTTTCTCCGTCTGCAGCGATGTCTGAGATTTGGTGTTTTACCGGATTCCTGATATTCACAGTACATTCGTGAAGTGGTCGTACGGGAATATCCCCACTTCATCGCTACCTCGGAGGTGCTGCGTCTCATGGTTCGTGCGCCGACTATAACACCATGCCACGTTCAGACTCACTTAAATCTTTATAACTTGCCACTGTAGTAGCAGTAACCGATCTAACATCTGTGCCAGACACTTGTTGTCTTATGTAGGCGTTGACGACGACAGCGCGGTATTCTGCCTGTTTACATGTCCCTGCAATTGAATATGCACGCCTACGCTAGTTTCTTTCGCGTTTTAGTGTAGTTCACTGAACATTACCAGACAGAACGATACTTTCCTTACAAACAGCCCTGACCAATGTCTTCAATGCTTGCTTAGTGCCTGATTGGTCCCTGCTTTGAATGGCTCCACAACACCGCAGCTGTCTTACTGAGTCGATGCCAAAACGTGTCACGCGAGGCAGACAGTACAAATTCGCGTCCGGAAATCCAGATTTAGGTTTTCCTTTGCAAGTACACGGCCGATTTCCCTCCACCTCCTTGAAACATTCCTAGTTCTGCTTCTCGATGTCGACGGGATGTTAAACCCTAACCTTCCTTCCTTTTCCAAAATAGGCGCATCTCACTTCGGAGCAAAATGTGGCCTTATCCTATATTGACACATACTTGATAGAAATGATCTCTCACGTCGACATCTCACACAAAGCAGTGCTTCAGAAACCAAAAATTATTTTATAATATCACTGAAGTATATCACATGCAATAGTAGCGACGCAATAGCTTAGAGGAATGTAACGACTCGTCGACTACTTACTCATTAGGGACGGAGCAAGAACTTAGATTTGCAACTACATACATACTCTTCAAGCCACCGAACTGTGAATGGCGGAGGACACCACATACCACTACCGGTCATTTCCCTTCCCGTTCCACTGGCAAATAGAGAGAACGGAAGACGACTGTCTACAGGCCTCCGTAAGAGCCCTTATTTACCTCATCTTATTTTCGTGGAACTTGGGAGACACGTACTTTGGTGGCAGTAGAATGAATCTACATTTGCCCTAAAATGCTGGTTTTCTAAATGTCCGCACTCGGTATTTCACTAAAAGAGCATTTTTCCCCCAGTAATTCCCATTTGAGTTGACGAATACTTCCGAGCTAATCGAGCATACCGGTAACGAATCTGGCAGCACGCCTCTGAACTGCTTCGATGACTTCGTTTAACCAGGCATGGTGTGGGTCCCAAAGTCACAAGCAGTATTCAAGAATGGTTTACTTTAGCGTTCTATACGCCATCGCATCTATGGATGAGCTATAGTTGCCTTAAAATTATGACCTCAAAATTAAATTCGTCTTACCGATCATCAGCCTTTGCCCATTCCACTTCATATCGATTTGCAACGTTTCGCTTACGTATATAATCGACATGACCGTGTTGAGCAGCACTTTATTATTGGTGTATTCAAACGTTACTGGTTTTTTCCCTACTTCTTATTAACTTTTATTTCCACTAGTAGGGGATGGGGATGGAATTCAGTCAAGATCTGGTATCGCTTTCAGTAATTTAAGGAGGCAACTAAAATCGTAAATCACCATACCCTGGTAGGGAGTTGAAAGCCGTCCTCCTGGATATCATGTCAGTTTTACTGACATTGTGCCACCTCGCTCATTAACTGTAGTGAACACGTTACCTCTATTTTACTTTAAGTCTGCATTAGCTGTCATAAGACTCTGCTGAAACCGACGGTATGAAAGTAAACCTACTCCCATAAACTGGGGACATTAGTAGAAAACAGAACGAAACGTTATACTGTAGAATCTTTGTTGTCAGAATGCTTTCAGATAAAAGTCAACCACACAAACTGCGCAATCGGGCGGGCACTGTTACGGATGTCTCGCAGTGTAGTTGGTAGAACGTCGTCTGCATTTCTCTGTGCACAGAAATGTTTTAAGTCCTCTGGAGTAGAAGACATGCCGCAGGTGGACAGTATTCTGAGAACTTAGGTCATTGCTGGAATACATCCTCTAATTAAGGAAAGTAGCGGCTCTGTGTGGTGCCTTTGAGTGAGGGCAGCAAGAAACACCTGCTGTCCTAAGGCAAACAACAGTTTCTTTTATATCATTTCTGTTTAAATTTGAAAACATAACTCAACGTCTCCAAGTTGGGGGTTCATATAGTTATTATATTTCGTATTCTGATTTAGTGTCCTTTGTGTTCTTTTGTGTCTTATCGTGTATTATTTCATAGCTTCGTTCTCCTGACTGTTGCAGCTATCACCAATTTCAGTGCGTGATCGTTCCGGCTCATGTTTACTTTGAAACTGCCAGTGATCTTCCGAAAATAAGTCACATGTCAATGACAGGCCAGGTTACTTTTATTGAATTCTGCACAAAATTTCAGAGCGACAGAAATACATGGCATTGATTTTCAGCGGAATCACCAAGTCACTGTAGATAACGATAGAAACTCTACGAATCGTTCATTTCTTCGGCAACAGAAATCCTATCCGAGGTCACTAAGACATTTGATAACGGCTGTGTGAAAATCTTCATCATCGGAAAATCTCTGTTTCCCCCACTGCCTTCCCAGCCCTACTGCTTCCCCCCTCCAAATGTCGTCCCCCCCCCCCCCCCCCCCCGTCTTTAGCTCTTTCAGCATGCCGAAAAGATGTAAAATACACGATGCAAAAGATCTTAACATCTTGAGAAAGGGATAAGGAGATAAATGGGATTTGGTGTAAAAGTCAGAATTTAAAAGAGCTCTTAATGACCAGAAATCAAATAAAGCGAAAGGGATAGATAGCATAAAATATCAATTTCTAAAATCAGTGGGGAAATCACTACCAAACAAAAGTTCTTATGTATAATCTATGAGACTGGCTACGTACCATAAGAATTTCGGGGAAATATCATGCATCCAGTTCCGAGGACGGCAAGCGCACTTAAGTCCAAGCACCATCTCACAATGAGATTAACAGTTCATGCATCCAAGATGCTGACAAGAATAATGTGCAGATGAATGGAACAGAAAACTGAGGAATTAGGTGATGTTAGCTCGGCGTTAGGAAAGGTAAAGGCACTAGGGACACTGTTCTGACGTTGAGTTTGACAATGCAAGCAAGACTGAAGGAAACTGTAGACGCACTCATAGGATTCATAAACCCAGAATAAATGTCTGACGATGTAAAATGGGGTAGAATTTTCGAAATTCTGAAACAAATAGAAGTAAGCTATTGGGAAAGGGTATAATACACAACATGTACAAGATCCGAGAGGGAACACTAAGACTGGATAACTGAGAATGAAGTGCTCCGATTAATAAGGTTGTAAGACGGGGAAGCAGCGTCTCGTTCCTATTGTTCAATCTGTACATCAAAGAAGTAATGACAGATACCAAAGGAAGTCTCAATAGTGGAATTAAAATTAAGGGACAGCATATGTTGAACTGAATGAACAGTCTAACGGTCACAGAATATGGATTGAGAGTAAAACGGGAAAGCACAAATAAAACAGTCGCATCCATCACACGCCCACACTTAATAATGGCTCTAAGCACTATGGGACTTAACATCTGAGGTCATCAATACCCTACAGTTAGACATACTTAAACCTAACTAACCTAAGGACATCACACACATCCATGCCCGAGGCAGGATCCGAACCTGCGACAGTAGCAGCAGCGCGGCTCCGGAGTGAAGCGCCTAGAACCGCTCGGCCACAGAGGTCGGATGCCCACTCTTATAGACGAAATATTCAAAACGGAGGAGACCAACATCATGAGAAGTAGCCGAAATGAATGTTGTGAGTTACTTAACATCAAAAGTGGTTAGCACAAGCTAGACGAAGTTTAGGAATTCTACTATCTTGGAAGCAAGATTAGACAAGACCGACGAAGACAAGAGGACATAAAAAGCATACCAAAACAGGCAACGAGAGCATACCTGGCCAAGAGGCGTCTTCTGGCTACAAACAAAATCCTTAATTTGCGGAAGTAATTTCTGAGAAACTACGTTTGGGGCACAGCATTTCGTGATAGTGAACAGAAGAGAATCGAAGGATTTGAAATGTGATGGTATCAAAGAATGTTGAAAATTAGGTGGATTAATAAGACAAGGAATGGTTATGTAGTCCGCAGAATCGATTCTGAAAGGAACGTAAGGAATATACTGACAAGAAGGAGGACAAGATGATAGAACTTGTGTTTCTACATTAGGGAATTGCCTCCGACATTCTAGAGGGATAAAAACGTAGAAGCAGAGATTGGGATACCGCAGGAAGTAACTGAGGACGTAGGTTGCAACTGTTACTCTGAGGTGAAGAGATTGGCACAGCAGACGAATTCGTGGAGGGTTTTTCCCAACCAGTCAAAAGACTGCTGACTCATCATCACCAGCCACGTCCGTGCTGCAATGGTCAAATTGTTTGCACCATTTCACTACGGCTGGAAGCTCATTGCATTTTGTCCGTACACCCCTAGAATTTCACGGCAATTTAGACGTTTCTCCTACAAGAACCGTACTGCCACGTTTCCTTCAGCTTTGGAGTAGGTTTTCAGTTTCCGCGCCATTAACTCGCACACTGTGATTCACCTGTTGTAGTTTCATCAGCAGAAAACTCTGAACGAAACAAGGAATATACACTACGTGATCAAAAGTATCCGAATCCCTGGCTGAAAATTACTTACAGATTCGTGGAGCCCTCCATCGGTAATGCTCGAATTCGTTATGGTGTTGGACCACCCTTAGCCTTCATGATAGCTTCCACTCTAGGAGGCAGGCGTTCAGTCAAACGCTGGAAGGTTTCTTGGGGTACAGCAGCCCATTCTTCATGGAGTGCTGCACTGAGGAGAGGCATCGATGTTGGTCGGTGAGGCCTCGCACTAAGTCGGCGTTCCAAAACATCCCAAACGTGTTCTATACGATTCAGGTAAGGACTCTGTGCAGGCCAGTCCTTTTAGACGCTTATAGGCAGCACACCGCGCCTGGTACACGCGGTGCTTGGGGACCTCAGCACAGCTACGACACCTGAAGATGGGCTTACAATATCCGAAACCGGTCCTGTGAAAATAAGGAAATTTACAACTGAAGCGGTATTTTTAACCTCTGCCATTACAGGGTTGTTATTGTCGTGAAACACGCCGCTACAGGCCGTGCATAATGAAAAGGTCCTCGATCGTTTTTCAAGATGTAATCACCATCCACAAATCGCTCTTCATCCGTGGGAAACAAGAATATGCTTAAAAGATCATTGTAGGCGTGTGCTGTGATAGTGCTACGCAAAACAACAGGGGGTGGTAGCTCCCTCCATGAAAAACACGACCACACCATATCACCACCGCCTCCGAATTTTGCTGCTGGCACTACAAACGCTGGCAGACAACGTTAACCGGGCATTCACCATACCCACACTCGCCACGTTTTGTACCGTCATACGTCACTCCACACAATGTTTTTTCACTGTTAAATCGTCCGATGTTTACGCTCCTAACACCAATAGCGGCATCGTTTGGCATTTACTGGCGTGATGTATGACTTATGAGCAGCCGCTCCACCATGAAATCCTAGTTTTCTCACCTCCCGCCTAACTTTCATATTACTTTCAGTTGATCCTGATGTAGTTTGTAAATCCTGTGTGATGTTCTGAATAGATGTTGCCTATCACACATTACGAGCCTCTTCATCTGTCGGCGGACTCTGTCAGTCAACAGACGAGGTCAGCCTGTGTTCGCTTTTGTGGTGTATGTGTCCCTTCACGTTTCCACTTCACTATCACATCGGAAACAGTGGGTGTAGGGATGTTTAGGAGTGTGGAAATCTCGCGTTCATACTTATGACACAAGTGATACTCAATCACCTGACCACATTCGAAATCCATCAGTTCCGCGGAGCGCCCAATTCTTCTCGCTCACGATGACTACTGAGGTCGCTGATATGAAGTACATGGCAGTAGTTGGCACCACAATGCCCCTAATATGAAAAACTTATGTTTTTTGGGATGTCTCGATACTTTATATGACATATTGTATGTTCTCTTGTCACAAGAAGTTATCGCACCTGACGACATGTGTAACTTTCCTTGTGAAGTGCTTACGTACAGCAGTACCTATCACCAATCTTTCTTCTTTATGGGCATACGTGATTTACATCGTTGAAGACGGGAAAGGTCCCCGTCTCGTTCTTTATATCATATTAACCGCACACTATTGGCCATTAAGTTTGCAACACTAAAAAGACAGCAGACATAGATATCTTGCTTATTTTGCACATGTAAGACCCCTCATCGTCGGGTGAAGGTGGCACAGTGACCTATGTGTGTGTGTGTGTGTGTGTGTGTGTGTGTGTGTGTGCGCGCGCGCGAAATTGGAAGAATGCCTGACGAACTTATAGGAGATTTCGGTGCATAAAAGATTCAAAATTTAGCGCAGAGAGCTGTCTCCTCTCGGCTATAGCGATGCTTTCACAGAGTGGAATTGTATGATTATATGATAGCGGGACAAACACTGGTAGCAGTTACTTCTGTAAAATATCTGGGAGTATGCGTGCGGAACGATTTGAAGTGGAATGATCATATAAAATTGATTGTTCGTAAGGCGGGTACCAGGTTGAGATTCGTTGGGAGAGTCCTTAGAAAATGTATTCCATCAACAAAGGAGGTGGCTGACAAAACACTCGTTCGACCTATACTTGAGTATTGCTCATCAGTGTGGGATCCGTACCAGATCGGGTTGACGGAGGAGATAGAGAAGATACAAAGAAGAGCGGCGCGTTCCGTCATAGGGTTATTTGGTAACCGTGATAGCGTTACGGAGATGTTTAGCAAACTCAAGTGGCAGACTCTGCAACAAAGGCGCTCTGCATCGAGGTGTAGCTTGCTCACCAGGTTTCAAGACGGTGCGTTTCTGGAAGAGGTATCGAATATATTGCTTCCCCCTACTTATATCTCCCGAGGAGATCACGAATGTAAAATTAGAGAGATTCGAGCGTGCACAGAGGTTTTCAGACAGTAGTTCATCCCGCGAACCATACACGACTGGAACAGAAAAGGGAGGTAATGACAGTGGTACGTAAAGTGCCCTCCGCCACACACCGTTGGGTGGCTTGCGGAGTATAAATGTAGATGTACATGTAGATGTAGAACACGAATGGTGTCTGTCATTCCGTACGAAACTTCATCAGTCGTAAGTGTGGTGAAATGGTAGTGTGCTAGACTCTCTGAAACCCATGGCAACATGTTTTTAATGGGCGAAAGACCTGGGCAGCAGTCGAACATCCACTGAATCGAGATATGTAAGTCAGGACAGCATGGACAAAGTGAGATTTTAGCTAATCTGAAATGTAACCGCTGGGCTACGTCAAACATATGTGATAGTGGTGTGCAACTCATCTCACTCCAAGCCAACAACCATGGTGTTCAAGCTATATCACGATGACGAAATCAGACAACATTCTTTCTCTTCGGAGATTCTACACACGTCCATCGTCACTTTGCACAGAGAGTCGGGACTCTTCTATGAAGATGATATGGTGGCATTCGTTTTCGTTTGTCCAGTATTGTTTCTTTGCGTATCACTGTAGGCACACCTCTCTCTCTCCTCTCTCTCTCTCTCTCTCTCTCTCTCTCTCTCTCTCTCTCTGTTACCACGCGAAGGGCGGCAGTCCGTGGCGCTCCAGACGTCGTCGCACTGTCTCTGTGGATTCGTGTGTTGGTGCAAACAAGGCCATTCCCTTACTCAAGGTGCGTCAGATGGCTACAAGATCATGCGCTGCCTAGTGAACGGTATGTCTGGCTAATCGTGTGCGACTGTTAAGATCTTGATGATTTCAAAAATGTTGGGCGCTAACAGCATGATTATCTGCGCCCTTTCTCATGTAGTTATCATTGTTAAACCGAAAAAAGTCTGTTTTGTTTAACCGAAAAGCAAAGCCATATAAATACAGCCACAGTCATACAGTTTACACATATGTTCCAGGTGAACTACTCGTACCGTTGTTATAAGTTAACAGTACTAACAAAAAAGTGGATGGCAGTCAGATGGCTGATTGATCGTGAAATTAATAGAATGAGCCAGCCATCCTAAAGCACATTAAAACATGTCGTTCCATTAAAATGGGCAGTGGTCTTGGCGCCAAACAAAATGTAAAAAATCTACTTGCTGTTCATTCCTCATCGGTAGGCCAAAGGCATGCCCCCTATCAGTATACAAAGCACACGACGGTAAAACATAGTGCACCGTGATTTGGATGGCGCAAACATTTCATTCCGCATGATATTCATAACGCAGGAGATAAGCACGCATCATTGGGGAGTGTCTGATTTTTTTATTTCTGAGTCATCAGTTTTCTGAATGGTTTGACGCCCCCCCCCCTCTCCCGTGCCTACTTCCTCATTTCAGAGTAGCACTTGCAACCTAAATCCTTAATTACATGCTGCATGTATTCCAGTCTTCACCTTCGTTTACAATTTTCATCCTCTACAGCTCACTCTAGTACCATGGACGTTATTCCACGATGTCTTAACAGATGTCCCCTACCCTACCATCCAGTCCATTCTTCTTGTCAGTGTTTTCCAAACATCCCTTTCCTCGCCGATTCTGTGGAGAACGTACATATTCCTTACTTTATCTGTGCACCCAATTTTCAACATTCTTCTGTAGCACCTCATCTCAGAAGGCTTCGATTCGCTTCTGTCCCCTTTTTCTCATAGTCCATGTTTTGCTACCAAGCACTGCTGAGCTCCAAACATACATTCTCAGGAATTTGTTTATCAAATTAGAGCCTATGATACTAGAAGACTTGTCTTTGCCAGGAATGCCCTCTTTGCCAGTGTTAGACTGCTTTCTATGTCTTCTTTTTTCTATGCGTCATGGGTTTTTTGCTGCATAGGTATCAGAATTCCTTAAAGTTCGTCTACTTCGTGAACCCCAATTGTGATTTTAAGTTTCTCACTGTTCTCATTTCTGCTACTTGTCATTACGTTCGTCTTTCTTCGATTTACTCTCAGTTGATTTTCTGTACTCATTAAATTGTCATTGCCTCTTCGATGGATAGATTGGACAATAGGCGTGAAGACTATATCTCTTTTTAATATCCTTTCTAAGCCGAACACTTCGTTCTCGGTCTTACAGTCTTATTGTTACCTCTTGGTTTTTGAACATATTGTACATTATAAATTCGTATGTCTGCCATTGTGTCGACTGCTTGGGGCGATAAGATTTATTACCTTATTCTGAAATATCAGTTACACCAATATAGCATGTTAATCTTCTTACTGATTAGCGGTTTCGGCAGGTGATGTCATCATCATGATGGCTAATACATCTTATCTAAACACTGTATACGTAACTGAAGCATTAGACCGTATGTTGTTGCAAGCTAACGGAAGTTCATGATCTTTACAGACTTGCAAGTAAAATAGTGATCATGCATCGCTTTACACCAAAAGGTAGTAAGGAACATTGGCATATGAAACATAAAATACCACAACTATAGAACATTGAATAACTGAAGGTAATAACGACATGCATTTAGTTAATTGTCTCTAATGCCGCGTAGAGGTATGCAAAATGTCTAATTTTTAAATGAGTTACGCCCTAATAACACGCTTATGGATTCTTTTAAAAGGAATTCGCCTATATGTGATATTTTTACAGATAGTTTTGTATGTAGAAAAGGGAAAACTAGAGATTGTAAGGAGTAGTGAAGGTAATAACTAAACCTTGAAACCCTCTCATATTTATGACACCTAACGTACGATGCATTAGTCAAAAATGAGAAAAAAATGCACAATTGTTACCAACCATGGAGGTCATACACTCAACTGTTACGAAAGCAAACCAGAATTTAAGCATTCTATGAACTTCCAAGTCAGTCACTTTCAAGTTCAACACAGCCATCTTCATACAATGTACACAACCCTGTTATTTTACAGATCCACTATCACAAGCTTCATGATAACATGTTTAACACGTTGTGCACTGAATTCAATCTTTCTTGACCATTTTTTCACAGAAGTAGCCATCACTATCACCACAGAACAGATCCTCATTACAAAACTTGGATTGTGCTTTGATTGAGGTTTCTTTCCCAGCATTTGCTAGGCCCAATTACGATGCTGGTGATGAATCAGTATTAAACAACTCCTGTTGAGATCTGTTGCTTCCGCATTAAGCGACATTCTGTTAGTACCTTTCTTTTTCGTCTTTGGAGTTATCATTAATTGTTGAAATGGTGGTTTCACAATAGTCCTCTCCCTTTGAGTTGAAAGTTGACTTCTGCAATCGGTATATCAGACAAAGAACTCGGTGAAAATGACGTCTCTGAAAAAAAACTTTCGGGTCGCTTGGGAGAACTGCAGTCGTCCTCAACCCAGAACAAGCTTTTACAGGAGTTGCAGCTCGTTACCATGCTTCAGGAAATAGTTTTGGAAACAGTAGTTTCCCGAATAATCGTCAAGTATTCTGATGACGGAAACTGGTAACAGCCTCATTCCAGAAGGTTTTAAGAGATTTGAAGAAATTCTTGTACAAGGGCTGGAACTGATGACTGCGATGGGCTGAAAGGTAGAGTATCTTGATACCTGGTTTTTCTGCTACATCCAGTACACTGCCATCCATGTTGTTTTCATGGCCGCCAAAGATGAACAAGCGGTTTCTAGAAATCCGAAACTTGTTGAAACGTCTCAGGCATGAGCAAAAAACCTATGTAGTGACATAGTCCTTTAGTGTCATAGTAAATGAGCTGTCTGTTGGCAAGTCATCTCCGGATCCATTACCGCACAGATGCCTTTGTAAAGGACCACGGGCAGAGTCCACGTATCAGCAGCATTACAACAAGATACAGCGCTGATTGTTTCTCCTTTTCTCCATACTTTGCCACATGCACTCTTTTACTACCTTTTCGGGTGACGAAATTGTCGGCGCCACTGGAAATTAACTAAAGACCAGTTTCATCCACAACATAGAGGGCGACAATTGTTGATCCACATGAAGTAAAGGTAAATCAGTTACAAACTATGGGGTACTCACACTCCATTTAACATGTAAACATCACTACAGATATTCGGATTTAGGTTACAAATGGTTCAATGTGCCTGCTATCATTTGCGATGATGTGGCGCAGACGAATAGCGTAGTCCCTTATGACCCGCTAAAGCGTCAGAATATCGATGCTGCCGATGACCTACTGAATGGTTGTTTTCAGTTCAGCAATGATTTTTGGAGTTATTGCTGTACACATTGCTTTTAATGTAGCCTCACGAATATGAGTGGCATGTGCTCAGATCCGGGGAATGTGGCGGCCAATCGAGGCCCATGCCAGTGGCCTCTGCATACCCCAGAGCCAGAATGTGGCCCCCAGAGTCCTTCTCCAGGACATCAAACAATCTCGTGCTTCGATGAGACCGAGCTCCGTCTTGCGTGAACCACATCTTGCAGATATCAGTGTCACTTTGGATAATGGGGATGAAATCATCCTCCAGAACCTTCACATACAGCTCGGTAGTCACCGTGTCACCAAGAAATATTGCACAGATTATTCAGTGACTGGACATTGCAAACCACACAGTCACTAGTTGAGGGTGAGGGACTTCTCGATCGCGAAATGCGGAAATGCTGATTCTCAGTCCCCGAAATGCGCCGATGTTGCGTATTGAAGAACCCATCCAAATGAAGGTGCGCTTCGTCGCTAAACCGAACCATACATGCAAATTACTAATTTCCATCATGTCCCGCGGTCAAGATTGTAGTTTGAACGTCCTAATGCAAACCATTCAGAAGTTATGACGATTTTGTTTCATATAGTTCAATAATTGTCACATTGTAAATGTGATGTGGCAACAGTTCAGTTTCGTCATACACTGAAGCCAAAAGAAGAAAAAGCAGATGTTTCACTAACTGCATATTGGTTTGTATAAGCTTGCCATAACTTAAATTTTCACCGTTCCTAACAACAATGTCCGGATTACGCTT
This sequence comes from Schistocerca serialis cubense, assembly GCF_023864345.2. Taxonomy (NCBI): domain Eukaryota; kingdom Metazoa; phylum Arthropoda; class Insecta; order Orthoptera; family Acrididae; genus Schistocerca; species Schistocerca serialis. The sequence continues at coordinate 425,357,840 of NC_064641.1, forward strand.
TAGAAAACCTTTAAACCAAAATCTTCCACCTTGATCGCCAGACAAAGATATTTTTACGCTCTAGACTGTGCTGACTTCAGCTACCTTCTCGCGTATATGGTTTTGGAGACATCAAAACCAACTTTCTGCAGCCTAACATTACTTTCTTTATGTTCTATTCATTGTTGGGATTCAATATAGGATTGTGGTTATATTTCCTAGTTGGCTTTGTCCATTTACCCTTGTTTATCCAGCCATTCTCCAATACCTCTTTGTGGCATGTTAAGTGTCATTGAAACCTCAGATACAGTAATTCCCGACCTAACTGCTTCATTGGCCTTCCATACTTCCTTAGTAGTCCGTGCGAAATTTTTGATAGGGACTACCCATATCATCACCTAGAGGAGAAAAATACAGAAAGGGTAGTATTTTATTCCTCGTGTCTTGTTACCGTTACTATAAAACGGATTGAAAAACATTTTAAAATGTATTTATATACTTTAATACACGAAAGGATGTATTTTAATCAAAAGTAAATCGGAATGATATCAGAAGTTTAAAAGAACCTCCGTTAACTAAGGAAAATTATTCAGCCTCAATAGAAAGCAAACTTTTAGGACCTATCTTGCTTTGACGGCTGCCCAACTCAACACTGTGGTGGCTGTTGTTGCAGGAACGAAGAGGCAAGCAGTGGAAGCTTCCCCCCCCCCCCCCCCCCCCCCTTAGTTATTCGTTAGCACACTGTGCTGCCGACGTCGGTATATCTGTAAACTAGCTATAAAACTGTATTTAGCGTTAAAATCTCCAAGGCGCAGGTACCTTCAGTTACCCTACACCATGTTCTGGTGATCTCCTTGCGCACTTGTTGGCTTAACATCAGAATGAGCTAGAACGATATTTGCACAGAAAAGTCTTTATACAGCTGCTTACCTTGTGGTATGTATACCCCTACAGACCTAGAACTATATGTGCCACAATAAAATTCTTTCTTCGGTCTAATTTCATAGAAATTACTTTTGGCTCAATTAGGTAACATATTTAAAATTATATATTTAAGATAAATTATGTTCTGAAAGTATAGTCATTTATTAAAATGCAAATTGATATAAAAATGTATTTCAGATTATTTAACCACACTTGGTACGTGCACCGACAGCAATTGACAAAAATAGATCGTCATAGAAATTTACGATAAAAATATAGTTGTCATTTATCTACACACTGTATATATACTGTAACTGTATGTACTGTAACTGTATATAAAACAATATTGTCCATAGTTCGGTTTAAATAGAAGATGTTGTGGAGCTCATGATGTAAATTCGATAGGTTCCTAGACTTAACTGCCTGTATAACCAGTTTTGACATGCATAACAGTAGCGGCATGGAAGTAATGAGACCATGGTAAGTCACTGGAAGGAGTTGGCATCACATCAGCAAACACAAGTCATCTAATCTCCGTAAATTCCAGGTATGAATGGGGGGGGGGGGGGTGTTGGCGATGTTTACTGATGCCAAATTTAAGCACATCCCAAACGTGTTCGATCAGCTTGATCTACTGAATTGGGGGGCCAGCACATCAATTGGAACTCCTTACTGTGCTCCTCGAACCACTCCGGCACACTCTTACCCATGTGACACGGAGCATTATCTTGTTGAAAAATGCCACTGTGGTCCAGAAACATGATGGTCATGAAGGTTGTACATAGTCTGCAACCAGTGTACGATACTTCGTTGCTGTCATGGTGCTTTGCCCGAGCTCCACTCGACCTGGATGCCCACTTGATCATTCCCCAAAGCATAATGTAGCCACTGCCAGCTTTCCTCCATCCCTCACTAGAGGTGTCAAGAAGCTGTTCCCCTGGAAGACGACGGATTAGCAACGCTCTGCCACTGTGCCAACGTCCAGTGCCGATGGTCACGAGCACATTGCAGTCGTAGTTGCCGATATCGTGTTAACATTGAGAGATGCATGGGTCATCAGCTGCGCACGTCCATCGTTTGGAGTGTTCGGCGCACTGTATGTTCAGACACACTTGTACTCTGCCCAGCAATAAAATCGGATGTTGGTGCCGCCACAATTCGTCACCTGTCCTGGTTTACCGGTGTGCCGAGTCTACAATATCCGATATCTGTAATGCAGGGTGGCCGCCCAGACGTCTGGGCGTGGTTCCACCTTCTTCTCGACACGTGTTGAAGACACTCACGATAGCACTCCTCGAACACCGTAAATGCCTTGCAGTTTCCAAAATGTTCGTGTCGAATCTCCAGGACATCATCATATGTCCTCGGTCAAACTCAGATAGATCCCACACCTTCCCCATTCTGCACGGGGACAGCATACTCACTGGCACCACATACACCGTGCATGTCTCCGACTAGAAGTTATTCCTTGTCAGGTGACGCTGCTATCGCCTACGGTTCTTACAGTGGTCATAACGTTCTGACTGATCAATGTGTAAGCACGATATGGCAACAAACACTAACGTTCTTACATAATCATTCTGTGACAAACTATTAAGTTTACACAAACGAAACAGTCACACCACGCAAAATAAACTACAAAAGTCATAAGTCCAATTGATGTGGTGCTCTAGTTCTAAGTGCGAGATTGTCAATTTAAGGAATATTGTGAAGAGTTAAGTCTCCCCATGCAGTGGATTGAATACAAGATACTGTGAAACATGCTCTTCGATGTGGTGCCTGAGGTCTAATCCAGTTTACATCTATAACCAATATCACTGAATTATATGTACGATACGCCAATGGACCATTTTACATATTCAGTTTATGACAAAATGTTAGGTTTACACAAAAGTAATTATCACCATTCAGAAAATAAACTACAAAAAGTGTTACGTTCAATTATTGTGTTGCCTGAGGTCTCCATACGAGGATTGTAAGGTGTCAGGCAAATCCAACACCTTCCATGAAAACTCTGACATGATAAGCAAATCTAGTAGTATGTCACATAGCTCCGAATGAATCGTCACATTAAATTAACCAAAGTAATACGAGCAACGAGTGAGCAAATGAAATACCACAGACTAACACAAGAATGCCTAAATGCATGTCATACCTTCCCACCGTGAGACGGACGAAGTTCCGAGGGGAGAAACGTGAACAGAAGCCGAGAGGAGAACCGTGTTAAGCTAGAAGGCCCTACGATAAGGGACGGACACCCACGTCGCCAGCTAACCGACAGGACCACACCCCAGCCCATATTAAAAGCTAGAGCCCTCCAGAAGAACAGTATATATCTTACGATAACACTAAAAGGGCCGCACCAAACGCAAGTTTTAGCGTGAGACTTTTTCACGTCTCCTTTACGTTGCAAACGTTAAAAACACTGCCCCACCACGAAAAGTAACCGACAGGACCACCCCCCCCTACCCCCCAGAGCCCATGTTCAAAGACAGAGGCCTCCAGAAGAACAGTATAGATCATACGATAGCACTAAAAGGGCCACACCAGCTGCAAGTTTTAGCGTGAGACTTTTTCGCGTCTCTGTTACGTTGCAAACTTTAAAAACATTGCCCCACCACGAAAAGTATAACGTTTCCCAATGGATAGACAGAATTTGTGTAGGTGGAGCTTAAGGTTAACATTGAGACCCTGACTGGTCAGATGAAAACACTGCCAGATAGTTTTTTTTTTTTTTTAAACCAACTTCGGTAAATTGTAGTAACGAGAAGTTAGGAGAGAGTTGCTTCCGAGACGGCGAAGGTGGAGCTGTGCCGCCCAGTGCCCCCCTGAAGCTGCCTAACCAAAGACAAGGTAATGAACGCACACGATGCCGCATAACAGCGCATAAAGCTTCACTCAGAACTGCAGAAGTCTCATCTGTTACACCCCCGTTTTGCGTAATACTAGTGTCGATCGCCAATTAAAGCTCATGGTATTCACATTTGCTACGTAAGTTAAAATCTGAAACGCAATGATTTTTCTGTTATATAATTATTGAGAAGCCACATCAGCCACTGTAATTTATGACAAGTTAGATAAGTAATTAAAGAAAATTGAGGGTCACTGTAGACCATTTTGATAGTTTTCTCTTTTGTGAAACTTAATTTAAACCTAGATTATAGATGTGATATGGCATAGGTCATCCTTCGATCCATTGTAGAACTTGGAAATCCATTCAGGGAATATTCGTTCACATTTTTGTTGAACACAGTTGGTTTGTATCATCCTGTATTAAAACATTTCCCTTTATCAATAGTGCAATTTATAAACAATGTTTTCTGAGTAAAATAAAATTTCCAATTGTAAACTTCACTGCTTTTTCGACGTTATTTTACCAGCTAATTAAAATTAGGAAAGCCTTGAACCCCTTCCACTAAATTTAATTAGTATTAAGATTCTTTTACAGGGAGTGCAGTGGAGCTCCCGCTGAAATCATTAAGTATTTGGTTATATCATCGCTAGTCTCACTGAGCTCTTCTGAACTCTACATGTCATGTGTGGTCTGGCGTCTCCTTACCACTAATGTGTCGCAGGTTCAAACTAGTCAATTCCCTAAAAAACACGCTCAGAGCGCCGTTGCGCCAAAGTGGTAGGGAGACAAGAAAGAACAACAGACACCACGCAGAATGTTAGAGAATGGCGACCCTGCCAGGATGGTAAAATACCATGATTGAAGGTCGGCGACATGCCTAACTAGGTCAGAAAAATATCCTGTTAATAATTTTCGTAATAAAACATTTTTTTTTAGAGGCGTAAATAGTTGAAAACAGTAGCTGCAGTGATAGACAGTAAGAAAGTAATCAATAGAAAGTGAGACATTCTAGCAGAGACCATAGCATAAGTAAGTTACGAATTTTAATATTGTTAGAATTAAGTTTTCTCTCCAATGCAAGCACACAGGTGGCGGATCATCGTTGACAAGTTGGTTCTGACCCAGCAAGTAAGTGAATGGATTGTCAAGGCGTGTGTGCAAAATGTTTATGTAACGCGTGAGATCGTATGAGCGCATTTTCACGCGAAGTAGGGCGCGTGAATTGCTTTTAAAACAGAAAATAATGGATTAGGAAAGATTAGCAATGGCAGATCGAGACCTAGACCGAACTGAGGTTGAGACCCAACATGAAGATGGACAGAGAATAGAGGACAGTACAACAGACGATGCAGTATCGCGAGAAATAGGACAGATAACGCACCATAACGAGGATAAAGTACGCGAAGGCACAGAAAACCTAGGTCAGCATACGACAGAGCAGCAGGAAAGTAGAGAGACAGCCGATGAGGATTCTAACTTGCGTCTTGAATACGTAGAACCCATAGTACAAGTGATCAGAGCTCCCTCACCACAGAGTACAAGGAATTCGAGCAGAAACGTGTCACCGCACAGTTCAATTCAATCGGTTGCAAACCAACACTTGGGCGAAAACACAGAGCGTAGGACGTCGGAAGAAAACGCAATAGGACCCACCAATCTGGCAGAATTATTATACTTAATGACGGAAACCATGACAAGACAAAATAAAGAAATTGCGAACCAAATGGAAATTCAGAATGCAGAAACCACCAGACAATTGCGTGAGATTAAAGAACAAAATAAAAAAATTCATTTACACCTAAGTCGTATTGATGACGGGGCAAAAGAATCTCGAGAAGTGATAGGAAACTTAGTAACAGGTCACAATCAATTGAGAACAGACATTGACAAGGTACAAGCGGACGTACAAACATCGCGTAATGACACTCAGGACGAGATCAAAACATTACGTAACAACACCCAGGGAGAAGTCAAGAAACTGGAGAAACAGATAAACGTAATTACTAGACAAACAGCAGGTACAGTGCGTGAAATTGTTGAAGAAAGTCTGCTACATAAACGTTTCACAAAAGCAGCGCTGAAAAGATATGATAATCGCATAGTCAAAATAGAGGCGCAAACGAAGCAACAATTTCAGAAATTGCGAGCAGAGTTGTTGCAAACCATTGAAGAGCGTAGTGAACAGGATCGAACAAGCAATGAGTCTGTAACCACAACCGTATCTGTAACAGCACCGGAAAAACAAGCAATTATCGCAGATATCATGCATTTGCGATTCCAATCGCAGGCGGAAAGTAACATACGTGATATCAGACAGCCTGCACCGCGGGTACGCGAAAGTTACAGTGGATAATAACCAATGGATCAACCACAACCGGAAAGAACGACGGGAGAAATGATCAAAAACAAAAGAGGCGAAGAATCGCGAATTTCATATGGAACTGTGACGAAGTACGACAACGATCATCTCCTCACGGTCAGAAAATTTCAACACTTTCGAGAAGTCAACTCATTACATCCACGAACTTTTATTGATCAATTCCGAGTAGGATTACCAGAACACTGGACGCTAGCACACAAATTAGACTTTATATATGCACACATGTCAGGAAAAGTCGCAGAATCCATGCAAAATGTTGCAGCGACATGCCGATCGTATGAAGATTTCAGAGAGAAGTTTCTGTCACGATATTAATCCAGCGAAGCACAGAATAGAGTGAAGTACGAATAATTACAGAAACCATATTTTGAAAATTCAGGCGAGAAGTGTCCCGTGAAATATTTCGAATCAATGGCAAAGAAATATCAATGCTTAGATGTACCATACAGTGACGGAGAGTTGATTAAATTATGCGCGATGAAGTTACCATTGATATACCAGCAATCATTAGTTGGTCGCGGAGGCAATGACGTCGAAGCATTTAGAGGTATTCTAAGGGAACTAGAGTACATATTTTCGGAAGATGACGCAAGAAAAAGACGAAGCGCACGTGAAAACGAAAGCAAAAAGCAGTGGAATCCACAAGACACAGTACAAAGAAACAATAATTACGAACCACGTGATAACTTCGCACCCAAGAAACGACAATAGATATCAACAAAGAACCGCTTACGGATTTAGAAGAGAATATGGCAATAACTATAATTCACCCAGGAACGGCAACAACTATTACAGAGCGAATAACGACAACCGGAACGGGTACTGGAGAACCAATAGACCGACAAATTATCAACAAGGAAACCACTATCAACAAGCTGAACAAGAAAAGAGGATACAGATAGAAGAGGTGGAGGTAAGACCACCAAACCTTGAAAAACGTTCGAATTGACAGCTAAGCGCCCATGCTAAAGAGAATGACGCACCGACCCAGTACAATTGCAGTACCTTGAACAGAGAAGTAAATACCTTATCACGAGAAGAGAAGAAGGAAGAAACAAATCCGCAGGGACCAGATGAAAACGAAGACAGGAAAATAACAATATCGTGTTGGGACGAAATTAACTGGGAGAATACTGACGAGGAAGATGAATTACCAGAGGCATGCACAACGAATGTAGGAGGAAAGGACGAAGTAATGAATATTGCAGAGCTGTTTGAGATGGAAACCAGGGAAAGCGAATTCAGTGAGGATAATCCGCAGTCGACAGAAGTTGAAAATAAGTTACTAGTGGGCACAAAACCCAACGTATATAATGAAGGAAGTTATGAAGCGATAGTTAGAGCATTTAGATGCGATTATGTGGAAGTAGGGACGAATAAGGAGAAGATAGACGAGGATGAGGAAAAAGTAGAGGATGTTGAAGAGAGCGTAAATGATGGAAGAAAGAGAGAAGAGGAAATAAAAGAGAGAGAAGTAGCAGTCGAAGCTTATCCTACAGAAAGTTCGAATTCACAAAGAAAGTTCCTGAAAAGACTCACGTATGATTCAGTGGAGAATTCGTTGATGCAAGAAGAAGAAGAACAGAACCAACCCTTCCAAATTCAACCAATTGTGAAGGCCATGGTAAAGCATATCCCAGTCAATATTGTAATTGATAGCGGAAGAGAACTGACTGCGATCTCAGAAAATTTATTCATACAGTGTAATGCCAATGAGGAATTGCCTGTTCTGAAAACACGTAAGATTAAAGTAAGAGGTCCTATTAGAAGCAATGCTGCGGGAGTTACAAGACAAATAAGCTTAACTTTTTCTTGTCAAGGTCAAAAGATCGAAGCCATCTTCGTCATTATACCTAAACTAACTGTAGATTTGATTATAGGTGCAGATGTTTTAAATGAGAGATGAGCGATAATAGATATGGGGAAAGGCAGCGTAACATTCGGAAATGTCATACTTCTCTTTGAGCAAAAGTTAAAATTAGAAGAAATACCAGTTATAAACAAACAATTAAGAATGACGTGAGATAAAGAGGATGAAGAATTAGAATGGTATGCACAAAAGGGGGAATCGCCTCAACTCATGTTAGAAGTCCATAAAGAAATCGATGAAAAATTGCAAGAAGTTCAAGGTATTTCGGAACACAGTAAAAGAGAATTAGAGGGTATTTTACGAGATAAAGCAGAGATATTTTTACCTAAGACTGGCAGTATTAAACACTTTCAGTACAAGTTTCAAGTAAAACAGGCAAAACCTTAGGACTTCACCATGGGAGCCATATCTAAAAGTTCGAAGATTAATTTTGTTACTGGTAAATAATCAGCACATTATTTCAAGATTATGTTGCAGATAAGATCGTCAGGAGAAAGAAGAATGAAGAGACAGGAAGGTTGTAAAAAGAAAGTAGTTTCAATAAAAACAAAAACAAAAACTAACACCAATAGTACCATAGATTAAGATGAAGGGATAAAGCATAGATAGTCTAACAGCATGAAATACTAAAATGCTATACACCACGACACTACACAGAAATAAAAAAAAGAATATGAGGATTATTGTAGAAGTTAAGACTCAATATATCTTAGATTTGTAACATGGAAAGGGCGCCGAAATTTGTAAAGCTTTTTAAGAAGGCGTAAAACAATGTAGGTACTAGATATTAGATGAATACAAGTAAAACATTTTGTGAGAACCATTGTAAAAACTCCAGCGAAGACCGGATGCAACGACCCACAAGTAGCAACGCGAGAAGTATCAAGAAAGAAAAAGACGTAATTAGCAAGACACGATTCCTACAAGGCAGAAGCGTCAAAAGAAAAGAAAGGACAGTGAGACCAACAGAGGCCTCTTGTATCATAAGTGGGCAGTAAATAAATCTGCTGCCAAGTGGAACCACAGAGTGGCAGAACCCAGCTGCAACAGAATGCCCTGACCCAGCAGAGTGAGCAAATAATGGCCTGATGAGAAGACCGCTTGGGCAAGCCACCACTGGCAAAAAAAAAAAAAAAAATGTGTAAAAGTCACAATACTGCTACTAAACAGCATGCTGATGCACGAAACTGGAGAAAACTTCCACAAAGTAAAAATGACACGCCCAAACAATTTATCAAACCTTTCCTAAGAGGAGAACTTGAAGAGTGACTAGTTATCAATAAATATTCCCATATCCTGCCCAGAGAAGAACCAAGAATCAAGTAAGAAGCAGAGAAAAAGCAGAAAGAACAGAAGTTGAAGATTCGCAACATTGAGTCCAAGAAAGAAGATGGGTAAAGAATAGACAACATACCTTCCCAAATCCCTATTCTAGTGTAAACTAGTCATCTGCGAAGTGTTACAACGAAAAACGACCGCTTTCAGCGACACGTAACGATGACTTTCACGCATACAAAGCCAGTAAACCATGAGATTCTGCACTCACAGCTCCATTCCACTATGGGGCACACTTGCAAAGCCAACAAGGAACGACAAACAAAGCTGTAAATAAAATACTTGCCCACATCCTACTCGCTCAAGTCCATCACCTTCGTGCAAAAACATTCACCAACCTCATGCTTAAACGTTCATAGGATTGTGTGAATGTGTGAAATCAAATTATGTGATGTAGGAATTGTGCAAAGGGAATGTGTGAAAATCTAAATAAGTTAATGACACCAGACAGCTAATAAACTACAAATTAGCTGTCATAGGCTATGGACTTAAGTAAAAAATAGACTGTCGATAAAAATAAGTCATTAGTTCTGAAATAGACAGTATATAAAGAACAAAAGTAAGGCATAATAAACAGTAAAACTATATGCCACTAATTTTCTCCTCGTAAAAATAAAAGAATAACTATATTTTACTTAATTTCTCCTTATAAAAACAAAGTATAAAAAATTTATCTCGCTGGATGTTTTCCCTTATTTTTAACATTTGTACCATTTGTTAGGATAATATCTCAATACATGTGTATGTATATTTCTTTGTCAAAGTAATACTAGGAAATAATTCTCATTTGTTAGTGTAACAATTGAAATGGGTGTCTAGAAACAAAAACATTTACTTGTACATGATATTTAGAAAATGTGTTAGGAATAGATTTTACTTAATTACCACATTAAAAAAAAATATTTGTAACAAAATCGATGTGAAAGACTCCTCACTTTCGATAAAAAACTTCTTAAAAAACAAACTTCACACTTAAATAAAGAAACAAAATAGTTAAAAATTTATAATAATAATAATAATATAAAAATTTTCTTCTCTTGTCAATATAAACATATCTTTGAGAATAATGTGGAAGAATATAAGAATATAAATTAGTAATACAAATTTGTATAGAACCACAATACCGTAGCTGAACAGTAGGCAACAAAATTTGGATAGAGGAATAATTTTTGACTGACTTAGACAAAGATTCAATCATTGCCTAACTTCAGTGCAAAACTTATGTTCGAAGGGTGGTGATATGTAAGGTTTCAGGTAAATCCAACACCTTCCATGAAAATCCTGACATGATAAGCAAATCTAGTAGTATGTCACATAGCTCCTAATAAATCGTGACATTAAATTAACCAAAGTAATACGAGTAACGAGTGAGCAAATGAAATACCACAGACTAACACAAGAATGCCTAAATGCATGTCATACCTTCCCACCGTGAGGCAGACGCAGTTCCGAGGGGAGAAACGAGAACAGAAGCCGAGGGCGGAACCGTGTTAAGCTAGAAGGCCCTACGATAAGGGACGGACACCCACGTCGCCAGCTAACCGACAGGACCACACCCCAGCCCATGTTACAAGGTAGAGCCCTCCAGAAGAACAGTATATATCTTACAGTAATACCAAACGGGCCACACCACCCGTAAGTTTTAGCGTGAGACTTTTTCGCGTCTCTGTTACGTTGCAAATGTTAAAAACATTGCCCCACCACGAAAAGTATAACGTTTCCCATTGGATAGACAGAATTTTTGTAGGCGGAGCTTAAGGTTAACATTGAGACCCTTATTGGTCAGATGAAAACACAGCCAAATATTTTTTTTAGCCAACTTCGGTAAATTGTAGTAACGAGAAGTTAGGAGAGACTTGCTTCCGAGACGGCGAAGGTGGACCTGCGCCGCCCACTGCTCCCCTGAAGCTGCCTAACCAATGACAAGGTATTGAACGCACGCAATGCCGCATAACAGCGCATAAAGCTTCACTCATAATTGCAGAAGTCTCATCTGTTACACCCCCGTTTTGCGTAATACTAGTGTCGATCGCCAATTAAAGCTCATGGTATTCACATTTGCTACGTAAGTTAAAATCTGAAACGCAATAATTTTTCTGTTATATAATTATTGAGAAGCCACATCAGTCACTGTAATTTACGACATGTTAGATAAGTAATTAAAGATAATTGAAGGTCACTGTAGACCATTTTGATAGTTTTCTCTTTTGTGAAACTTAACTTAAACCTAGATTATAGATGTGATATGGCATAGGTCATCCTTCGATCCATTGTAGAACTTGGAAACCCATTCAGGGAATATTCGTTCACATTTTTGTTGAACACAGTTGGTTTGTATCATCCTGTATTAAAACATTTCCTTTTATCAATAGTGCAATTTATAAACAATGTTTTGTGAGTAGAATAAAATTTCCAATGCTAAACTTAACTGCTTTTTCGTCGTTATTTTACCAGATAAGTAAAAATTGGAAAGCCTTGAACCCCTTCCACTAAATTTAGTTAGTATTAAGATTCTCTTACATGGAGTGCAGTGTAGCTCACGCTGAAATCATTAAGTATTTGGATATATCATCGATAGTCTCACTGAGCTCTTCTGAACTCTACATGTCATGTGTGGTCTGGCGTCTTCTTACCAGCAACAGGTCCCAGGTTCAAACTAGTCAATTCCCTAAAAAACACGCTCAGAGCGTCGTTGCGCGAAAGTGGTAGGGAGACACGACTTAGAACAACGGACACCACGCAGAATGTTAGAGGATGCAATTGATATTTTACCAAGTTATCATAAATGGCACAATCATAGGCAGACGTTGAGCCCCGCATCATTTGCATATATGTTTTTTTGTAGCTTACTTTGTGTGTCTGATGATTATTTTTGTGTAACTTAACTGTTTGACGTGGAATGATTGTCTAAGAAAAATCGTGTTCATTTATGCGTTGTACATATAATTCAGTGATCTCGGTTTGGATGTGATCTTGAGAAAACATCAGGCACCATATCGAGTTATACAGAATGCTCCACAGTATTCTGTATTCAGTCTGTTGCTGGGTGGACTTACCAATATTCCTTAAATTGGCATGCTCGTACCTCGAGTACCACATCACTTGCGCATATACGAATTTTGTAGTTTATTTTGTGTTGCGCGATGATTTGTTTTATGTAAACTTAACAGTTTTCCATTGAGTGATTATGTGAAAAGTGTAGTGTTCATTCTATATCGAATATTCATATCATGGCTATTTGGTAAGGATGAGATCTTTGAGCAGACATCAGGCGTCGTATTCAGTTTATACCACAAGCTCTTTTACGCCGTGCATTCTCTACGATTCAGTGACTGTGGTCTGTAATGTTTCGTATGCAATTACAATGGTGACCTGTTCCCTGTCAGTTACTGTTTGTGTGTGTAGATAAATAATCTGAAATACATTTTTCTCGGAAATTTAAATTTTTAAAATGTCGTTGTATCTTTTCAAAATATAATTTATCGTAAGTTTGTAATTTCAAAAATGTTACTTATCTCTGTTACAGAAAATTTTAATGATATTGGAGTGAAGACAGAATTTTTATTGTGGCACATGCAGTTCGAAATTTATGTGAGTGCGTTATCGATTACCTTTCCAAATATTGTATTGACTCAGTCGCCATTGCTGCTTTAAGTGAACGAGTGCATTAGGACATCAGCACAAAATGATTTAAATTTGTGGTGTTTTGTATGTGACATGCTTATGTTCCTTGCTACTTTTTTTATAAAGCGATCAACGTCACTGTACGACTTGCAAGTATATAAAGGTCATGAACATCTGTTAATGAGTAAGAAGGTACATTCTAGTACTTCAGTAATGTATAGAGTGTTTAAATGAGATCCTTCATGTATTGGTCACACTGACTTGAAATGTTTGTTTATTAAACTTTAAATGGTTCAAATGGCTCTGAGCACTATGGGACTAAACTTCTGAGGTCATCAGTCCCCTAGAACTTAGAACTACTTAAACGTAACTAACCTAAGGACATCACACACATCCATACCCGAGGCAGGATTCGAACCTGCGACCGTAGCGGTCTCGCGGTTCCGGACTGTAGCGCCTAGAACCGCTCGGCCACCCCTGCCGGCTATTAAACTTTAAGATCGAATAATGACAACATAGAGCTGTCGAAACCTCGAATCAATATAAAGATTTACAAGGTGTCTTGGCGTACCTGATATTTCAAAATTATGTGTTACAAATTACCCGCCTTTGCCTACAGCTCACCTCTATTTTTCTCAGAATATCAAACCTCTTCCACCATGTTACATTGTTTCATCGATGAACTGAAGTATTTCATCTTTTACCGGTTGTTTCTTCGCAGCTACCTTCCTAGTACTATGGGTCGGCCGGAGTGGCCGAGCGGTTGTAGGCGCTACAGTATGGAACCGCGCGACCGCTACCGTCGCAGGTTCGAATCCTGCCTCGGGCATGGATGTGTGTGTTGTCCTTAGGTTGGTTAGGTTGTTCTAAGTTCTAGGGGAGTGATGACCAAAGAAGTTAAGAACTTAAGTCCCATAGTGCTCAGAGCCATTTTTTAAACCTAGTACTAAGTTTTTCCTGCCAGCTTCTGTTATTGCCGTTTTTAGAGAAGTTCATTGTACTTCAACTGAACTACCAACGGAACAATTCGTTATCGCGGTATCTAAAGAATCGGAGAATTTCTAGCGTATTTCTTCATTCCTTAACAGCTGTGTACGTCATTTCTTTGCGCATTGATTCTTTCTCACTAGTCTTTTAAACTTCAGGCTGCCCTTCATACTTAGCGAATGGTTATCTGAGCCTGTGTCTGCTCCTGGGTACGTCTTAAAACTGATTTCGAGGTCTCTGCTTGACAGTGATGTTAAGTAACTGGAATCTTCTCGGATCTCCTGCTTTTTTCCAAGTACACTTTCTCCTCTTGTGATTCGTCAACAGATTCCGCTATCACCATCTGCAATTTATTGCTGTACTCAATTAGTTTTTCTCCCATACATTTCTACTACAAAGCCTATATTCTCTCATAACCCTTTACTCCTTACACTGCAATCCCATTCCGATCCCCCAAGACTACAATATTTTCATTTCCCTTTACGCATTGGAATCACCTATTCATTATCCTCGTATACTTTATCTTCTTCATCTTCTGAGAGGGACGTCGGCTATTATACCTGTATTATCGGTGTCGGTGTTGGTTTGGTATCGAATCTGATGAAAACAATCTCAACCGCGCACAGTAGCTCATTAGAGTGCCATACCTTCTTATTAATAATTTACCTTACTTCTGTTATACCATTATCTGCCGCTGTGGATATTTCCCTGTTCTCGTCTGATCAGAAATTTTTCTCTTCTTTCCATTTCACTTCACTGCCCCATTATGTCTAGACTGAGTCCAAGCATTTCCTTTTTCAGATTGTCTAGATTCCTTGCGACGTTCAAACTTCTGACAATCCATGCCCTGATTCGCAGATATACGACAGTGAGGACTGCCTCGTCTCGGAGATCGAAAGGAAGTGTGCCATGCTCGAATAACTGGTTTGACCTGCCGCACTCCTCGCTGGCCAACTGTGGCCACTAGCTTTCCCCCTCAACCAATACTTTCTTTGTTACCGACGACACGACAGTTTTAGAGAGACATTAAAACGTGAACGGTGGTATTTGCTTGGCAGATTGCTTTCGCTGCCTGTCAGTTTCCTCATTCTCATCTTTTCCTACGTGTCCAACGATCCAGCAGAAAGCCACCTCTTTCCTGTGCCTATGCTGGATGTGAATCCTGTCCTAGGCTACCTCAGTTCTCGTATGCTCTGGGAACATTTCATGAATACTCTGCGTACCAGTAAGAAATTCCATGCAGACAAGAAACTATCATCTACTAAGAAATCGTAAGTGCTCCACTGAATTCTTGATAGCCCAGAACTGTGCGTAATACACTGAGGCTGGGTAGGCGGCTTTCAAGTATTTAGTCTGGGACGGTAAATCAACAGTCGACACTGTTCCCTTGTTTTGAAGCATCGATAAAAATCACCATGTGCTCGTGGTACTCAAATGAAATGCATTTAAAACCCCCTTTTTTTTTTAAAAAAAAAAAAAAAAGAAAGCTGTAGGCACAGTAGTGGCCTTGTTACACTCCGTCACTTCCAAGTTAACGGTAGGCCTGTCAGTCATACAACCAGGGTACTATCTCCAACTCTGTTTAAGAACTGATGTACCTGCTACTTCAAGTTGCTCGAGATAGTTCTTTGTACAGACAGATAAAAGGACCTAGTTGCCTAGGGACCGGTTAAAGGAACTTAGTTGCCTGGGGACCGGTTAACCTTCGTAGTGTGAAATATTCCGCTCGAATTCTGAGAACTGGATGTCTGAAGTTGGATCTCACTTTGCATTCATGTCGCGCCGTGAGGAGTTCTCGCCAGATGGTAAGAGGCAGCCTAGCAATAAGACTAGTTGGGCAGGCTCCTGTAGCCAGTGTCACACTTGCATGGCGGACAATATCCGTCAATATACCTCAGTGTCTGGAGGACACAATTCTGTTCCCGTCATATTACAACAAATGCAGCTGATGATGACGTTTGGTTTGTGGGGCGCTCAACTGCGCGGTCATCAGCGCCCGTACAAAGTCCCAATTTTTTCACAGTCCTATCTAGCCATTGTCTCGAATGATGAGGATGATGATGAAATGATGAGGACAACACAAACACCCAGTCCCCGGGCACAGAAAATCCCCAACGCGGCCGGAAATCGAACCCGAGACCCCGTGATCCAGAGGTAACAACGCTAGCCACTAGACCACGAGCTGCGGACAACAACACATGCTGATGTTTGTTTTTCTTAGGCAAAGGAGAACATGATCTTCTCACAAACAACTAACATACAAATACAAATTCTGAATAAGGAACCGGGTGCACAGTCTTCCATGTATTCAGCTAGCCGTACCTATGGGTTTTATGCAATGCGCAACACCTTTTAAAACCACAAGTCAGATTTTCATATTCTGTCGCTCGCTACCAGCAAACTGTTAGCCTTACAGGGTTTGGAATCCGACAGCGGCCACTAGACTGCACTGTCACGCGGGCGCTGAGGAATCACGGTTGCAATGCTGACCGCGAGGCCACGTCCACCTTGCCAGCCAATTAGTGCTAGAAGCCACACTGTAAACCTAGCTGCGTAATGGTTCTGCCATCAGTTGTGTACTCGCTGTACTCCTTCATGATGCTCATTACACCACTAGTTCGGTCTGAAGTTTGCTTCGGCTTAGGTTTTCGCTTTTGAATAATTCATACTTTGTTACTGTTCCGTGCCATTTCCACTGCCTATTTTCCTCTCGTTGTGGTCCTTTCGTTCACGAACCCCCGTTGAGGACACCTGGTCCGTCAGTCCAACGTCTACAGATTCTTTGGTCGTTCCGTCCTTTCTGCCGTATCTCGGTTATGTGGTAACCTAATACCAATTTGATGTTTGTTGCACTTTTAACGGACAGCCACCCAATTTTTCTCGGCCAGTGCTTTAACAAAGCCTGAAATTGAAACAATATTGCAGGAGGATGAAGCATTTTACGTATGATAATTAATTTACTTCGGAAGTTAAACTTAAACTGAAACACGGTTTTCGGACACTTCGCAACAAAGTTAGGTACTTGCCATTTTCATTTTGCAGTTGTAAGTCATAGACTGTAGAAGGGGCAATCTCCCTTCCTCGTTTTGGTAAGACTGTCTTTCATGGTACACTTACTTTAAACAGCTGCAGAAGTTCCAGATGCGGAACCGTACCAACGCCGTGTTTCAATTTACACTCATACATATTAAGTAGGAGTGCTGGATACGCTGCATCTCTTAGACAACACGAAAACAGATAGCTTCAAGTGCGAGGCACATAAAAGTGGTCATAAATCTAGGTACTAAAACCCAACAAGTGTACAAGGGCTTTGCACACCAGCAGTTTTCTTACAGTTCAACGTGTAAAAAGAAATACGAAACAGTTTCCGGTTACACATTAACGGAGTTAATAATTCTGAGGACGAAGATGCTCAAGACACTAAAAAACCGATAAATCTGCTAGTTCCAAAATATGTAACCTGAACTTAATTACTGTTTTGTTTGTCACATGGGGTAAGTTACGAGAGCGCTTATCGAAATATGCCTTGAAAATGTAGCTTAACTTAAGCATTCAATTACTTGTAATGGCGTAAGGCTAAAATGGCAATTCTTGCGTCGAGAAACATAAATATTTTTAAATTAGGCAGTGCAATTTCATCTCTGGTCCTAGAAGATAATCATAAAACTAATTCCTTTACACTACCGGATACGATTTTTTTCCTTCACGAGTTTCTGAGATACTGATACGCATGGTACTGTGTATTTAAAGGTAGCAAGAAAACGCGATATGTGGAATTCCAAGTATTTGCCAGTAACGCAGTAGCAAGGGGATATTTCTCTAACAATTTTAAATCATAATTTCATGGCAACCTCTAAACTAAATTACTACTTATAGGGTCAGAACGTAGATAGTGTTGAATCATAATTATCCTACAGAAAATTAAAAGTAATGTATTAATTAGGGTTAACAGAATGCAGAAATAATATGGAGAGCCACTCAAGGTTTGTTGCGGCTCGCTACGAATTCCTCTCGTGTGCCAACCTCGTCATCTCAGAGTAGCGCTTGCAACCGTCGTCCTCAATTATTTGATGGATGTATTTCAGTCTCTGCCTTCCTATGTAGTTTTTACCCTCTACAGCTCCCTCTAGTACCATGGAAGTTTATCCCTGATCTCTTAACAGATAGACTATCATTCTATCTCGTCTACTTGTCCGTGTTCTCCGCATATTGCTTTCCTCTCCGATTCTGCACAGACCCTCCTCATTCCTTACCTTACGAATCCACATTTATCTGTAGCACCACATTCCAAATGCTTCGAATACCTTCTGTTTCAGAGTTTCACTACCACAATATGTTGTGCCCCAGACGTACATTCTCAGAAATTTCTTTCTCAGGAAGAGGATATTTTTGATACTGGTAGACTTATCTTCGCCAGGAAAGCTCTTTTTGCCATTGCTAGGCTGCTTTTTATTGTTTATTTTTCTGCCTAGGTAGTAGGATTCCTTACCTTCATCTAATTCGTGACCATCAGTCCTGATGTGAAGTTTCTCGTTGTTCTCATTTCTGCTAAGTCTCATTATTTGTCTTTCTTGGATTTACTCTCAGTCCTAATTCTGTACTCATCAGACTGATCATGTCATTCAGCAGATCATGTAATTCTTCTCCACTTACACTGAGAACAGCAATGTCACCAGCCAATCGTATCATTGATATCGTTTCAGTTTGAATTTTAATTCCACTACTGAATCTTTCTTTTATTTCCAATGATTACCTCTTCGATGTATAGGCCGAACAGTAATGGCTTAAGACTGCATCCCTGTCTTACACCGTTTTTAATCTTATTATTTCCTCCTGGCTTTTACATGTTGTCTATTACCCGTCTGTCCCTACGGCCTACCCCTATTTTCCTCGAAGTTCCGAACATCTTGCACCGTTCGATATTGTCGAACGCCTTCCCCAGGTCAACAAATCCTTTTCTTTTTTGATATGTTCATATTTTTTATGCAACCACTTCGTCTTAGCTTCCCTGCTCTTCCTATTTATTTCATTTCTCTGTGACTTGTATTTGTGTACTCCTGAATTTCCCTGAACATTTTTGTACTTCTTTCTTTGATCGATCAACTGAACTGTTTCTTCTGTTACCCGTGGTTTCTTCATAAGTACCTTCCTTGTATCTATGTTTCGCTTTCCAACTTCTCGGATTGCCCTTTTCTGAGATTGTATTCTTCTTAAACAATACTGCCTACTGAGCCACTCCTCGTTTCTGTGTCGACAGCCTTAGACAAGCGTCTCGTCATTCCGTAGTACACCCGTATCCCACTTCTTTGCGTCTTGATTCTTCCTCACTAATCTCTTGAACTTCAACCTACTCTTCGTCACTACTAAATTGTGGTCTGAGTCTATATGTGCTCCTGGATATGCCTTAAAATCCAGTATCTGATTTCTGAATCTCTGTTTGATCATAATGTAATGTAACAGAATTATTCCCGTATCACACGACCTTTTCCAAGAATGCCTCCTCCTCTTGCGATTCTTGAAGAGAGTATTCACTATTACCAGCTGAAAATTATTGCAGAACTCAAACTTTCTCCTCTCTCTTCCCATTTCCGAAGCCCATATTGTTTTGTAACCTTTTCTTCTATTCCTACTCCTACAACTGCATTGTAATCCCCACGACTACTAGATTTTCATTTTCTTTTACGTAATGTATTACCTTTCCAGTATCCTCATATACTCTCTCTATCTCTATATCTTCAGCTTGTGACGTCGGCAGGTATACCAGTATTGTCGTTGTCGGTGTTGGTTTGCTGTCAATTCTGACCAGAACAAGCCAGTCGCTGCACCGTGCCCTCGTAATATTACCGCTCCAGCTGTTAGAATTTCGCCTATCATTGTTTTGACTTTTACACATCCTCCGTCAGTCTTTCCAACGATCATTCATTTTTCAATTTCTTCACGTTTTTCATACAGCTATTTTGTCTTAGCTTCTCTGCACATCCTATTTATTTCATTCCTCAGCAGGGTTGTAGTTTAGTATTCTTGAACTCCCCTGAATGTTTTTGTACTTCCTTCTTTCATCGATCAGATCGAGTAATTCTTGTTATCCATGGTATTTTCGCAATTACCTTCTTTGTACCTAAGGTTTCCTTTTCAACTTGCGCGATTGCCCTATTTAGAGAAGTCCATTCCTCTTCAGTTGTATTGACCACTGAACCATTTCTTATTGCATAGCCTATAGTCTAAGAGAACTTCAAGGGTATCTCTATTTTCCTTAGCTCCTCCGTACCCCACTTCTTTGCGTATTTATTACTTACTCTGCAGTTTATTGCAGTAAAGAAGGAGACATGACTTTAAAGCACTAGGTATTAGGTTTCATACAACATGAATCTGTTAAAAACTTACTCAAAATTCTGGTACCCCATTCTGTTGACTCGTGGTAGAAATGCTTAGCTATATGTATTGCGGTACTGACATGCTACGTGTCTAACAATATAGATTAATGATGAGGCATTAACGATAACGACTAATCGCAATATGTTGAACAAAAGGGAGTGATTAGTTTATATGAACCATGACACTTTAGTGGAATCTGTGTAGTTGCAGAAATATCTCCCACCTATTAATGATGAAGGTAGTGTTGGCAATGGTAACTATAAAAAAAATTCCATTTAGCAAACAGGATTATCTCCGATAATGATTTTTTTTAATGTGACTCGGCTATACACATACGATTCAACAATATTCTGCAAACTGAAATGTAAACGGTGATGATCAGTACAGACTTCTATAGCCCGAGCAGCGCAGGTAAGATTTCATACACAGAAAAAAATTAAAATATGCAGCATCTTCCCCTACCTAAGTTCATATATCAAGAAAAAATGCAACTCTGTCTATTTTCAGATCGGAACATGAGATATTAAATCGATTCATAGCATACGTACAGTAGAGAATTTGAAAAAAAAAATAAACAGAATGATGATAGATACAGAGATTAATAGTAACATAGCATGGAAGGGGGAAAAGGTTTCCTGTTCGGGAGAATAAAAAGTTATCAGCATACAATCTAATACGGTTAGCGAATGAGTAGGATAGACATAGAGTAAGAAAGGTGAACTATTATTAATGGATTATTATAACCGAATGGACAGAAACCAAGGCACACCACAGTATGTAAGTGTCTGTGCCTACAGGAATTATTCAATTGATTAAGGGAAACGAAAATTTAACTGAGATTAGGAATTGGAAGTGGATAGCAGAAGAAGTAATACAATGAATACTAAAATGTAAATACGGAGTGGGTGCAATAATTGAAAGTACAAGTGACCTGGTAGAATTTTACTCAGAGCTCAGTTAAATTGTAGGTATCACATGGTATGAGAACAAACCAGTAAAGTTATACCTGTGCAAGAGCCAGCAGACCTGGAAAGGGTTCAGCTAGATAACGCAGGATGTCTCAGGAGGAATATTCGTATTGACATGTGCCCTATTCCAAATGGTTTCTACGACGCAAGGTATTTAATATACATTGTTTTATATAGTTTCTGTATTATTCACTATATTTTCGGGTTTACAGAAGAGTTGGTAAACATTATAACATGGGTTACACCCAGCATCAAGCGAAAAATACGCAATTTTAGCGTATTCCTCTCTAAAAATTATCGTACACTCCACATTACAGGTGTTGGACAGTTCAAAAAAATGTTCGACTACTTCAGCGTCTACTTCTGTCGATTTGTGCACTCTTGAAAGACCATATTGTTGATTGTCTGAGTGCCCTGGATGTGCCCTAATGATGGCAGCAGTGTCCATAATACAACCAAGCATTCCATCTCGCACATTCACCTTTCGTTTGCACACCTGAGACTTAGTACAATTCCAAAAACAAAAATTTAATGGTATAAAGTGTGACGACCTTGTTGGCTAGTCAACTGTATTACAACGACTAATCCAGCAATTATGGTACCGGCGGTTGTGATGTTCCCTCACATGTGTGGTAAAATATGGACAGGCTCCATCATGTCCGAAATATGTTGCAATCCGCGTAGCCAAAGGACCATCCAAAACATGTAAGTAATTCTGCTCCGTCATGCGCTCTTCTAAACTGATTGGACCAATCAACAGGTTAGCGATCATCCAACACCAGACATTGGTCGGAAAACGAACTTGGAAATATGTCTTCGCTGAAGCGTGTGGAGTTTTCTGCGACCATCAATGGTTATTACACGTGTTGGTAATTCCATTCTGTGTAAACGTGGTTCCACCAGTGGACAGTTTTAATGAAAGTAAATGACAACTGTCCTTTAATCAGTAACTGAAGTTGGGTGCGAATGAAGACTGCGTATGAGGTGGTTACAGGTTTCCCAAATGTACTGATCGCCATACACGCGTATGGGACACTGATACGTGCAGAAAATCGCCGTGTGCTGGTAGTCCGACTAGGTTTAACCATTGGAACAATGTGTTGCTGTTCCTGCAAGGTTATTGAATGGTACGTCCAGAAGGACAATGGGATCTTCGAAGAATACTTATTTTATGGAGTCTCTTCAAGACTATAGCAAACACTCTACGGTTAGGAAGTCGACGTGAAGGAAGGCGCCGACGACATTGTTCGACACCAGTAGGAGCTCAACCATCTCTGAAGTCCTAAACATAAACCATTTCCGCATATCCTTCATTAGGTGTACAAACGTAGTTAACTGATGCTCCTCTCTGATACACTCTCAGACCTTCACACTACTTCACTCACAATACACCATGAGCAATTTCGCGGTCAAAGGGCCTAGTTTAATGGCAGAAAGACATCCCTAGCTGAGATGCGGAAAGCAAAGAAGTAAATAGGGCTTGAATGGAGGGCCAGATATGTTCGGTGGATAAGACAGGTACGTGCATGCCACTGGCCCTAGAACAAATGTCCATACATGTTGAAAGGTCTCTGTTGGATTCCTTTCATGTTAATTTCTTAAAACTGTTGTCATTTACGGCATACATTTCACTTCTAAATTTAGTGTGGTGTTTCTGACTATCTTGGAGGAGACTGAGCAGTGGAACGTGTTACTTTTACACATAATCAAGAACGATCTGTCACACTACTACACTTTAAAAAACAGTTTATATGTAATTCATCTCACACAGTCTCATACGGTATCTACATCCGCGTTCTTTTATATACTGTATATGAAAAGATACTGTCATCCCCCTTCCCTTCTGTGTGAAAGGATGAATGAGCAAACGTATTTCTAGTTGCATGGTTGATGGTAGCAGACAAGCCTGTCTGCTAGAGAACAGTAGGACCAACGTTGGAACAGGTAGCTACGCTTTCTAAGAGCAAAGAGGTTTCCATTCTTAGTATAGTTCTGTCCGTCCCCTGTCATGTTGGTTTAGGAAGCTGCTTCTCTGGTCACTTCCGTTTGTATCTGTGAAGCACCCTCGTTAGGAGCCCACGCTAGTCTGTCCACGGCGAGCGTCTGAAGTGTTATGATCTCCGGTTAAGCGTGTCTCTGCTAAGTCTGTAGGACAATGGATTTCTTAACTTCAGCCTAACTGAAAATTTAATCGCCTTTATTTCAGGTTTAGATCGAAAATATCTAATGTTATCTTAAACTGCAACGCTGTGTAATTCGAGTGTGAAGTTCAGAATATCTTCGAGTAGTTGCTTTGTCACTGCTTTGTGCGTAAAGTGGAACCACGTGTGGATGATGAGTTGTTGTTTGTTGTTGTGGTCTTCAGTCCTGAGACTGGTTTGATGCAGCTCTCCATGCTACTCTATCCTGTGCAAGCTTCTTCATCTCCCAGTACCTACTGCAACCTACATCCTTCTGAATCTGCTTGGTGTATTCATCTCTTGGTCTCCCTCTACGAATTTTACCCTCCATGCTGCCCTCCAATGCTAAATTTGTGATCCCTTGATGCCTCATAACATGCCCTATCAACCGATCCCTTCTTATAGTCAAGTTGTGCCACAAAATTCTCTTCTCCCCAATCCTATTCAATACCTCCTCATTAGTTACGTGATCTACCCACCTTATCTTCAGCATTCTACTGTAGCACCACATTTCGAAAGCTTCTATTCTCTTCTTGTCCGAACTAGTTAGCGTCCATGTTTCACTTCCATACATGGTTACACTCCATACAACTACTTTCAGAAACGACTTCCTGACACTCAAATCTATACTCGATGTTAACAAATTTATCTTCTTCGGAAACGATTTCCTTGCCATTGCCAGTCTACATTTCATATCCTCTCTACTTCGACCATCATCAGCTATTTTACTCCCTAAATAGCAAAACTTCTTTACTACTTTAAGTGTCACATTTCCTAATCTAATTCCCTCAGCATCGCCCGGTTTAATTTGACTACATTCCATTATCCTCGTTTTGCTTTTGTTGATGTTCATCTTATATCCTCCTTTCAAGACACTGTCCATTCCGTTCAACTGCTCTTCCAAGTCCTTTGCTGTCTCTGACAGAATTACAATGTCATCGGCAAACCTCAAAGTTTTCACTTCTTCTCCATGAATTTTAATACCTACTTCGAATTTTTCTTTTGTTTCCTTTACTGCTTGCTCAATATACAGATTGAATAACATCGGGGAGAGGCTACAACCCTGTCTCACTCCTTTCCCAACCACTGCTTCCCTTTCATGCCCCCCGACTCTTATAACAGCCATCTGATTTCTGTACAAATTGTAAATAGCCTTTCGCTCCCATGTATTTTATACCTGCCACCTGCAAAATTTGAAAGAGAGTATTCCAGTTAACATTGCCAAAAGTTTTCTCTAGGTCTACAAATGCTAGAAACGTAGGTTTGCCTTTTCTTAATCTTTCTTCTAAGATAAGTCGTAAGGTTAGTATTGCCTCACGTGTTCCAACATTTCTACGGAAGCCAAACTGATCTTCCCCGAGGTCCGCTTCTACGAGTTTTTCCATTCGTCTGTAAAGAATTCGCGTTAGTACTTTGCAGCTGTGACTTATTAAACTGATAGTTCGGTAATTTTCACATCTGTCAACACCTGCTTTCCTTGGGATTGGAGTTATTATATACTTCTTGAAGTCTGAGGGTATTTCGCCTGTCTCATACATCTTGCTCAACAGATGGCAGAGTTTTGTCATGACTGGCTCTCCCAAGGCCATCAGTAGTTCTAATGGAATGTTGTCTACTCACGGGGCCTTGTTTCGATTCAGGTCTTTCAGTGCTCTGTCAAACTCTTCACTCAGTATCTTATATCCCATTTCGTCTTCATCTGCATCCTCTTCCATTTCCATAATATTGTCCTCAAGTACATCGCCCTTGTATAAACCCTCTATATACTCCTTCCACCTTTCTGCCTTCCCTTCTTTGCTTAGAACTGGGTTGCCATCTGAGCTCATGATATTCATACAAGTGGTTCTCTTCTCTCCAAAGGTCTCTTTAATTTTCCTGTAGGCAGTATCTATCTTACCCCTAGTGAGACAAGCCTCTACATCCTTACATTTGTCCTCCAGCCATCCCTGCTTAGCCATTTTGCACTTCCTGTCGATCTCATTTTTGAGATGTTTGTATTCCTTTTTGCCTGCTTCATTTACTGCATTTTTATTTTTTCTCCTCTCATCAGTTTAATTCAATATTTCTTCTGTTACCCTAAGGATTTCTACTAGCCCTCGTCTTTTTACCTATTTGATCCTCTGCTGCCTTTACTACTTCATCCCCCAAAGCTACCAATTCTTCTTCTACTGTATTTCTTTCCCCCGTTCCTGTCAATTGTTCCCTTATGCTCTCCTTGAAACTCTCTACAACCTCTGGTTCTTTCAGTTTATCCAGGTCCCATCTCCTTAGATTCCCACCTTTTTGCAGTTACTTCGTTTTCAATCTGCAGTTCATAACCAATAGATTGTGGTCAGAATCCACATCTGCCCCTGGAAATGTCTTACAGTTTAAAACCTGGTTCCTAAATCTCTGTCTTACCATTATATAATCTATCTGATACCTTTTAGTATCGCCAGGATTCTTCCAGGTATACAACCTTCTTTTATGATTCTTGAACCAAGTGTTAGCTATGATTAAGTTATGCTCTGTGCAAAATTCTACCAGGCGGCTTCCTCTTTCATTTCTTCCCCCCAATCCATATTCACCTACTATGTTTCCTTCTCTCCCCTTTCCTACTGACGAATTCCAGTCACCCATGACTACTAAATTTTCGTCTCCCTTCACTATCTGATTAATTTCTTTTATCTCGTCATACATTTCATCAATTTCTTCATCATCTGCAGAGCTAGTTGGCATATAAACTTGTACTACTGTAGCAGGCATGGGCTTTGTGTCTATCTTGGCCACAATAATGCGTTCACTATGCTGTTTGTAGTAGCTAACCCACACTCCTATCTTTTAATTCATTATTGAACCTACTCCTGCATTACCCCTATTTGATTTTGTATTTATAACCCTGTAATCACATGACCAAAGGTCTTGTTCCTCCAGCCAGCGAACTTCACTAATTCCCACTATATCTAACTTTAACTTATCCATTTCCCTTTTTATATTTTCTAACCTACCTGCCCGAATAAGGGATCTGACATTCCACGCTCCGATCCGTAAAACGCCAGTTTTCTTTCTCCTGATAACGGCGTCCTCTTGAGTAGTCCCCGCCCGGAGATCCGAATGGGGGACTATTTTACCTCCGGAATATTTTACCTAAGAGGACGCCATCATCATTTAATCATACAGTAAAGCTGCATGTCCTCGGGAAAAATTACGGCTGCAGTTTCCCCTTGCTTTCAGTCATTCGCAGTACCAGCACAGCAAGGACGTTTTGGTTAATGTTACAAGGCCAGATCAGTCAACCATCCAGACTGTTGCCCCTGCAACTACTGAAAAGGCTGCTGCCCCTCTTCAGGAACCACAAGTTTGTCTGGCCTCTCAACAGATACCCCTCCGTTGTGGTTGCACCTACGGTACGGCCATCTGTATCGCTGAGGCACGCAAGCCTCCCCACCAACGGCAAGGTCCATGGTTCATGGGGGAAGGGGATGATGAGTAACTCTTACTAATATCAGCAATCTTAAATGCGAATGTGCGTGAGATTATAATGTCTCGTCTTGACAAAATTTTTCAATATAGCAACTTTTCCTTATGTTCAACCCACGTGGGGTGTACTTTGTAAGACCACTACCACGTGCGTGTACAATTGTTTGACCCATCAGGTTAATAGTAAGACGATAGTAACCAGTTCGAAGGTTCCCTTTTGTAATTTGTGTTTCGATGTAATATATTTTAATTATCAAAATTATTCTGGAGTTACACTCTTTGTGTAAACCTAGTTGACCATGTGAAGCATGTAGTGTAATCATCAAAGTTGCCCTCAGCTATTCTTTTCGGGAAGATTTCACAGAGAGTTAGTATGAATTTAGTATACCAGTGTGTGGTAATTTCATGACGGACAGGATTGCGCTACGAACGTAACTTCTTTGGGTCAAAATTGAATCGGTTGGTTGTGGTTAATTTCCTCTTGCATATGTTTCAACGTTCTTCGTGTGTTATTTTATGAATGCAGTGTTGTATCCAGTCTCCCAATCTCGGCTCCATATTTGATGTGTTCCGTAAGATTACAAACTGACATATTCACAATCTTAAATAAGGCACCAGTTAATTATGAACCAAGTTTAATATGCTGATATTTTAACGGAACAATGATCAATGATAAAATAAATGTCCAAATATAAACTGATTTATTTCTTTTTATTTAAATTGTCTTTTCATGTATATATCAACGGTTATAGTAAGATGACTACTAAAAGATTATAATTAATTTTAGTCTGGTTGGGAATTTGGTAAGCTAGACTGGATACCTGGTGAATCAGTTGCTCAGTAATGCAAGGTTAACTTCCCCAGATAGCTCACAGCTTTTAACCCGCTTTTATTGTCTTGAATATCAGCACCGCTTTTAGAACAAATTAAAGCATCAACATTACATTGTGTTTCATCTCTGAAAGCATTCGGAATAGCACATAGGACTATATGCAGTTGTTCGTTTAAAATGTGCGTCCGTGTCTCATCTCTCAGTATTGATCATCCCTCATGGTACACGCTATATATTGGTAAGTTAGAAATTGGGAATTATTAGGCATTTTCAGAAATAGATGGGGTCTCCGACCGTAATTTATTGGTAAAGAGCTCCAGATTAAAACTGAAGAAATTGCATACATGGGAAATTGAGGACATGAGATCTCGATAAGTCCAAGGAACTAGGTGATGTTCAGGGACTCATAATGAGAATTAAGTAACAATGAATTGAAGCAAAGGAAATGTATGCAAAAAAAGAGAGGAATTATTGGAGGCAGCGGAGGTTCAAATAGAAAGAGAACTCAGAAGATATTAAATTTCTATTCAATAAGGAGAAAATATTAAAATGTAAGAAAATGAAGCAGGAAAAAATGAATAGAGGCACCTTAAAATGAAACTGATAGAAATTAGGGAATTTTAAGGAATAGAGGCAAGCATTACTGCGAGAGGGATAGGTTGCGAGCAAGAGAAAATTGAGGAACGTTTTGGAGAAAACAAAAGAAGCTTTCTTAGTATGAAGTGCTCTGATGGAAAGCCAGTATTATGCACGAATGAAAGTTTGACAGGTGGAACGAATACACAGAGAAGGTACGAAAAGTAAACGAACTTGGAGAAAATGAAGAAGAAATAGCAAGTAGATGAATACGAGAGGTGAGACATAATACTGTGAGTTTAATTTGGCAATGCACACATAGACTTACGTCGAAACAAGGCACCTGGACTAAATAATATTCATCAGGATTTTATGGTTTTGGAAGAACCAAGCATGAAATATCTAATGCATTTCGGATGCAAAATTTGTGAGAGAGTCAAAAAGTAATCAGTCTTCAAGAACAATACAATAATCCCTATTCCAACACGGGTAGGTAGTGTCAAAAATGAATATTTCACACTCAACAGTTTGATACTTACATCTACATTTATATCAGCATATAGACTCACCAAATCACTGTAAAGTGCTTGGCAGAGGGTGCATCACAATATACCAGTTTTATTTATTTATCTTTCGGTTACTTTTTTGCATCGTCAGATTAGAGGCTAGCTTGATTTGGTCAGCCACAAAATCCCCCCTTGCGCATCTTACATCGTCAATTACTCGATACATGCATTCCAGTATCTGTCTCCCCCCACAGTTTTCACACTCTGTAATTACCATTAATGACATTTACGTTATTCTCTGCTATCTTAATACATGTTCTACTATCCTGTCCGTTCTTCTTGTCGAGTCTTCAGCGAACCGCCTCATTCCTTGTATTGTTAGCCCGGTTGATTTTCTACTTCTTCCGACAGCACCACATCTCAAACGCTTCGGTGATATTCTCTTCCCTCAGTCATGCAGTCCATGGTTCACCACCATACAATGCTGTGCTCGAAAACTACATTCTCAGAAATGTCTTCCTCATGTTAAGGCCGACGTTTGATACTAGCAGACTTATATTGGTTAGAAATGTCCCTTTTGCCAATGTTCTGCTTGCTTCATCCATCACGTGTGATTTTTCTTCCAGGATAAGAAAATTGCTTAATTTCGGAGACCTTGAGGTCCTCGATTTTGATATTAAGCTAAGAAGCTGTTCTAGTTTCCGCTAATTCTCATTGTTTTTGTTTATTTTCGGTTTTCTCTTAACCTCTATTCCTTAGAGAATTTATTCCGTTCGCTACGTACTGAAGTTATTTTTCAGTTTCACTGACAGTAATGTCATCAGCGAAATTTATCATTGATATATTTGCATATAAATTTTATCCCACCTTTCAATCTATTTTATCATTCAGTAACTGCTGCTTCGGTGTACAGATTGAGCAGCAGGTGTGGAATATCACATCCCTGTATTACTCCTGTTTTTCTAAGAATCTGAAACTTTTGCGCCATTTGTTATTGTCGAACGCTGTTTCCAGGTTGACTGATTGTAAGAAATTCCATAAATCTTGCTTTCTTCATGGATCGCTAGGTCACAACTGCTTCTCTGGCACCTTACCTTTCCCGAAGCCAAACTGATCGTAATCTAAAAGATTCTCGACTTTCAATTTCATTCTCATGTATATTGTTTTAGGCAGCCACTTGGATCTATGACATTCATGAAATGTATTCATAGTAGCGAGTACGGACAACTCCGAGCAGCATAAGTAAACGACAGCAACGAAAACTTGCGCCGCACCGGTTCTCGAACCGGATCTCCCGCTCTGCGCGAGCGGTCGCCTTCAACACTTTGGCTATTCGTGCACGACCCTTGGGTGGACCCAGACTTCTATACGTCGTCGTTGCGGCATCACAGTCTGTACTCGTGCGCACATTAGGTTATTCCTGTGTTGGCGGAGTGCATTTTACCAGAAAGTCCCTGGCTGGTACCAGGCGGATGAGCATGACATTGCAGTGCCTCTGTTGTTAAGAAGTACGATGCCATGTCCTTCTCATGTTCGAAAGAACAGACAATGTGGCTATTACAGTCGTTACGCAATACATAAAATGTATTCGCAGTGGCGAATAGGGACAGCCTTTAGCTGTATTAGGGAAGGCCGGAAGTGAAAATTCGTGTTCACTGGAACAAAACCAAGCATGTCCGAAAGAACATCGCTCCTCTTAACAAACAGATACTGAAATATTGCATCGTTGGATGCATGAGCCGTTAAACCAGTTGTGGGGTAGTTCCCTCACTTATCTATCCTTACTATCTTCATAAATATGTGGACAATTTTCCATGAGTCTCTAGACTCATAGATTTACGCACGAACTTGACTAGTAGCTTTATTGACACTCTTCTGGTTCCAAAAACTGTGTAGTTACATATTCTATTCTTTCTGCCTTGTTTGGTCGCACGTCACCCGAAACTCTTTTAAATTCCGACTGTAATGCTGGACTCCTATCTCGTGCAGTCCACCTCCGTAGAACAGTCAGTGTGTCTATCCACTAGACGGAAGGCCCGGTTTCGATATCTGGAACGGCAGGAATTTTTCTTTGGTGGGTCGACTGGTGCACTCACTTTCGTGAGGCCGACTGAGAAGCTACTTGAATGATTAAGTAGCTGCTCCATGGCCAAGTAAGCCGACCACAGCTGTGACAGCGATTTACTGACACCACTCCTCGCCGTAATCCATTTCCAATTATGCCATTGGCAGACGATGACACAGTGTTCACTCGCTCCTGATTGGTAATCCAGAATGCCAACCTTTGCATAGTTTGCTGTAGATTGGTAATCCAGAATGCCAGCCTTTGCTTAGCTTGCTATGTCTTCCGTATCCTCTCCTGTTACTTTCTTAGACAACTTCCTCAGAAAATTCCACCCCTCGTAGAGGCCTTCAATGCTATCTCTGCACCTATGTGCTCTCCGCTCTGCCTTATTCACGATGGCGCCACTGCTTTTATTCTCACCGAAAACTGTTTTGTCTCTTATATATGCTGATTCACTGATTCCGACGACTATTTGTTATTTAGTTTCTTTCCGTTTTACCTAAAGCCATCTCCTGGCTCTCTTTGCGCTTTTATTTCTAAGTGACTTGTATTTCTCTATTTCTTCCCTGAACATTTGTGCACTTCTTTTCTTCGTCGATAAATTATTTCTTTTGCTACACAAGTTTTCTTGGCTGTTATCTTCCTAGCCGTTTTTCAATTTCCAGCATCTGTGATTGTTCTTTAGATGTCTATTGCTCTCAAACTGCCTATTGTGGCACTTCTTATCGCATTATCCACATCTTTAGTGAACTTCGAATGCGTCTCGCCATTCCTCCAAAATTTAGTAGACCACTTCCTCCCCTCTCTTTCATACGATTCTCTTAAGCCTGAGTCTACCCTTCACCATTACTAAACTGCTATCGGAGTCTACATCTGCTCCTGGATACGTCATACAATCCAATACCTGAATTTTGAATCTCTGCCAGACAAAGATGTTATCCAGTTGGAACCTTCCAAGCCTTTTTTGAATTGTGTATTTGCTATTGCTACCTGAAACTTATTGCAGAATTAAATTAATCATTCTCCTCTTTCAATCCTACTACCTCATATTCTCTTGTAATTCTATCTCCTGCTCTGTTCCCTACTACCACTATCAGTCCCGTGACTTGGGATTATCCCGTCGTTTTACGTACTTAATTACACACCTAAAATTCCTCATACACATTGCCTATCCCTTCATCTTCTGCTTTTCACGTGACCTATTATTAGTGGCAGTAGTTTGTTGCCAACTCTGATGAGAACCATCCTACCATAGACTGCGAGCGGTGATTGAGTCTGTGTCCGACTTCCCTACTTATAACGAATCCTATTGCCATTATATCATTTTCTTCTGCTTCTAATATTAGTCTATATTCTTTTGAACCAGAGAGCCTTTACATTCTTTCCATTTCACTAAACGCATACATACGAAATGCAGAAGAACGTTTTGCATTTCCCTTTTCAGGAATTCTAGATCGCCTACCGCATTCAACCTTCTGATTCTCGACCCACCGATTCACCAGTTCATTTTTTATTCAGTCTTTTCCTTGTGGTTATCTATTCCTGGCAGTCCTGAATGGAGGACTAATCCGGATTCGTTTGCCAATGGAGAGATCATCGTGATACCTTTTAAATCACACGGCACACGTCCTGTGAACACACATGGTATGTTTTCATAGCCTCCTGGAGCCTCAGTCGGTTAATCTTTACTGATTTTCGCGAATTTTAGAGGCAGTTTCCCACAGCAATGGCAAGGATTAGCAAAGAAACTCTGTCCATACCTGAAACTCCTTGACAAGTATGTTGGCCCAAAGACAGTGACTCCTTGTACCTGGGCTCTTCGGTCATCATTACTACTGATTTTTATTCCGATTTCATCAGTTGCTGGGTTTGGACCGTGGACCCTTGTCGCTTTGACTGCAAACTATGGACGCTGCTACGGATACCAGTAACTGCAACACTACTATGTTACTTTGAAGTATGGAGCGTGGAACGTATGCCTGTTTAAATGCCTCCATGCACCCTGAAATTAGCTAATCCTTTCCTCAAGACCCCTACAGGAAAGATACGTAGAGGATTGTAGTGTAATCCTAGAGTCATCATTTAAACTCTGTAATTTTTGGGAACAATGTAAATATATATCGACAGGCTAGCTTAATGAGGAATGCAAGCGCAGTTTTTGGTGGTGGCAGACACGAAATTCAGATGAAAAAAGGAACACACTGGGACTGTATGTTGACCTGTTTGTGCAAAACATGTTATCAATAGTGGATATAACATTAACATTAGTTCCTTCTATCGATCACCAGACGTAGGATACAGCTGTGGTAGGTGCTCTCACTTACCTCACTCATTGCTATTATACTTGGATCTGAAATCACATGCATTAAGCAGCCGGAGCAAGATGTAACAAGAGAAGATGTATGAGTGGTGCCGT
This sequence comes from Schistocerca serialis cubense, assembly GCF_023864345.2. NCBI lineage: Eukaryota > Metazoa > Arthropoda > Insecta > Orthoptera > Acrididae > Schistocerca > Schistocerca serialis. The sequence goes on from NC_064641.1 coordinate 425,391,170, forward strand.
TTATTTTAGGGCATTTGGTGAAAACCGCTGATTAGAGATATAGATCACGGGTTACTTCAGTTTTAATAGTGTACTGGAATCAGAATTCTTGGCAGTGTTCAAAAGCCAGTGGCATCCACTGATGCAAGGACTGGGCGGCAGATGTACCGCTACCGCGACAGTCGGGACACAGTCTCAAGTATACTTACGGTGTGCTCAACAACCTGATGAAAAGAGTGTAAGAAGATCTTACCACCTACCTTTACTGATATTTACGCCCGTCCAGAGTGTGGATAGAGCACTTATCTGGCGGAGCGGACACAAGAAAGAATCATGATAATGTGGGCGACAGGAATCTATACTTTCGTAAAATAGTTCTCTGAGCTCTGATTATTTACCAGCGCGCGACTCACCACCTTGTTCATATATGATTACGTGAGGTGCTTTTAGAATTTGTTAAAACAAATGTCTACCTGGAGCTCTCATAGTGAGAAAAAAAATGTAAACATAATGTCAGGGATTGTATTTCGTGTTATCACATTAAAATATTGCTGCGGAATATCGTTTCTGCAGCGAAATCTAATTAAAAGAAACCTGTTAATGAAAGAAAGTATTTCCTTTTTTTAACGTAACAATCTTTGTCTTGCCGAGAAGCGGCTAATGTCTGAACTTAACAGAATGTTCATAGTTTTTACCTTAACACGACATAAATTAGTATATTCAGTTTCTTGTTCTTAATAATTATTGTGCGAGTCCTTTAAAGCGTTGGTTGATGACGGAATGCAATGAAATTATAATGAAATTATTCCCACGCACAATGCGAAATGGCAACCGTACCGTGCGTCAGCTTCGACACTAGAACCGAGAGTGAGTAATAACGCTGGTCTTTTTAGCTTATTTCGCCAGCTAGAAAAAGAACAATTAATTACCACAAAGATCCTATACTGTTATCTTGTAGAGTCTGTCTGTACCATTCTTGTTTCATTCTTATTACCGTTATGACAGCTACTTGTATGCGTACTTTCTGAGTTTTTAGAATTCTCATTTTCGCAGTGAGCCGGTGGACTAACACAAATCAGGAACGGTCAGGGAAAGAAATATAATCCATAAAAAAATACGACAGTAAGATTTAAAGCAGAATTATTTCGGATTGTGCTTCTAGGATCTATGATGGTCAGAGTAGTCCCGAAAGCTGCAAGTAGGGGAGACAGACTGTTGTGTAATACATAACGCGTCGGAGCTTGTATGAAATAGGGCATTTGTATTTGTTCATTTGGTGTTGATTAATTCTGTATACGTACGGTTGCATAGGCAGTACTTCTAATTGGTGCCTCAGCGTATATTCAGATTGTATCTACCGATTTATACTGAGATAGCTAATAACTTAGACAGAAGTGGCAAATGCAAAATTATCCTGGTCTGTCTGCGTGACAGAACAGTGCAGTGAATGTAGTGGGTTGTGCGAGTAGCTAATTCGACAGCGTGTAATTGGCTTACAGTCGGAACTACTTTTGGTCTCACAAGCGTCTTCAATTCTTAATAATACTGTAGTCAGCTTTGCGTAAATGTTGTAACATATGTTCACCAACCTAATTAGAGGACAAGACCATCAGAAATATATCTGATATTACCAGATTAGTTTCTTCTTTCTATAACAGTGTTCCAGCCCCTTATGGACTGTTGGGGTATTCTTGCAAAGTTCAATCAGGTTTCACATATGGGAGTCCAGTGTAAGTATAACTGTATCTCAGACAAGGGCAGGTGGGTTAACATGTGGAGCACGTGCGACTTGTCTTCAAGGACGCAGGATCAGAAGGTAGGTATCAGTTGTAACTAAGCCTCGTACCTCTGTTGGTCCGAAGCTGACTGTAGGCGCTCAGTATTATATCACAGAAGTTTCTGGCTAGTTCTTTCTCTAGGAGTAAACCGGCTGGAGTATGATGCTCAAATAATTTATCTGGGTAGTTTGCGTATGGCATATTTTATTAAAATTAGCATGAAATTGTTAAAATACATTAATTTCGTAAAGGTGTTAAAGTGAACAATGTTGCAGACTTAACTCCTAATGTAAGCGGAAGTTTTGGACAAAACTTCACTTAACTAGTGCACAAGTTCCCCAATCGTACTGGAATCATAAGAGGAGACTTTAATGATATACGAGCAAAAGGAATAGCTATAGTTTTGTTAGTGATTGGCATAGTAAGACATCCTCCAAACATTGTTAAATACCTTCTCCGAAAACTACGTAGAACACGTAGCTCAGAACGCCACTCATGACGCAAAAATATCGGATCTAAGTCCAGCAAACAGACCTGACCTTTCTGAGGCTGTACACTTTGAAACTTGACCATGAGGCAGTCGTAGCAACAATGATTACCATATTACAAAGGCAACTAATACAAGTAGAAAGATTTATATGTTATGTAAACTATATACACAAGCATTAACATCATATTTCACAGACTAAATTGAAACATTTAGTTCAGGACAAGAGAAAGTAGAGAAACTATAACTCAAGTTAAAAAAAAAACTTTACCAAGGACAATGACAGATACGTACCTAGTGGAATGCTTCATGATGGGAAGGATCTTCTGTGATATAGAGTCACTGTAAACAAACTTCTAAAGAAATACATTCAGCTGCATAATACGTGTAAAACCGAATATAGATCTATAAGGAGAAGTTGAATGAAATACATTTGGATGTGGAGGAGGCTATACGTGAAACATTTAATGACCATCTTAGGACATTATTATCAAAAGACATTTTACAAAACCTGAGGAAAGTCTGGCAGTATGTGAAGGCCGTTAATGGCACTAACGTTAGTGTCCAGACAGTCATGAACAACAAAGTTGAACGAAGTAAATGTTAGTGTCAGTGGCTTTGAGAAGCAGCAGAAAAGGTTGAAATTGAATAAAGTTCCGCGGTGTGATTGAATTCGTAAGAGATTGTGTATGGACTCTGTGGCTTAGTTAGGTCGATCTTTGAACGTAATACACGAATGATCGAGCGAAGAAAAAACTGTGCTCATTGCTGGGAAGGAAGCACAAGTCTCACCCGCCTATAAGAAGGACAGCAACAGTGATCCAAGAAAATCACCATTCAGTATCCTTGACGTATAGTTGTCGTTGGATCTTGCAACATATTTTAAGCGCAAATGCACTAAAATATCTCTAACATAATGACTTCCTCCAGACCAGCCAGCATGGATGTAGGAAACGTCGATCACGTGAAGCACAACTTGTAAAGTTCTCACATCACAGATGAAAACCATGGATCGAGGCTGTTAGATGGGATGATACTTGACTTCAGAGAGGCGTCTGACTCAGTACCACACATATGCTTACTATCGAAAGACCTGTATGAGGTATCAAGAGAGATTTGTGGCTGAACTGGGGATTTATTAGTGAAGATCACACAACGTGATATCTTCAATGGAAAGTCATCGACAGTTGTTCATCTATAACTACATCTACACTATGCAAAGCACTGCTAAATGGTTGGCAGGGTACGTCCCATCCTACCAATTGTAAGGGCTTTATCCCGTTCCAAGAACGAAATGCCTCTGTGCATGCTGTAATTAATCTACTCTTATCCTGAAGATTTCCACGGGGGTAACGAGCAGGGGTATATTCCCATATATATTATTTGAAACTTTATTAGTAGACTTTTTCGGGATAGTTTACACGCGCCTTCGAGGTTCTACTTTTCATTTTCTTCAGTATCTCTGTGACAAGCTCTCCCGTGTCTTACTAATCCTTGGTCATTCGTAGTGCCCTTCTCTTATTCGTTATATGTCCTCTGTATGTAGTATTTGGTACGGCTCCCACACGTTTAAGCAATACTCTAGGCTGCATTGCTCGAGTTGCTTGATATAAATCTGCTTAGTAGACTGATGGCATTTCCCTAGCATTCTGCGAATAAGCCGATCCTGCTAGGTGATGTACCTACGACTGAGCCTATGTGACCATACCATTTCATATCACTACAAAATGTTACTCCCATATTTGTATGTATTAACCGATTTCAATTGTGACTCATTAATGTCGTAGATACAGGATATTACGCATATTTCGTTTTGTGAAGTACACAGTTTTAAATACGTGGACATTTAAAGCAAGTTGTCAGTCTTTGAAAACTTAATTGTGCAGCTTCTTTCAGACAGTTTTCCATTATAAATGACTGGGTTACTATTAGCATTATTCGTGAGGTCATTAATTCAGAACACGAACAGCAGGAATCCCAAGTTACTATCCGTCGAGGGCTCTCCTTTCTAGATAACGTGCTTTGTCTTCCCTACCAACAAACCCTCAATCAAATTACAAATTCCGCCTGATACCACGTACGATCGTAGTTTTGATAACAGGCGTAGCTATGGTACTGAGACAAATGATTTCCCTAAAACGAGAAATACTACACTTACCTTACAGACTCATTCCACGACTTTCAGTAACTCGTGTGAGAAAAGTGCAAGTTAAGTTTCACATGATCGACGTTCCCGAAATTCACGCTGGTTTGTGTGGAGCAGAACATTCCGTTCTATTTATGTCATTACGTTTGAACTCTGAATAATGTTCTAAGGTTCTTCACCAAATGTATATCAAGAATGTTGGACAGTAGTTTTAGCGTTCACGTCTGCTCCCCTTCTTGTAGACAGATCCGACCTGTGCTTGCTTCCAATTACTGCTCACGGTTTTTTATTCGAGAACTCTCCTACAAGTTGTTGTAGGAAGAAGTGCTAACTCGAACGCAAATTAAGTATAGACTGTGAAACAGATTCCATAAGATCCTGTGGCTTTGTTCAATTTTAACGCACTTGGTTGTTTCTCAACGTCATTGACACTAATATTTATTTCAGTTACCATTTCAGTGGCACCTCAGTTATATCGGGGTAATACTCCTCGATCTTTCTTTGTAAGGGAACATTTCGAAACAGAATTAGTGCGTTTGTGGTGCTACCTTCAATTTGAGTTGCTGTTTCGTCCATGGTGCTATTAGCAGCTTTTACATACGCGCATTTCTTTGGTCTTTGCGAGAGATTTTTCGACGATATTCTGCTACAGTAGTCACTCAAGGCTTTACGCATTTTCCTATTGGCAGCCTATGTTTCTCTTAAGAGTGACAGAATACCATGGAGGATACCTCCCTCATAACATGTCCTGTTGGGTTTAAACCTGTCCAGTGCGTTGCCAACAACTCTTTCAACTCTATCATTTGGGAGCTTACTACTGCTCTACAGCTTTCGGTTTCATCAAGAGGTGAGTCTAGTGGTCGATAGAAATGAAAAGTTTTAATTTTTTTGCCCACCCCTGATACTGAGTGTTGCCTAATCTCAGTTTCAATTTCTGCCTCGGTGGATATGAATTTCTCGACTTGTGCGACGAATACACGATCTCCATTTCCTAGTATTTCTGCGCAAAATGTAGGTGTTGTCTGCCCTAGGTTTTAACAATCTTTCTGTACCAAGTATTGTGTGAGCTTCGCTGACTTTTAGGAGCACTGAATACTCCGGCATTATGTTACAAAAGCTTAGACAGTCAATCACAAGCATTTTAATACTGTAGTTTGTTGTGAATATTTGCTTCGCTCCTGCGCGGATATGTTTGGGTCTCCCACGGTTATTCTAATCAGTCCTGGTTGGACAATCGCCTAAGCCAACGAAACTCACATTCAGCCAGCAGGGTAGAATCCACTGATGTGTAGTGCACACCTGACCCATTAGTGGGGACCTTATAGCTCTCAAACCAGTGGCGTAAATTTTGGAATTCACAGCCTAGCTTGCCACAGGAACTTCGCAGTCACTGCGTCTAGCTTTCGAGTTGTTTATATGTACCTGACATGGTCAGTCTGGGAACGATATGCAACCTATGGAAAGGAAACTAAAAAAAAACTGCAAATGCCGAGATCGTTAGCAAAGTATATTATTGGATGAACGGTAACAACGGAGTTCTGTCGAAATAAGTCTCCAATGAAGTGCTTTCTTTTAGCACTCTTGGCTTGTGAAGTTTTCTTCAGTTTCCTTTCAAGTCGACTCAGAACTAGGGGGCACGACTTGTTCTGGAGAGAAAGCTGCAGGTAGTACGGTTTCTTGAAGGCTGTTATTCTCACCCTTCTCTGCCAGATTTTGGAGTGATTTAGTTGTGACTCCAGAAGCTAGACTATAGGCATCGTTTGTTCTAATATGCACCACAGTATGCCTTTGGTTGCGCAACGTTTCCTTAATGGCTGCCATAATAGCCTGCCGGCCGCGGTGGTCGTGAGGTTCTAGGCGCTCCAGTCCGGAGCCGTGCTGCTGCTACGGTCGCAGGTTCGAATCCTGCCTCGGGCATGGATGTGTGTGATGTCCTTAGGTTAGTTAGGTTTAATTAGTTCTAAGTTCTAGGGGACTGATGACCACAGCAGTTGAGTCCCATAGTGCTCAGAGCCATTTGAACCATTTGAACCATAATAGCCTCTTGAATATATTTAATGAGACCCCCAGGCATACACACCCAGTGCACATGGTGTATTCCTTGCTGTCATTTCCGGTTATTCACGGTACGTTAGAACTGCCAACGATATGTAGGTCCCTACCGCCTCTATGGTTTTGTATTTGCACCCTCTTGATACAGAACGTTTTCCAATAAGTGAAGTTAGTTTTCCTGGCTCAATTTCAGTTTCAGTGGAAGGCAGCACCTGGAACTGTACTAGGAGGATGAATGTAATAGCATGAGTTCTACCTGCTTCCCATCTCCCGTGTACAGGACGCCTGGACCTACGACTAACGTACTGCTCACATTCAAGTGAACGAATAGAGGCAGATCATGTACTTTGTGCAAAAGAGACAGAGTTAACCTGAAAGAATTGTACCTGATGTACCCCTGGTGTCTCCGGTACATGACTCAGCAGCCCTTCCTATAAACCCATTTTTAGCAGCTTCAGCCGCTGATTAGTAGTCATGGCAATTTCCAGCAGCTTACAAATAGTAGGGAGGTGTGCTGGGGTCCTCGCTGATTATGTTGTATGTTAATGACCTTGTAGAAAACATTAAAAGCCCTCGGTACAGCATTTTTCCGTGAACGGCAAGGGTCCCAGTTTCGAGTCCCGTTCCAGCACACAGTTTTAATCTACCACGAAGTTTCACATCAGCACACACTCTGCTGCGAGGTGAAAATTTATTCAGGAGGTATCAACAATAAATTTCAAATGAAGCAGTTACTTACATGAAGTACCGTCTGGAAAAAGCTTCAGAAATATTCAGGAAGTAATATGGCTGAACCTTCAGGGACTCACACCTAGCGAGTACGTGGCTGGCGACCACGGGGTTTCGAGCTGAGTCCTGGCATTGCTTCCACTTACTTATGCCAGCCTCCTCACTTTTATCTTTCCTATTTGGCCACCCTCGGCCAACTCTTGTTCTTTTCCGACCATGACGCTATTAGGTTTCGAGGGCTAGGGGTCTTCCATTTCCAATCTTTACTTCTACTGAGCCGAATATCTCCCGGGATAAGGAGATTACCTACTATCAATTGCCAACGGCCTTCTAGGAGGGCGGATGAGCGGCTAGAAGGAAGGGCACTCCCTTGCCCTTGGGGTGGGAAACTGCTCCTAAAGGCGGAGGAGCCACAAGGTGGCCAACGGCATAGAATGGAGAAGGCAACGGGAAACCACTCCATTAAAGACCCGGGCGGGTATCCCAAGTATCAACAGCTTATGATGGAAAGCTCTTTGGTTAAATTCTCCGAAGGTAAAATAGTCCCCCATTCGGATCTCCGGGCGGGGACAACTAAAGAGATACCAAAATCCAAAAGCATTAATGTAAGAGGGATAGCAACATGGAACCTCAACTCACTTCTTAAATGTGGTAAACTGGAAAACTAGAAAATGGAAATGAAACGAATGGATATTGATGTACCGGGAGTCTCAGAAATGAGATGGCCAAACGCTGGCGACTTTTGGTCAGGGGATCACAGAATCATACACACTGGAACAGGACATGACAATCCCGGGATTACAGGAGTGGGAATTATCCTCAATAAAGAGATGGTGTTAAGAGTAGAAGGATTTGTTCAACATAGTGAGAGGATAATTTATGACCGATTGGAAACTAAACCAAGAGACACAATCATAATCCAAGTATACATGCCAACTACGAGGCACGAGGATGATGAAATCGACATGATGTATGACCACCTTGAAGAAGTAATTGGCAGAATTAAAGGAGCTGAAAACCTTGTCATCATGGGAGATATGAATGCCGTTGTTGGGGAACATAAAGAAGAGGATGTGGCAGGGAATTTTGGATTAGGATTAAGAAATGAAAGAGGGGATAAACTTGTAGAATTCTGCCAAAGAAATAAACTTTGCATTACAAATACCTTCTTTAATTATCATCCAAGAAGAAAATATACTTGGATAATGCCTGGTGACGTTAACAGATATCAAATTGACTTCATATTAGTGAAGCAAAGATTTAAAAACCAAGTTAAGGACAGCAGATCATATCCAGGCTGTGATGTGGAAAGTGACCACATACTCGTTATGATGACGACTGAACTAAAATTCAAGAACATTAAAAAAAGAAGTACATGTAAATGGGATTTGACAAACCTGAAAAACGAAAATACACTGAAGCACTATCAACTAGAAACAGACAAGAAAACAAACACACGGGGCTGCAATGACATCCAAAGCAGCTGGGAAAAAATAAAAACTGGTATTTTAGAAGCAGCAGAAGAAGTAATAGGAATAAAAAGGACAGAGAAAAGGAAGGAATGGATCACTAATGACCTACTAAATATGATAGAAGAAAGAAAGAAATTAAAAAATTCTGTGAAGGAGGAAGACCAAGAGAAATACAAGAGTCTGAAAAACAAAATCAACAGAGAGGCAAAACAAGCATGAGAAAAATACCTTGATGATCTCTGTATTTCAGTTGAGGACAACATGAGTAAGGGAAATATCGAAAAGGCCTATAAATGTGTGAGACATTGATTTGGAGACACAAGAAACAAGTGTAGGGCTGTGATGGATGAAAATGTCAATATGATGGATGACGATGATGAAGTTGCAAGAAGATGGAAACAATATATAGGGAAACTGTACAGCGGACAAGACCTATCTGAAAACATCATGGAAGAAGAAACAGAAGTAGATGCACACAACATAGGTGAACCTATATTAAAGGAAGAGTTTGAACTAGCTCTGAAAAAATTGAAAAACAACAAATCGCCTAGTATAGACAATATCCCAGCCGAACTTCTGAAATCTGGAGGAGCAAAACTGAATCAGGATTTGTATGATCCTGTTTTCAACATGTACGAGCAGGGTAAAATTCCTACAGACTTTGAGCAAAACATTATGATCCCCATTCCAAAGAACGCAAATGCTACAAGATGTGAAAATTGTAGGACGCTCAGCCTAGTTACTCACGCCTCTAAAATATTAACCTCAATTATCCTAAAACGCATAGAACAAAAAGTCGAAGCTACACCCTCCGAAGACCAGTTTGGATTCCGGAAAGATAGAGGAACCAGAGCAGAAATATTTGCTCTAAAACTAATAATAGAGAAACGACTAGATAAGAACCTGAAAACATAAATAGCTTTCGCAGATGTAGAGAAAGCCTTTGATAATGTTAAATGGGATAAGATGTTTGAGGTACTCAAAAAAGTAGGAATAGACCATAAAAATAGAAAAATGATATGGAACCTGTACAGAAACGAGACAGCAGTTATCCGTGGACGGACAAAACAAGAAGAGGTGCAGATACGGAAAGGTGTCCGACAAGGTAGCGCACAATCTCCTGTTATCTTTAACGTATACATTGAAGAGGCGCTGAAAAAAGTAAGGGAAAATTTACAGACAGGTGTAGTAATTCATGGCCAACGAATAGATATGATAAGGTATGCCGATGATATAGCTGTCCTGAATGAAAGTGAAGAAGATCTTGTAGTCCTACTGAATAGAATGGATAAAGTTATGGGTGAAGAATATAATATGAGAATTAATAAAGCAAAAACAAAAGTAATGGTATGCGACAAAGAAGATTAAGTGAAAGTCCAAGTTAATGTAGGCAATGAACTGCTTGAAAAAGTTGATAAATTTACTTATCTGGGCAGTAATATTACCAGGGATGGAAGGAGCAAGGCAGAAGTGAGAAGTAGAATAGCTCAAGCAATGGCTGCTTTTAACAAGAAGAAAAACATATTAACATCTAAGAGCATCAGCCTTGAAATCAGGAAAAGATTTTTGAAATCATATGTGTGGAGTGCGGCATGCTATGGGTGTGAAACATGGACTCTCGGGACAGAGGAAGACCAGAAGTTGTGGTGAAATGTGGTGCTATAGACGCATGCTCAAAATAAAATGGATCGACAAGGTCACAAACGAAGTGGTTCTGGAAAGAGCAGGTGAGAAGAGAAGCTTCTGGAGTTTCATTGTTAAAAGAAGAGTGCAATTTACAGGCCATCTATTAAGACATAAAGGACTCCTGAACACAATCATAGAGGGATATGTCGAGGGAAAAAGACCAAGAGGAAGATCACGACTGAGGTACATGGATCAAATCGTGAAAGATGTGGGATGTAACACCTATAAAGAAATGAAGAGAAAAGCTGAAAGACGCACAGAATGGAGACAAGCTGCCATAGTAGCTGTTGCAAACCAATCCTTGGATTGACCACTACAGAAGAAGAAGAAGAATATAGATGACTACTGTCAGGAATACTTTGGCTGAACTTGAACCGTCGTGACGTGAGTTTATTTATCTTTCCACAGTGAAATCTACTACAGTCCTTCTTTCTTCACTACAGTAACCCAATGCAGTTGTATTAGTTTATCTTCCATTACTAAAGAAATCTTCTGATAACTCTAAGTTATCATATAAAAGGATGCCTACCACCCGATTTACCTGCGACTGATCCTATGCCACCGTTGAATTTCATACCTCGACAAAGTGTAACACTATGGTATTTCATGAATTGACCCATTCCATCTGCGACTCACTGACATTATAACCGTATGAAAACCACCTTTTCTCTTTTTGTGAAGAGGACAGTTACACGTTTCCGATCATTTAAAGCGAGTTGCCAGTCTTCGCACCGCTTTGATATCTTACCGAGATGAGACTAGTATCTGTCCAGTTTATTTGTGAATCACCTGCGAAGAGTCTGAGGATACTACTGAAATTGTATGCCAGCTCATTAATAAACAAATTGAACAGCAAGAGTCCTAACACACTGTCCTGCGGTGCCGCCGAAGTTTCATCTGAATCTGTCACTGAATTTCCATTCAAGTTAATTTCCTGCGACCACCCTACCAAACGATCCTCAGTCCAGTCACTAAACTCGCTTGATATTCCTTAACATCGTACTTTACATAATGAAGGTGGATGTGCTACTGAGTCAATTACTTTTCGGACATCGAGAAATGCTGTGTCTTCTGACTGCCTTGATTTGAGGCATTCAGTAGGTATGTGGCATAAATGCAAGTTCTACCTAACATTATCGGTGTTCCAGGATCCACGCTGATTGGTATGACGGAGGTCATTCTGCTCGAGATACTTTATTACGTTTCAGCTAAGAGTATGTTCTAAGATTCTGCAATAAACGAATGACAAGGAGAATGGAGGGTAGTTTTATGTGTCACTTGTTTTTCCTTTCTTGTATAGGGTGTAGCCTGTGCTTTTTCTAACTACTGGGCATGTTTTTTTATTCGAGTAATGTAAGGCAGAGGGGCTAAATCAACCGCAAAATATTGTACACCCGTAGAATCTGACAGGGACGCCATCGGGCCCTATAGCTACGTTCAATTTTAATATTTCAACTGTTTTCCCGACACACGTTTCTCTCATCTTTTCATTGGTACGAGCATTAAACTGAGCCAGTTCTCCTTGGTATTCCTATGTAAAGCAACATTTGAAAACTGAGTGAAGCATTTCTAACTTTGCTATGTTCTCTGCTATTTCAGTTCTTGTCTAATCTGTGAGAAGCTGCTAACTTATTTTGGTGCCGCTAACAGCATCTACAAACGACCACAATGTCTTTGGGTTGTGTGAAAAATCACTCGATGGTGTTATGCTGCTATTGTCACTAATGGTTTAAAGCATTGCTATCTTCACAGTCGAAAGCGATTTATTCATCTCTTTCAGTTCAGCCCTATGCTTTGTTTATTTGGTAAGTCATGGCTGCAAAACACTAAGGCAGTTTACTTGCAGAAGAATGGAAAAACTAGTGGGAACAAGCATCACAGAAGAATAATTTGATTTACGGAGGTATGCAGGAAAGTCTGAGGCATTACTGAATCTGACATTTATCCTAGAAGGTAGACGGGCCTAACTCTGTTCTACATTTATAGAGTTTTTATAAGTTACAAATAATGTTTCTCCACAGGACATGTGGCCCGTAATTGAAAAGTGTCGTGATGTTACTTACATTGGCCAAAGATTTCGGAATAATCCCCCATTCGGATCTCCAGCAAAGGACTGACAAGAGGAAGGTGACCATCAGCAAAAGCATGAATAAGCAACGAAAAGGTAACGCCCTACTAGTCGGGGCATGGAATGTCAGAGGCTTGGACATGGTACGGAAGTTAGAAAATCAAAAAGTGAAATGCAAAGGCTCAATCTAGATACACTAGGGGTTAGTCGAGTGAAATGGAAAGAAGACAAGGATTTCTAGACGGTTGAGTATGGGTTAATAACAACAGCAACCGAAAATGGTATAACGGGAGTAGGATTCGTCATGAATAGGAAGCTTTGGCAAAGAGTGTGTTAGTGCGAACAGTTTAATGACAGGGCTGTTATTATAAGAATCGACATGAAATCAACACCGACAACGGTAGTTCAGGTTTACAGCCAACGTCACAAACTGAAGACGAAGATAGAGAGACAGTGTTTGTGGATATTGAAAGGATAATACAGTACTTAAAGAGAGACGAAAACCTAATAATCACAGGGGACTGGTATGCAGTTGTAGGGGAAGGAGTAGAAGAGAAGGAACACAAGAATATGGGCTTGGGACAAAGAACAAGAGACGAAAAAGAGTATTTACGTTCTGAAATAAATTTCAGCTAGTAATAGAAAATATCTGCTCAAGATTCACAAGAGGAGGAGGTATACTTTGAAAAGGCCGCGTGATACAGAGGGGTTTCAGTTAGATTACTTCAAGGTCAGACAAAGATTCCGAAATCAGATCTCTAGATTTTAAGGCATAGCCAGGGGCAGATATAGATTCGGATCACAGTGATGAAGAGTAGGCTGAAGTTTATGAGATTAGTCAGGAGGAATCAATATGCAAAGACGTGGGATACGGATGTACTAAGAAATGAAGTGATACGCTTGAAGTTCTGTGAGGCAGTAGAAAGCAATAAACAATACCCCAGAAAGTAGTGCAATTGAAGACGGCACTCACAGAAGGTGGAAAGAAAAACAAAGGTGCAGAGAAGTAACTGCGTAGAAGCTACGGGTAACAGAAGAAATACTTCAATTGATCGATGAAAGAAGGAAGTACAAAAATGTTCAGCGAAACTCAGGAATACAGAAATACAAGTCGCTGAGGAATGAAACATGTAGGGAAGCTAAGACGAAGTGGATGCATGAAAAGGTGAAGAAATCGAAAAAGGAATGATTGTTGGAAGGACTGACTCAATATATAGGGAAGTCATAACAACCTCCGGTTAAATTAAAAGCAAGGTTGGTAACATGAAGAATGAGACGAGAATTTCACTGGTCAACGCAGAGGAAAGAGCGGGTAGGTGGAAAGAGTACACTGAAGGGTTAGGTGAGGGCTAAGATTGATCTGATGTGATAGAAGATGAAACAGGAGCCGATTTTGGACAGAAAGGGCATCCAGTATTACACTCCTGGAAATGGAAAAATGAAGACATTGACACCGGTGTGTCAGACCCACCATACTTGCTCCGGACACTGCGAGAGGGCTGTACAAGCAATGATCACACGCACGGCACAGCGGACACACCAGGAACCGCGGTGTTGGCCGTCGAATGGCGCTAGCTGCGCAGCATTTGTGCACCGCCGCCGTTAGTGTCAGCCAGTTTGCCGTGGCATACGGAGCTCCATCGCAGTCTTTAACACTGGTAGCATGCCGCGACAGCGTGGACGTGAACCGTATGTGCAGTTGACGGACTTTGAGCGAGGGCGTATAGTGGGCATGCGGGAGGCCAGGTGGACGTACCGCCGAATTGCTCAACACGTGGGGCGTGAGGTCTCCACAGTACATCGATGTTGTCGCCAGTGGTCGGCGGAAGGTGCACGTGCCCGTCGACCTGGGACCGGACCGCAGCGACGCACGGATGCACGCCAAGACCCTAGGATCCTACGCAGTGCCGTAGGGGACCGCACCGCCACTTCCCAGCAAATTAGGGACACTGTTGCTCCTGGGGTATCGGCGAGGACCATTCGCAACCGTCTCCATGAAGCTGGGCTACGGTCCCGCACACCTTTAGGCCGTCTTCCGCTCACGCCCCAACATCGTGCAGCCCGCCTCCAGTGGTGTCGCGACAGGCGTGAATGGAGGGACGAATGGAGACGTGTCGTCTTCAGCGATGAGAGTCGCTTCTGCCTTGGTGCCAATGATGGTCGTATGCGTGTTTGGCGCCGTGCACGTGAGCGCCACAATCAGGACTGCATACGACCGAGGCACACAGGGCCAACACCCGGCATCATGGTGTGGGGAGCGATCTCCTACACTGGCCGTACACCACTGGTGATCGTCGAGGGGACACTGAATAGTGCACAGTACATCCAAACCGTCATCGAACCCATCGTTCTACCATTCCTAGACCGGCAAGGGAACTTGCTGTTCCAACAGGACAATGCACGTCCGCATGTATCCCGTGCCACCCAACGTGTTCTAGAAGGTGTAAGTCAACTACCCTGGCCAGCAAGATCTCCGGATTTGTCCCCCATTGAGCATGTTTGGGACTGGATGAAGCGTCGTCTCAAGCGGTCTGCACGTCCAGCACGAACGCTGGTCCAACTGAGGCGCCAGGTGGAAATGGCATGGCAAGCCGTTCCACAGGACTACATCCAGCATCTCTACGATCGTCTCCATGGGAGAATAGCAGCCTGCATTGCTGCGAAAGGTGGATATACACTGTACTAGTGCCGACATTGTGCATGCTCTGTTGCCTGTGTCTATGTGCCTGTGGGTCTGTCAGTGTGATCATGTGATGTATCTGACCCCAGGAATGTGTCAATAAAGTTTCCCCTTCCTGGGACAATGAATTCACGGTGTTCTTATTTCAATTTCCAGGAGTGTAGTATTTAAAAAGTTTTGAAGGGCTTCAGATCAAATAAGGCAGAACGGATAGATAAAATTCCATCAGAATTTCTGAAATCTTTGGGGAAGTGACAACAAAACGACTATTCACGTTGGTGTGTAGCAGATATTAGTCAGGCAACATACGATCTGATTTCTAGAAAAATATCATCCACGCAACTCCGTATACTGCAAGAGCCGACAAATGTGAGAATTATCGCACAATCTGCTTAACAGCTTATCGAGAATCTAAGTAGCTTACAAGAACAATGTGTAGAAGAATGGAAAAGAATGTTGAGGATGTGTTAGATGACAATCAATTTGCCTTGATGAAAGGTAAAGGCACCTGAGAGGCGATTATTACGCTGCGGCTGATAATGGAAGCAAGACTAAAAAGCCCGCCTGGCTAGCTGTGCGGCCTAACGCACTGCTTCCTGAGCGGTAAGGCGTGCCAGTCCCCGGCACGATTACGCCCGGCGGATTAGTGTCGAGGTCCGGTGTGCCGACCAGCCTGTGGATGGTTTTTAAGGCGGTTTTCGATCTGCCTCGACGAATGCGTGCAGGTTCCCCTTATTCCGCCTCAGTTACACTAT
Organism: Schistocerca serialis cubense; assembly: GCF_023864345.2. Lineage (NCBI taxonomy): Eukaryota > Metazoa > Arthropoda > Insecta > Orthoptera > Acrididae > Schistocerca > Schistocerca serialis. The sequence goes on from NC_064641.1 coordinate 425,407,002, forward strand.
GTCGGCGACTGCCGCGCGAAAGCTGTCTCCACTTACGCATGCACCATAATTACTCTACTACGCAAATATTCGGGTCACAATCGTCTGGAAAAATTTAGAAATTTTTGGTAAGGTTTTATGGGACCAAACTGCTGAGGTCATCGGTCCCTAAGCCTATACGCTAGTTAATCTAAATTAAAGTAACTTATGCTATGGATAAAACACACACCCATGCTTGAGGGAACACTCGTCAGGAATGAGACCTTTCCGGGGTAGTTCACTGGGGTCCGAACCGCACAATAACCCTGGGTTCGGTGTAGGCCGGCGGTGAGGTGAGTGGATTGCTGTAGCCTGTTGTGTACCACTGAGGCCTACGGCGGGGACGAAGCCTCTCTGTCGTTTCTAGGTCCCGACTTCAATACAATACAATACAAGAGTAAAAGACAATCAAGACAAGTTCATAGGGTTTGACTACGGGGAAAAACCGCTCGACAGTGAAAAGTGGTGCAAGATATTCGAAATTATGACAAAAATACGGTTTACCTTTAGGGAGAGACGGGTAATATACAATATATTCAAGAGCGAACAAGGAATAATATATGTAGACGACTAGGAACGAAGTTTTCTGATTAAAAAGGGTGTAAGACAGAGATGTGTTGTTTCGCCCCTACTATTCAATCTGTATATCAAAGAGGAAGTTAAAGAAATTAAAGAAAGATTCAGGAGTGGAATTAAAATTGACGGTGGAAGGACATGAATGACACGATTCGCTGATGACATTGGTGTCCTGAGTGAAAGTTAAGAAGAATTACATGATCTACTGAATAGTCTGATGAGTACAGAATATGGAATGAGAGAAAATCAAAGAAAGACGAAAGTAATGAGAAGTAGCAGAATCGAAGATAATAGCGAGAAACATATTGGTCACGAAGTAGATGAAGGAATTCTACTACCTAGGCATCACAGTAGCCAGTGACTGACGGAACAAGGAGGACATGAAAAGCGGACTAGCACATGTAAAAAGGACATTCCTGGCCAAAATATGTTTTTTAGTTTCAAACATAGCCCTTAGTATGAAGAAATTTCTCAGAACATACATCTGAAGCGCAGCTTTGTATGGTAGTGAAACATGGGCCGTGGAAAAACCGGAACAGAAGAGAATCGAAGCAATTACGGTGTTATAGATGAATGTTGAAAATTAGGAGGACTGATAGGTATAGGATGTTCTGCACGGAGCTGGAAAGGAAAGGAATATGTGGAAAAAACTGACATGGGGGAGTCATTGGGTGATAGGACATGTGTTAAGACATGAGGGAATGACTTCAATCGTACTAGAGGGAGCTGTAGAAGGTAAAAACTGTGTAGGAAGACAGAGATTGGAATACATCCAGCAAATAATTGAAGACATAGCTTTCGAGAGATACTCTGGGATGAAGAGGTTGGTACAGGAAAGGAACTCATGGCGGGCTGCATCACACAAGTCAGAAGACTGATAGCTCAAAAAAGAAAAAAAGGATAGTTTTCTATAATATGAAGATAGAAGGGATGAAATGCAGACTGCAGCAGTGAGTCGAAGAACATCAACAGGAGTCCATCTGTCATGATTTTTCATCTCCGTATTGAGCAGCAACTGTTTTGTTACTTTGGGATCTAAATAACAGGCAATTGCAGACACGAGGAAGATATTAAATATAGACTGCAAGGGAAATAACATTTTTGATGCAGAGGAGGACTTCGTAGAGATCGAATATATATTTGTAAGGAATCCTTTTCTAAAAGTATTAATGAGGAGTGTAGCCTTATATATAAGTGATCGTGAACGATAAACGGCACCAATAATAAGAGAATAGAGTCATTTGAAATGTGTTGTGTGTGTGTGTGTGTGTGTGTGTGTGTGTGTGTGTGTGTGTGTGTGCGAGAAGCGCGAGCGCTTGTGTGGAGGTAGGATGTGGACTGTGGGTGCGAACGATAGATGGGAACCAAGGCATCATTGGAGTAAGAAGCTTCATGTAGATTGCAGAGATGAAGAGGCCTATGCAGGAGATAACAGCGCGGAAAAGAGTGCAGGTGATATACGTAATTTCATGAAAACAGAAGTTGCTGCGAAATCGTAAAATGGGACAGACGATAACAATTCGGTATTCCAAAGACTACAGACTGAAATACCACTCTTTCTTTAAATAAAATATCTACTTTCTACATAAATTGATCAATTAGCTATATTTTGGAGCCTACAGATTACTAGCAACGTATACGCGGAAATATTTGCCGAGAGGGTATGTTTAATCAATAAAGAACATCCTCATTTTTAGCAGAACACTAAAGAGAGGCCAACAGCGACAGGTGACTGGTAATAGCCGTAACCGCAGAATGAATTTCACTCCTCCATGTGTCCCACTCTCTGGCCCTTTGTGTCTGTTTTGTTCATCAGAGAGACGCTGGGGATGACAATGGTCAAATCTGACAACAGAGCGGGCGGCCTATCTCCACTACAGAGGAACGTGCATGACAGCGAGTGGACAGGCGGACGCGTTCCATCCACTCTTTGTGGCGTGAAGCGGAAACGCAAAGCACAGTCAAAGCGTCTGGTATATAGCGCTCGGACTAGAACACGAGGCCCCGTAGTTCCCCCTGACAGTACGAAATATTGTAGGCGCGTATCTTTTTTTAATGAAGAGAGGTCTTTGTTCTATAGGAGCTGTGAGACTAACGCTTATACTATACGTTCTCGTTTGATGAAGACTGAAGGGGTTAGCGGAACCTACATCTGCACATGCCTCGTACGTTGCCCACGAAACAGTACATCGAACTGATTTGCTGTGGCCTGTTACAGTGCATTCAATGTCAGTGGCGTACAATGTGGAGAGTATCAGTGGATGTTAAACGTCTCGCAGTACCTCAGCGTTCTTTCAGCTCGTAAAACGCAATCGGTAACATAAAATTCGCTCTCACCTGGACTTGAGGCTTTCTCATAGTTGCAACATAAGTAACGATATTTGTGGTGTAATTTGGTTTTGATCCCTCCTTGCATCTTTCGTAGTTTATTTACGTTATATGTACATAAAATGCATCGTAATACTGGTCGAAGGCGTGTTCACTATCCAACAAAGATTTTATGACTTTGGAATTTTAGTTTCATTAGCGACACGCGCCGATTACGCACAGATAGCATTAATTCAGAGCCGGACGAATTGTCTGGCATAACGGAAAAGGTTTTACATTATACATATAAACCTCCCTCGTGATTTAGTATATTACTGGATACCATATCAAAATAGTTACAGTAGTACGGGAGATTAACCTTCACATACAGAGAGAAAAATGTGGCCAGGGGCTTCAATTTATTAATATGTACAGATGACGAAAAGTGCGTTAAATATGACGAAGTGCATTAAACAAGGCGCGAAAGTAAATATTGAGCTTTGCCAAAGGCCATTCTTTTTTTTCTTTGGGTCATGAGTCTTCTGACTAGTTTGATGCGTCCCTCCACGAAATTGTATTCTGTGCCAACATTTACCTCTCAGAGTAACAATTGCAGCCTATGTCCTCAACTATATACTGAATCTCTCTTTCCTCTGCAGTTTTTACCCTCTTGAGCTCCTCTTAGTACTGGAAGCTACTCCATCATGTCTTAAAAGTCTTCTTGTCAGGAGTTGCTGTCCTTATTTCTGCTTCTTACCTTCGTCTTTATTCGATTTACTCTAAATCCATTACTCCGACCTCATTAGAGTATTCATTCCATTCAACTGATTCTTCAAGCTCACTGAGGAAAGCTATATTATCAGCGAATCATGTAATTGGTATCCTTTCACACTGAACTTTCATCCCATTCTTGAGCCTCTCTTGTATTTCTCGTCATTGCTCCTTCGCTGTATAGACTGAACAGTAGGGATGAAAGACTACATTCCTCTCTCCAACTATTTTTATTCCGAACACTTCATACTTGATCTAATTGTTCCCTCTTGGTTCTTGTAAATATTGTATATTACCCGGCTTTCGCTACACCTTACGCTAATTTTTCTCATGTTTTCGAACATCGTGCCCCATTTTACAATGTAGACTACTTATTCTAGGTCAACAAATGAACGTGTCTTGATATTTCTTAATTCTAGCTTCCACTATCAGCTGCAACGTCAGAACTGCCTCTCTGGTTCCTTCACATCTCCCAAAGCTAAATCAGACATCATCCTACAGATCCTCAATCCTCTTTCCCAATCTTCTGACTCTTGTCAGTAGCTTGGATGCATAAACTGTTAACCTGATTGTACAATAGTTCCCTCATTTCTTTGCTCTTGCACAATAAAATCCAATTCACAGTAGAACATGAAACACCAGAAGGCATTAACTATCTTGATCTAACAATCTCAAAAATCAAAAGCATAAATTTCAAATTTTCAGAAAGCCAACAACCAACAATGTTACCATACACAAATCCTCTTGCCATCCAGACAAACATAAAAAATGATTCTTCAGAACAATGGTTAATTGCATGCTTAAAATCCCAATGGACACAAGTGAAAGACAAAAAGAAACAGAAATTATTATATCAATTGCCCCCGCCAGTGGGTACAACCCTGCAATAATAGATAAACTAAACCATACAGCAACACTAAATCAATCAACTGTCGAACAACTACCCACAAACAAGAAAACCACATTTGTTAGCCTGCCTTTCCTAGGGAAAGTTTCTCACCAAATTGCCAACCTCTTCAAGACATACAACATAAAAATAAGTTTCTTCACCAACAACAAAATACAACATAAAATCATACACAGCACCAAATCTACTACACAACAATATCAAAAGTCAGGTGTGTACAAACTCACTTGCAACTCATGTCCAAGCTTCTACATTGGACAAACTGGTAGAAGCTTGACAACAAGATTTAAAGAACAGATAGCTGCACTCCGTCTTCACAACCTGAACAAGTCCAGCTTTGCATCACATCTTTCCCAACACAATCATTCTGCAAACAACATAGAACAGACTCTCCGAAAACTACATTTAGCCAACAAAGGTTCAATACTTGACCTTCTTGAAGAAATTGAAATATTTATCTACACAAATATAGCACCTGACTACCTACTCACTGATCAAACTGAACTGAGAAACACATTTTTCCTTCAGAACTTTGAAGATCTACTAGTTCAAAACAAGTAACCACCTAACGAACCCTACACCGGCTCCCCCAACCCCCCTTCCCAATGACCCACCCCTTCCCTCTCCTTAAATCATAACCACACTGGCGTCAATGTAATATACTACCACAGAATAAGACCTGTACCATATCTCTAAATGTTAAAGCCCTGCATTGCTAACATAAATTAGTACTTTATACATATTAATTCCAGCTGGAACAAACAGAAGCTGCCTTTGCCAATATCCCAGATCACTCTAATGTTAGAATGAAAATAAGTCAACAGTTAAAGAATTTTTGTTCATGATTTTTTAAATATTAAATGTACAGCCATACAAATAGCTTTAATCCATTACAATCACTATAGCTCTTATACATATACCTTTAGCTAAAATAAACAGAAACTGCTCTTGATAATGCCCCAGATCATGTTAACGTAACAACAGAAATAAGCCAACAGTTCATCTGAAGACTTGTTATTAATTTAAATATACAGGTCCTAGCCATACTGATAGCTGCACCTCACTGCAGAGACAATAACTCTGTATTATTGATTCCTTGGGATTCATGTTAATGCTAAACATGATAATTGCTAAAAAAAACTGCCTGTAATATACAAGTAGAAATAAGATATCAGATCACCTGAAATTTGTTCTTGTAGTAATTTATTTATCTATTTTATCTTGTGCTCTCATGTTATTGCCATTCTGATTAAAATACTTGCCCCTATATCGACTTTAACACACGTAAAGAACAACAAATTACACCTCTGTACAAAGTAGGCTTATGCCATATCTTTCTGTCAAGATCTTTGTTACAAGCAACAGTTGAAAAGCGCATGCTGGATGCTGGTAAGGTGTCACTGTAAAAGTGTAAACTAATATAATTTGTGTGAAAGTGTTCTGGACATCAAAAGGAGGCAGACAGATCCGGAAAAAGCCGCCTATACTGTGGCAAACCAGCACCCAGCATTATGCTACTACCAGTAATGATGCAACTTCCCGGATCCTCCCGAAACCATCTGAAGATGAACCTGAAAAGGTTCGAAAGCCGGTTCATGTAATAAAGCATTATTATTCAAAAAAAGTGACTGGTTGCAGTTGTGTATAGCTTATTTCCATTCAATATACGGTCACGGTTCTAAAATAGCCGTAATGGATAAGCATAATAAGAGATTAGATTACTTTCAGAAGATAATGCGGGCGCAAATTGAAAGTGTTGCTCTGAGATGAAGAGGTTGGCCCAGGAGAGGAATTCGTGGCAGGTCGCATTATATGAGTTTCAAGACTGGTGATTCAGCAAATACTTACAAAATTAGATAATACTAGATGAAATATAACGGTTGATGAGCAGCTGGTGGGTTTAGAGGTCGATGTCCATTCAAAAAACATATTTCAATCAAACGCTTCAGGTATGGGATAAAGACATGGACATTGTGTGACAGTGCTACCTCGTACGCTCTGAAAACACAAATAAAATCGAAGTCATGGAGCTGACGTATGAGCTAAGGGGTCGTATTATTAGATGTGATAATTCCTTTACATCATATATATTTAGTCAATCCCTGCTCAAAAAAAAGGTTACGATGTTCTGTACAGCCAGAAAAGGCAAGACAGAACTGCCTACGTTAACATGCAAAGACGTCCACAGTTCAGAACTGTATTTCACGATAGATACGACAATAGTATCCTACAATCCAAAAAAATAAGAACATGATTACTGATGAGCACAACGCAAAATGATAAGGAAGTAAGCAGAAGAGATGATAAAAAGCCAAAAGTGATATTAGACTACAACTCCACGGAAGGTGCAGCAGAGACGCACGACCAGTTTATTGCCACATATTCTTGCAAGAGAAAAACCAGTTGTCCGTCTGTAATTATATTTTACAGTATGTCTGACATTAATGCCTATAATGTTTTGTTCAGTGGAAAGAAATCAATCCAAAGTGGAAAAGAAATATTCTTCACAAAAGGACAATAATCCTTGAGGAACTAGGAAGACTTCTTGTTACTCCGTACACTGAAACCATTAAACGGTTGCAACAAAGTGCAACATACACTGCTGTTGTGAGAAAGATATAAGCACCATTAACAGTCTGTATCGGGTTCCGTAAAAAGCTGCAGCAGCTCCACACAAAGCTGCAAATGAGCAAGATGTAAATTTTGTCCTTCTAGTTGTTACAATAGGACTCCTATTTTACAGGGTGTTCCAAAAAGAATTTACGTATTACAAAGTATTATTTTGTCCAAATTATCGATCGCTGCGCCTCGGCTCGACTATTGGAGAAACGAATGCATGGTCTAGTTTATATTAACAGCGGCTAGATGTCAGTTGTCTTCAGTTTTGCTTGGTAACCGTCATATGTTTAAAATCGTTACTGCTCAGCAGAAATCATTTTGTGTTCTCGAGTTTGCGAAGTGCAATTCCGTGATTACAGTGTAAAGACATTTCAGGTTGAGGTACTAAAATCGACCCTCCGAACGGGTGGAACATTCGCGGATTGTATCAACAGTTTCTAGATACAGGATGTGTATTCAAAGGAAAGAGTCCAGTCGCCCTCTTGATCCCGAAGAATTTACGAATTCAAACTGCTTTCCGATGTAGTCCTTCAAAATCAGCTCGTTGTGCCAGTCGGTAGCTACAAGTGCCTACAACCACAATTTGGCGTGTTTTAAGACGTTGGTTAAGAAGCTGTACAAGTTACAGCTGTTACAAGCTCAGCGGCCCGATGACAAACGCAAACGGGTGGGATTTTGTAACAAGATTCTTAATGCTATTGACAATGATAACACTTTTGCACAACGCATCCTGTTCTGTGATGAAGAGATTTTCCATGTTAGTGGTCAGGTAAACAAACGCAATGTCGAATTTAGGGCCTACAAAACCCACATGCAGCCAGTGAACATGTACAAGATTCGCCCAAAGTCAATGTGCATTTGTGAGATGTCCCGATCGTCTGTTTACGGCGCATTCTTCTCTAATGGAAACACGGTTAACTGTCAGCAGTATCTCGGTATATTACAAAGCTGGTAGTTTCTGAGGCTGCTCGAAGACAACTTCATATTTCAAGACTGGGCACCCCCTCACTGGTAGTCGCCAAGTGCGTGAATATCTGAATGAAACTCTACTGAACCGTTGGATTGGTCGTCAAGGAGCTGGTGACTTAGCATGTCTCAGCTGGGCTCCACGGTCACCGGATTTGACACCCTCTGATTCCTCCTGTGGGGTTTCGTTAAAGACAACGTTCATGCAGCACCACTCCCACAGAGCCTGGAAGAGTTGACGAACCGGATCCGTACCGGCATAACATCATAACATCAGCGACGAAGGACATGCTTGCCTCGGTATGGGAGGAATTTGAGTATCGATGTGATGTTGTTCGTGACGCTGATGGAACACACATTGAACGTCCGTAATCTGAACTTGGGAGGTTCGAAAATTTGTGTGTAAAGTTTCACATTCATATGTCTTAAAGTTTAATAAATGTACGCATTCGAAATACGTATATTCTTTTTGAAATACCCTGTATATTCAAATTACCAGTAACGTGCTTGTAAAGGTCATTATGCATATTATTGTTCAAATTGTAAATAATAATGTGTAATCAGTGCTTGGTGTCCAAAACGAGTACGCTCGCTTTTATTTAATTGTTTTTTGATGAACGATTTCCTCTTAACAGACACGCATAGATGCATATTGCTTGTGTTGTGAATAGTGTTTTTTGTTCAAAACTGAACTATTCATTACCACAGCCTTATATTTTGTTCATGATATCTGTTCAATTGAAGCTTGCTCATTGTTATTTTTATGCATTTGCATTAATATTTTACTATCAAAAAGGTAAATATAGTGCCCTTTATTTATATTTTGATATTCTTTGTTGAAAATAAATTTAATCATTGGTGAATAAAAAGTTCTCGGGCTTCCAACTGCGCCGACTGATTAAAATTACATGTGCTTTCAGCCAAGTGCTCCTTGGCCATTGTCAACTGATTTGGTTGCCAGAGAACTGCGAGATTCTGCATTCTTGCATCATCCATTATTGGTTTTATGGAATTTCCACCATGCTATAAAGAAAAGAATTCACTGATATCTGTTGATACTTTTACGAAAATGTCTTTGTGTTTAAATGAGACATATCTACATTCAATAGCATGAACTTCGATCAGTGCCAATATTACATTACATAACAAAGTTTTACCTTGGTCAATTCAGAATTAAACTGTCTTAAATTTCATGTAATAGTATTTCCTTAACGCAGATTCCTAGAGTTTTCCTTATGGTGTCATTATAATCCGACAAGTGAATACTACTTTTCAGGGGAACAGAGGCGTTCAAAAGAGTAGATTCAAGACATGAAGTGAATTGCAATGATAGTTACAGTTGCTGCAATTGTATCAGTGAGAACTGTGATACTGTCTATACTGACAGGGGATGCGGAGGTATCATGTAGTAGCGTCAACTGTATAAAGACCACGTGATGTGCTAACTCAAATGAAGTTAGTCGAATACGTCTACGCAGCTGAATGTCATGTCTCCAAATGTGGTCTCCAAGTAGGGAGCTTTGCTCGCTCGTACTCACTCGAGCGCACCGCTCTCAGCCATGGCGTGCGCGGGTATGAAAGCTGGGTGCGGGTAGGCTGTGGTCGAAGGAGGCTTCGCGGTTTGGCGGGCGGGGTGATGGGCGGGGGGAAAGGGGGAGGCGAGGGAGAAGGGCAGAGGCCGCCCGGTCCAGCGTGCTAGCCTCTCTGCCCTTTGTGCACGCAGGCTGGTCTTACTCCCACCAGCTAATGGGACGCCGCTGAGAACAATTTAGTTATGCTGTAGACGTACATTCCTGGCGTCTAATCATGACATCATATCACCCATAAAACTGAAGAAAGCTTCTTTTAGATCAAAACAAATAGTTAAAAGTTTCGAGGAAAAAATAGGGAACTACCCACTTTTGTAATAATGCCCTGTCTCGGAGTGAAATAAATGCAGAGCTGTATTTTATACCACCATCTACTGAACTGGTTCATATTTACACTTTTTTGAATGGTACTACCTAAAAAAACTGAAATTTAAAAAATGTCTCCTAACTACCCTTTCTTAGCATTGTAATTACAAAGAATTGATAGAAAATCATTGACTTATTGTGGATGACTGTCCAAAGTAAAGTTCTCTGAAGCACTAAGATTTCTTTCACCAGTTGCGCCGGAGGCTGGTATACAAAACACTCAAAGGAGCGAGCTTTGGATAAAATCAGTTGTTAAGTTTCCACCACTTCCGAGAACATGGATATCATTCTTAAGGCTGGTGAGTGCGGCTGACGTTCTCCAAAAGACCGCAAATAACTTCTCATGGTTGGGATTCACAGTCATTTATTTTCTGACAGAACGTGACTTTGCAGTGTTACTTGAAAATGGCCATAAGGCCGAAAATGCAATAGTAACAATAAATATTTTAAACAGTCAACGGCGACTCTGATGTCTGTTATGAGACCATAAATAAATATAGCGCAAATTTCACAAAAACAGAAGGAACATGATTATATCATATAGTTGGGTAAATGAAAGAATTATAACACGGAAAAATAAAATTGGTAGAGAATATATGAGCATTATATCAATATATGGCCTGGAAGAAGAAAGAAAGGGTGTATCCAATAAATTTTACAATGGCTTGCAAAGTGACCTTGTTCCATAAACAAAATAGACTGCATTATGATAGTAGGGCATATATAAGCTAGCTACGACAGTAAAATAGTCCAGTAAGAACCTAATAGGAATCAACTGAGGAACAGCAGTTAACCAGAATAGATAAATGTTACAAGACTTTGTGAACGTAAATTCTTTGCGAACAGAAAGTAACTTTTGAAACATAGGGAGATTGACAAATTTACCATGACGGCCCGCAGCTGTAGGTCAACAGTAGACTTTTTAATACCAAATGAAAATTGTTCTGTAAACTTGGTGGTCGAAAAAAGAGGAAAATGAGGAAGTGGAAGAAATTCCTTGTTGTCTTTCGGAAATAGGTGAGACAGATTGTAAGGAAGTACAAAAAGCCTTATAGTGCAATAAAATCTGAAGAGCTCTTTTTGAATATCCACAAGATGAAGCTACGTATAGGATTTAAATTTTAACTTTAGGCGTAACGTCTTTGGTTAGCAATCCGAAACGCCCTCGGTCATGGGTTCGAAAACTGCCACCGCCTAAATTTTGATTAATCATCGGCATTGACGGCCGAAGACTTCTGGCATAAGAAGTCACCCTCATTCTGCCAACGGCCTTGTCAAAGAGGGCGGAGGAGGAGACAGAGGTTCAGGGCACTTTCATGTACTTGAGATGGGAAACTGCACCTCAAGGCGGAAGAATCAACAATCATCAACCGCGTGAGGATGCAGATGGCAATGGAAACTACTGCATTAAAGACACATAACGTGTATTAACTGGACATGTAACATGTAATTGAAAAAGTATTGAGACGATGTCTCTCCTTGTGCAAAAATTTTGGGAATAGTCATCCACTCGGATATCCGGGAGGGGACTGCCAAGTGGGAGGTGATAATGAGAAAAAGCATGAGTAACCAATGACAGGGCAATGTTTTACGAGTCGGAGAATGGAATGTCAGAAGCTTGAAGGTAGTACGGGAGTAGAAAATGTGAAAAGAGAAAAGCAAAGGATCAATATAGACGTAATAAGAGTCTGTGAAGTGAAATGTAAAGAAGACAAAGATATCTGGTCACATGAGCGTAGGGTAATAACAAAGGCAGTGCAAAATAATATAACGGAAGTCAGATTCGTTACGAATAAGGAGGTACGACAGAGAATGTATTACTGTGAACATATCAGTGATTGGGTTGTACTTAGCACAGTCGACAGCAAACCAACACCGACAACGATATTTCAGGTAGAGAATATATATGACGATAGAGATAGCGTAATACAGTATGTAAAGAGAGATGAAAATCTAATAGCCACAGGGACTGTAGTGCGGTTGTGGTGGAAGAAGTAGAAGAAAAGGTTGCAGGAGAATATGGGAGGAGAAAGACTAACTGAAATCTGTAATAAATTTCAGCTAGTAATAGGGAATAATCTGTTCAAGAATCACAAGAGGAGGAGGTATACTTGGAATGGGCTAGATGATACGGCAAGATTTTAGGTACATTACATCCTAGTCAGATAACAGATTCTGAAATCAGATACTGGATTTTTAGGCATACCCAGGAACTGATATAGACTCAGATCACAGTGTACTACTGATGAAGAATAGGCTGATGCTTAAGAGATTAGTGAGGAAGAATCAATACGCAAACAGGTGGAATGCGGAAGTACTAAGGGATGAGAAAACACGCTTGACGTTCTCTAAGGCGGTAGATATAAAATTAAAGAATATCCCAGTAGGCAGTACAATTGAAGACGAATGGACATCTCAGAAAAGGGAGATCACAGAAGCTGGAGAAAAAACATAAGTAAAGAAAGGTAACTCCGAAGAAGCTATGGGTAAGAGCAGAACTACTTCAGTTGATTGATGAAAGAAGAAAGTACAAAAATGTTCAGGGAACTTAGGGAATAAAGAAGAACAAGTCACTGAGGAATAAAATAAGTAGGAAGTAAAGGGAAGCTAAGAGGAAATGGCTGCACAAAAAGGTGAAGAAATCGAAAAAGAAATGATTGTTGGAAAGACTGACTCCGCATATAGGAAATTAAAAACAACCTTCCGTGAAGTTAAATGCAAGGGTGGTAACGTTAAGTGTGGAACGGGAATATCACTCTTAAATGCAGAGGAGACAGCGGATAAGTGCAAGTAGTACGCTGAAGGACTCTATAAGGGGGAAGATTTGTCTGATGTGATAGAAAAGGAAACAGGAGTCGACATAGAAGAAGAAGGGATCCTGTATTAGAATAAGAATTTAAGAGGGCTTTGTGGGACTTAAGTTCAGATAAGGCAGAAGGGATAGATAACATTCCTTCAGAATTTCTAACATCATTGGGGAAAGTGGCAAAATAACTACTATTGACGTTGGTGTGTACAATGTATGAGCATGGCGACAAATGATCTGACTTTGAGAAAAATATCATCCACACAATTCTGAAGACAGCATGAGCTGAGAAGTACGAGAAGTATCGCACAATCAGCTTATCGGCTCATGCATCCAAGTTGCTTACAAGAAGAATATATAGAAGAATGGAAAAGGAGATTGATGATGTGTTAGATCGTGATCACTTTGACTTCATTAAAGTTAAATGCATCATAGAGGTCTGACGTTGCGGTTGATAATGAAACCAGGACTAAAGTATAATCGAGTCACGTTCGTAGGTTTTGTCGACGTGGAAAAAGCGTTCGACAATGTAAAATGGTGCAAGATGTTCGAAATTATGAGATAAATAGGGGTAAGCTATACGGAGAGACGGATAATATACAATATGAGCAAGAGTCAAGTGGGAATAATAAGAGTGGACGACGAAGAATGAAAGAGTGTAAGACAGGGATGTAATCTTTCGCCCCCACTGTTCAACCCGTACATTGGTGAAGCAGTGATGGAAATTAAAGAAAGGTTCATGGGTGAAATCCAAATTTCTTGGTGAAAGGATTTGACTGATACGATTAGCTGATTACATTGCTATCCTGAGTAAAAGTGAATAGGACTTAGGTGGTCTGCTGTATGGGATGAACAGTCTAATGGATACAGAACATGGATTGAAAATAAATCAAAGAAAGACGAAAGTAATGAGAAGTAGCAAAATGAGGACAGCAAGAAACAGAACATCTGATCGTCACGAAGTAGATGAAGTTGTAAAACGCTACCTAGGCAGCAAAATAACCAGTGACGGACATCAGAAGCAGACTATCACTGACAATAGGGCACTCCTGGCCAAGAAAAATCTGCTAGTATCAAACATAGGCCTTAATATGAAGAAGAAATTTCTGAGAATTTCTTAGAGCGCAGCTTCGTATGGTAGTGATACATCAGATGTCGTAAAACCAGAACAGAAGAGAATAGAAGCATTTGAGATGTGGTGTTATGGACTAATGTTGAAAATCAGGTGCTAATGTTGAAAATCAGGCGGCTTGATAAGATTAGGAATGAGGATGTTCTGCACAGAACTTGAAAGAAAAATAATTTATGGAAAAACTGTCATGGAGGAGGGACAGGATAATGGGACATCTATAACGACATCAGGGAATGAGTTCCATGGTACTAGACGGAGCTCTAGACGGAGCTGTAAAAGGTAAAATTTGTATCGGAAGACAGAGATTGTAATACGTGCAGCAAATAATTGAGGGCTACTTTGCGATGAAGAGGTTGACACAGGAGAGGAACCGATGGCAGACCTCATCAGACCATTGAAAAGACTGATGGCTAAAAAAAAAAAAAAAAAGGCAAAAAGCAAAAGCAGTATCGGTTTGCAGAAGAGGATCAATAACAGACTCTCCAGTGAGAGAGGTAAAATATATATCTGACAAAATCAGCAAAAAGAATTAGAAACATTGTAAGTTGCATTTTACTCGAAGAACAAGCTGCTACTCGGAAAGGTAGGTTATGCTAAGACATCGTTTTCTCATTAAAACAAATAATGGTAAATAGAAGAAATTACGATCTAACATCGTGCAAAGTCTTTACAGATTATAGGAAAAGCTTTTACAGTGTGCACAGAACAACAGGAGAAACACCACCATATCTGACCAAAGTTGTCCAAAGTACTTACAAGTACAAAGGAACACAGGTAAATTTAAAGCTAGAATCTGGGAATATCTCCCAAGGAAATGTTAATAAAGGGTTCAGATTAAGGCGTATGTCACCGATACATTTTAATTTACGTTTAGATGACGCTATGAGGGAATGTAAACAATAGATCATGAAATCTAATACAGAGGACACGTTCACAGAAAAAGTTTTATAAAAACTCTTTATTTTTACTAACGACTTCATTCTAGTTACAGATAACAACGATAATTTACAGAAACCGTTTTATGAACTACATAAAGTAGCAAAGCAAAATAATTTAAGTATGTTAAATAATTTAAGTATGAATCCAAATCCATGGCCTTCTAAGGCTCACAACCTTTGGGACGTATGTTCATACTGGAAAGCGAAACTATTGAACAACTAACACCCTCAAATTCTTGGGTTGTGGCATGTATCTCGGTGTACTGCATACTGGAAAAAAGATTGAGCCATTCACCTGATAAGTGACACCATGAAATAGACTCTCAGTGGAAAAGTTCGAGTGGACCAATGATAAAAAATTTATAATGTTATGGCAGTTTGCTATATGGAGGTGATAACTGGACTATGAACTCCAGAACGCGTGTTATATTCCAGGCAACGGAGTTGAGGTTTTTAACAACAGTTCAATGCGTAACAAAAAGGGATAGATTATAAAAGTGAGACCATGCTGAGTAATGTAGGAATTTGTAACTTAATCGAAAAGGTTAAGAAATACGGAAAAGAATGAAAAGAGTGTGTAGAAAGAGTGGGTGATGAACTTAATCCTAGACAAATGCTACAATAAATCCTTAAAGGAATAAGGAACGTCGGTAAACACAAGAGAAAATGGACTGATGGAGAAGTACCAACGGACCAACTTGTCTAATACTTGAGGGAGATGAAGAAGAAGACAAAAAACCGTTATTTTAAGTAATTACAATTTTGTTCTTGCTTATCAGGAATTGATATTTCATTGCAAATTTGAGGTTCAGCATTTAACGTCTCGTCTCTATCATTAACTGACGTAACTTTCAGTAGTCGGAAGGGTGACCACAGAAATGTTGCTATTCCGTACAAGGTTCGAATTTACACTTACTTCTCGACGAGAGGTAGACAACACTCTTTCAGTGCACATAGCAGTTAACGTAAAATAATGCGATATTTGTACAGTAGTGCAAAATACCAGTGGCCGAAAATGGTGTTTTACAACTAAATACAGATTGTATCTGCAGGACACGCAGCGCGTATTAAACAAGAAAAGAGGATTTACAATAATGTAATATATATATATATATATATATATATATATATATATATATATATATATGTGTGTGTGTGTGTGTGTGTGTGTGTGTGTGTGTCGACGGGCCCTGCCTTTCAATGATTGTTCAACTTACGGACCAGTCGCCGCACAAAATGAACTGTAGGATATTTCTCCCCTTGGAGCACTTCTCCAAAAATGTCACGAGTACTTCTGCATATAGTTTGTAGTAACCATTAAGCTTTGCAAGCACGCCTTCTCCGGAAGTATATTCGTCATTTTGTCGTACTGGCTGAGTAAAGACTGTAACATTCTCAATAAGCTGTTCCGCGTAGTATCCGTTTCTGGTTTCAATATTATCTATAAAGAATATTTTAACGGACAATGTCTTTGGCAATAAAAGAATGGAGAGAACCACTGCGGTCTTAGTTTTCAAAAATCCGTCACCGAAAACGTGTTTTAGGATTATATTCAAAAGATGTACAATGCACACGTATTACGGAAAGGATTCCATTGCTTGCATATATTAGCGAGTCCGTCGATGACAGCCAAAGACACTGGTACGCCTGTCTAAAATCATGGAGGGCCCCAGTGAGCAGGCAGAAGTGTCGCAGCACGACATGGTATGGACTCGACTAATGTCTGACGTAGTGCTGGAGGGAACTGACACCACGATTACGAGGAGACGGAGAGCTCTTCTCAACAGGACGTTGCAAGGCATCCCAGATATGCTCAATAATGTTCTTGTCTGGTGAGTCTGGTGACCAGCGGAAGCGTTTGAACTCAGAAGAGTGTTCATCGACACACTGTGTAGAAATTATGGAAGTGTAGGGTGTCGCTTTGTCTTGCTGGAATTGTTCAAGTCCATCGTAATGCGCAGTGGACATGAATGGTTGTAGGTGATCAGACAGGATACTTACCTACGTGTCACCTGGCAGAGTCGTATTTAGTCGTGTCAGGGGTCCCATATCACATGTTTCCGGTCATCAACAGTCCAATGTCGGTATTGACGGGCCCAGGTGAGGCGCTAAGCTTTGTGTCATGCTGTCATCAAGGATACACAAGTGGGTCATCAGCTCCAAAAGCCCATATCAATGATATATCGTTGAATGGTTTCCACGCTGACTCCTGTTGATGGTCCAGCATTGAAATATGCAGAAATTTGCGGAAGGTTTGCACTTCTGTCACGTTGAACGATTCTTTTCAGTCCGCAGCGAAGTCGGAGATTTGATATTTTACCGGATTCCATATAATCACGGTACACTCGTGATATGGTCCTGATGGAAAATCCCCACGTCATAGCTACCTCGGATGTGCTGTGTCCCATCGCTCGTGCGCCGACAATAACATCACGTTGAAACTCACTTAAATTTTGATAAACTGCCATTGTAGCAGTAGTAATCGATCTAATAAGTCTGTTTACATATCTCTGTATCTGAATACGCAAGCCCATACAAGTTTCTTTGGCACTTTAGTGTAGAATATAGTTAGGTGCTGAAGATTTACTCCTAGATCAAATATTACTTCCTCAGTATTGTTCCTAATTAAAGCCCAAGATTTTTCTTCCCAGAAATGTTAGTTATAGTCAATACCATGTTTCTGAATGCCCATTGTTGATCAAAAACGTGTGCAGTTACAGAGAGGTAACACATTTTCCGGCATTGATCGGTCACAAATCTGCTGTATGTACACATGGATTCAAGGTTAAGGCTTAGACAATACTGGGTGTGGAACTCGCCCCTATTTCAAAGAATTCTCTTCCAGTATTTCGTGCCATCGTCGTCGGATGAGGTAGGATGGTAGAGACATCCACTTTTCCAAATTCGGACTCAACATATGCGGGCTCATGTCATAAAGAACGAAGTCCTCCACCAGATATTAATGTAAATGGAGTAAGTTTTCTAGCACACGTTTCTAAGAATTTTTTAATTACAGTCTTTCACCGAAGCTGTTAATGCGTCAGAACTTACACTTCGTCGTGTTCTGCAGACATGGGTCTTCAGATGCATCGCAGTTGAACCGTGAGACAGAACATGAGCCAGCAGCGAGTGACTGAGTGGTGATCGGGTGGGTGTCGACGCCCGGGACATTCGTGCGTGGCGCTCTCGAAAGAAAATAGACGATGTCTAATGATGCACTTGCTCTCAAAGCAGCTACGCATACATCTGTGGCACTTTCCTGTAACTACACGCACCAATCAATTCGAGCGAGCAGAAACGCTAGACGCAGACCTCTGTCAATAAACTGAATTGTGAATACCGCTCGGGTGGGAAGAAGATGTGTTTCCCGGAACCAGCTGAAAGCGAGTACGAAATGAGAAAGAAATGAGCAAATTGAATGAGAAATATTGAATCTAGTCCTGTCACTGAAAGAATGAATTTTACGTATTAGGTCCCTTAAAAACAGCAAAAGCATACTTACTTAATAAACTGAAATTAACCCTTCTATATAAAAACGAGCTCAGTGAAGTTAGTTTCTCTACTCGCAAGTCCGCACCTCTTGGTCTAAAGGCTAGCGTTGCTACCTCTGGATCACGGGGTCCCGAGTTCGATTTCCGGCTGGGTTTGGGATTTTCTCTGCCCTGGGACTGGGTGTTTGTGTTGTCCTCATCATTCCATCATCATTCGTGAAAGTGGCTGGATTGAACTGTGTACAGATTGGGACTTTGTTCGGGTGCTGATGACAGTGCAGTTGAGGACCCCACGAACCAGACATCACCTTCATCTACTCGTATAATTGAACTCGGCAGTAATTGCTAGGGAGTCTGTCTGTAAACTGAATTGCGAGCAGTGCTGGGGTGGAAGGAAGTTGTCTTCACGGGGAGAACACAAAGAACGAGCTCGCTTCAGACCGTCTTTCAGCTTTCCAGATTGAAAGTAATACACTGTCGTACAGGAAGACGCCGAATCAATTTTGCCTCGCAGTATAGAACAGTGTGCAGAGATTTACGTTGATTCTGATTTCCGTTGATATTATTAGTAAATCATACATTCGTCTCATGTAGTGGTAACCCGTTCTGTGCAAAATACACACTCTGTGCAGGGTCGATATAACTTTGTAAAACACCCTGTAGTTGCTTCTTGTGACGTAGTGGAGTACATACATGAGAGAATCACCTGCTCGATCTTATGTTTTCCGACATATGGAGGAGGGAAGTGCATGAACGCGGTCCCGGCATCTCCTCTCTGCTGCTCCGTCCCAACCGAACTACCGACACACCTGACCCGGGAAACACTTCACGTTCTTCCTAAGATAGTACGGGTACTAGATATCGATAAACGCTGCTGCTGCCACTTGTGGACAGACAACGCAAGCAAATGTAGTGGCGCCAGGAAACAGAAGGAAGAAACGAGACGCCACCATCCCTATTACAAGATGCCAACTTACCAACGGCACCAACGCGAGCCGCATACGGCTCAATCTTGTAACTCAAATCCTTACCATCACCATTGTGCAGATTCTCTAACGACATGTATAAATGATCTATTAACGTATCTGACTGTGTTTTAAAAATATCCAGTGAACTCAGGATATGGGTTTCTTTGGGGTCACTCAGAAGTTTCTGAACTGTAGCACCCTGGATGTAAGAGTCCAGTAGTAGAAGTGATAATAATCACTTCTACTACTGTAATAATAATGCATTGCCCAAAAGAGGTGCATAAGAAAGGGACTTCACTTCATAAATATTAGAACGTTGAGAAATATTAAGATATCTGTTGGATGCTTATCGGAAGACTTACTTTCTTTTTCTTTAGTTACTAAGCTCTACCTACCGCAGTAATCTCTTTCTATAATATGACATACGACAGGGATATAATTTAGCATACCATTCTCTAAAGTAAATCACTGAGTTTTATCGTTTCACTTAAGCACATTATTTATCCTTCCAATGAACTACAAAATGACTATCTTCAACATTATTCGAAATCTGATGGAAATAAATAGACAAGGTTGCGTTTAACTTACGAAAAATCAAAATCGTAAAGATGACAATGTACCATTTGTTTATGATTAATGGATTAATGTGAGGAAAATATGTGTGACGATAAAACCAGCAACGGTAACTATTTATAAAAGAACTTCACGATTTTAAACAAACTGATTGATGTTTTAAGTTTCCCCTTTCTTTTATATTAAATTAAATCCCTAGTTGGAAATTAGCAATCTTTACTTTCGTATTATCTATCTATTTATCATTGTGACTCGTAACACAATTAGGTAAGTCAACCACGTCGCTGCAGATGTCTACTGTCTCCGTTTCGGTTTAATCAGGAAAAGTATATTCAACTAAACCTTTCTTTAATTCTTTCTTAATGAAGAGTAAGCCAATATCTTCATTTCCCACCATCGCTATGGCATACTATTCCAACCAAGCAGTTTTAATCTTTCAATATTCATCAAATAGATATTGCTCTTCTATACAGCAAGTACTCTTTGATTGATGACTTCCACTTTAAAATATTTTTCAGTATTCGAATTTAAAGTTAGGGTTGAAAGAAACAGACCTACTTTTCTTTTTCGGTTCAGACGTAAGGGTGAAGCTCGTTTATTAGTTTACTTCAGATATCATACTGTGTGTGCCGTTTGTGAATGAGTGCTCGTTAACGCCACAAAGAAAGTTAGAAGCAAAACTGCACTGACGCCGCTACTTTATACGTTAACCTTAACAAATTGTCTAAAGCTTTGTTGACGGGTCATGAGTCGTGCTTGGGTAGCTGAGGTGGTAGAGCACTTACCCATGAAAAGCACAAGTACCGAGTTCGTGTCTCCGTCGGGCACACTGTTCTAATTTGCCAGGAAGTTTCATATCAGCGCACACGGCGCTGCGATTCTGGGCGCTTCAGTCTGGAACTGCGCGACCGCTACGGTCGCAGGTTCGAATCCTGCCTCGGGCATGGATGTGTGTAATGTCCTTAGGTTAGTTAGGTTTAAGTAGTTCTAAGTTCTAGGGCACTGATGACCTCAGATATTAAGTCCCATAGTGTTCAGAGCCATTTGAACCATACGGCGCTGCAGAGTGAAAATTTCATTCTGTATCCATTAAAAAAGCCGACTAGAGGAAAAACTGTGTAGGCCCTAATTTTTGCACAGTGTTAGGACAGAATGTGATGCACAACATACCAGTTGGTTGTGAACGTTAGGGTGGTGGTGGGTTTAATGGTCACTTTAAGCTTTTCTCGAATGAATCGAAAACTGTGGCTTCTATTGAAAATGTTTCCCGGTACTAAATTAAACGACATTAAATTTCTTACAAAAAGATCTTATTCATTTCTCTTGTAGGACTAATCATTTCTGTGCTGCACGGTGTGGAAAATTCACAGATTATTAAAAATATTGTTCTAATGGTATAAAATTAATGTTTACTTTTAAATGAAATAGTTTTAAAAATAAACAATAAGTGTTGGTACCACATCTAAATCAGGCAGAGCCATATTAAAGCCTAAACTGTTTTTCAGGATTGTAACAGAATGCAGTGGGGAGATGTGTGCCGGGGAAGCGCGACGGAAGGTAGGTCACTACAACAGTGTTTGGTTCAAATACGGGCAGGTGTAAGCCAGTGTCTGTATCTATCCGGGAGCAGTACTCTTACATCCAGGGTGCTGCAGTTCAGAAACTTCTGAGTGACCCCAAAGAAACCCATATCATGAGAAGTTCACTGGATATTTTTAAAACACAGTCAGATACGTTAATAGTTAAATTATACATGTCGTTAGCGAATCTGCGCAATGGTGATGGTAAGGACTTGAGTTACAAGATTGAGCCGTATGCGGTTCGCGTTGGTGCCGTTGGTAAGTTGGCATCGTGTTATAGGGATAGTGGCGTCTCGTTTCCTCCTTCTGTTTCCTGGCGCCACTACATTTGCTCGCGTTGTCTGTCCACAAGTAGCAGCAGCAGCGTTTATCGATATCTAGTACCCGTACTATCTTTGGAAGGAAGTGAAGTGTTTCCCGGGTCAGGTTGGGACGGAGCAGCAGAGAGGAGATGCCGGGACCGCTGGCGGCATGCAGGCACTGCCCGATCGAGGGGCTGCAGTTGCTAGAGTCACAACCTCGTTGTCCACCGGACACAGGACGTTGAGTTGAGTGAACATTAATCCAGTAGTGAAACCTCCACTGCTTTGTGATCACACAGTTTGTTCATGCGTTGCTGCTCGCAGGGTCTCCGTGAGAAGAACAGCAACAAGTGGAGTGTGTCGGGCTATCGAATCATTATCCATCTTGTAGTACTGCCTGTCATTAGTTTTTGAATTTTGTGTTATTATTGGTGAAGTGCTACCAGCAGTATTTTACTGTCTAGTGGCCACTAACGCCCCAGTTACGTGCCCTGGAGGTTAGCGTATTTTTACGCCAGTGTACTTTTCCTTGTCTTGCAGATGCTGTTTGGCATGACGTGTAGTTCGACAGCCTCCTTGATTGCGGTGTGGATTGTGGTTTCTTTTGTCTACCTTGGTTGTAATGGTTCCTTCTGCCTATCGATGTTTTAAACACTAGATCCTGAAGATGCAGTGTGTTCTGTCATTTCGTCCTCGCTTGAATTATTCCATTGTTGTACTGGTTATCACTAGTTAGGTGGATTTGGTAAGAGCATTGATAGGTGTTTAAACTGTCCCTAGTTCGAGTAGCCACCCTGTTAGGTGAGCATAACTCTTGGCAGCATGTCTTACTGCTTACGCAGCAATAGGGACTTTTCTCAGGTCGATCCTTGGAGCAATGCCTGTGATCACTCCCTCCTTTATTTGGTCTGATTGTGTCAATTGTTTAAAAATAATATTTTGTTTAAATTATTACTATTGCTTCTGGTCTTCAGCCGACAAATAATTTGAATTCTTCTTAATAAGGCCTTCAGCCACAGGTGTAACTTGTGTTACAGTCAGTTTTATAGTGATTGTTTACAAGATTATTTTGGTATTTTTAACGTGTAATTGTCTTACTAATTTGTAATTCAGGCCTTCAGACGTTAATTGTTCTGAAGTATTGCTCGTGGCCTACAGCTGACAAATAATTTTGAATTCCTTCTTAATAAGGCCTTCAGCTGTCAGTGTAGCTGTATTTTAACGTGTAATTGTCCTCCACATTTGTGATTCAGGCCTTCAGCCATTAATTGTTCTAAAGTATTGCTTGCACCCTTCAGCCGACCAATAATTTTTAATTTTCTCTTAATAAGGCCTTCAGCGGTCAGTGCAGCTTATGTTGAGGTCATTTTTTTAAATTATTGTTTTTAAAAAATTATTTCCTAAAATAAAATATATGTTTTTACTGTGCAACTAATGGTAACTGATCAGGCCCCGTCCACACCTCTTCCTGCTTTCCCTACGTCCCACGTTTCGAAGACCATGTCATCTAGTTGGATGGTTCTTTTAAGGAGAATCACTTACTTAACTGCTATCACCCATGAGCTGCAATATGGAACGTATAAAACAGCACGTTACAGCTACACAAGTAACGGATACAAAACAAATCTCCAGCAGGAAAGAGATGAAAACTACACTCCTGGAAATGGAAAAAAGAACACATTGACACCGGTGTGTCAGACCCACCATACTTGCTCCGGACACTGCGAGAGGGCTGTACAAGCAATGATCACACGCACGGCACAGCGGACACACCAGGAACCGCGGTGTTGGCCGTCGAATGGCGCTAGCTGCGCAGCTTTTGTGCACCGCCGCCGTCAGTGTCAGCCAGTTTGCCGTGGCATACGGAGCTCCATCGCAGTCTTTAACACTGGCAGCATGCCGCGACAGCGTGGACGTGAACCGTATGTGCAGTTGACGGACTTTGAGCGAGGGCGTATAGTGGGCATGCGGGAGGCCGGGTGGACGTACCGCCGAATTGCTCAACACGTGGGGCGTGAGGTCTCCACAGTATATCGATGTTGTCGCCAGTGGTCGGCGGAAGGTGCACGTGCCCGTCGACCTGGGACCGGACCACAGCGACGCACGGATGCACGCCAAGACCGTAGGATCCTACGCAGTGCCGTAGGGGACCGCACCGCCACTTCCCAGCAAATTAGGGACACTGTTGCTCCTGGGGTATCGGCGAGGTCCATTCGCAACCGTCTCCATGAAGCTGGGCTACGGTCCCGCACACCGTTAGGCCGTCTTCCGCTCACGCCCCAACATCGTGCAGCCCGCCTCCAGTGGTGTCGCGACAGGCGTGAATGGAGGGACAAATGGAGACGTGTCGTCTTCAGCGATGAGAGTCGCTTCTGCCTTGGTGCCAATGATGGTCGTATGCGCGTTTGGCGCCGTGCAGGTGAGCGCCACAATCAGGACTGCATACGACCGAGGCACACAGGGCCAACACCCGGCATCATGGTGTGGGGAGCGATCTCCTACACTGGCCGTACACCACTGGTGATCGTCGAGGGGACACTGAATAGTGCACGGTACATCCAAACCGTCATCGAACCCATCGTTCTACCATTCCTAGACCGGCAAGGGAACTTGCTGTTCCAACAGGACAATGCACGTCCGCATGTATCCCGTGCCACCCAACGTGCTCTAGAAGGTGTAAGTCAACTACCCTGGCCAGCAAGATCTCCAGATATGTCCCCCATTGAGCATGTTTGGGACTGGATGAAGCGTCGTCGCACGCGGTCTGCACGTCCAGCACGAACGCTGGTCCAACTGAGGCGCCAGGTGGAAATGGCATGGCAAGCCGTTCCACAGGACTACATCCAGCATCTCTACGATCGTCTCCATGGGAGAATAGCAGCCTGCATTGCTGCGAAAGGTGGATATACACTGTACTAGTGCCGACATTGTGCGTGCCCTGTTGCCTGTGTCTATGTGCCTGTGGTTCTGTCAGTGTGATCATGTGATGTATCTGACCCCAGGAATGTGTCAATAAAGTTTCCCCTTCCTGGGACAATGAATTCACGGTGTTCTTATTTCAATTTCCAGGAGTGTATAAGAGACATTTGAGTTTGGATCTGTAATAAAACTAAAACCAGTAGTGATCTGTGGTAAGTAATTTTTTAAACCATACACGTGGCTGGTTGCTCCTTATATTATCCCTTCCTTTCTGTGGTTATTAATTATTATTATTGTTATTAATGAAACACAAGAAGGGGATAATGTAAGAAATATAATTAAATATATATTGATTTGTAGGTGGCCAAAGATAAATATTAAAATATGTTTCAAATGCCGCTAGGCTCCATAAAAATTATTTCAAATGCTTTCGGCGAAATGTAATGCAGGCTAAGTTCACTGACCTAGAATAAATCGTATCTTTGAAAGTATGAATTTTTTTGATGAAATAAAATTAGAGAAGCTTTGCATTTTAGTTAACTGAATAAATTGAAATGATTCTTTCAGTTTCGGCTGTGGTGATATGTTACACTAAGACGAAATAAAATTAGTGAAACTATGAACTTTAATTAATTGAATGACTTGAAATGATTATTTCTGCTCCGACTGTGGTGATACGCCACACAAAACACAATAAATTTAAATATGCCGCGTAATGGCGGACAATTGTTGCCAGTCAAATGGTTCCAATGGCTCTGAGCACTATGGGACTTAACTTCTGAGGTCATCAGTCCCCTAGAACATAGCATTACTTAAACCTAACTAACCTAAGGACATCACACACATCCATGCCCGAGGGAGGACTCGAACCTGCGACCGTAGCGGTCACGCGGTTCCAGAGTGTAGCGCCTAGAACCGCTCGGCCACTCTGGCCGGCGTGGCCAGTTAAAGATCGCCGCTGCTCTCTTAGCAGAGAATGAAAAAATGCTAAATAACGTCTTGCAATTACTAATTCAGGAAGAATTGTTTGCATGGTTTCTTTAAGTAACACATTGCACTCACTTTTTGTAAATATATTTCCACTAAGCACAGAATACACACTTCAATTATTGGCTACGTATGAGAACAAAAGCTACCGCTTTACAATAGCAACCGTACCTTACATACAGCAGAAGAAATGATCTGACTCGAAGTGATCTTAAATATCTTTTTTTCCCTTATATATAATGACAAAGATAATAATGGTAGTTTCAAGAACGTTATGCACTACGATCTCATATAATATAAATAATGTCTTTTTATTGCATTGCAGTCGATATAGTCTTTCTTTGAATCTAATTTCATACATGATCATAATTAATTTGTCGTTATGTCCATATAATTTTATTCTCAGTCCTCTTATTATTTACTTCCAATATATCGGCTTGAATATTTCAAATGGGACAATATATCCTTTAATTATAAATCTTGTAGATGTGTATTCCATTGCGGTGTCAAAGAATGCTTAAAACCTGTTGTTTCGCTTATAGATCTCGTTGCTGGTCACTTATGGATGAAAGTTTTGTAAAAGAAGGTCAGTATTTTCAGGGCATTTGCAGCAGAGTCATATTAGTTACGAACTCAGATTAAGGGCTAGCAATTGATTAGCTAACTTTCAGGGCAAATCACGCTATACAATCAGGTTGAGTATCAAATCCGTCTTTCCTGGACTTCGTATTACCAAATGCTGATCTGTTCTGAAAAAAAAAAATGATATTGCCTGCTACCAACATATGAAGTACACGCTTTTAAGCTTTGATGATCTGTATGTATTATATGTTCATGGTACTAGTGTGGCATGTACGTGCTTACTTTTCAATATAGTCTGTATGAAGTCTGTTACAGTTTTACGTGTAAAGCAGTAACTTCGTACAGCACATTCGTGTCATAGAACAGTTATAATGGATAATTTGCATAGGACATAGAATAGTGATTACTGGTTAGTAACACATAATTCGTCGTATACGGCAATCTGATGATTACAGTCGCAATGTTAAGCTTTCCCATGAGACTTCCATTAATCTCTTTTTCAAACGGTACTTCCTAGGGAATGAATGACGACACTCGTATTTAGAATACATTTACTTTCCATGATCAGTCGGCCTGTGGGAAATTTTTTTTTATTATCTTCTGTTGTGCGAAGGAAAAATTAAATTGACTACTGATATCACTATCCACGATTACCTGTGTATCATAAGAATAGCGGCAAGTATTTCATATGATGTAGCAACGGCTTTCCAGTGAGATTATCGAAGTTAAGCGCCGTCGGGCGTAGCCAGCGCTTGGATGGGTGACCATCCGAACCAGCCATGCGCTGTTGCCATTTCTCGGGGTGCACTCAGCCTCATGATGCCAATTGAGGAGCTAATCGACCGAACAGTGGCGGTTCCAGTCAAAGAAAACCATCATAACGACCGGGAGAGCGGTGTGCTGATCACGCGCCCCTCCTATTTGCAAACTCAGCTGAGTAAGACATGGCGATCAGATGGTCCCGATGGGCCACTTGTGCGCTAAAAACGGAGTGTGTTTTTGTTATTTCATACGACAATGCTAATTGCAACGAATGTCAAACACAGCAACAAAAAGTAATGTTTTCAGTACAAAAAGGTTTATTACTTAGATATTATGATAAATATCGGTGTATCTTGCTCGACTTGTTAGCTACTTAACCCAGGTAGTTAAATGCAGCAGTGCCGATAGTTGTGTGTTGCTGTCATTTTAGGCAAAATAGGACTTCACAAAGATAAACATCAACTGCACCGTCAGAGAAGATGCATCTGTCTAACCAGCCACTATCGGATATTAGGATGACATGCTGCGGAATACCTCGACACGCCAGCAAGTTGTACAGTAATGTGGAGAGGTGAAATGGTGCCGTACAAAAGGTACTACCCTGTCACACGTCATTCAAATGCATGAAAACTTGCTGCGTGATAATCGATATGACACGACCAACCGACTGGCAACCGATCAAAGGGTAATGAAAGCGGCGTAGCGAAAGCGTGCTTTCAGAGAGATCAGAACTGAGTTACGGGACACTTCTGTAATTGATATCGAAGGCAGCTCTTGAAGGGCCATAAAATCTGAAACACTGCAGACGAAAAGAACAATTTGTAACGCTTCTGACACATGGAATGAAGATGAATCTACCAGCTTCGTAGAACAAAAAGAATAATAGGAAAGTTCGCAATGTGGAAAACGGCCTCTGATTATTTTAAAACCTGTTAAACGTTTACAAAGAGAGTGTACTTGTTAAGAAACGTTCTACTGAAATAGCTTAAACAACATTCAAAAATGCTCATCATGTAAGTAGTGTTGATTATTACATGTCTGTATAACCCCATCAAATAATAGTGAGATTTTTGAAGCTGCTGTTTGTCAGGATGCCTTCTCCTTTTGTTTCATTAATATCGATTGCTTTAAAATGTTCATTATAACGTGCTATTCCTATCTGTACAAAACTGGAAGTGAAGTGATGGTTTTGACAATACACTACATTCTTTGTACAAATCAGCACGAACTGTTATCTGAATGATTTACATTCATGAAATCACACATCAACTGTATTTCTCACGTGTGTAAGACATTCAAAGTGTTTACATTGCAGAGAATATGTTACACAGAAAATAGATCAAGGATCTTACAGCCACGTAGAGCACAATGTGTATTAAACACAAAAAGGATTCTGTGTATTCAAGACGTTTTCCAGGAAAATAATTAATACAAAGAACAGGCCCTATATTTACCCACTCTTTATTCTTGTTTAGTATTGCAAAACCACCTCTCTTTTTTTCAACTGGATTCCATGTTTATTGTACTTTCTTGCCTTACATAAGAGTTCTCTCTGATTCATCAATTAACTCTTTCCCGGTTTTGATCGTTAAGGTTGTACTTGTTGGCACAGAACAGTAATTTGCGTTTGTAAACTAACTAAATACTTTGGGTTCAATGAGATCCGTCATAATGGTGATCTCTGAGCCTGAGGCGCGACAGGTGAATAGCCATAATTTGCCAAGTAGTCATCATTTGACGACTCTCCACCCAACCCTCCCACCTTTCCCTCCTCATGTGCAGTAAGTCTTGAAGAATCTAGGCAGGCCAGTAGCAGGGTATCGACGATCGCGACATGAATCGAAGGAAGGGAGGATGGGAGGGATAACTGCCTCACAGTAATCTCTCACTCTGGAGCTTGGACTCACCGTGACAACGATGGTTTCTCTGCCTTGTATACCAAGACGGACATACGACTAATGATTAACAGTCGCAATATCTGTTCTTGGCTAACGAATATACAATTTACTTAACAGCCACGAATCCCCACCAAGAGTTGTTAGAATATTTCCAGTAGGCTAAAACCTCCTAAATAGCATATAGCCCGTATTTGAAGGGAAAAATGTTTGGGAATTCATACTGATTTTCACATACAGTCTGCGGAGAATGATCTGTTTGCAACAGTTTTAATTAGATCTTCTCAGGATAAACTGAAACGAAAATGGATATTTCCCTCACATGCACAAGTCATATATGGATGTACTTGATCCTCGGTGCTTACCTCAACTAAGGATTCATTAAGAGCAGTCACATGTGCTCACTTTGATACAAGCATAAATTATGATTCTCCATGGGAATATTTAGCGTGGCATAAACAAATCCTACAAATCACATACCGTGATTTGAAACGCAGGTGTTTCTAAGCGGAGAGCGGCCACTGAGTTTCTTTTGCCAGAAAACTAGAGCATCGCAAATACTCATGGGCATTGGCGAAGTGTCTATGGAGACCTGGCGCTGAAGAAAGCCGCGGTGAGTTAGTGGGCAAGGCGTCTATCATCATCGCAACAAGATCGCACAAACTTGTCCCATCACCCACGTGCTGGTCGGCTGCACAAAGCTGTGATTCCTGGAATGCTGGAACGTGCGGACACCTTCACTCGAGGTGGCCGGCGGATCACAGTCAAACACCTCGCTGCTGAACTGGACGTCTCCGTTGGTAGTGCTGACAAACTCGTTCACCCGTTCACCAGCTGGGGTACTCATAGGTGTACACACGCTGGGTTCCTTGCCGCCTAACAGAATTTTAAGGAGGAACAAAGGGCCATTCGTGTGGAATGGCTTGCGCGTTACTAGGCTGATCGCGACAATTATTTGTCGAACATCGTCACGGGTAATGAAACATGGATTCAGCACTTCGAAGCGGAAAGAAAACAGCATATCCATGAGGTACCGCCCCACCACCTCTCCTCTGAAGGAAAAGTTCAGAGCCACTCCCTCATCCGGTAAAGTGTGGCAACAGTCTTCTGTGACTCTGAGGAGGTTATCCTCTTTTAAGTCCTCCATCATGGCGTAACAATCAACTCTGAAGTATATTATGAAATCTGAAGAAACGACTGCAGCGAGTTCGTTGCCACAAAATCCCAAACGAACTTCTTCATCTTCTCGATAACAACGCAAGGCCCGACATGAGTTCCCAAAACTTCGTTGGACTTTTCTCCCTACGACCCGGATCTAATACTTTCCGACATGCATCTGTCTGACCCGATGAAGGATGCACTGCACTAGAAGCAGTACGTGGATGATGCGGAGGTTATTGATGTAGCAAGACGCTGGCTCCAACGTCGAGGAGTGGAGTGTACCAAGCAGGCATACAGGCCCTCCAGGTACGGTCACGCGTTGAACTGAGAGTATGAGAAGTGTGGGGAATAAATTGGTGTATATCAGTCCTGAATGAAAACAACCGGTTGCCGGAAATAAAATATGTAGCATTAACTATTGAACGGCCCTTGTATCTGTGCGCCGGTTGCCGCTTCGCGCAGTGGGCTGCCGACTGTTGGGCAGCAAGAATGGTTGCCAGTAGAGGCCGTGGCTGCGTATCGTCGTGGTGATTTTTCGAGTTCTTGTGACCTATACGATTTACGTGCTACTTGGCTATGTTGTGTTACACTATATAATACTGCGAAGTTTACATTCTACTTCTGTGGAAATCGTTCTAACCTAGAGTGTGATGTCTGCCTATTGTGTACGAGGAATCTTGATAGTGGAGAGCGAGTGAATAAGTCGCAATTCGTTTTCAAACCTAGGACGAAACTTATCTAAGGCAAATTTGTCCATGAATAACTACGGCTATAAACCTTAGGTTGTCGGCCGTTCAGTACTACCGGCATGATCGAAGTCATGTGTGGCGACCCTTTTAAACAACAACAGACAAAAGACTGGAAACTATGCACTGTCATGACTTTTATCTATGAAACAGTTATTTTAATATACAATATGCGATGTGATGTCCTGAATGGAAGCATACCGAACGGAATGTTGTTTTCTATTACGTCGAAGCTGATGTGGATGCTTTTACTTGAAGGGTAAAATTTGACCGCGTGAGAGCTTCACTCAAAGCTTAAATTCAGTTGAATGAGTCGAAAATTACTCTGAATGACAAAGGACAAGTCGTGCTATAACTGTTCTCCACATATGTCGAATTCTCTACCTTCGGGGACGGGTGGATAGCTATAAATTTCTATTCCTGAATAAGCTTTAGTATTATTGCATAGATTAATTAACACTCTCAATCACTCTTGCCCACAGTATGTGAAGAACTGTTGACAAATATTTTGTTACCATTGCCTTACCTATAGTTGAATTACTTTCGTGCTGCTAAGACTGTTCTCTCGTGATGTGAGTCACACGAGCAAGATGTACTAGGCCTATTCGGAAAGTACGGTCAGATCGGTCGCAAAATGGAAACCAGGGTAAAAATCAAAAATGTTTTATTGGCAACAGTTAGCTTCACCTTCCAGCTACTTCTCTACATAGTCGCCGCTTGGATGTAGACATTTGTCGTAGCGTTGTACCAACTTTCTAATAAAATCGTCACAGAAGCAAGCCGCCTCTGCTTCCTGCCAATTCTCTTTGCTGGTCTACAGGTCGTTGTCTGTGCCAGAACGTTGTCTTCATAGCTAGCGGTTCATGTGAGCAGAGATGAAACTCAGGGAGAGTCAATTACGGGCTGGGTTGCGGGTGATCAAACCCTTCCCTATGAAAACGCTGCAGGAGCATCTTCGTTGCCCCTTTAGAGCGCGGCAGAGAGTTGTCATGCAGAAGGAAACGTATAAAATTTATGATATGTGGGCTGCATGACGTCAGGCGACATCTCACACCAGGCCCTCTTATTTGGCGGGAGACACTACTCTTCCAAGGATCTTTATGTGCTCACTGTGGCCTCATAACTGAAAAGAACTAAGTGACCCGTCGGCGGGCATACTAGAGTCGCTGCCCAGTACATATGTGCAAACCTTCATCGGATTTTCATTTTGGTTTCTATTTCGCACCCCATCGCACCTTACTTTCCGAATAGTCCCCGCAAAAAGAGCTAACGTCGCTGTACCTCAATATATCATAGTTGGATCAAAGTTTGCTTCTATGTGTGATATATGATTAAAGTATATGCATATTTTTACATAACACACAGTGTCACATGTGCTTGAGCTAGTGTTTTGACCAATGTTCAGTTTGCCAAGGACTCTCTTTTTGTGTACAGTTTCTCGGTAAGTGACCGTGATTATGGATTATATTGGCTCTTGACACAGCCGAAGCTAGGTTCAATAAATAAGAGTGACTATTAGATTTCTCACTTAATCTTTGTTTATTAATTTGAATATTATTGCAGAATTAAATGCAGAAGTAACATATTCTTTCCCTCGTTGATACTGTGAGAGTGTTGCGTTTCAGCAAATAATTAGGATTGGATGTACCTATGGTTGATTTACGTTATTTTGAGAAGGTGATGGTGATAACAATATATGGTAACGTACTACACAACTAGACTCAAATACCAATTTCTGTAAACAAAACGAGAGGTCAGTAAATGTATTATTTACAGCTTCCATAGCGTGCACTTTTAAGAAGAAAGAGATGAATTTGTTCTTGGTTAATGCTCTTCTCTTTTTCAGAGAAGATTCGCCTGAACGTTAGTATCATTTTCGAATCCATAGGATGTCGGAAGGTGGAAACCAACATGGCTCTCTCCATTTGATTCGTGTTACAGATCATTTGTGCATTATTAGCAAAGACATGAACGAAAATGTTAAGTCGATGTTAATGTCCATTACGAGAAATGCAAATTTATTTTGTAAGAGGTAGCCATAAGCTACATGCAAATTCATATAACAGAGATATTCAGATATGTTAGAAAATCTTATTTGTTTTAAATGAAATCTGTGGACTTAACATCAGAAAACCCAGACGTAGATATTGCAGTCATTTATTGTTCCCATAGCCTATCGACTAGGACAATTCGAAACAATTATAGTGGCAAGGAAATGCCTAACGGAATGACAGTCTTGTTGCGAATTTCTCAATGATACATAATTGCGCAATTACTACGTGGTGTTGTGTTAAACAGTAATAGTACTATGGAATGAGTCCTTGTGGTGTAACATTGTGCAGACGATCGTCGTCTCGTCAGCATGTACATTTAAATCCCGAGCGTCTGACTGTGCAACGATAGCTGCCTATTGGAATTGTAAATTGATATTAGTGTATGCGTTCTTTTGTTTAGATGCAAACTACATACATATCATAGTGGAAATGAAATGTGCCCAATTGGGAGGCACATATCGTAGCCCAGAGCAATTCAATAGGCATCCGGGCGACAACAGATACTTGAGTAGAGAGTAAGAAGGAGCTCCATAATCTCTTGTGCAAAGCATCCCCGTCTGAAGTTTTCCAGTGTTATATGTGGCATGGTGGGTCAGAAGGAGGGAAGATGCACTGTTTTAGTTACTCACATTTCGAGAGCCGAAGCCGATCGAGTGATTCAGTGTAGCTCTTCGCTACAGGTGTTGCTTTTGAATTAGTAATGGGGCCCTTTAAATTTCGTTCACAGAAAGATAAAATTTATGGACTTGATCGAATGTCGTTGAGAGGACTGGTAATCCAGACCACAGAGAAACATTTGTTGTAGGTACTTCCACGACGCTGGATAATATGTGGGTTTGTAAATTATTCTAGTCTGGAGCACACAGGTTAATCTCATACTAATCTTCCGCTCAGCTGTGTCGTTTATTTCATTTGCAATCGATTTCTAAGCCTTTTGTGACTTCA
The DNA here is from genome assembly GCF_023864345.2 of Schistocerca serialis cubense. Lineage (NCBI taxonomy): Eukaryota > Metazoa > Arthropoda > Insecta > Orthoptera > Acrididae > Schistocerca > Schistocerca serialis. The sequence goes on from NC_064641.1 coordinate 425,440,962, forward strand.
TATCCTGGCACTTGGCACAGTTATCTCTGTGGAATACACTTACGGGTATATATTGTTGTTGTGCCACAGTATCGTCTAATACTAGTTCTAGTAATGGTAACGCAGGTGACAGCTGGCAGTATTCACGTACATCCTTAGATCGCTTTTACATGAAAACTGGACTTGCCATCGTATTACAGTTAAAAAATGAACATAACATAGTTTATACATATGGGCATTTAGAGACAGCGGTGTAGTATGGAGTTATTATAGTAGGAAACATCTCAACATTTGCGTCAATTAATTTAGGCAAGTGATGAAAAACCAAAACTGAACATGGCCAGACGGAAACTGGAGCCTCAATCCCTCCCAGTACATCCCCGGTGTTTTCTGAACACCGCTTCCTCATTTAGTTTATTCCTAGTGCAAAATACTGTTCTGGAAACAATGAAATAGAAAGATAGCGCTACACTATTTACCCATTTGTCACAGTTAGTCCCTCCCAGCATATCCCCGGTGATTTCTGAACACCGCTTCCTTATTTAGTTTATTCCTGGTGCAAAATACTGTTCTGAAAACAATGAAATAAAAAGATAACGCTACACTATTTACCCATTTCTCACAGTTAGTCCCTCATCACACTAGACGCACGATACACTTATCACTTCATAGTATGATGCTACGCGCACTGTCAGGTAACGTCATGTACATATCGTTGTGTTTGGTTTCCATTTTGAATACTGCAACTTTGGCGGTCTGAAAAATTGATTGACACGTTGAATTCAGGTTTAGATGTTAGAACTATACACTACAAATCTATGGGAGTAAGGTTTCCCTAAAATGATGGAAGAGAAAAACAAATGTGACAACATGGTAGAAAAGTGCTATATAGAATGATAGATTTATTATTATCAATACTATTATTATAAAAATTATTATTATTATAATTTAGTTGTGTTACATTTTTCTGTCAAAACCCCACTATGTGTTATCGCTCAACAGATACTTTTCAAATACTTTTACAAATCAGTTCATTTTAGTAATATCGTCGATCACCAATACCTTTGTTATATAGCTTCATTCCTCGGCAGAAAATGCTGTTTTTGTCCATGTGTTGTTGGTGAATGGAAGTTCAGCCTACGTCTTGTCTGATGGTCACGTACAGAATTTTTTTACAGTAAGAATCAAAGTTATTTTTGGTATCCATACTTGATTGGTGCATATATTAGCATGGTTGATATCCCCAGAGTCTTCTGCAGATCTTTACAACAAACTTGATTACGGTTTTTGGTTAAAATTGAGCCTTCATATGAGTATTATGTATGTAAAAGCACTGGCTGTTGACACTCATCATAGGACGCTAAAGACCTGCCCAAGACGTTCTGTTTGCAGATATCTCAGTGCGTTCACACTGCATTAAGTGATGATCAGTACAAATTTCCTCACAGTAATCATCTTCCTTTGCATGAGACCAATCGGAAACTTTACTTAGAGTTTCCTTTCCATTCTCCGCGAGGAGTTCTCTTGTGTTCTCAGTGCTTAAGTTATTGCTGTCACCAGAAAAGAGAATTCTTTTCTCTTTCTTCTGCACTACTGAGAAAGTTTTGCTTTGGGCTTCTGGTTACCTTTCGTAGACATGAAGATAGGGCTTTGTTTTCATATCTGATTTTGCTGCATGGTTAGATAGAAACAGGATAAGCGCCCAATATCTTTTACAATTACACCGCCCTTATCCCTGTTCACATTTGTGGCCACATAGTCTTTGAGCAACGCTGCTGTTGCAGTACTTTCGTTACACTATTAACCAACAGGGGCCGGCCGGAGTGGGCGTGCGGTTCTGGGCGCTACAGTCTGGAGCCAAGCGACCGCTACGGTCGCAGGTTCGAATCCTGCCTCGGGCATGGATGTGTGTGACGTCCTTAGGTTAGTTAGGTTTAATTAGTTCTAAGTTCTAGGCGACTGATGACCTCAGCAGTTAAGTCGCATAGTGCTCAGAGCCAGCCAACCAACACGGACATACCATACCGTCAAGGATATTTATGAACATGCAGTTTCTTTTTTGACATGTATGCCCATGCCATAGTTTGTTCAATTTCGCATTTGAGAATTCATATTAAACTCCATTCAGCTTCCAGAATGAGATTTTCACTCTGCAGCGGAGTGTGCGCCGATATGCTGTGGCTAAACCACGTCTCCGCAGTATCCTCTCTTATATTAGCGTTAGTCTTGCGATTTACCCTGGTGAGCTCTGCTGGAGTTTTGAAGGTAAGAGATGAGGTACTGGTGGAAGTAATGCTGTGAGGACGAATAGTGAGACGTGCTTGGGTAGCTCAGTCAGTAGCGCCCTTGCTCACTATAGGTAAAGGTCTCACATCGGAATCTTGGTCTGGCACATAGTTTCAATCCGCCATGATTTTTCTTTCAATTCGTTGGAAAAGTATCCACACTACCACTGGGTGTTCAATACACACAAAAATGATTAATTTCTGGTTGCTGTAGAGTCCTGAAAATTCATTATCTGATATTTCAGAGTGTTTGTCCCCAATAACTGTTCTAAGATCACGTCTCAGCTTTGCTTCTTTTTTAATATAAAAATATAAATGCGCAGTCCTCCGCTTTCAAAGAACTCCTACAGTAAGAGTCTGTCCTCTCATATAACAATAATACGACATCCACAGCAACACTCAGTGACACGAAATACTCTGCAGTTCAAAGACTGCATATCAACTTCAAATTGCTGTAACTTTTATTAACTGTTTCACGGCGCAGCGTTAAGTCAGTGGAGCGCCCCATATTACTTGCCCCCGCCGCTCCTTCTCTTTGACTTACAATATCTGTGCGACTTCGTGTGTTAGAATCTGTCTTGCTTAGTGCTGACTGTACAATCCGATAGTCTATTCGAGTCCGGCAAAATGGTGCTGCTGCAGCCAGAATTTGTATAAGATACAACATATATAACTGTCCCATTTTCGGCATTTCCTAAGACGACTTACATTAAGTGAAACGTGTCCGTAGAGACCCGGCCATCGATACCTGCGTCTGCTCCTCTCTAGAGCATGATACCCCGAGGACCAGATATTAGAAAGTCTTGAGTGTACACTAAAGAGCCGAAATAACTGGTACATTTGTCTAATATCATGCAGTGCCCCCGCGAGCACGCAGAAGTGCCGCAACACGACGTGGTATGGACTCGACTAATGTCTGAAGTAGTGCTCGAGGGAATAGACACCATCAATCCTGCATGGCTGTTCGTAAATCCTTAAGAGTTTGAGGGGCAGGAGATCTCTTCTGAACAGCAAGGCATCACAGGTATACTCAATAATATTCATGTCTGTGGAGTTTGGTGACCAGCGGAAGTGTTAAAATTCAGACAATTGGAGCAACTCTGCAGCAATTCTGGACATGTAGGGTGTCGCATTGCCCTGCTCGAATTTCCAAAGTCCGTTTGAATGCACAGTGGACCTGAATGGATGTAGGTGACGATACAGGATGCTTACGTACGTGACACCGTTCAGTGTCGTATGAAGACGTACCAGGGGCCCCATATCATTCCAGCTGCACACCTTCCACACCATTACAAAGCCTCCACCAGCTTGAAAAGTTGCCTGCTGACATCAGGGTCCATGGATTCATGAGATTGTCTCCAGAGACGTACACGTTCATCCAATCGATACAATGCGAAACGATACTCGTTTAACCGGCAACATGTTTCCAGTGAACAACAGTCCAACGTCGGTGCTGAAGGACCCAGGCGAGGCGTTAAGCTTCGTGTCGTGCAGTCATCAAGGGTACACGAGTGGCACTTCGGCTGCGAAAACTTATATCTACGATGTTTCTTTGAATGGTTCGCACGTTGCCACTTATTGATGCCCCAGAGTGAGAACTGCAGCAATTTGTGGGAGCGTTGCGCTTCTGTCACGTCAAACGATTCTCTTCGGCCATTGTTGGCCCTGTTCTTGCAGGATCTTTCCCGGCCGCAGCGATGTCAGAGATTTGATGTTTTAAGGGATTCCTCCTATTCACTGTACACGTTCACCATAAATGTCACTGAATGAAGCGATGTCTGGGATTTCACGGAGGCATATGGTGTCAATCTGTTTGCATCCACTTTCGTATGGTACTGTGAGGTCACACTCATGAAGCTTCAGTGCTTTCTCGCCAGTCGACCCAACTGATCCTTGAAGATAACCAGCCAAAATGGGGAATGCTTGTCCGACAAAATGGTTAATTATTTGCCCAATAAATACGGCCAGAACCTGGTGATGGACTAAACAACTAAAAGGCACTTTTTCTCGATTAGAGTGAAGTTCATCTCAGGCTTGGAGAAAACTCTGGGAGCATAAGCTATCACCATTTCAGAACCTTCTCATTCTGACCTAGAACTGCATCTGTCTTACATCCACTAGCGTTAGTGTGAAATTACTTCTCGTCACTCTTGGAAAGAGATTTGTTGCACAAATTTAGTGCCTCACTGAGCAAGATATTGCAAGGCATGGGACCTGGTGCAAAAGTTCTTGTATGTATAGCTCATAGTACTAGCAAATTCTGAGAGAAATTCTCCTATTATGAATGTGCCAATGAGTAGAGACAGGCCATTGCCATAAGTACGTGCAACAACCCTTCCTAGTTCTTGGGCGATGAAGAGAAGCTTTATCAGATCCAGACGAAAGCCTGCGCCCTGAACACACGTCAGCATAGTAATCAGGTGGCTTAAATGTTCTTCAAAAGTCTTTTAAAAAGCGACAGTGTCTTTCAGAGAGCAAAGACATATAATCAGTTACTGGCATCGTGAAAGCACGTTTTCTGTCTTACACTCAAAGGTGCCTAGCACTACATACACTATATGATCAAAATTATTGGGATACATATAATTGGACATTAACATTGGGTGTGTCCTACCTCACATTTATGACGCCAGAGGCCTGTATGCATGTTCATTGTTGAGAAATCAATATGGCATCAGTGAGTGTCAATGGGAGGATTTCTTCATTCGTGATTTTGTTCAGTCGTCAGTGTTGGAAACAGTAACGTTATGTGCTGTCATTCTTCTTCAAAGGACCGCAAGAGAGGAAGACAGATTCTCTGAATGTTCAGTGATGTCAACTTGCAACAAGTAGACACACAGATTTCTTTTGTATCTTATTTTAGTGGTACATTAATATTTTTCTTATGAGTAACAGAAACTTTCGTCAGTGTCAACTTAAAATAGATGTAGTGTCAGACGAAAAATATGAATATAATCAAATAATAACTAAATGAAACTAGAAAATATAACAGAACAAGGCAGCTGTTAAAATTTATATTCTCGCCTACAACGAAACGAAGTAAGGCATTGATTCACTCATTCATAGTAAGTCAGTAGTACTGTATTGTACGCGACTACCATCTGTGACTTGCTTACGTATTTGTAGCAACACGATCAGTAATTCTTTCTTCAAATGGCTCTTCTACACTAACGTGGCTAGGATAAGAAATCAGTATATCATAATAGATTCCTTAAATACAGAAAATTTATCGCTTTCAGTGTCAGTAGAATGCATTTATGATAATCGTTTCCCCATAGTAGATATTTTGCGGTTTACAAAATTTGCAATTACATTAAATTGATTAACAGCCACAAGACTGAGGATGTTCACATTTATGTGGGCTTAGTTTATATTAGTGACGTCAAATTGGTTTCAAAGAAATATTTTCGTCAGTAACATTGAGCTGTATGCTATTCCCATTTGTGACTTGTTTACGTACTTGTATCAACATGATAAGTAATACCTTCGAGAAATTGCTTTTCTACCCTAACATGGTTAGGATCCTTTAATGCAGGTGTCTGAGTGCGAACTGACAGTGGAAATATAGATGACTATTTCGCTACAGCAAATGACGTATTGTCAGCTGATGCAAAAGGAGCTGTTGCTGAATCTATTGTTACAACACTCTATCCTATTTGAAAATGTTACCAGATATTATGGCTAATGATGTTACTACTATGAATCAAAACCAAGAGAGTAGGGTTAATGATTTTAATATTATGAAACTACAGCACAGCTTGACAATTCAGGTCGAACATATTAGTGAACAGGTCAAAAATTAAACTGGCCAATTAAATAGCGACGTTACCAGTCATAACCGAAATGTTAGGGACTGACATGTAAATCATAACAACAGAAGTTTCAGGAATGATAAAAGGTATTAAGGGTATCCATCTATCACCAAAAGAGTTGACTGAGAACTTTGGCACTCTGCAATTAGAATAAAACACTTTCAAATTATCATTTCCGCAGGTTTTAACACAGGTAAAGGATCTGTCTACCAAACATGAAAGGAAGGTATAGTCTACACAGTAAGACCTTGGGCGAAATAGAAACAGTTTCACGTGACTTACCAGTACTATTTCAGTGAGAGCATTCGGTATTTACATGATACGGAGGGGTGCCGGAAATCCTTTCTGGACACTTCAACCTGGCCACCGGTCTAAAGTCACTGTGAAGAGTGCGCCGTTGGTGAGAAATCGTGTATTATAAACGTAGCCTACAATGTAATGAAATGAAGTGTCAAAAACCGACAGGCGGCATATTACACTCAAACACATGCAATCTTAGTGCCGCTGCCAGTTACAAAATTTTAAAGGACTACTAAACTAAGGTCAATCTGTTGAATTACATCCATTTTCATTCAGATTTAAAGCAAAATGCTTTCTTTAACCATCTCTACATTCCATAATGCAATCTATTTTCACATTTGACTTTAAAATTTTTCCACCACACGGAGGACACACTTGATCCACTCTTCTACAGTCACTGCTCTTACTGTTTCTTCTAAGTTCTTTCTCTGCATTCTTAGACCTATCTTCTACTGTGTCTTCGTTGTGCCCTACTCCATGTTTTTTTTAACGACGTCTAGTACTTCTCTCGTGAACATAGTGACTTAAAATGCGATATTTTTAGATTTTATCCGTTCTGATAAAAAATGGAAATGAGCGTATGGCATGGTTGGCCGGGAGGCTCCGTCTGGTGAATTTCGACAGCCAAGTGCTAGTCTTATTTCAGTCGACGCCACATTGGGCGAGTTCCGCACCGGTGATGAGTGTAACGAAGACAACACTGCACCCAGTCCACGAGTGGAGAAAATCTGCAGCCTGGCCGGGAATCGAACCCGGACCCGGTGTGTGGGAGGAAAGCACGTTGCTACCTTGATAAGCAGGCGAATGAGCCGTTTTGATACATTGTGCTCACTGAAATTCGCATTATGAACTTCGTCTTTTGTACAAGATTGGCGTGACACGTTATCAGAAATAATAACTGAAGCTGTGAAAGAACTTCCTGAAACACTTCTCGAACATCTTGGCGCACATTCCTCATGATAATCTCCACTCTTTTTAGGTTCAGAAGTCCACAAGCAGCCTTCTACGATACCTTCTTTGCACCGAGTTTCTATAATGATGAAGCGTGTTCGTCTACTCGGTGGGCCCTTGCTTCCGGTGGAAAATCCATCCGGACCTCTGAACAATTTCATCGTTGGCAGATGACACCATCTCCATAAAACCGTGTTATTCCTGCAGATGAGCATCCTATCACATCTACGCCGAACACGTACTAAAAATTGACTTATTTTAACAACTTATAAAATATAGTTTTCTGAAAATTGCCTGGATCTTCATTCACAATACAAAACACGTTGCCAATTGCTGGCAGTTCATTAGAAAAAATTAATTTATGTACTTACCTTCTTATTACATTTCTGTGAAAGTCATCAAAACTATCTGAAAGCTTCTGCTGTGATTTTCCTTTCTTGAGAGACTCAAAAGAGTGTGTGAGTGCGACTTTGTAGTTATTACACAATGCACTCAGGAACAAACAAACCAGTTGATGTAGTTGTTTTCAAACAGTATTGGTCATTGACTACTCTGGAGACAACAACTTATTTTTTTATACATGTTAGGAACCATGTGTTTCACTAGAGATCTTAATGGTTTGTCCCTTGGCCGTTTCTGTGATGGACTAAGAACTGATCTGTCAACCTCTTATGTGTGGAGGATGACATTGAGCCGTGGTAAAATTTGCTGTTTTGAAGAGCGAGCCACAGCGCGTAGTGTCAAGCAGTCGCCCCGCTGTTTGTGGCGGTGGCGCCGCTGTGGCAATCGCAGCTTTGGTGTCTCCCTCTGGTGGGCAAGTGGAAAGGTAGCCGGCTCACGTGCATTTAAGGGGCGCTATGAGCTCGCTAGGCGGCGAGTCTGGTCGGTTAGCCGGGTCAGTGTGGGGCAGTCAGTGTCTATCTGTCGTTAGGAGTGCTAGTATGGGTTAGGATGCCAGTCTGCTGGAGTTTGTTGAGCAATGGTCATTGGCGGTTGGATCGATAGGTTGGTCGGTAGCGCACTGAGACACAAGATGACTTGTCCGTGTTGAGCGTCGGCGCACGTGAGGTCACCACGACAGTCCAGTCGGCCGCGTCGTATATCGAGGGGTAGTGGCTTCGCGGCCGACACCAGAGCAACAGGAGTCAACCCACGACGTCGGCTGGCCGGTGCGACCTGCGGCGCCATGAGACGGGAGATCGGCACGCCTTCCTGCGTCCATTACATATATACGATACATTGCTGATTCATTGAACATTTATTGTCTCCATATTGTAGTCCACTTCTAGGAGTAGCTAGCTGTGTAGGAAAGTAATCCTAGTGTTAGATGCCACAGCAATCATTCAACTTACTATACCTGCGTGAGTATATCCAGAAAACCTCGAAGAGCAATTGTAAAAATTTCATGGAATCTGTCTAGTATCAAACCAGAGCTTCATTCAGGTAGATACAGCCTATACATTTGTCGGATGATTTTATCAATATTGCATGTTACTTTTTGTCTAAAAGGGCGTCCAGGAGTCTTCATCACAGCATTTGGCACTGTGCTAGGAGTGGATTTATGAGAGTAAATTAGGCTTTATATTAATGACATTATCATATTCACCCCCTCACGAGGCAACAACATTTAAAATTATTGTGCCAAACACGGCAGAAGTTAATATCCCCATGTGTTACGGCGCGTCTTGTTAGGGATCAAAGTAAAATCTTATTGCGTATCTTTTGTTCAGAACGGATAATCCCAGTTCCTCATATCATATGTGCATCGGAAAACTTACTAGTTCTTCAAACAAAGAGACCGTTAAAAGCTTTCATGAGATTATGCTTGTTGTTTAGGCATTAAACAGTCTGACGTCTTAGCTAAGTGGTCAATGTGGCAGAATGTCACCCGAGGAGCCCAGGTTCATGCTGGCTGGGTTGGAGATTTTCTCCACTTGGTGACTGGGCGTTTTAATCCCCATCAGCGCGCAATCGCCAACCTGACATCGTACTGAAAGCTCTGCACCAGGCAGCTGAGCTCCACATAGGTGTTGCTCCCAGCATATCTACACACGTATTCACTATAACTGTTTTACACCATTACATTATTTAGTTTAATAAAAATAGTGCGCAGTGGTTTTGGACGGAAAAATGATAGAAGCGTTGGGAAGCCATAAAATCTGTTATAGTACATTTCAGGATAATACATCATCTGGGTATCACAAAATATTTTAGCTTTGCCTGTAACTCCACTTTTTCGAGACTGTGGGCATGCTTACGCCAACTTTCTGATCAGGAAGCCAACTTAAGATTAGGAGAATGACTTCCGCCAGTAAAACTTTATAGGAACGGGAACATAGGAATTTGGCTACAGAACTTGACACCTTGGCTGTAATATCAGCATTTCAAAAGCGTTTAACTATTTGTCTTTGGCAAGGATGTGTCATCAGCGAGAATTAAACATTTTGTTGCCCTGCAAACTGCTGTATACTTAACTCCCACTGTAGACTATGTTCTAGCAGTTGCACGATTTGAAGTTATACTCATAATAGGAAAACACATTGTTATAGCCAAAGCTTTATCATGATTTCAGTAAGGTTTGCAGAATTATAGGACTTAGTCGAACTAACCCATGAATTTATCATTATGAATATGAAGGACATTAACGAAAGGCAGTATTTTTGGATATGTGAGCAAACATGAAAGAATTACAAGACAGTGATTCACGAAGAAAAAGGGTGACGTTTCTCATGGAAGGAAGTAATGCTAAAACAAACCTACACTAAAAAAGTCATGAAGACTTGTTGTTTTATAGAAGAAATGTTCTCACTGGTGTACAATGTGAGGTGCCTGTATGTTGCTGGATCCCAAGATATTCTGATTTGGCATACACACTGCACGTGAGGACACCACAAGATGAAGAAAGACTGTATGAACCTTAATCTAGACTATTATTTCACTAGTATGTTACTATGAACATATCAAATGCAGAAGACTCATTTAATTTGCGAAAATGTTAAAATCTCAGATCAGTCTTGTAAAACAAATAAACGCCCAGATATACCCACAGAGCCACTAAGTATTGTCTGTATTGATTTAACATGACCCTGTCCCTCTGCTCATGGGACTGTCAAATACAAACTAGGACAGTGTGATAACTTTCCTAAATACGTTAAATTACATGCAGTGAAATCCACTGCTACTAGCCCAATAATTATGCACATAATGAATAAATATATTTTCAAAGTGGGAAACGTAACAGTAATATTGTCGAATATTGCATCAAATTTTGCTTGTAAAGCAGGAAAGAATTGTTGGAGTATCTACAAATTCAACAGATACAATCACGAAACTTAATCCTCAGGAATCATCACATAGCAAAGCACTTTTTAGGAAGTTTAACAGATGTATGATGACATATTCAGCAAGTAAACAAATAAGATGGGTAGAATCATTCACTGTTTTCAGAAAATAGTAAATAATTTTCCCTTATATTTTTTACAATGAACCCCAGCTAATCTAATATGTAAGAAGAGTGAAACAAACGAATATGCACATCCGCTTTTATGTTTATCTCAAACAGTAACTTCCTGGGAACAGAAGATGATACAAGTGTTAATTTCCATTAAATGATGTGGCAATTTGAGGAAAGCATACTATGATACCAAATTAAGGAGAAAGCAGACTACTCCATTTGTGAAAAAGTATTAAGACTCATCATAAACCTTAGATATTAATAAGGAAATGGCACCTGATATACACGGGACCCTTCCAAACAGTAATAATTCCCTGGGAGGGCAATCACGTATTAGCTTATTTGTCTAGCAAGAAATGCCAAGGACTATATTCCAACAGAGACACATAGAAATATGCTCTCTAGTGCCTCCAAGTAGTTACGTGTGGAGAAATATCCCTCCAGGGCAGAGAAACCATGACTCATTGTGTCATACCACGTTCGTTACTTAGACAGTCATGTACTTATGAGTACTTTCATACCATAATTCAGCTACAATGCAATAAAAGCAAACAGCTTTTGCTCTACTCTCATGGAATAAGAAACATTGTCTATCTATATCTGAAATTTTATTGTCATGTTTTTCAGTGTAATTATTCCTGTTATTAATATTAATAGGAAGCTTGGATACGGCAGTAACCAGTTGCTGTGCTTCAATATGAATTCACTTGTTATATTGAATGTTGAAATATATTTGACACCTGTAATATTAGGTTAAGTTTATTAAAGGGAATCAGAGTCAACCTGCATTACCCTAATAGGTAGTCAAATGCTGTTGTTTTGGGATTATAAAATCTCTTAAGGGAGGAATCAATCGACCTTCCAGCAGGCAAGGAATTTAAATGATGGATAAGTAATAGGAGCTCAAGACATTTTGGTCAAATGTATATGTGATAAAAGAAATAACTACTCTCATGTCGAAGTAGGTAATTCATTCACATGAACTAAAGGGTAACATTACTATTCACAGAAAACTCTATACATAAGTAATGTTGTGACAAACACTTATGAAAGCGAAATGGTAGCTGTGCTAGATACTGGGACATATATGTGTTATTTGGCCTGAAACCTTGAGTGTCACAGTTTAAGTACAGTTCATTCATAGCTATAATATGAAAGCATATTCTTGTATGATACGATAGAGACTATTTTTTCTTCTATCTAAGTGCAACGGTAATGAACTATTGCTAATGGAAGAGATATAACTCTGGTAAATCATTTGGAGGTTTACCTTATACAAATCGCCTCATGCAATGTAATGCAAGCTATAGAAATATGTGTAAAGAGTAATGATTAATATTATGCCTTACTATTTATCATATGCTACAATAAATTAGCTATTTAGGCATGTATGTATATGTATATATGTTTTAGTTGGGGAAGTGATGTGATCAACATGCGAGAAGGAGCTTAGTCACAAGGACCACTGAAGATAAGCTGCTGTCTAATCAGGAGCAGGAGGCTGTAAGAAGGTAGCAAAAAACTGGCATGACTTTGTAATACTGGAATATCATGGCTCTGTAATGACATGATGGGGCAAAATTTACGCTAAGTGATCTAGCTTGCTACCATTTAATCATGTAAATAATAGTTACTAAGAATTTGATCGATTATTGTTAGTTAGCAAATGACAGTATTTTTGTTGATGCGTTAAAGATAGTGAACTAGCTGAAATTCTGGAAACTTATATGTTGAAGCACACTCCTAGTAATACTTACCCAAAATGTAGAAAGAATTGCAAAATTACTGAAGCACAGGATACTTATATTTGTCACATCTATAAATCTGTAAACATGTATACATATTTTTTTGGTAGTAAGTAAACAGTATTACTCCTGAACAGTTATTAATTGAACTTCTCCTATGTTATTGGGAAAAAGAAGAGAAATGCGGTTTTCAAACAAGAAGTGACAGTTCCCTACTATCGTAATTTTAGTTAATATTATCTACTTACTTTCTATGAGTGAACAACTAAATAGGAGGTATTGTAGAATTTAGTATAAAGGTTTCAAGTAAATGAATTTCACTTGGTAAATTTTGTGATGAAGGTTACTTGTTATGTTTTGGTTTTTGTATCCTTCGGATGAAGTTTGTATCTGCACATATTGGTGATTGTTACATGTTGTTTTGTGAACTGGAACCCATTGAGTTACTCCTTAGTAAATGAATGTGTGGTATTATGTCATTATATGAAGTGGTACTTTCATTTTTATTTGAGTATCAGTCATCTGACGGTTTTGATGCAGGCCATCAATGAATTCCTGTACCCTGCCAGTCTCTTCATATCTGAGTACCACTTGCAACCTATACCTCCAATTGTTTGCTAGATTTATTCCGGTTTCATCCTTCCTCTACCGTTCGTACCTTCTACAGCTCCCTCTGATACCATGGAAGTTATTCCTTGTCGTCTTAAATGCGTTCCACAGTCCTGTCCCTTCATTTGGTCAGTGTTTCCCATATTCTCCTTACCTTGACGATTGTCCAGAAAACCTTCTTGCAGCTTACCTTATCAGTCCACCTAATTTACAACATTCGTCTGTAGTGACACATCTCAAATCCGTCGATTCTCTTTAGTTCCGGTTTTCCCACAGTCTGTGTATCACTACAACAAAAAGCAGTGTTCCTAACGCTCATTCTCAGAAATACCTTCCACATATTAAGGCCTATGTTTGACCTTAGTAGACTTCCCTTGCCCAGAAATGCCCTTATTGCAATTGTTAGTATGCTTTTGATGCCCTCCTTTCTCCATCTACAATGCATTATTTTGCTGCTTAGATAGCACAATTCTTTGACTTCATGTACTTCGTGACCATCAATCGTGATGTTAACTTTGTCGAAGTTCTTATTATTGCTACTTCTCATTACTTTCGTTTTTCTTCGATTTATTCTCACTCCATATTTCTACTCATAGGACTGTTCACTCCGCTGAGCAGATCTTATAATTCCCCTTACTTTTCACTCAGGCTAGCAAGGTCATCGGCGAACCTTAATGTCGGTATCTTTGAGCGTCGAATTTTAATTCCACTCTTGAACATTTCTTTTATTTCCATCACTGTATCTTCGACGTAGAGATGGAACATTAGTGGTGGAAGACTAAGTCCCTGTTTTACACCCTTTTCAATCTGAACGCTTCATTCTTGGTATACTACTCTAATTAATCCCTCTTGGCTCTTGTACAGGTTGTATATTACCCGTCTCTCCCTGTCACTTACCCCTGTTTCCCACAGAATTTCACATATCTTGCGCGATTTGGCATCGCCGAACGCTTTTTCTAGTTTGACTAATCCTATAAACATGTCTTCATTTTACTTTAGTCTTGCATCCATTATCAACTGAAACGTCAGAACTGCCCCTTTGTTGCATTTACGTTTCCTAAGGCCAAACTGATCGTCATGTAACACTTCCTCAATTTGCTTTTCCTTCCTTCTGTGTATTAGTTTTGTCAGCAACTTCGATGGACGAGCTGTTAGGCTGATGCTGTGATAATTCTCGCACTGGTCAGCTCTAGCTGTCTTTGGAATTGTGTGGATGATATTTCTCCGAAAGTCAAATGGTGCATCCCGAGACTTAAGCATTTCACACACAACATTGTCGTTTTGTTGCCACTTTCCCAAGTGGTTTTAGATATTCGGATGGAATATTATCAGACCCTTCCACCGTATTTGGTCTTAAGGAATCCATAGCTCTTTTAAATTATGATTCTACTGTTGGATCCCCAAGCTCTTCTCTGTCGACTCCTGTTTCATTCCCTATCACATTAGACAATTCTTCCTCCTCACATTGGCCTTCAATGTACTCATTCCACTTATCCGCTGTCTCTACTGCTTTTAACATTGAAATTCCTATTGTCCTCTTAATTTTACCAACTTCACTTTTAATTTCATCTATGTTCACTTTTCTATATGGTGAGACAGTCCTTCGGACAATCGCATCTTTTTCGATGTGTTCGCGTTTTTCGTGAAGCCACTTCGCCTTAGCTCCCATGGTCTTCCTGTTTATTATATCCCTTGGCGACTTGTATTTCTGTATTCCTGAGTTTCCTTGAATATTTTTGTACTTCCTTCTTACATCGATCAACTGAAGTATTTCTTCTGTTATCCATGGTTTCTTTGCAGTTATCTTCTTTGTTCCTATGTTTTCTTTTCCAACTTTTGTTGTTTGGCCTTTTTGAATTTTCCATTCCTTTTCAACTAAGCTACCTACTGAGCTCTTCCTTATCGCAGCATCTGTAGACCGAGAGAAATTCAAGTGTGTCTCTTTATTCCTTAGTACTTGAGTACATCAAGGAGATCTCTTCAGTTCTTCGTATTTCCGTATCCCACCTGTTTGACCACTGATTCTTCCTGACTAATCTGTTAAATTTTATTCTACTCTTCATGATTACTAAATTGTGATCTGAATCTATATCTGCGCCTTAAGATGGAGTATCTGATTTCGGAATCTTTATCTGATGACTAAAATCTTTCTGTATTTCCCGGGCTCCACCGAGTATACCTCCTCCTCCTGTGTTTCTTGACTAGAGTATTTGCTATTACTAGCTGAAATTTATTGCAGAACTCAATAAAACTTTCAGCTATCTCATTTCTGGTTGCTAGCCCATATTCTCCTGTCAGAATTTGTTCAACTTCTTACTCTACACCTACATTCCAGTCTCTCATGACGATTAAATTTTGATATCTTTTTACGTACTGAATTACCCGTTCTATATCCTCATGTAGTTTCCCAATCTCTTCAGCTTCAGATTGCGACGATGGCATGTGTACCTCAACTATCGTCGTCAGTGTAGGTTTGTTGTCGATCATGATGAAAACAACTCTATCACCGAACTGTGCACAGTAACACATTCTCTTTCCGACAATCCAGTTCATAGCGAATCCTCATCCTGTTATATCATTTTCTGCTGCCGTTGATAATACCCTATGCTCATCTGACCAGATATCCTTGTCTTCTTTACATTTCACGTAACTCTCTCCAACTACATCTAGAATGAGCCTTTGTATATCCCTTATCAGATTTTCTAACATTCCTACCACGTTCAAACTTCTAACACTCCCCCGACTCGTAGGATACTATCCTCTCGTGGCTTATTCAATCTTCTGCTCAGTGTCACTTTCCCTTTGGCAGTCTCGTCCCGGAGATCTGAAAGGGGGATTGCTCTCGAATGTTTTGCCTGTGGGGAGATCAACACTTTTTTCAGTGGCAAGCCACGTGTTCTGTGGTTGCACATAATGTGTCTTTAATGCAGTCATATTACCGTTGCTTTCTGCATCCTAATGTTGCTAATCATTGCTGATTGTTCGTCTTTGTGCGTAGTTTCGTACGGGCCCCAAATCTCTTTCCGCTCCTTCTCCCTCTTTGACAAGGATATTGGCAGATTGAGAGTGACTTCTTATGCCGAAACTCTTCGGCTGCCAAATTTAATAATTTCTTGGGTACCGTTATGCATAAAAATACGAAATATTTCCACCTATTTAGTCTTGTGTTCCCGTAGTACGTGCAAAGAAAGTTAAAAATGTGTAAATATTTATAAATTGAGATAAAGACAGAATATAGGTTTCTAGTTAATGAGCAACAACATTTTTCTGATTTAGGATTGGTCACGTATAATGTACTTGATGAGAATGGTGAGGAGCAGAACAAGTTTTGTTTATCCAGTATTAGTAATTAACTGAGCTATGCACAATGAGAGCTCTTAGTCAAAAGGAACGATAATACGTACTGATACGAAATAACTGTGTCATGTACTGGAAAAGCCATTTGACAGTAAAAATGTGTTTTAATTACCAGTGCTGGAATAATGCTGGGACGGACAATGACTGAAGTCACAAAGCTTATAGGACACATATACGTCCGAAATGTTAAGCAGTTCGATAATGAAGATATACTTGCCGGTCGGTGTTGCAGTGTGGCGGAACCTGAACTGTGAACCGCCCCATGCGGTGGTCTGAATTCAATTGAGATTGGCGTTCTGGTGCAAAGATCTGCATTCTTATCCCTTTGACGGCTCAAAAGTGCTTGCTGCTTCTGTGGAGAATGCGGCTTTGTTATCGCCCCTATACTCCCACTCGCGCTGGGAGAGTTCCTGCCAGTACCTGTGTACTGGTTTTGCCGCACGGTTCGGTTACCTTATGCCAAATATTCCTCAAGCCCC
Organism: Schistocerca serialis cubense; assembly: GCF_023864345.2. Classification (NCBI taxonomy): domain Eukaryota; kingdom Metazoa; phylum Arthropoda; class Insecta; order Orthoptera; family Acrididae; genus Schistocerca; species Schistocerca serialis. The sequence continues at coordinate 425,457,933 of NC_064641.1, forward strand.
TGGCGTGACGATCTCGTCTGGCGCTTTGAGTTTCGTAGCCCCGAATAGAGAACATAGTAGACTCCTGACTATATGGTCTAATGTGGCGGAAGGTCAAGCCGGATAACAAAAAATGCTATATAGGCCGATTTTTATAAATTCTCTTTCGCGACCCCAGCCGTACCATTTGAAACACCCTTTTTTATATCAAACACTGATTTTATTAAAATTTTCTGACTTATTACGTGATACATACTGGATGACATTATTGAACTATATGAAAAAAGTAAATTAGTTACAGACTACGGAGTGCGTACACTTTATTCATGTGAACATGACTACAGGTATTCGGATTTACGTTATGAAATGTTAGGCATGCCTAAGATCATTGGCGATGATGTGGCGCAGGCGAATAGCGAAATTCTGCATGACCCGCTGAAGTGTAGAAACATCGATGTTGTCGATGACCCCCTGAATGGCTATTTTCAGCTCGGCAATGGTTTTGGGGCTATTGCCATACACCTTGTCCATAACATAGGCCCACAAAAAGGAGTCGCATGGGTACCTCAAAACAAGAATGCAGTCCCCAAAGTGCTCCACCAGGAAATTAAATGTTCTCCTACTTTGATGGGGTCGACTTCTGTCTTGCATGAATCTCAACTCTACGAAATGAGGAACACTTTGGAAAACGGGGATGAAATCATCTTCTAACACTTTTACGTACCTTTCGGTACTCACTGTGTCATCAAAGCTGGCCTTTGTGACCGAAAGGTTCAAGGCTGTACAGTCCGGAACCGCGCCGCTGCTACGGTCGAGAGTTCCAATCCCGCCTCTTGCACGGATGTGTGTGATGTCCTTAGGTTGGTTAGATTTAAGTACTAGTAGTTCTAAGTGTAGGGGACTGAAGACCTCAGATGTTAAGTCCCATACTGCTTAGACCGATATGATTTTGTGACATCAAGGAATATCGCACTGATTACTCCCTGACTGGACATTGCAGGCACAGTCACCCACTGAGGATGAAGAGACGTTTCGATTACGAAATGCGGATCGTCAGTCCCACAAATGCGCCAATTTTGCTTATTCAGGCACCCATCCGAAAGGAAATGGGCATCGTCGCTAAATCAAACCACACACACGCCCTGCGCCCAACCGAGCAGTTGGGAACTCTGAACGCAACCGTTCAGAAGCTATAGCGATTTTATTTCACATAGTTCAATAATTTTCACCGTGTAACAACCATTTAGGATTCTTTAATTAAAGCACGAAGACAGTCTGGCCAGATTTCATATAGAAAAAAAAGAATCAAAACCAGAACACTTGTATTTATACTTTTAACTTAACTTCTTTACTACACTTAACTTTTATCTTTCTTGTCAGTTATTCTGACAGCCACATGACGAAGCAGCAGCTGAAAAATCCAGGGCAAGAATTTGTCTTCATTTTGTGAAATGGAAAGGAACATGTAGGTACATTGCACATAAATAAAATCCTTTTCTTCAGAAATAAAAAAGAATTGCTTTTAATGTTTTGATTGTAGTATCCTGGATATATTTCCTACCATGTTTAGTCACTTACTTGCTACTTAGGTACAGCTCATTAATCCTAGATACCGTGTAATATTTTTAATCAGCAATCAGATACAAATTATACACTTCATAGTACAATTTAAGACTTCATTTCATTGCAGGGTGTTACGTCTAGCGTGAATACATGCCAAACATTATTCAGTAAGCACTACCAAGCGAGTGGCGCAGAGGTTAGCACGGTGGACTCACATTCGGGGAAGACGACAGTTGAAACAAGTGTCTATCCTTCTAGATTTAGGTTTGCCGTGACTTCCATAAGTCACTCGAGGCAAATGCCGGGAAGTTTTCTTTGTAAGGGCGCTGCTGATTTCCTTCCATATGCTTGACACAATCTGAGCTTGTACTCCATCTCCAATGACCTCGATGACAACGAGACATTAACACTAGAACGGCGGAAGGGGTCTATTTGACCCCTGTCATTAGTTACTCGGTCATTGTCTATTCCAATTTTTTACTTCGTTGATGAAATGATATGACCTTTCTAATTTTTCTCCTCTTTCTGAAGATGTTTTAGTATTTACAAAATATTTTAATTTTCTTCGCAATTTCATTCATAATCTTAGAACGGCGAAAGGGGTCAATTTGACCCCAGTGTGATTTCTCTTCTGAACATAAGTATATTACCTAACAGTACAATGGGAACAATGAGCAGTAACACAGAGCAGTTGCTCCTCATTGTTGCAACTTGGCACGTGTACATTGCAGTCCGCCACAGCTTATGTTGTGTCACTCAGTCTGCATTTGTCCGTGAAACACGTTTTCAGACATGTATCGTCACTGTGGACTTTCTGATAAAGTGTTATATCTCTTAGAGAATTCCGTAGGTGAATCGGAAATTGACATCACCGACGATTATGTACCTGACACATTGTGAACGAGGGGAATTAATGGAACAGTATTCAAATTCGGATATACGTCAATCATCACCACTTTTTATCACAGTAGGTACAGTTGGAAGCGTCTACAAAGATGATTACAAGGGGCGGAACCGTTAAGGGGGTTTGGAAATTGTTAATTATCTGGAAGGCGGTCAGCTCTGAATGTTCAGGAGGGCTCATTGCTTATGCATGCCAACCAGTAGACATCTCTGTCTTCAGTGCCTTCCGTCTTATTTTTGATGAAGGAATACTACCTCTCATAAAGAAATATACAGAATCAAATGCTCGTAAAGTACTAAAAACAGTGACTGGACTGTGTCATTTGAGGGACTGGAGAAACTGATACCCATCATACATGTTTGGGGTGTACTGTGTGCAAAAGGTATGTCTGTGGATGATCTCTGGTCACATTCTTGGCGGCCTGCTTTCTCAGGGACATTATGCCAAGGGGCAGGTTCAGGAGCTTTTCAGATTTATAGATTTTGATGAAAAATCAGCCCGGGCTGAGCGCATGGTAGCCAACAAATTCGCTCTTGTATCTGAAATTTGGGGAAAGTTAATTGAAAACAGTATTCACACTTACCATCCTCTAGAAAACATAACCACTGACGAGCAACTGTTACCAAGCAAACTAAGATGCAGGTTTATTCAGTTCATGTCCAACGAATCAGACAAATATGGTCTCAAATTCTAGTTCGCTATTGATGTAATGACAGAATATATGTAGTGCTTTCCCATGTCTCAGCTAAGAAGACACGCTTAGAGAGAAACAACCACTTACAGAGTACATAGTTCTGCATCTCATGGAACCATTTGCGAATCAAGGAAGAAATGTGACCACAGACCACTTCCTTACGGCTCTTCAGCATGTAAAAAAGCTCAAAGGAAAGAGAACTTCATTAATTGGTACAATGAACCAAATTCGCCGTGAAATCCCGATGAAGTACCGAAGTCAAATAGTGGAATACACTCCACCACAATACTGCACAACAGTGACAATTTAGGCAGCACCTTAACTGTATACCAAGTGAGGAAGAATAAAAATTGTCGTTCTTCTGAGTTCGCTGCATGCTGAAGTAGCAATAAGCAAGGAAAGAAAGAAGAAACCATAATGTTCTACAATGCATCAAAGTATGGGTTGTAGGTGGTTGATCAAGTGACCCGTGTTATACTACGAAGGTTGCATGTAGGAGATGGCCAACGCATGTCTTATACAACATACTCGACATGGCGGCAATAAGTGCATGGGTCATGTATAACACAGTAACGAACAAGAAAATGGAAAGGAAGAAGTTCATACTTCAACTGGCAAATGAACTCAAGGGAATGAAAGAGCAAGAACATCCTGTAAGGGAAGAGGATGTGAGACTGAAATCACCTAGAAAGCAGAGGAAGTGACTAATTACCCTCCGCAAAGGCAACAAGACTAGGGAAAACTGTGTAAAGTGCCACAAAGCTGTGTGTGGAAGACGTGTGCGTAAAACAGATATAACCTATCCTAAGTGCGTCTAGCAGCTTCAGATGACTTGTGTGAAAACTAATACAGAGATGTTTGTAAAACACACATGAGAATGTAATGGGCCAAATATACTAAATGTGGCTAGAAGGTTGTATGAACATTTAATAAATAAAAAATTTATCAATAAATTAAATTCTATAGTTAAATTACTTGTTAGCAGCAGCAAAAATATTTGTACGATTCATTGTTGTTCAAAGAAATTAGCAATTATTATATATAACAGTAAATAATTGTTGTGATTACTAGATATATGGTATGGATTACCTAACACTAAATGAAGTATATGTTTAAGTCAAATATGAAAATATTTTATTTAGGGTCATAATGACCCCTTTCTGCCGTTTTAAGAGCGTCAGAAACGCGGCTGTTCTAGTGTAAAAACCAATCTTCCTCGAATCCTATTTTCGATAAGCACTGCTAACATACGCCGTAACGTTCGGAATCTTCACAAAATTTACTTCCATAATATTGCAGTTCCATTAGGAAAACTGATTTAAATAGTGATCATTTATACCTCCTTTGGTTTAGGTTTTACTTGTCTCGAGAGCTATAAAGTGGAATGTAAGCAAGTTACAAGTGGGTGCAGGTAGTACCTGCTTTTTTTTATCAACGTATCTCTTATTCCTCCCTTAGGTACTAATGTGGTAGGCCTATAGGAGATATTGTGAAAATATATATTTCAAGGTCGTTCTACTTCTAGGAAACTAGTTATTCACAAATATTTTATTAAAAAGTAATATTATTGTACGTGTTATGTTTCTAGTTTAAAAGCCAGGAAATTATGAGTCTCGAATGATTTTGTTGGGACAGAAGGGCATTTATTTGAAAACCGGCACTGTCTCGGCAAAACCGGGAGGTCTAGTCAGCCTACACAAAGCACCACATAAAATGGTATTTTGACAATGCACGCACTTTGCCCCTCTTATATGGAGCTAAAGAAACAAATAACACGGCACTACCAACTGAGCTGCTCCTTGCGTGTGCTCATTGTTGTTTGTAAGCTCCCAATGCGATTTCTAAGTATCGTTTGTTGAAGAGTGGGTCCAGTAACTCATTCAATACTAACTAAACGGTATATATCTTACTATCGTGACTACAGACACGCTGGAAATACAAAAGACACATAAAACTAACGTAACAGCTACACAGCAATGTTGCAGGCACCCACTTGCTTACGCTTTGGGAAAGTACAGTACGTGCCATAAATTAATCCACATTTTACCAGAGGCAAGTATTATTATGTCATTAATTAATAAGGCCAAATTATATGGGAATATGTAATAATTAGCCAGATGGTCAAGTGACATCTGTAGATACAGTAACCCTAGAAACTTAAGATTCTGACTTTAAAACTCCTCTATAAATGAATCACTGGGTACACAGACGCACGAGTATATGAATATTGTGTCATAACTAAGAATTACATCCGTTCTGCAGTTTTTAATAGGATGTTAGAAGGACCTGACAAAAGCGAAGTGTTACTTCATATTCATCTTAGTAACCTAACGTTTTTTCATAGTTACTCTTCCACAAAACTGCGCTCATACATATACTCATAGCTGTAATAAGGAAACTATGTATATGTCCGTGACATCGCTCTAATACATGGGGACTCTTTGGGAACCACAGTAGTGACATTTTTCACTACACATCTGTTCACTCCGTCCATGAATTGTCTGCGACACGGTTGAGGAGTCTTGCAGTCCGCTAATAAAATACTTCTCACCCGATTTGAAGAAAACAATTCGGTGAAGAAACGTGAATTTTCACATCTTACAATATGATGCCTTTGCTGGGTAAAGTATTGAATTTCCTTTCGTTATTCCTCCTTATTACTGTAGTGCAGCCAATGAAATACACAATTTGTGTCCATGCCAAACGTTAATCATGTGGTCAAAATCCCTGTCCTATTTCATAAACGGTTCAAGTTATTGAAACGTGATTTTCTGCAGACGATAGCAACTGCAACAACAAAGGAAGAAGACCAAACTGGGTTCTATATGAAGAATTTCCAACAATTCGTAAACATGGAGAATACAAGAGTAAAAATGAACTGAGATAAGTGTATCAAGACCACGTAACTCACCACAAAAATTTAAATAAAATTCTTGGAAACGATATATAAAACTGATGTACAATAACTGATGAAATTACATACACTATGAGAGAAGGAAACGGAGTAACAGATGTATTTTTAAGACATGTGGTACCTAAAACAGCTAGTCAAATTTAAGACTAATGATGGTCCATTTAAGACTAATCATTAGTATCTGTGGGTATAATTAATATGTCATTAGAGTACATAGAAGAAATTTGCAACTACAAGTTAATAATACCAGGGGTTGCCATTCAAATAGTGAAGAAATGGTAAGACTTACAAGGGGAGGCCGCCAATTGTGAAATTCAGATTCGATTCATGGCCAGAGGTGTAATGTGGCAAAGCACCAGGATGCACTTCTCAGCCGTTGTCGAGAAAATCGACAGTTAAAAGAAACCATTGCAGTGAAATACTCTCTACGATTAATAATTTTCTACAGCGTTGTGGCGCAGCGGTAAGCACTCATGTTCGTAATCTGAAGGTCGCCGGATCGAATCTCACGCCATGTAATTTTTTTTATTATTAGTTTTTTGTAATTCAAATATATATATATATATATATATATATATATATATAAACTATTAATGAATTGCTTATGCATGTTGGTGAAGGCGGATCGCTCTCCAATTGTACCGCCTCCATTTTTCCGTTTTTTTAACGGGGTGTACCAAAGCTCTCCCGTCCGCACTGATTTTCGACGATTTTATAAGTTGCGCTAGGGACCGCATCTACCTTCTTCCGAAGTTAGCAGGCAACTACGCTCTTATGCGGCAGCTCGTTTCGGCCCATTCAACATCTGTCCTTCAAGTGTAACGAGCGAGTAACGGAGTTTATATTTCATACATGCCGCAGCAAATTTGTGTTCGTGGGGCCTCTATTCTAATTCGAACGTTTGACTTACGCTACGCGTATTCCTTTCGGAATACCATTTCTACGTCTTCCGTTAACTATACGTGGTTAACATTATGAAGACAATTAATAACATTTGTGAAATACAGCTTTGTTTGCGGAAAATATAATGATGTTCGAAGTCGCCAGTTTTTGCACGACAAACGATTTTCAACAACTTATTATATGCATAATTGTTGCAACTGATTGCCAGAAATTATATATATATATATATATATATATATATATATATATATATATATATGTATGTATATGTATGTATTTGAATTACAGAAAACAAATACAAAAAAAGGGGTTGCAGGGCGCGAGATTCGATCCGGCGACCTTCAGATTACGAACCCGAGCGCTTACTGCTGCGCCACGATGCTGTAGAAAATTGTTAATCGTAGAGAGTGTTTCACCACAGTGGTTTCTTTTAACTGTCGATTTTGACGACAATGGCTGAGAAGTGCATCTTGGTGCTTTGCCACATTACACCTCTGGCCATAAGCTTTTATTATGTGCAGTATGAATCGAATCTGAATTTCACAATTGGCAGCCTCCCCTTGTTAGTTATAGTACTAATCTGATAAATTTATACCAAAGAATGAGAGAAAGATTGAATATTGTTTGCTGCCACAATTATTTAATCATGTGGATGGCTACACCCAAAAAGAAATGACTAGTCAAATAGTGAAAGATGTTCACATTGAGTTAATACAAAAAGTAGATTATTTTGGCATAAAACTGAAAATCCAATTACGTTTTCCATAATCAAATTTTATGTGACATTCATAACGGTTTTATGTGCCTCTAATAAACTATATTTGTTAAATTCATGCCATTCAATAAACCCCAACTTAAAACTCTCAAATAATTCTGACATTAAGTTTTATATATTAACTTCTATTCTGGTATTGAAATATAATCCATTGCATCCCCATATGTGAATGTCACAAAGTTTTTTTAAGTTTGCTATGAATAAATGAACTGAGTGACTGTAGTAAAAGAAACTCTGTATAGTGTAATAACTAGTGAAAAACAAATCAATGGACTTGGAATTATATATATATACATAGCCATGTCATTGTGATAACTCTCTCTCCTAGACAGCCCCTCTCCCATGCTGTTTCTCTGACTCTGTCATTTGGTTTAAGATTTCTCTACATCTTTCAGGTCTGTACAAATGTGTAATATGTTATTAACTGTGAAATATTTTTAACTTACACTGTTATTTCGTGGTTTCATTTCATGGTTGTAATCGCACTGTGTCAAATAAAGAAGCATTTATAGCAATTCTAGCACACTCTCAGTTCAGACAAAATAGCACTGCAGGAGCTACAAGATAGCCGCCATTGCATGGAAATTCCGATTTTAATCCTTTTCTTTACAGTTGCAAACTGCTCATGCTCCTAGTATAACATAACTGTTGGACAGGAACCCATTGATTTGGAGGAGAATTTATTTACATCGAAACAATTAGGTGCACAACAAATAACTGATTTTACTGCTGGCCTGACTACAAACTAATGAAGACGTAATCATGTTATAAAGTCACTACGGACTTTAAAAGCATTATAGTCATGATAGTCATTTAGAGTGGCACAGTTGATTTTGTGGTGCGAAAATGTGTATTTTACATAGATGTAGTTACGATATTTATCGTTAAAAGCTTGTTTTTTTCTTGGTCATTTCTCATAAAAAGCATTTCCGACATGCAGTCACAATAATTAGATGCAAGGCTCAGTCATGAATATTAAATTGAGTGTGGCTAGGAATTGTCATATAATTCATGTCACAAACGAATGTGCTAGGCTCAGAACACATGAAATGTTTTATGAGTTAATTTCCCAGTAATACTTGAAATTATTCAAAGAAAACCGTAAAAGTATTTGAGTAAAAAAACACAAGTAATTTTGAAGCTTGAAACATCACCACCGTACCACATTTAATAACACGTTCATCAAATTTAATCTTATAATCAGTTCCAAACAGCTTTAAATTGTCAATGACTTACATTTACGTATATAAAATTTCATACAAAAATTATTTTTTTATTTATCAAATTGTTACATGAGTTACCAGATCCTAACCACTCAACACATGTTTTATCATTTTCCTTTCTCAAACTTTTTCAACATGATATTATTCTGGTTACTTACTTTTATGTAGCTCTTGTTCATAAAAATGTCCTTTTACTTATTCTCCATGCAGTGCCTTCAGGTTGTATGTGATTCAGTTAGAAGGAATAACAGTTTTAAAAAATAATTATATTGAACAACTGCCTGTATACTGTTTCTCAAAAATTCCTTTATGTTTGCTAATTCAAACTTTATGTTGAGTTTTACTTTTTGGTGTATCATTGTATACAATGACAGTTGTCTTCTAATTTTTGGCAGTAACTTCTACAGACTTCATTTTTATTTTGAATGTATTGTATTATTGTATCGATCAAATAGTTCTATAAATAATTAACCCACTTGTAACATCCTTCAAGAGAAAATCTCTTCCATATTTTTATCTTTCATTGTGGTATTTAATCTTTTAAGAGCAGATGCTCTTAATTCAGTAAAAGTTGAATAACAATTAGTTTTTTCATCAATTTTTTAAATTCTTTATTGATGAATTATTTTCCATTATCTTTCTGTGGATATCCAGAGCTCTCCACTTAAATATTATCAACATGCTGTAACTGTTCATTAATGAGTCTAGTTTCTATTGCTTTTGGTTTAGTTTTGCCATTATGTGGCAGTTCCTAACCAATAATTGAGTTATTGATTTGTAGCAGGTAAAATTTTATGAGGATGAAATAATTTATATCGTCCATCAATTTTCATCCAAGCCTATTCCTAGTTTCCAGATATTATTTCTCAAACTGCTGTTGCTGCAACGTTTTCAGCAAGTGATGAAACTCTGGCATATATCCTCTCTTTTGCAGCAAACTGAAGTTATTTCTCAACCTGATGTATAGACTGCACATCTTTGTTATCTCTGTATGTAATATCATGATTTTTGCAAGCTTTGTATGAAGGAAGTATCCCTTTTTTCCATCTGCTAGTCTTTCATCCAGTACAGTGAATAGTCTGCAGTACAGAAATACTTGCAGATAAATGCCTAACTAGCCATATTATTGAAAGCCCAATTTACTATTCCATTTCCACATTTTTCAGAATTTCAGAATGTATGTGGTAGGTGATTCAAAAAGCAGATCAGATGTGGAGTTCCTGTGTGATTATTATTAATGACATCACTGAATTTATTTGTTAAAATTCGTTTTATTCATAGTTTTTCTTTATGGTAAATTTTATTTCCTGCTAATTCTTCTCCATGAATTACTGCTGAACTATCCAGTAATTCACACACATCATTCATCCAGATATTTTCAGGTAGTAGCACTTTATATTTTTTTAATCAAACCTTCACCAGTTTGTCTCGTCTGATTCTGAAGAATCTGAATTTGAGCCTACTAATTTAATTTCGCAAAATAGACGTAACAAATATCATTTAACATATTATTATGTTTAATACCTGTATTTAATTTAATTTATTGGCAATGTTATCGGAATATAATGCTCCAGAATGGAACAAATTAAATGCATAATTTGATAAATCAATACTCTCTAATTTTGTACCTATATCATCCACAGTAATTTGTCTTTTAGTTAAGAGATTCGTCAGTCTATGTGTAGAATAATACGTTTTTCACCAATAATTAATTTAACTCCCATGAAATGAATTTTCTCAAAGTCAACATATTTCAAATAAATGACAGGTCTCAATCCTAAGACGTTATCTTCCCTCAGGTTGATGCATTCCAACAATCTCCCACTTACTATTATTTTTATCATTTCGTTCTTTATCCCTTCTTTTCTGTAATTCAAATTTGTTTTAAAAAAGTTATTGAACTAGAGGTAAATGTTTTATAACATTACTGGATGACAATACTCCAATACTAGGTATGGAAGAACAGTTTGTATGGAGAATGTTTGGGACTTCCAATTTTTGGAAGATGGTCAGGTTAAATTCAGATGGAATTAAACAACGAAAATTAGAAAATAATAGTAATAATATATTCACGATCTTGAACTTTCAGTGAGAACTCCATTACAATTTTTGTACCACTTTATTGGAAGAGAAAAATCTATTACGAGAATTGCTACAGATATTTTATGCCTTTTCTTATTGAATTCCAGTTTATTCCAAATGCAAGAAATAGAAAATGAATAAATAAAATGAAAAATATGAAATGAAATAAAAGATAAACTATTTATGCCCAAAATTGGTCATTTCTGTGTTCGTGTAAAGTGGTCAAGTGGTCTTACAAAAAGCTTCCAAGCGTGATTAATTTGCCCACTTCATACTTTTTCCATTATGTACTGTGAAAACTAGCCTGCTCCAAATTTCATGATTCTACGTGAATAGGTAGTACGCAACAGGCTTTTCTATATGAGTTTTTGTTAGTGAAAATATGGCGTGTTAGTTCTTTTACAATGACTACAATCTCAAATGTTCATTTGTGATATATTTAGGACACGATACATATACCCGTTCTAGAGAGAAAGGGTTCTAAATACTTGGTAGACAGTCAGATGGACAACAAACCAATCCTATAAAGATTCCTGTTCCACTGTCAGAGATTATGGAAACCTAAAAACCAGTTTCCATGTTGAGTTTTATGCGGTTTTTGTCTTCATGACAGTTATACCCGGTTTTCATTGTCGTTTTTGTAGCAGTGTTTGGCCTCAGGACACTTAAATTCATATTTTTCCCATCCGATGTAGTACGATCTTGTGATGTTGGACGGCCTTACCTAAGTAACAGTGCCACAAGTGTTGCATGACACCCTTGTGAAGTCATGCACAATCCACTGTACATGTGGTACAATGGCCAGCTCACATCAGAGCTATAGTATTGCGAATCATGTGTTATTTGTGACCGAAGCCATTTACATTACGGTGCCATGTAGCGGTAAAATTTTCGTTACTTTTATTTGTTTCGTTAACAATTCTCCCGTCTCCGATAGTACTTCCTTGAAATTTAACGTCATTTTCAGCAGCGGTTCTTTCTAATACAACACTATGAAACAGGAAATCTACTTACAATCGCCCTTTATTTGTTGATGATCAGATATGAACCGGCGAACTGCAGCACGCCTTTCTGTGATGCTAAGCGGTACTGTTTCCAGCTACTAGTTGTATCACTTCTTGTCAGTGATTGTTAGATAAGAAATGGTCGATGGCTAGTTTGTCAGTTGGCTCAAATGGCTCTGAGCACTATGCGACTTAACTTCTGAGGTCATCAGTCGCCTAAAACTTAGAACTAATTAAACCTAACTATCCTAACGACATCACACACATCCATTCCCGAGGCAGGATTGGAACCTGCGACCGTCGCGGTCACCCGGCTCCACACTGTAGCGCCTAGAACCGCACGGCTACTCCGGCCAGCGTTTATCAATTACTAGTGCAGTCACATAGCTTTAATTATCACTTTGTAAAAGACAAGCTCGTACCGTAAAACTTAGTTTTAGCCCTTCTTCACATTTTCAACTTTCATCGATATAACCTAACGTAAATTTTAGTTCTAGAACTGTATTTTACGTGATCAGCAGTCGTAGTAACTCGAAAATCGTGGGTTAGTGATTCTAGATAAGCCTGCTACTTAACCGAAAAAAATGAAAGAAGACACTGCAAACTTCCTTAGGAATAATAGAGGTAGAGAGTCAAAACTGATTATCGAAAGATGCAGCAATGTGACAGTGTCCTTTGCCGTCAGGAGTGTCCTTTGCCATGGAGAGCTCCTTGTGGCGCTTCGACGTGGCAGCCTCCTACAACCTCGTCGGGATAATTCGCCAATGTTCTGCTGTTACTGCCGCTCCATACATTCAAAATCCGTAGTGCTACACCATGGCAGTACCAAATAACACTCCGAAGTGTCTTGTACGATCATGGCTGTACCAAATCTTTTTGGTGGTGATTAATCCACATGTGTCCTGCATTTGCTTTGCTCCTTTGTCTTGGGGGTCGCAGTGATGCACCCACCTTTCGTCAGTGATGCTGTGGCTAAAGAAATCTGGGTCGGTGTAATCGGCTATAATATTTCTGCTGCCCTCCCAATTTGTCTGGCATTTTGAAAAAGTGTGAAAATCTGAGGAAACCAATATAATAGGGGAGACATTTTCGTGTTCAAAACAGTGAGTCCACTTTTTTTTAGTACTCTAGCGGCTTGCTGCGGTGATTTCATTTCTGCCAGTGTTGCAGCTAAGTGCCTACAACCAAACAGAGAAGTGACTGTGTAACTTGTAGTTCGTACTAGTTTGCTTCATATGTGTACAAAATTGTGTACGTCGTAATTGTCTCTCTAGTGTTATGCAGTGTAACTGCCCAGTTTTTAGTCGAATTTCTAAGGAAGCAGCCGAGGAGTACTGAAGTAGCACCTACAGGCCGGTAAGGGCTGTGTGGCGATATGTGGGTCTGACTAAGCAACACGCATGAAGATTGCGAAATGGTACAGTCATGCTGGTCGAAACCTCACTGTGCAGCTGTAATAGCAAAAGTACCAGAGTGATCTCACCCCATCACGACAACATCCATACTTTGAGCTACGTGACTTAGAGCCACACACATAGCTATCGATTTTGAGGCAAATCCATTTGCAGTGCGGTACCACCACCACAGTAGATGATTAGATAAGTGGGCACTGCCAGCTGCATCCATGGCTGTGTCGGGCCAGCCGCTGCCTGCACTGGGTCTCCTTATGGGACTTGGTGCCGTAGCGCCACTGACCCATCATCTGTGCCTGCCTTCGCTAGAGTCCAGCCACAGTGCTGCGGATCGTGAGTCGCGCAAGGTAATCTCCACCTGCCTCAGCAGTCGACATGACCTGTGGACATGGGCGATGGTTAAGTGCAGCCAATCCCCAAAGAAACACCGACACAAGTGAAATAGGAGAACGTCGCTGACATCAAGGCGTTGGCTTACTGTCACAGCCCAGTCTTTGATCTGCCTGACAACACAATCTCAGGGAAGGGGCGAAACGGCCGCCTGTGAGCCGATGCCGCCCGTGATGATGGAGTGTGTTGAATCCCCCTGACACAGCTAACGACGTGATATGTATTTAAAGTTGAATAAAACATTTATCTCGATCAGCATTGTACCATTCTTCTCCACCAAGCGGCCACTACACCACTCACCCCGCCGAGTGCCAGTTGCACTCTATAGTTATGTTACATTTCCGTCATAGCAATGTTTAGAACCCAGGCAATGTGCAGATACCTAAGCTCTGAATATACTAATATTGTGATTAATATTCCTATATTTTTTACACTTGAAATCTTTTCTTCTCAGTTACTGCTGTCATGAAGTTGAACACGTTAATAAGACGAAATGTTTTCTGTTCTACGGTCATTGAAACGTTATTCAAGTTTTCAACGACTAGTTGCAACTAGAGGTTGAACTACTGCTTGAACATAATAGTAAACACTCATTTGCAAAAACTGGTAACATTTGTTATTATCAACTAACATAAATTATATTCTTAATTATGACTTTTGCGTGCTTATTGGACTTAACATTTTCTTTCACATATTGGAACAATGCCTTTATGCTGCTAACGTAACATTTCAAGAAATACCATTGTTATTGTTTAGCCACGGTGAACCTCTGTTTGAGTGGTGAGATCCTTGTGTAGAAGGAGATTAAATTCCTCTGAGATCCCCGCTACGCACTGCGAACCGTGTGCTCATGTGCAGTCATACTGTGAACAAACAGTGCCCAAGCAGTGTTGTGGACATTCCGTCGTTGCCCGTAATTGGACGCCTACCAGGCATCACGCGAGCAGTATGAGAAGCTCTTTTCTTGCAGCACTGTACATCCTCCTCCGTCATCATCGTGAGGTTTTGTGAAACCACCGATCGCTGTCACCGACCGCCAACTATGCACTGATGGTGTAATAAAAGGCAATCGTGTATCCTACACTGAAGAGTGCAGTATGTGGTCATCCACATGGTCCACAAGGGTATGAATGTAGACAGGACCTACACAGTTATATGACGAGAAGCTGCTCGAGTTAGGGCAAATAAAACCAAAGTTATACAAAAAGGGAAACAAATAACTCTTTGCAAACCAACTATCCATATGAGGTGAAATCTGGAGTGCGTGTGAGGCTCTACTTCGAAATTATACACATACTTTAAGTAGTCGTTGCTGCGCACTCTAATAATTTTATATCATTGCATTGCTGTTATCCTCCATAAATTTCCCGAGAGTGATAAATAAGAGAAATATCCGCCTCTTTTAAGTACACAGTTATCTCGATATTCCGTTATTTCGTCATAGTTAGCCAATACTAACATGTAGAAGTAGATGTAGACATACTCTGTAAAGTAACTGTAACTGATATCAGACATTCATTTAGACCACAACAACCGTTTGAAGTTGAAACGATCTCCTAGAATCTGTTCCTGAACCGATAGTGGTTTCTGCAATATATATTTTGGACGGCAGTAAGGAGCAGATACAAATGAAAGAGATAAATACATTTGTTCAGCAGTATGTAGTGAATAAATTAAGGGTATTTCGTCGAAAGTACCCATCACAAAAGTGACAGCTTGACCTACTGAATGTATATCCAAACATCCGAAAATGTAAATTATTCCTCTGAGTGCTAAAGTAACTTCCTGAAAGGAAATTGAAATGCTATCGCTTATGGATCGGAGGGTGCACCAGGCCGTAGATACTGATAAGCGTCCTATTGTTCGATAAGAAGATTACCCATGGACAGTATTAATTTGGTTTGCACCTTCGGAATTCATACTAAAAGATACAGCTTTTGTTCTGATAGAAATGCTTAAACAGCAATACGTAATACGGGATCCGTCTAATAGCTTTCGAACAACGTACACATCCTTACTGACACACCGTCTCCAGAAAATATGAGAATTCTACACATGACTACACTGACTGTAGACACGTTTTCTAATTATTTTACTTATCATTCAAAACAATACAAAAATTAAAGATTTACCAAATAATAGTACCTACGTCTGTATCACAAGGGAGAACAAGCGAAAGTAAAGTTAAACGGGATGGATATTCCTCTTTAAGCACTGTTCTGTTATTTGGATATCTGAGAGCCGCATTCTTTACATGTCGGTACAGTTATCTAAATGCATTCAGTTACACAAGTCATAGCTGCCTTTATATACTTGTAGAAGTATATAATTTTTAACTTACACTGGAATAGATATTGTTATTACGACAGAGGGATAAACCAAACATTAAATGTCACATTAATTTATTCCTTTTACTTTACTCTGCGAACTTCAAAGCGAGATGCTCTTAGTATTTTCAAATGGTTCAAATGGCTCTGAGCACTATGGGACTTAACATCTGTGGTCATCAGTCCCATAGAACATAGAACTACTTAAACCTATCTAACCTAAGGACATCACACACATCCATGCCCGAGGCAGGATTCGAACCTGCGACCGTAGCAGTCGCGCGGTTCCAGACAGAGCGCCTAGAACCGCGAGACCACCGCGGCCGGCTTAGTATTTCCGTCTGACTCTAAATCTGGCAGAAAACCCAAAGACTCTCTGGTGGCACGTAAAATATGAGAGTGGCAGGCGCAATCGATACTTTGACTCCACGATAACAATGGTTGTCTCATTGATGACAGTACCACTTGAGTAGAGTTACTAAACATGTTTCTCCGAAATACTTTCACAAAAAAAACGAAATAAGTATTCCAGAATTCGAATCAAAAACAACTGCCAGCATGAATAACTTGGAAGAATATGTCCTCCGTGTAGCGAAGCAGTTTAAAACACATGAGGCAGGCAATGCTTCCAGTCCGGTAGCATACCAATTAGGTCCCTGCAGATGTATGAGTAATTATGTTAAGTGGGCCGTTCATTTATTTTTCTGTTACATTGGATTTTATGTTTTACACCAGTTTTGCAGAGCGACAGATTTTTTATTTTAGTGCGCGTGTTTTAGCGTTTATTTGACGCGCCTGGAGAGTTCATATATCATATATATTTACCTATGGTCACCAGTATTAATTTCTTAATGCGTTCACCTATCCAGGTGTGTAACTAAGGGAAATGGCCCAAAAACGCCAGACTGAATGCTCGGATTCACAGAATCATACAAACTTTTTTTAGTACAAATCATTTCTGATTGAAAGTTTATTCATATAAAATAATAATCTTTTAAAATATTTCTTGAGTTAGTGTTGCAATAGTAAACCTCCTCTTCATTAGTTATAAAAATGTAATTGTTTTTACTTTTCATCTCTGTTGTCCTGATAACAAAGCTTTAATTACAATTATTCGAAAGTTGACTGTGAAGTTCAGTAAAATTGTTCCATGACTAAGAAGTTCGCAAAATTCCCTAAATGTTCTTCGAATTGCAAATTAAATAGTATATGAACAAAATTGCATTTGATAGTGTAGACTGTTTTCTACTGTGATAAGGACGAGGGCAGAATTTTTAAAAAGGTTAGTCCGATATGTTGAAGAGGACCTTACATTGAAAAATCAACACGGGTTAACAGACGAGTCAATGCGTTGTTCTCCAACAACGTTACAGCGAGCTTCTTACTTTCCATCTTCAGGCGACTTCGCTTGAAGATGGCAGGTAAGAAACCTGCTGAAACGTTGCTGGAGAACAACGTGTTGACTAGGATGTCCACCCGAGATGATTTCATCTGAGAGATTCGCAGAGAATGTCTGCATTCTCATATTAGGACCTTAAATAGACTCGTGATTTCCATTTTATTCTGAAAACATATTTATATATTAAATAATTCTGTATACATAATTTGCTTTTGGAAGGTGTTTATTCCAATAGTATTTGGTCTGTTCTCGGCAGTATATATATATATATATATATATATATATATATATATATATATATATATATATATACAGGGTGAGTCACCTAACACTACCGCTGGATATATTTCGTAAACCACATCAAATACTGACGAATCGATTCCACAGACCGAACGTGAGAAGAGGGGCTAGTGTAATTGGTTAATACCAACCATAAAAAAATACACGGAAGTATGTTTTTTAACACAAACCTACGTTTTTTTAAATGAAACCCCGTTAGTTTTGTTAGCACATCTGTATATATAAAGAAATACGGAATCAGCGCTGTTTGTTGCATTGTAAAATGTTAATTACATCCGGAGATATTGTAAACTAAAGTTGACGCTTGAGTACCACTCCTCCGCTGTTCGATCGTGTGTATCGGAGAGCATCGAATTACGTAGGGATCCAAAGGGAACGGTGATGTACCTTAGGTACAGAAGAGACTGGAACAGTGGTCTTTTTCACTGACGCACATGTACATTATCATGTGGGGTGAGCTATACGTACACACGTGGTTTCCGTTTTCAATTACGGAGTGTAACAGAGTGTGTCCCGACATGTCCGGCCAATAGATGTTCAATGTGGTGGCCATCATTTGCTGCACACAATTGCAATCTCTGGTGTAATGAATGTCGTACACGCCGCAGTATATCTGGTGTAATGTCGCCGCAGGCTGCCACAATACGTTGTTTCATATCCTCTGGGGTTGTAGGCACATAACGGTACACATTCTCCTTTAACGTACCCCACAGAAAGAAGTCCAGAGGTGTAAAATCAGGAGAACAGGCTGGCCAATTTATGCGTCCACCACGTCCTATGAAACGCCCGTCGAACATCCTGTCAAGGGTCAGCCTAGTGTTAATTTCAGAATGTGCAAGTGCACCATCATGCTGATACCACATACGTCGACGCGTTTCCAGTGGGACATTTTCGAGCAACGTTGGCAGATCATTCTGTAGAAACGCGATGTATGTTACAGCTGTTTGGCCCCCTGCAATGAAGTGAGGACCAATGAGGTGGTCGCCAATGATTCCACACCATACATTTACAGTCCACGGTCGCTGTCGCTCTACCTGTCTGAGCCAGCGAGGATAGTCGACGGACCAGTAATGCATGTTCCGTACATTCGCTGCCCTGTGGTTTGTGAAACCCGATTCATCGGTAAACAGGTAGAACTGCTACGCATTCACTGTTAATGCCCATTGACAGAATTGCACTCGATGATTAAAGTCATCACCTTGTAATTGCTGATGTAGCGACACATGAAACGGGTGAAAGCGATGACGATGCAGTATGCGCATGACACTACTTTGACTCAGTCCTCCGGCTCTCGCAATGTCCCGTGTACTCACGTGTGGCTTCATGGCAACAGCAGCTAACACACCAACTGCACCCTCTTCTCCTGTGACTGGCCTGTTACGGACCCGTTTGCGTGCTACGACCATACCTGTTGCATAAAGTAGGCGGCAGATGTTTTGCAATGTGCGGCACGTTGGATGCTCTCTGTCCGGGTACCGTTCTGCATACACCATGCAGGATTCAGCTGCATTTCGTCGACACTCGCCATAGATGAGTATCATCTCCGCCATTCCAGAGTCCGAATACACCATGGTCACAGTTCCTACAGCACTACACTATCACAGACATCTGGTAACACGGTGTACTACAGTTGGTCTGCGTGCGGAGACGGATGCAGAATAACAATAGCAGCAAGCGCTACATGCGGACACTGCGACAGCTAGACCAAACCACGACAGTGCACTACAGCCACAGTCGTAAACACGGTCGTCATCGTAAACATGTCCCTGCAGGTGCTGCTCGCCGACCGTGGCCCGTGTTTGTTACAACACGCAACTGAACGTCGGGGGTTTCCAGCGTCAACTTTAGGTTACAATATCTCCGGATGTAATTGACATTTTACAATGCAACAAACGGCACTGATTACGTATTTGTTTATATGTTCAGAAGTGCTAACAAAACTAACTCGGTTCCATTTAAAAAAAACGTAGGTTTGTGTTAAAAAACATACTTCCGTGAATTTTTGTATGGTGTGTATTAAACAATTACACTAGCCCCTCTCCTCACGTTCGGTCTGTGGACTCGGTTAGTCAGTATTTGATGTGGTTAACGAAATATATCCAGCGGTAACGTTAGGTGACTCACCCTATATATATATATATATATATATATATATATGTGTGTGTGTGTGTGTGTGTGTGTGTGTGTGTGTGTGTGTGTGTGTGTGTGTGTGTAGATATATAGCCTCAAGCACCTAAAATTTGCATTGCAATATATTGCAACCATTGAATGAGCTACTGACGTGGTGTTTTCGGAGAATGGGTTGGTTGTGAGAAGCTCATATTGTTAGCCAATAAGTTGATTGTAATAAGACTCAGAAAATGTTCTGTTGTGCAGACATTCCCTTTTTAAATGGAACAATGCTCATTGACACTAACAACCTTGAGCCGTGGTAAAATTTGCTGTTTTGAAGAGCGCCCCACAGCGCGTACTATGAAGCAGTCGCCCTCCGTTTTGGCAATCGCAGCTTTGGTACCTCCCTTTGGTGGAAGAGGGGAAAGGTCCCCTGTCACGTGCATTTAAGGAGCACTGTAAGCTCGCCAGTGGCGGTTGGTCAGTCGGACTGAGGCTGGGTCAGTCTCGCGTCACCAGTTGCAGTTCTGTCTCTCGTTCGCATTTGTGCGGCAGTTAGTGTCTGTCTGTCGTTGGAGTGATAGTATTTCTGTCGTTTGGATCAAACTTTAAAGCTAGAAAATGAGAGTCTTGCTACTCCGCCAGTAACAGAAATGAGCTAGTGGTCGCCCGGTCGGGGCTGAGTTCCTGCATCTGAGTCTGCGCGTTAGGCCACCAGCCTGCTCGAGTTGCTCAGGTATTGGTCATTGGCGGTTGGATCGATCGGTTGGTCAGTCGCGCACTGAGACACAAGATGAATTGTCCGCCTTGAGCGTCGGCGCATGTGAGGTCCCGACGTGTGTCCAGTGGGCCGCGCCGTATGGAAAGGGGTAGTGGCTTCGCGGTCGAGCAACAGGAGTCAAACCACGACATCGGGCTGGCCGGTGCAAGCTGCGCCACCGTGAGGCGGGAGATCGACGCGTCTTCCTGCGTCCGTTGAAGCGGCTGGCAGCGGACGGTTCGGGAGAGCGTTGGGGGTGCTGCGCCAGGTCTTCTCGAGAAGTCCAAGGTTACTAGAAGTTAAGTGATTGGTGATATGTTGTTTCATTTACTTGTTAAATTCTACTTGTTTTCTTGGTGAGGGCACCAGCCGCTTTGTCGTCCCACCATTCTTCTTTGTTTTCCCACCTGCGGGAAGGTGGTTGGTTATGAATTGGGTGGTCCGTTTCTTCCTTGTGGAGCAGGGGCGGGTTAGAGCAATCTGTGGGTCGAGTTGTTCAGTAATCCCCCTGTCAATCTGCCATACGTTAATAGTTGCGTCAGTCATGTTTGTCGGATTCGGTGTTCACGAATTTATTGCTTAAGGTTTAAAGGCCGAGTTCCTGAAATGTTTTTATCTTGCCTATCATCTTGAGAGGCGGTATATGTCTAATGTAGAGCATGTTTGTATATTTTATGCAACACTGCATTTCATTGGTTTTTATTTAAATCGTTATGTTAGTAGTTAAAGTTGCCACCCTACCACTGTAAGTGTTTTCTTTGAAAAACAAGTGGCACTTTCGGTGGCGAGTAATTTTGTTTTATAAATGTGAGTGTTTGCTACCATTTCCATCCCTCCAACTGGGTGCACAGTTTATGTGTTTGTGTGAGTTGTTAAAATTTTTAATTTAAAGTAATCTGGTGTGTTGCAGATTTGCACCAGCGTAGTCTTTCGCAGGTTGTTGTGAGCGGTCGTGACTACGGCCGTGTTAAAAGAGAGTAGCAATCTTCTCAGCCCGAAAGCTCATACTATGAACAAAATAAATGTTGTTTCTGCCTCTGAATAAATTGTAACACGATATTTGAAGGGTGCTTTCTGATTGTAATTTTTAAATCGTTCTTTCTTAAAAAAAGAAAGGCTTTTTAGGAATAAAATTTCAATTTGTTGAAAGAAATTTGTTTTCATCAGTTACCCACTGGCAACTACTTCCACGCTCACATAGTGTGATTGAATGTATTAAAGTTCTTGATGAATCGCTAGTAAGTAAAGTATTTTCTTTAAGATAAGATTTTGAAAGTATATCCATGTTCAAATCTAAATCTAGGGTAAATTGTGGTTTTTGTTGCAGGAGTCTAATGTGAGTTTTTACGAGATATCGTATTGTGCAAATCTTCCACACCGATACATGTTTGTGCCATTTCAGCTGTATAGTTTCAAGGTATGATGTTATATTTGCTTACAGCGTGCTTGTGTGTTCCGTGAGTACATTGCAATTTGCTTGTCAGTTAGTGTGTAAAGTCCAAGCAAATGGTGTGATTGTAGATGTGATTGACCAAGGCAGAAAAAGCTAATAGTTCATACTGTATGGAGAGTGCAGGAAGAATGCACTTCATTCTTGTATAGTATATGCGGCAATATACCATAATAGGCGCCAACCATGTCAGCTATTAGAAGGAAACAACACGTTAGGTCCCATGCAATTGACCGAGCGAGGTGGCGCAGTGGTTAGCACACTGGACTCGCATTCGGAAGGACGACGGTTCAATCCCCCGTCCGGCCATCCTGATTTAGGTTTTCCGTGATTTCCCTATATCTCTTCAGGCAAATGCCGGGATGGTTCCTTTGAAAGGGACCGGCCGATTTCCTTCCTCATCCTTCCCTAACTCGAGCTTGTGCTCCGTCTATAATGGCCTCGTTGTCGATGGGACGTTAAACACTAATCTCCTCCTCCTCCCATGCAATTGCACGACCAGTTGGCGTGAGTCAGTGTCCTACGCGCTCTCTGTCGACATAGGTTCCATCCCTATCTCATTCTTCTCTGGCCAAAGCTGCATAGAAAGGATTACGAGAATCGTGTTAAATTCTGTATATGGGTATATTCCAGATGTATCATATTCCAGATGTATCATCTCCTGCATCTTGGTTAGTGATGAAG
Source organism: Schistocerca serialis cubense (assembly GCF_023864345.2). Classification (NCBI taxonomy): domain Eukaryota; kingdom Metazoa; phylum Arthropoda; class Insecta; order Orthoptera; family Acrididae; genus Schistocerca; species Schistocerca serialis. The sequence goes on from NC_064641.1 coordinate 425,480,808, forward strand.
TCACATTTACCAATCATGGCCAGGTTAATCGCCAAAACATGCACTATTGGTCTGTTCACAATCCCTGTTGGCTGCGTCATGAGGACCGTCAGCGTCCCTGGAGTGTAAACGTGTAGTGTGGGATAGTGAACCATCAGTTTATAGGCCCGTTTTTCACATATCGAATACTAAATGAGCGTAAGTGCCGTATCCTCCTAACAACTATCTCCTACGGACGATAGAAGACGTTCCTTGCAGACTAGGAGGAACCTGCGGTACCAACGTGACTGCTTTCCTGTTCACAGTGTACGCAGTACTAGAGCATTTCTTATAAAATTGTTTCCTTGTAGTTGGATTGGACGCTGAAGTTCTGTACCTTCGTCGACCCGTTCCCCGGGATTTGAGGCCTGCAGATTTTTTTCTGTTGGGTAAACTAAAGGACACTGACTAAAAAATACACCACACCCGAGGATATGCTACAACGTATTTATGCACCTTGATCGGGCATCTCTTCTGAAATGCAAGCACATGTGTAGCAGTCTTTCCATACCTCCGGTGTTCATTTTGAACACAACCTGCGATGTTCAGCTGTCTCGTCACTTGTCAGAATCCATATAAAAAGTTTATGCACTTCTCTACTGAGTGCTACCACAGGTATTGTACAGGTGTCAGTGTGGGAATTTTTCAAAATACGATATCCCGTAAACGACTCACACTATAAACCTGTGACATTGAATCCATTCTGTGAAAACCACACATCAATAGCAGCTCCATTTCTGCAAAATTTGCGGTGCAAGTTTTACCTAATTCACCCTAACACTCAAATGCGCAATTAAATATTTCCGTATTTGACAATGTGAAAACTTCATTACAGAATATGAAGGGAGATAAAAAAATTTCCGTTCGAATACCGTACAATCCAGACTCTGTCACCAATCAAACGAAATCGTCGTCAACACTGAGGCAATCATCTCCCTGACGCAGCAGGTTGAAGATTCCAATTTGGTATAGCGGTGGTGGTGGTGGTGGTGGTGGTTAGTGCTTAACGTCCCGTCGGCAACGAGGTCATTAGAGACGGAGGTATAGCTTCGTGCCCCGCTGTACGAAGAAGTCCTTAACTGTATGCTGCACAACCTCGACGGACAGGAATAACGTCACCATAGCTCGCGTTTTCACATTTGCCGCACACACGTTTCACTAGACAGCAACTTAGTCATGCATTATTTCATTTAGGTGATAGGGGTTTATGGACCCCTCTTACCCACCACCCTCCACCCCTCCCTCGCCATTTACCCACCTCTTTGAGGTTTATAATAATTTAAAATATTTAGTCTTTACTTGTTTACTTTGACTCGTTTTGATCCGTGTTTCAGCACTGGGGATATCATCGCATATCTGCATGTTTGTTATTTTCATTCGGTGGTAGTCTTTTCAGTCTCAACATTTCTTCGTTTTTTTGTACTGCATTAGCTTAGTTGCGCACGTTTGCCGCAGTGTTTTGTTGCGCAATGTCCTGTATTACCGTAATGAGAAGAGCATCATTTTTAACCGAAGATTTCGTCCGCTGAAGATGCTGTCCTAGGATTTACTCTATACGTCATCACTCACGTTTCATCAAAGGTAAATGAAAATTTGATTCACTTTCCTTCTTCACTCTCCATTGCACTGCTGTACAAACCTTGATTAACCTCTAGCGCTCACTAGAGCTCTCATGGTTATCCTTTCGTGTACTAACACAACCTCGGCACTTGCATTCTAAGTTCACACATGACAGGTTTTACTTGATATTGAAATACCTTGAGCTCATTTTAGTACTGTTTTATTATTATTCCACACTGATCTGAGTTCCTTTTATTTTATTTAGAATAGTTTTAAAATCTTTGTACAACATTTGTATACAGATTTTTTTCAAAAACCATATTCACGTTCAAGGTTTAGATCTGCATAGCCACTCTGTAGCTTCCATGTAGGACGGACAGCCTAATACGTACCGATGTCCAAATTCGTATTTCATTTATGTTTTATAGTTTGCGATATTTTAAACATACACATGTGCACATCTTAAATAACTCTTTCGTTCTGTATACGACATCTTTGGTTATTCACATCTCCAAAAATGAAAAAAGAAACAGTTATAGAACAACAGGACACGCGCTCACAAAAATCTCACAGAAGCACAGATATGACATATCCTATGGAACATAGGTTACTGAATTTTAAAGTTCCGTAGGAAAGTTGTCTTGGGCCATCTATACACGGTTTTACTTATGACTAACTTGAAACACACTCATAAAAGTGCTGTGGTATATTCCTTGCTAATGTACTATTTCGTGATGGAGATCACCTTGCGTGTTAACCGTTTTACATTTCTCAAGAACATACAGTTACTGGATCATAGATTTAAAGTTCCGGTATCGCTCTTAGTGTACTGCTTTTACTAATTGTATGTAATCTGTAGATAAACATTTAGTACGCAGTTCGCTTGCAGGCCTCTGGTCCTGCAACGGTACGTTTAAGTTTGGTTTGTACACTACTCCCCCTTATTTACACTTCACAGTGACGAGGTGGAACAAAACTTCAGTAGTATCTTACAAGGTGCACACTGTCTGCAGCCCTGGATGGTCGAGATGTAAGTCTGCTCGCTGCAGAGTCTATACGCTACCTGGTGTAGCAGCTCTCAAGGCCGCTCAGCGGAACCTGCGAGGAAAAAGGACCTGGAAATATTATTTCTGCACACCTAAAGTTACAGCAGTCCTGACGGGGAGCAGGTTATACTGCACAAGGTGAGCGTTCCCATTTACAAGACGCTACTATATGGCATTTGGAGTGGCTAATTGAGTTATGGAACTCACTCTAAAATAAGACTTCTCATTTTACAAGATATCCATAAATTTAGCGAGCTAGAAGAAAATGTCAGTTCCAAACACGGTAAACACTAACACAATACCAGGGCATATGAAAATGAAATAAAGTAATATGTAGTGTACATAAAAAGCAAAAAAAGAAAATACTCTCTCATTGCTCGAAAAACATGAAACATAGTAATTTTTTAAATCTTAAAGTAACTATAAATATTACTGCCACACTGCATAAGAAATACGAAACGTACTGACAAGCAAGAAATAAAAAAACAGTAAATAGTACTGTCCCATTGTATAAGAGGCATGAAAAGCATTGAAATGTAAGATACGAAAAGCAAGGAAAATATTACGGCATGCAATATTATAGTTAAGAAATTAATGCTGACAGCAACAGTCAGTATTTGCAGCTTCTCAGGCTGAGATTGTGTGTTGTGATTTGTTGCCGTAAAAATCAGTTTGGCGTCAGGCTTGATTGTGTACCACCTCACAAATGAAAGGGAACGACGAATTACCGCTTCACTGCTTAAGCGGCGGACAAAATTTCAGAAATATCGCTTTTCAACCTGTCAATGACGGGCTTTAACATCACCACGTGTACACTATTGTACTTTAAATGAAACAACTGATCGAAATGACCCAACCTCCACACCAAGGAAGGCTGTTGTCTTCCTTGACTACGACGACATTCTCGATCTGACACTATGATCTTCATTCCGATGTCCAAAAGTGCTTTGCAGCACCTGATGTATGTGCTCACTGGGCCACCTCTCCCAAAGCCTTACAGCTGTTGTACATATTGCCACCAGTGCAACCAATCTCAGTTGTTTCAGTCGTCGAGAGGGTTGTCGCGACTCACCGAACCAGCCTACAAACCTCCGATTTCTATCACTACCAGCTAGATGTTGAATCTGTTCTTACATGATTTGTTTTGTTTGCCTTCTGCGGGATTGGGTGAGTCCTATCTGACAAAATCCAGCTAAATTTTGTGTCAATCAGTGTGGAGTGCTTTGGCTTCGTTAATCATCCCTTGTCTAAGGTATCGAAGAAAACATATGCCTCCAGAACGGTATCTGTTTCCGTAGTCTTGTCGAAACCGGGATCAGCTGGAGACAGACCAAACGGTATATTACAAATTGTTGTTTCTACTTGGCTAGATAGCATCTCACTGGTGACACTGTCCACAACTGCGCAAGTGATCCTAATGCGAGAATCATTAAGCTGTGAGTGACTGTTTACTCAGTATCAGTTCCAGTTCCTCCGTCATACCTTGACTATAAAAAACTGTTGGTTCGTCCTGTCGAGGAGCACCCTAAGAGACTGACATCTGCCCATGCCGCCTTTAATATTGACAGCTGTTGTTGCTAGAAACGCAGTACCGCTGCGGTGCAGTCCCCCTTCAGTAACCTCATGGGACACGGAGCAGCTTTTAAAGTTATCAGCCTGTGTACAATGTTTGTCAATTGACTTGAGGATCATTGCATTGTTACTTCCTTTGTAGATCTTACGAGGAGAAACCTTGCATTTACTCGAGTTACTCGAGACGTGACCAGGGGACATGCACAATAAACAAAGGTTATTTCTCCTTACAAATCCCCGTGGCTCGTCGATATTTAGCACATGAAACTCTTTTTATTTACTGACAAAATGAGGTTCGCTGCAAAACTGACACATCTGTTCAGTATCAGCGTTAGCCAGGTGAGACATATTCACATGCCTCGTTTGATTTCGTCATTGGCATTTCCTTGCGGAACCTTTGAGGTGATGTCCTTGAATCTGATTAGCACAAGAGTCCCACATTTTGTTTCCAAAAATCTATCACTTGATTCAATGTGGCGAACGTGGACGTAGAAATATTTACATTCCACTCATTATGGTCTATGGGCCATAAATCAGCTGGAACTGCTTATGGATGAGTGATTTCGTACAGTGGAATATCAGGTTTAAGAGCTGCTACTGGATACTCACATGTTTAATGAAATGCCCGTAATCGGCTACCGAGCAATGGCCGACTGCAGGCAAGGCCAAAAAAGCTTTTGCATGTCTGGCAGCAATTATTTTTGGATTATCATATCTCTGCATGATTCGTCCCCAAGCAATCGATAGATTCCCTTATATGACAGGTATACCGTATGTTTCAAAATGTCATTTGCTTCACCTCGCAAACCAGAACAGATGTAGTAAAAATTTTGGACGTTATCAAGTGAATTATTATTCATTATGGGATTCAAAATGTCATCTCCTTAGGACGACCACTTAAGATAGTCCCTTCAAAATTTGGCAGCAGGTTGTTACAAACGAATGACACGGCCCGTCGGGCTAGTTTCCACAGCCTTTGGGAGTTCCTCGTCTCTCTAATTACAAACATTGTTCTTTTCTGAGTCATCAGTGTTCTGAATGGTTTGATGCGGCCCACCACTAGTTTCTCTCCTTTTCCATCCTATTCACGTCAGAGTAGCACTTGCAGCCTACATCCTCAATTCTTTGCTATATGTATTCCAATCTCTGTCTTTCTCCACAGGTTACATCCAGCACAGCTCCTCTAGTACCGTGGACAATATTACGTGATTTTCCATTAAGTTTCGGGTGTGCAGCCGCAAGAAATCTCCTTCTTCTTCTAATATTTTGGCTGTAAAACGTTCAGCCATCTTCAGAGTGAGCCGCTAGACTGCCGCTCCAGTGCTTGCTTCGTCCCTTTATACTGTTGTACCGCGCGACCGCGCATGCGGCCACAGATGCAAATGCGCCAGAGACGTTGGTCGGCGGCAGAGACGTGCATAATGCGCGAGTTGTATCTATGCCTCTGCAGTTGATCTTTGTTGGCATATCGATATAGCATTGTGAGCTGCACTGTGACGACGTCTTTGCGAGTTTATCACAGCAAGTGCCGGATTCCAGGATTTATCAAGATTGAAACCACTATCTCTATTAATTAAGTTCGTCGTCAAGCGAATTTCAATTGCCTCCTTTACTATCGAGTCCCAAAATTACGATGTAGTTGCCAAAATTTCGACTTTGTCATACAACATACTGTGACCATTATCAATACAGTGCTCTGCCACGGCCGACTTGTTGGGTTGTAAAAGTCGTGTGTACCTCTGGTGTTCTGTACATCTTTCTTGGACAGTACGAGTTGTTTGTCCGATGTAAGAGAGGCCACATTCACATGGAATTTTGTAAACTCCAGATTTTCGGAGCAGCAAATCATCTTTGACAGAGCCCACGAGTGCAGCTGTCTTAGGTGGAGGACGAAAAATCACTTTTATTTTGTGTCTGCCGAGAATGCGTCCTATTTTTGATGAGAGGCTACCAACATATGGCAGAAAGGCCATGGATTTAAATGTTTCTTCATCTTCTTCTGCTTTCTTTGTGGCCTCTTTCGGTTTCATTTTCAGTGTCCTCTGTATTTGTTGTGGAGAGTACCCATTGTCTTCAAACACTCTTTGTAAGTGGGAAAGTTCATCTTGCAGACTGCTTTCGTCAGAAATAACATGCGCTCTGTGAGTCAAAGTTCTGAGAACACTCATTGTCGGGGCAGGATGGTGGCAGCTATTTGCACGTAAATACAGATCGGTGTGTGTCGGCTTCCAATATACTTCATGTCCCAAAGTGCCATCCTCTCTGCGCCGAACCAAAACATCCAAGAATGGAAGGCATCCCTCCTTTTCAATTTCCATTGTGAACTTAATTAGATCGTAGAGGGAGTTCAGATGTCTTAAGAAGTTTTGCAAGTTGTCTTCACCATGGGGCCAAACTACAAAGGTGTCATCAACGTTCCTCCAGAATACCGTGGGTTTCAAGTCAGCAGATTCAAGCGCCTTTTCCTCGAAGTCCTCCATAAATAAATTGGCCACCAGAGGGGATAAGGGACTACCCATGGCGACTCCGTCCGTCTCATCAAAAAATTCGTTGTTAAATAAGAAATATGTGGAGGTCAGAACATGTTTAAATAAAGCTGAAATCTCTTTGTCAAAACTTCTTTCAATAAGTTGTAGAGATTCTGGAAGGGGAACCTTTGTAAATAAAGCCACCACATCAAAACTAACTATTATATCAGACGGGTTCATTTTCAATGATTTCAGTTTACTAATGAAGCCAGCCGAGTTTCTTATGTGGTGAGTACATTTTCCCACAAGAGGCCTCAACAATGATGCCAGATGTTTGGCAACGTCATAAGTCGGAGAGCCTATGTTACTCACTATGGGGCGTAGAGGAACATCTTTCTTGTGGACCTTAGGTAGACCATAAAGTCTAGGAGGTACCGGACCACTTGGTTTCAGTCTCCGAACAACTTCTGGTGGAAAGGGAGAGTCATTCAGGAGCGAAACAGTTTTCTTCGCCACTCGATTGGTGGTATCCCTGCTGATCTTCCGGGACATGTTGACACTCAATAAATTGTACATTTTATCATGGTATTCGTCCCGAGACAGTAAAACGGTAGCAATACCTTTATCTGCTGGGAGTACCACCGTCTGAGTATCCAGGCGAAGCTTGCGTAGAGCAGCACTCTCTGCCACAGATATATTACTCCTTTGTGGGTGATCCTTCATAATTGCACGGCATGTTTCACGTCTTATTTCCTCTGCTGAATCAGAGGGAAGTGGTCGAACAGCTTCTTCAAAGGCGCTGATAAACGAAGGCAAAGGCAGAACCTGTGGCGTGGGTGCAAAATTCAGTCCCTTACTCAAAACCTTCATCGTAGCATCGTCCAAACCTCTACCTGTCATATTAATAACAGGGCGTCGAATAACAGTTTCTCGCTGCGATGTCGTCTTCAGTCGACTAAATTGTGCAGTCTGTCGGGATGTGGCCACCTCACGGATCCAGTCTGATTTGGCCCAAGTTGTACCATCAATCCAATTCCAAGAATCATAGGGTATCTCCACAGACATCTTCAGGTGCAGACGATACAGTTCTTCAGAAACCAGGTCTAATTTTCGGCGAGTAAAGTGGATCCTCTCCTCAACAATAGCAGAGCCAGCTTTTGTTAAAATCTTATTCATAGACGTCGTTTTTATAAAATGTACTAATCTGGCAAACTTCGGAATTATGCCCTGGTCACGGCACCTTAGTAAAAAACTTAAAGAGCTCAGTAATCTCGCTCTCAAGTGTCGAAGCTTATCCAATCGTCGAACACATAAAACCATCTCCTCCCCGCAGAGGTACTTGATGTGAATCTTCAGGTTTTTACGTGATGTTTTAACAGATGTCCTACCATACTGCCCCTTCTCTCGTCAATATTTTCCGTATATTCCTTTCCTCGCCGACTCTCCAGAGAATCCGTGTGCCTAATTTTCAGTATCCCTTCGTAGCACCTCACCTTAAATGGTCCGATTCTTTTGTTTTCCTGATTTCTTACAGTCATATTACACTGACATACAATGCAGTGCCCCATAAGTACATTTCCTGAAATTTTTCCTCGAATTACGTCCTATGTTTGATACTAGTAGACTTCTCGTAGTCAGGAATACTATTTTCGCTTGGACTAGTCGCTTTCGATGTCCTCCTTGCTCCATCCATCATGGTTATTTTGCTACGTAGATAGTATAATTCCTTAACTTCATCCACTCTGTGATCACCAGTCATTACGGCTGCGTGCCGCTGTTGTCATTTTCGCTTGTTCTTATCGCTTTTGTCTTTCTTCGATTCCTCTCAATTCATATTCTGTACTAACAGGAGTGTTCATTCCACTCAGCAGTTCATTTTATTCTTCTTCACTTTCACTGGGAACAGCACTGTAATTATCGAATCGTATCATTGGTATCCTATCACCTTAAATTTTAATTCCACCCTTGAACCTTCCTGTTATTCCGGGTCTTTAGTTCTTTGATGTATTATACCCTTTTTCATCCGATCACTTCGTTCTGGGCCATCCACATTCATTGCTCCATCTTGGCTCTATATATTGAAGGCTAATTGAAATGTTTCTCTCTAGCTTTCCCCAATGTCTCCCAGGATTTCGCGCAACTTGTACCATTTGACATTGTCTAATGCTTTTTCTAGGTCTACAAATCGTATGACTGTATCTTGATTTTTCTACAGTCTTGATCCAATTGCCAATGGCTCCTTCAGAACTTCCTTAACAATTCCTAATGCCAAACAGGTCATCTAACACAACCTCAATTATTTTTTCCATTCTCATATATATTATTCTTGTCAGCAACTTAGATGCATGAGCTATTAATCTGATTGTATGGTAAGTCTCGTATTTGTCGGCTCCTGCAGTGTTTGGTAATGTGTGGATGATGTTTTCTGTATGTCAGATGGGATATGGTGAGACTCACACAGCCTACACATCAACGTGGATAAAAGTTTTTTGCCATTTCCCCCAGTTATTTTAGAGGTTTTGATAAAATGTTATTTATCTTTCTGCCTTATTCTATTATAAGTCTTCCAAAGCTGTTTTAAATTTTGATTCGTATGCTAGATGCTATATCTCTTCTACATCTACATCTACATCTACATCTATACTCAGCGAGCCACCTTACGGTGTGTGGCGGAGGGTACTTATTGTACCACTATCTGATCCCCCCTTCCCTGTTCCATTCACGAATTGTGCGTGGAAAGAACGACTGCTTGTAAGTCTCCGTATTTGCTCTAATTTCTCGGATCTTTTCGTTGTGATCATTACGCGAGATATATGTGGGCGGTAGTAATATGTTGCCCATCTCTTCCCGGAATGTGCTCTCTCGTAATTTCGATAATAAACCTCTCCGTATTGCGTAACGCCTTTCTTGAAGTGTCCGCCACTGGAGCTTGTTCAGCATCTCCGTAACGCTCTCGCGCTGACTAAATGTCCCCATGACGAATCGCGCTGCTTTTCGCTGGATCATGTCTATCTCTTCTATTAATCCAACCTGGTAAGGGTCCCATACTGATGAGCAATACTCAAGAATCGGACGAACAAGCGTTTTGTAAGCTACTTCTTTCGTCGATGAGTCACATTTTCTTAGAATTCTTCCTATGAATCTCAACCTGGCGCCTGCTTTTCCCACTATTTGTTTTATGTGATCATTCCACTTCAGATCGCTCCGGATAGTAACTCCTAAGTATTTTACGGTCGTTACCGCTTCCAATGATTTACCACCTATGGCATAATCGTACTGGAATGGATTTCTGCCCCTATGTATGCGCATTATATTACATTTATCTACGTTTAGGGAAAGCTGCCAGCTTTCGCACCATGCATTAATCCTCTGCAGGTCCTCCTGGAGTACGTACGAGTCTTCTGATGTTGCTACTTTCTTGTAGACAACCGTGTCATCTGCAAATAGCCTCACGGAGCTACCGATGTTGTCAACTAAGTCATTTATGTATATTGTAAACAATAAAGGTCCTATCACGCTTCCCTGCGGTACTCCCGAAATTACCTCTACATCTGCAGATTTTGAAGTCCAGGTGGGTTTCGAACTCACGACCCTCCATGCAACACTTCAGTATGATGACCATTACAGCACGGTTGCTGCTCAACTGCTGCTCAACAGTGGCTCCTGTTTCTTCCTCTGTTGCATCAGCAGACAAGTCACTCCCCTCATAAAGTCCTCAAAGCACATTTTACGCTCATCTGCTCCCTCCTCTGGATTTAACAGTGGGACTACGGTTGCACTCTTAATGTTACCACCCTTGTTTTTAATTTCAGCGACCGTTGTTTTGTCTTTACTATATGCTAGGTCTATCATTCCGACGATCACTTTCTTTCTATTTCTTCACATTTTTCTCACAGCTCTCCCGCTTTATAGTCCCTGCTCCACCTGTTTATTTCATTCCTAAGTAGCTTGATTTCTTTAGTAGCGGATTTCCCTGATCATTCTTGTACTTTCTTCTTTCGTTGACCAACAGAAGTATTTCCTCTGTTACCCATGTTTTTTTTCAGTTTCCTTCTTTGTACCTGTTTTCCTCATTCCTAATTCTGTGATTGCCCTTTGAAAAACTTGGATTCTTTGTTGTGCTATCTGTCAGATAGAGGAAAGCAAATTATTGTTTGTGCGGGTTTCAGTGTAGATTTTCTGAAAGAGTCTGATAGACAGCTTGACCTTGAAGTATTACTACGATCTTTCAATGTGACATGAGTTACTAATCAAATAAAAACTTTTCCTGTTATCAGCGGTCTGTCTGATCATGATGCACAGCTAGTTACAGTGTATAACTCCATACAGTAATGCAAAACAGTCCTCCAAAATAGTCAATTCAATTAACGATTTAACAATTCAAAATTTTAGGGAAACGAAGAACAGTTGGATTGGGAAGAGGTGTACAGGGAACATGATGCTAATTTAAAATTTAACCTGTCTCATGATACCTTTGTGAGTATATTTGAAAACAGTTTCCAAAGAAAACAGTGGAATATATCCGTAAGAAACCATGTAAAAAGCAAAGGTTCACTAAATGGATAAAAATGTAACTAAAAAGGGGAAATGTACCTTATAGCTAGGAGGAGTAAAGATCCCGAAACGGTGAAACATTGTAAAAACTACTGCACTGTATTAAGTAAAGTTATTAAAAAGTCCAGAAGTATGTGCATTATGTCTGAGATTAGCACATCTGATAATAAAATTAAAACAATTTGGAATATTGCTAAAAAGCAAACAGGGCAACTGAGAGCACAGGAAGACTTTATTTCTATCAAGCACAATGAAAAGTTTGTTAACAAGAAGTCAGAAGGAGAAAACATTTTTAGTACTCATTTTTTTAGTGTTGTAGAGAAAATAGGATCCAGCTATATATTAGAAAAGGAAAGGCAGTAAAAGAAATAGACAGTACCTATGCAATTTGATAAAACTGAAATTCAACCCACCTCTGCTACTGAAATTAGGAAAATAATAAATCAGCTCAAAAGTAAAAGCTCAAATGGAATTGATGGTATTTCCAACAGACCACTAAAAGCTTGTTTCCAACAACTAAGTAGGATTCTCAGCCACATATGTAGTAGCTCAATGCAATTGGGCATTTTTCCAGATCGACTGAAATGCGCTATTGGTCAACCATTGCATAATAAAGGGGGTAGATCTGATGTTAACAACTACCGCCCAACCTCACTTCTGACAGCTTTATCCAAAATTCTTGAAAATGTAAAGTATTGGAGAGTAGCATCACATGTTTGTAAAAATGAAGTACTAACAAGATGTCAATTTTGTTTTCAGAAAGGCTTATCAACAGAAAATGCTATATATGCTTCACTGGTGAAATTTTAAAAGCATTGAATAACTGAACATCACTCATTGGCATATTTCGTGATCTCTAAAAGGCTTTTGATTGTGTGAATCATGCAATTCTTCTAGATAAGTTAAGTATTGTGGTACAAGTGGGACAGTGCACAAACAGTTTAATTCATATTTAACTGGAAGGATGTAGAAGGTTGAAAATAACAGTACAGATAGTCTGCAAAAACCAGCACAGGCATCTGAGTGGGGAGGTATCAGGAATTGTGTCCAACAGGGTTCTACTTGCCACTCTACATTTATGAAGATGCAAAGCTAGTTCTTTTTGCTGGTGGTTGTAACGGTCGCCTAGTTGTAGATATTGCTATAATCGCACTATTTCACTCCCATTTACGGAACTTGTTAGCACTTGATGTTATGTAGGCGCCATTAAAATGCATTGTGGCAATCGCTGTTGCTTGCTGGATCGCTGCTGTGTCTCAATGCTGATGCTGGCTCTAAATCTGGTTGTCTAGGGTTAAAAATATGACGTCCCATGTTTCTGATGTGCGTTTGATGATAAATAATGAGCGAAACCAACAAATACTTAAACTTCAAATATTTATTACACTGGTGGCCATCTTAATTCCACTGTCCACAAAAGACAATGACACAACACAAAGAAGTACTTCTTTTACATGTTCTTTGCATTGTTCATCCACCTCGAACAATAACACACAAACACACTTTACCAAAGTGACATTCTGACTGCGCTCCAACCTCTCTTGCTGCTTCTATTTCTACTCTTGTCAAAGAACTACTAAAAACACATATAGTTTATGAGTCACATGTACATCTGTTATTGTAATTTGTGCAGAAAAGTTATTAATTTATATCAAGTGACATAATTTAACATGTTATTAAAATGACAGACAGATTCTTTGACTTGCCAGAATAATTCTTTCTTACAAAAAGGCAGTTTTTTAGAAGTTTGTCAATTGACTTCTCTAATTTCTATAAATAACTAAATAACATGAATTATTAAGAATTACATTTGTTTTCGTCTAAAATAGGAGTTTTAACGTAAATACTGAGTGAAAGCGGTCGTAGTGGACTAATAGGTTTCACTGGGTGATTTTTATTTAAGGAGATCCAAAATACTTGAGTTGGCCACTATTTTTAGTACTTCATATTAATTATTAAAGATGACCTTAGTGTTTTTATATGATGACATTTGCTGTATCAGTGATAAAGTGATATTAACTTTTGTGTGTGTCAGTTATTCACTATAATTTAATGAGTTGACTGTGTATGGAGACATGTTATGCAATCATCGTTAACATACACAATAACTTTCCTATAATCTCAAATGCTCGTTAAACTTGTTGAATTTGGAGGATATCACATACTTTGGTAAAGTAAAACCTTCAATAGTTTCCATTACAATACCCCCCTCAGGTATTATCATTTACAGAATGTTAATGACATTAGCCAACTAGGAGAAATGTGTGTAATGGCTAAAATTTGGAAAAGTTCTACTTTAATAAATTTTTTGTTTTACTAGGCATATTGTGTATTTATACAATGACCATTACACCGTTTCAAAATGACTTTTTCCTGCAAATATTTTAGTTCTGTTGTTTCAAATGTACTTTGTGTTATGACTCTCAGTATGACAGCATAATAAAAATATTTATTAATATATGAAAGTAAAAAAAAAATTATAATATTTTCTCCCAGTGAGCCACACGGAAAATGATCAAAAACAGACACAAATATATCACATGCGATGTTAAGATAAGAAAATATTGCAACTGTCTACTCTTTTTAAGCCACATAATGGAATTGAAATCAAAGAACATAATTATAAGTATGTACATGGTATATATACACACAAACACTAGACAAGTCATGCGTATGAATATAGTATGGATTGGAAGAAATGTTTTTAAGTATTGTCTCCCATTGAGACACATAGTCAAGATAGTACAGGAACATATTAATACGAAAATTGCGCACTTAAATGGGTCACAAAATAACACAAACATCAATCTTGGGCAACATATGATTAGCTGTAGAAAATTTTACACAAATCTTATGCCTAAGAAAAGAATAGTAACAAAATGATGGGTCTTGCAAAACAATTTTTACATTGTCTTTTATATGTGGTGCAAGTATGTCCCATATTCAACAATAAAAAAGAAGATAATTAATGTTTGTCACCTCTTTGGTTGCATGGTTAAACTTGCCCATTGCAAGTAAAGAAGATGTCTCAAAATTTAATATTCAATAGTGACAATAAAAATATAAAAACCTTCTCTCAGAGATCTGGAACTTTTCCAGGGCCTATGGGATGAGTTACTATTTGACACACCCAGTAAAAATCTTTGCTGGTAAAATGCTTTGTGGAAAATGGGTTAGTAACAATATTCAAAAGGGAAATGTGCTTAATCATGTTTATATGGTTTCAATTCAGTGATGTTTCTTAATCCAAATAACCTTCTTGATCTGGGAAAGATAAATCTATACGCATTAGGATGTGGGCTTTCTCTTATTTCAAATGGACCAATGTAATATCAAAAAACTTCTTAAGTTCGGCTGACAATAATTTTAATTTCTCTTGTGTCTTGATGAGTACAAGGTCCACTGGTTTGAACTGTGTAGCTTTTCCTTTGGCTGCATGTCGCCTTTTTCTTGATTCTCCTTGTTTTTTCATGATTTCCCGTACATAGTCCGCTCTTCCTTGGTGTGACATAATTTTGCAAGGTCGGTACTCTATGTTTTTAGTGAAGAAACTAGGGGGGTATTGGTTGTACATTATTTCATGTGGGGAAAATCCAGTGGAAGAGTGCTGTAACCTGTTCATTATTTCTTCGAAACTATTTATGTACTCTAACCAATTAGTGTGATTCTGGCTACAGTAGGTTCTGCAAAGTCTTCTGATCTATCTCATGTATCTCTCAGCTGGGTTGCTCAACAGGTGGTAAGCAGATATTAAAATGTGTTTAATTCCCGTATCCTCAATAAAAGTTTTTCAGTATTTAGAGGTGAACTGAGACCCATTGTCTGAAAGTATTGCCGGTGGTTTTCCCACAGTGTTGAAATAATTACTTGTAATTTTGAAGCTATCTGTTTGCTGGTAGCTTTCCTTAAGGGATAAAGCTTTATAAATTTGGAGAAGATGTCTACCATGACATAAATATAACTGTAGCCCCCCCCCTTGTCATGGGTAATGGTCCATAGATGTCAGTTGCAACGAGATCGAGTTTATTTGTGGGTAATATGTTCTGCATTATTCCCCTAATTGTTCGGTTAGTCACTTTTACCCTCTGACATCTGTCACATGTTGATAACTTTTTCTTTACTCTTCTGCTAATGTTGTAAAAATAAATGTTCTCCTGTATTTTCTGAATACACTTAGTGGTGCCACAGTGGCCAAAGCTCTCATGTACATAAGTGATGAGCGTATCTATTTGTTGCTCAGGTCAACAGTTTTCAATGGTCTAAATCCGGCTTAGGTCTTCTGAATAGTATCCCCTTGTGTACTCTATAGTATGCTTCTACCTTCTCTCCCCCAGTTTTTCCTATGTAACTTTTGACTAGTTTCTGGTTTTCATCGTGGTTCTGAAACCTCCTAATGTCGTTACAGATTTTCCTTTTCCCCTTTAATGCCCTTTAGAAACATAATTTTGAAAATTCTCTCCTCCTTCCCACTACTTCCTTCCAAATCACTTCCCAAAGGTAATTTTGATAAAGCGTCTGCTACCACATTTTGTTTTCCCTGAATGTACCTCACTTCGTAATCAAACTGCTGGAGAAACATGGCCCATCTGGTGAGTCTGTTATGGTACAACCGGCACTCTTGGAGATAGCTTAATGCTTTGTGGTCTGTCTGTACTATTACTTTATGTCCCAAGAGGTAATTTCTTAAGTTTGTAAAACCCCAATGTATAGCTAGTATCTCCTTTTCTGTCACTGTGTAGTGTTTTTCATGTTTTTTGCAGAATTCTGCTGTCAAATGCAATTGTTCGGTGTTCCATTTTTCCATTTACTTCCTTTTATTGAGATATATGTATTCCTAACCCTGCATCGCTGCTGTCAGTAGCTATCCAGAAAGGACTGGACGTGTCTGGTCTATGTAGAAGTTGGCTGTTACATAGTTGCGTTCTGATTTTGTTAAATGCATCTTCACATTCTGGTGTCCAATCCCACACTACATTTTTCTTAAGCAAGTTATGCAAACAAACTGCATTTAATGCTTGATTACTGATGAATTACCTGTAAAACCCTGTGAAGCCGAAAAATGATTTGAGTTGTTACTTGTTTCTAGGTGTTGGAAAATTTTCTATGTCTTTAATTTTGTCTTCGACTGGCAAAATCCTTTGTTCTGTAATGATGTGCCCCAAAAATCTTAACTCCTCTAGCCCAAATTTACACATTTCTAATTTTAATGTCATTCCTACCTTTCTGAGTCTCATAAATACCTCCCTTAATAATTCATGGTGTTCTTCCCAAGTTTTCCCAGTGATTAAAATGTCATCTACATAAATGGTTAATTTTGAACTACTATCGTGACCAAGTACAAAATCTCATGCTCTGATGAATTCTGCAACTGATACATTGAGACCAAATGGCATGACTGTATACTGATAACATTTACCATTATATAGAAAGGCTGTAAATTTTCTCCAATCAGGACTAAGTTCAACCTGATGAAAACGAGTGGTGAGATCTAGGCTTGTCATAAGTTCGACACACTCAAATTTACCTAACAGCTCATCTTTACTTTGTAGGTGGTTGATTTCTCTGATGAGATACTTGTTAAGATGTCTGGATTCTAATACAATCCTAATGCTAATGTCTCCCTTTTTTACAATGACCAATGGGTTGTTATAGGCACTGAAACTTCTTCCTATAGCTTCCCAATTTTCCATTTTTTTTATTTCTTTCTCCACAGCATCTCTTTTTCCAAATGGTATTCCATACAGTTATATAAAGAACGATTCATGAGGTTTTAACTGTAATATACATTGATAATATTTCACTGTACCAGGTCTGTCATCAAACACATCTTGGAATTCCCATTATAACTCTTTTAATTTTTCCTTCTGTGTGTTATTTAGGCTTTCAGCTTCCCCCAGTTTTTTCTCTGCTAACTTATCAAACTCTTGACCCTCTGCATCTCCCTCTAAGTTCTCATCCAGGTAATAAACACCCTCATTTTCATGATATACTGATTGAATGTGGTTAAAGCTGTCACCACAGTCTAAAATTAACAATTTCACCACACAGCTCTGTTGCGTAGCAGGTTCTATAATACACATTTATTTTCTGCAAAATTAAACCCAGCGTTCACTTTCAATATCCAATCCATACCTAAAACGAAATTTTCATTCAGGCCATCTACTACTAAGCATCCATGTTTAAAATTTAGGTTATCAATTTTAAAAGTGACACTTGTTTCTTAACTACCTTACTGGCTCTTCCTGTAGCTCCTTTCACTTTTAATCCAACAACTGGCATCTCAGGAAAATGTTTAGAATTTCTGAGCTTATCTCTAAGTCTAGAAGTGATGGCAGAAACAGGACTTCCTGTGTCTACTAACACTCTTCCTTCCCACTTGTCAATGTTTATTTTAACATATGGACCACCTAGCTCAACATCTTTGTCTATTTCAGTATTTTCAAACAATAGATCATTTTCAATTTCTTTAGTTCCCAAGTCTAATGTCTCTTTCCTACACTTAAACACATCCCTCTCTGTTTGCAAAGCATTAGCATT
Organism: Schistocerca serialis cubense; assembly: GCF_023864345.2. Classification (NCBI taxonomy): domain Eukaryota; kingdom Metazoa; phylum Arthropoda; class Insecta; order Orthoptera; family Acrididae; genus Schistocerca; species Schistocerca serialis. The sequence goes on from NC_064641.1 coordinate 425,498,563, forward strand.
TAAATATACACCTTCGTTTTCATCTGTTCTTCTTAACACTGTGTTGCCACTTAAAAAACTACTGTTTTAACCCCATTTTTTATGAAGTCCACTACGGATTCGTATCCACCATGTAGGATACAAGGTTGCACTTACCTTTGCTAATTCTTTCAAAAAGTCACCTTTGTTTACACAGTTTCCATAGTTGTTCCACAAAACTTCTAAAAACTTTTTTCCTTTTTCTTGAAAACACACATTTACATTCCATCTCTTTATATTTTCTTTAATATTATTATTATTATTATTACTATTCTCATAGATTAGTGTTTCATAGTTCCCAACAGGCAATAGCTTGTCATCAGATACACATTCCGTAGCCTGCATTTCACTTAAATTAACCCCATTATTACCCATACTTGTCACATCACTTACCTTTACCTCATCATCACTGTTCAGTTCTATAAATACTTTTATTTCTTCCTCCATCACTTAACTTCGGATCATTGTTTAAATGTCCCTCTATTACTTCTTCCTCCTTCTCCACAACAACCCCATCTTCAGTTTCCCCCCTATGTATCTCAATCTCAGCAATTGAGTCTTAGGCTCCATTAAACACTTCATAATCCCCCTTCTTATCAAATAAACCCCCCAAAATTGATTCTATTTGTGGTGTGTCTGACTTTTTATTAACACCAGTATCTTTTTCAGTCCAACTATGGAACTCTGCAATACCTTCAACTTATGCACTTTCACTAACTACCTGAGCTTGAACACTGTTTTTATTAACTGTATCACTTTTACCCACAGTATCCCGAAACCTCTTATTAAATTCTTATTTAATCATTCTAACAACTTTAGTATCTTCATGGCACTTACTCTTTACATTGTATCCTCTCCTTTTCCAGGTTCGGTTATGTGTTGTATTGTGCTAATATTGTCTAGCCCCAAAACTATGGACATCTAGTGGGGCTGTCCACCGTTTCCCAGCTGGTTCCCTCGGTCTGTGTGTTTGTAGTTGTCATTTTGTTCACTAGTTTCAACAAACCCCCTTCTATCTTGTTCTCTTCCCCAATACCTATTTCTATCATTCCAGTTATCTCTCCTCCATACTCCCTCATGTGTATTGTTTGTGAAATCATTTTCATATCTCCCCTATTTGGAGCATTACTTCAAGAATTTTCAAAGCCTCTCCTTCCATAATAATCTCTATTTACAATCCTGTTCCACCCCCCATACTGGTTGTTGCCAGAACCAAAACTTTGGTTATTTTCTCTTTCCAAGGCCCTATCTAATCTATCTACAAATTTCAGGAACTCTTCCAATGAATCGTCTGGTCCATGGACCAATTCCTACTGCAGTCTCTCTGGTAACCTTCTTTTTAAAACATCAATTTGTGTAATAATATCAAAAGAGTTATTCAACTGAGCAAGTTTTTTCAATTGATCTCTGCAAAATTTTTGCATTCCCCCTACGTTCCCTCTATACACTCGTCCATTTAGAAATTCTGACCTTAATCTGGCTTGTATGGATTGTGACCAAAATTTAAAAATAAATTTACCTTCAAACTCTTCAAAAGCATCCCAAGATTCATTATTCTCATTTGCCCAGGATAGGGCTTCCCCTTCTAGAAACCTTTTTACTAACTTAATTTTTATGTTATCTGACATTCCGACTACAAACATATCCTTACATTGGTGAATAAAGTCAATAGGGTGCAGATTTTAACCAAAAAAGTATTTCACTTGGATGTGTCCATACATTGTATTTTGATTGTAAAATATTTGTTTGGACATCAATGTGTCTTCCAATTGTGTATATTTAGTGTGTATATTTTCTACTTTTGTATATACATTAGTGGTATACAGGTTTTATTCTTGTTTAAGGTTTTCTGATGTTTTGTCTATTCTCTGATCTAATCTTTCTACTTCAGTATCTACTCTGTTGTTGATGACAGCAATGCTGTCTTTCTTAGCTTGTATGTTTTCATTTAAACTTTCAACTTTAAATTGAAATTCTTTTCTTTTTTATCAACTGTTCTGTAGTGTCCTTACTGAGGATGGTTTTAATTTCCTCACACTTCTCATTGAGATGAGTACTAATAGATCAAAATTCAAACTTAACTTATCCAGTCTATCTGTGTTTTCTTTAAGTTTCAAACTTAATTGTTCACTCAATTGTTTAAGTTCTGAGCTTATTTGAGTTGCAAAGTCTGGTAACCACTCTCTTTAGTTTACTTGTTCACCATCCCCTGGTTCAATTTTTGGATTTCCTACGATCTCAACACTCTCAGGTACAGACATGTTAACTATTAACTTTTTAAAAAGACAACAACAACAAAATACCTTGCTTTTTTTTTTTGTAGCTCTGCTATGAAGTCGTGGTCGGTGTTCCTTGTAGTGTTTTTTCACTTTTATTCGGTTTTATCGAAGCTGAAGTCTTGATTGATGAATTCCATTGACATAATCCAGATGTTAATCTTCTGAGCGGTTTGATAATAGTTTTTCGTAGTCGCACATACACACGTTTTTTCCATTTGAAATGTTTTCACTGTTGCCACACTGCACAAATAAACTTTTTGTAGTGCTAAGCACTTACAAAATTTATGCACTATTATCATCGATGCACTTAAAGATCCCGGCTGAGCCCCCACTTTTGTAATGGTCGCCTAGTCGTAGATATTATTATAATCGCACTATTTCACTCCCATTTACAGAGCTTGTTACCACTTGATGTTGGGTTGGCGCCATTAAAATGCATTGTGGTAATCGCTGCTGCTTGCTGAATCACTGCTGTGTCTCAATGCTGATGCTGGCTCTAAATCTGGTTGTCTAGGGTTAAAAAGGTGAGGTCCCATGTTTTTGACGTGCTTTTGATGATAAATAATGAGCGAAACCAACAAATTTTTAAACTTCAAATGTTTATTACTCTGGTGGCCATCTTAATTCCACTATCCACTAAAGACAATGACACAACACAAAGTAGTACTTCTTTTACATGTACTTTGCATTGTTCATCCACCTCGAACGATAACACACAAACACACTTTTCCAAAGTGACATTCCGACTGCACTCCAACCCTTCTTTCTGCTTCTATTTCTACCCTTGTCAAAGAACTGCTAAAAACAGATATATTTTATAAGTCACATGTACATCTGTTATTGTAATTTGTGCAGAAAAGTTATTAATTTATATCAAGTGACATAATTTAATATGTTATTAAAATGACAGACAGATTCTTTGACTTGACAGAATAATTCTTTCTTACAAAAAGGCAGTTTTTTAGAAGTTTGTCAATTGACTTTTACAATTTGCATAAATAACTAAATAACATGAATTATTAAGAATTACATTGGTTTTCGTCTAAAATGGAAGTGTTTATGTAAATACTGAGTGAAAGAGGTCGTAGTGAACAAATAGGTTGCACTGGGTGATTTTTATTTAAGGAGATCCAAAATACTTGAGTTGGCCACTATTTTTCGTACTTCATACTAATTATTAAAGATGACCTTAGTGTTTTTACATGATGAAATTTGCTGTATCAGTGATCAAGTGATATTAACTCCTTTAGGAAATTTGTCGTTAAGAGTCCATCCCAGTTCAAAAAAACAAAGAAGTCCATAGCTAGAACACTTGAAGAAACTATGATCTTCACTATTCTGAATGAAATCTCACTTAGGCACAGAAAGAGGTGAATTAGGCAGCCACAAAAATCTTTGGTCATTTACCAAATAGTATCAAAAGTCTGACAGATAGGCAACCAACATTTAAAAGCAGATTAAGAGATCTACCCAATAAGTGAATCCTTATATACGAAGTAGTAACTGTAACAAAAAATAATCTCTTTTGTGTAAAGAAAACTTATTTTAAAATGACACGTTCCTCATCATTACGAAATGTCCTATTCATGATCTATGTAAGAGGGGTTAATGTATGTATATACGTATCAGAGATGTTAATTCTCTTCAACTGAACTGACTATGTAATGCTACCGCCCTGCTCGGACATACGTTAGCTCTATAAAGCCTGTACTGCAATAAGTTCACGGGCATCACCTTATAAACAAGGATTTTAGTACGTAAGTTGACCGCATGTACCTAACAGAAGCAAGATCGGACTTATACTCAGTCAATAACTACAGTGATGCATCAAGCAAATGTAAAGTATAAATACTCTTTCGCATGGACAAGAAGTACACACAGTAGATGCTACCTATAATTAATAATTCGGTCGCCAGCCTACTTAGGCAATTAGTGAGTTTTTCCTTGTACAAGTGGGTGCATGTACAAGCGTAACTACACGTAGTAACGTTGCGTTATATGGCAAAGTTTGGAACCAGAAAAATCCACTGAACTAAAGTTTTCTCTTTTTGTACTAATTTGGACGAGCTAAATTTACACAACACCACACAGTAATGATTACTACGAACTGCATTTTGTATGTTGAGTAGACTGAAATTGGGCATAGATTGCCCTAGCATCGACAATCTTGAAAGTACACACACAATATCACTATTAATGATGGAAAAACACTAATACACTTAGGATTAGTATAGACTTACCTTTACTGGTCAAATCTGATCAACACATTTCAAGGTTTGAAAGAATGGACAAAAGAAGGGGGGGGGGGGACCCTGAAACTGTTATGGTCGTTAAACTGAAACTATTAAGTACTGAAGGCAAATTAACACTCAAAATTATCAATCCATGAATAACTACTCTTTTGTCTTACTTCTGAATAATTTAACTGTCATTATTTCTGTCTCAAATTAATTAAATAACATCGCTAACTCAATTCAAAAAACTCTCTTCCAATTTAGTCATGCTTTTGTTCTTTACCAACATTTGCAATAACACACAGAACTTTAGACTCCTTTATGGCATAGATTAATCTGCTGATAATTTTCATTAACACTAACATTAAACTTTCAGTTCAGGATACTCGGGTTGCACAATACGAGGTATGGATCCTGTCTAGGTCAGTGATCAGGATAAGTCATGGGTGAAGCAATTCTGGTAAAAGTCACGTTATTATTGAAGAGTCAGAAACATTTTCGACACTGGTCCACACAGATACACTTCTAAAGATGAAATAAATGTTTGACCTGTGCAAGTCGGTGCGGCGGATGGCGGGCAGCGAGATAGCGAGAAGCACGGCACACATGCAAGCACGGCTAAGGCTCTCACTGCTGCGGCACTTTCCTTCTTCTTAGCGTCGTTATCTTTCCAACTTTGTGCCTCAGAATATAGCCATGCCAAGTAGTGGTCGGAATCGGTTCATCTGAGGCTCAATGGAATCCACTTTTCCTGGGTATCCTCCTCGGTACAGTACGTGTAGTTCCGAACGATGCCCAACTGCGACTGTTGCTTGCCTCCGACTGTAATGCTGTGCCCGTTGTGCCGAACCGCGCCAGTGTGCGTTTTCCCGCCTCGCCTGCCTCCACCTTTTCCCTCTCCCCTACAGGTAGGGTATTCACCACAGGTTTTCTACTACACGTATCCTAATGCATTACCTACGTATGGACCAAGTGTATAAATTACCATTTTCACGTCTTACAATAGTTTTAACATTAAATACACTTTCCTTTGATTACCACATTATTTGAAATCTAACAGAAATAATAATATTCATTTCAAAAGTTGCCCACAGTTTCTTTAACATAACGAAAGGAACCGAAAAAGAAGTTCAAAACATGGCTTACATTAAATTATCTAAATTCATAAAGAAAAAAATTATTATATGTACAGTTGTCGTTACACATGCCCCTGTTTCCAGAAAATTTTCTTAAGTCCAAATTTTATGGGAACACTAAATCTTACAATTATACAGTGGTTCCGAATCTTTACTTAATTGTCCAAAAAGATTTACACTACATATTTCCTTTTACTCACTGTATATAGGTTTACACTTTTTTAACACATCAAGAATAATTTCTTGCCATTTACTCAAGTGCCTTTTGCACAGTCCAGCTTCCCATCATAACATCACTAAAATACCAATTTAATCATTTTTTCTAAATTTCTCAAAGTAATAATTTAAAATTCTGGAATACAAACATTTAACTACAAAACCAATTGCATATTTTGTATACACTATAAGATAATTTGTCGCTGCTTGCTTTGAATAGCAGTCCATTTTCTTACTTACTAAACAAAACACACACACATATATTCAGAAAATTAACTACACATATTTGCTGCCTATTATGCGGATTTGGGCAGTCCTTTTCACTTCATATTGTCACATCTCCTGGATCACATTTACAATTTTCCATCGATTATTTATCTGCCCTCATTGGTATTTGGCAGTCCTTCATATTATGGTTCATACACTGCCCATTTTCATTTTTGACAGTCCCATCTTTTATCTGGCTGATAGCATTTATCCTTCCTTTTCAGTCCTTTTCCCCATACATTTTTAAAGTTACAGGACAATTGGTAATCTGAAACTCACATAACTACATTAGCACACTTTCAAGGGTATACAGACATTTACAAAGATTAGATACATTTAGAATAACTTGGGTTCAGCATAAGATGCAGCACATTTACTCGTTCCTAGGAACATACAGTTTCAGGTCCACAATATTTCTTCCACCTAAAGGTCTTTTGGATTTTGGGTAGATCAGGTATTAAGCATTGTCGTGTGGAATATTCTGTATTATATATGGTCCATTATAAATATATTTAAATTTTGAAATTTCCTGGTTTAGTTCACTAGACTTTTCGTGGGTTTTTAAAAGAACATAATCTCCAATTTTAAATTTTGAAACTTTAAAATTTTTATTGCGTCTTTTAGATCTAGATTCAGCTTTTTGCTTTGCCCTTTTTATCACCAATTCTTTCTTTTGATCCAATCCCAAACTTGTACAAGGTGGAAACTCTAGTTTTTCTTCAATTAAACTTTTACTACTTCTGCCTAACAAAATTTCTTCCGGTGGAAATCCTGTAGTTTCATGATGTAAGGTGTTCATGACATTATCAAAATCCGATATAAACTTGCCCCAAACTCTAAATCATGCCCCTTCCTCTTTTTTCCGCAACGCACCTTGGTCGACTGTGACATCGTCCCAAGATACGTTCCTGACCTGTGAACCTTTTATATCTGGCGGCTTTTTCGGTTTCTGGAGTTCAAAGTCTTTACTTACTTGAACTCTTCGCAAAATAAACACTGAGTCGTCCGGTGGTCTCAACATCTGGATTTTGTTTTGAAACTTCGTCATCATTAGTTACAATATCACAATTAGCTGTATCCCCCTTATTTTCGCTATTACCGAAATATTCGCCATCTGAACTATCGTCAGAATCCGATCATTCCGGATCGCTTTCAGGTTCTAACATAAAGCTTTTCTGAGACAGGCACTAAGTTCTTCCTCTGTATTGTCGTCAGGCTTGGATTTTAATTCAATCTCCTCTTTTGGCAAAACGGCCTCATCATCAGCTTTATTTACATCTACTGTGACTTCATATTTAGTGTAATCCTCGTGGACTTTAATTACTTTCAGGTAATCATCTACCCCTTCTCCACGGTGCCTCTCGGTAGCAGCTTGTACTATTGGCGGACTGTTGGCAGAAGTTATTTCTTCGTCAATGCTGAGGATTTCATCCTCCAAATCCTTCCTATCATTAATCTGCGTCCTATTGGCGGCACGGGTACTTTGCGCGGCGCTATTTATTCTCTCCCCTTCCAATTCGGGCCACGTCACCTTATTGACGTCCCTAACAATTCCTTTCCTATTAACTAATTTCTTCGCCTCATGCTCCCTTTTAAAATCCTCCCACTCACATTGCTTTAGGCCCTTGTACAGATCGTCGATCTGCACACGCCAATCAGTTACTTCTGCTAATTCATCCTCGCCCTTTATCTCATTGCAAACACTGCTAACCGCACCTCTCTGTGTATTCACAGTTTCATTTATTATTTCCTTTGCCACGGAATTATCACTCGTAAAATTTTCCTCAGCTCTTACGGCTACGTTCGTACCTACTGCTGCCGTATTGCTAGCGGCTTCTTTCCGAACAGATGTTCTGTTAGGCTGGGCCATTGCCCTCTGATGCTCCACTCGCCTGTTAACATGTAGCGCCCTGTGCGGCAGAGATGACTCATTCTGGCTCGCACCTGACACTTGTTTCGCCACAACACGTCGCGGCGTTCCATGACTGTCCCTATCCTGTCTCATTACATTACGGTCGGTCCGATATCTTTTCTTAAATCAGGGCCGGCATGTATTGTCCGCTTCCGTTTGGCCCGCAACGTTCGCGGAAATTAGTTTCCCGCGTCGTTATTATTTTGCGCGGTATACCCTCTACCGCGACCTGAATAATTTCCTCTGCCTCTTCCTCTTTGTATTACATTGACGCGAAATCCATCGCCGTCGTTTCGTTCGTCATTGCGTCGGTTATTATGGTTACCAAAACTTTGATAATTGGCACGACTTTCGCGCCAATGATCTTCGTCTTCGACTCTTTCGAGAAATGCTTGGAAGCTGCGACGATTGCATCCTACATACCTCTTTGAATCTTCTGGAAGCTTTTTATATAACTCCCAGATAATTTCTGAATCTGATCTTCGGCCTCTTAAATGCGTCAATTTCCGGTACCAATGCTCGCAGAAATCTTTCAAAGAATTCCTGCCCCTGTTATCATGCTGTTTGGCCATGATGAACTACCGCCATAAATGGTCCTGCTTTTGTTTAGACCAATATTCTTCCGTAAATCTTTGCCTAAAATCATCGAACGTCATTCGTTCGGTATTTAAATTTATTCCCCAGCGCTTAGCATCACCTGCTAAGGCGCTAATTACAACGTTTATCTTTTCCTGATCAGACAAGTGCTCAGGAAATACTCTCTCGCAAATTTTAATAAAATCTAACGGATGCCACCCGTTATGTTTCTTGGCTGGATCGAAGCGTTCCTTGCCTTCTAACAGCTTCGTAATTGGTGTGCCATTACAGACAACACCAGGCCTATCTTTAATTTTGCTCTCCAGATCGAAAATTCTGCCTCGAATTTTCGTAGTATTTTGTTCACAATTTTGAACACATCCGGATACTTTTTTACTTAAATCCCTTTCAGTGTCTAAAACTACCTTTTTCAATTGTGATATTCCGTGTTGACATTCGTTTACGATCTCAGTTTTAAGACCGAAAACTTTTTCGTCTACCTTAGTTTCAACCAGAGGTTCTACTTTCTCTTGGATGTTGAGAATTTCAACATCGAATCTACTGTTAATGTTTCCAATTTCCTCCTGCATAGTATCCATATGTTTGTTAATGGTAACAATTTCAAGTTTCAGTGTATTTACCACAGAACTTAAATTACCCACTTTTTGTTCTACCTGTTCTATTTGTTTACTAATTTTAATTCCCTGTCCTTCGACCTGTGCTTTAATTTGATCCACCTGTGTTTTGAGTTGCTCGTCAACGTGTGTTTTAAGCTGAACATTCTGTGTTTTGAGCTGCTCGTCAACGTGTGTTTTAAGCTGCTCGTTCTGTATTTTGAGCTGCTGATCATCATGTGTTTTAAGCTGATCATTCTGTGTTTTGATCTGCTCACTCTGTCCTGAAATTTGTTCGGTTAATTGTTCAAATAAATCGTTTATGCTTAAAATTTTTACACAGTTTTGTTCTACGGAATCGGTGTATTCCGATCCTACCTCAAAAGTTTCTTTCGGTTCTTTCTTTATCTGTGGAGAATCAAACATGTCAGTGGATTCATTCACATAACCACTATCATCTACAAAGTCACACTGGACTCGCATTCGGGAGGAAGACGGTTCAATCCCGTCTCCGGCCATCCTGATTAAGGTTTTCCGTGATTTCCCTAAATCGCTTCAGGCAAATGCCGGGATGGTTCCTTTGAAAGGGCACGGCCGATTTCCTTCCCCATCCTTCCCTCACCCGAGCTTGCGCTCCGTCTCTAATGACCTCGTTGTCGACGGGACGTTAAACACTAATCTCCTCCTCCATCTACAAAGTCACCTTCTTCTTTCTGTTTTATTCCTTGCTGTGTCCGAGGCGATCTCAACCTTTCAATCTGTTCATTGACATGTTCGTGGTATTGTATGTACGCCAACTGTCTTTCGCTAACGCCATCTGTTATCTGGCCGCGTAAACTCTGGCTACTGCCAGGTGCATTCTCCATTTCGCTCGGCACATCTACCCTGTCTACTTTCCCGTCCATACTGAATGTACGCTACACCACACTACCGTACTTGACTCACACTGTAGTTGATTTTACTGACTTTTATTGCTATTCGTGCCACTGAACATCCACTGTTCGATCTTTACATTAATATGTAACTGACAACAACTGGATGTACTGTCACCGGGAAGCCACTTGTAACGCTACCGCCCTGCTCGGACGTACGTTAGCTCTATAAAGCCTGTACCGCAATAAGTTCACGGGCTTCACCTTATAAACAAGGATTTTAGTACGTAAGTTGACCGCGTGTACCTAATAGAAGGATGATCAGACTTACACTCAGTCAATAACTACAGTGATGCATCAAGCAAATGTAAAGTATAAATACTCTTTCGCATGGACAAGAAGTACACACAGTAGATGCTACCTATAATTAATAATTCGGTCGCCAGCCTACTTAGGCAATTAGTGAGTTTTTCCTTGTACAAGTGGGTGCATGTACAAGCATAACTACACGTAGTAACGTTGCGTTATATGGCAAAGTTTGGAACCAGAAAAATCCACTGAACTAAAGTTTTCTCTTTTTGTACTAATTTGGACGAGCTAAATTTACACAACACCACACAGTAATGATTACTACGAACTGCATTTTGTATGTTGAGCAGACTGAAATTGGGCATAGATTGCCCTAGCATCGACAATCTTGAAAGTACACACACAATATCACTATTAATGATGGAAAAACACTAATACACTTAGGATTAATATAGACTTAGCTTTACTGGTCAAATCTGATCAACACATTTCAAGGCTTGAAAGAATGGACAAAAGAAGGGGGGGGGGGACCCTGAAACTGTTATGGTCGTTAAACTGAAACTATTAAGTACTGAAGGCAAATTAACACTCAAAATTATCAATCCATGAATAACTACTCTTTTGTCTTACTTCTGAATAATTTAACTGTCATTATTTCTGTCTCAAATTAATTAAATAACATCGCTAACTCAATTCAAAAAACTCTCTTCCAATTTAGTCATGCTTTTGTTCTTTACCAACATTTGCAATAACACACAGAACTTTAGACTCCTTTATGGCATAGATTAATCTGCTGATAATTTTCATTAACACTAACATTAAACTTTCAGTTCAGGATACTCGGGTTGCACAATACGAGGTATGGATCCTGTCTAGGTCAGTGATCAGGATAAGTCATGGGTGAAGCAATTCTGGTAAAAGTCACGTTATTATTGAAGAGTCAGAAACATTTTCGACACTGGTCCACACAGATACACTTCTAAAGATGAAATAAATGTTTGACCTGTGCAAGTCGGTGCGGCGGATGGCGGGCAGCGAGATAGCGAGAAGCACGGCACACATGCAAGCACGGCTAAGGCTCTCACTGCTGCGGCACTTTCCTTCTTCTTAGCGTCGTTATCTTTCCAACTTTGTGCCTCAGAATATAGCCATGCCAAGTAGTGGTCGGAATCGGTTCATCTGAGGCTCAATGGAATCCACTTTTCCTGGGTATCCTCCTCGGTACAGTACGTGTAGTTCCGAACGATGCCCAACTGCGACTGTTGCTTGCCTCCGACTGTAATGCTGTGCCCGTTGTGCCGAACCGCGCCAGTGTGCGTTTTCCCGCCTCGCCTGCCTCCACCTTTTCCCTCTCCCCTACAGGTAGGGTATTCACCACAGGTTTTCTACTACACGTATCCTAATGCATTACCTACGTATGGACCAAGTGTATAAATTACCATTTTCACGTCTTACAATAGTTTTAACATTAAATACACTTTCCTTTGATTACCACATTATTTGAAATCTAACAGAAATAATAATATTCATTTCAAAAGTTGCCCACAGTTTCTTTAACATAACGAAAGGAACCGAAAAAGAAGTTCAAAACATGGCTTACATTAAATTATCTAAATTCATAAAGAAAAAAATTATTATATGTACAGTTGTCGTTACAACTACAGTGCTATTCGTTATCGCTGTATTTCTAACCTCAGAGGCCTTCCATCGTGTTCTTTCATTCTTTGATACTTCCATATCCCACTTCCTTGCACACTGATTTTTCCTTATTAGTTTCTTAAACTTCACCCTACTGTTCAACATTACTAAAGTGTGATGTGAGTCTACATCAACTCCTGAGAATTCCTTCCATTCCATTATTTGATTTCGGAGTCTCCACCCGACAATGATGTAATGTAACTGAAATCTTCCCGAATCTCCAGGGCTTTTCTATACATACCTCCACCTCTTGTGGTTCGTGAACAGAGTAGTTGCAGTTACTAACTAATACTGATTTCAGAACTAAATTAGTCTTTCTCCTCTCTCTTTCCAACTACCAAGCCCATGTTCTCCCGTAATCCTTTCATCTCCTCTCTCGCCTACAACTGCATTCCACTCCTGCATTACCATTACATTTTCATCTCCCATTACGTACTGAATTACCTGTTCTATATCCCTATCCCTATATACTTTCTTTATCTCTTCATTCTCCCCTTGCGACGTCGGCGAGTATATCTCATATGCTTTGAGTCTTGAGCAGCCGCTTGTGAAGTATCAGTGCAGCAGTAGTGCAGCAGCAGTGCAGTAGGGAGTCGCATATTTAGCTTTCATATTTGTTTTGTAGTTTGATTCTTAATTTCGTTCCGAGTGTTTGTGCGCTGACATATTTAATTACATAAAATCCTTGCGTATTATCGTATTTTAGAGGAATTATATTGATTATTGATAGCTGTAAAGTATAAATTCGCGGAGTCGTTAGTCAGTTGTTTGTTTTGGACAGCCAGTGCTTTCTGTTTATTTCGTAGAGTCAGTTAGCAGCAGCCAGACGCCAGCGCAGTTTCATCAGTGCTTGCTGAGTGACGTGTGCGAGCAGCAGTACCAGAAACTAGTAGTATATTCAGTTTTTCGTATGAGTTTCGCAGGTTTAATTCAAATTACTATGTGTGTTAGTGTGCTTGTGGGGTGAAATTTTTCGGAACTTTGCGTATTTTTGAATTAGAAAGGGGTAGTATCAAATTTTAATCACGGTAGAGTGTAACATCGCTTAGCCGTTTGTCATTTGTACTAAGACAGGGGTAGGATCCCATTGTAATATCTGTATAATGGCGTAGTCGTGGACATTTGATTGCTTAGTTCGTTAAGTAATTGTTCATTTATCGCAGCTCAATCTGATGCTGCTGACGCAACTGTGCGGTCGCATATTGCTGTTTTATTTGTCACAACTCTATACGTCCAGATATTAGCAGTAGGATGGAGAGGGTGTATGCGTGCTGTGTGCGGGTGCAGGAGGAACTGGCCGCGGTTCGCGAGCAACTGAGGGTGCGGTCAGCCGCCTTCAGGCTGCTACCTCGAGGTGCAGCGACGGCGGAGGGTCTGGCGTGTCGCTTGAGACACCCCAGCTGTCGCTTGCTGCGTCCACTGACTCAGCCACCGAGGCACCTTCTAGTGTACCCGGCGCGTTGGGGCCGCCCTCACCTCAGCGTGAGTGGCGGACTGCATCGCAATCCCGTCGCTCGAGGAGGAGGGTCAATGTGGAGGCTGGCCGGCTGGCCTCGCCCGTTCATCTTGTCAGTGGGCAGGTGGCCGCTCCTTCAGCAGGGCCCAAGCAGGCACACGGGGACAAAGGCTTGCTGGTTATTGGGAGCTCCAACGTTAGGCGGGTGATGGAACCCCTTAGGGAAATAGCGTACAGGGCTGGAAAGAATTCCAGCGTGCACTCGGTTTGTCTGGGGGGGGCCTCATCCAAGATGTGGAGGCGGCCTTGCCTGCGGCTATGGAGTGTACGGGGTACATTCGTCTGCCAGTAGTTGCTCACGTCGGCACCAATGTATGATTAGAACATTAAATGGTGGAAATTGTCTTTGTAGTGATCATGGCAGTAGGTTTTCTAACTGTGGTTGGTAATAAGGTTTTTCATGAGTTGGTCTGAACCGGGTTACAACAAACATACTAGTCGATGTAGGAGACATCTTCGAGGCTTGTGTATGTTTTAATTTTCAACGTAGTTATTGAGTTGTGAGAACAGTCCATTAAAGCAGTCACTATTTTAGTATAACACAGACTTACATACAACTAACGTCAGGATTTTTAGAACTCTTAGCTGGCCAGTGTGGCCGTGCCGTTCAAGGCGCTTCAGTCTGGAACCGCGTGACCACTACCGTCGCAGGTTCGAATCCTACCTCTGGCATGGATGTGTATGATGTCCGTAGGTTAGTTAGGTTTAAGTAGTTCTACGTTCTAGGGGACTGATGACCACAGGTGTTAGGTCCCATAGTGCTCAGTGCTATTTGAAGCATGTTTTTAGAACTCTTTAACGTTACGAAGAGTGACAAGCACAAAGTGTAAACGGGTAATGATTCGCAAATACTTGAAACGGACGCTCAAGTCACTGAAGTAGATTATTTACAGTAGATTATCTACAGGAAATAAGGTGTATTTTTCTCTTGGAAAACAATACTATTCACATGCAGTAAAGTTCCGGTTTACTTATGGTCCACAGACGCTAACTGCTGTTTCTGGTTGTCTTCGCTCACCAGACTCAGAAAACGTAAAATAAAAGCAATCTTATCAAGGCATGCTGAGTCCGAAGTACCATCAGCAATAACAGGTATGTATTTGGAAGCTACTAATACGTTACAAGTTTCTTGAATTACGTGATCTGCGTAATAGCGAAAAGCTCAGCACTTCCAGCACTGCGGATTGTGTGTAGTCACAGAACCCTCCCTCTCTTACTTTGGCCATCTTGTAAGATGGGTTCACAGTGAAGGATCATCTACAAAATGACTAAAATGTTGCAATTTTTTAATCATATAAGAGACGGCTGTGCACCATCAACGGCAGTTCTATTGAATTTAAGTAAATTATGATCCACAACGTAAGGAAAGGAATTCCGGGAAGTGTTCTTTCGAGGAGGAGGAGGAAGAGGAAAACAGGTCAGTGTTTGATGTCCCGTCGACAATGAGGTCATTAGAAACGGAGCACTAGCTCGGATTAGGTAGGATGGAGAAGGAAAGCACCCGTGCACTTTTGAAGGAAACGTACCGGCATTTGCCTTAAGCGATTTATGGATATCACTGAAAACCTAGATCAAAATGGCCGGATGTGTGTTTGAACCGTCTGCCTCCCTAATGCAAGTCCACTGCGGCAACCCGATAGATGTTCTTTCGAGACTTCAGTAGCAAACCCCTCAGTGATGCACGACGCCTTTCTTGTAATGTCTACCAGCGCAGGTTGTTGAGCAGCCCGGTAACGCTCTCGCCCCGACTAAACCATCCCGTAACGAAACGCGACTCTCTCCTTTGGATAGCTTCTATCTCCTCTATCAGTACTACTTGATAAAGATCCCATATTGGTAAACAGTACGCAAGAATAGGTCGAACAGGAGTTTTATAAACCAGTTCCTTCGTGGATGAATTATATTTCCGCAAGATTCATCCTAAGAAGTTCAGTCTGGCATCTGCTTTTCCCACTGTTCATTTAGTTAATGTCGCTGTGGATAGTCACTCCTAGATACCGTTTCCAGTAGCTTGGCAGCAATAGTGTAGTTGTACAGTAGTGCATTTCTTTTCCTATGTATGCACCACTCATCGATCCTCAGTAACTCGTTCTGCAAACCGATAATGTATTCTGGCGTTGCTACTTTACTATATACAACCGCACCATCTACGAACAGTCTTAAGCAGCTTACAACGCTTTCGAGTAGACCTTTTGCACACATCCTATACAGTAACTGTCCTGTCACACTTCGTTCGGGTGCTTTGACATCAGTAATCTTGAACGGAGATGATACACAAACGAAGGAATCCGACGCCCCATAATACAGTATACGGTGTTGCCGTTTTTCACTACTTTATGATTTAGGAAATGATTTCGATCTAGTTGTAAAATGACACCTCTATAAATTAAACTAACATTTCTAGCATCTACACGTCTCAAATTTGCATGACACCCGGCTCCGTACAGAAATTAAGTCATCGTAATTTGTGACTGGCCTTACCTAGCTTAGCTAACACTATAGCCATTAGACACACTTAGAGGAAGTGTGCAAAATTTCAAAATGTAAAGGGACCGTAGTTTTAACCCTAGCAGTACCAAGTCATTTTGCGTAACTCACATTACCGTTGGGAGGGGAGGGGGGGGGGTTCTTCCTCCCCATCATAAAACATTCTGAAAAGAGGGAAAAATTCGTTAATCCTTATTGAAGTAACGTCTACTGCCAACTGTATTATGACCACCATAATTTTTTTAAAAGGAAATACAAATTTCGTAATTGTTGTTGACTTTTACTCACAACATACTTCAGGAAGAAGTACTTATGCGTAAGTAAGGTTCTGAACCGGAAAATATTAAACATGACTTCACTGGGAAAAGTGACGTCATCTACTAAGACTTAAATTTTTGGGTGAAATCTTACTGAAAATTTAAAAATTTCTATAATCTGGGGGTTGATTAAAAATAATAAAAAAATTTCCTAATTTTAAAAGTGTGAAAGAAACTGATAGACTACAATCATTTCAAAAGGTGAGCGCACAATACTCTCCCTTCCCTCCCCACCCGCCCCCCTCATTCCCCCTTTGAATTGCGAAGGCTAAGCTTATCGTTTGAAGGAAGCGTGCTTTAGTCGATACTTGAAGCGTATTCAGTGGTATTGTGTGAGTTGATATAAAGGACTCGCTGTCTCTAGCCCCTCCCCCAAATTATATGTGTATCTAACATGTACTGAAAATATCTGCACAGCAGCGTAAATGAGGATTATACGCACTGTGCGTCTGGGTTGGAAAATAACTTGTCCCATTCACTTGCAGTACTCGGTGTAATGTGTATTCACCCCTCGCCATCACGATTCTGTGTCAGGTTTATTTTTGCGGTAGTCTTAATCGTACATTAAGTGAAACACAGCAGTACGGATGAGTTTACTGATGAAGGGTTTGGCGATATGCACCCCGTGTTATGGATCCGCTGAATGCATTGGAACAGCAGCACGACGATGCTGTACGGAGTTGCTGCTGCAGCGACAGCAATCGCATCAAAATAATATTACGTCTGCACACATGTTGTACGTTTTGGTGACTGCTTTTTGGCTACAAACATCTTCAAGCTCGTGAAGGCGTTTTTACAGGAAAGAAGGTAAATGGAGTGAGAAATCGAATAAATCGTAATTGAATTATCAGTCTCTAACGAGCCATCGCAAACCCCTTGTAGCTTCTACCAAAGTCCTCCGCACAATTTCTTGAAAAGCTTCCGAAATTTTATGGGTGGAGTTGTGGTTCACACAGTGTAAAACTTGAAATGAACGGTTGAGTCATGGTTCTATCACAAAACCTTGACCGTGGCTAGTTTCAAGGGGTTGAAATAAAAAATTGTAATTAGGCGCAGAGCCTGAGGAACTCGTGTAAACAACTGTATGAATACACCACTACTACAATAAAGAGCGTACGTAATCTTTAGTCAGATAATGTGTAAAGTGGCCCAGATACGATTCGAGTGACAGAGTGGATGCATCTATTCTATAGGCACTTTTGCAGACATGTCCGTCGGAGAATAATACAAGGTAAACCATGATTCTGCCGAAAAGCTGTCAGAGGTGCTAGTATGGACCGAAACGCGACAAAAGTGATATGTAAGCATAGCTTCTAAAATGCATAACCTAGGAGCTGAGAACACCTGTTCTTCTTCGCTACAGTGAAATACATGTCTTGTGCCGAGCAAAAGCTCAGAATTCTGGAGGTATGCATTCTAAGCCCATCTTTACTGGATATTTTACTGTTGCTTTAGACATACTACCTCCTCCCAAAATATGGAATGCTAAGAGCTGGAAGCCAGACAGAAATATTTTATAGAAGCGAAGATGTTCAAAGCTCTTTAGGAATGTTTACTAGAATTTTACTTGTTTTACCCCATCTTACCACCTCATAGAATTTAGTAGTGCCTTTCGGTGTTCGTAGAACTTGAAATTTTGAAAGCGCTTAGTGCCTTATAAGAACCTCCTAAAAGAAAACTTCCAATTAGGTTTGGATGTGTCACGTATCGCTCGGATCTACATCTAAGTGGACTTAGCGATTTCATCCCATCCATGAACCATGGACCTTGCAGTTGGTGGGGAGGCATGCGTGCCTCAGCGATACAGATAGCCGTACCGTAGGTGCAACCACAACGGAGGGGTATCTGTTGAGAGGCCAGCCAAACGTGTGGTTCCTGAAGAGGGGCAGCAGCCTTTTCAGTAGTTGCAAGGGCAACAGTCTGGATGATTGACTGATCTGGCTTTGTAACAATAACCAAAACGGCCTTGCTGTGCTGGTACTGCGAACGGCTGAAAGCAAGGGGAAACTACAGCCGTAATTTTTCCCGAGGGCATGCAGCTTTACTGTATGATTACATGATGATGGCGTCCTCTTGGGTAAAATATTCCGGAGGTAAAATAGTCCCCCATTCGGATCTCCGGGCGGGGACTACTCAAGAGGATGTCGTTATCAGGAGAAAGAAAACTGGCGTTCTACGGATCGGAGCGTGGAATGTCAGATCCCTTAATCGGGCAGGTAGGTTAGAAAATTTAAAAAGGGAAATGGATAGGTTGAAGTTAGATATAGTGGGAATTAGTGAAGTTCGATGGCAGGAGGGACAAGACTTCTGGTGAGGTGACTACAGGGTTATAAACACAAAATCAAATAGTGGTAATGCAGGAGTAGGTTTAATAATGAATAGGAAAATAGGAATGCGGGTAAGCTACTACAAATAGCATAGCGAACGCATTATTGTGGCCAAGATAGATACGAAGCCCATGCCTACTACAGTAGTACTAGATTATATGCCAACTAGCTCTGCAGATGACGAAGAAATTGAAGAAATGTATGATGAAATAAAGGAAATTATTCAGATTGTGAAGGGAGACGAAAATTTAATAGTCATGGGTGACTGGAATTCGAGTGTAGGAAAAGGGAGAGAAGGAAACATAGTAGGTGAATATGGATTGGGGGACAGAAATGAAAGAGGAAGCCGCCTGGTCGAATTTTGCACAGAGCACAACATAATCATAACTAACACTTGGTTTAAGAATCATGAAAGAAGGTTGTATACATGGAAGAACCCTAGAGATACTAAAAGGTATCAGATAGATTATATAATGGTAAGACAGAGATTTAGGAACCAGGTTTTAAATTGTAAGACATTTCCAGGGGCAGATGTGGACTCTGACCACAATCTATTGGTTATGACCTGTAGATTAAAACTGAAGAAACTGCAAAAAGGTGGGAATTTAAGGAGATGGGACCTGGATAAACTAAAAGAACCAGAGGTTGTACCGAGATTCAGGGAGAGCATAAGGGAACAATTGACAGGAATGGGGGAAAGAAATACAGTAGAAGAAGAATGGGTAGCTTTGAGGGATGAAGTAGTGAAGGCAGCAGAGGATCAAGTAGGTAAAAAGACGAGGGCTAGTAGAAATCCTTGGGTAACAGAAGAAATGTTGAATTTAATTGATGAAAAGAGAAAATATAAAAATGCAGTAAGTGAAACAGGCAAAAAGGAATACAAACGTCTCAAAAATGAGATCGACAGGAAGTGTAAAATGGCTAAGCAGGGATGGCTAGAGGACAAATGTAAGGATGTAGAGGCCTATCTCACTAGGGGTAAGATAGATACCGCCTACAGGAAAATTAAAGAGACCTTTGGAGATAAGAGAACGACTTGTATGAATATCAAGAGCTCAGATGGAAACCCAGTTCTAAGCAAAGAAGGGAAAGCAGAAAGGTGGAAGGAGTATATTGAGGGTCTATACAAGGGCGATGTACTTGAGGACAATATTATGGAAATGGAAGAGGATGTAGATGAAGATGAAATGGGAGATACGATACTGCGTGAAGAGTTTGACAGAGCACTGAAAGACCTGAGTCGAAACAAGGCCCCGGGAGTAGACAACATACCATTGGAACTACTGACGGCCTTGGGAGAGCCAGTCCTGACAAGACTCAACCATCTGGTGAGCAAGATGTATGAGTCAGGTGAAATACCCTCAGGCTTCAAAAAGAATATAATAATTCCAATCCCAAAGAATACAGGTGTTGACAGATGTGAAAATTACCGAACTATCAGCTTAATAAGTCACAGCTGCAAAATACTAACAGGAATTCTTTACAGACGAATGGAAAAACTAGTAGAAGCCAACCTCGGGGAAGATCAGTTTGGATTACGTAGAAACACTGGAACACGTGAGGCAATACTGACCTTACGACTTATCTTAGAAGAAAGATTAAGGAAAGGCAAACCTACGTTTCTAGCATTTGTAGACTTAGAGAAAGCTTTTGACAATGTTGACTGGAATACTCTCTTTCAAATTCTAAAGGTGGCAGGGGTAAAATACAGGGAGCGAAAGGCTATTTACAATTTGTACAGAAACCAGATGGCAGTTACAAGAGTCGAGGGACATGAAAGGGAAGCAGTGGTTGGGAAGGGAGTAAGACAGGATTGTAGCCTCTCCCCGATGTTGTTCAATCTGTATATTGAGCAAACAGTAAAGGAAACAAAAGAAAAATTCGGAGTAGGTATTAAAATTCATGGAGAAGTAATAAAAACTTTGAGGTTCGCCGATGACATTGTAATTCTGTCAGAGACAGCAAAGGACTTGGAAGAGCAGTTGAATGGAATGGACAGTGTCTTGAAAGGAGGATATAAGATGAACATCAACAAAAGCAAAACAAGGATAATGGAATGTAGTCTAATTAAGTCGGGTGATGCTGAGGGAATTAGATTAGGAAATGAGGCACTTAAAGTAGTAAAAGAGTTTTGCCATTTGGGGAGCAAAATAACTGATGATGGTCGAAGTAGAGAGGATATAAAATGTAGGCTGGCAATGGCAAGGAAAGCGTTTCTGAAGAAGAGAAATTTGTTAACATCCAGTATTGATTTAAGTGTCAGGAAGTCATTTCTGAAAGTATTCGTATGGAGTGTAGCCATGTATGGAATTGAAACATGGACGATAAATAGTTTGGACAAGAAGAGAATAGAAGCTTTCGAAATGTGGTGCTACAGAAGAATGCAGAAGACTAGATGGGTAGATAACATAACTAATGAGGAAGTATTGAATAGGATTGGGGAGAAGAGAAGTTTGTGGCACAACTTGACCAGAAGAAGGGATCGGTTGGTAGGACATGTTCTGAGGCATCAAGGGATCACCAATTTAGTATTGGAGGGCAGCGTGGAGGGTAAAAATCGTAGAGGGAGACCAAGAGATGAATACACTAAGCAGATTCAGAAGGATGTAGGTTGCAGTAGGTACTGGGAGATGAAAAAGCTTGCACAGGATAGAGTAGCATGGAGAGCTGCATCAAACCAGTCTCAGGACTGAAGACCACAACAACACAACAACAACAGCGATTTCATTTGGTAATCCTCGTCAATGACAGATCCGGGCAGAGGCCCTTTCTAACAGAATTTTGCTGTTGTCGTGAGCTGCAGTATTTTGAGGTACAGCAGTGGCCTCAGGTCTCGTCACGAAATATCGTTATTCCAGGCCTAATTCCACTCTACGCCAGCTGACATTGAGATTAAAACCTCGTTTCGGACGGGAGACGAATATCTGGGGCGAGACTGTAACAGCTGTTTTATAGATAAATCTTATGGTTACTATTATGTTAATGTCGAACAGTGTAGCAAATCTGGTATCTCTTTACTCATGTCCGTCACATGTTAAAATGCAATAAAACAAAGTCACTTTCATATCAAAACAAAGCTGGAGGGCGTTGGATACACTGGTTCGTTGCTGTGACATGTTTTCACACGATTTCGACGTACTGTTCGGTCCTAATGCTCGTCCCATCATTTGGTTGGCATTTTACGGCGGTAACTGACATGTTTGGAAGGGGTGTTTGGTTGCCAGGTAATTATGTAATACAAAAGTCGCTGGTAGATTAGAATTGTATGCCGGACTGGGGCCCAAACCTGACACCTTAGCTTTTTAAGTGCTAGCAGTGCTTTTCCGAATGAGTTATCCAAGTGGGCTGTAATTACGCCACTACCATAATTCGAATCGAGTCGTGCTTGGATAGTTCAATCGGTAGAACTCTTGCACGGGAAAGACGAAGTTCTCAAATTCGAGTAGCATTCTGTTTTAATTCGCCACGAAGTTTCAGATCAGCGTGCAATCCTTTATAGAGTGGAAACTCATTATCTAAATTATATAATGTATTTGAAACAAGTGATTAAAATTCTCTGTTTTACTTGTAAGGTGTGCGTAAATAGAGGATTAGTCACAAGTTCTAGTAATAATTTCGAAAAATAGAAACTCTGACCGCGTATGGCGCTTATTGTGTTAGACCTTTTCTATATATACAATGAGGTAACGAAAGTCATGTGATCCCCCGTAATATCGTGTCTGGCCTACTTTTGCTCGGCGTAGTGCCGCAACTATACTTGGCATGGATTCAACAAGTCGGGAGACCCCTGCAGAAATGACATCTATATTACATAACATAAATGCTCTATGGGCTTCACATCGGGTGATCAGGGTGGCTAAATCATTCTCTCCAGCCGACCGAAGTGGCCGAGCTGTTCAGTCTGGAACCGCGCGACCGCTACGGTCGCAGGTTCGAATCCTGCCTCGGGCATGGATGTGTGTGATGTCCTTAGGTTAGTTAGGTTCAAGTAGTTCTAAGTTCTAGAGGACTGAAGACCTCAGAAGTTAAGTCCCATAGTGCTCAGACCCATTTGAACCATTCTCTCCAATTGTCCAGAATGATCTTCGAACCAATTGCGAAACTGTGGTATAGTCATCCATAAAAATTCGGAGTTAGTGAACGTCAAGCTCATTAATGGCTTTAAATGGTTTTCAAGTACCGAACATAACCATTTCCAGTCAATGGTCGGTTGAGTTGGCCAAGAGGACACAGTCCTTTCGCTGTGAACACAGCTCATACCATTATGGACACACTGCCAGATTGCACAGTGCCTTGCTGACAACTTGGGTCTCTGGCTTCGTTGAATCTGCACCAGACTGGACACCTACCATCAGCTCGTAACAACTGAAATCAGGGCTCGTCTGAAAAGTCACGATTATTAAGTACGCTAGATCATGATCCCCGGAAAGGCGGTGTAGGCGATGTCGTGTTGTTAGCAAAGGCACTCGCATCGGTCGTCTGCTGCCATACACCATTAGCGCCAAATTTCGCAGCACTGTCCTAACAGATACGTTCGTCAAACGTCCCACATTTACTGTTGTGGATATTTCACACAGTGTTGCTTGTCATTTAGCACTGACAACTCTACGAAAACACCGCTGCTCTCAGTCGTCAAGAGAAGGCCGTCAGCCTACGCATTGTCTGTGATGAGAGGTAATGTCTGAAATTTGGTAATCTCGGCACACTCTTGACACTGTAGATCTTGAAAATATTGAATTTCCTAACGATTTCCGAAACTGAATGTCTCATGTGTCCAGCTCCAATTATCATTCCGCGTTCAAAGTCTATTAATTCCAGTTGTGCGGTCATAATCATGCCGGAGATGTTTTCACATGAATCACCTGAGTGAAAATGAGAGCCGCGCCAACCCACGGTCCTTGTGTCAGCGATACTAACGCCATTCGTGTCCACATCGCTGTCCTGTGGCTTTTGTCACCTCGGTGTACTCACCTTTCAGTGCGAAACAGTTTTCTCAATGATTTATGACTCCGAGGAAACCTTGATGGCAGAATCTGCCATTTTTTCCTGTTCATGAAACGTATCACCCAGAAAATCACTACGTCGTCGTTCTTCAAATTCCTGCCACGTAATGTTTTCTTGATGCGACGAAAGACTGACGTCATGGTGTTGAGGTAAAATTTGATAACCTAAAGATGTAGCGTGCGTGAATACTTCTGGTGCTGCATAACATGTAGCGTTGTCATCGAACAGAGACCACTTCATGGACAGCTTTCCTCGGCGCATCGTGCTGACTACCTCCTGTATTCCACTGAGGAGATTTTAGTAGTATACTCCTGTGACGAATCTGTTTGCACTACATCGTGGCAGTAAGAAAAAGCTCTCAGTGTCACCTTCGTTGGAGCTTCGCCTTTTTTTACGGTGGTGAATCCACATATTTATACTGCTATCTTTGCTCGTTTGTCTCAGGACCATAGTGGTGCACCGCATTCACCGCACGTATGTGGTGATTAGGCGGTTAAATAACTTACCTGGATACAGTATCTGTATTTATACAGTGTCTGTATCCTCACATAACATTGTCCTCCGACATACACGCATGTCTTGAGTAGTAGTACTGTTCTGACGACTACAGCTGTGCTAATATTATGAAGGGGATTCTCATTTGACGAATCTGGATTGAGGCCAGATCAACAATGTAACTCTACTTCGAAAGGAGAATTTCTCTCTCCCTGTGCGTGCATCTGATATTTGCGAGAGCAAGGGTTGTGGACTACGTGACACTGGAACTTTGGGCCGGTGCTGGAGACGTTCCCGGAAGCGGGAAATTCTGGCTCGAGTCCCGGTCCGGCACAAATTTTCATGTGCCACCAATAGCTGACGTCAATCCAGATACGCAAAATGCGAATCCATTTCGTTACAAATTATCTAGATTAGTGCGACAAAGTGGCAACATTTCCCCTACCACTTAGATTCGGCAATACTTTTTAGTTTTTTCCACCAGTCACCAAACCGACATGTTGTAAAAAATCCCCAGAAAGTAGAAAGCTGATCGACGATTGACTTTTACCTTTTATTTCAACTGATCATTAGTGATACGATGAAAGAACTTCTCTTGTCACTCCCAGTTCTTGAGAGAAGTCGCGTTTCACTCGTCATTCAGAATTGTTTGACAAGACTGGAAGCACTTTCACCTCCTAACTAATGTATCATACGATAGCGCGGTTTTGCTTCGACAATTTCAGCATGGGTTGCTACAGCTTTGCTCCACCTTAACACACAATGCATAAAGGAACTACATTTCTTAAATGGGCTGCGTTAGTTGGTTTTTAATCTTCGAGCGACGTGGTTCAAATGGCTCTGAGCACTATGGGAGTTAACTTCTGAGGTCATCAGTCCCCTAGAACTTAGAACTACGTAAACCTAACTAACCTAAGGACATCACACACATCCATGCCCGAGGCAGGATTCGAATCTGCGGTCGCGCGGTTCCAGACTGTAGCGCCTAGAACCGCTCGGCCACTCCGGCCGGCTCGAGCGACGTGCTACGGTAGTGCAGCGTGAGGGATTTAGATATCTACCCGACATGCGCACATGTACCAGAAACGAAACAAAAACAGAATTACACAGCTTTATGGTTTTGAGGTGATATAAAGTTATGACAGCATTTCGTATTGACGTAGAGCAAGGTTGTCGTCAGTGGAACGATCTCATGGACAGGCCATCGCTACATTTTTGTTTCGTCGATAACCGCTGTTATCCTGCTAAGCTATACCTATTCATCACTTCAGAAGCATGCCACCATGTTTGTTTGAAAGTTGTAGGTTACAGAGAAGACTTGATGAAGAAGCGTGAACGAAATTGTGTTATTTGACGTAGCATCGTGTTAAAATTGGATTGTGTATGGCAACGATATTGATTACTAAAGGTGTACTTGGCTTAGAAGATTGGTAAGTGAACGTTATCTACTTTCCACGGATATATTTAGATTCGTTTTATTTGCTGTAGCTTCCTATATAAAGGCACCCACAGCAGACGTTACGGTGTTCCTACCATTGAACTACAGCTAGCTCCATCGTAAAATTACTTAACCCTTTCAGACCCGAAATTTTTCTCGAGGAAGAAAAATTTTTCTTTATGTGGTAATGGTCTAAGGTGATTTTTTAATGATTTTAGGAGCAAGATTTATACAAAAATATGTACCTGTTTCCAAAACGTACTTTGTTCACTTGGCTTCACTTTAAGGACTAAAATAACTAATTATGAAGTATTCTCTATTGTAATAAATAGTAAAATGATCATTCAATAATTTCCATGTAAAATAACAGGAACAATATTCCATTATACACTGGGATATAGCGAACCATGTATTCTGGTTGTCACGAGTTCCTGCGCACTGCTACATTGACTTGCTGATATTTTTATAGTGATGCCCAATGGTTGGCAGCATTTGCGCGTGATGAAAAGGTTGAATATTTACAAGTGCGTAGCTCAGTTTCGCTTAGAGAAGAAATACCTTTGTTGCAGCTAACATACTGTAAAAGTTAATGTACACAATTGTAGCCAGAGGGTCTGAAAGGGTTAAGCATATCATCTGTACATACAGTATTTGGATTTATTTATTTTACTGGCAAAAACTAAGTGCAATAGGCCTTTGCTGTTCCTCTGATAGGTAAGTAAATATAATTTAAATTACAAGTATAGCGTATTGTAAATAATAACTGCAATAATTATTTAACAAATGATATTAAATTATTCTAGCACGTTAATATTATTCTAGCAAATTGATTTAACACGTCTCAACAAATGTTTTGAATATGAAACAGTTTAGTATAACATTTTCTTATTGTACACCAATTGAGGCTTGTTATTAACAAATTAAACTTAATTCCTCGTGAAAAGAAGAACGATTTTGGTTAGTTATAAAAATCATTATAACACAAAGAAGGCACCCACCCAAGTGTCAATCTTAAAGACCAAAACAATGAAAAAATTCATCTCCTGACGATGATTATCAGTCTTTGGTAGTGAGTATACCTCCGCAAACACAGATGCGTTCGACCACTCTCTGAGGCATGCTCTGGATGAGACCATCAAGTTTATGACAATCTCTGAGATCCCATTCCTCAATGTTACCTCCAGTGAGATCCTGGTGGTGTCCGATGCTGTGCAATGGGCACTTTCAGTAGGCCCCATGCACATTTAATTGCAATCATGTCTGAGAACTGTGCTGGCCAAAGCATTCGATTGATGTTGCATCCCTGACGATACCGAGACACTGCCAGAGTATGGTGCGGTCTTGCATTGTCATCGACTAAGTTGAAGCTGTCACCGAAATCACGTCTATATGGCATCACAACCGTTTGTAGGACCGCATGGAGCTATCGGAGACCATTCAAATGGCCATATATGGAATTAGAGGGGTTCTCCGTCCCATCAACATTGCAGCCCCCGAACATAAGAAGGGTAAAAGAACGGACCGATAAGATCGATATATTACGGACAAACATCCTTATCATCAGATTGCTGCAGAATTCTAGAGTATATTCTGAGTTCGAGTTTAATAAATTTCCTGGAGACCGAAAGCTCACTGTCCACGAATCAGCAAAGCTTTAGAAAGCAACGCTCGTGCTAAATCCAGCTTGCTCTTTTCTCACATGATATACTGCGAACTATGGATGAAGGGCAACGGGCAGGTTCCATATCTCAAACTTCCGAAGAGCATTCGAGACAGTACCCCACTGCAGACTGTTAACGAAGTTACGTACATACGGAGTAGGTTCTCAGATATGTGAGTGGCTCGAAGAATTCTTAAGTAATACAACCCAGTATTTTGTCCTCAACGGCAAGTGCTCACCGGAGACAGGGGTAACATCAGCAGTGCCCCAGGGAGGTGTGACTGAAACCTTCTATTTTCCATATATGTAAAAGATCTGGCAGACAGGGTAGGCAGCAATTTGCGGTTGTTAGCTGTTGATGCTGTGATGTACAGAAAGGTATCGAAGATAAGTGACTACAGGTTGAGACAAGATAGCCATGGCAAAATTTGTAGTTGGTGTGATGACTGGCAGTTGGGTCGTAATGTAGAAAAATGTAAGTTAATGGGTATCGGTAGGAAAACAAAACCCTAAATGTTCGGATACAGCATTAGATGTGTACTGCTTGACGCAGTCACGCTGTTCAAGTATCTGGGCGTAACATTGCATTTGACGCTTGTGTTAGGGACGGCTAATGGTCGACCTCTGTTTTTTGGGAGAATTTTAGGGAAGTGTAGCTCATTTGTAAAGGAAACCGTAGATGGGACGCTAGTGCGACCTATTCTTGAGTATTACTTGAGTGTTTGGGACCTGTACCCCGTCGGATCAAAGAAGATATCAAAGCTATTCAGAGGCGATCTGCTAGGTTTTTTACCGGTAGGTTCGATCAACATGCAAGTGCTACAGATATGCCTCGGAAGCTTAAGTGGAAATCCCCGGAGGGAAGAAGACATTCATTTCGAAGTGCCATACCAAGAAAGTTCAGAGAACGAGCATTTGAAGATAACTGCAGAACGATGCTACTGCCGCCAACACACATTTCGCATAGGTACCACGAAGATAAGTTAAGAGATATTAGTGCTCACACGGAAGCATATAGAGAGTAGTTTTTCCCTCGCTATAACTGCGAATGGAACAGGAAAGGAAATGACTAGTTGTTGTACAGGATACCCTCCGCCAAGCACCATACGGTGGCTTGCAGAGTATGTATGTAGATATAGATGTAGATATAGATTACACTGCCATCTGCAAACAGTTGGACTTCCTGAAGGTATCGGCATTCTTGGTGCCGTGTAGCCCTTCTACAGGCCCTAACACGTCTAGTGTGCCGTCGGAATCCAATCCTGGT
Source organism: Schistocerca serialis cubense (assembly GCF_023864345.2). Taxonomy (NCBI): domain Eukaryota; kingdom Metazoa; phylum Arthropoda; class Insecta; order Orthoptera; family Acrididae; genus Schistocerca; species Schistocerca serialis. Next base: position 425,527,205 of record NC_064641.1, read on the forward strand.
TTCGTTAGCAAATATGAGACTACTCCGTTCTGCGATGATGGAATGTACAAGAGCCCAGATCCTTGGATTGCATCGGTTTCACTGGTTCTACTGCTGATTGGTCTCCTAGAATTAAAACCATCCTTATGCAATTTTCTACGCACCGTTTGTTCGGAGGTACGAATCCTTGTTGCCCAGCAGAAGTCATTTCCCATATTTCTGACAATTGATTTCGGTGGCCTGCCGGCAGACATTTGGAGGAAACGCTCCTGCATTGGTGTTGTCATAGACAAACCACTTTGAGTAACATGTAATCGATTGCCAATTTCTTGCTGTGTATGACCTGCTGAAAATAAAGCACTACTTTGAATATGTCGAAGTATTGTAGGGATCTACGTGGCACGTTACTGCGATGCTGAACACAAACTGAAAGAAGCTGTTGTTAATGCAGGATTGTTCGCGGTGTATCGCTGCGGCAGCGGTATGTTTACATGACTGGGATGCGGCTACAAAGCATACCAGTCGCAGATACCGTCCAGTATATGGGCTATAAGTGGATAATGCATGAAGTGTCTAGTCAATGAGACCTCTACTGTCGTAGACTACTTTCTACGATAGTATTGCAAACATTTGTTTTAGGACTGTATTAGGTACGATAAAGGATTACTTCTGAAATATCTGGAACATTTTATTGTTAATGTAAAACCTTCGAAGGATTATAAAGATCGTCTTGTCCTTGATGGTCATATAACCCACACAAAAAATCGGGAAGCACTACATCTAGTTGCGAGAATGGAGGAACATTGCTTTGTGTTCCAGGGCTGACCAAGAATAGACTGCAGCCTTTAGATGTGTCTTTCTACAAACTCTTAGGCAGTTACTAAGTAGACGAAGTGGAGAAATGGCTACGAGCACATCCAGAACGTCTACTGAGATAGTTTCGAGTTTCAGCGCTTTCTTGAAAAGCATGTGGGAGATAAGCAATTAAAGATACGTAAATTAGCTGATTCGCTCGATCTGGAGTGGGGCCGAGTGTGGCCAGAGATGTTCTTAAGTACCATCTATTTTCTGCCTGTGATGCAGTTCACTACGATCCATTCAATGAAGAGTTACCGGTAGTGAAAGAGACAACACCACTACCACAAAAATTGACAGAAGGGGCGTTAGGTTCAATATAATGCTTACAAACCTCAGGGAGAGTACTAACAACCGAGAAGGACATCGGAAAAAATACTGCAGGATGCAGTCGTTTGGCTGTTATTTTATCACATATATCTCCGATTCCCAAAACAACCACGTCACTGTAGGCCAGGTTAAGAGATGGCACACAAAAAGCTTTAACGCTGACACGTTCTCCATGAAAGGATCAATCAGAACGTAGCGCTAAACATCCCGCGAACCTAAAGAGAAAGGTGCCTACAGTGACTCAAACAAAACAAGTCCAAAGTACCGACAAGAACGTTTGGTTTTGTAAACTATGCCAAAAGCGATCAGGGGAAAACAGATTAACAGCATGGCTTATCGGAAGTGGGTACATGAAGACAGCAGTGGAATTAGAAAGAATGCTGAAAGGTAGTTTTGTTTAGTTGAGATAGACTGTAACCCTATGTTATTGATAAGATTAGCAACTGCCTCAATGTTTGACCACAATTACGCGCAATTGGAATAATTTTATAAAGTAGCCTACATTTCACTTAATGTCATAATTATGTCAATTTAGAACTGTACCGCACTTCAGTATTGGTCTAATATAGCTCTTTTTATGCTCATAATCAACATTCTTCGATCATATTAAAATAATTTTCACTTCAGCATCGTTTTTTTATCTTAATTATCCTGTGTGGCCATGTTCAAACGCACCCAGCCGTTGTACACTCGAATAAGACGTGTTTAATCACAAATTTCTGATAAATATCTAATGGTCCAGTCATGAATTTCGTCTAGTTCATTGACAGAAATGGGTAGCCATGAAATGAGTAGCCTTTGCAGAAAAATATTCAGCATGGTTTCCTGGTGATATTTCAGAAATAACCGGTATACACTGCAATGTAGGTTACCCGAAGAATTCTGACGTTCAGATTCACAACATTTGAAACACTGGATTTCCTTCAATACGAGACAAAAGTTAATTGGTCCATTATGGCATCCTTGCCCTATTTACCTTCAAAACTCAGTCTCAGTATCCGTCCAAACACCGAAAAGGCCTCAGAATGGCAAACGGTACCGAGTGACCACCGTGTCATCCTAGGGCTATTGGTATCAAGCGACGGAGATATGGAGGGGCATGTGGTCAGTACGCCGCTCCCAATCTGTCGTCAGTTCTTGTGGCTGGAGCCTGTACGTCTCAGTCACATAGTTCCTCAACTGCGCTCACAAGGTCTGAGTGCGCGCCGCCTTATCGGCTGGCTCGGATGGTAACCCAATCAATTGCTAGCCGAGCCCGGCAGCTCTTAATTTCAATGGTGTAATGGGAACCGCTGATAACAAAGCTGCAAAGCCGTTGGCATATTTACCATCAGTCGGTGACATGTCATTGTAGTACAACAATGTGTTAGATATTAATGTAGCTTGGATGGTGGCGATGCCGATATATGCCGCCATAGATACACATCAACGAAAGTTTTGCATCGCCTTGACAGGTGGTACCGGTGTGATGGGCGTTGTTATGGTGACCGTCCCTGGGCCGATCAAAAGGTCATCCATGACGCTGTTTGTAAACACACACACAGTTACCATGAACTACATATACTGTAGCTCGCTGCACTCAAATAGATTGCGGCATTTCAGTTGGAAGTACAGCACCTGCAGGGATACATTAGCCACATCTGTGGAATTGTGGAGTGTGAAGAACAATCACCACCAATGATCGAGTCCGCATCACACGTCTTGCGCCGGAAGCTTGTCAGACAGGAAAAATACTCTGCGTTAGCACGGCACTCAACAGTGATGTGGTGAGGACATGGAATCGGTTCAAATTGAAAGGTAGTGTTGAGGACTTACGCCGCACAGGCCGTCCACGTTCTAGAGGTGCATAGGTAGATCGATATCTATCACTTTTGTCTTAAAGGAATCTCGGGATGAGTGTTACAGATATGAATTCGGCGTTCAAAATACTAGGAGACGACTGCATAAGGCAAATCTCCATCCCTGACAATCACAACGAACAACACGTCGTACAACACAACACAATGAAATTTTTTGACGGGTAGACTTGTACCCGGATAATCACAGACAACGTGTTTGGAGACAATCCGCTAATTTCGTACGCATCCAACGCTGTGCCCCACATATGCAACAAGGTGGTGGTGGAGTTATATTTCAGGCTAGCATCACAGCGGGCCAGCGTACGTCTCTCATAGTTGTTGTTTAGGGCGCTCTCACTGGTCTACAGTTCAAGGACGAAATTCTGCTACCAATAGAGGGACAGTATTGCTAACATTGTGGTCACAGATTCAACTTGATGGATGGTAGCTCTCGTGTTCAGCGTGCTATTCTCGTAAACTCGTTCCTTCAACACGCTAGGAACACCAGAATGGAATGGACTACACGTTTCTTGGATATGAACCAAATCGAACATTTGTGGAGTCCATTGAAAAGAGGTGTTTTTGGACATGTACTACTTATTCAGTGTGAATTACGCAGAATCGCCATTGAATTGTGCGACAATTTTCACCACGGCTGGCTTGATTATGTCATCCATGGTACTTCATGACGGATTCAAAGCTGCATGCGGCGAACGGGATGTTCCACTAAGTACTGACGTTACTCAGCAGTACTCCGAAAAAATCCCTATGCGAAAAATATAATTTTGCCGTTAAAAATTGTTTCATATATTTTTATTTCTTGATTTGTACACATTTCAGACGAAGATATATGCATGCCTCAGAGAAAGTTTTTCTTTTCTATGCCATGAATTTAAAGTAAACTAGTAACGTTAAACTTTTTTTGAGTCTGTGATAATTTCGGAGACTCCAGCAGAGTCTGCGACGGTGCCAGTAGGACGACTGCATGGCTGCCTCAGTTCACGAAAAGACACACTTTCCAAAAAATGCCACGCCTATTCTCCATCTAGTTCCCGTAAATTTCTGTATACCAATTTCCAGTATGACGTGAAGCCATCATAGTAACAGTGTTTTCCCAGTTCCAATACAGTTTTGTCATTGCGAAGCGTTTATGATTTCCATATATATTCCTTCTATCAAAATGTTGCTGTTTAGCGACAGACTTCAGCCTACACGGAGTACTATATACGGTGATGAAAACGTTAACAAAGTTCTCTCCTCTCTTTTTATGTTTTAGATCAACGGCCTTGCCGCAGTGGATACACCGGTTCCCGTGAGATCACAGAAGTGAAGCGCTGTTGGGCGTGGCCGGCACTTGGATGGGTGCCCCTCCAGCCGCCATGCGCTGTTGCCATTTTTTCAGGGTGCACTCAGCCTCGTGATGCCAATTGAGGTGCTACTCGACCGAATAGTAGCGGCTTCGGTGAAGAATAACATCATAAGACCGGGAAAGCGGTGTTCTGACCCCACGCCCCTCCTATCCGCATCTTCATCTGAGGATGACAACGGTGGTCGGATGGCCCTGGTAGGCCACTCGTGGCCTGAAGACGGAGTGCTTTTTATGTTGTAGGTAACTATTCTATAAGGAATTTGATGTACTGTTACTAAACGGATTATTTTCTTAGTAGTTACTCCTAGGCAGTTATTCAGTGTCTCTTCTGTTCGCAAGAGTTTCGACAAGTATCGTAGAGGGTGGGGTTGTTTCAGGGAGAAGACCAGACAGCCAGGTCATCGGTCTCATCGGATTAGGGAAGGACAGGGAAGGAAGTCGGCTGTGCCCTTTCAAAAGAACCATCCGAGCATTTGCCTATAGCGATTTAGGGAAATCACGTAAAACCTAAATCAGGATGGCCGGACGTGGAATTGGTTCTGTAAGTAGGCTGTTTAGGTTTTTTTATTGGTAACGCCACCTCTGTATGAAAATCACTGGCTGTGCTGTGTGCAGTCTGTGGCTGCTTTGCATTGTTGTAATACTCGCCACTGTAGTGTTGGGCAGCGGCAGCTGGATGTGAACAGCGCGTAGCGTTGCGCAGTTGGAGGTGAGCCGCCAGCAGTGGTGGATGTGGGGAGTGAGATGGCGGAGTTTTGAAATTTGTCATGAACTGCTATATTTATATATGATGATATCAAGGTAAATACATTGTTTGTTCTCTAATAATATCTTTCATTTGCTAACTATCCCTATCAGTAGTTAGTGCTTTCCATAGTTTGAATCTTTTATTTAGCTGGCAGTAGTGGCGCTCGCTGTATTGCAGTAGCTTGAGCAGCGAAGATTTTTGTGAGGTAAGTGATTTGTGAAAGGTATAGTTTAATGTTAGTCAGGGCCATTCTTTTGTAGGGAATTTTGAAAGTCAGATTGCGTTGCGCTAACAAAATATTGTGTGTCAGTTTAAGCACAGTCATGTATAATTGTGCAAAGGGGACGTTTCATATGTCGACCCTTAGCCGAGGATACCTCACTGGAATCTTCTGATTTTTTTTCTTGTAGTTTGTGTAATTAGTGTAGCTTTTGTTTATTGCTAGCTCGTAATTGTAGAGAAAATATCCTTTTTAGTTGCAGTCTTTCATTGTTGTACAGTAAAACAGTTGTGGCATGCATGTAGATTTGCACCAAGTATTTCGCAGCTGCATTTAACTAGATATTATTTTCAGTGTTATGTTAATGTGTTCTCTTATTTTTGCTCTTCAAATTGTCCTTTTCTGTGTTATCGTGAAATATTGTGACAATAACGGCGTGTGAAAAACGTAATACTAGGCTCCAAAGTAAATTGAGAAATGACAGTGAAGACGAAAGCAGTGTGTTAGCGCCGCAGAGTAATGAATTAACTAACGTTCAAAGTAGTAATTTGGTAATTGTGCATAGGGAAATGGAGCGGGTGGCAAACAATGGTGTAGACATTGAAACAATTAGAGAACAGGGAAGCAATATCGATCGATCGGTCGGCAACAGCTCGCCTCAGGAATCCGATATGACAGGAAACAATCTCGAAAATACTGTAGATTCAGGTTTTGGATCCTCACCGTTTTCTCAAATAAGTCAAGACACATTTTCTGCTTGTCAAAATGTGAATGTTTCCGGTGCAAATTCACTGCCGAAAAGCACTGAGGAACATGTTCCAGACACCAGTGCATTGTTAACACAATTAATACAGCAAATGGGACAAACACAGCAAAAGCTTCAAAAGTTAGACACAATGGAACAAAATCTTCGAAAGTTAGACACAGTGGAACAAAATTTCAAAAAGTTAGACACAATGGAACAACATCAGAGACAAACACAGCAACAGTTAGACACAATGGAACAAAATCTTCAAAAGTTAGACACCACGCTTGAACAAACACATGAAGATTTAACTACTGAGTTACATAACATTGAATCGAAATGTCAAAAAGTCTGTAATGACGTAAAAACACAAATTTGTGAGCATTTTCAACCTATTTTTTCGCGGCATGAAAATGCATTACAGAATCACGAAGCAGCCATAAAAGAACTGCAAGCCATTGTTCATGAAATTCATGAGACCTTGTGGGCTAAAGTTGACTCAGTTGCATCTACCGATTCGGTTACGCAACTTGCAATAACTCAGGAAAACTTAAAGGGCACAGCAGATTCGATTTCAACACAAATGGACACTCTGAAACTTGGTTCAGAAAAACACACTAAGGAAATGTGTTCACTATCGGAGAAAGTAGCCGAACTTTCAGATCAGTTCACTAACTTATCCACAAAGGTAGATGATGATCTGAATGACACAACACCTGTAGCCTTCACTGACACAGAAGAGTATGAACAAATTAGAAAATTCAAACAGAATCAAAATCAAATCAATACACAGTACAAAAGAGAAATCCAGGAAGTACATGATCAGCTGACACAGGTAATACAAGAATTACATATTTCAGAGGATACTCGCGCCCCAATACGGGAAGAGGAACACAGAAATACGGAACAGCCACAAAATAATAACACAGGGCATTTCGAAAGTTATGAAAGAAATTGGCAATGTGCACCGAATTTTGATATGGAACGGCCGACACGACCTAACAATGACCGATATGCGACTCGCCGACATGATGATTTTGACTATAAGCTGTTCATTACTACACGAAAATACAAAACATTTAAGAATTCTGGCAACGACATTCATCCACAACCATGGCTCCATCAATTCTCGCATTGTTTTCCTCCCAACTGGTCCTTAGAACACAGATTAGAATTTATGTGTGGCTACTTGGAGAATGAACCAACTGTAAGAATGCGATCGGTAATTCACGATTGCCACAGTGAAGGAGAGTTTTACCATGCCTTCCTCTCAGCATATTGGTCTCAAGCCACACAAGACCGAGTAAAACATAGCATCATAATGATGAAACATTTCGAACAATCTGAATTTTCCAGTCTTACGAAATATTTTGAAGACATGTTGCATAAGAATCAGTATCTTTCAAACCCATACATCCCCTCAGAACTCATCCGCATTTGCTTAATCAAACTGCCTGAACATTTACGACATATTATTTTGGCAGGACGTTGCAAAGACGACATTGAAGCATTTCAGGGACTTTTACAAGAATTGGAAATTGACACAGACAGTCGCCGGATGCGAAAACAGGAAAACAATCACTACAGGTCACATACGTCACAATTCTGTGATGACAGAAACAATAACTGGACACGAAAAGGCTATTCTTACAACGCAAATCGTGACCAAAACAGACACCACCCATATGACAACCGCTGGCAGAGTAATAATAGTTACAGGGAAAGATCACCTCTCCGTGGTAATGACTATCACAGAGACAATAAGAGAGACAGACAATATGGGAACCAAAATAAATACTGTCAAGGGAGACAGAATAACTTTAGACGCAACTGACCAGCGCGCAGTTACGATTCAGGGAGAAATTCTCCACCATGTGACCGACAAGAAAGAAACTAAAAGAAACTATGGTATCTACCGACATGACGACAGACGATATGATCGTAACGACAGACCTGAATTGCATCAGAACTGGCGGGATTCAAACAGAGCAGGGCCCTCTCGTCACGGTGAATTTGTGGAAGTTAGGTCTCCAAATCCCAATAACGACGCGCGCCAACGAAGAGACAATAGGCAATGACTCACACCGCTGGCAGCAACAAAACGTACTTATGAAACTGATGACGCAGCTGCCGTAGCTAGTAATTACGTAAAAATGGAAGACATTAGGGACATCTTACTCCAGGAACACGACGTAAAACTTAACAACATTGCATATCCAGTGATTCACATTACTGTAAATTACGTAAAATTTACGGCAGTACTTGACTCTGGCAGTCCAATTTCAGTAATTAGTGAAACAGCTTTTAGCAAATGCAACAAATCGAACGATTGCCCCACACTTCCGTTACGTAAGATTAAATTACAAGGTGCAATCTTTGGAAAAAGTGTAGATGTACGCCAACAAACCAACTTAGAATTCTTTTGTCAAACCCACAGCTTCTCTACGAACTTTCTTATTGTTCCATTATTGTCGACGGAAATTATATTGGGAGTAGACTTTTTGAATGAATTCAAAGCAATCTTAAACTTTCACGATGCTGAAATAAGTTTAGAGAAGGAAGGTAAGTCAATAGCTTTGAAATTTGAAGATTGGCTCTCAAACCATGACGAAGAAATCAATCGGCTTTATCTTCTGTTGGACAACAGTTCGGAATTTTCTATGGAACTAGACACTAACAATCACTCTACAAGAACTGACGGGGATGATATCGACGGCATATTTGAAATTAATGAGTTAATTCAGAATAAAATTCAAACAATTGAGAATTGTAATGACACTGATAGGCAGGACCTTTTTGAGATTTTACAAGAACATTCCACAGTTTTTACTCATAAAACAGGAACAATCAAGGGATTTCAATACCAATTTCGTGTTCGTGAGCATACTAAATTTTGTGTTTGACCATATGTAATTCCAGCACATTATAGGGACCGTGTTAGAACAGAAATACAATCTATGCTTGACGAGGGCATTATTGAGCATGCAGTAAGCTCATACAACAATCCATTACATGTTGCTGAGAAGAAAAATGGATCAATCGGGCTTGTCTTAGATTCGAGACAAATCAATACGATCATTATTCCTGAAACAGACAGGCCGCAAACGTTGGAAGAACTTCTTCAAAATTTTAATGGTGTAAAAGTGTTGTCTTCCATTGATCTCAGATCCAGCTTTTATCAGATCGAACTTCATCCAGAATGTAGAAAATGCACAGCTTTCCTTTGTTTCGGCGTTTGTTATCAATTTCGGAAACTTCCCTTTGGTTTGAACATTTCTTCAGCAGCATTCATTCGCGGGCTAAATTTCATATTACCTGAGTTCTTAAAACGTCACATCACCTTATATGTGGACGATATTCTGATAGCACAAGCTTCATGGGAACTACATAATCGCATCCTCAACAGTTTGTTACGTATTTTTGCAGAATCTGGAATTACAGTTAACTTGGAAAAGTCTGAATTCGGTAGGACAAAGGTGAAGTTTTTGGGACATATTATTTCTTCTGAAGGCATTCAGCTGGATCCTGAAAAGTTAGATGCAATCAGAGCCATTCCAGTTCCATCCACAAAAAGACAAGTCCGCAGTTTCCTAGGTCTCGTAAATTTTTACCGTCGTTTTCTGAGTATGCAAATTCTTGTTACACCAAAACTTTGTTCTCTCACTGGAAAAAACACTATTTGGAACTGGGACGAACAAGCACAATTGGAATTCAATTCTTTGAAAGAAGCGTTACTTCACGCGCCAATCTTAGCTCATCCAGATCTGTCACAAGATTTCTGCCTTAGCACGGATTCTTCTAAAGTCGGTCTTGGTGCCCATTTATTTCAAGAAGCCATAGAAAATGACACTACCATTCAGAAAACCATTGCTTTTGCTAGCCGAGTGCTAACAAAATCTGAAAAAAAATTATTCCGTTACCGAATTAGAAGCTTTAGCTATCGTTTGGGCACTTAACAAATTCCGTTTCTTTCTTTCTGGTAAGCACGTAAAAGTATACAGTGATCATCGTGCATTACAATTTCTTATGTCTTCAAAATTAAATCATGACAGGTTAAAACGTTGGGCATTGTTTCTGCAAGAATTCCGCTTCGCAATAGTCTACATTCCCGGCAAGGAGAACATTGTTGCGGACGCACTGTCACGCGCACCGGATGGGCTTGAGAAAAGTACCACAGAAGGCAACCTCGAGTAAAATTTCAGTATTCTTTACATTCAGAAAGTCGCCTTTGAAAACTTCATCACCACATATTTAAAGGACATTGATCATGAACAGGGTAAAGATCCGATTTGGAAAGACATCAAGAGCAAATGGCATGAAAAGACACACACACAGATTCGGCATTATTATCTGGTTGGAAACAACATACTGTTCAAACGCTGCACTGTTGATGACAAGCTATGGGTACTTTGCATTCCTGACGATTTTGTTAATAAGCTCATTTGGTACATTCATTTCAGCTACGCACATTTTGGTCCACGAAAATGTTATCATATTCTTCGAACGACTTGTTATTTTAACAATATGGAAAAAAGAATTCGAAGAGCCTTGTCTATTTGTAAACTTTGTCAAAAGGCGAAACCGTCTACTGTCTCACATCGTGCTCCGTTGTTTCCTATTATTCCTTCTAAATTAAAAGAATTTGCTGCTGTTGATCTCTTGGGACCGCTTGTCAGAACATCCAATGGATTTTCGTACGTTCTAGTCGCTGTTGAACTTACTTCAAAATTTGTTTCTTTCACTCCGTTACGTAAAGCCACTGGACGATCTGTATCCAACGCCTTTGTTAAAAATTTCTTACGTGAAGTTGGCCACGTTGCTGAAGTCATTTCAGATAACGGACCGCAATTTAGATCTGCTGTTTGGTCACGCACGCTTCGGAATAATAAAATCAAACCTGATTTTATTTCATTGTACTCACCACATTGCAACCCGTCTGAACGGATTATGAAAGAAATCAGTAAGCTTTGCAGACTTTATTGTCACAGAAAGCATCAGCATTGGGACAGATATCTACAATTATTTCAAAATGTGCTGAATGAAATGCCTCATGATTCCACTGCTTTACCACCTACTCTTGTACTGAAGAATGAAGAACCACCGAACAGAATCAGAGAGCTTGTACCTTTCCCGAATACACGTAAACTTCGACACAAAGACATAATTGATTTGGCTCTTACAAATATAAAATCTGCAGCAGACAAAAGGAGAGAACTACACGGTAAAGCAAATGCAAAGAAATTATATATTGGTCAGAAAGTTCTCATTAAGGCTCATTCATTGTCACATAAGAAGAAACACTTGAGTCACAAATTCTTTCTAGTTTACAATGGACCTTACAGAATCCGACGTATACCACATGATAATTGCGTTGAAGTTGAAACTCTGCGTACTAGGAAGAGTAAAGGTTTACACCACATTTCACATGTAAAAACCGTTTATTGGAAGATAATCTGCTTTTTAACTTTGTCATTGCCATAAAACTTTTCACTTTACATTACTAGTATGCTTGTCAGACTTAGAATCTGTTAACATGCATCAATGTTTGAAGTTAAATATCCAGTCAAGAACCAAGAGAACTTATTGAAACAGAAATGACGAATGCATTGTTATAGTGAACAGACGTCACAGTGTTATTGTGTTTGTACATTCTTGCTTGTTAGTTGCACGATTATGGAACGACTATAAGGCTTACATACTTAGAACATTTACCAGTACTGCTAATGAGATATTAATGCAACATTTTGGTTTACTTGAAAATATATTCTGGATTTAAAGTACTTTCAGTGAGATACCAGATGGCATAGTGGTTAGTTTATGTGACAGCTACACGATTTTATCATGACGCTACTAATGAGTGACAATTTACAATGTTGCTTTTGCAGTGTTTCTGTTTTATATCTGCACAGTTTTCTGTTTTATTCTGGAAAGTAAAACAGGTTTTAGTAGTAACTTTTGTTGTATAGCTACAATGAGACTGCCTTTTCCGTAGCACAACAATACGTTAAAGCACAGTACTTTCCTCATCACGGCAATAAGCGTAATAACTAAGACATTTATACGCAAAGCATTTCACTTTTGTGTATTATGAGGTAAGTACATTGACTTCTGCAGAACTTAGCTTTCGGAGGACGATAACTACGACACTTCCACACAGATTATGTTGCAACAAGACGCACATTTAGCGCTACAGTACACGTATTTGAGTGATTAATTTTGTACTTAAAACATTTATTTTTAAAGATTTTTGAATTACAAAGAAAGTTTTCCGTGATACATTTCATTTCATTGCTGTAATCTGTAACACCTGAGGGTATAATTACATTAATCCTCAGGGGGGTACACACTTACTTTGTGTACCATGTGTGTGGCAACCACAAGGAACCCTAGCTAATATGGTATTTGCTTATACAACTTTACACATCGGTACCATATTTCTCTAACACACAAATTACACAGCTATCAGATCATTTAACAGAGAAATAAACTTTTTATTACATCAGTGACAGATGTTTATGCAATTACGCAGTTGGATAACTTAACACCTACGAAATTGTATTTTGTCTGTACTTTGTAAACTGTTCATATTTTTTTGGAACCATTGTGATACTATGAGAGCTTTGAATGATATATTTGGTAAGGGAGCATGATTTTAAATTACGTTTGAGGTAGATGACACTATTGAAATGAGCAGAGAATTTTTTTTAGGTTTTGAAATTATTGCAGAAAGCTACGACGTTTTTGAGATTTGACTGAGGTGTTATGATGTTATTATTACGACGACGATGTGTGTTATGTTGTTGAGGAATGTTTATTATGCTATGTATTTCTCATAATGAAATATTGAAGAAGTGTCGACGAATAAGGTAAGGAATAATGAGTAGTGATTAGGGACTCTGATTTGTGGAAAAGGTTGTTGGAAACCAAGAATCGTACTTTAAGAGTTATGAAATGTGTGTAAATGCATGAATGTATCACAATGCCGACGAAAACGTTTTGAACACTGTTATATTCATAGGATTTTGTTTCTACACATTTGCAACGCAAATTCTTGACCTGTGAAATATTTTTATGTGAGACTGTCACTGTAGCGGAAACTGCTGTCGTAAATATTTCCGTAAGAAAGTTGAGTGACCACCTGCACGTAATGCATCGCAGGCACCCACCTGGGCGACAGCCGCCCGAAAAAAAGCCATTAGCCTTTCAGCGGCACAGGTAGAAAAAAAAAGAAAGGGGAGGCCATTGTCCTTGCTATTGACATTTCCTTGTTGAAAGCATACTGTGGAGCTCGTAATTTATGATATTTACTAAAATGCCTAATCAAATGATTAGAAACATTTTACATCTATTGTCTTTGTAGTTAAGAGATTGCTCATTTTGTTTAATATATGGTTTCCAGCTGTGTTGCAGCATTGGTGTTACAAAATAAACTTAAATGCATCTCCTAATGTGAACACTTTCTGTCAACAGATTTATTAAATAATTATTTTCTGATCCACATTCTTCGAAAAAGGAGCTCTTGGAATGGAGAGAACAATAAGAAGGGACTAATAACAGTAACTGTATCTATAATTTTCTTTTCAAGTACTTGGTAATTTCTTTTGTAGAATAATTTGTGGTGCACCACTTTAATTACTTAAACATTAAGATGTGATTATACATTTCCCTTCTCTGCATTGTTATCTTTAGTGTACTATTTTTTCTGCATGAGCTATGTCATGTTGAGATATACGCTGCTGTTTGCCAGGCATAGTGCTGCTGAACCTTAATTTGTGTTACTCTGCTAAGCCAGATTTATTTTTCTTGTTTGCTGCGCATTGCCTCATATTAGTTGTAATGTTGAATTGCTTGGTAATTTAGATTTACTCAAGCTTGCTTTGCGATTTTCCATTTTTTTTATTGCTGTTTATATTAATTGTTTTATGTGATGCTGCATTGCCTCGTCCCTTAGTTTAGCATCTGAGCTCAGTAGATTTAAGTTAGCTTAAGAGGGGGTAGACTATATAAGAAACTGACTATGGAGAATAGGTAAAGAATGCATTGCGATGTTATATGAAAAAGATTTGGGCCCAAATGAGTATTGTACAATCAGAAATAATTATTTTGAAAGAAATATGAACAGAATTCAGAAAGCAGGCTTAGATAGGACTTTTTGGGAATAATGATGAACAAAGGGAGATCTCCATGCAAAATACTGCAGTAAAACAAACCCTGTCCTTTCCCTTTTGTGTTATCCCACTATATGTTTGTGTACCCTTGTGTATTTGTTTTCTTCCTGTCTCTGTGTACTGTTTTATAGACCTTTTTTCTCTTCTAATACTAAGTTACATTCACTATGATGAGGAATACTGTTATCCTCAAATACAATTGGCATTAATAATGTGTTATTTACTCTGTAAAGATGTTAGACATTATTAATTCTGTTCTGTTTAGTGCTCATGTGTGAAGTTGATGTATCAAAAGTTATTGTGATCTTTTATGTATGTACTCATGTCATAATTCCACTGATGTATATGTTAGTTCGATTCTTTTGTAAAGCCTGTACCACGAATGTTATCTGTATTGTTATGTTCTTTAATGATGTATTTTGTACCTTTGTAATTGTATTCTTATGTTATAAAATTGTAATTGACACCAGTTCATCAAATTAAGTAACTTGTAAGTTACATTTCACTGCACACGTTTCTGTTGGTCATAGTATATGGACAATATGTGAGAAGTAGGGACTGTTAGTGTTTGCACTTGTGTTAATAATTCAGCAAGGGACTGGATAACAGCATTGCTGGTTCTAAGGACAATTCCAAACAATTTTGTGAGTGCACAAGTGGTGGTTCATGGACTTGCTATATTAACTGCAAGACTCTTCACTGGTGATTGTGCACCTGCACAATCACAACAGATGGCTGCTTGTCATCTCTACCAGGACTACAGTGGGACTGTCCATACTTTCTACAAGGACTACCGTGGGTCTGCACCTCTGGTGGCCCACCAATACCATACTCTCTACCAGGACTACAGTGGGTCTACCCTGTGATGACCTACCTACCAATATTCTTCAAAACATCGAATGACTCTGCTGTGGGTTTGCTCTGTTGTGACCCATTACTTGTCTGCATGTCGAGAGTCAGCACTGTCTTTCCGTTGGAAGGACAACACTACTTCTTCAAGATTGCATGGAAATCCACTACTTCCGTGTGCATTTTCTTCTACTGCTCAGACTTTGAGGAAAACACTACTATTTTACCGTGATGAACGATCAGGACTGTCTTTATGGACTGTGAGAAAATTTGAGCTTTTGACCAACATTGTATCAATAAGTGTGTGCATTTGATTTCTTTGTTATTGTAATTACGAAAATTTTTTTTCAAATCTGTATTGACCACAGCCCAATCCCATTTGTAAAATTTTTTGTGGGGAGCATGGGGGCTATGTAAGTAGGCTGTTTAGGTTTTTTTATTGGTAACGCCACCTCTGTATGAAAATCACTGGCTGTGCTATGTGCAGTCTGTGGCTGCTTTGCATTGTTGTAATACTCGCCATTGTAGTGTTGGGCAGCGGCAGCTGGATGTGAACAGCGCGTAGCGTTGCGCAGTTGGAGGTGAGCCGCCAGCAGTGGTGGATGTGGGGAGAGAGATGGCGGAGTTTTGAAATTTGTCATGAACTGCTATATTTATATATGATGATATCAAGGTAAATACATTGTTTGTTCTCTATTAATATCTTTCATTTGCTAACTATCCCTATCAGTAGTTAGTGCCTTCCATAGTTGAATCTTTTATTTAGCTGGCAGTAGTGGCGCTCGCTGTATTGCAGTAGCTTGAGCAGCGAAGATTTTTGTGAGGTAAGTGATTTGTGAAAGGTATAGTTTAATGTTAGTCAGGGCCATTCTTTTGTAGGGAATTTTGAAAGTCAGATTGCGTTGCGCTAACAAAATATTGTGTGTCAGTTTAAGCACAGTCATGTATAATTGTTCAAAAGGGACGTTTCAGTTCAAATGGCTCTGATCACTATGGGACTTAACATCTGAGGTCATCAGTCCCCTAGGACTTAGAACTACTTAAACCTAACTAACCTAAGGACATCACACACACCCAAGCCCGAGGCTGGATTCGAACCTGCGACCGTAGCAATCAGGCGGTTCCGGACTGAAGCGCCTAGAACTGCACGGCCACTGCGGCCGGCGACGCGGAATTGAACCATCGTCCTCCCGAGTGCGCGTCCAGTGTGCTAGCCACTGCGTCACCTTTCTCGGTCAGGTATCGTAGACAGATCTCCCGAACAGTGGATATATCCCTTAAGGCCTGCCGTTTATTTTACGGAGTTTTCCTCTATTTTCACTACCGCTGGCACCTGAACGAATATCCACCCTCTAATGACACACAACATTCGTCTCGTTACAGATGATTTTCGTGAGGTGTGACAGTGGTCAGATACTGCGCTCTTACTCGGCAAGCCTGTGGTTCAAATCCCAGTCTGGTAATGCTGGTTTTTGTTAACTGGTCTTTCCTGATCTACTTAAGACGAATGTCGGATTAATCTCTTTGAATCGGTACGGCCGATCTACTTCCGCATCCACTCCAATCCAGGTTCGTACGTTCTCTCTAGTGATCTCGTCGTCGACAATGCGTTTAACATCATATCTTCTTAGCTTTGCTCCCTAAAATACTCGTGGACCTTATGGGTGTCTGGGCGTACCGCTGTCACCAGTCACTAGCCATAGAAAGTCCGGTCGTCAGACGAAAATTCAGGCACTATTGAATTGTTCGCCACTTGCCGACATCTAGGAACAACGTAGAGCTTAGAGAATCCTATGGGTCCGACGAGCATTACGTTTCGTGAAAACGTTGGTCTTCTAACGAACTAAGAGCAAAGTGTGAAAGTTACGTATTTTAGAAGAATTTCTTCCCGCCAGCTATAGAAATAACTGACAACAAACAATCGGAGGTTAATATGAAAAACTGTATTAATTAACAACTAAACTAATTATAGGTTGTTTATAAACTATCACAAGAATAATTTCGACATAAATGAAGGAAATACAAACGTTTAGATCTTCCTTATGAAAAGATACATACATAGAAGATTCGAAAGAGAGCAATCCATTATTCTTAACCTATCCTTATAAACAGACAAGATCTTAACTAAATGATGAATAAGTTGTTACCTAAGCTGTTCATGTCAAAGTTGAAAGGACAGGAAAGAAAAGAGAAAGTAAGTTCTTCATGTATGGAAGAGGTTTATTGAGTTATTACAAAATTCTGGACCGTTTAGACAGTATTCTAAACACATATGCGAAGGTAACACGCTCACATTCTATGTAGTCGAGGTCGTAGGTACTTATGAGAAATCCAGAAATAGACCTAAGTATCTCTGGGTCGTTGATCCTCTTAGAAGTAATTTTTTTGGTTTTGCATAACTGATACAGCCTCCTCCCTCTCTCCCGTTCCCTTTACGCCAGCCATTATCCAGTACACTACCTTTATCAGCATGGCGTTTACTTGAAATCGGTTCTAAAATATTTCATTATAAACCCCGCATGAGATCATTCAGGTTGCTGCTAATATTGCTAGTTGAACAAGAACTGTAGCAGCAAGTAGCGGACCTGCATTCCACGCACACAGTTCTACGGCACGTGCTCGCTACATGGGCGCAATATTGAAGAAGCGCTACCCTCAAACACTCCCACCCTCATCTTCGGATACACCGTGAAGACCCAATTTGTCACGTGGCATTCTCCGAACCCAATTGTCCTTAAAGCTGAGTGCCTCTTTGGGCCGCTACTGAAGGCTACCCTTGACTCCAAGGGAGCTGTGCAGTCTTCGGTGTAACATCACAATCGTTAGCAGCTGTTTCAGCGAACGAATTTTAATGAACAGGATATTAATGAAACGACCTCTCAGTCGTTTCTATATGTATCCTTCATAAATGCGAAAGCGAAGGAAACAAAATTAGATTTTAACATCCCGGCGACAACGAATTTAAGAGACGCTCATAAAAGCATTCCTGGAAGTCGTTAAAATTTATCTCACAGGTGGAAATGAGTTTCAAACATGAATAACAGGAACACTCTCTAAAACGCTCCATTAAAGTACAAAACAGCATTTATGTGTCCGACAGTAGCCGAAGGATGTTGACAATGAAGTGAAAATCCCGTAATGCTACCATGGACAAGACCTTAGCGAAAATGATTTGTCATTATTCTTCCTATTTAAGGAGTTTCAACGTTTTGTTCATATGAGATCAGTAACCCTTTTATTTCATGAACATTTGAAATCTATGACAATTGCAGTACATACATTTTGACAACTAGTTTCGAACCAGATGACTCATTCTCAAGCCAGATCTACTGAGGCTTCCCTGAAAGTGTCTACTTTTATCGACAATCATCTAAAATTGCCACTACATGCATCACGTATAGTGAGCATATGTATAGTGAGGATAAGCATACTGTAAGATTTATTTAGCGTCACTGTGTTATGATTTTGAGGCCAATTTTTAAATGGTTTTCATTAAGATCAGGTAGCTTCAGTAGGTGACGCTTGAGACTGAAGCAGTCGGTTCGAAACTACTATCCAAAATAAATATACTGCAGCCGTGGCAGATTTGATATAAACTCTTCATTAGCGTTCTGGCCTGAAACAAAGTGTCACGCATTTGTATGTACAACACTGCAAGTGTTTGTGTGGTGCGATAGTGTGTCAGTGTCAGGTGATGTGAATCGGATAGAAAAAAAAATTATTTGTGGCCCTGAAAAGTAGGTTAAGACTAATTCGCGGCACATTGGTCTCAAGTTTACCGTTGAATACATTTGAATCTGTTCCGAAACATCGTTTCCTTCGAATCTCATGCATGTGTACTACTAAAGATAGCTCCATGCAGATATTTTCTGGACTTTACAGCTGTTTCAATACTTTTTCTATACTATTCCGTTGTTTATGTATGAGTAATTTCTGTAAAGCCTAATACATGGCTCTTAATTGTAACTTAATTTCCGTGACTACTGTGTATTTTCAAAAATACATTAAGCTCTCTTGTATTTTGTTTTTAAAATTAGCTGTCTTCTTTTCAAGTATTTCTGTTATAATGTTTCAGATAGGCACACGTCACTGTCCGCGCCCGATAGGCGGCGCAACTTTTACTGTTTTCGTGGTAGCAGTTCAAGTCACTGGGCCTAACAGTCTGATGCTGTTCCTAGATAGGCACCCGTGAGAAAGGCTGGAATATGTGTTATTTTATTTTTTCTCTTGGGCAATTATTTCTGACCATTACTTTCTCGCAATGTAATTTTACTTAAGTAACCTTTGTACGTCATGTCAATGTGCATTTTGTCACACTTAATTTTCTATGTAATATTTTATAGAGTTTCTCAAAACTTCATTCTGATGAAGATGTCCTTAGAGGTGTCCACCCTTGGTCTATGTACCAAACAGTTATTTGCAACCGCTTGGCTGTATCATTCCTATATTTAAACTAATATACGGTTGCTGGAAAACAGCCATGTTTAAAACTCGCTCTGTGCAAGTGCCATACATCGTGAAAAAAGAGAAAGTGATGCACCTGCCAGTCCGCAACCTTAGTCTTCACTAGCATTAGAAAGGCTCCAAAGCTCAGAATCTCAGTCTCACTGACCGATCACCAGCAGCAGCATCACACGTACTGACAGTTGGCTCTCTGCCTTAGGGAAACATTTTAACGGTCTTGTAAACTTTTATCCTTATATTTGTAGCCTTGGGCTACTCAGATGGTATCGTGACCAGTTTCTGCGAATTACCAAGTCGTCGTCATATGAATTCAATAAGTTTCATCGACTGCTCATTTATATTGGTATGAACGCCTATCAAAAGCCTGAATAATCACCTTTCACACCGCGAACCATTCCAAGATGTCCTGGAAGTGAGTGAATGATATTCTGGAAGGTGCCGACAGGGATGCGGAGTCATGTCGACTATAGTGCCGTGGCCAGCTGCAGTGAGTTTCTCTGTTGAGGATCAATGACGCAGTCCGATGGAGGTGGACCCATAGACACTCGCTTGAATTTAAAACCGGGGTGTACAATAAACTCTTCCTGATGCTCTACGCGCACATGCGCTGCGAACTGTGTAACGTGTTGCATTGTAGATGCCATCGTGCGAAGGAAAATCAAACTGCAGGTAGCGGCGGATAGTTGCCCAAGGATAGATGCATATTTCTGGTGAGCCATTGTACCTTTCAAATTGATGAGATCACACAAGTAACACCAAGAAAACCTCCCCCAAACCATAACACTCGCTCCTTATTTGCTTTATGACGTTTCATCACGTAATCGCTAATGGCCATCTGTCTGGGAGAGTATCAAACGTGATTTATCCGAAAAGACCGCCTATCGGCACTCAGTGGACGGCCAGTCGCGGTGGTGACGTGCAAATGCCAGCCTTCGTCACCAGTGAACAGCAGTCAGCATGGATGTATGTACGAGCCGAACGGTCATTGAGAATAAGCTGTTTGTAGCCGCTTTGTTCATCTGTTGACCACAGTTGCGCATTTATTCGCTCGTACACATCTCCACAGCCGTCGTTCATCCCTGTAATCTATGACCTGTGGTGCGCCATAGTTACCCCTCGGCGCGGAATTCGGATAGCGTAATTTTATTACACACTGTATACTTTGACTACGGCGGTACACGAATAGTACACAAACTCAGCTGCTTCGGTATTGCTTGCAACCCTTTTAGACACCTGATATGCCGCTCCGCTCCAGTATTACAATTACTGCACTGTTTCGTGCGTCTACTCAGTAGTTCCTACGATGCGCTCAATTACGATATCACAACAGCATTTAAGGTTTTCATGAATATGAATCCCAAGAAATTTGGTTTCGACAATCAGACACTTTCTTTTTCTGTTCCAAAGTGTTACCGTCTTGGCCTGATTTCAATTTTGTTGTGTATGTCAATTAAAGAAGACTGACTTCTTAGGATTCACTGTTAGTCTGTTTGTGGTAAATCGTCCAGACACGTGTTTCTCCCCTTTAACAAATATACAGGTATCATCCGCAAATCCCTGATCTGTTGTGGAAAGTCATTTCTATACAGTAAAAGGAAGTGTACTAGCAATTCTGATCTGTGGTACATTGTCACTCACCAAACATGGTTCTCAGATGTGAACGTGGAGTTCGTTTCCATCCATGTACCGTAATCCGATTACCTGCGAATGACACCGGAAATATATTTCAGCTCACACATTTAACAAGGTGTTGACGCCGTGTGGTTCGAACCTTCTCCGAACAGCTTGTTCAGTTAGGTCGAATTCTTTTATTGGATCCAACAAAGAATTATTTGTGTGGTTGTCCTCTGTATCTCAGGCTGTGTATTAGGTTGTACCTGCTGTTTCAATTTAGCCCTCTGGCCTGCACACAAAATTGATATTGAGAAAATAATATTACTTTTGTCGAAGAATGCAGTCAGATGTGACACTTCTCCAATAGATCCGGAAAAATATGGTGATAGTGACAAGGCCTATAGTTAGCCAGTGATATTACTTTCGACGGTTTTAGTTTCCGCGGAAGAAGTCTGCTTGAAATATTCAAATGTGTGGCGGCAGACTGTGGTACACCAACTGGAGTACCTAGATCTGCAGGATGCTGATACGAACCATAGTACAAGCTCCAGGAAAGTGGCCCGCCAACATTGTGCATGCACACCGTCCATAGGAAATATGTTCATTGGAGCTTCCTTCACATTTCCATACGTCTATCAGTTTCTCGATTTTTTAATGTTCACCCCGTATACTATCCGAGTGCAGCGGTGATGTGTTCATGTGCGTTTCTGCCTTATTTACATTAGTTACAAATTGTTTTATTCCGTATAATGCAACATTAACACTCTCCAGACGTATCTGGGCAATGTGCCGTCACTGATTTGACAAACCCGCCGTGGAAGAGTCATTGCAACTTTGTGGAACAATTTGTATGCGTGTGTATAAAACAGCTGGGTAGAAGGACTAGAGACTCAGGAGCATGCTGTTCTGTTTGTAGACAGACTACACCACTCTCGCGTTATTGTCATTGTAGTCGTCTTGTTGTATCTTAAAAAGTGTTCAAATGGTGCAAATGGACAGCGAAACAGACACGCACGCTAGGGATGTCGGTAGGGGTGGGGAGACCCAGGGCACCCCAGCAACCCCCTCCTCCGAAATATTTTGACTTATGTTAGATACAATTGAAATTTTCTAGTATAATAACGATTTCTTAATATTATTCAGTCTTGCCTACGACTGCAGTCGTGACTGAAAGTTAAATGAAAGGTGCGGCTCCCCCGTCCGAGATTCGAGTCCTCCCTCGGGCACGGATGTGAGTGTCGTCCTTAGCGTAAGTTAGTTTAAGTTAGGTTAAGTAGTGTGTAAGCTTAGGGACCGATGACCTCAGCAGTTTGATCCCATAAGACCTTACCACAAATTTCCAAAAAACATTTGGAATGAAAGGGTCTTCAGGTCTGAAGAGCGTGAAGTAGATCAGCACAGGAAGATTCAGGAAATTATAGAAGGCTTCAACTCTTGTTTTTGTGTAAAAGATTCCGTGAAAATTAATCACACAAGGTTGGGTTTGAGCTAATGAGCTTCCTTTGTTTCCACTCTCAGTGCCATACTTAGTCCTACAAGGGAAATGTTTGGTGCAGCATAGCTGCGCCTGGGGTATGTCGGATAAGAACAGAGTAGACTCAAGGTCAGTGTCTACATTCAAAACATTGTGTGAGTTGAGCAGGTGCCCTTCATGTAGAAAAGAATAGCGAATGATTTTAGCCGGAGGGGTCACACTGAGTGGAATAGACCTGTCAAAGCAAAATTGATGAAGCGCCTGTCCAATCGTATCAAAGTAATCACTAGCAGCCACATAAAAAGATGAAGATACTAGCTCTGAGTCACTGAACTAGGCATTTTTCATCTATGGACTTATAATACATCTTTAGATCCAGTCAGATGCTTGCAGAAAATTTACAGTTTGCTCGGTTTCACAAGTGTGTGCGTTCTCAATGAAGAAGGCAATCTTGTAAGCCAGCGGATTGAATATTTTGCGTCCTTACTTCAACTTTACTGTATACAGGAACAGGAAAACCGGAGAATCTCCAGTCACGGAAATTATTGTGAGTAGTGCGAATCATTTAATTTTTTATTTCGGATCTTCCGAAACATTCGAACACTGCTTCCAATATCTGTGTCCCTCCTGTATAAACATTCAGTTGTGAGCGAAGTCTTAGCTGCTTGCGTCGACTGAAACGATACTTGCGCTTGTCAATGAACGAAGAGTGGAATAGATTGACACACCTGTCCATTACCTGACATATTAACGTGAAACCAGACTTTATAATAAACATTTTCGTTCAATCTCCTACACGACTTTTCTTTATTTTGTAACCTTTTGTTAGTGTCTCTTACTTTTTCGAGCTACTTGTTTTCTACTCCGTACTGTGGGAGACTGATTGATGTTTCAGTAACACTGTTCTAAAGTAAGTAAATGTTTAGCTAGTACTTTCGCGGAAATTTGAGCTATTTACACGTTTATTGATCGTTTAAGGGGAATGAAAACAGCAAATCGTTTCTTGTCCATCTGTCTAATCTCTTCAAGCTCTTTAATCGAATATTTGTCTGTATTATAAAATAAAAAGTCACAATAGGTAGATTAGTTTTTCGATTAGGACCCTCCCTCCTGAAAATAATCCTTGAGCGAGCGAGCAGTGAAGTGATGGTTATTTAAATGCAGAAACACTCATGGTTGTACAACAAACACATGGGACGAAGAGTACAAAACTAAGAAAACAGAGGTAAAAAGAGAAGATAGCGATGAGTAGTTTAGGAAGAAAGGTGAGCTGGAATGGATAACAAGCGGAATTAAATCTAGGGTGACAGTAAATATTTCATTAACATTTCTAAACACTATGCACTTAAATTCATTCCAGGATAAAATGTAAACAAGCCCATTTTTAGACTAGGGAAACCAGTCTTTATCCGAGGATATTGTCCTAACGATCTTACCATGGTGCAGATCTTTGGGGGGAAAAGTGGTAATCAGCAAAATGGACTCTGATACTTTTGCCGCTATTAGTTACATTTGTCCAACGTGCATCAATACTTTACATTATACATGTAAGTGTATCATCAAAATTGTAACCATCATGCGGTCTCTACATCGACTGGACGATCCTCCATTTATTAGTTACAAATTGAAATGCACACTCTTTGACATATAACTCGACCGGCGGCCGGCCGCTTCAGAGGCTAAGTCCGCGCCGATCGCGACATGGGACAATAAAACAGGCCAACTCGCTAATTCTCTAAGTCCGGTTATCTGCACAATCTGGCAACACTGCAGACTGCGGCACTTCCTGGAGGCAAACTTGTCCCATGTAGAGAAACACGAGGCTGTTTACGCATGTGGTCTAGCGGTAGCGTGCGTTGTTTCTGTTCGTAATGTCTGTGGATCGAGAGCAGCTGGCATATAATATTTTTATAGCCTCTTCTCTCTGAATGCTGAAGACGTGAATGTAATGGTAGCACAGTTCAATCTATTTCGCTTTCTGACACACCGATATCAAAATTTTATCCAGTAACGATTATGCGGCAGATTTCCTGCAGACTGTCCTCCTCTGGACGCCGTATGCAGCAAAGCTCCGGGATCCATTTGCTGGCTACCGGCAGCGGCCGTGGCGACAGCAGCGGCGCTGCACTCCCCCGTTCTTTATCGAAAGCGCCTGCTCCCGCTCATCGCTTTTGATGATTTAAAACGCTTTATTATTAAATATTGCTCCACAGAAAATTTCTACGATTTCCATTCACGCTCAAAAGCAACGGAGACAGACGCCCTGATTAATAGGTGGGTATTATATTACATTAATCGGCAAGAGCTGAGTATGGCCCGAAATTAATTTTATAGACTGGGACGAAATTAAACCACCTCGCTACATTCGATGAATTTATAAATGCTTCACACCTCGTTTCTTTGCCTTTCAAACTCAATTATTTGTGCATCTTTTGGTCAATGTTCGGATGTTTTCGTCAAGCCGGGGTGAGCGTCTGTGGTGTAAAGTGTATTACAGTTCTTGTTTCATTCCTTATGGTAACTCTATGCGATAAACTGTGTGAATACCTTGCAATGCATGCTCTGTAGCAGTGCAGGAACACTGCACATTTGGAGTTCCATGTATGGGTTCATGAAGTATTTAATGTTGATCGGAAGTGATAGTTAAGGTCATCAGATTTAGACCAGAAAAAATTGTCTTTTTGGAGGTTTCAGAGAACGGAAAGGAATTGCTAACGCCGGTGTTAGAAAACGTCTACAGTTAAATGCTATTGCAAAAATTTAGAAGAGGGGAACTATACTAATCAACATGTGCACTTCATAAACAACCTTCTGACATGTTAGACCTATATGACGAACAAAACTCAAATTTGTATCGTTGACAGTCGCTTTGAATCTTTTCAGGATCTATTTTACAGTGAAGAAGCTTGGCATTTGCAAAGCAGACATCCATGATATTAACTTAATTTACTAAGTCGAATCGGACGAAGATTGATGTTTAAAGGCATTCTTCAGATTTCGTATAAAGAATTTTTACTAGCCGTTTACAACTCCATTAATTAAAATGGAAAATAAAAGGTTGTAGTCAGCGGCTTCCACCGAGATTGGAACTGCTATGTCATACAGTACGACCACTGCAATGCACAAGGGGACCTCTTTTCTTTTAATTTTGCTTTTTTTCTTTTACTTTGTTTGACGATAACCCCTTTTTTTCTCTCTTATTTTAAAGCCCCTTAGGAAAATGGCAGTAAAAAAAGAAACTAAGTGCCACCGCCACTTTTCATCCTATAACAAAAAAAAAAAAAAATCTGGTCTACTTTAGGCGTTGGCTTCTGACTAAACCTACCCCAAGAGCTGCCTGCCTATATACCAGGGCAAATACGGGAATTCAAGGTTAGGGCTATCATTACAAACAAAACAAAATCTTCTTTTTTCTGAATTTTATTTTTATTTTGAAATTTGTTTTGTTTATTTTTGTTGTGTAATTGATCAGACACCTTCTGCGCCCCGCTGGTAATATGTTGAGTCACGTCTTCTCGAAATTGGTGTGTTCCGTTCAGTAGTTCAGAAATGTTCATTGGGTCAAACTGGAAACTTTCTTCACTCTTGGCTTAACACATTCCAGCTGCGAAGTGGGTCGTGGAAAGCACTCCCAAGGAAGTTCGAGAAAAATTGTCTGTATTTTGGATGGCGGACAACGACATAATGACGGTCGTTGAGGTATGTCCAAAAATCGAGTACAGAGTCTACAGTTTGTCCAACTAGGTAGTGAATGGCATGTCCGCGAATCCAATTCACAGCATTGGTCTTTGTCCAAGGAAAATAGTCACGTCCCGGAACTAATAATGAAAGGGGAGTATTCCGATTCGGAATGTCCCGCGTTAGAAAAGCCACAATATGACGAATAACCTCTGAGCTATCGACACACTGGCGACCACAGACGGACTATAGTCACTGCGATGTTGCCTGAGCCTCAAAACGCAACCTTAAAACACACAAATAGGTGTTACTTATGTGAAGAATGCCGTTCTTGGGGTCCAGAAATTAATTATACTTTCTAAGTGTCTCATCTTACAGTGGATTCTATCGTACGAGTCTTCGATGTGGAAAACGAATGTTAAGTGAATTTAGCGAAATAACGCCGGCCTACACCCTGAAGCAAATGCACTATCAGAGTGTTGACAAATACTTGCTACGACGCTGCCATTTCTCGGTTCTCTTACGAGGCAGCTCTTCAGCGAAATGCTTGCCGTGATTCTCCGATACGGTCCTTCAGAGTGGAGACGCGCGCGCACATTTGGTTTTTATGCGGCGTTCTCCCCTGATGGTTTCTGACGTCGCCTTGTGGGCTATGTCTACATTTCAGACATTCAATTATCATTAATCCAGAATGATACAAGTTTCAGCTTCCGGCGTGGAAGAAGGCTGTTGACGCCGACATTATATCATTTCAACGTAGGGAAAGCAAAACGGGTCATTCAATGTTTCTCATTCAACATAAAGCATGTGAGATAATTTTCCGTAACGTTCATAATCATTTAAAAATACAAACGAAGTAAAAATACATCTGAAGCTTATTCGAATTGAATATAATGTAATATACCAAACGCTTTGCACCTCGATGCCGAATTTGTCCACGTGCAATCTTTTGCAGCATACAAAAAGAATGTCATGATTACCACGAGAATGAAGAAATATGTTGGTACGGATGGAAGCAAGGAGAGACGCAGTCAACAAATATTCGATTCCTCATGGCATTCATTTCATTTGCGACGTATGAAGAGTTAAAGCGGGAAATTACCTTCGTTAACACGAAAGATATGCGGCACATATTGATAACGAGGAAGTCTGCGTCTTCATACGTTTCCTCCTTGAAATCTGTATGCTCTCTTACGTATAAACTAAGTAGCCTGATCATTGTTTCAGTAATGTTACCCTCTTGTTTGACCCCGTAACGATGAACAGATTCGAAATGCATGTCTCTGCATGACAGTAGCTGTTCGAACCCTTCCTGGGTTGCTTTTTGTGTTTTATTGCTTGGAATTCCTGAAGCAGACCACTGTGCCTTCTCCCCTTGTGGGTTAGGTCTCAAAACTAAACCGCTTTTTATCCAATGGCATAATTTATTCAGACAGCATCAGCACAAGACTGTCAAACAAAGCCTTCCATTTACAGTTGCAACACTCTAACCAGCACTGACCGAAGTGTAATCCACGGTCATTGTCCGAAATTAGCAGGTGTCTGCTACTGTGGCAAAGTCCGTACTACACTTTCGATTCCGCAGCACCATTTTATCTGGTAACATTGTGTAGTTGTAAAGTTGTGCCAGTCTGTCTGTCCTCACACTGTCAACCTTATGTATCTCACTTCTCCTGCAGCGTTGATCACGAGGAGCAGAAGTAAATGAGTGTATTCTGCGTGACGTAACATTCAGTATTCCCTTCTTTCATAGCCACTCTTCATGTGCAACGATACCAAATAGGAATGTGAAAACTCTTGCGAGTGAGAGGATGACAATATCAACCGTAACAAGAACAATCAAATAATGAATGATGTTTATTCCAACGCAGAACGAGAATGGCTTTAAATATAAAAATCTGTTTCTATATCCATACCTATTGATCTTTGAGTTGGCACAATGCAAATATATTCTTAGCATTTAGTTACCGAATTTAGTTCGGGACATTTGCAGAGAAAAGGAAAAGTCGGTACTTCTCTCTAGTGTAATATAATGTGAACCAGCAACAACCCTTTCCTTAGAACACGACTCAAGCAGGTCCCCAAGTAGGTACCAAGGCACTGCTGCATTCTGTTCCCTGACATTGCTCTGATGACGGTTAATGCAGATAGTTCCGATTATGAAATACAAAACGTATTGCAGGTTAGTTCCTAGGATAGTAACATTAAATTTGCGTTGTAGACGGCACATGAACGTGACGACTATCCATATTACTCATCAATATAAAAAGGCAATATTATCGGAATTTAGCAGGATTACTCAACATGAATTCTGAAATTGGTTGACTGACCGCACAGGTGCTAAACGTCGTCAAGAGTATACGATGTCCTAATCGCATTAGGAATATGAAGATCGTCTTCGACAGCTCGCAACTTTTACATTGCTATCTCCACCCTACTCCAGACAGCCCTCGGTGGAGTTGCACTAAGTTGCCGATGCAATGTAAGGCCTTCAAACCGACAACAGCCCATATATTGAAAATTACAAGCGAGTTCTCTTGCAGCGGAAGCTTATTGTAACTAATTTAAAAATTATTGGAGAGGAACATTGTCCTATTCAAAAAAAGCTGTCCAGCAGGTCCTCTAATCGCTCCTTGGTACAGTCGTTTGACTATTGAAAATGGTTCCAGCAAGTGACCACTAGAAAACACTGCTCTGTCTCGCAATAACTCAAGATGTAAAGTAATACCACGGAACTACAAATATCGGGGAACACCTTATCACAGATAAGACTGTCCTTAAGGCTTGTACGCTCACATTTATTACAATAAACGACATACCGGAAATGTTACCACTCTCATTATTACCTGAGATTGGTAATGCACGTAGTAAGTTCGTCGTATTCATGATTTCCTCTTCAAAGTAACATACCGTACTTATTATTTAACACAAAATGACATTAAAAATTTAAGTTATTCACGAGCAGCTAGTTGAGAATATGTATGAACGTCAAATGACGTCTTGTTCCGCATATGGATTCAAACGCAGCTCATGCAGACTAAGGAAAGATTTCGTTAATGACGGAAACTAACAGTCATTCCTGATTAAGCATACAGACAGTGATATACCTCGATTTTAGACAGTATCAGTTAGCAAATATCAACTTTAAATTACATAACGCAAACATGTTTAACAGACGCGAATTCCTACCCGTCATCTATTGTCCCTGTTAACGAACTACGAGAGATGTTAAATATTGCTTCTTCACAAGTAACTTACTTGAAATGCCGTGACGTAAAGCTTTGGGTTGGACACGGATTCGAACCCAGAACCTAATCGGATTGCTATCGAAGCACAGTCAAATGTGACATATCGGATTCTCGCGGCAGTAGCTAGATGTTTTAACAGAAATGACGAGACGAAACATTAATTTTTTCCTTCCCAGGCACCAACCCGACACCTATCGCTGTTATATTCTAGAGAAAACGAACGTTAAATATGGGTTTGTAGCACCAGCAGTGACATGTGAGCATGTTTGAACTAGAAATAATATGACGAAGAGTTCAGCGCTCACTGGGAATAGAGCCCCACATATATCGTTGTTGACTACACACAAAGAGACGTCAGCTACCGAATTTTTCTCCACCAGCTGCTCAGAATAACAACTTGAACTTACAGTCATCTCGCAAATAGTTCTGTGTCTCACTGGGAGTTAAAAACGTCAGATATCGTTAGTGTTGACAACGAATGAAAATACATTAAAAATCAAAATTCTTATCCACCAGGAGATAGGTGTTCTCATGCTAGAGCTTGATAATACGAGGGGTGTTCAGAAAGTAAGCTCCGATCGGTCGCGAAATGGAAACGACTATGAAAATCGGATAAAGCTTTGCACAGATGTGTTGGGTAGTGTCTCTAGTATAACCCCAGTTAGCATCACGTCGCTCTTCTCATTTCTGAGCTCGCAGTGAGTGCGTAAAGATGTCAAGAAAATAGAGTCTGCCGCCAAGTACGAGGGCCTGGTGAGAAATTTCGCCTGAAGCTATGGAGCTAACATTACATAACTGTCGTGCTGTTTCGTCTTCACGACAATTCTCAGCCGCATTCTGCAGGGTCAATGAAGATGCTCCTGCATCGTTTTCAAATGGAAATGTTAGATTACCCACAATACAGTCCGCAATTGTCTCCCCCTGAGTTTCATCTCTGGTCACATGAACCGCTGTCTTTGAAGACAACATTTTGACACAGACAACGAGGTGTAGGCCAGCGTGGAGAATTGGCGGAAAGCACTGGCGGCTGCCTTCTAAGATGAGGCTATTGAAAAGTTGGTACAACGCTATGACAAAAGTCTAAGTCAGAACGGCGACTACGTAGAGAGGTAGCTGAAAGGTGTAGCTAATTGTTACAAGTAAAACATTTCTGATGTTCACTGTGGTTTCAATTTGGCAATCAATCGGAGCTTACTTTCTGAACAGGCCTCGTACATAATTCAATCTTTAGTGCCGGGCCAGGATTCGATCCCACTCACGCGTAATATGTGGAGATGTGGAGGAATCTGCAGTTATGAAGAAACAACAAATTGTAGCCGAGCTGTATTGTCACGAAGGGACAAATTCCGCTTTAAGGTCGGTCTGAGTTGAATTCCCAGTTCAGAACCAATCTTATCGACATACAGAAGCTCAGATAAAAGATGGAATAAGTGTCCTGTGACCATACATAGCGTTTGTTTCGTCACTTGAAATAAATAACTAGTATAAGAAAGGTTACTGGTGATAGAATTTCTACATGTTGCCACTCCAGACTTTATTGTGGTTCAACCTACCGTCTACTTGGTAGAGAAGGAAAATCATCTTTAATGTGAATTTTCAGACTACACGGCCATTACATCTTCTTCACATGGTGTAGCCAGGAGAGAATGGACTCTGCCTCTCCCTATCTAAAATCATTGACAGAAGTGGGAATCCAACCCAGAACATAGGTATAACAACCTACCATCCGTCCAAGAGACCACGAAATCCTCTTCTCTCATTTTTCTATCGTAACGCCGTTGCGCCACACTGGATGAGAATTCTGACACACAGGCGTCCTGTAGTAATTTGCACCATGTTCAGTAAATTCATTTACATGGTTGACCGAATCACAATGAATTAGCTGCCTCGGCTACCCAGTGCATACATTCCACTCTATATTTTGTAATCACCGAAATAAAATCACGTAACTGCCACCTACACAGAACTGCCAACAGTGTAGGATGCAGAAGTTTAAACAGGAAGTGTTCCTTTCCACTTGAGCTATTCTATTGCGCTATCTGTTTGTAGAAAACGTCGTTCAGTCAAAAAAAAAGAAAAGCTGTAACTGTTTGTCTCTCAGAAGTGAAGACCTGGCCATATGCCTAATCTCACAGTGCTGTGGAATCAAAAAGTTCTGGAGGAATAGTTGTCGAGCTCTGGAGCTGTTGTAGCTACGTATCAGCTAGTAGCGTAGATAAGATGTCGCGAGCTCGAATACATTCAGTGCTACATTTTTTAAAACGTAATTCTGCTGTCTGCTGAAGTTGTCAATCTAATGGAACTTTGAACATACTTCCCTTCACTTCTCAACCCAAAGTAGTAGCATGTGGAAAAAGGGCTAACTACTGTGACATTTTGTTCTGTTCAGGTTTAATAGACAGCAGGCAGCAGATGCATCTCGAAGATGTGTAGGGAGAGCGCATCATGCCATAATATGTCAGAAAAGTATTTTATACATTAGCTGTCGTGTGGTATTGAGATTTTATTCTTCTTCAAACTTTGTTTGACAGCTTTAACTCAGAACAAGTTTTCTACATGCATGTAATCAATAAACTGCACGTGCATTGTCATACTGTCATAGATAACATCAGAGAATTCGCATATATCGTTGATGATTAATTACTCTCTCATGTTTACTATTGTTTTAACAACACTAAAGGAAACCTTACGAAAATTGTGCATTGAATAATAAGAAATGAAATAAAACTAACCACGATAACCTTACGACGAAAGTGTATTTTAATAAAACCGAGTATCTGTACACAAATGTGCCTCTATCGACACGAATTAGTAAAATACTACTCACTTAGATTTTGATTGGGTCTGTGTTTCATTGGTATGCTGTGTCGTACTCAAGAGGTATGCAAATGTGGCATTTCATATATATAGTTACGTATTCCTAGAAACCCAAAATTCGCTTGTCAGCAGCGGAAAGAGGCGTTGCCTGTTGTGCAGCATTGTAAGTTTTTCAACATTGCACTATGAGCCGAAAGTATTTTCTTGCGATTTCCTTATTGATTTTTGATCCGACTCCTTGTAGCTCTTTCACAGAAGGGATGAAAACGTTGCAGTCAGTGAGACTGGAACTGCAAACCATAACAGACGCTTTTCCACAGGTCAGCACGTTACCACATAGCTGCCGAACAGGTATGGGTCTGTGCTTCCTCTTACGGGGGCAATAGTGCCTAGAACTCGTAAGCCGCTATTTAAAGGTCGAGATAAGTTGCGATTTCCAGCTGCAACGACTCTCCTAGGCTGAAAACCGTAAATTTACAATCTTTTGTTAACCTTCAAGCGATAATAACTCAGATTATTCAATGGAAATGACAGGTAAAATCAAGTGAACTTTGAGGCTTAATTCCGTGCACACCAGGAAGTAACTCGTCGATCACAGAGTTGCCAAACATACGTTGCCATGTTGCCAAATCTTAGTTACAGTACCAGCAGGAAGAAGACGAACCGATGTGATCCTACAGCGGGCTGGGAAGTGACCATAGCTGGTGTCTCCAAGTAGCGGCTGCTACGGCCTGGAATACGTAATGCGTCTGACTCGCTTACTGTAACTAGGTTTAGGGACTGGAGCGTAGTTACTAATAATACTCAGAACTGACTTCAAACGAAGCATCATAAATCAGTAACTCTCATTGTTGTTTTTATATTTCTTTAGTAAGTGTACTCAAAACTAAGAAACTCATTCACAGGCGTTTTCATGCCTCGCCTATAGTCGAGCACAACAAACAAATAAAAATAAAAAAGAATGTCTATGTGTGTGTGTGTGTGTGTGTTTGTGTGTGTGTGTGTGTGTTTGTGTGTGTGTGTGTGTGTGTGAGAGAGAGAGAGAGAGAGAGAGAGAGAGAGAGATAAAAAAGAATGAGAGGGTAAAAAATTGTTGTAAAGAAATTGAATCGTGGTATTTAAAGAAATCTTTCATTGTAATGACACGTTCCACATCATTACGAAATGTCGTATTCATGATCTATAAAAAAAGAAGTAATCTAATGTAATGTAATCTAATCGAAATACATCATATCGATGACTAGCCATAAAGAGTCATGAATTACCGAAATTTTCGCCAATACCAGTAACTAAATATAAACTTGAAAATAAAAGACGACAAGTTTTGTAATAAACCGTGACTCCTATCAAGAACCTTTCGTCCCTGTTATCTAACCACGAAAGATGTCGGATATATCTCCATTCTGAAGTAACAAAGTGTGCATGCATTTAAAGATGAAGTGCATGACGTGAAGTTCTGTGACAGAAATACAAACCCAACACTTAATCGGATTGTTAATTAAGAAAAATCAAATGTTACGTATCGGTTTTTCTTACGAGCCGCTAGGTGTCTGAATCTAAAATAAGGATACAAACTTTTGTGCCTAAGAGACAATCGAACTGCACACCTACCGTGAATCCACGAATGTAGCTTAAGTATCAGTTTCTTACTCACGAACAGTAAAATGTGTGCGTGTTTGACCAGAAATAACGAAACCTGTTGCGATTGTTGGCAACACATGAACAGACATTAAAAATGCACGTAAATTTTCACTAGCAGGTGGGTGTGCACTTGACAGAGCTGGAAATGAAATTATGAATATATTTGTACTGGATCAGGATTCGGACCCACATATTTTCCTGTGGAGGAGACCTAGAGAAGACTAAGAGCCCTGTCCCTTTAAATGGCTATCGGTTCATCAAATAAAATAAAATTTGCTAATGTAAGTAAGCTTACTGGCGACTGTATTTCTGTTTACAATGACTTCCGCCTATGTCTTTTCCCAACGTAAACTGGCTCTGCCCAGTTGGTAATGAAGGAACGTGATGCTTAATGCTGATTCTGGATTATAACGTCTTTCTCTTGAGGTACCAGAGGTAAAATAAATCTGTTTGTGCCTCTTAAAAGCAAATGCCTGAACCCACGAATTGCACCTGTGATAGTTCGTTCCACGAGACCATTGTGGCCACATTTCCCAGCCCCTGGAGTGTGCTGTAACGGATGATGTGCTTAGCTTACAAAATTAATCATGGTGGAAAAAATGCGAGTCTATTAAATGGTTAAGTAGAAGCATGCTTCTGACGCAGAGATTATGCTATTCTCATGTCAGCAGGATGTAAAGACTCTTCTATGCATCATAGGCTGGATGTGAAGCCCTTTTTGATTTTTCACAAATTCAGCAAATTTCTTAGTTCGAGAAAATCCACTGTGAAGTGTGAAGTTGCCGGATAATTCGATTATTACTGTTATTATTACTATCATTTTATTCATTCCGCTGCTGGAACACAAGTGCTTGAAGATCATTTAATGCCTTTTGGTTACTATAGAAGTAATTTCCCAAGAACAGGTTCTTTCCCTGTCTACGGAATCCTTTTCATGTTAATATCAAACATCAGCAATTACTCTTAGATTACATTAAAACTAAAGTAATTGACGAAGACGTTACTTGATGACAAAAACGCGCTGCCTTTCGTCATTTACTTGCACCTAGAAATGGCTATCGAGTACTGACAAACCAAAAGGCAAGAGATCTTACTGCCTTCCGATATACGTCGCTGTCAGTTCTTCCACATGATTTGGTCGACATGACCTGTTTCAAGTTGTGTATGACAGACAATGTTTTAGAAAATCTATTGTTTCCCTTTGAAATAAACAGAAGTATTTTCATTATAAGCTGTCCAAATACAAAATTTTCGCAATATTAGTTCAAATTTAATATTCGCTTCTATAATGTAGGAAAGTATTTCACAGTTGCAAAACTCGCATCCGAAACATTGACCCGACCATAAATTCTAGCTCAGAGTGACACCAGTTTAAATAACCTCACGTAGCGAAGACTGTTTGCCAGTGCTCTTTCTCACCGGAAAATACGCAATCCACTCATTTGGCTCCATAAGTACACTGTAACAGTAATTTCTGTCTGAAATTTGTCAGTAACCTTTAGCCTTCCAACCGGCGAAATACGGCAGAGTGCGGCCGGTAAACAATTCACAAATCACGGGTTAGTGCCGATAAGACGATTTCTTCAAACATTATCGAAGCTGAGGGAATATAGTTTCTGCTTAAGTCGTCTTAAGCAGCAACGTTCACAGATATCTCAAATAGGAAAAAGCTCATTATCCAGGTACG
The DNA here is from genome assembly GCF_023864345.2 of Schistocerca serialis cubense. Lineage (NCBI taxonomy): Eukaryota > Metazoa > Arthropoda > Insecta > Orthoptera > Acrididae > Schistocerca > Schistocerca serialis. Next base: position 425,562,929 of record NC_064641.1, read on the forward strand.
AAGGTTGTGAAACAAACTTCCCACAGTTTGTGTCAGGTTGATCTTTTCTTCTGATAACACTGCTTAAGTATTTTGTCTAAGAGGTATCACAAGTAGTGTTCCTGTAGCTATGGGAATCATTGATTGAAAACGAGTTTAACACCAATTGGTACAGTGCTGCTAAATATTCAAAATTATTATCAACCTAAGTCTGAGTTCATCGACAAACTGAGGCGTATTTATAATATTGAAGCTAGACTGTGTATCCTTGTCTTCCTTGAGTGGTCATTGGAAGGCGTTTACACACACGTATACAATACTATGAATACTTCGAACGCTATGGTTAACGTTGCTCTCGTAAACTACTCTTGTTTTTTTAATTCTTCTGGGTCTCCAGCGTGCAATATGTGTTGTAGATACAGTCTTAGACCAAAAAATTGACCGCCGAGTCGTTCACGTAAGGTGGACAATACAGTCGTGCTCCTCTCAGAATTCTATGTCTGGCAACATGCTCGATCTGGCAGCATGTAGATTGCGGCACTTCCCAGAGGAAGTCTTGACTCCAGTCTTAGTACATTACTCTTCACTACGACCGTAGTCTTGAGGTAAAACGCGAGACCAGATAATATTATATAGTAGATTCGCTTGAATTGCACTCATAGCTTCAACACCGAGAGGAAAGGGGCGATGAAAATTTTGTCGATATGTGCTTTCGGTCGCCAGACGTCATATTAGCTGGTCTCGCGTTTTACCTCAGGACTACGGTCGTGTTCCAGCAGCGGTATGAATTAAATGATAGTAATAATGACAGTAATAATCGAATTATCCGGCAACTTCACACTTCACAGTGGATTTTCTCGAACTAAGAAATTTGCTGAATTTGTGAAAAATCAAAATTGCTTCACATCCAGCCTATGATGCCTAGAAGAGCCATTACATCCTGCTGACATGGGAATAGCATAATCTCTGCGTCAGAAGCTTGCTTCTACTTAACCGTTTAATAGACTCGCATTTTTTCCACCGTGATTAATTTTGTAAGCTAAGCACATGATCCGTTACAGCACACTCCTGGGGCTGGGAAATGTGGCCACAATGGTCTGCTGGAACGAACTATCACAGGTGCAATTCGTGGGTTCAGGCATTTGCTTTTAAGAGGCACAAACAGATTTATTTTACCTCTGGTAACCTCAAGAGAAAGACGTTATAATCCAGAATAAGCGTTAAACGTCATGTTCCTTCATTACCAACTGGGCAGAGCCAGTTTACGTTGGGAAAAGACATAGGCGGAAGTCATTGTAAACTGAAATACAGTCACCAGTAAGCTTACTTACATTAGCAAATTTTATTTTATTTGATGAACCGATAGCCATTTAAAGGGACAGGGCTCTTAGTTTACCTGTACTTGATTGAACTAGAGACGTTGAAAAATTTGGTGGTGGACTGTGATTCGCATTCGTATCTCCTCTTTCGAGGATCTGAATCTCTCGGAACAGTATAGTTCAATCATTTCGTTCCTTTTCCCAAGACTGCAGTCTTCTCTAGGTCTCCTCCAAAGGTAAATATGTGGGTCCGAATCCTGATCCAGTACAAATATATTCATAATTTCATTTCCAGCTCTGTCAAGTGCACACCCACCTGCTAGTGAAAATTAACGTGCATTTTTAATGTCTGTTCATGTGTTGCCAACAATCGCAACAGGTTTCGTTATTTCTGGTCAAACACGCACACATCTTACTGTTCGTGAGTAAGAAACTGATACTTAAGCTACATTCGTGGATGCACGGTAGGTGTGCAGTTCGATTGTCTCTTAGGCACAAAAGTTTGTATCCTTATTATAGATTCAGGCACCTAGCGGCTCGTAAAAAAACCGATACGTAACATTTGATTTTTCGTAGTTAACAATCCGATTACGTGTTGGGTTTGTATCTCCGTCACAGAACTTCACATCATGCACTCCATCTTTAAATGCATGCACACTTTGTTACTTCAGAATGGAGGTATATCAGACATCTTTCGTGGTTAGATAACAGGCACGAAAGGGTCTTGATAGGAGTCCCGGTTTATTACAAAACTTGTCGTCTTTTATTTTCAAGTTTATATTTAGTTACTGGTATAGGCAAAAATTTCGGTAATTCATGACTCTTATGGCGAGTCATCAATATGATGTATTTCGATTAGATTACATTACATTAGATTACTTCTTGTTCCATAGATCATGAATACGACATTTCGTAATGATGTGGAACGTGTCATTACAATGAAAGATTTCTTTAAATACCATGATTCAATTTCTTTACAACAATTTTTTACACTCTCTTTCTTTTCTATCTCTCTCTCTCTCCCTCTCTCTCTCTCTCTCTCTCTCTCTCTCTCTCTCTCTCTCTCTCTCTCTCTCACACACACACACACACACACAAACATTCTTTTTTATTTTTATTTGTTTGTTGTGCTCGACTATCGGCAAGGCACGAAAACGCCTGTGAATGAGTTTCTTAGTTTTGAGTACACTTACTAAAGAAATATGAAAACAACAATGAGAGTTACTGATTTATGATGCTTCGTTTGCTGTCAGTTCTTAGTATTATTTGTAACGACGCTCCAGTCCCTAAACCTAGTTACAGTAAGCGAGTCAGACGCATTACGTATTCCAGGCCGTAGCAGCCGCTACTTGGAGACACCAGCTATGGTCACTTCCCAGCCCGCTGTAGGATCACATCGGTTCGTCTTCTTCCAGCTGGTACTGTAACTGAGATTTGGCAACAAGGCAACGTATGTTTGGCAACTCTGTGATCGACGAGTTACTTCCTGGTGTGCACAGAATTAAGCCTCAAAGTTCACTTGATTTTACCTGCCATTTCCATTGAATAATCTGAGTTATTATCGCTTGAAGGTTAACAAAAGATTGTAAATTTGCGGTTTTCAGCCTAGGAAAGTCGTTGCAGCTGGAAATCGCCACTACTCTCGACCTTTAAATAGCGGCTTACAAGTTCTAGGCACTATTGGCCCCGTAAGAGGAAGCTCAGACCCATACCTGTTCGGCAGCTATGTGGTAACGTGCTGACGTGTGGAAAAGCGTCTGTTATGGTTTGCAGTTCCAGTCTCACTGACTGCAACGTTTTTATCCCTTCTGTGAAAGAGCTACAAGGAGTCGGATCAAAAATCAATAAGGAAATCGCAAGAAAATACTTTCGGCTCATAGTGCAATGTTGAAAAACTTACAATGCTGCACAACAGGCAACGCCTCATTCCGCTGCTGACAAGCGAATTTTGGGTTTCTAGGAATACGTAACTATATATATGAAATGCCACATTTGCATACCTCTTGAGTACGACACAGCATACCAATGAAACACAGACCCACTCAAAATCTAAGTGAGTATTATTTTACTAATTCGTGTCGATAGAGGCACATTTGTGTACAGATACTCGGTTTTATTAAAACATACTTTCGTCGTAAGGTTATCGTGGTTAGTTTTATTTCATTTCTTATAACACAATGCACAATTTTCATAAGGTCTCCTTTAGTGTTGTTAAAACAATAGTAAACATGAGAGAGAAATTAATCATCAACGATATATGCGAATTCTCTGATGTTATCTATGACAGTATGACAATGCACGTGCAGTTTATTGATTACATGCATGTAGAAAACTTGTTCTGAGTTAAAGCTGTCAAACAAAGTTTGAAGAAGAATAAAATCTCAATACCACACGACAGCTAATGTATAAAATACTTTTCTGACATATTATGGCATGATGCGCTCTCCCTACACATCTTCGAGATGCATCTGCTGCCTGCTGTCTATTAAACCTGAACAGAACAAAATGTCACAGTAGTTAGCCCTTTTTCCACATGCTACTACTTTGGGTTGAGAAGTGAAGGGAAGTATGTTCAAAGTTCCATTAGATTGACAACTTCAGCAGACAGCAGAATTACGTTTTAAAAAATGTAGCACTGAATGTATTCGAGCTCGCGACATCTTATCTACGCTACTAGCTGATACGTAGCTACAACAGCTCCAGAGCTCGACAACTATTCCTCCAGAACTTTTTGATTCCACACCACTGTGAGATTAGGCATATGGCCAGGTCTTCACTTCTGAGAGACAAACAGTTACAGCTTTTCTTTTTTTTTGACTGAACGACGTTTTCTAAAAACAGATAGCGCAATAGAATTGCTCAAGTGGAAAGGAACACTTCCTATTTAAACTTCTGCATCCTACACTGTTGGCAGTTCTGTGTAGGTGGCAGTTACGTGATTTTATTTCGGTGATTACAAAATATAGAGTGGAATGTATGCACTGGGTAGCCGAGGCAGCTAGTTCATGGTGATTCGGTCAACCATGTAAATGAATTTACTGAACATGGTGCAAATTACTACAGGACGCCTGTGTGTCAGAATTCTCATCCAGTGTGGCGCAACGGCGTTACGATAGAAAAATGAGAGAAGAGGATTTCGTGGTCTCTTGGACGGATGGTAGGTTGTTATACCTATGGTCTGGGTTGGATTCCCACTTCTGTCAATGATTTTAGGTAGGGAGAGGCAGAGTCCATTCTCTCCTGGCTACACCATGTGAAGAAGATGTAATGGCCGTGTGGTCTGAAAATTCACATTAAAGATGATTTTCCTTCTCTACCAAGTAGACGGTTGGTTGAACCACAATAAAGTCTGGAGTGGCGACATGTAGAAACTCTATCACCAGTAACCTTCCTTATGGTAGTTATTTATTTCAAGTGACGAAACAAACGCTATGTATGGTCACAGGACACTTATTCCATCTTTTATCTGAGCTTCTGTATGTCGATAAGATTGGTTCTGAACTGGGAATGCAGCTCAGACCGACCTTAAAGCGGAATTTGTCCCTTCGTGACAATACAGCTCGGCTACAATTTGTTGTTTCTTCATAACTGCAGATTCCTCCACATCTCCACATGTTACGCGTGAATGGGATCGAATCCTGGCCCGGCACTAAAGATTGAATTATGTATTATCAAGCTCTAGCATGAGAACACCTATCTGCTGGTGGATAAGAATTTTGATTTTTAATGTATTTTCATTCGTTGTCAACACTAAAGATATCTGACGTTTTTAACTCCTAGTGAGACACAGAACTATTTGCGAGATGACTGTAAGTTCAAGATGTTATTCTGAGCAGCTGGTGGAGAAAAATTCGGTAGCTGACGTCTCTTTGTGTGTAGTCAACAACGATATATGTGGGGCTCTATTCCCAGTGAGCGCTGAACTCTTCGTCATATTATTTCAAGTTCAAACATGCTCACATGTCACTGCTGGTGCTACAAACCCATATTTAACGTTCGTTTTCTCTAGAATATAACAGCGATAGGTGCTGGGTTGGTGCCTGGGAAGGAAAAAATTAATGTTTCGTCTCGTCATTTCTGTTAAAACATCTAGCTACTGCCGCGGGAATCCGATATGTCACATTTGACTGTGCTTCGATAGCAATCCGATTAGGTTCTGGGTTCGAATCCGTGTCCAACACAAAGCTTTACGTCACGGCATTTCAAGTAAGTTACTTGTGAAGAAGCAATATTTAACATCTCTCGTAGTTCGTTAACAGGGACAATAGATGACGGGTAGGAATTCGCGTCTGTTAAACATGTTTGCGTTATGTAATTTAAAGTTGATATTTGCTAACTGATACTGTCTAAAATCGAGGTATATCACTGTCTGTATGCTTAATCAGGAATGACTGTTAGTTTCCGTCATTAACGAAATCTTTCCTTAGTCTGCATGAGCTGCGTTTGAATCCATATGCGGAACAAGACGTCATTTGAAGTTCTTACATATTCTCAACTAGCTGCTCGTGAATAACTTAAATTTTTAATGTCATTTTGTGTTAAATAATAAGTACGGTATTTTACTTTGAAGAGGAAATCATGAATACGACGAACTTACTACGTGCATTACCAATCTCAGGTAATAATGAGAGTGGTAACATTTCCGGTATGTCATTTATTGTAATAAATGTGAGCGTACAAGCCTTAAGGACAGTCTTACCTGTGATAAGGTGTTCCCTGATGTTTGTAGTTCCGTGGTATTACTTTACATCTTGAGTTATTGCGAGACAGAGCAGTGTTTTCTAGTGGTCACTTGCTGGAACCATTTTCAATAGTCAAACGACTGTACCAAGGAGCGATTAGAGGACCTGCTGGACAGCTTTTTTTGAATAGGACAATGTTCCGCTCCAATAATTTTTAAATTAGTTACAATAAGCTTCCGCTGCAAGAGAACTCGCTTGTAATTTTCAATATATGGGCTGTTGTCGGTTTGAAGGCCTTACATTGCATCGGCAACTTAGTGCAACTCCACCGAGGGCTGTCTGGAGTAGGGTGGAGATAGCAACGTAAAAGTTGCGAGCTGTCGAAGACGATCTTCATATTCCTAATGCGATTAGGACATCGTATACTCTTGACGACGTTTAGCACCTGTGCGGTCAGTCAACCAATTTCAGAATTCATGTTGAGTAATCCTGCTAAATTCCGATAATATTGTCTTTTTATATTGATGAGTAATATGGATAGTCGTCACGTTCATGTGCCGTCTACAACGCAAATTTAATGTTACTATCCTAGGAACTAACCTGCAATACGTTTTGTATTTCATAATCGGAACTATCTGCATTAACCGTCATCAGAGCAATGTCAGGGAACAGAATGCAGCAGTGCCTTGGTACCTACTTGGGGACCTGCTTGAGTCGTGTTCTAAGGAAAGGGTTGTAGCTGGTTCACATTATATTACACTAGCGAGAAGTACCGACTTTTCCTTTTCTCTGCAAACATCCCGAACTAAATTCGGTAACTAAATGCTAAGGATATATTTGCCTTGTGCCAACTCAAAAATCAATAGATATGGATTAGATATAGATTTTTATATTTAAAGCCATTCTCGTTCTGCGTTGGAATAAACATCATTCATTATTTGATTGTTCTTGTTACGATTGTTACAGTCATCCTCTCACTCGCAAGAGTTTTCACATTCTTATTTGGTATCGATGCACATGAAGATTGGCTATGAAAGAAGGAAATACTGAATGTTACGTCATGCAGAATACACTCATTTATTTCTGCTCCTCGTGATCAACGCTGCAGGAGAAGTGACATACATAAAGTTGACAGTGTGAAGACAGACATGCTGGCACAACTCTGCAACTACACAGTGTTACCAGATAAAATGGTGCTGCGGAATCCAAAGTGTAATACGGACTTTGCCACAGTAGCAGACACCTGCTAATTTCTGACCATGACCGTGGATTACACTTCGGTCAGTGCTGGTTAGAGTGTTGCAACTGTAAATGGAAGGCTTTGTTTGACAGTCTTGTGCTGATGCTGTCTGAATAAATTATGCCATTGGATAAAAAGCGGTTTAGTTTTGAGACCTAACCCACAAGGGGAGAAGGCACAGTGGTCTGCTTCAGGAATTCCAAGCAATAAAACACAAAAAGCAACCCAGGAAGGGTTCGAACAGCTACTGTCATGCAGAGACATGCATTTCGAATCTGTTCATCGTTACGGGGTCAAACAAGATGGTAACATTACTGAAACAATGATCAGGCTACTTAGTATATACGTAAGAGAGCATACAGATTTCAAGGAGGAAACGTATGAAGACGCAGACTTCCTCGTTATCAATATGTGCCGCATATCTTTCATGTTAACGAAAGTAATATCCCGCTTTAATTCTTCTTACGTCTCAAATGAAATGAATGCCATGAGGAATCGAATATTTGTTGACTGCGTCTCTCCTTGCTTCCGTCCGTACCAACTTATTTCTTCATTCTCGTGGTAATCATGACATTCTTTTTGTATGCTGCAAAAGATTGCACGTGGACAAATTCGACATCGAGGTGCAAAGCGTTTGGTATATTACATTATATTCAATTCGAATAAGCTTCGGATGTATTTTTATTTCGTTTGTATTTATAGATGATTATGAACGTTACGGAAAATTATCTCACATGCTTTATGTTGAATGAGAAACATTGAATGACCCGTTTTGCTTTCCCTACGTTGAAATGATATAATGTCGGCGTCAACAGCCTTCTTCCACGCCGGAAGCTGAAACTTGTATCATTCTGGATTAATGATAATTGAATGTCTGAAATGTAGACATAGCCCACAAGGCGACGTCAGAAACCATCAGGGGAGAACGCCGCATAAAAACCAAACGTGCGCGCGCGTCTCCACTCTGAAGGACCGTATCGGAGAATCAAGGCAAGCATTTCGCTGAAGAGCTGCCTCGTAAGAAAACCGAGAAATGGCAGCGTCGTAGCAAGTATTTGTCAACACTCTGATAGTGCATTTGCTTCCGGGTGTAGGCCGGCGTTACCTCGCTAAATTCACTTGACATTCGTTTTCCACATCGAAGACTCGTGCGATAGAATCCACTGCAAGATGAGACACTTAGAAAGTATAATTAATTTCTGGACTCCAAGAACGGCGTTTTTCACATAAGTAACACCTATTTGTGTGTTTTAAGGTCGCGTTTTGAGGCTCAGGCAACATCGCAGTGACTATAGTCCGTCTGTGGTCGCCAGTGTGTCGATAGCTCAGACGTTATTCGTCATATTGTGGCTTTCTAACGCGGGACATTCTGAATCGGAATACTCCCCTTCCATTATTAGTTCCGGGACGTGACTATTTTCCTCGGACAAAGACTAATGCTGTGAATTGGATTCGAGGACATGCCATTCACTACCTAGTTGGACAAACTGTAGACTCTGTACTCGATTTTTGGACATACCTGAACGACCGTCATTATGTCGTTGTCCCCCACCCAAAATACAGAAAAGTTTTCTCGAACTTCCTTGGGAGTGCTTTCCACGACCCGCCTCGCAGCTGGAATGTGTTAAGTCAAGAGCGAAGAAGGTTTCCAGTTTGACCCAATGAACATTTCTGAACTACTGAACGGAACACACCAATTTCGAGAAGACGTGACTCAACATATTACCAGCGGGGCGCAGAAGGCGTCTGATCATTTACACAACAAAAATAAACAAAACAAAAATCAAAATAAAAATAAATTCAGAAAAAGGAAGATTTTGTTTTGTTCGTAATGATGGCCCTAACCTTGAATTCCCATATTTCCCCTGGTATATAGGCAGGCAGCTCTTGGGGTAGGTTTAGTCAGAAGCCAACGCCTAAAGTGGACCAGATTTTTTTTTTTTTTTGTTATAGGATGAAAAGTGGCGGTGGCACTTAGTTTCTTTTTTTATTGCCATTTTCCTAAGGGGCTTTACAATAAGAGAGACAAAAAGGGGTAATCGTCAAACAAAGTAAAAGAAAAAAAGAAAAATTAAGAAAAAAGAGCTTCCGTTGTGCGTTGCGGTGGTCGTACTGTATGACAAAGCAGTTCCAATCTCGGTGGAAGCCGCTGACTACAACCTTTTATTTTCCATTTTAATTAATGGAGTTGAAAACGGCAAGTAAAAATTCTTTATACGGAATCTGAAGAATGCCTTTAAACATCAATCTTCCTCCGATTCGACTTAGTAAATTAAGTTAATATCATGGATGTCTGCTTTGCAAATTCCAAGGTGCTTCACTGTAAAATAGATGCTGAAAGATTCAAAGCGACTGTCAACGATATAAATTTGAGTATTGTTCGTCATATAGGTCTAACGTGTCAGAAGGTTGTTTATGAAGTGCACATGTTGATTAATATAGTTCCCCTCTTCTAAATTTTTGCAATAGCATTTAACTGTAGACGTTTTCTAACACCGGCGTTAGCAATTCCTTTCCGTTATCTGAAACCTCCAAAAAAGACAAATTTTTCTGGTCTAAATCTGATGACCTTAACTATCACTTCCGATCAAGATTAAATACTTCATGAACCCATACATCGAACTCCAAATGAGCAGTGTTCCTGCACTGCTACAGAGCATGCATTGCAAGGTATTCACACAGTTTATCGCATAGAGTTACCATAAGGAATGAAACAAGAACTGTAATACACTTTACACCACAGACGCTCACCCCGGCTTGACGAAAACATCCGAACAATGACCAAAAGATGCACAAATAATTGAGTTTGAAAGGCAAAGAAACGAGGTGTGAAGCATTTATAAATTCATCGAATGTAGCGAGGTGGTTTAATTTCGTCCCAGTCTATAAAATTAATTTCGGGCCATACTCAGCTCTTGCCGATTAATGTAATATAATACCCGCCTACTAATCAGGGCGTCTGTCTCCGTTGCTTTTGAGCGTGAATGGAAATCGTAGAAATTTTCTGTGGAGCAACATTTAATAATAAAGCGTTTTAAATCATCAAAAGCGATGAGCGGGAGCAGGCTCTTTCGATAAAGAACGGGGGAGTGCAGCGCCGCTGCTGTCGCCACGGCCGCTGCCGGTAGCCAGCAAATGGATCCCGGAGCTTTGCCGCATACGGCGTCCAGAGGAGGACAGTCTGCAGGAAATCTGCCGCAAAATCGTTACTGGATAAAATTTTGATATCGGTGTGTCAGAAAGCGAAATAGATTGAATCTGCGCTACCATTACATTCACGTCTTCAGCATTCAGACAGAAGAGGCTATAAAAATATTATATGCCAGCTGCTCTCGATCCACTGACATTACGAACAGAAACAACGCACGCTACCGCTAGACCACAGGCGTAATCAGCCAAGTGTTTCTCTATCATGGAACAAGTTTGCCTCCAGGAAGTGCCGCAGTCTGCAGTGTTGCCAGATTGTGCAGATAACAGGACTTAGAGAATTAGCGAGTTGGCCAGTTCTATTGTCCCATGTCGCGATCGGTGCGGACTTAGCCTCTGAAGCGGCCGGCCGCCGGTCGAGTTTTATGTCAAAGAGTGTACACTTCATAATGCCATGCTTGTGCAAGCCTGTAGCTAAGAGTTTTGTTTACTAGGCAAGTATTTTGAGGAGTGCGGTTTCATTAAGATGTCACTCACTGCAAAAGCGTCGTCAGCCACAAACACATAAGGGCTTATCAGTCTACAAGGATCATTTGGAAGTAGTGCTGCATCTGGCCAATTCAAAGTTTGATTGTAAACCTTTAGCCTAAATCAGTTGGTACATTATAGTCTCCTAGACAACCAAATGCCCTTATGTCTATGAATGTGAAGCAATAACTGCTGCGTGCCATGGTCATTAGTAAAATGAAAAATTGCTTTTTGCAGTTATTACATTGCTGCCTGCTCTTCGTGGTTTAACGATTCTTGTCTTTTCCACCTATGGATCCCACACAGTAAGAGAAGTCTGCTGGCTTTTCATAGTCGCTGTTATTCTTCCGCTCTTTTGCGATCGTTAGTTTCATACGTTCCCCTTTTTGTTTGTGCCATGTAGTTCAGCAGAGAAGTGAGTTGTGCCCAACCCGGCTTATGCGTTGCTTTATAAATTGGCTGTTACTCTGCATTTGGTTTCCCGCAGTTATTGAGGTTATCCCCCCCATGAAACATGGACCTTGCCGTTGGTGGGGAGGCATGCGTGCCTCAGCAATACAGATAGCCGTACCGTAGGTGCAACCACAACGGAGGGGTATGTGTTGACAGGCCAGACAAACGAGTGGTTCCTGCAGAGGGGCAGCAGTCTCTTCTGTAGTTGCAAGGGCAACAGTCTGGATGATTGATCTGGCCTTGTAACACTAACCAAAACGACCTTGCTGTGCTGCTATTGCGAACGGCTGAAAGCAAGGGGTAACTACGGCCGTAATATTTCCCGAGGGCATGCAGCTTTACTGTATGGTTAAATGATAATGACGTTCTCTTGGGTAAAATATTCCGGAGGTAAAATAGTCCCTCATTCGGATCTCCGGGCGGGGACTACTCAAGAGGAAGTCGTTATCAGGAGAAAGAAAACTGGTGGTCTACGGATCGGAGCGTGGAATGTCAGATCCCTTAATCGGGCAGGTAGGTTAGAAAATTTAAAAAGAGAAATGTATAGGTTAAAGCTAGATATAGTGGGAATTAGTGAAGTTCGGTGGCAGGAGGAACAAGACTTCTGGTCAGGTGACTACAGGGTTATAAAACAAAATCAAATAGGGGTAATGCAACAGTAGGTTTAATAATGAATAGGAAAATAGGAATGCGAGTAAGCTACAACAAACAGCATAGTGAACGCATTATTGTGGCAAAGATAGATACGAAGCCCACGCCTACTACAGTAGTACAAGTTTATATGCCAACTAGCTCTTCAGATGACGAAGAAATTGAAGAAATGTATGATGAAATAAAAGAAATTATTCAGATAGTGAGGTGTGACGAAAATTTAATAGTCATGGGTGACTGGAATTCGGTAGTAGGAAAAGGGAGAGAGGGAAATGTAGTACGTGAATATGGATTGGGGCTAAGAAATGAAAGTGGAAGCCGCCTGGTAGAATTTTGCACAGAGCATAAGTTAATCATAGCTAACACTTGGTTCAAGAATCATAAAAGAAGGTTGTATACATGGAAGAATCCTGGAGATACTAAAAGGTATCAGATAGACTACGTAATAGTAGGACAGAGATTTAGGAACCAGGTTTTAAATTGTAAGACATTTCCAGGAGCAGATGTGGACTCTGACCACAATCTGTTGGTTATGATCTGTAGATTAAAACTGAAGAAACTGCAAAAAGGTGGGAATGTAATGAGATGGGACCTGGATAAACTGATTAAACGAGAGGTTGTACAGAGTTTCAGGGAGAGCATAAGGGAACAATTGACAGGAATGGTCGAAAGAAATACAGTAGAAGATGAATGGGTAGCTCTGAGGGATGAAGCAGTAAAGGCAGCAGAGCATCAAGTAGATAAAAAGACGAGGGATGGTAGAAATCCTTGGGTAACAGAAGATATATTGAATGTAATTGATGAAAGGAAAAAATATAAAATTGCAGTAAATGAAGCAGGCAAAAAGGTATACAAACGTCTCAAAAATGAGTTCGACATGAAGTGCAAAATTGCTAAGCAGGGATGGCTAGAAGACAAATGTAAGGATGTAGAAGCGAGTATCACTAGGGGTAAGATAGATATTGCCTACTGGAAAATCAAAGAGACCTTTGGAGATAAGAGAACCACTTGCATGAACATCAAGAGCTCAGATGGAAACCCAGTTCTAAGCAAAGAAGGGAGAGCAGAAAGGTGGAAGAAGTATATAGAGGGTCTATACATGGGCGATGTCCTTGAGGACAATATTATGGAAATGGAAGAGGATGTAGATGAAGATGAAATGGGAGATTCGATACTGCGTGAAGAGTTTGACAGTGCACTGAAAGACCTGAGTCGAAACAAGGCCCCCGGAGTAGACCACATTCCATTAGAACTACTGATGGCCTTGGGAGAGCCAGTCCTCACAAAACTCTGCCATCTGGTGAGCAAGATGTATGAAAAAGGTGAAATACCCTCAGACTTCAAGAAGAATATTATAATTCCAATCCCAAAGAAAGCATGTGTTGACAGATGTGAAAATTAGCGAACTATCAGTTTAATAAGTCACAGCTGCAAAATACTGACGCGAATTCTTTACAGACGAATGGAAAAACTAGTAGAAGCCGACCTCGGGGAAGATCAGTTCGGATTCCGTAGAAATGTTGGAACACGTGAGGCAATACTGACCCAACGACTTATCTTAGAAGCTAGATTAAGGAAGGGCAAACCTACGTCTCTAGTATTTGTAGACTTAGAGAAAGCTTTTGACAATGTTGACTGGAATACTCTCTTTCAAATTCTGAAGGTGGCAGGGGTAAATTACAGGGAGCGAAATGCTATTTACAATTTGTAGAGAAACCAGGTGGCAGTTATAAGAGTCGAGGGACATGAAAGGGAAGCAGTGGTTGGTAATGGAGTGAGACAGGCTTGTAGTCTCTCTCTGATGTTATTCAATCTGTATATTGAGCCGATGATATTGTAATTCTGTCAGAGACAGCAAAGGACTTGGAAGAGCAGTTGAACGGAATGGACTGTGTCTTGAAAGGAGGATATAAGATGAACATCAACAAAAGCAAAACGAGGATACTGGAATGTATTTGAATTCAGTCGGGTGATGCTGAGGGAATTAGATTAGGAAATGAGACACTTAAAGTAGTAAAGGAGGTTTGCTATTTGGGGAGCAAAATAACTGATGATGGTCGAAGTAGAGAGAATATAAAATGTAGACTGGCAATGGCAAGGAAAGAGTTTCTGAAGAAGAGAAATTTGTTGACATCGAGTATAGATTTAAGTGTCAGGATGTCATTTTTGAAAGTATTTGTGTGGAGTGTAGCCATGTACGGAAGTGAAACATGGACGATATATAGTCTGGACAAGAGGAGAATAGAAGCTTTTGAAATGTGGTGCTACAGAAGAATGCTGAAGATTAGATGGGTAGAGCACATAACTAATGAGGAGGTATTGACTAGAATTGGGCACAACTTGACTAGAAGAAGGGATCGGTTGGTAGGAAATGTTCTGAGGCATCAAGGGATCACCAATTTAGTATTGGATGGCAGCGTGGAGGGTACAAATCGTAGAGGGAGGCCAAGAGATGAAAACACTAAGCAGATTCAGAAAGATGTAGGTTGCGGTAGGTACTGAGAGATGAAGAATCTTGCACAGGATAGAGTAGCATGGAGAGCTGCATCAAACCAGTCTCAGGACTGAAGACCACAACAACAACAACATTGAGGTTATAACTTGGTTCTTCCTCTTTCTAAGTGTGGCAGCAGCGGTGTGTATCGATATTTGCATCGTATACGATCTGTGGTCTGTTGTTGATAGTTCCGGCTTGGCGGTGTGCAGTGGTCGGTTGGAGCGGATCAGCAAATGAGTCTCCGAGCGGCGCAGTTTGCGAGGCCCGCTGGCGTTTGCTATGCAGTGTCTGAAGGTTTGGGGGCTGTTCCGAGTGCTATGAGGTTCGTGGTTCTCCGACCCATGACATGGAAGTTGAGTGGTGATTTAATTACCGAAGCCACATCTGTTTACGGTTGGTGGTTCGCTGTTGGCGGTGTTCCTGCAAACAACAGCGAGTGTTCGAATTTGTGAAGATTTAGCCACCGTGGTAGCTTGAAATTCAAGTGAACAGCGGAATTTTCAGCTTTGTGTCCGTTAGTGTTCGGGTTACCTGCCCTGGTCATTGACGTAAATTCAGGCAGCGCCCTTTCCTCACTTGTTGTCGCTGTCCAACATGGTGTGTAGTTTTGACAGCTTAATGTATTTTTGGTTGTGGTTGGCTATGTCTCTAATGTTTTGGCTTTGGAATTCTCGTATACTGATCGGTGGTTAGCAAGTCGTCTTGTCGGTGGGTCCCTGACTGTGTCTTGGTTGTGTTGCCGGCGGATCGAGTATAGATGGGCCGACTCCTTGTCTCACCTAAACTAACGTTAGGATTTCAAGGGCAGACCGAGCCCCCAGGAAACTTCTGACCGCCGTTGCCTATACTGCCTTTCTTGTTTTCATTTAATTGTGAATTTTTAATGGCTCATAGCCGATGGTAGGAATTTGCATGCTTGTAATTGTGTTTTTAAGAAAAAGGCCCTCAGCTGTTTTAAAAGTAAGTTTTTCTAAATTGAGCAAGTCTTACATTGTCTGAAGATAAGGTTTGGGCCTCCTGCCTGTTGAAAATTTACTGTTTTGTTTTAAATCTTCGTTCTTCAGCCGCTATAAGTTTTAAGGATCTTACCTATCAGGTATTACCTTTTGGAAGATAAAGCTGTGGGCTTTCTGCCTGTTGAAAATTTACTGTGGTTGTGTTGCTCCTTTAAAAGAGTGGGCTCTCAGCAGCTTTAAGTATTAATGTTCTAACTTAGAAAGTATTACATTCTTTCAAGATAAAGCTGTGGGTCATCTGCTGTTGAAAATTTATCACACTTGTATTGATCTTAAAATGATGGGCCTTCAGCCGCTTTAAAATTTTGGATTCTGACTTACCAAGTCTTCCATCACTTGAGCTTAAATACTATTTAAGGTTAAAAGCCTTGGGCCTTCTACCTTAGAAAATTGGTTGCAGTTGTTTTAAAAACACAGGCCCTCAGCCGTTTTGGAGTAAGATTTCCTATTGGTCGTAAAGCTCGGACCTTCTGCCTATTGAAAGGTTACTGTAGTTATCTTGTTTTAAATTTATCGGCCTTCAGCTGCTTTTAAAAAACTTAATCTATCTGACTAGTCAAGTCTTACATCGCTTGGACTTAAATATTATTTAAGGTTAAAGCCTAGAGCCTTCTGTCTGAAAAAAAAATATATCTGTAGCAGTTGTATTTAATACACGGGCCTTCTGCCGTTTTAGCGTTAAAGACGTTTTCTGTCGATAGTCAAGTTTAGAAGTTGCGCTTTAATGTTTGGGCAACTAAATTAAGTGTTATTTGAGGAGTGTAGCTGACAGCCGCTCATTGCGGAACCCTTCCACAATTCCTACTACTTGTCCTGTCCTGCGGGTTTAGGATGGCATCTCAAGAAGGAACTCAAAATGTAGAGAAACCATCGAATTCCCAGTCGCTAAATATTTGATTCGATCTATTATAAATAGTTGGGGAAAGTCTGTGGGGTATCTTTTTATTTATATTTCGCACGACACTTTTCAGCAAATTCTTCCCATTTTAAAAAGTGCATTTGCTCTGTGCCATGCCATTTATTCGTGATGTTTTCTGTGTGTGAAGTGCTGCATTGTCCTGTTGTCTCTTTTACACATATAAAAAAAATTTTTGCAACATCCCGGTTCCGAGAACTCCTGAAGATAGACGTAGGCCGTAGATATTTTATCACAGACATCACGTACGTGTTACCTGTCAGAATCGTATCTAGATGTATCTGGGATTCCATGTCACTCCAGCTGCACAAGTCCCACACCATTACAGAGCCTTCATCAGCTTGAATATTCCCCTACTGACTTACAGGGTCCAAGGATTCATGAGGTTGTCTCCATACCCGTACATGTCCATCCACCTCATACAATTTGAAACGAGACTCGTGCGACCAGACAACGTGTCCCGAGTCATCAACAGTTTAATGCCGGTTTTGACGGGCCCGGGACAGGCGTAAGGCTTTGTCTCGTTGTTTGAAATTCGAGACTACAAGGATGGAGACATTTTCAATGGATGTTTACGGCTGTTAGTAAACAGCGGCTTAGAGAATCTTTCTGTCAGCATTAAAAAATGATGTACACAGACTATAACTAAATCAGACTCACAGCTGGGCATATAAGCCTTAGACTTCAAAGGGTTATAGCTGATTTTAAGTTAACTATGTAAGTCATACTTTTGTGAAATTGATATACAATAACGAGACGTATTCGGTTTTAAGAAGAAAAACTATCAAAAGGTGCCCATTTGATATATTATTCGATAGTTTAATTGTGATGTCTTGCGAAATCTTACACTCCTGCACATCACCATTACATTTCAAAAGTTTCGAGGGCCGGAAGATATACAAAAGAAAAACTTTTACTTACCTTCATTTTCTCTTCTTGATGTTGACTCCAAGTCTTGCGTCTTGGGGTACATTCTTGCAGCTGAAATTTGGACTTACTGGAGTCCTCTTCAACCATCCTCTTATCCAAAGCGTGGTTAAAACCATACATCTATTCATCTCCCAGGGTACACATTTCTTAGATCAGACATATCAAAAAAGCGAGGTGGCGCGGTCGGCGCGTATATACGAACAGATCTCAAAGTGAAAGTCTTATGTACGTCAAACCCTGCTGAAGAAAAAGACGCTGAATTCATGTTCACTGAAATAAATATACAAAGTCGGTAGTTCTTGACAGGTGTCGTGTACAAGCCGCCCAAAATAAGCTCAATGAGTTCCTTCCAGTCGGAATTACATTCACTTCAGTGTCAATACGAACATGTCATCGTAATGGGTGACTTCAACGTAGACCTGCTAAATCACATTTCCCTCCACAGTAAACCTAAGAAGATTGTTCGGCTGCAATAGCAAGAACAATCTTCCCTTTCAACCTACACACCATACAGCGCATACTCTTATAGGAGTAATCGCAACGAAACTGACTGACAAAGTAAGAGATGTTGGTCAAACGTCGGTCCCAGGCCTCTCAGCACATGATGTAATATTCCTGGCCTACTCTGTGCAGCCCCCAAGGATCTAATCGCGTTACATAACTTGTAGGAACATGATCCGTATTGACCTTGACGCTCTAACAGCCGATTGCTCAGAAATCTCATGGCATCAAATAATCAGAGAACCTCTAATCGATGGCAAAATTAATGACCTTGATAAACTCACTGTTCTCTATGACAAACATGCACCTGTACGCACAATCTGCGTAAGAAAAATCTCCTGCTCCATGGATGACAGCTGCATTACGTCTAATGATGAATGATAGGGATTCTGTCCACAGGCGTTTCAAGGCAGATCCGAAACCGGAGCGTTTCGAAGAATATAGAAAGCTACCGAACAGAGTGAAACAATGCATTCGCAATGCTACAATCAGGCACGCTCGCTCCCTTGTATGCAGCGATCTGACGCCCAAGACTCTAAGGAAGACTCTGCGTAGCTTTGGGGTCCGAAAGGCAAAATCGGAAATAGCTTTTCATGTCTCAGCTAACGAATTAAATGAATTCTTCTCTGCAACTCTGAATACTCACACAGCTGATAATTACCGTCCACAAGAATCCCCTAACAGGATAACTAACAACGATACCTAACAACTAAAACACGTAACAATAAATACGGCAAGAAAAGGTAATAATGAGAATCTCTTCTGACGCGATAGGCAATGACAGTATCAGTATAACCATGATTAACAATGTTGCCGATATCTTAGTACCTGTCTTAACTGGCATATTTAATTTTTCATTCGTGAACGCAATATACCCCACTGCATGGAAAAGAAGCATAATTCGAGCCATCCCTAAGATCGAAAACCCGCTGCTGCCTAATGATTACCGAACGATTAATATAGTGCCTGCTGTTTCCAAAGCACTCGAATATATTGTTCATGATCAAATCACTGAACACCTGCATGAATTCAGCCTATATAACAAATTTCAATCCGGTTTCCGTAAACATCACAGCTCTAATCAAAGTAACTGATGACTTGATATATGCCATCGACAGCCGAAAGGCAACAATATTGACGCTACCATATTTGAGCAAAGCTTTTGATATTGTTAACTTTGAAATATTGCTCAGAAAAATGCAACAGCTTAATTTCTCAGATAGTGCAATGAGATGCTTTGAAAGCTACTTAAAAGACAGAATGCAATGTGTTGTCTGCGTAAATGAAAAACCTTCCTGGTAACATATCTCCTCGGGAGTGCCATAAGGATCAGTGTTAGGACCACTTTTGTTTTCTTTATATGTCAACGATATTTCGTCGGTTCTGTCCTGTAAATATCATTTCTATCTAAGCGTCAGACCTGAAGATATAAACACTGCAATCGCTGCGATGAATGATGATATGTCTTCAGTAGTGACATGGGCGAAAAACCTGGGGCTTAAAGTAAATGCAAAAAAGACACAAGTAATCTTAATAGTGCATTAGAAATTAATAATTTCACATTTCCGCGAACGGCTACCTCCTATTCTGCTCGACGGTATTACAATTCCATATCAGAAAACAGTTAACAACTAGGGTGTAACTTTGGATGAGCGTCTCAACGTGGTGGAGATAAATGGTTCAAATGGTTCTAAGCACTATGGGAGTCAACTGCTGAGGTCATTAGTCCCCTAGAACTTAGAACTAGTTAAACCTAACTAACCTAATGACATCACAAACATCCGTGCCCGAGGCAGGATTCGAATCGGCGACCATAGTGGTCTTGCGGTTCCACGCTGCAGCGCCTTTAACCACACGGCCACTTCGGCCGGCGTGGTGGAGAATACAGTCGCAGTGTGCTGGAAGACGTCCTCTTGTCCCCATGCTCTCAAAACGTTTCCGAACGTATTTCCACAGGACTTGAAACGCCAGCTCGTTCGAGCACTCGTTCTACCGAACCTCCACCATTGTGATGTAATTCAACATGGCATGGTTCAAATGGCTCTGAGCACTGTGGTCATCAGTCCCCTAGAACTTACAACTACTTAAACCTAACTAACCTAAGGACACCACACACATCCATGCCCAAGGCAGGATTCGAACCTGCGACCGTAGCGGTCACGCGGTTCCAGACTGAAGCCCCTAGAACCGCACGGCCACACCGGCCGACAGCAAGGCATGAGTAGTGAAAACAACCGACGGCTAGAACTAACTATGAATGCTTGTGTGCGTTACATCTCCAACATTCGCCAATATGATCATGTTAGTGCTTCATACTCCCAGCTGGCGTGGCTGCGGCCGGACAAATTGCGTGACTACCACACTCTATGTCTACTTCACCGACTCCTCGTCACGCAAGCACCTCAGTATTTTGCATCAGAGATTAAACAACTTTCATGCCATCATAATAGAAACACGAGGCCACTCTAATTTGGTATCCTAAATGTGCCCACTCACAAAACAAAAACTTTTGCAAACTCCTTCTCACTTGCCGCTGTCCGCCTCTGGAACAAACTGCCCCTTACCTTGAGCAAGATTCAATCAACTGCTGTTTTTAAGAAGAAGTTGAAGCATTTCCTACTATCATCCTCATAACGTTTTCCACAAAATTAATGTACAAGACCAATCTTCTTCTCTGTCAAATAGCAAAGCTAGTGTTTCCTATCTTGCTCATTTCTCTTCTTCCTCTTCATATATCTCTATTAACCACACATTCTTCTTTTCCTTTATATCTCCTTAATTACGTTTAATCATGTCTCTTTTCTTCTCCTCCCTTCAACATCAGTCACCCTCATAATCTCTGCTGCTAGCACTCCTATCTAAAATGTGTCTCTTTCATAATGTCTAATTATGACAGTACTTATCATCTACGAATATAATCTCTATATGTATGTATTTTTCCAAGTGTGCATTTGTAATTGTTTATATAACTTTTTGTACTAGATGTAGTTTAACATGCCTACTAAAACAAATGAATGTAAAATAAATAGAATGCCTGGTTAGATGCAAGAGAGGGCCTCATGGCCCTAATCTTGCCAGGTGAAATAAATAAATAACAGATGAAGTGTTATCTGCCGCTATGATTTTCTTTTATTTTATGCCACTCTTCTATATCACACCACTTCACAATTTTCATTTTTGTCAAACTTTCAATTACATTGTTATTGACAAGATTAGCAAAATACGTGCGTTTCCATCCTAACGTCCTATGCTACTCACCACATTCCAAAGAGCTTACAAAGCAACAGAGTTAACATACTTTCTTGACAAAAGATGATTCTTTACTAAGCCACGTTATTCTTTTATAGTTGAATCTAGAAATAAATTTAATAATTAGCTTTAGATCGTGCAACGCATAATATGAATTTTAAGAATTTCTAATTTCAGATATTTCAACAACAAGAATAATTTATAAGCATTAGTACATATCAATTGTAACTAATGAATTTCTTTATACATTTTAGCTTTAAATACGAGGGCTATTCGGAAAGTAAGGAATGATGGGTCGCGAAATGGAAACGACAGTGAAAATAAAAAATGTTTATTTCAACAGTTAGCTACAACTTCCAGCTGCTTATCTCCACAGTCGCCAATCCGACTTAGACGTACGTCGTAGCGTTGTGCCAACTTTCCAATGCCCTCGTTATAGGAAGCAGCCTCCAGTGCTTTCCGCCAATTCTCTACGGTGGCCTACAGCTCGATTTCAGTGACAAAATGTTGCCTTCATAGCCAGCGGTTCATGTGAGCAGAGATGAAACTCAAAGGGAGACAATTAGGGGCTGTATTGTGGGTAATCAGAAATTTCCAACTGAAAACGATGCAATAGCATCCTCATCGCCCCTGCAGTACGCGGCAACGAATTGTCTTGAAGAAGAAAATACGCGACAGTTATGTAATGTTGGCTGCATAGCTTCAAGCGAAATTTCTCACCATGCCCTTATACTTGGCCGGAGACACTACTGTTCTAAGTATCATTATGTGCTCAGAACTAAAACGAACGACGTAACACGATCGACGGATATATTATAGACACTGTCCAACTCACCTGTACAAACCTTTGTCGGATCTTCATTGTGGTTTCCATTTCGTAACTGATCGTTCCGTACATTCCGAATAACCCTCGTGTACAAAATCAAATGAAATTCCTTCAGTGAAACAGCCGAGAATGTTCACCTATACAAGAATTGACAGTATGCGTGGCATCGGTTACTTCTGTAAAAAGAGGTAGTGTTAGAAGAGGGTGTCCCATTTCAACTGATAACTATAATAGGCTTAGAGCAATGTGCTTGGACTGTCATACGGACAGGCCACCAAATAAAAATCATTCGCAAAAATTTTTTTTCTTTAAATTAACCAGCTCTTAGGACAAGTATCAAAGTAAAAAAGTTTGCCTAAATGCCAATGGATGACCAGTTAATTTCTCCATTACAATGATGCGAATGAGTGACAGGCCTCAAACCCAGCAACAGTTTACATTTCTAGATGTGACATCCTACAAGATCTGGCCAAATAGAGCAGACACTGGTACTTCTGAGACGAATAAATTAAACGCATTTAAGAAACACAGAATAAACAGTTCACAAAAGGGTGTGGTTCTTTCAGCTTCCTCAAGTTATACATTACATTGCCCATGGTCACACATCCGAAACAACAGACACGGTTTTGATCAAGAAGGTATAATGAATTAAGATCCGAAGGGATTAATGATATTGGATGTAAGCGAGCACTGATGAAAATCAATGGGAAAAGTTCAAAATTTGTCCTGGATGAAAATTCGAACCCGGGAATCCTGCTTACTAGGCAGGCGCTCTGACCACTAAGCCATCCGGACACAGTTGTCATTATAATTGCACGGACTGCGCTAGCACGCCTCCCCTCATAGTCAAAATCTCACCTTAGCCACACACATTACAAACGCTGAAGCTCCTGGCCGTTATCCTCATTATTCGTGGTAGTTCGCCTATTCCCGTAATATTTAGAGTCTGGTGAGCATCTGCACTGAAGATATCACTGGCCTTCTTGCCTTAGCTATACGTACACATGGTGTCTGTTCCTTCTGACGAACACCAAGTAAAAAGAGACTGCAACTACATAGAGAACATAGTCCGTCAAATAGCACTGAACAGATCGGTTCAAATTGCTCTGAGCAATATGGGACTCAACATCTTAGGTCATAAGTCCCCTACAACTTAGAACTACTTAAACCTAACTAACCTAAGGACATAACACACACCTATGCCTGAGGCAGGATTCGAACCTGCGACCGTAGCAGCCCCGCGGTTCCAGACTGCAGCGCCAGAACAGATCGGAATGTGTATTAAGGTCAGCATGATGGCTCAAGCTTACAGCAACAGACCATGTTATGAAACGTGCTCAGCAAGTTCTCTTGGTTGAAAAAGGCTCTCCCAAATGGTCACAGGTACACCAGTGTTCCCCCTCGCCGATGTACGGCCACCCTCTTCGCCTCCTCTCCGCTTGCTCACGCAGCCCCGACTCCGACGTCGTGCACTCGGATACGCGCAATTTTGGAGACACCCCGCAGATTGTACTTTTAGAGTGGAGACGGGGCTCCAGCTGCCAGACGGAAAATTGCCTCTTGACTGTGAGACCAAGACTCTGCCACGCGAGCTCGGTACGTCCGCTCAACAGTGGTTCAAGTGGCTCTAAGCACTGTGGAACTTAACATCTGAGGTCAGCAGTCCCCTAGACTTAGAACTACTTAAACCTAACTAACCTAAGGACATCACACACATCCATACCAGAGGCAGGATTCGAACCTGCGACGGCAGCAGCAGGGCGGTTCCGGACTGAAGCCCCTAGAACCGCTTCGTCACAGCGCCTGGCGCTTACTAACAGTGAGAGTGCGTAAGCACGTATAATATCGGTGGTAACCGACACGGCTCAGAAATAGTGCATCTGAGATAAGTATTAAGAATAGCTGCTATAAATACAGGTAACTGTCACTGCCACTGTTCATCAAGAATGTACGTTGTTTGGAAGTACAAACGAATTAAATCTTGATAACAGCTAGTGATGGGAAGTTTAAATATGTGGATAATATTGTATAGGAATTTCAGATATCAGTGGTTTATGTAAATCAATTCACAATAAAACCCGTCCGTCTCGCTGTATACATCAAAGATGCAGCTATTTCACAAAGAGGTTCATGAAATTCATGATGTTGACAAGTAGGTTCTCTGTTTTCGTAGAACATTTGTCAGCCGAGTGATCAGCGTGGCTGACTGCCATGTGGAGGACCCAAGTTCGATTCCCAGTATTATCAGTGAGTTTTCCTAGGCGGAAAGACTCTTACGGAGTGTATTCAGCCTCGTGAGGCCAGGTGAACAGCTTCTCGACCATTAGTAGCAGTTCGAGGGGCAAGCAACCTAACGACAGGCGGGAGAGCTGTGTGCTGATCACATACCCCTCCATACGGCATTCGGTGATGCTCTTGGTACAGGATGACACGTTAGTTGGTCGGGCCTAGTTGGCCGTTGTGGAACCACAACCTGAAGCTTTATCTTACCTTGGCCGCACTTTCGTAGAACATTTAATGAAGGAAATCCACTACCCTACAAACAATGAACCGACGAACACATTCTCAAATAAAAAGACAGTTACTATTGGGATTTATTTATTGAGCGTGTGGTTAGTATCACGTCACACCAGGAACCACAGAAAGAAGTTAAACACATAGAAAAGAAAGCAATGATAATAAGTTTGTAAACCCGAAAATGCTTTCTGCACCATCCACAGTGTTCACCGTTTAATGTCCGTTGATTGTACTGTACTTCTAATCCTGAATCTGTAACCTTTATTACAGAAACGTAATGGGTGTTACACTGTATTTCTGGCTGTATATAACTGATTGTAATTATACTTAAAAATTGCAAATTTCTGGGTAATAGATAACGAATATTTTTTCAATGTATTGATAGCTGTGCCGTTGTTCATCTTCTTCAGAAGGTAACAATTTTACATTAGTAAGGACTAATGTACCGTCGCCGTTGTCGGTTGTGAGCTCTGCAAGATCCATGAGCCATTTAATACTAACGTGACAAACCTTAATTATAGAGATATATTTTATTTTTGACACATGGATCTATGCCGACAATTGTAAAAACAGCGATGGTACATTAGTCCTTGCTAATGTAAAATTGTTACCTTCTGAAGAAGACAAATTTGTATTTGTCGAAACCTAAGTAAAGAATTTCTTTATCCATTGCATTACGTGAAACCGTCGCTGTTGTGCAGTTATGTTTAAAATATTTTAATATAGTAGAGACATTGCCCAGTGGCATTTCTTTCACAATGTATGAGTAGCCTGAATAATAATCAGCAGTAGTTAAAGCATGTGGGGCACCCCTGTTGTCATTGTCCTGAAACATTATTTGCAGTCAGGGTCTCTTATCTTTCCACGCAATCGCCGAGTGTCGTAAAAATATAAAATTGGTCGACTATCTACGGCCAGTTTTGTTTGTTTGCTAATGACCAGTTTCAGTCTAAATGTTCCGCCGCAGTAACTGTTCGCTCTTGTATTGCATGACAGATGCTTAACTAAATGGCAGTTTTGAATATTAACTTCCTTCACTTAAAGTACCGTGAAATGTCACTGGCAAAACTAATAACTAAAGATACAGCATGAATTCAGAGTTCGCAATTTGAGTTATTCTCTGTTTAGCTTAATGAGTGAGTTCTGCTGGCTCAGTATGTGTTATATTGTTGTTATATTAAAACTAGAATCAGTCGCTCATTTGCTTAATGTAAATTCAATTCAGTCTTTCGAAATCAAAAGTAAATTGCTTACGTTTTTCTAAGTTTTGGATTGCGTTACACTGAGGCTGCTGAAGTCATTTTATACATAACGAAGTTCTAGTTCCAGCCAGTCACTTATTTAATAAGTAACTTTATTTAACTCTAGTTTCAAAATTTAGTATGTCTGAATAAGCAACTGATTCATTATTCTCTCTTGTACTGTTTTCTAAAGATGTTGGAGATTCATTGCTATAGTGGGCTGGCGACCGTTTAATTATCCTTTCTTTGCTAATCAATATTTCCTTTGTATTAAATATTGCGTGATACCGTTTTCTTCGTTGTGTAGTTCGTGAGCGATGACGCTAAATTGCTACCCATCAGTATTTATATGAGATTTAGAAGAGATTCTTCCTTCAGAATTATCTGTTGTATACATTCCTCCTACTAACCGGTGTTAGAGTCCTTCGGTGACGATACCCTTACTCACTGTAAAATGTGATGAGGCATACGCGATAACGGTCAATTATATCACAATCCAGTATTCGGATTAGGAAGGGGGACGTTACATGCGGCGAGCCTAATCACAGGATATTATGTGTGGTATTGTTCCTGGCCCGAATTTGGCATTGTGCAGAATCGTAGCGTATTAAAACCTTTCGCTACGAATAAAGTCGCTCACGTACGGCAATAGTAAGTGGTGCAAATAAGCCACAAAATTTCTGAATCACCCTTAATCAGTAAAACAGGCAAAATGATGAACACAAATGAAACTTACAATTTGATTGTACTTCATGATTAAGAATTTGTAGAGTAAAGGGAACGATGGAGTGGAGCCCGTTCTTGAGAAGCAAGCGGCTAGCATTAAAGACGCTATCGGTGAAATACAGGAACAGAGAAAATTGGAATTCTGGGAATTAGCAGATGCTACGAAATTCGGAATAAAAGTCGAAACCAAATATATTAGCGGTGGATACGAGGAAAGAACTATAGTCAGAGTCAAGACCAGTAGTACCTGTAAATACAAACGATTTGTTGAGCATGTTGATCAATACAATTAATGCTCAGTCCGAATCAGTTAATACTTGACTGCTGCTGCTGAGCGTCCGGGTTGCCGTGTCGAGCGCGCCCTGAAAGTCAACTAATCCGTCTGCCGGCGCTAGTGGCCGTCTCCGCCGACTGCTGCCTACGCCTAAGCTCTTCGCTCGCTCGACCTCACACTGTGCTGAGTACTTTTGGAGCGAGAGCGGTAGCGACTGCCTGGCAGTCTGAGTGTCATCACAACACTGAAAATGCAAATAAAGTACGTTCAACATAATTCAAAATTTTGAGATGTTTAATGACCGTTGACAAGTTATATTGTACTTGTAATTTTCAATCTATAACCTTTATTACAGAAACTATGTTTAATACGTAATGTATGTGTGGTGTCACCGCCAGACACCACACTTGCTAGGTGGTAGCTTAAATCGGCCGCGGTCCATTTAGTACATGTCGGACCCACGTGTCGCCACTGTGTGATCGCAGACCTAGCGCCACCACAAGGCAGGTCTCGATATACGATAGAGCACTCGCCCAGTTGTACGACGACATTGCTAGCGACAATAAGGACAAAGCCTTCCTCTCATTTGCCGAGAGTCAGTTAGAATAGCCTTCTGCTAAGTCCATGGCTACGACCTAGCAAGGCGCTATTAGCCTTACCTAGTTTGAGAGTTATCGTATAAATGTCTCAAGAAGAACGCTGTATTCATCAAAGAATTAAAGTTAAGTATAAAGCAGCTACGTACTTTTCTTGCTACCATTCAATAGTTATCCTGTTCCAGACATGACGCCAGTCGGCGTGTGTGTACGCGTGCCTTTCTTTCGGCTCCCTTCCCAGTGTGGTGTAGCAAGCTTGTTACGCCACAACAGATTGGCGACGAGTGAGGTGTTCTTTCTGATTGCTTACATTTACTTGTGTCATGGCTTCGCCAGATGTACTGTCCGAATTTTATCGCTTGCAGAATCAGCAGACGCAGGCGTTATTGGATGCCCTTGGACAGCTCGTCCAGGGTCAACGTGCCATTCAAACCGATGCGGCAGCCGCCGCTTCACCGCTACCGCAACCACAACTCGCAGTAGCACCGCCTTTTAGGCACTACGACCCGGCGCACGAATCTTGGACGGAATGGTCCCGCCAGTTTGCCTTTCATCTAGCCGCGTACAGAATTCAAGGTAATGAGCGGCAGCCGTTTTTGCTTTCTTGTGAAGGTGTGTCGACCTACCGTGTGACAGTGAAATTGATTCCCCGACGCGACGTAGCAACTCTGTCCTACGATGAAATTTTGTCTGCTTTAGATGCCTATTTCTAAGAAACAGTTAATGTGGTTGCAAAACGGTATACGTTTTTTCGTACAAAACGTACAGCTGGTCAAAGTAATCGGGAGTGGGTAGCAACATTGCAAGGACTTACTAGGGACTGTGCCTTTGAATGTGACTGCGGCCTTTCTTATTCAGATACAATGGTATGTGATGCAATTGCACAGAACGTTTCTGATGTTTGCATACGGGAGCAAATTTTGAAACTAGTTAATCCCTCCCTTCAACAAGTGATAGACATATTGGATAGACAAGACACACTAGACTGTGCTCAGGAATCTTTTGAAACTTCGCCAGCTGTGTGTAACATTAACTGGCCCGCCGGGCATGCTCACGCTACGTGGCCCGGTCAACTGCCCTCGCGCACACCAACGCAGCTGCCGCCACACTCTAAACCAGGTGTGCCGCGCCAGCATACAAATGCAGTGAAATCATGCCCACGGTGTGCTACTCGACATTCGCGTGAACATTGCCCGTCAAGCCAAGCTATTTGCTTTTTCTGCAATAGGAAAGGACATGTTCAATGTGTTTGCAGAAAAAGCTCCGATCAGACACTCTTAATCATTCCAGGCCCTTTGCTTCGCGCCGGAATCGAACCAAGGACACTCAGGCTTGTGGACCTTCGCCCACGGACATTCATGTAGTTAATTCCACTTCGTCCGGTGACACTTTCTCTAACAGTGACTGTGTTCGTCCCACAAAAACGTGTGCGTCGACGTCCCCGGAAATCGCGTCAATTAGCAAATGATTCTGTACCAGTGTCTGTTCAAATTGCCCAAAACAGGCGCTCTTGTCGTCAGCAGGACAATAAACATTTTGTCGATTTGGACTTTAATGGCAAGGTCATACCGTTCCAGCTCGATACCGGAGCTGCAGTTTCATTGCTCCATCACGACACGTACAAACAACTGGGCACGCTTCCATTGCATGCCGCAAATGTTACGCTAAAAAGTTATTCAGGACAGCCGATCCCTGTGTTAGGACAGTGCACTCTTCTTGCAACATACAAGGGACAAACAAAACTTGTGTCATTTTACGTCCTTCGTTCTTCTTCTGCAGTGCACTTGTTTGGTTTAGATTTATTTCAATTGTTTAATTTGTCTATTGTAAATCAGGTCCTATCAGTGAATCAAACTGTGCCTTGAGACAGTGTTTCTCGTCTGTGTGACGAATTTGCAGACATTTTTGCACCGGGCCTGGGTTGCACTTAAAACTATGCAGCACATTTGGAACTGAAAGTAAACGCGCAACCGAAATTTTTCAGAGCGCGCAATGTTCCTCACGCATTGTGTGTTGCGGTCGCAAGAACATTACCCATTTTAGCATCACAAAGTGTGAGTGAATGTGCGCAATGCCTCTTCCATTTCAGCTCCGCTTCATCGCTTACGCCGTAAGGGTGTTCCGTTCGTCTGGACGACGGAATGCGAACGCGCCTTTCGCCAGTTGAAATCGGCGTTGCTTTGTAATACTTGCCTCATGGCTTTCGATCCCCGGAAACCCCTTTTGTTGATGGTCGATGCATCGGATTTCGGGATCGGTGCTGTGCTTGCGCACAAAGTTGGCTCGCATGATCGCCCTATTGCCTTTGCGTCCAAATTGCTCTCGTCTGCGCAAAGAAATTATTCACAGATAGAGAAAGAAGCTTTGGCTCTCGTGATTGGTGTTACTAAGTTCCATGATTTCTTGTATGGTCGTCACTTTACCATCATCACAGACCACAAACCTTTGACATCGCTTTTTCATCCGAACAAGCCTGTACCTCCACGTACAGCGCAGAAATTCATTCGCTGGTCTATTTTCCTCTCGCAGTACCGCTACGATATCTTGTATCGGTCCACTGCTAAGCACGGGAACGCCAATGCGTTGTCCCGTTTGCCTGTTGCTGAGGATAGAGCATTCGATTCTTCCGAACTTCCTTGCATGTTCATTGATTCGGAAACCAATGAAGTGGTCGAATCGTTTCCGATTGATTTTCGTTGTGTAGCTACAGCCACAGCTGCTGAACCGGTCCTTGCTACCGTTTTGCGTTTTGTTGCTACACAATGGCCCTTGTCAAAGTCACGGATTGAGGATCCGTTGGTTCGCAGATTTTTTGCTCACAAGGAGAGACTTTTTGTTCGACGTGGTGTTTTGCTGTTGCGTTCTGATAATGATCAGTCCCGAGTCGTGGTCCCACGTTCGTTACAGTCCTCTGTTTTACGGCTTCTTCACCAAGGACATTGGGGTATAGTGCGAACGAAACAACTTGCTCGTCAGCACTGTACTTGGTTCGGAATCGATGCTGCGATTACGGATATGTGTTCTTCTTGCATGGCGTGTGCCGAACAACAATCCGCACCGCCACGGAAAGTCTTTGCATGGCCAAAAGCCACTTCCCCTTGGCAACGCTTGCACATCGATTTTGCTGGTCCATTCTGGAATGCTCGATGGTTGGTCCTGGTCGATGCCTTCAGTAATTTTCCTTTTGTTGTCCGGATGTCTTCCACGACGTCCTCCGCCACCATCCAAGCGTTGTCTGCTATCTCTTGCATTGAAGGTCTTCCGCAGACTATTGTTTCCGACAATCGCCCACAATTCATGTCCGCAGAATTTCAGTCATTCTGCCAGGCCAATGGTATTCAACATCTGACATCCGCGCCGTTTTCGCCTCAGTCAAACGGTGCCGCTGAACGATTGGTCCAGACTTTCAAGTCACAGATGTTGAAATTGAAAGAGTCGCATTCTCGCGAGGACGCATTGTTGCTCTTTTTGTCTTCGTATCGCTCTCAGCCACGAGATGGTCGCTCGCCGGCTGAGTTGCTCCACGGTCGTCCTCATCGAACCTTGATGTCTTTGCTGCATCCGCCGCATCAGGTTCCTGTGCAGCGGCAGACTCCTGCTTTTGCTCCAGGCGACGTTGTATTCTATCGCAACTATCGAGGTTCACGGCGTTGGCTCACAGGGCGCATTCTTCGCTGCCTCGGCCACGCAATGTAATTGGTTTGGGGGGCCTCTGGTGAGGTGCGTCGGCATCTCAAACAGCTGCGCCTCTGTCGCCGCACGGGTTCTGCCGCTCCCCGTCTGCTTTCAGCGACGGTGCCGTCCGGTCAGCGCCCTGGGGACCCATCTACTGCCTCGCCTCCTCCCCAGGTGTTACCGACGATGCCTTCCATTTTGCCCCATCGCGATGCGCCGCCGCAGCAGATGCCGCCGCCGCCGCCGCCGCCGCCGCCGCCTGTTCTCCCACCAGCGCCTCCCGCATTCGACGCTTCACTGCAGCCGCCAAGCGCCTCCCTGGGTCACGCGCCGCCGATCACTTCCCGTGACCAGCCATCCTCCGCCATGGACCTCTTGCCCGCTCCGGACCACATGACGTCATCGCGAGTCGGGTACCCCGACGCAATGGATGTCGACCCTTCGGCCCCTCCTGTCTCATTACGGGCGCATACACCGCATGTTGACGTGCACCCTGGACTAGGTTTTCAGGCGTTTCCTAGATCCCCTCGGACCGAATGGCCGGGTGCGGGTGGCACAGCCTCGCCTGTTGTTAGGCTCCCCACCTCATCGCATACGTCAACATGGGGTCCTCCCCACGGCGGGCGGAAGCCTTATCACACGACCGTTCGCCGATTTGCGGGGAGGAATGTCGTGTCACCGCCAGACACCACACTTGCTAGGTGGTAGCTTAAATCGGCCGCGGTCCATTTAGTACATGTCGGACCCGCGTGTCGCCACTGTGTGATGGCAGACCTAGCGCCACCACAAGGCAGGTCTCGATATACGATAGAGCACTCGCCCAGTTGTACGACGACATTGCTAGCGACAATAAGGACAAAGCCTTCCTCTCATTTGCCAAGAGTCAGTTAGAATAGCCTTCTGCTAAGTCCATGGCTACGACCTAACAAGGCGCTATTAGCCTTACCTAGTTTGAGAGTTATCGTATAAATGTCTCAAGAAGAACGCTGTATTTATCAAAGAATAAAAGTTAAGTATAAAGCAGCTACGTACTTTTCTTGCTACCATTCAATAGTTATCCTGTTCCAGACTTGACGCCAGTTGGCGTGTGTGTACGCGTGCCTTTCTTTCGGCTCCCTTCCCAGTGTGGCGTAGCAAGCTTGTTACGCCACAACAGTATTTTATACTGTATTTATTTCTGGCTGTATATAATTGTTTGTAATGATAATCCCAATACCGTAAATTGATAGGTAAGAGCCAAGGAAATTTAATTAAATGTATCGATAGTTGTGCCACTGTTCATCTTTGCGTATGGGAAGTCTCTGCCGCACTCGAGCAAAGAGGACGCGGAACAGCTTCAGTCATAGGAGAGTGCGAAATTGTTTGCGGGGCGCTCCCGCTGACGCGGTGTGCAGCTATGATCGCGTCAGTGTAGGCGCACCTAATTAGTTAACTTGCGAGTACTGAGAGCACGGAATGAGAGGACGGGCGGAGGAAGCTGCAGTTCCAACTATTTGCCTCTCCCATAATTATTCGTGGCTCTGGAGATGGCTACTGGTTCTCAGCCAGCCGCAGCAAAAGTGACAGCTCGGTACTGTCGTCGGCTACATTCGTCGTCGTCCGCGCAGGTACTACATCGTAAGACTGTTAAGACACAAAATATAAATAATACTGTAGAGACATTACCCAGTGACATTTTCTTCACAAAGTATGACTAACCTGAATAATAACCAGCAATAGTTTAAGGTTGTTGGGCAATCGTGTTGTCATTATCCTCAGACATTATTACCGAACAGGGTCCTTTTCATTTCCATTCAGTCATTGAGTGTCGAAAAATACGAGTATTGCTTAAATATTTACTGCCAGTTTTGATTGTTTGCTAATGACCAGTTTCAGTCAGAATTTTCTGCCTCAGTAACTGTTCATCCTTATATTGCTTGACGGAGGCTTAACTAATTTGCAGTTTTAAGTATTAACTTCAGTCACGTAAAGCAACGTGAAATGTCACTGGAAAAATTAATAACTACAGATACAGAACGAATTCAGAGTGCGCAATTTGATTTATTCTCTATTTAGCTTAGCGAGTGACTTCTGCTGGCTTAGTATGTATTTCGTTGCTGTTATATTGAAAGTAAATAAGCTGCTCATTTGCTTAAAGCCGATTGAGTCTTCCATAATGAAAAGTGAACTGCTTGCCTTTTTCCAAATTTTGCATTGCGTTACACTGAGGTTACTGAAATTCATTTTTACATAACAACGTTTTAGTTACAACCAATCATTTATTTAACCAGTAACTTCTTTAACTTCAGAATTTCAAAATAACTAACTGCAAACCCAGTGCTTTTTTATTCATTTGCTTTCTTCTTAACTGTTGAGTTGTGGTAAAGCGTGAAGACCTTCTGTCCCCCACCAGTGATTATTTGCTTAAATTTCTTTTCATTGTCTTTCTTAAGATTCTCAAGATTCAATGTCCTAGTTGGCTGGCGACCCTTTAATTATACTTTTGCTTTGCTAATCAGTATTCTCTTTGTATTAAATATACGTTGACCTACCTGAGTCCACCAACCAAATACATTTTTAGTGCTGATTTACGATTGTGATGTATTGTCCGAACGTAGTGCACTGATTTAATTCATGAACAGGTGACAGTGAGTCCAGTTGTTATGCAGATTATGTACTACTGTGGGCTGGTTTGCTACAATGATGCTTGTAATGATGACTATTTCAAAGTATTACGAAGCAAGTGATAATAATCGAGTGCGCAGCTTATTTTCATCCAAGACATGTTAAAATATTCCATTACTGCTATAATATCTGGCAATTTTAATGCAAAGCTCTTTTAAGGTTTACACTAAATTACAGCCACAAAGGTGCTCTTCTTGCAGATGACATTCAACAATTTTGTGAAATTTAAGGGAAAGATATGGGAAAAGATAATGTAAAATATCAGAATGCAACTAGCAACCACCACATTGAGTTTATATTACCGCTGAGTCTTTTATTTATATTTTATTTTTATCAACACCCCAGTGATATTAGATAAAATCCTCGTTTAACTACTTTGGTTACATCAAGTGATGTGTTTGTCATCACCAGATCCAACAGGTGGGGAGTTACAGCGTACAGTGTCTCTACACTGCGACTTTTTTGTTTCAAAATTGAACCCCATACAATTTCTCTTATCAAACAAATGTACAAATTTATCTTCAAGTGGTTAGCATGTCGTCTATGTAGGTACAAAATAATCTCATTACGGTGAGTTGAATTGTTCCACGTAATTACGATAATGTACCATGTCCATGGAACATGTAATTATTCAGTGAACTGAGTAACTAGAGAAATTATAAGATCGGATGTTGGACTGTGGACGGTCGTGCTAGAGAGTGGCACTTTCTGCACATTACCAAAGAGCAAGTGTAGCTGCGTAACTATTCATACAGCCATGAGTGGGCCAAACATGGTTGGGTGTGTTTGTGTACTGGTGTGTGTACGCGCGCGCATGCGTGAGTGCGCACCGCTGCTGGTATTGCCTTGGTATGCTGTCTGAATGTCTCTTTCGTCTGATGGTAAAGTGGAAAACTTTTCACCTGCTTGGAAATGGTCGTAATACCAGAAGGGGGGGTGGCGGTTCCAAGGGGGGGGGGTGCGCTTACGGTTTTCAAATAATTCTTGTTAGTCGATGTGGAAGTTGTCAGAAGGGCAATAAATATCTTGTCCCTGAATTAACTGTGAACCGTGCTTTTGTCACCTGATAAATTATTTGCTTCTACGAAACTCAGAATACATATGGAGACCACATCTCGATAAACAAATGGCACCAATCGCTTTGAAGATATCAAGAAAACTCGTATATTAATTCATAGTGTAGAAAAAGTCAGCACATCATAAAACAATTACTACCGCTTACTTCAACACCGGAGGGGTATACAAGAATTCAGAAAAATACTGATCGATCAGAGACACACTGAATCGGGATTTAGTTTTGAGGAAAATCGACTAGCCACTATGGGAATTGAAACTTAGTGGCTTAAAGATTGAGCACAATGAGTGATTTGGCAGAGGGAACCTCATAACCGACGCGTTTTATCTCATCAAGATTCGTTTATAAATAACTTCCTGCTACCGTTCACGATTTTGTTTTATTTATGCTTTACACGACGCGTTTCCAGAAACGATTTTTCTAGTCAAGTGTGTACCTTTTTTGTAAAGTACCATTTTCCGAAATACTTTCCATGTGTAATATTTTACTTTGTTTTGTTGACTTTATTGCAATGTATAAAACACGCGCAATTTTTAGTTAGTTATGGATTTTATATGTAGTTAGTTGTGTAGAAATTTCAGCCTGTTTGTCCTACGTAGAACATGGAGCATTCATGGCATATTTCTTCGTATATTGCAGAGTCTGAGTAATGGTCATGACTACACTTTATATCACGTAAACGTTTTTGCTGCAGTTTTGTATGTTGAAAGCTAAACATTTACATAGTTATTTCAACACCAATATAGAGAGGGCAGTCTACACGTACTACATACACATAACATAAGAGCACATACATTAGAGCACATACACAATATAGAACACCGATTTGTAAAACTAGAGTACTCCACCGACTACATTAAGGACATGAAACTTATTTATTAGAAGACCTGGAGGTACACACACGTTACAGAAAATAATAAGAGAAATTTCTAAATGAAAAACTTGAATGTGAATCAGCGAATTTCTTGAGATACTTCGACAATATACTTAAGCAAAAGCAGTAACACATAAAAATAAACCCCATTGTGAAATAGATGTAAATAAATCCACATCGTTGAGATAAGTACCCTCTGTACAAAAGCATGTATGTGGAGGACCTGTAACATTATCTCTGTCAACTACATCTAAAAACCTCTTTGTAACTGATAGCTTCGAAGTATGCTGAGCTCTGAAAGTTGTGAGTGATGTTTAACAAGTGTGAGAGTCTGCAAAATGGACCATTATAAATGTATAAACATTAGTTCTTTAAAATTTCACCACTTATTACACATAAAAATCGATAATTAACTAAAATTGTGTGTTTTTGCGTATTGAACTAGGTCAACGAAACAAAGCAGAACCCCACACGTCGAAAGCATTACGAAAAAATGGCATAATACGAAGAAATGTACGCTTGAAAATCGGAATAATTTCGCGAAATGCGTTGTGCAAAACATAAATAAAAGAAAATCGTGACTGGTAACAGATATTTATTCATAAATGAACCCATTGCTTTCACAGTCGCAGACTCAAAAATAAAAAACCTCTTAATGGACAAGATTAGATCGGAAGGGCCTCGGACGCGGTGGCGAAAGGCTGGCATGGAATCTCTTGTTCACTACCCAACAGCACGTTCTCCTTAAATCGGGACCTATTGTAATTTAATACCGACTCATAAGAGTTGTGAAGCTCATATCTTTCTGTAGAGAGTGCGGGGATGGAGTTCCTTTTCGGAACTGGTGGCATTAAGACGACAGCCGATGAAGAATGGAGGTGTATACTTTAGTTTTTCTTTTTCACGGACACCGTAATGTTCCGCATTGTCCAGAATGGAGGATGGTAGTTTTCCGGTTCTTCAGGATCATAATGAGGTGGTTAGTCGAATTCTAATTCTTTCAGCTAAGCGCATAATTGTTCTTTCTGTTTTTAATAGTTCTTGCTTATATAAATAATGTTAATAAGGCTTATATGTTCTGCATTCATTCATCGATCTTTCTTTAGAACTTTGCCGCTCACACTGCTTTCTCCTGATCTCTTAAATAACTGGGGCTTCATAGTGTGTGTGCGTGCGTGCCTGTGTGTTTGTATGTGTGTGTGTTGGTGTAAAAGGGAGGGGGGAGGGAGGGATGCAGGTGCGATGACCCAGACTAGAAAAATGGAGACGATGAGGGTCTGACATGCGATGGATGGATGTTTGCTCTTGGCGACGTATACTGCGCCAACACTGAACGCCGTCGGCCGTATGTGTGGACGGGGGCAGTTGTTGACAGAACGTGAGCAGGTGGCCACGTCTCGCCGAAAGCATAACACGTACTAACCTGCATGAAGTAGATGAGAAACTGTAGATTCAGTCCGAAGAACTGCTAGACTTACATTAACATAATGTCTGGCCCAAACAAGTATTACCGAATTATTGGCAGCATATTCGGCAAAACTGCTTGATAGTTTTTTAATATTTAATAGACGCAGCTGTCGGTAGAACGTGACACAGGTGATCATAAGAGTTTCTCCTTTTACTACCTCTCCCCGCAAGCATAAGTCGTACTATCCTGTATGAATAAGTTGAGTAACTGTAGCAATAGAATCGGTATATTTGCATTAATATTATGTTTGATTCGTAGTATTATTATTCTACATTAATTATTAATACTATTTTCAGCACACCTGGTTGTCTTTTATTTCATAACTTATAGTGCGTGGTAATAATTAAGGTCATAGGTCCACAAACTTGCACAAAGCCCAACACAACGGAGTCTTGTGTTACTGTATACTTTATTTAATAATTAATGGAGAAAACTGCGATTAATGAACGTTTACAACAACAGAATCAAATACCTGCTAGTAAACATGAGCGCTCAATTGAACCGTTTGCGAGGTAATTACAAATGTAGACACGTGTTTGAAATGTGAAACCTATCGATTAAGTCACCTCCTACCTGGGTTCAAGTTCCACGAATGGCCTACTGTACTATATCGTTAGGGACTTATCGTGCACACTGTGCGCAGGAAATAACAAGCGTAATGTAGTATTCCGGACAGCAAACTGCGTTCAACGTACCTTGCTCGACATTCCGTTCAAAAATGTTCAAATGTGTGTGAAATCTTATGGGACTTAACTGCTAAGGTCATCAGTCCCTAAGCTTACACGCTACTTAACCTAAGCTATCCTAAGGACCAACACGCACACCCATTCCCGAGGGAGGATTCGAACCTCCGCCGGTACCAGCCGCACGGTTCATGACCGCAGCGCCTAAGACCGCTCGGCTAATCCCGCACGGCTCAACATTCCGTCTTGCGTGACTGTTACGAGAGAGAGGAATTACGAATTATTCTTTATTTTAGTGATTGGAGATAGCAACTGGAGACTGATAACTTGTAATATAAAACGTGTACAGTTTCTCTGTTTGTGGACAACATTTTCTCCTATCAAACGCCAGTACTTGCAAGATAATTAAAGTTTCGAAGGCGAGAGCAAATTGGTGATTTTCTTACATTTCATGGTTTTAAGGAGGTCAGGTAACTCAGCGAAGGGATAAGGGCTCCCACAGACGCGCCAAAGAGGAGGGGTGGAGGCGCTGGCTCCTAGGGAAAAGAAGAATTATAGAGCAGTCCGGTAGTTTTCTTTCAAGAAAATGATTTTAGTGTCTGTATTACTCTAGTTTTAACATTGTCGGAAATGGAACTTCATATGGCTACACAGAAGTTGCCATCCGTCTTCCAAAATACTGACCCCCCTTCCCAAGAAACTATCGCAAGGGTGCTCTTGACTGGGAGGACATGTTGCTGGAAAGTAGTCGAGCGACCATGAACCAACTCCGAAGTCCGATTTTACTTACAATACGCACACCAGTTGCCAGCCATTAACTAGCAAAAACGTACATTGCACTCATTTGACAGTTTGAATGCTCCGATCCGTGATAATCGAGTCCGTCCATTTCATTATCATAAAAAGGGCCTGTGGACTAATGGAGTTCATTTCGGGTGCGGAAAACCACCAGATGTCCACTGCAGAAGAGGTTTCGCAAAAGCACAAAGATTCTTATCAACTGAACTTTCATAGAGCTAATCATATTTCATACGTTATGAAGGGAAGTATGATTAGTCTTTCCATGGCACGACAGACCATTACATTGTAAGAATGTTCTTGTATTTTAATACTTATAATGTTTTAGTTTCATATGAGTATCGTTGGCTAATGGATACAACTGTCCCTAGGAGCGCAGCTCCTTCACATAAGATCATCACTAGCAAGTCACAACAGATTATCCTACCTCACGGAAGTAGATTCACTTGTGCCAATAGTGTACTTGATCACTAATTCTGAGTAGAATTACTTTACAGCACATTTCTAATAATTTACTGAATATGTAGAAGAGCGTTTGGTCTAGGATCATAGTAGGTTGTTGCGTAGCTGTAACACTAGAGGAATTTAGTTGTTTGTTCTTGACGAGCTGAAGCATATATTTTTGGTGACTGTGTATGTGCGTCAGAATTTGAAGGATTTTGTGCTGTTGATAGAAGGTAATGGTTTTTATCCAATTATAATAAAGTCTTACGGTAAAAACGTGATGATAGCATATAATGGAATAGGAGAACCTACAGAATGTTACGCCAATTGAGGAGACAATGGTACCAATTATGTCAAATTTACTAGGCCCGAATCTGTTTGCGGAAATCCCAAGGCGAAAAGTCACTATAGGTAAGGAATCAGGTGAAGAAAGAGTAATCTAGCTAAGGAATTAGTAGACCAACATAGGAATGAAGCTAAAGAATTAACGAAGGCGATATTTGATTTGAGGAAGCCTCATGAGATGATTCCGGAAGCTATTAAAACACTTTGAAGCGAATACGGTTAAAGAGTTGCTCTCAAGTCTTCGAATGAAGCACTTGTGAAACGCTTTGAATTCACCACATATTGGAATATATGGCATTGCATGACAATATCGTTTATTTTGGGAGGTGCATTTGGGCCTGAAGATAGCATAGTCTGAAGCCGAAAGCGTTAGTCAAAATAAAATGTAATAACATCCTCGTTACACGGCTGTTGGCGAATTTCATTGATATTGGGAATAGTTGAAGAGACTCAGGAAGCATTAACAGCTACTGCATCAAAACTGTCGGAACCGTGACAAATTTGCCCCTAGAACAGGGCCAAAAGATACACGAGCAGTTTTCCGCCTAGGGAGCGAAGTTCTCCGCTGAGTTAGACGCTTGGACAAAGGCAAAAGGTGAAGATACAACAGTGCATCACTGAACGATCGCAAACTGTGGTTGGTAGCCAGCTGCATGGATTTCGCCCTCCCGTGAAAAATTTTTCAAGCACCGACCAATCCCTCTTTGCCGTTTCAGACACCTTTTACACAATGTCCTTCATAGACAACGTCTAAGTTTCAGGCATCAAACTTACTCGACCTACCTGTTGGACGTCTTTAAGACCATAACCAGTCGCAGTGCACCAGTTAGTGACACTGAAGTGAAACGTTCAAAGTGTAATACATTTTGAAATATCGCTCTAAAATTATGTCTATCAAAAATAAGTCACATCGTTCGCAGATTATATAAGTAAAATCTATTTACTTTTGGTTATTCTCTCTACAAGTACGGTGCGAGACCTGTAGGAACCAACAGAGGTGAATACTGCACTGTCCACGGCATCGAGGGCGATACCGTTGTACAAAGTAGATGGCGATACGGCAGCGAATGACTGATATATAAATGCCTTATCTGTTGAAAAAAGGGTATAAATCGCCAGTTCGTAATTCGTGTGTCGGTACTACATTAAGGGAAAACGGCTATAGTCGAATATCGGAAGGTGTACTTTCTGACACGCCACCAAAATTATTTATGGCTCAAAGCAAATTGCTTTTAAACCACATGTGTAGTGAAAAGAAACAATTAAATCCTAAATACAGTGGGAACGCAAACATTTTGAAATACACCAAAATCGATGAACAGTTCATGCGGTGCAGTTTAGTTGCTTCAGTTCCAAAGTACGCTATGATAAGTTTTTCCTGTACCATCTTAATATTAATATCAGGTGATTACGGTTACAACACCGTGAAATAAAAGGAAATGGGGGAAAAACTAAAACAAATTGCTGACAAAACTGAAAAAAATTATTTACAGTAGCGTGGCAAGAAGAATTGTAATGTATACACATCAAAAACGTTTAGCATCACCACCACAAATCCTGAAGATAGACGTTGACTGTAGATGTTGTATCACAGACACAGTCTCTTTGACTGTTCATAGATGTCACTAAACCCGTCCAAAGATGTAAACAACTATGCATGAGCAGCGCCTATTAGATCAAGTGGGTCTGACAGCCTATCAGTTCCAGTCATTACACCAGGAATGAGGTACACGGCTCATCTCTGTAGTTCAACCATACTAAGACAGTCAATACCGCAATTCGGTTGCGTCTGCATTGTTACTTTGTGGCAGACAGGGCTCTCAACAAGCGAAGTGTCCGGGCATCTTGGAGTGAACCATAGCGTTGCTGTTCAGACATGCAGGAGATAGAGAGAGACAGGAACTGTAAATGATATGCTGCCTTGCTCAGGCCACCCAAGGGCTATTACTGCAGTGGATGACCACTACCTACAGATTATGGCTCGGAGGAACCCTGACAGCAAAGCCACCACGTTAAATAACGCTTTTCGTCTGGTGACAGGACATTGTGCTATGTCTCAAACTGCGCTCTATAAACTGCATGATGCGCAACTTCACTCCTGTTGTCTATGGAAAGCTCCATCTTTGCAACCATGACACTGTGCAGTGCGGTACAGATAGGCCCAATGACATGCCGAATGTTCTCTTCAGCAATGTGTAGAGGAATGTTGAAAGAGGATGGAATCTGTGAGGATGCGCCATATTAAAACTGCTGAGTTTTCCAAGTGATTTATTATTTCCAGCTACAGTGCCCCCGTTCCTCTTGGTCTGCATCACCAGGTCCCGTAATGCTGAGGACACCACTCCACTGTCTGCGAAATGGCTTGATGTGGAATGGCTGCCTCAGCAAACCATGCAACACCCTGCAGAGTTGAGTTGCGATGACATCAGGATGTACCAGCAGTCAACTCAGCAGTCTCCATCCCTGCTGCCTCAGCGCCACATACTGGGAGCTGCAAAGTGGCCCATGGCATGCTTCCTAGCTGACATGGCTAAGATTGTGGCGACAACAAGCACCCACAATCTGGCATCCGAATCTGTGGCCCTTGCCTCAGGATGCCTCTGGCATGTGTTGGGAGCCAACAAGACTGCCTGCAGTAGCAAGCCGTGGCATGGCCCGCTGCTGGCTGGCTGTGGACCTGGCATTGGCCTCAGAGGGTTGAACCAGCGACCTGCCATGGACTGGAACACGGGCGCCCCATCTGCTGCTGCACGTAGCTGGTGGTGTGACATGCCCTGCCATCCAGGAGATCTGTCACACTTGAATGCCTTGTTATTGAACCGGCGCCTATTTATACACAGCTGTGCGCCTCTGTTTCACTAACGTGACACTCTGAGTCATGCACTCATAACATCTTGGTTGGGCCAGTGGACCCTTCTGCATGTAACTTGCACCATGCAAACCGCTGCTTTTACTCTTTTCACTGGGTCTACAGCCCCGTGGCCTCCATTCTACTTCGAAACCGCTGGTAGCATAACTTACCGTCAACAGGACCGTGCCTTATTGTAACTTGTGTGCTCCAAAATATTTCACTAAATCCAACTTATTCCCCTCTTAACTGGTGGTGCCGCTATGTTATCCCCCCCTTCAGAACGACCTGGTCCCGGGGTTGACCTCTAACTACTCTTAAACTCGTTTGGGTTGGCACATATGTATTTACTACTACTCTTGGAAGAATTAGATGTGGTCTAGTCCTCTTAAAAAACATGACATGAGACAAAGTGTAAAAATTCTTTACTGGATTATCCCTCCACTTAATGCTCGATTAACCCCTTACCAACCCATCTTACACCCTCGGTATCCAATCCACTGGGATTTGGACTACCATCAGTTCCATCTTGGAATTGGCTCTCCGCCTGATCAGAATGAAAACAACACACAACAAAGTTAAGGCTGCGAGGAAACTTGGCACAGAAGTGCTCAAAATGATCGTTACATGTCGTTGCCTTTCCCTATATTGAAAGACGTGCTGCACAAGATGTTCGGCTGATATGCGCCCCTATTGATTTGAAATAAACTGGTTTACAAATGTCAACAGATCTGACTCCACAGTTTGATTTAACAAGGTCAGATTCTGCCATCGCAAAACTCTT
The DNA here is from genome assembly GCF_023864345.2 of Schistocerca serialis cubense. Classification (NCBI taxonomy): domain Eukaryota; kingdom Metazoa; phylum Arthropoda; class Insecta; order Orthoptera; family Acrididae; genus Schistocerca; species Schistocerca serialis. Next base: position 425,605,875 of record NC_064641.1, read on the forward strand.
AAGTTGCTTCTGGCCAGTACAATTTTGGCTATGTAACATTCAACTGTGTGACTCATAAAATTGATGCTGGCAGATGGAAGGTTGGTCCTATTATGTTACACGCAGTTCCATTGTTTAAAATTCAGTTGTCCTCGAGCTGTATCCTTCTGGATTCAGCAAATACTCCATGCTGAAAACAACTTGCCACTACTATTAATTTTTCGTAGGTGAAGAAGGTCCAAAGCATACAGGCCCATTGCAAGCTCAATTTTGGCTCCATGATGTCCGTTGGACAATCTCTTTCTTTCCTCCTGGCTAAAAATAACTGCACTGTGCATGTGTCTGGTTTGCTGCTTATCACCCTGGCTGGACATACCGTTACCTTCCCTCTATGGCAGTCTTGTAATCCTTCCCTTGTCATCACGGCGTACTGGCTGTTAAATGACATAATCAGCAATACCTCCTCAGTTTTTTTTGCTTCTACCTACTTGCTCAATGCTCCCCTTTTCAGTGACTCGACGACAGGGATCACCATCATCCTCCCTCCCTCTCCAAAAGGACTGCTGTTCCTAGCAGGCTCACAATGCTCGAAAACACATACAACATTCGAAAATACAATTCCTAATTAATCTACGCAAACTCAATGATACATAACAAAAAAAAGCTACAAATACTCCACTACTTTCTAGACTGCAGAGCATAAGGTACATCTCGCTGTACTCTTCCTGGTTTTCTCTGTGCTGAACACCCCTCTTCACTCTCTCCTTCTTGCTCTTCCCTTCTTCTGACATGCCTGGAAACACATCTGGAAAACGCTTAATGGTCGCAACCGCCCATTGTGTACTATCGTTGTTCTAGCTGGCAGCTGAAGCTTAACATTGACGGAGGATGTGGTTTCAACTACTTGGTATGGTCCTTGGTACCTCATGACGAACATCTTTGTTTTCCCCTTTGGTGTATAGGGGCTGGATTGCATTGCCCTACTCTATACTGTGGTAAACTTCCTTTCCGTTTCACTGTGTCTTCCTGCCTTTCCAAAGTCTTTGTGTTAGCCTTTGTACCGGTTTCCAAACATCCGAAATTGTTCTCGTGAATTGACGTACAGATTACCTGGTCCTTCCTTTCTGTAACTTCATTAATCAAACGGTGGTTTTTCGGCTGTACACAACCTCATACAGTGACAAACCAGTATTGGTATGTACTTTAGCATTGTATGTGCATACAGTATGCTTCAAATATTCGTCCCACAGTCTACTCAGCATCTTCCCGATTGCTCTGTGTGCCCGTTCTGTCGTTCCGTTCGCCTGTGAATGCAATGTATTTGTCCTCAACTTCTTTACGTTCAACAATTTTCACAATTCCTTCATTAAATCTGTCATGAAGTTGGTCCTTTGGTCAGTAATTATTGTCCTCAGTACACCAAACTTCAAAGTCCTGTTGTTTATTAATGCTTTTACGACCATTGCTGCCTGTTGATTTGGCATAGCAACCATCTCCACATACCTTGAAAAATGGTCAGTTATTGTCAGAACGAATCTGTGCTCCGATGGCGTTTGACTGAAAGGTCCTAAGACATCAATTCCCAATATAGAAAATGGACATGATGCTTCTGGCAATCGTTGTAGCTATATCTGTTTCCGACTCAAATCTGCTCTCTGCACGCATGGTATACAACTCTTGACATACTGATCCACATCCACTTTCCTACGTCTCCACCAATACCTCTCCGCCACTCTCCTATTCGTTGTTCTATGCAGCCATGAGCAGATAACATGTGATCATATGCTTCCTTTAAAAACTCATCTCTCAGTTTCGCTGCCACTACTACCCTTGGCCCTAACTTCAATTCCCTGCACAGAAGACCATCATTCATATTAAACTGTGGCAGTGTCCGATACAATTTACAATCCTTGTCAGCGTCCTGTAATTCTTGCCATACTGCTAGGTCACAACCTATGACATCTACTTTTGTCACCTTTCTACTCAGTGCCTCCACATTACCATGCCTCTTCCCAGGCTTGTGCACCACATCATAGTCGAATTCACTGTGCCTCGCAGCCCATGTAGTGAGTCTAGTAGACAGATCCTTCAATCCCAATAATCACTACAATGCAGCATGATACGTCACTACCCGAAATTTTCTCCTATATAAATCACATTTAAAATACGTGATTCCATAGATTATGCTAAGCATCTCCCTCTCTGTTGTTGAGTAATTCCTCTCTGCTGCATTCAACTGCCTAGTCTGATAGGCTACAGGATGTTCTTTCCCATCAATTTCCTGACTAAGAACACACCCTAATGCTTGATTCGCTGCATCGCATGCTAGAATAAACTCCTTATCAAAATCTGGAAACACAAGAACCGGACTTGACGTTAACACATCTTTCAATTTGTCAAACGCTTCCTGACACTAACACCTAAATATTTTACTTCTTCCAGTGCAAAATGACACTTATCGAGGCTCAACGTTAAACGAGCTTCTCTTAACCTCGTAAAGACTTCCCTCAACCACTGTCTATGCTGCTCCACACAACCAGAAAACACTATGTCATCAAAATATACAAGACACGGCCGTGTTTTCAAATCCCTCAGCACACTGTCTAGCAACATCTGGAACGTTGCTGTATCGTTTTTCACACCGAATAGCATTCTGATGCACTGGTAATGACCTCCTAAAGTAGGTAAAGCAGTTTTTGGACGATCCTCTGGCGCCATCTCTAACTGATGATAACCATTTGTCAAATCCATCGCAGAAAACTACTGGCACTGTCCTAAGAGATCCAAAGTCTTCGATATGTTAGGAATGGGGTATGCGTCTGTTAATGTCTGATTATTGAGGTATCAGTCGTCACATCAGAACCTGTATTTCTTAGATCCATCCATAGATTTTTTGAGCACAACAACAATGCCAAGTCCCCAGCAACTATTACTGTGCTCTATAATACCGTCTGCAAGCTCCTGATCAATGCAATCCTCCGCAATCAGCTGCAAATCTCTCAGTATTCTGTATGGTTTACGGTAAACAGGTGCTCCATTCCCTGTTGGTACGCAATGGTGAACTAATGGAGTTGCTGGTAACGGCCCTCGCGGAAAAAAACAAATCCTTAAATTCCCACAACGATTCTTCCATGTGCTCTTTTTCTTCTCCTTTCAAATGCTTAACTTTGTTACACAATGCAGTTGTATTGGCAGTTAGTGCTTAATTGCTACGCCTACCTCTCAAACACGAGTCTTCGTCATCTGGTACATCCAAATTCGCTACTAAAACTCCATTTCCCAAATTCACGTCTACAGCATTAAAATTATCCATGTTCATGGGGACTACTAGCCCATCGTTTCCCTCTTGTACGCATACAGTACTACGTTTCACAAAACAACCTAATGGATCCAAAAATTCATTATCCTCCAATAGTTCAATAACACATACCGTACCCACATGTGGATTTGACTCTACACTTGTGCAAAGAGACTTTCCGGTGCCACTAGACACACACAATCATGTGAATTAAGCCTTAATAGTAATGTACGCCGTTCAGTTGGTTTGTTCATTAGATTGAACGCCCCTTGCGACAGCTCTGCATCCACAAGAGCTTCCCCCATCTGAAATAACATTCCACCAAGTTCCATAGTTCGTTGTCCAAGGTCAATTTTGGCATGATGTTGCTGCAAAAAATCTACTCCTAGGATCATGTCGTAGCCCTCGCTTACCCATCGTACTACCCCCATGCATGCATGAAATCGGACTTTCCCTATGCGAAGGTCAACTGTCATTGACCCCAAAGGTGTGAGCTCCTTATCCCCCACTCAACACAATCTATAACGTGGTGGGTCTAACTTCCTTCATCCCACTAAACTCTTGGTGGCCACTGACACTTGCGCCCCTGTGTCATACAAAATCTAAAACTTTTTAGTTCCTATGGATCCTACCACTGAATATTCCGCCTCTGCATACGTATTTGTAGCATTGAAATTAAACAGGAGCTCCCTTAGGTGGGTACTGGGCCCCCTCTGCCGTTTAACGATTGTCCACCTCTCCTAACCCCACTTCTCCATCCTCCACGTCGCTGATTTCCATCCCTTCCTCTATTCCTCGCTGACTGGGTACATTGCCTCTGCACGTGTCCCTTATTACCACACTTATAACATTTTATACCCTCTGCAAACACGGCTTGTCTATCAAATACCACCGTTGCCAAGTCAGTTTCTTGATGTTGAATTGCCAGCTTAATGGCAGAATACAAATCTTTCGGAGTGCCTTCAAGCACCTTCTGCGACATATACGCCGGTAACCCTCTCAAAAATACATCAAGTGCCCTTTGCTCGGCCTCCTACAAGTGAATACCATTTGCTTCATCGCTATGACCCTACTCGTAGGTATACTCGTTAATTTCTCTTATCCTATCCGCAAATTTCTCTACTGTCTCCCCCTGCCTCTTCGTCATTCTTCTCAACCTCTCCCTGAAGTACTGAACGCTATTATGTTTTTTGTACCTCTGTAAAAGCCCCTCCTTCAACTGCTTAAACTGTCCTGCCTTCCTTAAGGCCTCAGAATACCTTACATGTGTCTTCACTTCACCCATTAATCTAATCATTTCTACATGTAAGAACTGTTCATCAAACCAACCATACATCACAGCTGAAGATTCCAAGTCCTTCACAAATGAACGTACATCCTCAGATGCCTTGCCAGGAAACAGAATAATGAACCACATGGTGGCTGGATCACTCTCTTGCTGTATCACCCTAGGCAAAAACGACTGATGCAGTTTCCTGCTCACACCTAGATCCTAATTCACTTGTCAACTGCACATTTTGCTTTCGTTCCTAGTTAGTCCGGAAACAATATTTAAGTACAAGAATATCCTGACTTCCTCCAGCTCTGTATCATCTTACTCATTATCATCATACACCAATAAAAAGGCAATCAAATGCCACGAAAAACAACATCTTACTGCCCCAAACACACTAACACTTTTTCTGACAAAAAAGTATGGCTACTCAAAACATCTAAAATGGCCTGCCAGGAGCCATACTCAAAACACAAACAAAAACGAAAAGAAAACGTACAACACTAAAAATGAAACATTGGTCAGCACTCACAACATTTTGTGACTGTAATAAAGGCCGTGGGCTCGAGCGTCATAAGTGATTTATTATTTGCAGCTACAGTGCCCCCGTACCTCTCGGTCTGTGTCAATGGGTCCTGCAATGCTGAGGACACCACCCTGCTGTCTGCGAAATGGCTTGGTGTGGAATGGCTGCCTCAGCAATCCGTGGAATGCCCTGCCATGTGCCGAGTAGACCTTGTACAGCTGTGGAGTTGTGACGATGTCCGGATCCGCCAACAGTTGAGTCAGTGGTCTCCATCCCTGCCACCTCAGCGTGACTCAATGGGAGCTGCAAGGTGGGCCACTGTGTGATTCCTCGCTGGCGTGGCTAAGATCGTGGTGAGTTGGGCCAATGGGCCCTTCTGCCTTTAACTTGTGCCATGCAAACTGCTGTGTTTACTTTCTTCAGCTGGTCTACTGCCCTGTGGCATCCATTCTACTTTGCAACCACTCATAGCATAACTTACTGCCAACAGGCCTGCATCTGGCTGCAACTTGTGTGCTCCAAAATATTGCACCAAAACTAATGTTTTCCCTTGTTAACCGGTGCTGCTGCTACAGATGAGTGTAGCACATGCCTTCAACCATACAATCGTCAGAGACGTTTTTGGAGGCAACATGGTCAGGCCGAACATCTTAGGCGCACTGTCCAGCAAGTGCAGCATGGTAGAGGTTCTCTGCTGTTTTGGGGTGGCATTATATGTGGCCGATGTGCGCCATTTGTGGTCATGGAAGGTGTCGCAATGGCTGTATGAAATGTTAATGCCATCCTCTGACCGATAGTGCAACAATATCAGCAGCATATTGGCGAGGCATTCATCTCCATGGACGACAATTGGCCCCCTCCCCCCTCCATCATTCACATCTTGTGAATGACTTCCTTCAGTATAACGACATCTCTCAACTGGAGTGGCCAGCACGTTCTCCAGACATAAACCCTTTTCAACATACCTGGGATCGATTGGAAAGGGATGGACAACGTGACCCACCTACCAGTCTGTGGGATCCACGCCAAATCGCTGTAGAGAACTGGGACAATCTGGGGCAACAGTGCCTTGATGAACTTGTGGATAGTATGCCATGATGAATATGTTCATACCACAATACAAGAGGATGTGCTACTGGGTATTAGAGGTACTGGTGTGTGCACCAATCTGTGTTACAACATGCAATGTGTGGTTTTCTTGAGCAATATAAAGTGCGGAAATGAGGTTTATGTTGATCTCTGTTCCAATTTTCTGTGCAGGTTCTGGAACTCTCGGAACTGAGGTGATGCAAACCTTTTTTGATGTGTGCATATGGTATTAATATCAGAAGCAAAGCTGAGAGAATGGTCGAAGAAGGGTCCCAATCATTCACATCTGACCACCACTTAATCAGAATGTTTAAACTAAAATTACTGTGGTGAATGATGGGCAGTGCTTCTTTTACTTAGGCTTGAATTATTTTTTGCCGACTGTTATTCTCAGCGATATGGCTATAGGTAACTTTTTTTAATTTAATTTACAAGCACTACCGGTTTTGCAACATTATATATGCATCATCAGATGCAGTAAAATCAAGTCATCCCGTTCTCTTTATTGAGCTGGATATGACTTGTAAATAAAGTACTTACAGCTAGAGCGGTTTTTTTCTTCAAAATGATTTATACAGGCTATAGCTGCTCTGAATGCAAGTCTTCTGCATGGGTGTCTAAGGTTGATAAATAGGAAATAGGAATTGTTACGCCATTATATGCTGAAGTTTGCATTTAGTTCATTATTATGATGTTATTCGCTGTTGGAAAGCCTTTCGAGCTGACGTAGATACATGTTAATGTTGTGTAGGCGCATGGTTGAAATTGAGTTGGCGAAGCAGCCACTAGTAGGCTCTGCTATTTTGAAAGACATACGCCGGATGACTAGCTCAGGCGCTTCATTTGTCATCGGTTTCACAAAGCCACAGATAATTCTCAGTAAGATGTTATACATTATGAATGATTGTGCTTCTAACATATTCTCACACTTCTTCATTTATGTGAAACTTCCGTTTTCTTGTTTCATTCATCCTTCTTGGCCAATTAAAGTTTTAGTTTCGCTACCTCCAGGAAGCTGATGCCCTACGCTGTGGCACAGCACCCCACCCGCCACATCCCCCTTGCTAGTAGCTTGAATATTGAACCAGATCTGAACGCGAATATCCTTAAACAGGAACGATTCCAACTGAAGGGGAGTTTCGGATTGGTTAACTAAGAACTGACTGACGTCCACAAATGTATAAAGAACTCTCTAAGTTAATTTAGTTTTTCTATGAGAACAGCTACATGTAATCGCGTCTCAGATTTGCAACAGCAAAATGCATCAAAGCCGTACAGGAATTTGTCGCAGTTTATTTATTGTACGCCATCAGAAACAACTGCCTGTGGAACAATGCTTCTGAAGGAGAAACTTCTATTGCATCGGCAGATTCAACTGCCTTTTTCCACATAAGAAAAGATTCATCCAGTACTGTCAATAAGAGGCTTTACGGGAGTACTATCACAGTCACGAACTGCGCTAAAAAAATAAGTTACATCACAGGATGCATACGTGGAGATAGAGCCCTATGAGCTGCAGAGGTTAGTGGAGTATGGTCAATTCTGAAATCCTTTGACCTCGAAATATTATTGGTCTCAGACAGCGAAGGGCAGCCTCTAGAAGGAGGTGTTTGATCCCTTCTACATCTGGAAAGCTTGTTTAAGTAAGAATTTTGAAAAATATATGTGTAAAACCAGGTATAGGGATGACCCTATAGCCCATAAAGATGTACGCAGAACTCGGAAGGCAAACTTTCCAACCCACATCAAGGGAAGCTAACCCATGTGTCTGAGTCGAATTTGGAAAGATTTGTTGAGCGGACGATTTGGATGGGATTCGGTTAATGAACAGGGGACATACAATTCAAGGTTCATTTCCCCAAAACAAGTAATTAATTTTAATAAATTACACTGTGGCTTACAAATTACAGTGACACAAACAAATGAAGCTGCTTACAATAAGAGGTAATAAAAATGTTATATGCCATAGGTGATCAGAGAAACTTATTTGTGTCGTTTGAATCACTGCCAAACAACACTGTTTACAGTTTGTTACATTAACAAATAATCATTGTGCATTAAAGTACATACTTTCAGCTAATACAGTTAAATTTTATAATGTGAAGCATAAATGTATAATTTACAATTAAATTTTCAGTCGAAGTTACTCCTTCCTATAACTTCTTTAAAAGAGTGATAAAATTTCCAAAAGGTATCTCAATTAAAAATGCCCTAAAACCCTTAACACAACAACACGTACATGACTAGCTCAAATAATAAATATATGTACGGCAAAGCCCAACATATGCTTCCTTACAGAAAGTTTGCTGTTTTCTACAGCGCCGACCACATTCAAACTCCAGCCAACATAGGCCGCTTGCCGGGCAAAACATTTTACGACTGCGGCAGCGAGCAAACTTACATAGGTAATAAAAGAACACAGGCAACCTAGCTATCTTACCAAAATCAGTTTACACGAAGGAGGAAGAGGAGGGGGGGGGGACATAATAAACACCATATGCAAGTGCACTTGCCAAACCGACTACTAAAAGTACAGTATAAAAGGATCTCAATTAATGACAAAATCCAGGATAGGCCAGAAAATATAGCACCTGAGCGCTAGTAGCCAAAATAAGGTTGACAGATACCAAGGTCTGACATCATCTTAGGGCTAAGTGGCACAACAAATAAATAATAATAAAAGAACAAGCAAATGGCAATGACCAAGAATTTAAATAGGATTAAGTACACACAAGGCTCAAATCAATTGCTAGCACCTTGGACATCGTCTTAGGCTTAATTGACACCACAAATAAATAAAAGTAAAAGAACAGGCAAATGTCAATGCCCAGTAATTTAAATAAAAATAAGTAAGCACAAGGCTAAAAGCAATTGCTAGCAACTTAACAAGCACACATAAAAATATCAGACTGCTGCCACATCACAAAATGGAACAGGTGCGCACGCAGTCCCCAGCAAGCCAGAAAACCAATATCACACACTCCAGCAACCGAGCCAGCCTGACCACAGTAATTTCAACTCAGAATCAGGGCGCGTGAGCACACCGGGTCCACGCAAAACACACACTGCCAAATAAATCCCACCAACACATACGGCTGCCCCCCAGGCGAGGAAACGGTGGCGACGACCGGGTACACACCAGTAGAAAACTCGACACCTAGACTCCGGCCAAAACGAAATCACGCAGAAAATATAAACAACATCTGAAGTAAGGTGAAACGAACCCCGCAACGCAGACCAAACTGAGCAAATACACAGAAAGCCTGCCCTGCAGTCCTTACTACTCCTCGGTGTGGAAACCCAAGCGACATCGTGGCACCCTTTCCAGAGGCGGAGAACCTCGCCCGATCGCGTGCGGGGATCCATCAGTTGTCCACTGCACCACATCACCAACACGCCACACCGCTCAAGGGACAAATCAATGAGGCCCGCGAACAACGAGACCACACCTCCGTGCCGGGGCGGAAGGCAAAATACCACCAGCTCGGTGCGAATCCAACTCCCGAGCCGAGCGTGCCGGCCCCCCGCCAAAAACGCTCCAGAGGACAGCAGCCGCCTCAGCGCCTGCGCAGGCCGAACCAGACGGAAACAGAAATACAAGTCGGTATCTACAGCGCCGGATACGCAACGCGCCAGAGAAATGGCACATTTGTAGCCGTACAAGACTCTACTGATCTGATCCAAAAAAACCTTACACCAGTACGGGGACATTGATCTCATAAAGAAGGAAGACCTGGTTCAAAGATGGATGGGGTTTTGGAATCACGTGACTCGAATGCCACGCATTTTAATCAGTATAGCAATCACCAAGATGGTTATCCAAAACAGAGCCAAGAGAATGGGAACAATAATAATAACAGAGTAGACAAAACAGACATGAACGAAGACTGAATCACCGTTTTACTTCAGACTGGAGTAACAGTAGGAACAATGACCCACGGCTGTAACCTCCTCCTCTTTCTCTCCTCCCACCCCCTTTTGGCAATACCAATGACTGGAGCTCCCAGCTATCAATAGAGGTCATTGACAATACGGATTATCTGAATGCCCCATGACTGACAAACTAAACTCGAGCCGGCCAGTGCTGCCGAGTGGTTCTAGGCGCCACAGTCTGGAACCACGTAGCCGCTACAGTCGCGGATTCGAATCCTGCCTCGGGAATGGATGTGTGTGATGTCCTTAGGTAAGTTAGGCTGACGTAGTTCCAAGTTCTAGGGGACTGATGACAACAGCAGTTAAGTCCCATAGTGCTCAGAGCCATTTGAACCATTTGAACTAAACCCGATTACACTCAACCTCAGAATTTTGGTTGCGGGTTGTGATAGGTGCTATGACAAGAGCGTACAAATGTTGTGATATGTTAACAGTAAAGATATGAGAGAAGAACTGTGCTCTGATATTACGATCTGTGGTAAGGAGTACCCTTTGGTGTCGCAGTAAGTCATAAGAGCGATTATAGAAGATGTGCCTTTTACGACTGTACTGGACTAAGGCACCTCTGTTAATGGAATTTCGAATAGTGTTTTAAGAGTGTTTCCAAAGGAACCATGGTACTTATCTTTCTGGTGCATGATTTTCAAGATAATTGAAGGCATTGGAACAGGGTCAAATAATGTGAGAATAAAATACAATTGGAAATAAAACTACACAACTTAGCGACAATATGCATGTTTCTTTTAGCAGAAGGTTTCATCGTCAGACGTATCTCGGGCATTTATCTAATCCCAGAAAGGGACAAAAATACTGACTTTCCTATGGCAAGATATCATTAGTGATGGAAGTTGCGGATATTCAAGTCAGTCTAGTACAGATGGAAAATAATCGTAGTAAATATTGTCAAGCCTTTCGGATTAATTGGGTGGTTTGAGACACGAAGAGTAACGCAGCACAGCTGGCAAAATCTACAGGAGTCCTTGAAGTGAAGACCCAAGTTTAACTGAAGATAGAAGAACCGGAAAATTTATCAGGACATCAGAGCAAACAATGTTCAATCACTTGTGTGACGATATAGATGTGTTTGATGGGAAGCCAAGAATAACTGTCAACTTGCTGCACCCCATTGTAGGAATTTTGGCGTAGTTCTTATCTGATCTCACGATCACAGAGGGGAATTCAATGGATAAATCGGAAATAATTATGATTAGTATGCTTACACAATAAGATTACTTTTCTGTGATTAGCATAAGCTTTTGCACTGAGATGCTAAAAGATCTATGATTAAGTGTTAGTGTATTTTATTTCTCACTGTGCTCCACTAATTATTTCGAGGGTAAGATTTTATCCTGAAAAGTGTACAGGAAATGATCATAAAGTTTTTATTTCTAAACTAAATAATTGTAGAATTTCATATAAATACGTTGAGGTGTTTATTTCTATATGTTATTGATAACGTTTGCTCAAAGTTGGAGCTCATTTGTTGAATGTCAGTTAAAGAGAAGATTCTATGTCCTAATGATAAAACGATTTTCAACATCTGTTGGAAGCAAAAATTTGATTCCTTTGAGTATGATATTATGAATGGTATGAGGATAGTACACTTGTTTCGTTAATCAAGGTCGATGTATTAATGGTCTAGTTCAGTTAGTTATCTAAAATATATCAACCGCTATCAGTGACATTGGTTTTGGTAGTGGGTGTAAGACGTTCTGCACTATTTTAAGCTGTGCGCTCCTGAATCAATAACACTAAGCTGAAATCATAGGTGATTCGGGGGCAGTAGAGTTCAATTTGTGTATTAGTTAAATCTTATGAACATGCTTCAAACGTGAAACAGAATAGCGTACGTCTTCTGATATACACTGTGGTTTACCAACATGTGTGCTTCTGTTTAATTCAACCATCCGCTGGACATACAGGAAAAGTTACAGGATTCGTCACTTGGGTTCTTTCAAACCCGCGCCGGCCGCGGTGGTCTAGCGGTTCAGGCGCTCGGTCCGGAACCGCGAGACTGCTACGGTCGCAGCTTCGAATCCTGCCTCGGGCATGGATGTGTGTGATGTCCTTAGGTTAGTTAGGTTTAAGTAGTTCTAAGTTCTAGGGGACTGATGACCGGAGATGTTAAGCCCCATAGTGCTCAGAGCCTTTCAAACCCGAGTTTATTTTACTGTTGCAGTTTACTTATTGTTGGGTATTCTCACAATTTATTTGTTATAATATTACATTGCTATATTCCATATTGTATTTATTGTTGGTAGTTCATATATACCAACAAAAGTTAGTGATTATTGTTGTATGTAAGGAAATTCCACATTACATATTTTGCTACTTTTTTGCTGTTGATTTCGTTGCGATAACATTCTTTGTATTGTCACAATTTACCTGATGTTGTTATTCTTACGTATTTAATATTTTCAGGATAATTCGTATTATTTCATGTTTTTGAAGATAACAAAAATTCTTTTTTTCTTATTTCACTGTTTTTCTTTTTGTATCAGCCTATTCTAGTTTTGCTGTGTTTGGAAATGACACGTCAACAAAATACACTTAATCATTTTAATCACAGTCGAAGCACGTCACAGTCTGACTGGAATGGGAACTGTAAACTAAATTTCCACGGTAGCTGCCACCTGTATTTATTTTTTTCTATATATTTCTTGAACTCAAGGAGCACCTTTGTCTTTTTTGATGGGTTGGTGAATCATAGGTGCGTGGGCTCTTTAGTCCTGTAGGTGTACCCAATGGCAAGAAGAGGTCTCATCGTTACCTTTTGAATGTACGCCCTATCGACTAAGCTCCTGTCGATGTGAGGGTGCACAAACAGCCGTCCCAACTGCAATAGAAACTGATGCCTCTTATGATTTGAGGACAAGTTTTATGGGTGATGATACAAACATAAATTCATTGCAGTGTTATCAGCAATGTCAGTCACACTGTAGAATAATACAAGAGGTCAGCACTTTGTATTGTATTTCACGCTATAGGTGCCCACAAATTGATCCATAGTGACAGTAACCGGCTTGTGATTATTGCAATGCTCTATTACTTGTGGCCTCTTTGTGTCACCAACCAAAGTTATTGACGAGTAAAGGGAGGAGATAAGCATAACTGCTTATGATTTCTTCGGTAAATGCAGATATGTGCCAAGGAATCAGATAACCCAAAAGTGGACTGAATTACATCTCTGAATGAGGTGGCTGCTTCTCCTTAGGAACTCTAATTTCTCCTTAATTATAGTTCCAATATAATTGATTTTCACTGTCAGAAATTGTCACTAACCGCATGCTACCGAAGTAATTGTTAATTAGAATATTGCGGTCGAACCATTCTGTAGATAAACCTTTTATGACTCTGGAGCTCTGACGCATTTCTCTCTGTCGGCCGGCTTGTTTCCCAAGTAAATCTGTCCATTCCATGGAAATGCTTTTCTGCAACCACAAGCCCACCACATTTTATATCATATTTTAAAGTCTTTCTTTTCTTTTTGTCGAAATAGTCATATCACTCTAGACGCAAGAAACTGTTCATCAACAGTCACGTCGAAGCGTGGACTGTATGTGGAAGAAAGTCGTGAAACGAACGTATCCCAAATGCCTGCAAATGCCGCTAATTTATCATGAACCGTATTATCTGCCCTTCTTTCCTTATTTTAGAAACTGAGGAAATGTGTGGTAGCTTGAAACCATTTTAGGCGTATTGTTGCCCTGTTTCTTGTTCCACTGTTCACTCAAGTACCCCGCTCTGGTTTGTAAGTTCAAGAAGATTTAAGCAAACCAATGCAGGCCTCTAAATCTTCCCCATCTATTTTCTTCCATACCTTATAGGTATTATTAGGATAATGTTCATTCAACATGTTGTTTATTCGTCTAGCCTCTCTGTTAGCTTACCTTACCACGACAAACAATAATTCTGGGGTCATTTGGAACTTCATGGGTTATTTTATTGAACTAAGAGGTGCCGCTTTAGAACCAGCCTCTTCCTAAATTATATCGCCAGATGAAGTTTGGCACTTCTTTGGAGTCTCTTTGTACCAAATCAATCCATTTCTTCCAGTAAAGTAATTTTTCATAGTATCGTCATTACTTAATATTGCATCATCACCGTGGATGACGACATCTTCATTACCTTCCCATACATCTTCCATTTCTTCCTTCACTTTACTATCTGAAGGCAAGTATTAATCATCATGCACGTAAAAAATACATTCATTATCGACATCGCCACTTTTCCACATCTGAAGAAGAGTCCTAGGGCCCTTCACTCTGAACAGGTTTTCCTTCAGACAAAAGCAAAAATTAATCGCATATTTATCTTCTAACTTAAGTTATATGACAATAGTCTCTACTTAAATTTTCACAATTCTCATATTCCTTGACTTTCTTACCCTAAAACGAACTGTCGTTTCTTTCTTTGTATGGATTATGTCGTATGAACATTAAAAACTACAAGATTTGAAAATAAATCTTGGTCTTATTTAATAATGTCTGTCATTATCTGCTGCCCTCATATTAGCAATGCTGTCTGAAGCTTAACAAATCAGTAAACTTCACTGCTAATAAGTTTTTACAACTTCAGAAATTTGCTGATAACAATGAATCGGTTAAACCAGGTGAAGTTCTGGAGACCTGAAATTCCCACTTTCGCACAATCTTGACGTAAGTCATCCCAATAAAGGTTTTTAAATAACACAGCCTGGGATCACATGTAATTTGATTGGATTTAAAATTTATATGCCAGGTGACCAGCTTCGATCGTGGGACGATCATCATCAGACCGTTAAGATTCTGTTAAAACAGTAATATAAAGTTTCAGAGGACAAGACTTACTTACAAACGTGAATATTGTAATTTAAATTATGGTTCCGTATACGTCCATGATGACGGGTAGAGGGTGTGGCAAGAAGAGGCCATCATCAGAACTAGATATGGAACGGAACTTTACATTATTTGTATTATATGTGTATTTATAACTAACTCATTTCGTTTGAAATTTTGTATCACTCTTTTTCACAGAGTGATGACAGTATCACGATTGAAACTGATGAATATCAGATCGTAACAAATTACATGCGATTCTAGACTTACTTGAAAACTTTTAATCTAATTTTTGATTACTGTACCATAGCAACAGTTCTCCAAAAGATGAATAAGTTATCATAAACTAAATAAATAGTCAGTTAATGATATTTTGGCACAGTAATCACTTAGGTCAGTACCTACTAGTAAAGAAATGCTAGGGACCATGAGCATTGCAGGAACAGTCACTAACGTGGCAAAATAAGTGCAAGTATATGGAGTATGGAGTCTCAAAAGTCCCCATGATCCCAGCCACGGGCTTAAATGTGAAAGTTGTGATTTTCACTATGCGAGTATAAGAAAAGATGAACAGAAGCTTTTTAGGAAATTTGTGGTATGGACGTATGGGAACCAACTGCTGAAGTCGTCGGTCCCCAAGCTTACACACTATTTAATCTAACTTAAACTAACTTACGCTGATGACGACAGACGCACCCATGCCCGAGGGAGGACTCGAACCTCCGACCGGGGAAGCCGCGCGGACCGTGCAAGACGCCCTGGACCTCGCGGCTTCTCCACGCGGCTGAACAGAAGTCATTGCAGCGTCATCACGGACCGAGCTGTGTTGGTTGAACGAATTCCAGCAGAATGAACTGATGATTTTGTTTTGTTGTTGCTCGGCAATTCGCCTGAAGCGACAGCATTGTTGAAGCCGAAGAGAAGAGCGTTCATTGACCGAAGAGTTCGCATGTTACGAAGGTATGTGTTGCTGAAAATTGGTGACTATGTGAAGATATGGCAGCCATCAGCTGCTAACACCAATGAAGACAATATTCAAGTGATAAGAATTTTGATTAAATAAGTCCCGATGCATTGATGCAAATACTTATTTCCAGGGAGTTTTATCAGTGGAATTTTTTGCTTATTCGAATTTTAATCCGTTTCATGTTCACACGCTGCCGATACTGGTATGGTGCGCTACTCGCATCTTCAGAGACATCTCGTATTTTTATTATACCAATCTGAGCAGTCCACTAGAAGCACTTTATTGTCCACCATCTTAGTTATCACCTCAAGTCCTTTGCCTGTTGCCTTTCTGTCAACCTGGCTGGTGTCAGGAAGATGTCATGAAGTTATTTTCAAAATTGTCTTTCAGCCATTCTTTCACGTGTTTCTAAGACGGCGGTGTGCACTGCTACCCAGACTGTCGCTGTATAGCAATGTTATGAAATACGTTTATATGTGAATGAATTAACAACTCTACTTTTAACAATCATAGTTTACACAAAAACTTACGGCTATGAATTTGAGACTGATGGCAATATTTGTTTTTACATGTAATCAATATATGTAAGCCAAGACTGACGAACTTCGCACGGCGTTTTCCGTGGTTTTCCCTTGACCCCCCCCCCCCCCCCCCCCCCCGTGCCCGAAACGGGAAGCTTAAAATAGCGGATATCCACGGTAGCATTGGTTGCTGAAGTGTAAAGGCACTAGCTGCAGTTTTTTGCCAATCGTGGAACAGTTTTAAGGCATAAATACGAGTTCAGCTGCACTATAGACCAGTTGCCGCTATAACGCAGAGCAACAGCTATTAAGAAAACAGGCCCACAACTTACTATGTCAGTCGTTGGGTCAACGTCACCAGTCATTTATTTGGAAACCTTGCATGTAGGTCACTTGTGTATCTACGAAATACAGTACAAGTGGGTTGCTGTGTTGTCTGCATGTGTGGTTTTGAGAACCCAAGAGCCCTTGAGGAAGAATGTAAACAAATTCATCATATCAGAGCACACTCCGCTACAGCGTGAAAATCTCATTCTGAAAATTATAAACGCTTTTAAGATTTTTGCTTCCTCTGCGGCATTGTATGGAGTCACAATGTTTAGACGATTTCAAATCTGAATAACACACTAAGTAAGCGCGAAAAGAAGTTGACCAACTTACACAGGGTACATCACTTATTCTAGTTTACTTATGAACTACTCGCGGCCGCATAATATTCGAAGCATTTTACCCAGTTTTTGAACACATTGTCCGTAACCACTCAAAGAATTCTGCGTATTTCATCTTGAATTTTATTTTTTAACTGGTGCAAGTTTCTTGGAGGCCCCCGGTCCAGGGGTAGCGTCCTACGAGTCGGGCCATGGAATGTCAGGAGCTTCAACGTGGTAGGGAAGTTATAAAATCAGAAAAGGGAAGTGCAAAGGCTCGATCTAGATGTAGTACAGTTCAGTGAAGTGAAATGGAAAGAAGACAAAGATATCTGGCAGATGAGTACAGGGCAATATCAATAGCAGCAGAAAATGGTATAACGGGAATAGGATTCGCCATGAATAGGAAGGTAGGACAGAGAGTGTATTACAGTGAACAGCTCTTTGCTAGGGTTGTTCTTATCAGAATCTACAGCAAACCAAGACCGACAACGATAGTCCAGGTATATATGTAGACGTCGCAGTCGGAAGATGAAAAGACAGAGAAGGCATATGTGGGCACTGAATGGGTAATGCAGTCCGTGACGGGAGACGAAAATCTAATAGGCATGGGAGACTGCAACGCCGTTGTAGGGGAACGAGTATAAGAGAAGGTTATAGGAGAACAACAACGATTGAGAGAGGAGAAAGACAAATAGATTTCTGTTTTAAATTTCAGCTATTAATAGCGAATACTCTGTTCAAGAATCACAAGAGGTGGATGTCTACTTTGAGTAGGCTGGTGATACACGAAGATTACAATTAGATTACTGCCAGGTCAGACAGAGAAACAGAAATCAGATAGTGGATTGTAAGGCGTACCCTGCATCAGATACAGACTCAGATCACCATCTAGTAGTGATGAAGAGTAGACTGAAGTTTAAGAGTTTAGTCAGGAAAAATCACTACGCAAAGAAGTGCCATACGGAATTAAGGAATGGCGAGATACGCTTGGAGTTCACTAAGGCTATAGATAACAGCAATATGGAATTCTTCAGTGGGCAGTACATTTGAAAAGGAATAGACGTCTCTAAAGAGGGTAATCACAGAAGTTTGAAAGTAAAACATAGGTACAAAGAAGCTCAATGCTAAGAAACCATGGGTAACAGAAGAAATACTTCGATTGATAGATAAAAGAAGGAAGTACAGAAATATTACAAGTCGCAGAGTTATGAAGTAAACAGGAAGTGCAGGGAAGCTAAGGCGAAATGGCTGCATGAAAAATGCCAAGAATCCGAAAAGGAAATGTTTGTCGGAAGGACTGACTCAGCCGATAATAAAGTCAGAACACACATCGGTGAAGTTCAAAGTAAGGATGGTAACATTAAGACTGCAACAGGAATTCCACTGTTAAATGCAGGGTAGAGAGCGGATAGGTGAAAAGAATAATTAAAGGTCTCTTTGAGGGTGAACATTTGTTTGCTGTTATAGAAGAAGTAACAGGAGTCGATTTAGAAGAAATATGGGATCGAGTACTATATGAGAATTTAAGAGAGTTTTTTAGGACTTAAGAAACAAATGAGGCAGAAGAGATAGATAACATTGTATCAGAATTTCCAAAATTATTGGATGAAATGGCAACAAAAAGTCTATTGACATTGGTGTGTAGAATATATGAGTCTGGCGTCACACCATCTGACTTTCCATTAAATATCTTCCACACAATTCCGAAGCCTAAGAGCTTATAAGTACGGGAATTATCGCACAATCAGGCTAAAAGGTGATGCCTCCAACTTGCTGACAAGAATAATATACGGAATAATGGGAGAGAAAATTTAGGATCGGTCAGATGACGATCAATTTGACTTTAGGGGACGTGATGGCACTACAGAGAGTAATCTGACGTTGAAGTTGATAATGGGAGCCAAATTAAAGAAAAATCAATACACGTTCATAGGAAATGTCGACCTGGAGAAAGCGTTCGACAATATCGAACGATACAAGATATTCGAAATTCTAAGAGAAACAGGGGTAAGCTCCAGGGAGCGACGGGTAATATACAATATCTACAAGAGCCAAGAGGTAATAATAAGAGTGGACGACCAAGAACAAAGTGCTCAGATTGAAAAGATTGTAAGACAAGGATGTAGTGTTTCGCTGCTACTTTTCAGTCTGTGCATCGAAGAAGCAATGGTCGAAATAAAAGAAAGATTCAGGAGATTAACTAAAATCCAAGGTGAAAGTATATCAATGATACGATTCGCTGATGACATTGCCATTCTGAGTGAAAGTAAAGAAGAATTTCGTGGTCTGCTGAATCGGATGAACAGCCGAATGAATTCAGAGTATGGATTGGGAGTAAATCGAAGATTGTTGTTGTTGTTGTGGCCTTCAGTCCTGAGACTGGTTTGATGCAGCTCTCCATGCTACTCTATACTGTGCAAGCTTCTTCATCTCCCAGTACTTACTGCAACCTACATCCATCTGAATCTGCTTAGTGTATTGGTCTCTTGGTCTCCCTCTACGATTTTTACCCTCCACGCTGCCCTCCAATGCTAAATTTGTGATCCCTTGATGCCTCAAAACATGTCCTACCAACCGATCCCTCCTTCTAGTCAAGTTGTGCCACAAACTTCTCTTCTCCTCAATCCTATTCAATACCTCCTCATTAGTTACGTGATCTACCGACCTTATCTTCAGCATTCTTCTGTAGCACCACATTTCGAAAGCTTCTATTCTCTTCTTGTCCAAACTGGTTATCGTCCATGTTTCACTTCCATACATGGCTACACTCCATACAAATGCTTTCAGGAACGACTTCCTGACACTTAAATCTATACTCGATATTAACAAATTACTCTTCTTCAGAAACGATTTCCTTGCCATTGCCAGTCTACATTTTATATCCTCTCTACTTCGACCATCATCAGTTATTTTACTCCTTAAATAGCAAACTCCTTTACTACTTTAAGTGTCTCATTTCCTAATCTAATCCCCTCAGCATCAACCGATTTAATCTGACTACATTCCATTATCCTCGTTTTGCTTTTGTTGTTGTTCATCTTATATCCTCCTTTCAAGACACTGTCCATTCCGTTCAACTGCTCTTCCAAGTCCTTTGCTGTCTCTGACAGAATTACAATGTCATCGGCAAACCTCAAAGTTTTTACTTCTTCTCCATGAATTTTAATACCTACTCCAAATTTTTCTTTTGTTTCCTTTACTGCTTGCTTAATATACAGATTGAATAACATCGGGGAGAGGCTACAACCCTGTCTCACTCCTTTCCCAACCACTGCTTCCCTTTCATGCCCCTCGACTCTTATAACTGCCATCTGGTTTCTGTACAAATTGTAAATAGCCTTTCGCTTCCTGTATTTTACCCCTGCCACATTCAGAATTTGAAAGAGAGTATTCCAGTTAACGTTGTCAAAAGCTTTCTCTAAGTCTACAAATGCTAGAAGCGTAGGTTTGCCTTTTCTTAATCTTTCTTCTAAGATAAGTCGTAAGGTTAGTATTGCCTCACGTGTTCCAACATTTCTACGGAATCGAAACTGATCCTCCCCGAGGTCCGCTTCTACCAGTTTTTCCATTCGTCTGTAAAGAATTCGCATTAGTATTTGGCAGCTGTGATTTATTAAACTGATAGTTCTGTAATTTTCACATCTGTCAACACCTGCTTTCTTTGGGGTTGGAATTATTATATTCTTCTTGAAATCTGTGGGTATTTCGCCTGTGTCATACATCTTGCTCACCAGATGGTAGAGTCTTGTCATGACTGGCTCTCCCAAGGCCATCAGTAGTTCTAATGGAATGTTGTTTACTCCCGGGGCCTTGTTTCGACTCAGGTCTTTCAGTGCTCTGTCAAACTCTTCACGCAGTATCTTATCTCCCATTTCATCTTCATCTACATCCTCTTCCATTTCCATAATATTGTCCTCAAGTACATCACCCTTGTATAAACCCTTTGTATACTCCTTCCACCTTCCTGCCCTCCTTTCTTTGCTTAGAACTGGGTTGCTATCTGAGCTCTTGATATTCATGCAAGTGGTTCTCTTCTCTCCGAAGGCCTCTTTAATTTTCCTGTAGGCAGTATCTATCTTACCCCTAGTGAGACAAGCCTCTACATCCTTACATTTGTACTCTAGCCATCCCTGCTTAGCCATTTTGCACTTCCTGTCAATCTCATTTTGAAACGTTTGTATTCCTATTTGCCTGTTTCATTTACTGCATTTTTATATTTTCTCCTTTCATCAATTAAATTCAATATTTCTTCTGTTACCCAAGCATTTCTATTAGCCCTCATCTTTTTACCTACTTGATCCTCTGCTGCCTTCACTACTTCATCCCTCAGAGCTACCCATTCTTCTTCTACTGTATTTCTTTCCCCCATTCCTGTCAATTGTTCCCTTATGCTCTCCCTGAAACTCTCTACAACCTCTGGTTCTTTCAGTTTATCCAAGTCCCATCTCCTTAAATTCCCGCCTTTTAGCAGTTTCTTCAGTTTCATTCTGCAGTTAATAACCAACAGATTGTGGTCAGAATCCACATCTGCCCCTGGAAATGTCTTACAATTTAAAACCTGGTTCCTAAATCTCTGTCTCACCATTATGTAATCTATCTGATACCTTTTAGTATTCCAGGATTTTTCCAGGTATACAACCTTCTTTCATGATTCTTGAACCAAGTGTTAGCTATGATTAAGTTATGCTCTGTGCAAAATTCTACAAGTCGGCTTCCTCTTTCATTTCTTCCCCCCAATCCATATTCACCTACTATGTTTCCCTCTCTCCCTTTTCCTACTGACGAATTCCAGTCACCCATGACTATTAAATTTTCGTCTCCCTTCACTACCTGAATAATTTCTTTTATCTCGTCAAACATTTCATCAATTTCCTCATCATCTGCAGAGCTAGTTGGCATATAAACTTGTACTACTGTAGTAGGCATGGGCTTTGTGTCTATCGTGGCCACAATAATGCGTTCACTATGCTGTTTGTAGTAGCTAACCCGCACTCCTATTTTTTTATTCGTTATTTAACCTACTCCTGCATTACCCTTATTTGATTTTGTATTTATAACCCTGTAATCACCTGACCAAAATTCTTGTTCCTCCTGCCACCAAACTTCACTAATTCCCACTATATCTAACTTTAACCTATCCATTTCCCTTTTTAAATTTTCTAACCTACCTGCCCGATTAAGGGATCTGACATTCCACGCTCCGATCCGTAGAATGCCACTTTGCTTTCTCCTGATAACGATGTCCTCTTGAGTAGTCCCCGCCCGGAGATCCGAATGGGGGACTATTTTACCTCCGGAATATTTTACCCAAGAGGACGCCATCATCATTTAATCATACAGTAAAGCTGCATGTCCACGGGAAAAATTACGGCGGTAGTTTCCCCTTGCTTTCAGCCGTTCGCAGTACCAGCACAGCAAGGCAGTTTTGGTTAATGTTACAAGGCCAGATCAGTCAATCATCCAGACTGTTGCCCCTGCAACTATTGAAAAGGCTGCTGCCCCTCTTCGGGAACCACATGTTTGTCTGGCCTCTCAACAGATACCCCTCCGTTGTGGTTGCACCTACGGTACGGCCATCTATATCGCTGAGGCGCGCAAGCCTCCCCACCAACGGCAACGTCCATGGTTCATGGGTGTGAAATAGCAGAAGTGAGAAACTTCGGGAGTTCAAACGATTTTCCGAGGGCCGTTCTACTTTCGATTCGATACATTGGCGGTTATACGGAAGTGTCCTACTCGGTTCAGTATTGTTTCACATACAGGAAGTGGATATCTGGCTGAATCTTGAAATGCTTACGAAAGACACATTGCACGCACATGACAAATTCGCTCTGGTGAATATAGCATTCCATACGGAGTGCACTATGTTGCTTCGATCAGTAGGACATGATTACTAACCTGTATATGGGATGTAACTTGACACTGCATACTACTAACAGATGGTGCCTCCACCGCTATATCTTGTTACTAGTATGTTTCATTCAAATTGAAGTGGTTGAAAAATTGTAAATTGTCCTGCGTACGTTGCGGCAGGGATAATATGCCAAACTGGATATTCTGGAAAACATCAAACTCGTCTCTTTATTCAATAATACCTAGGTTGTAGTTGGTTTCGAACAAAAAAAGTAGACATTCATTTTATCTTGAAAACTGACATCATAGCCTTGACAACCAGTAAATACAAAGAACAAGTGCAAGCGCTGAACTCCTTGACCGCTTCAGTACCGTTTCTGAACTACTGTCGATTCTTGACCATCCACAAATCACTGTACTTCGTCATCACGATTGTCCCCTCTATTTTTTGATGGTGAGGCAAGAGGTTACCGCTTTGTGGAGACTCTCTGCAGAGCCATAGCTGCTGTTTCCTCACCCCAATCGCAGAAGTTCTAAGAACCTGGTGCTTTGGAACTTTTGGAAGCGAAGGATAAATTCAACGTCCAGTTCTGAACATCACTCCTCTGTGAAGTTGGGTTGTTGATCGAGGTGACACGTTGTTGCCATTCCCATAATGGGTGACGCAGGTCATGGTTGTTGTGCACGTGTCTGCGGCTGACTGGCAGCGGAGGCGTGTGGTTCGTAGTGGCGACGACGAACGACTTCTTTTATTGCCCACATCCTAATCTCCGTCGGCGCCTGAACTGCACAATCAACTGGCTGCTCGTCCTCCTCCTCTTGGTGCGTACGTGAAGTACTTTTCTCATCGTTTTCAGAAACTATCGTATTCTTGGGTGTTAATGTCTTCCCAGGACGTTGACAGTCTTTGGTTGCGTGTGCTGTTGAGAGGCACTGCGTCCACTTCTTGTGCATACTGTCGTGCTCTTGCCTTGTTGCTCTAGGATAAAATTATGAGTAATTTTTCACTCCCATTTGACGGATGAAGCCCTCCATCTGTAAGGTACGCAACCATCTACACTTGCATTGATTCCATGGCATCGTCTTGATCGCCAAAAACTATATTTACGACTCGTTTTGAGGAATCATCATCAGATGGTAAAATATTCCCCAAAGATTTTTTTTATCGCCCTGTAGAATGAAGTCACATAGTCAACGACGATCCACACTTCTTGGTGTGAAGTAGCGATGTGTGTTCACTTCATTTATTTGTTACACTGTTGGGGTTAACTTATCATGGTCCGTAAGATACCTCCAGCTAACGTAAAAGTTCACATTTTCATTGTACTGATGACACATCATAGCAGCCATCATCCAACATCTCGGAGACTAACTGTTGGCGGTATGTGTCGACCACCACAACTCACTCCTCAATCCAACCACACCACTTTTTACACTACCCTTTTCCTACTGCCACCATCACCACTTGGAGCGCTTCCTCCGGCCCACCACCAAATGTTCATCCCACTATCCCGCAACTTTCACGCCATCAGCAGTCGTATCAACTATCTAATCTCCCCTCCCCGCAACACCCTCTCTTTCGTCTGTCTATCTTCCACGCCTGTCCTTTCTCACACTCACCACTGCCCCGAAATACCTGCACAGATTACCTCCCGCTGTGCCACTGCCGCTACGCTAGAGGTCGCAACACCGCCCACCGGCAGCCACACTGGCGAGGACCTGGCCAAGCGCAGTATTGCACCCTCTCCCATTTATCAACTGTCACCCCACCCCATAATGACCAAGAAACCCCTGAGGCATCAAAACAAGGAAACCACAGCCACCACTACCACCAAGAAACCTCAAACCGATCAAGTCGCCATTGGCCAAAAGCATACTGCTTCTTCTCCCACACCTTCTGGAAAAACGTAACTGATTTCATCTCTGTTAGTGTTCATCGAAGTGCCACCAAAAGAAGTCATTTGTAAGCAGGAGCTGTACGCATTTATATATTGATGAAAATATTTTGATTCTGGTGATTCCCCATGTATGTAATGTAAAATTTCCTAAAGGAGGTGCTTCCAGTGATGCTAATGGAATTTTTCCATTCATGCAACAGAATCTTGGGGTGTCTCTGCCGCATATTTTAGCGTTGCAAAATTGGCAGATGTCATCCATTTCTCGGATGACGACGTCTTTGTGTTTTTTACATTCTTTCGTCAGGCCGTAGTGGAATGCTTCATTTGCTAGGTTGTACTGTTAATTGTTCTCATCCGCTCTTCTTGTAGGGTGATATTTTTATGGCTGGCTTGAGTTCACACTCCCTTATCATAAGATTCTTGAATCTTTAATCCGTTCATTTAATTGCTCTTCGATTTCTCTGCGCTCACGGTGGTCATTGTCGTTCGTTCCGGACTTAAATGTGTTTCGCACTCTTCGTGTGTTTCGTTTTTCGCTGTTCTTTTAATTTCCACTGTTTTACTTCAGAACTGGCAACATCTCTTCCTCATCTACCGCTGCCCATTGTCTGAAATATAAATGAAATCAACTTTTTTTTTACAAATATAGTAATAACACTATACGATTTTAACACTTTATTTTCGATTTATATTCAGTCACTGTATCACTTTCATTACTCACATTTCACTATTAGGTTTCATTCACTGACTGCACTGCATTTTCAGTTCCTCCCTTCCTCACTGATAAGAAAGTGACGTTCGAAACTACGACGGTTCTTACATCATATACACTTACCAATGCGTAGCCAATCGAGTGGCGAATGCCAGAATCTACCAAGACGACTTAGAATGGTCAATAATGTTCCAGAATTTTCCACAATATTCGAGAATGTTATGGAAAATTCGACAGTGATCTAGGATGTTCTGGGATATTCCTGAACATTCTAGAATCCTCTCGAATGTTCCAGACTATTCCTGAACATTCCAGATCATCCTTGATCATTGTGGAACTTTCCGGGACAATTTGGAATGTTATCGAATGCTCTCGAATTTTCGGGAATGTTCTAGAAATTGCTAGAGGGTTAAACCTCCCAGCCCTTATGTCTTCAAGAGCACTTCCTTCATGTAAAAACGGGAATCTTCCTCATGGGTGGAGGATAGAGGACTACCACACCATATAACTCCCTTGATCGGACTGGGACTCGTTTCTGAATTTTAGTGGCACACACATTGTAAACTCACTTTTATAATATATATTGATTAGCCTTCCTTATTTTATTTCGTGTAAATTATCCCACAGTTTGAAACCTTCCTGTCTCCTGTATATCTCTTTTGTTACGCAACCTTCCCTTCTACAATAACCTATGAAACCTTCCCTTAGGATTTCTATCTCTTGCTTGAAAATAATAAATGAAATCTTCCATTTGAAATTAATTCTCTTTCTCAATCTTCGCATACAAATTTAAATGCTGCTTATTAAAAGTGATTTGCTGATCATCTCGACGAAACATAGAATGTGTCGTCGTTGTGGCCCTCAGTCGTTACCTGCAATAACCCAAAACTGTTCCTTACCTTTTTTACTGTTACTGGATCGCCATCTGACTGCTACATCGAACTGCGACATGAGTATACTTAATCTGTTTTACTATACTCTATCAGCGGCTGGTGGGCTGTCACAATAAGTGGCTGTATTTATTGCCAAAGCTGACGTTATTCTTTAATAGCAAAGCTGACGTTATTCTTTAATTAATTTGACTGAAGTTACGTAATTCAAAGTTAAACTTTTTCTTGGCAATAATAAAATTTGGCAAAGTTTTACGTTGATGGTTTTTGGGATGGATTATAATCAGTAATGCAATATTGCTGGCAAAAATTAATTATATTCTGAAAAAAATTATTTTACAAACGTTCACATTGGACTTACTTTTTAGAATTATCTTACAATTAGCATTGCGCAAACATGCCTTCAACAGTTTTGAGTTTCTCAAAAAAATAATTCAATAATATAAGTTCCTCTTGTGGTAATAGTTAGCTGATGTCTCTGTACATCCGTTTATAATCTCTTGTAAATCATACCTGGTGGCTGGCAGGCACACCGCTCCTCTCAACCTCTCGCTTGAGACTTGCTACCAACTCGCTTCACATCTCGCTTACTACTGACTTCCTACGAACGCTAAAGTGCGGTCTCTGCCGCCAACAATGCTTTCTGGTGCAGGCAATCCCTGCTACAATTACAAAATGTATCAATCGGTCTTTCCCGCCCTTTTCTTAAAATGTACCCATACGCGTTCTCTCCGCCCTTTTCAAAATTATATCAATGTGCGGTCTCTCCTGCCAACAATACTTTGGTGCAGACATTCCCTGCTACCACAATTATTTCCAACATGACAAAAATTAATTATTCCTATTTAATCCTCTTAATGAAATACACTCCTGGAAATTGAAATAAGAACACCGTGAATTCATTGTCTCAGGAAGGGGAAACTTTATTGACACATTCCTGGGGTCAGATACATCACATGATCACACTGACAGAACCACAGGCACATAGACACAGGCAACAGAGCATGCACAATGTCGGCACTAGTACAGTGTATATCCACCTTTTGCAGCAATGCAGGCTGCTATTCTCCCATGGAGACGATCGTAGAGATGCTGGATGTAGTCCTGTGGAACGGCTTGCCATGCCATTTCCACCTGGCGCCTCAGTTGGACCAGCAATCGTGCTGGACGTGCAGACCGCGTGAGACGACGCTTCATCCAGTCCCAAACATGCTCAATGGGGGACAGATCCGGAGATCTTGCTGGCAAGGGTAGTTGACTTACACCTTCTAGAGCACGTTGGGTGGCACGGGATACATGCGGACGTGCATTGTCCTGTTGGAACAGCAAGTTCCCTTGCCGGTCTAGGAATGGTACAACGATGGGTTCGATGACGGTTTGGATGTACCGTGCACTATTCAGTGTCCCCTCGACGATCAACAGTGGTGTGCGGCCAGTGTAGGAGATCGCTCCCCACACCATGATGCCGGGTGTTGGCCCTGTGTGCCTCGGTCGTATGCAGTCCTGATTGTGGCGCTCACCTGCACGGCGCCAAACACGCATACGACCATCATTGGCACCAAATCAGAAGCGACTCTCATCGCTGAAGACGACACTTCTCCATTCGTCCCTCCATTCACGCCTGTCGCGACACCACTGGAGGCGGGCTGCACGATGTTGGGGCGTGAGCGGAAGACGGCCTAACGGTGTGCGGGACCGTAGCCCAGCTTCATGGAGACGGTTGCGAATGGTCCTCGCCGATACCCCAGGAGCAACAGTGTCCCTAATTTGCTGGGAAGTGGCGGTGCGGTCCCCTACGGCACTGCGTAGGATCCTACGGTCTTGGCGTGCATCCGTGCGTCGCTGCGGTCCGGTCCCAAGTCGACGGGCACGTGCACCTTCCGCCGACCACTGGCGACAACATCGATGTACTGTGGAGACCTCACGCCCCACGTGTTGAGCAATTCGGCGGTACGTCCACCCGGCCTCCCGCATGCCCACCATACGCCCTCGCTCAAAGTGCGTCAACTGCACATACGGTTCACGTCCACGCTGTCGCGGCATGCTATCAGTGTTAAAGACTGCGATGGAGCTCCGTATGCCACGGCAAACTGGCTGACACTGACGGCGGCGATGCACAAATGCTGCGCAGCTAGCGCCATTCGACGGCCAACACCGCGGTTCCTGGTGTGTCCGCTGTGCCGTGCGTGTGATCATTGCTTGTACAGCCCTCTCGCAGTGTCCGGAGCAAGTATGGTGGGTCTGACACAACGGTGTCAATGTGTTCTTTTTTCCATTTCCAGGAGGGAATAAACATCTTTCATAAATTGTGGTTCGAAAATAGAAATATACACGTCTTACAAGTTATCTGACGATTATTACTCGAAACCTGTCATAAATAGTTTTTAACGATAAAGATGTTTCCACGGAATTAATACATGCCAAAATTACGATTATTGCGTTCCAAGTCTCGATGAAGTTCCATACGCTGCATCACTACATAGCAAAACATATGAACTCATCTACATCTACATCTACATGGATACTCTGCAAATCGCATTTAAGAGCCTGGCAGAGGGTGATGAAGATTCTTGTGAATAGATATAGGTTTTGTAACATGACCTGCCAGGTTAGCCAAGAGCGCTAATGTGCTGCTTCCGGGACTCGGGTAGGCACACTGGCCCCAGATCGAGTCCGCCCAGATGATTATCGAAGAAGGCTGGTGTGCTGGCCAGCCTGGATGAGGTTTTTAGGCAGTTTGCCACATCCTGCTAGGTGAATACCAGTCTGGTCCCCACGTACCGTCTCAGTTACACGTCTCGCAGGCATCTGAACACGTTTGCACTATTCCATGGATTACACTAGACGCAGACTGCTAAGGTACACTAATTCCGTCCCAGAGAGTAAAGGATGGCGACAGGAACGGCATCCTGCCACCCTCTGACCCTAACAACGCAAATTCAATAGCACCAATGATGACCCGCGTTGAAGAGGGCCAAAGGCCCAATGAAATGATGATGATAGGTTTTGTATCTTGACGAAGACGAACCTGTGAACGAGTCTTTTGCACTGAACGTTGTAATTATTGTGAGAAGTCTTGTAACAGACAAACCGAATGTTCATTTCGATTTGTTGTTCTACTAAGTCAGTGGAAATTCGCATCTGATGACCAAAATGCAAATGACTTGGCGTTAGGTCGATATCTGCTTTTACAGCAATTCTTAACCCAAGCCAAGCTACCATTATCGTTTCAGTCCACCCCTTTTGGTGGGACATGAGTGTGGCTTGAAGAGGGCTATGTAGCCTTCATACCATGCTATTACTGGAATGATAGTAGCCACTAATCTGCAGATGGGAGATTCCACATAACATCTTAAGCTCTGATGAAGTTCATACTCTAAATGACGTCCACGGTCGGTTGTCACCGAGGTCGGAACTCCAAATCTTGCGATCCATACATTGAAAAAGTATTGAGGTCAACCACTCTTTTTTTCCTTATATTAGTATAGAAACGTTATTCCTTGTCACCATGAACCATATAGGATAGGAACGGCCAGTGTTGTTCACGAGTCAATTGACTGTAAGCAAGTAAAGATGCACGTATGTCCACAGGCTGACGTTTGTGATTTTGGCTGAGAGCATGCGATACCCATACACCCGATTTTTGAACCTTCCCCGTTGCTTGCTCATGTCGCATGACGGTGGAATGATCACAGTTTGTCAGATTTACCAGTTATCCAGAATTTTGACGCGGATCGTTGTAGATTATTGCGTTTGAATGATCTTCGTCAAGCTTGGAACGTCTTCCTGGACGTGGAGAGTCATTAATGTTAAAACGATTGTGATTAAAACGAGAAAAACATTTCCTTGCCATGCTCTGTCCAATGGCATTATCCCCATACATGGTGAAAAGGTTTCTGGCCGTTTCCACTTCTGCCACCCCTGTATTGAACTCAAAGAAAAATATCTCGTAAATGCTCCGATTTCTTCACTTGGCAATGCAGTTTCTAGCGTCCACAGCTACACTCACAACCTCCAAATGAAAAAATGACAACATGTAAACTCGTATACAAACATAAATGATTATTTGACACTACAGTAGTGAAGCCACAGTGCTTGCTTCCTTGCTTTGGGCTGCACCAACGCAGGGTAGGCCTTGTTATGACGGATTTGGCGGTGTTAGTAGCAGAGGGTAGCCGGATGTCCCTCCTGCTACCGCCCTAACCCCCCCCCCCCCCCCCGGGATGTTAGTAGTGTACCCCAGCTGTCTGCATCTACTGTCAGACATGGAACAGTGTGAACGCGTTCAGATGTCTATGAGCCGTGTAACTGAGGCGGACAGTGGGGACCAGCCTGGTATTGACCTAGAAGGATGTGGAAAACCGCCTAAAAACCAAATCCAGGCTGGCTGGCATAACGGCCATCGTCGTTAATCCGCCGGACGGATTCAATCCGCGGCCGGCGCACCTACACGAGTCCAGAAAGCAGCGCATTAGCGCTCTCGGCTACCCTGGTGGGTAGTGAAGCTATAGCCACGGTACATAAGTTTTTTCTTTAGTAAAGGGGAAACATTACGGGTTTCAACGAACTACGTCGTCATTTTCAAATGTAAAACATCAGATGGAAGATATATAATGGGAATTATGACCATACGTCTGACAACCTTTACGAGAAATAAATCAAGCGATGTAATCCTCTCTTAAGGAAAAATTTTATGTACTGTGACTATTGCTACACTGTTGTACTGCCAAATAAGCATTTAAGTTATATTATGGTCACACTCCTTATGACAATTATGTCGGAATATAGAATCAAATAGAAGCAATGATTTGCAGATGAGAAATGACAGTCGATAAATAAAACAATAGTGACCGAAACATCAACATGCAAACCTGCACAACAATTTTATATAACAGCTTGCCATATAAATAAAGTTTCGAAGGTGGGAACCAACGAATGCTTTCTCATTTTAAACATTTTAAAAAGGAGAGTTAACTCATGGGGACGGGACGTTGTTGGAAAGTGTCAGAGCGACAAGGAATCTGTTCGGAAGTCCGATTTTACTTACAATAAAATAGTTGCCAGTCATTAGTCATCACTGTATCTTTTTAACGCAAATGTGTTCTGGATACACTGACAGAAAAAGAGTCGGAACACCAATAAATGACAAGTGCAATGAAATTTTGGGAATACATTTGTCTAGATAAAATATTTCAGGGATTAATGCTGAAAGATTACAGGTTAATTTGAACCCCAGTTAATCACATTGCAAATGTGAAATGCTCGTACATTAATAAATGGTATAACCGCCATAATGTTGAAAGCAAACATCCAGACGGTTATGCATGTGCTGTACATGTGCCGTATATCCGTTCTGGGATGGAACTACATGCCTGTTGCATTTGGTCGGTCCATACAGGGACGGTTAATGCTGTTTGTGGATGATACTGGAGTGGTCGTCCGATGTTTATGCCCGGTAGGAGACAGATCTGGAGATCGAGCAGGCCAAGGCAACCTGTCGACGCTGCACAGAATGTTGGGTTACAACAGCGGTATGCTGTTGAGCGTTATGCTACTGGGAAACATGCCCTGGAATGCTCTTCATGAATGGCAGCACAACAGGTCAAATCACCTGACTGATGTACTATTTTGCAGACAGGGTGCACGGGACAACCACGAGAGTGCTCTTGCTGTCATTAGAAATTTTGCACTAGATCATGAATCCAGGATTGTATCTAGAACTCATACAGTTTGATTGCAAGTCCTCAACTGGACTCCCTATAACCAAGACACGATCATCACTAACACCGAGGATGATTCGAATTCCATCAGAAAACTCAACATAACTCTACCTTGCCCTGCAATAACCTCTCACTTGGCACTGCTGAAGTCGCTAATGGAGGTGGTACGGGATCAGTGGAATGCACGCTACTGGGTGTCTGGCTTGAAGCTATCCTGGAATTAACCCATTCGTAGCAGTTCGTTGCGTCACTGTAGTGCCAAATGCTGCTCACATTGTGCTAGAGACACACACCCAACACGATGATCTTCCCTCTCGGTAGCGCCACGTGGCCTTCCGGAGCCTAATCATCTTGCAACTCTACGTTCTCGTCAGCATCGCTGCCAGGAATCATGTACAGTGGCAACATATCTGCCATGACTTTCTGCAATATCGTAGCAGGACCATCCCGCTTGTCGTAGCCCTGTTACATGACCTCGCTGAAACTCAGTAAGGCGTTGATAATAACGTAGTGGTCGCCTTAAAGGCATTCTTAACTAACACAAGCTAATCATTTTAACTAACGATAACTAACGCTCGAGACCGTTACAGATTGTATTTAAAGCAAATCTGATTTTCACGCTCATAGTAGTTTTACGAGCGCCATTCTTATTCGACTGGCGCAAGATCTGGATAGACATCACCTTTCTGATGTAGAACACACCTACCAACTTCCGTATATGTCGCAAAATTCGTTCTTGAGGTTGGCATTTTTTTTCGCCAGTGTATAAATTTTCGATTGCATCACAATATATTTGGGTTCAAATTCCACTAATAGTCTACCGTAGAGAGTAATACAATACTATTTTCAGAATGAATTTCCACTCTCCAGAAGAGTGTGCACTGTTTTGAAACTTACCAGAAGGTTCGAACTATATGCCGAACCAGGACTTGAATATAGGACCTTTATCTCTCGCGGTAAAAAATTCTACCAAGTGAGCTATTCAAGTACGACTCACGATCCGTCCTATGGC
The DNA here is from genome assembly GCF_023864345.2 of Schistocerca serialis cubense. Classification (NCBI taxonomy): domain Eukaryota; kingdom Metazoa; phylum Arthropoda; class Insecta; order Orthoptera; family Acrididae; genus Schistocerca; species Schistocerca serialis. The sequence goes on from NC_064641.1 coordinate 425,639,013, forward strand.
ATGCATAAGGTAATGCAATGGCGTATTCCAGGAGTCACCAACAAGAAAAAATGTTAAGAAGGGAGGAGATTAGAAACTAGCGGAAGTAAAACTGTGTGGGCGGGTCGTGAGTCATGATTGGGTAGCTCAGTATGTGGAACACTTGACCGCAAAAGGAAAAGTTCCAGAAGTCTAGTCCCGGTTCGACACACACTATTAATCTTTGAGGAAGTGTCATTACAACACTACTGCATGATATTGTATGCTGTCATGTACTGTACACACATACCTTCATCGTGTTTGCAGGAAGTACTGCACTCTCCTCTGCAGTGAGTCACCAGTTCTTTCAAAAACCTTCCTCACTTCACCCACCTTTCCCCTTCTACTGCCGGATCATCTCGTAAAACTTTACAGGACTGTGAAAGTCGACTCCACATTTTTTCGTCCACGCCAACGGTACTGCTCTGCGTCACACTTCACCTCTGTGATGACTTCAGGCACAAAAATCCATGACTGAAGTCAGATAATCTTAGAAATCAAGCTACAGACAATGATTCGTCTGTCCATCTTCGACCATAATGGGACGTTAGATGTCGTCTTACAAGAGCAGAAAATATTGCCAGTGGCTTGTCATGGGTGAAACTGGAGCTCAGTTAGATGGCGGCTCGATCAAAATTCGGTATTTTCAAATATATTTGTTCTAACCAGGAATAATTGATAGTACAGACAGTGGCGGCTCGTATTTTTTGAAGACTTTCCAAAGCAAAACCAGTAACCGATGAGTTATCGAAGTGTTATGTATTATCACGGTATATGCAGTGCAAATGCGGGAAATTAATTTTGAAAATCTTCAGATAGAGGCACTTACCTAACATCATAGATCACACAATAGAATATACTTTGTGTGATGGATGTGGAATACGGATACATGGACACAGCTGAATACAATCACTAATAACAACTAAAAAGCGGAACATATGTGGTATAAACAGGCTCTTTCGTAAGGTAGGCGCTGAATATAACGAGAGGTGGACGTAGATAGTTCAAGTGGCTCCAGTGCTGCCGATAAAACAAGTGACAGTGGCAACACTGACACACCATAGACACTGAGAACACACACAACGTAAAACATGAAACACACAGCAATTAAAATAAAAAATCAAACATTACAATTTACATCACATTACCCGTTAAGATAGTTAAAAGTAGAAGTAATTAGAATATAAGTAGATATATGTTGTTGTAGAATTTGCATTCAACCTGTACACATCATTGATTAAATTAAATTAAATTAGATTAATATTTGTTCTATGTATCATGAATACGAATCTTCGTAATGATGTGCAACGTGTTAGTTTATCTATAGGTTTCTTTAAGTGCCATATTTCAAGCCATTTTTTTTTTTTTTTTTTTTTTTAAGACTTGCACCAGGCGAGCGGTCTACCCGACGGGAGGCCCTCGTCACACGCCATCTAAAAATTCGTCTTTTTAGTGGAAGAAGTTGTCATTCAGAAGTTCTTTCAGTATGTTTTTAATACTTTTGATACTTTTGATACTGCTGGTACTGTTTGGTGAGTGACCAAAGACTTTCGTGATAGCATAATACACCCCTTTCTTTGCAAACATAGGTGTAAAACAAAGTAGTGAAGATCAGCTTTCCTCCTAATGTTGTAGCTATGCATATTGATATTGCTTTAGGACTGGGATGGGCTATTAATGACAAATCTCATAAGTGGAAGCTAGTGTGAATATCTGTAGTTCTTTAAATTAATATATGCTAGATGACTTTGCCTGGACTCTAGTTGTTATTTTGATTACACATTTTTGTGCAATGAACACATTTATCCTTAATGATGAATTGTCTCAAAATATTATACTATACGAAAGCAGTGAACGAAATTGGGCATACTAATCTAATACACTTATACATTTACCGCCAAAATAACAATAACCCTAATAGGATAAATAGCTCAAACATTTCAGCAGATCATCAATGTTTTTCCTCCAATTCAATCTCTCATCAATCCACACACCAAAAATTTAGAATAATCTGTCTTACTTACAGACTGCTATACTAACTCTATATTTATAAATGCCATTTATAGTACAGATCTGTATATACTACTTTTTATCAAAATTTTAATGAGACTCCATTTGCTAAGAACCACTTAATAAGTTTCTGAAAGACATTATGTACTATTTCCTCAGCTATTTTTTGTTTGTTGGATGAGATTGCTGTACTTGCATCATCAGCAGAATGAAATACCGTCACATCTTCGTGATTATGATGTGGAAAGTCACTTATTAAGAACAATTGTGGACACAAGATTCAACTTTGTGGGTACCTATTCTTGGTACCTCTTTGGGTTGAGGCATCTGCTGATTTTTGTAAACTATAAAAATCTGAATCCTATTATATCCACAACACTCAAAAATAATTATTAAAAATCTTTTCAACCTGTAACATTTTCTTGATACAATTGTCATTCAGTTTGATGATAATAACGTCTCCCTGTACTCTTGGTTGCCCTGCTTACCTTTCAACAATATTCCCAATAGCAAGTTACTAATCTCAGGCATATTACCCTAGTTGGCAATCTCAGACGTAATACACATATTTCTGGAGCTTTTAACAACCTCCTTAATAAGGTGCAGTAGTATTTATAATATTGTACTGTTCCTAGGCCATCACTCTTTGGGGCCATTAAGTACATTTCCTTTTCCAGTTGCAAAATATTTTAATCTCCTTAGTAAGCCATGATTTCTACATGATTTCTTATTAGGTTGCACTGTTTTAGTAGAGAAACTGTTCTCAAAAATACTCACAATCGTATTATGAAACAAGTTATATTTTAAATTAGCACCAGGTTCCTGCTGCACCTCATCCAAGTGTACCTCATACAAACTTTTCCTAAAATTTGCAATCAAATGGAACATTCAGTTTTTGGGGACTACTTTGCATTACTGATGGAAGTATGTCACATACTGTAAATAGCTGTACATAATGATCAGGAGGACCATTATTAACAGCATAAATGTTTGATTAAATGTGTCATGGTCTGTGAAATGATTATCTATCAGTGTACTGCTTTCCTCTACAACCCAAGTAGGTAAACAAATAAATAAAACTGAAAGAACCGAGTAATACTTGAAGATCGTTCTTCCTATCGGATGTTTCAGAAATCTACATTAAAATTCCCACAAATGATAATTTGCAAAACAATTAATAATTAGCACAACAAGTAATAATTTACATAACAAGGAATCCAAGTTTTTCAGAAATAGAGGAAAATTTGCCGATGGGGACCTATGCACAGCTATAGTTATAAGATTTTTAGGTTCTAAATTAATTAGTTTCTAAATTTTTCACACTATCACAATTTTCAACATATATGGCAACTCCCCCTTTTCCCACATTGCCTCTACTTACATATGCTGTAGGCTTAGATCAACTTACTTTCACCATTTCTTATCTGTGACGGTATGATGTTATGACAGGCATAGTACATCCACTGCTTTCTCTGTTTCTAAGTCTAATACCACGGAACTTTCCCAATTCCCAACCCACTACGTTTCCCCCAATGAAACTGTCTGTCGCAATGGCTGCACAGATCTCCAGAACTAACTTTCCTCTAGCAGCTCAAACACTTCGCAATCATGTTTGTTTACAAATTTATTTACGAAATTTTGCTACTAAATAACGATAAAATTCTATTATCTACAGAGCCCAGCAGACACTAAAGTTATGTAGGACACTAACACATGCATCTAGTATTAAGCCAATAGCGTAACGAAATTAAACTTATGTTAGAAAGCTAAAGTGGAACATTCGAAAAATTATGCCTAAAATCAATTAAGAACAACACCGACATTTTGCGGTTTAAAAATAAATAAAAGAACTTTAAACCTTTAACTCCACCCTTTGATAAGGCTCTACTTTGTACATATGGAGTGAAAACAACTTAAGAGTGGCACTTAATACTTAAGGAAACGTCTCAAATTTGTGTGAAACTTTGCCTGGGAAACTCGAAATCCGACACTTACGAAATGTTTTGTTTTCTCGAAAAATACGTTCGGAAAAGTGAAATCTTCACTCAGTGAGTCAGAGTAGGCACTAACTAAATTATTTATCGTGTAATATTAATTTAATCATCAGTTACTACAAAATTAACTATTTACCTTGTACCAGCTCAATATGGCAGCATCTGCCGTGTGGGTCAGTGTTACCAACATCCTTAAAAAGTAGTAATATAAATTCACCCATCATTACAAATGGAATAATACGAATATAAAAATAAATGTGATGTAAAGTAACAAACAAACATATAGCAGTAATTCAAACAGTGTTAACATAAAACAGTGTCACATCATAGGTATTACTAAATATATAAAAATGTAACAACTACACTACTCAAAGGAATTAGTTTTATTACATAAAGAGAGGAATAGCTAGGTTAACTGTGTCTTGTTACTTTTTCTAGAGCCGCGTAAGTGCTATACATAACTTAATGAGATTAGACAGTGGCTCGATAACTTACTGTTCCAAGACTACGCCTGTTTACTTACTTTTTTTATTTTACTTACTGTCCAAGTAACAGCAGCTACAATGTAAGCTAACAAACATTAACACACACAACATGCTAATAAAAAACACCAATATACGTATGTTATGTTAGATAGATGTGGTCTGAACAAATCGAGATTTCCCGAGGACCGCTGTTCATCTGGACAATACTGAGAGCGATAGCTCTAGCTGGAGACGCAAGACTATAAGTAATTCATTTTCCACCGGTGGTGTTGGTGTAGAGACGTCCGTATCCACTTCCTCTATGCAGGAGGAAGTGTTATTCTTGTTGTTTTCTTAAGATATGCCCTAAATGTATAGTTTCCTGCTTCAGAATCTATTCATTTTCCTTTTAAAAGAAAAGATAAAGTTAAAGAGCAAGCAAAAGAATTCCCCGCAGCCCCATCTCTAAGTGGCAATGCATGGGCAAAAAACCAGTAACTGCGACCTCGACTGCGTGGCACAGTTCTGCAGCACGGTGGGGGCTGTGGGTTCTGGATAACGAGGAGAAGACGGCAAATACTGTCACTCAAATGGTTGAAATGGCTCTGAGTACTATGGGACTTAACATCTGTGGTCATCAGTCCTCTAGAATTTAGAACTACTTAAACCTAACTAACATAAGGACATCACACACATCCATGCCCGAGGCAGGAGTCCAACTTGCGACCGTAGCAGTCGCGCGGTTCCGGACTGAGCGCCTAGAACCGCTAGACCACCGCGGCGGGCTACTGTCACTCGATTTCCCCTTAACTTCACTCAGTGGCAGAGGGGTCAAAATAAGCGAACACCACCGCGTATCCGTAGATACTCTACTATTTCTGAGAAAACGAAGGTCAAAGTCTTCGACGTACTTTATATGCTCTTTAGAACGCCGGGCTCTGAATCGAAGCTGTAGCACAGTGTCATGGGTCGTCGGTTTACACTTTTGCGCCCCATGTTCAAAACCAGATTTTAAAAAAAAATTTAATTTTGTTTTATCTATCCAGCCATGTTTGTAGAAGTTTACTACATAAATGCTTCTTATTAAATAAGTGAATGCAAGAGTGTTATATTAACTGTAAAACTGTAACTGGGTTTTACAGCAATTGTCATACATTTATTATACATTGTGTCTGGTATTTTCAATGGTTATGGCCTTTTTAAATTCTCGTAGTCCTATACTTCATTTTATGTAAATTTTTATATTAATTCTAATATTTTATTCTAATGTTTCTTCTTCAGGAAGATTTGGTGCATTCCCTTGGATGCCACCGGTCGTAGACACATTCAAAACGTAGAAATTCGGAACTTCATGAGCATCGTGCCAAGGCAGATTTACCACAGCGACATTTCTTCGTCTGAATGTTACTTGCGAAAGAAACATAATTAAAACTGCTTATTATTCCACGCATTGGGAATAATTAAGCGGCTAATGACAGATAACAGATTATTTTTCCGAAATCTGGCGCTTCCAGTTGATTACGAATCAAGATAATTTCATATCAAAAATTCAAACAATTTTATCTTTCTTTTATTATTTTTTGATTCATTCCGCAAACATATAATTGTTATATGAATAAAGACAACGTTATTTCAAACTACATTGGAAAAATTCGTGTAGTGAATTTCTACGGACGTAGATAAATAAATTACAATAAAAACAAAAATAAACGCAAAAATCAGACTTTGAACACGGGTTGCAAAACTTCAAAGCCACGACTAACCGTAATCTGGCATTTCGGCCGAACGTACGAAATGAAATTCTGAATGTCGTTTCCTCAGAAACGGTGTAGCGTCTACGTACAAGCGACGACATGTGTTCGCTTGTTTTCTACCCTCTTTCACTGAGCGACGTGTCTGAGAAATCGGATTATGGCACTTGCGCTGTTCTCCTCATAAGAGTCTGTGTGGAACGATACAACCTGCATAAAATAATCCAGTAGCAGGTCCTGGTTGTCGTAACACAGCTTGAAAAAAATGCAGCTTGTACATATAGTATAATTACTGTTATGTGTTATCAGAAACACAAAACATGTCTTACTAACAGCGTTAACTGAAGACAAATGGGAAACTAAGACAGACATAATTATTAATACTTTCATATCAAATGTACATCTCACAACAATTTCATCATTACAGTATGAGACAAACTATCAGGTATGTTAGGACAGAATATGTTCTTTCAACCATTATGTGGTTGCATTACCTCTTTTGGTCCCACAGTTCCCAAAAAGCTTCCATTAGATAATATTCTTTGGGACCTAGCACTTACTCCCGACAGTTGACCCGTTATTCCGTTGCATCAGTCAGTACTTGAAACGGATCAAAGACGATCGAGATGTTCAGTGACAAAAATGGGTTTTATATCTTTTTAAATCAACCATACAACGTTCTCAGGATTTTTGAGAGTACGAAAAATCTTATTCACATTCACTCGCTAGCAGTAGGGTAAGGACCCATACCTAGCATGTAGATGGATGTACTTCCAGATTCACATTCCGAAAATCACTGTGAATTTCATGGCACAGGCTACATCCCATTGCATCACGTGTTGTTTCCTCCAATTCCATTCACATATGAACGTCGGGAAGAATGTTCACTCAAATGCCTCTGCACGCACTATAACTGTTCTAAACTTGCGTTAGTGGTCTATGGGAGTGATACGTACTGAGCAGGAGTAGAGTTGTTAGATTTCTCAGTCTTTGTAAGTAGATTTTCGCAGGATATTTGGCGCTTATGTCCTGTGATGTGCAAGTTTCGATTTTTCGGCATCTCCATGACAGTCTCCTTGAGGTCCGTTATACCTCTGACCATTTGTACTGCCCTCCTTTGTATATGTAATTGCCCTCTGACACTGTTTTTCGGTCAGTGTCACGCACACTTTACCCATACTGCAGGATGGTCCCCAAGAGTGTTTCCTAAGCAATCTCCTTCGTAAACTCGTCGTTCTTCTCCAGAATACTCCCAGTGTACCGAGATTGACCACCTTTTTATCTGCGACTGAGGCAAGCAAAAACGTAAACTCTGTTCAGAGGGCCTGACGGGGCTGTCAGTATCAGTCGACCACCCTGTCATCCTATGTGAATGTAGTCACTGCACGCGGTACGCAGGGCCGTGGGGTCTCCACACCATTCTCCCGGCCATTGTCAGTTTCCGTGACCTGGAGCCGTTACTGCTCTCTCAAGCAACTACTCAGTTCACACCACAACTCTTAGTGCACCCACACCACTCCTCCCACCAATAAGAAAACCCTGCCAATACCGGGAATCGAACCCGGCTTCCCCAAATGGTAGTCAGTCACGCTGAGCACTAATTTTTCGATAACGAATTAGTCCCTTCTTCTGAAAATTTATTTTCTGTTTCCTCAACGTACGGACGTAATATAGCGTATTCTTCAGTGGAAAATAAAATAACAAAATCGGCGTCTTTCGCCAAATTACAAGGTTTTAACACGTGTGACTTCTTCGTCTACTTTCGAAACAGTTGCATTAATTATGGACTCTTTCGTCATTGAACTAAATCGAAATTGGCTGTTAAAATCTGTTTAAATCATAAGCTTCACTAAGGTTTCTTATAGTTCCTTCTGTATCTTGTTTGTTGGCAGCAGAAGTAATGTGATTCACGTAAAATTAAACCATTTTTCTGATCAAGAGAATCAAAAGTAAAGATAAGCTGGAGTGCTGGAGTGTTAAAACATGAAGCAAATGTAATAGAAATTAAACGTACAACTTCTGTTGTACCACCGATAGTAGAGTTTAGTTATCGTATCACCTGTTAAGTTAAGGCAATATTGTCCTGTCTAAAAATATTCTCTTTATAATTTATCTTTATAATTCTTTTGTAGTCTGTAAAAATGAAGTCGTGCTGTTAAATATTGTAGTAAACTATGCTTAGCCTTGTCTTCTTTAGTTAAAATATAGGATATTGTGTCATTTTAACCAGCGCTTTGCGTTTCTTTGTTCGCAGTGTACGATCAATCATCAAGAGTCAGTATTTCGGCAGGTGCTATATCTGCTGCTCTGGTTCTGTTTACAATCGTAACCTTGTGTTTAATAAAATCCCGTATCTCTTACGAGTTTAGACAGATGAAGGTATAAGATATGCCCAAATGAAAAGGAGACAACAGTTACCTTTAAATATATTTTATAACACTACTGTAATTACAATTTACGTGGAGCAGCTCAATTCTCCAAAACTGCCATTGACATTGATACACCGATCCCACCATGCAGGTAGTGAGTGACTGTATCCAATGCACAAACTCATGGGTTGCTAACGGTTCCAGTTTTCCGTAGTGTCCTGCGCTTCCTTGTCACAGGTGTATCTCTGACTTTTCAAGGTGTCACCTACCAAGGTACTGGAGCTGTACGGCGGATTTTCCACGCATCTCATCGACATTTTTTAAAGTTCCCGAGGTTCTTGGCCACATGTGGCCAGCGTAGTTCTGGAGAAGCATTATCCCACTCGAGAGATTGCCCCTCCGCTAGTACTTGACAGCTTATTTGAGCAATATTTTACAATACTACCCGGCTTTAATTGTTGCACCCTCTACTAGCCAGACCATGAATAGAAGTCGTTCTTCGTCGAAAAAGAAACTGAGCATCGCCTTTCCTGCCTTCGGGGCAGGCTGACTTTCTAGGGACGAGGGGAGCCGGGATGCCACCACTGCAGTCTCATCCATTCGGAGGCAGGGTCGAAGTGGTGACGTCACGTTTCATTGCACGTCACAATTTGAGCAATTACATCCGTTCCTTGCTCCGCGTATCTCAACAGGTGGGTCTGACAAACACCCAGTATCACCATCTGCTGACACTCTGAAAGATGCTTCGACACTCACTGTGCACAAACTTCGCTATAACGAAGGACCTCGAGTGGTATGTGATGCACTGTTCCTTCACTAATCGACATTTCAACAGAAATGTCGCTTGTCGTCCTTATGATCTCCTCCACATTCCAATTCTTAGTACCAGTGGTGATAACTAGCACCTGTCCATGGCGTGGAATGTCCTTGATGTTTATACATCCGGTCTCATAATGCTGACACCACGAGAATCCTGAGCACTATGCGAGGCAAAACCCTTCAACCTGTGGTAAATTTGCGAAGCATGTTCTCCTTCTGTCGAAGAAACTGAGTAACTGCTCTTTGTGCTGGGAAACAACTGTACAGAAATGAGGAAATTGCTCCGAAGGCGTTATCTCCGACTATGCCACTGGGAATACCACTACGACAACTCTCAGCAAACGCATCGACCCACAAGGATTACATACAACGCCGCAACAGCGAAAGTCTCCTACTCCATTGGGCATACCTTATATGTTCGTCGCAGTGTATTAGCTCACATGTGCTGCACAGGGGTGAAGCTGCTAGGTGACCTTCATGGAGTTCTAAATTCATTCAAATTTTCAAATTCATGGCGAACACTGTGACATGGCACGTGTACGCTGTGTGTGTTTTTCCATTTGGTTCACCAATATCGGTGTCAGATTTCCGTTCTTTCACGTTCCTTGTTAAGTTATGAAAGGTTCTTGCAGATTTCTTTGTCCTCCATAATCCACTATTCGGGTATTTTTACACGGATATAACTATACTCCAACGAAAAATATTTCAAGTGTTAAACCTCATGTGGAATATGTCCCACACTTATCTGTGTGACTTGTTCGTGGAAGTGGTTTCGTTGAATAAATACGAGGTAAGATTGTAGCTGATCGTCAATGTGTTTACATGGCCCGAATAGAAAGAGATTGTGCGTTCTGAACACATGTGTTACATTCATACATTCATGTTAGATATAACTAGTATTGCGACGAATAGAGCCGTCATGAAACACATGAAACGTATTCGCAGTTGCGAATACCAGAAACCTTCAGCTTTATAAAAGAATAGCCACAGTAAAATTTCTGCCGGACAGAGAGTTCAACCCCAAATTCCCGCTTCACTTCAGTGGTCTCCTTAACCGCTTTGACTGTCTGTGCGCGCACGATCCACGAACAGACACGAACGTCCACATGTTGCGTCACAACCTGTACTGTTACCCATTTTATGTAGTTACCGTACTGGGAAGGACATTTTAATTGAAAGTCTGCCATGTACTGCCGGATAAATACGACATTGCTGCGCCAGTGTTGTTAAAAAGAACGATGCAGTAGTACTTCGGATATCATATCTTACTTTGAGGATGTGACCACGAGGACGGCGAGGATACCTCTTACTATGCAGCAGGTCGCAGATACAATATGATCAAAGTGGATTACCTTCGATAGTATGTAGTTGTTAGCCAGCTGAACTTTCTGCAGTTTCTCTAACTGCCGTCTACAATCGAACCAGCCTCTTATCTTCTTGAGGACTCATGAATTTTAAACGGCACCAATTACGTGCTACAATTTGATTTGAACTCTATTCCTCGGCAATTCATATTTCGGATTTCTGGAAGCTGGTCGTGTTGGTATTGGCCTACACAGGGTCCGATGTTCATAATTCCATAATTCTTACAGTTTAGCTTAGCTCTTGATGCGGCATCACATGGTTTTATTAACCGCAATTCTGACTCTGTTTCGCTGGCATTCGTTACCAAAATATCGACATCAGGAGCGTGTACATGTAAACCTTTCAGCAACTTCGTCATAGCAAAGAATGGCTCTATTGCGATTGCGAATAACGCCTTCTTCGACAAAGCTGTTGATCTGGATAGTGGTGCCAAGTTGATCATTTATCACAATTTGTGAAGCGCCGTGCCATAAGAAATTCACTATTATTATTTCGATGAAGCGATGTGGGAAGCCCATCTCCTGTACTGCGTGGAAAAGAAACGATGATTTATAGTGACTATGGCGCATCATACCTTGCAAACTTCGACTACGGCTAAGACGTCTTTATAGTCCGCTAAGGTATGAAAAACGAATATGTCGTAACAAACACCACTTTTTTATTCTTTGTGTTAGGATGCGCGCTAAGATATTGTAATCACTGTTAAGTAACATCGTCGGTAGCAACTTTTCGCTTGACGTATTTGGTGGACTTCTGGGAATAAACATAACTAATACTTCTCTGAATTCGTGGGGAATTGTTGCATTCGGAATCTTCAAGGTATATTGATATTTATTTGTCCGTCGTTAAATGCCAGAATGATTCGCATATTTTACAGGAATTCCGTCATGTCTGGGATATTAGATTGACGGGCTAAGGGAAGCGATAGGTTTCAAAAGTTCCTCGTCAGTTGCTTCTGTGAGAAGTTCTGCGTTTCCAGGGACGAGCCGTCTTGTCGGGTTCGTTGTCATATCGTCCAGTACATTTTCATCAATATCTTCCGTTGGTTATTAGGTGAGCGTAGTGTATGTGAATCGTAATTCTGATATTTTTCTGATTTATTAGTACCGTTCCATCAGATAACTTTGCTGCCGGCAGTATTTTTCTGGCTGCTCTCTTCTTTTCAAGTGTGAGGCGAAAGGCAGACTGTTCTTCTTCTTCATGTGCTGAGTTCATAACTCTTGCTCTGATTCCGGTACCTTCTCTTTGTATATTTCATTAACGCAGAATTATTGCTTATATATTTTTAATTTTAGTGTAACTTTCTTTAACTGCGGTGTCATATTTATAAAGATGTCTGAGGAACTTGACATAGCATTCCATTGTTCGTTTGTACTACTGGTTTCTACCCCAATAGCTGATCAAGCACATCTGAGTTTTTGGTTATGCACACTTGAGCCCCAAATCAACACTGAGTCCTAAGAGATACATTTAGTTCCCCAACGTGCCGCTATCTTAATAAAAATCATGGCTTTGAACTTCCCCTGCATCTGCAAATTTCATGCCTCTGCATATTTATGGTGTAAATGTACGCTGCGTGATCAGAGAAGCCTAGTACCGGTTTCTTAAACGTTTTGTTTATGGCTACTGCACAAACAGATTCCACCCAGACTACTAACCGAATGGCGTGCGACGTAGGTGAAGGTGGATAGTACGCCGTTCTCGTACTCCCAGCAATCAATTAAAAGTAATTATTTAACTATCAGTTCGAGATGGATAGTACGCCGTTCTCGTACTCCCAACAATCAATTAAAAGTAATTATTTAACTATCAGTTCCAGTCCTATGGATTGATTAACGTTTGGTGTTGATCTTTGTGGTGCGTTACACAATTAAAACCTCCAGCCGGGGTTGAATCATCGCACCAGTTTCTAAAAATAGGACCAATTTCTTATCTACGAAATTCTGTTGACAGCAGCTATTGGTTGTGCCCGATGGCACGTATGTGTTGTTGATCAATAATGTGTTGCTAAAGATGTGGGTTTCCCTGCGATTTGCAGATCTGTCTACATGTTTCATAGTAAATACCTTCCTTAGTAAGTATCACCCTTCCGACATCCACGTCGTTACCGTAATTTGTAATGACGTTATATCAGGGTAATCGTTCTGTATATATGTCAGTGACTCTAGGACTAGCATAATGTTAGTAACCGCGGTGTATATATGATCTTGAACGTTATTTACCTTACTTGCACTGTGGATCTTATTCACATCTGACGTGGTGATTTTATATCATCGTAAGGGATTCACCTATTCATAGAACTCATCCCTTGAGAATCAGCTCGACGCAACACGGTCGTATCTTCAGCTTCTACAACACTGCTTTTGGGAAGCAACCCTGCGCGTCAGTGGTTTGTTGAGGATCCTGTCGTTCTTGCATCGGGAATTTTCTTCATCTGCTGGCCAATTTGTTACGAGCGGGTTCTCATTTAAATCCTTAGAATCTTGTACCTGTTTCTGTTCTTATTTTTTCTCTTCACTGTCTACACCTACATGTCTGTGCACTTCGAAAATTTGTTCTTTGTTGGGAATCCCTTGTTCGTTGTCAATTATGTCCACCTCGTCTGCTGCTGAATGGGAGCGTTTTTCTGTTTTTTAAGGAAAATAGATTTGTGCAGCTGGTCCCTCGGTGAGCTACAATGGGTTTCTCTAATTCATTAGAACAGTAGTCGTGTGTAAGTTAGGTTCTACGCGCCTCTGAATGGACTCCACACGAACTTCACCAATAGAATTACGATTAATGCACGTCCTAGCCGACCATAAAGGATTATGATCGCGCGAAATTCACATACAGGATTAATGATATACGCTTGATGTGAAGGTCTGTTTTATTTGTCTAATTCCGTTCAACACAGGAACTTCGCGGAGTTGGTCATTTCTGTGGGACGTTACTAATGTCCATAGTGTGACACTGCTGCGGTATTCGATTTGCGGGGACATCAAATGGTAATTCGATGATTCGAGTAGTTGGAACTTGCAGCGCTGCCGTCACGGTGCTTGGACTTAAGTGAAGCTCAAGTAGTATCAATAATTTTCTTGCGTAGATCGAGAGTTTCCACACTACCGTACTGACAATAGAAAAATAAATTCCTATAACGTGATTCTTTTTAAAGAGTCTTCAAATTCAAATGATTTCGACTTTGCAAATGATGACGAAGGAAAACCTCATACCAGATGTAGAAGTATGAACCTGGAATTTGGTTGCAATAATCACACGTCTGTTGTTTGAAACTGATAAACAATATTTTATTCCAAATAATCTCCGTTGCTATTTATACATTTCTTCCACATCTCTGGCAGCGTATGAAGGCCACACCAAAGAAACAGTTCTTCTTTCGGAACGAACCAATCACCGAGCCATTTTCGTACATTTTATACGAATTGAAGCGTTGTTTAGGTAGAGCACGTCCCAGTGATGCAAATATGTGATAATCGGACAGAGCCGGATCTGTAGAACAGGCCGCATGCCCTAGTATTTAACAACTCAAGGCTTCGATCGTTTTCTTGGCCCTTTTTGCTGTGTGTGATGGGGCGTTGTCATGGAGCAACATGACTTCGTGTTGCCTTTTTCCATATTTCAGTCTCTTTTCACGTAATGCTCAATTTAATTCTATCATTTGCTGTTGGTATCGGTCAATGTTAACGGTTTCACCACGTTTTAGCAGCTCATAATATATTAAATCCTCCTGATCCCACCATACAGGGAGCATTGTCTTCTTTCCAAAGCGATTTCGTCCTGCAGTGGACATCGATGGTTTGCCTGGATTCACCTATGATTTACTACGCTTAGGATTCTCAAAATATATCCATTTTCCATCACCTGTCACTGCTGGACAGAGAAACTACTTTCTTTTGTACCTGGCGAGCAGCATTTCACAAGTGGTTTTTCGAGTTGCTTGTTGTCTTTCATTCAGTTCATGTGGAACCCATTTTCCCACTTTTAGCACCTTTCCCATAGCTTTCAACGGAAGAGAAACGGCCTTCTGTGTCACATGCAATTGTTCTGGACGCTCCTGTTGAGTTTGAGTTTCATCTTCATCCACTTAGGAGTGCAATTCGTTGTGTACGAATTTTTTTTGGTGGTTTCCCACGCTCGTCGTTTCTCACTTTTAAATCACCGTTTTTGAATTTTTTGAAGCACTCGAAACACTGTCTTTTCCCAAGAGCATGTTCGCCGAAAGCTTCGAAAAGCATTTTTGGAATGATAACAGAAAACCAATGCTGTCCGCAAATCGTAGTTCCCAGGAACAATACGGGTTTGAAACAGATACCGATGCATGGAACTTGAGTTACTGTGTGTTGACATTCGTCGTCAGCCGTTACAGGAAGCTGAAGGCGCTGTAGAAGCGGTCTCACAGGTCTTACACTGACGGCTAGCGCCATCTAGAGTGATATTCCGGTTTCATACTTCTACACCTGGTTGTGTCTTCTTTGTTAGTCTCATCCATTACTGCAGCTTCAAGAACACAGTAAAGTCACTCGACACAGCAAAGTGATTCTGCGAGCTTGTGACTTACTGCTGAGATACAAACAATACCGGTCGCGGCGTCCTACACACAGTGGGTGTGTACGCAGTCGCTTCCGCAGGGGCAGACTACCAACTCAGCTACTGAGGTGGACACTCAACTGATATGATCATTATATTTCTTATCCTCACAGACTGTTAGACCCATGTATTTGTATAAGTTGACTGATTTAAATTTTGACACTTTGATACTGTAGTCATTAGATAACACGTTCTAGCTTGTTCTGAAATGCACAAATTAAGCATGTGCTTTAATACTTACGATGGAGATGAAACGTTGTGACATGAACTCCAAGATTCAAAAAGGGACAGCTGAGTTATTTATATCCATAACTGCCCACCCACCGCCAATATGTCACGGATACTGTTTTGAGGCGTGTCCAAGGCACCGATGTCTTCCCAAATTCAAATTCCCATTCAAGCCTCAGCCCCCTTGCCATTCCCGAAAAGACGAGTAGCATTGCAAAGGCTCTCCAACTGTTCGGAAATAGCACCTCAGCATCGAACAGAGATAAACGCAGAATAATTTCACACAAGTTATCAGCTGTGAAACTAGTAGAGTTTCCGTGAGTTAGCACGTGTTCAGACTATAATTTACTCCTGCTGCACGGAGATGAACTTAAAATAATTTCTCATGGTTTACCGGAACTACTCTGTTGTTCACTAACTGTACTGCTGTCGTCTATAAATATAAGGAATTGTCTTTCTGTTATTGCGTTGATTTAACCACGAAAAAGGAGTCAGTAAACTTTTCTATCTTATATCGAAACCTTCGCGTCTTCTGAACATTATTGTATCACCGTTTAGTACATCCTGCCTGCATTTTATTAAATTGTTGTGCAATAGTGTGCACAATTTCAGGGCATTGCGACGAGTGCGTTGGTTGTCCCCTAGACGATAAAATTTGCCAGATGACTTAAGAACAATTAATACGTTCGTATCGATATATTTTGTATCAGCTAGCGGCGGTACTTTGACGTGGACTTCTTTGGCACGCCACGACAGCACGCTACTTCCGGCTGGGCGGTGTGGTGACGCCGTGCAAGCCCAAAAGAGAGGAGAGGGCTTTGGTGGCGATCGGTGGCCAGTGTGCTAGCAGCAAGGAGTACGTGAATGTTGCCCATGACAGCTGAAACTGTTGATTCCGAAAGGAGGCAGCTTTCTTGAATGGAGGTGGGTGCGTGGTGGGTATCTTAATGTGAAGCCGTCATTTCTTTTGTGCCATCTCATTGCTGTAATTGAACATTCAGTGCTGTGGAGGCAGGTTAATAGGGGCACGAAAGTACTTAATCGAGGTGTACCTGCTGCGACGCTGTGTGGCAGTTATTAAATCATGTAAGGGATGTTAATGGTGAACTCTTTTCTGCTGTATTGCGAAATAACTGTGTTTTGCCAAAGGCGAGTGAACTTAACTAACACACTGGGAGTACGGCTGCCCATTCACTTACCTTTTATTTAAAATTCCAGTGGACGTTCCAGCGGTAGCCTTGGTGTGTTTTGGGTGATTACATCTCGTTTTAAGCCATTGCACCACATGGGTGGCTTTCTGTCCTGAACTGCTACGTCTTCACCACCTGAATGGCACTCGGTTAAATGTTCGCGATCGGCCATAGGGACCATCTAGTAAATTCATTTATGTTGTAAATGATGGAAAAGAAGCAAAACTAGCTACTTTCCTTAGAAGATATACAACTGTTTTAAAACGCAAATGCTTGTACGGTAACATTGTTTTTTTCTGTTTTACAGCTGTAAGACTGAAGTTTTTTCATTCTCGTGGGTGAAATTAGTGGGACGAGCAGTTGTGAGCGATGGAGAATGTTTTTAGGGGATTTTTCAGTGCGAGGCCTTCGCGTTCTTCGTCGGCATAAAAATCGGGTTGCAATTTAATCTGTGTCATTGGAAGCCTGTTTGCAGTAAGATTAAATCCATGGAACGGTACACTGTGTGTGATTATTGCCGCCTGTAAAATAAATTTTCATATTGCAATGTTCAGTTTGATCTTTGGTCTCTCAAAATTTATGATACTAAAGTATGTTACTTTTTGTAACTTTAAAATAAATGTTTGTTATTTTATTGTTGAGGTGGGTCGTTGGTGTTTTTAAGGGTCTTTGATTTAGATGGTTAGTGGCGCTTTAGTCTATTTAATCCTTTACCAATGAGCTTACTTGTTGGTGTTTTTTTAAAAAATCGATTTTAAACTGTTATGAGTTTAGTGCCTTTACAATTCGGTAAGTATAAGACTTTATTAAATGCGCTCCGGTTACCAGCGCGTTATGTGAATTTGTTTGACCTGCAATAAACTTGTAAAAATGTTTCTGTTGAGTCTGAGCCCTGTTAGCCACCACTCTCTGATTCATGCATCCTACACTTTTAAGCAACCACGACATCATAAACCCAGGAATAGGACACAGAGGGCGCAGATGAATAGCGCGACTGCAGGGACTTACTCCTTGCACGCTCTCCGTGAGACCCACATTACCAACTGTCCACAATCTACGCTATCCATCGGTATCCTTGGTGGCTCAGACGGATAGAGCGTCTTGCCATGCAAGTAGGAGATCCCAAGTACGAGTCCTGGAAGGGGTACACATTTTCAGCTTCCCCCATCGAAGTATATCAACAACACCTGTCGGCAGCTGAGGGTTTCAATTAATTACCATTTATTCTAGAGAAGCTACACGGTCATCAGTGGTATCTGTGGTATCTGTTCTTCCGATAACAGTTACTATCTACATATATATAGTTAAAGGCTACCCAGATATTGACCTTCGTCTGTGCAAATGCGCACAGGCTGCCTGAACTCTTACCGGAATCGTCACCTTAGTGTGCGCGAGTAATGAATGGATGGGCAAAGTATCTATTAGGAACATTACGTATGTAGATTGTGGCCAGTTGGGAATGTGGGGTTCACAGGAATTGTGCAAGGGATAAGTCCCTGCAGTCACGCTATTCATCTGCGCCCTCGGTGGCTCACATTGATAGAGCGTCTGCCATGTAATTAGGAGATCCTGGGTTCGAGTCCCGGTCGGGGCATGTATTTTCAGCTGTCCCCATCGAGGTATGTTAACAACATCTGTCGGCAGCAGGGGGTTTCAATTAATTATCATTTATTCTAGAGAAGCTGCATGTTCATCAAAGGTATCTGTTCTTTCAAGAACAGTTACGATCTTCATATACAAATTGCTTGTGTTAAAGGTAGGTTTGGTCAAATGGAAATATTAGTGAAAAACCAGTCAGGGATAATTTTTTTTAACAGTGAACCCAGCACCAACCCATATATATACAGTGCCATGTACTTCACAACAGTACTAAGTACTTATAATATTTTGAAGACTTCAAATAATGTATATTTTGTAAAAGAAAATTAAGTCAAAGTTTTAGTTTGTATTTTGAAAAAAAATCCTAGTTAGAGCCTATTTTGTGTTGTACATTGCTGGAAGGAACATAAAAAATAATGCAAAAAAACGTCTATTCCAGCTCTCTAGCTCATTTACGATATCTCCTAGAACAATTTACAAAATGTCTATTGATGTTTTTTCCGGATTTTGAGATTTTAGATACTTATATTTCGGAAACGATTTGTAATTAAAAATCTGTGATTCAATATTTATCTTAGTCACAGCAGTCACTATGAGTATACCAAATTTTACGAAAATCAAAAATGTTGACATATATTGGGTTTGCTGTTTTGACGTGGAATGACTCAGGACAAAAAAAAGTATCAAATGTTTGTAAATGTTATGGGACTTAACTACTAAGGTCATCAGTCCCTAAGCTTTCACACTATTTAACCTAAATTATCCTAAGGACAAACACACACACCCATGCCCGAGGGAGGACTCGAACCTCCGCCGGGACCAGCCGCACAGTCCATGACAGCAACGCCTGAGACCGCTCGGCTAATCCCGCGCGGCAACTTAGGACAAACATATCAAGTGAAACCTTGTAGTGGGAAGAAAATACTGCCACCTGCGCACATCAAAGTGGCCATGATGAAGCAGTTCGTTAAGGCATTACCGTAGTGAGACGACTGTTTCAAATACCTATGTTGCAAGTTCGTCATCTTGTCACATGCTAAGTTGATAGAGGGTGCGTTCACTAGTGGTGATATTCGGATATTAGTTCTAAATAAAGATTTCCTTTATTCAATGAAATCCGTGGAGCCTGAAGCCAGGACTGTGTTTGTGTGTGCGGTTAAAAACTTCGTGGGAAACAATCGTAGTGCACAACTTATCGACATAGTTGGAAATATGCTGACGAAATTCAATATGCTGGATGCTCAATGAATTTGAAGTTACATTGTTTTCAATTCGTACCTTTACCTTTTGTGTCCAAATGTTGGGGCCATAGGTCAGAAGCATGGTGAAGTATTCCATTGGGATAGCAAGGAAATGGAATGGTGATACCAGGGCATTTGAGATGTTCAGATGATGGACGACTACAGTTGGATGCTTCACTGTGAGATCACGGAAATGTTTAACGAGAGGAAAAGCGCGGTCGCGCCATAACGGATAAAAATCGTGGAATGAATGAGGTAAAGGCAGTCAGGGTTGTTTGCGAGATGAAAGCAGAGCTGACTATTTGCAGAATAGTCAACAGGACAGATTGCGGACCTCTGGTACAGAGCCGAGTGGAGGGTGTGAAAGAGAGGCTCAGACAGTTCTGCGACCATGTAGTTTGCAGATTCCTCGACTTCTGCCATAGGGTTGTGGGTTTCGGGTTCCGTTGAATAGGTCAGGAATCCACTACAACTACGAGGCGGCTACAAGTGTAGCACGGGCTATGTGGTGTGGGTTGGGTGGTTTTAAAGTTACAGTGTCTCGGGGAAATACAAAAAGGTCTTTAGTCTCAAAGGGTGCAGGTCGAACGTAGAAAGAACGTAGATACAGGAACTACTGTATGTCAGTTGTCATCTGTCGTAGCTTTGTGAGAAAGTACCAGAGATCCAAGCGCTAATACAAAGCACTGATGCTCAGATCGTTAGTGGCAGTGACAAATGGAAAAAGCTACAGATAAGTTCAGCCGAAAGTTTTGCGAAGAACCTAATGGTGCTCCGAAAAGACAGACTAAGTACAGCTGGCGGTGGTGTGTTTGTTGCTGTTAGAAGTAGTTTATCCTGTAGTAAAATTGAAGCAGTTAATTCCTGTGAGTATGGCCCAAGGTCATTCTTCTCAACTGGAATAAAATAATAATTGGATCTTCTTAAAGACCTCCCAGCTCACGTGATATAACTGCTGAAAGTTTCCAAGAAGACTTGAGTTTAACTTCAAAACGTACCCGACTCATACAATTATAGTTGGTGGTGGCTTTAATCTACCCTCGATAAGTTGGTGAAGATACATTTTTAAATCCGGAGGTAAGCATAAAACGTCATCCGGAATTGTGATAAACGGATTCTCTGAAATCCTCGAAAAATAAACGAAAGCATATGTATTCAAGAAAGCAGATAAAAATTTGCTTGACGCCTTCCTTAGACAAATCTCCGCTCCTTCCGTATTAACATTGTAAGAGTAGACCAGATGTGTGTCGATTTCAAAGAAATAGTATCGAAGGCAGTTGAGAGATGAATACCAAATAAATTTACAAACGAAGGAGCTGATCTCCTCTTGTACACAAAACTGGTCAAAGCACTTGCAGAAACAACGAAAAAAGCATGCCAAATTCTAACGTACGCAAATCTCCATGCTTGGGATCTTTCGCAGAAGCTCGAAATTTAGGGCGGAAATCACAGTGAGATACAACGGAACCTTATCTCGAAACCTGACAGAAAATCCAAAGAGATTGTAATCGTATGTAAATGCCTGCGGCAAGACACAATCAACACCTTCCGTGTTCTATAGCAATGGAAGTACTATCTGCGACGGAGCTACGAAAGCACAGTTACTAAACGCAGCCTTTCGAAATCCCTTTACCAAAGAAGAGGAAGAAAATATTGTAGAATCCGATTCGAGATCAACTGACAACATTAGTAACTTAGAAGCAGATATCCTCGGAGTAACGAAGCAACTTAAATCACTTAATAAGACAAGTCTTCTGGTTAAGACAGTATACAAATTAGGTTCGTTTGAGAATATGCTGATGCAATAGCTCCATACTTAACGATCATGTACACACGCTCGCTCGACGAAAGATCTGTACCCAAAGACTGGAAAGGTCCACAGGTCACACCAGTATTCAAGAAAAGAAGTAGGAGTAATCCACTAAATTACAGGTTCATATCGTTAACGTGGATATGCAGCAGGATTTTGGAACTTATACTGTGTTCAAACATTATGAACTACCTCGAAGAAAACTGTCTAAGAAAACTGTCTATTGACATACAGTCACCATGGGTTTAGAAAACATCGTTCCTGTGAAACACATCTTGCTCTTTATTCACATGAAGTGCTGAGTGCTATTAACAAGGGATTTCAGATAGATTCCGCACTTCTGAATTTCAGGAAGGCTTTTGACACTGTACCACACATGCGGCTCGACGTGAAATTGCGTGCTTATGGAATACCGTCTCAGTTATGTGACTCGATCCGTGATTTCCTGTCCGAGATATCACAGTTCGTAGTAACTGACGACAGAACGTCATCCAGTAAAACAGAACTGATTTCTGGCGCTCCCCAGCATAGTGTTATAGGCCCTCTAGAGTTCCTTTTC
The DNA here is from genome assembly GCF_023864345.2 of Schistocerca serialis cubense. NCBI lineage: Eukaryota > Metazoa > Arthropoda > Insecta > Orthoptera > Acrididae > Schistocerca > Schistocerca serialis. The sequence continues at coordinate 425,661,014 of NC_064641.1, forward strand.
TGTACAAACAATTTAGGAGGCAATCTGAGCAGTCGTCATCGGTTTTTTGCAGAAAATCCTGTCATTTATCGCCTAGTAAACTCATCAGAAGAAGAAAAAAATTGAAAAACAATTTAGAAAAGATGTGTGAATATTGCGATAACTGCCAGTTTGCTCTAAATAATGAAGTAAGAGATCATCCACATGAGTGCTAAAGGCAATCCGTTAAACTTCGCTTCTACAATAAATCAGTCTAATCTAGAGGCTGTAAATTCTATACTACTCCAAATGGCTCTAAGCACTATGGGACTTAACATCTGAGGTCATCAGTCCCCTAGAGTTAAAACTGTTTAAACCAAACTAACCAAAGGACATCACACACATCCATGCCCGAGGCAGGATTCGAACGTGCGACCGTAGCAGCACAATGGTTCCGGACTGAAGAGCCTAGAACCGCTCGGCCACAGCGGCCGGCACTGTAAATTCAACTAAATACCTAGGAATTACGCTTACAAACAATTTAAATTGGAAAGATGTAGTGGGGAAGGCAAACCCAAGATTGCGTTTTATTGGCAGAACACTTACACAGTGTGACAGAATTAATAAAGAGATTGTCTACGTTGTGCTTGTCCGTCCTATTTTGGAGTTCTGCTGCACTGTCTGGGATCCTTACCAGAGAGGATTAACGGAGTACATCGAGAAAGTTTGAAGAAGATCAGGACGTTTTGTATTATCGCGAAATAGGGGAGAGAGTGTCACGGACATGATAGAGGATTTGGGATGGACACCATTTTTCGTTGAGGTGAAATCTTCTCCCGAAATTTCAATCAACAACTTTTTCCTCCAATTGCAAAAAATAACAAAAATGAGAGCTCGCACAGAAAGATTTAGATGTTCGTTTCTTTTCCGCGCGTTGTGCGAGAGTGCAATAATAGAGAATTGTTGTGATGGTGGTTCGATGAATCTTCTTCCAGGCAATGTAGTGTGACTTGCAGATTATCCATGGAGATGTAGATATAATTGTAGATGTGGACATGTAGTCGTAGATGTTAGTGCATGTTGTATAACACATTCTCCGTATGCGTCTTTCACTAAGTGCATATTTCAATAAGTTGTTGTTTTTAACTTTTGTTCTACTTCAGCATGAATGTTATGCGATACAGTGGGTGTCTTTCCTAAGAGTCGTCAGGTGCATATTCTCTAGTCTTTCAGAAGGAATTTTAAATCTCATTTTTCCTTTATGTAACTACATTCAGCCGAAAGAGTTACTGTCCTTCACATCTTTTGCACGACGCCTAGCGTCACCAGAAAGCACCGGTTCTGTGTGTTTCCCACAACAAATAGAATTACTGTTAAATCGGAGTTTTACGTTCGCATTCAATAGAGAGCTGCCAAATTACTCTCGTCCTATAGTCGTTTCATCGGTACATATTAACATGGGTGTCAAATAAATAAATGGCGAGTGACTAGGCCCTCCCGTCGGGTAGGCCGTTAGCCGTGTGCAAGTCTTTCGATTTGACGCCACTTCGGCGACTTGCAAGTCGATGCAGATGAACTGATGATTACTAGGACAACACAACACCCAGTCCCTGAGCGGAGAAAATCTCCGCCCCAGCCGGGAATCGAACTCGGGCACTGAGGATTGACATTCTGTCGCGCTGACCACTCAGCCACTGGGGGCGGACAACAGGGGTAGTAAGACAGCAAGAATAAACAACAATCCAATAGCGACATTGCAGCGCTGCATGCTTGGCAGTAGCATTTGGTAAGGGCGAGAGTCGTGCTGGCACTGCTGCACTACTCGTTATTCTTCGAGCCTTAATACCCCTGTTATTACATGTCCATATAACAAATTTCGCACTAGATTATGCTGGGACAACTCTATCTAATGGACACATAAAATCCACATTATAAATTATTTGGTTTGTAAAGAGAAGCACACCAACATTTCCATCGACACTGTTAATCTCATGAAAGACATGATGCGTACTATTTGTTTGAGCTGACACCAGCTATAAAATATAAAAACGAAGTTTGCAAATGTGTGCTGAAAAGTGGTATAGGAAGTTAAAAAATGGTTGAAATGCCTCTAAGCACTATGGGACTTAACATCTGAGGTCATCAGTCCGCTAGACTTAGAAGTACTTAAACCTAACCAACCTATGGACATCACACACATTCATGCCCGAGGCATGATTCGAACCTGCGACCGTAGCAGCATAGCGGTTCAGGAGTGAATCACGTACAACCGCTCGGCCACAGCGGCCGGCGTATCGGAAGTTATGGTGTGTGGAATGCTATCTCGCCAGTAATTCGTGGTGTACTGGTTGTGAAGCGTGGTCGTGTTTCCAAAAGTTGCATATGGTTTTCGTGTAACTAATGAGGATTTTCAGAATTCTTAATTCGATTCTTCTGGGAGTCCACCCATTCGGATAAAAAGCATCCATGTATCTAAAAAGAAGAGTGCTTCGGAGTCAACATCTCGAGGGGGCACAGACTACAGTCAGCTGCAGTACTGATGCCGAGCAACTGTGTGTGAATTGGTGAGCAAGCATACTACCGTTTCTTTCTGAGACCTCAGTTTGTACTTGAGCAAAACTTAATGAGAAGATGTTACCGACAAGCCAATGTGAATTGCTAACCCTCTCCACCCCATTTCTTGGTCAGACGTGGTTTCCCCTGGTGCTATTTATTTTGCGGGAAATAGAATTAGTAGACTTCTGAAAATGTTGGAGACAGGGAGGCCCTCCTTGACATATGTAATTTGATCATGTGCTGGTACTGGACGTTAACGTGGACGGCATGTGTGACTGGTGTAAAACGAAGCATTTAGCTGTAGTTTTGAGCAATTTATGAATACTTAATTGGTCAAGTATGCATTTACAACAAAAGTTACAGTTATTAAAATTGAATCCCGAAAGGAATGTATTCTTTGTTTTCAAGGAATAACGACGGTTCATTAGCTGATGGATTTGCCTTGCACTCTCTGCAGAGCAAAAACCATTGAGTCTTTCTTCTGTACAGTTTAAACAATCCATAAAACATAAATAGGGGAATATTTACATTGTTCAAAGCTGAAATGCTCGAATAGAATATTCTACTATCTCTATGGCAAAGACAGCAATAGTCTGTCAGTTTATTGATTATTAACGTCAGCCAATAGCTGCCTCAGCAATTTCAACAGTTTTCATCTCTTTCTTTGCACTGAAAACCTTTATGGCATATAGTTCCAACTATTATTACTTTGGCAACTTTCAAACGGCAATTCCTGGCTGAGCAAAGACCACACTCAATACAACAGCAGTTTTGAACTGACGAGTTTTTTGACACACTGACGACACATTAATTTAGAACAGTTATGAAACTACCCGGGATGTTAACATGACCCTTACGTGCTATAAATAGACGTCACGAGGCCTAGCGTTTCGTTCTCGACTTTACCGGCAATGCTATAGCTACGGCTTCCATTCCGTGACATTGCCAGAATAGCACCTGCAACGACTGGCCGTCTACAGACAACTATCTCTTCCAAGGCCGTTCACACTCACTGCCTCAGAGACAACACACTGTCTCCGTCAAAGCTGCTACTCGGCAAAACCCGTTCCTTGCACCGCAGTGCCAACTTCCGAAAGTAGTGCCGCAATCAGAACAGTCAAGCAAACATTCCATAAAACAGTACCTCAGTTACTCCGTAGAATTCAGAGCCACGATCAGTGTTACGCTAGTAACTGTTTTCATTTCTTCTGATGAAACAGTTCTCCACGAATTTCACAGTGAATGTTTAGTTAGTAGATTCTCATTCTATGTTTTTTCTGATGCAAAAAACATCTGTTATGGTTCCAGCTTCTTGAATATCTCCGTCTGAACTGGCCTCGAAAGTCCCGACGGTCCCCACCGTGACATCCTCAGCCGATAGGCGTCACCTAATGTGAATATGAAGGGGCATGTGGTCAGCATACCACTCTACCCGCCATTGTCTGTTTTCGTTACAGGAGCTACTACTCCTCAGTCAAGTAGCCCCTCAATCGCCCTCACAAGGAATTAGTGCCGCCCTCTTGCCATCAGTGCTCGTCTGACCCGGATGGTCATCCGTTCAAGAGCTACTCGTGCCCAACAGTGCTATGACAATAGGCAAAGATCAGTGTCGGATGACTCAACATGGAATGAAATTAAGCTTAATGAGAAGCTCAGACAGGCAGGTACTAGAGACGTTAAAATACCGCAAGATTCTCATAAAAGTGTGAAAAACAATGTTTGTATGTCACAAGATTCTCTTCAGTGCACAATGGAAAACAATGTTACCATGGGTACCCTGCATCAGATGATCAGGGGAATAAAAAACAAAGTATATGAGCGTGTTGTTTTTTTTGAAGATTAGGAAACTGAGGGTGGAATAGATTTACTATGCCTGCCTGAACATTATTGGGAAATTCTGAGCTATATTTGGAATCTTGGATTCTTTGCTGTGCTATCTGTAAGACAGAGGACAGACAATGATACAATGATTACGTTTTTGTAGACCAAGATAAATTTAATCACATAAAGACTTTTCCTGTTAAGAATGGTCTGTCTGCTCATGATGCACAGCTACTTACAGTATGTGACATAGCACCATACAGTAGCGCAAGTCAGTCCTCAAACATATTGAACTCAATTAACGATTTAATAACCGAAAATTTTAGGGAAAATTTGAAACAGGCAGCCTGGGACGATGTGTACTGGGGCCCTGATGCTAATTTAAAATTTAACCTGTTTCATGATACCTTTGTTTCTATATTTGAAAACAGTTTACCAATGAAAACAGTGAAATAAAATTGTAAGGGATATCGAAAAAGCCATAGGTAACTAAAGGGACAAAAATTTCTTGTAAACAGAAAATGGAAATGTGTCTAACAGTTAGAAAGAATAATGATCTAGAAACAATGATACATTATAAAATCTTTTGACTGTATTAAGAAAAGTTATTGAAAAGTCTGAGATCAGCACATCTGATAATAGAATTAAAATCTATTGTATTATTTTTAAAAGGGAAACAGGGAAAATCAGAGGACAAGAAGACTGTATTTCTATCATACTTAGTGAAAAATTTGTTAACAAAAATGGAGAAGTATAATAGATTTTAATATTCCGTTTATAAGTGTTGTAGAGAAAATAGTATTCAACTATTCATTACAAAAGGCAAGGCTGTATATGGAAGAGGCAATACCTATGCGCTTTGGTAAAACTGAAATTCAGCTCACCCCTCCTACTGAAATTAGGAAAAGAATAAATTCACTCAACATAAAAGCTCTTATGGAATAAATATATTGATTTATGAAATTTAGTTATTAATAACTGATTCCAATTCAAAAGTTATAGTGAAGTGTGTAGCTACAAATCCGGAAGAAAATATGTTCTTCAATTCTCTGGATTAAACCTGACTTAGGCCTGGAAGGGGTTAATTATTCTGCCACAAATGTCTTTTGTCATTTGTCAAACAGCATTAAAAGTCTGACAGATAACCAAGCAACATAAAGGCAAATTAAAAGAATTTCTGAATGACAACTCCTTGTATTCATTAGATGAATATTTAGATGTGTTGCAGTAAAGGTAATAAAAAAAGAAAACTGCACAAAAAATTTAATGTTAAACTGACCCATTTCACATGATAATGACATGTATTCATGATATATGGAAAAAGTATTAATGTGTCGTAATGTACAGCAGGCTGGCTTTCATGAAGTCAAAGTAATTTTAGAATTTTGTGTTGCATTTTGAAAGTGATATTACATGCAGACATCTATGTAACATTAGTACAGAGTAATAGATGCTGCAATAATTGAGAGTTCTTACTGCACCTTCTGAAAAAGCCCTCAATTGCAGAGTATTAAACAAAGGATAATAATCAGCTATTGTCACTTATATCCAGAAAGACAGCACAGGCATAAGTGATGTGTTGCAGTACATTTTCCCTAAAATGTTGATAGTCATTGCTTATTATTGGTGATCAACAGGGAAACAAAAATCATAGCACTCCAAATTAATGTGATTATTGTGTGACATCCGCAAATAGACAATATGAACTGTCTTTTCAATCCCAGGGTGTTAAACAGACTTGTGATTAGTGTGTGACATCCGCAAATAGACAATATGAACTGTCTTTTCAATCCCAGGGTGTTAAACAGACATTCCAGAAAAATATGAACCGGCACCTATAACGGAGATACTATTCGGTGCAATTAGATATTCTGCCATCACGTAACTATAATGCATGAATTAATAAAAATGAAAGTTTGGGATCTACCTGTAGAAAGACAAAACAGCTATTCCCTTTTTCATTCCATATATTAATTATCAACCGAGCATTCAGGGATCAAGTGATACACAACTATCATGTTCAATTACTTCGAACACTCAATAACAAAATATTTAACTCCTAGACATACTGAATTGGCGATAGTATATTCGTTGTCTCTACATATGAAAATTCTTATCACAGGCAAGAATGGTTAAAAATCTTCATCAGCTAACTTACGTCTATGATGGCAAAGCTGGTCTATGCGCTGAGTTGGTAGAGCATAATTTTACTTTTGAAACCAATGAAAAACCCTCACGTACCCAATGTGAGAGTATGTTAGTATCCTAGCTGTTGATATTCAATGGGTCAAGCATAGACAAGTTGGAGTGAGCAAAATTTCGACTCAACATTTACTGGGGCCTAATGTGCGATGGTACTTTACCAAGTGGGATCTGCAATGGTGTCTTCTCTGTGCTGGATCTGAAACACTAATTCTGTACTCAGCACTTGACTGAATTTACTCAGTATCAACTTTCCTTCGTTCTGTAGAATGTTAGATTTTCCATAGTCAAAATAATGGCTATTGCTCATTCGCTAAGGGTTGGAGTGACGTGCACAATTTCTTGGCCTGCAAAAATTCCTGCAGGAATAATTAAATACCTCTTTGCTATCTGTCCCCATGATATCGGAAGCATATCGTCCCCACTCTGCAGAAGCAAAGCTCTCACTGCCCTCGCTATTTTCCACATACTTGTGCAGTCCGCTATCAGATGAGGGAGATTTCTAGAGATTTTAGTTCTCAAAATGCTTTATTATAATGGGGATCTCCCCACGGTGTCATGTCTGCATCGTCCAGTATTGCTTCAGCCAATCGCGGTCTCATTAGAGGTGAACTTTATTGTTATTGCTGGGTCGCCACCTAGCCCTGTTAAAGCCATCCAGTCACTTACCATTCGTCCCAGCCGTATTTACGTTAAAGGGATTAAAGTATGTTCTGGCCTTATCCGTTTCTTCACTGAAGCTCGCCCTTCCCTTGTTAAGTGGGGTTTTCCAATGCCATTATCCACCTGCTCAGTTTATTTTCAAAATGCATTTAACTTTAATTTACTTATGCATGCCCCTGTCCTTATATTGGTAGAAATTGTTTTGTTACTTTCCTTTACATGAGATTTCTGCAATTGCCTTTTGTTGGTAGAATATAATTATAATTATTATTTTCTGAGGATGCCATATTGTATTGTACTATCATTATGGATCAAGCTTGTGTAAGGTCTGTAAAATCTGGGTGCCTTACATGTGCCATCACTTCGAATTAATTTTGTGTTGCTGTGGTCAATGGTTGAGGCATTTCTCATTGCAGTGCAAAATTAGGAATTCATTTAATTTTAATCATTCTCCAGTTACTGGTCTTTCTAATGCTAGATGATGTCGTTTTAATATTCTTTTTTAATTTTACATGTATTGCTTCACAAGGAAATTTCTATTTAGATAATTATTATTTGGCCTTGCAGTAGTTTATAGTAGTTTTTTGACTAATCTTACAACATTTTTGCCTGAGTACTTGTGGTTAACTTCTATTAAAATGTGTCATCCACCCTTTAGCTTCCCTCTTTACAATAAATTCAGACATTCCACAATTCTCAAACATTCATGATATAGATCATTGTGAAAGATGAGTGAAGTTAAGGAAGCATCTGTTTCTCTTATCTCTATTCTCAACACAAATTACTATGTCAATATGGAATTGTCATCATATTTAAAATATTTAAAATTTTTCCATTACAGAAACTTTATTCATTCACATTATTTCTCATATGTTGCCATTATTTCTCATATGTTGCCAAAATATCTACAATACACAAATTCTTATTAAAATATTTGGATTGAATGGACATTTACAAATTTACACATGAAATACAAATTATAATACATGGTACATTTATGAATATACTTAAACAATTGAAATATAAAATACAAATGAAACACATAAAGTACAAATTGTCAGTGGTACAGGTGCAACTGAATGTTTACAGGCAGCTCAACTCCTTGCTGAAGTGATTATCTTTTCTACTCTTTAAAATATTACACTGACTTTGTCATGTGCATCACTCTCTTTCTTCACACACTTTATACTTTCATTTTTCGGCTGGCGTTGCTTTGCAGTGCTGCAGTTGATCAGTGGTGGTTGATGCTGCTAGTCAGTTGTAGACTCAGGGCAATGTTGATGAAGATTATAGACATTTACAGTTGTGACAGTCCAATCACGAATGCCACTACATGTTCTATGTTACATTGTTTTGACAACATACTGCTCATCCAAGGCAATGCCATGATATAACGACATAGGTGGCCTTGTTCTTTATTGGTCTCATTGCCATCAATATCGATGAGTGTAGCCCCTCGAGAACTGATCCAGTTTGATGTCCCCATTATGCATACTCTGTTTGATGATTCGACCGCCTCTGGTTGGTTTGATGTTTTCAATGAAATAACTGCCACAGTTTTGTTGGATATTGCTTTCAGTTGATTCTGAAAAATCCCATACTGGTTTAAGGTACAGGATTTAGAAAGAAAACTTGCTTTCTTCTGTCCTCATCTTAGGACCCTTTGTTCTCTTTGTTTCTTGAGGCATCTTCATGTCTTCTTTCATGGAACTTGCAACTTCTCAGGCATAGTGATAGGATATGTTATTCAGTGAAAGTTATACAGAAGGATTACCACTAATGTTGTTATGAGATATGGTCAAGGTTGAATAGATAATTCTGGAAGTGATATTTTTGCTTTCAGTTAGTACCTTCGCCATTTGGTATTGAGGGAAATATTTGGAGTTTACTTTTCCGGGCTGTTCTACTACAGAGCTGTTACTGATGGTTTGCTATTATTAGTCACTTCTATTGTGTCACTGCTAATGGGGTCGCTTCACATTCCTCACAGGTGTCCATCCTTTGCCCCTTGCTGCTGCTCGTTTTCCCCATCCTCTCGCTATTGGGGTGAGGCGTGGGACAATATTCTTCAAAATACACCTGGCTTTGTCTTCGCACTAATGTGAAGCATGAGTCAGTAAATTCCTTACTTTGGTCTCTGGTAAGTCGCCAGTGCCCTATTAGGCAACCGCATAAACTCTCACACTGAGACTGTAGCTTCCTGATGACTTTCCTGATCTGTTGTTAGCTTGTATTCCTTCTCCTGACGATTGTAATGATGGAGCACTGCATCTCCTCTCTATTTCACCTCGTACCACTACCTACAAGTTTCTTTATCTAATTGTACAATGAACTTTACATCGAATATATACATGAATAGTAAATGAATATTTAAATAGTTTTTTCCAGTACTTTAAAGAAATTTATCATTTACACCTTAAGTTATTTTATTTTATAATGGTTACTTTAATTTGTGAATGAATATCGATTGATGATATGTAGGTTAGTTAGTTAGTACTTCATGACATCAGTTTTCTTTTATTTTTTTCTGACCTACTATGAAGATTTAATTTATTAGTATTATTGTACCCATATTTAAATATTTTAATGTTTGTGGCTCTTCCTGTCTGCCTCTTGAGATATGTTACTACCTGAAACATATCTACATTTGTTTTCTGTATCATCTGTGATCCATTTATATTTATATTTTCATGACTAATTGCTGTGTGTTCACTGCAGGAGTTCCTATCCAATGAATCCGCAAAACAGCACGTGTTTCCTCAACAAATAATGCTGACGAATGTTAACTGAGTTCTTGTCTATCCACTTATGTTTGACCTTTAACACCATTGGATCTTTGTTCTGTTCGCTTTAAATGTTTGAAAAAGCTGTTACTATAGTTTTAAAGAGGAACTCCTCTCGTATACTATATACCAATTTGGTCTTCATCTCCACTGAACTTTGTGTTACTTGTGGACACCGGGAAAGAAAATCTGCTATGGTGTTGATTCGTCCTGTCATGTGTTTTACATAGAAATCATACTCTTGCAAGATTAAAATCCACCTTGCTAGCCTATCATGTGTCAACTTCGCTGGGAGTAAAACTCAAGTGTTTTATCATCTGTGTATACAATAGTTTTCCTACCGAATAGAAAATAATTTAACATTTGGAAACACCAGACTACCGCTAAAGCTTCCAAGTCTGTAACGGAATAATTCCACTCCCTTTTTGATAAGACATGATTTGCACATGAAATGGTTTTATCCGTTATTTGTCCATCTTGTTTGTAGTGTTGAAATATTACTGCACCTAACCCACTCTTGTCGCTGTCTGTTGCCATACAAAAATCTTGCGTAAGATCTGGGTGCGACAGTATCGATGCATCCACTAACACCTTTTCCAACTTCTGAAATTCTTGTTCTGCAGTATCATACAGTATCCATGGAGTAATCTTACCAGTTAAACTGCATACTCGGGTCGCAGCTAGAGTGTCTATACAGATGAACCTTTTAAAAAACGTTACTAGTCCTAGAAAGCCTCTGAGCGTTATCCTAGTATATGGTGTTACGAAATTTGTTATTGCCTCTAGTTTTTCGGGGTTCCGTTTTATTCCCTGTGCAGATATGAAATGTCCTAGGAAGTCTGTGTGTTCTGCTCCAAATTTGGATTTCTCCAAGTTTACTATGTTCATTAAGTGTTTTCAGTAAGGATCCTAAATTTCATTACGTTTCTCCCACGATGACTCTGCAATCAGGATGTCATCCACAGAACATGTCAATCGCTTCTGCAACTCCTTAGATATAATACTTCCTCGACTTCGAATAAAAGCTGCGGACGGAATTTTCAATCAAAAGGGAAGTCTTTTAAACCTATAACACCTTCCAAAAGCAGTAAATGCAATAAATTTCCTGCATTCCTAAAATGACACTTCCTCTGGTCATACCCAACACAGCTTTATGTTGGTTGAGAAAGTCCGCTTCGATAATCATATCTATTGACATCTTTGATACTATGACAAAATTCGTTGCTATCACATGACCCTGGCAGTCAAATGCAAGTCTTGTCTGCCTTGTGACGTTTGACGAACATCCCATAATTGGTCCGTGTACTTTGAGCTTTCGTGCTTTTAACAGTAATAAATCATTGCCACTATTGCAACGATTGAATAACGGCTCTGATGTCGCCGTTACCTCACTCCCACTATCTACTTTTGCGTTAACGACAATATCCTTGACTGTTACACGAAGTATCGGGCTTATCTCTGAGGTACTCTCGTCTTCGACTTCCTCCATTAATATGTCCTCTATTACTTCGTAATTTAACCGATGTATGTGTGTTTGTTCTGTCTCAACTGGATGTTTATGGACAGCCATAGTTGCGTCACCTTCCATCAACATTTGATGGTCTTCATCGAGAGTTTGGGGAGATGTACCTCAGTTTTTTAAATCGCGCAGTTGTACTCTAGCTGCTTCTAGATCAGCTTCTACCGTAACCAATCTAGATTTTAAATCCTCATTTTCACACCTTGCTACTTCCTTTAAGTTTGTCTCCTCGTCACACAGCTGTGTAATCGTGTTTAATTTGGATTTTAGAGCCTGGCAGAATTCTTTAAATATGACAGTACTTCACACTTAGATTCTGGGGATTCGTCAGATTCTACAATAATTGTGTCTGTACTCGCTACCTGATTCAAACCGTTATCATATTTGTTATCTTCCACTGAGAGTTGCAGATTCAAATTTTCAGCTGTGTCGTCATTTATTACGACGCTGTTTTCTAGGTCTTTTGTGATGATTACATAGTCTCGGTAGTACTGCCGAACTATGTCCTCATATGCGCCAAAATTGTATACCTTCGAATCTGATTTATCAGACTGTTTTTGTACTTTATAATCTGGTTCATTTTCCGATCCACACGTGATATTTGTCGTGTCATTTTCCTCTCCATCACCGACTTTTTCTTCTCGATTCTCGCTATCCACAACGACTCACACTCTTTCGGCTTTTCTTCCAAAGTTTTGTGGAAGAATTTTGTAGGTCTTGTAGCGTGTCGAACTTTTGATCTGGTGTACTTGTCCGTACTTTCCTCTTGTATCTATGACCTGTATTAGCCATATTTGGTCAGTGAATCCTAACGTATTGATCAATCGTAGCGTTACTAGTTACAGTAGGATTTGTATTATCCTACTGAAAATCATTTTTCGTCTGTTCACAATCAAACATCTGCACCATATACATTAATACTTCGTCATAATCAAATGGTTCATTACTGGGTAATGCTGGGAGTTTATCCTCATCGTCAGTGTCAATCCACACTATCTTGTCCCAACATTTTAGTTGTGACTTCCTCTCTATTTGTGGTATCTGTATGGATACTTTTGATGATCTTTCTGTCGCTCCTGTTTTATTGCCGTGGTTGCCTTGTCATCCGTTTCTGCAGAAAGTGTATTATCTGCTTGAACTCCTGCAATACCTAATGTCAGTCAATCTTCTCGCTTCCCAGGATTTGGTGGTTGGAATTCCACCTCCATCTGTGGTTCATTTCTCCGGTAATAACCAGAGGCATTTCCCTGTGGCTGCGTTCTCACACCACCTCCCTATCTGCTTTCTCTCCATGGACCTGTCGATCTCTGATTAAATCAGTCTGTCGATTATCTCGGGTTCTCCAGTTTCCATCCCTATTTTCGTCTATATTGCGCCTGTTCCAGCCACTATTAAAACCATATCCATTACGCTATGGTCCAGTGTTTCCGCCAATCCCATTTCCGTAATTATTCCCATTTGGTCCAGAGTTCAATCCCAATACCGGTCTACCATTAGTACCTTTATTATTATTCTTTTTACTATTATATGTTATTTCAAAATCATTCTGTCCTGAATCGTGACATCTTTGAGCGTCGTTTCCATACATGAATTCTACATCTTTCAAAACACCTTTGAAAGTTTCTACATGATTGCCCCCACCTCCTATCGTGGCTTTTTGATATTTCATTGGTAGTTTCAATTTGCATATTGGAATCAAATCTCCGACGCTATATGGGTTATCTAAGTATTGGTTCCATTTAGCCATATTCTCAAAGAATTTGACTGTTGTTTCCTCACGCAAATTTTCGAATGAGACATTTTATAATAATCAATATTTTAATCTCATCTGAGCCTCAGGTGACCAGTATCTTGCTATAAAGGCAGCTCTAAACGAATCATACGATCGCTAGTTTCTGCATGGTTCCAGCAACACTTCCCTCCATATGTGCGCAAATGAAATCTATCTGATGTTTCAGTCGCCAATGTGTCGGTATTCGCAGCTTAATTTGGTCAATCAATGTGCGGGGGTGGAGAATATTTGCATCTTACTTATAGTGCTCGTATTTCCGCACTGTAAGAAAGTGGTTATCATCAAAACCTCTCGCTCCTTTCTGTGATTTACCTTCTGGGTTTTGAAGATTGGAATTCTCGCCTTGATTTGCATTAAATCTGTGCAAACGTGTATAACTTGCTTCATTCTGTGACATTTGTGCTGTAGTATCACTTTCAGATCTCACTGCGCAAAATGCGTGCATAACGCCCCATACCGGCTCTGTATCATAAGGTGTAACCAATTCTGGCTCAGTAGATGGCGTCCTAACCCGTCGGTACTCGTCCTACAGGTTATGGCGTTGCGTAACGCGTCTCTATGGTTTGATCAGCGTATGTCACGCTCTGTGCTTGTCGTATTGAACGTTGCTGCAAACCACACTCTTGTGTTCCCGACTGACCTGTTATTATTTCTTGAAGAAGTGGTCGCAACCCACCCTGTTCCCTACCGTTACTGTGGTGTTCTGGCGTACACTGGTTTGGACTAATTTCCCCTTTGCGGTTACCGGTTTCGGACTGGCGTCCACATGTGCCTTTCGGTCTTACGTCACACGTAATTTCGCATACCTTTTCTGTCACACTGTCGGCAACAGTTGATTTTGCAATTTTGACTCCGTACTATCTACCGACACTAAATTGCATTCTGTCGTCGTCTGCGACTCCTCACCAACGCTTTCTACGTCAGCTCGACTCTCAGTCGAACGTAAGACTTCCGCTCTCAGCCGATGAAATTGGTGTTCGTTTTCCTCTTGTATTTTTAAAATATGAGCATCGAATTTCTTTGATGTTGCTTTTGTTGTTCTTTCTTGAGACGTCGTCTCAGCAGTAACATGTTTCGCTTTTGTCGTCGCTTTGATGGCAAAAGCTTCGACCTGTTGTTTAATCCTTTTGACACTTTTTGCGTAACGCAACGTAACCATGTCTGTTTGGACAATGTCAATGTCTGTACTCAATTGTTTGTAACCTGTAACGTGCATTGAAAGTGTTATTTGCACTTCCTTACCTTCAGTAAACATTTGATTTAATTGGTCCTGAATATTATCACGCGTTTTTTTTTTTGTTTTGTTTGTATTTCCTTGTTAGTTTCGCTGAACCCCAGTGTTATGCGCCCATTTCATTCTTTTTGCCCTTCTATTATGCGCCCTCCTATTGGCTTCTCTTGTTTGTGAGATTGTTGCAATAAACGCTGCAACAATCCAAATATGTTAGCGTTTTCATCGCCACCATTTTCACCTGTTGCCATTTCATGTAACCGTTGCTCATCTCGTTTTTCGTGTACCGTTTCCTTCACTCCCGAACATAGTGTAGGAGACTAACACTTGTTCTTTCATGCAATTGCAAACCTGCCTGATTCAGTTCGATTACGTTTGGTTCAATATGCTGAAAATTACTATCTACAGATTCTGATTCATTAGCAACGCCGTTCCCATGTCAATTGTATGGACCATGTCGAAAATCATGTGTTGCATTTTAGTCCCATTTGGTATTGCTACGTAATCCGTCTCGTGTTGTTCAAGCTGATCTACCTGTTGCCTGTCCGACTAGAGCCTGTCAAGATTTTCCATGACTTCTATTTGTCTTAATCTATTATTTTCTGCCATTTTTGAGCTTTCCACTAAGCGCTGCTGTTCGTGAATGTTCTGAACACGACTACGCATTAATCTGATCATATGAATTGATTCTACTCTTAAATATCATCCGCGGTCATATATTAAATATCTGAACCCATTTCCCCGTCTTTTATACAGCCCTCTTGTTACTGGAGTTGAGTCAGAATTCAACATTATTCACAGATGTGTTGTGTCAGCAAATAAGAAACATATCAATAAAATTCCATCTACACTTACTACACAGTTGAGTCACATCTACGTTTACATTTTTTCTCCAATTTGCATCAGATTATTATTGGAGGATTATGTGATCTGTACCTATCAAAAGCAAACCCTCAATCCATCAGAATGCTGTAATTTGGAATCCTGGCTGGCGTCGCTATTTCTGAAGCGCGGAAATGGACAATACATTTGAACTGTCTTCTCAAGCCCAGGGTGTTAAACAGACAATCTAGATAAATATGAACCTGCACCTGTAATGCAGCTACTATTAGGTGCATTTACAAATGTTGCTGTCACGTAACTATAGTGCATGAATTAATAAAAATGAAAGTTTCGGATCTACTCTAGAAAGACAAAACAGCTATTCCCTTTTTCATTCTACATATAATTTATCAACTATGCTTTCAGGGGTCAAGTGATACACAAAAATCAGGTTGAGTTACTTCCAACACTCAATAACAAAATACTTAACTCCTGGACATATTGAATTGGCAATTATTAAATTCGTTATCTCTACATATGAAGGTTCCTATCACAGGCCAGAATGATTAAAAATCTTCTTTAGCTAACTTCTGTCTATGATGGCATAGCTGGTCAATGCACTGAGTTGGTGGAGATTAGTTTTACTTTTGAAACCAATGAAAAACTCTCATGTGCTCAATGTGAGGGTAGGTTAGTATCCTAGCTGTTTATATTCAATGGTTAAAGCATACACACGTTGGAGTGAGTAAAATCTCGACTCAACATTTACTGTGGCCTAATGTGCTATGGTACTGTACCAACTGGAATCTGCAACATCGTTGTCTCCATACTGGATCTGAAACACTAATTCCATACTCTGGCCTTGACTGAATTTACTCAGTATAAACTTTCCTGCGTTCTGTAGAACGTTAATTTTTCCCTAGTCGAAGTAATGGCTATTGCACACTTGCTATGGGTTAGAGCGACATGCACAGTTTTTTTGCCTGCAAAAATTCCTCCAGGAATAATTAACTACCTCTTTGCTATCTGTCACCAGGATATGTGAAGCATATTGTCCACACTTTGCAGATACAAAGCTCTCAATGCGCTCCCTATTTCCCATATACTTGTGCAATCTTCTGTGGGATGAGGGAGACTTCTAGAAATTTTAGTTCTCAAAATGTCTTTATATACTGTGGATCTCCCCACTCTGCATCGCCCAGTGTGACTTCCGCCAATCGCCGTCTCATTGGAGGTGAATTTTTTTTTTGTTGCTGGGTCGCTACCTAGCTCTGTTAAAGTCGTCCAGTCACTTACCGTTTTTCCCGGCGGTATTTACGTTAAAAGGAATAAAGTATTGTGTAGGGAGCACATTGAGCTCATATGGGAGCGATATAAATGCTTATAAAACACTAAACTGGCAGCCAAGATCACGGGAATTCTTTTATTCCATGATAACCGTTTTGGCGAAACTAAAGCCTCCATCATTGGATCATAGGACACACACAGGTTACAACATCAAGGCAATCAATGGTGATATTAATAGCTGCCTATAACACGCAGGCCTTACAAAATTGTGGTAAGTAGCACATAGATATCCAAGAGTGATCACATTATAAATGTTAAGTGTCTCCATCACATACAAGCGCAAGCTGTAGCTCTCTTGGACGCCTATGTGTTACCTAGGGCAATTTTGTAAGGCCTGCACGTTATAGGCAACTGTTAATATCACCATCGTTTGCCATGATGTTGTAACCTGTATGTGTCCTAGAATCCGATGATGGCGGCTGTAGTTTCGCCGAAACCGGTAATCATGAAATAAAAAGAATACCTGCGATCTTCGCTACCAGTTTATTGTTTTAAAATAATGTATTGTTTTGGCCTTGTCCCTTTCTGCACTGAAGCTCGCTGTTATAATTGTTAAGCGGGGTCAAATGCCATTAACCACCTGCTTGGTTAGTCTCCAAAATGCGTTTCATTTTAATTTACATATGCATGCCCCTGTCTTTATATTGGTAGATATTGTTTTGTTAGCTTTTGGTACATGAGATTACTGCAATAGATTATTGTTGATATAATATATTTATATGTCATACTGTATCATACTATAATTACGGATCAAGCCAGCGTCGCAGATTCGGGTCCTCCCTCGGGCATGAGTGTGTGTGTTGCCCTTAGCGTAAGTTAGTTTATGTTAGATTACGTAGTGTGTAGGCTTAGGGACCGATGACCTCAGCAGTTTGGTCCCATAAGATCTTACCACAAATTTCTAGATTTTCTCATTTGATGCTCTTCTAGGCCTGGTGGTAAATCTCTTTGCTTTAAGATAAATAACAGCCCTGGGAAAATATTAGTTAATCTATGAATAATTAATCAACATATGTGGTAAAAACATAATACAGAGAGTGTGCAACTAATCAACATATGCAATGAATTTAGTTTTTTGATGAACGGAAAATTCAAAAGGTATTTTTTTCATACCTTCTCATATGCGTTCAATATGCCCCCCACCCCTGAGACGCATGGCATATGTCAATGTGGTACTAAAATTGTTCCCATAGCGCTGCGAGCATGTCCTGAGTTACAGCTTCCAAAGTTACTGTTATGCGATGTCGCGGTTGATTCATTGTTGTTAGTAATGGAGGCTCATAAACTGAGTCTTTTATAAACCCCCACAATAAATAATAACATATGGTCACGTCCATTGACCTTGGAGGCCAGTAATGTAAGACTGCATATTTGGTCCACTACGACTGATCCATCGTTCAGTAATCCTTTAATCTAAAAATTCCTGCACTTCCAGATGCCAATGTGGCGGTGCCCCATCCTGTTGGTAAATGTAGTCGTTCTAATCTGTCTCCGACGGTGGGAAAAGAAGGTTCCCAAGCAGATCGAGATATGTGCATTCTGTAGCAGTGTTCTCGGCAAAGAAAAATGGACTATACATCTTTTCCCGTGAAAGTGTATAAAACACATTAAATTTGGGAGAGTCCCTCTTATGTTGTACAGCTTAATGTTGTTCTTCCGTACCCCATATTATCATATTATGACGGTTTACCTTTCTATTTAAATGAAAAATAGCCTAGTCACTGAACACTAAACGTGGAAGAAAACTGTCATCCTCCATCTTGCCAAGAACGAAATTACAGAACTCCACACGTTGTTATCTGTCACCTTCAGCAAGAGCTTGCTTTAGAGGGGAAAATAGTGTAGAATCAGAGTTCGGTAATTGCAGATCAAAATTATAGTATATCAGCAAGTAGTTTAACGTCTAAGTACAGCAAAGCCACGGAAGCTCCGTCATGGAGAAGGCAGTGACGTTAAACTCTTGTGATGAAAAACCTGTAAAAAGGCCTGAGCGTCATTATTGCCACCTATTTTTCCTTGATTGTTTCGCTAAAGGGCGGGGAACCCGTGTCAGTCAGCGAGACAATAATTAGATTGGACTTTATCGTGTTAATATTCACGATAAACTGTTAGAATATTACAGAGATTAAAAGTGATGTAGTGTACGATCTCTGACTGTTGGTAGCAACGGAGTATTTAGGGGATTGTAGGACTTTAATACTAGATTGGAACTTCATGGACATATAGACGACAGAAACTCAAATTATCTGCTGATACGAGTGAATTCAGAGGTACCAGTATTCAGATATTAACGTGTGAACTTTTGAAAGTGCCGTGTGCCGTTAGTTGTGAATCTGGACGTAGAGCGCGTGCATATCGGCATTTGCAGACTATTTAGATTCCTCCAGGCTAGGAACCTTTTAAATAGACCGTCATCCTTCACCATCTTAATCTTTGCATGTAGAGTGAAAGTGAATTACAAGAGTGTTGTACTTATTCGTTTACCTAGTACTAATCAGTGAAGGTTTTACGAAACCAAAGCTATTCAGCAGTAAGTCAGCACCATCTAGCGGAAAGCGTAGGCATTAACTAACACGCTAACTGAAGAGAACGTTTACGTGTTTTACGGACTGCTTAATATGAACTTTTGTGACTCTTTGACATCCCCACTCCCTCCGAAAGGTGGCGCAGGCTGTCTTAATCATAAAATGGAAGAGTTTTAGCCGGGAAATTACTAAATAAAAGCGATATTTACAAGACTCGCTGTAATAGCACAACAAAAGGCCCACACCTCATCGGAGAGTCGTCGCTGTCACGTCAGGAGGTAAAGCCGGAAAACTTACCGACGATACGTATCTACGAGCAGACGTCAACGTGGAGTACCTAAAAAGGGAACCACAAGAGTCTTGGGGATGCTTCAGGACTAACGCTTATACTCGCTCAGAGCAATTCTTTCGAGCACGTTAGGATGAATCTTGCTCCTCCATAACGTCCCTAGAGGAACAGATACAAATCTTTGCTACTGTTGTGGAAGGGTGCCTCTGTCTTCTAACAGCGTCTACATTTTAATTTTGACGAAAATGTTCCGCCGTCAACCACGTAGAACATTTGAGATGCTTATTTCCACCACCACCCCCCCTCCCTCCCCCCTCCCCCTCAAGGCCCCGGCTTCTGCCAACTAGGAGCATTCAATAGTTCCTTACTGCCGAATCTCACGTTACGAGACAATGGCCGAACATGGCTGCTCCCGCTGCTCACAACCCTGAATTCTGATGCGATGCTCTGCTTGATGAGAAATTACTTAACCCTCGAACAAAACGTTGGGCTTAGATGTGAGTTACGTCAATAAATTGCAAAATTACAGTTTCATATTTTATAACCTGATACAAAGTGAGTTATGCATGTCCTCACCTTAAGGTTCTATAAAAGATCATTTTTAGAAATGATGATGGATGGGGAAGTAATATGTCACTGTCAAATCTCACACTGCTCCGATACCACACAAACATAGAATTCTTAACATCATCACTTCATAAAAATGCTTTCAAGAACAAACGGCCATAAGCAAACATCTATACACCACTGGAAATATTCTTCACGGTTGTTAGCCTAGTTCAGCTTACCGTCACAGTAAAGATATAGACACAATGGTATGGCGTAAGTTACCTGGTCACATATAAACCTATAGGTAATGTCAAATGTGTGTTCACAGTTTCCAAAGACCCTTCCGACGCAATGTTTTACATCCCATTCATGAAAGACAACAAAACTTCTATTACGCTTACTACGCCACTCATATCAGAATAACACCAGCGACGTCTGCTCTTTGTCGACTACTTTCACCGTCTCGTCTCACAAGCGACATTTTTGACCTCGAACACACGAAATCGCAAAAAATAATGGTTAGACCAGTACTCGATCGTACAACCAACCGTGGTCTGTGTCCTTTCCATTCCATAAGACGGTGGCATGTTGCAGCTGCACTAACAAGTGCTCGAATTCCATGAATGGCTGCAGTCTCTAGGAATGTTCGCATACAGTTTACTGCGTAAACTGTGAATAGTGATATCTTGAAGAGAATTAATCCTACGAATGTAGTCCAAATATTAGGGACAAAGTTGCGACGTGCTGAATATGGAAATGAACGCGAGGTCGAGGACAGAGATTTTGTGGATATATTACGTAACATAGTAATTCAGGAATATACTGGGGATGACACAGAACTACATGACGTTGTGCAGGATAGGTCTACTGATTTTCAAGAGCAGTGAGAACCAGAACCTGCTGGTGACTGTTGAAGCACTGCACCAAGTTCATCTCCAGAGCAGCAGGAGCAGTACAGTCAGAGTACGAATTATCTCCACCTAAACAGTCGAGGCATAGTGCATTAGAAGATACTGATGACAGCGTACAGGGAACGTTTATGAAGACTATAGAGTCGTGGGGTCCGCTCCTATAGTGAACCAATTAGGCGGTAAAGTGCATTAAAAATAAATCAAATTGCAGATTAATTGTAGCTTGTGTAGGCGAGTAGATGTTCACTTCAAAGGAAACAGACTGTCGCAATTAGCAACTACAAAACAGTACGTAATATTGCAGTTTAATAGAGAAAGGTCGTATGGATCTCCAATTATCTGTTGGCATCTGCAGATGCTTTGTGGACAGAAAGAAAACGTGTGGAACAGTGGCGAGAGTAAGCTCTAGTATGAAAGGTCTTTAGCATCTATACTGTCTCACAGAGGAGAGAAAACTGCAGCTAGTGTGTTGCCGTCTGTAAGCAGCTCTACACACAGCTACGCAATTGATGTGGGTTTATCAATGAGAGGCAAGCTAACAAACAAGCTGTACATCTGTTTTCAAGAGGCACAAACTACTTTCGGCCTAAATATTTCGAAGCAATTTAAAACAACATGCCCACGAAACATTTATTAGAGGCAAGCAAAAATGAGAAAATTATTAAAGAACACATGAAACGTTTTCTATCCTTAATCCTTAGGGAACATATAACGAATGAAAAGAGCCTGTTTCTGTTTGACTCCTGATCGGTTCATACTCATCTTACCATCATAAATGCAACTTTTCCAAACCAAGATGTTATGCTTAAGATATTGCCACCGAAAACAACCAAATATTGTAACACCTTTGAGGTTTACGTCTTTCAGAAATATGAGTTTCAAAAATATAAGCCCTAGTATATCATGAGGATTGCTAATTTTGCGAGACTACAATGTGCCGACCACAAGTGAAGATACATTATCGTTATTTTATCATCAAATATCAGTCAGTTTTCTGCATCAAAGTGTACTCCTATCGGCAGTATGCTCGGCGAAAGGCAGGTTAGGAGAGTGACATACCCATATCATCGTTTAAAAATATAATTAGTGTGGCTTTTCATATTGGACTGCTGAATGTGAAAATGATATTTAAGGTAAAAATGATATTTAATGTGAAAACGTGGCTTTAGTGAGGTGTGCACATTGTTCTCTTGCATTTGGTTTTAATTATTTCATCGAAATCTCACATCTGCACTATGAGGATTAATGTAAGCACTGTCATGTATGTAGGGTATGAGAATTTTGCGCTATTATAATTACTTTAAGTAGACGTATTCTGGCACTGTTGAGATTTAAAATGTAATGATATAGAGACGTCTTTGAATTACGCATAATTTCCATCCTTTGATACTGATACCTTGTTACGTTTTTTTAAATGATCTAGTGTTATTGTAAGCGTGGTTTTGTGCGGTTCCGAGCGTTTGAAGTCAAAAGTGTCCTTTGTAAGCAAGGGGCTGCAACACAGTATCTCTTACGGTATCCTACAGAAACCAGTTTATGGATGTGGTCACTGATGGGATCGTGAATAAGTTTGGAGTACGCCTTAACGTCAGTTAAGGCCTGAACAAGGTGTACTGAGTCACACTGGTTACAGTGTAGTAAAATAACATCAAAATGATGGCTACAGGTGTTTCATTTTATTTTGTGATTAATGAACTTATCCATGGTGCGTTGCACGTCTAGGAGGGAAACCAAGTAGTCGGTAGAATTGCTACAAGTAGTCGAAGCCGAACGAAAATAAGATAAATCCAAATTAACAGAATAGGAGCGTTTGAGACGTGTGACTTGTAACTGATATTTCTCGTAGCTTTGCAATGAAACATAGATGAGTGACACTTCTAGTAGTAAGAGAGAACAGTCGGACACAGGCTGATGTTTCGCAGCAGTGGTGCGACCGAGTGACAGCAGATGCTGCGTGACGGAGTGCCTCCCAAGGCCAGAAGGCGTCAATACGTCACTCAACAGCAGATGCCGGATTTTGTTTCACAGTGCTGGCGTTTACGGTACTTGAGGTAGCAGTGATGGACATAGACAGAATGTTAGTAAACATAACTCCACCCACGCTTCTGAAAGCACAAAATTCGTGAAGAGGCAGATGAAAAGGGCTACCGATAAATTACGAGCAATAGCAGATATCTTCGCTATTATTCGTTTAAATACTGTATCAGGTGCAATCGCGTGAACAGCTGAAAACTTGGCCACCTTCGTGTGGCTTTTCGGGTGTTTCCTACATTATTTTTAATGATTCACGGGCTGTTTTTGCACCCCAGTCTCTGAAACATACCACGCAGACATGTAAGACGACTTAATTCATGACTCTGCTCTTCTTCGTCAGTATCAGGTCATCTGTCTATTTGTTCTGAGTATACGATATGTATTCTTCGAACAGAGATTCTCTCGCCATGGACTAAATATTTCTACAACCCAACACTGAGGAATACCTCCGGGAAATCATAAAATCGTGGTGCAGCATATATACATTATTTTAAAATCACAATAGCTAGTGTTTGCTATTTACCAATCGAAATTAATTATCTAGAAACTACATAATTCCATTATTTATCCACAGCACGTACCATTCTATTCTTCAACAGTGCACTTTTTTCTGAACGGATATATTCGTAGCCCTTATAACGGTTCCACTCGTAGCGTCAAGAAATATCTTACATGCTCACCCTTTAAATATGCACTTTAAGCGGAGCACGCATACGTAACACTGGCGTTACACACTGAAAGCGGAGGAAAACATAAAAATGTTTAATATTTGTTGGTTAAAGCACGCCGGTTTCCAACAACTATCAAAAATTCGTGAGGACAGGAATTCTCTGGCACATAGGTAGTAGCTGAAGGAAATTTCGATTTTCTATTACAACAGTGAAAAATTACAGGATCTGTTTTGAAAGGAGTAAACGGCCTAATGAGTACAGAAAATGGTTTGAGATTAAATAAAAAAAGGTAAAAGTAATGAGAAGTAACGGAAATGATCATAGTGAAAAAGAATTGAACGTCACGAAGTAGACGAAGGTAAGGAATTTTGATAACTAGGCAGCGGAATAACTCATCATAGATGGAGCAAGGATGACGTAAGAAGCAGACCAGTACAGGCAAAAAGGACATTCCTGGCCAACAGAAATCCACTAGCATCAAACATAGGCCTTAATTTGAGGAAGATATTTCTAAGAATATTGGTTTGGTCCACAGTATTCTATGGTAGTGAAACATGGACTGCGGGAAAACCTTAACAGAAGACAACTGACGCATGTGAGACCTGGCGCAACAGAAGACTGTTGAAAATTAGCTGGAACGATAAGGTAAGCATTGAGGAGTTTCTTCGCAGAATCGACGAGGAAAGGAATATATGGAAGACACAGACAAGACGAAGGGACATGTTATTGGACGTCTGTTAAAAGAGCAATAAATAACTTCCATGGAACGAGAGGGAGGTGTAGAAGGGAAAAAACTCTACAGGGCGACAAAGATTGCAATGCACCCAGCAAATAACCTAGGACCTAGGTTGCATGCAATCAGTCAGAACAGTGATGATGCAAAAAAGTTACATCAGTAGTGTTTCAGAAATGACATAAGGGAAACAACTTGTGCAATATCCCACTTGTAAAATCTAAGTGTATCTCGATAGATGGATGTCAGTGTGACGGATTAGAGGTAAAGGATGAATGGTGTTAGCATAACATTTGCCAGATATAGTGCGCGAAATGCTCATCACCATACCTGAGACAGGGGAAAAACAGGCGGAATTAACCAGGTGACGGAACGTTCCTTATTCTTTCGTCAATAGACTGTAGCAATTGTTTTCTAGTTTCTGGCTCTATATACAAATTTTTCTAAGTCACCATAGATGTAATATTTCCCTTCCGCAGCCATCATAATGCGGTGCCAATGATTACTGCATTTAAGTAGTCACCTGATGGTGGTGCGCTACGCGATCGGTCTGTAGTTCTTTCGTCAAAGAGAACATCGGCTGCAGTGAAGATGAATACTTCAGGCCTTCGCCGATGAGTCCTAGTTTAACTAAGCATGTAAAAACAAACGAGATTCGGTATGTGATTAGTTCACTAAATGAAGATTAACAAATAGTGTGAAAACATGATACAAGTTCGAATGTGCACGGTCAACGACAAAAGGTTCAGTGCCAGGCTAGAATGTCGAGATAGAAAGAACGTTCTTGTGGCACCGCAGCATTTCGAGAGAGCATCTGCATTTACTTACAAAGATAAAGTACATTTGGACAGAGGACGGCTGTACACAGCGACGGATGGTGCCAAGGGGGAATCTTCCAACCACGGCTACGTTCACTGTGTTAACTCGGAGCTTCAGTGCCGCTATGAGTGCGAATGTGTTTAGGTCGGTGGTTGCAAAACGTCGGGATCGGGTAGTACGGGTCGTATTCGTGTTACGGGAGCTCAACAGAAATGTAAAAAGTCGTCGGTAGCTCCTTCAGTGACAGACTGCAATATTAGGTATAAGGAGTACTCTGAGCCTAACGTCTTATGATCGTCTGCGGAAATAGATGTAAACGTAGATACTCCGCTGTCGTACTACGTGAGTTACATGATCTATGAAGGGTAGTGAAATCTTACAATAAGTGGGCTACATAGAGAATTACGTCGAGTGTGGCATCTGAGTTGCCTAGGGTCAGAAAGCACAGCCTCTACTCTTACGTCGTTTCAAACGTCTTTTGGTACGATTTTCAGCATTCATCACTGCAGTGTGTGAACATAGGAAAGGCTTATTTTCTGTTTCATGGCACCGGAATGGTATTCCGGCATCTTCCAAGGACTTCTTTATTATTATTTTTATTTTGTTACTGGAACACGCCGGCACAGGGGATTTATAATAATACACATGTATTAAATCGCAGGTAACTAATTTGCCGCAGCACTGGCGCCCGTGAACGTGACAGTTGCTACCTACAGGGTGTTTCAAAAATGACCGGTATATTTGAAACGGCAATAAAAACTAAACGAGCAGCGATAGAAATAGACCGTTTGTTGCAATGTGCTTGGGACAACAGTACATTTTCAGGCAGACAAACTTTCGAAATTACAGTATTTACAATTTTCAACAACAGATGGCGCTGCGGTCTGGGAAACTCTATAGTACGATATTTTCCACATATCCACCATGCGTATCAACAATATGGCGTAGTCTCTGAATGAAATTACCCGAAACCTTTGACAACGTGTCTGGCGGAATGGCTTCACATGCAGATGAGATGTACTGCTTCAGCTGTTCAATTGTTTCTGGATTCTGGCGGTACACCTGGTCTTTCAAGTGTCCCCACAGAAAGAAGTCACAGGTGTTAATGTCTGGCGAATAGGGAGGCCAATCCACGCCGCCTCCTGTATGTTTCGGATAGCCCAAAGCAATCACACGATCATCGAAATATTCATTCAGGAAATTAAAGACGTCGGCCGTGCGATGTGGCTGGGCACCATCTTGCATAAACCACGAGGTGTTCGCAGTGTCGTCTAAGGCAGTTTGTACCGCCACAAATTCACGAAGAATGTCCAGATAGCGTGATGCAGTAATCGTTTCGGATCTGAAAAATGGGCCAATGATTCCTTTGGAAGAAATGGCGGCCCAGACCAGCACTTTTTGAGGATGCAGGGACGATGGGACTGCAACATGGGGCTTTTCGGTTCCCCATATGCGCCAGTTCTGTTTATTGACGAAGCCGTCCAGGTAAAAATAAGTTTCGTCAGTAAACCAAATGCTGCCCACATGCATATCGCCGTCATCAATCCTGTGCAGTATATCGTTAGCGAATGTCTCTCGTGCAGCAATGGTAGCGGCACTGAGGGGTTGCCGCATTTGAATTTTGTATGGATAGAGATGTAAACTCTGGCGCATGAGACGATACGTGGACGTTGGCGTCATTTGGACCGCAGCTGCAACACGGCGAACGGAAACCCGAGGCCGCTGTTGGATCACCTGCTGCACTAGCTGCGCGTTGCCCTCTGTGGTTGCCGTATGCGGTCGCCCTACCTTTCCAGCACGTTCATCCGTCACGTTCCCAGTCCGTTGAAATTTTTCAAACAGATCCTTTATTGTATCGCTTTTCGGTCCTTTGGTTACATTAAACCTCCGTTGAAAACTTCGTCTTGTGCAACAACACTGTGTTCTAGGCGGTGGAATTACAACACCAGAAAAATCCTCTGTTCTAAGGAATAAACCATGTTGTCTACAGCACACTTGCACGTTGTGAACAGCACACGCTTACAGCAGAAAGACGACGTACAGAATGGCGCACCCACAGACTGCGTTGTCTTCTATATCTTTCACATCACTTGCAGCGCCATCTGTTGTTGAAAATTGTAACTACTGTCATTTCGAAAGTTTGTCCGCCTGAAAATGTACTGTTGTCCCAAGCATATTGCAACAAACGGTGTATTTCTATCGCTGCTCGTTTAGTTTTTATTGCCGTTTCAAATATACCTGTCATTTTTGAAACACCCTGTATATGACACAATAGGCAGGGGCTTGGGGCGAGGTACTGTGAGCTGTACTTCGATTTCAAGAAATCTTGTTTCTACCGTGCTGTAATTAATTCCATAGCTGCTGATCAGCTGCGAAAATGGTGCACACATGTGTGTGTGTGTGTGTGTGTGTGTGTGTGTATGTGTGTGTGTCTGTGTGTGTGTGGCGGCGCGCGTGCGATTACATGTGTGCTCTCGTGTTATGAGTGACAATTAGAAATAAATAACTTGAGACGAGTGTGAACATGAGCGTCTGTATAATTTGCTTTCACGAAATCTTGTTTCCAGCATATTATAATTTACGCCATAGCTTGTAATCAACTGCTCCCATGGCGAACGCGTAGCTAAACGTTGGCAGCCTTTCGAGCCGATAAGTAAACATGCTACTCATCACGTTCCTTTGCCCGTGGCGCTCTAGGTCTTTCCCTGTTTCTCTGTTCCGCACCCTTTTGAAAACATTGGCCGACGCTCAACTTATCTTGGATTACTTATACAGTAGAGGGGGCTCCCAGCGGGGTTATTTTTAGCTCCTAATAAAATGCGGAGTATGTTTGATCACTAAGTATGTCTCTCTACGCTAACATAACTCCAAAGGAAAGCTCCAATTTTAATGCAGGTTTTTAATTTGAAAGCTGGTTGGTTCTTAGCTATGCTCCATGAAAGTCTGCACAGCCATTTGAATTTCAGCAGTTACATGGAGTAAAAACGTTTCCTTCCAGCTCCAAAAGAGCTAAACAACCGCCCTGGAGGATGTATCTTTACCTTCTACAGTTCACTAACAACGATGATTTTAGTAAAAGAAAACATTTTCCGTAGTAGGCTGAACAATTATCCTTTATTCCATAGTCTAATTTTGGCCCTAAGTCTGTTCGACAACTTAAGTATTATGTATACGAAATATTGCAATACACTTCCAATCGCACCACAATGAAAGGATGCCTACAACCAATAATGTTTTTCTGTCACAAAATTGTTAGAGGCTATGGACCCGCATCACAACAAAATATTTGATGTTTTTTGTCTTTTGTAGTCGCCTGTTTCAGCACCTACAAGGCAGATAAAGGGCCATTGGGATTCAACTGTAAAAGATAAGAATGCACTCTCGCGGAGCTCTACTTGAGGTCTAAAAGTCAGTACTAAATCAAATTATTTTCCTTTAATGGTTTATGCAGTGTATTGCAAGAAAGCGAACTGGCAGGCCACTTTATTTCGATATGACTTACAACTATCGCCATTTCTTATGCCTTTTGTTACATAAAGGATATAAAAAGATACTAAAATATAGTCAAGAAATATATCTATGAACTAAAAAAGAAAACAAATCAATTGCGTAAGTGGTTCGCGAGGTTTAGGTGCGTATTTTTAAACCTGGTTCTGAATTCAGACGTCATAGTGCACGATTTAGCAAAATAGCGTCAGAGACTTTTCAAATCAGAGCAAATTATCTTGTTTGCAGACGCTGCCTCAGGAAAAGCAACAAATAATCCAACTGCCGCTTGCAAAACACACATTGGACTATCACTCTCCACGCCATAGACATCAGTCACTTGTATTTCAGTAGTTGCAGCATGTGGTCTTCTCTGAACCGACAGCATTGTTTCCGTTTGTTCATATTGTTTATTTACACATTACTACTGTGAGTGTATAGGGGAGTTTATCAGCTACGTATACCTATATGAAAATAGGTGACTATTTTAAACCTAACGGAGAAAAGTTAATGGGAAAAATAAAAGGTACAATTTACATTAAGAACTTAGACTTATAAGAGATTAAATTTTAAAAACCGGAATTCCGAAACAGTTATTTTGTAAAAAGTAGTTTCTCATTGCATGTTAATGTGATTTTTGAAGTTTTCCCGGCGTAATGAAGATTCTATAAGGTTCCGGGATTGCAGCAGGATCATGTTGACTTCTTGTCACAGTATTTCGGCAGGCAACCGTCAAACCATCTTCAGCTCAGTGGCCGCCACTGGGGACTGCTTGTTCACGGTGTCGGCTTTGTAGCAAAAATCGGCGCAGAAACGCGGGTGCATTGGCGGTCGCATAAGGAGCGGCCCCTGTCGAGCGAATAATGTTCCATCCGTGCCGCCCAGGTGTATGCGTAAAGGTGAGACCACATGTTTGCACTCTATTGGAATGCACGCTCGTGTCGTTAAAAACAAACGTCAGATGTATGAGATGTGCCATTATGAATAATATGTTTTCCCTCATAAGATATTAAAGAAGTCACTGTGCCCCAAGTCTTGTCCAGTTGAAAGCCGCCGTCACGACTCATAAGAATTTGTGCTAGACGTAATTCCACAGATTCGTTAATCACTGAATGCCAAATGGATCTCGCCGTGGCCAAGATTTTTGTGGTAGAATAAGCCACAGTGTGTCCTGTAGTAATATAAAGCTAAGCTACGGCCGACTTACTGAGCTGCGAAAGGCGAGTCTGGCGCTCTTGTTCAACCACCCACTTCATGTACTATGCGTATCGTGTGACCTATGTAAGCTTCGCAAAATGGCAAGGGACTTGGTAAATTCCGGCCTTCCGCAGACCAAGATCGTTCTTTGAAAAACCGAAAAGGGCACTAATCTTCGAAGGTGGTCGGTAGATAACTTTAACTTAATGTTCCCTTAGGATCCTGCCTACTTTAGACGAAAGGTTGCCGACTTACGGAAGAAAAGCCGTGGAGCTGAAGAGCCCCTCATCTTCTTGATGTTGTTCTAAGGACGCCAGTAGTCTGTGAAGGGCGGTGGCTGCTCTGCTCTTGCATATAAAGGTCTGGCAGACAGAATGCTCTAATGATCCATCCAGTGTCCTAGTAACCAAGACGCCGTGATATTGGCTTTCAACTGGACAAGGCTTAGGACCCGGTGATCATTTCAATTTCTTCTGAGAGAAAACATTTTATTCATAAAGACACATCTGGCGACATCCTATGTTTTGTTTTCAATAACGCCAGCGCGCATTCCGAAAGAGGGCGGACACGTAGCCTCACCTTTAGGCAGGCGCCTGCGAGCCACAGGTGGAACTGTGTTTGCAGAGGACGCTGGTTTCGATAAAGGACGCTCCTTTGATGGCCGCTAATGCACATGCATTTCCGCGTACTGACTTTTTGTGTGGATATGTGTACTACATTTTTAATTTACATTTAATAAATGTTTTGGTGGATAACAATATTAACAGAATACATATCCATTTCGAAGTAATTATATGCAGATATCACGATATTTTTCCAAAATAATCCTCTACTGGCTGTCTACACAGAATGCGCTCTTGGTTGAGGTAGCCAAATCGTTGATGCTTCAATAGTCTGCATAAGACAAATTCAGTTCAAGTTCGGAATCTGTCAGATGTACTGCTTCTTTTTCTTAATATGTTCGTATGTGTGACTGTGTATCCAAATTTGAAAGATATATGTGTCTAAGCAGAAGGTTCATGTGACCATATTGGGTGATGTATGTTACAGATTCCTGTCATTTGTATCTTTATTGCGTTATACTGTCCTGTATATTATTGTATCTTATTTTTTACTGTACTCTCTAGCACTGATAATGGCTATTCTACAGTCGAGATCGAACTGCAATAAGTGTATATTATTCGTAACTGGTCGCTGTATTCTTTGCATATCAAACGGGCGCTGCAGCCCGGAATTCTATGGATTCCAACATAAATAACATTATTAGCAACGTTGTTGTTTACCAATTCAATAAAGAAAACAATACAGGGCCGGCTGCTGTGGCCGAGCGTTTCTAGGTGCTTCAGTCTGGAATCGCGCGACCGCTACAGTCGCAGGTTCGAATCGTGCTTCGAGCATGGATGTGTGTGACGTCCTTAGGTAAGTTAGGTTTAAGTAGTTCTAAGTCCTAGGGGACTGATGACCTCAGTGCCATAGTGCTCAGAGCCATTTGAACCAAACAATACAGGTATGTGCTATCATTTAAAAAAAGAAAAAAAGAAAAATCCATCAGAATCTTAGGAACTGTAACATTCCTTATGAGACAATTTTTCGTTTGAGTCTGATTTCGCAACGGAGCATGTTCTCTTTGTTAAGTATTCCTTACCCTTGCCCGATTACCTCAAATTAAGACTCTGAAATGGATTTGTAAATGACACCTATGAAAGTTTGTTTTATTGCTGGCCGGCCACTGTGGCGGAGGTGTTCTAGGCGCTTCATCCTGGAACCGCTTGATCCCTGCGGTCGCAGGTTAGAATCCTGACTCGGGCATGGATGTGTGTGATGTCCTTTGGTTAGTTCGGTTTAAGTAGTTCTAAGTTCTAGGGGACTGAAGACCTCAGATGTTAAGTCCCATATTGCTCAGAGCCATTTCAACCATTTTTATTGCTGCGCGAACCTCCTGTTTGACGTACTACTTTCAAAGAGCCTGTACAAAAATTTTACTCATGACTACTTATCACGAGTTTTCTGTTTTCCCATCATATATCGGTAACTGAATAGCCTGGTGGTCTGTGCTTATGCAAGTCAACTACCGCTTGAAATGGAATAGTAGCCGAAGTTTCGCAACAGTGGAAAACTAATAATAAATACAGTTGAAAGTGGAAGTTTCGTCGTTTGTCATTTGGAATATTTTTGCGCTCTATACTAGCTGGTGCAGTAGCAGTCGAACACTGAATGAAAGAGGCAAGTTGTATCAATATATCTAACTGCGACCATTATTGACTGTTACACACACTGGACACTACAAATCTGCAATAACGCAGGGCCTGATGTTCTCACATGTCACAGTGTAAAGGGGCAGCAGCTTACTGAAGAACAAGATTGTTACCGAATATCATACAGGGCGTTTGAAAATTGACCAGTATATTTGAAACGGCAATAAAACCTAAACGAGCAGCGATAGAAATACACCGTTTGTTGCAATATGCTTGGGACAACAGTACATTTTCAGGCGGACAAACTTTCGAAATGACAGTAGTTACAATTTTCAACAACAGATGGCGCTGCAAGTGATGTGAAAGATATAGAAGACAACGCAGTCTGTGGGTACGCCATTCTGTACGTCGTCTTTCTGCTGTAAGCGTGTGCTGTTCACAACGTGCAAGTGTGCTGTGGACAACATGGTTTATTCCTTAGAACAGAGGATTTTTCTGGTGTTGTAATTCCACCGCCTAGAACACAGTGTTGTTGCACAAGACGAAGTTTTCAACGGAGGTTTAATGTAACCAAAGGACCGAAAAGCGATACAATAAAGAATCTGTTTGAAAAATTTCAACGGACTGGGAACGTGACGGATGAACGTGCTGGAAAGGTAGGGCGACCGCATACGGCAACCACAGAGGGCAACGTGCAGCTAGTGCAGCAGGTGATCCAACAGCGGCCTCGGGTTTCCGTTCGCCGTGTTGCAGCTGCGGTCCAAATGACGCCAACGTCCACGTATCGTCTCATGCGCCAGAGTTTACATCTCTATCCATACAAAATTCAAATGCGGCAACCCCTCAGCGCCGCTACCATTGCTGCACGAGAGACATTCGCTAACGATATACTGCACAGGATTGATGACGGCGATATGCATGTAGGCAGCATTTGGTTTACTGACGAATCTTATTTTTACCTGGATGGCTTCGTCAATAAACAGAACTGGAGCATATGGGGAACCGAAAAGCCCCATGTTGCAGTCCCATCGTCCCTGCATCCTCAAAAAGTGCTGGTCTGGGCCGCCATTTCTTCCAAAGGAATCATTGGCCCATTTTTCAGATCCGAAACGATTACTGCATCACGCTATCTGGACATTCTTCGTGAATTTGTGGCGGTACAAACTGCCTTAGACGACACTGCGAACACCTCGTGGTTTATGCAAGATGGTGCCCGGCCACATCGCACGGCCGACGTCTTTAATTTCCTGAATGAATATTTCGATGATCGTGTGATTGCTTTGGGCTATCCGAAACATACAGGAGGCGGCGTGGATTGGCCTCCCTATTCGCCAGACATTAACCCCTGTGACTTCTTTCTGTGGGGACACTTGAGAGACAAGATGTACCGCCAGAATCCAGAAACAATTGAACAGCTGAAGCAGTACATCTCATCTGCATGTGAAGCCATTCCGCCAGACACGTTGTCAAAGGTTTCGGGTAATTTCATTCAGAGACTACGCCATATTGTTGCTACGCATGGTGGATATGTGGAAAATATCGTACTATAGAGTTTCCCAGACCGCAGCGCCATCTGTTGTTGAAAATTGTAAATACTGTAATTTCGAAAGTTTGTCTGCCTGAAAATGTACTGTTGTCCCAAGCATATTGCAACAAACGGTGTATTTCTATCGCTGCTCGTTTAGTTTTTATTGGCGTTTCAAATATACCGGTCATTTTTGAAACACCCTGTAGATTGTAACAACGGGTACACCAACAACAGGCGAACTAACCACTCGTCAATTCAAGTATCAGCAGCACCACTTCGTGCCCAGCCTAATCATACAGTACTAATTTCCCATCGGGCACAGAAATCACAGCCCCAGACGGTCAGCCAAGCGTCATAGTGTTAAGAGTCAAAATTTCAACCAGTGGACGCCGCAATCGTGGAATAAAGGCACCTGACATGTTGATTTTATTTTCTCGTCGGCACATGCCACTGGAGGGGCACCAGTATATCTAAAACAGTACGAGGGGATGCATCCCGCTAATACAAAACTTACTGAGGAAAGATTTGAGTCCAGTGAAGATGTTTCGGGACAGCTGTTTCTGGATATGTTCTGTACTCGCACCCATGCCTAGCATCTGTTGATCAGTCTTTTGCATTGTTTTTCAATAACTGTTGTGATCGATAGTACCTACTACAGTACATCATTTACTTTGTATCTATAAGCTACAGTTGTCGTAGCGTTTGGTCTGTTCTCGTTTTGTTTCCCACTTAGTGCTCCCAGCTAAGGATATAGGTATTTTTTTCTCTAAAACTGTTTCCAGTGGTAAAAATTTGTTCCTTAGCCGTTCCTTCGGGCATCAAATGAAGAACCATAAAAAAGGTAGCACTTGTCTCGTATCGCGACGGTGGGGTAAAAATTTTCTTGACTTCTAGTTTTAAGTTTCCTGTACCAATTAAGGAATTTATGTAATTGATTCCCTCCAAAAGGACGTAGCAGATGTGAGTACCTATCTATTTAATTCCAATTTTCTTATGTTTCCTCCATGGAATTTTGGATGACAGAGCCAAATCGATCGTCCTTCCTTAATTTTTAACCAGCCGCCAGCTGTCACAGAGACAATATGTAAAAAACTATGGGTAGCTTACATCGCTCTTTCTTGTGTTGCTAACTACATCAAACCACCAGACCAATCTAATAGTTTACTGGCCTACTAGTATCACACATAAACATTAATTTGCAGAATAAAGTTCTGACAATGTACGTCTGGAGCACAGCATCGTATGGTAGTAGGAAAATGGGATCGGAAGAGAATCGAAGAGTGTGAGATGTGGTGTCAGAGAAGAATGTTGAAATTTAGGTGGAATGGTAAAGTAAGAGGTGAGGAGATTCTTCGCAGCATCGGAGAGGAAAGGAATAAGTGGGAAACATTGACAAGGAGAAGGGACAGTATGATAGGCCATCTGTTAATACATCAGGGAATGATTTCCATGGTACTAGAGGGAGCTGCAGAGGCTAAGAACAGTAGGTGAAGAGAGAGTGGAATGCAACGAGAAAATAACTGAGGACATAGGGTGCAACTGCTACTCTGAGATGAGGAGGTTGGCACAGCAGAGGAATTCTGTGGGCCACACCAAACCCGTCACAACACAGGTGAAATAAAATTACCTTCTTCACTTCCAGTTTTTTCTCCATTCGTCAGTTAAATTCAATATCTTGTGCAGTATCCCAGAGTTTCTTCTGGGCTTTCCCTTCTAACTATTTTATCTTCCTACGCCTTGACTACTTCTCCTCCCAAGGCTACCCAATCATCTTCTGTGGGCTTCCCTTCCCCTGTTTCAGTTAATTGTAACTTGATCCTCTCTTTGAAGCTCTAAACATTCGCAAGTACTCCAAATTATGTTTGTCCCAAATCCTTTATTTTCCACCAATCTGCAACTTATTAAATTTTTGTCTACAGTTCATTGCCAAAAAATTATGGTCAGAGTCCACATCTGCCTCTGGAAATGTTTTGCAGTTTATAATCTAGTTTAGAAATCTCTTTCTTCGCATTATGTATTCTATGGAAACATTCCACGCCGTTAGTCTTTTCTTTGATCATTTTTAAGCAATTAATACATTGTGTGAAAAATTCTGCCAGACCTCTTCCTTTATATTCCCTTCCTCCTGTCCATGTTCTAGAACTGTTTTCCGTTCTCTTTCCTTTCTTACTCCCGAATTCCAGTCTACATTACCCATAAAGATACCTTATTTTGTCTCATCGTATATTCTTTCAATCCCTGAATCACCTGTGGAGCTAGTTGGCATAGAGACTTGTACAACAATGATGGATTTTGGCATCGTGTCTATCTTGGTAACGACAATGTCTTCACTATGTTGTTCATAGAAGCGAACTCGCATTCTTATTTTCGTATTCATTATTAGACCAACACCATTATTACCCTTAACTAATTTAGCATTTGTAGCCCTGCCCTCACATGACCAGACGTCATGTTTTTCTGTCCAGTCTTCGATCCTATAATGGCAGTTTTGTTCTTTCTGATGAGGACACTCTCCTAAGAAGTCCCCATCAGATGGTGTGGGTATAAGATTATTATGTTTGTGGAATATTTTACCCAAGAGGATGCCATCTTCATTTAACCATATAGTAGAGCAGCACTGCCTCTGGAAAAGGGACAGATGTAATTCCTCCCAGCTTACAGTCATTAGCAATATCAATATAGCAAAAGCATGTTGGCTGATGTTACAGAGCCTAATCAGTCCATTATTCACACTACTGCACCTTCAACTGCTGAAATGATTGCTGCCCCTTAGCATGATCCATAGGATAAGCGGCCTCTCCATAAAAATCCCTCCATTGTGGTTGTAGCTACTGTAGGCTCCCTGCATTGGTGAGCCAGGCAAGCCACCCAACCTCTACAACGTCCATAGATCACGGAAGGGTACTGGAATCCTTCCATCACCTAATGACTACATCAGAATAGCCAGATATTTCCTCATTATACAAACTACATCCGTTATGACGCCTCTTTCTGTACACTACTGTCAGTATACAATTGCCTTGCCTGACGTTGTCGGGAGTTCCTATCACCATCATAATCGCCAGTAAGAAAGAAACACCTCAACAAATGGCAGTCATTCATTTTATCACTATTTCATTGTCTTAAAATTTGTTTTCGTTTATAAAGCTATGGCTGAAGAGAGACATCTTAAATGTTCCCAGATAGTTTTAGAAGAGGGAATATAAAGAGAAAATACAGGAAAGAAAGTTTGATGCAGTGTTAAATGTGATGTGCTTCTAAGGCATATTGTAACTATGTGGACGATAAAATTGAGAATGATAACGAAGTAACAGAATATTAGGGAGAATGAGAGAATGGGAGAGGTGCTTAGCAGAGTTATAGGAGGCAAGAGGTCCTTAGGAATCTCTGTATATGTAGTATAGTAAATAATTGCTTAAAGAGCAAGAGTTGTCGACCAATAACCAAATAAAAACTGCTTCCATGAAATGTGTAGAGTGACACTAAGAGAATGCGTACGAAAATGAGTAAGATTAACTGATGACGTGGTATGGCTCAGTGGAAATCAAACACCAGTCAATTACGAGTAGTCTTCAGCTTTCTCGGTGAATATACCGCATTCCATCCCATTTCAGCCGAGTGTAGTCGTTTACGCAATACGATATTACGACAGTGTACCTTGTTGTCATCTTCAAATGATACCTGCAGAATTACGCTTGAAATTCCGTATGACTATAGATACAAAAATAAGGAATTGCTCAGTAGGTAGCACAGCTGAAGAGAAACGGACATCTCCAAAGAGGATAATCATAGAAATGGGAAAGAAGACATAGGTACAAAGTAGGTAACTGTGAAGAAACCATGGATAATAGAATAAATACTTCAGTTGATTGATGGACGAAGGAACTACACCAATGTGAAGGGAAATTCGGGAATACAGAAATACAAGTCACTGAGAAATGAAGTAAATAGGAAGTGCTGGGATTCTATGACGAAATGACTCCAGGAGAAATGTGAAGAAATCGAAAAAGAAATGATTGTTGGAAGGACTGACTCAGCATATAGGAAAGTCAATTTACCCTTCGGTGAAATTAAAAGCAAGGGTGGAAACATTAAGAGTTAAACGGGAACTCCGCTGTAAAATGCACAGGAGAGAGCGGGTAGGTGGAAAGAGTACATGAAGGCCTCTATGGGGGGAAAAATTTGCCTGATGTGATAGAAGAAACAGGGGTCGACTTATTGATCAAGTATTAGAACAGCAATTTTAGAGAGCTTTGGAGAACCTACGATCAAATAAGTGTGAAGGATAGATAAAAATTCCTCAGACTTTCAAAAATCATTGTGGTATGTGGCAACAAAACGACTTTTCGACTAAGTGTCCAGAATGTATCAGTCTGGCGACATACCATCGGACTTTCGGAATAATATCATCCACATAATTCCGATGAATGCAAGAGCTGACAAGTGCGGGAATTATCACAATGATTGAAATATGAAAAGGATTCAGGAGTGGGATTAAAATACAAGGTGAAAGGATATCCATGATACGATTCGCTGATGACATTGCTGTCCTGAGTGAAAGTGAAGAATAATTCCATGATCGAAAGCGAAGAAGAATTACATGATCTGGTGAATGGAATGGACAGCCTAATGTATGTAGAGTATGGATTAAGAGGAAACAGAAGAAAGACGAAAGTATTGAGAGGTCTTAGAAATTAGAACAGCTAGAAACTTAAGAATAGGATTGATGGTCACGAAGCAGACGAAGTTTAGGAATTCTGCTAGCTATGCAGCAAAATAACCAATAACGGATGGAGCGAGGAGAAAGACATGGTACTAGAGGGATCTGTAGTGGGTAAAAACTGCAGAGGAAGACAGAGATTGGAATACATCCAGCACATAACTGAGGACGTAGGTTACAAGTGCCACTGCGAGATGAAGGGGCTGGCACAGGAGAGGAATTCATATTGGGTCGCAGTAAACCAGTCTAAAGAATCCGTCGTCTTCCAGGGCAACAGCTCCTTGACACCTGTACTGCGTGACGGAAACAAATTGAGGGTGGCTCCAGTATGCTTTGACGAACATACACGTTGTCGGGCAAAGCACCATAACAACCAAGGAGTTTCGTACTCCCCTTTATGACGATCATGTTTCCCGACGGCAGTGGCGTTTTTCACTAAGATAATGCGCCATGTCACAAGGAAAGAAGTGTGACAGAGTGGTTACAGAAACGCAGTGGTGAATATTTAATGATGTGCAGACACCCCCACCCTCCCCCCCCCCCCCCACCCTCCAACTCACCAGATCTGAAACCGACCGAAATCATCTGTGATTTGATTGAACGTGGAGTCAGAGCTCATAACCCCCTCATCGAAATTTCCAGGAATTAGGGGTCTTGTCTGTTCGGATGTGGTGGCACCTACAACCTCATTGCTTCCGTGCCATGACGCATCGTCGTCATTATCTGTGCCAAAGGTGGACATACAGACTATTAGATAGGTGGTCATAGTGTTTTGGCTGACCAATTTATATTGTAAAGAGAAGACATCGAAACATACAGTGAAATAATGTATTCCTCCAAGAAATTCTGTATGGCTCGCTCAGCACCATCAAAAATGTTGTATAAAGTGAGGCGTCTCAAAATTGTACGTAACAGACGTAGAAAGCCAAACTGTAACAGAGGTAAGGCCCACTGAGTTTTAAGTCAGTTTCACCGACAGCAGCCAGCTAGAAGTTAAGAGCCTAAAAGCAGCCAAAAGTATTTTAGCTTCTTTAACGGAAATAAATTTCCATCAAAGGTCACGTGCAATCAGGCTTAGAACAAGCGCCTTGGAGGACTTGTGTAAGAAAGAGAGGCCGTTTACGGAATCTTTCTGGCTACTTGCTTAAGAAAACGCTTTCTGGCACTACCTTAATTCGTCAGGTAAAACGCCGATATTTCTTTCTGTTAGTAGAGTGAATAATGATTGTTAGTAAAAGTATTTGCTATTGGTGGCCTTCTTGCGGCAACAAGTAAATCAAAATATTTAGAAATAAAAAGAAAATCTCGGTAATCAAGGTGCACCTCACACCAAAATCTCCTGATTACCAAGAATTTCTCTTTATTTATAAATATTCCTGATTCCCATTTGAGCTACCTGGCGAGTGTAATCCGACTGTTGGAGAGGAAATTACTTGCTATGCAAACGGACTCCAACGATCAATTTAATTAGTTAGTCAATGAATGACGTGCATTATTTTGCGAAATTTTTAACGGAATTTCAATCTCCCACCTACACAGGTAGAGATGATCATTAAAATCAAATAAGCTGTATTACCTAATTTTTAAAGTGATACATAATATAAACGCCTCTATGCTGATACTTTGAGAGCCTTAGTAGGTGGCGAGGCATTTGGGTAATATAAGAGAGTTCGAAAGTGAGTAGGCATCCTATGACAGAAGTAGAGCGTGCACTAGCTCCTCGTCATGAGCCAAAATTGATATTAATATACGATACAGTTTGTGGCAAATATTAACCTGTTAAGAAAAGATATTCCTTTACTTACGCCATAATGTAATACTGGATTTTCACAAGGAGTAACATTACTTTAGCGATTTGAAAGCACTGTATGGTCCGATTTCTTTTATCATCGAAAATAGCTCGTTTAAAGGGGAGAAATCAAATTTTCGGGTGAGAAATTCGAGTAGTGTTGTTAGTGGCATCCCTGTCTCGAATTGGGTGAAGTGAATTTTTCTAAACGGTGGGGTGAAGGGGAAGTTGCGACAATGTCGGGCTGAAACTGATTCGAACTGCTATACACATCGAAGTCACTGTTGCTTGTCTCGCAGTGCCCCGCGGGCAGCGGCGGGAGTGGTCACGGGGCGTCGGTGACCGAAGTCGCCGATTATTTGCAAACAATGCGCCGACCTCTCGGCTCTTTCATGCGGCTGAGGAGACAAGTTCCGAAGGCGGAGTGCTGTGGATGACTCACTAGCGAAATGGCCAGCATGCTGCGTGAATGGCGACAGAATCTGAAATGTTGATTCAATATGGCGAGTGTTTGAACTGGGTGATTGTTTCAATCGTGTAAAGTGATCGGTAAATTTCTGGGCGTCCCTGGTTGTACGTCTTCTGGCCCCTGGGCATCTGGTACAGCAGACGAGCAAATACCGGGAGACTGATGCTTAGCTGTCGATATGGCCGACGCATGCCGCACAGCTGTTTCCCAGCTGTGTGGTGCGGTGGACGGCGCGCTGCGTGTTATTCGCTATCGCAAGAGTGTGTGGTCGGTAGGAATTTTACACCAGACGTATTTGCTGGAATCATTACAGTGGTGAAGGGTGTTCGTGTTGTCAAACGTCACTGCATACAAGATCTGTATATTTAGAACTGTGATCTATTAGTTGGGGAAATTTAACTACTTGATTTGCATAATGTTTCCATA
Source organism: Schistocerca serialis cubense (assembly GCF_023864345.2). Classification (NCBI taxonomy): domain Eukaryota; kingdom Metazoa; phylum Arthropoda; class Insecta; order Orthoptera; family Acrididae; genus Schistocerca; species Schistocerca serialis. The sequence goes on from NC_064641.1 coordinate 425,702,049, forward strand.
TGACACTCAAACGTTGAAAATATGTTTTTATTATGAGGAAGGAATATCGTAAAGAGGCGATGAGTGTTTCAACTGATCTATTTAACCCCTATAAATTGTTAAACAATTACTTTGATATGGTAGTGCAAATGGACTGTTGTCATCTATTTTTGATATCGAAAATGCCACTTCAGAGAGAAAGCGACAGCAAGCGAGTCCGGAATTTCAGGATCAGCAGAGTGCCGCCACTTGATGCTTTGTTCATGGACGCGAGATCAAAGGAGGCCGACATGTGGTCCATGGTCGGTGGTCTTTAGTAATGCTATCTCTTATTAGGAGGCTGGTTGGTTTTTGACTGTGGCCGTTCCCATAGGACAGACGCATGCGCAGGAGACCCCAAACGGCGGCTGCAATGCCGCTCTTCATTCGACTCCTCGATGCTTACAGCTATTACACCGAGAGAAGTGGTAATTGCGATGCAGCTGTGAGCTCTATCCAAGTGTGAGAGCCCTGTCTCCCTCAAACTTTATTTAATAAGAATATGCGTCAATATATTACTGACCTTGATTTTAATTTCATTCCATGAGATCCTTGCTCTCCTGCACAGGCTGACCCTTTCTCACAAATATCTTCTGGTAGGTGTAGGGAGGGAAGTGGCGAGGAGTCCGTGGTGGGACCTCCACTGGTGGTGGCATCGTGCACTAGCTCGGTCGATCTCTGCACGAGGAGAGCACACACGTGAAAGTCTTCCAACAGACAACATCTCCAATCTGCAACAGTGTAATCACATAATTAGGATATGAAGTTGCTAGACAAGGTAATACTTGCACTTTGCAGTAAAGAGTTAAGCACAAACAGAACATTTCCGAATTTAATTTGTGCGTTTGATGTAGTTTATAAGACTGAAGCTTGTAAAACTGCAGAGGATATGAGCTTTTCCCTGTAAATAAAAGTGATCCAACCGAAGCAAACTAAATTTTATAAAGAGACAGTATATCCTTTGCTATGTGACTGACCTTGATATCAATTTCGTTTTTTGAGCTCCCAGTCCAGCACAGATCGAGTTTTTCTTGTCAATTCCCAGATGATGAATGGGAAAGAGAATTTCCCAGAGGGTAGGGGTTAATTAATTCATAAATTACATTAAGTTAATTAATTAGATACCAAAGGTGTGCTTGTATTGGCAAGACGTTTGCCCAGGTGGGTGGCGCTGATGAAGGGTTAGCGGGTGAGGGGAGGGCTTTCTCTGAAGGATGGATAATCCGCGTGGCGTCATAAATCAATTAACAGAACAATTGGTTAAGGGGAGGACGGTCATAAATCACTTAAGTTTGCCTCTTAATGTATGCTTTTCACCGAATGTTTGCAAAATGCACTAACAAAACGCGCTAAAACATAATTACGATACTACCAACGTCAATGTGGAACTTTAGTTTCAAGCTGTGACCAAAAAACAAGAACATCTTATGAATTTTCGAGTGATTCTGTTTAGAACCATTACACATCAAAAAGCTCGTGTACACCACGATGCTGCAGAGCTCTGACCCAATTTTCGACTCCAGTTATCAAATTTTTCTCTCTCATCATACTTCAGACAACAGTGCTGTGTATTACATTGGGTTTAACACAGCGCTTTACATAGAAGTATTACAAGGAAAATGAAACGTGTATAGAAACTTTCCCATACTTACTTAAAAGGAGATTCATGTATCAATACAAATAAAACAAAACTCTATAACATTTCTGCAACGTGGTGGTTACGTGCAAACCGGTGACAAGTGAAATAATAAGTACAGAGGACTTGCAAGATACAACTGCTTTTATTACAGATCAACAGTTTAACTCAAAGGGCACAGTATTTACCCAAAAATTTTGTACAAGTGTCTCTTATACACAAGTCAAAAAAAGAAACATTACATAAAACCTTTCTGATTGAAATACTTGCAAACAAGAACTTCTTTCAACTTCTATCTTACAGTAACCACTTCAATAATAAAAGGTAAAATAAGTTTCATTTATCAATGGCACTTGAATAATAAAGGTGAAATAAGTTTCTCTTGAACAGGATACACGAGAAAAAAAAAATACATTACACTAAACCTTTCTGATTGAATTACTTGCAAACAAGAACTTCTTATAACTTCGATCTTACTGTAACCACTTCAGCAATAAAAGGTAAATATATAAGCAGTATAGCAAACGGAACAGATGCCTTGGCGTTCCAATGCAGAGGAAACTTAAATTCATGCAAGATCCCCGCTTACTGCAACCCAAAGAACTCAGTGGCCGCCGTATCGGTTGCCATTTTCCACGCTGCCAAAAGAACCTCCGTTCCCTCTGGTACTGGTCGACAAAGGCGTCGTACTCCGGACATCGATTTAGACATGGACTAGGTGCCCGCTGCAGTGCTGCAACAGAAAAGCACAAACACACAGCCACAGCCAAAACAAACAATATTAACAGCCCCAGAATATAGTAAGATAAAATTCTGCAAGGATAGATTACATCAAGACAAAGCCAAATTTAAAATGTTTGAAAGCATTAACTGTAGACTTCAATTTTCAAAATATGTAAAATTACCCCAGCACAAACAGACAAGTTTTAAAAGGGCAACGATAATACAAGGCATAATATTATTACACCAGTACGTCACAGTTCCCATACAGTATTGACACTCACAAAAAAAGGTAGAAGCTGGTGATAACACGGGTAGGGCCGATTTCAAAACTAGAAAGCTAGAGTGTCTACTTCTTCAATAGACTCCACTAGGCAAAATGAATAACACATCGCTCAGCGTCCTGCTTAGAAGACCATGGCCCAGTCACGCCTCAAAACCTTGCAATAACAGGCCCGCTTCCGCACTCTGAGCCACATACACCTGTCAAATCCAGCAAACTCCACGCAAACACAAGTTTCACTCTCTGAGCAGCGACACGTACCGGCCGTTGCAAAGCCAAAACCGAGTTTGCCCGCCAGCCCACCAGCACCACCACCGGCCAACGAGGCAAAGATAAGCAACGCCAGAGGGAAACAATCGATCCGGGTGAATCGAACGGAGAAAACACTGGCGCCGGCGCCTCCCCACGTATCAATTTCATATTACAGAACAGAATAAGATATTCTAGACCATCAAAGACATATGTACAAAACAAATGTGTCAGAAGAAAAGAAGAAAAAAATAAAATTATCTCTCGTAATTAGCAGTATCTTTAGAGTTCAATAGCGCCACTTGGTGTTACAACCTGCCCCCTTGCAGGGGTACGTCCACTGGTTAGCCAGAAGCTGGGTGAAGATGTTACCACACCGTGTGTGTTATGAGCATCACATGTGTGTGGTTCAGATACAGCTAGTGTATGGCTTAGTCCATCTCCGACTAAGCTGGGACAAGCTGGGGTGTTCCGGCCATGTGTAAGGAGGTTCTCCAATATCCTGATTATTGAAAGCGATCATTAACTGACTCATATGTGCCTTGATACAATTTCAGCTGACTGATTCTGGATAAGGAAGCTCACTATGAAAATCACACAATGTTATTGGCCACTCACAGTGAGTCAGAATTTTGGAATTCCCTTGCTGTGCCTCTTTGCTATGGGCCCAGAAGTTCTTTACAAGATCCCAGAACCGCATTCCCTAGTTTAAAATTGGGCAGTTCCTTCTGGTGCACGAAACGACTTCTTTGTAGCATCCCATTCTTGCTTCATTGCTTTAGAACAGGCGTGGCTAGGAATTTGGCTCACGAGCGACGCCCTGACGTCATCGCCATAGCGCTCAGGCTGCCTGTACACTACCCCGTACTGAGATAGCATGGCAGGCTACCTGAGCATGAGAAGGGGGAAGATGGGGAAACATTGAATGCGGCGCATTTAAATGGCAGTGTCGTCACGGTTCATATGACTTGGTTTTGTATTTCGCTTTATTACAGTCTCTCATTATTTTCAATGTCTTCACAGTCTGTATAGTGGTACTCATTGTCCCCCTGCCCCTGGCCCCTTGCAGAGGGACGTCCACTGGAAAGCCAGCAAGTGAGTGAAGATGTTATCAAACAGTGTCTGTCATCAACATCACAAAAGCATCAATAAAAAAAATCGCTATTTTCATTTATTGTGGGCCCTCTGAAGACGTAATATAACTTTTATCTGGTGCAAACAGTCGGCATACGGACAGAAGCAGACAATTTCAGTGATTTTCGGAATAATGTAGCCATGCAATTGTGATTAATTTTGTTTCGTAATCGAAAAAAGGACTTCATACACATATGTAGATGGAAATATTGTTGAACATTTGCTACAGTGTAGATGTTCTGGACAATCTTACCGTAACGTGATTGATCTTTAAGATGAAAATTACACTGCAGATCACCGAGTTAGCCGGCCGGAGTGGCCGAGCGGTTCTAGGCGCTACAGTCTGGAACCGCGCGACCGCTACGGTCGCAGGTTCGAATCCTGCCTCGGGAATGGGTGTGTGTGATGTTCTTAGGTTAGTTAGGTTTAAGTAGTTCTAAGTTCTAGGGGACTGATGGCCTCAGAAGTTAAGTCCCATAGTGTTCAGAGCCATTTGAACCATTTTTTTCAGCGAGTTATATCTGCACATGCACTTGGGCACTTTCAATTGAATCGGCAGATAACCTCGAAAACAGTTCGAAAACATGTATCACAATAGCAATTTCCTCAAAACGTTTACAAACTTCTCCTTATAATTCTTCAAACTTCGTGTTTTCTTTTATGGCAGTGAGCTTACATTATATGGCGTTATCAGGGCTTCGTCCCTTCTACAATGTGATATTATTTTTAAACGCATCCGCATCAAATCAGTAGAGTGTTGTTTCTCACCTTGCCACATCTTACTCTTGGCAGTCTGTTGTCCCGTCTACGTTAAATGAGAGATCTGCAGTCCATTTCAAATGCTCTAATTTTTGTTCCTGCACCCATTTTTCCTACATCAATTCAGTTATATCGGGTTTTAATAGATCGCTTGAAGAATGCACCTTGGCTTAACCAACTTACTTCGCATATTACATAAAGTCTCCACACCCTTCGGTTACTTCCATCGAAAACTACTGCAAGAGTGTGGAACAATGTGTGCGAGTTCAGCAATTTTACTATTAGCACCACCAATTCCTACACGTTCTCTTGGCCTCCTAATTTATCACAAAGTTCTTATTGATGTCTTGATGTAGAGAACAATGAATCACCTCTGTCGATCGTCTTAATTTTTGGTTCTTCCATTCCAATTAAATCCATAAATTCTATCTTCTTGGTATTATAATACCGTTTCATAGCAAATTTGCAGTAATTGTTGACTATACGACTGCATAACAGAAGCTGAGAATTCTTATCCTTCCCTTTCTGTCATTCCCATTCATTTTTAAAGACTTGTGATGATGTATCGCTATGCTGCTTATTTTTGTGTAAAAAACCACTGGGTCTGTGAACGTCTTTCATACCACGAACGAAGAGTGAACAGTAAACAGCGCTGACTCCACGATTCTGCCGAACTGGAGAGAGTTGTGCCGAGTTTTGCCTCACCACAGAATTAACTGCAATGTCACGTTCTGGGAACGGCCGAGGAAAGCACAGAGGGGCTAAACTTCTGCCCGCATGCTGCCCGCATGTCCTCCTCGTATTAGGACTGACATGCCGTTGCTGGCCCTGATTTAGAGATAATATCCTCAGGCAAGAGATGGTTAATGGACCACAGATTATACAGACTGAATTTACCGGGAAGGCAAACATTGTCTTCGCAGAGGTGGTCCTATGCGTTTCGTGTACGCTGTATTGAGAGCGACATTAGGCCACGAAATGGACTGATTCCACTTAGCCTGGGACTGGGCGTGGAAAATGGTCAAGGCTGAGTTTAAATTCCAGATGAAGCTTGTGGGTAATACTGGCTGGTCATGACGGGAGACAGGACACTAGTGAAAGACAACTTCTTAAACTTCCGATCCTAGAACCGTGGCGCGTTTCACTAACCAGAAACTTCGGAGACCTGACACAGATAAAATATAGATAAAATGCGAACTAGTAACGCGGTATAGCGGTTGGCGTCTTTGACTACTAATTAAAACATTTTGGGCCTCGGGTTCACCAATGCCTAGGTTTTGAATGAAAATCATCAGCAATGGCGGGCGAAGACTTCCGACATAAGAAGTGTTCCCTCTCTGTGAAAGGCCATGTGAAAGAAGGCAGGGAAGTGGAAAGAGATTCATCATACTCTCTTGTCCTTGGGGTGGCAAATCACCACTAGAAGATGGACGAAGCAGCAATGATCAGAGGCATGAGGAGAGAGAAGGCAATGGAAACCACTGCATCAAAGACACATTATGAGTATCCACACGGCATGTGGCTAGTATTTGGAAAAGCGCCATGATGAGCTCTCCATTGGCAAAAGTTTCCGCACTAGTTCGCCATTCAAATCTCTTGGAGGGGGCTGTTAAGTACGAGGTGAACATGAGAAAGAGATTGAACAACCAACGAAAGGAGAACATTCTACGAGGCAGGGCATGGAGTGTCAGAATTTGAAAGTGGTAAGGAGGCTAGATAATCTGAAAAGGGAGAGCTAAGGCTCAGTCTAGATATAGCGGGGACAAGTGAAGTGAAATTGAAAGAAGGCGGGATTTGTGGTGAGAGGACTGTAGGGTAACACCAAAAACTGCTGAAAATGTTATAATGGCAATTGTATGCGCTATGAATAGGAAGGTTGGGCGGAGAGTGAGTTACTGTGAACAGTTCAATAATGAGATTGTTCTTCTCAGAATCGACAGCAGACACCGCCGACAACAATATTTCATCTACACATGCCGACGTCGCCATTAGAGAATGTAGGAATACAGAAAGTATGTGAGGGTATTATACCGGTAATTCGGCACGTAAAGGGAGATGAAAATCTAGTAATCTTGGGGGATTTGGATGCGGTTGTAGGAGGAAGGACTAGAAGTACGCGTTGCGGGAGAATATTTGGCTGGTACTATGAATGAGGGATGAGAAAGACTAATTGAGTTCTGCAATAAATTTCAGCTAGTAATAGCGAAAACTCAGATCAAGTATCTCAAAAGACCGGAAGAAAAGGGAAAATTCCATTTAGGTAACTGCACGATCAGAGGCTCCGAAATCAGATATTGGATTGAAAGATATTCCCAGGAGCAGATATAGACTCCTATCCCAGTGAAGTAATAGTGGAGAGTAGAATTTCCTGGCGGACAACATCTAACCAGTCAGAAGACACATGACTCAATAAAAAAGTAACGCTAGTGATTCCTGATCTATTGGGTACCAACCACACAAACAGCGAGAAACCATCAACCACTAGTGACACGTACTAGATGCCCTGCTTTTTATGCGGTAGAGGTCCTAGGTGGTCAATGAAAATTTATTTCATCAGGTGCTCCGCCCGACTGGAACTAAGTTGACCCAATATGGTGCTGGTGTTGGGCTTAGCTATCATACACTCCTCACTTTGGCCAACAAATCTCGTAACATTTCCATTTAACGTGTGCCTCACACTCCTCACTTTGGCCAGCAAATCTTGTAACATCTCCATTTAAGTTATGCCATGTAAGATCTTTAATTGTCATGATCCTTTTGAATACTTACAATTGCTCCCCGCACAGAGAATGATGGAAGTACCTAAGGTGAAGTCAATTCCATGGGGAGACATCTTTTGTCTTTGATATCAGAACGGGCTGGATGGCAGGGCATCCCTCTATACAGTGAATACCCCGGCAGTTCTTTTCCCACTTTCAGTTGTTTGTTTTATGCCATAAAGCTGAGGCTCAGCAATTTGTACGGGAATCTCCCTGAGAACTTATCAAGTGAAGACATAAAGTCTGTATATGAGTCCGCGATCATTTGCTTTTTCTTGTGTACATTAATGATCTCTCATCAGTTACACTTCCAGAAGCAGAGTTCGTTTTGTTTGCAGATGACACAAGTATTGCAATAAACAGTATGTGGAGTGTAGTTCTAGAAAGATCTGCTAATGATATTTTCATGGATATTAATAAATGGTTTAAAGCCAACTCACTGACATTAAACTTCAAAAAAACTCACTATATGCAATTCAGAACCTGTAAGAGGTTTCCATCCAGCATATGCATAAAGTATGAAGAAGAGCAGATAGAAGAGGTTGACTGTCTTAAATTCCTAGGATTACAACTTGATAATAAATTCAGTTCGGAGGGGCACTTGCAATTCGAGTGTTAGCAGACATAGACGACATAAAAATGAAAAAGCTTGAATACTTTGCCTACTTTCATTCCATAATGTCATATGCTATAATATTTTGGGGTAACTCTTCAAGTCAAACAAAAGTTCTCAAAGCCCAAAACCATTTAATACGTATTATTTGTGGAGTAAATTCACGGACATCCTGTAGAAACCTCTTCAAAGAACTGGGTATACTAACTACTGCCTCTCAGTATATTTACTCCTTAATGAAATTTGTCCTAAATAATATATCTCTTTTTCCAACAAACAGCTCAGTTCATACATACAATACCAGGAACAAAAATGATCTGCAAAAGAACATAAAAACACTTACTTTAGTTCAAAAAGGGGTCCACTACTCAGGAACACTCATCTTCAATAATTTGCAAGCAAACATAAAAAATTTAGTTACAAATAAAGATCAGTCTAAATGGAGTCTGAAAGACTTACTATTGGCCAACTCCTTCTACTCCAATGACGAATTTTTTAATAGAGACAAATGACGTATTGTATATACTCATACTATTAGTATTGTTATTTCACCTTACAAATGACGTATTGTATGTAATCATACTATTAGTATTGTTATTCAGCTTTAAAAAAAAGGCATTGACATGTACCACATCCAAGAGGATCTCCTCAGCATGAATCTATGGAACGAAAAACTAATCTAATCTAAAAAAATCAAATCTTATCTGAGCACTTTTATTTTCACAAGTCCGTCTTGATCACATAGATTTCTTTAGACTTTCTGACCGGTTTCGGCTTATCGCCATGTTAAGATCGTTAAAATATTCAGATGAAAATCATCGTCAATTTAAACATGTGCATCACATGTTTAAGTTGACCGTGATTTGTATCAGAATATTTTAACGATCTGAAGATGGCGATAAGCCGAAACCAGTCATAAAGTGTAAAGAAATCAATGTCATCAAGACGGACTTGTGAAAATAAAAGTCCCTGAGAACTGTTCCTACACGAATCGGCAATTCAATTTGTGGAGGACTCATCCACATTGTCCTTGTGCTATAATACGCGACTGAGAGCTACTTGGTTCTCCATCCCATTTAAATGTTGCACTTCAGATCTGAAGAGTACGGTCCTAACAGGTCACATGGCTATTCTCCGTATCCTACGGGGACACAACAACTCACAGATCAACGCCTGGGTATCTATTTCTAATCGAAATGAGCTTTTCTTGTTTTAATGAAATTTCCGTCATTTGACTGTTAATTGTTCATTTATTGTACACAATTGTGATTTCTGCTTTGTAGCCATTCTCAGGTGCGTACTGAAATGTTAAAACATGTCTGACATGTTTATGACAAGTCGTCGTCGAAAACAGAAATTTTTCGTGCTATAGACCACTTGTCGTAATGCAGAACAGGACAACTGGTCTATAAGGCCAGAAATCTGTATTTCCGATGATGACATGTCGCACGCAGGTAAGACATAGTTTAAGATTTCAACATGTATTTGAGAATGGCTACAAAGCCAAAATCACGATTGTGTGCAATAAATGAACAGTTAACATTTAAATGGCATAAATATGTTTAAAAATTCTGTATGACTGTGATCCCTCACGAAAGAAAGGAACAAGTTGTGCCCAAAGTTGAACATAAATCGCCCCACACCAAACAGGTCTGCAAGCACCTGTAACTCATTTGGAGGGTATCCACTCTCTGCGGCTACCTGAATGCGTGTCTGATGGGCCTTCCCCTAAACTTCCTTGGAGAAGTACGGCAGCTACAACAGAATTAGACGTGTCCATGTGCTGAAATAATTCGCCATTCAAACTAGGCAATGCTAGGGGATACACTAGCCGAGACCGTCGTCAAAGCTTCAAAGGAGGTGGTAAGTGTCACCCCATTGGAATTTTTCTCCCTTCTGTCGCAGGTGATTGAGGGGAGTGAGCAGCTGGGCAGATGTATCAGGAATTTCTCTTCCCGATGAACCTGGCAATATCCATACTGTCATTCAACCACGAGAGTAGGTTAATGCCTTGATGCATTCATGACCTACGCTAACCCCAGCGGTATGCACTATTTGACCTAAGAACGAAATACTTTTACGAGCCAGGTTAACCTTAGACCGATTAACTGTCAACCTTGCTTCAGACAGATGGTGTAGAACTTGTCCAAATTTATCTAAATATTCGTTAAAGATCTTTCAATATACAACCACATCTTCCGATCCGTTATACGTGTACTTATATTTGAGGTCAACTAGTACAGATTTAGCAGCTGAGACGTTACAGGTGGCCCTATAGAAAAGCTAAACTAGACATCATTATACTCTAATAGATTCAATGCCCTACATGGTAAGGGGCTAATATTCCTCCATAAGCGGCACTTGGTGGTAGGCCTGGTTAAGGTTGAGTACAATGACCTACTGGGCTCTGGAATACCACGTGAAGCAATTATGTGAATCGAGTAATGGTACTAACTCCAAAATGATTGAAGTCATGGTAGTTAATGGTGGAACAGTAATCTTTCCCCCTGGGCTGGTGTACCAAAAAGACTGACAGGGTGTAAGAGGACACAAAGTCTTATTTCACGATCATCCGACATGGGTCGATAATTTAATCTTCGGAGGCGACTAGTGACAAGGAGACTGGCGAACCAGAACCTCATCTGTGAGCTGAATTTTATACAGAATTTTGTCAGTTGCTCTCAGTTTGTCTGTCGGTGCCTCTGGATATTGTCCCAAAACCTCCATCAAAGCCCTGGCCTGCTCTCTGTCCAAATGAGAAACATCAAACGGTGACTACTTTGCCTTAGCAGCACACACCTCACGACAGCACACAAAGAATAGTTCTCACCTGTCCGAAGTGTAAGCATCACAGTTTTCTTTTTGAGTCATCATTCTGCTGACTGGTGTGATGCTGCCCGCCACTAATTCCTTTATTCCTTCCCTATCGTAACTTCCTCATTCCACTTCATTATAAAATTCATATCTAGCGATTACGTCACTCGACAATCTGTTCACAAAATACACTCTTGCCTGCTGTCCTAAACCGCCGGCCTAAGTGGCCGAGCGGTTCTAGGCGCTACAGTCTGGAACCGCGCGACCGCTACGGTCGCAGGTTCGAATCCTGCCTCGGGCATGGATGTGTGTGATGTCCTTAGGTTAGTTAGGTTTAAGTAGTTCTAAGTTCTAGGGGACTGATAACCTCAGACGTTAGGTCCCATAGTGCTCAGAGCCATTTGAACCATTTTTTATTGTCCTAAACCTCTATATTGCGCTCCACTTGACTGCTTTCAAACATGCCTACCAACCCACTACTACTCCGAGATGTGCGGCACTTCTAGCTCTTAGCTACTCCACCAACATGGTCGCCATCTCCACCCTCGAAACGACAGCCTAATGCAAAACAATTTTAGACAAAAATTATGAATATTCCAAAACCAAACACAAAAACACATATGATACACTGAAAAATTTGGAAAATTTCTGGGCAATAACGATCTAAAGTCCCATATTCTGAGCTGCGTGGGATTAGCAGAGCGGTCCAGGCGCTGCAGTCATAGACTGTGCGGCTGGTCCCGGCAGAGGTTCGAGTCCTCCCTCGGGCATGGGTGTGTGTGTTTGTCCTTAGGATAATTTAGGTTAAGTAGTGTGTAAGCTTAGGGACTGATGACCTTAGCAGTTAAGTCCCATAAGATTTCACACACATTTGAACATTTCCCATTTTCTGAACCCGCCACCGTTTTCTCACAAGTAATGTTCTTGTGGCATGATATTGCTTTTTCCGGATTTTTTGACACTAAACGTAAACAAATAAAAATACGTACTTAATTACTCATTCACCTCTTTAAACGTTGCAATGCTACCGCTAGTTTCGTCTTTTTTAAATTTATTTATTAACAAAATTACAATTTCTCTCAGTCGAATCCAATATTCTGACCTCTCATTCTAAATAGGTACATGTTTTAATAAATCGGCTTTGATTGCTCGATGCAGCTCTACTAGCCGCGTCCTAGACACTTTGTTCATATTAATTGGCCAAAGCATTGCCGAGATATTACCTTTTGAACTTTCATAAATTTACAGTTTTTAAGAGAATCACTTTCAAAATTATATATATTTTTGGAGCGCGTCTAGTTAATTTAGCTTTACATATTTTTCTGTACATGAGTGCCAACCCGCACGTCCGTGTCACTCTTAGTTTCGTTTTTATCAACTTTTCTCTGCCATATAAATTTCTCCAAGCGTGCAAACAGGGCCATATACGCCCCTGCTTAGCGTCCGCTCGGATTTTTCCTGGGCCTCGTAACGCTAGCCGCTCACCACGGCCCCGTAGCAACCGCCAGCCACGTGGTCTGCGGCGGGAAATTGCCGCTTTAATATCACCCCACAACTTGTACGCTCACAGTCGCAAAGTCCAATGTCTGACACATAAAAAATACGTACCATATGATCACAATAAATATTACTCCACACAGCAAAAATCACGACAATATTTATCCATAAGAGTACAACGCAAGTGATCGTGAAACTGGATACAAGCAGAAACTGACAGGCTAACTCAGCAACGAGATGGTTGCTTTGAAAGTGTACGGCCCATTTCCTTCACCGTCCTTCCCTCATCCGATGGGACCGATAGCCATCCTGTGTGGTCCCCTCCCCCAAATCAAGCAACCAACCTAACCTCAGTCATCTTGTTTAAACTTTTTCTGCAGGTGGCACTCCTTTCGGACATTTAGGAAAGTCTTCATTGCATACCATAGTCATCACCAGTGCAACGAAATAATGACTACAGGAGTGTGTAAGTCACCTCTCTACGGAATTATACATCATTTCTTTATAAAGACTTTCTTAAAGTGAAACAGGAAACTCATTTTATGAACACGGCAACACATATAGCGCCACACTCGGTGTTCACAAGGGAAACTCCCCATCGCACACCCTCATATTTAGTGGTAAGGTAGCCCATTGGATAGCCCGATTGAGCACAAATCAAGCATGAGAGCAGAAAGAAGGTGTACTGAACTGTGGAAAAAGAAGCCAAACACAAACATGAACGGTCCAAGATCAATATATGCCACATCTAGCTACTTTCAGTGACCGTGACGTGGTGGTTAATAGGTCACGGTGTTAGACTGTCGCCGGCCGCGGCGGCCGAGCGTTTCCAGGCGCTTCAGTCCGGAACCGCGCGACTGCTACGGTCGCAGGTTCGAATCCTGCCTCGGACATGGATGTGTGTGATGTCCTTAGGTTAGTTAGGTTTAATTAGTTCTAAGTTCTAGGAGACTGATGACCTCAGAAGTTAAGTCGCATAGTGCTCAGAGCCATTTGAACCATTTTTTGTTAGACTGCCTAGGGCGATATCCGGGTTCTAATCACCCTTGGCCCAATTATTTTTCACAAAATTATAAACTCTCCGTTCCGTACTTGACGTTTCTGTTCGCTGTATAGTATTACGTGTCTGTGTCGTGATGTAACGTCTGCTTGTAACAGCGACTTGTAACGAAGGGACCTCCAGACGTACGTATCTCCTACTTGTTCTACACAAGTACTACTCGCTAGGCCTCTTGCGTTCCGTTTTAGTAGTTTTGTCTCTTGAATTCCTTCGTTGTAACATAATTCATATCAGTTTATTTGTTGCTTTGATTTCTGTGAGAGTCCTATGTGGCATCTCGCCTGCTGTCAGTATTCATCAGACTTACTCGCGACGGCAATATATTCTCACCACATGACTCATATTTTGTAACCAATGTATAATATGATAACTGCCAAGACTACAGAAGAAGAACAGACACGTCAACAACAGGATGGACAGTCCGCAGATTTGTGAAATAACTTGCGCACGTGGAAGATTTGAACATGAGACTCCCACTTCGCAGTCCATGACCGTGACCACACAATAACACGCCGGGGTTCTTGCAACTAATTCGATGTGGCACATCTTGTGCTTGGACCTTCCACTGTTTCTACTTTGCTTCTTTTTTCACAGTACAGTACAACTTCTTCTTTTCGTGCTTGATCCGTGCAGTTTGACGGGTGATCCACTGGGCTATTTTACAGTTAAATATGAGGGGGGGGGGGGGGAGATTAAGGTGGAGGTTCCCCTTGTCAGAAACATTACATGAGACATAGCTTTAGAACAAGCTTAGGCCATAACAGACAACTAATCTACAACAAAAGAGTATAACAAAACCAATTTCATCTTTCTTTATTGAAAACGTCAAATTTTAAAATGAAGATCACAAATTACAAATAGTCTAAATCCAAAACTTTGTAATAAGAAACACATCATATATATTTTTTTCTTTTTGCCACCACATATCATAAGGAAGGATACCACCCCAGGTACCCACGAGCTACGACAATAGAATGGAAGAGAACAGACTTACAGGTACAATCAAAATAGTTAGATGACATACTGCAGCCAAAAATAATACTCGTTGTCTGATTGCCAGGCACCAAAAACTCTGCCCTAGTAGTTCGTTAGGAATGTGATTTCCCCATAAAAAGAGTATCAGAGACACTGGTGAACTAAAACAAATCTAAAATCATCGACTTACTCAGAATGAAATTTAATTTATTTATACTAATTAACTTGCAGACCAGCAATCAGTTACCCCAGAAAATTATACATATGATATGGAAGAGTAGCAATTCTTCAGAGTTTCCTCATCCATGAAGAATCAGCATAAAATAATCCAGGCCCTAATCAGAATGGCAAGCGAGCGATCTAAGCTACGGTCCCAGGCAGTCTCACCAGGTTCGTTGCAAGCCTCTGATACATGATGCCAAATGTACATCAGATAGTAGTATTTACAGTCAATGGAACAGCGCTGTCCTCAGGAAGCCCCGAAGCTACCGCCTGTGACCGTTCTTATGATTAATTTGTGACTTTCCTCCTCTTCCTCCCATCTCTTTTTCTCTGTCTCTTGTCACTTTTTTTCTGCCTCTTGCCTCTTCCTTTCTGCCTCTTGCATGAACTGTATGAGAGTCACAAACTGGGATCCACCGCTAACACCTCCAGGACTAGATGAACGAGATTGCATCATTCTGTGACGTTTCGTTCGTGATTCTGGTCTGCCAGTCTCACTGATGGTGCGTCTTGTACCAGCAGTCCCTCCATTTCGTTCTGCTGCGGTCTCCAGTTCACTTTCGTCACCTGACTGAGACATGTCGTCATACTGCAGGTTCTACGTTCGATATTTCCACCCAGTCTGCAACCACACATGTCGTCATACTGCAGGTTTTACGTTCGATATTTCCACCCAGTCTGCAACCACGTTTACCTGAGAATCCCGTATAATATCTGCCTGGTCACTGCAAATAATCTGACATCGATCCATAGTTAACAAAACATAATTAATTCCAATTCTCTGGAGCAAACATGCCGATTCTGACCCAAACGAATTTAAACACTACATATTACTACGCCACACAGATTCTAGTCTAAATTATACTCTCGTGAGCTACTAATTCTTTTTCCTGACAGCAAATTCAATTGACAGCAAGCTTGTTTATGTTCGCGAACGAAAATCGCAGTCTATCCTAACAAATCAGCCCAACGCCGTTTGCCATCAGAAAAAAAAACTATGAAGTAACATAGAAGTTACAACCACAACATGAAGATACACACATACAATAACTAAGTATTAGTACTGTGTCTAGGCGCCAGAAACGTGAATCTGCTCTACCCAGTGCACCTCATTATTCGTGGGAAACAGAAAATTCATTTGGCAACACCATCTACTATCTGACGGTCGCAGAAGGTGCCATTGTAAGGTGGCATGGTCTCCTGGCCTTCATTTCTTACATATTCCGACCTCACCATCGTATTCTGCGCATCAAGACGTTTAATTAGAGCCCAAACTCGATAGAGTAGAGACAATTTAGCGTATTTCCATTTAACCGATATGAAAATCTAATAAATAAGTCACAAGTGCACACCGAGATTATAAAGTCGAGGCTGGAGTACACAAACATTAAAGACACGACGGCCACAGGAGTTTTTGGTCTGTGGACACAACCAGCCCGCTGGAAAGTCCATAAGGAGGGTGACTTAGCATGTAGCTGCGCTGGCCAGCCGACTACCCGGGGACCAAAACAGTTTTGCCAGAGAAAAAGGATAATGGCCTGCGTGTTCACCTTAAAAACAAAACCCGCTGTATTGTTTGGGAGAGCACCAGCATACACATTTTTTGACGGACCTTGAGCCGGCCGATGTGGCCGTGCGGTTAAAGGCGCTGCAGTCTGGAACCGCAAGACCGCTACGGTCGCAGGTTCGAATCCTGCCTCGGGCATGGATGTTTGTGATGTCCTTAGGTTAGTTAGGTTTAACTAGTTCTAAGTTCTAGGGGACTAATGACCTCAGCAGTTGAGTCCCATAGTGCTCAGAGACATTTGAACCATTCGACGGACCTTGTGCGCAGTTTCAGAGTCTTCACAGGTGGACAGCAAACACCTAACGCAGATGCTATATATTTCCGAATTGGTCGGCTTAAACGGAGCGCCATTCTCCCATTTGTAAGAGTAACGCTGATTGGCTGAGCCAGAGGAGTGAGGGAAAGACAGAGGATGATATACCCTTTCGCTTTTTGTTTGGAGAGGGGTGGTTCAGATGACGCTCTTGAAGCGGGAACACGTAGCAAGAGCGAGTGCGCTCATGCGAGTACTCAGAGAGTGAGGAACAAAGTCTCTAATCTGTACTGCACTGAGAGAGCACCTCTGTCACTAGCGAATTGGAGCGATACTCTATACTGAGTCGCTCACGATTAAAGGTTCGTTCGCTGTGTTGGCTGCGACAATTTATGTGTGGTGTGAACACAGAGTATTAGTTAGCAGCTGTGAGCGAACATTGAGTAGCAACGCGGTGGACTGGTTATCTGACTGGTGTACCATGCCAATAGTTAGACTAGGGGCGGATAGGAGTCCTTCACTTCATCAAGGTGTAGTGAGAGTGCGATTGGCGAAGGTCAGTCCAGATAAAAGGACATAGTTTTGTCATTTTTCAGTGGCGAACCATGCAGGCGGCAGTCGTCGCAGCTCACGGTACTGTGCACTACAGTGTAGGTGAACCCCATCTTTTCTTCATTAGAAATAACATACTTCATTCACGTCACACCATTACATTTCTCACACGACAGCCTCGACCATACTTAGAAAAAATCAATCCGATAATTATTCAAGTTTAAAAATGGTTCAAATGGCTCTGAGCACTATGGGACTCAACATCTTAGGTCATAAGTCCCCTAGAACTTAGAACTACTTCAACCTAACTAACCTACGGACATCACACACACCCATGCCCGAGGCAGGATTCGAACCTGCGACCGTAGCAGTCCCGCGATTCAGGACTGCAGCGCCAGAACCGCACGGCCACCGCGGCCGGCATTCAAGTTTAGTAGGCGCGGCTCTCAGCCATTCTGCCGAGTAAATAACATTCTTAAAGAAAAGGAATAAAAGAGCTTCCCCACACTTTGTATACAGGGTGGTCCATTGAAAGTGACAGGGTCAAATATCTGACGAAATAAGCATGAAACGAAAAAACTACAAACAACGAAACTGGTCTAGCTTGAAGGGGAAAACCACATGGCAGTACGGTTGGACCGCTAGATGGCGCTGCCATAAGTCAAACGGATATCAACTGCAAATACCGTCTGTACACGCGGAATGTTGCGTGATACCACGTACTTATACATTTGTGACTACTACAGTGCCATCTATCACAAAGTGAAAAAAGTGTTCTAACTAAAATATTCATATTTTTTTACGTACTACACGAATATGTAATAAAAAATGGGGGTTCCTATTTTTAAAAACGCATTTGATATCCGTTTGACCTATGGCAGCGCAATCTAGCGGGTCAACCATAGTGCCATGTGGTTTCCCGTTTCACGTTAGACAAGTTTCGTTCTTTGTAGTTTTTTCGTTTGACGCTTATTTCGTGAGATATTTGGCCCGGTCACGATCAATGGACCACCCTACTTAATTTCAATTACAGGATTCCAATCCATAAGACATAACCTCCTATTCCGAAAAGAACCGTGAAATTTTTGTACCAGTTTACAAATAAAACTTTCACTTGATTTTCTCAGTTTTTGCAATAAATAATATTTTCCGTTCCTTTAATGTTTTTCTCACACTACCTAGCAATACTCCAGTACAAAGTATCCCACTAGTTATGTAACAAAATACAATATATTGTGTCTTTTCCTTACAGCGGATGACTCGAGAAGATATTTACTGCTGAAATTTTTCAAGCATTTTTGGTACGTTAGGAGCGTCTGTCTGACTTTTGTAGTAGTTGTAAGGTGTCAGGCAAATCAAACACCTTCCATGAAAACCCTGACATGATAAGAAAATCCAGTAGTATGTCGCATAGGTCCGAATAAATCGTGACATTAAATTAACCAAAGTAGTACGAGTAACGAGTAAGCAAATGGAATACCACAGACTAACACAAGAATGCCTAAATGCATGTAATACCTTCCCACCGTGAGACAGACGCAGTTCCGAGGGGAGAAACGAGAACATAAACCGAGAGCAGAACCGTGTTAAGCTGGAAGGCCCTACGATAAGGGGCGGACACCCACGTCACCAGCTAACCGCTAGGACCAGCCCCCCAGCCCATGTTCAACGCTAGAGCCCTCCAGAAGAACAGTATAGATCTTACGATAACACAAAAAGGGCTACCCCGGCCGCAAGTTTTAGCGTGAGACTTTTTCGCGTCTCTGTTACGTTGCAAACCTTAAAAACATTGCCCCACCACGAAAAGTATAACTTTCTCATTGGTAAGACAGGCGGAGCTTAAGGTTAACATTGAGACCCTGATTGGTCAGATGAAAACACAACCAGATAGTTTTTTTTAAACCAACTTCGGTAAGGAGAAGTTAGGAGAGAGTTGCTTCCCAGACGGCGAGATGTGAGGAGCTGCGCCGCCCTGACGCTGCCTAAACACCGACAAGGTGATGAACGCATGCGATGTCACATTTTTGAGCGCATAAGGCTTCACTCATAACTGCAGAGGTCTCATCTGTTACATTCCCGTTTTGCGTAATACTAGTGTCGATCGTCAATTAAAGCTCATGGTATCCACATTTGCTACGTAAGTTAAAATATGAAACGCGATGATTTTTCTGTTATATAATTATGAGAAGCCACATCAGCCACTGTAATTTACGACAAGTTAGATAAGTAATTAAAGATAATTGAGGGTCACAGTAGACCATTTTGATAGTTTTCTCTTTTGTGAAACTTAATTTAAACGTAGATTATAGATGTGATATAGCATAGGTCATCCTTCGATCCATTGTAGAACTTGGAAACCCATTCAGGGAATATTCGTTGACATTTTTGTTGAACGCAGTTGGTTTCTACCATCCCGTATTAAAACATTTCCTATTATCAATAGTGCAATTTATAAACAATGTTTTGTGAGTAGAATAAAATTTCCAATGGTAAACTTAACTGCATTTTCGACGTTATTTTACCAGCTAACTATAATTGGGAAAGCCTTGTTCCCCTTCCACTAAATTTAGTTAGTATTAAGGATCTTTTACAGGGAGTGCAGTGGAGCTGACGCTGATATCCTTAAGTATTTGGTTATATCATCGCTAGTCTCACTGAACTCTTCTGAACTCCACATGTCATGTGTGGTCTGGCGTCTCTTTACCAGCAACAGGTCCCAGGTTCAAACTAGTCAATTCCTTAAAAAACACGCTCAGAGCGAAAGTGGTAGGGAGACACGATATAGAACAAACAGACACCACGCAGAATGTTGGAAAATGGCGACCCTGCCAGGATGGTAAAATACCATGATTGAAGGTCGACCACATGCCTAACTAGGTCAGAAAAACATTCTGTTAAAAAATTTTCGTAATAAAAACATTTTTTTTGAAGGCATAAATAGTTGAAAACAGTAGCTGCAGCGATAGATAGTGAGACATTCTAGCAGAGACAATAGCATAATTAATTTATGAATTTTAAAAATTGTTAGAATTAAGTTTTCTCCTCAATGCAAGCGCACAGGTGGCGGATACATCGTTGACAAGTTGGTTCTGACCCAACAAGTAAGTGAATGGATTGTCAGTCTTGGGTACATTAAGCGTCAAGTCGTGTGAACAAAAAGTTTATGAAACGCGTGAGATCGTATGAGCGCATGTTGACTCGATGTATGGCGCGTGAATTGGTTGTAAAACAGAAAATAATGGATTCGGAAAGATTAGCAATGGGAAATCGAGACCTTGACCGAATTGAGGTAGAGACCCAGCATGAAAATGGACAGAGAATAGAGAACAGTACAACAGACGATGCAGTATCGCGAGAAACAGGACATATAACGCACCATAACGAGGATAATGTACGTCAAGGCATAGAAAACGTAATTCAGCATACGACAGAGGAGCAGGAAAGTAGAGAGACAGTCGATGAGGATTCTAACTTGCGTATTGAATACGTAGAACCCATAGTACAAGTGATCAGAGCTCCCTCACCACAGAGTACAAGGAATGCGAGCAGAAACGTGTCACAGTACAGTTCGATGCCATCGGTTGCAAACCAACACTTGGGCGAAAACACAGAGCGTAGGACGTCGGAATAAAACACAATAGGACCCACCAATCTGGCAGAATTATTTCAACAAATTACGGAAACCATGACAAGGCAAAATAAAGACATAACGAACCAAATTTAAATTCAGAATGCAGAAACCACGAGACAAATGCGTGCGATTAAAGAACAAAACAAAAAAATTCAGTTACACCTAAGTCATATTGAAGAAGAGGCAAAAGAATCTCGAGAAGTGATAGGAAACTTAATAACAGGTCACAATCAATTGAGCACAGACACTGACAAGGTACAAGCGGACGTACAAAGATTGCGTAATGACGTTCAGGACGAGATCAAAACATTACGTAACAACACCCAGGGAGAAGTTAAGAAACTATAGAAACAGATAAACGAAATTACTAGACAAGTAGCAGGTACAGCGCGTGAAGTTGTTGAAAACAGTGTGTTACACAAACATATCACAAAAGCAGCGCTGAAAAGATATGCTAACCGCATAGTCAAAATAGAAGCGCAAACGAAGCAACAATTTCAGAAATTGCGAACAGAGTTGTTGCAAACCATTGAAGAGCGTAGTGAACGGGATCGAACAAGCACTGACTCTGCAACCACATCCATATCTGTAACAGCACCGGAAAAACAAGCAATTATCGAAGATATTACGCATTTGCGATTCCAATCACAGGCGGAAAGTAACATACGTGAAATCAGACAGCCTACACAGCAACAAACACGTTTCGAAAATCTTGATGAAAAAACGTCATCACAAACACATGCGGAACCACAAATGTATGTTTCAAAACAGTTTGGATCGTGCAATGAAGCAGCAAGGTTAGATAGACAAGATACCGAACCAATACCTGACAATGGAAAGCCAGGTCGCGAAGAGTACAGTGCAATGCATTCAGCTACACGTTCACAACCGAAGGAAGAAAATTATTGCGTGCCACTCCAACGATACTACGCAAAGGTAGGTGAAAGTTACAGTGGACAATATCCAATGGATCTACCACAACCGGAAAGAACGACGGGAGAAATGATCAGGAACAAATGTGGCGAAGAATCGCGAATTTCATATGGAATTATGACGAAGTACGACAACGATCATTTCCTTACAGTCAGAAAATTTCAACACTTTTGAGAAGGAAACTCATTACATGCACGAACTTTTATTGATCAATTCCGAGTAGGATTACCAGAACACTGGACGCAAGCACACAAATTAGACTTTATATGTGCACACATGTCAGGAACTGTCGTAGAAACCATGCAGAATGTCGCAGCGACATGCCGATCGTATGAAGACTTCAGAGAGAAGTTTCTCTCACGATATTGGTCCAGCGAAGCACAGAACAGAGTGAAGTACGAGTTATTACAGAACCCATATTCTGAAAATTCAGTGGAGAAGAGTCCCGTGAAATTTTTCGAATTAATGGCAAAGAAAAATCAATGCTTAGATGTACCATACAGTGACGGAGAGTTGATTAAATTATGCGCGATGAAGCTACCATTGAAATACCAGCAATCATTAGTAGGTCGCGGACGCAATGACGTCGAAGCATTAAAAGGTATTCTAAGGGAACTAGAGTTCATATTTTCGGAAGATGACGCAAGAAAAAGACGAAGCGCACGTGAAAACGAAAGCAAAAAGCAGTGGAATCCACAAGACACATTACGAAGAAACAATAATTACGAACCATGCGATAACTTCGCACCAAGAAACGACAATAGATTTCAGCAAAGAACCGGTTATGGATTTAGAAGAGACTATGGCAATAACTATAATTCACCCAGGAACGGCAACAACTATTACAGAGGGAATAACGACAACCGGAACGGGTACTGGAGAACCAACAGACCGACAAATTATCAACAAAGAAACCACTACCAACAAGCTGAACAAGAAAAGAGAATACAGATAGAAGAGGTGGAGGTAAGACCACCAAACCCTGAAAAACGTTCGAATTGACAGGTAAGCGGCCATGCCAAAGAGAATGACGCATCGACCCAGTACAATTGCAGCTCCTTGAACAGAGAAGTAAAAATCTGATCACGAGAAGAGAAGAAGGAAGAAACAAATCCGCAAGGACCAGATGAAAACGAAGACAGGAATATAACAATATCGTGTTGGGACGAAATTAATTGGGAGAATACTGGCGAGGAAGATGAATTACCAGAGGCATGCACAACGAATGTAGGAGGAAAAGACGGAGTAATGAGTATTTCAGAGCTATTTGAGATGGAAACCAGGGAAAGCGAATTCAATGAGGATAATGCGCAGTCGACAGAAGCTGAAAATAAGTTACGAGTGGGCACACAACCCAACGTATATAATGAAGGAAGTTATGAAGCGATAATTAGAGCATTTAGATGCGATTATGTGGAAGTAGCGACGAAGAAGGAGAAGATAGACGAGGATGATGAAAAAGTAGAGGATGTTTAGGAAAGCGTAAATGAAGGAAGAAATAGAGAAGAGGAAATAAAAGAGAGAGAGGTAGCAGTCGATGCTTATCCTACAGAAAGTTCGAATTCACAAGGGAAATTCCTAAAAAGACTCATGTATGATTCAGTGGAGGATCCGTTGATGCAAGAAGAAGAAGAACAGAACCAACCCTTTCTAATTCAACCAACTGTGAAGGCCATGGTAAAGCATATCCCAGTCAATATTGTAATTGATAGCGGAAGTGAACTGACTGCGATCTCTGAAAATTTATTCATACAGTGTAATGCCAATGAGGAATTGCTAGTTCTGAAGACACGTAAGATTAAAGTAAGAGGTCCTATTAGAAACAATGCTGCGGAAGTTACGAGACAAACAAGATTAACTCTTTCGTGCCAAGGTGAAAAGATCGAAGCCAACTTTGTGATTATACCTAAACTAACTGTTGATTTGATTATAGGTGCAGATTTTTTAAATGAGAGATGAGCGATAATAGATACGGGGAAAGGTAGCGTAACATTTGGGAATGTCACACTTCTCTTTGAGCAAAAGCTAAAATTAGAATAGATACCAGTTATAAACAAACAATTAAGAATGATGTGAGATAAGGAAGATTAAGAATTAGAATTGTATGCACAAAAGGGGGAATCGCCTCAACTCATGATAGAAATTCGTAAAGAAATCGACGAAAAATTGCACGAAGCTCAAGGTATTTCGGAACACAGTAAAAGAGAATTAGAGGGTATTTTACGAGATAAAGCAGAGGTATTTTTACCTAAGACTGGCAGTATTAAACACTTTCAGTACAAGTTTAAGATTAATTTTATTACTGGTACATAATCAGCACATTATTTCAAGATTATGTTGCAGGTAAGATCGTCAGGAGAAAGAAAAATGAAGAGAGAGGAAGGTGGGAAAAAGAAAGTAGTTTCAACAAAAACAAAAACAAGAATAACACCAATAGTACCATAGATTAAGGTGAAGGGATAAAGTGCAGATAGTTTAACAGCATGAAATACTAAAAGGCTATACACCACGACACTACACAAAAAATAAAAAACCGAATTTGAGGATTTTTGTAGAAGTTAAGACTCAAAATATCTTAGAATTGTAACATGGAAAGGGCGCTGAAATTTATAAAGCTTTTTAAGAAGGCATAAAACAATGTAGGTGCTAGACATATGTTAGATGATTATAAGTAGAACTTTTTCTAAGAACCATTGTAAAAAACTCCAACAAAGACCAGATGCAACGACCCACAAGTTGCAATGTGAGAAGTATCAAGAAAGATAAGGACGTAATTAGCAAGACATGATTCCTAAAAGGCAGAAGCGTCGAAAGAAGGGAAAGGACAGCGAGACCAACAGAGGGTAGCTGAAGTGGGCAGTAAATCTGCTGAACCACAGGATGGCGGAACCCTGCTCCCTGCTGGGACAGAAGACGGAACCACAGAGTGGAGGAACACAGAAGGGACCAGTGCAGGGACTGACAAGCAAACACCGGACTTTCATCGCTCGTAAACCCCGTGATTCCCCGACTCAGCGGAGCGAGCAAAAAACGGCCTGACGAGAAGACAGCTTGGGCAAGCCACCACTGGCAAAAAATATGTGTAAGAGTCACACTACCGCTATTAAATAGCATGCTGATGCACGAAACTGAAGAAAACGTCCACAAACTAGAAATGACATGCCCAAACCATTTATCAAACTGTTACTAGGAGGAACTTCAAAGCGACTAGTTATCAATAAATATTTCCATATCCTGCCCAGAGAAGAACCAAGAAGCAAGTAAGAAGTAGAGAAAAAGCAGGAAGAACAGAAGTTGAAGATTCGCAACATTGAGACCAAGATAGAAGATGGGTGAAGAATAGACAACATACCTTCCCAAATTCCTATCCTATTGTAAACTAGTCGCTTGCAAAGTATTCCAACGAAATACGACCACTTTCAACGACACATAACAATGACTTTCACGCATACAAAGCCAGTAAACCACGAGATTCTGCACTCACAGCTCCATTCCATTATGGGACCTCCACAACAGCAACACACACTTGCAAAGCCAACAAGGAACGACGAAAGAAGCTGTACATCAAATACTTGCCCACATCCATCTCGCTCAAGTCCATCACCTTCATGCAAAAACATTCGCCAACTTCATGCTTAAACATTCATAGGACTGTGTGAATGTGTGAAATCAAGTTATGTGATGTAGGAATTGTGCAAAAGAAACGTGTGAAAAACTAAATAAGTTAAGCACAGCAGACAGCTAATAAACTACAAAATAACAGTAATTGACTATGGACTTAAGTAAAAAATAGACTATCGATAAAAATAAGTCATTAATTCTGAAATGGACAGTGTATAAAGAACAAAAGTAAGGCATAATAAACACTAAAACTATATGCCAATTACTTTCTCCTCATAAAAATAAAAGAATAACTACATTTTACTTGTTGTCTCCTTATGAAAACAAAGAATTAAAAATTATCTTGTTGGATGTTTTCCCTTCTTTTTTTAACATTTGTACCATTTGTTAGGATAATATCTCAATACTTATGTATGTATATTTCATTGTCAAAGCAATTCTTGGAAATAATTCTTATTTGTTAGTGTAACAATGTTTAAATGAGTGTCTAGAAACAAAAACATTTTACTTCTACATGATATTTAGAAAGTGTGTTAGGAATAGATTTTACTTAATTACTACATTTATTAAAACAATATTTCTAAGAAAATCGATGTGAAAGACTCATGACTTTCGATAACCAACTTCTTAAAAAACAAACTTCAGAATGAAATATAGAAAGAAAATATTTAAAAAATAATAATTATAATAGAATAAAAATATTCTTCCCTTGTCAATATAAACATATTTTTTATAATAATGTGGAAGAATATATAAACATAAATTAGTAATACAAACTAGCATAGAACAGAATAATGTGGCTGAACAGTAGGCAACAAAATTTAGATAACGGAATAATTTTTGACTGACTTAGACTATGATTCGATCATTGCCTAACTCCAGTGCCAAAATTAAGTTCGAAGGGTGGTGATATGTAAGGTGTCAGGCAAATCCAACACCTTCCATGAAAACCCTGACATGATAAGCAAATCCAGCAGTTTGTCACATAGCTCCGAATAAATCGTGACATTAAATTAACCAAAGTAATACGAGTAACGAGTGAGCAAATGGAATACCACAGACCAACACAAGAATGCCTAAATGCATGTCATACCTTCCCACCGTGAGACAGACGCAGGTCTGAGGAGAGAAACGAGAACAGAAGCCGAGAGCAGAACCGTGTT
The DNA here is from genome assembly GCF_023864345.2 of Schistocerca serialis cubense. NCBI lineage: Eukaryota > Metazoa > Arthropoda > Insecta > Orthoptera > Acrididae > Schistocerca > Schistocerca serialis. The sequence continues at coordinate 425,728,508 of NC_064641.1, forward strand.
AAGCTGGAAGGCCCTACGATAAGGGGCAGACACCAACGTCGCCAGCTAACCGCTAGGACCAGCCCCCCAGCCAATGTTCAAAGCTAGAGCCTTCCAGCAGGACAGTAGAGATCTTACGATAACACAAAAAGGGCTACCCCAGCCGCAAGTTTTAGCGTGAGACTTTTTCGCGTCTCTGTTACGTCAGGAGCACCCCGCAGCCCATGTTAAAAGATAGAGCCCTCCAGAAGAACAGTATAGATCTTACGATAACAGTAAAAGGACCACACCAGCTGCAAGTTTTAGCGTGAGACTTTTTCGCGTCTCTGTTACGTTGCAAACTTTAAAAACATTGCCCCACCACGAAAAGTGTAACGTTTCTCATTGGACAGACAGAATTTTTGTAGGCGGAGCTTAAGGTTATCATTGAGACCCTGATTGGTCAGATGAAAACACAGCCAGATAGTTTTTTTTAAACCAACTTCCGTAAATTGTAGTAAGGAGAAGTTAGGAGAGAGTTGCTTCCCAGACGGCGAGATGTGAGGAGCTGCGCCGCCCTGACGCTGCCTAAACACCGACAAGGTGATGAACGCACGCGATGCCGCATTTTTGAGCGCATAAGGCTTCACTCATAACTGCAGAAGTCTCATCTGTTACATTCCCGTTTTGCGTAATACTAGTGTAGATCGTCAATTAAAGCTCATGGTATTCACATTTGCTACGTAAGTTAAAATCTGAAACGTGATGATTTTTCTGTTATGTAATTATTGGGAAGCCACATCAGCCACTGTAATTTACGACAAGTTAGATAAGTAATTAAAGATAATTGAGGGTCACTGTAGATAATTTTGATAGTTTTCTCTTTTGTGAAACTTAATTTAAACGTAGATTATAGATGTGATATGGCACAGGTCATCCTTCGATCCATCGTAGAACTTGGAAACCCATTCAGGGAATATTCGTTGACATTTTTGTTGAACGCAGTTGGTTTTTACCATCCTGCATTAAAACATTTCCTTTTATCAATAGTGCAAATTATAAACAATGTTTTGTGAGAAGAATAAAATTTCCAATGGTAAACTTAACTCCTTTTTCGATTTTATTTTACCAGCTAAATAAAAATGGGAAAGCCTTGAACCCATTCCACTAAATTTAGTTGGTATTAAGGTTCTTTTACAGGGAGCGCAGTGCAGCTGACAGTGAAATCCTTAAGTATTTGGTTATATCATCGCTAGTCTCACTGAACTCTTCTGAACTCTACACGTCATGTGTGGTCTTACGTCTCCTTACCAGCAACAGGTCCCAGGTTCAAGCTAGTCGATTCCCTAAAAAACACGTTCAGAGCGTCGTTGCGCGAAAGTGGTAGGGGACACGATATAGAACAAACAGACACCACGCAGAATGTTAGATAGTGTGGGGTGGAAATTGCTTCTTGCAGGAGCCAAAGGGTACTTGTCAGATCAGTCCTTGCGCAACTCGTGAACATAGACCCACATACTGACGCCAACAGTTCAAAGTTCTGCGCAAGGGACGCCAATTGAATGACTACGCGATCTGACGGCCACAGAAGGTGCCATCAATCCGAGATCCTGGCATGAGACGACACAGTATAAGGTAACTTGTTTGGACTATTAAATTGATTGAGAATGTTGGCAAAATTTAGTGTACTTCCATCATTTATTTTTTTAAACAAGACATAAATTATACTAACCAAGTTATAGATTGAATACCCTAAGCACCTAATAGGTGATTTAATTCTCCACTTGGTTGATTCTGATTGACAAAGGCAGTGAGTCCAGTACTCTGGATAACGCAAGCTCAATCGATCTGACGCTGAGCAGACTTTGATTGATCAAATCTACTGAAGTTTCTCAACACAGGTGCAGCTGAAAGCAAGTGTCGATTGAGATCTGTATGCCCTGACAATGCCGGAGCGGTTTTACGTTACGCTGTTCGCTTTGTGGGGCGACATGACTTGCAGCTGGCGAGATGTGAGCGGCAAAGGAGGTGAGATGTGGAGGCGGTACCTGTGAATCGATCGCGGCCACGAAATAAACTCAAAAACCTTATGGTCTAGCAATCAGCCAGATGGATCGCAATACACTTCCTACCAGAGCCCTGAAATATTGGTAGATTTCAGTGTGTGACACACCCATTCGCTGGTCGTATGGACAGAGCACACAAAGTTACCAAACATCAAGACTGGTAACCCAAAACAAATAAGTGCACCCTCAGCAAACAAGTAGTCGGAGACATTTGAGGTCACACTGTTGAAACAGTAAGAACCTCACCACAGGATCCCCATTCTAAACTACTCGCAAGTGAAGTCAGTCTCAGGACATGTCCCAAGTACCAACTGCACATGCCAGAGCTTCGACAAGAAGTTCCTTACCAGACGTAAGACCCACCCTCAACTGCTTCGCACCTCTCCAGAAAAAAATTCCGTTTTCTCACAAAATGCATGAACGACACCGCCTTCACCCCATCTTGAGCCAATCACAAAGCTCTGGAGGCGCTCAATCTCCCCTCCACACGACAGCACAATCTCATACCGAACCAGGGCAACAGTTAAGAAACCTGCATATCTAAAATAAAGAAACCACAGATTACTTGCTTTCTTAAGTTTTCGCAGCGGGGGAAGAGATGATTATCTCCAAAGTCATGTCACTTCCCATGGCAACAAGCAAACAGATACAATCTCAAATATCTTTGTCTAAATTGCTTGTGCCTTGGAGCTTGTTCGTCCTAGCTAAGAGATGTAATAAAGATTCTATCTCTAAACGTTTCTCAAATGCCGGTGTTTTCTTATACAACTGAGGTGGCTGAGGGAAGTGGTTAACTGGCATACTTGCTCTATCAGCGAGCACGGAAAAATGTGAAGTTTTGTTATGCTCTGCACACAATGCCCGGTTTACAATTGCACTGGATAGATGCATTCCTTTAGACCAACGCTCCTGTCCAGTATTCTGCTGGCGATGCTGCAGGTATCTTGGCATTGTTGTGCTGGAGTCCTGTCTCAATAAAGGGCTACCCTGTCTGCCCTGTATGGCTGTGGGTCTGTCTGGCAAGATTTACTGGGTTTTCCGCAATTGCTTTCAACTCCCAACAAGCTATTTCTATGAGCTACGAATCATAAGATTACCTCATGCTTTTAGAGCCCTACCAGGCTCCATCAATGTCTGCTCAGGCTGTTTACTTTCTGGAGTCTTGCTCATGGTGTGTCAAGTTGTAATAAAATCTTTAATAATTTTCTGTATGTGAAAAATAGGTGAGAGAGTAACTTATCCTCTCTCAAGCTTAATATCTCATGCAGACATGCTTTTGACAAGAATAACATACAGAAGAATGGGAAAGAAAGCTGATAACATGTAAGACGACGATCAGTTTGACGTTATCAGAGTCAAGGGCGCCAGAGATGCATTTCTGACATTGAGGTTGATAATGGAAGCAAGACCACCGAAAAATCGAAACAAATTCATACAGTTTGTCGACCTGAATGAAATATTCGACAGTGTCAAATGGACCAAGTTGTTTGAAATTATGAGTAAAATAGGGGTAAACTATTGAGGAACAGTGGTAATATACAATGTATACCAGAGCCAAGAGGGATCAAGAAGAGTGGAAGACGAAGAACGAAGGACCCAGATTAATAAGTGTGGCAGACAGGGACATAGGCTTTCGCCCTTACTGTTCAGTCTACACATTAAACAAGAGTGACGGAAATAAACGAAACGTTCAAGAGTGGAACTAAATTCAAGCTGAAAGGCTATAAATGATTATATTCGCTGATGACATTGCTATCCTCAGTGAAAGAATGGAAGAATTGCAGGATCTGTCGAACGGAATGGATGGTCTAATGAGTACAGAATTTCGATGAGGGTAATTCGAAGAAAGATGAAAGTAATAGAAAGAAACTGAAATTCATCCAGCAGACAACTGCGAACGTTAGTTACAAGCGCTACTCTGAGGTGGATTGATTGGCACAGTAAAAGTAGTGGGAAGTAACAGAAACGAGTACAGCGAGAAACTTAAGATCAGAATTGGTGACCTCAAAATAGGCGAATACCTTGCCAGCAAAGTAACCTACGACGGAAGGAAGAAGGAGGACAAAATGTAGGATGACACAGCTAAAAATGGCAAACTCGGCGAATAGAAGTCTACTGGTATTGAAGTGCTTCCAATTTGGGGAAAAAATTTATGACAAAGTTAGCTGTGTGGTAATGAAACGTGGACTGTAGGAAAACCAGAGCAGAGGAGAATCGCAGAGTTTGAGATGTAGTGCTACAGAATAATTTTGAGAATTAAGTAGGCTGATAAGGTAAAGAAGGAGAAGGTTCTCCGCAGAATCAGAAAAAAAGGAATATATGAAAAACACTGACAAGACGAAATGACAGGATGGTAGGAGATCTTTTAAAACATCACGGGAGAATTTCTATGGTACTATAAGGAGCTGTTGAGTGCAGAAACTGTAGAGGAACGTAGAGACTGGAATACATCATGCAGACAGCAGAGGACCTTAATTAAAAGTGTTACTCTGAGAAGAAGAGATTGGCACAGGAAGGGAATTCATGTCGGCGGCATTAAAGCCGTCAGAATATGTATAACTCTAAGAAAACGTTCGACTTCTACGGTTTTGGTCTTGCATGATCCAAAGGAAAAGATAATTTAATCTTGGCTTAGGGAAATGCCATAGTGGCCGATTTTTATGGACACGGAGACAGGCTGCTACGCAGAAGCAAACAGGAACATTCTAGCTTGCAAGCAGCGCAACAGGCGAGACTTAACGGGAAGTGCTGGATTCACCAATGCCGAAGACAGTATGTCGCTTTGGCAATCCATGAACAACTCATGGCCAAACCCAAACTTCCATATGTCGTCGTTCAGGCGTCACAGCTTGCACTTGTACGTATTATGTAATATCCATACCGGGGATGGGGCCCTTTAATTGAAAATCGGTCGTATTGGTGGAAAAATAGGATATTGTAGTGACTGTGTTATTAAGAAGAACGATGTAATGTTCCTTTAGACATGCATACATGTTCGAGGCAACAGACAATACAATGATTCCGTAACTATGAAGTACATGAAGTGTATTCAGCGTTGCGAACGTAATTATCTATCAAATGTATATTACAAAACGTGTGTACGATTGCAGGTTGTGACGCTTGAACGACGGCATATGGAAATCTGGGCCTTGTCGTGAGTTGGGCAAAAATGGTCTAAGTAGTTAAGACGACCACATGCATGTAGCGGGAAATCCGGGTACAAGTCCAAGTCCGGAACAAATTTTCATTCATGTCATTCCATTATACTGCTGTTGGTTGTCCATATTCGTAAACGTGAATGCATTTCTCGTATTTCATGAGATCTGTACTCACCGCAGCGGCTGTTGCTTCGGAGATGCGTGCATGTCGGAAGGAACTTCTTAACAACACAGGCAGTGCAATATTATTTCATATGAAATCACGAAGCGTCAAGCTCACCCAAAATGTTGCTCAGGGCCTCAAAAGTTATAACAAAAGCACACATATCCAAACAGCTGGCCAGCTGCTTTAATGAAAGGAGACAGATTCTTACTGTATGTTTGCAGTTCTGTTCAGGAATATAACAGTATGTCAAGGTGGCTCATTGTTTAAAATCGGTTGCCATCTGAGGCGCTTGACAGCAGGCGAGTAACAATAATACTATGCTTCCCTGCAACATACGGAACTGTAGTAAGAAATTCCTATTAACACAGGCGCACACGTCAACTTGACACCATAGAGAAGGACATAGACCAGCAAGCAAGTTCTAATACAAATCTCTGAAAAGCACAGCTCACTTAAGGAATTACATCATAACATACGAATCTTGTTTGAGCACTCACAACCTAAATAGCTTCAATGAGTTTGACAACCTCTCACCTAGTGCAGTTAACATTTCATGAAGTAACTCACACACATAGAAGAACCTCTGACACAACACGTCGGGAAACCCGCTACTCGATCAGCAGGGCCGTCACTCTGAATAGATACATCCAAAAATGGGAAAGAGTTGGCTTTCGGGAACTGTGGAACAACCCTGAAATAGTAATTTTAAATATAGACAAAGAAATATCGTTTTACTACATCTGAAAAGTTGAAAAATATACAGGAAATTAAAAGGATACATGACCAGCTGAGTAGCACGAAAGTGCATTGAGTTCCTTCGTCAGTCACTCGTAAAGGAAAGCAAAACGCCTCGACAGTGGATTGCTGTACCAACACGCGTCTGTAGGTTAGCAAAACCACATACGCTAGAGACTCCGCTACGGTCTATGGAAAACAACTGAAGTGATCCGACCTACTAGCTGGCCAAACATCTAACCGCAGTACTAAGTCACTACATCGGTAAATGTCAACACCACATCAGGAAGTCAGTTGCTTTCATTCAACGGCTGCAAGGATTATGCTATGTAATCAAGATCTTTATGTATGCTCTCACTTCACCACAGTGGTGCTTGCTGATTCCTTCAAGCAGATGTAGGAATGATTCAATATCTCAAAGATATTCCATCTCACATTTACGTCGTGTCTCTTCAGTGGCGACTGTTACGAGCAAACGGATATGGTGGCCTCTGTCACCGGCTATGGGAAACTGATTTGTGGTGTACTTCGAAGAGAAAGCTCTGTACACCACTCACGTTTCTGGGCGTCCTATTCAGTCGCAAAACGGTTAGCACTAAGGGCCGTATAGTTCTCATGATAACCAGCACACTGACTTATATTTCCACACCATTTGTATTTTCACATATCCAGCAGCCATCATGTTCACAGTGCAAGGATAAGCTTCATTCACTGGTTCACACGGGCTGTGCAATATCAGACGAAGGAAGTCTACGAAAGGACCTCAAGCACTTTAAGAACATACCGTCTTGATGTAGCACAGATGCGGAGGGGTGACAAATACTAGGTGCATTAGGGCAGAAGAGACAGGTCGAGCAAATGTATCATGACGAGGTGGATAAAACAACGCTCTATCTGTTGTGCACGGGCCAAGTATCGAACTAAACCCACAAAATTTCGAATCGAAGTAACATTAGTGCGTTTCCCGTCCACCTCAGGAAACGCGTGCTCAATAGGTACGGTGAAAGATGACGTGAGTCTCCGTAAATCGTGTCTACCGGCTTCCATAAAAACGTCGTAGCGCATATATCGGGCAAACTGTGCGGACATTTGAAGAAAGCTGCCAGAAACGCAGGAGAAACACCGAACAAACAATAAATTTGCGGCTGCGGATCACTGTATAGCTAAAGGGGTCTCAATGAAACACGAACAAACGAAGGTGCTGAGACAGACGACGCCGTTTTGGGGTGAACAACACAGACAGTGACTTCACCCTCAGTAGCGCGGGCCACTCAGCGCTCAGAGAACGCAAGTCACAGCGTCAGGCGAGAGAGACTTTCGCTGTCAGCGATCGCATCGCAACCGTCCAGTCCCCGCCCCTCGCGCCTACACTCTCACTCCCGTCGGTTGCTCCCGCAGTCCACCCACCCACACACACCCACACACACCCACACACACCACCACTCCACACGGCTTGGCGTGCACCCGGATGATACGGAAAGGGGTGGGAAGCTTCAACAGTACCTGGAGAAAAGAGGCAAGAAGGGAGGTGAGAACCTGGAACAGAGTGGGAGGTGCATGAAGGAGACACAAAATGAGGTTGGTTTTCAAAGGCTGAACGAGTGGAGGCAGATACTCGGAACTGTTGGGGGCAGGAAAAGAATTGGTTTGAACACTAGATGAGAAGTGTTTGCATGGTAAAAGACGCACGACAGGGAATGGTGACTGGAAAATAAACCATATCTGAAGGAATACAGATAGCATCAAGGAAAACGTATCACACTTACATACGGAAAGGATGGTGAAAAATCAGGACACTGAGGGATTCAAAACTTGCAGTAACAGACAGTTAATGGGCATAACAGATCATTGTTATCGTATTTATCGTCATTATCGTAGTGGAAGGCATGTTCACACGTATTTTAGTTGTTTCGCTGTGTGTCATCATGAGCTTTAATGTAGATTATTATGCCAGTGGAGGAAGGATTCAGCATTTGCACAATTTCTTTCATTTTTTATTGTTCACGAAAGGATTCCACTGAAAATTTTAGTCGCGTAGCAGCAACTATTCGTTTTCCCAATATTAATGACCATTGCAAGATATAGCAACATATCTTCGTTTTCGCACGACCCATTCTTTCCTTGGGTGAATCATTGAATAGGTGACAGAAATAATGATCTTTATTGGGACTATGATTTCAGGCGAAGACCTAAAAATTTTTCTATAGTCGCTAGAGGCGACAATAGTTGTTAGAGGTAAAATGTTCTAATATGTACTTTTTGATGATGTCTGGACCTATACAGAATATCTGACCACATAACTCTAGAAAAAGGCTCTCGTACGCTTTAATACCTCTGACGTATGCTTCTTTGCATCTGTATTGTTCAAGCGGTCACTTTCAGTTTAAAAAGAATATTTTGATCTTCAAATTAAACGCAGTTATTACATTAATCGATCAATTCACCATCTACCTTCTCAAATGCAGCCACTTGTATAACACAATCCGTATCACCGTTATACCTCAGAATTTCACTCTGTCTCTCAGACAAAATAACGTTGTCACCTATTGCGTATCCGGTAACGTTATGTGCAGGGAACATTCACATTATGTAGTGGCGAATAGTTCCTTTTGATACTTTCGATGACTTGATTATTTGTCATGATAACCTTTTGTTCATTCTGTTCACTGCATTTCAAGTTCCTGAAATCCTTTCACTTGGATTTCCTCCTCTTCAGTGACAACTTCAAAATGACTACCTCTTCTTAAAGCATATATATTTTACTGTAAAAATGCTGCTATGATAAGTGGATATCTACTTCTGCGTTTCGCACGTTCAAGCACTCTGCACCACTGTCTCAACACAGTCACTTTCTTCTACACTTACGCCTTCTTAATATTAGGATAAAGAAAACTCTTTCTTTTCCATAAAATTTTCACCTTTTTCCATCAATTAAACGGTACGTTTCCCTCGTATGTCTTTCTAGTGATGGTTCCACAATTAAATCCCTACTTTCATTTCTGTCTTCTGTGTTAGGAAAAATTTGCGGAGGTTAAATTTTTGCTATCGAACGAAAGCACAAATGTAGTACGCAGATATCACATGAAACTTAGGAATATATTGAGTAAGGGACAATTTACCTGAGTTAAAATTACACACAACGTCTGTCACTAAGTGTGTATTGATAGTGAAGCAAATCTCCTTCTCCAATGTTAAGAACATCCTTCTCATGTATAAATAAAGTACAATCCTGTCAGTTAATATTGTAAAAGTGTTTTATCATTACCACTGACCTTTAGAATGACTTTCTGTTCTCACTGCCACTCAGATATTATGCCAGGAACTGTGAACACAGACGTTTTCCACACTTTTGCGAAGAGCGTAAGGGAGGGAGAGAGAGAGAGAGAGAGAGAGAGAGAGAGAGAGAGAGAGAGAGAGAGAAAGGGAGAATCTGAGTTGACGGAGCCCAGTCATATGGAAGCGGCAAATTCCTCGACCTTTATCTGGCTAATGGTCACAGTAGACTTGCAGGGTTGCTCTTTCCTGGAATGCTATTTTCCACTCACTGGCTGGAATCTACCGACTTCCGTCTGGCGGTACTGAAAGAATTACGTTGTCTTCACACTCAGGGTACATGCCGCGTAAAATGGAATAAATCTACATTTGCGAAGCGGGGACTGTTTCCGCTGCATTTCCTCCGACCTTAGTTGATTGAAGTAAGGGCTAGATTATTACGTTATTTCTACTACGGACGAGTACCAGTTCTTAGGAAGAAAATTAACGATATCAGTCAAATGTTCCTAGATAATACGGGGTTTTGTGAACGTTAGGTCTAGGTACGCTTTTGAGACATGTATATGGTAGCTTCAAGAATGAGGCATAAATGATATACATCGAAGCGCCAATGAAGCTGGTACAGGTACGCGTATTCAAATACAGAAGTCTGTAAACAGGCAGAACACGGGGTGCGGTTGGTAACGCCTAGGTAAGGCAACAAGTGTCTGGCGCCGTTCTTAGATCGGTTACTGCTGCTACAATGGCAGGTTGTTAAGATTTACATGAGTTTGAACGTGGTGTTGTAGTCGGCGAATGAGCGGCACAGCTTCCCCTAGGTAACGATGGAATGAGGGTTTTCCCGTATACCATTTCATGAGTGTACCGTAAATATCAGGAATCCCGTAAAACATGAAATCTTTGCCGTCGGTGCGGCCGGGAAAAGATCCTTCACAACCGACCCATAGACGATTGAAGAGAATCTTTCGACGTGACAGAAATGCATTCCTTCCACAAATTACTGCAGATTACAATGCTAGGTCATCAACAAGTGTCAGTGTTCGGACCATTCAGCGAAACATCATTCGTATGGGCTTTCGGAGCCGAATGCCCACTCGTGTACGCTTAAAGACTGCACAAACAAAGCTGTACGCCTCGCCTGGACCTGTCAACATGGACATTGGACTGTCTGATGTAAGGAAATATTATTACTGTTATTATTGTTAAGCATCACATTGAGAAGGGGAACGCAACATATACTTGCATGTATTCCTTTCCCGTTTAGGAAGTGCCGCGTACCATTGTGGAACAGTGAGGCTTTGTGCGAGCGATGTGCGATTTGAGAAGTAAAGTATGCTAAGAAACTCCCGGACGTCACTCGCATTGAAAATGTACGTAAGGGCCAGTTTGAAACTGAGTTCGAAGAATATTGGTTCAAATGGCTCTGAGCACTATGGAACTTAACAGCTGTGGTCATCAGTCCCGTAGAACTTAGAACTACTTAAACCTAACTAACCTAAGGACATCACACACATCCATGCCCGAGGCAGGATTCGAACCTGCGACCGGAGGAGTCGCGCGGTTCCGGAGCGTCTAGAACCGCTAGACCACCGCGGCCGGCTTCGAAGAATATTACAAGGGTTAAATATAAACAGTATGTTAACGTCGGCCTCGACTGTTCTGTCCACACAGTGACATGTCGGACACGGCTGGCTCTGTGAAAAAAACTTGGCACATAGAAAGTAAATGGATAAGGTTGTCCTACAACGAAAGCAAACACAAATGTAGGATAATTGACACTATATTTACAAGTTTGAACCTAACATGCATTTAGCATGTTAACACTTACGTCAATAGCCGGCCGGTGTGGCAGTGCGGTTCTAGACGCTTCAGTCTGGAAACGCGCAACCGCTACGGTCGCAGGTTCGATGTGTGTGATGTCCTTAGGTTAGTTAGGTTGAAGTAGTTCTACGTTTTGGGGGACTGTAGACCTCAGATATTAAGTCTCATAGTGCTCAGAGCCATTTGAACCATTTGAACTTACGTCAATAACAATGACAGAGCGTGAGTGGTATGAAAAGTTTAGAAATTCATTAACCACTCTGCGTTTTCCACACATACTAGTCCCACATACAATAAAATGACAGTATATGTCCGTAGAGTTTAACAAATTACAAGTCTAGTAATGACGCCTATGTAATCGTGCGTCCATATTATACAGAAGATAGAAAGAGAGTGATATCGTTCGGCAGTGGACGATGGGTTGCGCTCATGATTTGTGAAATATTCAAATGTCTTCAGACTTTGTCTTTAATATCGATGTTTTTACATGCGCATTGAATTAGTGTACAGTTTCTAAGGCGCGTCAGTGGCACTGGATTCATTTCTCCTTGTAAATCGCCTAAATACATCATTACAATGCGTAGTTAAATATTATACATTGGCAAATAAATGGCTCTTGGCCTATTTCATTACTCAAATCAGTGTTTTATCGTACGAGATGTGGCGGTGTGAAAATTCAACATCTCAACTTTTAAGGACAGGAAACATGTTGCCTCGTCGGAGAGTTTGGTTTCAGGTTGTTTCGAGCGGATGGATGTGTACGGGCGTGAAGAAACCTCATGAATCCATGGATCCTGCATGTCAGCAGTGGGACTGTTCAAGCTGGTGGAGGCTCTGTAACGGTGTGGGGCGTATGGAGTTAGACGACATCATGGGATCCCTGATACGTTTAAATACGACTCTGACAGGTGATCACCTGCATTCATTCATGTCCATTGTATATGCCGACGGACTCGGGCAATTACAGCAGGACAATGAGACACCACCCACATCCAGAAGTGCTGCAGTGTGGCTTCATTCAACGTACTGTTCAGAAGAGATCTCCAACCCCTCGTACTCTTACGGATCTGTCGATAGCCCTGCAGCATTCATGGTGTCAGTTCCCTCCAGCACTACTTGAGACATAAGTTGATACCATGCTACGTCGTGTTGCGGCACTTCTGCGTGCTCGCGGGGTCACACATGATATTAGTCAGGTGTACCAGTTTCATTGGCTCTTCAGAGTATAGAGGCTTTTGAGGGATAGTAGGATTCTATCTTCATGAGTCTGACACTTCACGTTATTCGGTACCTCCCTAACGACCTTCTGTGGGTCACGCAAACCTGTGACCATTTGTATTACCCTTCACTATATCGTCTATTAATGTCATTTGATAAGAGTCTCATACACTAGGCCATTAGTCTAGGATGCGTCGCATCAGTGTTTTTTATCCTCTTTGTCTACTGGTGACATTTAGAGAGTATCCCCGCAATGAACCGAAATATGACACCATTGTATATGCTGTTGTTACACCCAGCTATCTGCACGAGTGGGTTGGTTCCAATTGTGAGTCAGTGGTGTTAGAGTCATGGGATACTATGTTATTACGTCTTGTTAACGTCACAATTTCGGAACAGTATATTATGCAAGATCTTGAATTATTGGTATTATTTTTGATTTGCTATTGAGTCTGAAGAGAGTAATTATATCATTCAATTCAGTAAATAACTCCCTATTTTACCTTCCTATATATGGTAAATTCACTGTCGATTATACCAATTTCTGATACTATTCGTAATAGTGTACAGTCATCTAAACAGAAATCTTTATCTTCCTTCCATTTAACATCACTCACTTACTATAATATCTACAGTGAGGCCATTAATTCCACATTTCAAACCCTCTAGTGTCCTCACTACATTCACGCTTCTGAAATTCCATGTTCCTACTCGTGAAATGTCATCCTGTTGTTGATTTTCCAATCTTTTTCTGATTATCACTTCCATCGTCTTATCCCCTACCAGATACCTTAATGGGAGACTTGCATGTTATGTTTCCTTAATATAGTGGTCTACATTATTTTCCAGTGGTTTAAATTATTTTCTGTATTCCCATGTCATTGATCATTGTTGGGTCTTCCATATTTTGGGATAGTTTCCCACCCCAACGACATGTGGGTGACCTGGACTTCTAACCTGAAATTCGTCGTTTGCGATTCCCGTGAGTTGTTTACGTATAATATCTACCAGCGGCTGATACTGAACCCAGGTTCCTGTTAATTTCGTCTATTAGTCAAAGTTGTTACCCAGATAAAAACAAGCTTGGGTAAGTGCCCTGTTTCTTTCGTTTATTAACCTGGAGCACTGAGTTTGTTATTCGTCAGACTAGACAAGTTAGTACAGTTCCTACCAATTTTTTTTTCTCCTGGAAAAATCTATTCACTGTTCTGCATTTGCCACTTGTGATGAAATTTCTTTACTATTCTTATGCGCATTTCACTTTACACAGTGTGTTTGTTGTGCAGGTGATCTACAGTGTTCAGCAGCGACAACAATGCTTTCGTTACGTCGATTATGGCCACCGGTGCTGTAGATCTTTCATCTAAAGTCTTAGAATGCCACTGTATCTGTGATAATGTTGTGGGAACTAGAGACCACCAAGGTGGTATTCCTTATGTGAATATTTTACGGCTGATTCATAGCGAAGAATGCTTGAAACTGATACGCCAATGGTGGGACCAGATGGGTGGCTCACTGCGGTGGTCGTCTGTGCAACTATTCCAGCTGTATTTGGCCACCGCCTGGCAGTGAATGTGTGAAAAAATCACGTTGAAAATCACAGAAGAACGGGAGAACTGTAGAGAGCACATCCTTAAACACTGGGACAGGTCTGTCAACAGTTCGCATAAGCCACTGCGTTGTGACCACTCCCACCACAGTGTTTTGTAGCCTTACTGCAGTTGGACCTTCCACTATAATCCTGTCTTCGGTTCTACAGAGAAACGGTTTGGTATCCCGTTAGCGGCAATCGGTGCTAGCTGAGACAAGCCGTTTGTAGTCAGTGCGAAATCCAGTTCATCGATTGAGAACATTCACTATTCCTTGTTGGTGGACTTGTAGTTTACATATGTATTGCTCGAGATAAAGAACGCGTTACTGAAAATGTTGCGGTCTGTTGTTGTTATTGTGGTCTTCCGTCCCGAGACTGGTTTGATGCAGCTCTCCATGCTACTCTATCTTGTGCAAACTGCTTCATCTCCCAGTACGCACTGCAGCCTACATCATTCTGAATCTGCTTAGTGTATTCATCTCTTGGTCTCCCTCTCCGATTTTTACCCTCCACGCTGCCCTCCAATACTAAATTGGCGAACCCTTGATGCCTCGCAACAAGTCTAACCAACTGACCACTTCTTCTACTCAAGTTGTGCCACACACTCCTCTTCTCTCCAATTCTATTCAATACCTCCTCATTAGTTATGTGATCTATCCATCTGATCTTCAGCATTCTTCTGTAGCACCACATTTCAAAAGCTTCTATTCTCTTCTTGTCCAAACTACGAGGGCAGTTCAATAAGAAATGCAACACTTTTTTTTCTGAAAGAGGGGTTGTTTTATTCAGCATTGAAATACACCAGGTTATTCCCCAATCTTTTAGCTACACAACACTATTTTTCAACGTAATCTCCAATCAATGCTACGGCCTTACGCCACCTTGAAATGAGGGCCGGTATGCCTGCACGGTACCATTCCACTGGTCGATGTCGGAGCCAACGTCGTACTGCATCAATAACTTCTTCATCATCCGCGTAGTGCGTCCCACGGATTGCGTCCTTCATTGGGCCAAACATATGGAAATCCGACGGTGCGAGATCGTGGCAGTAGGGTGCATGAGGAAGAACAGTCCACTGAAGTTTTGTGAGCTCCTCTCGGGTGCGAAGACTTTTGTGAGGTCTTGCGTTGTCATGAAGAAGGAGAAGTTCGTTCTGATTTTTGTGCCTACCAACACGCTGAAGTCGTTTCTTCAATTTTTGAAGAGTAGCACAATACACTTCAGAGTTGATCGTTTGACCATGGGGAAGGACATCGAACAGAATAACACCTTCAGCGTCCCAGAAGACTGTAACCATGACTTTACCAGCTGAGGATATGGCTTTAAACTTTTTCTTGGTAGGGGAGTGGGTGTGGCGCCACTCCATTGATTGCCGTTTTGTTTCAGGTTCGAAGTGATGAACCCATGTTTCATCGCCTGTAACAATCTTTGACAAGAAATTGTCACCCTCAGCCACATGACGAGCAAGCAATTCCGCACAGATAGTTCTCCTTTGCTCTTTGTGGTGTTTGGTTAGACAACGAGGGACCCAGCGGGAACAAACCTTTGAATATCCCAACTGGTGAACAATTGTGACAGCACTACCAACAGAGATGTCAAGTTGAGCACTGAGTTGTTTGATGGTGATCCGTCGATCATCTCGAACGAGTGTGTTCGCACGCTCCGCCATTGCCGAAGTCACAGCTGTGCATGGCCGGCCCGCACGCGGGAGATCAGACAGTCTTGCTTGACCCTGCGGCGATGATGACACACGCTTTGCCGAACGACTCACCGTGCTTTTGTCCACTGCCAGATCACCGTAGACATTCTGCAAGCGCCTATGAATATCTGAGATGCCCTGGTTTTCCGCCAAATGAAACTCTATCACTGCCCGTTGTTTGCAACGCACATCCGTTACAGACGCCATTTTAACAGCACCATACAGCGCTGCCACCTGTCGGAAGTCAATGAAACTATACGAGACGAAGCGGGAATGTTTGAAAATATTCCACAAGAAATTTCCGGTTTCTTCAACCAAAATTGGCCGAGAAAAAAAATGTGTTGCATTACTTATTGAACTGCCCTCGTATTTAACGTCCATGTTTCACTTCCATACATGGCTACACTCCATACAAATACTCTCAGAAACGACTTCCTGACACTTAAATCTATTCTCGATGTTAACAAATTTCTCTTCTTCACAAACGCTTTCCATGCCATTGCCAGCCTGCATTTTATACCCTCTCAACTTCGACCATCATCAGTTATTTTGCTTCCTAAATAGTAAAAATCCTTTACTACTTTAAGTGTCTCATTCCCTAATCTAATACCCTCAGCGTCACCTGACTTAGCTCGAATACATTCCATTATCCTCGTTTTGCATTTTTTGATGTCCTTCTTATATCCTCCTTTCATGACACTGTCCACTCCGTTCAACTGCTCTTCCAAGTCCTTTGCTGTCTGACAGAATTACATTGTCATCGGCGAACCTCAAAGTTTTTATTACTTTTCCATGGATTTTAATACCTACTCCGAACTTATCTTTTGTTTCTTTTACTGCTAGCTCAATATACAGATTGAATAGCATCGGGGAGAGGCTGCAACCCTGTCTCACTCTCTTCCCAACCACTGCTTCCCTTTCATGTCCCTCGACTCTTATAACTCCCATCTGCTTTCTGTACAAATTGTAAATATCCTTTCGCTACCTGCATTTTACCCCTCCCACCTTCAGAATTCTACAGTCTGGAACCGAACGCCCGCTACGGCCGCTGGTTCGAATTCTGCCTCGGGCATAAATGTGTGTGATGTCCTTAGGTTAGTTAGGTTTAATTAGTTCTTAGTTCTAGGCGACTGATGACCTCCGAAATTAAGTCGCATAGTGTTCAGAGCCTTTTGAGCAATTTTGAACCTTCAGAATTGGAAAGAGATATTCCAGTCAACATTGTCAAAAGCTTTCTCTATGTCTACAAATAATAGAAACGTCGGTTTGCCTTTTCTAAATCAAGCTTCTAAGATAAGTCGTAGGGTCAGTATTGACTCACGAGTACCAATATTCCTACGGAATCAGAACTGATCTTCCCCGAGGTCGGCTTCTACCTGTTTTTCCAGTCGGCTGTAGAGAATTCGCATTAGTATTTTGCAGCCTTGATTTATTAAACTGATAGTTCGGTAATTTTCACATCTATCAACACCTGCTTCATTTGGGATTGGATTGTTATATATTCTTCTTGAAGTCTGAGAGTACTTCACCAGTCTCATACATCTTGCTCACCAGATGGTAAAGTTTTGTCAGGACTGTCTCTCCCAATGCTGTCAGTAGCTCTAATGGAATGTTGTCTACTACCGGGGTCTTGTTTCGACTTAGGTCTTTCAGTACTCTGTCAAACTCTTCACGCAGTATCGTATCTCCCATTTCATCTTCATCTACATCCTCTTCCATTTCCAAAATATTGTCTTCAATAACATCGTCCTTGTATAGACCCTCTATATACTCCTTCGACCTTCCTGCTTTCCCTTCTTCGCTTAGAACTGGGTTACCATCTGAGCTCCTGATATTTATACAGATGGTTCTCTTTTCTGCAAAGGGTCTATCTATCTCACCCCTAGTGAGATAAGCTTCTACATCCTTACATTTGTCTTCTAGCCATGCCTGCTTAGCCTTTTTGCACTTCCTATCGATCTCATTTTTGAGACGTTTCAATTCCTTTTTGTCTGCTTTATTTATTGCATTTTTATATTTTCTCCTTTCATCAATTAAATTCAATATTTCTTCTGTTACGAAGGATTTCTACTAGCCCTCGCATTTTTACGTACTTGATCCTCTGCTGCCTTCATTAATTCATTCATCAAAGCTACCCATTCTCCTTCTGCCTTATTTCTTTCCCCCATTCATGTCAGTGGTTCCCTTATGCTCTCCCTGAAACTCTGTAAAACCTCTGGTTTAGTCAGTTTATCCAGGTCCCATCTCCTTAAATTCCCACCTTTTTGCCGTTTCCTCAGTTTTAATCTACAGCTCATAACCAATAGATTGTGGTCAGAGTCCACATCTGCCCCTGGAAATGTCTTACAATTTAAAACCTGGTTCTTAAATCTCTGTCTTACCATTGTATAATCTATCTGAAACCTGTCAGTATCTCCAGGCTTCTTCCTTGTATACAACCTTCTTTTATGATTCTTGAACCACGTGTTAGCTATGATTAAGTTGTGCTCTGTGCAAAATTCTACCAGGCGGCTTGCTCTTTCATTCCTTACCCCCATTCCATATTCAGCTTCTACATATCCTTCTCTTCCTTTTCCTAATATCGAGTTTCAGTCACCCATGACTATTAAATTTTCGTCTTTCTTCACTATCTGAATAAGTTCTTTTATCTCATCATACATATCTTCAATTTCATCGTCATCGGCAGAGCTAGTTGCCATACGAACTTGTACTATTGTAGTAGGCGTGGGCTTGGTGTCTATCTTGGCCACAATAATGTGTTCACTATGCTGTTTGTAGTAGCTTACCCGCAATCCTATTTTTTTATTCATTATTAAACCTATTCCTGCATTACCCCTATTTGATTTTGTATTTATAACCCTGTATTCATCTGACCAAAAGTCTTCTTCCTTGTCCGCAGGTCGTGGTCGTGCGTTAGCGTTCTCGCTTCCCGCGCCCGAGTTCCCGGTTCGATTCCCGGCCGGGTCAGGGATTTTCTCTGCCTCGTGATGACTGGGTGTTGCGTGATGTTCTTAGGTTAGTTAGGTTTAATTAGTTCTAAGTTCTAGGGGACTGATGGCCATAGATGTTAAGTACCATAGTGCTCAGAGCCATTTTTTTTTCTTCTTCCTCCTGCCACTGAACTTCGCTAATTCCCACTATATCTAAGTTTAACCCATCCATTTCAATTTTTAAATTTTCATTTCTACCTGCCTGATGAATGGATCTGATATTTCACGCTCCTATCCGTAGAACGCGAGTTTTCTTTCTCCTGATAACGACGTCCTCATGAGTAGTCCCCGCCAGGAGATTCGAATGGGGGACTATTTTACCTCCGGTATATTTTACCCAAGAGGACGCCATCAACATTTAACCATACAGTAAAGCTGCATGCCCCCGGGAAAAGTTACGGCTGTAGTTTCCACTTGCTTTCAGCCGTTCGCAATACCAGCAGAGCAAGGCCGTTTTGGTTAGTGTTACAAGGCCGGATCAGTCAATCATCCAGACTGTAGCCCCTGCAACTACTGAAAAGGCTGCTGCCCCTCTTCAGGAACCACACGTTTGGCTGGCCTCTCAACAGATACCCCTCCGTTGTGGTTGCACCTACTGTACGGCTATCTGTATCGCTGAGGCACGCAAGCCTCCCCACCAACGGCAAGGTCAATGGTTCATGGGGGGCTAGTCTAGTAAAAACGAAAGGAAGAATGCAGCTTAAGGTTCTGTCTGAGAACACTATTGCTAGAGACAGTGCACTGGAGCAGATATGAGAAAACAGAAGAAAAATGGTGATGTGATCTTCTTTAAGGATTCATCCCCGTGTTTACGACAAGTCTCAAATTCAAATCACCAAGTAGACATATGTACGTGTTCCATCCTCCATAATTGTGCAGTACCTGACTTGTCACTGCCATCGATATTCACTCTGCATTTTACGTCAGTTACGTAAATTGAGTGTTTAAAGGCAGGGTCAGCCACCACACTGAGGACGATAGACGATGTCAAAGCGAACGGGACCTCAGTTAAATAAGCAAAACAGAAGATGGCACACTAGACCTTATGTGCAAATATGAAGGAATCGAATGTCTTAGACTGTTTTCATTTTTCTTTCTGTCAAATGATACACGCTTTTAATCTTCTCATTTCTATTATGGACAGCACGCTATGCATGTGTGATAAAGTTTTTTTTTTCAATAATGCGGAATTAGTTAACTGCACTCTGAGCAAAGACATTGTGAGCATGAGGACCAGTCTCTCAGCATAAGGTCCACATTTCTTTTATCCAGTACAATACAACAATAATGTATCGAAACGGGTTGTTTCAAATGTGATCGACACTACGGCGTCAAATGTTATAATGTTAGAAGCATAATAAAATAGTTATTGTGTCAAACATTTGTAAATACAGCTAACGCTAATAATACATGCACCTGTGATAATTAAAAGTTTAACATTTTGATGCGCTAACGGAAGGAAGAAAGCTACTCTGCGTCAGAAATGAATACGAGAATAAAGTTTGCGTTTTCTGCGTGTTCTCATCTTTTATTCTTTTCAGGAACTGTCCTGGCTCAACCTCATTTCCGTTTCAAAATGAAACGCTGAGAACGTCATTTCACTACATCACACTACAGACGCCGAGAAATAAATGCTCTCTGGGAGTTCTTCGTAACGAACTGTCGTAATTAGGGAAATGGGAAATTCTGTCTGAAGTAATTTCTCAGAAAGAGTCACTGTTCATTGGCAAGTAGTGCTTCTGCGCGGTACTTCAGTCAATGAAACTGTAAAAGCTCTCTATGTTGTAATTTAGCCTTCCGTGATTGATAACTACACGTGCATTGTTGCATGAACAAACAAACGCACTCGAAACCATAATCCTCTCCCACACACACACGTGTACGGAAAACGAGAAGCGCAGGAAAGTAGATAGGAACCCTGTATGGTGTGTGTTAAATTGGATGTGACTTCACTAGTAGCAAACGGAAATTCAAGTTCCACTTGAAATTGGCCTTGGTTAAGGATGCCCTCTTTACAGGTGAATAAAATCCAAAGGAAATAATATTATTACGCTATTAGTTTACCCTTAGTTTTGATTCTTTACAGAAACGCACTAGTGTCGCATTGGAATTTACCTTGGCTTGTGAAGTGATCTATTGATTGTGGCCTAGGAATTTAACCTTGTGACAGCAGAGCATAAAAAAAGAAGACGACATAACAGCCGCTGCTAGAAAGTCTGGCGGAGAACTTACCTTCCATAATCTGTAAATAATTTGGTAACGCTCAGAAATACTTCATGTTTTAATAAATCGCTCACAACATAAATAGCTCCAATTGAACTAGCGATTGAATTAAAGCCCGAGAATATATCTCTAATTATCTCAGCACAACGCATTAATGCAAACCTCGTTACTGCTCAGTGCTATTATTTTGCAAAAGTAATGCTCCATTTTAAATCAGTTGGCGAATGAAACAAAAAGCAATGAGGACAGATGATTTTCTTTTAACATAAGGATTATTACTTGAATCCAGAAAGCAGACGGATTCAACGCAGGACAACCAACTCAATATCACATAATTTATGTATAATCAGCACAATCTTACAACGACCTGCAACATAACGTTAATCAGAGACAAAGAATCATTACAAGAGCAAAAACTTTTCGTGAATGAGATATCAGCTTCAGACCCCCATCGCGAATCAGAAACTACACGGAAACAAAACGATAATTGCCCCACATTGATCACAAGCGATAGTGCCACTCTGCTAGTCATTCTATAGAATCGCCTAAACAACCACACTGTTCCAGTACATCTCACCAGGTCACAAAGTAACACATTCCTTTGCATTCTAGAGTCTGCATATACAAATTATTTTCAATGCTCAGTACCTCTTCATGAGTACAAAACATTGGTTGCCTTTGGGTATCGCTCTCCATCTTTTTCAGAGTCATGGGATTCTTTCTCGATCGAAAGCACACTATGTCGCACACCGGCGAAACTACTTCACTCCAGAACAACACGAATATAACAGACTGATGCCCAATGCCTCGTCTTCCTGCCCAGCTGGCAAGCCACGCGTCTTGACAACGCACTCGTTGGACATTGGGTGAAGCCACTCTGGTCCGAATGACCTTAGGCGAATACACTAATGTAGCCAAAGCAGCAGTGAATAGGTGGAAATCCATCGATGTGTCACAGATATAGTTGCAAAGATTGCTCGCGGCACAAAAGCTACGAAAAAAAAGAAACATGTAGGAAATGGTCAACTACCGTCTCTCAACTGGAGTGCCGAATATCTCTGGAAATATGTCTTTGCCTCGACGTAAGGAACAAATTGTTGTTTGTTTCACGCAGCTCTCCATGTACTCTATCCGGTAAAACCCTTTTCATCTCCGATTAACTACTGCAATTTACACGCTTCTGAATCACCTTACTACGTTCATCTCTTGGTCTCCCTCTATAATTTTTACCCCAGACACTTCCCTCCAATACAAAATACATGATCTCTTGACGTCTCAGAAAGTGTCGTATCACCTACACTTTCAAAAAAGACTTCCTAACTTTTAAATCTCTATTCGATGTTAACAAATATGTCGTCTTTAGAGACGCTTTTCTTACCATTCCAAGTCTACATTTTATACACTCTCTACTTCGACCATCATCACTTATTCTGCTGCCAAAATACCAGAACTGCTATACTACTTTGTCTCTCTTCCCTTAGCATCACCTTAGTTTAGTCGACTACATTCCATAACCCATGTTTTTCTTTCGTTGATGTTCATTTTATGTACACCTTTCAATACAGTGTCCAGTCCCTTCGATTGTTATTCCTATTTCTTTGCTGTCTCTGACAGAATTAAATGTCATCGACAAACCAGAGTCCGCAGCTCGTCGTCGTGCTGTAGCGTTCTCGCTTCCCGCGCCCGGGTTCCCGGGTTCGATTCCCGGCGGGGTCAGAGATTTTCTCTGCCTCGTGATGACTGGGTGTTGTGTGAGGTCCTTAGGTTAGTTAGGTTTAAGTAGTTCTAAGTTCTAGGGAACTGTTGACCATAGATGTTAAGTCCCATAGTGCTCAGAGCCATTTGAACCATTTTTTTTTGACAAACCAGAAAGTTTTTATTTCTTCCCTCTGAACTTTAATTCCTATTCCAAACCTTTCTCTACTGCTTGCTCAATCTACAGAATAAATAACATAAATTTTCACATTTGTGAACACCTGCTTTCTTTGGGATTGGAATTATTAAACCCTTTTTGACGTCCGAGAGTATTTCACCAGTGTCATACATCATGTACAGCAGGTGGAAGACCTCTGTTATGGCTGGATCTCCCAAGGGTATCAGTAGGTCTAACGGAATGTCGTCTACTCAGGGGGCCTTCTTTCGACTTAGGTCTTTCAGTGCTTTCGCAAATTCTTCACGCAGTATCATACCCCACATATGATCTTCATCTACGACCTCTTCCATTTCCTAATATTACCGTCGAGTATATCTCGCTAGAAGAGACCCTCTATATGCTCCTTCCACCTTTCTGCTTTCCCTTTTCTGTTTAGGACCGGTGTTCCAGCTGAGCTCTTGATAATCACACAGCTGCTTCTGTTCTCTCCAAAGACTTCTTTAGTTTTCTTGTAGGCTGTATCTATGTTTCCCCTAGTGAAATGTGCTACTAAATCCCTACATTTGTCCTCTAGCCATTCCTTCTTAGCCATTTTGAACTTCCTGTCAGTCTTACTTTTTTAGACGCTTTTATACCTTTCGCGTCCGTCATTTGCTAGATCTTCACATTTTCCCATTTCACCAGTTAAATTCAATGTCTCCTGTGATATCCTAGAAGACATACTAGGCCTTGTCTTTTCACCAATGCGATCTTCTGCTGCCTTCACTATTTCGTCCCCTCAAAGGTATCCCTTCGGTTTCTACTTTATTTATTTCCCTGATCTAGCCAATCTTTGCCTAACTCTCCATCTGAAATTCTTAGTACCCTCTGGGTCGTCCAAACTATCCAGATCCCATCGCATTAAATTCCTAACATTTTGCATAAGCACTAAATGGTGGCCGGAGTCCACAAGTGGACGTGGAGGTGTCTTATAATTTAAATTCGTGTTACAAAGTCTCTGTCTTATTATTATGTAATCAATCTGGAACCTCCCAATGTCTCCGGATCTGTTCCACGTATACAACCTTCTTTCATGATTCTTCAACCGAATGTTAGCAACGATTAAAATGCTACCAGGCGGCTTCCTCTTTCATTCCGTTCCCCCAATACGTATGGACCTACAATTTTACCTACTCTCCGTTTCCCTACTATCGCATTCCTGTCCTACATCACAATTATATTTTCATCTTCCTTAACCATCTTAATCACTTCATTTATCTCATCACACATTTCTCCAGTCCTCTCATCATCTGCCAAACTAGCTAACATATAAACTTGTAGTACTGTTGTGGGCCTTGGCTTTCATCTGTCTTGCTTAAGATAATCCGTTTATTAAGCGGTTCGTAGTATTGTACCCAGATTCCTATAATTAACTTTTTCTTTTTTTTTTACGCATCAGTAATCTGATAGGTTTGGTGTGGCCCGCCAAGAATTCCTCTCCTATCTTCATCTCAGAGTAGCACTTGCAACCAACATCATCAATTATTTCTGGGTGTATTTCAATCTCAGTCGTCCTCTACAGTTTTTGTCCTCTACAGCTCCACCTAGTACCATAGAAGTCATTCCCTTAAGTCTTAACAGGTTTCCTCTCACCCTTTCCCTTCTCCTTGTCAGTGTTCTTCACGTATTTATTTCCTCTCCGATACTGCCCAGAACCTTCTTATTGCTTTCAACATTTGCCTGTAGCATCACATCTCAAATGCTTCGATTCTCTTCTGTTCCAGTTTTCCCATAGTCCATATTCCACTACCATACAATGCTGTGCTCCAAACGTAGATTCTCAGAAATGTCTTCCTCAAATGAAGGCCTATGATACTAGTAGACTTCTGTTGGCCTGGAACGCCCTTTCTGACGGTACTAGACTGCTTTTGATGTCCTCCTTATTCCGTTTGTCATTTTGCTGCCTATGTAGCAGAATTCCTTAATTTCATCTACTTCGTGACCGTCAAACCTGATGTTAAGTTTCTCGCTGTTCTCATTTCTGCTACTTCTCATTCCTCTCGTCGTCTTTCTTCGATTTACTCTTAATACACATACTGCACTCATTAGACTGTTCATTCCGTTCAATATACTCTGTAATTCTTCTTCCATTTCACTGAGGATAGCGTTGACTACAGCAAGTCTTATCGCGATATGCTCTCACCCTGAATTTGAATCCTACTCTTGAACTTTTCTCTGATTTCTGACATCTCTTCTTTCGATCTATGGATTTAGCAGTAGGAGTAAAGGACCGCATCCCTTTTTACACCCTTTTTAACCCGAGATTATTGTCCATGTTGTTCCACTCTTATTGTTCCGTCTTGGTTTTTGCTCATATCGTATATTACCCGTCTCTTCATTTACCTTAAACTTATTTTCCTCAGCATTTCGTATATCTTGCACCATTTTCGATTTCGAAAGCTTTTTCCAGGTCGACAAATCCTATAAACGTGTCTTCATTTTTCTGTAGTATTGTCTCTATTATCAGGCGCAATGGAAGAATTACCTCTCTCGTACATTTACCTTTCCTAATAACTAAATGATCGTCATTTAACAGATCCTCAACCTTTTCCGTTCTTCTGCCTATTACTCTTGTAGCAACTTGTACTGTATGCATGAGCTGTTAAACTGATAAAGAGATAATTCTCGCACTTGTCAGCTCTTGAAGTCTTCGGTATGTTGTGGATGATCATTTTCCGAAAGTCGGATGGTGTATCGCCGGACCCATAAATTCGACACAAAAAAATTAATAGTCGTTTTGCTGCCACTTCCTCCCATGATTTTATACGTTCTGGTGTAATGTTACTATCGCTTCTGTGCTATTTGATCTTAGGTCTTCCAAACCCCTTTTAAAATCTGATTCTAAAGCTGGATCTCCTATCTCTTCCCTGTCGACTCCTGTTTCTTCTTCTATCACATCAGACAAAGCTTCTCCCTCATAAAAACCTTCAGTGTTCTCTTTCCACCTATCTGCTCTGTCCTCTGCATTTAACAGTGGAATTCCCATTGCTCTCTTAATGTTACCACCCTTGCTTTTATTTTTACCTAAGGTTATTGTGACTTTTCTATATGCTGAGTGAGTCATTCAGACAATGATTCCTTTTTAGATTTCTTCACATTTTCACTGTAGCCATTTCGCTTTAGCTTCCTTGCACTTCATATTCCAGTACATATTGCAGGCCACTGAAGATGCCTTGCTGAGATTAAAGGCGAAACGTGTATGGCACGAAAATTTGGTTTCATTCATTTATAGTTACACGGTCCGAAAGTAAAAATTATCGATATCCTCATATCGTTTCTCTGTCTCGTCGTCTTCGGCTTCCGACGTCAGCATGTATACCTGAACTGTCGTTGTTAGAGTTCGTATGGTGTCTATTCTGATCAAAACAATCCTATCACTAAACTGTTCACTTTGACACAATATCTTCCCTACCTTCCTATTCACGACGAAATCTACTCTCGTTCTACCATTTTATGCTGTTCTTCACAGTGCCTTATGCTCATCTGACCAGATATCCTTGTCTTCTTGGCATTTCACTTCGTTGGCACCCATTATATCTAGACTGAGCCTTGCACTTAACTTTCCAGAATTGATAGCCTCCCTACCACGTTCAAACTTCGGACATTACACGTCCCGACACGTACAACGTTACCTTTAAGTTGGTTATTCAAACTCTTTTTCTCATGGCCACCGACCCCTTGGCAGTCCCCTCCCGGAGATCCGAATGAGGGCCTACGCCAGAATTTTTTGCCAATGAGAGATCATCATGACGCCTTTCCATTTACAGGCCTCGTTTCCTGTGGATATGTGTTGTGTGTACTTTATTATTCATTATTAAACCTACTCCCGCAGCGCTCTTATTTGACTTTAAATTTACATCCATGTACTAACTTGACCAAAAGTCCTTGTCCTCCTAACACCATAAATCACTATTTTCCAATATCTCTAATTTCATCCTACCCACTCCTCTTTTTAAATTTTCTAACCTACCTGCGCTATTAATGGATGTAACCTCGCACCTGTCCATCCGTAGAGCACCAGTTTTGTTTCTCACAATGAAGTCATCCTCCTGAGGAGTCTCCACCCAAAGGCCAGAATGGGAGGATATTTTACCTCTAGAATATTTTCCCCAAGAGGATGCCATCATTATTTAACCATGTAGTAAAGCTGCATGCCGTCGGACGAGATTGCGGCCGTAGCTTCCCACTTGCTTTCAGCCGTTCGCAACGGCACAGAAATGCCATTTTGGTTATTGTTACAACGCTACATCAGTCAATCATCGACACTGTTGCCCCAGCAAGGTTTCACCTGTGATACGGCTATCTGTATCGCTGAGACACGTAAGCCACCGCACCAACGGTAAGGTCCGTGGTTCGTGGATGGTAGATAAATACTTTCGGGAAGACGGGATAACTCCAAATTCTGTGAATGAAGTGAGAGCGATCTACTAATATATCGAATAAGTAACTCAAGGTAGTATTAAGAAGACAAAATAAATTATTTTCAGATAAATTACAATATATTATGTACTCGCAAATAGAAGTTAGAGGATGACTTGCGACATATGGTGATTAAACATCTGTATAACTAGACAAGGAATGTTGTAGGAACTGAAGATTTTGTTAAAGAGCTAATTGCTGGAAGTTGATGTCTCTTTTTTTTTTAAGCAATGAGCTGAGCTAGACAAGAACTCTGTGATAATCATGTTTATTTTTAACAGAAGACTTTCAGCAGTGGGTAACCATAATAAAAGATACATTCCTACAAACATGGGCATCTCTCCAACGACCATTGATGGAAAAATTGTTTTTCTCCAGGCACAGACTACTGCAAGAAGGCTGCCAAATTCCTTCCTATAACTTGTGTAGAAATGAAAAGAACAGACGCTTTTAAATTTTTGGCTGATTTTAGTTGATTACCAATTAGTGCCGTCAGGTACTGTGTCTTCAGTGAACTGAACATGAATAGGAAAATTGAGAAAAGCAAATTTTCCGTCAATCATTTGGTAACTAGATTATCCTCAAAAGGATACACATTAAACAAAAACTGTTCACGTTTACACACCAAGACGTGAAGGATAGCATGAAGATATTGAGTGAACAAATGGGGGAACTGAAACGGTATCTCGGTAGAAAAAGATAATTGACAATCTTTTAGTTGTGAAGAAAGACTAACAGGGGGAAAATAGAAGGAGAGAACAAAAATATACACATGAGGTAGGAGTAATAGTCGTTGTGTTCTGAAATAACTTTCAGGAATTAGTAGTAAATCCACTGTTCAAGAAGCACAACCAGAGGTGATTTACTTGGAAAAAGTCTGGAGACAAGCGTGGATCGTGACATTTCCGTCACAGCCCACATTTCCTTCTCGAGCCATTTTATTAAAACTTTTATCATTGGGGTAAGTTGGCTTCATTGCAATTTGTCTGCGCCAAGCCGCTTATAGGACGAGCAGCCGATAAAATAGCCAGCTAATTAGCAGATAGTCACAGTACTGCGGATGCGGAAACGATAGATAGCCGCACTGAGAAAAAAAAAACTTTGAGAGAGGCGCTTGTCTGACGCAGCGTTGCAAGCGTTGCGGCGACCGAACGCGAATTTGTGTATGAAAATAATATTACTGATAGCAGTTCACAAAACAGAAGTCAAAGAGTAAGAGAAAGTCTGATGGGTAAGAAAAAGAGGCCACAACAGTATAACAAAGGCATCAAATACAGTTTTACAGAAACCAACTGCTGATCATATTGAAGCACAATAGTAGGGGAGAGTGTTATAAATTTTCACTTGTTTCGCCAGCAGCCCACCCTGAAACACAAATTCCAAATTTTTTTTCTATTTTTAAATGATGGTATTCATTTTTAAGTGCTGCAGTTTCTCTCTTAAATTACTAAAACTTTTACGGAAAATTATAAGTTCTTTCCAAATACGATAACATGTTCCTAGGTACAACTTGATCACGTACCTAGGATCAAATATTGTACTGAAACTTACGGGCATTACAAGCGAGAAAATCTTGCCAGTACTTATCTGTTATATTATTACAATACTACACACCAATAATCAGATAGTGAAATCAAATTAAGTGAAGTATTATCGATAACCAGTTACAAATTAAATCGAAGGTATTGAAATGTAACACAAATTTCCATTTGCAAGACAGGTAAAATTCTTGACATTAGAGTAACTCAATTCATTTGCTAGTATTGCATTTTCCGCAGTTAAAGACTGTCTTTTGCTTCTAGGTACAAGATGGTGCACTAATGATGAAGTTTGGCTTAAGTGTTCACATGTTATACAATCAATTCCAAAAATATATATGTAGCATTTTACTCGTCATAAGATTCAATACCTAAAGGGTTAACATTAATTTAGAAAGAGCTTTGATAAATTACACAACACAATAATGCTTAGAAAGCATTTTTTTTTATAAATAATGCATTCAACATGACCTCAAGTCCAACAACGACGGATACCATGTATTATGGGGGAAACTGCTAGTGGCAGTGTCTAGCGCTCATTTCACTCCACTGAAGTACCGACAACAAACATTAAGTGTTTCTAGATGCACTTCCCTCTAGGCTAGTGTATCTATGGCAGCCCAGCATCTACATCTACATCTACGTGATTACTCTGCTATTCTCAATAATGTGCCTGGCAGAGGGTTCAATGAATCAGTTTCAAGCTGTATATCTACCGTTTCACTCTCGAACGGCATGCGGGAAAAACGATAAATTAAATTTTTCTGTGCGAACTTTGATTTGTATTATTTTGTCGTAACGATCATTTCTCCCTATGTAGCTGGACGCCAACAGAATGTTTTCGCAATCAGAGGAGAAAACTGGTGGCAGAAATTTCATGAGAACATCCAGTCGCAACGAAAAACGCCTGTGTTTTAATGACTGCCACTCCAAATCACGAATCATGTCTGTGGCACTATATCCCCTGCTTCGCCGTAATACAAAACGAGCTGCCCTTGTTTGTACTTTCTCGATGTAATCTGTGAGTCCCATCTGATGCGGATCCCACACCGCACAGCAATACTTACAGAATAGGGCGAACAAGCGTGGTGTAAGTAGTCTGTTTAGTAGACCTGTTGTACGTTCTAAGTGTTCTGCCAATGAATCGCACTCTTTGGTTGGCTCTACCCACAACATTATCTATGTGATCGTTCCAATTTAGGGTATTTATAATTGTAATCCCTAAGTATTTAGTTGAATTTACAGCCTCCAGAATTGTGTGACTTATCGCGTAATCGAAATTTAGCGGATTTCTTTTAGTACTCATGTGAATCCTCGCACTTTTCTATATTCAGCATCAGTTGTCATTTTTCACACTACACAGATATAAAAATCATTTTGCAATTCGTTTTGATTATCTGATGACTTTACAAGGTGGTAAATCACAGCATCATATGAAAACGATCTAAGACGGCTACTGAAATTGTATCCTATGTCGTTAATATAGATCAGGAACAATAGAGGGCCTATAACACTTCCCGGGGGAACGAGGGATATTACTTCTGTTATACTCGATGACTTTCCGTCTGCTACTACCAACTGTGACCTTTCTGACAGGAAATCACGAATCCAGTCGCACTGCTGAGGCTTTATTCCATTGGCACGCAGATTGATTAGAAGACGCTTGTGAGGGATGGTGTCCAAAGCCTTCTTTAAATCTAAAAGTATGGAATCAATTTGACACCCCCTTTCGATACCAGTCATTACTCCATGAGTATAAAGAGCTAGTTGAGTTTCGCAAGTACGATATTTTCTGAATCCGTGCTGACTACGTGTCAATAAATTGTTTTCTTCGAGGTACTTCATACTGTTCGAATATAGTATACGTTAGAGATTTGGGCCTGTAATTCAACGGATTACAGGTTTTCATAATCCCACACCATTTCACACATGAAAGCTGTTTGACCAATACCCACGATTTCGCAAGCCACACCCTCATTATCAGTGGCGTCACACCCATCAGGTTACAGGCCACACCTGTCAATTACGTCATCATACCCCTCCCCCTCCCCTCTGCCTACTCTCCCATCCAACAGCTAGCAGCACCGAGCGAGGTGGCGCAGTGGTTAGCACACTGGACTCGCATTCGGGAGGACGACGGTTCAATCCCGTCTCCGGCCATCCTGATTTAGGTTTTCCGTGATTTTCCTAAATCGTTTCAGGCAAATGCCGGGATGGTTCCTTTGAAAGGGCACGGCCGATTTCCTTCCCAATCCTTCCCTAACCCGAGCTTGCGCTCCGTCTCTAATGACCTCGTTGTCGACGGGACGTTAAACACTAACCACCACCACCAGCTAGCAGCAGTAAAACAGAAACTGCCAATCACAGCGCGTATTTTAGTGCACATTAAAATGGAACAGATGATGACAATGTAATACCAGTGTGTCATCTTGGCTGTGTTGAAAAGTATCTGAATGACCTATTGATAAATGCTAGTAATTCTTACATAAAAGAGTGTAAATTGCAGTGTTTATACATATAAAATACTTCAGTAAAACACACACACACACACCTGCTAAGCTTCCTTCTAATTCCCAGGTTCTGTTTGCCCTTCATTTCTTCGCTTCTGCCCGCATCTCGTGGTCGTGCGGTAGCGTTCTCGCTTCCCACGCCCGGGTTCCCGGGTTCGATTCCCGGCGGGGTCAGGGATTTTCTCTGCCTCGTGATGGCTGGGTGTTGTGTGCTGTCCTTAGGTTAGTTAGGTTTAAGTAGTTCTAAGTTCTAGGGGACTGATGACCATAGATGTTAAGTCCCATAGTGCTCAGAGCCATTTGAACCATCTTCGCTTCTGGAAAGTTCTTGCTCTGGTAGAAGCGCTGGCCTCGCTTTGGCAGCTCGATTTCAGCGACGGTGGCCGTGAGAGGGCGCTGTCGGCAGTACAGCGATCGATGCAGGGTAGTCGGGTGGTGCATGTTGGGGCAGACGGAAGTGGCTGGAGGAGCTTGGACGCGACCACCAACACAGACAGGAGACGGCCCCATCGTTTTTCAGAACGAGAGTGTCATAGGAGTTGGCGTCCAGTGCAAGTGGATCTTCGCCCTCCCTGGTTGTTTCTCCACCACTTAGTGACCTTGAATTAACGTAGTGCTGCGATCCCAGACATGTATTTGATCCTAGTTAGCGTCAGGATTTATGGGCTTAACTGTTTGTTTACGTGTATTCCTGGAAGAAATACTCCCGGATAGTGTTGCTTTGCTGGCAGTTGTGTTATATTTATCCAAAAAATCGGAAGTCCCATCTGGTTCTATTGTGGCCACTTCCAGACATTTTCCGGGTAATGGGTGTGTATCATTAACTCCACCCATGGACTGTACAGGTTGCTGCCTCCTCCGAGTTGACTTACGTTGGCCTACTGTTTGGTTTAACCTTTGCAGTTGTCAGCCACCTCTTGAGTGATTCTGGATTTCGATAACATCTTGTGGGGTTTTGGTTCGATACGACCACTTCGAGTTGATTGCCTTGGTTTCTGCCTATTGCCTTTGACAACCTAGTAGCTTGGCATTTCCATACTGTTTGTGGTTTTACAGAGGCACGGTGCTGTTTCGCACTGGACTCTTAGTTCTCTCCCATGAGAACCACTTCTTGACTAGTGGTATGGAACCAGCCGTCAACAAACGCCTTAAAGTGTTTTAGTTTGGCCAGCGGGAGGGCCACGCTTTGTAGGAGACGACTCTGGTCTGACGGGGGTGGAAGGATGCCTGCACCTGCAACAACCGAGCGATGTCTGCTCGACAGACGACTCAACCAATCCACAGTTATGTAAAGCGTTAC
Organism: Schistocerca serialis cubense; assembly: GCF_023864345.2. Lineage (NCBI taxonomy): Eukaryota > Metazoa > Arthropoda > Insecta > Orthoptera > Acrididae > Schistocerca > Schistocerca serialis. The sequence goes on from NC_064641.1 coordinate 425,761,085, forward strand.
ACATTGTTGAACGCTTGCTTTGAAGGTGTAGCTTGGCTGAGGATCTCAATTTCTTTTCCTCCTTCCTTTTGTCAAATCATTAAGATCTTAACATTTTTCTTGCGTTTAACTGAATGAAGTTGTAATATTTTATCAAGTATGGTGGCATCATGAAAACCTTAATATTTTAAAGCGGGCATACACAATTTGAAACTTGTCTTGAATGTATGAGTGGCCAGTCCCTAAAATGGTTGTTTTTCTTATATGGTTGGAATTTTTTTAAGTGGCAGAAAGATGTACATTTGATGGTTAAACATTTCTTTTGAGAGCTGGGTAACTGTGAACCTCCACCAATATCTTGAGATGCGTTAGGTTATTTGTTTTTAACTAAATTGTATTTCTTAAGCCAATGGGAAATTTTCAGTTGAAAAATTTTGGCTGTTGGTTAGATAAAATGTGTTACTAAAGTGCGAAACTTGTTTATCCTTAACTTTGCCTAGCTGTTCCACGTTCCGTTGGCTTTGTTTTTCTTTTTAAATTGCTATTATGTTTTATTTGGCCGTGTCATGTATATTAAAACGGTGTATTTATGTACATTTGCGTGTATGTTCCAAATCTCCTCCAGAACCACTGTACTGAATTCAGCCAGACTTAGTGTAGAGTCTTGTAATGTGAAAGCAAGGGAGAGGATGTTATTCTGGATAGCCGCTGTCTCTTTCTACAACAAAAATGCACATAAGCATTAATACAGTCCTTTATTTAAATGAACAGATAGCTGCTACTTAATTTTAACAGAGTCCATGTCCTGTGGTACAAAACTCTTCAATAATAGTCCACATTAGCCTCACTGCTGGTGAAGTACAAGTCACGCTATAAACACTACTCGGGTCACTATGTACTGTCATAGCCTAAGCCCAGTGTGCAAATGAATGACAGACGCCAAACTGAAATGCAAGTTAGAGAGTGAGTGACCGAGGGACTAAATGACTAAGCTTGTGAGGCCTTCCAAGTAGCGCCGGAGCCCTGAATACTGCTGCCGAGAGGGCATTGGTGGCTTGTTGCTTGTTAGTCTGTCTCTGGCCTCTCTTGTAATAGGTGCACTTGATCCAGCACCTACTGTAGATCTTCGAACTACACCTTTGCCGACCAGTATTCTGGCAACAACTTACACTAGCACACTTGGTACACATACCTCTTACTGTCAGGTGACAATCATTCTGGGGGTAAGACATAGACACCTATCAAATTTTGGGAGATACATCATGTGTGAAAACAGCCACTTAATGCATGACATTTAATTTATTACTTCTGTGGTGCTAACTCGATTCACAATAAATATTGCAGGCAGTATCCACATGTGCCACTACATGCACCTACGCTAATATGTCACTATATGGGGTCAGATAAATACCGACATGCATGAAAAATGATGTATGATGTATGAGGTTTATTCCTTACAACTAAGACACACTTACAGCCAAGTCTGCTTTAGAAAATCCCTTACATCTGAAAGCGTTTTTGACAACTTTTAGCTGTGAAGTGCTAATGCCTGTATCATTGCTGTTGTGCCACAGGGACGTTAGCAGAATCACGTATTAGATACACAAAGCAGCTACATACAGCACACAGGAACTGTATTATTCTACTAGAAAATTGGTGGAACGAATAGCTGGGCAATGCTGGGTTTGTCACCTATTCTGCCTAAAGCATCACACTACCTACTGCTTTGTGATATATATAGCACAGTATTTTGGCCGGTATGATATTCTGCAATTATAAGCTCAGTCGGGTAAATTTTGCCCCATTGTCTTCTTTATGCCTTAAAAGTCTGTTTAGTGTGTATGTTTTAACCACATATCTAGCTATTTAGACATGAAAATATATATGTGTGTAATATAGTGTTTATTTTCTAAAAGAATAGTTTCTGATACTGTGACCATCAAGGGGATGTCTTTTTAAAACGTAGACGACTTAAAACGTTATTTTAGCCCCTTTTTGTCAGAGGTACCAGTACATCATACTGACAAGTATGTGTACACCCACGAAATATATCAGATTCTGACCTATGTGCGTACAGATATGTCTATCAAATTTGTGCTTAAAACACGATTTTTAACTCTAAGAGAAGTGCGCTGATGGAATTTTCGTGTCAAAATAATTACAATATACAAGTGGCCAAGTAATTACATGCAGAGAGACTTGTTAGTCATTAAAGGATCAAGGTGTCAAAACTAAGCTGACCAAATATACAATTGCAGAAAACAGGTACTGGAGAGATTATTATGCTAAGCAGGTAAAATTACTGCCAGCTACTGGAAAAATGCAGTTAATTAAATGGTTTTGGGCCTTTACATAGTATTTGACACAGTGAACCCTCACATTAAATGTTTCAACACCAAAACTGAAGTGATGCAATGGTATTTCCACATATGATATGGGTGGAAGTTGTTGCAATAACTGTCTGATGGTATGACATTTTTGGTTCGCGGAGTAATCTTAATCTCGCATTTTCTACGATTTTTAGTAACGTTTCGGCTTAAAAGTACAATTATTTGCGGGAAGTAGATAATGTGTCATTTTCAATACAAAAAAAAAAAAAATATAATCAGTGGTAGTAAATGGGATTTATTGCTTTCATTACAAATCAATTGGGGCTACTCGAATTTATATACAAAAAACTTGGGAGGACGCCTGCAGTATTTACCAATTAGAATCACTGTGCCCATGCTCTCTAAAACAGTTACAAACTATATTTCCCGTAATTAGCTGCTGAATAATACCAAAATTTAATCAGACTTTGTGATTTAAAAATACAGAATACATCCATAGGCACGGAAACTTACCAAGCACCCTCTTAGGAAAGAAGGCAGGAGGTGTTTAGCGGAGACTTTTATGCTTTTTACGCTTTCAAAGTCACACAAATATTATAGCAACTCCATGTTAGTGCATTAAAATTAACTTCAAATTTACGGAGGAAGATTCTTAGTTGTGCCAGGTTCTTCCAATATAGGAGGGAGTTAAGAAGTCACAGTGTCAGGTAGCTTTTATTGGGCATCCCTTCGCAAGACTCCTTGTCAATAAAAGTTTGGTTACCAGAAGGCTTATAAATTGCCAGCTCAATTACACAGCGATTTTAAAGAGATTTTGGAATTAGATATCGGATCGTGAGGTGTGTCAGGAAGCAGATATAAACTCATACAACAAGTTACTAATGACCAAAAGGTGGCTAAAATTTAGGAGAACTATCAGGACTAAACAGTTCTTTCTCCTTTATCTCTTTTCTTAAGAATTTGGTACTAAATTATTAAGAAATGTCGATATGTGTTTAGACTTCTGTCAGGCTGCAGTTAAGGCAACAGGGAATGCCCCACAAGGCAGTTCAGCCCTAGAAACAGAGATCCCTAAACTGCGCCATTCGAGGTGTCAAAAGAAAGTACTATGTTGATCAGGACAGGGATGCGACAGTCAAAGTCATTTAGGAATGATATAAATAGCAAGAACAAGGCGAAATCGCTAGAAGGAAAGTTCGAAGATATCGAAAAGGAAATTGTCGTCTGAAGGACAGACTCAGGTAATGAGAAATTAAAAATCACTTTCGGTGGAATGAAAAATGGATGAGTCTTCAGTATCCCGTGTGTCTGGATGTGGCCCATTGCGTTCTCTTCTCCTGTTCAGTCCAATTCTTCTCAGAGTAGTAATTACACCCAATGTCTTTGCTAATTTGTTGAATATATTTGTGTCTCTTAATACCACTACATCTTCTGCTCTCGCCTACTCCTAACAGAACCACGGAACATATTCCCTGATTTCCCAGCGTCATATTCTTTCTACCAGTTACTGTTTTTCTTATTACTGTCTTATACTCAGGGGAACCACCCCGTACTTTACATCGTCAGCCAACATAACTGTCACTATACTTCTGCAATACCACGTCTCATACAGTTTGACTTTCTTCTTTTCTCGTATTCCCAAAGTCTATAACTCACTTCCATACAAGGCTATACCCCAGACTTTTTTTTTTTTTTGTCATCAGTCTACTGACTGGTTTGATGCGGCCAGCCACAAATTCCTTTCCTGTGCTAACCACTTCATCTCAGAGTAGCACTTGCAACCTACGTCCTCAATTATTTGCTTGACGTATTCCAATCTCTGTCTTCCTCTACAGTTTTTGCCCTCTACAGCTCCCTCTAGTACCATGGAAGTCATTCCCTCATGTCTTAGCATATGTCCTATCATCCTGTCCCTTCTACTTATCAATGTTTTCCACATATTCCTTTCCTCTCCGATTCTGCGTACAACCTCCTCATATCTTACCTTATCAGTCCACCTAATTTTCAACATTCGTCTGTAGCACCACATCTCAAATGCTTCGATTCTCTTCTGTTCCGGTTTTCCCACAGTCCATGTTTCACTACCATACAATGCTGTACTCCAGACGTACATCCTCAGAAATTTCTTCCTCACATTAAGGCCTGTATTTGATATTAGTAGACTTCTCTGGGCCAGAAATGCCTTTTTTGACATAGCGAGTCTGCTTTTGATGTCCTCCTTGCTTCGTCCGTCATTGGTTATTTTACTGCCAAGGTAGCAGAATTGTTGTTGTGGTCTTCAGTCCTGAGACTGGTTTGATGCAGCTCTCCATGCTACTCTATACTGTGCAAGCTTCTTCATCTCCCAGTACTTACTGCAACCTACATCCATCTGAATCTGCTTAGTGTATTGATCTCTTGGTCTCCCTCTACGATTATTACCCTCCACGCTGCCCTCCAATGCTAAATTTGTGATCCATTGATGCCTCAAAACATGTCCTACCAACCGATCCCTTCTTCTAGTCAAGTTGTGCCACAAACTTCTCTTCTACCCAATCCTATTCAATAAATCCTCAGTAGTTACGTGATCTACCCATCTTATCTTCAGCATTCTTCTGTAGCACCACATTTCGAAAGCTTCTATTCTCTTCTTGTCCAAACTGGTTATCGTCCATGTTTCACTTCCATACATGGCTAAACTCCATACAAATACTTTCAGAAACGACTTCCTGATACTTAAATCTATACTCGATGTTAACAAATTCCTCTTCTTCAGAAACGATTTCCTTGCCATTGCCAGTCTACATTTTATATCCTCTCTACTTCGACCATCATCAGTTATTTTACTCCCTAAATAGCAAAACTCCTTTACTACTTTAAGTGTCTCATTTCCTAATCTAATCCCCTCAGCATCACCCGATTTAATTTGACTACATTCCATTATCCTCGTTTTGCTTTTGTTGATGTTCATCTTATATCCTCCTTTCAAGACACTGTCCATTCCGTTCAACTGCTCTTCCAAGTCCTTTGCTGTCTCTGACAGAATTATAATGTCATCGGCAAACCTCGAGTTTTTACTTCTTCTCCATGAATTTTAATACCTACTCCGAATTTTTCTTTTGTTTCCTTTACTGCTTGCTCAATATACAGATTGAATAACATCGGGGAGAGGCTTCAACCCTGTCTCACTCCTTTCCTAACCACTGCTTCCCTTTCATGCCCCTCGACTCTTATAACTGCCATCTGGTTTCTGTACAAATAGTAAATAGCCTTTCGCTCCCTGTATTTTACCCCTGCCACCTTCAGAATTTGAAAGAGAGTATTCCAGTTAACGTTGTCAAAAGCTTTCTCTAAGTCTACAAATGCTAGAAACGTAGGTTTGCCTTTTCTTAATCTTTCTTCTAAGATAAGTCGTAAGGTTAGTATTGCCTCACGTGTTCCAACATTTCTACGGAATCCAAACTGATCCTCCCCGAGGTCCGTTTCTACCAGTTTTTCCATTCTTCTGTAAAGAATTCGCGTTAGTATTTTGCAGCTGTGACTTATTAAACTGATAGTTCGGTAATTTTCACATCTGTCAACATTTGCTTTCTTTGGGATTGGAATTATTATATTCTTCTTGAAGTCTGTGGGTATTTCCCCTGTCTCATACATTTTGCTCACCAGATGGTAGAATTTTGTCATGACTGGCTCTCCCAAGGCCATCAGTAGTTCTAATGGAATGTTGTCTACTCCCGGGGTCTTGTTTCGACTCAAGTCTTTCAGTGCTCTGTCAAACACTTCACGCAGTATCTTATCTCCCATTTCATCTTCATCTACATCCTCTTCCATTTCCATAATACTGTCCTCAAGTACATCGCCCTTGTATAAACCCTCTATATACTCCTTCCACCTTTCTGCCTTCCTTTCTTTGCTTAGAACTGGGTTGCCACCTGAGCTCTTGATATTCATACAAGTGGTTCTCTTCTCTCCAAAGGCCTCTTTAATTTTCCTGTAGGCAGTATCTATCTTACCCCTAGTGAGACAAGCCTCTACATCCTTACATTTGTACTCTAGCCATTCCTGCTTAGCCATTTTGCACTTCCTGTCAATCTCATTTTTGAGACGTTTGTATTCCTTTTTGCCTGCTTCATTCACTGCATTTTTATATTTTCTCCTTTCATCAATTAAATTCAATACTTCTTCTGTTACTCAAGGATTTCTATTAGCCCTCATATTTTTACCTACTTGATCCTCTGCTGCCTTCACTACTTCATCCCTCAGATCTACCCATTCTTCTTCTACTGTATTTCTTTCCCCCATTCCTGTCAATTGTTCCCTTATGCTCTCCCTGAAACTTAATTGACTAGTGACCATCAATCCTGATGTTCAGTTTCTCGCTGTTCTCATTTCTACTACTTCTCATTACCTCTGTCTTTCTCCGATTTACTCTCAAACCATACTGTGTACTCATTAGACTGTTCATTCCGTTCAGCAGATCATTTAATTCTTCTTCACTTTCACTCAGGATAGCAATGTCATTAGCGAATCGTATCATTGATATCCTTTCACCTTGTATTTTAATTCCACTCCTGAAACTTTCTTTTATTTCCATCATTGCTTCCTCGATGTACAGACTGAAGAGTAGGGGCGAAAGGCTACAGCCTTGTCTTACACCCTTCTTAATACGAGCACTTCGTTCTTGATCGTCCACTCTTATTATTCCCTCTTGGTTGTTGTACATATTGTATACGACCCGTCTCTCCCTATAGCTTACCCCTACTTTTTTCAGAATCTGGAGCAGCTTGCTCATTTTATATTGTCGAAAGCTTTTTCCAGGTCGACAAATCCTATGAAAGTGTCTTGATTTTTCTTTAGCCTTGCTTCCATTATTAGCCGTAACGTCAGAATTGCCTGTCTCGTCCCTTTACTTTTCCTAAAGCCAAACTGATCGTCATCTAGCGCATTCTCAATTTTCTTTTCCATTCTTCTGTATATTATTCTTGTAAGCGGCTTCGATGCATGAGCTGTTAAGCTGATTGTGCGATAATTCTTGCACTTGTCAGCTCTTGCCGTCTTCGGAATTGTGTGGATGACGCTTTTCCGAAAGTCAGATGGTATGTCGCCAGACTCATATATTCTACACACCAACGTGAACAGTCGTTTTGTTGTCACTTCCCCCAATGATTTTAGAAACTCTGATGGGATGTTATCTGTCCCTTCTGCATTATTTGACCCTAAGTCCTCCAAAGCTCTTTTAAATTCCTATTCTAATACTGGATCCCCTATCTCTTCTAAATCGTCTCCTGTTTCTTCTCCTATCACATCAGACAAATCTTCACCCTCATAGAGGCTTTCAATGTATTCTTTCCACCTATCTGCTCTCTCCTCTGCATTTAACAGTGAAATTCCCGTTGCCCTCTTAATGTTACCACCGTCGCTTTTAATGTCGCCAAAGGTTGTTTTGACTTTCCTGTATGCTGAGTCTGTCCTTCCGAGAATCATATCTTTTTCGATGTCTCCACATTTTTCCTGCAGCCATTTCGTCTTAGCTTCCCTGCACTTCCTATTTATTTCATTCCTCAGCGACTTGTATTTCTGTATTCCTGATTTTCCCGGAACATGTTTGTACTTCCTCCTTTCATCAATCAACTGAAGTATTTCTTCTGTTACCCATGGTTTCTTCGCAGCTACCTTCCTTGTATCTAGTTTTCCTTCCCAACTTCTGTGACGGCCCTATTTAGAGATGTCCATTCCTCTTCAACTGTACTGCCTACTGCGCTATTCCTTATTGCTGTATCTATAGCGTTAGAGAACTTCAAACGTATCTCGTCATTCCTTAGTACTTCCGTATCCCACTTCTTTGCGTATTGTTTCTTCCTGACTAATGTCTTGAACTTCAGCCTACTCTTCATCACTACTATATTGTGATCTGAGTCTATATCTGCTCCTGGGTACGCCTTACAATCCAGTATCTGATTTCGGAATCTCTGTCTGACCATGATGTAATCTAATTGAAATCTCCCCGTATCTCCCGGCCTTTTCCAAGTATATTTCCTCCTCTTGTGATTCTTGAACAGGGTATTCGCATTTACTAGGTGAAACTTGTTACAGAACTCAATTAGTCTTTCTCCTCTTTCATTCCTTGTCCCAAGCCAATATTCTCCTGTAACCTTTTCTTCTACTCCTTCCCCTACAACTGCATTCCGGTCGCCCATGACTATTAGATTTTCGTCCCCCTTTACATACTGCATTACCCTTTCAATATCATCATACACTTTCTCTATCTGTTCATCTTCAGCTTGCGACGTCGGCATGTATACCTGAACTATTGTTGTCGGTGTTGGTCTGCTGTCGATTCTGATTAGAACAACCCGCTCACTGAACTGTTAACAGTAACACACCCTCTGCCCTACCTTCCTATTCATAACGAATCCTACACCTGTTATACCATTTTCTGCTGCTGTTGATATTACCCGATACTCATCTGACCAGAAATCCTTGTCATCCTTGCACTTCGCCTCACTGACCCCTACTATATCTAGATTGAGCCTTTGCATTTCCCTTTTCAGAATTTCTAGTTTCCCTACCACATTCAAGATTCTGACATTCCACGCCCCGACTCGTAGAACGTTATCCTTTCGCAGATTATTCAATCTTTTTCTCATGGTAACTTCCCTCTTGGCAGTCCCCTCCCGGAGATCCGAATGGGGGACTATTCCGGAATCTTTTGCCAATGGAGAGATCATCATGACACTTCTTCAATTAGAGGTCACATGTCCTGTGGATATACGTTACGTGTCTTTAAAGCAGTGGTTTCCATTGCCTTCTGCATCCTCATGTCGTTGATCATTGCTGATTCTTCCGCCTTTAGTGGTAATTTCCCACCCCTCCGCTCCTCCGCCCTCTTTGACAAGGCCGTTGGCGGAATTAGACTGACTTCTTATGCCGGAAGTCTTCGGCCGCCAATGTCAGACGTAGGGCCTTAGAATTATGGTTGGTTGTTGGTTGTTTGGGGAAGGAGACCAAGCAGCGTGGTCATCGGTCTGATCGGATTAGGGAAGGATGGGGAGGGAAGTCGGCCGAGCCCTTTCAGAGGAACCATCCCGGCATTTGCCGGGAGTGATTTAGGGAAATCACGGAAAACCTAAATCAGGATGGCCGGACGCGTGATTGAGCTGTCGTCCTCCCGAATGCGAGTACAGTGTCTAACCACGGTGCCACCTCGCTCGGCTTAGAATTATGATTCCATATTATTTGTAGGCTTCTTTTACATAGGACTGCCTCCTTTGTCTGTGATAGTTCGCTTCTTGCATTCTCAGTCTCACGTTTCCTTGCTTCGATGGGAGCAGAGTTCCTTTATTTCTAATCAGAGCCATTCTCTCTTGGTTTTCCACTCTTATTGTTACCACTTGGTTTTTATACATACTGAATAATATTCGCCTTTCCAACAGTGTATACCCACTTACCTGAGAATTTCAAATATTTCAAATATTTTGCACTAATGCACGTTATCGCGCTATTTTACAAGACTTACAAATAAAACAAAGGTGTGTCTTACTTCAACTACCAAGTGGTACATTATTTAGGAATGTATAACTGGTTCTTTGACGTTTCCTAAAAACAACTATAATCAACTAACAGTTCTCCAATTTTCTTCTCACACATTTGTACTTTTTATTTTTTATCATTCTTGCCAGCAACTTGGATGCATGAGCTGTTAAGCTAAATGTGTGGTAGTTCTTGCGTTAAAATGTCCTTGATACCAACGATGTTGTGTGTTTAATATTCTTCTGATAACTGAATGGCCTGGCTGCAGTCTCATGACTCTAATAACTTTAACCGTTGTTTCTTTCTAATCCACTAAAGTTATAGATATTGTAAAGGAATGTTATGTATTCCCTCTACCTTGTTAGTCTGCAGCTTCTACAAATCTTTGTAGAAGTCTGACACTATTACGAGATCTCCTATATCAAATAAAATATGTGTTCTGTATCCATCTCATCAGCTGCCAGTTCCTCCCTATCATAGAAGCCCTCTGCTTACTCCTACCACCTCCATTCTCTCTGGTCTGAGGACAACAAGGGACTTCCTTCGCGCTCTTCTATTTGACTTGTTATTGTTTCATTTGCCTGAATGCTGTCTAGACCTATTGGTACGCTAAATCCGTCACTCCGATAACTGTTTCCTTCTGGATTTTTTAACATATCCCTGTAGCCATTATCCGAATATGAGTAGAATATGTTGTATTTAACAAAATATTGCCAAATAGTTAACAACATGTGCTACAATAGATATATGGATGTCATTGTTGTGCTTGATAGATGAAGAAAGCTGTCAAATTAACTGTGTTCATGCATCTATAATTCTCTTCATGAGAAGACAAAGTTTACAATGGAAAAAGAGCGAAATAGACAGTCAAATTCCTTTGACACTACTGTCAGTGGTGGTGGTGGTGGTTAGTGTTTAACGTCCCGTCGACAACGAGGTCATTAGAGACGGAGCTCACGCTCGGGTTAGGGAAGGATTGGGAAGGAAATCGGCCGGGCCCTTTCAAAGGAACCATCCCGGCATTTGCCTGAAGCGATTTAGGGAAATCACGAAAAACCTAAATCAGGATGGCTGGAGACGGGATTGAACCGTCGTCCTCCCGAATGCGAGTTCAGTGTGCTAACCACTGCGCCACCTCGCTCGGTTACTGTCAATGTTCAGAACAACAAACATATAATCAACATATACCAAATACCCACAGCAACAGGTTCACTATACGGTATGAATTAAGTCATAGAAAAGGCATACATACAAGTACCAATTAGATACATATCTTACCGCCTAATCATAGTGCCACTACAGACAGAAAGTACCAAACAGAGTTGAGTACTATAATAGCGACATCTATAAAGCAAGGAAACAAAGAAATTTTGGTAAAGAAGCTGAACATAACGTCAAGAACCAGAAAAGAGCAAATACCTTGCCATTACCAATGCAATAACGTAATCTTACTCAAACAAATACACAACACACAAGATCAGGAGAAACACAGAGTAATAATCAAAGAAGAAAACTAAACACTGTGCATACACTGACTACCAACCACAAATATACACACAGTATATCCAATAATATCGGAAACACGCATGAGATAAGATCACCAAACTGAAATTAAATGTGCTCTAAAAAATCAATAAAAATCAGTTTCATACGAGAAATCTAGAATCTATACGTTACACATTATATCATGTACATTTAGTACATTAATGTACATAGGAAAAAGTAGGAGAACATTTGACACCAGATACCAAGGGCTTGTAACAGCTCAAAAACAAATAGCAAACCCATTCGACTCTCATCAAACATTCGAACCAGCACTTGCATGAAGTCACCACCAGAGACAGACAAACCACATGCTTCATAAATGAATAGATCATTCACATAATATTAAAAGGCATTTGACCATACTAATGCTCTTTCTGATTTCCCCACTCTCTTTCCATTTAATACTACCATATCCTACGTGGTGCATTCCCTGTACTTAAGGCCAGCTTCTAAGGTGCTCCCCATCCCGCTACCCTACACCCCTCCCCCCGACCCACCACATATTCTTTGTACTCTGCCCTCACTTATCTGCTGTTGAACAATTACCACGAGTTCCCTGATCTATACTCAAATACGCCAACACAGACACACGTAGAAGCCCGCGCGCGCGCGCGCGCGCGCGCACACACACACACACACACACACATAAACACAGACATACACATACAGACAAACAACAACAACAACAACAAAGAAACTGAAAAAGGACATTGCATTGACCAGAATCGTAATATAACCTACACAGGAACTAATAAGTAAACATAAACACTAAGCGGAGTACAGAAAACCCGAAAACATTTTACTGTTTACCTTGTCAAGTTCACAATAGTGGGTAAAACGCAAAGGCAGCAGAACAAAATGGGATTCTTAACAGTCGAAAACTTCTGAGAAGTTAATGTGAAACAAGGTGTTTTTGGGCTTCGGTTTCCGCTAATTATGAAGCATAAAGCGCTGGACTTCAGAGCGTGAATACAAGAGACTAAGGCGCCGTTAATAAACTGTAAGCGAATCTCTTACAGGAATAATGATTTTAATCAGTTAACACGTAAATATAGAGAAGTATTAAGTACAATATCCAGAAGGTGCACTGAAGATACTTTATGAATAACAGGGAGAAGCGTCTGGTGAGAAAATATTTCTCAATTGTAATACTAAGCCTAACCCTTTACCTAGCATCGGCAGTCAGAAGGCCGTCCGTGATAGTTAATGTATTCTCTATTAGTAACCATACGTTTTATTTTAATGAAACTTTATTACTTTTCCTGATTTGTCAGGCTAGTCATAATTCTGGATAAAAATTATGAAAATTTACCTCTATGTTGCAGCACGTTTTCTCCAGTACGGGTCTCGTAGGCTTCTACGGTTAGAATCAATTCTTCACCTACCAGATGTCAATCTGCGCAGCGTCTGTTACATCATCTGCAATTGTGGTCTCACAGTGTTACTCTTTCAGTGTTCGACAGTCTTCGTTTTGATAAGCACAAGATTGATTTGGTGCAGTATTTAAAAATAATTGTATGTTCTGCTAACTGAAAACGTTGCAGAGGACTAGCAAATGAGGAGATAAGGGAAATGTTGGAGCAGTCTTCTAATTCTGAAAACCCACCTAGTGTACGTGAATTGTACAGTGGTGATGGTAATGAGATAGATGTCACTGAAAACTCAGAAATACACGAAGATGATGATCACGAGAATCTCTTTATGAAGATAGAGAAGAATAATTTAGCGGAAATTCTGATGAGTGTAGCTTGTTGTTTTCTCGTAAATGACATGAAATATGGGCTGCAGCTCCTCAAGCTGGAATTTCTGGTGTGCGGAACAAAAGAATATACCGAAAGAGCAGATTAGGTAGAGTGATAAGAAGAACATTGTCTCATGATGTTGTTTCGTGTACCCCTCATTGACAAAATTTGGATGTGGACCAATACGGAAGAACGAATCGTGCACGAGGACTGGATGGATATAGATATGCATGAAACGAAAAAGTTCCTTGACGTACTTATCCTGCGTGGAGTTTAAAAGTCAAGAAACGAAGATATCAGTCTGCTTTGGAGCGCAGAGAATGGCCGACCACTGTTCAATGAAATTACGTGTCGCCATCATTCACATGCAATTCTGACAGTATTGGGCTTTGACAGTTCAGCAGCTCGACCTCAACATATGTCAAGTAACTATCAGCAGCCAATCACAGAAGTTTTTGAGATGTGGGAAATTGCGCTTGGAGATTCCTAAATTATGGAATGGTGCATGACCGTGATTGAACAGTTCAAATGGCTCTGAGCACTATGGGAGCAACATCTATGGTCATCAGTCCCCTAGAACTTAGACATACTTAAATCTAACTAACCTAAGGACATCACACAACACCCAGTCATCACGAGACAGAGGATTGAACAGTTAGTCAAACTGGGAGGTCGCTCTCCGTTTCGACAATACAACCCACGAAAGCAGGAATAAAGATCTGGGCAATTTGTGACAGTGTAACAAGCGACTGCTTGAAGATGGAAGTGCATCTGGGAAAGGAGGAAGAAACCAGAGCCGTGCCGCTTGTTTTCAAAACCCTTGTGATTTAACTTGAAAAGTCTGTACGTTATATCACCTGTGACCATTATCATACATCTTTCGATTTAGCTCATTATTTGTTCTCAAAATATCTGACACTAGTCGGTACTGTCCGATAACACAAAGCTGAACAGTAAGCCGATTTTATTACTTCTAAAGGAGGTGAAGTTTTGCTTTTCAACCGTATTTGATGACAACCTCTTGTGTTCGAAAGAAAAAAACAAAGTTGTTGCGGTTCTTAACTCTCTTCGTGAAAAAACGAACGGTGTCAATATAACAAGTTAAGAAGCCTGAAGTTATAATGACATACACCGCCACAAAGGGTGGCATTGACATTATGGATCAGAAGAAGCGGTGATTCAGTGTGAAGAGAAAAAACAGGTGATGGCCATTAGTGATTTTCTTTACCATGATAGATGTAAGTGTAGGGAATGCGAAAATAATTTGGATGATGCTGGGTACGAACATAAATATGAGGCACAGGACTTTCGTAATCAATTTAGGAAAGGAACTAGAAGGGATAAGGAATTAAATGAATCTATTAGTTACACTGGATCCGGGTAGGAAAGCGAAATCACCAGCTAGCGGAGAGAAGAAAGACGGAAAAAGACAATTTAGATGTTATAAGTGCACCAAAGTTGTTTGCTTGGAACATTCTGCTATTGTCTGTAGCCCCTCCGCAAATTTGTAGTAAGAATAAAAGCCACGAGGAACGAGCCATGTAGGCTCGTATCGACTTACCTTCTGCTTGACTTCCTATGCCTGGTATTCCCTCTAGTCGTCCAGTGGCCCTGCCACCGTGCCGCGGCAGGTGGGCCGAAGTTTCGCGGCGGGTAGGTCTCGTTAGGACAGCTCTGGGAGGAAGCTGGGGCTCCGAGCTGAAGCGTTCGCGGCTACGGTTGGCCGATTGTGTGGAAAACGACTAAAGGCTAATGCCTATTGGTATTTCATCGAAAGTGCGTTGCCGCCAAAGCTCAAGGCCACTGTGATGCTCTCTGTCGAAGTGTCTTGGTAACAAGCTGTCAACTGGCAATTCACTTGCAACCATTTCCATTGCCTGTGATTTCATCGGGAATGACCAATTGTTCGTTGGTCGGTCGCTCCAGTGGACGACGCTTATTGGGTATTTTCACCGTCTCAGTGTGTTTCGTGCCCCTGATTACTTGGAATTCATCCCTGTTGCGGCACAGTAATTGGTTTTGGTCTTTTTGGAATTGCTTGTGATATTGTTTTCTGGTGGATCTGTGAAGGGGTCGAACTAACAGGAGTCCTACTGGGATAGAAAGGGCAATTAGTGCGTCGAGTAGTTGAACTCTTTTTTTTTAAATTGTGTTTTATAATTACATTGATCATCTAATGTGGTGTCCATTAGCCCTAGCTGCACAGGGAGATGGTTATCTTGTAGCAGACTCTGTAGACTGTTGATGAATGTCCAGTATTGGAAAGGTGCAGTATTTATATCTAGTTGATCTAACACTAATAACAGGTTTGTAGTTTTGTAGGCTGGTCTAGTTAGCTATATTGTATGTTATCCAACCGGCCCACTAATAATTTTCCCGGTGTGCTTCACCAAGCAGCCGACTTGACGACGGGAGATAAAGAGGGCACGGTTCTGGGAGGAGCCCTGTACTACGATCTCATTGGGACCGCTATTCCGTGCAGAGCTGCGGATGAAGGTCGTTCGTCTCTTAAGTTCGTATGCTTATTGAGACGCTCTGCCCTGGGGATCTCCTTAATTATCCGTTTCTCATTAAATATGCCCTTAATGCCCTCCCGCGCTTCCCCCCTTCCCCCCTCCCCCCCCCCCCCCCCCCATTCTGGGAACCAAGCCTCGAAACCGTGCAAAGAGGAAGGTTTCAAGGAGTCAGACAGTTACTAAATTTTATCAGGCTAAACTCTATTGCAAGTTTGTATTGTATTATATGGAACTGGGTACCTAGAAACGACGGTAAGGCTTCGTCCCTGCCACAACCCTCAGTGGTACACAACCGCACAACAGGTTACAGCAGTCCACACTCTCCCCACCACCGCCCCACACTGAACCCAGTGTTACTGGGCCACACCAGACAAGTGTAACCCTAATGTTTGCGTGGTGGAGTAATTATTGTGTATGCGTACGTGGAGAAAGCGTTTGCGCAGCAATCGCCGACATAGTGCAACTGACGCGGAATAAGGCGAACCATCCCGCATTCACCGAGGCAGATGGATAACTGCCCTAAAACCCATCTACAGACTGACTGGCACACCGAACCTCGACACTAATCCGCCGGTCGGATCTGTGCCGGAGACCGGCACACCTTCCCACGCGGAAAGCAGTGCGTTAGACCGCATGGCTAACCGGGTGGGCTATTGCAAGCTTAGTTCACACACACACACACACACACGCACACGCACACACACACGTTACAAAAAGGTGAGGCCAAACTTTCGGGAAATATTCCTCACACAAATAAAGAAAAGATGTTATGTGGACATGTGTCCGGAAACGCTTAATTTCCGTGTTGGAGTCATTTTAGTTTAGTCAGCATGTACTGTACTTCCGCGATTCACCACCAGTTGGCCCAATTGAAGGAAGGTAATGTTGACTTCGGTGCTCGTGTTGATATGCGACTCATTTCTGTGAACGTTTGGGCAGGCATTGTTGGTGATGTCTCGGTTGGGCCCCATGTTCTTCCACCTACGCTCAATGGAGCACCTTATCATGATTTCATACGGAATACTCTACCTGTGCTGCTAGAACATGTGCCTTTACAAGTACGGCACAACATGTGGTTCATGCACGATGGAGCTCCTGCACATTTCAGTCGAAGTGTTCGTACGCTTCTCAACAACAGATTCGGTGACCGGTGGATTGGTAGAGGCGGACCAATTCCATGGCCGCCATGCTCTCCTGACCTCAACCCTCTTGACTTTCATTTATGGGGGCATTTGTCTACGAAACCCCGGTACCAAATTTAGAGACTCTTCGTGCTAGTATTGTGGACGGCTGTGATACAATACGCCACTCTCCAAGGCTGCATCAGCGCATCAGGGATTTCATGCGATGGAAGGTGGATGCATGTATCCTCGCTATAGGAGGACATTTTGAACATTTATTGTAACAAAGTGTTTGAAGTCACGCTGGTACGTTCTGTTGCTGTGTGTTTCCATTCCATGATTAATGTGATTTGAAGAGAAGTAATAAAACGAGCTCTAACATGGAAAGTAAGCGTTTCCGGACACATGTCCACATAACATATTTTCTTTCTTTGTGTGTAAGGAATGTTTCCTGAAAGTTTGGCTGTACCTTATTCTAACACTCTGAATATGTATATATATATATATATATATATATATATGTGTGTGTGTGTGTTGTTGTGGTCTTCAGTCCTGAGACTGGTTTAATGCAGCTCTCCATGCTACTCTATCCCGTGCAAGCTGCTTCATCTCCTATTATGTACTGCAGCCTACCTTCTGAATTTTCATAGTGTATTCATCTCTCGGTCTCCCTCTACGACTTTTACCCTCCAGCAGCCCTCCAATACTAAGTTGGTGATCCCTTCATGCCTCAGAACATGTCCTACCAACCGATCCCTTCTTCTAGTAAAATTGTGCCACAAACGCCTCTTCTCCACAATTCTATTCAATACCTCCTCATTAGTTATGTGATCTACCCATCTAATCTTCAGCATTCTTCTGTAGCACCACATTTGAAAAGCTTCTATTCTCTTCTTGTCCAAACTACTTATCGCCCATATATCACTTCCATACATGGCTACACTCCATACAAATACTTTCAGAAACGACTTCGTGACACTTAAATCTATACTCGGTGTTAACAAATTTCTCTTCTTCACAAACGCTTTCATTGCCATTGCCAGTCTAAATTTTATATCCTCTTTACTTCGACCATCATCAGTTATTTTGATCCCCATATAGCAAAATTCCTTTATTACTCTAAGAGTCTGATTTCCTAATCTAACTCCCTCAGCATCACCCGATTTAACTCTACTACATTCCATTATCCTCGTTTTGCTTTTGTTGGTGTTCATCTTATAACCATCTTTCAAGATACTGTCCATTCCGTGCAACTGCTCTTCCCAGTCCTTTGCTGTCTCTGACAGAATTACAATGTCATCGGCGAACGTCAAAGTTTTAATTTCTTCTCCATGGATCTTAATACCTACTCTGAATTTTTCTTTTGTTTTCTTTACTGCTTGCTCAATATACAGATTGAATAACATCGGGGATAGGCTACAACCCTGTCTCACTCCATTCTCAACCACTGCTTCCCTTCCATAACCATCGACTCGTATGACTGCCATGTGGCTTCTGTTCAAATTGTAAATAGCCTTTCGCTCCCTGTATTTTACCCCTGCCACCTTCAGACTTTGAAAGAGTGTATTCCAGTCAACATTGTCAAAAGTTTTCTGTAAGTCTACAAATGCTATAAACGTAGGTTTGCCTTTTTTTAACCTAGCTTCTAAGATAAGGCGTAAGGTCACTATTGCCTCACGTGTTCCAACATTTCTACGGAAGCCAAACTGATCTTCCCCGAGGTCCGCTTCTACCAGTTTTTCCATTCATCTGTAAAGAATTCGCGTTAGTATTTTGCAGCTGTGACTTATTAAACTGATAGTTCCGTAATTTTCGCAACTGTCAACACCTGCTCTCTTTGGGATTGGAATTATTATATTCTTCATGAAGTCTGAGGGTATTTCGCCTGTCTCATACATTTTGCTCACCAGATGGTAGAGTTTTGTCAGGAATGGCTCTCCCTACGCTGTCAGTAGTTCTAATGGAATGTTGTCTACTCTTGGGGCCTTGTTTGGACTAAGATCCTTCAGTGCGCTGTCCAACTCTTTACGCAGTAACATATATCCCATTTCATCTTCAACTACATCCTCTTCAATTTCCATAATATTGCCTTCAAGTACATCGCCCTTGTGTAGACCCTCTATATACTCCTTCCACCTTTGTGCTTTCCCTTCTTTGCTTAGATGTGGGTTTCCATCTGAGCTCTTGATATTCATGCAAATGGTTTTCTTTTCTCAGTTTAATAAGTCAGGGCTGCAATATATATATACATACACACACACACACACACACACACACACACACACACACACATATATATATATATATATATATATATATATATATATATATATATATAATTTTTATGTGTGTGTGTGTGTGTGTGTTCCGAATTAGACAAATAAGGAAGCCTCTAGCAGCCTGCTTGCTGTCACTAGTGTTGTACTCCTCGAAGCCAACATCGTCGTTTATCTGTTTTGAAGCGGGGCATTTACTCTCTTAAATTGTTTGGGAAGAGTTGTAAAATATCTAGATCTATTTCTGTTAAAATTACTTTTTTAATTTTTTTAAGACAGGATTATTTATAATTCTTCTGGAGGATAAAATAACTGAGAATATATGTCGGTAGAACAACATTGTGTGGAAATGAATCGAGGGCTGTAGGAAATTCAAAACAAAAGAGATTGGAAGTATTTTAAATGTAATCTTATGAACAGATTTTGAAAATTGGTAGAGTTTTTAGTAATGACGAAGTTCTCTGCAGTGTTAGCGGGATTTGAAATACCTCGGAAACACCTCTTAAATGAAGGGTGACAGCTCAAACGTTAAGGCTGCAGGGAGTGGCATTCTGGGTACTAGATGAAACTGTCGAGCCGGCCAGTGTGGCCGTGCGGTTCTAAGCGCGTCAGTTTGGAACCGTGTGACCGCTACGGTCACAGGTTCGAATCCTGCCTCGGGCATGGATGTGTGTGATGTCCTTAGGTTAGTTAGGTTTAAGTAGTTCTAAGTTCTAGGGGACTGATGACCTCAGTAGTTAAGTCCCATAGTGCTCAGAGACATTTGAACCATTTGAAACTGTCGATGGCAGAATTTGTAGGCTTAGCTGCGATTGCTGCGTTATCTAACGATAACGGTGTTAGTTTGGCGCACATACTATCTGATCAAACGAGTACCACTACAACGGTTAAAAAGTAACAAAGATGACACTTTTTTCTACATGCATCGCTCACCTCTCTCTCCCCAAACACACACACACACACACACACACACACACACACACACACACACACACACACACACATACACTAACTAACACATATATATGGTAACGCACATGGCAGAAATTTTTCTGATGTCAGATCTTCAAAACGTGTAGTAATATGAAGAGCTCATTAAAGAATTTAAGAAACTAAGACAAGCATGGCTCGTTGATTATCAACTGAAAAAGTGTATTCTAGCCAACAAAAAGACAATAAAACTTCCAACTTCTGAAAATAACCTACACTCTAAAAAGTTATAATAGGCTAGCCTCACCCGGATCATCATCAGCTAAACCAGAGGACGGGTTCTAGCTTATATTCAATTCTGTCCCTTGTCATGATATGTGATACACCAAATATCTGGCTTGCAGTAGTTTGCACGCTATACGCACTTCGTGGGCTACGCAAAGTGTTGGTGCATTATGTGTTGTTTGGAGACGGTAAGGCTAACTTTACAGTGTCGGAAACTTTGCTATAAGGTACCCCGCAGGCGTATAGTTGGCTTGATTAACTGTAGCTAATTGCACTTCAGAAGCATGGCTCCGGTCTCATCAACTAGCAGGGTATTGGTACATTATTAGAGTCGCGCTGTATCAAAACAATGATCCTGTTGTAAATATCCTGAGATAGCAAACAGTAGAACTACCAGTGCTATTGGTAGCATTGGAAGGGAAATAAACATAAAAATAAATGTATAAGAAGGACTGGCAAACGACGACTTCTCTTTGTTTTTTCCCGTTTTCCCGCAGAATTAGAACAGCACATCGTTGAGGGCTAATCTATTGGATAATGATGATGTTTGGTTTGTGAGACGCTGAAGTGCGCGGTCGTCAGCGCATGTAAAAGCTCCCAATTTTTTTACAAGTCCAATCTTTATGTTATCCTATCCAGCCACTGTCGTGAATAACACCCAGCCTCACCCAGCCCATTTCAACTCGTTCCCGTGAGTGGCGCCGTCACAGCATGTCTTCAAGATGTCTGCTACACTTGACGTTCGTCAGAAGCAATGTGCTGTCATAGAATTCCTGTACTGTGAAAACTAGACAGTGGGAAACATCCACAAGAGGTTGAAAAAGGTGTATGGAGATGCTGCTGTGGATCGCAGTACACTTAGTCGGTGGGCAAGCAGGTTATGTGATGAAAGTGGGCACAGCAATATTGAGGACTGTCCTCGCAGCGCCAGGCCTCGTACTGAACACACTCCAGACAGTGTGCAGAGAGTTAACGAATTGGTGACTGCTGACAGACGCATCACAATGAACGAACTTTCACACTACTTTGGGATAGGGGAAGGAAGTGTTTGCAGAATACTGAAAGTGTTGGCGTTAAAAACGTTTACAAGCCAGGTGGGTTCCCGGGATGTTGACAGTGGCTCACAAAGAAATAAGAAAAACGGTATGCAGCGAACTTTTGGAACAGTGCGAGAATGGTGGAGATGAATATCTAGGAAGAATTGTGACAGGTGATGAAACATGGCTCCATCAATTTTCACCAGAGACGAAGAGGCAATTAATGGAATCAATGGAATGGCATCATGCAAATTCACCCAAGAAAAAAAAAAAATTCCAAATCACACCTTCTGCTGGAAAAGTTGTGGGTATGGTGTTTTTTGTTTCCGAAGGACTCTTGCTTGTGGACATCATGTCAAGTCGAACCACCATAAAATCTGATGAATATGTGACGACACTGAAGAAACTTCAAGCTTGACTGAGTCGTGTTCGATCACATCGGCAAAAGCAGGATGTCTCGCTGTTGCACGACAATGACCGGCCACATGTCAGTCAAAAAACCATGGAAGCGATCACAAAACTCGGATGGACAACACTGAAACACTCGCCTTACGGTCCTGACCTGGCTCCATTTGACTATCATCTCTTTGGGAAACTGAAAGACTCCCTTCGTGGAAAAAAGTTTGAAGATGATTACTCCTTTGTGCACGCTGCCAAACAGTGGCTCCATCAAGTTGGTCCAGAATTTTACCGTGCGGGTATACAGGTGCTGGTTCCAATATGGCGTAAGACAGTTGAGAGCGATGGAAATTATGTCGAGAAATGAAAACATTGTTCCTAAAGGATGTGTCTACACACTATAAAAACCTTCAAACATGTAGAATATAAGATATATTTTTTAAAAAAATAGTGTGCATTTCTTTTGGAGCGACCCTCATACATACAGGTAATGGTATCAATACATCAGATAGAATGGAATGTTGCGTTATACTTTAGACTAGCAATATTTTTTAGACTGGTAACATTATCTATTGGTGTACTGGTAATAGTTGGGGCTAATACTGACTTTTTGTGTACTATCAATGCATTGAGTTGGGATTAATATTTAATTGCTGGAGCTTGAAAATATTTGCCTTTTATGTACTGCTGGAAATAAAGTGATGAAAGTCGTTTGTCGTTCGTCATGAGTCAGCTGCAGCAAGGTTAGCAAACAAGTAGAGGATATGTGATCACTTTCATGAATCATGGAAACAACTGAGTGAAATGCAAGTACAGGAACAGGTTCAATAAGTAAGTGCCGGTACCATATAACATAAGGACATATTTCAGAAATGATCTTAATATCATGAAAAGCTTCTCCTGGAAAGAATACAAAGTGGATTGTAGAGCTGAATGAAGAAATATATTCATATTATGCTGAAAAGTAGTAAACTTCAAATTAACAGGTAATGAAACGTGTATTTAATATGTATGCACTCTAGCTGTCTTTCCCAAAACATTCAGTCAATATACTACGCAACATATAACATGCAGTCAAAAAGAATTGCAACAAATACTTAAATAACTACAAGGAATCTGCTTACTAATAGATAATATATAAACTTCATCATTATCATCATCAGCAAAGAAACACTTCATTGTTCGTATTACCATATTCTTCACATAACTATTCATCACCATTTATTATCATTTGCAAAAAAATAGACACTTCATTATTCATTATTCATATTACCATTTTCTTCATACAATTATTCATCATCATTCACTATTTCATATATTATAGCGTTTCTTACTTCTAGCATATTCATTACAAAAATTAACATGTGTAGTTTTGTCTGACTGCCTGCCACAATCGCGTCATATTCAGAAAGGCTGCTATCATATGGTGTGTATAGTATATTCTTGTTAATGCTTGTTAATTCCGATCCATTTACTTTTCATGACAAAGTATTACATCTTCTTTCTTTTATTCTGATGGTAAAATATGCACATCATTTTACAGTAAATACTGTGATTGTTTAATTTATTTCTTTTACAGGGTATTGCTTCCTGAAGATGGTGAATATGGATTATTATCTTGTGTTTATATCATATACTCATTGAAGGAATTCATGTTTCTAATGATATAACCAAGCATACAGCATAGCATCGCAGAAAATGTATTAGGTCAAGTCCATAGACAAGAACATTTTCAACTGCATCAGTGTATACACAATATCGTAATGTAGTTACATAAAAATGTAGAACAGGCAAGATAGTGGGATATCATAAGGCAGAATGTCAAGGTCAACTGGTGTTTGTTATAGCTTAAAGACTACATAGTGCATACAAAAAATATTCTACTTTCTATAGGAAAACTACCGTATATACGTTATAAAGTGGAAAATATCTCAGGTCTGTGATTATAGTCCCTTGATTGACTTGCTAAGTTCAACTGATTGGGACTTTCCCAAGAAAAGTATGTCATTTAGAAAATGTGCACAGACTGATGTTTAACGACAAGAAAAGCGTCCTGCTAACCTTACCTTGCCGGTCACTTGCCAAGAAAAATACGATCATCACCAGTAAGTGGTCATATAAATGTAAGTGTATTTGGAGAAAATGGCATTACAGTGTGATAAATCATAAGGTATGTTCGTTCTATAAAGGGTTTAATATTTCGTGGTTGCCCTTGGATATTTTCGTTCTTAAAGTTTCAATATGCACTACACTGGGGTGAGGAATGCTGCGAATTCTATATGGACCAGCATATAAAAGCTCAAATTTACCGCGTCTACTATTTCCTCTGTTGGATACGTAATGTGTGCGTACTAATATCTTCTGCCCTGTGTGGAATGCAAACCTGTTTTTGCTGTCTTCTGCGGCGCTGTGCGGCACGCTTGATATTGTTGAGCGCAATGTCAGTTACTTCGTGATGGCGTAGTCGATGAGATGTAGGAAAAGATACAAATTCTTTAATTTAGTTGGGTGGTTCAACGTTTTTCCAAATAACAGTAGGAGATAACATAGTAGATTCATTTGGTATACAGTTAATTACATCATGGAATGAGAATATGTGTGTGTCCCAATCTACGATATGCCTTTTATGACAGTGTATTCTACATAGTTTGCCAATTACTTTCATCAGTCGTTCACAAGGATTCGAAAAAGCGTGATTCTTGGATACATAGATCGGAGAAATTGCAGATCGAAATTGTGGTCCATTGTCGGAAATTACTTTCAATACATGACCTACATGGGGTAGAAAATGGTTATGAATGCATTTGAAATAGATTTAGCAATAGTTTTGCGTATCGGAGTGTCGGTAACAAATTTCGAAGTGAATTCAACAGCGACAAAGATGTAACTAAAACCTCTATTAGATCTAGGAATCGGTACAAAGATTTCTACAGCGGCCTTATGTCTTAATTTATTGGGTACAATAGGTTATAACGGTGGAATATTTGAAGTGGTGTCTGATTTAACTTTCTGGCAGATTTTACATGACACTAAAACTCGTCGAATACGTTTCTCCATGTTGGCAAAATAACAGTTCTGTCGTAGGATAAGAAAACATTTTCTGGCTCCATAATGTGCGTAGCTTAAATGTGTGTACCAAATTAATTTGTTAACCAGATCGTCAGGAATGCAGAGTAACCAGTTGATGCTGTAAGGGCGAGAGAGGCGAAACAGAATGTTGTTGCGTACATTATAATTGTTTCTAATGGTGACATAATTCCTGTGTTGCCAATGGTTTTTAATTTCATTCCACACGTTGTCTTTGCTCTATTTTTTTGCTGAGTGTCGTCATGAGGACGAAATAAAACTTTCAAATGCAGTTTGTTGAATATACATGAGACTGAAATTTGTTTGGCAGGAGTTGGTTGCGACGTCTTGCTGGTTGTTGCTAAGAGAACAGGATAGTGCGTCTGCTACAATATTTTTTGTACTGTAAATGTGTAAAATTGTAAAATTAAATTCCTGTAAGTAAATTTTCAATCTGCTTAACCTGTCATGTGTAAATTGAGCGGGAAGTGAAAACTGTATAGCTCTATGACCTGTGTAAACGGTATTATGCCTCCCATAAAGAAATTGCCCAAATCTGGTAAATGATCTTACAGCACATAATGTTTCAAGCTCTGTAACAGAATGATTTTATTCAGTGGGTGACAGAATGCGACTTACAGAGGCGATGTTTTTAATTTCTGTAGTAGCGTCTTCTTCAATTTCCTGAAAAATACGTACACCTAGAGCGGTGTTCGAACTGTCAGTGGCAATGAAAAAGTTGCTGGTGGGACCTGGGTGTGATAAAAGTGGTGCGTTCAATAAGGCATGTTTCAGATTAACAAATTCAGACTGTGCTTGGCTATCCCAGGACCAAATAGTGTTTTTGCCAGTCAACTGGCATAATCTAGGGGTGTCTAAAGTAGAGTAATGAATAAATTTACGAAAAAAGTAAATCAATCCTAGGAAGCTGCGTTGTTGTTTCTTGGTCGTTGGAACAGTAATGTCACGTAACACTTGAAGTTTTTCCGGATCAGGAGGAATGCCTTCTGCTGATATTACATGCCCAAGAAATTGTATGGAGGTCCTGCCAAAGTCCGACTTGCTAAGATTAGCTGTGATTCCTTGTGTACGAAAAGTTTGTAACAGGTCTTCAAGAATCAAATTATGTTGAGACCAGTTAGCTTCTGCCATAAGGATGTCGTCTACGTACGTTGTGATTCTATCTTTAAGTTCTGTCGGAAGTATTGAATTCAAACCACGAATAAATGCTGCTGAAGAAATTGTTAGACGAAATGGTAATTTGAAAAATTGATAACAATCACCAAAACACAGAAAAGCTGTGTACTTTCAGCAGTCCGGATGGAACGTAATCTGCCAAAATCTCGATTTTGAATCTAAGGTGAAATAAATATCAGTGCCATGAAATATCTGCTGAAGTTCCTTTAGTGTCTGTGCGCGATCAGTTTCATTAATAATAATGTCGCTGATATGACGGGAATCAAGTACGAGGCGAAATGAACCATCCTTTTTCGTTTAATATTAATTTAATTATAAATAGGGTTTATATACGGACTAACTGCTGGTTCAATAATTCCTTGGTCTAGCATAACTTGTAATTATTTCGTAACTTGTTCTCTGTGGATATAAGGAACAGGATAATGTTTGGCTTTAAACGTATCGTGCTGTTTAACTTGAAATTCATACATAAAACCGGACATAGTACCAGGAATGTTGTCAAAAAATGGGGCTTGCTGTAAAAGAATTTTGCGTAGCTCTGTATGTTCATAATCTGTATTTGCGTTGCTCTGTTTTACTTTATCAGAAATCATTTGCATAACGTCGGAATTGACTTCATCTGGTGTATTGTGATTTTGTACATATGTATCTGTGAACAATGTGGTATGCCAATCTACGTTACGGGATACAGAATTGACCACTGTTCGACTACTTGCCTGTTCTTCTGCCGATATGCGTGTTAAAATCCCAATGCAAATTGTATTTCCATCCTTAAACATCAAATAGGAACTTTTGAAATCGATAATTGCGTCGTGTTGTACCAAAAAATTCGTGCCTAAGATAACGTCTGTTGTCAGTTAAGGAACAATCCAAAAGTTTGTGTGAAACATATGACATGCAATAGAAAACGATACGTGTGTCTGTAGTTTTACATCTATTCCTTTACCAGATACTGCACCTCTTACTTTGGTTTTGCGTAGCGGTAATGTAGGATAAGTATCCTCTTTGATACATTTGCTGAAAGTCTCTTCATTTATTACTGACATAGGTGATCCAGGATCGATTACTGCTGAAAATGTGAATGATCCTTTTCAATAACAGGGTGTGAAATGTTTTTTTGTATAACTGGTTTTCCATGTAAAAATAATAACATTTTCGTGAACAAAATATTTTGTATCAAACGTGTTGTTTACGTTGCTTGAAGATGCTACCTGCACTGTATCTAGTCAAATTCCTTCTGACGTGCTGTTATTTGCGGGAGGATGCTGTGGTATTTCAACTATCCGTACTGTTCTGTTCCAGCGTCCTGACGTATTAGGTTGAGGATGAAACCGACTGTCAGGTTCGTTCACGATAAACTGTGGTCGTCGATGATTCTGCTGCTGACAAAACCTACTGTTATTAAACGTGGGCTGAAAACTGTGCCCATTGCATTTACGTTTGTCATGATAGTTACTATTATATGGCGCGTTCCGATGAGAGACGAAATTATGTGTTTTCTGTACATACTGGTTTCCTCGTTGCTGAGCGTTTCTACTCGGCGAAGCCGATGCTATATGTATACGCGGCGTAACACTAAAGTTTGGCTGACCTTGAAAATTCCATTGTTGGTTAGGTATGCTAACTGACTGGTTTTGTTGCTGTTGTGGGGAAAAGCCTCGATTGTTGCCCAAATGTGTCAGCATTTGCTGAAAATTTTGTACAACCTGATGATTAAAATTCTGTCTGTCATTATAGTTGTGCTGGTAGTTGTGTTGTCATTTCGGGAACGCCTAGTTCCTTTGTTATTAAAATAGCGTGGCTGGTCGTAATTACTATATACCTGTTGGCCACGGTTATGTTGTGAAAAGTTTTTATTTATGAACGAATAATCTGACTGCTTACTTTCGAAAGCTGTAATAAGTCTCTAAATGCCGAAATACTTTCTTTCTGTTGTCCAGTTAAGAGCCATACTCTTAAAGATCGTGGCCATTTCAAAATACATAGCTGAATTAGTGCTGACTCGCAGTATGGTTCGCATAAATATTGGTTTTGCTGTACCATATGTTCAAAAAACTGGGTAATAGTGGAAAAAATTGATTTTTCGTAATTCGGTAGGCTAATTAACTGATCCCTGATACCGCGCTGTGTAGTTTTCGACAAATACGCTGACAGAAAGGCATTCTTCTACTGAGTAATATTGTCTCGCGATCGGTCGCATTCGAGTTTCTGGTTCACCTTCCCAAAAGCTGAAACTAAATTCTAGCTTGTGTGTTACAGGCCAAGTTGCTATAGATGCAAAACTAAATTGTTCTACCCAGTCCAAGGGCTGAATTTGTGTTATGTCATTCTTAAATATCTTAAATTTCCTAACGGATAAAATGTGCTTGTAGTCAAAATAATCGTCTGTAAATGTTTGAGAAAGATCAGGGATTGCCTAAGAAATGGTTTGTCTGCGTCTGTTTGGAATCTGGATCACACGTACTCTCTGTAATCTACGTAAGTGGTGTTGGCTGTGGGAGTGTGACAAATGTTCAGAATGTGGGGAATGCGGTGAGTTGTTAGAGGATGAAATATTTGTTTTTATTTCTGTCACTTCAGGCTGTAAGGATGACATTTTTCGACGTAGCATATTATTGGATATACGTAACTCACTGATTGTTTGCTGCATATTTTGGAATTCGGGTGTCTGATTGAACGAAACTGGTGACGTATCGTCTGATTTAGTGTCGTAATTGTTCTCGATAATGTCAATTCTACTGCCTAATTCATCAAATTTTTCAGTTAGTGCTTTTACCTGATTGCCATTTCGGGCTCACAAGCATCAATTTCATTTTGCCTTTTACGCGTAGTTTTATTTGATTTCTAAACGTCTGCTTCAGTGGCATCAGGATCCTGTACTAATTCCAATTGTTCAATTGTACTGGTAACTGTCTTATTTTCTGAGGTCTGAATATTAGTGTCTGATTTTGTTTTCAGATCGGTAAGTTTATCCTATAATTCTGTGTTCGATTGTTTGACTGTGTTAATTTCATCTGATACTGTAGAAATGTTGGTGCCCACGTATGTTTTTGCTCATCTTCCTGTCTCTGTGTAAAATAATTGTTTGTTTGACTTTTTTCTTTACTTTGTTCTATTCTTGTATGAATTTGAGGTAATGCGTTTCGCTGTTTTGTAGTTGGAAATTAAAACGTTCGTCAATTTGGGTGTTACGTTGTTCAAATTTCTCTTCAACTTTCGCATCCAAAGCACGTGAAAGTTCTGCTGATACTGCTTTAAGCTCATCCTGTAACCATGTTGTGTTTTCTGAACATTGATCAGCGACTGCGTTGATTTCATCTCTAGGTAATTTTGTTGTGGCTTCGTGTGTATTGAGTAATTCTTGTGCAACGGATCTGATTTCTTCACTACTATTCCTGGCACAGGCCTTAATTTCCTTCCGTAATTGTTTCTTAGTTTCATTACATTGCTCAGCAATAGCTGTAATCTGGCCAGTGAGCTGTTCAATAGAGGTGTCAAGTTTTCCATTAATCTGTTTGAAAATTTCATCGGATTGTTTGATTGATCGGTCGAGTTTTTAATTCGACTGTTTGAAATTATTGTCTAGTGTTTCATTCGACTGTTTGGAATTTTCGTTAAGTTGTATGTTCGATTCATTAAGGTGTAGCAATATTGCCATAACTTGATTGACATCAAAATTAGCGATTCTGTTTGTTGTGCTGTATGGTAGTGTATCTACATTTGATACGTGTTCTGTAACCATTTGGTCATTGTCTGATTCATGAAAAGGTCTGCTGATTGGTTGTGCACTGTTGGTCACTACATCGGAATGAAATAAACCTGAGGTATTTTGAGTAAATCGCACGTTTTAATTAGTAAGATTTAGATGCGCACTGTGTAAATTCTAACTCCGCCATAGCTGGTCCGAAGTCCGGTTAAGAAAGGAGGAGGGGGATAAGTAACACGTCCTCAAAACAAAACCTTGGTTCATCTGGCCTGGGTGGTAGTACCTTGTGAGGGCCCCTTGCCAGGGACACGGTGAGGACCTCAACTGCAGCGAAGGCGGAGAAGATGGGTATCGGTACGGCGGAGCTGGCGGAAGGGACACCTTTTCTCTTTGGGTACAAAAAGAGTATAAGAGGCGACTGAACCCAAGAGGGGCGGCTACAGACATCGTCTCACTCGTGGTGAGCGGCTGACTTTAGGGTGGGCATTCTACTGCCTATGTAGAAAGTAACGGGAAACTACCACATTACATTCCCAAGCAGTATATGGTATGTCTCTCCATGTGAAAGATTCTAGTGTTAATAATCCACCTCATTCGGATCTTGGGGAAGGAAACACATTGAGAGTAGACGTATTTGCGAGGTAGAAAGGGACAGTGAAGGGAGGAAAGGTACGGATTGGAACATGGAATGTGAGGACACTACTGCAAGTAGGAAAGCTAGAGAATGCAAAACAGGAGATGAAAACGAACCGATTGCATGCCATCGGTTTGTGTGAAATGAGATGGGGAGAGAATGGGGAGATAGAAAGTGGAGATTATAAGCTCTTTTACTAATGGGAAATCAAGAGTGGTTAAAACGGAGTAGGATTATTGATAGGGCAAAAGTTCAAAAATAAGGTAATGAAGGTACAATATATTGATGGAAGACTGATGATGATACGACTGAAGGGTAGTTCAAAAGATTTGGTATTAATAGAGGCATATATGCCAACCAGCCAGCGTAGAGATGAGGAAGTGGAAGAATATTACGAGAAAATACAAGAACTCATCGAGAAAGAAAATAGAAATGCCTGCGTTATCATCATGGGGGACTGGAATGCAGTGGTGGGTGAAGGAAGAGATGAAGATACATTAGGAAAATTTTGATTAGGAATAAGAAATGAGAGAGGTGAACAGCTAATTAGTTTCTGTAAAGAAAATTCATTAGCAGTGGGTAACACATTATTTGAACACCACAAATTTGAATGGGGAACAATATCAGCTGGACTACATCCTGATACAAAAAAGGTTTAGGAACTGTTTGAAGAATGCTAAAGCTTATCCAGGAGCGGATATAAATTCAGACTACAACCTAGTGATGGGAGAAATACAAGCGAAGTTGAAAAGCTGGCCGGTGTGGCCGTGCGGTTAAAGGCACTTCAGTCTGGAACCGTGTGACCGCTACGGTCGCAGGTTCGAATCCTGCCTCGGGCATGGATGTGTGTGATGTCCTTAGGTTAGTTAGGTTTAAGTAGTTCTGAGTTCTAGGGGACTGATGACCACAGCAGTTAAGTCCCAAAGTGCTCAGAGCCATTTGAACCATTTTTGAAGTTGAAAAAAGTATGGAGAGGTAAAGCAAAGGAAAGACTAAACACAGAAAGACTCAAAGAGGTAGGAAAGGCATCACAGTTGGAGAACATATTTATGGAAACATGGCAAAGAGGTAGTGTTAATGAAACTGTTAATGACAAATTGATAATAATGAGGGAAAGACTCATGGCATCTGCCAAAGAAGTACCAGGAATTATAGTATCCCAAAGCACCAAGAAAGAACGGATAACAGAAAACAAGTTGAAAAAGATGGAAGAGCGGTTGAAGTGGATAAGTGTAGAAACTGAAGAAGGCGAAAAGAGGTACAGGAAACTGAATAATGAATTAAGAAGAGAAACTGAAGAAGCAAGAGAAAAATGGGTGAAACAGAAATGCGACGAAATAGAGAAAATGGAGAGAAAGAGAAAGTATGAAATGATGTATAGACTGGCTAGTGAGATAGTTTTGAACGCAAACGAAAGAGGAATAACATTGAAATAGAAAGAGCGGATGGTATTCTAGCAGAAGAACCACAGGAGGTTTTAAACAGAAGAATATATTGAATGTCTGTATACGGGGTACGAAGTGTAAAGCGAAATTAAGGTTGAAGAGGAGCAATATGTGCCGGATGATGGAAAGGGATTGAACTGTTGAAGAGTCTGGGAAACAAGGCAAGAAAATAAAAAGTCTACCTCTCTAACGAGATATATGCCAAAGAGGAATGGCCTGAGGACTTCGTTGCAACAGTTATGATACCAATAGAGAAAAAGAGAAACACTAAAAAATGTGAGGAGCACCGGACCATCAGTCTAATGTCTCATGCAGCTAAAGTCTTGCTGAGAGTATTGAATAGAAGGTTATATGGCAAGCTGGATAGAGGGATTGCAGAGGGGCAGTTCGGATTTAGAATAGGAAAAGGAACAAGAGATGCTATTGGCCTGTTAAGAACTATAGGGGAAAGATATATGGAAAAGGGTAGCGAAATCTTTGCTGTTTCAATACATTTTGAAAAGGATTTTGACAGAGTTCAGTGGAACAAGCTGATGGATATTTTGAAGAAGAACGGATTAGATTGGAAAGAGAGACGACTGATACAGAATCTATATTTACGCCAGAAAGTAAGGAAAGTGATTGAAAATGAAATTTCAGAAGGAAGCAGCATTGGGCAAGGTGTTAGACAAGGTTGTTGCCTATCCCCACTGTTGTTTGACGTATTCCTTGAAGAGATTATTACGAAAAGCTTAGATGGGAAAAGAGGAATATGTATTGGGGGAAAGAAAATAGAATGTATAAGATTTGCTGATGATTTTAGTGGCAGAAAGTGAGTGGACAGTGAATAACCTGCTGAAAGATCTGAAGGAAGCTTGTGTGGAGTATGGGATGCAAATAAAAACAGCAAAAGCCAAGAGTATGGTCATCAGTCAAGCCGGAGACTGTCCAATATTAAAATAGGACAATTTACCATTAGCCAAGTAAGTAAATTTAAATATCTTGGAAGCACAATAACTATAGACTTGAGATGTCACCAGGAGGTGAAAGCTCGAATTGCCATAGCGAAGGAGACATTCAACAGAAAGATGAGACTCTTATGTGGCAAATTAGGTAAAGGACTAAAGACAAGGCTTGGAAAATGTTTTGTCTGGAGTGTGACACTATATGGGGCAGAGACATGGACGCTAAGACGAGAGGATGAAAAAAAGTTAGAGATGTGGATGTGGAGGAGAATGGAGAGAATAAGCTGGATGGAAAGAGTGAGTAATGAAAGAGTATTGGAAAGGGTTGGTGAGAGAAGATGTCTGTTTAAGGTTGTAAGAGAAAGCGAAAAGAATTGGTTGGGACATTTATTGAGAAGGGAGTGCTTGATAGCAGATGCTTTGGAAGGATTGGTTTGTGGGAGAAGACTGAGAGGAAGGAGATACAAGATGATAGAGAACATAAAGGGAAGAGGAAATTATGCTGACCTGAAGAGGATGGCAGAAGACCAGACAGCCTAGAGAGCTACCATGTGAAGACCTGCCTTTTGCCAGAACACTGATGATGATGATGGTGATGATGATGCTGATGCTGCGTAAATTCTGCACGAGTGATGTGAGAAACTGGGCAGCGGTCATTGTAGAGGATTGCGCCACAAGATCAATTGTTGTTACATTTATGGTGGACATAATTAAATTTGCCTGCTCATCGTTTAAATTTGACTTGTTACTGGTTGTTCCCAATCACTGATTATCTAACGTTGGAGGATTAGAACTGTGACACTAAATGTCTGTATTATTATTGGTCAAACTAATCTAAACGACTTTTTGATTCATTACACTTCACGAAGTACTGTTTTCAGTTATTTGCGGCATTTTTCATAATTTAAAGGTTGACACAAAATCAAATAAAGACAAAGTAGATACAAAATGAAATATGTACAATTACAACAAAGAGCAATAAACTGTCGATGATCTGTGAAAAAATTACAAATTTGCAAATACGTTGCACTGAATTCAAACTACACTTACCACTAGGTACATAAGAGCAGATATATAGCTATCTACTTCTCAGAAAATTCTAAAAAATATGATCCTGGCAGGCCAAGTGCAACCTCCATACAGAAAAAATAAATATGATATTCACATTTATTGTAATCTCCCAACAAAAAAATCTTGTTTAAGTTCCTAATAGAAAAATTTCTTTCCAATACTAAAACTTCAAGTTTTAATGTGACCTTCCATTTAAGACTGACTGCATAACGAGATTAATAAGTTTTGACATCATCAGCGCTACGTCATGGCCCTGTGAAATCATCCTCAATAGACTGAAAAATTCTTACCCCACAACGATGTCGCCAGGTAACGCTATCTGTATATCTGCTCCTATAAGATATTTTGACTCAGCCTAGTGCAATGCTGGCCATTAGATTTTTATTTGAAGGAAAACAACTGATTTTCTTTTGCTTAATCAACATGAGTATGCACAGGAGAAATAGGTAATATCTTTAAACTCAGATAAATGACTGGCAAAAATTGTCATCAGAACAAAAGTTATTATTGAAACATCTCAGCAAAGAATTACAGGGGACTTTAACATTAGGACTGTGGTTAAATCAGTTGTGGCAATTAACATACGTGTGTGACAAATGAGAATTATATATATTTGTACCTTATTCTACATCGCTTAGGCGCTGCCATCGTTCTGCACAACCGGCCGAACACAAGTCAACCGCTGGACTGCCGTGTCCGAACTCCTGAACTCAAATACTCTGTGCGAGGTACAAAACACGACTGCTCTCTGCGAGCTACTAAGTTTGACTTACTACCAACACTGCTGTAACGTGCGTTTCTATTGTAGCATAGATGTCGCATATCGCAGGTGGTGCGTGAGCAGTCCATCGAAATTCCATCTGCTCAATTGCGCTAGCGAATAGTAATGAAACCCTAATGAATCCCTTACAACTTTTATGGATGACCATGCGACATGACAACAGGTCACAATTGTTCGCGATTGGTTTTAAGAACATTCTGTTCAATCTGGGCGAATGATCTGGCCATGCATCGAACATCTATGTGACCTAATCGAGAGGTCAGTTCGTGCACAAAATCCTGCACCCGGCAACACTGTCGCAATTATCGACGGCTACAGAGGAAACATGGCTCAGTATTCCTACAGGGGCTTCCAATGAATTAAGTCTATGCCACTTCGAGTAGCTGCACTGCACCGCACATAAGGAGGTGCAGCACTGTATTATGAGGCATTCCTTAACTTTTGTCACCTCAGTGTAACAAGGTAACGCCTAATTCGACAGACTATATCGACTCACACAATTACTAATCACACAAAATTGACTGCTATCGTTGAATCAGAGTACAATGATGTTTGCTATAGTTTGCTAGAATTAATTATCTGGACAGTTAATGAAGTCTTTTTCAACACGTTAATTAATATTTTTATAGTACAAAATTGACGTAATAATTTCTATTAATAGATCAACTGCTCCATCATATTCCACAGATTCCGTTACTATTCTGACTGTAGCTTTGCTTTTAAGTAAAACAAGCTCCCCGACACTGCCTATACATCCACTTCATAACATTTATAAAGTAGTTTTCAGTCGTTTATAAGAAAGTCATATTATAGTATTACAACTGATCCTCACTGAGCTGTGAGAGGCTCGTGTTCCCGCCATCATGTATTTTACACCCTATTTTTAACGTATTTCCATTTGATTACGTAAATTTAAATTACTTCTGTTACTGAGGTGCTGCTTTGCCTAACTGTGAGCGGCGTTTGCAGAGCTTATCGATATATCCACTCTCGTAGTATCTTTGCTCGACTGCTATTACTTCCCGCTCGTGGTCTGTTGTACGTGAGTTCGTCGCAGTTCGATTGGCAGTTCGCGTAGGGAGTCCTGGCCACGAGTTCAGGTCTGCCAGTCAGTTCGAACGTGTTTGGAGCGGAGTTCGGACCTGCCAGTCGGAAGTTGCAATGCGGCACTAGTGCAGTCGCGTTGGAGCAGCAGTGAGGCCTGCGTCGGCATGGTTCGCCGGACCATTTCCGCCACGCATCACTTGAGTCGGGCCAGAGTCTTGGTGGATCGTCGGCCGGTCGTCCTACCGGACGACGCGTTTTGGCTCGCTGATCATTCGTGAGTCGGTTGGGTGTGTGTGCATCGACTCCCGACTTCTATGTTTAGATACTGTTGCGTGTCGTTCAGGTCTTCATGCAAGTGTTTGACAGGTTGTGTGTGTAGTAGGTGTTATTTCCACTGAGTCCGCAGCTCGTGGTCGTGCGGTGGCGTTCTCGCTTCCCGCGCCCGGGTTCCCAGGTTCGATTCCCGGCGGGGTCAGGGATTTTCTCTGCCTCGTGATGACTGGGTGTTGTGTGATGTCCTTAGGTTAGTAAGGTTTAATTAGTTCTAAGTTCTATGGGACTGATGACCATACATGTTAAGTCCCATTGTGCTCAGAGCCTTTTGAACCATTTCCACTGATGTCTAATTGTAGATTACCACGTTTGTAAACTTTTCTATTTGAGTTCTCATGTCCTGGTTAAAGGGAAGCAAGTCGTTGTGTCTATCGGTCCATTGTTGTTCCCTGATAGGGTTCCGACAGATCAAGTAAAGCTCGGCTCACCACCTGTATCACCTAAGTGAACGAGGGCAGAACGACCTCCCTGGAGGCTTTCTGAGTGCCACAGGAGTTTAATTATCTGTTATCAGCTATTATAAATTTTAGGGTTATGGTTAATTCTTTTGTTTTCTTAAAATTTTGCCAAATTAATGTTTAAATTTATCTTTCAAGCTTACACACTGGGGCCTTCTGCCTTCAAAGGTAAATGGTAATATATTCGAAAATTTTGGACTTTAATTGTGGCCCTCAGCCATTTGTATTGCACTTTGCGTATGTTGTTTTTTGATTTATTTTATTGCTATCTTCATTGGATTTCTATCTTGTTAAGATTTCTTGTTGGAGGCCTTCAGCCGTGAAAGAGTTGCATTCGGTAAAGATTCGGCTATCTGCCGCTTTGGTTTTAAAAGTTATTAAATCAAAATAATTGACAGTTAGAAGCAGAAAGTGACCGCAACCATTGGCGATTTCCACAATCCTATTACCTGTTTTGCCCAGGGGTTAAGCGGGCTTGTCCATCACTGATATGGAAAAAATAAAAATATTTACATTATTAAATCTGAAGAATCATTAAGCCATTTTCCATAAAAAATTTCTTACGAATTTATTGGATTCATAGTGAATGAACTCTCTTGAAGCCGGTTTGGCGATTATGTAGTCCTTAATTGGAAACACTGTCGGTTTCACACCGATAGAGATACATCATCATGTGATGCAATGATTAGCCCTGAAACTTTCGGAATGCTACCATGCCCCTTAGCTCAGCTGCAGTTCGAAGATGTTGCTCTTTATAGGCTGCTGTCAACAGTAAAACTGGCTTTAAGCACCATTATATGAATCTCAAACTGAAAACATCGTATGAAAAGACAGTTAAACACATTTGAAAACAGCGAGTGCTATTTTTACCGATGATATTGTAGTGCTCCCCTAGAAGCTCATAATGGTAAACATTCATCTCGAGTTAGACACCACAAATCATGCTATTTTCAAGGCATTTTTGCAGAGACGAATTCATAAACAGCATAAAATAAGCAAGAGCATCCTATACAACACGTGTTGCTCCACCGACAAAGAACCAGTACGGGAAACATCTGCAGCGTAGCTGTTGCTTGGTACGTGAGGTAGAGGGTGTCTTCAGCAAAACAGTATGTAAAAATAATTACATTCTTGACTAAAGAAAAACATTTATTGTACAACCGAAAATTCGGTACCGATTGTACCTTCTGCGTTCTTGCCATACAAACCTTCCTTCTTGATAATGGTATGAATAGAGGCAGCACATTAACTCTTTAGAATGTGTCTCCCATAGCATTCTCATATTTGCTATAATAGACTTCAGATTATGTGTTAGAGTGCTGCAACCAAAACGTTGGAATTTAAAAAAATCGAATGTTCCTAGCCATATGTGCCTTCTGGTCCGAATCAAATGCGTCTCAGGGAGCTGATATTATTGAATGATTATGTTTAACCGGATTAACGTTAAGGTTTTTTTCAGTGATTTAAATTGAAATAATGTGTCACAACAATATGTGTAATGTAGCTGAAGGAACACTTTCACAGCGCAGTAAACTAAGATAAAAGTATGGAACACACGGTATTAGGAAACTAAATCTTCAGAAAATAATAACAAATCTGACAAAGTGCAACACCGAAATTGGCATATAACATAGAAATTAGCAGTAAATAAGACTGAAACGTAATAGAATAATACTGCAATTGCCAAATTATGAAACGAGTTTATTCTGTCTTTAATGATGACTTACTGAATGTCATGTACGTGGCGAACTTATCTCCAATAAAAAATTGAGATGATTGGTGTCACTGAAATTCGGAACAGACGAGGTTGGCACGGAGAGGGAACTGCGACGGGTTACATCTGAATAAAAAAGAAACCACTCGCAGCCACAGTGGTTCAATCACAGTGTAAAAAACAGATATTTCTAAAAATTGACGTTCGTGTGGTATATATTTTCATATCCGATATAAATTTGTTTCTAAATGAGAAACAAGGCTGATTAGATTTAAAAAGTTGTATGAGCGTTAACAATATAACTAGGAGCTAGAAAATTCCACTGAAAACTGTTGATGCTATAATGAAAATTAAGTTGTCTCAGTTACGTTACTACCACAGATACAATCCCACATTGGCTTCGACATGCGTATTGTCGTTTGATTTGCTTCCCTCTCGTGGGATTCAAGGGCTCTGGAAGTTTTCTCATTCACTAACACTTCCACAGAAAACTATTCGTCTTACAATGAAATTTTAATTATCTCCACTGCGTTGCCCCCATAGCGACAATCCCACGCTTTTCGCCAGGGTTTGTCGTTTATTTGCCTCCCTTTCATGTGCGCCACGCATATCCGAGGTTTGACAAGTGCGTAATTAATATGACTTTTCCACTATTCCCGTTCAATATCCCATTTCTTCTTAATTTGTTGTCATGGTTTTTTTTTTCTGGGAGTTTCCAGTGTGCTGTATGTCAAATGTTCCGTATTTAAAAGTCTCCACTTTCTTTTCGAACTATAAAGGGTAGGGAAATCATCGCTATGTCCTGATTTCACTGAGTGCAATGTGACACGAAATCGTTGAAAGAATGAAGTCCATTACATTATATCAAGTGTGCAACGGAGGTTATATAATGACTGCATACGACGGGCGCAGAAATGGAACCTATCAAAACTTCAGCAAGCGCTTCTCAAGCCGAAACTGCTATCGTAAGTGAGCTCCCAGAGTTTGTAGGATAATGGCGGAATGGGGAGAAACAAAAATCGAATTTTGGTCCATGAAATAAACAATTATTTGTTCACAAACTCTTCCTTCTTAACTTGCTCATCAGGTGCCAAAAACAGAAAAAGCTTATGGATATGGTTATTTGAGGTGGTGGTGTTTCAAATAAATATCAGCAGCAAGAGACCGTTAAGCAGGTGACATTCGCGGATGCGCTGTGAAGTGTAATAAGCTACAACTCTCGTAATTGCGAAGCATTTACGTTTATTAACAAGAACGTGTAGGAAGAAAGTATATAGGTTTCCAACACCAGTAAGAAACGTGGTCACAGATGGTTCAAAGAAGCAGAGTTCACCATACGGGCTAAAATTCCGATAATTCTGACAAAATCCAGACTACTAACAAATCCTGCGGCCTGCAAGTATTACTAACGATCGAGAAATTACGCAGAAGAAAACAGAATGGTACTATCCTGGGTGATCAGTCATTTAATTTCGATCTTCCAAAAGCGTAGAAATATTGGAAACAATTTTCACATGAGAAATTAGGATTTCGATCAAAATAAACGTTCTGCTCCGCTACGCACGTTCTGGTTGTTAGCAAAAGAATTTGATTGACAAGTAACAGATCCACTGTAAGTTAATTAACAGATCGTAAACGAAACAGGACTTACATTACGTGAGCTCGTAAGGGCACATCTTACTCAGCATGACGACACAGCCCGAATTCTGCATTCTCTAATTTTAAGACTGACCAGCCCATCTTGACAGACTGGAGACGCTAGCCAGCCAGTCCACAAAACGCTCAGAAGGCGCCAGCTACTTTTCGTTCTGGAGGGAGGTAGCAAACCGCCAGAAATGTCGTTGCCTCTTTGCCACTGAACTCTACTAAACGAAGGTTAGATGAAAAAGCAATGGCAATTTCCGCAGCTTCCAACGATGACCTTCACTTACCCATTCACATAAGCCATACATTTGAAAATAATGGGATGCCTGTTGTCCCTGCCCACCTCAGGTCGCAAACCAGTATTGAAAACGAAATTCAATGGAAAATCATCCAGCCCATACAAAAACAGAACAAAATAAAAGTATCTAATTCTCCAGTTACAAGTGCACATCCAGTTACTCAATCACCTACATATTGCAGGGTTTATTCTTTGTGAAGATTACGGAGAGCGAATAACACAGGTTGCTGACATGAAAAAATAAATAAATAAAATCAAAGAACGATGGTATGCTCCAGGGTCCTATTCCTACCTATAATTTGCATTAAAAAAACCGCTGAAGAAATGAATGAAAATTAAGTATTCGAGATAACACTTACATGACAAGGCTGACAAAGCATATTTTCATTACACTGGTGCCAATGAGAAAAATTGCGCTGTACGAGTTGTTGCTATATGTCATCAAGTACAAATAATTCTTATTTTACTTTAATAATAACGTAGTATTGAGTTTACGGAAGGGGAGCGTAAATACCTGCAATCAATACAAACTAATTCAGTTACAAGTGAGGGGGTAAATGTGACCAAGTTAAAATATTTAGCAAAAAAAGTGGGACAGATGAAATTCTTTTCATAAATTATGCAAAGATGATAATGAGTAAAACAACCATCAAGAAATAATTATTCTAGCGCTCACTTTGGTGTTACAAGAATTCCACACAAATCTCAGAACATGAAGATAAACATTACTAATGGCACAGTTATATAAATGCAAGCTATCTTATATGGGGTCATTTATCTGCAAACATAGTTGTCATCGAAGTAGAACAACAAAACTCAACATGTGTCACTTCAGTGCTAGAATATATAGTGTAATAATATTACAAAATATCCATATAATGAATAATAAACGTTATTACAAAAAAATTAATATTAGTACCTAAATTAACAAGAAACATCAACATGGCAGGTCAATCATTACATTTAATGGACTAGGTAATAAACCACGTGTTAATTACTATTTGTATATTTAACATGTGTCACTGGAAAAACGAATATATTGGGATGATAATATAGTGATCCATCGACACCGTAGAAATGCGGCAATTATACAAAAATCGGCATCTTCATATAAATCTATGGTCTTAAAATTGCCAATGTGGTTCACTAATTCAGGGTGTTCATTGTCCAAGCATAGATATAGAGTCCTCATTCAGGCGATCTTAGGCAAAAATACGCAAAAACAAAAATAACCAAGCAACACGAAATAACCTGGTTTTAACTAAAAGCTATATTTACACAAGAAATTATATAAATCTATATATAGCTGTTAGGCGTATAGTGTTAATGTATCGGTTTTTTCATTTCAAAGTATATTAAAAAATAGATCACTGCAGTGGAATGGCGGGTGGACGTAAAAAGATACGTTAGTGACGACTGCTCTGTTAAAATCAAACCTGGAATGGCACTCATAGAGGGAAACAGAAAAGCGTATCAGTGGTGCATCCCCTTTAAGGTTCTGCTCATAAGTCCCATGAAAACTCGCTCCCAGCCACCTGAGATCGAGATTTCATTTCATCACTAATAGCACATCGTCCTCCATTATTTCCTGGCATTTGTCTTTACTTTAGTGATCAGAATCGGCTTAAAAGTCTGGAAATTTCCTGTGAATAAACATTAGCTGTACGAGAAGCAGCCTCCTCTAACAGAGGACTATAGTGTTAGTGACTCCCAAGTTTCAAAGTTTATGATTTGCTAGGTTACTACTCGCTTTCGATGGGTGTCAGGTTTAAGTCCTTCGCTATATCGTTCCGTCATATACGTCATTAACATATTTCCAGATTTCCATAACTGACAGCAGCAAAGCATCTGCGTGCATGAGAATACTCATTAGTGATCACATCATAACAATCACACAGACGCCTATAACACCAAGGCAGAGTATGTTTCGTGGTTTACTGTGATCTTCACTCGAAAAAGTATGTGAAAGGGCCTGTTTCGTGGTACCCTATAAAAACGAGCTGTTGCTGTTCTTCAGAAGGTGATTATATTGAAAACCTGAGAGAAAACTAAGTCGCTAATTTCGGACTTTGGTAAGTAAGCAGCATGGGATCACGAGCAGATGTGTGTGGTAGTGTGCTCACTGTGAAGCGCACCTGCGGTTGTAGCTAACTGAGGGCGGGCGTCTGTCAAAGCAGAACGTGCACCCCTGAGGAGCCCAGGGACGACGCCTGTATGGCAACAGCTGATACACCAGTAGTTCTACATCTACATCTACATGGTTACTCTGCAATTCACACTTAAGAGCCTGGCAGAGGGTTCATCGAACCATTTTCATACTACTTCTCTACCATTCCACTCTCGAATGGCGCGTGGGAAAAAGGAACACCTAAATCTTTCCGACGGAGCTGTGATATCTCTTATATTATAATGATGATCATTTCTCCCTACGTAGGTGTGTGTCAACAAATTATTTACGCATTCGGAAGAGAAAGTTGGTGATTGAAATTTCGTAAATATACCTCGCCGCAAAGAAAATCGCCTTTTGTTTCAGTGACTGCCACCCAATCTCGCGTATCGTATCTGTGACACTCTCACACATATTGCGCGATAACACGAAACGAGCTGCCCTTCTTTGCACTTTTTCGACGTGATCCGTCAATCCTACCTGGTAAGGATCCCATGCCGCGCAGCAATATTCCAGCAGAGGACGCACAAGCGTAATGTAAGCTGTCTCTTTAGTGGGTTTGTCGCATCTTCTAAGTGTTCTGCCGACAAAGCGCAGTCTTTGCTTCCCCTTCCCCACAATATTATCCATCAGGTCTTTAGAATTTAAGTTGCTTGTAATTGTAATTCCTAGGTATTTAGTCGAATTGACTGCCCTTAGATTTGTGCGATTCATCGTATACCCAGTTTGTACCAGGTGGAGACAAGAGAATGACATACCCAATGGAGGAAAGAGCTGAGCCTCTATAGTGTGCTAGTAGAAGTGCTGCCATGTTCTCCGCCTTGCAAAATACACACACACACACACACACACACACACACACACGCACATACACACACAAAGCTCTTCCCTCCGCTTAATATTTACCGCAAATTATTACTTATGAAGCTGTGAAATTCCCCAAGTGAACAATGGAACGGCATAATTTACAATACGACAGACCAACAGCTTGTTTCATGTTAGCTTGACACCATATGTACATCAATCATTACTTTAAATAGTATATCTACCTGCATATTTTAGTGCATGATCAATGCATTACTCCAGCTTTTGTTTAGTTGTAGCAGATATAAACTTAATATAACACCCTGCTGTGAAAACTTTTGCTATCCTTCAGTCTCTCCTCTCATCTTTTGCATCTGAATTTCCTATCTGTGCCTCCATCAACCCCCTAATAACTTCTACAAAATAGTTTCATTTCTTGTATGTTTCCTTTTATATTACCCAAATGAAAACTAACTTGCCTAACTCAAAACTCAATGGATCCACGAAAATAAAACCAACAGTTGGTATCCGATGACCGCCTAATATTTCGAATACCTCTGTATGCTGTTAAGGGCCAATCTTACTACAAATGCTTAACTCAGTCTCAGTGTATAACATCTGAGTTTAATTAAATATAACACATAACAGAGGAAAGTTTAACAGACCCACATCTCTAGCATATCCAAAACTGAACCCTCTTTCTCGTAATAGTTTCAACATTTGTGTCTGAATCCATGCCAGAATTGTTATTTATCTATAATTTTTCCACTACTGGCTACATAGGAATTCCAATTCAGATTTGTAACATGTTACCTGATCACATAAACGAGAAAAAGTTAAGCTATATAACTCAATAGAAAATAATTTCTATACTACTTGAAATATTTGCTACAACGCATGTATGCATCAACTCAACCAAAATATCAATAATGTCTTAAAGCTTACTCTGAAGTAATGGTACCGTTTTACTATAAGATTTTGTACTGGGGGGATATAATGTTTCTGGGTTTGCTATATGTCCTTTGCACCCAGAAGTTTTCAGACGTCATCTTTGTTCACGTAGTGTAATAGTTTATATGTGATGTATTACGACAATTAAAGGAGCCTGTGGCCACAGGAAGTATTCTATTTTAGGTATTCCTTAAGTTTGGGTTTTATTCATAAACTTCTCCAAAACCATGTTCTAAAATACCGTTTTATTTCTCTACTAGAGAATGGCACAGGTTACCACAAAGGCGTAACACAAAACACACCTGTCGTATTAACACATATAAAGGCACCTGCTGACGGATGTTTAAACCTTTGAAGGACGTCGTGGGTATAAATAAACCGTGACTGTTGAAAGTAAACTTGTTGTTTCATTACATTTCGCTATGAAATCAGAATCGCTTATTGGTCGGAAGTACATTCGAGAAAGACCATGCTCCCATGGCTTAATTAGTGTGAAAAGCTTAGAATATGTTGCAGTTTGTAAACTAAATCAAAGAACGCTATTTTTCAGTCATCGTGACAAATCGGATTGGCCATAATTGTATATAAAAGAAACGGATCTTTAAAAGATTATATTTTGAGTAGGCTTAT
This sequence comes from Schistocerca serialis cubense, assembly GCF_023864345.2. Taxonomy (NCBI): domain Eukaryota; kingdom Metazoa; phylum Arthropoda; class Insecta; order Orthoptera; family Acrididae; genus Schistocerca; species Schistocerca serialis. Next base: position 425,805,644 of record NC_064641.1, read on the forward strand.
ATATGTTTACAAAGTTAGTACTACACAAAGTAATGATTACTGATGAAAAATTAGATACCACGTATAACTGCGATTATATGTACAGTACTGTCCGTTAGAGACGAGAGATTTCAGTACCGGGTGTAAGAGTGAAGCTTGTGTTATGGGACCAATTATCCGATTTGTCTCATTCTCTTTTGAACTCACAGTATGAAACTAAAGGAAACCTGTTGACACACTTTAATTGTGCAAAGGCTGGCAGCTACCTGAAGAGTGATTGACTCTTTCGTAGTTCATAGATTTACACTTGAACAATGGACATAATAACATATATCTTCGATTGAAGAGTAGGAAAATCACTGGAGATCACACATTCTACGCTAGCGAAGCAGTGAGAGCGAAGCTAGTCTTTTGATATTTATAATATGTGATGTATTGTAGAATTTTAATAACCTTTTCACGGACGTTTCATAATTAAATGTGCTCAGGTTACTAGCGTTTGCCTCATATAAAAATCCTGAGGTAAAACGAATTGTAAAATGTTTCTCCCAGGTGTGGACTAATGTACTTAGCACGCCAGGATCCCCTCACCCTAGCTGTTTAAATTCACTTATGTAGTATCAGCTGCGGGTTTGGGAGTAAGAATAGGCCCTTGGTATTCCTGCCTGTCGTAAGAGGAGACTAAAAGGAGTCTCAAACGTTCTGGCCTTATGTGTTGGTCCCCTCTCGGGTTTGACCTCCATCTTTCTAAATTCTTCCGAAGAGCGAGCCAATTGGAGAAGGGCGCCTTACTTGGTGGGTTGTATCCATTTTGCGTTGAGAACTTTCGCCGGCTAATTCGTCGTTGCATTGCAGTCCTGCTTGCTCTCCATCTCTTGGGCATGGATACGTTCCTGCGTGCACTTTCCACCTTGCGCTGTGCAGTGCCACTTTCTGCACTGACGACGACCATGGACCAAAAATATGGTTCAAATGGCTCTGAGCTCTATGGGACTCAACTGCTGAGGTCATAAGTCCCCTAGAACTTAGAACGACTTAAACCTAACTAACCCAAGGACATCACACACATCCATGCCCGAGGCAGGATTCGAACCTGCGACCGTAGCGGTCGCGCCGTTCCAGACTGTAGCACCTAGAACCGCTCGGCCACTCTGGCCGGCCGACCATGGACTACATGTCACCTAACATCCAGCACGGTAGCCAGTCCGTTGTGGTGGGGCTGCCATGTACCCTGTTGGTTGTAGCCCCCTGAAAACACAGGGATCGCTCTACTGATGCGTGCGCCGTCAACTCCCCACTTATGCCAAGAAGTAGATGCCCATCTCCCTGGGGCATCAGGACTCCCAGCAATGGCCATCCTGCCACGTGGCTATTGCTGCGGCTATGCGGCGCCCGTGGGGAGGGCCCTTGGTCGGAGTAGGTGGCATCAGGGCGGATGACCCGCAATGAAGCGTGGTACATCATCTCTCGCTGGCGGCCAGCCGTCAGCAGTCTCTAAGCGTTCCAAAGCTCACTTTAAGGCTAATGTGTATGACCCAAAATCGTTTCCCTCCCTGGCCACACCATGGGAGGAACGAAAGGCTAGGAATGACAGCGAAAGGTATTCGCCCCGGTATCTCGTCTGTACTAGAGCTGACAGGAAATCGTTGGTATCCGTGAAGCCTCCGTTCATTGTAGAACATTTAGAGGACAGGTTCGGGGAGGTGGAGGGCTTGTCGAAAATGCGGTCAGGGTCAGTCTTAATAAAAACAGCATCCTCTGCCCAGTCACGAGCCTTGCTCGCTTGTACGAAGCTAGGGGATGTTTCTGTTATTATCACTCTGCATAAAAGCTTAAATATGGTCCAGGGCATTATTTTTCACAGAGATCTCCTTTTACAGTCCGATGACGAGCTGCGCGCCAACTTAGAGCGACGAGGGGTCCATTTCGTCCGGCGCCTCCACCGGGGTCCGAGGGATCACCAAGTTGCCACCGGTGCCTTCACCTTGGCCTTCGAGTGTGACACACTACCTGAGAAGGTCCAGCTGATGGTGTACTGTTGTGATTTCAATCCATATATTCCTCCCCTGATACGGTGCTTCAAGTGTTGGAAGTTCGGCCATATGTCTTCTTGCTGTGCTTCCAGCCTCATATGTCGCGATTGTGGTTGACCATCCCATCCTGATATTCCATGTGCCCCGTCTCCCATCTGTGTCAACTGCGGGGAGTACCATCCCCCTTGCTCGCCGGACTGTAAGATTCTCCAGAAGGAGTGGAAAATAATGGAATACAAGACCCTGGATAGGCTGACCTACACTGAGGCTAAGTGTGGGTTAGAACGACTGCATCCAGTACGAATGACGTCCACTTATGCCACCACTGTCGCTCCTGTTACAGTTCCCATAGCTGCACCATACATCATTCGCTATCAGAGCCAGAGAACCACACCTGCCCCCTTGATGGTGGGGGGGGGGGGGGGCACTTCACTCCCTGTTGCTCCTGCTCCATCTACTTCAGGAGCAACGCCCTCCCCCTCCCCCCAACCATCGGGGATATCAGTTCCCCCTTCCCAGCCGGAGAAGCGTAAGACTTCTTCGTCTCCTCTCGCCAGGATGGGGTCCCTTGGGGACCGGAAGTTCCGACCGGTACAAAAGTGGACACTCGCAAGTGGCTCAAACAACCACCGGTCCCTGGTCGTAGGGCCTTACGGTCGTCGTCTGTCCCTGAGACTGACCCCGTGAAGCCCTCTCAGCCTGAGCCACCGAAGGCACAGCGAGATAAGCTCAAAAAGAATAAGGTCCCCAAGATTCCCGACACTGCGGTGGCACCCGTCCCACCGCTTCCTACAAGCTCAGCGTCTGAGGACGAGGTCGAGATTCTGGCCTCTGCTGAAGACCTGGCTCTCGCCGGTCCCTCAGACGTCATGGATGTCACTCGTGCGGGTACTGAATCGGTGGCAGCGACTCAACAATCGGCGTAAATTGCCTTCCCAGTCCCTTCACGCCTTTCTCAGCCATGGACAATATCATTCTCCAGTGAAACTGCGGCGGTTTCTTCCGCCATCTAGCTGAGCAACGACAACTTATCAGCCTTCAACCTTTCTTCCACATTGCCCTTCAGGAAACTTGGTTTCCCGCAATGCGAACCCTCGTCCTCCGTGGCTATGGGGGTTATTATAAGAACTGGGCAGCTTACGAAAGGGTGTCTGGTGGCGTCTGCATCTATGTCCCTAACTCTCTTCACAGCGAGTCTGTCCCTCTACAGACAGCTTTAGAGGCTGTCGCTGTTCGGGTGTGGACGCCACAGGCTGTTACCGTCTGCAGTCTTTACCTTCCGCCAAATGGTGATGTTGCGCAGCATGTCCGGGCTGCACTCATAGCCCAATTGCCACCACCTTTCTTGTTACTGGACGACTTCAATGCCCATAACCCTCTGTGGGGTGGGTCAGTGGCAACAGGTCGAGGCGCCACCGTTGAGCATTTATTGGCGCAGCTTGATCTTTCGATTTTAAATGATGGTGCCTCCACACACTTCAGTGTGGCGCATGGCACATACTCCGCCATTGACCTTTCGATCTGCAGCCCTAGCCTCTTACCGTCTGTCCAATGGAGTGTGCATGACGACCTGTGTAGTAGTGACCACTTTCCGATCTTTCTGTCACTGCCACAGTGTCACTCTTCTAGGCGCCCGAGAAAATGGGCTATGAATAAGGCTGACTGGGACTCGTTATTCTCTACTGCCGCTATTGAGCCTCTCTCTAATGATGACATTGATGCAGGGGTTCACTCAGTCACCACCAGCATGGTTACTGACGCAGAATCCGTCATTCCCAGTTCTTCTGGATCACTTCGGTGGAGGACTGTGCCTTGGTGGTCGCCTGAGATCGCTGAAGCGATTAAAGATCGCCGGCGGGCGCTCCAGCGTCACAAGCGACATCCCTCCATAGAACACCTCATCGCCTTCAAACGGCTGTGTGCGAGGGCCCACCGCCTTATCCGCCAACGCAAGCAGGAGTGCTGGGAGCGGTATGTTTCCACCATTGGCCTCCATGTCTCTCCATCGCGGTCTGGGCCAAGAATCGACGCCTCTATGGCTATCGAAACCCTGTCAGTGTCCCAGCGCTCTCACTGAATGGAGCAGTTAGTACTGAATCCGACGTCATTGCAAACCGCTTGGCAGAGCATTTTGCTCTGAGTTCCGTTTCTGCCAATTACCCCCTGGCCTTCCGCTCCATTAAAGCGCGGATGGAACGTCGGAGCCATTCGTTTCGCACCCACCATCCATAATCGTACAATGTTCCATTCAGTGAGTGGGAATTTCGCAGTGCCCTAGCCGCTTGCCGCGATACGACTCCTGGGCCAGATCGCATCCACTGTCAGATGCTGAAACGCCTTTCAGTGGACTGCCAGCGACGGGTCCTCGACCGTTACAATCGTCTCTGGGTCGAGGATGAGTTTCCGTCGCTATGGCGGTAAAGTATTGTTATCCCCATTCTGAAACCTGGAAAGAACCCTCTGGAGGTTGACAGCTACCGTCCCATTAGCCTCACCAACGTTCTTTGCAAGTTGCTTGAACAGATGGTGAGCCGGCGCTTGAATTGGGTACTGGAGTCTCGGGGCCATCTGGCTCCGTCTCAGGGTGGGTTCCGTAAGGGCCTCTCCGCCGCCGACAATCTGGTGAGCCTGGAGTCGGCCATCCGTACCGCCTTTGTTCGCCGTCAGCACCTGGTCGCTGTCTTTTTCGACATGCGGAAGGCGTACAATGCGACATGGCGTCATCGCATCCTTTCTACGCTTCATAGATGGGGTCTTCGGGGCCCTCTGCCGATCTTTATCCGACATTTTCTGTCGTATCGTACCTTCCGCGTGCAAGTCGGGGCCTCCCATAGTTCCTCCCGAGTTCTGGAGAACGGGGTGCCACTGGGATCTGTTTTAAGTGTCTGCCTATTTTTAATTGCAATAAACGGGCTCGCTGCAGCGGTGGGAAATTCTGTCTCCGCTTCCCTGTATGCTGACGACTTCTGCCTTTACTATAGCTCTATAGGCATTGCAGCTGCTGAACGTCAGCTGCAGGGCGCTATCCGTAAGGCGCAGTCGTGGGCTGTAGCTCATGGGTTCCAGTTTTCGGCAGCCAAGACCTGCGTTATGCATTTCTGCCGGCGACGTACTTTCCCCCGGAGCCGCGGCCTTATCTTGACGGCGAACTTCTTGCGGTGGTGGAGTCACATATGTTTTTGGGGATGGTTTTTGATGTGTGGTTGAGTTGGCTGCCTCATATGCGTCAGCTTAAAGAGATGTGTTGGCGGCATCTAAATGCTCTTCGATGCTTGAGCCACACCCGCTGGGGCGCCGACCGATCTACCCTGTTACGGTTCTACCAGGCGTTAATCCAGTCCCGTCTTGATTATGGGGCCTGGCTTATGGCTCAGCATCCCCATCTGCGTTGCGGGTGCTGGACTCAATCCTCCTCAGCGGGATACACCTTGCCACTAGTGCTTTCCGGACCAGCCCAGTGGACAGCATACTCGTGGATGCGGGTTTCCCTCCACTGCGGTTACGACGCCAACGTTTGCTGGTTGCTTATGATGCCCTTGTTTTCAGCTTGCCCGGGCATCCTAATTATCGTCTACTATTCCGACAGTCGCACATCCATCTTCCAGAACGTCGGCCCAGGGCTGGATATATGATCGCAGTCCGCGTCCGAGAGCTTCTCTCTGGGCTTGGGGCTTTACCTCTTCTGCCTCCTTTCCGGGCACCTCTGCGTACACCCCCGTGGTGTGTGCCTCGCCCTCGCCTTCAGATGGAATTGGCACAGGTCCCGAAGGACTCAGTCCCTCCGGAGGCCTCCCGCCGCCGCTTTCTTTCCATCCTCGCAACGTATCAGGAATCTGGCATTGTTTACACTGATGGCTCGATGGTTGCTGGTCGTGTCGGTTATGCGCTAACTCTGGGGGACCATTCCGAACAACGTTCATTGCCGGCTGGCTGCAGCGTTTACACTGCTGATCTGGTCGCCATCTTTCGTACCCTAGAGTATCTCCGCTCCTTCTCAGATGAGTCCTTCGTGATCTGTAGCGATTCCCTGAGTGGTTTATGAGCTCTCGACCAGTGTTTCCCTCGTTCTCGTCTGGTGATGGCTATCCAGGAATCCCCGAATACTCTTTCCCGTTGCTGCCGCTCTGTGGTCTTCGTGCGGATCCCAGGTCTTGTTGGGATACCCGGCAATGAAAATGTTGACCGGCTGGCGAAAGAGGCCACCAGTACACCATCTCTGGACATTGGCCTCCCGGAGACTGATTTGAGGGCAGTCTTACGCCGCAAAGTTATGTCGCTTTGGGACGCTGAATGGCGCGGTCTGAGCACCTCTAACAAACTCCGTGCCATCCAGGAGACGACGACTGCGTGGCACTCCTCCTTGCGAGTCTCTCGCGAGAAGTCTGTCGTCCTCTACCGACTGCGCATTGGGCACACATGGATTACCCACGGCCACTTATTGCGCCGTGAGGACCCCCTCTCCGTCGCTGCGGCTCGACATTGACTGTGGTTCACATTTTGTAGGACTGTCCACTTTTTGCTGTGCTGAGGCAGACGTTTGTGCTGCATGATACGCTCCCTGCCCTTTTAACTGATGACCCTCCCATGGCTGGCTTAGTTTTACATTTTCTTTGGGCAGGGGTTTTTATCGTTTAATCTGACTGTTTGGTATGTTATTTTGTTGATTCTGGCCTTTGGCCTACGATTTTAGTCTGTGTTTTTAATGTGTCTCTCGGTGGTTGGCTTTTCCCTTTTTTTCTGTATGGTCGGCCAACCACCGCCCCACTCCGTGTGATTTTAATTTGTTTTGTCTGTTCTTTGTCTGAGTTTTTCTTGTCCTTTGTCGTCTGTTGTCTCTATTATCCGTTTTTTACTCTGTGTGGGTGTTTTTAGGTTTTGAAACAAGGGACCGATGGCCGTTGCAGTCTGGTCCCTTTAATCCCACAAACTAACCGAGTATCAGCTGATTTCAATGAATGGCTGTTGTCAAGACTTTCCTGAACTGTCCAACACGAAATGGAATAGATGGGGTGTAATAGTGATATATTTGCATAGATTGCTGCAGTACTCCGTCGTGAAACTAAGAGAGAAAGTTGTTTGTAGAATGGACAATTGAGGAAATGAAAGACTGATATAAACTTCTCAAACGGCAGTGAAGTAATGCTGTAAACAAGTGCTGAACAGATTAAAAAGCGCAAGTGGCAAAGATCTTTAATTTGTTTGACTTCTCTATGGCAATGAACTCACGGATAAGGAAATTAATAATTAGGTGTTGATGTTACTGAGCGACAGTTCTAATATAATTGTTAAATGAAGGCACCCCATTTGACTGTGTTGTTGTTTATTTAATTAAGACCTAGGTTTCAGCCTTTTATGCCATGTTCAAGTGAATGAGTTTATTTCATTAATATACATTGCCGACATCAAGCTCAAAATTGGCCATAAATTAAGAAATGCCAGACAAAAAATCATCAATGTGACGTGCTCGCACTATTACATACTGATCTTTTTCCAAGATGACGATTTTATACCCGGCATTTCGTGGGGAGCCCATATTTTTCTTAATTTATGGCCAATTTTGAGCTTGATGTCCTGCAACATATGGTAATGACATTAAGTCAGTCACTTGGAAATGTCGTAAAAGGCCGAAACGTAGGTCATAATCAAACAAACAACAATACAGTCAAATGGCGGTTTGTTAGTTTAAAAAAGAATATTAATACTCATTATATTTACCACAGTTAGGTGTGTAATTTATTTTAAAACTTTTTCACTTGTATCTTCGTTAGATAAACTCGATGTAAGAGCTACTCCAAAATAAAACTGTTGGCTTAGAAGAAATCATGGTGGAGTGCATAAAATCAGTCAGAGGATGATGACCTAATAAAAATGAAAGAAAGATGATGACCAAACAGGCACACTGTACCTCAATGATACAATTATTTACTTGTTACCACACCTTGGACACTAAGGCAATCATCAGACTGTATGTACTTTTGAAGTTCGTAGTAAATAATCCGAGTTTAAAGGAAATAAAGACTACCATCATTACAATACATTTAGGAATCATCACTAAAGATGGCTTTTTCGGAGACTATGATGAACAACGTTACTACCAAAATCATTGATCACATACGAAATGATAATATATTCCTGACACACAGAAACGATAAATTTGAAAGTGAGCTGAAAAGCTTTCTTCCGAGATAAATCTATTCAGCAGCGGAGGAGCGGAGAAAGGTTCAGAGCACTCTCTTGCCCTATGGGTAGGAAACTGTCGCTAGAAGCAGCAGAATGAGCAATGAGCAACGGCAAAAAGGCAGTGGAAGCCACTCCACTAACAACACATAACCTGTATCCACAGGTCATGGCCGGTAATTGAACATGTATCATGTTGATTTCTCCATATCAAAAGAGACGCGCCTAGTCCTCCATTCGGATCTCCCGGAGGGGGAACTGCTGCATAGTAGTGTGGGAGCGGGGAGGGGGGGGGGGGACGTAGGTGCCCATGAGAGAGACTGAATAACCAGCAAAAGGATGCCTTTCTACGAGTCGAGATGTGGAACGTTAGAAATTTGAAAGTGGCAAAAGAAAACCTTAACAGAGAAATGCTAAATGACGTTAAATTGAAAGAACACATGGATTTCGGGTCATATGAGTATAGGGTAATATCAACAGAAGCAGAAAATAATGTAACGGAGTAGGATTTCTTATGAGTAGGAAGATATTGAGTAATATCAACAGAAGCAGAAAATGGCGTAACGAAGCAGGATTATTTATGATTAGGAAGGTAGGGCAGAGACTGAGTAACTGTGAACAGTTCAGTGATAGGGCTGTTCTCTTCAGAATCGACAGCAAGTTAACACCGACACAATAATTTAGGTATACAAGCCGATGTCGCAAGCCGAAGATGAAGGGACAGAGAAAGTATATGAGCATATTGCACGGGTAATTCAGAACGCAAAGGGAGATGAAAATCTAACATTCATGAGGGATTTGAATGCACCCGATGCTGTGTTATTTTACGGAATCAGTGTGGGTAATGACAGAATGGTGTGACAGATTTCCAAAGGTTACACCTATGTTACGAAAGTCGCTTCGATTGGTGTGTGAATCATATTAATGATTCACGTTTTTCGTTAAATGTCTGTTTGCCTTTTAATACGAAGTCTTTGGCAGTAGTTTTACTTTCGCAAATGAGGTAAAATTCTTTCTACCTTGTTTCGTTAGGCACTTTGTTATACTTTTCTTCTCAGTACTACTGAATAAGAAGTATCGTATTTATTTTATGTTAACCTATAACTGTGTTCTTGTTATACATGCAACAGCAGTACGTTGTAATTGATATACATTTTAAAATCCGTGATAAATTAACTTCTGTTTATTGTTCATTATTCTTCCATAATATTCTTATAATTCAAGGCGTCTAAGAGTGCTTACAAAAGCAAGCAGTAAGCTATAGTGTAATGTAATTCTAATAATAATTAGTCCATGAGACGAAATGTTTAGACTCAAAGTACCCATAACATCAGAGTTTAAAATACTATTATTGCTTTGCTTTTATTGCAATACTTATTTTTTGATTGACCTTTTAGTATTCACCAAAAAGTCCGATATAATGGGAGAAATTAGCCTTCAACTGTCGTACGTCTGAACGATACGCTGTACTTGCCCCACTGTCTGCCGTAAGAAAAAAATGCGTTTTTGTGGGTTACTAAAGACAGCAGGTAAGTCTGACATGAACGTAGTGGGTGAAGAAAAATTCGCGCAGGCGGGCCTCGCAGCGCGATTCCTCACATACTTGCAGTACAAAAATGTCTGTCACAAAATTTCGTCCTGCGCATATTTCCGACAGTAAATGGACTTAAAGCATGGCAGTCTGGAAGCATTGTAATAACAAGTACTGTAACTACCTCTGTCAGCGAAAAGCTACAGCAATGTGCAGTTGGTGCAGAGGGTTGCGTTTTGGGTTAGCACGCAGGAGGTCGAGGCTTCGATTCGGTGTCGAGATGTGTTTGTTATTGTTTGCCAATTTCATTCTGCCGTATAATACTGCAACATGCGCCATTTCTTAAGTCACATCTACATTTAAAATTTTAGATAGCATTCTCGATTGGACCACAGTGATCGGTGTAAAGTGTTAAAATCAATAAAAACAATCTCCATAGCGGTTTTCATTTGTTGTAAATCAGAAAAAGCGATAGGGACTGTTTTTATTGCTTTTCACATTGTGCATAAACCTAAATTATTTGGAAAGCACGTTGCTAGCCCTACTGATGACGTGAGGAGAAATGAAATGTAATGGACCTGAATGTGGCAAGATTAATAGTTGGTACTAATAGATGGGACCATTGGGGGGGGGGGGGGGGTAGACATAAAACATGTTTGGAATCTAATAGATGCAGTGGGGAAATTGTTCGCGTGCATGACGAGCTTAAGTTTCTGTAAAAGCTGTGTTCATAGTATGTAAGTGCAAATGTTTTGTATAGGACCCACTGTAATCGCAGTAAAACGTTTAAGACATCAGGTACCGTATCATGCAGACCACGTTCAGCAAAGAAGAACGAAAACGTTCCGACCTAATATCGAATCCCTGACCTATTACATGCTAGCCAAAACCCCCTATCTAATGAATCAACTGCACAGCTCTACACCTCTATGATCACAGCGGTAGTTTACTTGCATGTTATTACAGTGTTGTCAGATTGTCAGACTTTAACAACCATTTATTGCTGGAAATATGCGGAAACGAAATTTAGTGACAGACGCTTTTGTATTGCTTGTGTGTTAGGAAGGGCGCTGCGTAGCCCGAGTGCGAGAATTTTTTTTTCCATTCTGTATATCTTTACAGATGCTTAGACAATGAATACAGTTACGGTTCCTTAACGTATTTTAAACATATATTTATTATATCTAAATTTCTTTTCTTCTGGTCCAGGGATAGCTAAAGCTTTTATAAGCGACCATTACTTTGAAAGTACATGTCGGTTCAAAGTCTCATATGAATAACTTCCACACTAGAAACAAATGTTGAAAATTAAACAGAGTGTAGGAAGTAAGATTATTATGTCCAGACATATTCGAGTGTCATTGGTATTCCCAGACGTTTCCAAGTTAATACATGCTGTTTAATACAATATTTTTCACATACAATTTTTTTTTTATATTTTCGAAAGTGTTTTGTAGCTTATTGTGGCTCGTGCTACCTTCCCAAATCCCATTATTGAGGGTAGTCTTTTTGCTCTCAATGTTGGCTCCTCTGCGACGCGACGGATAGTAACTGTGAATACACGGATTGGCACATTGTCAGGTTAGGTTGGGAATATTCCGCCCTAAGTCGTACGATGGCTGTGTGGAGTTACAGAGCCGAAGAGCACCGAAAGACATCATACCAGCCGCTGAATTCTGTCTGTTAAGCTCTCAGATTGTCCTCTTCACTTCTAATCGGTAGAATTCATGTTCAGCAAGCCCTTTGAATATGCGTTTGTGTGTCGTTGATATGCCGAAAAGCAGGTTTTTTTATGAGTCCTCAATTCCGACTTGATACAACACTACGGTATTTAAGGCAAATGCTTCTGCATGTAGCATTTGCTTAGAATAACGTTATCGACATAATTACGTACCGAGTTACATTTAAGAACAGACACAAAAAAGTACTACTAAAACTCAATGTTTCTGTCTTACAAGGAAGTACAGGTTCTCCCATTCCGTTGGTAACTTCTGTGTGCCATATAAAAATTCTGGACCCCACAGAAGAATTAAGAGACCGATTTGCATCCACTGTATTTACTAAGGAACACACAACTTTCTGCGATGTTCGTTGTGAGAAACTATATACTAAAAAGTTTCTGAAGAATATATAGAATTACTATCCACAAAGGAGAATGAAATTTTCTCAACATGCAGTCAGGTAATATCATCAACCAGAGCTCAGCTAAATGTCAATATTTCACTTACAGAGGCCCTTCAGCGTCTCGCTGCACCCATAAAATGATTTAATGGTTTAAACTTCGTAAGTGCATTTTATTTATTAGGTGCATATAAGGTAACGTTTCTTAAGACATGTTGTGTGACGTAAATATCTTCTTGCATCTTTCATAGGAGCAATTTAGTACCTGGTTTTTTAATACAATTGAGTCCAAGGTAATAACATTACTAATCTATACAGGACAAGTTCTTGCATGAAAATGTATTTTCCTTCCGCTATAGCTTCTTCACCACTATGCTCCGATTCGTTTAGTATAATGTCCGAAGCAAGTACCTACTGGTGTGATCACCGTATTCTGTAAATATGACTAAGACAACTGCGCATAATCACTTCATTTTATGCCTTCTTGTCATTACATTGTATAAGATTCCTGTATAAGGGCGTACTTGCATTTATTAATACGTGGAGGTATGGAAGGTTTAGAGCTCGTAGGGAATAGGCTCAGAGTCTTATGTTTCTTCAAAGCTAAGGTAAAATATTCTTTTTGCGTTTACTTGTATTCATATTTGTTTTTTTTCTTCCTTTCGTAGGTGAATATTCCTATATACTAGGGTTCCCTAATCCATTCACAAAACACTGTCACACAAAATACGTACACCTACAATGTCCATTAGGGCCTACCGTCTGTGCCTCTGTCTTAATCATGTGCTCACTCAATAGAAACTGTAACGTTCAAGGCATCATTTCCATTACCTTCAAAACTAAAAAAATATACTTAACTGAGTCTGGTTTACCGTAGGTCAACCAGCTCTTTATGCGTTCATAATCATTACTTCACAGCGTTCCTAGTCAAATACGCCTGCGAACAAAATAAGGCATTTATTTTTTATCTGTTCATACATTCATATTCATTTGCACATAGCTGTCCTAGACAAAAATGCATGCAAACAAAATAACGTGTTAGTTTTGTATCCATTTGGATTACAAGTATGTCATTTATATTTATATTTCCTGACTGTCGTCGGTTGAGCGTACCCCTGTTCCTATGATAATTTAATAATAGAAACAGTTCTCCTCGAAGTACCTCTTTTCCTTAGACGAAGAGCATAGTATTATACTATTTATTCTTCTTGATTCAAATGGTTCAAATGGCTCTGAGCACAATGCGACTTAACTTCTGAGGTCATCAGTCGCCTAGAACTTAGAACTAGTTAAGCCTAACTAACCTAAGGACATCACACACATCCATGCCCGAGGCAGGATTCGAAACTGCGACCGGAGCGGTCGCTCGGCTCCAGACTGAAGCGCCTAGAACCGCACGGCCACTCCGACCGGCTTTACTCTCCTCAAAACGTTCTTTTTTTTAATATCGATTAGCATAGTGGATTATAGTTGTAGGTGTAGTATTTACCTTCGTTTTAGTGTAGTAGGTAACTTAGTGTACATACTGTATATACCTGGATATAGTTTGTTTGTTGGTGGTTGCGTTGTACATATCTATAAGTATTTGTAGATCGTTGTTGTATACAGCTGTAAATATTCATAGATAGTTTTATGTACCTTGTATCTTTACATACATATCGCACATATTTTGCTATTTTACCGAACGGTATCTTGTGTAGCATAAAATATGTCACACAATTTATGTATATCAGCTGCCTCTTATAAAATGTCTTCAACTCTAGTCATATGTTTCATTTAGCACTCTCCCCCAAATAATATGAGTCTGCAGTGAAGTCATGTACTAAATACATATTTTTCACATATATTCCATAGTAGTGATGCGAAATAGTTCTTCATCCTCGGGCTTTCCTTCAGGACAATCCTTATAATTTAAACCTACCACCAACTATTTACACATTTACACTCATCTATCTATTCTTGTATGTCTCGTGTGTTCATCTGTTCACTGGACAAACTTCTTCATGTCTTTTTGTGGGAGGAGTCCTTTGATGTTTCATGATTTGGGATATGCTACGAAATAGCAATTTTCAGTATCAATAAAGGTCTTGAATATGATATATCTCACTTTTTGTTCATCCGTTTAATTTTGATAGAATTCAGACGTATCTGTAACAACACCTGATCTCCTTTCTAGAAGGTGACAGTCTGGGATACATTCTTGTCGTAGGTGACTTTCCTTTTCTGTGCTTGTTCACTCAGAACAACTTCAGTTTCTCTTATTTTCTCTTTAATTGAAAGCTGATATACTGGTATACATGGCAAAGGTTTTAACTTCCCGTTAAGTTCATTTTTCCGTTATGTTAGATTGGTAGGTGTAAACCCGGTAGATGAGCGTAATAAGTTCTTAACTATGTGTTGAACTGAAGCAATGATCTCTATCTACTTCCTTTGCTTAGTTGGTATATAAATCCGAATAGAGCGAATAGATTCTTTGAATATTTCCTCTTCTGGCCTTGCTTCTGGATGAGAACAGTCTACTAGAATGTTTTTTTTATTTTTTGTCCTTTTACAAAGGTTTTCCATTTGGGATTTGTAAAATATAACGTGTTATTCGTTAATATGGCCTTAGATTTACCTGTTCTAGGCAAATAGTCCTCTACTATCGTTCTCATAAATATGTTAGTAAAATGGTTATTGTAGCATACATACATATGTATTTCGTAAAGACGTCTTACTCAGCAGCCAGATATTTGACACCTCCCCTTTCCTTAGGAATGGGTACATCTTTGTCACTAATTCCAATGATTTAGTTGTAATGGTAGGATGTAACTCATTCACATGAGATCGATTCGAGGGTTTGTCCTTTTGACATACAGTTTTTTATTACTCTTTGCATCTTGTGGCGCATATTTGGGGAGTAACAATACGACGTAATCATCCCACTGCACTTATCTACTCAGTAATGACTCCACGTGTGGTGCATAAACCTACTAAAATCCGTTACATAATGTTCAGCTGTGCAGACGCAGCCACAGTTCGATTCCAGCTCTCGCAAGTGAAATAGCACTCCCGTGCATACTATGTAGTACTTACATAGATTTTCATCTTCCTTGTTATTCAGTTTCCTTTTACCTTACTCCATCGATGATCCTTTTCCTTTAAATTGCTCACTTCTTGGCACAGTTTTAAGTAATATTGTCCATAGTTTTCATCTTGTATTGATAAGATCCAAGATTTCAGATCTGTTCATTTAGTTCTGTAAATTAATTTAATCTTTGCGTAACCCTATGAAGTGCGTTGTCGACAGTCTTTGGTTTCTTTTTATATACATTCTTGCAAAAGTGAATTCTTGTAAGAATTAGAACCATTGAGAAATCCGCTAGTACAACAACATACAAGTCAACAGAAAACACAAAGCTTGACAGTCCCAAGCTTTCGTGTGTTTTCCCCATAAACGTAATTCATACTTTTGGAAGGCCCATCCTAAGACAACGTCTCGAGTTCAGTAGCTGACTATCATCTTTTACACTCATTCAGTGTTGAGTCTCGAAGATAATACACGAAAATGATAACTGTTATCAGAACATAGAAATGTAGTGTACTTACTGGTTTCCGAATGAAATGACACTTGCCAGTACGAATAAAGCAAATCCAGTGAAGTAGAGTTCTTAACACAGCAAAATTTTAAAAGTTGGTTGCTTATATTTTCGTGTTTCGTGATGGATCATGCATCAAATACTAAACGAATGATTCCGCTTCCTTTAGTGACAGAAATAACTGGCTACAATATAGAGAATTAAAAGGTTCTATGACTTGCCAACTTCACACTTTTTGCATTTATTTATTTAATGCTTCTTTCGTAGCTCATGGGACTGGATAAGAATTATGACAGAAAGTTTGATGCTGATATACGTCAGTTTCGAGAATTTATAATAGTGTTGAAAAACTGTTGTTCTGCTTATTTACTGTTTTATCATTTGTATTGTTGCTATTGGCAACAGACGGTTCATCTGAAACGAAGGTTTCCGAAGCTATTTCATTTCGTATTTGGTGAATTGCGTTCTTCAAACCGGCGTAGTGTGTGTTAATAGTCTTATCCTCCCTTCCAGTTACTATCATTTCTATTTCCAGGAGGTGAGTGCGTTGTTGTTCTACTACCATTTCCGCAAATGTAAAATCACTGTCAAATAACTAACATCAGCACGATCGTTAAATTTTTGCACGACCTTATTAACAAGTCTCTATTCTAATTTGAAAATTCTGTTGCACTTGTGACATTAAATCAGCGTATGTCTTATGAAAATCTGACTGCTACCTTGCGCCTCTGATAAGGATAAGCTCAACTAACTAGTGACCGGTTCTCTTCTGCTCATCTACAAGTTCGGAAAATTTTACGTCAAAATTGCGGTCTAACTTCCACTCAAAATTCGAAAATTCTGTTTTTAAAGTCGAAAATTTCTGGTCAAGGTTATTTGAAATTTGTCGATTAATTATACATCCAGTCTAAGCGCCAAAAATAAAATAAAAATTCGATTTATTTTCAAAATATGGGCTACTAGCCAAACCTTCGTCTGTAAAAACAGGGCTATCTAGAGATCAGTGGGGAAGTGGTTTAAGACATTGCCACCAGAATGAGCCAGGTGCTAAGTGCCCGTGCTGTTGTTTTTAGTTTGAGGTTCGATTGTGTTCAAATTGCTGTGATTAGTTCTGTCTGCTGTAATCACTATTGCGGTTAATGTGATGGATGAAACAAGAAAACATCGGAAAAGGGGTGAAGGCAGTGCTTTCCAAATAAATAAGAAGGTCAGAGCCAGAGGAAACCATATGAGAACGATAAGAAAGTTACTGTAGCTCAAAAACAACCTCACCTGATGAGGTAAGTGTATATGATAACTTTAACGCCTTAGGACGAAGGCTTTTTTGAAGAACTTCGCTTCATTACGATTTTCCTGTGGCGCTCTAAGGCAACCGATGTTTAGGTTACGCAGAACACGTTAGGTTAAATTAGACTTCGTTCCTGAACTATAATAGACCTACTAACTGTGCAGAGTAGTAAACAAACAGGTTATTCGTGGCAGTCACAAATTACTTAATGCCTCTAATTACCGTGTTTGTTTGTTCTAGTTTTCATGCAAGATACATTGCATTGGAAAGCAAATTAAACATAATCAATTAGCTCTACGAAGTAGGTGATAATGTTAAGCAAAACTCTTATTTGAGACGAAACGTAAGTGCACGCAATGTTAGAAGAAGGCGTCATGGTTCTTACAAAGAACCAGAGGACAGTTGAAGACAGCCTAGTGTTTTTATACCGTTTCTTATGACGAAGGCGGACATTTTCAAGTTGGCAAAAAAACCTTTCTGAAAATACACAAAATTACCAGGCGAAGAGCAAAAACCTTGGTAAAAGCAAAAAAGAGTGGTGATGTTACGTACATTGAACGTAGGGGAAATAAAGTCTAAGAAAGGAAATATACAGCTGCCGATGTAAAACGCGTTGTTAAACACACCAAAAGTTCGCCCAAGGACAAAAGCCATTACACAAGGGCTAAGAGCGGCCGTCTATTCTTAAGTCAATATTTTAATTACAGCAGAATGTATGGGGCATTTTCTACGCTTTACCCAAACAGAAACATTAGATATTTGTACTACAAAATGTATTGAAAGAACACTGAGATTTCACCGCCCAAGAAAAGAAACCTGTAACACATTTGATCTGTTTAAAAGTAAAATGTTGAATGACTCGACCGATAGAGCTGTACGTCGTACTACACTAGAATTTCACCACAGACACGCTGAAAAAGCTAGAGAAGAGATGAAGCGTGGACATATATATTCTGCCACTTCTACAAGTGATACATACACGGTATCCATAGATCCAGGTTTTCTCTTTGCCAGCATTGTCACACTGCCAAATTAATTATTTACGTCGACTTCCTTGTTACAATTTGGGGTTGCACGTGGCAGATAATAATAAGGGTTTTATGTTTCCTATGCATGAGGGCGTGAGTGGCAGGAGCGGAAACGAAATAGCGAGCTGTGTGTTAAGGGGGATCAAAAGTAAAATTACCCAGAAAAAAGTTAATAGTGTGGTCTAACAACAGCTGCGGCCAAAACAAAAAAGAAATGGTACTGTTCCTATTGATGTACTTGGTCTGTAATGATTTATTTGACGAATTTCACCACAAGTATGTCGTCTCTGAACACTCATACTTAGCCTGTGACTGAGACTTTGCTGTAATTGAAAAAAGAAAAAGAAAAAAAAATGTGAAGTTCCTTCGGATGTTGTGAGAGTTTTGTGTAATGCCAGTAGCAAAACTCCTTTTCTAAGCTCTATGATGAACGATGATGATTTTTATAACTTCTCCAAAGTAGCTAAAGAACAGCTCATCACAAAAAAGTTTGAAACTTTTGGCTCAAAGCTTCCAAAAGTAACTCAGGAAAAGTGTTTAAAAAAAACATTCAATGAAGTTGAATCGTGGATGCAAATTAAGGTATTCAAAAAAGGTGTGAAGATGGGAACCATTGCAGGCTTAGACATACCACGGCCTGAACTAACAGCCAGATTGAAGACTTAGAAGAAGAAGAAGGACTTAAAAGAAGACGATACCTTATCTCAAACAAGAAAACAAACCGTTTTACCAAAATCTGACTGAGTAAACACAGCAGCTGTTTATAGGCTGTAACATTGCAGTACTGTGTTTATAAAATAGTGGTAAATTAATACAAAATGTAACTTTTTCAAACTTTGTTAAAGACATTTATTTTGAAATAAAACTTGTAAGATCACAGTAATTGGCTTGATTCTATCATTGTTCTTTAACTAGTTTGTTTGTTAACGTAGCACATCTGTAGGCCTAACTGACTTTTCATAAGAACGTAGTTATTATAGAAAAACTGTAAACAGTAGTTTCCAGAGTTCTATAATAGTAAAATTATTATTGTTGTCCTTCCCACACTCTTTTATTTAAGATATAAGTGGTAGACGTAGCCCCGATTTTTATGTTAGAGAGCTTGGCACAAAACCCTGTTCTTGTTTTGTTCCATCAACAACTTTTTTGTTATTGTTAAATGTTTTACTGCAACTTTACTCTAAGAAATGTTTGGAGAATAACTGTCTTCATTTGTTTAGGCTATAAAAGAAAGGATATCCAAAGGAATGCTTTCTGGATGTTTTTTGCGATTTCTTCAAAACAGCGGTTGTGGCACTTACCACGGATTTTATGATTAGTCAACATTTGTTCCCATTACTTAGATGATATTTGTTCAAGTTGCATGAACACCCGCTCAAGATATTGTAGGACAAGTCTGTCATCACCACATGATGAGAGTAGATTTCCTACTCCTTGTTGTCATTCCGTTTCAGTGAATACTTACTGTTATACTATTTGTGCATTAGGGAACAGGGATGATTATGATAACAGTTACTGCATGAGAATAAGTTTGTGGGCGCGGATCCAGACGGCCACTTACCAGAAGTTATCATTGTACCATCTATCCATGACAACCTATTGTTTGATATTTGTGTTGAGTTTAACATCCAGTTATCGTGTGTTCTGCTTTCGGTGCTTGTTGTGTTGTCTCAGTTTCTGTTGGCTATGTGGTGTCAACTACCGGTACGTTAATTTCATTGGACTGCATTATTACGTCCGGTTCCAGTAATATTGTTCACTTCCATAATAAAGTTCTATCAAATATTTCTGTGTTCGCTAAGAGATACAACTTGTTACTATGGATATTTCTGCTGAAGCAATGATTTCTGTCTACTACTGAAATATAACAACAATATAAACGGCTACGCCTGCCTCCATTTTGTCTAATACACCGTTCTAATAAGTTAAATTGTGTCTATGTGAGAAGGAAATCTATTTTCCGAAATGTACTAAGAACAGACACCAAAAGTGTCTTACAAAGTGGATACAAGTGTGCCTAGTGTAATTCAGTTGATACTATTAATTGAATTCTTACGTATTCCAGAGACAAGTATCTCTTACTTACACCTTCTCTGATTGTTATATTCTTTAATTATTAGTATTTTCCCTACATTCTTCTTATAATTTTAATATATTCCGTTTATCTACGGGAGGGTTTCTTCATGAAATGGAAAATTATTGGCATCAGTACCTGTACATATAATCAGTTCAGGAAAACACTGTTTACACATCATTAATACTTCTATCTTTACGACGCCAAAAGTCTCAAGCACAGGCGCCATTATACTGTACTCTTTTGCGGAATCATTATAGGTAATTACACAATGCTGTGACTGACCTCGGAAGGTCAAACCTATGTCGTGAAAGTCCTTACAATTGATCTATGAATCACCTTTAGGATTCCCGCATTTCGTTAAATGTCTGCAAAGTTTCTTTTATTTTGTTAGCAAGTTCTTACGCAGTAGTTTTAATTTCGAGAATAAGATAAAATTCATCCGATGTCGTTCCGTAGCCACTTCGTTATACCTCTTCCTTTGTGATCGTGTCACCTAGATTTTTAAATAAGAACTTTTCTTCTCACTATTACTGAAAAATAAATACCCAAAATTAGTTTCTATTCATTTCCAACTGTATTCTTGATATACATACAGCAACGGTAAACAACGACCTATATACTTTTTCATATCCGTGATAAATTAAGTTCTGTTCCTTACTCAGAAACTAGATTTTACATAGCAAGTTACTTGTTGAGAAAAAGCTCAAATCGTATAATGTAAAGTTTTTGATGCTCCACGACCTTAATGTGCAGTATGCTACAATAGAACGTAAATCTAATAATAATTATTCCATGGCATGGAACATTTATGCTCAAAGCACTTATAACACTCTTTGGATTTAATAAAATTAAGGTTTAAAATACTATTATTTGTCATCATTTTTGTGTACCTATTACTGACTTACGTTTCAGTGTTCGCCAAAAGAATCATACAGTTTTGGATGTTAGCCCTCAGCAGTTGTACGTTTCATCTCCATCTTCATCATACTCAGCAAGCCATCTAGTGGTGTGTGGCAGAGGATATTTTCGGTACCACTATCTGATCCCTCCAACCCAGTGGGTGGGAAGAATGATTATCGGTAAGCCCCTATATTGGCTCTAACTTCTCGAATTTTCTCCTCGTGGTCATTACGCGAGATGTATATGTGGGAAGTAATAAATTGTCTGACTCCTCCTGAAAAATGCTGTCCCGAATTTCGAAATGTCAACAGTAAATCTCTCCGTGATGCATAACGCCTCACTTGCAACGACTGCCAGTGGAGTTTGTTTAGCACCTCCGTGACGCCACCTAAACGATCCTGTGACGAAACGCTTCGCTCTTTGTTGGATCTTCTCTATCTCCTCTATCAGTCCCACCTAATAGGGATCCAACATAGATAAACAATACTCAAGAATCGGTCGAACAAGCGCGTTATAAGTCACTTCTTTCGTGGATGTGTTACATTTTCTAAAGATTCTTCCGACGAATGTCAGTCTGGTGTCTACTCTTCCCACTATATTTTTTACGTGGCCATTCCACTTACCGTCGCCTGGATAGCTACGACTAGATATTATACGGCAGACGTTGTCTCCAGCTGTTTTCCATCAATAGTGTAGCTGTACATTTGTGGATATCTTTTCCTATGTATACACTAAATGTTACATTCATTTACGTTCAGGGTAAACTGCCAGAGTCTGCACCACTCATCAGTTCTCTGCAGGTCATTCTGCAGATTCTTACTATCTTCTGGTGTTGCTACTTTGGTATAAACAACTGGAACTTCTGCGAATAACCTTAAAGAGCATCCGACTCTTCCTACTTGATCATTTATATATACTGAGAACAGCAACGGTCCTATCACACTTCCCTCTGGTACTCCAGACACCACCTATACACCGGTCGATTTAGTTCCGTTAAGAGCAACGTGCTGAGTTCTGTCTGCAAGAAAGTCTTGAATCCAATCGCAGGTCTGCTTCGACACTCCGTAAGTTCATACTTTTTCATTAAACGCAGTGCGGGACGGTGTCAAATGACTTAATGAAATCAAGGAACACGGCACCAGCCTGAGTGCCGTTGTCCATTGCGCTGTGGATCTCGTTAAGGAACAGAGAGAGCTGAGTTTCGCAGGACCTCTGTTTGCGGAATCCTTGTTGATTCTTATAGAGGAGCTATTCATTTTTCAAGAACGTCATAATACTTGAGCGTATAACATGTTCCATAATTCTCAAACAGATGGACGTCAACGATAAAGGTCTATAATTGTGTGGATCTATCTTACGGCCTATCTTAAAAAACGGGAGTGACCTACTCTTCTCTCCAATTGTTAGGTACCTTTCGTTGCTCAAGCGATCTACGATAAATTACTGCTAGAAGGGGAGAATGTTCTTTCGCATAATCTTAATTAATCTTATACGTTTCTCATCTGGTCCTGAAGCCTTAACACTACTAAGCGATTTTAGCTGCTTTTCAATTCCGAGATCTGTTATCTCAATATCTGCAATTTCTTTGTTCGTACGACGATTGAAACGAGGGACAGTGTACGATCTTCGGCCATGAAACAACTTCGGAGGACCGAATTCAGTATTTCGGCCTTCTCTCTGTTGTCTTCCATTTCGGTGCCGGTGTGGTCGCTGAGAGAATGAACAGATGATTTTGACCCACTTATGGATTATACATACGACTGAAATCTCTTAGGGTTCTTACTCGGTCGGTTTGCAACGTCTTACTTTCAAAATCATTGAATGCTTCTCTCATTGCTATCCTTACGGTCATTTTAATTTCGTTCAGCTTTTGTTTGTCACCTAGGTTCTTGCTTCTCTTGAATCTCAGATGAAGTGTTCTTTGTTTAAGTAGCGCTTTTCTAACACGGCTATTAGACCATGATGGATCTTTCCCACCCCTTAAAACCATTACTCAGAACATACTTGTCTAGGACATATTGGACGATGCCTTTGAAATTTTTCCATCTGTTCTCCACATCTTCTTCTTCGTCGCCGAATATTTGATGCTGACTGTTGGGATATCCTCAAATTTGTATTCTGTCACCCTCGCTGAGCAAATCTATCTTCCAACCTCTCTTAACATTCCTTCATGGACCCGTCGTCATAGATGCTGTCACAGCCTTATGATCACTGATACCTTCCTCTATGTTAACTGATTCGACAAGTTCAGGTCTGTTTGTAGCCAGGAGGTCTAAGACGTGACCCTCAAGAGTTGGCTCTCTAACTGTTCAAGGTAATTTTCGGACAAGACATCTAGAACAATGCCACACGATTCCCTGTACCTGGCACTAGTTTTCATAGCATAACACTGCCAATCTATACCTGGCAAGTTGAAGTCACTCCCTATTATAACGGAATATTCAGGATAATTCCTAATGATAATACGCTATTTCTGTCAGAAGCGCTCTACAACTACGGGTCCTGACCCAGGTGATCTATAAAAGCACCTGATCACCATTTTTGATCGTTTGATAATTCCACCCAGATTATTTCACAACCGGAATCTGCGAGAACCTCGCCAGATTTTATCGAACTTTTTACTGCAATAAACATGCCGCTACCACTGGCGACTAACCAATCCTTACTATAAACATTCCGGTCTCAAATGTGAATTTCGTTGATACGTATGGTTCCAACCAACTCTCTGTTCCCATAACTGTCTGTGCTTTTCAACGATACACTGCATGTTGTAGGGGCGGGAGTAGAAAAAAGCGTTACTGAACAGTATCGTCTTGGCGGTAGAATGAGATAGGATAAAGTTTAATCGAGGTCGGCAATTAATTTTAGCTAGTGATAGTGAAAACCGAGTTCAAAAACCAAGAGAAGAGATTGTATACTCGGAAAACGCCGGTAGAAACAAGAAGATATCGATTAGATTACATTAAGGTCTACACAAGGAGCAGATATAGACTCAGAACGCAATCTAGTAGTGATTAAGGGTAGGCTGAGGTTCAAAAGACTTGTCAGAAGGAATCTAGGTGCAAAGAAGTTCGATGTAGAAGTTCTAAGGAATGAAGAAATGCGCCAGGAGTCTCTGAGTCTGTATATACTGCGATTAGGAAAAGCTCATAGGGCAATACACTTGGAGAGGAATGGACATCTCTGAAAAGGGAAATCTAATCGCAAGGAAATCCCAATCAGTCGGCAGCGGATCTGCATTCAAACCGCTAAACACGCCACAGAAGCTGGCGACGCTCCTCCGTCGTACCGATTCGACCACTCGCCGTGCCGCATACATCCACAGCGCCAACAGCCACTGTCGTTCACACAGGTGATACCTGAACTCAAGCTATATCAGAGCGCGCGCGCCGCAGTTAAATAGCCATCCGCCAAAGATGCGAAGAAGGCGAGCAGGCATCGAAAATCGACTCACAACGATCGGGATGACAGTCGATGGAGACTCGCGCCAGCAGCTCGCCAGCTCAACATGGAAATGCAACCCGTGAAATGGTGCGGTTTAAACTTACTGGATTGGTATTCAGGAGGACGGCTGTTCACATATCTCCGTCCAGCCATCGTGCTTTAGGTTTTCCGTGATTTCCTTAAATCCCCCTAGTCTAATGTCTTTGACAGGCCACAATTTTTTAATTTGCCTTTTTCGTAATGAAGGGAAACACGCACTATAAACCGTTGAGGAAACAAGGGAACAGCAGTGTTTGAAAAGTGGTGTTACAGGAGAATGCTAAAGATTGTGTAGACAGATAGAATAATGAAGGAGGCGGCTCCACATCGAATTGGCGAGCGAAGGAATTATGGTATAACGTGGCAGAATGATGGTTTGGGAAAGCAGAACGCATCCTGAGGCATCAAGGAACCATAGATTCGTTAATGTAAGAATGTGTAGTGAGTAATAACTGCAGAGGAAACCAAAGCATGACTACAGTAAGCAGGTTCAAATAGATTTAGGATACAGAATGTATGCTGTGCTGAAGAGACTTTCTCGGGATAGGCTTGTGTGGAAAGCAGAATCAAATCCCAAATCCATCTTTCAGCCACGTTAAGCAATAATGAGTTCTCACCCCAGTCACATTCTTTGCCTCCTCAATAATTACTCGATACTGCCATCTTATCTTCAGCATTCTCCAGTAGCACCACACTTCAGAAGCTGCTGTTCTATGGTAGTCGGAACGCTTTATCGTCGATGGTCCACTGCAATACAAAAACGCGTACCCTGACTGAAGAGCATGACAGCAGTCACCACATATTCTACTTTTATTATAAAAAGGGAAAATACCATGCAGCTAACAGAGAGGCTTTACACTTATGATGCTATCAGAGAGTAGTGTGCGATCGGAATGGGATAATGAGTTCCTGTATTAAGGATATTACGAATGTTTAGTATAACTTTTTATTAAAATGACAGTGTTAAATAGTGGCGACGTTCTATAACTATAACGAGGAAAATTCGTGCTATAAATGGATTCTTATTTCAGATTCATATCAAGAGCGCAGTGTGTGTCACTTTCATTTGGAACTGTTATGTCATGTTATATCGCAAATAAATAATTCCGATACGGATTTTAGTTGCTGCCAGCCACCGTTCCACAGCTACAATCTACTGTTTTAGCATCACGCGAATGTTTCTATAAATTTAGTTTTGCACATGCAAAATTGCATGTTGTTCTGTATGTACGATGCAGAGTTGCTATTTCCCATGCTTACATTCAACGCGTATTATGCATCAGTATATATATAAAGTGATCACCACGAAGAGAACTGTATGTAAATGACTAGAGGCAGAATAACCATCAGAGGGCATTAGTGTTGTTCGTACTTAGTGTTGTTAGCAGACCAGGTAAGGTATCTACTCGTAAGGGGTGTGAGAAGCCTGAAGTACTGAGTGATTACTGTGAAGGCTATAGAAACGGGACGTAGTCCTGTCAGACGGTCAAAAACTGACAGAGTTTGCAAGAGGTCTCATTGTGGGTGTCCATTTCGTCGGCTGGTCAATACATGTAGTATCCAAATTTGTGGAGCATTCGGACTGACAGTGACAACATGTAGAATTGCATGGGAACGTAAGGGCAGCCATAATCGCCATCGAGGTTCCGCTCGACTACATCTGATCACCACATGGTGGCATCACCGTGTTGCACCTAACCACATCGTGACCGCTTCACATCTGCGCCCGCCATCCGCGAATAAGTTACGGACTGCCTATAACATTCTGTGTGATGCAGCAACATTGGTCAGAAAATAGCAGTAGATCTACTAGCAAATTACCGTCCCACGTATAGGCTGAAGTTAACGGCTTATAATAAATGGCCCAGTTTTCAATGGAGCGAACTAGAAAGCGTGGGCTGAAATGAATTGCGTAGCTTTATATCCAGTGATGATCACGGCTTAACGCTGCCCTCGATAACCATCGCCGGCGAGTGTGGCGGAAACCTATGGACGGTTCCCATTCTGGTAATGTTTAGGAGAGGCACAATTGTACACTCCTGTCATCCCTGACAGAACATGTGTGGGACTACCTCAAAGTCAACTCTGTCCCAGTGCAAGTGTGTAGGAAAAGGGCAGTCACCTGCTTTACTAACAACTCATTTTAGCATCTCTGTCAGCAGAAAGTTTTCTAGTTGCCAACCAGTTCTCAGTAACGGTGATTTACTAAAGCGGTAAGGAACATTGCTAACAAAATTTGCAAAGCACAGTCACAAGAAGTGAAAGCACGGAACAATAATTATTTACCAAAGACTTTATGACAAAAATTTTATTGAAACCTAATGAAAATGATTTTTAATCCCGTACCACTTACCACCCACCATCAGCGTTGGATACCCACTGGAAAGCATCATGGACTACCACGTATCTAGCAAATCAAGGGCAGTTTATAACAGTTGGCAACCACCTTGCCATATGAAAGGATACAACAGATATATGACACTCTTCCCAACCGAATCACTACATGGATAGAGGTCAGAGGGGTTGCAATGTCAAACTGATAAGTCGCTTATACTGACAATTTATTTGTACATTTTACTCAGGTTTGCATTCATGGAAATAACATCACATACTCTCAGTCCATGAAGTCCCCCCCCCCCCACCTTTCTTTCTTGTAAGGCAGTGTAGTCTCCTACCCAGATAAAAGTCGACATCTTGATGCGTATGTGGATCCGATATTAAATCAAGTTAAGCCACCTGTGTTATGCTTTAATATCCAATCAAGCCCCATTCCGCTTCTTCATTAAGATCACTACTGTCGTCTAGGAAACGGTATAGACCGAAGGTAAACAGACGGTCGTCGCTTCTTTGTTAGTAGATATTCAGATAATTACCAAGTGTGACAAAAGGATAGGAAGCCTCTGTGTTTACAAAATCATCCGAGTAATGGAAACGTAACACTAGTGAGCGCACGTCGAGGAAGCCTCGTAATAAACTAGTAGTGTGCTGCATGCCCTGTAACACATCCAACAGGAAAATGAACAGTGGTATATGTTTCTGAAGGTTTGGATATATTTTTCGCTTGCTTCTGAATAATTCGTTTATTGATGCAGTATTGTTGTGTAGTTTATTACGTGCAAAGTAAATTGTTACGCTAGTTTCTTTACCAATAATATCTACTTGAGCACAATAAATATCGTCGATGTATGTAGGCAGGATGTAGGAAGAGCAAAAGTTTACTTTGTTTGCTTATTGCATCACATGATGGAAACATGGCATTATGACAAACCCAAATTCAACGCAAGCTAAACAAAAGAAAGACAAAGTAAAATGAAAAAATAAAAAAAACGTAAAATTAAAAAGAAATGTGATTAGTACAGACATGACGATTTTAGTGGTCAATATATTGCTAAAGATCAGTTGTGGTGATAAGGAAACAGTAAGTCTTTCGAAACGAGTTTAATGCCAATAGTGGTAAATTATTCTTTTTCAGACAAGTCGAAATTCCGACATCGAAATGACTTTCAGAATGTAATGTGATAAACTTTAGAGCAACTTAGTACACTTTCGATGTCCACCATGAAGTTCTTGTTGGAATACAGATATACAATACTTCAGAATTTATATCTATGACTTTGTAAATATTGAATCTCCTTGTAATACAGTGGCTTCCTCTGTAATAATTAAGTTTTGCAGCCGTCCAAACCTCTGACTTAGAACCATATTGCTTGCCAATAACACAAATACTTAATGTCAGTCGTGCTGTTCACCATCTATGCAATATATTCGATCTACATATTGCAGCCTGCCAGTGTGGCCAAGCGGTCCTAGGCGCTTCAGTCTGGAACCACGAGACCGCTACGGTAGCAGGTTCGAATCCTGCCTTGGGCATGGATGTGTGTGATGTCCTTAGGTTAGTTAGGTTTCAGTAGTTCTACGTTCAAGGGGACTGATGACCTCAGATATTAAGTCTTATAGTGCTCAGAGCCATTTGAACAATTTTTGAACATATTGCAGCACTCGATCTCGCTCTCAGTTTTACATAAAACAATATACTCAAATATTTCGTATTATTTAATTAATTAATAACATTAGGAAATTTGTAACTGAAAAAGTAATTTTATGTTAAAATACATGGTACTGGTTATTGATTTCGTAAAACATTGCCGCTTATACTGAACGGCTACAAATTAAATTATTTGCTAATCTGAAAATGAAAATAAAAAGTCACTGCTACGAAAAAATAAAATGGTTAATGCTATGACCTGGTGAGCCATATTTCTGTGGTTAGCGTTGTCACAATTAGGCAAACAGAATATGAGAACTGTTCTGAAAGTGGTTTGCGAGATATGTGAAATGAGAGACGAAAATGGATTCATTGACATGCACATAATTTCAAAAATTACAGAGTGTTATGACCAAAAGGAGACTTTTCAATGACATCAAATTATGAGAGACAGAATGTAGTATATTTTATGTGGAATATATATACATATTTTGATAACATCTAAACTCATGTTCACAACTGCATGAATAAATTCATCCAATCATGTAGACTAGTCCTACACAGCTTCTTTCCAATCAATAGAAACACAAAGATAGAGGCTTAACTTTTAGCAGCTGATTTAGCCCTAACAGCATCTTCAGAGGATGATGTGGAAAGCTCTGTGCCCAATAAGTGGGTTATAGCTCAGACACACAGTACCGAAAAAAAACGGCAAAAAGAAAAGTGAAGCCTTTTGCGTTAGATATCCAGTACAGAGTAAGATTTACTGGAAAAATAAAATTATAGAAAGAGTAAACACATTCAGACATGTAGGCTTCAAACTATCTTCTCTGGATAAACAACCTTGCTCAGAAAGCCACCATCTATACAGATTCAGTTAAGTCATTAATAATGAAATGAGACCTTCAGTGGTCGTGAAGCACACACGAGAATACTCCTTTATAAGACTTGAGCAAGCTGTGCTCTGGCAGTGATGCTCTGAGAAATGGGCAAAATCCACGAAAAACTAAGAGCCTAAGAGATTAAATTCTTGAGCAAACAAATGTAGAGAAAACAGTTACCACATGTGAGCTCAAAGAGGATCCCAAAATATATGCAGTACGATCACCACTCTGGTGTAAGATCGCTGGGTCGACCAAAGAAAAGATAGCAAAAGACATTGTCCAGGAGACTGTAACAGGTCAAGAGAATTAATATTAAGAAGGAAGTTTTGGTGAAAGTAAGTAACTTTTCTTGTTTTAAATGTGTTGTCCCAAACAGTGAAATATTAATAGGCTGGTGCATGACTGATATCGTAACGGATTCCAAATAAACGAATATCATATGTAAGAATCATGAAATAAAATCATCTACAAAAATGGATATTACACGTGAAATATTTTGAGCAACCATCTTCCATGTAAACTCAATCACTAATCAATACTCATAGATCATGAGGTCAAAATGATGAATCATGTTAAATTTAAAATAGAAAAATAACAGATTAATCACAGCTAAGTTTGTAGATGTAGAAATCGATTAAAATTCTTGAGGATTAAACATGTTAATATGAAATTTCAAAATCAAGATAATAAAATTTGTTTACAGTGAAATTATCAAAATATGCAAAAGGACTATTGTGCAACAAATTTCATGTGCCACTTGCATACTACTTCATGACGATATTCCTTTTACTTACCTCACTCGATCTTCAATGTACAGAGTAAACAGTAGGGATGAATGACTACATGTCTGGCTTGCACCCATCTTAATAGGAGCAATTTGTTCTTCGTCTTCCACTCTTATTGTTCCTTCTCGACACTTGTGCATACTGTTTATTAACTTTCTTTCTCAATGGCTTACTCCAGTTTTTCTCAGAATTTCGAATAACACACACCATTTGACATTGACAGAATTATTAGCAGCGAAACATTAAGAACTGTCTTATGTTGTTAAGAAACATGAGGAAACCAAAGCATAGTGCTTTGGGAATCTCTAGTGAAAGTGTGTTGTTAACATGTGACCAAAAAAATAAATGTCTGTGAACCATCCTGTTATTGTACTAACGAGGACGTCTCTCACTGCTAAGACGAATTTATATTTAAACTTTTGTGCAGAAACCCGTCTTACATTTCTAACCACAACATGCGACAACGTATAACAGCGTTACTCTTTGTTGCGTTACTCTTTGTTGCACAATAGTGCTTGCAGTTTCGGAAGAGAATGGAGGTGGGGGGATGGGGAGGGGGTGTGGAGAATATTAACACTTCGAATAGATTCGGATCAGCCAGTAGTTGACTGTTCAGTATATTTGTGCCAGTATTGTCATAAATATACAGCAAAAATGAATGAAACCGTTAACATTCTGACTTGTAATGGTTGTAACGTTTTAATTGTTGTGGCATCCTAATATCAAGGCACTATCCAACGGAAGACAGAGTAGGACAGGATGATTACACTTTGATTGTCGCGTTTTTGGTGATCTGATTATTCAGAAACGTGAATAATATTTTGAACACTCAACTGAAGCTACATTGCATAGAAAAGTGGAAGAAGAAAATGACTTCATAGACAATTATGTATTTAACAGTGTTCAAGATTACAGTGCTAGTGGCAGCGGCGCAAAATCCTCAGAAAGAAGCAAAGAGGTCTTTCTGGTGCCTATGAACCTTCAGTAGAAAAAAAATCCAGTATCGTCCACATTTTAACGCAACTTTCAGAATAACATCTTAAAACTATTCATGATAATTCATTTGGCCTGAAAGTTCAGAAGGCTGTTGAAAACTACCTACCACAAAAAATATTTGAATACCGAATTCCTCTTCGTGCTGAGAGATTAGCCTTGTAAGATGAGTGGGAATTTAAGGAAACTTATTGGTGATTACCATGTTCTGAAAATGTCTTAGGGCAGTGCAGGATATTGTATCATTACATAATCAAAACGTTCGACGTACAAACAAAATAACGTCAGCTTGTCATGCAACAAAGCAATTAGTTTGGATTATAACATAACTTAAATCGTGTGTTATTGGTTAACGTCACCTCTAAGAAGGAAATTTATGCTGCGTGTTAGTTGTTAGATTATGCTTAGATAAACTCATGGCACGGTCATTTGAAAAAATCATCATGGAACCGCCACACAACAGGCCTTACTAGATCACTTCGTTAATATTCTCCATAAACAGAAAACGCAACCTATGTTTCAGTGTTTAAAAGATACGTGAGAACTATGTTTCAGTATGTAAAATACATGAGAGGTAAAGATAACAAGAAAACCTAATCTCACAAATAATATGTTAGAAATTAAATAGAGAGAATAAAATTTTAATAATGCCTACATTGTTTTGTGTAATACACTGAGGAAGCACTTTAACATAGCTGTGGCAGCAGTGGATCGTTTTGGAAAGCAGTAAAACAGTTATAATACGATGTCACTGTAACATCACAACCTACATGATATGCGAAACGGCATTGGTGTTCATGGTATACAGTTACAGTATGCATGGTACGTGCATGAGGACAGATAGTATATTTTTGCTCCTGCTGTAACACACTTTAAATCTGCGGAAACCAATAAAAGACCATTCATTTATGCTGTCAGCTGACATCATAGAGATGCATGACATGCTGCCAATATGTCAATTTTTCATTCTAGCATCGGTGTTGCGGTCTTGTAAATAATGATAAGAGAAATGCGGATACAACAGTAGTAATTCAAACAAAACATATCGAGATAATGCTCTTTAAAATGTACTATTCTCAGTGTCTCCGATGCCGTAACCAAATAAATTGTAATTTACACAGAAATATAGTTGAGCTGTGTTTTTGTAGAACTTGCAGGAGGAAAAAAAGCACATAAAACTATTTCTCCACTTTATTTAAATGGATTTCTTACTTTAATATAGAACTATCGTTATTATGTAATGATCTTTACAACTGCAATTTCTCATCGTTCCTAAAACGATAAATGCGATAAATTTAAGAATTTTCAAAACTGTTTTCTTTTTACAAAAAAAGGTGTTATAAATTAATGGGATTCAGAGTAAATGAATATTCTTCAAACTGCTTTGCAATGTTGTTGTTGTTGCTGTTGTGTTCTTCAGTCCTGATGCTGGTTTGATGCAGCCCTCCATGCTACTCTACCCTGTGCAAGCTGCTTTATCTCCCAGTAATTACAACAACCTACATCCTTCTGAATCTGCTTAATGTATTCATCTCTTGGTCTCCCTCTACGATTTTTTCCCTCCACGCTGCCCTCTAGTGCCAAATTTTTGATCCGTTGATGCCTCGGAATATGTCCTACCAACCGGTCCCATGTTATTGTCAAGTTATGCCACAAACTCCTCTTCTCCCCAGTTCTACTCAATACCTCCTCGTTAGTTATGTGATCTACCCATCTAATCTTCAGCATTCTTCTGTAGCTTCACATTTCGAAAGCTTCTATTGTCTTCTTGTCCAAGCTGTTTATCGTCCATGTTTCACTTCCATACATGGCTACACTCCATACAAATACAAATTTCTCTTCATCAGAAGCGCTTTCCTCGCGTTTTGCAATACTTTATTTGAAACACTTCAGGTTTCGCAAGGTTACAGGTACATCCTCAGGTGAAGCACAGTTAGTTAAAATGCAGCTCTTTAGAATAATATTATACAAGAAAAGGAAAAATTTATAAAATTTGTTAATTATATTTGTCAAGCGAGCATTAACTGAATTGCAAATTTCATTACTCACATAATTGCCTCAAATATTCAAGAAGCTACGAGTTGCCACGGAACTATGTGACATCGTACTCTCTCGATTGTTTCAGAGCAATCATGTGAGTAATGATTAATTTTAATTCAGTTAACGCTCCTTCCACATATAGTTTCAAGGAACTTCATAAATACTTTTCGCTTTTTTATAAATTTGATTTTTCCATCGTTAATGGTTATATGAAAGCCTGTGACTGTGATAACAATGGGTCTGTTTATAAATAATCTTTCCTCCTAGAGCTGATGGTTTACTTTTATTACCACTCGTATCAGGAAATGGTTCCCGTTATTAAGTGTGTTTTCTCTTTCTGCCATGCCATTTTTATGTAATGTTTTGGATTTGTGAAGCTCTGCTTTGTTTTGTTGACTTATCTGAAATATATAAAGAACAATGAATTTTTAGTTAGTCATCGATTTTTATATGTAGTTAGTGGGGAAATGTGGAAGAACCTGTATTTACAATTTTCTTGTAGTCCATTTGTGCAGAATCTCACAGTTTTTAAACATCACACACAGCATTATGTGCACAGTTTGCGTGGAGAATAACAGTTACAATAATGTGGTTGACAGATGTAATATTGCAGGTCTTCCACAGAGTATGATTTACTTTTGTACAGGAAGTATTTATCTCATCAATATTGATTACAATTTGCTTACATCTATTTTACAGCGATGCCTTTTTCTGCGTGTAACAATTTTTCTTCAGTATATTTTCGGAGCATCTGAAGATGTTCACTGATTCACTTCCAAGTTTTTCGTTTAAAATTTTTGTCTTCATGTTTTCTATAACGCGTATATATGTGCAGTTAATCTAACAAATCCATATGATGCCCTTTATCTAGTCGGTGGAATTCTGAAATTTTTCTCTACTCTTACAACTGGGCATCCTGTATTATAAACATACGTAGCTATTGTTTATGTTGTGTGAATAGGTTCTAATGTGCTATATGTACCTGATATTGAAATTTCGGTCTGTTTGCGCTAGGAAGAACATGGAGAATTATTGGTGTGTTACTCTGCATATTCCAGTCTCAGTATGGGCAATGATCACGATTTAAATTACACATTAAATTTTGTTGTAGTTTATTTGATGTAGCATACAGATCATTGTTGCATAGGGCAACTAAAACTTCATTGAAGCAAGAAAACATGCCACAAGAAGTAAATATGGTGGAACACATTGCAGTTCCTAATGATTATACTGTTTCCATGATTGACATAGTCTTAGACAAAGTGAAGAAAGAGCCAAACACAGAGGGCGCTACAGAAGAAAAAGACAATAGAAATTAATACCTAGGAGTCCATACATTGGCAAGATATTACAGAATATTGCAAATATATTCGAAAGTCACAAAGTAAAAGATGGAACTTCTACATCAGATAAACTACAACAAAATCTAAAACATAATATAGAGTGTAATCACGACCCACTCTCAGACTCTGGAATACATAAAGTAACATGCCAGAAATGCTCCATGTTCTGTCTAGGACAAATAGGCCGAAATTTCAACATCATTTCCATAGGTCACATTAAAGCATACACGCTTAATAGACACACAACATCATCAGTACCATCACACATGTATGATACAGGACGCCAATTTTCAAAAGTAGATAATAATGTCAAAGTGCTCCACCTACTAGATAAAAAGCTTAACAGAGTTTTGTTAGAAGAAGTGGACATATATTCAAATTACAGAAAAGATGAAGACAAAGAAAGTAAATCGGTGATTATCTTCAGATGCCTCGATAATACATTTAAATAAAAAAAGGTTAGACATTGAACTAGACACCACTGTACAATAGATGTAAACATATTGTAATCCATATTGTTAAGGTAAATACGTTCTGTACAAAAGCACATCATATTCTAGGGAAGACCAGTAAGATTATGTCGATCAACTATATCTAAAAACATCGTCGTATCTGGTTTTTACGTAATTTATTCTGAGTGTTTTCTACGCAAGAATAGTTGTGCGTGATATGTTACGTGTGGGAGATTCTGCAGATATGGACCACAAGAAAACTGTAAGCACAAGTTGTTCCATATTTCACCCCTAGCTGCATTTAAAGGTCGATGACTAAATAAAAATTGCTTGTTCTTTATATATTGCCGTTAAGTCAACAAAACAATGCAGTACATCACACATCGAAAACATTTGCTAAAAATGGGATAACTCAAAGAGGAAACACATTTTTAAATGGGAATTATTTCCCGAAACGCTTCGTGTAAAATATGAATAAAAGTAGATGGTGACTGGTAGCAGAAAACGTTATTTATAGCCAAACCCAGTTTTTTATATAGTTTATTCAAAAAAGTGGTATTTTAATTAACAGTGAGTAACGCGCCCGTCAGATCACTGAAGTTGAGGACTGTTGTGCTTGGCCAGCACATGGATGGGTAATCGCGTGGCTCAGCAGAGCGCTGATGGCAAGCGGCGTGCGGTCAGTTGTTGTGGGACCAACTGAGGGGCTACTTCACTGAGAAACAGCGTCTCTGGTCAAGAAAACGGAGTGCAGAAGGGAGGGCGATGTGCTGACTGCATGCCCCTTCATACCGGCATCCACTGATTCATATTGGCCGAGGATGGCACGTCAGTTGGTAGGTGCCATTCGGCTTTCCGAATCCTGTTTGGAAGGAGTAGAGAGTAAGTAATGCCCTGTTCGCCTGGGCTGATCTGTTTCTGGCATCCTCATTACTAGTCCTCTTACGAGTAATTTAGTTTATAAAATATAAGAGGCTCTTTCACTTACCTTGATAGTAGCTAATTTTTATGTCAGTTTTCTCTGTAATATGAGGAGTCTTCTTTGATTTAAGTAAAACATTTAATTGTTGATGACAAAGTAATACTACAGAGTTTGAACGATTCAGGAATAAGAGGAGTAGCTCACAACTGGTTCCTCTCATACTTTTAGAAAAGGCAGCAAAATTTCATTCTCCACAGTATTGAGAACTACTATGAGGTGGCGTCTGATTGGGCCACATTTCAGTGGGATTGGGTGTTTCATTGTTAGTGATGGGGTCAGTACTGTTTCTTTTACATGTAAATGATATGCCTTCTAATAGGTGATATTGAAAAACTTTTTATTGCTGATGTCACAAGCTCAGTAGCGTAGAATGTTGAGAACAATATTCATGGTGTACATATAGTTGAAGACATCAATTCATGGCTTGTAAAAAGTTAACTGATGATATATCACTGCCATACTCAGTTTCTGTGGTTTCAACACATAATTCAATTAAAACTGAAACTGCAGCCATTTCACTTCGGCTTCACTGCACTTTCTATTTGATTCTTTACTAAAGAATTTAAATGCGCGTTGCTGTATTTCTGTCTTTAACTTAAAAGTTTTTACTTCCTTCTTTAGTCGACCATTGAAGTAATTCTTCTGTTACCTGAAGTTCCTTTTCAGTTACATTCCTTGTACCTATACGTTTGCCTAACATTTTTTAGAGCTGTCCATTCGTCTTCAATTGCACAGCCTATTGTGGAATTCATTATCGCCATAGACAACTACAGAAACTCCTTTTCTTTCCTCAGCAGTTCAGTACGATATTTCTTGGCACATTGAGTCTGGAAGTCTGTTCTGTTAATCGTCTTGGCTCCCTTCATCATTACTAACTTATGATCTGAGTCTGTATCTGCTTCAGGAATGTGGTGTAATCCAATATCTGACTTCGGAATCTCCGTCTAACTACGACATAGGCCAGCATGATTATTCCCAAGTTTCACGGTCCTAGTATTCGAGGGGTACATCGTCCTTTTGTGGCTTTTGATGACTGTATAAATATAAATATTGTATTCCTTCCGCTGTATAGTATTACAAGGCCACTTAATTTAGTTTTCCCTATCTGTATTATATTAGTCAATGTTCCTTCTATTTAATTTCTTTTTGTATTGGTTCATTTGACCTTTTTTTGCTGTCGAGGGTATTTTTGTGGCCTTTCTCCACATCCACATTTTTATACCTTCCAATTTTTTCTATGCTTCCTAGCCCACTATCCGCCATCACCAACTTAGCTTAAGATCCTCCAAAGAAATGTGCCTCGATGAAGCTTTACTTTTTTCTAGATCAAACTCTTGGTTTATTAGCGAATTACTGTTATTCCTGAAGGCTTGTTTGATCACTGCAGCTCTTATTTTAACATGCATTATATTGATCTTGTCATCAGATAATGTGCCTGCTAAATGCAAACTTTTTCGACTTGCTTTCGTATTTCATTTCCTAACTTAATGTTTGTTCTTACTAGTCTGTTTGTTTTATCTGTTACTTTTATGTTAGTCTTCCTTGTGTTTATTTCTAGATTGTGGCAGTCCAAGGATATAGACAAAATTTTTAATTTTTAGCTCATGTTGATAGCACCTTATATTAGTCTAACTAGAAATTAGTATCTTATTTCTGTTTCATTTCTCTTGGCTTGTAGAGTGAGTTTACTTGCCTGTTTATATCTCCTAGATTATTTACCACATTGAGATTTCTGAAATTTCTTGCTCCAACTTTCAGGATGTAGCTATTCTGTTTTTTCTCCAGATCACTTTCTCGTTGGCACATACCTACTAGATATCCGAAATGCGGACGGTTCCGGAATCTCATACCAACACAGAGTTCCTCATTAGATATAACACTTTCTCAATGACAGGCCATATCTCGTCTGGATACACATTACAAGTATTTAACGCAATAGCTTCCATTGCTTTCTGCATCCTCATTCCGTTGATCGTAGCTTTTTCTTCCGTTTGTTACGAGCAGTTTACACCGAAAGAACGGATATATATCACTTGCCCACGCCCTTGGCAGAACGAGAATGACTCAAACGGGAAATCCTCGGTTGCCATTACTGATGATTTTTTCCGGATTTAAAGACAGTGTAATCTTTTTATCATGTGAGGATATGACGTAAATTCATTGAGATTCACTAAATAAGTTCATTATGCTTGATGTGCTTAATTATATTTGTTTGTACAACTATATGAAACTCTTTAGTGGATGAAGCACATGTGAAAATGAAAACTGCTTGCCGATGCCGATAATGTAAATATTTTTTACTTATCTGAAGGATGTTGCATAATAAATTAATATATAACCATTTGAAAACGTCATGTATTTCAAAGAGGCAATGTATCAGTTTTTAAAAAGTGCAGTGGTGTTTGTAATACTCTGATACGAGACTCTAAGGAGACTTTCACAGGGAACGCCTAACCTGGACCATAATGGAGCGCACGTTTCCCCTGTGGAACAGGCAAAGTAGGTGCGCACGGTCGCTCAGGCGATATTCGACGAAACAGTCAAATTCGATCGTAGGACGACATAATATGGCGTCTATGGCCAAAACTGAGTTTCTACAGGGGGCAACAACTACTTTAAAATAATCTTTGCTCTAACATAAATCAGCTTTAGACAAAATTCTCTTCGACTTTGTCCACATACTTCCTTCCACACTAAACTTTCATCTTCATTATTGCTTCCGGTGCTAAAGTAATTATTCATAAATGTCTTTCCACGTACCACACTAACCGGTCTTTTATCGTGGTAAAACATTAATGTCTTATTTAGACATATTTCCTCTCCAGGCCTTCTAACGGCGTGTACAACCTTCCTTCTTAACTTATGATTAAATGTAAGCTCAAGTATATCAAAATACCTTGAAAAGCCGTTCATTTCTCTTATATCTGCTTCTACAGCGCAAGTCAGAAATTCACACATAAGTGCCTGACAGAGGATTCTTCGAAACGCCTTCAGAGTATTTTCTACCGATCCATTCTCTAACAAAGTGTGGGAAAACGGAACATTTCACTCTTTCTAAAGGAGCTCTGCTTTCTGTTATTTTATTAGGATGAACATTCCCCTCCTACGTAGGTTGGCGGCAGTGAAACATTGTCACATTCACGGGAGACAGCTGGTGATCGATATTTTTTGAAAAGATCTCGCCTCAACGAAAAACTTCTATGTTATAATGATTCTCTCGCCAAAACACTTCTCTTATCCGTGACACTTTCTCCCCTGTTTTGGGATAATATAAAACGAACAGCGCACTTTGGAATTTGTCTGTGTCCTCCGCCATTCTATTTGGTAAGGATCCCACTCTGCATAGCAATTCTATACAACCAAACAAATAGACATGTATTCCTGTATTCAGCCAATAAGATCCTGTCTTTGATCCTCCCTTTCTCACATGCAATTTTTAAAATTTCAGTTGGTCATATTTGTAGTTCCTAGGTACCTAACTTATCCGATAGCCTATAAATTTTGTGTTATTTAGCGCTTAACCGATATTAAACGAATTTCTTTTCGTTCTCACGTAGATAAGCTCTCCCTTTCCCTTATCCAGTGACCATTTCCCCTTTTATCACTACAGATATTTCGCGTCCAGATCATTTTTCAATTGATTTTGATCTTCTGATGCGGTTACTAGACGGTAGATCACAGATTCATCCTCAAACAGTCGAAGAGGACTTCTCAGATTCTCTCCTAAATTGTTCCTATAGATTAGTAACAGTAGTGGACCTATAACACTTCCCTGAAGAATACTAGATAGTTCTTCTGTTTTACTCGATGACTTTTGTCGATTACTACGCTTTGTGACCTTCCTGATAGGATACCATGAATCGAGTCGCCCAACTGAAGTGATTTTCGATAGACACGCCACTGGGTTAGATATCTCTTGTCGGAAACGGTGTCAGAACGCGAGTGGAAATCTAGAAACATGGAATCAATTTGAGATCCTCTCTCGATAGCTCTCATTACTTCGTGCGAATAAAGACCTAGTTGTGTTTCACAAGAACGATATTTATTTAATGCGCTCTGACTACGCGTCAGCAGATTGTCCTATTTGAGGTAATTCATAATGATGAGACACAGCATATGTTCCAAACTCCTGGTGCAGAATGACATGATCGAAACGGGGCTGTAATTCAGCGGATTTCTCGTACTTCCTTTCTAGAGTTTTGATATGACTTGTGCAACTTCCTCGTCTTCGTCGATCTAAAGGTTTTATAGGATTGCTAAGTATATGCTTTTGTGTCAGCATACTTTGAAAGGTACGTATCTGCCATTCTGCTTTACTATCTGGACTGGAAGTCTTGCCTCTATTAAGTACTTTAAGAAGTTTCACTATACTTTGGATACCTACATCTAAGTCACTCTTGGTGGCACTTGTTCTTGATTCGAGTTCCGGAACATATACTTCAGCTTCATTGGTGAAGGAATTCGGGTACGTGTGTTTAATAAATTCGCTTTAGTGGTACTGTCACCGGTAGTACTGCCATTTGTATCGCAAAGTGAATGTATTGATTATGTCTTGCTGCTGGTGTACGCCACATATGACAGAAATCTCACCGATAAGCCAAAATATTATGACCACTACCCACTGCCGCGTTGGATGCCGCCTGGTCGCACGTGACACGGTAGCAAAAATATGTAAACAGAGCAGACACGGACGGGACATCACCCTAGCCAAGACATGGGCTGTAAATGGAGAAATCAATTGAGATAAGCGACATTGACAAAACACAGATTATTACTAGGCACAGCCTTTGAACGAGTATCTTGAAAAATGCGAAGCTGGTCGAATGTTCTTGTGCCACCGTCGTGAGCACCTACGAGAACAGTTAGGACAGTGAAACTACGATTTGGCGCTAAAAGGTTGAACATCTGCGACTCTTCACAGAACGGTGGTTTCGCAGACTTGTCTACTCTGTAAAGTAGGATGGATGGTGATCTGTGGCATATATGCCGAAAGAGCACGGTGCTGGCGCATGCAAATTGTTTTTGAGCACACCGTTGATCGTACATTGTTGAACACGGAGGTCCACAGCATTACACCTGTACGTATTCACATGTTCACCCAATGACAACGTCAATTACGATTTCAGTGTAAACGGAACCATCGAGATTCGACAGTCCATTAGTGGAAACATGTCGACTCTTCGGAGAAATCACAGTTTTGCTACCCCAAGCCTCAGGTCGTCTCCCCAAGCGCCGTCGCGGAAGTGAACGGCGGCTCGAAACGTGCAGCACGCCACGGGCGCAGGCTAGTGAGAGCAGTGTTATACTATGGGAGATATTCTCCAGCGCTTGCTTGGGATCCATGGTGGTAATCGAAGACACGCTGACAGTCGCGAACCACCAATATCCTTT
This sequence comes from Schistocerca serialis cubense, assembly GCF_023864345.2. NCBI lineage: Eukaryota > Metazoa > Arthropoda > Insecta > Orthoptera > Acrididae > Schistocerca > Schistocerca serialis. The sequence goes on from NC_064641.1 coordinate 425,846,694, forward strand.
CGTGCTTTTTATGTCTTCCCCAACATAGATGTCGTCTTTAAGCAGTATAATTGCCCGTGTCTCCGAGCCAGAACCGTGATACAGTGGTTTGAGGAGCATTATAGTGAACTCAAGTTGACGTCTCGGCGACCAGATTTGACCGATGTAAATTCGGTGGAACTCATCTGGGTCGCTATAGGGCGCCATCACCTCGTACTCTAATCAGCGGCTCGTTTTTTATGCGAATGTACACACACCTCTACAAACCTACCTACAAACTGTTGGATCTCTGGTGGTCAGAATCAGTGATATATTTCGTTGGAAAGAGAAAAAGAAGCCCATAAGCCGGTGGTCATGATGTTTAGACTCATCAGTATATATCATATTTCGAGACAAAATTTCGCTGTTACGCACTCAGTTTTATTAATTTCCTGTATTACAGTGTTTAGCTGATTTCCGTTAACTCAGTAACAATGAGAAAACGAAATGGCCAGCATGTTTCAACACGGTGCAGAAAATAGGCCTTGCCCTGTGAAGCGAAAACAATGCGTAACACGCAATGAGCAGGTTTGCTAATGAGCTCCGAACGGAAAAGAGTTCGGTAACTGATACACTCGTAATCTCATGTAAGCTACGCTGTGTTCGTTTGACGCTGTCTCTCGTAACCTGGGTTGTTCCGCGTGCCGGCACCAGTCATTCAGTGCCTACGGCCTTTATATAGCCTCCTGATCCCCACCTGGCAACACCGGCGGCGGGGCAGGTGTTATTCTGATCTGGCCAGTCAGGTGAGTGCTGTCGATCGACAACAGGGCGATAAAGCGGTGCGACCATGATGGATGGCCTCATAATCCACGCTGCACTAGCTTCACTGTGTGCAATCTACTGCGGATCAGCGTTGGAAATGAGATGCACAGCTGCCTGATGAGAGCTGTTCGTACGCCGTCCCTCCACCAGCACGGACAAATAGCTGACGGCAAATGCATTCGACGAGCAGCGTGCTTAAGCGCCACTAAGCTCTATACAGCACCACCTGTATCATGAGTCTCACAGAAGAACGAAGCACACGCTAGACGAATAGCTGCACTGAAATTTACGTCTTTAAGATGATCATTACTGAACAATGAAGAATAAATGGAAACGATCACAATTGGCTTTCAGAACAGATATTCGGACTTTCACTGGTGCTTCATGAATAGAGTCCTAAAAGTGGCTTTTTAGAACAGATTTAAGTGACAGAGAAGCGTCTTCCTTGATTTACCATGCACTTTGCGCCGTTTTAATGTAAACATCGTGTGACTAGGTTGTCCTGTCGAGTAGACCGTTCGCCAAGTGTAAGTCTTTCGATTTTATAAATTCAAATGCTATAACCAAAAATAGGAAGAAATTTTTTTAACATGGATCGCTTTTGAGAAGCTAGCTCGCAATTCTTTTAGAGCATTCAGAAGTGCTAAGCATCTCAGTATCATTGGGCATCCATAACAATTTGTTCCTAGGAAGCCTATCATGATTGTGGGCACACTGTGATTTTCTGTTACTGACACGTTTAATTTTTGAGTAACTAAGTAGCGATGCACCTACTGGCGCTTTAATTGTGAGTAATTGCTGTTGGTCTTCATGTGTACTCATCCAGCACATTACCAACGTCAGTCCAATGCGTCACGAAGTTCATTTATAGGGTAAAGTACAAGTTATGAAGAGGAGGGAATCGCATTTGCCCTGCCACAGTAATTTGGTGAATGTGTTCATGTCTAAGACGTTTACACTAAAAGGTCGGTTCATTCAGGTATCACCAAAAATTAATGAACCGATGAGGAAACAGAAAAATACAATCTTAGGGCCATTACAGGAACTCCCTCAGATCTTACCGGCGCCACTCCACACTTAAATTCAAGTATTCAGGCACACATCATGTTACAGATGTTTCCTTAAGGCCAGTTGCTCTTGGAAGCAGTACCGCTACGAATTTTGAGTCCAGTTATAAACTAATTATTCCACTAGCCTACTGACATCTAGGAAAGCGTTGTATTTGTTATGTCGAACCTCTTCTTTTATTTAACATCGTTTGCCGTATTTATCGATGCTGTGCACTCCACTGGCGCAAGTATTGTGATTCCTTCTCCATTATGGTCTACTACAATGTTAAGGAAATATGTTCTCCAGTACGGGTAAGTTCATTGTACAGAGTGCTCAGTCCTCGAATGCAAATACTGAAACTATCGAGCCTCCCCCCCCCCCCCTCTTGCACCCCCCCCCCAAAAAACGGAAAGGAAATCAGAACCAATGTATTGATATAATTTATCTTCTGTCCTTATTTTGGAATGATAAAGAAACATGCTCAGTCCCCAAACGTGTTGTGTGTGGCGAAAATCTCTGTAATGCTACTGCGACTGCCACTAAATTAGTACGAAATTTGTCAACAAAACATGCCTCCATGATACGTAAAGATGCAAATTATATTCGTCGATTGTCTGGAACGTTACCTGCAATAACCCGAAACTGTTCCTTACCTTTTTCACTGTTACTGGATCGCTATCTGACTGCTACATCGAACTGCGACATGAATGTACTTACTCTGTCATAATAAGTGGCTGTACTTATTACCAAAGTTGACGTTATTCTTTAGTAGCAAAGCTGACGTTATTCTTTAATTAATTTGACTGAAGTTACGTAATTCATAGTTAAACTTTTTCTTGACAACAGTAAAATTTTGCAAAGTTTTACGTTGATGTTTTTTGGGATGGATTATAATCAGTAATGCAATATTGCTGACAAAAATTAATTATATTTTGAAAACGATTCTTCAGATATTTACTGTTGGTAACGAAATGATTTTGCAAACATTCAAATGGGACTTACTTTTTACAATAATCTTACAACTAGCATTGCGCAAACATACCTTCAATATAGTTTTGAGTTTCTCAAAAAAAAAAGAAAGAAAAAAATTATAAGTAAATAAAATAAAATAAAAATTCAATAATATTAGTTCCTCTTGTGATATTAGTTAGCTGATGTCTCTGTACATCCGTTTATAATCTGTTGTAAATTATAACTGGTGGCTGGCAGGCACAGCGCTCCTCTCAACCTCTCGCTTGAGACATGCTACCGACTCGCTTCACATTTCACTTACTACTAACTTCCTACGAACGCTAAAGTGCGGTCTCTCCCGCCAACAATGCTTTCTGGGGCAGACAATCCCGGCTACCATTACAAAATGTATCAATGCCCGGTCTTTCCCGCTCTTTTCTTAAAATGTAACCATATGCGGTCTCTCCCGCCCTTTTAAAAATTATATCAATATGCGGACTCTCCCGCCAACAATACTTTGGTGCAGACATTACCTGCTACCACAATTATTTCCAACATGACAAATATTAATTAATCCAAATAAATCCTATTAATAAAATATATACATCTTTCATAAATTGTGGTTTGACAATAGACAATAGAAATATACATGTCTTAAAATAGTAATAATAATAATAATAATAATAATAATAATAATAATTAAGAATAGGCCTCCAGTATGTTCTGCCAGTCATAAAAGGTGACGAAAAGAACAAACCACTAATAGGGCTAACCCCACTATTAGTGTGATTAGTTGGTTCAGGACAGAACTAAAGATGACTTGGACAAGCGCCGTCATGGTCGGGGACGATGCTTGAACCCTATGCCCGCCAACAATGGTAACGACACTCTAGCCAACTGGAAAATGATTTAAATACAAACAGAGGTGTTTCACAGGACATGCTTCCTGCAACCACCCTAGAAGGAAAACAAAGACAGGGGATGAGATGGTCAGAGGAAGTTAACCGACACCTCATGTTCTGTTATTACCAAGCAACAAACCTAGGAACCAACACAACTGGATACAGATCACAAGCATACACAACATTTATTACCAGATACACAGAATTAAAATTTTTAATAGAACAACGACTGGCTGATCAAATCCACGTAATAATCAATAATAACAGGATGCCCTAGTCAGAATTAGAACACATCAAACAAGTACAACAAATACTGGAACAAAATAATGTGCAATCAGAAGAAGAAGAAAATACAGTAATGGACTCAAACATCCCAGAGCAAACAAAAAAGAACAACACGCATCATTTAAACAATCAGAGGAAAACAAAATCTTATGAAAGCCACCAGAACAAGCACAAATAGAACACGAAGTGACACACATATTTGATATAGAAGAAAAATTTCAGCTGACATATATAGAATACAAAGACACAAATACAGACATTAGACCATTCTTGCATAGACCGCCAAATAACCCACAAGTCGAAACAACAATAACAACTATCAACACAATCATACACAACAAAATAAATGAAAACACAACTATGGAAGAGTTACAACTACTGGTTTATATAGGAGCACTCACTACACTAAATATACACACTAGGCAGAGAACAGAAGCAACCAACACACAGAAGAAACCCACAAAACCAGCATGGCAACACAGGCTACAGATCAGAATAGAAAAACTGAGAAAAGACATCAGACAGCTAACACAATTTATAAGAAATGAAATATCATACAAAAAACGAAAAAGGTTATGTAAAATCTCACAACAAGAAGCGATAGAGCAATTAGATGAAAAGAAGCAGAAATTACAGGCATTGGCCAAACGACTTAGAAGATGCAAAAAAAAAGAGAAATAGAAGGAAACAAAACCAAATATTCAACACAAACCAAAAGAAATTTTACCAGACAGAAGGTAACACACATATTAAAATAGACAATCCACCAAACATAACGGACATGGAACACTTTTGGAGCAACATATGGTCAAACCCGGTACAACATAACAGGCATGCACGGTGGATACAAGCAGAAACAGACACATACAAGATGATACCACAAATGCCTGAAGTGATAATATTGCAACATGAAGTCACCCGAGCAAATAATTCCGTGCATAATTGGAAAGCCCCTGGAAAAGATAAAATAGCCAATTTCTGGATAAACAAGTTCACCTCAACACATTCACATCTAACTAAACTATTTAACAGTTGCATTGCAGACCCATACACATTCCCAGATACACTTACAAATGGAATAACTTATCTGAAACCTAAAGATCAAGCAGACACAGCAAACACAGCTAAGTATCGCCCCATAACATGCCTACCAACAATATACAAAATATTAATTCAGTAATTACACAGAAATTAATGACACATACAACACAGAACAAAATTATAAATGAAGTACAAAAAGGCTGTTCTAAAGGAGCACGAGGATGTAAAGAGCAACTGATAATAGATGCAGAGGTCACATATCAAGCTAAAAGTAAACAAAGGTCGCTACACTATTCATAGATTGATTACCGAAAAGCTTTTAATAGTGTTCCCCACTCATGGTTACTACAATTATAGGAAATATACAAAGTAGATCCAAAATTGATACTGTTCCTAAACATAGTAATGAAAAATTGGAAAACCACACTTAATATCCAAACAAATTCAAATAATATCACATCACAGCCAATACAGATTAAGTGTGGAATATACCAAGGAGACTCATTAAGTCCTTTCTGGTTTTGCCTTGCTCTGAACCCACTATCCAACATCATAAATTATACAAATTATGGATACAATATTACTGGAACATACCAACACAAAATCACACATTCGCTATACATGGATGACCTAAAACTACTGGTAGCAACAAATCCACAACTCAGTCAATTACTAAAGATAACAGAAGTATTCAGCAATGATATAAATATGTCTTTTGGAACAGAAAAATGTAAGAAAAATAGCATAGTCACGGGAAAACACACTAAACAAGAAGATTAGATATTGGATAACCATAGCGATTGCATAGAAGCGATGGAAAAAACAGATGCCTATAATTATCTAGGATACAGACAAAAAATAGGAATAGACAATACAAATATTAAAGAAGAACTAAAAGAAAATTATAGGCAAAGACTAACAAGAAACAAGGCAAAAGCTATAAGTACCTATGCTATACCAATATTTACCTACTCATTTCGAGTAGTGAAATGGAGTAACACAGACCTAGAAGCACTCAATACACTTACACGATCACAATGCCACAAATATAGAATACATCACATACATTCAGCAAAAGAAAGATTCACATTAAGCAGAAAGGAAGGAGGAAGGGGATTTATCGACATAAAAAAACCTACATTATGGACAGGTAGACAATTTAAGAAAATTCAATCTAGAACGAGCGGAAACTAGCAAAACACACAAAGCAATCACTCATATAAATACATCGGCTACACCATTGCAATTTCATAACTACTTCTACAACCCTTTAGATCACATAACATCAACAGATACGAATAAAATAAATTGGAAAAAGAAAACACTACATGGCAAGCACCCATATCATCTAACACAGCCACACATCGATCAAAACGCATCCAACATATGGCTAAGAAAAGGCAGTATGTACAGTGAGATAGAAAGATTCATGATTGCAATACAGGATCAAACAATAAACACCATATATTACAGGAAGCATATTATTAAAGATCCCAATACCACAACAGATAAATGCAGACTTTGCAACAACAAATAGAAACAGTAGATCACATCACAAGCGGATGTACAGTACGATCAAATACAGAATACCCCAGAAGACATGACAATGTAGCAAAAATAATACATCAACAACTTGTCTTGCAACATAAACTTATAAAACAACACGTTCCCACATACAAGTATGCACCACAAAATGTACTGGAGAATGATGAATACAAATTATACTGGAACAGAACCATTATAACAGATAAAACAACACCACAAAACAAACCTGACATCATACTCACCAATAAAAAGAAGAAATTAACACAACTAATCGAAATATCCATACCAAATACAACAAATATACAGAAGAAAACAGGAGAAAAAATTGAAAAATACATCCAACAGGCTGAGGAAGTCAAAGACATGTGTCATCAGGATAAAGTTGACATCATACCAATTATGCTATCAACTACAGGAGCCATACCACACAATATTCACCAGTACATCAACGCAATACAGCTACTTCCAAACGTATATATACAACTACAGAAATCTGTAATTATTGATACATGTTCAATTACCCGAAAGTTCCTAAATGCAATGTAACATATACCGTACAGTTGAAAGGAACTCACGCTTGATCAAGCCCCGCATCACTTACCATTTTTAACCAGACACAACGTCTGAGACAAGAGAAAGAAAAAATATAGTAATTGATTACATAACGATGTAATAATTCGTAATTGTACAAGATTAGCATGACTTTGAGTGGACAGTCATTTTATTGTACTGTATTGGATCTAGGCCTATCTGGATATAAGGTGATGAATAAATGGTTACAGGACACTGGTCTGTTTTAGCAATTACTGCTCGATACTTCTCATATGAATATGAGAAAGTAAAACAAAAATAAATTACTATGATGAGGAACGACTTCCTGTTAATTTTTCATGCTCTTCATTTATGATGTTTCGGTTGGCTGATACAAGTTTGCTACCATCTAAAGGTATTTCAAATATCTGACTAAAGTTTCGGATGCTCCAGGCGCGCCCTTGGAACCCTACTTTACTCCTAGATTGGTAGCCCCTGCAAGGTTCACACGGACCGTTTGAAAGTAATCCCTTCCGCTGCAAGGACGGTTAGGGCTTGGCAACGTTGCAGAAGAGATCTCACAACACTGTGATGAATGAGTTACTCCCCGAAATGACAGATTTATCTTGCTAAATGAACTTGATGTTTTCTCGGCGTACCAATTAAATATTCCGCAAGATTTTCACATATGGTGTGTCATCTAATTATGAAAAGCATATATTTAGTCCACGAAGGACATTCTATACAGCAACTAAACTAAATTTGTTTCTTCATTGCGAACTATCTATTTAAGTAATAGGTTAACAATGTGGGATCACTGGTTGCCGCAGTTGCTCGTTTGGTCTGTGACAAACATCATCACGCTATAAAGCCAATGCTACGTTAGTTCTAGGTTCCAAACTCATGGGAGATCAGCGGTTTATCTCTTATGTGACAGAGCTACAGCCACTGGAATTCCTTATAGTGGCGAATAATTCATGGCGAAACGGACCCATATGGGATGAGAAAACTATTTTGTTACGTGATTTCTTCGATTGCACTCACAGCATACAGTGCACAGAAGTTCGAGTTTGCTCTGCTTCCTTCTCCCATGTAATAAATCCAACGAGACCAATATGTTTTCAGTTTGAGCTACGCTTTCTAACCCACCAGCTTCGTCACCACAAGAACAATATTTGCACTAGAACTTTAAATAAAAAATGACAATTGATAAATAAGCTTAGAGCATCAAACGTATCAACATGCCGAAAAAAGTTACCACGAACCTATGCACTAACCTCCTTTCTCCAGATAAAGCTTTCCCACAATGGTAAACTACGTACTTAGTACACCCCACGTGATGCTGCTTCATCACTGTCTATACGTTGCTGTTACTGCATGGTATGCACTCAGTTTGTCAGAAATACTGTGTGCTTGTGTTATATTTTTGGTTTTTTGTACCAAAGTATTTATCGGATGGCACCGAACTTTAATGGAAGGATATTCAGTCGTCATGCTGCAGGACTGGCGTTGTTAGTTGTGTTAGTGGTTTGGGTTGCCGTTAGGTAGTACGTCGACGCAGGAGGAACTCGGACTCCAAAGGCGAAGGACACGCCGCATTAACGGCACACGCTACTTCGATCTGTTTTGCGGACGTGCGATCCGTACTCAACAGAAAAGAGGTGCCTTGGACTGAACCATTTTGATGCACGATGGAGCTCCACCTCACAAATCTCGTTAGGTAGCTCATTTGCTCCGTAACACGTCTGGAGAAAACTGCATCATTGGCCTATCGTTCCAAAGTACGTGACCACCAAGATCAGCAGATTAGAGAGCCCCTGTATTTTCCAGCTGTGGGGGTACCTGGGTGACTGGGATTATCTACGACACGTTTGATCACGAGCATAGAGGGAGAAGTAACCATTACCCCAATTGTGATGTTTCGGGCAGCGGTGAGCAAACTGAGAAAAGGTTTGAGACGTGGAACGTAAACATGGAATGTTATTAACAAATGTTTTCTTCTTATGTGGAAATCATAATGTCTTTCTTCCAATGGTTTATTTGTTATTTCTCTTCACAATGTCCTTACAAATGTTTACATAAAGATTCATGGTTCTACGATCACTCGTTTTCCATTGGGACCCTCGCAAGTAGGGAATGTTTAATTACAGTCACCCTATGTTTCATGCTGAAACCAATCTGCAGTATCAAATAATCTTAAGGTTGCCACTCTGAATGCTAACCGGCTGTGTTGCAGATCGTAGTCTCAAGGCGCATTGCGTAGCGGCCACGTTTTTGATACTCACTACGTCAGGTAGGCATAAGTCAATGGAACAGAAATTGTCACGATTTGTCTATTACTCCTGAATCAGAAAATGAAGTGAAATATTCGCAGCTACCAACAGATTGATCTCCTCAAAAGACAGTTGTGGTGGGGGTTCAGTAACTCAGCTCTTCTGCTGCACTGTGCGATGTTTATCTCGAATCGGTTGTCCAGTAGCTTAATGGAAGGCAACACCTCGTGTAAAAACTTTAGCATACTACGGTGTTGGAAACTTTCGTGGATTCTAGCATTTATCTCCGTAATTGCTACCTAATATTTAGTAATGTTGTTCAACATGGTGCCAGCCTGTTGTGAGAGAGCGAGTGGGCATGGTGCTGGATGATGTAACACCTCCTGTGGTACCGGGATGATGTGATTTCTTATCAGTCATGGAGGATATTGCTGTTGGATGAGCTAGGTAGTGATATATATAGTCACACAATATTTGCCCGAAGCTGATACATGTGCTGAGGAGTATGATCAAGGTACAGGCATATTAGGGAAATCTGCAGATTACTATATATACCTCAGGTGAGCTCTGTAACAAATACTAATTCAGCTGATGGTAAGAAGCAATATGATGTAAACCATGGAGAAAGCCTTGGTTCTGGTAGTTGCCATTAATCCAAGAACCACATATGACTCACAGATATTTTGTGAGTACGTGGTTGGCGAATACAGGGACTCGAGCTCCAGTAACGGTGGTTCCCCATTTTACACTTCTGCACTATTCTTTCTTCAAGTATTTCAAACTGAAAGTTAAACCCTTTAAGAGTGTGAAAAACACAAACAAAAACAAGAATACATGTGAAATAAGAGAGTACATAACGGGTATAGAGTGTAATCTGCACATATATGATTCAATGAGAAAAAACGTAGAAATATTGTATATGAACAGCTATCAATGAATTATTAATGTGACACTAATCACACAAGTTGCGTAGGTACACAAAAGACACTTTATAGGCACAGTAATTACCAACAATGAGCCCACAGGTATATAAATGATCTTGTGAAAACGAAAAGTCGATACTTGCTTCATAGGTAATAAAGGTAAGTTGTAATGAGAAACCAGTTGAAGCAGACAGTTAAGATTATTAATGTATGGAATAGTGGGAGAAGACGGTACATAATGAGGAAGACAGTGTGAGACTGTAGATAACCAATTGAGGACAGCTGACTGCTAGGGTAGTGGAGATTAATAATGTAGGTAGGTAACCAGTATTGGGCCACATAACATTAAATGGTAGCCTGGTGGGATGTCACCCTTTAGTAACAGAACTATACAGTAGACGAAGCTATTCCGGCAGGAAAAATGAGCAAAGCTTAGCCAAATTTTATATCTCTGAACTTAACATTGAAGTTACAACGGATATACATAAATATATGAGAGAAATAATTGATATCCTGATTTAGTGATATAATAAGCAGTGTGTAAAAATAAAAAAAAGTAAAGATAGATACATAAGAAACCACCCATCATACTGTAAGAGTCATCATCTTTACTGAAAGAAACTTGGAGAACACACTTAGCACGTACTGAAAGCTAGACGCTTAGCAAATACTGAGTTAGGTAGTAGCAACAAGAAACTTAAGAAATATTGCATTATTTATATTTATTAGTCTTAATGATTTGGAGAGCGCTGAACAATGTATTAAAAATATATATCTTTACATAGTAGCAACGAAATGTTAGGCACCACATACTGATAATTAATGCTGGCGGTGGAAACGACGGGTTCTAGCCGATGAGACACAACTCATTCATCCCAAATGAATACATATACAATAAAGTAAAGAATCATTCGCATGGTGTTGCAGCGAGTGCCAACAGAAAGAGAATAACGTTGTAAGTTATTAAACATAGGCAAGGAAAATCACGTTTGATTTTCAGTAGGTCATAACCATGTCTAATGATGACTTACAGAGGCGGTTACTACAATTCCGGTCCCTTCGGTCGAGTTAGAGCAAAGAACTGAATGTTCTCAGTACCAGGATAACAGACAGTAAAGATTGGAGAGAAGGACAATATATACCCTCTTAATAACAAGGAAATACATATTGATAATTGATGTCATTATACCAAGGGTCTGGTTGAGGCCTTCACAGTCCGAAGTTAACCTTCCAACTGTGTACAGAAACGGACCCATCATTCCCCTTATCTCTCTAGTAACCTGTCACCTCTCAGAGTCACATCACCCGACCATGAAAGGAGAAATCCCTCGTGACTTAGTATCACACAGGGCAGGAGAAAGTATGTCACATTCTCCACCAGCGTTTAGACTACCTTCCGTGCTGTGCTATAGGAAATACCCCACCCACTATCGATCCCACCCCTCCCGCAATGGAATTCTTCTGCCCACCAAACATATGCAATATCCTTGTCTATTCCCAACCACCTTTGCTCCCAACTTCATCTCTCGTGGCACTGATGCAAGACCTTCCAACGCCAACTACCCTATTCTGGTTGCAAGCATCACCTATCACATCGAAGACAGCGGTACCTGTGAAAAGAGTCATATGATCTACAAGGTAAGCTGCAACCTCTTTTCTGCATTCTACGTGGGCTTGACAATTAATAGGCTGTCTCACCACCTAGAACCTGTGGTAACGACACATCTATACCACCCAGTTGCTGAGCATGCTGCCCAACACAACTTTATTTACTCCTATGACTGCTCCACATACTGCGCCAACAGAATCCTTTCTACTAACACAAGCTTTTTTGAATTACACAGGTGGACACTGTCACTGCAATATATTCTATGTTCTCATAAACCCCCCCTGGCGTTGACCTTGGTTATCTCCTGTTCCGCACACAAGTAACTCCTTCCCTGCTCCCACTCCAGCACTACACAACCTCCTGTTCGACGAAAGCAACCAGTGGTCTCTCTCTGTCTCTTTTTGCCCTTCCTCTACTTCTTTGTTCTTATCGCCCCTCTCCTTAAATAATTTGTGTTTATTATTTTATTATTATTATAGTTATACATATAACTGCAACCACGCTACGTTTCACGCGGAAATCCTAATTACAATAATAAATAATCTTAAGCTTGTCGATCTGAATTCAAAAAGATCTGTTACTGATTATAGGATCAAGGAGCAATGCTTATTAGTCACCTTTCCTGACGCCGACTAACGTTAGGCAGCCGTAAGTCGGTGAAACAGCAACTGTTATACTTTTTCAGTTACTCGTAAATTAGAAAATGAAGCAAAATATCTGTGAGCTCACAACAGATTGATCCTATTAACAGGTAGTTTACATCCCTTTATTAACTTACAGAATTACCGAGCTCTGTAACTCAGCCTATGTACTACGTTTATCTCAAACAGATTGTCCAGTAAAGCTCTAAATGGGAAGGTCACAGTTCGTGCAGGAACTTCCACTTCCTAAAGTGTTGGCAGTTTGTGTGGGTTCTAACATTTATGTCAATAATTGGTAACTGCTTTTCGTAATGTTGTGCAACGTTATGCCACCCTACTGTATGAGATGGAGTGAGCATGGGGTTGGATGAAGTGGGACTTATATTGTGGCACCTGGATGATGTGACTTGTTGACAACCACGGAGAAAAATGCTATTGCCTGAGATAGATAGCAGCATATGTAGTTAAGAAAAATGGGCCTTTGATGCAGCTGCTGGGGAGTGTGAAGATATATATATAGTAGGGAAATTTGCTGATTACAATGTATACCCTATGTAAACTACTATAACAAATACCAGTTCAGTTAAGGTGAAAAGCTGTAGGATGAAACCATGGCGACAGCAGTAAGTCAAGTAGTTGACTTTAATCCAAGTACCTCATAGACTCACAGATGTTTTGTGAATATGTAGTTGGTGATTACATGGCCCTGAGCTGCAGTAATGACGGTTCTTCATTTTACTTCCATGCGCTATCATTTTCCCAAATATTCGAAATGAAATGTTAAATCATTTAGACGTGTGAAAAACACCGGCACAAACAAGAACACAGATGAGAGAAGACAATACGTACTAATAAGTAGTCTAATAATCACATTATATAATTGAATAACAAAAAACTTACCAGATTATAGATGAACAGCTATCAATAAATAATTATGGAACTAGGCATACAAGTTAAATGCTTGAGCATGCAAAGAACACTAGAGGGCTTCAGAATTATAGGAAATGAGCTCACAAGTACGTAAATGGTCTTGTGAAAGCGAAAGGACAACACTTGCGTAATAAGTAATAATGATAGGTTCTAATGGGAAACCGGCTGAAGCAGACAGCTCAAATTATTAATGTAGGGAAAAGTGGAAGGAGGAGGTACATAATGGAGAAGACAATGAGGGACTGCAGATAACCAAAAGAAGTCAGCGATTATTAAGGTAATGGAAATTAGAATATAGGGAACCAGTGCCGGGTCACGTATGTTTAAACGGAAGTTATTGGCCACGTAACCTGGTAAGGTGCCACTCATTGGTAACCAAAAAGCGTAGTAGAGGGAGCTATTCCTTCAGGATAAATGTACGAAGTGTTGACTCCACCAACGCAGATACAGAAAGAGGTACGAGAAATAATTAACGTCCTGATTTAGAGTCATGAAAACGAGTACATAACAATCAAAAAGTACATAAGAAGCCACCCATCATCATCTGAGAGTGATCATCTTTGCAGAAATAAACGTGAAAAATACACTTAGCAAGTACTGAAAGCTACATCTTAGCACATACTGAGTTAGGCAGCAGGATCAAGAAACTTAACAAGCAATGAAATAGTTACTAACATTAATCATTCTGGGAGCACTGAACTATGTATTCAAATGTGTAATGTGTTTCTGTACAAAGAAGCACTGAAACGTTGGGCAACACGTACTAGTAATCAATGCTGGAGGAGGAAAAGAATGGTTCTTTCAGACTGAGATAGAAAGCATTCATTCCAAACGAATATACATGAATAACAGTAAATAATCATCTGCGTAGTGTTGCAGCGAGTGCTAAATGACCGTAATATCCTACGTTAGTAAATATAGGCAAGGGAAAACACTTTTGAATTTCCGTAGGTCGTAGCGAGGTGGGCTAAAGACTTGTAACGAGCGGTTCGCCCTGTCTTAAAATGATCACAGCGCTGATTACAGTTCCAATTCTCTCGGTCGAGTTGGCGGCAAAAAACTGAACGTGCTCAGTGGCAGGATCTCGGAGAGTAAAGATGCGAATGAAAGCCGATGAAGTTCAAACAATACTGTATCAGAAAACTGTATTCCCTATGGATAATAATGAAATATGCATTAATAATTAATGTATTTGTACCAAGTTTCTCACTGAAGTCTTCACAGTTAAAGTTCAAACTTTGTACAGAGACAGGTCTCATGTGCCTATCTCTCTTAGTTACTCTTTACCTCCGACAGCCTCATCATCTGGCCAAAAACGAGTATTCCCGTCCTGACTGACACCTGATTTTTTTCTTTTTAGTGATTAATTTTATCACTGGTTTGATACGACCGGCCACAAATTCCACTCCTGTGCCATCTTCTTCATTTCAGAGTAGCGCTAGCAGATTACATCATCAATTATTTGTTGGCTGTATTCCCATCTCTGTCTTCTTCTACAGTTTTTGCCTTGTACAGCTCCCTCTAGTAACCCCTACCATCATGAAAGTCACTCCCTGATATCGTAACAGAGGTCCTGCCATCCTATCACTTCTCCTTGTCAACGTATTCCACTTATTTCTCTCCTCTCCTATTCTAAAGAGAACCTACTCATTCCGTAACTTACCAGCCCACATAATTTGCGTCATTCGTCTGTAACCCAACATCTAGAAATGTTTCGATTCTTTCCTGTTTCACTTCCTCACAATGCTGTGCTGTATACGGTCAGGGACGTATGCCTCGTGATGACAGTGTGCAGGAGGTCGAGCGGCCAGGACTTGAGAGCGGCTATCCAGGGCTGCTGTTAAGTGACAGGAAAGAAAATTAAGTAGAATAAAGAAAATATATTGCAGTGTATCGCATACAAGGGGCGTGCCTTGGGTCGGAAGTTACTAGGTTTAGGCCAGTCTAGGGGGACAAACAATTAATTGAAATGGGCAACGGAAGGGGAAGCGGTTCATCTTAAGTTGGTGGCCGGTCGTGAAACGCAGAGCCTGACGCTCAGCCTTCCGAAAATACGTCTGCTCTGCTCGAGGTCTGGATTACAAGAGAGGGAGGCAACTGTGTTTCACACCGCAAAACAATGCAGCGTCCACACACGTGATCTGTATCCCATGCACGGCAATTGGCTAAAACCAATCACGTGAATTCTCTAGCAGTTTCAGCAGATGTCTCACTGCGTCTCTTGTCAGCAGATTTAACTGTTCAGAACTGCCTCGGTTCTGAAAGACAGCCAATTTGTGTCATCTAGGCACAGCAGAAGTCGCTCTAGGAGTACACTTGTAAAGATCTGACTGGGACTTTGAAATAATTAATTTTTTAAAACAATTCACTAAAATATTCCTTGACTTGCTGCCACCATGTACATTCCTCCCCCTTCCAGAGAAGTGGTGAGAAACATTGTTTATAAAATGGCGTCAGTCACTACACAGAAAGACGATTTGCCCTAGTAGGGGCCTTAATATTATCGGAGGGATCTGTTGCATTTAGTGTATGCAAGTGGGAGGGGACTTACATGCAGTCAAGTTTATCAAGTTTCATCAGTTAAGGAAATAAAAAAATATGAATAGTTCAAATTTTGTGCAGAAATACAATGTATTCTGTAATAACTGAATCATTACTATAACAAAATACAATGGAAAATCCTCGATTAGAACAAAATATTTAATTCAAGGGTAATGTAAGTATTTGAGTAAGAAATATAATAAATCGACTTACTGCAGAGCATTAACACCTGGCCCGGATCGAATGGATTAAGTACATTTAAATAAAAGAGTAATACCTTTAGTAAAATCTTGCTATGTCATCTGAATATTTTCGAGGGTACTAGTTGCACAAAGTTGATCAGCCTATGAAATATTAACATATTTCAGTAAAATGAGGATTCACGTACAATGTTCAAGAGATGGGGAACCATAAAACACATATAATAAAAAACCTTACATACATTAACCCATGTTAAAATACTGCTTAAAAAGCCTTTCCTTATACTAACAAAACACTGGAATTACGGATGAAATTATGGGATAGCAATGACTACACATTTAAATTACCTCATGGGGTAGTATTCCTTATGCACATCACTTAATTTGTAATGTAAATTAATTAGTTAAATGTGGGGCAGATGAAAATTAAAAAGGTAGAAATGCGACCAAATTGTGATGTGAATGGTTGAGAACTTCTCAGTTGTCACACAGTTTCAATATTTTTCCTAGTAGTGTCACACAACCACAATGTTTTAGTAACCTGTTACAGTAATTATTAAAAACTGTTCTCTACATTAAAATTGCAACTAGGAAAACTGAAGAACAAGACTAGACCAGACCTTGTTTGATTGTCAGTTGGAAATGGGGATTGGTTAGAACCTTAATTAATCCCCTAAAACGGCGAAAATACACTCCTGGAAATGGAAAGAAGAACACTTTGACACCGGTGTGTCAGACCCACCATACTTGCTCCGGACACTGCGAGAGGGCTGTACAAGCAATGATCACACGCACGGCACAGCGGACACACCAGGAACAGCGGTGTTGGCCGTCGAATGGCGCTAGCTGCGCAGCATTTGTGCACCGCCGCCGTCAGTGTCAGCCAGTTTGCCGTGGCATACGGATCTCCATCGCAGTCTTTAACACTGGTAGCATGCCGCGACAGCGTGGACGTGAACCGTATGTTCAGTTGACGGACTTTGAGCCGGGGCGTATAGTGGGCATGCGGGAGGCCGGGTGGACGTACCGCCGAATTGCTCAACACGTCGGGCGTGAGGTCTCCACAGTACATTGATGTTGTCGCCAGTGGTCGGCGGAAGGTGCAAGTGCCCTTCAACCTGGGACCGGACCGCAGTGACGCACGGATGCACGCCAAGACCGTAGGATCCTACGCAGTGCCGTAGGGGACCGCACCGCCACTTCCCAGCAAATTAGGGACACTGTTGCTCCTGGGGTATCGGCGAGAACCATTCGCAACCGTCTCCATGAAGCTGGGCTACGGTCCCGCACACCGTTAGGCCGTCTTCAGCTCACGCCACAACATCGTGCAGCCCGCCTCCAGTGGTGTCGCGACAGGCGTGAATGGAGGGACGAATGGAGACGTGTCGTCTTCAGCGATGAGAGTCGCTTCTGCCTTGGTGCCAATGATGGTCGTATGCGTGTTTTGCGCCGTGCAGGTGAGCGCCACAATCAGGACTGCATACGACCGAGGCACACAGGGCCAACACCCGGCATCATGGTGTGGGGAGCGATCTCCTACACTGGCTGTACACCACTGGTGATCGTCGAGGGGACACTGAATAGTGCACGGTACATCCAAACCGTCATCGAACCCATCGTTCTACCATTCCTAGACCGGCAAGGGAACTTGCTGTTCCAACAGGACATTGCACGTCCGCATGTATCCCGTGCCACCCAACGTGCTCTAGAAGGTGTAAGTCAACTACCCTGGCCAGCAAGATCTCCGGATCTGTCCCCCATTGAGCATGTTTGGGACTGGATGAAGCGTCGTCTCACGCGGTCTGCACGTCCAGCACGAACGCTGGTCCAACTGAGGCGCCAGGTGGAAATGGCATGGCAAGCCGTTCCACAGGACTACATCCAGCATCTCTACGATCGTCTCCATGGGAGAATAGCAGCCTGCATTGCTGCGAAAGGTGGATATACACTGTACTAGTGCCGACATTGTGCCTGCTCTGTTGCCTGTGTCTATGTGCCTGTGGTTCTGTCAGTGTGATCATGTGATGTATCTGACCCCAGGAATGTGTCAATAAAGTTTCCCCTTCCTGGTACAATGAATTCACGGTGTTCTTATTTCAATTTCCAGGAGTGTATGTCTCCCGTCAACTGTTCTTCGATTTTACATTTTTCGGATTATCTGGAGACTGCCATATGACATAAAATAAGCTTGTAAAACACAATTACAGGGAAGGAGAAACACACAGGCAAAACTCTAAAAAAAATAATCAAAATGTGTGTCCACGGTGACAAAACAGCTAACATTATCCTCGTCCTATTCATAAAACGTTACAGAAAAAAGGAATTAATGCAGTGAGTTTATAATCAGTTCATTAAATGCGAAAAGTTTCACATCTAGAATGTGGTTCTGTGCGACAGAAGCGCACACACACTGTGTAAACAAACTTCTTACTGACGGGAGAAGAGCACATGGCTTGTTCGATGGGAGGGGGGGGGGGGGGGGGGGAGTGGAGAGACTTGCTTGTGTGACGTTGACAAAATTTAGTAGCGCAAAGTATGCGTAAAAACACAGAAAGACAATGGTGTCTAACAGACGGTCAAACACCGGTAATGATCCACACAGAGCGACACCAAATTTGTACATGAAGAGATACAAACTGTTATAGGACAAAACCAAATACATAGCAGCACAGTAAACAACGTTTAAGAAGGCTCAGTTAGATTCGTTAGTACAGTACTTGCATTAATTCTTAAACAGATTGGACGACAGAGCGCATGTACATGTTGATTTTCAGCAAACACAAAACTCATAAAACGCTGGCCATCCGTTTCATGTCTTTCCTGTCTGCATAAAGACCACAACAGAGTCGCCTCAAGACGACGTAAATTCTCACAGACAAAGTTCGGAGCGTATGATAGAGTACTGTACGACTTAATACACCAGGCACAAGACGGAGGTAAGAAAAAAGTTAATGTTAATTTTACTGGACACAAGTCAGGAAAGTTTTGTAAAGAGAGACTGAAGGGAAACAGTCAATTCGGCAGACATTAGAGTTAAAGTGGCGTATCATTTTTAACTCTTAGCTTGAAAGAAAACACGGAAATAAAAGCTTCAAAACCGAGAATGGACTTAATTCATCTACAAAGGAGTGTAACATTAGCTCTAAAAGTTAGATGATACTTCGAAGTATCACAATCAATTGAACAATAAAAGGCAAATAGAATAGACACTGGTATGCGGAGCTCCACATTGTAGGTTTGACAACAAAATGAAGGGTCCAACGACGTAAGCTTGAAAAAAGTAGCATTATAGAATAGCTTTAGTAAGGTAAATTTGATGTCTTCTTCCGAAGGGCAAAACAAAATCCTTCTCAATAAAAGAGATCTACAAGGAAGAATAATACAACACCAAAATTCTGCAAAAAGCTGAATAACGCAAGTAACTTAATTCCCCACATCACAAAGACCTATACAGTAGTAGAGAGCGTACTTTTAAACACCTGAAATTCTTCAAAATACCTAAACTTCCCACACAATGCAGACACTTTAGGTGTGCACCTGGGTCATCCTTCTCATACAAAATAGTAACTGTTACTTACAACCACTTAATATTTTTTCTCTATATAATACTCTCCGTACATTGTCACTCAAAACTTATACAATAAATGAATCATAAATCATATCAAAATTCATTACGGCAGACAAGACGAAGAATAGGGAGATAAGTGGTAGCATTTGGGGACGTGACTGGATTGTCGCAAGGCGACAGCCGAGCCAGTCCACGTGTTTGTGCCACGCTCTCCTTATAGTAAGCGTTCACTGGTAATATAATATGCAATTTGAACGACTGGAAAACTTTGTATCAACTGGAAACTCGGTGCACAGTGAAATGAATCATGGCTAACGGTTCTGCTCAGACCTATGGGGTGGCCGCATAAAACAGACCATTTAAAATCAGCTACAACAACAATCACAGGAACTCTTGCCTGTACATATTTTTCAACCACATGACCACAGGACCTCGTGCCTGCTCACACATAACCTGAATAAAACAACATATTACGTATCTTCATATCTACCAAACTTCGCTGCCCTCTGGGGGATAACAGCTGTAAGTTATCTATCCTCTCTTACCAACTTACAGGGGTAGAACAGATAAATTCTCTTTCATCATTATAACTCTCACTGCGGTACATCACGTAATACATCGTAGCTTCGTGTATCGAGTTAACCAATCAAGGAACTACGACTTACGGAAAATAGAAGGCATGGACAGAACAAGAATAAATGGTCGGGGAAGAGGATGCAGAGAAACGGGAAAGAAAAGAAAGAGGGGGTAGAAAAAGTTTATTTCTTTCGTCCGCTATCTTGCATGTCACACAACGTCCTATCGGGTTTTCCAACGCAAGCGCTAATCGTGTAATTACGACTGCGTATGCGCTTGGGGCCTAAAGTCACCTAGTGCCAGTGGTAAACAATGGACACCACCAGGGCCATCAAAATCCACTGGTTTGTCGCTTTTCTTACAAGGCCTAAACGCTGATTTCGCGTCTATGCCTGGTCTTGCAGTAAAAACAAACTCCCATCAAAGTAAAAAGATTTAGTGCGCCAACAATTTCGGAAGCCTTACAGACGCGGTATGACGGCGCAGGGCGTTACAGAGCTCTTAAAGCCCTCACGTGTGTGGAGGAAGGAGAAGGAAGCTACTTTCATCATAGGGCGGAGATATGATCCTTATACGAACGATGGAAGAAAAAAGAGTTGATCGTGACAGAAAAACGAAACGGAAGAAAATGCCATGGGAGACTGTATGGTTGCCAAACACATTGTGCAAGCTGCACATCCCTGGAGATTAATCGAAAGCTCTGAAGAAAAATCTTAAAAAACTTTTTAACTATCCAACCAACAAACAGGTGAAGTTCTTATCTACGAACCAATACACATTCAACATACTTCACAGTAATCAGACTCACAAAAATTCAAAGTTCAAATCGTCCTAGGTAAAGACACCCCCAAAAAACTGGCAATAACGGCACAAGACTCAAAATTTAGCTGTTTACTATAATTTACCGATCTCTCCTCTGAACAAATGTCTGCAGGTGCCTCACTAAATGTCAACACTCACAGTACAGTCGTTCCTTCGCGACGTGCAGTAGCGGCGGCGCCGGTGGGGCGGTGGCTAATGGCCGTACGCTCGTGGTACCCGCATAGCAGCGGCGTGGGCAGCGGGGCGGCTGGCTGCTCAGCGCTGACAATAGGCGCCCCGGGCGTTGGGGCCAGGACCCCGTGAACAGCGCGCCCGTGCGCTCAGCGAGCCACGGCACGGCCCAGGACGCATCGCGCGTTTTCCAGCTCACAGTTAGCTGGCGGTGACCGAGAAGCCTGGCCGGTGGGACCGTCAACTGAGGCCGGAGCGCACAAACTAAGCACGTGGGCTGTGAGGAGCTGCTGGCTGTACTCGGCGCGCCCGTGTTGGCGCATTGGCTGCGAGGGGCAGGCAGTATACTTCGCCCCGGGTGCTGGTATGTGCGGACGCAGCATTCGTAGCCGATGCGCTACAGCATCCAAGTTCGGCTCGCCGCGGAATAACAGTGGCGAATACTGACCGACCACACAACATCAAACATGAACCAAAAGTAAACCACCACCCTATAAACCTAACGGTGGGACAGAATCGCGATTCTGACACCAATGTACTCAGGGAAGGGGGGAGAAGGTTGTTACATATGCCTCGTGACGGTCGAGCTGCCAGGACTTGAGAGTGGCCATCCAAGTCTGCCCTTAAATGACAGGACAGGAAGCTAGGTACAATAAAGAGCATATTTTTCAGCGTATGGCATACGTGGGGCGCGTCTAGGGACGGAAGTTGCAAGGTTTAGTCCAGTCTAGGAGGTCCAACAATTAATTGAAATGGGCAACGGCAGGCGAAGCGGTTAACGTTAACCTACGTTGGTGGCTATTTGTGAGAAGCAGAGCCAGAGGCTCTGCCTTCCGAAAAGACGTCTGTTCTGCTCAAGATCTGGATTACAAGAGAGAGTGGGAACCGTGTTCAACACCGCAGAACACTCCAGCGTCCACACACGTGGTCTGCATCCAATGCACGCTATTACTAAAACCAATCGCGTGAATTTCCTAGCAGTTTCAGCAGAGGTCTCAGAGCATCTCTTGTCAGCAGCTTTATGTGGACAGAACTGCTTCGGTTTTCAAAGACAGCCAAATTGCGTCACACAGGCACAGCGTAAGATGCTCTAGGACTAAACGTGTCAAGATTTGACTGGGCCTTTGTGTTATATAGCTAGAGAAGGCCGAAATGCACGCTATAAGCTCATGCAGGAAGGCGTGAGGTCTGAAACAGGATACATCGTTCTTGATGAGACATGCTTCATACGATAACTATCAATTGCTATGGCGCCTTGCTAGGTCGTAGCCATTGACTTAGCTGAAAGCTATTCTAACTATCTTCTCTGCAAATAAATGAGGCTTCGTCAGTGTTGCATCGCTAACTAAGTCGTCCATACAACTGAGCGAGTGCTAGTAAGTCTCGAGACCTGCCGTGTGGTGGCGCTCGGTCTGCGATCACTGACAGTGGCGACACGCGGGTCCGACATGTACTAATGGACCGCGGCCGATTTAAAGCTACCACCTAGCAGGTGTGGTGTCTGGCGGTGACACCACATTCCTCTACCGCAAATCGGCGAACGGTTGTGTTATAAGGCTTCCGCCCGCCGTGGGGAGGACTCCATGTTGACGTATGCGATGAGGTGGGAAGCCTAACAACAGGCGAGGCTGTGCCACCCGCACCCTGCCATTCGGTCCGAGGGGAGCTAGGAAACGCCGGAAAACCTAGTCCAGGTTGCACGCCAACATGTGGAGTACGCGCCCGTAGAGAGACAGGAGGGGCCGAAGGGTCGACCTCCATCGCGTCGGGGTACCCGACGCGCGAAGACGCCATGTGGTCCGGAGCGGGCAAGAGTTCCATGGCGGAGGACTGCTGGTCACGGGAAGCGATCGGCGGTGCGTGACCCAGGGAGGCGCTTGGCGGCTGCAGCGACGCGTCCACTGCGGGCGGCGTCGGCGGGAGAACAGGCGGCGGCGGCGGCGGCGGCGGCGCGTCGCCATGGGGCAAAATGGAAGGCAGCGTCGGTAACACCTGGGGATGAGGCGCGCCAGTAGATGGGTCCCCAGGGCGCTGACCGGACGGCACCGTCGCTGAAAGCAGACGGGGAGCGGCAGAACCCAGGCGACGACAGAGGCGCAGCTGATTGAGATGCCGACGCACCTCACTAGAGGCCCCCAAAACCAAATACATAGCGCGGCCGAGGCAGCGAAGAATGCGCCCTTCGAGCCAACGCTGTGAACCGCGATAGTTGCGATAGTATACAACGTCGCCTGGAACAAAAGCAGGTGTCTGCCACTGCACAGGAACCTGATGCGGCGGATGCAGCAAAGACATCAAGGTTCGATGAGGACGACCGTGGATCAACTCAGCCGGCGAGCGACCATCTCGGGGCTGAGAGCGATACGAGGACAAGAAGAGCAACAACGCGTCCTCCCGAGAATGCGACTCTTTCAACTTCAACATCTGTGACTTGAAAGTCCGGACCAATCTTTCAGCAGCACTGTTTGACTGCGGCGAAAACGGCGCGGACGTCAGATGTTGAATACCATTGGCCTTGCAGAATGACTGAAATTCTGCGGGCATGAATTGTGGGCCATTGTCGGAAACAATAGTCTGTGGAAGACCTTCAATACAAAAGATAGCGGACAACGCTTGGATGGTGGCAGATGACGTCGTGGAAGACATCCGGACAACAAAAGGGAAATTACTGAAAGAATCGACCACAATCAACCATCGAGCATTCCAGAATGGACCAGCAAAATCTATGTGCAAGTGTTGCCAGGGGGAAGTGGCTTTTGGCCATGCAAAGAAGTTCCGCAGCGGTGCGGATTGTTGTTCGGCACACGCCATGCAAGAAGAGCACATTTTCGTAATCGCAGCGTCGATTCCGAACCAAGTACAGTGCTGACGAGCAAGTTGTTTCGTGCACACTATGCCCCAATGTCCTTGGTGGAGAAGCTGTAAGACAGAGGACTGTAACGAACGTGGAACCACGACTCGGGACTGATCATTATCCGAACGCAACAACAAAACACCACGTCGTACAAAAAGTCTCTCCTTGTGTGCAAAAAAATCTGCGAACCAACGGGCCATTGCGTAGCAACAAAACGCAAAACCGTAGCAAGGACAGGGTCAGCAGCTGTGGCTGTAGCTACACGACGAATATCAATCGGAAACGATTCGACCACGCGATCGTTTTCCGAATCAATGAACATGCAAGCAAGTTCGGAAGAATCGAATGCTCTATCCTCAGCAACAGGCAAACTGGACAACGCATCGGCGTTTCCGTGCTTAGCCGTGGACCGATACAAGATATCGTAGCGGTACTGCGAGAGGAAAATAGACCAGCGAATAAATTTCTGCGCTGTACGTGTAGGTACAGGCTTGTTCGGATGAGAAAGCGATGTCAAAGGTTTGTGGTCTGTGATGATGGTAAAGTGACGACCATACAAGAAATGATGAAACTTTGTAACACCAAAGACGAGAGCCAAAGCTTCTTTCTCGATCTGTGAATAATTTCCTTGCGCAGACGACAGCAATTTGGACGCAAAGGCAATAGGGCGATCAGACGAGCCATCTTTGTGCGCAAGCACAGCACCGATCCCGAAATCCGATGCATCTACCATCAACAAAAGGGGTTTCTGGGGATCGAATGGCGTAAGGCAAGTATTTGAAAGCAACGCTGATTTCAACTGGCGAAAGGCGCGTTCGCATTCCGTCGTCCAGACAAACGGAACACCTTTACGGCGTAAACGATGAAGTGGAGCTGAAATGGAAGAGGCTTGCGGCACATATTTTGCACAGTAATTAATTTTTCCCAACACACTCTGTAGCTGCTTCAAAGTCTGCGGCGAAGGCAAGTCTTGTATGGCACGGAGGTGCTCTGCACTCGGATGTATGCCTTGGGCACTGATGACAAGTCCCAAATATGGTAAGTCACAAGCAAAAATCACACATTTGTCCTTCCGCAAGCGAAGACCATTTTGTTGCAAGACCTGAAATAATGTGTGGAGGATGGCTAAATGTTCGGCTTCTGTCTTTCCGGAGATCACAATATCGTCCAGATAGTTTGCTGCAGTAGGGACCGACGCACAAACAGTTTGTAGATACTGCTGAAACAATGCAGGGGCGGATGCACACCCGAATGGCAGTCGTTTGAAGCGATACAACCCAAGATGCGTGTTAACCACCGAAACGCGCTGGGATTCTTCATCCACCGGTATTTGCAAGTACGCATCTGCTAGGTCCAACTTAGAAAAATATGCACCCGGACACAGTTTGTCAAAAAGATCTTCCGGGCGGGGTAAAGGAAAAGTGGCAATCACTAGTTGGGGATTCACTGTTGCCCTGAAGTCCACACAAAGTCTCAATTATCCAGAAGGTTTTGGCAAGATTACTAAGGATGATGCCCAGAGAGACGCCTGCACACGTTCAATCACACCTTGTGATTCTAAATCGTGGAATGTTCTTGCGACCTCATCACGCAATGCGTGGGGAACATTGCGCACTCTGAAAAATTTCGGTTGCGCGTTTACTTTCAGTTCCAAATGTGCTTTATAGTTCTTAGCGCAACCAAGGCCCGGTGCAAAAATGTCCGCAAACTCTTCACATAGCCGAGAAACACTGGCTGAAGGCACAGACTGGTTCACTGATAGGTTCAAAAATGGTTCAAATGGTTCTGAGCACTATGGGACTCAACTGCTGAGGTCATTAGTCCCTAGAACTTTGAACTAGTTAAACCTAACACACATCCATGCCCGAGGCAGGATTCGAACCTGCGACCGTAGCGGTCCCGTGGTTCCAGACTTCAGCGCCAGAACTGCGCGGCCACTTCGGCCGGCTCACTGATAGGACCTGATTGACTAGAGGCCTATCTTACTAGGGGTAAGATAGATACCGCCTACAGGAAAATTAAAGAGACCTTTGGAGATAAGAGAACGACTTGTATGAATATCAAGAGCTCAGATGGAAACCCAGTTCTAAGCAAAGAAGGGAAAGCAGAAAGGTGGAAGGAGTATATAGAGGGTCTATACAAGGGCGATGTACTTGAGGACAATATTATGGAAATGGAAGAGGATGTAGATGAAGATGAAATGGGAGATACGATACTGCGTGAAGAGTTTGACAGAGCACTGAAAGACCTGAGTCGAAACAAGGCCCCCGGAGTAGACAATATTCCATTGGAACTACTGACGGCCGTGGGAGAGCCAGTCCTGACAAAACTCTACCATCTGGTGAGCAAGATGTATGAAACAGCCGAAATACCCTCAGACTTCAAGAAGAATATAATAATTCCAATCCCAAAGAAAGCAGGTGTTGACAGATGTGAAAATTACCGAACTATCAGCTTAATAAGTCACAGCTGCAAAATACTAACACGAATTCTTTACAGACGAATGGAAAAACTAGTAGAAGCCAACCTTGGGGAAGATCAGTTTGGATTCCGTAGAAACACTGGAACACGTGAGGCAATACTGACCTTACGACTTATCTTAGAAGAAAGATTAAGGAAAGGCAAACCTACGTTTCTAGCATTTGTAGACTTAGAGAAAGCTTTTGACAATGTTGACTGGAATACTCTCTTTCAAATTCTAAAGGTGGCAGGGGTAAAATACAGGGAGCGAAAGGCTATTTACAATTTGTACAGAAACCAGATGGCAGTTATAAGAGTCGAGGGACATGAAAGGGAAGCAGTGGTTGGGAAGGGAGTAAGACAGGGTTGTAGCCTGTCCCCGATGTTGTTCAATCTGTATATTGAGCAAGCAATAAAGGAAACAAAAGAAACATTCGGAGTAGGTATTAAAATTCATGGTGAAGAAATAAAAACTTTGAGGTTCGCCGATGACATTGTAATTCTGTCAGAGACAGCAAAGGACTTGGAACAGCAGTTGAATGGAATGGACAGTGTCTTGAAAGGAGGATATAAGATGAACATCAAGAAAAGCAAAACAAGGATAATGGAATGTAGTCTAATTAAGTCGGGTGATGCTGAGGGAATTACATTAGGAAATGAGGCACTTAAAGTAGTAAAGGAGTTTTGCTATTTGGGGAGCAAAATAACTGATGATGGTCGAAGTAGAGAGGATATAAAATGTAGGCTGGCAACGGCAAGGAAAGCGTTTCTGAAGAAGAGAAATTTGTTAACATCCAGTATTGATTTAAGTGTCAGGAAGTCATTTCTGAAAGTATTCGTATGGAGTGTAGCCATGTATGGAAGTGAAACATGGACGATAAATAGTTTGGACAAGAAGAGAATAGAAGCTTTCGAAATGTGGTGCTACAGAAGAATGCTGAAGATTAGATGGGTAGATCACATAACTAATGAGGAAGTATTGAATAGGATTGGGGAGAAGAGAAGTTTGTGGCACAACTTGAACAGAAGAAGGGATCGGTTGGTACGACATGTTCTGAGGCATCAAGGGATCACCAATTTAGTATTGGAGGGCAGCATGGAGGGTAAAAATCGTAGGGGGAGACCAAGAGATGAATACACTAAGCAGATTCAGAAGGATGTAGGTTGCAGTAGGTACTGGGAGATGAAAAAGCTTGCACAGGATAGAGTAGCATGGAGAGCTGCATCAAACCAGTCTCAGGACTGAAGACCACAACAACAACAACAACCATAGTATCTGAATAAGGGAGTCCACATTCACACTCAAAAGCACAATCCCTGGTAAGGCCTTGCAAAGTTGCAACCCACTCCCGATTAGTTTGACCGGCCGCACGTTTAGTACGAAAGAAAGTATACCTTTTTGCAACTACATTAGCTGATTCCTTGAAATAGGCGTCTAAAGCAGACAAAATTTCTTCGTAGGACAGAGTTGCTACGTCGCGTCGGGGAAATAATTTCACTATCACACGGTACGTTGGCACCCCTACACACGCCAATAAATGAGGCTGCCGCTCGTTACCTTGAATTCTGTAGGCGGCGAGATGAAATCCAAACTGGCGTGACCACTCCTTCCAGGTTTCCACCTCCGCATCGTAGTGCCGAAACGGGGGTGCAACAGCATGTTGTGGCTGCGGTAGTGGTGAAGCGGCGGCTGCCGCATCGGTTTGCATTGCGCGTTGACCCTGTACGAGCTGTCCAAGGGCATCCAATAACGCCTGCGTCTGCTGATTCTGCAAGCGATAAAATTCGGACAGTACATCTGGAGAGTGTGGCGAGGCCATGACACAAATAAATTAGAGCAATACGAACGCGAAATCCTCTTTTAAGCCTCGTCGCCACTTTTTATATAGCTAGAGAAGGCCGAAATGCACGCTATAAGCTCACGCAGGAAGGCGTGAGGTCTGAAACATGATACGTAATGAATGCTATAAAGAAAAGTACGTAGCTTCTGGAATACTTAACTTTAATCCATGATTCGTATACATCGTTCTTGGTGAGACATGCTTCATACGGTAACTATCAATTGCTACGGCGCCTTGCTAGGTCGTAGCCATTGACTTAGCTGAAGGCTATTCTAACTATCTTCTCTGCAAATAAATGAGGCTTCGTCAGTGTTGCATCGCTAACTAAGTCGTCCGTACAACTGGGCGAGTGTTAGTAAGTCTCGAGACCTGCCGTGTGGTGGCGCTCGGTCTGCGATCACTGACAGTGGCGACACGCGGGTCCGACATGTACTAATGGACCGCGGCCGATTTAAAGCTACCACCTAGCAAGTGTGGTGTCTGGCGGTGACACCACACTTTGAAATTAATTTTTTTTTGAACCAGTTCCCCAGAACTAGGTGCCCACATGTACATACAATGCAGTGTCGCAGACGTACGTCCTCAGAAATTTCTTCCTCAAGTTAAGGTCTATGTTTAGTACTAGTAAACTCTTGTCCAGGAATGCCGTTTATGCCAGTGATAGTCTGCTTTTGATTTCCTCCTTGTTCTGTGAGTCGTTTGTTATTTTACTGCCCAGGTAGCAGAATTCGTTAACTTCATGTACATCCCGATAATTAATCCTTATGCTAAGTTTCTCACTGTTCTCGTTTATGCTGCTTCTCATTACTTTCGTCTTTCATCGATTTTCTCTCAATCCATATTCGGCACTCATTAGATTGTTCATTCCATTCAGCAGATCATGTAATTATTCTTTTGTTTCACTCAGGATAGCAATGTCCTCACTAGTCACATCACAGATATCCTTTCACATTGAATTTTAATACCGCTATTGAAACTTTCTTTTATTTCCATCATTACTTCTTCGATGTACAGACTGAAGAGTAGTAGCGAAAGATTACATCCCTGCGTTACACCCTTTTTAGTCTGAGCATTTCGTTCTTGGTCATCCACTGTTATTATTCCCTCTTATTTCCTGTACATAATATATATTACACGCCTCTTCCTATAGCTTACTCCTATTTTTTTCAGAATTTCGAACACCTTGCAACATTTTTACATTGCCGAACGCATTTTTTCAGGCCGACATTTCCTATGCAGGTGCTTTGATTTTTCTTTAGCCTTGCTGCCATTATCAACTGCAATGTCAGAATTGCCTCTCTGGTTGCCTTATTTTTCCTAAATCAAAATTGATGGATCTCTAACTCATTCTCTATTTACATTTCCATGCTTCTGTATATTATTCTTGTAAGTAACCTTAATGCATGAGCTGTTGAGTGGATTGTGCGGTAATTCTCTCACTTGTCAGCTCTTGCCGTCTTCGGAATTGTGTGGATGATGCTTTTCCGAAAGGCAGATGGTATGTTGCCACACTCACACATTCTACACATTAACATGGATAGTCATTCTGTTGTCACTTCCACGAATGATTTTAGAAAGTGTAATGGAATGTTATCTATTCCTTCTGCCTTATTTGATTTAAGTCCTTCAAAGCACTCTTAAATTTCTGATTCTAACACTGTGTCCTCTATCGCTTCTAAATCGACTCCTGCTTCTTCTTCTATCATTTCACGCAAATTTTCCCCTTCACAGAGGCCTTCAGTGTACTCTTTCCTAGTATTCACTCTCCCCTCTACATTTAACAGTGGAATTCCCATACCTTTTAATTTCACCGAAGGTTGTTTTGACTATCCCATACATTGAGCCAGCCCTTCATAGAATCATTTCTTTTTCGATTTCTTCACATTTTTCAAATAGCCATTTCGTTTTCGCTTCCCTGCACATCCAATTTATTTCATACCTCAGTGACTTGTATATCTGTATTCCTGAAATTCGCTGAACATTTTTGTACTTTCTTCTTTCATCTATCAACTGAAGTGCTTCAGTCGTTACCCATGGGTTTTTCGCAATTACCTTCTTTGTAACTATGTTTTCCTTTCCAAATTCTGTGTTTGCCCTATGTAGAGATGTCAATTGTACTGCCAACTGTACTATTCCTTATTGCTGTATCTATAGCCTTAGAGAATTTCAAGTGTATCTCGTCATTCCTCAGTACTTCCGTATTTCACTACTTCCTGACTAATCTCTTAAACTTCAGTCTACTCTTCATCACTACTACACCGTGAAACTGATCTGGAAATCGTACCGTGCTGGGCAGCAAAATACGCAGTTTGCGATTGGTTGTGGAAATCAATTTATGGATATCAGGTCACATTGAGTATCAACTGACTGACGGATTAAGACATGGAGCTACTTCAAATATTAAGTCAACAATGTAGATATACTTCTAGGGCTAATTTGCTGGAGATACAAACACTTAAGTGTTTGGATGGGTTGGAGGAGAGATACACGATTTCGCCTTACCACTCGATGGAGCCAGTTTTACAGAAAGGCATGTGTCACTCATGTGAATTCGGCTGGAGTTGTCGATCAATTCTCGTCGCTTAGTGGCTGTCGGGTGACACGTGTACTGCAGCTGTGTAGCTTTGCCCTTGCTAGTTTAAGTTCTTCCTCCCTCCTCTGGCTGACCGGTGGGCTCAGTGCCTCCACCGTAAAGCTCGACTCGGAGGACATGTGGTGTTGTTGCCCTCGCCCTCGGCGACTACCGTCTGCGATGGTTATTTCGCAGTCTGCCCTATCTCCTAAATTATCACTGTCTGAGAACTATGAAAGAGAAGGCAGGGTCGAGTTTTTTAAAAGTTACATTTTAGTTTCATTCAGAACAACCTACTGGGGTTTTTAATAACAGATAACTGGAATTGCGTTTTAAATAAAAAGGACCGGCTCCGAACTGTTAATACGAAGGCTGCCGGCCGGTGTGGCCGAGCGGTTCTAGGCGAATCAGTCTGGACCCGCACGACCGCTACGGTCTCATGTACGAATCCTGCCTCGGGCATGGATGTGTGTGATGTCCTTAGGTTGGTTAGGTTTAAGTAGTTCTAAGTTCTAGGGGACTGGTGACCTCAGATGTTAACTCCTATAGTGCTGAGTGCCATTTGAACCAATACGAGGGCTGTCCCGAAAGTAAGGTCCGATCGCTCACTAAATGGAAACCACAGTGAAAATCCTATGAAACTTTGGGTAGATACGTTGGGCAGTGTCTCTAGTACACCCGTTGATCGCGTCACGCCACTCTTTTCAGTTCTTTCCACACAGTGAGCACGTAAGGATACCTAGAAAATAGTGCCTCCCGCCGAGTATGAGGGTCTGGTAGAGATTTCGCCTGATGCCAAGCAAGCCCCCATAACACTACTGCCTTGCGCTTCCTTCTTCCCGACAATTCTCGGCCGCACGCTGCAGGGACAATGAAGACGCCCCTGAAGCGTATTCGTTGGGGATTGTTTTCTCACCCTCAGTACAACCTGTAAGTGGCTCCCTTTGAGTTTCATTTTGGCTCAAATGAACCGCTAACTGTGCAGGCAACATTTTCGCACAGATAACCACTTGCAGATGTGTGTAGAGAATTGGCGGAAAACACAGGCGTTGGCTTTCTATGACGAAGGTACTGGAAAGTTGGTACAACGGTACAAGTGTCTAAGTAAACTGGGAAAAGGTGTTATGGGACCAAACTGCTGACGTCATCTGTTCCTAAGCCTAGACACTACTTAATCTAAATTACTCTAATACTCTAAGGATGACACACACAACCATGCCAGAGGGAGAACTCGAACCTTCGACGGGGGAAGCCGCGCACACTGTGACAAGACACCCTAGACCGCTCGGCTACCTAACGTGTACAGTGTCTAAGTGGGGGCAGCGACCGTGTGGAGAAGTAGTGGGAAGGTGTAGCTAACTGTTGCAAATAAAACTTTTTCATCTTCACAGTGGTTTCCAATAGGCGACCTATCGGACCTTACTTCCCAAAGTAGCTGTTGTACATCCAGATTTCTGGAGGGATTGGCGAACAACATGAAATGGAAAGACGTTAGGATGTAAATCAGACGACAAATGATTGTATCCAACGCTGCTGGTGCAACAGAAAATCGTGACAAGAGTGAAGATCCCAAATGATAAATAATAGATGTTACTAAATAATAATGTTAATAAATTCAGAGAACTTAAGGAGTTAGGGAACAAT
Organism: Schistocerca serialis cubense; assembly: GCF_023864345.2. Classification (NCBI taxonomy): domain Eukaryota; kingdom Metazoa; phylum Arthropoda; class Insecta; order Orthoptera; family Acrididae; genus Schistocerca; species Schistocerca serialis. The sequence continues at coordinate 425,879,407 of NC_064641.1, forward strand.
GAAATTGGAAGACGCTTGGGATGTAAACTACGTTACAATTGATTGTAACCAATGCTGCTGGGGCAACAGGAGATTGTGACAAGGATAGAAGGCTTCAGTCTAAGCGATCCCTAATGATATGCTCTCTTTGTCTATCAGAACAGTAGTTACGGCCGAGATCGATTGAGTTCGTTCAGTGCAAATACATTAACGATGCTTGATACGTTCACTTTGTTATAGAACTTTCCCACGTAATGTGAAGAACATTAAAAATAACTTTAAAAAGAATTAACTCTTTTGCACCCTATGTTACTGTACTGTACGAAAATACGAGATATCGTGATATCGATCCACCGTCATATGGCTACTCAGTTCAGTCTTTTCCATTATTCTTATTTCTAGGACGCCTGTCCAGCTTAAAAGAGAAGATACACTCCTGGAAATGGAAAAAAGAACACATTGACACCCGTGTGTCAGACCCACCATACTTGCTCCGGACACTGCGAGAGGGCTGTACAAGCAATGATCACACGCACGGCGCAGCGGACAACTAACGAACCGCGGTGTTGGCCGTCGAATGGCGCTAGCTGCGCAGCATTTGTGCACCGCCGGCGTCAGTGTCAGCCAGTTTTCCGTGGCATACGGAGCTCCATCGCAGTCTTTAACACTGGTAGCATGCCGCGACAGCGTGGACGTGAACCGTATGTGCAGTTGACGGACTTTGAGCGAGGGCGTATAGTGGGCATGCGGGAGGCCGGGTGGACGTACCGCCGAATTGCTCAACACGTGGGGCGTGAGGTCTCCACAGTACATCGATGTTGTCGCCAGTGGTCGGCGGAAGGTGTACGTGCCCGTCGACCTGGGACCGGACCGCAGCGACGCACGGATGCACACCAAGACCGTAGGATCCTACACAGTGCCGTAGGGGACCGCACCGCCACTTCCCAGCAAATTAGGGACACTGTTGCTCCTGGGGTATCGGCGAGGACCATTCGCAACCGTCTCCATGAAGCTGGGCTACGGTCCCGCACACCGTTAGGCCGTCTTCCGCTCACGCCCCAACATCGTGCAGCCCGCCTCCAGTGGTGTCGCGACAGGCGTGAATGGAGGGACGAATGGAGACGTGTCGTCTTCAGCGATGAGAGTCGCTTCTGCCTTGGTGCCAATGATGGTCGCCGTGCAGGTGAGCGCCACAATCAGGACTGCATACGACCGAGGCACACAGGGCCAACACCCGGCATCATGGTGTGGGGAGCGATCGCCTACACTGGCCGTACACCACTGGTGATCGTCGAGGGGACACTGAATAGTGCACGGTACATCCAAACCGTCATCGAACCCATCGTTCTACCATTCCTAGACCGGCAAGGGAACTTGCTGTTCCAACAGGACAATGCACGTCCGCATGTATCCCGTGCCACCCAACGTGCTCTAGAAGGTGTAAGTCAACTACCCTGGCCAGCAAGATCTCCGGATCTGCCCCCATTGAGCATGTTTTGGACTGGATGAAGCGTCGTCTCACGCGGTCTGCATGTCCAGCACGAACGCTGGTCCAACTGAGGCGCCAGGTGGAAATGGCATGGCAAGCCATTCCACAGGACTACATCCAGCATCTCTACGATCGTCTCCATGGGAGAATAGCAGCCTGCATTGCTGCGAAAGGTGGATATACACTGTACTAGTGCCGACATTGTGCCTGCTCTGTTGCCTGTGTCTATGTGCCTGTGGTTCTGTCAGTGTGATCATGTGATGTATCTGACCCAAGGAATGTGTCAATAAAGATTCCCCATCCTGGGACAATGAATTCACGGTGTTCTTATTTCAATTTCCAGGAGTGTATATGGGAGAAAATGCTTTGATTATTTACTGGTTTTACGACAAAAACTGGATCTTCATGATGACCACCTAGGTTCCTTATATTAACTTTTTGTTAATGAACGACTTAGGTAGTCAACGTCAAAAAGGAATTTTCCTCCCGTTCATCTTGAAAATAACGCTAAAAGAGTGGATAATCCTTTCCTAAAACTGATTCTCACGTTGGTCGATAGTTTTCCCACTTACGAGGGTTATTCGGAAAGTAAGGAACGATCGGTCGCGAAATAGAAACCGCAGTGAAGATCCGACGAAGTTTTGCACAATTATGTTGAAGAGATCACTAGTATCTAGTATGCCCGCCGATCGCGTTACGTCGTCCTTTTTAGTTTTGAGCACACAGGGAGCACATAAGGATGCCTAAAACAGTAGTGTCTTCCGACGAGTACGGGGGCCTGGTGAGAAATTTCGCCTGAAGCTATGCAGCCAACGAGACATAACTCTCATGTGTTTTCTTCTTCAAGACAATTCTCAGCCGCATTCTGCAGGGGCAATGAAGATACTACTGCATCATTTTCAATTGGAAATGTTTGATTACCCACAATACAGTCAATAATTGCCTCCCTCTGAGTTCCATCTCTGCTTTCATGAACCGCTGATTATGAAGACAACATTTTGGAAGAGACAACGAGCTGTAGGCAAGCGTAGAGAATAGACGGAAAGCACTCGCGGCTGCCTTCTACAACAAGGGTATTGGAAAGTTGGTACAACGGTACGACAAACATTTAAGTCGGATCGGTGACTATGGAGATAAGTATCTGGAAGTTGTAAGTAACTGTTGCTAATAAAATAGTTTTGATTTTCACTGTGGTTTACATTTCGTACTTTCCGAATAGCCCTCGTACAGTTATGTTACACTGGAGATCTTCGCAAAAGAACCGGCAGCCCTTCGATCACCTTGGGCACACGTGCAGCCTACATGACCCCTGCACGCCGCAGCGTCGTCAAATCGCCTCGTTGCAGTAACGGACGGACACCAGGCGGCGGTAACATTGCTAGCAGGGACTACTACCTGCAGCGGACCAATTAGCGTCCGCCACACACATGGCAAGAAAATATTGCAGCGCGTATTCCGCCGCGTACCGCTATAAAGGTCGGGGCCAGACTGCAAAGGTCAGTTCTTCCTGCTTTGACAGCATTTTCCAGCCTTAGGGAGCTCTCGATGTCCATAGTAGGGACCGTCGTCACTGTCTTCAGCAATTATCGTTGTTTCCCTTGATAGAATCATACCGTAGAAGGGATAGACTTTTCAGTTCCCATGCTGCTGTTATTCAGGACAGCTTCATCGTAATTGGAATATTTTCCATACAAGTGTATTGATTCCAACTGCGTTACCTTGTCAAGTTCTGGAATCGCCATACTGTCAGGTCTTCATACGCGTGAGGCACTGTAAGTGTGGTTTTGTTGCTATCGTCGAAGCAGACATTCCTTTGCTTGGTCAAAACTTTTGTAAACTTGGATAACCGTTTTCCCTGTACCACACCAACCTGCAACATGCGTTTGATCTTATTCAGTAGAAACTCTCGGCCGGCGCTGTTATTAAATAAGAACGTAATCACAAATAAGTTGTTATTCTCCCAGCTTCTCGAATGGCTTTACGTAGAAACGTCTGCCACTTAAAACTATATCTGATACATGCTTTTAATTAAATGTAATGAAGCTGCGAAACTTATCTTTCTGGTGGTTTTTGGAAATACTTTGTTAATTCTTTTTATGCACTTGTGAAATAAATACTCTTCAAACTACTAATAGCAACAACGCCATATCTCGTTTCGAAGAATAGTCGGAGCTAAGTCCAGTGCACCCACATTCCACTCGATAGCCGTGTATGAGCGCCAGAGGATTGAGGTCAGGTAGCGTGGAGGACGTTGCGAGCAGTCCCACAGCTGTGGAGTGCCCATTGAAGCATCCCGACCGCAGTTTGGGAACTATGGGGGAGGGGGTGGGCGTTAACTGCTTCCGGGCTGCTGTAGGCCAACAAGTGGAGGAACGAGATTGGGCAGTGGTTTACTACGTCGATCGCTGGTGAGGACTACACGTCAGGCTTATGTAGGGCACCAAATCACCCAATACATCTTCATTTTCAGCCAGTACGATGACATATAGCCATTCTTGTAGTACTGCCTCGTATGTGTTGTGACCCGCAATCCTGTACCAGGGCGATATTGGTTCGCCTTTCGAGCGTCGTGTGGCAGTATTCCTGTGGCCACGTTAATTTGTTCCCTCTGTGGCACGCTCCGTCTACTGCATACGCTTTCGCCAGAAGACATTGGAATTTGAATTTTGCTTGTGTGTTCAATAATGACAGTCTAACAAAATACAATAAAAATGTACTACCAATGAAACTATAAAAAATTTCAGTTCATACGTCTGATCGAGTCTACGGACTGGGTACGAGGCTAAACACTGGTGACAGACATTGTACCAATATACAACACTAATGGGCATTGTTGTCACTGTCTACATACCGGATACGCTTTGTTTTCCAAATCTCTGTGCGAGCGATCTCCCATGTTCACTGTGATTTTCGCCGGCCGAATAAAGTCGGGTTATCACTGTTAAACATTGTGTCAAAGCACTAAATGTTGATCAGTCAAGGCAAGTACTCTTCACTGTCGTAAAGGTAATGGACAATAATTTTAATATTTGAAATGAACAATTTTTAATTTCTTTAAAAATTACGTAAGATTCTACACACGACAGTGGTATACTGAAATAATGACAAAAATTCAATTTTATCGTAGATCAAAGACTGATAATTCAATTGAAATAAAAATAATTATAATGCATCTTCTCTCCATACATTTGGCATGTGCATCTCCACTGCGACCTGTAAGAAAACCTTCGGGATAGAAAACCACTACTTCACCACAGTATACTCATAACTCATAGTAGTGCGTTCGTATTTCCACCAAAGAGCTTATGTGACAACTATTTCAGAGGGATCAGCTTCTAATGCATTATTTTATTTCTTATAATCTCGCTGTCAGTTCACCTGATTAGTTTTCATTGTGTGACAATGTGGAAATTGAGATCCTTCAAAGTCTCTTGGTAGGGTCTACGATTTAAAAGTTTAATTGTTTACTTTTACTTATTTGTTTATTTTTGCAGCTCCATACACAAAAACATTTGAATCTTACCTGGAAATTATTGCTGTGGCTGGACTCTAATGTGGTAGACATTACGTATAATGGAAACCACCTACAATCAGTATACCTGGCCAACAATCATTTATCTGTTGTTCCTAATTCGAACCGTGACTCGGTCGGAATGATAATTTTCAGTTTATGTTGTTCCTCATAAGGAGGCCGATGGCCGAAGGGAGCAATGTACAATGACATAGGACGCAAAATTTGGCGAACGATTCAGTGACCTGTCTTGGTTATCTGGCTATAACGAGTGTTCCTAGAACATTTCACATTGATTCTCATGTTAGCCAGTGGTTGGTGGGGCGCTTACAGCCTTCATTAAGCGTAATTTAATGCTAACGTTCCAAAATTTACTTAAGAAACGATGGAAATGGTATTCAGACTGTAAAACGCTTCCGAAAGCTAACAGGAAACGGAAGCACCATCTCCTTGTGGAAAACAGCTTCCAATTTGAAGGGAACAGGAGCGTTAATTGAGGATAGCTGTAGAGAGCGAACTGGCTGTCCTAGAAAATATTCCCCACCTCTTGATTTCCGTGCAATGAAGGATAGAAGATTGGGTTTAATGTCGTCTCGATATTAGACGGACTACAAGCTCAGATTGTGTCAAGGATGGAAGGAGGAAATCGGCCGTCCCCTTTCAAAGGAATCATCCTGGGATCTGCCTGGAGTGATCTAGTGAAATCACGGGAAAATTAAATCTGGATGGCCGAAAGTGTGCTTTAACCGTCGTTCTTCCCAATGCGAGTGTAGCATGCTAACCACTGCGCCACGTTGCTTCGTGATCTCGGTGTAGAACGAGCCAGGTACCCACCACTTTACTTCACAAACTCTAGTTATGCTATGCAATCTCGTCCATGACGTGCGATTTCACTGCCGTCTCTCTGCGTAGACAGGGCAGAAGGCCAGCTTAGCTTGGCTAATAGATATGCGCTGGATATCTTCAGGCATAAAATTACATACGCTCACGGAACGAAGTATGAGTCATCTCTTGAAAGAGCACAGTCGTCATTTCGGAGTGCTGTAGGTGGTATAGACCTGGAACCAGGTGCTCACGTGAGTCTCCACTACTGACAGTAGTCATGGCCGTAAAGTGTTGTTCATGCGCTCAGTGGTAGTACTGAATCATGGCAGTGACCGGGTCAGTATTGAAATGTGACACAATGGCTACAAGGAGCTATCACGTTTGGGTATGCCCATAACCTGACCGTGAAAAGAGTTTCCCTATTCGTTGTTTCAGCGTAGGCTGAAAAACTGATTGCAAAAAGGTTCTCGAATTAAACGGCTGGTGATCAGTGTGACAACGTGTGATGACAATCGGTTTCAAATCCGATAGCAACCGCTGCTTCAATAAATGCAGATCTGTCTCACCCAGTTTCCGAGAGAGCATTGTGAAGGGAACAAAACTAAATGGACATTTACTTTCGGGTGCCTCACATAATACAATTTTTCACAGAAGCATATGGAGCCACGCGACTTCAGTGGTTCGAGCAATATGTACACTGGACACTAGATGACAGCAGATGTCTAGCGTGGTGCGGTGAGTAGCGAATGTTCCTTTTATCAAATAATGGAAGGGTGGGATGACCAATAACTCTGCCAGAGTGTGGTGCCTGGACGTGTGTGCCAGTGACTCTCGCCCAACCGCACACTTATAGCTTTGCAACGTCAGGCTGTCTGAATGGGGCAGGGGGAACAGAGAGAGAGGGGGGCGAGCGGGGTCTGTGAAAGCGCCACACATGCGGCATGCTGCTTTCTTAACATTTCATTTATCTCAACAACATAGTTCACAAACCAAGCAGATTTCTAGTATTATTTAATTATTTTGTCCTGCTGGAGATGTGATCAAATTTATATCTGGCTCCAACATCTGGCATACTGACAGATGCAGACGATTTCGTAGATTTTCGTCATTTATGTTGCGTGTAATTGTAACTTAATTAGTTTCATAAAGGACAAATGGTTTTGACGCACATACTTTCACCGAAATATTTATACCACGTTTGCAAGCTCACCATGGAGATGAGGAAGCTCTTCCTGAGGAAAGCTACAGAGAGGTCCTGGACTGTTTTAACATAAAAGAATTAGTATTTATAAGAGAATTGCACTGCAGATCGACCAGTTCCGTCTGCAGATGAAGAGCGGCGTTTCCAACTGAAACGGAAAACGGTTTCTGAGACAGAAACACATGTAGTATTCGCAGGGTCCTCAAACTTTAGGAAGCTACACCTGGAATTCTTTCAACTCCAGAAAGGATTGTAGAAAATTCGCGTATGCCAGTGTGCTTAGGTAAATGGATAACGGTTCTTGTCGGTGCGCTTTTACTTTGTTAATGGATTCATTTTCCTCATTAAATGAGAGATAACTCGCTTCTCACTTTGTAACGTCTTACTCAGGGCAGTCTGCAGTCACTTCTGTCTAAAATTCAAGGCCTGCAGGCATTCCGCGTCTTTAATTTTCATCCTTGCTTTCCTTTTTCCTTCATAAATCCAACAACAGCGACTCTTAAAACGGAAATACATTCTCGGCACGTCCTTTGACTTAATCACGTGCTTCGAAATCGTATATAAGGTCTCGAGGCTCTTAACTGAATTCCTTCAAAACTGTTGGAATTGACTATGTAATAATACGCACAACCTTATAAGATTTAGTATTCACACCACCAACGCATGCCGTGTTCCCTGCCTGCATATTTGACACAAGGCCTTCCTTCATATACAGAAGAATGAATCCTGTACAAATCATCCGTATTTAATATTGCTCTATATTGCAGTCCTATTCTGTATCGTTCCGTCGTTCGGTTCGTAGGTGATTTCACCGAGCAGTAGAGTTATCACAACCGAGCCTCTGTGCAATTCCGTAAACCGTTCGGTAGCAGGTCGGTACTGCTCCCAAAGAACCGAGGGGGCCCTCTGTCATGTTGCCGTCTCTCCTCTCACCATCCAGTCAAAGACAAGTGATCAAAGCTGCGGTGAGGCACACCTGACGACTGTGGAACCTGCATGTCAGAAGTGGCCAGACGACACAACTACCAGACACGCTATTCCCATTATTGTTTTCAAAAAGTGTGTTCACTGTGAACTGTGTTGCTCATATACACTACGTGATCAAAAGTATCCGGACACCCCAAAAACGTAAGGTTTTCATATTAAGTACATTGGGCTCCCACCTACTGCAAGTACTCCGTATCAGCGATCTCATTAGTTATTAGACATCGTGAGAGTGCATTATGGAGACCCTCCGCGGAACTCATGGACCGAATGTGGTCAATTGTTTGGTGTTACTTGTGTCACACGTCTGTAAGCGAGTTTTCCAGACTTCTAAACATCCGTAGATCTACTATTTAGGATGTCATAGTGGAGTGGAAACGTGAAGGGACACGTACAGCCCAAAAGTGAACAGACCGACCTTGTCTGTTGACTGACAGAGGCCGCGCGGGATTAGACGAGCGGTCTAGGGCGCTGCAGTCATGGACTGTGCAGCTGGTCCCGGCGGCGTTTCGAATCCTCCCTCGGGCAAGTGTGTTTGTGTGTGTTTGTCCTTGGGATAATTTAGGTTAAGTAATGTGTAAGCTTACAGACTGTTGACCTTAGCAGTTAAGTCCCGTAAGATTTCACACACATTTGAACATTTGAACTGACAGAAGACCGCTGACTGTTGAAGAGGGTCGTAATGTGTAATAAGGAGACATCTATTCGGACCATCACACAGGTATTCCCAACTGCATAAGGATCAACTGCAAGTGCGATGACACTTAGGCGGGAGGTGAGAAAACTTGGATTTCATGGTCGAGCGGCTGCTCATAAGCCATACATTATCCCTGTAAATGCCAAACGACGCCTCGCTTCGTGTAAGAAGCGTAAACATATGACGACTGAACAGTGGCAAAACCTTGGGTGGAGAGGCGAATCACGGTACGCAATGTGGCGATCCGATGGCAGGTTGTGTGTATTGTGAATGCCTGGCGAACTTCATCTGTCAGAGTGTTAAGTGCTACCAGTAAAATTCGGAGGAGGTAGTGTTATGGTGTGGTCGTGTTTTTCATGGAGAGGCCTTGCACCCCTTGTTGTTGTGCGTGGCGCTATCACAGCACAGGCCTACATTGATGTTTTAAGCACCTTCTTGCTTCCCACTGTTGAAGAGCAATTCAGGGATCTCGATTACATCTTTCGACACGATCGACCACCTGTTCATAATTCACGGCCTGTGGCAAAGTGGTTACACGACAATAACATCCCAGTAATGGACTGGCCTGCACAGAGTCCTGAGCTGAATCCTATTGACAACCTTTGGGATGTTCCGGATCGCCAACTTCGTGCCAGGCTTCACCGACCGACATCGGGTGGATCAACACCATACTGAATTCCCGCATTACCGATGGAGGACGCCACCTACGCAGGTAGAAGTGATCATCATAATGAAATAAGGGAAATCAGATCTCGAACGGAAAGATTTAGGTGTTCCTTTTTCCCACGCGCCACTCGAGAGTGGAATGGGAGAGAAGTAGTATGAAAATGGTTCGATTAACCCTCTGCCAGGCACTTAAGTGTGAATTGAAGAGTAACGACGTAGATGTAGACATAGAACTTGCGAGTCATTTTCAACCAGGTGTCCGAATACTTTTGATCACATAGTTTAAGATATCAGAGGAAACGGTGGGAAAAAATGTGAAGTTGGTACATCCACAGCCGCGTGACACTGAAATGGCTTCACATATTCCCATTGAGTGTTGTTGTTTATGCGTGCTATTTTTGAAACAAAATTAAGACGCAGTAAGACACTTTATCATTGGCATGTTTCCACCAGTATGTCTGGCCTCCATTAACTGCCTCCATTAAAATTTAATGATTTATAAGGATTGTTCAATTGATTTATCCATTTCAAGACTTGCTAAACAAACATATCTTCAGGATCATAGGGGTCAATGTAGCTCTTTGATGTGCTCTGATGTATGGCCACATCTCCTCAACAAAATTATGGGTCATCTCCCTGCTCAGATAGTATCTCGCCAGAAAGTTCCCTCGGGCTTTTCAAAAGAGTTCGTCTTGTACTGCGGATTACATTCGCAAAACGCATGGTGTAGCATTTCCTCGAGCTCCTAGCCTGCCTTCGTGGCTCTTGCGTTCCTCTTCACAGTATCATGCACACCATGTAAGCTTCCATGACTCTCAGCTGAAATGGATGCATACTAACATTTGCGAACCCACTTTCCACTTTGATGCATCCCGGTAATTCATCAATGAAACATAATCAACGCACCCAAAACTAAAAATTACTCAGTATTTCTAAAATAACTTATTGTCTCTGCCATCAGGCTCACCAAACTGAGCGGACTGCTTTACCAACACCTCACCACATCTCGGGCCAGTAGACGAAAGAAAGACAGGCAGAACGACTTGTAACAGGCCTCAGTAGCGTACAGAATAGCACCTTTGCTTACCGAACAGAAAACATCACTACCGCGACTATCCTACTGAACCGAACGATGTGGACGATACAAAATAGGACTACTGAGAGGGACCAAGTGAAGCCGAGACGTAACAAAAATGGTGTCGGGACAGATGGAGCCATGGCGTGCATACGAGCAGGTGTTCAGCGTAGTAGCTGCTCTGGCAGTGCGGCGGATTGCTAAGCAAAAGGTCGCAGGTTCAGTTGTCCTTACGTTCAAATCATCGCAACTGACGTTACTGCCGACATGGCCGAAAGGGAACAGCTCGAAACCAAAAAAAAAATAAAATGTTCTGCAGGCTGCGGCAGACCTTAATGTAAGGCACCGAGTGCACCGAGGGCTTTTAATCCACGATATGTGGAGGGCGTAGTTCAGGCTGAAGCTGGTTTTTTGTCCTTTTGCGTCTCCTTTTTATATACTGACATGGCCCCACTTGTTCAAGTTACCTTGAACAACATCTGATGATTTCATTATTCTCAGTGACCAAGTATTGCTCTTTTCTCTAAATTTGATGATGTGTATATTGGGGACATTCCTTTCCATCAAGGCAACAAGACACAGGGCTGCATAACCACCTTCCCTTCACGACGAAAATTCTGTTACGTAACAAAACTAACTGACGTCCCCACAGCAGACAGCGCTGATGGGCAGACCGAGGGTCTACTAATGCCACTCTGGTCCACGGTGGAAGCTGTCCTAAACTCCAGTGCACAGCTCTGAAGGCCTACCGTACTATTGTGCAAGGTTCAGCTTTCAAGCTCGACTTCATGGCATTTGAAATCATCTGAGGAGACAACGAGAGAAGTGATCTAGGAGATCGAGAACTCTCAGAAACGGCGTGTGAATCAGAACACACGTGTTATGGACTGAGGGGCGTGCCTATTTAGCCAGCAGGTGATTTATGCCACATCACGGGAGACATCAACTTTCTCCCCAAGATGATGCAACATCGTAGGCAACCGTGAGTCCGTTAGTGGATTCAGGGAATTCTTCTTCAGATTACGTACCTGCCATTCAGCACAGAAGAAGCATAAAAGACTTGTATAGCCAGAATATTGTGTTACTGCGTCCAATGATACCGCACAGTTCCTCGGTCTGCATACTGACGGATCAGTAGGGTTTTACAGCCAGGCAGAGTACTGCCACGACAATTCAGACATCGTGTCACACATCGAGTGGCATGTGGAACCCCGGATGTAAATGCCATAGAAAATTACTGAGACTATTTGGAATAGTAGGTTCTACATCGTAATCAAAAATCTCGTAATTTGGTTGCCGTACACTACGTAATAGTCAGTGAATGGTTGCAGTAATAGAGCTCAAGTGACTGCTGGATTCTGTTCCTCGGTGAAATAAGACCAGTACTAGAGGCGGTGTGACGCGGTATGAGCACGCTGGCTAGACAGGAGGGAAAAGGGGTGGGGGGATTGGAGTGGAACACATTTTGTCAGCTGTGATTCGATACAAGGACAGAAAGGACAGCAATTAGAAAGATTATTTATTCTGTTTACTTTTCTGGGTCTTTGGTTTGTTATTATTAATTGCAGAATATTTTCACTACAAACGTGCTTTCGTTCTGAATGTTCAATTATTAATCTACCATTCTGTAACACAAGGTCATATCTAACATATCGCGGAATGCTACTCTCACAGCCCATTCGGCGAGGCGAAGTATGTAAGAGTAACTGATGGAAGACCACGTCTTAATTTAACTTAGATGTGCCAAATATAATGAATACATCAACAAATTTGCTCATTCGTTGATAGTCATCGTCACTTTCAAAATCCCCACTTCTTTGTAAACGGCATGGCTAATATTATTTGCGTGTGTACAATGAGTTTCATCCTACGAATCAAGTTAAAAGCATCTTCTACAATATGGTTATAGTCGCCGCTCATAGAGACTTACGCAGTGTTGCCAACCGAAATACGTTTATACAGCATACTTTATTGTGTGGAATAGCAATTAAAATGTAATTAGTTTCTTCCCGTCATCCATTGGTGGAGCCGTTCTTAGACATGTTGTGGAAGAGCGAGCAGTACAACGTGTTTTAAATAAAGGTAAACGTCTCCGGTTACGTAATTTTGGGTGCCGTTTCTCATTACTTAGATCCTGAATGACAGTGTTCCAAGCTTTCCAAAAGCATCGATTTAGATGAACGAAATTAACAATAGTACAATGAGACTAATACCGTAACAACTTCTCCCTCTACACTGCTGCACCGTTTGTATACTCTGAAACAGATGTGTTTAGTACCACAGCGACAAGAAACCCTAACAGCTATTACCGATATAGATAGTTACATCAACATCAGATGGTCAACCCTACAGAGAGATAGCTGTCACTGTTATTAGTTCAAATGTTATGGAATCGAAAACGTATATGAAAATTATGATAACACAGACAGTGAACGTACGTCATTTATTTCCAATAAGACTGGAGTACAGAAATTATTGGCAAACTGTATAATGTTTACCAATCACGCTCTGGAGAATTACGAGTATATGCCAATATATTGTTTAAGAATGGAATAACACAACCGAGCTATAGCAACAAATTTCGTAAATCTCGAGGAAACTGTGTTACATTCCTGGTTAAATAAAGATCGGCAATGTTCACAGTCAAATGTTAGCAATAATTAGTGTTTCTACAAAAAGATCAATAGCAAAAATTAGTGTTTCTACAAAAAGATCGATTTGCAAAGAGTACAACTAATTTGCGCTGTAATATCTTAGCAGAAGATCTCGCTAAGACACAAAGAATACTCTGATGCTGCGTAAAACCATGAAGCTAGTAGAAGGCTTCTATCTAAGCACGTGGTGACAAGTGGCAACAAAATAAAGTGAAAGGAAAGCTGAAGTTTTTAAGTTTTGTTTAAAAAATAATTCAATCAAGACGATCGTAGAGAAATACCGTCCTTTGATTGTTGCACACACTCCTTCATGAAGAGCACAGAAATATGCACCCCTGTCGTTGAGAATCAACTGAAGGAGTTGAAACCAAATAAGTCGCCAGGTCTGCAAGGAAACCTGGTTCTATTTCACAAAGAGTACTTCTCCTCATTGGGCACTTACCTAGCTTGCGTTTGTCGCAGGAGGTCCCAAGTGACTGGAAAGCGAACGGAAGATCGGCACGGATTGAGAAAATATCGTTTCTTTGGAACCGAATCTGCCCTTTGGATAGAGAAAACATCGTTTCTTTGGAACCGAATCTGCCCTTTTCTCAAGCGATATTCTGCGAATCACGGCTGAAGGGCTGCAGGCACATTACATGTTCCTGTTGTTGTTGTGGCCTTCAGTTCTGAGACTGGTTTGATGCAGCTCTCCATGCTACTCTATCCTGCGAAAGCTGCTTCATCTCCCAGCATGTGCTAGAGCCTATGTCCTTCGGAATCTGCATAGTGTACTCATCTCTTGGTCTCCCTCTACGATTTTTACCCTCCATTCAGCCCTCCAATCCTAAATTAGTGATCACTTGATGCCTCAGATCATGTCTTACCAACTGATCCCTTCTTCTAGTCAAGTTGTGGCACAAACTTCTCTTCTCCCCAATCCTATTCAATACTTCATTAGTTATGTGATCTACCCATCTAATCTTCAGCATTCTTCTGTAGCACCACATTTCGAAAGCTTCTATTCTCTTCTTGTCCTAACTATTTATCATCTATGTTTCACTTCCATACATGGCTACACTCATAAAAAATACTTTCAGAAACGACTTCCTGACACTATACTCGATGATAACAAATTTCTCTTCTTCAGGAACGCTTTCTTTGCCATTGCCAGTCTATATTTTATATCCTCTCTACTTCGAGTATTTTCAGTTATTTTGTTCCCCAAATAGCAAAACAACTTTACTACTCTAAGCGTCTCATTTCCTAATCTAATTCGCTCAGCATCACCCGACTTAATTCGACTACATTCCATTACCCTCATTTCCTTTTGTTGATGTTCATCTTATATCCTCCTTTCAAGAAACTGTCCATTCCGTTCAACTGTTCTTCCAAGTCCTTTGCTGTCTCTGACAGAATTACAATGTCATCGGCGAACCTTAAAGTTTTTATTTATTCTCCACGGATTTTAATACCTACTCCGAATTTATCTTTTGTTTCCTTACTGATTGCTCAATATACAGATTTAATAACATCATGGAGAGGCTACAATCCGGTCTCACTCCCTTGCAAACCACTGCTTCCCTTTCATGTCCCTCGACTCTTATAACTGCCATATGGTTTCTGTACAAATTGTAAATAGCCATTCGCTCCTTGTATTTTACCCCTGCCACCTTCAGAATTTGAAAGAAAGTATTCCAGTCAACATTGTCGAAAGCTTTCTCTAAGTCTACAAATGCTAGAAACGTAGGTGTGCCTTTTCGTAATCTAGCTTCTAAGATAAGTCGTAGGGTCGGTATTGCCTCACGTGTTCCAACATTTCTACGGAATCCAAACTGATCTTCCCCGAGGTCGGCTTCTACTAGTTTTTCCATTCGTCTGTAAGGAATTCGCGTTAGTATTTTGCAGCCGTGACTTAATAAACTGATGGTCGCAAATTTTCACATCTGTCAACACCTGCTTTCTTTGGGATTGGAATTATTATATTCTTCTTGAAGCCTGAGGGAATTTAGCCTGTCTCATACATTTTGCTCACAAGATGGTAGAGTTTTGTCAGGACAGGCTCTCCCAACGCTGTCAGTAGTTCTGATGGAATGTTGTCTACTCCCGGGGCCTTGTTTCGACTTAGGCCTTTCAGTGCCCTGTCAAACTCTTCACGCAGTATCATATCTCCCATTTCATCTTCACCTACATCCTCTTCCATTTCCATAATATTGTCCTCAGGTACATCGCCCTAGTATAGATCCACTATATACTCCTTCCTACTTTCTGCTTTCCCTTCTATATTCCCAGTATTCCGGAAATTATTTAACACAGTATCTCACTGCAGCATGTTATCGAAAGTTCTAGTATATGGAATAAATTCCCAGATACTTTAGGATACTTATAAAACAATGTAAGAGTTCCATTACCAAGGAATTTATTGCTTGCGCCCTCGAGAAGACGTAATTTCGATGGATTGTTACCCATCGGTGCCAAATTTTTGCCGCCCCCCCCTCCCCAGTGGAGGGTTGTGTAAGAGTTCCATGACTAAGGAATTTATTGCTAGCGCACTCGAACAGATGTAATTTCGATGGACTGCTCACGCTCTGCCAGCGATATGTAAGCTATAAGAGAATCTCAGACCAGAGAGCAGTGTTGTATGGAGTAGGAACTGAGTGACAGTAGGAGTAAGGCGCAGCTAGAGGTCGTGTGTATGGAGTTGGCTAGGCCGGTCGTGGGGAGCGATGGCGGTGCCTGAGCGATGTAGTATAAGGTAAAAGCAGACTCGCGCAGGTATACTATTGTTATATCAAGTCCCATGTAAATGTTTTTGAAACATCTTTTACCAATAATCATCCTTATGAAAATTAACTTTGACAATCATTCATCTCAGTTTAAAGAATTTACTAATTTCTCCAATCCATGGTCATCCTGATTATTGTAAAGAGAATTCAGTTGTTTCTTTTTACATATGTTAAATCTATCGGCCAGCATTGCACTGGGCTGTGCCAGAAAAATTTCTTATGGGAGCAGATATATATGCGTTATCCGGCGACTTCATTGAGGTAACAATTTTCAATTTATTCAGAAAGATCATTGAGGGCCATGAAGCAGCACTGCTGACGTCCAAATTTACCAGTTCAGATTCACAGTCAGTTAATTAATGAAAGGTTGTATATGAGTCACTTTTTCTTATTAGGAGGTTAGTAACATTGTATTATTGGTAGGTTAGGGAATTTATCTGTGGGATGTTACAATGAATGTGAATGATATAATTGTTTTGTACTGTTGGAAGGTTACGCTAAATGTGAATTATGTACATATTTTTATTGTGGTAGGTTACGGAATTTTTTTTTTTTTTTTTTTTTTTGTGGGAAGTTGCAACAATGACAGCCATTACCTTGACTTGGATGGCGTGCGTTCATCAGAGACAATGTTATCGTCGGAGGTGCCCCACGAGAGTGTGACAGGATCGCTCTTGTTCTCCATATACTAAGTGATGTGAAAGATACCAAGCACAGTGTTGTATAAGATACGGGATAAATGAGACAGTATTTTTATTTGGTGTCATGAATGACAGCTTGCTCTAAGTACAGAAAACAGTAAGTTAATGCTGTTGAGTAGGAAAAACAATCCTATAATGTTCGAATGCCGTGTTAGAGGTGTACCGCTTCCCACAGTTACGCCGATTAAATATCTAAGAGTAACGTTGCAAAATGATAAAAATTGCTACGAGCATATAAGGTTGACAAGAGGGCAATCGAATGGTCGAGTTCGATTTGGTGGGAGTATTACTGTAAAGAGATGCTCATCTACATAGGAGACTGCATTTAGAACAATAGTGTGACCATTTGTTGAGTACTGCTTGAGTGTTGGTCATATCCACCAGGTCGGAATACACGAAGAAATTGATCGAAATCATAGACTTACTGCTAAATTTGTTACTGGTAGATTCGATCACCATTAAGATTACGGAGATGCTTCAAGAATTTAAACAGAAATCCCCAGAGGGAATACGATGTACTTTTCCTGAAATACTGTGAAGGTAAGCTAGAGAAATGGCATTTGCGGCTGAATATAAAATGACTCTGCTGCCACCAACAAGCATTTCAAGTAAGGATACCGAGGACCAGGCAAGAGAAATCGCGGTTCTGTTTTTTAGTGGATCAGGAAAGGAAATGACAGGTAATGATACCAGGTAACTCTTTTTTAGTACTGATATATTTATAATGCAGCACACGTATTTCTTTTTTTCAGTACATATTGTCGACGTTCTTCCTTTCGGTAAAGCAGGCCATCAAAACAAAAGGCATACAGATACTCATTTTTCTTCTCGCTGTACTTGGGAGTGGATCAGGAAAGGAAATGAACAGTAGTGGTCCGAGGAACTTATTTTTTTACTGCTGATATATTTCTATTATCATTCTTATTTCTTATTATTTCTGTACATATTACTGATGATGCTTCGTTCTGTAAGGCTGGCTATCGAAAGTAAATGCATATAGATAATTTCTCCTCGCTCTACCTGGGAGCGGATCAGAAAAGGGAATAACCAGTAGTCGTTTGAGGTATTTCTTTCCCTTAATGCTGATATATTCCATCATACTTATACTTTTCATTTCAGTACATATTGTTGATGATCTTTCTCACTGTGGGGCAGGCTATCAAAAGAAGATTCACGGTAGAAATTGGATAGAGGCTTTTAAAACTGCGTAATTGGTAACTATGGAAATAAAGTTGAATAGGGAAAAGCTATCACCCTGATATTATTCGTCTAACATCAACAATCTTGGTTTTCCTTATCTAAAATTTGTCAGCCATGCATAAAGCTCAGAAAACATAATTCCCTTCGCGTCGTGGTCGTGCATAATAGACGAGAGTAACCACTTCAGAGGGTAACTTCGAGTAACTAATGCTGTGGTCGCTGTTCAAAGTTGTCAGACTCCAGCGGAGGCGACGACTAGAGCCTCTGCGGTCCTCCGATGAAGCGAATCTTGATATTTCACATTATTCCACCACGAAATGTTAGTTTATTGTTAGTCTCTCAAATATCTCTGTGATTTTTCATTGTCTTAGGTTAAAATAAAACTGGAAACATTTAGTCGTCGTTTTACTTCTACGAGCCTTGCTCTCAGAAGGTCGTGGTTCTCTGTAAATCAAATGATGTCAAATAACGATTGATATTAATATATTTATGTATTTGTTTTATAGTACTATATCGAATCTTTTGCTCCCCTAACGATGAAACCCCTCGTACATTTTTCAGCCTCTTTGATTAGTTAGAAGTAGGCGGTGTGGTGATACAAAGGTGGCACATCGTAATAGAGCTATCATTTTCACATTTCATTGCTTGTAAGTTAAGCCTGAAATATATGTTTTTAACGAAGTTCGATTATCATAAGAATCATTATTATGCAAACTACTTCTTTTAATTCATAACTGACAATAAGATGGCCTTGTGTTACTGAGCGCACAGATTTCCTACGACAACCGCCGACTCTTAGGTCATTAACTATATGGTAGGAAAACGTATCCTACGAGAATAAAAACCACTTCTTGCTACAAGAAGATCTCTTAAAGTTCAGAGTACTCTTACTAAATTTGATAACAATGTCTTTTTTCCCTCTTCTTGTTGGCACTATAACGCACCCTTTCTTCGCTAACACTTCTCCCTTATTTAAATTTAAAATGTCAACACACTAGGATTGAAGGTAACATTACTATGGTGACCGTCTTCCGCGCAATTGGATAAGTATTTTATTAAATCTTATTGCAGTTGAATTGTTACATATTTATTATATGCTTTTCATGGACAAGGTAAACGCCGAACTGCGGACGAACAACTGGATGAAGATCAAGACCAGTAACCCACGTTAATGAAGTCATTGTTAACAAAAGTAATTACGAGCCATTTATGAAATCAGATATAATGTTTGAGAAGTGATGTAAATCATCTGCACTACGACGCAACGTATAGCTGAAGAACAACATTATTTATTCTCCTTTGCTTATGAGTATCATGTTCACTACCATACATATTAATCGTTCAGGGTTCATATGGTATCTAGACTTTAGTTGCTTAAATATTTTGAGCAACTAGTTATAATAATCATGAAGTTAGATTGCACACGATGGCTGACTTGACATCACGTGTGCACAGCATTGCAAACCATGACCGCAGTAAGAGATTTGTGCAGACGTATTTAAACATACCCTTTGCTTCGAATGTGTTCAACTGATGCTGAATTCACTGTCTGATTAACTATCATGAGTTACATGCTCTATTATGTTGTTACAAGTTAAGACTCGGACGACGTCGGGCGCTGATGACCTCGTTGTTGTGCGCCCTAAACCACTAATCATCATCATCATCATCGGACGACGTCGCTGGTAAAAAGTAAGTTTGGTGTCACAAAATGATGTTATTGATAAGTTTTAATTAAAAGAAGACTTGCATAGTAATAATAATAATAATAATAATAATGTTAGTTAAAAATAAGAATTCCAGGCTCACCTTATGAATATTGAAGTAAACAATAGCATGCTTATAGCTTGCGATCGTTAGGTTATTACATCTATCACATCCAATGTATTTAACTGGTCGAAAAACATGAAAAGGGTGAATCATTAGCAAAGAACGTGAAAACCCCCAGTATTTTAATTAAGAACGTATTAATCATTATTCCACGATAAGATACAGAGCTCGATTAATACATTACCTTACAGTAACGACGCGTGAGCAAGAAGAAGGAAGAAGACTTCTGCGTCTTTCGTGTTTTTTTAAGCATAAAACAATAAGAACGAATACAGATAATAATCGAAGGAAGTTCATGTGGTGAGATACAGTTTCATTGCTAACTTCATCAGAACACAAAGGTTTGCTTTAAATCATTCACTGGCTATCCAAAACATTGATGTTTCAGCACTGGAAATGGAGCAGCTAGTTGAGAGGAAACAATTTACATCACCAACTACTTCCACTCAAGACCCATTTACAGCATTGTATCAAAGCCTACAGGCCATGAGAAAACGAATCATGAACGCCTATCATTACGATTATAATGGAATGTCAGTAAAGCTAAATGAAAGGTCGAATAAACATAATCAGTTGTGAAATAAGTAAACTGAAACGTTGTCTAGGCAAAATGATATGTACTATAACTAACTAAATAGTCGTCCGATACGATAAATTTGTCACCGTAACTGGATATTTCCAAAATCGACGTTGCAAGATTCAAAACTGAATGCCAGGGTGTTCGTAATGCCATATGACATTTATCTGAGGAACAAAGGTACATCGGTGAGCATGCAGTGCCTAATATTTTCTAAAACGCAGCGCATAAGAAAGAGACTTTTGATCTATATTTCATTCAAATTTTTAAGCGTTTCGGGGTTTGAAAGGTTCAAATTTACGCTAACTGTAAAATATGCATGTAAATTCTGGTGTGAGGTGACATATAAGTAATCAATAACAGCAACAAAGAAACTTAGTTTCAAAGGTATAGCTTTTATCTAGATGTGTTATTTCCCCACTTCCAAAAATATTTATCTGCTGTCGATAAACAACTCAAAAATATGGTTTTTAGGTCCATAACCGTACAGCGGGCTCCGAGACGGCTGTGCATGGCAAATGACAAATTAATATATCTTCCTAAGACTTCGATCTCAATAACGTTGAAGAATTTCTTGATATCGTTATAGATTTTCGAAGTACAGTGGTTCAGATTTACCCTACTTGTATACGTAAAATGCCCACATAAAGTCAAGTGTGAAGAAAAATCTTAATTTATAAAGTGAAATAATGCAGGGAAATGTGGTGTAACGTGTTTCCGTTATCACTGGAAGGGTTCTGGGAACCCAGCTTTTGAGTAGTGAAGCAAAATTTTCATGCATGTTTTTTCCGGCCTCAGGCGTAGAATTAGTCTTGTGTAATTTCAGTTTCACATAACTAAACTATCAAAATATATCTGACCAGTGAAGTTCTGTTCATATGAGCGCCATGCACTGCTTTAGTAGGGGAAAGAAGGGAACCAGCGAAAAAATGCTCGTGTCGGAATACAAAGAAGCGAATATGCTGCTGTTTAAAAAGATTGACTGAAAAGTGACGTGCTAGCTGGCACATTGTACCTCCTTTAGCACCTGTAAAAATTTTGCTGAACATTTTAGCATATAAAACGAATTCTCTTTTTTATGCTAAGAGACGAACAGACAGTGGCAGTTCGAAACACATGGAAAAGGAATAAATACTGGAATATGTAGACGGAGTTAGTAGTATAGCAAGAGCGAAGCAGACAATGGCAGTGTGAGGAGAAGATAGAGGCACAGTGGCAGTGAAACATATTTGACAGTGAAAGAGTAGTGCTAGGAAGATAGTGAAGGAGACAGTGCCTTTTGGAGAAGAATAAAGAGAAGGAGCAAGGAGAAGTGAGTAAGAGCCACTGATAGTGAGGGACAGAGACTATGACAATAACAACAAGGAACACGAGTTAGTGGCAGTGAGAAGAGGCAGCAGCAGCAGGAAGAAATAAATAAGGTAGTAGCAGGGGGGCTGAAATTTACGCTACATGTAAACGTAGGGCTTGTAAACACTGGGCTGAATGAGCGAGCGAGAATCGGCCAATGTGAGAGGATTGGCATTAGTGACTTACAGCGACGGATTTGACTGTGTGAGCGAGTTTGCAATTAGGAGAGCTCGTGAAACTGTGACGTGAGTTACACGTTAAAGAGAGTGGAAGTAAGTTCGCATTCCAAAACTACTGGGAAAAATTTTAAAGGTGCTGAGGAAGATTGAATAACGCAAATGGCACCCCACTTTTCATTCAGAGTCTGTTAACCAGGAGCATATTCAGCCTTTTGTGCTCCCATAGGAGCATTTTCCACTGGTAAACGATTTTTCAAACGAAGTGAAAAATTATGTAATTTTACTCTTGAAAACCAGGTTAACATCAGGGAACAGCCTCCTGCATAGAGGGAAAGTTTTCACAGGATTTTTCTAAGTTGATTTCGAATGAAGACCCCAAATCAATAAAAACTCTTGGATTCCATATTACAATTTTCCATAGAAAATAGTCTTGCTGGAGAGTTACCCCAAAGAGGCAATTAAGACGAATCAATTAAGACAGGGTTAAATCAAATCGTAACAGCCTTAAAGAAAAATTTACCTCAATGGCATTACAGAATTACTTCTCAGATTACTGATATGCAGCAGAAGTTATTCATCGTTAAATGTGTAGTACACAACACGTCGCCCTCCATTACCAGGGAAAGTGGTGACTATAATCGTCCCACACCATATGATTGAACGCGTAGGAAGAAAATAGAGTTTCCTCATCTGTCACCTACCCATATATCCTGTGGGAAGGGGACAGTAAATTATTTAACATCCATGTTACTAGAGGAAAGTATGTTGTAACACAGACAGTAGGATCTTTTCACAACTGGCTAGAAAATATTCATACCTTCTTGTTCATAAATATTTTAAAGTAGTGTTACCTCGATCTAGCTGCCCTCTGGGACACTGAAATGGACGAAACCGACAAAATGTGATCAGTTTCAAATGGCATTCTTATTGAAACACTGGTTTACGTGCATACAGAATAGATAGCACACGTAGATGTTCAATCCAAAGCCATTCCATAGCAGACAAGGTAGTTTTCGAAAATATTTGGAAAAGTATATTAAGACGAATCTATTTTGCACAGAAACCAGTTGCGAACATTAAAAATGCAGTTGCCCCTGGACGTAAGGTTAATGTTATTCAGTGTTCCAGAGACAAACTTAGAACACTGAGCCATGTATCAGCAATCTTTCCCTCTAATCATCCTTGTCATTCTTGCCATGCCATACTGCCTCTCTGGTTTGATCGAGTGTTGTCTTTATTTTCCCCTTCAGAGGATAGTGAGGACAGAGAGGAGTGTTACTTAGGTGCATGCACAGTGACACTGAGGTTCGGCCCGGGCATAGAGACTCAGGTGACCAGTGACAAAACGATGTGTTTCCAACATTTCAGGCCTCAAATTAGCTACAGATGCTAATAAAGTTGGCCAGCTATGTGTGTGTCTAGTAAAGAGTGGTGCCTGCAGATACCGGCTGCTGTGGTATCAAGAGCAGTCTCCGCTTGTGCACACAGTGAGGTGCATTTGTGCAGATCAGCCATCATTCTGGAATATACATAGCAGCGGAATTCTTTCCCGTACTGTGGCATGTTCTCAGCATTGTGACAAGCTCGTCATTGGAGCCATGGTCATGCTTTCTGGCTCTGGCAGTCTGTTGCCTCAATGTTTCTGGAGTTATAGTCTGAGGAAACAGTAATATACAACTCACATTCTGCAATATTAGGATCCACCAAAATGCAATGATAAATTTTCTATATTGACAGACTTGCTATTAGTTCTCTGATTAAGGAATGTTTATTTACATGGAACCTCAGAAAGGTTCAGTAATGTCTTAAGGAACTAGCAGTGTGTTAAGTGGTGCTTAATATTACAGTGACCCAGCTGCCAGCTATTCCGTTTTGTTGTTGTTCCAATATAAATAGAGCTGTTATGAATACAGGAGTAAGGATAACTAGATGTTTAATTTGAACTTGTAAGTCCTGTACTTTATATGTGTTGTTTACGGTTAGCTTATTGTAGTGATCCCTTATGTTACAGGAATTCGTCGTATACCTGTTTCATTCTGTTCAAAATTTGGCCACTTCTGCCTGTGCTAAAGAAAGAGGCAGACTTGAATGATGCTAACGACTTAGACGGAGAGTGACTCTCATACTATTAATGTCTGAATATGACTCGGTCTGCCCAAGTTGACTAATTTGTTGGTCAGTTCATTTACTCTCTTGCGAGTTGCCTCACATGCAGTTATGTAACTCTGATCATAAACTATTTCCTGTTTGCTGCAATTATGAATCTTGACATTATCTTTGACCGTAAGATCAGGCCTCACTTGTAATTACCTAATTCTGATCATTCTGTTAGTTGGGACCATGAATCTTGATATTACCTATGGCCATAAGATTATGCTCTCGGAAGCAGACATATGTTACTGGCTGTATGAGTTGCTGTGAGCTACTCTCAGAATATATTACTAAGTTTTGAGAAAGCTGTGGCAATTTAAATTTTGTGCAGTTTAACGGTGCATTATTTTGTCATCACTAGTACAAGAAGCTTGCACAGGATAGAGTAGCTGGGAGAGCTGCATCAAACCAGTCTCAGGACTGAAGACCACAACAACAACAACAACAACAACAACAACAGTACAACAATTCATCAAAAATCATAAATCCAAGATATCTATTCAAGTGACAATTAACTAAGACAGGCTTTGTAGAAACCCATTTAAATAGAAGTGAATTTCAGACTGTACTGATATTTCATTTGTTTTCCATGATGTTTCCATGAAGTTCCACTCCATGTATTTAGTGCTTTTAAATTAACGTTTTTAAAACTTTAGTTACCTTAGAATACCATGTGAATGTTCTAAAGAAAATAAGTTGAATGTTCAGATCAATTGTTTTGAATAGAGTTTTTGATCTAATATGCAAATGGATAAAGCTATCATCTTTTAAGTTTCCATAGATCCTTCATTGTGTTTTGAAACTGGGTGTAATAAAATATTTATCAAAGTGAAACATTTAACTTTGGCTCATCACCTCACCAGACTCTGTCGATCTAATACATGAAGACTGTAAAGTGCATCCAGTGACAATTGGGCACAGGTCTATCCACTACGACGCACACATTGTTTTACAATCGCAGAATATTGTGACTGTTATGTTAACTTTCCGTTGGAGCCACTAGGTCTCCCATGCCATGATGCACTGCCTAATGACCAAGGTCTACTGAATTCTGATAACAGAAGAACAATCGTAATAGATGCCACTCTTTACACTATAGTAATGGAACAGACCCACAGAAAAGCTATAATAATAATAATAATAATAATAATAATAATAATAAATAGTGGAATTGCCATACAAGGAACCGCAGGTAATTAAATATGTGTAGTACTCGCCATCAAAGTGGTCCAGTCCAAACCCCCGGTGCTGATAATAGCTGGCAATTTCAACATCCAATGTAAACGTTATTGATGTGACAGAGGAATCTCGTCCATATGTGACTAATTCAACAAAATAGATTTCTAATGATGGTCATAAGATCCAGTAGAGACAGATCCTTTTGAGGTATAACGACGACATGGATGTTGGAAGTAAGTTAGGTAGTGACTGCAATATAAATCAATGGATATACGTTCCTTACAAGCATCAGTCCGAGGGATTAATGTTGTCTGGGGAGCGTCTCAGAAAAACTAGAAAGTATGCAGAGTTCACACTTTTAGGAAGAAGCTATCAATTTTATGTATTACCATTTTCATTCAATGGATGTTCATGCATTTTTATCACTGCATTGGACATTAAGTTAAGGCCTGACCACATGAACACAGTAATTTTGTAAGAAGGTGACCTATTAACAGCTATCCCTACCTGGAAAGAAGATATTGGTTTATTAGAGAGGATATTAGAGAAGTTTTCAAATATTTTGATCAAAATAAATCTTCATAAATCAAAATTGAGGAGAAACTACATTCAATTTCTAGTCCATGTGACCTCTTCACTTGATACAATACGCAAATCAGGCTTTGGGACATAATGGTACCGCAAAGGGCTCTACAGAGATGAATCTTTACGGCTATTCACAAAACTTGTGGAGGTGTATCCAACAGCTGCTAAAACATGTACAATACTTCAGAAACGTCAGCAATAAAACAAGTTTTTTTGCACAGAACAACATAATGTTATACCACAACAGTTATTTTTTATCAGTCTTCTGATTGGTTTAATGTTCCCCGCCACATTTTCCACTCCTGTCCTAAGCTCTTCGTCTCAGAGTAGCACTTGCAACCGGCGTCGTCAGTTGTATGCTGGATGTATTACATTCTCCGCCTTCCTCTACAGATTTTACCCTCTACGGCTTCCTCTAGTACCATGGAAGTCATTCATTGAATCATAATATGTGTCCTATCGTAATGTTCCTTCTCGTTGTAGTGTTTACCGCATATCTCAAAATGTTCAAAAAAGGTTCAAATGTGTGTGAAATCTTATGAGACTTAACTACTAGGGTCATCAGTCCCTAAGCTTACACACTACTTAACCTAAATTATCCTAAGGACAAACACACACACCCATGACCGAGGGAGGACTCGAACCTCTGCCGGGACCAGCCGCACAAACCATGACTGCAGCGCCTTAGACAGCTCGGCTAATCACGCGCGGCCAGCAAATCTGTTTCCTCTCCGATTCTCTGTAAAACCTCCTCATTTCTTACCTTACAATTTTCAACAATAGTCCGTAGCACCACATCTCAGTTGCATCTGTTCTCTTCTGTTCCTATTTTCCCACAATCCATGTTTCACTACGATACAATGCTGTGCCCCAAACGTACGTTCTCAGAAGCTTCTTCCTTAAGTTAAGACCGCTGTCTGATATAAGTAGACTCCTCTTGGCCAAGAATGCCATACTTACCTGTGAAGTACTCCTTGCTCCGTCCATCACTGGTTATTTCGCTGCGTATGCAGCTGAATTCCTTACCTTTATCTAATTTGTGACCATCAAACCTCATGTAAAGTTTCCCACTGTTCTTATTTCTGCTACTTCTCTTTACCCTCGTCTGTCTTTGATTTACACTCAGCCCATATTCTTTACTTATTACACTGCTCATTCAATTCGACAGATCGTGTAATTCTTCCTCACTTTCACTCAGGATAGCGATATCATCAGCGAATCGTATGATTTATATTGTTTCACCTTGAACTTTAATTCCACTACTGAACTAATTTTCTACTTCTATGATTTTTTATTAGATGTGGAGTTTGAACAGTAGGGACGAGAGACTACATCCTTGTGTTACACACTTGTTAATGGGAGCACTTCGTTTTTGGTCATCCTCTCTTATTAACCCCTCTTGACTCTTGTACATATTTACATTACTTGTCTCTTCTAATAGCTTAACCCTATTCTTCTCAGAATTTCGTACAACTTGCACCATTTCTTTTCATTCAGCCATTTCGTCTTAGCTTCCTTGCACTTCCCATTTATTTCATTTGTCAGTGACTTGTATTTCTGTAATCCTGAATTTCTCTGAACATTTTTGTACTTCCATCTTTTATCGATCAGCTGTAGCATATCTTCTGTTGCCTATGGTGTATTCGTTGTTACCTTCATTGTACTTATGTTTCTATATTCAACTTTGGTTCCAACTGTTCTATAGTTTATACCTACTGATTTTGCTGGACTCTGCGTTTAGGCAGGGGTGGAGCCAAATACTTAGCAGCATTATATGCTATTTTATCAAAATATGTCATTATATACCACTAAATGTGTTAAGACGGCTCCAATTATTTAACGACATTTAGGTAACTACATGTCGATTGTTGTCGAGAGCGCTGTCTGCTTTAAGACGATGCATTACATTTCACTAGCAGAAAATGGGAAACATTTTTACATGAACAACAAATAAGACAAAATGTAATATCAAATATCATCCGGAAAGGAACCGCGTATGGAGAATTATCTGGAAGTTTAATACGTTTACGTGGATCTAAGCAACCAACCAACAACATGACACGATAGAATATCTTGAACTATTTGGGCATCGTAATCGCTTTCTACACATTGTTTGAGAAACGTACTTTAGCGTCATCCAAACAGATCTCCATATTTTGGTTTCGCAAACTACAGGCACGATATATACAGAGTAAATATGAACATATTCCAGTGGGAATAATATCCCTAATTAATAATATAAAGTAAATTCCTTACGATGGCATAGCTTGACGACTCTAGCCTGAGGTAGTGAAACCTCTACATTGAGATGTAGATCAAATCAGAGCAGTACATCGGATGTAATCATCCGAGTCCATCTGTTTTTAATAATTTTATCATTGACATCACTTGGAATTCTATTAATACCCACTCATACCCTCATCTTTACAATATATTATCAAGTTCTGTTATATATTTAAAAAGAACAAGCAATGAAGGCATTTACAAAATTGTTAAGGCTTTCGTGGCCACTTGTTGACAAACTGCCTATTAACTTCTGTCTCTGGTTCTTCGGCCGACGTTCATCTAATGATTCTACTGACGTTTCGCCAGCACGAGTGGCTGGCATTGTCAAAGCTTCACCCTCCACTGCCGGTGGTGAACAGGAGCCGAGCTCGCTTCCGCAGACTATACGTACTTGGCGCGCCAACGTCCGAGGGCGTCTCCGCGGTCATTTCCGAAGCGGTTCTCCTCTTGCTACCTGCGACGGTCGTTCGCTGTACTATGGCAAGCCAGGATCCGTTTACCTTAAGGCTTTCCTCTTTCTTGTTGAAGCTGTTCGCGTGTTTTTGTATTTCTACAGCGTCTCTGAACAAGCGGGTGTGATAGTGGTTCTCTACAGCCAGAACTTCCTTGTTGGCGAATTTTATTACGTGGTCGGTCTCCCTCAGTGCCTGCTATGCCACTGCCAATTTCTCCACCTACCCCAACCTGCAATGCCGCTTATGTTCATAGCTATTGGTGTAGACTGATCGTCCAGTCATTCCGACATAAACTTTTCCACATGTGCATGGTATACGGTATATTCCCGACATTGCAAGTGGGTCCGTTTTATCCTTTTCCGATCTAAGACACTGTTTGATCTTCCTTGTCGGTTTTAAAATCGTCTTTACTCTATGTTTACGCAATATAATGTCGATTCTTTCCGTCACTCTGGGAATGTATGGCAGAAAGGCCGTACCCGACATTTCTTTTTCTGATTCCTTATTTCGCCGAGTGTTTGGCTCTTTACACTTCTAATATAATTTGTGGAGTACCCATTGCTCTTCAGAACACTTTTCAGGTGTTGCATTTCGCTTCTGAGGTGCTGTGGCTCACATATTCGTCCTGCTCGCGTTACGAGCGTATTAATCATGCCTCTTTTCTGGCTCGGGTGGCGGTTTGATAGTTTGCGAAGGTATCGATCCGTGTGTGTCGGTTTTCGATACACTCTGTGTTCCAGGTTTTCGCCATCCCTTGTGACCGGCATCTCTAGAAATGGAAGTTCTGGCTGTAGAGAAACACTATCACACCCGCTTGTTCAGAGTAGTTGTAGAAATACAAAAACACGCCAACAGCTTCAACAAGGAAGAGAAAAGCCTTAAGGTAAACGGATCCTGGCTTCCCATACTACAGTGAACGACCGTCGCAGGTAGCAAGAGGAAAACCGCATCGGAAATGACCGCGGAGAAGCCCTCGGACGTTGGCGCGCCAGGTACGTATAGTCTGCGGAAGCGAGCTCGGCTCCAATTCACCACCGGCAGTGGAGGGTGAAGCTTTGACAATGCCAGCCACTTGTGCTGGCGAAACGTCAGTAAAATCATTAGATGAACGTCGGTCGAAGAACTCGAGACAGAAGCCAATACGTAGTTTGTCAACGAAGGCATTTCTTTCATTTGTCAGTATCTGATTTCATTTGGTCTTCTTACACTTGAATACATAGCGTTGTGAAGAATAATATAATAGTTCGTCTGCACAGCTTCATATACATAATTATGCCTTTCTGTAGGTAGTCATATGGATCTCAAAGAGGATAACATCAAATTACTTCTACACGGAAGAGGAACTTCTTGAAGAAATTTCGATTCAGTATACAGACCTTGTGGACCACCATAACATGTAGCCTTATTCACAACAGTTCACAGTTCATAAATGGTACAGAATAAGGTTAGTGAAAGAATGTAGATACTTATTAACATCATGATCGGAGTGCAATCCCTCTGTTTTTTTGGTTCCAGGTTAAGCTGGCACATAGCTCCCTACATAAGAAGTCATGATTATTTTGTAGGGACCTGTGTAATGTAACTGCCGTTTATGGCCCTTACGTCTTAGAAGAAACGATTTTGGGTGAATTTTTAACTGTAGGCTGTCTCCTACCTCATATCTTTCTACATGACCCAACTTTTTTTCGTAATGAGGTTTTTTTTAAGGGTATTTCTTCCGTAAGTTTGACCAATACTTGTCTTACTTCATCTCCCCGAGAGCGTTCTTCTCCTCGAAGTCATGGAAAATGATCTGTTCATTCGTTTAATTCTTTTATCTAACGAACAACTGTAGTGCAGTGTGTGCTGCATAGTGGCATATCAATGATAAAATTATTTATAGCAGATGGACTTTGGATGATTACATTTGATTTGTCACTACTTTCCAAATAATCTGCCACGATTTGACTTTGCTTTCCCTTCTTCTTGTATTCTGTCAGGTTTTCATGTAGGCTACTTTTGATCTATGAATGAATAGATCATGAGCTGACCTTAATCAGTGATGAAACGCATTATGATTTATAGGTTTCACTAGCTTAGGCCAGAGTAGTCAAGCTGTGCCATCGTAAGGAATTTATTTTGTATTATTAATTAATGATATGATTCCTTTTGAAATATTTTCGCATTTATTCTGTAAATGCCTTGCCTGTAGTTTGTCAAACTAAAATATTGAGACGTATTTGGATGACGTTAATGGACGTCTTTCCACGCAGTGTGTACAAAGAGATAACTATCCAATGAGGTCAGTTTAAATTATTTCTTTGGATGAATGAGGATGCAGTAAAACTACAAAACACAGATAAGTAAGTGTAATGCTAGTGCGCGTTGAAATGGACTAGCAAATACAATTGCTCCAACGGAAGTTCTGTGAAATGTTTTGGACCTAACCAGAATGGAAATCAGCGACCTATTAGCCACCTGCGATGTTATGACAAAGGTTACATTTTAATTCGAGTGAGATGAGATAGTTTTATATGCACTCATGCTGACTGAATGGCTGTGACCGCCACGTAACTGGCTCTATGTTCGGGGTCCTGGCCTACAATCCTGTAACCATAAATGTTGAGTTCATGGACTGGAAAAAGTTTAGACAAATACAAGCTCCACAAGCAAGGACTTTTGAAACCCATGCTAATCACCACTTACATGAACAAGTTATTTTGTTAAATGAACTTGAAAGAACAATCTGTAAACGACTTAGAATTGTTACTTCTTTATGTACCAGTTTCATTTTCAACTGAGCTGTAACGATATTTAATGTTTTGAAGAGCTTAGCTCTACAAGACACCTCACAGCTTTGTCGTGTTTCCTGTTGATTATCCCCAAACTGGAGGGGGGAGTCTAGTCCTGGCCGTAGAGACAATTCCTTACTTCATCATACCTAGCATTTTACTGAAAAAATGTAGCAAATTTGTTGTCCTCTAATTATTTGCATAATCTTAATGACAAAGAGATTAGTCTTTATAATCGTGATTAACTGAACACTTTCATGAAACCATTATATATCTGTAGCAAGACAATTCTTACACGAAAACTGTCCCACGCTACATTAACTATGACTACCTGATTGTTAATATTATATTTCAGTTGTTGAGAACCAGAATGCATTAGCTTTGAATGACGCATCCATGCGTAGTAAATAGTGTCTCCGTCATTCAAGGGGGCAGTGAGGCAAATCTTTATATTTCAGCGATATTAGAGACATCCGGACCGCGCGGGATTATTGCCTTCAATAAAAAAAAATACAGATAAACCAGATGGCCCTTTACTTCCTTCTTCTTTTTGGAGTATTCCTACTAGAAGTTTTCATTCCCCTGCTGTTTAAATGATACTGTGAAATATTAACTGATATTAACTTACTTCTGCCTTTATTTTGCGATATTGTGTTTAAATCTTTACTTCTCTTAACGATCAAACCCTTTGCGAATTTTTTAACCCTCTTAAATTAGTTGTAAGTGGTCGGTTGCGTGAAGCAACTATCGCACGTCGTTACTGTAAGTTGCGCCTGCACGCCATATTTTTAGGGTTCCGTACGATATTCGGTAGAAACGGAACCCTTATAGACGTAACTCCATCTTGGGCTCAGGAGCGTGGGACAGCGGCGGGTCGATGAAGTGTAATCACACTGCACTGACAGCCGTTGTCTTGATACGGTTTTATTTGGCAACCTGTTACGACGTTCCAATCACGTCTGCTTGAGGACTATACAATAGAGTTACAAGGCAACAGCTAAACATGTCAACATTCTATTATGTAAACGAACAAATAATACACATTAATGTATGTAGATACAAGAAACCAGTAATGAAGTATAATAGTCAGGTCATAACGAGACGTTCACTGGAGATACAACAAGATTTGCATGTGAAAAGCAAGCGCATCAGTCACCTAACAGAAATAACTATAAAGCTGTGGCGTCAATATAATGCAAGCATTTGCCCTTTACATACATTGTCTACAAATGTATGAGGATATAAGTAACATGGACGTATATTTTTTATATATGCGTAGAATAAAAATGAAGAATAATGCCAGATACCTAATGTAAAATTGGAAGAAACAGTCAACATGCTAGAAAGAATGTATCAAATTAATAACCATATTGTAGAAGTAACCATCATAGCTAATAAAGTTGTCAATAGTACATAATACGAATAATACAATTAAATAGGCATTTGTGTTACAAAGCATCCGAACAGAAAGGGAGAAAGGAAGTCTATAAATGCGTTCCAACTACAAGTAAAAGTGAAGCATGTCAGTTAGTATGCGTATTGATATCTTGTATGTCCACAGACCCACCACTGATTCTTATACGCCTGAAGATGGCGTGATTAGTACGTCGGATCCGGTTGTCAAATTAGTGGCTGTTAGTACAGTATTGTTACATTGAAACCTTTATACGATTACTTTGTTGTCCGCCTTTGCATCTGTCAGTCCTGCCGACGGTTAAAAACTATTTATCTCAGGGATGGGTAGACGTGTTATGTTAAAATTTGTGTCAGATTCTAAGCTCTAGCGTCCCTAGCTGGTGTAAAAATTTGAAGCTTCGATACCAGTGAATTCCAAACGTAAGACTATTTATGTCTCATATTGTATCACTCGAAACGCGCTCATGTAAACCTACGGGGAATTTCGCATTGACATAGAACCATGCGACAAGCAACGTTTACGTACAAGTAAACGAAAAACTTCAAAAATTCATAATTTATAATTATATTAGACGAAAAAAATAGTTTTTGTCATATTGGAAGGTATTGGAACGACTTGGACCTATACTTTACCAGCATCGATATCGTTAACAGGCAAATATCATCGAAATTCTCGATTCGAAAAATGGATGAACTATCTATATACATAGTTCAGTTTTTACGAACTCTGGGTGTGCGAGTCGTACTCACTCTTATGCGGATTTCTTTAAAACAAAGTCGTATTATTACGTACATTACTATTATACCAACTTCATCCTCGCATTGGCAATTAAGAGTAATGTATTCTTATCACGAAGTTCGCTGCTTTCCAGTGACTACTTCTGGTGCTGAGGCTATTAATTTAACGCTAAGAAAAGGTAACTTACGAGAGTAAAACTCACTTCATGCCACAAGATCATTTAAAGTTAAAGAACAATTTCTAAATTCCATAACTCTATGCCTTCTCCTTCTCGGCAAAGCAATGCGCCCTGGCTTCTTCCACATTTTAACTTCT
Source organism: Schistocerca serialis cubense (assembly GCF_023864345.2). Classification (NCBI taxonomy): domain Eukaryota; kingdom Metazoa; phylum Arthropoda; class Insecta; order Orthoptera; family Acrididae; genus Schistocerca; species Schistocerca serialis. The sequence goes on from NC_064641.1 coordinate 425,912,987, forward strand.
TACTTGTATTTCGAAAATCGCAAACTAGGAGGGTGAGCAACATTACAAGGTGCATTTCTCCGTGGTAATACGCATGCATCACACGCGAAATGGAATTGACGACTGCATCAAATGTCCCACAGTTTAAAAATCAGATGTGGCGCAGTAGGATATCACTTCATGGTTCCAACATAGATCTATCTGCAGCACAAAAGAATAATATGAACATCCCATCAGAAAAATAAAGAGCCAAAAGAGTCAGGTCAAGCTTCACAAGAGTAAAAAGAAAGCAAATTTGTTATGGTCCGTACTTCAATCCTTCTTATAAGTGAAAACAAAGATGCAACTGAATTTCAAAAATTTTGTGGAGTAGATTTGGTAGAAAATCTGTTGCCAATACAAATACAAGCACTGAAAAACTAAGGATAATAACAGCATATCAGATTGCGTTCTGTCGCTGACATCTGAAGTTGGGGGACGTATACGTTGGGTGAAGCCCACTGGGGAAAGCACAATACCTTTGAGTTTTATTTATGGTGACGCCTGCAGGGAGTACAGTGATCGACGAAATCTGGCAAGAGAACTCAAGTTGGTCTACGGTGGGCACTAATGGTAAGCTCTTTGCTAGAAAAGGAAACTTTGACATCAGCAACGATGCACCGAATAAGAAGTGATAGGGCAGAATCACGTGAAAGTCATGATAATAGTCAATCGGAAGAAAGAACTAAAATGGGTCTGCATCTAATTTAACTTATAGGATAAACAGAGCGCAATGGACATTTGGGTGAATTTTCTAGAGTCGTTTTCTTCCTGTTTATGTTTTGGACCTAAAATATCCTACCCATGATACAAAAGATAATAAACAAGGGAGATGAACGTGAGACGCCAAATAGGAAGTGGCAGGGCACAAGCACGTGATAGTCATGATAATAATGAATCGGAAGGAAGAACTAAAATGAGTATGCAACTAATTTGACTTACAGGATAAACAGAGCTCAGTGGACTTTTGGGTGGATTTTCTGAAGTCGTTTCCTTCCTGTTTATGATTTGGACCTAAAATATCCTTCCCGTGAAACAATAGGGAATAAACAGAGGAGATGAACGTGAGTCTGGCACACCGGCACATGTATTAGACATCCTTTCGTAAAATGTAGAGACTGCATCTTATCATTTTGTTTACTACTTAAGCTTGGGGACGGTCCCCTCATTTAAAAAAAACTGCTATGTGCTGTTTGCAGAGCGTTCGTATTGTTTGGTTCATTTGGGGGAGGGGCCAAACAGCGAGATCATCGGTACTATCGGATTAGGGAAGATTTGGGGAGGAGGTCGGCCGTTCCCTTTCTAACGAACCACCAAGAAATTTGCCTGAGCGATATAGGGAAATTACGGAAAACATAAATCAGGATGGCCGGACGAGGGTTTGAAAAGACGAAAACAAGCAGTGAAAATTCTCGTCATGTGTGAACCAGCATCTTTGTATAAATGTAATACCTGAATGGCTTGCCATGAAGGGAAACGTAACGAAGGGCAGAATGTCTTATACGTATCTCAGTGCTGTAAAGGTGCCGCAGATGATAACGAAATAGGTTCTGCAGTGAAAAGAAATCGCACGCCCAGAGCGTCTGTCCACCTTGTTGGGCCTCATAGAGGGCGACAGTCCGGTTGACATGACACCACTGTCCAGGGCGTCGCTGGAAACGACTTCCCTGTTTGTCTGCTTAATTCGAAGCAGCACTCATCACTAAAGACCAGGCTCAGTTTGAAGCAGGAGTCATCACTGAAGACAATTCTACTCTGTCAACCTGATTCCAGGACGAAAACGCTCCTGGAGGCGCCCCAGACAGCGTTGGGATACAATACCGACTGTAGCTCGACATATGGACTGACGAACAGTAGTTAACATTTGGAGCTGTCATTTCTTCTGACAGCAGGACTCCTTTGCTTGTCTTTTGCGGCATCCATAGAGCACAGAGATACGTCGAAAACATTCTACGAACAGTAATGCCACGCTGGGCTTTAATTTCAGCAAGATAATGTCCACCCAGACATAGTGAGAGACTCTATGTCTTGTTTTCATGCCACCTTGGCCAACAAAGTCACGGACCTCTCACCAACAGATTGTCTGGAGCATTGTGGACAAGGCCCTACACTAGCTCGGGATTTTGATTATCAGACGAGTCACCTGGTCAGAATTTGGTACGATATCCCTCAGGAGGACATCCAACAATCTGTCAATCAACGTCATTTGTTTCCTTGTGGATGTGCAACGCATCTATCGATTTCCATCCCATTCAGATAAATCGTTCGTGGCGCATCGCTTTTTTGTCGGCGAATGTATTTAAATGGGTGACTGGGTGTGGTAATTGTAAGGCTACTGGCAGCATTAGGTAGTTATTACCCAGTTGGGAGGTGAGGAAGCAGGTGTAGGGTTTTCACGGTAACCGTTCTGAACACCTCATCCCGAGGTGTTTGAGCCGTGGTGCAACTTTTCTGGCACACCAGCTCTTTGGCATGACTGTCGATTACCTGGGTGTACTACCGTCTTTGCTACTGTTGTGATCTGGTGGCTGGTATTTGCGGTCGGCGAGTTGGTCGTCGGACTGGCTACGAGGCGCTAGGACGTGATTGAGGGGACGAAGGAGCAAAACACGCGGGCTCGCGCAGTGGTTAATCCAGAGCGTTGTTACGTTAGGTTGGCTAGGGGGGAATAGTCTTGTCTTCCTTTCAATATGTGTCACTCCTTAATCGGTCATTTGTTGTTTAGTAAGAATTTATGGTTATTGTGATTTCATTGCATTTTCTACTGTTCTCAGGTGGCCGCTCTGCGACACGGTCTCAAGGGGGTGTCCCGGAATTGGTTATCTCAAGAAGGAGTTCTTGAAGTATGAACTGAGGATTCGTGAACAACCTGTACGGGCAGCGTTTCGGAGTTGGTAGCTCGGTTGCGCGGGGCTTGGATCTGCCGATATCCTTGATGGCGGGTATGATTAGTGAGCTAGGTGACGCCAACCAGTTTATTTTGAGCGCCGTTGATGAGATAGACCGGAACCTGGCCTTTTTAGAGGATAGCCAGCAAACACATAGGCAAATATCTTGTATACAGTCCCAGTTAGTTCATTTGGGGAACCGCTTAAGAGATTTGGGTCGCTTGGAAGTTAAAGATGCCGAGAGGCAGCAAATAAAACAGGTTACGAGTCGTGTGTGGTGTCTGAAAACCAGAACCGCGGCCCTAAGTTTAAATATGGAAGGCGCTAGTTCGGAACAAGGGGACGTTGGTAATAAGGGGCCTAGCGGCACTCAGAACTGTGACGTAAAGCATCACGGCCAGGTACCCATCGACGGGTTTGCTAAACTGCCCAATCCCAAAATGTGTTAATTTTATGGGTTGTCGGAATTATCTGTCGATAATTTGAGTCAGGTTCAAGAGCTTTTCTGGTTATTAGTCAAGTTGGAGGTTCAGGCTGATACCATGCGTGTTCCGAGCAGGGTAATTCTCTTGCTACCGTATCCCTTTACTAAAGGAGTGTTAAACGTATTAGTTTCGGAATTTTGACGAGTCAGCAGTCTATTAATTATCTGAGGACATTACTTGTAGCAGGGAAATTGTCGAACTTTGGCACAAGTTTTTTTGTCAAGTGCAGGGCTCTGCCGGATCATTAAGTGGAGAGAGCCCGTAACACAATGTTGGCTCTGGATATGTCGAAGGCTGAGGCCGATGTCGTATCTAACATTCTTGAGGGGATGCGCCCTGATGATCGGTCACGGCTAGATTTTGCTAGCCGGCCGACTAGCCATTCGGAGTTGGACCAAGTAGTTGAGTCAATTCAGGCGTTCGCTGATTCCTAGCGTAATACTAATTCAAGCGCAGAGACTGTATCTTTAATTAGAGCGAAGAACAAGTTACGCGCTGAACCTGTTGTGCAGACTAGGAAGCATAGTTTTCGCTGTGACGACACTAATCACTTGATGCGCGATTGCCCTATTCCTAAGGGATCGCAGGCAAACCTCTGACGCCATAGGAAGAGAGAGGGTAGGGATCGTAAGCTACCTTTCCAATGTGCACACATCTGTGCTCCCGATACGCCCCCTCTCCCCTACGTTTGTACTCACGTGGGAACAGAGCCCCATTGTGGACTGCATGTTACCGAAAGTTCGGTGTCCTGGATTGACCTTAAATGGTATTTGGAGTTTCGTCGACTGAACAGGTTATCTGTTGTGAGGCCTACGTGGCAGAATTGTCGCGCGGCGAAAGGGGAAGAGTTGCCTGTGGTGGGGGCAGTGCAGGGTAGCTTTTGAAACTGTGATTTTACATGGCCAGTCACCTTGGTGGTGGTTAAGGGATTAGCCATACTCTAACTCCTGGGCCACGATTTCATTCAGCTTACCGGTTTGGTATTAGACTATGCCAGTCGCACATTAATCTTTAAGTTCAGGCCGGAGGAAAAGATAGTGCTGTGTGTGTGTAATCATTCTAAATTGGTCAGAATGATGTGCAGCAAAGACAACAGGTTTGAGGTTAGTCAGCATCCTGTTCGGCTTAGTTAGTAGAATTTTTAAACGAATTTCCTGACATACTTTCTGACAAACGTGGTGGAACTAGCCTTATTCAACATCACATTCATTTGTATGATGGACTACTGACTCGGCAGTCGCCGTATAGACTTTCTCCTCCCAAAATGAGAATCGTAAAGGAAAATCAAATTAAATCGGGTGATGCTGAGGGGATTAGATTAGGAAATGAGACACTTAAAGTAGTAAAGGAGTTTTGCTATTTAGGGAGTAAAATAACTGATGATGGTCGAAGTAGAGAGGATATAAAATGTAGACTGGCAATGGCAAGGAAATCGTTTCTTAACAAGAGAAATTTGTTAACATCGAGTATAGATTTAAGTGTCAGGAAGTCGTTTCTGAAAGTACACTCCTGGAAATTGAAATAAGAACACCGTGAATTCATTGTCCCCGGAAGGGGAAACTTTATTGACACATTCCTGGGGTCAGATACATCACATGATCACACTGACAGAACCACAGGCACATAGACACAGGCAACAGAGCATGCACAATGTCGGCACTAGTACAGTATATATCCACCTTTCGCAGCAATGCAGGCTGCTATTCTCCCATGGAGACGATCGTAGAGATGCTGGATGTAGTCGTGTGGAACGGCTTGCCATGCCATTTCCACCTGGCGCCTCAGTTGGACCAGCGTTCGTGCTGGACGTGCAGACCGCGTGAGACGACGCTTCATCCAGTCCCAAACATGCTCAATGGGGGACAGATCCGGAGATCTTGCTGGCCAGGGTAGTTGACTTACACCTTCTAGAGCACGTTGGGTGGCACGGGATACATGCGGACGTGCATTGTCCTGTTGGAACAGCAAGTTCCCTTGCCGGTCTAGGAATGGTAGAACGATGGGTTCGATGACGGTTTGGATGTACCATGCACTATTCAGTGTCCCCTCGACGATCACCAGTGGTGTACGGCCAGTGTAGGAGATCGCTCCCCACACCATGATGCCGGGTGTTGGGCCTGTGTGCCTCGGTCGTATGCAGTCCTCATTGTGGCGCTCACCTGCACGGCGCCAAACACGCATACGACCATCATTGGCACCAAGGCAGAAGCGACTCTCATCGCTGAAGACGACACGTCTCCATTCGTCCCTCCATTCACGCCTGTCGCGACACCACTGGAGGCGGGCTGCACGATGTTGGGGCGTGAGCGGAAGATGGCCTAACGGTGTGCGGGACCGTAGCCCAGCTTCATGGAGACGGTTGCGAATGGTCCTCGCCGATACCCCAGGAGCAACAGTGTCCCTAATTTGCTGGGAAGTGGCGGTGCGGTCCCCTACGGCACTGCGTAGGATCCTACGGTCTTGGCGTGCATTCGTGCGTCGCTGCGGTCCGGTCCCAGGTCGACGGGCACGTGCACCTTCCGCCGACCACTGGCGACAACATCGATGTACTGTGGAGACCTCACGCCCCACGTGTTGAGCAATTCGGCGGTACGTCCACCCGGCCTCCCGCATGCCCACTATACGCCCTCGCTCATAGTCCGTCAACTGCACATACGGTTCACGTCCACGCTGTCGCGGCATGCTACCAGTGTTAAAGACTGCGATGGAGCTCCGTATGCCACGGAAAACTGGCTGACACTGACGGCGGCGGTGCACAAATGCTGCGCAGCTAGCGCCATTCGACGGCCAACACCGCGGTTCCTGGTGTGTCCGCTGTGCCGTGCGTGTGATCATTGCTTGTACAGCCCTCTCGCAGTGTCCGGAGCAAGTATGGTGGGTCTGACACACCGGTGTCAATGTGTTCTTTTTTCCATTTCCAGGAGTGTATTTGTATGGAGTGTAGCCATGTATGCAAGTGAAACATGGACGATAACCAGTTTGGACAAGAAGAGAATAGAAGCTTTCGAAATGTGGTGCTACAGAAGAATGCTGAAGATAAGGTGGGTAGATCACGTAACTAATGAGGAGGTATTGAATAGGATTGGGGAGAAGAGAAGTTTGTGGCACAACTTGACTAGAAGAAGGGATCGGTTGGTAGGACATGTTTTGAGGCATCAAGGGATGACAAGTTTAGCATTCGAGGGCAGCGTGGCGGGTGAAAATCGTAGAGGGAGACCAAGAGATCAATACACTAAGCAGATTCAGATGGATGTAGGTTGCAGTAAGTACTGGGAGATGAAGAAGCTTGCACAGGATAGAGTAGCATGGAGAGCTGCATCAAACCAGTCTCAGGACTGAAGACCACAACAACAAAAGGAAAAATTGGTCTCCATGTTGCAGGACGGCGTTATCAGACCGTCAACCTCGTCTTACACTTCCCCAATATTTCTTGTTCCTAAAGCCGGCGGTAAGGATCATAGACTTGTAGTAGATTATCGGTTATTGAATAAGAAGTTTATGTTGAATCCGTTCCCTTACCCAATTTTCATAATTGTTTTACAAGGTTTTCAGGGGCAAGATGGTTCACTGTTCTTAATCTTAATCAAGCATATCATCATATTCCCCTTAGTGAGAAATCAAAACATGTTACCGCATTTTGCACGGATTGGAATGTCTTTGAATGTAATAGAATTCCCTTTGGTCAGGCTATGGGGGCTGCAGTATTGTCACGCTTGTTGGACCGTGTTTTGGGAGGTTTAAAAGTTGTGTGTATGTACAACTATCTAGATGAAGTTATGGTTTGTAGCCGAACCTTCGAAGAACACCTTTCCCATCTTGAGCAGGAGTTACGTAGATTTCGTTCCGCTGGATTGACCGTTCAGCCATCCAAGATTACTCTTGCTAGGCACTAAATTTAGTATTTAGGCCTTCTTGTCTCAGGCGACGGAGTTAGAATTGATCAAGAGTGGACCAGTGGGATTAAGAAATTTCCGCCCCCAAGGACAAAGAAGCAAGTCGCGCTTTTTATTGGCATGACGAATTATTTTCGCAGGTTCGTCCTTAATATCGCACAATTGGCTACCCTTCTCAATGACTTGCGAAAGAAAGGCCAAGAGTTTACCTGGGAAGACAGCCCACAAAATGCTTTCGAGGCGATTAAGACCGCAATTGCGAATCCTCCTGTTCTGGCAGTTCCCGATTTCCAGAAACGTTTTGTAGTCCAAACCAATGCTTCCAATGCCGGGATAGCAGCCGTCCTTCTTCAAGAGGACCAGGGCGTGAAGCGCCCCCTTTCCTTCGCTTGAAGGAACATCACATCCACAGGGTTAAACTAATCTGTTTATGAGTGTGAGGCTCTTTCAGTGCTCTTTGCCTTGGGGAAATTTCGATTTGATTTAGAACATAGGGAGTTTGACCTCGAATCTGACAATGAAGCATTGAGTTGGGTCCTAGCTCGACCTCGAAAAACCGGAAGGATTGCTAGGTGGGCGGTACGTATTTCCTACTTTCCTTTTATGGTGCGTCATAATAAAGGCTCTGACAATCAGGTAGCTGACGTCTTTAGAAGGATGTTTATTGAAGACCTCGAATCTCAGCCAGGGGGAGAACATGACTCGGATAGTCAAGTGGTGAATAGTTCCTCACAGAGTTCCCTCAATTATTTATTGACCGTAAAACCAAGCAGAATGACGATCTGTATTTGGGTCCGATCAAGTGGAAGGTCACTGCTGCCTGAGGCCTGCCCGGTTAGTCTTTAAGGAATGGAATATACTGTGAAGAAGTTGGTAAGCTCGAAGATGTTAGTATATGCTTACCACTTGATTTAGTTTCCCTTCTCTTTCACTATTTCCATAATTCTGTACTAGGAAGGCACCTCGGCCCCTATAAAACTTTGGCCAAAAGTGCGGGCCCATGTGACGTGGTCTTCTCGTACTGCGATGTAGCGCGGCTCCTCAGTCAGTGTGACGACTGTAAGAGGAGCAAGGCCAGTTGTAACGCCCCTTTGGATCTACTTCAAAGAGGGCAGCGACCAATGGATAAGATGTTTATCGACCTTGTAGGACCTGTACCTAGGACTGAGGGAGGGTGCCGTTACATCTTTGTCCCCGTGGATGACTTTTCGCGTTTTGTGTGTTTGCTGCCCAGTACCGGGGTCACTGTGAGTATAACCATATGTCATCTGACCCATATTATTTCATGGTTTGGTCCCTCGAAACAACTCGTTAACGATAACGCACCTGCCTTTGTGTCAAGAGAATTGAAACAGTTTTGTTTCCTTAGTGGAAGCAGGCGTATTACGACCACCCCCTACTATCCGCAAGCATCCTTGGCAGAAAGGGTTAACCATAACCTTAAGGCAGCCCTTATGATTTACGACACCAAATCCCCCAGTAGGTGGGATACTACACTCACATAGTTAAATTCTGCGTTCAACACAGACCAGCATGCAACTTCTAGGGCAGTTCTGGCTGAGTTAATATTGGCATATCCGGTTAATTTCCCTCTCTCCAGTCATTGACAGATCAATGACTTGTTGCCATTTTCCATAACCTAGAGTGTCCTTAGGGAAAATTGGCATCGTGCTCGAAACGACATGGAGTTAGCCCATCGTCAGCAAGCCGAACGTTATAACCAAGGCAGAAGCGTTTTTCAGTCTAAGACCGGGGGTAAGGTGTTTATTAAGAACATCGCTGGTCGGAATGCTTGTTGTATGGGAACTCGTAAGTTTGTACAGCGTTACTTGGGACCGTGAGTCGTCACCAAGGTCTTAGGTCCTGTTAATTTGTTAGTTAAGGAGCTTGCAACGGGCAAGAGTTTGTCTGCACCTTAGTCAAATGAAGCCTGTTAGATAAGTCTCTTTCCCTTCTTTCAGTGGTGGTAAGAAAAAAGGAGAGGGGGGCCGGTCAGGTTTGAATGGGTGAGGTTGAGCTGTAGTGCGCCTTTTCTGGCACACCAGCTCTTTTGCACGACTATCGATTACCAGGCCGTACTACCATCTCTGTCACTGTTGTGATCTGGCGGCATGTATTTGAGGTCGTCGAGTTGGTCGTCGGACTGGCTACGAGGCGCTAAGACATGTTTGAGGGGACAAAGGAGCAAAACACACTGGCTCGCGCAGCAGCGGCGCGGGCGGTCTACCTTGCAGGAGGGTCGCGAGTTTGTGGTGCACCTGCCTGATGTCAACTCCTGGCGCTGCTCGTCGCATTGCTTTGGCGCCTGTTTTCTCGGAGAGACCCATCCATCGAGACTTTCTCAAACAACGCTCTCCATCGAAGGTGTAAGTGGTTTTGGGGCCTTCCTTTTTTGTGGAACCATTTGCGTTGTAGCGACTGTCACTTCTTCGTTGGTTGCCTTAATGTATGTGTTGTTGAAGTAAGAGCAGCCGGAAAGGTGTGTGATCGCATGGAGACCAGCAGCCACTAGTTCCTTTAAGGAAATCAGCGTCCCCAAAAGATGTAGTAACTGTAACATATTGAAGATATTAGGTCATAGCCTAGTTGTAATTATCTGCATACGAAGCTTAGAAAACGGTGTTACTATAGTCGTAGGTGAGGACTGATTACATCTTGTGTAGCCAGGTGCTTCAGAGAAAATGTTTGATGCACGTACCATAATATTGTCGTAATCTCCACCGTACTGGAAGGGCATGTATGCTGTATGGTACCAGTCTACTGGTTGACGTCGGAACCGACCTCTTGCTGCATCAAGAGCCTCCCCGTCATCCACGCAATGCATCCTGCGGTGTGCATACTTCATTGGGCCAAACAGCTGGAAATCGGAAGGTGCCAGATCCGGGCTGTCGTCTGGATAAGGAAGAAGAATCCAATGGAGTTTTGTGATCTCCTCTCAGGAGAGCGTCCGGCATAGGTCTCTCACTGACATGGGGACGAACGTGCAGCATTCTTTTCTTCAATTTTCTGGTGAAGGGAAATAACGTCAGAGTTGATCGTTATATCACGAGGCAGGACACCAAACAGAATAATACGTTTAGAGTCTGTTGTCATGACTCTGCCGGATAACGGTGCGGCTTTGAGCCACTCCATGTATTGCCGCTTTGTTTCAGGCTTGGACTGATGATCCCATGTTCGACGAAAAATTTTAACGATCAGTTTCGTACGTGCACGCTGTTGCGCACACATGGTCCTTCGTTCCTTTTTCTGATATTCCATAAAGCAACGACGAACATTTCATGTAGCCCAACTGGTTTATGAGTGTGTCAGCACATCCACCAGAGACGTCCATTTGAACAGCGGGTTATTTGATTGTGATTCGTCGATTGCCACGAATGAGAGTCTGCACAGGTGCGAGCATTGTGGGAACCAGCTGTGTCCGGCCGGCGGGAACGCAGGAAATCGCGTAGGTTTCCATGACCGAGTTGCGAATACTACAGGCACCTCACCCAACGACTCCCCGTGTCTGTATATATTCTTCAAGTGCTTATGAATACCGGGGATGCTCTTGTTTTCTGCTAAAACAAATTCAAGGGCAGCCTTCTGCCTGTATGCCTGTAACGCACCTTCGTTAAAGATGCCATTTTGGAGGCTACACATAGCAGAATTTTATGAAACGATAGGGAGCTAAGCGGGAATATTCCACAATGTCCCGCAATCAATTCCATATTTTTACAACCGAAAACGGTCGAGAAAAAAGGTGTTGCTTTGTTGAACACCCCTCGTCAATTTCACGTTTCCTTCATTTCCGGACATGCTGACGGAATGTCGTCTTTTCGCTATCTGGGTACAGCAACGCTTATCACCACAGCTGATAAGGTTCTCTGGTCGCTGTTTTCGGTGAGTCGACGGCTGGCGATCGGGGATAGTCACTGAAGCGACAGCTACGTCGCAGGAAGAATATATTTCTATTTATGGTTGCAATGTATAGTTTATGTTTAGCAGACACTGAAACTAAGTTGTATTATTATTGTTTGTGAATGAAATACAGACATCTGTGAAACTGAACCTTTGAAATGATTAGTTATTATTTGCTTACCTACATATATAACCTGATGTGTTAAGATAAGTTCACTTCTGTTGAAATACGACTGTAAAACGCAGCAGACCTTCGATCGAGATGTTTTTTTAAGAATAATGTGGTTTTATTTATGAATTGCCCAACTATTTCCAATTCTTCAAGAAGATTCATTTCCCATAATGCAACGACTTGAATGTAGTGAACAAACGTAATTACATACAACGTATTTAATTATCTACGGACATTGCTCGCAGCCAAATATGTTTCTCAAAGAAGAAACGAACACAATACAATTTTATAGTAGTGTTATGGCCAAACTGTTTTCATGAAGAGATAATTAACTCTCAGAGAATACAAGGTCGTCCAGTATAGGACAGGGGAGCGATATGCCACAACAAGAAAAGGGAACCCTGTTACTTTTGCCATAATCTGATGCTAGCGAACAGTATCTGTTTCTTCATTCGTAAATTACCTCCACTTGGCGACTAGCGACGGCGCATGGCTCTATCGTTCCTGGACTAATCTGATACCTATTACACTCATTTGGGTGGAATGGAGTGAAATTTTCTCGTTTTGGAAGGAACTTCTGCCAATATTTATCGGTTGTGGTCAACGATATGTACGATAGGCGTCGCCATCATTTTCAGTAGAAAACCGAATGCCACCGGTAGTAGTACAGCGTCACGAATTCGAATGCTGAGTATTGTGCATGGATCTGGATTCGTAAATTACGAATTTCATATCAACGAGTCCTTTAAGTATGGGTAAAACCGACGGTTGACAGTCTTTATTAATACCTGGGATTATACAGCGTCTTGTAGCTTGTAGGTTATAAAATTCAAGTGAAAGCTGCTACTGCGGTGAAACTTTACGCATCAAGTCTGTCATCCTCGTCACTCATGTTAATTTCAATTGCTACAGTTCCAGAAATTCGAGGGAATCTATAACAGGCTTCTTCTACTCAAGTAAACAAGAGGACATTTGAGTATCAAAGGTATTTAACAGACAAAACAAATAGCCCAGCTCTTACGATATGGTTCGAGTTTTTTGTTACATCTGTTCCTTAAAAGAAAAAAGAAACGACTTTCCAGTACAATACGAGCCTCAGGTTCCGTAGGGTCTTTTTTTCCCACTCTGTGAGGATATAGCCTACAGCAAGCAAAGTACAACTTTCTGAATGTGGATGCAAGGTGCAATGACTTTGACCTGGCGTGGACGTCTCATTTTCTCTTTCACCGCATTTGCCAAAATTTTTTGGACAATTTCCCACAAATTTTACGGAAGCAGAGGATGGAACTGCCGGACTAGATGAGGGGGCAGACAAAGCGAAATCACTTTTGATAAGGGCGGTACTTGGATGAGCGGAGGGTTATTTGCTTTTCTCGTTTTGTGGGAACCTCATACCGAGGGTAGCAAACTGACTTGCTTCCAAGATATTCAGCTCAGGAAATCTAGAGAAGGGAGGGAACAGCCGTCACTTCCGCCTGTTTCGCTGCCAAGACACACAAGCAATCTCCAGCCCGGGGGTAAAGAGAGATGTAATTTCATCTGTGAGACAGCTGTTTCTGCACTCTGAAACACAAAGTGAATCTTATTAACTACTTTCCAGCAATATTAGTATGCTTACATATATTTTAAGCACATTGTATCAACTATTTAATGGAATTAGCTAGTTATATGTAAAAATTACCTACAATGCATCACTTACCCAGCAACTTAAGAAAAAAGGAAATCACTGATTGACAAAGCCTTGTTTCAAAAAGAATTTCATCATTACAAATGAATAGCTAAAATTTGCAATAAAGCTGTTTTTCCTTTTTAATTTTTAAGAATTATCTGGGATTCAACGAAATTAAAAATGTGTAACATATGGAAATGTCATCCAGTTACGGTAGATTGTTCAAATGTGCCTGCCATTATTGTTATTTATGAATTTCACACTATTTTTACGTAAGGTAATCTAGATCCTTGTTACTTTACTATCGTTAAACTGGTGTATGTTGCTCTCAACGTTTGAATATTTAGTAGAAATTATCGTTTCTGCCATTCCTTCTCTATGTATCGTTTCTTAAATTGTTTCCTGTTTCACAAAACTCCACTCTTAGCAGCAGACATAATAACACATAAGTGACATGTGTTTTTCAATATAACTAATATTAACATAGCTTTACGACTAGTATTTTAAATATAGTTTTTGTTAAATTACACAATAAATTTTTTTATTAGTCATTGATGAGAATATTTACACAATGAAATTGGTCAATCACTTATTTTTGCTAACGAAAAATTGTCTTGTTACACCACGACCCCAGCCCCACATATCAATTTTTCGCACTTGATCATTCTTGATCCTTGAATGCAGTTTGCACTTGCCCGTTCTTAAGGGATATTATCTGGATATCACGTATGTGTTTGGACAAGTGTCTACTGATTGATAATAGTTACATTAAGTACGATGTTGGGCTGAAAATTAATGCCTCCGGTTCTATTATGTAAAAAATCTTAAAGCTTTTCAACAATACAACAAACTACACTAACATTCTACACCTTTATTCTTCGTTCCTATACATTTGCAGCCTCCTGCCGCTAGAAGCTCTTAATTACGTCTTGTAACACGGTGATGCGTAACGTAGATCTTTAGGTGAGTGATAAATAGCCACGAATGCAGCAACTTCTCCGTCAGCGTGAAAATGGTTCAAATGGCTCTGAGCACTATGGGACTTGACTTTTGAAGTCATCGGTCCTCTAGAACTTAGAACTACTTAAACCTAACTAACCTAAGAACATCACACACATCCATGCCCGAGGCAGGATTCGAACCTGCGACCGTAGCGATCCCGCGGTTCCAGACTGTAGCGCCTACAACTGCTCGGCCACCTCGGCCGACCAGCATGACAATGCCAGACCACAAACGAACGGGGTGACTTGTGCAACAAGCCGACGCCTTCGATTCATCTATTACCCTCCGTAGAGTCCCAACTTGAACCCATCCGATTTTTATATGTTTCAAAAACTTAAAGAACACCTTCGAAGACTCCACCTCGATAGTAATCAAGCAGTGCAGGCAGAGGTAAGATTGTGCCTCCGTCAACAAACATTCTACAGTGCCGCTCTCACCGAACTGGTCTCTCGTTCGGAGAAATGTGTTCGGCGCAAAGGTGTATATGTTGAGAAATAAATATGTAGACACAGAACATAAGGATGTTTTATTGAAAGAGTTTTAAGAGCTTCGATTTAAAAAAAATACGGAGACATTATTTTGCTGCTTCAGACGATACTTTCTATATCTCCTCCTAATGGTGAAAATGTAACATGCCTTGTACTTCTACCGATACCAGTTTTGTCTTCATATTTCATAGCCTTTTATATTCATGTAAATCCAAATGCAAAAGGCATATTGGAATAATAAATTTGTGGTCAAAACATCTCAAGGTGTTGAAGTACAACTGTACAGAATTTTCTAAAGCTACTATGAAATTAATAGAATATGTGATCAGCTCGCTGGAAACGTTCAATGTAATCAAGTCTCTTGAGTCATCAGTGAATTCAGCATTTCCCATTAGATAACGTTCTCAGTTTGTTCCTGTAGAGGCCAGAGTTCACCGGCCATATTTCCATAGCTCAGTCTTACAAGTGGATGTCAACAATGGCGGATAAAGGTACACATAAAAGTCTTCATTAACACATTTATTACGACGACGTCATCGTATCTATATTACACTGGAACGTATGTTAGCAGCTACAAACACTCCTCGACATCTTAAAAAATAGCTTGCGCTTCACAGTAAAAATGGACGCACCTACACTCAAACGGAAAACGACTCTCATGAACACGGCCACGCCATTTGTTGGACAAAACTTGCACGCTACATGAATGCCACCTGAGCAATGAAGTATCAGTCGTGGTCAGAACAGTGTTCTGTGTGACTGTGAGCGCATTATGTTGGAATTAAGTCAAATGGAACATGGCCAAATTGTTGGCGCTTGTATCGTGGGTGCCTCCGTAACCAAGTTAGCCGAAGTTTCTCTTGTTTCAAGAGTCACCGTATCGTAGATATATACCGCACACAAGGAAAGTGGATAAACTTCATCCGATAAGCAATAACGTGGGTGAACGGGTTTTTGAGTGATCGTGGTGTATGATAGTTCAAAAGGATTGTGACGGAATGTAAGAGGATGACAACTCCAAAAGTCACTGCAGAAATGAATGTCGCACACGCGAACCGCGGCAGCACCAAACAACAAGAAGTGAGTTCCACAAGGAGGAAATTGTAGGGCAATCTGGAATATCCAAACCACTCAACGGCGATGCAGATGTTTGGAACAGGAAAAGGTTGCGCTGCAGCCATAAAACCAGGACTATGGTGGAATGAAATATTACCATTTGGTCTTATGCGTCTTGTTTAAACTTCTGGCCGAGTTTTCATCCAAAATCAGAAGCATGGCTCGGGTTAAATGATAATTTTTGCAGTCTAGTCGTGGTATTCCATGGGCCCTGCAGTCACTCGTGAAGGCCACATTAGACCCAATAATTGTGTGACTATTTTGGCTGCACGTCCATTCCAAGGATCGGTATTTGTTCCCTAATGGTGACGCTGTGTTGCAGGCAACA
Organism: Schistocerca serialis cubense; assembly: GCF_023864345.2. Lineage (NCBI taxonomy): Eukaryota > Metazoa > Arthropoda > Insecta > Orthoptera > Acrididae > Schistocerca > Schistocerca serialis. Next base: position 425,928,943 of record NC_064641.1, read on the forward strand.
GGGTCCCGTTCACATAACTTGTATCGTCCAGGAGGGATTTTATGAGCACGAGGATCAACCGTTGTCACATTTCCCCTGGCTATCACAGTCATCATATTTCCTTATTAAGATGTCTTTGCCGTCAGCTTTGAGGGAACGGCGCACTATCGCTACCCGTCTCCAACGTCATTACCTATATTGCCACTATTTTGCCGAAAGAATGGTGTAAAATTCTCTTAGAAACCGTACAGGACCTTTATTTCTCTATTCCGAGACGCCTGGAGGCGGTTGTGAATGCCACCGATTTTCCTAGACCGCGTTAAGCTGGGTAATTTGTAGTGTTCTCGGTGTTCCTGTGTTTCTGTGTACCCTCTGTACTTCCACCCGCACATATGCAAAACGATCCCACAGCATTCACATACACATACATGATCATAAAGACTTTATGTAAATGAAAGTGCATTCATTTCCATGTTCTAATGAATTTAAGGACCATAAATTTCCCATCCTCGAGTCTGTTAATTTGAAAAATGCTTATAATAGGCAAAGGCATTCCAGACGCCTTCGAAAACTACTAGTATCGCCCATCTTAAAAATACTAGTTCCTAAATCTGCCAAGCTGCGAGGATCAGTTGTCTATATCCTACTGATGGTGGAAAATGAAATTGTTTCAGGGTTAATTACTAATTTTTGGGGTCACTTCGCTAGCTGGGAAGGTACTAGACCTCTCACACTTCTGCTCATCACACATATTTATTTATCTTTTTCTACAATCTTCATATCAGAGCATTATTTATCCAGGACAGATACGTTATACAATTAATGGTCAGTTTGAGCTACATTATGATTTATTGAATTGAGGAAACTAAAATTACTACCAATTTGCACGTAGTAACTCTACACAGGGTCTTCAGAAACAGTCTGAAAAGCTTTTACGGATAGTTTTTGCTGAGAAAGAATTGTTGAGACCAGCGCGGTAACTTCTTTACTGTGCGTGACTGGACAGGGTTGTATGGCATGAACAAAGACGTGATCAGTTCGTGATGTGTCACCAGCTAAAAAGGTCCTCCATAAAGATACTGGTTGCATTTTGTCACATCACAGATAATGGCAAAAGCTTCATGAGAGTAACTCCACTGAGCCTTGGTCAAGGGCTTGGATGCAAAAGCAATTGGTCTCTCCACAGGTCGAACTCCATGCAGAAGCATTGCACCAGTCCCGTATGAGGAAGTGTCAGTTGCAAGCACGACTTGCTTAGAAGGATCAAAATGCGTCCACAATACTATCACTCAACAATGCGTTCTTAAGTCGCTGAGCAGCACTTTGACACGCCAAGACCATACAATAGGAAACATTTCCCTGCTTGATTTGAACCATTGAGCCGTAATTGTGGTGCATTAAGAATGAAACAAATGTGGTGAGTATTCTAGTACTACTTAAAGTTCGCTGCTGGGACGTCATGAACTGCAGTTAAATGAGGGAGTGGCCGTGCGGTTCTAGGCGCTACAGTCTGGAGCCGCGCGACCACTACGGTCGCGGGTTCGAATCCTGCCTCGGGCATGGATGTGTGTGATATCCTTAGGTTAGTTAGGTTTAATTAGTTCTAAGTTCTAGGCGACTGATGACCTCAGAAGTTAAATCGCGTAGTGCTCAGAGCCAGCCAGTTAAATGAGACTGCAAGATGTGAACGCCCTGAGCCTCGTTGATACGGCCTAAGCACTCGATTTCAGATTGAAAAAGGAACACCTGTCTTTGTTGCACTTGAGGCCAGCAGCAGATGGAAAAATAAACTTCTCAGATTACAGAGATGTTCCTTTGGGATACGTCCCAAAACCGCAATATCATCCAAATAATAATTACACTTAATCACTGTAACACGGTTAAGTACTGAACTACAGCCGAGGAGCAAAGTGGAAACTCAAATAACTCCTCTTTTGTGTTGATAACAAAAACTGTTTGAAACTGGTCATCCAGCAAGTCAGTTTTAGAGATTTAGCAACCAGCTTGTAACTTATCCATCAGCGTATCAGGATTTGGTAACGGAACAGAGCCAATAACCGTTTGAGGATTCACCGTTCACTGAATTCAGCACAAAAGTTTCGAGACAGTTCCGTGATGACTACTAATGCAGATGTCCATTGGCTGTCTGCTACTGAAGTTATTACGCCCTTGTCCCGCCAGATTAACGGCTGTTGTGACACTTTATCTCTAACTGCGTGACGAATGGGCTAAGCGCGAGAAACCCGAGGTTGCACATTTTCCTTCATTGTGATATGAGCCTCAAAACTGTTTGGTTCGCCTACACCCTTCTGAGGGATTTCATGGGCACGAGGATCAACTGTTGTCACATTTCCCCTTCCGGCCACTGTCGCCATATTTCCTTAACACGAAGTCTTTACGGTCAGCTTTGGAGGGAACGGTGCACTGTCGCTATCCACTCCACTATCATTGCCTATCTTGCCATTATTTTGCAGCGAAACCGTACATGACCTGTATTTCTTTATTCCGAAACGCCTGGAATCTGTTGTGAATGCCACCGGTTTTCCCACACTGCGTTAAGTAAGTTCATTTGTTGACTTACTGGATTACCAGTTCCAAACATTTTTTGTTATCAGCACACAAGAGGACTTATTTGAGTTTCTACATTTGCTCCTCGGTAGTAGTTCAGCACTTGTAGTTTGTCAGCACTATTGTGAATAGATAATTGTAAAACTTCCTTATAAAATATATTTCTGCTTATATTGCTGAGTGAAATATGATGTACTGTCTCTTTGCTATTCTTTATCATTTCAACACTGACGCACAATATTCTAGCGCAATGAAATCTGACTGCTCAAAATAATTGTAGCCTGACTTCAAATAATTAATACAAAAAAATGGCCGGAATCAGAGGATATTCTAAAAATAACATATACTTTACGTAATTCACTTATCTCACAAAAATCTTCATTACCCGAACTACTGCAATACAGCAAGCGCCAATACAGCCAGCTAAATAAAAGGTTCTAACTACTGTAGGCTCTAACTACTAATAGGCATATTGTTAGCAAAGGAAAGATTTTCTTGCAAAGCGCACAATAATTTTTTACCTTTATAATGTGACAAACAGTTCAGAAATTATATAATCGTGCATGACATCCAGTTTCAAAAATTATATAGTAATGAATAATATTCAATCTCCACGTCGGACACGTCCAGTTCGTCCGCTCGCGCTAATACTGCAAACCTCCAACACTGCTAATTATCAACCTCTAACCTCCATCACTGCTGACCACTCACTCCCAACTTCCATCACTGCTAGCCGTTCACCTCCAAAAGCAAGTCCGACCAGCCACAGAGAGTCTCTTACAGACGGCTCACAGCGCAGTGAGAGATTTAATACAGAGCGATACATAGCACTACCATCATACAAACACATGAACAACCTACTTACAACTTATCGGCACAAAGTTTTGAAACACTGTCCTACTCCACAGAAAGGTACACAGAGAGTAGGCCTACGTTGTCCTAAATTTGCAGCCCAATAAGATCTAACGAGTAAACAGGAAAAACGTTTCGACTGTCCTTTGAACACAAAAATATGAGTGAAATTATCTTTATAGCACTGTGAAAAGTGGCAGGCCAGCTACAAGCACCAAGCATTGGGATATCACGGCTATTATATACTGAGAGAGTTGTCTTTGGGAGAGTTGTCTTTGACTTGATAGGTTAGATTTTCCGATCATTTGATGTGTACATCTGTTCAAAATTGTTTCTGAAGCTTTCATATCCAGTTGCATGCGCACTTTGCGATTAGCAATCAGCAGAGTGACCTATGGGTTCTGTGCTGCCCACCGAATAGGTAAAGAGTTCTGGAGTTTCCGTTACACTGATTTTGATATTGTCTAGGATCCATGATTAGCACTAGATGGTTTTGAATATACGACATCGACGTACATAGGTTGGCTCTTGGTACATGGAAGGGATTGCTTGTGCGACTTCAGTATTTACGAACACAATGTTTGTACTGTCATGCTCAAAAGTATCCGGATGACATGAATTGTGTTTCATCTGATTTCTCTGCAACCAACTGAACTGAACTGTCTCACCGCTGCTCTCCCTCCTTTTCGTTACAGTCGTTTACACAATATGATTACAGCAAGAGGCCACGTGAGATAACTGCTCTGTATGGCTTTCAATCCAGATGCAAATTAATATGACGATAATGCAAATATCAGGAAAGACATTATTACAAAATACGCTCCCATGACTCTTTTAAACTTTAATTTACCACAATAAATAATATTTCAAAAAGCAAGTTTCAACTTGAGATAATGTGACGAAGATTTTTCTACTGGACTGGGATTCACAATTCTAACCCAGCAACTACTATTCGCATCAAGTAAGCACTAAATATCTTCAATGTGGTAACAATGACAAGTAGCAAAGTACGTGCAGATAAACTTTAAATGACATGGTATAAAATTATGTGTTGGACAGAGATTCGAATACAGCACCTCTTCAGATTTTTAACTAAGCACAATAAAGTATCAGAAATCTTTATCTTTGACCAGTAGCGACATGGCTGAAATGGAAATGACGAGAAGAAAATTCTTTGCTATACCAGGATTCGAACCCAGAACCTGTCGTCGTTGACTTCTCGTCACGACTAGACGTTAAACATTAATTTGTTTTACCATTAGCTAGATTCGCACTTTTCTGAACTGGAAATAGCATGACATCAGGCTCTATGTTGTCTGGGAGTCGAACCCTACACTTATTGTCATTGCTGAGTAGACCTAAAGAGTTGTTGACTATCGAATTCTTTTTCACCAGTAAGTAGAAGTGGTAGCTTTAAACCTGAAATGATTTATCGAAACATTTTGTATCCGACTGGGAGTCAGACGTAGTTGGAATCATTCCAACATACCACCAAGGCACAAAGGGCAATATTGACGCATTGTCGCATTGTCAGCAGGGGTGCTCCACATTCCAGGGAGGCTGTGGCGAAATAAAGAAAATAAATCTATTCATTTTTTAAAAGAAAAAAATATGGATATGGAACTTTAACTTTAGAATTTTAGAAAGGCTTTTAAGCACTGTAATGACTGACTTTGAATGCGGACAAATTCAGTGCTGAATGAATTTTTCCTGAAATATAATGTACGTTTCCGATTAACAATATTTGGAAATTTTACGGTATTGTCGATTCATTCAGAGTTCTCACCTTAAACGTGGAATTAGATGTTCCGCCACAATATTAATTCATTGGTCGCCATAAATGTTCTTCTCTTTGTTGACCGTGCGTATCTTCCTAAGGAGGCGTCGGCTTCTTTAACGAATACGGTGGAATGAAGTACTACAATGCTAAGTCGATTGAAATAATTCTCGCAAGACTACAATATTTCTCACTATTTTATTCACGAGACAATAAGACCTTTCTTACGCTCGTCGCACAAATCAATAATACGGACAATATGGCTGCCTTCCAGCACACTTCCAAAACAAAACAAAAAAAAAAAAATCGCGTCTGTCACAAATAAGGTAACAAGCGAGAGTTTTTAGCCCCTTCTTGGAGTACGAAACAGACAAAAGTGAATCAAATATGGATATCACAGAGATTATTTTCTACATTCCTCTCAATTTAGTCTTTGGCACAGAATTTAAAGTACTGTATCTCTCGGCGTCGTAATCTGTCATTACAACTGCCCTCCTACTGTATACTGTCACTAGAAAATTATATTTGGTTGACAGGATACAGTAGTCGACCTTGCAATAGATACGTTTGGAGGTCTTTTATTTACAAACTTCATTTTTACTGCCTCATTTTCATGGAGTTGTGAATGCTTTCTTATTACTGAGTGTGCGTCAGTTTTTTGCCATACTTATGCTAATTTTTACAACTCTTAATCCTAATATACCAACTTTTGATTTATACTGAGAAAACAACATCATATGGTAAAGTTTATACAATAAAATATACAAAGAATACAATGTCATTTACAAATGTTTCCTTCCTCATCAGAGGGGAAAGTTAAGTCCTTGTATTGCTTTCTGTGTTTATTCTTGGGCGCTAGCTTTGTTCGCTGGCCCCAGTGTTGAATATGGACCGGCGATACGGGCATCTGATTGCTTAGTTGTTCGTTAGCAGGCAACGTTGGCTGATTGCGGGCACACAGTGCAGTAAATATACACCAGCGTGCGGGTACCGTTTAGACTTCCGTACCTCAGTATGCGTGTGTTTTTTGTAGTTCCTTCCAGTACTTAGACGGGATACGACGAGGTACTTTTCAATATGTGCTCCAAAGAACACACCACATTATGTGCAAGGCGGAGGACGATCCCGTCGATGCAGTTCCAGATAGGAAGCGTACCATGTCAAACTTATTTGGCATTGTCTTCTATTATTGTGTCGCAGGGGTTATTCGATGATACAAGCTTTAGTTTTCGTTTGCACTTGTTTAGGCTCACCGAAACTGGCAACGTAGCACTATTTGGCACAAATATGATTTCTGCACACACCACTTTAATCACGAGTGTTGCGATCGAAACTTTCTTTTTCACTACACTTTTTTCTTCACATTACCCCCTTTTACATATTGTACCGAGATTCATTCCACTCGATACGTCTGGTCAATGCGAACAAATATTTAAAAAATTGTAAGTCACTTGATATTGCATAAAAGTATAAAAACATTACATACAATGGAATAAAATAAAATACATAAAAATAAATTGATTACATTCATTACAAGTAGAATTATCGACGCAAAATGCAAAATTTTTTACCGCTCATAGTGGCTCCTTTGTCTTGGAATTTACTGACACACACACCTTTTTCTAATACACAGTTAGAAAGAACAAGTCCTTTGTTTTCATTCTTAGGCTCATGTGTAATTTCAAGGTTTACCTCAAGTTACGTGTTCTTCATACGCAACGACATGCATCAGCGTGCAGAGAGTACACCTGTAGCCGCTCCACTGAAGCTGTGGAAGGGAATTTTCTACCTTCTACTTAGGGTAATGACAACGACTACGTGTATTCTACGGTTTCTACGTATAAAATCTGAAAGATGCATGAAATAATCACTTATATGTAGCTTAACCCTAATATGTACAGTGTTTCGTGCTTGAGCACGTTCTGGTGTGCTTGTAAAACATTCTCCCTAATAAGACTTCCTACACTAACATGGACATATAAATATAAAACCTTGAAGTTCAGTGTGTAACTACTGTTACTATGTACAGTGTTTCGTAATAGCGGCACGCCCTTGCCTGCGTATATCATCTTAAATTAAAGTGAGCTTATAGGCGTCTTTTGTTATCATGAGAAAAATATAAACATTTTAATGCATCGGTTGTCATGAAAATCTATGTACACGAATAACCCTACTTTCATAGTTTGTGTGCAGCATTAAATTTTGCATGATGTTTTTGTTTATAGGTTATTTTATAAGCGATTTCATTTGCTTACAGGCCGTCGATCACACTACTTACCTGTTTCTCATATAGCGGCGATATCATTTTCATTCTTCGTAAATATGAATAGTGATATGTACGAAAGATGTATTTTTGAAACAATTCATAATTGCATGTTTCAAGTGTGTAAAGTATTTCATAACTTCCTTCTGCATACCCGAGTAAGGTATTACTAATGTAGCACCTGTATCTGTTTTTTTAGTAATTGCTATTAAACTCGTAGTCTTACGACTTCAATTACGTTGTTTCTTGACGTTAAGTATACATGTTTATAAAATGTTGTCTTTTAATTAAATTTTCGCCTATTCACTTCCATGTTGTTAATTACTTGGATAGCTGTTCCGTACATGTACAGTGCTTCTTTCTCTTCTCACATATTCAAACATATTCACATTGATACACACATAAAAATTATATACCACTATAATATCCACTTAGCTAGTGGGGTCCTCTATAAGTACTCCACTTAGCTAGTGGGGTCCTCTATAAGTACCCTGCACCATTCCTTAATTTCTCCAAAATAATTTGGGGTGTGCTGAGCAGCGTCCCCTCATACTAATAATACGTACAACTAAATATTTCGTCATACGTACGTAACTGCCTCATGGTCAGTTAACGCACAATTATACCATATTTTCCGCCCTTACTACGTAGTTATCACTTTCGTACATGTACCATTGGTGAACAGCTTATACAATCTACAGAGTCGTATTTACTGAGTGTTTTATGTGCTTCCTAATGTCAATTTCTTTCTCTCTCGATAACGCGCAGGTATTTGTTTTGAGAGCTGTTCATGTTGATTTCTCACGTTGTACAATTTTTTTTATTTAACTCCCTATTTCAAAGTTACTGTCATTCACTTCTTTAACCACAAAATTCACGTATTTACCTTGTTGGTTATTCTGAAAATCGCTCACTACTGTGTAAATGTATGTGTTATCTCTTTGCCTTACTGTTTGCTGCTAGCTTCCTTCTACATGTGATTGTGTGTTGTTTCCGTGTACATAGCCTTTTTTCCCGTTCATATATCTGTATTACTTCTTCTGCTACTGTGCAATTTTCTTTCTCCTTCTTATAGCTAGTCTTATCTCTTGGATTTCACTAAATACTATGTAATATGGGTTTTGAGTGCAGCAGAGTAGCATACGTCCTTGCCTCCTCTGCATAAAATACCGTCAAGAACCAGTATGTACCTTTATCTTCACTTAATACTACGGAGTACAAGCTTATAAACTAAACTTTCTAAGCTACTATTTACAAGGCTTAGGTCCTTTTTTATTTTCTTGCTTTTGAATGACGTTCGGACTCTGTGTCTCATAGTAGGCGTATTGGCAAATTTAAATATTCCACGCATGCCGTCTTGTGTTCCAAGGCTGGGCTTCAGGAGCAGGGAAAATTCCTCATTATTGGTGCGTATTAATCGTGACAGCCATCAGCGCGCAATATGGGTCACGTGACGTGTGGACTCGATGGCGCATGCGCCTTCGCGCTTTGCATACTCTCAGCTGATCAGTGGTGGGTGGAAGATTTCTCCATTGCTCCCTGCCTACAGCGCGGCCAGTGTCCTCATCTTGACATGCAGCTATAGCGTGCTCGTCAGCTGAGCGTTGGATTGCAACTTAGACGCGTGGTTTGTTGCTCGTCTCAAGCGAACATTCTCTGACCTTTACGCTAATTTGCCATTATTCCTCGCTCTTAAATAACTGAGTGGGCCTACACAAGTATCGTATGGTTTATTTTCCAGTGTTAAGACCCACAGTAACACATGTTTCATTACGTGTGGTTAACTATGCGTTTTAAAGTTGGTTACTAGTTTCGATGTTTAATTGAAACTTAAGTTATGTTTTCTGGTGTAATGCATGTTTTTCACTAACTAACTGCCCTATTCAATGTACTTTTTAAACAACGAACACAAGACTTGGAATATTTTTTCCTTGTTCGCAAGTTTCTTATGCTTATGAAAATATTTTCACTATGTGATAAAATGTTATATATTTTTTCTCTTTTAATAATACAACATATGACATTTAATGGAAAAATTCCCTGATATCTTTCTGAGGGTATAAACCTTTTACCTTGCCGGTTCGTGTGTTACCTCACAGATAACATCCTGGGTGAGGCTTGTCCATTATAATGAAGGGGCCAGCATACAATAACTTCCACTTTTTGTTTAATGCCTTAATTTTAGAGGATTTTGTGTGAGTACGTAATTTTACTTTCTGTCCAATGTTAAATTCTTTAACCTTTTTTATCTCTTTGTTGAACTGCTTTCTCCTTATTTCTGCTTGTTCTTCCATCTGTAATAATGCTTGACGTACCTTTTCGTCTAGTGTTATTTCTTTTGTGCATAATTTAGGTAAAGGTTTAGCCCATTCGTCAAGTTCTGTGCCTTGAAACATTAAATCTGTGGGTGTAAAGCCTGTTGAAGTATGAATTAAATTATTTAAAATATGCTGAAATGGGCCTTGTCTGTTTATTTGGTATACAAGTTCTTATAAAGCGATTAAATTCTATAAAATTTCTCTCAATCGGCCTCGATTCCGGGTGAAATTTGGACACTAATATATGCTTTATGTTTTGAGATTCGAGAAATGTTTTCCATTTGGTACTAGTGAAGTTTGTTGCATTGTCAGTTAATATAATTTTCGGTTTTCCAATTCGTGGTATATAATCTTCGATCATGCATCTCATTATTGGTCCAGAGATGACAGTTTATATAGCATACATTTTTAAATATGTTGTGCAGACATCATAAAATTGGATTATGTATCTAACTCATCTCCTAGCTGGTGGATATGGTCCTGCTGCACCCACGGAAACTAGTTCTCTTGGTCTAGTTGGAATGATGGGGTGTAATACGTCCAATCAAGATCTATTTAGATGTTTAACCTTCTGACATATTGTAAACTTTTTTATTGTTTGTTCAATCCTGCGTCTGAGATTCGCGAATTAGCAATACATGACATTTTCGTTGTACACTTTGATACCCCATAGTCTCCCCATAATCTGTGTGTGTGCCTTATCAAATTGTCTATGTATTCTTCCGTGATGCATACAAACCAGGTGTTGGACTGTGGATAGCGCCTGTAGAAGCGAACATCGTTTGAAAGTGTGTAATATTGTTTCAATGTACTATTGCCATCTGCCTGCAGTTTTAGTATAACTTGTTTCCATCTATTGGCTTCCTTTTGTAGTTTGCTCATGTCTTTACACATCTTTCGGTAATATGGTTGAAATGTGCCATCATGCATCAGAAAAACTCTAAAATCGGAAGTCTGCTCGATCAGTTCATTGAACTCGCTCAAGTCTTGTGGTAAGCGCGATAATGCGTCGGCAGTTACATTCTGTTCACCCTTGATATAAACTATCTCGATATAAAATTTCTAGAGGAATAAACACCAACGGGCAATCAGTTTGTGCAGCAATGTACATGTGAGTGAAACAGATAATGCTTTATGGTCACAAAAGACTCGTGTATACCTTCCCCACAGATAGTACTGGGACTTGAGGAAAGCCCCCACTACAGCTAACGCTTCAAGTTCAGTTGCCAATTATGTCCTCTCGCATTCCGCTCTTGTCTAAGAGCCTAATCCCTGACTTGAGGTGTCCGTGCTTAAACAAAAGTTGTAATTCATGTCGGATGCTTCAAAATGGGTGCGTTTATGAGTGCGTGTTTGATTCTTACGAAATCTTCCTCTCATTTTTCTATCCACAACATGTGTGGTTTTTCCCTAAAAGGTTGAGTAGGGAATCACTAGGCAGTAACTGTTTGCACACGAATTTTCGAAAAAAATGACGTGACCCCTAGCAAAGCCTTCAATTGGTTAAGTGTTTGTGGTGAGGGAAAATATTTAATGGCATCAAGCTTGTTTGGATCTGGTAAAATTCAGTCTGGTGAAATGATGTGGCCTAAAAATTTTATTTGGTCTCTTCCGAACTCGGACTTCTTAAAATTTGCTGTGACATCATATTCTCGGAACTTATTGAAAATTTTGTGCAACAATTCTACATGCCCTTGCCACGTCTCCGGGGCTATCAACGGATATTTTACGTGTAACGTCACTTTTCTGATCAGTTTTGAATCCAGTACTCTGTCCAAAGCCACTATAAACACACCAACACTCACATTAAGCCCGAATGGCAGTAGTTGGAACTGATAGCTGCTGCCCGCATGAATGAACACGGTGTAATTTCTACTGTCACTATGCAGGGCTAGGTTCCAATACGAATCTTTCAGATCAACTGATGTTAAATATTTCACTCCATGGAATTCAAGCAATTGCTCATCTAAGTTTACTGGCATAGTGCGTATTGGTACGATGATCTAATTAATTTCCCGCGCATCAAGTACTAATCTGACTGATCCGTCAGGTATGCTGACAGCTAGGATGAGACTGCTGTATGGTGAATGCGAAGGTTCTATCACGCGAACCGCTTCCTTCTTTGCCCCTGGTATCGCATATGATTTATGGCAGTACATTTAATGAAGATAGACTTCCATTGGGTATAAATAATTTTGATTACTGTCGGCTGACGATTAACTTGTCAACGATTAAGATTGTACAGTTTATCGTGACACCGCTAATGGTAACAGATATCCGCGTCTGCCACTTAATACTTTTTTACTTGTTGCCTACAGCTGTCAAGATTTTACTATTTTCCGTTGGCAACACTGGTACTTTCAATGCTTTCGAAACTTCTTTAAATAAACTGGTGGAAATAATATTCGTAGATGCGGCTGTCTCTAAAATTACGTTGTTAATTGTAGTCCCTATCTTTGCTGTTACTACAGCCTGCACGAGGTCACTTACCTTGTTCGGTGCTTTCATCTCTTCTTCACATAGATCTTCTTCTACGGTAGAATCCTGATCATATCTTAAAAATTTATGTTTAACATGTAATGTGTGTATGTCTGTGTCGCCTGTTGTCAGATCGGTCGGCCAGTAGGGGCTCATTGCGTCCGATTGTTGTTCACCGGGAGAGGCAACGGCGTTGCTTGCTTACTGTCCGATACCTCTACGATGTGTGCTGAGTGGTTATTCTGTCGGCAATTAGTTTCCGATGCGTGCAACATTTCCCTGCTTCCGGCCTTCGCTATTTCTCCTGGGTCGCTCATTCCTATTACTGTAACTACTGTAGTTTCCATTGGCGGGCTGCCTTTTTTCACTCCGGTGTGACCAATAATTCGCGTGATTTCTATCATTTCCGTACCGGCGTGGACCATAATCTGTATTATATCTTCGGTCGTCACATCTCTGTGGCGCCGAATTCCTTCCATTTACGTAATTCCAGTTTCGATTATTTGGCCTTGTCGCATACGAATGCCAACTGTGTTGGTTTTGTCCACTGCCAATAAAATGACTTCCGTTACCGTTGTTTTGATTGGTTCCGGAGTGTTCATTCCGATTCAAGGTCGTTCTCTGGTATGGTTACCAATTTTTCGTGTAAGTTCGAGCGTTGTCGGTTTTTCAGAATTTTGAGAACATTCAAGTGCGGCATTGGACTGTTCCAGTAGCGCGTCTTATTCAAATACTTTTCGAAATACTTTCTCAACCCACCATGTTTGAGGTTGAACGGTTGTGGGTTGAATACCTCACGTAGCAGTCTTTCTTGGACCCTAGACCTTTCTCCAAGAAAGCCCGTTCCAATTGTTCGTAGGCGACGCACTGTTCTGCCCTGTCTGAGGCCCACAAAAGTGCGTCACGTTGTGTGAAGCCATTTACATATCTACTCTGTGCCTCAGTCCAGTTTCTTGGTAAGACATATTTAAATGCTCTTACGAATGCGACTGGATGAGTTTTTCTGGATTCCGTGGAGAAAACTGGAAACTGTCTATGTTTTAACAGGCTCTAATCGACTAGAATCGTCGAGATGCCTACTGCATGTTGCAGCGGCTCGTTTTGCGAATAGCCATTGCTTGCCTGCGCCTGTGCGTGCACATACGCCGGACTAGGCGAGTGATATTCTCCGTTATTGGCTTCGTAATCTGGCACGGGTGAATAAGTGTCACACTGTCTAACGCTTGACGTAGGCAAATCATTTATACACTCAGTCTACCCGCTACTTCCTTACGTATTCTGTCCTCGGCTTCTTTGATTTCATTACCTAATTTTTCAAAGAGTTTTGTTTCCCGGTCATTTATTGATTCTTTTACACTACCGGTTTCTAAAGTTTGATTTATTTTGGTAATGTCCGAGTTAATACGTCGAGTCTCCTGTTTCAGGACACCGACTTCTTCGTTAACTTTATTAACTTGGTCAGGTATTTCTTCACATACGGACTGTACTTTTGTAAAATTTAATTGATTAGCATCGACGTTTTCATGTATTTCTTTTTGTGCTTTTTGTGTTTGATTGTGTGTTTCTATGATTGCTGACAGTTCCTGTTCCTGTTTGTTTGTAAGATCTGAAATTTTCTTTTCTAAATCATTTGCCAATACATTATGTACAGTATTATCTGTTTCGATTACTTTGTCTTCGATCTTTTGATCTATTTCATTGGTGAGTTTATTTAAGCGTTGGCCGAAATGTTTATGCATATTTTCAAATTGCGTGTTCACACTTTAAAATTGCTGTTGGAACCCAGTTTCCATGCTTGAAAGTTTTGTGTTAGTCCTGTTGTGGCTGATTTCTGCATTCAACAGTTTTGTGTTCGTCGTGTTGTGACTGACCTGTAAATCAGATAACTGCGTGCTCACGTTTCGCATCAGACTATATAATTCTTCAAGCGTAACTGTCGAAACTTTGCGTTTGTATGTATGCCATTATTTGTAACCATTGTTTCTCTACCACTGTCTGATTGAATCGCAACAGGGATAGGTCAACTGATTTCACGCAAAATATTTTTCGTCTGATCTGGTAATCGATGCTTCGTCGATTGTGTACAAGGTTTCATTTGCAAGTGGTTCGGTATTATAAATCATTGTGGAGTGCGATTGAATTGTATTTACTCCTACGTTATGTTGCACTGAAAAACTAATTGCGTCATCATTTACGTCACTATTGTCAGAATCAGTGATGTGTCCATCAACATTTGTGAAATTAAAATTCTGTCATTCCATTGTGAAGAATTATTCTTATCTGGACTTAACTGTTAATCTAAATCCAAACATTCTCTCGCAGTTGAATTAATAAAAATATCCGGCGATAGTTATTTGGTACGCATTCGAAATTTACAAATGGCGCACTAAGTCTTCTACTTCTGTGGTTGTGAACGTAAAACTGTAATTATCAAAAGAGCAATTGTGCGTTTCCACAAACACTACCAGTATTTTAATATGGAAAGGAAAAGCTTCTGCTTTAAGTGGAGCTAAGCCAAGGTGCAGCTGCTGTACGCGTTTGCTCTCTCCCACCTTAATTCCGGCTGAGCTGCGTCACTCACAATTACGTTAGTTTTGTAAATCCTTGTCCTTGTTCCTTCTGGTTATTGTGCCATCCGTTTATACAACTAATATTGTTCCATCTTATTCGCCATTTTCCATGTGGGTCATGTAACAGAGAAACAGTAATTAGTAAAAGTACAATTGTAGTACAACAATCAAGTACTTACTCTTTGTTCCACTAGCACTGTTCCTGTCAGCGGTCGCCAGTGTGGCGAAATAAATAAAAAATAAATAAATTTATGGATTTTTTGAAAAGAGAAATATATGGATATAAACTTTAACTTTAGGATTTTTGAAAGGCTTTTAAAGACTATAGTCACTGTCTTTGAATGTGGACAAATTCAGTGCTGATTGAATTTTGCATGAAATACAATGTACATTTCCGTTTAACAATAATTGGAAATTATATGTTGTTGTCGATTTATTCAGAGTTCTCACTTTAAACGTGGAATTAGTTGTTCTGCCACAATATTAATTCATTGGTCACCATAAATATTCTTCTCTTTGTTGACCGTGCGTATCTTTCTAAGGCGGCGTTGGCTTCTTTAGCGAAGACGGTGGAACAAAGTACTTCAATGCTACGTCGACTGAAATAATTCTCGTAAGACCCAAATTTTTTTCACTATTTTATTCGCGAGACAAAAGGACTTTTCTTACGCTCGTCGCACAAATCATTAATACTGACAACATGGCAGCCTTGCAGCACACTTGAAAAAAAAAAAAAAAGGAAAGAAAAGAAAAAAAACGCGTCCGTCACATTGAAGGTAACTAGCGAGAGTTTTAAGCTCCTTGTTGGAGTACGAAACAAAAGTGAATCAAATGTGGACATTACAGAGATTTTTTTCTACATTCCTCTCAATTGAATTTTTGGCGCAGAATTGGAAGTATTGTATCTCTGTGTCATAATGTGTTATTACAAGGCTGATTATAACCTCTTCGAATTATTCATTTTCTTTTTCGTTTACATTGATAGCCACTAGCTGTGATGGCTACCCCATGCGTGATTTTGACTTTATTTTGCAATCAGTGAAATAAAATAATAGCCAACAGCATGAACTGGCAACACGGTAAGATGTGGATATTTCTGCAGGAAGCACTGCTTTCCTCTTGTGATTCTTTGTTGATGTGTGTACTTATGATCTAGTCAGATATGGCGCAGCGTAAACGCAAAGTAGAGACATCGAGCACACTCGCCGTTTTCAAACCGCATTTCGTCTCATATAATCACCAGAGTAAAGAGTACATAAAAACCGGACAAGTACGAATAGAACTCACTGCCTGAAGATTCCGTCAAAACCTATTTCTGCTTATAGAGAATAATTATAATTTCGTATACTCAATGACCCGGTGGAAGTCTTTCAGCTGAAGAAACTTCGGTAGGTAACTTTCGAGTCCCTAGACTACCTGAAATATTCCCCCCCCCCCCCCCCCCCCCGGGAGAAAGGGCACCTATAGTTTAGTGGAGAAACAGAACCACGTGTTGTGTCTAGCGACTTCTGATATTGTTTAGATGTTGAAACAAGACTGAAACAAAGATTGAAAAATACGTGATATTTGTGAGTCTCGTTGCCGCGGCATGTTGGTTTATCGCTAGACCACCAATACCTGCATCTGTCCCATTCCATAACTGAGTTCTTGTTATCAATATATGTAACATATACGGCCGCATTTGTTGATTGCTTTGACATAAATTTCAACTCTGTACCACTAAGCGTTTCTGAGAAAAAGACGAACCACAAATGGAAAGTAAAGGCCGATTTAAGGAAATGACGGAAGACTACTGCGTATTAACCTCATAAACTCAATATACTGGTTGACTCTAACAAAAAAAAAAAAAAAAAACAAAAAAAAAAAACGCAGCGCAGACTAGTGTGACTCATCGAAAGTTAACGTTAGGCATCAAGTGACACAATGATGATGTTTCGTGTTAAGAACTGCATCATAGATTCGTTTGTCCGTAACACATGTGGTCTATTCTCAATAACTGAGATGCCTTGCTGTCACAACATACGAAAAGCGACAAAGGAAACTGCAACTAGTGTTGCTACTGTTCAAGAATGCCCGTCTACCGTCAGTTGATTTCACATAAAGTAATGTACAGGAATTTTGCACGAAAGCAGTCCCTACCGCAGTTCTCCAGTTTTAGCAGACTCTGTTTTAGTTAATGGGAGATACTGTTGATGATTAACGCAATAAAATTCTGCTCTGTTCTACTACAAATGGATTACAACTTATCAGCATACACTTACGACTGAAGTTTAATTCAATAAAACGAATAGTATCTTTGAAACAAGCTTGCCCAAACATCACGTAGTAGGAAAACATTACTCATTTACAAGCCGCACCTTGTCTGTGTCTACGTGAAGTACACTGTGCTACTCAAGAATCATTTCGGGACCACCACAAAAATATATACACCTTGCAATGAGAGTAGACCAGAAAAGAACACAGTTATCAAATTACTCAGTGTCACATATAATCAGATGAAATGTGTTGCTTAAAAAGAAATTAAAATATAGACGGTTGTTGTTGTTGTTGTTGTTGTTGTTGTTGTGGTCTTCAGTCCTGAGACTGGTTTGATGCAGCTCTCCATGCTACTCTATCCTGTGCAAGCTTCTTCATCTCCCAGTACCTACCGCAACCTACATACTTCTAAATCTGCTTAGTGTATTGATCTCTTGGTCTCCCTCTACGATTTTTACCCTCCACGCTGCCCTCCAATGCTAAATTTGTGATCCCTTGATGCCTCAAAACATGTCTGACCAACCGATCCCTTCTTCTAGTCAAGTTGTGCCACAAACTTCTCTTCTCCCCAATCCTATTCAATACCTCCTCATTAGTTACGTGATCTACCCAACTTATCTTCAGCATTCTTCTGTAGCACCACATTTCGAAAGCTTTTATTCTCTTCTTGTCCAAACTGGTTATCGTCCATGTTTCACTTCCATACATGGCTACACTCCATACAAATACTTTCAGAAACGACTTCCTGACACTTAAATCTATACTCGATGTTAACAAATTTCTCTTCTTCAGAAACGATTTCCTCGCCATTGCCAGTCTACATTTTATATCCTCTCTACTTCGACCATCACCAGTTATTTTACTCCCTAAATAGCAAAACTCCTTTACTACTTCAAGTGTCTCATTTCCTAATCTAATCCCATCAGCATCACCCGATTTAATTTGACTACATTCCATTATCCTCGTTTTGCTTTTGTTGATGTTCATCTTATATCCTCCTATCAAGACACTGTCCATTCCGTTCAACTGCTCTTCCAAGTCCTTTGCTGTCTCTGACAGAATTACAATGTCATCGGCGAACCTCAAAGCTTTTACTTCTTCTCCATGAATTTTAACACCTACTCCGAATTTTTCTTTTGTTTCCTTCACTGCTTGCTCAACATACAGATTGAATAACATCGGGGAGAGGCTACAACCCTGTCTCACTCCTTTCCCAACCACTGCTTCCCTTTCATGCCCCACGACTCTTATAACTGCCATCTGGTTTCTGTACAAATTGTAAATAGCTTTTCGCTCCCTGTATTTTACCCCTGCCACCTTCAGAATTTGAAAGAGTGTATTCCAGTTAACGTTGTCAAAAGCTTTCTCTAAGTCTACAAATGCTAGAAACGTAGGTTTGCCTTTTCTTAATCTTTCTTATAAGATAAGTCGTAAGGTTAGTATTGCCTCACATGTTCCAACATTTCTACGGAATCCAAACTGATCTTCCCCGAGGTTCGCTTCTACCAGTTTTTCCATTCGTCTGTGAAGAATTCGCGTTAGTATTTTGCAGCTGTGACTTATTAAACTGATAGTTCGGTAATTTTCACATCTGTCAACATTTGCTTTCTTTGGGATTGGAATTATTATATTCTTCTTGAAGTCTGTGGGTATTTCGCCTGTCTCATACATATTGCTCACCAGATGGTAGAGTTTTGTCTTGACTGGCTCTCCCAAGGCTATCAGTAGTTCTAATGGAATGTTGTCTACTCCCAGAGCCTTGTTTGGACTCAGGTCTTTCAGTGCTCTGTCAAACCCTTCACGCAGTATCTTATCTCCTATTTCATCTTCATCTACATCCTCTTCCATTTCCATAATATTGTCCTCAAGTACATCGCCCTTGTATAAACCCTCTATATACTCCTTCCACCTTTCTGCCTTCCCTTCTTTGCTTAGAACTGGGTTGCTATCTGAGCTCTTGATATTCATGCAAGTGGTTCTCTTCTCTCCAAAGGTCTCTTTAATTTTCCTGTTGGCAGTATCTATCTTACCCCTAGTGAGACAAGCCTCTACATCCTTACATTTGTCCGCTAGCCATCCTTGCTTAGCCATTTAGCACTTCCTGTCGATCTCATTTTTGAGACGTTTGTACTCCTTTTTGCCTGCTTCATTTACTGCATTTTTATATTTTCTCCTTTCATTAATTAAATTCAATATTTCTTCTGTCACCCAAGGATTTCTATTAGCCCTCGTCTTTTTACCTACTTGATGCTCTGCTGCCTTCTCTACTTCATCCCTCAAAGGTACCCATTCTTCTTCTACTGTATTTCTTTCCCCCATTCTTGTCAATTGTTCCCTTATGCTCTCCCTGAAACTCTCTACAACCTCTGGTTCTTTCAGTTTATCCAGGTCCCATCTCCTTAAATTCCCGCCTTTTTGCAGTTTCTTCAGTTTCAATCTGCAGCTCATAACCAATAGATTGTGGTCAGAATCCACATCTGCCCCTGGAAATGCCTTACAATTTAAAACCTGGTTCCTAAATCTCTGTCTCACCATTATATAATCTATCTGATACCTTTTGGTATCTCCAGGATTTTTCCAGGTATACAACCTTCTTTCATGATTCTTGAACCAAGTGTTAGCTATGATTAAGTTATGCTCTGTGCAAAATTCTACAAGGCGGCTTCCACTTTCATTTCTTCCCCCCAATCCATATTCACCTACTATGTTTCCTTCACTCCCTTTTCCTACTGACGAATTCCAGTCACCCATGACTATTAAATTTTCGTCTCCCTTCACTACCTAAATAATTTCTTTTATCTCGTCATACATTTCATCAATTTCTTCATCATCTGCAGAGCTAGTTGTCATATAAACTTGTACTACTGTAGTAGGCATGGGCTTTGTATCTATCTCTGCCACAATAATGCGTTCACTATGCGGATTGTAGTAGCTAACCCGAACTCCTATTTTTTTTATTCATTATTAAACCTACACCTGCATTACCCCTACTTGATTTTGTATTTATAACCCTGTAATCACCTGACCAAAAGTCTTGTTCCTCCTGCCACCGAACTTCACTAATTCCCACTATATCTAACTTTAACCAATTCATTTCACTTTTTAAATT
Organism: Schistocerca serialis cubense; assembly: GCF_023864345.2. Taxonomy (NCBI): domain Eukaryota; kingdom Metazoa; phylum Arthropoda; class Insecta; order Orthoptera; family Acrididae; genus Schistocerca; species Schistocerca serialis. Next base: position 425,949,113 of record NC_064641.1, read on the forward strand.
TTCTAACCTACCTGCCCGATTAAGGGATCTGACATTCCACGCTCCGATCCGTAGAATGCCAGTTTTCTTTCTCCTGATAACGACGTCCTCTTGAGTAGTCCCCGCCTGGAGATCCGAATGGGGGACTATTTTACCTCCGGAATATTTTACCCAAGAGGACGCCATCATCATTTCATCATACAGTAAAGCTGCATGTCCTCGGGAAGAATTACGGCTGTAGTGTCCCCTTGCTTTCAGCCGTTCGCAGTACCAGCACAGCAAGGCCGTTTTGGTTAATGTTACAAGGCCAGATCAGCCAATCATGCAGACTGTTGCCCCTGCAACTACTGAAAAGGCATATAGACGGTAGGAGCAGCAAAATATATGTTTTAACAAGGGTGCATGGTCACAGTTTCTTAAAATTGTCAACGTTAGATATTAGTAATACTAAATCGAAATTGCCATGAGACGTAAGATGGCCAAGTTAAAATTTCCTTAATGATCCTCGATCTGGAAGCTTACAGCTCCATTCGAGAAGAAGTGAAAAGCAAACTCAATGTCTTGGTCTAATGAGAGTTAGGGCAAAGAGCTAACAGCTTTCCATGCACAAAGCTAAGTCACCGGTGCTGCTCGGAACGCACTCTCACTGTGATATTCTTCATTAATGCAGATAATTAGTAATGTGAAATATGAGATTAGTTATAGATTTCGTGTTGAATGACCTTTCTGGAATCAAATAAGTTCGACAACCCATTGTTATAGCTTAAGCGAGAATCAGGCAGAATATTTATCGGAAATGACAATGAAATACACAGTGAATTTAACATGACAATCCTAAGTCACACCAGGAAGTAAATCGATTAGCAAATACTTGGCAAATGTATTCTAGAACATACCCAGTTCCCCATTAGCCTAGCAACAGGAAGAATACACTGTCTCAGTTGATATGCTGAGCGGGCTAGTACCAGCGAATTTTCGAAGATGCGAGGAAGCTGTCTGCTACCGCGTCGACTGGCAGTCAAAATATTTCATGCACTGTGCAGAGTTCTATTAGCAGTTCTTTAACTATGATTTTGATCTTAAGCATAGTTACGAATAATATTCAGACTCACCTACTGTAAATCAAAAATCATAAATAAAGAGGAGGTGGAATTATTTGGATGACCCTAGCTATTGTGGCTATCTCTGCTCTGTACGTCTTACGTATACTGCAAACACGCAGCTAATTTACAAGTAGTGATTCGCCTTTTTAGCACCAACTGACACTGTTAACATTATGAGTATTTTTTTATATTATTCACTTAAAGCAGTTTTCATTAAGAACGCTTTCACTTCTAATATGTCCGCCCCAGGTAGCTAGTGGTCAGTGCCACAGAATGTCAGTAATAAGGGCCAGGATTCGATTCCTGGCTGGGTCGGAGATTTTCTCCGCTCAGGGACTGGGTGTTGTGATGTCCTAATCAGAATCACTTCATCCCCATCGACGTGCAACTCACCGAAGTAGCATCAAATCGAAAGACTTGCAGCCGGCGAAACGGTCTACCCGACCGGAGGCCCTAGTCACACGTCGTTTATTTATTTACCTCTAATATATACGGAATCACCAAAGAAACTGGTATAGGCATGCGTATTCAAGTATAGAGATATGTAAACAGGCAGAATACGGCACTGCGGTCGACAACATCTACGTATAACAACAAGTGTCTGGCGCAGCTGTTCGATCGATTACTGCTGCTGCAACTGCAGGTTATCAAGAATTATGTAAAGTTTGAACGAATTGTCGGCGCACGAGCGATGGGACACAGCATCACGGAGGTAGCGAAGAAGTGAGGATTTTCCCGTACGATCGCTTCACGAGTGTACCTTGAATATCAGGAGTCTGGTAAAACACCAGATCGTCGAAATCCCTGCGGTAGGAGAAAGATCCTTCAATAACAGGACCACCGACAATTGAAGTGCAACCTTTCCGCAAATTGCTGCAGATTTCAGTGCTGGGTCATCAACAGGTGTCAGCGTGCAAACCATTCACCGAAACATCTTCGATATGAGCTTTCGGAGACCAAGGACCACTCGAGTATCCTTCATGACTGCACGACACAATGATTTACGCCTCGCCTGGGCCCGTCAACACCGACATTGGACTGTTGATGACTGGAAACATGTTGCCTGGTCGGACGAGTCCCGTTTTAAACTATATCGAGTGGATGGACGTGTACGGGTATGGAAACAGCCTCATGAATCCATGGACCCTGCATGTGAGCAGGCGACTGTTCAAGCTGGTGGAGCTACTGTAATGGTGTGGGGCGCGTACAGTAGGAGTGATATGGGACCCCTGATATGTCTAGATACGACTCTGACAGATGAAACGTACGTAAGCATACTGTCTTGTCACTTGCATCTACTCATGTCGAATGTGCATTCCGAAGGACTTTGGCAATTCCAGCAGGACAATGCGACACCCCAAACGTCGAGAATTGGTACAGGGTGGCTCTTAGAAACACTTTACTGATTTTAAACACTTCCGCTGTTCTACAAATTCCCCAGACATGATCACTGTTGAGCACATGCAACGTGCTCCACCCCCTGGTACCCTTACGGATTTATGGACTGCCCTGCAGGGTTAATGGTGTCAGTTTGCTCCAGCACTACTCCAGACACGTCCTGTAGCAGGACTTCTGCGTGCTCGCGGGGGCCCTACACGATATTAGGCAGATGTACCACTTCCTTTGGCTCTTCAGTGTATAATTACACAAATGGAAAGAGAGCACAACACTGTTTCGAAAAATAAAAACGAACACCAAGAATATTTTTCACTAAGCTACGAACAGCAAACAGTTTCACATCAGAAAAGCAAACAGTTCAAGGATATCTTTTGAATGACCAGAAAACTGTCCTCATAAATCTGTGAATGAAATGGAGCATGGGCATGAGTGCAGTTCGAGTTCTATAATGTTAGATAATGTGGGAGAGTGTATTGTGCTAATGATTAACGAGATTTTAATTATTATCTGTTATGTTCAATAAAGTAAGGAAAAAACGCAAGAAAGTGTACACTGCACTAACACAGTTGCATTGTAATCTTCAAGGGTAACCACAAAAGAGAAGCCTTCTTTAGTGAAACAAAGTACCCATAACACCGACATTCCGAAAATCATCACGAATTAGCAAGATATTATGCACTTTTGTCATAAAATCCTTCTTTGACTATGTTAGTCCATAGTGATATGGAAGTAGCCTTACAGGACTACCACGAAAATACGGAAATGTAGCGGTGTGGGCAGACACGTAACGAAATCCAGCTAACAACTTAATCAATGCCCAATTACGTAACAAAACATTTTCCTCATAAAAAATAATTATTTTCTCTGCAAAAGCACGAAAGGCAGCAATAGCAAGTGCCAATTTGCAGATTTTTAATGTTTAGATCCGCAGTATACTGAATCAAGGTAGAAATAAAACTTATGAGGGAGATGCTTTCTGTCCGCAGCTCGTGGTCGTGCGGTAGCGTTCTCGCTTCCCGCGCACGGTTTCCCGCCTTCGATTCCCGGCGGGGTCAGGGATTTTCTCTGCCTCGTGATGACTGGGTGCTGTGTGATGTCCTTAGGTTAGTTGGGTTTAAGTAGTTCTAAGTTCTAGGGGACTGATTACCATAGATGTTAGGTCCCATAGTGCTCAGAGCCATTTGAACCATTTTTTTAAGAGGCTGTCTAAAGATTTTTTTACTGGTCATCGATCAGCCTGAGGGCGACTTTGTGACAGAAGAAGTGACCTCTGGCCTCAAGTGATATTTCAATCGACAGCTACCACAGTCTTTCCCTGAACTAGCAGACAACTAGGAGCATGGAGTTCTGCCTTTGTCCCAGTGATGGCCGAGACGGATAGTTTGCAATGTAAAATATAAGAGTGGTGCTAAATTCAGCTTCGAACGAGCTGCTTGGACTCAAAAACACAAATTCACTAATTCTGTGTCGTCTCTTAAGTGAAAACCATTCAGATTATTCAATCAAAATGAAAGAAAAATGTCACGTGAATATGGCATGTTAATTCTCTGCCATTACAGGAACTAAGTCAAATGTAACAGTGTCGCCAAATATATTGTAGGTTGTAGTCACGTCTTTTGTTAATGACAGCAAAAATGTCGCCACAGCTTTACTCCGTTTTGATCATCTCCTATCTGCTTTTGAAAGACACAGGACAGGTATGAACTGTATGTGCTTTCTTGTAACTAGGGGTCGAAGCTAAATCGTAGATATCAATAGCTTTCAGATTCACTGACGGCAGCCTTACGTGTTCATACATTTCTCCAGAACCGAATCCGATCTTCCGCGAGGTTCATTTCCACGGTATTGCCATTCTGCTAATAATTTGTGTGAGTATTTTACAAGCACTACTTATTAAACCGCTGGCTAGGTGACAGGCACATATGTCGGCTGCTGCCGTGTTTGGAATTGGGATTATTGCAGTCTTCTTGAGATGTGTGGGTATTTGCCTGTCTCATATATCTTACACACCAGGTGGAGTAACTTAGTCATGTCTGACTCTCCCACGGACATCAGTAATCCAATAGGAATGTCGTTTATCCCTGGGGCCTTGTTTCGACTTAGGTCCTTCAGTGTCCTGTCAAGATTTTCTGCAAGAATCGTTTCTCCCGAGATATCTCCCATGTCATCTTCATCTATTTCCTCTTCCTTGTCTTTAACCCTTCCATGCATTTAGTAGCTGTATTCACATAAATGCATGCGAAGGAGCCATAACACCCCTATTTCCTAACAAATATAAAATATTTCTCTATTATGAGACAAATAGCTTATATTATTTCACTGTAGGACATTATACGGAGGATTGTACGCCGTTTGATATTTTTATTTTTTTTTTTTGCGTAGAAGCTTATTCCGCCATTATTACCTTCATCAGTACTTTTCGTGACGTTATAAAAGAACGTACGTCCATTTTGAAAAAGAATGTTTGCTGCTGTCCACAACTGTTGAATATAATACCTTTCACAAACGTTTTAAAATTGTCCTATGATTTGTATTATAATATGGTTCTAGCGTTCTGGCGGTTTTAGAAATGAAAGGTCCACAATTGTTGAATATAATATTCTTCACAAACGTTTTAAAGTTGTCCTATGATTTGATGCTGCACGTGTATTATAATACTGTTCTATCGTTCTGACGGTTGTAGAAATTAAAGGCTGACAGCAAGTAGTTTACATAAATATCTTTGGGTACAGAACTAGTTAATAAACTCAAATTTCTACAACTGTCAGAATACTAAGAAATGTATTATAACAGACGCGTATCATCAGATCACAGGATAACTGTAAAACGTTTCTGACAACTATTATAACTGATAACTATGGACAGCAGCAACAGTTTTTCCAGAGTGGATATATGTCAGTTTACGACGTCAGGAGGTGTACTGATAAACGGAATAAAGCCGAAAAAGCGGTTGTACAAATATAAAATATCAAGGGGAACACTGCTATTATCTCTCTGTGTAAATTCAGAATGCTATTTAAGAAAACTATGTCGCCAGATTATTGTCAGTTTGGTGAGACAGACTGAATAAATAGTTTTGGAGGTTAAACAACATATGTCCAGATTTAATCACCTCATACCAGTCGATTTGTTCATTAAATATTACTCCTTATATATAAGCAGACTATGATCGTTGCGGATATCATTTGTGCATTTATAGCATCCCTCACAGCTCTTTTTTTCTTTAATGGATAAGGGCACATGAAGCACCGTCTCTTTTGACTTTTTATTTTCCTCAGCATTCGTCTGCTGGTGACTACCTCCACATCGTTCCATGACTTGCATATAAAAACTGTTTTTTTTCTGGAAGCGTAGTTTGTTGACTCTTTTTCTCTTTTAGAATACAGCCTTTCTTGCTTTAATTCCTTCAGGCAATTTCTTATGTTACCACATCTAGATTCCTATTAATTAAGAGACTGCTGTGAAATTAACAAAGTCAATTTATTTTTGTTCCTATTTCGATGATTTTCAGGGAATATACCGAATAAACTTGCAACGGCTTGTGAAGGAATTAGTTTTCATCAATAAAGTTTCGTCGGAATCCACATTTTGTTGCCTGGTTTCTACGAAACGAACCAAATTTAGCGAATATCTGTCAACTTGCGATTCCCGCTCCTGGTCTCTCTGGTCTGTTTATCATCGAATCATAAGTTTTTATATATCTTCATTTCTATAAACTGAAAATGTGGCCTTGATAGTAGGACTGGTGGAATTATAGTGAAATAACTCTCTGAGATAGCCTGATTTCTACTTACATCAGCAGTTAACAGGAATCCAAAAACACATTCATTTCCTATACGTTATCCTCCATCAAACATAATACCATGTCGGTTTTATTTCAATAAATTAGTTAAACTGTTGAATTATATTTAATAATTATGCTGAACAATTTTCCGTGAAACCGAGTAATTAAGCTTTTCAAACATTTCATGAATCGGTAGCTGCTGTGAAAGGGTACAAAACAGTGAATTAAAGCTTTCTGATGAAAATGTAGGGTATTTGAGTGGTAATCTAGCAACCATTCCATCTGCAGAGAAAATAAATATAGATCGTCATTTGCATCATTATACAAATTAGTACGCCATTAAAGCTTGCCTTTTATTCACAATAACTGCCACACTATCTCTGTGCATTTTTTTATGAAAAGCCACTTTCATACGAGAGGCAATTACATCGTAGGATCAAATTCTACGCTCTGTGACCTAATTACGCTCGACATGCAATGAAATAATTAATTTGCTAATAAATCTCCTATGGTAGAAATAAATGAGAAAATTATCAGCACAGTAGAAATTGAGTTGAGTTCCCAGGAAGGGATTGCAGAAAAACAAGAAATTTCAGTGATAGTACCTAAAATACTGACTGAAAAGTTATGTCATATTTTCATACGTTAAAACTAATATGTTCCATTTTTCATCTTACTTTTATAGCTCATCAGTAAACTGAATGACTTCATATGGAGTGAGAATTAATTTCGACTGAGTTCCTTACTTAGGTTTTGATTCAGTTTGACGTCAGTGTCATTAGGAATTAGATGTACGCTAAAGGATTATGAATCCACTCTCATTTCTAAAACGTCACTGTCTACAGCTACATGCATCGAAATCGCTACTTCATATATTCTAATGCCATCTGCTCACCTTACATTTGATCGTCGCCTCGGTCTTTCGTTACCCCTTCGATTACAGCAGACGACTTCATCTGTCATCCTACCAGTCATTCACCGCGCTAAATGTTTATTCTTCCCTGAAAAACTTTCAGGTTTTTAGTTGTTTTTGTACTGAAAGTGCACGTATTGCTGCGGTTATTCTGAAATGGTAGTACACATCGATTCACAACATGTCGTTTCAGACATATTTGAAGCTCACCTTTACAAATTCCGTTCAGTATAAGGAAAGAATTTCTAGTTCAAAATGGTTCAAATGGCTCTGAGCACTATGGGACTAAACATCTGTGGTCACCAGTCCCCTAGAACTCAGAACTACTTAAACCTAACTAACCTAAGGACATCACACACATCCATGCCCAAGGCAGGATTCGAACCTGCGACCGTAGCGGTCACGCGGTTCCAGACTGAAGCGCCTAGAACCGCACGGCCACACCGCCGGCGAATTTCTGGTTATTTACAGCCTTTTTTGTGTTTTTTTTTTTGTATGCAGCCTCTGGTTTCACCCTATGGCTCCATGATTTAGTAATTATTTTGCAATATTCTCCTGTCTGAAATTTGGTTATATATTACTTTACCGTACTGCTCAAGTAACATCTGTCAGTCGTTGATACCCATGTACTTGAGAAGCAAACATTAGGTCATCAGTAAAATAATGTTGGTTCAGTGCTGGTTCTTTAACTACTATTCTACAGATAGTGTAACTACTAAAGAATAAAATAACAAAAAAACATATCTGACAGCAGACCTGAAAAAGTTTGTAATGAGATTAAGATACTGAGTAACCAAAAAGAGGAAAATACTCAAAATTTAGAATGGAGTTAAAGGAACAGTTGAGATGTTTTTAGATGAATGGACACTGAAGACAGTGGATAGGACATAGAAACACGTAAACAGGTAATTGAGAGTAAAGTGGAGCTATATACATTACGTGAACACTACATATATTTCATAAATGAAGTAGGGTATCGGAAAGACTTTCTCGCCGAAACGAGTGACATAAGAGGCATTATTCTGAAATGGGTTATTCTACTCCCGCATACACAAAAGTGAACTGTCAACACAAAAACATAATGGCGCACCAATATTATCTATGCAAAATATCTTAGATGTATTGGAACAAGTTTTTCACTCACGCAGTATGACGAAAACGTGCATTTCCTAAGCAGAGATCTTGCGAAACACAGCATGCTCCGTTCGTCTATAAAATACTGAGCTTCGTGGAGAAAGGCGCTCCAGTTCGTGTCGTGGTCCCTGACTTTCGCCAAATATCGGACCAGGTTCATGACTGTCTTCATTATTTTCATACAGGTATAGCTTAGCACGTTCTACAGGGTGCTCTGAAATCCCCGTTGCAAACTTTCAGGACTTGTAGACGAGAGAGAGTACATAATATTTTGATAGCCTCCCATGTTCCGAAACGTACCGTTCCCGTTCTAAGAACGGTTCCAGTTCAGATGGTTAATCCATTCACTTCTGCTTGAAGGACTGCTACACGTGGTACAATTATTAGGCAACAGTTTGAAAGGAAACCTAACGAAACATTCATTTATCGCTTAAGCACATTTGTTTCTATTAACACCTGAACACTTCGCGGTGGCCACACGGTTGAACCAACTCTGGCTAGGCATCACTCACATATCGCGTATTGAAGTGAGAAATGAGGTTGTGCACCACCATACTGAAACCACACTTCCTGACGGACATACAGTGCCACATCGTCCTAACTACCTTTCTAGCATGCCAGGACAAGCAACTCCTAGGCTTTTCTCTTTTCCTCAGCAGGTGTGTAAATTACACATACGAACTGAAACGATCGTTGATTGGAAACGGTATTATATCATGAATGAGATTTTCACTCTGCAGCGGAGTGTGCGCTGATATGAAACTTCCTGGCAGATTAAAACTGTGTGCCCGACCGAGACTCGAACTCGGGACCTTTGCCTTTCGCGGGCCAGTGCTCTACATCTGAGGTACCGAAGCACGACTCACGCCCGGTACTCACAGCTTTACTTCTGCCAGTATCTCGTCTCCTACCTTCCAAACTTTACAGAAGCTCTTCTGGTTCGCAGAAGAGCTTCTGTAAAGTTTGGGAGGTAGGAGACGAGATACTGGCAGAAGTAAAGCTGTGAGTACCGGGCGTGAGTCGTGCTTCGGTAGCTCAGATGGTAGAGCCCTAGCCCGCGAAAGGCAAAGGTCCCGAGTTCGAGTCTCGGTCGGGCACACAGTTTTAATCTGCCAGGAAGTTTGGTATTATATCATGTATGAATATTATGTACTCACTCCCTTCTACAAATCCTAGGAGTCTGTAAAGGGAATTGCCGAACACCCTGCAGTCATCCGGCCAAATCAGCGGAAGCAACGGTAATTTGGTAATTTTGGTATTATGTGAAGGCAGTGTTGTAGATCTCTGAGGCTATTTAAAGACGATCTGTTGTCTGTAGGAAGACTAGAGCGTCAAACGACTGTGGCGATATGCTGGACGGCCGGAGGCGGATCGATAATCGGTGAAAGGACTGGCCGTCTACCAGGAACTATGAAATTGAATACATGTAGAGTATGTCGCCAACGTAGGGGAAGAGATATATTACTATGCGATTATGCTGTTCGTGATAAACCACTGGAAACTACAACAACCGTAAGAAATCTCAGAGTAACATTTCGGAACTACAAAGGTTGAAATCACCAATTCAATCCTAATCATAGTAGAAAAACCAATTCCTGACTGAAATAGCCTAGAGGAAATGTAAAATTCACGAAGGAAGTGGTTTACGACAGACTTGTAAGATTAATTCTTGAGTATTGTTCCTCACTCTGGGTCTGTCACGCGATGAATTAATAAAAGAGAAATGGAAGATCCAACGAATAGCAGAGCATGTCATTATGGGATCATTAAGTAAGCGCGAGAGCCTTACGGACGAGCTCAACAAACCCCAGCAGTAAACGCTACGAGAGGAGCGTTGTGTATTACGAAGATGATTACTGTTGACATTAATAAAGCGTACTTTTCTAGAAGTCCCAGAACTATCTCGGCTAACTACCACGGCGAGAAACCAGAACTCTACGCGTCATCCGAAAGTGAAAAACAGAAGGGGTAATTGATAGTACTGCCAGAAGTACCCTACTCCACGCACCGTAACGTGGCTTGCGGAATATAGATGTAGATGTACTAATCAAATTAGATTACATATTAAAGAGGTCTACCTAAGCTTCAACGCGTACATGAAGTCTCCCAAAACCCACTCACTGGATACAGCATCGCAGCTACATGGGACGGTAGTAGTACCTGTCTCGAAAAGTTAGGACAATTAATATTATTAAAGCAGATTTTAGAACCGATATTCTAGTAGCGAAGCACGCAGTGCTGAGCACGTACGTTGTTTTAACCTTCCAGGATACGACCAGGTCTGTTTGTCATTGCAGACTCTTGTGGTTTGCAACAGGTTAGATATGACGGATCTGTAGCCACAGCCCCAGAAAAAGCTGTTTCCGAGGTGTATGTGAATAGGAGCCCTTTTCCAAAGACCGAACAGACGTAAGCCTCTCATAATTAAGCCCCGATCAAAAGCGACCCTCCGATCGTAAAGGTTTTTCATTTCCTGGTGCGACGTACGGAGCCTAAGCGGATGCGTAAGCAGTCAACTGTATACACTCATTGTCTCTTTTCGTTCATTTGCACGTTCTGGGATATTCCAAAAATGCCTTTACTTGCAGTATTTGACATTAAAGTCCACATTTTTTTGTTCATGTTTCAGGTACTAGTACTGAACATTACCTGTTCCGAAGAACTACACCCGACAACGATAAGATGACGTTGTTCCCAAAATTTATCCATAAAAAGACATTCCTATCACTCTCATCGATTATTTCCGTTACAAATCTCCCAGAAGTTCTACAGCCCTAAAGAAACACCAACATTCGTTACAATGTCTGTTCTTGAACTATTAGAACGGAAAATCAAAATGGTACTGATTTTCGTTATTACCATTATTTCAAACGTTACAGTTAAATTTTACTAAAGAATTTTACTAAAGAAACACCAACATTCGTTACAATGTCTGTTCTTGAACTATTAGATTGGAAAATCAAAATGGTACTGATTTTCGTTATTACCATTATTTCAAACGTTACAGTTAAATTTTACACTGGATGAAATTAAAAACTTAACATTACTATCAACTTTACACCAGGAGTTTGGAAATGTAGGAACACTACTTGAAAAACAAAAACGAAAACTTAAAAGATTGGGCAGATGCACATATTTATTTCTGGTGATTTTAGCGGGATATGTTCTCATCTAGTGAACCAGTACATTTAAAACTGTTGCTACAGAGCCTGACATTGATGACTAATCCAGCTGTCGAAATATCTTGCACAAAAATGGAAGCTTCTATCTATGGAAACTAAAACCAGCGTAGTAACAGAAATCGACGTGGACACATGTCAGAATATTTGAAAATGTTATTGTGTTTGGAAGTGTCCATGACACCTCTGGGAAAGAATTAGCTCAAATTGATGGTGTCGCAACGTAATCTCTCCAGTGTGTCCAAAAGTAACGGTCACCATTTAACAGTTACGTTAAATGGGATAAAAACACAATTCGTAAAAAGATCGAAACCATTGGAACTAGAGACGAACGTCGAACGTTGCTTCTTGTCAATGGCAAACGGTTTCCTACCCGATAGTAATTGCTGCCGTCAATGAATGCAAGCCCATTGCAAATATTTTTCGAGCGAATATCGCGAAGTGAAGTGCACTCAATGGACGATTGATTTCGGGTACTCGGCTACTAATCACGGTGAAAAATTCTGCTGTGCTTCTTAAATCGCCAGTCAACACAGAAACTGGACACGATCTAATTGTAGACCTGTGTTGCGGTTCGAGGAGTCACGATTTTACCTCTTTTATAATAATTCAAGACGTCGTGAGCAGCATCGGGCCAATGAGTGTGCAAAGGGTACAGTTGAGGCCAGATTTACTTTTATAGCGGTGTGAGGGTATTTTCCGTGCAATGAATTTTCACCCATTCAGGTTATCATGAAAATTAATTAAGGTGCTTGTTATGACATTGTTTCTGATCAAATGTTGTCCTTTACTCTAGTTCCTTAATATACAGCTGGGACTACATGGTATAACAGTCGAATCGTAGAAGTCACATTCAAGAAATTTTGCAGCTGTGGATTGGCATGGCTGAGGAGAGAGAGATGATAGTGGGAGGCCGAGGATTAGATGGACAGTGACAGGGTGAGGTGGAGGTGGACTCATAGAGGTAGGTATAGGAGATGGGCAGAGAGTGAGCAGAGGAGGGTATAGACAGAGAGATGGGATGAGATGTTAGACAGAGGTGACAGGGTGGGTGGACAAAGGAGAAGAGGGAATGAATGGATGAAGAGGATGGGAGGAGATGGAGAGAGATAGAGTGGGAAGAGATGCAAAGACACAAGGGTGAGGAAGAGATGGTAAGAGAAAGAGGGGGAAGGAGGACAAATAAAGAGGGTGACAATGAGAAGTGATCAGTATATAGAGAGGGGGACAGGGAGACGGAAGGACAGGAATTGGAAGAAATGTAAAACGAGAGAGGAGGATATTTAAAGAGATAGGAAGTGGAGTTGATTGACAGTGGGAGCGTGTAAGGAGTCAGGCAAATCCAACACCTTCCATGAAAACCCTGACATGATAGCAACTCCGGCAGTATGTCACATAGATCCGAATAAATCCTGACATTAAATTAACCAAAGTAACACGATCAACGAGTGAGCAAATGGAATACCACAGACTAACACAAGAACGCCTAAATGCATACCATACCTTCCCACCGTGAAACAGACACAGTTCCGATGGAAGAAACGAGAACAGAAGCCGAGAGCAGTCGGGTCGGCTAGGAGGCCCTACGATAAAGGACGTACACCCACGTCGCCAGCCGACCCAGCCCATGTTAAAGGATAGAGCCCTCCAGAAGAACAGTATAGATCTTACGATAACACTAAAAGGACCACACCAGCTGAAAGTTTCAGTGGGAGACTATACGCATCTCTGTTACGTTGCAAACGTTAAAAACATTGCCCCACCATGAAAAGTACAACGTTTCTAATTGGATAGACAGAATTTTTGTAGGCAGATCTCAGGGTTAACATTGAGACCCTGTTTGGTCAGTTGAAAACACAGCCAGATACCTTTTTTTTTAAACCAACTTTGGTAAATTGTAGTAAGGAGAAGCGAGTAGAGAGTTGCTTCTGAGCCAGCGACGTCTGTGGAGCTGCGCCGCCCGCTGCCCCCTGACGCTGCCTAAACACCGACAAGGTAATGAACGCACACGGTGCCGCCATAAGGCTTCACTCAGAACTGCAGATGTCTCATCTGTTACATCCCGTGTTTATGTAATACTAGTGTCGATTGTCAATTAAACTTCGTGGTATTGACATTTGCTACTAGAAATTAAAATCTGAGACGCAATGACTTTTCTGTTATACAGTTATTTAGAAGCCACTTCAGCCACTGTAATTTATGACAAGTTACATAAGTTGAAACTTCCCCTTTGAACAATTATACAAGACTGTGCTTAAACTGACACACAGTATTTTGTTAGCGCAACGCAATCTGACTTTCAATAATCCCTACAAAAGAATGGGCCCTGACTGACATTAAACTATACCTTTCACAAATCACTTACCTCACAAAAATCTTCGCTACTCAAGCTACTGCAATACAGCGAGCGCCACTACTGCCAGCTAAATAAAAGATTCAAACTACTGAAGGCACTAACTACTGATAGGGATAGTTAGCTAATGAAAGATATTAATAGAGAACAAACAATGTATTTACCTTGATATCGTCACATATAAATATAGCAGTTCATGACAAAATTCAAAACTCCGCCATCTTTCTCCCCACATCCACCACTGCTGGCGGCTCACCTCCAACTGCGCAACGCTACGCGCTGTTCACATCCAGCTGCCTCTGCCCATCACTACAATGGCAGAAAACAATGCAAACTAGCCACAGACTGCACACAGCACAGCCAGTGATTTTCATATTGAGCGCTACGTAACGTGGCCAATAAGAAAACATAAACAGCCTACTTACATAGCCCCCATGCTCCCCACAAAAAATTTTACAAATTTTTTTTGGGCAGTGGCCAACAATGATTTGATAAAATTTTTCATAATTACAATAACAAAGAAATCAAATGCACACACTTATTGATACAATGTTGTTCAAAAGCTAAAAATTTCTCACAGTCCATAAAGACAGTCCAGATTGTTCATCACAGTAAAAATGCAGAGTTTTTCTCAAAGTCTGAGCAGTAAAAGAAAATGCACACAGAAGTAGTGGATTTCCATGCAGTCTTGAAGAAGTGGTGTTGTCCTTCAAACGAAAAGACAGTGCTGACTCTTGACATGCATACAGGTAATGGGCCACAACAGAGCAAACCCACAGCAGAGTCAGTCGAAATTTTGAAGAGTATTGGTAGGTAGGTCATCACAGAGCAGACCCACTGTAGTCCTGGTAGAGAGTATGGTATTGGTGGGCCACCAGAGGTGCAGACCCACTGCAGTCCTTGTAGAAAGTGTGGACAGGCCCACTGTAGTCCTGGTAGAGATGACCAGCAGCCATCTGTTGTGATTGTGCAGGTGCACAATCACCAGTGAAGAGTCTTGCAGTTAATATAGCAAGTCCTTAAACCACCACTTGTGCACTCACAAAGTTTTCGGAACTGTCCTTAGAACCAACAATGCTGTTATCCAGTCCCTTGCTGAATTATTAACACACGTGCAAACACTAACAGTCCCTACTTCTCACATATTGTCCATATACTATGACCAACAGAAACGTGTGCAGTGAAATGTAACTTACAAGTTAATAATAAGATGAACTGGTGTTAATTACAATTTTATAACATGAGAATACAATTACAAAGGTAAAAAATACGTCATTAAAAACATAACAATACAGATAACATTTGTAGTACAGGCCTTACAAAAGAATAGAAATAGACATATACATCAGTGTTACAGGAATTATGACATGAGTACATACATAAAAGATCAGAATAACTTTCGAAACATCAACTTCACACATGAGCATTAACACAAAACAGAATAAATAATGTCTAAACATCTTTACAAAGTAAATAACACATTATTAATGCCAATTGTATTTGAGGATAACAGTATTCCTCATCATAGTGAATGTAACTTAGTATTAGAAGAGAAAAAAGTTCTATGAAACAGTACACAGAGACAGGAAGAAAACAAATACACAAGGGTACACAAACATATAGTGGGATAACACAAAAGGGAAAGGACAGGGTTTGTTTTACTGCAGTATTTTGCATAGAGATCTCCCTTTGTTCATCATTATTCCCAAAAAGTCTTATCTAAGCCTGCTTTCTGTATTCTGTTCATATTTCTTTCAAAATAATTATTTCTGATTGTACAATACTCATTTGGGCCCAAATCTTTTTCATATAACTTCTCAATGCTTTCTTTCCCTATTCTCCATAGTTAGGTTCTTATATAGTCTACCCCCTCTTAAGCTAACCTAAATCTACTGAGCTCAGATGCTAAACTAAGGGACGAGGCAATGCAGCAACACATAAAACAATTAATATAAACAGCAATGAAAAAAAGGGGAAAATCGCAAAGCAAGCTACAGTAAATCTAAATTACCAAGCAATTCAACATTACAACTAATATGAGGCAATGCGCAGCAAACAAAAAAATAAATCTGGCTTAGCAGAGTAACACAAATTAAAGTTCAGTAGCACTATGCCTGGCAAACAGCAGCTTATATCTAAACATGACATAGCTCAAGCAGAAAAAATAGTACACTAAAGATAACAATGCAGATAAGGGAAATGTATAATCACATCTTAATGTCTAAGTAATTAAAGTGGTGCACCACAAATTATTCTACAAAAGAAATTACCAAGCAGTTGAAAAGAAAATTATATATGCAGTTACTGTTATTACTCCCTTCTTATTGTTCTCTCCATTCCAAGAGCTCCTTTTTTGAAGAATGTGGATCAGAAAATACTTATTTAATAAATCTGTTGACAGAAAGTGTTCACATTAGCAGATGCATTTAAGTTTATTTTATAAAACCAATGCTGCAACACAGCTGGAAACCAGATATTAAACAAAATGAGCAATCTCTTAACTACAAAGACAATAGATGTAAAATGTTTCTAATCATTTCATTAGGCATTTTAGTAAATATCATAAATTACGAGCTCCACAGTATGCTTTCAACAAGGAAATGTCAATAGCGAGGACAATGGCCTCCCCTTTCTTTTATTCTACCTGTGCTTCTGATGAGGCACTCACTAATGACTTGTTCTCCCGGCGTCTGACACAGCTGCGTGCCCACGACGCATTACGTGCAGGTGGTCACTTAACTTTCTTACGGAAATATTTACGACAGCAGTTTCCGCTACTGTGACAGTCTCATATACAAAATTTCATGGGTCGAGAATTTGCGTTGCAATGTGTAGAAACAAAAAACCCTATAAATATAACAGTGTCCAAAAAATTTTCGCCAGCATTGTGATATATTCACGCATTTACACACATTTCATAACTCTTAAAGTACGAATCTTGGTTTCCAACAACCTTTTTCACAAACCAGAGTCCCTAAACACTGCTCATTATTCCTTACCTTATTCGTCGACACTTCTTCAATATTTCATCATAACAGCTACGTGGCTTAATCAAATAACTCATATAGCATCAGCCTATTAATCATAAACATACCTCAGCAGCATAATACATATCGTCGTCATAATAACATCATAACACCTCAGTCAAATCTCAAAATCATTGTAGCTTCCTCCAATAATTTCAAAACGTAAAAAGAATTCTCTGCTAATTTAAATAGTGTCATCTACCTCAAACGCACTTTAAAAATCATGATCCCATACCAAATATCTCAAAGCTCTCATAGTATCACAATGGTTCCGAAAAAATATGAACAGTTCACGAAGTACAGACAAAATACAATTTCGTAAGTGTGAAGTTATCCAACTGCGTAATTACGTAAACATCTGTCACTGATGTAGTAAAAAGAATGTTTGTTTCTCTGTCAAATAATCAGATAGCTGTGTAATTCTGTGTTAGTGAAAAATGGTACCGATGTGTAAAGTTGTATAAGCAAATACCATATTAGCTAGGGTTCCTTGTGGTTTCCACACACATGGTACACAAAGTAAGCGTGTACCCCCCTGAGGATTAATATAATTATACCTTCAGCTGTTACAGATTACAGCAATGGAATGAAATGTATCACGGAAAACTTCCTTTGTAATTCAAAAATCTTTAAAAATAAATGTTTTAAGTACAAAATTAATCACTCAAATACGTGTACTGTACCGCTAAATGTGCGTCTTGTTGCAACATAATCTGTGTGGAAGTGTCGTAGTTATCGTCCTCCGAAAGCTAAGTTCTGCAGAAGTCAATGTACTTACCTCATAATACACCAAAGTGAAATGTTTTGCGTATAAATGTCTTAGTTATTACGCTTATTGCCGTGATGAGGAAAGTACTGTGCTGTAACGTATTGTTGTGCTATGGAAAAGGCTGTCTCATTGTAGCTATACCACAAAAGTTACTACTAAAATATGTTTTACTTTGCAGAATAATGCAGAAAAACTGTGAAGATATAAAACAGAAACACTGCAAAAGCAACATTGTAAATTGTCACTCATTAGTAGCGTCGTGATAAGATCGTGTAGCTGTCACATAAACTAACCACTGTGTCATCTGGTATCTCACAGAAAGTACTTTAAATCCAGAATGTATTTTCAAGTAAACCAAAATGTTGCATTAAAATCTCATTAGCAGTACTGGTAAATGTTCTAAGTATGTAAGCCTTATAGTCGTTCCATAATCGTGCAACTAACAAGCAAGAATGTACACACACAATAACACTGTGACGTCTGTTCACTATAACAATGCATTTGTCATTTCTGTTTCAATATGTTCTCTTGGTTCTTGACTGGATATTTAACTTCAAACATTGTTGCATGTTAACAGTTTCTTAAGTCTGAAAAGGCATACTAGTAATGTAAAGTGAAAACTTATATAGCAAAGACTAAGTTAAAAAGCAGATTATCATTTAATAAACGGTTTTACATGTGAAATGTGGTGTAAACCTTTACTCTTCCTAGTACGCAGAGTTTCAGCTTCAACGCAATTATCGTGTGGTATACGTCGTGAAACAATACTGGAATTTTTCTTCAGGTTAGCGTCTATGGCATTTTTCTCTTAGCCAGCCAGCGCAAGCGGCTGCCTGCGGTGCGAGTCATTGTCTGTCCCTTTATTGGCGCGCGTTGTTATTGGGATTAGGAGACCTAACTTCTACAAATTCGCCTTGCCGAGAGGGCCCAGCTCTGTTAGAATCCCGCCAGTTCTGATGAAATTCACGTCTGTCGTTTTGTCGGTACTTTACATTGTTTCTTGTTTGTCGGTCATGTGGTGGAGAATTTCTCCCTGAATCGTAACTCCGCACTGAACTGTTGCGTCTGAAGTTATTCAGTCTCCCCTGGTAATAATTGTTTTGGTTCCCATATGGCCTGTTTCTGTGGTTATCTCTGTCATATTCATTACTACGGAAATGCGAACTTTCTCTGTAACTATTATTACTTTGCCAGCGGTTGTCATATGGGTGGTGTCTGTTTTGGTCATGATTTGCGTTGTAAGAATAGACCTGTCGTGTCCAGTTATTGTTTCTGTCGTCACGGAATTGTGACGGATGTGACCTGTAGTGATTGTTTTCCTGTTTTCGCATCCCGCGACTGTCAGTGTCAATTTCTAATTCCTGTAAGAGTCCCTGAAATGCTTCAATGTCGTCTTTGCAACGTCCTGCCAAAATAATATGTCGTAAATGTTCAGGCTGTTTGATTAAGCAAATGCCGATGAGTTCTGAGGGGCTGTATGGGTTTGAAAGATATTGATTCTTATGCAACAAGTCTTCAAAATATTTCACAAGACTGGAGAATTCAGATTGTTCGAAATGTTTCATCATTATGATGCCATGTTTTACTCGGTCTTGTGTGGCTTGAGACCAATATGCTGAGAGAAAGGCATGGTAAAACTCTCCTTCACTGTGGCAATCGTGAATTACCGATCGCATTCTTACAGCTGGTTCATTCTCCAAGTAGCCACACATAAATTCTAACCTGTGCTCCAATGACCAGTTGGGAGGAAAACAATGAGAGAATTGATGAAGCCACGCTTGTGGATGAATGTCGTTGCTGGAATTCTTAAATGTTTTGAATTTACGTGTAGTAATGAACAGCTTATAGTCAAAATCATCATGTCGGCGAGTCGCATGTCGGTCACTGTTACGTCGTGTTGGCTGTTCAATCTCAAAATTCGGTGCACATTGCCAATTTCTTTCATAATTTCCGAAATGCGCTGTGTTATTATTTTGTGGCTTTTCCGTATTTCTAAGTTCCTCTTCCCGTGTTGGAGCGAGAGTGTCCTCTGAAATATGTAATTCTTGTATCACCTGCGTCAACTGATCTTGTACTTCCCGGATTTCTCTTTTGTACTGTGCATTGATTTGATTTAGATTTTGTTTGAATTTTTTTATTTGTTCATACTCTTCTGTGTCAGTGAAGGCTACGGGTCTTGTGTCATTCAGATCATCATCTACCTTTGTAGATAAGTTAGTGACCTGATCCGAAAGTTCGGCTACTTTCTCCGATAGTGAACACATTTCCTCAGTGTGTTTTTCTCAACCAAGTTTCAGAGTGTCCATTTGTGTTGAGATCGAATCTACTGTGTCCTTTAAGTTTTGCTGAGTTTTTGCAAGTTGTGTAACCGAATCGGTAGATGCAACTGAGTCAATTTTAGCTTGCAAGGTGTCGTGATTTTCATGAACAATGGTTTGCAGTTCTTTTATGGCTGCTTCGTGATTCTGTAATACATTTTCATGCCGCGAAAAAATGGGTTGAAAATGCTCACAAATTTGTGTTTTTACGTCATTACAGACTTTTTGACATTTCGATTCAATGTTATGTAACTCACTAGTTAAATCTTCACGTGTTTGTTCAAGCGTGGTGTGAAGATTTTCTTCCATTGCGTCTAACTGTTGCTGTGTTTGTCTCTGGTGTTGTTCCATTGTGTCTAACTTTTGAAGATTTTGTTCCACTGTGTCCAACTTTTGCTGTGTTTGTCTCTGATTTTGTTCCATTGTGTCTAACTTTTCAAGCTTTTGTCCCATTTGTTGCATTAATTGTAATAACAATGCACTGGGGTCTGAAACATGTTCCTCAGTGCTTTTCGGCAGTGAATTTGCACCGGCAACATTCACATTTTGACAAGCGGAAAATGTGTCTTGACTCACTTGAGAAAACGGTGAGGACGCAAAACCTGAATCTACAGTATTTGCAAAATTGTGTCCTGTCATTTCGGATTCCTGAGGCGAGCTGTTGCCGACCGATCGATCGATAATGCTTCCCTGTTCACTAATTGTTTCACTGTCTACACCATTGTTTGCAGCCCGCTCCAGTTCCCTATGTACAATTACCAAATTACTACTTTGAACATCAGTTAATTCATTACTCGGTGGCGCTAACACACTGCTTTCATTTTCACTGTCATTTCTCAGTTTACTTTGGAGTCTAGTATTACGTTTTTCACACGCCATTATTGTCACAGTATTTCACACGACAACACAGAAAAACACAATTCGAAGATCAAAAATAAGAGAACACATTAACATAGAACTGAAAATAATATCTAGTTAATTGCAGCTGCGAAATACTTGGTGCAAATCTACATGCATGCCACAACTGTTTTACTGTGCAACAATAAAAAAACACAACTATTAAGGAGATTCTCTCTACAATTACGCAATAGCAATAAACAACATCTACACTAATTACACAAATTACAAGAAAAAAATCAGAAGATTTCAGTGAGGTATCCTCGGCTAAGGGTCGACATATGAAACGTCCCCTTTGAACAATTTATACAAGACTGTGCTTAAACTGACACACAACATTTTGTTAGCGCAACGCAATCTGACTTTCAATAATCCCTACAAAAGAATGGGCCCTGACTGACATTAAACTATACCTTTCACAAATCACTTACCTAACAAAAATCTTCGCTACTCAAGCTACTGCAATACAGCGAGCGCCACTACTGCCAGCTAAATAAAAGATTCAAACTACTGAAGGCACTAACTACTGATAGGGATAGTTAGCTAATGAAAGATATTAATAGAGAACAAACAATGTATTTACCTTGATATCATCATATATAAATAAAGCAGTTCATGACAAATTTCAAAACTCCGCCATCTCTCTCCCCACATCCACCACTGCTGGCGGCTCACCCCAACTGTGCAACGCTACGCGCTGTTCACATCCAGCTGCCTCTGCCCAGCACTACAATGGCAGACAACAATGCAAACTAGCCACAGACTGCACACAGCACAGCCAGTGATTTTCATATTGAGCGCTACGTAACGTTGCCAATAAGAAAACATAAACAGCCTACTTACATAGAGAAAACATAAACAGCCTACTTACAAAGTAACTAAAGATAATTGAGGGTCACTGCAGACCATTGTGATAGTTTTCACTTTTATGAAACTTAACTTCAATCTAAATTGTAGATGTGATTTTGCGTAGGTCATCCTTCGATCCATCGTAGAACTTGGAAACCCATTCAAGGAATATTCGTTCACATTTTTGTGGAACGCAGTTGGTTCTTATCATCCTGTATTAAAATGTTTCCCTTTATCAATAGTGCAATTTATAAACAATGTTTTGTGAATAGAATAAAATTTCCAATGGTAAACCTAAACGCTTTATCGACATTACTTTACCAGCTAACTAAAAATAGGAAAGCCTTGAACCCCTTCCACTGAATTTAGTTAGTATTATGATCCTTTTACAGGAAGTGCAGTGGAGCTGATGCTGATATGATGAAGTATTTGATTATATCATCGCTACTCTCACTGAACTCTTCTAAACTCGACATGTCATGTGTGGTCTGGCGTCTCCTTACCAGCAGCGGGTCCCAGGTTCAAACTAGTCAATTCCCTAAAAAACACGCTCAGAGTGTAGTTGCGCGAAAGTGGTAGGGAGACATGACTTAGAACAAACAGACACCTCGTAGAATGTTAGAGAGTGGTGACCCTGCCAGTATGGTAAAATACCTTTTTGTAGGTCCACCACATGCCCAACTAGATCAGAAAAACATCCTGTTGAAAAATTTTCCTAACAAAATTTATTTTATGAAAGTTATAAATAGTCGAAAACAGTAGCTGCAGCGATAGATAGTGTTCATTAGAAAGTGAGATATTCTAGCAGAGACAATAGCATAATTCAGTTATGAATTTTAATATTGAAAGAATTAAGTTTTCTCTCCAATGCAAGCGCACAGGTGGCGGATACATCGTTGACAAGTTGGTTCTGACCCAACAACTAAGTGAATGGATGGTCAGTATTGGATATAGTAGGTGTTAAGCCGCGTGAACAAAAGGTTTATGAAACACATGAGCTCCTATGAGTGCATGTTGACGCGAAGTAGGGCGCGTGAATTGCTATAAAAACCGAAAATAAGGGATTCGGAAAGATTAGCAATGGCAGATCGAGACATTGACCGAATTGAGGTAGAGACCCAGCATGAAGATGGGCAGAGAATAGAGGACAGTACAATAGACTATGCAGTATCGCGATAAATAGGACAGATAACGCACCATAAGGAGGATAATGTACGGCAAGGCATAAAAAACGTAGGTCAGCATACGACAAAGGAGCAGGAAAGTAGAGAAACAGTCTGTGAGGATTCTGACCTCCGTCTTGAATTCGTAGAACCCATAGTACATCCCGGGTTCGATTCCCGGCGGGGTCAGGGATTTTCACTGCCTCGTGATGGCTGGGTGTTGTGTGCTGTCCTTAGGTTAGTTAGGTTTAAGTAGTTGTAAGTTCTAGGGGGCTGATGACCATAGATGTTAAGTCCCATAGTGCTCAGAGCCATTTGAGCCATAGTACAAGTGATCAGAGCTCCCTCACCACAGAGTACCAGGAATTCGAGCAGAAACGTGTCACAACACAGTTCAATGCAATCGGTTGCAAACCAACACTTGGGCGAAAGTACAGAGCGTAGGACGTCGGAAGAAAACGCAATAGGACCCACCAATCTGGCAGAATTATTACAACAAATGACGGAAACCATGACAAGACAAAATAAAGAAATGGCGAACCAAATTAAAATTCAGAATGCAGAAACGACGAAACAAATTGCAGAAACCACGAGACAAATGTGTGAGATTAAAGAACAAAACAAAAAAATTCAGTTACAATATAGTGGTTCAAATGGCTCTGAGCACTATGGGACTCAACTGCTGAGGTCATTAGTCTCCTAGAACTTAGAACTAGTTAAACCTAACTAACCTAAGGACATCACACACATCCATGCCCGAGGCATGTTTCGAACCTGCGACCGTAGCGGTCTCGCGGTTCCAGACTGCAGCGCCAGAACCGCGCGACCACTTCGGCCGGCATTCAGTTACACCTAAGTCATATTGAAGACGAGGCAAAGAATGACGAGAAGTGATAGAAAACTTAATAACAGGTCACAATCAATTGAGAACAGACATTGACAAGGTACAAGCGCACGTACAAACATTGCATAGTGACATTCAGGACGAGATCAAAACATTACGTAACAACACCCAGGGAGAAGTCAAGAAACTAGAGAAACAGATAAACGTAATTACTAGACAAGCAGCAGGTACAGCGCGTGAAATTTTTCAAAACAGTGAGTTACACAAACGTATCACAAAAACAGCGCTGAAAAGATATTAATCGCATGGTCAAAATAGAAGCGCAAACGAAGCAACAATTTCAGAAATTGCGAACAGAGTTGTTGCAAACTATTGAAGAGCGTAGTGAACAGGATCGAAGAAGCACTGAGTCTGCAACCACATCCGTATCTCTAACAGCACCGGAAAAACCACCAATTAACGAAGAAATTATGCATTTGCGATTCCAATCACAGGCAGAAAGTAACACACGTAAAATCAGACAGCCTGCGCAGCAACAAACACCTTTCGAAATTCCTGATGGAAAAACAGCACCACAAACACATGCGGAACCACAAATGTATGTTTCAAGACAGTCCGGATCGTGCAATGAAGCGGCAAGGTTAGCCAGACAAGATACCGAACCAATACGTGACAATGGAAAGCCAGGTCACGAAGAGTGCAGTGCAATGCGTTCAGCTACACGTTCACAACCGATGGGAGAAAATTATTGCGTACCACTCCAACGATACTACGCAAGGCTAGGCGAAAGTTACAGTGGACAATATCCAATGGATCTACCACAACCGGAAAGAACGACGGGAGAAATCATGACACAAAAGTGGGAAGAATCGCGAATTTCATATGGAATTATGACGAAGTACGACAACGATCATTTCCTCACAGTCAGAAAATTTCAACACTTTCGAGAATGAAACTCATTACATCCACGAACTTTTATTGATCAATCCCGAGTAGGATTACCAGATCACTGGACGCTAGCACTCAAATTAGACTTTATATGTGCACGCATGTCAGGAACAGTCGCAGAAACCATGCAGAATGTTGCAGCGACATGCCGACCGTAAGAAGATTTCAGAGAGGAGTTTCTCTCATGATATTGCTCCAACGAAGCTCAGAACAGAGTGAAGTACGATTTATTACAGAACCCATATTTTGAAAATTTAGGAGAGAAGAGTCCCGTGAAATTTTTTGAAGTAATGGCAAAGAAAAATCAATGCTTGGATGTACCATACAGTGACGGAGAGTTGATTAAATTATGCGCGATGAAGTTACCATTGAAATACCAGCAATCGTTAGTAGGTCGCGGAGGCAATGACGTCGAAGCATTTAAAAGAATTCTAAGGGAACTAGAATTTATATCTGCGGAAGATGACGCAAGAAAAAGACGAAGCGCAAGTGGAAACGAAAGCAAAAAGCAGTGGAATCCACAAGACACAGTACGAAGAAACAATAATTACGAACCACGTGACAACTTCGCACCAAGAAACGACAACAGATTTCAACAAAGAAACGGTTATGGATTTAGAAGAGAATATGGCAATAACTATAATTCACTCAGGAATGGCAACAACAATTACAGAGGGAACAATGACAACTGGAACGGGTATTGGAGAACCGATAGCAAATTATCAACAGAGAAACCAATATCAACAAGCTGAACAAGAAAAGAGAATACAGATAGAAGAGGTGGAGGTAAGACCACCAAACCCCGAAAAACGTTCGAATTGACAACTAAGCGCCCATGCCAAAGAGAATGACGCACCGACCCAGGATAATTGCAGCACCTTGAACAGAGAAGTAAATACCTTGTCACAAGAAGAGAAGAAGGAAGAAATAAAACTGCAGGGACCAGATGAAAACGAAGACAGGAAAATAACAATACGTGT
Organism: Schistocerca serialis cubense; assembly: GCF_023864345.2. Classification (NCBI taxonomy): domain Eukaryota; kingdom Metazoa; phylum Arthropoda; class Insecta; order Orthoptera; family Acrididae; genus Schistocerca; species Schistocerca serialis. The sequence continues at coordinate 425,974,750 of NC_064641.1, forward strand.
TGGGACGAAATTAATTGGGAGAATACTGACGAGGAAGATGAATTACCAGAGGCATGCACAACGAATGTAGGAGGAAAGGACGAAGTAATGAGTATTGCAGAGCTATTTGAGATGGAAACCAAGGAAAGCGAATTCAATGAGGATAATGCGCAGTGGACAGAAGTTGAAAATAAGTTACTAGTGGGCACACAACCCAACATATATAATGAAGGAAGTTATGAAGCGATAATTGGAGCGTTTAAATGCGATTATGTGGAAGTAGCGATGAAGAAGGAGAAGATAGATGGGGATGATGAAAAAGCAGAGGATGTTGAAGAAAGTGTAAATGAAGGAAGAAATAGAGAAGAGGAAATAAAAGAGAGAGAAGTAGCAGTCGAAGCTTATCCTACAGAAAGTTCGAATTCACAGGGGAAAGTCCTGAAAAGACTTATGTATGATTCAGTTGAGGATTCGTAGATGCAAGAAGAAGAAGAACAGAACCAACCCTTTCAAATTCAATCAATTGTGAAGGCCATGGTAAAATAGAGCCCAGTCAATATTGTAATTGATGGCAGAAGTGAACTGGCTGTGATCTCTGAAAATTTATTCATGCAGTGTAATACCAATGAGGAACTGCCAGTTCTGAAAACATGTAAGGTTAAAGTAAGAGGTCCTATTAGAAACAATGCTGCAGAAGTTACGAGACAAATGAGGTTAACTCATTCATGCCAAGGTCAAAAGATCGAAGCCAACTTCGTGATTATACCTAAACTATCTGTAGATTTTATTATAGGTGCAGATTTCTTAATTGAGAGACGAACGATAATAGATATGGGGAAAGGTAGCGTAACATTCGGGAATGTCACACTTCTCTTTGAGCATCAGCTAAAATTAGAGGGAATAGCAGTTATAAACAAACAATTAAGGATGATGTGAGATAAGGAGGATCAAGAATTAGAACGGTATGCACAAAAGGGGGAATCGCCTCAACTCATGTTAAAAGTCCATAAAGCAAAGACAAAAAATTTCAAGAAGTTCAAGTACATAATCAGCACAATATTCCAAGTTTATGTTGCAGATAAGATTGTCAGGAGAAAGAAGAATGAGGAGAGTGGAAGGTGGGGAAAAGAAAGTAATTTCAATAAAAACAAAAACAAAAATAACACCTATAGTAGCATAGATTAAGATGAAGGGATAAAGTGTAGATAGTCTAACAGCATGAAATACTAAAATGCTAATACACTAAAATTAAAAATGAATTTGAGGATTCTTGTAGAAGTTAAGACTCAAAACATCTTAGAATTCTAACATGGAAAGGGCACCAAAATTTGTAAAGTTTTTTTAAATAGGCGTAAAATGATGTAGGTACTATACATATGTTAGATGATTATAAGTAAAACTTTTTGCAAGAACCATTGTAAAAACTCTAGCAAGAAGCAAATGCAACAACCCACAAGTTGCAATGAGAAAAGTATCAAGAAAGGAAAGGATGTAATTATCAAGACACAATTCCTACAAGGCAGAAGCGTTGAGAGAAGGGAAAGGACAGTGAAACCAACAAAGGGAACTTGTATCCGAAGTCGGCAGTAAATCTACAGCTAAGGCGAACCCTGCTCGGACGCAACATGACACAGAAGGCCAGAAAGGTCCCGGGTTGCCCCGACTCAGCGGAGCGAGCAGAAAATGGCCCGATGAGAAGACCGCTTGGAAAAAAATATGTATAAAAGTCACACTACTGCTATTAAACAGCACGCTGATGCACGAGACTGAAGAAAACTTCCGCAAAGTAGAACTGACATGCCCAAACAACTTATTAAACTGTTACCAAGAGGAGACTAGATATCAATAAATATTCCCATATCCTGCCCAGAGAAGAACCAAGAATCAAGTAAGAAGCAGAGAAAAAGCAGGAACAATGGAAGTTGAAGATTCGCAAGATTGAGAACAAGAAAGAAGATGGGTGAAGAATAGACGACATACCTTCCCAAATCCCTATCCTATTGTAAACTAGTCGTCTGCAAAGTATTACAACTAAAAACGACCGCTTTCAGCGACACATAACGATGACTTTCACACATACAAAGCCAGTAAACCACAAAATTCTGCACTCACAGCTCCATTCCATTATGGGACCTCCACAACAGCAACACACAGTTGCAAAGCCGACAAGGAACGATGAACGAAGCTGTACATGAAATACCTGCCCACATCCATCTCGTTTAAGTCCACCAACTTCGTGCAAAAACATTCGACAGCCTCATGCATAAACATTCGTAGGATAATGGAAAAGTGTGAAATCGATTGATGCAGGAATTGTGCAAAGGACACGTGTGAAAAACTAAATAAGGAAAGCACACCAGACAGATAATAAACTACAAAATAACAGTCATTGACTATGGACTTAAGTAAAATATAGACTTTCGATGAAAATAAGTCATTAGTTCTGTAATGGACAGCATATAAAGAACAAAAATAAGGTGTAATAAACACTAAAACTATATGCCACTTATTAACTCCTCATAAAATTAAAGGAATAACTACATTTTACTTATTTTCTCCTTACAAAAACAAAGAATAAAAAATTATGTTGTTGGACTTTTTTCCTTTTTGTTAACATTTGTACCATTTGTTAGGATAATATCTCGATACTTGTATATGTATATTTCGATGTCAAAGATATTGTTGGAAAGAATTCTTATTTGTTAGTGTATCAATGTTGAAATGAGTGTCTAGAAACAAAAACATTTTAATTGTGCATGATATTTAGACAATGTGTTAGGAATGGATTTTACTTAATTACCACATTTATAAAAAAAAGTATTTCTAAGAAAATCGATGTGAAAAACTCCTCACTATCGATAACCAACTTCTTAGAAAGCAAACTACACACTTAAATAAAGAAAGAAAATAATAAAAAATTAATAATGATAATAGCATAAAAATATTCTTCTCTTGTCAGTATAAACATATTTTTGAGAATAATGTGGAAGAACATAAAAATATAAATTAGTAATACAAACTAGCATAGAACACGAATAATGTGGCTAAACAGTAGGCAACCAAATTTAGGTAAAGGAATAATTTTTGACTGACTTACGCAACGATTCAATCATTACCTAACTTCAGAGCAAAAATTAAGTTCGAAGGAGTCAGGCAAATCCAACATCTTCCATGAAAACCCTGACATTATAGCAAATCCGGCAGTATGTCACATAGCTCCAAATAAATCCCGACATTAAATGAACCAAATTACTACGATCAATGAGTGAGCAAATGGAATACCACAGACTAACACAAGAACCCCTAAATGCATGTCATGCCTACCCACAGTGAAACAGACACAGTTCCAAGGGAAGGAACGAGAACAGAAGCCGAGAGCAGAGTCGTGTAGGCTAGGAGGCCCTATGATAAAGGACGTACACCCACATCGCCAGCCGACGGCCAGGCCTTCGATGTATTCACATTTGCTACTAGAAGTTAAAATTTGAAACGCCATGATTTTTCTGTTATATAATTATTGAGAAGCCACATCAGCCACTGTAATTTATGACAAGTTAAATAAGTAATTAAAGATAATTGAGAGTCACTGCAGATCCTTTTGATAGTTTTCTCTTTTACGAAACTTAACTTAAATATAGATTATAAATGTGATATGGCGTAGGTCATCCTTCGATCCATTGTAGAACTCGGAAACCCATTACGGGAATATTCGTTCACATTTTTGTTGATCGCAGTTGGTTTTCATCATCCTGTGTTAAAATATTTCCTTTTATTAGTAGTGCAATTTGTAAACCAGGTTTTGCGAGTAGAATAAAATTTCTAATGGTAAGCTTAAACGCTTTATCGACGTTATTTTACCAGCTAACTAAATATAGGAAAGCCTTGAACCCCTTCCACTAAATTTAGTTAGTATTAAGATTCTTTTACAGGGAGTGCAGCAAAGCTGACACTGAAATCAGGAAGTATTTGATTATATCATCGCTAGTATCACTGAACTCTTCTGAAATCGACATGTAATGTATGGTCTAGCGTCTCCATACCATCAGCAGGTCCCAGGTTAAAACTAGTCAGTTCCCTAAAAAAACACGCTCAGAGCGTCGTTTCGCGAAAGTGATGGGGAGACACGACTTAGAACAAACAGACACTACACAGAATGTTAGAGGCGGTGACGGGAATAAATAAATTATCAAGTAATGAAGGATATTAAGGGAATAACAAATAATCGCATCTTAGCACGCAACTCGTGACATGCCAGCCATTGACGCTAATCCCTATAATCATACTGAAGAAATCATGCTCTGTTGCAGTACGTGGTGCAGCAGGAAGTACGTCGCCATGCGTTTAATGGCGGTATGCTTGGTCCGCAGCTAGATGTAACTGTTGAATCTATACCTCGCTGGACTAGCGCTCCTTCGACAAATGATATCTCAGTGAATGTCAGTCATTGCAACGGATCAAGCCGAAGCCATTTAACTTCGCCGCTTCAAGTTTTCAGTCATTTGAATTTGACTTTCTGAGTATTTAGTTAATTTGTTCAATTAAACATAGCTTCTATTAATCTCGTATCAAATATTTTCCTTGTATTCATCCATTAAGCTTTCTAAAACGTCTGGATGGTACACCTTAGGCAGGCTACATTCGGTGATGAATCAAAGCATTACGACTACTCACCACAGCAACATTGAATGCTGCAAAGTTGGTGTTGCGAGCGTGTGACACAGTGAGGAGGGTATTCAAGCGCAGCATTCCAATGAAGATACAGGATGCAAACGGGGAATTCATGACGTACGCAATTATGATAAAGAGCAGATTCCTATCGCCCTGCTACTGCAGCGGCTGCCCCCGAAATGGCAAGGTGTCGTATTTACGTACTACTGTCATGGCTGTCTTAATTTAGTGGTTGAAGGCAGATGATGAGTAGGGGACAAGGGTTGCATGTTCTGTAAGGCGGAACAGATGGAGATATGTGGACGGTGACAGTGCAAAATGCTGGGACAGGCAAAAGTGTTTCAAAGCACACCATTGAGTCCATAATGTCGGAAACTACGTTCTGCACCTGACGGCCTGTATGTGTTCCTGCGTTCACACAACGACATTCTCAGTTACGATTGCATTGGGCACAGAATCAATGGCAACAAGTCACCGTGCTCGATGAAATAGGTTTCTTGTTACTCAAGGTCGAATGTCGTATGTAGATACGTTGTCATCAAAGGGAACGGCTCCTACAAATATGCATCACACCATGGACACTGGCCACTTTGGGCACTATTATGCTTTGAGGGACATTCAACTGGACGTTTGTGGGGTCGGGGGTAGCAATCGATTACGCGACAGACACTAGCCACTTTGGGCAGTATTATGCTTTGAGGCACATTCAACAGGACTTTTGTGGGGTCTGAGGTAGGAATCGAATGTACCGTGACAGCTATGGGCTACGTGAACGTGGGATGTCGTGCATCCATCCATACCTCGTATCTTCCCCAACAGCAATTACAGCTTCCAGTCCGATAACTGTTTGGGTCAGAAGGCCTGAATCATTCTACAGAGGTTTGAGGAGGGTGATACTGAAAGTGTTGATTAACTGTCAGCCATCGAAACACATCTGGTATGTTACCTGAAGCCAGCTGTCGAATAACCAACCACCGTTCATAAATTGTGACAACTTCGGGCGTGTGCACAGATATCTGTTGCTTTCAGAAACCAACCAAGAGTTGGTGCACAGCAGGCCACGCAGAACTGCTGTTGTGCTGTTTATTGTGGTGAATTCCCATGGAGTACCAACATGCAGTTAAAGCATTTTGTCATAAATCTTGTCTCATTAATGTTTGTGCATACAAACTACCTCACCCACGACTGGTTTGGGCAACTACTCTTAATTAATATATCCATAGGAATGATGAGGAACATCCTCATGACCGACTGAGTAACTCAAGTAATATCATCTTAAATGTTAACACTTTATCTCGGATTTAGAAATTACAAAAGTGTTAACTAAGAAATATAGTACACTACGACTAGCAAAAGAATAGACTGTTGTCATCATCGGTGAATTTCTGGATGCTGTTGTGTTAAGAAAGTCTTTAACCATTTTCGAACTGACGTTAGCTTCCAAAGTCTTTTTAAAATAACCCTTTCTAATTTTTACCTACATATCACAGTAACAAGGATGACTATACAAAAGTATGGAGACATACTTTCGGTCACAATCCGTGTTTGAATTGCGGTCTCCATGCGCACATGACCTCTGGCCCAGGCTGGGCCGCGGGAAGTGTGTCGATTCTTTGCAAGTGACTGATGGCAGTGGAGTCACGTGGAAGAATACTGGCCAGCCAGGGTGTGTGAAACCATCAGGCATCCTAAATTCTGGATATGACTTTACTTCTGCCACGACCACACTGACTGACATCTTAGTGGAATGGTTTGGGTAGAGATTTTGCAGGGGGACGTCGTGCAGTGTCATACAACGTATTTAATATCCCTAACCACCAAGGTTCTGTACAGACAGCAGAGGAAAACTGTGGCATCCAGTGACTTCCAGTGTTTTGTCATCCAGCAATGCTGACAGGCGGCGGCATAGGCCGAGCAGTGATGCATGACGCAGCTACCTCTGCCAGTAACAGCTCTATCCCTGCTGCTCGTGAAGCAAAAGGTAAGTGAGGAAAACTGTACATTTAAGTTTCCTTTCCAGTGAAAGGGAGGTAGAAATGGAACCAGTGTTCCTCCGTCTGCCTGATGTGTTCTTTAAACCTGTCGTTAAATGCCCGCCCTGTTTGTCTTATGTAACATTTTGTGCATGAGCCACATTGTAGTCTGTAAACACCTGATCTTGCAAACTGGTTTGTTCCACCTGCTCCATGCCAGATATTTTACTTAATGTATTATCTGTGTGAAAGTGGATTCCTACGTTGGTTTTCTTAAACAACTGCGCAATTTTGTCTGATACCACTCCTAAATATGGTAATTTAGCAAACGTAGTTTTCTATAGTTAACATCATCTCTTCGAAGTGTGATTTTATCGGTTATACCTGCCGTGCCTTTTATAACTTTCCGTTCAAAAAGATCTGTGACCATTTCGGCTTTGAAACCATTGTTAATCGCTACTTCCTGTAAGATATCTAGCACCTTGTTTATTTCGTCATACTCTCGCGGAATGTTACTTAACTTATGTATCATAGAGTTGTATACGCTTGTTTATTGCACAGTGCGTGGCAAGAATCAATACTTATTATACTATCGTTGGTGGTTGGCTTACAGATAATTTCTTTTTCCTTCATAGAGCAGTTCTTCCCTGCTAAATTCATTTGCCTGGACGCATAGGGTACTGGGTGCTCTAAGCCATCTATCTCTTCAGACTACACACAACCAAGCACATCGTTGGAGGCATCACATGACAAAATGAATTCCTTATCTAAATTTAGGAACATCACCACTGGAATCGATGTCAAAGCTTCTTTCAGTTTATCAAAAGCATGTTTAAAATCCTCTGACCAAACAAATTTTGAACCTTCTTTTAGTAATTGTGTCAGTGGGCTGGCAACACCTTCAAATCCTTTTATGAATTTCCTATATTAATTCAAATTTCCAAGAAATTACTGTAGTTCATACAAAGATTCAGGTACATAAAATTCACATATGGCTTTAACAAATCGTGGGGTTTGTCCTAACTCAATTCTTAGTGGCTTGGTGACCAAAGTATGCTACCTCTGCCAACACAAAGTTCCTCTTATCTGTAATTTTGTGTTTCACGGTTCTCAGTTCGAGGAATACTTCCCTTAGGCATTGTATGCGTTCCTCCATAACACTCGCAAAGGTGATTGCATCATCAAGATACATCAACACTGAAATAGCTACAATCCTCTGAGAACACTGTCCAACAACCTCTGAAATTTGGTAGGTGCGTTTTCCAGTCCCAAAGGCCTCTTCTTGAATAGATCATGCCCCATGGAGAGGAAAATGCTGTTTCTGGCGGTCCTACAAAGTGACTTCCAGCTGATGGTAGCCACCCATTTAGTCTATTGGTGAGCAATACTGCACTGGCTATAGTAGACAAGGTATGGCAAAGTTTAGTCATCTGTTATAGTCTTGGCATTCAGCTGTCGATAATCTTAAGAAAACATATATTTTAGCGTTCCTTCGGCTGATTTCTCGGGCACAACAACATTTCCTGTCCCCCATCAACTAATACTTTCTCCGACAATCACATCCTTCAGCTGCTAATCGATGAATTTCTTCAAAATCGGTTACAAGTACCTTAGAACTAGATATGGTTAGCGGTAAATGAATGATTCATTTACTGTTAATACGTAGTGCTGCATAATATGCTTCGCTGGCAACGGCCGTTTTCGAAAAAACAAATCCTTAAAATCAAACACTTACTCTTCCATTCTTTCTTCATCTCTCCCATCTAGGCCCTTCAAAGTCCCTTGCAATACAGTTACAATGGCGTTTCACGATTGCCCGTAACGACATATACTGCCCCACTCTGCCTTATGCAGGATATCCAAATTAATGGCCAACAATCCTGTAGCTAACCTCGAATCCTCGGCGCTGAACTTTTTCACCATTTGTCTCCAGTATGCCCACAGGTATTCTTTTCATTAAGCAACCCGCTCGGTCCAGTACTTCATTTAGTACCAACTGTTCCAATACGTACCACATCCCACCCAGTAAACTACACTCAGCCTTATCCCAAAGTGACTTCCTGGTACCCTTAGGTACACAGTTATTTGAACCGATCTTACTGAGAGTGTTTGCAGTTTAAATGATTCGTCATACTTAATAGACTCACTTCACTTCGCTACGTTGTTACACTGGCGGCAGTTTCGTCCAACTGGATCATTTTCCCGTCAAGCTCAGCTCCACAATACTGATGCAAGAAATCCAACCATAGATTCATCTCATAGCCCTCACTTACCTATGGCACCATGTCTACACATTGCCTGAACTGAACTGCACCCATGCAAAAATCTGTCCCCCGATCCGAACGATATAACATCTATACTCGACACTCCAAGCTATTTATACCGTGGTGGTATTCATTGCTTATGATCCTCCAGATCTCCACTGTCAATAGACACATATAACCTTGTGTCCAGCAATGTCTTACAATTCTTATTGCCTACTATTTCTATGATAACAAAGGCACACTGTGCATGCGACTTTGTATCAACTAATTTCACTGGGAATACCCAGTAGGTAGAACTCGGGGTTTCATGGCGGCATTTAACGTCTGCCGCATTTCCGGTCCTCTGAGATTACCATTATGATGACCTCTGCCTCTAGTTTTAGTGTCCCGCGACTGGCGACATGCCACATTTATAACATCATACGCATTGATGAGCCAAAACGTTATGTCTACTGTGGGTGGCGTTGAGGTTACGTGACACGGTAAGAAATGGACATGAGCAGAGTAGAGACGAATCATTGTAGGGACGATAAGTGGCGCAAATGCGGAAATCCGTAAACTTAAACGACTCTGACAAAGGTCAGATTGTTGTGGCCCAGTGCCTGTGAGTGAGCATCTCAGATGCTGGTCAGCTGTTTGCGTGCTACTCCCGTGAGCATCTACGGAAAGTGGTTGAAGAATGCTGAAATCACGAGTAGGCGACAAGAAGTTCGACCCCCATATCTCATCATAGAATTTGGGAATCGCAGGCTTTCCCACTATAGGCGGCTATCAGTAGTAGATCTAACAACAGAATATATTGCTGACGCAGTTACAAGTGTATTGGTGCACACCGTTCAGCGCACAGTGTTGAACATGGTGTTCCACAGCAGATGATCCCTATGTGTTTCCATGTTGACCCAACAACATCGTCAGTTATGATTACAGTGGGCACGGGAGATTCGACCGTGGATCAATGGAGTCATGTCACCTAGTCGAGTAAATCCCCTCTGTTCTTAAACTGGGTCGATGGTAGTATCCAAATATGCCATCATTCAGGCGAACGGCTGCCCGAAACATGTAGTGCGGTAGCGCTGCAGGCAGGTGGGACATTCGCCTGGGTTTCCATGGGATCTGCGGTAGTAATCGATGGCACCATGACAGCTGTGGGCTATGTGGACATTATTAGGTACCATGTGTAACCCTTTATGCCTGATGTATTCCCCAAAAGCGATGGCAGGTTCCAGCGGGATAACTGTCCGTCACAAATCCAGGATAGTGCTGCAATGGTTTGAGGAGCATGAAGGTGAGCTCACCTCGATGTCTTGGCCATCTCATTAGGGGTATCTGAATCCGATGAAACTCTATTGGTACGCTGTCGGGTGCCAGCTGCGTACCGGCAAACCAATCGACCGTAACTTATGCGAAGTGCGTGATCTGTGCGGAGGCATCTGGTGCTACAAGCCTCTGCAAAGTTATCAGGTATTTGTCGAATCCATGGCATGCAGAACCACTGTTGAATCGCGTTTCAGAGGTGTACTAACAAACTTTCAAGTAGGTGGTCGTAACGTTTTGGTTCATGAATCTATTGGCTGAAAGCAATGACTGTCTAGCTTGCAATACGGTTAACGTATCTTGTTTCGTCACAGTGTGCTGCGTGCGATTTGTTCTGCACGTGAACCAATCGGAACCCCCTTCTGTACTCTCCTTGACATTATCCTAGGCAAGCGTGTTAAAAATGCGTACAGCGGCATCTCCTCAGCCTCACATAAAATAACATTTTTCACCATAGCGTTCTGCCGCTATTCGTACCAACTGATTATCGTATGCCTTTTTGTTACCATTCCCAACTGTTGCCTAAAATGTCTCCCATTATTTTGCTTTCTATACCTTTGAATCAACCCCTCCCTCAATCCCTCAAATGTTCGAGCTCACTTGATAGCCACGTATTGCCCGAATGAGGCATTGGTTCTCTCATTAATCTCAATTGTGCTACCGTTAAAAGTTCTGCATCGGATCACATTTCTATCTCTGTCAAATAACATCCTCCACAAACGCTTGCACGCCCTCAATTGATTTACTAAAGGAAGCAGAAACGGAACTTCCTGCAGAAAAATCTATATTTCACCTTAATGACTGTGCTTCTGCCAAACTTTTAAGTGAAGTCAATTGCGCTACTTTTTCCAGTAAATGTACGAATGGCGTCCGGTTCTGATACTGCTTGCGTGTCTGTCTCTGCCAAAGCCTTTCCCTTCTCGACACCCACAATTACGGGACAGAAAATAAAATACGTAAACTTCATTCTTTCGTCAAATCATGAGACAGTTTGGTATTGAGTACTGTCTAGTCACATGCCCTTAATCAGTATACGTGAAACGCACAACTAATACTGATTCTGCACGCGGCTCTGAATAACCTTTGAAGTTACATTGCTTGCATCCAACAGGCTGCAGACTATCATGACCCCCATTACCTCTAAAGTGAGACAAAATTCACCTTTCAAAAAAGGGCGTAGCAGTCCTTCTTTCCCGCGAGCAGGAAACTTCGGCATAATTAATACATTTTTTGACTCACTGCACTAGTAAAGCCGCCAAGAGACGCTAGCATGCAGGGGAACGCCGTGTGGCACCAGAGAAGCAACCAGAAACTTCCCGAATACCTTTATTAGGGCTCGCCGCCGCTATACTAAATGCAGCGGTATGCACATATACATAGGAGGTAGATTGGCGTGCACAAGGCACAAAAGGGCAGGGTACTGACGGATCTCTCATTTGCACTCAGTTGATTCATGTGAAGAGGTTTCCTTCACTGAAAGACCCTGAGCAGTGACGTTTGCTTACAGCTGTCAGTGCTATCAGACATACAACACTGTGTGAAATTATCGCAATTAATGTGGGACGTACGACGAATGTATCCGTTGGGACAGTGCGCCGAAATTTGAAGTTAATGGGCTACGGTAGCAGACGACCGATACGAGTGCCTTTACTAACAGCACGACCTCCCCTGTTGCGGCTCTCCTGGGTTCGTGACTGTATCAGTTTGAACTTAGATGACTGTAAATCGGGTCAGATGATTCCCGATTTCAGTTGGCAAGAGCTGATGGTAGGGTTAGAGTGTGACGCAGAGCTCACGAAGCCATGGATGCAAGTTATCAACAAGGCACTTACAATGGTGGCTACATAATCATGTGGGCTGCGCTTACTTGGAATGCACTGGGGCCTCTGATTATGTTCGGCTTCTTGGAAACCATATGCAGCCAGCCATACCATATGCAGTTACCAAACAAGAATGGAATTTTTATGGATGACAATGCGGCGTGTCACCAGGCCGCAATGGTTTCAGGAACATTCTGTACAGTTGGTGCAAATTTTACGACCAACCAGATCGCCCAACATGAATCTCACCTAACATTCGTGGGGCGTAATCGAGAGGTCAGTTCATACGCTAAATCCTGAACCTAAAACTCTTTCACAGATAAATACTGCTGCAGAGGCAGCATGTCTTAATATTTCTGCAGGGGATTTCGAACGACTCGTTGAGTGCATACCTCATCGAGTTGCTCACTACGCCGGTCAAAGGGAGGTCGTATACGATATTAGATTGTATCCCATGACTTCTGTCAAGTCGGTGAAGAGCTCTAATACTAATATAAGTGACGTTAGTACAAAATGGATAGAAGGCCGGTATGGTCGAGCGGTTCTGGGCGCTTCAGTCTGGAACCGCGCGACCGCTACGGTCGCAGGCTCGAATCCTGCCTCGGGCATGTATGTGTGTGATATCCTTTAGTTAGGTTTATATAGTTCTACGTTCTAGGGGACTGATGACCTCCGATGTTAAGTCCCATAGTGCTCAGAGCCATTTGAACCATTTTTGAACAAAATGGATATGAATTTATATGCTTCCAGGCTGCGCTTGATTGGGCTTTCTGCACCTTACGTCACGCACATTTATCACTTGCGCGACGCCGCTGTGGAAAGGCTTCCGCCATCTACCACTTATGTACTGCTGTGCCAACTGTTTCGTCCCCCCGCCCCTCGGCTCGCCTGGCAACGTCGCGCGGATGTGTTGTATTTTGTAAGACGTAGCATCCCCTCTTGTCTGCGGCTGGTGGCGGTACAGTCTACTTCTTACTCTACGCGTTTCTAACTACTCATGGTTTGTGGGAAATATTACATATTATTCGCACTTGCGCACCCCCAGGGCAAACAGTAATAGGCCCCCTGAAGGACGATAGTTAAATTAATGAGAGGAGCACTATGATTCAGCTACTAGGCTGATAGAAACTGTAACCAATATGTATGAAAAAGATACAAGACGAGAAATTTTTTGTAACCGTAATTCATCAGCAAACCTTTATAAAATTTGGTATTTATTAATGTATTAATATCATCTAGGACAAGAACGGTAGCTCTCACTACTGCGTTTCGAATGACATACGTGTTTTGTAAAACAATTAGTTAAGCCGTGAGACGCATTTTAACTAGACTGTAATTAAAAACCGATATAAAATCTGACGGAAGACAAGTAAACCTCCATGAATGCAGTGGCAGACGTTGTTACACACAAAATCCAACCTCCAGTTTACGTGTTTTGTTATGTATTTTTATTACTGGTTTTAAACCCCCGTAGTTTCGTCGATAACTTGAAAACTATTGTACATATCGTAAAGTTGAATAGTGCAACAAAAGGAGAAATAAAAATGGTATGAGGGAGTTGTGCCATGTCACAACTCTTATAATATTTGGCGACGCGGGAAGTATGAATTTCCTTCAACCACTACAACGGAGAATGCAGTTGTTTAACTCCTGCTCGAAGTAATTCACACAGAAATAAATGCAAGACGTCAAAATGGATTGGAATGATATCGCTCAACTAATGGTGCAACATGAATTTAAAACTCATGTATCCAAAGACATAAATTAGGCTATGAAACACACTGAGTTTACAGAAGTCTTGGAGTACCTATTAATACACACTATTGGCCATTAAAATTGCTACACCACGAAGATGACGTGCTACAGACGCGAAATTTAACCGACAGGAAGGAGATGCTGTGATATGAAAATGATTAGCTTTTCAGAGCATTCAAACAACGTTGGCGCCCGTGGCGACACCTACAACGTGCTGATACGAGGAAAGTTTCCAACCGGTTTCTCATACACAAACAGCAGTTGACTGGCGTTGCCTGGAGAAACGTTTTTGTGATGCCTCGTGTAACGAGGAGAAATGCGCACCATCACGTTTCCGACTTTGATAAAGGTCTGATTGCAGCCTATCGCGATTGCGGTTTATCATGTCGCGACATTGCTGCTCGCGTTGGTTGATATCCAATGACTGTTAGCAGAATATGAAATCGGTGGGTTCAGGAGGGTAATACGGAACGCCGTGCTGGATCACAAAGGCCTCGTATCACTAGCAGTCGAGATGACAGGCATCTTATCCTCATGGTTGTAATGTATCGTGCAGCCACGTCTCGATCCCTGAGTCCACAAATGGAGACGTTTGCAAGACAACAACCATCTTCATGAAAAATTCGACGACGTTTGCAGCAGCATAGACTATCAGCTCGGAGACCCTGGCTGCGGTTACCCTTGACGCTGCATCACAGACAGGAGTGTCTGCGATGGTGTACTCAACGGCGAACCTGGGAGCACGAATGGCAATTCATCATTTTTTCGGATGAATCCAGGTTCTGTTTACAGCATCATGATGTTTGCATCCGTGTTTGGTGACATCGTGGTGAACGCACATTGGAAGCACGTATTCGTCATTGCCATACTGGCGTATCTCCCGGCGTGTTGGTATGGGGTGCCATTGGTTACACGTCTCGGTCACCTCTTGTTCGCATTGACGGCACTTTGAGCAGTGGACTTCACAATTCAGATGTGTTACGACCCGTGGCTCTACCCTTCATTCGATCCCTGCGAAACCCTACATTTCAGCAGGATAAGGCACGACCGCATGTTGCAGGCCCTTTACGAGCCTTTCAGGATACAGAAAATGTTCGACTGCAGCCCTGACCACCACGTTCTCCAGATCTATCACTGATTGAAATCGTCTGGTCAATGGAGGCCGAGCAACTGGCTCGTCACAATACGCAAGTCATAATCTTGATGAATTGTGGTATCGTGTTGAAGCTGCATGGGCAACTGTACCTGTACACGCCTCTGTTCGACTCAATGCCCAGGCGTATCAAGGCCATTGTTATGGTCAGAGGTGGTTTTTCTGGGTACTGATCTCTCAGGATCTACGCACCTAAATTGCGTGAAGATGTAATGTCAGTTCTAGTATATTTGTCCAATGAATATCCGTTTATCATCTGCATTTCTTCTTTGTGTACCAATTTTAATGGCCAGTAGTGTAATATCGGATCTCCTTTTGCCCGGCGTAGTGCAGAAACTAGACGTTCCATGAATTTTACAGGTCGTTGGATGCCCCTTGTAGAAATATTGGGTCATGCTCCCTGTAAATCCGTCCATAATTGCAAAAATGTTGTCGGTGGAGGTGTTGTGTACGAACTGTCCACTCGATTTTGTCCCGTAGATGTTGGATGGGATTCACATCGGGCGAACTGGGTGACCAAAACGTTCTTTCGAACTGTCCAGGATATTCTTTAAACAAACTGCGAACAATTGTGGCCTTTTGCCATGAAATTGTTGTATGAGAACATGAAGTCCATGAACTGACCAAGACAACCATTTTCTTGTCAATAATCGGATCTGTATGACCAGACAACACAAGCCATTCCATGTAAACACGGACCACACAATGGATCCACCACTAGCTAATTCGGTGCCTTGTTGACAATTTCGGTCCATCGATTCATGGGATCGGCACCACACTCTAACCTTAGCATCAGCTCTTACCAACTGAATTCGAGTCTCATCTGACGAAGCCACGGTTTCCTAATCGTCTAGCGTCCAAACGAAATGTTCGCGAGCCCATTAGGGATGCTATAGATTGTGTGCTGTTAACAAAGGCACTTGCGTCGATCGTCCACTGGCGTTGCCCATTAACGCCAAATTTCGCCGCAGTGAACCAACGGGTACGTTCGTCGTGCGTCCCACGTTCGTTTCTGCTGCTATTTCATGCAGAGTTGCTTGTCTCTTATCACTGACAACACTACGCAAACGCTGCTGCTCTCGCTCGTTAAGTGAAGGCCGTCAGCCACTGTGTTGTGTGTGGTGAGTGGTAATACCTGGTGTTATCGGCATACTATCGGCACTGTGGATCTCGGAGTATTGAATTCCCTGACAATTTCCGAAATGGAATGTTCCATGCGTCTGGTTCCAATTACGATTCCACGTTCGGAGTCCTAATTCAAATCGTGCAGCCATAATGATGTCGGAAACCTTTTCTCATGAATCACCTGAGCAAATATGAAAGCACTGGAGGCAATGTACTGCCGTATTGTACCTTGTGTAAGCGATACAACCGAAATTTCTATACTTGCACATTTTTGCGGACTGGGGCCGTGAACTTTCATTAAAATCTCGCTGCCTTTGAAAAAGAATAATTAAGGTGTCCTGCTTGGTCGGACGATAGTGTTCTATGGCAGCGTACACACAATGAAATTAACAAAAAAATCACAAACAATGAAGTATGTTACCCTACTTTGGTACCACGGGTTACAGCAATCGTTTAATGCAGGTTTAGCTCATCAGTCGTGTGTATTCCAGAAACTCAAACCAAATAATTTTCCATAAACTAATGTCGCCAGAAGATTTTCCTTTTGTCGTAACACACCATTAGAAGAACAGTTCCAAACTAACATTACTGAGTCAACTCTTTACACTGGCGGTCTCTGTATATACACGATAATTCTATTCAGTGTCCTGTTTCTACTGAAGATTAAACACTGTGTATTCATCAGACACTGTTTCTATCTCACTACCCGACTTCAAGACTTGAAGACACCACGAATGCATCGCCGGAACACAATTAAGACTCGGACTGACTTCCAACTGACAACTGACATCTTCTGCTCGTGCAGCTTTACTTAAGCGCGAGAGCCCCTACCTGGTGGCGCTGCGGCTCCAGTCGTGTGAAGTTAGTACCACTTTCTCGAGAAATATATGTTTTTCACAGTTATTGATAGACATGGCGTAGTTCTAGAGTTCTTTGTGCAAATTTCAAAAGTTCTGCAGAATTTACCGAAGAAAATAACAATACTTGAAAAAATTTTCGTACCGAAAACATTCTTTGTCAATTTTCGCAAAACTTGAATTCGTACAACAGTTCTGAGGACAGCTCTGAGCAGAACCCCAAGAGCTCTATCGAAAATCCCAATAAAAGTTTTTCGTGGCGATAATATGTCATCAGAAATGGTGTACGACTATATATATGTATATATTCGTACAACAGTTCTGATGACAGATCTGGACACCACGTGAAGATTTCTATCGAAAATCATAGTAGCATTAATTTTTTTGCACGTAATAGTTTATGAGGTAATTGCAACATAGTTTGGAAACCCAAAGAGCTCCTACTGTGAAGCTGGCACACTTTCTTTCAAAAATACGTATATTTTTCAGAGTTCTTGATAGATATGCCATAGTTCTAGAGTTCTTTGTACCAAATTTGAATAGTTCTGAAGAATTTAACGAAGAAAACAATAATACTCGAAAAATTTCGGTATCGAAACCATTCTTTGTCGATTTTCGCAAAAAGTAAATTCGCACAACAGTTCTGAGGACAGTTCTGAACAGAATCCCAATAGTGGTATTGAATATCCGAGTAACATTTTTCGGTGCAGCTAATAGTTTACGAAATAATTGCTGTTTATGGAGGAAACCTTTTCACTTACTGTGAAGTTGGCACCCTTTTTTTCTGAAATATATAATTTTTCGGAGTTTTTTATACACATGTCATAGTTCTAGAGGTCATTGTGCAAAATTTGAATAGTCCTGCAGAATTCATCGAAGAAAACAACAATACGTAACAAAATTTTCATATCGCAACCATTCTTTGTCAATTTTCTCAAAGTTCCGAGGGCAGTTCTGAACACAACACCAAGAGTTCTATCGAAAATCCTACTATTCTTTTTGTGGCGATGATAGTTTGTTGTTAGATCCACTCTCTCCACAGAAAAATAAATAAATTCGTACAACAGTTTTGATGAACAGTTCTGGATAACACCCCAAGACTTCTATCGATAATCATAATACCATTTATTTGTGGTGATAATAGTTTGTAAGATAATCGATTAATTGTGGGGCTCACTTGCTCTACAAGAAAAAAATATATCTATTCGTACAACGGTTGTGATGACAGCTCTGGATAGCATCGTAATAGTTCTGTCGAAAGTGCTAGTAATATATTTTGTGCAGGTAATTGTTTACGAAGTAACTGCGTTTAATAAGGAATGCTTATGAGCATTTCCCATGACGTTTGCACCCCTTTTACGATAAGTATACATTTTATCATAGTTCTTGATATGTATGCAATAGCTCTAGAGTTCCCTGCTCAAAACACGAATAGTTCTGCAGAATTTCGGGAAGAAAACAATAACTCGGTAAAACTTTGGTGTAGTAAAAAATTGTTTCTCAATGTGAAAAAAATAAATTAGTATAACAGTTCTGTTGGTAGTTCTGGATAGCACCTGAGGAGTTGTATTGAAAATGTTAAGGACATTTATGCGGCGATAATAGTTTATGCGATAATTGTTTTAATCTGATACTCACTTACTCTACCAAAACAAAATTCGTAGAACAGTTCTTATGACAGTTCTGAATAGCACCCACAGAGATCTGCCGAAAACTATAAAGACATTTTTTGAGTCGATAACATAATATGAGATAATTACTTTAATGTGGGAATCACTCTAGTTACGTAAAAGTAATAAATTCGTACAAAAGGTCTGATGTCGTTTCTTAGTAGGACCTTCAGAGTTCTACTGAAAACTGTAATAACACTTTTTGTGGGGATAACGGTTAATGAGATAATATCATTTACGAGAGACCCACTTGGTCTACATTGTTATAAATTGGCACAACGCTTTTGTAGACAGTTCTGGACAACACCGAATTAGTTCTTTTAAAAACCCTCATAACTATATATGAATGACGTGGACCACCTCTGATAATGTTATCAAGGTGGTGCTGAAGTTCCATTGATGAATATTCTTGACCACACTCAAGAATACCAAGATGTTCACTCAATGCAACAATCAAAAGTGAGTGCAAAGCACTTTCGATATTACGAAAATCTGTCATCATTTAAATATGACCGCATCTCGTGGTCGTGCGGTAGCGTTCTCGCTTCCCGCGCCCAGGTTCCCGGGTTCCATTCCCGGCGGGGTCAGGGATTTTCTCTGCCTCGTGATGGCTGGGTGTTGTGTGCTGTCCTCAGGTTAGTTAGGTTTAAGTAGTTCTAAGTTCTAGGGGACTGATGACCATAGATGTTAAGTCCCATAGTGCTGAGAGCCATTTGAACCATTTTTTTGTAAATATGGGCCAAAACGCGAAGATAAAGTTGTCTGACATGTGATTTACTTCTTGAGAAGCATTTCCACCCCGATATCATGACTATAAAGTGGTTTAAATCTATTCTCAAACCACACGAGGGTAGAATTACTCTTTCATGCAAAACAATATGACTATAGCAGATTCAAATAATAGTCCGAGGAGTTGGCTGTTGCTCTAGAAATGGCAACCAACGAAGCCTTACCAAAATCGGTTACCATTATGTTTGGTCTGGGAGCTCCATATCTGGAGTTTTCCATAAAGAAAAATGACAACAATGATGCGTCATGTCTAGAGGATATCATCTGATAAGTAGGGCAACTGATTGGTGATCGATTAACGATATTGGGCTCTTTACTAGTGACGTTTACTTAGCGGATGCACATATACTGATACAAGTACATGCACTTTGACTTAACTTCCACACAGTCAGCCCTGTTTGACAGATCCCCAAATCGCAAAATAGATCGAAATGCAACGCCTCCTGTAGCATCTACTAATCGTATACACTGTTATTGATTTGACCTTGATCTTTCAGCCAATATGTACAGAATAATGGGTCCAATCTGACTGCGTGAATTTCGTCCCGATGGGTTGTATGTTTAGCGATTTGTAGGTTTTCAACAGGCTTACTAGTTGTTATACCAAATAGTTTGTCCCTCTGCTCTTCTTTAGCCTTTCTCAAGACTTCAGCATTTGGTAAATTTCGAGGAATCATATATCCGAAAGACATATTTTTCGCTTCATCATTTCGCCAAAGAGCTGCAGGCAGCCTGCTATCAACCAATTTAGCAGCTACATGTTGTCTTTAGTTGTCTTCTTTTCAGGTGATTTCTATCGTTTGAAAGTCTGCAGTTTAGAATAATATCTTTGTCCATTTTTGGCTTCTTCAGAGCAATCCCTTCGAAAGTGGCTCCGAATTCTGTACATCTTCCTCTGAACTTCAAGAAGTACATTGAACTTGAACTTTTACACACTTTCGCATATTTGAAAGAAAAGGCGCATGGAATTTTGTGATGTTCATAAATTTTATCTGCCGTCAAATATGTCCATTTCCCTATTTACAGTCTTGAAGGCTTTCCAAGTTTCCTGTTTGTTGGTTTTATGGTAGAACTTTTTTCTGCTGACAGTAGTAGGTGAAATTGCTTTGTCATGTCCTTGTTGCACGAAAAATCGAAAACATTCCACGACACATCTTTGCTGTCGTCGTCTTTTTCTGCAGCGACACATTCCTACGTGACGGTGTTCCTAAAAAAAGTGAGAAGATCTCGATTGTTGTGTAAATATGTATTGAAGACATTTTTGAGCCAATGTCCGCCATGGCATAAGACAGTTTATGGAAGACCGGATGAGACGGAGTGAAGTGAATGCCACTATCATCGATTACTTTAAATTCCTCCATGCTGAGAAGAGGTTTCAACTCTAATAGATTGTACATTTTTATGGGTATCACGGTTCATAAATATCGCTTACACAACAGCACCCACTGCAAAACAGGCATCGACTGCGCAAGAGCTTGGTTCAAATGGCTCTGAGCACTATGCGACTTAACTTCTGAGGTCATCCATCACCTAGAACTTAGAACTAATTAAACCTAACTAACCTAAGGACATCACACACAACCATGCCCGAGGCCGGATTCGAACCTGCGACCGGAGCTGTCGCTCGGCTCCAGACTGTACCGCCTAGAACCGCACGGCAACCACGGCCGGCGCGCAAGATCTCTGACTGAACGAACATAATGATTATTCGCATGAGTGTGAGTAGTATTGTTGTGTATACTAATTAGGGGCAGATCAAGAAGCGAAATGCAGTGCTGGCAGGCACCTTCACACGACGCGACGCACGCCACCCAAAAAGTGCAGCTGTTGTCACTAGCTTTGATGCTACAGCGAGAAGCTTCGATGCTACCACTGTTGTATCTGCTACGCTGACGTCACTTGCCGATTGCTTAAAAGCGGCAGTTCACTGTTTCCAGATGTAGTGCCACAACTTTCGCATTGCTGCTGTGCTTTGTTTACTATTTTACGGTCTTCAGAGGTCTCAGGGACATTTCGTAGTTTTTATTGTCCTTCAATCGGGCGCAGCTGTTCAGATTGAAACACGTCGAAATTTTCTGTAAATTACTTTTCATCAATTGTCAGTATTGGCGCCTTCTCGTTAATAGCTTCCCTTCTCCACATGCTTTCCATTGTTGTGTGATTCTGTAAATTACTTGTGAACAGTTGGTAGCACTGGCGCCTTCTTGTTATAGCTACCTTTCTCTGTATTCTTTTCATTGTTGTATGATACAGTAACAACGTTAGTGCTCTGTTGATGAGATATGAGCAGATTGCTCATTTTTGTCCACTGCGCCCTTTCGTATTTCATTTCAACAATTAATGTTTATCAACATAGTAAGTAGTACGAAGCTAATACAGAATGTAAAGCGCACTTAAATTCTTTTTGAACTGTTTAATCGTCAGTGTCCGCTGTCTGAACGTCAAATATCAAATTAATACACTGCACCCGATTGCATTACTTTATAAGAATTTTATTATTTTAAGTGGAAAGTACTAGGTCATGTTGAAGAAATCCAAAGCGTATTGTTCGAAGAGAATAATATTATTCGCATTTTACCTAGACAAATAGGCGGAGCCTAAGCAGCCTTTGTTATGCTGTGATTGCCTGATACATGACAATACGTTGTCTATTGTAGTTTTGTATTCAAATCAGCATTTAGAGATGTCAGATCTTCATTTCAGCGTGAGAGAGTGGTAAAATCAATAAATGTTATTGAATTTTTAGCCTTCATCAGTATCTTGTTTATAAATGTTGTTAACAAAAGTAACAGATAATGCCTGGAAGATCTGTGTGGAACTAATTGGGATAGTACTGAAAAATTTCACCTCGCAAATGAACATAAAACGTTTCAAATTTATTGTGGGGTGCCTTAGATTTTACAGTCGCGCTGTTCGTGATGAAAGGGGACAATTAGACAAGGTAACAGCAATTCGAAAAATATTTATTGTGTTTGTACGCAACTACCAGAAATATTAAGCTGTCGGAGAAAATGTTACAATACACAAGAAGCTGAGAAGATTCTGTAGAAGGTGCAGTTTTCGCCAATATGTATCTATCGAAACAAACAAATATGGATTTAAAATGTATACTTTTGTGGATTTGTATGTATTTTACCTGTCCAATTTGGAAATATACACTGTGTTGCAACCAGAAGGATTGCACCAACTGAGCATTAAACATTTCGATGGTGTTCTGTGACCGTGTAAACCTATATATCAGTCAGGTCGAAATGTGAAAGCAGACAACTGGTTCACTAGCATTACATTGATAATAGAGCTCTGAAGGGAGAATTTTTCTTTTTTTTACACGATGAAGAGAAACAGGCTTGTGATTTCTCTAGAGTTTGCTATCAGTAAAGGAAGAGCTGCCCACAGTTCATTTTTTGGCTTCCACAAGACTGAACTCTAGTTTCCTCCGCATTTAAAAAGGGGAAAGGTGTGATACCGGCATCACGTTTGCATGAAGATAATTCGATTGTGCTGACACGGAGATAAACGGAAGACATTCATTGTAAATTTTACAGTAGCGTCAAGTGTGGTATTTTCACAACGGATAAGCTGAACGCTTTGTACAACACTGCAAGAAATGTGCGCCATTGGTCCATGGTTATATTTTTGTGATGGTCAATACGGTTAGAATCTATGCACAAGTGATTTATTGTAGCAACAGTAAGAACTGTATCAGAAGAAAAGGACTCCTGAAGCAGGCATCTTATACATTGTTGTTTTGTTCGATATATTCTGCAGAACTGTTCAAATTTTGTACAAAGAATTCTAGAACTATGGAACTTCTCTCAAGAACTCTGAAAAAATATATACATTTCAGAAGAAAAGGATGCTAACTTCACAGTAAGTGAAATGGTTTCCTCCATAGATTGCAGTTATCTCGTAAACTATTAGCTGCACAAAATGGTTCAAATGGCTTTGACCACTATGGGACTTAACAGCTGCGGTCATCATTCCCCTAGAACTCAGAACTACTTAAACCTAACTAAACTAAGGACATCACACACATACCCGAGGCAGGATTCGAACCTGCGACCGTAGCAGTCGCGCGGTTCCGGACTGAGCGCCTAGAACCGCGAGACCACCGCGGCCGGCAGCTGCACTCAAAAAAATGTTATTAGTATTTTCGATAGAACTCTTGGTGTTCTGTTCTGAACGGTCCTCAGAACTGTTATATAAATTTACATTTTGCGGAAATTGACAAAGAATGTTTTCGATACGAAAATTTTTTCGAGTATTGCTGTTTTCCTCACTAAATCCTGCTGAACTACTGAAACTTTGTACAAAGAATTCTAGAACTATGGCATATCTATCAAGAAGTCTGGAAAAAATATACATTTCTTTAAAAAAGGGCGCCAGCTTCACAGCGTAAGTGACAAGGTTGTCTCCTTAAATTGCAATTATCTCGTAAACCATTAGCTGCACAAAAAAGGTTATTTGGATTTTCGATAGAACTCTTGGTGTTCTGTTCTGAACTGTCCTCAGAACTGTTATATGAATTTACATTTTGCGGAAATTGACAAAGAATATTTTCGATACCAAAATTTTTTGAGTATTGTTGTTTTCTTCGTTAAATTCTGCAGAACTATTCAAATTTTGTACAAAGAACTCTAGTACTGTGGCACATGTATCAAGAACTATGAAAAAATATATGTTTTTTGAAAAAGTGGCTAACTTCAGACGACTTTTGGCTAGTCTCCAGGGGGCGTGATTTTCCCGGACAGCCTGATTAGTTGGAGCGCAGCGATATTCCTGCGTCAGCATTGCGCAGTCGGCATACACGTACATGGTTGCAATGCCTTCTCTGTACACAGGAGCCTCCAACAGTGAAATCGACTGTCCAGCAGTTTAGTAATTATGTCGCGTTCCCTTCCTCTGCGAGTTCCAAACAATCTGAAAAAAAACACAATTAATTTTGTACTTATTTTGGCCTGGATACATGCTAGTCTTCTGTGGTGGATGCACCAGATGGAGCAAAGTTCTCTGGAGGCGGCTATGGAGTAGTTCCGCATGCGACTTGACATCTCTTGGTTGGGAGTGGTAAGATGCCAAACATATCCGTAGAGCTTGTTCCCGACTATGGGAAGCAAGAACCTGTTTATATGCTGTGTAGAAGTACGTTCAGCTTCCCCGTTGGACTATGGACAGGATGGTGCACTTGTGATATGTCGAATCACAATGACATCACACAGAATATTAAACGCACTTGACAGAAGCTACGGCCAATTGTCTGAGACAATTAGTTCCGGGACTCCTTTTGCGCAAAAAAAAACTGAAGTCGGCGCAAAGATTGTGTCTGTGAAGCCGTCGTGGACTGAACCGGCACAGCAAACGGAAAAATTCTAAGAGCATACACCTGTATTAACCGTCAACTGTTCCAGAATGCACCAACATAATGTGTATGCAGTCACTGCCACGAGCGTTGGATTGGCCAAACGAAAATTATTGAACAGAAGCAATTTAATGCTCCGCATCGGACTGACAATGTGCTGTTAACGGTTCTATTTGGGAATCCATAACGACCCGAGCACTGTGGCGTGGGAAAATTGTTCTGTTCTGACTATGCCCCAATGACCTCTATCCAACAAATTGAGACCTTTTTTTTTGTAATGACCTTCTTATGAGCACTGTAGACTGATCTGATTGTGTGTGAAAAGGAACTGAAAGGAAATGTCCATGAGTTATGAATTACTTTAATTGTGCGTGGCCAGTCAGTATTTATATATCGAACCAAAATCTGAAAGCCGCGCGGGATTAGCCGAGCGGTCTTGAGCGCTGCAATCATGGACTGTGTGGCTGATCCGGGCGGAGGTTCGAGCCTACCTCGGGCATGGGTGTGTGTGTTTGTCCTTAGCATAATTTAGGTTAAGTAGTGTGTAAGCTTAGGGACTGATGACCTTAGCAGTTAAGTCCCATAAGATTTCACACACATTTTTTTTAAATTTGAAAATCTTTATTCGCAGCTGTTTCCTGAGCAACTCTCATGTGCGTGAATGAAAAGTCTTGATGTGTCTATGCGTCCTGTGTATCTACATAAAAACACGGGTGCTCTGAGTTGTCAAAAACCGGATCAGATCCAGCTGGTAACCTTGACAGTCTGTCAGCGCTCTAATGTTGCGTTGTCGGGCGGCAGAGAACCTCATATTGGTAAGCAGACAGAATGAGAGACTGAGATACCAACGCTGTAGTTTTCGAGCTGAGAGCGGTGGGACAAGGTGGGATTGACTGGACAATGAACTCAACAGCTTTTTATCCGTAAAGAGGTAAAATTTTCAGCCTTAAAAGTACTGCTGAATTTTTTTACACCATATGTGGCTGCCAAAGCCGCCTTTTCTAATCGAGAAAATTGCAATGTACTTCAGTGAGTAATTTAGACGTAAATAAAATTGGTCTGTCAGCACCTTTAATTCTAAGGAGCAAGACGGCTCCTAATCCGTTAATTGAAGCGTCAACCGCCAAAATAGCTGTTTTGAATGCGTCGAAATGTGTCAGGCAATTGTCACTCATCAAAGAGTCTTACAGTCGCTTGAAAGCTGTAGCACACTCTTGACTACACAAACTGAACGTTCTTCCTACGAATACGATGCAGCGGATCTGCAGTGTAAGAAATGTCACGGATAAACCGAATGTAGTATGTTACTTTGCCTAACACTGCCAGCAGTTCTTTGATATTGCGAGGCTTTGGTAAGTCACGAATGGCTCTGAGATCTACCTGTGACGGATGAATTCCTTGGGTATTTGCCACACAACGTGAATATGACATCTCAGCCTGAAACAATGAACACTTTTCCTTCTTCCATCGGAGTCCTGCAGAAGAAAGAACTTCAAATAACTTTCTGATGTTTCACAAATGCTCGTCTGGCGTACCAGAATCTATAATGTCGTCCAAGTAATTTGAACACGAACATTATTTTTTCAACTTTTGAATGTATTGATATTTTAGCCTAGCCATTTCAGATTGTACGCCACCATTAGATGTTGAAAGGAAGTTGGTGTTGCTTTGCAGTTAAACGGTTTGACAACTGAATAAATAGACATTCACCCATAAAAACGGATGTACGAATGCAGGGTGTCCGGAAACTCCCTTAGGGATAGTTAGCAAATGAAAGATATTAATAGAGAACAAACATTGTATTTACCTTGATATTATCATATATAAATATAGCAGTTCATGACAAATTTGAAAACTCCGCCATCTCTCTCCCCACATCCACCACTGCTGGCGGCTCACCTCCAACTGCGCAACGCTACGCGCTGTTCACAGCCAGCTGCCTAACACTACAATGGCGAGTATTACAACAATGCAAAGCAGCCACAGACTGCACACAGCACAGCCAGTGATTTTCATACAGAGGTGGCGTTACCAATAAAAAAACCTAAACAGCCTACTTACATAGCCCCCATGCTCCCCACAAAAAGTTTTACAAATTGGATTGGGCAGTGGCCAATACAGATTTGAAAAAAAAATTTTCATAATTACAATAACAAACAAATCAAATGCACACACTTATTGATACAATGTTGGTCAAAAGCTAAAAATTTCTCACAGTCCATAAAGACAGTCCAGATTGTTCATCACAGTAAAAATGCAGAGTTTTTATCAAAGTCTGAGCAGTAAAAGAAAATGCACACAGAAGTAGTGGATTTCCATGCAGTCTTGAAGAAGTAGTGTTGTCCTTCCAACGGAAAGACAGTGCTCACTCTTGACATTCATACAGGTAATGGGCCACAACAGAGCAGACCCACAGCAGAGTCAGTCGAAATTTTGAAGAGTATTGGTAGGTAGGTCATCACAGAGCAGACCCACTTAGTCCTGGTAGAGATTACGGTATTGGTGGGCCACCAGAGGTGCAGATCCACTGCAGTCCTTGTAGAAATAATGGTATTGATGGATCATCAAAGATGTAGACCCACTGTAGTCCTTGTAGAGATAGTCAGCAGCCATCTGTTGTGACTGTGCAGGTGCACAATCACCATTGAAGAGTCTTGCGGATAATATAGCAAGTCCATAAAAAACCCCTTGGGCACTCACAAACTTTTCGGAACTGTCCTTAGAACCAACAATGCTGTTATCCAGTCCCTTGCTGAATTATTAACACACGTGCAAACACTAACAGTCCCTACTTCTCACATATCGTCCATATACTATGACCAAGTCCATAAAAAACCCCTTGTGCACTCACAAACTTTTTGGAACTGTCCTTAGAACCAACAATGCTGTTATCCAGTCCCTTGCTGAATTATTAACACACATGCAAACACTAACAGTCCCTACTTCTCACATATCGTCCATATACTATGACCAACAGAAACGTATGCAGTGAAACTTAACTTACAAGTTAATCATAAGATGAACTGGTGTCAATTACAATTTTATAACATGAGAATACAATTACAAAGGTACAAAATACATCATTAAAAACATAATAATACAGATAACATTTGTAGTAAAACAGGCTTTACAAAAGAATAGAAATAGACATATACATCAATGTTACAGGAATTATGAGATAAGTAGATACATAAAATATCAGAATAACTTTTGGAACATCAACTTTACACATGAGCATTAACACAAAACAGAATAAATAATGTCTAAACATCTTTACAAAGTAAATAACACATTATTAATGCCAATTGTATTTGAGGATAACAGTATTCCTCATCATAGTGAATGTAACTTACTATTAGAAGAGAAAAAATTTCTATGAAACAGTACACAGAGACAGGAAGAAAACAAATACACAAGGGTACACAAACATATAGTGGGATAACACAAAAGGGAAAGGACAGGGTTTGTTTTACTGCAGTATTTTGCATGGAGATCTCCCTTTGTTCATCATTATTCCCAAAAAGTCCTATCTATACCTCTTTTCTGTATTCTAACCGTATTTCTTTCAAAATAATTATGGCTCATTGTACAATACTCATTTTGGCCCAAATCGTTTTCATATAACTTCTCAATGCATTCTTTCCCTATTCTCCATAGTTAGGTTCTTATATAGTCTACCCCCTCTTAAGCTAACTTAAATCTACTGATCTCAGATGCTAAACTAAGGGACGAGGCAATGCAGCAGCACATAAAACAATTAATATAAACAGCAATAAAAAAATGGAAAAACGCAAAGCAAGCTACAGTAAATATAAATTACCAAGCAATTCAACATTACTACTAATATGAGGCAATGCGCAGCAAACAAAAAAATAAATCTGGCTTAGCAGAGTAACACAAATTAAAGTTCAGTAGCACTATGCCTGGCAAACAGCAGCTTATATCTAAACATGACATAGCTCAAGCAAAAAAAATAGTACACTAAAGATAACAATGCAGATAAGGGAAATGTATAATCACATCTTAATGTCTAAGTAATTAAAGTGGTGCACCACAACAACTTATTGTAAAAGAAATATTACCATGTACTTGAAAAGAATAATATGTATGCAGTTACTGTTACTAGTCTCTTCTTATTGTTCTTTCCTATCCAAGTGCTCCTTTTTTGAAGAATGTGGATCACAAAATTATTATTTAATAGATCTGTTGACAGAAAGTGTTCACATTAGCAAATGCATTTAATTTTATTTTATGAAACCAATGCTGCAACACAGCTGGAAAACAGATGTCAAATGCAATAAGCAATTACGCAAACCAAAGCATAAAAACATCATTCATTAGCTATGTGGCATTTCGTAAGTCAGTAGCTCTCAGCTCTCGTAGAAAGACACTTGTCATTATCAGGTTTGCAGATGTAAGAATATTTCCCATCAATTCATAAGCATTTCAGTAAATATCATAAATTAAGAGCTCCACAGTGTAATCATATGTTTTCAAGTTCGACCGTGTCGTTTTTGCGATGCTTTCTACAAAGGAACGTCAATAGCGAGGATATGGCCTCCCCTTTTTTTTTCTACCTGTGCCACTGAAAGGCTAATGGCTTTTTTTCGGGCGGCTGTCGCCCAGGTGGGTGCCCGTGACGCATTACGTGCAGGTGGTCACTTAACTTTCTTACGGAAATATTTACGACAGCAGTTTCCGCTACAGTGATAGTCTCACATAAAAATATTTCACAGGTCAAGAATTAGCATTGCAAATCTGTAGAAAGAAAATCCTATAAATATAAGTGTCCAAATAAAATATTCGTCAGCATTGTGATACAGTCACGCATTTACGCACATTTCATAATTCTTAATGTACGATTCTTGGTTTCCAACATACTTCTTATTCCTCATATACGGTAGCATCATCTTATTGCTCATAAACATATCTCAACAGCATAGTACACATCGTCGTCGTAATAATAACATCATAACACCTCAGCCAAATCTCAAAAACGTCGTAGCTTTCTGCAATAATTTCAAAACCTAAAAAAAATTCTCTGCTCATTTCAATAGTGTCATCTACCTCAAACGTACTTTAAAATCATGCTCCCTTACCAAATACATCATTCAAAGCTCTCATTGTATCACAATGATTCCAAAAAAAAATGAACAGTTTACAAAGTACAGACAAAATACAGTTTCATAAGTGTGAAGTTACCCAACTGTGTATTGCGTAAACATGTGTCACTGATGTAGTAAAAAAATGTTTATCTCTCAGTTAAATGATCAGATAGCTGTGTAATTTGTGTGTTAGAGAAATATGGTACCGATGTGTAAAGTTGTATAAGCAAATACCATATTAGCTAGGGTTCCTTGTGGTTGCCATACACATGGTACACAAAGTAAGCGTGTACCCCCCCTGAGGATTAATGTAATTATACCCTCAGGTGTTACAGATTACAGCAATGGAATGAAATGTATCACGGAAAACTTTCTTTGAAATTCAAAAATCTTGGAAAATAAATGTTTTAAGTTCAAAATTGATCACTCAAATGCGTGTCCTGTAGCGCTAAATGTGCGTCTTGCTGTAAGATAATTCTGTGGAAGTGTCGTAGTTATCGTCCTCAGTAAGCAAAGTTCTGCTGAAGTCAATGTACTTACCTCATCATAAACGAAAGTGAAATGCTTTGCGAATAGATATCGTAGTTATTATGTTTATTGGCGTGATGAAGAAAGTACTGTACAGTAACGTATTGTTGTGCCACGAAAAAGGCTGTCTCATTGTTGCTATACCACAAAAGTTACTACTAAAACATGTTTTACTTTCCAGAAGAATTCAGAAAAACTGTGCAGATATAAAACAGAAACACTGCAAAAGCAACATTGTAAATTGTCACTCATTAGTAGCGTCATGATAAAATCGTGTAGCTGTCACATAAACTAACCACTGTGTCACCTGGTATCTCTCAGGAAGCACCTTGAATCCATAATGTATTTGCAAGTAAACCAAAATGTTGCATTAAAATCTCATTAGCAGTACTGGTAAATGTTCTAAGTATGTGAGCCTTATAGTCGTTACGTAAACGTGCAACTAACAAGCAATTCTATAAACTGTTTTACATGTGAAATGTGGTGTAAACTTTTACTCTTCCTAGTGCACAGAGTTTCAACTTCAAAGCAATTATCATGTTGTATACATCGGTAAAGAATACTAAAATTTTTTTCTCAAGGCTAACATCTTATGTTATTTTTCTCGGAGCCAGCGGGCGCACGCGGCTGCCTGCTGTGCGAGTCATTGTATGTCTCTTTGTTGGCGCGCGCCGTTATTGGGATTAGGAGACCTAACTTCTACAAATTCACTCTGACGAGAAGCCCCTACCCTGTTTGAATCCTGCCAGTTCTGATGCAATTCAGGTCTGTCGTTACGATCATATCGTCTGTCGTCATGTCGGTAGATTCCATAGTTTCTTTCTTGTCGGTCAAGTGGTGGAGAATTTCTCCCAGAATCGAAACTTCGCGCTGGACTGTTGCATCCGAAGTAATTCGGTCTCCCTTGATAATCATTATTTTGGTTCCCATATTGCCTGTTTCTCTGATTGTCTCTGTGATAGTCATTACTATGGAAATGCGATCTTTCTCTATAACTAGTATTACTCTGCAAGTGGTTGTCATACGGGTGGTGTCTGTTTTGGACACGATATGTGTTGTGAGGATAGCCTTGTCGTGTCAAGTTATTACTTCTTTCATCGCGGAATTGCGACGGATGTGACCTGTAATTGTTGTCCTCCTGTTTCCGCGTTCCCCGATTGTCAGTGTCAATTTCCAGTTCTTGTAACAGTACCTGAAAAGCCTCAATGTCTTCTTTGCAACGTCCTGCTAAAATAATATGTCGTAAATGTTCAGGTAATTTGATTAAGCAAATGCGGATTTCTGAGGGGCTGTATGGGTTTGAAAGATACTGATTCTTATGCAACATGTCTTCAAAATATTTCATAAGACTGGAAAATTCAGATTGTTCGAAACGTTTCAGCATTATGATGCTATGTTTTACTCGGTCTTGTGTGGCTTGAGACCAATATGCTGAGAGGAAGGCATGGTAAAACTCTCCTTCACTGTGGCAATCGTGAATGACTGATCACATTCTTACAGCTGGTTCATTCTCCAAGTAGCCACACATAAATTCTAATCTGTGTTCTAATGAGCAGTTGGGAGGAAAACAATGAGAGAATTGATGGAGCCACCCTTGTGGATGAATGTCGTTGGCAGAATTCTTAAATGTTGTGAATTTATGTGTAGTAATGAACAGCTTATAGTCAAAGTCATCGTGTTGGCAAGTAGCATATCGGTCATTGTTACGTCGTGTCGGCGGTTCCATCTCAAAATTCGGTGCACATTGCCAATTTTTTTCATAATTTCCGAAATGCGCTGTGTTATTATTTTGTGGCTGTTCCGTACTTCTATGTCCCTCTTCCCGTATTGGGGCGCGAGTGTCCTCTGTAATACGTAATTCTTGTACTACTTGTGCCAACTGATCTTCCACTTCCCGGATTTCTCTTTTGTACTGTGGATTGATTTGATTTTGATTTTGTTTGAATTTTCTAATTTCTACATACTCTTCAGTGTCAGTGAAGGCTACAGGTGTTGTGTTATTCAGATCATCATCTACCTTTGTAGATAAGTTAGTGAACTGATCTGAAAGTGCGGCTACTTTCTCCGATAGTGAACACATTTCCTCAGTGTGTTTTTCTGAACCAAATTTCAGAGTGTCCATTTGTGTTGAAATCGAATCTACTGTGTCCTTTAAGTTTTCCTGAGTGTTTGCAAGTTGCTTAACCGAATCGGTAGATGCAACTGAGTCAATTTTAGCCCACAAGGTCTCATGATTTTCATGAACAATGGTTTGCAGTTCTTTTATGGCTGCTTCGTGATTCTGTAATGCATTTTCATGCCGCGAAAAAATAGGTTGAAAATGCTCACAAATTTGTGTTTTTACGTCATTACAGACCTTTTGACATTTCGATTCAATGTTATGTAACTCACTAGTTATATCTTCACGTGTTTGTTGAAGCGTGGTGTGAAGATTTTGTTCCATTGCGTCTAACTGTTGCTGTGTTTGTCTCTGGTGTTGTTCCATTGTGTCTAACTTTTGAAGATTTTGTTCCACTGTGTCCAACTTTTGCTGTGTTTGTCTCTGATTTTGTTCCATTGTGTCTAACTTTTCAAGCTTTTGTGCCATTTGTTGCATTAATTGTAATAACAACGCACTGGTGTCTGAAACATGTTCCTCAGTGCTTTTCGGCAGTGAATTTGCACCGGCCACATTCACATTTTGACAAGCGGAAAATGTGTCTTGACTCATTTGAGAAAATGGTGAGGACGCAAAACCTGAAACTACAGTATTTGCAAAATTGTGTCCTGTCATTTCGGATTCCTGAGGCGAGCTGTTGCCGACCGATCGATCGATAATGCTTCCCTGTTCACTAATTGTTTCACTGTCCACGCCATTGTTTGCAGCCCGCTCCATTTCCCTATGCACAGTTACCAAATTTCTACTTTGAACGTCTGTTAATTCATTACACAGTGGTGCTGGCAAGCTACCCTCTTCGTCACTAATATTTCTCAGTTTACTTTGGAGCCTAGTGTTACGTTTTTCACACGCCATTATTGTCACAATATTTCACACGATAACACAGAAAAGCACAATTTGAAGAGCAAAAATAAGAGAACACATTAACATAGCACTGAAAATAATATGTAGTTAATTGCAAGCGCAGCTGCGAAATACTTGGTGCCAATCTACATGCATGCCACAACTGTTTTACTGTACAACAATGAAAGACTGCAACTACAAAGAGATTCTCTCTACAATTACGCGCTAGCAATAAACAAAAGCTACACTAATTACACAAACTACAAGAAAAAAAGTCAGAAGATTCCAGTGAGGTATCCTCGGCTAAGGGTCGACATATGAAACTTCCCCTTTGAACAATTATACAGGACTGTGCTTAACCTGACACACAATATTTTTTTAGCGCAACGCAATCTGACTTTCAAAAAATCCCTACGAAAGAATGGCCCTGACTAACATTAATCTATACGTTTCACAAATCACTTACCTCAGAAAAATCTTCGCTACTCAAGTTACTGCAATACAGCGAGCGCCACTACTGCCAGCTAAATAAAAGATTCAAACTACTGAAGGCACTAACTACTGATAGGGATAGTTAGCAAATGAAAGATATTAATAGAGAACAAACAATGTATTTACCTTGATATCATCATATACAAATATAGCAGTTCATGACAAATTTCAAAACTCCGCCATCTCTCTCCCCACATCCACCACTGCTGGCGGCTCACCTCCAACTGCGCAACGCTACGCGCTGTTCACAGCCAGCTGCCTAACACTACAATGGCGAGTATTACAACAATGCAAAGCAGCCACAGACGGCACACAGCACAGCCAGTGATTTTCATACAGAGTTGGCGTTACCAATAATAAAACCTAAACAGCCTACTTACATTTTGAATAGCAACTTATGTCCCCAAACCTAGGGTTCTGCGATGGTTTAAATTCAGATGTGTAACGCGTCCACGCCTAATAAGGGAAAGAGGAAAGTCTCAAAGTTACTTGTTCTGGTACGCAGCATGGAAAGCAGGATGACGTATACTACGTTAGATGGTCATCTGATGTGACTTAGCGTCTGCCTTTCTGTGAGACCAATTCCTGTGCGTTTCCATACAGCAAACATGGTTCGATAATTTATTCATCCAGTGTCTGGGAACGAGGGAAGTTAGCGACCTGCAACAAACTTTACACATGATATTAAATCCTCAAAAGCCTTTTTCCCACTGACAATCATCAAAAAATAATCTAAGGAAGAAAGCTTATCGCTTATTACTTACTAGGTGTTCATGTAGTAAAACTGCCACATTAAGCATTATGTTTTAATTTATTACTTCTTTACTACTAGGTTTATTCGTTCCACATTTTGCGGACAGTTTTCAAATATACCACTCATATATGTCAAATGTATTTGAAATCATGTTAACTGAATCTTCCGTCGGTTCTTCGTAGAAATACATTATAATAAACGGAAATACCTGGTTGGCTTTTGTTCTGCAGTTTTACTTTTATTGTGATAACTGGTTTTCGGCTTACAAGTAAATGTCTGAAGGTAATAAAAGTAATACTCTACAACAGAAACCAGCGCTTTTCACACGTTATATTTGAAATGTTTGTAAGCGACTAAAAACTCGGAAAGAAAACTCATCCTAAATCCCTGGAGCGATTTCAACTAAGTTTGGTCCACATATCACTTACGATCGGGAAAGAAGACTATGGGGGTAAGAACCACAAGTCTCCTATTTGGTTGGAGGTGATAACGTGGAGGGGGGAGGGCGGAGAGTAGGTGGAGAATCAAAGATGGGGAAGTAGAAGATGAACACAGATAGGGGAGGGGGAGGAAGAAGTGGTTAACGTAGGTGTTGGATGTGAAATGAACAGTAAGAGGGAAGGTGAGAAAATGGACAGAGAAAGAGGACGAATTGGAGGGAAGGAGGAAATGGACAGAAAATTTGAAGAGGAGGAGATAGAAAGGAGATGGACAGCAAGCGTTCGTGTGGATGAGATAGACATGGAGAGGGGAGAAGGAGACCGACAGAAAGAGGTGGGGGAAGTGATGGATAAAAAGAGGGGGAGACTAAGATGCAGGCAGAGGGGGAGACTGGAAATGGATTAACAGAAGATTGTAATAAATATATCCCCGGGCAACGCCTGTTACTCAGCTAACAAGAAAATACGTGGAATGCCATTGAACTCGAAAGCACAATCATGCTACCACAGATTATATGCGAGGGCGTGCTGAAAAGTAATGCCTCCGGAACTTTTTACTCTGTTCGCAATATCAGCAGAAGTGTTACAGGTGATGCATGTTACTCGTTCGATTTTCCTACTTTTCGATGTATGTTGGATCCATATGCCACTAGAGAACTAATAATTGCAGCGTGAAACATGGTGATGTGTAACGTAACTATATCTGTGCGTGAGAAGCAGCCCAGAAAACTCAGAGCGCGAATTAGCAGAGTTCACCCACACATGGAGCATCCTCTTCTTCAGTGTGACAAAAATGCGAGCTCACACATGAGGGCTGCGACACCTGCAACAATCCGACCTACAGTCACGACTCTGCTCCATCCGATTTACATCTGTTTCCAAAACTTAAAGATTACTATCGAGGACTTCCCTTTGACGGAGATGAAGTGATGCAACCAGAGGTGTTCAAAAATTACCCTTGAGATACCAGACTCGTGAGTGCAGTGCCCCTGGCACAATGAGAGATTTTTTTGTCTTTTTTGTACTCCTGTCAACAGATCGTTTCTACTTGTGTAAAGCATCTAAGATAGCCCGCCCTCAAACGACTCAGTATACTGAAGTGAATTTTCGCTGAGTTGTGTCCAATTTTCCAACGTATAAAAGCTAAAGTTTTAGTCCTATATTAAGGCAAAAAAGTTCAACTGGAGGTAATTTTATATTTTGCGTGGCCTAAAAGGTTTGGAAAGAGATTTAGACGACATAAAGTAAATTCCGTAGGATCAAATTAGAAAAAAACACCGGAAACCACTGGCTCGACTTGAGGAGAATGGGTAACAGCTACGTCTGCCTTACTATACCAAATGTAAGCAAAGACTTAACTGGTGCTTGGTTAATGTTGTTATTTTTGTAACTGTTACAGCAAGTACCCTAAATACTGACCACAATGATACGTGCTATAGATAGCCAACAATGCTCGGCAATTTTCTTGCGACGCAGCAAATACCTGTAGACGATAAGACGCGTGGAGTTGTACGCGTTTCCCCGTAAAGATATTGTTTTTATATTTATCACAGATAAATGTCCAGATATTTTGTGTCACCCGAACAAGCAGTCCAACGACCTCCAAATGTTCTTGTAGGTAGCCTCTTAATTATCTGTGCAGAAAGTACTGGACCACGTCATGGATTCTTTTACGTTCATTGTGATATCTTTCAATAACTGCAATACGAAACCACGTAAAAACTGTTGATACCTGTGTCTGTTTATGTTGGTATCAGAGAAGTATGGATGGGTGAATTGTTTAACTCTTTGGCATATCAAAGTTAAAAATTGGACGCTTCGATCAGCCATTGTGAATTCTCGACTGATGGCGTATATTGCGAAACTAATTCGCCAGGGTTTGTAAACGATGCCATATCGTTAAACAAAATTGTGCATAGAAAGGCTACATCTGTTTACAAGGTCATAGACGCCATTCATATTGCTGTAACAGATTTCTAAAGTCATTACCATGATGATGTTAATGGAGCGATATTTAGCAAACACGACATCTGTTGGACTACAGTGCTCGCAGAATACTCGTTTGACACATGCTACTCGCACATTCAAGTTGCCTCGACGTAACAATTGCACTGTGCTGGCACTAGTAAAATAATTACATTTTCGTCGTCAGTTTATGTTCGTTAGTTTTTTTACTGTACAAACTGCCTGTCCCCAAATTTCTTAGGAATAATGTTTGCCAAGGCAGATCTCGTGCAGTTGAGACGACCAATAGTTCGGCATAAACGATAACCATATTAACATTTTCGTCTGTCAAGTACCGTGGTAAATTCTAAAATCTTCACGTGCAAGTTGTCTTATCGCTATAATAACTGATCACAGACTGAAAGGATTTAAGTGCACAGATAAACACATGAACCGTACCTGAGTAACGTGTTTGCTTCAGTTTTGT
This sequence comes from Schistocerca serialis cubense, assembly GCF_023864345.2. Classification (NCBI taxonomy): domain Eukaryota; kingdom Metazoa; phylum Arthropoda; class Insecta; order Orthoptera; family Acrididae; genus Schistocerca; species Schistocerca serialis. Next base: position 426,012,227 of record NC_064641.1, read on the forward strand.
GCAGCTGGACAAACGTTTTTGCAAGCTGTTTGCCAGACTGGGGAGGGGTGTGTGGGTAGTGCTTGGCATCGATGTCATCTGATCACTGTTCACTGAAGTGTTTTAATTCCGTCTATGAAATTACAAGAATTGTGTGTTTCGTCACCAAATACGTTTCGTTTTACAGAAATAAGACATCAGTGCTCTGTAATGAGAGACATTTACAAACTGTCTTTCTTTTTTCTTTCTAGATCGTAAAATAGTTCGTTACAAAAGATGTTGGTTTCACTTCCGGTATTTAATGCCTGAGTTCCGCTCGTGTCATTTGACGCTATCTGCTTACACGTTTTTCATTATTCCGTCTTTTGGTGCTGTTGATTCCGGCCGATTCCTATATTGCTTTGCAGAACTACGCATTTCCGCTTTTGAAACACACCACAAAGTAGCACCACTACCTTTTGTGTATATCTTTCAAGTTACACATGCCTCTTGAATTTATAGAATGTGTTTTTCAATATTTATCTCTTCATTTTATATTTTGTGTTAATACTATATGTATACGGTAGTTTTCTTGAAAAGGGATGGAGGATCGGTCTTTACTTTTTATAACTTTCGTATCTTTTTAAAGTGCTTCAGGTGGTCTGCTAACTCAAGTGTTTTGTAGTATATTATCTTGTATCCTTTATGTCTTGGGTGAGACGTAATGCTAGTCGCTACCACATAGGTGGTACATATCTGGTTTGGTCTTAGTCTAGAAATTAGTTGTTATATTGAGTTCTTTGTTTTGTAGACATATTGAAGCCTAGTCTTGAATATAGTCTCTTACATACTTTGTAAGTGAATGTTTTGCTGTAATTCGTTATCTGCTATTTCTAATAGTGTTTTCTTGTATCCACTTTAATACTCTCTGTTTAATGGGTGGTTAGCTCTTTTTTGGCATTCGAAAGCCTTTACGGGTATCTTCCTGAGCCTCCTTACCATGTGGGACACTGAAAATTGTTTGTGGTTCTATGGGTGATTTAATGTTGCATTTATTATTGTGTCTATTACTGTGGGTTTTCCGTGTATGTCAAAGGTGTGGTTACGAATGTATTTTCTGATGGTTATGTCTAGAAAGTTGAGTGTTTGTTCTTCATCTTCTTCAATCGCAGCCGGCCGCGGTGGTCTAGCGGTTCTAGGCGCTCAGTCCGGAGCCGCGCGACTGCTACGGTCGCAGGTTCGAATCCTGCCTCGGGCATGGATGTGTGTGATGTCCTTAGGTTAGTTAGGTTTAAGTAGTTCTAAGTTCTTGGGGACTGATGACCATAGATGTTAATCCCATAGTGCTCAGAGCCTTTTGAACCATTTTATTCAATCGCAAACATCATATTGTTGTGTATTGTATTTATGTCCTCGTGTGGTTGTTGAATTCTGAACTGGGGTTCATCTGCCATCCACATTCTGTTAGCTGTGTATCTGTACCAATAGATTCGATGGCTTTTCATTGTTACTATAATTGTATTCTCCGTGTGATTCTTGAAGATGTTGCATAGTGTTCCTGATACAGGAGAGCCCATGGCAACTACTTCTTGTACGAAGTTCAGAAGTTGCTAACCTGGCCAGCGAGCCACATTCCGATCTTGTAGATAGGAAAAATGAAGACACTAATGATACACAGGAAGCAATAAATACGCATAGAATCGTGGGGTCGGAGATGGGGCTGAACAAGGCAGATGATTGCGAGCCACGACAGCGACGATGCAACGGGTGCTCCCTCGAGAGTCTTCAGGATCACGGCAGCAGTTCTTTTACAGCAAAACCAGGTGAACTTCATATGTGCAGCTGGAATGGCCATCGGACACTGCACCTCCCGATTACGGACAGCAGGCTGTGGTAAACTTATGAACCAGTGCGATTTCCGTTTTCCCTGTCTATAGTCGACATAGACGCTGGCAGGTGGCAGAGGAAAAGCAAAACGGCAGTGGTGTGGTAGAATTTGGAGAAACGTTCTTCCACAGTAGGGAATATGGGCTACTAGGGGAGATAACATGTTAGAGATCTGACAAAAAATAAAAACAAAAGTAAAAACGCTAGGAGCTGGGACTTTACAACGGTGCAGGCGATTCACCCAGCCAGTGATAAAAGAACAGATTTTCTCCTTTTATTTCTTCACGGAGGCGAAATCGTGTTGGCGGGAAGGAAACGCCTTCCCAGGGATGCATTGGCGGTGATGTACGTCTTACAGCCCACTTCTTTAGTGGAAAGAACATACTAAATAGTGGAATGCAAGAGGTGTTATCACGGAAGGAAGTAGGGAGGAAGATAGATCTTAAAAGGTTTATAGTGTTAGAAGACAGTGGCGGCAGAGTGGGAGATTCGATAGATGTCCTTGGACACAGTTCAAACTGGCTTGGAATCTCATTGACTAAGAAGAATTATCTTCAGTGATGAGTTTCTCCTCAGACTGAGCCGCGATGAACAGTGAAGAGTGTCTGGAGACGCCCCACTCAGAGGTGGGACACCAGCCTCTCACCCGCCGTATGGTGCGACAACCAGGTGCGATGGTCTGTGATGCCATTCCCTTTCATAGCAGGATTCTATTGGTTGTAATCCGCGGCATCCTTACAGCACAGCGGAACCTCAGTGATAATGTACGTCCTGTTTTGTTGCCATGCGTTTCACGCTATCCTGGGATTACATTTCAGCAAGATAAAGCCCGCCCGCACACAGCGAGAACTTCCACTGCTTTTCTTCGTGCTTGCTAAACACTAATTTCGCCCTTGTTGCGGAAGTTTGGAGTATTATGGGCCGGGCTAACCAACCACTCCGGGGTTTTGACGATCTAACGAGACAGTTAGCACGATATTCCTCAGGAGAGAATCCAGCAATCCTATAAATCAAAGCTAAGCCGAATAACTACTTGCATAAGGGCCAAAGGTGAAATAATGCATTATTGTCTTGCTCAGTTTCTGAGGCTGTTTCTCTAGAATATTTTTTTTTTCTGAACCTGTAATTATTTGTTTGTCTGTATATATATATCGCATCTGCCGTTTTCCGTCCCTTTCGGATAAGTCTTCCGTGATGCGCCTTTTTTGTCATAGACTGTATCTTGAGTAGGTAAACAATCACTAGTTCTGTTAGCCATTGCTGTTAAAATCACCCAAGGCAGTATAGGATCGCCGCTCTCCATGCAATTCTTCATCGCCCTAACTGAGTCTCACTTTTGGAACAACGTTACCAGCGTGAAGTGGACGGAATTAAATTCATAGCACTTACTAATGGAAATCAGACTAACGTTACTGATGCTCTTGTTCAGCAAATGCAACCGAAAGCCTCACGTAACAACCGTTACCCACTAACAAAGACAGCTCCGAAAAACTGTATTCTGTGATACTGTATCTAGGTATTATATCTGTTAACTGTACTAGGAAAGTGGGTTTCTTAAGTTACTATTAGCGGTTTGTATCACGTACTCATTTGTTTCCGCAGTATAATGACTTCATAATGTCCATTACAGCTTCTTTTATTATACTTTTCTACGAATTCCTTGCATCATTTACATCACGCTAAATTTTTTTCTTTCCAGTTCTGCATTCAAAATCGTCAGTTTAAATACGACCGATCGGGCTAGAGTGTCTCATGTCATTCTTTACCAGTCGTCCTAACAAATGGCAGTACTGTCGTCATGCCAAAGTTTATCAATTTATCCCCTTCGTGTCTGGCACTCCGTACTCATTTGTGGTGGTCGTCTCCACTCTACACAGTGTCGGAGCACTGGGGATCACAGCACGTGTTGTAAGTATTCTGGTTCTCATCTCATACCATACCTCTTCTGCTAGGAGGCTTGTTTCATTATTAATTGTCACCTCGGTATTGCGGCTTACTCCAATCACACTTTCTTTAATTTCTTGCCCGGCCGCTGTTAGAATATTATAGATGATAGTACTCATCAAATTTCAGTAGTTTACGCATAGAAGGGCATGTAAAATTCATTTTTAGCACATGTATCTCATTTGTTTTCAGTAATTGTAACTGATGATGGATCCTTGTTAGCAGAAATTACAAGTGAAGCGGGGTTTTTCGTATCTGTTACGATGCTCAGTTGGGGACTGTTTCCTATTGTATACGACATTCTGCAGCCACTGACTTAATTAGACTTCTGCTGCATACAACAAGGGGTTACAAATGTTAATGGTAATGCTATCAAAAAATTTAACCTTAATACCATTACGCAGAGCAACTAGCAAGACAGTATTAGATGCATTCCATGCTTGAAACAAAATGGATGGGTGGAGAAAGTTATCTTAGAGAACGGCCCACAATTTAGATAACGACAATGAAAAGAGACGCCAAAGAAAAGCCAGATGTAACCCGAATTCATATCGACTTACTACAACTCACCGAACTCCTGGGATTAGCAGAGCGGTCTAAGGCGCTGCAGTCATGGACTGTGCGGCTGGTCCCAGCGGAGGTTCGAGTCCTCCCTCGGGCATGGATGTGTGTGTGTGTGTGTTTGTCCTTAGGATAATTTAGGTTAAGTAGTGTGTAAGCTTAGGGAATGATGACCTTAGCAGTTAAGTCCCATAAGATTTCACACACATTTGAACATTGGATACGCCCTGGGCATTCAAAAAGAGCTTGGATGGCGAGCACAGGTACAGCTGCCCATGCAGCTTCAACACGATACCACAGTTCATCAAGAGTAGTGACTGGCGTATTGTGACGAGCGAGTTGCTAAGCCACCATTGACCAGACGTTTGCAATTGGTGAGCGTTCTGGAGAATATGCTGGCCAGGGCAGCAGTCGAACATTTGTTGTATCCGGAAAGGCCCGCACAGGACCTGCAACATGCGGTCGTGCATTATCCTGCTGAAAAGTAGGGTTTCGCAGGGATCGAATGATGGGTAGAGCCACGGGTCGTAACACATCTGACATGTAACGTCCACTGTTAAAAGAGCAGTCAATGCGAACAAGAGGTGACCGAGACGTGTAACCAATGGCACACCCATGTCATCACGCCGGGTGATACGCCAGTATGGCGATGACGAATACACGCTTCCAATGTGCGTTCACCGCGATGTCGCCAAACACGGATGCAACCATCATGATGCTGTAAACAGAACCTGGATTCATCGGAGAAAACGACGTTTTGTCATTCGCTCACCGAGGTTCGTCGTTGAGTACACCATCGCAGACACACCTGCTTGTGATGCAGCGTCAAGGGTAACCGCAGCCATGGTCTGCGAGCTGATAGTCCATGTTGCTGCAAACGTCGTCGAAGTGTTCGAGCTGATGGTTGTTGTCTTGCAAAAGTTCCCGTCTGTTGACTCGGGGATCGAGACGTGGCTGCAAGATCCGTTAGAGCCATGTGTATAAGATGCCTGTCATCTCGACTGCTAGTGGTACGGGGCCATTGGGATCCAGCACGTCGTTCCGTATTACACTCCTCAACTCACCGATTCCATATTCTGCTAACAGTCACTGTGTCTCGACCAACGCGAGCAACAATGTCGCGATAGATAAACCGCAATCGCGATAGACTACAATCCGACCTTTATCAAAGTCGGAAACGTGATGGTACGCATTTCTCCTCGTTACACGAGCCATCGCAACAACGTTTCACCAGGCAACGCCGGTCAACTGTGTATGAGATATCGGTTGCAAACTGTCTTCATGTCAGCACATTGTAGGTGTCGCTACCGGCGCCAAGCTTGCGTGACTGCTCTGAAAAGCTATTCATTTGCATATCACAGCATCTTCTTCCTGTCGGTTAAATTTCGCGTCGGCAGCACGTCGTCTTCGTGGAGTAGCAATTTTAATGGCCAGTAGTGTACTTTTGCGACAGTGCCGTACCAGCTTTGCTGTGAGTGATTGTGCATGTCAGAACCACCGTGAGACGAATGCATATATAACTAATGTTACTCTGTTCCACAGTGGGTAAATTGTGGTGTTTCTTCGTTCTGAGATCAGACGACATCAGTCTCGTTAAGAACGTAATGGATAATTGTTATACAAAGGACGGGGAGATTACAGGCACTTTTCAGTAATAATTTACTAATGTTTGTACTGTTTCTTACTTGTGTATGAATGCAACGCAAACGTACAGTATTGTATATGTAGGAACGAACATACTGATAAATCGAATACCGTATGCATAAGACACTAATGCTAGTTTGTTTCTTAGGAGACACAGTTTCTAGAACTATCTTGGATCATCTGGGGAAGTACACAGTGACAGGCCTAAGGCAAAATGAACTAAAAGTCACTAACAGTGATATGAGTGTGCCATTTTAAAGTTTCACTATCAATATATGACGTACACATGTGTACACTTCGTTAGAATAAACTCTTTATACGACAAAAGTCATGTTGTAACAATTAATAGTATGTAAAATGCTAAATGCGAATTCAAGGGAGAGATAACTGACAAGTATTTGGAGCTGGGATGAAAGATAAATAGTTATTAGTCAATAAAAATTTCTAATTATCTGCATAAGGAAGGAGTTTCACACATATATATAGCACGCGAGAAGGTTTCAATGTGATTGCATACCCTATCAGACAGATAAAAGGTGTTGCGCCTAAGGTATATATATAGGGTGAGTCAGGAGGAAAGGTACACGCCTTGTGGGGTGATACTAGTGCTGATTCTGAACTAACATGTGCACTTTGCTTAATAGTTTCCAAAGAAAACAACTAGGAACGGAAAACGTATAGTGTCGTCCATAATAACCTTGTCATTAAGCAGTTCACTTGTGCATAGTGCAGTTGTTTACCTCCAGTCTGAGTCCGACAGTGCTTGTCGTAGCGCACGGTAGTGCGATGTTGTTATGTGAACTACGAGTACAGCTTTGTGTAGTGAAGATGACACGGATCTTCACACATGAAAAGTATGCTGACATGATGTTCATCTATGGTTTTTCCAATGGTAATTCCAGAGCTGCTGTGCCGGAATACGAACAACGAGTTCCGAATCGTAAAGTGCCAGATATCAGGGTGTTTAGCAGGGTGTTTCACGGATTGCATGAGCGTGGTACGCTTCCAAGCGTAAATATTGTTTCTGAACGCCCGTACAACAAACTCTTAATACAGCTGGGAAGTTTCTTCAAGTACTGGAACGCAACCCTACTACTAGCTATAGGAGAATTTCTCCCTAACTTGGTATTCCAGAGACACGAGTGATACGCACAGTAAACGAGCACGGTCTCTATTCCTTTCATCGGCAGAGTGTACAATATCTGCATGAAGGAGATGCTGCCGCCCAGCAAGAATTCTGTCAATGGATCATTGCCAGTGAGAGATTAATTCCATGTATTCTGTTCACTGATCAGTCAACATTTACCCGTAATGGAATCAACAAAACGCGCAACTCTCATGCATGGGCACGCTACTGTGGAAACATATTTTCAACGACGTTTGTCAGTCAACGCTTGGTGCGGTATTATTGATGACCTACCTATCGGCCCAGTTGTTTTAGGTAACCGTCTTACTGGGACACGTTATCTTGATTTTCTTCAAAATATGTTACCAGAATACGTGGATATCCCTTTGGCAACGCGAGCTCGTATGTACTTTCACCATGACGGCGTTCCCACACAATGCGTACGGCCAGTGACACAGTATCTCAACACAACGTATCCTGGTCTCTGGGTAGGTCGTCGTGGAATCATTGCTTGGCCACCGAGGTCAACCGATCTTACCCAACTGGGTACTGTTTGTAGGGGTAGCTGAAGAGCGACATCTACAAGGTCAGAGTGCGCATAAGAGAGGAACTTCTTGCTCGTATTTTACATACTTGTGTCCACGTAAAGCAACGCTAAACTGAGCTCCGACCGGCGACACAACACCTGTCTACAAGAGCAACAGCATGCATTGAAGTTGATGGTGGACTGTTTGAAAATTTTCTGTGAGGAAACGGGCACAATTAAACAACCCTAACATAACATTACCTTAATTTACTGTCACCTGCACCTTTCCAGTTCCCAACTGTTTTCACTGGTTTACCCAGAGACGGTTGAGAAAATGGCGTATGTTTATTAGATCACCGGTAGTATCACCCGTCGAAGCATGTACCTTTCCTCCTGACTCACCCTGTATATATACAGTGTTTCCCAATTATCTTGACCACCCTAAATAACTATTTGTCCAGATGCAAATTACAAATTGTTTCAAGGAAATGTTCTTTAGCCGTCAGGGGGACATCAATCAGCATGATTGCCTTCGTTGTAGCTTTGTGTTTTGCAGAGATATGAACCGCAGTATGAGTTTTTTAAATGGCACCCTGTATTTTTACTCGGTAATTCATTTCCTCTCCTAAAGACCTATTCAAAAATGTATCACAGTGAACCATTCACTGAAATACAACGTTATTAATTACGTAACTTGACACTGACTTTGAGCCCGGAATCACAAATTCGTCCACATGCTGGAGCTGTCAGAAAACAAATGAAAACCAAGTAATAATATAACACAAAATTGACTTTGACACTCTTGCACCATTGCCCAGAAGTAGAATATTCAAAGATGCTCAAAGCGGTGTCCTGGACACCGATACACTGATGCTCTCTTTGAATGAAAGAATTATTTACTGCTTCCAGTGTTGCCTGCTGAAGGGAATTACAAGTAAACACGATACGTTCCTGAATGACCTCTGGAGTTGTTGGAATTTCGTCAACGTCTTTAATGTATCCTCAAAGAAAAAAGTCCAGAGGATACCAATCAGGAGACCTAGCAGGCCAAGTAACTGTTTCTCCTCGACCAATCCATCTTTCAGGGTACCTTCGGACATTCATCGTGTTGATACCAAATAAGCATTCTGGTTGTTGGCGGCACTTCATACAGAAGAGGAAGAAGGATTCGTTTGAAGAAGTTGGCATACGCTGTGCCGTTTAGACTACCATTGATGGAATAAGGGCCAATAATTGTAGTACACCCCACACCAGATGTTAACTCTCCATTGACGCTGTTGTTCCACATGTCTAAGCAAAAAATGGTTCGAAGGGCTCTGAGCACTATGAGACTCAACTGCTGAGGTCATTAGTCCCCTAGAACTTAGAACTAGTTAAACCTAACTAACCTAAGGACATCACAAACATCCATGCCCGAGGCAGGATTTGAACCTGCGACCGTAGCGGTCTTGCGGTTCCAGACTGCAGCGCCTTTAACCGCACGGCCTCTTCGGCCGGCCACCTGTCTAAGCCATTGTGGGTTGTTGCTGGACAAATAAGGAATGTTCCTAGTATTTACCTCTCCTTTGAGAAGGAACATTCATCGGTAAATAGACATTGATTGGAGAAGAAGTTCGGTTTGGGTGGGATTTGCTGTTGTGCCCACTGACAGAATTGTATACGATTCTGGAAATCATTCCCATGCATTTCTTGATGTAGGTGTATACGGTAAATATGGAACCAGTGACGTTTAAGAATACAATGTACACTCGTTTTTGGAATGCCAATCTCGTGTTCAAATGGCTCTGAGCACTATGCGACTTTATAACATTCCTGTCCGCTACAGCTACACCATAACCTCGAAGTTGGAGGCAGGTTGTGAAATAAATCAATCTTATTAAAGCAATTATGGCATAACGCAACAGAACATTGTTACCATCTGAGAGGAATTTTGCTAGGTTGACCGTGTTGTACTTAACGGAAATGGCTTATCCGAAATGAAAGTGAGAATTACGTAAATATTCGAACAATAACAAACAATATTTTTGCCTAGCTATACTGTTTAAAAAAAAAAGAATAACGGTCGCCAGCCTAATTAGGCAAAAGAAAGATTAACGTTCTCATTTAAGAAAGTAGGTATGAGTAAGTTTAACGGATAAACACAACCTATACTTGGCCACACGCGAGTGCAATGAACTCTGACACATACATATGTTTACGGTAAGATTGAAGCTAGCAGCTAGAGCAGCACAAACTACACTCCTGGAAATTGAAATAAGAACACCGTGAACTCATTGTCCCAGGAAGGGGAAACTTTATTGACACATTCTTGGGGTCAGATACATCACATGATCACACTGACAGAACCACAGGCACATAGACACAGGCAACAGAGCATGCACAATGTCGGCACTAGTACAGTGTATATCCACCTTTCGCAGCAACGCAGGCTGCTATTCTCCCATGGAGACGATCGTAGAGATGCTGGATGTAGTCCTGTGGAACGGCTTGCCATGCCATTTCCACCTGGCGCCTCAGTTGGACCAGCGTTCGTGCTGGACGTGCAGACCGCGTGAGACGACGCTTCATCCAGTCCCAAACATGCTCAATGGGGGACAGATCCGGAGATCTTGCTGGCCAGGGTAGTTGACTTACACCTTCTAGAGCACGTTGGGTGGCACGGGATACATGCGGACGTGCATTGTCCTGTTGGAACAGCAAGTTCCCTTGCCGGTCTAGGAATGGTAGAACGATGGGTTCGATGACGGTTTGGATGTACCGTGCAATATTCAGTGTCCCCTCGACGATCACCAGTGGTGTACGGCCAGTGTAGGAGATCGCTCCCCACACCATGATGCTGGGTGTTGGCCCTGTGTGCCTCGGTCATATGCAGTCCTGATTGTGGCGCTCACCTGCACGGCGCCAAACACACATACGACCATCATTGGCACCAAGGCAGAAGCGACTCTCATCGCTGAAGACGACACGTTTCCATTCGTCCCTCCATTCACGCCTGTCGCGACACCACTGGAGGCGGGCTGCACGATGTTGGGGCGTGAGCGGAAGACGGTTTAACGGTGTGCGGGACCGTAGCCCAGCTTCATGGAGACGGTTGCGAATGGTCCTCGCCGATACCCCAGGAGCAACAGTGTCCCTAATTTGCTGGGAAGTGGCGGTGTGGTCCCCTACGGCACTGCGTAGGATCCTACGGTCTTGGCGTGCATTCGTGCGTCGCTGCGGTCCGGTCCCAGGTCGACGGGCACGTGCACCTTCCGCCGACCACTGGCGACAACATCGATGTACTGTGGAGACCTCACGCCCCACGTGTTGAGCAATTCGGCGGTACGTCCACCCAGCCTCCCGCATGCCCACTATACGCCCTCGCTCAAAGTCCGTCAACTGCACATACGGTTCACGTCCACGCTGTCGCGGCATGCTACCAGTGTTAAAGACTGCGATGGAGCTCCGTATGCCACGGCAAACTGGCTGACACTGACGGCGGCGGTGCACAAATGCTGCGCAGCTAGCGCCAATCGACGGCCAACACCGCGGTTCCTGGTGTGTCCGCTGTGCCGTGCGTGTGATCATTGCTTGTACAGCCCTCTCGCAGTGTCCGGAGCAAGTATGGTGGGTCTGACACACCGGTGTCAATGTGTTCTTTTTTCCATTTCCAGGAGTGTATTTGCAAAAATATAACAGATACCGAAACACTCTATTACTTTCGGGACTTGTTCAAACTGATTATTTTTTATAACATTGCTATTAACATTCACTGCAGGATCATAAATTGGACATAGGTTAAGTCTCTCTCAGTTAAATACTTTACTATTTGAAACGGAAGTTAAAAGGAATCCACTAACAGGTTGGCCGGCCGAAGTTGCCGTGCGGTTCTAGGCGCTACAGTCTGGAACCGAGCGACCGCTACGGTCGCAGGTTCGAATCCAGTCTCGGGCATGGATGTGTGTGATGTCCTTAGGTTAGTTAGGTTCAATTAGTTCTAAGTTCTAGGCGACTGATGTCCTCAGCAGTTAAATCGCATAGTGCTCAGAGCCATTTGAACCATTTGAATCACTAACCGGTTGCTTCTCACTATATTTTGAACAAAGAAATTATGGTTTTCATAAGTAGTGGTCTTCCCATTATTTGTTACCTAGCATTAGCATAATAGACAAACTGTAGATCCTGTTATACTATTAATATGCACTTCCAATACACAAGAGAGACAAACACTTAGCAATCATGAACATATTGTTTTCTACTATTGCATTTTCCACTTTTACTACAGTGAAACACAATGTTGACAAAATTGCAACAAACAGACTCACGTTTTAAAATTTACTACAGGTAGCACTATGATCATTAACTAAGCAAAACTATATAAGCCTCAATATTAAGAACTTTAATTTATATAAGGAACAGCAAATTTTAATTTCAAGTAAATGATTAAATAGGTGACTTTGAAGCTTCACGAAACTACATTTAGTACCTCCCACAATTTCACTAAATCCACAGTAAATCTGAATATGCCCTCCTCATCAAAGATCAAATAACATTATGTAATTAACTGTCAACTTCGAGGCTTTCATTTTTTCCACAAAATAGGACACTCGGTAATCATAATTCAAATGGAGAGGAACCTGAGAGGTGTTGTGATAGGAAAAAAATCAAGGTAGGTACATAAATTCAGTTATGTTACCTTATATTTGTGCACACTAAATCGCCCAATAAGCTGATCCTTCACTGTACATTATTATTGTACTCCTTGATAGTTATTGCGCAATGTGGTGACAACTGCATTTTGGTAGGCGGGTTTGCAGACAGAATTGCTGGACTTTGGCCCTTCTTGGTGACGAGGATGAATACCAATTCCAGAATCGTTCCAGCTATTTATCCATCCATCCGAGGCATTGGGAAGTAGCAGAAAAAGCCTCTCTCGGAACCAGGACAATATGCCACTTTTACATGGCGATGCACAGTTGGGTAGCTCTTCCCCGACTGACTTTTGTTCCACCTTTTCTACCTAGGTAAACCACAATTTGCGCGCGCTACACAACTTATACATACAGAGTAACCAAGAAATCTAAATGAGGATTAGCAATTTACATAACAGCAACCAAACACATTAAATAAGACAGAACATTTGCACGTGTTGACATTACTACAAAAAAATTATTCACACAGAAATGGCAATTGTATGTAATAAGTTTTGTTCCCTCCACATGGGACAAAGAATTTAAATAACAGATATACCTCATTGCATAGAATCAAACCACATAATCAAAGTTTTAACAGAAAAAGGAATATATAATTTTATGTTATCGATCCATGCCCAAGGCAGGATTCGTACCTGCGACCGCAGCGGGCGCTCGGCTCCAGACTGTAGCGCCTAGATCTCGTGTTTAAGCAGTCCTATGATCACAAGTGGATTCATAGCAACGAAGCGAGAACAGTATCTTCGGCAGCTTCGTCTGTGCGAGTGCTACGACGATTGCGTTGTCGTGGATTGAAACGTCCCGTTTCCTGAAACGTCGCAACGAGACAAGAAAGCATCCGTCGGGAATGTGGGTTCTTGTGATGATATCACTCTCTGTTCAGTTCCGCTGCCTGCGTAGTACTTCGCCTACCTTCAACAACAACATTAAGAGAAACGTATGTCGATGCAGCTTATAGGAAGGACAGCCATTAAAAGGACTAAACTACTGTACTAACTGTACCCGTGCATAAGAAACAGTATTGCAGTTACAGTTCTGCTTACATTCCCCATAGGTGAGTAGCATTTCTACCTCTTCTTCGTTGGTGTACATTCACACAACTCTTCAACAGACGATTGTTAACAAAATGACAGGTGCGCATTCTACCTACGTTTACATTTGTACTCTGTCAACGTCAGCACGTGGATGTGTTCCATTACACCGAGTACCTGCACTAAGCGCTGAAAGCATCAACGTCAGTGTTGGGATACGTAATTGAAACGTTGTGTTTCAGTGAATGGTACCCAGTGATACATTTTTGAATAGATATATAGGAGAGGAAATGAATTACTGTATAAAAAATGCAGGGTGCGATTTAAAAAAGTCATACCTGTGTTCATATCTTTGTAAAAAAACAAAGCTATGACGAGGGCAATGATGCTGATTGATGTTTCCCTGACTGCTAAAGAACATCTGCGTGTAACATTTTGTAACTTGCATCCGGACAAACAGTTATTTAGGCTGGTCAAGATAAATATGACAACCCCCTGCGGGTCCGGGGGTAAGAATAGGCCCACCGTATCCCTGCCTGTCGTAAGAGGCGACTAAAAGGAGTCTCCAACGGTTCAGCCTTCATGTAATGGTCCCCTAAGGGGTTTGACCACTACATTTCTAAATTTTCTGTTAGTGCGTACCATCTGCAGAAGGACGCCTTACGTGGTACATCATAAAAATATCTTGCCCTAAGATCTGGCACATTCGTTATTGTCATGGAGTAGGACTTACACCGAGCTTCCAGCCACAACAGCTACAATGTGTTCTGGGTAGCATATATTCCCTCAATTGTTCTCTTCCATCTTCGCTCCCTATATGCATGGACACACGACATCCAGCACGGTAGCCAGTCCGTTGTGGTGGGGTCGTCGTGTACCCTCTTGTTGGTAGCCCCCTGACTACACAGGGACCGCACTGCTGAAGCATGAGCTGCTACCTTCCCACGTAAGCCTAGGAGTAGATGCCTATTTCTCTGAGGCATCAGGACTCCTGGCAAAGGTCATCCTGCCAGGTGGTCTTTGCTGTGGCTTCGTGGCGGCCATTGGGAGAGCCCCTGGTCGCCGTGGGTTGCATCAGGGTGGATGATTCGCAATGAAGCGTGGTACATCGTCTCTCGCTGGTGGGCCTCCACCAGCAGTCTTTAAGCAATGGAGGTCTAATCTCAATGGCAAGAAATACGATCCGAGATCATTTCCCTCCCTGGCCACTCCATTGGAGAAACGTATGGCTAAAGAAGGCAGTGGAGATTATTCACCCCAGTACCTTGTCTGTACGCGAGTTAATGGTGAATCATTTATGTCAACAAAGCCTCCGTTTCTTGTGGAGCATTTAGAGGGCAAATTCGGGGAGGTGGAGGGCTTGTCCAAAATGGGCTCTGGGTCAGTTCTAATCTAAACAGGATCCTCCGCCTAGTCACAGAGGTTGCTCACTTGCAACAAGTTGGGGGATGTTACAGTTACCATCATGCCCCATAATAGTTTAAACATGGTCCAGGGTATTATATTCCACAGAGATCTTCTTCTGAAGTCAGACGATGAACTACGTGCCAACCTAGAATGCTGAGGTGTTCACTTCGTCCAGTGCGTCCATCGGGGTCCGAGGGATAATCAGGTAGCCACCGGTGCCTTCTTCTTGGCCTTCCAGGGTGACACATTACCCGAAAAGTCAAGGTGATGTGAAGCCATATATCCCTCCTCCAATGCAGTGTTTTAAATGCTGGAAGTTTGGGCATATATCATCCTGGTGTACTTCCGGCGTCATGTGTCGAGATTGTGGACGTCCTTCCCATCCGAATACTCCATGTGCCCCGCTTCCCATATGTGTTAACTGCGGAGAACACCATTCCCCTTGCTCACTGGACTGTAGGATTTTCCAGAAAGAACGGGAGATAATGGAATATAAGACCCTGGACTGCCTGACCTACACTGAGGCTAAGCAGAAATATGAGAGACTCAATCCCTTGCCAATAACATCCACCTACGCTGCTGCTGCGACAACGGTTCAACCGTCTCCCACTTCGTTGTGTACAGTTGGCTCTCTGATCTGTCAGAATCCACCTGCCCCCTTGATGACGGTGGGCACTTCATTCCCTGTTGCTCCTGCTCCATCTATTTCAGGAGCAACACCCCCACAACCATCAGGGACATCAGTTCCCACTTCCCAGCCAGAGAAGCGTAAGTCTTCTTCAGCTCCTCTCGCCAGGAAGAGGTCCCTTGGGGACCTCTCTTCAGAAGTTTAGACCAGTGGAAAGTAGGACACCTGCAAGTGGCTCAAGCAACCACAGCTCCCTGAGACTGACCCAGTGAAGCCCTCCCAGCCAGAACCACTGACGGCACAGTGCGAAAAGCAGAAAAAGAAAAAGGCTCCCAAGAATCCAGCCGTATCAGAGGCACCCAACCCACCAGCGAGGTGGTGCAGTGGTTAGACACTGGACTCGCGTTTGGGAGGACAATGGTTCAATCCCGCATCTGGACATATTGATTTAGGTTTTCTGTGATTTCCCTAAATCTCTCTAGGCAAATGCCGGCATGGTTCCTTTCAAAGGGCACACCCAACTTCCCCGTCCTTCCCTAATCCAATGACACCAATGACCTCACTGTCTTGTCTCCTTCCCCAAAACAACCAACCAACCAACCCACCACTTCCCACAAAAAATGGTTCAAATGGCTCTGAGCACTATGAGACTTAACTGCTGAGGTCATTAGTCCCCTAGAACTTAGAACAACTTAAACTTAAGTAACATAAAGTCATCACACATATCCACGCCCGAGGCAGAATTCAAACCTGCGACCATAGCGGTCGCACGGTTCTGGACTGTAGAGCCTTGAACCACTCAGCCACTCAGGTCGGCAACTTCCTACAAGCTCAGTGTCTGAGGATGAGGTCGAGATTCTGGCGTCTGCTGAGGACCTAGATCTCGCTGGACCGTCGGACACAGTGGATGTCCATCACCTGGGTACTCATTCGCTGGCAGCAGGTGGCCCAGTGGTGTAATCTGCCTCCCCAGTCCCTTCACACCTTTCTCAGCCATGGACAATGTCATCCTCCATTGGAACTGCAGTGGTTTCTTCCACCATCCTGCTGAGCTCTGACAGCTTCTCAGCCTTCCCCCTTTCCTCCAAATTGCTCTTCAAGAAACTTGGTTTCCGGCAATGCGAACAACCCACCCTCTGCGGCTATCGGGATTATTATCGGACCCGGCCAGCAAATGAAAGGTTATCTGGTGGCGTCTGCATGTACGTCCTTCACTCCCTTCACAGCGAGTCTGTCCCTCTATAAACACCTTTAGAGGCTGTCGCTGTTCGGATGTGGACGCCTCAGGCTGTTACTGTCTGCAGTCTGTATCTTCCACTGGATGATGATGTCCCACAGCATGTCCAGCCTGCGCTGATAGCCCAATTTCCGCCGCCCCCTCTTCTGTTACAGAGCGACTTCAACGCCATAACCCTCTATGGGATGGATCAGTGGCAACAGGCAGAGGCGCCACCATTGAACTTGTATTGGTACAGCTCGATCTTTCCCTTTTAAATGATGGTGCCTTCACACGTTTCTGTGTGGTGCATGGCATGTACACAGACATCGACCTTTCGATCTGCAGCCCTGGCCTCTTACTGTCTGTCCAATGGTGTGTGCATGACGACTTGCGTGGTAGTGACCACTTTCGAATCTTTCTGTCACTGTGAAACGTGCCCTTAGAACAATTATACAAGACTGTGCTTAAACTGACACACAATATTTTTAGCGCAACGCAATCTGACTTTCAAAAATCTCTACAAAAAAATGGCCCTGACTAACATTAACCTGTGCGTTTCACAAATCGCTTACCTCACAAAAATCTTAGTTACTCGAACTACTGCAATACAGCGAGCGCCACTACTGCCAGCTAAATAAAAGATTCAAACTACGGAAGGCACTAACTACTCATAGGCATAGTTAACAAATGAAAGATTTTGACAGAGAACAAACAATGTATTGACCTTAATAGTCATAATATATATAGCAGTTCATGATTCCAGTCTTACAAATTTCAAAACTCCGCCATCACTCTCTCCACATCCACCACTGCTGGTGGCTCACTTCCAACTGCGCAACGCTACGTGCTGTTCACATCCAACTGCCGCTGCCCTACACTACAATGGCAGACAACAATGCAAACTAGCCACAGACTGCACACAGCACAGCCAGTGATTTTCATACAGAGCGCTATGTAACGTTGCCAATAAGAAAACATAAACAGCCTACCTACATAGCCCCCATGCTCCCCACCAAAAATTTAACAATTATTTTATTTTTGGGCACTGGCCAATACATGTTTGTTAAAATTTTGTTCACAATTACAATACCCAAGAAATCAAATGCACACACTTATTGACACAATGTTGTTCAAATGCTAAAATTTTCTCACAGTCCATAAAGACAGTCCTGATCATTCATCACAGTAAAACTGCCGTTTCTTTTCTCAAAGTCTGAGCAGTAAAAGACAATGCACATGGAAGTAGTGGATTTCCATGCAGTCTTGAAGAAGTAGTGTTGTTCTTCCAACGGAAAGACAGTGCTGACTCTTGACATGCTGACAGGTAATTGGCCATAACAGAGCACACCCACAGCAGAGTCATTCGACGTTTTAAAGAATATTGGTAGATAGGTCATCACAGAGCAGACCCACTGTAGACGTGGTAGAGATTACGGTATTGGTGGGCCACCAGAGGTGCAGACCCACTGCAGTCCTTGTAGAAATAATAGTATTGGTGGGTCATCAAAGATGCAGACCCACTGTAGTCCTTGTAGAAATAATGGTGTTGGTGGGTCATCAAAGATGCGGACCCACTGTAGTCCTTGTAGAGATGGCCAGCAGACATCTGTTGTGACTGTACAGGTGCACAATCACCATTGAAGAGTCGTGCGGATAATATAGCAAGTCCATAACCATCACTTGTGCACTCACAAAGTTTTTGGAATTCTCCTTAGAACCAGCAATGCTGTTATCCACTCCCTTGCTGAATTATTAACACATGTGCAAACACCAACAGTCCCTACTTCTCACATATTGTCCATATACTATGACCAACAGAAATGTGTGCAGTGAAATGTAACTTACAAGTTAATAATATGATGAACTGGCATCAATTACAATTTTATAACATAAGAATACAATAACAATGGTACAAAATTCATCATTAAAAAACATAATAATACAAATGACATTTGTAGTACAGGCTTTACAAAAGAATCGAAGTAACATATACATCAGTGTTACAGGAATTATGACATGAGTGCATACATAAAAGATCAGAATAACTTTCGAAACATCAACTTCACACATGAGCATTAAAACAGAACAGAATAAATAATGTCTAAACATCTCTACAAAAGAAAATAACGTATTATCGAAAAATTCTACAATATAACACATTAAGACATAAAAAACACAAATTCATATAGTGTAATAACAAAAAAATACAGGACAGGGTTTGTTTTACTGCAGTATTTTGCAAACAAAACTTTCTTTACTTCTCGTAGATCTCCCTTCCTTATCCATTATTTCCAAAAAGTCCTATCTATACCTGCTTTCTGTACTTTTCTCGTATAACCTCTCAGTGCATTTCTTCAAATTCATTACAACTCATTCTCTTATAGGCTACCCCCTCTTAAGCTAACTAAAATCTACTGAGCTCAGATGCATAAACTAAGGAACGAGGCAATGCAGCAGCACAAAACAATTAACACAAACAGCAATGAAAAAAATGGAAACTGTCAACGCAAGCTACAGTAAATCTAAATTACCAAGCAAATGCAACATTACAGCTAATATGAGCCAATGTGCAGCAACAAGGAAAAAAATCAGCAGTAAAACTGGCTTAACAGAGTAATACAAAGTGAAATTTAGTAGCACTATGCCTGGCAAACAGGAGCAGCAAATTCAATAATTTATATCTATACATGACAAAGCTCAAGCAGAAAAATATTACAGTAAAGACAACAATGCAGATAAGGGAAATATCTATTGACATCTTAATGTCTATGTCATTAAAGTGGTGCACCACAAATTATTCTACCATAAAAATTACCAAGTACTTGAAAAGTAAATTACATATGCAGTTCCTGTGAAGGGAAATGTCTTTGTGCTCCCTAATTTTTTGGGAAGTGTATTACAAAATTAGTATTTACTGGATCTGTAGACAGAAAATATTTATATTAGCACATCTATTAAATTCTATTTTAAACAATGCTGCAGTGTAGCTAGAAACTAGATATTAAACAAAATGAGTAAATAAATACATAAAGCAAGCCATATGGCATTTCTCTCAACTAGCAAGACAATAGCCATGAAATGTTTCTCATCGTTTCATTAGGCATTTT
The DNA here is from genome assembly GCF_023864345.2 of Schistocerca serialis cubense. Classification (NCBI taxonomy): domain Eukaryota; kingdom Metazoa; phylum Arthropoda; class Insecta; order Orthoptera; family Acrididae; genus Schistocerca; species Schistocerca serialis. The sequence goes on from NC_064641.1 coordinate 426,031,956, forward strand.
ATTAAATATCATAAATTAAGAGCTCCACAGTGTAATTATATGTTTTCAAGTTTGAGCGTGTCGTATTTGCGATGCTTTCGACAAAGGAATGTCAATAGCGAGGATAATGGCCTCTTTCTTTTTTCTACCTGTGCCTCTGAAAGGCACACACTAATGGCATTTTCTCAAGGCGGCTGGCACACCTGGCCACTCACAATGCATTATGTCACGGTCACTTACCTTTCTTACCGAAATATTTACGACATCAGTTTCTGCTACAGTCACAGTCTCATATAAAAATATTTCACAGGTCTAGAATCTGAGTTACAAATCTGTAGAAACAAAATCCTTTTGATATAACAGAGTCCAAAAAATTTTCGTCAGCATTGTAATACATTCACGCATTTACATATATTTCATAACTCTTGAAGTACGATTCTTGGTTTCCAACAACCTTTTTCACAAACCAGAGTCCCTAACCACTACTCATTATTCCTTACCTTATTCGTCGACACTTCTTCAATATTTCATCATAACAGTTACGTAGCATACTCAAATAACTCATATAGCATCAGCTTATTGATCATAAACATTCCGCAACAGCATAATACACATAGCCATCGTAATAATAACATCATAATACCTCAGTCAACTCTCAAAATCGTTGTAGCTTCCTCCAATAAGTTCAAAACATAAAAAAATTCTCTGCTCGTGCCAAAAGTGTCATCTGCCTGAAACGTACATTAAAAATCATGATCCCATACCAAATATACCATTCAAAGCTCTCATAATACCACACTGGGTCCAAAAAAATATGAACAGTTCACAAAGTACAGACAAAATACAATTTCGTAAGTGTGAAGTTACCCAGCTGTGTAATTGCGTAAACATGTGTCACTGATGTAGTAAAAAAATGTTTGTTTCTCTCAGTTAAATGATCAGATAGCTGTCTAATTCTGTGTTAGAGAAATATGGTACCGATGTGTAAAGTTGTATAAGCAAATACCATATTAGCTAGGGCTTCTTGTGCTCGCCACACACATGGTACACAAAGTAAGCGTGTACCCCCCTGAGGATTAATGTAATTATACCCTCAGGTGTTACAGATTACAGCAATGGAATCATATGTATCACGGAAAACCCTTGTATCATTGTACTTCAAATATCTTAAGAAATAAATGTTTAAGTGCGAAATAAATCACTCAAATACGTGTACTGTATCGCTAAACTGTGTGTCATGTTGTAAGATAATCTCTGTAGAAGTCTCGTAGTTATCGTTCTCTGAAAGCTAAGTTCTGCAGAAGTCAATGTACTTACCTCATGATAAACAAAAGTGAAATGCTTTGTGTATAGGTATCGTAGTTATTACGCTTATTGTTGTGATGATGAAAGTACTGTACCGTAACGTATTATTGTGCTACGGAAAAGGCTGTCTCATTGTAGGTATACAACAAATGTTACTACTAAAACAGGTTTTACTTTCCAGAATAAAACAGAAAACTGTGCAGATATAAAATAGAAACACTGCAAAAGCAACATTGTAAATTGGCACTCATTAGTAGCGTCGTGATAAAATCGTCTAGCCGTCACATAAACTAACCACTATGTCATCTGGTATCGCACTGAAAGTACTTTAAATCCAGAATGTATTTTCAAGTAAACCAAAATGTTGCATTAAAATCTATTAGTACCAGTATATGTCCTAAGTATGTATGCCTGATAGTCGTTATGTGATCGTGCAACTAACAAGCAAGAATGTACAAATACAACACTGTGTCACCTGTTCACTATAACAATGCATTCGTAATTTCTGTTTAAAAATGTTCCCTAGGTTCTAGACTGGATATTTAACATCAAACATTGTTGCATGTTAACAGTTTCTTACGTCTGACAAAACGTACTAGAAACGTGAAGTGAAAAGTGTTATGGCAAAAGACAAAGTTAAAAAGCAGATTATCTTTCAATAAACGGATTTATATGTGAAATGTGGTGTAAACCTTTACTCTTCCTAGTACGCAGAGTTTCAACTTCAACGCAATTATCATGTGGTATACGTCGGATTCTGTAAGGTGCATTGTAAACTAGAAGGAATTTGTGACTCAAGTGTTTCTTCTTATATGACAATGAATGAGCTTTAATGAGAACTGACCAATATATAATTTCTTTGCATTTGCTTTACCGTGTAGTTTTCTCCTTTTGTCTGCTAGAGATTTTATATTTTTAATAGGCAAATGAATTATGTCCTTGTGTCGAAGTTTACGTGTATTCGGGAAAGGTACAAGCTCTCTGATTCTGTTCGGTGGTTCTTCATTCTTCAGTACAAGAGTAGGTGGTAAAGCAGTGGAATCATGAGGCATTTCATTCAGCACATTTTGAAATAAGTGTAAATATCCGTCCCAATGCTGATACTTTCTGTGACAATAAAGTCTGCAAAGCTTATTGATTTCCTTCATAATCCTTTCAGATGGGTTACAATGTGGTGAGTACAATGCAATAAAAACAGGTTTGATTTTATGATTCCGAAGCATGCGTGACCAAACAGCAGATCTGAAATGCGGTCCGTGATCTGAAATGACTTTACTAACGTGTCCAACTTCACGTAAGAAATTTTTAACAAAGGCGTTGGATACTGACCGTCCAGTGGCTTTACGTAACGGAGTGAAAGAAACGAATTTTGAAGTAAGTTCAACAGTGACTAGAACGTACGAAAATCCATTAGGTGTTCTGACAAGCGGTCCCAAGAGATCAACAGCAGCAAATTCTTTTAATTTAGAAGGAATAATAGGAAACAACGGAGCACGATGTGAGGCAGTAGATGGTTTCGCCTTTTGACAAAGTTTCGAATTCTCTTTTCCATATTGTTAAAATAACAAGTCGTTCGAAGAATATGATAACATTTTCGTGGACCGAAATGTGCGTAGCTGAAATAAATGTACCAAATGAGCTTATTAACAAAATCGTCTGGAATGCAAAGTACCCATAGCTTGTCATCAACAGTGCAGCGTTTGAAGAGTATGTTGTTTCTAACCAGGTAATAATGCCGAATTTGTGTGTGTGTCTTTTCATGCCATTTGCTCTTGATGTCTTTCCAAATCGGATCTTTATCTTGTTCATGAGCAATGTCCTTTAAAGATGTGGTGATGAAGTTTTCAAAGGCGACTTTCTGAATGTAAAAAATACGGAAATTTTTTTCGAGGCTGCCTTCTGTGTTACTTTTCTAAACCCCAGCCGGTGCGCGTAACAGTGCGTCCGCAACAATGTTCTCCTTGCCGGGAATGTAGACTATTGTGAAGCGGAACCCTTGCAGAAACAATGCCCAATGTTTTAACATGTCATGATTTAATTTTGAAGACATAAGAAATTGTAATGCACGATGATCACTGTATACTTTTACGTGTTTACCAGAAAGAAAGAAATGTAATTTGTTAAATGCCCAAGCGATAGCTAAAGCTTCTAATTCAGTAACGGAATAATTTTTTTCAGATTTTGTTAGCAGTCGGCTAGCAAAAGCAATGGTTTTCTGAACAGTAGTGTAATTTTCTATGGCTTCTTGAAATAAATGGGCACCAAGTCCGACCTTAGAAGAATCCGTGCTAAGGCAGAAATCTTGTGACAGATCTGGATGAGCTAGTATTGGCGCGTTAAGTAGCGATTCTTTCAAAGAATTGAATTCCAACTGTGCCTGTTCGTCCCAGTTCCAAATTGTATTTTTTCCAGTGAGAGAACAAAGTTTTGGTGTAACTAGAACTTGCATATTCAGAAAACGACGGTAAAAATTTACGAGACCTAGAAAACTGCGGACTTGTTTTTTTTGTAGATGGAACTGGAATGGATTTGATTGCTTCTAACTTTTCAGGATCCGGCTGAATGCCTTCAGAAGAAATAATATGTCCCAAAAACCTCACCTCTGACCTACCGAATTCAGATTTTTCCAAGTTAACTGTAATTCCAGATTCTGCAAAAATATGTAACACGCTGTTGAGGATGCGATTGTGTTGTTCCCATGAGGCTTCTCCTATCAGAATATCGTCCACATATAAGGTGATGTGACGTTTTAAGAACTAAGGTAATATGGAATTTAGCCCGCGAATGAATGCGGCTGAAGAAATGTTCAAACCAAAAGGAAGTTTCCGAAACTGATAACAAACGCAGAAGCAAAGGAAAGCTGTGTATTTTCTACATTCTGGATGAAGTTCGATCTGATAAAAGCTGGATCTGAGATGAATAGAAGACAACACTTTTACGCCATTAAAATTTTGAAGAAGTTCTTCCATCGTTTGCAGCCTGTCTGTTTCAGGAATGATGATAGTATATATTTGTTTCGAATCTAAGACAAGTCTGATCGATCAAATTTTCTTCTCAACAACATGTAATGGATTGTTGAATGAGCTTACTGCAGGCTCAATAATGCCGTCATTAAGCACAGATTGTATTTCTGTTCCAACACGGTCCCTATAATGTGCTGGAATTTCGTATTTTCTAACACAAAATTTAGTATGCTCACGAACACGAAATTGGTATTGAAATCCCTTGATTGTTCCTGTTTTGTGAGTAAAAACTGTGGAATGTGCTTGTAAAATCTCAAAAAGGTCTTGCCTATCAGTGTCATTACAATTCTCAATTGTTCGAATTTTATTCTGAATTAACTCATTCGTATCAAATATGTCGTCGATATCATCCCTGTCAGTACTTGCAGAGTGATTGTTAGTGTCCAGTCCCGTAGAAAATTCCGAACTGTTGTCTAACAGAAGGTAAAGCCAATTAATTTCCTCGTCATGGTTTGAGAGCGAATCTTCAAATTTCAAAGCTATTGACTTACCTTCTTTCTCTAAACTTATTTGAGCATCGTCAAAGTTTAAGATTGCTTTGTATTCATTCGAAAAGTCTACTCCCAATATAATTTACGTCGACAATAATGGAACAATGAGAAAGTTCATAGAGAAGCTGTGGCTTTGACAAAAGAATTCTAAGTTTGTTTGTTGGCGTACTTCTACACTTTTTCCAAAGATTGCACCTTGTAATTTAATCTTACGTAACGGAAGTGTGGGGCAATCGTTCGATTTGTTGCATTTGCTAAAGGCTGTTTCACTAATTACTGAAATGGGACTGCCAGAGTCAAGAACTGCAGTAAATTTTACGTCACTTACTGTAATGTGAATCACAGGATATGCGATGTTGTTATGTTTTATGCCGTGTTCCTGGAGTAAGATGTCCCAAATGTCTTCAATTTTTACGAAATTACTAGCTATGGCAGCTGCGTCGTCAGTTTCATACGTACGTTTTGTGGCTGCCAGCGGTATGAGTCATTGCCTATTGTCCCTTTGTTGGCGCTCATCGTTATTGGGATTTGGAGACCTAACTTCTACAAATTCACCTTGTCGAGAGTGCCCTGCTCTGTTTGAATCCCGCCAGTTCTGATGGAATTCAGGTCTGTCATTTTGTCGGTAGTTTACATAGTTTCTTGTTTGTCGGTCATGTGGTGGAGAATTTCTCCCGGAATCGTAACTGCGCGCTGAACTGTTGCGTCTTAAGTTATTCTGTCTCTTTTGATAATAATTGTTTTTGTTCCATATTGTCTGTTTCTATGGTAATCTCTGTCATATTCATTACTACGGAAATGCGATCTTTCTCTGTACCTATTATTACTCTGCCAGTGGTTGTCATATGGGTGGTGTCTGTTTTGGTCACGATTTGTGTTATAAGGATAGACCTGTCGTGTCCAGTTATTGTTTCTGTCCTCACGGAATTGTGACTGATGTGACCTGTAGTGATTGTTTTCCTGTTTTCGCATCCCACGACTGTCTGAGTCAATTTCTAATTGTTGTAAGAGTCCCTGAAAAGCTTCAATGTCGTCTTTGCAACGTCCTGCCAAAATAATATTTCTTAAATGTTCAGGCAATTTCATTAAGCAAATGCGGATGGGTTCTGAAGGGTTGTATGGGTTTGACAAGTATTGATTCTTGTGCAACACGTCTTCAAAATATTTGACAAAACTGGAAAATTCATATTGTTCAAAGTGTTTCATCATCATGATGCTGTGTTTTACTCGGTCTTGAGTAGATTGAGACCAATATGCTGAGAGGAAGGCGTGATAAAATTCTCTTTCACTGTGTCAATCGTGAATGACCGATCGCATTCTTACAGCTGGTTCATTCTCTAAGTAGCCACACATAAATTCTAATCTGTGCTCTAATGACCAGTTGGGAGGAAAACAATGAGAGAATTGATGGAGCCATGCTTGTGGATGAATGTCGTTGCCAGAATTCTTAAATGTTTTAAATTTACGTGTAGTAATGAAAAGCTTATAGTCAAAATCATCATGTCGGCGAGTCGCATGTCGGTCATTGTTACGTAGTTTCGGCGGTTCCATCTCAAAATTCGGTGTATTTTGCCAATTTCTTTCATAATTTCCGAAGTGCCCTGAGTTATTATTTTGTGGCTGTTTCGTATTTCTATGTCCCTCTTCCCGTATTGGAGAGCGAGCGGCCTCTGAAATATGTAATTCTTGTATTACCTGTGTCAGCTGATCTTGTACTTCCCGGATTTCTCTTTGGTGTTGCGTATTAATTTGATTCTGTTTTGTTTGAATTTCCTAACTTGTTCGCACTCTTCTGTGTCATTAAAGACTACCGGTGTGTGTCATTCAGATTATCATCTACCTTCGTAGATGAATTATTTAGCTGATCCGAAAGTTCACCTACTTTCTCTGATAATGAACTAATTTCCTCCATGTGTCTTTCTACTGTGTCCTTTAAGATTTCCTGAGTTTTTGCAAGTTGCGTAACCGAATCGGTAGATGCAACTGAGTCAATTTTAACTTGCAAGGTCTCATGATTTTTATGAACAATAATTTACAGTTCTTTTATGGCTGCTTCGTGATTTTGTAATGCATTTTCATGCCGCGAAAAAAATAGGTTGAATATGCTCACAAACTTGTGTTTTTACGTCGTTACAGCCTTTTTGACATTTCGATTCGATTTTATGTAACTCAGTAGTTAAATCTTCACGTGTTTGTTCAAGTGTGGTGTGAAGATTTTGTTCCATTGCGTCTAATTGTTGCTGTGTTTGTCTCAGGTGTTGTTCCGTTGTGTCTAACTTTTGAAGCTTTTGCTGTGTTTGTCTCTGATTTTGTTCCATTGTGTCTAACTTTTGAAGCTTTTGTCCCATTTGTTGCATTAGTTGTAATAACAATTCACTGGTGTCTGAAACATGTTCCTCAGTGCTTTTCGGCATTGAATTTGCACCGGCAACATTCACATTTTGACAAGCGGAAAATGTGTCTTGACTCATTTGAGAAAAAGGTGAGAACCCAAAACCTGAGTCTACAGTATTTGCAATATTGTGTTCTGTCATTTTCGATTCCTGAGGCGAGCTGTTGCCGACCGATCTATCGATAATGCTTCCCTGTTCACTACCTGTTTCACTGTCTACACCATTATTTTACGCCCGCTCCATTTCCCTATGCACAGTTACCAAATTACTACAATGAATGTCTGTTAATTCATTACAGAGCGGTGCTGGTAAGCTACGTTCGTCGTTACTATTTTTTCTCTGTTTACTTTGGAACCTAGTGATACGTTTTTCACACGCCATTATTGTCACAATATTTCACATGATAACACAGAAAATAAGAGAACACATTAACATAGCGCTGAAAATAATATCTACTTAATTGCAAGCTGCGAAATACTTGGTGCAAATTTACATGCGTGCCACACCTGTTTTACTGTACAACAATGAAAGACTGCCACTACAAAGGAGATTCTCTCTACAATTACGCGCTAGCAATAAACAAATTCTACACAAATTACACAAACTACAACAAAAAATCAGAAGATTCCAGTGAGGTATCCTCGGCTAAGCGTCGACAAATGAAACGTCCCCTTAGAACAATTATACAAGACTGTGCTTAAACTGACACACAATATTTTTAGCGCAACGCAATCTGACTTTCAAAAATCCCTACAAAAAATGGTCCTGACTAACATTAACCTATGCGTTTCACAAATCGCTTACCTCACAAAAATCTTGGTTACTCGAACTACTGCAATACAGCGAGCGCCACTACTGCCAGCTAAATAAAAGATTCAAACTACAGAAGGCACTAACTATTGATAGGCATAGTTAGTAAATGAAAGATTTTGATAGAGATGAAACAGTGTATTTACCTTAATAGTCATAATATATATAGCAGTTCATGACATCCAGTCTTACAAATTTTAAAACTCCGCCATCTCTCTCCCCACATCCACCACTGCTGGTGGCTCACCTCCAACTGCGCAACGCTACGCGCTGTTCACATCCAGCTGCCGCTGCCCAACACTACAATGGCAGACAACAATGCAAATTAGCCACAGACTGCACATAGCACAGCCAGTGATATTCATACAGAGCGCTACGTAACGTTGCCAATAAGAAAACCTCAACAGCCTACTTACAACGGCCATAGCGTCACTCTACTGGGTGCCCTTGCAGATGGGCTATGAATAAGGCTGACTGGGACTTGTTCTCCTCCATTGCCACTATTGAGCCTCTTTCCAATGACAACCTTGATGCAGTGGTTCACTCAGTCAACACTGGCATCGTTACTGCCGCAGAATCTGCCATTCCCTGTTCTTCTGGATCCCCTCAGCGGAGGTCTGTGCCTTGGCAGTCGCCCTAGATCGCTGAGGCGATTAAAGATCGCAGGCGAGCGCTACAGCATCACAAGCGACATCCTTCATTAGAACACTTCATCGCCTTTCAACGGCTCCGTGTGTAGGCCTGATGCCTCATTCGCCAACACAAGCAGGATTGCTGGGAACGGTATGTCTCCACCATTGTCCTCTGTACCTCTCCATCACAGGTATGGGCCAAGATTAGGCACCTCTATGGCTATTGGGCCGCTGTCAGCGTCCTTGTGCTCTCACTGAGTGGAGCAGTTTGTACTGACTCCAACATAATTGCAAACCGCTTGGCAGAGCATTTTGCTCTGAGTTTTGCTTTTACACATTACCCACTGGCCTTCCGATCCCTGAAAGAGCAGTTGGAATGTTGGAGCCTTTCATTTCACACGCGCCACCCTGAATCCTGCAATGTTCCGTTCAGTGAGTGGGAATTCGGAAGTGCCGTAGCCGCTTGGCCTAATACGGGTCCCGGGCCAGATCACATCCACTGTCAGATACTCTAGCACCTCTCGGCGGACTGCCAGTGACACCTCCTAGACATTTACAACTGTATCTGGGTCGAGGGTGAGTTCCCGTCGCAATGGCGGGAAAGCAACGTCATCCCCGTTCTAACACCTGGCAAGAACCCACTGGAGGTGGACAGCTACCACCCCATTAGCCTCAACAAAGTTCTTTACAAGTTGCTCGAATGCATGGTGAGCCAGCGGCTAAGTTGGGTGCTTGAGTCTCTGGGCCTTCTGGTTTGGTCTCAAGGTGGGTTCCGTGACGGCCGCTCTGACGCCGATAATCTGGTGAGCCTGGAGTCTGCCATACATACGGCTTTTGCCCGCCGTCAGCACGTCGTTGCTGTCTTTTTTGACATGTGGAAGGCATACGACATGGCGACATCACGTCCTCTCCACTCTTCATGGTTGGGGCCTCCCATAGTTTCCCCTGACTTCAGGAGAACGGGGAACCGCAGGGATCTGTCTTAAGTGTCTGCCTGTTCTTAACTGCAATTAATGGGCTCGCTGTGGCGGTGGGAACGTCTGTCTCAGCGTCCTTGTATGCTGACGACTTCCGCCTCTACTATTGCTCCACTGGCATTACAGCTGCTGAACGTCAGCTGCAGGGTGCTATCCGCAAGGCGCATTCTTGGGCTGTAGCTCATGGCTACCTGTTTTCAGCTGCGAAGACCTGCATTATGCATTTCTACCGGCGACGCACTGTTGACCCTGAGCCATGGCTCATGGCTTATCTTGACGGCGAACCTCTTGCTGAGGTGGAGACCCATCGGTATTTGGGTGTGGTTTTTGGTGTCCGGTTGTCTTGGCTTCATCACATTCAGCAGCTTAAACAGATGTGTTGGCAGCATCTTAAAGCTCTGCATCACACCAGCTGGGGAGCCGCCCAGTCTACCCTCTGACAGCTCTACCAGGCGTTAATACAGTCCCATCTGGATTAAGGAGCCTTGCATATGGTTCAGCATTCTATGTTGCAGGTGCTGGACCCCATCCTTCACAGCAGGATCCGACTCGCCACTGGAGTTTTCCGGACCAGCTCTGTGAACAGCATCCTTGTGGAGGCAGGTGTTCCTCCACTGGGGTTATGGCGCCAACATCTACTGGCCGCCAATGCTACACACGTTTGTAGCTTGCCTGGGCATCCCTGCTATCGTCTTCTGTTCGCTCAGTCTTGTCGTCAATCTCCCAGAACGTCAGCTCCGGTCAGGTTGTATGATCGCAGTTCGGGTCAGAGAGCTTCTCTCCAGGCTTGGGGTTTTCCCTCTGCCACCTCTTTTCCAGGCGCTTCTGCTTACACCCCTGTGGTGTGAGCCCTGCCCATGCCTTCGGCTCGAATTGCCACTGGGCTCCATGGACTCAGTCTGTCCTGAGGCCTTCTGCCGCTGCTTTCTTTCCATCCTTACCACATATCAAGGCTCTGGCGTTGTCTACACTGACAGTTTGATGGTTGTTGGTCGTATTGGTTATGCTCTCACTCTAGGGGACCATTACGAACAACACTCATTGCCGGCTGGCTGCAGCATTTTCACTGCTGACCTGGTCGCCATCTCTCATGCCCTATAGTATATCCACCCCTGCTCAGGTGAGTCCTTCGTTATCTGTAGCGACCCCCTGAGCTGTTTACGACCTATCGACCTGTGTTCCCCTCGCTCTCGTCTGGTGATGGCTGTCCTGGAGTCCCTCTATACTCTTGCCAGCTGCGGCCACTCTGTGGTCTTTGTGTGGACCCCAGGTCATATTGGGATACGGGGCAATGAACATGTTGACCTCCTGGCCAATCAGGCCACCATTAAACCATCTCTGGACATTGGCCTCCCAGACTGATTTGCAAGTATTCTTACACAGCAAAGTTTTCGAATTTTGGGACACTGAATGGCGCAACCTGACCACACCAAACAAACTCCGTCCTGTCAAGGAGACGACGAATGTGTGGCGGTCATCCATGCGAGCCACTCACAGGGACTCAACTATCTCAGCTCCACATTGGTCACACCCTCTTGACGCACAGCCATTTACTGCGCCATGAGGACCCTCCTCGCTGCGGGTCGGCTTTGATGGTGACCCGCATTTTGTTGGCCTTTCCCCTTTTAACTGTGGTCAGGCAGACATTTGCGCTGCCTGATATGCTCCCTCCCCTTTCAACAGATGACACGGCTATGGCAGGCTTAGTTTTGCATTTTATTCGGGCAGGGGGCTTTTATCACTTAATCTAAGTGTTTGTCTTTTTTGTGTTGAGTCTGGCCTTGGGTCTACGATTTTAGACTGTGTTTTTTAATGTGTTTCAGGGTGGTTGTCTTTCCTTTTTTGCCTCTATGGTCGGCAAACCACTGTAATACTCTGTGTCATTTTAATCCCTTTTGTCTGGCCTCTGTCTGAGTCTGTCTTGTCCTGTGTCATCTCTTGTCGTCTCCATTGTTCGTTTTTCTTCTGTGTGGATATTTGAATTTTTTGGAAAAAGGTACCGATGACCATAGCAGTCTGGTCCCTTCAATCCCACAAACCAACCAACCAACCATAAATGGGACACTATGTATAGTGTGTCTGTCTGTCTGTGTGTGTGTACATTAGAAATTTGGCAGAAGTGTTGTCCTTCATCGTTTATGCTTGTGAAAATTGTGTAACAAACGGCTGGGCAACGGTGATATTTCACTTGGACATGTTCTAAACAGTTTTATGTTATAATATTTATAAGAGAATGAAAACTACTATAGACTTGAGCAACAGGCCTAGTACTGAGAGGAGATAGAAGTTAAGAGGTTGTGACGAATGCGTTTGATGAATTATGATAATTTTCGTCATTTATATTTTTTTCGTGTTGGTAAAAGTAAAATAGATATGCTTTCCCTCACATCCATTACGATCCAGGTTGATAGTATAAATCCTTGGTATGACAAGGGGGCATTAACTTTGATAAAAATTTGGTTTTGGGAATGCCAAACTAGCCATTTTTCAGTGTGTAGCCTCCTCTTCCAAACTGTCATTACAAGGAGGCATAGTTTGTCCTTGAATAAGAATAGAAAAGACGAAAATGCTAATGAGATACAGGATGTACTAAATACTCACAGAATTATATTGTTGGAGATAGCAGTGGTTGCAGAGGTAGTACTAACTATCTGTACAAGCTGTTACTGGGACTGCAGAGATGTAAAAAGATGGACACCCAGCCGTTTGGAGTATAAGACTATGAGGCAGTTCCGATGCAGCAGGTGCTCCCATTCGACTCCCGTAGCAGTGTCTTTCAGAGGACGACAGTGTAGCACGATTATGATATAGAGGGAATTCGAGCCTTATGTAGGTAGCTTGGCTGGTGCCAGACACTGCACTGGTTGACATAATACAGTCAGACAGGACTACAGCAGTAAAAATACGATACAACATGGTTTCTGCAAGACAAGCTAGACTTTTAAAGGAGGATGAGAAAAAAGTAAACAGCGGGGTGTTGGTATATGGACCACATGGGGACATTACATCTTCTGAAGCTGACCAAAAATCGCTACGAGCTTAGGCTTTATAATGGTGTGGGTGTCACCCCCAGGCAATGCTAAAGGAACAGAATCCATTGTTTCCTTTTGTATTCCAAAGGTGGAGAAATCGCATCGGTGGGAAGAAATCGTCGTCTCATCGGTGGATGGATGGTAACATAACTTTTACCTCCCACTTTTTGTGTGGTGAAACACGCTATAGGATGTAATGCATACGAGGATTCCCTTCGCGTGTTTATGCCAATTATTACGCACATTTATGAACATTTGCGAGATTTAAACGCTCGGGAATGCTCTGTAACAGCCCAGATACATGTCCATCTGACAGTTATGCGTCAGCAAAGAGCTTTAAGGATGACATCATAAGAGGCAATGTTGTGCAACGTTAGTAGGGACAAAATCTGACTATTTAGGAGTAGGACATTACAATCTGAGAATGTGTTACGAGACAAACTGCCGTCACACTGTCCAGAAACGGGACTTCAGATCCCCCTGGCGACAGCGATATGAACGCCCATTGGTTGAGAGTTTTGATATCTATATGCGTAGGGGACGAATGGAGTAACCCTATTGGCTGATGGAGATAGGTAGGGTCTCTCATGTGCGTTGGGAAGATGGTGCGAAGCTAGTAGCAAGGCGCCACTCAAAACGCGTGGTCGAGTAACTGGAGGTGGCTCCAAAAGCATGATCGCAAGTAGGCGCTGGCAGTAGCAGAGTGCACCACTGACCACTAATATAGAAGTGATACAAGATATAAAGTTAAAATGAACGCTAAGAATTATCAGTGGACACCACATGTCTTAAGCAGTATCTATAACGAGTACTGAAAGTGATAATGGTGTTGTAAAATGTTGAGTGTGACAGCGCAGCCAAGAGCTGCCATGTTGGAAAGTCTGTGACGCTTGTTTCAAAGTCTTCTTCATTAAAACAATTACATTACAAATAATTGTTAACCTTTAAGAACTGGTATCCCGACACACCGCATTTCAGCAGGAGGACAAACCTACATTGACCCTCACGCCTCAGTGCTGCTACTGTGATGAGGGACAACCACAGCAAGACACCATGTCAGTAATAAACAAACCAGAGAAGGATGGCAGAGTCACTTTCTTCTTGCTACAATGCCATGCATAAGAAGGAGGGCATTGTACATGGCATCCCTTATGGGGATGTAGCTCAACTGTATCCTGCTAAGTGGGGTAACAATCATAAATGTCTCCACAAAGCAGTCATTGTAACAAAGTGCACACTAGATATCAAGTGTGTGCAAGTGAAATACCTGAAGAATGCTGAAGTGAACTGTGATTTAAACAGTGAATAAAGAACTTGAACATGAAAGTGATAGTGAATAGGATGAACAGTGAGGTAGGATCAGGGAACTGACTGAACAGTGACTTTGGACAGCTTAAACTGTGATTAGACAGTGAATATGTACTTGGTGTTATAAGAGAACAGTGTCACCGAGAAAGCGGAAATTAAAAATCAGTGTGTGACGTTTATGTGTAGCAATCGCGGCGCATGATAGAGGCACGCAGAGAAATTTCACGCAGTGGTGACTCGTGACACAACGGAGTGCAGAAAGGGAGCTGCCGCGCAGTATCAAGCAGTTGAAACCGGATTTGGGAGTGAGTCAAGGCCACGCACGTGAAGGCTGCTGGTGCAGCCAGCCACCCCGGTGGCAGAGGGAACAGCTGATGCCCACCACATGCAGAACATCAACCTCGAGCAAAGTAGGAGGAGGCAATGCGGAGCTCGGAACAAGGAGTAGCAGCAGGCAAGACATCGACCTTGGGCACTGGATCAGATGGCGCGACGCACGACGACAAAGCTTGAGGTAAGAGGGGTGCTTTGTGTAAGATTAAGCCCAGCAGTAAGCAGTGCCGAAGACAACGGCCATATCAGCAGGAGGCAGCAAAATCAGCAGCCCAGCGCACTGCTTCTGCAGCGTTCTTGAAGAATGCATAATTCAAGGGGAGGGAAGCTCTAACGCAGCAGAGCTGACATTATCTGATTTATTATGTAGCCTATGTTAATGGAATGTTGAATGGAATGGACAGTGTCTTGAAAGGAGGATATAAGATGAACATCAACAAAAGCAAAACAAGGATAATGGAATGTAGTCTAATTAAGTCGGGTGATGCTGAGGGAATTAGATTAGGAAATGAGGCACTTAAAGTAGTAAAGGAGTTTTGCTATTTGGGGAGCAAAATAACTGATGATGGTCGAAGTAGAGAGGATATAAAATGTAGGCTGGCAATGGCAAGGAAAGCGTTTCTGAAGAAGAGAAATTTGTTAACATCCAGTATTGATTTAAGTGTCAGAAAGTCATTTCTGAAAGTATTCGTATGGAGTGTAGCCATGTATGGAAGTGAAACATGGACGATAAATAGTTTGGACAAGAAGAGAATAGAAGCTTTTGAAATGTGGTGCTACAGAAGAATGCTGAAGATTAGATGGGTAGATAACATAACTAATGAGGAAGTATTGAATAGGATTGGGGAGAAGAGAAGTTTGTGGCACAACTTGACCAGAAGAAGGGATCGGTTGGTAGGACATGTTCTGAGGCATCAAGGGATCACCAATTTAGTATTGGAGGGCAGCGTGGAGGGTAAAAATCGTAGAGGGAGACCAAGAGATGAATACACTAAGCAGATTCAGAAGGATGTAGGTTGCAGTAGGTACTGGGAGATGAAAAAGCTTGCACAGGATAGAGTAGCATGGAGAGCTGCATCAAACCAGTCTCAGGACTGAAGACCACAACAACAACAACACTATGTTAACCTAGTAATAAAAATAGTTAAATTTATACAACATCACAGATAAGATAATATTTCAGTTGCGTAACAGAGATGTGATTTATTCTGCGGAGAAAAGTGAACTTAATAACAGTAACACTTATGAGGAGAATTAAGCAAATCAAGAGACTATAGAATTAGAAAATCGGAATAAAGGTATTAATGCAAATGAGCCAAATATGGCTGATGAGAGTCAGGAAGTGGTTCAGCTTTTACAGCCTGACCACACTGGTAATGCAGTGGAAGAGGAGCACTTGTCACATGAGCAAATACAAGGAACAGATAATGACAATGACATTGTAGAGTAAAGGGTTTTGTATAGTGCAGCGTCAGCAGACACTGCTCCTGCACGTAGCCAACAGAAACTGAATGAAAGCACGGAGGTAAAGGTACCCAGTATAAGTAAGAGAAGTCGTAGCATCAGTGATCTGCTATCCTTCATGGTTGATACTGCAAAGCAATTCAGTTATAAATTGGATGAAAATGATAAACAGTTTCATTATCTTCATCAGACTATGGATGATATCAATAAGTCAAATAATAATAAGCTTGACGAATTCGCTAAGAAATTTAATAAGAAATTTGAAGATAATACCAAAAAGATAAAGGTTATCAAAGTATTGTTGACAGATATCTGGGGAGTTTTAATAAAGTTATCAATAGCAAAACTGAAAGTATGAGAACTAAATTCCAAGCTGAAATGACAGATAGAGTAGGAGGGATAGTGAGGCAGGTGAGTGAGAATTCCGCCGAAATTAAAAAAAACATTAGTCGAAGATAGGCCAATTAGAGACAGATGTAATGGAGGTAACTAAGCAAGTAGATAATTAAGGAGAAAAACAGAGATGTGGAAAAGTCATGCAAAAGCAATGCAGGTACGCTTTATTCAGAGCTGTGAAAGATAAGCGAACAGATACAAGAAACTAACTTAAAAATGATATCTGAATACACTAGTCAGGTAGAGGCGGAAACAAAAGGGAGACTGGAGATGTGGTATGAACAGTAAAAGTCCAAAGATACAAGTAAAGAGAGATAGCCTCAAATGACAGGTATCTGTGTCAAAATTCCACAGCTTTTCATCAAAAGCACATGCATCCTGCAGCTTTTAAGCAGCAATTTGAGGGCGTCTTTCCGGAACATAGGGATGACAAAAAGAAAATAGGTTGTCTTATAAGGTGACGCTTTATCCTGGGGTATGAAAACTGGATCACAAGGCAAAACATATGAGGGGTTTATGCAAGTATTCATGAACCAGTATTGGTCCAGTAGCGCTCAGAATTGCGTTCATAGTGACCTATTTGAAGGTGGAAACTTCAGTAGTAATGGTTGCAGAAGTTATAAAGAGTTCTTCTAGACTTATGTCGAAAGGAACTTGTGTTTAGATTGTCCCCTGAAAGAAACGGTTTTAATATCAATCATTATGATCAAGTTACTTCCGAGGATACAAGACAAATTAATTGTAATATAAAAGTCAGGTATTAACCCAATTGTGCAAGCGCTGGATCAATTGGATTCGTTAGCAGGGAACAACCCGAATCTGTAAGGTTGGAGAAGAAACGCCTGGGGAAGTAACAGACCTAATGAAATTAGGATACAAAGAGAACAGACAGACGGATACGATATCCTCAACACACAGATAATAGAATAAATTATCAGGAGAGAAAACACCGTGATAGATAGGACACAGAGGGTGAAAAACAATATCATAGTAACATGGCTGGAAGAGGTAGAGGAGGATACTTCATAGACAGAGGAAGGGGTAACTATCACAACCAAGAAACATGAGAATACTACGGTAATACACAGAACAATTACAGGCATGTGGATCCAATACCGGGAAACTCACAGGACGTTCGGATGAAGTACAATCACTAACTGTAGGGCCCATAGTGCACTTCCTAGGTTATGATGAAAGGGACAGCATTAAAGAGGCGCTAATGGAGGAAAGTGAGGAACAAGTGGAAGAAGTGTTCCAATCTTCTTTAGAAATCCAGCTATACCAGGTAAGTGTAGCAGCAGTGATAGACTGAGCATTGGAGACGAGTGCTATTGCTTTTGAGCTGTATGAATAAATCAAGGTGAATAACAATGTCCCTGAAGTACCCTTACAAGGAATAAGAATAATTACGGCATGTGGCGCAATGAGTAAACAAATAAGGAAACAAAATCAGATTTTGAGATACGGAGGAAGAAATATATGGTCAATGCAATAGTGGTTCCAAATCTAAATGTGTGAATAATTATAGAAATGAACTCGTTGATTACCAACCACGTGAGAATAGACTTTGCTTCAGGGCATATTGAAATAAATGGAGAGGTAATAGAGACGTTAAAAAGAGAAGAAGCGGTAGCAAAGAATAGTGAGGCAATTACAGTCCACTTTATGAAGGATCTTTTCTTATGGAACAGTATGAGTAGCGGGGGAGGAATGTAATAGAGAAGCGGAACGGGTAAATAAATTGTTCACTGAACAAATACAAGAAAAAGATTGAACAAAGAGTGGAAAGCATAGAAAACATACAAACCACAGAAGCTAAAGAACTAAGGCGTATCTCACATAGGTATTGTCAGGTATTCATGCCAGGGCCAGGCCTGATGAAGCGATATGTGTATCGATTTCAGACAGTACCACATGAAACCTTCAGAATGTAACCTCATCCTAACACTGTCTCAAAAAGGTAAGCGGTTCATAAAGTGATCAAGAGTTAGAATGGTGGGTGATCGAGAGAGCCCAAAGTTGTTATTCAAGTTCACTAGTAATTGTGAGTAAGAAAGACGGTACAGTACGCATTACACTAGACGCCAGTGCGATTAATAATATAATACTACCGCAAGCAGATGGATCGTAACTATTAGAAGAAGTAACAGAAAAGTTTGACAATGGCAAAATCGTGGGCAGTATTGACTTGACAGATAGCTTTCGGCATGTGCCCTTGGACGAGGAATGCAGAAAGGACACTGTGTTCATCTACCAAGGGTCTCTCCATTGGTAGGTGCTATCCTTCGGTTTAAAGATATCGACAGCAGCTTTTATATGCATGTTAGACATGGTGTTAGGAGACCAACTGCTATCAAAGGTAACAGCCTACGTAGATGACAATGTAATCGTTATGAATAATTGGAGAGAACATAAAGCCTTATTGGAAGAGATCCTTACTTCATTCAAACAAAAAGGAATTAGAATAAATGATAATTTGGTAAGAAGGAGATTCGATTTCTTGGTCCCATAATTTCAGCCTCCGGAATAAGACCCAATCCAGATAAACTCGAGGCCATTAAGGACTTTCCAGAACCATTAAACACAAAGCAGTTAAAACGATTCTTAGGTGTTTTTGGGTAATACAGAAGGTTTGCCATGAATCAGGCATTAAATGCAAAAGCCTTGCTAGAACTTATGAAGAAAGATGCATTGTGGGTTTGAAATAGAAAATGTCAGGAGGAAATTGATAACATCAAAAGATGGCTTAATAAAAATATCACACCATCTCACCGGGATTTAGTCCAACCTTTCTGTGTACAGAAAGAAGTGTCTGAAGGTGGCCTAAGCGCGGTTTTAATTCACACAGCAAATAAGGAAAGAAAATACACCAGTTTTGCGAGCAGAATACTGAAAACATGCCAAAGAAACTACTTGGTCACCGAAAAAGAGGCACTGGCCAGAATGTGGGCATTCAAAAAATTTAGATACTACTTAATAGGGGAAAGAACACATGTATACACAGATCACAAGCCACTATTGTTTCTGTCCGACTGTAAATTGACCCATGGGAGGCTCAAAAGATGAGCCTAAGCACTGCATAAATATGACAATGGAATCATCTATGTGCCAGGACCAGACAACATCGTGGCGGATACCCTGTCCAGATTACCGTTCAGTCTTCATAAAATGCTGCAGGGTGATATACAACAACAAGAAATAAAAGTAATGTACATGAAAGGAGTAAAGTTGGAAGAACATGTAAACAAAGTAAATCGAAAAATACGAAGAGAACTAAGTGAAGACGAAACACTGAGAATGGTTTAGAGAAAATGGGGAGTCGAGAATGAAACGAAAACACAGAAGTATTGTCTGGTACACCAAGGTCTTCTATATAGGAGAACAGACCCAGATTTAAGTAATTGGAAAGTCTGTTGGCCAGAACATGAGATCGATAAATTAGCCCTACATGTTCATCTCAGCTATGGACATTTCAGGGTCAGACAATGCACCAAGAAATTTAAGGAAGCCTGCATTTTCCATAATATGGAAGAAAGAGTCAGACAGTTACTTGAGGGATGTATAGTGTGTCAGAAAGAATCCAACCAGTATGCCAGGGGAAACGTATATAAAACAGTACCCAATGGTATTATGGATAAAGTGGCAATGGACATTTACAGGCTGCTACCTAGGTCAACAGGTGGATAAGTGTACGTATTTGTATTGTTGCAGTTAGGTTAAAAATTTTTTAGGTTTTATCCATAAAGAAAAGTTATCCAAGGCACTGGCCAGAAACTAAAAAATGACTATATAGTAGCAAGTAGGAAAGCCAGGACACATAATAAGTGACAATGGGCCACAATTCCATGCAAAAATCGGGAAGCAAACCTTGGGAGAATTGCAAATGAAGCCGATATATATCTCAAAATATCACCCTTCTTCGAACCCATCAGTTAGAATAATGTGGGAGTTAGTAAGGTTGTGCCACATGTATTGTTCTAGAAAGCACTCTAAGTGAGCAGAGCACATCAAATTATTTGAGGAGGTTATGAACGAACTATCTCATACCGTTACCGGAATGTCGCCAATAGAAGTACTGACAGGCAAAATGCCTAGTAATATCATCACGGAATCTATACTTTTCCACCAGTTCAGAATTTAACATGACCAAATCCAAACAATAGCATTGCAGAGGATTAAGGACAAGGTGGAGAAGTGTAAAGCAAGAAATAACAGTGACATAAAACTAGCAAAATTTTAAATAGGGAATGTGGTACTAATGAAGATTATAAGGAAATCGTCCAAGATGGACGATGAAATTAAGAAAATAAGGATTGCACATGCAAATGCTACGATGAAAACAACCAAAAGCAAAGGCTTATATAAAATTGTTCACCTTAAACAATATATCAGTGTTCAAGGCCTAACGGCCAATCTCGTAAGTCTGATGGAGGAGAAAGAACAAGAAAACAAAAGGTCACCTACGGAACACGTAGAACACACCCACCAGGCAAGTGACATTGAACAGATAAGTAGGACTATGTACAAATTTGAAAAATATACATGTTATGAAGACAATGAGGAGATGGATGAGGAACCGCCAACAAAGCTAATACAGACAACCAGAAAACAACATATACCTAGTAAGGAAAAGAACAACTGGTCAAATGATTAACTGAAAACCTCAGAGGGCATTGTGTTCTGTACATCGCTGGGTGTTTAAGGAACACGAGTTACTCAAGTTATTGACAATATTACTTCAGTTTCACTTCATATTGTCAATCTTCCCTTCTTTCTCTCGGAACTATACTGTGGCATCTGTCGCTTCTCCGTCTTCAGATATAGGAACCTGGCAATAGCGAATAACAAAGGTAAGTGAGGAAAAGAGAAGGTACAAAAGTGGATAAGTTATCTATAACAATGTGTTATCCTGTTGTAAAATGTTAAGCAAGTTCTGAAATTATGTGATTATTACATGTAATGACCCTAAGAGACAGTACAGCAAGGAAAAAGCTATCTATAAGAGTAAACAAGGTATACACAGACAAAGATGGTATCCTGTAGGAAAATATTTAACAAGTTCTAAAAGATAAAGACTCTGTGTACACAGCGACCAAACATCTGAGTTGAAACATGGAAAACAGAGATAAGTGTGTATTATTCTGCAATTGTGCTTAGAGAAGTGAACAGCAACACGATCAAATGGTAACGAAATGCGAAACTTCTGTTTAGCCAACTGACTAGGATAAGTCGCGACCAAAGGATAAAGAGGTAAGCGCAGCGGAATAATGTGAAGAATTGAAGTTATCTAAGCATGGGAAGTGGGTCCACTTCCCATAGAAGTTAATGACAGGCCGAGGACGGTATCACTATAAGCTAAGAAGTATAAAGGGTCATACAAAGGGGTCCCCAGATCCAATAAAGGATAATGGTAACCCGAGAGGTAACTTAAGTAAAGATAAGAAGTATTGAAGTAAGTTAGAGGGAATATGGAGGCTGCAGAAAAGCTAAAGAAGAAATGATAGGCACACTTACACTATCAGTATGATCATTAAACATTATGGAACAGTACAGACTAGAAGTACTAAGAGTTGAACAGACATAGGCAATGCTTCACTTCACTATACATGCACACGAAATAATGATTTATATATGACAAGCAAAAGCCTTGGAATATGCACTCATGAAGGATAATAAATGATGATATGATATAAAGCTGGTCTCAGTTGTAGGAGCAGAAGAAGGTAAGCCGCACGCTGTAAAAATCCTGACGC
Organism: Schistocerca serialis cubense; assembly: GCF_023864345.2. Taxonomy (NCBI): domain Eukaryota; kingdom Metazoa; phylum Arthropoda; class Insecta; order Orthoptera; family Acrididae; genus Schistocerca; species Schistocerca serialis. The sequence continues at coordinate 426,053,852 of NC_064641.1, forward strand.
AAGGCGAGAAAATGGGATATTCAATGGCTCAACAAAAGAAACCACATAAGAAAAAAAATGTAGGTGATATAGGGAACTGATCTTCTCTGAATATGTAGAAAAAAAGTAGCAGTCTCCAGTGAGAAGACGACGAAAAAAAAGTCGTAACTATAAAAGTCACTTAGATAATTCTTAGACAAACACGGACTGAAGGAATAAAAGATCAGTAAGCAGGATTTGAAAACCGCATCTGCATTGCTTTATCGCCCAGAACCGATTAAAAAGAATCAACTAGAAAATGAAGAGAAAATAGAATATATAGAAAGTTACTTAGAACATATGTTAAAATAGTATTAACTGTTGACTAAATGTAAGTGTAAATTGTTACATGTAATCTATGGATGGGGCCTGGAGGGACGCAGAACACAATTAAGCGAAATACCCGGTCTGCAAAGACTCAGCAACGGCTGCACACCACATAGATCGCTGTTGCCACACCCAGATGGGCGTCGGCACAACATTCTTCTTGTCTCCCAGCTTACCACAAGACAGATTGTGTGTTTCACAAAATACGTCTAGTGTAGTGAATTTCAGGTGATTTATGACAAATATAATGGCAATAACATGGCCAATGCTTTAAAGTTATGAGAGTGAGAAGGAGGGCATAACTGACAAAAGAGTAGTGAACCAGTCACTAATTACATAGCCGATGTATATGAGTATATGCTCCATTTCAGATAAGACAAAAGTACATCTGAATAAATAGTCAATTTTAAATAACATAAGCTACATGTTATATAGTGTTCATGGTATATTCGTAATAGAGTCAGAGCTAGAAACATGCCACACTGAAGGCGTCAGATAGAGATCAAATATACGTCGGAAGATAGAATATGTCCTAAATTTAATAGGACATTATATATATCCACTCCTGGAAATTGAAATAAGAACACCGTGAATTCATTGTCCCAGGAAGGGGAAACCTTATTGACACATTCCTGGGGTCAGATACATCGCATGATCACACTGACAGAACCACAGGCACATAGACACAGGCAACAGAGCATGCACAATGTCGGCACTAGTACAGTGTATATCCACCTTTCGCAGCAATGCAGGCTGCTATTCTCCCATGGAGACGATCGTAGAGATGCTGGATGTAGTCCTGTGGAACGGCTTGCCATGCCATTTCCACCTGGCGCCTCAGTTGGACCAGCGTTCGTGCTGGACGTGCAGACCGCGTGAGACGACGCTTCATCCAGTCCCAAACATGCTCAATGGGGGACAGATCCGGAGATCTTGCTGGCCAGGGTAGTTGATTTACACCTTCTAGAGCACGTTGGGTGGCACGGGATACATGCGGACGTGCATTGTCCTGTTGGAACAGCAAGTTCCCTTGCCGGTCTAGGAATGGTAGAACGATGGGTTTGATGACGGTTTGGATGTACCGAGCACTATTCAGTGTCCCCTCGACGATCACCAGTGGTGTACGGCCAGTGTAGGAGATCGCTCCCCACACCATGATGCCGGGTGTTGGCCCTGTGTGCCTCGGTCGTATGCAGTCCTGATTGTGGCGCTCACCTGCACGGCGCCAAACACGCATACGACCATCATTGGCACCAAGGCAGAAGCGACTCTCATCGCTGAAGACGACACGTTTCCATTCATCCCTCCATTCACGCCTGTCGCGACACCACTGGAGGCGGGCTGCACGATGTTGGGGCGTGAGCGGAAGATGGCCTAACGGTGTGCGGGACTGTAGCCCAGCTTCATGGAGACGGTCCTCGCCGATACCCCAGGAGCAACAGTGTCCCTAATTTGCTGGGAAGTGGCGGTGCGGTCCCCTACGGCACTGCGTAGGATCCTACGGTCTTGGCGTGCATCCGTGCGTCGCTGCGGTCCGGTCCCAGGTCGACGGGCACGTGCACCCTCCGCCGACCACTGGCGACAACATCGATGTACTGTGGAGACCTCACGCCCCACGTGTTGAGCAATTCGGCGGTACGTCCACCCGGCCTCCCGCATGCCCACTATACGCCCTCGCTCAAAGTCCGTCAACTGCACATACGGTTCACGTCCACGCTGTCGCGGCATGCTACCAGTGTTAAAGACTGCGATGGAGCTCCGTATTCCACTGCAAACTGGCTGACACTGACGGCGGCGGTGCACAAATGCTGCGCAGCTAGCGCCATTCGACGGCCAACACCGCGGTTCCTGGTGTGTCCGCTGTGCCGTGCGTGTGATCATTGCTTGTACAGCCCTCTCGCAGTGTCCGGAGCAAGTATGGTGGGTCTGACACACCGGTGTCAATGTGTTCTTTTTCCATTTCCAGGAGTGTATATATATATATATATATATATATATATATATATATATATATAGAGAGAGAGAGAGAGAGAGAGAGAGAGAGAGAGAGACAGAGAGAGAGAAAGAGAGAGAGAGAGAGAGCTATATCATATAAGGGTAATGTAATAATGAGAACAGTAATCGATAAGCAATGATACTAGAGTCTGTGCCAGATTAAGTAATACAAATGATTGAAGATGTAAACCGAGGACAAGAAACACCCAACAGAGAACATTTCAATATTGAACAGAGTCCTCGAGCATTTCGAATTTGGGAAAATAAAAGAAGGGGGGAGTGTATAATGCATGCGTGCATTCCCTTCATGTGTTTATGCTAATTATTATGCACATTTATGAAACTTTGCGATATTAAACTCTCAGGAATGCTCTGTAGCAGAAGGATACATGTCCATCTGACAATTATGTGCCAGCAATGAGCATTAACAATAACAAGAGGCAATGTTGTCCAACGTTGGTAGGGACAAGATCCAACAATTCAGGAGTAGGATCTTACAATCTGAGAAAGTGTTCTGAGACAAACCTACATCTCACTGTCAAGTAACGGGATGTCAGATCCGCCTGGCAACAGCGTTCTGAACGCCCATTTGCTGGGAGTTTTGATACCTGTATGCGTAGGAGACGAGTGGAGTATCCCTATTGGCTGACAGAGAAAGGTGGGGTCTCTCTTGTGTGTCGGGAAAATGGTGCAAAGTTAGTAGCAAGGCGCCACTCGAAACGCGTGGTCGAGTAACTGGAGGTGAGTAGGCAGTGGCAGTAGCAGAATGCACCATTGACCACAAATATGGAAGTGATATACAAGATATAAAGTTAAAATAAATGGTATTCACTATCGGTGAACGCTTCATGTCGTGGGCAGTGAGCCGTGCTCACTCCCAACTATGCGTTTTTGTGAAATTGGCAGTCTATCTGTGTTTATTTTTCCTGCCCTTGTTGCAGTTACACTGGGGTGCTTCTTCCTTCTACGCGTGGCAGAGCAATGTGTATCCATATTTGCACCGGTTTGCATATGGTTTCCGGCTAGAGGGTCAGCGGGCAGTCGGTCGGTTGCTGCTGACCAGGGAAGTTGTCTCCTAGCGGTGCACTCGGCTGGATCCTCTGGTAGTCCGCGTGCAGTGTCGGAGCCTGTGTGGAGCTGTCTGATCGCTACTAGCTTTGTGGATCACTGATCCAGAACGTCAAAGTTGAGTAGTGGTTTCAAGTACGCAAGCCACGTCCTTTCATGTAGTGTGGTTCCGTTCGATGGTTCGCTGTTGGGGAGGTTTTCCCATGAGTAACAATTAGTGTTTGAATTGCTGAAATTTCGCCGCCATGCGGTGGAGTTAACTATATTGGTTGAGTACAGTTCAAGTGCACCATAGGAAAAGTTGGTTCAAATGGCTCTGAGCACTATAGGACGTAACATCTGTGGTCATCAGGCCACTAGAACTTAGAACTACTTAAACCTAACCAACAAAAGGACATCACACACATTCATGCCCGAGGCAGGATTCGAACCTGCTTCCGGAGTGGTCATGCGGTTCCAGACTGAAGGGCCTAGAACCGACGGCCACACCGACCGGCTGCACCAGGAGAATTTTCTGCCTTGGGGTCACTAATGTTCCGGTTACCTGCCCCGGCCACTAACGTAATTTCAGGCAGTGTCCTTTCCTCACCTGTTGCCACTGTCCAACACGGTTTGCAGTTTTGACAGCTTAGTACACATACATATTTCATTGTGGATAATGATGCCCATAACATTTTGTGTTTGAATTCGCATGGTACCGATTGTTGGCAAGCAAGACGTTTGTCAGTCGGTCCGTGGTTGTCCCTCGGTTTGGTTCCGACGGATCAAGTGTAGTTGGGCTCGCCACCTGTCTCACCTAAGTGAATGAGGGCAGACTGACCCCCTGGAGGCTTCTGAGTGCTGTTGTCTTTACTGTCGTTCTCACAGGTGTTTAATTGTCTGTTTATGATCTATCATAGCCAATGATAAAAAAATTCTTGCCTTTACTGTGTTTTATGTAAGTCAGTTTTAATCCCGGCAAGTGGATATTTGCTGAAAGGTTATTGTCATCGTGTTTTCTTTTCTTTTAGTGTGTTTCAGCCACCTAAAAGGCTTATGGTTAAGTTAATTTTTTCTAATTTTGAAATATTAACTGTGGGCCCTCACCCAGGTTTAAGATTGTGGCCATCTGCCTTTAAAAGTTTATGGTATAATTGAATTTTGGAAAATCAATTGGAGGCCCTCAGCCACTTAAAACCTTATTGTTAAAGTATAATAATTATTTTATTTGTTTTTGTAACTGCGTGTTTTCAGTCACAGGAAATTTACCTTGTTCATTTTTAAGTTTTTTTGTTTGGAGACCTTCAGCCTTGAAAGATTCGGAGTTTGATATGTTATTAAATTACAATAAATTACAATTTTAATGTGAAACTGACCCCAACCTTATTTGGCCCTTTCTACAATCCTAGCCACCTGTTCTGCCCAGCCGGTTTACCTGGCGTGTCACTGGTAGCACAGCCTGGTTTTGCTTGTGCTTACCAAACTACACTCCTGGAAATGGAAAAAAGAACACATTGACACCGGTGTGTCAGACCCACCATACTTGCTCCGGACACTGCGAGAGGGCTGTACAAGCAATGATCACACGCACGGCACAGCAGACACACCAGCAACCGCGGTGTTGGCCGTCGAATGGCGCTAGCTGCGCAGCATTTGTGCACCGCCGCCGTCAGTGTCAGCCAGTTTGCCGTGGCATACGGAGCTCCATCGCAGTCTTTAACATTCGTAGCATGCCGCGACAGCGTGGACGTGAACCGTATGTGCAGTTGACGGACTTTGAGCGAGGGCGTATAGTGGGCATGCGGGAGGCCGGGTGGACGTACCGCCGAATTGCTCAACACGTGGGGCGTGAGGTCTCCACAGTACATCGATGTTGTCGCCAGTGGTCGGCGGAAGGTGCACGTGCCCATCGACCTGGGACCGGACCGCAGCGACGCACGGATGCACGCCAAGACCGTAGGATCCTACGCAGTGCCGTAGGGGACCGCACCGCCACTTCCCAGCAAATTAGGAACACTGTTGCTCCTGGGGTATCGGCGAGGACCATTCGCAACCGTCTCCATGAAGCTGGGCTACGGTCCCGCACACCCTTAGGCCGTCTTCCGCTCACGCCCCAACATCGTGCAGCCCGCCTCCGGTGGTGTCGCGACAGGCGTGAATGGAGGGACGAATGGAGACGTGTCGTCTTCAGCGATGAGAGTCGCTTCTGCCTTGGTGCCAATGATGGTCGTATGCGTGTTTGGCGCCGTGCAGGTGAGCGCCACAATCAGGACTGCATACGACCGAGGCACACATGGCCAACACCCGGCATCATGGTGTGGGGAGCGATCTCCTACACTGGCCGTACACCACTGGTGATCGTCGAGGGGACACTGAATAGTGCACGGTACATCCAAACCGTCATCGAACCCATCGTTCTACCATTCCTAAACCGGCCAGGGAACTTGCTGTTCCAACAGGACAATGCACGTCCGCATGTATCCTGTGCCACCCAACGTGCTCTAGAAGGTGTAAATCAACTACCCTGGCCAGCAAGATCTCCGGATCTGTCCCCCATTGAGCATGTTTGGGACTGGATGAAGCGTCGTCTCACGCGGTCTGCACGTCCAGCACGAACGCTGGTCCAACTGAGGCGCCAGGTGGAAATGGCATGGCAAGCCGTTCCACAGGACTACATCCAGCATCTCTACGATCGTCTCCATGGGAGAATAGCAGCCTGCATTGCTGCGAAAGGTGGATATACACTGTACTAGTGCCGACATTGTGCATGCTCTGTTGCCTGTGTCTATGTGCCTGTGGTTCTGTCAGTGTGATCATGTGATGTATCTGACCCCAGGAATGTGTCAATAATGTTTCCCCTTCCTGGGACAATGAATTCACGGTGTTCTTATTTCAATTTCCAGGAGTGTAATTGCGGTCAGTTTGACTCTTGTTTCGATTGTGACTGTGGCATCGTATTGTTTGGCGTGTTATTGTTTCAGGTGTTAAGGTAATGGCAGTCAGACAGTGTCCGGGAATTGGCCTGCTGAGAAGAGATCATCTCATTTACGAATTGGCAGTAGGGCATCCACTGATGGGGGCAGTGTTCCAGAACTGGTAGCCCGTTTGCGCCCTCCCGTGTTGCAGCCAGTTGACGTCACCTAGGCAGTGATTTGTTAGACAGGTGCTGCCATCCGATTTCTTGGTGAGGCCCTTAAAGTTCTTGAGGATATTATTGGTCTTCTAGAAGGAGCCCAACCCAGTGACAATTAGTTGGGTTGGGTACGGGCACAGTTGGCGCATGTAACTACTCGGGTGGCTGACTTTAGTAAGTTATTTGTGGGAGAGCATCACAAAAAAAATCAGCAGCTAAGTTGGGAACTCTGGTGAGCGCGTTGCAGTTTAAGCTTACATGCTTGGAGCTGGATCGGAGGAAGTTTGAAGATAGGGACTTGCGCTACCAGGGGAAACATGGGGCCAGGCCAGGGGTGGCATTGTTCCAACGGCTGTTAAGTTAGATGCTGTGTTGGGTGAGTTGCCTAACCCTCTGGTTTATTTCTTTCAGGGTCTGATCGAATTGATTGTAGAGCGAATTGATCAAGTAGAAAAACTATTCTGGTTGTTGGTTCGTCTCGATAAGCATGCGGCCCCTTTTCGCGTTCTGCACCACGTGATCTTGGCGTTGCTATAGCCGCTAGCTAGAGACGAGTTGCAGAACATCCTCTCACTAGCCATTAAAACAATTAAGGTGGCTCGTGATTATTAAAAAATTAACCACTGGGATTCGGAAACAACTGGAGTGCCACCACATTTGGGAAGTGCAGTGGAGTGACAAGGAGGAGCAGTTATATCAGTATGTCGACAGAGTCCACACAGCCTCCTGGGTTCTGCTGATTGAATTACCTGAACGCGAATTTGTTTCTATCATTCTCAATGGATTGCGTGCGGCGAGTAAGTCACATTTTGCTTTCCGTAAGCAGCCTGAGACCCGTTGAAAACTCTGTGATGTGGTTGTAGCAGCATGCACATTACCCAGTAGGAGCCATGGGCGTCGGGAGGTTGCATCGCGCGACACAGGGGCCGATTCCGGATTATCCACATCTGTTGAACTTTGGTTCTGCTGATTGAATTACCTGAACGCGAATTTGTTTCTATCATTCTCAATGGATTGCGTGCGGCGAGTAAGTCACATTTTGCTTTCCGTAAGCAGCCTGAGACCCGTTGAAAACTCTGTGATGTGGTTGTAGCAGCATGCACATTACCCAGTAAGAGCCATGGGCGTCGGGAGGTTGCATCGCGCGACACAGGGGCCGATTCCGGATTATCCACATCTGTTGAACTTCGCAAGAATGAACCCAATCGTGGTTTCAGATGTGGCTGTACAGCTCTTTGGTACGCTCTTGTGATCAGCCTCATGCTTATTCATTAGAACGATTATATTACAAAACGTTGTTAACCTTTAACAACTGGAATCCCGACACAACCCAACACTACAATAGCACATTCCAACAATGCCACCCAGCCACAGACTGCACACAGCACAGCCAGTGATTTTCATACAGAGCGCTACGTGGCAGTGGCGTTACCAGTATAAGAACCTAAACAGTCTACTTACATATCCCCCATGCTTCCCACAAAAAATGTTACAAATTGTTTTGAGTAGTGGCCAATAATGATTTGATAAAATTTTTCATAATTACAATAACTAAGATATCCAATGCACACACTTACTGATATACTGTTGCTCAGAGGCAATGATTTTCTCACAGTCCGTAAAGACAGTCCTGATCATTCATCACAGTAAAATTGCAGTGTTTTTCTCTAAGTCTGAGCAGTAAAGGAAAATGCACACGGAAGTAGTAGATTTCCATGCAGTCTTGAGGAAGTAGTGTTGTCCTTCCAACGGAAAGACAGTGCTGACTCTTGACATGCAGACAGATAATGATTCACAACAGTGCAAACCCACAGCAGAGCCAGTCGAAGTTTTGAAGAATATTGGCAAGTAGGTCATCACAGAGCAGACCACTGTAGTCTTGTTAGAGTTACAGTATTGGTGGACCACCAAAGGTGCAGACCCAGTGCAGTCCTTGTAGAAATAATGGCACTGATGGGCCATAAAAGAGGCAGACCCACTGTAGTCCTTGTAGAGACAACCAGCAGCCATCTGTTGCAACTGTGCAGGTGCACAATCACCATCGAAGAGTCTTGCGGACAATATAGGAAGTTCATAAACCACCACTTGAGCACTCACAAAGTTTTTGAAATAGTCCTTAGAACCAGCAAAGCTGTTCACCAGTTCCTTGCTGAATTATCAACACATGTGCAAAGACTAACGGTCCCTACTTCTCGCATATTGTGCATATACTATGACCAACAGAAACGTGTGCAATGAAATGAATTCTTACAAGTTACTTAATTTGCTGAACTGGTGTCCATTCCAATATTATAACATGAGAATACAATTACAAAGATACAGGAAACATCATAAAAAACTAAATAACACAGATAACATTTGTAGGAATACAGGCTTTATAAAAGAATAGAAATAAACATATACATCCGTGCTACAGGAATTATGACACAAGTAAATATACAAAATAATGAGAATAGTTTTCGAAACATTAATTTCAAACATGAGCATTGAAACAGGACAGAATTAATAATGTCTAAACATCTTTATGGAGTAAATAACATATTATTAATACAAATTATATTTGAGGAAAACAGTAATCCTCTTCATAGTGAATGTAGCTTAGTACTAGAAAAATTCTACAACATAAATCTTATTAGCTAAACACATAAAGACAGGAAAAACACAAATACACAAGAGTACACAAACACATAGCAGAAAGACACAGGAGAAAAGGACAGGGTTTGTTTTCAGTGTAACATTTGATACTGCAGTCCAACCCAATACTTCATTCCACAGATCTTTCAACTTATTTCAATATCTGTTTCCACCAAAAAAAATCCTATCCAAGCATGCTTTCTGTATTTATATGTTCACATATTTCTTACCTCATTATTTATTTTCCATTGTCATACCTCATCATTTATTTCCAAGAAAATCCTATCTAAACCTGTTGTCCCTAAACCCTACTTTTTTGTTCATATCCTTTTTCAAAAATACTTTTTTGGCCAAACCATTTTCTTATAGCTTATCAATGCAAATCTTCCAATTCATCACAACTCGTTCTCTTATGTAGCCTACCACATCTTAGGCTAACTTAAATCTACTGAGCTCAAAAGCTAAACTAAGGGATGAGGCAATGCTGCAGCACAAAACAATTAACACAAACAGCAATGACAAAAAAATGCAAATTGGCAAAGCAAGCAGCAGTATATCTAAATTAGCAAAGCAAACGCAATATTACAACTAATGTGCAGCAACAAGAAAAATGAATCAGTAGTAAAACTTCCTTAACAGAGTAATACAAAGTGAAATTCAGTAGCACTACGCCTGGCAAACAGCAGCAGCAAATGGAGTAACTTATATCTAAACATGACAAACCCACAAGCAGACAACAATGCAGATAAGGGAAGTGTCTGTTCACATCTTAATGTCTATGTAATTAATGTGGTGCACCACAAAAACTTATTCTACAAAAAATTAACAAGTACTTGAAAAGAAAATTATGTATGCAATTACTGTTATTAGTCCCTTCTTATTGTTCTTTCCTTTCCAAGTGCTCCTTTTTCGAAGAATGTGGATCATAATATTATTATTTAATAGATATGTTGACAGAAAGTGTTCACATTAGCAAATGCATTTACTTTTATTATATAAAACCAATGCTGCAACACAGCTGAAAACCAGATATCAAATGAAATAAGCAACTATGTAAAGCAAAGCTTAAATACATCATTCAATAGCCATGTGGAATTTCATAAGTCAGTAGAAATTCTCTCAAGTCTCGTAAAAAGACACTTGTCATAATCAGGTGTGCAGATGTAAGAATGTTTCCCATCAATTCATAAGCAATTCAGCAAGTAGCACAAAGTACGTGCTCCACAGTATAATCATTTGTTTCCAAGGTATAGCGTGTCATCTTTGCGATGCTTTCTACAAAGGAATGTCAATAGCGAGGTTAATGGCCTCTTTTTTCTCCACCTAATGGCTTTTTCTCCAGGCAGCTGGCACAGCTGGCCGCTCACAACGCATTACATCAAGGTCACTAAGCTTTTTTACTGAAATATTTATGACAGCAGTTTGCACTACAGCGACAGTCTCATATAAAAAATTTCACAGGTCGAGAATTTGCATTACAAATGTGTAGAAACAAAATTCTATAAATATAACAGTGTCCAAATAATTTGCGTTGGCATTGTAATATATTCACTCATTTACACACATGTCATAACTCTTAAAGTACGATTCTTGGTTTCCAACACCCTTATTCACAAACCAGAGTCCCTAACCACTACTCATTATTCCTTACCTTATTACACATATACATATTCGTTGACACTTCTTGATTATTTCATCATTATAAGTATGTAGCATAATCAGATTCCTCATATAGCATCAGCTTAATGACCACAAACATACCTCAACAGCATAATACACATCGTCGTCGTAAAAATAACATCATAACACCTCAGTCAAATCTCAAAAACGTCGTACCTTTCTGCAATAATGTTAAAACCTAAAAAAAAAATTCTATACTCATTTCAATAGTGTCATTGGCCTCAAACATACTTTAAAAATCATGATCCCATACCAAATATATCATTCAAAGCTCTCATAGTATCACAATGGTGCCGAAAAAATATGAACAGTTCACACAGTGCAGACAACATACAATTTCATAAGTGTGAAATCATCCAGCTGTGTAATTGCGTAAACATGTGTCACTGACATAGTAAAAAGAATGTTTGTTTCTCTGTCAAATAATCAGATAGCTGTGTAATTCTGTGTTAGAGAAATATGGTACCGATGTGTAAAATTGTATAAGAAAATACCATATTAGCTAAGGCTCCTTGTGCTTGTCAAACATATGGTTCACAAAGTAAGCGTGTACACCACTGGGGATTAATGTAATTGTAACCTCAGTTGTTACAGATTACAGCAATGGAATGACACGTATCACAGAAAACCTTTGTATCATTGTAATTCAAAATTCTTTAAAAATAAATGTATTAAGTACAAAATTAATCACTCAAATGCGTGTTCTGTAGCGCTAAATGTGCTTCTTGGTGTAAGATAATTCTGTGGAACTGTCGTAGTTATCGTCCTCTGTAAGCAAAGTTCTGCTGAAGTCAATGTACTCACCTCCTCATAAAGAAAATTGAAATGCTTTGCGTATAGATATCTTAGTTATTACGCTTATTGCCGTGATGAAGAAAGTACTATGCTGTAACATATTGTTGTGCTATGGAAAACGCTGTCTCATTGTAGCTATACCACAAAAGTTACTACTAAAACAAGTTTTACTTTCCAGAAGAATTCAGAAAAACTGTGAAGTTATAAAACGGATACAGCGCAAAAGCCTCGTGATATTAATCGTGTAGCTGTCAAATAAACTAACCACTGTGTCATCTGGTATCTCTCAGAAAGTACTTTAAATCAAGAATGTATTTTCAAGTGAACCAAAATGTTGCATTAAAATCTCATTAGCAGTACCGGTACATGTTCTAAGTATGTGAGCTTTATAGTCGTTACGTAATCGTGCACCTAACAAGCAAGAATGTACACACTCAATAACACTGTGTCGTCTGTTCACTATAACTATACACTCGTAAATACTGTCTAAATATGTTCCCTAGGTTCTAGACAAGATAGTTAACTTCAAAACATTGTTGCATGTTAACAGTTTCTCAGTGTGAGAAATTGTACTAGTAGCGTGAAATGAAAAATTATATGGCAAAGACTAAGTTAAAAAGCAGATTGTCTTTCAATAAGCGGTTTTATATGTGAAATGTGGTGCAAGCCTTTAATCTTCCTACTATGCAGAGCTCCAGCTTCAACGGAATTATCATGTGGTATATGGTACATCGGTAAGGAATGCTCAAATTTTTCTCAAGGTTAGCGTCTATGTCATTTTCCTGTGAGCCAGCCGGCGCACGTGGCTGCCTGCGGTGCGGGTCATTGTCTGCTATCTCTTAGTTGGCGTGCATCGTTATTGGGATTGGGAGGCCTAACTTCTATAAATTCACCTTGACGAGTCCCGCCAGTTCTGATGCAGTTCAGGTCTGTCGTTACGATTATATCGTCTGTCGTCATGTGGGTAGATTCCATAATTTCTTTCTTGTCGGTCACGTGGTGGACAATATCTCCCTGAATCGCAACTGCGTCCTGAACTGTCTCCCTTGGTAATAATTGTTTTGGTTCCCATATTGGCTGTTTCTATGGTTATCTCTGTCATATTCATTACTACGGAAGTGCGATCTTTCTCTGTAACTATTATTCTGCCAACGGTTGTCATACAGGTGGTCTCTGGTTTGGTCACGATTTTTGTTGTGAGAATAGCCTTGTCGTGTCCATTTATTATTTCTTTCATCGCTGAATTGTGACGGATGTGACCTGTAATTGTTGTGCTCCTGTTTTCGTGTTCTGCGATTGTCAGTGTCAATTTCCAATTCTTGTAACAGTCCCTGAGAAGCTTCAATGTCGTCTATGCAACGTCCTGTAAAAATAGTATGCCATAAATGTTCAGGCAATTTGATTCAGCAAATGCGGATGAGTTCTGAGGGGCTGTATGGGTTTGAAAGATACTGATTCTTATGTAACATGTCTTCGAAATATTTGACAAGACTGGAAAATTCAGATTGTTCGAAATGTTTCATCATTAAGATGCTATGTTTTCCTCGGTCTTGTGTAGCTTGAGACCAATATGCTGAGAGGAAGGCATGATAAAATTATCCTTCAATGTGACAATCGTGAATGACCGATCGCATCCTTACAGCTGGTTCATTCTCTAAATAGCTACACATAAATTCTAATCTGTGCTCTAATGACCAGTTGGGAGGAAAACAATGATAGAATTGATGAAGCCACGCTTGTGGAAGAATGTTGTTGCCGGAATTCTTAAATGTTTCGAATTTACGTGCAGTAATAAACAGCTTATAGTCAAAATCATCATGTCGGCAAGTCGCATCTCGGTCATTGGTACTTCGTTTCGGCGGTTCCATCTCAAAATTCGGTGTCCCTTGCCAATCTCTTTCATAATTTCCGAAGTGCCTCATGTTATTATTTTGTGGCTGTTCCGTATTTCTATGTCCCTCATCCCGTATTGGAGAGCGAGTATCCTCTGAAATAGGTAATTCTTGTATTACCTGCGTCAACTGATCTTGTACTTCCCGGATTTCTCTTTTGTACTGTGTATTGATTTGATTTTGATTTTGTTAGAATGTTCTAATTTGTTCATACTCTTCTGTGTCAGATTTCCTCAGTTTGTTTTTCTGAACCAAGTTTCAGAGTGTCCATTTGTGTTGAAATCGTATCTACTGTGTCCTTTAAGTTTTCCTGAGTTTTTGCAAGTTGCGTACTCGAATCGGCAGAAGCAACTGAGTCAATTTTAGGTTGCAAGGTGTGATTTTGATGAACAATAGTTTGCAGTTCTTTTATGGCTGCTTCGTGATTCTGTAATGCATTTTCATGACGTGAAAAAATAGGTTTAAAATGCTCACAAATTTGTGTTTTTACGTCATTACAGACTTTTTGACATTTCGATTCGATTTTAAGTAACTCAGCAGTTAAACCTTCACGTGTTTGTTCAAGCGTTTGTTCCAATGAGTCTAACTTTTGAAGCTGTTGCTGTGTTTGTCTCTGATTTTGTTCCATCGTGTCTAACTTTTGAAGACTTTGTCCCATTTGTTTCTGATTTTCTTCAAGCGTTGTGTCTAACTTTTGTTGCCTTTGTCCCATTTGCTGCATTAACTGTAATAACAATGCACTGGTGTCTGAAACATGTTCCTCAGTGCTATTCGGCAGTGCATTTGAACCGGCAATATTCGCATTTTGAAAAGCAGAAAATGTGTCTTGACTTATTTGAGAAAACGGTAAGGACGCAAAACCTGAATCTACAGTATTTGCAAGATCGTGTCCTGTCATTTTGGATTACTGAGGCGAGCCGTTGCCGACCGATGGATCGATAATGTTTCCCTGTTCACTAATTGTTTCAATGTCTGCGCCATTGTTTGCAGCCCACTCCATTTCCCTATGCACAATTACCAAATTACTACTTTGAACATTAGTTAATTCACTACACGGTGGCGCTAAAACACTGCTTTTGTCTTTTCTGTCATTTCTTAGTTTACTTTGAGGCCTAGTATTACGTTTTTCACACGCCATTATTGTCGCAATGTTCACACCATGAAACAGAAAAGCACAATTTGAAGAGCAAAATAAGAAAAAACATTAGCATAGAACTGAAAATAACATCTAGTTAATTGCAAGCGAAGCTGCGAAATACTTGGTGCAAATCTGCATGCATGCCACAACTGTTTTACTGTACAACGATGACAAACTACAACTACTAAAAAGTTTATCTCTACAATTACGCACTAGAAATAAACAAAAGCTACACTAATTACACAAACTACGAGAAAAAATCAGAAGATCCCCTTGAGGTATTCTCGGTTAACGTCGCCATATGAAACGTTCCCATAGAAATATTATATATGACTGTGCTTAAACTGACACAGAATATTTTTAGCGCCACGCAATTTGACTTTCAGTAATCCCTACAAAAGAATGGCCTTGGCTAACATTAACCTATACCTTTCACAAATCACATACCTCACAAAAATCTTCTTTATTCGAACTACTGCAATACGGCGAGCGCCACTACTGCCAGCTAAATAAAAGATTCAAACTATGGAAGGCACTAACTACTGATAGGCATAGCTAGCAAATGAAAGATTTTGATAGAGAACAAATAATGTATTTACCTTGATAGTGTTCAAAAGTTATATATATATATCAGTCCATGATATCCAATATTACAAATTTACTCTTTCCGATGGACACACGTCCAGATCGTCCGCTCTCAAAATTCCGCCATCTCTCTCCCCACATCCACCATTGCTGGCGGCTCACCTCCAACTGCCCAACGCCTCGCGCTGTTAACAGCCAGCTGCCCAACACTACAATAGCAAATTCCAACAATGCCACCCAGCCACAGACTGCACACAGCATGGCCAGTGATTTTCATACAGAGCGCTATGTGGCGGTAGCGTTACCAATATAAGAACCTAAACAGCGTTCTTACAATGTATATATATATATATATATATATATATATATATATATATATATACCTTGTTAACCCTGAATATTTTTTGTTTGCAGGTCCTTAGCCATGAAAGATTTGGTGTTTCATGTGTTATTAAATTACAATAAATTACAATTTTAATTTGAAACTGACCCCAACCTTATTTGGCCCTTTCCACAATCTTAATCACCTTTCGTGCCCAGCAGGTTTAGCGGGCAAATCAGGCAGTATCCACGATGAGCACTAAGAGTGATAATGATGTTGTAAAGTGTTGAGTGTAACGGACAAGAGCTGCAATTTCGGAAAGTTTTAAAGTCTTCTTCGTTAGAACGATTATATTACAAAACGTTGTTAACCTTAAACAACTGGCATCCTGACACAACCCTATTCAGCAGGAGCACAAACCTACATTGAACCTGGCGCCTGAGCGCTACTACTGCAACACGGTACAACTGAAGCAGCAAGAAACCAGGTAAGTAATAAAGAAATTAGTGAAGGAAGGCAGAGTCACTGCCTTCTCGCTACAATGCCACACATAAGAAGGAGGCCACTGTAAAGAGCTGCCTGGGAGAGATATTAATACGGAGATGAGGGATGGAGGAAGAGAGATTGTAATATCATAGTTCTAAAGCTCTACTGATTTATTTTGCATTTTATTTTATTTAATGTTATAACGTTGAGTATCTGTGAAGGTAGTTGGATTGAATCGATGACACAATATTGTATACTCCTTTCTTTGTTAAAACTTTGATGTCATGATTTGTTTCTATGCAATGTAGTATATCTGTCATTTAAATTCTTTGTCTCAATTGGAGGGCGACAAAACTTACTGAATACATTTGGAATTTGGGTGAATAATTTTTTGTACAACTACCTATATGTGCAAATGATATGTTTTGTTTAATATGTTTAGTTACTGTTATGTAAACAACTGACCTTCAGTCAGAATTCTTAGTTATGTGGTCTGTAAAAAGTAGGGTGGTTCCCCTCGGGAACAGAACTTAGTAGCGTGCGAAATTGTGGTTGGCCTAGGTAGAAAAGGTGAAACAAGAGCCAGTCGAGGACGAGCAACCAAACTGTGCATTGCCCATGTAAAGGTTGTATATTGTGCTGGTTCCGAGAGAGGCTTTCCTGCCGCTTGCCAATGCCTCAGATGAATGGATAAATAGCTGAAATTCTGGAATTAGTATCTATCCTCTCCACCAAGAACGGACAGAGTCCAACAATTCTGCCTGCAACTCCATCTACCAACATATGGTTGCCACCACATTGCACAATTACTGTATCGGAATACTATAATAATGTACAGTGAAGGATCAGCATGTTGGATGTTTAGTGTACTCAAATATAAGGCAACTCATAACCGAATTCATGTACCTACCTTAATTTTTTCCCTGTCACAGCGCCTTTCAGGTTCCTCTCCACTTGAATCATGATTACCGAGTGTCCTAGTTTGTGGAAAAAATGAAAGCCTCTAAGCCAAATATTTAATCAAATAATTGTGTTTGATCTTTGATAAGAAGAGAATATTCAGATTTAGTGAAATTGTGGGAGGTAGTAAATGTAGTATCAAAGTCACCTATCTAATCATTTACTTGAAAATAGAAGACGGTGGTAATAAAGACAATTTGCTGTTTCTTTTAAAGGTTAAAATTCTTAAAACTGAGGCATATAAAGTTTTGCTTAGTTAGTGATCATAGTGCTGCCTGTAGTAAATTTTAAAAGGTGAGTCAGTTTCTTGCAAATTTGTCAACATTGTGTTTCACTATAGTAAAAGTGGGAAACTGCAATAGTAAAAATTTATATGTTCATGATTGCTAAGTGTTTGTCTCTCTTGCGTATTGGAAGTGCATATCAACAGTATAACAGGATCCACACATTGTCTATTGTGCTAATGCTAGGTAACAAGTAACGGGAAGACCACTATTTATGAAAACCATAATTTCTTTATTCAAAAGACAGTGAGAAGTAACCTGTTAGTGAATTCCATTTAACTTTCATTCTAAATAGAATAGTATTTAGTTGAGAGATATTTAACCTGTGACCAGTTCATAATAAGGCAGTGAACTACATTTATAATTTTATGTCAGCTAGGAAAATATTTGAACAATTATACTGAACCTATGTCCAATTAATGATTCTGCAGTGAATATTAAAAGTAATATTGTAAAACTTATTCGGTTTGAATAAGCCCTGAAAGTAAAAGTGTGTTCCGTTATCTGTTATATTTACGCAAATAGTCTGTCCTGCTCTGACAGATTCCAATCTTAACCGCGAACATATGCAGGTGTCAGTGTTCATTGCACTCGTGTGTGGCAAAATATAGGTTGTGTTTGTCCATTGAAGTTACTCATACCTATTTTCTTAAACAAGAAAGTTAATCATTCTCTTGCCTAATTAGGCTGGCGACCGTTTACTTTATTCTTTAAACAGTGTAGAGAAGCAAAAATATTGTTTGTTACTGTTCGAATATTTACGTAATTCTGACTTTTATTTCCGATAAGCCACCTCTGTTAGGTACAACACCGTCAACATAACAAAATTCTTCCCAGAGGGTAACACTGCTTTATTGCTCTATACCATAATTACACTATCAAAATAATTCTGTTTTGCAAACAGCCTCCAGCTTCGAGGTTATGGTATAGCAGTAGCGGAGAGTAGTATTATATTTGGAGCCGCGTGACAGGACGTTTTTTGCTTTTACAACTACTGACCAAAAAAAAAAAAAAGTATTTATCATTTTACAAACATAGTGTGAACAGAAAACGTCCAGCGGCACGTACCTGTAACTTATTTGATAGAACAAATAGTGAAAGTTCTCCTTAAATTGAAAATAAAAGATATCAGCACTTAACAATAATTAAATTGGACAGAAAACTATAAATAAATCTAGACACGCGAGAACAGAAGGCAATCGAGAGCAGTTCAGGCAGCACACCAACAGATGGCACTATGCGCGAGTTAAATTACGTACGATATCACGCCGACGTCAGTAAACATATCGAAGCTAAGAATGTCGTGTGTACTAAATATGACAAAATAGGCGATGTTGTCGAAGACAGTGGCTATGCTAACGAATCGAGAGGTATGTTCGAATCACCAAAAACAGAAAGGGCTGTTGGGTTTGAACACGAAAATTCAGTAGAACCTAAAAGTGAAAAGACACCAGATCTTATTGATTTGCTTAGACTACTGTTTGCGCAAAATGACAATATCAAGGCGCAGATTATTGCACAAAGTAAACAAAGCGAAATGCAGAGTACCAGACTTAGTAAACAAACTGAAGAAGTCAACTCAAGGGTAGGAATAATAATGAAATCAAAAGTATTAAAAGCGAAATTATTGTCATCAATGGCAATACTGCCTATGTAAAAGGACAGATTGATGACATTAACGAAAGATTTGACACTGAAGTAATCAAAATTCAAGACCAAATACAACCTTTAGTCAGTACTAAAGTGGACGAAATGGTATTCGGTATTAAATCCGAAATACAAACAGAATATAACGCGAAATTTGCACAGATTAGACAGTCTGTAACAGAAACAAATAGAGAACTACCCCAACAGATTGTTACTTGCGAAATGAAGTGTGACCATAACACTTCAAAAATCCAAGGCAAAATATATGACTTGGAAAGAAAAATTCAATCAGGATCTACACATTTTACTGAAAGAATGCCTTTCAGTAAAATATTAGAGGGCGAAGAAAAATTCGACCCTGCAAAGAGGCATAACGGTTGGCACCCAATTGATTTTGTAAAAAATTGCAAAAGGAACTTTCCTGAATATTTATCTGATCAGGAAAAAATGTTGTAATTAGTGTATTAACGGGAGAAACAAATAGGTGGAGGTTGAATCTTGATACAAACTAGATGCCTTTTGAAAGCTTTAAAAAAAAATTTATTGACGAGTACTGGTCAGAACAAAAACAATACCAGTTGTGGCGTGAGTTTCTAATGACAAGACTGTACCATACCAGGGGTTGACAAACCATGAAAGAGTTTTGCGAATCGTGGTATAGAAAACTGATACACCTAAAAGGAAGAAGGACTGAAGCCGAGATCGTTTGGGATCTTTGGCAGAAACTGCCTGAGGATTCTAAACGATATGCTGGGAGTACCCACAGAAGTTTTTCTGCGTTCTTGGGAAGGGTAAAGGATGAAGATCACTGGCGACGGAACCGCGAGCCGCGTCCCCATAATAACAACAATTATTCGCGAGAAAGTAATGACCAAAACGAACGACCTGAAAACTTTAGATTTCGTGTAAACACAATTCAAAGACGTCGCGCAAGAGTTAGGGGAAATTATACGACGCGTGGCAGGGGATACATGGCGCGGAAATTCCAAACTAGTAACGAAATGGAAAACCGAAAATCGCATGTGTTACGGGCCGGATTCACGCGGAAACCGGTTTTGGGACCAAAGAAAAGATGTAAAATAATAAATTCGAGAAGTAAGGATGCAAAGTACGTGGCAGGAAGTTTAAGGACGCGCCTGGGGAAGACGTGCGCTGAGTGATACGTAGTGGTAAGCCCAGTTCTAAGTCACGTGACCATTTGTGTTGGGGGCAGCGCTTGCGGGAGCAACGTACATTGCACTTGGCAGCACACAGAAATGGCGAAGGTCATAACAACGTGGCTGCCGTAGAGCGAAACAGAAGAGACTGGATCGGACACTTCTGTTGGCCGGTTTCAGTAATAGACGAATGTAAAACTGAAAATGAAGTTAATATGTCGTATGGTAAAGATAACTCAATATCGGAATTGTGCAAAAAAGCATCATTAAAGAATGAAAGCGAGCCAGAGAAGGCGAGTGAAAAGGAGATTACTTGTACTGTTACTGATGTATATGAGGTAAAAGATGTAGATGTGGGGGAGGTTATGATGAATAAAGAGGAAAAGAAGGTAGAATATGCCACGCAAAGGACGTGTGCACAGTTAATAATAGGTGAAAATGATGTAGAGGAGGACGTTAGTAAACATTGTATTGTAAGCAGTGCAGGTGAAATTACTGTTGATGGAAAGGTGTTATGTGATTCTTATGCAGAAGGGTCAAGTAGGAATTTCGCACGATTGTCTGAGAATGATAGCAAAGAAGAAAATAAATTGAAGGTTATTGAAGTATATGACGATTACACCAAGTATGAAGTTAAGGCTGAAATCGTTCAAAGTGATACAACAGAAGTACCTGAGTGTCCAAACGATGTGCATTCTGTAGAAAATAATTCAAAAAACAAAATAGCGGAAACATCTAGAGATAATCGACCTCACTGTTTAAAAGTTGCTTTCCTGTCCGAATCTGATAACGAAATAGAACCTAGGGATAGCTCAGACGAAGGAGAGACTACAGATTCAGATACAGGTGCGTTTTCGGAGGTAGACAAACATAATTATACCTTTACAGAAAGAGGTTACGAAAAAGTTAATGACATCTTTTAGAAACAAAATCCGGAATGCATAACCGAAACAAAACCGAAAGAGCCGCCAGATGACACTATATTAGGGCAGGCTTTGCTTAATGTAAAGAAAGAAAAGGATTTACAGAAACCTAAAGAACCTCAAGATATAAATATAGTACAACGTGAATTGTTGAAAATCTGTAACGATGTAGACGTCAATAAACCTAAAAAGCCACCTGATGAAACAAAACGTTGGCAATATCAGAATAGCTGTGTAAAAGATGTAGAAAACAGGAGGCCTAAAAAGCCACCAGACTTAAGTAATTATTTTATGAACCGTAAAAGACTGGCTTGTTAATAAAGAGATTGGGGGCAGGATGCTGTATTTGTATATAGTGTCAATATAATGCATGAGTTTATTATTATTGTATCTGAGTGTTACCTGAAAGTGAATTGCTGTTTTGTTGATCTTGAGGCCCATGGCAGATTGATGCTTACTTATTGCAGTGTACTGTATGACTTTGCTTAGAAACTGTTTATTCAATTGAATGCTTATTGTTGCCAACCTAATTATGAAGATAGGGACAACTAGTGTGAGAAACCTAAAAACTTTATGAATAACAATGCTTATAGGAGCTTTATGAAAGTGCAAAGAACTCCACAAGATAATAATTAATTTCTAACATACTTAAAGACCAGAAAGGGCTTATGTTTGCACCATGTTGTGTATTTAAAGATATATGTCCTCAGATGAGGGCTGTTAATCCTCAGGGGACATGCACTCTTTGTATTGTCAAGTGCCTGACGAGCACTAGGCACCTCAGTCGTTGTGAGCATTACTTCCATTTCTTTTTGTGCTGTCAACCTTCCTCTTCACCATTCAGAACTTTTACTATCTTCTTTCCTACTTCCCTATCAGAGTAAATTGCATAGTGTTGTAATAATATAAGATACAGTAGGTGTTTTTGGCAAAGATGTGAAGCAGAGGATTGGGTGCACTAGAAAATGACCAAGACTAATTTAAGTATAGTGGATATTGTAAATAAAGAATGAAACAGAAAAGTAATTGGAAAAATTGTGGGTGAGAAAAGGTAAGAATTCTGAAAACAAGGTAAATGAACACTATAACATGACTAAATATAAGTGGTTTTGAAAATAGGAATAATTATGGTGTTGACAAACTGTATGTGTGTTTAAAACTGAGGAGAGAAACCTGACTAATATGTGTAAAGTAGATATCAGATATATGTGACTAGTGCCACAAATGGTTGGCAGAAAGCACTTGCAATAGGAAATAAAGTTATTGTCCTGATCTTGACATATGTGATGACCTAAATATATGTAAAAAATTATTAAATTCAATATTCACTATAAAAGAAATATTATTGAGTAAGGAAAAAAAACAAAAATCATGGACTCTCAAATAACTCCTGAACATTGTCATCATACCAAACATGTCATTTAAAATTTTCTTGATTAATGATGTGCATATTGCCTGATTGTGTGATGGTGTAAAGAAAAATTTAATTTACCAGTATCTAATTGCTATTTCAAAGTTGCAGGTTTTATATTTTATACTGTTAATGCAAATTGTACGAAAAATATGACATAATGATGAAAAAACTTGGAGATGATGGCAATAAACTGCTCAAAAATATGTTGTTGGGCAGCAAAAAAAGACAAAAGAACAAAAATGTTGTGGTCCTGTAGCTGAGGACTACCTAAAATGCTATGTGAACAATAAAGATATCTTGTGTAATGATGAAAATTAGTTTCCTTAAAGCAGTGTGAAAATGAAAATCACTGTAGGTGTCTTATTTTGAAAATGATTTTAAAAAAATTTGGAAATTTTTTAGTATGTACTTCAGGTCTGTAATATGTGTATTTTTTTGTTTGGCCCAACTGAAGTTGGATGGTATAATTTTTTTTTGTAACCAACTCCACTTAGGTGTTATAGATGTTTCCTTGAAGTATCCCTTACAGGAAACTTCAACAAAATATGGGGTATGTGTAACACCATAGCTCTAATGCTCTAGTGATTTATTTTGCCTTTTATTTTATTTAATGTTATAACATTAGTATCTGTAAAGGTTGTTGGATTGAATCAATAACACTAAATTGTATACTCCTTTCTTTGTTATAACTTTGATGTCATAATTTGATTCTATGCAATGTAGTATATCTGTCACTTAAATTCCTTGTCTCAATTGCAGGGAGACAAAACTTACTGTATACATTTGGAATTTAGGTGAATAATTTTACGTACAACTACCTTTATGTGCAAACAATATGTTTTATTTATTATGTTTAGTTAGTGTTATGTAAACTGCTGACCACTCAGATTTCTTAGTTATGTGGTCTGTAAAAGGTAGTGTGTTTCCTCTCGGGAACAGAACTTGGTAGTTTTCGCAAATTGTGGTTGGCCTAGGTAGAGAAGGTGGAACAAGAACCAGTTGGGGACGAGCTACCAAACTCTCTACTGCTCATGTAAAGGTTGTATATTGTGCTGCTCCCAAGAGAGGTTTTTCTGCCACTTACTAATGCCTCAGATGGAAGGATAAATAGCTGGAATTCTGGAATTTGTATCTATCATCGCCACCTAGAAGGGACAAAGTCCAACAATTCTGCCTCCAAATCCATCTACTAACATACAGTTGCCACCACATTGCGCAATCACTGTAACGGAATACTATAATAATGTACAGTGAAGGCTCAGCTTGTTGGATGTTAAGTGTGCCCAAATATAAGGTAACTTATAACCGAATTCATGTACCTACCTTTAATTTTTCCCTGTCACAACGCCTTTCAGGTTCCTCTCCACTTGAATTATGATTACCGAGTGTCCTAGTTTGTGGAAAAAATGAAAGCCTCAAAGCCAAATATTTAATCAAATAATGTTTGTGATCTTTGGTAAGAAGAGAATATTCAGATTTAGTGAAATAGTGAGAGGTAGTAAATGTAGTTTTGTGAAGTTTCAAAGTCACCTATTTAATCATTTACTCGAAAATAGAAGACTGTGGTAATAAAGACAATTTGCTGTTTCTTTTAAAGATTGAAAGTTCTGAAAACTGAGGGTTATAAAGTTTTGCTTAGTTAATGATAATAGTGCTGCCTGGTGTAAATTTTAAAAGGTGGGTCAGTTTCTTGCAAATCTGCCAACATTGTGTTCGTATAGCAGTAGCGGACAGTAGTGTTATAAGATCTTAAAAGGTTTGTACTATTGGCGGACAGTGGCTGAATGTGGATTTTTAACAGAAGGAGAAAGAGCATGAAAAACTGGCGATTGAGGACTCGATTCGAATGGCGCAACCCACTGGCACCGTAGTAGTTGTATTCTTGAAATGGAAAACAGCGAGTAGACGAGATTAACATTCAGGGAAAAAGAGCAAAGATCAGCAGAAAACTTATCCACCACAAGATCTACTACTCGACAGCAGACGATGCAGCTCATTGTAAGCATACCTTGTGGCTGCGTCATGCATGGGGTAAATGGATGCAACCATGTGATGGCCTCTGTAGTATTCGTTCTGTCCCAGTTGTAATATTATTTTCATTTACTGTAAATTCCATGGCGTGCATTCACTGTTTACCTACCATACAGCTTTACCTGTATATGAATGATAAATCGGAGCACCTCCTCCTTAATGTGCCTATTCATCACTAGACCTCCTCCTCAGTTTGCTTTTGCATCACCAGACCTTGCCAACACATAGTGATGAGCATTTATGTGAAGATTTGTCTAGTCACTGATATGAGATAGTGAACAAAACTGCTAATTCTTGCAAACTGTATCGTTATTATTAGGATAAATTCTAGGTATTGTAATTGCTGACTTTTGATTTCATAGCTATTAAATCTTCAGTTGGTGAGGAGTTAAAGGGACCAAAGGATACTTAGGTCCCTTAAAACCAGATTGTATTATCAAAAAATCCATAGTGTAGCTCTTTTTACCATTGCACCCCGAGAAGAAATCTTTTATAGGGGCAGACCTGACTGATTCCGTTACAGAAAGCAGTCAAGGCCAAAACGCTCTCAATGTGTGCGGACTCATATACCGTTCCTGATTGAAATGAAAATAGTTTTGTTGTCCTATTAAGCGTAATTATTTTATTACTATCTCTGTCTGTTTATTAGGTAACTGAATGTGAGTTCTCTGGCGTTCTTAAATTTTTAATGACTTCATTAACAGGGACGCAGCATGACATGCTTTTTACATCAAAGCTTAGTAGTAGTGCTGTGCATAGCAATTTTATATCCCTCATGAGTTCTGTTACCTGCGCAGTATAGCACTGGGTAATCTGATTGTATTTATTTTCTACTAGCTATGTGAGATATAGTCTGATATATACTGTCAGACAGAGAGCAATGTTTGTACCATGGAATTTTAGGTGGCGTCTCATGGTGGGCACCTGCGGATGTTGTTGTAGTGGTTTCTGTCTCTCACTGTCTGAAAATGTATGCTCTTTGTTTATGTATTTTAACCTGCGTTTGAAGTTGTTTGTGAGGTTTGAGTATTAACTATTTTATGTTGCTTTTGGTTGTGAATTCCCCTGTTCTTTCTATGCATATTTTTTGTTTCCTTAGTTCTATGTTAGTGCCTTTGTCGGAATTTGTCATACCAATATTTTCTGCTCTTAGTTTTTTCTTTCGGTATTTATAATTCTTGATATTTATTTTCTAACTGTTATGAAGTATTGTGTGGTGCTTTTTGAGGTTTATAATTTTCAATTTTTGCGCTATTCGAGAACTGTCTTCTGCTTAGCAAGTGTAGTCTTTGACATTTTCCGTAATGGAAGCGCAAACAGCATGATAGTTTAGTATTTGTGCTATCTGAAGATGGGTTTCTTACTTTTTGGTGTATGATTTATTTTTGTTTTGTTTTTTTTCGAATGCAGTGCCTTAATTTCAGGTCCAGCAGAGAAGTTTTAGTATATCTCTGACATGTTTGTCTCCTCTCGAACTGGATTAATACATTTTGGCACTTTGCCTCAAGATCATTATGTTTACAGTAGTTACTTAATACGATCATTTCAGTAGTTTTATACTGATTAAGATTAATATTCTTGAACTGATAGTAGACCTACTGTGAATGCTTGACAAGGCGTCATGAAATTATTCATTCGTGTGGCCACAGTGTTCCTGGTAGCTTTATAAGTATTGAAAGTATTTTAATTCCGTCTTCGCAACTACAAGAGAATGGCCGATGTTGTCATTAAACGCGTTTTATTTTACTAGAACAAAACATCATCAGTTCTCTGTAAAGGGAGAAATTTGCAAATTGGCTTTCTATGTGTATCGAAAAGCAGGCATGTAAAACCGTAAGGATAATTAACACACTTGTAACAAACATTTTTCGATCTAGAAAGAAAGCCAACTGTAAATCTCTCTCATTACAGACAATGATGTTTTTATTCAATAAAACGACTTTCTTCAGAAAAACGCTTTTAACTTTTAGGTACAAACACGGAATTATAATATTTTCAATCATTATAAATCAGCTACGGGCAATATGCCTACAAAGATTAAAAATTGATTACTGTTTTTTAAATGCCCACACTTTATTTTGTTGAAGGCCTATGCGAATTATGTGTTCCACAACAGAGAGAAATATGTGGAGTTTTGTTTTTATACAAAGTCGGCTTCGTAATACGGCCTATATGAACAGTAAAAATTACTAACGTACGTCAGAATATTCGCCGAGCATATAGGCGAGCGAAAAGTGCTCCTCGATTTCTTTACTCTGGATAAATCTGAGGTCAGCCGTCTTCGCTGTTTCAGCCTATGTAGGAAAGTCTGCAAAATGGTCGATACACCAATAATTCGTGCCAGCAACGAGGAGAGACCGAAAGGATTATGGCAAAAGGGAAGCCTGTGACGTGGAGAGAGGAACAGCGTCCGGCGGAAATTACTGAAGCGTGGTTAGAGGCACAGGGCAGAGAGTAGGAGACAATAGTTACACCCATCAGCGAGCAAGCTGCGCCGAAGGAATTTCGAAGGCCCCTGACAGTCGGTAGCGAGGAGCAGAGAGCGCCATAACAATGCATAAGAAGACACTGCGGCTCTGACAGCTGAGAACGTGGTACAGAAATGTCGCCAATCTCGCGCTGGTAGCTGGCCAGAAGTGAGGAAGTGAATTTCGGTTGTAGCTCATCACTGAACTAGACAAATCTGAACAGAAAACATTGCTACAGATTTTAAGCGATTAAACATGACTAGTTCACGGTAGCGTCTTCTGCAAGAGGGAGTAGAAACGGAGACAGTGGTGCTAGCGATTACGTTAGATCAAATATTTGTTCTGAGAATCGCTGTGCTACAAGAAAGTGAAAAATAACCTCCTCGTGATACTCTCTACTGTTGTAGCAACAGATTAGTCGAGTATTACAGCTGATAATTCAAGGCTGTGAAATAAGAAATTGGAACGCAATTTTCGTCTTCCCTGTAAGACATGTTACAGCTGCAAAATTAATATTGCGTGATTAAGGATCTCAGATTTGCATAAATTTACCGTTGTAAATCGACTGGCCAACTTGTAGGTGATAAAGGATGGGATGAGTATAGGTTTAAAGTGCCTGCCTTCAGAAGTTTCTACTATAGAAATTAGGTAATTTTACCAACGAGAAAAGTATTAATTTTGTAGCCTAATACGGTATAGCACATGCAAGTGACAAGATATAACATACGATACATTAGACGAATTACAGGATTAGAAAAATCAAACAAAATCTATCTATATGAACTTATCTGCAAGTGAAATCAGTATAAGTTGGAAGATATATGCGAGGAGATATATCTCTGAAGGATGTTGTAGTTATAATCAAAAATATTGTCTGTGAAAATTGTCACTTTAACATAATGCCAGGGTAAGAGCTTTGAATATAAAACGACGTTTATTTTCCAACATCACTACCAATTTTGTTTCGTAAGGAATGAAAAGTGACGTTGCAGTTTTGGTTCAATAATATTTAATACCCTATCCATCGGAGCTCAGGTACCATTATCGTCAGTAATGCGTTGAAAAATGCCTTCAGAGAAATATTTATAAAACGACAGCAATCTGACGACCTCCTTAGAGTTTTTATATGTGTTAAGGAGATATGTGGTGTTTAGGTGAAGAATACATGATCTTCAAACTACTGATTTCTGAAAATATTGAACACAACCAACATTTGAGAGATATGAGCTGTTTTGAATTTTGAAGTTAAAATTACTGTGGTATTGTCTCCCACATATCTCCAGGTTCATATAACAGAATTGTGCTCTCCACAGCTTGCTTAACACTTTATTTAAGTCCTTAAAACTGTTTTCAATTCAATATTTGGTGCTGGTTTACATAGGCTCTTTCTTAGAGCTCGTAGATCCTGGCTGTTATTGGCCAAGTCTTCTTTTATACCGCACAATAAATGTCATTACCCACTTGGTTCCGTCAAAAGAACATGGAAACAATGCACTGTTCTGCAAGATTTTGCTTTTGTTGCCAGGACTGTGAGTAGCTACAATCTGAATACTATGTTTCAGAGAACGCACAACTATTTAGGTTTAGAGCCACAGGAAAAAAATTCGTTTTTTAACCATTGCGTGTAGTTTCACATTCACGATTAAGTGTCCTGTGTTCATTGCGTTTTCTCTGGCAGCAAAGTTCAATGTGTTGTTTGCTTTAATGAAACCACCCCCGTGCACCTACGAAAACGTTATCTCTGCTCTTTTTGTATGTTCCGACATGGGTGTCAAGGATGCTCTTTTTGTATCTAAAGACATGGGTGTCAAGGATCTGTGCCTTGAGAGACACCATGCAGCTCCTTTTGCCATAGCTTACTAATTGATATTAGGAGTATCTCAAGCAACCTAAGGAATACCAAAAACCATTTCAGGTGTCTGTCTCCTGTCCTTTGAGAAAATTAGCGAATTATTGATCCTTACTTGCGTATCCGATTTGTGGTCTTATAAAAATAACAGTTCTAAACCTTGCCCAAGAAAACCTTGAGAAATGAACTAGTAGATAAGTAAGACGGCTGAATATTTTTCCGATTCTGTCATTGTTTTATGAGATCTAGACTGACGAGCGATAGCTTGATGTTACTGTAGTTTCAGGGTCTACAAATGGTTCCCATTTTAGTTTGTGTTGGAAGAAAAATAAGTAAAGTATCATAGAACGCCCACGAAAACAGAGACCATTTACATATTACATCGTCGTCAGCCTTAACTGCTGATAACAATAACTTCACATTGTCGTAGCCCTTGTTAGTGCTTGGAAAATTGGCAATGAGTCAGGTTCTGTTTATCATTAATAATACTTTCAGACAGGTGGTACAAGAACATGAAGGTTTACAAACAAACAGTCACACAACGATAGCAGAAAGCTTCATATTTGTATAATAAATTGCAGGCAAAAATTTGATGCCGTTTCCTCGTATATGGCAGTTTCGTGTAGCAACCAGACAACTTTTGTCTGGATGTTAAGAGCTCAGGATTAGGCTGTGGAAAATCAAGATCCCTGAGCAAGTCATTTACGAGCTTCTGGTCGGAATAATACAGTTTTAGTTCGTTCGTTTCACGTAGATCTTTGTAATAAGAAGCATGTAAGTCGTCCGTAGTCTCCGTGTTATTCCACACCAGAAAAACAAAATGCTTGTGAATTACTAAAGCCCTATCTGAGACCCGCTGCCAGTGAAAATTTGAAGATTTTCATCTAATCAGGAAGTACTAAACTTCTTCCCTGTCAAATCTGCAACACAAATGTTCGACACATTTGTTACACAGCATAATTACTGTTTCTAAATGTACTGTGTTTGTTGTTCTTTTGTCATCTAAGAAAGGAAGATGTAGAAATGTTACTCGCAGTAACTACATCGAACAACAACGTTCGCTTACATACAAAGGATAAAGGCTCTGTATTGTGGAAGACAAATAGGGCACCATTAAATGGCTTTTTCGTTAATGAGAACTGATCTCAGGCAACAACCAAAGATAGTTTATGTCAAGAGTGATGCACCAAACAGTACTTAATGCGGATTAAACTTAAATAACGTTTTCAATCAAGACATTGTCAAGATGCATCTCAGTGGGAGAATGTTGACCGATTGCATTATATTATAAGCAACTATTGAGATGGCGTGTGGCGAAACGTTGAATTTTCTTCCAAAAAATATAGACGTACGAAGCTAGTAGGGGAACGAAGGTCCTATGTTCACCAGATCGTGGAAGCGTAAAAATTTGTGAAGTTAATATGAATTAATCAATTCTTGATTATAGCCATGTAGAAGTCAGTCGAGAATTAATACTGAATCAAACAATAACGACTCTCCTCCCCACTTGTGCCAGTTTCTTAATCTCAGAGCAGGAACTACACCCAAGGTTCTGATTGTTTCTATTCTAACCTCTATCTTCCCAATAAATTTTGCCTTCTATGGTTCTCTTTAGTACTACGGAGATCCTTCTTTGGTGTCTTAATACACGTATTCTTGCAGTGACTGTTCTTCTTGTCACAGATTCTTTACCGCGCCGATTCCGTAGAACTTCTACCCATTGATTATGTCCATCTCGTTTTCTGCATCTCTGCACAAGACATCTCAATTGCTGCACTTGTCTCATTTTTCGGTTTTCACGCAGTCCATGACCGCATGTAAACCAACTGTGTTTCCAAATGAACATTCCTCGAAATGTACTTGTCTATGTCAGATACTAGGAGACTGTTTTTGACGAGGAATGCTTTTTTGGTCCATGTCAGTCAGTTCCCTATATTATCCTTACTTCAAACGTTAATTTACATCCGTTCCTTTACTCCATTCACTATATGGTCTACACTTTGATGCTAAGTAAGTAATTTCATTACTGTCTCTACCTAATAGTTTCACCCTTTCTTTGTTTACTCTCAGTATGTATTGTGTGCTCGTCAGTTGTCCTTTTAATTCAATAGATCTTGTAAACCTATATCACTTTCATAGAGGCTGGCAGTTACGGAAGCAAACTTATTATTATTGTAGATTCAATTTGGATTGTAATCGGACATAATAATTTTTCCTTAATATATTATTTTGCGTATTTTGAAGCAGTAAAGTAGAATAAGAGTTATAGGAGATAACCTAGTAAATGAAGAAACACAGCAGTTATAGCACTAAAATTAGTTAATGCACTAATGAAGGAAAGGAAACTAATGCTACAATAAAGAAAAGAGAATTACAGTAGAAATGAAAACTACAGCTATAAACTTAGTATTACTGGAAACTACCTTCGTGAGGACGTAATTATTTTCCAGGCCCAATAATAGCACAGACAATTACGAAACAGTCATTACATGAGCAGACTTTAGTATTGCATATTAACGAGAAGCTATGGAAAAATAAAATTTCTAGAAACTTATCGATTTTTCTAATCAAACTAATTGTAGAAAATTTCGTCACATTTTCTGTGGGAAAATTAATAAACCTGTATATAAATTTGCTCAAAACTTAGCAGGTTTTAGCTTCAACTTTAACAGCTAGACTCTTCTTATGCCATACAGATAAAAGTTACCTTCTCCGCTCGAGTTTATACCTGTGGTCTCACCCCTGATTCGTGGGGAGACAATGCTCTTTGCAAACCCGTCCTCCTAGTACACCTGCGTTAACTAAAGCCAATAAGAGATTATATAAAAATGCAACGCTAACTTTACTTCATCACATAAAGGTGTGAAAATTACCTAGCATTAGTGATTAGACAACCTACAATTACCTAAAAGTTTTCCACTGTTTCTTCGTTGCTCAGAATAATAGTCCAGCTAAGAGTAAAAGAACAATAAAACAAGACAAAGTAATTGCTCCAGAATTATTCATGTTGTACGATGAAGTTAACAGATACAACATCCCGCTACACACCCACCCACCCACCCACCCACACACACACACACACACACACACACACAGACACTGCGCGCTTTCCAAAATAACTACCCTCCGACTCAGAGTTGAAATATTAAAAGTTTTGGCTGGTTTCGTTGTCTAGGGGTTGGGATACGTAGTTGCGGCATTACATGCCTAATACTTCTGAATCCACAGTATACGATAAGAATACACACATAGATCGAATGGTCGAAGGCTTCTACCACTCGGAAATTGCGAATTATGAATGTAACATACAAGGTGTCCAGACAAGGACTCCCTGATTTCAGAATTAAATATCTCGAAAACAAAGATCGATAGAGGAATGCAGTAAACGGTATGTTTATTGTGAAAGCAGTAAGAAGTTTATACAGCAGTTTGAAATAATAGTTACAAAAGCTACTAACAAATGGCACTGTACGCTGTACAGCTCATATCAGCATACATAAGTGAAATAATCGTATGAAAACACTCTTTGCAAACAATCATATCACAATGTTTTCAAAATGTTCACCATTGGCACTACAGAGGTGGCGCAAACGAAGAATGGAATTCGCCATCACATTTCGTAGTGTCTCAACCGAAATGGATTCACATGCCACAGAGATCGCTGATTCAAGCTCGTCCAGCGTGGCGGGGTGCTTCGGGTAGACCATGTCTTTCACTGTGCCCCACAAAAAAAAGTCACAGGGAGTCAAATCCGGCGAATATGGAGGCCAATCCATGCCTGCACCAGTAAATTTGGGATATTCCAAAGCAATGACTCGATTCCAGAAGTATTCCTCAAGAAAGCGAAACACTTGTTCCGTCCGATGTGGTCGGGCTCCTTCTTGCATAAACCATTCAGTACCTGGTCGATCCTTTAACGCTTGCTGTGTGGCGACAAATTGTTCCAAAATTTATACGTAACGTGCACCAGTGACCGTTTCTCGAATGAAAACTGGTCAATAATGTCTCTGCTGCATACTGCAGCCCACACACTAACTTTAGGAGAATGCAGGGGTTTCGCTTCACATCAATATGACTTTCCGGAACCCCAAAATCGCCAGTTCTGCTTATTCACGTATCCATTCAGGTGGAAGTGTGCTTCATCTGTAAACCATATGCAGCCAACATCAAATCCTTCACTGTCAATCATTGTGAGCATTTGATTAGCAAAGGCAACCCTTTGTTACACAGCTCGTACGGGTATGGCCTGGTGCGTTTGAAATTTGAATGGAAACATGTGTAGGCTCTGTCTCAGTATTTTCTGCGTGCTGTAACGCTTCAAACCAGTCTCAGATGCAATTCTACGCACGGATGACATTGGATTTCGCTGAATAATTCCAGAAACTGTGGCGATATTTTCAGGCGTAACTGCGGTTTGCTTGCGGCCAACATGCCCCACTAGATCATCAGTTACGCTGCCTGTTCGTTGAAATTTTGCGAAGAGCGTACGAATGGTTTTCGCATCGGGTTCTTTTGGAACATTAAATCGAGCTCGAAAACTTCGCCTTGTTGCCGTAGAACTCTCTTCTAACCTGTGGTACTCTAGCACCAGAAAAAACGTTGTTCAATGGAGTACATGGTTTTAATCTCTTCCTTCGGTACGCTGACCTCCTTTCACGTTTCAGTAGTGGAACTGATCGCTCTGGGCTTGGGATCACTATTTATACTAGACATTACGTATGGTGATTACAGCGCCATCTGTTAGCAGCTTTTGTAACTATTATTTCAAACTGCTGTATATACTTCTTACAGCGTTTACAATAAACACACCGTTTACTGCATTCCTCTATCGATCTTTCTTTTCGAGATATTTGATTTTGAAATCAGAGAGTCTTTTTCTGGACACCCTGTAGAAATTTATAAATGAAAGATTGCAATTAAGTAAAATCTGCAGGTACTATCTTAAGCTCCACTGTCCAAGTCGTTCCACCGACTCCGCGTCCGTCGCTCCGTCGCGTCCAGCACTTCGCGTGTCCACTGCCGTACTGTCCAGACTACCCCTATATCCTCTCCGGAAACACGCGTCCATCCAGTCTCTCTTAGTAACGAGGGCTGTGATTGACTAGAGCGCTCCCTCCATGTCTCCATGCCAACGTACACTCACAAACATAATGAAACATATACGAAATACTGTATTTACATTTAAATAATTTCAAATTAATTAAATATTCCTACGGCTGTACCATAAACACCCACTGACACACATTATTAAATACATAAACAATTAAATAAACATATATCAAAAATAAAGAAATGGAGTACTTATTGCCTGATGCTATCGATTAATCGGCCACTTTGACCTCCAATAACCCATGTACTATTCAACTTACGTGCCTGTAATTTATACCAATTTAGGTTTACACTAATAGCTTTCTAAAGAAATGTCAATCGACGAACTCGGATGAAGCGTTAAAATTTTGGAAATTTACTGTCAGGTACTAAACTTTAAACGAATAAAGATATTGAAAATCTGATTACACCATCAGAATCGTTGTGCAAATAATAGTAATTTACATGTTTCTTTTTGAGGTAATATGATTGATCTGGCTACTATTAATTTCTATACCAACTGTGAAATGTCCGCCATTAAGGTTTCACGAAGTCCGCCATCTTTGCCAGTCCCGGCATAGACATCTCCTTCATCGACAAAAAGCACCGTCCTCGTCACAGCGGAATTCCCAGCCACGCGGCCGATGGACCTCGTGCTGGAGCTACCCATCCCGCAACGGCCCATGTCCGGCACCACGCGGCCGGCCTGCCGAGCCCCAATAGCTGAAAGGCCCAAGCGGTGGCCGCCAACCCTGAACTTAGAATATTTTCAGGACCCGACGACTTGCGCGTTACCTCACAACACACACGCATTACACGCAATGTATTTAACCT
Source organism: Schistocerca serialis cubense (assembly GCF_023864345.2). Classification (NCBI taxonomy): domain Eukaryota; kingdom Metazoa; phylum Arthropoda; class Insecta; order Orthoptera; family Acrididae; genus Schistocerca; species Schistocerca serialis. Next base: position 426,088,559 of record NC_064641.1, read on the forward strand.
GTCTCGGTGCTGTACATAATGACTCAGTTGGTTCCACATATTCCGCTCCCATCGTAACATACTTTTCCACACAAATTCCGTTAACGTGACACCACATCCTGCTAATACAAGGTACCAAAATAATACTCATTGCCCACATTTTGAGTTTTTTCATAACACATAACTATCACATACTCTACGTCAAGTTCAGATTAGCTACAGTAACACCAACTCGGTAATCGCACAGAGTTACTTACCGTCAAAGAAATTAATCTGGAGAAACAGTTTTGTGCTTCTTACATTCGCTACTTCAAGCCACAAACAGCATTCATAGCCATCTGTACATGCCAATGGTCCTATAACGAAAAGTGTAAGGAGTCGATTTCATCTGCCAGATTGATTACCGAGCGACGTGGCGATGTGGTTAGCGCATACTGGACTCGCATTCAGGAGGACGAATATTCAAACCCGCTTCTGGCCACCCTGTTTTAGGTGTTCCGTGATTTCCCTAAATCGCTTCAGACAAAGTGTTACGGTGCTCGCTTATTTCCAAGTCCGTATCGATCTTAGTGCTCAGTTTTCACTCTGAAGGCGCTTTGGCGTTGGTTGTTTTCGTGTGTGATAGCTGGCCGGAGCTTAGCTGCAGGCGTGTGAGGAGGAGAAATGTGGCTGCCTTGGAGTGGAGTCAGTTCGGCTCGCCTGTAGTTGTTTGCGTCTGGACGCCGAGTGGGGCCCGATGGGAAGACCAGACCGTGATTTAACGGTTAATAGTGTGGACAGCGGCGTGGTGTGCCGTTTAACTATATTCGCAAGTGGAGCTATATCTCGCCAGTTGTAGTTTGTCGAACCTGAGTTTGAAATACCTTCTATGTGCGGCGGGATGTCATTTTATCCTCCTGTCTCTTCGTCGCTTGGATTGACATCCTCATTTACAGTCCTATGGATTTATATCGATGGGGTACGCTGCTCTCCGTACTCTACTAGACGCTGGTGATGGAAGAGCGTCGTTCAGCGGCACGTTAGTCTGGGTGTTTTATGTTTCATCTTCAAGTGCACCGTCCTCGAGTGGCACTCCTTAGCGTTTGCCTTGCGCAGTTACATTGGAGTTTATTTTGTCTTATGGTGCTTCCGCTTTCCCTTAACGAAGGTTAAGCTTGATTTGGCAATCCGTACGGCGCTTGGCACCTCAGCAGGCGGGCCGGAGTCACCTTCGCTACTAACCGGAAGCCTTTGGACTGATAGTCTTGTGTTTTTCATATTGTTTATAAATTGTTGTTTTGGTATTAAGTCGGCTGATGTTTCTTATGGATTTCCCGAAATTTGTTGTGTTGTCCGGCCCGTGCTACGTCTCGTTATTTTAAAAGTCGGTCATTGTTTTGGCTTAGTACGATTTTGGTTCACTGCCTGGTGGTTCTGGTAATACGCCGGGTCGCTGTGGTTGTGTTGCATTTTCTATGGGGCTGTGTGCTCGGATCCGAGGAGTACCAATTGTGTGAACTGCTTCAGTGGGGAGTACTGATCGGGCCATTCTTCGTCCTCTGTTATAAGAAATGATTTTATTATTATTTTAAAATAACATTATCACTTAAATGATTTAATTCTTGTTGCGTTAATTGCAGCTTGGGTGTTGAGAAATTTACTACTGTAATTCCGGAAGATTTAACAGTCGCACATGCCCCTTTACCTGTTTCGTAATCTGTTAATTACCGAAAGACCTGAAGCTCATAGCCATATGATGTGATTTTCTTAAATTATTGTATTCTTATGTCATGTTGCTGTTTTTTTTTTTAATTTGCTGATCACTGGTGTACTGTTCCAAGTATTAAAATGTTTCAGGTAGCTTTTACGTGGGTGGAACGCGCGGAACCGCAACGGAGAGAGTGGTTGCGTGGCTTACGTGTCCGTTGTTGGGGCGTCCAGGTGTCCTTTGTTTATTTTGGTGCACCTGAGTTAAGTATTGTTTTGCCTCCTCCCTTGCGGCCCGTCGTGTTCTTTTCATAATTTCGCTCAAGGCATTTAAGTTAATTTTATTTCTTACATTGGTAAAATTGTGGGGCCTTCATTTTGCTCACTGTTTGTCATAGCAGAGTTGATGTGCCATTGTAATTTCTTAAACTCCATTGTGTGTGCCCTTCGTGATACATATTGTTTGTCATAATGGATTTGAGTATGGCAATTATAATGTCTCATATATCATGATGTGCGTGTGTGATGGTGAAGTAAATGGATGATTGTTATTTCTGTTTTTGGCGCCCTTCATGCCTCCTTTGTTTTCCGTATTGGTACGCTATCCCTGTACTTGTGTTGGTATGCCACATCACAAAGGATGGGATTTTCCCTCTGAAAGGGCACGGCCCATTTCCTTCCGCATTCATGCCTGATCCGATGCGACCGATGACATCGCTGTTTGGTCCCCTCACCCAACCAACCAGATTGCTTGTGATCAGTGTTCCGTTGTGTAGAAAAAAAAAACACGTTGGACATAATCTTACAAAGAGTGAACAGTAGTACAGAACAGCCACAGGTTATTTATCAATATTTGCATGTTATAACCAAGAGGCGTGGAATATATAGAGAAAAAATTTGACGCTCCTCAGTAGAAAGCACTTCACCGTGATTTTAATTGATTTAAGAACTTTACGCCCATCGATTTTCACTAGTTCCCACATCTACCAAGACGGAAGCTGGAAGATTATTGAGCTTAATGGAGACGTTATGACAGTTTTAAATTACTGTTTTACAGCCTTTTTTATGTAGACTTAATGGTTGTAATCCACTGATAATAAAAACGAAGGTTATCGGAGAATATCTGTCCAGTGAATCGTGACGATCTGGTAAATAAGCCCGGCAGTGATGGAAGTTTATATTTCGCCATGACGAACTACTTTGTGTCATTCTATTTTTATGTTGAACCCAGTAACGCTTGTTGCACTGGGTCTCGTAAACCTATTTCCCCGACAGTTTATCAACATACTTAATTATGTGTAAGCCACTGTAAGCAAAAAATGTAAGCACTTTCGTTCATCTGCTTTTCACGTGCTCGGGCCGTCAGGTAAGTCACAACGCCAGAAATATTTCAAAATAAATTCTAGATATCTTAACCAGGTTTCCCGCAAATGAGAGTAAAGGAGTAAAATAAGAGAGTATCTCACGTTATAAATTAAATTTATCTTTTGAGACGTAGCAGAAACTGTTTTCTATGAACGAGACGTTTTTCCAACTGTTCTACATAGACCTTAAGAGAAATGAATATAATTTACATAATCAATAATTTAGTTATTTAGTTTCGACTTCCATGGCTCATTTGCACGGAAAATGGAAATGATGCGGACCGAGTCACTTGATACTGGCGACACAAACTATTTTATGAATATGAATACATGCTGATCATTTACAAATGCGTTCTTTTTACTTACATGTGTTAGCTACTATTTCAAACCCACCACTTGGTGTTACACATTACGATAAAAGGAATACTTCTATAGGGTAGAAAGAGCTGTCGAGAAGAAAATTTTCAGTTTGATTTTACATTTTACATAAATTGTATATCAATAGATAAGTAGTCAAAAAATGTAACTGCATCATCGAGCACTCGTTTTTTCTCTGAAGACAAATTTAATGTGGCGTAATGAGTGTCAGTATTTTCCTGTGGTACTGTAATTATATATATATATATTGTCCATTTGAAATGCGGTCGATTATGTACCAAAAAATTCTTGAGTGTAAAAATAAACAATGAGGCTGTAGTGAAACTGCCTACTCAAACGTATTTCTACATATTTTTCACAGCATGTTTCCGCGCAATGAAGACATTCTTTCGTTAACATGTACTACTTCCGAACAGTATTCCATATGGCATTATTGACTGACAATGTGCAAAAGTCACTTCCTAATTGGTCCATCCCCAGATTCTAAACGCAAACGTGTCTGAACTAAGTTGCTTTAAATGTTCCACAATGTCCTTTTTTCAGTTTGGCTTCTCAATAATGTGGATCCTAAGAATTTTAAATTTTACATCATATTTATTTTTTCTCATCGTGTGTTGCACTTATCATTGATATAGTACCTCCAGATATGCTGAACTGAATATCTTGGGTCCTTTTAACATTGTGAGTAAGGCGATTCACAGAATACCAGTCACTGATACTTTTAAGAACTTCTTTTGTTGCTGTATTTATCCTTAGATCCATTACAACGCTAGTTTTATCCTTAAAAAGAACCAATTCGTCTGGTGTATTAGACAGATGGTCGTTTACATATATGAGAAACAACAGCAGATCTAAGAGTCTGTCTAGATAATCACTATACGAGACTTCTCTGCAATCCATATAATCTCCTCCGACTACATTCGTTGAATTACTTGGCACATCTTTATGCACTCTTTTGGGCAGATGTGACACTATCCACTGATTGACTTCACCACCAATCCCATGAAACCTCAGTTTAACTAGGAGAATACTGTATACCACAGGAAAAAGCTTTAGATAAGTATCTAAAAATAGCAACTTGGGCTATTTTGTCTGTTAATGCTTATAAATTTAGTGAATGAATGTGTAAATTGCATTCCCAGTAGAACAACTCTTCTGAAATCCGAAATGTGAGTTACTAAGGATATTACTGTACCTAAGGTGAGATTCTATTCCAGAATGCATCATCTTATAGGTGAGGTGAGATACTATTCTATAATACATTATCTTGTCGAAAGTTTTGATAAACCGTGTTAGCAGTGGAACGGGTCGTTAGTTACTGATATCTCTACCACCTTTCTTCTGAAGGGTCTTAAAAACGTCACATTTCGATCTCCCAGGAAAATCGCCCTGAGTTAGTGATGCATTACTTATTTCACATAAGGCAGGGCTTAACTAATAGGACATAGCTTTTAGTTCTCTCCCGGAAACACCGTCAAAAGCAGGTGACATTCTATTTTGGAGGTAATATAAAATTTTCTTAATTTCGTAGGTGGTGTTGCATTCATATGATTAAATTTTTTGGGAGTTATTTTCTCAACATACTGTAGTGGTTTTTCTCCTGAACTGTTTCTCACTGTTTGTCTTTTCTACTATACACAGGAAATTATCAAACGTATTTACTACCTATGATTCAGCATTTACAGCCCTTCAACTGCATCCAGTTGAAGATATCGTGTTGCGTTGGTGCTAGTTCTGTGTCTTGATTCATATTCTATGGAGTCCTAAGTCTTTTGTCAGAATTACTGGTATTTTACGCCATGTGCATGTTCCTTGTCTTTTTAATAGGTTTCGTTAGCAGTTTTAAGTAGTTTTCGTAATGTGCAACTACTGCATGTTGTCTATTTGTTCTTGCCAACAGGTAAAATTTACTTTTCCTTCTACAAGGTACATTAATACGAATAGTGATCGATGGTTATTACATAGTTATCTAATCTTATTTCTGTTACGCAGAGAGCTATTTTCAAATATTGATATGAATTGATAATGGAATAGATGAAATTTTATATCAGCATTTACTTCAGTGTAAATTTCATCCCTAATCGTCTCGTGCAGATTGCTCTTATAATCATTTGTTCTGGAATAATTAATTATTCTAACTGATTTGCAGTGAGTGGTATCATTACTGTAAGATGCTGTCTTCTTTAGCTTAACTAACAGTGAACTACGATCAGGCATTATACTTGTTACTGGCTGTACTGTTATTTTCTTGCTTTGAGCTTCATTAGAGGAAATGTAATCAATTACGTTACATCTGTCTTTATCCCCCAAAAGCTGAAAAATTAATCACTGAAATAACATTTTAGGAGCGAAGCTAAGAATGTAAACCATTAGTCCTGACATCATCCTTTAGAGAATCTACATTGAAGTCACCACAGACTATTAGCCATTTGCTGCCGTCTGACAGGTAGCATAGGAAGGACTCCATATCCCTCAAAAACAGTTAGAACGTTCGCAGTGGCAATCCATAGACAGTTACAAATGGAAGTGAACTATTTTCCACCTGTGTAAACAAGCACACACTTCTATGTACTAATCAGCACAAACTTTCTAATATATGTAACTACTCCTCTTTTCCCCGTCTTACTTCTGCCTGAGTAAGATGCTAGAGTGTAATCCTTCATATTTAACTTCTCTACACCTGTGGTTATGTAACCATGCTTTCTGAGCTCCCTGCGTATAACAAACAGACAGGAAGCTTTCCTGACTCGTTGCGAAATCCTCTGATATTCTAATGAATAACCTAGCCTTACTTTTCAGTGCATTCTTAAGAATTTTGTGAGGCACTTTTGTTATTTTAAATTCATAACACGGGGCCTAAAACCTGATTCAATGCTAAAAACTGTGTCACCTTGACACTAGTAATCGCAGGGATCTTTCTTTGCATGGTGGTGTCCCCTTGTAGGTTTTCTGTAAGAAGTTCATCTAACGCACGTATCTTTCTCCCAGTTTTTCAGCTGTGGGGCATGTCTACCATAAACTCATCATTAAATTTTAGCAACAGTCGATGTAGTAAATCAAGGCTAATTCTCCTCACATTATGCTCGGTGTTGTTGGTTTGTGATCGTAAGTGAAATATGTTGTTGATAGTGAAATACTCTTGCATCAGTTGTACTTTCTTACTTCTAACAATGACTAAATAAGAGGTCTTCATATAGTTTGATATTTTTATATTCTTCTCTTTGGGCATGTTATGTTGTGTGTGTCTTTGCTGATATTTAATTTTCAATTGTCAGCAATCCTTACGGAACTAGTTATATACTAGGTTTTATGTGTTTCTGGTGATTTACAATACTGACCACATTACGTGTAACTCTTATGCCGCTGTGGAACATGGTTGTATTTTGTGTGCTGTTGAGCCCTTTATGAAAGGTACGCGATTTTTATCCATCTGATGTACTGCTTCGTTTGTTCTGAGTATCACTGGATGTACATAAGTACAGTATATTGCTTTCCTTTCTGCCTGTGTACAAAATATTGTTTACTGTGTTCCTAGTTTTATCTTCTAGTGATGATGGTTATAGACCATAAAATTGGCAAGGAATAAAAATGAATGTCGGCAGCTGAGGATAACAAGAAAATAATTTCTTACCCCTGCCCCCTCTCCTACTGACTACTCAAAGGCCACACCTACACTTACCGCCAGCTGATACAGAGATTGAGAGTTTAAAAATAAAATTAAACCACTGAACACATTTCACACAAAATGACTTTGTTATTTGTTTGCCATTGATACAAATAAATTAATTATATCTGCTTGAATCAAAAACTCACCACTCTATTAAGCGTAGTTTTTCTTACTTAACTTATTCACAGTAAACTGTAACATGTAAAACAATTTTAATGTTCTCAATCTATTTGTAACAAACTACTAGAGCGAACACTGCCAAGGAAACAACTTAAAATTCACGCTGCTTTCAGGAAATATGAATTTATAAATAAAGGGATAAGCTCTACTTAAATTTCCTGGAAAGGAAAGAAAAACAACTAAACGATGTACTCTAAGTTTACTGCACAAAATTGTAAACAAAAGTGCGGCCACATGACCTCACGATCTGTACTCGTTTTCAGAAATAATATCTAAAGGAAAGTCACACGGCTTCACTCTCAAGACTACTCCGCATTTCCCACTTTAGTGTCTGGCAGAGGATTCTTCAAGCCAGTTTTACTCTTTTTTCTGCCTTCCCACTTGCAAAAAGTGTGTGCGAAAAACTAACTCCTAAATCATTCAGTGCAAACTGTGATTTGTTTTATTTTATTACAATAAATATTTCCCTCAATGCAGGTGGGTACCGACAAAATATTTACTCATTCTGAGGAGAAAGTAAGACTGAAATTTTTGAAAAGATCTTGCTACTACGGTAACGCATTCTTTTTAATGTTGCCACCCTAATTTGCATATTATTTCAATGTCACTCTCTCGACTATTTCTCGATAATAGGAACAAACTGCCCTTCTTTGAATTTTATCGATGCCCAACATCAATCTTATCTGGTAAAGGCCAAGAACCTCTCAGTAGCATTCTATTAAAGGATAGACAAATATTGTGTAGGCACCCACTTTAGTGTATTTTCTCCCATATTCTATGTCTCTACAAATAAATAATAGTTTTTGCTTCATCCTTACCACCATACTATCTATGCGATCGTTGTAATTTGAGTTGTTCATAATTGTCATTCCATGATATTTAGTTTACATGACTGCTTTTAGATTTGTGTGATTTAACGTGCCATTGAAATTTAGTGGAATCCTTTTAGTACTCATGTGGGCTAAAAACCATGCAGGTGTGTCTCTAAACCATTTTGCAATTGGTTTTGTTTTTTGGAAGACCTTACAAGATGGTAACTGACAGCATCATCTGCAAAACATCAGAAATGGCTGCTCAATTTGTCTCCTAAATCTAACCTACTATGTAAATACAAGAAGTTTTTCAATGTTGTTAACAATTTCGAAATGTTCTTCACCAATTTACTTCAAGCTTTTACACATTGCTCCCATAAAAACTCTTATGGACAAAACATATATATGCGTATATAAGAGAAATGTTACAAAAATCTCGAAAACTCGTTGATAGATTCACTTCAAACATTTACATGGCAAACGAAAAAAGTTTCAATGGGATTAAGCTACACAGCCTTTTACTATATTTCTTATATACATGCACGCACATGCACACACACACACACACACACACACACACACACACACACACACACACACACACACACACTTCACTGTTATACTTCAAGCTTTTACATGATATTCTAATAAACATCAGATATACTCACGAAAATTCTCATTTTCATTGTACAGATAAAACTGAAGTATTGTCACAAAAATCTCTAGAAATTCCTTACTGATTGACTTTAAATTTTTTCAGAATATTTTAAACATGTTTTGATGGACATAGGCTACATTTGTTCAATATATATTGTCTATAAATTTATATATTAAATGTAAAGGAGAAAAGTAACTAACAAATATTTCAGTAAGTTCTTGACAGATTTACTTCAAGATAGATTTTCTTAAGAATTTTAAACAGTGTTCTAGGAATCATTTGAATGAAGATAAGCTATGTACTTTTATAATAGAACACTACATATATATATGTAATATATAAAGGTGAACATTTTTACCAATTAAATTGAAAATGTCTATACTGACTTACTACTCTAATAAACAATGTGACATAGGAATTATATATCTATTATTAGGGTATCATGGAAAAATTTAAAATAAAGGAACAAAGAATCGTGATATATATATATATATATATATATATATATATATAAGAATCGACTCTTGATTGATTAATTTAAAATTTTTACATTATGCTCTAATAAGCATTTGGATGGAATATAATACATTTTTAAATAAATATATTGTATGAATACATATATAATAGGGAAATGTCGTCAGTGAAAACGTCTAAAGGCCCTTGACCAATTTATTTAAAATTTTTCATACAGACGTGGGCTAAGGGATTTTTGAAACAAGAAAGGACAGGTTTTCTGCTATAATCGACTGTGACTACGAAAATGTAGTGCTGGTCTGTGCTATAAAAATGTGTGTTGTTCAGGCCGGCCGGTGTGGCCATAGGTTTCTAGGCGCTTCGGTCTGGAACTGCATGAGCCTTACGGTCGCAGGTTCGAATCCTGCCTCAGGCATGGATGTGTGTGATGTCCTTAGGTTAGATAGGTTTAAGTAGTTCTTAGTTCTAGGGGTCTGATGACCTCAGAAGTTAAGTCCTATAGTGCTCAGAGCCATTTGAACCATTTTTTGAGTGGTTCAGTTTTCATTTTCACGCTCCGATTTACCTAAGACATTAGGCTTTTAATCCATTAAGTAGATTATTTCTCACATATATGTCAACAGCCTAGATGTAATTATAAACGAAAATTGTATCCGCGACGTTTTAATGTTTTCCGGTCTTCCTTGCAGCCTCTTGTAACTGGAAACAGAAAAATTATATCAATGACTTATCGGCTTAGGATTAGAATACTACTACAGAGTCTGAATATATCGAAACATTGCAATCCTCAATCAGATTAAAACTATGTGAAATACTGTCACTGAAGCTACTATTCTGACAGAGCCAGAAGCTGTAGAGGTCTCTCTCGTACCCCATGTACTAGTCGTCCCAACTAGTTTACCCACAATTTTCAGTTCACAATCAGATAAAGGTTTGCTTTACACTAACAATAAATTACTCTCAAGATCAGAGAGAGGGGGAAAGAGCAGCCAGAAAGAGAGGGAGATAGGAAGATAAGGACATATATCCAACAGACGCTTAGCACAACTGAGATGATGCTCCACAGGCACGCAGTCTGGTTAGAAGCTGCTTGAGTCTAACGGTATCAAACGCCTTGTAAGTATAGTGGTATTAGTCAATTTGAGATCCACTTTCGACAGCACTCATTATTTGGTTAGGATAAATATCTAGTTTTGTTGTAAAAAATCCTTGTTTTGTTGCAAATATTCGACATTCAGTAAAGCGTTCACCCACCTTAGGGATTTGTTTTTTTTTTTTTTTTTTTTTTTGGAATAGTTTCTTCATCGCTTGTGCAACAGTGTCCTGATCTGTTTTGTGAACCATAGGGAATCAGTTCCGTCTCCTATTAATTTATTTGAAGTAAGTCTCTCAACTGCAGTCTTTGAATGTAAGCCACATCCGTTCTACGCTGAAATACTAAGTTGGTGAATAATTTCCAAGCATTTTTGTTTTGCATGCTTGTATTGCGTAAGCTATGGGTATATTTATCGATTGTCATATTTTTGTAGTTCACTGATACTATTTTAGTTTACTTATTGTCATTTTGTCATATGGAGATAGCGAGTGGAGCTGTGGATGCTAGAAAATGGAGCCCCAAAAGGAGAAATCCTAACATTTCCGATATATTCCTGTGTTTAAGTTCAATGGAATGGTGGCAGCAGTATTCACTTGTATGGGAATAATGCCAGAGCACGGCAAGATAATGGATTTCTAGTTTAATGTGGACCGTTTTGACAGTCGTGAGTCTCCACGCTAAGGAAGATCGTTTAAACTCATTAATTCACAATGACCCAAATCAGTGTACTGGCAGATCATTTCCATGCTGTAAAGAAGGTTTAAAAACCGAGTTAATGAGTACCGTATGCTCTAAGCCAAAATCACAAATCCAGCTCGTCATCCATCTGCTCGTGAACTACACCGACGGTTCCTACCCAATCAGCGACGACAAATCATATCTACACGCTAACACAAGGATAAGAAAGTGATGGTTGAGTCCTAAGGTACCAGAAACTCCGGGATGAAAGACCAGCGTATAATACACAAAAGATGATGTTATGCATTTTGCATTTGGTGCTACAGCGAGGCTGTGGTGTACTACGAATTCCTTCTCCGAGTTGTAACCATCACTGCTAACATTTATTGTCGACCACTGAGACATCCTGCAGATGCAGTCGTAAATAAATATAACATTTTGCGCATACATAGCAAAAGAAAACCATTATTCATGAGAAACAGCTGGAGACAGCGCCTGCCGTAAAATTCGTAGACATAACTAGCGAGAGAGACCTTAAATCGAAACCAGCAGCTCTCGATCGTTAAGGCCGTCCGCCAGTGCGTTGTCCTTGGTGAGAGGTAATGGGTGATATTTGGAATTCTCCACACATTCCTGACACTGTCGATATCGGAATACTGAGTGACCTGACAGTCTACAGAATGAAAAGACGGATGCGTCTAGTTCCAACTACCATACCACGTTCGAAATAAATCAGCTCCCGTCGTGCGACCATAATCACGCCGGAAAACTTGTCACGTAATCACCTGAGTACAAATGCTCTCTTATACCTTGTGTGCGCGTTACTACCGCCATCTGTAAAACTATGTATAGCTATCCTATGACTTACTTCATCTCCCTTTATCGCAGATGCACTATACCTTATTTGATTCAGCTTTTGTATTTATAAAGGTAAGATCACCGGAGGAAAGACAGTCACCCTCTTAGAAGAGCACCCTGGTCCTTTTCGAGTACTGTATATGCTGTAGAAGGCGGCTATATCGCTCTCCAGCGCTGGCGCAAATAGACTGCATGTATCACTGGGTTTTATGGAATCAGCGCAGTAAAATGCGTCGTCATTGAGGCGAGTCAGGTGGCAGAAAGTATCTTTCGCGTTCGGACGTGCGAATGGCCTGGTCATGCACAAGGTTGCTGGACTAGGAGGTGTGCCAGCGAGGACCGTCAAACGTGTGCACCAGGTATAGTGTACCACTCGCCGCCGCGTAACACGGTGTAAAGGAAGTTACACCGTGTTACCTAAATGGCAACAACTGGAGACGATTGTCACAATGCGTCAATGACGATCTGTTGCAAACGTGGTACGAAGTGCCATTGTCAGAGAACGTACGTCCATCTCATCGAGCTTTTGAATGAACACTGCAAAGCGAACTACGTGCTATGTACAATCAGTGTGGAGTACGTGGCAAAAGGCCATACGTCTCGACAACACATAAAGCTGTAGACCACATAAAACAAACCGTAGGAAAAGCAGATTCCAGACTCAGATTCATCGGAAGAATCTTAAGGATATGTAACTCATCCTCGAAAGAAGTGTCCTACAAGTAGCTTGTTGCCCGATTCTTGAGTATTGTTCATCTATCTGAGATCCCTATCCGGTAGTACCCTTAGAGGAGATAGAGGAGATCCAACGAAGAGCGGCGCACTTCGTCACGGGATTGTTAAGCTGGCGAGACAACGTTGAGGAGATGCTAAGCAGACTCCATTGGCAGACCCTACAAGAGACATGTTGTGCATCACGGAGAGAGTTACCATTCAAATTTCGGGACAGCACTTCTCAGGAGGAGTCGGACAACAAATTACCTCCCCCCACATACATCTCACGTATTGGCCACGAGGAGAAAATCTGAGAAATAACAGCCAAAACACAGGCCAGCCTCTACAGAGGCCTACCGACAATCCTTCCCGCGCACTATTCGCTGGTAGAACAGGGTTGGAGGGATCAGATAGTGGTGCTGGAAGTACCCTCCGTCGGACACCGTTAGATGGTTTGTATAGTATGATGTCGATGTAGATGAACAACGACCAGGAAGACTGCTTGAAGTGATGCTACTTCACGACAACGCCCATCGGCAGTCTACTAAACTAACAAATGTGTTGCATTGGAAGTCATTCCAGCCACATTTTGTTCACTTGATCCTAAACCCTAAGATCTGTACCCTTTCCTCTCTCTATCGATGAAACTTCAAGGAACTTCCTTTCAGCATGAAAATGCACTCCAAAGATTGCTCGTCATTTGCCTCAAAACCACGTTATGTATACTGTTGCGAAATCGAAACGTTATCCGAGCTTTGCCAGACTGTTGTAAATAGTGAAGGAGAATTTATTATTGATGACCACAGTATCTGGCGTGTGCATTTGTTGAGTTCATTAAACTTACGGAATAACGCTGCGAACTTATGCAACAATATAATAGTTACTTTAGAATGAATACAACTGCCTGTTAAGAAGGCGTAAAGTGTACTTTATCTGATTTTCTAAATAGAACTATCATGCTTTTATCTTTGGTGGGTATTGGTGTTATGGTATACAGTCCCACTACCATGTTCTTGTCGCCACTACTTCCTGTATCTCACACGATGCCCAATTAATTAAAGATTATTTGTTGCTGCCGGCCGTGGTGGCCGAGCGGTTCTAGGCGCTACAGTGTGGAACCACGCGACCGCAACGGTCTCGGGTTCGAATCGTGCCTCGGGCATGAATGTGTGTGATGTCCTTACGTTAGTTACGTTTAAGTATTTCTAAGTTCTTGGGGACTGATAACCTCAGAAGTTAAGTCCCATAGTGCTCAGTGCCACTAGAACCATTTTGTTGCTAAGAGGTCACGTATTAAGTAGTACAAATGGAGTATAACATTAATTTAATATTACCCTTAAAACACACTAAAACAAGTAATTACTTAGTAATATAAACTAACAGCGTTTTATAACACTAAAAGGAACAGATGTACGTGAGCACAAAAACACGCGCTTGTCGCCTGGCGCAAGGCTGGGATGGTAAACGTGAAGGCAAACAGTGCTGGCGCTGCTCAGTAGCCTCCCCGTAACGCTCTGTTTACAGGGTAGTGGAGTCAAACAGTACTCTATTAGTAAACCTGTGTTTTACTTTCTCCGCATTATTGTGAGAAACGTTTAACTGTAGGGACATGCTGTAACGCTTTGCTCTTATCGTGACCTGTTGAATTTAGTTAAACAATACACAGCTCCTGTTAAAAGTCAGTTACTTTTCGTATATCTCACGAGATTAAAATATTTTGGCATTAAACTTACAAGTAAAGCTCGTTATTTGGCCTACCATCTACAATTCAAATACTTTATAATGATGTCATGAACCAATTAGGTACAGAGAGGTCAGAGAAGTCATGGGATAACTCCTCTTATCAATTCGGGCCGCCTTTTACAAGCGACAGGTCAACGTGTCATGGACTAGTCTTTGAAAGACGCCTGCAGAAATATTGAACCATTGTGTCTCCATAGCTGCCCACCATACTTGCACCATACTCTAACGCTACCATATGCTTTTATCGACAGCAATAGCGACTCGTGTGATGAGGTCACGATTTTCCAGTCGTCTGTGATCCTACCAACTTGGTCACGAGTCCAGGAGAGGTGCTTCAGGTGACGTCACGCTGTTTACAGATGCACTTGAGTCGGTTGTCTGCTAGCATAGCCCATTAACACCAAATTTCACAGCGCTTTTCTAACGAATATATTCGTACTACATCCAAAGCTGTTTTCTGCGGTTATTTCAAGCACTGTTGATTGTATGTTAGCACTGGCAACTCTGCCGAAACACCGCAGGTCTCGGTCGTTAAGGCCGTTGGCCAGTGCGTTATCCTTCGTGAGAGGTAATGGCTGAAGTTTCGAATTCTTCACACATTCCTCACACTGTCGATATCGGAATACTGAGTGACCTAACAGTCTACAAAATGGAAAGACGGATGCGTCTAGTTCCAGCTACCATACCACGTTCGAAATAAATCAGCTCCCGTCGTGCGACCATAATCACGCCGGAAAACTTGTCACGTAATCACCTGAGTACAAATGACAGCTCCCCCAATGCACTGCTCTCTTATACCTTGTGTACGCGTTACTACCGCCATCTGTAAAACTGTGTATAGCTAACCTATGACTTACTTCATCTCACTTTATCGCAGATGCACTATACCTTATTTGATTCAGCTTTTGTATTTATAAAGGTAAGATCACCGGAGGAAATACAGTCACCCTCTTAGAAGAGCACCCTGGTCCTTTTCGAGTACTGTACATGCTGTAGAAGGCGGCCATATCGCTCTCCAGCGCTGGCGCAAATAGACTGCATGCATCACTGGGTTGTATGGAATCAGCGCAGTAAAATGCGTCCTCATTGAGGCGAGTCAGGTGGCAGAAAGTATCTTTCGCGTTCGGACGTGCGAATGGCCTGGTCATGCACAAGGTTGCAGGACTAGGAGGTGTGCCAGCGAGGACCGTCAAACGTGTGCACCAGGTATAGTGTACCACTCGCCGCCGCGTAACACGGTGTAACGGAAGTGGTTACATGAAGATTCTAAATGACAACAAGTGGAGACGATTGTCACAATGCGTCAATGACGATCTGTTGCAAACGTGGTACGAAGTGCCATTGTCAGAGAACGTACGTCCATCTCATCGAGCTTTTGAATGAACACTGCAAAGCGAACTACGTGCTATGTACAATCAGTGTCGAGTACGTGGCAAAAGGCCATTCGTATGGACCACACGTAAAGCTGTAGAATGGGCAAAACATCGAATAATCTGGTTATAAATGACAGTAAGTGTGTAGTGTGATGTGACTAGTCGTAAGATTCCCTGTTTTCAAAGACATTAAAACGTCGAAACGATTGAGGCGTTTAAGCGGTAGGTTGATGAGTGTGCTGTTCATGCCAGACGTTGTCCTGATAAATATTACGGTGTTTCTGTTGCCACATATTGGTCACAGGTAGCTCTGAACACGAACCATGTGAACGTTCCTGGTGCTGGAATGTTACCGTTGTTTTTACACGTTTCTGGTAAGTATACCATGGAATTTCCATTTTCCAAAGACGACAAGAATCCTTTATACCAGAGTTGCACGTGAACGCTCCTGGTTTGACGAACAATCAGACACCGCTTCGCGCCACAACTTTTTCGTGAAACTACACTCTAATCGGTAATAGTCCCATAAACAACGTTTAGGATTAGAACAACAGCTGAAACAAGTTTGTTATCTGTAAGGTGTCATCTTGACTGTATAGCTGCAGCTGTATACATGAAGATACTTGTAGCTTCTTCCACGCCGAATTATGACCATAATCATTGAAAGATAGATGTGGTGTTTCGCCATGTTAGCTTGATGTCTCCTACCGGTGACTAACTTCGTTGACCTAATTACGAGGGATGTTCGGAAAGTTAGGAACGATTGGTCTCTAAATGGAAACCACAGTGATAATCAAAACTGTTTTCTATGCAGGTTTAGCTACATCTTCCAGGTGCTTCTCTACATAATGCCTCTCCGACTTAGACATTTGTCGGAGCGTTATACCTAATTTCGAACACAATCATAGAGGGCAGCCGCCTGTACTTTCCGATAATTCTCTACGCTGGACTATAGCCCGTAGCCTGCACTCAAGTGTTGTCTTCGTATCCAGCGTTTCATGTGAAAATAACCAATAGGGCTGTGTTGTTGGTGATTGAACACTTCCCATCGAAAAGGCTGCAGGAGCGTCTTCACTGACCCTGCAGAGTGCGGCTGAGAATTGCCATGAAGAAACAAGTGCGTGGCAGTCGTGTTAGGTGGGCTGTATTCATTGAGGCGAAGAATCTCAGAGAGCCCTCATACTTGGCGGGAGACATTTCTGTTCCAGGCACCTTCACTCACTCACAGTGGGATCACAACTAAAGAGAGCGTCTTGATGCGATCGTCGGGTACACTAGAGACACTGCCCAAAATGTCTCTGAAAAGCCTCGGCGGATTTTCACAGTGGTTTCTGAGACCTGGCGGGACCGGCGTCTATAGTATCTCTGATATGATTACGATCGATTTCCTAGTACAGCGGTTTGTCTTTTGGCTTCGGCAGGCTTGCGATACAAGCGGGTTCCGACCGCAAGTAAAGAAGAGAGAGAGAGAAAAAAAAGCTTTGAGAACGGAACGCTGCGGTGCGCGAATCAGCGATTGGCTGGCGGACAGAGACGAAGACAACGTGCCTGAGGCCGGGCGGCGGCTGTCACGTGGTTGTACTAGAGCTGGCGGTAGTTGGCTGGCGATGTGCATTCTCCGGCAACCACGTGAGTTGTGGATGTGCCCGCTTCCTTTTAGGGACACGCTGTTATGGTCTTGCGAAGTGATATCATCGAAAAATCGCCTCAGCATCTAGACAACCAGTTAAGTACGCTAATTACCAAGAGGGCTTGGTTAACTATGATAGTGAGCGCTCTTAGTATAGTAAGACGCTGCAAGACGTGTGGTGTTATGTCGGATCGATTTCATTTGAGGCCTCTTATTAAGCGTGTGCTCTTCTCCCGCATAAAATTGATGTATTTGCAGAATGTTAGTACGTTAACTATTATTAATAAGGGTTTAATTTGCTTATGATATCGAGTAATCCACGTCAATATGTCCTCTGCAGGTAATCTGAGTTTTTACTTCTAAAGGTTGCCGCGTTGAGCTTTTTAGGCCTACTTACGGTGGTCAATACGTGTGTCATGAAGTTCTAGTGAGTGTCGGTTCTCGTGAACCTGTTCATTTCCCAGTCTTAGCATTTGTTTATCAGGTACTGTTTCACTTAAAGAAAGGACTTCCGAGTGGAATTAGTTGTTGTTTAGCCTTGATTTTATAGAGTTAATTTACTGGTCACTCTTGAATGTTAAAGTTAAGAAAAGTTTTTCGGTCTTCTGTGGTCGGGTGTGGTCTGTGTTTCAGTGAGCTGAGGCAGCGGGCAACCGAAGCGCAGAGCTACCCTTTAGATTACAAGTTTGGCTTACGGGCGGTATACTTCACCTCAGCTAGTGTGTTCCTCTTCGGTAGCTATTACTTGGTTCACATTTCGGTGGCCTACTCCATGTGAGGTTGCAAACGGAGCCACGTCTTGGTTCGAAGTTAAGTATTACTTCCATCAGTCGGTTCCCCTGTTCGTGGTTACACTTCGGCCTTACAAGCTTGGGCTTTACTTCTGTTGTT
Organism: Schistocerca serialis cubense; assembly: GCF_023864345.2. Lineage (NCBI taxonomy): Eukaryota > Metazoa > Arthropoda > Insecta > Orthoptera > Acrididae > Schistocerca > Schistocerca serialis. The sequence continues at coordinate 426,106,740 of NC_064641.1, forward strand.
ACACATTTATGATTGTACAAAGTTGTAACTTTCTATGCCCTAAAGTTCCATCTTACATGCCAGTTTGCACTTGAATAATTTCGTGGTTTGCTCTGTAAGGTTCTCTAGTCTAGTAATTTGTGAGATTGCCCAAGTTGCGTTTTAATAAATAAGTTTCAAGTATTCGTGTTAAAATTGAGGCTGTGTATACACTGTTATTTTACAAGTAATGTTTAAGTGTTGGAATTTCAAAGATCTTAAGTAACTTGTCTTAACTAGAGTTGTTTTGTTAAAGCTATGGTCAAATTCATCCTTAGTGGCTCCTGGCAATTTTTATATGAGATTATTTCTAATCGTTTATTAGTTTATTAATGATTTTATGCAACGAGAGACTTTCTTAAATCTTTTGCCTGAATGGCGTTTCTCAGTTTTATGGGAGATTGTTGGCTAATGATTTATTGACTTGCAAATGATTTTATGTAATGAGTGTTTCTTAAATAATCTTGCCTGAGTGGCGCCTGTCAGTTTTGGCGTGAGATTGTTTTTTTTTTAGTTAATAAACACATTGGAATTGAAATGTCCACTTTATTGGTTCAGCCCTTCCACTCCGTTTGGATTTAAAGGTTAAACATGACAAGTGTCACTTAAAAACGTATCAGTTTCCATTTCGCGACCGATCATTCCTCACTTTTAAATAGTCCTTGTATATTCGTGTTTGATATAACGTTTCGTTGTGGTTTGATATCAGTTTATTTAATTAATACTTTGTCTGTTTTTCGGTTTTGCTAGAGCCCACTAAATAGGAACTTTAGAGTAGCCTTAGAGATGTGGTGCTATAGAAGAATGTTGAAATTAGGTGTACTGATAAGGTAAGGAATGAGGAGGATCTCCGCAGAATCGGTGAGAAGAGAACATACGGAAACCACAGGCGAGACGAAGGCAGAGGATCATAGACATCTGTTAAGACATCATGGAGTAGCTTACATGGTACTAGAGGGAACATTAGAGGGTAAAAACTGTACTGGAAGCAAGAGATTGGTATATATCTAGCAAATATTGGAGGAGGTAGTTTGCAATTTCTACTATGAGGTGGGAAAGTGGGCACAGATGAGGAATTCGCGGCAGGCCGCATAACAAACAAAAAAAACAACAAAAAATGCACAGCCTATCGAGTCATATTAATGTGACTACCTGTAGAAAGCCAGAATAACCCACTTTGCATCGCGAACTTCTGCGAGATGTTCAGAAAGGAAGTCGGTGAAGTTCTGGTAGGTACTGACAGGGATGTGGAGCTTTGCTGACTCCAGTACGCTGCTAGCTGCGATAGATTTCTAGTTTAAGGATCCATGTCCCGAACAGTCCACAGACTGCGTTCAAATCAGGGGCGTCTGGTGCCAGATGAGTATGGCAAAATTACCCTGATACTTTTCGGTCCACACACATACACCACGACTTACGCCACAAGGTGCAGGGTCCTGCTGGTAAATGCCATAGTGCCAAGAAGAAACAGCCTGCCTTGAGGGGTGGACAAGGTCTGCGAGGATATGTGCGTACTTCTGTAAATCCATTGTGTCTTCCAGAATGACGAGATAACCCTGAAACATCCCCATAGAAAAATTTATTAATTACTTACATTATTTGATTTTCAAACGGCTGAGCAAAACTGAACGTACTCAGACATTTCTCTCTCTACTTATTCTGATCATCATTAAACTGACACACAATATATTAGCGCAACGCATTCTGACATTCAACAATCCCTACAAAAGAATGGCCCTGACTAGCAATAAACTATACCTCAGAAAAATCTTCGTTACTCGAACTACTGCAATACAGCGAACGCCAATACTGCCAGGTAAATAAAAGATTCTAACTACTGAAGGCACTAACTACTGATAGGCACAGTTAGCAAATGAAAGATTTTGATATATATATATATATATATATATATATATATATATATATATATATATATATATATATAAGTTCATGATATCCAGTCTTACAAGTTTCGTTTCTCTGACGGACATACGTCCAGATCGTCCGATCTCAAAACTCTGCCATTTCTCTTCCCACATCCACCACTGCTAGCGGCTCACCTCCAACTGCGCAACGCTACGCACTGTTCACATCCAACTGTCCAGTACTACAATAGCGAATAATCCAACAATGCCAACCAGCCACAGACTGCACACAGCACAGCCAGTGATATTCATACAGACCGCTACTTGACATTACCAACATAGAAACCTAAACAGCCTACTTACAACCCATGGCATGCCCTCGGATCTCTCAACTTCCGACGGTTGTTGAGGGTCTTTGCTTTCAAATGTTTCAAGCCACAGCACCAGTTTACTGATGGAGCCTAAATTTTGATTTATCTGAAAAGGCCACTTATCGCCGTTCAGTGAACGTGCAGTTGCCGTATTGGCGTTAAAATTCCAGCGTTCGTTCAAATGGCTCTGAGCACTATGGGACTTAATAGCTGCGGTCATCAGCCCCCTAGAACATAGAACTACTTAAACCTAACTAACCTAAAGACAGCACACAACACCCAGTCATCACGAGGCAGGGAAAATCCCTGACCCCGCCGGGAATCGAACCCGGGAACCCGAGCGTGTGAAGCGAGAACGCTACCGCACGACCACGAGCTGCGGACAGAGATGTAAAGAACCTTTCATGATCACCGCCTACTAGCCGATCAATTCCGGTCATTCTACTAGGAAGAAGCTACACGGCTCGTGTTGTCTGCAGGTCAGCCATGCCTAAACGGTCAATACCGCGATTCGATCGCGTCAGCATTGTTACTTTGTGCCAGGAAGGGCTCTCAGCAAGGGAAGAGTGCAGGCGTTTTGCAGTCACCCAAAGCGATGTTGGACGGGGATGGATAGGAAACAGGAACTGTCGATGACATGCCGCGGTCATGCCGCCCAAGGGTGCTTTTCGTGTAGCCACAGAACGTCGTTTTACGACTCAAACTACGCGCAATGCGCTACATGTAGCGCAACTTTACTCACGACGTCCATGGCGATGTTCATCTTTGCATACACGACACCATGCAGTGCGGTACAACAACACGCTCAATGGACCGCTCGGGATTGGGAACATAATCTCTTCACCGATGAGTGTCACATATGCCTTCAACCAGACTACTATCGGAGCATGTTTGGAGGCTACCCGGTCAGGCTGATCGCCTTAAACACACAGTCCAGCGAGTGCAGCCAGGTGGCGGTTCCCTGATGTCTTGGGATGGCATTATGTGAGGCCGATGTACGCCGCTGGTGGTCATGGAAAGTGCTGTAACGGCTGTACGATACGAGAATGACATCCTCCAACCGATAGTGCAACCATATCAGCAGCATATTGCCGAGGCATTCGTCTTCATGGATGACAATTCGCACCCCTATCGTGCACATCTTGTGAATGACTTCCTTCAGAATAACAACATCGCTCGGATAGAGTTGCCAGCATGTTCTCCAGACATAAACCCCATCGAAAATGCCTGGGATAGACTGAAAAGGGCTGTTGATGGACGAGGTGACCAATCAACCACTCTGATGGGTCGCTGTTGAGGAATGGGAAAATATGGGCCAACACTGCTTCGATGAACTTCTGGATCGAATGCTACGACGAATACAGGCAGGTATCGATGTAAGGGGACGTGCTACTGGGTATCAAAGGTACCGGTGTGTACAGCAATCTGGATCACCACCTGTGAAAGTGTCAGTCTATGGTGGAATGTGTGATTTTCATGAGCAATAAAAGGGGCGGAAATGATGTTTATGTTGATCTCTATTCCAGTTTTCTGTACAGGTTCCGGAACTCACGGGACCGTGGTGATGCAAAACTTTTTTTTGATGTGTGTATCTTCATCCCTGAGACGTAAGCGTCTGACTTATTCCACGCACCGTTGAGACATACAGCGATATGTTCATCCAATGTATTGCCGGCCACACTTGCAAGGGATGCTATATCTACCAGGAAACTGCAGTTGTGTTCTGACATTTAACGAGCGTAGCACACTTTCGGTTTTTTGCGGTAGTCGAAAGGTGAGATCTTCGTGATATGGAAATGTGACTTTGTTTTGGTCATCAGTCTTCTGACTGGTTTGATGCGGCCGCCACAAATTCCTCTCCTGTGCTAACCTCTTCAACTCAGCGTAGGACTTGCAACCTACATCCTCATTGATATGCTGGATGTATTCCAATCTCTCTCTTCCTCTACAGTTTTTGCCCTCTACAGCTCCCTCTAGTGCCTTGGAAGTCATTACCTCATGTCTTAACAGATGTTCTATCTTCCTGTCATTTCTTCTTATCAGAGTTTTCCACATGCTCCTTTCCTCTCCGATTCTGTGCAGAACCTCCTCATTCCTTACCTTATTAGCCCATCGTTCAACATTCGTCTGTAGCACCACATATCAGATGCTTCGATTCCCTTTTGTTCCAGTTTTCCCACAGTCCATATTTCGCTATTACACAATGCTGCACTCCAGACGTACATTCACAGAAGTTTCTTCCTCAAATTAAGGCCTATATTTGGTATTAGTAGATTTCTCTTGGCCAGGAATGCCCTTTTTGCCATCGCTAGTCTGCTTCTGATGTCCTCCTGGCTCCGTCTGTCATTAGTTATTTTACTGCCTAGGTAGCAGAATTCCTTAACTTCATCTACCTCGTGACCATCAATTCTGATGTTAAGTTTCTCGTTGTTCTCATTTCTACTTCTTCTCATTATCTTCGGCTTTCTTCGATTTATTCTCAATCCATACTCTGTACTCTTTGGACTGTTCATTCCGTTCAGCAGATTATGTAATTCTTCCTCACTTTCACTCAAGATAGCAACGTCATCAGCGAATAATATCATTGATATCTTTTAACCTTGGATTTTAATTCCATTCCTGAACCTTTCTTTTATTTCCAGCATTGCTCCCTCGATGTACAGATTTAACAGTAGGGGCGAAAGGCTACACCTTTGTCTTACACCCGTTTTAATACGAGCACTTCGTTCTTGGTCGTCCACTCTTATTATTCCCTCTTGGTTGTTGCACGTATTGTATATGACCCCCCCCCCCCTCTCTCTCTCTATAGCTTCCCCCAACTTTTTTCAGAATTTCGAACACCTTGCATTATTTTACATTGTCGAACGCTTTTCCTAGCTCAATAAATCCTATGAACGTGTCTTTGGTTTCCTTTAGTCTTCCTTCCATTGTTAACAACGTCAGAATTGCCTTTCTCGTGCCTTTACCTTTCCTAAAGCCAAACGGATCGTCATCCAGCACATCCTCAATTTTCTTTTCCATTCTTCTGCATATTATTCTTGTAAGCAACTTCGACGCATGAGCTGTTAAGCTGATTGTGCGATAATTCTCGCACTTGTCAGCTCTTGCCATCTTCGGAACTGTGTGGATATTGCTTCTCCGAAAGACAGATGGCATGTCTCTAGACTCATGCATTCTACACACCAACGGGGTCGTTTTCTTGCCACTTCCGCCAATGGTTTTAAAAATTGTGGTGGAATGTTATCTATCCCTTCTGCCTTATTTGGTGTTAAGTCCTGCAAAAGGTCTTTTAAATTGTGATTGTAATACTGGATCTCCTATCTCTTCTAAATCGAATTCTGTTTCTTCTTCTATAACATCAGACAAATCTCCCCCTATATAAACGCTCTAATGTATTCTTTCCACTACCCGCCCTCTCCTCTGCATTTAACAGTGGAACTCCCGTTGCGTTCTCAATCTTATCACCCTTGCTTTTAATGTCACCAAAAGTTGTTTTGACTTTCCTGTCCTTACGAATATACTTTATTTTTCACTGTCTTTGCATTTTTCCTGCAGCCATTCCGTCTTAGCTTCCATGCACTTCCTATTTATTTCATTCCTCAGCGACTTTTATTTCAGCAATCTGCATTCCTTTCATCGATCAATTGAAGTATTTCTTCTGTTACTTATGGTTTCTTGGCAGTTACCTTCTCTGTACCTATGTTTACCTTCCCAACTTGTGTGATGGCACTTTTTAGAAATGTTTGTTCCTCTTCAACTGCACTGCCTACTGAGCTATTCTTTATTGTTGTATCTATAGTCTTAGAGAACTTCAGCCGTATCTCGCCATTCTCTAGTACTTCCGTATCGTATTAAAAAATGGTTCAAATGGCTCTGAGCACTATGGGACTTAGCAGCTGTGGTCATCAGTCCCCTGGAACTTAGAACTACTTAAACATAACTAACCTAAGGACATCACACACATCCATGCCCGAGGCAGGATTCGAACCGGCGACCGTAGCAGTCGCGCGGTTCCGGACTGCGCGCCTAAAACCGCGAGACCACCGCGGCCGGCCCGTATCGTATTAAATCTTCCTGATTAATGTCTTAAACTTCACCCTACTCTTCATGACTACTATATTGTGATCTGAGTTTATATCTTCTCCTGGGTACCCCTTACAATCCAGTATCTGATTTCATAATCTCTGTCTGACCATGATGTAATCTAACTGAAATCTTTCTGTATCACCCAGCCCTTTCCTACTGTACCTCCTCCTCTTGTCATTCGTGAACAGAGTATTCGCTATTAATAGCTGAAATTTGTTATAGAACTCAGGTAGTCTTTGTCCTGTCACATTCTCCGTCCTCTGCTGTAGCCTTTTCAACCACTCCTTCCCCTACAACTGAATTCCAATCCCCCATACATATTAGATTTTCAGCTCCCTTTACATACTTTATTACCCTTTCAATATCGTCATCCACTTTCTCTATCTCTTCATCTTCAGCTTGCGTCGTCGGCATGTATAAATCAACTGTCGTAGTCGGTGTTGGTTAGCTGTCGATTCTGATAAGAACAACACTGTCGCTGAACTGTTCACAGTAATACACTCTCTGCCCTACCTTCCTATTCTTCTTCATCTTTCGTTATCACGGGTAGCCCCGTCGTGGACTGTATTTTTCTCGTCTTCTCCCAGAACCTCTTCATTCTTTCTCTTCTCCTCTCCCGCTCTTCTTCCGAGATCTTCAGTTTCCGTTTCTCCTAGCGACTCCACTGGTGACTTTCTAATCTTTTCCTGTATTCTTCTCTGTCATCTCCGGCGTCCCGCGCCCGGGTTCCCGGGTTCGATTCCCGGCTGGGTCAGGGATTTTCTCTGCCTCGTGATGACTGGGTGTTGTGTGATGTCCTTAGGTTAGTTAGGTTTAGGTATGTCTAAGTTCTAAGGTACTGATGACCATAGATGTTAAGTCCCATAGTGCTCAGAGCCATTTTTTTTATCTCCGCCGTATTTGTCGGTGTATATTTGTTCCTCCAATTTTCCTATCCTTCGACCTTGATCCCCAGTTCCAACCAGTTCTACAATCCACTTGGTTCCTGTCTTTCCCCTTATCCTCCCTGTCGTTTCCCACACTCTCTTCGTCACTCTGTCCATGCTCATCCTAACTACATGCGCAGCAAACCTTGCCCTTTTGAGTCTGATTTCCCCGGATATTGTTCTCATGTTCAGGTACAATTCTTCCCTTGGTCTTCGCATCCACCTCTCTCCACCTCTTTTGGGACCTAGTATTTTTCTCAGTATTTTCCTCTCTTCTTTCTGTAGTAGCTCTGCGCCATTTCTTTCTAGTCTCATCGTCTCAGCAGAATATAATACTGCATTCCTCACTGTTGCCTTGTAGTGGCCTATCTTTGCCTTTGTGGATATATTCTTTTTATTGAATACCTCTCTCGTCATGCATAAGGCTGACCTCATCTTCTTTTTCCTCTCTGTTATTCCCTCCTTGCTCCTGTTCCTTCCACGTATTTAAATTTGTCCACCATTTGCACAGTGCCTTCCGGTGTTTCCCAGTTTGCAGTGGTGTTTAATGTCTTTGTCTTGTTATAGGCGATCCCCAGGCCCACCTTTGTGGCTACCTTATTTAAGTTGTCGAGTTGTGTCTTTGCGTCTTCTTCCATCTCACTTACTATTGCTATGTCATCTGCAAAGGCTAGGCAGTCCACGTGAGCTCTGTTGTCCTTTTTGTCCCCCACAAGGGCTTTTGGTATTCCCATTTCCTCCATTATTGCTCTCCACTGCCTGATCACTTCGTCCAGTGCTATATTGAACAACAATGGTGACAATCCATCTCCCTGTTTAACACCAGTCGTGATCTGAAATTTTTCTGACAGTGCTCCTTTGAATCTCACCCTTGCTTTTGTGTCTGTCAGAATTTCTTTTATGAGTTCTTGTGTAGTTCCATCAAGTCCTCTGTTCATCAGGATCCTAACAAGAGTCTTTCTGTCGATGGAGTCATATGCCTTTGTGAAGTCCACGAAGGTTATTACTGTCTTTTTGCTTCTAAGGCCCTATGTTCTAACAGTTGCTTCAGGATAAATATCTTTTCTACACAACCTCTTCCCTTCCTGAATCCCGCTTGGTAGTCGCCAACTGTACATTCTACCTGAGCAATAGTTTTGACAGCACCTTGTATCCGACCTCTAGTAGCGATATTCCTCTGTAGTTGTTTGCATCTCTCTTGTCCCCCTTATTGTGTATTGGTGCTACAATTGCATTCTTCCACCCTTCTGGTAACTTGTTTGTTCTCCAGATCTGGTGAATTATGTTGGTTATGTTGTCTATTGCTTTGTTGCCTCCCCTCTTTATCATCTCTGCTGCTATACCATCTTCTCCAGTTGCCTTATTATTCTTCAGATCGCTTATGGCATGTGCGACTTCATTCCTGGTTGGAGGGCGTGGCTCTCTCTCTCTTCTATGTCAGTCAATCGTTCAAATGGCTCTGAGCACTATGGGACTTAACATCTATGGTCATCAGTCCCCTAGAACTTAGAACTACTTAAACCTAACTAACCTAAGGACAGCACACAACACCCAGCCATCACGAGGCCTCCGGAAATCGAACCCGGGAACTGTGTCAGTCCCCAGTTCCAGCTCCTCTTCAGGTGGTTCACAGTTCAGCAGGTCGTGAATGTGCTCTGCAAAAATCCGACAGACCTCCTTCGCACTGACAGCCAACTCCCCTTTCTTATCTCTTATAAACAGTTCTCTACCCTTGTATCCAATCAGACTCTATTTGAATTTCCCGACAAAGTGTCTGCTGTTGTTTTTCCTGAAGTTGTTCTCAATCTCGTCCAGTTCCTGCTTCATCTTCTGTCTTCTGGTCCATCTTATTGTTCGGGCTGCCTCCTTTCTAGCTCTTAAGAAAACTTCCCATTTTTCCTGGTCCTTCTATCTGCATCAGTCTCTCATTTTCTGCAGATCGTCGTTGACGTTTCACATGTGGCTGAACGCTTCCTATTTCCTTAAATAACGTAACTATCTGGCGAACAGTCCGGACACTAGGATAATGTCGTCCAGAATACCGAACAGTATACATAGCACACACCTGTTGGGCATTTTGATCACAGTAGCCTTACATAAACACGATATTGGTAAACGGTCCATTTTAAGACAGGTAATGTATCACGAAGCATATACCGTCCGCACTGTTGGAATGTTATGTGATACCACGTACTTATATGTTTGTGACTATCACAGCACCATGTTTCAGAAAGCAAAAAAAGTGGTCCAACTAAAACATTCATATTTATTTACGTACTACACGAATATGTAATAAAAATGGGGGTTATTAGTTTAAAAAAACGCAGTTGACATCCGTTTGTCCTATGACAGCGCCATCTAGCGGGCCAACCATCGCGCCATCTGTTTTCCCCCTTCAAGCTAGATGACTTTCGTTTTTTTTTAGTTTTTTCGTTTGATGCTTATTTCGTGAGATATTTGGCCCGATCAATGGACCACCATGTATATATTAATATTTACATGTCCTGTCTCTCTGTGTCCATTGACTCCTGCCTTCCTCTCTTCATCACCCCCTCCCCTTCTCTGTCTGTCCATGTACTCCTGCTGCTATACGTGCATGATCCCCCATCCCGTACATCTACTCTTCACCCCCTCCCTCTCACCGCTACTTTCTTCCTTATTTATTGTTATTGGAAACAAAACTTGTATTGAACACTGCAGTCGCTTAAATTGGGTGGATAATATGATTGAAATCATTGCTGTACGAGGTATCAGAGACCTCTCTAGTTGCTGGATCTCTGAGAAATGACAGTATTTCGCATAATATCAATCTTCCAATGTGTAGCATTGAAAACCGCTGGCCATTAAACTTGCTACGCCAAGAAGAAATGCAGATGACAAACGGGTATTCATTGGACAAATATATTATACTAGAACTGACATGCGATTACATTTTCACACAACTTGGGTTCATAGATCCTGAGAAATCACTACCCAGAACAGCCACCTCTGCCTTTAATAATGGCCGTGATACGCCTGGGTATCGAGCCAAACAGAGCTTGGATGGCGTGTACAGGTACAGCTGCCCATGTAGCTTCAACGCGATACCACAGTTCATCGAGAGAAGTGACTGGCGTATTGTGACGAGCCAGTTGCTCGGCCAACATTGACCAGACGGTTTCACTTGGTGAGAGGTTTCTGCTGACCAGGGCAGCAGTCGAATATTTTCTGTATCCAGAAAGGCCCGTACAGAACCTGCAACACGCGGTCGTGCATTATCCTGCTGAAATATAGGGTTTCGCAGGGATCGAATGAAGGGTAGAGACACGAGTCGCAACACATCTGAAATGTAATGTCCATTGTTCAAAGTGCCGTCAATGCGAACATGAGGTGACCGAGACGTGTAAGCAATGGCACCCCATACCATCATGCAGGGTGATACGTTGAGTACACCGTCGTAAGCGCTCCTGTCTGTGATGCAGCGTCAAGGGTAGCCGCAGCCATGGTCTCCGAGCTGATAGTCCATGCTGCTGCAAACGTCGTCGAACTGTTCGTGCAGATGGTTGTTATCTTGCAAACGTCCTCATCTGGTGACTCAGGGATGGAGACGTGGCTGCACGATCCGTTACATCCATGCGGATAAGATGCCTGACATCTCGACTGCTAGTGATACGAGGCCACTGGAAACCAGCAAGGCGTTACGTATTACCCTCCTGATCCCACCGATTCCATATTCGGCTAACAGTCATTGGATCTCGACCAACGCGAGCAGCAATGCCGCGATACGATAAACCGCAATCACAGTAGGCTACAATCCGACCTTTATCAAAGTCGGAAACGTGGTGGTACGCATTTCTCCCCCATACACTAGGCATCACAACAACGTTTCACCAGGCAACGTCGCCAACTGCTGTTTGTGTATGAGAAGTCGGTTGGATACTTTCCTCATGTCAGCACGTTGTAGGTGTCACCACAGGCGCCAACGTTGTGTGAATCCTCTCAAAAGCTGATCATTTGCATATCACAGCACTTTCTACCTTTCGGTTAAATTTCGCGTCTGTAGCATGTCATCTTCGTGGTGTAGCAATTTGAATGGCCAATAGTGTAGATTTTCGTACATTTCAGACTCCAACACACAGTTGCATAGTATTCTTTTCACAAGCCGACAAACCATAAATACAACATTCCCGTTTTCCCTTAAAGCCAAGATGGCTGCCGGCTCGTTGGGCTTAATGTTGGCTCAGAGTTGGGACATAGTTTTCACGTGGTGGAAGTGTAGTTCAACAACTGTGCCGAAAGTGACAATCATCGTGGTGTGCGATATTTGAAAGAGAAATCGGGTGGGAATTAGACAGTCCGAGCGATAAAAGTTTTGAACTGCGATCGGTGGCGCCAGCGTTCACGGATCGCCGGCCTCTCGCGGTGTTTGGCGTGAGCCGGCTTGCGCTGCTTCACGCGTCGCCCATCGTAAACCGAGCCTCGGCTGCCACCTGCCCAGCCGTTCCTGATAGCCTGGGGAAACCGGGCAGCCGCCGCTTCCAGAGCTACAGTGAGGCGTAGCCTACGGAAAGCTGCGTGCAGGTATTCTCACACAGCCAGTGACTGTTTAAACACTGCGTTAATGCACTACGGCAACAAGTGACATAGTATGACTGTGGCTCAGCGATTTCTGTCTGGTGTGAGCTGCCTTTATGTCATACACTGAGGTACTAGGGACACAAACTTTAGACTTTCCACTAAGTATAGCTCCACGTCCGCGTTATTACCCACACACTGGAGCAAGTAACTTGGTATAAGTTCGCGGCAACCGCTGCAAATAGCGATGGCGCGATCCGATCTCCGGGTCTGAACGTAAAAAACCACACGTCAGACGGCGGGTACTGCACTCAGACCGGGGCAACTGTCTCGAGCCGGCCGAGGTGGCCGAGCGGCTCTAGTCGCTTCCGGCCGGAACAGCGCGACTGCTACGGTCGCAGGTTCGAATCCTACCTCGGGCGTGGATGTGTGTGATGTCCTTAGGTTAGTTAGGTTTAAGCAGTTCTAACTTCTAGGGGACTGATGTCTTCAGCTGTTAAGTCCCATAATGCTCAGAGCCATTTGAACAATTTTTTTTTTTAATAGAAACCGTTGATGATATTCTCATAGACATCCAAGCTGAATTAAAACAAAGGGTTTCTAATCAACCACAGCCCATGTTACACAAAAAAATTTGATCATTTGCTCTTTGTCAGGCTAAACTCACAGGTAACAACGAGTAAATAAGAGGGAAAATGCAAGACTAAGAAAAGAACTTGCGATCGTCAATGCTCTTGATGCATTATTCAGAAATGCCGAACTAGAAGCAGAAATCAAGGCACTCAAGTAAGTGAATTACAATTTCTGAACGGAAATGTCAAACGTCCCAACGTATGCTGCTGTAGTTTCTGCTCGTTGTGTCACGAAACTGCAAAACCAAATGGTTAGTCAAGTTGAGAAAGTAAAGGCAAACAAAACAAGTGTTTTTTTAAGCCAATAAACAATCAGGACAGTAGGGCGGCACGAGATACATTAGCTAAGCCATTAATTCACGTCGGGGTCAAATAAAAATAAAGGGTACCAGATCAGCAATAAACACAGTCATTATCCAAACCGAGACTAAGACGGGTGCCATGAAAACCGTAGAGAAAATATCGGAGCTAAAGGACATCAGATGCCAAGAGGCCCGGAAAAGCAGAGCATTAATGGCCACATATGACGTCCCCACGTCCATTTCGGACGAGGATTTCGTGGAGGATCTGTACGAGATTAACCTCAGCGAGGATGTCACCAGTGAAATGGTTGACGAAGAAGAGAAGTTTAAGTTTAAAGCAGTACCGAAAAACAATCGTACGGTAAAAAACATTACTGAGGTTAGCCCTCGAATACGCTATGTCCTCATGCAAGGAGAACCGCGTATACATCGATTTCGAAGCACATAGAATAAGAAACATCACAAGGATGCAGAAATGATACACTTACCATGACTTAGGGCATCCAGTTAAGCGCTGTAGGCGAGACGCAGTAGTCTACTGCAAATGCGCCAAACCGGGACACATTCACACCGCCGGTCGAAGTGGCGGTGCGGTTAAAGGCGCTGCTGTCTGGAACCGCAAGACCGCTACGGTCGCAGGTTCGAATCCTGCCTCGGGCATGGATGTTTGTGATGTCCTTAGGTTAGTTAGGTTTAACTACTTCTAAGTTCTAGGGGACTAATGACCTCAGCAGTTGAGTCGCATAGTGCTGAGAGCCAACCATTCACACCGATTGTTCTGAAAAGGCGATTGGCTGCAAACCGTGTATGTACAGAAACCGTACTTGCAACAAAGCGGGCAGTCCGGAATGTCCCACGTATAAACAGTTACTTGAAAAATTGATCGCAAACACAGCCTAACATTATCAAACCTATGTTTATTAAGGCAACGACATGTCAGGACGACCTTCACTCCACATATCTCGACAGTGCGTACGAAGACATTCACCGCCGGAAACACAAGTTTCCAGCTACGAGGACAAGTCATGGCGCCGCGCAATTCCATGGCGGAAACAAATGGGCTTCCTCCTGAAGACTTTCGATGATACTGAAATCTCCCGTCATTGGTTGCCAGCGACGCAGTTCAGCATCATTACCTCGATCTACTCTCCATGCAGGGTGCCATGGACTATGAGATTGGCAGGTACCTAAAATCTGAATTGTACCAATGGGCTACCATGCAGACACGCTTATTGTTAAGAATATAAGAATTATAAACAGAACTAGATGATAATAATTTTGGAAAGCGTAGACATCACAAACAAGAACAACACGACATTAATGATGAAATGTGCAACAACAACTACAGAGCTCACGAAACTTGCACAGAAAGCGAAGGATACAACCAGATCACATACATAGGAATCACCTCCGTGGCAGAACACAAACATGACACGCAGAAACACAACAGGGTATATAACACCGAAAAGTGCAAAACCTACATCAAACCAGACACGTTCATCTCAGGGAGGGTTCACAAACACAAACAACACAGCACACAATATCACAACATATGATGAACTACATGGAAGGAAAAAAAGTGAAAACTTGAGGATTTCAAAATAAGAGAAACAAACAGATAACCCAACACAACTGAAACCACATAAGCCGGCCGGAGTGGCCGAGCGGTTCTAGGCACTTCAGTCTGGAACCGCGCCACCGCTACGGTCGCAGGTTCGAATCCTGCCTCGAGCATGGATGTGTGTGATGTCCTTAGGTTAGTTAGGTTTAAGTAGTTCTATGTTCTAGGGGACTGATGACCTCAGAAGTGAAGTCCCATAGTGCTCAGAGCCATTTGAATCATTTTTTTTGCAGGTCCTGGTGTAGGCTTCCTGCAAGCATTCCACGTCAGCATGCACTGCGTCCACCACTTTAAGTAGCTCCGTACTAACTAGTGTCTGATTCCAGAATGAGATTTTCACTCCGCAGCGGAGTGTGCGCTGTACCGAGCAACTACAACTGTGAAAGTAGCACACGAAAGCAAGAAGTGGATTATTGCGTCGTTATATGCGCAGTACTAGCACGATATTGAACCACATCTCAGTTACATCAGAGACACTGTCGAATATACCAACAACAGGAACTTACTAACTGCTGCAGACATAAATCCTAGGTCGACTATAGGACACACTGACAAGGGGCGACTGGGGGTATCAAGTCCATACATCATCAACAATCCGAATCAACCACCCACCTACATCTGCATTATAAATCTGGAGCCAGCAGCAAGATTGACATAACAATTGCAAATGCAAATACACTTCCCCTTATAAAGCGGTGGGAGGTCGTGGATGACATTATAAAGCACATACTTTGACTGACTTACTACAAAAAACACAAAGGGCTGCAATTTCGACCGCTGACACAGGACGAAAGCTAAGCATACCATGGACTAGAAGCTAGAAACGAACAGAAATTGTCCAAAGAGCAACAACAGCAGGGGACTGACTCATGCAATCCAGGGAAACAAAACAACGCTACAAACAAAAGCTACCTAAAACTCGAGAAGAACATTGGAACACACTCCTGCAGAAACAGCACCAAACCACCATGGGTGGGGGGGGGGGGGGTGGAGGACCCTTCAAAATACAAAATAAGAGTCTGAAGACGCCACTAGTTTGAGCATTTCTGATAATGGATGACGGTACCATAACAGAGGGATGGAGAAGTTCTGCGGAATTCCTGCTAAACAAACTCCTCCTCGATGACCAGTACAGTCGGATAAACAAATTCATACTGCACAACTAACCTTAATGAACTCTTGCAATGAAAATGCCACCGTCATTATTACCTTTGCACGTGAGGAGGTTGCGCTTCTTGCCAAACTAAACAACAAAAACGCCCCTGGGCCAGATCTTATCCATTCCCAGGCATTGAAAACTATCGCTCCACAGATTATTCCATACCTGACGGATCTACTCACCGAAACGTTACGGCTGGGACGGAAGTCTGCGATCTAGAAAGCAACAAATGCCATCGTAATTAAAAAAATCAGAAGACAATCATCCTTTGGATTCAAAAACATTTACAATTATATACAAAAATGTATAGAGCCAATTGACACCTTGGCCAAGTTCCAGAAACCAATTCCGTGCGATCGCTTGCAAAGACAAGGGGAGCTCCTTGGCCTTAGTCCGCACCAGTTCGTTTTCAGGGTGGGAAAATCTGTAGATAAAGCACTAAATAAGGTACAATCCACTGTTAGTAACATAGAAAACAAATACGCCATTGTTATTCTTACAGACATTTCGGACGCCTTTGATAATTTCTGGTGGCCTGAAATGTTTGCAAGACTCAGAGAGATGTAGGTGTTTAAAGCTCTCTACTATAGCCTCTCGGATTACTGTAGAAACAAGGTGGTTGAATGGCGCACGGGAATTGAGAAAGTTATTAAAAGAGTCCACAAAGGAAGCCCGCAAGGATCAAACCGTGTACCCGTGTTTTGGCATATCCCCGTTGAATCCTTCTTAAATCAATTACATGGGTGTAACCATGCGAACGGGGCGATAGTATATGCAAACGACCTTCTGGTAGCGGTCTGAATGGACTCAACAGCACAACTTGAACACCGGTCAACACAGCTACTCACAAGCATCAGCCAGTGGAGCAAACGTAATAAACTTGAGGTGGCTCTACAAAAAAACGGTTTATATACCACTCAAAGGAACAATACAAAGTAATCCTACCAAAAAACTACACGGCACTAGGATACGCAGACAACGGAAAACACGATTTG
This sequence comes from Schistocerca serialis cubense, assembly GCF_023864345.2. Lineage (NCBI taxonomy): Eukaryota > Metazoa > Arthropoda > Insecta > Orthoptera > Acrididae > Schistocerca > Schistocerca serialis. Next base: position 426,123,269 of record NC_064641.1, read on the forward strand.
GTGCGCAACTCGATGTACGACTGTCATTTGACGTACAGAGAACATCGACTGACAGGGCTGAAGATCATGCACAGGTTGGCTAGACACAACAAAACACACTTCAGGGTACGATTACAGACACTTAGAACTTAACATTGTGCGCTCTTTGAGTCTGTGGTCTGTTGTCTATCACTCAGCGCTTAGAACCTTCCCTATCGACATAACCATTCGGTTTATGGCTTCAGTGTACTGGCTGGGGGGAGGGGGGGGGGAGACAGAAAAAGTACGTTAGCGAGAAGCACCAACTCGTTAAATGGCGGGTGTATACCTGGCAAAGGGAACGGGAGTTAAGGCATAAGAGCCGTAGGGTATATCAGCTCTTCTCGGACATCAGGGAACCCTGAGACGGAGCCATATCCATCCAAGCCGGGGTGTGGTTCACTTTCTCACAGGTCACGGCCCTTACTCTGTCGTTACTCCGCAAAGGCCGCAGCCAGAGAGCTGCTTGTGCAGAACACATACATTTTCACTGCCACCGATGCAGAGTAGCACAACAGACATCAACGCAGTACAACAATGACATGATACGGGCAATAAGAGACAAATATGAGTGCGAAATAGTAAATAAAATCGCTGATGATGTCTCAAGGACATTTCATAATGAACACAGAGACACGACCGTGTAACAGAACACTGCAACACGCGAAGTACGTAAGACAGCACTTCCAATTCGTGCACGAACACAGACAGCAGTACCGAAACACACACTCACTTAAACAGCGAACACTTTCACTAACACATACCACAGACAACATTACATAACTGTATCAGAATAAACGGTGTAATGCAATCAACATGTAAACCTGTCCGAGCTTAAGTATAAATAACAGCTATACCCATCCCGCGGTCCTTACACCGCTGTTGGGATGTAATATCTGTCACTGAAGACTTAATAAAAAGCAACATAGCAATTAAAGTTCAATACGCATAATATATAAACTGAAGGTTCATTAACACTTTGCCGTCCACACGTCTCGTATAAATATATTCGCTTGGCGCCGGCAGCGCTAATTCGGATTACATGGCTTGTCGCCGACCGCTTGTCACCTTTCCGTAGATGAGAAGCTTCAAACACTTTGACTTTTTTGCGCTCTAATTTGTTCGGAAATCCTCTATTTTGCCGTATCGTTCCACAAACTGGAATTTTCTATTCAAGTAACTTCTCTGCAAGTTCTACTCTGTTATAATAATTATCCATGTAGAGGTGATGCCCCTTTCCATAAGAAGATGCCGATAGTTCCATCACTGTTTCGGCTAAAGGTTGTTCAGCGCCCGAATATATCTTGAATGAGGAAATGTATCCCGTACTCGAGTCACACAGCATCCGAATGAGTATGCGATTTTTGGTAATTTTCGATGGATTGTAAACTTTAAAATTTAATTGTCCACGCCACGGTATCATTCCTTCATCAATTGAGATGTTTTGACTTAGATTAAACGTTCCTTTAAAATTCTTGGAAAAATAATCAATTACGAATTGCACTTTTAGAAGCCGCTCGGCATTATCCGGTTTATTGTTGTTGTCGGAAAAATGTAAAATTGATAATATTTGTCTGAATCGGTTGCGGGACATGGTTTTGCGAAAATCGGTGATTCTATCAACGGATTCGTTGACCAGTAATCATCGATCCTTGCTTTTTCTACAGTTATCATAAGGATAGCAAACCATTTTTATGTCGGGGTCCCGTAACGTCGACCAATTTGACATTTTTTCTTTCTCCAGTTTCCTTCAATTGCATTTTTGACTGTAATACTTCGTTCTTAATATATTCAAATAGATCGTTGGCAATATAAAATTCTATGGTATCCACGACTCTCTGTGTATCTTTTGAAAATGTGTGTGGACGCGGAGATCCTTAAAATTTATTGTCGGTCCTCAGTAAATCATAATCTGTCTTCTTCGTCTGATTGATCCGAATCAGATGGCAGCCGTAGCGTTCGCTGAATTCTTCTTGGCCGTATTTCACTATCTTCCAACGATACTGCTTCACTTTCCATTTTCTGATATCCAATTTCTTCTTCCCAATCGGTCAAGTCGTCCGGAACTTCAGACAAGACGTCCGCGCATTCATCGTAAATAATCGTATCGTCTCTTTCGTCTGCCATGATGAAAGTGCACAAGTACATACAAAAACAAAACAAAACTTGTTGACGTGTGTAACTTATTGTTACCTAAACAAAACACCAGCATAATGAAAAAGATACTAAAGTGCTGTCATCGGCCACTGCACGATAGTATGTTCACGACCCCACTGTGGTGTCGCCGGTCAGCAAAGTGTTAATAACGCCAAGAAATAACATACTTTACACTCACACACCACTGCGATTTCCACAATGTACGTAATAGTTCTAGCTGTTTTGTAAATAGTGTTTAGGAATATTAATCCGTAAATTAAACTGTAGCGAATCGAGACTGCTAGTCTCGAAGTAGTTCCGAGGCTTTCAGACCAGGCTGGCTCAAATAGAGTAACCATTTTCTCTCTCTTACTATCCTAGTCTTTCCTGTCATCAAATCTTCTTAATATTTGTATATTTTTGATGTTTTTTCTCTAAGTTTCTATTGTATTTTTAATTTGTTATTGTTTCCATTGTAGTTGTTGAAAAAAATAACCGCTGTTTGTAATACGGAATATGTTTTCTAAACTACATGAAAAGCTACGAAATAAACGATCTGTTATAAAATGTGAGGCAACAGGTCTCTAAATGAATAATAAAGCAATCACACCAATAAAACTTCCCTTAAAAATGACAGCGACGAAGAAGAATAAGGGAAAACTAAAACCAAACAGAAGATTTGCGTATTCAACTTTTGCTCAAAAAGGAGAATGAACATATCTGGAAGAAATGTTTTTTAGTGGTTCAAATGCCCTTGTACTTCTTGTAGTTGTAATTAAAACTGAAGTCGTTCATTTTCACAGTCGATATCAGTGTTTTATTTCACGCGATCAATTTTAACAGAAAATCCTTTTATTGGTTCTTGTAGAGTACAGTGTCTGTGTCAACTGATTGACTGTTACAATATCGTAAAAATCGTTCACATAAATTGGGTCAACAACTTTTCTAAATTTTTTATGCGTATGTGTATATGTTGATTCAATTGTCTCTACCGGTGAGTTTTATGTAACCGGTAACTCCTTGAAAACGAACAATCTTGAAATTTTCATACTCTCTGGTTCGTAAACACAAACTAATTGTCCTACAGAAAAAGTTATCGGGACCTACTTGTAGTTACATTTTGTAGTGGGATGCGTCTGCACCAGAGGCCGTAGTTTTCGAATTATATAGGAAAAACGTATGAAATTTACCTTCAACAGTGTTTTTCTTCAGTAACTGGAAAAACCAGTTCAAAATGTAACTATGCTCATTTTACTAGAATAGTTTCCACGCAGCGAGCGGGAGAATATGCTACTCTTGCAAGTGGTATTTAAAGGCGTTGCAGGCGGCATAATACCCAAAGGTAGATGAAACTGCATCATCTGTATAGAGGTAAATCTATTACGTTTCTTCCGATATTAATGCTAAGAACATTTCCACTATCGCCACGATTGTTTCGAATACGCTGTAGGAGTTCCGCTGAGAAGCCCTTACACAATATCCATACAGTCCTAATCTCTTCCAGAGCGCTTTCCATATTTCTGGAGCCCAGAAGAAATGCATTCGTGATAATCAGTTTGCATCAGACGGAAGTGGGCACGCGTGGATACAAACGTGGCTCCGTAGGAAGCTGCAACTTATTTCCATGATGTCAATTACCGTCCTGCTTCACTGGCCGATAAATGGATTAACAGCTGTATGTATGCTCCGTAAATCACATTACGCACCTGGCGGAGGGTTCTTTGTACACTAATTTACTTCCCCCCTTTGCCTGTTCCTATTGAGCATGGTTTACTGGAAATAAGTATTGTCAGTTGGCCACCGTGTGTGCTCGAATGTACGTAATTTTTACTGGCGGTTGGTTTCCATATGTGCAACTGCACAGTGTAAACATGGAACTAAAATTATGCCATTTATCTTCGAAAGCTAGCCAGAAATCTCACTGAAATTAAGCTTTTGGTCTTAAAATGTGAGCGCGAAGCTGCACTAAGAAACGCCATTTCTCTTTGCAGGCGTACTGGATGCAAATAAAATGGACCAAAACAAGTTTTGCAGTCAACGAGAATTGGAAACAAGTGGCTGCTGTTGAATCTATGTTCAGCCACGGAACGATAAACAATGAAAAGGGACGCTGCTCTTTGCTTTAGATTGCACATGCTTTGACGTGATGTCATCCCTCCCAGCATTAATGAGTCGTGCGGTTCACGGCACCAGATCAGCATTTTTCTTTGGAAGTGCATGCTACGTTCTGTACAACGACAGAGGGAGAGGCATTTTTGAGCTGCAGTTGATGTAACAGCGCCGTGTCCTACTGGTTAACTTCAGCCTGCGATACCATATGGGTAGGACAAAATTTATATAGAGGGTAGGATGACTATAGTGGTTAAGTTAGAAAGGCAGGAGTTTTACAGTATTGAAGTAAGATAAAACGTGTACGAATTTTGGGAGCCAGGAGTCAAATGTGTATTACGTTCTCTTACGTAGCTAAGTGGTATGGAACCGTGGCGCAAGTGGGTCGGCGGGGAGCCAAGTTAAGCAATATGAAGGAGAACACTGTCACCTACCACCAGAGGACGTGACAAAAAGCAGCTCGCGACTCGACGTTGGTAACTGGGTCAGTAACGCCAGGTGGGCAACACCAGAATATTCCACTGGGGAGTAAGAATACCAGGCATAGTGGCACAAAGCTGTATTTAAGGACCGGCAGCCAGCTCGTCATCATCGATCGTCATGAAGCATTTGAGGGATGCAGAGCCTGTGTCTCCTAGCCTATGTCACTCCGCCGCCAGTTCGGAGCCATCACTGCCATCACAGTCATCGTAATAGTCGCTGTAGCAATACAGGTAGTCGGAGTGCTAGAGTTATGCTGCTGATGTAGTCATCACTGTTACTGTTGTCGGACGCTGTCAGCAGGCAGCCATCTGTACGAAGTAATGGAAGTCGTTGCCTGGGGTGTGTTACGGTAACGTACTTTCACTGTCCTCTAACGCTGCCTCCATAAGTACTATGACTGGGGTCGGAGCACTCGCGTTCGGTAGGCCGACGGTTCAAACCCTTCCGACCATCCACATTTAGGTTTCTCATGATTTCCCCAAATGTGTCCAGGCAAATGCTGCGATGGTTCATTCGAAAGGGTGCTTCCACATTTTCCTTCCTATCCTTGACACTATCCGACCTAATTCACCACCTCCAATGACGACGATGTTGACGGGATGTTAAACCCAATCTTCCTTCCTTCCTTCCTCCATTCCTGGGGCCGGAACAGGGGCCCTGGGCCGCTGACACCAAACAGTCCCCGCCAAGGATGGTCACCGAGATAGGGTTCAAATGGTTCAAATGGGCCTAAGCACTATGGGACTTAGCATCTGACGTCATCAGTCACCTAGACGTAAACGTAACTAACCTTTGGACATCACACACATCCATACCCGAGGCAGAATTCGAACCTGCTACCGTAGCAGCAGCACAATTCCGGACTGAAGCGCCTAGAACCGCTGTGCCACAGAGGCCGGCGAGACAGGGTACTGACCTGTCCCGCTGCTGGTACTGTGCGCCTTCCAGCCGCGCCATCGCTAGCCGCGATCACAACAGATGCGAGGGGTGCGTGCTTCCCCTGGTACAACCAGAAAGGCAGCAGCGGTCCTACCATGGCAGTGGGTTCCAGTAACGGCAGCACAGTTACAGTCACAGCAACTGGTGCATGTTAGCGTCTGCTCGTCACCTTCCTTGCCGCCGAGAATATTACGATCGGAAGCAAATCTCGCCCAGATGGTCAACAACCAATGTATTGCAGCTCATAAATAAATGTTGTTATTTTGTGATCATAAAATATCCACCTCTCCATAACGCCTAGCAGAGAACCCACGTTTGAATCCAGCGGCGGGCAGTGGAGTCTCGTGCCTGTTTACATTGGTGTCAGGACGACTTTTGAGGTGGAGGACAGGCCTCTTGGAGTTAGGAGTCAGCAGCATGGAGCACTTACCGTTACGATGTGCCACACAGCAAAGGAAGTAAGTGCCGATTTCAGCTGTCTTAGTTTCGAGCCTGTGGCGTTGTCCCTGTTTCTGTCTTTGGCCTGGGTAATTTTTGTATTCGTTGGGTATAACTTTTAGTTAATTAAATCGTAGTCATGGCGAAGGACCTTTAAGAGTTGAGCTTATTGTGCAACTTGGGAATCAGGTACATAAATAACAAATAAAGGGAAATGAGCTCAGATTGGCGGATTGGGAACAGACACATCCCAACCCATCCACCATAGATGGCACTGTTGCGGGTTCGGTAGCACCCTTTTCAGGGCAGCGGTGGAAGATGCTTTTATCTTTGTTGGCAGTATGGCTAGTGAAAATTGAGGGGGGGGGGGGGGGGCGGGTTCGAAGGGGTGGGGGCAGGTTGAAGTACGGAGCATTTATTACGTGTTGTTGGTGTTGTTGTGGTCTTCAGTTCTGAGACTGGTTTGATGCAGCTCTCCTTGCTACTCTATCCTGTGCAAGCTTCTTCATCTCCCAGTACCTAATGCAACACACTTCCTTCTGAATATGCTTGGTGTATTCATCTCTTGGTCTCCCTCTACGATTTTTACCCTCCACGCTGCCTTCCAATACTAAATTGGTGATCCCTTAATGCCTCAGAACATTTCCTACCAACCGATCCCTTCTTCTAGACAAGTTGTGCCACAAGCTTCTCTTCTCCACAACCCTATTCAATACCTCCTCATTAGTTATGTGATCTACCCATCCAATCTTCAGCATTCTTCTGTAGCACCACAATTCAAAAACTTCAACTCTCTTCTTGTAAAAACTATTTATCGTCCATGTTTCACTTCCATACATGGCTACACTCCATATAAATACTTTCAGAAACGACTTCCTGGCACTTAAATCTATACTGGATGTTAACAAATTTCTCTTCTTCAGAAACGCTTTCCTTGCCATTGCCAGTCTACGTTTTATATCCTCTCCATCGTCAGTTATTTGGCTCCCTAAATAGCAAAACACCTTTACTTCTCGTTTCCTAATCTACTTCCCTTAGCTTCAACCGACTACATTCCATTATCCTCGTTTTGCTTTTGTTGATCTTCATCTTGTATCCTCATTTCAAGACGCTATCCATTCCGTTCAATTGCTCTTCTAAGTCCTTTTCTGTCTCTGACAGAATTACAATGTCATCGGCGAACGTCAAAGTTTTTATTTCCTCTCCATGGATTTTGATACCTAATCCGAATTTTTCTTTTGTTTCCTTCACTGCTTGCGCAATATACAGATTGAATAACATCGGGGAGAGGCTACAACACTGTCTCACTCCTTTCCCAACCACTGCTTCCCTTTCATGCCCCTCTCCCTTTATAACTGCCATTTCGTTTCCATACAAATTGTGAGTAGCCTTTCGCTCCCTGCATTTTATCCCTGGCACCTTCAGAATTTGAAAGAGAGTATTCCAGTCAACATTGACAAAAGCTTTCCCTAAGTCTACAAATGCTGGAAACGTAGGTTTGCCTTTCCTTAATCTAGCTTCTAAGATAGGCCGTAGGGTCAGTATTGCCTACCGTGTTCCAATATTTCTACGGAATCCAAACTGATCATCCCCAAGGTCGGCTTCTACTAGTTTTTCTATTCGTCTGTAAAGAATTCGTGTTAGTATTTTGCAGCCGTGACTTATTAAACTGATAGTTCGGTAATTTTCGCATCTGTCAACACCTGCTTTCTTTGTGATTGGAATTATTATACTCATCTTGAAGTCTGGTGGTATTTCGCCTGTCCCATACATCTTGCTCACCAGATGGTAGAGTTTTGTCAGAACTGGCTCTCCCAAGGCCGTCAGTAGTTCTAATGGAATGTTGTCTACTCCCGGAGCCTTGTTTCGACGTAGGTCTTTTAGTTCTCTGTCAAACTCTTCACGCAGTATCATATCTCCCATTTCATCTTCATCTACATCCTCTTCCACTTGCATAATATTGTCCACAATTACATCGCCCTTGTATAGACCCTCTATATACTCCTTCTACCTTTCTGCTTTCCCTTGTTTGCTTAGAACTGGGTTTCCATCTGAGCTCTTGATTTTCATACAAGTGGTTCTCTTTTATCCAAAGGTCTCTTTAATTTTCCTGTAGGCAGTATCTATCTTATCCCTAGTGAGATAAGCCTCTACATCCTTACATTTATGCTCTAGCCATCGCTGCTTAGCCATTTTGCACTTCCTGTTGATCTCATTTTTGAGACGTTTGGTTCCTTTTTTGCATGCTTCATTTACTGCATTTTTATATTTTCTCCTTTCATCAATTAAATTCAATATTTCTTCTGTTACCCAAGGATTTCTACTAGCCCTCGTCTTTTTACCTACATGATCCTCTGCTGCCTTCTCTACTTCATCCCTCAAAGCTACCCATTCTTCCTCAACTGTATTTCTTTCCCCCATTCCTGCCAGTTGTTCCCTTACGCTCTCCCTGAAACTCTGTACAACCTCAGGTTTAGTCAGTTTATCCAGGTCCTGTGTCCTTAAATTCCCACCTTTTTGCAGTTGCAGTCCACATCTGCCCCCAGAAATGTCTTACAATTTAAAATCTGGTTCCTAAATCTACAGGCTTCTTCCATGTATACAACCATCTTTTATGTTTCTTGAACCAAGTGTTAGCTATGATTAAGTTGTGCTCTGTGCAAAATTCTACCAGGCGGCTTCCTCTTTCATTTCTTACCCCCAATCCATATTCACCTACTACGTTTCCTTCTCTCCCTTTTCCTACTACCGAATTCCAGTCACCCATGACTATTAAATTTTCGTCTCCCTTCACTATAATGTGTTACTAGACTGAACTGAACAGGAGATGCCAGAGCACATGTTATGTGTAATGATAATTTGAGCGAGGCTAGAACATTTATGGATTCAGATAGGGTTAACAGAGAGATATCGGAAGACGAACACACAAACGTATAGTCGTGAACTACTTATTAGGGTTTTTCGTAAGCACGATGAATTGACTAAAAGTACCACGGACTGTATTCGTGAAATCAATGTAGATACCTATCAGCTCAGGAACGGTGATAGCGTTAAATAGTTAACTTAGCGGGGAGCAGAGAAGAGGACTGATAACGAATTTTTCAGGGGGTTGCAAACGGAAATGTTAAGAAAGTTTTATTTGGAGTATCCTAAGCATTTAAGAGAAGCAATGGAGGCTGCATTATTATTACAAAAAATTGAACCATTTTCTAGGTCACGTGAACATCAGAAGATATTTAGCACGGACATAAATATTTTTTGATGTGTACGAAACGGTCATGTACAAAGAGACTGAGAACAGCGATGTTGCCCGTATTGTAAGATATTTGGACACTCGGATCAACAATGTCATGACAGAAGTAAGTAAGAATGGAAATCTCAATCACAGATTAGCTAATCAGCACTGCGAGTGGGGTACCCACTATGCCATGCTCCATGTAAGAGTCAAAAGGATGTAAGAAAGGAGTGGCAGATTTTTTTCTGACTGGCTACGTGGGGATTTAATTTTGCAAACGGCGCAACGCTGGACGATAAGTTGCGTAGGTGGAGGACGTGTAAATTCACTAGGTGCTGGAGTGTTGAAGTTTTGAGTAGGGGAGGTTAACTTCCAAGTGGATTCAGAAGTTCTTCCCGTGGTACGACCTTATTTTCGGACTCGGTTTCCTGGTTGCAGATAGCACTACAACTGGCGTGGAACAGCGTAGCCTAGAACTGGACGGAACTTTGTTTCAGCTAGGCTCTGCAGCCGGAACACCTTATCTGTCGAAAGTCTGCCCCATGCCCGAGGGAAACCAATTGTACTGCGTACAAGATCCCATGAGGCCAGTTTGTGGGATCGCTTACCGAAAGTTACAGGAAAGGTAGTCTAGACTGATGTTGGTAGTGACCTACCAGTCAACGTGTCGTGTATCGTTGAATCCTTGGCGGATAACAAATTACTAGATGCAGTTACTTGTTTTATACTATGTAGCCTGTCCTACGTTCCTGCATAGACATCACCAGTGTAGAGCCTGTCGATATTTATAACTTTGGCCCCTAGGAAGTAACGTTGTTGCAGGGTACCCTGGCTGCAAATTTATAACTGTTAAAGATGAACTGGACCGTGATTTTAGAGCAAATTGCACGATACCGGGAGGGTCTGTCGACTGGTCAGCACAAAGGAGTAGGGCAGCACATCATGAAGCACGCGATAGAGCATTAGTGGAAAAACTGTTGAGTGAGTACTTGAAATTATTTAATCCGTCGGATTCACAACCTGCAAGACTGCTTGTTCATCACCTAAGTGAAGCACCCATCTACTTACGACCGCATCGAGTTACAAAGCGTATAAGCCGATTATGAAAGAGTTAATAGATCATAAACGTAGAGATGGTATCCTATAACCTAGCTGTAGTCGCTGTCTTCCTTCCATAAAAAGAAAACAGCATTCTCAGTGTCGATCGGACACTTTAAGTTTTTGTCCCATGCCTTTGGATTTAATATCGCGCCAGCATTCCTTCTACGCCTGTTGGATAGTGTGTTGCATGGGTTAAAACCAAAACAGTGCATGGCGTAGCTAGATGACAATCACGTGCTCAAGGGGTCTTAAAGATCCCTTGGAGCGGTTGCGACAAGTGTTTAATCATCTGCGCAGAGCATCGTTAACTTTCAGTTTAGAGAAATCTCATTTTGTACTGCAAGAAGTTCGATATATGGATCACACTATAGAACGGGATGGAATTTGTACCAATCCAAAGCTGGTTGAAGCCATTCAAAACCTTCCAACACCAAACTATGTAAAACAACAGCACTCAAGGCTCATGAATTTTGACCGTAGGTACGTTCCAAAATTTACAAAAATTGCAAGACCTCTCAAGCAATTGCCATGGAACATACCAGGGTACTGTATTTTATAGGTGAGAGTGAAGCAACGTTCCAGAAGTTAAAAGATCTGTTGAGATCTAGTCCCATTTTGGTCTTTGTTGATTTCGAAAAACGGTTTATTCTTTCTTGTGATTTGAACGATTTTGTGGTAGGAGTTATTTTCATTCAGGAAGTAGAGGGACAGGGGCATGATGTTGTGTATGCTTCATGGCAGCTCAGTAATACTGTGTGAAATTGTTGAACTACAGAGTAGGAAATACTCATAGGGATTTTTGGAATTGGATACGTTCATTGTTACCTGTATAGTAGGCGATTTAAAGTGGTGACTGATCTCACAGCGCTAAAGTGGTTTTTAGGACGAGTGGATTGTCGAGAGGGGCCATGCAGTTAAGAGAGTTCCGAAGCAATACATCGGCTGGGAAATTCACGCACTAACTTGGATGAACTCAGCCATAAGGTACACACTGTGATAAGAGGCATTGGCGTAAGCGAACGGAGGGCAGCACTGGCCTGTACTGTCAGCGGTTTGCTAAGCAACATTAATTCTGCACGGAGGACAGAGTATTGCATCGAACGATGTGTAATTTTCCACAGTGCGTGATATCACAGAGTCTGCATAACTAAGTGTTAAAAATGGTTCAAATGGCTCTGAGCACTATGGGACTTAACTTCTGAGGTCATCAGTCCCCTAGAATTTAGATCTACCTAAACCTATGTAACGTAAGGACATCACACACATATCCATGCCCAAGGCACGATTGAAACTTGCGACCGTAGCGATCGAGCGGTTCCAGACTTTAGCGCCTAGAACATCTCGGCCACCCGGGCCGGTATGGAACCGCGCGTCCGCTACGGTCGCAGGTTCGAATCCTGCCTGGGGCATGGATGTGTGTGATGTCCTTAGGTTAGTTAGGTTTAAGTAGTTCTAAGTTCTAGGGGACTGATGACCTCAGCTGTTAAGTCCCAAAGTGTTCAGAGCCATTTGAACCACTTGAACCACTCCGGGCGGGGACTAAGTGTTGAGGCAAGAGCATGAATCGATTTTAGGGGGACTTTCGGGTCAAAGAGCAATAGAGAGAGTGGTAGCAAAGAATTATTGATGGATGATATATAGGCAGGATATGGACCGTTACATAAAAATTGTTTTCCGTGTGCTCAAAGTCACAACTTAATCACCAGAAAATCAAACTACAGAGATTACCAGAAGCTGATAAATCCTTCCAAATGGTGGTGGTTGGCCATCGTATGACCCCTAGCACAAACACCAGCAGGGACTCATTACATATTAACCATATCTGACTATTTTCCGCGTTCCCACGATAGCTTTAACAGACCAGCAAGCCAGTTGGTGGCTCAGAGACTAGTCAGCTAGTGGATACTCTGATTTGGGACATCTGAAACCATGTTCACGGTTCAGAGCGCTAGTTTTGTGTCATAATAAATGCTAATGAGGTTTTTGAGGTTTGCAAAGCCCTGCCACAAGGAGTCATCTCCCCAGTGAAATGTTTCGCTAACAGACTGAAAGATCTGGAGGCAAACACAAAAAATTAACTCAAAGGGTTCAGAGAAACAGGAAGCATCACATGATGTGAAAGCAGTACTATCCAAGCACCGTGTGAGTCGACTGGTTATGTTAGTGAAACCTGATGTGCTTAAGGGGAAAACCAACAAGTTTTGCGTCATGGTATAATGGCCCTTACCAAGAAACAGAGATGACATCGCCGGTAAATTTTAAACTGCAGCTCCCCATCCACTACTCGATAGTCCACGTAAGCCGAATTAGACCGTTTAAGCGGATGTGGACAATGTGCCTCATGTGATACCAGATTCGGTATATGCTAGATCAGGGATACGGGAATGACATTAGAATTTTTTTCCCTGTAGAACGCACGTTTCTACCCCAGAATGGGAGCCGATGGAAGTAGCATCCAAGAGCACAATCGTTCAACGGAGGAAACATGGAGCACGGATTGTTAACAGGCCCACTATACTACGTGTGCTGAAGTAGTTAAGGAACGTTCTGTGTCGCAATGTGTCGTTTTTCCAAGCAGACAGACGTGATTATGTCGGATCACCAGTCGACATTAGGGGTAAATTGTAATACTTGGGAACATGGGAACGACATTCGGACACTGGAAGAGACGTTTGGGAAGTTGTACGGCATGACGAGGAATCATTAGTGTAAATCAGTACAGAAGGAGAGGATCGTCTGGTACGATCGGAGTTTGCAAAGCTACAGGTGCAACTTTGACAGACTACGGAGTTATTCCAGCAGGTTAGACGGAAAAGAGGATGGCTGGACGCAGTGTGATGGATTTTATTCTGTTTGTCTAAAGTTGTGGTGGTGGTATGTACGTGTTACTGTAAAACGTGTGAAAATGTAGCAGCAAGAATAACAGTATAATTTAAAAGAAATAAATAATCTCTGGTAATTTTTATTTATGTGTGCTGAACCCGACTGTATGTGTTACTTTGTCATACCGTATCACTACAAATAAATACTGAAATTCTGTTTCATTAACTCAGTAAGTGACATTAAACTGTATGCACCAAACAATATCACATCATAACCTCCTCACATAACAAAACTGGTGTCCTAAATATTTTTTTTATTCACTGGTAAATTAACGTGATGAAAATTAATCTAACTTACAAGCCACAAAAATTATTTCATTTTTGTAAAGTCTAAGATTGTTCTATTGAATGTCATTTTCACAGTTATAACAGAAAAATAATAAATTCCTGTGGGTTATTGTCCTCGGAGTTGAAATATTGCGATATAGATAGAAAGAATTAATGTCTGATTATTTCTGCAGTTTGAAATTGCCGCTCCATACGCTCGCGTGATGGCGGCAGACCAAACACGGTCTGAACCGATAATTCTTACCAACGTAATTTTAGGTAGAAAATCAATAACATCAGCATTTCCCTTTATGCTTTATTAAATGTCAGAATTCTACACCGTTCTAACTGTTCAAAATATCAATATTCTTCAAAACTTACCAATAATTCAGTATCTTCGTACCAGGCGCTAATGGCCGCTTTCCTGTTTGCTGAGGACACAAAACTTAAAACATTCAAGGAAAGTTCTCTGATTAAAGATAAAAGTCCGTACACAAGAATTCCATTTAGTAAATTGTACGTTACATTTTATGTTACTTGTATCTCACACAATACGATTAGGTTTTACAATATTTAAATGAACAGGCCTCAGCTTAATCTTTCATCTCAGCCGCTTTGAACATAACAGATAACAATAGAAGGAAAAAGATTTCACACACGGTACAATGCCAATACATTCTTTTAGTGGTGTTATCATTTGTTATATGATTATTCTTTGTAGAAAACCGTTTATAAAAATTATAAGACATATGATTGTTGGAATTTATTTACATTTCACAATATAATAATAGGTCTTTTTTTATCAGTTTTCACATATGGGCTTAAAAGTCATTTCTGGAAAAATATTCATCACTTCATGAATCTCGAACACTGCCGCATGTACTAGTGACACATAATATTGGCATTGACATTACACTGCCCCTTGGTCTGAAAAAAAAATACATTTGTTCATAGCTAAGTGATTTTTTCAGTCTATTAAGTCATTGCCAACTTTCACTTTAGATAAACAGTTTTTAAGTTTGCAAACTTTGGACAGTGGTTAGACAAAACATCAAGTAGTGAACCATATGTCTAGTGTGGGTATGGTAAATGGATTCAGTTACCGTACAGTTTCGGAAAAGGCTGCGGAGACTTCCCGGAATTGCTTATCCCGCCCCATTGGGGTTTACTGGGCCCGGAAAACGGTGAACACAACCGTCTAACGGGTTTCCAAAAAGTACAGTTGCCTAATCTAAGTGTCAGGCTTGACATGTTCACTATAGAAAATATTGAACTGTTTTTAGAGTCAAAAGTGGTCAATAATGGTTTAGAAGTTCATTTCAATTGAAAAAAAATTTGAATAAACTTCCAAGCGACGTTGAATACCCAACCCTGTATCGAGTTGCAGGATCGGAGGTCGAAGCGAAGACAGGTGGAGGCCGCCGCTGGTGGACGTTACCGCTGCTTGACCTCCAGCACGTCGATGGAATATCGGCTGCTGTCAATTGCAACCGGATCTCGATCTAGTATTTCTGGGTCAGTTCCTGCTTCCACGTTCCACTCGTCCAATGTGGGCAAATGCTAGACCGAAAACAGGTGTCACTGACTAAGAGATTATTTATTTTGTCATGTTGAAGAAGCAAGCTTATCTCCATTCACATGGGTACACTCATTCTATTTATAGAGGATGTTCTGCATATAAACACTGTTCTGGTTAATGTAGTGATTCACAGTTCGTTTAAATAAGTCGCACATCCTCGTATATGACACTGCACTTCTTAAAGAGTCTGGTGTTCGTCGCGTCCTTTGTGTGTTTCTCACTGCACGTAAAGATTTGCGCATGGCGTAGCGGAGTCGGCGTTGCACTCACATTGTTGACAGTACATTCTGTTTCAAGAGTTTATACTCGCGATGCTATTTCGTTACATTAAAATTCTGAGGTCTGTTCAATTTTTTTTGAGCTTTAAAGTTGGTTAACATTCTACCAACGTCCCGACGTTGCTACTAACATATGCTCTCTAAGAGCGTTCATATTATCACTCATTTGACTGATTTATCACTTCTTAACACAGTTTTAAAATGGGAAACATAGTTTGTGCGTATCCACTTGATTTTTAAAGTTATTGTGAGACACATAGCACAAATACTGATTACTGCTGGGGCTCACAGTTCCACATAACCTAACATCTTCAAATCACTTTACACTTACACAGCAGTGATATTAGTTTATGTCTACAGTTGGTATTATGTCGAAACATGAGGTCAAAAATCATGTACTATACAGAGTGTCACATAAAAAGGTGAATGACAGCACTTTCTTCAATTGTTTTGAACGAGAGATAACCATCGGTCCATTTCACCATATCTCAATTAGTTCGTATGTTTTATTTGTTTATTGTCATGTATTCTCATTCATTCACAATCGATTCATCATCATCATCATCATCATCTTTACAGTTTCCAGCCACTGGCTGGGTCTGTCGGGAACACAAGCCTCTCCATCGTGTTCTGTCTTTCCACCATTCACCTTCTTCCACCTTCGTCCAGTTCTCTCCTCTTCTCGTCACACATTCCTTCATTCCCTTCACCCATCTATTTCTTGGTCTTCCTCTGGGCCTCTTCCCCTCCAGTTGCAGATCAAATATCCTCTTTGGAATTCTTCCCTCATCCATTCTCTTCATGTGTCCATACTACTGCAGTCTTGATTTTTCTATCCTGTCCTGTACTGGTTCCTCCTTTAGTCTTTCCCTCACATACACATTTCGCAATCTGTCTAGTCTTGTTACACTCAACCTGCTTCTCTGGAACTTCATTTCGCTAGCCTGTATTCTACTTTTGTCGCTTTTGTGCATTACCCATGTCTCACTTCCGTATGCCAATATGGGGACAAAGTAGGTTCGGTATATAATTCCCTTGGATTTCTGTGGCACCTCCTTGCTCCAAATAAGCCTCCTAATGCATTTGTAGAACTGCCCTGCATTTCTGCACCTTTCATTTATTTCCATTCCGTTTCCCTCCTTACTTTCAATCATGCTTCCCAGGTACTTGGAGTTCTCTACCACTTGTAGTTTTTCCCCTCCACAAGTTATATCCACATTTGGCCTATTCTTCTTCCTTGTGACAGTTATTTCACTTTTCTTTGCAGAGAAATGCATTCCATATTGTGCTGCCGTTGCCTCCCATACATCTAACTGCTCTTGCACCTCCATCTCGCAACTTCGCCATAACATCAGGTCGTCGGCAAAAAGCACTGCTTTCACTTTATGATCTCCAATTGCATCTGATACTTGCTGTCGGATTTCATCCATAACAATAATAAACCATAAAGCTTCACAATCGATTAAATTTGATAATTAGTATTTCGGGACAGATGCCCACATTATGTACACGTACTAGTAAGTCTTTCCAGTTGTGATGTATGGATGTGAGACCTGGACCATTAGAAAGGCTGAACGGCGAAGAATTGACTCCTTCGAATTGTGGTGTTGGAGGAAACTTCTTAGAGTTCCATGGAGTGCAAAGAGAACCAACAGATCAATTTTGGAGCAAATTAAACCAGATTTCTCCCTGGAAGGTCTAATCTTAAAACAAAAGCTGACCTACTTTGGACACACAATGCGAAGGCATGCCTCGCTGGAAAAAACATTAATGCTGGGGAAGATTGAAGGAACTAGAAGAAGAGGACGTCAGAGGATGAGATGGATCGATGGCATCACAGAAGCAATGTGTTCCAACCTGGAAGGTCTACGGGAGAAAGTGCAAGACAGGAAAAAGTGGCGTGATTTGGTTCATGGGGTCACGAAGAGTCGGAACCGACTAAACGAATAGAGAGAGAGACTAGTAAGTAGCTCAAAGAGTTAACGGTAGAACTAAACCCGCACGTCAAAAGTACCCAAAAAGAGCCACATTGGAAGTAAGCAAAGAGGTGGACTAGCACTCAACTAATATCCGTTCGTGTGTGTGCACTACATAAATCTAGCTAAATTACATTCGTGAGTCATTCACTTCCATAGATGCATGATACCTAAAGTATATACCTATTTACCCCAATATTACATAGATAGACAAAAATCAGAAAATCATATTTACATTGGAACATTTACCCTAACTGTTTAAAGAAATGTAGTGAATGAACTTTCAGTATTGAAACTTCAAGACTTTGCATTCTTTAATTGTTCCCTTGTGAAAACTTGGATTTGATCAGGAATTAAAATAACTGCAGTTAAACATATCATCTGCTGATACATAACCTGAAATAAACCCTTATAAACTAGACAGATGAGTAAAAGAATTTACAATAAAACTGCTCTATAACTACTATTTGCATATTTTACAATGGTGTTAGTGTGCTAAATATATTTTGTTACTTGCGAACAATGAATTCTTTTTCTTACTGCAAATATTTCTTCTTAAGATCCCTATGACAATACAGTTCCTTTACACTTTCGGTATTGATGTCTTGGAGTAAACAGCAACACTCAAGAGGAATATAGTAGATGCCACTTTTATATTGTTTCTTAATGGCTCAAATGGCTCTGAGCACTATGGGACCTAACTGCTGAGGTCATCAGTCCCCTAGAACTTAGAATTACTTAAACCTAACTAAACTAAGGACATCACAAACATCCATGCCCGGGGTAGGATTCGAACTTGCGACCGCAGCAATCGTCCGGTCCCAGACTGCACCGCCTAGAACCGCTCGGCCACTCCGGGCGGCTACATCTTAATCTGCGACGGCTTAGGATGCGTTCTAAGCCATATTAGTTCATCGACTGTGTACTTCTATTTATTGCTGAGCTTCTTGTGGTATTTCGCTTTGCGAATTTCGGCTTGGCGAGTAATATTTTTTAATGCTATATCGAGCTTTTATTAGTGGGTCATCCTTTAGCCCATAATCCTTGGAATGGCAGTAACCCACTCATTTACTTCATATTTTGGTTCCCTCTTTAATTCAGTTGGTGTAATCAGTTAAAATGGGGGGTAGGTTCTTGTAGATCTCCATTCAGCTGTTAAGATATTTGAGCTACATGACGTTTATGTTGTGAGGGCACGTCCTAATGAATCGATTTAATTCTCGAAATGTCCTCTCCACGGGATTACCGCTAGGTGAGAAACGTGAGATGAGGACATGTCTGATACTATTTTCTTCCATTAGAGCCTTCCGTCTGTCTCCTTTGAAGTATGAAGCATTATCAGTGATGACAATTACTGGGCAAACAAAAGATTATATAATTTCCCCTGTTAACTCGCTCCCATTTATTAATGCCCAGATAGGATAAATCGTAATGTACTTCATGAATAAATACACGAAAATATACTTTACCCCTCGTCTTGCAGTAGGCAGGTGTCCCATTATGTCAACTTCTGCGATTTGTCCTAGATGTCTTGCAACAGTACGAGGCAAAACTGTGTCCCTGCTAACATTAGCCGGTTTAACTTTTGACAGAAGTTGCAGGCTCTGATAACTCCTTGTACTCTTTTCTTTAAGTTTAGATAGCAACAGTATTTATTGATCTTCATGGTATATTTGGAATTATCGAAATGTCCCCAGGCTTGGTGTGTAAACCATATTAGGTCTTTGACTTGATCAGAAGGAATGCACACCCATCAGTTACTATCTGAGTTGTCTGATTTGTAGAAGATGATGTTGTTGTTTACTTGATAGTACTGATGGAAAGCACTGTCGTTTTGTTGCCGCAATCTGTTGATAATATTAATAATGTGGCATAATTATTATTGGCAATCCACAGTGTACAATTTCAAAAGAACTTAGCTGTGTAAATATGGCACAAGCCCAGTATTTGTTGAAGGTTCAAAACCATGTAAATGAAGTCAAATGTAAACAGATGCAGAGACAGAATGCAGGGACGCAGTCTTTCCATAGGAAGGACGTATGTAGAGTGTCGAATGATTAGAGCGATTTAGTTAAAGGTAGAAGTTTCACAGTAATGAAGGTACTATGTGTGTTACATTCTATTCTCAGTTGTACGGTACGTGATGCAAGTAGGTTGAATGAGTGCTGAGTTCCGCAACACAAACGGGATCATGTGTCGCCGTCCAACAGAGGCCATGAGAAGAAGCAGCTCGCCGCAGGCTATGGTGTCAACATCGATAAGTCTACCCGTTATGTTCATCCTAGTTATGCTGCGTTAGTATTAGTCCTACTTGACGGAAAGGGCAATATTATCAGATTTAAATGAAGGCGTGGTTGGGCGATGAAATCTGGGCCGTTAGCAGAGTGTGGTAACAATCGACAGCCAGCTGGCCACGTAAGGGTAAACATGGCACTTGTGGGCGCGGAGCTGCGACAGCGCTATTGCACGCATGATTTGTTTTGAGTGGAGCAACAACGAGGCAGGAAACTGCAGCGTTGCCTTAGGTTATTGTGATGTATGAGGTGGGGCACAAGACCAGAGCCAAGAGTGGCGATTTGTAAGTGGATGACGTGATGGAATTTATCCCTGCCATAGTTTCTATCTCTCTCTGCCAATACTTCAGAAGTGAGGGAAAAATGAATGTAAGTAGACAAGCAATTTTTGCTTGGGACATAGTGTGTCAGATAGTCGAGCGTCGGGACCTGTGCTGGTCTTTGCTCATAGGGGCCAGTCTGGCGGCAATGTTATAAGTATTCTGTATAAACTTGTATTCTGTTTTCTATGTACTTGTTTGGGCTATATTCCACTTCTAGGTGCACAACACCAGGGCGGGACAGCACGGCAGACTGGAATCTGGAGATTGCATGGTCTGCCTGAAAGAGGGCAGTGACAGCAGTCTGCAGCGGGTCCAGGAGGGGCTCAGTTCCACTCGAGTGTACGGACAATGTTCGCTTCCCACCTGGAGTAACGGGGTCCAGCCGAGGCGGATGCTGCAGCAGATGCAGCAGCACTGTAACAGCGCCAGACACGGTGGCGGGTGTTGCCATCCGGCAAGCACCACTAGCATCAAGTTGCGGCACAGGGTCCAGGAGGGCGCGGGTTCGAGTCCGGTCCTATCCTGGTAGCAGCGGCAACCCGAGGGCCACAGGTGACCAGTACACTCAACTTTGCCCCATGGTCGGAGCGAGCAGGCCAAACTGGGCGGAGGGCAGCGGGGACCAGGGACTGTAGCAGTCTCCGGAATCGCGGGCAGCAGCGCATTGCAAGTGGCAACGCATCGGCGGGCGGCGACCAGGAGGGCGGCGGCTGACATCCATCGGTGGCTGGCACTGATGACGGCAGCAGTGGCCTCGGCATACCAGGAGTCTGCTGTGCTGGCTGGGCTCGTGGGACAGTGTGCGGACAGCACGCCGACACTACGCTTCGCCCATCGAGTACTGTAAATTATCGGAATAAACAAATGTTACCAAATACCATTGTACCACTCTGCACTGCCCCTCGACGGTCTTGAACTTGTTTGGCCTCTTGATAAATTACGGCGTAGCTGTGCCAACTAGAGTCACGGGTTTGACACACTGACCCCGCAACAGTTCTCTGGAAATCTACAATTTGTTTTTAAATACTTTTGCTTGATGTCGTATTACAGGGAGTATTTGACATGGATCTTTATGATTTCTTCGTTAAATTTGTGAATTCCTTGCAAGAAGAAAAAGTACTGCACAAACATTTCGTCAGGTTCATTTCCCTCACAGAGATGACTCAATTAATACAGCCCTTGTTGGAAACTCTAATGTTGACTGCACGAATATTCATGTCTGCCTCCAGAGGTACCACAGACAATTTACGCGTTACAGACGGTTTGCTTTAGTACGGTGAGGTCAAAATTGTCACTTCGAACGACGGTACAGACAGCACAGACTTCAGTATTACAGCGGCATTCGTTCTGTAGAAATACCGGTGGAACAGAATATCCCATCTCAATTACAAGGACTTGGCTACTGTTTACACATTACATACTGTGGCCAAGTGAGGACATGCGAGAGCAGTCATCTTCATACCAGTTGTCTGAGAAGGGTTTTTGTTATTCGATAGTGTAGAGTAGCGGCGTAATTCGACTTTGGCAGACATTATCCACATTGGAACTAAATAAGGTGCTGAGCATTCTTTTGCTGATGACGTCCACCCGACGGATCTGAATTTCGCTGATGGTGATTTTCCGCCATTACGAGCGAGGTATGTCTTGATGTGCCTGCCCATCGCACGGATGCTCAAGTATTCAAAAATAGGGAGCACGTTACACTGGCTGGGGATACTACTGATGTCGTCGTCCCCCCACCCCCGCTCCAAACACCATGCATCTGATTGTATGAATGATAGGGTGAGGGGAGGAGAATTAGCACTATTGCGCCAAGAATTGAGTTAGAGGAATCTGGTATTCCTTCAATTTCTGCATATTTTTCCTCTGAACCTCTACGGAGGTCGCTATGCTTTTTCTCGATACCTTCTTCGCCTATTCCGTTCGTTCCACATGTTGAGTCAGAGCACCCTCTGTTCCACAATCTAGTAGCCCCCGAAGGCGGCTCTATTGCCTTGTTGAACAACGTTAGTTTCCCGATTTATTCCATGTCAAAGGCTACTTCTTGGTACAGAGCCATCAGTAATTTGATCCCAACTAAGAACCATATGCAACGGACTGTGTTCAATGAGATGGGCAAATGCTGAAAGTGTGCTGTTGTACAAGCTTTCCAGCGACGTTTACCTACTGTGGACATATGGCGAATTGGTATTGGCTCAGGAAGTTGTTGGCTTTCTTGCCTTGTCTTTTGACGCCACCTACAGCACTGACGTTGTTCTGCGACCTGAAACTTTTTTTTGTTTTTTTACGAAATGCATACAATAATGTGGTTGCCTGTACACTAGCCACTAGCGATTGGGGAGACAACCACTTGGCGTTTCGCCTGTAGATGGATTCTGCATATTGGTGTAGCCGGCAGTTACCCCCGTTGGTTGGGTAGTAGATTTGTGGGGGAGAATCAGACGGTGAGGTCATCGGTTCATTCGGATTATGGAAGAAATTCGGGCATGCCCTTTCAACGGAAACATTACGTCGTTTGCCTGAAGCGATTTAGGGAAATCACGGTGAATCTAAATGAGGATGGCTGGAGGCGTGTTTGAACCGTCGCCCTCTCGAATGCGAGTCCAGTGTGCTAAGTACTGCGCCACCTCGCTCGGTGCTCTCCGTTCAATTGTCCTTCGCCAACATGCTAACCCTCACGTCCTACAGCATGTTCTGTTGCTCAAGAATATAATAGTACTGAAGTGAATGACGACTCACCTTGTAGTACTGGCTGATGCGTAGTGTACACAGAATAGTGCAGTTGCTAGCGTTCGGAATCCACGGAAACTCGGTTGCTGAATGGAGTGCCACTCATCCTTTTTCTATTTTATTTTGTTTTCTGATGTACACTTTCCTCCACAGTGTTAGTTGTCAATCCTAATTACCGTGAAAACCAGTGCACTTTAGATTTTTATTTTCCCTTGTGTGTAATTGAACTGCTAACGGCATGAAGAAATACTTCAAAAAAGAAAAGTGGTAAATCAGTTGGCTGGGAACCGAAATGTTGCAAGATCGAATCCTGGATGCTTAATTTTTTCACTCTACCAAAAACATGATTATAGCTTCATACACTTAAGGGCTGTGTTCGATTGACTCGTCAGAGAACCATTTCAAGAAACAAAAATAAACAAAATTAAAAATTGATAAAGTTACTGACTCAGAATTCGCCGGATCGTGTTTAATTCCTGCTATTACCATTATTATTATTATTATTATTATTATTATTATTATTACTTACATGCAGTGCAGTCGTAGTTGTGTGCGTGGGAACTATCAGCTGTATAATGGAATGACGACGACGAAAATTTGTTCCGGGTCGGGAATTGAACCCGGAAATCCCACTTATCGTCCTAGCATTAAGCTATAGCGGAACGCTCCAAGGCCAGACCCACCATTCTTATGTTGTCAACCAAGTGTCTACAACCTTGACTCGTAAATCTAGACTTTTTAACTGAAAGACGCTTGCCTGATGTCGGCGGATCAATACGATATTGCAGTGCCTGTGTTGTTCAGAAGTACAAGGCAACGTTTCTTCAGACATCGCAAATGGAAACTATTAATTACAAAATTTAAATAATTTCTACAGCTAAATTTTTGTACGTAACATTGATATATTCAATTTAGTTACTATCTACCTTTGTAAGTCAAAAAGCTACACACGCTAGTAAAAAAATATCTGTTCAAGGATATTTTGTATGAAAGTATTTTCTGTAGATGACCTGTAGACGATTTGTTAAAGAAGTCCTTCTCCAGTACATCTTTGCGGAGAATTTTGACATTTAAACACTTAGGTAGATATACTCCAAATGTGGGGCGTGGGATGAGAGCCGTCGATTTGGCTCAAACTGTGTGAGTGAAAGGCAAACGGCCCATTCAAGTTCCTAGGATATTTCCGCCTTTGTGGGTCGTAAGAGCTGGTAAAATTTATGGAAATTCCAACGTTAACCGCTATGTTATTTATTTATATTGTGAACAATAAAAGTAATACGAAGACCTCTTGGGGAACGCGTAACGTTTACTATTGTATCCGAAAATTCATCTCCGTTAAGAAGACAGCATCAACCTTTCGACCTGCCCAGCAGTATGCTCTCACTGCTGGGCTCCATGGACAGAGTGAACTGAGTATCAGACGTTCTTTGGTTGTGGAATCCACAATTGTTACCGAATAGGAGACATTTACTTTGTGATGTTGTCAACTCTATATCTGGGCTTAATGATTAGTGTACGTACGTTAAAAACATACTAATTGCAAGACAGAGGGCGCTGCTGTGATAGTAGACCGTTTCATGCTTGAAATGATTGTTGAACAGTTTTTGAATTCTTTTATTAGAAATGATTCGTCTTTGATTGAGTGAATTATAGTATCTTCTCGTATAATCATCCTAGCATTTATTTTTGTTACACTGAAAGTGTTCTGTATGTTAGTTCAACCGCATTATTCAAAAAATGCATTTAATATCTCTTTTACCATCAACAAGGAGAATCGAACGCCGCAAACACAATATTAGAATTATTTCGCTATACATTACGTGTAGTGATGGCTGTTAGGAAAGAAATGCACTTCCTGGGTTGAAGTACAAATCGAATTAAATTGCCTAGTAGATAAAAAATAATCGTTCCGTCGTGGAATTTACATCTCCTCTATACGTTTTTATGAATTGTTTCAGACCCCAAGCTTTAATGCTAGATTCGAAGCCAATACTAGATCCACGCTTTAATGCCAGATACGAAGTCAATACCTCCTGTCTAAACTCCACGGTGATTCTGTGCGCAAGGTCTCTTCACTCGAGGACATTGTGGTTTTCCACGTGAGGTACAGTACCCGCTGCTTATGTGAGATTTGCCGAGTATGAGATGTCGTGGGACTCCCAATATCTTCCCAGTTCATACTTGCAGTACAGTTATACTAACAAATACTGAAGGCAATGCCATATAACAGAAAGGGTTTCGTAAGTAGGAAAAAGACGCCGCACGTAAAACAGCACTTATATGGTGTGAGAGTAAGGTCTGTACGCCCGCAGCTAAAATTCAATATCACACTGACAGTCTAATTCCTAGACATCATCGTATCCTCTAGCTGTAGTCCTATTAATTACTACTGAACACCTTTTGCCAACCAAAACATCTGAAAGATTATAACCAAGAGGACTATACCTGCGGGAAGATGTGCCCGCTAGAGCACAAAAAATGCATATAAGTTTCTTTTCAAAAGACACCGACAGAAAAGTAAGGAACCAGCTGCCTAAATTCTCATTCCTCCTCCGTCACCAAACATTTTGGCATGCGATCGCATTCGCACCTTTATAACACATAACATTATAAAAACCGTTTATCAAGTCTTTCTTTTTAGTTAAGCCTTCATATTGCATCAATGAATTGGAAAAAAAAACAGCCATACAGCTGCAAAATACAGGTTTATTAAACCTTTACCATGGTTTGGACCGTTTTAAGATATTCTGCTTCAGAAGGTGTAGGACGTAAAATCACATTACCTCTAGCTAAAATCGGAGTTGACTGTCTAGTCCTACTTCACGATCTCGTCAACCTTTTGCTCCCTCTGCTACCATCTCCATTCACCTCTCTTTACGCCACTGTTTCTCACTGACAATCACTAACTCTTCTCTTTGGTCCCATTACTATTGTCTTCATACATCTTTATTTCTTTCTTTTCCTCTCTCACTGCCACATCCTCTCTCCCGACATCATTGTCTCCTCCCTCTTTCACTCCCACTACCAGTGATTCATCCGATTTCCACCGTCGTTGTCTTTCTGCTTTCTTCAGCACAAGAAATTGTCAAGATTCTGGGATGCCAAGACGTTTGGTGAAGACAGCTAATTGAGGAATGAGGACTGGCGGGCCTTTTCCCTTGCTTTTGCAGCTACAACAGGGTGTGCTGCTTATATAAAAAGAGTTTTGCACTGAATCGGCAAAGAAACAAGTATAGACATGCGTATTCAAATACACAGATACGTAAGCAGGCAGAGTACGGCGCTGTGGTCGGCAACGCCTAAATAAGACAGCAAGGGTCTGGAGCAGGTGTTAGATCGGTTACTGCTGCTACAATGGCAGGTTATCAAGATTTAAGTGAGTTTCAACGTCATGTTATAATCGACGCACGAGCGATTGGTCACAGAATCTCTGAGATAGCGATGAAGTGGGGATTTTCCGGCACGACCATTTCATGAGTATACCGAGAATATCAGGAATCTGCTAAAACATCAAATCTCCGACATCGCTGCGGCCGGAAAAAGATCCTGCAAGGACGGGACCAACGACGACTGAAGTCAATCATTCAATGCGGTAGAAGTGCAAGGTTGCCGCAAATTGCTGCAGATTTCAATGCTGAGCCATCAACGAATGTCAGCGTGCGAACCAATCAACGAAACATCATCGATATGGGCTTTTAGAGCCGAAGGCCACTCGTGGGCCCACGATCCCTGCACGGCACAAAGCTTTACTCCTTGCCTAGACCCATCAAGACCGACTTTGGCCTTTTGATGACTGGAAACATGTTGGCTGGTCGGGAGAGTCTCGATTTAAATTGTGTACGTGTGTGGTGACAACCTCACAAATCCATGGACCCTGAATGTAAGCAGGGAACTGTTCAAACTGGTGGAGGCTCTGTAAACGTGCGGGGCGTGTGCATGGGGAGTGATATGGGACCCCTGATATGTCCAGATACGACTCTGACAGGCGACACATACATAAGCATCATGTCTTGTTGCCTGCATCCATTCATGGCCATTATGCATTTCGACGGACCCTGGCAATTCCAGCAGGAGAATGTTACACCAAATCGGCGAGAATTGCTACAGAGTGGCTCCAGGAACAGTCTTCTGGGTTAAGACGTTTCTGCTGGCCACTAAACTCCCCACACGTGAACATTATTGAGCATATCTCGGATGCCTTGTAACGTGATATTCAGAAGAGATCTTCATCCGCTCGTACTCTTACGGATTTTTGGACAGCACTGCAGGATTCATGGTCACAGTTCCCTTCAGCACCACTTCAGACGTTAGTCGAGTCCATGCCACGTCGTGTGCGGCACTTCTGCGTGCTTGCGGGGGCTCTACACGATATTAGGCGGGTGCACTTTTTCTTCGGCTCTTCAGTGTATAATCGAGAAAAATTTTTGTTGCTTTCTTGTATACAAACATTGCCTTACATTTTTTCTATGTGCTTTGTCTATCGAACACATTTTATTGAGTTTGTATTTAAAAAGATTAAAACGGTCATTAGATAAATTTTACAAAATTTTCAGTCATTCCAAACTTAAATAAATTTTGACAGAATATTTTATGTTCTTTATATACATGTTAAGACCCTTTTTAGCCTATTCTGTCACTACAGCAACACTTTCGGTGTATCTCCGTACCTGCTAGATGTCTCTTCTTCTGCTGCTTATCCATTAATGGATGTTGGAGGCCACATGCTGCATCTTTCTTCTGTGAACCGCAGTATGTAATAGCTGGTATACACTTCCTAGTCCTGTCCACTGCTTCATATTTTCCAACCAGGATGTTCTTCTTCGCCTTGTCTTCTTTTTCCTTCAATCTTCCCTTCTATTATTAACTGCAGAAGCATATATTTGGTGTTCCGTACCATGTACCTAGGTATGCAGTTTTTTCTTTTAAGCACTGTCAACATTTCTCGTTGCTTGTTCATCCGTTCTAGTACTTCGGTGTTGGTTATTCTTGCAGTCCAAGGTGTTTAAAGCATTCTGCGATAAATCCACATTTAAAAGGCCTCTAACTACTTCGTTGTGGTGATATTTAGTGTCTATCCTTCAGAGCCATATAGAAGAACGTACCAGATGTAGAATTTTACAAATAGGACTCTAAGGTTTAGGTCTAAGTCTGTGCTTGGAAGAATACTCTTAAATGTTATGAAGGCGTTTCGGACATTCTCAGGTCTGTTTGCCAGTCTTCACAAAGCCAGGTTCCAAGGTATTTAAACTTGTTGCCTCTTTGTATTATATACAATTGAAACCGTAGATTTGCCTCTTTAGATGAGTCGGACGCTCGTGTAACAATCATAAAATTAGTTTTTCTGATGTCAGCATTCAGACCTTGAGTACTGCTATGCTGACGAGTTGTTGAGGGTCATCTAAATTACCAGCTATCTATACCGTGTCATCAGCATAGCGAATGTCGTTGACATACGCTACGTTAACCTTTATACCTTTTTCTACATCATGAATTGCCTCCTTGAAAATACGCTCAGAGTATAAGTTAAATAACAGCGGTGACAGTATGCATCCTTGTCGGACTCCTCTACATATATTGACCAAATCTGTGACCTCATTATCAAATTTAACCTGCGCTGCCTGATTCCAATATAAGTTCTCTATACAGCGGATATATTTCTCATCTATATCAATTCATTTGAGAGTTTCCACGAGTTTATGATGTTCTACTCTATCGAATGTGTTTTCATAGTCAATAAAGTAGAGGCCTATATTTTTACCTTGTTCAAAGCAGTTATATACTAGAACTTATAGTGAGACTATTGCTTCTCTTGTACCTAAACTATTCCTAAATCCAAACTGTGTCTCACTAATGAATTTCTCATATCTTTCGTATAGTCTTTGGAGGATGACTCTCAGAAATATTTTCAGACAATGGTTCGTAAGACTAATGAGTCTGTCATCTTCACGTCCTCTCATTTGGTGAGGGAATGAAAGTTGTTAATAGGCATTCGGCAGGGTAATGACCAATGTCGTAAATTTTGATAAGCTGTTTGTGTAAGACTTTGATACCTCCTTCATCAAGAAGGTTAATAAGTTCGACTGGAATTTAATCAGACCGTGCGGCTTTATTGGTTTCTGAGTTGTTGATGGCCCTCTCGATTCCTTCTTTCATGATTGGAGGTCCTATTAAACTGTTGTTCCTAGAAATCTCAACATTTGGTCTGTCATCTGAAAAGAGGGTCTTAATGTAGTCTTCACATATCTCTTTCTTCTCAATGGTATCTGGAACTATTTTATTATCTTTGTTGGTTAATTAGGAGATGTTTCTTCTTCTATATATCCCAGCAGTTTCTTTTAACAATTTTTGTAAGCTAAAATCGTCGTGTGAAGTTTGTAAGCTTTCTGTTTCTTCATGTTCATGTCATAGCCATTTATTTTTTGCTACTCTGATCTTTGATGTTATGAGTTTCTGGAAGTTATTGTACATCGTTTGATCTAACTTGGGTTTATATCTTCGCCGTTCATCCATCAATGAAAGAATTTCATCAGTCATCCATTTCTGTTTTGGATCTCTCGTTTTATATCCAACATTTTTCTCGAGCATGTTTACATCTCTTCCCGTACTCTGGTGCTGTTTCCTTGATCAATCAGAGGTTTCATTGACACTATTTTATTGATGATGTCCTTGCTAACCTTACTTCTTAGTTCAGGCTGTTTGAGTTTTTCATAAGCTACCTTCCTTTGTTCAGTTGGTTTTCTGTGTTTTACAGGTTTTGTTTTTAAAGAAGCTACTAGTGGTATATTTTCAGATGGAATATCTGCTCCAGTATAAGTTGATGCTCTTGTGACTGAAGTTGCAAAACGCTTATTAATGAAAATATAGTCTGTCTGATTACGGACTATGTTGTCATTGTTGTCAGCTGGAGATTTCCATGTATAAAGTCGTGGTGGTGGTAATGTGAACCATGAATTAGTGACTTTCATGTTTTCTTCTTGGCAGAATTGTAGCAAACGATCACCTTTATCGTTTCGTGTTCCTAAACTAAAAGGAACTACGAGGTCCTAAAACTTGCCATTTCCCAGCTTGGCACTGAAATCTCCTATTATTATATAAATTTTGTGGTGTTTTGTAAGGGCTAACACTTATTTGACTTGGTTATAGGAAAAGTCCACTTCTTGTTCATCTGCATCCGCAGTTGGTGTATATACTTGAATAACATTGAGGTTAACTGGTTTGGCACTGAGTTTTAACATGGCAACTCCGTCGGAAAGTGGCACAAAATCCGTAAATCTCTTGGAATAGTGCTCTGCGACAATAACACCCACTCTTCTTCTACTATTTCGGTCCTGATTCCCAGAATAAAGCAGCGTACACATTCCACTGTTAGGCCACCAAGTTTCTGCTATACAAGGGACATCAACACTTAGCCATGTTATTTCTTGGATAACATTCGCTAATTTACCTGCTTCACATATACTTCGAACATTCCAGGCTCCAATATTAGTTTTCTTCCTTGTGTTCATCTTTAACGTGGATCCATTCGGAACTTATTCCCCCTGGAGATCCGATCGGGGGACTATTTAAAACTCCGGAACATTTAGAAACGTATGTATCCATCCGTGTGGTTATCCAGGAATTTTGTCGTGGTGGCATTCCGTTGCCTTCGCCCAAAATGTCAGCCGCTCTTAACATGGAGACAGACGCTGTTAGCAGCCGCCCACTGTGAATCAGACGCTGATGAGACTGTTGGTCCGCGAGAAGTATTTGATTTGAGCCCTGCCACCCATATCTGGGGAACGGCTCTCCCGAGGGATGTACAATGACATGTGATGGATAATTCCGGTGTGGCAGAGCGGTTCTAGGAGCTTCAGTCTGTAAACGCGCTATCGCTACTGTCGCAGGTTCGAATCCTGCCTAGGGCATGGATTTATGTGATGTCCTAAGGTTCGTATGGTTTTTCGTAGCTCTAAGTTCTAGGGGACTGATGACCTCAGATGTTAAGTCCCATACTGCTCAGAGCCATTTAAACCATGATAAATTCACGCAACGATCGCCTCTTCTACTATCATAATTTGGTGACCTGAAACCCCTGCAATGACCCCAGAACACTTGGCATGCTTTCATTACGTCAGTTGAAACAACATTTATGACTCAAGCTGAATATTACGTTCATATGTGTGTGCGGAAGTATAGTAACGTTGAACCATTGTATATGTTAAAAACTTCGACGATTTATTGTGTAGCGATGGCAGCTAGAGACTTGAAAGGACACATCTGTATGTGTCGGCTTACGGTAAAGGGGACGGATCAACGATCATCCCTTTTTCCGACTGACCAAGACGTCTAGAAAAGGCAGACAGCCACCCTTTTCCACTTCCATTGTAAGTTGGATATTCTCGTGGATTGGTTTCAAATGCTAGGGTTTTCCCTGAGGCCTCACTACGGAAATACCATCTACATCTCAACAGAAGATATTTGGTTTAAATTCCGCCTTTTCTCCAAAGCCATCGATTAAAATTTTTCTGCTGGAGGGTAAACTGTAAATTTGTTTAAAATATTAATTCTTGACTAGAAAGTTGGTTGATGATAGGGCCTGATGAAGAAACGCTGCTACATAGGCTTTCTTCTGACAGCTAATGAATGACACTAGTAAAGCGTGAGACGACATCGAAGTTTAATAATGAGTACGATTAATTGAATCTAACTGATTTCAGTCCCCAGAGTTGTGAACATGGTATGACAACTTGTCCGCAATGGTCTCAATAAATAAATAAAATGTCTTGTTCAGTTATATGTCAGAGCTCCGCTATTTCCCATCACGATAAGTAAGTAATATCAGACCATCTTTGTGAGAGATAGATCTTACAACTTTGGTGGAAAATAGCTGTGGTGTCAGCTCGACTACCTCCAGCCAGAGTATCGCTGTCGTTCAGTGCTGTGTTGTCGAATCTTTACGAGGGCTATAAAGGCGTGGCCTTTTATGAAGAGAGCAAAATTTATCGCTGCTTCACACCGCAACTTGGAAAAAAATGGTTCAAATGGCTCTGAGCACTAAGGGACTTCTGAGGTCATCAGTCCCCTAGAACTTAGAACTACTTAAACCTAACTAACCTAAGGACATCACACACATCTATGCCCGAGACAGGATTCGAACCTGCGACCGTACACAACTTGGACAAATGAAGTGTAAAGCGAGGCGGACAGAATGTCGACTCTGTGAAGGAGCCATCAGTAGTGTTGCTGAGTGAATTTGCTGATCGCTGCAAAACGAAAGAAGAAGACGATCGCACGCCGGTCCCTCTCCTCCACATTTGATGCCGAGGCATAGGACGGCCACCGAACTTTCGACAAGATTTCGGACTGCTGCAAGCCTGAAGTCTGTGTCGAGTCGCTCGACTCAGACGCCTTGATCGAGCTGCAGGCAACGAACATGGGCTAATACAGGGCGCTCTAAAGTGCTGCAGTCGCCCACGTCGTAGAAGCACCTACAAATAACACGACACTCCTCAAGCAGCGCAAAAAGACAACCAAGGTGCTCCTAAATGGGCTGCTCTGGACATGCAACGAAGCAGCACATGTGCAGGCTCCGGTGACGTCTGTCAAACTGCACAATCGGCCACCGGTATACTCTTATGTCGCCGTGGAAGTGGCAGAAGACTCCGCCAGCATCTTCCAGCTGGGAATCTCCTAGGCTACCCTACTGCAGCGGACGCCCTACCTCATAACCTGGACCCCCAAGCCTCAGTGATATAGGTACGTTGCAGATAAGTTTTGTAGCAATACTTAAAGGTGCGTAAAGTGCCCAGGAGATCACGACAGTCGCGCCTGGGAAAGCAGGAAGGACGTAACGTTGATATATGCTCGCTGCGGTGGGCCATATGTCGCCCACTGGCGTGGCTGCCCGTCCTTCTATGGCAATAGCTACAAGGCAGACCACAACGACGAAGAAGAACAAACGTCGCAGAAGGTGACAGTGGCAGCTATCACCTTTTAGCCACTGGTGTAATCGTTGGTGGGAATTCACTTCACTGGAACACCTTATCTGATCGTGTTTATAACGAACTGGAGTTACCAGAATTGCTGGTTTACTTGTTCATAACACGATTCTAAATTGTGGGGCAAATGAAAGTGTTCCGGAGAACAGAGTTCCAGGGTTTAAAGAAACACAGCAGAGGAAAGGAAACACGGTAGTAATCTGACTGTAGCAGATGCAGGAAGTGATCATCATTCATTTCTTGGCAATCTCCGGCTCTGGTACGCGAGCACGTTTGGCAATGTTTTTTGACTTGTTCAAAAGAGGTCCTGTCTGACGCGATTTGCTGACTAACCGTTGCTTGGCTATCTTCGCTGGCACTTTGGCACCATTAAACGTCTCAGCAAACAACCAACCACATTGTTCCCATGACTTTGCTGTCAAGTAAGTTTCCTAAACGAAAACCCGCTGCTCCACTGTATCATCGTCCCCTTTTCACTGCTCGACTCACACTGACACAGCCCGTACTACGTTCTGAACCGGTATGGATCACGTGGCGGGCGTACAGGTGATGTGCGCGTCACGGGGTATGGCCATTTGCATACATTCACGATCAGTCGTATCCACTCGTACGAGACACTTAGACAGAGAAAGGAATAAATCAGAACTACAGTGAAAAATTACAGCGGAATAAATCTTTTCAAAATACAAGTTAGAAATTAAAATTTCACAAATTTAATTTATTGCTGTTTAATCAAATAACCTGCATCAGATGACCAACAGTTTAATTTCCCATTTAGAATGCTCAATTAATTCTTGTGCGTATCCACCTAATCACCTTTGGGAGACCATTAGTAAATGCCACATGGCAGTTACGCGACTAACTCAAATCCAGAGGCGCATACCCAACAGACATTGCGTCTGTAATAATCTCTTCGTAACCGAAACAGCAAGTCTCACATGAAATAGCACTCTCGGAAACATAACAGAGAAGTCCGACGGAATTGGCAGTGTTCTTTGGAAAATTTATTTCTCTCTCTCTCCCTCTCCTATTATCACGATCATTCCCGATGTACTGTCCAGCGTCATCTTTACATACATACAGCATTGTTCTGTATCAAAGCTGTGGTGGGTTGCTGTTGGACGGTGAAGCAATGGGTGAACGTTTTTTGGGTAAATGGGATAGTGGTGGTGACTGAGTTAGCTCAAACGAATTTAACAAATCTGCTGAACAGGGATCGAGTTAGAGAGAGTGTGAGTGTGTGAGTGTGTCAGTGTGTGTGTTGCGTAACCAGACACTTCTTTGAGGCGATGTCCAATTCTACGCAGTGCTTTAGAAGTAAACTTCAGTTATGAGGCGTTCTTCGCAGAGATACCGTATCAAATGGTCTGAAGCCAATCAGTCACTATTACATGAAAACCTTATTCTAATATAAAACGTTATCGGAGCGATGTATCAGATGTCTATCAGGTCCATAAAGCTGCTGCGGACGATCTGCTGCTAAATGCCTCTTCTGTGTTTGGCAGATGAGACATGACCCAGGTGGTGCTAGAAAACCTCTGGAGAGCAAAGATTTATTTTTTTCTTGGTATGTATGAGATAATATGTGTTCTACTTCACTACTATGTATCACTAAATGAAATCTACATCTGTTTAAGTTTACTTAATCTACCACGAATGTTTAGTTTCATGTAAATAAAAATATTTGAAATTTTATTTTTGAAACTGTGATAGTGTATCATATTTTCGACTCGCTCAATACAAAGTAGCATCTCATGGGAGTAAGTTTTTCCTTCGATAAAGTCTCTAGACTAAATATCCCCCTTAGTCTTTGAGGTTTTCTTTTTCCGTCGCAAGAGGTAATTCGTGCAAGTAAACGCATCATTGTCGCCTGAGCTTACCTTGACGTATCCAAAACACGAGTTGATGTCCGTCGTAACCAATAGGAGTGCCGACGAGAATGATTAGTGCCTAATCGAACTAAATGTTCGATCATGCGTGACTGAAAAGCAAAACCCGATATTAATTTCGCCGTCTTAAACAGTGTGTCACTGGTCTGCGTATCCGGACCGTACCTGGTGAGAGATGCACATTACGGTGAAACACATCGCGGACATGGTGGCCGCCTGAGGGCGTGCTTTGTAGTGGTTGTCATGTAGCGGCACGTTCACAGAGCTTTGAGCACCGCCTGCGGACTTCGCACAGGTGCCTGCGACGGACTGGGCAAGTACGTAACACAAAGCTAGCAAGATGGAAAGCTTAGTTCTTCGAAGTCTATCAAAGCAATTGTTATTCTCTGTGTTACTATGGCCGTGTACGTCGTTCAACGTTACGTTAGTCTCGTCGCATTTGGCACAATAGTAGTAAATGCGTGCCGAATTTCCCTTAACAGGCACCACTTTCTCTTGATCTCGTTATGTTTGTTAGAAGAAACTGGAAGTAAGCTGTGCGTGGCAAACTTCTTGTTAATGTTTACGTCCATGTCTACAGTTGTAATTCTCCTATTATAATAAAACCACTTTATTTTTTTGGTTTATAAGACTTTTCCCGATCACATGACGGTTTTCTAGTCCTTGTTTAACATCCTACCGCATATCATACTTTCTACAACAATGAGAAATACGCGAGGGCGTGCTGAAAAGTAATGTTTCCGAATATTTTATGTGAAATGAAATAAACTTTAATGACATTCTACTTCTTGATTCTTCATATCTACGTATTTATTTCTCAACATAATCACCGGAGCGACGAACACATTTCCCTCAGCTAAAGACCCATTTGGTGATATCGTCACTGTCGAATGTTTGACTTCGTTGATGGAGCCGCAACCTCACCTTTGCTTGCACCATTTCATCACTTTCAACGTAAAATCCTCGAAGATGTTCTTTAAGTTCTGCAAAACCTACGAAAATCGGATGGGGTCAAATTGGAACTGTATAGAGGATGATCGATGACATTGAACCCACAGCGTCGGATTGTTGCAGACTTAGCGCCGGTGTGTCGACTGGCATTGCCACGCTGAAGGAAATGGTGCTCCATGTGTAGACGAACTCTTTCTTCGTACTTTCAGAGTTCTGTTCCTCATGCACAGACAGAGTTAAGTCACAAATCGCCACGTTACAATTCGGAGCCCTCTAGAGGCAGAGGGATTGCAACTTTCAATTCAGCGAAGTGGGAAAACTGATCCAATAATGTGCATGACATGTAAATCTACAGTAGATTTGACAATAGAATAAAAATTTGGAGGCATTACTTCATTATAAGATTCAAAATGTCTGTGCTCCTTACGAATTCATGGACTTCTCCGGCAAAGGTTGTGTGTTTGCTAGCTCGGTACACACACACACACACACACACACACTCTCTCTCTCTCTCTCTCTCTCTCTCTCTCTCTCTCTCTTTCTCTCTCTCTGAGGAAAAGGCAGCAGTGTAATGTTCAATAACGAAGATCTCGTATGGTGGGTTATGTAAGAACGATTCCTCTGCACTCTACGACCACTAGATGAACTGAGTAGGTTTGTACGTTATAAAAGTTATGCAGGACATTTGAGCTCTTTGTCAATCTCCATAGTCCCTCACATTTGTGCTGTCCCGTCCCAATCTATTTCATCATCTCTCTTCCTCATTCTTCTATCACTGGCCCTTCATAAACTGGAGATGGCTTGGTGTAGATATGTTGCACCATTATATTTCGGTTTCTCTAGCGACTGGCTGCTGTATAATGTCACGTGGACTCAGTTGCGTTCTAGAATTGTAGACATGTACCTACAAAGAGAATCGAAATTGTCTTCCTTCGAGCTTTGAACTGACTAACGCAACCAGTTATAGAAACTTGAAACATTGATGCACATGATATTTTCACAATAACGAAGTACAAGAAAAGCTGAAAGGAACGGTAAGTGGCACGAAGAATCCGAGGAGTGAAAGGAGTGAATTACAGGCGAATGGATTTCTAGTCTGACACACACTTAGTTACAGCACGCCGTTATGAGGCACATGTTCACTTCCGATCAAGCAGTATCTTGCTCCCACTATGATGAATTATTTTGCTACGACTGAAGGGAATTAACATCTATGGATAATTAACCAGTGCTCCGTCCTTTGCTGAACATTCTATGTGCGGCAACTCCTTGGAACTTCAACCTCCATTTGAACAGCGTTTGCTGAAAATCATGAAATTCGTCATCTGCCCACTAAAAGCACGACAGCGCCGTCAATTACCTTGAACATCTTACGTGAGCAAGGTGGCGCTGAGGGTAAATCTGTACTATGAAAAATGGTGGTGGCACTAAATTTGGGCTACCCATATGTTGTTGAGTGGGAAATTCGAAAATTTGAATGATAGCTTTGGGTGGCAATTACAATTTTTTTGCATCCACTAATATGATATAGTAAGTCTCTTTCCTTTTTTAAAATTGTTTTAGCACCTGTTAAACTGAAACAGCCAATCACAGCGTAATAATTTACTGCATATTAAAATTAAATGGCCAGTCAGTACATAGCTTCTATAAACAAAAATATTCAGTTACTTATCATAAGCCACAGCGTTTACACATCACGAATTATGTAAGTCTTGTCTGAATTACGTAAATATGCGCTCGCGTGCGCGCGCACATACACACACACACACACACACTCACACACTACGACCATATTCAGATCTGTTTCATACCATCTACTAATATAATAAAGCTGTAGAGGCCCCGTCACAATATATATATATATATATATATATATATATATATATAGTTCTGAAGATGGCCACTGCTAACCGAAACCGGCAGCCTAAGGAAATAATTTGTCTCCTACAGAAGGTTACATAATTACAGATATTATAAATGATTAGACATCAGCCAAACATTTATGTAAAGTATGACAACGTGTTACAGAAATGTAGTATTGGTTTGGCAGATAGTAATATCTCCTACACAGAAGCATAGCCAAGACAGTACCCATTGTTCGTGAATGTCGGCTCACATTGACTAGTAACTTACAGTGCATGAATCACTTCTATGCACATGTCAAGCTGTTCTGCAGCAGTGAACATATATACATTCTGAGACAATAATAAGTGACACGCAGTGAAAGAATTAGCCAAATCGGACGATAATGGGTAGATGTGATGTACATGTACATACAAAATATTACAATTTCGAAAAAAAATTAACGATTTATCTAAGGGCAAGAGCCTCGTAAACTTAGCTAGTTGGTAAAACGTTGGTCCACCTCTGGCCATTATGGAAGAATCTATTAGACGTTGCACTAACTGATAGAGTTGTTGGGTGTCCTCCTGAGAGACGTCGCATCGGTGACTTTGCCGGCAACGGAAAAGTTTGGCAAGCAAGAAGACAAGCAGTACAAACTCGCGTCGTTTGCAGGTGGGAACTATTTTGCTGAAATTAAAGCCTCAGATGGGATGCCATGAAGGGCAGCCAAATGACACGTATAATGTCGTGAACGTACCGCTGAGCCGTAAGAATGCCTTCGCAATGTCCTGTTTACTTTTATTTACTTTTTATATTGTCTAACAGTGCATAAAGGCTCCTAAAATGTGTAGCTAAGACACATGAACTATTTAATTTAGGTAGGAACTTTACAGTAATTCAAAATATGTATATTTCTAGCACAATTCGAAATATTTGTTGAATGATCAGCTTGAGTATAAAAACGGAAATATTTTGATTGTATTGCGTCTGTAACAGAATGTGAAAAATAACCTACACCTTTCCCATCTTAGACGTGTGTACCACGTTTTACAAATGTGTTGTATGTAACTCAGTTACGTTTTTGTATGATTTTGAATATGTTCCTTGCTACTGAAAACAGCTTGACATAAGCATGGATGAGATTCATTTACTATAAAGCAGCAATCTGTCAATCTGTGTTTACAGTAATCACATACAATATGTACAGTTTTAAAGATTTCATGACATGTTTCTGTGAAGAAACTACTCATATCTGCTAAACCAATCTAAGTAAGTATCTGTAAACACTTAATATATTTTACATATAAATACATAGCCAAGGATTAATTATTTACAAGATCCCGCATTTTGAAGTCTTCTGAAGATGACAAATTTGTTGAAACATTTAAAACAGAATAGAAGTATCTGTGCAACTGACTTCGTACTTCATTCTGCGAAGTATAATACAGTTGCCTGAAAAATAACTGCTATGATTAAGATAAAAACGGATCCCATTGAAACAATGATTATTAGATCCCGTCATGACTGTCATTATCCCCAGCAAATGATTTTATCCAACTATTGTGTGACGGAAAAGCAAGGCTTACGTTGATGTTCTGTTGTCACTGATCTGCCATTAGAGGCACTATCTTCTAAAGTGTTTGAATGTTCCGAATTTCGCTAAATTAGTGTCTAGTTCAGAAGTACCTGAAAGATGAGATATTTATATAAACTAATGTCAGTTTCGAAAGTATTCAGACGATCTTAAACTTGCGTAAATTTGCATCATTTAAAAAGTGATCTTTCTTCTGCAGAAATTAGGTCACTTTCAAAGACATCAGGATGACCTTTTTGATAATTTAATAATGTTGCATTATTTATCATACTAATTATGTTGCAGTTAAAGGTTAATGATATGACTGATGATTAATGAAATAAGGCTTCATGTATCTATAAACTCTTTCGGAAACTACCAGATATTTTACTATGCAGCTCACGCTTCTCACCAATGAATTTGAATTCAATCCGCCAGATATGACTCTCAAGTCAATTGCTTGGCTGGCATGGGCTAGTCTGAGTTTGTTGAGGAAGAATTTTGCTTGTTGGAACAAGCTGCCACGTGTTTTGCCTTCTCTGAGCGAAATCAAATAGATTTTTATCGAGTCGTCGAGCTGGCAGAAGTAATGGCTTGCCGATTCAGCTGCAGAAATGTAATGAAAGTGAGTGGCCTCCACTCTTAGCAAATTACAGATGCCAAAACATCACACAAGCATCCAGGACGCTTTTCGAAACGTACACAACTCTCTCTGTCTCTCTCTCTCTCTCTCTCTCTCTCTCTCTCTCTCTC
Source organism: Schistocerca serialis cubense (assembly GCF_023864345.2). Classification (NCBI taxonomy): domain Eukaryota; kingdom Metazoa; phylum Arthropoda; class Insecta; order Orthoptera; family Acrididae; genus Schistocerca; species Schistocerca serialis. The sequence goes on from NC_064641.1 coordinate 426,163,045, forward strand.
TCTCTCTCTCTTCCTCACTCTCTCCAGTGCTTGACACATTCTGAATACTCGGAAGTTTTTGATTAATATGGAACCATTTATTGCTCTTACCTCAGTACAACAAACAGGTTGATATGCTGTGTTCTGTTTTGTCACAAAGTCCACCTCATTGTCAGTTTCGTTTTGTTCACGCACGTACACCTATCAAAATTTGGTTTGTTGATGGATGTGTCTCAGGTGTACTCGAATTGTGACAATCCACTGTTTGCAGTAGACGATACTGTAGAAGGTTTTGAAGATGAATAACTATTTCTAACCACTTGATGAAAGCAGAAAGAAACGGAATAGTTTTTGTAATAAATTTATAACCTCAGTGTTTTTGTTCATTTTCCTTTGTTTCATTTTCCCCTCTTCTCTGTTATATATTTTATTGTAGCAATTATTATTGAACCTGGATGTGATCATTTGATGGTAGTGGAAAGATGGCTATTATTTCTGACGAAGCTAATTTGATTCAGATTTACTAAATTAAGTCTCGTACAAAATAGTTGAAGCTCTCGAACATGACGCATGTGATGCCCACTTGTTGCTCCTGATGCAAGAAGATGCTGGTTGTTGGGGATCAGATACAGTAAAATGTGAAATGTAGCCCAGGAAAGCATGAAATGTTCACCCTAAATCACTGCCAGTCTTTGTGAAGTTTAGTAGAGGCCCTGCTCCCACTGCGACACTAAGGAAACTTCAAAAGGCAATGTAACTTGTAACTAGACGGAATTCTATTGAGAGCTCAGTATATTTAACAAAAGTCCATCCTTCAGTCAAACCGTACATATATCTAATGATACTGTTCAGTGTCCCTTAAAGTTAACGACTACTATATCTGTAGAAACCGTTAAAGAATAGTATCCAGAATTACAAATGCTAATGACCCATCAAACTCAGTAGCAAGTTTAATAAAAGTGGTCAGAGAGATTAGAGCTACAATAACAACTTAAACTGATTATAAAAGCGTAGATTAGTAGGTAAAATAGCTACCTAAATACCCACAGTAGCCTTGGCAAACTGGTAACAAGTCGCAAAAGGGAACCTCCGAGTAGGCAGTAAGATGAAAACGTTATTAATATATCGGCTAGGTCTAATAAAAAAGAAAACAATTATCAAGTTGGTACCGGAAATTTTCATCAGGTAATGCCCTTACGCCTGGGAAGCACACAACTGCACAATTCACACTCCACAGCGCCAGTATAAATGCCTGATATGCAGAGCGGGAAATTTGCTAAGGGTATTGGTACCGCCTTTCCACTTTAACTACCTACCTTGCGCCGTAGTACGTTTGCCTGTGTAAGGCCTCTGTTTACTGCTGAGTATCACTGAACGATAGGAACAGTTATTTGGCGTGTGTTAAACATCCTTCAATACGACTGTACCCAGAATAACGCGTACGGTAAAACCGTTGGCTTAGATTGGATATCTAACTACAATGGTACACCGTTAGTAAACTAACCAAGGGTTAACTGAACTACTTTCGATAAGATACCATATAATCGTCACAGATGATGGAATAATTTTGCCTTACCAGATCCTTTTAAGTCAATGAAGCAGGTGAATACCACTCAGTCATGACCAGACCTAACTCATTTCGAAACACGATTAATTCCCAAAAGCATCTGATCAGTCGACAGACTAATTCAGACACACAGCGATCCTTCCACACTACAAGGTCAGCAGGCTGTGAACCTGAGACCAAGTGGTTACACGCTGGCGGAAATATTCAAATAACCAATTACAGAGAACGACGAGATCTAGGGCATCAAAAGCCGTTTTCGATTTTAGTTATTGATAACACCGTAGCACTCAGCTCCATAGTTCAGCTACGTCAACTAAGCGATAATCAATGCTCAGTCACAAACAAAACCAGTGAAACAGCAAATGACTTCGTAATTGCTATCAGACCTTACTGGAAGACAGCAACAATTCAAAGTGAAGTTAAATTTCGCTGCACTGTGCCATCTGATGCTTGTATTCTTATAAATGGAAGTAAATTGTGACCTATTCGTAATTCAGCAGATTAAATAACCACTAACCATAGCACCAGCAATGGTACGACGAGCTGCAAACAGCGAAAACTCGCAACGACGCAATTCAACGACAGTTTGCACTGGCCTGTACCTTCACTGTGGCCTGGTAAGGAATCCATGAAGCGGTGGTCGTAAAACAATACACACTATAATCGGTAACTCTTACCAAACTTTGAACTACCGAAATACTATCACGTCTAGGGAGATCGGACTATCAGACCAACGGCAAACGCCGGACTCAACATCGCCACCACAGACACATGCATAGAGAACGCCGTCTTTGCAGTCACTAACGAGAAGCTACTAAGGGCCTCCTCAGTAGCGTTTTTCGTGCAGCCGATCACTCCGGCCGTCAACAGTGCAAACCGAGAGATGTATGCAAACCACCACTGAGGAGCGGAAGGTGAAACAGGCAGGGTAGCCTACTCAATCGGTGGTTGAGGCTTGAATTCAAATGCGGCGGAGAGAATATCAATCGTCACAGTGATGAGTACTTTAGATGTTCACGAGTTGTTACTCAAAAAAAAATTTTAGACATACTTAGAACAATGGACAGAAGAAGTAGTAGTAGAAGAGGTAGTAGATTCTGAATCATTTGCATACAAACTTAAGAAATGGTCATTCGAAGAAGTTAATGCTAAATCACAATTTATTCGTGAATAATAGCATATAGAGAAGGAATTTGTTGGCAAGCAGGACAGTATTTGACATGAATGTTTTTTTAGTCCAACACAAAACAGAGGGAGGAGATTTAATTGTGAGCTAGTAAAGTATTTGACAAATATATTTGGTAGAGTTTAAAACAAAGAAACAAAATGAAAATATATAATGAGGAGACTAATCGGCAATTATCTGGCTCAGGGAAATGACATGGAAGTACCAGGCCACTTTAACATGATTTACCCTAGTGACAACAAACATTTAATTTTATATTAACAACAGGTCACTTTAAGAAAAACAGGTACGAAAATCCATAGTTTATTTGCACTGTTAAATTTATAGATTTGAAAAGCGTTATGAATGATGAATTATGCAGTCCCCCTTTCAATGGCCTTAACAAGATGCAAGAGGACTAACAATTCTCATCTTTAAACAATTTAAAAAAAATCAAACAAAATCTGAGCCCTAGGTAAATTCCTGCATATAAGCTCAAAACAGAGATTCGGCATACCTCCAAAAGATAAAGATTTAACAGGACATAACAGTTCACCTTTGTGGCTCATCCAAAGGGTTGACACTGCAAGTCAGGTAACGTAAGGCACTCAACTTGAATGCATTCAGGGCACGCAATCACGAGAAAATTGCAAGACGCGCTAGCAAATGCTCAAGACCCATCCATATGGCCGCAAGCAAGACAGGTTCATCCAGCAAGAAGCTGCCGACACCGAATGCTTTGCCGGCATCTTAGATGGTGGTATCAACAAACACCGAACATAAATGTCTCACCGAATGTCTGTACTGTTCAAACACGATTGCACTAACAGAACCCTTCCAAAAACGTCATACTCCCTAAGAAGTAAGCAGCTCTAAAATGTGAGGTGTAACAATACTACCCAAAGGCAGCTGTAAATTTTTCCAGGAAGGAATATAAATAACAGTTTGCTAAGCTCGTACCATTATCTGGAGGTCATAACACACAAACTTTAAGTGGCTCGATAACAGTAACACACCAAAGAGCACATCAGTTTTTAAAAATAGTGAAAACAAACATTAAAATTCAGAAAGAGTTTGTTCTCTCGCATAGAGGGGTTTGAGGACAAAGCGCAATTCTAAGGAACTCGATAATTCAAATGCCCCTGACACGAATACGCGCGAAAATTGGGCACATTACACGGTATCTCCAATACTAACCATCGCAAATTTTTAGAGAGAACCCTAGCGAGCAGGTTAACACAAATCATTCAAAAAAAGGAAAACAGACAGAGCAATAAACTGTCCTAGAATCACACAGAGTCAAATTCGTGCAAGATGACTCAATGAATATAGGTACGAATATCTGCTCAAACAGCTTGCAGAGCGGAAAATTGGTGTACAGAGCTGAACAACCAAATACGTAAAGAATAGGCGAACCAAGCCTTTTTATTTCTACCGAATCCTGGTGAAGGAGACCTACCGACGACCAGAAAACGACATCGTGCCGATCCGCACCGCTTGTCTGTTGCTCCAAGAACTGCTCCTGGCCCAACGCTGCTCCACACTGAACGAGGGCTACACGTGAGCTGCCTGCTTTGCACTCTTCCTAGGGTCCCCTCGACGGGGCTCTAGAGGCTGCTTATGAAGCCTAGCCGAGGCAGCGATAACTACCAAAGGGAGTAATATACGCCACCTGGTGAGACGCCAGACAGGAGTTATCGATAGTGGAAGGGTGAAATGAGACGCTATGGGTCAACTTCCCCCACTTAAGCACGAAATGAGTTTAGAAGGAGAGAAACTAATCAATTAGCTAGTTTTTATTTGGCTCAAACGTAATTTCAATGTGTTCCCAAGCACAAACAATCGGCAAATATAAAAGGACGGCCATGTAGGATGAGCACTGACCTCAACAAAGGTGTTATAGAGGCCCAGATGGCCACCTAGTGAGGTACTGTGAAAATTACAAAATACAGATGTCTCGAGATCAATAGATGAACGAATTTTGGGCTTGGCTAATATCCAAACTTCATTACAAAGTATGTTCTTTCTCAAGGAATAGGTGGAAGGTTCCTCACCCTCCAACAACCAACTTCTTATAGGACCTAAATAACGATCTTGGTGGTGCTTATTCCTGACATCACAAAATAGTGGAGGAATATCAAGTAAAACATTAAAAACAGAAAGGCTGATGAATGGGCAACACTTCCCAGATTCGCCCCCTCAAACATGCGGCTGAATGCTTGCGCCACTTGGTTACTGAGCCTCTGACAGTGAACTTTGAGACGAAAGCCCGATATACGAATCGTCGACCCCGTAGTCGTGACACTCGTTCTTGGGCTGACCAAAACCCAACTCAAGGCCTGGTTGTGTCTCTAGGTCATACTCTCAGCATTCAAGGTTAAATTTAAGCTTTTGAAAAGTGAACAGAACAGCCAGAGACTCACACTCATACATAGAATACTTAAGCTCAAGTCCCACCAATCTCCAGGAAAGGACTGCAGCCACCCCAGCGTTAGACGCGTTGGCCTGGAGAGTGAGTCTTCTCGAAATTAGGCATCGCTGCAACTAGTGGGTTACTTCGAGTGGTTTTAATTGCCTGAATGCTATCTGATGGCCCTCTCCCCAAAAGAATTCTGGTCCCATCTTAGGAAGATCTTTCAGAGCGGCAGCTAACTGAGCGAAATTAGGGACAAACCCTCGAAAATAGTTGACCATCCCGATAAATCGGGGATTCGCTTTACGTTCTTAGGGAGAGGAAACTTCTGAAGATCAGCAGTACGTTCTTAATCGATTCTAATTCGAACTTTAGAAACCAGGAAATTTTCTTCTTGGCGAGAGTGACCTTAGAAGCTTTGAGCGCCAAACCACCAGGTTGAAGCCTCAGTAAGAGCTGCTGAAGATGTGAAAGACATCAGCAAAGGACCGATTATACAATACCATCATCAAGATAATTATAAAAACAATTGAACTTTAAATCTCCGAAGTATGATCTAAAAGTCATGAAATCACGGAAGTTGAAGTGGGTAGAACAAACACTACACGGTTGAGTTCATAATAATATCAATCAGTACAAAACACTGTAACCGACTTGGCATCCTCATTCAAAGTTATTTGATAATAAGCCTGATTCAACTCCAGTAGAGAAAAACAATCAATTACAGGAGAAAAATCAAGCACAGGAAAAAAATGAAGCACAGGAAAAAAATCAAGCACAGGAAAAAATCAAGCAAAGGGAATAAAATAAAGTACAGGGCAAAAAAGTAAGCACAGGGCAAAAAATCAAGTACAGGGCAAAATATCAAAGTATAGGGAGAAAAAGTCAAGTACAGGGAAAAAGTCAAATACAGGGAGAAAAATCAAGTAAGGGAAAAAATCAAGTACAGGGAAGAAAATCAAGTACACGGAAAAAAACTCCAGTACAGAGAAGAAAGCTCCAGTACGGGGAAAATAATCAAGTACAGGGAAAAAAAAATCAAGTACAGGGAGGAAAATCAGGTACAGGGAGAAAAATCAAGTACAGGGAGATAAATCAAGTACAGGGAGATAAATCAAGTACAGGGAGATAAATCAATTACAGGGGGAAATTCAAGTACAGGGGGAAAATTAAGTACAGGAAAAAAATCAAGTACAGGCAAAAAAATTAAGTACAGGTAGAAAAATCAAGCACAGGGAGAAAAATCAAGTACAGGAAACAAAATCAAGTACAGGAAAAAAATCAAGTACAGGAAAAAAAATCAAATACATGGAGGAAAATCAGGTACAGGGAGAAAAATCAAGTACAGCGAGATAAATCAAGTACAGGGAGATAAATCAAGTACAGGGAGATAAATCAATTACAGGGGGAAAATCAAGTACAGGAGGAAAATCAAGTACAGGAAAAAAATCAAGTACAGAAAAAAATAGGAGGCATCAGAAAGTAAATTAAAGCACTTATGGAGATGTGGGAGGGAAACTGATTCTAATATAACCTTTTCCATGGTGACCCCGTAGCCGACAATCCGTCTAAAATTTTTACCCTTTTCCTTTTTCACAAAAGATATAAGTTAGGTATATGGAGAAGTTAGGTGGTGACAGAAGATGAGGAGTGTGGCTAACGTAAACGTCATCCACTAAATGGATTTTATACTGAATCTGATGAGACATCCACAACCGATCAGTTAATATATCGGTAAACTCGCTCTGAAGGTCTCTTAACTGAGAAGCCTAAGGCTCACTAAGATGATCAAGATCCACCTCCGTCCGTTCAGTCTACATGGTATTAATATTAACACTACTAGCGGAATAGGAACGTAAGGCTATCTTCTCTGATACACGAAACATGAAGATGAAGGGATTACTGGCACAGTGGAGGCCTAATCCAGTTCGCTGGATACAATCACATAGAAACGGTAAGGCGACATAATTCCTTCGCAACTGTATTTTATGTAGTCAGGAAAGTCCAAGAATCAACAGGGTCACACGCATCTCACCTACCAGAGGCAGCTTCTGCCCCTTGGCGACACGACATCTCTGGGGAAGGAAAGGGTGGGAGGGGGGGGGGGCAGGTGTAAGACAGGACATGTTGCACAAATGTCGAAAAATCGGAGAGATTGTAAATTAGTTCTATATTAATTTGTGCACATACATATGGAAGAACCGTTCTATCACAAGCACGAATACGAGCACAAAGTCCAGAGCGTGCACTTTCACTCGAGCCACTATTCGCTTATGATGGCGTCAATTGTTGGGCCAAGGCTCGCTGTCAAAGGGTTATTCCAAGTGATTCCGGGTACAATCCTTTCCGGTGGCATTCATACTCAGAGCTGAGGCAGCAATAGGGTCACGCTCAATATCTTGGAACAAGGTTTCATTAAAAGCCTGTAAACGACAGTAACAGAACGCTCAAGTTTGTTCCTAGTACGCGCTGATAACTTCCTTTGAATTGTACCACGCCCTAAGCTGCCCCAGACTTCCCTACTCTCTGATACGCCTGACAGCAACTATTAAATCCTCAGAAAAGGGATAAAGAAGAGAATGAATGACTAAATGCAATATCTGCAAGGCGTTAGCATGTAATTCAAACCGCACCATCGCACATAACAGTTCACGAACTTGGTTCAATTGGCCAATCGGTAGTTCAGTAATACCATGTAATTAACACAAAATTAAACTCGGCAATTTGGCGAAAATTCGAAATGGATCCCCAATAGCCTGGCTTCGGCCTTTCTAGCTTGGAAGTGGCCAACTGAAAGACCGTCTTCCTCGCTCGGACCTTCACTCTCCAAACCTAAAGCGTCTGCGCTAATCTGTAATTCTTTAATTCTCGCGTTTAGCTGTTTTACAATGTCCTTCTGCTGATCATTTAGTTCAAAGTGGGCTAGATCGGCAATACTGTTACTGAAATGGCAAAACTGGGCCTGACCCCTACACACTTGCTTACGGATGGGTTGCTTCCCTGTAAGAATTTTTGAAATACTTCATCCAAAGCTGAGGAAATTGCTAATGAAACGGTAGAAATAGTGGCACCTGCCTCACCGATCGTTTCGGATGAAATGTGGAGAAGCTCGCCCAATGCCGCACCCTATCCTGCTGGCAGCTCTGAAGCACCGCCCTCGATAGGTGTGCGGGGAGTGCGCAGCTCACACTGAATACGTTCGCGTTTGTGACAGTCTGTGCCTCCGGTACCTTCTGCCTCTACACTGACCATGATTCTCCGAAAAAATTCGAAATCGGGTACGAATTTTACACATAATGAGGAAAAAATTACGTTCCCTCACCCCCACCCCTCGTGGTTAGCCGACAGGAACGCAACAGCGCTCCGCGGCTACCACTATACTCGAGAACTACTGGCATCAGAGAAATGACATGGGAGGATTAGGCCCCTTTTAACTCATATCATTTATCCTTACGACAGCAAGCATTTCATTTTCAAAGCAAAAAAAGGCCTCCATTAAGAAAAACAGATAAGAAAATTTCAAGATAGTTTGCCATGTTGAAGTTACGCGTTGGGAAAATGTTCAAGATGGTGAATAAGCCTGCGACCCTTTTAATGGCCTTAAACAAGATGCACCAGCTTCTAAAACGTAGTTGACAACATATTAAAACTCAAACAGTTTGGTCTATCATATTAAACGATTTAAAAACAATGGCAAAGTTAAAAAATACGTAACTCTTATGCCAATGAATGCTGGGCACATTACACGAGCTGCAGTCGCCGTAACATACGCCATAGCAGATTTGTAGAGAGAACGCTGGCCAGCAGATTAACCCAAGTCACTTCGCAAAACACACACAGCAGACAGAGCAACAAACAGTCCTACAATCACTTACAATCAAAAAACAAAGGCATGCGTGACCACTCTACGAATATAAAGACCAACATCTCCTCAAACAGTCTGCACAGCGGGAAAACAGCGCACAGTGCTGAGCAACCAGATACGCACGGCATAGGCGAACGAGGCCTTTTACCTTGTACCCAGCCCTGGCGAAGAGGACTGAACGACGACCCGAAAAATACTTCGTGCTAATCCGCACCTTGTGTCCGTTGCCCCAAAATCTGCCTTTAGCCCTAGTTCCTTACTGCGTGAAGACTGGAGATCAGCTGTCTGCTCTCCTCTGTCCCAAGGGTTTCCTCGAGGCCGCGTTTGAAGCCTAGCCTATAATACGCGCCATCTGGTGATATGCCAGCTAGGAGCTGTCGATAGTAAGAAGGTGAAATGAGACGCCACGGTCCAGAAGCAAGATAGTATTTGACAAAAATATTTTTAGTGACATTTGAAAGCAGAGAGAGATGTTGTAAAAAGGTAGCACGTTATGCAGTGTGTGTGTGTGTGTGTGTGTGCAAGGAGGGCGCGCTCGCCATCTTCTATTTTTTGATAAATAGTGGAATACTTTTGAACATGGACCAAATAACGCCATCCACATAAAGTGTACTTAATTTTTCTTGAAGAAATGTTACAGTACCGAGATGAATAGATGAATACTTCTGAACATGTGAGCCTCATAGTGATGAAATGTTTTGTTTTAATGGACACAAAAAATTAAAAATATATTTCATCAGCTCCATCCTTTCCTCGTTTAGGACCAGGTTAAAATATTGCACCGCTACTGGCAGTTTGATTTTAATCGCTGCTAAACAACTTGTATAAGTCGCACAATTAGATCTTGCAATTTCTTCTCCACAGTCATTTTGCACATTTCTAAATTGGCCACCAGCGTCATCTTAGATCTTTAAATATCCTGCCAAAGCCATCGTGCTTATTTTAAATTTCCCATCCAACTGAATCTTGATGATGTCAAGCACGTATGTTATGTACATTTGACTATCGTCATAGTCTTCAACATATGCTTCAAGACCGAATTAACTTCAAAGTGCCATACAGTCGTCGTAGATGTACTACTTTCCTAATTTCTAACAGTTTAGTTTTAGTTGTTTTACAGGTAAGCACGTGATTTATAGACTGGAACTGGTCTTCTCGAAAATAACATGTGTGCCGGCGACTGCAAATAAAATTTGACTAATTAGCCAAAGGTGCTGAATTTCTCTGCACAATACGTTTTCTTATATTTGCAGGTGGTTATAAATTGGTTTTTAGTGTTGAAAGTGGCTGGAGACAGTCATAACACTAGAGGCGACGAGCCTTCAACTGCCGGCCGCGGTGGTCTAGCGGTTCTAGGCGCGCAGTTCGGAACCGTGCGACTGCTACGGTCGCAGGTTCGAATCCTGCCTCGGGCATGGATGTGTGTGATGTCCTTAGGTTAGTTAGGTTTAAGTAGTTCTAACTTCTAGGGGACTGATGAACACAGCTGTTAAGTCCCATAGTGCTCAGAGCTATTTGAACCATTTTGAGCCTTCAACTCGAATCAGGTGAGAATTATAAAGTAAACCTATTACACGACACTACCGATAAAGATGTTAAACGACTACACTGGTGCTGGCCATCTCGAAGTGTGGCATTACAATATTGAAGCTCACACAATTTTTACTTTGTGACCTCCGTTTTGACATATTGAACAGAATACTCACGAATCCGACTGCAATTCTCCTAAATAGAAAAATGAAGTCAAGCTTATATGGTGAATCTCTATTAGGTAGCGATGAGAACAGTTACTCATCAGCGAACAAAATGGCTATGTAATCCATTGCCCTAAAAATGATTGTCGGAAACTGACACGACAAAAAACTAACACGACAGAACCTAGAAGGCAATCGGGATATAACTTACTTAATGTGTTAATTTAGGCAAAATCCTACAGTTTCGTGTCACTGATTTAGACATCCTAAAATGACAGCGTTTCCAGCTGTAACATTTTATATTTTTCGGATCATAATTACGTGTTTCCAAAAATTATATCTGATGGCAACTCCCACCAATAAGTAACCGTTCCGGTGGTGAATTGATACTGATTGACTGTTGTTGGATACTGTTTATGTAGTTCCTAGTCTAGGTTTTGACAGTCATTAAAAGTTGGAGAAACAAATATTTTGTTCCCGAAAACTACTGGAAAGTAGTTAAGCGACAGGGGCCGATTTCACTCCATATTTTCATTGCACCAGTCGTATCAATTGAATGCAAAAGCTAAACTACTGATGCCACGTACGTCTTTCTTTTCACGTTTCAACTGCTTTGACATTTAGCCTTGTGAATCATAAAATTCCATCTGTACGCTGCGAAGAAATATGCGGAGAAAATAAAGTCTTAAATTAAAACTTGAATCTTTGTTATGTTAATATTAACTTAAGAATCTCAGTGGAGATACGTACGTCAGACCTTACTTCAGCTTAGAGAAGGACGAGTTCTGACATTTATTCGCTCGTAAGGTTCCAACTTATTTTCTCGCTCACTAAGCCTTCATGGAATAAATTTACATATTCCAGCCTTGATAGACATTTATAGGACATTGTTAATGCTCGTAAATAAGCCACTGGTGCTCAGTGCTCTCTCTGTATGGAATTCAGACGGAGCTACTACAGAATCTGAATTTGCAGTAACAAGAAACAAGACTCAAGATCAGAGAGTGTACATTTCCCCCAACACGTCCCCTTCCCCATGCTCGGAACACCTTATATTCCTCATTCTGAAGTTGAGTCTTGTTCTTTTACTGTTTGCTGTGAAACCCATCTGCGAGCAAGGAAATTACGGTTATGTATACATCGTTTGTTTGAAAAAATATATACATCGTAGTAAAAACTTACTGCGGGAAAGAAAAAGGAATCGCACATTTTATCAGCAGGGCACAGAACGGAGTTGCTTTCCTCGCAATCACTTTTAAGAGAAAACCTGTACATTATGGCTAAAGAAATAATATAGTTTATGCCCGTCTGAATGTATGTTAGAGCAATGCGTACCAATCTGAAGTAAATCGGCCAATAGATTTTCCATACTTTTGGCGACAAACTCTCAATTATTAAATATGTATTTGTATATTACATATACTATAAAAGATACGCCCTGCGTATTTCCGAATGTTCACTAGCGTGTGATGTAAAAATTTTAAGTAAATCGTTCAAGTACTTTTCGAGGTGTTTGGTAATAATGTTAATATACGACTTGTATTCATCATTTTGTAGTATGTAGATAGTGAATGATAGAGGTATCGCACAGGCAGCTACAAATCGTTCACGGTACTGTGTTATTTCTCCTTAATGTGTGTATGCCACTGCCTTGACACATCGAAAGTATTGACTGGTTTTGTTTGAGAGCTTAAATATTCGTATGTTAGCGGAGCGAATAAATAAAAACACCGTTCATATGTAACAAAGTTTCTGTATTTATATGTGGAATGATAAGAGTCACCATTACGACCAACGGTACTTTCATTCCGACCTGAATGAGTTAATTAGAAACAATTTCGTGAAGAAAATTGTTTTGTCTTTTAGTAACAGCCCTGTTAATTATTATGTTAGCCAGTTGACGTGCACTAAACATGAGGTTTAAAAATGGAGGGAAAAGAAGTAACTGGTTATTTATCAAACTAGGCACTGCTAGAAATCATTTTAAGACACTGTTCCAGTTACACTAGTATCTGATACACTTTGCTGACGGCACGCCCGAAGAGGATTTTTATCGGATGTTTATTTGATGCTTTCTTTGATGTAAATATCACAAAACTACTTGTTCACATGTCAAAACAACTGTCATCAGAGATTGAGGTTTGTAATTCCATTCTGAAAGCCTCTTTCTTCGTGTTTTGTTATAGCCACTATGTATTTGCGTCTCCAGTTAGCTTGATATCTAATTCTTTCGGGTTTCCTCTGTCTTTCTGTTCGTCTCTCCAGTGCTAGTGTTCAACGCTGTTCTGACACAGAACGGACATAATATTTGCGTATGAAGCAATTGAATGAGCATTTGTTAGCAATTTGCTATCTTGGAGAGAGACAAGTATTACTATGGACAGAGAAAGTCTCCATTAGCCCTTTCCAATACAAAATTTTTCTGGAAGAGAGAAAATTTTTCCTTGCGTGGTAACGCTCTTAGTTGATTTTTTAAAATAAGTTTAGATGCATGATTGATACAAAAATTTGTACCCACTTCAAACACATTTTGTACACTTGGCTTCATTTCATGAACAATATAATTTGGTTCAAATGGCTTTGAGCACTATGCGACTTAACTTTTGAGGTCATCAGTCGCCTAGAACTTAGAACTAATGGAACCTAACTAACTTAAGGACATCACACACATCCATGCCCGAGGCAGGATTCGAACCTGCGACCGTAACGGTAACTCGGCTCCAGACTGTAGCGCCTAGAACCGCATGGCCACTCAGTCTGGCCAAAATAGTTTATTACAAAACATTCTCTATTGTAATAAATAGTAGAATTATCATTTAATAATTACTGTAAGACTATTCTATTATACATTAGAAATAGCGAATCAACCGCGCCCATATAATCTGGTGGTGCCTGAGCTGTTGTACAGTACTACACTGACTTGCTGATATGTTCACAGTGATGCCCATTGGGAATAAGTACTTTTGTTGCAGCTATGACACAGTAAAAGTTAATGTACACAACTGTAGGCTAGGGGGCTGAAAGGATTAAATAGGAATAAGGAAGGTTGTTGAACCAGAAACAATTTTCAGAGTTTCGCCAGTAGCTACACCCGATAACAGAAGATTAATACATTTTCTTATTCCGTTTTTAAGTAATTGTATTCATGTATTGTGTACTGCACTCTTTTTCTGAAGGTAAAAACGTTACTATGAAATTATTAGATTTTCCCAATTGTGAAAAAATGGTCTACAGCACTACAGGGTATGTACCTGGGAACAAAAGTTGTGTAGGGTTTTGAAAGTGTAGCGGTCGACAGAATCTTGTCAGTACTGTATTTAATAGTCTACTCATAAATTATTAGTGTAGTATGTTGTGTCACCGCCGGACACCACACTTGCTAGGTGGTAGCTTTAAATCGGCCTCGGTCCATTAGTACATGTCGGACCCGCGTGTCGCCACTGTGTGATCGCAGCGCCACCACAAGGCAGGTATCGAGATACGGACTAGCACTCGCCCCAGTTGTACGGACGATTTTGCTAGCGACTACACTGACGAAGCCTCGCTCCTTTGCCGAGCAGATAGTTAGAATAGCCGTCAGCTAAGTCAATGGCTACTACCTAGCAAGGCGCCATTAGTAACATTGCATGTATCTAAAGAGTCTCACTTGTATCGCCACAATCTCCAGATGTACCCAAAGCATGGATTAAAGTTAAGTATTCCAGAAGCTACGTACTTTTCTTTATAGCATTCATTACGTATCCTGTTTCAAACCTCACGCCATCCTACTTTGGCTTAGCGCATGCCTTTCGGCTTCCTCTCATTGTGTCTAGGCTGTCTTGTCTAGACACAACATAGTACACATCTATAACTAGTAAATCAAGCCAAATTAACCATAGGAAGTCTAAAACGTCATGAAACGTAAGCTACTCCGAACTAATGTGGCTGCAACCTGACCTTCAGAAGAGCAATTCTTACTGCGGGTTGCTTACATTCCAGGGCGACCTTTTCAGTGGCAACTTCATCCTCATCAATGACGTGAACATGCTAGGCTCCTGCACTTCATTCTCCTTCCTCAGACACCCTCTTAATCACCTACAACAAATCACAACAGAGCATTAAAATGTTTTTAGTCAAAATGTAGTTTCAACATATAACTAAATGAATTAAATAATTTAAAATGTCCAAGATGGTGCAAATAGCTCATTTGTGCAATGTACTCCTTCCTCTTCCGCTGCCTACCAGCTCTAACCAGTGTAGTATTGAAATGAAGCCATCAACTGTGTAGAAATGTCGTTAAGTTCAAAGATGGGCAGTAAAAAATAAAAAAGCATGCACCTGAATAGGCACTAATCGCAGCGATATCAGTAATTTCCATGAATGTCAAAGATATTTAGCTACATGCACATACGATTATATTTAATTGTGTAATATTAAAGTGAAGCGTAGAAAAGGCGCCAAGTTATCTTATTTCTGGGAAGCCAACGGTGCTTGCATACGTATACAGTGGGCAGTCAAATGAAATGAGATTAAATCCTTTTTGAAAAGAACAGTTGTTAGTATGGGTTGCCTACATTCAAGAGCAATCTTGTAAGTGATATTATCATCATTACCAAAGACGTCGTATTACCAGGCTCCCTCACCTCTTCCCTCTTCCTCACACCCCCCTCCTACCCTCTCTGAACACCTGCCACAGTCGGACCAAGGGATAGTTGTATTCAAAAGTAATGACGACACTCATTAAGACGTTATCCTAGAGGGAAATGAGCAGATCTATTCCTTTTTCATGGAACGCTATCGGCCACATCTTCAATTCCTTGTCCTAGTCCACACATGTCTTTCTTGAGCTTGGAAAGATGTGAAATTAACATGTGAAAAACCCAAGCTGTACAGAGTAAGTTACAAATTTTTTCATCTATATTGCTGAAGCGTAGCATGCATCCCATTGGCTGTGCTGGGCTGTGTGTTACCGTGCTGCAGTATGATTCCGTCCGACAGCATCCCTGGGCTTCTTGACTTTATGGCACATCGTAGTTTCTGCAAAGTGTTTTTATAGCGCTGCACAGTGACTGCGCTTACACGGTCGAGGTCCTCGACGAGCAGAGGGCACCGACCGTCGGAAGAGAAGGTCACCGTGACCTCACTGGAACATGCATGAATAGCTTTGGAGATGTAGGATGTTTCCGCTGCTGCCGTTGCCGTTTGATCTAAGGCTGTCAGAATAAGAATAGATGGAATCATCTTGTTGCACGGTAATGACCGAAAACACAATGCTAATTGCACGAAGGATACGATTTAGCTATTTAGTTTGGAATCACTGCAACATCCCCCATACAGCCCGTATCTTTCGCAGTGCGGTTTACTCAACTTTCGCGACATGTACAAGGACATGCGTAGACGCCTGTTTCAGTCGGACGAGAAAGTGAAAGAGTGGGTAGGGCGGTGGGTCTGTCAGCAGCCGACCGCTTTCTATGAAACTGGAATCGATGTTCTTGATCCCTAATGTTATATATGTTCCATCACATTTAGTGACGGCTTTTAAATGGAAGCACTCCTTTGTTCCACTCTAGCTGGTGTTCAGGTGTCATTTGACTGTCCCTCATACATAACTCATCATCTTATCGGCGTAACAATTAGAGGATGTGTAAAAATGGCGTCATGTTCTATTATTACCTTGAAAGCTAAAGATATTTACCAAAGATGTTTCCATCTGAGCTGAACACACACACACATACATACACACACACACACACACACACACACACACACACACACACACACACAAGTGTTTATTTAAGATGCCATAGCCTCATCAGTGAATTTCGTTGTCTTTATGCTTCACTCGTTTTGATACTTAACGTTTCTATCAAATACGGTGTGCTTTCGACGTAAAAATGTGATTAATAATAGTTTTGGATTAAGTGTTTGAAATGACCCCTTCACCCTGAACTGTTGGTACTAATATCTCTCGATCATGGAGAATACTGTTACCATCAATCACGGTATGGTGATGATCATGACACCAAAAAGTGACTGAAATTACCCTAAATGGTTATTGTCATTACGTCAAACGGTAAAAGCTTTTACTTTAGTCATATCATCCTGACGAACATTACTCCAAATAGTGATTTTCGTCAACTCAAACGGTGACTGCCGTCACCTCAAATTGTGGTTACCATTACCCCGAAGGCTGACTTCTTTTACTTCCCCTAAGAAGCTTAGTGACCATCACTAAATCATACCAGAGGTTTATAAAGTACTCATTGCCTAAAATCAGTCGACTTCAGCTGATGCAGAGTTAGGGAGCCTTCACTTAAGACGTTGCATACGAACAAGAGCGAACCCGAGTACAACATCCTATTTGTCATATGATCAACACGACACATGAGATGTAAATGTAGAATCACATGCTGTAATGACTCATGGAACTACGTTATAAATATGCATAAGTGGATGTGAAGAAATGATGAAACTCTATGCCACGGCTTGTAACTTCAAATTATAAACACCAAGTAAAAAGATTAGCTATATTTTACGAATTATTGATTCACTACCTGCTTACAACTATTATCACGTCACACACTTTGTTCGTCAGTCTAGTGAATAATACATCCATTCTTTTGTTGCTCCCAAAATCTAATGTGTAAGGCTCTATGTTGCACATAATCTGTATCCGGTTAGTTGATTGGTTTGTTGGTTGATTTGGGGGAGGGGACAAAACAGCGAGGTAATCGGTCCCATCGCATTAGGGATGGCTGTGGAAGGAAGTGCTCGTTCAGAGGAACCATCCCGGCATTTTCCTGAAGCAATTTAAGGAAATCACAGAAAACATAAATCAGGATGTTCGGAGGCGTGTTTGAACCGTCCTCCTCCAGAATGCGAGTCCAGTGTGCTAATAACTGCGCCACCTCGATCGGTAATCTGTATCTCCCCGCATTTGAAGTTTTACCAGTTAAATTATAGGCTGGTTAGTTAGTTCGTTAATTCTTTAGGTATTCCAGAGCTCATTTGAACGATCCTGTTACCGAAATCAATTGCATTTGTACAAATTTCCTTCTTCTTCTTATATGTGATTTAAATTACTTTAGTTATCCACGGACTACTTTCCTTTTTAATGTGTCTTATGGATAATTATTTATGAAAGCAGCTCTGAAATAGTGACACAAACTTACCATGAAAATAATTTATGAAGTGGGAACAAATTTTCAATAACTCTTTTCAAGTCCTGGGATCGCATTATCAACATATAAATCCCTCCAACGTTTCAGCTACTATTGCAAACGGCCTTCGGCATCGCGTTTTGCTTACATAATGGTATAAACTGCTTATACATCGGCAGATATCCACCATTACTTATACATATAATGAAAAAGTTCTGTTAATTGAAATTAGTATATGTTACTTTATTTAGTTCTGAACATTTTAAAAAGCTGATGGAGGAGTAATTATGTACTCAAATGTACCCACGTACACTATAAGTTTCATTTGTATTCTACAGTTAATGTCACGTAGCCTTAACATTGTCTCACTTCAAAATTATCAGGTCTTACTTGAAACTCAACAACCAGTAAGTAATCCAGTACCAACAATTCCCTTTCGTCTCCACAGACTTTAATTACTTTTTTAAATCTAAAATTCTCGACCCCACAACACAGCCAATGCAGCATGTCTTTGGTATTGAGACTAGCGCTTATTCGATGAATAAATTCTGAACTGCACCGCATATGAGATAAAGTATAAGGCATATCTTTCTTTAATATCGTGACGTTATTGTCGGGGTAGGGGGGTACTGTATGCTCTACATGTAGAAAGGTGGGTACACTGAATCACAGAGCCAGAGATTGCGCCAAAGACTATTATTGAGCCGCCTCCACTGGCAGTAATAGTTCAGAGGATGTCGAGAGCTGTCGTTGTTCTGTTGGGCGAGAGAGTAGACGATCTGAGTGTCGACTGAATTGTTGTACTGTCCGGTTGCTGTAATGTATAGATGGAAGAAGATGCAATTGTCAGAATACATTTGAGAAAGGAGATGGGCTTTTGATTTATGATGCTGGTGTAATGGAATATTTTCGTCAATATATAACGAGGCAGAAAGATATTATCGTTTTCTTTAATAACAATCCCCCTAGCTCACAGGTACAGTCAACAAAGCATCTGGCTCGGGTTCATTTATTTAACTTGTAATTCTGGTTTCTACGTGAAATTATAATTATTCTGGTTTTTCCATTAGTTCATTGTAAATGGTATTTAAATTATGTCGCATTGAGAAAGAACCGATCCAGATACAGAACAGTTACGCTTCTGATTTGTTGTTTCGCAGCTTTTATAGTTGCAGGGGGACTTAATTAATCAATTGTCTTAATGGGAATTCCTTGTCATTCTTTATTTTTATTTTATGCAATCAGATTGTGAGCTAATAATAGTCAGGGCCAACGCGTTAAAAGACTTCGTAACCGGTCACACAGCTAGTAAAATCATTGCATTTATTCATTAATATTAGTCTTTCCTTTTCAATTAAGCCCCCATGCAATGTTACTACTGATTCATTTTAACAGTCGTACTTTAAAAGTGCTTGCCATCAACTGAGCCATGCTCACTGTAATATCTATTAAAAATACCAATGGACGAGGTTGCAGTTGAGAAATAGAAGTAATTTCTTCCTTGTCAGTAACTCAGCATAAATCTGGGTCAACAGTGCAAAATCATATTACCTACGTTAAACAAATGTCTGTTTCTAGTTCTCACCTTGCTTAGTTTGCTGATGCCTTGAACACCCTCCGACCGCATAATGAATATGACCTCGTCTTGCCTTCGGTTTATCTACCCGAGTGCTGCGGTCTGGCTAGGAGAACTGGGATTTGTTCGGCGCACCTTAATGAAAGAACGTGAAGTGGTGCACGATGAGTGGCGTGGCAGGGGGGCAGGGGGGGGGGGGGGGGAGGGGTACGGACGAAGAGCGGCAGCGGAGTGGCTATAACGGACGGCGCTACTTGGAAACTTCCTAGTAGCGGATTTGGAGTTATGAAGTGGTCGTGAATCAAACGCATTCACTGTTCGTGCGCTGTTTGTGCCTGCCTACGCTCTCCATAGCCGTTCTGGGAATGGTGCACCGTCCTGTGCCTGCGCTGTTGCCGATTGGCTGTTCTGTTAAATGGTGAGCTTCTTTACCACTGCAGACGTAACCATGAAGCGGGTGCATGCTCCACGCTGTTTCTGGCGTTGAAGTCATATTCCCCGGTACTAGTTCTGTTGCCGGCTTAGTGCTTCGTCCAGGTTCGTTGAATTGCTGTGGCAGTGCCCTGGATGTTATTAGAACGTTGTGCCTGTATGGTTTAAATTTTTTTACCATTTTGCGATTTGTGGGGACATGGAAGTTTGAGTAGAAATTCGTCACTCTCGTTACAGCCTTTTAATAATGCGCTAAAGGCACGTACTCCTTTGATTGTGAGATCTCCATAAAGTTAGTAAAGTCAATTCTTTACAAACCGTTATAGCATAATTATGCGAGTTTAATGTTTTAAATGAAAAAGATGTGGATTAAACCAAGGTTCAGAGTTGACTTTGAATACAAGTATTACATGTGTTTGCTTGAAGTGAGTTGGAGAGCACTGTTGTGGGAATATAATAGAACTACATGCTTTGTAATTTTACATATGATTAGTTATTAGAATTTTGAAGTCGTGTCTTAATTAGGCTTATCTGTTCATTTAAAGAAGAGTCAGAAAAATATAGTTCTAAATATATTTGTGTGGATAAGTTAATCAGTGGAATTTGTTTGTTGACACTCTATGCATGACAATTTGTAAAGCTTGTGTTCCACCGTGAGTAACTTGCCTTACACATTAAGGCACCCCTGCTGTGGTGACTTTTGAAAGTGAGCTTTGCCCTAATATCACTTTCCTGTGTTTTGGATCAGGCTGTTGTTAGTCTAGTTGTACTGCCTTTAGTGTATCTGGGTTAACCAAATGACCTATGCCTTCTGTGCCCTGCCAATCTCAACAACACTGTATCCATTTTGACTGCTTCAAAATTCCGTAACCAAGATGTTTCCAGATAGATTTGGTGATTCCCGTAAATTTGAAGGAAAATGTAAGTGGTTTTAGCTAACTTGTTAAATGAATTAAAACCAAATGTTTGAAGTGAAATTTACGTGTTATTGAACTTTGAATTCTGTAATTTTTATAAATATGTATTGTGTAAGTAAACTTAAATTGAACTTGCTGCTTTTCTTGCTCTTTGGCTGCGTCTTAACTTTAAATTTTATTAGCTGTAAGGGCAGAACATTTTATCCATGCTGCTGTATAAACTTTCAGTTGGAAATCAAGAGTGTTTCAGTGCTGTTACTTGTGGTCGATGATTCCAATATTATTTATAAATAAATTGGTAATAATTCTGTGTCCCCCTCTCATGAACCATGCACCTTGCCGTTGGTGGGAAGGCTTGCGTGCCTCAGCGATACAGATAGACGTACCGTAGGTGGAACCACAGCGGAGGGGTATATGTTGAGAGGCCAGACAAACGTGTGGTTCCTGAAGAGGGGCAGCAGCCTTTTCAGTAGTTGCAGGGGCAACAGTATGGGTGATTGACTGATCTGGCCTTGTAACACCAACCAAAACGGCCTTACTGTGCTAGTACTGTGAACGGCTGAAAGCAAGGGGAAACTCCAGCCGTAATTTTTCCCGAGGGCATGTAGCTTTACTGTATGGTTAAATGATGATGACGTCCACTTGGGTAAAATATTCTGGTGGTAAAAATATTCCCCCATTCGGATCTCCGGGCGGGGACTACTCAGGAGAACGTCGTTGTCAGGAGAAAGAAAACTGGCGTTCTACGGATCGGAGCGTGGAATGTCAGATCCCTTAACCGGGCAGGTAGGTTAGAAAATTTAGAAAGGGAAGTGGATAGGTTAAAGTGGGATTTAGTGGGAATTAGTGAAGTTCGGTGGCAGGAGGAGCAAGACTTCTGGTCAGGTGAATACCGGTTTATAAATACAAAATCTAATAGGGGTAGTGCAGGAGTTGGCTTAATAATGAATAAAAAATAGGAATGCGGGTAAGCTTCTACGAACGCAGCGAATCTCATGTAGAGAGTAAAATGCGAAAGCGATTGCAGAGTGGTAGAGAAGCACTATGAAGTGCACCACAGAAGTACTAACGCCCACTCGCCAGTAGTAGAAGACAATGTTGTTCCCTGCAATATGTGCTGAAGTCAGATGATTATCGGAAGGTGGCAGGTGTTTTCATGCTTCTAAGTGTAGAGAAAAACTGACGGTTCAAGTGGAAGCAGAGGAGACTGCAGACAACAAAGATTTGTTATGCTATTTTTGATGACGAGAACAACGTTGAGATTTTTAATGCCCGCAGCCTGAGAGTGTGGGTGACTCAATAGAATATAGCGTGGCAATAGTGTTACAGAAAATTGCAGATGTCTGCTAACAGCACGATGTATCTTTGTATAGATTCTCTGTTGTAGTAATTATTACGTACGTATTTTGCTTACCATAGGCAGTCATTTTATGTGTAACTGAAGCGTGGGACATTTGGTGTGAATGTGGAGAGATGATATGACGGCTGCATGTGTGTCAGCCTTGGGTTCTGTGCGCCGTCGCGACGTGCAGCGTAAGGCGGGGAGGAGCCGCTACCAGCTGACAGCACGATACTCCCAGTAGCGAGGGAGTATCAGGCAACTCTCGCAACTACCTTGCCATTTCCATGTCTTTCAATTTGTGTTTGTTGTAAATGTTTAATTGTAATGCAGAGCAATGCATCCGTGTTTTACTGTAGTATCATGCGAGACGTTCCGTGTAATGACACTAGTGTGGAAGGTGAACTCTACATGCACCCCAATATTTTATAACATTTCTGTTGTAGCATTCAGAGATGTGCCAAAGGTACCTTGCAGTTGACGGAGAAGACATTTTACGTTTACAAAATAGTTAATGAAACGTTGATTGAATCATGTTACAATTACTTCGCATGGTAGAATTAAAGGACTGGGTAAAACAACGTGAGTGTACAAAGTAAGGTATGCAAAAGATTTGTTTTTAGGTTATTGACGTTCTAGATGTCGTCACGGCCCGCATAGCTGACACTATTGAATTTAGTGAAAAAAACAAACTATTTTACATGCTTACGTTAAGGATATAGGAAGTTAGGTACACGAAAAATTATTTTTCTTGACACTCGAGTCTGCTCACATAGCTTGCATAGCTGACACTATTAAACCTAGCAAATTAAGAGGCCTCCCAAAGATCAGTGATGAGTATACATGTTAATGGGGGGTTCTGTGGAAGAAGGAAAGGTTGTTGTTGTTGTTGTCTTCAGTCCTGAGACTGGTTTGATGCAGCTCTCCATGCTACTCTATCCTGTGCAAGCTTCTTCATCTCCCCGTACTTACTGCGACCTACATCCTTCTGAATCTGCTTAGTGTATTCATCTCTTGGCCTCCCTCTACGTGTTTTACCCTCCACGCTGCCCTCCAATGCTAAATTAGTGATCCCTTGATGCCTCAGAACATGTCCTACCAACCGGTCCGTTCTTCTTGTCAAGTTGTGCCACAAACTCCTCTTCTCCTCAATTCTATTCAATACCTCCTCATTAGTTACGTGATCTACCCATCTAATCTTCAGCATTCTTCTGTAGCACCACATTACGAAAGCTTCTATTCTCTTCTTGTCCAAACTATTTATCGTCCATGTTTCACTTCCATAGATGGCTACACTCCATACAAATACTTTCAGGAACGACATCCTGACACTTAAATCAATACTCGACGTTAACAAATTTCTCTTCATCAGAAACGCTTTCCTCGCCATTGCCAGTCTACATTTTGTATCCTCTCTACCTCGACCATCGTCAGTTATTTTGCTCCCCAAATAGCAAAACCCCTTTACTACTTTAAAATCTTGTTTTTGTACATCTTACAAGGTAAGAAAACATGTACACTGTTGACGAAAATGTGAAGATGCTACCCATCCCATCCTATCTAGCATATCCTTATCAGTTCAGTAAAGTGTGCCATCGGAAAATTTTTTGTTTTGTGTGACCAGATATTTGAAATGACATCCATTCTGTATTAATTTTATAGCGCTCTTCGATGAACAATATCACTTTCGGTCAACTCTTACGTCACTTGCCTTAATTGTCTTGTGTGTTTTTCAGGTTGGCATAGCTGAAAGATAAGTTTTTTTATAGACATTACTGCTATGTAAAGAGCACTTTTGATTCACATGTTTTAACTCTATGTGTGTGATCTGATGAACAGTATTATTGTGAGCAGTTTATTTTTGATTTACACTAGTCTAGAATATATGTTTATGTATTACTTCTTGTCAACGTCTTTGACGGTAACATCACGTTCATTGTGTTCAGTGTTATTTGTGTAGCTCATGTATTGTTTCCTTCTTTTGAACGTCATTTATTTATGCATGTCCTGTCCTATGTTCATATGCGACGTTATCATGTTGAATGTAATGGTGTTCTTCATGAATAGTATACTTGTAAGGAGATTTATTTATGTGTAAATGTCTTGTACCTCTTTATTAAGGCCAACCATATATGTAAATGGTCGACTAGGGTAGACACGCTAGAGCACAACTGAAAATTTAATATCACCGCAATATCCCACATCAGTGACTGCAGTGTTAGTATAACTGTTAGGGAGTGAAGATTTTTGTTTTCTTTGAAGTGTGTGTGGGTATGTGTGTGTGTGTGTGTGTGTGTGTGTGTGTGTGTGTGTGTGTGTGTGTGTGTCAGAACAAGTGAACACAGATGGGCCACTTCGCCATGACTTTCAACCTTCCGTATCAGAAGCGTAATAGTGGTGACAATCAGCTGTGTAATAAGTCCGATGGCAACCACTTTCTCCAACCCGCCGCGAGCGGCCTACGAGGAAGAGAGAAACGGACGCCCTGCAGCGAGTCTCCGAGGAGAGGACACTGCAGTCATTCTGAAATCCACAGCAGGAAGCCGGGCGGATGCCCTCCCCTCCCTCAAGGAAGGAAACGTTGCCAAGTGCCTGTCTGACAATGAGAAATGTGCCGAGAACTGATGAGCACCTGTAGCCCTATAGAACCGAACCCGAAGAACGTACGCGCGAAATCATCTGAGTTCCTCTGGCCTGGCGGTAGTCATTTTCCCTGCTTCAGAAAGCAACAACATGCCGACACTTCCAGCACGCCACGGGCACTACAAGGAGCATGCTCAAAGCACAGGGAATTGGCGCAGGGAGGGGTGTGAAAGAAGCCAGCGTTCTTAGGACTTTTTTGTCGACCGTAAGGACATTCCCTATAAATCACGGACGCCGGCAGATTTTGTGACGTATCCCAAACAAGAGTCTGCCCAGACTTCATTCAGAGAGAGCTGTTATAAAGAAGTGTTGTGTAGCTGCTCTCACAACAGCCTCAGAATGCAGGAAAATTTCGTAAGAATGTGAATTAGTGAGAAAGACACTGATTCACAAGGCACGCTACAGCCCACACTATATAGGAAATTTCCACCCTGCGTCTTCAGGCGTGGCTGTGATACGACGATCTGTCATTGGGCTTCATTGAAAACTTTGTCCGCCAATGACAACGCCGAAAGGAAGAATATTTCGAAGCGGAGTTGACCTTAGAGGAGATGGGAGAGTGGGAGTCATGGAGACTCTGCCGAAGGGGCGCTCTTGCACCCATCGCCAACATCCCCCCTCTGACACCTTGATAGCACAGTTTTGGCCACACAACCGACAACGGGCAGACAACGGGGAGATCGTACCTGGGCCCCGCCGCAAAGCCGTCGTCGCTGATGAGGACAGGCGACTCGCGCCGCACAGCTCCAAGGAGATGCGCCGAGTCGAGACAGCGCCTACCCCCGACAACAGAACACGACGAACGGAAACTACTAATGGTGAAACGATTCGTCCCTTCCTCCTTCCCCTTAATGACTTGAGTTGTGACCACGACCAGTCAAATCGGCCCTGAGATCTATAATTATATTTGGTTTGTGTATACAGCACGAAAATATTCCTTTCATTTTTGATCATATTAGCCACCTTTTACATCCACACAAGAACCCTTTAATTTTTCACTCATTGCTTTTGATTTCATTTATTTGTTGATATCAATTAATAGTACGCTCTTAACGTGAGGCAATTTCGTTAGTCATCTACTTGCCAACTCATGTGCGACAGCAGAGACATGAATACAGTTTATTACGAGCTGGAGACAGTGAAACAGATAATCTGCATCGGTGGAAGGACTGCACCATCTAGTGCTTCTTAGAGGAGTAAGAAAAAGACAACCTATGGAAAAGTCTCTTAGTAGGCTGAAAATCGTGAACAACATTCTTGCCAACTTTGAGACTAACCTAGTAATATTACTGGTAGGCTTGAAATCGTGAACATAATTCTTGCCAACTTTGAGACTAACCTAGCGGTATTATTTGATTGCCAATGATGGCCAAACTGACAGCAAAAGACAGTAAATTAGATGATTTTGAACAGCTGGCTGTCAAGCATCTGTTTACAAGTTGAATGTTTACTTGTGTGTTACATAACAGACTTGGGTTTCAAGACCTTAAACATTTCCTGGGTGCGTAGCTATACCCTCAAAAAGTTAAGTTCATGAATTGCAATCATCTGAGGTTTTTTCCAGCTGTGGCTAGGCAGTTGAGTCCAGCTTGGCTGATGTGCTAATGAAGTAGGTCTCTGAGCGCTATGGATAACATTAAGTCAAAACATTCAGATGGGATTTGTGATACCGGTCACAGACGTTGCGCACAGACCCGCTAAAGCCACAAAACAATTTGACCGAGGATGGAGGAACACTTGGTAGCTGAGAGCACTTGTAAGTAATGGAGACACTCACAAGCAGCAAAATGAACCGGGCCTAGCAACTTATTCTTGGGCAGAGTGCGCTAGAAAAGGTGACAAGACAACAGGACAAGTAAAAGCTGTTCAAGTATATGGCAAACCAAATCGACTCCCCCCACCTCCCAATAGCAAGGATATGCTATAAGCCTAGCTATAAAGGTATAAATAACCGACCCTAAGAGCTCAAAGCATTCAATAATTCCTCCAATCTGCCCATGTTTTGACCCGGAGAGAGTGACCGGCATTTGATATTCAGAAAATCAAAGGCTAATAGTGGGTGATACTAATCGTCTTGCTGCCTGCCTGCTGATCAGCTTATTTTCTACCATGTGCCCCATACCTGTGGTGGTGGGGGAAGCGGGGGAGTGGAACTACTGGACGGGACTGCGGAAAACTTGACCATGTGGGGAGCAGGTATCCGGCCAGCCACCACTCGTCGAAGGACTTCGGCCAACAGGCTGGAAACTCACATCCGGCTAGGGACGTCGCACCTTCATGGCTTCCTAGCCACATACGTATCATTGGCTGCTATCCTGGGGAGTAACCTCTTGGGGAGTGACGAGGACATTGCTGTTTGCCGTCAGGACAGGTAGTGTACGCTGTAGCAGCTAGATGCACAACGAGGGCCACGAGGAAGCGGGGTGGCCAGGGTGGGTTGGGTAGGGGTGGAGGGGCCTAGCCAGTGAATCTCCGGAGGACGAGGACAGGCGACGCCTAGACTGCTCTCCCGATTTCCCTCGCCCTTCCAGGTGCTTAGCGGACGAGAATAAGCCTCTCAATTCAATAAACGTTACCAACTTCAGTATACCTTAGGTTATTTCATTTCATTTTATTTCGGACGCAACCAGTTTCGGCAATTCATTTTGCCATCTTCAGGCCCCATAAGCGTTTTTCGAATCAACGAGCTTATCGTATACTGCCATAAAACTGGATACCGTGAATCCCAATCGCTGTGCAACTGATTCATACGAAAGGGTGAATCACTATATAATATTCAATGTGGTTGCCGCAAATCCTACATCGGTCAAACAATCCGAACAGTCGAAGGCCGCTGCAAAGAACACAAATGCTACACGGACCTAGGCCAGTCCTACAAATCGGCACTGGCACTGCTTGGAAACTGGACACAACGCGAAATACGAAGAGACCAAGATTCTGGCCCCCACCAGCTCCTACTGGGACAGCATCTTCAAGGAGGCCAGTGAAATTCGCGTAACGGACAATCTCATTAACCGAGACACAGGTTTTCAACGCAAGCAAGCCATGGAACCCATTACTTAGCTCCATCAAGGAGTCACGCCTCAAGTGGACACAAGATCCTTCCAGGACAGCCGCCGGGGCACTCCACGGCATTCTGCATCTTCCACCACCAGGCGCGATGTCGGGGACGGCGCGAACCTGAGTCGGCGCTAGCCAACGTAATGTCGGCACCTGCAATCGACGCGTCGGCGCTCGTAATCGGAATGTCTACGTCCGCAATAGGACCGGAATCGAAGTCCGACTGACGGACATAAATAACACCGACAACGAGCAGACAGACCACTCTATCAGAACCATCTGATGATGGCGGAAAGGTTATTCGCCGAAATATAGTGAGATTTCAACGATCCCATCGGGCTGGACACCCAGGAGCCCTGGAAACAACATACACCCCGGGAAAGCCTCCGATCACAGGCCTCCAATTGTTGTAACATCATCATGATGTCGTTTGCCGTTCACTGGCTTTGACCACTTGCTGTCAGAATCTAAATGGCAGAATCAGTGGCATCACAGTCACATTATATCACTCGTGCAAAGAAAGCAGCTGCCACAGCTGCATTGTTTTACCGAGTACTACGATGAATGATGCCATGGATTGTAATGTCATTTGTTTTGAGAGGTAATACAAATTTAATTTGATAGAAAGTTCAAATGTTCAATTGTGATACTACTGCTGAAGTGGACTTCTATATCAGCATAAGTAACATCAGTTTGTGGGTACGTGCCTGTGTGTCATAATTCCATTTATGTACGTAAAACCTTGTTCCACTATTGTCTCTAGCCATATCTCATTTCGTATTCTGTGTACTACTGAAGTTTCCTTCATTTTATGAAAGTATGTAGTTTAAGTCTTATAATGTAGTAAACATTTCGTCGAAACGCCGTCTCTCCCCCTCCCCCTCCCCCAAAAATAGTACATCATCAGTTCATCAGTCTTTGCCTGTGTTTTGTGTATTTACATCTCCGATTTTGGAGTGTTGTGATTAGATTTTGGTATTATTTAGTAGCTGATTATGATAATTTAGTATTTAAAAGTTTTATAGTGCCTTAGAACCATAGTTTCGATTGATAAATGTTGCAACTTACCTCTAAAGTTTTGTTACTTTTTTGTACGTAACCTCATGCAAACCAACTGAAAATTAAATAAAATAAATGGCATATTACTAACTTTGGTTCAATTTTTAAAATGTAAAACATGATATATTCTCTTCTTTCCCCATTACATGATGCTCAGTGAGTTGAAGCATTACTAAAAGACTAGTACAAGCATCAGGAACACAATGTTCGATCTCTGTAGCGTGAATAACATAATCTCAGGTAAGCCTAAAATCGAAAGGGTAGGCCCAACTATTTAGATCTGGAGATTCCATTGCAACATTTGACGTTAGCGTTCATTGTTTGCTGAAAATGTATTTCACGAGTATATGCGAAAATTTAGTTTTGTAAACTATGGATTGCGTGCTATTCTGGTATATCTGACGATATTTTAGATGTTGAATTAATGTTGTGGCACACGACAAGCACTATGTGCTTCATGGAACAAATTAAGTGTGCCAAACTTATGGATGAAAGCAGATTTTGCATGGTGTGTTACAGCTCGATGAAACCTGGGCCTTTCAAATAAATAATTGCTACAAAATAGTGTTGAAGGTAACAGGAAGAAATTTGCCATAATAAACGCGGAAATGAAACTTTCATTCAAAGACAACAACTGCAGTGAAGTCATTTCAATTCACAATGGATCCTTGAACAGTGCAAAATGTGACACATGGTTCTTAATAGGGTGTGTGATCACCATGCACAGCAGTGCCTTTTCTGCAATGTTCCCCCCATGCTGGCCACAAGGTAGATACGGAGTTCATGAGGAATGGTGGTTCATTCCTCCACCAGCTGTCAACTGCTGACGCTGCTGCATATAGATGTGCTGCAGTATATCTCACAAATGCATCCTATGTGTGTTTGGCAGGACTCAACTTGGGGAAATCGGCAGGCAAGTAAAGTTTCCAAACATCCCTGTGTTTCAATGCGGTTGTCATAAAAATTAAGTCAGTGGCGAATGCAACTCTGAAAATATGCCCATTCGTAAGCATTAAAGAGCCCCAATAATGCTGCCACGTATGTTAGTACACCTGTGCTACATTGTGCTTCCCCACACCGTAACACCTTGACAACCAAAACCATTATATGTAACATACTTCTTGAGACTGTCACGGTCGAAATATAATCAAAATGGCTTGAAATTCAAAACCATTATGTCTGACCTAGCGAGATGTATGCTCTTATGTCAAGAGCTGGGAAAATTTAGGGCACACCCAGACATTGTACAACATGATCATCTTCAGGATGCAGATTTTATGCTCTTTGAAGGCATAATATTACGTCAACACGTACACCAATCTTTCCAGAGGTGTATTTGGTTCTGACGTCATTTTCAAGGACGAGGCTGCGTGTCTGCAACGAATACTGCAGGTTAATGAGTTCCTGGAACTAAATAGTATTTCGCGAATAGACTGGCCTTCCCATTCCACGGACTTAAGTCAAACCGAAATCACAAAGCATTCATTGGGAAGGCATGTTGTAGCACGTCCATATGCACCAACGACCATCTGGAATTGACAGGCTCGATTATGAATGGAATGCACTACTACAAGAACTCATAATGAAGCTAATGCCAAGCATGGAAGCACGTTGCAAGCCGAGCATTGATTTCGGTGGTAATCATCATCATCAAGATTTCATTCCAGCGAGCTGGGTAGGAACTATGAGAAACAATATGCTTCCACTGATTTCTGTCCTAGTATAGCCTTTCTCTCTC
This sequence comes from Schistocerca serialis cubense, assembly GCF_023864345.2. NCBI lineage: Eukaryota > Metazoa > Arthropoda > Insecta > Orthoptera > Acrididae > Schistocerca > Schistocerca serialis. The sequence goes on from NC_064641.1 coordinate 426,193,631, forward strand.
CACTGTATCCCACGTTACTCGTTTCCTCTTGAGATCCATTATGCCGTAGCAAATATAGTACAGGGCCGACAGACAGTCACACAGTATCCTTACCATGCAAGTTCATAGCATGAAGGGTGTGAATGGCTGCTTAGTTTTAAAGGGTGTCTCTGTTATAAGAAATAAAGTGTGGCTCATCGGATTGTGAATGATGTTATAAATAAGGGGGATACTGTTTTTCATGTGATGATGATGTTATAAACGAGGGGATTGGCTTGTGATGTCATGAGTAGGCACCTAACCTTTGTCAAGTGATGTCATAGATCTAAGAAAAGTGAGCCAAATCCCCTGTAGTCATACGACTCGCAACCGTCAAGTTATACACGTAATGGGCACCGTTCACAGGAGCATTCAACTGGAATCTCCTGACATGGCTTTGACGGACTGCCAAAACGGAGGCCACTTGAACGCTGTCAGAGGGGGTGTCTATGCTACATTATAACCCACCACTCGTTCTGCCTAAGATGCAGCCCTCAAACTGGTATTTTAGCTTACCAGTGGAAAGCCTCCTCAATATTCTGCGGACATTGCACCCAGTGACTTGTACCTATTTCCTCAAGGGAATAAATCGCTGAAAGGCAGTTTTTCCTACAAAGGTCTCCCAAATCAATATCACCTCCTAGCCATTCTTTGTGGCTAAAAATCTGTCACATTGTTGGCTGGATGCATTGATAAGGACTAAAACCGTCATCAGATTTCATGGTCGCTGCTTAACATTTTCGAATTGATAATAAGAACTCTCTGACCGTTCTCTGTACGACAGAGCACCGCAGTGAGAAGGTTAACTTGTGAACTTGAGATACATAGAAATGTAGGAAACAGTGGTTTTCACTTCATAAATGTAAATATATTTAAATCAGCTGTGAATTAATTGGGTACATGACCTCAAAAAAAAAAAAAAAAAAAAGCGAATATTTCAGAAAAACGGAGCAATCTTTAAGTAGACATGAGAAACACCTGATTCTGTTTCTGCTTCTAGTAACGAACAAATCTGTAAGATTTATCTTGTAGCGAATCAGCCGTCGAAATGACTACTGTTTCGTTTTGCAGCTTACCTGATGTAGAATGTAATGCACGGCATGGAGTTTTTCCAAAACGTCCTGCCTTCGCGCCATCGGTTGAAGAACCTTCCAATAATGGAATCTGTCAGAGCCATCAAGAAGCCCGTCAGACGCCTGCAAGAGGCTCCAGCAGAAGACAAACGACGCCTGACAGCGATTACCAAAGCATGAGCGCGTAAGTGCCAAACAGCGCGTGATAAAAAGCCCACGCTTATGGTACTAAACGATAGTCGTTATTTAGCAACACTTCTGGCAAGTAATTGTAATACCACCCTGTTCCTATGAGCAGTATTTCCACTAACATTTAGAGTATTTAACTACTGACCGATCTAAACACTGCAGTGATTTTCTCTACATGGTCTGTACCACTTCTCGACGATAGCAACTCGAAGTGGCTATATAAAAATATCCCTAGTAACATCTTTCCTTCCCGAACAAAAAACACATAAATTTATGCGCTGAGTGAAGTGTGTACTACAATCGACATCAAACATCAGAAAAGAACCCTTTAACGATGTTAACCTGCATTAAAATTTATTCTCCTTACTTTAATTTTTCCCAACATACAATACAGTCACTCGTTCAACTATCGCATGATCCATCCCATTCCTCACAGAAAATGTTTCATCATACATTTTCTAGCCGCAGCCCATCTCCATAATTTATGATTTGCCGTTACAGAGGACACGTTTTCTAAGAAATTTAAGTTAATTCGTCAGAGCAGAGATTTTTTTTCGAATAATCCTCTGAGATTTCATTGACTTCAGTATACTTCGTCACTCAAGGCCGAATACCTGTCATCACGTGCTATACGAACTGGAGCTAATAGTCTAAGTTTTTGCAACTATTGCTCACATCCGGCATTAATAGCACTGATTTTAGTAACTGAAGGTGCAATTATATTAGTATTGCGTATTTACTACTACAAGTTTTCTGTCTGTGTGCTGTGTAGTAGCTTGCACATTTGTTTGATGCTCAATTGTTAAATACGAGTAGTAAAACCTACAGCTTCGTCCAAAAGGCACCAGAGGTATCTCTTTCTTTTCGTTTCTATCTTTTGTTGATGCACGTACCTTGATTTTAGCGTTGCAAATTCACGCCTCAGGCAGTGCTACAGCGAGTAGTTTAGGTCTCTTGTTGCGGTCCGGTTGTAGTTTCTCAGTTAGTCCCTCTCTGCCTTGGTTACTGGGGAATAGTGCTGTACCTTGAACACTTCACACCTTTCAGACCTGCACCTTTTTTAGAAGCAACATAAATTTAATATATTTCCTTATTCCATTTTCAAATGATGAAATTAACATTTATGTTGTGCAGTGCGTTTCTACAGCTGGAAAAACTGCTCAGGAAAAATAAATTTCTTCAAAATCTGAAAACATGTTAAAAGCACAATGTGATCATTTATCTAGGAATAAACATTGTATTTAAATTTAAAAGCGTAGTAGTCGAGAAAATCTTGTATCAAATCGTCAATATGTTACATACTTGTTTTGCTACACACCAAGAGTCATTAAGTAAACTCACAACATAAGTAAGTTGCATCAGGAGGAAGGATGCCTAGCTACATCGTGGGTAGGACACCCTATGTACTCAAAATTAACTAGAAAAGAATCCGTGATTTGTGCACTTTGGTTAAGCCAAAGGACCTAGGCTAGTACGCTTCCGTTTCAAAAAGTGGTTGCTCATCATAGAGGTGAAGGAAAATGTTTTCACCATGGATGTTTCACCATCGATCCTTAATATCGTTGTAGTAGGATCCTTCTGAAGCATTTTTTAATTGGTACGATCCAAAATGTCACTAACCCTTCCATGATAGTCCCCAGTCTTCATCACCATCTGCGTTAATGTCCCTTAGCACCTTCCTTTGTGCCTGCGACATGTCACTTTTAGGCGGCTTACATTTACGTAATATTCTAGTGGTGCCATCCTAATTACATCAGCACAATGTTGTGGGAGATAATGGATAGCTTCCTCAGTATCTGCTATAATATCCTCTGTGGGTACTTACACAGGGATCGCAGCAAAATTGCCTCCCTGGATAGTACAAAAATGTAAACATCACACAAATTCTTATCAGACATGTTAATAACACTTCAAGATGTATCCTCAGTAGGAGTTTCAGACATGTTCCTCTGTAGACTAGTATAGTTACGGTTCTGTGGCGGAGACGAAGGCGGAGATTAGTGTTTTACGTCCCGTCGACAACGAGGTCATTAGAGACGGAGCGCAAACTCGGGTGAGGGAAGGATGGGGAAGGAAATCGGCCGTGCCCTTTCAAAGGAACTATCCCGGCATTTGCCTGAATCGATTTAGGGAAATCACGGAAAACCTAAACCAGGATGGCCGGAGGCGGGATTGAACCGTCGTCCTCCCGAATGCGAGTCCAGTGTGCTAACCACTGCGCCACCTCGCTCGGTTGCGGTTCTGTCTTTGTACTGGTATCTAAGTGCTAAATTCCATAGTCCTGAACGTTAGACTGTCCTCCTTATTCAACTCAAAACACTGCACAGTATTTCTAATTAGTACGTTGAGATGTAAAAGTTTACTGCTCGTTTCCGCCAGTAATCGTAACTCGTATTGACTCCTCTCGCGCAACGTCAGTGATTCCTTACGATTGCAGACGCGATGAGCTTCTTCTCCAGAAACTTCGGAACCGTCGAAGTGTCCCGGCAGCGTAACAGTAAGGTGAACATGCATAGTTATTGTGTGTGTGTGTTTTTTATTTCTAGCGCATTACCTCTAATAATCGAATCAGTGTTGATATATTCTCCTTGGAGAGGCCTTGATCACACCATGTAGGCTTTCAGGACCAGTATTAACTGCGAGCTTCCCGGTTGACAGACGCTGCACGTTTTGGAAAACGTTGCCGTAACATTTCGTCTCCGGCTACAGGTTTGCCATGTACTTTCCCCGTCAGCTTTCCTTGCGTGCTCTGCCTCCATCACGGCTTATTAGACCTGGTTAAATTAACGACGGTTCAGTTTCTTGGTAGCATGCAAGTGCTCTGAGTTTTGATTGTATGCAATGTATGCTAGGAGCAAGACAGTCAATGCCTTCTCTATGCGTTAGCAATGGAAATACTATCGACGACAGCGCTGCCAAAGCAGAGTTACTCAACACAGCCTTTCGAAATCCCTTAACCAAAGAATTCGAAGCAAGAATAGCTGCCAACATGAGTAACTGAGAAGTAGATAACCTCGGAGTAGTGACATAACTTAAAATCACTGTATAAGAGCAAGTCTTCTGGTCCATACTCTATGTCAATTAGGTTCGTTTCAGAGTATATTGATGTAGTAGCTCCATACTTAACAATGATATACAACCGCTAGCTCGACGAAAGATCCATACTCAAAGACTGGAAAGTTACACAGGTCACACCAATATTCAAGAAAGGTAGTAGGAGTAATCCTCTAAATTACGGGCCCATATCATTACCGTCGATGTGCAGCATGATTTTAGAACACATATTGTGTTCGAACATTAAGAAATACTCAAAGAGAACTGTCGATTAACACACAGTAGCCGGCCGCGGTGGTCGTGCGGTTCTAAACGCTGCAGTCCGGAACCGCGTGACTGCTACGGTCGCAGGTTCGAATCCTGCCTCGGGCATGGATGTGTGTGATGTCCTTAGTTTAGTTAGGTTTAAGTAGTTCTAAGTCCTAAGGGACTGATGACCTCAGAAGTTAAGTCCCATAGTGCTCAGAGCCATTTTTTATGTGACTGGGTTCGTGATTTACTGTCAGAGACGTCATAGTTCATAGTAACTGACGTAAGTCATTGAGTAAAACAGAAGTGATTTCTGGCGTTCCAAAGGCAGTCTTAAATCAGATTGTCAGTACTAACTCTTCAAGAAATTTCAGCGGCTATTCCGCTCAAGAAAACGTCTAACGCTCTGCTTTCTGCTTCCTGCAGTAACACCTTATTGGCCTCGCATTGACCGTCTGCAAACTGACTTTGCGAATTCCGTACACATATTTTTTCACAGACTCACTACGTCCCAAAGACAAAGTACGGTACCTCTCACGAGAAAACTGTGTGCTGTTCTTTAATCGTGGCGTAGTCCATCGACTAGCTGCCGAAACGACTGTGCTTTACTGAGTTTCTCATGGTATACCATATATGTCTTGGCTTCCCCTGTTAAACGCAAATTAGCCACAAGAAGGGTTACTTACCCCTTACTGCAGCAGTAGCTGTAACATCATTAATGAATAGTGACACATTTTCTGTCGTTTTACTCGGAGTTGATAAGTGCGGCTACAGCTTGATCAAAAGAAGAAGAAGCCATCCACGACTCTACATTTCCCCTTCACTCAGACTGCGACTGAAGCGTGGAGGCTAATTGTATGTGAAGGTGCAGCAAGAATGTCAAATAACTGCTGTGCAGCACTGCAGCAGTTCTTTGGCACTCTTGCTGCACCTTCACCAACAATTAGCCTTTTGCGCTTCAAGACCATTCCTGGGACTCGGTGGATGGCGTCACGTGGGCCCAGGCAACTGGACACACCTGAAAGCCACTGACAAACAGATTGACAAGTTTGCAAGGCTACCAGGCAGACAACAGGAAGAGACCGAGCCGATGAAACAGGGAAGCCATCGGACGACGCAGCCACTTCAATACTCGAAAAAGGACTCAACACCAGCTCACCTCCCCTCCAATGAGATCATATCTGCAGTGAAACAAGCGGTCCGGGGCTGAACCGAGGACAAGGCTGAAGAAGTCAGGAGGGAAACATGTAGGATTCGCTCCAAGGCGAAACCGACTACCAGCAACATCCCCCGGGAAGAAAGAGCGGCACTTCGGACCTTCAGAGACGGCAAAGAGACCATCACCCTGCCCACCGACAAAGGAAACACCAAATGCGTTCTGGACAGACAGGACTATGAAGATGCTCAAGCTACTTGACGACCCGCCATACCGGAAGATCGCGCAACACCTGGCAGGCCTGCTGTGGGAAAGTGCGAATACCATATTCGGAACTCAACTGACGTCATTTGTCGTCTTCTGGAGCTGACCCTACAGAAACAGACATCATGGTCAGCGTTGATTTGTTTTTTACAAACGGGTCCCGGTAGAAGATTCGATTCACCTTACGAGCGAGAAATTTTGAGGCACTTACCACGTCCTCAACGGCCAATACTACGAGCCGACAGACGGTGTGTCTATGGGGAGCACTCTCTCACAAGTGGTAGCCCACTTATACGCAGAGTTTGGAAGAGGAGGCACCACAAGCGGCCGAACGGAAACCTGTGTGTTTCTTCCGATACGTGGACGACACGTTTGTCATCTGGCCCCATTGACCTGAATATCTACAGACGTTTTTAGAATATCTGAATTCCGTCCGTGACAACTTACGATTCAGCATGGATATCGAGAAGGAAGGGAAATTACCCTTGTTTTATGTAGAGCGGAGATCAAATGGCTCTCTGGGTCATAGCGTGTACCGCAAGCCTACACATACGGACTGATAATTGCTTGCCTCGAGTTGCGACTAACCTGCAAAACTCAATGGGATGCTCAGCACACTGGTTCACAGGGCAGACTCGATATCGGAAGAACAAAATCTGCAAAAAGAACTCAAACACCTAGAAAAGATGTTCCGCAAGAACAGGTACTGTAATCGATGGATCCATACAGCCCTTAGACGACGGAAACACAGCAGAAACCAAGATGAAGAACAGTCTAAAGATGATGAAACAGGCCTTGCCTTTCTTCCGTATGCAGGCGACATGACGTCAAAAATTGAGAGACTGCTAAAACAACACAAAATTGACATGGTCTTCCGGCCATCGTCCAAGATACGCACCTTACTGGGGACAGATCCTACATAGGTCAAACAATCCGATTAGACGAAGGCCGCTGCGAAGAACACCAACGCCACACGCGCCTAGGCTAGCTCAACAAATCAGAACTGGTAGACACTGCTTGGAGACTGCACACAACGCGAGGTACAAAGAGACCAAGATTCTGGCCCCTACCAGCTTCTACTGGGACACCATCTTCAAGGACGCCGTTGAAATTCGCGTAACGGACAATCTCGTGATCCGCGACACAGGTTTTCAACTCAGTAAGGCATGGAAAGTATTACTTAGCTGCATTAAGGAGTCACCCTCAAGCAGACACAAGATCCTTCCACGAAGGCCGCTGGGGACAGTCCACGGGATGCTGTACCCTCCTCAACGCCGGGGACGGCGCGGACCTGGGTGGGCGTCCACAAACGTATCGAAGCGTCGGCGCTCGTAATCGGAATGTCGGCGTCCGCAGTCAGACCGTCGGCGCAGGGAATCGTAGCCCAACTGATGGACATAAATGACACCGACAAGGAGCAGACGGACCATTCCATTGGAACCTCCTGATGATGGCGGAAAGCTTATACGCCGAAATATAGTGGGACTTCAACGATCTTATCCGGCTGGACACTCGAGAGCCCAGGAAACTATTGGGGTTATGTTTCTTCTGTCTTGAATAGTCAGCTGCGAAAGTGATGATCCTGACAAATTGTTTCGTTTACAGGAACAAGTCTTAACTTCCTGGCATCGACAGATTTTAACTTACTTTGTAGTCTCTTTTGCTTATTCTAGCAAGTCACAACTTGCTTGAAGAAGCCTCATTTTGCAAAATCAGCGACATATTACTTGATATATTTCAATTTTGTAACATTGTCGATGTGTAGCACAACTTTTGCTGTAACAGAGCACTGCATGTGGGCAAGTTACTATAATGGTTACTAAACACGGGCACTTTGTTGCAATTTCGTGACATGTGGGTCAATTCCTTAAAATTTCAGTAGTACCTCCATGTATGGGGTAATATGTTGTGTTTTGTTGTAAAGCGATGATTTGTAGATATTCAGTCGATGATCCTATGTAACTGAAGAAGGGGCAGACACCCCTCTGCAGCTGACACCTCTATAAAAGACAGCTAAAACCACTTATACCTGCTGCACAGAAACATTGAGAGTAACTGGATTCAGAATATTGTTTTAAAGGCGAGTAACTGACACTCACTACACACTGAAATTGCTAGCTACTAGTGCTACAGCGTGGTTTTAATCTCATCACTACTCAAACCCGTGCAGGGACCTTCATTGCCCCACCATATAAAATAACCATCATTACCTTACCTTGTGCCCGCCCGGCTAGCCGGTCGGTGTAGCGCCCTGCTTCCCGAGCGCAAAGGCCGCCCGGGGGATCAGTGTCGAGATCCAGTGTGCTGGTCAGCCTGTGGTTGGTTTCTAAGGCGGTTTTCCATCTGCCAGCAGGTTCCACTTATTCTGCCTCAGTTACACCACGTTGGCGATTGCTGCGCTAACACTGTCGCCACGTACGTGTACGTCATAACTACTCTACCACGCAGACATTGGGGCTACACTCGTCTAGTATGAGAAGTTCCCGGAGCGTCGGGGGGAGTGGGGGGTCGTTTCCCATTGGGGGCTGAACGACACAATAACCCTGGCTTCGGTGTGGCGCAGCGGTGAGGAGGGTGGACTGCTGTGGCCTGTTGTGGGGTTGTGAACCACTGTGGGCTACGAGGGGACTAAGCCTTTCCGTCGTTTCTAGGTCCCCGGTTCAGTACACACACCCAATACACACCTGACCTCGTAAACTGACCACCCCATTGCGCCATCACATAAGGCTGTGATGTGTAGGGTAATTAGTTATAATTTTGCTCAAAGGTGGCCAAATATGGAGCAGTTTGTTAAACTTTGGCTATAACTTGGAGCTGTATGTGGCAATTTATTACAGTTTTCTTTGTAAAATAACAGTTTTTGGGGCAATTTTTCCTTAATGTTGGGAAGCAATGGTGTTGTGTTGGACAATTTACAACAATTTTCTAGTAAAGGAGTCGATTTGTTAAATTTTGCTGTACCATCAAGATGTATCTGAAAAGTTTTTTACAGTTCCGTATTGAAATTTTCATACATAGTGTAACTTGTAACAGTTTTTCTGTAAGTTTCCATTTGTAGGATATTTTGTTAAAATATTTCTGTATTTTGGCAATTTATGTGGCAAATTGTTACAATTTATTTCTAAAACAGCAATTTATGAGACAATTTGTTACAGATTTGGTTAACAATGTTGATGCAAGGGCCTATTTATTTCAAGTTTGTAGTAACAGGTTCAGTTTTAAAATTTTTTCGTATCGTCATGACGTATGGGCAGAATTTTTAACACTTTTCCTAGAACATGGTCTTATATAGGGACATATGTTACAAATCTAATAAAATTTGGTAATATATTCGGTAATTCTTCACAATTTTGCTCCAACATGACGATATGTGGATGAATGTATCGCAGTTTGGCTGTAAAATAGTGGCAACCGTTATAGAGTATGTGAAAATTCGTTACTACTTTGATACAATAGATCGATGTGTATAAGGAATTGTCATTTTTGCTGTAACAGGGGAAATTTCTTAGAAATTTCCTATTACATAGGACATTTGTTACATTAGTGTCGTAACATGGGACATTGTGTTACACTTCGGCTGTAACTCTAGGAAAATAGTTAAAGTTCAACTGCAACTTGGTGTTTTATGGGGAAATTTCTTCCTGTTTTCTAGTAACTTCATAATGCGTGTGGCAGTTTGTTACAATTTTGCTGTAACATGATGATGTATGGAACAATATATATTACAGTCTTCGTAATATGGTGATATGTAAGTCAATTTGTGGATATTTTATTGTTAGTGGAGCCAGTTAGATGTACCTTTACTGTAAGTGTGCTAGCGGAAGATGACAATCATTTATAGTTAGATAAAGTTAAAGCTTGACTGCCAGCGCCGATTTTCATAATGCAAATGCCGCATGGCGCACTTTGTACACATGTAAAGTCTTTAAATGAACAGTGCTTTGGGACTACAATGTAAGTTAGTTTATCGTTATTGAATTAAAGATGAAACTGTGATCTTGCTCTTATATATTTACCTTGTAACAAAAAGACAGCTAAAATGTCTCATGGTGTTCTGTCTCCTATGGCGTTGGCCCAAGCCATCTGCCAGTCCCTGGAACGCTCCTGCCTCACAATGTTTCTCGTGATGCATGTGATGCATTTCGGCTTCTTCCTCTGTCAGTAAGTTAATCATATTTCGTCTGTCCAATTGCACAGCTTGTCGGTAGCGAACACAGTTGTTTCGTCCATTGTCTTCCCATATTTTATGAAGTTCGCTGCTGCTGGAGAGAGAAGAGAGTAGAGAACACATCACACAGCTTTAGCTTCTTCTAATTCCAACAGCAACTGGTATACTTCAGCTTAAAAACTCTTAACCTGCCTTCTTAATGCTTCATGTTCGTGATCGTACGTTTATACTCGCTCCGTTAAAGTGGTAACCGTTCCAACCGCAGTAGCACCGTATGTTTCTACCATTTGGCAGATTCTACAATTTCCATTACAGTGATAGATACACCGGAAACACTACAACATTACACAGAACATAAGAATCAGGTTCTGTGCTCATAATTGAGGTTGAGAACAATTCTTTGCTAAATGGTCAGAGTGTCTACAGATGTAATGCATAGCTGGTACTGACATGGTGCATGGCAAATTCTGCAGTGATAAATGGAAAAAAAAGTTTTCAAGTTCGACTATGCCCGCATCATACTAAACAGAGTACCAAACGAATCACTCTGAATATCCTTGAAGGACTGGATAAGTACAACCACCGCATATGTAGACAGTCTCACCTATGTTGTACTCGCAGTTTTCTTGAGAGTTTGAGAATAGCAGCGAAACCGAAACAGCTCTCGTATGGTACACTAAACACATAGCAGCTACTAAGAAACTTTCATTAAAAATATGCACCACATTGGGGTTGCATACATTTTCCTGGTACTTCCCTTGATCAGTGGCAATTCTGGAGGTCCCTGCAGTTTTACAGACACAGTTTTTACAGCCCCATTAATATCCCTGTGTTTCGACATTATCACACGCAATTAACACAAATAGGAAAGTCACTAGAAAGATGCTCACTCAGCTGACCGGATTATGCCACCTCTCCAACATAATAAGACAATGGATGCTGTTCACAGATTCAAGTCGGGAAACACAGTGTTCAGTGTGCCTCCTGGATACAGCGACAGCTTCACGGCAAGTCAAACACTACCAGTTCAGCTACAAGCTAGCCTCAGGAAGAAAAACCCAAGCCTTCACATCAGAAGATGCGAGGCCCAACATACACGGGCCATGGCGCTCACGTCTCAGCACGTGGCACTGCCTGTCTTACGAATACCAGAAGCCGTCTCCAGCGGGAGTGAGTAACTATTTCACACGAGTTTAATAAGTCTTGACTGCCTATTTAAATGCGTGCATTGATAACACATGATAAAGTTAAGACCTTTAGTGGGTATCTTTTCAATCACATATTGATTTCTTGTGCGGCCTGTATGGAGCCATGCGTTCGCGATTTGTGGCGGACAAGCTGAGAAGTGTGACGCCCCAAGTTTCTTACAGGACCAGTATATTTTCTCTTGAGATGTTGGCGGCTCACAGCGACTAGGTTCGGCAGAACAGGCAGAGAGAAGTTACGAAGCTACAAGTCATCTAGCGGTGGTAGGCAGCATGTCGCCGGTTTTGCTGCATTGCTGGCTCACTGTTTCAGAACAACATGTGGGCTTGGAAGCCTGGATATTTATTGCTGTCCGTCTGAGGCATATATGTAACCTGTTTTTCAGGCTCATAAGCACTCTTCACCGTGCCTCGCCTTTACAACAGTGGCTTTTTAAACCTTCAGCTTGGTGCTTTCCCGCCTTGCTAGCGGACTGACAGGTGATCAAGGCTGATCTATTGAAATTGCGTTCTGAAGTGAGAATTACATTATGACCCAACTTCAGTGAGGTCATATTGCTGATTTAATGAATCAGACTTTTCGCTCGACCGAGGTGAAGCAATAAATTCCGGGATATGTCATATTATTTACAGTATCTCCTCTCTCCCTGTTCGACATTCTAATTGCTGCACGATACGCTGGCCTGGTTTGACTTAGCTTAGCGGTGGCTATAGAAAACTTCAAGAAAAATTTGCGTTTGCCGATGGTATCTTTATGCGTGGCTTCAACACACTTGGTACTTCATATAAGTCCCTGGACACTTTATTATCCATGTTTTGTACAGTTTTATTGACTTCATACTTTGTGATTGGTAGTAACATCATAGTAGTTAGTGCATAAATGTTTAAAGTTGTTGCGTTTGTTTTTGTGAATTACTGTTGTCATTATCCTGCAATAGCTGATAAAGGCTCGTTCACGTGGCTTGATGACTGGTGTGGATCATTTATTATTTTGTCCTCCTCCAATAATGGTATGTCATTACCCTTTTATCTGGCCAACCTTCTTTTATTTTTATTTACTTATCACAGTTCTTTGCTTTTACTCTCTGCACTGAATATTATTTTGTCATTAAATGACTATCTGCAACATTCAGCACCTTCCTGTAACTATTACTGTACGTATGACATAAATTTAAGAACTCCACCTACGTATCACTCTCTTTCATGAAACAGGTACTCGCCGCCCTTCGCTGGTGTGAAGTGCCAGTTTCTAGCTTCCGTAAAAGATAACTTGTTTAGATAGCAATAACGGTTAGTTCAGCACAGATTAGTCAGTAAATATGTGTGCTAGTGTGTTACTAAAGTTTACTATTGCATTTTTCACTTTTCTTTACCTGTTATCCCAGAAAACGTGAAAATGTCGTGAAATTTCGTTGTAGTCTTAATTTGTTTTTACGTTTTGGTGCAGTGAACTTAAAGAATCTCCCTTAATTATGCTTTTTTTCTTTCCTTCAATTAGCGTGTATTGTATCCTGTCATAATTTCGTTCGTGTTTCCGGAAGATACTTTAAATTTTAAATTGTTCTATTTCGAAACATTCCACTACTAGTTTCCTTAGATACAGTTGTACATAAGTGAAGTTAGTGCAAACGCGTTTCCTTGTTTATTGCTAACTCATTGACTTACTATTACTAAAGTATTATTTTATCATGAGTGGAGAATGTGTGAGTTTCAGTAAAAGTGGTATGGTACGATGGGTGTGATACCGATTTAAAAATATTGCCTACTTCACTAGGCAGTGTTCAACTAATGCACCGTCGCATTAACGCTAAATTAAATTAGTAGCAAGTTTAATAAATATGCAGATTCCGTTCTGTGGTGAAACAATATTCATTTCCCTTTCCAATTAAATGTTTTCACGAGCTGCAGCAATAACAAACGATATATCCTTTCACGTTTTTCACTATAGATTTTTATTAACCTAGTATTTCCCAATGTGAGAACCTAAATAATTTGACTAGCATCAAGTATTCGCATATTGTTTCGAAGATCCACGAAAAATATTCAAAGTACTGCAGGACACTTTTAATTTGAAGTTCTCTGAATGCGCACCAACGATATTTCTAGTTGCAGATCATAATATAAGTCACCTACAGAAGAATTCGTAGAAGCTAAGACTAAGTTCCATAACCCGAAATATTCAGAGTGCTCACTCTGAAAAATATCTTTCAAAGTCTTTGTAATCGCCACATGCAACCAAAAATTTCACATGATACAAATTTTTCTAAGTCGACACAAGCTAAATTGTTTCAGAGTGTCTCGCAAGCGTCTCACACGAAATTTTCAAATGTCCATGGGCAATACTGAGAAACTGTATCTAATGCACACACGAGGGGACCTATAGTTGGGCACATGTCCTATCCGTTTGTGAAATCTGCTCCAATAAACTGCCAAAATCAAAGACACCGTGCGAAAATGGCAACCGTTACTTATATCTTCATATTGACGTGATTTCATATGGGCGCTATTTAGCGTCGTTATTTCAGTAGTAAGTACTATGCAGTTAAATTAATTACTGTCATACCTCTCTAATTACCTCTATTTATCAATGATGCACAAACGTTCCCTATTTGATTTTTATTTACTAGAAAGTTCAACTTCTCACGCGCAGAATATACACTTAGCTCTGTACTCTAAAATACTTACTATTCACAGGAAACTTATTACAAAAGTTGGGTGACGCGTACTGAGACTTATCCATTGACACTATATTTGTGTGAACCCCTTCAGTCGTTAGTGATTCATTAATTATTAATGATCATTTAATACACGAAAAATTTTACATATAATAACTTGTAGACTAAACCTCGTAGTGAGGCTGTACCTCCACTCATCTTTTTAACACCATGTGACAGTTTTCTCTGCCATTGGTGTAGAGTTTCCGTTATTTCACATTTCCTTTGTTCAGGTTGTTCGGCTACCCTCCCAAGTTCATTGATACTCTCGGGTTTTTCTCACCACACGTTATGTGTCTCTGGCTAGCTGACCTGTAGTCAGGGTTTCTCATACTTCAAGCTCTGCCAGTCATGGTGTATTAAAAGTGTCACCACCTACCGACACAACCACAACGATCTTCCAGCTCGTCATAGTCCACTAAAGTGTCAAAACACTCTCTCTTTTGGGCGTCATAACTTTAGTCGATAGGGCAGCTAACGCAAGGCTGGGTCTGTTGTTTAAGTTTCTTGTGGGCATTTCCGGGATATACCGTCTCATGGATACTGTACTTTTTTCTGTTTAGGATCTCATAATGCCGTGAGAATTAAGCAACTGAACTCGCGCCTCAGAGGCATTGTACCTTATGCAGTGGTGATAGGATGCTATTGGAATGGGAGGGGCAAATATCAGTCCTTCAGGCTGAATTAGGCACGGCTACGAAAGAAGGTTAAGCCGGGAGAAAAACAAACAGAGGTGGGTAGTAGCAACAAGTAATAGGCTGAATAGGCTTAGACCCTCGTGTGATAGATTTATGGTGAAATTTAGAAATATGTGTGACGTATTGCTTCAGTTACAAATTTATGAGTCTCAGTAAGATCTAGATGTAGATAGCGTTTAAGAAAGTTTCGTCAGGAGTAAATTGAAAAGTTAGGATTTATGAAAGGTAGCTAACAGAAAGAAAGTTGTGGTGTTGTAAAATTTGTAATGCTAGAAATCTAGGTCAGTTTTTTGTGGGATAAACTGTGACCACTATACCAGGCCCTAAACTTTTGTAAATTTAGTGGTAGCCAAACACAAGTCACAGAGCATTTGTTACCACTTTGTAGAGACTTTTCCAAGAGAGACACCGTGATTATCGTGGGAGGACTGGGAAAGAGAGCTGCGTAAATCCTGGGAACAATACACAGTGTGACTAGTTAAGGATTGCATCAGCACTGAGATATACCAGTACTGAATTTGAATCTAATATGTCATGACTCATCTGTCAGGAGAGTTAATTTGGAGTTCGAACAGCTGCTTACGTCAGGCGCTGCTCCTCATATGTGCCTGGTTTCTGTAGATTCTGACAGCAGATGGGATTAAACTAGGCATGGCCTTCGTTTCAACAGGAAATAGAAGGGTGAACTGACTAAGCTAGTGACAAAATATTTACAGGAGGGGGAGGGGCAAAATACCAATGGCTACAGATGTGGGAGCAACACCTTCCTGGGATATGAAAAACAGAAGGAAATTAACTTTTAAGGGAGATTATTGAAACAAACCGTCAGCTTGAAATAGAAAGTAAAGAACATAATTCTGCTACATTACAGCATCACAAACAGCCATTAGTTAAAAACTTTCAAAGATCAGCACAAATTTTTTCCCACCAAATATTAACTGTCAATGTAAAATGCCCTCTATCTTTATTGCATCAATATAATTCATGGCTAAGAAATAAAATTAACTATTAAATTATCTATATTGTTGAATTATAATTATTAAACACTGTGGACATATCCTCCTTCCTGAAAGCCAGGTGACTTCTGGTCTAGATGATTTAAGTGTTACAGAATTTAGGTTAGCGTGTCACTCTCATACAGCAGAAGTAGAGAAAGGAGGAGTTGTTACAATCATCATGAATTGTTACTAGTTTTTGTACCCATTTAAAAAACTTTCCTACAGCAGGATACGAAATCGTGTGTGAGAGAAATCGAATTTCATAATAATTCCTTCATAACAATACGCATATTTCGAGCACATGAAGGGAATTCTGTGCGATTAACCTTTAAGCTCTAGGGATACGAAATCATGTGTGACAGAAGTAGAATCTCATAGCAAATCCTTCATAATGATAGGCATAATTGGAGCACCTGCAGCTAATTGTAAGCGATTACCCTTGAAGCTGTACTGGAATATTAAACGGTAATAGAGACAGAAAAAGTGGTTACTGGTGTTTTAAGGTAGATTTTCCCAAAAATTCTTCCACTAACTGTTTATGACAATCAATGACACTGTCATTCAATGGCTCTCTAATGTAACATTCCCAAGTATGGTAGCTAATTGCAGACAAACAGCCATTGATGTAATTTTTATAGAAAGGTCTAATTAGCATAATTATACTAAGAAACCGATGATCTGTGACCGCAGACCATGAAAAGCAGTTTCGTTTGGTAAATGGTGGTAGTGTATTGGATATAAAGTATACTGTATATGAGTGCAAGATGATAGTTACTAAGTCACAGCGTGATTATATTAGGACATACCTGAAATACATGAACTGAAGTTATGTGTAGCACGCTCAGGGCGTGAATTAAAAATACAGAAGTTTCTTTAATGAAGCCATTAACTTATCTGAATAGTGTTTTCCCACAAAACTAATTCAGACTAGGCCAAATGAACACTCAAGGAACAAAGTTATCTCATAAAGCAGAAAAGAAATATTATCTGTCAGCCAGAAACTGCTCTGATATTGATGCTATAGCTCATTGAAAGACACACTGACAATATTAAAGATAGTAACTGGGACATCTAAGGAAATGTGACCATGGAAGTCTCAGACCAGTAGTTAAAAATAACATCAGTAATAAGGAATATCACTCTACTAGATCAGTCAAACTAATGCACACTTTAAAATTTCATAAATGAAGAAAATTCGTTTTTATGACAGAATATTGTTAAGTATTGTTTGAGCTGTTCACTGTTCAGCATACACTATGTCCGATCTGTGGTGACCGTCAGGAAACGGAAACTCCCCACGAGATAACACAAATTTCTGTAACAACCATGTCTTCGAAAAGTAAAGTCTTAATAAAGGAAATATACTGTAGTGGGTTGTAGGTAAGATGGCGATTGAGTGGAGAGTCTCGCGCAGAGAGAGAAAGGGAGAACACTTGCGACGTCGCCAATTTGCCCTTTCAGTCATATGAGTAGACTGCTAAGCGGTCGCACTCCTGTTAGTGTTGTTATTCGTAAGTTTTTCACCATTCCAATGGATATGTCATGCACCTAGAAGAGAATATCCTCTTCAATCCCAAGGAAAATTATCTATTTTTTCAAATATTTTATTATAAGAGGATTGCATATGGGTACCATGAATGAGCATTGTAAAGGTAATTTTTTGTAACTTTTCATCCAGGGAGAGATTTTCCTATGTCCAGCCAGCTGGACAATGGGACTCAAAGTAAGTATTGGTGATACATGGTCATCCAAGGAAGAAGAAATGTTTTATAATATTTATTTATCAATAAGAAACATTACTTACAGAGTATTACAAATTACGACACAAGGGAAACAGTTTTATTACAGGTATTTCTGAAATAATGGTAGTACATCATAATTTATTTTATTTCTGAAAGTTAAAGAAACATTTTCTGTCACTAGTTATATACTAATATACTTGGCATTCTGAGTGTATGAACTTGGTTTTAGCTTTGCAGCCCTTGTTTCGGCTTCTCGTCCATTTATTTTTGTCTGTAATTGGGCAAAAGAGCTAAATGTTTGCTCTCACTTTTCCTAACATCTTTGTTTGGAATTTGAACTAATTTTGCAAGTTTTGTAGGAACCACTTCACGAAATTCAGGTTCAGAGTATGACGAGTAAATGTGCTGTCTCGTAGCAGTTGCAGCCGAACTCAGTGATTAACCAATGTAAATCTTGAAATCCAGTAAACCCAACACCAACAGTAAATCTTTCCAACACCTAGTGCCTGCTGATCCTTTTTGTACTGAATCCACATGTTCACAATTGCCATGTCAATGAAATGGAAGAAGACTCTTAGGGGCCACTTCTTCGTGTGTGTGGAGATTTGATAGTAGGAAATCATTGTGTCACAAAGATCCACACCTCCCATTGATTTGTTATACCCACTGATACATTTGGGTCCGCAGCTCGTGGTCGTGCGGTAGCGTTCTCGCTTCCCGCGCCCGGGTTCCCGGGTTCGATTCCCGGCGGGGTCAGGGATTTTCTCTGCCTCGTGATGACTGGGTGTTGTGTGATGTCCTTAGGTTAGTTAGGTTTAAGTAGGTCTAAGTTCTAGGGGACTGATGACCATAGATGTTAAGTCCCATAGTGCTCAGAGCCATTTGAACCATTTGATACGTTTGGGTTGAGGTACTTCAATGAACTCTTTTGCTTTTCTGTCCAATCTTCTCACTACATTAGTAGGAGAAGCAGCAGAGAATATATATGCTACTGTTACAGAACGATTATCGATCCATTTCAAAACAGAAATTTCTCTGACGAACTCTTCGAAGGAACCTCTCCCTCTCTTCATCAATTCCTTGTCTGCAGTGAGTTTCGACATGAGAGCAGATGAAATACGGCTGACTAAAATCGTTCCTACTGCATGTATTTTTCTTTCCATCTGGTGTTGTAATAGTGTAATTTGACCAGAAGGCCAAGTGCTTGCTCCTTGCTAAATGAAAAAGTCAAGTACCAGCCCATCAGAAGATGTCAGCACAAAATTCTTCAGATCGACAGGATTCGGCTTGTCCTTGACATACTGCCTAAGAGATGTTTTGCCATGGAAAGGAACCATTCCTTCATCTATCGAAAAGTGGCCAAAAACTGGCAGTGAGAGACATTTTGTCTTAATACTGTCAAGGACTGTCTGCAGTTTCCATAGTTTGTTATTTCTCTTGAGATCGTCTGGAACACTCAGATTATTTACAAAGTGCAAGAAGTTCCTCAATTGCAACATACGATTCCTTGGAACTCTAGTTACTGCTGGGACCCTCAATCTACTGCGATAATACATTCTCAGTACTGATAGTTTCATACAACCTGTTATTATGTGTGAACCCACGAATTTCTTAATTTCTGTAGTTGCTGCAATTAACAGGAATTGGTTATCCTGAAGCGTCTTTATGATTGTCTGCTCAACCATGAGACGCCACAAGTCATTTCGAAAATACTGTTCAAAATATCTTAGTGGTTTCCATAGTTCCCAGTCATCCACTGACCACTCCTTCTTGGTAATATTGACTGAGTGACCAATAATAGATCCTTCTTCCAAAACATTTGTCTAGGTTCTGCTTTTGATTTTCCAGCAGCCCCTTTTCTCACAGTTGAACTGCTTGGGCGTATATTACTATTTTCAGTTTCATTCTGAAAGATGCGGTTTTCAGACAAATAATTGAAAATGTTTTCCCATCTACAGTACTTTTTGAGAAAGTATCTCAGAATGAAACTATTGTTCAAAATAAAATTAATATTGGAAGGTTTACCGTGTCTGATGAACTGTCACTTTCGGTTTCAGGAACATACAAGTCCGTATTTGTTGTAATATCCAGGTCTTCATCATCTGAGAATTCCCCTACGCCACTCAAATCACTGCCCTCTTCTATTACTCTTAGCAGTTCTCTTTCGAATTCAGCATCTTTGAATTGTTCATTCTCGCCTGAAATAGGTGAGAGGCAAAATAGCTGTGGATCTTTAAAGTTAATTATAAAATAGTAATTATTAAAGAATTATGCTCAGTTAATTTCATGCATCTAAGTAATGAGAATCTTAGGCATCTGATAGAGTAGATACTGCACTCAGAGACATTAGTCAATTATCAACTACCGTAAGAGAAAAGCTGGAGCCATCTGTCGCTGTTGGACTGCAACGAATATGACTCACGGAGGCTTACTACAAAATGGTCCATAATACAGTGCGTACTAATTTCTTGTTCATAGTCCTCAGCCTGTAATTTTTCTGCGTGTCTTATGCACTCCGCTCATGCAGAAATCGTAACACTCTCGATCACTGTATGCATAATACTCTCAACATTTGCAATTTCAAAGGTATTCTGAAATGTTAAAGATATTTGAGTCGTAAGCTTTCAACTGCACCCATATCTTCAGGATGTGATTGTATTGGCGGTTGTACGATGGTAATCTAGTTACTTGTTGCCCTTGCTGGTTAGCGATCACATTCATCTCATAAGTACGGTAACATGGCTTATTTGCATTGACAAGAAGCATCAGCTCCACTCATCGAAACAGATTGTGGGGGATAAAAAAAAAAATTAATGAGCGTGTGGCATTGATGGCCTGGAGGCCTCATTCAGAGAAGTTCAGCCACTGAGTGCAAGTCTGATTCCAGTCGACGCCACATTAGGAAACTTGCATGCCGTTTATGAGGAAGAAATGATGACGAGGACAACACAACACAAAGTCCACGAGTGGAGAAAATATCCAGTCAGGCCGAGAATCAAACCAGGGCCCGCTGCATGGGAGGCAAGCACATAACCACCCAGCTAAACAGATGGGCAGTAGTGAAACCACCTTCGTATGAGCATATTTTGTTAGTGTGTGTTGCCTACATCAGCGGCAGGTATGCACACAGGGGAAAACCTATTGTTCTCCTTTTATTGACAGATACTTAACCTATTGTTCTGTTAAGTGGTTTTCAGTGTCACCCCGATTTCTTTTGATTGACAGGCACTTATTCTATTTTCCCACCCAGCCCCTCCTCCTCCCCAAACCACCTCCCCCTCACTGCAACAGGTACACTTTCTTATCTGAGTTATTTGAATAGCTCCTCTCACTCCTACCAATTTCATTGACTACATTATTAAATTGATCAATTATTGAACCTCTCACCCACTGGTAGAACCTCTCCCATCCCCCCCCCCCCCCCAGAAAATCGAGGTAAGTTCTAATACTATCAGGACAATGCAATACACCACGGCTACCTCTACTAACCTAAGAAAATGGCAGGAAAGAAATGGCAGTTGGGTTTCCTCCACTAACCTAAGTCATTCGACCCCCACCTCATCCTAGGAAATGGTGGTACGAGGATTCGACCTGTGCTGCAAATAAGTCGTTATTTTCAGTCTTCATTTAAACAGTTACAGGTAGTACAACCATCAAGTGTGTTCACCCCAAGGTCCAGAGTCCAACTGACCTACTACACAGTACTGCCATCAGAGGGTGTTGTCGTCGTTCCTGTGATGTAAACAAAGATGTCGGTCTGATAGTTGTGGAGATGAAGCATCTCATAGCAATAAATTCTGGGGTATATCGTTTATTTACAAAAATATCATTACTATTAAAAACAGTCTTGATCACGATTTATTTTACAAGGTGACCAGTTTCGACCACTACTGTGGTCATCTTCAGACCATTGAGTAGGAACCCCTTTCTGTTCGAGATTCTCCAACAGAAAGGGGTTCCTACTCAATGGTCTGAAGATGACCACAGCAGTGGTCGAAACCGGTCACCTTGTAAAATAAATCGTGATCAAGACTGTTTTTAATAGTAATTATTTCCAAGACATTGATCACTGCTGTTCCCATAATGCATTCAAAAGTAATAAAAATAACAGTTTGTGAGGTAGGATTTCCCTTGGTCATCATTCTCTGCTGTTTGGAAACATCTAGGTCTTGTAAGAAGCAATTACATGGGGTAAACATGTTGCATATCCTAATGTTGGGCACTGTACTCTGGATATCTGAACCTAATATTTGTTCCTTTGTCAGTACTTAACCTATTGTTCTGTTAAGTAGTTTTCCATATAACCCCCATTTCCTTAAACTATTGTACCGCCTTTGATACAAAATTAAGTAATTACTTTTTTCCTCCCACCATTTTCTGGTACACTTTTCGAATTTTACATGCTTTTGAACCTCATTTCTGGTGCATTCTTCCCTGTCACCCACCCCCTTAAACTATTGTACTGCACTTTTCCTAGCAAGCTCCAGGGGACAACACATTCATCACTGAATTTACCCATCAAATTACTGCTGCTGCCGGTGTGGGATCACTATCTGGCCTTTTTTCTGCGGACGAAATTTTTAGTGGCAAAAAATATTTTTGCACAATGCCATACCGCATTGGCAGTTAAACCCCACAAAAGTTGTCTACAGATTATAAAATACATATAAGACTCACAAGAATATTGGGAGCCAGGAACATATCTACCAGTGTAACTACAATTAAATCTTACAATTGTTGCTGCAGTCTGACACCGATGGTATAATATAATGGCTAACTCTTCGAAAATACATGTGTTCTTGTAATCCCAGAGTCTTGAGACAGGTGTAAAAAAGCAAGCAAGCAGGAAAGCAGGTCCGGACCAGAAGCAGTAACGCATTTGTGCCAAGGGGGAAATGAGGCCGAATTTGTAGAACAGTTCTGAGAGTAACTTCAATCCACTGAGGTTGCTCTGGTCATGCATTGGGGGTGGATGTCCCCCCAAACTCACGGGAAATATCTTGTGCCAAGAATATACCTTAGCTGCTGTCTGTCTTTGCGGTATATGTAAGAATGATGTAAAAAGGGTGACTCTGTGTGGTGAAGGATACGAATTGTATGTTTACATGAGTGACGCGGTATGCAGTAATATATTGCTGGGTCAGAGATCGGTTTCAGATTCTAATATTAAAGCCCCTGTCCTCGGTGGGAGAGCAGAGTAACTGAGTAAGAGTCTTTCCATAACTTACGATATGTAGGGTAGCTTGTAGGGTTTAAGTGTTGGTGCAATATGGCGATCTGTGTAAAATAATTTTTTGCCACTCAAAGTCTCGTCTACAGAAAGCAAAAGAACGGCAGAGGGTGCTTCCACAGCGGTGGCATCAGTAATTTGGCGGGTAAATTCTAAAAGAGCCATTAATTCACAAGACATCCTTCATGCTGGGACGTAGTGGTGAGAATGTATCTTTATGTGGAATGTAGGAAGGGTAACGTGTGATGGGCGGGGTGCCACGTTAGGGCCACGAGGAAGAATGAAATCGCATTTTCCATGTTCTGTCAGTAGTGATGTTGATTGCAATACACTGACCCCCATCGGTGATGTGTTTCCAAGCATTATGTCTGAAGGTTTGAGAGAATCTTGGCAGGCTGTAGCACCTTCCGGAAGCACTGATTCGAAGACTGTTAGATAATATCCTAAGATTGAGGAGAATCGACACATATAGCCGGTGTGAGTGTGGCGGCATACCATAATTTTGTCGGGCAATGTACAGATATAAAGGATAACTGCACTGTTAATGTAAAATGTGCATATATTGCAGTCTAATGTTAATGTGGCTTATGTTGTGGCATGACCGGAGAAAATGAGTGTGTCCTATCGTCAGGGACGTATAGATTCAGCACATCAATAACTGTGAAAGTAAGACAGGAGATTTTTACGTGGAAAATTATGTGTGCTATAGACACTGAGATTCGTCCCAGAACCACAGCCGTCAAGAGGAGACATTACCTGTGCATCGATTGGTGTCAGACTGCAGCAGCAATCGTAATATTTAATTGTAGTTACACTGGTAATTCTGGGAAGCATTGCAGCACCTCTCAGCACTGGGCCCACACCTCAGCTATGCATCATCACACCAGCAATGATGCCTAGGTGAACACGTATTACCCCAGGAACTTCTCAGGTGTCAAGTATGAAAGGAATGCCACCTCATGCTTGTGGGTACCAAACTGACACCTGTGCATGGCTGGGCAGCTGACGGCCGCATTGCCACTTTTCGGGGCCCGCCAATGCACCCCGACTCCGGCGTCAGCATTGGGCATCGGGTTGCCGGATGTGTTTTTATTAGCAATCTTTCGTTTAAACTATAATCCATCGATTTCACTGACCAATAGGATTATGTGAATTAAGAAAAACTACCCCATACATGTGAAGAATACTGATTTAATTAATTTGCATAACTTTTTTTATATCAACGTGGTGTTAGCAGTACAATAGTTAAGGGGAGTGTATGTGTGAGCGGGTGACATGGAGCAGAACAGCAGGTTAAGTGCAGAACAATACGTTAATTTGCATAATTTTTATGTAAAACACAGTCCAATAGTTTAAGGGGGTGAGTGACAAGGAAGAAAGCACCAGTAATGGCGTTCAAAAGCATGTGAAAATCGAGAAGTGTACCAGAAAATGGTGGGAGGAAAAACCTAATTACTTAATTTGGTGTCAAAGTTGGTACAATAGTTTAAGGAAATAGGGGTTATATGGAAAAGTACTTAACAGATCAATAGGTTAAGTGCTGACAAAGGCCCAAACATTAGGTTAAGACATCCAGAGTACAGTGCCAAACATTAGGTTATGCAACATGTTTGCCTCATGTAATTGCTCTTACAAGACCTACATGTTTCCAAAGAGCAGAGAATGATAAGCAAGAGAAATCCAACTCCTAAAACTGATTTTTTGTTAAATAAACAATATACCCTTGAATTTCCTGTTATGAGATCCTTCCTCTCCTCCACCACCAGACCGCCATCTTGGATTACGTCACGGAAGCGACAACAGCACCCTCTGGTGGCAGTACTGTGTATTAGGTCAGTTGGACTCTAGACCTTGGGGTGAACACACTTGAAGGTGGTACCAACTCTAATTGTTTAAATAAAGGCTGAAAATAAAGACAAGTCCAGCACAGGTCGAGTGCTCCTCCTGGCTTTTCCTAGGTAGAGGTGGCGGTAGTCATGATGTGTCGCGTTATCCTGATGGAATTTGGGCTTATCGCCATTTTCTGGGGGGGGGGGTGAAGTGGCTAAATACTTGATAAATAAATTTAATTATGTAGTCTATCAAATTGGTAAGAGTGAGAGGGGTTATTCCAGTAACTCAGATCTGAATGTGTACATGTAGCAACGATGAGGGAGGGGGGGGGCGTTGTTGGAGGTGGAGGGGCGAGGGGGACAATAGGATAAGTACCCTTCAATCAAGAGGAACTGGGATTTATATGGATAACCCTGTAAGAGAACAATAGGTTAAGTACCTGTCAATCAAAGCAGAACAATAGGTCTGCCTCTGACTGCTACCTGCCCCAGATGTAGGTAACCACCACTAACAAAATGTGCTGGTACGAAGGTAGTCCCAAGACTGCGGACATGTTGGGGACGTTATTACTGGATAACCAAGCGATAATATTTGATTTTCTGATATGGGTAGAAGGTACTTTATTGAGTTTGACTGAGTGGACACTGGCGTTGTTCATCACAGTTACTGAATTTGGTTGGAGCTTTAGCAAGAATTATTTGTAAACCATTGTTTAAATACACTGTACGTCAACTCGCTATGGTAGTCCTCAGAGCTCTTTAATTTTGAAGCCTCAAATATTAAGAACCACCTCCCCCATTGTCCCTTCGTGTATGATAATAAGTCGATTATCCATACCTACAGGAACTTACGCAGTCTGGAACCGCGCGACCGCTACGGTCGCAGGTTCGAATCCTGCCTTTGGCATGGATCTGTGTGATGTCAAATGGTTCAAATGGCTCTGAGCACTATGGGACTCAACTGCTTTGGTCATAAGTCCCCTAGAACTTACAACTACTTAAACCTAACTAACCTAAGGACAGCACACAACACCCAGCCATCACGACGCAGAGAAAATCCCTGACCCCGCCGGGAATCGAACCCGGGAACCCGGGCGTGGGAAGCGAGAACGCTACCGCACGACCACGAGATGCGGGCTGTGTGATGTCCTTAGGTTAGTTAGGTTTAAGCAGTTTTAAGTGCTAGGGGACTGACGACCTCAGATGTTAAGTCCCATAGTGCTCTGAGCCATTCAGGAAATTATGGCCACCAAATCCATCACTCAATTTCCACATTATGTTTTTTAGGTTCACATACATTTTGATAGTATAATAAGTACAAAATGTCCTACACTCTTGAATCTCCTACATTAGTATTAAAAATAATGTCCATTCGCCTACAATATCACTTCTCTCCATAAGGAGTTTTCCTTCGTTCATCCTACCATATCGGAAGCTGTGTTCCTATAATACCATGGTATTGTCCATCGACTCCCGTTAAAATTTAATTTCTCTTTCATTTGGGAAACCAAATTGTCTATAGCCAGGTATTCTCCTGTCTAGTGCATGTCAAATGTAGTCAGACATGAAACGCTCTTTGATAATCCAGATCGCCTACTTCCTTCTTCGCTTCTCTGGCCTTTTAAAAGGTGTCGACCCACTGGTTTTAACAGACGCATTTGCTTCGCTGTACAAAAGCTCCACAGTTCACGGGTCCCACACCGCACGCCGCAGCTGCTTCCATCTGGCTGTGGGCAATGTTGGCGCGAGCACCACATGACTGAGGGTCGTCTGCTTTAGCTTCTTATTTCAAGAGGTTGTACACGCCGAATATTACAGTTTTTGCTTCCTTCTGCAGCTCTTGGCGCTTTTCTGATCTGCCAGCCATAACGAACATTTCGCTAACAATACAATCGTCCACAAATGTTTATTGGCGATGAAATCACCACTACACGTTTGAAGCACACAGATGAACGCGCGAAACAGAATGAAGTGGCGGAATGACGCTGTTGACCGGCGGGGTGTCACATGGTACACTATCTCTTGCTACTACACATCGCTGCACCACCCTCCATATTGGCAGCATACAGCTATAGGGGTGGCCGAATTAAGCAATATAGCATGGGTAGACGCCATACAAGATTGCGTTATTCAAGGAGCTCATCTAGTTTCAGTGAAACTAAACTTCTATAAGCTGTTGTTTACAGGTCCCCTAACGGTGACTTCAGAGCATTTCTGTTCAACTTAGAGAGGAATCTTGATTCACTTCGTAGGAAGTACCAGAAATTAGTTACCTATGGTGACTTCAACACAACCTAAGACAAGCTTACACACAGAAGTGATGATACTTTCTGCAGGATATGACCCTCATTTTGCAGAACAATGTTCAAGCACAAACAGTGCAAGCTGGTACTGATTTGTTTGACTTATGGTGGTGCTAAGTGCTATACCACCTACTGCTCTCCCCTGGCTTAAGCCCTCGTGAGTTCAACTCGATTTCTAAATAGAAGGAAAGAGTTCACGGCATTCGCTTCAGAACTGCAACAAATTCGTCTGGCAATACACCATGCCGCTCGAACTGACAACACAGCTGGCCCTGCTAAGAGTATCCTACGACTTCCACAGCGCTGGCAACGGGTTATACACAATGCTGTTGACTACTTTGAAGGTCAGTAAAACTTCTAAACACGTATCTGTTTTGTACGAGTTGTAAATAAATACTTGCCACTATTAAAGTTCCTGCCCTCGTATTTGGGGTAACTCTTTCCATTCTAAAAGAATATGTTTGTCTCAGAAACCGGTGGTTCGGACAATAAGTGGTGTGAGATCTCGAACCTCTTGTTGACCCCTGTTCACGAGTCTCGGTAGTTTGACATTGGCCTCTCAATATATACATTCCTTACTGTCAGCAGTAATCAAACCTACATATGGATTGGACTTCGTTAACTCTTGTGCAGAAAGGTGTGCAGCATACTGATGGATCCATTTTCAATAAGCTACCACTCGAATTCAAAAATCTTTGCACCAATCCACGCGCTTTCAAAACGAAACTGAAGAGTTTCCTCATAGGTCACTCCTTCTATTCTTTCGAAGAGTTCCTTGAAAGATTAAGCTGATTCTTGTTGTACTGTTGATTGCGTTTATTTAAACTTATGGACTGGCTTTTTTCGGGTTCATAAACATTTATTTTTATCAGTTATTACTTGTATGTTGTAATTTCATGTACTGACACGTTCCACGACCTTGTAGATTTGCTCCTTAATTTGGTCCTAAGGAACTTGATGAGTAAATAAATAAATAAAATAAATCTAACTACAAAACAGATAACTGATGGCTACAACAATTTACTTTACTACCAGCAAACACACACAAAAAATTACCCACGGAATTAGGTATGTAAATGTTTCACAAACGGACAAAAGGTCTGTAATTGTGAAATTCAGGGTACTTATAATTAAGGTTAACTCCTCGAGACGCTGGTCACAATGACGTAAAATTGCAACGGAATAACATTGGAGAAGGCGGAAAACGTATGGCAGAAGAAGAAAAAAATAGGGTGAAAACTGATCAATAGGTCGAGCAGTATCTGTCAGAATACGTAAATGGAAACACCTGTCATGCGCACATCCCACTGAAGTTGGTACAAGTACGCGGGGTACACTGCTATTCTCTCCTTTCGTGTCTGCGACATTCGTCATGACTGTCTCAATATAGGACCCAGCGTGATGGCGCAGTGGTTAACACACTGGAGTCGCACTCAGGAGGACGACAGTTCAAACCCGTCTCCGGCCAACCTGATCTAGGTTTTCCGTGATTTCCTTAAATTGTTTCAGGCAAATGCCTGGATGGTTCCTTTGAAAGGGCACGGCCTATTTCCATCTCCTTCCTTCCCTAATCGGAGTTTGTGTTACGTCTCTAATGACCACGTTGTCGATGGGACGTTAAACACTAATCTCCTCCTACTCCTCAACGCAGGATCGCGCTGTGCTTGTAAAGCTGTATTACAAGAATGAAGACTCACTCAGTCCACTGAAATGTTTGAAAAAAAAGACGTTGGTCCGATGACTGCCGTGGGTCTGGAGAAAATGATTCGGAAAATCGAAAAGACGGGTCCTTTTGGTGTGCAACCTGGTAGAGGAAGGAATCGAATTGATTCGACGTCAGTGGAAGCAGTGACCACAGCAATGCAGGTGGAGACGAGTGGTGGTGTGCAAACGTGTAGTGCACGGAGAATTGCCCGAAAATTCGACATACCCGTGAGCACGGTGCATAAAATTCTACGAAACATCCTTCTTTGCGATCCATTCAAAATTATCCATGTGCACGAGTTGCTTACTGTGGACCTGCCAACAGGAGAGATCTGTGCCTTAGAATTTCTTGCTCGCATGGAAGTGGACAACGATACGCTGTCAAAGATTTTGTGGACAGCCGAAGCCCACTTCCGTCTGACAAGATACGTCAATGCATAGAACAGTCTAATATGGGCAACGGAAAATCCACACGCAAATGAACCAGCACCACTACATCCTGAAAAGGTCACTGTGTGGTGCGCATTGATGGCATCATTTATGATAGGGCCACATTTTATCGAAGAGACAGGTGCTTCCGGTCCTCTTAGCTGTACGGTCATTGGTAAGCGCTATATATGTCTTTTGCGCAACCACGTCATTCCAGCTCTCCAACAGCGTGGATGTGTGGATGGGATCATTTCTATGCAAGATGGTGCACCTCCGCACTTTTCAAATCCAATTATGCAGATGCTGAAGCGCCATTTCGAAAATGCTAGAATTATCAGCAGCCATTTCCCTACAGCCTGGCCGTCCCGATCACCTGATATTAATCCGTGTGACTTCTGTCTGTCGGGCTATCTGAAAGATGTTGCGTTCAGTGCTCCGACTGCAAACTTAGCTCCACTGAAGGCACGCATTGCGCAACACATTCTGATCGTGATCCTGGAAACACTTCGATCACTTGTGGACCATGCTGTTTTTCGATTTCAACTTGTTGGACATGATGGTGAACATGTTTTGCACCAGTCACACGGATATTAATAATCCGATTTGACTTCCACTGGTGCTGTTTATGCGGGTTTTGGGGTCAAAACAATGAAAAACCGATGTGATAGATGCTTTGTATGCGGGTTTTGGCCTCGGCACAGTTAAAAATCGATTTTTCCCATCCGGTGTGATATGACCTTGCCGTGGTGAATGGGCTTACGTAACTAACAGTATCACACGTGTACATCTATGCACAGTGAGAAGTACAGTTTGTTTAACACCAAAACTACACCTTAGGCATTGCTGTATGATTCATTTGTCTTTCGTAGTAAACCACTATAAAATTATGATGCTTACAGCGCCATCTACTGCTACATTTTCTAACTATCTAATTTTCTTCTGCTATACGTTTTTACCCTTCTCCGATATTATTCCGTTGCAATTTAACGTAATTTTGAAAGCGGTGTTATTTCTACAGTGGTTTGAAAGTTTAACTTTAATAATAATCACCCTGTATATCCTTGGCTCAGGTTGATGGATACGTGAAACTGAAAATGTATCGAGGATGTGGTGAATGACTGTGACAAGCGTCAGAAGGGAAATCCAGAAAAGAAAAAAAATTGCAGACACCAGCAGAATGGACAAATTGCATAATGGAATCTCCTAACTGGCTGCAAACGTTACAACTGTGCTATTAAACCGTTATTTATATTAACTTGTGGATTGTATAGCTGGCTCATACTTATCGCTACTAAATAGCGCGCATGCTGAAGACGGTGACGGTAACGGGTCTCAGTCCAGCTCAACCTCTGTGCTCAGCGTTAACATAGATCCATCCTTCTACACGACAGCTTGGCAGAAAGAGACTACTCCTTAACGCTGTAGTAGAAAGCGTGTACTCGTCCATCTCTAAGAAGAAAGTATTCTCTGACTTAACTCTTCATATCCTGTCTTGATCTCCCAGTAGAGGAACCTCGCTGGACAATAGCAACAGACCTTGCTAGTTCCAACCTATAATTATTTCATAAATAAGTTTAAGAAACTCCTGCTCGCAAGGGTAGTTACACACCAATCGTCTGGCGCAGGGAGGAAGCCAAAAAATCTCTCCCACTATGTGACAGGTTTCTAGCCCCACCCAACAAAAAAGCTTGCATATAGACACGTGTGGAAAAATGCACCTTCTCCATAAATAATTAATGTAAGCCATTCAGAGTCTCTGTCACCAGAATTATAAACGAGTATTCTGTTGCGGCTTGGCCACAGAATAGCGGCTTGTCTCACACTGTCCTTTTGTATTGGCTGCACGTGGACGTTAGTTTCTTTCTTTTCTAACAGGAAAAGTCCTAGTATCTCATGCAAAGCAATTTTACGGCGTGTGCTTGCTGTGTGGAAATGGGTCACAGCGATTTCTTCGTCCTCTAGTCTGCTCGGCAGGCTTTCAGCTCCGAAAAGCTTTATCACTCTGCGGTCCTCTTAAGCTACATTTCATAACCAGAGAAAGCTAGAAAGGGTTCCCAATGCTGCAGAAAATATTATATCCCCCTCTCTGTAAACAAAGAGAAGGATCAGAAGAAATCGTTGGCAGTGTGATTATAAACTGCTAATAAATCACCCCCTCAGCGTCTTGGAAGCGTTTTACAATGAAATTCTGATGAGACTAATCTGTTGCACATGTTCACCTAAGCCATTTTTGCTCGACTACGTGTGCTGTATTTTTTTTTTTTTTTACGTGCTTCTAGCTTGATGAGTTTCATGCCATGTTAACCTGGTGCCAAGGTGACAACATGTAACATCGTATCGTAAGAACACTGTTTCGCAAACTGCCACTCGACATATATAATATTACAATAAGCACAGCCAAATAGTTATTGTAGATGATCCTTTAACACAACATAATAACTGCCTACAGTATTCCGTACAGCTCATCCAAGTAACTGATGGTATACCTCGACCGCAGTTGATGAGCTGGCTACCGTAAATGACTTGTCTGTAAACACCTTGTGATGAGAACTGGTTTCTTCTCACGTTACATCCTGTGACCATCATATCGAAGTTCACAACGTCCCAGCTTTAATGTCTGACCATTCTTCAGTTAGTTATTCAGCAACAGTAACTTGACGCTGGGGACGGTGTCATGATAGCATTCATTCTCAAACGCAAGCAAGGAAGTCAACTTCAGATGAATGTATCTGAATCACATGGCTCAATGTTGAAGAGGATAATCACACAAGAATTCGTGACATTGACGAATAAATATTGTTTACACATTTAGCATGACTTACTGGGGAGCAAAATAGTGAGTACATAATGTGAAGGATAATCAAACAATTTAATATCAAATATGGTAAATTAGTATCTTTTTTGAGACACTATTTTACCATCTTTGAAAAACAGCGACTAAATAAATAGAGTATTTTTCAAGCTCTGATTTTATGTTGTTTCATTGTCCTTCACATTATGTACTCATGTTAGGTCTCTCCTCTCTTATACTGTACCGACATCTCGAGCTGTGATTTAATTTACATTACCTTCATTCTATCATACATGGATTATCACGTCCAGACCGGGCTCGTCTTTTGACAGTCTTTCTGAGATGTAGTACTGATCGTGCATGGTTTGGATCGGATGCCATTCTGCCTTTTCATCCAAAGTTTTACCGAGGAATGACAGGTTTTAATGCACAGTTGCACCTTGGAACTCGTGGCTAATTCTGTGAATACAGCGTTTTACTGACTGCTTTGTTCGGTGGGTTATGTTGAATATTAACGCTTTTACTTTTGTAGTTTCATTCTATATGCAGGTAGGATCTGAAGATATGCCTCCAGGCTGTGATACTGGTCGTCAACACAGTGAAAAGACACAAACAGCTATAGTGGATTTGGACTTCCACTCAGTTTGATACAGACTATTTTAGCAACTCTGATTTTAAATTGTTTGATTGAGCTTCACATGATGTAGAAAGTTTTTTAGTCGTGGTTGCCAGACCTGTAAGGTTATTAGCAGTACAATAATAAGTTCATAGACACTTATTGGCGTCTCGCAAAACCTGTCAACGGCTGACGTCTCATGGCGAAACACCGCCGCTCTCGTGCTAATATACACTTCCTCTTTGATTGGATCCTGTGTAGGCGAAGCCCCTCAGCAGATCACGCCGTGGATGGCTTTGCTGGAGCGTGGTGTAGTCGCAAGGGCTGAGGTGACAACCAACCCAACGGCGGTGTTTTGCCACGTGGCGTCTGCGCCTGACGGCTTTAGCGACGCGCCAGTAACTATCTACGAACTCACAGACTGTCAGATTCACTTCGAAAAGTGTAGAAACTGTGAACTCCTACCGACTGTAACTCAAGTGTTAGTCTGTTCCAATGTGCTCCGCTGAAGAAGAGCGAGGACTTAAACGTTTGATCTATGAGTCAGACTACTGGAGAAGGAACTCTGGCTGTAGAAGCGTTCCTTGCGTGTTCTCCTCAAACGCAGTGGGTATTCCAACGACTTGTATTTGGTTGTGGACTTATTTACATGTTTTTTTTGTTTTTTTGTTTTTAATAAATCGTATGTCAAGGACCCCACGTCGAGCAGACCGTTCGCCGAGTGCCGGTATTTCAATATGACGCCACTTCGGCGACCAGGAGTCGACGAGGACGATAAGATGATGCTGAGGATACCTCCACGCAGTCCCTGAGAGGAGCAAATTTCCCGACCCAGCCGGGAATCGAACCTGGCCCAGACGATAGACAATCCGTCACACTGACCATTCAGCTACTGGAGGCGGACATTGCCCTGTTAGGATATAGCAACAAAATTGGTTATTTGTTTTTGGCAGTCAACGAAGTCATTTGTGTTGAATTTATTGTGTTCATGAATACAGAGGATGAACAAAATGCTGTGCGTTTCTCGTAGAAAGGTTCCAAGTTAGAGATACTTCAGTTGGCGATGAGGATTTCCACGAACTTTCAATAGAACCTTCGGAGGTAGTCCTTGTGTCCAGAAAACCTTAACCGTGGCCTCTGCACGCACCTCTGGTGGCTAATAATAATATAACTGCTTGGTCTGTTCCATTTCCTCCGAGTTTATTCTCGAGGCTAATATTATGTATGTAGACAGCCATGCGGAGGCGGCGTTAACGATACACACGTCGACTAGACATAGTGCTTCAATGAAACTTTCGCTGATAGAGATGTCATCGCCTACAAGACTTGGCACTGTGGTATTGATCCGAACATCCAAAGTAAACCTAGCTAAGTTTATAGGACTATGCCATTTACAATGTATACACGCTCTTGTAGAAAAGTTAGTAATGACGAAAAAATACACGTATGGATGAAATGACGGTGTACTTGCTGAAAATGTAACTGTCACTCGAGATATTACTTTGTACTATAAATATTAATAAAGTATGATCTCTGACCTCTGTAACCGAGGTGCGCACATCGCGAACAGGGGGATCAAGGATGCTACAGTTTGAAAAAATTGGAAAGCATAGTGCCGCACTGCCCGTACATGTGGGAGGTCCGCCTACAGCTGCCACTGGACTCAGCTTCTCAGGAAGTGCTTGTGATCAACATGCCTCTTGGGTATTTTCAATGAAATATGCTGCCATTTGACATCACAAGCAAACATACCTTTTTTCAATCATCTCTTGAACAGATAATCTGTTATATCCCCGGTACAGCAAATTACCTGGATGATAACCTCGTCTCCGATACATCTCTTGAGGTCTTTGCATGCAACTTGGATGCTCTTTACTCCAACTTTGATAAAGTTCAGTGACAGTGAAACAAGGCCAAATGTACTCTCTTTGTTCGACAAGTGGAGTACTCGGGACATGTGCTTGGTGCTTCTGAAAGTCGTCTTAACCCTCTGTATGTAGAGGCTACTCAAAGACTGCCGGTGCCCAGAGATAAATCTCAACTGAAGTCGGTGCTTGGACAGCATAATTATTACAGGTGATTTATTCCACATGCCGCCGCACTCGCCCAACCATTACATCAGCTGCTCTGTAAACATTTTCCATGAAACTGGTCACTCCAATGTGACAGAGCGTTTCTGCCCTATGGCAAGCACTCCTGCAGCCCACCAGCCTGATCACAAACGACACGGCCAAGACTCTCATCTTGGCAACTGATGCATCAAATTACGGTGTGGGTACAGTCCTTACACGTATGGTGCATGGCACACAACAGCCGGTTGCCTTTATTTCGAGGAGCTTGAATGCTGCACAGTGCTACTATAGTCAGCTCGAGAAGTAGACTTTGGCGATCACCTTCAGAATTGAGGAGTTTCATGACTACATCTAAGGCCAAAAGTTCACCCTTATGAATGGCCATAAGCTGCTGATCCCATTGCTCTGGTCCATCATACCCATCCCTACCAAACAGCATATCCTTTACGACTCTGGGCTATAAGCTACATGTATGAGGTCCACTTCCACTTCACAGCACAGAATGCTACTGCAGACTTAGTTTCTAGGCTGCCCATTGTACAGGACCCAGACTTTGACACAGATACAGAGGTGTGTTTCCATATGGGTTTGGTGACAAGAGAGGCAGGCGCCCAGCTTCCACTGGATGTAAGGCATGTCAAACAGCACACAGTCAGCGGTCCCATCCTCTGAGCAGTTTTCCACTACATCAACTAGAGCTGGCCTTCCAACTGTAAGCCACTGGAACACCCCCACCTCCAGGCGTTCTGTGGGCATCAATTCGAATTCCTTGCAAAGCAAGAAGTCATCTTTATTCAGGGCAGCAATGGCTTAATGCGCATTGTTGCCCCGTGTGTCCTCCACAAGTGAGTCCTCGATCTTCACCACGAGGGCCATGGGGAGGGAGGGTCCTCACCAAGAGGCTGACACAGCACCATGTATACTGGAGTGGCATGGGAATTTCAAATA
Organism: Schistocerca serialis cubense; assembly: GCF_023864345.2. Classification (NCBI taxonomy): domain Eukaryota; kingdom Metazoa; phylum Arthropoda; class Insecta; order Orthoptera; family Acrididae; genus Schistocerca; species Schistocerca serialis. The sequence goes on from NC_064641.1 coordinate 426,229,084, forward strand.
TCCACATGGTCATTGGCTGCTCCTCGTACCAGAGCAAGCAAGTGGTAACTGTTTGATGATACTCCACTGGTTCATTATGACCACACACTGGTCCCACATCCATATCGATTTTGAGGGTCCCTCTCTTGATTCATCGTAGTTTATCATAATTGATGCTGTAAGGGGTTTCCATTTGTAATTGAGATGACCTTTACCTCTGCCACACATACTATCAAGAACCTAACACACATTTTTGCCTTAGAAGTTCTCCCTGTAACCATTCTCAAAGACAATGGACCTCAGTTCACCTGCGCAAAATTGTCTTCCTCTTGTGCCACGAATAGAATCTTTCTCATTCATACGGCACAATTACAGCCAGAATCCACTGGCATTTCTGAGGAGTTTGACTGCCCATTAAAGAACCAAATGGCCAAACTGTGTTCATTCCTGTGTAGTCATCACTCCATGAATGACGCACTTGTTCACTTTTTGGCATCATACAGTGCCACTCAACAGGAGAATACCTCCCAGTAAAACGCTTACATGGTTGACCACATCGCTCCTCTCTTTCTGTCCTTCACACTCTGGAACAGCAGGGCTGCCCACCCCACTGCAGATGGCACCGCTTCTCCTTGCTAGACCCAGTGCGGGCAATGAACATCGTTGTGGCCAACCCTGCTGTTGATACAGAGTGTTGGCTGTGCAGTGTTGGAAGTTATGTTACAAGATAGATCAAGCTGTCACAAAGATGTCAGTAAGGTCCGACCATGGCATAACTATGTTACATTGTTTGAAAACTCAACTCAGTGTACTGTTCCACACACCTAGCATTATAACTGGCTCCCTGGGAATACCGATGTCGATGATTCTCTTCAGTGGGATGGGAGACTCCCAATGTCACAGCCCGACACCCCAATGGAACGTGACCCCACTCCACCTTCACCTCCTTCACTGAGCCAGGAAGACGCCAGTGACGCCAATGGGACTCAGACACCTGTCTTCGCCTCACCTCTGTTACTTAGGGAGGGAGGAAGAGGCGTGGCATGTCGCAAAAGGAATGAAGCACCGAATCCACACGGCAACAGATCACCATGAGATTCGTTGCCTGCTCAGCCCCTGCGAGTACATAACGTTCCGGCTCCGCCATTTGCAGCGTGACCTGCAGAGGGCCATCACGTACACCGCACCAAAGCACAGAGATCGACAAAATCAACAAGAGAGGTCGCTCCTGCCACGAACATTTTGCTGCATCCATCAGTGTCACGTGCAGCCAATCAGAAGGAGATGTACCTCCACCGTGCGATTATTATGGCCACCTCCGCGCTGATCATGACGGTCACGATGCAGCATCCAAGAGAAGAAGTCTGCTCCAGGCCCAGCGCCGCCCCGACCGCACGCCGCCTTCACTGCCAAGGGGCCTCGGAAACATGTTCGCGATCTGTTGGTATTCTGTCAGACATTGGCAAACCTGTAGAAACTGCGAACTCGCGCGGATCTTAACTGAAGTGTTGATCTGTGATTGTTGATCAGTTCAATATGCTCTGTTGAAGGGTAGTGAGGACTTAAGCGTCTGGTAGTCAGACTAGTGGAGAACAAACTGTGACTGTAGAAGCATTCCTTGTTTTGTCTCCTCGAACAAGATGGGCATTCCAACGGCTTGCGTTTAGTTGTGAACTTATTTCTCTTTTAGGAAATAGTTACAAAGCTGGTTCCTTGTTTGTGACGCGACAGCGAAGACTATTCGTGTTGAATTCATTGTGTTCTTAAATACAGAGCATGAAATACAAGGTCGTGTGTTCCTTGTGAAAGTGTTCTTGGTGCTAACGTTACTTCTCTTTGACAGCGGTCTCACTTAAGTCGACTTGCAGTCTCACTGATAATTACTGTTGCTGACATGGAGTAGGTGGCCTCTGCAGCAGGCCAATGGACGGTATGACATCAATTGTAAGTCAATCCGTTGCGATGGTGTACTATGGGAAATGGTGTGGTGTTATCTAGATTTAGAATAGGTTCAGTAGAGGCCTCCACTGGCTTGGAGATGCCATGGGCTCGCACCAGCAGTATGCGCCTCTTGACACCAGACCCGAAATGGTGTCGAGATGGCTTGGAGTCGCTCGGTAGTGTGTTTCTTCTCTGTTCCGGTCGTCAGCGAGTGAAGGTCGCATTGCTATCCCTGTACTGCTGCCTGCGTGGTTAGGTGTCCGCCAAGCTGTCTCGTGTGGGTCGTATTACTCATGTCACCTGTATGGCCCTCTAACAAAGTTACTTGCGAATATTAGACATACAGAGACCATATTGCCATAATAGACTTTACATTCAACATTCTCATTGAATACGAGTATTAATAACACACATGTCATTCAAATAATGTAGCTTTCTTACCTGAATGAGTTAACATTTAGTGAAATGCTGTTGCCCTTCGGCCTTCAAAAGATACTGTACATGAGTTAAGCTCTTTAATTTACAAACGTGCCTCTAGAAAACGAAAATATTAAACTCAGGCTCCTTTTCCTCTTAATAATTGAACAGCAAATTTAATAATAATTTGGTAATAGGACTTTTAGGTGAGATTGGTGTATCTATTAAATTTCCATAAATCCATATCTTCAGTGATCACTGGAGGACAAACGACACATTAGTACACAAAACAAGTTAGATACATGTGGGCACGTGATAAATATATGTAGATCGAACGCTACTGCAACACAATGAGGTACCGAGCGAGGTGGCGCAGTGGTCAGACACTGGACTCGCATTCGGGAGGACGACGGTTTAATCCCGCGTCCGGCCATCCTGATTTAGGTTTTCCGTGATTTCCCTAAATCACTCCTTTGAAAGGGCACGGTAGACTTCCTTCCCCATCCTTCCCTAATCCGATGAGACCGATGACCACGCTGTCTGGTCTCCTTCCCCAAACCAACCAACCAACCACAATGAGGTGATAAAAGTCATGAGATAACTCGCAATATCGTGTCAGACCTCTTTTCACGCAGCGAAGTGAAGCAGATTCATGTAGTATGTACTGAAAAAGTCTTTGGCAGTCTTCTATAGAGATACTGGGCCACGTTGCCTCTTTAGCCGCCCATAATTTCGAAAGTGTAGCGTGTGGAGGATTTTGTGTACGAACTGACATCTATATTATGTCCCATGCATGTTCGATGGGATTTATTTGTGGGACCTGAAAGGCAAGATGATTTGCATCAATTGTCCAGAACATTCTTCACATCAGTCGAGAACAATTCTGGCCTTGTGACATGGCGCACTGTCATGTGAAGATGAAGTCCATGAATGGCTGCAAATGGTCTCCTAGTAGTCATACATAACAACTTCCAGTCAATGATCTGTTCAGAGTGCAGTCAGTCCAGTCCATGTAAGCAAAGCGCACATCATTATGGTGTCACCACCAACTTGCAGAGTCGTTTGTTGACAACAAGGGTCTTGGGATTCGTGGGGTCTGTGCCATACTCGAACCCTACAATCAGCTCTTACCAACTGAAATCGGGATTCATCTAACAAGGCCACGGTCTTCCTGTCGTCTGGGGTCCAAACGATATGATCACGAGCAGGCGATGTCGTGCTGTCAGCAAAGGAACTTGCATCGGTCACCTGCTGTCATAGTCTGTTAAGGCCAAATGTCGCCGCACTCTTAACGGACACGTTCGTCGCACGTCCCACATTGATTTCTGCGGTTGTTTATGTAACGTAGCTTATGTGTTAGCACTGACAACTCTATGGAAACGCTTCTGCTCTCGGGTGTCAGGTGAATACCGTTAGATACTGCGCTGTCCGTGGTGAGAGGTAATGCCTGAAATTTGGTATGCCCTGCAGCCTCTTGACACTGAAGATCTCGGACTAATGATTTACGAAATGGAATGTCCCATGCGTCCAGCTCTAATTACAATTCTAGGTTCAAATTGCTGTAAATTCCCTTCCTGCATTCACAATCACGTTAGGAACTTTCTCACGTGAATCATTTGAGTCGGAATAACAGCTCCGCCAATGTACTGCCCTTTTAAAGGTTGTTTATGGAATACTACCACCATCTGAAGATCGTTAGATCTCACGGCTTCCGTCATCTCATTGTACAATTTGAGGCATGCACTGATCCTAAAGTGAACAGAATCCTCAAACTTGCATGATCATGCACCTTTCTTAATGGTAGCGTGTAGGGTTTTCCTCTCCCACTGAGATAGTTCCTTCTTTTTACCACCACTCAATTCTGAAAATAACTGGTCAGTCTATATCTCGGATGACTGTTGTGGAACACATAAGACACGTGAGTGTAACATATGGTGGACAACATTTTTTTTTTTTTGGTCATCAGTGTACTGACGGGTTTGATGCAGCCGCCACAAATTCCTTTCCTGTGCTAAACTCTTCATCTCAGAATAACACTTGCAATCTACGTCCTCAATTATTTGCTTGACGTATTCCAATGTCTGTCTTCCTCTACAGTTTTTGCCCTCTACAGCTCCCTCTAGCACCATGGAAGTCATTCCCTCATGTCTTAGCAGATGTCCTATCATCCTGCCCCTTCTCCTTATCAGTGTTTTCTACATATTCCTTTCCTCTCCGATTCTGCGTAGAACCTCCTCATTCCTTACCTTATCAGTCCACCTAATTTTCAACATTCGTCTATAGCACCACATCTCAAATGCTTCAATTCTCTTCTGTTCCGGTTTTCCCACAGTCAATGTTTCACTACCTTACAATGCTGTACTGCAGACGTACATCCTCAGAAATTTCTTCCTCAAATAAAGGCCGGTATTTGATAATAGTAGACTTCTCTTGGCCAGAAATGCCTTTTTTGCCATAGCGAGACTGCTTCTGATGTCCTCCTTGCTCCGTCCGTCATTGGTTGTTTTACTGCCTACGTAGCAGCATTCCCTAACTTCATTGACTTCGTGACCATCAATCCTGATGTTAAGTTTCTCGCTGTTCTCATTTCTACTACTTCTCATTACCTTCGTCTTTCTTCGATTTACTCTCAAACCATACTGTGTACTCATTAGTCTGTTCATTCCATTCAGCAGATCATTTAATTCTTCTTCACTTTCACTCAGGATAGCAATGTCATCAGCGAATCGTATCATTGATATTGTTTCACCTTGTATTTTATTTCCACTCCTGAACCTTTCTTTCATTTCCATCATTGCTTCCTCGATGTACAGATTGAAGAGTAGGGGCGAAAGGCTACAGCCTTGTCTTACACCCTTCTTAATACGAGCACTTCGTTCTTGATCGTCCACTCTTATTATTCCCTCTTGATTGTTGTACATATTGTGTATGACCCGACTCTCCCTATAGCTTACCCCTACTTTTTTCAAAATCTCGAACAGCTTGCACCATTGTATATTGTCGAATGCTTTTTCCAGGTCGACAAATCCTATGAAAGTGTCTTGATTTTTCTTTAGCCTTGCTTCCATTATTAGCCGTAACGTCAGAATTGCCTCTCTCGTCCCTTTACTTTTCCAAAAGCCAAACTGATCGTCAACTAGCGCATTCTCAATTTTCTTTTCCATTCTTCTGTATATTATTCTTGTAAGCAGGTTCAACGCATGAGCTGTTAAGCTGATTGTGCGATAATTCTCGCACTTGTCAGCTCTTGTCGTCTTCGGAATTGTGTGGATGATGCTTTTCCGAAAGTCGGATGGTATATCGCAAGACTCATATTTTCTACACACCAACGTGAATAGTCGTTTTGTTGCCGCTTCCCCCAATGATTTTAGAGATTCTGATGGAATGATATCTATCCCTTCTGCCTTATTTGACCGTAAGTCCTAACAAGCTCTTTTAAATTCCGATTCTAATACTGGATCCCCTATCTCTTCTAAATCAACTCCTGTTTCTTTTTTTATCACATCAGACAAATCTTCACCCTCATACAGGCTTTCAATGTACTCTTTCCACCTATCTGCTCTCTCCTCTGCATTTAACAGTGGAATTCCCCTTGCACTCTTAATGTTACCACCGTTGCTTTTTATGTCACCAAAGGTTGTTTTGACTTTCCTGAATGCTGAGTCTGTCCTTCCGACAATCATATCTTTTTCGATGTCTTCACATTTTTCCTGCAGCCATTTCGACTTAGCTTCCCTGCACTTCCCATTTATTTCATTCCTCAGTGACTTGTATTTCTGTACACCTGATTTTCCCGGAACGTGTTTGTACTTCCTCCATTCATCATTCAACTGAAGTGTCTCTTCAGTTACCCATGGTTTCTTCGCAGCTACCTTCTTTGTACCTATGTTTTCCTTCCCAACTTCTGTGATGGTCCTTTTTAGAGATGTCCATTACTCTTCAACTGTACTGCCTACTGCGCTATTCCTTATTTCTGTATCTATAGCGTTAGAGTTTTTCAAACGTACCTCGACATTTCTTAGTACTTGTACTTCTTTGCGTATTGACTCTTCCTGACTAATGTCTTGAACTTCAGCCTACTCTTCATCACTACTATATTGTGATCTGAGTCTATATCTGCTCCTGGGTACGCCTTACAATCCAGTATCTGATATCGGAATCTCTGTCTGACCATGATGTAGTCTAATTGAAATCTTCCCGTATCTCCCGGCCTTTTCCAAGTATACTTCTCCTCTTGTGATTCTTGAACAGGGTATTCGCTATTACTGGCTGAAACTTGTTACAGAACTCAATTAGTCTTTCTCCTCTTTCATTCCTTGTCCCTAGCCCATATTCTCCTGTAACCTTTTCTTCTACTCCTTCCCCTACAACTGCATTCCAGTCGCTCATGACTATTAGATTATCGTCCGCCTTTACATGCTGCATTACCCTTTCAATATCTTCATACACTTTCTCTATCTGATCATCTTCAGCTTGCGACGTCGGCATGTATACCTGAAGTATCGTTGTCGGTGTTGGTCTGCTGTCGATTCTGATTAGAGCAACCCAGTCACTGAACTGTTCACAGTAGCACACCCTCTGCCCTACCTTCCTATTCATAACGAATCCTACACCTGTTATACCATTTTCTGCTGCTGTTGGTATTACCCGATACTCATCTGACCAGAAATGCCTGTCTTGCTTCCACTTCATTCCACTGACCCCTACTATATTTAGATTGAGCATTTGCATTTCCCTTTTTAGATTTTCTAGTTTCCCTACCACGTTCAAGCTTCTGACATTCCACGCCCCGACTCGTAGAACGTTATCCTTTCGTAAATTATTCAATCTTTTTCTCATGGTAACGTCCCCCTTGGCAGTCTCCTCCCGGAGATCCGAATGGGGGCCATTCCGGGATCTTTTGCCAATGGAGAGATCATCATGACACTTCTTCAAATACAGGCCACATGTCCTGTGTTTACACGTTACGTGTCTTTAATGCATCCTCATGTCGTTGAACATTGCTGATTCTTCCGCCTTTAGGGGCAATTTCCCACCCCTAGGACAAGAGAATGCCCTGAACTTCTATCCGCTCCTCCGCCGACCGAAGACGTATTGATTATGAATCAAAGGCGCTACCCCTAGACCACGGGGCTACACCCAGCATAAGAAGACAGAAAAAACTCTATGATGGAAATTATGATAGCTGTAAAATGTGTATTTAACCTGATTTGCTATTTTTGGGTTGGAATACCCCCCACTGGCGGTATATGCCTTCCAGTAAGACAGCATTAACTTTGACAATTTCTCGTTGACAGTCGATATCCGTTAACAGCATTAAAAAATTGACAAATAAGTCCTGCATCTTCAGTTGATCATACTCAAGTGCCTGTGTATGATGTGGGGGGGGGGGGGGGGGTCAGTAATCAGTCTTTCATGGCCCAGTACCTCAGCGCTCCATCAAATCTGGTAAAACATAACAAGCTCGGTGTTTCATCAATATCGGCAGTTACCACCTAGAGCTTCCCGCTACTGGCACCAAATGTCAAAACTACAACACGTAAATCATCGATACTGGGAAAACAAATCCAACGTTTCGTCCAATATTTTCATTATTATAGTATGAAGGCTTTCACGACCGGATGAAATATCTTCTGGTACACCTTGCGGGATGTAAGGTCGTGGTCCATGAAACTCGGCAAGACTCACCGGAGGAGAAACACCCCCTCTGAAGATGTCCAGCGAAGCACTGGACGAAACGTCAGGAGCTGAAGAGTTTCATGGACCACGACCTTACATCCCGCAAGGTTTACCAGAAGATATTTTCATTATTATCAATTCCCAGTAAAGCCACAATGATTTAAACTTCAACAGGAAATCGTCCGCACGACGATGTGGCGTAGTGGTTAGCACACCGGACTCGCGTTTCCAAGCACGATTGTTCATACCAGTATACGACCATCCTCATTTAGGTTCTTCGTGATTTCCCTAAATTCTGGGAACAGCCACGGCAGTTCCTTTGAGAGACCACTGCCGATTTCCTTCTCCATCCTTCCATAATCCGAGCTTGTGCTGCGTCTCTAATGAACCTGTTGTCGACGGCACGTTAAATAGTTATCTCCTCCTGAAATCCCCTACGAAGTCATCCGCATACAGTTCTTCTACTCTGCCTTGTACAGTTGCCCACGACTGTGAGTCTAGTTGTTATGTCTCTAGCAATGCGTAGTCAATAAATCTCTTAAGGTGCGAGATGTTTCCTTGACCTGTGGATTAACGACTTCTGTGGGTCTCAAGTTCAAAAACGTTATTATGTATAAGTTTCCTCACTCTGGATGGTCAACAATAGACGTAAAAACAATTTATGGCTTATAAATATGCTTCCGTGTGATCTCTGTCTCATCTTCTATATAATTTGAGTGCCTTCAGCGTGCTGGCTTCTTCTCATAGCGCTTAAAAATTTTCTTTAATACAATGCAAAATTTTTTGGGCTGCACATTTACAGGTGCAATTACCTGTATATCACTAATTCTTAACCCACCCTATCATTCCCTCAGTGCCGAAAATACCTTGTGACTACTTAATCCCTAGTATTACATAGCCTGCAGCTTATCTACAATTCTCTATTTACAGTTAGGGCTCAAATTGGCTCAAATGGCTCTGAGCATATGGGACTTGACGTCTGAGGTCATCAGTCCCTTAGAACTTAGAACATCTTAAACCTAACTAACCTAAAGACGTCACACACATCCATGCCCGAGGCAGGATTCGAACCTGTGTCCGTAGCGGTCACGCGGTTCCAGACTGAAACGCCTAGAGCCGCTCGGCCATATCGGCCGGCAGTTAGGGCTTCTACATTGAATTCCGTATTACGGCGAATTTAGAGCATCGGATATTGGCTAACATCACCTCCTGTTTCTTTTTTCACAATTTTCACGACGGTACCATCGCGGATCTCGGCCAATATTTCTACCGATTGCTGCGCCCTCTATTTTCTTTTCGTCACGTCATATATAATTTAGCCTCTCGTCTTCCTGATACGATGGTGTCTATGAACTACGAGTGTTTTTCTTATACCATCTCTTGCCATATTCGTGGGGTTGATGTCTCACCAGTTCACGTAAGTAGATCCATGTTGCGGCATCCCATAGTGCGTTTGTACGAAGTGCACAAGTTCTCTGACACAAAATTCACGATCGTAACCAAGATCGTCAAGAAAATTAAAAAATGCTCTTGCATCATTCATTGCGCAAACGGCTAACGAAATATCTTTTGGAATCTGGTTAGATACTGATTAATTAATGATTTTATGAATAATAATTACGATAGAAATTTGCTCGCGCTGCACTAGAGGCGCAGCAATTGTGAGTTCGCTTTGGAGCTGTGTTTTAGCTAATCTACGCACAGCGGCGCACACTCCAGAGAGTGTGGCTTTGATTCTTCGAATGCCACGAAAAATCTGTTACATATAATATTTGTTTATTAGATAATAGTTCTTCAAGCCTCGAAGTTATTTACTTCCTCTTCTTCTTTGAAGACGATGTTAAAGGGCATAGTTTGCTCTGCTTAAATTTCTTGCAAAAATTGATGTATTTCACATTGTTAGTCAACTAAAAAGAAAACCACATCCTCTCTCCGTCATGGACTGGAAAACACTGACAGTATAAGAGCGCTGAAACATCCGACAGGAGTTTTTACAACCATAAGGAAATTTAAGTTCTTCATCTTTCCCCCCTAGCTGCACAGGCTTGATTCCTCATAGGCTTACTCCATTTTAATCTTTGCCGTAGACTGCTTAGGCGAATAAAAGGATAAAAATAGATAGAAAAAATAAAACAAATACCCATGTGTGTGAACCAGCATAAGTTCGAATACTATGTGACAAATCATCATTAGCCCTCACTGCTCAAACACTGCATCCTAGGACTGCATTCTTTCGTCCATTTTATTTAAAACTCTTGTCAGATTTCGAAATGTCTGTACTATATAAGGCTCTTTCAAAAAATGCCTAGTTTGACATGATCCTGTTCCCTTGCGTCCAAAATTCGTACAGGGAAACATGTTTCAACTCCACGTAAGTTCTGTACTTTGGCCCGGTCACTCGCAATATTGCGGCTGCTTCTTCATATAGATACGCCTAAATGAAATTGATTTCATAAGCAGCAGACCATGACCTTTGAATACCGTGCTGGAACTGTTATATCCACATTTTAGAATGCAATCTTTTCGCTCTGTCTGGGAACAATACGTACTTGCGAACAGAAACAAAAAGTTTTCTATTTTCGTCCTCTTTGGCGTCCTGGTAACCTATTCCTACCAGCACAGCTGACTATATATTCACAGATGGTGGTACAGGATCGCTGCCTGTCTGTTAAGTCACTCTTCCGCCGACCTTCTTCACACATAAATGTCTCTCAGTTGCTTGCCTTTATTTTAAGTGGAACAACGCTTTAATTTCGTTCCAATATTTAAAGTCTACAGCAACGGCACCATCCCAGCCTGTATCGTTGCATAACGAAATTTCCTTTACCTGTTTTCTCACATGAGATACGTCGTCATTGACTCCATCTCTTTCCTTTTTAATGACTTTAACACAATTTTGTAATTCATCAGTTGTTCCCTTTGTTTGTTGCGTCACGAGCCCAATTTATTTTCCGAACTGCAGGCTTGCTCCTCAATTATTTTTTCACCTTCTTTTCTGCTTTGTTAATTTCTACCGTGATCATTTTGTCCAGTTTCACCATCCTTTCTGCACACCGTTGCACATGACCTGTTAACTACTTATCTAAGCTCTTCAAATTATTGCTATGTTCCTAGAATTGCTCTCCAATCCTTTTGAAAACCGCATCACTTTTCCCATCCTCCAATTTGGAGTTTTGGTCTATCTTTTTCAAAAATTGTTCCATGTGTTTCGAACGCTAATCAGATATTCCATAATGCTCTTAACACTTTTTGGAGTGTTCTTCTACTATTTTGTGCTGCTTCTTGCTTTCTAATGTCATTTCGATTATCTGACTATAGACAAAAGGTCGTGTTGGAGAAGGAGTAGGCGCACGATCGGCAACAGACTGTGTCAAGAAGTTGCATTCAGCAACCACAGGGTTGCCCATTGCCCGTGACATTCTCGCATTCTCTTCGCATAACATTTCAGCTTCAGTTTGCTCTCTGTTACTCTACAAGCTACTTCATTCACTATCCATCGTTAATGACCATTCAAAATTACTCTCACGACTGTCATGAAACACAGTACTTTGTGAACTATCTTCCTCGAGTTACAGATTAAGTCCGCAGTCTACAGTTATGATGGACTTCCTCTTCTCAATCAATGGTACTAACCTTTTCTAAACTTGCCGTAATCAATAACTGGCGCAAAGCAACCACATCTCCTTCATAATCGAATTCCTAACCTAGACGCACAACACAATAAAGACATACCAAAAACACAAACACGCTCAAAAGATCCCCAAAACTGCAACGTAGAAACACAGAACAACGACGTGATTTCCTCACCAAACATTCCTGTAAGAGAAAGACAAAATTCGTAGACTACAGCGCAAGCAATTTACCATTAGTTTAAATTTGAGACGTTCTTCCACTATAAAGTCATTCGTCTTTACTTTTCCGACTAAAATGCACTGAAATGGCAAATTATTTAAATATTAAGACGTGTTGATCTAAAATTTTCGGAAGTTAATCCAGCAGAGGATTTATCAAATTTATTTGCGAGGTACTGGTTCAGCTGTTTAGAATACCCATAAGATGCTAGAGTAAAATGTCCAGTGCCCGGTGACCTAAGGCTCCCCATGTTTTTTCTCTTTATTCATAAGCCATCTGACTGATTTTTTGCGGCCCGCCACGAATTTCTCTCCTCTTCCTACCTTTACATCTCAGAGTAGTTATTGGATCCTACGTCTCCAGCTATTTCACCGGACGTATTCCAATCTGTATATTCCTCTAGTACCATCGAAGTTATTTTCCGATTCTTAACACGTGTAATATCATCTTATTCCTTCTTCTTGTCAGTGTTCTCCATATATTCCTTTCACCGCCGATTCTGCCAAGAACCTCCTAGTTTCATACCCTATCAGTCGAAATAAATTTCAACATTTTCTGCAGCACCGCATCTCAAACACTTCAATTCTCTTCTGTTCTGATATTCCCACAGCCAATATTTCACTACCAAAAATGCAGTATCATAAACGTACATTCTCCAAACTAAGGCAATTTGGTTCAGGCTGGAGGACTTCTCTCATCCACAAATGCCCCCTTTGCCAGTGATAGTCAGCGTCTTCCGTCCTCCTTGCTCCGTCATCATTGCTTATGCTGCTGTCTAGGTAACTGATTTCATTAACCTCGTCTACTTCGTCACCCCCAAATACTGGTGTTAAGTTTGTCGTTTTTCTCAATTTTGCTACTTCTCAATGCTTCCGTCTTCGTTCGATTTTACTCTCAAACCATATTCTGTATTCATTTAACATTTCATATCATTCAACGCAACCTGTAACCCTTCATCACTTTCACGGAGGATAGCAATGTTATCAGCGATTCTTATCATTGAAAGTCTTTCACCTTGACATTGAATCCCACTCTTGACCATTTTTTAAATTTTAATCAATGCTTCTTCGGTGTACAGCTTGAGCAGTAGGGCGAAACACTACATCACTCTCTTACACCATTTTTAATCCGAGAATTTCGTTGTTCGTCATTCATTTTTTCTTCTTGATTCTTGTACATATTGTATATTACCTGTCTTCTACTGTAGCTTACCCCTATTTTAGTCAGAAGTTCTAACATATTGCACAATTTTACATTGTCGAACGCTTTTTCTTGGTCGACAAATCTATTGAACCTGTCTTGATTTTTTTTCTGTCTGGCTTTTAATATCAGAGGCAACATCCCTCTCTGTCGCCTTTACCTTTTCTAAGGCTAAACTGACCATCATCTAACAGCTCCTCAACTTTCTTTTCCAATCTTCTGTATATTGTTCTTGTCAGTACTTTGGATGCGTGAGCTGTTAAGCTGACAGTGTCATTATTCTTTGACAGTTGGCTCTTGCTATCATCGGAATTGCGTGGATGATAGTTTTCTGAAAGTTATGTGATATCTCGCCAGTCTCGTAGATCCAACACAAAAACGTGAACAATCACTTTGTTGCCACCTCCCCGAAAGATCTTAGAAATAGTGCTGGAATTTAATCTTCCCTTCTGCCTTATTTGATCTCAAGTCTTCGAAAGCGCCCTTAAATTCCGATTCTAATACTGGATCCCTTTGCTCTTCCCTGTCGACTCCTGCTTCCTCTGGCACCAGCTCATCAGACAAATACTCTGCCTCATAGATGCCTTCACTGTACTCTTTCGACCTGCCGGCTGTTATCAGTGGAATTCCCACTGCACTCTTAATGTCCGCGCACTTGCTTTTAATTCCACCAAAGGTTCTTTCGAGTTTTCTATGTATGTTATGAGTCCTGGCAACCATTTCTCTTTCGAATTCCTCACATTTTCCATGTAACCCTTTCGCCTTACTTACCCTGTGCTTCTTACTTATTTCATTCTTAAGTGACTAGTATTTCAGTGTTCCTGAATTTTTCTGAGAGTTTATACGCTGCCTACTTTCCTTGATCAACTGAAGTATTTTTTTTCTTTTACCCACAGTTTCTTCACAGCTGCCTACCTTGTACCTATGTCTTTCTGTGGTTGCCCTTTTTATACACTTCTGTTCCTCTTCAACCCAACTGCCCAGCGTGCTGCTCATTATCTTTGTATTTATAGCCACACATGCATGCTTCTTCGTTCCTGAGTAATTTCATATCCCGCTTCTATGCGCACTGATTCTTCCTGACTGGTCTCTTAAACTTCAGTCTACTCTTCATCAATAAAAAATTGTTGTCAGATTCTATATCTACTCTTGGGTATGTCTTACAATCCAATAACTGATTTCGGACTCTGTGGCTCATCATGACGTAATCTAACTTTTCCAACTGTAACTACTTTCTTTGTGTATCTTGAAAAACTATTTCGCATTACTAGCTGAAATTTATACCGGTTCCCCTCAGATCACCTACGTGAATCTCTGTCGGGCTGGGCTAGCACTTAGTTGGGTGACCATCTGGTCTGCCGAGCGCTGTTGGCAATCGGGGTGCACTCAACCCTTGTGAGGCAGACTGAGGAGCTACTTGATTGAGAAGTAGTGGCTCCGGTCTCGGAAATCGTCATACGGCAGGGTGAGAGGTGTGCTGACCGCATACCCCTCCATATCCACATCCAGTGACGCCTATGGTCTGAGGATGACACGGCGGACGGACGGTGCCGTTGGGCCTTCATGGCCTGTTGGGAAGGAGTTTAGTTTTAGTTTTAACAGCTGAAATTTACTGCAGAACTCTATGAGCCTTTCTCCCATCTAATTCGTACTACCAAGTTCATATTTTCCCGTAACTCTTACTCCTATTCCCTCCCCCACCCTATACTCGCATTCCAGTTGCCAATGACTCTTAGATTTTCATCCCCCTTTATATAGAGAATTACTTGTTCGGTACTCTCATACAGTTTCTGTATTTGTTCATCTTCGGTTAGGGACGCCGGGATCTATACTTGAAGTTCTGTTGTTGGTGTTGATTCCGATGACGACAACCATACCACCGAGATGTTCACAGTAACTCACTCTATGCCCTAAGCTCCTATTCATAACGAATCCTACTCCATTATACAATTTTTGCTTCTGTTGATATTACACTACACTTATCCGCCAAGAAATTATTGTCTTCTTTAATTTCACTTCTATGAGCCCCGTATATATAGACTGAGCCTCAGAATTTCCTTTTTCATGTCTTATAGCCTACCTACCAGGTTGAGACTTGTGACTTTCCACGCCCTGATTTGTGGAATCTTATCCTTTCGTCAGTTATTCCATCTTTTCCTCACGGTCACCTCCTCCTTCGTAATCCACTCCCAGAGATCCGAATGGGGAACTAGTCCGAAAGATTTTGACAGTGGCGAGATCAACAATGAACTTTTTTACTTGCAGACTACATGTACTGTGGATACACATTATGTGTCTTTAATTTAATGATTTACATTTCTTATGCATACTCAAATTGTTGATCATTGCTCATTTTTCTGCCGTTTAGGGTCAGTTTCCCACCCTGAGGACAACACAGTGTCCTGAATCTCTGTCCGCTCCTATGCCCTCTTCTACGGCGCTATTGGCAGAACGAGGATGACTTCTTATGCCGGAAGTCTTTTATCGCCGATGGTGTTGGCTTCGTACTGTAACTTTAAACAGTGGCGAAGTTCGAAACCGGGACCGAGGACGTTTTCACTGCTTAGTCAAAGACGCTATCCGTAGACCACGGGTGCATAAGGTTATTCAAATTAATGAAATGTAATTTTGCGACATCTTGCTGAAGTAAAGCTACTAATGGGGTCCCAATAAGTGGAGGGCTCATCTAACTACAGAAGAATCTAGTGGTCACTCTAATAGTCACGTTGTTGCTATAAAATATCAACCGTGGTCTAGGGGTAGCGTCTTTGATTCAAAATCAAAACGTCTTCGGTCCCGCGTTCGCTCCCTGCCATTGCCTAAATTTTGATAAGTAATCAGCATTGGCGGCCGAAGACTTCTGGCACAAGAAGTCAGCCTCATTCTGCCAACGGCCTTGTCAAAGAGGGTGGAGGAGCGGATGGAGGTTCAAGGCACTCTCTTGTCCTAGGGGTGGGAAATTGCCCCTAAAGGCGGAAGAATCAGCGACATGAGGATGCAGAAGGCAATGGAAACCACTGCATTAAAGACACGTAACGTGTAAACACAGGACATGTGGCCTGTAATTGAAGAAGTGTCATGATGATCTCTCCATTGGCAAAACATTCCGGAATGGTCCCCCATTCGGATCTCCGAGAGGAGACTGCCAAGGGGGAGGTTACCATGAGAAAAAGATTGAATAATTTACGAAAGGATGACGTTCTACGAGTCGGGGCGTGGAATGTCAGAAGCTTGAACGTCGTAGGGAAACTAGAAAATCTGAAAAGGGAAATGCAAAGGCTCAATCTAGATATAGTAGGGGTCAGTCAAGTGAAGTGGAAGGAAGACAAGGATTTCTGATCAGATGAGTATCGGGTAATATCAACAGCAGCAGAAAATGATATAACAAGTGTAGAATTCGTTATGTATAGGAAGGCAGGGCAGAGGGTGTGTTACAGTGTGGTACAGTTCTGTGACCGGGTTGTTCTAATCAAAATCGACAGCAGACCAACACCGATAACGATAGTTCAGGTATACATGCCGACGTCGCAAGCTGAACTGATAGAGAAAGTGTATGAAGATAATGAAAGGGTAATGCAGCATGTAAAGGCGGACGAAAATCTAATAGTCATGGGCGACTGGAATGCTGTTGTAGGGGAAGGAGTAGAAGAAAAGGTTACAGGAGAATATGGGCTTGGGGCAAGGAATGAAAGAGGAGAAAGACTAATTGAGTTCTGTAACAAGTTTCAGCCAGTAATAGCGAATACCCTGTTCAAGAATCACAAGAGGAGGAGGTATACTTGGAAAAGGCCGGGAGATACGGGAAGATTTCAAACAGATTACATCATGGTCAGACAGAGATTCCGAAATCAGATACTGGATTGTAAGGCGTACCCAGGAGCAGATATAGACTCAGACCACAATATAGTAGTGATGAAGAGTAGGCTGAAGTTCAAGACATTAGTCAGGAAGAATCAATACGCAAAGAAGTAGAAGTACTAAGACATGACGAGATACGTTTGAAGTTCTCTAACGCTATAGATACAGCAATAAGGAATAGCGCAGTAGGCAGTACAGCTGAAGAGTAATGGACAGCTCTAAAAAGGGCCATTACAGAAGTTGGGAAGGAAAACATAGGTACAAAGAAGGTAGCTGCGAAGAAACCATGGGTAACAGAAGAAATACTTCAGTTCATTGGTGAAAGGAGGATGTACAAACACGTTATGGGAAAATCAGGAGTACAGAATTACAAGTCGCTGAGGAATGAAATAAATAGGAAGTGCAGGGAAGCTAAGTCGAAATGGCTGCAGGAAAAATGTGAAGACATCGAAAAAGATATGATTGTCGGAAGGACAGACACAGCATTCAGGAAAGTCAAAACAACCTTTGGTGACATTAAAAGCAACGGTGGTAACATTAAGAGTGCAAGGGGAATTTCACTGTTAAATGCAGAGGAGAGAGCAGATAGGTGGAAAGAATACATTGAAAGCCTGTATGAGGGTGAAGTTATGTCTGATGTGATAAAAGAAGAAACAGGAGTCGATTGAGAAGAGATAGGGGATCCAGTATTAGAATCGGAATTTAAAAGAGCTTTGGGGGACATACGGTCAAATAAGGCAGAAGGGATTGATATCATTCCACCAGAATTTCTAAAATCATTGGGGGAAGCGGCAAGAAAACGACTATTCACGTAGGTGTGTAGAAAATATGAGTCTTGCGATATACAATCTGACTATCGGAAAAGCAGCATCCACACAATTCCGAAGACGGCAAGAGCTGACAAGTGCGAGAATTATCGCACAATCAACCTAACAGCTCATACATCGAACCTGCTTACAAGAATAATATACAGAAGAATGGAAAAGAAAATTGAGAATGCGCTTGTTGACGATCAGTTTGGCCTTAGGAAAAGTAAAGGGACGAGAGAGGCAATTCTGACGTTACGGCTAATAATGGAAGCAAGGCTAAAGAAAAATCAAGACACTTTCATAGGATTTGTCGACCTGCAAAAAGCGTTCGACAGTATAAAATGGTGCAAGTTGTTCGAGGTTCTGAAAATTGTAGGGGTAAGCTAAAGGGAGAGACGCGTCGTACACAATATGTACAACAACCAAGAGGGAATAATAAGAGTGGACGATCAAGAACGAAGTGCTCGTATTAAGAAGGGTGTAAGACAAGGCTGTAGCCATTCGCCCCTACTCTTCAATCTGTACATCGAGGAAGCAATGATGGAAATAAAAGAAAGATCCAGGAGTGGAATTAAAATACAAGGTGAAAGGATATCAATGATATGATTCGCTGATGACATTGCTATCCTGAGTGGAAGTGAAGAAGAATTAAATGAACTGCTGAACGGAATGAACAGTCGAATGAGTACACAGTATGGTTTGAGAGTAAATCGGAGAAAGACGAAGGTAATGAGAAGTAGTAGAAATGAGGAAAGCGAGATACTTGTCATTAGTATTGATGGTCACGAAGTCAATGAAGTTAAGGAATGCTGCTACCTAGGCAGTAAAATAACCAATGACGGACGGAGCAAGTAGGACATCAAAAGCAGACTCGCTATTGCAAAAATGGCATTTCTGGCCGAGAGAAGTCTACTAATATCAAATACCGGCCTTAATTTGAGGAAGAAATTTCTGAGTATGTACGTCTGCAGTACAGCATTGTAAGGTAGTGAAACATGGACTGTGGGAAAACCGGAACAGAAGAGAATCGAAACATTTGAGATGCGGTGCTACTGACGAATGTTGAAAATTTGGTGGACTGATAAGGTAAGGAATGAGGAGGTTCTACGCAGAATCGGAGAGGAAAGGAATATGTGGAAAACACTGATAAGGAGAAGGGACACGATGATAGGACATCTGCTAAACATGAGGGAATGAGTTCCATGGTGCTAGAGGGAGCTGTAGAGGGCAAAAACTGTAGTGGAAGACAGAGATTGGAATACGTCAAGCAAATAATTGAGGACGTAGGTTGCAAGTGCTACTCAGAGATGAAGAGGTTAGCACAGAAAAGGAATTAGTGGCGGGCCGCATCAAACCGGTCAGTAGACTGATGGAAAAAAAAAAAAAACTAAGAAAACACGTTATTCATTTAATTAAGAATATAAACATGCAATAAGTCGACAAACGTTTTGTAATTATGAAATATAAGCTTGGTACAGTTGGGTGGAAGAGGGAAACCATAATGTGAAACTGTAAAACTGTATCATGGATACCTTCAATGACTGTGAAAATGACTGGTAGTTAAAGAAAGAGGGCAGAAGAATGAATCCGGAAAAATAAGTGCGAACAGCAGCAGGAATTCCATAGAATCTGATGGAAACAGCTATCTGTCTGTGAACATTAAAGCTGTACGAATGAACCCTGGCGTCCCCCTAGATTCCACGATTGCATCGTTGGTTCATCCTCACCATTCTTAAATGGTTTTGAATGTGGAAGTGGCTGGAAGTTCCCAGTCCAGCAGTACTCAGTTCTAATATGACGACATCCTTCTGCACGAAATCTTGGCAGCAACAAGCTACTGTTTGATTACCCAATAATAACTTACTAATAAATTTAAGAAACTCCTGCTCTCGCGATTTTTGTCATTCTTAACAAACAATTGTCTGGCATAAGGAGGAAGGCACAAAATCTCTCCCATTCCATGACAGTTTCCTGATCGTAACCAACCAAAAGCTGTACTTGTGGACTTACGCAGGGGATTTCACCTTCAGTACACACAATTATTCTGAGACAGTAAGAGCTATATTACTACGATTTTAAACAAACATTCTTTCTTGGTGATACCGCAGATAAATTGCTAGTTCCAAGTTCTCCCGTTCTGAAGTGTACACCTGGATCCTACATTTTGTCTTCCCTAAAGGTATTACTCCTAGTGTCTCGGAGAAAGCAGTTTTACGGCAGGCAGGACGCTCTCGAGGCGCTTGCTGTGTGGGAACGGAGCGCAGCAAATTCTTTTTCTTCCAGCTGCTCAGGAGAGCTGCTTTCAGCTCCAAAAAAATTTATGAATCTCTGGCTCTTTTAAGTTAATTTTCATACCCATAGCTAGAAAGCGCTACCAATCACGAAGAAAATAACAGGCCTACTTCAAACAGCCCAACTTAACATAATAAAAGGAATGGAGCAGAAGAAGTAATTAGCAGTACAGTTACTGGTAGTAGAGAATAATTTCATCTGCAGATGTGATGCAGCGTTATATTACCGACTACATTGACTATTAAAATGTGCATATTACAATATAATGTACGTTGCATGACAGCAGGGCATAAACAGCCATGTAGCAACACTAACGAAGTGACTCAAACAGCTTGATTCTGAATTTGATAAAATTAACCCCGCGATGATACGGTAAGAAAAGCGTACATCAAGGATGTGGAGACTCATGATGGCTCTGTATCTCATTCAAAGTGTTAGCTATTTATTGGTATTTCATAAGAAATGATGATAGGTAAACTTGCAAATTAGCTATTAAAAAAAACTATTTAAAAAACCCCAATACGCAAAAACATGATTAATTATTGCAATAATACATGAACTCAAAAAATATCATCTTTAGCATCACTTAAGTAACATATTAGTGCCAGCGTACACACATTATGGTAGCACTTGTGGGGATGGCTTGATAATGGACCAATGTTTGAAACTACTTGTTTACTTTCCTAGGGCATAGGTTTCTTTGCAGTTCAACGAACATTTCAAGTATATGACGTATTGGTGGCAAGTTGAACAAAAGTTTTCTTTCTTGCTGTGTGGATTTATCGTCAAAACGAAGACAGCTCTAAACAAAATGATAGCACTGCCGTGCTATTGTCGACTGAAATATTTCAGCGCCTGCACTGTCTGAAGCCCAGAGGTCAGCAGTGTTGTACCTCCTAGATCGGTAAAATCCAGCGATTTACAACAAGCCAGTATAAGCCTTTAGTTGCATCGTGCTCTTTTCGTCCACAAAATAGTGATTCGCAACCGTTTCACAAGCTGCTTCCCTTTCTATAATTTGTGAGTTTGTGTATGTCAAGAGAATAATAAACACATCTTCATTGCAAAGCAGATTCCAGCGTTCAAGATCTGACACTGCCGATCTTCCTATTAAGCTGACTTCAGATACCTAAATGTCTGGGGCTGAACTTGTTGCTGAGAATGATTTTTGCACCAATTACTTCTGTCAATGATCTAGGTATCTGACTTTCTGGTCGCTCGTCTATTTCTGGCAACATCTGATACTGGGTGGTATTTTGCAACTAATATGTTCGCACAACGCCTTCACTGTCACCGCCATCAATCGGAACTTGCGCAGTGACACTACTATGATAGCACTCACACTACAATGGCTCATAATCTTGTCTTCACTGTCTGTTATCTCCACCTCCCAAGACATATTATAATCTAAACCTCCAATCCTTCGTTGTCCTTTTTGATCAAATATACTCAAAAAATAACGAAAACTCGTTAAAAATAATAAATCAGAAAGTGAGACGAAAGTGTTACATCGCAGTTGTGGAAGGGCTACGATTAACCTCTGGTGTTCGTTCACTGCTACTTCCTTGTGCGTGCAGCATCTATCCTCTTAGCGTTCGCGGAATTCTGTTTCCTTGCGCGGGATCAGTCTTCTGAGAGATGGCACGAAAACGCAGCTCCAGCTTCTTCCATCTTCAATCAAGTAGAAATGTCGACAAAAAAACTGTACACAAAAGAAAGTGAGCATGGTCAAATTTACCCAAGATATGCTCACCGGGTTATGTTACCTGTACAGTGAGTCATTACACAGTGGAACGTTTCCTGAATGTTAGATATATGCTGCAGTGTAGCCGTTGTTAAAGAAAGGAGACAAAGAAACGCCATCAGATTTCCTTCCAGTTTTTATTTTGCAGCAGTTCTCGAAAATTTTACGAAACGTAATAAATAGTCGGCTTCTTAAACACGTGACATCAAGTAATGCCGTGTCAAAGTCACAGTTCGGATCTCTAAACGGTTCCGGTATTGACGGCTATCTACACGTACAATGCGATTGTACTTGTACTTAATTCTTTATAAAATAAATCGCGTACTACTTGTCTATTTTGTGACCTATAAACTGCATTTCATTGAGTAAATCATAATATTATTTCAAATAAATCACAATACACTTATTCCTAATAAGATTTGTGAATAAATAAATGTCTCTTTTTCAGATTAACAGTTCTAGTCATAGAATCAATACTACAAATAAGAACCAGTTTACAGAGATGTAAAGTAGCTAAGCTACTTTAGTCCAGAAAGGTACTCATTATAACATTGTCAGTAGCTTGTCAGCAGCCAAAAAGTGTAAACTAGTAATTAAGCTCAATATAAGAACGGCCTAACGGACATATTGGTGGTCAACTACATCTGCTCCTTTGATGAATGTACGCTGAGGTGACAAAACTAGTGGGATAGCTCCTAATATCGTGTCGGACCTACTTCTGCCCGGCGAAATGCAGCAAATCAACGTGACATGGCATCAACAAATTCTCGGAACTACCCTGCAAAAAGGTATTTAGCTATACTGACTCTATAGCCGTCCAGACTACGGAAGCTTTGCGATGCAGAATTTTGTGCAGGAACTGACCTCACGATTATGCATCGTAATTATTGGATTGGATTCCTGTCGGGCCTTCTGGCTGGCAAAATCAATCGCTGCAACTCTTCACAACATTCTTCAAGCTAATGGCCGACAGTTGTGCTCCGGTGACATGGCACATCGTCATCCATAAAAATTCCAACTTTGTTTGGGAACAACGATGTCCATGAATGGCTGAAAATGGTGTCCAAGTAGCCGAACATAATCATTTGAAGTAGTTGATCCGCGCAGTTGGACCAGACGACCCAGTCCATTCCATGTAAACACAGCCCACAGCATATTGGAGCCACCACTAACTTGCAAAGTGCCTTGTTAACAATGTGAGTCCATGGCTTCGTTGGGTCTGCATCACACTCTAAGCCATCTATCCAATCTTACCAACTGAAATCTGGAGTCATCTGACCAG
Organism: Schistocerca serialis cubense; assembly: GCF_023864345.2. NCBI lineage: Eukaryota > Metazoa > Arthropoda > Insecta > Orthoptera > Acrididae > Schistocerca > Schistocerca serialis. The sequence goes on from NC_064641.1 coordinate 426,252,137, forward strand.
GCCACGGTTTTCGAGTCGTCTATGGTCCTACCGGTATGGTCAAGAGCCTACGAGAATCCTTGTAGGCGATGTCGTGCCGTTACTATAGGCACTCTCGTTGGTTGTCTGCTGCCGTAGCCATATATCGCCACATTTCATAGCACTGTTCTATAGGTTATGTTCGTCGCACGTCCAACTTTGATTTTTCCTCTTATTTCACATGGTGTTGATTGTCTGCTCTTATTTACGTGGTGTTGATTGTCTGTTAGCACTAACTACTCAAGGGCAAACGCCGTTGCTCTTCGTCGTTGAGTGAAAGTCACTGGCCACTACGTTGTCTGTGGTCAGAGGTAATGCCTGAATTATTGTAATCTCAGCACACTTTTGACGCTTGATCTCGGAAAATGGAATTCCATAACGATTTCCAAAATAGAATGTTTCATGTGTCCAGCTCCAACTACCATTCTAATTTCGAAGTCTGTTAATTCGCGTCATGCTACCATAATTACGTCGGAAACTTTTTCACATGACTGACCTGAGTAGGAATGGAAGCCCCGCCAATGCACTGCCCTTTTATACGTTGCGTATGCCATGCTACCTCCATCTGTCGACGTGCATATCGCTAGCCCTCGACTTGTGTCGCCTCAGAGTATCAGTAGACCAACAGATGTTAATATGTTACTGATAATATCAAATAACGCAAGTACTACCCGACCTCTTTATTCATTCAGAATAGTAATGTAATCATTGTAAATTTGTGTGTTGTCAAATAATTTTTGTGTCTATGATGCATGGCTATAGTAAACTAGGCATTACACGTTTCATTGTGTACTCAAAATTTACATGTATCGCGACAACATGTGTGTTACTTTCTGAATGAGAGTGTGTTAAGAACTTTTGAGTTATTCCACATGCACAGGGATCACATAAGTTGGTACCCGTGTAACACATATTTGGATTTGTTTTCCTTGTAATCATTTATTGTGTATTCCAGTTTTCTCATTTGTTTTACATGATGAGTTATCTACTCACTGGGATCTATTAGAATGGAAAGTACACTTAACCTAATCTTAGGCTCTGGGAAGACAAGACACATTGTCTTGTCAGGCATAGATGCTAATATGGGTCCTTTTGGAAGTATTTGTTCAAAATTCATTTTCCGTCGTTTTGAGAAATTTGTTTTCTCTATATTCTTCATCTCAACTTTGGTTTGGTAATTGTCTTTAATAGCCTTGCACTCTGGTTTTTGATTTATGTCCTTTATGTGACCGCAGTTAATGAATTTTTTCCACACTCACGATTACTGCTATTGTTTTGCAGGAAGGACCTAATGGTCGAAGACATTTTATAGCTGCATTACATTTTCCCGTGTCTAATTTCGTGGCCATATGATCAGTTACTGAGGTAGTCATTGTAATAAATTTGTAGCACTTCTGACCAACAAGTACATGCCAAAACCCTGAAGATGTTTAAGTTTGTGTCTTTCCACAAAATTATGTTGACTTTTATACCTCAGACTTTCTGTAGACGCCAATCCCTATTAAATTGATATTTGATATTTCAAAGCGGATATCCTCATTTACTGTACTAAGACCATTCCTGATTTCTACTATGGTTGCTCACTTTCAAGTAGTGCTACAATGAAATTCTGTCCTTTCGCTAAACGAAAACAGTACATGTTTAAAATCTATGTCTTTATACTATCTCTAAATGTCACAAACTACTATGCAGTTCAGAGGCTGGAGCTCAACTTCAAATTAATGTTTTTTATTTTATTCTGATCGTATTTTTTATGAAGCATTGTTAAGTATATGTAATCTCATATGTTACTTTTATCTTAACCTCTTTGTCTTTAGGACATGCAGTATGTGTATCATTTGATATGTTAGAATCAATTTTGTAAGTGATTATTTCAGAATTTTTTAATTACCGCTTATACTTTTTTTAAGTAGAACCTGTTCTCTTGATTTATCCTAAAGAAAGACCCACTTCTCCGTCCTATGACAGCAAGTATTTGACCATGCTTGATTCTTTCATAAATCAGTTAATCAGCTATACCAGTCTCCCCTTCCTAGTCCTGCTTAGGTGTAGGAAAAGCCTAGGGAAGCTGCAGCTGTTTGTAGCCCTATGTATCACAGACCAAAATGAACGAAGTCGGCTGCCGCAAGTGCAGTATCTAACCCCACAATAATTCACCACACAGTTCCATGAAAACTAGCGTACTATGACGCCGGAACGGCTCAACAAAGTATGCGTTGGTGCCACTTGTCAATGAAGATATCTTGTCCAGGTCGTCACCAACGTCCATCTCTGCCGAAACTCTTTACCGCCAGACCCCACTTCCACTACATGGTCCTCATACGAAAAATCCTAACATGAAGCCCCTTAGGTCTCTATCACTTGACCTAATAAGCTGGTAGCCTGGTACGCTGCCCCTAAGCGTTCCTACGTAGCTGCTTCCTAGCTGTAGCTCTTTTGCCTTCCTAACATTTTGTAAATTGGTAAACTTACTGCTCTGAGCACTATGCGACTTAACTTCTGAGGTCATCAGTCGCCCAGAAATTGGAACTAATTAAACCTAACTAACCCAAGGACATCATACACATCCATAAGCTTACTGATCTCGGTTGAAGCGTGTAGCGGACTTCCTGCTTGTAGTCCTACCTGATACTCTTCCCTGCTTATTTCAGGCGGTGGTATACAGATGATTTTGATGTTGATAACCAATCTGTTAGGTACCGTTTTCATTCTAGCTGTCTTCCAGCCAATTACCAGTTCACAGCCACCTGCCTTACTTCTGTCTACGTTTATGTCCGTCAGCTCCTGACTTGCTTCCTTCAAAAGCAAGTTACCATACGATGCTAAATATCATCAGTGAACTGCGCCATTTTGTTTTTCGTCCTCTAGCGGCCAACGACGGTACTGTGGCAAGGGTATTACAGTTTGTAGCAGGATTACAAACATACACCTGCACAGAAACAAAACATTAACAGCATACCGTAATTTTCGAAATTACAATTAAAATTTTGTAGCTTAAACCTCACCCACAGGTCCAGGTGGACCCAATGGTACTGACCTACAGCCGTATCATCCCCAGCCAATGGCCTCATTTGATGAGGTGAGGAGTGGCGTGGCGTGAACACGACGCTCTCTCGATCCTTATGGGTTTCCTTGACCTTAAGCCACTACTACACGGTCAAGTAGCTCCTACATTAGCACCAGAACGCGTCGTGCACACCTTCCTGTCTTCCCGCCACGAGAAAACGGCTGGAAGTACAGGAAATCGAACCCAGGTCCTCTGCAGAACACCCAGTCGCGCTGCCACTGCACTCAGAAGCGTAAACAGACAAAAATTTATAGCTACCCTTCCAAATGTTTAAAACACGCGCATTCCATTTTTCATCACATTTAGCGTAGTATAATTTACGTCAGTTGGACAAAAATACGGAAACACCGCGAGATATGCATTCTTGAACATAAATGCTGATTGTGCAGGGTGCGCCGCTGCGTTTGACTATAACGGCACCTGTTCTATGTCCTCAACACCTTGCAAGTTACAGTCATAGCAGATAAGTCTTCTGTACATTTTGACGGAGCAGATAAAAGAACGGAAAACGTGGTCTGTGGATAGCGTCTTTGATTAGGGATAAGAACGTTCTCTGTCCCTGGTTCGAACCCCGCCAATACTTAGATTTTCATAAAAACCACTAACAATGGCGGCTGAAGACTTTGGGAACAATACGTCACTCTAGTCGCCTACATCAAGTACACACACCATTGCCACAAGCAGAAGACAAAGAGATAACGAATATGAGGATACTGAACAGGTAACTCAGTACGTGAGGGGAGATGAAAACATAATAGCCGTGCGAGACTTGAATGCGGTTGTAGGGGCAAGAGTAGAAGAAAGGACTAAGGGAGAATAACAACTTGATATTGGGTGTGAGAGAGAAGAAAGGCTAATTGAGTCCTGCAATAAATATCAGCTAGTAATAGCAAATAGTTTCAGAATCACAAGAGGAGGAGGTATACCTGGGAAAGGCTGGGAGATTCGGAAAGATTTCAGTTAGCTTGCGTCATGGCAAGGCAGAGATCCCCAGCTCGAAGACTGGATTGTAAGGCGTATCCAAGAGCAGATAGGGACTGAGATCACAATAATGATGAAGAGTAGACAGAAGTTCAAGAGACTACTCAGATAGAATCACTGCGCAAAGAAATGGGATACGGAAGCACAAATGAATGAAGAGATACGCTTTAAAATCTCTGAGGCTATAGACACTGTGATAGTGAATTGCTCTACAGGCAGTTCAGTTGAACAGAAATCGGCATCTCTAAAAACCGAAATCACAGAAATTGAAAAGAAAAACCGAGGTAGTAGGAAGGAACCATGGATAACAGAAAAATTACTTCAGTTGATCGACGAAAGAAGAAACTGCAGAAATGTTCAGGGAATTCAGGAATACAAATCACTTAGCAATGAAGGAAACAGGAAGTGCTGAGAGGCATAAACAACTGTCGGGAGCGTTGACTCAGCATATAGAAATGCCAAAATAACTTCTGTGAAATTAAAAGCAATGGCAATGAGGGGGGAAGATTTTTCACACGACGAGATACTCTGAAGGGCGAAAGAAACTGATACACCTACTTAATATTATGTAGGACCCCGCGAGCACGCCAAAATGACGCAACACGACGTGGCATGGACTCGACTAAGGTCTGACTAAGTGCTGGAGTGAACAGGCAACGTGAATCCTGCAGGAATGTCGTAAATCCGTAAGGGTACGAGGGGATAGAGATGTCTTCTAAACAACACGTTGCAATGCATCCCAGATATGCTCAGTAATGTTCATGTCTGGAGAGTTTGGTGGCCAGAGGCAGTCTTTAAACTCAGAAGAGTGTTCCTGGAGCCCCTCTGAAGCAATTCTGAACGTGTGGGGTCCCAGGTTGTCCTGTTCAAATTGCCGAAATCCTTCGAAATACACAATGGACATGAATGGGCGCAGGACTCTTACGTACGTGTCACCTGTCAGGGGTTCCATATCACTCCACCTGCACGCAGGGTCCACGGATTCATGAGGTTGTCTCCATTCCTGTACACGTCCATCTATCGATACGATCTGAAACGAGACTGGCCCTACCAGGCAACATGTTTCCAGTCAACAACAGTCCAACGTCGGTGTTGACGGGCCAAAGCCTTGTGTCCTGCAGTTACTAAGGGTACACGAGTGGACCTTCGGCTCCGAAAGCCAATATCGATGATGTTACTTTCAATGGTACGCTGAGACTTGTTGATGGCCCAGCATTGAAATCTGCAGCAAATTGCAGAAGGGTTGCACTTCTATCTCCTTGAACGATTCTTTTCAGTCGTCGTGGGTCCCCTTCTTGCAGGATCTTTTTCTCCGGCGTCAGAGATGTCGAAGAGTTGATGTTTTACCGGATTCCTGACTTTCACTGTACACTCGTGAACGTGTCGTACGGGAAAATCCCCACTTCATCGATAGCTTTGATGCCGTGTCCCATCGCTCATGGGCCAACTTTACCACCACGTTCAAACTGACTTAAAATGTGATAACCGGCCATTGTAGCAGCAGTAACTGATGTAACAACTGCACCAGACACTTGTCGTCTTATATAGGCGTTGTCGACCGCAGCGCCGTGTTCTGCGTGTTTACGTATCTCTGTATTTGAATACGCTTACCTATGGCTGTTTCGATACAGAACAGATAGTAAATCCAGTATTAGAATGTGAATGAAAAGATCTTTGGAAGACTAAAAGTCGAATCAGGCAAAAGGGATAGATAACATTCCATCATAATATCTAAAATCCGAGATGCAAGTGCCAACAAAACGGCTATTCGTGTTGGTGTGTAGATGTATGAGTCTGGTAACGTCCCATCTGACTTTCGGAAAAACATCATTTTCACAATTCCGAAGACTGAAAGAGCCGACGAGGACCAGGAATATCGCACAATCAGCTTATCAGCTCATACACCCAAGTTGCTGACAAGAATAACATACAGAAGAATAGAAATGAAAACTGAGCATATAACAGATGACCATCAGTTTGACGTTAGGGAACGTGATGGTACCACATAGAGATATCTGACCTAGGGTTGATAATGCAAGCCAGATTAAAGAAAAATCAGGACATGCTCATAGGAATTGTCGACTTGGAAAATCTGTTCGACAATGTCAAATGGTGCTAGATGTTCGAAATCCTGAGAAAAATGGGGTAAGCTATAGGGAACGATGGCCGACACAGAATATCTACAAGAAACAAGAGGAAACAGTAAGATTCGAAGAACAAGATCGAATAGATCGGATGAAAAAGTGTGTAGGATAGAAATGCAGTCTTTCGCCACTACCGTTCAGTCTATACAGCGCAGAAGCAATTGCGGAAATAAAAGATAGGTTCACGTGTGGGATTAAAATTCAACGTGAAAGAATATCAGTGGCAAGATTTGCAGATGAAATTGTTATCCTCAGTGAGAGTGGGGAAGGGTTACATATTCTACAGAATGAAGTGAACAGTCTAATGAGTAAAGAATGCGGAATGAGGGTAAGTCGAAGAAAGACAAAAGTGATGAGAAGTAGCAGAAATGAGCATAGCGGGAAACTTAACAACAAAATTGGCGATTACGAAGTAGATGAAATTATGAAATTTTGCTGCCTTGGCTTTTAAATAACCAATGAAGTACGGAGCAAGGGGGCGGGGGGGGGGGGCATAAAAAGCAGGCTAACACAATCCACAGAAGCACTACTCGCCAAGAGAAGTTTCCTAATGTGAAAAATTAGCCTCAATTTGTGGAAGTAATGTCTGAGAAGGTAAGTTTGGTAATCAACATTGTATGGTAGTAAAACATGGACTGTGGAAAACCAGAATGGAAGAGAATCGAAGCATTTGAGATGTGGTGCTATAGAAAATTGTTGAAAATTGGCTGGACTGAGAAGGTAATGAACGAGGAGGTTCTCCACAAAATAGTCGACCAAACGATTGTATGGGAAAGACCGACAAAGAAGAAGATGAAGGATGATAGGACATGTGTTAAGACGTCAGGGTAATCCTCCATGGTACTAGAGGGCGCTGCAGAGGGCACAAACTGCAGAGGAAGGCAGAGATTGGAATACACCAAGCAAATAATCGAGGACGTACATTGCTATAGATTGCAAGTGCTACTCTAAGATGAAAACCTCGGCACAGGAGAGGAATTCGTGGTGGGCCGCTTCATAGATTCAGAAGACTGATGACTCAAAAAGGAAAAAAAAGGTTATTTCTGACGTGAGAAAATTCTTGGTTTCATTTGGTGACTACTTCCGTCAAGATAGTCAAAGAGTTCAGTGATTCAAAGTGCACCGTATCGATTTAGACTGCTAACATGAAAATCGGTAAAAAACGTTATCCGGCAAGACACAACTTGGACGAATGTGTGTGTTGAATAGCCGTGCTAGATGATCATTGAAACGATTGTGACAAAAATTTAGTGGACAACAGCAGCAAAAATCATTACGCAGTGGATGTCGCGCTCGCGAACATGTCAGCAGCAAATCACCACAAAGGGAGATGGATAAGGAGGGAACTGCAGGGCGAACAGAAATTTTAGAACAACCCATCAGTGATGGAAATGTCCGTAACAAGAGAACTTGGTGCCGAAAACATGAAACCGTACCAGGGAACAATGGAAGAGCGTTATAACGATATAACAGTGCCTGTGTCATCCTGATGACGATGCACTATGGCGACCACAGCCCTTACTAAACACATCAGATGAATTCACAACTGCGAATAATGACTACCGTCAGCTGTTGAATGGAATGACGACACTGAAAATTTGTGCCAGACAGGAACTAGAACCCGGATGTCCCGCTTATCGGGACTTTCAGGCACAACATCTGGACTATACGGGAACACACATAATGCATGTGCGCGTATAGATCACAGACGTCTGCTAGACGAGATATGGAAGTTTGGATATGGCCGTGAGTCCTGCACGGATAACCAAATTGGTAAGGTGACCACCTGTGATAAGCTAGAAATCCGTGTTTGAGTCCCGGTCCAGCACAAATTTTCGCTGTCGCCAGTCCTTTTTGCAACTGATGGTAGTCATTATTCGCAGTTGTAAATTCATCTGAGGAGCTATAACGGGTGTGTTATGTTTTCCACGGTTTCCAGTTTACGGCCGAGTTTACGCCCCAAGAGTGAAAAAGTGTGTTGGTCTGGTGGTGATTTGCTCAGTAATGTCGTCTTATTCCATGGGAACCGTGGTTACTCTGCAAGGTCGCATTACCGTCAAGGCTTACGTTACAACTTTGATCAGGCCGACCGCGTGGTAAAATACTTGTTCGCCAATGGTGACTGCTGTTTTCCAAGATGACATGGCCTGTGTTCACGAAGCTGGACTGGCTTCGTGAGCATGAGGAGGAAATGTCTCATACCTCCCATGGGCAACATTGGCAAGATCTCAATGTGATTCAGGTTATGTGGTCTACTTTGGAAAGACGGGTGCGCTATCTCTATTTCCGTCATAGTTACCCGAACTAGACTATCTTGCTGGAAGAATCGCCTAAGATTCCCTTGAAAACCATACAGGACCTGCAATTAGCCATTCTCGGACGACTGGAAGTTGTTTTGAATGCCAACCGTTTTGATACACTATATTGGGCATGTTAATGTGTTGTGTCCTTGGTGGTTCCTAATTTTTGTCCACGCCCGGTACCTAGAGTAAATAATGTGGCACTCAAGACAGAGTATTAATGAATCTCGTGTTTAGTCCTTTAATGCGCATGGTGATTTATCATGCAAAGAGGCGGCAGAAACGGTGGCCGTTCTCACAAGTGCTGTTTGCGGAGCGGTTTCGTGGCACACTGGCTGGCGAATATCACACAAAGAGACAGGGAGCTGCGGGTGGGCCCTTTGAGGCTTTGGTCCAGCGGAGGCAGTTCCACTGGCAGGAGTCGTCGCTTTGATGCGGCGGCTGGGCTTCCGCGGTCGCAAGACAACTAGCTAGCAGCAAAAAGCGTTTCGGTGTCGAAATCTGTGAATACCTTACCCTGATGTGCATTCTACGTGTATGTCAGTGTACCACTCATTGTGTTTACTTCATAACTACGAACTCTGCTGTCAATCAAACACATATTTTAACTACCTAAGGATCGTTGTCACGTACAGTATGAACGGGACGGATTACAAATATTGTCTAACGTGCAGGAATGTAAAGGGTGACGTCTTGCGGCGGCGGCGCCGGGGCTACTTTTCGTCCGTTCCCTGCACCTACCTGTGAACTCGTTGCAGCAGATCGCTGGTAGGAAAGCCGAGCAGAAGTCTACCACACAGAAATTCGCACGAGGCTGCATACAACTTAACTAATCTAAGAATCGGGAAAAGGTCTTGATTTTGAAATAACGGCAGAAATACTGGCAAAACTTCGGTATGTTCTGAACCTTGCTATGTACACGTTCACAGCCACACCCGTGCTAATCTTAACATATTCACGCTCAGACCCTGTCATTCTCGCTATGGTAACGTATTTCTCGAAATCTGAACAGCTACCAAGCGCGGATTGTTCTAAAACGAAAATGCTTGCCATACTACTAAGTTTAGCGGTGTCCAATGCACTCAAGTTTTTAGTCACCGATCTGCTCAATATGCCACGCGGAGCTACTGTCTGTTCTCGTACACAAAAATGCTTTAAAAATCCGTAATTTCTAAAAACAAAACACCGGAATAACTATGCGCTCACTTTAAAACACTTTTGAACCATATAGCACAAACAAAACCGGCTAACTATGACTTCCGTCGGATTTCATACTACACACGACCGTATCATAGAAACGCCGGGCTACGACTCCATTAGACCGCTGTAAACATTCTACATCTCCAAGAGAAAAGACACACGAAGAATACTCCGTCCTGATTGGATAGTTTTCTTTAAGGCCAATTGAGAAACACTAGTCTCCCTCGTTAGTCAACGCTTTGAATGACTAACCAATCAACAAATAACTCACTTTCGAACTGTACATTTTCCCGAAATAAATATTTAGGATTCCCATATTTTGTTTATACTTCAAGTTGTTAACTATTTTAATTTGCACTCGAATTATCTTTTCTTTTACCACAAACTTATTTGACAATTATTAAACAAAATTCCACATCGACTGCATTCACACTGTCGTAAAACTTTCTCACGCTAGTTCGTAAAGCGTCCATCAGTAGAAAAATGATCTACATATCTTCTTTAGACTACATTCACACATCATTCACACTACTGAAAGCATATACAGTACAAACATAAATATACTCGATTGGTCTAAGGCGCTGCAGTCATGGACCGTGCGGCTGACCCCGGCGGAGGTTCGAGTCCTCCCTCGGGCATGGGTGTGTGTGTTTGTCCTTAGGATAATTTAGGTTAAGTAGTGTGTAAGCTTAGGAACTGATGAACTTAGCAATTAAGTTCCATAAGATTTCACACACATTTGAACATTTTTTTAACGTAAATATACAAAAAGGCCCTCAAGAAATAAACAGAACATTTCACAAAATCATTCTCATGACCTGTTTCTTGAATGTCTTTGTGCACTACTGGACTATTGTTGTCAAAATTCGTAAATACATTATAATTCTTTCTGTTAAGTCCTGTCAGCTACTGTCCTCTAGCAGATAAAAATTGGAACTACGTACTCGACTGAACCCGCTTCACACCATGTGTCACAGTGCACGCATAGGTCATTCTCCCGAAACACAGGGGCTAGACTGACAAGAGTAGGGTTTTTTTGCTTTACATTGCGGCGAAGATTTTGATCAAGCCTCAAAAGAGAAGTGAAGGACCTGCTAGTCTAAGACCGATGTACATCGAAATAATACAGTAAAAAGAGAAGATCTGTCATGGAACAATTTTTAACTTCTTACACGACATTTTGCCAACTTAAATTGTAGCCAATCACCAGTTTCCGTGATTAGTCACATCCACTGAAAATGGCTGCCAAATCTAGACGCCATCTGCATCCTGCCAATCCACACGTCATCATCAACTACCTGATCACCAGGAACGAGTTGGGCGGTCTACTTTATTACATAAGTGAGTGGACGAAGTCCCTCAAACCTCCAGTTAGGATGAACACACAAACACCGAATTTAATGGCTGACACTACACAGTCACCAGACAATTTGGGTATTAGTTGATACTTTTGGCTGTTTTCGTGGTTATTTCATTTCCCGTGTTAGATGCTCCGTTCTGTCTGCGGTCTGCCAATATTTATTTTTCCTTGTCGGCGTGAAAATTTTTCTGAAATGTGTTGATAGTCTTCCTTGATTCTATCTCAGTTATCTACTTTCTTCTACTGCAACTTGTACGCATCATGTCTGAAGTTGTTTCCTAAGGTACTCTCGTTTATTATTCTAAAGGTATGCACTAATGGAAACGTGAATAGTTTAGTAGCGCTTTAGAACTATGAAGTTACAATATAAATTTCTCTGTCTGTGTTTTTGTGCGTGTGTGTATGTGTGTGTGTGTGCTCATATTTAAGGCCTGTGGGTGACTCACTACGCTGTGCAGTAGCGATCAGTGGAAGCAGAGGAGGGGCATACAAAAGCGTTGCACCTGCAGTCGGACCGCAAAAGTGTTCATTTTCTTTTTATCACACTGTAAGCGACTAGGACGGATGCAAATTCGCGTACATGTTGTCTGCTCGAATATGGGGATGGGAGAGGGGTGAGATGTCCGGTGGGTGGTGGATGGATGGGGAAGGGGTACATAAAGAGTACAGAGAACCCTTGCTGCAAGCAGTGACCTGGCCCTGGGTCCGGTGGTGGAGCAGTTGGCCGTTATTGGACCATTCAGCTGTGAGACAGAAGCTATAAGGACGTCATCGTTGCATTACTCTGAGGTGTATATGGAAGATACTACACGGTGGTCTTTGTTTTACATAGACATGACAATTATTTGTCAAACATCGCAGCACTTTGCGTCCATAAAATGCAGACCAATGGTGGCGGCGGTTGCGAGCTGGAAATGACATCTGTATGCTAGGTACATGTGAACACGAGTGCATATAATTTCTCTGTAGAAGCGTGTTAGGAGGCCTGATAATTACATCGGACACTAAAACGTGTGCGGGGTAAGTTCGTTTTAGCGAAATTGATTCCTGTTGCGAATATTGCTGTTAAATAAACAATTTTTAATGCTGTATATGCGTGTAATTTGTTACATAACGGCCGGCTGCGGTGGCCGAGCGCTTCTAGACGGTTCAGTCCGGAACCACGCGACTGCTACGGTCGCAGGTTCGAGTCCTGCCTCGGGCATGGATGAGTGTGATGTCCTTAGGTTAGTTAAAGTAGTTCTGAGTTCTAGGGGACTGATGACCTCAGATGTTAAGTCCCATAGTGCTCAGAGCCATTTGTTAAATTACGTTGATGTGGTGTTATACCGATATTTTTACGTGTCTTCCTCAAAAAAGTATCCATTTTTGGAAAACTAGAAAAAAATTGAACATTTAAGGCCACATGTTATTGCGTGTGTTTCCCAAGAATCGATAAAATAGTAGCAAAACACATACATATGTGCATAGTCTGAAAAAAGGGTACAATTAGTCACAAAAACTGTATTTACATGCATCTTCCTAAAACGTTGGGGAGGGGGAGGGGGGGGGGGGGAAGCAGTGAAACCCCAACTTCTTAAGAAGTATGGGAAATAGCAATTAAGTGTGCATCTTCTTAAAATATTGGTAAAACTTAGAAACGAAACTGCAAATAGTTTCTGTCGTTTGTAGTAGAAAACAGTGTGGGTTCTGCACCCACTCATTGACGTTTATTACAACTAGCGGAACTAAAGTAAGAATAATTTTTGACTATAATCCACATGAAAAATCAGTCAATTACTTAGTGAAAGTGTGAATTCATGGCCATACGAGCATGAAGAACTGCACCTGTAGTGGAACAGCTGATTAATAACTGTATTATAAAGTTAAGTATTATCAGTGTTTCCGTTACAATTTAATAACCCTCCTTATCTGATACGTACAGATCATCCATTTAATTTTTGTGTGTGACTGTAATAAGCGTAGAAATGTGTGCACAGCTGTATAAAGATCAATTTGCGGAACGTAAACACTTGTGGTCCGCTATTTAGGTCAGCCTATGGATACGTATTCACAAAAGTGTTCACAAAATGTGGGTCGTGCTTTTAAAGTTTCTAGCAACTCTCGGTACTTCTCGTAAAGTACGAAACACGGAAATTACGTTTGGCGTCCTTCAGCCAACAGCTTCCCGGCAGGAGTAAGAGGCTCAGAATTAGACACGTAGTTTCGAAAAATTCTCACGTCGATATATGGCGCCTTGCCTACACATTTTCCTTCACATGTTACTGCACGACACAGACGTGAGATATTGAAGGGTTTTTTCATGTATGAAACCGTCTACATCGCATAATACTTGTCTTCATTAATAATTACGTTTCAGCTTTTGCCATCAATAGGTCGAAACATCGAACATTTAAAAAATCATTCAGTGTCAGTATCAATGACACCTGTGCGTATATAGAATATCAACTGTCAGTTACTGGAGCTAATTCTTGAAGTACACATAACATATCTGCTAATATAGTGACAAATTACTTGTAGTATGTGTCCAGGATTTGACAGCTGATGCCGTACATAGGTGTAGGATTCATTGATACTAACGATGAAAGTTGTTTTAAAAGTTCTAAGCACAGAATATCCACAATGTTCGTGAACTCATTCAGGATATTTTATTTACTTAAATAATGGTCGGCCGCTGTGGTTGAGCGGTTCTAGGCGGGTCAGTCCGGAACCACGCGGCTGCTTCCTGCCTCGCGCATGGATGTGTGTGATGTCCTTAGGTTAGGTCCCATAGTGCTTAGAGCCGTTTTTAGTAATCTATATCTATGTCTACATGGATAATTTGCAAGTCACATTTAATTGCCTGACACAGGGTTCATCCAGTCACCATCACAATTCTCTATTATTCCAATCTCGTATAGCGCGTGAAAGGAGTGAACACTTATATCTTCCCATACGAGTTCTGATTCCGCTTATTTTATCGTGATGATCGTTCCACCCTATGTAGGTCGGTGTCAACAAAACATTTTCGCATTCGGAGGAGAAATTAGGTGATTGGAATTCCGTAAAAAGATTCCGTCGCAACGAAAAGCGCCTTTCTTTTGATGATGTCCAGCCCAAATCCTCTCCCATATTTCGCGATAATATAAAAAGTGCTGCCTTTCTTTGAACTTCTTCGCTATACTCCGTCAGTACTATCTGATAGGGACCCCACACCGTGCAGCAATATTCTAAAAGAGGACGGACAAGCGTTGTGCAGGCAGTCTCCTTAGTAGGTCTGTTACATCTTCTATGTGTCCTGCCAATAAAATTCAGTCTCTCTTTCGCCTTCCCCACAACATTTTCTATGTGTTCGTTCCAATTTACGTTGTTCGTAATTATAACACCTAGGTATTTAGTTGAATTTAAGGCTTTTATATTAGATCAATTTATCGTGTAACCGAAGTTCAACGAGTTCCTTTTAGCAGTCATGTGGATGACCTCACAACTTTTATTATTGAGGCTCAACTGCCAATTATCGCACCATTCAGATATCTTTTCGAAAATGTTTTGCAGTTTGTTATGATCTTCTGCTTTTATGACTTTATTAGTCGATAAACGACAGCGTCATCAGCAAACAACCGAAGACGGCTGTTAAGGTTGTCTATCAAATCGTTTATAATGATAAGGAACAACAAAGGGCCTATAACACTACCTCGGGGAACGCCAGAAATCACTTCTGTTTTACTCGATGACTTTCCGTCAGTTACTACGAAGTGTGACCTCTCTGACAGGAAATCAGAAATCCAGTCACATAACTGAGATGATATTTCATAATCACAGAATTCCACTACGAACCGCTTGTGTGGTACAGCGTCAAAAGCCTTCCGGAAATCCAGAAATACGGAAACGATCTGAAAAAAAAGGTTCAAATGGCTCTGAGCACTATGGGACTTAACATCTGTGGTCATCAGTCCCCTAGAACTTAGAAGTACTTAAACCTAACTAACCTAAGGACATCACACACATCCATGCCCGAGGCAGGATTCGAACCTGCGACCGTTGCGGTCAAACGGTTCCGGACTGAAGCACCTAGAACCGCACGGCTACACCGGCTGGCGAACGATCTGAAATCCCTTATCAATAGCACTCAACACTTCATGTGAATAAAGAGCAAGTTGCGTTTCACAAGAACGATATTTTCTAAACCCATCTGGCCTGTGTGTCAGTAGACCGTTTCCTTCGGGGTAATTCACAATGTACGAACACAATATATGTTCCAAAATCCTGCGGCATATCGCATTTAACGATATGGGCCTGTAATTTAGTGGGTTACTCCTACTACCTTTCTTGAATATTGGTGTGACCTGTGTAACTTTCCAGTCTTTGGGTACTGATCTTTCGTCGAGCGAACTATATGATTTTTAAGTATGGAGCTAATGCTTCAGCATACTCTGAAAGGAATCTAATTGGTATACAGTCTGGACCAGAAGACTTGCTTTCACTAAGCGTTTTACGTTGCTTCACTACTCCGAGGATATTTACTTCTACGTTGGTCATGTTGGCAGCTGTTGGCAGCTCGATTCGAATTCTGGAATATTTACTTCGTCTTCTTTTGTGACGGCATATCGCAAGCCTGTGTTTGGTAAATCTGCTTTGGCAGTACTGTCTTCGGTAGTATCTCCATTCCTATCGCGGAGAGAAGACATTGATTTTTTCTTGCTGCTAACATACTTGCCATACGACCAGAATCTCTTTGGATTTTCTGCCAGGTTTCGAGACAGTTTCGTTGTGGAAACTGTTATAAGCATCTCGCATTGTAGTCCGCGCCAAATTTCGACCTTCTGTAAAAGATCGTCAATCTTAGGGATTTTGCGTCTGATTAAATTTTGAATGTTAGTGTCGCTGTTTCTGCAACAGTGTTCTAACTCGTTCTGTGTACCAAGCAGGATTTAATTTATTTGGTATAAATCTCTCAGTTTCTGCCGATACTATTTCTAATGAAATTCGAAGGAACTAGTTACGCTTGTTTTTACTATAAAAAGTTCTTCTTGATTTCATCGATGGAGAACGTTTCAGTTCAGTTGAGCCAACATCAGTGGATGTTTATATCAGTGATATATCTGGTGCATTTGATTCGTAAAAGAGTTAATCACTTTGGTAGATGGAACTTGACACGATTCTGGTGCGTATCACTTTCGAAGTACACATAAAACATTCGTAAATTGAGTGACAGATACTGGACATAAGCTTTATCCAGGTGCTTAGACAAGCCCTTGTTACTTATGATGGAGTATCTATGTTCATACTACAATCACATCCGTTACCGAGTCTGACAGTTTCACTCACTCACTTGATCCAGAACTCGTCTTGAAATGTGCTTTTGCTAAGTGCTTAGTTCTATTAACTATATATTAGGATACCTGCACTTTCGAACGAAACAAAATTAGTTTCATTACGAAGCGACCTCAGGGGCGAGCACATGCTGACGCAAGGTACACAGTCATGCTATCTGAATTTAATGTTGGGAAGAGAGCGCTCCTGTTGGCAATAGAATGATTGATAGTGTTACTGCGTTGGATGGTATCACTCGTTCTGGTCTTTGGAGTGACAATCAGAGTGTGCAGTACGTTGAATTCCACCGTATTTTATAACGGCCATAACATATATTTTTGGCACACTGAACACAGCCTTTAGTCGTTATGAGGTATCGCTTTTCATTTTTGATTTGGGAGATTGACCTCAAATGTATTTTTCTTTCTTCTCGCGTCATTTACAGTCTCCTTTGCTGACGTATTCTTCACACAACAAGAAAAGAAAACATGATTACATACACACACACACACATCAAAAAACAGTTTCTCATCACCTCGGTTCCGAGAGTTCCGGAACCTGTACAGAAAACTGGAATAAATATCAACATAAACATCATTTCCACCCATTTTTATTGCTCATGAAAACCACACATTCCATGTTGTACCACCATTCAGCGAGACCTTTAGAGGTGGTGGTTCAGATTACTGTACTCACCGGTACCTCTAATACACAGTAGCACGTCCTCTTGCATTGATGCATGGCTGTATTCGTTGTGGCATACTATCCACATGTTCATCAAGGAAATGTTGGTCCACATTGTCAGACTTTTCAACGGCGATTTGGCGTAGATCCCTCTGAGTAGTTGGTGGGGACACGTTGTCCACAAACAGTCATTTTCAATCTATCCCAGGCATGGCCGATAGGATTCATGTCTGGAGGACATGCTGGCCACTCTAGTCGAGCTATGTCGTTATCCTAAAGGAAGTCATTCACTAGATGTGCAAGATGGGGTCGCAAATTGTCGTCCACGAAGACGAATGCCTCGCCAACATGCTGCCGGTATGGTTGCACTATCGGTCGGAGGACGGCGCTCACTTATCGTACAGCGGTTACGGCTCCATCCATGACCACCAGCGGCGTACGTCGCACCCACATAATGCCAACTCAAAAGGGCAGGGAACTTCCACTTTGAGGCCCTCGCTCGACAGTCTGTCTAAGGCGTTGAGCCTCACCGGGTTGAAGGCATAAGTGACACTCATCGGTAATGGGAACGTGATGCCAATCCTGGGTGGTTCGTTCGGCATGTTCGGCCCATCTGTACAGCGCTGCATGATGTCGTGGGCGTCTGGAGTGAAGTTGCGCATCCTGCAGCCTCTTGCGCACAGTTTGAGGAGTAGCGCGACGTCCTGTGCCTGCACGGAAGGCATTATTCAACATGGTGGCGTTGCTGTCAGGGTTCTTCCGAGCCATAATCCGTAGGTAGCGGTCATCCACTGCAGTAGTAGCTCTTGGGCGGCCTGAGCGAGGCATGTTATCGACAGTTCCTGTCTCCCTGTATGTCCTTCATGTCCGAATAACATCGCTTTGGTTCACTCCGAGACGCCCGGACACTTCATTTGTCGAGAGCCCATCCTGGCACAGAGTAACAACTCGGACGCGATCGGACCGCGGTATTGACCGTCTAGGCATGGTTGAACTACATACAACACGAGCTATGTAACTCCCCCCTGGCTGTCAGATCCTTCCGTCTAATAGACGCTGCTAATGCATGGTTGTTTACATCTTTGGGCGGTTTTAGTTATATCTCTGAACACTCAAAGGGACTGTGCCTATGATGTAATATCCACACTCAACGTCTATCTTCAGGGGTTATGAGAATCGGGGTAATGCAAAACTTTTTTGATGTATGTATTTCATTTGTTTACATTTAAATTAAATGTCGAGATAGGTACACTCAACCCAGCCTGTGTTGTTTAATAAAATGGAGTACGTAGGTCCACGTCATTGCCTCTTAGGAACTCAAACTGGTAGTGATACAACATACATTGGATTATGATACTGATGTGAAGATGCCGTGTGAGATTGCACCTATAAAGCAGCATGCATAGTGGCCCAATTTCGCTGGTAGAGTTAGACAGAAACGTATCTTCACTTTTACATAAAAGATAGAATCCATGAAATTAACTATGTATTCCTAAACACAACTCTTACTCTGTCTCTCTCTCTCTCTCTCTTCCATTCTCTCTCTCTCTCTGTCTCTCTCTCTCTCTCCCTCCCTCTCTCTCTCCTTCAGATCTCATCGCCAAATCGCTAATGAATTCCATTGTAAACTATTAAACTTTTCTGAAGATACTGGCAAAGATACTGAGTGTGTCCGCATAATTAGTTATTCTGCTACTGTTAAATAAAATGCTATGTTCCTAATACTGTCACTGATTTTATGTAATTTGATGGTGAAAATTTTCTGTGACTTAAATTAGTCTTTAGTGCAAGTGGTTCAAATGGCTCTGAGCACTATGGGACTTAACATGTGAGATCATCAGTCCCCTAGAACTTAGAACTGCTTAAACCTAACTAACCTAAGGACAGCACACATATCCATGCCCGAGGCAGGATTCGAACCTGCGACCGTAGCGTTCGCACGGTTCCAGACTGAAGCGCGTTGAACCGCTCGGCCACAGCGGCTGGCTAGTCTCTAGTACTGTGGTGCTTAACGTCATACAGATTGTAAAGGTGGCGAATAATTTGTGTGTATTAGAAATTTCATTCATCTTCCTTATACTGTATTTTTATATCAAAAGGAGCTACGGTCGTTTGTAACTAGTGCCATATGTGACTGGATCATAAAGATTAGTAGACGATCCGTCAGACATAGGACACACTACATATCAATCATGCAGGAGATATATACGTTTAGGTTCGTTGAGAAAAGGTTTTTTTTTTTTTTTTTTTTTTTTTTTTAAAGAAGAGTTGTGTTCCTACCACTGCTCTTTTATGCCACACCTGAAAATTGCAAATGATCTGAAATGAAGAGTGAATTCAATTTTCTGAGCAATCAGTCTCTTTAAGAAGTGTTGGATCCTGTCCACTCGTCTCTTATAGGGTGGCCAGGAAGCTGTTTTCTCCGATAGCTAGACAAATTACCAGCAAATCATATTAATGTAGTTTGTAACAGTAATTAAACTGACAATACTTAACTTGCGTATGTACAAGGTAGTGACAAACACTTTGTGACATGGAAATAACCAGTGTCCTTCGAACTACACGATTTCCATAGAAGTAATTGATACGGGCCGCAAGTGACGGCTCTTCCAGTGCGGCTCCTCTAGTGCGGCCGAGGCTAGGCGGCGCGTCGCTTTCATCCTCTTCTTATAGGGGTCGCTCCTGTCGTTACGTCCTAGTCAGGGTGCTATTGGCTGACGTCGTCTCTCAGCCCTCTTTGTTGTATCGTTCTTGATCTTCGTGCCGGTGCTTGTCGTTAGCCGGAACGAGAAGATTATAGTTTATAGTTGAGCCGTGTCGCCGTCGATCTTGCTGCAGTGGTTATCTTGGTGTTGGATCTTGCGCTACATTGAATCTCTGTTTCCTAGATGCACTCTGGTGCGGCTAGTCCTAAAGGTGCCGCCCACGGTGACGCTGAGGAGAGTGTGAGGCCGGAGAGCGAGCAAAATTGCGGGGAAAGAAGGTGGAGCCACCGTGAACTAGCCGTATGAGGTGAGATGGATGCTCTGCCCTGTGTGGACCGACGATCGTATGTGCCGGTGTTGGGTTCTGCCAGGCTGAAGGAAGTATGTGACATGTCAGTATCAGCACTCGGCGCGTGTTAGCTTGCCTTAGTTCCAAGTGTGGATCGCTCCTTCAGTAAATGCAGTTGTTGTCTGTTTCTTACTGAAGGCACCTTTCCCGATATAGCTTGTAGATCAACTTGTTGCTGATAGTGTATGGGACGCCGTCAGATTTTGATGTGACTCTAAATGTGACTAATGTACATGGGAATTGAATTACTGTGGCAAATACACTCCTGGAAATGGAAAAAAGAACACATTGACACCGGTGTGTCAGACCCACCATACTTGCTCCGGACACTGCGAGAGGGCTGTACAAGCAATGATCACACGCACGGCACAGCGGACACACCAGGAACCGCGGTGTTGGCCGTCGAATGGCGCTAGCTGCGCAGCATTTGTGCACCGCCGCCGTCAGTGTCAGCCAGTTTGCCGTGGCATACGGAGCTCCATCGCAGTCTTTAACACTGGTAGCATGCCGCGACAGCGTGGACGTGAACTGTATGTGCAGTTGACGGACTTTGAGCGAGGGCGTATAGTGGGCATGCGGGAGGCCGGGTGGACGTACCGCCGAATTGCTCAACACGTGGGGCGTGAGGTCTCCACAGTACATCGATGTTGTCGCCAGTGGTCGGCGGAAGGTGCACGTGCCCGTCGACCTGGGACCGGACCGCAGCGACGCACGGATGCACGCCAAGACCGTAGGATCCTACGCAGTGCCGTAGGGGACCGCACCGCCACTTCCCAGCAAATTAGGGACACTGTTGCTCCTGGGGTATCGGCGAGGACCATTCGCAACCGTCTCCATGAAGCTGGGCTACGGTCCCGCACATCGTTAGGCCGTCTTCCGCTCACGCCCCAACATCGTGCAGCCCGCCTCCAGTGGTGTCGCGACAGGCGTGAATGGAGGGACGAATGGAGACGTGTCGTCTTCAGCGATGAGAGTCGCTACTGCCTTGGTGCCAATGATGGTCATATGCGTGTTTGGCGCCGTGCAGGTGAGCGCCACAATCAGGACTGCATACGACCGAGGCACACAGGGCCAACACCCGGCATCATGGTGTGGGGAGCGATCTCCTACACTGGCCGTACACCACTGGTGATCGTCGAGGGGACACTGAATAGTGCACGGTACATCCAAACCGTCATCGAACCCATCGTTCTACCATTCCTAGACCGGCAAGGGAACTTGCTGTTCCAACAGGACAATGCACGTCCGCATGTATCCCGTGCCACCCAACGTGCTCTAGAAGGTGTAAGTCAACTACCCTGGCCAGCAAGATCTCCGGATCTGTCCCCCATTGAGCATGTTTGGGACTGGATGAAGCGTCGTCTCACGCGGTCTGCACGTCCAGCACGAACGCTGGTCCAACTGAGGCGCCAGGTGGAAATGGCATGGCAAGCCGTTCCACAGGACTACATCCAGCATCTGTACGATCGTCTCCATGGGAGAATAGCAGCCTGCATTGCTGCGAAAGGTGGATATACACTGTACTAGTGCCGACATTGTGCATGCTCTGTTGCCTGTGTCTATGTGCCTGTGGTTCTGTCAGTGTGATCATGTGATGTATCTGACCCCAGGAATGTGTCAATAAAGTTTCCCCTTCCTGGGACAATGAATTCACGGTGTTCTTATTTCAATTTCCAGGAGTGTATATATGGGAATCGAATTACAGCACTAGCGATGAAGGACGTAGTGAGAGTGTTATTAATGGTAAGCTTTACCCTGCTCTAAATATACTTGCCAAATTTGCCATTCTGGTTACCAGACCTAGATTTACTTACAGTGTTCACGTAGTAATGCGACGGAGGGATCTTTCCTTAAGTGTAAGGAGTTCGGGACGCCAAGTGATTAATGTTCGCTTTAGTTCCTTCTCTTATTGAGTGATAAACATTCTAGGTCACTTAAATTCCTTCGGTGAAATCTTGTAACTTCGCCAGGACCTACTGGTTCCAAGGCAAAAAGTTTTATTCACGCTGCCTGATTATTGTAAGAGCTTAAAATTTGTTGCATTATGGGAGCTATAACTATGTGCTAAAGCTGACTTACTAAAATTGATATAAGGTAAAACTTGAAGTCATAGATGTACTACGTGTAAGTGATACGAGCCGAGCACCCACTCTGCAGTAAATGCCTCCATGCAACCGGCGTTCCTTTTGCAAACCAAGCGCGTGATGTACGCGAGATGCTTTTTTAATGATTTAAATTTTTTGATAAACTTACGACATCTTGGATTTTTTAATGTGTTGCAAAGTTTTAGATAAAGAATTTTAAAATTTTGGAGCCTTTGATAGTTGAGAGATTTGAATGTTCTCTGTTTTTTATTTATCGTAGAATTTACTTAAAAATTTTGGGTGTTTGTTTTATTGCAAGACTTATATACATTCTGATTTAAACTGGGGGCCGAACTGCACCATAACCCTGGGTTCAGTGTGGTGCGGCGGTGGGGTGAGTGGACTGCTGTAGCCTGTTGTGGGGTTGTCATCAGCCACTGAGGGCTACGGCAGGGAGGAAGCCTCTCCGTCTAGGTCCTCAGTTCCATACAATACAATACAATATTCATTGGAGTGTGAAATTTTCTGGCAGACGTATTTCACAGGTATTCTTTGTTGCTGTAACTACAAGTATTACACAGAAACGCACGTGCTTAATACTCACTTCACGTTAATGCAATATGGAGCGGGGTGCACGTGACGTTAGCAGAAGCCGACAGAGCTAGAGCTCTGCCGACGACACACGCCATTGTGTTCTGCCGACTGACAGCGCACGGCTGGCTTTGTTGCCTCTCGTGGCACTAATCCTCATCCGACAGAGGGGAGGCCGCCCCATTCTGTTTGCGCAGCGAAGACAGCAGCTCCTGTGCCTTCAAAGTCACTCCCGCTGCCATGCCGAATCCTCCCTAATCATCAGCCTGCTAGTATTTCTTCTCTGGATCTTTATCATTTGTTTTTGATCACGCTCTCCCTGCTGCTGTTAAGCTTTACACCCGCATTCTCTACTAGGTTTCCAATTTAGCCAATCGTTTCATCGTAACCAGTAATTAACATGTTCTGCCACACGCTGGACCTTCCTAAACGTCATCAAGTGCTGAATATTGCATCATTCACAGGAAGTAAAATTTTGACACGAACTATTTTCAGTACAAATATTCACTGGAGAACTAATGCAGTTTTTGAATTCGTTAATGTATGTTAAGGAAATATGGACGAACACTTGAATTACAATTAAATAAAAAAACGCCATAGCACATTCAATTATTTGTGGTGTATTATTTTCTACCTTTTTAATTAAGATTGGATCACACTGAATTTAATGTATTGCGATTCCCCCCTCTCACCCCACTATTAAACAGCACAAGAAATAATGCTACTTAGTTAT
The DNA here is from genome assembly GCF_023864345.2 of Schistocerca serialis cubense. Classification (NCBI taxonomy): domain Eukaryota; kingdom Metazoa; phylum Arthropoda; class Insecta; order Orthoptera; family Acrididae; genus Schistocerca; species Schistocerca serialis. Next base: position 426,275,645 of record NC_064641.1, read on the forward strand.
CTCTCTAGAGTTCTCCCCCACTAAACCATACTAACCTCTCTCGGATGCGGATTAGTGCCACGAGAGACAACAAAGCCGTGGGCTGACAGTCGGCGGAAGACAGTGGCGTGTGTCGTCAGCAGAGCTCTGGCCTTGTGGGCTTCCGCTAATGATAATTTTCGCCGCAGAAATGGGTGAATTGATGTTGATAATCACATAGTGTCCTTTCTTATGCAAAGTAATGACTAGCTAAATGTTATTCAAAATCAAGAAAAATCCTGAATTTATTAGCATAAGCCGATTCAGTTAAAACATAGCAGTGTAGTACAGTAGAAGTTACTCCAGATCAAACGACAATAACAAAAAGCACAAAACAAGACAAAACTGAAGTGATTAGCGGTTGGCAAAATTCTGGAAGAGAGGCACTTGATGGTAAGTTCGGCTCTAATACAGTAACTTTCAATTAATTCAAGTCCGTGATGAGACAATAGTGACTGCATTCGCGCATGGCACATAAGTGAAGCTCTTGTGCAACTCTGCCAGCCCCAGGGCCAGGTAAAACTAACTGTGATATAATTCAGTCTTATCAAATTCGTCGCGACCTTTACCGCCGGTGGTGTCCCTAAATCTCTCCGTAGTTGGAGTGTGAATGCGCCGGCTGCGGGAAGCGCCGATGGCTCGCTAAGCGCGGCTATGTGAGTTTCGCTGCTGCATTCTTCTCGGACGAGGCCTGATCCAGATGTCTACTGAACGAACACCGCCTGCAGAATCCTGGCCGTCGTTTGTACAGCTATGTTCGGGACCCGAATTGTCTCTATCGAGTTTATTACACGAGGTGACCATGCTGCAAGCAGAGGTGAATTGTCCTCTCTGCAGTCAGAGTCTATAGTCACTGGACTTAGAGAAGAATCCGAAGTTAAAAGCGCAGGGCGCGTCAGTTCTACTGACGTTACCCGTCTTCCAAGCGCCAACTGCCAATTAGAAAGGAACATTTTGGTTCTCCCGACGAAGAAAATTGGGCATACAGCACTGTACTTCCAACACCGTATGAAAAATGCGGCTCAATCGATATAGTGTACTAAAACCTCTCTTCCAGAAACTTACATCTAAAAATTTAATGTTACAATACTCCAACCAATTCGGATGTCTTATTTCTGGCGTCCTTTGCACCATGTTTTCTGGCGTGGAAAGATAAAATCAGAAAAAGAAAAAAAGGTGAAATTCTTCGCTGTAGGTCAAACAAAAAGCGTGTGACCTTCATTCCCAGGTATTGCTTGGATATTTACCTTTTCCATCCATTATCCTTTCCTAGACTGCCCTTTACAAGTAAAGAATGAGAGTGCATCAGGCTGACAAAGTCTCTCCAGAAAACCGATAGAGCACAAAGAATGGCTGTCTCCAACATCTGTCCTCCACTGACCTGAGCCCGGCACCAGAGAGCGACGAATTCTCTGTCTTCAAAAGCAGCTGGTGTCCGAACAGCTGAAGTGCCTTGTTGCTCTGCGACTTGTACAGTGCCCGGAAATCGTCTTAAGCCATACCCCGATAATCCAATGGAATATTTACAAGTGTCTTTATGGAAGAACAGAAAGAAGTCAGGTTCGCAGTAGTTGTCTTCACAGTTTCGACTGGATTCAATATGAAACTGGTTTGCAGATCAGACTGATTGTAATCCATACAAATTATATATATATATATATATATATATATATATATATATATATATATATATATATATATATATATATATGGTCATACACCAAGAGGCCGATATTAAGCAAACTTATCATTTACTAACTGCTCGAAATAATCAGTGTGGGGGAAAGGACTACCCACCTATCATAGGGTTGTGGGTTGGGGGGGGGGGGCGGAGAGGGAGGGGAACGAAAATGCAATGTGGCACCTGACGTGCGAATATTGTTATTCATTCAATATTAGAGAACGATAGCACTAAGAGTTTTGCAACAAACTTGATGCATAATTTCAAACCCTCATGAAACATTTTCCCACTGGTGACCCCTGCAAAATGACGAAAGAAAACAAGTTTATCCTTTATTACAATTTCTCGGTTCATACAGTAAAATTACTACATGAGGCATGACGGTTCCATTTATTACTTCGTTGCTAATAACTGTATTCGTGACACATTTCACAGACAATATTCACATGTACCAGAAAAATTTCGTCATTGTGCGACATTTAGAACATGGGATATGATGCGATAGCTGCTGAATCCATGTAAATATTCTGCATCATGCAAGACTATTAAATCTATTACTGCGTTGATACGGACTCTATTCTGAACACTTCCCGCAGACAATCCACGTTTGCCACTGAACGTACCTAAAAAAATATGCAGTAGATGCGAGAAGGAACTGTCACATCGTGCATGACATTTCTGTTTATTACTTCTTCACTTCTAACCCCACTCACAACGCGTTTCACAGACCTTAGTGACATGTACTACCGGATGTACCTGCAAAATTATGTCAGTGCATTGCTTATACCTCACGAGATTCATTGAGCTGCGTGTGAATGAAACACCAGGGTGACATTCTACAGCCATTTAGGTGGTATACGTGTACAAACTGGCTTGAAATGTTTAATATATATGCGAAATATATGCGAGTCGAGGAGACAGAAACACATCTAGGGAGAAGGGGGACATGGGCAGAGGTAGAGAATGGGGAAATGAGCAGAGCGAGAGGGAGAGATGGATAGGGAAAAGGAGGAGGAGGAGACGATAGAGACGGGGGAAGAAGAGACAGGCAGAGAGATAGCAGAGGAGAAGATGAACAAAAGGGGAGGAGGAAATGGACAGAGAAAGGGAAGAGGAAGAGATGGACAGTGATGAGAAGATTAAAAAGAAAGGGGAGCAGATGAGCAGGAGGGATATGTGATGGGCAGAGAAAGGGCGAGGAACGGACAGAAAGAGGGAGGTGGAGATTGACAAAGAGAGGGCCATGATGAGATGGATTTAGAGAGGAGAGGATGAGATGGACACAGTCATAAGGAGCAGACACAGAGAGGAGTTGGGGGAGGTGGGAGCAGAGCAGCAGGTTGATAGCAGTGAAGAGGAGATGGACGCTGAGAGGGGATGAAGGAGATGGGCAGAGTGTGGTGTGTGGAGCAGGTGGACGGGGAGAATGAGTGCTGGAAAGGGACAGAGAAAGGAGCAAGCAGGAGATGGACAAACATAACATTGGAGTAAATACGTACCTGGGCAGCTTTGCAAAAATACGTATTATAGAATGAAAAGTGATAAGCCCTACTGCTGTGACACTTCTCAGTAGTTGTTAGCAGTTCCTAGGAAATACTTAAATTACATATGTGCAAGACACGTCGTAAATTGTGGTGTCAAAGACGTGAAAGTGAAAATTTTTTCATATATTTTTATTTTACCTATTTTGTGGGTTGGGCATCTAAGGATTAAGCTAAGCCTGCATGGTGATATTATGGATATAGTCAGTTTTTATCGTCTGCTATACGTTCTTCACAAATGCATTGTGGCTAGCACAGATTCATCTGACCTTTCGTCACATGTTCATTTATTCATCATGCAAAATCTCAAACGTCACTGCAGCTGCGCTGAAGATGCCTAGGTTTTTCACGTCTCCCGAGTGTATGCGCACTTCCTACACGTCTCTGTTGACCTTCGTTTAATCTGCTCAAGTGTTTTTGATTTTGGAAGGAAAATCAGCATTGGGCGTATTTCGTTGTTTTATTGTCAGCAAATTCGATTTTCGGTCACTTAGTGGCCATCTTCATTGCTGTAATATACAATAAAAATTGGTAGGCACTGGTATCAAGCTAAATCCACAAGGTTAGAGCTTTAAGGACCACGTCCACCCCTACATGAAGTTTGCTTTTTTCTCGTCACAGTGGCATCTGCCTTCAGGGCACACCGCACGAAGTATATGTGCGCGGTCCGAAGAGCAGCAGGATGAGATTGCCGTAGGCACCTGGTCACCAAACTTGACGAAAAACCCAATTGAGAGTCTATGGGACCATCTTGAATCGGCCATGGATCCTCAACAGAAGAAAATAGCAGTAAGTTACAGGGAAAGGCAGTTGATATACTTTGTGTTCAAAAAAACAAGAAGGAGCAATAAGACTGGGGGACCAAGAACGAAGCACTCCGATTAAAAAGCGTTTAACAAGGGATGCTGTCTCTAACTCCTACTACCGAAGAAACAATTACGGTTATAAAAATGAGTTTCAAGAGTGGAATTAAATTTCAGGGTGAAAGGACATCAGTGATAGCATTCGCTGATGACACTGCTATCCTCACTGAAACTGAAGAAGTATTACATTGAAGTATTATATTGAATATACTTTCAACTTTTTTTTAGTTTAACTCGAGTGAAGAAGTGGGCTACCTGTTTATTTAATTCATAATTACATAAATGCTCTTCCATTCCTTAATCCCTCTACGTTACCTTGGGTTAATTAACTTTGGGGTTAGTATTTAGAGTTCGTCTGCTGGTAGTGGCAAAGCAGAGATGTGGTCAACCTGTAGGTCGGTTTAGTGCCAATCTAAGCCTGGAGTAAAGACAGCGATGATGCACCTGTTTTCCAGGGGATAGTTGGGGGTTGGTAACAGGTCCCCCTCCCCTCCATGCAAGGGGAACGGCCGTTGAGAGTCCCCATGGTAGAGTCATTCTTGGGATAGCGGCTGAACTGAGCGGACGGAATCGAGCGCGAACTCCGTCTTTGCCGCCAATTTCACTATGGGATGAGGTATTCAGTGTTACACTGTTAATAATCCGCCCTGTTTTAAACTGAATTAGTAAGCGTGTCGTTACGGCCATTCATTCATGTTATGAGAACTTTTGCCTGTACAATTAAAGTTTTCAGTTAGGGTTTCTTTTCCAGAGGTGTGCATGGGGGCTCGCGTTATCCAATTATAGTGCTGCAATCAGTTGGTGCCTTCAGCACACGAGAGCAGCAATAGCTCTAAAAAAATCGTGTAGTTTCACTTTTAGAAGCAGCGTTTTGCAATGTTAAAGTAATCTGGGGCCTCACCCAGCCTAGTTAACTTAACGCGTAGTCGTAACGGCTGATGAATAATTTAGATGACGATTCCGTGTGAATCCTGGTGTGTTTCGTGTTAGTTGCTTAAGATTCTAAGCGTGTGACGTAAATTTTTAGGCCATCTCATAAATTTTATTCACGGATCCTTTTAACCCCCGTTTGCAAGCAGCACTTCCTAACTCCTTTGATAAAGAACAGGTTAAGCGCGTGAATAATTGTATAGAATGGAAAGCAAGAACGAACGGAGGGATGAGTACAAGGAAATTAGTTGCTGGTATCGGTCCCCAACGTGGTGTCGAATTGCACTGCCAGCGAGCTACCTGTTCGTTCTTCGAAATTAGTTAAGGTGAGAATGCCTGCGTGTGCTGTTAATTGTTTATTTGCGTGTGCCATATTTCACAGGATGTTTTACTTTTTTAGGAATTTGCTTTCTTTTGTGTATATGGGAGACGTTTCTGTCTGCTTTGTCCCGCGTTTTTCCGCAAAAAGAATTTTAGTTATTCGGTCCAAGCAATAAACTAGTGTGCGGATTTCGATTACTGTCCCAGCAGACGGACCACAAGGGCAGCAACATAGTTCCATCCTCTTTCCCAGTGCTTCTGTAGCAACTAGATCCCTGTTAGTTTAAGCACCTTCAGTGCCAGACAAAACTAGAAGTTATTTGACTTGACATTGTTTGCTGCAATTATTGAGTTTGTAAAGTTTCTAGGAATATAGACAATTAATGTCTTATAAACTCGATGTCATGGATTTAGCAATCATTAGAAACCCAAGTCTTGTGTAGGGAGCAATGTTATCAACAAAGTGGTGTCCTTATTTTTTTTTTTTTTTTGGTCATCAGTCTACTGACTGGTTTGATGCGGCCCGCCACCAATTCCTTTCCTGTGCTAACCTCTTCATCTCAGAGTAGCGCTTGCAACCTACGTCCTCAATTATTTGCTTGACATATTCCAATCCCTGTCTTCCTGTGCAGCTTTTGCCCTCTATAGCTCACTCTAGTACCATGGAAGTCATTCCCTCATGTCTTAGCTGATGTCCTATCATCCTGGCCCTTCTCCTTATCAGTGTCTTCCACATATTTCTTTCCTCTCCGATTCTGCGTAGAACCTCCTCATTCCTTACCTTATCAGTCCACCTAATTTTCAACATTCGTCTATAGCACCACATCTCAAATGCTTCGAATCTATTCTGTTTCGTTTTTCCCACAGTCCATGTTTCACTACCATACAATGCTATACTCCAGACGTACATCCTCAGAAAATTCTTCCCCAAATTAAGGCCGGTATTTGATATTAGTAGACTTCTCTTGGCCAGAAATGCCTTTTTTGCCATAGCGAGTCTGCTTTTGATGTCCTTCTTGCTCCGTCCGTCATTGGTTGTTTTACTGCCTAGGTAGTAGAATTCCTTAACTTCATTGACTTCGTGACCATCAATCCTGATGTTAAGTTTCTCGCAGTTCAGAAGGTCAAGGTAATGGTCTACCGATGTGACGTCAAACCCCATATCCCTCCCCACATGCGGTGCTTTACGTGCTGGAAGTTTGGTCACATGTCCTCTCGCTGTACTTCTAGCCTCACATGTCGAGATTGTGGACGCCCATCTCATACCGATACTCCATGTCCTCCGCCTCCCGTCGTGTCAACTGTGGAGAGCCTCATTCCCTTGCTCGCCGGACTGCAGTATCTTACAGAAAGAACGCAAAATCGTGGAATATAAGAGCCTGGACCGTCTGACCTACACTGCGGCTAACCGGAAATTTGAACGGCTACATCCAGTGCGCATGATGTCATCTTATGCCCCCACTGTCACTCCTGCTCCAGCTCCTTCAGCTGCAAGACACACAGTCAGCTCTCAGAGTCAGAGGACTTCACCTGCCCCCTTGACGATGGGGGGCCCCTTCTCTCGCTGTTGCTCCCACACCATCTACCTCGGGAGCAGCACCCACTAAACCACTGGGGACACCAGTCCCCACTTCTAAGCCGGAGAAGCGTAAGTCTTCTTCGGCTTCTCTCGCTCGGAAAGGATCCCTTGGGTCACTTCCTTCCCTGGTTCCTACCAGCGGCACAGCAGACACCAACCAGTGGCTGAAGAAGCCACAGGTCGCTGATTGACGGGCTTCGCGATCCTCTTCGGTCCTGGAGACTGACTCCAATAAGCCCTCTCAACAATGACAACCAAAGGAACAGCGAGAGAATACGACTTTGAAGACCCGTAAGACCAAGAAACCTGCGGTGGCACCTACTCCACCGCTACCTAAAAGCTCTGCGTCTGACGATGAGGTGGAGATCCTTGCGTCCACTGAGGACCTCGATCTCGCCGATCCCTCGGACGCAATCGATAGCACTTGCACGGGTGCTCCATCGGAGGCAGCAGGTGACCCAGCGGCGTAATCTGCCTTCCCAGTCCCATCACGCCTTTCTCCGCCATGGACCATACCATCCTCCAGTGGAACTGCAGCGGTTTCTTCCACCATCTAGCTGAGCTCCACCAACTTATCAGCCTTCACCCTTTCTTCTGCATTGCTCTTCAGGAAACTTGGTTTCCAGCAATTCGAACCCCCGCCCTCCGTGGCTCTCGGGGCAATTATAAGAACCGGGCAGCATATGAAAGAGTGTCTGGTGGTGTCTGCCTCTATGTCCTTCACACTCTGCACAGCGAGTCTGTCCCTCTCCAAACACCTTTAGAGGCTGTCGCTGTTCGGGTGTGGACGCCACAGGCTGTTACCGTCTGCAGTCTTTACCTTCCACCGGATGGTGATGTCTCGCAGCATGTCCTGGCTGCGCTGATAGCCCAATTGCCGCCACCTTTATTGCTATTGGGTGACTTCAACGCCCATAACCCTCTGTGGGGTGGGTCAGTGGCAACAGGTCGAGGTGCCACCGTTGAGCATTTATTGTCGCAGCTCGATCTCTCGATTTTAAATGATGGTGCCTTCACACACTTCAGTGTGGCACATGGCACATACTCTGCCATTGACCTTTCAATCTGTAGCCCTAGCCTCTTACCGTCTGTCCAATGGAGTGTGCATGACGACCTGTGTGGTAGTGACCACTTTCCGATCTTTCTGTCACTACCACAGCGTCACTCTTCTGGGCGCCCTAGCAGATGGGCTATGAATAAGGCGGACTGGGACTTGTTCTCCTCCACTGCCGCTATTGAGCCTCTCTCTAATGATGACATTGATGCGGTGGTTCAATCGGTCACCACCGGCATCGTTACTGCCGCCGAATCTGCCATTCCCCGTTCCTCTGGGTCCCCTCGGCGGCGGACTGTGCCTTTGTGGTCGCCTGAGATCGCTGCAGCGATTAAAGATCGCCGGCGGGCGCTACAGCGTCACAAGCGACATCCCTGCATTGAACACCTCATCACCTTCAAACGGCTGCGTGCGCGGGCCCGCCGCCTTATCCGCCAAAGCAAGCAGGAGTGCTCGGAGCGGTATGTGTCCACCATTGGCCTCCATGTCTCCCCATCGCAGGTCTGGGCCAAGATCCGACGCCTCTACGGCTATCAGACCCCTGTCAGTGTCCCTGCGCTCTCACTGAATGGAGCAGTTTGTACAGACTCCGACGAAATTGCCAACAGCTTGGCTGAGCATTTTGCTTTTAGTTCCGCTTCTTCCAATTACCCACTGGCGTTCCGCTCCATTAAAGAGCGGATGGAACGTCAGAGCCTTTCGTTTCGCACCCACCACCCAGAATCTTACAATGCTCCATTCAGTGAGTGGGAATTTCGCAGTGCCCTAGCCGCTTGCCCTGATACCGCTCCTGGGCTAGATGGCATCCACTGTCGGATGCTGAAACACCTTTCAGTGGACTGCCAGCGGCGCCTCCTCGATCTTTACAACCGTCTTTGGGTCGAGGTGGAGTTTCCGTCGCAATGGCGGGAAAGCGTTGTCATCCCCGTTTTGAAACCTGGAATGAGCCCTATGGAGCTGGACAGCTACCGTCCCATTAGCCTCACCAACGTTCTTTGCAAGTTGCTTGAACGGATGGTGAGCTGGCGCTTGAATTGGGTACTGGAGTCTCGGGGCCTTCTGGCTCCATCTCAGGATGGGTTCCGTAAAGGCCGCTCCGCCACCGACAATCTAGTGAGCCTGGAGTCGGCCATCCGCACTGCCTTTGCCCGCCGTCAGCACCTGGTCGCTGTCTATTTCGACATGCGGAAGGCGTACGATACGACATGGCGTCATCACATCCTTTCTATGCTTCATGGCTGGGGTCTTCGGGGCCCTCTGCCGATCTTTATCAGAAATTTTCTGTCGTATCGTACCTTCCGCGTGCCAGTCGCGGCCTCATATAGTTCCTCCCACGTCCAGGAGACCGGTGTGCCACAGGGTTCTGTTTTAAGTGTCTGCCTGTTTTTAATAGCCATTAACGGGCTCGCTGCGGCCGTGGGAAATTCTGTCTCCGCTTCTCTGTATGCAGACGACTTCTGCCTTTACTACAGCTCTACTGGCATTGCAGCTGTTGAACATCAGCTACAGGGCGCTATCCGCAAGGCGCAGTCTTGGACTATAGCTCATGGGTTCCAGTTTTCGGCAGCCAAGACCTGCGTTATGCATTTCTGCTGGCGACGTACTGTCCACCCGGAGTCGCGGCTTTATCTTGCCGGCCAGATTCTTTCAGTGGTGGGATCTCACAGGTTTTTGGGGGTGGTTTATGATGCCCGGTTGACTTGGCTGCCTCATATCCGGCAGCTTAAACAGGCGTCTTGGCGGCATCTAAACACTCTGAGATGCTTGAGCCACACCTGCTGGGGTGCCAACCGATCTGCCCTGTTGCGGCTCTACCAGGCGTTAATCCAGTTCCGACTGGATTATGGGAGCCTGGCTTATGGCTCAGCATCCCCATCTGTGTTGCGGGTGCTGGACCCAATTCTCCACAGCGGGATAGGCCTTGCCACTGGTGCTTTCCGCACCAGCCCTGTGGACTGCATACTAGTGGAGGCAGGTGTCCCTCCACTGCGGTTACGACGCCAACAATTACAGGCTCCTTATGCTGCCCATGTCTTTAACTTCCCGGGAATCCAAAGTACCGTGTCCTGTTCCCACAGTCAGTCGTCCATCTGCCAGAACGTCGGCCCCAGTCGGGTTGTCCGATCGCCGTGTGCGTCAAAGAGCTCCTCTCTGGGCTTGGGTTTTTCCCAGTTCCACTTCCTTTCCGGGCACCTCTGCGCACGCCCCCATGATGTGTGCCTCGCCCTTCCTTCAGCTCGATTAGGCACAGAGCCCGAAGGACTCAGTCCCTCCGGAGGCCTTCCGATGCCACTTTTATTCCATCCTGGCCACGTATCAGGGCTCCGGAGTTGTTTACACCGACGGCTCGATGGTCGCTGGTCGAGTCGGTTATGCGCTAACTCTAGGGGACCATTCCAAACAACGTTCCTTGCCGGCTGGCTGCAGCATTTACACTGCTGAGCTGGTCGCCATCTTTCGTGCCCTAGAGTATATCCGCTCCTGCTCAGGTGAGTCTTTCGTTATCTGTAGCGATTCCCTGAGCGGTTAACGAGCTCTTGACCAGTGTTTCCCTCGTTCTCGTCTGGTGATGGCTATCCATGAGTCCCTGCATACTCTTGCCCGTTGCGGCCATTCTGAGGTCTTTGTGTGGACCCCCGGTCATGTCGGTATCCTGGGCGATGAACATGTTGACCGCCTGGCCAAACAGGCCACTGGTGAACCCATCCTGGACATTGGTCTCCCAGAGGCTGATTTGCGGGCAGTCTTACGCCGTGAGGTTTCCTCGCTTTGGGACACTGAATGGCGCGATCGGATCACGCCCAATAACCTCCGTGCCATTAAGGAGATGACGACTGTGTGGCGGTCATCCATGTGAGCCAACCACAGGGACTCAGTCGTCCTTTGTTGGCTCCACATTGGCCACTCCCGGCTGACACACAGTTATTTACTGCGTCGGGAGGACCCTCCTCTGTGTTGCTGCGGGGCGGCTTTGACAGTGGCCCACATTTTGTTGGCTTGCCCCTTTTAGCTGTGGTCAAGCAGACATTTGCGCTGCTTGATACGCTCCCTGCCCTTTTATCTGATGACCCCGTTATGGTTGGCTTAGTTTTACGTTTTATTCGGGCAGGGGGTTTTTATCGTTTACTCTGAGTGTTTGTTATGTTCTTTTGTGTTGATTCTGGCCATTGGCCTACGATTTTAATCTGAGTTTTTAATGCGTTTCTCGGTGGTTGGCTTTTCCTTTTTTGTTTCTATGGTCGGCCAACCACCGTCACACTCTGTGTGATTTTAGTTTGTCTTGTCTGGTCTTTGTCTAAGTCTCTCTTGTTCTGTGTTGTCTGTGATCTATTCTGTTACTCGTTTTTATTCTCTGTGGGTGTTTTTAGTATTTGGAAAAAGGGACTGATGACCATCACAGTCTGGTCCTTTTAATCCCACAAACGAACCAGTTGCAGCTGGGAAAAATTTTTGTGTTAACCTGAACACTGGGGACCCCGCAATTGAAAGAAAGTATTGTAGCTTCACAGTACTTTGAATGTGATGAACTGCACAATGAGCTAGGAACTGTGTCAGGTATTCGTGCCATCCCTCTTCTGTGTCGTTAAATTGCCTCAACGTAGGTATGCCACACTGTGGCACTTGTTGGGCGTGTCGGTCGGTCTGTTGTGCGGACACTGTTACTTGTGCAACCAGATGTTCTTGTTCTGTATTCTGCAAGGCAGTAACTTGTTGGTTCTGAAACTGAAAAGCTTGTGTTAGATCTATTATTTTGGCCGTCGGCATCTAAGGGCGGGGAAAGATGGTGGAGGGGCGGGGTAGACATGGTGTACATAAATACGTTATAGCATAAAACAAGCAAGCAAAGCCTCTGAAAAGAGAAATACATGCAAGAACACGACAGCAAATTTGCAATTAGAAACCCTTGGAATCTGAAACACAAGAGAAGCAAGCAAATTCTTCATCACTGAAATGTTCTCCTCGCCACTGTTGTAGTCTCTTTAGCCTCCTTTAGGGTAAGTCAGGGTGATATGGTTAACAAAAATTTGGGGCTCATAGAAGACAATAAATTATTTAATCAAACAAAATAAAAAACTCTCCTTTCATAAAATACATAAGTAACACATTAACAGTACCACAACCTCTTTAAGGCACTACAAAAGTTAAAAAAAAACTTATTTTTATCAATTTCACCCCACCCTACAATACAACACTCTTCATCACCCGCATTGTCATCATCGTCTTGCAATTGGATATCCAGCGGCGAGTCGGATTCGGTGTCAGTGTTGGACGCTTTTAGTTTCTTGGGGTGTTTCTTTTTGATAATTTCTTTGCTCTCTTTGGTTACGGTTTTTCATTTGGTTACGGTTTCTCCTTTGCTCCTCTTTTTAGCATTTGCTCTACTCTTCACAGACTCATTTTGTCGTTCTGTTTTGCAGGTTGTCGAAGTTTTATGGAGAAGTCAAAACCACAGCTAAACTTCTTCCTTGCAGATGCAACTTTATCTAGGATAGGTATCGGCGAAATATGGTCCAAGAGTTTTCCAAGGGTTATTTGAGATTTTTCTGTTGCCACTGTTGAGGTCATATCTGTTTCATCTGATGAAGATTGATGTTTTCCTGTGCATTTTTCGCCCGTCGCGAACAGCCCAGTTGTGGTGAAGCTTGTATGTGTTCAAGTCCCTGACCGATATCTACGTCTGCAGTTGCTTGTTCTGAGGGATTAGGTATCTCCTGCCAGTGCGAACAATTTGGTCAAGGTGAAGTAGGTCTGTTTTCCTGATGTTGATCTGAAGCTGATGTTAAAAACGCGTATTCGGGGATGACGTCAGGATTAAACGGGATGATTCCTGGGCTTCTGAACCCCTATATTGAATTCTCTGTCGTAGCTGCTTGTACCCATGCCTTTGTAAGCAGTCCTCCGAACACTAGTCTGGGAATTTTTCTATTTGGACTCATTTTAATGTACGAATTGCAAGCACTGTAATAATAGGATTTCAGAACTTTAAAAAATGCTGTGTCTAGCGACTGCTGATAGTGTGTGGTGGGGTTGGGTAGACAGAGAAAAATTGTGTATTTTCTTCTGAAAACACTAATGTATCCACGGTGCTGCAATGAGAGCTATGTCCACCCACAGTAAGCACAACTGTTCCCTCAGGTTTCCTCGGTGCAAAATGGTTCCTTAGCGACAGAAGAAAAATATCAGTTGTTACGTTCGCCAACTTTTTTGACATGAAAATCGTGGAACATGGCGGCATATCATCCTTGTACTCGGCCTTTTCTTTTTTCCCTTCAAAACACAAGCTGGGGGTAAACACATGCCCTCTCCATTGCAGCAAGCCATTAGAGATATGGTTTCACCCTTTCCACCGGATGTTATCGCTCGAACGCTCTTAGACCCCTTTGCTGCCAACACGTAACCCGGTCTATTATTTAGCTGAAGCCCGCACTCATTTACTTTGAATATATTTCCCGGCTTATCAAGGAGGTTATGCTCTACCAAGATGTTCTGCAACAATCAAAAATAGTCTGAAACGTTTTTCATACTTAAACCCCTTGACCGTGCTTGTCAAACTCCTTCCGATTTGCAGACTGAGAGTTCCGGATTTCTTTTTAAGAATAAATGTAACCAGTACATTCCAGCAATTTCCTTTCGTCGGCTAAATTTGTGATGTTGGTTATATTTCTCAGCTAGTTTAAATGCCATGGTACGTACTTATGTCCTTGTCGGTGGAAATCCGAAGTTTTGTAATTTTATGATATGTTTTACCATCTTTTACTCACATTCTTGTGTTAGTACAGGCGGCCCACCCAAATGTTTCTCGTAAAGCACCCGTTTGCTAATCGTCTCTTCAGCGCTGACCATGGAACGTGGAACTCCCTGGAGGCTTTATACAGGCTCATTCAATTTTGCACCGCTTTTACGGCGCCGTTAAGTTGTTCCTCTGTCCAATCAGCACGGCTGGATCCTTTTTGTGTTTTGTAAAATGTAGGAATCTTTTTCTGGAACAATGGCAGTAGTTGGAACATTTACTTTTTTAATCACTGACAAACCAAACTGTACTCGCAAAAATATATAAAAACTAATTTTTAAATTAACGATTTTATTAAGACGTCGGATATAACAGAATATAACTCTCGAATGGGATGGAAAACGCTAACATTTCATGACCTGTCAAAAACCCTGGTTGGGATGTATCTAAATAGAAGCTTTATATTTCACACATAAGAAAAGTCCTTCACCGTACCACCCCTTCCCGAGTTCACCATTTCTCCCATTTGCTATTGGTGAAATGGCGAATAGCACGGCAAAAAGTTCAAAATACAAGATACAACGATTTCTAGGTCATATAATTCATAAGCAGTATAAGAAGGCAGAATATATCAAAAAATACCCCGTGCACTACGCTACTATCCAATGATATACTTTTTCCTAGCTGGAATATTTAGGAAGCGGTGTATGGAGGGATCATCTGATAACAGTCGACTATCGCTCAGCTGGGCGTCCACAACGCATTACGACAAGGTCACTTAGCTTTCTTACCGAAATATTTACAGCAGCAGTTTGCGCTACAACGACAGTTTAATACAAATAAAACTTCACAAGTCGAGAAATTACAGTACAAAAGTGTTCAAAAAAATCCTATAAATACACTCCTGGAAATGGAAAAAAGAATACATTGACACCGGTGTGTCAGACCCACCATACTTGCTCCGGACACTGCGAGAGGGCTGTACAAGCAATGATCACACGCACGGCACAGTGGACACACCAGGAACCGCGGTGTTGGCCGTCGAATGGCGCTAGCTGCGCAGCATTTGTGCACCGCCGCCGTCAGTGTCAGCGAGTTTGCCGTGGCATACGGAGCTCCATCGCAGTCTTTAACACTGGTAGCATGCCGCGACAGCGTGGACGTGAACCGTATGTGCAGTTGACGGACTTTGAGCGAGGGCGTATAGTGGGCATGCGGGAGGCCGGGTGGACGTACCGCCGAATTGCTCAACACGTGGGGCGTGAGGTCTCCACAGTACATCGATGTTGTCGCCAGTGGTCGGCGGAAGGTGCACGTGCCCGTCGACCTGGGACCGGACCGCAGCGACGCACGGATGCACGCCAAGACCGTAGGATCCTACGCAGTGCCGTAGGGGACTGCATCGCCACTTCCCAGCAAATTAGGGACACTGTTGCTTCTGGGGTATCGGCGAGGACCATTCGCAACCGTCTCCATGAAGCTGGGCTACGGTCCCGCACACCGTTAGGCCGTCTTCCGCTCACGCCCCAACATCGTGCAGCCCGCCTCCAGTGGTGTCGCGACAGGCGTGAATGGAGGGACGAATGGAGACGTGTCGTCTTCAGCGATGAGAGTCGCTTCTGCCTTGGTGCCAATGATGGTCGTATGCGTGTTTGGCGCCGTGCAGGTGAGCGCCACAATCAGGACTGCATACGACCGAGGCACACAGGGCCAACACCCGGCATCATGGTGTGGGGAGCGATCTCCTACACTGGCCGTACACCACTGGTGATCGTCGAGGGGACACTGAATAGTGCACGGTACATCCAAACCGTCATCGAACCCATCGTTCGACCATTCCTAGACCGGCAAGGGAACTTGCTGTTCCAACAGGACAATGCACGTCCGCATGTATCCCGTGCCACCCAACGTGCTCTAGAAGGTGTAAGTCAACTACCCTGGCCAGCAAGATCTCCGGATCTGTCCCCCATTGAGCATGTTTGGGACTGGATGAAGCGTCGTCTCACGCGGTCTGCACGTCCAGCACGAACGCTGGTCCAACTGAGGCGCCAGGTGGAAATGGCATGGCAAGCCGTTCCACAGGACTACATCCAGCATCTCTACGATCGTCTCCATGGGAGAATAGCAGCCTGCATTGCTGCGAAAGGTGGATATACACTGTACTAGTGCCGACATTGTGCATGCTCTGTTGCCTGTGTCTATGTGCCTGTGGTTCTGTCAGTGTGATCATGTGATGTATCTGACCCCAGGAATGTGTCAATAAAGTTTCCCCTTCCTGGGACAATGAATTCACGGTGTTCTTATTTCAATTTCCAGGAGTGTATAACAGTGTCCAAAAAATTTTCGTCGGCATTGTGATACATTCACGCATTTACACACATTTCATAACTCTTAAAGTACGATTCTTGGTCTCCAACATCCTTTTTCACAAATCAGAGTCGCTAACCACTATTCATAATTCCTCACTTTATTACACACATGCATATTCGTCGACACATCTTCAGCCGGCCGCGGTGGCCGTGCGGTTCTAGGCGCTTCAGTCTGGAACCGTGCTGCTGCTATGGTCGCAGATTCGAATCCTGCCTCGGGCATGGATGTGTGTGATTTCCTTAGGTTAGTTAGGTTTAAGTAGTTCTAAGTTCTAGGGGACTGATGACCTCAGATGCTAAGTCCCATAGTGGTCAGAGCCATTTTTTTGTCACTTCTTCAATATTTCATCATAAGAAGTACGTAGCATAATCAAATTCCTCATATAGCATCAGCTCATTGATCATAAACATACCTCAACAGCATAATACACATCGTCGTCGTAATAATATCATAACTCCTCAGCCAAATCTCAAAATCGTCGTAGCTTTCTGCAATAATTTCAAAATTTAAAAAAATTCTCTGCTCATTTCAATAGTGTCATCTACCTCACACGTACTCTAAAAATCACCATCCTATACCTAATACATCAATCAAATTTCGCATAGTTTCACAATGGCTCCGAAAAAATATCAACAGTTCACAAAGTATAGACAAAACACAATTTCGTAAGTGTGAAGATATCCAACTGTGCAATTGCGTAAACACCTGTCACAGAAGTAGTAAAAAAATGTTTGTTTCTCTGTTAAATGATCAGATAGCTGAGTAATTTATGTGTTAGAGAAATATGGTACCGATGTGTAAAGTTGTATAAGCAAATACCATATTAGCTAGGCCTCCTAGCGCTCGCTACACGCTTAGCACACAAAGTAGGCGTGTACCCCCTGAGGATTAATGTAATTCTACCCTCAGGTGTTACAGATTACAGCAATAGAATGAAATGTATCACGGAAAACTTTCTTTGTAATTCGAAAATCTTTAAAAATAAATGTTTTAAGTACAAAATTAATCACTCAAATACGTGTACTGCCGCACTAAATTGTGCGTCTTGTTGTAACGTAATCTCTGTCATTACTTAAGGGTAAAAAATGTGCCAAGTGTCGTAATTATCGACGTCTGTAAGCAAACTACTGCGGAAGTCAATGTACTTAGCTCGTAATAAACAAAAGCGAAATGCTTTGCGTATAGATATCGTAGTTATTACGTACTGTACCGTGATCAAGAAAGTACTACACTGTAACGTATTGTTGTGCTACGAGAAAGGCTGTCCCATTGTGGCTATACCACAATAGTTACCACTAAAACATGTTTTGCTTTCCAGAAGACTTCAGAAAAACTGTGCAGATATAAAACAGATACAGCACAAAAGCAACAATAAAAATTGTGTCACACATTAGTAGCGTCGTGATATAATCGTGTAGCCGTCAAATAAACTAACCACTGTGTCATCTGGTATCTCTCAGGAAGTACTTTAAATAAAGAATGACTTTTCAAGTAAACCAAATTGTTGCATTAAAATCTCATTAGCAGTATATGTTCTAAGTATGTAAGCCTTATAGTCGTTATGTAATCATGCAACTAACAAGCAAGAATGTACACACGCAGTAACACTGTGCCCTCTGTTCATTATAACAATGCATTTGTAATTACTTGTCTAAATAAGTTATCTAGGTTCTTCACTGGATAGTTAACTTTAGAACATAGTTGCATGTTGACGGTTTCTAAGTGTGACAAAGCATACTAACTAGTAACGTGAAGTGAAAAGTTTTATGGAAAAGATCAAGTTAAAAAGCAGATTATCTCTCAATAAATGGTTTTACATGTGAAATGAGGTGCGATCTTTTACCCTTTATAGTGTGTAGACTTTCAACTTCACACCAAGTATCATGTTGTATACGTCGGTAAGGAATGCTAGAATTTTTCTCAAGGTTAGTGTGTACGTTATTTTTCCCAGAGCCAGCTGGCGCACGTCGCTGCCTGCGGTGCGAGTCATTGTCTGTTTCTTTCTTGGAGCGCGTCGTTATTGGGATTTCGAGATCTAACTTCTACAAATTCACCTAGTCGAGGTGGGACTGCCCTGTTTGAATCCCGCCAGTTCTGATTGAATTCTGGTCTTTCGTTTTGTCGGTAGTTTACATAGTTTCTTGTTTGTCGGTCATGTGGTGGAGATTTTCTCCCGGAATCGTAACTGCACGGTGGACCGTTGCGTCTGAAGTTATTCTGTCTCCCATGATAATAATTGTTTTCGTTTCCAATATTGTCTGTTTCTCTGATTGTCTCTGTGATAGTCATTACTGCGGAGATGTGATCTTTCCCTGTAATTGTTACTACTCTGCTAACGGTTGTCATACAGGTGGTGTATGTTTTGGACACTATTTACATTGTAAGAATAGCCTTGTGTCCAGTTGTTATTTCTGTCATCGCGGAATTGTGAAGGATGTAACCTATAATTGTTGTGCTCCTGTTTTCGCGTTCCGCGTTTGTCAGTGTCCATTTCCAATTCTTGTAACAGTCCCTGGAAAGCTTCAATGTCGTCTTTGCAACGTCCTGCCAAAATAATATGTCCTAAATGTTCAGGCAATTCGATTAAGCAAATGCGGAAGCGTTCTGAGGGGCTGTATGGGCTTGGAAGATACTGATTCTCATGTAACATGTCTACGAAATATTTGACAAGACAGCAAAATTCAGATTCTTCGAAATGTTTCATCATTATGATGCTATGTTTTACTCGGTCTTATGTAGCTGAGACCAATATGCTGAGAGGAAGGCATGATAAAATTCTCCTTCACTGTGGCAATCGTGAATGAAGGATCGCATTCTTACAGCTGGTTCGTTCTCTAAATAGCCACACATAAATTCTAATCTGTGCTCCAATGACCAGTTGGGAGGAAAACAATGAGAGACTTGATGATGCCATGCTTATGGATGAATGTCGTTGCCGGAATTCTTGAATGTTTGGAATTTACTTGTAGTAATAAACAGCTTATATTCAAAATCATCATGTCGGCGAGGCGCATGTCGGTCATTGTTACGTCGTTTCGGCAGTTCCATCTGAAAATTTGGTGTTCCTTGCCAATTTCTTTCATAATTTCCGAAGAGCCCTATGTTATTATTTTGTGGCTGTTACGTATTTCTCTGTCCCTCTTCCCATATTGGAGCGCGAGTGTCCTCTGAAATATGTGGTTCTAGTATTACCTGTGTCGACTGATCTTGTACTTCCCGGATATCTCTTTGGTGTTTCGTGCTAATCTGATACTGATTTTGTTTCAATTTCCTAATTTGTTCATACTCTTCAGTATCACTAAAGACTACCGGTCTTGTGTCATTCAGATTATCATCTACCTTCGTAGATAAATTATTTAGCTGATCCGAAAGATCGACTACTTTCTCTGATAATGAACTAATTTCCTCCGTCTGTCTTTCTGAACCAAGTTTCAGAGTGTCCATTTGTGTCGAAAGCGGATTTACTGTGTCCTTTAAGTTTTCCTGAGTTTTTGCAAGCATCGTAACCGAATCGGTAGATGCAACTGAGTCAATTTTAGCCCGCAAGGTCTCGTGATTTTCATGAACAATAGTTTGCAGTTCTTTGATGGCTGCTTCGTGATTTTGTAATGCATTTTCATGCCGCGAAAAAACAGGTTCAAATTGCTCACGAATTTGTGTTTTTACGACATTACAGACTTTTTGATATTTCGATTCAATGTTATGTAACTCAGTAGTTAAATCTTTACGTGTTTGTTCAAGCGTGGTGTATAACTTTTGAAGCTGTTGCTGTGTTTGTCTCCGATTTTGTTCCATCGTGTCTAACGTTTGGGGGTTTTGTTCCATTGTGTCTAACTTTTGAAGGTTTTTTCCCGTTTGTTGCATTAATGGTAATAACAATGCACTGGTGTCTGAAACATGTTCCTCAGTGTTTTTCGGCAGTGAATTTGCACCGGAAACATTCACATTTTGACAAGCAGAAAATGTGTCTTGACTTATGTGAGAAAACGGTGAGGACCCAAAACCTGAATCTACAGTATTTGCGAGATTGTGTCCTGTCATTTCGGATTCCTGAGGCGAGCTGTTGCCGACCGACCGATCAACACATTAACATAGCACTGAACGTACTCGGACATTACTCTCTTTACTTATTCTGATCATCACTAAACTGACACACAATGTATTGAGCGCAACGCAATCTGACTTTCAATAATCCCCACAAAAGAATGGCCCTGACTAACAATAACCTATACCTTTGTTGAATCACTTACCTCACAAAAAACTTCGTTACTCGAACTACTGCAACAGAGCGAGTGCCAATACTGCCAGCTAAATAAAAGATTCTAACTACTGAAGGCACTAACTACTGATAGGCATAGTTAGTAAAGAAAGATTTTGATAGAGAACAAACAATGTATTTACCTTAATAGTTTTCAAAAGTCATTATATATATATATATATATATATATATATATATATATATATATATATATATCAGTTCACGAAATCCAGTCTTACAAATTTACTCTCTCTAATGGACACACGTCCAGATCATACACTCTCAAAACTTCGCCATCTCTCTCGCCATATCCACCACTGCTGTTGGCTCACCTCCATCTGCACAGAGCTACACGATGTTAACAGCCAACTGCCCAACACTACAATGGAAAATTCCAACAATGCAAAACAGCCACAGACTGCACACAGCACAGTCAGTGATTTTTATACAGAGCGCTACGTGGCGTTACCAATATAAAAACCTAAACAGCCTACTTACAAGCTTGATCCGAAATTCAGCTGTTTTCAGTCATTAAAAACTTGGATGACTTCACTTTGAAAGTGCCTAAGACCTGCAAGCATGTTGTGGCTCCCTCAACGAAGTGAAACATTCAGCAGCGGTAGCATCAACAAACTGGTCTCTTGCTGGGAAGAATGTGTTCGTCACCAGAGTGACTACGTTGTGAATTTAATATGTGGATGTGAAGAATAAAGATGTAGAATGACAGTAAAATTCGTTTTCTTTAAAAAAAGGAGCCTTAAGATTTTTCGCATAAAAGGTTCGAGGTTTTTATTTCAGCGTCAGCTCGTACATCATATTATGGAATGAAAACACAGTTGACCTTCGGCAGCTGCGGATGCACTACGTGTAAAATTATATTTATGAGCTTAGTGTCTTGGTATATGGTTCTTTACTTTTTGTACACAAAATTTTCACGTCTAATCAGATAAAGAACAGAACTTAAATAGGTTCAACTCTTGTCACTGGTTGAAGGAAGAAAGGTTGAGTTTAACGTCCCGTCCACATCGAGATCATTAGAGACGGAACACAAGCCGCATTGTATCAAGGATGGGGAAGGAGGTCGGCCGTGCCATATCAAAGGAACCATTCCAGCACACGCTTGGAGCGATTTAAAGAAACCACGGAAAACATACATCTGCATGGTCGGGGACAGGTTTGAACCATTGTTCCCCAGAACACGAGTTCAGTGTGCTAACCACTGCGCATTTTCGCTCTGTTTAATTGTTGATTTAATAGCATTTACAGATTGCAAAATCAGTTTTCTTCAACATCAATTCTTATACCCAGAAAATTGCATCCATTTTCAGTCAAATCTCGTTTATAAGTTTTGAGGAACACGTTGAATGTCGTGTTAGGGTTAACACATTCGCGGAGTGCGTACCCCAAATTCAGCTAATCTCATTTGATAAAATAATGACGGTTCATGCCAGCACTGCAGGAGCAGATGAACATAGCACTGTTATGCCCACTCGTCATTTGCACACAGTCAGCCTTTACTCAAAGCATGTATGGTGGATTAACTCTTGATTGGTAATCCCATCCACGTTGCCGTGAATCGATGTTAATGTACACGAAACTGTGCCAGGAAATCAAAGCCTGAAGAGGAGGGGTAAAGTATGTTGTACTATTGTCATCAGCAAGAAACACAGTGCATACATCACGTCATTTGCATATGTTTTCAGTGTAAAACTGATACAAATGAAATGCAAAGAGCTACCGGCAACCATATGCTCACTATACCTAAATATATAATCCCCTCCACCCACCAAGTTTTCCTCACATTTAACATATGGAGTGAATCACATTGACCACACAAAAAATGGAGACTTTCAATCGGGTTTCACAGTATCTACCGCAACCTACATCCTTCTGAATCTGCTTGGTATATTCATCTCTTGGTCTCCCTCTACGATTTTTACCCTCCACGCTGCCCTCCAACGCTAAATTTGTGATCCCTTGATGCCTCAGAGCATGTCCTATCAACCGGTCCCTTCTTCTCGTCAAGTTGTGCCACAAACTCCTCTTCTCCCCAATCCTATTCAATACTTCCTCAATAGTTATGTGATCTACCCATCCAATCTTCAGCATTCTTCTGTAGCACCTCATTTCTAAAGCTGCTACTCACTTCTTGAAAAAACTATTTATCGTCCATGTTTCACTTCCATACATGGATACACTCCATACCAATACTTTCGCAAATGACTTCCTGACACTTAAATCTACACTCAACAAATTTCTCTTCTTCAGGAACGCTTTCCTTGCCATAGCCAGTCTACATTTTATATCCTCTCTACTTCCACCATCATCAGTTATTTTGCTCCCCAAATAGCAAAACTTCTTTACTACTTTAAGTGTCTCATTTCCTGATCTAATTCCCTCAGCATCACCCGACTTAATTCGACTACATTCCATTATCCTCTTTTTGCTTTTGTTAATGTTCATCTTATATCCTCTTTTCAAGACACTATCCATTCCGTTCAACTACTCTCCCAAGTCCTTGGCTGTCTCTGACAGAATTACAATGTCATCGGCGAACGTCAAAGTTTTTATTTCTTCTCCATGGATTTTAATACCTACTCCGAATTTTTCTTTTGTATCCTTCGCTGCTTGCTCAATATAGAGATTGAATAACATCGGGGATAGGCTACAGCCCTGTCTCACTCCCTTCACAACCACTGCTTCCCTTTCATGCCCCTCGATTCTTATAACTGCCATCTGGTTCCGGTTCAACTTGTAAATAGCCTTTCGCTCCCTGAATTTACCCCTGCCAACTTCAGAATTTGAAAGAGAGTATTCCAGTCAACATTGTCAAAAGCTTTCTCTATGTCTACAAATGCTAGAAACGTAGGTTTTCCCTTCCTTAATCTAGCTTCGAAGATGAGTCGTAGGCTCAGTATTGCCTCACGTGTTCCAACATTTCTACGGAATCCAAACTGATCTTCCCCGATGTTGGCTTCTTTTAGTTTTTCCATTCTTCTGGAAGGAATTCGCGTTGGTATTTTGCAGCTGTGACTTATTAAACTGATAGTTCGATAATTTTCACATCTGTCAACACTTGCTTTCTTTGGGATTGGAATTATTATATTCTTTTTGAAATCTGAGGGTATTTCGCCGGTTTCATACATCTTGTTCAGCAGATGGTAGAGTTTTGTCAGGAATGGCTCTCCCACGGCCGTCAGTAGTTCCAATAGAATGTTGTCTACTCCGGGGGCCTTGATTCGACTCAGGTCTTTTAGTGCTCTGTCAAACTCTTCACGCAGTATCATATCTCCCATATCATTATTCATCTATATCCTCTTCCATTTCCATAATATTGTCCTCAAGTACATCGCCATTGTATAGACCTTCTATACACTCCTTCCACCTTTCTGCTTTCCCTTCTTTGCTTAGAACTGGGTTTCCATCTGAGCTCTTGATGTTCATGCAAGGGGTTCTCTTATCTCCAAAGGTCTCTTCAATTTTCCTGTAGGTTCTATCTATCTTACCCCTATGAGATAAGCCTCTATATCCTTACATTTGTCGTCTAGCCATCCCTGCTTACCCATTTCGCACTTCCTGTCGATCTCATTTTGGAGACGTTTGTATTCCTTTTTGCCTGCTTCATTTACTGCATTTTTATATTTTCTCCTTTCATCAATTGCATTCAATATGTCTTCTGTTACCCAAGGATTTCTACTAGCCCTCGTCTTTTTACCTACTTGATCCTCTGGTTGTTTCAGTTTATACACGTCCCATCTCCTTATATTCCCACCTTTTTGCAGTTTCCTCAATTTTAATCTGCAGTTCATAACCAATAGATTGTGGTCAGAGTCCACATCTGCCCCTGGAAATGTCTTACAATTTAAAACCTGGTTCCTAAATCTCTGTCTTACCATTTGATAATCTATCTGAAACCTGTCAGTATCTCCAGGCTTCTTCCATGTATACAGCCTTCTTTTATGATTCTTGAACCTATTGTTAGCTATGATTAAGTTGTGCTCTGTGCAAAATTCTACCAGGAGGCTTCCTCTTTCATTTCTTAGCCCCAATCCATATTCACCTACTACGTTTCCTTCTCTCCCTTTTCCTACTACCGAATTCCAGTCACCCATGACTATTAAATTTTCGTCACCCTTCACTATCTGAATAATGTATTTTATTTCATCATACATTTCTTCAATTTCTTCGTCATCTGGAGAGCTAGTTGGCATATAAACTTGTACTACTGTAGTAGGCGTGGGCTTCGTATCTATCTTGGCCACAATAATGCGTTCACTATGCTGTTTGTAGTAGCTTACCCGCTTTCCTACTTTCCTATTCATTATTAAACCTACTCCTACATTACCCCAATTTCATTTTGTGTTTATAACCCTGTACTCACCTGACCAGAAGTCTTGTTCCTCCTGCCACCGAGCTTCACTAATTCCCACCATATCTAACTTTAACTTATCCATTTCCCACTTTAAATTTTCTAACCTACCCGCCCAATTAAGGGATCTGACATTCCACGTTGCGATCCGTAGAACGCCAGTTTTCTTTCACCTGATAACGACATCCTCTTGAGTAATTCCCGCCCGGAGATCCGAATGGGGGACTATTTTACCTCCGGAATATTTTACCCAAGAGGACGCCATTATCATTTAACCATACAGGAAAGCTGCATGCCCTCGGGAAAAATTACGGCCGTAGTTTCCTCTTGTTTTCAGCCATTCGTAGTACCAGCACACCAAGTCCGTTTTGGTTAGTGTTACAAGGCCAGACTTGACAATCATCCAGCCTGTTGCCCTTGCAACTATTGAAAAGGCTGCTGCCCCTCTTCAGAAACCACACGTTTGTCCGGCCCCTCAACAGATACCCCTCTGTTGTGGTTGCACCTACGGTACGGCCATCTGTATCACTGAGGCACGCAAGCCTCCCCACCAACGGCAAGGTCCATGGTTCAAAATATTTGCCTTAAAAGTTATATACTTAGGTTGTTTTAGAATTTAGATGTTGCACATGACTCAGAAGCAAGAGTTAACCTTACGGGTATACTTTAATGTTTTCATTTGAAGTGAATACCATTTTAACAGATATCAGTGATCTGACATCTGCTTGCAACATTTCTAAAACAATTTTCTAATTACGGAATTATAATTGAACAACATAAAGGTAACACTACCGATGGACACCCCATATAACTGGTTAATACACACACACACACACACACACACACACACACACACACAGCCAGGCGCGCACGCATGCATGCACTCGCACAGAGAGAGGGGGAGAGAGACTGAACTGCTTTGGTGGGTTGCTAATACCTATGACACAGTAATAATTAAGCATGCGAAAATAATTCATGTAATATTTTCAGTAATATTGAACGAAAACCCGGTACTATTTGGAAGGCAAAGAACGCAATTCTTCTACCGTGAGATTGTTAAAACATAACACAGAGTCGTTCGCCCACAGTACGTTTCCCCAAATGTTAGTGAGCGAATCCCATGGTCACAGCAGGCTGTCAGCAGTGGTCTCTCACAGCTTCCTGTGTTGCTGTGGCACACAATAATCAGAAGTTCAGCTAATCATGCTGCATTCGTGCACTCGGCAGCACCACTAAGATGTAGTTATTGCTATAAAGCCAGCCAGTCTAATCAAGTAACTTAGAGGGGAAGAGGTGACAACGACATCTGAGATTGCATTAGCGGTTCGTTGAATGAATTGAGAGCACATCTGAACGCAAGATTGGGTTTCTGGTCCTTGAAACGTATAAAACTATTTGCATTCAAATCGACTGAACAGATATTGTGAATCCTTCAAGGCATATTTTTGAGAAGTCTTGCCACAGCTTGATTACTAATCACGATTGCTTGTAGTAACAAGTTTCAGCAACTCAGAATAATTCAGAACTGTTCGGAAATTCGTGACTAGGCTTTCAAACAGGTGCACTTGGACCATGACAACAAAATATGACAGTTCATTGAACGTGCTAATTCTGACACCTGCCCCAAACTGCCCAACTTAGCAGGAAGGTGCTACTCGAAGTTGCACGTTGTATATGCTGGAGTGTCACAGATCTAATCACAATTCAATACTTTTCTGTCGACATGCATGCAACAAATTACTGCAAGTTTGACACATATACAGGGTGTCAATTATTGAACTAAATTAAAAGAAACGTAAATTAGTTAAAAACTACGGCATGGACACACTTTGTTCAACATGTAAACGTCACTATAGATATTCTGATTTAGGTTATGTCATGTACGATATGTCTGCCATAATTGGCGATGATGTGGCGCAACGAATAGTGAAAATCTGCATGATCCGCTGAAGTGTCGGAAAATCGATGCTGTCGAAGACTGGCTGAGCGGCTGTTTTAGCTCAGCAATTGTTATGGGGTTATTGTTGCACACCTTGTCTATAATTTAGCTCCACAAAAAGGAGTCACATGTGTTCAGATCTGGGGAATATGGTGGCCAATTGAGGTCCATGGCAGCAGCCTCGGGGTACCTCAGAGTGAGAATGAGGTCCCCTAATATCTATTAGGAACATTACATATGTAGATTGTGGACAGTTGGAATGTGTGTCTCACAGGAAGCGTGCAACGGATAAGTCACTGCAGTCATGTTACTCATCTGTCTCCTCGATGGCTCATATGGACAGAACGTCTGCCATGTAAGCAGGAAATTTCGGGTTCGAGTCCCAGTCGGGGCACTAATTTTCAGCTGTCTCCATCAAGGTACATCAACAACACCTGTTGGCAGCTGAGGGTTTCAATTAATTATTATTTATTCTAGAGAAGCTGCACGATCATCAATTTTATCTGTTCTTTCGAGAACAGCTACAATTTTCACATATGTTTTATTATTTCAGTTATATGGTTTCTTTCGTTAAAATTCACAGTTTCTATCTTTGTCATAATAAAAAAGGTTTCCGTTAAGCGTTTTGCTTTGCTTTTAGTGACATTGCAGATTTTCTTCCACTTACTCATATGGATTACATGTCATTTGCAAGTCCGCTATTATCCTCACAAGAATCAACTTTACGATCGTATTACGACTCACATTATGAAACATATTCGCCATTTGCTCAATGGTTTCATCTTCTTCGTCACAGCTATCATAATCCTCATCTGAATAATCTATTTCAGCATCAGAATTCGTATCAAGTAGCTCCATAATATATGTCACTTGAGACGTATGTATGCGACCTCAACGAGGAAATAGTTTTTATAATTTACAGACCACCTGCACACAAAACCAGACCCAAGACAGCAGCTACATTAATTGGAAGTTTTACGTACGTGACTAGGCGTCCGGTGTATTTTGTACGTCAGACATGACAAAAAAACGTTTAAACTTCTCACCGATAAGCTACAGGTGTTAGACAATAGATACAAAACATTAGCACAGTAGATAAAACAATAATGAAAAGTAGTTTGTTCGGTCTCAAAAAGGAGCTAACATCACCTCACCAAAATTAAACGTCATTTAAATGTGGTGTACTTTATAAACCAACGCACCCGCTGGTGGATTAGGGAAGGATACGTTGAACACAGCCTATGTATTAACGCATTTGAACTGAATCCTTCTGACTACATCACTTCACCTGGATTGGCAGGGGTTGCTGTACTGGTAACTACTAGAGCGGAATTGCATCTTATATCAGTACTGAATATTAGTTTATTGAAAGAGGTGATACGGTTTATTATTCATGCAAACATGTCATTGCAATCAATAGGTTCATGGTATGACAAGACTGACGAATCTTACTTAATAATCATAAAGCCTATAACGCTGGACCGTGACGCAGAACCGTCCAGTGTCCATTTTGTGTGGCTTTGTCCAGAGAATGTTGAAACTTTTTGTGTGAGAAACACACCATGTCATTCTGACACAGACTACAGATTAGAACAACTCGGATATCATGAGAGTATTCACGATTTTCATTCAGACTTTCCGTTATGTGCTGAAAACCTGTTACTATGATATGACAGTAAAGAGTCAAGGAAACCTTTTTGACTATATATGATAAGAAAAACTTTGGTATTAACCACAGAAATCTAAAGCGATGTTTGCATCACATGTTGGTATTAATGTCCATAGACTTTTATATTTAGACAGGCTCACTGGATAAAGCCATACTATAAGGGTAATGCACAGAAATGTAAGAATGCTAGTAACGACACAGAGAAAAAAAATTTCAAACTTATAAATAATTGTGTGTGTGTGTGTGTGTGTGTGTGTGTGAAGAAAACCTTAATAACTGTGCAATATTTAAGATATAAAAGAGTGACATCCTGGGGAGGTAGATTCTGAACTACTGCATTAATTGCTAAAACTAATTTCCAGAGGAGTACTAACAGTCATTAAAGTTACTGTTGATCTGAACATACTTAATGTAGTGTTTTATAAGCCTCTGTCAGTGGGAATGCCTATGTAGGATATTTGGAGCATCCTAATTATAGACTTTCATTATGGGCATATATTTAACAAATTAACACCAAAACCCGTAAAAGTACGTTATACAACACCAAAAGCTTGATTTTTCGTACTAAAACATCAAATATATACGAGGATATCAGGAGTTCATACATGGTTTGATACTTAAGGTTTCTTTGGAATTGACACGTACAATATTCTACTGGTATATAGAGGGGAGGTTGGATTAATGAAAAGCGAGAAGAGTGGTGAAAACATTACCGAATTTTTCAGCCCATGAGCTTAATTATATGCACTGGAGACTGAATCGGGATGCATAACGTGGAGAGCAACGGTTGTGAAATAGTGATGTGTTCAGGAATTAACTAACTGTGGTTAGCAGCAATGTGTGTTGTATTCTGATGTTAAAACAACTTGAAGTGTATGATTTAGTCAAAGCACTGTGTGGTTTCTACTGTTAAATATCCAAGCTAGCACTATAAGCACACAATGATAAAGGTTTAATACTTCAAGATAAGGGGATACCCTACCTAGTAGTTACTAAAATAATTGTTATGAAAATGGTCTCTATTTCGCAAGTGTGAAAATTGTAAAACTGTTACTTGCGATTTATCACTGATTTTAGTATATGTGTGAAACATGTAACCGATGTGAATAACTCTATCTTGGAGTTGCTACAGCCTAAAAAATATGATCCGTAAGTTATTTTAGTATATGTGTGAGCATTTAAGAACACCGTATGCGACTTGTAACTGATCGTAGAACCTTACGTGTGAGTAGTAAATGTCTTATTGTGTTAAAATGAACACATATAATACATTACTTGTACCTACTTTCATGTGATCCAGAGAGCTAGGGTCACTTCGTGTGCTGCAGGCCGAGCACGGAATGTGGAAGACTGGTCCAGAGTAACGCCTGAAGGCGTTAGTGACACAGCATTACCCGCAATGACATTTATTTATCAAAATGAGTTTACAGGGCTATAAATCTGACGCAGTGAGTCGTATATACAGTGGCCAGGCGTCAGCATATGCTGCTATTAATTGCTGACGCACCATTTCAGCGAATCGTGACATCAGAGCAGCAGGTCAGTGTGCCACAGCTGTGCGCTCTCTCGCAAGCCGCAGCGTGGAGAAGGGCAGGAATCGCCCGCCTCAAATGTTCAGTATGCCCCTAAACTTCAGTGGTCTCTTACACAGCCCATCACGGACTTAGATTAGAATCGCCAACTGTATGGTCCATGATGTGGGTTTTCGTGAAGGTTAGGCCCTGATTACCAGCCATGGATAGACTAAGAATTCACCAGATGTCCATGCGTCGGCAAAGTGGCTGTGCAGATGGATCATCTTTGAATAGCGTGCATATGATAGCCTACAGATCAACTGCGATTACCCCCCCAGTGGGAGGAGAGCTTGTACCATATCAGTCACGATGTTCCAGTAGGCTGCAACAGTAGACCACTGCTGCGATTTGCGTAACACTGCCTGGGTCTCGGTGTTGAAGTCAGTAAGCAGGATGCAGGGGGAGCCTCATCGATTTGCTTGTCATACTTCAACTGAAGCTCAACAGACCATCATAATTCCAGTTTATGGTGATGCAGACGGATTTGCAGACTGATTGGATGTATTCTTAAGTTCTGAATGTATTATTTATAGAACTGAGGCCACACTTGTGATCGGTGACTATGGGTGCAGGATCAGGCATGCTCTCGGTTATTGATCTTGTCAGCGATCCTTGCCTTGGTGTGGTGTATACGACTATTACACTGGGTCACCGAGCTGGGGCCTCTCTGCCACTTCGAACTATTGTAGTGGCGTACTGGTACTTGAAGTTGCAGAGTGTTACTTTACACGGCTCTGTTATGTTGTATTACGTCGTTTCCTCGGAGGCTGTGTAGCATTACCTGCCTGGTATTGAACATTGCTGTTATTCTTTGAAACTGATCACTAACGTATTTCAGAGGGTGATGGAGTACAAATTCCATTACATTCCATTACCAATAGTCGTTTAGATACACTGCTCTGTAATTGCAGACGTGGATTAGCGTCACCAGTGACTGTCTTTCGCTTCACTGTCTATTTTTCGGATTTTGAGATGTGGTTGTGTAAGTTGGTTGTTTACGTTTTCTTATTGGCAACGTTACGAAGCGCTCTGTATGAAAATCACTGGCTATGCTGTGTGCAGTCTGTGGCTGGTTTGCATTGTTGTTTGCCATTGTAGTGTTGGGCAGCGGCAGCTAGATGCGAACAGCGCGTAGCGTTTCGCAGTTGGAGTGAGCCGCCAGCAGTGGTGGGCGTGGGGAGAGAAATGGCGGAGTTTTGAAATTTGTAAGACTGGATGTCATGAACTGCTATGTATATTATGATTTTTCGACACTATTAAGGTAAATACATTGTTTGTTCTCTATTAAAATCTTTCATTTGCTAACTATGCCTATCAGTATTTAGTGCCTTCCGAAGTTTGAATCTTTTATTTAGCTGACAGTAGTGGCGCTCGCTGTATTGCAGTAGTTCGAGTAACGAAGATTTTTGTGAGGTAAGTGATTTGTGAAATGTATAGGTTAATGTTAGTCAGGGCCATTCTTTTGTAGGGACTATTGAAAGTCAGATTGCGTTGCGCTGAAAATATTGAGTGTCAGTTTAAGCACAGTCATGTATAATTGTTCTAAGGGGACGTTTCGTATGTCGACACTTAGCCGAGGATACCACACTGGAATCTTCTGATTTTTTCTTGTAGTTTGTGTAAATAGTGTAGCTTTTGTTTATTGCTAGCGCGTAATTGTAGAGAGAATCTCCTTAGTTGTTGCAGTCTTTCACTGTTGTACAGTAAAACAGTTGTGGCATGCAAGTAGATTGGCACCTAGTATTTCGCAGCTGCGCTTGCAATTAATTAGATATTATTTTCAGCGCTATGTTAATGTGTTCCCTTATTTTTGCTCTTCAAATTGTGCGTTTCAGTGTTTTCGTGTGAAATATTGTGACAATAACGGCGTGTAAAAACGTAACACTAGGCTCCAAAGTATACTGAGAAATAATAGTGACGACGAGCGTAGCTTATCAGCACCACTGCGTAATGAACTAACAGACATTCAAAGTAGTAATTTGGTAATTGTGCATAGGGCAATGGAGCGGGCGGCAAATAATGGTGTAGACAGTGAAACAAGTAGTGAACAGGGAAGCAATATCGATCGATCGGTCGGCAACAGCTCGCCTCAGGAATCGGGAATGACTGAACACAATTTTGCAAATACTGTAGACTCAGGTTTTGGGTTCTCACCGTTTTCTTACATGAGTCAAGACACATTTTCCGCTTGTCAAAATGTGAATGTTGCTGGGCAAATTCACTGCCGAAAAGCACTGAGGAACATGTTTCAGACACCAGTGCATTGTTATTACAATTAATGCAACAAATGGGAGAAAAGCTTCAAAAGTTAGACACAGTGGAACAAAATCAGAGAAAAACACGGCAAAAGCTTCAAAAGTTAGACACAATGGAAAAAAATCTTCATAAATTAGGCACAATGGAACAAAATCTTCGGAAGATTTAACTACTGAGTTACATAACATTGAATCGAAATGTCAAAATGTCTGTAATGACGGAAAAACACAAATTTGTGAGCATTTTCAACCTATATTTTCGCGCCATGAAAATGCATTACAGAATCACGAAGCAGCCATAAAAGAACTGCAAACGATTGTTCACGAAAATCACGAGACCCTGTGGGCTAAAATTGACTCAGTTGCATCTACCGATTCGGTTACACTACTTGCAAAAACCCAGGAAAACTTAAAGAACACAGTAGATACATTTTCAACACAAATGGACACTCTGAAAATTGGTTCAGAAAAACACATGGAGGAAATTAGTTCATTATCTGAGAAAGTAGTCGAACTTTCGGATCAGCTAAATAATTTATCTACAAAGGTAGATGATGAGCTGAATGACACAAGACCTGTAGCCTTCACTGACACTGACGAGTATGAACAAATTAGAAAATTCAATTAAAATTAAAATCAAATCAATACACAGTACAAAAGAGAAATCCGGGAAGTACAAGGTCAGTTGGCACAAGCAATACAAGAATTACGTATTTCAGAGGACACTCGCGCTCCAATACGGGAAGAGGGACTTAGAAATACGGAAAAGCCACAAAATAAAAACATAGGGCGTTTCGGAAAATATGAAAGTAATTGGCAATGTGCACCGAGTTTTGAGATGCAACCGCCGACACGACGTAACAGTGACCGATATGCGACTCGCCGACACGATGATTTTGACTGTAAGCTGTCCTTTACTACACGCAAATTCAAAATATTTAAGAATTCTGGCGACGACATTCATCCACAAGCGTGGCTCCATCAATTCTCTCATTGTTTTCCTCCCAACTGATCATTAGAGCACAGATTAGAATTTATGTGTGGCTACTTCGAGAATGAACCAGCTGTAAGAATGCGATCGTTCATTCACGATTGCCACATTGAAGGAGAATTTTATCATGCCTTCCTCTCAGCATATTGGTCTCAAGCTACACAAGACTGAGTAAAACATACCATCATAATGATGAAACATTTCGATCTATCTGAATTTTCCAGTCTTGTCAAATATCTCGAAGACATGTTGCATGAGAATCAATATCTTTCAAACCCATACAGCCCTTCAGAACTCATCCGCATTTGCTTAATCAAATTGCCTGAACATTTAAGAAATATTATTTTGGCAGGACGTTGCAAAGACGTCATTGAAACATTTCAGGGACTCTTACAAGAATTAGAAATTGACACAGACATTCGCGGGATGCGAAAACAGGAGAACAATCACTACAGGTCACATCCGTCACAATTCCGTGACGAGAGAAACAATAACATTACACGACAAGTCTACTCTTACAACGCAAATAGTGACCAAAACAGACACCACCCATATGACAACCACTGGCTGAGTAATAATAGTTACAGAGAAAGATCGCATTTCCGTAGTAATGAATATGACAGAGATTACCATAGAAACAGACAATATGGGAACAAAAACAATTATTATCAAGGGAGACAGAATAACTTCAGACGTAACAGTTCAGTGCGCAGTTACGATTCCGGGAGAAATACTCCACCACATGACCGACAAACAAGAAACTATGTAAACTACCGACAAAACGACAGACCTGAATTCCATCAGAACTGGCGGGATTCAAATAGAGCAGGGCACTCTCGACAAATGGAATTTGTAGAAGTTAGGTCTCCTAATCCCAATAACGATGCGCGCCAACAAAGAGACAGACAATGACTCGCACCGCAGGCAGCCACGTACGCTGGCTGGCTCTGAGAAAAATAACATAGACGCTAACCTTGAGAAAATTCCAGTATTCTTTACCGACGTATACCGCATGTTAATTGCATTCAAATCAAACTGTGAGTACTATGAAGAGTAAAGGATTGCACCACATTTCACATGTAAAACCGTTTATTGAAAGATAATCTGCTTTTTAACTTAGTCTTTGCCATAAAATTTTTCACCTCACATTTCTAGTATGCTTTGTCAGACTTAAGAAACTGTTAACATGCAACAATGTTTGAAGTTAAATATCCAGTCAAGAACCTAGAGAACATATTTAAACAGAAATAACGAATGCAATGTTATGGTGATAAGACGACACAGTGTTATTGTGTGTGTACATTCTTGCTTGTTAGTTGCACGATTACATAACGACTATAAGACTTACACACTTAGAAGATATACTGGTACTGCTAATGAGATTTTAATGCAACATTTTGGTTTACTTGAAAATACATTTTGGATTAAAGTACTTTTTGAGAGATACCAGATGACACAGTGTTCAGTTTATGTGACAGCTACACGACTTTATCACGACGCTACTAATGAGTGACAATTTACAATGTTGCTTTTGCGGTGTTTCTGTTTTATGTCTGCACAATTTTTCTGCATTATTCTGGAAAGTAAAACATGTTTTAGTAGTAACTTTTCTGGTATAGCTACAATGAGACAGCCTTTTCCGTAGCACAACAATGCATTACATTATAGTACTTTCTTGATCACGGAAAGGTACGTAATAACTACAATTTCTATACGCAAAGCATTTCACTTTTCTTTATCATGAGGTAAGTACATTGACTTCTGCAGAACTTAGCTTTCGGAGGACGATAACTACAACACTTTCACAGAGATTATCTTACAACAAGAGCACATTTTAGCGATACAGGACATGCATTTGAGTGATTAATTTGTACTTAAGGCATTTACTTTTAAAGATTTTTGAATTACAAAGAAAGTTTTCCGTGATACATTTCATTCCATTGCTGTAATCTGTAACACCTGAGGGTATAATTACATTAATCCTCAGTTGGTACATGAATACTTTGTGTACTATGTGTCTGTCAAGCACAAGGAGCCCTAGCTAATATGGTATCAGCTTATACAACTTTACACATCGGTACCATATTTCTCTAACACATAAATTACACAGCTATCTGATCATTTAACTGAGAGATAAACATTTTTTTTTTTACTACATCAGTGACACATGTTTACACAATTACACAGTTGGATAACTTCACACTTATGAAACTGTATTTTGTCTGTACTTTGTGACCTCTTCATACTTTTTCAGAAGTGTTGTGATACTATGAGAGTTTAGAATGATGTATTTGATAAGGGATCATGATTTTTGAAGTACGTTTGAGGTACATGACTTTATCAAAGATCTTGAAATTATTGAAAGAAGCTGCGACGGTTATGAGTGATCTGTTATGATGTTATTATTGCGATGTCGATGTGTATTATGCTGTTGAGGTACGTTTATGATCAATAAGCTGAGAATCGTACTTTAAAGAGTTATGAAATGTGTGTACATGCGTGAATGTACCACAATGCCGCCGAAAATTTTTAGGACCCTGTTATATTCATAGGATTTTGTTTCTACACATTTGTAATGCAAATTCTCGACCTGTGAAATTTTTATATGAGACTGTTACTGCTGTCGTAAATATTTCGGTAAGAAAGTTAATTGACCACCTTCTCGTAATGCGTTGTGGGCACCCAGCTGCGCGACAATCGCCTGGAGAAAAGCCATTTGTTTGTGCCTTTCAGAGGCACAGGTGGAGGAAAAAAAATAGGAGGCCACTCTCCTCGCTATTGACATTTCTTTGTAGAAAGCATCGCAAATACGACACGCTCGAACTTGAAAACATATGATTACACTGTGGACTCTTAATTTATGATATTTACTAAAATGCCTATTGAAATGATGAGAAACATTTTACATCTATTGTCTTTCTAGTTGAGAGATTGCTCATTTTGTTTAATATCTGGTTTCCAGCTGTGTTGTAGCATTGGTTTTATAAAATAAAATAAAATGCATTTGCTAATGCGAACACTTTCTGTCAACAGATCTATTAAATAATTACTTTACGACCCACATTCTTCGAAAAAGGAGCTCTTGGAATGGATAGAACAATAATAAGGGACTAATAACAGTAACTGCATATATAGTTTTCTTTTCAAGTATTTGGTAATTTATTTCATAGAATAAGTTTTTGTGGTGCACCACTTTAATGAAATAGATATTAAGATGTGAATAGACATTTCCCTTATCTGCATTGTTGTCTTTACTGTAATATTTTTCTGCTTGAGCTATGTCATGTTTAGATATAAGTTATTGCATTTGCTGCTGCTGTTTGTCAGGCATAGTGTTACTGAATTTGACTTTGTATTATTCTGTTAAGCCAGCTTTACTAATGATTTATTTTTATTGTTTGCTGCACATTG
Organism: Schistocerca serialis cubense; assembly: GCF_023864345.2. Taxonomy (NCBI): domain Eukaryota; kingdom Metazoa; phylum Arthropoda; class Insecta; order Orthoptera; family Acrididae; genus Schistocerca; species Schistocerca serialis. The sequence goes on from NC_064641.1 coordinate 426,312,199, forward strand.
CCTTATATTAGTTGTAATATTGCAATTGCTCTGCTAATTTATTTTAGTGCTGCTTGCTTTACCAATTTGAACTTTTTGTCATTGCCATTTGTGTTAATTTGTTATGTCCTGGTGCATTGCCTCGTCCCTTGGTATATATATCTGAGCTCAGTAGATTTAAGTTAGCTAAAGAGGGGGGTAGACTATATAAGAAACTAACTATGATGAATTGGAATAAATGCATTGAGAAGCTATAAGAAAATGGTTTGGCAAAAAAAAGTAGTGTACAGTGGAGATAAACTATTTTTGAAAGAGGATGTGAACAAAATACAGAAAGCATTTTTGGATAGGACTTTTTGGAAATAATGAAGAACGAAGGGAGAACTCCAAGAAGTAAAGAAAGTTCTGTCTGCAAAATACTGCAGTAAAATAAACCCTGTCCTTTCCTTGTGTAAACCCACTATGTGTTTGTGTACTCTTGTGTATTTGTCTTTTTCCTGTCTTTATGTGTTTAGCTAATAAGATTTATGTTGTTGAATTTTTCAAATACTACGTTACTTTCTTTGTAAGGATGTTTAGACATTATTTATTCTGTTTTGTTTTAATGCTCATGTTGATGTTTCGAAAGTTATTCTGATCTTTTGTGTATGTACTTATGTCATAATTCCTGTAACACTGATGTATATGTTTATTTCTATTCTTTCGTAAAGCCTTTATTACTACAAATGTTATTTGTATTGCTATGTTCTTTAATGATGTATTTTGTACCAATGTTATTGTATTCTTATGTCATAAAATTGTAATTGACAACAGTTCATCAAATTAAGTAACTTGTAAGTTACATTTCACTGCACACGTTTCTGTTAGTCATAGTATATGGACAATCTGTGAGAATTAGCGACTGATAGTGTTTGCACGTGTGTTAATAATTCAGCAAGGGACTGGATAACAGCATTACTGGTTCTAAGGACATTTCAAAAAAAATTTTGTGAGTGCAGAAGTTGTGGTTCATGGACTTGCTATATTGTCCACAAGACTCTTCTATTGTGATTGTGCACCCACCCAGTCACAACAGATGGCTGCTGGCCATCTCTACAAGAACTACAGTAGGTCTGCCTCTTTGATGACCCACCAATACCATTATCTCTACAAGGACTGCAGTGGGTCTGCACCTCTGGTGGCCCACCAGTGCCGTAATCTCTATCAGGACTTCAGTGGGTCTGTTCTGTGATGACCTACCTACCAATAATCTTCAAAACTTCGACAGACTCTGCTGTGGGTTTGTCTGTTGTGGCCCATGACCTGTCTGCATGTCAAGAGTCAGCACTGTCTTTCCGTTGGAAGGACAACACTACTTCTTCAAGACTGCATGGAAATCCACTACTTCCGTGTGCATTTTCATTTACTTTTCAGACTTTGAAAAAAAAAACTGCAATTTTACTGTGATGAATGATCAGGATTGTCTTTATGGACTGTGAGACAATTTTAGCTTTTGACCAACATGGTATCAATAAGTGTGTGTATTTGATTTCTTTGTTATTGTAATTATGAAAAATTTTTCAAATCTGTATTGGCCACTGCCCAAAACAATTTGTAAAATTTTTTGTGTGGAGCATGGGGGCTATGTAAGTAGGTTGTTTATGTTTTCTTATTGGCAACGCCACGTAGCGCTCTGTATGAAAATCACTGGCTGTGGTGTGTGCAGTCTGTGGCTAGTTTGCATTGTTGTCTGCCATTGTAGTGTTGGGCAGCGGCAGCTGGATGTGAACAGCGCGTAGCGTTGCGCAGTTGGAGGTGAGCCGCCAGCAGTGGTGGATGTAGGGAGGGAGATGGCGGAGTTTTGAAATTTGTAACACTGGTTGTTATGAACTGCTATATATATTATGACCTTTGAACACTAGTAAGGTAAATACATTGTTTGTTCTCTATCAAAATCTTTCATTTGCTAACTATGCATATCAGTATTTAGTGCCTTCCGTAGTTTGAATCTTTTATTTAGCTGGCAGTAGTGGCGCAGTAGTTCGAGTAACGAAGATTTTTGTGAGGTAAGTGATTTGTGAAATGTATAGGTTAATGTTAGTCAGGGCCATTCTTTTGTAGGGACTATTGAAAGTCAGATTGCGTTGCGCTAAAAGTATTGTGTGTCAGTTTAAGCACAGTCATGTATAATTGTTGTAAGTGGACGTTTCAGTTGGTGGAGGTTTTAGAGACCTGACAGTTTTCAAGTTGGCTGCGTGAGATGAGAGTCTTTAGAAGTAGAATTTGCTGCTGTACAACTGAAGAACGGGCAGGTGACTAGTTGGAGGTAGCGAGTCTTGCATTCTCGTCCCCTCAGCTCGTTTTCTAAGAAGGTTGCGGAACGCGCGTTCTCTGTCGGAAAAGACATGGAACACCTTGCAGAACTCTTTTAGCCAGATAGAGACCTCCAGTCAGGTCTTGCTTCACGCATGGCGTACGAATGTTCGTTGTGATGTCTCAGACTAAGCTTCAGTTTAATGTTTCAGAATACTGCCTTCAGATTGTGTCATCCTGTCATTTTCGGGAGAGCCTGCACACTCGCGCTGTGCCAACACGCAAGGTTCCAAGGTTATATCTTGGCATTATTATCCTTGGTCTTGTAGGTAATGGTTCTTTATAAATATCAGTGCGTATATCCAATGGATAAGGGTAGGTTAGTATATCTAACTGTTTTAGTGGCTCTTTTCTTCTATTTCTCCCTCGTCCTATAGATGTGTCAATGCGAGTGTTATGGTATCGATTTGTTTGACGCTTAATCAGCGACCACAATTAATATTCATTTAAAGAAAGCGTTTGGCGTTGCGTGAGCCTATCCTATTTTAAATTAATATGCACAGTTTTTCACTCTCTGGGTCACCAGAGTTTGGTTCTTTGCATCATAGGCGTATGCTTCTACCACACCTGACACGTCACATAACATTCTGGTGACTCCTGTAACTGCTTATTATACCACGACCCACTATCCTCTAATCTACATAATCAAATCGTCTTTCAACTGATTTTAACCGGAAAGGTAGGATGAACACTCAATAATAACTAAACATCACGAAATGTGATCTAATTTTCAAAATTTCCGCCTTTACGAATTTGTAATTTTTCCTACGAAACAACGAAATATTCGTTGTCGTGAGTTCACGTCGTTGATGTTTTGTGGGATGTATGTTTATGTGTATATTTGTTTGGTTAGGATTTTGTTTTGTTACGTGATATGCAGGGGGAAGAATTCGGTTGTCAGGATGAAATATTAAAATGTGTTTGCATTTCTGAGATTATTTAGTGGGTATTGTTGCGTGTATGAGGAATTAGTAAACTATAAGAATTCTGTGAAACTGAATGTCGAACGTCGCGATTTCCACGTAGTGAAGTGAGGTTCGTCCTGTAAACTGCACTGTGTAACATACGTCACTTGATGGGAAACAGCGTCAGGTAGGTTATATCCTAGGATGTATACTCAGTACAATTTTACTGGTCATAGCACACGTAGTAACCAAACTGTAACCTAGTTTCGTGAAACTTGCAAAACGTTCTCGGCACTCGACGCGTGACGCATTTGGAAGAGAAGAGCATAGGACTATACCGCCAAGTCTAAGAGAGAATGTTCGCAAAATTAGACGAAGGGATGCGCCGAGTAGCCCCAAATTTAGCTACAATAAGGGAAGAGGTACGTATCGCTGTCACGGATTTGCAACTGTAAGTGAACGACATGAAGAGCGAGGTTAAAGCAATGACTGAAGCACTGAATAAATTCAAAAAAGATGTGAAACTGTTAGAAAGAAGCCGTAACAAGTAAGATGGAGGAGTATCTGGTCTGAATATAGAGCTTAATTTGAAATATGAAAACAAGAAATCAATTGAAATTTTACGTGTGAGACATGAGGAAATGTTGGTACTCATTCTCTCACATAGGCGGCCGAGTCTTATGAGCACAGACGATCAATGATCGAAGAGGATGTGATGCGTAGACACTGTACTGAAAATTAGAATATAAGTAGTTTTCCGAATTAGTCTGATGAACTTCTCTCAGTGATTTGGATCATTAATTTCGACCACATTCTACCACTGTCAAGATCACATCATCCACGTGGAGATCCTACGACAGCGATGAGAGACCAAGCATTTTAATGTCAAAATTATAATGAATTTCTACGAGGTTTCATCGAGTAGCATTGGCCGGAAGTACAGGAGGAACGCGAAAAGAGAGAACCGCTCATATTGCCGAAGTATTTGAGATTGCAATGCAACAGTCCAAGAGAATATTTCAAGGATATGATCAAGAGTTGTCAGATGATCCGTTTACATCAAAGGACATTACACGGATTGGCCTCGTGACATTACCCCATCAGATAGGAAAAGAGATCGTTTTGGCTGGTAGAGGCATTTTTGCAGAGGTCGAATTTCAAATTGTTGGAAGAGCTAGAGTTTGAGCGTCAAGTGAACGAATGGAAGCCGACAAACCGAGTTTTTTAAGTATTACAGAGGATATTTTGTTTTATATGTGGTTTTAGGGTGTGAGATTTGTGTACGTATAGATCGAGTCTGAGTGATGTATACGTTAAAAGTGTGAATAGTGTGAGTGTGTTGATAAAAATATGCAAATTCAGTACGAGATGGGTGTGTTGCGTGTCAGTTGCCGTACCTGGATGTTTGTGGGTCTTGCATAGCGAAATAAGTGGAATTTTGGGATCTGCGATTTGTGAGCTATTAAAAGCAGGAACATCAGACGACACACTAGCGGAAGTTGTGAAAGGTGGCTACAAAGAGTCACAGCGCCTGAGATTGCGCCAAAGATTATTATTCTGCCGCCTCCACTGATGCAGTAGTTGTTGAGAGGATGTCGAGAGCAGTTGATGTTCTGTTGGGCGAGAGAGTAGATGCTGTTCGGTTGGTGTAATGTATAGATGGAAGAAGTTGCAATTATCAGAGTGTATTTGAGAAAGGAGATGGGCTTGGATTTATGATGATGTTGTAATGGAAAATTTCCGTCAATATTTAATGAGGTAAAAAGGTATTACAGTTTTCTTTAATGACAATACCTCTTGTTCACAGGTACAGTCAACAAAGCATCTGGCCCGTGTTCATTTATTAGATTTGTAATTCTGGTTTCTATGTGCATTTATAGTATTTCTGGTTTTTCAATTAGTTCATTGTAAATGGTGTTTAAAATATTTTGTCGTATTGAGATAGAACCGAGGCAGATACACGTGCGTTGAGTCACATTACCACACAAAGAATATAGTCTTTTCTTTTTAATTAAGCCCCTATTCACGTGGCGACCGCTGCTTCGGATCGTCCCTTGGAATTCTTTTGGTAGTAAAAGTAATCGACAGTAGTATTGTTCTAGTAATTTGTAGTTTAGTGATTGTAGTCTATATTGCACGTTTAGATTTTGTGAGTGAATATTTGTAGTTGTCTATCATTCTTCTGATGGTATTTCTGTAGAATTTCATTTTTGATGTGTCGTATAAGGGTTTGATAATTTTGTGCAATTGTGGAGGTTTTAATTGTTTGTTAATCGTATTTGTCGAGAAGCATTTCATGTGAATGGTATTGTTGGTGATAAAGTGATATATTGTGTGTAATTTTGGTATAGTGACGAGTTTTGTGTCTTTTGTAATTGATAGTCAGAATAACGAAATTGTTAACATGGCGAACTCGCCAACACAGGAGAACAGTATGGTGAATAATGAAGTAGAAAACGATTTAATAATCCGGAAAAATAGCCCGAAACCGGTTCAAAATTTTTCACAATTGAAAAATTTTCAGAATACGAGATTAACGATAGAAGATTCTGGAATAGTATCGAACACAGATAGCTTTGCGGCTATGACGAAGGAAGTTATTTTCACGGGAAATTTTAGGGGCGAAAAGAATTTCGAACCAGTTAATATCGAGCAGTTGATGAGTGCAATATTAAGTTTGGGATCACAAATGGGAACAATGGAAATATGGTTAGACTCACGAATAGGGATATGTTTTGGAAACTTAAAAGATCAATTAAAGAAAGAAATTAGTGAAGAAGTACAATCGATTTTGAATGGTCACAATAATAGATTAACTTCAATAGCAATTAGACAAAAGGAACGGGATAGAGAACAGGAAGAAAGAGATCGCGTGATAGCAGAAAAACTTTCAGAGTTAAATTTACAATGTGCACACGATAAGGAAGAAATATTTAAAAGAATCGTGGAATCCGTACCAAATGACAGAATAAATAACCTAACACAACAACATGGACAGTTAACTACTAAATGTGTCAATACTGAAACCTGAGTCGCGACACTTACGGAAGACGTAAATAAACAGAAAGAACAAATAGGTGACTTATCGGAAAGAGTTGAGGAGATTTCAGATAAATTGACAAGTCTTAGTTTAAATGAGGATAGAGGTCCAGATGATACAGCTCCATTGCCATTTGCAGAAACAGAAGAGTACCCGAATATAAATAAACATGTTGAAATCAGGGAAAATATAATGAAGGCGTTAAAAGGGAATTTGAGGCTTTACGAAAGCAAGTTAAACAGATTGAAAGCGAAATCGTAGGAAAAGACAGTAGAAGAAATTTAGAATCACCGATAGCGGGAGGTTTTGATGAAAATAATTTATTTCATTTACGAGATGCAACAAGAGAGCGCCAGGCGCGCGAACTTGACAATAATCGACATTCGGACTGGGACAGACGCGATAGGTCTTGGTGGCCACGAGGCGAAAACTTCGTAATGCTTTAGTTGCTGCTCCACTTCTTTCACACTCGGATTTATCTAAAGATTTTTGTTTGGTGACGGATTCATCATACAAAGGCCTAGGTGCACACTTATTTCAAGAGATAGAAGAAAACAGCGTTTTAGTACGGAAAACTATTGCATTTGGAAGTCGTGTTCTCTCTAAATCAGAAAAGAATTATTCGATCACAGAACTTTAAGCTTTGGCTGTTGTTCGGGCTTACACAAAATTTCGCATCTTTTTGTATGGCCGACATACTAAGGTTTACACCGATCAACGAGATCTGGAATTTCTTTTGTCAATAAATTTAACACATGGAAGATTGTCACGATGGACATTGTATGTACAGGAATTTGATATTAGAATTGTTTACATCCCGGGATCTTCTAATATTATTGCTGATCCTTTATCACGTGCACCTATGGGTTTGAAACAAAGTGCTGAGGAAGACTGCAAAGAATACATTTATTGTGTGATGTATATTCAAAGTGTTGCGTTTGAAAATTTCATTTCGTCTGCGCTCCAGGACATCGCTTTGGAGCAAAACAAGGATCCGATCTGGAAGGACATTAAGGAGAAGTGGAGGAGAAATGAAAGCATAGCGATTAGACAGTATTATTTAGTTTGCAACGATATTCTTTTTAAACAAAAGTCGGTTGACAACTCTGTTTGGTTAGTTTGCATTCCTGATGAGTAGGTTAATAAATTGTTTTGGTATACACATTTCAGCTATGCACACTTTGGCACCAGAAAATGCTTTCATACTACTTCCGTAGTATGGAAAAACGTATTTGCTTTGTTCTTGCTAAATGCAAATTATGTCAAAAGCCTAAGCGGCGAACTATTTCTCACAGAGCACCGTTGTTTCCCATCATTCCAGCGAGATTAAAGGAGATGGCTGCAGTCGGTTTGTTCGGTCCAGTGCTTCGTTCTACTAATGGTTTTGCGTACATTATGGTAGTAGAGGAATTGACATCAAAATATGTGTGTTTTACACCTTTACGCAAAGGAACAGCTCGTTCAGTATCTAATGCTTTCAACAAACATTTTCTTAAAGAAGTGGGTAATGTTGATAAAGTTATAACAGATAACTGATCACAGTTTCGCTCTAAAATTTTGCTTCGTACTCTACGGCGTCGTTAAGATTAAACCATTTTTCAATTCACTTTCTCACCCTCAATCTAACGCGTCAGGGAGATGGATGAAGGAAATCGATAAACTGAGTCGCCTTTATTGTCATCATAATCACACAACGTGGGGTCAGTATCTCCATATTTTTTAAAACATTCTGAATAAACTCCCTAATGGTTCAAGTTCTTTACTGCCTATATTGATATTAAAAAATAAAGCACCGACAAATCATATTTCTGAAATCGATCCTTTTCCGCCTACACTGAAACTGCGGCATTCTGAAATTGTCAACCTGGCTCTACAAAGTACTGCATCTGCGGCTGCTAGAAGAGAGAAATCAGCTAAACGTCCTGGTCGTTTAAAAACTTTGTCAGTTGGTCAAAAGGTGTTAATTAAGTCTCATCGTCTCACAATGGAAAAGGCTTGTGTCGCTAATTTTTTCTGCTTTATAACGGTCCATATAGAGTTCACAAAATTATTCATGATAACATTGTTGAAGTAGAAACTCTTAAATCACGGCGCTCTAAGGGAGTATATCATATATCGAATGTTAAAATTTTTGTGGAATGACATAATATTGAGAAATTAACAGTTACACGTAAACACGCAGAGAATACAGGGATACCGCGCCGTGTTCTATCGGCAGCACATACACATAGCGACAGATAGTCCGCGGGCCGCACAAGGTACCCGTTGACCGCAAACAGTTACTTCCTACGTCACGCTTACCTACAGCTGATCGAGCGCTCAGTGCGAATAAACTGACAGCCGTAGACAAATACACAGTCTAATTTCTCCGTCTAAATTCAGTATAAAACTATAGTGACTTGATAACTTATGTAATTAATGTTCAGTTTCTCCAGGATACAGTTGAATAAAATATTTAAGAACTACAGATAAATTCTCTGCGTGTCCGACATTAAGAAGAATTGCTATCGAGAAAATTTCAGGACGAATGTAATTTCGAGGAAGGAAGTAATAAACTAAAAAGGTAACTATTAATTGACTTTCTTTTTCAGGTAACATATTTCTACTTAGGTATGTACTTTATACGTAATTTGCTGCTCACGATTACGTGATTTATAATTTGTGTTAACTTTTATGCTCTATGATTTTACTTGTGAAGCAACATGCATGCGTACATTTGCTGATTTTGACAATGTCTTATTAATGAACGGGGTTGTTACATGTGTATGTTATGCATCACTTGGCTGCTATGTTTTTTCACTGATGTCATATTTTTTATTATGTGCCTGCTGTGCCTATTTATTTAAACTATATTTGTCACTTGATTAGTTTTGCTGATATGGCTACATATGTAATTTATACTTTGTGATTTATCTGCTTGCGCCTTCATGTTTTCTTATTAAGATTACATTTGAACATTTGTTTGCTTATGCTGATATGATTCTAATGACCTATTTATTATGTAAGATATATACTTGCTGCTTTGCGTATGGATTGCATATTTACACATTTCTGTTTTGTTGTCATAACTACTCTTTAATTTAGTGTATAGAAATACTTATATACTGTGTACAAACATAGAGTTTAGGTTAAACTATGGTATTATTTATAGATTGCTCGCTTGGCAGAGCCTTGTTGTAGGAATAGTGCGGCATCCACATGGTGACATTCTGTTCTCTACTGGTATATTTACTCGCTATTGCATGTTTTGCTTACGCTCAGTGCGTTACATTTTAAGATAAGAAAATGAACTGCTATAATTTTACGAACTACATGGGTACAAGAAACTTCACTGAAGTCACATGAACTGGAGGTCATGTATGCATTTCTTTTATTGTATGATGGACAAGATAACCAACATGTATTTTATAATAGAAAGGAAGCTGACGACATGAAATACCAACACTAGCTTTAGACCATTGACACTTATTACACTGCATTCTTCGTGAGCAATTGAAATAGCAAGTGACACTTGACACAAAGAAATAGTTCCCATGTTTGCTTCTGTTTTGCCATGATTCTTGAAGTGGTGTACACACTGTGAAATATTACGATTTATTCATTCAAATTCTTATGTGATCATTAACACTGGGTACTCGCACCTACTTACTGAAAGTTATTGAAACTGAAGGCTGTTAGAGGTCATGTATGCATTTCTTTTATTGTATGATGGACAAGATAACCAACATGTATTTTATAATTTGTAATGTGTAGAAGATTTGGCTCAGGTGGATTACACAGAGGTTGTGTGTGCACACTGTGTCTTCGGATTGTGATGCTGATGATTATTGTAGTTTTGGTGTATGAGAGGTAAGGTAAATGATATGAGTGATAAGGTTTATATGTAGCTACGTACTGAAGAGGTATTACTGAAGTATCGAGATTATGTGACGCTGGTGATTATTAGAGTTTTGGTGCATAAGAGGTAAAGTAATTGAGGAGTTTTTTTTTTTTTTGTTGGTTTATATGGAATAAGAACGACGAAGAAGGCAGACTAGAACACTCTAGTGGAAGGAATATTGGCTACACACACACAATGTTAAATCAATAAGCAGTATATACTTTTTTGGGGGAGAAGGAAGTATTTGCGTATCTTGGCAAACTGACAGTTGTTCAGCAACCGTACATTTTGATGTGACTTGTCAAACATTGGTCTTGACATGATGTCTATGACGTTGACTAACTATTGTTGAGTATTATACACTGCTGCCACTACTATTTGATACACATGTCGAACATCAAATTTTGACAGACTTGCATTTACAGGTTTAACACTATTCAATTACACAATAGTACTTAGTATGTGGATGAAAGATGAGTGAGTGTGTTTTGTGTGTTGTCCTTTCCTAATACCAAATAATTGGTACCGACCTACCTAATAAATATTATATTACTTATTTGTTGAGGCTTGCACTGACACCTGTAAATATTATAGGTTTACCGATATTTGTGTTTTTATAATAGTTAACATGACAATTATCTGATATCACTTGCATGCTTATTATAATTTGTATGTTTAGTGTAAGACGATTGATAATAATTTTGTAAAAGTAATTGTGTGTGATTTCAAACTGTTGTTCGTGCTTACACCTATTATCATTGATGGGTGCCACTGCTGGAAATGCTACTACTGATGTAATGTCACTCATTCCTGTCTGCACCTGCTCGCCATTGCTGGGTGCCACTGTTGAAACTGCTGCTACTGAGATGATGTAACTGTTGCTGTCTGCACCTGTTCAACATTGATGGGTGCCACTGTAGGAACAGTTTAATTACTACTGGGGAATTTTACGGGACTGCTGTCTGCGCCTGCTCGCCATTGATGGGTGCCACTGTTGGAACTGCTCAACCACTGATGAGATGTCACTTGTTGGTGTCTGCACCTGCTCGCTATTGCTAGGTGCCACTGTTAGAACTGCTGCTACAGAAATGATGTCACTTGTTGCTACCTGCACCTGTTCAACATTGCTGGGTGCCACTGTTGGAACTGCTACTATTGATGTGATGTGACTCATTCCTGTCTGCACCTGCTCACCATTGCTGGGTGCCACTGTTGCAACTGCTCAATCACTGATGAGATATCACTTGTTGCTGTCGGCACCTGTTCAACATTGATGGGGGCCAATGTAGGGACTGTTTGATTACTACTGGTGAATTTTACGTGACTGCTGTCTGCATCTGCTCGCCATTGCTGGGTGCCGCTGTTGGAACTGCTCAACCACTCATTAGATGTCACTTGTTGGTGTCAGCACCTGCTCGCCATTGCTGGGGGCCACTGTTGGAACCGCTACTATTGATGGGATGACACTCATTCCTGCCAGCACCTGCTCGCCATCACTGGGTGCCACTGTTGGACCTGCTGCTACCGAAATGATGTCACTTGTTGCTTTCTGCACCTGTTCAACATTGCTGGGTGCTACTCTTGGAACTACTCAACCTCAGATGAGATGTTGCTGTCTGCACCTGCTCGCCGTTGCTGGGTGCCACTGTTGGAGCTGTTGAAATACCGCTGATGAAATGTTATGGGACTGCTATTTGCACGTGTTGATCACTTCTGGGTGCTAGTGTTGGAACTGTGAACTACTCTGAGGAGTGCTACTTGTTTATCGAACTGTTGTGGTTGTGGTCTTCAGTCCTGAGACTGGTTTGATGCAGCTCTCCATGCTACTCTATCCTGTGCAAGCTTCTTCATCTCCCAGTACCTACTGCAATCTACATCCTTCTGAATCTGCTTACTGTAATCATCTCTTGGTCTCCCTCTACGATTTTTACCCTCCACGCTGCCCTCCAATACTAAATTGGTGATCCCTTGATGCCTCAGAACATGTCCTACCAACCGATCCCGTCTTCTGGTCAAGTTGTGCCACAAACTTCTCTGAAAAGATTTTATGTGAATATTTGTGTAAACTGATTTATTGTGTATTTACTGTTTATGAAATGTTATGAGACTCTTATCTGCACCCATTCATAATTCCAGGTGCCATTTATTGAGCTGTTTAACTACTCTGAGACATGATACTTGTGTAAACTATTATGTAAATAACATGTATCCAAACATTTGCGTTCCTTACTGTATTTTTATATATAAGGTTATTGAACGGTCCATGCAGAGCCGAAATTTATTTACTTATTAATATCACCTTATATTTTGTCTGTGTTTTTTGGACGAATTTGGTGGTATTTTCACCTCCAATGCTGGCAAAAATACCATCAAATTCTAGCCCGTGAAGGAGGGGCATATGAAAGGTGGCTACACTGAGTCACAGTGCCAGAGATTGCGCCAAAGATTATTACTCCGCCGCCTCCACTGGTGCATTAGTTGTTGAGAGGATGTCGAGGGCAGTTGTTGTTCTGTTGGGCGAGAGAGTAGATGCTGCTCGGTTGGTGTATTGTATAGATGGAAGAAGTTGCAATTATCAGAGTGTATTTGAGAAGGGAGATGGGCTTTGATTTATGATGCTGATGTAATGGAAAATTTTCGTCAATATATAATGAGCTAAAAAGAGATTACAGTTTTCTTTAATGACAATCCCTCTTGCTCACAGGTACAGTCAACAAAGCATCTGCCCCGTGTTCATTTATTAGATTTGTAATTTTGGTTTCTATGTGCAATAATAGTATATCTGGTTTTTCAATTAGTTCATTGTAAATGGTGTTTAAAATATTTTCTCGTATTGAGAAAGATCCAAGCCAGATACTTGTACGTTGAGTCACACAACCACACACAGAACAATTACACTTGTGCTTTGTGGTTTCGTAGCTTTTATAGTTGCAGGGGACTTAACTGATCAATTGTGTTAATGGAAATTCCTTGTCATTCTTTGTTCCTATTTTTATGCAGTCAGATTGCTTGCTAATACTAGTCAGTGCCAACCGGTTGCGAGACTTCGTAACCGGTCACACAACGACTAAAATTATTGAATTTACTCATTAATATTTTCAATTAAGCCCCCATGGAGTTGCCGTGCGTCAGTGAATTAAATATGCCAATTGCGAGCCATCACAGTGGCAAGAGAACTGCTTCATAATGATTTGTCGGACTCGAGGCTGCTCCGGAAGTATTCAGACATGGTGTCGCTCTGTACTCTGATTAAACGTCGAATTGGATTGTTGGTCTCGGGGTCGCGTCTTTTGCATTTGCATCTACGACAAGCGGGTACGCTAGTGTACGTGACTGGTAACGTAGAGGTTTGCTTAGACATGGGGTCGCGTTAAACTTAGAAGTTACATTTCATACCCGTACCAGAATTGAACGTTTTGTCAAAATTTCAAAGTAATCTTTCACGGTTTCGAACAAACCGAGCTTTACATTTTTATGTTTCCCGTTTTATTACATATACAACAGATGGCATTCCAGCAAGCCTACAAAAACTTGAGTATTTGAATGCAGTGTCATGGAGAAATTTTAAAGCAATCAATGAGGAATTTTCGGAGATTTGAAGTTTTTGAAAAAAAAACGAACATCTACATTTCTACCTATACAGAACATTTTTGCCTGAATGCTTAGAAATTTAGATAAAACTTTGATTTGTGGATTTGTGTGTTATTATATACTTAAATTTTAAATATTTGTATAATTTTTATAAATTAGGTACCTAGAAACGTGCCATTACTAGAATGCAACCTTGTGTCAAAATTTCAAAACAAACGGTCAAGAACTTACACAGATACCAGATTATGAACAAACTAAGATTTATATTTTTCTTTATATATATGTAAGTCAGTTGCTGTACCAATCACTTCATCATCGAATGAAATAAGCTTCATGTTCGAGCACAATTTAAATAAAGTTATATATAAAACCCCAAGAGCCTCTGTTGAATATATGTTGTAAACATGTGAGGCCATAGAGCCATCAGTTAAACTGTATTTTCTTGAAACTGTTTGTGATTAGAAGCTTTTCCAAGGCTGTGGAGCCCAGAATCATCCTGTAGAGGTACTGTTAAGTTAGAAGACTGCTCACAGGTCAATAAGCTAAAGTAACTTGAGAGTTTTAACGCCACAGTACTTGTTTAACATGTTTACTGTTGAGTTTTATTCGTTTTGTTGTTTCTGAGCCGTAATTAATACTATTGCGTCACAGTTTCGATCACAATTACCTATTCTTGTATACTTAAAATTCATTGAAGGTTACTGAGCCATAATTGGCACAGCGGCTGCGTAATTTGCACCTTAAGATTATCTTGTACCGTGTACACATTGCTGTCACGTGCAATGGTTTTATGTGAAAGTTCTATGCTGCATATCTGTTGTACGTGTTGCAACAGTTCAAAGACAATTACGTTCAGCGCGAGACACGTGAGTACACGGAGACTAGACGCCGGGGTTGAGGCCAGTCACACGTGGCCTGATTTGAGGCAACGCTAACATGAGGCAGTGTCGCGGCCTACAGAGGCGTCCCGCTGCGAGCCTTCAGTGCGGGGCCCCCGTCCGCAAGCCGCCACCGCAGACCAGCGAACGTGGAGGCACATACCTCCGCCCACGTGCCTGGATCAACGCCGTGTGAACGCGGTTGCTGGCCTGGAGGGACGGCCTGCACCACCGGAAGCGACACGCCGCTGCACTGGTTGAATGAGGCGCTAAACCCGGGCAGACACGACGCGCTTCTGTCCGGCAAGCTCTTCGATACGGTCAGCGAAACCTGTTACGATAAGGAACCATCAGTTATTCTTTCACTCAACCTCACGCGTACGCACCTCTGTGGAACACTATCCAGAGACACTCTCTATTAACACAAAGGAACCACAAGGTTACCCCACACGTGTGTTACATTGAGGCATAAGTTAGTGGCGTTTCTCGGAAATTTTAATAAACACAACAGGTACACATAACAGAGACTTTAGTCGTCAGTACAATATTCTTCTTCACTATTTACAACAGTCTGCCAATGCTACGGTGTGTTTTTGATTTTGCGACTGCAAAAAATCACATGGTTTTCACGTGAAGAACTCGTCGAGCCGTATAAATGGGTCCTTGAAGATTGTTCGACAGAGAGAGAGGAGAAGGTCAAAATGTGAGGGCACATGATCAGGTGAATAAGGTAGCTGCGGAACGACTTCACAACTCAAATCCTGCACAATGGTTTTGGTCAGTCAACTAGAATGAGGGCGGGTATAATCGTTGATAGTCGTCACTTCACGAAGTATTCCCAGCCGTGTTTCTTGGAAAGCGTTTGCCACATGTCTCAGTTATTGGCAATAAATGTTGTCAGTGGCGGTTACACCTCGAAATACACCACACCGTCGCTGTTTCACCAGATGAATAACGCTATCTTTTGCGGATGCACGTGGTGGAACACGAAACTAAACTATTGGCAAATGTGTGTGTTAGAGACACAGTACTTGTCGAGATGTTTAGTTACGTCCTTCACTTCAGAGAATAAAAATATGTTGAAAATATTTTTTCTACTCGAAAGTCGGCATCGCTCTCGCGGCTCTTGTTTTCCTATCAGCCGCACTGTTTTTAATTACTGCAATTCCTATTTTAGATTTGCTAATTGTCCACCACTGACCATGCACAACAACCTGATAATTCAGGAGATGTTTCCACCGTTCATAAAGAAAAAACATCCAGCTTATGACAAGAAAATTATATTGGTGTAAGACAACATTACGTTAGCAGTCATTTTTCACAGGAGTAGATTGAATGATACTCCTGTGGATGATTTTTAGTTTTATTTTCCTTCTATGAAAACGAGATATAACTGAGTAATAAATGCTTTTCCTTACTACGGAGCCGGCCGGAGTGGCCGTGCGGTTCTAGGTGCTACAATCTGGAACCGAGCGACCGCTACGGTCGCAGGTTCAAATCCTGCCTCGGGCATGAATGTGTGTGATGTCCTTAGGTTAGTTAGGTTTAATTAGTTCTAAGTTCTAGGCGACTGATGACCTCAGAAGGTAAGTCGCATAGTGCTCAGAGCCATTTGAACAATTTTTGAACCTTACTACGGAGCTAATATTAAAAGGCAGTAATGATGTTGGTCCACACTCATCGAAGACTTTCGGGTTTTCTCAGCTTACTTGCATTTCTTAAACGCATGAATGAAGAGGAAATATTTTCAGTTTAGTGCCATAGTCACGTAAAAGTGCTGAAGACCTTTACAAAATGACATAAGAGGATCATAAAAATGCGAAGGAATTTTAGAAAAGGACAGAGAAGAAATCTGTGGCACTCTCGCTAAGCAAAATGAAACAAATGATGGATTATTCAAAAGAACAGAAGAACATTTCAAGGAAAACTACGGACATTTCGAGAAATGGGTAGCGTGCAAGGGTATGACGAGAAAATGGTAGAAATGTACAAAAATAAATCTGAAGACAAGACGAAGAAATTAACTGAGGAACATTCTAATCTTCTGACAGCAGGTTAGGTACCTTTTCTCACAAAGCGATGGGTAGGAACAACGAATTTCACAAGGATGTTGGTGTCATTAAGGAGTGGAAAGACGAAGAAATAGACAACATAAAAGAAGTCATAAGACAATTAGAGCAATTGTCATAATGTAGTAATGTGGGTTCGCATAATACCATCCCATTACACTTGAAGAATTATGACGAAATAAGAGTGTTGTTCCAATTTAAGGAAAACGGGCAGGCGTCAAATGTCGTGATGTGGAATTTTTTAAGTAGAGAGAATGTAATACTGGATACAGAGACAGTGCAAGACTCCAAAGAAATTAATGAACAAACAGGATTGGTAGAAGGAAGAATAGGAATTAAGTTAGTTAACAGGCGGACTTGCAGTGAACACGGTGATTCTGTAGCACTATCTGTGAACGTAGACGACTCTTACCGATGGGAATTGGATAGCAACAGGTTGAAATAGTGGATCCTAGAAAACATTTTGTTTTGGTACAGAATTACACGCTGTTCCCGGACAGATAGAACAGTTTGCATCCAAAAATTTGGATCAAACAGTTCCAAGACGGACTTCACACCCATATTAAAGACCAGTATCCCTATGCAGATAATGATCAGTAATTCAGAAGTAGCGGAAATTCAAAGCAGCTGTGGTTTGCCACCATTCGCACGATGTACGATGTAGGTCTGTTATCCTAAATGTAAATTGGTGGGAAATTAAGAAATCCAAGACAGCAGATTGTCATGCTGGTGGACGTAGGCCACTTACACTAGTGTCTGTGGTGACACAGTTCAAGAATTGAGGTCAAAAGGAAGTTATTAGTCTGTTGGCCTACTTAAGAAGTTTTCCACAGACTCTTATTCATCTTGCAATGCTTGGCTATCGATCGCAGCCAGGTCACTTATTGAATGCAAGATGATCACTTGCGTTTCACAAATACTCCTTCTTTTATGTTAAAGTCTAATTCACCTAAGTTTAGACCTGTTAATTTGTGATGCATTGGAACTTCTCTTATTCTAAATATAGAATTTCCAACATCAAACATGCTGCATGTTCTAAGTTAACTCTAGTAACATACACCTGTGAAAATGTCACATAAAGTGTACCAGGAACTAATGTGAACCTGAATTGCTTGCTGGAGAAATTGTCACAGTATAAAATATTTTGTAATGGAACTGTACTCTCATAAACGATAGGCATCTTATTTTACCTCAGTCATATACGTTTAGATTCAGTACGAGTAGTAATGCAGTGAGAATTAGAGAAAATATACATCGGTCATGGAAGGCATTCAATGACCAAAATTGAAAGTGATCTGAATACAAAGCATTTCTTTGAAGTTTAACAAGATGAAAATTCTATTGATTTGATAATATCCACGTATTACACAAATATCTTAAGGTGCTCTCAATTATTCATATATCCACTCACTCATTGCTTCTACACTCTTCGAACATGAACTACAATGTTATCAGCAAGTGGCTATACTCTTCTATTGGGTACAGCTGTGTTCCTACAATGACCATTCTCACCGTGGACGACTGTATTGTCTTCATCGCTTCCTGAAGATTAGGTAGACTGAACAGTTTAACCATTGTTCATAAGGCTGCACGAGTACCAGCTTCACAATAACTTTCATCATGGAAGTCATTTACGTCACTTTCACGACTGCGTCCTTCTAAAAATGTTTCTCGTATATCATCTTCCGTTAGGAAAATGTCATTTCCACAAGCCATTTTTACTGAAATGTACTTCACAGTCAGCAACAGAACTGCAATTCAATATGTACTCCAAGGTCACAGAGACGCTTCTAAAAATATTTTTGTCACTGTCTCAGAGTTTGGAACGTCTGTTTTCTACTATTTCTCAATGCTGAATTTACATTGGTGGAAGTGGGCTGTGCGTGTGCGGTGCGAATGCACAGAAACAGAAAGGAGCTCCAGGGGCAGACATACCTTGGTGTACACTTCCAGTGTTAATTACCCCTCACAGTGTAAACAGTCACGACGCTAAGTTTGTTTGGAGCTCTCTAAAACTGTGTGGTTATCACGTGCAGTAGGAATAGGACAGGAACAACTGCGTCTTCATTTACCTAAATAAAAACACCACCTGAGAAGGAGCTCTGCACCACTCCCGCAGGCAGACTGCTCGAGGCATATTACTGCCGCAGCCACCTCGACAGTGCATCACACCCCTACATAGTGGGTCCGAGACATTTCCACAACTGATTGCTAGGGGCTCCAGCAAGCCGCTTGGTCCTGTGTTCCTAGCCGGTACATGCATGAACTGCTCAGCACAACGACGTCTGTTCTGAATGCAGCCAAATGTATGTCAGTCTCCTATTGTCCGATTAGTTCTGGATCCTCGGCACAGCGAGTTACATGATTCTCGCTGACCCAACGACAAATTCATAAATCCACAAAGGCTTACTATGTTGATGGGGCGTCCAGGCAAGGCACTAAGTCAGATGAAGACACCGCTAAGTTCACTGAGCAAAGCAGCACCGCTGTTATAAGCTGTAATACTAACCTCCAAAATAACACATGAAAAAACGTTTAAAACCAACCTTTTCCTGCAATAAGAACATTATATGCAAGGAAATCTCCAACTCAGTCATAAATGTGGTCTGATATATCGTATTTTATTCATGCGGCGACAGTACAGGACAGCATTAAACCAACTATAACGTTCGTGGGAGGTATTTCAACCTCTTAGACATCGAAAATGCGACGCTGTTAAAATTTCAATGTAGGAAATCTATTTACCGCTCCCAACATACTTCCATTTCACAATGTTCTGTCTGTCTACAGTTCCGAACACTTTTGTCCGAAGTTTAAGATGGCTATAGCCCAAAAGAGTATCAGCATTGAAGTGAAGCATATGACAGACTTCCATAATGATACGTCAGCTAGTTGAGGCATCTCTTCAAGTACTCATCGCCAAGCACTCACAGCACATGCCATCTCTCTAGGAGTGTCTCACGCTGTTGCTCGCATTACTCGTCGATTCTGCATGATACATGCATTTTATAGGGGTCCTTGTACGTATGCAGTTCCATGTTTTTATCAAATTTCCCTCATATTCCGGTTCAGTAGATGTGATTTTCTCAGTCATTCATACAGAATGCATAATGGCCTCGTAAACATCGAGAATGAAATGTATTTACTGTCGCACAAAACAGATGGCAAAATAGGTGTAAATTAATGGGTGTAGATGTAATATGTGACAGTAAAATCCACAGAATTGTCACCTTAAAGTGGTCCTGTTTTTACTGGAGCTAAAAACCACAACTAGGAAGCTTCTAGTATAAATCGCACCGAAAATAGTTCAAATAGCGATAATGTGATACATTGATAATAATGTGATTACATGATATTACATATAGTAATGATAAAGCAATTTTAACAGCACTCGAGTATCGAACCAGGTAACGTCGTAATTTCTCCACAATTGCCTTCACGCATTCTCATTCTTCGATACAAATACCTGAGGGACCTAAGTGAACATTAAAGACATGGGAAATGAGTACACGAAACTGGGTTTTGGTAATGGTTATCAAATCTGAGTTTGAACGTATGAGTAGCCTCCCGAAATCAACCGAGATACAGCTATAAAGAGCTGACCTGTAACATAGTTAGCATACATCAACAGAACACTGAGGTTACTTATAGAAAAGAATAGAAAGAAAAAGATTTCATTGTGACTCATCAATATATTCTAACACAATCTATACACTGAAAATGAGGAACTATCTAAGAAACATAAAACCTACATTTGATATTTCTTTCACACATTGCGTGCTACAACAATGTCCTGTTTTGTCTGTCCAATATTTTCTTAAAATTAGATGTCCTTGCTTGCGCGTGAGTATTTCATTGCGTCACACGGCCTTTTGAAGCGTTTGATCGAAGCTTTACATCTTTTAGCACACAAAATATTGTACAACTTGTAGCGATGCTACATTGCTCTTCTTCACATATCAGCAACGAAACAATAAAAGGTAATCAAGTCTCTAGAACTATACATAACAGAATACAGATTTTTATAATTCATATGTTTCGCATCTTATTACGATCGAGCGCTGCGGCAATAATTTAAATATCTGCGCCCAACGTGTCATAGTGCTTACTTTATGCAGTTGATGCTGGACGCGCGTCTTTGTGTAGACGCACATTACAAAAATATAACATTTTACCAACTACAGCTCGGTGGATGTTCTTCTATGACAAATATTTTATATACATAGCATCCGAAATCCAATAATATTACATTGCTTCCCGCGTGAGGAGTGATAATTCCGAGTGGATCACCACCACTCACGCGCAGTCGCAATATTATTGCTTTCGTCAAACAAATAGGGATTACTCTTTAAAATTTTTTACAACAAATTAAATTTTATGTCTCACATACGATATTAAACATAGTAGTTGACATAAGGGATAACAGGTACATATTTGTACGCATGTAGCTGATTATGACTTGTTCATAGGGTAAATACATCACAATTGAGTCGTACACCTTCTAACGTATTTTACTAGGATAACCGATATTCATTTCTTAGTAAGATACGGTGAAATTAGGATAAAGATATACATACGTAGGTATGTTATAAATGTCCTAACAAATATACAGAATAATGAAGACATTGATTACTTGACTTCATAAGAAGTGTTAGTGCAATGTGCACTCTTGGCAAAATATATTACAAAGAATTAACATTTATGTTCTACAGTGACATATTACATGAATACTTTCGTTGTGGTTTCAACGAAGATTTCTTGCAGTAAAAATGTAGCACTTTACTGATTTCTTATTTTCATCACCTGCTCAAAAAAAATTTTTTCACTACACTTTGGTAGGTATGACTTGTACTGGGAGTGATAAAACTTCAGATGGCAATGGTAGCACTACACGTAAGTGGGGGAAGTGATTGCACTTTCACAGTGGACGAAAAGTAGGGCATCACTTTCACTGTGGAGGTTAAAGTGGTTTTCTGGACGTGATGGTACGTTGGGAATACGTCATGGATCAGGTAATAGAAAACTGGTTCTGTGGCGAGTTGAGCTGTTTGGCGGCGGTCTTTATCTCACTTGACAAATGTTCGAGCTTCCATTCTTGTTCCCGTACATGGAAAATACAGAGAAAATCAATTCTAGAGTGTGCTTAGTTACTAATAATTCAGTCAAAAAAGGAAATATAATAAGGTAAAGATAACAATTTTTCTGTAGTTAAGTCTTATTCTCTCATGAGTGCTTAGTTATCGTACGGCTTTAACTTTCTCGTTTTATTTAGTTTGACACGTTTCGTCATTACTTGGCCTGGTCCATAAGTTGATTCTGTCAGTACTTCTGTAGCAAGTTTCAATGCCGGCTTTAAGATTTTTTATTAGTGTCATTGTGATTTTATAAAATATATGAGTGCTTAACTCATTGTCTCATCTTATTTCGCTTTCAAAGTATTTCAAACACATCTGGTTCTCGCGCCCGCTGCACAGAGGAATGCTGATTGTTGAGCGCGCAGCGTAAGCCGTGTTAGAGCCGTGCGTCATAGTCACGTGACAATAACTTGACGGTTCCACAGCACAGGTAGCAAGTATTCCGCACGAGACAGACTCTTTGGTGGCCACCAACCTTAATATAAATTTTACACACTTTCGTCGACTCGGGAATACGGGAGAAGCCAGACACGGCAACTTCCGCAACTGTATCGAAGAATGTTTCCGTAGAAAGGTGTACAGTACCACTTGAGGTAAGTACAACACTTATTCACTTGCACTGTTCGGCTTCTACATCGTTGTTACGCGGTACAAGTACTTATAACATTGCTTCACAAGCGGCATTCCACAGCTGTCCATATAGTTATCACTATTTTTAGTTCACCCATTACTATTAATTCGTGTCCACATGTTTTTGGTCGTCACGTTAAGGTTTACACGCACCATTTTTATACGTGTCCATTAATTGCTTGTCCATACTCAGTTCACACGTAGCAATTCATGCGTGTGCATTAAACAGTAACGGTTTCATTACTGTAAATTACAATTAACCTTTGGTACACATACTATGTCTAGAAATTATTTACAAAACAAAAATAGTCTCTGTGAGTAGAAAGCCTGACGAAAAACGTGTCTCCTATTGATAAGTAGTGCTTTCATGGGCACATTAGGTTAATACCTACCTCTAAATACTTTTCTTGTTTTTCTTTCTACAATTGTTGCTTTTTTTCTAAATTTCAGCTCTTTTAATTTCTATCCATTAAGGGGA
The DNA here is from genome assembly GCF_023864345.2 of Schistocerca serialis cubense. Lineage (NCBI taxonomy): Eukaryota > Metazoa > Arthropoda > Insecta > Orthoptera > Acrididae > Schistocerca > Schistocerca serialis. The sequence continues at coordinate 426,335,136 of NC_064641.1, forward strand.
GACGGAACGCTATTTTAATCCCTATTCTGCCAATGCTATTTAACCCTTTGAACTGGTACACTTTTCAAAAGAACTACAAGTGATAAAACAGTGAAATTTTTACTGGATATATTTAACATATATGCCTCAATTTAGAAGTAAAATGAACATAATACCTCTAACGGTTTTCAAGAAAAAAATATTCTCTCACTAGCAAAATTTAACTTTTCTTTCTACATTAATAGTTATGAAACAGTTTCTGATTGTTTGGTGTTTCTCAATTTAGTTGTAATAACTTATTACAGTCTGAAGTAGAAATTGATCAAAATTCATGTTTCTAACACCCTTAGTTTATCAACGAAAGGTACCTGAAAGTAAAAAATAATGTAGTTTTAAGAAAAATCCATTTAAAGTTTAATATTGCAATTCTAGTATAGTTATTGATGAGAATTATTTACCACTAACATTTTCTTGCACCATAATGAGCATCATCTGAGTCATACTGAACTTCTTTTTTTTCTCTTCGTCCCTCTTCTTTTCTCTCTGGCTTCTTTTTTGCATTTTAAATTAGCAATATCTGTTTTGCTGATTCTCTTTTTATCTATTTGCACCAAGAATTTTGCTGTATTTCAACTAAATTTTGTGCCCAATAATTCCAAAGCATCCAGTTTTCTAATTACACCATCACTGAAGCATAAAACAGCATTATAAACACAAAATTTGAGGTTTGTAAGCTGAACAAATATAGTTTTCGGTAACCAGTTCCAAGTGACAGAATTCACTCATTCATTAAAATTTTTTGCTAACTCTCGAAACAATAACACACACGATCGGAAAAACGAGTATCGACAGTAGATACAGGGTAGGAAACACTGAAGCGTCAAAACAATAGAAGCATAACATAATATACAAGGTGCATGATCTCTGCAAGGCGCAAAAAGGAAGGCATGGCATTTAAATGCCAGACTGCGCAGATCATCAGGAAAACTATCTCACGAAAAATTGTCGTATTTATATAAAACAAAAACTGTTTTACGCAGGAAAGACCAGACATTTCAGATATGCTAAAATCTAAACATCGAAATTTTGAAGCCCACTTGCCTTCCATCTCCCCTTAATTACATCGGTATTTCGAAGACAAAGTCAATGTAGTCTTATTGACGTACATTTCATGTACAAGCTTCCACCAATGGAAATAAGGAAGCAAGTCGTTCCATAATGTGCGATTGCACATAGCAAAATCATAATTGAATTGCGGTTCACGAAAGAAAATAAGCATAGCCTCTCAACAACCAATGTGTCACAACTATCCATACTCACAGTCTATGCGTACCGTGCACTCAGTCAGCCTTCAAAATTCGATTCTCCACATGGTAGGGTAGGAAGGTAGGGATTCGGAATAGAGGAAACTATGATAGAACTGAATAAAGAATTACAGGACACAATTATAGTGATGTATGAAATGATGAGCTTGACGTAAATGCCGGCCCTGGTGGCCGATCGGTTCTAGGCGCTACAGTCTGGAACCACGCGACCGCTACGGCTGCAGGTTCGAATCCTGCCTCGGGTATGGATGTGTGTGATGCCCTTAGGTTAGTTAGGTTTAAGTAGTTGTAAGTTCTAGGGGACTGATGACCTTAGAAGTTAAGTCCCATAGTGCTCAGAGCCATTTGAACCATTTTAACATAAATTGTACGTTATCACCCTAGGTTTTCGCGACAAGTAGTTAGTATCACAGGACTGATACAGTAGTTTCACCATTGTATAACTCAGCTTTCTAGGCATCACTCTATACTCATTTAAAATTACTTAAAGCATGCATTAGCAGTAAGGGTAAACAGAGTTCTGTTCCGTGTATCTTAAAATAGTTTTCTGGAAACAAGCATCTCATCTCAAACGCTTGACATATATTTTTTTAAGATCGCATATGATCTTATTTATGCTACAAACTAAAAATTCGGAATAGGTACTAAAATCCATGGAGAAGAAATAAAAATTCGAGGTTCGCCGATGACATTGTAATTCTGTCAGAGACAGCAAAGGACTTGGAAGAGCAGTTGAACGGAATGGACAGTGCCTTGAAAGGAGGATATAAGATGAACATCAACAAAAGCAAAACGAGGATAATGGAATGTACTCGAATTAAGTCGGGATATGCTGAGGGAATTAGATTAGGAAATGAGACACTTAAAGTTGTAAAGGAGTTTTGCTATTTGGGGAGCAAAAAAAATTATGATGGTCGAAGTAGAGCTGATATAAAATATAGACTGGCAGTGGCAAGGAAAGCGTTTCTGAAGAAGAGACATTTGTTAACATCGACTATAGATTTAAGTGTCAGGAAGTCGTTTCTGAAAGTATTTGTGTGGAGTGTAGCCATGTATGGAAGTGAAACATGGACGATCAATAGTTTGGACAAGAAAAGAATAGAAGCTTTCGAAATGTGGTGTTACAGAAGAATGCTGAAGATTAGATGGGTAGATCACATAACTAATGAAGAGGTATTGAATAGAATTGGGGAGAAGAGGAGTTTGTGGCACAACAGGACTAGAAGATGGGATCGGTTGGTAGGACATGTTCTGAGGCATCAAGGGATCACCAATTTAGTATTGGAGGTCAGCGTGGAGGGTAAAAATAGTAGAGGGAGACCAAGAGATGAATACACAAAGCAGATTCAGAAGGGTGTGGGTTGCAGTAGGTACTGGGAGATGAAGAAGCTTGCACAGGATATAGTAGCATGGAGAGCTGCATTAAACTAGTCTCATGACTGAAGACCACAACAACAAACAACAACAATAATAATTAAGTACAGAAGTTCTTTCCTGTTAACTGTATTGTTAATGATTTAATTGAAACTTACTTGCTAAGTCGCTGCCGTAATTTGCTGCGTTTCACTTGTGGTGTTACAGAAATTGTCGTCAAACACACCTTATTCACAAAATAAGATCGACCTCACTAGAGTAGGCAACGATAACCAATTTTCATATATGAGCAGTAATTCTGGTCCGAACGATCAATTTAATATATTTCATTTTTGAGGAAAGAGCTTTTCTATTGTTAAAACTGGTTGTAGCAACTGGCACTAAGCACGTCCATACTATATTACCTATTTTGTCAGCTCTTTGGCTGCGGCCTTTTATGGCTCAATTAACTTAAAAATAACTTACATCTAAGGCAAAACTATCTCTCCAACTGATAAATGCATTTCATTTCAGATGCTCACACGATTTAATTCTCTCGTTGAGGTGTGTCGACAGCGTACTAATCTTGTGTATGCTTGTATTTCACAGATGGTACGACAATTTAGAATTATGTATATACATTTAGCGACTTACCATAGCAGATATCTTCAATGATTTACTCGGTATATCTTTAAGTCTGTATGGTGATACAGCCCTCTTATTCGTCCGGATAGAGGGTCGGCTAACAAATAACAACCTATGTGCGGCTTTCTTTAATGATAAATGGTCCTTCACATAAGTGCTGCCACTTGGCAATTATTGTGGTGAATAAGAGATGGTTTGAAGTGGATCCTTAATAGCACTCGCTCATTTACATGATACGATAAAGCTTTACGAATGTGCTTGTCATGCGCCTTTTTCCTTAACCTGGCGTGGCTGGTTAAAGATATGAAAGTTTGCGTCAACTTGTTGTCTAGTGTCACTTCTGGGTGTTGTATTTTAGGAAAGGGTCTACCATTCATTTGTCTCTAGTCGTTTGGAAATTAACTCGGATGGTGTGAAACCAGTGGATGTGAGAGGTGGGTTTTTAACAATTTCTTCAAAACATGTGACTAAATCAATCCAGCGGTTCTGCTGATTTGGAATATAAGTTAGGATGAAACGTTTGAACTCTTTAAAGATTCTGCTGTGGGATTACTCTGTGGTCTGTATCCTGATATTAAAATTTGTCTGCTGTTGTTGGTGGCAAGAAAATTTTTCCACTGTCTCACTACAGAAGTTGATGCATTATCAGATAATATGGCTTCTGGTTTTCCAAAGCTAGGAGAATAATCCTTTTCAATTCGTCTGAACAGTGGAGGTGCGTTAGATGACTTCATAACATAGAGTCTTACATACTTGGTAAAAAGATCTAACAGAGCGACCAGATACTTCACACCTCTTCTTTTCTGAGGAAGGGAACCTACATAATCCAAACTGACGATTTGCTTTGATTTTTCAGTACGTATTGTGTTTAAAGGTAAGGCATTTGATAGGTTAAATGGTTTCGCCTTCTGACTAATGGAACAATTTCTTAATAGATTGTGAACGTTCTTGTGAAGATTGGGTACGTAACAATAAGCTGAAATTTTACGTTTACATTTCTCCTTGCCATAATGACTCCAGGAAAGGTGAGTATACCAGATGCGATGTTCAACCTAATCTTCAGAAATACAGACGCAACACCTACCTATAAAAAGAGAAATTCGATGAAACAAAACTCCATTGTGTAGTTTATAGAATTTTGACAACGAGTGCCGAGTGATTAGAATTGTTTTCGAAGAAGTTGCTTAGTTTTTAAGCAAATACGATCGGTGTCTTGAAGAGCCGGCCGGAGTGGCCGAGCCGTTCTAGGCGCTACAGTCTGGAACCGCGCGACCGCTACGGTCGCAGGTTCGAATCCTGCCTCGGGCATAGATGTGTGTGATGTCCTTAGTTTAGTTAGGTTTAAGTAGTTCTAAGTTCTAGGGGACTGATGATGGTTCAAATGGCTCTGAGCACTATGGGACTTAACATCTTAGGTCATCAGTCCCCTAGAACTTAGAACTACTTAAACCTAACTAACCTAAGGACATCACACACATCCATGCCCGAGGCAGGATTCGAACCTGCGACCGTAGCAGTCGCGCGGTTCCAGACTGAAGCGCCTAGAACCGCTCGGCCACACCGGCCGGCAGGGGACTGATGACCTCAGAAGTTAAGTCCCATAGTGCTCAGAGCCATTTGAACCATTTGAAGCCAAGTTCGGAACTTTCGACAGACCTTGACACTAACACTCACTCTGCAAGTATTGACAGGGATGATATCGACGACGTATTTGATACTAATGATCCTTCATGAGAAGTACCTTATGATTAGAAATCTGTTCTATTAACTCAGTAGGCGCCGGCATTCCTTCAGGCATACGAGACAATGCATGAGCAATAATGTTATTCTTGCCCTTTACGTAAATAATTTCAAAATTATACTCTTGTAAAAACAGGCACCTCGGTAGCTCAGATGGATAGAGCGTCTGCCATGTAAGCAGAAGGTCCCGGGTTCGAGTCCCGGTCGGAGCTCACATTTTCAGCTGTCCCCATTGATGTATATCAACAACATTTGACCGGCAGCTAAGGGTTTCCATTTAATTATCATACCATCGGTTAAGCCTAGGATGATAAAGTTTGCAGGAGAGCAGAAAGCTCAGCGCTTGATGATCGGAGGATACCTTGATTTTATGTCCATGAATACAGAAATGAAAACGGTGAAAAGTCCACACAACCGCTAATCCTTCTAATTCCGTTACCGATTACGATCTCTCAAGCTTGGTTGAAACTCGACTGGCAAAACTGATTGTTTTGATTTTATCTTTGTCATCGGTTTTGTCTATTTCAAACAGACAGGAATCTAATCCTTGAAATGATGTATCACAAGACATACCGAGGTCTAAACTCATGTTAGGATGACTTAAGATGTTACTCGTTAGAAGAGTTTATTTAATTTTCTCAAGGACATTGTGACATTCTGAAGTCCACATCCAGTGGACGTTTTTCTTATGTAAATTCAACAACGCTGGACTGTTCATTCACTGATCTGGAATGAAACGACGAAAGAATAAAGTTAATCCGATGAACTTTTAAAATACCTTTTAGTGCAGGGTACAGGAATTTTTTTTTATAGGCGATAACTTGCTGGGATCACGAGAGATTCCTTCAGCTGAAATTAAAAGTGCTAAAAACTGTACTTCTCTCTTGGCGAATTTAGATTTTTGTATGTTAACTGTAACTCTGAAATCAGAAAATCTTTGAAAAATCTTTTGTATTAGGGCCAAATGTTTCTCCCAGGAAACCGTTGCTATAAGTCATCGCCGTAGACGGTTATCTGATCAACTCCAGACCTAACACACGATCAAGTACTGCTACTAAAACACCAGAACTAATGTTAAGACCAAATGGTACTACTCGAAAATGATAAGAGCAACCAGCAAAGATGATTGCTGTGTACATCTTGGATGATTATAATAGTTTTACCTGCCAATGAAATCTTTGTAATTATTCCTCCAGGGATTCAGGTCATGTACATACTGGTATGATGATCTTCTTGATATTTCTCGGATCTAACACAAGTCTAACGCTTCCATCCTGCCTGAATATAGACAATAAGGGACTACTATATGGAGAGTCGGACGGTTCTATGATTTTCCACCTTAGCATCTTACGAATTTCTTGCTTACCCGCTTTCTTACGGACTTGCGGAACAGCATAGGTCGTTTTACGAAAGGTATCATGGGGTTTCAACTTCATGTCGAATTCATAGTTAGCTATGACCCCTGGTTTCCTGGAAAGAATATTGAAAAATTTTTCTAACAAGTCATGAAGTTCATATCTTTGTCGGGAGTTTAGTCTGTCTGTTTCCAAGGTTTTCACACGTAATTCATCGGCAGTGGGAACAAGTCAGGGTCATTGTCGACATCATCTGACTCGTCAATCTCACTAAAATACGGTTGCCTGCAAGAGAGCTTGCGTACCTTTACTTTGCGTTCAAGGCTGGATATTTTGACTTTTGTCCTCATCAGATGTATGACTAATTCTCGATCGCTGAGTCTTAATGTACACTTACCATCATCAAGAACGATAATGTCACGATTTTTACGTAGCAACTCATTTCCCAACATACGTGTAGCGGACAAGTTCTTAACCACTAAGAATGTACACGGTACACTGCCTGATTCGAATTGTATCTGTGCTTTTATTTGTTTGCTGACTTTCTGTACCAGGGAGCCCACAGCTCCGGATACAGTACATCCTTGAACGGGGAGTGAAGGAATTTTAGTAACAAAGCATACTTTCTTATATACGCACATAGATAAAAGCATTAATGTTGGCGCCTGTATCAATAAAGCAATAATAGGTATGTCAGATGTGTGAATAGCAGTTGATGCCTGGACTTGGTTTTCCCCCAAATCATCATTGTTGAATGTATCATTTTCGTTCAACACGTAGACTCGTAATTCACAGTCGTCTTCGTACCTAATTACATTGATGTGTAGCTTAATGAAGTTGCCCCCGTTTGTTCCGCAGCTTCCCCGAGGGGGCATGAAGAAGCTGCTACTGGTTTTCCGCGATAGGTTCAGATGAAATTTCAATTACTTTTACTTGAGCAGTATTCTGTGGCCTATTCGGTTCAAAATTGGCGTTAGTATGCAACACAAACTGTGATTCAATTAAAAGCGTTTCATTTTGCACAATATTTGGTACTTTATTTGCCTGCGTATAAAAGATCGTTGAGTTTTCCGGATTACTCTGGCTTGCTGTGTTCTGAAAAGAATTTGGCGGATTGTTTTGCGCATTGTTTCGGAGCTGTTGTTGATTTGGTTGCTGAGAAAGTGTCGTATTCGGAGGTTGAGCAAAATTCATTTGTGGTGATGGAGTGAAGTTACATTGCTGATTATACTGCTGTTGGCCGTTATAGTTACTACATAGCCTACCCCCATTGCGATCTCCATTACGCTTTCTGTTATTGTGGTGTGGTATTTGCCGTTATAATTTAACGATGAACTGCCATACTGTTGCTGCGTAGTCGGCTAAATGGGATTATATCTGTTTTGGTTTTGACATTTACTTTGTGGCTTTCCGTTACGGCGATTTAAGTTGTCATTTTTATAAGGCTGCGCGGTAGGGTGACCGGTGTTGGGTTGTATGACATTCCATTGCGACCGTTTGCAGAGTGCTGTTGCGGAGCGGGCGGTCCATTATTTTAGTTGTACCGCGAACTCGCACGCACGTAATCATGTATCATGTATTCTAGGTTATCAAGCACGGAAAGAAAAACTTCTTGTCGTTCTCATTTAATTTAACCAATTTTGCTCTGATTGAGACTGGAAGTTTAAATTTCAAAATATAATTACATCTTCCGTGGAGATGGGCGTGCCCCAATATTGAATTTTGCGTAAATTCTTTTCAAAGTAACGCCTCAACCATCCTTTGGTGTTAAAGGGTTCAGCAGTATACACCTCCTTTCGGTGTCTTTGCTGGATACCAGAGCTCCAAAACTTATTCAGAAAGTGTCTCTCAAAATCTGCAAATTTGTGGCATTTATCTGTGGTGTCTGTACCCCAGATTGACCCTTCCCTGGGACATATCCTAACGTGAACTGAATTCGTTGTTTGTCATTTCATGTTTCTGGAAAAACACCTGAGAACGACTTCAGAAAAATTATGGGGTGAATGTTCCGCTACAAAACTCGATGTTTTAAAACACTTTCGTCTCTCATTAATTCAACTAACGTCAACTGATCAATGTGACCACGCAACGTGGAAATTTTGTCACGTGTAATATTTGCTGATGGGGAATGTTGTACGTGGTACTCTAAATAATGCCGAGAATCTCGTTCAGGCGGTAAAGATTGCGGATAGTCTCTTTGATTAACTGTCTGCTTTTCATTTGCTTGTCTCTTAAGCTGATCAATGTCATTAGTTAATTGTTACTTCCACTGAGGAAGATCATGACTAGTGGCTCTTCCAATTTCTCTAAGTCCACTAGGCAGAGTGTCTCCGGATGTTCCAGGAGCAGTTAAAGTCTCAACCGTGGCGGATTTAACTGCGTCTTTCAGTTCGGACTGTACTGTGTTCTCTATGTAGTGTTCTTTTGAGTCGATCCATTCCGCAAATTCTCTATTAATTGTGGAACGTGTACCTGCGGTGACATCATTTACCTTTTTGCTAATATTGACATCTGACAGTCGTTGGGCAATATTTTCAACACTTTCCCCTATATTATTTACTCCTTCTGTCAGATGGTTTACTTTCTTTGACCCTTCACTATAATGTTTCAAAGAGTCGTCTGCTTGCAAGTCCGAAAACTTCCGACCAATGTTGATATCAGAGGATTAGCGTACCCAGTGGCAATAGTTTTAATTTTTTCTTCCATGGTGTCATTTGCACTTTTAATTTGGCTTTGTATGTCACTGATAACAGAATTTATATTACCCAAACGTACTTGAGTATCCTATACTCGCAAATCAAGACTGCTTAATTTACTACCAACTGTTCTATTTTGTTCCTGCAACTTGGCATTGACGTAAGATTCTGGGTTTGTAAATCGCTCACGCCGAATGTAATGTTATTTACGCGAGAGTCTAATCTTTGTTCGATATCACTGACACCAGTTTCAAGATTTGTCATGTTAGTGGCACATTATTGATGTGGATTCCGAGGGTATGTTTTAAGGTACAAATTTTGGTTTCAAGATTGTCACTTTTGCCCGCTACATTACCTATTTGAGTGTCAAGTTAACCCATGTGAGTTTCAAGAGTAGGTTCCATATCGGCAAACATTTGCATTAGACCTGATAACGTGTATTCCCGGGCCTATGACGCGGAATGTTGCGCGGGTACATCGCGCATCATGTCGTCATGTAATCCTTCAGCTCGGGATTCGGGTCTGTTAACACCTGTTCGCGATTAAAGCTGCCTCTGATTTACATCTGCCGTCTTAGATTCAGCGACATTACATCAACACAAACCAAAGAAGATTCTTTAGAATTACGATAGTCACTTATCTGGTTCGCCAATGATTTTGCGTCCTGATTTCTCAGATGTTAAGCAAACGTACTTAACAGTCGAAATTGTGACACACTAAAATGCTAATATAGAAACCGGATGAATAAAATAAATTGAGGTTACATAAATAGCACTGAAATTGATACGGATGGGAACCATTTTGTTTTCCTAAAGATAGCAACAATAGAAAATTCAACAGAACTTTTTCTAACTATTTAAGCGAAATGATGATGAAAAAAGAAGCGGTTTTTTTTTTTTTTTTTTTTTTTGTTGGTTAAGATTGCGACAGGAGTAGATTTCAAACGTAGAGTACAAACTTCCGTTAGCCGAGTGAATAGTCCATACGCAAAACTTCACACGTATTTGAAAGTCGTACAAATATTCGCTGTCTTGCGCGCTGCTATTTACTTCAGACGTGGATTTGAACTGAGTTTTCTGTAGATACGTGTTTTTAGGGTTCAAACAGCGATAAAGTGATATTTTGAAAGTAATGTAATTAGAGAATATTACAGATAATAATGATAATGCAATTTATACTAGATTCTGCACCCACAGCAATTTCTTAGCCGATTTTGATCCATGTCAGAGAGAGCGAGAGGCAGAGTTTTGAACTGCGTTGCGTCGGTTCACGATTGTGTTCAGGAGGAATAATGTCTGATTACGCAAAGGTGGCTTGAGTCTGACATTTAATCCTGAATGCCTTCACGCATTCTGATTCTTCGATACAAATACCAAAGGGACATACCTGCACATAAAAAATAAGGGAAATGAATACAAAACGTGGGTTTTGGTAATGGTTATCAAATCTAAGATTGAATACATTAGTAGCCTCCAGAAAACAACCGAGATACAGCTATAAACAGCTGACCTGTAACAAAGTTAGCATACATCAAAAAGACAGTGAGGTTACTTACAGAAAAGAATAGAAAGAGAAAGATTTCATTATGACTCATCAGTATATTCTAAGACAATCTATACCACTGAACATGAGGTAATACCTAAGGAACATAAAACGTACATTTGATACTTCTTTCACAAATTGCTTGTTACAACAGTGTTCTGTTTTGTCTGTCCGATATTTTCTTGAAATCAGATGTCCTTGAGTGGGCGTGAGTATTTCATTGCGTCATACGGTTTTTTGAAGCGTTTGATCGAATATTTACATTTTTTTGTGCACAAAATACCGTATAACTTGGAGCGATGCTACACTGGACTTCTTCACATGTCGGTAACGGAACAGTGAAAGGTAACTAAGTCCCAAGAACTATACATAACAAAAGATAGATTTTTATCATTCATATGTTTCGGACAATACATGTTTCCTCAGATCTAAATAATTTCAGATGAAAGCTGATCCATCTTCCTGAGAATGGATTCTTGTGTAATACATATGCTAATTATAGCTCCTCTAAAATTAGAAAAGAGTGCTGTGGCAGATTATCACACTCCTACTTGCCGTCATTGTAGGATAAACACACAAAATAGTGCACTTGTAAAACTTAACTGTAAAGTCGCTCTCCGCCTACGCTTTTAAAACGAATATTGTACTTAAAAGCACTGAATTTTCCTTTGAAAACAATGAATGTAGTACCGAAATCAATTAAATTATTACCTACCGCTAAGGACAAAATGTTATTCCTTGGGAACTCTTCTGTCCACAGTCCCATACAATTACCATAAACCTGAAAGTAAATCTGTCTGCGCTACGCTTTCACGACTGAACGACTGAAATGATTTTTATGTTCTTTGGTGTGGTGATACAGTGAATGCTGAGGAACAACATGGGCTAATTTAGAAAGTGGGTTTTACAGGAAATTTATTGATTCGATAAGTATAACGCGAAATGTGGAACGACATACTCTTTGAATTAACCGTTCTCTCTTTGACTTTTGACTTGACGTCATGTGAGAAAATGCTGTTATTGTTTGAAATTTCCTACATAATACGATTCAATGTAGTGAATACAATGCATATACAGTCTTTAAGTATTAATCAACAATTACATACTGATGTCAGCACCACCCCATTGCATTTTAGCCACTGAGCACAACGTGCTTCTAACAGCTTCTGAGAGACTTGAAAGCTAAGAACGATGGCATCATTTAAATGCTTTAGAAGAAATAGAGCTACGTTGTGAGTTGGCACGGAGAACATGGAGGCTTCTATTGAGGCTGCATTTGATTGTGACATGCAAACAGACAGACACGTGAGGGCACTTGACATTATTTATGTACAAATATTATAAAAGTACAAATATTGTAAACGTTTGCACTACACCGAACTACAAATTATTGATTTTTATCCCTCGTCATTTTAATGATGTTTAACAATTTTAGAAAGTTCACATTTTACCCGGTGGTTCAGCAGATATCTGCAATTTCGTATTTGCATTATGTACCTGGAGTCAATCCAAATAAATATTTCTCATCACATGTTTCAGGTGACGCTCACTGTCGACAGATAGTTTTGGTCCACTTCCTGTTATAAACATATCGATTTGTAACACACCCATTTGATACAGCTATCCCAGGTTAGTCTAGTTCGATATTCTTTCTATCGATGTGTATTGACAGGGACATTAAAACACGAAGAATAACAAGTACTCTACCAGCCACAGAACGGTCCTGGCCTGCACTGACTGCTACCACCATGCGGAAGTGCTGCTCATTCGCTGCTACAATACAGGTTATTCTTCGTGTTTCAATGTCCCTGTTAATACATACCGATGAAAGGAATATCGAACTGGACTAATTTCGGAACGATATGTTGAATGGGCATGTGAAACTATGACTAAAAGTAATTTGATTTGTAATGGCAAATAAACTGACGGTTTCTCATGAAAGATGTGATGAGCAGAAATTGTTTGGCCTAACTGACTACGCAATGCAAGAAATAAATTCTTAATATTTCTGAAACAGCAGAGAAGGTGAGCCTCACAAATCTTGGGAAAGACACCCGGAATGTCAACAGCTTATGGTACTAAGCATTGCTGACCTTCATTTATAAGGTCTCGCGTTTGGAACCTGAATATCGGATTTTTTCCGATGGAGAATATGTGTATGTGTGCGCAAGAGCGCGCGCGCGAGGGCGCGCGCGCGCGCGCGCGCGCGCGCGTGTGTGTGTGTGTGTGTGTGTGTGTGTATGCATGATTGTATGTGTCATTTTATCATTACCGACATGCAAGTCGCTGAAGTTCCGTCAGATAAAGAGACCTGCATCAAGTATCTGTACATCCTGAATGGTATCTCCGGCAAATAATGCCATACTCCCATTTCGATTCACATTATTACAGTTGATGTGACGAACGATGGCGGTCGAGCTTAGACTTGTTCTCCGCACCTACGTCACGCATACTCCGAAAGCCATTGAGCGTTCAGTAGCATTGTGAGCTTTCTGCTGTTAATGCCGTAGAGCGAGCCACTTAGTGAATTTCTATGCCATTTATTACAAGTTGTTATCGCTGATAGTGGTGATACGTGATACATTCTGTAGAAGCAACCAGGAGACATAATTTGCAGGATACACGCTTTCTTCGGGCGGAAAGCCCGCGCTTGGCCGTACTCCAACTGTCGTTTGGAGTCGTCAACAATGCAATCCCCGTCTGTGCCTCGACATCCGCGAACCGCCTTTCGTGGATCGGACTATAATATACAATCGCAGCTGTGGGTAACGGCTTCAAACAGTGGTTATACAACATCAACACGTTTAATCCGTACTCCGATACCAATAATATTAAATGCAGAAGTAGCTCTTTCAGTTAGACATTCAACACAAAACAATTTAAATGATTTCGTAGCCCTTGGTATGAAGACAGGCTGAACCGAGAGAAAGATCAAGGACCTCATTTGGAAGTAAGGAGGAAAGACAAAATAAATCAACCCCCGAAATGGTAAAGTAGGGATTGGAACATCATTTACGACACAAGTGACCATGACTTATGATAAAATTTGTTATACTTGATGCATAATATAAGCGTTGTATAATGTGTAAGTGCACACACCTCTCTGCATACATGGCTCGACAACGATACTGTGTGTGCCACTCCATCAAGCATTGGGGCACGTCACGAGCTTTGCTTAGAAAAACTGGCACACACGAGAGAGCATCTGACGTTAATGCCTGTTCAATATCCCACTGACTCACGATCACTAATCATAACGAAGCTACTGATATGTGTGCAGAGCCATGAGGAACAAGTACACTCCTGGAAATGGAAAAAAAGAACACATTGACACCGGTGTGTCAGACCCACCATACTTGCTCCGGACACTGCGAGAGGGCTGTACAAGCAATGATCACACGCACGGCACAGCGGACACACCAGGAACCGCGGTGTTGGCCGTCGAATGGAGCATTTGTGCACCGCCGCCGTCAGTGTCAGCCAGTTTGCCGTGGCATACGGAGCTCCATCGCAGTCTTTAACACTGGTAGCATGCCGCGACAGCGTGGACGTGAACCGTATGTGCAGTTGACGGACTTTGAGCGAGGGCGTATAGTGGGCATGCGGGAGGCCGGGTGGACGTACCGCCGAATTGCTCAACACGTGGGGCGTGAGGTCTCCACAGTACATCGATGTTGTCGCCAGTGGTCGGCGGAAGGTGCACGTGCCCGTCGACCTGGGACCGGACCGCAGCGACGCACGGATGCACGCCAAGACCGTAGGATCCTACGCAGTGCCGTAGGGGACCGCACCGCCACTTCCCAGCAAATTAGGGACACTGTTGCTCCAGGGGTATCGGCGAGGACCATTCGCAACCGTCTCCATGAAGCTGGGCTACGGTCCCGCACACCGTTAGGCCGTCTTCCGCTCACGCCCCAACATCGTGCAGCCCGCCTCCAGTGGTGTCGCGACAGGCGTGAATGGAGGGACGAATGGAGACGTGTCGTCTTCAGCGATGAGAGTCGCTTCTGCCTTGGTGCCAATGATGGTCGTATGCGTGTTTGGCGCCGTGCAGGTGAGTGCCACAATCAGGACTGCATACGACCGAGGCACACAGGGCCAACACCCGGCATCATGGTGTGGGGAGCGATCTCCTACACTGGCCGTACACCACTGGTGATCGTCGAGGGGACACTGAATAGTGCACGGTACATCCAAACCGTCATCGAACCCATCGTTCTACCATTCCTAGACCGGCAAGGGAAGTTGCTGTTCCAACAGGACAATGCACGTCCGCATGTATCCCGTGCCACCCAACGTGCTCTAGAAGGTGTAAGTCAACTACCCTGGCCAGCAAGATCTCCGGATCTGTCCCCCATTGAGCATGTTTGGGACTGGATGAAGCGTCGTCTCACGCGGTCTGCACGTCCAACACGAACGCTGGTCCAACTGAGGCGCCAGGTGGAAATGGCATGGCAAGCCGTTCCACAGGACTACATCCAGCATCTCTACGATCGTCTCCATGGGAGAATAGCAGCCTGCATTGCTGCGAAAGGTGGATATACACTGTACTAGTGCCAACATTGTGCATGCTCTGTTGCCTGTGTCTATGTGCCTGTGGTTCTGTCAGTGTGATCATGTGATGTATCTGACCCCAGGAATGCGTCAATAAAGTTTCCCCTTCCTGGGACAATGAATTCACGGTGTTCTTATTTCCATTTCCAGGAGTGTAGTTCTGTCATAAATCCTACATGATATTCCGTATTTTGCTCATATTGGGACATCTCAGAACAGTACTAAAATTGAAATTTATGTTCCATCACATATTTACCAACATCATCGAAGAGCAGTGTAAGATATATCTGCTATGGATTGAGTCCCTCCATAACTATCCATACTGTAGTATACAAGCCAGGCAGGTTCATGGGATTTGGGTGCTTTAAAGTTACTTGGCGGAAAACACATAATGTATGAAGGCAGAAAATCATTCTTCAAATGGCTCAAATGGCTCTGAGCACTATGCGACTTAACGTCTGAGGTCATCAGTCGCCTAGAACTTACAACTAATTAAACCTAACTAACATAAGGAAATCACACACATCCATGCCCGAGGCAGGATTCGAACCTGCGACCGTAGCGGTCGCTCGGCTCCAGACTGCAGTGCCTAGAACCGCACGGCCACTCCGGCCGGCAATCATTCTTCCACTGCTCCATTTGTGACTGGAATAGAAAATGGATTATCCGTGAAATAAAATATCCTGTACATGTCATACAAAGGCCTGCACTGTATAATATTCAGTTTCCTAGGTTTTTTAGGTTAACAGAAGCATCTCGAAAGTCAACAGTTTGGGATAGTATGAAAAACTTACATGTTTAGTCGCAGGTTAAGCGATGTTGTTTTCAGGTGATTTTTCGCTACTTCTCACTTAAAACGATACTTGGTTTTTGTTGTACGTAGAACATCCGACGTCTCTAGTGGATTTATTATGGTATTGTCTTTTGTAGTTTAACATTACATGGACCTGTGAGCTATTGAGTCCAGCTCTCTAGCTGAGTCGTCAGCATAGAAGCCTACCATGTGGAGGACCCACGTTCGATACCTGGTACTGCCAAGGAATTTTCCTTAGTTGGGGGGGGGGCTTGGTTGAGTCTGGATTCAGCCTCACAATGCCAGTTGAGCAGTTACTTGACCGAGTAGTAGCACCTCCACAATTGGAAAACTTTGCAAAATGGCTGGGAGAGCCGTGTGCTGACCACAAGCCTCTCTATTCTGCATCGCATGACGCAGGAAGACAGAGGATGGTAAGACTGGTAGTAGCCGCAGTTTGACGAAAATCATCTGAGCTATTGAGCACAATGTCATCCTAAGGGAGATGAGCACAGGTATATTACGGATAGATTTCGCGTGAGTAGATCCGTGGTATAGTTTCCTGCCTGACTCCAATGAGAGATACATTTTGTATTCGCAGAAAATCAGTAAAAATGTTAGGTGGTGGTTTCTCAAGAAGTGCTGCAACTCTAAATCCCGTCGATGGTACGCTGTATCAATTGCATAGGTTTTCCAAAAATTGTATATAGTTTTACCAATTAAAAAATATACACTATTATCAAGACACATCTCACTAGCCAACATGATGGCCAAGATATGAAAGCTAAATGGAGTGATTCATGTCACCCCCATGCATCTTCGTTATATGGAGTTGCAAGACTACACTGTACTTGCAGTACGTTTTGGAAGCCGACAGGCGACTATCAGTTACCATCCTTTCATCATTTCAAAGAGTAAACCATCTACCTAACTACATGCCCCATGTGTCTGCCTAATTGATTTGGACCCTAAAAAGTGTTTTTGATGGCCTGCATTAGAAGTTATCACATTTATCGGAATCTAAATGACCTTCAATGCTGAATTAATGTAATTGAAATGGCGGCCCTGTCATTATTTTAGTCATTACTATATCAACACGGGATTGATTTTTTATATACACTACTGTCCATTAAAATTGCTACACCAAGAAGAAGTGCAGCTTGTAAACGGGTATTCATTGGACAAATACCGGGTGATCAAAAAGGCAGTATAAATTTGGAAACTGAAAAAATCACGGAATAATGTAGATAGAGAGGTACAAATTGACACACATGCTTGGATTGACATGGGGTTTTATTAGAACCAAAAAGATACAAACGTTCAAAAAATGTCCGACAGATGGCGCTTCATCTGATCAGAATAGCAATAATTAGCATAACAAAGTAAGACAAAGCAAAGATGATGTTCATTACAGGAAATGCTTAATGTGTCCAACATCATTCCTCAACAATAGTTGTAGTCGAGGAATAATGTTGTGAACAGCACTGTAAAGCATGTCTGGAGTTACGGTGAGGCATTGGCATCGGATGTTGTCTTTCAGCATCCCTAGAGAAGTCGGTCGATCACGATACACTTGCGACGTCAGGTAACCCCAAAGCCAATAATCGCACGGACTGAGGTCTGGGGACCTGGGAGGCCAAACAAGACGAAAGTGGCGGCCGAGCACACGATCATCACCAAACGACGCGTGCAAGAGATCTTTCGCGCGTCTAGCAATATGGTTTTTTTTTGTTCTAATAAAACCCCACGTCATTACATGCATGTGTGTCAAATTTTACCTCTCTGTCTACATTATTCCATGGTTTACTAAGTTTTCTAATTTATACTGAGTTTTTGATCACACGGTATATTAAACTAGAATTGACGTGTAATTACATTTTCACGCAATTTGGGTGCATAGATCCTGAGAAATCAGTACCCAGAACAACCACCTCTTGCCGTAATAACAGGCTTAATACGCCTGGGCATTGAGCCTAACAGAGCTTGGATGACGTGTACAGGTACAGCTGCCAACGCAGCTTTAACACGATACCACAGTTCATCAAGAGTAGTGACTGGCGTATTGTGACGAGCCAGTTGCTCGGCCACCATTGACCAGACTTTTCAGTTGGTGAGAGATCTGGAGAATGTGCTGGCCAGGGCAGCAGTCGAACGTTTTCTGGATCCAGAAAGGCCCGTACAGGACCTGAAACATGCGGTCGTGCATTATCCTTCTGAAATATAGGATTTTGCAGGGATCGAATGAAGGGTGGAGCCACGGATCGTAACACATCTGAAATGTAACGTCCACTGTTCAAAGTGCCGCCAATGCGAAAAAGAGGTGACCGAGACGTGTAACCAATGGCACCCCATACCGTCATGCCGGGTGAAATGCCAGTATGGCGATGACGAATACATGCTTCCAATGTGCGTTAACCGCGATGTCGCCAAACACGGATGAGACCATCATCATGCTGTAAACAGAACTTAGATTTATCCCAAAGAATGACGTTTTGCCATTCGTGCACCCAGGTTAGTCGTTGAGTACACCATCGCAGACGCTCCTGTCTGTGACGCAGCATCAAGGGTAACTGCAACCATGGTCTTCGAGCTGATAGTCATTGCTGCTGCAAACCTCGTCGAACTGTTCGTGCAGATGGTTGTTGTCTTGCAAACGTCCCCATCTGTTGACTCAGGGATCGAGACGTGGCTTTACGATCCGTTACAGCCATGCGGATAAGATGCCTGTCATCTCGACTGCTAGTGATACGAGGCCGTTGGCGTCCAGCACGGCGTTCCGTATTGCCATCCTGAACCCACCGATTCCATATTCTGCTAACAGTCATTGCATCTCGACCAACGTGATTAGCAATGTCACGATACGATAAACCGCAATCGCCGTAGGCTACAATCCGACCTATATCAAAGTCGGAAACGTGATGGTACGCATTTCTCCTCCTTACACGAGGCATCACAACAACGTTTTACCAGCAACACCGGTCAATTGCTGTTTGTGTATGAGAAATTGATTGGAAACTTTCCTCATATCAGAATGTTGAAAAGCTAATCATTTCCATATCACAGCATCTTCTTCCTGCTTAATGTGTCCAACATCATTCCTCAACAATAGTTGTAGTCGAGGAATAATGTTGTGAACAGCACTGTAAAGCATGTCTGGAGTTACGGTGAGGCATTGGCATCGGATGTTGTCTTTCATCATCCCTAGAGAAGACTAGTCAAGCCTAGTGTTAGTGCAAAGACATGCCCTAAACTTGTGTACCAAGTGCAATCCACTCATAACAAAAGTCAAGACCAGAATCCTCTTCAGCCAAAAGTCTATGCCAGTAGTGTATGTTATGGCATAAGTTAAGTGACCAAAAATTGGACAAAATACGTGTTAAGCACGATGACAAAAATGGAATAAGAAATGATGGTAACCCATATATGCCATAAACAGATAACACTACCCTGGGTGGCGGTTCGTTGGCAAAGACTAAGGTTTGTCTCTGTGAATTATTTACTCTGGCTCGAAATATGGGTAACGTGATCTGAAATTATCTAACACTGTATAGACTTTGATGGATTTATTCTACACACAGGTTACATTACGTTGGTGCAGCTGAGAACAACTGGCAAGATTGTAATCCTGATTGCCCTGACAAGCCAGAGCAGCAGTACAATACCTCTTTTCACGATTTGTGGCACTGTCTCAGACAGAGCAGCAATGTATGACGTCTGTTACTCCCTACCACGAGCATGAAATATACAAAGTCGCGGCTGGCGATCTGTTACACGGATAGCAATTACTCTCTAATGGAGCCCTGAAATCTCGCCAGACTCCTGCATTTGATACTCCCATGGGCCGATCATACCACAGGCCAATCTGACTCACTTATACAGCTGTGCACACACAGAGATCAAATTGTCCGACCTGACTGAAGCCCAAACTGTCGGTACAGTTAATTCCTCACCCGAGGCTCCCCAGTCAAGCCTAGTGTTAGTGCAAAGACACGCCCTAAACTTGTGTACCAAGTGCAATCCACTCATAACAAAAGTCAAGACCAGAATCCTCTTCAGCCAAAAGTCTATGCCAAAAAACCCATTCGAGACCGGAGTCTCAATCGAAAGTCCAAGTTTCTCCTCTCATCACATTCAATAAAACCTCATTAAACTTCACAAAAGCACTCATGCAACCACTCCACAATGTATCCGTGCCAGTCACAAGATTTCATGAGGTTCATGTCTCTCCCCTAACTCGTCTGCTGTATTAATTGGCCAGTCCTAATCCAAGTTAGCAGTATTCTTATCATTTCAGGAGATGTGGCCAGTCTCCGACTCGCACATTTCGGCGCAGGAAGGAGGAGACATGGTGCTCTCGACCTGTTTTTTTCTCATGACCACTTCAGGTAGCATGCTATTTTTTAGTATCCATATAGCTAAACTGAACGACACATTTATCATGGAAATCATTATCTGTACAGCCAGGACGTTACCGCGTGTCTGACCACAGGTACTGGCTAAAATATGGGAAATGCTGTTGTGTTCCAACATAAATCCTTTCAGAGCAACAGTAAAAACTGCATTTTTTCCAAAATTGTTTTGAAGGTCCGAGGTTTCGCAAAACCTTCTGCAGGCCGAAAAGACACCACCTGATGGCTCTCTCGACGAGTGACCATAGGAAATGACGAACTTTCATGACCACCATACTTTTTGAGAAAGGGTGCTGGCCTATATTTGTCTCTCGCGACCATATGGCTTGCAAACCCCAGACGTGTACTACAAGATTTAATGTTAAATGACCAAACTGCCTGTTTTTCCCCTTCCCCAGATAAGATCGCACACGCATTAACAATGCACACATTCTCATCAATACCTTCTCATCCTGATATTATCCTGTCGTGTCACAAACATGATGTCTTGGGTGCAAAATCAACGTTAGACAGTACCCTTGGATATAGAGAATTATGAATAGTGACTCGTCCTCTCACTACTCGCTTACCACAGTTGATTTCCGCATGTGTAGCGTCTCACGTCAAAATGTCTTAAAGTGACAGGAAACATAGGAAATCATGATCTATTAGTAAGATCTCAACTGATGAAATAAGTGTTGGGGGGGACGTTGTTAACCAGGACCACATATAAAATAGAAATCCTAACTTGATCCCATTCACCTAAGCTGTCACTCACTCACACGAAGGTGTATGCCTGCAAGATGGATATGTGAAAACTGCTTGATATGATTCATTTGAACCCAATGGTCGTTTCTGCACGCCAGTCTTAAGATAGACAATTATTAAGCGGTTATAAGGCTTTGACAGCGTATTTCTTATTTTCAGACACACAATTTTTGAGGCCAGAGACAACTAATTTCCCTAATCATATTACAATTCTGTCGGTTTTGTACCGATCTCAGGCTAAGTGCGACTTAGCTTCTGAGGTCATCAGTCGCCTAGAATTTAGAACTAATTAAACCTAACTAACCTAAGGACACCACACACATCCAAGCCCGAGGCAGGATTCGAACCTGCGACCGGAGCGGTCGGTCGGCTCCAGACTGTAGGGCCTAGAACCGCACGGCCACTCCGGCTGGCAGGGATCGATGACCTTAGCAGTTTGGTCCAATAGCAACTTTGTAACATTATGTACGTCCAACGACCAAATTTAGCTGAATAAGTTCTGCAGATAATGAAATACTGGGTGATATTGTAAAAGTTGCGTGGTATGACGTGACCTGTTCTGCCGCAGAACGCCAAAGATTACTATTGCTATCAGATATTATCAAAAGCGATCAAAGGCATTTTTGAAGCCCGACCGCAGTGAAACAAAGTATGAGATCAATGTGAAAAAAGTGTACTAAATCCTACACCACTTATGTTTTGTCTGTCTGTTTGTGTAGAGTCACGTTTTTACAGTTCATTGTAATTTATATAAAAAAATATGTAATGTCAATAGTTTCGTTGTGAAGCGACTCATTATACCAAGAGGTATGACATATAAAAAAAGCAATGTATAGCTGCCTGTTTCTGAGTTACTGTGATTATTAGCATAAAAGCTGGTTTATGTGGCATTTTCAGCCACGATAATGTGTGAAAAAAATGTTTAAACCAAGTTTCTCTTTATCTTATTAAAAATTAATTCTAAACTGAATGCAGTTATTTGACTTATTATTTAAATAGTAATCACCTGTCAATTTCTCATGCCCTATGTTCATAAATGTTTAATTGTCAATTTAGTAAAAATGTTCACAGATATCATCGACGGTTCCACAGGACGAAGGAACCTAAATGAAGTTGTCGTAATCAGCAAACTATTCTTCGTCACTGAATGGTAATTCGCTGTACTAGTTTCCAATCGTATCTCCCTTCGTTATTCTTGTTGAAATCTAGGCTCAGGGGCTATCCATAGAAAATTTGATTACAGTCCCCGTTTTTGTTTCCCAGAAAAGTGTATCAGAATTATTGATTGCTTCTTTTAAGTATCCGACTCATCATTGTACGGAACAAGGTGCGCATATGTCGAAATCCGGCGTACTCGCACGAGGCGAAGAAGCAACATCTTCTAAAACATCAGGTACCATAGTTAACAATAAAATAATCTCTTCATTTCCCCCATTGAAAATATTTATAATAATATAACTTATCACAAGTTTCCAAAAAATGATGAATTTCACTTCTATTGTTACAAAATGTGCACTTAGGAGAGAGTTCTCTTTGTCTCTTAGTGATTTTTTGTAACCAACCGAAACATTCCTTTTTCCACGAGGAATTATGTTTATTTTTTTAATAAAGTACTGACAAATCTTTATGGGAGTACTATAAGGAGTCATTGTAGTAAAGTCTATGATGTTACAAACCTTTGTTGAGATGTGTACGTAAATGAATTATAAATTCCACAAATAAAAAATAATTAAACTTTATACCCGAATAAATAATAACTTTATAACAGTCGTTTCTCTCTCGCTCTCTTTGCGAATGGAACAGAAATGAAAATAACTAGTAATGGTACAGGGTACCCTGCGCCATGCACCTCAAGGTGGCTTGGGAAGTATCTGTGTAGATGTAGATGTAGATGTGATGTGACATGGAGCATTTTGCAACAATTTTCCAGTGGCAAGGTATTTTTCGCGACAACTGTCAAGTCTCTATCTCATCTTTTGATATTTCAATAGCCAAATAACTGAGTTGCAATTAACTTAAAAATGTGTTAAATCAGTGAGCAGTACCTTTGCATCCCACAGGACATTCTCTGTTTCTACTATAACTTTGGAGTTCACATCAGATGCTAAAACAACATTCACATGCTTCAACCAGCTGGCAATCAATTTGTAAGCTGTGTTGAAAAATAGTACTTTGTTATTACTTACATCTAACTGTTTGAATCTGTTTTTCTTTTTTCGGGAGGTTGAGGATTTCTGATGACACACCATGATGATAAACACCCTTTTGTTATAATGTACAGAGCACCAGTGAAGTATCTGCGCCGGCCGGGATTACCGAGCGGTTCTAGGCACTACAGTCTGGAATCGCGCGACCGCTGCGGTCGAAGGTTCGAATCCTGGCTCGGGCATGGATGTGTGTGATGTCCATAGGTTAGTTAGGTTTAAGTAGTTCTAAGTTCTAGGGGACTGATGACCTCAGATGTTAAGTCCCATAGTGCTCAGAGCCATTTTTATCTTTTATTTTTTTGAAGTATCTGCTTAATAGCTGGTATGCCCAGAACCTGAGGATGAGTGATGCGTGTGGACACCCGCAGCACCACGGTACATGGAACACCTCTTTTGGACTATACCCATATTCCCAGGTTCGCCATCTTATACCCTGGCATAATTGAAGAGCTCATGGATCGCCATCATGGATCACCCTCTGCGGTTCTTAGCTTAGAACCATGCTTAGAAGTTTACTGCGTTTAGACGATGGAGATAGTGCAAACTCAAAGTCTGGAAACCATTGTGTCCTGCTCCAATGTACCCAGCAGCTAGTGTGGAAACGGTTCTACAGGCTGCTCCAATATATTCCTGGTGGCTAGTGTGATGTGATTGAACGATGGCCACAAAGCAAAGGCGTCATGACGTTCCAACTTACTAAGTGGCAAATAAATATTTACGTCGTTTTGCAACAGGGATAATCATATCAGTGCTGTTGTGAGGTGGTAACTGATTGATGGTAATAAAATGAAATGAAATGAAATGAGCGTTTGGCGTCATTGGCCGGGAGGCCCCTCGCGGGGCAGGTCCGGCCGCCATATCGCAGGTCTTATTACAGTCGGCGCCACATTGGGCGACCTGCACGCCGGATGGGGATGAAATGATGATGAACACAACACAACACCCAGTCCCTGAGCGGAGAAAATCTCCGACCCAGCCGGGAATCGAACCCAGGCCCAGAGGACGGCAATCCGTCACGCTGACCACTCAGCTACTGGGGCGGACATGGTAATAAAATAAAGGCATTATGATGTTACACCTGACATAATCAGTATTTTACATCCTTTCGTAACAGAGATCATCATATAAACATTGTTGTGACGTGGTACAGAAACATTTATATGATGATTTCTGTTGCCATATAATGTAAATACTGACTGTGTCAGTTACTTTGTTGTAACGGCATACCGTCTTAGTTTGCTGACTATCGTTCAATTATGCTAGCTACCAACGACGTAAGTCTGTATTTAATTACGTCGAGTAAAGATGTTCTCATTGTAAGAAAGGATTTAACGATGTGGCACCAACGCTAATCAAGTACGTTTTATGATCTAAAGATGGCTAGGTTGTTAACCAAAACTGGATATCAGTCCAAATGAAGAAGAGTTCGTGTGCGGTCTTGACCTCATGGTTCTTCAGTCCCTAACTTAAATATAATAGTCCTTGCTTCTAACGCATAACTGAAAAATGAATTTGCATCCGCTGAGGACCTCCGGGTCCATCAAAGAATTATTCTTGTGAAATGATGTGAAGTACAATTTTCCTGTAATATCTTGACCATCAGGTTCGCTAGCAATGTGTGTACAGAGAAAGATGTCTGTTGATAATTGTCGTTTTTTTTGTAAGCATTACTTGATAAAGCTTGTACTTTACCGTTAACGCTGTCCGTCCCCGGTAACTGAGTGGCCAGCGCGACAGAATGTCAATCCTAAGGCCCGAGTTCGATTCCCGGCTGGATCGGAGATTTTCTCCGCTCAGAGACAGGGTGTTGTGTTGTCCTAATCATCATCATTTCATCCCTGTCGACGCGCAAGTCGCCGAAGCGGCGTAAAATCGAAAGACTTGCACGCGGCGAACGGTCTGCCCGGTGGGAGGCCCTCGTCACACGACATTTACACCGTTAACAATGGTTAGAACATATGTTACTTACGTGAAGTACCATCCTTGAGACATACAGGACTTCGAAAAGATACATGATCAAAGATTTTAGAGTTATTTCCAGGACTTTCGACCAGCTGGTACATAGCTTTGTTGATTTTGTCTTTTTTTTTCCAAAACGAAATGTATCGCTGATCGGAGACTGGCAGGGAAGAGTACCACAGATCCGTGAATTACCTATATTCATCTTCCTTAGAATGACATTGAGCCCAACGGCTGCCAGGTCCAAGTAATGTTGAACCACAGAAGTCAGTAACATAAGAAATCCGTTGCAGATGATGGATGTTCTATGCACAGACTTCTATGTACAACTTAAAACTGATATATGGAATTGATTAAAATCGAGTGAACAGTAGACTGCTTTCTGCTTCTGGAAGGGATGACTAGAGCTTAATGTACACGTAAACACGTGAAACTATCTTATTATTCCAAGCTAAGGTTTTTCACAACGCATCCGCTAAGTTACAAATCTTTGAATAGTGAATACGTCTATTCTGCAAACTCACATTTGACACATTGTGGAGTACATCTTATTCTACAGCCCTTAAAACTGATATATGGAATTGATTAAAATCGCGTGAACAGTAGACTGCTTTCTGCTTCTGGAAGGGATGACTAGAGCCTAATGTACACGTAAACACATGAAACTATCTTATTATTCCAAGCTAATGTTTTACACAACGCATCCGCTAAGTTACAAATCTTTGAATAGTGAATACGTCTATTCTGCAAACTCACATTTGACACATTGTGGAGTACATCTTATTCTACAGCTAGTTGTTCGCTGTCCTGTTCCACTCGCAAATCTAGCAATGAGGAAACGTATAGGGCCCTTCGGTGCATTAAGTGACGTCTGTCAAGTAACTTCAAAGTATCCAAATGCTATGAAACGACACGTATCGAACGGTGCAGTACGGGTCGCTATGGAGAGACTCAACCAATGGCGGGTGTATCTTGAACCGCTCTTTGATGGTTTAGGTAAGTGTGTGTTGGATCATTAAGTTTGTTTTTAATACACTTCCGGGATGTCACCTCATGAGCAAAATACGGCATATCATGTTAGCTTCACAATTAGGTCGAAGAATTTCCAATAAAGCAAGTTGTCCTTAACGGTGGCAACAGTTTCACTGATTTCGGTATTTATTCGCTGTTTTCAACAGAAAATTCAGTGTTGTCGGTACAGCAGTCCTTTTAAAAGCGCAAGAGGAGAGGGACTTTACACTTCAGTTGTATGTGTGCGCTATATTGTGTGTACACCCTATCTTCTTAGCAATTAGAAGTATCATAATATATCACAGCACCCCTTTGATGAGGGAGGCAGATCCTCATTCGCCTGATACTTATAAATGCTGATACCAGTACCTGTAAAAAATTTGTGTTGAACTCTCAGTTTCCTACTTGTTATAGTCTTGAGACTGTTGCAGAAATGTGGATATTTTCGCGTGACAGTTCAATGGACAGTACAACCATGTGCTACAACTACACACACTAATGTCCACCTGCATTGTCAAAGAAACTGGTACACCTGCCTAACGTCGTGTAGGGACCCCACGAACACGCAGAAGTGCCGCAACGTGACATGGCATGGACTCGACTACTAGTGCTGTCCATAAATCAGTAAAAGAGTACCTAGAGCCACTCTGTAGAAATTCTGGACTTATGGTGTGTCGCATTGTCCTTCTGGAATTGACCAAGTCCGCGGGAATGCACAACGGACATGAATGAATGCAGGTGATGAGACAGGATGATTTCGTGTCACCTGTCAGAATCGTATCTACACGTATCAGAGGTCCCACATCACTCCCACTGCAGACGCTCAGACCATTACAGAGCCTCCACCAGCTTGAGCAGTCCCCTGATGACATGCAGGGTCCATGGAATCATGAGGTTGTCTCCATACCCGTACACGTCCGTCCACTAGATACAATTTGAAACGAGACTCGTCCGACCAGGCAACTTCTAGTCATCAATAGTCGGTGTTGACGGGCCTAGGCAAGGCGTAAAGCTTTGTGTCGTGCAGTCACGAGTGGGCCTTCGGCTGCGAAAGCCCATATCGAGAATATTTCGTTGGATGGATCTCAAGCGGACACTTGTTGATGGTTCAGCATAGAAGTCTGCAGAAAATTGCAGAAGAGTTGCCCTTCTCTCATGCTGAACCAATTTTATTTAGTCGTCGTTGGTCCCGTTCTAGCAGGATCTTCCTCCAGCCGCAGCTATGTCGGAGATGTTTTACCGGATTTCTGATATTCACGGTAAACTCTTGAAATGGTCGTACGCGAAATTCCCCACTTCATCGCTACCTCGGAGATGATGAATCCCGTCGCTCCTGCGCCGACTATAACACTACGTTCAGACTCACTTAAATCTTGATACTCTGCCTCTGTAGCAGCAGATACTCTGCGTCACACGCTTGTTATCTTGTGTAAGCGTTCAGGTTATAAAGCAGGGCTATGCATTTATATGGGGTATTATTACAGTTTATAGCAGCTGTACTGTTTCGCTCAGTAAATTTCACAGTGACTGCTCCTGTCTCAGTGGCTGGCCTGGACGCCAATCAACATAGTAAGCCACTGTGGAGATATAAAATTATTTAGGATAAGTGCAAAATCACGTAACTTACTGTGCCGAGGCACTGAGCCCTTATCGAACAATTGGAAACCGACAAACATCTGCCAGCATTGTGAAATGATGGCGTGGCACTGGCCACTTCAGACATGTACCGTCCAGGTGAAAGCCACTAGGTACTTAAGACCAAATGGCCTGCTCCAGCGTGTAGCAGTTTGTTGGGAATACGGCACGCTCACTGTAGCTTTCTGGCGATTATGGCAACAAACTCCGTCTCTCAGCGACAAGGGGTGGCCCGGCCTGCTCTCTACGGCGAGTCGCGACTGTCGATTCGGCACGGCGCGCGCGGAGGCTCTTGGACCGCAGCGGCAGTAGCGCGGAGAAATCTTTCCCTAGCGTGATATTCTTCGTCTCCTATTCCTACTAAACGTCACAGAGATAACTAAACACTTTAAAGTTAGGATAAGTCCTCTGTAAAAGAGCTTTCGGTGGTAAATGTTTAAAATGTGATGTGATATGGGTCATCGGTTAACACCCTACATTTAGTATGTGCGACGTCGGAAGCAGGTGACCTTCTAGCTCATCACAAGTGGACAGATCAAAACTTAGATAAATTGGAGAAATACTATCTGTGTGGCATCATGGGCCATCTTCAGTTCTGTTGCTGACTTTGCTGCCATGAATAGCCAAACGTTTCACAATGAATTATTGCATACAGAAAAAATATTAAGTAGATCATCCAACAGTCTACTTCTCGTTGTCCTAGCATTCTGACGTCATACGGACTGGGCCTGTATCGGAGTGGGTTCTGCACTTAAGACAACAACCCAACTCCCACAGTGATGTTATGGGGAAACACAGAGGCTGTCTTGAATTCTTAAATCTGAACAACTGGTTTACCTCCATTACCATGTCAATGCGCCTTCTTGGATTTTTTAATCTCACACTAATTTATGCTTAGGAAAATACTGGTTACATGCAATTTTGTCATATGATGACATATTGGAGACCGTGGCTGTTTTTGAAGACAAATGTTGATCGTGTTAGGACAGCAACCAGCCACAAATTTACTTTGAGTTCCTTTATTCAAAGGAAACCGTTTCCGGTTTCGAATCGTTGCGATTCATCATCAGACGGTTTACACGCTTTCTTTCTACATTTGGTGTGTTTTTTACAGAGTAATTGTCCTAAAATATAAATAAAACACAATTACAAACACGCCAGACACAGATGGTTGCGTTGCAGATTTTCGTTGCATGTGACTTACGTGAAACGTCGGTTTCGAGTGATTGTTTCTATAACGTTCATCCAATCGATGTAAATGCATTCCCACTGCATCCTCGTTGTTGCACACGTAATAGTTCTCACTGTACACTTTAGATTTGTCACTGAGTTCATTCCAACCACGCACCACATGTTTTGGTACATACAAAGAGCTTACAAACATATGGGTGCCACAGATGCTATGATATACTGTAACATTTGACGATGATGTCCTATGTTTGGAAAGGATCATATATTCTTTTACAAAACTGTAATGTCTTTTACATTAGTGTAGAGAGATTGAATATATATATATATATATATATATATATATATATATATATATATATATATTTTTAAATACACTCCTGGAAATTGAAATAAGAACACCGTGAATTCATTGTCCCAGGAAGGGGAAACTTTATTGACACATTCCTGGGGTCAGATACATCACATGATCACACTGACAGAACCGCAGGCACATAGACACAGGCAACAGAGCATGCACAATGTCGGCACTAGTACAGTGTATATCCACCTTTCGCAACAATGCAGGCTGCTATTCTCCCATGGAGACGATCGTAGAGATGCTGGATGTAGTCCTGTGGAACGGCTTGCCATGCCATTTCCACCTGGCGCATCAGTTGGACCAGCGTTCGTGCTGGACGTGCAGACCGCGTGAGACGACGCTTCATCCAGTCCCAAACATGCTCAATGGGCGACAGATCCGGAGATCTTGCTGGCCAGGGTAGTTGACTTACACCTTCTAGAGCACGTTGGGTGGCACGGGATACATGCGGACGTGCATTATCCTGTTGGAACAGCAAGTTCCCTTGCCGGTCTAGGAATGGTAGAACGATGGGTTCGATGACGGTTTGGATGTACCGTGCACTATTCAGTGTCCCCTCGACGATCACCAGTGGTGTACGGCCAGTGTAGGAGATCGCTCCCCACACCATGATGCCGGGTGTTGGCCCTGTGTGCCTCGGTCGTATGCAGTCCTGATTGTGGCGCTCACCTGCACGGCGCCAAACACGCATACGACCATCATTGGCACCAAGGCAGAAGCGATTCTCATCGCTGAAGACGACACGTCTCCATTCGTCTCTCCATTCACGCCTGTCGCGACACCACTGGAGGCGGGCTGCACGATGTTGGGGCGTGAGCGGAAGACGGCCTAACGGTGTGCGGGACCGTAGCCTAGCTTCATGGAGACGGTTGCGAATGGTCCTTGCCGATACCCCAGGAGCAACAGTGTCCCTAATTTGCTGGGAAGTGGCGGTGCGGTCCCCTACGGCACTGGGTAGGATCCTACGGTCTTGACGTGCATCCGTGCGTCGCTGCGGTCCGGTCCCAGGTCGACGGACACGTGCACCTTCCGCCGACCACTGGCGACAACATCGATTTACTGTGGAGACCTCACGCCCCACGTGTTGAGCAATTCGGCGGTACGTCCACCCGGCCTCCCGCATGCCCGCTATACGCCCTCGCTCAAAGTCCGTCAACTGCACATACGGTTCACGTCCACGCTGACGCGGCATGCTACCAGTGTTAAAGACTGCGACGGAGCTCCGTATGCCACGGCAAACTGGCTGACACTGACGGTGGCGGTGCACAAATGCTGCGCAGCTAGCGCCATTCGACGGCCAACACCGCGGTTCCTGGTGTGTCCGCTGTGCCGTGCGTGTGATCATTGCTTGTACAGCCCTCTCACAGTGTCCGGAGCAAGTATGGTGGGTCTGACACACCGGTGTCAATGTGTTCTTTTTTCCATTTCCAGGAGTGTATATATGTATAAATCTGTTATTGCTAATTTAATTATAAAGTTTTTTATATATATTTAGAGCTGTATAGGTAAAATAGTACATTATTTTATTACATTTGGCAGCATGAAAATTATAGTAACAATAAATTTTCTACTTGATCTGCAGATAGGTGTATTAATATTATTTTTTGCTTTGGAGGCTGGAAAGCAATTTTTGGAAATTTTTCAGGAAAGGGGCGTTAGCCAACTCTGTTTGTTCGTTAAGGATATAGTCTGGGGTGCTGTTTTTGTGTGTGTGTATTTCTAATTCTTCTAATATATTCATAGTGGCCCCTTTTTCTGTTAGATGTAAAATCTTTAAGTTGTCCTCAATGTTACCCACTGAATGGTTTTCTTCAGCAATATGGGCTGCAAATGCTGATTTGTTCAAGTTACCGAGTCTTAGGGCGTCAATATCTTCTTTATATCTAATTTCAAAACTTCTGCCTGTCTGTCCAATGTAGAATTTGGGGCATGTATCACACTTGAGTTTGTGTATTCCTGATTTACGGTAGGGACTCTTGGAGGTGTTTACATCATGTATCAATTTTTGTTGTAATTTTTTTTTGTGGAAAAGCTGATTCTGATACTTTTCTTCTTTTTAAATAAGTTTGCTATTTGGTGTGAACGTGGGCCTATGTATGGGAGAGTAGCATATTTAGGTTTGGCTTCAGTGGCACACTGATTTGACTTGAAGTGACTGCTGTGAAGTGGATCTGTGGGTTTTGTCTGCATTTTGTTGTGTAGTTTTTCTATTATTGTGGGTTTATATTCATTATTATGAGCAACTGTTTTAATTATATTGATTTCATTTTGTTGGTCTGTGTCACTCATTGGTACTTTTTTAATTCAGTGTAGCATCGTTCTGAAATATGCGATTTTTTGTTGGTGGGGGTGGCAAGATGAGTTGCTAATACTGACATCTGTGGTGGTAGGTTTTCTGTAAATACTGAATTGATGTTTATTGTTAGTATTGCAAATTTTCAGGTCAAGAAAGTTAATGCCTTTATTAGTTTCATGTTCAACTGTGAATTTAATATTTTTGTGCATTTTGCTAAGATCTGCTGCTAATGTATCTATTTCATTGGTTGTACCATCAAAAAGCAGTATTGTATCATCAACATATCTTCTGTAGTACATTATTTTGTTTGAGATGTGCTGGTTGGCAGAAAAGAATTTTTGTTCTATATGGTTGATATAAATGTCAGCCAATATCCCAGCTAAGCTACGTCCCATTGCCAAACCATCATGTTGTTGGTACAGTTTGTTGTTGAAGCTAAAGTAATTATGGTCTAGAATAAGTGAAAGTATTTCTATGAGTTCACAGATCTCTGCAACACTAATTTTCTTATATTTAAGCAGATTGTTTCTTATAATGTTAATAGTCTCTTTTACAGGGATGTTCGTGTACAGGTTGACTATGTCTGGTGATGCTAATTTAGCTGTTGGTGGGATGTGGATGTCTTTAATTAAGCTTATGAGTTCATGTGTGTTATGTATGGTGCAGTTATTTTCAAATGTATAGTATTTGGTAATAAGGGCTTTTAATTTACGGCTTATGAAGTACACAGGGCTGTTTCTTGAGTTAACAATCGGGTGTATGGGACAATTTTCTTTATGAACCTTTGGCTGTGCACGCAGTTTTGGTGCCGAGGGATTCATTGTTATGCAGTTACGTATTTGTTCAGTAAAATGTTACAGTTCTGTAGTAGCTTTCGGAGTTTAGCTTGGAATTTTACTGTGGGATCCGTCTTTATTTCAGTAATGTTGTTGCTATGGAAAAATTGCAAGGCTTTCTCTACATATTCCCTTTCATGCATTATGATTAAAGAATATCCTTTGTCAGCTTTTACTATGAGTGCTTTACTTTCAGACAGTTTGCTATTAATGTTTTTCAAATCTTTAAGTTCAGTGTTTTTGCGGGTATTATTTGTTTGAAGTTGTTTCATTATCAGTTTATTTGTCTTGTATGCAACTGCATTTTTCTCACATGTGTCTAGTTTAGCTGTGTCACAAGCAAGTTTTGTGCAGGCTATGAGGTTTTTAACACTGTGATTATAGAGATTTGTTCCAATATTATGTTTCAGACCTTTATTTAACAAAGTGAGTTCACTGCTGCTAAATTGGATATCAGTTGTATTAATGACTCGATCAAAAAATTTGTGTTGCCTTAGCCGTTTGTTATTATCAAACTCTGGATTGTTCATAGATTTTAAGGCTGGTTTTTAAGGCTGGTTTTCAAAAATATTCGTGCATCAGTACCTGAGCCGAGTCTGTCAGACTACTTCATATGTTTTTATTTGTTTGTTTCATAGTATTTCATTGCTAATTGTACATTTTTGCAATGTACTGCTCCATTGTTGAACGATATCTGGTAGCTACAAATCATATTGGCTGTTAGTTTACATCATGTCCAAGAAAAAAATAGTGTAAACTGCAACATTAAGCTCGTTTTTCATTTGCACTTGATTATTACTTGCCGCAATTTGGCTGGTTGGAAAACTAGTCATCATACAATCGTAAGAAGCCAGTTAGGAGTGCCTACTTACGCCGAAACTGCACGCACCGACAACTAAGGGTCTGACCATGTGAGTACGATTCATGCCATATCAGGTTATCTTCACTGTTCTGTAACACACTCCCTAAAAAAATTATAATGACAATGAAGAGGTACGATCAAGTTAATTTATCTCACTTTAAATTCAAGTATTGTGTCCCTAATTGTTCTGATAACAATCACACGACATTTACAGTCACTGGTCTTTTACAGGCTTATATGAGTTCTCCATTGCCGATATCTCACTGTACTTCGCCTTATAATTAAACAACAACTTCTCTCATACAAAATTATTCCTGAACTTCAAAGTCATAATTTTGACCACTATCGCGTCTCTCAAACGCATATGCGGCCTCTCTTGGTGGCACTGATGCATCTAACTCAGTCTGAAACGCCCCCTTTTGAAAAATTATACATGACTGTGTTTAAACTGACACACAATATTTTAAGCGCAACGCAATCTGACTTTCAAAAATCCTTACAAAAGAATGGCCCCGACTAACATTAACTAATACCTTTCACAAATCACTTACCTTACAAAAATCTTCGTTACTCAAGCTACAGCAATACAGCGAGCGCCACTACTGTCACCAAAATAAAAGATTCAAACTACCGAAGGCACTAACTACTGATATGCATAGTTAGCAAATGAAAGAATTTGATAGAGAACAAACAATGTATTTACCTTACTAGTGTTCAAAAGTCATAATATATATAACAGTTCATGACAACCAGTGATACAAATTTCAAAACTCCGCCATCTCTCCTCCCACATCCACCACTGCTGGCGGCTCACCTCCAACTGCGCAACGCTACGCGCTGTTCTCATCCAGCTGCCGCTGCCCAACACTACAATGGTGGACAACAATGCAAACTAGCCACAGACTGCACACAGCACAGCCAGTGATTTTCATACAGAGCGCTACGTAACATTGCCAATAAGACAACATAAACAGCCTACTGATATAGCCCCCATGCTCCCCACACAAAATTTTACAAATTGTTTTGGGCAGTGGCCAATAATGATTTGATAAAATTTTTCATAATTACAATAACAAAGATATCAAATACACACACTTATTGGTACAATGTTGGTCAAAAGCTAAAATTTTCTCACAGTCCATAAAGACAGTCCTGATCATTCATCACAGTAAAATTGCAGTGTTTTTCTCAAAGTCTGAGCAATAAAAAATATGCAAACAGAAGTAATGGATTTCCATGCAGTCTTAAAGAAGTAGTGTTGTCCTTCCAACAGAAAGACAGTGCTACTCTCCACATGCAGACAGGTAATCGGCCACAACAGAGCAAACCCACAGCTGAGTCATTCGAAGTTTTGAAGAATAT
Organism: Schistocerca serialis cubense; assembly: GCF_023864345.2. NCBI lineage: Eukaryota > Metazoa > Arthropoda > Insecta > Orthoptera > Acrididae > Schistocerca > Schistocerca serialis. The sequence continues at coordinate 426,369,991 of NC_064641.1, forward strand.
TGGTAGGTAGGTCATCACAGAGCAGATCACTGTAGTCCTGGTAGAGAGTATGTTATTGGTGGGCCACCAGAGGTGCAGACCCACTGCGGTCCTTGTAGAAATAACGGTATTGGTGAGTCATCAAAGGTGTAGACCCGCTGTAGTCCTTGTAGAGGCGGCCAGCAGCCATCTGTTGCGACTGTGCCGGTGCACAATCACCTTGTGGACAATATAGCAAGTCAATAAAGCACCACTTGTGCACTCACAAAGTTTTTGAAATGTCCTTAGAACCAGCAATGCTGTTAACCAGTCCCTTGCTGAATTATCAACACACGTCCAAACCCTAACAGTCCCTGCTTCTCACATATTGTCCATATACTATGACCAACAGAAATGTGTGCAGTGAAATGTAACTTACAAGTTACTTAATTTGATGTACTGGTGTCAATTACAATTTGATAACATAAGAATACAATAAAAAAGGTGCAAAATACATAATTAAAAACATAATAATACAGATAACATTTGTAGTAAAACAGGCTTTACAAAAGAATAGAAATAAACAGATACATCAATGTTACAGGAATTATGAAGTAAGTAAATATATGAAGTAATGAGAACAGTTTTCGAAACATTAATTTCACACTTGAGCACAGAAACAGAACAGAATTAATAATGTCTAAACATCTTTACAAAATGAGTAACATATTATTAATGCAAATTATATTTGTGGATAACAGTATTCCTCATCATAGTAAATGTACCTTAGTACTAGAAAAATTCTACAACATAAATCGTATTAGCTAAAAACATAAAGACAGGAAAAACAGAAACATACAAGAGTACACAAACACGTAGCAAAATAACACAGGGGGAAAGGACAGGGTTTGTTTTCAGTGTATCATTTGGTACTGCAGTATTTTGCAAACAAAACCTGTTTTTTTTTTTGGAGATCTCCTTTCGTTCATCATTATTCCCAAAAAGTCCTATCTATACCTGCTATCTGTACTTTTTCGTATAACTTCTCAATGCATTTCTTCCAATTCATAGCAAATCATTCTCTTATATAGTCTACCCCCTCTTAAGCTAACTTAAATCTACTGAGCTCAGATATATACACTAAGGGACGAGGCAATGCAGCAGCACAAAACAATTAATACAAACAGAAATGAAAAATAAATTCAAATTGGCTAAGCAAGCAGCACTAAAATAAATTAGCGGAGCAATTGCAATATTACAACTAATATAAGGCAATGTGCAGCAAACAATAAAAATAAATCAGTAGTAAAATGGGCTTAACAGAGTAATACAAAGTCAAATTCAGTAACACTATGCCTGGCAAGCAGCAGCAGCAAATGTAATAACTTATACCTAAACATGACAAAGCTCAAGCAGAAAAAATAGTACACTAAAGTCAACAACGCAGATAAGGGAAATGTCTGTTCACATCTTAATATCTATGTCATTAAAGTGGTGCACCACAAAAACTAGTTCTACAAAAATTACCAAGTACTTGAAAAGAAAATTATATATGCAGTTACTATTATTATTCCCTTCTTATTGTTCTTTGCATTCCAAGAGCTCCTTTTTCGAAGAATGTCGATCATAAAGTAATTATTTAATAGATCCGTTGACAGAAAGTGTTCACATTAGCAAATGCATTTTATTTTATTTTATAAAACCAATGCTGCAACACAGCTGGAAACCAGATATTAAACCAAATGAGCAATCTCTCAACTAGAAAGACAATAGATGTAAAATGTTTCTAATCATTTCAATAGGCATTTTAGTAAATATCATAAATTAATAGTCCACAGTGTAATCATATGTTTTCAAGTTGTAGCGTGTCATATTTGCGATGCTTTCTACAAAGAAATGTCAATAGCGAGGTTAATGGCCTCTCTTTTTTTTTCCTCCACCTGTGCCTCTGAAAGGCACACACTAATGGCTTTTTTCCAGGTGACTGTCGCGCAGCTGGGTGCCCACAACGCATTACATGAAGGTGGTCACTTAACTTTCTTTCCGAAATATTTATGACAGCAGTAACAGTCTCATATAAAAATTTCACAGGTCGAGAATTTGCATTACAAATGTGTAGAAACAAAATCCTATCAATATAACAGAGTCCTAAAAATTTTCAGCGGCATTGTGATACATTCACGCATGTACACACATTTCATAACTCTTTAAAGTACGATTCTCAGCTTATTGATCATAAACGTACCTCAACAGCATAATACACATCCTCATCGCAATAATAACATCATAACAGATCAATCACATTTCAGAACCGTCGCAACTTCTTTCAATAATTTCAAGATCTTCGATAAAGTCATCTACCTCAAACGTACTTCAAAAATCATGATCCCTTACCAAATACATCATTCTAAGCTCTCACAGTATCACAATGGTTCTGAAAAAATATGAAGAGTTCACAAAGTACAGACAAAATACAATTTTACAAGTGTGAAGTTATCCAACGGTGTAATTGCGTAAACATGTGTCGCTGATGTAGTAAAAATATGTTTGTTTCTCTGTTTAATAATCAGAAAGCTGTGTGATTTTGTGTTAGAGAAATATGGTACCGATGTGTGAAGTTGTATAAGCAAATACCATATTAGCTAGGGCTCCTTGTGCTTGCCACACACATGGTACACAAAGTAAGTGTGTACCCTCCCTGAGGATTAATGTAATTATACCCTCAGGTGTTACAGATTAGAGCAATGGAATGAAATGTATCACGGAAAACTTTCTTTGTAATTAAGAAATCTTGAAAAATAAATGGTTTAAGTACAAATGTGTGTCCTGTACCGCTAAATGTGCGTCTTGCTGTGGACTGTCGTAGTTATCGTCCTCTGTAAGCATAGATCTGCTGAAGTCAATGTACTTACTTCATGATAAACGAAAGTGAAATGCTTTGCGTATAGATACCGTAGTTATTACGTACCTTACCATGATCAAGAAAGTACTATAATGTAACGTATTGTTGTGCTACGAAAAAGGCTGTCTCATTGTAGCTATACCACAAAAGTTACTACTAAAACATGTTTTTCTTTCCAGAATAATACAGAAAAACTGTGCAGATATAAAACAGATACAGCGCAAAAGCAACATTGTAAATTGTCACTCATTAGTAGCGTCGTGATAAAATCGTGTAGCTGTCACATAAACTAACCACTGTGTCATCTGGTATCTCACAGAAAGTACATTAAATCCGGAATGTATTTTCAAGTAAAGCAAAATAATGCATTAAAATCTCATTAGCAGTACTGGTAAATGTTCTAAGTATGTGGGCCTCATAGTCGTTACGTAATCGTGCAACTAATAAGCAAGAATGTACACACACAATAACACTGTGTCGTCTGTTCACAAAAACAATGCATTCGTAATTTCTGTTTAAATAAGTTCTCTTAGTTCTTGACTGGATATTTTACTTCAAACATTGTTGCATGTTAACAGATTCTAAGTCTCACAAAGCACAGAAGCAATGTAAAGTGAAAAGTTATATGACAAAGACAAAGTTAAAAAGCAGATTATCTTTCAATTAACGGTTTTACATGTGAAATGTGGTGTAAACCTTTACTCTTCCTAGTACACAGAGTTTCAACTTCAACGCGATTATCATGTGGTATACGTCGGATTCTGCAAGGTCCATAGTAAACTAGAAAGAATTTGTGACTCAAGTGTCTCTTCTTATGTGACAATGAATGAGCTTTAATGAGAACTTTCTGACCAATATGTAATTTCTTTGCATTTGGCTTACCATTTAGTTTTCTCCTTTTGTCTGCTGCACATTTTATATTTATAATAGCCAAATCAATTATGTCTTTGTGTTGAAGTTTACGTGTATTTGGGAAAGGTACAAGCTCTCTGATTCTGTTTGGTGGTTCTGCATTTTTCAGTACAAGAGTTGGTGGTAAAGGAGTGGAGTTATGAGGCATTTCATTCAGCACGTTTTGAAATAAGTGTAAATATCCGTCCCAATGCTGATGCTTTCTGTGACAATAAAGTCTGCAATTCTCATTGACTTCTTTCATAATCCGTTCGGAGGGGTTACAATGTGGTGAGTACAATGAAATAAAAACAGGTTTGATTTTATGATTCCGAAGCATGCGTGACCAAACAGCAGATCTGAATTGTGGTCCGTTATCTGAAATGACTTTACTAACGTGTCCAACTTCACGTAAGAAATTTTTAACAAAGGCGTTGGATACAGACCATCCAGTGGCTTTACGTATCAGAGTGAAAGAAACAGATTTTGAAGTAAGTTCAACAGCGACTAGAACGTACGAAAATCCATTAGATGTTCTGACAAGCGGTCCCAAGAGATCAACAGCAGGAAATTCTTTTAATTTAGAAGGAATGATAGGAAACAGCGGAGCACAATGGGAGATAGTAGATGGTTTCGCCTTTTGACAATGTTTACGAATAGACAAGACTCTTCGAATTCTCTTTTCCATATTGTTAAAATAACAAGTCGTTCGGAGAATATGATAACATTTTCGTGGGCCAAATGTGCATAGCTGAAATGAATGTACCAAATGAGCTTATTAACAAAATCATCAGGAATGTAAAGTATGTATAGCTTGTCATCAACAGTGCAGCGTTTGAACAGTATGTTGTTTCTAACCAGATAATAATCCCAAATCTGTGTGTGAGTCTTTTCATGCCATTTGCTTTTGATGTCTGTCCAAATCGGATCTTTATCTTGTTCATGAGCAATGTCCTTTAACGATGTGGTGATGAAGTTTTCAAAGGCGACTTTCTGAATGTATAGAATACCGAAATTTTTCTCGAGGTTGCCTTCTGTGTTACTTTTCTCAAGCCCAGCTGGTGCGCGTGACAGTGCGTCCACAACAATGTTCTCCTTGCCGGGAATGTAGACTATTGTGAAGCGGAATTCTTGCAGAAACAATGCCCAACGTTTTAACCTGTCATGGTTTAATTTTGATGACATAAGAAATTGTAATGCACGATGGTCACTGTATACTTTTACGTGGTTGCCAGAAAGAAAGAAACGGAATTTGTTAAATGCCCAAACGATAGCTAAAGCTTCTAATTCAATAACGGAATAATTTTTTTCAGATTTTGTTAGCACTCGGCTAGCAAAAGCAATGGTTTTCTGAACAGTAGTGTCATTTTCTACGGCTTCTTGAAATAAATGGGCACCAAAACCGACTTTAGAAGAGTCCGTGCTAAGGCAGAAATCTTGTGACAGATCTGGATGAGCTAGTATTAGCGCGGTAAGTAGCGATTCTTTCAGAGAATTGAATTCCAACTGTGCTTGTTCGTTCAGCTCCAAATAGTATTTTTCCCAGTGAGAGAACAAAGTTTTGGTGTAACAAGAAATTGCACATTCAGAAAAGACGGTAAAAATTTACGAGACCTAGAAAACTGAGGAATTGTTTTTTTGTGGATGCAACTGGAATGGCTCTGATTGCTTCTTACTTTTCAGGATCCGGCAGAATGCCTTCAGAAGAAATAATATGTCCCAAAAACCTCACCTTTGACCTAGCGAATTCAGCCTTTTCCAAGTTATCTGTAATTCCAGATTCCGCAAAAATACGTAACAAACTGTTGAGGATGCGATTATGTTGTCCCCATGAGGCTTCTGCTATCAGAATATCGTCCACATATAAGGTGATGTGAGGTTTTAAGAACTCAGGTAATATGGAATTTAGCCCGCGAATGAACGCTGTCGAAGAAATGTTCAAACCAAAAAGAAGTTTCCGAAATTGATAACAAACGCCGAAGCAAAGGAAAGCCGTGTATTTTCTACATTCTGGATGAAGTTCGATCTGATAAAATCTGGATCTGAGATCAATGGAAGACAACACTTTGACACCACTAAAATTTTGAAGAAGTTCTTCCAACGTTTGCGGCCTGTCTGTTTCAGGAATAATGATAGTATTGACTTGTCTCGAATCTAAGACAAGCCTGATCGATCCATTTTTCTTCTCAACAACATATAATGGATTGTGGTATGAGCTTACTGCAGGCTCAATAATGCCCTGGTCAAGCATAGATTGTATTTCTGTTCTAACATGGTCCCTATAATGTGCTGGAATTACGTATGGTCTAACACAAAATTTAGTGTACTCACGAACACGAAATTGGTATTGAAATCCCTTGATTGTTCCTGTTTTGTGAGTAAAAACTGTAGAATGTGCTTGTAAAATCTCAAAAAGGTCCTGCCTATCAGTGTCATTACAATTCTCAATTGTTTGAATTTTATTCTGAATTAACTCATTAGTATCAAATATGTCGTAGATATCATCCCTGTCAGTACTTGCAGAGTAATTGTTAGTGTCTAGTTCCGTAGAAAATTCCGAACTGTTGTCTAACAAAAGGTAAAACCGATTAATTTCCTCGTCATGGTTTGAGAGCCAATCTTCAAATTTCGAAGCTATTGACTTACCTTCTTTCTCTAAACTTATTTCAGCATCGTCAAAGTTTAAGATTGCTTTGTATTCATTCAAAAAGTCTACTCCCAATATAATTTCCGTCGACAGTAATGGAATAATAAGAAAGTTCATAGAGAAGCTGTGGCTTTGACAAAAGAATTCTAAGTTGGTTTGTTGGCGTACATCTACACATTTTCCAATGATTGCACCTTGTAATTTAATCTTACGTAACGGAAGTGTGGAGCATGCGTTCGATTTGTAGCATTTGCTAAAAGCTGTTTCACTAATTACTGAAATGGGACTGCCAGAGTCAAGTACTGCCGTAAATTTTACGTCATTTACTGTAATGTGAATCACAGGATATGCAATGTTGTTATGCTTTACGTCGTGTTCCTGGAGTAAGATGTCCCTAATGTCTTCCATTTTTACGTAATTACTAGCTACGGCAGCTGCATCGTCAGTTTCATAAGTACGTTTTGTGGCTGTTAGCGGTATGACTCATTGCCTATTGTGTCTTTGTTGGGGCGCGTAGTTATTGGGATTTGGAGACCTAACTTCCACATATTCAACTTGTCGAGATGGCCCTGCTCTGTTCTAATCCCGCCTGTTCTGATGCAATTCAGGTCTGTCATTACGATCATATCGTCTGTCGTCATGTCGGTAGATTCCATAGTTTCTTTCTTGTCGGTCACGTGGTGGAGAATTTCTCCTTGAATCGTAACTGCGCGCTGGACCGTTGCATCTAAAGTTATTCTGTCACCCTTGATAATAATTATTTTGGTTCCCATATTGTCTGTTTCTCTGATTGTCTCTGTGATAGTCACTACCGTGGAGAGGTGATCTTTTCCTGTAATTATTACTCCTCTGCCAACGGTTGTCATACGGGTGGTGTCTGTTTTGGTCACGATTTGTGTTGTGAGAATAGCCTTGTTGTGTCCAGTTATTATTTCTTTCATCGCGGAATTGCGACAGATGTGACCAGTAATTGTTGTGTTACTGTTTTCGCGTTCCGCGATTGTCGGTGTCAATTTTCAGTTCCTGTAACAGTCCCTGAAAAGCTTCAATGTCGTCTTTGCAACGTCCTGCCAAATTAATATGGCGTAAATGTTCAGGTAATTTGATTAAGCAAATGCGGATGAGCTCTGAGGGGCTGTATGGGTTTGAAGGATACTGATTCTTATGCAACATGTCTTCAAAATATTTCATAAGACTGGAAAATTCAGATTGTTCGAAACGTTTCATCATTATGATGCTATGTTTTACTCGGTCTTGTGTAGCTTGAGACCAATACGCTGAGAGGAAGGGATGATAAAATTCTCCTTCACTGTGACAATCGTAAATGACCGATCGAATTCTTACAGCTGGTTCATTCTCCAAATAGCCACACATAAATTCTAACCTGTGCTCCAATGACCAGTTGGGAGGAAAACAATGAGAGAATTGATGAAGCCATGCTTGTGGATGAATGTCTGTGTCAGAATTCTTAAATGTTTTGAATTTACGTGTAGTAATGAACAGCTTATAGTCAAAATCATCGTGTCTGCGAGTAGCATATCGGTCATTGTTACGTCGTGTCGGCGGTTACATCTCAAAATTCGGTGGATCTTGCCCATTTCTTTCATATTTTCCGAAATGCCCTGTGTTAATAATTTGTGGCTTTTCCGAATTTCTAAGTCCCTCTTCCCGTGTTTGAGCGCGAGTGTCCTCTGAAATATGTAATTTTTGTATTACTTCTGCCAACTGATCTTGTACTTCCCGGATTTCTCTTTTGTGTTGCGTATTAATTTGATTCTGATTTTGTTTGAGTTTCGTAATTTGTTCATACTTTTCTGTGTCAGTGATGGCTACAGGTCTTGTGTCATTCAGATCATCATCTACCTTTGTAGATAAGTTAGTGAACTGATCTGAAAGTTCGGCTACTTTATCTGTTAGTGAAATTATTTCCACTGTGTGTTTTTCCGAACCAAGTTTCAGAGTTTCCATTTGTGTTGAAATCGTATCTACTGTGTCCTTTAAGTTTTCCTGAGATTTTGCAAGTTGCGTAACCGAGAGGTAGATGCAACTGAGTCAGTTTTAGCTTGCAAGGTGTCGTAATTTTCGTGAACCATAGTTTGCAGTTCTTTTATGGCTGCTTCGTGATTCTGTAATGCATTTTCATGACGCGAAAAAATAGGTTGGAAATGCTCACAAATTTATGTTTGTACGTCTTTACAGACTTTTTGACATTTCAATTCAATGTTATGTAACTCAGTAGTTAAATCTTCACGCGTTTGTTCAAGTGTGGTGTCTAATCTTCCGAAGATTTTGTTCCATTGTGTCTAACTGTTGCTGTGTTTGTCTCTGGTGTTGTTCCATTGCGTCTAACTTTTGAAGATTTTGTTCCATTGTGTCTAACTTTTGAAGATTTTGTCCCATTGAGTCCAACTTTTGAAGCTTTTGCTGTGTTTGTTTCTGATTTTGTTCCATTGTGTCTAACGTTTGAAGCTTTTGTCCCATTTGTTGCATTAATTGTAATAACAATGCACTGGTGTCTGAAACATGTTCCTCAGTGCTTTTCGGCAGTGAATTTGCACCGGCACCATTCACATTATGACAAGCAGAAAATGTGTCTTGACTCATTTGAGAAAACGGTGAGAACCCAAAACCTGAGTCTACAGTATTTGCAATATTGTGTTCTGTCATTCCCGATTCCTGAGGCGAGCTGTTGCCGACCGATAGATCGATAATGCTACCTGTTTCACTGTCTACACCATTATTTGACGACCGCTCCTTTTCCCTATGCACAGTTACCAAATTACTACTTTAAATATTAGTTAATTCATTACATGGTGGCGCTAACACACTGCTTTCGTCTTCAAGGTCACTTCTCAGTTTACTTTGGAGCCAATATTACGTTTTTTACACGCCATTATTGTCACAATATTTCACACGACAACACAGAAAAACACAATTTGAAGATCAAAAATAAGAGAACACATTAAAATAGCACTGAAAATAATATCTAGTTAATTGCAAGCCCAGCTGCGAAAAACTTGGTGCAAATTTACATGCATGCCACACCTGTTTTACTGTACAACAATGAAAGACTGCGACTACAAAGAAGATTCTCTCTAAAATTACGCGCTAGCAATAAACAAAATCTACGCTAATTACACAAACTACAAGAAAAATCAGAAGATTTCAGCGTGTATCCTCGGCTAAGGGTCGACATATGAAACGTCCCCTTTTGAAAAACTATACATGACTGTGTTTAAACTGACACACAATAATTTTAGCGCAACGCAATCTGACTTTCAAAAATCCCTACAAAAGAATGACCCTGACTAACATTAACCTAAACCTTTCACAAATCACTTACCTCACAAAATCTTCGTTACTCAAGCTACAGCAATACAGAGAGTGCCACTACTGCCAGCTAAATAAAAGATTCAAAACTACCGAAGGCACTAACTACTGATATGCATAGTCAGCAAATGAAAGATTTTGATAGAGAACAAACAATGTATTTACCTTACTAGTGTTCAAAGGTCATAATATATATAGCAGATCATGACAACCAGTGTTACAAATTTCAAAACTCCGCCATCTCTCTCCCCACATCCACCACTGCTGGCGGCTCACCTCCAACTGCGCAACGCTACGCGCTGTTCGCATCCAGCTGCCGCTGCCCAACACTACAATGGCGGACAACAATGCAAACTAGCCACAGACTGCACCCAGCACAGCCAGTGATTTTCATACAGAGCGCTACGTAACGTTGCCAATACGAAAACATAAACAGCCTACTTACAACTCCTACGCGCCGAACGACCTCCAGGCCCTAGTCTGTCCCTTTTGACGATGGCGCTACGCTGTAGCAAAGCAGCGTGAGGGTAAACTCGATACGTTAAGTACCCGAATCGATTACTGCACCCTTACGAGTGAAACAAAGATTTTTGAAAATTAAAAAAATCCCATCTGTTACTGAAAAGTAAATTCCCAGTTAACTGAAAATAATCGAAAGTGGTAATGGTACCACCATAGCTTGGCAACGTTATCTTAGCTATACTTTACACATTTCACATTCTTCCATCTCTAAATTTTTTTGGCATTTACGAAGATACATTCAGTTTCAGAATATACAGAATATTCAGACACAAGAGATCAAACTGAAGATTACGATTACATTTTCATTCAATCTATTTAAAAGTTCAGGAAATATAAAATTCCATGCTGAAAGAAAAATACATAGAAACACGTTTCTAAAAACTCTTTACACCTCATTTGGTTATTTATTTTAAACAAATAGTCCACATGAGTTAAGAAGTTAAGTAACGGAAAACGATGATCTGAGTCAGAACAGACTTCATCAAATTACTCAAGTATGTCATAGGAATGTTTCTTCTCCTTTTTTTCGTAGTCTCCCTTCCGTTATCCTGACGTTAAATTCTAAACTCCGTTCGAACAAACCTTGGAAGGCCCAATGGTATCGACCGGCCGCCGTGTCATCCTCAGCCCACAGGCGTCACCGGACGCGGAAATGGAGGGGCATGTGGTCAGCACACCGCTCTACCGGCCGTATGTCAGTCTACGAGACTGCAGCCGCGACTTCTCAATCAAGTAGCTCCTCAGCTTGCCTCACAAGGGCTGAGTGCACCCCGCTCGTCAACAGTGCGCGGCAGACCGGATGATCACCCATCCAAGTGATAGCGCAGCCTGAAAGTGCTTAACTTTGGTGATCTGACGGGAATCGGTGTTACCACTGCGGCAAGGCCGTTGGCGTACTCTGTTTGCTTATATTACTGCTTTTGAAACATAATAAACATGAATGGCACAATTAAGGAGACATAAATTGAAAATGGCAATTTCTTGTAAAGAAAAAATAGCACGGATAAGGAAAAGAATGATTTCATGCATTTCGGAGCACCTCTTTATGCTGCACAGATAAACGCACTGTAAGACACAACTGGGATTTCAAACGGGATCCGTGCACACGCACACGCTAATCACAAACACCATATCCTCACATGCCGCCCTGGTACAGGATTGCTGTACATACGGAATGGGTAGGCGAGGTGCTGACAGCAGGTCCGCAACTGCTGTCGTCGGCTTACGGGGTCCATGTCCGTGCTTGCTGAATGGGGGTGGAGTGGAATGAGTGACCCACTTTCCTTCTTCCGTATTTTATCAGTTTTAGTTCGATTTAAATGGTTCAGATGGCCCTGGAACACTATGGGACTTAACTTCTGAGTTCATCAGTCCCCTAGAACTTAGAACTACTTAAACCTAACTAACCTAAGGACACCACACACATCCATGCCCGAGGCAGGATTCGAACCTGCGACCGTAGCGGCCGCGCTTTTCCAGACTATAGCGATTAGAACCGCTCGGCCACACCAGCCGGCCTCAGTTTTAGTGCTTATAATGTATTTTATTGCTTTATTTATTTATACATGTATTTCTTGATTATAGTTATAAATTCTCCTGTTTCACCTACATTTATCTGAGCTTCGCCTTTTGTATTCGTATCGTATGGTTACTTGGGAACAAAGAAAAAATCATAAAATATTCATATTTTTCAATAACATTACACATACTGCATCGTAACATGTTTTACGTTTACCGTTCCTGCACTTGGTCGTCACTGTGACGAAATGTTACAATGAAAGTGGAAGTCAAATATCAAAAGAAAAACACGAGACATTCTTTATGGGACTTCGTGAATATAAAAGAAAAAGCTGGTGCTACAAAGTTACTACAATTAGTCGTTACATTAATGAGACAGCCACAATGCCAGCTAAATAGGCCACGTTCAAGCCGGTTAATTCTGATCATGAAGCCATTCACTTACACTTCCAAAGAGAGAGCGGTTAAAATATGCCATTAGTGTCAGAAAATGAGTAAGTATAATGTAATATGTCTATTTGACCGTATTTATTATTATCTAAACTGACTTTCATAGTGACATACTTCCATACAGACAGAACTAGGACGAGAACAGATGACGAGCGAAGAAACAGCAGAATCTCGCCAGATAAATGAAAAAAAGAAACATATTTGACAGAAATATTTCCACAGTTATCAATATTTTAAGCATACACGCTAGTCACATCCCTTTTTATCACAAAGCCGGCCGGAGTGGCCGAGCGGTTAAAGGCGCTACAGTCTGGAACCGCACGACCGCTACGGTCGCAGGTTCGAATCCTGCCTCGGGCATGGATGTGTGTGATGTCCTTAGGTTAGTTAGGTTTAAGTAGTTCTAAGTTCTAGGGGACTTCAGCAGTTGAGTCCCATAGTGCTCAGAGCCATTTTTATCAAAAAATAATCATTTACAGATGTTCACGTAAAACAATACACAACAGAAAATCCTGTCTCTACAAAATGCAAGCTGAATTTTGTATTACCTCTATCGGTTTGCCTAGTACATGTTGCTGTTTATTTGTCCATCAGTTTGCTGAAAGGCTTGACGCGATCCGCCACGAATTCCTCTCCTGCGCTAACTTCCCCATTTCAGAGTAGCTCTAGCACCTGACGAACTCCATTACTTGTTGCATGTAGTCCTCCACAGTTTTTTCACTCTACAGGTCCCTGTAGTGCCATAGGGATATCATGTGACTGTTTTTGTCAGTTTTCCATGTATTCCTTTCTTCGCCAACTCTGCGGAGAACTTCCTCATTCCTTATCTTATCATTCCACCCGCTTTTCAACGTTCTACTGTAGAACCGCATCCCAAACACTTCATTTGTCTTCTGGTTTGGTTTTCCCACTATCCATGATTCTCTACCATTCAATGATGTGAACCGAAAATACAATATCGGAAATTTATTCCTCAAATTAAGACCTAGCTCTGAAACAAGTTTACTTGTAAACTTCTCTTGTTCAGGAACACCCTCTTCGCCTTTGGCTGTCTGCTTCTTATGTCCTCTTTGCTTCGCCTCTCATGGATCATTTTGCTTTCAGCGCAAAAAAATCGGTTTACTTCCTTTAGCCGTGGCTACCAACTTTGATACCAAGTTTCCCACTATTCTCCTTTCCGCTATTCTTAATACTTTTGTCTTTTCCTGTTTTACGGTCACCTCCCTATTCTGCATCCATTAAACTGCTCATTCATTGCGTGGTTCAAGTGGCTCTGAGCACTATGGGACTTAACATTTGCGGTCATCAGTCCCCTGGACTTAGAACTTCTTAATCCTAAGTATCCAAAGGACATCACACACATCGAAGCCCGAGATAGGATTCGAACCCGCGACCGTAGCAGCCGCGCGGTTTCGGTCTGAAGCGTCTACAGCCGCTTGGTGACAGCGGCCGGCTCCATTGAATGGACCTGTGATTCTTCTTCACTTTCACTGAAATAGCAATGACATCAACGAGTCTTAGCATTGATATCCTTTCACACTGAATTTTAAACCCACTCTTGAACTTTTCTTGTTTGCTTCATTATTTTGATGCGTGGGATATTAAGCTGAATGTGCGATAGTTTTCGCACCTTCTTGTTCAGTCAGTCTTCGGAATGATGTGTTTTTCGAATATCTGATGTTATGTCACAATTCTCATTGATTCTACACACCAGCTCGAATAATGGTTTTGTTGCCATTCTCCCAGTGATTACATAAATTCCAGTATAATGTTGTCTATCGCTTCTCTATTTGATCTCAGGTCTCCAAGAGCTCTTTATAATTCTGGCTATTATACTGCATCCGTTATATATGCTTATTGACTTCTGATCCCACTTCAATCATCATAAAACTCCTTTCTAACATAGTGACCTTTAGTGTAATATTTCCATCCATCCGCTCGTTCCTCTGCCATTAACAATGGAATTCACGATGCACTCTGTAAGGAGCTGTTTAGGTTTTTATGTTGGTCACGTCAGGTAGCGCTCTGTATGAAAATCACTGGCTGTGTTGTGTGCAGTCTGTGGCTGGTTTGCATTGTTGGAATTTGCTATTGTACTGTTGGACAGTTGGCTGTTAACAGCGCGTAGCATTGCGCAGTTGGAGGTCAGCCGCAAGCAGTGGTGGATGTGGGGAGAGAGAAGGCGGAGTTTTGAGAGCGGATGATCTGGACGTGTGTCCATCAGAGAGAGTAAATTTGTAAGACTGGATGTCATGAACTGATATATATATTATGACTTTTGAATACTATTAAGGTAAATACATTTTTTGGTCTCTATCAAAATCTCTCATTTGCTAACTATGCCTGTCAGTAGATAGTGCCTTCAGTAGTTAGAATCCTTTATTTAGCTGGCAGTATCGGCGCTCGCTGTAGTGCAGTAGTTCAAGTAACGAAGATTTTTGTGAGGTAAGTGATCCATGAAAGGTATAGGTATTGTTAGCCAGGGCCATTCTTTTGTAGGAATTGCTGAAATTCAGATTGGGTTGCGCTAAAAATATTGTGTGTTAGTTTAGTGTTGATCAGAATAAGTAAAGTGTGAAATGTCTGAGTACGTTCAGTTCTGCTAAACTGTTTGAAAATCAAATAACGTAAGGGGTTTACCAGCACAGTAATTCATTAATTTTTCTAAGGGAACGTTTCAACTCTTAATGTTGCTACATTTGCTCTTAAATTCACGGAAGGCTATTTGTCTGTACGCTGAGTAAATTCTTCCGATGATCGTTTCTTTTTCGAATTCTTCACATTTTTCGTGCAGCCATTTCTCCTTGGCTGCCCTGCATTTCCTTTTATTCCATTACTAAGAGATTTACACTCCTGTCTTCCCGTGAAAATGTTTGTACCTCCTCCTTTTGTCCATCAAATGATGTATGTCTTTCTTGTCTGAGGTTTCTTTGGAGTTACCTTCCTTTATATCCACGTCTCACTGTTCAAAATATATGATTGGCCTTTTTGATACATCCACTGCTCTTCAACTCAACTGCCTGCTTTGTGAATCCTTATCGCAGTGCTGCACCACGAAAAAGTACAGGTATGGATTAGGGGAATAGTTGTAAATTTTGCTTAACTGTGGCTGGAAGGTAGCAGTTAAGGAACTGGTTGTCACATCGGATGGCAGGCGCGGGCGATGTTGGTATTTAGCAAACGATCTGGCGAGGCAGGTTTACGACACCGCTCGCAGGCGAGAAGGTATGGCCCAGCGGGCACAGTACACGAGTGTGAAGTAATCAAAACAGTGTAGGGCACTCATGTGCTGTGACGAACCCAAACGTTGTAGTTATGATAGAGCCTAGTGACCTGTGAGTAGGAGTGGTAGCCGGCTCAGGAATGTTGGAGTCGTTGTTATTAAAGAGCACTCCACGTTTTTCCTCGAAATGGAATACGGAAAATGTGCTGGGAAAAGTATAAATAAGTGAGCCCAGAGGCTCAAAGAAGGTAGTCATGTGGACATTTTGTCTGCCTCAGAATCAGGGAGAATGACGAATGTTTAAAATGCAGGCCAACCACGACGACGTTTTGGTGATGGATATCGACGCCCAACCGGGGCACTAAAGCTGCTTACAGATTCCGCTGACGGAGACAGCATTGCTGTGTTGGGGCGTGCCGCACCTTGGAGCTACACTGATTCGAGGAGCGAGAGGGCTGCTAGCCTCCGCTCACTGGGTGGTATCGTCTGGCGGACTGCAAACTGCCGTCCTCAGGGGCGGGGCCGGGGTGCGAACTCGCGACCTCCAGGGTGCAGAGCTGTCTTAGGGCAATGAACGAGCTGTCCTGGGTGGACGGCCGGAAGCTTTACGGCTCACTACATAGACAGCGGGCGGCTGTGTCCCTTCGGCGCTCTACAGGGGGCTTCACGAGTTGCGCTTGAGGAAGCAGTCAGTCGTGTCGCGGGCCACCGGCGCAGCAAACACACGCGGCTGCCACTTAGCCGTGGTGTGAGCAGGAGCGCTTCGTCTGCAAGGCTGGCCGACCGGACGCCGACGCAAGAGATTCGTTCTAACAAGCATCTTGTAACCCACTTTTCCCTGAAGTTTCTTCTTATGAATCTCACTCTCGCATCTGCTTTTCCTGTTTTTTGTTTTATATGCTCATTCCGCTTCAGAATGCTGTAGATGGTTACTTGTAGACACAGTTTTCAGCCATTTCTATTCAATAGTGTTATTTATAACTGCTGATTTCCTTTCCTATGTATGCGAAATACATTTTTTTACCTACAGTCACTGCTAGACCTGACCCATTCATCAGGTCTATTTAGGTCATTTTTCAAATTAATATTGTCTTCTGGCGCTGCTGTTGGAACTGTCTTAAACTATTCCAGACCATTGCTGCTACATCATTTACAAACAAAATAACAGTGACGGTCCTAAGACAATTACTTTCTGTACACACGAAATTACCTTTGTGTACTTCGAGTTTGTTCTGTTACGAGCGACATCTTAAGTTCTGTCGCTAATTGGCAGTGCGGGGCGACATAAAATGCCTTCCTAAAGGCAAGGAACACGACATAAAGCTGAGAGCAGTTGATTACAGCGCTAAGGGTCTCCTGAAGGAACAGAATGAGCTGAGTTTTGCAAGATCTCCGTTTGCGGATTCCATGCTGATTTTTATAGAGCAGATATTCGCTCTCCAAATTTTTGAGCATTAATCAAGATCCATAACCCTACAAGTGATTGACGTCAACGAAATAAGTCTATAAATACGTACATCTTCCCTACGTCCCTTTTTGAATACAAGAATGATCTGCGCTTTTCTCCAGTTGCTTGGTATCCTTCGTTGCTTCAGTGATCTGCGATAAACTGCTCCTAGAAGGGGATCAAACTCTTTCCCTTTTTCTTTGTACAAATATCTAAACTGGTCCTGACGTCTCTCCACCTCTAAGAGATTGTAGTTTTTTTTTCTGCCACTCGAACGTTCGTACGATGATTTAACGGAACGACAGTATTAAAATGTTCCGTGGTGAAACTGTTTTGCAAGGCCGAACTCAGTATCGCAGCTTACTCTCAATTATCTTCTGATTCAGTGACTGAATGGGTGATTTTGAACCGCTTACTGATATTTCGTAAGACCAGAAATTGTTACGTTTTTAGTGTGATCGGTTGACAAAATTTTACTTTCTGTGTCATTGGACGCTACTATCATTTCTCTTCCTGCGTTCATTTTCGCTTCGTTAGGCTTTTGGTTATCAGCTAGGTTCTTACATCTCTTGAATCTGTCGTGAAGTTCTTTTTGTTTACATGGCAGTCTTATAACATGGTAATTAAACCTCGGATATATCTCATGCCTTAAGAGCTTGCTCGAATCTTAATTGCCTAAGGCATGTTGTTCGATGCGTTTGAATTTTTTTCAATTTGTGCTCCACGTCTACATCCTCAGCAGTGAACATTTTTGATACTGACTACTCAGTTGGTCTGCCATTTGTGTCCTACTATTCTTGCTAAAATAAATATTTCCCAACCTTTCTTAACATTCTTTGTAAAACCTGTAGTCATAGTTACTGTCACAGCTTCATGATCACTTCTACTATGCATTAAATTAACAGATTCGATAAGCTCAAATCTGTATGTTGCTAGGAGGTCTAAGACGATACCTCTATAATTATCTGCTCGAAGCAATTATCAAAAAGGACATTCAGAACGTCACACCAATACTCGTTAACACAGTTCTCCCATAATCTTTGCCTGCGAAGCTGGCCGACAGTTAATGATTACCTTCGCCAAATTAATTCACTTTCGAATCCCGCTATAGGCCTGCTAGATAATACGGAATTTTTCAGTGCAATAAATATGTCAACAGCATTGGCGACTAACCTATTCCTACGATAAATATTCCAGTCTCAGCTTAAAATGTCGTTTCCATTCACTTCCAATCTGGGCACTAAAACTTTCAATAAGCAAATTCTAGGACCTTTCCTTCGATGCCTCTGCAAGTAGCTATATCGTAATAATTTATTCTACATCCGATCTGTGAGGACGAACATTCTCTCAAAAATTTTGGCTTATGTATCTTTGATTTTGACTGCCAATTTGTCTCTGAACCCGAGTGATTGTAACATAAAATAAAGTCCCTGTGCTCGCCACACGTACTCAGCTACCCCATTAGCTACTTCTACCAGTATTATATGCCTCACCTAATTAGAAGAACGGTATGATTCTCCACGCGTTAGCGGTCGAGAAATTCGCATCCGATTCGATTGCAGAATCATGTAAGACTCTGGTTTAGAAATTCCACTCTGCTCCAAACCAGAGGACCATGATCGACCCTGGATATGACACTACAAACAGTAAGTTTAACGTGCACCCTGTGTGCATTGATAGTTTACCTCACCAAATCATCCGCTCACCGAAAGAAACCGAGGATGTCTTCAAAAACACAACCGCCGACATCATGTGCCATTATTTGCTCCCGTTGGCACCTGGTGTGTTTAATAGCCGCTGACAGTGCCTACTCCATGTCTTCGATGAGACCCCTCTGGAAAACATATCGATTGCACATTGGCGTTCTATCTTGCCCTGCCTCCTATTTGCCTAAGGGGCTTCATTTCTCGCCTAACGCTGGAGCTACCAATGACTAGCATACCTGCCCTCTGCCGTTGTCCGGACTGGGCGGGAAATCGACCGTTGACCTAATAGGAGAAGCATCCCATGTTGGGTCAGAAGTATTATCAACACCTCTACCTCTTTCTCAGTTGTAAGGAGCCAGGTGTGAGGCCTTTTTTTACATCTTCCACCCAATGACTCTCGGACACGTCTCCGTCCGCCACTCACACTCATGTGAAGATGGAATGGTCAGTTACTCATTTGATGACACAACGACAACCTGATCATAAGGGATTCGAACAGCATCAAAGGAATCGCAGGATTCATCACTGGTGCTAAGATGGCGCCGCACCTTTGAGCAGTAGCCAGAAGTCTGCTAACTGAGGCCAATAATACATCGAGGTGTTTAAGGACAGCAGCCAGTTCTGCTGGTGTCCACTCAAAACAAGCACGGTCAGTAAGAGATGCTTGGTAGCCGCGCGGTCTCAAGCGCCTTGCTATGGTTCGCGCGGCTCGACCCGTCGGAGGGTCGAGTCCTCCCTCAGGCATGGGTGTGTATATTGTCCTTAGCATAACTTTGTTTAAGTTAGATTAAGTATGTGTAAGTGGTGTGGAGGCCTAGGGACCGATGACTTCAGCAGTTTTGTCCCATAGCAACCTACGACAAATTACCAAATTCTCCACGGTCCCTGTCCATATCGTGCTGTGTAAGAAAACTGAATAACATCTGAAAAAATTGAAATAAAGTGGTAAGTACAAACAGCCCGCTGTAAAAAAGATAAAATTAACTGACTCTGGCGCTAGTGATCTTGGTATGTAAACAAAATGTGAACGACGAGAATAAACAAATACTGAAGTCAGCTCTGCAGAGCTCTAACTATAGGCTAAAGTCGCAAGATCGACAAGCTTTTAAAACAGAAATAAATTTTTCCACTGAAAATGCATACATCAGCAGTTAGATATTACAACAAAGTCTGCTTATAGAAAAGCAAATGCAGGAAATAAACACGCTAAAGCAGTGATGCAAACTGAGATTTAAACCGAGTCACTGTTGACAGTAGCTCACTATCTGCCCTAATTTCCTATTTATAACGAATCTTACTCCCATTACTCCATTATTTTCTGATGTAGTTATTACACTATATTTCTCTGACCTTAAATCTATACTTTCTTTCCATTCCACTTCACTGACATCCGCTATTAATAGACTGAGCCTTTGCATTCCTCCATTCAGATATTCTAGTTTTCAAACGTCAGAACATGTTCCTACCCGTAGAATATTATCCTTTCGTTGGTTATTCAAAAAGTCACAGTGTACTCGGAAAATTCGGAATTTGCTTACTCGATTTTAAAGTACCCCGTGTATACTTTAAGGCACTCCACGATCGATTTTATATCATAATTCCGCAATACTACGTCTTTTCGGAACTCATATAAACACATCGGATTGCGATGGCAGCTGAACCGCAATTCTCGTTCCACATTCTACACAGCAGTTCTTCTAGACCACAAAATACTCGGGAATGTATTCTCATCTGTAAGCCTAGGCTTTCCTGGCCACTGACACAGTTAATGAAATTCTTGCGGAAATGCGACCACGTCGTCGATGTGCAAAGTTCACCGGCGTTTCGGCCAATGTTGCAAATGGGCATCCTCAATAGTTTTTGTGAGTTAGTAAACACACATTCAGGAAGACAATTGTAACACTGGCCGAAACGTCGAGAATTTTAAATACCTAGAATGCGCTAAAATATCCAAAAGAACTTTAATGACGGTATTCTGCTTTGATTGTGACATAGTATAACCAATCATCTATCAGTAAATAAGCGCCCAGTGTCGCAGTTTCTACTACGAACCAGGCACAGAATTACACCTTTTCAGAGAGTTTTATTAAATAAACAAATTTATCATATAATGATATTACAAAACAAATCCTTCTTTGTTCAGCTATATTACCTTAGTATTGTTTTTGATTCTTCAGTGCCATAAACTGGTGAATTATGAGTAACAAATTTGTCCTGATAGTTTTCTAATGGTAACGTATACTTTATTAACTGTCATGACAATATTCATTTGTCATATTATATGGCATGCACACCTTCATTCACACTAATAACTAAGTATATTAAATCAGCACTGATTAATAACAGACAATGCTAGCAGAAAATACAGTTTCCAAAATTCGTTGTTTGGACTGCTTATTACTTCATTGTCTCAACGATAACGGCATCGTTTGGCCACGGCAGTAAATACTTGGAACTAACAAATATGTAAAGAGCACATCTGTCGTGGTACAACCACGGCTCATCTCGACATGAAGCTACTTCATACCGCAGTACATCCATTGGCACGACGCATGGCCACGACACAGTATATTGTCAAGAAACACGCATCTCCTAGAAGCCACCATTATTGTTACAAGTCGAGAGAGCATGGTATGCAATCTTCGGTGAAGTTAGTGCTTGTTATGAAATATAAATCTATTCAAATGTGCACTCCTTGTAAGTAACTTATAATTAATGTAACAGAACGTCAATACTATATTCAACTACATTACCATAATACTTTCTTGTTCATTTTGCAAACGCTACAAAAATACACGAAGAAACAGGTAAAAACCTTAAACTACAAGTAAATATTACCAAATATGACCACACACACTATTCTACTAATGTGAAGTCTGTCCAACGGCATAGATTACTTACTGACATTTTACGTGCATCATTCTCACATCTTGCAGATGCGACGACTTGAGCTATTGACTACTCTGTTTAAAAAAGAATAGCTCATTGTAGTCACTGGGTCGAGCCGAGCACCTCTGCTTTCATGACCCACAGCTAATTCCATGAAAATAATAACCTGCAGCTGTGATGATGCCCTCTAATAGTCTATGAATTGGCTAGAACTGTGAGTTAATAAAATACTCAGGATCACTAAATAACAGTTAAATTAATTGTTTAATAACAAGTTTGTAACTGATGTAGACAAGAGTATAATGATGAAAAATTTTTTTCAAGAAAGGACATCTAAAATAATGGGAAGATGTCACATATCACTCATTTAACATATGGGCGACAAATACACGTATCAAATGCAGTAAAGTAATGTTGAGTGTGTTACGAGAACAGTAGCAAAATTCCCAAACTAAATAGTCATCGAAGATACCTGAAAACTAGGTCGAGTTCGTAATTATAATACACGAACGTTTACCAGCTCAAAACGGTTCAGAGATCTACATGATGATTCACAACTTGACACATACGATGCAAAGAATAGTAATTCGTACTGTGTGTCCTCATTTCTGTAATAGAAGCGAGGCACATTCAGGCCTCTCGAGAGATAGAGTCCTTTAAAAAGTTATTATACTGCAGCTGCCCTTCAGCACTCTGAATCAGTCATCTATTCGGCTGAATGACGCACATTACCATAGGGAGGTCTGCCTTCTTCCAGCACTCGACACAAAGTGTTCTCATAAGTTAAGGTCTCTTAACAGCCATTGACCGCCCAGACTCAATGATGAAACAAAGCACTATTTCGCAGGATGGTCTGCCTGTGGGCGCTCTCTGTGGGCGAGCGGTTCTAGGCGCCTCAGTCCGGAGCTGCATTGCCGCTGCGGTCGCATGTTCGAATCCTGCCTCGGGCGTGGATGTGTGTGATGTCCTCAGGTTAGTTAGGTTTAAGTAGTTCTAAGTTCTAGGGGACTGATGACCTCAGATGTTGAGTCCCATAGTGATCAGAGCCATTTGAACCATAAGTCCCAGCCTCTACTTGACTCCCGTAGTGTTCCGCTACTGTCTACTTTTCCGTTGTCTGAAGGCCTTCCGCAAAAAACATATATCTTTCTTACATGCTACAGACTTGATTTCACCGTTCTTGGCCACTACCTGGAATAAACTAATATATTACAAAAATATTTAAATAAAGAAATGTTATAAATATTTGGTAACAATCAGGTCATTCATAATAATTACAAGCAAATAAATAATATAGCGTTCTCGCGCAAGTGCGGTCGCATTAAATAACAACGAATTGTTGATAAATTTTACTATACGTTATTTATGCCTTCCTGACAGAAGCGTCTTTTTGTTCTCATTTCAGCTGTTGTGTCTGCTAACACATGCAATTGACCATTTTTAAAGTAGCACAGTCATTTATTTAACAGCACATGCCATCAACATTTGAATAAAGGTACTGGCAAAGTAGTAAACTACTTACTAAATATATACACACGTATCATCCTATATAAGATGTTAATGATATATTTATTTGCTGTATAATTGTGGAGTATACGATGTTGAGACAAGTGTTTGTGTAGGAAATGACATAATCGACGTAACAAATCCAGAAATAAAAAAAATACTGAAATATGGCTTTCAGATATGATAGCTATCATCTGAGGCAACGGATGTTGAAATCGCAGGAAGCATTTAAAATTTGTTAGTCCCGACGTTCATTGTGAAAATGACTTTTTTTCGCTGTGACGTTAATTGCTGCAGTTTTAAAGATACCGAAAAATTGTTGTGTCATAGGATACACAACAAAGTATTCGAATTTACATTAATATTTGACTGTAATTGTTACAAACTCTCAAAGAGCTGTAAGAATCCATCTTTATCCGTGTTTCAAAGTCCGCCATCATTATCATTCCACATTCTACTGAACGAGCGACCATTGTCCGGCTCCCCTCGTTTGGAAGTTTCCCTCATCCGGCAACACTGTTCGTCTTCGTGCCTGGCAGCCTCGGAGCGACCGATGTGCCTTGCCCGAGCCCTAGGCCCGCTAGCGTTCAGCTGTAAGTCAGATTCACACTACCTTTTGGTTATTTCTGACGGCCAATTCGCTGGCCTCCATAAGCGTTACGTTACATTGAAGCGCCAAAGAAACTTATGTAGGCATGAATATTCAAATATAGAGATATGTAAACAGGCAGAATCGGCCGCCCGCCCTCAGGAGCTCTGTTCGTCAGCGCACCTGACGATGGCGACATGTCTGATCGCCGAAATATTGTGCCCGTTGGACACTATGAACCAGCAGTATACCTGTGGACTGTTCGAGCAACAAATACGCCGGGAGAAACTGAAGAATCACATCTTATACCTTTACGGGGATGAGACGTATCACAGCATGAAGAATCTCGACGAGTTGCGCCACCGAAGATGCCGTTTGCTGAGTGCTCTTGCATTCCTGAAGAGATGTCGTACCGAGAAGATTGTGCCGAACTTTGCTAAGGTCACGCATCACATCGATTCTGCAGCAACCAAGAGATTAAGAGGCGGGCCGGCCTAGCCTTGGTACGTGAGAGGGTGCACTTCACTCGCCGCAGCCTTGAATACAACTCCCAGGAACTATTGAAACTTCATCTGAAACTGGCCAATCAGTTTAATTCGTGGACCTGTGACTGGGTGGATGGTGTTACCTGGACGACAGCCGAGTCCTCACATTAAAAGGCCACTGGACGCCAGATTTCAAAATTCTCATGTCTCTCGGATAAACCATCGCTGGAGGCACCATGAAAGACGATCATCAATCTCACTGACATGGAGCTGTCTCATGAGGCGGTTTCGATTCTGGAGAAGGGACTCAACTTTGCTCCCACCCCTAGATTCACGCCGGTCGCGGACATCGTCAGTGCAGTGGAACAGGTTGCAGCGCGATTACCACCTGAAGCAGCAGAAGAAGTGCGTCGGCAAACCTACCGGGCTCTGACCAGAACTAAACCTACGAAAACTAACATTACTAGTAGAGAGTTGGAGGCCATTCGGGACCTAAGAGAGTGCTCTGAGCTTGTCATCTCACTTGCTGACAAAAGCAATACCACTGTTGTTCTTTCCCGTAAGGACTACATTGAGAAGGGGCAGCGCTTACTAGATGACGACTACTACAGGAAGATCAACGCTGACCCCACGAAGAAGGTGAAGAACAAGAGCAGGGCTCTACTCAAGGACGCGTATCTACCAGAGGGGGACGCCAAGAAATTGTCATCTCAAGGACCTGTACCACCAAGTCTCTATGGACTCCCTAAGGTCCACTAAGAGGGGGTACCTATGCGCCCGATTGTCAGCAACATTAGGGCATCCACTTACTTGCTGGCACAATATCTGGCGGAATTACTTGGCCTCTAGGAGGGTAAATGCCCTCTCCATATCCGTAATTCCGTGGATTTCGTGAAACGTCTCGACAACGCAGACTGAAAGACACTGATATTCAAGTGAGCTTCGACGTGGTTTCGCTATACACCAGGGTGCCTCTACGAGAGTCAGTCAAGCTTATTGGGCAGATATTTGACGACAAGACCACCGAACTCCTTAGGCATGTCCTAATCTCAACGTATCTTCTGTTTATTGGGGAATACTATGAGCAAACGGATGGAGTCGCAATGGGCAGCCCACTCTCACCGGTGGTCGCGTATTTGTACATGGAGTACTTCGAGGAGGAAGCCTTGGCGTCATCCAATTGGAAACCTACTTGTTTCTTCCGTTATGTCGATGACACGTTCGTCATCTGGCCCCATGGTAGGGACAAGCTCTTGCATTTCCTTACACACCTAAACTCCATACATCCAAACATCAAATTCACTATGGAGACAGAAGCTGAAGGAAGATTACCATTCCTGGAAGTCATGGTCAAGAGAAGAGCTGATGGTACCCTAAGCCACGGTGTGTACTGAAGAAAACGCACACTGCCTGTACCTGCATGCAGACAGCTGCCACCACCCTTCTCAGAGGAATGGAGTGCTAAAAACACTAGTACACAGGGCGCGCAGCATCTCAGACGCAGGGAATCTGGGTTCACATATGAGATTGACACTTTCTATATTGATTAACTATATACTTAATCATCTAGCTCTCATACTCAGGTTTCTGAATGCTGTTCTTCGGATGTGTGTCTAAAGCATGTAACTGGTTGTGCTGTAAATTTCAAGTTTTACAGTATTTTCGCACTGGTTATGCTAGTGAAGTGATTGTGAGGTCCGGCGCAGATTCATTCACTATCGAATCTACACCTGATTTGGAAACAAAAGGCATTTAATTTTATTGTATTAAAGGTTTTGTTTTATTAAAGATTAAAGAAGTACGTGTCTTGTTGTCACAGACGAACTCCATACAAACAATGCAGTTTTCGGACTCCCGCATATAAGGATGCCAGAACTACAGTGAAAGGAAAGATAAGGTAAAGGGACGACAGGGAGAAAGCTGTCCTGACTTATCATAGAGAAGGAATGTTAGGGAGCTCCGGGAGGGCCATCTTGGATCAACCATTAACAGAAATGCACCTGCCTTATAAGGAAGCACAACTGAATTCTTATCTAAAAAGGTTTTTCTCACAAGGAACGGATAGACATGCCCAGAGATGCGAAAGAAAGCGGAGGACAGCAAGCTAAACCTCTCGCCGTATGAAGATAGGATCTGATGTAGGGAACCAGAGAGAGGTACGACATAAAATCTAGATACAGAACCAGCTGTAGCTATAATAGGATTCTATGAGTGGAGATTATGAAAACGTAGTTGGGGAAAATGACTTAAGACTAGAGGGCATGAAACGAGATATGGCCAGCTAAAAACCACATACTATATAAGTTAACAAGAGAACTCAGAAACCAAATTAGGAAAAGAGTCAAGATCAAGGTAATTAAAGTCGGAAACTGTTTTTAGGATTTCTTGGAATTAATTTTTATGAGCAATAGGAGAGTACTCAATCCACTAAAGAGAGGAGTAAGAGCGCAATCCACGTTAGGTAGAAAGAAAGCATAGACGGCCTGAGTTTTAGTGTGAAGGCTCGGGGTAATCTGGCAAGGATTAGTTTACATACAGTTCTTTCTATATCCAGGTATGACCACACGATTCATATGATGAGGAAGATGCTTGTCAATTGGCCGTGTAAAGAACAGTCTGCACGAAATAAATATGGGAATGCCACAGATTCCTGTATTTCGATATATTAACTTACGTAAGTTGAAATGATCTGTACGTGATCTGACGAGCAGACGTTGACGAGCAGAGGAGGCAGAAAAACTGGCGCGGTCCGAAGGCAGCCAGCTAGTTTCAAAGTGAAGTGTCGTACTCAGACATTATGAGAGACTCATAATCAGTTTGGAATGAAGGGGATGTTTGTGAAGACTGCGGTGCTCCTTAGAGAAGTAAGTGTGCATGGCCTCGAAGTCAAAAACGGAACACTCGGTGGCAATAACAATCTCGTGTTGGGGAACGCCGCAAAAACCGAAATCAGTTGGTAGTACGTGTTGCATTGGAAACAATAACTCTAATTTCTTGCGGATTAGTGGCCCACACGTTGACATGTTTGTTTCGACCACGCTTCAGATGTTTTGCTGGAAAGCCATTACACATCCTCCGTATTGTCCTGATCTCTCCATATGCGATTTCCATATGTTTGAACGCCTGAAGGAAGACATCGGTGACCATCCATTTGCTTTGGACGAAGAGGTACCAGCTGTGGTACAGTCATGGTTCCGAGTACAACCACCAACTTTTTCCGATGAAGGCGTTGACTGTCTGGTCTCACAGTGTGTTAACTGTATTAACAGTTATGGTGACTACTTTTGAAATAATAAAGAGTTTGTGATTCTTCAGTTTCTCCCGGCGTATTTGTTGCTCGAACAGTCCACGGGTTACTGCCGGTTCATAGTGTCCAAGGGGGACAATATTTCGGCGATCAGACATGTCGCCATCGTCGGGTGTGCTGACGAACTGAGCTCCTAAGGGCGGGCGGCCGATTTAAGTCCCCTGCCGCCGCGGGCCGCTCTCTTCGTCGCCCGCGCCCGCGCGCCGGCGGTCGCGAAGACGTGGGCGTCGGATCCTGTCGTAGCGTCGATGTCCTTGCTATGTCCGCCCTCGTCGCCAGTTCGTACTTCTTGCTGAGAGTCTTCTTAATTGCATGCAGTGCCGGGTCCCAAGCCTTGCTGAGACTGTAGCCGCAATCTCGGTTGATAAGGTCTTCCCTGGTGCGAATTTCGATAGCCTCCCTTATAACGCTGTCCCTATATTTAGAGGTCTGAGCCAGGATCTTGGTACGCTCATAATCCCATAAACTCCAGAGAATTTTTCAAGCCTAAAGATTTAATATACACACGCACACACACACACACACACACACACACACACACACACACACACACATATATATATATATATATATATATATATATATATATATATATATATATCACTATGAGCTATGGCGTGAATGGGAATCTGAGGAAGGCGGCCGGCCGCTGTGACCGAGCAGATCTAGGCGCTTCAGTCCGGAACCATGCGGCTGCTACGCGCGGGTTCGAATCCTGCCTCGGGCATGGATGAGTGTGATTCCTTAGGTTAGTGAGGTTTAAGTAGTTCTAAGTCTAGGGTAATGATGACCTCAGAAGTTAAGTCCCGTAGTGCTAAGAGCCATTTGAATTTTTTGTGGGAGGAGTAATGCTACGGGAGTCCATGCAGTTGTAGAGAGCCACTGTAGTGGGCAGAAGATCTGCCTAATGAGCAGGAGACAGGTTGACATTCCCAGCCTTGGTACAAATTTTCGTTTATCACATCACTCTACATATATACGCTGGACTCATCTTTTCGTAAAATGACGAGATACTAATGTACCCATACGACGTTTTGCACTGCTTCACCCGACACATATGTCTGGTGAGGAAGGTGGTAGAGGGAAGGAGGCAAGATCACAGTCTAACCTCTCGTTGATGACGAGGTCATTAGAGACAGAGCAATATTTATAATGAGGAGGAAATCGGCTGTGCTCATTCGAAGGAATCGTCTCGGCATTTGGCTTAGACAGTTTAGGGAATTTACTGAAAACCTAAATTTGGATGATGAGATGTGTATTTGAAGCGCCGTTCTCCACAATACTAGAACTGTACCTCAACGCTGTGCCACCTCAGTTGGTGAGGTGAGTGGTGGCCACTGCTTTCCTCGCATTCAACCCGGTGTTAATGCTGGTGGAGGAGGGGGCAAGAAATATGCTTGTCGAATAATTTAGCAGTGTTTATATAACTAAATGCTACACACATCTGTAAGCGACGCACACACCCTGATTTTGCAATACTCCACATTTATAGAGGACGTCTTGGACTAATATGTGAAAGAATTTGGGAAGTATAGGCCACACTACAATGTAACATTTAATTTTCAGCTTTGAGCTAACGTGACAGCCTCACTCGAAGCAGTTTCGAGTATGTGACGCAAAGTGGAATGTTTTGGTCCATTCCTTCATTGAAATGAAATAAAGTGTCAAGTGGTAACTATCTTTTGCTTGCTGTAAGAGCGACTCTATAGAATGTTTTACGTGGACACGCATGAATAATGATACCACATCATAGATGACAGTAATATCTCCATCTCCAGACAAACGTGGGGAATAATGAGAGTGCCCAGGTGTTTGTTGAGTCAGTAAGTCGACGTCTCAGCTTTGGACTTGGAATGCATTGATGCTGCCACAAGAGCACAAGTGTCTTCACAGAGGACAGCCGCAGAAAGGCCGAAAGGGAAATTCAACCAGCGTTCATACTCGGAAGACAGCTAGTGAATTTTAAACAACTTGACGCGGCTGGAAGTTCTAGAGAATTTGGTGAGTGCATGTCTTCCCAAAACCCTGCATTCGCATACTGATAATTACTGGACAGAATCCTCTCTTGTTACTTTTACTAGGATTTATACCGGTACTTGTAAATTAAAAGTCACTGAAAGCAGAAACTTTGAGCGCAATCCATTCACTTGATTGCGCTGAGCTTTCCTTTTTTTTTAATTCGAAGAAGATAAAAGGCAGTGTTTATATCAGAGAGTAATTAGTCACATAAGCTGCAGTAGTGCATTGGGAACCCTAACTGGTTAACACAGGGCTCTGTGGCGTCTGGAACGTAAGTCGATATTTTTTGTGGCGTTCTTTCTAATTACATCGAGAACTGTTCCCATTTTGAGTGTTCCACATATTTTTAAACAGAACAAAATCTTATAGACAGCATTGTTTAACATACACTCAGCGAGTTTCGAGGGTTTTAATATGTAACTTGGAATGTCTGATTCATGTCACTGAAGCGTAGATGATTTGGAATTTATGGCTATTTTACGCACTTTCCTATCTCTAGCACTCAATTCGCCAGGCTGCTGTTTGTGACTTTCTAAATCTGCATCCAGGTTCAAACAACCCTACCACAGCAAAGGTCAAAAGTTAATAATGATTATAGTGTTGTTCACGCTGCTAAATATTGCATTTTCGGGCAACAACAAATTTATATTATGTGGCAGCTGTCATTAGAGCACAGTTATTAAAGTCGTTTCATGAAACAATAAACTAGGCACTCATCTTTTCGTGTTTCCCACGCTGGTCTCGTTGTGAACTCATGGTTCAATCGTCGAAAATCTAGGTAGTGATGATTCCAAGCTCGGATGCAAAGAGGCCTAGGTGTTATTCTGCGACATTAAAACGTTTTATAGATGTGTTTCATAAACAATTCTTGAAGATTAAACTTTAGCAAGTTAGGACAATGGTGATGTAAAACAGTAATCAGCACTCCGAAATTGAGTTACACTTCTTTTTTATAACTTTTGTTGCACCATCACTTCACAATATAAAACATACTTGAAAATATCTTCCTCACTGTTCAAGTTCACATTTCGTAAACTGACTACAATTTTCGTCTTTTCGACATGACGACCAAGACTTGACTCACTAATAAGTCCTTACGCGCCCAAAAAAATCAGAGTTACAATTACTACAAAGATCATGGCAACAAAAGAAATAATACACATAAGAATAATATCATTGCAATACATACATATTGACGTATCGAAGCACCTCTATATTAATGAAATCATATCTGAATGTTGTCACAGAAATATGTTAACTATTTTACAGAAACACAGTAGAATATTGCTGGTACCGAGAAGTTGAGGTGTGGTGCCGTAATGGTTACGTAATTCAAGTACCATTACAAGGTCCAGTATTTGAATTCGACACTGTGTCTTTGAGGTCAACAAGAAAGTAATAACCCCATCTAGGCCTCCGTCGTAGAAATTCTCAAAATTTCAACTTGTCTCCCTCGTTTTCCCCTTAAACAGGTTTACCTAGTTACAAGCAGAGCAAAATTTTTTAAACGTTAAAGTGCACATGTAAGACAGTAAAGTCAACGCACGTTCTTCTACACTGCACCTTTGATCCACTATGTCTAAATCACATCTTCATGTAGTCATATCGCTCCCCACTTAAGGTGATTAATGATACTGTGAGACTGACGTCGAATATCACGCGGAGGAAAGGGCATGCGTTGAAGTAGCGACCAATAGAGCCATCCTCTCAGCTTAATTCTCGTTAGTGTGGGAGGATTTGAATATTTACGAGGTATGCTCCCCCAAGCAAGCGACTCCGGACATTTGAATGATTGTGCATATCGATGAGGCAGCTTACAGAGCAGTGTGAACGGGAGGTGTGAGGTTCAGGTCAAGGCTCTGGGCCGTCAGTTCAGGGGCAGAGATAGGACGCTATTGACCCAGTAGTTTAGCAGCCTGAAACCATATTCATCATCAGTGTGTACATCTACATCTACATGGATACTCTGCAAATCACATTTAAGTGCCTGATAGAGGGTTCATCGAACCACCTTCTCAATTCTCTATTATTCCAATCTCGTATGGGGCGTGGAAGAAATGAACACCTGTGTCTTTTCGTACGAGCTATGATTTCCCTTATTTAATCTTGGTGATCGTTCTTCCCTATATAGGTCGGTGTCTCTGACAGGAATTCACAAATCCAGTCACATAACTGAGACGATATTCCATAAGCACGCAATTTCAC
Organism: Schistocerca serialis cubense; assembly: GCF_023864345.2. Classification (NCBI taxonomy): domain Eukaryota; kingdom Metazoa; phylum Arthropoda; class Insecta; order Orthoptera; family Acrididae; genus Schistocerca; species Schistocerca serialis. The sequence goes on from NC_064641.1 coordinate 426,401,585, forward strand.
TAAGAGCCCCTCGTGTGGTACAGTGTCAAATGCCTTCCGGAAACCCAGAAGTACGGAATCGATCTGGAATCCCTTATCAATAGCACTCTACACTTCATGTGAATAAAGAACTAGTTGTGATTCACAGGAACGATATTTTCTAAACCCATGTTGACTGCGTGTCTATAGACAGTTTTCTTCGAGGTAATTCATAATGTTCGAACACAATATTTGTTCTAAAATCCTGCTACATATCGACGTTAACGGTATGGGCCTGTAATTTAGTGGATTGCTCATACTACCTGTCTTGAATATTGGTGTGACATGTGTAACTTTCCAGTCTTTGGGTACGGATCTTTCGTTGAGCGAACTGTAGTATATGATTGTTAAGTATGGAGCTAATGCATCAGCATACTCCGGATGGAACCTAATTGGTATACAGGCTGGACCAGTGTCACAAGTAGGAGATTAAAATTCGCGTGCCACTATCTTGGGTTCACCTTTCTTCAATGTCTTTTCGTGCTATCTCGGAGATCATACTTTACCCCACCTTTCTCCAAACAAACTGTTATCCTATTTGTAAAGTGTTTTCTCTTTACTAGCGTTAAACGTAATCCTCCCTCTTACGTTTTCCTTCATGTCACCTTTGTTCAAAACCAGCAACGTAAATTCTAAGCTTTGTCTACAGCTTCAGAAAAGCACTAAATGATTTTCGTTTTCTTCGTTGCTTAGGCAGCAGAGAAGTCGCATCCATTTTTGGGTTCAAATGGCTCTGAGCACTAGGGGACTTAACTTCTGAGGTCATCAGTTCCCTAGAACTTAGAACTACTTAAACCTAACTAACCTAAGGAGATTACACACATCCATACCCGAGGCAGGATTCGAACGTGAGACCTTAGTGGTCGCGTGGTTCCAGACTGTAGCGCTTAGAACCGCTCGGCCACCGAGGCTGGCCCTTTTTTCGGTTCTTATTTCAGTCATGTTGTGTGTCAGTCTGATTCCTTAAATTCATTGTCTTTTGTTCGATTTACTTTGAGTTGGACTAATACGAGTACATTAATGCATAATGCCCTACATTGTAATACAATGACTTCATTAATCTATAAGAATAGACAACCTGCCATGTATTTTCAGAATAGTTGTTACGGATTTTCTATACATTTTATCCGTTCCAATATTACTCGAGTAGTATGCCTATTAGCATTCCAGAATACTTCTGTTCCATTTGAATGTCATGTCACCGAGATCACTGACCCAATGACGTCAATACTATGATCGGTGATGTTATCGTTCTTATCAGAGACATCATCACTCATTTTAGTGATATTCTACTTTTTATCAGTGGCAAGCAATGTCCCTCTACATCCCTTCCCCATCTTCCTTGCCTCACCATCTCCCAAGGCATTCAAAAAATCCGAGACGATTGTACTAGCTCAGTTATGCCTTACGCTCCAATCCCTCGTCTTCTTCCTAACCAATAACAGCAAAACATTATGAGACTGCCAGTCTTTATTTTTAAGAAATACTTAAATGAATAAAATAAATTAAAGAAAGAAATCTAGCTATCCATGTTGTACTTTCAATCCAAAGGCCCCATCTTGCCCTCTTTAGCCAATCACAGTAAATTATTAGAGTAATTTTGCAAAAAGGGTGTCTCTGGCCTAGAAATACTGTCAAGCTGCGTTATCTCCATACTCATACTTCTGGCGTAAAAATGGTCTCAAGTCACATTCCTCCCGAAATAAAATTGAGTACCTTCAGCAGAATTTTACAGTGATGCATAAACTGGTGTCCAGTTACATTATTTTCCTGAAAGTTACGAAAAGTTGCGCATATATACATATATACTTCTTTCGTATTACTAAAATTATGTGTAAAAATGACATTAAGATATCACACACACACACACACACCTGTGTTTCATACGTCAAATACACCTCCTTATACAAAATATGATCTTTTACATACAAAGCACTCTCTTTCCTCTCTCTCTCTCTCTCTCTCTCTCTCTCTCTCTCTCTCTCTCACACACACACACACACACACACACACACACACTCACACACACACACACACACACACACACATACAGAAGCACACACATCTGTATTCCATTCATCAAATACTGTATGCCTTACACATGTGATCTCTCGTACAACGTAATCATATCTGCCCTTATGTCGTGCGTCGTTCATGCACCAATGACTCTGCTTCCTACATGTGATCCCTGTCATTAAAAGTAATCATTTACTTTCTCTCACAATCTTTTATTTTCTGTCCACCCTCCATCGTTATTACATACTACAGAAAGAAAGAAATGGAAAAAGCAAAAAATGTATCAGAAAACAATTTTAGTACAAGTAGAATAATTTTTACAGTGAACTTGTCGATTATCTCGAATATTACATGTCCTCTCATTACCTCTCCACCCATCTCTATGTTCATTTACGCCAGACAATGAATTCATCTGTTCAAGAGCGAACAGTATATCATCAACACTATCTTCCGGAACTCATAATAATTTGACTAATACGACAGAAATGAAATCCCTTTCCTTCAGAGGATAATCTAAGTTCTTCTTATTTTAAAAGACTTCCTTATAACTTAGATTTCTACTGTCAACAATATTTCATCTCACGAAAATGTCACTGCGTATTATTTTGCCCAGTGTTTGACATACATTGTTTCAGGAAACCACTTACAAATTCATCATATGTCCTACAAGAAGAACCCATTCTCATTCCCCATGACAATGCTTCACCTTCGCACCTGCTACAGACACATCCAATTTTCTTCCTATAATTCCAAGCATTAAGTAATTTCTTCGTAAAATGAATGAAATTCATGTTGAAAACTGATGTAGCTTGCATACCCACAAAAATCTTTCATCAATTGCATCACAGCTTCCTATTACAGTTCGATTCGTTTCCTGAAACTACCAAGCCTCTAACGATTCTCTAGCGCCATTTTCAACTTGGGTACCATATTTATTTAATTCCTGCTTATTGACAACGATGTATTTACATAGAGATTCTTCGATCTTTTAAATATTTTCAATAACTTCACCTGATGTATTATGATACTAAGATTTGACATTTCTTACTTCACATATGTCGTAATCTACTTTTTATGTACTTGGCTATTTACAGCATCGAAATGTATTATTCTGTTATGACAAAACTGAACGGTAATATGTGACTTTTTCCTTCCCCGGTCAACACTAAATGTTAGTTCACTAATTTGATCATCATGTTCCTTTACTTCATTTTCATTTGAGGTAATATTTGGTGACGGTTCCCGCTCTGTATTCTCGACCAGACTGTTAAGCTGATCAATTCTGGTGTTAGCATTTTGATTTTCTGTGCCTTTCATTAGAGCCTTAAATTCAGACAGCTCAGTTTCAAAGGTCCTTTCTAGTTTGCCATAACTAATAAATTTCTAGTCTAATTTCCTTGCTCATATTCTCATTTGAGTTTTTTTCAATTCATTGTTAGTTACGACAACTTTCTAACAAAAATTTCATTAGACTCACCAGTTTTAGTGATTCTTCTAATGAACATATTTTTCCCGTGATTTGCTTTTGATTTCTGTATTAGTGTACACATAGAATTGCGATGAATATAGTATTCTGGTGTTCGAATGCTAACCTCATCACCACTACTAAACACTTCTGTTCCCACAACCCGACTTACACTGCCATCAATTTCTTGTTTCCCATTTACTCCATCAGTGTAATGATATGCTATACCATGAGACTTATTCAATGATAGTAAAGTGCTTTCATTATTGTTGATTAACTCATCATTACTGTATTCAGCGTTGTGAACGTCTGCCTGGGCAGTGATCTCAACACAACATTAACATTATGGGGGGTAGGACGTCAAAATGCCGACTTGGAGCAGGAGATGCACCAGAGGACATTTTAAATTCCGCTGTCTATACTTTTACAAATAAATTCATAAAACTTTGTCAGCATGACCAGAAATGATTCAGAATTCACACTCATAGCAGTGGAAGTTCGAAAACATAACGAAATGATTTTTGTTACATGTGAAGTTTCATAATTTTTCTGACTTACTAATGTCAGTATTTGTTACTATGGGTACACTTTTATTCATAAGTAAGAAAGATTCTTCGATGAATTTTGCACAGCGTACAAACCATACTTAAAGGTGTATGAAACTATAGAATTTTCCAAATCTATTAAAAACTGTGGTAATAATTGAGGTAATTAACTGCAAAATTTGTGTTTTTTCTAAGAAAGTTAAAATACAACAGTTCATTTGTTTTTTGATAAATTTAATAAATTCTATAGTTTCATACACCTATAAGTATGGTATGTATGCTGTACAAAATTCATCGAAGAAGCTCTCTAAGTTATGAAGAAAAGTGTACCTATAGCAACAAATGCAGCCATTAGTAAGTGAAAAAATGATGAAATTTCGCACGTAAAAAAAAATTATTTTGCTACGGTTTTGAACTTCCACTACAATGAGTGTGTTGTGATGCTGACAAAGTCTTATGAACTTATTTGTAAAAGTATAGACACTGGAAATTAAAATGTCGTGTGATGCCTCTCCTGCTCCAAGTCGGTCCATTTGACGTCCTACCCCCCTTAATGAACTTATTACTATTCTCTCCATTACCATCAAAATTAACTATAGTGATGGCTTCATTATCCACATTTACATTATCAGAAGTCATGTTGTTCTCTTAGTGACACACAAAGTAAAACAATTTTAAATTACAAAATTCCTACTGTAGTATTTCTTAAAAACTGCTACAAAATTGCCTCTTTGTATTACCAGTGTATGCATAAATTACATTAACAACTGCAGAATCAAGCACCATCTCTGTGCCGTCATGTAGTTGAGTTTGCGCCGATGGAAACTGTGTCCGTGGCTAAACCTCTGCCAGCCGTCAACCTAGTAGGAGACCGCGTTCGAGTCCCAGCCGCGACGGGTGACTTATCCACTCGGGGACTGGGTGTTTTGCTGTCCCTACGGTTGTACGCTCATATTTGACATTATTGTGATGGCTGTACGGGCAGGTGCCGAAAGGCGAAACATTGACAAGATGAGGTATCCCGGCCAGATGGCAATAACCACTGCCGCTGATGTTCGGATGTGCTTTCGTGACCGCTGCTTTCCACGCCACTAAAGGTGAGTGCCTATGATACCGCCGTCGGTCTGCGCCGTCATCTACTAGTATCACGCCTCCGTAGTCGTCATACTCCAAAATGTGCACGTCGTCCGATCTCCCTGTATTCAGTCTTATAGTAATGATGACTGCTCAGTTACAACACTTCTAACGCACCGTGTCAGTAAACGTCAACTAATGTTACTTCAGTCCATCAACCAGTTTCTGAAATATGTATGTGGTGTCTGTTCTTTTGGACATGTCCCAGAGAATAGGCACCACTCTTATCCTGCAGCCACTATCAAGACACAAAAGAATTAATCACACTGCCTGCCACCAGTGGGCACTGCTGCTGCACCGATAAGCGTAGTCTACTGGCCATAATGTATGAAAAATAGAAGAATGGCGACTGTGGATTATTACTACATTGTTCACCTGTGTATATGTTACCTCGTGACTTTCGTAAAATGCCCTATTACCTCGTAGAAATGCAATTCCGCTGAAGCTACCTGTGTTCTCACGTCTCAGCAGTGTGTTTACATTTCGCGGCGGGCCGTTACAGTGTAGGGGTTACACAGCTATGTACTGCCAAAATTGTTTGCACACTATATTCGAATATTATATTTGGCAGTTTTCAATCGTTCATACAAATCTTCTCACTGTGTTTACATTTCGTGGCGTGCAGTTGCAGCTGTAGCGGTTCATACTCTAAATTCTGACAAAGTTGTTCGTGCAATGTTATAGAGTTATTACATTTAGTAGTTTTCAACGGTGTCTCGTGCTGTTCATGGCGAAATAACTGTTTTAATAAACTTTTGGAAACGTCCACTTACTGTTTTTTTACAGTTTTCTGTGCGTTGAAACCGTTTAGTAGATTTCGTGTGGTAATTTTTAGCTGACGTTTCTTGCTGTTCCTACTGAAATATTTCAGTTAAATTTTCATTCACGATTTTAACTTCGTTGAGTGTTCCAGTGGCCTCTTGTATTGTGGGTTTTAGCTAATAAACTGCGTGAAGTTTTGGTATATCGTTATTGGTTGTGGTTTAGTAGTATTAATAAAAGTTGTTGCTTTCTTAGTAGAGAGAGAATTTCGAGACCTTTATTGTTAGTTCTGTGAATACTTCTACTGTTCTAACTGAACTTACGTAACGTAGACGTTTAGTTTTTTTCAATAACTGTAAAATTTTACCAAGGAGTGAGAAGTGCGTGCTTTGTCGTAGGTTTGTGAGTAGTGGGTTACAGTGTGGGATTTGTACAAAGTATTTTCATTGGGGGGGGGGGGGGGGAAGTGAGTGGATAAGCCAGTGGGCATTATAGCGAGATCCTCTCTTGCGAGTGCAGAACCTGTAGTAGAAATCAGTTGAGAGATACCAGGAGCGTAAGAGCTGTGCCCTTCAAGTGCAGTTACTATACGCAAAGAAGAAACTAGATAGGTTGAGACGGGTGAATGGTGCTGGAGAAAGGGAACTCGCAGTTGGTAGAGATATTCAGATAGTTTTACTTTGCATATATACAATATATTTCACCAACCGTCAGAGAAGAGTGGACAGGAGCCTCTTGCAGCTGTCGGTGTAGGAAACATGCAGCAGTCCTAAGCAGTCAGGAGGCCTAAGTCCGTTGCAGTGCCGAACAGAAAAAAAGTAGGTTCTGCTGGTATGTTGCTCGCACAGTAGAAGTGTTGGACAGCTGTTGCAGGAAGTGTTGGGAAGTGAGTACCAGGTAACCAGCATCGTGTGGAGCCTAGTGCAGGATTGGCTTAGGTGACTGACAGCATTGGGGGAGTTACGTCGGAATCTTACGAAGGAGGATCAGATAGTGATTTGGCGTGGAGCAGGGACGGTGAATATCTGCCTCATCTTAATGCGGCTGTTAGGAGAGTTAACAATGGGCTGGAGAAGGCACTGATGGCAGAAAAAATCGGTCACATTGTGGTGGTGCCAGCTGAGTTGGGATCCACCACCAGCCACTCCACTGCCGCCTATAAACTTTGCCCGCTATTCCTTCTCTTACCTACAGGGGTTCAGGCCATGCGTAGTGAAACCCAATTCATGGAAAAATTCCTGCAGTAATCAGTGTCAGAGCGGCAACATTTTTAGATTGAAGCCAGCTGATAGGTATAACTGCTTAAAAGAAGTCCCTCTAACTAAGGAATGACCTTCAGAGGAGGTCACGTACCCAAGATAGAGAACGACTTAGCATACGTATTTCATGAATATGTAAGAGGTATGACAGATAAAGTTAGTGAACTGCTTATAGTTGTTGATTCTGTCGTTATTGGTATATCAGAGGAGCCACATATATAGTGTGACAATACAGAGGCTACCTTTACCAGGATACAGAATAGCTGGCTGTTCTTTAAGGAGTACCTTACAGAGTGGGGGAGTGGCCATGTACGTGAAAAACAGCATTCTGTTGGAGTCCATAGACTTATCATGTCACTGCACTGCGTAGATATGTGAATGTTGTGCTGGGGCAGTTGAATTTATTTAAACTAAACTTCTAATTGTTTTTTCTATAGAGCCCCTAACTCCAATTTCAGAGTATTTCTACTCATGCTGGAGAAGATTCTCGGTTCCCTTTATAGGATCTACCAGAAATTAGTTATATGTGGTGACATCAATATTAATTATTTATATGAGGGTACAAGAAAACTAATGTTGGTAGATCTAATAAATTCCTTTGATCTGCTGCAGATTGTGTTCTTTTTTCAACTAGGGTGCAGGGCAACAGTAGCACAGTCATAGACAATATTTTTATTCATTCTTCATTACTAGATGGGCACTCTGTTAGTAAAACGGTGAATGGCCTTTCATACCATGATGCACAAATTTTAGCAACAAAAGGCATTCGTACTCAAGAAAAGTGACATATAACCACAAACTATGTACGATAGCTAATCCAACGGCAATAGAGAGCTTTTTAAACCTCATAAACTAACAAGAGTGGCAGAATGTTTATAGAGCCAATAACATAGTTGACAAATATAATCCTTCCCTTAGCCCATTTCTCATGGTCTTTGAGAGTTGCTTTCCGTCAAAACCTTCTAAACAGGGTACTGGCAATAAAAAGCAGCCTGACTGTCTGACTAGTGGGACAAGGATATCATGTAGAACAAAGTGGGAATTGCATCAAAATGTTAGAATAGTCACAATGAAGCTACAGTAGCACATCACAAACAGTATTGTAAGGTGCCGGAAAATGTTATTAGGAAATCAAAGAGTATGTGGTACGAAAATAGGTTACCTAATTCACAGGGTAAAATTAAAACCATATGGTCAAATGTGAAGGAAGTGTCTGGTCAGCAGGACAAGGTCGACGATATAAATTCAGTTCGCAGTAAAAAAATTTCTGTTACTGATAAGTTAGATTAATGTGCAGTATTGAACAATCAATTTCCAAGCAATGCTGATGAATTAAATATAAACTTAGTTTCTACAGGGAATCATATAACTCTCTTGAAAAATGTCTCTCCGAGATTCATGTGCGAAATGCCCCGCTGTGATGCTGACAAGTTGGAAACTGAGTCAATAATCTAATCACTGAAGACTAAGGATTCTCATGGATATGATGGAGTGCGTAGCAGAATATTAAAATACTGTGCTGCACATGTTGGCCCTGTACTTACACATATTTGTAATTTTTCCTTGAAGAGTGGTCAGTTTCATGAATGATGAAAGCACTCAGTAGTAAAGACGCTTTATAAAAAGGAAGAAAGGGATAATGTGACAATTTTAGACCTGATTGTATGCCATCAGTGTTTGCTAAAGTTATTGAAATGGCTGTGTATGCAAGGACAATTGATCATTTTGTATCACATAATTTGCTATCAAATGTACAGTTCCACTCTAGAGAAGGTTTAACAACTGAAAATGCTATATTCTCTTTTTTCTGTGAGGTACTGGATGGATTAAACAAAAGGTTTCGATTGCTAGGCATATCTTTTTATTTAACTGAGGCGTTTGATTGTGTTGATCAGAAAACACTGCTCCAGAAGTTGGACTATTATAGAATATGGGGAGTAGCTCGCAACTGGTTCACCTCTTACTTTAGCAACAGACAGCAAAATGTCATTATTCACAGTGTTGAGAATGGCACTGATGTGCGTTATGAGTGGGTTACAGTCAAATGGGATGTGCTCCAGGGATCAATGTTGGGGCACCCCCATTTCTTATTTATATAAATGACACGCCTTCTAGTATTGTGGGTAATTCCAAAATATTTCCGTTAGCTGATGACACAAGATTGGTACTGAAGGATGTTGTTTGCAGTTTGCAACATTGATCTGTTTCAAATAGTGCAGTTCACAATATATGTTCATGGCTTGTAAAAAATAAACTAGCGCTAAATTACTGTAAGACTCAGATTTTACAGTTTCTAACAAACAATTCATCGAAAACCGGCTTTTTTTCACAGGGCATATGACTAGTGACACGGTACAGTTCAGATTTCTAGGTGTCCAGATAGACAGTCAACACTAATGGAAAGCCCTCGCTCGGGATCTTCTTCAAAGACTTAATGCTGCAGGTTTCACTATTCGAACGGTATCTGAAGTAAGTGATAGTTCGACACGAGAAGTAGTCTACTTTGCTTATTTTTATTCGCTTATGTCATATGGTATTATATTTTGGTGTAACTCTTCCCACTCTAAAAGGATATTTTTGGCTGTGAAACGAGCAGTTCGGGCAATAAGTGGAGTAAGTTAGCGAACCTCTTGTCGACCCCTGTTCGCTAGTCTGGGTATTTTCACATTATCCTCTCAATACATATATACTTTACTGTCGTTTCTTGTTAACAACATCAGCTTATTCCCAAGAATTAGCAGCTTTCACTATGTTAGTACTCGGCTGAAATCCAGTCTGCATTTGGGTCGCACTTTCTTAACTCTCGTGGCGTAAGGTGTGCAGTATACTGATGCATTCATTTTCAATAAGTTACCACAAGAATTCAAAAATCTTAGCAGCAATCCACAAGATTTCAAATCTCACCTGAAAATGGGCGCCAGATGGATAGCCGAAATATCGTGTAGTGAAGACGATCATATCCGGCAGCATAACCGTGAAGAGCATAAACGTCTAAGACGCCGGGAAAATCTACAGAATCACATAAGCTAATTGTTATGTTATATTATTGATTGCGTTTACTTAAACCTATTACTTGACTTTTTTGGGCTCATAATTATTTTATTTTATCTGTAACTACTTTTATGTTGTAATTGTATGTGCGGACATGTTCTATACCCTCAGAGATCTCATCAGTTTGGCCATACGGAACAAGACATGTAAATAAATAAATAAAGAAGCACTGCAACAAGACAGAATCTCATGATTCATAGTACTGCGAGATATTAACTTAAAGGATGATTTTCTGCAACTCGTTCAGATACTCTACTGGCTGAAGCATTTGTTGTATTTATTCATACCTGATAAAGAACTTCCAGTGAGTTGTTAACACAAACGGCTTTTGAAGCACCGATAATTGCGACGAATAGTTACTGGTGTCGTCTAGCATTTGATCACCTAGTGCTTGTTGCCTCTCTTGAAACTGGTATAAAAATTATGGTAACTATTTGGCACCTGATTGTATAGTGCGTGCTTCAGACTGGTCCAGCGTCTTCCTCCAGTAATGTTTAAACAAAATGTTCATGTCTTTTACTTTTTTACTTTAGTCAATGACAGTATTAAGGAAAGGTGGCACCACGTCAATTGTGATGTCAAACTGATATCAAACCTATATGCGAAACACATAAAATCATCAAATTAATTACCTCCAATCGTATTCCTCCCCTATCCCAACCTCACTCCTGGAAGACGTCATGTCTTTTCCCTAGCCAGCACGTAGGACCGAACACTCTGTTGCTTCCCCCCCCCCCCCCCACCCTCTACCCCCTCCCCTCCCAATTCATTCACGGGAATTTCTAGTTCTGGTGGGAAATTTAAAAAAGGGTCAGAATTTCCAAAATATAGCAATTTCTGTTTTCCACCACCCAGGAGCTGTCTGGATATTCTAAATAGCTGATGCCTTCTTCCAGGACTCGACCCTGTTCCTTCCGGGTGGAAAGCCCAAGAGAAACCTCCAAAACATGGAAACTGTCCTGATGCAAGAGAGGTGGGTTAGAAGGTTAAATTAGTATAGCTGTCTTCGATGGGTAATTGAAACAAACATTGGTAATTAATAATAGATATCTGTCAGAACTATACATTCTGTAAGTAGGCTGTTTAGGTTTTTATATTGGTAACGCCATGTAGCGCTCTGTATGAAAATAACTGGCTGTGCTGTGTGCAGTCTGTGGCTGGTTTGCATTGTTGGAATTTGCTATTGTAGTTTGGGCAGTTGTCTGTTAACAGCACGTAGCGTTGCGCAGTTGAAGGTGAACCGCCAGCAGTGGTGGATGTGGGGAATGAAATGGCGGAGTTTTGAGACGGATGATCTGGACGTGTGTCCATCAGGGACAGTAAATTTGTAAGACTGGATGTCTTGAAATGATATATATATATATATATATATATATATATATATATAATGACTTTGGAACATTATTAAGGTAAATACATTGTTTGTTCTCTATCGAAATCTTTCATTTGCTAACTATGCCTATCAATAGTTAGTGCCTTCAGTAGTTTGAATCTTTTATTAAGCTGGCAATAGTGGCGCTCGCTGTATTGCAGTAGTTCGAGTATCGAAGATTTTTGTGATGTAAGTGATTCATGCAAGGTATAGGTTAATGTTGGTCACGGCCATTCTTTTGTAGGGATTAATAAAAGTCAGATTGCGTTGCGTTAAAAATATTGTGTGTCAGTTGAGTGTTGATCAGAATAAGTAAAGAGAGTAATGTCTGAGTACGATCTGTTTTGCTCAGCTGTTTGAAAAGCAAATAATGTAAGGGGTTTACCAGAACAGTAATTCATTAATTTTTCTAAGGGGACGTTTCATATGTCGACCTACAGCCGAGGATACCTCACTGGAATCTTCTTGAATTTTTCTTGTAGTTTCTGTAATTAGTGTAACTATTGTTTATTGCTAGCGCGTAATTATAGAGAGAATTTCCTTTGTAGTTGTAGTTTTTCGTTGTTGAACAGTACAACAGTTGTGGCATTCATGTAGATTTGCACCAAGTATTCGCAGCTGCGCTTGCAATGAACGCGATATTATTTTCAATTCTATGTTGATACGTTTTCTTAGTTTCCTCTTCGAATTGTGCTTTTCTGTGTTATCGTGTGAAATATTGTGAATATAATGGCGTGTGAAAAACGTAATACTAGGCTCCAAAGGAAACTGAGAAATGACAGTGAAGACGAAATCAGTGTGTTAGCGCCACCGTGTAATGAATTAACTAATATTCAAAGTAGTTATTTGGTAATTGTGCATAGGGAAAAGGAGCGGGCTGCGAATAATGGTGTAGACAGTGAAACAATTAGTGAACAGGGAAGCATTATCGATCGATCGGTCGGCAACAGCTCGCCACAGGATTCCGAAACGACAGGACAAAATCTTGCAAATACTGTAGTTTCAGGTTTTGTGACCCCACCGATTTCTCAAATAAGTCAACACACATTTTCTGCTTTTCAAAATGCGAATTTTGCCGGTTCAAATGCACTGCGGAGTAGCACTGAGGAACATGTATGAGACACCAGTGCATTGTTATTACAGTTAATGCAACAAATGGGACAAAAGCTACAAAAGTTAGACACAACGCTTGAACAAAATCAGAAACAAATGGGACAAAATCTTCAAAAGTTCGACACAATGGAACAAAATGTTCAAAAGTTAGACACCACGCTTGAACAAACACGTGAAGATTTAACTGCTGAGTTACTTAAAATGGAATCGAAATGTCAAAAAGTCTGTAATGACGTAAAAACACAAATTTGTGAGCATTTTCAACCTATTTTTTCGCCTCATGAAAATGCATTACAGAATCACAAAGCAGCCATAAAAGAACTGCAAACTATTGTTCATGAAAATCACGACACCTTGCGAGCTAAAATTGACTCAGTTGCATCTACCGATTCGGTTACGCAGCTTGCAAAAACTCGGGAAAACTTAAAGGACACAGTAGATACGGTTTCAACTCAAATGGACTCTCTGAAATTTGGTTCAGAAAAACACACTGAGGAAATAAGTTCAGTATCGGATAAAGTAGCCGAACTTTCGGATCAGTTCACTAACTTATCTACAAAGGTAGATGATGATCTGAATGACACAAGACCCATAGCCTTCACTGACACAGAAGACTATGAACAAATTAGGAAATTCAAACAAAATCAAAATTAAATCAATACACAGTACAAAAGAGAAATCTGGGAAGTACAAGATCAGCTGGCACAAGTAATACAAAAATTACATATTTCAAAGGGACATAGAAGTACTGAACAGCCACAAAATAATAACACGGGGCACTTCGGAAATTATGAAAGAAATTGGCAAGGCGCATTGAATTTTGAGATGGAACTGCCGAAACGAAGTAACAATGACCGATATGCGACTTTCACCTGTCGACATGCCTGCCAGGATACGTGTCTTTTTTTTTTATTAGTCGTAGTTACATATAATTCGTCTTTCTACTGCCAACTGCAAGCTTGCGCAACAGTAATTATTAGTGGAGGCACAGCATTTTGATCGCTAGCGCACTGCTTTGTATTAACACAAAATTTTATTTCAGCAGTTTTGTCTTTGAATTTGTTGGTGCATTGTGTAATAGTTAAATGAACAGTGGAATTTTTAGGATAGCGGTGTATTTTAGTGACATGTTTTCCTTCGTGTTGCGACAATGAGGACGCGAGCACAAAAGAAAATGGTTTGTTCAAAAAAGAATGTTGAAAGAGGATATGAACAAAAAAAGTAGGATTTAGGGACAACAGGTTTAGGTAGGATTTTCTTGGAAATAAATAATGAGGTAAGAATTATGTGAACATATAAATACAGAAAGCATGCTTGGATAGGATTTTTCTGGTGGAAACAAATGTTGAAATAAGAGGAAAGATCTATGGAAGGCGTGTTGATAACCATGATGTTCTGAGATTCGACTTCCAAGGGCCACTGGTGGTATGCCTCAGCCAGGTCGATGTTGCAAGCTTGGCAAGGAGGTCTTCCTGTCGATGAATGGGGTAAGTGTCAACGAGGGACTGAGTACTGACTGTAGCGCCGAAGTCCCCACACAGCCGAAGGGACCCATTGGGCTTCCGTATGACCACCAGCGGTGTCGCCCATGCGCTATTGGTTACAGGTTCCAGCACGCCAGCGGTCTGGAGCCGATCAAGTTCCTGCTTGACCGCTGGCTGTAAGGCCACTGGAAGGAGCCGGGCCTGGGAAAAGCGAGGCTGTGCATCCGGCCGGAGGGTGATGTGCGCCTGAAAGCCAGAAGCTCATCCGAGATCTGGTGCAAACAACGACGCAAAAGCTGAGCACAGATCGTCCAAGTCCTGAAAGGGAACAGCCATGGAAACGACCTTAACATCGTCGGAAATTTAAAAGCCAAACTGTTCAAACGCACCCAGGCCAAAAATATTCGAAGCCGACGAATGGTCGACGAGAAAGAGGGTAAGGAGCGGCGGAACATGCTTGTATGCCGCCTGGACGCCGAACTGCCCACGAAGGGGAATGAAACCGTCTCCGTAGGCGACCAAACAGCAAGAGTTAGGAGACAACGCCGGAGAGCCCAGCTGTGTATATGTCACCAGATTAATCAGGGAGATGGTGGCCCCAGTGTCGACCTGAAAACTTAAATTCTCAGAGAAAATGCGGAGGATGAGGAAAAGATTCCGCGCTGACGGGTCATCCTGTGGGACAACCGATCGCAGAGCGTGGACGGTATCTTGACGCCCAGGAGGGGCAGGACTGGATCGAGTCGAGCGACTACGACAAATGTATCGGATGTGGACCTCTTTGTTACACAGCGTGCACGTTTTCCAGCGGTGGGGACAATCAACCTGCGAATGGGCAATAGAGCACTGTGAGCAAGTGGGCCGCGCGACCGGCGGCGATGGGCGACCTAAGGCGTCAATGTCATAGAGACGTCGCGAGGGCAGAACCCGCCGGGACGCCGCGATCGCTGCCACCTTCGGTCGCGCCATAAGACGCTCGTTAGCCGCATGAGCAATTTCAAAGGAGTGGGCATTGCAAAGAATGTCTTCCAAGGAGGGGTTGTCGAGTTTCAATGCCGCACTACTGACCTCAGGGTCGGGAGCCAGCTGAACCACCATATCCCGGATCAGGGAGTCCACATACGAAGCAATACACTGCTGATTGGTGCACGTAAAATCGCATCGACGGCTGAGACCCTGCAAGTCTGTGACCCAGGAACGATACGATTGACCAGGCTGTTTATGGTACTGGTGGAACTCCAGCCGAGAGGCGACCACATGGTAGCGTTGGGAATAATTGTTTGTCAGCAAAAGGCAGATATTCTGGAAAGAGAGAGCCACAGGATCGGGCAACGGCGCCAACTTTCGGAGAAGAAAGTACGTGTCCAGAGAGGCCCAAGACAAAAACAACGACCGCTGCAAGGAGTCGACCGTGACTTCAAAATCCGTGAAATGTTGTTTCAGCCTATGTAAGTAGGTTTCCCAGTCCTCTTTAGCGTCATTAATGGGTGGGAACGACGGTGGACGCGGGAAATCATAGGACACTCGAGGACCCTGAAGCTGGTGCGGTAACGCGTCCCGGGCATCGACTTTGTCCTTTAACAACTGCAGGGACTTTTGTAAGATGTCTAACTGGAGCTGCTGCTGCTGCATGAGCTGCTGCTTTAGCTCCAGCAGACAGACCAACTTCGCTTCCATACGAAGAATGACCACCGTTTACCTCGTCGCCAAAATGCTGTAACTGCGACCAGGACAGTCGCGGGGTAGCACTGACGGAAGGCGCGGCGGGACCCGTGGAGAGGCTCGCGAACAACAACACAACACAACGATAAAGGACGGACACGACCAATGTAGGACAGAATGAATACGACGAGAACAAACAACAGAGTCACAAGGAAACAAACTCGTACATAGACCAGGAAGAAAGCAGTCTAGCGCAAGCGAGGTGTAAACCGACGTAAGCGAGACTAGACTGGATGGGCGAGTGGCCGGCCCTCAAGTACGCGGAGCGCGGTACCAGACTGACTGACACCCTGGGCCACTTGAACCTCTGGCTACAGCCAACCTGGGGTGGATTGAATGCCTGGACACATGAGTAGTAGCACTAGAAGTTTGAAAAAGCGATATGGGGGGTTATTTGGAATTTCTTTGTTGTGCCAGGTGGGGATCCAGTCTTTCCAAAAAATACGTTTAACAGCGTGGAGGAAGCGTCCATCTGCGACTGATTTTCACAAGTGAACACTGCCACCATACGGATCTCTTTGTGGACCATCAGTGACATGGTGGAACAGGCCTATATACCTACATATGGTGGAGAAAAGAAGAGATGTGTGGTGGTAGGGGGAGGTAATACTGACTTTGACTTGGTTAGTTCATGACCACAGATCGAGGCGAAAACGAATGAAGCTGCCACTCAAGTCTCCTAGTGAAATCTTTACGGACTATGATCTTTACCAATGCGCAGTACATGTGTTGTATTATGACTCGCTGTTCATCAGTGCTTTTTAACGACAGAATTAGAACACTGAAGCAATATCCATCTGAAGGGGTTGTATGCATTGGTATTCCTGAGTGTCGATCACCTGGACTGCAGGGTGACTGCAATGTAGTGGGAAGCGTCTATAGGGAACTCTGATCTAAACAAAGATATAGATGATCATCAGCTCTATGCTTAAACGTAAAACTCTTACTAAACTCCTCCTTATGGAACACCAACATCTCGTCAGTTGAACGCAATTCCTACTAAAAATAAAGATAGTACTTTTCACACCTGCCCGTTTCCCACCAGTTTGTTGGTGAATGGATCGTCCTATGTAGAATAATAGCATGGCTGCCTCCAGTTTAGAATGGTACTGCGAAATTTTTCCAAACAGGATACCAATAGTTGTATGACATCGTAAATTTTTGAGCTATATTGCGATAAGGTGCTCCTCCTGAAGGTCTATGCATATGAATTGAAACGTCCCCTTAGAAAAATTTGTGAATTACATTATTTGCTTTTTAAACAGCTGAGCAAAACTGAACGTACTCAGACATTACTCTCTTTACTTACTTTGATCAACACCAAACTGACACACATTATTGTTAACACAACGCAATCTGACTTTTATTAATCCCCACAAAAGAATGGCTCTGACTAACAATAACCTATACCTTTGATGAATCACTTACCTCACAAAAATCTTCGTTACTCGAACTATTGCAATACAGCGAGCGCCACTACTGCCAGCTAAATAATAGATTCAAAGTACTGAAGGCAGTACCAGTCTTACAAATTTACTGTCTCTGATGGACACACGTCCAGATCATCCGTCTCAAAACTCCGCCATTTCACTCCCCACATCCACCACTACTGGCGGATCACCTCCAACTGCGTAACGCTAGGCGCTGTTAACAGCCAACTGCCGAACACTACAATAGCAAATTCCAACAATGCCAACCAGCCACAGACTGCACACAGCACAGCCAGTGATTTTCAGACAGAGCGCTGCGTGGCCTTACCAATATAATAATCTAAACAGCCTACTTACATAGCTCCCATGCTCTCCACAAAAAATTTTACAAATTGTTTTGGCCAGTGGCCAATACAGACTTGAAATTTTTTTTAATAATTACAATAACAAAGAAGTCAAATGCACACACTTATTGATGTACTGTTGGTCAAAAGCAAAGATTTTCTCACAGTCCGTAAGACAGTCCTGATCGTTCATCACAGTAAAATTGCAGTGTTTTTCTCAAAGTCTGAGCAGTAAAAGAAAATGCACACGGAAGTAGTGGATTTCCATGCAGTCGTGAAGAAGTAGTCTTGTCCTTCCAACGGAAAGACAGTTCTGACTCTTGGCATGCAGACAGGTAATGGTCCACAACATAGGATATCCACAGCAGAGTCAGTCGAAGATTTGAAAAATATTGGTAGGTAGGTAATCACAGAGCAAACACACTGTAGTCTTGTTAGAGATTACGGTGTTGGTGGGCCACCAGAGGTGCAGACCCACTGCAGTCCTTGTAGAAATAATGGTTTTGGTGGATCATCAAAGGTGCAGACCCACTGCAGTCCTTAAAGAGATGGCCAGCAGCCATCTGTTGCGGCTGTGCAGGTGCCCAATCACCATCGAAGAGTCTTGCGGACAATATAGCAAGTCCATAACCAACACTTGTGCACACACAAAAGTGTTTTTTGAAATGTCCTTAGAACCAGCAATGCTGTTAACCTTGCTGAATAATCAACACACTTGCAAGCACTAACAGTTCCTTTTTTTTCACATATTGTGCATATACTACGACCTACAGAAGTGTGTGAAGTGAAATGAATGCTTATAAGTTACTTAATTTGATGAACTGGTGTGAATTACAATATTATAACATGGGAATACAATCACAAAGGTACAGAAAACATCATTAAAAACATAATAATACAGATATGATATGTAGTAATCGATGCTTTACAAAAGAATATAAATAAACGTGTACATCAGTGTTACAAGAATTATGACATAAGGAAATAAAACGAGAATAATTTTCGAAACATTAATTTCACACATGAACACTAAAACAAAACAGAATAAATAATGTCTAAACATTTTTACAAAGTAAATAACACAGAATTAGAAAAATTCTACAACATAACTCTTATCAGATAAACACATAAAGACAGGAAGAACACAAATACACAAGAGTACACAAGCACGTAGCGGAATAACGCCATAGGACAGGTGTCTCTTCGGCGTCGGCCATCTCCCGCGATTCCTGGAGCAGCTTACCCAGCCCATCCCTCCATATGTGAATTACCTGGATGACATCTTGGTCACTGGACGTTCACGCCAGGAACTTTTGCAAAACCTCAGCGCATTATTTCACGCTCTGCAGTCTGCTAGTATACGTTGTCGGCTCGAAAAATGTTGTTTTTTACAACCGGAAGTAGAATACTTGGGCCACTGGCTTACAAAAGATGGCATTCGCCCTTCGGGTCGTAATGTCGCGGCCATTGAGGCTCTTCCACGTCCCAAGGACTTATAGGAACTGCAGGTGTTTCTGGGCAAGGTTACTTATTACTTAAAGTTCGTGCCCCAGGCTTCTTCCGTTGCTCAACCCATCAATCACTTGCGTCGCTATGGGGTACCTTTTGTTTGGACTCCTGCCTGTGACCAGACATTTCTCCATTTAAAGGAGATGCTGAAGTCCGCCCGATGCGTTACTCCTTTCTCTCCGTACCGCCCCTTGGTTGTGGCAGCTGACGCATCGGCATATTTCATTGGGGCCATCATCGGGCGCCAGGATGCCGATGGCTCTGAACAGCCCATCGCTTATGCCTCTAAGACGTTGACCATGGCGCAACGGAAATAATCCCAGATTGAAAAGGAGGCCCTGGCGATCGTGTTCGCCGTCCAAAAATTTGATTCCTATCTCTCTGGGGCAAACTTAGCCCTCCTGACGGACCATAACCCCTTGGTTACACTTTTCAGGCCCCACTCTCACCTTCCCGAGTGGAAGGCTCAACGTCTCCAGCGCTGGGCATTGTTATTACGTAATTACGCTTACACCATCCAGTATAAGCCCACCGCCCACCAAGATAATGCAGACCCTTCGTCATGTCTCCCAGCAGGCCCTGATCCTGCCTTTGAACAACAGGAGGTCCCTCTGCTTTCACATTGATTCCTCCCGCCGGGATGTGCTGACGGTTGCCGTCACCCCGCGGGCCTGCCGCCGGCCCTCTCTACCTCTGGGTGGATCGGCGGCTCCCTCCCTCGCCCAGGACTCTGGATCGGCTGTCATGGATGCCTCGGGCGTCCGTTCATCTTCCCACAGCCACCCACTTCGGCAGCGTCTGGGGTGTTTCCGCCCCTACGCGCAAGTTTCAGCGTGGAGGGATCTGGTACCGCGCGCCGCGGAATTTGAACCGCGCCATACGTCATGGACGTCATAGACCCATAGAAGTCGCTGCACCGTAAATTGTGGCGGCGCGCGCCTCCTGGCCCGCTTTTAGTGTGGGGGTGCCACAGTGGAACTCGTGGTCCCAGCGGCCAATAGCGGCGCCCCCGAGAGCGTACTTATGCGCCGGCCACTCGCTCATCCAGTCATCCGCCCTATCCTTTGTTATGCCCATCCGGCTTGGATCTCCGCCCCCCCCCCCCCCTACCTGTTATAAATCCCTCCAAATCCTTGAACGTCATGCTCTCCGCCTCGCGTATCACATCCGTCTCCCCTCCACCACGCAGATCCTGTACAATCTCATCCCGTTACCCCACCTCCTCCTTTTCCTTGAAAGGATACAGATGCTGTACACCTCCCGCAAACTCGATCCTCCTCACCCGCTCGTCTCCCCGATCCTCTCCCACCCAAGCCCGCTGCCGCGCCTGTATTCGCACGTCCCACCCGGTCTCCATCTCTCCACCCTCCTTACCCTCTCCCAAGGTGGCTTCCGCCAGCTCCCCCTCCCTGATGATGTCCTCCTCCCCTGCATCTACCCCTCCTTTCAACTTTGATCCTCCCCCCCTCCTCCTGTGTCCTTTCCTTTAGGCACCCTCCCTCCCTCCCTTCCCGTCCCTTCTCTTTCCTTTCCCCCCTCCCTCCTCCCCTCTCCCCCGGGCTTCCTATCCCCCTTCCTCCCTCCCCCTCTCTCCTTTGCCCATGGCATCTCTGCTCTCCCTCTCCCATTCCCCTTCCCCTTCCTCCTCCTCCACCTCCTCTCTTGGCAGGTCCCCAGACTCGTACACGCTCAGTGAACATTCGCGCGCCAGAGATCATCACCGTCAGTGTTTCATGTGTGTGCCTTCGTTTGTGTGTAGTGTTGTTCGCCGTCACGCCACCACCGTTCACGTGCCGTCGCCATCATCCATGTTATGTGCACCGTGTCGCCTCGTGTTAGTGGTGTTTCTCGTCCAGCGTGAACGGCTCCATACTTTTTCGATTTTTAGTGTCTACATTTTTTGCCCACCGTTTTTACTGTCTACTCTGTGCCACCTTTATGTACTACTTGTTGTCAAACTCCAGGCTGAAGAACGGCTTATTGTGCTGCTGACAGCCCGCCTTTGTATAAGGTGTTTAAAATCACAATAAAGAAAAAAAAGAAAAAAAGCTCATCCAGTCAGTCTACTCTCGCTTACGTCGGTTTACACCTCGCTTGCGCTAGACTGCTTTCTTCCTGGTTCGTGTACGAGTTTGTTTCCTTGTGACTCTGTTTTTCGGTCTTGTCGTTTTTGTTCTGTCCTACATTGGTCGTGTCCGTCCTTTTCCGTTGTGCTGCTGTTAGCGGGCCTCTCCGCGGGTCCCGCCGTGTCTTCCGTCAGTGCTACCCCGCGACCGTCCTGGTTGCAGTTACAACAGTGAGCATTAACGATGCTAGCCTACACAATAGGCTACGACGCCAGTGGGCCACGGAACAAAGCGAGATAAGTGACAGCTACCTTGACGGTGATTGTTTGTCTACAGCAGCACTGCACTACCACCAACACGGCGAATTAGTCATGCTGGCGCATATCATTCTACATAAGAAAACACTTTACTTTAAGAATTGTATTCAATGTCAACGCAACTCTTATAAGCAGGAATCTATGTATGAAAAAACTCACACTATCACAAAGATAATAACTTTCCTGTTTCCACAGAAATAGGTGCAGTCCATTTTCTTTTAGTTTTACGAGCAAAATCGATACAGTTTGAACATCTATTGCGTCCAAATTATAAATTGTCTTGTACGAGACATTATATTCATTTCAAACACTTGAATTATACACATAGAACAGCTTACATACACTCTTTTTATGTTCAGCTGCTGAATATAACTTAATACCATACATTTCTCTCTCCTCCCCCCCACCCCCACCCCCACCCCCACCTCCCATTGTTTTGTGACACCCAATGACATGAAAAAGTAATCTACAAAACTGCAGCGGATTACAGAGGACCAAACTATAGTATTCGGTGCTTTACAGTTTTGTGACACCCAACGACACGAAAAAGTAATCTATAAGACTGCAGCGGATTACAGAGGCCCAAACTACAGTATTCGGTGCTTTACAGTAACACATTTGACAGATGTATTAACTTATCTCTCTGTTGTAGTGGAAACTTCTGCCACTGAATGCAACAGCCGTACCAATTGTAGTGGGAAGAGGAAGAAGGCACCGTATGAAGACTCGGCTGAGCTCTCCAAATGATTTATTGTTTCCAACTACTGTGCCCCCATTCCCCTCGATCTGCGTAAGTGGGGTCCGGCAATGCTGAGGACACCACTTCGCTGTCTGCGAAGCGGCTTGATGTGGGATGCCTGCCCCAGCAATCCATGCAAGTACTGTGTGTGAGCCTTGTACGCCAGTGGAGTTACGTTGTCGTCAGGATGCCGGCAGTCGACTCAGTGGTCTGTGTCCCTGCCGACTCAGAGCCGCTCAGTGTGAGGCATAGGCAGGCAGCTGCGTGCTTCTAGTCAGCTTGGCTGTGGTGCAGCGACAACAAGCGCCCACGATCCGGCCTCCGAATCTGCGGCCATAGCTTCGGGACACCTCTGGCGTGTGTTGGAAGCCAGGACGTCTGCCCACGTTAGCGAACTGCGAAGTGGCCCACCATTTTCTGGCTAGGGGCCCCGTGTCAGCCTCCGAGGGTCGAACAATTGGCCT
This sequence comes from Schistocerca serialis cubense, assembly GCF_023864345.2. Lineage (NCBI taxonomy): Eukaryota > Metazoa > Arthropoda > Insecta > Orthoptera > Acrididae > Schistocerca > Schistocerca serialis. The sequence goes on from NC_064641.1 coordinate 426,424,395, forward strand.
GCCATTGACTGGAACGCCCCATCTGCTGCTGCATGTAGCTGGTGGTGTGACACGCCCCACCGGCCAGGAGAGCTACCACACTTTAATCAATCTCGTTAGAAACCACACCTATTTATAAGCGCCTGTGCGTCTCTGATTTGCCATACACGCCGCTTCGCATCACGTACTCATAACACGCTAGGTTGGCCAGTGGGCCCCTTCTGTCTGTGATTTGTGACATGCTAAATCGCTACGTATACTCTTTCAGCAATTTGACGGCTCTGTGACCTCTGTTCTACTTCACAAGTGTTGGTATGCGTAACTCACGGCAATCCGGCCTCCACCTGTCTTTAACTTGTGCTCAGAGTATCCTGCCAATCTAACTTTCCCTATCCTAGACGTTGGAAACACCCATTCACCGGATCGACCCTTAATTAGCTGTTAACTTGTTTGGGTCGGCACCTATGGCATATTTCCTTACTACTACAAAAATAGTCTGGTATAGTGCCCCTTAAAACGATAACATGAAACAAAACATAAAAATTCTTACGTGACGACCACTGCTCGATCAACCCCTGGCCTACTAGTCTCACTCCCTCGGTATCCAGTCCACTGGGACTGGGGCTAGCCTTGGTTCCCTCTTGGAATTAGCTCTGTTCCTGATCGGAATGGAAACAACATACAACAAAGTAAAAGCTGCGATGATACTTGGCACAGATGTGCTCAAAGTTATCGTTATTTGCCGTTGCCTTTTCCTATAGCAAGCCACATGTTGCACTAGCTGTTCTGCTGATATGCGCCCCTCTTGCTCTAAAATGAACTGTTTTACGGATCTCAACGGACCTGGCTCCAGAGTTTGATTTGACAGGATCAGATTCTGCCTCGGCAAAAACTCTTAAGTGGCTTCTGGCCAGTAGAGCTGTGGCTGCGTAACACTCAAATGCGTGACTCGTGAAATTGACTCTGGGAGGTGGATGGTTGGTCCTATTATGTTACACTTAGTTCCATTGATTAAAATTCCGCTCCCCTCGAGCTCTATATGTTTCGCTTCTGCAAATACTCCTCACTCAAAACAACTTGCCACTACTGCCACATTCCACATTCTCCCAGGTGGAGAAGATCCATTGCATCCTGACCTGTTGCAAGCTCAATTTTGGCTCCATGTTGTCCCCTGGACAGTCAATTCCTTTCCTCCCGGCTGAAAATAACTGCACCGTGCATGTGTCCGGATTGGTACTCACCACCTTGGCTGGATATATCGTTACCTTCCCTCTATGGCAGCTTCGTAATTCATCCCTTGCTATTTTGGCGTCATGGTTTCTAGTTGTTGAGATCATCAACACCTCTTTATTTTTCACTTCCACAAACTTGCTAAACGCTCTCCACTTCACTGGATATGGGTGGACCGTGTAATACTGAAACTTTGCGTTCTTCCCCATAACCAGGATTTGGACCAAAACATACGCTCGTGTGATCGGTTGTTATTCTTACTGTTGCGACATGGTAGAAAAACGGCAAATTCGGCTCGCTGGGCTCCATTATTAAATATAATCCTGATGGTAGTTCCTTCTGCGCCTTGCACACCTTGAAAAAGTCTGGTTAACACCACCCTGCTGTCTAGCACTTCTGCATGCGCCTGTAGGGTTCCCACGTTACTATTTATTGTGACTTCCGACGCCTTAGCGTATTCCTCTACCTGCCCAGTTAATGTGAGGAGCAACCGTGTGTTATTCAGGACTTCCCCTTCCAATTGCCTTATGTGAGTTGCACGCCAACCTTCCATTGCCCTAGTCTCCTCTGCGAGTTGCTTCACCACTTCCACCGTGTTGTTCCTTTCTTTTATATCGCTTTCGTCTGAGGTTCCTAAACCTGCCTTTAAAATTTTTCCCCCTGCGTTCAGCCATCCTCATTTCCGTCTTACCCCTGGCACAGCTTCCTCCATCTGTCCTACCTGCTTCCATAGCGTCTTATAAGCCTCATGCAATTTCTTATACTCCCCCTGCAACATGCTTCAGCAGTTCCTTGCCCTCTGCACGTTGCCTAAGCTCTTCCAACACTTCCTCAAGCCTCCTTACTTCATTCCGCATTTCTTAAACGTTCCATACCACACCACCAAAACTTCCTGCCCTGAGTACAGCACACCGCCATCCAGGTGTTGCACCCGTAAAACATCCACCCCGATGATGAAGAGATGAATCACTGCCAACACTCCCCCTTTCAGTGACCTGAGGACAGGGATCACCATCACCCTTCCTCACTCATCAAAATGACTGCTGTCCACAGCAGGCTATACTCGAAAATAGATACAACATATGAAAATACACTGCCTAATTACTCTACGCAAACCCAAAGATACACGACAAGAAAACAGATAAAAAAACTACAAATATTACTACTTTGTCGATCGTAAAGCATACAGTACTTCATGCTGTACTGTATCTTCCTGGTTTTCTCTGTGCTGAGCACCTCTCTTCACTCTCTTTCTTCCTCTTTCCTTCCTGTGACACGCCTGGAATCACATCTGGGCAACTCTTAAATGGCTGTAACCAACCAATATGTACTATGGTTGTTCCAGTTCGCAGCTGAAGCTTAACATTAACGGGGATGTGGTTTTATGAAATTGGTGTGGCCCTTGATACCTCGTGATGAACTACTTCCTTTTCCCTTTTTGAGTATAGGGGCTGGACCTCATTACCCATTGCCCCAGTCTTTACTGCGATAAACTTCCTTTCCGCTTTACTGCGTCTTCCTGCCTTTCCAAAGCCTTCTTATTCTCCTTTTGTATCCGTTTCCAAACATCCTGAATTGTACTTGCGAATTGTCGTGTAAGTTCATCGGTCCTTTCTTTCTCTAACCTCACCAAATCAAACGGTGACGGCATTTTTCGACCGTACTCTACCTCATATGCCGACAAACCGCTATTTGTATGGGCTTTTGCATTATATGTGCATACAATATGCTTCAAATACTCGTCCCACTGATGGTGATGAGAATCCACATTAAAACTCAGCTTCTTCTCGATTGTTCCGTTGGCCTATGGATGCAACACGCTCGTCCTCAACGTCTTTGGGTTCAACAATTTACACAGTTCCTTCATTAAATCCGACATGAAGTTGGTCGCTTGGTCAGTAATTACTGTCTCCGGTACACCAGATTTCAAAATCCTGCTGTTTACTAACGATTGCGCGACAATCGCTGCCTGTTGCTTTGGCATAGCCACCATCTCCACATACCTCGAAAAATGGTCTGTTATTGTCAGAACGAATCTATTCTCCGATGGTATTCGCCTAAAAGGTCCTAAGACATCAATCGCCAACATAGAAAATGGACATGTTGCTTCCGGTAATCGTTGTAGCTGTATCTGTTTCCGACTAAAATCTGCCGTCTGCGCACATGGTACACAATTTTGGACGTACAGATCCACATCTCCCTACCTCATCCACCAATACCTCTCCGCCACTCTCCTATTCGTCGCTCTACACCCTCCATGACCCGATAACATGTGATCATGTGCTTCCTTTAAAACCTAATGCCTGAACTTCACTGGCACTACTACCCTTGGCGCTAACTTCGTTTCCCTGCACATAAGACCGTCGTACATATTATATTATGGCTGTGTCCAATACAATTTTCAATCGTTGTCCGCGTCCTACAATTCCTGCCATACTGCTAGGTCATAACCTATGACTTCTACTCTAGCCACCTTCCTATTTATTGCATCCGCATTACCGTGCTTCTTCTCAGGCTTTTGCACCCTTTCGTAGTCCACTTCATTAAGCCTCACACCAGCCGCTGTGGACAAGCAGTTCTAGGCGCTTCAGTCCGGATCCACGTGGCTGCTACGGTCGCAGGTTCGAATCCTGCCTCGGACATGGATGTGTGTGATTTCCTAGGGTAGTTAGGTTTACGTAGCTCTAAGTTCTAGGGGAGTGATGACCTCAGAAGTTAAGTCCCATAGTGCTCAGAGCCATTTGAACCATTCTTTGTTAAGTCCCATAGTGCTTAGAGCCATTTGAACCATTTTAACTAAGCTTCATAGCCCATCTAGCGAGTCTAGTGGACGGATCCTTCAATCCCAGCAACCGCTTCTACGTAGCATGATCTGTTACTACCCGAAATCTTCTCCCATATAAATAACATTTAGAATATGTGATTCCATAGATTACGCTAAACATCCCCCTCTCCGTTGTTGACTGATTCCTTTCTGCTGCATTCAACTGCCTAGACTCATAGGCTACAGAATGTTCTTTCCCATCAATTTCCTGATTAAGAACACATCCTAATACTTGATTTGATGCATCGCATGCTAGTATAAACTTCTTTTCAAAATTTGGAAACACAACAACCGGACCTGAAGTTAACACTTCTTTCAGTTTGTCAAACGCTTTCTTCACATCCTTCCGTAACCATCGCATCAACGGTTGCGCTAAATCTGCAAAACCCTTCACGAACTATCGATGGAAATTGCAAATTCCGATAAATGACTTTACTTCCGTAACTGTTTTCGGTTCCCGAAAATCACTTACAGCCTGTACCAACCTCTGATCTGCTCGCACTCTTTCCTTATAATATGACCCAAATATTTTACTTCTTCTAATGCAAAATGACACTTCTCCAGGCTCACAAACGAGCAGCTCTTAACCTCATAAAGACTTCCCTTAACCGCTGTCTATGTTGCTCCATACTACTTGAAATCTCTATAGTGTCATCGAAATAGACCACACTTGCCGCTGTTTTAAACACCTCAAGACACTGTCTAGCAACCTCTGAAATGTTGCCGGAGCGTTTTTCATACCGAATTGCATTTTAATGTACTGGTAATGGCCTCCAGGACTAGAGAAAGCAGCTTTTTGGACGATACTCTGGAGCCACCTCTAACTGATGATTACCGCTTGTCAAATTCACTGTAGAAAAGTACTGGCACTGTCCTAAGTGATCCAAAGTGTCCGATATGTTTGAAATGGGGTGTGCGTCCTTTACAGTTTTATTATTGTGGTATCGGTTATCACAACAGAACCTGTATTTCTTAGTACCATCTTCAGATTTTTTAGGAACAACGACAATTCCCGCTCCCCAGCAACTATTACTCTGCCCTGTTATACCATCCGCAGGCTGCTGATCAATGAAATCGTACACAGTCTGCTGCAAATATCTCGGTATTCTGTAAGGTTTACGGTAAACAGGTGCTTCATTCCCTGTTGGTACCCTATGTTGAACTAATGGATTTTCTGCTAACAGACCTTGCGGAAAAAACAAATCCTTAAACGCCCATAATAATTCTTCCATATGCTCTCTTTCTCCTCCTTTCAAATGCTTAATTTTGTCACGCAATGCAGTTCTATCGGCTGTTAATGGCTGAACGCTTCTCCCACCTCTCGAACACCGGTCTTCATCATTTGGCACAACCAAATTCGCTACTGAAACTCCTTTCCTCAATATCGCATCTACAGCGTTAAAATTATCCACTTTCACCGGAACTACTCGCCCGTAATTCTCCTCCTGTATGCATACAACACTACGTTTCGCAAAAGAACCCAATGGACTCAAAACGTCATTATCCTCCAATGGTTCAATTACAAATTCTGTACCCACAGGTAGATTTCACTCCAAACTTACCCAATGTGACTTTACGGTGCCACTAGACACACACTCATGCGAATTAAGCCTTAATGCTAATGTACACGATTCAATTGCTTTGTTCATTACGTTGAACGCCCCTCCTGACAGCTCTGCATTGACAGCAGTTTGCCCTAGCAGAAATAACATTCAACCAAGTTCCACAGTTCGTTGTCAAAGGTCAATTTTGGAATCATAGTGATGCAAGACATGTACTCCTAGGATCATGTGGTAGCCCTCGCTTACCCTTGGTACTGCCTCTATGCATTCATTAATTCGGACTTTCTCTGTTCGAGAGTCAACTGTCACTCCACGCAGCCTGCAACGTGGTCGGTATAGCTTCCTTTGTCCCATTATATTCCTAGTAGCCACTGACACTTGCGCCCTGTGTCCAAAAAAATCTTGAACTTTTTGTTCCTATGGATCCTACCACTGAACATTCCATCTCTGCATACGTATTCGTAGCAATGAAATTAGACGGGAGCTCCCTTACATGGGTCTTGGGCCCCTCGGCCGTTTAACGCTTGTCCACCTGTCCTATCTCCACTTCTCCATCCTCCCCACTGGCGATATCCACCCCTTCTTTAATTCCTCGGTTACTGGGTACATTGCCTCTGTACATGTCCAGCACAACTTTACTTAAAGAATTTCACACCCGCTGTAAACACTTTTTGCCTCTCGCGGCCCCCTGCTGTCACGTCTGTTTCCTCACATTTAACTCCCAGCTGAATGACCGAATACAGATCTTTCGGAGTCCCTTCACACCCTCTCAAATATACATCAAGCGCCCTTTGCTTAGCCTCCTGCAACAGAACACTATTTGCTTCATCGCTCTGACCCAACTCATAAGTATGCTCATTAATTTCCCTTATCCTGTCCGAAAATTTCTCCATCGTCTCCCCCTGTCTCTTTGACATTGTACTTAACCTCTCTCTAAAGTACAGAGCGCTATTCTGTTTTTTGTACGTTTGTAAAAGCCCTTCCTTGAACTGTTTAAACTGTCCTGTCTTCCTTAAGGCTCCAGAACCCCTTACATATGTTTTAACTTCACACGTTAATCTAATCTTGGCTATATGGAACAACTGCTCATCAGACCAACCATTCATCACTGCTGGAGTCCCCAAGTCCTCCATAAACGAACGCACATCCTCAGATGCCTTCTCAGAAAACAGAATAATCAAACTCGCATTAGTTGGATCAATCTCCTGCACCCTAGGCAACAACGACTGATCGGATGTAGTTTCCCGCTTACTTCCAGATGTTAATTCATTTCTCAACCGCGTATTGTCTGCTGTCAATTGTGCTACTTTTTCAACAAAATCTGTACCGCTTCTGGTTCCGACACATCTCGTGTCCATGACTCTGCCATTGTGTTGCTTTCGTTCCCAGTTGGTCCTGAAACAAAACATTTAAGTACAAGAATAACCTGACTCCCACCACCTCAGCATCATCATACTCAGTAATATCATACTCAAACCAATACAAAGGTAATTAAATGCCACGAAAAAATTTTAAATTTTGCTGCCCCAAATACACTAACACTTATTCTCACAAAGAAAAAAGAAAAATATGCCAACGCTAAACTTCTAAAATGGCCTGCCATGAGCCATACTCAAAAACACAAAAAGGCAAGAAAACGTCCAATACTCAAAAGAAAACTGGTCAAAACTCACCACATCTTGTGAATGTAATGTGGGCAGTGAGCTCGAACGTCATACTGGACAGACGATGTCAGCCATTCTGACACCAAATGTAGTGGCAACTTCTGCCACCGAGTGTAACAATAACACGAAATGTAGCGGGAAGAGGTAGAAGGCAACATATTAAGACTTGCCCAAGCATTCCAAGTGTTTGAGTTTTCCAACTACAGTGCCCTCTTTCCTCTCCACCTATACCACTGAGCCTCAATGCTGAGTACACCCCTGACTGCAAAGTGGCTTGGTACGGAATGGCTGCCTCAGCCACCCATACACGCACTATATGTTGGCCTTGTACCCAGTGGAGTAGCGTCGTCTTCAGGATGCCAGCAGTCAACTCAGCAGTCTGCGTCCCTGCCAACTCAGTGCTGCTCGGTCTGAGCTTGAAGCGGCTTCTCGCCGGCGTGGCTGAGCTCACGGTGACAACAAGCGCCCGCGACCCGGCGCCCGAATCTGCGGCCCTCGTCTCGGGATGCCTCTGGCGTGTGTTGGAAGCCAGGACACCTGCCCGCGGTAGCGAGCCATGGAGTGGTCTGCTTCTCACTGGGTACGAACCCTGTGTTGGCCTCAGAGGGCCAAACCAGCGACCCGCCCTGGACTGGAACGCTGGCGCGCTCCATCTGCTGCTGTGTGCAGCTGGTAGTGTGACATGCCCCGCCATCCAGTAGAGCTGCCACACTTGAATCAATCTCGTTACAAACCCGCACCCATTTATATCCCACTGTGCAGCTCTGTTTTGCCATACACACTGCTTTGAGTCATGAACTTATAACACGCTAGGTTGGCCAGTGGGCCCCTTCTGCCTGTGATTTGTCACATACAAAACAGCTACGTATACTCTTTCAGCTGTTTGACGGCCCTGTGGCATCTGTTCCACTTCACAAGCATTGGTATGCGTGACTCAATGCAAACTGTCCTACATCTGTCTGTAACTTGTGCACAGAATCTTGCACAAAACTAACTCTCCCTATCCTAAATGGCGGTGCCACTACATTGCGTAAAATCGAACTACATGTCAGTATTTTGTTGCTAAAATTACCAATCGTTGCAGAATGTCCTTGTTCTTTCGACACTTTCATCAGACGAAAGAAGAGGCGAGAATTTAGATTGTGAACATAAAACATCCATATCAAGCGATATCTTTTAGTTTCATGAACAAAATTGCTTGGATTGAGGGCATCCCATAAGTTAAAAGTAGTGTCTGTAAATAAATTGCCATGCATATGTGTGTTGTAAATATTTCAAACACGTGAAATAACATGACACAATGCACAAGTTTCACGCCAGTTGCTCACATGATGGAAAAACACAATCACTTTATATTCAACAAGGTCAAGCTATAACTCTTTGTTTTTTACACTATGGCAGTTTCCATATTAGCAATGTGATTCTATATCACACTGATATTGGCAAAACATAAAAAACAAATAGTGAAAGAATGCTTTGTAAAAGAATCTTCTGACAAGACCTAACACAGAAGCCTACAAGATTCCACCGATACATCGATGACAAATATAATATGTGTGCTGAGGTCTGACATGTTTTGCTCCATAACACGGTGGTGGTGGTGGTTAGTGTTTAACGTCCCGTCGACAACGAGGTCATTAGAGACGGAGCGCAAGCTCGGGTTGGGGAAGGATTGGGAAGGAAATCGGCCGTGCCCTTTCAAAGGAACCATCCCGACATTTGCCTGAAACGATTTAGGGAAATCACGGAAAACCTAAATCAGGATGGCCGTAGACGGGATTGAACCGTCGTCCTCCCGAATACGAGTCCAGTGTGCTAACCACTGCGCCACCTCGCTCGGTCTCCATAACACGCCAATAGCGACCTGTGTGTAGCGTTTCTGTCACCCAGCAGGTCGTAATCCGCTATAGCAAAAGATTTTTGTGTCGCATTTTGAAAGAAAATTCGTCATCAGACAACAGCCGGTTTCCCACAATCTACTTCTAACATTCTGCGTGGTGTCTGTTTGTTCTATATCGTGTCTCCCTACCACTTTCGCGCAACGACGCTCTGAGCGTGTTTTTTAGGGAATTAACTGGTCTGAAGCTGGGACCTGTTGCTGGTAAGGAGACGCCAGACCACACATGACATGTAGAATTCAGAAGAGTTCAGTGAGACTAGCGATGATATAGTCAAATACTTTATGATTTCAGCGTCAGCTCCACTGCACTCCCTGTAAAAGAATCTTAACACTAACTGCATTTAGTGGAAGGGGTTCAAGGCTCTCCTATTTTTAGTTGGCTGGTAAAATAACATCGAAAAAACAGTTAAGTTTACCATTGGAAATTTTATTCTACTCACAAAACATCGTTTATAAATTGCACTGTTGATAAAAGGAAATGTATTAATACAGGATGGTAAAAAACAACTGCGTCCACAAGAAATGTGAACGAATATTCCCTGAATGGGTTTCGAAGTTCTACAACTGATACAAGGATGACCTATGCCATATCACATCTATAAACTAGGTTTGAATGAAGTTTCACAAAAGAGAAATCCATCAAAATGGTCTACAGTGAATTTCAATTATCTTTAATTACTTATCTAACTTGTCGTAAATTACAGTTCATGATGTGGCTTCTCAGCAACTATTAAACAGAAAAATCATCGCGTTTCTGATTTCTACTTCAAGTGGCAAATGTGAACACCATGAGCTTTAATTGACGATCAACACTAGTATTACGCAGAAAGGGGATGTAACAGATGAGACTTCTGCAGTTCTGAGTGAAGCTTTATGCGCTGTTATGCGGCATCGCGTGCGTTCATTACCTTGTCGGTGTTCGTCAGGGAGCGGCGGGCAGCACAGCTCCGCTCACCTCGCTGTCTCGGAAGCAACTCTTCTCTGACTTCTCCTTACTACAGTTTGCCGAAGTTGGTTTAAAAAAATCTATCTGGCTGTGTTTTCATCTGACCAATCAGGGTCTCAATCTTAACCTTAAGCTCCGCCTACAAAAATTCTGTCTATCCAATGAGAAACGTTATACTTTTCGTGGTGGGGCAATGTTTTTAAAGTTTGAAATGTAACAGAGACGCGAAAAAGTCTCACGCTAAAAATTGCAGCTGGTGTGGTCCTTTTAGCGTTATCTTAAGATCTATACGGTTCTTCTGGAGGGCTCCATCTTTTAACATGGGCTGGGGGGGGGGGGTGGTCCTAACGTAACAGAGACGCGAAAAAGTCTCGTGCTAAAAGCTTGTGGGTGGTGTGGTCGTAGCGGTTAGCTGGCGACGTGGGTATCCGTCCCTTATAGTAGGGCCTTCTCGCTTAACACGGTTCTGCTCTCGGCTTCTGTTCTCGTTCCTCCCCTCGGAACTGCGTCTGTCTCACAGTGGGAAGGTATGACATGCATTTAGACATTCTTGTGTTAGTCTGTGGTATTCCATTTGCTCACTCGTTACTCGTATTACTTTGGTTAATTTAATGTCACGATTTATTCGGAGCTATGTGACATACTACTAGATTTGCTTATCATGTCAGGGTTTTCTTGGAAAGAGTTACATTTGCCTGACACCTTACATATCACCACCCTTCGAACTTAACTTTTGTACTGAAGTTAGGTAATGATTGAATCGTTGTCTAAGTCAGTCAAAAATAATATCTTTATCTAAATATTGTTGCCTACTGTTCAGCCACATTATTCTGTTTCTATGCTAGTTCGTATTACTAATTTATATTTTTATATTCTTCCACATTATTCTTAAAAATGAGAAGAGAAGAATATTTTTATGCTATTATTAATTTTTAATTATTTTCTTTCTTTATTTGTTTGTTTTTTTAAGAAGTTTGTTATCGAAAGTGAGGAGTGTTTCACATCGATTTTCTTAGAAATATTGTTTTTATAAATGTAGTATTTCAGTAAAATCTATTCCTAACACATTTTCTAAATACCATGTACAAGTAAAATGTTTTTGTTTCTGGACACTCATTTCAACATTCTTACACCAACAAATAAGAATTATTTCCAAGAATTGCTTTGACAAAGAAATATCCATACACAAGTATTGAGATATTATCCTAGCAAATGGTACAAATGTTACAAAAATAAAGGAAAACAATATAATTTTTTATTCTTTGTTTTTATGAGGAGAAAATAAGTAAGCTATAGTTATTCTTTTATTTTTATGAGGAGAAAATAAGTGGCATATAGTTTTAGTGTTTATTATGCCTTACTTTTGTTCTTTATATATTGTCCATTTCAGAAATAATGACATTTTTATCGATAGTCTATTTTTTATTTAAGTCCATAGTCAATGACCGTTATTTTGTAGTTTATTAGCTATCTGGTGTGCTTAACTTATTTAGTTTTTCACATGTTTCTTTTGCACAATTCCTACATCACATAATTAGATTTCACACATTCACTCAATCCTATGAATGTTGAAGCATGAGGTTGGCGAATGTTTTTGCACGAAGGTGATGGACTTGAGCGAGATGGATGTGGGCAAGTATTTGATGTACAGCTTCGTTCATCGTTCCTTGTTGGCTTTGCAAGTGTGTGCTGGTGTTGCGGAGGTCCCATAATGGAATGGAGCTGTGAGTGCAGAATCTCATGGTTTACTGGCTTTTTATGCGTGAAAGTCATCGTTATGTGTCGCTGAAAGCGGTCGTTTTTCGTTGTAATGCTTCGCAGACGACTAGTTTACAATAGGATAGGGATTTGGGAAGGTATGTCGTCTATTTTTCACCCATCTTCTTTCTTGGTCTCAATCTTGCGAATACCCAACTTCTCTTCTTCCTGCATTTTCTCTGCTTCTTACTTGATTCTTGGTTCTCCTCTGGGAAGGATATGGAAATATTTATTGATAACTAGTCGCTTTGAAGTTCTCCTCCTAGTAACAGTTTGATAAATGGTTTGGACATGTCAGTTCTACTTTGTGGACGTTTCCTTCAGTTTCGTGCATCAGCGTGCTGTTTAATAGCAGTAGTGTGACTTTTACACATATTTTTTGCCTGTGGTGGCTTGCCCAAGCGGTCTTCACGTCGGGCAGTTTTTTCCCACTCCACTGAGTGGGGACGCTCAGAGACCCTTCTTGCAATTGGTGTTTGCTTGTCAGTCCCTGCACCGGTCCCTTCAGCAGTAGATTTACATGCGCCCTTTGTTCGTCTCGCTGTCCTTACCCATCTCTCGACGCTTTTGCCTTGTAGGAATCGTGTCTTGCTAATTACATCCTTTTCTTTCTTGATACTTCTCGCGTTGCAACTTGTGGGTCGTTGCATCTCATCCTTGCTGGAGTTTTTACAATGGTTCTTACAAAAAATTTTACCTATAGTCATCTAACATATGTCTAGTACCTACATTATTTTGCGCCTTTTTAAAGGCTTTACAAATTTCGGCACCATTTCCATGTTACAATTCTAAGATATTTTGAGTCTTAACTTATACAAGAAACGTCAAATTCGTTTTTTATTTTTGTATAGTGTCATGATGTTTAGCAGTTTAGTATTTCATGCTGTTAGACTATCTATGCTTTATCCCTTCACCATAATCTATGGTACTATTGCTGTTATTATTGAAACTACTTTCTTTTTTCTACCTTCCTCTCTCTTGATTCTTCTTTCTCCTGACGATCTTTTCTGCAACATAATCTTGAAATATTGCGCTGATTATTTACCAGTAATAAAATTAATCTTAAAACTTTTTGATATGGCTCACATTGTGAAGTCCTAAGGTTTTGCCTTTTTTTGGGTTCATTAGTTCCACAGCATTATCATGAGCAATTCGACTAATTATGACAGGTCCTTTCTATGCAAAAAAAACTTATGTATTTTGTGTTTCTGTTTGCTGGGGAGATGGTGTGTTTTTACAAATTGTTTCTGGCCTACTGAGAATGTTCTTTTAATTGCTGTTCTATCTCCTCTTTCTTTTCTTTTAATGGATGCCTTTCTGATGTTGGAGAGTGCTGTTGCTATGACTTGTTTGTGCTGCCTATGTGGTACAATAGGAAATCTAACATTTTCTCTGGTTATGGTTGGGGGTTCAAAATTTTTAAGTACAGTAACTGGAGGTAGTAGTGTAGAGCTATGTGGAATTTCATTTATTACTTCTTGAAATTCTTTATTGTATATATCCCAAGTGTTGTGTCTTTTGCCTGCATATAATCGGCATAAAGTGCCTATGTCCTTCACAGATCGTTCTGCTGGATTTACGCTAGGTTTGTACTTAGATATGTAGATGGGTTTTATTTTGTGTTGTTTTAATGTGTTTTGCCATTGCACTGATTTGTATTGTGGGCCATTATCCGAAATTATTCGTTCCACTCGACCTACTTGTCTGAGAAAATCTTGTCTAAATGCTTTACTTATAGTAAGACCTTTGCCCGATTAAATGGTGTCAAGGTAACATATTTAGAAGTAAGTTCTAAAACGACAAATATGAAAATACATCCACTTTTTGTGCACGGGAGGGGCCCCATCAAATCTGTTGCAGCTATTTGTTTTAATCTTTTAGGGATTATTGGAAACATAGGTGGTTTGGTTTGGAAAGTGACGTGTTTAGCCCTCATACATTTTTTGCATTTGACTAATACCGTTCTAATTCGTATTTCCATATTAGGAAAATGGCTTGTTTGTTTTATTTTTAAAAAAACATTTCTTTGGTCCAAGGTGGCCATTACTTAAATGTGTATACCATATGTACTTATTAATTAGTTCATCTGAGATATAAATTAACCATTCATTCGTTGCAACATTTCGTCTAAAGATTAAACATTGTCTTTTACAAGATAGTGCTGTCGAATGTCTGGAAAATCCTTTCTTCTCCATTGTGTTTGATACCTAGTATTTAAGAATCCTTGTCCTGTTCTTTGCCTATGATTTTCAATGCTGTTGTAATGTAGTTTTCGAAAGGTACTTGATTCATATAGTAGATTGTAAACAGGTCTTCTGCTGCTTCCGAACCTATGTTATTGGATGCACCCTGTGGACATAGTGATAAAGCACCTGCTAATACATTCGCAGGTCCTAGTATGTGTGTAATAGTGAAGTCAAATTCTTGTAGTATTAACATCCATCTGGCTACCTCCCATGAGTTAGTTTGTCGGATAACAGAAATTCTAATGCTTTGTAGTCAGTGTAAACTTGTGTTTTTCTCCCGAATAGGAAGTATCGAAAACGTTGGAAGCCCCATACAATGGCCAATGCTTCCAGCTCCATGACTGAATAGTTTTTCTCGCTTTTTGTGAGTACCTGACTGGCAAATGCAATTGTTCTATATGATCTTAGCCCCGCCTGTTTGTATTCTTAGAATAAAACAACTCCTAAACCTGTTTTCGCGCTATCAGTGGCCAAAATCAGTGCTGTTGTTAGTGCGTCTTTCACTTTTAAAAATCTTCATTGGCTTGTTGATCCCATACCCATGGCGTGTTTTTTTCCAGTCAATGCACATAGGCGTGGTGTTGCGGGAGAGTCGATCCAAATAAATGTTTTATAGAATCCGGTGAGACCTAGAAATCCTCTGAGAGTTTTCTTATTATATGGAGTATAGAATTCTTTGATTGCCGTTAGTTTTTCTGCGTCGGGCATTACCCCTTTCTCTGAAATTATGTGTCCTTCAAATTTGACCTCTCGCCTTCCAAATTTGGATTTTGTTATATTTACTGTGACCCCATGCTCTTTCATGATCTATAATAACTGATTTAATGTGTCGTTGTGATGTTCCCAAAAGGGTTCTGCTATAATCACATCATCAACATAACAAGTAATTTTTTGTAAAATTTCAGGACTGAGTATAGTATTAAATCCCCTAATAAACGCTGCTGATGATATGTTTAAACCAAATGGCAATCGTTTAAACTGGTAACATCTACCGAATACGATAAATGCTGTAAATTTTCTACATTCTGGGGCCAATTATATTTGCCTGAAACTACTCCGTAAATCAATTCATGAATAGATCTTACCACCGTGGAAGTTTTGTATCAATTCCTCTAATTTTTCAGGGCGATCTGTCTCAGTGATTATGATTGTGTTAATCTGTCTGGAATCAAGCACTAACCTGATGCTCCCATCTCGTTTTTGTACAATATGGAGTGGGCTGTTATATGTGGAGGTAGCTGGTTCAATAATATCATCATCTAACATTTTAGATATCTCCTGGAATACTTTATTCCTGTAGCTTAATGGGATTCTGTAGGGTGGCACTCTAAATGTTGTGTGCTGTTTTACATCAAACTTGTACTGAAAGTGCTTAATACTGCCAGTCTTAGATAAAAATACCTCTGCTTTATCTCGCAAAATACCCTCTAATTCTCTTTTACTGTGTTCCGAAATACCTTGAACTTCTTGCAATTTTTCGTCGATTTCTTTATGGACTTCTAACATGGGTTGAGGCGATTTCCACTTTTGTGCATACCCTTCTAATTCTTCATCCTCTTTATCTCGCATCGTTCTTAATTGGTTGTTTATGATTGGTATTTCTTCTAATTTTAGCTTTTGCTCAAAGAGAAGTGTAGCATTCCCGAATGATACGCTACCTTTCCCCATATCTATTATCGCTCGTCTCTCATTTAAAAAATCTGCACCCATAATCAAATCTATAGTTAGTTTAGGTATAATCACGAAGTTAGCTTCGATCTTTTGACCTAGGTACGAAAGAGTTAACATTGTTAGTCTCGTAACTTCCGCAGCATTGTTTGTAATAGGACCTCTTACTCTAATTTTACGTGTTTTCAGAACTGGTAATTCCTCATTGGCATTACACTGCATGAATAACTTTTCTGAGATCGCAGTCAGTTCACTTCCGCTATCAATTACAATATTGACTGGGATATGCTTTACCATGGCCTTCACAATTGGTTGAATGTGAAAGGGTTGGTTCTGTTCTTCTTCTTCTTGCATCAACGAATCCTCCACTGAATCATTCATGGGTCTTTTTAGGAATTTCCCTTGTGAATTCGAACTTTCTGTAGGATAAGCTTCGACTGCTATATCTCTCTCTTTTATTTCCTCTTCTCTATTTCTTCCTTCATATACGCTTTCTTCAACATCCTCTACATTTTCCTCATCCTCGTCTATCTTCTCCATCTTCGTCGCTACTTCCACATAATCGCATCTAAATGCTCTAATTATCGCTTCATAACTTACATCATTATATACGTTGGGTTGTGTGCCCACTCGTTACTTATCTCAACTTCTGTCGACTGCGCATTATCCTCATTGAATTCGCTTTCCCTGGTTTCCATCTCAAATAGCTCTGCAATACTCATTACTTCGTCCTTTCCTCCCACATTCGTTGTGCATGCCTCTGGTAATTCATCTTCCTCGTCAGTATTCTCCCAGTTAATTTTGTCCCAACACGATATTGTTATTTTCTTGTCTTCGTTTTCATCTGGTCCCTGCGGATTTGTTTCTTCCTTCTTCTCTTCTCGTGATAAGAATTTTACCTCTCTGTTCAAGGTGCTCCAATTGTCCTGGGTCGTTGCGTCATTCTCTTTGGCATGGGCGCTTAGCTGTAAATCCGAACGTTTATCGGGGTTTGGTGGTCTTACCTCCACCTCTTCTATCTGCATTCTCTTTTCTTGTTCAGCTTGTTGATAGTGGTTTCTTTGTTGATAATTTGTCGGTCTATTGGTCCCCCAGTACCCCTTCCGGTTCTCGTTATTCCCTCTGTAATAGTTGTTGCCGTTCCTGGGTGAATTATAGTTATTGCCATATCCTCTTCCAAATCCATAACCGGTTCTTTGTTGAAATCTATTGTCGTTTCTTGGTGCGAAGTTATCACATGGTTCGTAATTATTGTTTCTTCGTACTGTGTCTTGTGGATTCCACTGCTTTTTGCTTTCGTTTTCACGTGCGCTTCGTCTTTTTCTTGCGTCATCTTCCGAAAATATGAACTCTAGTTCCCTTAGAATACCTTTTAATGCTTCGACGTCATTGCCTCCACGACCTACTAATGATTGCTGGTATTTCAATGGTAGCTTCATCGCGCATAATTTAATCAACTCTCCGTCACTGTAAGGTACATCTAAGCATAGATTTTTCTTTTCCATTAATTCGAAAAATTTCACGGGACTCTTCTCTCCTGAATTTTCAAAATATGGGTTCTGTAATAATTCGTACTTCACTCTGTTCTGTGCTTCGCTGGACCAATGTCGTGAGAGATACTTCTCTCTGATATCTTCGTACGATCGGCATGTCGCTGCAACATTCTGCATAGTTTCTGCGACTGTTCCTGACATGTGTGCACATATAAAGTCTAATTTGTGTGCTAGCGTCCAGTGTTCTGGTAATCCTACTCGGAATTGATCAATAAAAGTTCATGGATATAATGAGTTTCCTTCTCGAAAGTGCTGAAATTTTCTGACTGAGGAAATGATCGTTGTCGTACTTCGTCATAGTTCCATATGAAATTCGCGATTCTTCGCCAATTTTGTTTCTGATCATTTCTCCCGTCGTCCTTTCCGGTTGTGGTAGATCCATTGGATATTGTCCACTGTAATTTTCGCCTGCCCTTGCATAGTATCGCTGGAGTGGTACGCAATAATTTTCTTCCATCGGTTGTGAACGTGTGGCTGAATGCATTGCACTGTACTCTTCGCGACCTGGCTTTCCATTGTCACGTATGTTACTTTCCGCCTGTGATTATAATCGCAAATGCGTAATATCTTCGTTAAATGCTTGTTTTTCCGGTGCTGTTACAGATACGGATGTGGTTGCAGACTCTGTGCTTATTCGATCCTGTTCACTAAGCCCTTCAATGGTTTGCAACAACTCTGTTCGCAATTTCTGAAATTGTCGCTTCGTTTGCGCTTCTATTTTGACTATGCGGTTATCATATCTTTTCAGCGCTGCTTTTGTGATACATTTGTGTAACACGCTGTTTTCAACAACTTTACGCGCTGTACCGGCTGCTTGTCTAGTAATTACGCTTATCCGTTTCTCTAGTTTCTTGACTTCTCCCTGGGTGTTGTTACGTAATGTTTTGATCTCATCCTGAGTGTCATTACGCAATGTTTGTACGTCCGCTTGTACATTGTCAATGTCTGTTCTCAATTGATTGTGACCTGTTATTAAGTTTCCTATCACTTCTCGAGATTCTTTTGCCTCGTCTTCAATATGACTTACGTGTGACTGAATTTTTTTGTTTTGTTCTTTAATCGCACGCATTTGTCTCGTGGTTTCTGCATTCTGAATTTGAATTTGGTTCGCTATGTCTTTATTTTGCCTTGTCATGGTTTCCGGAATTTGTTGTAATAATTCTGCCAGATTTGTAGGTCCTATTGCGTTTTCTTCCGACGTCCTACGCTCTGTGTCTTCGCCCAAGTGTTGGTTCGCAACCGATTGCATTGAACTGTGCTGTGACACGTTTCTGCTCGCATTCCTTGTACTCTGTGGTGAAGGAGCTCTGATTACTTGTACTATGGGTTCTACGTATTCAAGACGCAAGTTACAATCCTCATCGACTGTCTCTCTACTTTCCTGCTCCTCTGTTGTATGCTGACTTACGTTTTCTATACCTTGACGTACATTATCCTCGTTATGGTGCGTAATATGTCCTATTTCTCACGATATGGCATCGTCTGTTGTACTGTCCTCCATTGTCTGTCCATTTTCGTGCTGGGTCTCTACCTCAATTCGGTCAAGGTCTCGATCTGCCATTGCTAATCTTTCCGAAGCCCTCATTTTCTGTTATAAAAGCAATTCACGTGCCCTTCTTCGACTCAACAGGCGCTCATTCGATCTCACGCGTTTTATAAACTTTTTGTTCACAAGACTTGACACTACCAAGACTGACCATCCATACACTTACTTGTTGGGTCAGAACCAACTTGTCAACGATGTATCCGCCACTTGTGCTCTTGCATTGGAGAGAAAACTGAATTCTAACAATATTAAAATTCATAACTTAATTATGCTGTTGTCTCTGCTAGACTCACTTTCTATAGAATACTTTTACTATCTATCGCTGCAGCTACTGTTTTCGACTACGTATAACTTTAGAAAAAAATTTTTTTACTACGAAAATTTTTCAACAAGATATTTTTCTGACCTAGTTGGCATGTGGTCGACCTTCAATCATGGTATTTTACCATCCTGGCAGGGTCGCCATTTTCTAAACTTTCAGCATGGTGTCTGCTTGTTCTATATCGTGTCTCCCTACCACTTTTGCGCAACGACGCTCTGAGCGTGTTTTTTAGGGAATTAACTGGTCTGAAGCTGGGACCTGTTGCTGGTAAGGAGACGCCAGACCACACATGACATGTAGAAATCAGAAGAGTTCAGTGAGACTAGCGATGATATAACCAAATACTTTATGATTTCAGCGTCAGCTCCACTGCACTCCCTGTAAAAGAATCTTAATACTAA
The DNA here is from genome assembly GCF_023864345.2 of Schistocerca serialis cubense. Classification (NCBI taxonomy): domain Eukaryota; kingdom Metazoa; phylum Arthropoda; class Insecta; order Orthoptera; family Acrididae; genus Schistocerca; species Schistocerca serialis. Next base: position 426,443,994 of record NC_064641.1, read on the forward strand.
CTAAATTTAGTGGTAGGGGTTCAAGGCTTTCCTATTTTTAGTTGGCTGGTAAAATAACGTCGAAAAAACAGTTAAGTTTACCATTGGAAATTTTATTCTACTCACAAAACATAGTTTATAAATTGCACTATTGATAAAAGGAAATATTTTAATACAGTATGGTAAAATCCCACTGTGTTCACAAGAAATGTGATCGAATATTCCCTGAATGGGTTTCGAAGTTCTACAATGGATCGAAGGTTGACCTATGCCATATCACATCTATAATCTAGGTTTGAATGAAGTTTCACAAAAGAGAAAACTATCAAAATGGTCTACAGTGAACCTCAATTTTCTTTAATTACTTATCTAACTTGTCGTAAATTACAGTTCATGATGTGGCTTTTTAGTAACTACTAAACAGAAAAATCATCGCATTTCAGATTCCTACTTCAAGTGGCAAATGTGAACACCATGAGCTTTACTTGACGATCGACACTAGTATTACGAAATAAGGGGATGTAACAGATGAGACTTCTGCAGTTCTGAGTGAAGCTTTATGCACTGTTATGCGGGATTACGTGCGTTCATTACCTTGTCGGTGTTCGTCAGGGAGCGGCAGGCAGCACAGCTCCACTCACATCGCTGTCTCGGAAGCAACTCTCCTCTGACTTCTCCTTACTACAATTTGCCGAAGTTGGTTTAAAAAAAAACTAACTGGCTGTGATTTCATCTGACCAATCAGGGTCTCAATCTTAACCTTAAGCTCCGCCTACAAAAATTCTGTCTATCCAATGAGAAACGTTATACTTTTCGTGGTGGGGCAATGTTTTTAATGTTTGCAACGTAACAGAGATGCGAAAAAGTCTCACGCTAAGAAATGCAGCTGGGGTGGTTCTTTTAGCGTTATCGTAAGATCTATACTGTTCTTCTGGAGGGCTCTATCTTTTAACACGGGCTTGGGTGGGAGGGGGGGGGGGGGGGTCCTAACGTAACAGAGACGCGAAAAAGTCTCACGCTAAAAGTTGCAGCTGTTGTAGCCCTTTTAGCGTTATCGTAAGATCTATTCTGTTCTTCTGGAGGGTTCTATCTTTTAACACGGGCTGGAGGGTTGGTCCTAACGTAACAGAGACGCGAAAAAGTCTCATGCTAAAAACTTGGGGGTGGTGTGGTCGTAGGGGTTAGCAGGCGGCGTGGGTGCCCGTCCCTTATAGTAGGGCCTTGTCGCTTAACACGGTTCTGCTCTCGGCTTCTGTTCTCGTTTCTCCCCTCGGAACTGCGTCTGTCTCACAGTGGGAAGGTATGACATGCATTTAGGCATTCTTGTGTTAGTCTGTGGTATTCCATTTGCTCACTCGTTACTCGTATTACTTTGGTTAATTTAATGTCACGATTTATTCGGAGCTATGTGACATACTACTGGATTTGCTTATCATGTCAGGGTTTTCATGGAAGGTGTTGGATTTGCCTGACACCTTACATACTCACATGTCGCGAAAAACACCACAGTTTCTACTTTCATCAGTGAGCTAAATTCTGGTGGTGGCTATTTTAATTAAAGGTTGTTAAGTATGAAATATTTTTATAATTTGAGGTCACGAAGTATGAAATAACACAGGACCTGCGGTTGTACATATTTTTAAAGACACAATCGTTGTGATAACAATAAAGTCATGATTCCATGAGAACAAATACGGTCGATTCCTATTCGTTTTATAAGCAGAGTCTCTGTGAGCAATCCATGTGTTTAATAAGCTAATTGTCATGGACAAGGGCATTACATTCATTTCAGACATATGAAGTACCATCACATATCCGCATCTATGCAGTCATCAATTTCGTTCGAGAGTACATCTCATCGTTATTTGTAACATTCAGAGTAAATTAAAAGAAAACTATGAACTACCTGCATCCAAATTTTAACCAGTCATACCACTCCTTTTTATGGAAACTACTATAAGATTTTATGGCATTTTAATCTTCCAGTATATCGAAAAACGAATACCATCTTCTTGTTGACATCGAACATATTACATACACACATAATACGACACTGGGACAAGTGACCAGTGATTGAAGTCACTTGCATAGACCCGGATAAGGTGTGGTGGCCTCTGCTGGAGGAAGACGATATTCCACAGACTATCAATCACTCGAGTGATTCCCTGTGTTACTCTTCCATATGCTACTTGGTAGATTGTTTTTCAGCAGTAACACTTCCAAGCAGTGTATGACTACAGCTTTGTACACTGCCATATATTTTGTTTTTATACCATGACTTCGAGGTATGTGACAGGTACTAAACTAAAATTAACGCATTCTGATCCATTGGCTCTCACAGAAAGCTGGACATAGCATGGTGAGAAGTATGCTGCTCCCACAACACATGTGGTGCTACAAATAAAACAAAGAGCCGATGATTCTTACTACAAAAATGTGGAACACATGGCACAACATGAAAACTGGAAGAGTTTGAGGCATTGTGGATCATTTCCAAACAGCTCTCTGAATGGTGATATATACATTTCATCTCATCTTTTGCAGTGATGGGGTAGCAGACGACTTGGTGTTACATTTCAAAGAGACCAAGAGCATTGTCTCCTCAGTTTGCAGTCAAGCAGATGATCACCATTCCGGTCTTTACTAACCTCAGAAGGTGCTGTTCACAGCACGCATGGGGTAGTAGAAGTAAGAAAATGATCTGTATCTTATTGGTGAAGAAATATGGAGGGTATTGCAGCATATGGAAGCAGAATACGTCTGCACCTTTGAGGAACATTTCCAAACAACTGTTGCATGGTGATGTCTTCTACGAGTACATTTAATCACGGGTTCAACAGTGCAAGTAGGTGATGTGTGGTTACGTGTGAAAGTTCTCTCCATCTCGAACAACTGATGCCAATCAATCGTTATGTGGTAGCCAATAGTATACCAGTGGACAGATTTGGTAGAAATGACATCATCGATAAGGGATGATATACGATAGTAAGCATTGCCATTAATAGAAGGATAATTTTAGCGGTTTTACCAGTTGTTCTGTAATTTCAACACCAGCCATTGAACAGCAGAAGGCTGCAAAGTCTCTATACCATGGCTAAACTGCCGATCTATTACTTTGCGAGTGCCTTATACTAGACTGCAAATGTAGATACATGTCTGTGCAGTACATTCATTCTGTCATGTACACCAAAGTATACCAGATGTCGTCTTACAAATCTGCACTTTGTCATCTATGAATTTATAGCACATCGATTATAGTGTGGGATTTGCGATTATGAGTGGCCACCTTTCGTTATGTGGATGAGAGTAACAGAATATTATCGCAGTCATAGGATAAAATCAAAGATTGAATGATTCCCCACATTGCCCATGACCAGCACTCTACGCAACATGATCAATTTAATCTACAACTGACCAGAAGTAGGAGGGTACTATACCTGGCACATTCCATGTCTCATGAAGGAACAGCGCGAGCTGCATCCATAAGTGCTGCTCAGCGAAGACAGTACAACACCAGTCTTACTCATGGAACCCACCTGCATTGACAAGACCTCACCAGATGCATGCATGTTGCAGAGGTTAGCACCCCTTATTGGTATATACCGTAGTACACAGAGGGGTGCTGAGCTGACATAACAAACGGTTAAGATGAAATATTTCGGTTATGGATGATAGAGCTGCAGACGGGTGCAGTTTTAAACTTTTGCGGACATCAACTGTACTATCAATTATGGAGTACTATTTTGGTGTCAGAAGTCAGCAAGAAGTACAAGCAGGAGAGAAATGATCATAGGCTATAACTACACACATTCCCAGGGCCCCATGGTTCTACAACGAGAAAGGCTATATTGTAAAACCCAGATGGTTTCTGAAGTATTAGTTATGCAGAAAGCAACGCGCTTAATACTCCGATACAGGACATACATGGTGACAAATTTGAAGATGATAAAATATGTCCTTCTACACTGCTCTGGTGACGTAAGAAGTGACTGAGCTGTTCCTCATTATGAAGGCATTGTCAGTATACATCTACCACTCGAGCTGCTTATGACCCAACTGGAATGAAGTCAAGAACTGCTGTTCTGTCTTTTAGGAATCTGATGGATTATAATGTCTCCTTAAGTCAGAAATGTATGTACCCCCAATCACATTCCTCATGGCAGTTGCGCTTATTAGTAATATTAGCAGCTTTGACCGATGCGCTTATGCGTCACTAAAAACAAAGTGAGCGAAACACGACAAGAATATTTGAGACATTTGATACATTGACTTGCCACATGCCCTGCTGCACGAAAACACACATGATGAAACTGTGACTTCTTAAGAGGGACTAAGTGCTATGATCAATAGTCAGAGGAGAAGAAACAGTGTTATTGCTATTTACAGTAATATCATGACAGTCCTCATAGCATTCCTCTAGCACACGGAAGTCAAATTCTAATGTTAGGTAGTTTTCCTCATGTGTAGGATAATATAGCAATTTCATCCTTAGATCATGTGTCTAGAGTGCACGCTCTTCACACTATAAAGGCTGATATATGTGGAATCAGTCCACTCTCCAAGAGATCATGCTATGGGATGGCTTAAATCTGATAAATACATTGATTCTTCCCCTTAATACTTACCAAATAACATTACTTTGGGAACCAACAGCAATTCGATAACATCTATACTGGGCTGCATCTGTGATAACACAGCCTGGATTTTAGGATATATATGTTTCAACTGTTTGAATATGGTGACTCTGCATAACACATACATCCCTTTAATTGAAACATGTGTAAAGAAAAATCACGTAATTTACAGGGGGGATGAAACTGAATGCTGACAAAGCATTCCTCATTTCCCCGCATTTATCGTTCTTTCTTTTTTGTGATTTTTTACGTTTTTTCAGTCATATTACATAATTTTCAATTTATTCACAATTTTAAGTATTCGTCGTATTTCCTTCAATTCCACGTATTTCACTTGAATTTGTAGTAATTAGAACAAGTTTTCATCGCCTTCTACACATTTTATGTCATTTTTCTGATTTTTATTTCGATACTTTTTCCGACGTTCATGCTCATATAGCTGGCGTACCCATGCAGTGTTTGATTTTACACGAATTTCCCTTTTCCCGATGACCTACGTGCATCCATTTTGAGTATTATGGTCATGAAAGGTATACCCTCTTTTTACCTACATGAGGCTCAACGAGTGGTGCAGACTGGAAACTAGCCTTTTGGAATAACTTCCGTGTACTGCTACGACACATCAAAGATCTCTTCTGCAGGCTAATGTAGCGATGCACTTGATGGAAACTCAAAGTCTGGCATAGTTCTACGTGTTTATCTGACTTGCAGTCTACTGTGTGGGGATCTGCGACAGGGCATTGACATGTGTACAGAGTTAATTTCTACTGCTCCTCTGATATTTCTCCCATAAGTATATACCCTTATGGCTTACCAGATGAGCTTCGCTGTTTTTGTTTATAACTACCAACTCTGATACATTTCCAAAGCTCTGTTAGGACATCTACAATCCGTAGGTGGCACGGGGTTGCCATGCGGTCTCAGGCGTCCTGTCTATCACGGTTCACACAGCTCCCCCGTTCGGAGTCTCGAGTCCTCCCTCGGGCATGGGTGTGTGTGTGTTGTCCTTAGCCTAATTTAGTTTACGTAAGATTAAGTAGGATGTAAGTCCAGTGACCGATGACCTCAGCGGCTTGGTCCGACAGAAGCTTACCACAAATTTCCAAAAACTTTTTAGTGCCAGTAACAAGTTATTTGCTTGTTGATAGTATGTGGACTGCACTTAGCATCCTGGATGGTAAGAGTTTCGCTTCTCCTTACCTACAGTGTTCTTCTTCCCAGCAACGTAATTTAAAGGCAAACAGTTAACGCGTTATGCATTCGAACCGTAGCCGTCCGCCGCTGACAGCTCTACTCAGTTACAAATAGAGACTAGGCATGATTATAGGCAGTCACGAAGCCTCATTCTGCACCACTTGTACTTTATTTGAGAGGTTCTGCAGCCCTACAAATAGCGAAAAACTGTACGCAAAATATTTCTGTGGAGCATGTAAGTACATTTAAATTCCTGCTGCTAACGAACATGACCTTTCCGGTGGAAGTTATATTTACAGATATTTCGGAACAATGTCGTTTAGATTCTCCAGTAATAACAGGTCCGCTTTTTTGTGTGCTATATGTCCATTGGATGGAGGGAGACAGTCCTTCGTGAGTATTATTCTCATGTACAAGACAGAACAGCATATTAGATGGATGGTATTGTAGAGCACTGTACTCGAATTCACCCAGCAACTAACAACCATATATTCTACAGATGCAGTGCATTTGCTCTATTTTCTGTATGTCTCTCTACGCATGTGTTGTGGATGGATCCCATGACCCTTGGTAGGCCTCAGTTAGTGTTTGAATGTGGATCCACCCCGCCTTACATCCAGAAAACTGTCTAGAGGTGGGTCCACAATGTGCTACATCTGGAACAGGGTTCAGTAGTGTGGATCCACCACGCATTATATCCCGAATGTTGTCTTAGAGGATGATCTGCATTGTGGTACATCTAGGATAGTGCCCAAAGGTGGGTCCACCAGAAAAAGGACTCGGACAGCTTTGTGGGAACCATAAAAGCCACTCGCATGGACATAGACATACAATAAATAGAGTAAATGCACTGCGTATTGCAGTTTTTTTTAATCTTCCGATGACTTTATTAGTCGATGAACTACAGCGACATCTGAAAACAATCTAAGACGCAATTTCAGTACAAGCGGCTTGTACTGAATTGTGTGCTTATGGACTGGATTTGTGATTTCCTGTCAGAGAGGCCACAGTTCGCAGTAATTGACGGAAAGTCATCGAGTAAAACAGAAGTAATATCTGGCGTTCCCCAAGATAGTGTTATAGGCCCTTTCCTGCTAATTAAAATATAAACAATTTGGGAGGCAATCTGAGCAGCAATCTTACGTAGTTTGCAAATGACGCTGTCGTTTATCGACTAATAAAGTCATCAGAAGATCAAAACAAATTGCAAAACGATTTAGAAAAGATACCTAAATGGTGCGAAAATTGGCAGTTGACCCTAAATAACGAAACGAATGAGATCATCCACATGAGTGCTAAAAGGAACTTTTTAAACTTCGTTTACACTATAAATCAGTCAACTCTAAAGGCCATAAATTGAACTAAATACATAGGAATTACAATACGAACAACTTAAATTGGAAGGAACACATAGAAAATGTTATGGTGAACAATAACCAAAGAGCGTTTTATTGGCAGGAAACTTAGAAAATGTAACAGATCTGCTAAAGAGAAAGCCTACACTACGCTTGTCTGTCCTCTTTTAGACTACTGTTACGGGAATCCTTACTAGATAGAAGTGACGGAATACATCGGAAAAGTTTGAAAAAGGGCGCCACGTTTTGTATTATCGTGAAATATGGGAGAGAGTGTCACTGAAAAGATACACGATTTGGGCTGGGCATCATTAAGAGAAAAGCGTTCTTGGTTGCGACTGAACCATCTCCCGAAATTACAAGCACCAACTTTCTCCGCCGAATGCGAAAATGTATTGTTGACACAAACCTACAAAAGGAGAAACGATCAGCACAGTAAAATAAGGGAAATCAGAGCTCGTACGTAAATATATACGTGTTCGTTCTTTCTGCGCGCTACACGAGATTGGAATAACAGAGAATTGTGAAGGTGGTTCAATGAACCCTTTGCCAGGCTTTTAAATACGATTTGCTGAGAATCCCTAGAGATGTAGATATAGATCTGCAGGATATGTGGTTGTAACTGACTGGGTGCATTCGAGTACAGTGCTATAGTATGACGTCCGCCTAACGTGCTGTTCTATTTGGAACATAAGAATAATACTCACGATGGATTGTCCCCCCAATCCAGAAGACATCTAGCATACAAAATTGTGGATTTGGTGGAATTGGGATGATCACGTATCATCATCGTGAATCTTTAAGAGCATAAAAATTGTGCGGTAGGTGCAGCAGGTTGCCTTGGTGTGTCGTTATTACTAGAGAATCTAGACAATATTGTTACGAAATGTAGGTAATATAACTTGCATCGGAGATGTTATGCACTATGGCAGAAGGAATTTATATGTGCTTACATACCCTACAGAATCGTTTTGAGAAAACTTTTTCGCTAATTGCTGGGTAGTGACGCTGTCGAAATTAACGTAAAAGTAGTTGAAATCGAGACTTAGATACTAGTGATATGAATGCATAGTCTCTATTGTATGTGTGTATAGCTGTCAGCAGCGAACAGCTGTGGTTCGAATGTGTATCTTGTTAACTGTTTGTCCTTAAATTATGCTGCCAGGAATTCACACTCTGTAAGTAGGGTGAAGCGAAACTCTTACTGCCCAGGATGCTAAGGGCAGTTCACACACTGTCAACAAGTGAATAACTTGCAATGGTAAAACGAAAAATCCCCGAAATCTACAGTTTGTAGATTTCCTAACAGGGCTGTGGGACCGTATCAGATCTGAAAGGTATAAACAAAAGTAGCGAAGCTCATCTGGTAAGCCGTAAGAGTATATACTTATGGCAAAAATGTCTGACAAGTAGCAGAAATCAACTCTGTACACATGACAACTCCCTGTTGTAGCTCCCTACATGGTAGGGCGGAAGTCAAATGAACATGTAGGACTGTGCCAAACTTTGTGTTTCCATCAAGTGCATCGCTACATGAGTCTCCAGGCAAGCTGTCGGATGTGTCGTTGCAGTACACGGGATTGTTCCGGACTTCGAGTTTCCAATCTGTGTCAGTCGTTGAGCCTGATGTAAGTATGAAGCGAGTGTTACTATGCACTTTATGATAGTCCTATCCAAAATACGTGCATGTTTATCATCAGATGGAGTACTTTTTGTAAGTGGCTGGTTTGTGAAACAAGCAAATACCAGGATAAAAAATTAAAAAACTTATGTCTACGCCAGCAGTGTGACCGCATACATACGGAAAACTATAAAAAAATTACGAAAAATCCTTAAAAATCAATGAAAACATGGTATAAGTACGACAAATTGATGGAACATACGTATATTTGAGGGAAATACAACGAATATGTAAAATGATGAAGATGCTGCGAATTTACGCTAGTTGACTGAAAATGCATAAAAATTTTAAAATATACCATGAAATGCGGGAAACTGAGGTGAGTTGTCTGTACCTGGACACTGAAGACCGAGAAAAGCTTAAAAATTATGCTCTGGTCGGCATTCGCTTTTAACCCATCCACTCCTCCTTTAAACTACATGGGTTTTCGTGACACATACTTCAACGAAGGCAGTACACGTATTACAGGGAAGGCCTATATTAATGCAAGCGAAATATATATATATATATATATATATATATATATATATATATATATATATATATGTATATATATATATCGACCCAGGACTATTTTCTCACTTGCGCAGTCGAATACAGAGATTACCGAATTACGGTTGTTTCTCAGAAGCAATGTTAATTCAAAAGTGTCAGTGAGAAGAATTAATGTGTTCATCAAACGTAAGCCATCCGTTATCGTATTCCTTAGGAGAGTGGACTGATTCCACATGCATCAGCCTTAATTCTGTGAGGCGGGTGTACTCTAGAGACATGGTGTTAGGATGAAATTTCTATATTATCCTACACATGAGGAAAACTACCTGACATCAGACCATGACTTATGTGTGCAACAGGAATGTTCCCAAGGCTTTGGTGATGCTACTTTATATTATAGCGATAAGACTGTTGCACTTCCTGTGGCATTGATCGCGGTGCTTACTCTCTCTTAAGAAGTAATTGTTTCTTCTTGCGATTTTCGTGCGGCATTGCGTGGGTGGTAACTTCATCTATCGAAAATCTATCTTGTCGTGTTTTGCTCGCTCTGTTTCCTAGTGACATGTAGCTTCAGCAATAGAAACCGCTACTATTACTAATAAGCACGACTTGCGCAGAAATGTGTTTGCGGATACTTCTGTTTTCCACTTAAAACAATGCATAAAAAATCTATCAGTTTCCTAGAAGGCAGATCTTCAGACTGCCGTTATTGTTTTAGTTGATTTATAAGCAGCTCGTTTAGTGCATATACACTGGCAACAGCTTCATAGTGAGGAACAGCTCAGTCACTCCCAAGGACACCAGAATAAAGTGTAAGGACGTAGTTCCATCATTTTAAAGTTTGTCGCGGTAGTTACTGGGTAGGAAACTTGCAGGGAGGTTGTATGGCAGACAGTGGACGTATATGTCCTGCATCAGAGTATTGAGAGCGTTTCATTCCGCATTACTAAAACTTCATAAACCATATAGCTTCAACAGTGTAGCGTTTTTACGTGCAGAACCGTATATCCTTAAGAATGTCTGTTTATGCTCTGTGATCATTTCTCTTGTAATAGTAGCTTCTTGCTACTGACTCTAGACACTGGAATAATACTAACAGCACAGTTGATATACCTAAAATGTTTCAAACGCCATCTGTCTGAAGCTCCATCATGCTTAACCCACATGTATCTTCTTAACCATCATATTACCACAGCACTCTCATGTCTACTCTACACCGATAAGAGGTGCTAACCTCCTGTACATGCATGCAACTGGAGAGATATTTTGCACAGGGACAGGTGCTGTCAGTAAGGTGTTGGGGAACAGTCTCCGCTGAACAACAGCTATGGGCGCAGTTCGCTCCGTTCCTTCACGAATCATGGAATGTAGTGGGTGTAGTCAGTTGCAGATCATATTGGTGACCTTCTTGCAGGGAGGGTTATTCAAGGTCAATGCAGGAAATTCGCTCAATCTCCGTCTTTATCCTATCAGCGTGATAATGCTCTATGACTCTCGTGCGTATAGGAAAAACTGGCCAGTCGTAAACGTTAATTCTGTAGTGGTCGATGCGCTAAAAACATGCACATAACCTCACTGCAGGGGTATAGGACGCTGTATGGTGTACTTTGATGTGTATGACCGAATGGATGTTCTGTACAGTCAGGTATCTACATCCGCTATCTGGTATATGGTACTCCTGAAATGGTAGAGGGGTGGTTTAGATGTGATTCTGAAACTGCAAAGCATTCTGCTATGTCACTGGCTGGCATTGAAATTACAGAACAACTTGTAAAATTGCTAAACTTGATCATGCTATCAGCTGCCATTTGTATTGCGGTACATACTGACAGCCTCTTTTCCATCCCATCCATCCACCTTTATGCTGTACATTACCACATAATGATTTACTGTCACCGTTGTTTGAGATGGAGAGAGCTTTGATGCAACACTGGATATCAGCTACTTGTCACTGTCTAACATGTAATTGAATGTAGAGTTCCCAATAAGACAACAGTTAATGCTTTTTTATTTCTACTATCCCATGTGCATTGTGAACAACAGCTTCTGGCGATGGTTAAGATCAGCCAAGTGATCATGAGTATGACTGCAAAATTAGGAAACAATGGTCTAGGTCATTCACATCAGAACACAAAGATATCTGCTACCCAATCACTATGGCAGATTAGCTCCACAATGCCTCAAATTCATCCAGCTTCTATATGTTGCGATGTTTTCCCCTTTTTTCTTAATAAGAAATGTAAGCTCTGTGATTTATGTCTTCCATCCTGTGTGTTGTGGAAACAGCATACTTTACACCGTGTGACATCCATCTTTCTCCATGAGCCAATTGATCGAAACGTGTTAACGTCGGCTTTAGCACCTGACTTAGACATCAAGTCATGGTAGAAAAATAAATTGTATGGTGGTGTCCAAAGTTATAGTCGTACACTGCTTGGATGTGTTACAGCTGAAAAACGTTGTATCAAGTTACTTTCGGAAGAATGACATAGGAAACCTTCCTTGTGTTTGATATTCTGTTGGCTATGGTCTTCGTGCAGTGCAGGTGATAAAACTTGACACAGGTCTGTGCTAGCAACTTTGATCAGACACCAAATGCTTCAGCGTAGCAGAACATGCATTGGTAATATACTTGGTGTTAGTTTTTTGATACATCAGAAGAGGAAGACCCACTTAAATCTTGTAGCAGGTTCTCTAACAAGGAGTGGTACGACTGGTTAATGTCTGGATGCTGACAGACTGTTCAGTTTCTTTTTATCTGCTCTGGATGTTACAAGAAACTGTCTATTCACATGGAATCATGACTGATATTATTATTGTAACGATTGTGTGTTATAAAATATGTATCACCGCAAGTCCTATGTTATTTCATACATCATGACCTCTAATTATAAAATAGCCACCACTTGAATAATAGTTCATTGTGGAACTGCAAGTGATTGTGTTTTTCCTGATATGTGAGTAAGCTTTTCTGTGATGACCAGATTGCTTGCAGAAACACAATAAAAGGATCTCTTGCTATTGCAGATGATGGTATACTGGGTGCCGGAAACTCAGGTTGATAGAGGTAAATTATGAAGCAAAAACGTCAGATGTCAGCATGCATATGGTATTTGTTCCCATTGTATTGGTGGATTCATAAAGGGTTCTCTACTAGATGACGTTCGGAGAGTGTATTACAAAGCATGCTTTTACGATTTGTTTTTAACGTTTCACGAACGACAATGCGATACAGCTTCGCAATGGGAATTCAATCCCCCGGCAGTGTACAGAACTACAACATTCTGTTGAATTGTGGCCTGCTGCTACCGAATGTGAAATGATTGTGTGTTTTCCGATATATGAGGAAATGTCGTGAAAGGCTGTAGTCTGTAATGTTATGACACGCACCTGGAATTTTTGTAATGCACACATACACGACAATTTATTAGCAGACACTGATTTGAACGTCAGGGAAGCTCTCAAATCAAGTAATTTTCTCCATCAAACTGAATGAAATCGCTCAACATTGTTATTATTTTCCTTTAGAACTAAAATTGGGGCTTTATCTTTACCCTAGTTAAAGGTTCGAAATAATGAGGTCTTTTAGCAGTAATCGGTAGTTTTCGCAGCAAAATAGTGAAAGACTTTTCGATTTTATGCAGGGAGATAAGATAATACATGTGTCAGATGTACTGCTGTAAAGCACCGATTACTGCAGATGGGTCATCTGTAATCCTCTGCAGTGCTGCTTTTCTTACGTGTCTTTGGATGTCGCAAAACAATGGGAGATGGCGGGGGGGGGGGGGGGTGAGAAGAGATGCAAATTGTATTTTGCAGTCGAATGTGTAAAAATGACTGTGTATATGCTGTTCCATGGTGATAATTCAATCCCCTGATATGTATGTAAAGGTTTAATGTACTACAATCCGTAATGATGGATGCTCCGAAACAATACCGATTTTGCTCTTAAAACTAGAATAAAATGGACTGCGCTTGTTTTCGAGGTAACAGTACATTTGTTACTGCCATGATCGGTTTCTTTTTCATTTTTCATTTCTTTTCTTAGATGTTCGCTTGTAAGAGGTGCATTGACGTTAAATACAATTCGTACAGTGGAGTGTTTTCTTTCACTGAAAGGTATTGCTAGTGGGAGCATTCGGCCGAGGCAGGCACACTGTGGTGCAGCTGCAGACAAACAAGTCATGGCCGAGGTATCCGTCATTAACCTCGCTTTGTTCCATGGTCCGCCGGACTAGCAGCCTATAGTGTATGTCGGCATCGTTAACACTGACCGACTGCCTGAAACGCCTTGACCTCCTCCTACAGCTGGCTACACTTTCCTGCAGGCTGGAGTGGATTGCATCCATTATCTCAGATCCGGGAAACTCTCCAGAATTTCTTTTTGGTTCCAGGAGGTCCAATCATTCTGTGAAAAACGTTTAATGGCGTGTAGGAAGCGTCCCTCTGTAACTGATTTCTGCAGACCGAAGAGAGTATATCACAGCCACCAGTTGGATCTCTTTGTGGACCATCAGTGACAAGGTTGAACAGGTCTGTATCCCTACCTACAGTGGGGAGAGGGAGTGATTAGTGGTGGGAAGAGGGACTCATGTGCTACAGCCAGTTCTCTCTCCTGGTGAAATCCTTTGGGGTTAAAATCTTTCCCAATCCCCAGTACACGGGTTGCAATATGACTCGTTGTCTGTAAGTGCGGTTTTCTTTCACGACAATTTTGATATGTAATTAGAACAGTTCCAGAGGAGCAGGTTGAGTGTAACAAGACGAGACAGATTGCGAAATGTGTATGTGAGGGAAAGACTAAAGGAGGAACCAGTACAGGACAGGATAGAAAAATCAAGACTGCAGTGGTATGGACACATGAAGAGAATGGATGAGGGAAGAATTCCAAAGAGGATGTTTGATCTGCAACTGGAGGGGAAGAGGCCCAGAGGAAGACCAAGAGATAGATGGGTGAAGGGAGTGAAGGAATGTGTGACGAGAAGAGGAGAGAACTGGACGAAGGTGGAAGAGGGGGAATGGTGGAAAGACAGAACACGATGGAGAGGCTTGTGTTCCCGACGGACCCAGCCAGTGGCTGGAGACTGTCCAAGATGATGATGACGAATTAGAACAGTGACACAGTTGTGAGAGCGTGTATTGGCACCACAAGCTTGTAGGTGAAGGAATCACCCTGTGTAGAGTCTGAATACGTCTTCCACTAGTTTCGAGTGGTACTGTGAAATCTTTTCCTCAGCTGGACAACAACAGTATGATATCGTCGACTTTGGAGCTGTATCGCGATACGGAGATCCTTGTGTAGGGCTATGCATATATACGTATAATTATGGCAGATCCCTATGATTAATTACGACCAATTTGTACTTCAGTTTCCCAACCAAGGTACGGAAAGTACACTACTCTCACTTTCTAACCTACCTCCCTTGCATCTCACACTTTCCATGTGTTGGGACACTTAGGATTTTCGCCCACAAGGACTGGATTCCAGTCTCAGAAGAAGGTCTCCACCATCTTGAATTTTCCGTCCATTAGTGGGTGGGGTGGCGTGGCGTGGGACATAAGCAAAGCCTTGGGACGAAGAAATTCCTGCCATTTTTAATTAATTATCATATTTTTGACTTTCTCGCTAACATTCGAAATTCCCACCAATAGGATGGGTGGGGGAGCGAGTGAGCTGGGTACAGGACGGTTGCGAGAACCCACATCCTCACTGTAGAAAACATATGACTCCATCTGAGGGTGCAGTAGGTATTGGTTGGGGTTGGGACAGTTAATTGATGAATTTAATTAATTTGCATATCAATTTGATATCAACATTGGGGTGGTGCCACCCCTACCCTACTTCTAATGATTTTATGAAGATTTTATTAACTTTCCTCCTTGCATCTAATGTTGACGGTATGGCTGGAGGGGCATAGCTGTGTTCGAATGATAAATATCAACTAGCTAAATTTTCCTGCATCCCACCATGCTCAGATTGTGATTCCCGACTGTCCTAACGGTACTCCATCATGATTCAGTTTCAGCCAGATGGTGCATTCTCACGTTCTAAAGCCATCTGCCGCACAGCTCAAAGCACGGAACTCTGTCCGTACCCTCCTGTTACTGAAAGCTCTTGTCAAGCTGCTAACAGGTAGAAGTAAAATATAAGCGTAAAGTGGGCGAAAAATGTTACAGAAACGCCACAAGTTCACTGTCAATAAATGCCTTCAAGTATATCTACTCCCCTATCAAGCGCTCACACACACACAAACACACGTGAAAACTGTGTGCACCTGTTCGCCACCTCAATACAATATATAAAATCTTAACACATGGGAAAAATGTTGAAGTGAGACATACGCAAAATCTGTTCGAACGAGAACTTGTAACAAATCTAAACATGTAAAAAATCTATTTAAAACAAAATGTAAGGGGGCCTATTCAGATGGACAACATAAGAAATCATCACACTTGAAAAACCTAGCCAAACCAGATACTTAAAAAATCTTAACACTGGAACATCTTTTCAAAAGAGAACACATAAGAGATCTTACACATGCAAATTTTGACCAAACGGGAATACGTAAACTACCTGACACATTAAATCACTTATAAACATGGATACTTGTCTACGGTGTACTTAAAGAAAGACTGAATAATTTACAGTGAATACACGTCTGAATATATACCAACTCCACCCCTTATGACACTGTGCCCTGTACTAGACACAGTCCAAAACTGATATTTATATCTCACTTCAGTCCAATTGCATTCCAAGTAAATCTCGTATGATACTACATGACCCAGAAGACACAGCATTCAGCAAATTCACTAATTCCTAACCACCTCATAGCTCCAATTCTCTTGTTACTATCATCATAACAAAAATCCAACATTGTGCCACTCTCATCGTGAATCGCAAATAAACAAATACTCAGCAATGACAGTACATGTTTGGAACCATTACTCCATGTCTGCACAGCATTCACAGGGCTAAACACATTGTCAAAAAACTGAGCAATTGTCAAAAACTGAGCAATTGTGAGCTCACTTCTTTATGAAACTTCTTCACCTGTTGATAGCTTAGTTTCCGTAGGACAGGCACGTTTTGTACTTGGATAATCGTGTTCTTCTACAATCACGTTAACGCACAAATCAAGCTGTCTTAACATAAATAATTATTATTCGCATTCCTCTCTCAGCTCTGGTTTCACAAAGGCTTCGAGGATTTTAGGTAGATCTACAAATTCTTCCAGGACAGCTCTTGTTGTTGTTGTGGTCTTCAGTCCTGAGACTGGTTTGATGCAGCTTTCCATGCTACCCTATCCTGTGCAAGCTTCTTCATCTCCCACTACTTACTGCAACCTATCTCCTTCTGAATCTGCTTAGTGTATTCATCTCTTGGTCTCCCTCTGCGATTTTTACCCTCCACGCTGCCCTCCAATGCTAAATTTTTGATCCCTTGATGCCTCAGAACATGTGTTACTAACCGGCCCCTTCTTTTTCTCAAGTTGTGCCACAAACTCGTCTTCTCCCCGGTTCTATTCAATACTTCATCATTAGTTATGGGATCTACCCATCTAATCTTCTGCATTCTTCTGTAGCACCACATTTCGAAAGCTTCTATTCTCTTCTTGTCCAAACTATTTATCGTCCATGTTTCACATGGCTACACTCCATACAAATACTTTCAGAAACGACTTCCTGACATTTAAATCTATACTCGATGTTAACAAATTTCTCTTCTTCATAAACGCTTTCCTTGCCATTCCTAGTCTACATTTTATATTTTCTCTACTTCGACCATCATCAGTTATTTTGTTCTCCAATAGCAAAACTACTTTACTACTGTTAGTGTCTCATTTCCTAATCTAATGCCCTCAGTATCACCCGACTTAATTCGACTGCATTCCTTTACCCTCTTTTTGCGTTTGTTGATGTTCATCTTATATCCTCCTTTCAAGACACTGTCCGTTCCGTTCAACTGCTCGTCCAAGTCCTTTGCTGTCTCTAACAGAATTACAATGTCATCGGCGAACCTCAAAGTTTTTATTTCTTCTCCATGGATTTTAATACCTACTCCGAATTTTTCTTTTGTTTCCCTTACTGCTTGCTCAATATACAGATTGAATATCATCGGGGAGAGGCTACAACCCCGTCTCACTCCCTTCCCAACCACTGCTTCCCTTTCAGGCCCCTCGACTCTTGTAACTGCCATCTGGTTTCTGTACAAATTGTAAATAGCCTTTCGCTCCCTGTAATTTACCCCCATCACCTTTAGAATTTGAAAAAGTTTTCCAGTCAACATCGTCAAAAGCTTTCTCTAAGTATACAAATGCTAGAAACGTAGGTTTACCTTTCCTTAACCTTTCTTCTAAGATACGTCATAAAGTCTGTATTGCCTCACGTGTTCCAATATTTCTACGGAATCCCGACTGGTCTTCCCCGAGGTCGGCTTCTACCAGTTTTTCCAATCGTCTGTAAAGAATTCACATTATTATTTTGCAGTTGTGACATATTAAACTGATAGTTCGGTAATTTTCATATCTGTCAACACCTGCTTTCTTTTGGGATTGGGTATTTCGCCTGTCTCATACATCTTGCTCACAAGATGGTAGATATTTGTCAGGACTGGCTCTCCCAACACTGTCAGTAGTTCTAATGGAATGTTGTCTACTCCCAGGGCCTTTTTTCGACTCAGGTCTTTCAGTGTTCTGCCAAACTCTTCACGAAGTATCATATCTCCCATTTCATCTTCTTCTACATCCTCTTCCATTTTCATAATATTTTCCTCAAGTACATCGCCCTTGTATAGACCCTCAATACACTCCTTCCACCTTTCTGTTTTCCCTTCTATGCTTCGTCACTGGGTTATTTGGTAACCGTGATAGCGTTACGGAGATGTTTAATAAACTCAAGTGGCAGACTCTGCAAGAGAGGCGCTCTGCATCGCGGTGTAGCTTGCTCGCCAGGTTTCGAGAGGATGCGTTTCTGGATGAGGTATCGAATATATTGCTTCCCCCTACTTATACTTCCCGAGGAGATCACGAATGTAAAATTAGAGAGATTGGAGCGCGCACGGAGGCTTTCAGACAGTCGTTCTTCCCGCGAACCATACGCGACTGGAACAGGAAAGGGAGGTAATGACAGTGGCACGTAAGGTGCCCTCCGCCACACACCGTTGGGTGGCTTGCGGAGTATCAATGTAGATGTAGATGTAGAACTGGGTTTCCATCTGAGCTCTTGATATTCATACAAGTGGTTCTCTTTTCTCCAAAGGTCTCTTTAATTTTCCTGTAGGCATTTTCTACCTTACCCCTAGTGAGATAAGCCTCTACATTCTTACATTTGTCCTCTAGCCATCCCTGCTTAGCCATTTTGCTCTTCCTGTCGATCTCATTTTTGAGATGTTTGTATTCCTTTTAGCCTGCTTCACTTACTGCATTTGTATATTTTCTCCTTTCATCTATTAAATTCAATATTTCTTCTGTTACCCAAGGATTTCTATTAGCCCTCGTCTTTTTACCTACTTGATCCTCTGCGCCCTTCACTACTTCACTCCTCGGAGCTACCCATTCATTTTCTACTGTACTTCTTTCCCCCTTTCCTGTCAACTGTTCCCTTATTCTCTCCCTGAAACTCTCCACAATCTGTGGTTTTGTCTGTTTATCCAGGTCCCATCTCCTTAAATTCACACCTTTTTGCAGTTTATTTGGTTTTAATCTACAGTTCATAACCAATAGATTGTGGTCAGAATCCACATCTGCTCCTGGAAATGTCTTACAATTTAAAACCTGGTTCTTAAATCTCTGTCTTACCAGTATGTGTACTAAATCACAAACACTGTTTGGCACTGTGCCACCTGTGTTATACTCCCCATTACCACTCAGATGGTCTACAGTAGTAATGCATTCAAGTTTCGTTTTATTCTTACCTTCATGCCTAAGGGGTCCTGCGCGATCTGGGAGATCGATGCAACTGAGAAGCTAAGAAACAATGCCTCTGCGCTCCTATATTTCGAGGGCTCACCTTCCATTGGGAGAATACGCTCGCCCTTTGAAATGATACCGCCTGCACTTATGTGGCCATTATTCAACCAGCTAACACTCTGTTTTTCATTAATTTCAAATAACTTCTATGTGTGGGACTTCGTACATCTGTATAGTCCACACTGCCAAGAGCAGCAACCGAAAAATTCTCAGCTGAACTTAAATGAACAACAGTATTCTCCTTAATAACTGATCGTAATCATCTGGTGTTTCACGTATAAACACATATCACTCACAGATAAAATTATTTTACCTCAAGAAATACATATGTTATTACAAGAATACGACGTTGTTGTCTACAACTCCAAAATTGCAATGCTATAATCTTATGCAACACGCGAATTGCAGCAATCCTTTAAGAAAAATGACAAATTAACCAGTTTCTAGTATCTAGCGCTCCTCAAGAGATACACGATGTCTCAAATATGCTGTCAGATGTCTCCAGATAAAAGATGTCTTTGGTTTATTCACTTTACAAAACATCTGAATACTGATATTTGATTCTTTCATGGGACGGTCTCTCGCCTTATAACAGAGACTTCCTGTACCCGCTACATTCGTATTGAATATATGCAGTTCTTAACATTTCCAGAGCTTCCATGAATGTCACCTCATCTGAAGTCCTGTAAATGCTAAGTGAATTTAGCTCTAGTTTCTACCACAAAGAAAACGCAAGACGAAAATCTAATTACATGGCTCTGAATAGGTCGATGAAGGATTGAAATTTCTGAACTGTTTTCTAGTAACTTTTTCCTACTGGGTGCAAGATTTAGTGATTGCAGGAAGAAAGGTGGTGTGATGGTATGCACATTGGCCAAAAGTTTAACGAACTAAATAGATAAATAAAACACATTTATTTACAAAAGGGAGTGCACGACTGCATTTTAACATGTATCACGTATAGAAATTAGAACACTGTGATTCCATCAGGACATATTTTAGTAATCATAATTATTCAGCAGGTATTAGGCTGGATCAGGTGAACAACATAAGCGCAGATGTGCTCATACGCAAAATCTCAGACGTTCACAAAAGTGTCCAGGATAATATTCACCTCTTTGTACCCAAAGTTGAAGCGTCGAAACTGTCTTGTGCTTCACAGCGAAATGCCAACAACACCTAATCAAAATCACGAGGCATAAGATGAACTGTGTATAAGAACCAGTTTTTCTTCGTCAATATTTAGTGAAAAGATAGAAAAATTAATACTCGCGAGAAAACTTTGACGATTGACTTAAATGTTACAAAGAGCTTCTAACTCGAACAGCCTGAGCTAGGTCTTGTCCAAAATCTCCGTCGAATTGCGCACGGACAAAACACAACACACTTACCACCTGCACAGCGAGTCTACTGAGACTCGAGTCGTCAGTGATACGGACATGGTACGCAAATGGACCATTCCACCACACGAGTCGTTAGTGGTGTCAGCCATATCCTCCAATCAGAGGTAGGAGAGACGACGCCTGTTTATGTGTTCTCAAAATTTTCGGTCGTTTGGATATCTAAAATTTGAATGAACGCAGCTATGTCGCGTGGGTTTGAGAGAGACAGACGCAAGAGAGCACGTTAGGAAAGCCCACGCAGATAATGCTCCGACACCCCACCTGAATGGTGCATGAAGCCAGCTATGAAAATTAAACTGCTGTTTCCAGGCCTCTACCTCAAGGCTAAAAGAAAGAGGTCCACCGGAACTTATTTAGTAGCATGTGTTCGTAGTTACATCTACATTCATCAGTTCAGCTGTCATCCATGTTTAGGAGAGGTTGTTACACGTGCATGGTGTGGTAAGTGATAAATATCACAAAAATGAAAATTAGTCACATTCAGTATCGCCTCCCAACGTGTTTTTGCTCCCTAGCATGGAGAAATGAGGAAGCGCAAGCACAGAAGAGACAGACAATTCTTCAGGCTTTCTCGGCGATCTAATGACATCTTGGGTTGTTGGGAGTTCTGCCGAAATCAGCGTCGTATTTGCACAACATTTCGGTAATGTAGCTCGTTACCCTCATTAGGTGCGACCTGACACTACTACTCGAGTGGACCTGGTTCAGTATTTATCCATGTGGCCTTCCCCATTCGCCAGGCGCTCCCTCTGCGGTCCATGCTCTCTCGCTGCGATCTAGGAGCATGGGCCACCAAATTGCGGGTCAAATTCAACGCAGGAAAGAGCCCGGCGGTGATTTTCACGCGGAAGATTGGTGCCAGCGGACGTCAGGCCGGAGCAGATCATGGGTGGCCCCATACCATGGTCACGTACTGGTCGATACCTCGCCGTTACCCTCGACAGGCGCCTAACATTGATGGCGCATAATCGGGAGGTGCGGGCAAAGGCGCTGTCCAGGATGCGTCTACTGTTCCCGCTGCTGAACCCAGAGTCGACACTGCCGGCCGAAGTGGCCGTGCGGTTAAAGGCGCTGCAGTCTGGAACCGCAAGACCGCTACGGTCGCAGGTTCGAATCCTGCCTCGGGCATGGATGTTTGTGATGTCCTTAGGTTAGTTAGGTTTAACTAGTTCTAAGTTCTAGGGGACTAATGACCTCAGCAGTTGAGTCCCATAGTGCTCAGAGCCATTTGAACCATTTTTGAAACAGAGTCGACACTACCTCCACACTGCTGCAGGACACTCCATCTAACATTAATCAGGCCAGTGTTGGAGTACGTTGCCGTTGTCTGGGGAAACGCAGCCGACACTTCAGTGATGATGCTCCAGACCGTGCAGAACAAAGCCCTCATACTCAAACTGCACCTGCCACGCGATTTCCCAACGACGGAAATTCACGAACTTATCGGAATACCTCCGCTCAAACAGCGCTTCCGGCAAGCAGCGGCAAGTCTTTACGCGGCAACTAGTGAAGCCGACGACCAACTCGTCAGGCGACTAGGATATCAAGTCCACTGGCGACCGACCACACACTGGCCGGACCTGCTGCGCGAGTAGCGACCACGCACCAGCAGCAAAAGAGGAAGCGGACATCACTAGTGACAACCAGACGACAATTCAAGAAAGAGATGGAAGAAGAACACATAGGAAGCTGTAGGAACAGCAGTGTAGGCTGCTTAACCTACGTATCAACTAGGCAAGAAGCCTAATAGAAGTCATGGCAGGAGCCGTCCCTTTCCCGTCCGCTGCAATCCTGGGTGTTCTCTTTGCGATTCGCGCCCACCAGACACGCTCCTGGGTGTTCCATCTTCGGTCTGATGCGTTTGGAGTCCCGTCTTTGGTACCAGGCATTCCTCCTGAGGTCCTCTCCCGCTCACTGTGATCTGCTGGAGCGTTTCAGTTCCATTTTCGATCCACTGCGTTTCTAGATGTTCCCTCTGCGGTCCGCGCCCGTCAGACCCGACCCTCGGCGTTCCGTCTTCGGTCTGGTGCGCCTGGAACTCTGAATGGGGATCCTTCTCCATGTCCTCGTCTTCAGCTCTTCTATTTGTGGAGTGCTGCAGATGTCCACGATGCTTCTTCAACACTTCCAGAGCAGGGTCCCAAGCTCTACTTAGATGGTACCCCTTCTCATGGTTCATGAGATTATCGGTCACATTAATCTCTATTGACTCCCTTATAACACTGTCCCAAAACCTGGGCGTTTTTGCTAGACTTTTGGTTTCATCGTAATTCATGGATTGACCTATCTCCAGACAGTATTCAGCAATGGCTGATTTTGTTGCCTGTCTTAATTGGGTGTGCCTCTGATGTTCCTTGCACCTGATATCTATTGTTGTTGTCGTCTGGTCAATGTAGGACATGCCACATTGGCAAGGTATATTATAAATCCCTGGTTTTCGTAAACCCAGGTCGTCCTTAACATTTCCCACCAATCCCCCGATCTTGCTGGATGGACAGAGAACACACTTTATATTGTGTTTACGGAGGATCCTACTAATTCGGGCAGAAATAGAACCAGCGTAGGGCAAATACTTCACCTTCTTTGCTTCATCCTGCTCTGCTTCTGGAACTTGTGGTGCAGTGGCTGGTTGAAGTGCCATCTCAATTTGTTTCGGTGTGTATCCAATTTTGCAGAACACTGTTTTGAGATGCTCTACGTCTGTCGGAAGACATTCTTGCTCTGACAGTGCTCGTGCTCTGTGGACCAATGTCTTAGTAACACCGGTCTCCAGTGCAGGGTGGTGACAGCTATTGGCCTGCAGATATAACTCAGTGTGTGTGGGTTTTCGATACACACTGTGGCCAATTAATCCACGTAAGCGATGTGGGAAGTAAGAAGAACCCGTAAATGATGTGATAAGTCACAGCTGTACAAAGTTGGCGGGCGGCACATCGATGTTATAGTCGTAACGCGCCGATGAATTGATCTTGTGAAAATGAAGTTAATGCAAACGAATTGTGAGAAATAATCCATTACACATATCATATTGAAAAGTTTCACTTTCAGTTTACTAAAACAGCAGCGAACTGAATCGTCAGTCACGCCGCAATATCATGGTCTCAAATGACACAAAAGGAACTGTCTTGAAAACAACTAATTGTGACCTTCTTTCCTCACACTTGACTATTCTGATACTGAAGTTCAGTAACGTACAAACACAAAAACACACACACACACACACACACACACACACACACACACACACTCACTCACACACTCACACACACGTGCATGCGCGTGAACAAGCATGTACACACTTGGAAATATACTTGTGTGTTTTATACTGTTAAACCTCACACTTCGTTGTTCACCTATCCTGTGAGTACAGTATTACCTGTTTCACAAATAAATATGGATTTTACGATCTGAAAAACTGAATTTTTTTGGCTTCTGTTAATAATTCAGAGCTGTTGCTAATCAGTTCTTTATTTAACAGCAGCTTTGTCGGTACACAACAGAAACAGAAATAGTAGTATGTCTATGGGCACTACAGATCCCTTTGTTTAAATTTGTGAGATCACATGACCGAAGTCACAGATCTAGTAACTTAATCACTATTATCAGTGATGTCACCCTACCCGTCAGTGACGTCATTACTTGAAAGTGGCAGCCAATCCCCTTCTCACCGATTTTGTGCTTTTATAATATTTTGGATTTCTCAAGCTCTGCAGCGTGTCTCTTCTCTTACATCTTGGGTTGTCTGGTGTTCTGCATGATATCAGCGTCGTACATGGACGATATTTCGGTAACGTAGCTTGCAATCTTCATCAGGTGCAATTTGGGACTACTCCTCGAGTGCGCGCTGCAGAAGTTGTTGGGGCAACTTGGGTAGCCTAGTCTGAAAGATAGAAGCACAAGCCTTTCGGCTACGCTTTCAATAACGACATATATTGGAAATAAAACATCAGCTTTTTGGTGGTCTTATTTTTTCATGCATTAAAATAACTTCAAAACACTGGCTGGATGTTTTTTTTTTTTTTTTCATTCGCTCACACTTTCACACGATATACACATTGTACTCACTTATACAGCTTGCGGTAAACACATTCACACACACACACACACACACACACACACACACACACACACACACACACATTCATTTCACATTTTATTTTTTCTATTTTTAAATTTTTTATTTTTATTTTTCAAAATATATATATACACGAAGTGGATGATCTTGTTATTCTCGTAGATCGTCTGGTCATCTGGTGGAGGCCTAGTAGTGGAAACTGTGTCCAAGTTCTCGTAAAAGGTTGTTTTCCGAGTTTTGTGTTCTTTCGTGGAAGTCTTTGGCAGTGGTTCTGAATCGGTCCCTCAGGTAGGGCACCTCTGCGAGCTGGTGAAGATCGTTCGTTGGGAACCGGTGTGGCAGGTGAAGTGCCCTTTTCAGAGCACGGTTTGGAATTTTTTGTATTTGGGTTGGACCAACATTGCCCCACACAAAAGTGGCGTAGTCTAGGATGGGCTGCACCAATGTGTGGTACAACACCACTCCCAGTCTTGATGGTAGTGTTGATGATGGATTTAGTAGTGAGTAAGGCACTACCATTCTTCTCTTGGATTTCTCTCGGATGTTTTCTATATGAGGGCGCCAACTCAGAAGCCTATCGAGGGTCACACCCAGATATTTCGCTGTTTTTGACCATGAGACTGGAGTGTCACAAGCAATCAAAGGCGCGTGAGACATCCAGAAATACAGCCCCGAAGGATTCCTTCCTTTCCATGGTGCCAAGTGCTTCCTCAACTAGGCGTAGTAGCTGCTGGGTGGTGGATTGGCCTGGGTGAAAGCCGAACTGGACGGCTGGTATCAGGTGCTCTGCTTTCAAATGCTGCTGAAGTCTCTTTATTTACAGACGTTCACAGAGTTTCGATATTGCAGGTAAGAGAGTGATTGGTCTGTAACCTGCGGGCGATCGAGGGTCCTTTCCTATCTTCGATAAGGCGACGACCTCAGCATGTTTCCATGTGAGGGGGAAGTTGCCTGTTGGCAAGATCTCGTTGAAAGGCGCCGCTATTAGTGGTGCTGCGGTGGGTTGTAGTTTCTTCAGCAGCTCATTTGTTAGTAGGTCTGGTCCTCCTTAGTTCTTCGAGCTGTTTTGTTACTTCTGCTGTGGAAATCGGTTGGATGTGGTGGTCTTCAGCTCAGCTGGCGAGGAACCTTGGAAGGCGCTCGCTAACTAGGTCAATGTGGGCTGCGTCGGCGAGAAATTTTTTGCGAATGCATCTGCCAGGGCATGAGGTCTGGCGTCTGGTTCGCTGACAATATTGTTGCCCGAGTGTAGTGGGGGTAACTTCTCTCCCTTCCTTAGTAGAAACTTCGTCATCTTCCAGGGTGATTGGTCTTGTAGCTGTAGCAGCGCGATCTTATCTGCCCATTCTTGGTTTTGTGTTTTTCTACTGCTGCCATTATTTCCCGTTGCAGTCTGTTTATTCGGCACTTTGTGGCTAGGTTGCGCGTTGCCTGTCATTCTCGGAATGCGCGGTTTTTTTTCCTCTGATGGCTGCTCTGATGGGAGGAGGCAGTTGGTGAGTCGTCTCGGTGGCGTGGCTTAGGTTGCAGCGTCCAGTGGTTTGGATGTTTTGTATAGTAGTGTGGCTTCTGCTACTGCTGTCTCTGGGTCTGGCGTGTCCATAAGGTCTCTTTCGAGCAGTTGGCGTTATGTTTCCCAGCTGATTCTTCGAACATCAAAGATTACCGATTCATGATCTGAGGTAAGGGCCCTGCTGGTGGTGGCAGTAACATCTTCGGGGAATACCTTAATGATGGCTACATCCAGTACATCGCTCTGGCCTCTGTTTGGAAAGCATGTGGGGTCGTATGGTCTCACAATGATGGCATGGTTCCTTTCTGCGACTCGTAGGAGACGGTGTCCACTGATATACGCGATGCGGCTATTCCAGTTAGAGTTTTTTGCATTAAAGTCGGCGGCAACGAAAAGGTTTCCCTATTGTGACAGTAACGCCTCGAAATCTAATTCTTCTAGATGGCCACCGGGGGGCCTGTGAACTGCGATGAATTGTATGCGGTCTCTAGATGTTTGGACTGCAACCGATGTGGCTTCTACTGTGGCTAGTGCTTAGTGCTGGGAGTGGCATTTGATGACGCATCAGGGAGTTTCTTACGTAGACTGCTGTTTCTCCACCAGCAGTCGGCCGGTCCGTCCGGAAACAGCTGTAGTAGGCGACTCGTACGTGGATATCAGGTTTCAGGTGTGTCTCGGTGACCAGACACACGTCGATTCTTTCGTGTTGAAGGAACTGACGACACACGCCTACTTGAGTGCAGATTCCATTGGCGTTAAATGTGCACACAGTTAGTCCAAATCTAGCTGCCATATTGAGTGGTGGCGGTTGGCTTTGGAATGGCCTGTAAGGCAACTTGAACTGCAGCAGAAATCTGCTGCAGAATGGTGGTGACGATAGCCTGGGGGGTGTCAGTGACGGCTTTCATCATGGCTTTCATGACTGAAATCAAGTTGAACTCTTGGGGGAGAGTGTTGGGCGTGTTATGTTGTGCCTGTGCTGTTGGCCATCCGGTACTTTTTGTGTGCTGCTGTGGCTCAGCAGTGATCGGAGGGGGTGGAGCTGGACGATGGGGAATGAACTTAGCACGCCTGTGATGGTGGGGGTTGGTTCTCTGTATACCTGCTGGGGGGGGGGGGGGGGGGAGCATTGGCCTTAGAAGATGGGGCAGTGTTGGCGTTGGTTGCTGCGACATTTGTGTTTATTCTGCCAGCTGCGATAGCAGCATACGTGAGACCCTGGTATGTGGTTGCCTTTTGTCTGGTCCTGTAGGCTTTGATGACTTCACAACCGAGGTAACTGGCAGAGTGACATTTTTTGCATCGGACACATGTGGGGGGTGGGGGGGGGGGAGGGAGTATCTTTATCCTTGGGGATTTCTTTAGAGGTATGTTCTTCGTTGCACTTCACGCACTTAATGGGTATTGCTCAGTGTCTGGCCGCAATGCCGATGCCTTCTCGTCGATAACAGATGGTGGGGGCCACGTTTGCCCCGAGGTTCCT
This sequence comes from Schistocerca serialis cubense, assembly GCF_023864345.2. Lineage (NCBI taxonomy): Eukaryota > Metazoa > Arthropoda > Insecta > Orthoptera > Acrididae > Schistocerca > Schistocerca serialis. Next base: position 426,471,777 of record NC_064641.1, read on the forward strand.
CAGTTGCGATATCCATGTTGTCTATGGTCTTCAGTGTCAGCTGTTTTCTATTGTCTGCTTTATTGGTATGCAATATCAGAAAGACGGGGGTGTCGTTGTGTGTTTTAGGCGATTGTGCTCTGGAGATTGACCTGGGGACAATTCCAATTGCTTCGAGTACTTTCCTCAGATCATCGCACGAGAAACTGAAGGGGAACCCTTGGATAACTTTTTTGATGGGTTTGTCAGGCGAATAGGTGTAGAATCCCCATTGCCTTTTCGAGACTCCCTCCGTGACTTTTATGAAATACGCGGTAGTTCTGGTTTGAAGCTTGTAAAGATCTTTACCGGCTGTTCTAAGTGGAAAGGGTTACTGAGAAGGCACTTAGTAGTTTGCAGGAGGATTTTGTACGCCTCCTTGAATTCTAAGATGATGGGAGGAGGTTTCTGTGACTTAGTAGTGGTGTGGGCAGTGGTGGCGGAGGTGTCGTTTTGGTCGGTTGGGTCGGCGTCCATAGCCGCGAAAGAGTTATTTGATGATATCGGAGCGGCGCTCGTGACCTTGCGGACAGGAACCGTCCGGGTGGATGAATGAATCCCTCCTTATCTGGAATGGGGCGGGACTTCTTTTGTCGATTTTCATTAGCTGACAGGTTCGGGGTTGTCTCATCCGTCTTTTTCCTCTTGGCAGGAACAGGAGGTTCTTCTGTTGGCGTGGAGCACCTAGTAGCAGTTGGCATTAAGCCAGTGAGAAGCTTCAGGCTTTCATTTGGATCCTGCGCGGCACTGCTGGACGCTGAAATGCCTGCCTGATGCAGGTCAGCGTCTCTCGTGGCGTTGAGTTCTTGCTTCTTCTCCGTAGCCTCGGACGAGCGAGGTGCGTTTCGTGCGACAGCCATAGCTTCAATAGAAGCGTCGAAGTTTGGGCATAGAAGAAGGAAAGCTAGCCTTGACCTCTGCGAGCACGGGCTTGTCCCACGCGAAGGGGGTCCTGGCTCGCGAAGTCCCTATCTATCGGTCCCTATGTGTGCAGTGTGTTATTCGTGATTAAACCACTACGCAACCGAAAGAGTGCTACAACACGACAAAGTTGCATGCTGCGTGCGCTCCCGCGTGAGCACACGTGCGTGCGCGACGGCGTCTGCTGCTGCCTTGCGTGCGTGCGTTCTTCTGTGCAAAGTGGTGACAGCTGCTGCCCTGCAGATATAACTGTGTGTGAGTTTTAGATACACACTGTGGCCAATGGATCCATCTGCTTTCGTTTCTACTAGCACATCCAGAAACGGCTGCTCGCCGTTCTTCTCCTGTTGTATGGTGAACTTGATATTCGGGAGGCCCGAGTTAAGATGTTCCAGAAACTTATTGAGCCCTCTCCTCAAATCTCTCCATGTCTTTTACAACTTTAGTCGTATAAAGCGTCATTTTCTTATATAATGAAAGATTGTCACTCCTAATTTCGACTGTTGGCAACTACAGAAGAAATGAAGTTCAGGATATCGCTGAATGACATGATTTGTAGCTGACTGGCAATTATGTAGATAGTGAGAGCGATATCTTACTCCAACGTTCTGTTGTTATTTATACGGTAGCCAGTCTCGACCCTAATTATGTTAGCACATCATAATATTTTGAGTAGGTGTAAGATTCTCCCCTGAGCATCACATCATATAGTTGATGAAATAGCATGTATTTCGAGTCTCAATACAATGCGTTTTGTATCGATAAGTAGTTAAACTGTCTAAAATTTTTGAAATGTCTGCTCTGTCCGTCCAAATTAACAAGTATACTCATGATGTCTCTATTTTTGTCTGCTTCGAGTGATTTTAATGTATTATTTTGGATGATTGGCCCTTACAACAGCTGTCATCAAGCAGCAGGGGATATGAATACCTCAGTGCATTAAAAGCAATGGTAATGCTGAAGGTGCTACACACATTTTACGCTCTTGTGATCTCTGTGCTGACGCCCAGTCGCTCACAGTAATTTTAACTGTAATTATTACTCACGGCCCCCGAGAATGGGGGAGAAAATATACTGAAAATAATTGTAAAATCAACCCGTGAGGTTATGTCTTTTCCTTTATAAAAATAATCAAAGTTTATTTTAGAAAGCATTCTGACGTAAAAGTGTGCCTACTATGCAACCAAATTTAGTTAGGAGTTGATGCTGTGATTAGTACGTCGTAAGCAAAAGTGGGCGCAACATGGGAGATAAGATCACAAATATACTGTATATAACTCAGTTTTAATGCTTAAAATTTATTGATTCGATCAGTGACTATACTCTTTGTACACAAGCATGAAAGTTAAGATAGACAGCTACAGGAAAAGAAGGAATATCACAACGAAGTCATACACAGTCTTTCCACATCTATCAAAACATGTCCTTTCAGTCATTGCTTCGAGAGTCTCTTAGAGAGAACGATAATGATGTGTCAGATCAGCAGGTACACACGTCCCAAGAACTCGTGTAAAATCATACTCTCTTCTATAAATAACTCATTGCTAAAATGAAACACAGCATTGAAGACTTACGACTGTGTGTCTATGGTCTATTGCGCATAGTATCATTTGATAGCAAAAGTTGGCGTCGAGAAGAATCAAGATATTAGCAACTCGAATTAGAGCGAGCTTCACCGATTCAGCATTAGGACGAGCAGCCACTCTTATTTAATTAGACAGAAGCAAAAACAACAATTTAAAATCACATTGCATTCTGTTTATAGTTTCATTCTGTTATGATTTAAAAGCTAATGCAGTTTTATGACAATAACAGTTCAGGAGTGCTAGTTCTGCAAGGTTCGCAGGAGAGCTTCTGTAAAGTTTGGAAGGTAGGAGACGAGGTACTGGCAGAAGTAAAGCTGTGAGTACCGGGCGTGAGTCGTGCTTCGGTAGCTCAGTTGGTAGAGCACTTGCGCGCGAAAGGCAAAGGTCCCGAATTCGAGTCTCGGTCGGGCACACAGTTTTAATCTGCCAGGAAGTTTCACAACAGTTCTTAGTGTTTAGAATTCGTCTATACTCGCTAGAAAAAGAAATCGTATTTGATCTTATAATAGGTACAGTGAAAACCCGTGATTCAAGACATCACTGTGATACACTCGACTTAAACAATGTGTTTGCGAACGGTACAGGTATCAGTTGGCACGGAAACATTACAGGATAATGTGTAACTTGTAGCGTTCCTGGTTTCTGTATTTAGTCGATGTATAAAAATTCATGCTCCTCCATCAGAAATTGCCTGAACAAACCATGATAAACAGTTTTGGTGACTTATTTTGCAAAATAAATTACCCTATATATAACTGAAGTGCCGAATATCTCCATCGTCATTAAATATACATGCCTGCAAAAGGTTCAGTTTTGCATCCGCAGATAAGGGCAACGAAGTTGAAGCCTGTGATTCTGGTGCCACGGATTGGCGGAACTCAAATTTTTCTTGATGGTTTATCTTCAGATTGCTATTACTGCTCCGTGCTCTTACTGAATTTCACGGTTTTCTTAAACTTTTCCTGACTGGAGGAGGAAAATTCGTATTGCTCACCAACCGCCTGATCTCAAACCGGTGGTAAGCAACATCCACTGCAAACACCGCTGTTTGTTTAAAACCGCGTCACGTCGAAAATTGTTCTATATTTTAAGAGGAAATGCAGGAAACATTAACCTTATAGTTAAGGAAAGTATCTAGCGGTCACAGTAAGAGCTTAACTAGGCTAACCCGACCTTGGCAATACCCCGATGACGAGGTACCTCTGCATTTATAAGAACTGATAAAAGAGGGAAAATGAAAATCGGAAGCGAATTATTACGGTCTGTAAAACAGATCGTTCAAGAGGCCATTTTCCATATGTTAAAATACTGAAAGGACAATTATTCATCATTCTCACTTAAACACAAGCGAATCACTTACCCCCTTTATCAAAGTCAAATATCTGCCTTTATTAGGATGTTGAAAAAAGTTTATTACTAAAGAATATATGAGGAGAAACTGAGTATCCTAGCGAAGTGGGCTAAATATTATTAACGAATATGTAGGGAGGAAGTAAGTTATTAATTCTACTAATGGTTCATCACAAGAGTCGCCAAATTTCAGGGCATCAATGATTTTTACAAGATAAAGAAGTATATCATATGGCCTTCACAATAATCGCAAGCTATCTGTTATTTATAGGAAACTTTAAATCATGAAATTGGTTCAAATGGCTCTGAGCACTATGGGACTCAACTGCTGAGGTCATTAGTCCCCTTGAACTTAGAACTAGTTAAACCTAACTAACCTAAGGACACCACAAACATCCATGCCTGAGGCAGGATTCGAACCTGCGACCGTAGCAGTCTTGCGGTTCCAGACTGCAGCGCCTTTAACCGCACGGCCACTTCGGCCGGCTCATGAAATTGTCACAATAATCAATGTCCTTGATATATGTGGCTGAGGGCCATGGCTACTCGACATTGAGATGACATGGGGTTAACAAACTACCGAAATGATATCGAGAGTAATTCAATAACTGCACATTAGTTTTGCAAAGATCTGTATACATGGGGAAAACATAAACATGGCGTACGTATTATTCAAAAATTACAAGAAATACACTGGAGAGCCAAAGAAACTGATACACCTCCCTAATATCGTATAGGACCCCCACCAGGACGCAGAAGTGCCTCAACTCGACGTGATATGGTCTCGACTAATGTTTGAAGTAGTGGTGGAGGGAACTTACACCATGAATCCTACAGTGCTGTCTATAAATCAGTAAGAGTACGAAGGGGGTGGAGATCTCTTCTGAACAGCACGCTGCAAAGCATCCCACATGTGGTCAATACTGCTCAAGTCTGGGTAGTTTGGTGATCAGCAGAAGTGTTTAAACTCAGAAGAGTGTTACTTGAGCCACTCTGTAGTATTTCTGTACGTGTGAAGTGTCGCACTGTCCTGTGCGTCGCTGGAATTGGTCAAGTCCGTCGGAATGCATATTGGACATGAATGGATGCAGCTGATCAGAAAGGATGCTTACATGCGTATCACCTGTCAGAGTCGAACCTAGTCGTAGCATGGGTCAAATATCACTCAACTGCGCACGCCCGACACCATTACAAAGCCTCCACCAGCTTGAACAGTCCCCTGCTGACATATAAAGTCCATGGATTCATGAGGTTGTCTGCATAGCCGTACAAGTCCGTCCTCTCGATACAACTTGAAACGATGCTCGTCCGACAAGACAACATGTATCTAATCGTCATACGTCGAGTGTCACTGTTGATGGGCCCAGGTGTGGCGTTGAGATTTGCACTCATCAAGGGGACACGAGTGGACCTTTGGCTCCGAAAGCCTACGTCGATGAGGTTTCGTTGAATGGATCGCACGCTGACACTTGTTGATTGCCCAGCATTTAAATCTGCAGCAATTTGCGGAAGGGTTGGACTTCACTCACGTTGAACGATACTCTACAACCGTCGTTGGTCCCGTTCTTTCCGGATCTTTTTCGGCAGCAGCGATGTCGGAGTTTGGATGTTTTACCGGATTCCTGATATTTATGGTACACTCGTCAAATAGTCGTACGGGAATATTCCCACTTCATCTCTACCTCGGAGATGCTGCGTCTCATCTCTCGTGCGCCGACTATAACAACACGTTGAAACTCATTAAAATCTTGATAACCTTCCATTGTAGCAGTACTAACCAATCTAACAACTGTGCCAGACATTTGTTGTCTTATATAGGCCTTGTCGACTGCAGCGTCGTATTCTGATTGTTTAAATATCTCTGTATTTGGATAGGCATGCCTATACCAGTTTCTTTAGCGCTTCAATGTATAAGACTTATTAAACCACCTGAAATACAAGTAATGCATTTATGTTGGAAAAAACAGTATAAAAGAGGCAGCATCTCCAGAGATTGCGACTAATCCACTTAAAATACTGAGTAATAAGTAATTACGTTGCCTATGGTATTAAGGGGAGGTCATACATGCGCCAGATCTAATACGGGCACGAGGCAAGCTAACGAGCATGTCATGGTTACTCAAGATCCACTGAATTAAACGCTGAGCCCTAAAGCGCGAAGGAATGAAACGAAAAATTGATAAAGATGACTATGGCTGTCAAACGATTCGTGACATCGCAAGTTTCCTAAACTTCGCGCGATGCCGATATTAGTTAAAACCTAACACTGCAGCGAGGATGTGCACCATTTCCACTGCCGCCTCGGAGCTCGACCAGCAGGTGCCCTCCCGTGATTTCAGAGCGAGAAAGCGGCTGTTAATCGCCCATCTCCAGAACAGAATATTCCCTCTGCCGTCCTCCTAAACCAAATGTTTTGTGTACTCTTAGATTTCTCTTGGTCTCAATGAAACTAATTTCCCCAAAAAATCGTGCCAGCCAACCAGGACTCGGCTTATTTGTCCACTTATTGGAAGACAGAAAATCAGCCACACGAGTCCCCTCCTATCGTCTCATGAACCCTAGAAAGATCCTCGCCACACATTAGTGGGCCATATAGCCTTGGCTTTATCCTGTGCCCCGATTTTGGTAAACACCTCTGACTTAGGTACGACTGCCGGGGGATTAATTTCCTTTTTAATAAGCAGGCTATCAACAAACGAGTGGTGATATTACGATGGTTACAGTCGCAAACGATTGTCAATTCCTGAGCTGTCTTTCCTGAGTTGGAGCCCTCGTGTCTGCAAGAGTCGTGTCTCCGCCGTTAATCGGAGAAGTGTCCCCCACGGTGCATACTGCCGAGTACCACTACCGGGGTTGTAAAGGGACCGCCCCGGGCAGCGGCTTTGCTGTATACATTGCTATAGCTCTATGTTGTCCACAGGGCACAGCGAACCACATTACTGGGAGAGGCATGGAAATCGCGTGGGGAGCTCGGTCATCGGTGGGGCCTACGAGAACTACGGGCCGTGCAGCGAACTTGTGACGTCACACTACTCGACTTGTCCGTCTTACTTCGCACAGGATCGATGAGAAATCAATGTGTGATAGAAAAGGTATCAAGTAAAGGTCTTATCTCTCTCGTGTGCTATCAAGAACTGCTGGCACTCGTAAAACCTGCAATGTCACGGGCTCTGACGTACGCGCCACACTCGTCAGCCTCGGTAAACCGAACGTTGTGTCATGTGAGCGAGAAAATATTGTTCCAATAGGATACGACATGCTTTTTCCTTGACCTGTTAACAGAAGTGCCAAATTATCCATCTAGATTCTATTAAAAGCTAATTACACTTGTGACGGCAATTGTTCCTGCTCTGCTGAGGCGCATACAGAAATTATTGGTGGAAACCAGTCTTTACCGACTTTTAATCACAAAAGGCTGATGTCTCTGACAAAAGTTGGTAGGGAGACACAATCGAGCATCTTCCCACTTTCCATTTCTTAATCTATCTTTTTGTCTTCTGTTGTCTGACTGGATTTTCATATTAATTGCACCAGGAAGGAAGTGACAAGTATGGAATCAGATCATCATGTATCAAACACGCAAACCTGAGTATAACAATGGTACATTTCTTTCAGAAAGATTGGCTTTATATAGAAGCACATGTAGCAACTGGCAAAAGCGAATCAACAATTTGAAATGCAAAATGGTGAGGAAGCGATCTGACAGATTTCTTTCATCGTGAAAATAGTTAATTGAATATATAGAACGAAAGATGCTTAATGTGAACAACTGTTTGTACCAAGACTATGACGGAGCATTCGCCATGAATGCCATATATAATGATGAGGAAAAAGTGTCAAGACAAAATTTAAATTTATTCCTTAAATGCCTTGTAGAGGCTAACAGGGTAATCAAGTTCCGTATTTCAAGACAGCTGAGAACGTCTGCAGATTTTTTTGCTCACAGCATGTCACAGTATCAGGATTTAAAAAGTTGTTAAGTGGTAACTTTTACAGAAACGTTACAAATTCGAGCACGATAGGTGGCCAAATAAGATATCATATGTTCAGTTAGACAACTGCTGATGTTTCTGTAGGCTCTGATAAACCTAATTTGTTAGAGTAAGGAATATGAAAAAGGGAGTACTTGGAAAGGTCTTATCGGCATAACGTTGGGTCGAACAATAACCATTAGTAATAAGTCTTCTCGCTTCTTTTATGTGATTGTCCATCAATTATTTTAGTCATGACTGAAATACATTAATTTAAATGTAATACAAAGAAGGAATATATATTTATGCTTTTCCAGCACTCCAGTTACGTGCCTTCCAGTCGCGTGATCACAGAGAGGGGGTGCATCGTCATGTGCTTCAACAAAGGATCCCTCTAACTCTTCCATTTCGGCAACACCCTCGGGGCCGTCGACCACTGTAGCTGAGCACGTTAAAAATGTACCTGTTAGGGACTTCGACATCCATTCAGCTGAGGCATGCCTTGTGGCGGCTCTAACACCTGAGAGCAGGCATCCTCACGTAACACAAGTTTTATGGAGCTATTGGCTTTATACACAACTTGTTCGAATCATACTTAACAAAAATACGGAATATGTTGTGCTGAACAATTTAAACAACGTTACATGGGTAGAAAATCTAATGTCTATGGAGACACCACGAAGGGAGGCCAACAGGGTTAAATTTTGAGCCATGATTTATTCTTTATGTGAGGGAATGACTTGCACTTGACATGCAACAAGAAAAATTTCAGACGATGCTGGTGTTATATTAGGTCCCATTAGATAGAACGCCTTAGAACAGACATTTAATGAAATTTTTTCAAGAATTATTGTTTCCTTGTAAAAGGGTTCTTCCTAGATTGTGGGAGAAAACGTTACATTCAGTTCTGTACAGTAGACAGAGGCAGCCCCACAGCTGATGTATCTTATGAACGGGAGCCTACAAATATGTTTCATTACTCCAGCTTTTGGGTGTACATATTGCTGAAAACCTTAACTGGATGAAGCATGTTATTGAGCTCATCAAACAATTAAGTTCAGCTACTTTCGCTCTTTATTTATTTGCTACTGTTGAAAATAAAATAATGCAGCATCCTGATGTATTTTGTGTATTTCCGTTCAATAATGTGAAGTCTCCTACTCTGTGTCATAGACAAGCGTAGAAGCTAGACACGACTGGGCCTCTACGTTACGCGCTGGGAAGTAGATGTGCTTCACTACAGCACTAGGTAAACTACGTAAGGGACGGTACGAAGAGTATCACACAGAGAGGAATGGAATTTAGGTTTGTCTGCAGTGCAACATTTCCTCGTGGGTTTCGAATAATACATAGAATGTAAATTTTATCGTGTTACGAGTTGTTAATATACAGTTAGTGTGCTATATATGACGTTGAAAGAAAATTAAATCGAAAACGGTGTAGTGCTTTCATTTACTGGCATTTCCAAACCAGAAAACATTCTAAGATTAGTGATTTCCTGAGAATTCTGGTGGTACTCATTACTATTGCAACACGTAAAGGCCTTTGAATTTTCACCTTACTTCGCTGCAAGTCATCGTGGGCAGGAGAGCCAAAAATAGAGGGTACAAGCTATCTAAGGGATGAGTGGCGAAGTTTACATACCTGGAGTCAGAGTGAAGGCACCTCATGGCGTCCTCATACTTGCCTCACAACCCATCACCGTCGATATAAACGCTGCAAAATATTTGAATTATAGCTACTACCCGGAGTTAAAAACTTTAACAGGTGGTACGCAACTCAAAGACACCAGGAACCATTTCCCTCTTAATGATGTATGCCTTAAAATCGTCAGTAGTCACTCTGCCAGTAAATTAGGCAGGATTTACAGCTCTTATGAAACGTCGAGTAACCTACAAGACTGTGAGGTATGGGCACTGAACATTCATCACCATCGTGCTTACCGTATAACCCATAGGCAGACTAGACAGGAAATATTTAAACTGCGTCCTTGTGTCAGCTGATCACATTACCATTAGACGGTAATACGTTAAGACATAAAATCAAAGGGGTTGAAAGGATCTGTTTAAAAGAAACGTGACCTGTACAGAAAACGTGTGCTATGGTAGACAATCTGGACAAAGCCGCAAGTAAAGAAATGCGTAATCTAAGAGTGCATGCTGGAGGAGGAGTAACCTGGAATAATTCTTTACAATATTGCGTGAGCTATACATTCAGCAGGCCATCGACAACTTATAATGAAAGAAATTAAACCACAAGTAGCAGAGTGAGTCTGCAAACTTTTAGCTGGCATTGAAGGTATCAGTGACATCAGTCATGAAACTACTATGGTCTACCACATAATTACAGAAATAAAAGATGCAACCAAGAACCACAGCAAAAAAAGAAAGAAAGAAAGAAATGTAGACGATAGTGGAAATGATTATACTCAACAAAACACGATCTAGGAATATGCTGTGCGACATTATGAACATCTTTCCTCTTCACCTGATGCAGAAGATACAGTGGCAGACTGAACTACAGGTCACCTTATCTTGATTTAAACGATAATGAGGAACTAACTGCTGACAAATAAATGACGATGTCAAACGTCTCATCATGGATGCTTCCATGGGGAGAACTATTTCGGGACACCACAGAACTGGAACTCACCGAAATGTAGAATGAACATGTAGTAAATGACGTCTACCTCCATATTATACTGAGGGAATGATAGTTCTGATACCAAGGACAGCCTAGAGTAATAGGAGGAGAATTTACGACCTCTTACGTTACTCGACACAGTCTTTCAGATTCTAAGGTGCGTTACAAACAAAAGACTACAACAACTATTTCGTACAGTAATTGGGGCATGCAAGGTCAGTTCGTCTACAGGACGATCAACGATTAATCCTTTTGCCAAGTATAGACACATTATATATTTACAAGACGAGGTTAGTAGTTGATTTCCTTAACTTTTAATAAAGTCATTGACAGTTGTAATTACCTGCTGTTAGTTAAATATATGGAGGGAATCGGCCACAGTAAGCCAGTATGAAACCTCATAAAACTATATATAACTGGCATAGGTCGAGATTGAAGATAAATATCCATAACCCTCCAATCGTCGCTGTTTACCATAGCATCCGAAACTTTGCGGAATATATTTGCTAGTTTCCTACAAGGCTTTGAGGAACTTAGTTCAGAAACAGTATGCCAAGTTCTGAAGAAAAGGCTGATGCAATTGACGAATAATTAAAACCGACTAGGCGGCTAATGTTTACAAAAGAGATTAAACCTCTTAACTAAAGTGCGAAACTAAACTTACTACTTGGAGTACACTCTGAGGAATTTTCACCGAATACAGAGACTAACTTTCCTCCATACATACGAAGTTAGCAAAATATACCACGTGACTGCGATACTTCTCATTACAACAAATATATCAGTCAGTACTGTAGGAGCGACTGAGTAGCGCTGCTGCAAGGCGACAGCAGTCACCACTCAGCAGGGTGCTGCTGTCGCTGCTTGAGTACCGGTTAATTTTTACGGTTTGTTGTCCTCGTTAATACATACCAACAAAACGGTTATCATATTAGACTAATTTGGGAGCGCTCTACCAAAGGAGCATGTAAATTTCCACTTTAAATGTAATTTTGTTTGCATTGGGAAATAAAACGACAGTTTCCATCGACACTGGTCACCGCATGAATGACATGATGAGCAATATTTCTTTCGGCTGTCTCCAGCTACATACTGCAAAAACTAAATAGAAAAGATCTTCTGAAACATTGCAGAAAATTCTTAGAGAGGGTGACCTGAGTAACTTAAGTCTTGAGTAGTAACCTCAGTATAGCAAAACATTCCTAATACCGCGTATGGTTTCAAAGTCTTTTATTTGTTATGCTGACATATGAATGAAAATGAGGTTTTGCTATTACTTAGCTCAAGAAAAATGGGTTTATCCTGTTCCTAAAATATTTTACAATGAATTGTTTTTAAAAAAATCCATAAAATCAGTCTTACTTTCAGTTTCTTATTTATTTACTAAAACGGAAAGGCGTATAATTTACATAATATATGTATTACAAATGAAGTTTTACGACCTCAGGCATCGTATTGTAAAGAAAGGACGCCAGGGGACCTATCATCATTTTGTCATTCGTTATCCAGTTACCATTATAGAAGATATTTTTAATTTGCAAAAGTGTAATGTGCTATAATTGATAGGAAGAATGAAGTCAGAACATAAGAAGAAGCATATTTCTGATTTAGGAGGAGATAGAAGACATTAGTTACATTTTAAAGAAGAAGAATTTAGTTAATAGAGAAAAATACGAATACAGTTGAAGGAAAATCTACCAGAATGAGGCATAATTTAGCGAGCAGAAGGACAGTTGAATAGAAGCCAGTAAGAAAAAATAATTAGAGGTTAGCTTTACTGTCTGAATATCCTGCAGACCCGGGTTCGGTCTCTGCCATGGTTGACGAATTTCTCCGATCAGTGACTGGATATTGTCTTCATCTCATTATGGAACCGCAGATTACTGAAATGGCGTCAAGAAAGAGAGACTTGTTCTAGACGCCCAAGCTACCACAGACGGTGCCTCCAACCAACAACGCCATACGATCGCAAATACTGAGTATGGACAATGCAGCAACGAAGTTGTTACAGTCAATTAAATACGTATATATATATCCTGAAAGTCTCTGGCTTAATCTTAAAGATCTCCTCAGTAAGACGAGTAACCAGCTTCCAGCCCTATCTTTCAGACATTTGATTTCATAATTACACAATAACTATTTCACATCCATCTTCGAGACATCTTGCTTCACATAATACAAATAGAATCACCATACTTCATCTCCATGACTTCCCAAACAATTTGCATACTACTGTATGTTACGCCCCAGGATACAATACATGGCGGACGCTTAAAATTTCGTCCACGTTCTCCGTTGCTAAAATCCCGGATGCCGAACCCCCTGCGTCAATGACCAGTTACACTGCCAGCTAACGGGAGAGGCTGAGCAGCGTGGGAGAACGACCGAGCGCACAATTCTACAGGCGAAGCCTAATGACATAATGTAACCTCGAGGTAACGTAACACTAGTGACACAGTTTCGCTAGGAAGGCTTGGTGCAAAGCAACAGTAAGTATTCTGATACACTAGCAGATGAAAAGACCTTCTTAAAAGTGAGGGGGCGATGTCACTAGGAGACCTGACAGCGAGGGAAAGCCAGGACACATGACGCTATAGTCTTCCCCACCCCCGCAGAGCGCATGGAAACGACAACATATCTATCCTACCCGTTCAACAAATGGTCGATTGTTGCGTTTTGATTTCCCACTGCCCAGTGCAAAGACCCAGCCCTTGTATCAGTTGCAGCAATGCGGTAAGTGAGGACACTATAGACTTAGACCCTCGGCATGCCTGGCAGTCTTTGATCATCTATTGAACCACGAGTATGGCTGGAAGGACGCGGCTGCTGCTAGCTGCACTGCCAACTTCACTAATGGGGTGCAGGTCGGCTGGATGCTGGATGCAGCGTGACCTGGACGATGCCTTCGAGAAGGGTGGGCACTGGTGCTATTCATCCCGTTGCTGTAGCATACATCGATGCTGGCGTCTCCAGTCTTCTAAATGGGGGCTGAAAGCCTACCCCTGGTCGCCAAAGAGTACATCAGCACTTTGGAGATCGAAATGCACTGCCGTAGGCTGTTAGCGTCCACGGGTTGAATGAAGCTCTCTGACGTAACAGCCGCCACCACAAGTCTCGCTACTCTGGCGAAACAGCTGGTCGTTGGCACGCCGGCCTTTCGCTGCTGCCAAGGCCACTGCTCTGCTGTCCCGGCTCTGGCTTCCAAAGAAGGCAGTCCTGAACTACAGTTATTGTCAATGATATTTTCTTGCCGCTCTCGAGCGTAGCTATGTAGCCACCACTACATCTTGACGACTGTAGGAGTCGGGGACCAGGCTCGTATTACATTACAGATTCTAATAACTACACAATCCATATGTGGTACCGTTGGAGTATGTTTCTACCATGCTGTAGTTTAGTGCAAAACTAAATCTTCAAATATTCATTGAAATGTCCCTTACATACTTGTTGCTCATCTCCACTGGCATTTCACTCATTTTATTACTACAATAAACGTCAGCACTGGAAGTAAATTATGTATTCTGTGCATACTATGTCCGTAAAAGTTACATCTATGGCTGAACCTCTTATTCCATAGAATTTTGTTCATCAAACTTTATCTTCTACAGCATTTTATTCTTCGGATAAGAAATCAGTTCATGATTACTTATTAACCAACGCAGGTTCCCTCAAACTTCAATGCAAAGGACTAACACTGTTGAAGACGATAATTAACTTGGGAAACGCTATATCCTCTTCGCTTAGTTACATTGGAGATTTATCTATTAGTCTTCCTCTTTGTTGAAAGATATTTTCATTAATTAAAAATTTCAACGAAATTAGATACAAGAATCTCACGTAAAACCTACAATTAAGCTCTGATAATGCTATAAAAATGAAATATTGTCTCTGTTGCATCCTTCCGTGATAACGTCACAGCAAAGTCAAGATTCTGTTACACCAATTATAACCAACTAGAATCTGCTAACTCAGTTTAACAATGGTATTTTAAGTACTGATCTACATTATTCTTTGATTTAGAGGAAACAACTGTATAATCAAGTCCGGCTCACGTTCGGTAATGAAACAGCATGAAAAATGTGTAAATACAATAAGTATCTCATTAACAAAAAAAATGTCCGTCTCAGTGCCTTTATAGGTTTCTGCGGGGAACAGACCATACTTAATGTCTTATGTTGCCCTGAGCACCAAGTATTATGGCCTACGCCCAGGTGTGGGCAAGAACAATCGTTACTTCACTCTCTCATTAGTCTTTGCTGAACAGTCGAACTTCCTTTAACACATAGAGTAGACGCTCCATAGGTTAGCATTCCTAGCACCACGAAAGTTCATACCTATAACTTCCCCCTGAAACGAACAATAATGAACATACGGAAGGTAAAAGAGTGTTCTTAGCTAAACTGTTGATCCAAATGCTCCTTCGGGTTAAAGTACTTGTCACAGTAAAGTGTAAGACCACATACAGGTTAGTGCATCTACCAGCCATGGATTTTTCCGGAATTACTTTACCTACACGTTGTTCAGAACTTAAATGATCATCTAAGTATCACTGAAAGGTCAAAAAATTCCAAAATCGTATTATACCTTCTAGTACATTCACTTGGACAAAATAAATCACTTTTTAAAACTAACCGAAACGCATAAAATGTAGTCCCAGGGAACTCAAATCTCCGATTACCATGTTCACCTGCAAAGTAACCAAATATAAATTAGGGTTTCTTTACATCTGACCAACCCTTAAGTATCGCTCGTACGAAACGCATCTTGCCCTTTTCTCACATGATGTATTGAGAACTATGGATGAAGGGCAACAAGCCGATTTCATATTTCTAGGTTTCCGGAAAGCATTTGACATGGTGTCTCATTTCAGATTGTTAACAGAGGCACGAGCATGTGGAATAGGTGGCTGGAAGACTTCTTAAGTGTCAGAACCCAGTATGTTGTCCATGACAGCGATTGTTGATCAGAGAAAAGGATACCGTCAGCCGTGCCCCAGGTAAGTGGGATGAGACGTAATCGATCTGGCCGACAGGATGGGCAGCAGTCTACAGCTGCTTGCTGATGACATCGTGGTGTCGTAGATGAGTAACTGCAGGGAGGTACAAAGTAAGTTACATAAAATTTCAAGTTGTTGACACGAATGGCCGCTGGCTCTAAGGGTAGAGAAATGTAAGTTAATGCGGATGACTAGGTAAGACAAACCTACGAAGTTCGAATACAACACTAGTGGTGTTCTACTTGACAAAATCACATCGCTTCAATATCTGGGCGTAACACAGCAAAGCGACACGAAAGGAACGAACACGTGAGGATTGTGGTAGAGAATCCGAATGATCGAGTTCGGTATATTGCGAGAATTTTAAGAGAGGGTGGTTCATATGTAAAGGAGACCTCTTCGCTTGTGCGACCTATTCTTGGATACTGCTCGACTGCTTATGATCCGTACCATTCGGATTAAAGGAAGACATCGAAACAATTCAGAGGGGGGCTGCTAGATTCGTTACAGGTAAGTTCGAACAACGCGAAAGTGTGACGGAGATGCTTTGGGATCTTGTATTTGAATATGTGGAGGGAAAGAGACATTCTTTACGAGGAAATCTATTGAGGAAATTTAATGAACCGTCACGTGAAGCTGATTGCGGAACAATACTACTGCCACCAACGTACTTTTCGTTTAGGGCCCACGAAGATATGATCCGAGGCTTCTAGACAGTTGTTTTTCCCTCGCTCAGTCTGCAAGTGTAATAGGAAAGGAAACGAATAGTAGTGATGTGGTGTACCCTCCGCCATGCACCCGACGGTGGCTTGCGAAATATTTGTTTAGGTTTAGATGTAGATGATTTTAAATGTACAGCTGAATGTATATATCTAGCTGAATCGCGAACTTAATTTAATCACCTTATTCTGTCACTGCTCCCTTAATCACTAATTTAACTCGTTTATGAAAGTTAATTTCTTATTCATTTAAATTAGTAGATAGGTTTTCAGTATGACTGACTGATTTTGGTTCTCTGTGTAACAATAGCCTTGGAATTTGAAGATTTCTTCTTAACCACATCACTAGCTTCAACTTTTTAACTTTTAGTTCAGTCTCTAAAATTTCATTCTTAGTGTATCCATCAATCACCCGCTAAGGTAGAACTGCTAAACCTGCAGGTTATTTCTCCTTATGACCTACATGACAATGGATTAGTTTAAGGGTATACGGAAGGAGTTTTTCGGTGAAGAAATCGATTTTTGGGTAAACGCATTTTCGAAAAATTTAGACTCTCCCGTTTAATACCATGTATAAATTATTTGGATTACGTGAATCGAACTATTGTAAATAATTTTTAAAATAATTTCGTCACACGATGTTCCGCACCTTGTATATGAGGCGCGAAATATACCTGATATAGACAGCCTTGCCAGAGATATAATTGAGCACAAGAGAGTTAGCTTTTCTGTTGGCTACACTGCTAGACAGTTGACAATAGATTCTGCACCATTTGTATTGTTTCCTTTATGAGTACATCCATGTCATTGTTGTGAAAGTCGTATGTGGAGAAGTCATTGAGTTTTCTTTCCTTCAACATGCCAAGACCTAGTCTGAAGGTACTTAGAAAGCGTGTACATTGGTGCAAGAAAGTAAAGTGTACTAAAAATTTGTCTGATTTATCTTCATCAGTATCTGATGTCCCAGTAGGGACTAACCTCAGCACTGGTAGTGATCCATTGAGTGATGCTGCTGCCACTACACCAGAAAGTGCTTCAAGATGAAAACTAGCTGGAATTGAAGAAGAATACAAGAAACTAAATGCCGAGACTACAAAATATGAGGTAATTAACGTCTCTTTATTATCAGACGTTTTGGAGAACTATGTGTGCTGCAAACAATGTGGAAAATATGCTGTTTCATTGAAAACAAACTTGCATGTAGGACTTGCTTGTGAATTGGAGTTGATGTGCAGTTATTGCAAACACAGTGTTACTTTCGTCAGTTCCTCACATGTTACTGCAGATACAGGTAAACTATACGATATAAACATTAGACTGGTTTATGGATTACGGTGTATAGGAAAGGGCAGGGCTGTAGGTGCCATGTTGTGTGGTGTGATGTACCTCCCTCCTCCACCTTCAAAATTTAACAAACACATAATTGCAATAGCCTCTGCTGTAGAAGATGTGGCACAGGAAAACATGAAAGATGCTGTTGAGGAAGCAGTTGTTGAAAATAATAATAGCAGAGACTTGTCCATAGCTTTTGATGGAAGCTGGCAGAAGAGACGCCACTCATCTCTGAATGGTGTAGAAACAGCTACAAGTGTGGACACTGGTAAGGTAGTTGATGTGGCAATACTTTCCAAGCATTGCAGATGCAAGGAGAAAATGAAAAATAAACATGAAGAAGAGTGCATGGCAAATTACTATGGGTCAAGTGGTGGTATGGAAGTTGCTGGTACAAGAAGTATTTATCAACGCTCAGTAAAATGGTACAACGTTAGATACATAAACTATCTTGGAGATGGTGACTCAAAGGCTTTCAAAGAAATTGAGGAACTGTGACCCTATGGTAACGGTGTGAAAATTTCCAAACTGGTGTGTGTTGGCCATGTTCAGAGAAGGATGGGATCAAGACTTCGACGGCTCAAGGCTAGCATGAAAGGCTAGAAATTGAGCGATGGAGAAACTTTAGATGGGAAAAATAGACTGACAGATGCTACAATAGATCATATTCAGAAGTGTTATGGTCTAGCAATAAGACAGAATACAGCAGATGCAGAATTAATTAGAAGAGCAGTCTGGGCTCTGTTTTTTCATACAGCTTCAAACAATGAGAATCCCCAACGTAGGCTATGTCCAAAAGGAGACGATAGTTGGTGCAAGTACAACAGAGGCAAGGTTACTAAGAAACGATACAATCAGCCTCATCACCTGTCACCTGCCACAATTGATGAAATAAAACCAATATTCCGGGACCTCGCAGATATGAGTCTATTAATGAAATGTCTTCATGGCCGGACTCAAAATCCAAATGAGTGTGTGAACCATGTGATATGGAATAGACTACCTAAAACTGTGTTTGTGGGTATAAACACACTTCACTTTGGCGTTTATGATGCTGTTTCATCATTCAATCAGGGCAATATAACAAAGTGCAAAGTTCTGCAGAAGTTGGGGCTCTGTGTAGGACTACGAACTGCCGCAGCAATGCTTTGTTTGGACAAGGAACGACTCAGGTCTTCAGATAATGCCATAAAAGTATATTCAAAGATGGCTAGACAGTATAAAAGAGCCATCAAGAGGAAACTATTGGACGATTCTGATGATACAAGCTATGGATCAGGATGTACTGAAGTAAAAACTTTGAAGCTAATTTCCCGTAACTTTAGTTTTTTTGTGTATCAGGTACATTTTCTCAGGGCCTATTTATAGTACTAAGATGAAATTTTCTGTAGTTGTTCCTTAAGACCTTCTAATATATCCGAATTAAAAGATACGTGGAATTATTTTGTGTTAATGGATGAAAATTTTAAAATACTTGTTAAAATGTGTAACTTTTTTAACATTTACAAAAAATAAAATATCTGATAAACTATACATTATTTTTTCAAAATTAATAATTCAGCATAAAAGGAGAACATATCTCTGCGTTCTGTGAATAAATCAAGAGTATCGTCCAAACAACTAATGAAAAAATGTTCCTAACTTTTAGCTCAATTTAACATTGTAAGCATTGGGAGTTCCGTATACCCTTAAAATTTTGATTCTTTTCTTAATTCTTAAGTCTCAAATTTTAAATCAGATTTCATTTCTCCGTGAATGAAGCACAATTTACAAAACAATTCTCTAACGTTAAAGTGTAATTTGGCAGTATTTGATACCATTTAAGCACTATTAGAATTTAATATAGCAGTATTAGGCAAACTCGCCGCATAGTGCTGACGTCAGTTCACTGAACTTTTTTCCAACTTACTAGCAAACTTATAATTCCAACAGGTGACTAAAGTGTCAATAATTTCTGGTACCTACATGTACCTACATGGGATAGGTGTTCTTTAATTGTGCAGATATACACGAACTCCAAATGTATAATTTGAAAGCTATCATTAACCGTGTATGGCCCAGCCACTCTTAGCCCCTGACTCTCTACCTTATCAGAATTTACGATGCTACGTTGCGCTAGTGAATGCCAGGTAAACTTAGCCCATCCTAATGGGATGCACATATTTTACAGTTTGCACGAACGAATTACGAAGTCAACACCGCCGGCGAAAAATTCCCCTATGGACTAATCAATTATACTCCATTAACAGACAAAATGCAAATGTTATGCGCTTACACGTATGTACGTGAATAAACTAAATCATCTCGAGCTACGATCCCAAGGCAAATTGTTCCCGGACTGACCAAGCGGTTTCGATTTTTTTTTTTTTAATTCTGCAGCTCATTTGCGTGTAATTATTGTCGATGAACATTGAATGGGAAACACGCGTCACGTAAATATTAATTCTGTCCATGAGATTGTCATGGATAGTGTTAATTGATGGTTCACTGGGCATCAAAAGAGGGCCCTTCCTGTATGGCAAACAACGTTGTCTTTCCCATATTTTAATTCTGTTCCTGTTTATGTATATCAAAGCTGTATTTATTTTCCATTACTTCTCTTTTAGGTAAAAACGATCCCTTTCTGTGGTTTTTCCATTGAATGCTTTACACACAACAAGTACAATTCTCTAAAACCATGAAATATCCATCTATGGTTGTCATGAACTGTTCAATGCATTAATGAAGTTTTCCAGTCGTCATCTGAAGCAGCAACTGGTGGAGAACATTGTTTACTATTTGTATTGAGCGCGGTAGAACTTGCAGAAATTAGTCTCTGTAATGTCCTGCTTCACCCACCCTTGTAGACAAGCGCATTGTGAGATTTTTCTATTTTAATGAAGACCTCGTACCACTTTCTTCCATGTGTTGCATAAGAATACTTCGTAAAACTCCCTGGTTAGCTTTTTTATACTTTGTATAAAAGGCAATTAGAGATTTTTAGCATCCAAGATAACAGTACCAGTAGCCTCTCCATTATGTAAAACCTTTCTCGCCTTCTACAATTTTATGGAAGATGCTGGCATTACACTGCATCGATGTGCTGCTTCCTTTCTGATGCGGAGTGTTGCACTTTCTCGTCATCCACTGTAACAAAACGGCACTAAACTACAGTTTCATTTGTCTAGAAACATTATTCCAGGGGAAGCTTATATTCTGCGTTATGGGCAGTACTTAAATTGCGTTGCACCTGTATTACCCAAAGCTCTGTTACAGCTAATTCTTCAGGTAAAATGGTCCGTAACAATTCTCTGTGTATTCCTATGGTGTCAGCTAATTCAGAGGTTTGTGATCGCTGCTCTTTCGTTACAATATTTCATTTCTGTTGACAGGTCTTGAATAATCTTCGCACGGATCACCCCCAAATGATATAGATCAATTTTATTTCTTAACTGAAAACTACACCAATCAACCCACTGTAAGTAGATTTGGATGAATTTCTATTGGCGATAAACGATTTTAAACAAAGAATATTGTGATGCAGTGTCGCACTCTATTCCTTGAAGGAGAATCCAAAATATCACTGGTTGAAAACAATACAAAGTACCTCGAAACTATCCTTCCAAATTAATAGATGAGGTACAGAACAATATACAAACGTATTTAGATAAGGAACGTATGGTCTCTGAAGTTATGTTGTAATGTTAGGAAAGATTTGTCTTTAGTGGTGCTGACCTAAGCTGTCGTCTTGTTGTCACTGAGTGACGGTGTGTACAGACATTCATTAGCTCCTGAAGTACCCACAATGGGTTTGACAAGTGACTACCTTGCACCCTTTATTCCCGGCAGAAGTTCTGCACACCGAAGAGGCTTTATTTACTCGTGAATGCTGTTTCAGTATCTATAATTTGCATGTCTGTGGACATGTGAATGCACGAGGTTCTCGACCTCGTGCTCATCAACAGCGATTCTTTGTTTGCGTGTGGACAGGAATTCCCCGTGGTACGTCAACTGGACCATACATTCTTCCATTTCGCCTCAACGGGAGGCACCTAGGTGGACTTGTGTAGCCAGAACTGCCGTAGCATGTACCTCTGAATGTTAGACAAGGGATGTGTTTGCAGCATGATGGGACGGCAGACCATTTCTGCACTGTTGTAAGAAACCACCTGGGAATCACCTTTGGGTACCGATGGATCGGCTGAGGTGGCAATGTGGTCGGTCCATGCAGGTCACCTGATCTCAGGTGTCTGGATTTCTTTGTCGGGATGCATATGAAGCAAACGGTGTATGAATCTGTTGTGGAAACAGAAGAACTCCACCTCGCTAGAACTACAGTCGCTGCTGGTACCATTGCGGCCAAGCCAGCAATCTTCGAACGGACGCAACAGTCAATGGTCTGACGATGTACTGCGTGCATACTGGCCAATGTCCCGCATTCGAACAACTCCTGTGGATGCTACTGCTGTAATCAGCATGCTAAACTGCCTTCTGCGTAAATCGTCCGTACTATTGGAAAGAAGTTAGTTCATTTCTTAGTTACATGTTCGGTAGGTCATCTGAACCAGTCATTTATCGAAATGACGTGGGACCAATCTATTTAGAGGATACACAATCATGACTACCGTTAACATTAAAGAAACACATAATCGTTGTCTTCCCATTCATGCAATACGCTTAAGAACTCGTTTATCTCTTTACTTTTTATTGGCTACCAGTTTTTAAGCAGAAATTCGTAAGTGGTATAGGAGGGACTGTCCAGGAGAAATGATTTTGAATTAGGCTTAAAACTTCCCCCACTACCTCTCAGATATTTTATGTTATTGGGCAAATGATCAGAAATCTTTATTGTTGCTTACTAAACTCTTCTTTGAAACACGGACAGCTTTAAAATGGGTAATAAAGGTCATTCTTCCCTCTCTTGTTGCAAGTATGTGAATGACTGTTCTTCTCAAATTATGATGGATTGTTTATGACGAATTTCATTAGCGAAAATATTTGTTGGGTCTTGGTCTTGAAGAGGTAACTACACGACGTCAGTGGGTGAACATCACGTATTATTCTTACTGATCGCTTCTGTGAAATTAGTACTTTCTTTCTGAATGATAAGTTAACCCAGAAAATTATTCCGTGTGGTATTATTGAGTCGTAATAAGCAAAATATGTCAGGAGGTTAATACGTATATTTCCAAGACTGGCAGTTGCACGAAGAGCTGAGGTAGCTGAAAATAATTGTCTGAGACGCTTAGTAATACGCTTCTTGGAGCTCAAGTTCCCATAAGTATGTATACCAAACAATTTCGATCATTCTACCTTATTTACCGAATACTCCTTATTTGCTACATCACTTGTTGGTACGACTGTCTGTTGTATGGAACTGAATGGAGCTTTCTATCTCCTGTATTAATTTCAAGGAATAGTTTGGGCAAATCCTGTATAAAGGTACGTCACAGGTTTACTTGATACTCTCCTTCCGTGATTGTGCCATATGTGATAAATTATACTTAAAAGAAAGTCTCAGTTCCGTTTGTGTGCCTGAATGGGAAGTTCCCATCGCTCGTATGACGAAAAGCTAAATTCTACCGTCTCAATGGCAAACTGTTCTGAGAAATCCTGTCGAGGTAAGCTTTCTATTGATACGTGTGGAGCTCCAAGAAAAATTACGGAACAGTTTCTGACCTTTCCAACAGAAAACTTCAACAGCAGCGATGCTAAACAACAGATTGGGTAGCACAGAAAGAATAAAACAAGTTAGGTGAACCCTCCGATGATTACCCAACTGAGAACCACAGTCTTCAGAGAACGAATTACGATGCCGTGCATTTTTACGGAATCTCGTAACCCACTGACTGAGGAGAAAAAATGCTTAACTTTTAAATCTGGCTGTAGTGGAGTGGGGTTCTGGGAGCTCCTCCGGACAGGCTGGGCTCAGAATATTTGAGGCAAAGTTGGTGCCGGCGGGGCGGATGAGTGATGGATTGTGGCAGGGAAGGGGACTTACGCAAGAGGAGGGCGCGGAGTGACGTGCGGTAGGCAGCGTGCAGCGGGCGGTGCGGGGGCGGCGGCGCGGGCCGCGTGCTCCGTACTGGCAGGCTGAGGCCGTGACAGCTGCAGCGGAACGTCAGGTCTCACTGCTGGTATTACGGTCTTCCTTACCGGATGCAGGCCATTGAAGGGAAAACGTTCTTGCCCTCCGTAGACTTTCGAATGAATACTGATCGGATGAAGCTTCAGACGATTTCTCCTGGAATGCTTTGGAATATGTAGTTGTTCAATGACACAGAAAAGAGCCTTTAAGCTGGCATACAATTGTAAAATATTGGTGAGCTAACTAAAGCAAAATAATGAACTTCTGTTTCCCTTGCAATTGTACACTGAATTGACAGAAGTTTAGGATAACGATATGCTCAGTAGTATCGTGTACAGAAGGTGTAAAAGGACACTGCATTGGCGGAGCTTTTATATGTATTCATATGACTCACGTGAAAACGTTGCCGTTGAGATTATGGCCGCACGAGAGGAGATAGCAGATTTTCAGCGCGGAATAGTAGTGGGAGCTAGCGCATGGGACATAACATTTCGGAAATTGTTAGGAAATTCAGTATTCTGAGGTGCACAGTGTCAATAGGGTGCCGACAATACGAAATTCCAAGCATTACCTCTCACCAGGGACAACACAGCGACCGACGCCCTTCACTTAACGACCAAGAGCAACTCGTTTTCTCAGAGTTGTCAGTAGTAACAGGCAAGCAACAGCACGCGAAATACCCTCAAATATCACTTGGACCATAGGCGATTGATATAGCATGGCCTGGTCAGAGCAGTCCCGAATTCAGTTGGGAGGAGCTGATGGTAGGGTTCGAATGTGGCGCAGACCCCACAAAGCCTTAGATGTCAGTTTTCCAAAATGCACTGTGCAAGCTGGTGGTGGTCACATAATGTTGTGATCTGTGTTTACATGAAATAGACTAGGTCTTTTACTCCATCTGAGCCGATCATTGGTTGGAAGTGGCTATGATCGGCTCCTTGCAAACCATTTGCAGCCAATCATGGACTTGATTTTCCGAAACAACTATAGATGACAATGTGGCATGCCACCGGGTCACAGGTGTTCGTGATGGCTTGGAAGAATTGTGGACAATTAGAGCGGACTGTTTGGCCACCTAGTTCGCCCAACATGAATCCCACCGAACATCTTTGGGATCAAATCAAAATATTAATTGGTTCAAAAAACCCTGCACCGGCCACACTTTCGCTAGTATGAACGGCTATAGAGGCAACATGGCTCAATATTTCTGCAAAGGACTTCCAACCACTTCTTGAGTCCATGCTACGTCGAGTTGCTGCACTACGCCGAGAAAAATGAAGTCCGACACTATATGTGCAGATATCCCATGTCCTTTGTCACCTGAATGTATTTTGTGAGGAAAACGGAAAGGGAAAATAAAGTTCAGTGTACCGTTGACGACGGGATTAACAGGGTACAGACTCGGATTTTCCCTTTCTAAGGAACAGTTCCTGAATTTGACTTCTGCATCTACGACACCCGCTGAAAATGTAGATCTTGATCATTGAGCGGGGAAGCCTAGGCCTCTGAAATGTGAGTCTCTGGTATCAGTCACTTTAGGTAAGTACAGGGAGAACATTGTGTATTGCTGGCATGAAGCAATAACCAATGGCACAGAAACTGAGGGCATCGAGTTTCATCTTAAAAGATTCTGACTTTTTTTATCTGTGTCGTTTCACAAACTGTCTATAACAAGATAATATACACTCCTGGATATGGAAAAAAGAACACATTGACACCGGTGTGTCAGACCCACCATACTTGCTCCGGACACTGCGACAGGGCTGTACAAGCAATGATCACACGCACGGCACAGCGGACACACCAGGAACCGCGGTGTTGGCCGTCGAATGGCGCTAGCTGCGCAGCATTTGTGCACCGCCGCTGTCAGTGTCAGCCAGTTTGCCGTGGCATACGGAGCTCCATCGCAGTCTTTAACACTGGTAGCATGCCGCGACAGCGTGGACGTGAACCGTATGTGCAGTTGACGGACTTTGAGCGAGGGCGTATAGTGGGCATGCGGGAGGCCGGGTGGACGTACCGCCGAATTGCTCAACACGTGGGGCGTGAGGTCTCCACAGTACATCGATGTTGTCGCCAGTGGTCGGCGGAAGGTGCACGTGCCCGTCGACCTGGGACCGGACCGCAGCGACGCACGGATGCACGCCAAGACCATAGGATCCTACGCAGTGCCGTAGGGGACCGCACCGCCACTTCCCAGCAAATCAGGGACACTGTTGCTTCTGGGGTATCGGCGAGGACCATTCGCAACCGTCTCCATGAAGCTGGGCTACGGTTCCGCACACCGTTAGGCCGTCTTCCGCTCACGCCCCAACATCGTGCAGCCCGCCTCCAGTGGTGTCGCGACAGGCGTGAATGGAGGGACGAATGGAGACGTGTCGTCTTCAGCGATGAGAGTCGCTTCTGCCTTGGTGCCAATGATGGTCGTATGCGTGTTTGGCGCCGTGCAGGTGAGCGCCACAATCAGGACTGCATACGACCGAGGCACACAGGGCCAACACCCGGCATCATGGTGTGGGGAGCGATCTCCTACACTGGCCGTACACCACTGGTGATCGTCGAGGGGACACTGAGTGGTGCATGGTACATCCAAACCGTCATCGAACCCATCGTTCTACCACTCCTAGACCGGCAAGGGAACTTGCTGTTCCAACAGGACAATGCACGTCCGCATGTATCACGTGCTCTAGAAGGTGTAAGTCAACTACCCTGGCCAGCAAGATCTCCGGATCTGTCCCCCATTGAGCATGTTTGGGACTGGATGAAGCGTCGCCTCACGCGGTCTGCACGTCCAGCACGAACGCTGGTCCAACTGAGGCGCCAGGTGGAAATGGCATGGCAAGCCGTTCCACAGGACTACATCCAGCATCTCTACGATCGTCTCCATGGGAGAATAGCAGCCTGCATTGCTGCGAAAGGTGGATATACACTGTACTAGAGCCGACATTGTGCATGCTCTGTTGCCTGTGTCTATGAGCCTGTGGTTCTGTCAGTGTGATCATGTGATGTATCTGACCCCAGGAATGTGTCAATAAAGTTTCCCCTTCCTGGGACAATGAATTCACGGTGTTCTTATTTCAATTTCCAGGAGTGTATGTAGCTGCAGTGAATAAGTGGAAAGGATTTGTGGAAGACATCGAAAATGTTCGAAGACCGGCAGCTCGTTTTGTACTAATAAGAAATAGGGGAGAAACTGTCAGTGGTATTATAACCGAGTTACGCTGTCAGTCGTTAAAACAAAGGCGTTTTGCCATGAGACGAGATCTTTTAAAGAAAAGTCAATCACCAAATATCTCCTCTGCATAAGAAAATAGTTTACTGTCGCGAAGCTATGAAGGGAGAAATGACCGTGGTCATAAGATAAGGGAAATATAGGTGTTTGCTCTTCCCACGTGCCGTTAGAGAGTGGAACCACTGGCAGATACAGAAAAAAAAAACTCAAGGAGGGGGCGCTAAAGATATCTTGATATACCTTTATTTTTACCGTAATAACATATAATCAACTCACATGCAAAGATTACGAAAGTTTTATTTTAACTGATTATACACATGTAGAAGACAATGCCATCTCATCATATAAAAAAGTTACAATTTTGTTTCTCTTCCTTAAATAATGAATTCCATGCCCTATTCTTCCCGGCAAATTGGCTAATTACATCATCAATAGGACAATCAATGTCAGGGTGAGTGTTCAACAGAGCTAAGCCATAAAGTCGATCTTCGTCCATTGTCGACCTCAGCCATGTCGTTTCGCAGCAATGTTGAAAAACTTCTTTCTACTGTAGCAATAGATGCAGGTTGACAAGCAAACATTTAGTACAGAGCGTGCAAAGTAGGATAGTCAGATCTAGGACAAACATACATAGCTTGAATAACAGAATAACGATCATAAAGGGCGTTTATTTACGTTTGCTTCTATTGAGGAATCTCTCCCCTTAATCTCTTTTTAATCACAAAAAGTTTTTCTTCTTCAAAGATCTGGCGCGACACGGTTGGAAAAGAGGGTGGCCCTCAAGGGCGGGGGGGGGGGGGGGGGGGGCAGGGGGCGCCACTGACTGCAAAGCTAGAGAATAGTCTGAAGGTGGTTCGAAGAACCCTCTGCTTGTTACTTATTACTTAAGTGAGAACTGCAGAGTGGTGAGGTAGAT
This sequence comes from Schistocerca serialis cubense, assembly GCF_023864345.2. Taxonomy (NCBI): domain Eukaryota; kingdom Metazoa; phylum Arthropoda; class Insecta; order Orthoptera; family Acrididae; genus Schistocerca; species Schistocerca serialis. The sequence goes on from NC_064641.1 coordinate 426,499,528, forward strand.
GTAGATGAAACATCTTTTAAGTATAGCAGACAGTCTCACTTAACTTATGTAACCTCTTTTGCTCTTTTTGAAAGTAGAAACTGTGGTACTTTGTTGAGAACGCTTCGGCAGTTATCCACTACAACTACCGACATCCCGATTGGGTAATGAGTGGCGTAATGTAAAAACCCATTTTCTATATTACTAAATGGCCGAGACAGACATACAGTCATCATGTTCCGGTTGCATGCTGACTTTCTAACGTCAATCAAGAGCAACAAAAATTTTAATTTGAGTATTTCACTTAATTACAGACCGAACTTAATAAGTTAAATTGTTCTCATGATGTGACATTAAGATGCACAAACTTGAGTTAAAGATTTAACACAATCATTATGAAATCAAATATCAGTAGCTCGGTACGTTCTAAATTTCAGAAAAAGGTGTCAGATGGTTCTATGACGTCATCTGCGAACTCGCCGTCTCCGTACTTTCGGAGATCAGACCTGCCAGTCTTCGCGGCTGCCCATTTAGCTGAAAATTTATCCCCTCTGTCTGTTGTCGGACACTATTGCACTCTACGAGCGTAAGAAGTGGAGCTAACACAGGAATTCACAGGTGTGACTAAGGACTCATGGTACTGGCGCTACATTCACTACTGTCGGGCAGAAAGCGTATTGATTACCAACACAGACACTGATCGGTTAGCAGTGAATATACATGTATATGGGCGTAAGTATGTTCATCCATGTACTGTAGCTGTTAAACTTGACTGGACGTGGCGTTATTCGGAAAGACGTGCGTGAACTGCCTGCCGTTGCTTCCCTAGTAGCTGGATAATAAACCTCTTATGCCAAAGCGCTGTTCCATCGACCGTAACGGAATCTGGCTTCTTCACATCTACAGAATGTTTCGAAACTTAAATGAAACCTTCCTCATTGAGGGCAACAGAATTATTGTACAGATCAATAGGCGACAGAGTTGCTATATAAATTTAGACAAACCATTGACGTATAACTGAACACAGAAACGGAACACGAACAACTTGTCCAGCCACATCGAGAGAGCGTGCTAGCAGAAAATCAAGAAGAAACAAAGGGAACAGAATGAATAGCAGTGAGATCTATATTTGAACGAAAGAACAGCTATGGTCAGCACGGCTTGCTTAAACGCGCCAGCAAAGAAAATGTCGCCGTGACTGTCGATCTAGATACAAAGGGTTACACTGTTGCAAAATCGCGACCGAGAGTTCCATGAGCATACAATTCAGAAATGCACTACTAAACCAAGCTGTTTGGACCATGGCTGCTACCAAGTAGCGTAAACAAGCCCATAGGCAAGGAAGACGGTGACAACAGGGGCTCTAATTGTATCACGAAGTAGCTTCAATCTGGAATGGGTCCCTGGAAGCGGCTGCTCCCCTGCTTCCCGCACTACCCCCCTCTCCACGCTCTCCACAACTTTCTCAATTCGGATGTCCCTCCAAAATAAGCGTCAGCCGGCAGCAAGAAGTTTCCGCAAACGCTGTAATAGAGTGTGGCTGGTATAACGTTTTCGAGCCACTGACAGACCGACCATTGTTATCAGAAAATTACCTCGAGTAATTAAACAGAGAGACGACCAGTGGAGATAACATCTTAGACCTACTGATAATAAAGACACCCGAACTTTTCGACTCTGTAGGCGCAGAACAGGAAATCTCTGATCATAAGGCCGTTGCACTATCCCTGAATATGGAAGTAAATAGGAATATAAGAAAAGGGAGGAAGGTTTATCTGTTTAGCAAGAGTAATAGAAGGCAGATTTCAGACTACCTAACAGATCAAAACGAAAATTTCTGTTCCGACACTGACAATGTTGAGTGTTTATGGAAAAAGTTTGTGGCAATCGTAAAATGCGTTTTAGACAGGTACGTACCGAGTAAAACTGTGAGGGACGGGAAAAACCCACCGTGGTTCAACAACAAAGTTAGGAAACTACTGCGAAAGACAAGAGAGCTTCACTGCAGGTTTACACGCAACCAAAAGCATTCAGACAAACAGAAGCTAAACGATGTCAAACTTAGCGTAAGGAGGGCTATGCGTGAAGCGTTCAGTGTATTCAGAAGTAAAATTCGATGTATCGACTTGACAGAAAATCCTAGGAAGTTCTGGTCTTACGTTAAATCAGTAAGTCGCCCGAAACAACATATCCAGACACTGTGGGATGATGATGGCATTGAAACAGAGGATGACACGCGTACAGCTGAAATACTAAACACCTTTTTCCAAAGCTGTTTCACAGAGTAAGACCGCACTGCAGTTCCTTCCCTAAGTCCTCGTACAAACGAAAAATTGGCTGACATCGAAATAAGTGTCCAAGAAACAGAAATGCGACTTAAATCACTCAACACAGGAAAATCCACTGGACTAGACGGGATACCAATTCCATACTACACAGAGTACGCGAAAGAACTGGCCCCCCTTCTAACAGCCGTGTACCGCAAGTGTCTAAAGGAACGCAAGGTTCCATATAATTGGAAAAGAGGTAGTCCCAGTCATCAAGAAGGGTCGTCGAACAGATGCGCAAAACTATAGACCTATGTCTCTGACATCGATCTGTTGTACAATTTTAAAACATGTTTTTTGCTCGCGTATCATGTTATTTCTGGAAACCCAGAAACTACTCTGTAGGAATCAACATGAATTCCGGAAACAGCGATCGTGTGAGACCCAACTCGCTTTACTTGTTCATGACACCTAGAAAAAGTTAGATACAGGCTTCCAGGTAGATGCCATTTTCCTTTACTCCCGGAAGGCGCTCGATATAGTTCCGCACTGTCGCCAGATAAACTAAGTAAGAGCCTATAGCAAACAGATCGCAGCATGTTGTTCTCAATGGAGAGACGTCTAAAAGCGATAAAGTAACCTCTGGCGTGCCACAGGGGAGATTTATGGGACTATTGCTTTTCACAATAAATATAAATGACCTAGTAGATAGTGTCGGAAGTTCCATGCGGCTTTTGGCGGATGATGCTGTAGTAAACCGAGAAGTTGCAGCATTAAAAAATTGCAGAGATATGCAGGAAGATCTGCAGAGCGTACGCACTTGGTGCAGGGAGTGGCAACTGACCCTTAACACAGACAAATGTAATGTATTGCGAATACATAGAAAGAAGGATCCGTTATTGTATGATTATGTGATAGCGTAACAAACACTGGTAGCAGTTACTTCTGTAAGATATCTGGGAGTATGCGTGCGGAACGATTTGAAGTGGAATGATCATATAAAATTAATTGCCAATAAGGCGGGTGCCAGGTTGAGATTCATTGGGAGAGTCCTTAGTAAATATAGTCCATCAACAAAGGAGGTGGCTTACAAAACACTCGTTCGACCTATACTTGAGTATTGCTCATCAGTGTGGGATCCGTACCAAGTCGGGTTGACAGAGGAGATAGAGAAGATCCAAAGAAGAGCAGTGCGTTTCGTCACGGGGTTATTTGGTAAGCGTGAAAGCGTTACGGAGATGTTTAGGAAACTCAAGTGGCAGACTCTGCAAAAGAGGCGCTCTGCATCGCGGTGTAGCATGCTCGCCAGGTATCGAGAGGTTGCGTTTCTGGATGAGGTATCGAATATATTGTTTCCCCCTACTGATACTTCCCGAGGAGATCACGAATGTAAAATTAGAGAGATTCGAGCGCGCACGGAGGCTTTCCGGCAGTCGTTCTTCCCGCGAACCATACGCGACTGGAACAGGAAAGGGAGGTAATGAAGTGGCATGTAAAGTGCCCTCCGCCACACACCGTTGGGTGGCTTGCGTAGTATAAATGTAAATGTAGATGTAGATGTAGAGCTCCCCAGCCCAGGAACTGGGATGACCGAAATGGTGGCAAATCTGAGAAAGCCGACAAGCCACATATCCTTGCGCATCGAGATAGCAGCGGCCAGAAAAAGTAAGTGAATGTTTAGAAATTCTGCCGCAGTTCACCATATTGTCTACCCCTGACATTAATTAATCTGTGATTCTGAAAATTTACATGCTCCTACCCATAGAAACATCCCTTTTCAAACTGTGTATCGGAAGTCTCAGACTGCCGGGGAAATTTGATTTAACACCACGTATTCATTATTTGATTTTATTGAATTTCGATTTAATAACTGAATCAGCACGTTCATGTGTAATTTCACAAGCGATTCGAACTTGTGATCGGAAACGTTACATTAATCTAACTAGCAACATTGTGAGGAGACAGGACAGGGCTGCAGTTGTGGCTTCTCCGCTACTCGTGGTTATTAGAGAGAAGTCTCTGAGTTACAGAATCTGTTTTTTGCACTTTACGAAGTTTGTTTGTGTCCTGTCTGGAGTGTGGTCATAGTCCGAGCTTTTTCCAGTCATCACTCTTCCTCTTATGGAGGGAATCAGCAGTAATATATTCTTTATTACCTGCTTTTCGTCTTTCAATTTGCACATGTCATGGAACACAGCGTCTTACACGCGATCTGTTCCCGGTAGTAGGTCATTTTTGTCATGATACTATTACACAATAGCAGCAAGATCGTGGACTTACATCCGGTAGTCGACGGATGGGAAGCGAAATCACAGTTCTCAAACTTGACGTAGTTGAGGAACTACTGTGGGAAGGAAGGAAGCCATTTTAGTCTGACGTAAGAGTGGCTATTGATTTCTAATTTATGATCCGCTCAACATTAGGCTGGTAGTTACCCCGTTTGTGATCTCTATTTTGTATCATTTTTTTATGGGTGAGAGGAAACTTCGTACAACAGACTTATATATTGAAGTTTCTTGAGATTCTTTTACTTAACCTTTAATGTGACGACAACAATGAGCATAAACGTTACTTCGCAGCAGTGTCACGACCCGTATTTTCAGAAATACAGATATATTTCTGACGTGTCACTTTCCACCTGTCGTTTGTATCGATTTTACGTCCTTTAACATCTGGCTAAAATACTATATACACAGTTACGTGGTGGATTCCTAAACATTGTACAAATTTTTTATAGTAACTGTAAATTGAAGAGTATTTACGAGCTGAGAATGTGGAAGATGAAGTTTGGGTTTAAAAGAAAGAAAACAAACTATCGTGGGAAAGTAAACGATGGAGTTTAATCTCTGTGTTAGTCTGCGGTGTCAGAAATCATTATATATAGCTTTATGCTCTAGTAATTAGATATCGGCACTAGAAGCTGAACATTCCAAGATGGGAATTACTTCTATCAAAACCAAGTAATTGGTGAGAACCTCTAAGTCGTCTTGAGACAACAGAGTACTATAGTATCACTGATACGAGCCCAAAATAAAAAATAGAAACAATATATGTACTTGAATCGGCAGTAAGTGCTTAGTGCAAGATGGGCTCAAAGCTCTAGTTGACTAGAAAGATTGAAAGAGGGAGTGAAATGTTTATTTTGTGCTGAATACGTGCTGTTCGTCATCTATATCCGCAATCTAAATGGTTACGTGTTATCAATAACTCAATGTCTTGTATACCAAAAAGGTATCTCATAAATTTTTATGTTTTGCTGATCACTTTGCAATCACCAAACGATACCTAGGCTGATGTTTAGTAATTTTCCATTTTCCACAACTGCAAGAAATTTGGACGTCATCTGATATTTATTCTCGTCATTATGATATTTTCACACAGCTGTATTTAATGTTCTTGATTGATCGCTATCGGTTTCGAAGAGCTCGAGACCTCACCATCAGCCATCAGCCACACGCTGTTAGTGTATACTGTGTCACTGCAAAGGATGGTATGTCATGATCATGGATCGTTATTATGTGTGGCTGCAACTGAACTGGCAACGTGATATAAGTTAATAATATCGTTGCTAATAGAACAGTATGTCGATGGTTACATATGTGCCGTATGATGAAATCCTAAGTGCATCGAAATCGATTGATGTCGATAACTACATCTTTTTGAAGTGGACATCACAGTGAAGTAATAAATGGCTCACTGATCTGCGCAAAGAAAACTCCACAGTAGGCTGAAAAGACATAGTTATTCATTTTTGCCTCTAAAATATATCCATCGTTACGAACTGGGTCAGTGGAGTGTTTTTCAGATTATATCTGCAGTCCAGAAATTTTAAACAGAAGATCTCCATCAGAAAGTAAGAGCATTATACGGTTTAAGCGCACAGAAAAAGCGATTGTAAAGGAATGTCCTATCGTCCTGCCATTGCCTCTCGAGCCACGCCGGTAGTCACGCGACATCGCTTCGCTGCTCGCAGCTTTAAACCTGGCTCAGCGTTTTCCACCAGAAGCTACAAACTCTTTTCATTTTATACCTTTTTTCACGTTGCTCTGTCAACGGATAGATTCAATGCTTACGTTTAATGCTTTTTCGCGAGAACACATGTTGTATTCCTATACGACAGATGACGTCAGTTTTGGAGCTACGAAGCGTAATAGGAGGGGAATACGTAGGGCAGAAAGCATTCACATGTCAGAGGATGAATTAAAACCCCTATTGAGCAACTAGGAAATTTCTGTTTAATGTAGGGGACAATGATTTAGCATGACACATTTCCTGAATTTCGCCTCTAGCCAGCCTTGCAACTGAAGTCTAATAAAATTTCTTATTCGGCTTATAAATCATGGGATTCACTTACGTGCTGCAATCTTATTCCAAAATTTCAAAAATTACTCCAAGAAATTAAGATTTTTCGAAATGTGAAAACATTTTTCAAGGTACAACATGGTCATGTACCCAGAAATAGAATTTCGATTGTAGTTTGAAAGCGTTGCAAATGAGAAGATCTTCTTATTATTGTATTTAATAGTGTATCTGTTACATCATTATTCTGCTACATCTAATTAAGCGGAAATATTACGAAAAACTAGCTGCAGGTTAAATACATTTTGAAACAGAAGCTATTGGAAAACTCCACATATTCAAGACCAGTGAAATAGTTGTTTGCTTGATTGGTTTGGGGGACGGGATCAAACAGTGAGGTCATCGATACCATCGGGTTAGGGAAAGACGGGGAACGAATTCTAGTGTGCCATTTGAAAGGAACAATCCAGGTATTTGCCCGAAACAATTTAAGGAAATCATGGAAAATCAATTTCAGGATGACCGGACACGGGTTAGAAATGTCATGCTTCCGAATGCGAGTACAATGCGCTAACCACTGCGTCACCTCGCTCGGTGTAAAGTAGTTAGGACATAACATAAAGTCTGTAAATTTGCAAGTATATCTCGTTCCATGGTAAAAAACCTTCCCCTTCATCGAATTACAAGTGCAGCACTACCGTTGAAGTATGATTGAAGTGCCTACATGGGGTACAAATACAGTGCACACGAAAATTACCGGATAACTTTTTCGAAACCACCTAAATGTCTCCCATTGCGACGCAGGGGTTTTAAATTTACCTTCAAGGTACCTATATTCTTCCTCTGTTTCGCCCTGAAACGTACTCGATGACACTTCAGACACCAAGGCGAAAGAAGGTAACAGCTCAGAAATTCATGTGACATGCGAGGTGTGTTAGTGGCGTCACACTGACACCAAATTCCCTGCAATGCTGCTCAATGCCACCGTGGACGTGTCACGCGGGTTGACTGTCGTCACAGCCCCTCTTATCCACATCTCAGCCCTCCTTTTGACACCTCTGCAATGGCGGTCAGAACCGCAACACCCAGAGTTGTAGTCACGCTCTTTTCTTATCAGTGCCCGAGAAAATACTTGAGACATACCGCCGTTCAGAAAAGGTTTCAGGGGATGGTATGAGATGTGCCAGTGAAACCACCGTCTTTCTGGGGCGTTGATTCCCATACATTTTACGTTTGGAATGGACGGCTGGCAGTGCGATGAGCCACAGTACGATGTTCGTGGCAACCTCTGGCATCGATGACGCCTCCAGACTTTTCAGCCCTTCTCTAAGGACATTGTGAGCCTGCATCTTCAGTGAACGTGATTCCACCCCTATGGAGTGCAGCACGACAGCAGTCTATGCTCCCATATACATACTGGAGCTACTAGCACATTGACTGCTTTCTGAGCCAATATTGGCTCATAGTTACACGAGTTGTTACGCCACGTGAGCCATATTTGGTTCACGTATTCTTTGTACTGTGGGTCGCGTGAGCCATAACTGGCTCACATGCAGAGTTGTGTTTCGGGTCTCGTGAGCCTCAGAGGACTCACAGATAATGCGTTCCAACTATTGGTTTAAAACTGGTGGCTAAATTGAACACTCTCATGTACGTAACACTCAATACTTTTGCAGTTGGTAGCCTTGGTAATTCCTAACAGCAACCGTCAGAGGTATACCTAACGACGACTCAACTATTAGTAGTCTATTGTTAGTTTACTGATTTCTCGTGTATGCTAGTTGAGCTTACGTGTATTTTATTAGATTCCTAGTTATTTCTATGGCCGAAAGACGACATACTTCTGAAGAACTTGAACAGCTAGTGGATGAGGCTATGAACGGTAGCTTATCAAGTTGTGAAACTCTTTTTGATAACACAGACAGCAACCCTGTTTACCAGATTGATAATGAACGTTATGTTAGAGACCGTACAAAGCAACAGAAGTTTATCAAAAGCGATGACGATTGGAGTGAGTTTGAGGAATTGAATGATATGCCTAGTACAGCTCTTCACAAGATACATTAGTCCCACAAGACCCTTCCTCCTCTACAGACAACAATTATTTAAAACGTCCATTGTTGCCTAATGATGTGGGCGTAAGTGTTATATATGACGCCTATAATTCCAAAAATGACGCCGGTGAAACACCATATGGGAATATCACCAATGTCACAGATCTAATATGGGCAGATGCTACTGTAGAGCCAAGTGTCTTTCCTACGTGCTTTCCACCTGCATTATCAAATGATGTTTTGGATACGTTGAGCTATTTTTCACCAGAGGAAGCGTATTTTAATTTCATTGATAATGACGTGTTTGAGTTCCTTGAGGCTGACAAAAATCGATATGCAAAACAAAAAGTTGATTCTCAACAACTCAGTCGCAATTCCAGGCTAGTGAAATAGAAAGAAACAAATATAGCAGAGATAAAACGTTTCTGTGACATTATAATGTGAATGGGCTTGATAAAAAGGCCAAATTTAGCTTGCTATTGGAGCAAGTTGATACTTTATTCTAACAAGGTTAGCTGCATTATGGCACGTAATCAGTTTGGAATACTCCTAAGATTACTTCATGCTTCTGATAATGAATCTAGACTTGAAGGGGATGAACTCCAAGAAGTTCTACCTCTCTTATACCTGATAGTACCAAAATTCAAGGACACGATTTGTCCTCAAGAGGAAATATGTATTGTTGAGACTATTATTCTGTTTAGAGGGCGCCTATCATTTAGGCAATATGTACCCAACAAAAGGCGTAGGTGTGCGGTAAAAGCCTTCAAACTTCGGCTCTCATCTGGCTGTACATGGGGCCTCAAAGTCTATGCTCGTAAGGAAGCTACTATAGGTGTTTGTGCCCCGCAAAATGTAGTTATGGGGTCACTTGACCATTCGTTGCACAATGGGAAGACACCGTATTGTGACAATTGGTACAGTAGTGTATCATTGGCTACAGAACTAAAGAATGCCTCTACCCACCTTGTTGCCACTCTTAGGAGTAACACAATAGGTAACCCACTACCTAAAATATAAGTAAAACTGGAAAAGGGCAAACAGTATGTTCGTGGAGCAACACAAAAATCTCCATGATCAAATGGAAAGACAGACTGGGTGTTTTGATGATTTCAAACAAACGTTACGCTGATATGATGCTTGTAAAACGTAAAAACAGCTTAGAAGTTTTGAAACCCAAAGCGGTCGTTGACTACAGTGACGTCAGGTAATTTATTGATGTACTCTATCAGATGAGCTCAACCTCAATGACACTTCTGCTTAAGGTTAAATGATACAGAAAGAAGATGGTTTTCGAAATTCTTTCTAAGTATCTGTTGTAACTGCTGAATTGTTGTACAACTTGGCAAACAAATAATTGCTTTGAGAGAGTGCTTGACTCTACAGATATTGAATGTCATAGATCCACAACCACGAGCAACATTACAACCGTTCCACGAAGATAAAAGCCATCGCCTTGAGATAGTAGAGGGACCAAAGCAAAGCAGTCGAAGATGATGTTCGGGCTGTTGCAAGTGCCTGTGAAGAACAGAAGAAAGAAAGGCTGCTGCTAATAAAGTGAAGAGGGTGTACACTAAATGCAATAAATGTGACAGTTTTATGTGTAACCAGTCTTCTAGTGACATTCACAATGCTGTGTTGAGGAAGTACAGTATTCTAAGGTCTTTATTCATGAACATTATTGTTAGAGATAGTAAAAATTTGTAAATAATATTATATGTAGCTAATATAATCGAATGAAACTAAGTGTCTGAATATTTTCTTGAAAAACGATTTTTTAAATTCCTATTGTAGTTTTAAATCATGTGAGACACATGTGGCTCATGTGGCCACAGATTATAATTGTGTTAAAATGTTGTTGCTGGGGCACATGAGCCATATATGGCCTACTACTGTTATCAGTCCAGATCAGTCATAAATTGACATTTTGTCAAGTAACTTAAATCTACATGTTCTAAAGAAGAATCTGATGCAAAAAATCAATTTGGCTACAGAAGTAATAAACGTGATTTCAATGTGGCATATCAACGCATGGTCCAAATTTCACCATGACAGTCAGTGTACTAGGGGCCGTTCTATGCCATTCGACGAAATGTAATCGTGATCGGAAGTAGCAGAGTCCTTACGCTTTTCCGAGTTTCTTGTATCGCGTCTGTCTGTCGCGGGGGGTATGCATCATTCACTCATGCTCGACAAAAACTTAAAAGCGTCCCTCTCTGACACCCGTCCCCTCGTGGCTCGGCAAAAGCCTCGGTAGCACCCGCCCACCTTCAATGAGAATTTTGAAAGTGAACCTGTTCATAGAGAACTTGTAAAATAGCCAGATGCGCCTGCTTGCAGTCAACAAAGTAATACATTGATATGGTCTTAGTGCTCGTGGCAACTTCGCAAATATAAGCATACCACGAGTGTAAATATATTTCATTCCAGACCACTCACGATGATTTATATGAGTAAAACGAAACGTTTATGGTAAGGACTCATTTTTTAGCAGTTGCGAAGACGGATGCAAAATATCATTAACTAACTAGGAAATAGTTAGCACTGTTAGAAAATCTGAGCGGAAAAATAAGATGTAGCTAATGTGGACGTAAATATCAGGGCTATGTTTTTTTCAACCTCTGGGTCGTCCAAAAATAGAACCTACAGTGAAAATCAAAAATATTGCTGTCCTCCTGACCATGTGAACGAAGAGATGAAAATTGGCGGGAGCCAACTACAGTCTGTATAGTGGGTTTACACACACACAGACAGACAGAAAAAAGGGAACGCACGCGCGGGCGCACACAAACACACACACACACACACACACACACACACACACACACACACACACACAAGACGTAAAAATGTTCATTTACTTTCAAGAGAGCTGCTGTTTGTATTGATGTTACCCTTTCACGAGTAATGAAGTTGATGTCTTAACAATTGGTGTCTATTAGGGGCTTCGCTTGGCTACACCAATCACAGATCAATCGAGTGTCGGTTACTTAATTCCGATTATGTTTTCTTAAGAACAAATAGTCCTGCCTCTATGTCTGACATTATCCCAGAGAGATTTTCGATCCTTTTTGGACAGTGGCAGTTGATGCAAGGGTCATATCCAAATGAAACCCAAAATGTATGTGCTCGCCTCTGCAGCTACACGTTAAACATACACTGATTTAGAGAATCTTATCGCTTTACAGGTAGACAGCTCCTGTTGCCCATGTGAATGAAATACTCATGGTCCTGCCTGTGTCGTTACTAGCGTGCTGTCGGCACTCCTATTGGCCGTCGAAGAGATACGAGGGCTGTTCAGAAAGTAAGGTTCGATCGGTGGTGAAGTGGAATCCGCAGTCAAAATGCGATGAAGCTATGCAAGGATGTGGTGGGCATTGTCTCAATTATACTCGTCCTTGCGTCACGTTGCCTTTCCAGTTCTGAGCGCACAGTGAGCACGAAAAGTTGTCTAAAAAATAGGATCTCTCACGAAGTATGGGTGCCTGCCGAGAAATGTAGACCGATTTCATGGAACACCACATAACGTAACAGACATGAAGTTTCTTCTATACGATAATTCTCGTTCGCACTCTGAGGTGGCAATAAGAAACTTTTTGATTACCCACCACACAGACTCCGTCTGATTTTCATCACTGCACACATGAATCGCTGTCTAAGAAGACAACATCCTGGGATAGACAACGAGCTGCAGACCAGCGTAGAGATTTCACGGAATGCATAGGCCGCTTTGTTCCATGACAAGAGTATTGGAAAGTTGGTACAACGCTACGACAAATGTCTACGTCGGAGTGACGTCTATGGAGATAAGTAACTGGAATGTGTAGGTAACGGTTGTAAATGAAACACTTTTGATTTGGCTGTGGTTTCCATTTCGACACCGACCTTACTTTCCTGTTAATACTCGCAGATAAACTCTATGTGTCGGAGTGTATCCAAACCATGTGTGTGTCCTTCTCGCAATATTTGGTACTATAGCGGCCGGCGAGGTAACGATCAGAGGTGTTGACAGGCGAGCTGTTTGCACAGTGGAGCGTTGACACGTCGCTTTGACTCGGCGACGGCGCCGTCGCCCCACGATTGACGAGTGCGATGCGGAGTAGGCAGCGGGTGACTTCAGACTCTGACCTGCTGGTTGGACTCTGTCGATGGCGAGCGACCCCAAGGAGACGGCGGTTGGAGCGATTTTGGCTGTCACGGCTGGGCAGAGAGACAGAGGTCCCTCCTTTGCGACCTAGTGGTGGCTGAGTTACGCTGACAGCGTAAATGGACACAAACTGGACGTCGCTTACTGCCTAACTGGCCGAACATACTGACAGGCTAGGTAAATATTGCTTCCAGGCACTGGCAATAGCGAAAGGTGTGACGGTTTGGTGTCACTTGGAACCATTTGGAACAGGTCAACGGGCGGGGTCCGCTGTAATCGGCAGAGCTCGTCGGCAACGTGGAAGTCAGAGACGGTGGAGTGGTATATGGGAGGTGGGCCCCAGGGCATTGACAACCGGGGAACGGTGTTACGGAAGTCTTGTTGCTGCTGGTGAGGCGTGCTGAGAAAGCACAGGCGATGGCCGACTGCGGCCGATATCCGTGGTTTATGGAATGTTTTTGGCGCTCACAGTGCGACGATACATGAGCTGATCACGCACTTCAACGACCAGCAACTGATGCCTAGCTGCGGCCTCGTTTCATATGTGAGGTGCGACTTCTGCTCCAAATTTTATCCGCTACAAACGCAATTCAGTACTTCAGGCATAAATTCACTGAAAATTCCTCTTATCATGAGCGCTTATATTTACTACTACCAAACATCTTTCAACGGGGAATGTAATCTTCCCTGATTCTTTGATTCGACCGCCGTGTGTTATTTGGCTTCCAAAGTGGCAGAATTCTTTCACTTCGTCTCCTCCATGGGCACCAAACACATTTTCCCTCCAGAAGAAAGGAACTAAATTATTTTTAAGATATGAACGTCAGTTCTGTATCGTTGCTATTGGCAAAGGTAATCGAAACATTCTTCTTGTTTGTATTCAAATTATTACAACCTGTGACCGCGAATTGCGCTGCTGTAGCACTACGTCGAGATGGCTGCAGCACTTGTTCGTCTGAAAAAAATAGCTGTTTTGGTTCATGTGTGCCAACGGCTTTGCCGCAGTGGTAACACCAGTTCCCGTCAGACCAACGAAGTTAAGCGCTGGTGGACTGGGCTAGCACTTGGATGGGTGACCGTCCCGTCTGGAGAGATCTGCCTAGCGGGGTACACTCAGCCTATGTGAGGTACGCTGAGGAGCTACTTGACTGGAAGCTACGGCTCCGGTCTCGTAAAGTGATATATGCCTTTGCAGAGCGGTCTACTGACCACATGCCCCTCCATATCCTCATCCAGTGACGCCTGTGGCCTCAGGATGACACGGCGGCCGATGAGAACCGTTGAGACTTCACGGCCTATTTCGGCGGTGGTTTTTTCATGGTTCCCATGTTGTCAGAATGAGAAATTGACTAGCTTTTGCAAAAGGTTGAAGACAGTGCGTGGGGATGAACTTGATGCTTCCAATACAGTAGTTAGTCGTCGTGCAAGCAGATTATCTGGTGAAAGTTGGCACGCCAATACTCGCAAAATCTTGCACAGCGGTGGGTCGAGCACTGCTTAAACTCCTGGCGATGTGCAGCATATATATTTCAATTTTGGCTGACGATACATATCAGTGATTGAAGAGTCACCTCTTGTAGAAGTGCTAGAAATGTATGTGATCAGAATATTGAGGATGTTGAAGTCGAAAAACGTTTGTGCCGGGTTCTGAGAATGTTGAAATCACAAAGATTGGGTGTAAAACATTGGAATATCCACACCAAAGCAGTGATGTGTCACTGTGTGATAACCACCTCTTAGGTAAACTGAAGGAATCCCTTTACGAAACGGGATTTGAATACAATGGCTCCCTTGTGAAGGCTACTAAACGGTGATTCCAACGTCCGGTTACTGATTTCTATCCCTCATTTACGCAGGCCTTTCTTGTTGTTTCTACAGTGGCATAAGGTAGTTGGAAGGAACATTGATTATGTGGAAATGTGAATTTTCTCTCTCATGGATATATCAACTTACCGTAAAAAATTCAAAATACTAAAAATAAACTCCGTCCAGACAGGCCTGGGGAATGTCCAGTGGTATCGATCGACCGCCATGTCATCCTCAGGCGCTAGGTGTCGTCGGATGAAGATATGGAGGGGCATGTGAACAGCATATCGCTCTCCGACCATTATCAGTTTTCTTGACCGGAGCCGCTCCTCCTCACTCAAAAAGCTCCTCGGTTGTTCTGAGAAGGGTTGAGAGCATTCAACTTGTCAACGGCGCTAGGCAGATACTGACGGTCACCCATCCAATTACCAGCCAAGCCTGACAGCGCTTAGCTACGGTAATCTGACGGGGACGGTGTTACCAGTGCGGCGTGGCCGTTAGCTAAAACTGTCAAATGCATGGAAGGAAAGTTAGATGTTAAAACAAAAATTGTGCGTTTCTTTTGTAGTGTTTCTCTTATGACGTTAATTTAATCGCCAGGCTCATTTCCGCTACTTCTCACTATTTTCGATTTTCTTTGATTTACTCTCAGGCTATACTTTGCACTTATTGTATAATCCCACAGCAGCGCCTTTCTTTTAGTGTCGTCACACTTCCCTCGATGTACAGACTGAACAGCAAGGGTGAAAGGTCAGATCCATGTCTTACGCATTTTATAAACCAAGGACATCGTTCTTGTTCTTCCACACTTTTTGCCCGCTGTTGTACATATTGGATAATACTTGCGTTTCCCTCAGCTTAATGTAATCGTGGAAGTCAGGAGCTTTACTTCAAGGACTCATTCCGTGAACTGCCACTTCAGTGAAAAATTATTGAAACGTGCTATCTGTGTTTCATTAGGGTGACTCCTGTGGAAGTTACTGAGGACAAGGGAAACGAATAAAAAATGTGATAATGGGCACGCATCAAAGCTATGATATGGGAGCGGGATATCAACATGGCCGTATCTCGACAGGGAGTAATGACTAGAGGTAATCGAATGTTCGTGATTACTTCTGCAGATAACTGAGCCCTGGATTGCCTCATCAGTGTGTTTATCATTCATTACAATTTCACAGTACATTACTTGATGCTAATTGCTTCATTTATAGTGTCACAGGAAATGACAGTCATGAAACGTGACTGAGTCTTTGTTATACCAACACATCAGATGAAACATGTAGCAGACAGATGATTAACTTGCAAATTAATCAAAGATAAAATTAGAAAAAATGCAAAAATACTTTTATTGCTCCTTATAGCAAGTGAAGTTTCTATTGATTTGCAGAAAAGCTATGCGATGAGTTTCCGGTAGCTAGAGATAAGTCTATTGCGAAATCGTAACATTCGAGATATTGTGGAGTTTGCCAACAACACTAAATTACAGTCGGACGAACATTTGACAACCGAAAGAAGGCTGCGAAGTATACCCGGTATGTTTTGAAATTTGGAAGGAAGTGGTATTTTGAGCAGCAAAGTAAGTTTTATGAAATATTTCATTGGTACATGCAGAAACGTAGACGTTTTAAAAACTGAAATGTACACTATTAATGTTCCACAACAAACCTTGGTATTTTCTTCTGAACCAGCTTTCCGGTCACTAGAATATCATCAGACAGCTTGAAAGTTCGTACAAATTGTCCACAACTCCTGTCTACACAAAGACTATTTCCACAGATAAAGAATATTTAAAAATTCTGCATCTTTACGAAAGAACCTTAAAATCGAAATGCTTCATTTGACATAACAAGAAATATTTTTAAACGATTTACTGAATGATTTACAGTTCAAAAATATGAGTTTGTTATTGTTACAGCCTGTCAAATTGTGTCTGTCTGCTGGTGACATGATAAGCAGTGTTCCTCCAAACACTACTGAACGTTAGTTCGTTTCTCAGTTCTTCCAGGCTCATTCCACTGCTTACCCTGATCTCCTCTGTACACTTCCTTGTTGGTTTTCCTTAACTCTTCCGTTAGTCCGATCATTACGCCTTTCCCTAATGAATCGTCTGCTCTCATGATAAGCCCAAAGTACCTTAATTTCATCTGTAGCATTTGTATCAGCAAAAATAATGAAGTTTCGTTTTTTCAAGGATTGTATTTTATACGTACTGTCATCACGATCTTCATCCAAACCTGCCTTTTTTTTTTTTTTTTTTTTTTGGTCTTCAGTCTACTGACTGGTTTGATGCGGCCCGCCACGAATTCCTTCCCTGTGCTAACCTCATCATCTCAGAGTAGCACTTGAAACCTACGTCCTCAATTATTTGCTTGACGTATTCCAATCTCTATCTTCCTCTACAGTTTGTGCCCTCTACAGCTCCCTCTAGTACCATGGAAGTCATTCCCTCATGTCTTAGCAGATGTCCTATCATCCTGTCCCTTCTCCTTATCAGTGTTTTCCACATATTCATTTCCTCTCCGATTCTGCGTAGAACCTCCTCATTCCTTACCTTATCAGTCCACCTAAATTTCAACATTCGTCTATAGCACCACATCTAAAATGCTTCGATTCTCTTCTGTTCCGGTTGTCCCACAGTCCATGCTTCACTATCATACAATGCTGTACTGCAGACATACATCCTCAGAAATTTCTTCCTCAAATTAAGGCCGGTATTTGATATTAGTAGACTTCTCTTGGCCAGAAATGCCTTTTTTGCCGTAGCGAGTCTGCTTTTGATGTCCTCCTTGCTCCGTCCGTCATTGATTATTTTACTGCCTAGGTAGCAGAATTCCTTAACTTCATTGACTTCGTGGCCATCAATCCTGATGTTAAGTTTCTCGCTTTCCTCATTTCTACTACTTCTCATTGCCTTCGTCTTTCTCCGATTTACTCTCAAACCATACTGTATACTCATTAGACTGCTCATTCCGTTCAGCAGATCATTTAATTCTTCTTCACTTTCAGTCAGGATAGCAATGTCATCACCGAATCGTACCACTGATATCCTTTCGCCTTGTATTTTAATTGCACTCCTGAACCTTTCTTTTATTTCCATCATTGCTTCCTCGATGTACAGATTGAAGAGTAGGGGCGAAAGGCCACAGCCTTGTCTTACACCCTTCTTAATACGAACGCTTCGGTCGTGATCGTCCACTCTTATTATTCCCTCTTGGTTGTTGTACATATTGTATTTGACCCGTCTCTCCCTATAGCTTATCCCTACTTTTTTCAGAATCTCGAACAGCTTGCACCATTTTATATTGTCGAACGCTTTTTCCAGGTCGCCAGATCCTATGAAAGTGTCTTGTTTTTCTGTAGCCTTGCTTCCATTATTAGCTGTAACGTCAGAATTGCCTCTCTCATCCCTTTACATTTCCTAAAGCCAAACAGATCGTCACCTAGCGCATTCTCAATTTTCATTTCCATTCTTCTGTATATTATTCTTGTAAGCAGCTTCGATGCATGAGCTGTTAAGCTGATTGTGCGATAATTCTCGCACTTGTCAGCTGTTGCCGTCTTCGGAATTGTGTGGATGATACTTTTCCGAAAGTCAGATAGTATATTGCCAGACTCATATATTCTACACACCAACGTGAACAGTCGTTTTGTTGCCACTTCCCCCAATGATTTCAGAAATTCTGATGGAATGTTATCTATCCCTTCTGCCTTATTTGACCGTAAGTCCTCCTAAGCTCTTTTAAATTCCGATTCTAATACTGGATCCCATATCTCTTCTAAATCGACTCCTGTTGCTTCTATCACATCAGACAAATGTTCCCCCTCTTAGAGGCTTTCAATGAATTCTTTCCACCTATCTGCTCTCTCCTCTGCATTTAACAGTGGAATTCCCGTTGCACTCTTAATGTTACCACCGTTGCTTTTAATGTCACTAAAGGTTGTTTTGACTTTCCTGTATACTGAGTGTGTCCTTCCGACAATCATACCTTTTTTGATGTCTTCACATTTTTCCTGCAGCCATTTCGTCTTAGCTTCCCTGCACTTCCTATTTATATCATTCCTCAGCGACTTGTATTTCTGTATTCCTGATTTTCCCGGAACATGTTTGTACTTCCTCCTTTCATCAATCAACTGAGGTATTTCTTCCGTTACCCATGGTTTCTTCGCAGCTACCTTCTTTGTACCTATGTTTTCCTTCCCAACTTTTGTGATGGTCCTTTTTAGAGATGGCCATTCCTCTTCAACTGTACTGCCTACTGCGCTATTCCTTATTGCTGTATCAATAGCGTTAGAGAACTTCAAACTTATCCCGTCATTCCTTAGTATTTCCGTATCCCACTTCTTTGCGGATTGATTCTTCCTGACTAATGTCTTGAACTTCAGCCTACTCTTCATCACTACTATATTGTGATCTGAGTCTATATCTGCTCCTGGGTACGCCTTACAATCCAGTATCCGATTTCGGAATCTCTGTCTGACCGTGATGTAATCTAATTGAAATCATCCCGTATCTCCCGGCCTTTTCCAATTACACCTCCTCCTCTTGTGATTCTTGAACAGGGTATTCGCTATTACTAGCTGAAACTTGTCACAGAACTCAATTAGTCTTTCTCCTCTTTCATTCCTTGTCCCAAGCCCATATTCTCCTGTAACCTTTTCTTCTACTCCTTCCCCTACAACTGCATTCCAGTCGCCCACGACTATTAGATTTTCGTCCCCCTTTGCATACTGCATTACCCTTTCAATATCCTCATACACTTTCTCTATCTGCTCATCTTCAGCTTGCGACGTCGTCATGTATACCTGAACTATCGTTGTCGGTGTTGGTCTGCTGTCGATTCTGATTAGAACAAATCGGTCACTGAACTGTTCACAGTAACACACCATCTGCCCTACCTTCCTATTCATAACGAATCCTACACCTTTTATACCATTTTCTGCTGCTGTTGATATTACCCGATACTCATCTGACCAGAAATCCTTGTCTTCCTTCCACTTCACTTCACTGACCCCTAGTATATCTAGATTGAGCCTTTGCATTTCCCTTTTCAGATTTTCTAGTTTCCGTACTACGTTCAAGCTTCTGACATTCCACGTCCCGACTCGTAGAACGTTATCCTTTCATTGATTATTCAATCTTTTTCCCGTGGTAACCTCCCCCTTGGCAGTCCCCTCCCGGAGATCCGAATGGGGGACTATTCCGGAATCTTTTGCCAATGGAGAGATCATCATGACACTTCTTCAATTACAGGCCACATGTCCTGTGGATACACGTTACGTGTGTTTAATGCAGTGGTTTCCATTGCCTTCTGTATCCTCATATCGTTGATCATTGCTGATTCTTCCGCCTTTAGGGGCAATTTCCCACCCCTAGGACAAGAGAGTGCCCTGAACCTCTATCCGCTCCTCCGCCCTCTTTGACTAGGCCGTTGGCAGAACGAGGCTGACTTCTTATTCCGGAAGTCTTCGGCCGCCAATGCTGATTATTTATCAAAATTTGGCTGTGGCGGGAATCGAACCCGGGACTGAAGACGTTTTGATTATGAATCAAAGACGCTACCCCTAGACCACGGGTACAATCTTAAACCTGCCTTACAAAAGACTAAATTTTATTGCACCGCATTCTGTTTATTGATATCGCTGACCCAAGAATAGCCATTTATCAAGTTCACTTTTTGACGTCTCATTTACCGACGGGACGCATCTTCGCCATATCCATCTTTTCTCTGGGTCTAACGGTGGAAATCTCATTGCACTCTTAATATCGACATCCGTCGTTTAAATTTCACCCTCAAAATCGGCCGCAAGCAGAATATGTTCCTACAAAATGGCATTTTGAGAATCTTCGACGTAATTTCTCTGTCTAGTAGTTGTAATGGAGACTTACTAGATGAAGTGTGTAGCAATTTGAACGGCGGTTGGCACCATTGTGACTCAACGAACTGTTATAAATCGCATACTTCAAGGAGAGCTCCGAGGCTCACGCCCTGTAGCGTTCATTCTATTCACGACAAACAATCGCCATGTTTGACTTCAGTGATGTCAAGTGAGAGCTCACTGGACGGCCTGGTGGAGCCCTGTTTTGTTTTCTGATGAATTCTGGCTTGGCCTCGGTGCCAATGATAGCAGGGTGTTGATTAGGTGCCCACCGAAGGGCCTGCTATCAACCTGTCTGCGTGCTACTCATATCGTGAGTTATGGTGCGATGTGTGAAGGGAGCACACTTGCGGTTGTTCCACGTACCCTGACAGCAAATTTTTTTACGGCCATCTAGTGATGCAACCCCTTGTGCCGCCAAGGGGTAAAAACAAAACGATTCTACTATATTTCGGGCACGAAACTAAATTACTTTTAACAGGCTATTGCTGTTATCACTATTTTGTTAGACTGTAATACTGATTACATAAGTTACCAGTAATTAGATTTTCTCAAATACTAGCATTAACGTGTCGCCATGTGGTGACGATTGCAGATTATGAAACGAAGACAGCAACATCTTCCTCGCATAATTCACTTGCTGCACTTTCATACTGAACCTTGTACCACGCACCTATGACATACAGTGGAGACATGGAGATCATATATGCTTAAATATCTCTTGAAAATGCCTTCTACAAATTTTAGGCAGTTCCCGCAATGGACTAGAAATAGCTTCATTACTCACTCCGCAACGGATAAACGAACTAACTGATACCACAACTTAACCGTAACGGTGTAATGGCTACTATAGTACTGAAGGGCCTACATGCTATTATTATTATTATTATTATTATTATTTCTTTCCTTTCTCGGACTTTATGTCTGGTTAAAAATGGAAAGTGACGCTGACCTTGATCAAGCGTGACCTCCTTTTAACTGTACGGTATATGTCACATTGCATTAAGGAACTTTCGGGTAATTGAACATGTATAAAAAATTACAGATTTCTGCAGTTGTATATATACATTTGGATGTAGCTGTATTGCGTTGATGTACTGGTGGATATTCTGTGGTATGACTCCTGTGGTTGATAGTATAATTGGTATAATGTCAACTTTACCCTGATGCCACATGTCCTTGACTTCCACACCCAGCTGGATGTATTTTTCAATTTTTTCTCCTGTTTTATTCTGTATATTTGAGGTATTGGGTATGGATATTTCGTTTGGTTGTGTTAATTTCTCCTTTTTATTGGTGAGTATGATCTCAGGTTTTTTATGTTGTGTTGTTTTCTCTGTTATAATGGTTCTGTTCCAGTATAATTTGTATTCATCATTCTCCAGTACATTTTGTGGTGCATACATGTATGTGAGAACGTGTTGTTTTATTAATTTATGTTGTATGGCAAGTTGCTGATGTATTATTTTTGCTGCCTTGTCATGTCTTCTGGTGTATTCTGTATTTGCTAGTATTGTACATCTGCTTGTGATGTGATCTACTCTTTCTATTTGTTGTTTGCAAAGTCTGCATTTATCTGTTGTGGTATTGGGATCTTTAATAGTGCGCTTGCTGTAATATCTGGTGTTTAATGTTTGATCCTGTATTGCAATCATGAATCCTTCCATCTCACTGTATATATTGCCTTTTCTAAGCCATTTGTTGGATGTGTCTTGATCGATGTGTGGCGTGTTAGATGATACAGGTGCTTGCCACGTAGTGTTTTCTTTTTCCAATTTACTTTCTTTGTATCTGTTGATGTTATGTGATCTAAAGGGTTGTAGAAGTGGTTATGAAATTGCTATGGTGTAGCTGATGTATTTATATGACTGATTGCTTTGTGTATTTTGCTAGTTTCTGCTCTTTCTATAAAGAATTTCCTTAAATTGTCTACCTGTCCATAATGTAGGTTTTTTACGTCGATAAATCCGTTTCCTCCTTCCTTTCTCCTTAATGTGAATATTTCTGTTGCTGAATGTATGTGATGTATTCTATATTTGTGGCATTGTGATCGTGTAAGTGTATTGAGTGCTTCTAGTTCTGTGTTACTCCATTTCACTACTCCAAATGAATAGGTCAATATTGGTATAGCATTAGTATTTATAGCTTTTGTGTTGTTTCTTGCTGTCAATTCTGTTTTCATTATTTTTGTTAGTCTTTTTCTAAATTTTTCTTTTAGTTCTTCTTTAATATTTGTATTATCTATTCTTATTTTTTGTCTGTATCCTAGATATTTATAGGCATCTGTTTTTTCCATCGCATCCATGCAGTCGCTGTGGTTATCCAATATGTAATCTTCTTGTTTAGTGTTTTTTCCCGTGACTATGCTATTTTTCTTACATTTGTCTGTTCCAAAAGCCATATTTATATCATTGCTGAATACTTATATTATCTTTAAAATTGATTGAGTTGTTGGTTTGTTGCTGCCAGTAGTTTCAGATCATCCATCTATAGCAAATTTGTGATTTAGTGTTGGTATGTTCCAGTAATATTATATCCATAATTTGTATTACTTAGCTTGTTGGATAGTGGGTTCAGAGCAAGGCAGAACCAGAAAGGACTTAATGAATCTGCTTGATATGTTCCACACTTAATCAGTATTGGCTGTGATGTGATATTATTTGAATTTGTTTGGATTTTGTGGTTTTCCAATTTCTCATTACTATGTTTAGGAACTGTATCAATTTAGGATCCACTTTGTATATTTCCTATATTTGTAGTAACCGTGAATGGGGTACGCTATCAAAATCTTTTTGGTAATCAATGTATCCGTAGTATAGCGACCTTTGTTTGGTTTTAGCTTGATATGTGATCTCTGCATCTGTTATCTGTTGCTCTTTACATCCTCGTGCTCCTTTGCAGCAGCCTTTTTGTTCTTCATTTATAATTTTGTTCTGTGTTGTATGTGTCACTAGTTTCTGTTTAATGACTGAAGTTAATATTTTGTATATTGTTGGTAGGTAAGTTATGGGGCGATATTTTGCTGGGTTTGCTGTGTCTGCTTGATCTGTAGGTTTCAGATAAGCTATTCCTTGTGTAAGTATATCAGGGACCGTGTATGGGTCTGTAATGTAACTTTTAAATAATTTAGTTAGATGTGAATGTGTTGAGGTGAACTTCTTTAGCAAGAAATTTGCTATTTTATCTTTTCCAGGGGCTTTCCATTCGTGCGTGTAATTAATTGGTCTGGTGACTTCATGTTGCAAAATTATCACTTCAGGCATTTGTGGTATCATCTTGTATGTGTCTGTTTCTGCTTGTATCCTCCGTGCATGTCTGTTATATTGTATCAGGTTAGATCATATGTTGCTCCAGAAGTGTTCCATGTCTGTTATGTTTGGTGGATTGTCTATTTTAATGTGTGTGTTATCTATTGTCTGGTAAAATTTCTTTTGGTTTGTGTTGAATGTTTGGTTCTGTTTCCTTCTATTCTCACTTTTTTTGTATCCTCTAAGACGTTTGGCCAATGGTTGTAATTTCTGCTTCTTTTCATCTAATTGCTCTATCGCTTCTTGTTGGGAGATTTTACCTAACCTTTTTCGTTTTTTGTCTGATATTTCATTTCTTATAAATTGTGTTAGCTGTCCGATGTCTTTTCTCAGTTTTTCTATTCTGATCCGTAGCCATTGTTGCCATGCTGGTTTTGTGGGTTTCTTCTGTGTGTTGGTTGGTTCTGATCTCTGCCTAGTGTGCATATTTAGTGTAGTGAGTGTCCTATAAAAACCAGTAGTTTAACGCCTCCGTAGTTGTATTTTCATTGATTTTGTTGTGTATGATTGTGTTGATAGTTGTTATTGTTGTTTCGACTTGTGGGTTATTTGGTGGTCTATGCAAGAATGGTTTAATGTCTGTATTTGTGTCTTTGTATTCTATATAAGTTAGCTGAAATTTTTCTTCTATATCTAACATGTGTGTCACTTCATGTTCTATCTGTGCTTTTTCTGCTGGCTGTCTTAAGATTTCGTTTTCCTCTGATTGTTTAATTGATGCGTGTTGTTCTTTGTTTGTTAGCTCTGGGATGTTTGAGTCCATTACTGTATTTTCTTCTTCTTCTGATGGCACATTATTTTGTTTCAGTATTTGTTGTACTTGTTGTTTGATGTTTTCTAATTTTGACTGGGGTATCCTGTTATTTTTTATTACCACACGGATCTGATCAGCTAGTCGTTATTCTGTTAAAAAAATTAATTCTGGGTATCTGGTAATAAATGGTGGGTATACTTGTGATCTGTATACAGTTGCGTTGGTTCCTAAGTTTGTTGCTTGGTAATAAGAGAACATGAGGTCTCGGTTAACGTCATCTGACCATCTCATCCTCTGTCTTTGTTTTCCTTCTAGGGTGGTTGCAGGAAGCATATCCTGCAAAACACCTCTATTTGGATTTAAATAATTTTCCGTGTGGGTAGCAGTGTCGTTATTATTATTATTATGATTATTATTATTATTACTATTATTAGTACTAGTCGCAAAGCTCCTAGAGTGGAAGACGCTAAGCAAAGATGGTTCATTATCCGTTCTTCTTGTTCTTCTGCTTCTTTTTATTTGCCCGCCAGTGTTTCATTGCTTGCGGCAATTCAGCTCTTCTTTCTTCGCTCCATTTTGTTTCAGTTCTTCCGGATTTTGTATCTGGTTTCACCTCCCATATCTCTATTTTTATTCTAAAATTGTTCTGGTGTCTATTTTTTCTTTGGTAATTTTGGCTAATTCTAAGACGTTTTTTAACATTTTGGTTCCATTCTCCTCCATTAGAGAGGGAATCTACGTATTTTAATAATCTTTTTGTTAATGTTCAGGAAGCCCCATTATATGGCCATAGAATTTGATGCGTCTTTCCCTCATGCCTGTCTCTACGTTAGAATATTCATCAATTTTGAATGTTTTCTGTAGTCTGTATCAATTCTCGGTCCATCTTGGTCCCAAAATTTTCCTAATTATTTTTCTTTTCTGTTCGTTTAGATTTTCTATATCAGTTTTCCTGTTCAATGCCAAGGATTCGCTGGCATATAACACTGATGTTTTAATTAGTGTTTCGTACTGTCTAATTTTGGTATTTAAAGATAAGCATTTTTTATTATAAAGTTTTTGCCGTAAACGTAAACCTTTACTTGATTTGTGTATTCTTTCTTGTTGTGCATATTTTTTAGAGATAATTTCTCCTAGGTATTGGAAGTGCGATACTCTGTTAATTTCTCCATATCTGATTAGTAATTTTAAATTTCCTAATTTGTTGTTGTAAACACTGTCTTTTCAAATGATATCTCAAGGCCGACTTTATCTGCGCATTCTTTTAGTGATTCTATCTGTTTTATAGCCATCTCACAAGATTCTGCCATTACTGTGAGCTCGTCCGGACTGCTATGTAGGGAATTCGTAGCTTTTTCTTTTTTTGGTTCCTAATCAAACTGGTTTCCAGCAATTTTCTTTTTCAAGTCTCTTTTCCCATTCTTCCATGACTCTATCAAGAATTACATTGAACAGCAAAGCTGATAACCCATCACGTTGTCTTACCCCAGTTTTTACCTCGATAGGTTTTGAAACTTTTCCCACAAATTTCACTTTGGATCTTGTATTTGTTAATGTGTGCTGAATTATTTTCTGTATTTTTCCATCAAATTCTTTTTCTTCAAGAATCCTTAAAGGTGTGGGTCTGTGGACTGAGTCATAAGCGTTTGTTAAGTCGACATAGGCATATACTGTAGTAAACTTCCCGGGAGATTAAATCTGAGTGCCGGACAGAGACTCGAAATCAGGAACTTTGCCTTTCCCGGGCAAGTGTTCTACCATCTGAGCTACCCAAGCACGACTCCCGCGCCGTCCTCACAGTTTAACATCCGCCAGTACCTCGTCTCCTACCTTCCAAACTTTACACATGCTCTCCTGAGGAACTTGCAGAACTAGCACTCCTGAAAGAAAGGATATTGCGGCGACATGGCTTAGCCACAGCCTGGGGGATGTTTCCAGAATGAGATTTTTTACTCTGCAGCGGAATGTGCGCCGATATGAAACTTCCTGACAGATTAAAACTGTGTGCCGGATAGAGACTCAAACTCCCCGCTGCAGAGTGAAATCTCATTCTACACATACTATAGGCTTGCCTCGCATCTTCCTTATTCTTGTGATTAATTTTTGGTTTATTATTTGATTTGGGCACGAGCTGTTTGGCCTGAAGCTGTTGCGATTTTTTCCCGTCAGTATATTTTGTATATATTTCCAAGTAAAGTTAGTTTTTACGACTATGTAATCTGACTTTATCAAAAAGGAACAGGTAATCTGTTTGGAAAGCACTTTTTTACCCATAGCTGTATGGACACTGGATGGACCGAAATATCAGATACATTGTCTTTATACAAAGTTAACACCCGTAACAGTCACGTAATGCCCAATTTGGGCATCAGAAATCCGCAGAGTTGATGACTCACAATGTTCCAAACCGTTATCAGTAAAGTGTACCCTATGCAGTCAAGATAACTGTGAATGAAGAATTTCATAAGGGTTATTCCTTCCGTGATAATTCCCCTTGGGTTTACACACATACACCGACGTTAGGAGATATTGAATATTCATAAAATAGTTTCTGCTGCTTACATTTGTCCCAAACAACAGAAGAAAGAAAACGTTGCTACCACACAAAAAGTATTATTCTATTATTGTTTCTCTTGTCAGCTATTAGGCCAATGGCCTCGACACAGTGGTAACACCGGTTCCCGTCAGATCACCGAAGGTCAGCGCTGTCGGCCTGGCCTAGTATTTGCATGGGAAACCATCCGGTCTGCCAAGCGCTGTAGGCAAGCGGGGTGCACTCAGCCCTTGTGAGGCAAACTGAGGAGCTACTTAACTGAGAATTGGCGGCTCCGGCCTCATATCCGTTCTCAGATTTGACATACGGCAGGGAGAGCGGTGTGCTGACCACATGCCCCTCCATATCCACATCCAGTGACTATGGTCTGAGGATGAGACGGCGGCCGGTCGGTACCGTTGGGCCTGCATGGCCTGTTCGAGAGAAGAGTTTGTCAGCTATAACGTGCGCAAATTAAGTATTAGACAAATCAGCAGTTTTCAGTCCTACTTCACGAAAATAATTATCCACTTCAAAGATTAGATTATTAAAGGGAAATATTTCCTGCTTTCTGCTGCTACTACCGAATTTTTCAATAACCTATTAGTGTCAAAAAGTTAATCATAACCTTTCAATGACAGCAGAACCTCTGCCCAGGGTGTCGACAGGCTTAAAGACTAACTGTAACGTGTCTGGCTTCACCGGATAAGTCACTTAGCCCGCATATATCGGGTTGTATTTGACAGAGCTTGGCAGTGTTGAGCCGCAATTCTGCTGCTGGCTTATCGGCCCGTCGCTAATGAGTCGTGTAACAGGACGGCAACGCACGATGTCATTTCCGTGGCCGAGAATGAGACAGCATTCGCTCGTACGTTTCAGAAAAACGACGAGTACTGTGTCAGTACGAGGGAGCTGCGTTAACTTCTATGAGCTGTACTAGTAGAATACTACAGAAGCAGCTACCAACAGGACGAGTAGATGCTGAAGCTTCTCGATGATTGCTATTTTTTTATTTTATTTCTCAGTTAACTGCTATTGAATAAATAGGTTCAGTAACGATATCTACAAGAACATTATCAAAATATAAACAATAGAAACACATTTAATCGGTTTGGAAAATTCTATTACATAGAAAAGAATAAAAAAATTATATGAATTCTGTGTTGGTCATACCAGCACAGCCAACAGTGACAAAATACGAATCGAACGTGATTCTCCAAGAACCCTAGGGTCTTCGAAGAACCAGTCTCAGAGATTTCTTGCTTTACAGTACTTCAACGAACGGCACAAATCACGGCAGGAAAAATGAAGTTAAAAAGAGCGAAGTGCTTTTAGTACGATAGACGACTGTAAGAATCTGCACATCTGCCTCTGAGGAAAACAACTGATAGTTGTGGCTGGAGTAGCACTAAGAAGACGCACTTGCGGACTCAGTGGATGTGTACATAAAAGTAGGCGACCCTAAGAGCAAACAGCAATATACATTGCCCTCTATGCTTTATCAACACTGTTCATAATATAAATATTTTCCCACTCTAATCTTCCCAGTATCCTCTGCTTACGTTGCACGACACAGTGTATAAAGCGTGTAACAAAAATGTACTGCACAAATAGCAGGACACATTCCTCACACGTAAACGAAGAAATTATGTTCTATAAACAAGAGCCTGGAAAGGCTTTGTTCCCATTATAGAACTCGTTTTATCCAACTAATTAATCGTGGGTAACACATACGAAGTTAGCACACTAGCATACCGCGTGCAACTCTTTCCCACAGGATATGTTCATTGCGCTCTCCATTGGTACTCATAAGTGAAGCAACCCGCCGTCACTGTGAATCTCGAATGTGTTGATGTCTTTGTTGAATAAACCATTCGCAGAAGAGCACCCGTGCAGGAAAATCAGCTGCTAATAGTACCCACACAAACTGTAAATGGTATCGATGCAGATGCTCGTCGGGAGTGACACTTGCAGACAGTGTATTGCAACTACGTATCTCAGCTAATCCATACATCAAACGGGCATATGCTATCTCTGCATTTGTGTACACTGCCGTTACACGAATCAAGGCCGTGATTAACTCCACGTAATAACCCGTGTGCTTGAAGCGGTCGTACTGAGCGCTGGAACAGTTGATGTTACCTCTACACAAGCAATGACTTACGTCGTAAAGCAACAGGAACTTTTAAAACAAAACACTGGTGGTGCGCAACGTAACCAGACGTCACCGAGAGCGCATATTCCCCATGATTCTAACTTTCTTTCCTTGTGTGTTCCCCATGATTGGTGAGTTCGAGAAAATGAGTTGTGACATGGAAACAAGACATTTCCCAACCCATGTTCATGTATCATAATTTCTTCTTCTACGTGTGAAGAATCTGTTCTGGAATTTGTGTCACACATTTTTGTTACATCCTGCAAATACCAGAAGGTATATACGATGTTCTAAATAAAGAACTCCTGTCAATAGTTATTCCATTTCGTACGTATCCCTCTCTATAAATAATTCACACTTTTCTCTATATACAGCATACAAAAACTAGTCTTCAAACAGTTAAAGTTAAAATTAGTAATGTGGGCTACATGTTTAAAGGACTTATTAATTATACAAAAGATTACAATTTGAAGTCAAAGAAAATAGCGTTCAACAAAATTAGACTAATACTTAGTGAATTAGTATACAGAAAGTTTGAAATTACATCTCTTGGATTACACATATAGCAGACAGGTGCTAAACCACCACATTCTGGTCACAGTTGTTGCGTCCCGCGAACATAGTAGTGATTGAGGTGCTGAATACTTCACGAAGGAAGTTCACAGGATTTATATAGCTCCAGGCGCGCAGCCAGAGATAATCACTGCAGAAGGTGACTTATTCATACTACGATCGACGATGGCACCACAAGATGGAGCACCACTAGTATCACATGGGCTGATCACGTGACACAGGAGATACCAATGTAAGGAGAACTGTTCGACGGAACCATTATTTCGCAGTATTATCAGTGACTTCAGTGACTACGAGTAGAGTTCAACTAGGAACGTATAGTGGAATGACGTTGAATGACTGTTGACTTGTGGATGGGGTTGTAAATCTACGGGCTATGGCCAAACTTAGGTTGCAATCATGGGCCTGGGTTAAACGTTTTTGGGCAACATTTTGTGCACAAATGCCTGGACGATATCCCTCCACTGAATTCGGTATCTTTTCTGTGTGTGAGCTGCCCTCTGGAAAGTTGCGTAAGAAAACCTATTAATTTACCAGTAGTATTTATGTAACTTTTCGAGTGAAGGAATAAAATGAATTTATTTTGCATTATGTTAATGCCGATTGCCCTTCTAGTTACTCTAAGGCCGTAACAATAAAGCTCTTCATAAGGAAATTAAAATATTCCTCAAGGAAGAACACCTTACCAAGTTACTGTACAGCGACAAGTACATGTTCAGGCTGTCTACCTACAACGAACCTTAGGAGCAATTTATCTGCGCCTTTATGAGTCGTTGCAGCTCAAGAGCTTACTATATGTTGTGACCGTTTCTATGAAAGATAATTCCCTCTCTTCGTGAACGGCTACTAAACCTTGAGAGCACAAATATTATTTCCACGATTCAGTGGTACACCGTTGGATTGATAGTGCGTATCATCGATAAATGGAAGATATGCCGACGCGTGCCTGACAGCCCTGTGGACAGCTGTACTATCGAACTATATTTCTACTCTACTTTCGTATTGATACCTCATTTGCTACTTACCCATTGTAAACATTTCAAAGTGAGGCAGAAGGGTCCAGAATGGCTTGGGAACAGCACAAAGTGATCAGCTGATGAATCACGTCATACCCTGCTGTAGTTTCTTCACTCCCGTATAAAAGTACAACGGAACGGAAATGCTCTTCCATTTGGCGAATATCCCAACACTTCCACCAGCGCTGCTCGATGCGGTCGCACTCTGTCACCCTTAAAAAGTAAGTCAGGGCCGAATGCTTTCCTGATAAGACGCACCTGGAGAAAAAGTACCGTCGTATGGTGAGAGGTGGGAACACGTAATGCATTCTAGAACATTGTCGAATATATTCGTTTTGGTCGTCCAGTTGTTATGTTGTAGGAAGAAATAATGTTGCCTCGGAATACTGGCCTCCATTCTTTACAATGCAGTACACTCACCAGGGAGCATTATCGTTCCACTGTACTGCTTCCCCATGTGCGTCTTTCCAAGTATATATGACCACATTTTTATGGATGGCAATGCGCGACTGCGTCGATCAGCTCGGGTTCAAGAGCTCTTGGAATGACAAGTTATTCATTGAATGGATTGACCTGGCCATTCCCTTCGAATTAAATCCTGTCGATGACGCGCAGGGTGCGTTTCAGAGATGTGTTACAGCACGTCCACGTGCACCAGCTACCATCCAACAGTTATCAATTACATTGGCTTGTAACAATTGTATCGATTAGAAGTAGGTTTATGTTAAGCAACTGTGTAACTACACTTATGAAGAGTGTATGCTGTGTTTAACTCCTTGATAGTAGTGGGATTACAGGGGTGCCATCCCACATTCCATTGTTGCCAGATGTATCCAAGATGGCGGAAATGACGTCATCTAATATGGCGGCGTGTAGACTTGGCAACATTGCATGATGTCATCCAAGATGGCGGATTGTGGCTGGAACTTTGAATTTTGGTGGGAAGACAGGGCAATTGAGCTACCTTCACTAAACTAAACCCCCAGAAAGATGGCGGCAAGTTCAAATTTCAACAGGATAATATGTCACACCAAACGAAAAAATGTCGGGAAAAAATGTACTTCTTTTTATAACTTAACCAGTTTCATGCATGTGTGTTTGCAACTGAGTCTGGAATGCAAATGGATTAGTTGATTCGTCTCCACCAGAGAGCACCACCGTGACATCATCCAAGATGGCGGATTTAGGCGGGAAGAAGGTTAGTTGTGCTACCTCCACTAACCTAACCCCCCCCCCCCCCCACCTGGAATAGGTGGGAAGTTCAAATTCCAACAGGATAATGCACCACACCTCTTATCTCTACTAACCAAAGAAAATCACAGTAAAAAAGTTCACTTGGGCTACCACCACTAACTTAAGTCACCTCGTGCTATGAAGTGGCACCAACTTTTAATTTTTGCGATGAACAAAATTCAATTCCCATATGTCTAGTAAACTAACAAAATGGCTCCAGAGAAAAGCATGTTAATAACCTCAGTCGCCAGACTGCCACCACCTCCTAAGGATTCTTGGACATAAGACTTTATTTAAACAATTCCATGCAGGTGTGTTCACCACAAGGTCAGGACTCCAACTGACCAAGTACACAGCGCCACAGCTAGAGGATGCCACTGTGACATCAGATCATGACGCATGTACCGTTTTTCAAGATGGCTGCACCCAGTGTGTCCACCACCACGAGGTGCTGACTCTACTTCACATCGATGACACCAGAGAGCACCACCTCCATGTCAGAACATGACGCATATACCGTTATTCAAGATGGTTGCACCCGGTGTATGCACCACATAGTGTAAGATTGTAAACTTGGCCTACCTCTACTAACCTAACCCAATCCCCAAGAAAAATCACGCGAACATCCAATTCCAACATGATAATGCGTCACACCTAAGAAAATCGCAGGAAGATAGGTCACTTGCGCTCTCGCTACCAACATAAGAAAATTGTGGGATTGAAAGGATACTTGTAGTAACCTCATCCACACGACCACCACCTCCTCCTAGGAACCGGCGACAAGTTTGAATTGTGGCAGTAAAGAAAGGTCACACTGCTTTCGCTACCAATGTAAGTGAATTGTTGCAAATTAAGCTCTCCACCACCACTAACCTAAGTCACCAGGCTGCCACCTCTTCCTAGGGGCGGGTGGTAAAGTGACCCACTCCGCAGTGGGCTGATGGAGAGAGAAATGAGTGTACTTTATTTATTTTGGAGCAATTTATTTAGGGGTGGAGTATATTTATCACAGAACATACGCTCTGACATGTCCCACAGCATACAGACCTGCAAACTACTCCTACAAAACTCATGTATAAGGATCTACACACACGCTTGCTAACTGTAAACCGTCATAAATAACGCATTGCACAGCCTACAGACATGCGAACCACTCCTAAGTAATGCAATACATTTACGTCGAAATAGCCAAATAAATCTTAAATAATAAAAATAATAAACCATCTAAAACGCACTGCTTTCTCATCATCAACTTTCAGAATCATACACCAGTCGTTATTTAAACAATTAGAGGGAGCACCCCAACCAAGTGTATTAGCCACTGAGTTCATAGCCCGGCTGACAGCTCATATCGATGCCACTATAGGACTCAGTAGTGACCCAAGTACCTTAACCGTGATGGCGCCACCTAGTGTGTTTTTCCAGAGCTCCAGATCCCAACTGTCTTAGTACATTTCGTCACCGCCAGAGGACGACACTGTGACACGATCACGCAAGAACAGTTACCCATGATGGAGGCAAACAGTGTGTTCTACACGAGATCTAGCACTCAGGACAACCAGCAGAAATTGCTGTCGTCCTTTTTGTGGCGTAAACCACGATGGTGAGGGAAAACGACAAAGCCTCCTCTGGGATGGTGGGGTGAGTAAGGATGGAGTGCACTCTATTTATTTTCAAATAACTTATTTAAACATAGGGTATACCCATCACACTGATACAAAACATCCACCCAAATTTGCTTGACGTCACAATACACAGTCTGCAGACACGCAAACAACTCATAATTTTCCGAAATAATTTCAGTGCAGACCTCCAAACTGCTCCTAAATAATACACCACAATGATTTGTAGACATGCTAAGTACCCGTAAAGTGTTCAAATAGCGCATACCAGTGCCTACAGACCCGCTCCCGAAATATTGCAATGAACGCGCGCAAGCACAGACCATAGCCCCCCTGTCCATTGAGTACATAGGAGGTAGCGATAAGATGTCAAACCACGCACAGCCCCTGCTCAGCTTCCATAAGCTCGAGTTGGTGGCACCTCCCATTCGAACGTAACAGTGGTTCAAATGGTTCAAATGGCTCTGAGCACTATGGGACTTAACATCTATGGTCATCAGTCCCCTAGAACTTATAACTACTTAAACCTAACTAACCCAAGGACATCACACACATCCATGCCCGAGGCAGGATTCGAACCTGCGACCGCAGCAGTCGCGCGGCTGCGGACTGAGCGCCTAGAACCGCTAGACCACCGTGCCGGCTCGAACGTAGCACCTGAGAAATTCCTATCTAAATACGTGATCAGCTACACACAAATGCTGCAGCCGAACGCAGGCCAATGACCAGGCGTTTATATACAGAGTGCCCACACCAACCAGAGCCACGCTCATTCGGCGTTCCTGTATACCCTCTCTCTGACAGTGGTCCGGCGAAGACACCGCAGAATTCCGCTCCACAATAGAAGAACCCGCTTTCTCCTTAGCGATTCCAATGGGCCCTATGTCACGTTTGACTCGCGCTTCACCGCGCTTAGCTACATACTAACGCGAAGTGAGGCAGCCGCATCTCGGGTCCTGCGTGCGTCGTCGAACCCCGGTGAAAGTTGCATTACAAGCAGCGCTCACGCCAGTCTCATATGCCAGGCATCTCCAGGTGCCACTTGTCTCTACCATTGAAGGCAGGGCGTGTTGACACACACACACGTTTAACTGAACTTAACTACCCAGCACGGCTTTCACCTTTCTGCGTGACGACTCGCCATCTAAAACTTTCTCAACATTGTTCGTACTTCACATCGCTCTTTCAAAAATTAACACCCAGGTCAACCTCTCGCAAATTGTATAATGCCCCATAAATAGCTTTCTAGATGTCTCAGGTTGTGTGCACGGAAATTCTTCCCATAACAGGACCTGTTTACGAAAATAACATCCAGTCCACTCTTCGCAATGCTCCTAACGTGGTACCCTTCCAGGTCTCAACATACACAAACGTTCCCGCCTGTATCCCACCACAATCAATCGAGTAATCTCATTCGCTCTTATCGAATTTACCCGCCGAATTAGTGATGCAGCCGGTATCGAACCACTATCCACTTTTTCTTTCCGATGCTTTCTGTACTTCTTTTGCACAGATTGCTAAATTTCACTGACAGTTATACATGCAAAATTGTCTCCACATTATCAAATATATACCACATTCACAAGAATTTTGAAGGGAGGAAGACAATTACCAGCGCAACTAAAATAAATATTACGATTGCTGCTACATTCTGACACCGGACAATGTACAATTAATGTCTCCGCATGACGACTGCTCCTCACTATCTATAGCCCACATAATTTTCCACATAAAAAATCGCTCACCGTTATCCATGTACTCAATCTGTAAATCCCTCAAGATAGGACACACAGTCATCCTCTCTAATCATCCCATTACATAAACAATACTGACTTTACAATGCAATATATACACAGTTCACATAGTGTAAGCCTAACTAACTTTAAAATACAGTATATTCACAATCTACACAAACAGCGCAGTTATCTTTCATACCTGTACAGCACCCGAAAAAATTATCTTATACTCACACTCACACTGCCTATATGTCACGATGCTAGCCCAGTTCTAGGGAAGCACTGTCATCCTGTTCTTTCTTTCTACAGACGCTACACTCAACAGTAATAAACTATTTTACACTGATCAACAGTTTGCACCGACAACTAAACATCGCAATGTTGTCTACAGGTCATCAAATACATACCAGACTCGCAGGATTATTGGAACGTCAAACCGATCTCCAACCAGGGAATATATCACCGAGTACCGTCTCGATCTAGTAAACACGCAATTCATATCCCTCACCATACCTAATCACCCACTTTAAATCCGTGAACCGAAGTCACTCTCAGAACTAATGTGCAAGGAGGGGGGCGTCCCCACTCCCTCCACCCCCCCCCCCCCCCTAGCACCAACGTGTTACGGTTTCCGCTTTCATGCTCGCATTTCTACAGACATCTCCAACTCGTCGATTACAAGAACACCCATATTTTCGGTATGATATGACACCAGTTTAGTTGTAGTTGTACAACTCGATATCAAGCACCAGAGACCATCCTATCGATAACTCACCCAACATAATTTTGAACATATAGACTGGGAATTATTTCTTTACAAAAATGAAACTTTGGCTAAGTGGAGCCTGCTCTAGACAGCTCAATAACTAGAAACAAACAGGCAATCCAACCTGGTGATAAAGTAGGTGAATTTTGAAAGTCATTCGGTTAACGAACGCGGTATGTGACGGTATTTGCAACTCCCTCACACTGCTTGATATTTATCCAGCACGTGTAAGGTATTCTGTCTAGATACCACGTCAGAGGCTCCGTCATACATCCATTGAGTTAAAGGCGATGACTGATTGACAAGGCTCACAGACAGTAGTAAATCGTATGCCCTTTGAGGTCGTAAGAAATGTGCACTAGCTTTTCACACCTCTAGTGTTACGCTATCCGCTAGAAATGATGTCTATGACTGGGAATCAGGTCCTCTCATTGAGCCACATACATGCGCCGGATCACAGCCGCAAGTGAATCATATCTCTGGCGCTCTCACATCTCGGAACGAGTCACCTTTCTCGAACCTATCTGCTACAGTAAAAATCCAACATGGTCTTAGTCAGTCTATACACATCTTGCCACTGCTTCCAATTCTACAGATTTGCGCATGTGATAATGCCATTTTAAGTCGGAACTGAGCAGGAGTTGGGCAAAGCCATGTCCACCACCTCCTGCAGTCCTGTTGGAAACAGAGCGAAGTGAGTTACTGCGACAAGACCGTGTTTTGACCATTTGGCGGAAATGTGCGCATTGTGGTGCGTTCCCAAACTACATACAAGTGCTACAGATCCACGTCCTTTCAAATCTATAAGCCCTACAGCCTATCATCATTATTCTGTACCCCCCAGCAGACAAAAGTTAACAACTATAGAAGCTCAAGTAACTTCATCCGATATAGAACTCACATAGACGCCATTAGTCTCGCAATGACGCAAAGCTGCGTTGGGAGTACAGCGTGGAGAGAGAGACAGAGACAGAGAGAGAGAGAGAGATTTCGCAATGCTTCCCAGAATAGCACAGCGGGCAGTCCTCCAGGCTTTCCTAACGGCATACTTCGCCCCTCACTGAATTTACCCATCAAACTGCTGCTGCTACTTCTCCCTGTTTGGAACAAACCTATTAAATACACACTTATTGATACACTACAGAGGGTAGCTTAAAGTTTCATCACCTCCACTTTAGGAGAATGATCGTGTCCCACGTACTATACTGTAAATCGCAAGAAACGCCCACTGTGGCCCTGTTTAGTTCTTTAAAACACTGTTTTCTAAAGCGCTTTGTACACTGCCAAACATTTCTTTTTTCTGCCACTACTTCGACCTCTATCTCAGATACTAAACTGGCGTTAAGACTCTCTGATCCACGACCTCTCACAGAATACTAGACATCACACAATTTAAAACATATTCTTACCGCGGATAGAATAACACTTAACTAATTTTAAATGAACCACACTTACAACACCAGGAAACTAGAAGAATTTGGCAGCATTGTCGGGAGTTTCCAAACTACCGTGCGAAAGTCTTTCATGACCTCTACATTTAAGTTCATATGTCGCCATGATGGAACAGATGATGGCTCGGCGTTCCATTTCGAGTTATTCGTAATTTGGCAGTCATGTACGTGATCGCTGTTTAGCTACTAGCAACCCCCAGAAGTTGTCTCCCACCCACAAAACTTCTCCCCCAACTCAAACAAGGTATGTCACTCAATCATTATGTAATAACCGATGCGCGGATGTGGTGGAAAATACACCTTCAATGTGCTGTAATATTAAACAACAGACTTGATACTGCGAAGAATTTTACACTAAGTTCAGCACCGGCCATTGACAGCATGGCCCCCAATTTCAGTATCACAGCTAAACCGCCCCTTTTACATCACTTTGCGAGTATGATTGCGAATGTGGGTAGATTACTGTGCAGTACGTCCATTCATTGTTAATTCTCGAACACATACATGATCAAAGTACATCAGACAACAGTCTACATATTTGTAACACTTCGAGCACAGTGTTTAATTTGTGATCTATCTCTCAGCGTACTGGAGTCACAGAGTATTCTCCCCATCTTAGAGTAAACGACCAACCTGACACAGTCATTGACCAACACACCCTGCAGCACTGTCAGAGAACTAATCTCCAAGCGATCGGAAGAAGAGCGCTACACTCCACGTCGCGCGCATGAATATTGCTCTCTAAGTCCCAGCCCATCCAAGTGCACGAGATTTCTCTAAATCTTACCTTGTCGAGGAGCTTATCACTCCTAATCGATCTATAGTAACAGATTTCAAAGTTTCGTAATGTAATAGCATACAGTTAAGAAGAACAAGAAAAGACTTATTTTTCTACGCGATGGAGTTCGATAAAAATTGAGCTGGACACATTTTTACCTAAATCAACGAAGCTATCAACTCTAAACTATTAATCTAGAGTCTAGGATCTGTACTTGGAAGGTATTGGTAAGATAGAGAACATAAACGCACACACTCATAAGACTACAACGTTCTGCATTGAAAAACTGGCTGTAATGTTCTTCACAGATTCTCTACGCTGAAGTATCTTATCGAACGGTAAAAGATTTGCTTTGCATGACACGAGTGCAATATAGCTTTGCGGAGACATATAGTGTCCACTGTTCACATCCGATCACAGTTCTGAAATTATACCGTGCTTGCATAAGGCCTACATAAAATGATAGTTACTAGCAGGGATACATCTTACAAGGAAACAGATAAACGCAAAGCAGCAGCGTCCGACATGTGAAAATTACATGTCATTCCGTCACTAACTCTGTAAACAGCGCATGAGTCGGGCAAATGCGTACACAGGGATTGCAGCGCATCACAAGCACTTACCGCTAAGTTAGTTATGACTCTGAAGTCTCGATTTTACACCCAAGACGCGACAGGGGTGATCACATAAATGGAAGCTCCTTTAGAGGAGTTGAAAGGCTCCTGTAGCCACCTTTCATTGCCAACTCTCGTAGTGGTCAAGTCGGCAAAGAGGTTTCCGCTACTTGTGAGAAATCCACCTGCGTTAGGTTGGTGGCGAAAATGGCACCCTGGGGTTTTACGGTCCACGCGGAGCGTGGAAGAGGCTGGAGAAGCGGGAGGCAGTCTGCCGCCGGTACGGGAAGCGTACACAGCTGTGCTCCAATCGAAGAAGGGTGAGTTGGACTGACCGCATGGCACGTTGTCACATAGAGAGGGGAGCTTTTAGTTTTTGACCTCGAATTTCGTCTTATAAAGGTTTACTTGCTGGGTTGTAGCAGGGAATGCAAGGCTTTTGTAGACTTTCAGTTTGATTCCCAATGCCGTCTTGACTTTGATCCGTGAGAGGAACGCAGCACAAAGGAGTTGCATATGTTGAAGTGCCCTCGGTTCAGTGTGAATGTCTATGTGCCTACAACTGTGTGTGTATGCTTCTAATCTTTTCCGGATCTTGGTAATTTTTGTGTATTTGTGGATTTTCTTTGTCTCATGTGATTAAAATTTGGCCACGGTCCATAGAAGTTGTCTCCGCGGACCGAGTGGGCACGCGAGTCTGTTATGAAACGTATAGTATTTCACAAGCAATTGTACATAGTTAGCATGCAACAGAAGTCTATAGATGCACTACATCAATGTTTTAAGGAATAAATAATTTTGCCTTCAATCTCATCTTGTGTACCGATGTTACGTCGCCGTTACCTTCGCCATTTACCTTGTAGTTTTCCTT
Source organism: Schistocerca serialis cubense (assembly GCF_023864345.2). Taxonomy (NCBI): domain Eukaryota; kingdom Metazoa; phylum Arthropoda; class Insecta; order Orthoptera; family Acrididae; genus Schistocerca; species Schistocerca serialis. Next base: position 426,539,367 of record NC_064641.1, read on the forward strand.
GTTGGCCCACCTATAGCGTTTCCATGTGCACAGGTGTAGTGATTAGTGTCCCTTTTTTTATCTGAAACAAATGCTCTGGAATAGATCGTGTTTTCACGAATCTTGCTGCAGGCTGCACTTACGCATGGTGTTCACGACCTATTTACTTTACTCAATACTTGATTCACGGGAAGAATGCCTGGATCATACTAATAACTACATCCCATTCTTTATCAATGACTTTACAATGATTGTTCTTTTGTGAGTTTTTCTTATTAATAAATTATGTAATTTTCCGACTCAGTGCTACCTCTTCTTTGTCGTGTGCCTAGAGTTGGTGGCGACCCTATCTTTTATATTGATTTCAGTGTCAAATAGCATTTTCTTATTCAAAGTGCGCGTGGGTCTTTTAGCTATCAGGATACATTCAAAGGGCGCTTCATGCTTCTTACACATAGCGTCCTTTTATTCACGCCACTTACAGAGTGTGTCAAGTTTCTTCACACATTAGAACGAGGTCCTCTGATGACCGACAGGTCTACCGTTAACGATCGCAAGTAGACAGTGCTTTAAAACACATACAGAACACGTAGCTGTATACGAATAGAACGCAGTCTATGTCACGTGACTGATGCATCCATAATCACTAGTACCTCAATAGACATACAGTGTAATGCAACCTATATGGGAAAAAAATTGACTGCTTTCCTTACTCCCTTTGTTTCGATGTCCACATTTTCCGGGAGTCCTCCTGTTGCAGCATACTTGGTCCAATATACAAATTGTTCGGAGCGAACCAGAAGATAGCAAAGTACTTCCTCAAGTTCACCGCATTACACTCTGTATTCGGTCGATATATACCTATTCCCTGGTCACTTTTCGTAATTCTATCGATTTGAGGTCAGATCTATACATGTGATCATGACATAACATCGCGTCCTGTGTTCTGAAATTGATTGTAAATGTAGCACGGGTAACACCACCTAGCCCAAATGCATGGATCGGGACATGTAATATAGCACTCCACTCGACTATATCCAGCCACCTCCACATTAGGAGAGCTTTTGCTCTGCTTTCTGCGTGATAAGAGTCAATGAGAAAAAATGGTTCAAATGGCTCTGAGCACTATGCGACTTAACTTCTGAGATCATCAGTCGCCTAGAACTTAGAACTAATTAAACCTAACTAACCTAAGGACATCACACACATCCATGCCCGAGGCAGGATTCGAACCTGCGACCGTAGCGGTCGCTCGGTTCCAGACTGTAGCGCCTAGTGAATGAGAATGCTCGATTGATTGTGGTGGGACATAGGCGGGAGCGTTTACGTATGTTGAGACCTGGAAGGGTACCACGATAGGAGCGTTGGGAAGAGTGGACTGGTTGTAATTTTTGTAAACAGTTCTCTTGTGGGAAGAATTTACATACACACAAAATGAGACATCTAGAAAGCGAGCGTTAACTATTTATGGGGCATTGTACACTTTCTGAGAGGTTGACCTTGACGTTATTTTTTTAAAGAGTAATGTGAGGTAAGAACAATATTGAGAACGTTTTAAATGGCGAGTCGTCACGTAGACGTTACGCGGCGAAGCGAGAGCCGTACTGGGTAGTTAAGTACAGTTAAACGTGTGTGTGTGTCAACACGCCCTGCCTTCAATGGTAGAGTCAAGTGGCACCTGGAGATGCCTGGCATATGAGACTGGCGTGAGCGCTGCTTGTAATGCAACTTTCACCAGTGTTTGATGACGCACGCGAGACCCGAGTTGCGGCTGCTTGACTTTGTGGTAGTATGTAGCAAAGCACGGTGAAGCGTGAGTCAAACGTGACATAGGGTTCATTAGAATCGCTAAGGAGAAAGCAGGTTCTGCTTTTGTGGAATGGAATTCTGCAGCGTCTTTGCCGGACAGCAGGTAGAGTGAGGGTGTAGAGGAACGTCGAACACGCACGACTCTGCTTGGAGTGGGCGCTCTCTAAATAAACGCCTGGTCATTAGTGGTGCCTACATACAACTTTGGCCTGCGTTCAGCTGCAGCTCATAGTTGTGCTCCCTCCCGATCACATAAGCAATTACGTGTAGGTTAACACGTTTTTGAATTGGAATTTCTCAGTTGTTACGTACGAACGGGAGTAGCCGCCACCTCATGCTTACAGAAGCCGAGCAGGGGCTGTGCGTGGTTCGACATCTGAGGCATACGTCACTTATTGCTACCTCCTGTGTACTCAATGGACAGAGGGGCTGTGGACTGTGCTTGTGCGCGTTCATTGCAGTATTTCAGAAGCGGGTCTGTAGGCCTTGATATGGGCTATTTGAAAAGTTTACGAGTCCTTAGCGTGTCTACACATCATTGTGGTGTATTATTTAGTATCTGCTTGGAGGTCTGCACTGAAATAATTTCGGAAAATTGGGAGTTGTTTACGTGTCTTTAAACTGTGTATTGTGACGCCAAGGACATTAGGGTGGGTGTTTTGTATGAGTGTGATGGATATGATTAAATAAGTTGTTTGAAAATAAATAGAGTGCACTCCATCCTTACTCTCCCCATATAAATAAGTTGTTTGCAAATAAATAAAGTGCACTCCATCTTTAATCCCCCCCCCCCCCCCTGAGCAGCCCAGAGCAGACTGGGCCGTTTTCACTCACCATTTCGGTTTACGTCACAAAGAGGATGACGGCTATCTCTGCTGGTGGTACTGAGTACTGAGTACTGAGTACTAGAACTCGTGGAGAACACATTGTTTGCGGCCATCATGTGTAACTGTACTTGCGTGATCAGCTGGTGTCAAGGTGGCGTCCTTTGGCGATGACGAAATGTACTAAGACAATTGGGATCTGGATCTCGTGGTGAACACAGTAGGTGGCCCAATCTTAGATTAAGATAGTTGTGTCACTACTGAGTCCTCTTGTGGCATCGATATGAAGTGCGTCAGTTGGGCTATGGGCTCAGTGGCGAATAAACTTGGTTGTGGCGTGCCTCTAATTGTTTAAATAACGACTGGTGTAAGATTTCGAGAGTTGATGATTAGAAAGTAGAGTGATTTAGATGGATTATTGTTATTATTATTATTTAGGTTTTGTTTGGTTATCTCGACGTAAATGTATTGCATTATTGAGGAGTGGTTCGCATGTCTGTAGGCTGTGCAATGCGTTATTTTTGACGGTCTACAATTAGCAAGCGTGCGTGTAGAGCCTTATACATAACTTATGTAGGAGTAGTTTGCTATGAGATGTGTCAGAGCGTGTGTTCTGTGGTAAATATACTCCGTCCCTAAATAAACTGCTCCAAAATAAATGAAGTAAAATCATCACTCTCTCGATCAGCCTAGTGCAGCCTGAGTCCTTCTTCCACCCGCCCCTAGGAAGAGGTGGCGTCATGGTGACTTAGGTTAGTGGTGGTGGAGAGCTTCATTTGCAACAATTCTCTTACGTTGGTAGCAAAAGCAGAAGTGACCTTTCTTTACTGCCACATTCAAACAATTTTCTTAGGTACGTAGCGAAACCGCAAGTGACCTATCCTCCCATGATTCTCTTAGGTGGGACGCAATATCGTGTTGGAATTTGAGCTTCGCGCGATTTTTATTGGGGATGGGGTTAGGTTAGTGGAGGTAGGCCAAGTGTACAATGTTACAGTATGTGGTGGATACACCAGGTGCAGCCGTCTTGAATAACGGTACATGCGTCATGTTCTGACGTGAAGGTAGTGCTCTCTGGTGTCATCGATGTGAAGTAGACTCTGGACCTTATGGTGGTGGACACACTGGGTGCAGCCATCTTGAATGACGGTACTTGCGTCATGATCTGTCGTCACGGTGGCGTCCTCTAGCGGTGGCTCTGTGTACTAAGCTAGTTGGAGTCCAGACGTAGTGGTGAATACACTGGGTGTCGCCATCTTGGATTATGTCACAGATGAGAGCGCCCTCTGGGGGTGGCGATGTGTACTAAGTAAATTGGAATCCTGACCTTGTGGTGAACACACTTGCATGGAATTGTTTAAACAGAGTCTTATGTTCAAGTCCTTTTTCCACGAATCCTTAGGAGATGGTGGCAGTCTGGCGACTGAGGTTAGTAGCATGTTCCTCTTTGGAGTCATTTTGTTAGTTTAGTAGGCATAGGGGAAGTGAATTTTTTTTATCACAAAAATTAAAAGTTGGTGCCACTTCGTAGCAAGAGGTGGTGGTCAGGTGACTTAGGTTAGTGGTGGTAGGCCAAGTGAACTATTTTCTTTGCTTAGTAGAGATAAGAGGTGTGGTGCATTATCCTGTTGGAATTTGAACTTCTCACCTATTGCAGGGGGGTGGCGGTTAGGTTAGTGGAAGTAGCACAGTTAACCTTCTTCCTGCCAAAATTCAAACTTCCCGCCAAAATCCGCCATCTTGGATGATGTCATGCACTGTTGCCAAGTCTACACTCCGCCATCTTGGATGACATCATTGCCGCCGTCTTGGATATATCTGGCATCAATATAATGTGGGGTGCCACCCCTGTAGTCCCACTACTCTTGGTCTGTGTCTAGAGAATTAGAGTTTAGTAATGTATATATGAAAACAGTAAAAGGATATGTTAAAATGATGAACTATTGTAATGTGTGTGTGTTCAAAAAAAAGAAAATGTTTATTGAAAGCTGGTTCACGCTGGGCACTTTGTAACACATAGAAGATGTAGGGATGTCCCCACAGCACAGAAGTGCAATGGCGCGATGTAAAAGATGGTTTTGGTGTTCCCACTGAGCAGCCCCTTTGTGTAAGCGGTAGGCAGTACGTGGCTAGCCGTAGCACGGTACACTTCGACGGTGCTAAAAGAAGCAATTGGAAGCTTCTTTACAAAGGATTATCCTCAGACGTGGATCTGGCTATTATTTGGTATGCTCGGCATAAATTAATGGCTCTAACATGTTAAAAATCCGACGCCAAGAAGAGATTTTATAGAGTATTCAGACAAGAGCTATGAGTACGGTTAGCCGCCATGTCGCTTGCCACCAATCTTCGCCACTGCTCGACTAACTTCATACATTCAGTAATGTATATGGCCGTGGACCAGTTAATTTGAGTGTTGTTTTCATAATAATCACAAAATCATAAATTCGTGTCCAGACCCTTATTTTCTATCCAGATCAGGAACATATGCAGGGTCCTCATCTAAGTGCTGCTAAAACAGAGTATCCTGATTTAAATGAACTTGCATTCAAGTGTTTCATAGTAATCTTTTGTGTACTGTAAAAGGAGCAGTAAAAGTTAAAGCTAAAACACAGAATGGAAGTTGGAGAGTATTTTGGTAAAGTATCCTTAGTTTATTACAAAATACACTTTTGTAGGATTACAGTGCAAGTTTGTATGTTTTGTATTTTATTGTCTTGCAAAGTACACTATGAACTACTACAAGTGAAGTGAATGATTAGCTTTTTGAATTAGTCATTTCTACTGTAGTAATCAAAGAGCAATGACTAGTGAAACTATACTAGTTTATGCGTCCCCATCATACTCTCCACCTATTACGAAACAACTGAACTATTACTGTTGCTAAAGGAACACTGAGTTTAAACGTTGTATTTACGATATTATTCATCTTAATTTGTGTTTTTTTCCATATGAGTCAAGATAAAATCCCCTCATGTTCCAGTTTGGTTCTGCACTTCTTGCAGTAACATTTCAGTATTTGATTAAGTAATGCTCTTGAGTGTAGCTGTCATTAGTACGAGCTTGGTGCAAAATTACTTCCTATAATTATTGATGTGTACGTTACTGGTAACTGCTGATACTCACAGTTCAGAGTTCACTGTGCCAGTTTGATTCAAAAGGAAATTTCAACGAAAGTAACTTCAATAACCATTATAGAAAGAAAGAATGATCCTTTATTGTATGGTTATATGATAGCGGAACAAACACTGGTAGCAGTTACTTCTGTAAAATATCAGGGAGTATGCGTGCGGAACGATTTGAAGTGGAATGATCATATAAAATTAATTGTTGGTAAGGCGTGTACCAGGTTGAGATTCATTGGGAGAGTCCTTAGAAAATGTAGTCCATCAACAAAGGAGGTGGCTTACAAAACACTCGTGCGACCTATACTTGAGTATTGCTCATCAGTGCGGGATCCGTACCAGACCGAGTTGACGGAGGAGATAGAGAAGATCCAAAGTAGAGCGGCGCGTTTCGTCACAGGGTTATTTGGTAACCGTGATAGCGTTACGGAGAGAGGCGCTCTGCATCGTGGTGTAGCTTGCTCGCCAGGTTTCGAGAGGGTGCGTTTCTGGATGAGGTATCGAATATATTGCTTCCCCCTACTCATACCTCCCGAGGAGATCACGAATGTAATATTAGAGATATTCGAGCGCGCACGGAGGCTTTCAGACAGTCGTTCTTGCCGCGAACCATACGCAACTGGAACAGAAAAGGGAGGTAATGACAGTGGCACGTACAGTGCCCTCCGACACACACCGTTGGGTGGCTTGCGGAGTATAAATGTAGTTGTAGATTCAGTTTTCTTAAACACATATTTCCAAATTCCAGAGCCTATTTGGACTGGCAACCGTTCATTTATTTCATTTTTTTTTTATTTTGCCACTTTCATTAACTCGCATGGTTAAAGTGCGTTTGGTTTTCTTCTTTTAATTCCACCAAATTAAAAATTATAGTCCGATACCTCTTTCCATTAGACACACGCGCGCAGTCAATCTTTCACATCCTCTCAGAGGGTAACATTACCATGTTTCATGTTAGATTGATATACGTTAGCGTTGTAAGTGGTGCTGCGTGACAGCAGATTCGTCAGTTTTACTCGCTGAGATACAGATTATAAGATAAATATCGGACGTAAAACAATTGTAAGACGAGCGTCAATGTACAGGGGGGCGATCTTGCAATACATTGGTCAAAATAAGTAACAGAAAAATTTACTGGGCCATTTGCATTTTGTTAACACTTTATAAAGTGTTAACAAAATGCAAATGGATACAAAGACGACCACAGGTCAGAACAAGCGATACAAGAAAGTACCTAGTGTATTAGGTGGCAGAAGTTCACTAGACGAGAGCACAGATGTCGCCACGGGATGGCAACTGGCTTACTTTGAGTACCATACGCATGTCAGCGATCAAATGCAGATGACGAACTCGTCTCAGATGAAACGAGGTAGGAAAGACGACACAAATGAAGACAGTGGATATGTTCAATTCACTGACATTCGAATGTGAGCCGAGCGAAACACGAGAAATAGAATCTGAATATGAGAATAGCTTTGAACAAGATAGCGAAAAACCACTGAGCATAAAGGATTTGTTGAAAATGTTGTCTCCACAAATTGCAGCACAAGGACATCAACTTAAAATACAGGGTGTTAAAATCAGTAAACAGAACGAAAAAGTAGCTTCAAAAGTAGGTGTTGGGAGTAATGCAATCAAGGACTTAAATACTGGGATACATACTATCAATAACAATGTCGCCACTACGCAGGGACGTATTAATGACATCAACGATAGGTTCGATAACGAAATAATGGGAATTCAAGACACTGTGGAAACTTTTGTTGTAACAGAAGTTGAAGAAAACGTTTCCAGCGTTAAGACCGAATTAGTAAACAAATGTAAAACCTAAATTTCTCAACTGAGACATATGGTGAATGATTCCAAAACGGAACCGAGTAAACAACTGGCAACATGCGAAAAGAAGTATGAGCAGAACACTTCCCAAATTCAAGGTAAAGTGAGCGACCTTTAACGGAAAAGAACAGAAAAACCGAATTATGTCACTGACAGAATAATGTGTAGCAAATAGGTAGAGGGCGAAGAAAGATTCAATCTGGCAAAGTGGCATAATGGATGGCATCCATTAGATTTTTTGAAAAACTGTGAAAGGAATTTTCCTGATTACAACGGACCAGGAAACGATCAATGTGGTTATTAGCGCTTTAATTGACGACGTGGAAAGATGGGGCCTAAATGTGGATACAGAACAAATGTTATTAGGCAGATTTAAACAGAAATTTGTAGAGGACTACTGGTCAGAGCAACAACAAGACTGACTATGGTGAGTACTTGTCATGGCCAGGTTATATGACAACAACGGCAGAAGCTCAATGAAAGAGTCATCCAAAATATGGTATCAAAAACTGAGACACTTGAGTTACAGGTAAATCAAGTCCGAAATAGTGTGCAAACTATGGAAAAGTTCTTGGAGGATTCAAAACGTTAAATTGGAAGCAAACACAAAAGCTTCTTGTCATTTTTGGGAAGGGTCGAAGATGAGGACCATTGGAAACGGAACCATGATTAGCGTCAAAATAATAACAACAGGAATAGAGATAACTACGAAAATAATCAACAGAATGAGAGCAAATATTACCATGTAAATATGGTGCAAAGAGGTACAGGCAGTAACATGTCATTTTGCGGTAGAAGGTTTGCACCGCGAAACTATCAAAACCGTAATGCTGCGGAAAACTAAGGTCCACATGTTTTATGGGTCAGACTGACGTAGACAAATATTTCTGGCTTACTTAAGAAATCATACCGGCGAAGACGCAATGAATTTAAAGCACAAGTAAGCAGCAGAGCTGCATCACAAGACGGTGCGCGCAGAACAACAGGTGGCGGAATGAGTGAGTCACTGGCGACAGGCTATGCTAGAGGGGCTAGCATGCGAACTAAGCAACTGCGTGCTCTGAACTTGGTGGAGCGATCAGCTGTCCATTTCGCAGCTGCAGTAGCGGCAGTAGGAAGAGACGATGTCATAAGGAAATTCAGTGGACCTGTTTCGATGGGAAATATCACCGATATAACAAAGGAATCGGACGCGTTATTAAGTCAAGGCGAAAGCATCGACAACCAAGCAGAAACAGACAATTTGTGCGAAAAGGAGTCATCACGGGTCGCAGAATGACGTGATGATTTCTTTTATGGTTTAAATCAATGTGAGTGGGAAAACAGCGATTTCAGATGAAGTGGTTGGTAGGGGAGTGGATGGCCCTGCGCAAAGCTGCCAATGTTAAAGAAATTGGTGCTAGAAACAGAAAAATGGTCAGTTTAAACAGGAATCTGGAGGGGGTTGAAATCCTCAATAGTGTGGATGAGGCTAGTGCTAGAAACAGAAAAATGGTCAGTTTAAACAGGAATCTGGTGGTGGTTGAATTCCTCAATAGTGTAGATGAGGCGATCCTAGCTGATGAAAGACTCTTACAATTAGATGTTGTTGATGGTCATGATAACATAGATGAAGATGAGTATATGCGAGACACTGAAATCCAAGACGATTATACTAAATATGAAGTTAAAGTTGACGCCATCAAAAGTGATATTGAGGAAATGCCTGTGACTCAACATGAAATAGAAATTTTAGGAAGGAATCGAAATTTTGAAAATAAGAAAACTGACGATAGGTCAAAAGGACAGCTTCCTCGTTGTCTAAGTATAGTCTGTCGGTAAACTGAAGAGCGAGTGAGCGAGTCCCCACTCTGTCAACCCAGCTACGTCACAAGGCGCTTCTACACGCTGTTTCACAACGTAGTACCGACCCTGCCGCGGCGCTCGCTTTAAATCTGTGGCGATGCCGTGTGCAGATACGTTGCGGCCTCGTTTATTTTTAGACAAATGCAGTTAGACCATAAGGGATACGAAAAAGATAACTTCTGTCGAAACACAACATTACAGAATAAATAATATTAACATAAGAACGGAAGTCAGGATGCTACTACAAACATGGGACCGAATGGCTGTTCATGTGAATGTATGTTCCTCTATTGCTATTCGTAAAACGATCCCCATATAATGCAGTCAATATGTAGAATTTAAGGCTTGTTCCTACTTTGTGTTTCTACTAAAAGGTAGAAGGTTTCTTTGAAGGACTGCGTTGAAACTGAGCAAGGTGGCGCAGTGGCTAGCACACTGGACTCGCATTCGGGAGGATGACTGTTCAATCCCGCGTCCAGCCATCCTGATTTATGTTTCCCGTGATTTCCCTAAGTAGCTCCAGGCAAATGCTGGGATGGTTCCTGTGAAAAGGCATGGCTGAATTCCTTCCCTGTCCTTCCCCAATCCGATAAGACGGATGGCCTCGCTGTCTGGTCTCCTCTCCCAAGCAATCCAACCCCAACCAAACTGTATTGAAAGTTAACAATCTTTGCAACGCGAAGAGTGTTTAAAAAGTAAGCAGAAATTTATAATTTTGTGAGTTGTATTAGTCCGATTTGCACTACTTCTTTATCACTGTCTTCGTAAACATGTCTCAAAAGTATGTGTACAGTGTTATGCTTATTGTTGTCAGCTGTCAAAAAGGTTACATGTGTTGTGGTAGCAACAACGAATATTTATTTTGTATAAAAATAGATTAGGGAACCTGCTTTAAATTTTGTTATAAGAATGGAATAAAGTGCATGAAATTTTTAGAAATGTCAAATATTGCTTTTGGTGAACCTGTTATAAGTAAACCAAGGGCATACAAGTGGTACAAACATTTCAAAGCAGGCCGTAAAAGACAGTGGTTTTACAAGCATGGATTAGATTAAAAATGCACAGTTATGAGACCTATAAACTATCCCGAAGAAACAGTTCATAAAGTGTTTCGGGAATTGGAAAAAGCACTGGCGTAAGTGTACAGTATGTAATGAGGGATATTTTGAAGAGGATCACATTGCTGTGGATTAACAAATAAAGTTCTTACCAAAAAATAAAAATTAATATGTGAACGCACCTCGTAGGTCAAGCTTTTTGGTTAGAAGTGTACATGTTTCGAAGAAAATTTCAGCAGTGTTTGGAATAGTTATTGGGCACATGTTTTAAGCTATTTGTCTTAGAATCAGGTGAATACTGACCGAGATAGAGATTTAGTGTTTCATAAGCATCAAAGGTTTTACATCATTTTGAAACTGTCTGTAACGATAGGTTTTCTCCCAAAATTATTAGTTTTCCTTCGTGGCGATTCCAGTAAACCATGCGGCTTATTTTCATGTTCCCTTCTTATGCGTCCTATTGAGCGAGGCTGACGTTAGCATAAATTGCCGCCCTTTGATTGGGACTTGTAACATTATTATAATTTTGGGTCGCCTCTTTAATACACGCTATAATAACATTAGAGACGATTGAATGCTCGTTACTCCGCAAATACCTCCTCTTCTTCGTATTCTACACATTTTCTTGCAATGCTAGACGATTATCCATCACCTCCGGATATCGAAGCATATCAGTAGATATACAAAGTTAACTGACTGACACTGTCAACTAAGATCCCACGAACAGAAACGACGTATATCACCGCATGCCGATCTACAGCGCTAGACAGGTTACGGGCAGCAGATTTTGGGTGCCCCTGTAGGCTGGTGGCAGCGTTCTTCCGGGCTAGGCCACTTCCCCCACCAAAAGCACAGCTCGCTCTTCAGTTTACAGACAGACTATAGCATTCGTGTTAAAATCAGAGAGTGAATATGAAATAACTGATAGATTTTATGAAGAAAATGTAGCTATAGAAGAAAAAGTATTCGTTGGTTGCAGTAGCAACTTTGTCAAAATTAATAATAAATCTGGTATTTATGAAGTTAGATTTGAGGAGAACAAAATTTCACACGACATCAAAGTTGATTCATTGATATTAGAAGTAGAACCTGTAAATGACGGTTTGACGAATTTATTTGAAATATAACACCTAAGAATCGTAATGATTGATGGCCCAAAAGTAGAATCTTTTAAAGAAATATTGCGGGCTGCGGTGGCCGAGCGGTTGTAGGCGTTTCAGTCAGGAAGCGCGCGACTGCTACGGTCGCAGGTTAGAATACTGCCTCGGGCATGGATGTGTGTGACGTCCTTAGGTTAGATAGGTTTCAGTAGTTATAAGTTCTAGGGGACTAGAGCCATTCGAACAATTAGAACTAAAGAAATTTTTAAAGAGATGCAGGAACTTATGTCAGAACAGAAAGCCAATCTGTTTAACATTCTGACTAACAATCAGTAAGTGTTTTCAGATAAACCTCGAATAGTAAGATTTTGAACACCGTTTGAAGCAATAGACCATGAACCATTTTTCGTGAGACTTTCTCCAGTACCTCTAGCTAAGACAAAGCCATATTTGTGGAGATCGACAAAATGATTGAATGGGGAACTATCGAAAGGTGCAACAGTGAGTATAATATCCCTCTCATTATTGTGAACAAAAAAGATAGAGGCCTGCGAGTAGTAGTCGACGCACGAACACTGAACAAGGTTGTCAAAAGGGAAGTAGATAGTCCAGAAAATTAAGGTGATCTGTAGCAGGGTATTTGCAAATCCCATTTCATAAAGAAAGTATATCGCATTTCTATTTGTGGGAAAATATTACCAATATAAAGTTGTCCCTTTTGGTCTTAATTCTTCCATCTCAGTCTTTATCAGGGCTTTGTATTCCGTGTTAGGAAGGTAACTAAGTGCCGTATTGACCATATACGTGGACGACTTGTTGATCGTAATGGACAATTAGAAAGTACACTTAATTATTGGACAAAACTTTTTCTACTCTTCAAGCAGGCAGGACGACACTAAAACTAAAGAAATGCGAATTAGTAAATCAGGAAATAAAATTCTTGGGACAACCACCTAAGAACAGAAAGTAATTAAAGGTGTATCTCTCTCTGCGTATTTTACCACAAATTTGTGAAGGGGAAGGATTTAATAGTCCTCATTTAAATGGGTTACTTAATAAAAATAGAGCATTAATATGGACAGAGGAATGCCAACAAGATTGCGAATATTTGAAAAATGAATTAATAAGGAACTATATCTTGCATCACCCTCATTTGGGTGAACCATTTCATATGAGTACTAATAGCAGTGCCTATGGAATCAGTATAGAAATTTTCCAAGAAAACATGGATACAGTAGAACCAAATCATGGGACCATAGCCTTCGCTGGGTCGAACCCCGACTAAGTACGAAAGAAATTACACCGTTTCAAAAAAGGAAGCTCTAGCATTCATATGGGATTTGAAAAAGTTTCGAATTTTTTGTGTAGACTTAAAACACTTATACATACTGATCACAAAGCGTTGCCGTTTCTTAAAGACTGCCGCTGATTTCCCGGCAGATTAAGCCGCTGGGCACTATACCTCCAACAGTCTGACTACGAAATTTTCTATGTTAGTAGAGGTGACTATAATGTTGTAGATGCTCTATCCAGACTACGTGAAGGGATAGACAGTGTGCCGAAGGTAAATAACGGAGATAGCACTTTTCATATGAGATTCATCAAAGATGTGCAGGGAATAAGAAAATGGAACAAATTTGCAAAAATATGCGGTACTACCAAAACAGAGATGAAGTCTGGAAGTCGGTAAAGGTAAATTTTAATAGTACCAAATATCCTCAAATTTGTATGTATTATAAGATCTTTAAAGATATTTAATACAAACGAAAATATGTGAGTAGAGAGCAATGGATGACGTGTTAGCTATCTCAATTTGAGACCAAAGTAATTGACTATTTTCCCCTTGCCTTAGGACACTGTGATCCGAAAAAGGATATCGAAAAACTTTCTGACGTAATAATAATAAATATCAGTGGAACAAAGAACGTAACAGATCCAATTAAGTCATGTGATATTTGCCAGAGGGCAAAGGTCACAAATCAAAGCAACCAAGGTTATACGCAAAACAATGTACTGGAAGATACCCTATTTACTCGAATCTAAACCGCACCTGAAAAATGAGATTCGAAATCAAGGAAAAAAAATTTCCCCTTATAAGCCGTACCTGAAATTGGAGACTCGAAATTCAGAGGGGAGAGAAAAGCTTTAGACCGCACCTCCAAATCGAAACGAAGTTAGTCCATTGTGATATGAGACACAATTTAGGTCGAATGGATGCAGATACAGCTATGGTAGTTTGGTTCGAGTCGTAAGCTTAGCAGTTGAGCTTTACCTGGTAGCCATCGCTATGCTTCAGGCTCTCCGTGCATTAAGTGCCGTTCTCTTTATTATAGGCGTTTACGTCACTCTCTGCTGAAAATGCTTTATTTTAATGTGTTATGTATTGTTTGTCGCATTCCGATAATGATTGTTTACGACCTGTCGCCGCTCGCGGCATGGCTTGCTTCTGTGCGCGCTACCGCCGCTTACAACAACAAAAAAAAAGAGAGGAATTGTCTCATTAGCGAAACAATGACAAGAGACTGCTGTTTGTTGTTACTTACACTGCTGCTTTCTTTGATTATAAGAACCAGACTGCGTATGATAGAAGATGTTCTGATTGATAGTTCAGCAAATATTTTTCTCCGTTTGAAAATGTATACAGACGCCTCTTTAGTACATTACATTCTCCACAGAAATTAGAGTCATCTTAGATTTAAAAATCTAGTCAGTTGCCGTGCTTCATTTCTGCATGTATCACTATTCAGCATAAGAATAATACAAATATAAATATGACATTGTATGTCTATTCTTCCACGTTGGCCATATTGACACACATCCCAAACAGTCTGGCCAGTCGGATTTTCGTAGTAGATTTTTAGTGATGACTTCAAATTCAGAGTGTGTTGTTGTTGTCTTCAGTCCGTAGACTGGTTTGATGCAGCGCTCCACGCTTCTCTATCCTGTGCAATGCAGAGTAGCAACCCTTATAAAAAATGAAAATAACTTAGAAAGTAAACGCTGAAATATAAAACAAAATTTTATTACCTTTGTAATACATCTTATACGAAAAGTTTAAATTATCAGTCATGATTCTGAATCACTATCATTCGATTCTTTGTCGCTTATTTCTTCATACAGAGCATCGTCCTCCGTACCATCTAGTGCATTGGAATTTTTAAATGTCGTTGCATAATATGATTTGGAACACACTTCCATACATCATAAATCCATTCGCAAACTTGCGATAAACTTGAGTGTTTTACACGTTCCGTTGGTGTCAGCAGTCTTTTCGAAAGCAAGTCTGTGTACATGCGTTTAAGCTTGTCCTTAAATGGTTTATTCAAACAGACGTCTAGACGTTGCAGAATTGACGTCATCCCACCTGGAATTCCTGCCGAGTCTGCTTTGCTTTGCACTAATTTTTGTTTTACTGCAGGTGTTGTATGGCCTGTGTACGCATTTAATACCAACAGACTCCGTAAACCAAGCATTGCGACAGGACGACGATTCCACACATGCCAAATCTATTCCAGCACCATGTCTTCCGAAAACCACGCAGTTTCGTTTGCTCGTACAATTACAGTTTTAGGAAAATCTTCCGATTTCGTTAAAGTCTTTCGCTTGAAAACTATGAATGAGGGTAATTTACGTCCATCGGCTGTGCAAGCCAGCATAACGAACATCCGCTGTTTTTCACCCACTGATGTAAAAACACTTATATCTTTCTTTCCTTTGGCGTCAACTGTATAATCTGACGGCATGTCAAAATATTACGGGGCTCGGTCAGCATTTCCTATCTGATCAAGAAGGTATTGCTGTGCGCCGCTTGATTATGAAGCGCTGAAATTCGACAAGGTTTTCTTCATAACTTTTGGCAGCTTCTGTACAACCAGCGCTTCATAAACCGATGAATCCACCTACGACTAGTCTTAAAATTTTCGCTTTTTTTGCTATCTAGCAAATTCATGAGCCTTAATTTATAAAATTTCGGCGTTCAGGGGCAGGAATTTCTGACGCTGTTGCTTAAGAAATTTATTTAAAATCATATCAAGTGCATGATATCGGCCACACTTTGGCCCATTTAATGCTTTCCTGCTACTTGAACATTCTGATAATTTGTCTCTCAGCAGACGCCATCTCCTAACATTGCTCTCTTCAATCCGCTATGGTAGACCTGCAGCACGATTGCAACTTCGTTCCACAAAAGAAATAACTCCTCTCTTGAATTTGGCACTATAATGAAAGAGCTTCATTACGGTTCACTAACACCAACAAGCACTTCACAACCTCCCGCTTTGTGAAATCTTAATGAGCGCCAGCGTATCAACACGTGCAACAATTCTAAAGCCTTGTGCATTGTTGGTATTTTTCTGTAAAGAAATTTATAATTGTTGCTACGAATATTTGAAAGTCTACAACATTCGAAGAAGAACAATACGGAATTTCTATTTCCTTCGTTGGATAATGCATGAAAATTCAGTGGTCGAACTCGGGGTAGAGATAAAAGCATGTCTGCTATTTGTTTTTTAATTTATTTACTGACGCAAAGGTTTTGGCGCCCGTATTTATCTTTGTGCTAGCAAAGCATGCCTGTGTAGTGCTACATATATTCATTCGATGGCAGAAGTTAGTTGTGTCGATACCTACCAACATTTTTTAGAACTTTGGACTCGATTCTAAGCCGCAGGCGGTTATTTGGATTACAAAAACAGGAAAAAAAGTGCGGCTTAGGTTCTAGTAAATATTGTACTCTAGACTTTTTGTCGGTGGATCTGTACAGGCCTCTCCCAAACACTTCTGGAAATTGTACCTAGGTTGTAGTGATATTAGAAGTATTTTCGAAGTTTATCAAACTCTTTCCCATTAGGAAACTACCGCAACAGCAGCATTTAATAGAATGACGAAATATTTGAATGCAATAGGAAAACCAAAGGCAGTGCTATCAGATAATGGACCACAATTAATTTCAGAAAAATGGAAGGAAGGGTTGGAACAGAACGGCATTCAAGTGAAATATATTTCGGCACACCATCCATCAAGTAATCCATTGGAGCATTATATACATGATTGAGGGAGAAAAAAGACTTACTAAGAAAAAAGTGAAAGAAACGGCGGAAGCCAGATCTAAAAGCTGTGATAAGAGCTTTAAAGTGACCAAGTTCAAAACTGGGGATTCTGTTCCCATAAAAACTCACGAAATATCTAGTGAAATAAATCAAGAAATTTTTAAGTTCAAACATATTTATAATAGTCCCTATGAAGTGCAAGAAACTCCGCACACTAAAGCCTATTATCTCATATACCCTAAGTCAATGAAGCCATTACATGTTTGTAATATTGTAGATTTAAAACCTTACGTCCACAGAAATGAGTAACAAGGGCATCATAAGAAATGGAATTAGTCAAATAGTATTTTACTCTGTATGTTCTTGTTCATGACGTTATGTTGTCAAGTGTTGTTATGTTGGAATCTGATACATATCTATAAGTTTCAGAGATGGAATAACATAATTGGATATACAAATCACATGTGAACTCCTGGATATGGCATACATAAGGATTGCATTTATTGAATATTGTAGCATAATCAGGAGGGTGGCCAAATGCGTCAATAGGCAGACAAGGGTTGATGTTTAAAATACTGGAGGACTGCCAAATATGTCTATAGGCAGAATAAGGATGAAATGTTTGCATAGTGTACTGAGTATAATGTATTTCATAATGAACTGTACAAATATTTAAAGCAGAAGAAACATAGTTTTTTAATGATCATACAGTGCCAAATAGCTGTGGACTAACCATTTGCAATATAAGCTGTGTATGTATGTGATATGTAAATTCCTACATGTATTTTCCACTACATAGACACATGTATAGAATAGTATATGTATTCAGAATGCAACAAAAATTCATGTTTGTTTTAGTACTTGATGGAACAGTGTTTATATAAACACTTATGTGAAGTGTTTGTCGTGTAATATATTTGGAATAAAGAAATTTTTATCGTCAAGCACTGTTTTGAACTGTTATTGATGTTTCATTGATGTATCTCTGTCAGGAAATCTCAATGAAAAATGAGGCATGTGTCACACTTATATCGATTAGAAGTAGGTTTATATTATGTAGCTGTGTATCTACAATAATGAAGTGTCTATTCTGTGTTATTGAAACTCCGTGATCTGTGGCAAGAAAATTAGTTTTTTGTAATGTATATATAAAAAAAGCAAAAGGATATGTTAAGATGAGAAATTATTATAATATGTGGATGTTCAAGAAAATAAAATTTTTGTAGAAAGCTTGTTCATGATTAGAGCACTTGTATTTGTAACATGTAGAACTGTAGGGAAGTCCCGGCAAAACGGAATGTCACGATGTAAAAGGTGGTAGCCGTAGCACAGTACACTTAGACGGTGCTAAAAGAGGCAATTGGAAGCTGGTTTACAAAGGATTTGCCTCAGATGTGGTTCTGGTTATTATTTTGAATTCTTGGCATAAAGGAATGGCTCTAATATGTGGAAAATCCGACGACAAGAAGAGGTTTTCATAGAGCATTCAGACATCAAGAGTCATGGGCACAGTTAACCGCCATGATGCTTGCCACCAATCTTTCCCACTGCTTCACTAACTTTATACATTCAGTAATGTATATGGCCATGGACCAGTTAATTTGCGTGTTTTTTAATAATAATTACAGAAGTATAAACTCGCTTCTGGGACCATATTTTCTATCCTGTTCACGAACCTGTGCAGGGTCCTCACCTAAGTGGTGCTAAAACCAAGTATCCTGATTTAGATGAACAATTCTTGCATTCAAGTGTTTACAATTTATTTTTTGTCTAATGTAAAACGAGTAGTTCAAGTTACAGCTAAAACCACTGAATTGAAGTTGGAGAGGTTTTTGCTAAAGTATCCTTATTTTATTACTAAACACAGTTTTGTAGGATTACAGTGCAAGAGTGTGGAAATATTGTAGTCTAGAATACCTGCTTTACAGTTTATAAAATGACAAACAAGCTACACTCATTTTCAAAAGTAGTGTAGTTTTGATTTCGATCATGAATGGTTCCTTTTTGAATTTAATTAAGGCCAGTGTTTTATTTCATTGTCTAGCAAAGTACATTATGATCTACAGCAAGTCAAGTGAATGATTAGGTATTTGAATTAGTATTTTCTACTGTGTAGTGAAACTATAGTAGTTTATGGGTGCCCAGTCATATTCTCCACCTATTAGGAAAAAAAAATTAAACTATTACTGTTGCTAAGAAGAACTGATGTATGTTCAGGAGTTTAAACAGTGTATATATGATATTATTCACCTCATGTCCAAATTTAGTTCTGCACTTCACGCAATAACATTTCAGTATTTGATTAAGTAGCTGTCATTAGTATGAGCTTGGTGCAAAATAATTTCCTATAATTTACTGGTGTGTGCGTTATTGGTAACTGCTGCTAGTCACAGTTCAGAGTGCACTGTGTCAGTTGGTATCCTGTTGGCTATTCAAAGGGTTATCTCAATGAAAGCAACTTCAATAACAAATATTCAATTTTGTTGAACATGTATTTTCAAAGTAATGTGCCTAATTTGGCTAGCGACTGTTCATTTTCCTTACCATTCAATTACGATTTTACCACTTCCATTTATCCTCAAAGTTAAAGTCCGTTTGGTTTTTCCGCTAATTTCAGCAAATTCAAAATTAGAGTCCGATAATTTGTCCATTAGACACACGCGCAGTCAATCTTCAAAATCCTGTCATTGGATAACATTACTTTGTTTCAAGTTAGAGTGATAATCGTTAGTGTCATAGAGTGAAGGAAGAAACGACTTACCACTAAACCAGCTTACCAACCGTGTGGCCACCAAGAGAGCACTGCCGCTTGTGGTGGTCACAGACCCACTATGAACCATGTTCCGCCGTTTGTAATGTTCAGGGCACAATAATGAATCGTGATAAGATCTGTGTATCTATTATCCCTGAAAAATACTGTCTTTTCTGAAGTCTCATTGTGCGCTCCTTTCAGTTAATTTCTGAACTAAGCTGTGGCGGTTCTTTCTATCTATGGTCCAAATTTCACTGAACTATACTACCTGGCAGTGACAAATCATGCGAATGGTATTTTTCTACTTAACTCCTGCATAGCAGTGTACATATATATATATAAACAAACTTTCGTAGTAAATGAGTGTATTAATCAGTAAAAATTGTATCATAAGCCCTACAGTAGTACCTGGCATTAGCTTTGAAATATTGGGTTGATGCATAAGTTCGTAGGGTTTTTCCCTAATTTTAATAAACACGACAGATACACATTACAGAGGCTTCAGTCAGAAATAATATATTCTCCTTCACTATTTAGATTAGTCTGCACACTGGGGTAATTTTTCGATTCTATGGCTTTAGAAAGCACGTGGTTTTGAGACGAAGAACTGCCGTGGCCATAGTCGGAGCGCACTTTCGTTCGGAAAGGAAGTTCCTTGGAGATTGTTCGATAGATAGGGCAAAATGTGAATGCGATGAAGACCAGGTGAGTAAGGTGGGCACGGAGTGACTTAAAAACCCAACTCCTGTGTAGTGTTCAATGTCAGTCTAGCAGAATGCGGGCGGGCCTTATCGTGGATTAGCATCACTTCCGCAGTCTTCCTGGTCGTTGTTCTTGGACTGTGTTTGTAAGACGTCCGACTAGCCGATAATAAGCATCAGCAGTAAAGGTTATACATCGGAAAGCAATTCACAGAACACCACATGGTCGTGGTTCCACCAGATGCATAACATTATCTTCTGTGGATGTGCGCATGTTTTTGGACGGGGAGTTGATGCTTCATTGGGGCTCAAGTATTCCTCCCTTTCTCTTATGCTAGCATAAAAAGAACGTTACCCGTCACTGGTGACGATCAGGATAGGACTGGTCGGTGTTGTTCACGAGCTAACTGCTGACGAGCAAGCAGAGATTTCCATTTGGCCATCCATGATTTTTGTGGCATAGAGCATGCTGGTACCCATTAACCAGAATTTCGAACCCTCCCCAATGCATCAAATGTCGCACGATGGTGGAATGATCACAGTTCATCACATTTGCCACTTCTCGTGTAAAGTGGCATGGATGGTTATGGATTAATGCTGTTTAATGATCTTCATCAGATCGCTATGCTCTGAAAGCGGAGAGTCACTAATGTCAAATCGATCCTCTTTAAAACGAGAATATCATTTTCTTGCGTGCTCAGCCCCGCGGCAATATCCACATGAACGGCCCATACTTTTTCCGGGCTGTCTGCGGTACTGTCACCCTCTATTGAAACAAACCAGAATAATATGTCGGAAATGATCGGAATTCTCCGCTTGACACTCCATTTTCCAGCGTCTACAGCTCCAGTCACTGTCTCCACATGGAAAAATATAGACTTAAATGGCAACAGTGACTACAAATAAAAAAAGAGAATCGGTAAATAAACCCATAGCAACTGCAATGTCAACATGCAAATCAAAAGCGCTACGATTTTTTGCACCAATCTAATATATGGAGGAAAACTTGGCTTGGGACATTAACTAGTAATGTCCTTCCTTTTGCTTTCAGACTTCTAAACAGTGTTCATATCTATGGTTCACACAACTGACAGAATAGGAATCACGAAGAACTTTAAGTAACCACAATTTTGTTCCTACAACCTGTAATACTGTATTGTGAGCTTTCCTCTTGTATTAAACAGTCACGGCCTTAGCGCAAAGAATGGTTGAGTTTAAATATATTAGTGTCAACTATTATCCGTAAATTTTTCACTGAATCTCAGTTTAGCATGTGTAGTACGGATTCTGCCTGAGTCCTTCAAATGGCACTTGAATTGTGTACATCGTTCTCTGTGAACAAAAAAGATTCAAAGAGATTAGTGCTGTGGCCACAGACCTTATCATATTTTTAGATTAGGTCTGCACTGGCTGCTACCCGAGGCAGGCTTTTTATGTAGCCCAACAGTGACAAAGAATCTCTCAGAATTAAAGCTGAGTATCAATATTCCGCTACTGCTTATGAGCTGCCGAGGGCACTTGCCACCTTTTGTGCTCTCTCCCTTTTCCCAATTAAAGTCAAGAGCTATACATTGTATTATCGCGGTCCTAAATTTAAAGCTCATTTATACATTTTCTAGAGCTCTTTATGTTGCTCCAATAAAACAAAGAGCCTCTTGTTTCATAAAATTCAATTAATTACGCAGCAATTTTATTTTGAGTACCAGAAATAGCTTGACGACTTTAAAGTTAGCATTTCATTACTTTACACGGAAAGGAGTGCTCTCGCGTGGGTTCGGGGTAGATTTTACGCAAGGGTGGACGAAAAACCGAGGCATGTTCAAAAAATAAGAGCACTAGATTTTTATATCTTTTTAGAAACAGTGTATTTGGAAAAGATAGAAGATGTTGTTGAGTCTCTTGTTGACTGTTTTTCCATATAATGGCCATCCAGTTCAGTGCATGTGGTGAGCAGTGGCACAAGCTTCTTTATGCTCTCCTGCAAGAACTCTCCCGCCAGCTCCTTTCCTCACGTCAGAACCTCGATCTGCATCTGGTCGTCGGCTGAAAATTTAATTCCAGTCAGGTGTGCCTTTAGGAAGATGAAAATACGATAAATGGAATGCATGAAGTCGGTGGACTACGGGGAGGTGTGTTTAAAACATTCGAAGCAAATGGGTCCAAGAGCTTCTATGTGGCGTTGTCATGCAACAGGAACACTTCTCGCGTGACCATTCTTCTGTTTTGAATTCTATTTATGAATGTTTTAGTGTCTTACAATATCGTTGTGTATAGATGGTTTACCCCATGAGGTAGTAAAGACTCCTTTGAAAAAAAAGAAAAATTTTTTTGTTTACCACTACTACTACTAGGCTACTTACTGTTTAGCTCTACAGGACCTTTATACTGAAATGTTTCCCCACACCACCTTGTATTGCCTTTCTATGTGTGTGAGTAACTGTATGTTCACTGTTGTGGGTAAATACATACAGCGTACACAGGGCGATGTGTGAAACTGACAGCGATTACACGCTTCCGCTGTTGTAGAAATCTGCTCCAGATGCTGCAGATACCGTGTTGAGCTGGAAGTGGTAACCAAAGTACGGAGAAATATTCTTCAGAGCTCTGTTGCATACCAATCAGATTGTTTTCAGTTCTGAGAAATGTCCAGGTACTATTATGGATTTGAATGATCCTTGAAGTGACTTCTTTTCCGAAGAAAACATCGAATTATTTCACTAGAACTGAATGCTCCCGTCGGAACTGTTCTCAAGCTGATATTTATTAGTAAATCACAATAGAAGTATATCGCTGGGTGTATAATAACACGTACCTTGTTGAAATGAACTATGTTATATTGTTCTATTAACTGATTTCCTTCCATATACACATATATTTTACAATGTGAATCAAATACTCGCAATGACGTCAATTCTTACATCACAAGAATTGCTCTCCTCTCCTAAAATTTTACTCTTAATAAGAACCAAAGCTCTCTCTCCTAAGGATAATTATGTGAGCACTGACCGCCACAGTGCAATAAACAATATCTTTGTCTCTCTCTCTCTCTCTCTCTCTCTCTCTCTCTCTCTCTCTCTCTCTCGCACTGTCACAGAACGTTACGCTGCATGATACATTATATATGCCCCTCTTGTGGACGAACGTTTTTGGGCAAAAACAAACGCGAGGGTTCACAGAACACTATATCGGTGATTGTTTATGACGCTGTGTTAATGTTCACTAAAGTTTTAATGTCCACTATATTTCTTATGATATTTTGGTATTAGTGAATGACTATCTAAATGGAAATTACAGATCAGGGTGCATATACTGCTGAGAAAGCCTGTGCGGCTTGAAAATTCCTGATGCAGCTTATATGCATAGCTTACTTGCTTGCTTTTATTCATTTGTCGAGGATGGCATGAGATGTGATCAGAAACCTTTTTCATCATCACTCAAAGCTTCTGTCACTCGCCTAGGAATGTCTCAAACGGGTAACCTAGCCATTCGGCGAAGCCCCACAAAGGAAAACCAAGGAAAACCTCGGGGTAGATTTACCATCCACGTATTTCTCATTTGCAAAGAAAATTATTTGAATTACAATGGGAAAAAATATTTACAATATGGATTTTTTTTAATGAATTGAAACACTGTTCACAAAAGAAACACAAAACTGTTAATCTTCTGTGTCTTAAGGTGAACCGTCGACGCGTTGGTTTACGTCCATCCACGATTCCCTTCTATCTGTCATCTCCGCTAACTAATTTTATTCCCATTTCACCGTATTATGGTTTTCCGCATATGGTTAACATGAAAATAAGAGTCAGTGTAAGTTCCGTGGAAAAGGTGTTTGATCTATGCTGAGCTGAAATAGAATCTAATCTAAAGTTCTTTCTAATTCTCTGTCCTGAATTCGAAATATTCGGAAGTCGTAAGGTGTTCTTCATTTCTATCAACAACCATAGAATCCACTATACACAAATCTAACCGGTGATGCCGTATCAACTTATGCTCGTCATCTTTCAGATGGACTTTGACACTTGTTGATGTGCTTATAACTGAAAGGCATTCGCTTAGTTGGTAACTTCGCGAGCAACAATTGACATAACATAATTTACATACACAGGTATGTTACAACAATAGTACAATTATAAAGACAATGTCCATCACAAAAGATTGAAACAAAGTAATAGGCACCTCTTAAAAAAAAAAAAAAAAAAAAAAAAAAAAGCTGAGAACGGGTTACCCTTTCCAAACAGCATGACTTCAGCTGAGCGAGTAAAAAAGCAAAAACAAACAAACACTGACATTGTTAAATTGACATAGAAAAAATATCTGGCGATAGACCAGATTGATTTGAGTCACTAACCCATGGTCATTATGCATTGTGAAACCTGATTGATGTTACTATCAACTAAATAAATAAACAATTAATAGAAATCATTCATACTACAGCTAAATCCTCTGCATACTGAAAAGAAAACTTATCTTTACAGTGGAAAACAAATACATAATGTCTGCACATCTCTCGTACATTATGCCTGAAAAGAAAAACTAACTACTAAATTGCAAAAAGAAAGAAACTATTCTAAGTATGATTCATAGGTTTAATGAAAATTGTCTAATCAATATTATTTGATAAGAATAGTATCTTCATCTTCATAATCTTCAGTTATCCTGAAACTGCTTTAACAAGTGATGAGGATACATTCCTTTCACCCTTCCATTCTTCACATCCATCAAAGCATAAGTTCCTGGATGGGATATTTTGGTAATCACAAATGGTCCATGGTACAATAATTGCCATTTTGTGATCTTCCTCTGTATAAGTGAAGCCTTAGGATGAGTTTTTACTAAAACTTGGACCTTCACTTTGTATGTTTTTATTTTTCCAAGTCGATTGTCAAAATATATTTTCCTTTTTCCTGCCTTGTCCATTATATTGAGCAAGGATTGTCATACTTTATTATGTAGGTCTATTTTGTTAATTGCTACTTCAGGAATTGGTCGAATCCAGTCATTCTGTTCCTGTGTTTCAAACATCAGTTCGTGTGGGGTGTATTCTGTCGTAGTATGTGGCATATTGTTTACAATTTCCTGAAAATCGTGAAGATATCGATCCATTTGGGTTTCTGGTTGTGGCAATATGTTACTTGAACCAGTTTAATTCACGAAAATTTCGTTCCACGGGATTCGCCGAAGGGTGGTACACTGATGTTAGAATTTGTTTTATACCACAACTGGTTAATGTTTGCCTCCAACGAAATCCGGTGAACAAAGACCCATTGTCAGAAAGAATAGCCTCTGGTTTGCCTACCTTGACTATATAATCCTTGACCAACTTCTTGGCTATGGATGCAGCAGTAGCTGATTTTAATGGTAAAGTTTGACATACTTAGTGAATATATCAAGAAAAGCTACAATATATTTGCATCCTCCCTTTGAAGATGGTAGAGGACCACAGACGTCGACCGAAATGATTGACAGCGGTTTAGTGGGTATAATTGGATGTAGGTAATCTTTCACACAATAATTTCCTGGTTTGGATAGCTGACAAATTTTACATTTCCTTAAGTGTCTGTGTATTGCCGCTTACGTATCCAACTTCTTTCCTTCTTGATTCTTCCTGACTAATCTCTCAACACTAGAAGTAACAGACTTCGCTGTGCACCTAGTAGTACCATGTGAGTCATTTTTGACCCACAGTTGATATTCAGCGTTTTATACGTATTTGGGTGGTATTTTCAGTGTCGCCATGTTGGAAATACATTGAGGAAGATTCCAAAATGCAATCAAACAATAATCTGATCTCTAAAATGAATAGTACCCTCTCAAACATAAACTTTCAGAAATGAAGATTTTTTATTTTAAACCTTACAGAAGAAATTCCTCAGTCATTCATAAATAATTGTTAAAACAATAAGTAAAACAATGTTACAAAGTTTGTCTTTATAAAAATGCTGAAATAGAGCCAAAACATACTGTTTAGTTTATTACTAATAGTATTTTTACTTTTACAGAGAAATAAGGTGAGTTACGAGTATTTCTGAAGGGTTCTGAAATGCAGCAAGTGACAAAAGTTGTCTGTGAGCTTTCTTGCTTACTGCACATCAAACAACTAAAATATTAAAACAAACAACTTAAGTCTATAATTATAAACATTGGAAATATTTAGGAACAAAGAGTTAATAAAGAATCTCTAAGGAGATATTGGCTCACTGGAGCCGCGCGGGATCAGCCGAGCGGTCTGAGGCGCTGCAGTCATGAACTGTGCGGCTGGTCCCGGCGGAGGTTCGAGTCCTCCCTCGGGCATGTGTGTGTGTGTTTATCCTTCGGATAATTTAGGTTAAGTAGTGTGTAAGCTTAGGGACTGATGACCTTAGCAGTAAGTCCCGTAAGATTTCACACACATTTGAACTTTTTTTTTTTTTTTTTGGCTCACATGTCAGACAATTGACAGATTTTGCACACGCACTTATTATACTTGAACCATAAGTTTGATGTCTTACTCCCTTCCTGTTGTTTGCAAGAAACCTGCAGTGGACAACGCCTTCTATTTCCATACTGGCCAGCGTCGGTACTGAAGGCAGAACAGGGAGATTGGCTCCTCTCTACAAGCTCTGAAGATGAAGTCTCGGGTGAAATCTTCTTAGAGGTAAGTAAATGAAAAACTGTGTGAAGATTGATCAATCCAAGGTGAAGAATATTGTAAAAGACATGCACAGACCGTCTGTGGGTACCAGCTTGGACACTGTTTAGTGTTTAGCCATTTGGTCAACTGTATCGACTTCTCCCTTGGTTTCACTATAAACTTCACAGTTTCTGTAAGTTTCTTCTTCGTATTCTCATTCCCTGATATTCAGCATGTATGTTACTCAGAATAAGGACTTCTCTCTTTTTCGCTTCGCATAGCTGAGAAGTTTGTGCCTAACTTGTACAAGTGTGTTGCATACAGTGGATCGTCTTCCATCCGCGCCGCAGAGTGCCACCTGAATTTGTTCCTTTTCGTTTCACGGAGGTGAATAAGTTGACAGTTGTGAACTTAGTACTGCAGCTGAGGAATGGCTGTGCCAGCCTCATAATGACATATGACCAAGAACCTTGCTTGGAACACGAGTTTCAGGTTTGCCACCGTAAGGGAATCTGTTCACGAAGCAGCGCCTGTCAGCATCACACTGTAGTCAGTGTTTTGTCTGAAAAGGTTTACTCGGCATCAGCACGTACTGCATGAATGGGCAGCTGCTCTTTCAATCATACAATTGCTTGTCGACAGGCATATTCTCGCCTGGCTTGTAGCAGGCATTGCAATTGTTAGTAAACAGGATCCATATTTCTGAAGCAAGGCAGATATAGGATCAAACCTAAGATGACTGCAAATTTCCGCAAATCTGTTCCCTGACATGGTGTTGTGAAAGGAAGGAGGTCCCCTTTTATTGCTCAATAGGTCTTTGTGTGAAATAACCTGAGCGCTTTATGCTCGATGAATGTAGAGTGATCCCAATGAAAGAAACTACTTATTTCAGGCTTAGGGGCCACGCAGTATTACCACCTGTGCTGTGAGCCTTCTCTTCAGAGTGCTTTTGTTATCAATTTCAGGATCGGATCGCTGGCATATATCCGCAATGCAGAGAGTCACTAGACGTCTACAACATGTCGTTTTGCGTGTCCTGTCACTGGGTATCTCTCGCCACACACACTGAACGCTGCGCCTACCTACAGTGTCGCCTGGCTCAATCCGTGTCCACTGGGTGACAGGGAGTGGATGCCACACGGCGCTGCCTCTTCCTCGTCCACGATGACCTGCTGCACCATGTCTGGCACCCATTGTACTGCAGCCACGTCCACATCTCACCGCTCCGTTAACTGCACCGACCGCCACGCCATCGCCGTCTTGTCAGTCTTCCACAACACCAGCAACATCGACATTGTTAGCTGGAAATTGAATCACATGTCAATATTCTTTGATGAGAGGTAGGGAATAGTGACAAAAGACTGGCCATGAGGCAATTTGGCTTAAGTATTACATGAGATGATCAGTGATATAGCGTTTGAGTATTGTATAAAGATTTATCCGACCCCATTAGGTAACTCACCAATAACTGCTCTTCCCCGCCGTCCTTGTCCTTGTCGAAGTCCCCATCCTGCACTACAGACGCGTTTGGCTCATCGTTGAGAGGGACGTAGATGTCTTCTGGTAGATTCTGTAAATCCGACACTTAAAGAATGGAAAGAAGGAAGCCGTACAGTGCACTGTGCACTCATTGGTCAAAAAAATTATGTACAATGTTTGATGTTTACGTTGTACAAGAGGCAGGTCACCGTCAGACGGACCTTATTATATTTTCTGTTCATTTTATGTGTCTCAATCACTTGAGTCAGCAATTTTTATTGGAACAAAACAGTCGTCCTCCTCCACACTCGCCCCCCTAACGGATTCATCACTTGACTGTGTCGGTGAAACGTTCTCCAGATAGTAGAGAATCTCGGCCTCCGTAAGGCCACGTCGTCCCGCCATCGTAGCTTCAAACGCGAACTCCCGAAAATAGGCTGGAAGCTCACGTCGCTGGCGTCTGAACTGCCTCAGCCTGCTCAGCGTGAGCACAAACAAAGGAATATTGACAGGGAACTTCTGCAAGGACGACGCGCCTGACATCAGCTATCATGTAAGACAAGTATCAGCAGTGCCCCAGCAGCGGAGCAGGAGGGGGCGAGGCTTCTCCATTGTATAATATATTACTCTGTGGCTTCCCAGTGTCACTTCATAGTCAGCCAATAGAGAACGGAGAGCCCCGCCAATGTAAAGTGTCACCCGACCCCACAATTTTTCGTATTTCACTTACGTTTTGCCACGAAGTGTCATAATGAACATCTCGTGAATAACGTTGAGGCAAACCTCGAAACTATTTAGTGTCTGAAAACCGGTGTTACTGATATGAAATTGCTTTAAAATGCGTATGAATAAAAAATGATAAACTCTATACTATTGGTATAACAGGTATTTCAAGGTGAGATAGGGGGATGAAACTTCGGTGCGTTGCATAACCCCATAAATTATGAACAGTCAAGGGAGAGTTTGGTCTTGCGATTCTTATGAAGGGGGATATGGCCCCTGAAAGACCTTCGTGGGTAAAAAATGACCCACGTTGTACTTCTAATGTTAAACTTGAGTCTACTCTTCATCACAACTACAATGTGACCTGACTCCATATCTCCTCCTTGGTACGCTTTACTATCCAGTATCTCAGATCGGAATCTCAGTCTGGCCACGATGTAATGTAACAGAAATCTTCCCGTATAACCTGGCATTTCCCAAGTATAACTCCTCCTCTTGTGACTCTTGAAGAGAGTGTTCACTGCTATTAGCCAAATAGGAATTAAAGGGTAGGAGAGGATACAGAGATTGTACTGGGGTTGAAATCGAGGTGGGTGAAAACGGAATGGACTGGGTTTCAGAAGCAGATGAATTGTTTATTGAGGCAGAATGTGGAGTTGGTAGCAAGGGAAATTTGTTAGAGCGTATTGATATGCATCATTCCATTGGCAGATTGGCACATTCCATGTGTTATTCATAACTCTCTTAAATTTATTACTATCTTTATTGTGTTACCATCAGTTAACAAAATATTTAATATTTCTCATAATCAATGTCAGTGATCGTCTGGATTATACTGTTTTTTATCTTTCCTAGTGGCTATTTTTTATGTAATAATGTCTATTGTTTACTTGGAACAGTTATGAGCCATTCTGAGATTACGGCCTGGGCCAGTAACTTGGTGTCTGGCTGGGCCCGTTGTGAGTTGCAGCCTGCCTTTCAGAAGACAGACGTGACCACTAGTGGCAGGTACCACTCGACAGTCCAGGCACTACATAGCACACATGCCAGGAAATCGCGTTCCGGTAGTTTCTTGAATAATGCGCACCGATGCTGGATGGGGTTTGGGTGTGCATTCACAGAAGTCATGTTACATAACATTATGGACACCTAAACTCTCAATAGATCTTACTTTTTTAGAAGCGGTGCCAACTGACTAAAACACAATTCACAGAAACTTTGTTTTGTGTTGACGAGTAACTTTCCAAGAACACTGTATAGGGCAAGTCAGTAACATAGAGTGATACTGCATTTTGTACGATGTGAAGGAGCTGCATTGTGAAAAGTAATTATTTTCCCTTTGTGGAGCCTTAGGCCGAGTTTCTGGTCCCACTTTACCCAAAAGTTATAAGAAGGTTCCTCATTGGTTACTCCTACAGAAAGCAGAGCAGCAGAAGTGAGGACGTCACTTTCTGGAGAATATAGATGTGAAGATGAGCATATTGGCTGAAATGAAAATGTTTACTGAAGAGTGGGTGATTAACTCAGAATTGTATATTAACTGTTTGCTTGCATGTGATGTGATTGATTAACATTGTAGAAGGTTTGTTAAGTAGGCATGTTGTTGCTTTGATGACAAAAATACCATTGGTGAGTATTTTTGTAGCTTTCCTAATTGGCACGTGGAAAATGTGTGGACAAAAAACTCAGGTGCTGGTAGAGAACACATCCCCTAGAGATGCAGCGCGAACACAATGGTTGGAGATATCTAATGAGACGCATCGTTAGGCTACACGGAGGAGAGGGCAGCTGCAGATGTACAGAGGCGCTGTTCCAGCGGTCGGCACCTGATGTGTTACGGTCTGCAATAGGTCACAGCGTTCGCAACTCTTCGTGCTACCGAGTGTTGATTAAGGCGAGAAACTGCAGCGTGGATTAGCAAGGTATGAGAATTACGGAGCGTTTATAGTCCAGTTGTTAGGATCAATTATAATCCGAGAATATTATGCTTATCTCAAGTGACTGAGAACACATTCATGAATCATTCAGTGATGGTATTTGCATGTGGTGGTTTTTCATTATTGACACAGATTTAGGCAACCAATGTTACCCCGTCCCCCAGCCCGCACCTCCACACCATGGGGATTAGTCTTTCACTACCTCGTTCATAGATTACGGTTTGGTTCCATTCTTCTGAAATATCTAGTCTTTTTCTGGGACATTAACTGTTACATTAATATTGTTCCATGTCAGTACCTGGAACCGGCCGTGATGGCTTAACGGTTCTAGGCGCTTCAGTCCGAAACCGCGCGACTCCTACGGTCGCAGGTTCGAATCCTGCCTCGGGCATGAATGTGTGTGATGTCCTTAGGTTAGTTAGGTTTAAGTGGTTCTACGTTCTTGGGGACTGATGACCGCATATCTTAAGTCCCATAGTGCTCAGAGTCATTTGATCCATTTGAACCATCAGTGAATGTCAATTTGCATATTCTCAGTTTTTGTATTCTCTGCGTTTACTAAGATTGAATGGAGCATGAAATGACTTCTGATTCATGTTTATGTTTGCAGGTAACATAGTAATAAACAGGGTTTAACACAGACCTTTGCTTCATTTCATAGTTAGATTCAGCCTGTATGTTATCTTTTATGAGCTGCAATACCCATGTCACTTGTCTGCTAAGATCACCCTCTCTTATTAATTATTCATCGTGACACCACGTTCATTATATTCATATGAGCCCACGGGGAGCAGTCTGACTATTGAGCAGTCCTACCATTGAGACTTATTATGAACCTCACAGGAAGTTCACCTGTACCCTCAGACAAGGAACTGGTCATGCCCATAGAGAAATTTGGTATCTTTGGACATTCTGATCTGTAGTCAAAAGTAATGGCATAGAATTTAGGATTCTGTACAGATTCACTGGCTGAAATTTTAAGATCTAATTGAACACTTACGGTGCCTGAGATAAAAATTTTAATGAATTTTAGTTGTATCAAAAATTAATTTTAAACTGAAGAAGAAACAGTTTGCTAAACGTAACAAACAAAGATCTGTCGATGATAGTTCTCGACAAAATTAACCTTGCACAGAAATCATTATTCAAGGGTACCAGACTGGATTTCGATCAAACCATTCCACAAATGACAATCTGTTTAGTCTACAGCAGAACTCTGAGAAATACTGAGAATTTCACAAAAACTTTCATTGTCTGTTAATGAGCGATACAGTGACAGCAATCACTGAAATAGCTACTAAACACACCAAGATAATTTAGAATACCCAGTAAAATGTGTGCTGCACATGTTAGTCCCGTACTTAGCCATATTTGTAATTTTTCCTTTCGGAATGGTCAGTTTCCTGAACGATTAAAGCACTTAGTAGCAAAGCCGCTTTATAAAAAAGACAGGAAGTGATAATGCAGACATTTTTTGACCTAATTCTATGTCAACAGCGTTTGTAAGGCTACTGAAAAACCTGTGTTTGTAAGGACAATTGATCATTTTATATCAGATAATTTGCTATTAAATGTACAGTTCGGCTTTAGAAGTCGTTTAACATCTGAAAATGCTATATTCTCTTTTTTCTATGAGGTAATCGATGGGTTAAACAAAGTGTTTCGAACGCTAGGCATATTTTTTGATTTAAATAAAGCATTTGATTGTGTGGATCAAAAAATATAGCTCCAGAAGTTGGATCATTACGGAATACAGAGACTAGCTCAATTTGGTTTATCTCTTACTTTAAAACAGACAGCAAAACGTCACGATTCACAGTGTTGAGAATGACTGAGTGGGGTATGGTCAAATAGGGGTGCCGAAGGGATCAGTGTTGGGGCCACTCCTGTTCCTTATTTATATAAATGATATGCTCTCTAGTATTATGGGCAACTCTAAAATATTTCTGTTTGCTGATGACACTAGCTTGGTAAACGTTGGCTCGGTTTCAAATAGTGCAGCTTATGACATAAGGTCATGGTTTGTAGAAAATAAACTAACGCTAAATCAGAGTAACACTCAGTTTCTACAGTTTATAACACACAATTCAACAAAACCCGACTTTTTAATTTCACAGAATGGGCATATGACTAGTGGAACTAAACTTGTAATTTCTGGGTGTTCAGTTGGATAGTAAACTGTCATGGAAAGCCCACATTCAGGACCTTATTCAAGGACTTAAAGCTGCCATTTTTACTATTCGAACGATATCTGAAGTAAGCGATCGTTCGACACGAAAATTAGTCTACTTTGCTTATTTTCATTCGGGTATGTCGTATGGTATTATATTTTGGGGTAACTCTTCCCGTTCTAAAAGGATATTTTTGGCTCAGAAACGGGCGGTTCGGGCAGTAAGTGGTGTAAGTTAGAGAACCTCTTGTCGACTCCTGTTCACTAGTCTGGGTATGTTGACATTGGCATCTCAGTGTATATATCATTTACTGTCGTTTCTTGTTAACAATATCAGCTTTTGCCCAAGAATAAGCAGCTTTCACTCAGTTAATACTCGGCAGAAATCCAATCTCTGTTTGGATCGGACTTCCCTAACTGTTTTGGAGAAAAGTGTGCATTATACTGCTGCATACATTTACAATGAGTTACCACTAGAATTAAAAAATCGTATCAGTAATTCGCGCGCTTTCAAATCTAAACCGAAGAGTTTCCTCATGGGCCTTTCCTTCTATTCTGTTGAGGAGTTCCTTGAAAAATTAAAATGATTGTTATTCACGATAAAGAATGACAGCCAAAAACAGTTTCTGTGGCAGCCATGTTTAAAATCTTGATATGATTGTTATGTTATATTGTTGATCGAGTTTGCTTAAACTTATGGCTTGACTTTTTTAGGTTCATAAAGATATTATTTTTGTCTGTTATTACTTTTATGTTGTGGTTCCAAGTACTGATACTTCCACAACCCTGGAGAATTGCTCCTCAATTTGATCGTACGGAACTTGACATACGAATTATATATATATATATATATATATATATATATATATATATATATATATATATATATCAGTAGAGAAAATCAGAGTATCGATATCCCGCAACTTCCCAATCGAATCAGGCTTAGACAAGGAGATGTTCTTTCATGTGTTCTGTTCAACCTTGCATTGCGGAAAGTGGTTCGAGAGAGTAATTTACAGCTGTACAATGGCCTCTGATTCGAACACAGTGAAATAAAACTCCAGTCACAGGCAGATAATGCAGTCTTAGTCAGTGAAACAGAAAAAGGGCTGAAGGACATGTAACGATCTCTGAGGCAGTGCCGACAAAATGAATCTTTTGATAAACCAAGAGCGAACATAATATACGAATATAGGTCGAGTCATAACACCAAATCCACACTTTGAAATTGACCACAATTCTAGATTCAGAAAAGTTCTTCAGTTTACATACCTTAGATCGCACTTCAGCAGTAAAAACATCATAACACAGGATGTAAATGAGAGAATAGGTTCAGGATCAAGAAGTCTGTACGCTCTAAGCAGCCCACTCACAAGTAAGGCTTGGTCAGTCACCACAAAGGTGAAGATACATAACAGTATTATCTGTACCGTAGTACTGTGGGTCTCGGGAAGTTAGATACTTACCAAGAAAGAAAGAGCAAAACTGAATGTTTTCAAATAAAAGGTCAAAGGAAATCCATCGGTTAATTTAACAACCCACTCTCGACAGAAATTAAAATGTGGTAGACTGTTATCGGTTGGGCATGTCGCTAGAAAGGAAACCAACAGAATTCCTAAGAAGCCATTTGAGGGCACTCTCTATCGAACAAGACCATTGGGCCGACCTCGCATACGGTGGAAGGACGACACAAACAAGGATGTCGCAGCATTAGAAATCCTTGTAGGGTGAAGAAAGACAGCGAGAGAGAAGAAGATGGAAACAGATCGTTGATGCACCGTGTGGTCTACAGCAGGGCCAGTGACCACTGGAAAGAAGAGGAAGAAATAGTTATATCTTTCATTCGAAGCAGACATTCGGAAAATTTTAAGTTCTGTTGCTTGTGCATGTGGTTAATTCATGTAATTTCTTGCAGCAACCTTTTGGTTTCTCTTAGTGTTGTGAACGGCTTGTCATTTGTATTGCACGTTTCGAGAAGTAATTGATTCAGTAATTACAGTGATTACTGAAGTGCGTTTTGAGTAAGACAATCAAATTAATATCATGTTTCATCTCTGGATATTTGTGTTGATGTGCTACGTGTGTTTTGCATACCAAAAATTTGTAGGCTTGCCAGGAGATTCCTAAATTGACTTGGAAATGTGCAAATAGTTTCGATAGAATAAGTGTTGTAATTTGGAGAGTGCAAACAATGGGATTAATATGGAGAGTCAAGAAAAAATTAATCACATGGCCAATCTTAGCAAGTCGCATCAAGATGAAAGTAATTTAGAGAACTTAGACTGTGAGGATGATGATCTGTCAGGAGCGCAAAATATTGTGGACAGCTTTGGGCCTGGTTCCGCCGTTAACAAGGACCATGGCGAGGCCTTGCCAGCAACATGAGAACCTGCTGTCAATGAGGACGAGGAAATGGTATCTAGTGTCGCAGGTCATGAGTTGGCATCACCTACACCTGTTCTACGGATTTCTTTTTTCTACACCCACTTTTGGATGAAGAGTTCTTAAAAATAAGTATAGCAAAAAAAATTGATATGATAAGTAAAAGGAATGGCGAGAAAAGTAAACATACCCCGGATAATCGAACAAAGATATCTGAAGAGCAGGAGCGAAAATTTACAAACAAGCTACAATCGTCTGTGGAAAAAAATGAAGAGACCACAGAAAATTTAGAAGCTGTCGCACAATTGCGAACGGATTTAGGATCAGTTAGAGCGCTGCAGCATGAAGTTGCAGAGCATATAGAAGTATTTAATGAGGGAAAATTCACTTTAAGTAGACGGCTGGGACACTGAGTCTTTCCTAGAAGAAGGGGTCACAGAAGTTCGTGGTGAAGCCAGCGAGATAGGAGAGTAGGTAGGAGTGCTAGAAACGGCGGTCGAGCAGTCATCATTATGTGATGCACAGTCTGATAAAACAATTTCGTTCAGTACAGGAGTACATAAAGAACTAAATGAATTGCTTCAGTTCAAAAAACTCAAGCGAATAAATATCAGCAGATTCTGGAGGAGTTGCTCCAGCTGCAATGAGGCGAGAACCACAATAATAGCTACGAAATCTGTAGGATCGAGTAGTAATGACGTGTATAAGGACGGGAAGAAGAGGAATGTCGCAAACTAACAGACAGTCTTTGTCGCATTAAGGACACACCAGTTCAGCCATATGTTAATACTGGGATGGCTTCAAACGGCTCTGAGCACTATTGGACTTAACTTCTGAGGTCAGCAGTCCCCTAGAAATTAGAACTATTTCAACCTAACTAACCTTAGGACATCACACACATCCATGCCCGAGGCAGGATTCGAAACTGCCACCGTAGCGGTCACGCGGTTCCAGACTGTAGCTCCTAGAACCGCTCGGCCACCCTGGCGGGCTAATACTGGGATGAATTACGATCGTGATGAAGATAAAAGCTGCAGACTCATTGTGTCAGTCAAAAAATACCTGAATGTTCCTTGACCTATCAAATGATCTGCATCCGAATATCTGGATCGATCAATTCCGGGATGCACTGCCAAAGTCAGAGTCTCACACGTTAAAGATCAATTTTGTACCAGAGCTCAGGCGCTCATAAGTTTTATTACGATAGACTGTGAAGCCTACAGTAGATTCATGTGTGTTGTTCTGGGTGGATATTGGTACAAGACGAACCAGGATCTAGTGACACAAGGAATACTTATGAAGCAAATATACAGCATTTCGAGGTGCCACAATCCTATGCAATAGTTTAAGGAAATAGTCCATCCCTGTCAATCCTTGGGTACACTGTATGATCCATTATGGATTTATCTGATAAAGCTACTATACTGATTGAGATGCTAAATTATAATAGCGTGGAGAAGGATTTACAGTATTCCAAAATATTTTGCAAGAATTGTACTGCGATCGTGGTGCAGAGACATAGGACCCATGCACTTCGTGCAAAATTACTTTCTCCTTGAAGGGAGAGAACCCGACTACCACAACTGGAGACACAGGCGTCGACCATTGTAGCACGTTACCATATGGAACACAGAGAAGCAACGAGGTAGGTGGTCACTTCGTTATAGTTCAGACGAGGGGTGACAGAGTGAAAGAATGGATGAGGGAGGTTTCCATAGCGAGTGTAAGCGGTAGAGTTTCGTAACCCTAATACCCAGTGTAACGAGCAGAATAGTAGGCGGAATGATCCACTATCAAGCTGACGAGTATTAACAGCTCCAGAAACGCCTGGATAAAACATAAAACTTTTCGGAGCCCTACAGAATAACTTTTTAAAACTACAGCAAACGTTATCACGGAAGGAGAGTAGGGCGGAGTGCATTGGCTACCAGAAGATTAATGAAAATAGGAGTGGTAACGTGCTACAGTGGATTTAGGGAGTCAGGTCTCTATGTTTGAAAATAGGTATTTAGGACTTGTGACAAAGTCAAGCGAGATCTGATATTTAAAATGTAGAAAATGAAATCCCGTGGTACTCTTAGTGGTAGAAGTGCAGAAGTTAAATAGCCAATTACTGTTGATTTTGAATGAAAATCGCACAGGTTCACTGCAAATATTATGGTCGTTCAAAATTTCACTGCCAAAGCAACAAAAGACTTGATTTCCTAAAACAGTATAATATGGATTAGCGCCTCAAGGAACTATTTCCTTTTGTGATGATTGATGATAAGAATTCAAGTTAAAATTTAGAGACGATTACGAAGAACAAGGTGAAGTGTGGTTTGGTGCATTAGTACATTCGGTCACTAGCGATCATGATCCCAGTACGTTAGATCACGAAGATGAGCTTCGAACATTCGATAGGGAGATTCAAGAAGTGCCATTTGTAGTCACAAAGAATGAGAGTGATGAAAATGAGCGATGGAGAACTATGAGCAATGGCGACGTAGAATCCGAGGAGGAAGGAAATTGTGTACTTCACCAAATATAGGTCTCTGTGGCAGATGTAACTGAGAACTTGGTAACCTCTGTGAGTTATGGAGGCGACGAAATTGGTCTGAGGGTGACAGTGAAGACTGGCAAGATGCAGTCGCCGCTGAGTCACATTCTGACGAAACCAGTATGTGGTGTGAAACATCATTTAAGACGGTTTAATCTGAGGGAATATGGTAATGCTCTGTTGGCTCCACGAGAGACGGATAAGAAGAGTGATCATTGGAACTAATACGGATAACGGTGACACCAGGTCAGAAAAACAAAACGGGAACTCCAGCGTTGTTATTGATGGAGACGCAGAAGAAGAGGGATATTTTTAGGAGGAACACGACGGTGTCAGTGAAGACGATCCTTAAATTAACCGGAAGGAAGAATGGATTTATTTGGTATTCCCGATCACTAGTGCTAGGGAATGTACAGACAGATAATATGGCAGAGAATAATATATTTCGTATATACAAGTTCTTCCTAAACTATTCGTACAAATTATTCCCTGAGGTAGGGAACATAAAAAATTTGGTATGAAACATCTCGTCCCTGACAGCAGTTTCTGATGCTAGGGATGATTTACACACGAGGTAGTTTAGCACGGTAATTACAGGAGGAGCATTCAAGGAAACTGCTAGTGGCCTTGCCGCAGTGGTAATAATGGTTCTTCTCAGATCACCGAGGTAAAGCAGTTTTGGGGTTGCTAGGACTTGGATGGGTAACCATTCGAGTCTGCCGAGCACTGTTGGCAAACGAGGTGCTCTCAGCCTTTGTGAGGACAATTGAGGAGCCACTTGACTGAGAAGTAGCCGCTCCGGTCACGAAAACCGAAAACTGCTGGAAGGGTAGTGTGCCGACCGTATGGCCCTCCATATCCACACCCAGTGACTCCTATCAACTGAGATGACTGTCGGTATCGTTGGGCCTTTCGGAGCCTGTTCGGACGGAGAGAGAGTATCAATGAAACTGCTCGAATGCACGATCATTGGCGACTATGCATGCGGTACATAGTCGGACCACTGATTGTCGTATCCATTTGAAGATATCTGACATGTTGTCAGTGGTACCAGTAGGAAAGAAAATTACAGCGACGAGGTTCTCTTCTGTTTTATCAACGGTTTCATACGTCAGCTGCTTCATATGCCCCAACAGGAAGAAATCCGGACACGCGAAGTCAAGTGACAAAATCACATAACCACTTCGGACGATCCATAGATTCCCAAAGGTGGCTCGCAAATCATTTATTGCAGAAATCCTGAAATGAGATGACGACACATCATGCTGGAAGTACATCCTTTGTATAACATTCAGAGACACATCCTCCTGCAGTTTTGGTAACACATTTCCCACGAATACGTGATATATCCGTCCATTGAAGTGAACTGGACACACTCAGAATACGGAATCGCTGTTTATGAACACAAGGTCGAATACCTCGCGGATTTATCTATGACCAAACACGCGAACTGTGGATACTGAAACATTCTTCATGAGTAAACAAAGCCTCGTTGGAGTACAGGACCTATACCGGACGTAAGGAGTGTAGGGTAGACTGTGATAAAACCATTGGGCAAACGGTAGGTGTTGTCGAATATATTTAGCTGCTAATGCTGCCACGCGCTGAAGATTGAAAGGATGA
Source organism: Schistocerca serialis cubense (assembly GCF_023864345.2). Classification (NCBI taxonomy): domain Eukaryota; kingdom Metazoa; phylum Arthropoda; class Insecta; order Orthoptera; family Acrididae; genus Schistocerca; species Schistocerca serialis. The sequence continues at coordinate 426,578,907 of NC_064641.1, forward strand.
AATTACTGGTCATGTCACACATTCCACACAAGACTTTGTCCGGCGCTAAGGATATGTGCAATACGTGGCGTACTTGTAGAGGGAGTGCCTTCAACATGCCGCAGAATCTCGTCTTTCATGTCTGGAGTTTGCACTTTTCGATTCCGATCTCATGCATACTTATAAGGAAACTGCCTGTTTCGCATAGGAGGGGATGCAGACGTCCGAATGTTTGGTGTTATGGAACACATTGGTTGGAAAGAAATGGTTCAAATGGCTCTGAGCACTATGGGACTTAACATCTGTGGTCATCAGTCCCCTAGAACTTAGAACAATTTAAACCTAACTGACCTAAGGACATCACACACCTGCGACCGTAGCAGTCGCGCGGCTCAAGACTGAGCGCCTAGAACCACTCGGCTACCGTGGCCGGCGGTTGGAAAAAAGCTCTCGATACTGTGTCACTGCAGCTCGTCAATTTCCAATCACATACCCTTGTACCAGACACACGTGTACCATTTCAGCGTACGTAAGCCGTTCCCAGTTCGCTGTTATTGTCATATGGAGTTCATGATTGCGACTGCTTTGGTGTGTTTACATGGAAATCACCGTTATTGTCAAAAGGCGCCGACGCTTGCGAAAGAATCGGTACTTCCGAAGTAGATTTCAGAGCCAACAATTCGCAGACTTCAGATCCAACATTGGTTCGCACAGCAGTTCTGAATGTAAGTACGTATTCCCAGTAAGCAACCCTACACAACAGCTTACATCAGCACCACTAACATAATGTTTCTTAATATCACAATATGACTTTAGAAATCGTATGTTCCGTATTTAAATATATTTGTTTTGTTACGCTCTATCTCCTGTACCAATTTGAGTAAACAGTTTCGGGACAGCCTTTACGGATATCTTTATCCTTAGCTAATGTGAGAAGTTCAAGAAAGCTCCGATTCTCCCTTACGCAATGTACTAGGTTTTCCAGACTCCGATGCACCACTTGCATCACTGTTTCCAGTGGCGTATGATCATGTCTCAGTTGGAAGTAAATTACGAAAGGGTGGTAGCCTCTTCTGGGATCGATAGCCAGATGGCTGGTGGATTCGGATGGGAGGGTACCAAAGAGCGAGGTCACGGTCCCATAGGATTAGGGAAGGAAGCCAGCCGTGCACTTTCACAGGAACCATCCCGGTATTTACCTGAATCAATTTATGGAAATCACGGGAAACCTAAATCAAGATGACCGGAGGCGGGTCTGCACCGTCGTCCTGCCGAATGCGAGTCCAGTGTCCTAACCACTGCGCTAGCCATCTCGTTATGTTAACAGGCCGTCCAGTGTGGAAACAGATGTATTTTGTGACTTACCACTTTGGTAACAGCTGTCATGGATATTTGTAGTCACCTTCAACAGGTATACATACACTGACCATGTAGCTGCTTATGGCAAGTCAGATGCAACGTGGGTTTTTATTCTGTTTGGTGGGTTGTCCATTCAGCTAGATCTGCCGTACTGAGTGTCATCTTGTCCACCGTTATTATAGCTGAGGTATCAGCGACAGAATAAAATGACTCATCCGTCATCTTTGCTGTTGTGTTTAGCATCTTCATCCGCCGCAGAAGCTCTTAAAATTCTTCACATCGTCACCCACGTTGCTGACTAATTGTCTTCCTTTCTTCTCTTACCAGCTATTGGAAATAGATTGTCAAACATTGGTCGTCTGGATCAGCGAGTACTGAGCCGTGCGCCAAGTCAAGGCTTTGCCCTTAGTCTTAGCTTCTAACTCGTCTAGAATTGGCCAAATTTTGTAATAATAAAAAGAAGCTTTCTCTTTAAGATAAACCGTTTAAGTAAGCTGAGCAAGAATTAACGTACTGTACATAGGTAACGAACATGGGTACTAGATTCTTTTAAAATCATGGAGGTTTTCGTAAACGTTTAGGTGTATTCGGCTGGTATAGCAATTGTTTGGAGTAATCTATGACTGATAAACAGTCGGATTTGCAATATTATTTATTTCTATAACGCATCTACTATGCGGGACTTGTGCGGCACTCAGCTGTTGCCGTCTTTATACTACTGTAAGCGTGATGCTATGCTCTCCAGCTGTGGCGAAGTTTGCTCACTGATGGATGGGTTTTATATCCTGTCACTTTTACGCAATATGACGATGATCCAAAATGGTGAAAAGCGTTATTGAAATAAATAATTCTGCAACACGTACTGTTTTTCGGTCTGAAGTAAGTTCAGGTGTTTTTGAAATAAGGTCTGTATATCTATTGTGGTCATTGCCTGAGGATAAAAGTGATATATAAAAAGATCGTCGAACTCCTCACACTACAAAGTCAGACATCTAAAGGAAAACGCCATATCACAAACATCACAAAATCCACGGGGTAAGAACTGGATCAACGTTCCGAGACACACACATCGGTCTTGATATCTGTAGTAGAGTAGTAAATCAGTGTGAAATGTGAAGTCCTCTCCTTATTTCAATATTATTTATGAGTTTACTCTGATAATGGTTTAATAGCGTTATGTTGTCATTGGTCCGGAGTACCCAAATTGACGTAGAGTGTGCGTGATATACAGTGTATTTGTATATAAGACGTTTGTTTATCATGTTCGTGAGGCCAAATGAAGTGAGTAATGAAAGAAAAGATTTAACTGAGACATTTGCAAGGAATGCAGTGAGCCTGTGGCTAAACGAATTTATGTTGTTGATCTAATGCAGAGTTAAAACTAGATGGTGTATGGACTCAGTGCTCAGAAGATGTGTTATATTGCTACGTGCCTAAATATGTAGCCCACAGGAAGAGTACTATGTGACGAAGGAATCCCATTCAGCAGCAAAGGAAGAAAGAACAATGTATAAAATAAAAGCCTTTTAGACAAGATGAAGGAGAACCACGATGAAAATATATTCCAACGAGAAATCTGCACAGACAAACGAAGGAAAAATGTAGAATGGAAGAACTAAGTAATTAGCTCAACACGAGGTAAGAACGTGGTAGGGATAACATGTTCAACAGGTAATATTATACATGAACAGTGTTGCAACTAATTCGGCGCTGACAGTTGTCCGTCCACAGCTTTCATATGTTCTTCTGGTATGTTGTAGCGAGACAAGTGCATCATAACAATCGAGCAAACAATCACTTCATTATGGGAGATATGTATTAAGAAAGAAAACCAATATTAGAGCCTCTGATCGGAATCTTGATGACTAATTGAATCGAGTGTAATTGTAATACAGAGAAGTGGTATGATCCCAGATGGAAAATTGTGAGATCCAGAGTCACGATACCAATGCGCATCATTTAGTGACGTGATGTTTAGCAGAGACAATAGGAGCCTTAATGGGGAATTAGTGAGTTCCTGCATTTGTGGATATCTGGTGTCAACTAGTTTCTTAGATGTTGCAATTAATACACAGCGGGGAAGTCTAACGGTAGAAGTTGCAACCCTTACTTTCCGACAGTCCTACCTGATTTTCTAGTGATTTTAATTTGTAAATGTGCGATCGATACAGTCGATCTATGGTGAAAGTCAGTATTACGTAACTGATGTAAATGTAATTGTATTATTAATAATGTTACATTACACCCATGTTGTCACACTGAGGGAGTATGAGGCTGAACATGGAGATGAGACAAGGGTAACAGCTGTCATTCAGGTATACCACTGCTGAGGGCTCACTTCCCTTCATTCCAATGTTCCGTCAGACCGATTCCCGCCACGAAACGGCGGTCAGTCCTACGCATCCTGTCATACGTGGACACACAGCGCATGGTCTCATCTGCGTTCCATAATGGAATCACTTTTCGTGACCAGTGCCAGCAGTATGTGAAGCCACAACTGAGGTACGTCTGGAGGGATCACGCTGCAGTAGCCGTCTGCTGTCTGTGGTGATCCGGATGTTTACGTCACTGTTCAGGTGTGAACAACAAAAAACATATGCTAAATACGTTCAGACGAACGTCGATGCAGAAACTATAATTGGTATATAGGGGGTCTGCGTCACGACTAATGTTATCTTTGCTATCCACGTGACACAGCAATCTCCTTCTGCATGTTAGTATTGGACAAACAAACCGCATACCATGTACACAGAAGAGGGTACCCGTAAGATAATTCTTACTCAAGTGAGGAACCTTCCATAACAGGAGGGAGACATCAGTTCGAAACTAAACTATCGAGAACTATCACATGAGAGGACATTGCGTATGACTAACGTAAGGCATCTCATAATGAGCTGGTGACTAAAGGTAAGCAACTCAGCTGAATGATAGACCCTAAATAACACATTAGTAGTCCATAATCCTTGAAAGACTGTAGGCAGGTATACGTATTTGGTGGACACTTTAATGATGACAGATAACAGAAACAAGTGAATATTTTCGACGTATGTTTATTGACTTGATTTCTTTGACATTAGCCTGATTATGTGCTAGTACTTAGGGAGAATACACTGTATTCAATGGGTCGATGTTGGTCCCTGATAGCGGCTGGGGTGGAAAACTTTGAACTGGCCTGATTATTGATAATTTCATTTGGACCCCATTATGTTCCCCATATGCTGTGGCTGTTATCCACTCTACCTCTGGTAAACCCTAACTCTTTCACGTTTTCTCATACTGAGCAAGTGATATGTGATATGACGAGATAGGGTGACAGACTAAAAACCTCGAAAAGGTGATTAACAACGTGTGAGGCATTTCTTTTCAGGGACTCACTTTTAATTCACGATAATTCACAATGGCCAATCCAGGCAGCGCCCTTCTCTTGGTCACCCACAGACACATGTCGAAAGTTCAGCTGTACCTTCACACAATAAGGTCGATAGAAGGGAGAGATATCCCCGAGGGTGAGGAAAGATAATATCCTCTAAGGGAATTAAGGTGATCACTGCATAGCAGGCACTTTTCGTAGCGTCTCACTAGGGGGAGGGATTTTGAGTGTTCGGCTTTGTGATGGAGGTTGTAAATCAGGGCTCCCTGCCTAAAGAGGTGATCGATAGTGGGAGCAGACTGAGCGAATACAGATCCTACCTGAGTCGCTGTAATTGCGGAGGTCCATATAGATTTCCGAGGCGGGAGGGGAATTCAGTGGGAGTGGAACTGTTCTGTGGATTTTGGGACCAGTGCCGATAGTGGAGGTTGTATTAGAGAGCTTCTGTGATTTTGTAAGATAGTGGGATGGAGCTGGAATGCGGGACTGGCGATGGTGGAATATGTCATGGTGCAGCTCCTTTCACTTAGCACGCCATGGCATGGCTGTTTGTTGATTGTGTGACAGGTATTGCAGCTTCTATCACTGCGAGAGTAGCACGTCAAGATGTTGCCCTTGCTGATGGTTGACGAGGAAATGATCGGTATTGAGTAAGTAGGAAGCGGGCAATAGGTAAAGGAAGTTGTAGCCTTTGGATGCTCCAGTCTGGAAGCTTCTACATATGGCTTTACTGACATTGTAAATAGTCCTTCGTGTACATGCAAAATTTCAGTTTCTTTCTCCAAGCACACTTCAATTTTTAGTATCGTAATGGGTAGCTCCTATATTCCGATATCATGAACAATAAGCTTCTCAATGAAAGACACAGTAATTGCATCAGAATTTGGCAAAGTTAAAACTATTTGGCTCATTCTCTCCTTCATACTCCGATTGAAATCAGGATGGTCTATAATCACTTCCCTTATACCTACTGGTCCCGAAGCTTTTTTTATTCGACTTGATATATTTTACCAGTAGAACGTAGTTTCTCAAGCCAGATAGTCTCATTATGGTTAATTTATATTTGTTAGGAAAAGAATGAAGAAAGCTTGGAACAACGCACGTGCTTCACTGCCACTGTCCACAAGACAGCGCACTATTATGCCCGAAATATTTCATTCTGTAGTGTGGTTGCTTATTCTAGCCTGTACAGGTGCCTCATGCAATTCGTCAATGAAATCTTTTCCAATTCATCTCTAGCAAAATTAAGCTCTTCAGCAATTGCAGGTACACTTAGATTTACAGAGGCGGTAACAATCGCATTTTAAGCGGTCTTTTCTAACCTGTGCATCACTTCCAAATCAAAACATATGAAAACCCACTCTATCTCTGTTTTCTGCGCATCAGCTATACATGTTGAGCAACAGCGTTCTTTCGCATCACTGCTATACCAAGTATCGTCTACCTCTCCATCTTTTGACAAGTTATCACAGCTCATAGATTCCTCAACCTTATTATATTTGTTACCCATTCGTCTATTAACTCCTCCCAAAAACTTTAAAATACTGAACCTCCTTCCTCCAGAGGCATCTTAGCTTGGAGACTACCACTTTTATCGTAACTGTAAGCAATAACCTCATTTTCATTATTACCTGTTACAGACGGATCAGTAAGCCTATCCCTATTATCTGTACTGTGCTGTTGTTCAAGCTTATACCACTCTCACTGTGTATTCAACACGCATTCTTTTAGATAACCAGTAGGTTTACTGATAGTTGCTATGGAAACATCATCCCTTTCTCCGATTTGTGTATGTTGGTTTATTACTGTGGTTTGTTTCTCAATTGCTTATGGTATTATTGTCTCCGTCCAGTGAACGCTAGTTTCCTCATAGATGCGTATTAATTTCCATCAGGGGGCATATTCTGTCATCGATTGCATTTTCAAAACGGAGCGCATTTTGCTCTCTGTCCTGTCCCAACGGTGTATTTTCTTCACTTATACTTTCGTAATAATTTTGAAAACGATGAGGCTGTATTCCTTGTCTTCCGGTACTTAAGGCACCACAATCAGAGTTCGTATTTTGAAGTTCCAAAATTAGCACATTTACGTTTCTTCTGTGACGGTTTCGCTTGCTTACATTCCTGTCAAGCACCGCATTATCATTGTGTGTCTTTCACTGATTATCTGCCACTGTCCCTACTCATCCTAGGTATTCACTAAACCGATCCACATCATCTACAGGTGCGGCAACTAATCTTTTCTGCCAACACGTTCTAACCCCATAATTATCATTTCCGGTTATATCATTTCTGTCAGATGCCAAAGATGCGATACCCACTATTTAGATAATTCCTTCATAGATTCATGACCAGGTGTGTAGTTTTCCACTGTCCAGAATTTCCTTAATATATCATTTGGTTTCTTGTGGGAATAGTATTCATTGAAGAAGGCAGAGTGTTTACTTCGTATCATTACATCAGCCGATCAACGCAAAGTATTTACCTACAAAAGACTCCTAATGAGACAGATCTCACGCGCTCAGGCCACCCATTCGACAAGACATCTTCGAGATGGCTTCAGAATTCTAGTGGGTGTATAAACTTAACTGGATCGAAACGTACAAATTGCGGACATGTGATAAAAGCAGCGTCAACAGCTGTCTAGTACATTAGCGGACTACCAGAGGTTACCATACTTTATATGTTAGCAGTGATATAGCTTATTACTTGTACTTGGAGCTTTGGCTCCTTCAACTTTTCGAGAAATCTCTTTATCAAATTTATCACATATCTCCATTTGACATAGGATTACTTTACTGTCTACTTCTTCAGACTGACTAGGGCAAAATTCAGCTGTCTTGCGTATTCCATCTGTTAACTTCTTTTGCAGCTGTTAATTAATTTTTTTTTAATTTCTCACTAACTCCACCGATGGCGGTTTTAAAAATATTATGCAAGTTTGTTAGTTGTTGAACTACCTTTACTTTCAAATTATTACGATCAGAGCCAGTTTTAGAATTTAAACAAACTTTTACAAATATTCATTCCTCTCTTAGTGCACCATGACTGGATCCCAACTCATCCTTTATACTACTCTTTACTTCACTACTACTGAAATGATAGCGAACAAGTTAACACAAGAAACACAAGACATACTTAAGCTGTATTTCTCCATGGGTATAAAGACTCATTACAACTAAAGCAGCAAGAAACACAGTCTAGCTATCACAATGTCAACCTCGATTAATGCCACATACAAAGCATGAACGATGGTGTCCTAACGAAGAGGCTCCAAGTGCAAGGGTTGTCTAGGCAGAGTGGACTCTTAGTATGGATCCTCTAGAAGTGTGGCTCGCTGGGCGCGTACTGTTGGGTCCACCAAATCCCATGTGACCGTTTTCAGTGTCGGATTGAAACTTTCAGCGACTGCAGGTTGGTATTTATACGTGATACCAAAACCCCATCACCATTAGAAAGTGATTGTACATTAGTTTCATATTCCCCTTTTCAGGAGGCTCCATCTCTGACAAATTGTTAGAAGCAACTGATACATGTTTCAAGCAGCCTTGACTTAACTGTTCGAACTGAGAAGTGACACTGGCTCAGTGTACCAGAAGTCCCGTTACGACGCATCACGACTCAACAGCAATTATCGGGGCTGTGATGGCGGGTATTGACCACTGTAGGAGCCCCGGGAGGGGGCTGCCTGCCACGGTGAGTGTGCACAGCACTCGCAGACCCACGCAGCTCAGCGGCGACGCGCTGCCTCACTCTGTACTCGGCACAGGTGGCAGCCGCAGCGTGGAGCCGTCTTCCTCCCTCCTGTCACATTCAGACCTCCAGGGTCACCACGAAAAGCATTCTCCGTTCACGCTTTACATTCGCGAGTAAATCTATTCTCGCTGCTTGTATCACTGGATCGTGCCTCCATATTTTCCGCTTCTGCTCCTACTCCTGCCTAGCAAGTTCACTTTTCATACTGATCACTTAAACTGTACAGTTCCCTGAACTGATTCACAACATGTGGAATAGCGAGTAAAAATATTTGATGGGTTTCTTATTTAATTTTATAACTTGAAATGATTGGTAATATTCAGCGATATTTGGATACTACAGTCTTTTGCAGTGGCCTCTAATTTATTTGCATGAACGGCCGGAAAGCGATGGAAAACGTATGGTTCATAGCTACAACATTCAGCTCACTGAATCACAAACAAAATATTCCAGCTCTAAAAATAAAGCAGAGGAGTTCGGGACTGAGAAGATAAACGAAAATCTGCACACAGTAGTCAGAATAATCAGTAAAGTTGGTATATCGTGCTCACCACTGGACACAGTTCAAAGGCGGTAGCCGCTCTGTGTTCAAATCCCGTGAAGTTAACTGCTCGCCTTGAAAGTGGAGAATAATTTCAGGCATTGGACACGCGGTTTTCTATCGTGTAGCTGGCATCGAAAAGAAACACGAACTAGCCAGTTAAATAATTAATCCAAGTAAGTGCTCACCGAGCATTGTTTCTGACTGCAAAAGTCTTTATTTCGTTGTTAACTGAAGGCGTACAGATACCGGTATTTTCATTACAATAAATCTACGATGTGTTTATAGCGTATAAAATTCTCAGCCTAATAACTGACAATCTGTAACCCCCAGAATTTTCCAAACGGATACAAGGATAGATACTGGCCTCTGAACCATCTCTTTGCATATATATGTGCCTTTATTTAGTTTCAATATCACAAAGGGAGCCGGTATACGTTTATTACTGCTTCTGGCAAATGCAGTGCTCCCATTTTAGCAATGTGTCTTCTACTGAGGGAAGATAATCTAAACTGTTTTTCCAACTTTTGCCAAGAAAATTGATTTTGACTTAATAACTCAAAAATTAAACAAGGTAGCTTTATGGAAATCTGTCATATGATATTAAGATAATCTGAAACAAATTAAAATATATGACTATCTAACTTCAATATTAGGTGATTTTAGGATTGTGAAGAAAGTGGAATACTTCATAAAGGAAAAGAAAATTGCCAAGGGATGTTTTATAACCGAATGAATCGAATTCCAAAGGTAAAGTTTTCTAAGTTTAATATTACATGCTTTTTAAAATATCGGGAAGAAAGGTGTTTTTGAAGAAACTAACTAGAGGGTCGTGCTGAGACTGAATACCTATGACACAACCTTAGTCTTACATGCTGTAGTGCAATTTGTCAAAAATTCTACTCAAATATACAATTTCAAATACAATTATTGCACAACCTCTTTTTTCGCTCTGTACACAGAATGCATAGACGCTATTGACCTGGTCTTGGTTTAACGACGGAGAAAAATCAGTATCTCTCACGCCATACTAGACATTACCATAAATCCTTGCTTTCCGGCAATGGATGGTAAAACCTGCTTTCAGCTGACATTCAGGTTGTTGACCCGTGGTTCTGCAACACTGTAACTGTCGTATCTCTGGTAGCTACAACAGTAATTCGTAAACTAGGAAACAGGAGGTAGACCAGGGTAAATGGGCACACTGCAGAGTACCAATGGACAGTGTTATAATTGCATAATTAAACACGTTTCCTTAACATTTTTGAAGCAATCATGTAGAATATAATAAGCATTTCCAGTCTCTTGAGTAAAGTTTTTCGTCAACTCATCAGTGAACTATATTTCCAGCTCCACTGGTTCTTGCAGATCTAATTAACTATGACGTCGGCAGCCACTGTCGGGTGGAGCTGAGCTGTCTTTCCCCGTAGAAGAGAGATGCGGAACCTGATTTGCGTATACTGTCACACTGGCGCCAAGAATCGGAGTCTGCAGACACTGACATTCACGCGGGTGGGATTTTGATGGCCGGTGCAGGAGTGCTGTCTGACAATGACACTACAGTACCATAACCAAATAATTCTACAGAGGATTTAGTGTGCACATTCTCGTTCGGAATCCTTGATCTTGAACAGCTTTCTTAATTTTCATCGCCACGTTTTGATATCTTGATTCTTGGCATAAAGTAGAAGGTAGGCTCTGTTGTCCAATTAAATGCTTTGGGACTGGCCTACTGCACTGCTCTCAAATATCCTGAGCATTGCTGAGTCATACTAACACGAAGTAGATCATTTTCAAGTAGACCACATCGTTCTTGCAGTCAGTGAACGGTCGTACCGCGCTACAGCGGAGCAATGAGTCCCCTTTGAAGTAGTTGCGTCTGGTAAAGCTTTATTGTGCATAGAATTCTAAAATTCAAATCATGCGTTCTCATAACACTCCAAGAGGCCTAGTAACATAAAAGACTCTCACTATTGAAACTTACATGCGGGTTTAGAACTGGCATTCTGCTCTTGCTTATATCGCTCAACCCGTATGTGACATCCAGTTCTGCATCCCGAAATACGACATTCCATCTGCTGAGCTCGTAGGCGAGAGTTTGAGAAGGAAGCGGAGGCAGGAGTTACCTGCTATCCCGAGCACTGGAGAATCGCTTTAATGTGTATCGTACTGAATCTCCGTATCCCCTCCTACTGCTGAGCCTGTCCAATGCACAGTACCTCTTTCTCTCCAGTCGCTCCATCAACGGGACACACAAACAGGGGATTTTGAAAATAATCCGTATCTACACTATTTTATAGCATTTACAAGGAGATACAAGCGAAAATCGTTCTGACGTGTCTACCAATCAAATATATGTACAGGTACTGTTCTAACTAAGATTCCTGGGTTGGCAGTAGTAGTGGGACCATATTCATTCTGGTGCAGTTGTAGTTTATTCAAGATGATGGACCTTGCACCCAACTGTCCCCCTATCTCCTGGTATAGATGTGGGAACATTGCACTGATAACATTAGGGATTTTCACCTGTAACCTGTCTCACAACCCTCCTCCAACTCTCCCTTACCCTACACCCACCCCACCTTGGAAAAGAATTGACAGGAGAATGCCTGAGTCGCAGCTGAGTTCTTGGTGAGAAAGGACCTCTCTATTCTTTAAAATTGATTTTGGATGTTATCCTGCTCGAAACTGGCAGGAAATGCTAACAATGTGGTCAACTTATGAGGCGTTGGTGTTGAACAGAGAGGGCTTTGATAGCTGCATTACGTGTTAACATGCAGCCAACGACTGTATCCATGGCGCCTGTAACGGAACTGAAATGATGGTGGGCTGACAGTAATTTGGAGCCCGCGCGTCAGAAACGGGCGCGCTGGTGTGAGACTGCCAGGGAGTGCACCCTGATGCCATCTATTGGCGAAACTGGGAATTAGCGCTGCCTCTCAGACAATGCACTACGCTCTCGGAGTCAAATGTATTCTTTTTCTTGGTAATAATAAGTTATTACTGTATGATTTAATGTTATAAAGAGCTAGTAGTAAATTATTATGACTGGTATGAACTCCAGGGTAATAAATATAAATATTCTTAAATACTAAATGATTTCGGTGAAAAGGTGGTAGGGGAACGCCCCCACTCTTGGTGGTACGAGCGTAGCTAGAGGTAGCTGGAGACACAGGGACTGAACAATGGGATGGCCTGGGGAGTGTTGACGTGAGCGGACGTGCGTAACTGTGCTCACGCAAAAGTGATTGTGCAACAGCGAAGAGGCGAATATCGTCGCCGTTTGTGGAGTAGAACGCGACGAATGTTTGTCGAAGCCGTCTCTATGCCACTGGCGCTGATTGTAAGAGTTCCTGCGCCCAGATTTCATGGCGGACGTGCAGTAGCTTATACGAGTGCTACAGCTCGTAGTTCCAGCCGCCATTAAGGGCATGAGGCGTGAAGAGCTGCGTTAGCCACCTGCATCTCACCACCAGCACCGACACGTCTACCCAAGGCAAGACTGCTTGCAATTGTTAAGTCGAACTTTGTATACATTTAAAAGGAGAATACCAGTTTTCTTTTGTGCAAGTGCAGAAGACAGAATATAGTAATGAGTAAAATTACGACGCATGTTGTTCATTGTAAAGTGTAGTAACCTGAAACATAGTGTAGTGAAATCAGACTGAGGCCACCATCGCCTCTTTCATTTACAATTCTTTTGGTTGTAGAATACTTTAGCGTTTAAGAATCTTGAAAAGAGCAATGGTCACACCAGAATGAGTCGCCTATTTATAGTTACTTAAATTTTTCTGAGTAACCTTTCAAGTAAAGTCACTTAACTAATTCTATAGCAATTGTCCAAAGAGTAATATCCCAAAATCATTAATAAGTTGAAGGGTAGAAGTTTGTTAACCTAAGTTGCTTAAATTGTCTTGGTGGTAATTACCAAGCCAACTCACAGAAATTGAGAGAGTATTTGCTTTGTAGAATCACCTAGAATGGTCAGAAATAGTAATATTCAGAATTAAGTTTAAATCCAACTCGAGCCGTTTCACTTTGAAACGAACCAAAAAACTGATTTATTCTTTTGCTCCTTCAGAGCTGGCGACCGTAGTTATAAGTATTTTCAGGAGGATTCGACGGTAAGTCTGCTGCTCTCGTCGTGCTGATAGGATTATCCACTGCTGCTAGCAGTGGTGATTGGATACATAAGCTCACTACCAAGTTAAGTGGGTCAGGTAGGCAGTGTTACCGTGTGAACTGTAGGGCACTGTAGGCCGTGGATCGAACCCGTTCAATCATCACAGCTCTTTGGGAAATAGTCCGGTTAGGAGTGTACTAATCCAATAGGTAAATACTGGCGAGTAACGGTCAAAAATGTGTACGCAAGTGAATTTAGCAAGGTCCATGTAGCACCTACTTAATGTGGTGCAATGGCGAGGGTAGGAGTGGAGTAAAAGTGAGCTGAGCCTGTGGCAGCTGTGCTGTCTTCAAAGATTAATAACGTGAATCCACTACTAACTCTTACCATTAGGGCTGAGCTATTTACGGTTAAAATACGTAGCAGTAAGCGCAAAGGCGTGACAGCTACAAGTCCGTATTGGCTTTATACATACGGAAGTAGGAAGCGGGTCATTCTGTAAGTGGAGGGGTTAAAACAACCGAGTCAGTTGAGAACATACCCCATTTACTGATGGAAAGATTCGGCGGTTCGGTCCCACGCCGTATATGTGGAATTAAAAGGGAAGTTAATGGAGGAGTGTAAGAAGAAGGATAATTTTCAGTAAAATAATGGTGATACAGTGGGATGTGATGTAGTTGCATTTTTCAACTTATGCAGATAGTTGTAAATATGTCTAAGAGTCGAACGTGTGCTTTTCAACAACCCCAGCGGTACTGACTTAGTTCGCGATACCATCACCAGAACACGCTCGAAATTGTGATGTAATGGGTGAAGAAATTGGCGGGAACCAATGAACCAATGACAGTGTGGCATCCAATCACATGACTCTCGCGTGAACGATATAAGGGGAGCACATTTGCCTGCCTATCTTAGTCAGTGGAGTGATCATGGGTCACCAACAGCTGCAAGAGCAAATATCATCCAGCATCTCCCAGTAGAATAGGAAGAAGTGGAAGAGTAAGTATGCATTACATGTCTATGCTAGTGTTATTTGTTGTTATTTTTCCAGATCCATTTTTTGTTCCACACGTTACAGTTCATCTTCTACTTTCCAAGGCTGAGGTGGCCTCTGGCATGTTGAGAACTGCAACAGTGGCAGCGGCCTCCAGTTTTGGGGGCCAATGGAATCCTGTAGCGCTCTTAGTTGGCATGTTGGACAGGACAAGGAGCTGCTATTCCCTCGACCCTCATCAGTAAAGACGCCCAACATGTTCCTGACTCACAAAAGTGCACTGGAGGATTCAAGCAGGATAGTGCAGATCTCTACTGGACTCCAATATATGCAACTTCCACTAAATTCTTGAATATTCCAGTGATACAGCAAAGACAATGTGTGGATATGGTGGATGAGGAGATACCAACTGCTCCCTGTGCACTACTATTACATAGACAAACGAAAATTTTTTTGAAAAACTTTTTTTTACTTTTTACCAAATCTAGACTCCGTTTCTTTTATGACCCATAGTTTTCGAACAATATGCTTTTTATTATATAGTATAAAAATCCTGTGCTATACAGTAAATGGGGAAATTCATGAAACTCTTTGTTACAACACAAGCAGTATTTACAGTAAGCTTCCTAAAACAATGATATGTGTTAATAGAGGTTTCACTTGTCAGCTGGAATTGGTTTGTATATCCTTTCTCTTTTTTCTATGAAGATTCTTGTGTAGCTTTTTCTACGACGAGTCGCTTGCTGAACTTCTCGGTAAAGTGACAAACACTAGTACCCCATCATGTTGGTGTTCCAGCTGCCGTGATAGCGTTTTTCCATCACTGGTTTTGGATGAATCAATAAACAGCCTCCAGTCTTCCTTTTTGTATTCAATACCAAACTCATTCATCAGACTGGGAATGTCTGAAGTAGATAAAATTACCTTGTTGAAAAATCTTGGAAAATTGCTGCTCTCCCTTTTTCTACATGTATATGTTGGTAACAACTGCCAAGAAGTTCTTTTCTTTCAATCTAGAGCCAAGAAATTCAGCTTCTTCTTTCGTTATGCCCAGAGACCTAACCAGATCGTTAAGCTCGAACTTAGTATACAATTTGGGCTCAAGACTTTCTGTATTACTGCGGTTCATATAAATCAGATTGCACAGCAGAAAATATTTCTGTTGGAATGGGATTTAAATCATCTGGTGCTTCAGGAACTGGCAAATCTACATCATGGCCTCCTAGTCGGATGACGGACGGACGGTTTGTGTAGCTTAGTACCTTCTTGTTTTTCGAATTATGACCAGTAATAAACAGTGCAAAAGCAGCAATCATCATAAAGATTTCTTGGCTCCCTCTGTATCAACGGAACAGGAATTCTATAGGCTTTTGTTTCCTTCTTGGACAATTTTCTCAGATCTGCAACACACATGACATATCTTATGCAACGCCCAAGATTTATCTGGATCACCAAGTTTAGATGAAAAGTATGATAGATAAACATTTTCTACAAAATGTGTAATGTTTCTTTGGTGTTTTTTAGTCACACATTCACCACAAATACCAGCTGTTAACGCAAAAATAGAATCGACCTTTTCTGCCAGCAAATGTTTTTTCAGTAGTGCCACCAACGTCATCCACATTCATTACACCACCTTTTTAAATTATTTCAACTGTACAAAAGCTGTTAAATTCATTAAAAATCGCTTAATTTATTAAATTCAACTGTAAAAGGTGAAGAATTTCTAGGTGATACAGTTTTCTAAGTATTATATTTGGATATCCCACCCTAAAAAACATAAGGATAAGGTATTTTCAGCAAAAAAGTTTTTACATCATTGGCCTATGTTATTCACTTCCACGTGTATTTTCACTGCTTGTGGATGAAAGCACCTGAATACAGGCAAACAAACAGAAGACACTGACTGGCGTTTCGTGATGGAGATCGAAAATGCAATGAAGAGTGATAAAGTGTGGTTTGCTGAGCTTTAATGGGATGAACTAAGTCATGCAGTACCATACATCAATGCTCAGGTGACTACAGAATATAACCCATCTCTGTCTCCCCTGGACATCCGCTCTGCTGGCCTAATGCTATCTGTCACATCAATGGAAAATGACAGGGAAACCTAGAGACTGATACATTTATTTGCAGCAACCCAGTGTAGGGAAATTATTTGGATTAAGGAATTTGATATTTCTTGTGTTAGAGAGACTGGAGTGATGGCTACCATGTATTCAAGGCCTGTACGGTGACACTGTGAACAACCTCAATACATATAGTGTATATGTAATGTTTTAGAAGGGTGCTTTAGTTCATGAATCAATGCAGTGCCATGACTCCTATAGATAATGACTCCACCCACATCTAATTTATGGATGGAATAGCAGAGTTCTGTGATGATCCAATGAGAAATACATGAAGAATTTAATGGATGTAAGAAACAATTACGTCAGATATACTGTGAAAAATGAAACACTGGATATTTTTGTATAATGTAATGCGTCCTATATGCCATTGCTGAAGTGTAAATAAAATTCATAACTTGTGTATTGTTTCTTACTTCACAGCCCTCTCGTTTTAATATAGCCATTGTAGCTCAGTTGGTAATGTGATTGCGCTGTAGTCACTGCAAATGTTATTATTATTATTATCATTTCTATACTTTCTCAGACGTTAAGTCTGGTTAAAAATGGAATGTGATGCGGACCTTGATCAAGCGTGACTTCCTTTTAACTGTATGGTATGTGTTGTATTGCATTTAGTAACTTTCGGGTAATTGAACATGTATCAATAATCACAGATTTCTGTAGTTGTATATATAAGTTAGGATGTAGCTGTATTGCATTGATGTACTGGTGGATATTGTGTGCTATGACTCCTGTAGTTGATAGTATAATTGGTATAATGTCAACTTTATCCTGATGCCACATGTCCTTGGCTTCCTCAGCCAGTTGGATG
This sequence comes from Schistocerca serialis cubense, assembly GCF_023864345.2. Lineage (NCBI taxonomy): Eukaryota > Metazoa > Arthropoda > Insecta > Orthoptera > Acrididae > Schistocerca > Schistocerca serialis. The sequence goes on from NC_064641.1 coordinate 426,595,971, forward strand.
TATTTTTCAATTTTTTCTCCTGTTTTCTTTTGTATATTTGTTGTATTGGGAATGGATATTTCGATTATTTGTGTTAATTTCTTCTTTTTATTGGTATGATGTCAGGTTTGTTGTGTGGTGTTGTTTTATCTGTTATAATGGTTCTGTTCTAGTATAATTTGTATTCATAGTTCTCCAGTGCATTTTGTGGAGCATACTTGTATGTGGGAACATGTTGTTTTATAAGTTTATGTTGTAAGGCAAGCTGTTGATGTATTATTTTTGCTACATTGTCACGTCTTCTGGGGTATTCTGTATTTGCTAGTATTGTACATCTGCTTGTGATGTGATCTACTGTTTCTATTTGTTGTTTGCAAAGTCTGCATTTATCTGTTGTGGTATTGGGATCTTTAACAATATTCTTGCTGTAATATCTGGCGTTTATTGTTTGATCCTGTATTGCAATCACGAATCCTTCCATCTCACTGTATATATTGCCTTTTCTTAGCCATGTGTTGGATCCGTCTTGATCGATGTGTGGCTGTGTTAGATGATACGGGTGCTTGCCATGTAGTGTTTTCTTTTTCAAATTTACTTTCTTCGTATCTGTTGATGTTATGTGATCTAAAGGGTTGTAGAAGTGGTTATGAAATTGCAATGGTGTAGCCGATGTATTTATATGAGTGATTGCTTTGTGTATTTTGCTAGTTTCTGCTCTTTCTATAAAGAATTTCCTTAAATTGTCTACCTGTCCATAATGTAGGTTTTTTACGTCGATAAATCCGTTTCCTCCTTCCTTTCTCCTTAATGTGAGTATTTCTGTTGCTGAATGTATGTGATGTATTCTATATTTGTGGCATTGTGATCGTGTAGGTGTATTGAGTTCTTCTATGCCTGTGTTACTCCATTTCACTACTCCAAATGAGTAGGTCAATATTGGTATAGCATAAGTATTTATAGCTTTTGTCTTGTTTCTTGCTGTCAATTCTGTTTTCAGTATTTTTGTTAGTCTTTGTCTATATTTTTCTTTTAGTTCTTCTTTAATATTTGTATTGTCTATTCTTGTTTTTTGTCTGTATCCTAGATATTTATAGGCATCTGTTTTTTCCATCGCTTCTATGCAGTTGCTGTGGTTATCCAGTATGTAATGTTCTTTTTTAGTGTGTTTTCCCTTGACTATGCTATTATTCTTACATTTGTCTGTTCCAAAAGCCATATCTATATCATTGCTGAATACTTCTGTTATCTTTAGCAATTGGTTGAGTTGTTGATTTGTAGCTGCCAGTAGTTTTAGATCATCCATGTATAGCAGATGTGTGATTTTGTGTAAGTATGTTCCAGTAATATTGTATCCATAATTAATATTATTTAGCATTTTGGATAGTGGCTTCAGAGCAAGGCAGAACCAGAAAGGACGTAATGAGTCTCCTTGATATATTCCACGTTTAATCTGTATTGGCTGTGATGAGATGTTATTTGAATTTGTTTGGATATTAAGTGTGGTTTTCAATTTCTCATTACTATGTTTAGGAACTGCATCAATTTAGGATCTACTTTGTATATTTCCAATATTTGTAGTAACCATGAGTGGGGTACACTATCAAAAGCTTTTTGGTAATCAATGTATGCATAGTGTAGCGACCTTTGTTTAGTTTTAGCTTGATATGTCACCTCTGTATCTATTATCAGTTGCTCTTTACATCCTCATGCTCCTTTGCAGCAGCCTTTTTGTTCTTCATTTATAACTTTGTTCTGTGTTGAATGTGTCATTAATTTCTGTGTAATGACTGAAGTTAATATCTCGTATATTGTTGGTAGCCATGTTATGGGGCGATATTTTGCTGGGTTTGCTGTGTCTGCTTGATCTTTAGGTTTCAGATAAGTTATTCCATGTGTAAGTGTATCAGGGAATGTGTATGGGTCTGCAATGTAACTGTTAAATAATTTAGTTAGATGTGAATGTGTTGAGGTGAATTTCTTTAGCCAGAAATTTGCTATTTTATCTTTTCCAGGGGCTTTCCAATTGTGAGTAGAATTAATTGCTTGGGTGACTTCATGTTGGAAAATTATCACTTCAGTCATTTGTGGTATCATCCTGTACGTATCCATTTCTGCTTGTATCCACCGCGCATGCCTGTTATGTTGTACTGGGTTTGACCATATGTTGCTCCAGAAGTGTTCCATGTCTGTTATGTTTGGTGGATTGCCTATTTTAATGTGTGTGTTATCTATTGGCTGGTAAAATTTCTTTTGGTTTGTGTTGAATGTTTGGTTTTGTTTCCTTCTATTTTCACTTTTTTTGTATCTTCTAAGTCGTTTGGCCAATGCTTGTGATTTCTGCTTCTTTTCATCTAATTGCTCTATCACTTCTTATTGTGAGATTGTACCTAACCTTTTTCGTTTTTTTCTGACATTTCATTTCTTATAAATTGTGTTAGCTGTCCGATGTCTTTTCTCAGTTTTTCTATTCTGATCTGTAGCCTGTGTTGCCATGCTGGTTTTGTGGGTTTCTTCTGTGTGTTGGTTGGTTCTGATCTCTGCCTAGTGTGTATATTTAGTGTAGTGAGTGCTCCTATATAAACCAGTAGTTGTAAGTCTTCCATAGTTGTAATTTCTTTTATTTTGTTGTGTATGATTGTGTTGATAGTTTTTATTGTTGTTTCGACTTGTGGGTTATTTGGCGGTCAATGCAACAATGGTCTAATGCCTGTATTTGTGTCTTTGTATTCTATATATGTCAGCTGAAATTTTTCTTCTATATCTAACATGTGGGTCACTTCGTGTTCTATTTGTGCTTGTTCTGGTGGCTGTCTTAAGATTTAGTTTTCCTCTGGCTGTTTAATTGATGTGTGTTGTACTTTATTTGTTTGCTCTGGGATGTTTGAGTCCATTACTGTATTTTCTTCTTCTTCTGATTGCACATTATTTTGTTCCAGTATTTGTTGTACTTGTTGTTTGATGTTTTCTAATTCTGACTGGGGTATCGTGTTATTTTTGATTATTACACGGATCTGATCAGCTAGTCGTTGTTCAGTTAAAAATTTTAATTCTGGGTATCTGGTAATAAATGTTGTGTTTACTTGTGATCTGCATCCAGTTGTGTTGGTTCCTAGGATTGTAGCTTGGTAATAACAGAACATGAGGTGTCGATTAACTTCATCTGACCATCTCATCCTCTGTCTTTGTTTTTCTTCTAGGGTGGTTGCAGGAAGCATTTCCTGCAAAACACCTCTATTTAGATTTGAATCATTTTCCAGGTGGCTAGCAGTGTCGTTACCATTGTGGGCAGGCATAGGGTTCAAGCGTCGTCCTCGACCATGACGGCGCTTGTCCGAGGCTTCTTTAGTTCGGTCCTGAACCAACTAATCACACTAAAAGGGGGGTTAGCCCTATTCGTGGTTTGTTCTTTTCGTCGCCTTTTACGACTGGCAGAACATACTGGAAGCCTATTCTTTTCACGGGCTTTATTATTATTATTGTTATTATTATTATTACTATTGCAAATATTTTTTCTATAGAAGCTCGGTTCCTGCTAATACCTGGTGTAGTCAATATCGTGGCAGAGTGAGTGAAGCATCCTCATCGCAGGAAGTTTGCAGCAAGCAAATGGTCCTGTGATGGTGTGGAAGACCAGAAACAGAAGAAGAATGGGGTGCTCTTTCCTGATAATAAACAAGTCATAGCTGTGGGTCCATCCAACTGTGGCAAGGGAAATGTTCTCATGTCATTGCTGACACACCCAGATGGTATCCACTTCGAGTAAGTATGTATATTTTCAAAAACAGTGTTTCATGCCAAATACCAGCTTATAAAGGCGATATTGCAAGGTTTTGATGGTGCAACGAACACAACAATCAGTGAAAGCAGTGATATCCCTCCACTGGGATAAGTATAGCAAGACACTACGTTCATATTCGTCAAGATTGACATAGGAAACCTGGATCTGATTCGAAGATATTTCTCTTTTGGTCATCGAATGGACGTTGACGTGTTTTATTAGAGGTGGACATATACCAGCATCCCAAAACAGCTGGTGATCGATAGTGCAAACCTCATCACAGCCTTTAAGCAAGATAATTTGAATTCAAAGCACATTTACCAACCACACGAAGGAAATGATATTTCACTCAGTGAAAATGTAAAGATATGTGGAGATCGCTATAATTACACACAGTATGAGATTCTTGTTATTGCTAAAACAAGAAAACTGAATGATGGTAGGTAAAGACAAAACTTCCAAGAGTCTCCATTTGTGTAGCTGTGACAGGATGTGTGTACATCATTATACATCGCGCCATGGACAAGTACGCACGCATGTTGGGTACTCAACCTGAGAAGATACATATAGATAGCATATGGATGGAGAAATTAAGGGTAGCAAACGTAAAGACTGGAATGTTCGTATGGAATTATTGACTTATTATCAGTCCCTTATTATATCAATCAGTACATGAACTGATAGGGTTCATGTAATGGAAAAGAAGGTAAATAACTCAACTCTAAAGGTCAATGCAATTGAAAAAAATTTATGTTAAGTGTACTCTGCATAGAACTCTGCTTAGCACATTACGAGACATAGACTAAGCATAAACTCATAGATGTATGGAAGGCCATTTGAGGGAAATCATGGCTGCTATGGATGGGACATTGGGAGTGGGAACAGACGCTAAGAGAAACCTCTAAGCCTGCTACTGAATCTCTCGGGCAGTTTGTGTTGACGAAGATGTCACTGCCAGTTTCCTTAACCATCACAACAATGCTAGGTTAGACTGCAATGTGGCATTAGCATGATAAAACCATACATTCTGGGCATGCAGCCTGTATTTTATTTTATTTTACTTTTTATTTAGACGTCAAGCTCCGTAGGACCAAATTGAGGAGCAAATCTCCAAGGTCATGGAACGAGTCAGTACATGAAATAAAAAGAAATGTTCATGAAACTGAAAAAAGTTAGTCCATAAGTTTAAGTAAACGCTGTCAGCAATAAAATAAGAATCATTTTAATTATTCAAGGAACTCCTCGACAGAAAAGAAGGAGTGACTCATGAGGAAACTTCAGTTTTGATTTGAAAGCGCGTGGATTACTGTAAAGATTTTTGAATTCGACTGACATCTTATTGAAAATGGATGCAGCAGTATACTGCACATCTTTTTGCACAAAAGCTAAGAAAGTCCAATCCAAATGCAGGATTGATTTCTGCAGAGTATTAACCGAGTGAAAGATGATTATTCTTGGGAATAAAATAATATTGGTAACAAGAAACGACAGTAAGGAAAATACATATTGAGAGGCCAATGTCAAAATACCCAGATTTGTGACCTGAGGTCGACAAGAGGTTTGCTAACTCACACCACTTATTGCCCGAACCGCCCGTTTCTGAGCCGAAGTATCATTGTAGAATGGTGAGAGTTGCCACAAAATATAATACCATACGACATAAGTGAATCAAAATAAACAAAGTGGACTAATTTTCGTGTCGAAGTATCACTCACTTTTGATACCGTTCGAATAGTAAAAATGGCAGTATTAAGTCTTAGAACCAGATCCTGAATGTGGGCTTTCCACGAAAGCTTATTACCTACCTGAACACCTAGAAATTTGAACTGTTCAGTTTCACTGATGAAATGCCCGTTTTGTGAAATGAAATAGTCAGGTTTTGTTGAACTGTGTGTTGTTGTTGTTGTTGCTGTTGTGGTCTTCAGTCCTACATCCTTCTGAATCTGGTTAGTGTATTCATCTCTTGGTCTCCCTTTACGATTTTTACTATTCACGCTGCCCTCCGGTACTACATTGGTGATCACTTGATGCCTCAGAACATGTCCTACCAACCGATCCCTTCTTCTAGTCAACTTGTGGCACAAACTACTCTTCTCCCCAATTCTATTCAATACCACCTCATTAGTTACATGATCTACCCATCTAATCTTCAGCATTCTTCTGTAGCACCATATTTCGAAAGCTTCTATTCTCTTCTTGTCTAAACTATTTATCGTCCATGTTTCACTTCCATACATGGCTACACTCCATACAAATACTTTCAGAAACGACTTCCAGACACTTAAATCAATACTCGATGTTAACAAATTTCTCTTCATCAGAAACGCTTTCCTTGCCATTGCTAGACTACATTTTATATCCTCTCTACTTCGACCATCATCAGTTATTTTTTTCCAAAAATAGCAAAACTCCTTTACTATTTTAAGTGTCTCATTTCCTAATCTAATTCCCTCAGCATCACCCTACTTAATTCGACTATATTCCATTATCCTCGTTCTGCTTTTGTTGATGTTCATCTTATACGCTCCATTCAAGACACTGTCCACGCCGTTCAACTGCTCTTCCAAGTCCTCCGCTGTGTCTGACAGAATTAAAATGTCATCGGCGAACCTCAAAGTTTTTATTTCTTCTACATGGATTTTAATACCTACTCCGAATTTTTCTTTTCTTTCCTTTAGTGCTTGCTCAATATACAGATTGAATAGCATTGGGTAGAGGCTACAACACTGTCTCACTCCCTTCCCAACCACTGCTCCCCTTTCATGTCCCTCGACTCTTAAGATTGCCATCTGCTTTCTGTACAAATTGTAAATAGCCTTACGCTCCCTGTATTTTACCCCTGGTACCTTCAGAATTTGAAAGAGAGTATTCCAGTCAACATTGTCAAATGCTTTCTCTAAGTCTACAAATACTAGAAACGTAGGTTTGCCTTTCCGTAATCTATTTTCTAAGTTAAGTTGTAGGGGCAGTATTGCCTCACGTGTTCCAACATTTCTACGGAATCCAAACTGATCTTCCCCGATTGCGGCTTCTACCAGTTTTCCCATTCGTCTGTAAAGAATTCGCGTTAGTATTTTGAAGCCTGGACTTATGAAACTGATATTTCGGTAATTTTCAGATCTGTCAACACCTGCTTTCTTTGGGATCGGAATTATTATATCCTCCTTGATGTCTGAGGGTATTTCGCCTGTCTCATACATCTTGCTTACCAGATGGTAGGGTTTTGTCAGGACTGGCTCTCCCAAGGCTATCAGTAGTTCTAATGGAATGTTGTCTACTCCCAGGGCCTTGATTCGACTCAGGTCTTTCAGTGCTCTGTCGAACTCTTCACGCAGTATCTTATGTCCCATTGCATCTTCATCTACATCCTCTTCCATTTCCATAATATTGTCCTCAAGAACATCGCCCCTGTATAGACCCTCTATATACTCCTTCCACCTTTCTGCTTTCCCTTCTTTGCTTAGAACTCGGTTTCCGTCTGAGCTCTTCATATTCGTGCATGTGGCTCTTTTTGCTCCATAGGTCTCTTTAATTTTGCTGTAGGCTGTATCTATCTTTCCCCCACGTGAGATAAGCCTCTACATCCTTACATTTGTCCTCTAGCCATCCCTGCTTAGCCATTTAGCACTTCCTGTGGATCTCATTTTTGAGACGTTTGTATTCCTTTTTGCCTGCCTCATTCACTGAATTTTAGTATTTTCTCCTTTCATCAATTAATTTCAGTACATCTTCTGTTACCCATTGATTACTACTGACCCTCGTCTTTTTTACCTACTTGATTCTCTGCTGCCTTCACTATTTCACCCATCAACTACCCTTTCTTCTTCCACTGTATTTCTTTAACCCATTGCTGTCAATTGTTCCCTTATGCTCTCCCTGAAACTCTGCACAACCTCAGGTTCTTTCAGTTTATCCAGGTCCCATCTCCTTAAATTCCCGCCTTTATGCAGTCTCTTCAGTTTTAATCTACAGTTCATAACCAATAGATTGTGGTCAGAGTCCACATCTGCCCCTGGAAGTGTCTTACAATTTAAAACCTGGCCCCTAAATCTCTGTCTTACAGTTATATAATCTATCTGAACCCTTCTAGTATCTCCAGGGTTCTTCCATGTACACAACTTTCTTTCATGATTCTTGAACCAAGTGTTAGCTATGATTAAGTTATGCTCTGTGCAGAATTCTACCAGACGGCTTCCTCTTTCATTTCTTAGCCCCATATTCACCTACTACGTTTCCTTCTCTTCCGTTTCCTACTGTCGAATTCCAGTCACCCATGACTATTAAATTTTCGTCTTTCTTCACTTCCTGAATAATTTCTTTTACCTCGTCATATATTTCATCAATTTCTTCATCATCTGTAGAGCTAGTTGGCATATAAACTTGTACTCCTGTAGTAGCCGTGAGCTTCCTGTCTATCTTGGCCACAATAATGTGTTCACTGTCCTGTTTGTAGTAGCTAACCTGCACTCCTATTTCCCTATTCATTATGAAAGCTACTCCTGCATTACCCCTACTTGATTTTGTATTTATAACCCTGTATTCACCTGACCAAAAGACTTGTTCCTCCTGCCACCGAACTTCACTAATTCCCACTATATCTAACTTTAACCTACCCCTTTTGAAATTTTCTAACCTACCTTTCCTATTAAGGGATCTGACATTCCACGCTCCAATCCGTAGAACGCCAGTTTTCTTTCTCCTGATAACGACGTCCTCTTGAGTAGTCCCCGCCTGGAGATTCGAATGGGGGACTATTTTACCTCCAGAATATTTTACCCAAGATGACGCAGTCATCATTTAATCATACAGTAAAGCTGCATGGCTTCGGGAAAAATGACAGCTGTAGTTTCCCCTCGCTTTCAGCCGTTCGCAGTACGAGCACAGTAAGGTGTTTGGGTTAGTGTTATAAGGCCGGATCAGTCAATCATCCAGACTGTTGCCCCTGCAACTACTGAAAAGGCTGCTGCCCATCTTCAGGAACCACACGTTTGTCTGGCCTCTCAACAGATACCCCTCCGTTGTAGTTGCACCTACGGCTATCTGTATCGTTGGGGCACACAAGCCTCCCCACCAACAGCAAGGTCCATGGTTCATGTGTGTTATAAACTGTAAAACTGAATCTTACTGTGATTTATCGTTACTTTATTTTATAAAAGCTATGAACTGAGGTAATGTACTCCACTATTTGAAACCGAGCCAATGTTGCACTCAACATCCTCTACTACCAAGCTAGTGTCATCAGCAAACAGAAATATTTTAGAGTTACCCATAATACTAGAGGGCATATGATTTCTATAAGTAAGGAACAGGAACAGCCCCAACACTGATCCCTGAGCCCCCCCCCCCCCCCCCCCACTTGACAGTACCCCACTCAGATCCCACATCACAGCCGTTATCAACATTGTGAATTGTGAACTTTTGCTGCCTGTTGCTAAAATAAGAAGTGAACCAATTGTGAGCTACTCCACGTATTCCGTAATGGTCCAACTTCTGGAGCAATATTTTGTGATCAACACAATCAAATGCCTTAGTGAAATCAAAAAATACGCCAACCGTTCGAAACTGTTTGTTTAGCCCATCCAGTATCTCACAGAGAAAAGAGAATATAGCATTTTCAGTTGTCAAACGACTTCTAAAGCCGAAATGTACATTTAATGGCAAATCGTATGATATAAAATGATCAATTATCCTTACATACACAGCATTTCCAATAACTTGTGCAAACACTGATGGCATAGAAATAGGTCTAAAATTATCAGTACTCAGTAGTAAATCCACTTTATAAAAAAAGGAGAAAGCGTTCTCCTTTTTTTATAAAGTGGATTTACTACTGAGTACTTTAATCGCTCAGGAAACTGACAGTTCCAAAAGGAAAAATTACAAATATGGCCAAATACAGGGCTAACATGTGCAGCACAGTACTTAAATATTCTGCTAGACACCTCATCATAATCATGAGAGTCATTAGTCTTCAGTGACTTAATTATTGACCCAGTCTCCCCCTTGTCTGTATCGCCTAGGACTATTTCAGACATCAATCTCAGAAAGGCATTTGCCGAGAAAGTTATATGATTTCCTGTAGAAACAAAATTTTTATTTAATTCAACGGCGATGCTCAGAAAATGATTGTTAATTACTGTACATATATCTGATTTATCAGTAATAGAAATAATTTTACTGCGAACTGACTTTATATCATCGACCTTGTGCTGCTAACCAGACACTTCCTTCACAACTGACCATATGGTTTTTATTTTATTCTGTGAATTAGGTATTCTACTTGCATGCCACATAGTCTTTGCCTTCCTGATAACATTTTTCAGCACCTTACTATACTGTTTATAATGGGCTACTGTAGCTTGATTCAAACTACTTCTAACTTTTTGATTTAATTCCCGCTTTGTTCTACATGATATCCTTATCCCTCTAGTCAGCCACTCTGGCTCCCCATTACTGCTAGTACCCTGTTTACAATGTTCTAACGGAAAGTAACTCTCACAGAGCGTGAGAAATGTGTTATGGAAAGCACTGTATTTATCATCTATGTTATCCTCACTATAAACATCCTGCATAGTTTGTAACTAAATATGATTTTGGTTTGAGTACAAAGGGTTTTAATGTTAAAATTTGTGCATCGTGGTCTGAAAGCCCATTCACGCTTTTACTAACAGAACGCCCATCTAGTAATGAAGAATGAATAAAAATACTGTCTGTGACTGTGCTACTGTTCCCCTGCACCCTAGTTGGAAAAAACACAGTTTGCATCAGATCACATGAATTTAGGAGTTCTATCAACATCCTTTTTCTTACACAATGATACACGAAATTAATATTAGTCACCACATATAACTACTTTCTGGTACTTCCTACAAAGTGAATCAAGAACCCTCTCTAAAAATGGTTCAAATGGCTCTGAGCACTATGGAACCTAACATCTGTGGTCATCAGTCCCCTAGAACGTAGAACTACTTAAACCTAACTAACCTAAGGACATCACACACATCCATGCCCGAGGCAAGATTCGAACCTGCGACCATAGCGGTCACGCGGTTCCAGATTGAAGCGCCTAGAACCACACGGCCACACAAGCTGGCAACCCTCTCTATATTGAGCACAATACTCTGAAGTCGGAATTAGGGGACCTATAAACAACAATAATAATAAGTTTAGTTTCACTAAATTCAACTAACGCTGCACAACTTTTAAATATCTGTTCAGTGCAGTGTCGTGATATGTATATGGACTCAAATGGAATATTGTTTTTTACGCACAGAGCCACTCACCCACCCCGCAAGGAACTGCTTGAGAAACAGCCAGCTACTCTATAGCCGGTAAAGGAAACCTCTGAATTATCAAATTATTTAAGTGGTGCTCTGATATACCAATAATTTCAGAGTTAACATCTATTAGCGGTTCACTAACATTATCTCTAATACCTCTTATATTTTGATGAAATATGCTAATTCTTTCTCGGCTTGGAAACATTACGTCCTCTGAAGGTGAGCCCTTAGTTAGAGGGACTTCCTTTGAGCAGGTATACCTAGCTGCTGACTTCAACCTAAAAAAGGTGCAGCTCTAACACCAACTACTACAGTAATTTTTCCATGGCTGACACCACCACCACCACCCACCACACTGTCATCTATTAGCTTAGTCAGCCTCCCCTTCCCATACCTATTGAGGTGCAGGCCATGCCTAGTGAAAGCCAACTGGCACAACTGTGATGTGACCCACGCCCTCCGCCATCAATGCCCTCCCCAGCCCCACGTGAACGCGCCTAAAAGGCGTATTTAGGTTAGGCCAATCATAACGCAGAAATAGTTGCACGAAATGCACATTAGTGCCAGCAGTTTGAGTAGCTATCTTAACCATGTCACCACCGACGTCATATTCCCCGTCTCTATCGAGACTGTTCCCTGCTACACCCACTATCACTATCTGATCCTCCTTCGCCAAATTCTTACATAATTCCCCTATGCTTTCAATCACCTGAGACACCCCTGCACTAGGTTTCACAATGCTGGTGTCCTGGTAGTCACTCCCCAACACTTCCTGCAACTGCTGGCCCACACGTCAACCGAGGGAACTACCTAGCAGCAGAACCTTCTTTCTGCAACTAACCTAGGCCTCCTAATTTCTGAGGACTGCTGCAAGATCCCTACATCTACTGCCACACGAGGCTCCTCTCCACTCAACTCTGACAGTTGATCATATCTATTGCACATATGCAAAGTAAACCTGGTTTGTTGGTAGGTTGTTTCGGGGAAAGAGACCAAACAGCGAGGTCATCGGTCTCATCGAATTAGGGAAGGACGGGGAAGGAGATCGGCCGTGCCCTTTGAAAGGAACCATCCCGGCATTTGCCTGGAGCGATTTAGGGAAATCACGGAAAATCTAAATCAGGATGGCCGGACGCGGGATTGAAACGTCGTCCTCCCGAATGCGAGTCCAGTGTCTAAAGTAAACCAGTCTGAATACCTCCTCTTCCTAGTGCCTTCTTTCCAAGTGCCAGTTCCCGTTCCCCACCATCCTTCACCCTCCACAACCTATCTCGTTCCTCCCTTGCGCAATGTAACTGCACCTGAAAGGCACAGATCTTACGCTCCTGCTCCTCTATCGACTTGTTCCTACTACAGATTCTGCATTCCCAGGAGAGAATCTCACTAAAATGACCGCTGGCTTCCCCACTACATTCCCCCGAATGAAGATACTTTGAACAAATCCCACACCGTAATCCACTACTCACAAACCTACGACAGAGCCCACACATCTACGTTACCAAAGTTCAGTTACACCAATAGAACTATTTAAGAACTAAAAATAATGGTCTCGCAATTCTGTGCCTACTAATAAAGCAAATACTTACATTAATACTACTACAACACAGCTAATACCAATACCAACAAAACTTTTCAAAATTATTAGCTAATACCAAAAAATTCATAAGGCCACTGTTACACTAAGCGAAGTTAAAACACTGAATGAAAATTTTACTGAAATATTTCACTAGAAACAATAATAAACGTCAGTTGAAAACTAAAGCACGAAATTTACTAAACGACTTCAACGCACTGAAAACTTATAAAAACAAAGCGAGCGAACGATTACAAAAGTTTATTAAGTTCTTATTTCGCCACAAACGGCACGCAAAGCCGCAGAAATCTATTAAAATTAATAACTGTATTACAGAGCACAAATAAGTTTGTCAGTACTTACCTTTATAACCGCTACAGCTGCAGAGCACGCCGCCAAATGTCACTAACATTCAATGTTGCTGCCAATGGACTTCTAGATACAGAATACAATCGTCAAAAAATGGTAGACCCATAAAAACACAAATTTAATGCAGATGACTTAGCACATATCTCAAAACACAAGACAGCACTTGAAAACTCATACCTATTACACTGGCTGAGTGAGGTATTTACAGTTTCCAAAGTGCAAAGAACAATTCCAGAACGTACTCCTTAAAGGATAGCAATAGTAATGAAATTGCAGGGTACTTTTATACAGAGAAAACGCGAAAGAACTCGAAACCACGTGTGTTCCTCACGGTAAGAGTGAAAAGACATCAAGAGAAAAGAGCAACAGTAAAATTGTTTAATTTGCTGCAGCACAAAACAGCTAGATTAAGGCAGTATAGCGTATGTGATAGGAGACGAATTAGAGGAGGTGTTGGTGTTGTCGACAAACTGCTGGTCGAAGTACACATTCTGTGATATAACTACAGTGAACTTGGATCAAAGGTTCAGAAATGGTTGGCGCACGGGGATGAATCTGCTTGATGAGGTGTGTCTGGAGCACATCACAGCTTATGCAGCTAATAAAGGTCTCATAATCTTTACGAAGAAGGATATATAAGGAGCTGCATTAAGTATCCATTCACCAGTTAAGGTTCAGATGCCACGTCATATACTCTGATCATCACTATTACGTGCAAATTACCTCCGACTGATTGAGTCAAATATTGTAGATTGGAGTACTGCGCTGATTGGGCTTGATACATTCAATAGCATCCGAAATATCACAGAGCCTAAAAATAAGCTGTAGCAGGAAATTAATGGTAAAAAATAAAGTGTGCAAATAGAACCCAGAGCATACGACATTGACGACTGAAACGATATCTTAAAATAGTCCAGAAATCGAATTGAGCTATGTGCAAACATCAATACACTTCAGTCTGATACAAAGACGATGACTGTAACTATTGACTTTAACCGGAAACGTTTAATAGGATGAAGACTGGGTTTCACAGAAGACAGATAATGAAGATGGATTCTAATAAATATTACAGATATGAACAAATTGTGGATACACTACCTGTCAGTGCAATCCAGGTCAAATAGTGTAACATTGCAACGATCTTCTATCGCAATGATAGAGTGATTCATACAATTTACAGCTTCTTCCCATGAGTTGGGCGGTTTAAGATTGTTAAGATTCTTATCAACACTATATACATTCATGTGATAGTACAGGGCTATTACAAATGATTGAAGCGATTTCATAAATTCACTGTAGCCCAATTCATTGACATATGGTCACAACACACTACAGATACGTAGAAAAACTCATAAAGTTTTGTTCGGCTGAAGTCGCACTTCAGGTTTCTGCCGCCAGAGCGCTCGAGAGCACAGTGAGACAAATGGCGACAGGAGCCGAGAAAGCGTATGTCGTGCTTGAAATGCACCCACATCAGTCAGTCATAACAGTGCAACGATACTTCAGGACGAAGTTCAACAAAGATCCACCAACTGCTAACACCATTCGGCGATGGTATGGGCAGTTTAAAGCTTCTGGATGCCTCTGTAAGGGGAAATCAACGGGCCGGCCTACGGTGAGCGAAGAAACGGTTGAAGGCGTGCGGGCAAGTTTCACGCGTAGCCCGCGGAAGTCGACGAATAAAGCAAGCAGGGAGCTAAACGTACCACAGCCGACGGTTTGGAAAATCTTACGGAAAACGCTAAAGCAGAAGCCCTACCGTTTACAATTGCTACAAGCCCTGACACCCGATGACAAAGTCAAACGCTTTGAATTTTCGGCGCGGTTGCAACAGCTCATGGAAGAGGATGCGTTCAGTGCGAAACCTGTTTTCAGTGATGAAGCAACATTTTTTCTTAATGGTGAAGTGAACAGACACAATGTGCGAATCTGGGCGGTAGAGAATCCTCACGCATTCGTGCAGCAAATTCGCAATTCACCAAAAGTTAACGTGTTTTGTGCAATCTCACGGTTTAAAGTTTACGGCCCCTTTTTCTTCTGCGAAAAAAACGTTACAGGACGCATGTATCTGGACATGCTGGAAAATTGGCTCATGCCACAACTGAAGACCGACAGCACCGACTTCATCTTTCAACAGGATGGTGCTCCGCCGCACTTCCATCATCATGTTCGGCATTTCTTAAACAGTAGATTGGAAAACCGATGGATCGGTCGTGGTGGAGATCATGATCAGCAATTCATGTCATGGCCTCCACATTCTCCCGACTTAACCCCATGCGATTTCTATCTGTGGGGTTATGTGAAAGATTCAGTGTTTAAACCTCCTCTACCAAGAAGCGTGCCAGAACTGCGAGCTCGCATCAACGATGCTTTCGAACTCATTGATGGGGACATGCTGCGCCGAGTGTGGGAGGAACTTGATTATCGGCTTGATGTCTGCCGAATCACTTAAGCGGCACATATCGAACATTTGTGAATGCCTAAAAATACTTTTTGAGTATTTGTATGTGTGTGCAAAGCATTGTGAAAATATCTCAAATAATAAAGTTAATGTTAAGCTGTGAAATCGCTTCAATCAATAGTAATAACCCTATACAGGCCTTGCACTATCTGGAGCTGCATACTGCTGTCTGCAGTAATCAATTTGTTCACTTTCGTGGTGAGGAAATCATTGTGCGATTGCTTCTAAGACGTGATGTGTGTAAGGTATGAAAGCAGCGCCCAAAATCCACGGAAAAACACTGTGGATCAGAACCACGTGGTGATGACATGGGCAGATTGTGAGTTTATTAAATCAGTCGGCTTGAAACTCTGCAATGACATTGCCCACTATAATCGTTCCAGTGGAATATGATGAGTGAATTATGCACCAAGAATACTTCTCTCATAAATCTTATGTTTCCATCACATGTAACAAGAACGGCAAAATTACGATTTTCTTCCAACACTAAGATGCTTTAACCCTCCCATGCAAAAATTTCATATATCTGGATTCGGTATTTAGGAAAATGGACGGTTCTCCTACAGCGGAGTCAAAGCTTACATGCAATGCTTAAGCATTCCTGTTAACAGGGTTGAGCTTGACTGCACACCTAATGTAGGCAATGCATCAACCTGTAAAACATATGTAACTGCATCTCCTTCTGATTTGAAAGAAAATGCAAGAAAATTAATAGGTGAACCAGTGGATAGAACAGTTAATGAGTACAAGGGATCTACTGCATGCATATTTTAGAACTGCTTATGGGCTAATTTGAGGACATGCAGCAAATCATTATCAATGCTAAACAGGAGCTGATTCTGGTAAGGAGTTTAATGGATTGTCACTCTTACGTTCAAAGAATCCAAAAGTAGAAAACGTTCATCAATCCTACATCTATTTTAAATGTGAAAGTTTGTATGTATGTTTGTTAATACTGTGTATTCTCTATATGAAAAAATGAGATATACTCCTGAAAGGCATCCAAAATCACTTTGTGGTGTAGCTGTGGCTTCACATTAGTAACCTCCTTCAATTCTAATGGGATGAGAGAGGCAACTTCTGTTAGCCACAGGATCACCATTACTAGTACAATGACTAGAATCTGAGGATGGCGACCATCCTTTTGGATGAGACTGGCTGTGGGGTGGAGCAGTGTGGTATGTGGTACAGTGACACATCCCTAAGTGGCCACTGAAGATGGGGTGTAGCCATGTCAGGCTAATGTGAGCCTCCAGATGCACAGATGGCCACCATATGAATGGATGAGGCATACTGGAAACTCATAGCCCTAATCTAGTTGGCAACAACATCCTAATAACTGCGTCGAACGGAGCTGAAGAGGTGGATGCCTATGGGCAATTTACCAACTATAGTTGCCAGACTGACAGTGTGGGTGTGGCGGCAGAGGTGGGTGTGATATCTGACCGACTTAGTGGCATCCTAACGGCTTGGTGGAGTATCGTTGGAGGTGTTGTGAAGCCCATGGGCACCAGAGTGGTGCCACAGTGGCTTATGAGGTGGCAGGAGGGACAGCAGCTCGGAAGTGTCAGGTAAGGTGGCCGCAGCTCATGCAGCCCTGAGCCACATCCAGGCTTGCAAGACACGTTGCACAAAACTGCATTTTAGCGAAGCCATCTTCACTTGGCCTGGCAACCATGCGACACCATACTGCAGGGATGGCAGAATAGATTGCCCGTCGACAGTGTTGGTTCGCCAAATGTAAGGAAAGAATAACGAAAAATAATCAGACATCTATGTATATTCGCCTGCTGTTGCTGCAAAGAAAGAAAGACTAATGCTTATACGCTACAAAAAGTAAAACTGCGCACAGAAATTACTTGTAGCAGCGGTTATGTCACCCCTCTCCACTATGACACCACATTCATAACCTGTACCCACTCTGGCATCGATGATTGGATTTCACGAACCCAAAGCTCCTGCTCCCTTTTCTCAACCCATTATGCGATTTCCTTGCCTGGGCTGGCATGGAACCACCAGTGCAGCTCACCGATATTGCCTAAAACAACAAAAATATTTTCATTTAAAAAACAAGTTCGTACACCGTGGAAAAAATTTATGTAAAGAATATGTAGTTACATGATATGTGGGATAGGTTTATTGGGTGTAGCGTAATCGTAATTTCGACCACCTTGATATCAACTATAACAGTAGCTAACTATCTACATGAAAAGGTTTATACACAGAGGAAATAAAAGAAAACGAAAAATGTCTTTTGGCGAGGATAAGTACTTACATGGTTTAATTACTTCTGTTCAGGGAGTTGTACAGTCTCCACAGCCTGCGTCCTCTCAGCCTCCAGCTGCCGACTGAGGTCAGCCAACATTTCATGAACGGATGCTATAACAGCAATGGAATCTTTTCTAACGAAAATATGTTACAGAATTGATAAACTGACGCTATGAAACAACGAAAATACACTTCACAATTTGAAGTCTTCCTACTAAATCCGTTTTAATGAAATCTTAACTCAGTGATTTGACGATCACTTGCTCCTAAATTCGTTTTAATAAAATCTAAATACTCAGAGCAACGAAATAACGAAAATACAGGTTGAAATCTGATGACTCAGAGCAACAAGTACACAGATAGTTGACATTAAAATAGTTACTTACATACCAATTACTCCAAGCACTGTCTCAGATGTTTCCCACTGCCACTGACGCAATTGAAGAAGCTGAATGTTTTAAGGCAGTGTCAGATGATGACAATTCGACAAAAGAGGTGGATAGACGCACTAATGGCAATAACAGCTGAATATAGTCACAGACTAGAGCAGAAAGGAAGACTAGTGTGCAGGGGATATGGTTTATATAGACACAAGCTCTGTGCACTAATTTAGTGGGAACCAATACGAACACTTAAACAGAGGAAAAACTAGGCTAGCAGATTCAGACACGTTAGGTGTTTTTGTCCTACGGATTGCAGGTGAAACAGCAACCGATTCCTTTTCGTCTAGGATTGTCTTTGTCAGGGTTCACAACTCCTCCCCAGAAAAAATCCTGTTGTCAGCTACATCGAAACAAGTGCAGAACCCTGGTACAGGTATTATTCACATCCTTCAGGACCACTCACCTACAAAATTCAGTTGAACCAACTGCGAATGCCTTTGTTAGCTTCCCCAGTCCTTCCCAGATAACCTGTAGTTGGCTACAACAAAGTCAGGGTCAATGTCTTGGTGTTTGCCATACTACTTTCTCAGATGCCTCTGATGCAAGCTGTAGCGCATGGAGACAAGAAACATGCTGTTCTTTGTCACTTTTACTAAAAACTTCTTTGTAGTTGCTGCTACAGGTCTGCTGTCTCAAACCTGCTGGGGTGGGTTCCAAGTGGAGAGTAGTCCATCAGACAGAATGTAGGAAATATGTTTCGTACAAACCCTAAAAGTTGTCAAACCGCATCAAGGTGTGAACGGTACAACAATCACAAGAATCCACTTCCAGTCTGAGAGCTTTCTGGGGCCATAAAAAAAGCCAGTCCACAAAGACTGATCACAGCCATTCTCCTCTGGTGGCAGCATGCGGTACTAATTCATTAGGCCGTGACTCTGATGCAAGGGGACATAGGGCAACAGCACACAGTGATCGGCGTGTATCTTCCACCACACAGGCAGCATCCCGCTCTCATGGAAGATACAAGTTTCCCAAGACATTTGTATTATATTTCTTCTTCTACAAACTTTGGCAATGTGTTTTAAAATATTTTTAACCACCGTTTTCTCGGGATATGTATGATCCATCGTCAATTTCTACTCATGTGATTAGTGTGAGTTAAATTTCCAGTGATTATTTCTACCTTAGACACTGTTTTTCAACCAACCGTTTTTCCACGATGCGTATGATTTCCCGCCAATTTCTACGTCTGTGGACAGTGTCCGTTCACCTTTTCGTGACTATATCTACCTGTGACGTTGTTTGTAACTACCCATTGTCTCGCAGCGTATATGATTTATCGTCAAAAAGACCTCTGTTTTGTTAGATATGCCTGGACAGACTATAACTACTGTTACGATTACGATCTTTAGCAGTACAGTTAAGTGCGGTAAGCGTTTATGTGTATTCGGATGGCAATTTCATGGCTTTCTTTCTCACATGATCGTAACAAAGCGTGCTATTTGCATATTTCACTACTTTTTCACAGGTCGATACTGTGTTTGGAAGTATTTTGCAACACCTGCAACCTCCAAAATCAAATAGACAACGGAGAATGGTGAGCTTTACCCACAAGTTTCCAACAAGATAACACCTAAAATAAAGAAAATGAACCACAGTACACCGAGTGGAGTGACCGCGCGGTTTGAGGCGCCATATCACGGTTTGAGTGGACCCTCCCACTGGAGGTTCGAGTCCTACTTCGGGCATGTGTGTGTGTGTGTGTGTGTGTGTGTGTGTGTGTGTGTGTGTGTGTGTGTGTTCTTCTTAGCTTAAGTTAGTTCAAGTAGAGTGTAAGTCTAGGGATCGATGACCTCAGCAGTTTGGTTCCTTAGGAATTCACAGACACAAATACGCTTCGACCATCCACACAAAAAGCTCAGGACAAACTGAGCGATTTTTCCAACCACATCTCCAGGTGGAGGGAGGGGCTGGGAAGGTAAGGGTTTGTGATTTCCTAGAGGGGGAGGATGGATACACTGATGGGCTGGGGATTTCCCAGCGCAGGTGGGGCTAATAAATTTATCAAGGGGAAGGGGAGGGGATGGAAGGTTGGGATAGGGTCCGCCAATAGTGGCAATGGTCAGATGTTTTGGCATGCAGCAAAACAAGATCAAAATATGAGTTGAAATGAGTCTACTGGGGAACAGTTGTATGTGGTACCCAAATATGACAATAACATTAATGTAAGCTAAAACGAAACTAGTATATTATAAACACTGTATGTCTCTGATAGGCTTTATGAAGCGGATTCCTAACTGTTAACGACCGCAGAGCCAAAGACACTGCTCCTGTTCTGAGACTTAGTGTTGGAGTGAGAGAGCGCTTGGCGCACAGTTGTAGGTAGCTATCTGTGAGTGCAAGAGGATGGCGTAGGCAGTTTTTGTGGTGTGCTCTTTGAGGCCAACAAGTGTAAAATTAATGTAGGAATTACGAGAATATGGAAGCAGTAGTCTTCATGCAAGCAAGGTAAAGATTTTAAATAATTACGATTTTTGTTTTGCCAGTTTGTTAGTACAGATGAGTTGGCAGATAATTTGGAATTGTTGAGTAACCCCAGAATATACGTAAACAGATTTGATAAAAAGGCTGTTAGATGTTTCACTTTTGTAATATTTCTAAAGGTATGTTGACAGAGCTATTTGTAATTTGATGATTTGCATTTATGCTGGTTTAGTGAGGTTCGATATGACTTCCTGCATAGACCTCATTTTTTTGCGCATCAATTAATGAATATGATATAGTATTCTAACCAATGTAACATCTCTCACCCCCCCCCCCCACCCCTCCGGTAGCTGAGTGGTCAGCGCGACAGTATGTCAATCCAAAGGCCCAGCGTTCGATTCCCAGCTGGGTCGGAGATTTTCTCCGCTCAGGGAGTGGGTGTTGTGTTGTGTTGTCCAAATCAATATCACTTCATTTCTATGGACGCGCAAGTCGCCGAAGTGGCGTCAAATCGAAAGACTTACACCCGGCGAACGGTCTACACAACGGGAGGCCCTTGTCACAGAACATTTACATTTACCAATGAAACTTCAGTTGTAGTTCTTTTTGAAAAGACAAACTTAACATGCAATATAATTTAGCTAAATGGAAACTCAGTGTTAGCAATTCACCACACCAGTACCACCCTCCTGTCCTGGTTATATGTTTTTCAAAGAAGTTGGGTTTCCCATAAATATTTCATTTATTAGCCAAAACAATTCCGTGTGCATTTCAAAGTATCACAGCCAGAACTGCATATCACTGAGCCAGTAGCTAGCATATTTATAGTTTTTTCGTGAGAGACCAAAATATATCGTATTCCACTGTTGCTAATTTATTGGTAAGATAATTTAATTAATTTGTTATGAGCACAGGGACCAAAGTTATCATTTCTGAATAGGGCAAGAGGATACAGTGTCTAGGGGTCTGAGTTTATTTTGCAGTGACAGTATTTTTTTATTGGTATTGGGAGCTGCATTGCCCAATCTATTCGAGTAAGGTTTTGCTAACAATAACACAGAATAAGCACGCCATTTGCAGTTACAACACGCTACGCGAAAATTCGGGTTTTGTATCCATTCCACAGTTCAGGCATTCATTCAACGTAGTCGTCAAATTTTCTTATTTAAAGAAGTACACAGAGTTATTTGCTCTTGTTAATCATCGATACTTTGCAACACACACCATCTACCTAAAGCTCGTTGTTTTTCATGTTGTTGGAGGAGGTAGTCTGGAACAAAACAAGAGAGACATATCCAGCAAATATGTTCTCTAAAACGCGTACCTTTAGAACTAAGGCCATTTATTTAGTAGAAGAGGTGTTTTTCACATTAACGAAGATGAGCGAGTGCTCTTAGCTCATAAGGTATGTAGTTAAGATCCAATGTTCACTGTACTTTCTCTCTTGTTTGGAGTCATTCTATCATCTCTGGAAGTTGACCACCGCACAGTCTTAGCAACAACCGTACAGGTATTCCACTGAGAGTTAGCAGAACGTTTTTCTCCACAGATGGGCATTGCCTACGGTGTGAAGTCAATATATGTGATTATTCGGTGAAGACTCTTTATCTCCGCTGTTGCTTGAAGATACGGTCCTGATAAGAGATCTAGTGTGCGTGACGCTGGAAACATCTTTAATCGAGGGAACTTAATATAAAAGTACATAAATTCTATGAAATTTCAGACCAGATACTGACGGTAAAGTATGTAGTTGTGATACCACACACCAACTGTACTGTTTTTCTTGAGTTTTCTGAAGAATAGAATGCAGCATGCGAAACTACGAGGGTAGGAACTTAAAGAGTAGCAATTATGTGTTCACAACCTATACAAAAGGGTTACGTGTTTACACCTGTTACTGTCCTTCAAAGCAGTCACCAACGCTGTGTAGAACCCGTTGCCAGCGATGTGGACGGCGTAGTATAGCGTTAGCAGAGCCTGTTCTGTTCATGTTGTGAATGGAGCGGTCTACTGCCTGTCGAATCTCTGGAACAGCTCTGAAGCGAATGCCACGAAGTGGTTGCTCCATCTTCGGACTCAAGTCCGGGGAGTATGGTGGATGGGACAATACTTCCCAGTCCCATCGACCGAGTAGAGCAGCCACAGCTTGCGCTGTATGCGCCCGCGCATTGTCGTGTAAAATGACAGGTGTGTTGCGCAGAGAGTGTCGGCGCTTCTTTCCGAAAGGTGGTCACAGGTGATGCTCCAAAAACGAACAGTAATACTGCGTATTGACGATGGTATTCGCTTCAGAACTGTTCCAGAGATTCGACAGGTAATAGACCGCTCCATTTGCACCATCAAAGGAACAGGCTCAGCTAATGGTATACTGAACGGTCCACATAGCGGGCAACGGGTTCTAAACAACGCTGGTGACTACTTTGAAGGACAGTAACAGGTGTAAACATGTAACTCTTCTGTATCGGTTGCGAACAAATAGTTGCCACTGTTTAAGTTCCAACCCTCGTATTTGGACCCTAAGATGCGTTGATGATCTCTGATATTTATATTTGGAGGAAAGTAATGCGATCTTGTGTTGTGCTATTTTAAACGTGGTTGTGTCTAAGACACTGAATTTTTACTCTTTGACTAGATTCTTCTCCCGCGTTCTGCCGTGTAATTATTTATCTGTAATTACTTAGCAGTTTTTCTCCGCTTGTTTCTTTGCAAATAGTTTGTTATGGTTATTCATTTCATGGATCATCTATTAACTTATTTTCAAATATTGTTCTGTAGCGTATAATATCTAAATCTTTTTTTCCGTAGATTCCACATATCAAATGTTTAATTGTCGACCTGTATGCATTACGCTTCGAATGTTTACAGCCAACTACTGTCTGTTTAATTTTTTTTTTTTTTTTCATTTATTGAATTTCAACTCCCCCCGAAGGGGGCGGGCTGGCAGCAGCTTAGTATGCCGCTCTTCAGCCGACAGATTTTGTGACAAAGATCAAGAGAACAAATAATAAAAAAACAGGCGATAAAATCGGAGACTTAGAGAGTAACAAGGCGAAAAGAAATCGTGGAACTTAAAACAACAACAGAGGGATGATGATGCTAAGAAAAATACATACGAAGCAGACAGGGAAAACAATAGACAATTAAAAAACACGGCGACAGTCTGGATTCCGTTCGCAAAGGACATAAAAGTCACACCTAGCGACAGCATGGTTTCTGTTCGCAACACGAGAAACACTGAATAGTCATTGGAACACTGCACTAAAAAGTGGGCAAATGTGACACCACAGTCGAGAGCAGGTGGGGGGAAATTGGACAGAAGAGGGGAAAACTAAAAAGGGGGGAAAGGAGAGGAAAAGCGAATGGGGGAGCCGGGAAAGGAGCTGAAGGAGGATGAGGACCCATAAGAGGGGTGGGGGGCAGACGCGACAGGGAGTGGGGTAGGCAGAGGAGGGGAATACAAAAGGACTGGGGGGGAGAAGGGAGGTAGGGAGAGGTTGAGTGGGGAGAAAACAGGACGGAAGGGAGGGGGGAAGAGGGAGCCCAGGGAAAGGACAGAGGAAAGGAGGGGGATTGAGGATCAGAGTTGATAGGAAGGATAAATGGAGGGAGAGAGGGCATCATCCGGGAGGGGGAGTTGACGGAAGCCACCTTGGGAAAGGAGATGGAGGGTGGAGAGATGGAGGGTAGGGGGGACACAACGGTGAAGACGTGGCAGGGGGCGGGGATGGGAGAGGAGAGGAGCAACCAGGGGGTGAGGGGTTCAAGATGGCGGGAGGTGCAGAGGATGCGGATATGTTCGAGGAATAGGAGCAGATGGGGGAAAGGAATGAGATCATAGAGGATCCGCGTGGGGGACGGGAGGCGGATACGAAAGGCGAGGCGGAGTGCATGACGCTCAAGGATCTGGAGGGACTGATAGAATTTGGGGGGGGCAGATATCCAGGCAGGACTGGCATAACAGAGGATGGGACGGATGAAGGATTTGTATGTGTGGAGGATGGTAGAGGGGAGCAACCCCCATGTCTGGCCAGAGAGGAGTTTGAGGAGTCGGAGGCGGTTGTGGGCTTTGGATTGGATGGAGCGGAGATGAGGTAGCCAGGTGAGGTGACGGTCAATGGTGAGGCCAAGGTAGGTGAGGGTGGGGGTGAGGCGGACAGGACGTGCACAGACAGTAAGGGAGAAATCCAGGAGCCGGAAGGAGCGAGTGGTACGACCTACGATGATTGCCTGGGTCTTGGAAGGATTGAGTTTCAGGAGCCATTGGTTACACCATGCAGCAAAAAGGTCAAGGTGATTCTGGAGAAGGCGTTGGGACCGTTGGAGGGTAGGAGCGAGGGCGAGGAATGCGGTGTCATCAGCATATTGCAAGAGGTGTACTGGAGGGGGGGGGGGTTGGGGCATATCTGCCGTGTACAGGAGGTAGAGGAGAGGGGAGAGGACAGAGCCCTGGGGCACACCGGCAGAGGGGTAGAAGGTGTGGGAAGTGGCATGATGGATGGTAACATAGGAGGGGCGGTGGGAGAGGAAGGAGGCCACCAGACGGATGTAGTTGATAGGAAGGGCGTAGGTTTGGAGTTTAAACAGGAGACCGGGATGCCAGACACGGTCGTAGGCCTTTTCGAGGTCAAGTGAGACAAAAATGGCGGAGCGACGGGAGTTAAGCTGGAGGGAGAGGAGATGAGTGAGGCGGAGGAGTTGGTCATCAGCAGAGAAGGAAGGTCGAAAGCCACATTGGGTGTTTGGGAGGAGGTGGTGGTGGTGGAGGTGGAGATGGATGCGCCGGGAAAGGATGGATTCCAAGAGCTTGCTGAATACCGATGTGAGACAGATAGGACTATAGGAAGAGGCATCAGATGGAGGCTTATTGGGTTTGGAGAACATCAGGATACGGGAGGTTTTCCACAGGTCGGGATAGAAGCCAGTGGCCAGGATGACATTGTAGAGGGTGGCAAGGAGGGAAAGGAAGGAGGGAGGGCAGTGTTTGAGGTGGCGGTAGGTAACGCAGTCGTGGCCGGGAGCAGTGTTGCGTTTAGTCCGGAGTGTGAGGCTGATGTCCTGTGTAGTGATGGGAGTGTTAAGTGCAGAAGGTGGGGTGTGGCCCAAGTACTGGAAGCTAGGAGCAAGGGGAGGAACAGAGGTATTCGTACGGTCCATGACATCAGGGAAGAGGGAATAATCAAAGTGGGGATCATCTGGGATGGAAAAAACATCAGAGAGGTGGGAGGCAAAGTGGTTGGCCTTACTGAGGTTGTCAGGAATGGGACGGTCATTAAGGAGGAGAGGGTACTGGGGGGTGGGGCGGTTCCCAGTAAGGCGGTGGAAGGCAGACCAATACTTGGAAGAGTTGATGGGGAGTGTGGTGTTGAGTCGTGTACATGTCTGGCGCCAGGCTCGGCGTTTCTTCGCAACAAGCAGGTTGCGGATGTGTCGCTGTAATTGCCGGTGGCGGGTAAGTGTATCCCGGTCATGAGTGTGGAGAAAAGAGCGGTAGAGGCGGCGGGACTCTCGAAGGAGAAGGACGGCCTTTGGAGGCAGGGCGGGGCGGTGAGGGTGGATGGCTTTGGTGGGGATATGGGTGGCGACGGCGTCAGACAATGTCTGGTGCAGGAAGGCAGCAGCGCGAGCGATGTCATCAGGAGACTGGAGGGTAAGGTTGTGGCCGTCAACCTGGGTGTGAATGGAATCCCGGTAGGCATCCCAGTTGGCACGGGAGTAATCATGGACAAGTTTAGGAGGGACGTCAGGGCGAGGAGTGGGGCGGGGATGGCGACCGTTCGAGATAGTGAGGAGGACAGGAGCATGGTCACTGCCAATGAG
This sequence comes from Schistocerca serialis cubense, assembly GCF_023864345.2. Taxonomy (NCBI): domain Eukaryota; kingdom Metazoa; phylum Arthropoda; class Insecta; order Orthoptera; family Acrididae; genus Schistocerca; species Schistocerca serialis. The sequence goes on from NC_064641.1 coordinate 426,622,363, forward strand.
GTCAAGGACATCCGCGGTGATGCGCCCAAGGAGGTTTGGAGAGGCAAGGACCACATCAGGAGTGGTGTTGGATTCGGGCCGGGTGTGCTGAGGCAGGGGAACCAGGTCTCTCTGGAGAGTGGTGAGAAACTGATGCCACCGCCGGAGGTCGGCAGGATCACGGCTGTGGATATTGAGGTCAGCGGCAATCACGTAGGTGGAGAAGGTGCGGTCAATGTGGGCCAGGAAATCGTACGGGATGGGGGTGCGAGGGCGGACATAAATGGTGGCACAGGTGATGGTAAGGGTGGGGAAGAAGAGGCTGAGGGTGAGATGCTCGGCAGGATTGTTAAGGAGAGGTTGGGGCCGGACAGGGAGGTGCTTGAGGTGGCCAATAGCAACTCCGCCACGCGCGAGAGGGTACGGGTTATCGGTGCGGTGTAGAGTGTAAGGAGCTGTGGAGACGGAGAGACGGGGTTGAAGGAAGGTTTCATTTAAGACGAAGGCATCCACGCGGTGCTGACGTAGGGTGTGGAGGAAGAGGAGTTTGTGGGTGGGCAGGGAGCGAATGTTGTGGTACAGGATACGGTATGGTTGTTGTGCGATGGGAGTGGAGAGTTAGACAAGGGTGGTGAGGGGGGTGAAGGTGAAGTGGGACTGGTTGTGGGAGTAAGTGGCATAGGTGGTAAGATGGAAGATGGAACGGGCAGCGAGGGCGATTTGGGAAAGAGTGTGGGAGCGCTGGAAGGGGTGGATGTTTTGGAGCACAATGGTGGTGAAACGGATGATGTCCTCAGCAGTAGGGGGAGGGCGGAGCGAGTTGTTGGGGTGGATGGGGTCATCAACAGGACGGACAGGGACGGTGAGCTCAGGGGTTACTGGTGGAGGTTTCGCTTTACACTTCGAGGAGTAGGTAGGATGGGGTTCATTACAAGTGTTGCAGGAGGGGGGAGAGGTGAGGTTGGGGCAGTTCTTGAGGAAGTGGGAAGCTTTGCAGTGGGGACAAGTAGGGGGGTTCTTGCAGGCAGAGGCAACGTGGTCGTTGTAGGTGAGACAGCGTTGGCAGCGGTAGGATTGGACTGGGGAACGGGAGGGGTCCACCTTATGGCGCTGATTGTAGATGAGGGCTCCCTCGGTGAGGAGGCGGTCAATAGAGGAGGAGGATTCAGTGAATATCCGCATGAGAAAAGTCGGCCCGGCATCATTGAAGATGCGACGGGCTGAGCAGATTTCGATGTCGGGCCGGGAGTTGAGTTCCGCCAACACCTCAGCCTCCGTGATCACGGGGCTAAGCTTCGTGATCACAGCGGTGAAGGTCGGCGGACGTCGGGGAGGTTGAGGCTGACGGGGAGAGGATGGGGTGTGGTAGGGGGTGAGGGTTGCACGTTGGCCAAATTGGATACGAGGGATGCGGGAGAGGAGGTCGGTGTGGAAGGAAGCATTGGGGGAGTTTATGAGGACCGAGTCCTTGCGAGGAATCAGTTGGGAGATGGGAGCATTGGGGCAGTATTTCCGGATGGCGAGAGTGAGGGAGCGGGCATCAAGGAATTGAGGGTTAGGATTGGAGAGGACAAAGGTGTGGGTGGCAGGCGTGGCGGGGGCGGGGGTCGGGACCGCGTCCATGGGAGTGGGTGGTTCACGGGGATTGGGGGTTTTTTGGAGGAGACTTCGGGGGAAGGGTCAGCATTCGGGCGCTTGGAAGGTTTCGTGGACACCACTGGGTGGGGAGGGGGCAGGGGGACGGGTTGCAGGGGGAGATGGCGGGGGGCAGGACCACCCTGAGCAGCGGAAGACGCAGACGGTGGGGGCGTGGGTGTCACTGAGACTGTGGAACGTCGAGCAGAGATCCGTGCTGGCTTGGAGCCTGTCGGAGGCGGTGCGGGGAGCGGCGGAAAGTCTGTAGCTGTCGATGGGGCGACAGTGATAGGGGAAGAGGAGGTGGGGGTGGGTACAGCCGAAAGTGGCGCAGGGGTGGGGTGGACAGGGAGAGGAGGAAGGACGGGAAGTGGGGTGGAGGATGAGCTCCATGTGATGGTGGTTGGAGCAGCGGAGGGAGAGGTGAAAATGATAGTGGTAGTGGTGGTGGGTTGGGACATGGCGGCGGCGCGCGAGAAGGGCGGCGGCGGCGACCAGACGGCGACGGCGGCGACCGGCAGGCGGCGGCGGCGGCGGTGGCGGCGGCGAGCACCGGCAGGCTACGGCGGCGGCGAGCCCCGGCAGGCGGCGACGGCGGCGGCGGCGGCGGCGGCGGCGAGGACCGGAAGGCGGCCAAACGGCGGCGCAGACGGCGACGGCGGCGACCAGCAGGCGGCGGCGGCGGCGGCGGCGAGCACCGGCAGGCGGCGACCAGGCGGCGGCGGCGAGCCCCGGCAGGCGGCGGCGACGGCGGCGGCGGCGGCGGCGGCGGCGGCGAGGACCGGAAGGCGGCGACCAAGCGGCGGCGGCGAGCACCGGCAGGCAGTATGGACGGCAAGCAGACGACACGGCAGGGAAACGGCGGGAATCTTCCACGTCGAAGGTGCACCCTGAGAGTAGCCCAGGCAGTAATACTCTTCGATGAAGAAGAGAGGGAATCCAACCCTCGAATGCGGTCTGTTTAACTGACTAACTGCTTTTATTTTCACTCTTGCCGTACAACGATACGAGACCAGACAGTAAGCTCGTCGTAAACACATGTTGCCTGTGACTGTAGCCAGCTCGTTAAATTTTGAAGGTGCCAACGCAGTCGAAAATATGTTCTGACGTTCCTCTTTGATTCCGTAGTAGGTTTTGAGTGTACTTCTCGCCTTATGGTGAACATTATGGCAACAAGAGACCTAGTTCGTCATCCAAAAACGGTGTATTGTCTCCTCCTCATAAAATCCACATATTATTGGCAAACATCTAATTCTGTCGTAACTTAAGGTTCCAAAGAACGAAACGCTGCTGCAGACTGCGTAGTGCGTTTTCGTATTCATTGTATACAACCTACAATGAAAATTACATAAACAGCGAGTAAAATCATTTGCATTGCACTCAGAAAAATACTAATTTTATTTCCGAGCTATAGGATTAATTAACTTACGTGGTGTATGACGTACAGTCGAACTGAAAGCTAACTGATCTAATATCAAAAATCTGTGACTGGCTGACAATACTTTAACAGTGTTTCATGGGATCCTCGTCAGAGGTATATTATCGCCGTAGTGTTATTGGCATATACTCTCAGGTAGCACGGCGTCAAGTCTAGTCGTCTCCTTGGGATAAATTTATGGACTAATTTTTAACCGAGAGCAATTACCGCGGTGCGAGTTTAATCCGACGGTTACTTACACCACGGGAAGAGGAATACTGGGATTATTTTCTGCCGTTGTCATGTGCACGCGCTCACGGCGAGATGAAACCTTAGTAATTGCCACCGGAGATTAACCAGGTTACTCGGAAAGACGATTTGCAGACCTCTTGCAATTTCCTGCGAAAGCTGTTCTCTCTCCTCGGCCTTTCCGGTTTGTATACTGTAGAAAATACTGAGTTTGAACATTTATATATCAGTGAATTGACTAGTGTCGGTTTCACGTTCGCTTATCTTCGTCAGATATTTAGTGAGTGATTCTTTAAAAAAATATTATTGTTACTTTTCCTTTTATGTACATTTTTTTCGTAGATTCTGAACCATCCCCTCAGAAAAATTAATGAATTACTGTGATGATAAACCTCTTACGTTATATGATTTTCAAACAGCTGAGCAGAACTGAACGTACTCAGACATTTCTCTCTTTACTTGTTCTGATCAACACTATACTGACACACAATATTTTTAGCGCAACGCAATCTGACTTTCAATAATCCCTACAAAAGAATGGCCCTGACTAACAATAACCTATACCTTTCATGAATCACTTACCTCACAAAAATCTTCGTTGCTCGAACTACTGCTATACAGAGAGCGCCAATACTGCCAGCTAAATAAAAGAATCTGACTACTGAAGGCACTAACTACTGAAAGGCATAGTTAGCAAACGAAAGATTTTGATAGAGAACAAACAGTGTATTTACCTCAATAATATTCAAAAGTCATATATATATATATATATATATATATATATATATATATATATACGTATATACGTATATACGTATATATATCCACAAAGTACATTACGTTTTCGTTTGTGGCCGTTAGGGGCAGGGCTAGCGCGGCCCTCTTGGCGCCATGGCATTCCGCCGCTCAGTGGGCATTCTGCCGTGCTAGTGAGAGGTTCGTGCTGGACTCCGTTGAGTTACTGTGACAGTTTGAAATGTCAGCGTTAACTGAAAATGCAGCGAAGTGTGAAATGTGTGCTGTAATATGGTTTCTGACTGCAAAAAAAACTGCACAACGATAGAAATCTATCGGCAGCTTTGTGAAGTGTATGGGGACAACATAATCACTGAAGGTGGAGTGCGTCAAAGGGTCATAAAATTTAAAAATGGCCGAACTAACGTTCACGACGAAGAGCAAAGTGGATGACCATGCATAGTGACTGCCGAACTTGTCGAAAAAGTCGATGCCGCGGTCCGTGAAAACCGTAATTTCACAATAACGGAACTCTCCATGAGTTTTCCACAAATTTCACGAAGTTTGTTGCACGAAATCATTACCGAAATGCTTGGTTACCACAAGTTTTGTGCAAGATGGATACCAATAATCTTGACAGAGATTCACAAAAACCAGCGAATGGCTGCAGCGTTAACGATTTTGGACGCTTACGAGAAAGATGGCGACTCATTACTCGATCGCATCGGTACTGGTGAAGGAAAATGGGTTAAGCATGTGAACTGCGAAACAAAATTGCAGACAATGCAGTGGGGGCACACAAATCCCCCCCCCCCCCCCCAAACCCAAGAAATGCGTGCAGACAATATCGGCAAGGAAGGTGATGGCGACTGTCTTTTGGTACAGAAAAGGCGTGATTTTTGTGGATTTCCTGGAAAGAGGCACGACAATAAACTCACAAAGGTATTGCCAAACTCTGCACAACCTCAGAAGAGCAATACAAAACAAGCGCAGTGGAAAGATCTTGCTGATTCATGACAACGCCCAGGCCCACACGGCAAATACCACTCGTAAAGTTCTAGAATCTTTTAAGTGGGAGTTGTTTCCTCATCCGCCGTACAGTCCCGACCTGGCACCGAGCGACTTCCACTCATTTCCAGCAATGAAGAAGTGGTTGGCTATGGAGCGTTTTGATGACGACGCACAGCTTCAAGAGGAGGTAACCACGTGGTTGAAGGCGCAGGCGGCCGAATTTTACGACGAAGGAATTTCCAAGCTCGTCCATCGCTACGATACGTGCCTTAACTTAAATGCAACTATGTAGAAAAGTAGTATTTAAGTGTGGCTTTCATCTGTATATAATAAAAAAATTCCAATACTTATTTATTTTTAATTCCAAAACGTAATGTACTTTGTGGATAGCCTCGTATATCAGTTCATGATATCTAGTATCACAAATTTCCTCTTTCTGATAGACACACGTCCAGATCGCCCCCTCTCAAAATTCTGCTATCTCTCTCCCCCCATTCACCACTGCTGGCGGCTCTCTCCCCACATTCACCACTGATGGCGGCTCACCTCCAACTGCGCAACGCTACGCACTGTTCACATCCAACTGCCCAACACTACAATAGCAAAAATTCCAACAATGCAAACCAGCCACAGACTGCACACAGCACAGTCAGTGATTTTCATACAGAGCGCTACGTGGCGTCACCAACATAAAAACCTAAACAGACTTCTTACATAGCCACCATGCTCCCCACAAAAAATTTTACAAATTGTTTTGGGCAGTGTCCCATACTGATTTGAAAAATAAATTCATAATTACAATAAGAAAGATATCAAATGCACAAACTTATTGATACACTGTTGATCAAAAGCGAAAATTGTTCTCATAAAGACAGTCCTGATCATTCATCACAGTAGTAACTGCATTGCACAAAGTCTGATCAGAAAAAGAAAATGCATACGTAAGTAGTGGATTTTCATGCAGTCTTGAAGAAGTAGTGTTATCCTTCGAACGGAAAGACAGTGCTGACTCTTGACATGCAGACTGGTAATGGGCCACAACAGAGCAAACCCACAGCAGAGTCAGTCGAAGTTTTGAAGAATATTCATGGGTAGGTCATCACACAGCAGGCCCACTGTAGTCTTGGTAGAGATTATGGTATTGGTGGGCCACCAGATGTGCAGACCCACTCCAGTCCTTGTACTAATAATGGTACTGGTGGGTCATCAAAGGTGTAGACCCACTGTAGTCCTTCTACAGATGGCCAGCAGCCATCTGTTGCAGCTGTTCAGGTGCACAATCACCATTAAAGAGTCTTGCAGACAATATAGCACGTCCATAAACCGCCACTTGTGCACTCACAAACTTTTTAGTATGTCCTTAGAACCAGCAATGCTGTTAACCAGTCCCTTGCTGAGTTATCAACACATGTGCGACCAACTAACAGTCCCTTTTTTTCACATATTGAACATTTACTATGACAAACAGAAACGTGTGCAGTGAAATGAAACGTAATTTGAAGAACTTGTGTCTATACAATTGTAAATTTACGACATGAGAATACAATTACAAAGCTTCAAAATACACCATTAAAGAACATAACAAACAAATAACATTTGTAGTAATACAGGCTTTACAAAAGAATCGAAATAACATATACATCAGTGTTACAGGAAATATGACATAAGTAAATACATAAAAGATCAGAATAACTTTCGAAACACCAACTTCACACATAAGAATTAAAACAAAACAGAATAAATAATGTCTCAACATCTTTACAAAGTAAATGACATATTAGTAGAAAAATTCTACAACATAACTCTTGTCAGATAAACACATAAAGACAGGATGAATACAAATACACAAGGGTACACAAACACATAGCGGAATAACACAAAAGGAAAGGACAGGGTTTGTTTTACTGCAGTATTTTGCAAATAAAACCTTCTTTACTTCTTGGAGATCTCCCTTCGTTCATCATTATTCCCAAAAAGTCCTATCTATACCTGCTTTCTGTATTCTATTCGTATCCTCTTTAAAATTATTATTCTTCATTGTACAGTACCTTTTTTCTTACAATATTTTTCCTATAATTTCTCAATGCATTTCTTGCAATTCATCGCAACTCACTCTCTTATATAACCTACCCACCTCTTAAGCAAACTGAAATCTACTGTGCTCAGATGCATAAACTAAGGGACGAGGCAATGCAGCAGCACAAAACAATTAACACAAACAGCAATCACCAAAAACCGCAGATTGGTAAAACAAGAAGCAATAAATATTAATTAGCAAAGCATATGCAATATTATAATCTATAAATGCCAATGTGCAGCAAAAGGAAAAATAAATCACTAGTAAAACTGGCTTAATACAATGTAAAATACAGTAGAACTATGGCTGGCAAACAGCAGCAACAAATGCAATAACTTATACCTAAACATGATAAAGCTCAGGCAGAAAGAATATTTTACTGAAGATAGGGAATGTCTAATACGTATGTCAGATCTTAACACTAGAGTAATGCATCACTGAAACTTACTCTGACCAAAATGCTATCAAATCGTTGAAAAACTATGTATGTAATTCCTGTTAAGGGAAATGTGTATTTGTGCTCTTCCCTTTTTTGAAGAAAGTAGAGCATATAATTATTATTTAATGGATCTGTAGGCATAAAATAGTGATATTAATGCATCTATGACTTTTTTTTAACCAATGCTGAAGTGCAACTAGAAACTAGATATTAAACAAAATAGGCAAGTATATACATAAAGCAAGGCATGAAATCTCATTCACTAGCCATATGGCATCTCCTAAGGCAGTAAATAATCTCTCAACTAGCAAGACAATAGACGTAAAATGTTTCACATCATTTCATTAGGCGTTTCAGTAAATATCAGACAAAGTAGGCGTGTACTCCCTGAGGATTAATGTAATTATACCCTCAGGTGTTACAGATTACAGCAATATAATGAAATGTGTGACCGAAAACGTTCTTTGTATATTTCATCATCATTTAATTTAAGACTGAATATGCCTTTCATCGTTCAGTCTGGAGCATAGTCCCCTTTATAAAATTCCTCCATGGTCCCCTATTCCGTGCTAACATTGGTGCCTCTTCTGATGTTAAGCCTATTACTTCAAAATCATTCTTAACCGAATCCAGGTACCTTCTCCTTGGTCTGCCCCGACTCCTCCTACCCTCTACTGCTGAACCCATGAGTCTCTTGGGTAACCTTGCTCCTCCCATGCATGTAACATGACCCCACCATCTAAGCCTGTTTGCCCTGACTGCTACAACTATAGAGTTCACTCCCAGTTTTTCTTTGATTTCCTCATTGTGGACACCCTGCTGCCATTGTTCCCATCTACTAGTACCTGCAATCATCCAAGCTGCTTTCATATCCGTTACCTCAACCTTATTGATAAGGTACCCTGAATCCACCCAGTTTTCGCTCCCATACAACAAAGTTGGTCGAAAGATTGAACGGTGCACAGATAACTTAGTCTTGGTACTGACTTCCATCTTGCAGAAGAGAGTAGATCGTAGCTGAGCACTCACTGCATTAGCTTTGCTACACCTCGCTTCCAGTTCTTTCACTATGTTGCCATCCTGTGAGAATATGCATCCTAAGTACATGAAACTGTCCACCTGTTCTAACTTTGTTCCTCCTATTTGGCACTCAGTCCGTTTATATCTCATTCCCACTGACATTTCTTTCGTTTTGGAGATGCTAATTTTCATACCATAGTCCTTACAAGGTTGCAGCCTTGTCTTACTCCTGAAACTACTCTGAACCATGAACTCAATTTACCGTCAGCTCTAACTGCTACCTGACTATCCATGTAAAGACCTTTAATTGCTTGCAAAAGTTTGCATCCTGTTCCATAATCTCGTAGAACAGACAATAACTTCCTCCTAGGAACCCGTCGTATGCCTATTCTAGATCTATAAAGCATAGATACAATTCCCTTTTCCACTCATAACACTTCTCCATTATTTGCCGTAAGCTAAAGATCTGGTCCTGACAATCTCTAAGAGGCCTACACCAACACTGATTTTCATCCAATTGGTCCTCAACTAATACTCGCACTTTCCTTTCAACAATACCTGAGAAGATTTTACCCACAACGCTGATTAAAGAGATACCTCTGTAGTTGTTACAATCTTTTCTGTTTCCATGTTTAAAGATTGGTGCGATTACTGCTTTTGTCCAGTGTGATGGAACCTGTCCCGTCTCCCAGACCATTTCAATTATCCTGTGTAGCCATTTAAGACCTGACATTCCACTGTATTTGATGAGTTCCGACTTAATTTCATCCACCCCAGCTGCTTTATTGCACTGCAATCTATTGACCATTTTCACCACTTCCTCAAATGATCCTATTTCCATCCTCATTCCCATCCCATTGTACATCGAAATCTGAAACATTACTGATCGTATTTTCACCTACATTGAGCAACTCTTCAAAATATTCCCTCCATCTGCCCAAGGAATCCGCGGGATTCACAAGCAGTTCTCCTGACCTGTCCAAAATACTTGTCATTTCCTTCTTACCTCCATTTTGAAGACTGCTAATTACACTCCAGAATGGTTTTCCAGCAGCTTGACCCAAAGTCTCCAACCTGTTTCCAAAGTCTTCCCAAGATTTCTTCTTGGACTACTGTTCCAAGACGTTCTTTAGCCACTTATAGTACTGTGTCCCTGTACCTTGTCCATTCCTTTTCCAATGACTGTAATTGACTGCATTCAACTAACTGGTACCTTTCTGAGATCATTGTTATGTACTTGTGCCTGATTTCCTTATCCTGAAGTTTCTCCACTTATCCTCCTACATATGGACCTGACCTCTTGCACTTTCGGTCTCACAATACCAATTTCTCTGCAGATTAAATAATGATCAGTGTCATCCAAGAATCCCCTGAATACACGTGTGTCCCTCACAGCCTTCCTGAATTCCTGATCTGTTATTATATAGTCAATGACAGATCTGGTTCCCTTGCCTTCCCAAGTATACCGGTGAATGTTCTTATGTTTAAAAAAGGGGTTTATGATTACTAAGCCCATACTGCCACAGAAATCCAAGAGTTGTTTACCGTTCCTGTTGGCCTCCATAACCTCTCCAAATTTACCCATAACCTTTCATACCCTTCTGTTCGATTTCCAATCCTGGCATTAAAATCATCCATGAGCAGAACACTGTCCTTGTCCTTTACTCTAACATCTACATCACTGAGTGCATCATAAAAACTGTCCATCTTATCTTGATCTGTCGCTTCACAATGCAAATATACTGACACAATCCTAATTTTCTTGCTAGACACTGTCAAAACTATCGACATCAGTCGTTCGTTTACATACCTTATTGCAACAACGATGGGTTCCATTTCTTTCCTGATGTAAAGCCCTACACCCCATTGTGCTATTCCTGCTTTGACTCCTGACAGGTAGACCTTGTATTCTCCCACTTCCTCTTCTTTCTCACCTCTTACCCGAATGTCACTAACAGCTAAAACATCCAGCCCCATCTTATTTGCAGCCTCTGGTAGCTCTACCTTCTTCCCAGAGTAGCCCCGATTGATATTAATAGCTCCCCATCTCATTACCATTTGTTTGCCGAGTCGCTTCTTAGGAGTCCCTGGTTTGTCATCTTTGTGATTCAAAAATCTTTAAAAATAAATGTTTTAAGTACAAAAATTAATCACTCAAATGCGTGTCCTGAAGCGCTACATGTGCGTCTTGCTGTAAGATAATTCTGTGGAAGTGTCGTAGTTATCATCCTCCATAAGATACGTTCTGCAGAAGTCAATGTACTTACCTCATCATAAAAAAGTGCATTCTTTGCGTATTGGTATCGTATTTATTACGGTAAATGCCGTGATGAAGAAAGTACTGTGCTGTAGCGTATTGTTGTGCTACGGAAAAGACTGTCTCATTGTAGCTATACCACAAAGTTACTACTAAATTACGTTATTTGCTTTCCAGAATAATACAGAAAAAATGTACAGATATTAAACAGATACAACGCAAAAGCAACAATTTAAATAGTGTCACACACTAGTAGCGTCGTGATATAATCGTGTAGCTAAAAAGAAACCAAATACTAAATCATCTTTAATCTCACAGAAAGTACTTCAAATAAAGAATGGCTTTCCAAAGTGAACCAAAATGTTGCATTAATATCTTATTAGCAGTATATGTTCTAAGTATGTAAGCCTTATAGTCGTTACATAATCGTGCAACTAACAAGCAAGAATATATAAACAACAACCGTGTCTCGTCTGTTCACTGTAACAATGCATTCGTAATTACTGTTTAAGTAATTACTGTTGGTTCTTGACTGGATAGTTAACTTCAAACACTGTTGCATATTAACAGTTTCTATGTGTGACAAAGCGTACTAGTAACATGAAGTGAAAAATTTTATGGCAAAGACTAAGTTAAAAAGCAGATTTTCTTCCAATAAACGGTTCTACGTGTGAAATGTGGTGTACACCTTTACTCTTCCTAGTACGCAGAGTTTCAACTTCAACGCAATTAGCATGTGGTATACGTCGGATTCTGCAAGGTCCATTGAAAACCAGAAAGAATTTGTACTCAAGTGTTTCTTCTTACGTGACAATGAATGAGCTTTAATGAGAACTTCTTGACCAATATATAGTTTCTTCGCATTTGCTTTACCGTGTAGTTTTCTCCTTTCGTCTGCAGCAGAATTTATATTTTTAATGGCCACATTAATTATGTCTTTCTGTCGAAGTTTACGTGTATGCGGAAAAGGTACAAGCACTCTGATTCTGTTTGGTGGTTCTTCATTCTTCAGGCCGGCCGTTGTGGCCGAGCGGTTCTAGGAGCTTCAGTCTGGAACCGCGCGACCGCTACGGTCGCAGGTTCGAATCCTGCCTCGGGCATGGATGTGTGTGATGTCCTTAGGTTAGTTAGGTTCAAGTAGTTCTAAGTTCTATGGGACTGATGACCTCAGATGTTCAGTCCCATAGTGCTCAGAGTCATTTGAACCATTGTTTCATTCTTCAGGATAGGTGGTAAAGCAGTGGAGCCTTGAGGCATTCCATTCAGCACATTTTGAAATAAGTGTAATTATCTGTCCCAATACTGATGCTTTCTGTGACAATTAAGTCTGCAAAGGTTATTGATCTCTTTCATAATCCGTTCAAACGCGTCACAATGTTGTGAGTACAATGAAATAAAAACCGGTTTGATTTTAGGATTCCGAAGCATGCGTGACCAAAGAGCAAATCTGAATTGCGGTCCGTTATCTGAAATGACTTTACTAACGTGTCCAACTTCACGTAAGAAATTTTTAACAAAGGCGTTTGATACAGACCGTTCGGTTGCTTTACGTAACGGCGTGAAAGAAGCAAATTTTGAAGTAAGTTTAACAGCGACTGAAACGTACGAAAATCCATTCGATGTTCTGACAAGGGTCCCAAGAGATCAACAGCAGCAAATTCTTCTGATTTAGAAGGAATGATAGGAAACAACAGAGCAGGATGTGAAATAGGAGATGGTTTTAGCCTTTTGACAAAGTTTACAAATAGACAAGACTCTTTGATTTCTCTGTTCCATATTGTTAAAATAACAAGTCGTCCGAAGAATATCATAACAGTTTTGTGAACCAAAATGTGCGTAGCTCAAATGAATGTACTAAATGAGCTTATTTACAAATCGTCAGGAATGCCAAGTACCCATAGCTTGTCATCAACAGTGCAGCGTTTGAAGAGTATGTTGTGTCTAACCAGATAATAATGCCGAATCTCCGTGTTTGTCCTTTCATGCCGTTTACTTTTGATGCCTTTCCAGCCGGCCGGAGTGGCCGAACGGTTAAAGGCGCTACAGTCTGGAACCGCACGACCGCTCCGGTCGCAGATTCGAATCCTGCCTCGGGCATGGATGTGTGTGATGTCCTTAGGTTAGTTAGGTTTAAGTAGTTCTAAGTTCTAGGGGACTTATGACCACAGCAGTTGAGTCCCATAGTGCTCAGAGCCATTTTTTGATGCCTTTCCAAATTGGATCCTTATCTTGTTCATGAGCAATGTCCTTTAAAGATGTGGTGATGAAGTTTTCAAAGGCGACTTTCTGCATGTAAAGAATACTGAAATTTTTTTCGAGGTTGCATTCTGTGTTACTTTTCTCAAGTCCAGCCGGTGTGCGTGACAGTGCTTCCGCAACAATGTTCTCCTTGCCGGGAATGTAGACTATTGTGTAGTGGAATTCTTGCAGAAACAATGCCCAACGTTTTAACCTGTAATAATTTAATTTTGAAGACATAAGAAATTGTATTGCACGATGATCACTGTATACTTTTACGTGGTTACCAGAAAGAAAGAAACGGAATTTGTGAAATGCCCAAACGGTAGCTAAGGCTTCTAATTCAGAAACGTAAGAAATTTTTTCAGATTTTGTTGGCACTCGGGTAGCAAAAGCAATGGTTTTTGAACAGTAGCATTATTTTCTATGGCTTCTTGAAATAAATGTGCACCAAGACCACTTTAGAAGAATTCGTGCGAAGGCAGAAATCCTGTGACAGATCTGGATGAGCCAGTTTTGGCGCGTTAAGCAGCGCTTCTTTCAAAGAATTGAATTCCAACTGTGCTTGTTCGTCCGAGTTCCAAATAGTATTTTTTCCAGTGAGAGAACAAAGTTTTGGTGTAACTAGAATTGGCATATTCAAAAACGATGGTAAAAATTTCCGAGTCTTAGAAAACTGCGGACTTGTTTTTTTGTGGACGGAACTGGAATGGCTTTGATTGCTGCTAATCTTTCAGGATCCGGCTGAATGCCTTCAGAAGAAATAATATGTCCCAAAAACTTCACCTTTGACCTACCGAATTCAGACTTTTCTAAGTGAACTGTAATTCCAGATTGTGCAAAATACGTAACAAACTGTCGAGGAAGCGATTATGTGGTTCCCATGAAGCTTCTGCTATTAGAATATCGTCCACAAATAAGGTGATGTGACGTTTTAAGAACTTAGGTTATACGGAATTCAGCCCGCAAATGAATGATGCCGAAGAAATGTTCAAACCAAATGGAAGCCTCCTAAATTGATAACGAACGCCGAAACAAAGAAAAGCTGTGTATTTTATACATTCTGGATGAAGTTAGATCTGATGAAAGCTGGATCTGAGATCAATGGAAGGCAACTATTTTACACCATTAAAATTTTGAAGAAGTTCTTCCAACGTTTGCGGCCTGTCTGTTTCTGGAATGATGATAGTATTGATTCGTCTCGAATCTAAGACAAGCCTGATCGATCCTATTTTCTTCTCAACAACATGTAATGGATTGTTGTATGAGCTTACTGCAGGCTCAATAATGCTCTCGTCAACCATATATTGTATTTCTGTCCTAACACAGTCCCTATAATGTGCCGGAGTTACGTATTGTCTAACACAAAATTTAGTATGCTCACGAACATGAAATTGATATTGCAATCCCTTGATTGTTCCTGTTTAGTGAGTAAAAACTGTGGAATGTGTTTCTAAAATCTCAACATGGTCCTGCCTATCAGTGTCCTTACAATTCTCAATTGTTTGAATTTTATTCTGAATTAACTCATTACTATCAAATACGCCATCGATATTATCCGTGTCAATACTTGCAGAGTGATTGTTTGTGTCAAGTTCCGTCGAAAGTTCCGAAATGTTGTCTAACAGGAGGTAAAGATGATTATTTTCCTCGTCATAGTTTGAGAGCCAATCTTCAAATTTCAAAGCTATTGACTTACCTTCTTATTCTAAACGTATTTCAGCATCGTGCAAGTTTAAGAGTGGTTTGTATTCCTGCAAAAAGTCTGTTCCCAATATAATTTCTGTTGACAATAATGGAAAGATAAGGAAGTTCATAGAGAAACTGTGGCTCTGACAGAAGTATCCTAAGTTGGTTTCTTGGTGTACATCTACATTTTTTCCAAAGATTGTACCTGCTAATTTAATCTTACGTAACGGAAGTGAAGGGCAATCGTACGATTTGTGGCATTTGCTGAAGGCTGTTCCACTAATTACTGAAATGGTACTGCCAGAGTCAAGTACTGCCGTAAATTTTACATTTACTGTAATGTGAATTATGCAATGTTGTTCTGTTTTACGTCGTGTTCCTGGAGTAAGATGTCCCTAATGTCTTCCACTTTTATGTAATCACTAACCACAGCAGCTGCGTCGTAAGCTTCAGAAGTACGTTTTGTGGCTGCCAGTAGTGTGAGTCATAGCCTACTGGCTCTTTGTTGGCGCACATCGTCATTGGGATTAGGAGACCTAACTTCTACAAATTTATCTTGCCGAGAGGGTCCTGCCCTGTTTGTATCCCGCCAGTTCTTATGGAATTCAGGTCTGTCATTATGTCGGTAGTTTCCATAGTTTCTTGTTTGTCTATCATGTGGTGGAGAATTTCTCCCAGAATCGTAACTGCGCAGTGGACGGTTGCGTCCGGAATTGTTCTGTCTCCGTTGATAATAATTATTTTGGTTCCCATATTGTCTGTTTCTCTGATTGTCTCTGTCGTAGATATTACCACGGAGAAGTGATCTTTCGTTGTGATAATTATTACACTGTCAACGGTTGTCATATGGGTGGTGTCTGTTTTGGTCACGATTTGCGTTGTAAGAATAGCCTTGTCGTGTCCAGTTATTGTTTCTGTCGTCACAGAATTGTGACGGATGTGACCTGCAATGATTGTTGTCCTGTTTTCGCATCCCGCGGCTGTCTGTGTCAATTTCCAATTCTTCTAAGAGTCCCTGCCAAGCTTCATTGTCGTCTTTCCAACGTCCTGCCAAAATAATTTGTCTTAACTGTTCAGGCAATTTGATTAAGCAAATGCGGATGAGATCTGAGGGGCTGTATGGGTTTGGCAGGTATCGATTCTTGTGCAACAGGTTTTCAAAATATTTGACAAGACTGGAACATTCAGATTGTTCAAAGTGTTTCATCATCATGATGCTAAGTTTTACGCTATCTTGAGTAGCTTGAGAGCAATATGCTGAGAGGAAGGCATGATAAAATTCTCCTTAACTGTGACGATCGTGAGTGACCGATCGCATTCTTACAGCTGGTTCATTCTCTAAGTAGCCACATATAAATTCTAATCTGTGCTCCAATGACCATTTTGGAGGAAAACAATGAGAGAATTGAAGAAGTCATGCTTGTGGATGAATGTCGTTGCCAGAATTCTTAAATGTTTTGAATTTACGTGTAGTAATGAACAGTTTATAGCCAAAAGCAGCATGTCGGCGAGTTGCATATCGGTCATTTTTACGTCGTGTCGGCCGTTCCATCTCAAAATTCGGTAAACCTTGCTAATTTCCGAAATGCCCTATGTTATTTTTTTGTGGCTTTTCCGTATTTCTAGGTTCATCTTCCCGTGTTGGAGCGCGAGTCTCCTCTGAAATATGTAATTCTTGTATTACTTGTACCAACTGATCTTGTACTTCCCGGATTTCTCTTTTGTGTTGCGTATTAATTTGATTTTGATTTTGTTTGAATTTGCTAATTTGTCCGTACTCTTCTGTGTCATTAAAGACTACCGGTCTTTTGCCATTCAGATTATCATCTACCTTCGTAGATAAATTACTTAGCTGATCCGAAAGTTCGACTACTTTCTCTGATAATGAACTAATTTCCTCGACGTGTCTTTCTGAACCAATTTTCAGAGTACCTATTGTGTCCTTGAAGTTTGTCTGAGTTTTTGTAAGTTGCGTAACCGAATCGGTAGATGCAACTGAGTCAATTTTAGCCCTCACGTTCTCGTGATTTTCATGAACAGTAGTTTGCTGTTCTTTTATGGCTGCTTCGTGATTCTGTAATGAATTCTCATGTCCCGAAGATTAGGTTGAAAATTGCCACAAATTTGTGTTTTTATATCATTACTGACTTTTTGAAATTTCTGTTCGATGTTATGTATCTCAATAGTTAAATCTTCACATGTTTGTTGAAGTGTTTCTTTATTTGTTTCTGATTTTGTTCCATTTGTTGCTGTGACTGTTTTTGATTTTGTTCCATTGCGTCTAATTGTTGCTGTGTTTGTCTCTGGTTTTGTTCCATTGTGTCTAACTTTTGAAGCTTTTGTCCCATTTGTTGCATTAATAGTAATAACAGTGAACTTGCGTCTGAAACCTGTTCCTCAGTGCTGTTTGGCAGTGCATTTTTACCGCCAATATACACATTTTGAAAAGCAGAAAATGTGTCTTGACTAATTTGAGAAAACTGTGAGGATGCAAAACCTGAATCTACAGTATTTGCAAGATTGTGTTCTGTCATTTCGGATTCCTGAGGCGAGCTGTTGCCGACCGATCGATCGATGATGCTTCCCTGGTCACTAATTGTTTCACTGTCTACACCATTATTTGCCGCCTGGTCCATTTCCCTATGCACAATTACCAAATTGCTGTGTTGAACATTAGTTAATTCATTTCACGATGGCGCTAACACACTGCTTTGATCTTCACTGTTATATCTCAGTTAACTTTGGAGCGTAGTATTACGTTTTCCACAATATTTCACATGCTAACACAGAAAAGCACGAGTTGAAGAGTAAAATAAGAAAACACATTAACAAAGCTCTGAAAATAATATCTAGTTAATTGTAAGCGCAGCTGAGAAATTCTCGATGCAAATCTTCAATGATGCCACATCTGTTTTACAGTACAAGAATGAAAAACTACAACTACAAAGAAGATTCTCTCTACATTTATGCGCTAGCAATAAACAATAGTTACACTAATTACACAAATTTCAAGAAAAAATCAGAAGATTTCAGTGAGGTAACGTGACAGGGTCGCCATATGAAACATCCCCTTCGAAAAATTAATGAATTTCTGTGCTGATATACCTCTCACGTTATTTGGTTTTGCAAACATCCGAGCAAAACTGAACGTTCTCAGACATTTCTCTCTTTACTTATTCTGATCAACACTAAACTGACACACAATATTTTTAGTGCAACGCAATCTGACTTTCAATAATCCCTACTAAAGAATGGCCCTGACTAACAATAACCTATACCTTTCATGAATCACTTACCTCACAAAAATCTTCGTTACTCGAACTACTGCAATACAGCGAGCGTCAATACAGCCTGTTAAATAAAAGATTCTGACAACTGAAGGCACTAACTACTGTTAGGCATAGTTAGCAAACAAAAGATTTTGATAGAGAACAAAGAGTGTATTCACCTTAATAATATTCAAAAGTCATTATATATATAAATCTCTCTTCCCACATCCACCACTGCTGGGGCCCACCTCCAACTGCACAACGCTACACGCTGTTTACATCCAACTGCCCAACACTACAATAGCAAAAATTCCAACAATGCAAACCAGCCACTGGCTGCACACAGCACAGTCAGTGATTTTCATACAGAGCGCTATGTGGCGTGACCAACATAAAAACCTAAACAACCTACTTACGTAAGTGTGTGATTCTTTAGGAAACATTATTATTACTTTTCCCTTTACGTACATTTTTTTTCGTAGATTCTTTTCCGTTAGACAACACAACGCTTAGTTTAGTTATACTAACGCATTTGAAGTTGTGTGCTGTATTCATGCCAATTCGTATGCAAGATTAGGTCTGTTCTTCAACGCAGGTAACAGAAATTAAGAAAGTAAACAAATTTACTTTGTGAATATCAACAGATTTCTAATCAAGATGTATGGTGCTCATTACTCTTACATCAGCAGGTGCGAAACATTTAGCTGTGTTCTGAAAAGTGAGAGCAGGCTTAAGTCGATGGGTAATTGTTATATACCGCTTGATATTTTATCCTCAAATCCGAATAATTTTATTTTAGTACCCAATTTGTTCTACATGGGTTTCAACATCTATATTTTTCTATACAGACATACAAATTATAAGAAACAGACTATAACACATGAAATATACAAAAAGAACACATTACCGTGTAATGTCACCCAAATCATAAACGCTACCAACAAACCGTAACTATACATAATCATATGAGAACATTTACACAGAGTTGGTAAGAGACTTAGTTGTATAGCCTGTTACTCCTTGCTTAATCACTCCTCACTCTCGTCACAGGCGAAACGTTGTTCCCAAACATCTCGAAAAGTATTTGGCTGATTAAGTTCAAAATGCTACGCATATTTACTTAAAATTTCTGCATTCAGATGAAGCAACGAAGAAAATTAATGAAAAATTAAACGCCCAATAAGCGAAATACACTATGGTAAACAGACTGCATTTCCTATCGCGAGAATAAATTACAGCGCCACTACCAGCCTTTGAGATAGTACCATCGGGGACCATTAGATCGCGGGACAAGTGAAAGCTCGAGAATTCGACAGGAACATATCACATATAACCGAGAAAACATTTTAATTAATTCTATTTTTATTCTTAAAAGAAGTCGCCAGACCGCGAGTCGATCAAAAGACCGATCAAAAGCCTACAAAACTTGAACTGTGAAGTAAATTGTTCGAAGAGTTCGACTCGTGATCAAACAGAGCCCTATTTTAAACAGTGAAGGCTGAGCTCAACAGCAGAAGGCGAATTCTCCAAAAACGCAATAATATATTTATCGCAAAATGTAACAACAGATGGCGCAGCTATCCATGTTTCCATACGGAGATAAAACAAAGTTTGCGAAAATATGCGTCAAGAAATGAATTAAAAATGCTAATAGGCACATGGTCTATCACTTATTGTGGCAGACACTATATATCCCGGTCTACGTCTGTAAGTAGGCTGTTTAGGTTTTTATGTTGGTAACGTCATGTAGCGTTCTATATGAAAGTCACTGGCTGTGCTGTGTGCAGTCTGTGGCTGGTTTGCATTGTTGGAATTTTTGCTATTGTAGTGCTGGGCAGTTGGCTGTCAACAGCGCATAGCGTTGCGCAGTTGGAGGTGAGCCGCCAGCACTGGTGGATGTGGGGAGAGAAATGGCGGAGTTTTGAGAACTGGTGATCTGGACGTGTGTCCATCAGAGACACAGTAAATTTGTAAGATTGGATGCCATGAACTGTTATATATATTATGACATTTGAACACTTTTAAGGTTGTTGTTGTTGTTGTGGTCTTCAGTCCTGAGACTGGTTTGATGCAGCTCTCCATGCTACTTTATCCTGTGCAAGTTTCTTCATCTCCCAGTACCCCTACACCCTTCTGAATCTGCTTGGTGTATTCATCTCTTGGTCTCACTCTACAATTTTTACCCTCCATGCTGCCCTCCAATACCAAATGGGTGATCCCTTGATGCCTCAGAACATGTCCTACCAACTGATCCCTTCTTCTAGTCAACTTGTGCCACAAACTACTCTTCTCCCCAATTCTATTCAACACCTCCTCATTAGTTACATGATCTACCCATCTAATATTCAGCATTCTTCTGTAGCACCACATTTCGAAAGCTTCTATTCTCTTCTTGTCTAAACTATTTGTCGTCCATGTTTCTCTTCCATACATGGCTACACTCCATATAAATACTTTCAGAAACGACTTTCAGACACTTAAATCAATACTCGATGTTAACAAATTTCTCTTCATCAGAAACGCTTTCCTTCCCATCGCCAGTCTACATTTTATATAGCAACACCCCTTTACTACTTTAAGTGTCTCATTTCCTAATCTAATTCCCTCAGCATCACCCGACTTAATTCGACTGCATTCCATTTTCCTAGTTTTGCTTTAGTTGATGTTCATCTTATACCCTCCTTTCAAGACACTATCAATTCCGTTGAACTGCTCTTCCAAGTCCTTTCCTGTCTCTGACAGAATTACAATGTCATCGGCGAACCTCAAAGTCTTTATTACTTCTCCATGGATTTTAATACCTACTCCGAATTTTTCTCCTGTTACCTTTACTGCTTGCTCAATATACAATTTGAATAACACTGTGGAGAGGCTACAACCATGTCTCACTCCCTTCCCAACCACTGCTTCCCTTTCATGCCCCTCAACTCTTATAACTGCCATTTGGTTTCTATACAATTTGTAAACAGCTTTTCGCTCAATATATTTCAGCCCTGCCACCTTCAGTATTCGAAAAAGATTATTCCAATCAACATTGTCAAAAGCTTCCTCTATGCTTACAAATGCTAGAAACGTAGGTTTAGCTTTCCTTAATCTAGCTTCTAAGATAAGTCGTAGGGTCAGTATTGCCTCACGTGTTCCAACATTTCTACGGAATCCAAACTGATCTTCCCCGAGGGCGGCTTCTACCAGTTTTTCCATTCGTCTGTAAAGAATTTAACTGATAGTTCGGTAATTTTCACATCTGTCAATACCTGCTTTCTTTGGGATTGGAATTATTATATTTTTCCTGAAGTCTGAGGGTATTTCGCCTGTCTCATACATCTTGCTCACCAGATGGTAGAGTTTTGTCAGGACTGGCTCTTCCAAGGCCGTCAGTAGTTCTAATGGAATGTTGTATACTTCCGGGGCCTTGTTTCGACTCAGGTCTTTCAGTGCCCTGTCAAACTCTTCACGCAATATTGTATCTCCCAATTCATCTTCACCTACATCCTCTTCCATTTCCATAATATTGTCCTTAAGTACATCGCCCTTGTATAGACCCTCTATATACTACTTCCACCTTTCTGCTTTCCCTTCTTTGCTTAGAACTGGGTTTCCATCTGAGCTCTTAATATTCATACAAGTGAATCTCTTTTCTCCAAAGGTCTCTTTCATTTTCCTGTAGCAGTATCAATCTTACCCTTAGTGAGATAAGCCTCTACATCCTTACATTTATCCTCTAGCCATCCCTGGTTAGCCATATTTCACTTCCTGTCGATCTTATTTTTGAGACGTTTGTATTCCTTTTTGCCTGCTTCATTCACTGAATTTTAGTATTTTCTCCTTTCATCAATTAATTTCAGTATATCTTCTGTTACCCCCCCCCCCCCCCCATTGCTGTCAATTGTTCCCTTATGCTCTCCCTTAAAACTCTGCACAACCTCTGGTTCTTTCAGTTTATCCAGGTCCCATCTCCTTAAATTGCCATCTTTTTGCAGTCTCTTCAGTTTTATTCTACAGTTCATAACCAATAGATTGTGGTCAGAGTCCACATCTGCCCCTGGAAGTGTCTTACAAGTTAAAACCTGGCCCCTAAATCTCTGTCTTACAGTTATATAATCTATCTGAACCCTTCTAGTATCTCCAGGGTTCTTCCATGTACACAACTTTCTTTCATGATTCTTGAACCAAGTGCTAGTTATGATTAATTTGTGCTCTGTGCAAAATTCTACCAGACGGCTTCCTCTTCCATTTCTTAGCCCCAATCCATATTCACCTACTACATTTCCTTCTCTCCCTTTTCCTACTACCGAATTCCAGTCACC
Source organism: Schistocerca serialis cubense (assembly GCF_023864345.2). NCBI lineage: Eukaryota > Metazoa > Arthropoda > Insecta > Orthoptera > Acrididae > Schistocerca > Schistocerca serialis. The sequence continues at coordinate 426,644,685 of NC_064641.1, forward strand.
AATGACTATTAAATTTTCATCTCACTTCACTATCTGAATAATTTCTTTTATTTTGTCATACATTACTTCAATTTCCTCGTCAGCTGCAGAGCTAGTTGGCATATAAACTTGTACTACTGTAGTAGGCGTGGGCTTCATGTCTATCTTGACCACAATAATGCGTTCACTATGCTGTTTGTAGTAACGTACCAGCATTCCTATTTTTTTATTCATTATTAAACCTACTTCTGCATTTACCCGTATTTGACTTTGTATATATAACGCTCTATTCACCTGACCAAAAGTCTGGTTCCTCCTGCCACCGAACTTCCCTAATTCCCACTATATCTAACTTTAACCTATCCATTTCCCTTTTTAAATTTTCTAACCTACCTGCTCGGTTAAGGGATCTGACATTCCACACTCCGATCCGTAGAACGCCAGTTTTCTTTCTCCTGATAACGACGTCCTCTTGAGTAGTCCCCGCCCGGAGATCCGAACGGGGGACTATTTTACCTCCGGAATATTTTACCCAAGAGGACGCCATCATCATTAACCATACACTAGAGCTGCATGCCCTCGGGAAAAATTACGGCTGTAGTTTCCCCTTGCTTTCAACCGTTCGCAGTACCTGCACAGCAAGGCTGTTTTGGTTAATGTTACAAGGCCAGATCAGTCAGTCATCCAGACTGTTGCCCCTGCAACTGCTGAAAAGGCTGCTGCCCTTCTTCAGGAACCATGCATTTCTCTGACCTCTCAATAGACACCCCTCCGCTGTGGTTGCACCTACGGTACAGCTATCTGTATTGCTGAAGCACGCAGGCCTCCCCACCAATGGCCAGGTCCATGGTTCAAGGGGGGACTTTTATGGTAAATACATTGTTTGTTCTCTATCAAAATCTTTCATTTGCTAACTATGCCTATAAGCAGTTAGTACCTTCAGTAGTTTGAATCTTTTATTTAGCTGGCAGTAGTAGCGCTCGCTGTGTTGCAGTAGTGCGAGTAACGAAGATATTTGTGAGGTAAGTGATTTGTGAAAGGCATAGGTTAATGTTAGTCAGGGCCATTTGTTTGTAGGGATTATTGAAAGTCAGAATGCGTTACGCTAAGAATATTGTGTGTCAGTTTAGTGTTGATCAGAATAAGTAAAGAGCGAAGTGTCTGAGTACGTTCAGTTCTGCTCAGCTGTTTGAAAATCAAATAATGTAAGAGGTTTATCTGTACAGTAATTCATTAAGTTTTCTAAGTGGACGTTTCACGTCGGGCTCTGTAGCTACTGTTCAATACATTTGAAAAACTACTTTCACAGTAGCTAAATAGTTCAGTGTCAACTTAATCAGGTTGACTGAGTACAGAGAGGTTTATTAGAGAAACTATATCAAAATCGTTGTACTGAACATCTTCGACAGCGTCTCTAAGATGTACTAGAATGAAGTTTCATACTAAACGGCTACCAACTACAATTAAGCTCTAACCCGGTACAGCATCGTAAACTACGAGTATGTAACTGAGGGCAAGTGCTTTTTTTCTGGATGTTTATATCCTGCATTACACTACTGCAACTAGAAAGAATAGTCTCTTAGTTCTCTGAGACGTGTAGCCACAAGAAACTCTCTTCCAGGAAGGGTAGACATGAAGTTACAAGAGAGGATCCATGCGTGACCTCTACAAAACATTTATATGGGGTCCATAATAAATTTCTTTGTGGTCACACAGCACGAAACTTTCGACTATAGTAGATATGGCAGTTGACATTCCACAATGGTAGTAAATTTCGTAACCTGTGCGAGGTACAGTCACTTTCATGTCGTCATCCCTTAAAGTAGCCACTGGAACCAGTAAAATTGAGCGGCTCGGGGGAACACAGTGGCAATCGTCACTGCCGTGTATTTTTTATTACAGGGCACTCAGGGCTGCCTATGAGCTGCAGAATCAAATAAATATCTAATTCCGCTCAACGTATGTCAAACCGGAGCTGGGGTTGCCTGCTACGGGTAAATAATGGCAAGAGGCGGGTAAGATGGATGGCGCAAAGAGGCGTCCTTACACGTTTTCCGAGATAATAGCCACAGTCGACAAGAAAATGTAAATGTTCGTAGCGGCAATAATATCTCCGACCACCATCCTGACTATTTTCCCAGCGACACAGACTACTCAGAGGTATGTGAATTTGCAAATCTGTGGTACGTAGTATGATTCACGAACCTAATGGTAGGAGCATGTACACATCATTATGTTCCTGAAATGCATGAAATATGGGGTTTTTACTGAATGGCTGCAATTGAATACTTGAAGATGTGTATATGAATATTTATTCATTTATATTCTTACAAGTAATTATAATAATAACAATAATCTTTGTTAGTATTCAGCATTATGCGAAGAATTTCTAAACTGCCTAATATCGAGCAGTCTGTCACTGCCTCAGATTGCTATCATGAAGAGTCAGAAGAACAAACAAAGAGGTTTTCTCGGAAAGGTTGAGATGGGCCTCATTGCAGGAGATGAAGCAAAAGAACTGTAATGCAGGTGAAGAATATGTATTTCGCGGTGGAGGAACTATAGATAAAATGGGAGAAGATCTAACTGCCAATGTCTTTCCCAATGTTTTGAGGATGTGTGTGAAAGGAACACCAGGCAAACGTTCAAAATATCCTGGCGGTTTGGGTATTTGGTGACTTTCATGTTCAAATGCCTCTCGCAGTCAGTCTAAGGAATGTATGGAGGTGACAGGTGACTTCTGAACGCTCATCATCTATATTCACCATCGAGAGAGTATGGCATCATATTTGGGGTAACGCAAGTTCCAGGAAATGTGGTACGCAAAACCCAGTTCGCATACTTCGATTAAAATACGATATACCCAGATTCATTGAAATACAGAAAACTGTTGGCGATCTGTCCGTCTTAGATTACTTCCCTCCTGTTCATCATGGATTTTACTTGTCATTAAAACCAACACAACGTATACGTGTGTGATGAGAGTTGTTACCACAATTCTCTAAAATATCTCGGCCGATTTACTTCATATATCTCTATGAAGCAAAACGTCGTAGAACTTCTAGAGGATTTTAGTAACCACCTTTATCCTTTACAAATTACGTAAATATTTGTTTCAAGTCAGATTACTAAATCTTATGTAGACAGTAGTCGTCCTCTTGTCTTGGTTGGTTAGTTGTTTCGGGGAAGGAGACCAGATAGCGAGGTCATCGGTCTCATCGGATTAGGGAAGGACGGGGAAGGAAGTCGGCCGTGCCCTTTGAAAGGAACCATCCCGGCATTTGCCTGGAGCGATTTAGGGAAATCACGGAAAACCTAAATCAGGATGGCCGGATGCGGGATTGAACCGTCGTTCTCCCGAATGCGAGTCCAGTGTCCAACCACTGCGCCACCTCGCTCGGTCCTCTTGTCTTAATGGTAAAATGTGCAAAATATAATCAGGATCAGAATAACACTATATTTATATGAATCACAAACAAACAAAAGATAAAGATTGATGAAGCATTTTTCGAGAATAATAGACGCTATTTTGATGTAGTTCTGGTGTAGACACGATCACTGAACATGTTTACAACAGTTACCGGTTTACGCCATAAAGTTTTCATCTCTAAAATCCATTCGTCCTAGGTGACGTATTGTTTAATTAGTCGATGTATGACTGAAACTGGTGATGGCAGTAAACGCATTCTATAATTATGGAAAAAAACAACAAATGTATAGTATTTCACCCACATTCTCCCACAGCACTGCGAACGAACGCGACCCGAGGTAGAAATCGCGCATATTGAAGCAAGATCCACAGCTGTTCTTGCAATGCATCTGCAAGCAAACTCAGCGCCAGAGTGGAAGCAAAACACCGCCGCACTCGACACCGGACGCGCACATTATGGAGGCGCCTCGCAGTGAAATCCAACGCTGCCAAAGTTCATCACAACGCAACTCGTGATGCGGTAATATAGGTGCCAAGAGACAGCTTGCGAAATGTTTCGAGAGATTCATACTTTAGTTAATACAATCGTCATCAGCCATACTGGTTAGGCCAGGAAGTCTCTTAAAGACTTACAATCCACCTCTTCCTACAGACGCATCTATAATCGGTACATTAAGAGCAGAATCGTGACATTTACGCTAAGGTAGGAGCGGCTGCTTCGCCCTTGTGACACTTAGACCAACGTAATGGAGTATTTTTACGTTTCTATAGCAACGTTACAGTATTGCAGCTGTGATAGTTCGTTATGGGAGTCGTTTTCACTTCATGGTTGTCAGCTCAACAGCGCTGATAAGCTGATAATTGTCAAGAATCTTTTTCAGCAAAAGTCATGCGCCATCATAAGGGGAGGATATTGCTACGAGATAAGTGCCCTGGACCTATGCGCAACAGGAGTTGCGTAGACCTTGCAGCAGACATCAGACTTCCTATTATTAGTGTGGCTGGTGGGCCAATATTAGCAGTTCAGACTGCAGCGTCGCCGCCAGATGACATGGTTACAAGCTACCACAGCTTCCACTGGTGAGAGAAAAGTAGACTGCTTATCTAGCAATTTAGAATCAGCTGAACCGAGGGAACTGGGCTCTCACAGGATATGTAGTGACACTTAATAAGTAGCTATGAACCGGCTTCAGCATAAAACGATGATTTATCATTAAATTGTAGTTGACAGCATTAGGATTGACGTATTATGACTACCCAAGTATTAAGACCATCTACTTAGTAGTATATTGGTCCACCTTTGGAACGCACTGACCTTGCGTGGCACGGATTCGACAAATTGTTGGTTTGTTTCCCAAGATGTGTAATACCAGAAGTATACACACGGGTTATGCAATTTCCATAAACTGCACACTTGTTTCCTAGGGATGCAGCTGACTCCAGATGTCTTCCCAAATGTGTACCATCATGTTCAGATAAAGCGAATTTGGTGGACAAGACATTAACGTGACTTCACTGTCATGGCCCTCAGACCACTATATCACAGTTACAGCCTTCCTACACAGACAATCATCCTGCTGGAGCAGATCACTGTCGACAGGTAAGATATCACGCGTTAAGAGATGTACAACATGGTCAACGTAACTTAGTACCCAGCTGGCATGGTGCTCTGTGATTACTATCACAAGTCTCAGAGGAGTTTAAAGGAATGTACATAGAGCATAGTACCATCCCCACTGGACTGCGTACATGAAGTGGTGCAAGTTTCGAGCAGCAGTTTGTCTTTGTCAATGTATTGGCACGCAGTCTTCGACCTGGTGTAACAAGAAGTTTGATTCATCTTAGCAGGCCAATATATTTCCACTGTTCTGCTGTCCAGTCTCTACGATCTAATGCCCAAAACAATAGTACATTGTCATGGGACATCCTTCTCTAGAATTACATTTCCTCAACAATAGTTATCGATACCAGTATTATTTTTCGAATTTTGGACAGGTCAATATTATCTCACATGCTTTTCTGAACACTTTCATTTAATTTTAAGTGCAGTATGTTAGATTTCGAGCTAAAATCTATGAAAAGGAATTAATTAATTTGTATGTTACAATCGATAAATAGTAGTTCTGAATGGACAGTTAAAATAATTTTTTGTAGAAACTGTAAAGCCGCGTGGTCTCCTGACCTTCATTTCTTACATATTCCGACCAAACCATCGTATTCTGCTTATCAAGACCTTTCATTCGAACCCAAACTCGATAGGATAGAGTCAATTTTACATTTTTCTATCTAATCGATATGCGAATCTAATTAATAAATCGCAAGTGCGCACCATGATTACAGAGTCGACGCTGGTATCTGGTATACACAAATAAACAAGACACGATGGCCACAGGAGTTTTTGCTCGGCGGAGGTAACCAGCCCACTGAAACGTCCGTAGGACGGTGAGTTAGCACACAGCTGCACAGGCCGGAAGACTGCCCAGGTACTGCCGGCCGCGGTGGTCTAGCGGTTCTAGGCGCTCAGTCCGGAGCCGCGCGACTGCTACGGTCGCAGGTTCGAATCCTGCCTCGGGCATGGATGTGTGTGATGTCCTTAGGTTAGTTAGGTTTGAGTAGTTCTAAGTTCTAGGGGACTGATGACCACAGATGTTAAGTCCCATAGTGCTCAGAGCCATTTTGAACTGCCCAGGTACCAACACAGCTTTTGCCAGAGAAAAGGGATAATGGCCTGCGTGTTCACCTTGAAAGCTAAACCAACTGTATTGTTTGGGAGAGCCGCAGCATATGCATTCTTGATGGACATAGTGTGCAGTTTTTGACTTCTCAAAGGTGGACAGTAAATCCCTAATGCAGATGCTATATATTTCCAGACTGGTCAACTTAAACAGAGTGCCATTCTCCCGTTTGTAAGAGTAACGCTGATTGGCGGACTATTTCTGACACAATGAGCCAGAGGAGTAAGGGAAGTACAGCAGATGATTTAGCCTTTTGCGTGGAGAAGGGTCGTTCCTGTGATGCTCTTGAAGCGGAAAGAGGTAGCGGGAGCGAGTGCACTCGTCCGTGTGTGCATAAGGTGATGAACAAAATCTGTACTCGGTACTTCACTGAGACAGCATCTCTGTCACTAGCGATTTGGAGTGATATACTACATTGAGTCACTCGCGATTAAGCGTTTGTTCACTGTGTTGGCCATGACACTTAATGTGCATTGTGAACACAGACAGAGTATTAGTTAGCACCTTTGAGTGAACATTGAGTGGCATCGCGGTGGACAGGTCATCTGACAGGTGTATCATGCCAACAGTAAGACTAGAGGAGGATAGGAGTCCTTGACTTCCTCAAGGCGTAGTGAGAGTCTGATTTGCGAAGTCCAATCCAGATAGAGATAGTTTTGTTATTTTTCAGTGGCAAATGATGCAGGCAGCAGTCGTCGCAGCTTACAGCATTGTGTGCTACAGCGGAGGTGAGCCCCATCTTTCCTCCATTAGAAATAACGTACTTCATTCACATCACTCCATTACATTTCTCAGGCAACAGCCTTGACTGCAATCAGCAAAATTCAATAATCGGATAATTATTCAAGTTGAGTAGGTGCGGCTCTCAGCCATTCTGCCGAGTAAATAACATTCTTAAAGAAAAGTGATAAAAGAACTTTCCCACACTGTGTATATAAATATCATTAACAAGGTTCCTATCCATAAAAGGTAACCTCCATTCCGAAAAGAATCTAGAAATTTTTGTATCTGTTTATAAATAAAAGGATCAGTAGATTTTATCAGATTTTGCTACAAATAATATTTTCTGTTCGTTTAATGTTTTTCTCACACTAACTAGCAATACTACAGTACACAAGTAACCCACTGGTTATGTATACTTTTGTGTCTTTTCCTTACAGCAGACAACTCCAGGAGATATTGATTACTGAAAGTTTGTCTGGCATTTTTGGTATGATAGGACCGTCTGTCTGATTTCTGTAGTAGTGTGAGGTGAAAATTGCTTCTTGCAGGAGCCAAAGGGTTCTAGTCACATCAATCTGATGCACAACTCATCAACATAACACCCACACACTGACTGAAAATGGCGACCCTGCCAGGATAGGTACGATATGTAGTTTACCAAGATAAGGTAGTGTCAGAATAGGTGTTAGATGATAGTTAGGAACAACAGATCACAATCTTAGTAAAAAAAATATCTTCTGTGTTAGAGAAAGTTTGTTCATATTTATGCAATGTTAAGGTAAGGGAGAAGCAAATAATTGTAATTTATTTGGAAAAAAGAATTTTAGTTAATGGAGAAAATTTTATTTTTGTGTGCATTATCATATTGAAAAATGTTCTTTTATTTGTTAAAGAGTTATTTACAAAGATTTAGGATTAGAATAGTTACAGGTAGTGAGGAAAGTAGAACTGTGGTGAAAAGGTCTTGTGTTGTTGTGTTGGAAAAGTTTTGGATTTTTATGACTTTTGAGTAGCTGTAAGGTCATAGGATTTTCAGGTGATAGGCACAGACGCAGAGTGACGCAGTATCAAATAAGTTAGAATTAAGAAGTAGCATTTTCACTCCATTTGTAAGCGCACAGGTGGAGATTGGAGACAGTAGCAGAGCAGACTGAATAGAAGCCGAGAATTCACGATGTTGCTGTTGTTGGTTCAACCAACAGGTAAAAGGTCTTACAGATTTGTAGATAGGGTTGTGGTGTGTTGAAAGAACTCCAATGTTAACGAGAGAACAAGCAAAAGAATACGTGACAGACAGCAAGTAGACAAGATGGGGGAGAATCAGCCATATAAACAGCAAGTAAACTAACTCGTTGAGAATTGGACAGACGTTGAACCAAGGAATAGGATAGTCGGTGAGCTGCAGAATCAGCAGGCTCAAGTGGACTTCGATAGATTTAAGAAAGAGCAGAGAGATGGGAATCGAAGGGATGAGAACACTGAATTTTCTAAGTACGAAGTTCCGCGTAGGGGACATTCTGAACCAAAAACAGACAAACAACGCAGGAAAAGAAAATATAGCAGAAAACGAACTCAGGAAACTCTTTTGTTTGCCCCATATTCAGAGACAGAAAACGCGTCAATGCAGGCAATGTACCGGCAGTTAGTTAACATTCAAAGAGAGGTAGAAAGTGAGGAGGAGGGGGAACAATTAGAATACGTCGAACCACTTGTACGCATCCCAAGTATGACTCAGCAACAGGCACCGAATTCTGAGGACTCTGTGGAGTGAGGGGTGCCGCAAAGGTACAGTCTTAGACAAAAAAACTGACCGCAGGCCGGCCGCCACAGAGACTAAGTCCGAGTCGTTCACTTAAGGTGGCCAATAAAACTGACCGCCCCTGACAACTCTAAGTCCGGCCATCTGCACAATCTGGCAACACTGTAAGATGCGGAACTGTTAGGAGGAAGTGTTGTCTACTTCCGAGATGATAAGGTTGGAGTGAGCCAGTGGTCTTGCAGTAAATGTCGTGCATTCTAAAATTAGAATCGCGTGTTCGCGTTCAACTGACTTTTTTTTTACCACATTTCAGTCTAAACTTATGAGTCTGAGTGAACATCGAAAACAATTCGCTTAAAATTCTACCCACCCGCAATAATAAGTATTGCAGAAACAATTCCGCAGGACAGCTCGTGGCTGCGTTGCGATCATAACAGCTTACGCTCGGGCGTTTCCTCGCGCTGCATTGGCTACCGGCCACCGGCCAGATGCCACCCGCTGCCAGACATCCGGCACCGCCCATGTGAAAACGGCGCCACGCTGTCAGTATATGTATCAATGCCATTTTCGAATTTGAAGTTCTAGTTAGTATCTTGCAGTTAAGCATTGGATTTTGCATTCCTGAACATCATGCACTACGGTTAAGCATTGCAAAATTGAGTCGCAAGTGGAAAAAGGTGTAACATCAGCAACACAATATTTACCTTGGTATAACAGAGGGGTGAATGTAGAGGAGGCAGCTGGAAAGATTTGAACTGTTTTTGGAGCGAGTGCTTTTGGGGAAAATACGCCAGAAAAAGATATTCTTGTTTCAACAAAGATCGATCTGGCATGAATGATTTTCCACATTAAGGATGTCTCGACTACTGATATAAGTGACAGATTACCATTTTACCATCATGCGACATTTGCATTCAACAGACAAAGTACAGAAGTCTGGGACGAAATCAGGTCGCTCATTGAGCATTCCTTTGCAGTACTGTTACTGGTGACGTGTTGTGATGCCTTTATCGTTATCTTCCTAAGAAGAAATGAAAGGCTGAGCCCCACCAAAAGACGTAGACTAGAGCAAAGAGTAGTGCGAACACAATATTTTACATTTGATAGCTCCAAAAGTGTGTTTCGCACTACAAATTCTGCCCCAAGGGGTGTGTGCAACACAGCTGGAATATGTTGTCAACAACTGAGACACCTTTCGGTCGCAATGTAAAAAGTGGAGCAACAAAATTACATCACCTTTGCTACTAAATGATAACTCACTCCGTTGATTTTGAGAAACAAAACTATCCAGGAATTTGATAGAAAAGTAGACTCTCAGACACTTGTATTGTTAGGGAAGTCCTCTTTCAAGCACTTGTCCCTCTCGTCATGTATTCGTAAAATATTACCTTTCCCGCTCTTGATCGATCAACCGTCAAGGCAATTCATTTCTAGACGAAAATACTCTTAAAACTAGTATGGTTTAACGAGCTCGTTAAAACAAGTTGGTTTCTACGGGCGTAGAATTTCTAAACAACTGTAGCATTGTCAGATTGTTTTAGATATCGTGAAAGAAAATTCTGCCGCTGATTAATTTCTCTTTCATGATTACCTTTGCGTTTAGAAAGCTAATGGAAAATGCAAATAAAATATTCGTTTTACTAATACAAATTAAATTCAGCTTACTGCAGAAACATCACGACAGCAGTCCATCTTAAGAAAGCATTAAGTTCAAAAATGGTTCAAAGGGCTCTGAGCACTATGGGACTTTACATCTGAGGTCATCAGTCCCCTACAACTTAGAACTAGTTAAACCTAACTAACCTAAAGACATCACACACATCCATGCCCGAGGCAGGATTCGAACCTGCAACCGTAGTGGTCGCGTGGTTCAAAAACTGTAGCGATGCATTGAGTGTCTGTAAGACGATTGATCCCATTTTAACGCGAATTAGTAGGATATTACCGACTTTTGACTTCGAAAAGATCTGTATTAACTTCATTTCCTGTATCATTCGCAAGTCTGATGAAAATGTGGCCCATCATAGATAAAATTATGTATTAACAACAACAAAAAATATGTAGGCAGAAAACAAGAATGGCATTATGAAATTGGCAGTACTGTGAGGTTTTCGCTCTGACACTAAGGGTTACTGTAAGTAGCAAGACGAATTTTGCTCGAGCGTTATCTTACGATTCCCTTATTGAGTTTGAATCTGCCTGCTTGTAGCTCTACCACAAAAGAATTAAAAATCTGGCTTTCAGCGAGTCTAGAAAGGCGAACGACAGCAGCTTGCACCTGGTAGCCAAGCATGTTACCTGAGAAATGGTATTTGCCTAGAGTGGGAAGACATTTTTTTGTGGTTAAATTGTTGGCAAATATCAGTCAGACGTTTGCCGTTGGTCTAAGCGTTCCGGTGTGTTGAATTTGTACCAATGATTTTTCTACAGGTTTTTTCTGTCCCAAATAGAGAGGTGAAGTCTCCCATTAGTATTTTCACGTCATCTTGGTGAATTTTGCTCATAGAATTTTGGAGTGTGTTCCAGAATTTTTCGACATTTTTGTTGTTTTTCTTATTTTCCATATTGGTGGGGACACGTGCATTGATGGGTGCATATTTTTTACTGGGGCTCTGAATGAGCATAGTCCTAAGTCGATTGTTGATGGCTGTGATATCTTTGACAGAGTTTATGATAGATCTGTGTTCGAGAAAAGCAATGCCGAAGATAGGTACGCCTTTCGCTACCTTTTGTTGTATTTTGCTCTTGAAGATGAAATTGTTTCAGTAATGCAAGGTTTCATTGTCAGTTAGTTGTGGTTCTTGAAGAGCAATGATGAGAATTTTTTGTCGGTCGATTTATTATGTGAGATTATTTAGTTTTCGTATTTGGATCAATGTATCGACGTTTAGTTATAAAAAAAAAGTTCTTATGTGTGTGAAATCTTACGGGACTTAACTGCGAAGGCCATCAGTCCCTAAGCTTACACACTACATAACCTAAATTATCCTAAGGACAAAGACAAACACACCCAGCCCCGAGGGAGGACTCGAACCTCCGCCGGGACCAGCCGAACGGTCCATGACGGGTGTGCCCCTGACCGCTCGGCTAATCCCGCGCGGCGTGTAATTTTCAAATGCATGTTTTCTGCTTGTAGGGAATTTTACAGGAGATCTTCAATATTCTCTGCCGTGCTAACCTGGACCCCCCAGAATCCGAAATTCCAACTGCCGCCTGTCGACAGCCGGGTTGTGTACCACCTGGTGTAAAGTTGACTTTGCTTGCACAGTTCATGTTTGCTTGCGATTCATTGATTTGGCCTGGGTGATTCCTGTACCGGACAGGTTGGGTTGTTTTGGGGAAGGAGACCAGACAGCATGGTCATCGGTCTCATCGAATTAGGGGAGGATGGGGGAGGAAGTCGGCCGTGCCCTTTCAGAGGAACCATCCCGGCATTTGCCTGGAGCGATTTAGGGAAATCACGGAAAACCTAAATCAGGATGGTCGGACGCGGGATTGAACCGTCGTCCTCCCGAATGCGAGTCCAGTGTCTAACCACTGCGCCACCTCGCTCGGTGTCCTTTGTTAAAAGACGCAAAATTACTATTACGTACTGAATTACCTGGTCCATTTTCCCCTCAGCTTCCAGTGTCTTCCCTCTTCAGCTTGTGGCGTCCATATGGAAGCATAAACTACCCCATTAGTACAGAAAGTTTAGAGACTGTATTAATTAGAGAAAAATGAAGGTGGCGGTTGTAATGCTTCAGGTGTTCTACATAGTATTCCCCTCACTGGAGTGCAGCTCACGGAACATTCGTGCAAACGTATGAAACAGTCAGAAAAACTTGTCTTCGGGATATTGTCAAACGCGGACATTAAATTGGCTTTAATGTTAGATGTGTCGTCAAAGCGTTGACATTTCATGCGATTTTATGCACTTTGTTGCATTGTATTTGGTTCGTGTTGATAACACCTAGTCTCGTCACCTAAGATAATTTCTCCCAAAGAAGAATGGTTCGGGTATTGCATTGAAAATTCGTGGATGGCGTCCACGTATAGTTTGTCGGCTTTGTTCGGGAGTCAAGGCGTGAGGGATAATCTTCGCACACGCTTTTCGCTTCTTCTGAATATTCCGAAGAAAGACTTGAACACTTCATTCAGAGGCGTTGCCCCATTACGATTTGAGACAAAACAACTTCGACACACTACGGTCGCAAGTCCACAAGTTTGTAACAGTTCAAGCTGCTACCGTAGCTACTGCTTCCATGTTGCTTATACGCCAGGAATAAAGTCAGTGTAGGGAAATTTCTGGACGGACGGTGTAGTGGTTGACATTGGCTTGATTAGTTGTGAACAAGAATAATGCTGTCGCTTACACATTATGCGATAAAAAGTATCCGGAGACCTGGCTGAAAATGACTTACAAGTTCGTGGCGCCCTCCATCGCTAATGCTGGAAATCAATATAGTGTTGACCCACCCTTAGCCTCGATGACAGCTTACCCTCTTGCAGGCATACGTTCCATCAGGTACTGAAAGGTTTCTTGGGGAATGCCAGCCCATTCTTCATGGAGTGCTGAACTGAGGAGTGGCATCGATGTCAGTCGTTGAGGACTGGCACGAAGTTGGCGTTCCAAAACATCCAGTAGGATTCAGGTCAGGACTCTGTGCAGGCCGGTCCATTACGGGGCTGTAATTGTTGTGTAACCTCTCCGCTACAGGCCGTGCATTATGAAGAGGTGATCGACCGTGTCGAAATATGCAATCGAGATCGCCTGAATGCTCTTCAACAGTGGGAAGCAAGAAGGTGCTTAATATATCAATGCAGGATTGTGCTGTGATGTTGTTGTTGTCTTCAGTCCTGAGACTGTTCGATGCAGCCCTCCATGCTACTGTATCCTGTGCAAGCTTCTTCATCTCCCAGTACTTACCGCAACCTACATCCTTCTGAATCTGCTTAGTGTATTCACCTCTTGATCTCCCTCTATGATTTTTACCCACCACGCTGCCCTCCAATGCTAAATTTGTGATCCCTTTATGCCTCAGAACATGCCCTACCAACCGGTCCCTTCTTCTTGTCACGTTGTGCCACAAACTCCTCTTCTCCCCAATTCTATTCAATACCTCCTCATTAATTACATGATCTACCCATCTAATCTTCAGCATTCTTCTGTAGCACCACATTTCAAAAGCTTCTATTCTCTTCTTGTCTAAACTATTTATCGTCCATGATTCACTTCCATACATGGCTACACTCCATACAAATACTTTCAGAAACGACTTCCTGACACTTAAATCTACACTCGATGTTAACAAATTTCTCTTCTTCAGAAACGCTTTCCTTGCCATTGCCAGTCTACATTTTATATCTTCTCTACTTTGACCATCATCAGTTATTTTGCTCCCCAAATAGCAAAACTCCTTTACTACTTTAAGTGTCCCATTTCCTAATATAATGCCTCCAGCATCACCCAACTTAATTCGACTGCATTCCACATCCTCGTTTTGCTTTTGTTAATGATCACCTTATATCCTCCTTTCAAGACACTGTCCATTCCGTTCAACTGCTCTTCCAAGACCTTTGCTGTCTCTGACAGAATTACAATGCCATCGGCGAATCTCAACATTTTTATTTCTTCTCCATGGATTTTAATTCCTACTCCGAATATTTCTTTTGTTTCCTTTACTGCTTGCTCAATATGCAGATTGAATAACATCGGGGACAGGCTACAACAACTTGTCTCACTCCCTTCCCAACCGCTACTTCCCTTTCATGCCCCTTGACTCTTATAACTGCTGTCTGGTTTCTGTACAAATTGTAAATAGCCTTTCGCTCCCTGCATTTTACCCCTGGCACCTTCAGAATTTGAAAGCTTTCTCTAAGTCTACAAATGCTATTAACGGAGGTTTGCTTTTCCTTAATCTATTTTCTAAGATACGTCGTAGGGTCAATATTGCCTCACGTGTTCCAACATTTCTGCGGAATCCAAACTGATCTTCCCTGAGGGCGGCTTCTACCAATTTTTCCATTCGTCTGTAAAGAATTCGCGTTAGTATTTTGCAGCTGTGACTTACGAAACTGATAGTTCGGTAATTTTCACATTTGTCAACACCTGCTTACTTTTGGATTGGAATTATTACATTCTTATTGAAGTCTGAGGGTGTTTCACCTGTCTCATACATGTTGTTCACCAGATGGAAGAGTTTTGTCAGGACTGGCTCTCCCAAGGCCGTCAGTAGCTCCAATGGAATATTGTCTGTTCCCGGGGCCTTGTTTCGACTCAGGTCTTTCAGTGCTCTGTCATACTCTTCACGCAGTATCGTGTCTCCCATTCCATCCTCATCTACATCCGCTTCAATTTCCAGTACCACGCAAAACAACAAGGGGTGCAAGACCCCTCCATGAAAAACACCACCATAGCATAACACCACCACCTCCGAATTTTACTGTTGCCACCACACACGCTGGCAAATGACGTTCACCGGGCATTCGCATACCCACACCCAGTGACCGGATCGCCACATCGTGTACTGTGATTCGTCACTCCACACAACCTTTTATCACTGTTCAGTCGTCCAGTGTTTACGCTCCTTATACCAAGCGAGGCCTCGTATGACATTTACCGGTGTTATGTATGGCTTATGAGGAGCCGTTCGACCATGAAATCCAAGTTTTCTCACCTCCTGCCTAACTGACATAGTACTTGCAGTGGATCCTGCTTCACTTTGGACTCCCTATGTGATTGTCTGTATAGATGTCTCCTCATTACACATTAGGAACCTCTTCAACTGTCGTCGGTCTCTGTCAGTCATCAGACGATGTCAGCCTGTACGTTTTTGTGCTGTCCGTGTCCTTTCATGTTTCAACTTGACTATCACAATGGAAACAGTGGACCTAGGGAGTGCAGAATTCTCGCGTATAAACGTATGACGCAAGTGACACTCCGTCACCTGACAACGTTCGAAGTCCGTGAGTTCTGCGGAAAGCCCCATTCTGCTCTCTCACGATGTCTAACCAGTACAGATGCGGCTGGTATGGAGTACCTGGCAGTAGGTGGCAGTACAATACAACTAATGTGAAAAACGTAAAGTTTTTTTGGGATGTCTGGATACTTTTGATCACATAGTGTATGTCCACAACATCTCTGTCCTTTTCATACTTCCTGTGGCTAACTAATCCTACTCGTGAATGTCATCTAGTGTAGCTGTTGATACATCTACGCATTCATCTGACTAGAGTCCGCCGCCGGTAGCTGAGTGGTCAGCGCGACAGACTGTCAATCCAAAGGGCCCGGGTTCGATTCTCGGCTGGGTCGGAGATTTTCTTCACTCAGGGACTGGGTGTTGTGTTGTCCTAATCATCATCATTTCATGCCCATCGACGCGCAAGTCGCCAAAGTGGCGTCAAGTAGAAAGACTTGCACCAGGCGAACAGTCTACCCGACTGGAGGCCCTCGTCACACGACATTTCATTTCATCTGACCAGAAATGTTTGTTTCCTTTCATTTATCTAAATAAAATCGAATGTGTCGCGGTTGAGCCATTGTCACACAGCAATCATCAATTACATTCATGGCAGTGCACATGTGATACGTAGTGAGTCTGAGGTTGCTTAGTTCGTCATTTCTTTTCAGTTGAAAATCAGCCTATCATCAAGATACGACGAAAATATGGGGAAAATATTGGGATAGGTTTCGACGTCAGTCTTATACGAAGACTTACGAACTGATTTTGTTTGGTTCCAATGAGGTTGTAACAGCCTGAAGAAAGATGTCTGAAATTGAATTTTTAGTCATGTCCTTCAGTCCGGAACCACACTGCTGCTCCGGTCGCAGCTTCGAATCCTGCCTCGGCCATAGGTGTGTGTGATGTTCTTAGGTTAGTTAGGTTTTAGTAGTTCTAAGTCTAGAGGACCGATAACCTCAGATGTTGAGTCCAATAGCGCTCAGAGCTACTTTTTTTTTAGGCGTGTCCAATGTAATACGTCCTTATGCATGTAACTCGTTGCTCCGGGGACAAAACTTGAACTCCTGTCTGAAATATGACTAAGTCGGCATGACATGTTACCATTTTCAGCTTACGTTTGTAAAAAGTACAGACTTATGACAGAATCATTAATAAAATCTAAATTCGTGTCAGATTTGATTTACAAAAACTAACGGCTAAATACCAAACGAAAACCACTAGCTTCAGATTTTTCTTTCCTGTTGTATGTGTCTGAAACAAAGTTTCCTACGAATGTGTGGTTTGTCCAGCCGCTGGTCCAATTTTACCTTCCGAGGACTAAGCCTCGAGGAAATTTGCCAGTACCCCTCTCCTTCTTGTACTCTCACCAGGCGAGGTCCTGTACACATCGATGAAATCCAATAAGAGCTCATATGTACACTGTGGCAAATCGAAATACCGTTGCGCACGGGGATATTGATAACTACAACCGCAAGATAAGGGCACACAAATCGTTACTAACGCCTGCTGATGGAAAGTGACGAACGACTTACTGTGAACATCAGCAGAAAATCTTCTTGAAAGTACACTCTGTAAAATTGATGTACGTATGCGAATCTTTATCACTTTAACAATTGCCCTAAAATATAATATTAGCATGCTCTGTATGTACACATCTGTGTACACATGAGTGCATATAAATAAATCATTGCTTTTCTCACTATCGATCTTTGAGGTAGGATTGTCCTGGTCCTCGGGCCGACCTGGAACATTCTAGTTTCCGTTTGCTGAAAATGGTGGTTAGGGTCGTGACGTAAACTTCCACTCAGCGCAAAGCACTCCGTCTTCAGGCTCTAAGTGGCCCAATGGGGTCATCCGACCGCCGTATCATCCTCATCTGAGTATGCTGATAGGAGAGGCGTGTCGTCAGCACACCGCTCTCCCTGTCGCTACGATGGTTCTCTTTGACCGAAGTCGCTACTGTTCGGTCGAGTATTTTCTCAATTGGCATCACAAGGCTGAGTGCACCCAGAAAAATGGCAACAGCGCATGGCGGCCCAGATGGTTACGCATGCAAGTAGCGGCCACGCCCGACAGCGCTTATATTCGTCGGTGATCTGACGGCAAGAGCAGTATCCAATGCAGAAAGGCCGTTGCCTTCCACTCAGCTCAGGGTAGGTAAATGCTTTGTTTTGAGACATAAACGTCAACTGCCAAATTTTTAGGAGAGAAAAGTGCTTCACTTGGACGTTTGGAGCCGTATTCTGCAGACTGCGCCATATGGTTGGGAATCTGGTAAAAGTTTCTTATCGTTAGCCTTGCCGTTGAATGGCATTTATCCTGTTTTTGTTTTTTTTTAATTTTGCCGTACGACAGTGTTATTACCTCTATTACTCTTTATACTTCCTTGTGACCAATGATTTTCTGTCCGCACTCCTTCCTGACCAGGGCGTGGGCTTTGTTGAACAGATACCTCCGTGTGTTATGACGCAACTACATTTCATATTTCTGTGCAAATTGCTGCGAGGAATTAAGTGGATAACATGGCGAAATTACTGCTGTGGTTTTTGTGGTTAGGTAGCGACCACTTGCCAAGCTCGTATTGTGAATATTTACGTAACGGTCGATAGAAGGTTCAATTTGTTTTGCAGGCCCATGTGCACATTCTACAGTCTCCTATCTTTTCTATGCTGTCCAATACTTTCTTGTTGCTCCCAGTAATGACCTGATTTTCTTAAGTAATACTTACTTTGTCGTGAGCCCTCGTCTGTTAACCTAGCGTGCTGGAGGTAATGATGTACGTTAGATTCTACTTTTGTACTCAAGCGCCGGACGCTGTGGTCGAGTGGTTGTAGGCGCTTCAGTCCGGAAGCGCGCTGCTGCCACGGTCGCAGGTTCGATTCCTGCCCCGGGCATGGATGTGTGTGATGTCCTTAGTTTAGATAGGTTTAAGTAGTTCTAAGTCTAGGGGACTGATGACCTCAGATGTTAAGTCCCATAGGGCTTAGAGCCATTTGAACCATTTTTTGTACTCAAGTATCTATGTTTGATTACACAAAACTGTAAATGATAGAGTGATGCGATCTGCCAGTCCTAAAGTAGTAAATCCTCCTTTTTTAGCACATTTTGCCGAATCTATTCCATGCTCAAAATACCTGCTTCTAAGCTAAATTACGACGCCGACAATGCTTACGAGTCACGTAGGAGAAATACAGAGGTTTCATTGCACTAACATTTATAATTATTGCGGTTAGCTGGATGGAGTTAATTGGGTTCGAAGTCTGATGCATTAATACTCATTTTTCGTTGCAATAATAGTGGAGTAGGCATTTCTAGGTAACCATCTAGCATTCATTTTCGCTCATGCTGTTCTTTGATAATTTACAGTCAAGTTTAATGTGAACAATGGCTTCACTTGTTGATCAAAATTGTGTCTATTTTGAAGGCCATCATTATTTTCAGGTTGCAATTGGTATTCATGGACTATAAGGATCTGTAATTGAGAGCACACGTCTAGAATCCACTATCATGGTGATCAAATCGAGTGCACACATACTCTTGCGCAAATCCAAGGACATAGACAGACACAGACATCAAAGGCAGCGTTTGTTGTGAAGGAAGAAGTTTCGACTGAGGTTATGTGTAGGGACTCCGTGCTTGTCAGAAAAATCATAACGGAAAATTTTAGTTCATTGATGAAGACTGCATTTACACGTGGCTGGAATAAACTAGATATTAGCGAAAATCATTGCGGGCCGAAAGCATACTGCAGGACTCCTCAGATATTTCAATTTGTAATACGATTTAGTGATGCTGTGAGGGGAAATAGAAAGAAATACTGCGCTGTGCTTAACTTAAATAAAGCACGAACCGACAGAGTTATCTGGAAATCAGACTTCAACACCATTATCGATGCCAACTGTGGACTGTTCCTACTGCAGCACTCTGCGACACGTTAACGAACTTTCGACGAGTAAAATTACATAAAAAAATTACTATGCTTATTACATTAAAGAGTTGTAGGTCGTGCTCCCTGTTTTTCAATTTTTACCGTTTCGGGAGTAAAACAGACAGACATTCCATGTATATGATGTGTAATTTCGCACTTGACTATGCTGTGCTCTCGTATAACAATTCTCTGTTAACTACAATGCACAAATCGTTTCTAGAATGGCGAACATCCCAAGACCGGTAAGTATAATATAGTTTTATTAGAGACGCCATCGCATGTCGGTCACCAACACGGATGTAAAGAATAGATCATGCTATACACTTAACAGTTTTTAGTGTCATTTAAGTAACAATGAACTAGGGCTGATCAGAAAGTAACTTCCGATCGGTGGCGAAATGCAAACCACTTTTAAAATCCAATGAAGTTTTGCTCAGATGTGTTGGATAGTGTCTCTAGAATGCCTGTGGGTCGAGGCACGTCTTTATTTTCAATTCTGATCAAGATTCCTAGAAAACAGTGTCTCCCGTCAAGTATGACCGCCTCGAGAGAGATTTCGGCTGATGTGTAGCCCATGTAATATAACTGTCACGCTTTCGTTCTTCATGAGAATTCTCGAGTGCACTCTGCAGAGGCAATGAAGATACTGCTGCAGCGTTTGATCAACCGAAATACTGCCCTACGTTAGCTCTTTCTGAGTTTCGTCTCTGCTCACGTGAACCGCTAGCTATGAAGACTACATTTTGGCACAGACAGGACAGCAAGCTGTAGACGAGCCTAGAGAATTGGAGGAAAGCATAGGCCGCTGGCTTCTACGAAGAGGGTATTGGGAAGTTGGTACAACGCTACGACAAATGCCTAAGTGGGAGCAGCGACTATATGGAGAAGTAACTGTAAGGCGCGGCTAAACATTGCAAATAAAATATTCTTAATTTTCACAGTGGTTTCCATGTCGCGACCGATCGGAACTTACTTTGCGATTAGCCCTCGTGTTTCATATTTTCAACTGAACATGATAACAATATTAAACACTGGACACTCTCCTTATGTTCTGTATAATATTTGGGAAATGTTTCCCATTCAGTATTATTTCAACTTTCCGTTTCCGATTTATTGTTGTAACTGCTATAACTTTTGTTAATGTGTTGATCACCAGACAGACTGATGGGGCAGAAGGGTTCGAAATTAGCTAACTGCTAAATTGTGAAATACAGCGATTATGGCAAAATAAAGCAATAGCAAACGCAGGAAAACTTCTTCCTTCAAGAAATAGCTATGTGACGTTTTCAACTTAAGCGACAGATCGCAGAATTAGATCTGTACCCAGGCGGTTTTACGGCAGCAGCAGGTACACGAGAAAGTTATACATGTGGCATATTGACTGTACCAAAATACCATAAATTTCAGAAAAAAAAATTTAATCTCTTAATCACTTACGAATTTTTGTCGTAGTATGCATGTTGATGCCTCTGTCAAAGGTTTTAATTACGCCAAACTGTTTCGATGAGCTATGCTAGGGAGGCATTTGTTTGTTAATTTTCAATTACAATGTTCTCTCCATCGTGCAATTTCGTAATTGTAACGTATGCTTCTTTTTTCCAATAAGTTAGAGATTTCGCGTAAAGGAAGGTGTCAGGAACCCCTTTAGTGCGAGGTCGCTAAAGACGAATGATGTTCATGACATTCAACGCACCACGTATTGTCAACCATACAGCCACAATATTGGCTGCTAATGGCAACAGGGGGCGGGACCAAAGTTATCCGGAAGTGAGCTTAGCATGAAGCGACGGAGCATAGTTTCACTGCTTAGTTGGCGAGTATCTCACAACAGTACTAGTGGTGTTGATACAAAGCAGTGCAGTGGCATCGATAAACAAAAGAAACATCACATTATATCTACAAAAACAGTTACCGAAGTTGAGATTTCGTCAGAAAGGAACCCAATCAATTTCGCATAATGACAAAGAAGTGGGAGATTACGTATTAGCGCTTCTGCAAGAAGAGCCAGTGGAATTCGTGGTGTTGTGTAACTCGACTGTGCGGATAATGTCCATGGGAAGTACAATGATGACAATACGTGCTTAACAAGTGAAAGGTATATTGAAGCAGGTGCATCATCCTTGTAAGACGTGGAGTCAAAGAACCTGCGTCCAGTGGTACGTAGTAAAGGACAAATGTTGTGCAAGGAGCGGTTACTAAACATAATTATGTTCATGGAAGATCATCAGCGGCATAGCAGATGGTGACCTACTACGCTATGCACAGCAGAGAGCGTGACATAGATCATAGTGATATCAAGGGAAGCAGTTGATGTTTGTACAACTTCAAACAGTGATACAGAACTGGAAGACGTAGTGTAACGAAATTTCAAAAAAAGGTAAACTTGACGATGCACAGCGAACTGCAGAATTTGTAGATGAGATATACTTATCCCATCGTTCAGTAAGGAATTTTTTTTCAACTCCAACCAGTCGGGTTTTGAAAAGGAACCCTGAAAGTTAGATGTAACTATAGAGTTGTACCATCATAAACTAACATCAATGCCTCAACGCATTTGTATACAATTATGCCGAGTGTTACTCTGGATGGTGAATTGACTGGAACGTTATCTATTCTGCTGCGAGAAGTCGCAGGCTCTCCCTCCTACGATTCCTACTTCCGTCACAGTTAGCAAGAGTGGGAAAAAGCGCGTAAGACAACTACAACTATGGCATGAGCACTGCTTATAGCCAATAGCTGGTGAAAAAACTTGATTTTTCTTGATTCCTCGTTTGCGTATAAAAATTGTTCTGCTTTAGAGCAAACTGTCTCTCCAGAAACGTTTATGACAATGCAGTTCATACCGCCTGGAACTACTGAACAAAGTCAGCCTCCGGATAGTAATTTTTTTCCTTGGGTATAAAACATGCTATATCACTATCAGCAGCTACGCCTTAAGGATACAAAGTTTTCACAGTGACCTCCATGACAACAGTATCGCATTCGGTTGCATGCCGTCTCATTTCATCAGTTCTCATCATTCCGTTATACCAACGTGGTTCACAGTGCATACTTTAAGATTGACTAACTAACTGTACGTCTTGCACAATTTGTAACTCCTAAGGAACTTGCCTTCGGTCTTTATGGTGAGAACCTTTATGATCACTTTGGCTCACCGTCCTTCATTCGTTGTCCATGATGGAAGTTAATGATGTCTTTTGAATAGTTATTGAATATTGATTACGTCTATTTTGTAAAATGCTATACATACAGCGAATAGAAGGTTTATCTGTGGACCTCCCAGACACTGATCTTCTGTCATCCTCCTGATGCACATGGTGAGTCATTAGCCGCTATTATTTTTCCTGTCATAACTCTTAGCACAACACCTTCAAATGAGCCTCTATAGAGACTGACCTTACGACCTCGAACTGAAGAGGTTCCTCGTTATTTCTGTGTTCTAATGAAAGGTAAGATTCTGGTGTAAGTCAAGATCTGACGTAAATTTAGATCCTGAAATAAGATGCTCCATTTTACTATGTTAGGTTTTCACAGCACCCACCAATTTGCAGGCAGTGGACAGCGCAGTAAGTACTGAATACCCGTAACGTTAGATAATTCAGGTTCCTGTCAATGGCAACGAGAACACAATCCTTAAAGCAGCAACAATGCAACGTAACATCCTCACCGACTGCTTTTCTTATAAAAAGTATGTAATATGTAGCTCCTTACGTATACTTACTTTATCCTCCAAATATTTACATATTGCTCGCTTCGAATACAGTTAAAATCTCTCATATTAAATTCTTAGAACACAGTGTCCGTCTCATTCTTACTATTGTTATATCAGAAGTTTTCTGCCAAGTTACATTAAACTGAAAACACCTGGTCTTTTATATTGAGCTTTTTTCCAACCACAATAAAATTTAATGAAATGTTATTACTGGTACCATAAATGCAACATAACGGAAGTCGAATTCGAAACAGTTTCAATATGATGTTCTGTGTCATCTGATAAGCACTGAAACAAACGCACTGCCATACAGTTACCGCGCAGTCATATTAATTTATGTCTCCTTCTCACCTCGACGATGAGAGCCCACATCAATATTGTTACATGCTTTTGTTTTGGTAATTTACGAGAGGTGTTCAATAAATAACGCAACACAATATTTCTCTAGCCAAATTTGGGTTGAACCTATGTAGAAATTTTTTGTGGGAGATACTGGAATACTCTCGCTTTAGCCTCTATTGTTTCATGATATTCCGAAAAGTGGCAGCGCTACACGTGTCCTTAAAAATTATGCCTGAAATGGAGGCACTTTCCCAGCAGATACTGTAATTGGGTCTCTTTTGGAAGGAAACTAGAATACTGCAGATATTCATAGCCGTTCTGGAAGCGAAGAAACGAATGGTGACCATTTGGGCGACGCGTCTCTCATCGTAGAAACGCCGCACAAACCTCTGAGGTTTCCTGCGTGCCAATGTGCCGCACACAGCTGAGACTCCTGCGGGGTTGGACCGTGCGGAGACTCTCATTCGAAGTGATAGACGGATAACAGGCGCATCGCCGTTCAAATGGACATCTCTGTTGGTAGAGCTGACGCAATCGTCGGCCGCTTGAGGTACTCAAAGGTATGTGCCCACAGCGTTCCTCGTCACCTCACAGAAGACCATCATGAGCAACAAAGCACCATCGGCGCGGAATTGCTTATGCGTTTCGAGGCTCATTGTGACAATTTTTTGTCGAACACAGTCACAGGTGATGAAACATGCATTTATTTCTTCCAGGCGGAAACAAAACGGCAATCCAGGGAGTGGCGCCAGACCACCTGTCCTCTGAAGAAAAAGTTCAAGCCGCACCCTCCGCCGGCAAAGTCATGGAGGCGGTACTCTGAGACTCCAAGGGAATATTCTGTTTGATGTCCTCCCTCATGATGGAACGATCAACTTGGAATCGTAGTTTGCCATCCTCAGGAAACTGAAGATTCAACTTCAGCGTGTTCGTCCCCAAAAAACTCAAACGAAATTCACTTTCTCCATGACAACGCAAGGCCTCAGACAAGCCTGCTCAACCGAGAGCAGCTCACAAAACTTGTAGAGAGGCTGTTTACGTTTTTATATTGGTAACGCCACGTAGCGCTCAGTACGAAAATCACTGGCTGTGGTGTGTGCAGTCTGTGGCTGGTTAGCATTGTTGTAATATTTGCTATTGTAGTGTTGGGCAGTTGGCTGTTAACAGCGCGTAGCGTTGCACAGTTGGAGGTGAGCCGCCAGCAGTGGTGGATGTGGAGAGAGAAATGGCGAAGTTTTGAGAGCGGATGATATGGAAGAGTGTCCATCAGAGACAGTAATTTTGTGAGACTGGATGCCATGAATTGCTATATATACTATGACTTTTGAACACTATTAAGGTAAATACATTGTTTGTTCTCTATCAAAATCTTTCATTTGCTAACTATGCCTATCAGTAGTTAGTGCCTTCGGTAGTTTCAATCCTTTATTTAGCTGACAGTAGTGACGCTCGCTGTATTGCAGTAGTTCGAGTAACGAAGATTTTTGTGAGGTAAGTGATTTGTTAAAGGTATAGGTTAATGTTAGTCAGGGCCATTCTTTTGTAGGGAGTATTGAAAGTCAAATTGTGTTGCGCTAAAAATATTGTGTGTCAGTTTAGTGATGATCAGAATAAGTAAAGAGAGAAATGTCTCAGTACATTCAGTTTTGCTCAGCTGTTTGAAAATCAAATTATGTAAGAGATTTATCAGCACAGTAATTCATTAATTACTCTAAGGGGTTGATTCAAACTTACCTGGACAGTTCTTACTAATTCAACCCTACAACCTGTGTGTCGCATCCTCCAACTTCCATATGTTTGCCCAATAAATGATGCATCGTATGGGAAGCAGGAAGTGGATGATGGGAAAGTTGCTGATGCAGCAAGACCCTCGGTCCTGCTTACATGGCAGACACTTTATCCATCTGAGGCACAGGGGACACAGAGGAAGGTGCGACTGCAGGGATTTACCTCTGGCACGCCTCCCGTGAGACCCACATCCTCAACTTATTGTACCGCACTATATTCATAGTGTTCCTGCCCATTATACTCATTACTCGCGGCATTTCTGCCGATTCCCGTAAGAGTTCGGGAACTGTTTGTGCATCCGCACAGAAGAAGATGGCCGGCCGGTGTGGCCGTGCGGTTAAAGGCGCTTCAGTCTGGAACCGCGTGACCGCTACGGTCGCAGGTTCGAATCCTGCTTCGGGCATGGATGTGTGTGATGTCCTTAGGTTACTTACGTTTAATTAGTTCTAAGTACTAGGCGACTGATGACCTCAGAAGTTAAGTCGCATAGCGCTCAGAGTCATTTGAACCATTTAGAAGAAGATGGTCAAATTGTCGGTGAGCCTTAACTATATACATACACACATACACACACACACACACACACACATATATATATATATATATATATATATATATATATATATATATATATATATTGTATCTGTTCTTTCGGATATGTCTGGAAGAATAGAGACTATCGGTGACCATGCAGCATGTTAGAATGAAATTACAATCAAATGAATAACCCCAGTTGCAGGAGCACTATGAATATAGTGTGGGACAACAAGTTGGGAATGTGGGTCTCACAGGAGGCGAGTCAGAGACAAATCCCTGCAGTCGCACTGTGCTCTGTGTCCTCGGTGGCTGACATTAATGGCCGTCCGCCATGTAAGCAGGAGATCCAGGGTTCGAGTCGCGGTCGGGGCACACATTTTCAACTGTCCCTGTTGACTTATCCGAGTCCCGCTCTGGGCACACGTTTTCAACTGTCCCTGTTGACCTATAACAACGCCTGTATACAGCTAGGGGTTTTCATTTCATTGTCATTTCACAATTCTTTATACTCAGGCCACGGGGAATGATAGCACTTAAAATGTAAGTACATTCGTGTTCAAAAGTATCCGAACGACCTGAATTGCATTTCGCCTGATTCGCATGCAACCAGCATAGAGCAGCTGTCTAGCACGTCCTCTAATCGCTCCTTGCTACAGTCGTTTGACTATTGAAAATGGTTCCAAGAAGTCACCACTAGGAAACACTACTCTGTATCGCAATAACTCAAGATGTAAAGTAATACCACGGTACTACAAATATCAGGGAACACCTTATCACAGATAAGACTGTCCTTAAGGCTTGTAAGCTCACATTTATTTCAATAAATGACATACCTGAAATGTTACCACTCTCATTATCACGTCAGATAGGTAGCGCACGTAGTAAATTCGTCGTATCCATGATTTCCTCTTCAAAGTAACATATCGTACTTCTTTTTTAACACAAAATTAGATTAAAAATTTAAGTTACTCTCGAGCAGGTAGGTGAGAATATGTATGAACTTCAAATGACACAACGAATCGTCTCGTTCTGCATATGGATTCAAACCGAGGTATTGCAGACTAATCAAAGATTTCGTGACTGACGGAAACTAAGAGTCATTCCTGACTA
Organism: Schistocerca serialis cubense; assembly: GCF_023864345.2. NCBI lineage: Eukaryota > Metazoa > Arthropoda > Insecta > Orthoptera > Acrididae > Schistocerca > Schistocerca serialis. The sequence continues at coordinate 426,671,672 of NC_064641.1, forward strand.
GACTTACAGAGAGTGATATACCTCGATTTCAGAGAGTATCAGTTAGCAAATATCAACTTTAAATTGCATTACGTAAACATTTTTAATGGACGTGAATTCCTACGAAGCATCTATTCTCCCTCTTAACGAACTACAAGAGATGATAAATATTGCTTATTCACAAGTAACTTACTTGAAATACCTTGAGGTAAAGCTTTGTGTTGGAAAAGGATTCGAACCCAGAACCTAATCGGATTGTTATCGAAGCATAATCAACTGTGACATATCCGATTTTCTCGACAGTAGGTAGATGTTTTAACTGAAATGACGAGACGAAACATTGATGTTTTCCTTCCCAGGACTCCAACCTGGCACCTATCGCTGTTATATTTCAGAGAAAACGAAAGTTAAATATGGGTTTGTTACACGAGCAGCCACATGTGAGCATGTTTCAACTAGAATTAATGTGAAGAAGAGTTGAGTGCTGACTGGGAATCGAACCCCACACACATTGTTGTAGATTACCCACACAGAGACGTCAGCCACCGAATTGTTCTCCGCCAGCAGCTCGGAATAACATCTTTGAACTTACAGTGATCTCTCAAACAGTTTTGTATCTCACTGGGATTCAATAACGTCATATTTCGTTAGTGTTGACAGCGAACGAAAATGGATTAAAAATGAAAATTATTATCCATCAGCAGATAAGAGTTCTCATGCCAGAGCCTGATAAGACATAATGAAAACTACCTATCTGACGTAATAATGAGAGTGGTAACATTTCAGGTATGTCATTTATTGCAATAAATGTGAGCTTATAAGCCTTAAGGACAGTCTTATCTGTGATAAGGTGTTCCCTGATATTTGTAGTACCGTGGTATTACTTTACATCTTGTGTTATTGCGATACAGAGTAGTGTTTCCTAGTGGTGACTTCTTGGAACCATTTTCAATAGTCAAACGACTGTAGCAAGGAGCGATTAGAGGACCTGCTAGACAGCTGCGTTATGCGGGTTGCATGTGAATCAGGCGAAATGCAATTCAGGTCGTTCGGATACTTTTGAGCATGACTGTACCTCAATCCCGATCGTACGTTCGCATACAACTGTGTACCGACGTAACTATACTCATGACCCATTTTTCTTGCAGTATTAATTCTTATTGTGAACCACACACTTGCGAATGCAATTGCACTCTTAATTCGTGTAGTCGGTCCGGTGTATTCCTTAATAACGTTACTTTTAATATTCAGTTGCTTAGTCTCCACAATTAAGCATTGCCTCTGTCGCAACGGTACTTCAAGTGAAACATTGATTACGCGACGTTCATACTAACTCTCGTTTCAAAGTTACGACACCGGCTGACGAAGTTTTTAACAATTTATCAAGGCGGTTGCAATGGCAACTGAGTGCTATGATATTTGTTTCAGAAAAAATTAGTACTTAATTTAAGTTGAAATATTTAAGTAATTTTTTTTTCCATCCGTTATTGTGACTATAACCTACTGTTTCTCTTACACGTTACGCCCATTGCATACCAGACAAGAAAATTACTACCGAAATCAGTCCACAACCGAAATATATTCATCCTAAAATTTGGAAAAGAAGGAAGTTTAGGAAAATTAAACCTACTATCAAGAAAAACGCCCTGCAAAAGAAAAAACGTAAGGCAAGATCAACAGTATTACTACGCGTTTGGTTGATCGTAAATGTGGGAGTGAATTGCATCTTTGTGAATCCTACTGCGTAGCACGCATTTTTTTAAATTTTTTATTTTTAAAGTATTTGTAGAGATTTTTAAGTATATTATGCAGTAATGTATCACTAGATGACAGAAAATTTTTTGTAGTTGCGCGCGGGATTCTCGATCGTCAGTCTACTGTTTGAGCGGAGAGATGTAATGCATTAACTAAACCAACAGCGCTACGTCAGCTGTGATTGGTTTACGTGTGATACGAATTACAATAGATGGTATCCGTTCTTTCGGGCATGTCCGCCTTTAATTAATCTGAGATAGAAAATGTACACGAAGCGATAACACTGTCGCAACGACTACTGGCACAGTGTCGCAAGCGGCAGGCGATAATACGCCTACGCTAGAAACCATAACAGACTGAACTCTCAGTGCCAATGTTTAATATGTATTCGCCTAACAACGAGGGGTTTGGCAATCAACGACACTAGAATGTGAATAGGAAAGAGACAACAGTAGAACCAACTTTGTCGACTGTATTGCTTTAAGATAGCCTTATAAAACATGGGCAGTTTTGATTGTTTATCCACGAATGCAAGTCAGTACATCCGGCTGCTTTTATCAAATCATTCAGGAATGTGTTGACTAACGCGTGGTCCGAACACCAAAGGATTCAGTATGATATCAGATACATTCAAGGCGATGGTGCGCTGTGGGCGTCCGAGATGTCTGAAACAAGCCAAACACTACAGCAGTTCGAAAATCCTTTTCTTTCTGAGTACTGGTTGCGGTTTAGTGCAGGAACGATTGAGGAAATTCTTTTTCGCTCGTGTAGAATACAATGCAATGTTTGAACTTTTACGAAAACACTAGGAAAAGTATCTAAACAAAACGCATTTCTGGTATGAACCAGTTTCACATACTGATGTTATACAGATTTTGAAAGCCAAACTGCCCATTAACGTGAGAGAAAAACTTGTACAGGTGCTGAACGTATTTGGAGTGCTTCTTATCGATCTTAGATTCCATAGATTTGATTTATGAAGACTTGAGGCAGAGCGCTAACGACCAATATACTTATCGTAACGGTGGCGGAAATCAGTCTCCGGCGCACCAAGCGCAATACGGCGTCAACAACGGCGAGCGCGCGGCTGAACCACGATTGGCTTTTGTCGATCCAGCCGCTGCAGCGCAAATGCAAAACCCGAATACTGGCGGCAATTTTAATTAAAATTCTAACTACAACCAAGGCTTTATTAGAAAGAGGAAGAATGGTGATAGGAATTATTCTGGAAGCGGAAATCGAAATGGGAATTGGGAGAATGGTAGAAATCACTGGGGTAACGCGTATAACAAGTGTCAACCAGGCACCACAGCACAGTAGCAATAACAACTTAGCCGATCCCAGAAATACGCAATGGCAGTATGCTGAAACGAACCAACCGTTCCTGTGAACTCAGGACCAAATACCGACCGAGAAGTGCAAAATATAAATAACGCACCGGCCGTAAACATTACCGAAGTGACGAATGATATACCAGCCGACAAAAATGTGGCGTTAAACTAAACGTGGCCATATTACGCCCTCCTATGTTGGCCATGGATAGTCGTGGGGGTGATCCATGCAGCCAGCACAACAATTTACTGAGATACCAATATGAAGCTGCCAGACCTGATGTGTTGACAAGCGATGAAATACCGTAATTGTGCAAGGAAGATTGCATTGTTCAAGCAAGTATACAGGCGCTAATAGGAAAACTACCGACCAATATCAGCTTACTGGACACTGGTGCCCAGATTGGCCGGCCGGTGTGGCCGTGCGGTCTAGGCGCTTCAGTCTGGAACCTTGTGACCGCTCCGGTCGCAGGTTCGAATCCTGCCTCGGGCATGGATGTGTGTGATGTCCTTAGGTTAGTTAGGTTTAAGTAGTTCTAAGTTCTAGGGGACTGATGACCACAGATGTTAAGTCCCATAGTGCTCAGAGCCATTTTTTTTTTTTTTTGCCCAGATTGGTGTGATACTGAAAGCACTTTTCAAACAAGTTGACAGTCACAAGGTCCTACCAGTCTGCCCAGTACAAAATTGTGGGCTACTGGGTGCTGTGGTTGGCAAATCGAAGCTAATTATAGTGCAAACCACGATCTAAGTACAGATTAAGGAGATTGTATTACAGTCGATTTTCCTGGTGGTCTAAGGGTTGACAGAACGATGTATTTTCGGACTGGATTCCCTGAGGGAAAAGTATACTAAAATTAATTTAGAATCTACGGAATGACATCTGTTTATCAATGGTCAAAACTGTGTAATAGATTTAATTAAGATAAAAGGTAGGATTGATAAGCCTTATAAAAACATACACATTCAAATTTTGAAAATCAACGCGTTTCAGTGCCATGACTCGACAGAACAGTCGTACCAACAAATGGAGCGTGATGAATTTGAAAATGAGGTAGAAGAGTGCACAGAGATTTCTCCTCAACAAAAAGAAGAACTTCGAAGTTTTTTGTTTGGATGTGCACGTGTGTTCGATAAAAGAACCGGAGTTATCAGAACGTATCAGTACCACATGAATATTGGGCCAACGACACGGTTTGCAAGAAGGTATATTCCATGGTTGAAAAGAGAGGACATAGTTCAGGAGATAAAAAGGATGTTGTCGTGGAATATTATGAGGCATCGCTACCGACATACTACAGCCTGCTACTCGCGCTAAAAAAGGCAAATAACACAGTGAAGATCGTTCTCGGCGCCTGGGAAATTAACAAAATTATTGTCCCAGGAACTACCCGGCCTAAAATTTAGAGGAACAATTGCAACGGTTACTGGCGATTCAGAATTTTCATGTGCCTTGTACAAAACGGCTGCTAAAAACGTTCGTGGGTTTGTGTTATTTCTTCCGCCGTTTTGTACCTAATCAACTGCTAAATAGTACTGGCTTGTAAGGATTGTTAGAGATGGACAGGCAGTGGATTCGGACACAACAGCGCCAAGCCGACTTCGAGGACATAAAATATGATCTGGCAAACTCTAACATTCTTCGCCGCCAAGACTTGAGTCTGTATCGCTACCGACGGATCATTTGCAGGTTTAAGTGCCTGCCTCTTTCAGATAACCGATGGTGGGGGGACCGAAGATTTGAAAGTTATCAGTTTCGCTAGCAGTACACTTACTGAATGTGAACACAGGTACTCAACAACAGATTTGGAGGTTCTATCGGTTGTGTGAGCTTTTAAGAAATACCATTATTATCTATTTGGCAAGCATTTGCGAGTACACCTAGATCATCAAGCACAAAATTTTCAAGTCATTGGCAGGTTGTTGCACAATCGGCTACCGAGCGAGGTGGCGCAGTGGTTAGACACTGGACTCGCATTCGGGAGGACGACGGTTCAATCCCGCGTCCGGCCATCCTGATTTAGGTTTTCCGTGATTTCCCTAAATCATTCCAGGCAAATGCCGGGATGGTTCCTCTGAAAGGGCACGGCCGACTTCCTTCCCTAATCCGATGAGACCGATGACCACGCTGTCTGGTCTCCTTCCCCAAACAACCAACCAACCAATCACAATCGGCTTGCGAGGTGGACCCTGTTCTTACAAGCCAAAGATTTTGAAATTGTACATGTGAACGGTAAAGTCAACATAATTGCTGATGCCTTATCGCGGTTGCCTCGAGGTTTACCTGAATTCGAGGAACTAGTAGAACAGGATACTGAGTTTAGGATTATGCTTACAAAGCACAATAAGTTTAGAAAAGGTACTTGTGCGGTAGCACTACCGACTGTATCACGATGAGTTATTTTATAGAAGAAATGCAGACAGCAATTTGTAGTGTGTTTGCATTCTCAAAGAATGTGAAGAGAATTTAATTTGGCACACTCATATCACTTGAGGGCACTGGGTGCCGTAAGTGCTGTAAGAAGTTAAATGTTTACTGCTATTTTCCTAATATGCTCAGACACACCCAGCAAGTATTAAAAACTTGTATTGTTTGCCAGAAGGCTAAGCTTTCCAACCAGAACTGTGAAACGGTACTACATCCTACACCGCCAAAGAATCCACTAGAACTAGTATGTATTGATGCCACAGGACCAGTGTTGTCAACAGTGAAAGTGAGCTCGCCACCGGTTTCAAGCGCTGAAACCACCAGAAAACTACTAACAAAACTGCCTCTACCCTAACAATCGCTAAAATTTCCACAATTTTTTTTAAATTATTGTGAAAGATAACAATAAGTTTATTAGTAATTAGTTTCCTTTATTATTAAGTAATAAAATATTCACAAGCATTAAATGTACACGCAATAAATAAATCAATAACTCAAGGTCAGGAAGATACACAGAGTTCTATACCAACAGCAAATTATTTATATGAATTAGTGTTCTTCAGACGAATCATTTTTGTGTTCATCATCATCATCGTCGTCGGTTTCAGACCGATGAGATTCTGTGTGGCGATTTGCTTTATAATGTTCACAGGAATTTCGTATTCTTTGCAGCATTTTCCTTCCAACCACAAATCACACAGTATTCTAAATACAGCAGTTAAAAGGTTTAACTTCATTATGTTACTCTGTTTGTTTTTTTGTTACATTCATACTGTTAAATAGTCTCTCAACATCGGCACTGAAATTAGACAGTATTAGGAGAGTAATCGCAGAAGTTGCTAATTTCTCATATCTGGTTGTCCTTGATTATCTTTGAAAAGCAATACTTCGTTCCAAAATTTTTTTTCTATCTTTGGTCTCGTTCCAGTTCCACAAATGAATTTGTCGCCACTGATCATCCACTATTGCTATAAATTCTACACTTTTATTGATCTGAGCCATTATATCAATTAAATTTCTTTGTTGTGCTTCAGTGCTTGTTCAACACTCTGGACCCCCACCTCTGAAGGTCTCGCTGTATGGTGGTACAACATGCAATGTCTAGTTTTCATTAGCAATAAAAAGGCCGGAAATGATGTTTATGTTGATTTGTTTCTCCAATATCAAATTTTCTGTTCAATTTTTTTTTATTTCTTCAATCGGACATACTATAAATGTTATCCACCGATTACTCAACATTTTTTCGTCTTACCTTGGTAATCCTTTTTCTCTCTTTTCAAGCAACTTCCCTGCCCCGAGATGACTGGGTGTTGTTGTGTCGTCTTCATCATCATCTTTCATCCCCATTACCGATGGAGGAAGGCAACGGTAGACCACATCCATTAGGACCTTGCCTAGTACGGCGGGCCTCCCGTATCTTTCTCCTTACGCTCTGTCACGAATCATGGGACGTAATTTCCATTTTAAGGAACTTCTTTTCAAAGTGGAAACTCAGATAAGGTATCACGAATATTTTGAGTAGAAATATTAGTTTTATTTGGAGGCAACGTAACTTTGCTGTCAAGCATATCTATGAGGTTGGTCAACTCATCAAAGAGTTTGGTGTGGTCAGTATCTTTCGACTCAAACATTTTATTGATTCTGGTTATATCAATTAATATTGGATACAAAAATTAAATATATGCATAATTAATCTCGTTCGCATACACAGAGTGCAATAACTCTGCCGTGTGGCACCTGTTGCGCACCTTAGCTACGGAAAAATGTGTTTCTAGCTTTGACCATTGCGTGTATATCCTCGGTACAGCGGATTACAATGATAACCACTTTGTCTTGCACGCTTGAACTATTTTTAACGGTTTCTATCCATCGAGGAAGGATTTAATAGCTTCTTACAAAGAGATTGTCTGGAAGAGGAGCGACTAAAACAATCATCACATCTCTCTTTAATTAAAAACTGGAAATTTCTTTGTAAAATTTTTTTGCTGCATCTGAAACAGCCAGCTGCAAGGTATGACACAAGAAACGTACTCAAACCAGGTGTGGTACCTCTTCTTTCAATTTCGTAAATATCCCGTTATTTACTCCAACCATGACACGCGGTATTTGTATCAATGCCCATTACATTTTCAAGTCGCTAATTGAATCATTGAAGCGTTTTCTTTATACCAGAGACAATTGCTTCAGCAAGGTCAAGGTATGTAGATACTATTTTTTCGTGTAATTTACTGTAATAAAAAAACACTCTTCAAAAAAGTTTTGCATCACTTCGGTCCCGAGAGTCTCGTAACCTGTATAGAAAATTGGAATAGAGATCAACATTATCATCATTTCCGCCCTTTTTATTGCTCATGAAAACCACACATCTCATGTTGTACCACCCTACAGCGAAACCTTCGGAGGTGGTGGTCCAGCTTGCTGTTCACACCGGTACCACTAATACCCAGCAGCACGTCATCTTGCATTGATGCATGCCTGTATTCGTCGTGGCATACTATCCACAAGTTCATCAAGACACTACTGGTCGAGATAGTCCCAGTCCACAATGGCGATTAGGCGTAGGTCCCTCAAAGTGGTTGGTCGGTCATGTAGTCCATAAACAGAACTTTTCAGTCGATCTCAGGCGTGTTCGATAGGGTTCATGTCGCGAGAACAAGTTGGCCACTCTAGTCGAGCGATGTCGTTGTCCTGAAGGAAGTCATTCACAAGACGTGCACGATGAGGACGCAAATTGTAGTCCATGAAGACGAATGCCTCGCCAACATGCTGCCGATACGATTGCACTGTCGGTCGGAGGATGGCATTCACGTATCGTACAGCCGTTGCGGCGCCTTCCGTGACCACCAGTGGCGTACGTCGGCCCCACATAATGCCACTACAAAACAGCAGGGAACCTCCACCTTGCTGCACTCCCTGGACAGTGTGTCTAAGGGGTTCAGCCTGACCAGCTTTCCTCAAAACATATCTCCGACGATTGCCTGGTTGAAATGATATGCTACACTCATTGGTGAAGAGAACGTGAAGCCAATCCTGAGCGGTCCATTCGGCATGTTGTTGGGCCAATCTGTATCACGCTGTATGGGTCGTGGTTGCAAAGATGGACCTCCTCATGGACGTCGGGAGTGAAGTTGCGTATCATGCAGCCTACTGCGCACAGTTTGAGTCGTAACACGACGTCCTGTGGCTGCACGAAATGCATTATTCAAAATGGTGGCGTTGCTGTCAGGGTTCCTACAAGCCATAATCCGTAGGTAGCGGTCATCCACTGCAGTAGTAGCCCTTGGCGGCCTGAGCGAAGCATGTCAACGACAGTTCCTGTCTCTCTGAATCACCTATATTCCGAACAACATCGCTTTGATTCACTCCGAGACGCCTGGACATTTCCCTTGCTGAGAGCCCACCTGAACGTTTCCCTTGTTGAGAGACCTTCCTGGCACTAAGTCACAATGTGGATGCGATCGATCCGCGGTATTGACCGTCTAGGCATGGTTGAACTACAGACAACACTAGCCGTATCCCTCATACCTGGCGGAATGACTCGAACTGATCGGCTGTCGGACCCCCTCCGTCTAATAGCCGCTGCTCAGGTATAGTTGATAACGTCTTTGGGCGGGTTTAGTGAGATCTCTGAACAGTCAAAGGGACTGTGTATGTGATACAATATCCACAGTCAATATCTGTCTTCAGGAGTTCTGGCAACTGGGGTGATGCAAAACTTTTTAGATGTGTGTATAATCAGTCCCAAGTATTGATGTACAACTATATCAGTAGATTCATCAATTAATAAGCTAAATGGTTGATCTTTGCAATTTTGTTTTAGAACGTCAGTGAACTGTGGTGCTAACATGTTTTTTATAAGTGAGGTGCACTTCGTTCGGTGCAGCTGAACTTTTTCGATATCTGTTTCATGATTGTGATTAATTACCTCTTCCATTAGGTTGACTATATGTATACTCATAGTATGCACAGCTGCGAATAATGTAAGTCTTGCTTCCTCCCTTTTTTTATTTCCAAAGGGCTCTGACTTAAAAACAATTTTGGGCTGATAGTTACCACCTACAATAATTAACTTACTCAAAGATTAGTATAAGATGTAAAACCGATCCATGAATGACTAATCAATGAAAGCAAATGTTGCCTATCCTTTTATTTAGTAGATGCTTCTTTGACATTCGATGAGACTTGAAATCTCCATAGTGACGCCTTAAAACTGGAACACAAAATTTGCACTTCGCTAGCTGGCCCATAGTACTTTCAGTAACTTAAAGCCAATCTTTTAAACGTGTTGCTTGAAGCCAAGAATCCGTAAACTTTTGCGTATATTGTGGTTTAGGCAAACTTATACACGCATGAAGTCGTGAAATGATACCATACACTGAGAATCACAATTGTACATTGCGCACCACGAACTACGAGAGTCGAGTTACTTTTTCTGCGCATCTGACGTGACGCACTCTGCTTGAGCCAACAAGCTCTCAGTGGTTATTCGAAGCGACAATGAAATAAGTGAGCACCTATTGTTTGAAACCGGTTGCTGCACTCCCTGCACCAGGGCAAGTCTACTTCGCTCGTGAACTATAATTAGGTGCTACTAAATACTGTTCTTTCTACAGGGAATCACTGCGTGTAGTTTATCGAGTATGATTCGTTTGATGTGACATTGCAATGCATCAGTGTTGCCTTTGCAGTAAAACTTCCTGACACCTAAAATCAAATAACGTAGAAATAACATATTTCGAAACATATAAATAGCTTTGCGGTTGAGAGATCGCATTTTCAGTAATTGAAACTGAATTTTACTAAACCACTATAAAATCCACCAGCCACTAGAAGCAATATTTCACCACTCAATGGATGGTAGAAACCACCAGTTTTAGAGAAAAAACCACTAAGCTGGCAACATCGCACAGGACCCCTGCCCTCTGCTCGAGATGGTGTGCAGCACGTAATAGGCACATATGATATATTTTCCAAATATGTGAAACTATATCCCACAAAATCTACGGCAGATAAGACTATCATCAAACGTATGCTATATGACTACTTTCCCTCTGCTGGGGAAAATGAAGTGATTTTATCTTACGATGCAACTAATTTTACGTGGCAGACTTGGAAACAATTTTTAAGGAAGCAGAAGATCCAGCAAATTTTGATATCAAAAAGTATAACCCGCATTCTGATCCCATTGAAGGATGTTCTGTGGGCTAAATAGATTCACGAGAATATACAGGGTGTTACAAAAAGGTACGGCCAAACTTTCAGGAAACATTCCTCACACACAATTAAAGAAAAGATGATATGTGGACATGTGTCCGGAAACGCTTGATTTCCATGTTAGAGCTCATTTTAGTTTCGTCAGTAATTACTGTACTTCTTCGATTCACCGCCAGTTGGCCCAATTGAAGGAAGGTAATGTTGACTTCGCCGCTTGTGTTGACATGCGACTCATTGCTCTACAGTACTAGCATCAAGCACATCAGTACGTAGCATCAACAGGTTAGTGTTCATCACGAACGTGGTTTTGCAGTCAGTGGAAAGTTTAAAAATGCGGAGTTGCCCATTTGATGTATGGATTAGCACGGGGAAATAGCCGTGGCGCGGTACGTTTGTATCGAGACAGATTTCCAGAAAGAAAGTGTGCCGACACGAAGACGTTCGAAGCTATTGATCGACATCTTAGGTAGCACGGAACATTCCAGCCTATGACTCGCGACTGGGGAAGACCTAGAACGACGAGGAGACCTGCAATGGACGAGGCAATTCTTCGTGCAGTTGACGATAACCCTAATGTCAGCGTCAGAGAAGTTGCTGCTGTACGATGTAACGTTGATCACGTCACTGTATGGAGAGTGCTACGGGAGAACCAGTTGTTTCCGTACCATGTACAGCGTGTGCAGGCAGTATCAGCAGCTGATTGGCCTCCACGGGTACACTTCTGCGAATGGTTCATCCAACAATATGTCTATCCTCATTTCATTGCAAATGTTCTCTTTACGGATGAGGCTTCATTCCAACGTGACCAAATTGTAAATTTTCACAATCAACATGTGTGGGCTGACGAGAATACGCACGCAATTGTGCAATAACGTCATCAACACAGATTTTCTGTGAACGTTTGGCCAGACATTGTTGGTGATGTCTTGATAGGGCCCCATGTTCTTCCACCTATGCTCAATGGAGCACGTTATCATAAGTTAATACGGGATACTCTACCTGTGCTGCTAGAACATGTGCCTTTACAAGTACTACACAACATGTGGTTCATGCACGATGGAGCTCCTGCACATTTCAGTCGAAGTGTTCGTACGCTTCTCAACAACAGATTTGGTGACCGATGGGTTGGTAGAGGCGGATCAATTCCATGGCCTCCACGCTCTCCTGACCTCAACCCTCTTCACTTTCATTTATGGGGGCATTGAAAGCTCTTGTCTACACAACCCTGGTACAAAAAGTAGAGACTCTTCGTGGTCATATTGTGGACGGCTGTGATCCAATACGCCATTCTCCAGGGCTGCATCAGCGCATCAGGGATTCCATGCGACGGAGGGTGGATGCATGTATCCTCACTAACGGAGGACATTTGGAACAATTCCTGTAACAAAGTGTTTGATGTCACGCTGGTACGTTCTGTTGCTGTGTGTTTCCATTCCATGAATAATGTGATTTGAAGAGAAGTAATAATATGAGCTCTAACATGGAAATTAAGCGTTTCCGGGGACACATGTCCGCATAATATATTTTCTTTATTTGTGTACTAGGAATGTTTCCTGAAAGTTTGGCCGTACCTTTTTGTAACACCCTGTATGTAGCCGGAAAGAAAGCAAAATGGATCGAGTACTTAAATGTCTTTTAACAGGTGGTAAACACTCTATCGATTTTCGGCACAACAGTTACACTGTCGGATCAATTCATAACAAGGAGGAGGACAAGAAATGCATAAATCCCAGTCCAAGAGAAGAAATATAAGGAGAGACAAGTGCTGGTTTCTATTACAGAGAAGCCAAACGTAGGAAGAAACATTTTGAGAGGAAATTACATGATAAAACCACATTTGAAGATCTCGCTTGACAATTAAGTTAAATCGTCTATATTAGCTAAGAGAAACGCAGAACACCACATTACAAATACTGGCTCTTCCACCATTGTACACCATTGTACATATTCCATACGATGGATGTTACCTAATTACATACCCTCACAATGGCAAAGTCAAAAAACTTTACGGACACTGAGCCGGATTCTGTGGCCGAGCGGTTCTAGGCGCTCCACTTCGGAACCGTGCAGCTGCTACGGTCGCAGATTCAGGTCCTGCCTCTGGCATGGATGTGTGTGATGCCCTTAGGTTAGTTAGTTTTAAGTAGTTCTAAGTCTGGGGGATTGATGACCTCAGATGTTAAGTCCCATAGTGCTCAGAGCCATTTTACGCACACTGAGACATAAAGAAGTATTACGGTGTTTAGAGTCACACGTTACAATTGCTTATGCACATAAATACACTATGTACTCTATGGCAAGAGAAAGAAAATCTGGCCAAAGTAAGTTAATACTACGCAGCAAAGTGAAATGTCAGTGTAATGCCAAATCTGTTTTCACTGCAAGTGCATGTGGACACAATACGTACTTAAGCTGGGACGCACAGACAGGAATTAGTGACTAGTGTAATAAGTGTACTTTTAAGGTTCCGACTGAATGATTTTACTTTTTTTTTATCACAGTGGTTTTAGTTTTAAGTTTATGCACACAGGTACCTGGAGCGAACAATTAGCACAGACGCAACTTTGATTAGAACTGAATTAATTATAGTATTTCTCACGAGGCTGAACTGATTTGGAGCTACTAAAGAAAGTATATCGCATCATATGCTACTCACTCTGCAATGTAGCCTAGGTCATGTGCACCAAGAGATGATACTTATGATAGAGAATTAGTGTGAACTAGCAAGGATACATTTTGTGGTGTCACCGCCAGACACCACACTTGCTAGGTGGTAGCCTTTAAATCGGCCGCGGTCCGTTAGTATACGTCGGACCCGCGTGTCGCCACTGTCAGTGATTGCAGACCGAGCGCCACCACACGGCAGGTCTAGAGAGACGCCCTGGCACTCGCCCAGTTGTACAGCCGACTTTGCTAGCGATGGTTCACTGGCAACTACGCTCTCATTTGCCGAGACGATAGTTAGCATAGCCTTCAGCTACGTCATTTGCTACGACCTAGCAAGGCGCCATAACATTTGATAATATTTTATATTGTGGTTATAACACGTACCGTCAAGAGAGATGTTCTACAATTGTGGATTAAAGTTAAGTATTGCATCAACTACGTACTTTATTTGCTACCATTAATTCCTTTAACTGTTCCGGACCTCACGCCAATCTGCGTGAGCTTAACGCGTGCTTTTCGGCTTCCTCTCATTGTGACTTGGCTGTCTTGCCACGTCACAACACATTTATCTACTTCGTTATTTGTTAGTGGATAACCATGCTAATGAAGTACGATTTGTAAACATGAAATACGGTAATACACTACTGTCTACAAATAAGTTCAAGGTAAGTCTCAAACTCAAATCTGGGGAGAAATATCAGCTAACACCGAGTTATTCACAATTATCTGGGGGGGGGGGGGGGGGGGCGTGCCCGTCGAAATTCAGCAATTCATCCGGCGATAAGAAGCAGTAAAGCTATATAGACGTCACAGCTATTTCAGGCAATGTTGAAGCGTTTATCGCGAGCATTCACTACACGCAACATGCCGCTCAGAAACGCCGGCGGACACATAAGTTTCACGTCCTGAAAACATGATATGATTACTGTTTCAAAGACATATACATCCATTGAGTTTTCTTATATTTGTAATATTTTACTCAACATAGGAGCGAGATATTTTATGTGTGATGAGAGTTGAGAGGTGACAGAGGTTACGACGATTATTAATACACGCCCATGCGAGTGCAGCGAACAACCAAACAGAGCCTGTGATATGTATTCCACACTGACACACACTCAGGAGCAGTCTAGCGCACAGCGACCAAGGTTCATTATTTCTAATGTTATTCTTACTACTTTTCAGTTAATTTTTGTTTGCTTTGTATTTATACGTGATTTTAGGTGTAGAGATTTGTTCTGTTTGGGTGTCATTTATTATTTTCTTTCCTTGCTTCTTGTATCATGCATTGTTACGTAGGTTTGGGTGGCGTAAACATGAGATTGTAACTCGCGGGTATTTAAAACAAAGATTATGTGTCATTTGGAGCCAATTTCTATAAGCAATTTTAGTGCATTAATTTTTTTGTATATAGATGTGTAAGTGCGTTGTATCACGATCCTACGTTAGGGAAGTGCTGCTGGTCTCGTAAACGTGTTCTCTTACGACCTGTCAGATGTAAGATAATATCGCTATCGCGATCTGTAGTACTAGAGGCACGTATGATCAAATGGCTCTGAGCACTATGGGAACATCTGAGGTCTCAGTCCCCTAGAACTTAGAACTACTTAAACCTAACTAACCTAAAGACAGCACACACATCCATGCCCAAGGCAGGATTCGAACCTGTGACCGTAGCGGGTGTGAACTACTAAAACCTACACAGTAGTTCATTTTTGAACGGTAAACAGGAACGAAACAGTTTATAGTTAGCCAAAGACAGTGAGCTATTCAGTGACATGTCAGTTATAAGCATACAGGTAAGTGAGAACAAGTTTTAATCCATGAGCCTTCTACTTCGAAATAAATGGAACTGGTAGGTCGAGGAAGCCTGCTACGGTATTGGTGTTTCCGCACTACGACAGTGCTATAAAGTGCAGCACTTACCTTCGTGAAATGAACGTACGAGGTGCCCTATGTTCCTTTCTCACAGCCAATGTGTACGAGCTGAAGCAGGTATAATAATTTCGTAAATGCTCCGAGCGCTGCACAAAACACTTCATAAAGATGCATTGACCGACACGCGCGGCATCGCTACCCGGCAGTGGGTGCGGCTACTGGACTCCAAAAGGTGCGTAGCGTGCTCCTAGCCTAATTGTTGCGTGTTTGGTTACTTGTAATGGCGCATCATTGACTGACGGCGTGATGCAGGAGGTCAATTTGAATGGAAAGCAAAAAATATGCCTCCAAATGGACACTCACCATAGTGCAAAGAGATGTAGAGACACGATTTCTTGACCCACTCAATGAAGTATTACCACCACAGCTCTTGATCTACGTCACACCTTACGAAATTAACACGACACCCATGTTCTCTGAACTTAGGGCAGAACGGCGCTATGTTGATGTATATGTTAGTGTTAACATAGACTAAGTATTACTCTCCATAAATTTAATTTGTTACATGTTGTAATATTTTTGACTTAGTCAGCCATTATATTAGGCTCCAAGAAGCTGTTCCCAGAGCAGTGGAGATACAAGAAGTGTATAGATGACGAAATGTGATGTGAGGTACCTGTGACAGATGTCAGATTCGGTACCATTCCCGTGAGAAAGACCGCCTGCATAATGCTACTGCTCTGTGACTGGCTGCTGTGTTCGGAGCAAGGGCGCCAAAACGTTAAAGTATACTTATTATTATTAGTTAAACTACTCACTGGAATGACTTCACTTTTTAATATAAATATCTCTCAACAGCTGACTATCAAACAGTCATTTTAGAATCACTAAAAACAATTTAAATCAAAAACAAAAGACTGACGAAATTGCAGACGAAGCACTTCGGAAGCGTTCGGGTCACGCCTCTTCTGGTACGGCGCGTGAAGTGTTTCGGGCTGTTTGTCACCCAGGACTAGGCTGTCGAGAAGAACAGACATGTTGTCGGTCGTAGGATGCGTTTCCAATTTTTATTCAAGTTCCTGTTCGTCACTCTGCATTAGGTAGTCGAGATGTACAGTCATGTTGTCTGTGGCAGGATGTGTTTGCCAGTATTCAGTATTAAAAGATGCACTCCGGTAGGCATGAGGCACAGACACGTGCCGCAAAAAGTGTAAAGATACATTTTCGTGAACACTGTGTTTGATCATGTACTTTGCTTTATCAGAAGGTGTTGTATTAAGATCATGTAGTCTTCTCGTGTGGCTATATTAAAATACGCGAGTGACATCTCAAAGAAGTGATACGTTAGTTCAGAACAGAACCTCGCTATAAGTCAGTTTCAGCCGCAAGATACACAACCTACGACTTGTGTGCTGTTTTCTGCGCTGGGGGCATCAACTTGAAGACAGCAGGTTGGTGAACAATAACAGAACCTTCGTATTCCATACAGTGCAGTGGAAACATCTAGGCGCCTCATGTGTACTGCACGCACAGAACAAATGTGCTCAGTGATACGTCATCTGCAGTAATGCAGAGGAGTTAAAGCAGGAGGATCGTTATTAACACCAAAAATAAATAATTTATTCTTACTTTCTTGCCGTACATGGCATCCCTTGTGGGGAAATCTTCATTGTTTGTGTGCGTTGGAGATATGAGGCGTGATTATTAGCGAGAACTGTGAACTGTGAAAAATTTAACTAAAAATTCATAACATCGAAAGTGACTAGTTTGCTACTAAATTATGACAGAACTGTGTAGGCACTGTGTCAAATTTCTTTGAACTGTATTTGAAGTCTCTTTTGAACATTAGTTGAAGTTTGAGTATTGATGCCACAGACATTTTTTTTTTATTCACGACAGCATAACGTTTGTTGAGAGAGAAACTGGATGTGTTGATGCGCAACGGTCAAAAAATCAAATACGTGTGCGCGGTCCATGGGATTACGTTATTATTTCGTCGAGAAGTTTTCGTCGTACTACGAGGCGACGCAACGCAACGCGGGGAGGCAGCAGTAGCAGTGTGAGCGGGCGCAGTTCACAGCGGCAGACACACGCCTTGGCAGACAGCAGCAGCGCCGAGACACAGCTGTAGCAGCGTTGCTCAACTGAGTGTTTCAGCAGTCCGGAAAGCAGTACGTCACGCCAGCTTCAGCAGCGGGAACAGAGAAGGAACTTCTCGATAGCAGCACACAGAATAGCATCTAAGAGTTACTATTACTCTGGCAGAACTATTTAATCTATTTAACGTACAGTTCAATGGTTGTAAGTGATGACTGGGTGGCCCGCATCTCGTGGTCGTGCGGTAGCGTTCTCTCCTCCCACGCCCGGGTTCCCGGGTTCGATTCCCGGCGGGGTCACGGATTTTCTCTGCCTCGTGATGGCTGGGTGTTGTGTGCTGTCCTTAGGTAAGTTAGGTTTAAGTAGTTGTGAGTTCTAGGGGACTGATGACCGTAGCAGTTAAGTCCCATAGTCCTCAGAGCCATTTGAACCATTCTTTTTTTTATGACTGGGTGTTGTGTGATGTCCTTAGGTTAGTTAGGTTTAATTAGTTCTAAGTTCTAGGGGACTGATGACCATAGATGTTAAGTCCCATAGTGCTCAGAGCCATTTGAACCATTTGAATGGTTGTAAAATGTTAAAGTGTAGTCTAAAATTGATTCGTTTAAACATATTTGGCCAAAATTCATAAATTTTATAAAGTGTAAAATGTCTGACGAAAGGGAGAAGTGATATCTTCTTAGAAGTAGGGAAAGAGATCAAGTAAAGATTGATGGCAATGATCCTTCAGATCATTCACAAGACTTGCAAATAAATAACATTGTAGATGATTTAGCAGATGAGTTGCAAAGTACAGATAATAATGAGATTAATAATGTTTCTGAAAATGTTAATTCTATGTTAAATGATTGCGCTGAGAACGTAGAAATTGTCGCTCGTGACCACAACGACGTGGTAAATTTTGATGACGACGTCAGAGACACAGAATTTGACGTCGACATTACAAATGAGCCGACTGTGGAGTCAGGTAGATTAAGTCACAGAACTGATTCTGCTGACACCTTGCCAACTGAGAGTAATAGTCAGGATAAAGGAGTCGAGGAAGGTACAGAGCAAAAATTACTTTTAAAAGAACAAAAAGATGAAATTATAACAGGGCAAAAAGAAACTGAAAATAAAATAGATGGTGTGCTATCACAGTTAAATGGCACCAAAGAAGTATTGGAGAGGAAAATATATAATGGGCAAGGAGAAACTAAAGAGGAATTAGGAAAGAAAATAGAGAAAGCATATGCAGGAATAACTGATATCAATAGCAATTTCAAGGCTTTAGAACAAAAGGTATCAAAACTGGAAGCTAAAAGTAAAGCTTGTTCCAGTAAAACAGATATGGAAACAAAAGAATGGGCTAAGAAATTAGAATTATGTTTGCTTGAAATAAGTCAGAAGTTTGATAGTACAAAAGCTGGGTGTAGATATGGGGCCTCATAATTGTGTAATATCAACAATAAATAGTGATGTTGGTCAAGTAATAAAGGAGCAAGTCAATGCTGCAAAAGAATGTAGTGATAAACATGACAAGCAGTTAAGTGAGTGAGGAAACATCAAATAAGAGCAGCAAGTACTTAGTCGTGAGGTTTCACAAATAGGTGCTCATTGTAAAAGTACCACAGATGCGATTCAAGGTGAACTGAAAGAAATTAGGGAAGTAGTGAATCGACTTCCAGATAAAATCAAGGATAAAGTGTGTGTGCATGTTAGTGATGTAACAAATCCCACTATTGTTCACCATCCTTTCTCTAGTAAAGGTAACATACATCCAGTTGATTTTATTAAACAGCTCGAAGGTACACTTCCTGAAAACATAACAGAACAATAAAAAATAAAAGCTGAGGCAAGCAGATTTCAAGGAGACGTAATATCATGGGGAACAGGCGTCAGTAACACATGTACTACATACAAGGAGTTTGTACAAGCATTCTTAAATCAATATTGGTCAACTAGCACACAAAAAAGCGTCAGGAGTAAAATTTTTGAGGGAGGGAGTTTTGTTAGTAGTGGTTGTAATAGCTATAAAGAGTTTTTTCAACACTATTGGGGAAGAACCAACACTTAACTGACCCGTTAAGAGAATCAGACGTTATACAAATAAAATCATACTTAAATTTCCAATGTATGTACAAGAGAAGTTAATCAACGTTAACAAAAGCGATGTCAATAACCTACTGCACGTCCTTGAGCAGTTAGATGCATTGTCCGGCAACAAGCAAGTGCAGGAGAGTTGGAGAAGGAACAGGCGGCGAGCAGACCGCCGTAATGACCGTGAGTCAAGCTGTAGCAGAGGTACAGACAGAGGTAACGAGCGTCGCAATCGAGAGGAAAATAGGCCACCTCGTTACAGTCGTAGCCCTTCAAGAGGAGGGACAGGTGGTTTTCAGAGGGGTATGAAAAGGGGAGGATATTATGGTAGAAATAGAGAATATCATAGTAATGGAAGGGATCATGTTCCTGAAAGAGACAGGAATCAGGAGGATCTGGAAAACTAGTGGGTGGTTCGGACCGGGTCCAGACGCGAACGGCACAATGTAATGGACCAGTAGTAGGATTCTTGGGCTATGACTAAAGGGATGAGATAAAAAATGCACTCATGGACGAAGATAGGCAGGAAATGTAGGAGGTTTACCAACCAGCTATAAAAATTGAAATACAGAACGTGAAAACTTGTGATTTTAGATTCTGGTAGTGAGATCAGTGCAGCCTCTAGTAATTTGCATGAAAAGATAAAGAAAGATACTGATGCTCCAGAGTTATCAGTTCAAGAGGTCAAAGTAGTTACTGCGTGTGGGTCTAGAAGTAAAGTTATAAAGAAACATATTTTATTAGAGTTTACAATGCAAGGTTGCAAGTTTTCAGTAAATGCAATGGATGTTCCCAGGAGCTGTGTCAATCTAATTTTGGGAAGAGATTTGTTAATTGCAAATGGAGTGATGCTAGATTTGCAGAAGGTTTAATGAGGATAAAAGAAGAAAATGAGGAACAAGAATTTAGGTTCGAGGGAAATGAGGCCACACGAAGTAACTGTAGTGACGCTAGGCTACAGATTATAAGGGAACAAATGTATTGCAACATAGAACCGGAAGTGGGTATATGTTTGTTTGTGGGAGTGACATCAAATGAAGAGGTAGACATAGAGGTCAGAATCTGGGAAAAGGTCGCAAATATTGAAGGATTAAATGTATAAGATTCATATGAGCTGGAAGAAGTATTGCTGCAAAATATAAAAGCTTTCTCAAAGACACCTGGGTGCATGAAAGATTACGGATATGGTTTCCCAGTAAAACCACATGATCCATTCATATTTAAGCCTTATTCCATTCCATTTGCAAAAAGGGAAGCACTAGGTAAAGAAATGAAGAAAATGTTAGAGTGGGGGATTACTGAACGCTTTCAAAGTAATTATTCTAGCCCTCTCGTCCTTGTCCCAAAGAAGGATAGATCGGTGCGCATAACATTAGATGCCAGAGCACCAAATAATGTTGTTTTACTACAGATGGATAGGCCTGAGGTGCTAGAGGAGCTTGTACAGAAGTTTTATGGCGTCAAGATATCAACAATTATTGACTTGATCACCAGCTTTTGGCAGGTTCCACTAGTAGAAACTTGTAGAAAATACATTGCATTTAATTATAGTGGATTAGCTACCAATTTAGAGTGTTACCATTTCGTCTAAAAATATCTACTTCTGCTTTTATATGTATGTTACAGAAGTTTCTGGGTGAGCAGTTGTTGGACAAAATTACAGACATTGACGACATTTTGATTCCTACAAAAAGTTGGAAGGAACACAATGACATTTTAAAACAGGTTCTACCGAAATTTGAGAGGAACAATATAAGTGCAAACCTGGAGAAGTCCGAATACGGAAAGAGAGAGATCAAATTTTTAGGGCATGTAGTATCTACTGAAGGCATCAAACCAGACCCGCAAAAGATAAAAATCCATCAGAGACTTCCCCAGACCTAAGAACAAGAAGCAAATGAAAGCTTTTTTCGGTCTTTCCGGATTCTATCGCAGATTTGCGAAGAATCAAGCACTTAATGCGATAGCCTTACTAGAACTGTGTAAAAAAAATGCCACATGGATATGGGCAAGAGAGTATGAGCAAGAATTTCTAACAATCAAGGATGAGTTATGCAACGCTTTTGATTTGTCCCACCCTGATTTAAATGTAAATTTTTGTATTTTCACTGACAGCTCAGACTATGGGCTTGGGGCTCATCTTTGTCAATTTGTAGATAATGGGGACCCTGTAGAAAGAGAGTCTGTTGGATTTGCTGATCGTGTACTCAACAAAATGGAGAGAAGATATTCTGTAACGGAAAGAGAGGCGCTAGCAGTAGTATGGGCGTTTAAGAAATTTAGATATTATTTCATGGGAAGGAAAGTTAAAGTGTTCACAGACCATAAGGCACTGTCGTTTCTGATGGATTGTAGGCTAAGTCATAAGTGGCTAACACGATGTGCTTTAGCGCTGGAAGAGTATGTTTTTTCAATAGAATACCTACCAGGGGAAAATAATACGGTAGCAGATAAATTATCCAGATCGTCATTGGGTATGGATAAAACAGATTTTAATGATTCAGGGCAGAAAGAGGTTTCCATACTGTACTTAACAAAGGTAAAGCATTAAGAAAAAATAAAGGATATAGTGAAAAATTTGAGAAGGGAACAGAATAGAGAAGACATAATATAAATGATGAAAGAAGGGGAGCGGAGTAGGAAAATTAGTGACAAACTAAAGAAATACAAAATCATACACCAGTCAATATTATACCGTAGGGCTGATCCACAGAAACAACAGTGGAAAATCTGTTGGCCAGGGCATGAGATTGAGAGGCTTGTTTGGCTAATACATTTTGCGTATGCTCATTCTGGTGCCAAAAAATGTACAGGCAAAATTAAGGACAGTTGTTACTTTAATAAGTTATAAAAGAGGGTATAAAAAATTCTTAGATCCTGCAGTGTATGTCGGAAAACTAACGCACCAATTACTAGTAACAAAACAGAGATACGTAGTGTAATCGCTACAAATGTGTTAGAAGGGTATGGATCGATCTCTATTGTGCCTTACCCACTTCAAAAGGAGGCTATAAATATTTGCTCGTTGTCTTGGACATGTTATCAAAACAAGTAAAACTGTATGTTCTAAGAAGAGCAACAGTTAAGTCAGTCTCAGACAAAATCAGGAATGATTATGTAATAAGGGTGGGAAAACTAGATAGGATAATTAGTGATAATGGCTCACAGTTTACATCGGAGTGTTGGAAAAATGTGTTGCGTGATCTCGACATAAAGCCTATTTACATATCCAAATGCCATCCCCAATAAAATATGAGTGAACGGATGATGAGAGAAATAAACCGACTGTTTAGGGCTTACTGTTGAAAAAAGAATCACACGTGGGTAGATTATGTGGTGGAGTTTGAGAGAGCTATAAATGAGTTGCCACACTCTACCACAGAAATACCTCCTCAGGAACTATTGACAGGAGAGAAAGTACCTAGTATCATTGAACAGCAGGTAAGTTTCCCACAGAGATATGACCTCTCAGTTACTGAAAAAAGGGACCTAACTCCAAGCAGGTTTAAAGAGAAAGCATATAAAAGACAAAGCAAATACAACAGGCAGGTTAAGAAAAGGAAATATCATATTCATGAATTGGTATTGATCAAGACAAGAACCAGGTCTTCTAAGATAAACTCAGAAATTAAGACATTTCATGAATTGTATGAAGGGCCATACAAAATAATTAGGATACCACACCCCAATGCTGTGGAAGTAGCTAACACAAAAACGGGAGTAAGCAAAGGACTCTACAGTATTGTAGACATCAAACAATACTTTGAACATTGGTTACCCTCAGGGCGCAATAGTGTTCTTTGAATGGCTAGGTAGATGATGACTACCAGGTACCTGAGTTAACTAAGAGCATTATTGCATTTCCTTACATGCCGTTCGTTCTTTCTCTTCTTTCATTCTGAGCTGTATTCTGTCTTCTTTAACAGTCTTCTCTATCCACGGCTATGACAAAAGTTTTACACGAACTGTGACAACAAACCCAATTATTGGTAGCATAGTAACCCAGCAGGATAAACATCTCCATTTCACGAGTGAAAAACAGGAATTGACGGAATATATGTGAACAAGAAGTTTTATAACACGAAAGCATAGGATCACAGATGCACAAGCAAGAGAACATGGTATTACGTTGCACTGAGACACACCAGAATAGCTTTAAATGACAATTGAAACATCTATCACAAAGTACACTGTGGAACGATTCATTTTTGAATTTTAAAGAACCTGCAAGAATAATATTATGCATTATGTTTGAAAAATCTGTCAAAAGTAGCAGATAAGTGAAACATGGGCTTTAATTATATAAGACATGAAACAGAATAAGTTTTCTAAAGATAAGCTAGCAGTCGCAGAAGAAGAGGACGACGGCAAACCAGGTAAATGAATTTGACGAAAATTACGAATGAATATGATTTGGTGGCAGAAAACGAGGTCAGGAGATTACTACTGCAAAGGTGGTGATAAGCATTATGGAGATAAATACTGTATTCTTATGTATGAATTGCCAGCGACGTAGTTTCCGCAGAGGTAACTGAGTATGTGTTTATAGGCAAAGCATGGTCCTGCCAAAGAGGTTTATGTTGTGGAGGAGTATTATTTTTAGGCGACAGGTAAGTCGGCCAATTGTAGATCAGAAGTGAGGAAAGGAGGATTATACGGCGACGTGTAAGTGGGCCCATTGTAATGTGGTGTGAAGAATTGGAGGTTTAAGGCGACGTGTGAGTCGACCATTATTCGGGAGGTATTCATATGCGAAGTGGTTTCCGCCAACTGGTTATGAAGTACAAGGAAATAGACGTATTATTATTGACATGAGCAAGACCCAACACCAACACGAAAATCTCAAGCGACACAGGCAATACATTTATGATTTAAAGATAAGGTCACATTATATAAGGTATGGAGAGTAGTTCACTGGTTTATAATATGGAGTATGAAGAGTAAAATGCTAGGAACACTTCAGTCAGCCCCTACAAAATGAAGTCACATAATGCTTAACATACGAATATTGACGCTATAATGTCATGAAATGATTACAGATGTGTACACATGAATACAGTTCCGCTGACTGTGTAAGTAGTAACAAGCTTTATGATAAGAGAAAGGTATAGTAACTCTTAATGTTGAGTGATGCAACGTTTCTGGTAGCCAAAATTTTCTTTAAGAGATTTATTCTGAAATGTTCTCTCAGTATCTGTGAATCGCAACTGTGTGCCTACTAATGATTAACAAACTGTTGAAGTAACAACTAAAATCAGACTGTATTAACAAAACGTAGATATAACATTAAAGAATATGAGAGGTGTAGCAGTCAAACAAGTCTGCATAACGAAACAGTTACACCGCGCAGCGCCGTCTGCTAAATTTACAGCGGTCGTCTGCATGAATGAATCGGCGAGGATGTCACATATTGTGAATGGACACTGCCCTTACGTTGCTATGGACAACACTCTGGCCATATGTTAGCAGTCACTGTTTACAAACAGTGGCACCGCATGTAAACAAAGAATTTTGTTTACCTTTTGAGTCTATTTAGGCACATATTCATTCTATGGTATAATCAAAAGTTTATTTCGGGGTTTATTTAAGTTCTATTAGAAACCTAATGTAAGGCATTTTGCATTGTTACATGAATTATACCGCTCCTGCACACTGCAGTTGGAGACTGAGAATGGACAGTCACTTGTCAAACCCAGCACCAATTGAGACTGAACTACACAATGTAAGACCACGACATGGACAGTGGAATCTGAAGTTGCTGTTGTGGATCGCATGTGTTTGTTCCTGTAATGGTGAGAGTGAAGTGCTATTTGAGAGTGTACGCAAAATAGTGAATTGCAGTTCTTTCTTTTCATTCTTTGTATTTCTGAAGTAGGCGTCAGTTTGACAAAGTGTTAGTAAAGTGTCCTTTAAAAGACGGAAATAAGCCGATAAAAATATATATATATATATTAAAATTTTTATCTAATTTATCTAACAGAGCAATTTTCTTTCTGTCTCTTAAAGGATGGCAATGAGCAAATAACAGGTGATTATTTTTTGAGGTGCTGTGTCTTTAGGTACCTTCATAACTTTCTTTGGTGAATTCTAAAGACAACTACGAACTGATTTTTTTGTGTTTTATGTGATTTCCTTTGAAAATTCTCTTATTTCTCTTGTGTTTTGTGTAATCATATAATGATATGCTGTTTGTAAAATGTTGACTTCTTGTTCAAATTGTTGTGAGATCAGTAGGTAATGTTTGTGGATATGATGTTACTGTTTTGAATTTATTGCAGTCATCATATAATTTTCTTATTCTCAGATTTTTGAAGAGTTTACTAATAATGATAGGGAAATATCTAAAAGCCATCTCCATGTTTACGTCTTGATATCAAAGTAGCGACAGGGAGATAGCTTTGCACTTGAGAGATTACTTGTTAGCTTACAGTTCTGTCAAAATTTGGTTAAATTTATTCATATATTTCCCAAATTTCCCAATTTTTGGGAATTCCAGGAGGAAGGGGATGTGTATTATTTCTGGCTTAGTCAGCCATCATATTAGGCTCCAAGAAGCTGTTCCCAGAGCAGTGGAGATGCAACAAGTGTATAGATGACGAAATGAGGTGTGAGGTACCTGTGCCAGATACTGGATTCGGTACCATTCCCGTGAGAAAGACCGCCTGCATAATGCTTCTGCTCTGTGATTGGCTGCTGCGTTCGGAGCAAGGGCGCCAAAACGTTAAAGTATACTTATTATTATCAGTTAAACTACTCACTGGAATGACTTCACTGTTTAATATAAATAGCTCTCAACAGCTGACTATCAAACAGTCATTTTAGAATTACTAAAAACAATTTAAATCAAAAACACAAGACTGACGAAATTGCAGACGAAGCACTTCGGAAGCGTTCGGGTCACGCCTCTTCTGGTACGGCGCGCGAAGTGTTTCGGGCTGTTTGTCACCCAGGACTAGGCTGTCGAGAAGAACAGACATGTTGTCGGTCGTAGGATGTGTTTCCAATTTTTATTCAAGTTCCTGTTCCTAACTCTGTGGATGTAGCAGTCAGGGCGAACAGGCTTAGAGGATGGGGTCATGTTACACGCATTAGAGAAACAAGGTTACCCAAGAGACTCATGGGTTCAGCAGTAGAGGGTAGGAGGAGTCGGGGTAGACCAAGGAGAAGGTACCTGGATTCGGTTAAGAATGATTTTGAAGTGATAGGCTTAACATCAGAAGAGGCACTAATTTTAGCACTGTATAGGGGATCTTGGAGAAATTTTGTAAGGGAAACTATGCTCCAGACTGAACGCTGATAGGCATGTTGTTGTTGTTGTGGTCTTCAGTCCTGACACTGGTTTGATGCAACTCTCCATGCTACTCTATCCTGTGCAAGCTCCTTCATCTCCCAGTACTTACTGTAACCTACATCCTTCTGAATCTGCTTAGTGTATTCATCTCTTCGTCTCCCTCTACGATTCTTACCCTGCACGCTGCCCTCCTATGCAAAATTTGCGATCCCTTGATGCCTCAGGATATGCCCTACCAACCGATTCCTTCTTTTAGTCAAGTTGTGCCACAAACTTCTCTTCTCGCCAATCCTATTCAATACCTCCTCATTAGTTACGTGATCTACCCACCTAATCTTCAACATTATTCTGTAGCACCACATTTCGAGAGCTTCTATTCTCTTCTTGTCTAAACTATTTATTGTCCATGTTTCACTTCCATACATGGCTACACTCCATACAAATACTTTCAGAAACGACTTCCTGACACTTAAATCCATTCTCGATGTTAACAAATTTCTCTTCTTGAGAAACGCGTTACTTGCCATTGCCAGTCTACATTTTATATCCTCTCTACTTCTACCACCATCAGATATTTTGTTCCCCAAATAGCAAAACTCCTTTACTATTTTAAGTGTCTCATTTCCTAATCTAATTCCCTCAGCATCACCCGACTTAATACGACTACATTCCATTATCCTCGTTTTGCTTTTGTTTATGTTCATCTTATATCCTCCTTTCAAGACACTGTCCATTCCGTTCAACTGCTCTTCCAAGTCCTTTGCTGTCTCTGACAGAATGACAATGTCATCGGCGAACCTCAAAGTTTTCATTTGTTCTCCCTGGATTTTAATACCTACTCCGAACTTTTGTTTTTTTCCTTTACTGCTTGCTCAATATAGAGATTGAATAGAATCGGGGAGAGGCTACAACCATGTCTCACTCCCTTCCCAACCACTGCTTCCCTTTCATGTCCCTTGACTCTTACAACTGCCATCTGCTTTCTGTACAAATTGTTAACAGCCTTACGCTCCCTGTATTTTAACCTTGACGCCATCTGAATTTGAAAAAGAATATTCCAGTCAACATAGTCAAAAACTTTCTCTATGTCTACAAATACTAGAAACGTAGGTTTGCCTTTCCGTAATCTATTTTCTAAGATAAGTCGTAGGGTCAGTATTGCCTCACGTGTTCCAACATCTCTACGGAATCCAAACTGATCTTCCCCGAGGTCGGCTTCTACTAGTTTTTCCACTCGTCTGTAAAAAATTCACGTTAATGTTTTGCCGCTGTGACTTATTAAATTGATAGTTCGGTAATTTTCACATCTGTCAACACCCGCTTTCTTTGGGATTGTAACTATTATTTTCTTCTTGAGGTCAGAGGGTATTTCGCCTGTCTCGTACATATTGCTCACCAGATGGTAGAGTTTTGTCAGGATTGGCACTCCCAAGGCCGTCACTAGTTCTAATAGAATGTTGTCTGCTCCTGGGGCCTTGTATCGACTCAGGTATTTCAGTGCTCTGTCGAACTCTTACGCAGTATTGTATCTCCCATTTCATCTTCATCTACATCATCTTCCATTTCCATAATATTGTCCTCAAGTACATCGCCTTTGTATAGACCCTCTATATACTCCATCCACCTTTCTGCTTTCCCTTATTTGCTTAGAACTGGATTTCCATCTGAGCTCTTGATATTCATACAAGTGGCTCTCTTTTCTCCAAACGTCTCTTTTACTTTCCTGTAGGCAGTATCTATCTTACCCCTTCGAGAGATAAGCCTCTACATCCTTACATTTGTTCTCTAGCCTTGCCTGCTTAGCCATTTTGCACTTCCTGTCGATCTCATTTTTGAGACGTTTGTATTCCTTTTTGCCTGCTTCACTTACTGCATTTTTATATTTTCTCCTTTCATCAATTAAATTCAATATTGCTTCTGTTACCCAATGATTTCTACTAGCCCTCGTCTTTTTAGCTACTTGATCCTCTGCTGCCTTCACTACTTCATCCCTCAGAACTACACATTCTTCTTCTACTGTATTTCTTTCCCCTATTCCTGTCAATTGGTAACTTACGCTCTCCATGAAACTCTGCACAACCTCAGGTTTAGTCAGTTTACCCAGATACCATCTCCTTAAATTCCCGCCTTATTGCAATTTCTTGAGTTTTAATCTACAGTTCATAACCAATAGAATGTGTCAGAGTCCACATCTGCCCCTGGAAAAGTCTTACAATTTAAAACCAGGTTCCTCAATATATGTCTTACAATTATATAACCTATCTGAAACATTCTAGTATCTCCAGGATTCTTCCATGTATACAACCTTCTTTTATGATTCTTGAACCAAGTGCTAGTTATGATTAAGTTGTGCTCTGTGCAAAATTCTACCAGACGCCTTCCTCTCTCATTTCTTAGCCCCAATCCATATTCACCTACTATGTTTCCTTCTCTCCCTTCTCCTACTCTCGAATTCCAGTCACCCATGACTATTAAATTTTCGTCTCCCTTCTCTACCTGAATAATTTCTTTTATCTCATCATACATTTCTCAAATTTCTTCGTCATCTGCAGAGCTAGTTAGCATATAAACTTGTACTACTGTAGTAGGCGTGGGCTATCTTGGTCACTATAATACATTCACTATGCTGTTTGTAGTAGCTTATCCGCACTCCTATTTTTTTTATTCATTGTTCAACCTACTCCGGCATTACCCCTATTTATTTTGTATTTATAACCCTGACAGGCATAATCGGTCTTAAATGATGATGATGATGTTCCTGTTCGTCACTCTTGACGAGGCAGTCGAGATGTACAGTCATGTTGTCTGTGGCAGGATGTGTTTGCCAGTATTCAGTATTAAAAGATGCACTCCGGTAGGCATGAGGCACAGACACGTGCCGCAAAAAGTGTAAAGATACATTTTCGTGAACATTGTGTTTGATTATGTACTTTGCTGTATCAGAAGGTGTTGTATTAAGATCATGTAGTCTTCTCGGTTGGCTATATTAAAATACACGACTGGCATCCCAAAGAAGTGATACATTATTTCAGAAGAGAAGATCGCTGTAAGTCAGTTTCAGCTGCAAGATACAGAACCTACGACCTACGTGCTGTTTTCTGTTCTGGGGACTTGGACTTGAAGACAGCATGTTAGTGAACTATAACAGAACCTTCGTATTCCACACAGCGCAGTGGAAACAACTATGCACCTCACGTGTACTGCACGCACAAAACAAATATGCTCAGTAACACGTCAGCTGCAGTAACGCAGAGGAGGTAAAGGAGGATGATCGTTAAAAACACCAACAATCAATTTATTCTTCCTTTCTTGCCGTAATGTTTCTCTTGCTTATGATGAGACGACTATAAAACCCAGAAATGAGATATACTGGGACGTTATCAAATAGATCCTGGTATAAAAGAGGTAGGCAGTGGAGAGTATAAGCAACTATAAGGAAGAATTTATCACACTTACCATTCCAGATACCCTTGGAAATCGTACAGATGGATCGACACACCAAAACGTTCGACGTTCTTGTGAACCTTTCTTCTTTATTTTTAAGAAAAATGTAATTGTAGAATCATAGAAAGATTTGTTAAATGTAATTTTATTGTCAACGTGCTACTAAAAATGTTATTTGTAGCAGGAACAATTACTCTAGAAAAGAACCATAAAGAACTGAACTACAGACTTGTATAAAACGTTATGTACTATTCATGTATTTGATGCAAAGGACGATGCAGTAATTTTTGTATGTAGTATGTAAGTTAATGTATATTTTGTGTAACCTAGTGTATATATTTTCATTGCTAAAAAAGTCATAAATGTACAGTATAAGAGAAAACGAATGTAAAAACTGATTAGCTAACTGCCAGTGATGATGAAAAACCCTTAAAAGACACGAATCGTGCAAATCAAGTACGCGTGTAAAGGAGTGAAAGAACTACAAGCGTGTAAAGTGGTTGGGCTGATTTCCCTGACCTTGACATTTTTTCAGACGATTCGCCCGAAGGGCAATGTAAAGAAACTTAATATTTTTTTCTTATTGATAATGTGTAGATAACTATTCGGCTCTCATACCAAAGAGTCATCTGAGAAGTATTTAACACTAACGGACATAAGAATATTTACGCTCTTCGTTTATTAGTTTAAGTAATAGTTACCTTTCGTTGTTCTCTAATTCTGGTGATACGATGTATAGACGAAGTGATCTGCAGTTTCAAGTGAAATTGGGCTAAATTATGAAAGCAGCTTCTGAACCAATACGATTTCCTCATTTACGATACCACGGATCCCAGTCTTGTAACTCTGGGGGATTATTATTACTTTAATTTTGGATAGAGGATTTAGATGAAGGTGACTATCTTCAGGACCACGGTCCTCGACAATAGAGGTACGTGAATGTGTTTACCTCTTTCCCTTCGTCGCCGTCAATGTCAGTTTCAATAATTAGGTCACATCTGCCGCGACATTCAGAACCTGCAATCTTTCTCTTCATTTAATTACGAATGCCAATTATTTTCTTTCTCAGAAGAATAAATGCATTTTAACCATAGTTCTTTTTACCCAGGCCGCTGGGAAGGATACCACTTAGAATGTACATCCCTCTATCCCGATCATACTTTCACATTCAAATGAAGAGTCCAGTGAAAAAACCTGATAAGTCCAAAACTCCAAAATTTCTGTTTTTTTCGTAATTTAATAGACCAGCCAGTGTAGTTTTAGCTAGTTTTACAGAACTGGTCAAAAACCTGATGAGTCAAGAGACATTCTGATATGTTGTAAGCATGTGCAGGTGAAAAACATTATAAGTCCACGCAAATCAGGGGAATATCCTGACAAGTCCAGAGAATGCTACAATAAAATTTTATGACTTAATGATTCCCAGCAACCGCAGATATGTTTTCACCAATTTTATCGTTGTTTTATCATTGCTACCACAGCCATTGTTGTGTATAAGTTGACCATTGTTGTTAGTTTTGTGGAGTTTGTGAAGGAAGTTAGATCCAGCATTGTATTCCGTAAGTGTAAAATGAATAAAGCAGATATTGACTCATCTACTTGCGGAGAAAACTATAGAATGTCATCAAGGAAGCTGACAAAGAAAAGAAAGAAGTATGGTCTCGTTAGAGATGCTTCCAAACGTTTAAGATTGCAGTCACATGAAACAGGAGAACTATGTAAGTACAAAAAAAAATTGTTTTGATATTGCCAGTGATGAAACTAAAACGAATATTATTAAAAACATGAACCACTTTCAAAATCATGATGAAATAAACCTCTATTTAAGTGGTTTAATCACAGTGGTTCCTGTACAGCGTAGGTGTCCTAGAAGAGAAGAGCGGGAATCATAGTTTCGTGATGCATCATGTGAATTCAGTGTTGGTATTACCATTAATGGAAGTGTCCAAGAAGTACATGAGTGCAAGCAAGCATTTATGTCGTTACATGGAATAAAGAATGGCAAGGTAGATCATTTACTGAAGAAACTTAAATCTGGAAACCACCCTCTACGAGACGGCCGAGGGAAACATAGATCCTGCCCACAGGCTTTGAAAGATAAAACACGTGCAATAATAACAGGGCACATAAAACCATTTAAAGGTCGCAACAGCCACTACAGTTTGACGAAGTCAGAAAAAATTTACCTGCCAGAGTCTTTGAATATTAAAAAAATGTTCCATACTTCCAAGGAGAAGTTTTACGATCAGAACGTGTCGTATGAAACATACCACCACTATATTCAAATCAGATTTCAATATGAGTTCCGGATATCCACGATCTGATACTGGCTTGTGTGATATCTAGCCAAGAAGAAAAATTTGAAGACGGAACTGACATTAACATCTTGTGCTGAAAATAAAGTAAGGCTTGATTCCGAACTTGGAGAGAATGAAATAACCCACGAATTGCATCTCAGAAAACAAAAAGTGTTCTATGACAGGAAAAAATGGCAAAGGTGGAATGTCAAAAAAATCCATCAATGGTAGCAATTACGATGGACTATAGCAAAAACTTTCCTTGTCGAAATATAGAAACAGATGAAGTTTATTATATATGACAGATTTCTGTATTTATATTCAGTGTTCATGTTTTGGCAACAGGGGAAGGTTATTTTTACATGTATTCAGAGAGCACAGGACGAAAAGGAGCAGATGAAGTTTCATCGTGCCTTCATCATTTTGTGCACAGTTTTCTAAATCCAGAAGTCAAACATCTGGAGATCTTGTGTGACTCCTGCGGAAGGTAAAACAAGAATGCCACTGTGTTCAGATTCCTTCACCATCTGACCCATACGATTTGACTATGTAAAGATGACATTCCCCATGTGATAAAAATAATGCTATGGTAGGCCAAACTCAGGAATGTAAAATTCCAAAGGACTGGTGTCAGGTTTTTCAGAATTCACGCACACACCCTGCGCCTTTTGTCATCTTTGATGTTGTGGAGCAACCAGAGATAATCAAATGCTGGACAGAGCATCTGGATAATACAGTATACAAGAAGAAACTCCCTTTCCAGTCCAGGCCAATAAAAGAATTGGAAGTCACACGGCACCTTCCGGCACTGGTTCAGTATAGAGGAAGCTACAATGGAGCATATGAGCAAGCCTGATGACTTTTTCGTGGAAAGAAAGGGCAAGATTCCAGCCTGAAAGAAGGTGAGTTCATCCTAACCTCTGATAAATGTGAAGGTATGGTAATTCTTGTGCAACATTATGATTTGAAAGTTTTTAATTATTTATTGAAATACGTATTTTTTAGTATTATGCTTATAGCTATTTAAATTAAGGGATTCTGATTTTTTGCAGGTGATCTTAAAATATCTGCTGAGAAATGTAGATATTTACAAGACTTGAAAAGATTTTGCAGTAGTGAAGTGCAAGTGTATTTTGAGAAACTAAGATTTTATGTGTTTTGAAACTTTAAATTTCGTCTCCTAAAATAAATAAGAATTACCTAATTTTCCCCTGGACTCTTCAACTGTGTAACTACAGGTATAATTATGACCCATTTCCTTCACAGTATTAATTCTTATTCTGAACCGCTCTCTAGCGAATATACGTGCCCTCTTAGTTTGTGCTGTCAGTCGAGTGAATTCCTCAATATCGTTGCTTTTAATATTCGGTGGCTTAGTTTCCACAATCCATCTTTGCCCCTCTCGCAACGGCGCCTTACGCGAAACATTTATTACGAGACATTCATACTAACTCTCATTTGAAAATTACGACACCGGCTGACTAAGTTTTTACCAATTGAAGTGTGGTAACACGTCCCAGTAAGATGACGTGCGGATGTCGCATTGAACGGAGAAAATGGTTCAAATGGCTCTGAGCACTATGGGACTTAACTGCTGAGGTCATGAGTCCCCTAGAACTTAGTACTACTTACACCTAACTAACCTAAGGACATTACACACATCCATGCCCAAGGCAGGATTCGACCCTGCGACCGTAGCGGTTCCGCGGTTCCAGACTGTAGCGCCTAGAACCGCTCAGCCACTTCGGCCGGCATTGAACGGAGGGTGGGGAATAATATGGCGTATTGGAATCGTGAATAAAACAAAACGGCTTTTAAAAAATGTGGTGCATAAATTCTCAACACCCCTAGTGAATTGTAATAATTTTCAGGCTGTTAGTATGTAGGTAGGTAGGAAGCAGCGAAAACTCTATCATCAAGATACCCGTCCCATGTAATACATAATTTATGCAAAACCTTTTCTCCTTAACATCTGTTGTATCTGTGATAATCATTCATATTTTATCCTGACATGTGAGATGAACAAAAGACTTGATCTGTAACACGTATATCTACTGAATATCGGCAAATAAATGTGTAGTGGAAATGTATATTACAGTCCAGAAGTGGTTTGACAGAGACACTCAGTGAGAAACGGGCTTTCGCACAGAACTGCCTAGCAACAACAAAGTATGATTTTTATCATTACAGGGATTTCATTGCATATTTACTAACGGAGTACAGATGAAATTTATTTCCTTCGTTCGCTCCCATTTATCTTGACAACCGGAAATATTTTTGTGTCCAGGAACAAAATAAAAATTATATCAAGCTAATGTTGCTTAGGTACCAAGGGCACATTAACTACCATGATGTCCTTTCTAGTAACTTTCTTCGTTACGAAAATATGAATGCCAGTATCTATTTTTAAGCAGCCTCCTATATTTTGTATTAGGTAATCCACTCCGTCTCCACAAGTCTTCTCCAACAAAGTGTAAGAGGTCCATGATTAAGGAATTTGTTGCTTGCGTACTCGAGCAGATGTAATTTCGATGGACTGCTCACGCGCTACCTGCGATATGTAAGTTATAAGAGAATCTGAGACCAAAGAGCAGTGTTGACGGCAGTAGGGACTGTGTGTCAGTAGCAGTAAGTAGTTGCTAGCGATCAGTCTGGTGTATCGTGTTGGCTGGGCCGGTCGTGGTGGAGCGATGGCGGAGCCTGAGCATTGTAGCAAATGGTAAAAGCAGCCTCACAGATATGTAGTATTGTTATATCAAGTCCCATGTAAATGTGTCTAAGGAATCTCTTAATAATAATCTTTCTTATAAAAAAGTAACTTTTGACAATCAATCATCTCAATTTTAACAATTTACTGATTTCTCCAATCCATGGTCATCCTGATTATTGCAAAGAAAAATCAGTTGTTCTTTTTATGCATGACAAGTCTATCGGCCAGCATTGCACTCAGCTGTGCCAGAAAAATTTCTTATAGGAGCATATACATATGCGTTATCCGGCGACTAGACTGAGTTAAGAATTTTCAATTTATTCAGTATGATCTTTCAGGGCCATGACGCAGCATTGCTGACGTCCAAAATTTACCATGTTAAATTGACAGTCAATTATTGAAAGGTTATAAGTGAGTCACATATTTTATTATTGATAGATTAGTCACATTTTATTATTGATAGGTTACGGAATTTTCCTGTTGGTAGGTTATACTGAATGTGAACGACATAATTATATTTTTTACTGTTGAGAGGTTTTAGGAATTTTTCTGTTTTGAGGTTACACTAAATGTGAATATTATTCATATTATTATTTTTTATTTTGTGGGGAGGTTACAAAAGTATTAAGTAAACGTTACGTTACTAAAACCGTAATAACATTGTACTTTATCTCTGCTGCATTAGCACGCAGTGCAGTTATCTGGCCTAATGTAATGGGTTCAGTTACTGGAGTTGACGATCAACAAATGGAAACACTAGGATAGTGCACAGTGGTCGTTAAGTTACCTGCTTGCATTTGAAGGTTTGTGAGAGAACTTTCTAAATGAACGAAAATAAGAAGATCTGTTGATCTTCTAAGGAGAATATAAGTTAGAGAAGCGTTAACTGAATTAACGTAAGGTATTTAGAGAACGGTTACATGTAGAGCATTACTGTAAGTAGTAGGCTGACGGATTTCTGAGCACATTTTTGATATCAATTGGGTACAAAAGCTACTTAAATTGATTAATTAATTACTTCACTCCAACTTCCACCACCAGATGACATATGTTTTCCTCAGCTGGCACGGGAGTCCCTGTCCCAACCTTCTTCCCAGCCCTACAACTCTCCCTCATCCAACTATTCTATTTGTAGAATTCGAAAGGGATTTAGAATTTTGGCGGAAAACTAAAAAATGGTGGGAATTTCTTTGTCCCAGGGCTGTGCTGACGTCCCTCACCGCCTGCCATCGAGGTACTGGTAGGAAATTCAAAATGGCGGTGCCCTTTCCAGGACTCGAATCACGGCCCTCCTGGGCGGAAAGCCCAATGCACCCCCCTCCCCCTCTCCCGACACATGGAAACTCTCCAGTTGCAGGAAAGGAAGGTTAGGCTAGTGGATTTTATTTATTTTCGTTTGAAGACTAAAGTAAAGATTGATCGTAATTATGTGATAATCATAAAATTGGTCCTAATTACACACATATAGTGATGATGCTTCACAAGGAGCGCATAAAACGGCAACACAGCTCAAAAATACTGCTGGGAAAGAATCTTACAATACCAATCGAGACCAGTGACAGACGTCGTCAAACTCTACTCTTCACCTATAAGCCGGCGGGAAAAATGGCTGGAGTGGAAGGTACTATCCTTATTTTTGAGGGGCAGATACGTTCAACTGATGAAGTGCTGATGTTTGACAGAGAAGTGTTGGTAAATGTAAAACCTGGAAGCATACAGCTAAGGACTGTGTGTATCGCTGATGTCAGAGTTCGCTGGAGACGCCTTCCACTGCTCGGTGGCGGGAGTGGGAGTAGGGAGTAATTAATTAATCCATTTAACTAATTTTCATACCCATTTGATATCAAAATTATGCTCAGGACCCCATCACCCTACTACATACAGTAGAGATCTGCAGTGCTTGACAATCACTCTGCGGCCTAGATAATCTAAAGTCAGGAAAGCCAATACTTCAACATTATAATTACACATCGAAGGTGTTGTGAAAAGAAGAAACCAACAGTCGTAACCAATGGGTCATAATGCAACACATGTACAGGGGGCTAGGGAAAATTAATGTTCTAAAAGATTGCACCAGGAGAGAGGGGCGGCAATTTAACGTTGATTCTCCTCGATGTGCGGCCATGATCAACCGAACTTAAAGCCACTCTTATCTCCCCCTCCCCCTTCCCTTCATCACCATACCCCTCCCCACCATAATGGGGATACAGGCCTTATCAAATGGCCAGCTGCTACCACTTCCCTACGTCGCGCCCCGGTTTGCGGTTTCCTGGGCTCCCGCCAGCAGACAAGTGGGTGCTCCCCATCAACACCCGGCCGGCTGCCACGGCCTGCCTTAGGGAGCAGGCTGCTGTACGGTCGAGGCGGCGGCTCTGTGCCAACGATGTTTGCATAAACAAAAGTCCGTAACGCCTCTTGAACAAATTGGGATAAAGGATGGGCACGACGAGTGCAACTTGTTCATCTAAAATGGAGCCACACCGCACTGTGACCCCAGCCTCCAGCGACTGGTCGGAGCACAGCTGCCTCGGGCCACCACACACACTAGACCAGTCCTCCGTCCGCTACTGCTTGCTATTCTGCAATGGAGAACGCGTTTATTAAGCACCAACGCACCTCCTACTACCGAGCATCTATTTAAAAAACAACAATCGCTGTGATAATAAATATCCCCTTTCCACGAAAATGCCGGCCGAAGTGGCCGTGCGGTTAAAGGCGCTGCAGTCTGGAACCGCAAGACCGCTACGGTCGCAGGTTCGAATCCTGCCTCGGGCATGGATGTTTGTGATGTCCTTAGGTTAGTTAGGTTTAACTAGTTCTAAGTTCTAGGGGACTAATGACCTCAGCAGTTGAGTCCCATAGTGCTCAGAGCCATTTGAACCATTTTTCCACGAAAATAGGCGTAGACCATTTCCTTTTAATTTTGTGAGCAAAATCGGTATAGTCTTTTATGTTTGACTGCAGGATAAAATTCACATATCTCCCTCCACACACCTTCTGTTTATTTGCAACATCTAGTGAAGTGAAAAAGAAAAGAAGCTGCAGCACTGTCGGTGATTACAGAGGACCAAACTAGAGAGGTCAGAGTGATTTCTTTTAGTCTGATAGAAAAAATTATATGGCTTAATGGTGTCCCTCACATTCAAATCTGTGTTTGTAAATAAATTTCATGCACTTGTGCATTACAAATATATCAGATACGTGAAATTACAATACAGAACGCACGCTTTCACACCATTTTTTCACATGTCGGAGAAAACACAATTTACGTTTGATAACAACAAGGTATAATTCAAGAGGACGTTGCTGTTTTGTACACTTCAGAAGGTCTCGTTTTACCAGCGGAATGGTATTTCGCACTAGTATTTACGAAATAATTTGTGGGAGTATGACTTGTAACAGAACCTCCTAAAGTCACCTAGCAGAGAACCGGATTAGATTTCTCCGATACATCGAGATCAGATACTGTATGCATGATGACATCTGATTCTTTAGTTTCTTAGATTGCCTCTGGCTACCTGTGTGTAATGTTTCTGTCATACAGCAGACAATCATCCACAATAACAGCAGATCCTTGTGTTCTAGTGTTGTAAGCAATTTGATCATCGCAGAACAGCTTGTGTCACCCAATCTACTTAGATGTTGGGTACAACACTATCATTTCTAGGTTCCACAACGAGTGCTGTCTACTGTTTAATTAGAGGCTACGAAATACGAGATAACCCAGGACTTGGGGTAACACCTGTTTTTTAACGCGAAATCGTGACGATAATAATGAAAACAGTCGTGGTTCCACGAGAATACAATAGCCGATTTCTACTAGTTTTACATGCAAAATAGGTTTGGAATGAGATTTTCACTCTACCGCGGAGTGTGCGCCGATATCAAACTTCCTGGCAGGTGAAAATTGCGTGCTGGACCGCGACTCGAACTGAGGACCTTTACCTTTGGCAGGCAAATGCTCTGCCATCTCAGCTGCCCACGTATGACTCATCCTCTGTCCTCAAAGCGTTACTTCTTGCTGTACCTCGTCTCCTACCTCCCAAACTTCACAGAAGCTCTCCTCGCAGGAATACTGCAAACTGAATGCTGACGAAGCATGATTTTTAAGCACTTCTCAGTCTTCAGTGTCCTCGCACCACCAAACCACCACAGTTCCCAGCAATTCATGGTACTTTCCTCTGATTTCACGTATTTTCAGTAACAGCAACAAATTAGGGCAAGGACACTGAAGTGGTAGCTGCTGACCGTTTGAAAAAGCCTGTATCCCCACCTACGGTAGGGATAGAGAGAGAGAGAGTGAGGGTGCGGGGGTGAGGTGCGGTAAAAGTGGCTTTAAGTTCGGTAGTTTGTGACCGCACATCAACGAGAACACATGTTCACCTGCCACTCCTCTCTCCTGGTGAAGTTTTTTGGGACGTAAATTTTCCCTAGCCCCCAGTACATATGTTGTATTATGACTCACTGATTATGAGTGGTGGTTTCTTTTCACGACAATTTCTATGTATATATAGAACAGTGAAGCATTTTCCATCAGTAGTGGTAGTGTGTACTGGCTTTCCTGACTTTCCATTACCTGGGTTTCAGTGTGATTATCAAGCAATGCAAGGAGAGGCATCTATAGTGAACTCTGACATCAAACAGCATACACACAATCATCAGCTGTATGCTTAAAGGTAATACACTTATTGAACTCCTCTCTGTCCAACATCAGCATCTCGTCACGTGAACATATCTCCTGTCAAAAAGTAAAGAGAGTACCATCCACTCCAGCCTTTTCCCCGCCAGCTTCTAGGTGAAGGATAGAGTTTGAGTACGTTCGCCACTAGTTTGGAGCAGTGAAACTTTTTCCCAGCAGGAAAAACCAGTTTCATGGCATCGTCAATTTTCACCTCTACTGCGATTTTAGGCATTCCTTGTGTCTCGCTAAGCATATCGTTGTGTAAGGACGACTGATCTTTATGATTCAGTGTGTAATTAGGACCGATCTTTACTTCAATTTCTGAACGAAAATGCATGAAGTACACTAACCCAGCATTCCTCTCTCGAATCAGGACAGTTTCCATGTTCCGGGGAGATGCACCTGTACTTTCCGTCCAGGAGTAGGGTGCGACTTGCGGAAAATGAATCCGCCACTTATCCCGCTAATACCTGTGGGCAGGGGTGGGATGGGGGGGGGGGGGGGGGAAGTCAGCACTCCCATGAGGCAAAGAAATTCCCGTCATTTGAAATTCCCACCACAATTCGAAATCTCCACCAAAATTTGAAATTACCGCCAATGGGGTAATCGGGGGTGTGATGTTATGGGGATGGAGAAGAGAGAGGGGGCGGGGACCCTCATGTCGGCTGAGCAAAACACATTACCTCATCTTGGTGTGGGCTAGGGTGTTAGGACGTATGAAGTTGACTGATTTAATTTATTTTCATATCAATTTGATATCAAAATTGCGCTCAGAGCCCATCCCCTTACTACTACTGCAGTACTTTTAAGAGACATGCTGTGTTAAGTAAAAGCAGTCTTTCATTAAGACCAACACCATTATTGCTTTTCTTTTATTGTGGTTGAAGGTAGGCATAACGCCTCTTACGCAAATAAACTCCACATGCTGTGAAGCCTCAAAGACGGTTTCTTATCTTGTGATGTTTCTCGGATAGAAGTTTCGACTCAATGAAGCGCGATCGTCATAAAACTCGTATAAATGAACTTACTATTCTAGCTTTTGTTGCAGCGAATCTACACAATATTTTCAACAGAAATTTGGCATTCCTACAAACAGTGTATATTGCATTCTAACACGTTACCAGCTGCATCCTTATCATGTACCTGCACTTATACATAGTCCTGCATGAGAATGATTTCCAGAATGGTGTATGGTTGTGGCCACAACTACTAATCCTCGCCAACAAGACTTTGTTCTCGATTTTTTTTTTTTTTTTTTTTTTTTTTGTTAACCGATGAATATTTGTTCTCAGACAAACTATATGTAAATACTAGGAAGGTGTATTGTTGGTCCTTTGATAACCAGCGGTGACTTAGAATCGTGGAACATCAGCGTCAATGGAGAGTTAATGTCTGGTATGCGGTGCTCACTTCTACAATTCGTCTCCTTTTGCCTTTTCCCGTTAATTCAGCTTTGTGGTAGTTGGCGATCGGTAACCGATCACAATGCCATATCCTTCCCATCCCCTACCCCATCCTCCCTCCCCCCCCCCCCGCACCCCTCCCCTCCATCACCCCCCCCCCCCCCCCCAGCATGGAATTCGTGTTGTCCACTGGTCTACGTCTGGAGTCATGTTCAAGTGTGAGAAAGTTTCTCTAACAGTCTGCGTAACGTGTTTACGACGAAGTGGAGACCAGCTCCGCATTTACCTAACTAAAGGGGGGAAACAGCCTAAGTGACATGAAGGCTGGGCGGATCCCAAGCCTTCGCCGTTCATTACCGATGCCTATTCAGATGATGCAGACATATCTCCCCGTGTCTCAAAAGTCACGCGAAAGCGCCCTCGTTTATACCAGCTGGTATGCTTGGACCTTATTTCAGCAAATGTAATCTAACCTTCAGGGAGTATGCCAACTGTCTTTTTCTGTTATTCGTTCATACTCACAGTATGTACAGCGAACTTGGGCAAAGGCCTGAGTATTTAGCTTCCACAAGATCTACAATGCTGGTGAGTCGACACTGCACCGTCATATATTAAGTAATTCAGTTACGAGATGCTATCTCTATATCATACTCACTATTAAATAATAACTTGCAGAATAACAGTAATTATTGAGCAACCAAGAATTCAAACTGCAACTCTTTTATTTGAATTAGTTTAAGCTGGCAATTAATTATACTCATCATAGGTGACAACTTGCTAACGATCGAATCTTGAAAGTGTATTATCACAAAGAAAAGACGATTCTTGGTTAGCTCGCTGAGTAACATTAGACGTAAAGCATACTTCTACACGTTATTCCTAGTTATATATTAATGGTGTTATGTAAATATGGGGTGTTTTGGAACAAACGTTAATTTACAGTTCTTCCTAATTTGGATGTACTAGTTAGTCCAAAGCCTCGAGGGATGCAAGGGAAAACAAATTTCCATTTTACCACGGTTACTGAAGGACTGAGTGTTCACCAACCTTTGTTTCAACTTTAGGAATACAGTAAACTTACGTTAACGTGTGGTGTTGAAACAAGCATAAGAGCACATAATAACACCAGAATTAACAACTTACGCGAATAATTTGGACGCAAGAAAAAATGTTGACCTAGAAAGTTCTGAAACGGTTACAGCAACAGATGCAATCTCCGGTTCAGCATTTAGATTACGTTTCCATAAATAACTTCAGGCGAATGAAGTAATGGTTTCATTGGACAGACAGTTGGCTACGTTATCAGTTCTCAGCTGAGCACGTGCTTCGTCTTCAGTGAACTCACCGTCGATGAGATGTTAATCTCCAGTCTTTCATCTGTTTCGCAGTGGATCAGGGAACGCAAGTGACGTGGCTCCGATCAGTAACGGAACGTAACGCGTGCATTAGAGTAAGAATATGTTCGCGTTGTTGTGATCCGAGGATCATGGATTCGAGGACCGTGGACATAGAATACGATGAAGAAACTAAAAAGTACCGTAAAGTTAAATGTAAAAAGCAGGACTCGGGAACGAGACACAGGTGTCAGTAACTCAAGGATACTCAAGTGCACTTCTGTGATGTTGAAATATTAAAGGTGAGTTCTTGAGTATTTGCTTAAAAATAGAGACCACTTATGAATAAAGCATCATAATAGATCTTCGTCCACTCTTTGATTAATGCACATGCGAGGCTGATCGTTTAGTAGTGCCGATTTTATTTTCTCTGTATTGAAAAACTCACTGGACTTTGGAAACAATCAGATGTCCAAAACGAACTAAGGTCATGAGTCACCCATTTAAAAGAACTACAAAATGTGCTATCCCAGCAGTGTTTACTTTCCACAGAGTTAACAGAATATCTTCCTAAACTCGTCTTGAAATTAGAAAATGAAGCGATGAAACGTAACATATGTGATGCAGTAGCTGTGGTACCAAATATGTACAGTAAAAGGTAGTGTTACAGAACACACTAAAGAAACCACGAATGGAGATTGCGTGAAACTAAATATGACTGATATTAACATCGCAAAGAAGCGCTGCCTGTACAGAGGTAATGGAAAGATATTGTGCAGGTTAAAGGGTTTTAAGAAATGATTGGTGAAAAAAAGATACATAACTAAAGATGATTTGAACATCTCAGGGAAAGAAAGTTTGGCGAGGGAGACCTCATTAATTAATATGAACAAATGGTACACCG
Organism: Schistocerca serialis cubense; assembly: GCF_023864345.2. NCBI lineage: Eukaryota > Metazoa > Arthropoda > Insecta > Orthoptera > Acrididae > Schistocerca > Schistocerca serialis. The sequence goes on from NC_064641.1 coordinate 426,715,164, forward strand.
GTAAGAGGGTGCGTTGTAGCCGCAAGATAGCATAGTGACATGATTGTAGAACTTTGTTACGGGAGTGCTTATAGTAACCGAAGGCTGCCCAAATATAAAGTACTGAGAAATCTGTGCCATAGGTTGACTGACTTGATACGCGTCCTACAAACTCGCTTTTTGCCACTTAAACTGAGTGGAGAAGACCATAGTGTAACACATACCTTTTAGCTTATACGACCACACGTTCTCCTCATCTGCATCATACATATGAGAAATACTTTTTTATTACCAAGACCTGAAATATAATGATTTTGAAGCATTAATCCGCTATAATTAGCAGGTAAAGAATACCTCAAGTTTCAACAACATGTTGCGGAGAATTTTTTTGGGCATTGTTTCTGACTTTATGTGAGTTGATAGGTTGTCGTTGCCCATAGTCAGGAAACTCGTTCGCAAGGTCGCAAACAACATTCTTTTTGTCTAACATTTATGTAGAGAATTACATTCACAAACGTACTGACATCTGATGTTCAATATCCTCGACTCGTTTTTTAGTAGAAAATGTTCTTGAATGTTTTTCGCTTTCGTATCAAGTCTTCAGCATTTCCATTTAACGTAGAAGCAAGGCCCAAGATGACTTCTGAGTTTCCAATTCTGCGGAAGAACAAGAAAAGCAAGTCAAACGACTGTGTCCGCTATGTCCCTTCAGCCAATCTTGCTCTCGGACATGCACTCCCGGATATTGCGGGCGCTGCTCGCCCAGCAGCGGCGTGGGGACGTGGGTGGGAGGAGAACGGAACACAGCGCTCCGATATACCCCTCCGTGCTATCTTCGCACTTGGGCAACCACATTCTACGCAGGGTACGATTTCGAAATGAAGGCACCTGTTTCCAAAGCTATCTAGTTCTGTGAATATACTAGGTGAAAACGAAATCCACCCACAAAATTTAGTGTGTTTTACAGGGATATTTCTTCAGTACTTTTGCATGTACGGGACATTATCTTCACAACAGTGAGACGGTCTGTCATACTCTGTCATGCCAAAAAAAAAAAAAAAAAATATAAAACAACAGTTGTATATCTCGCAACTAGTCATCAGTACGCCTGCCCGTATATACGACACTGAATCCCTTTCATCGCACAGCTAACACTTCCAGAAAAACAAACTCGAGAGACAACAAAGCATTATTGAATGCAAGAACGAAGTGTTAATAGGCCGTTAATATTGTCCAACGCAAGTACAGCAAGTGAATAAAACAAGTCTACCTCTAAACAAGACACACATCTTATATCGCCGACAAAAGCACTACAGAGCATATATCTCCAGTGGAAAACAAATAGACGATTATACAGGACCTAATTTACAGCCCAAACATAGTTACTAATCAACTATACGCTAAATTTAAGATGATAAGGGCCATCAAAAAGTCTCCGCTCGAAGACCGTACTATACTGACTGGGTATGTCAGTCAGGCCAAATCGCCGTGAACATTCAGGCAAGTACCCACTGACGATCCAGGCTGAAAACAGGCGCTTGGTAAAACATTGTATCCCGCTGCGTGATGAAGTCGGTAACTGAAGCTATTTTCGGGGGACCGAAGGCATGAAAATCGCATTTGGAGAGATCAAGACGATAGTCCGTGTGCCCGATTGCCTCCCACTGTAATTGGCGTATCTTCTGTATGATATGGGGACGCGCGTTATCATGAAGCAGCAGTAGCCCTTGTCGCACCGCTCCACAACTATGTTTTCCAGAGGCATGCTGCTGCACAAGTATTCACCGTTGTCTACCGGTGTTTCCCCTTCACCAGCCAACAAAAGAATGAAGCACGTTGGCATTGTCTGGACAAATTTGGTAATGAATTCGCTCAGTTCATGTCTACAGAATTTTCTGCACGCATCTCGGAAAGACACGAATGTGTGGAACGGCGGGTTAAGAATAATAATAAAAATAATAATAAATCAGTCATAAATAGTAGATAATCATAAGTAGGAAATTGGAATATTGTTCGCCGTCTTTTACAAGAGCCCAGAAACCATCGTTGTGCTCAGTCAGAAAGCCATGGAGAACATACTGATCATAGATCCCAGTCTGCAAGTCCATATTCTTGTGGAGCCCGCTGAAAGAAATCTTTCTATTGTTTATTTGGTTAGCGGGATCGGGAATATGACTATAAATGAAGATTTTGAGTTCTAATAGATAGAAATATATGGTAAAGCTTCACACACAAAACAATTTAATACTTATGTAAATACTAATAATAAATCTCTGAATCCTAAACAGCACTACGAGCAATTCAGAGGCGACCTCTACGGTAAGTGCGTATTAATTTCTACATACATCTGCACATTATGTTCAATTTCTGGGTTCTTAGCTTTATTATACAGTGCCACTTATTATTTTCTCAAAAAGATGCATTTAGGGAAAATATTCGTTTGACCCCTCTGAGATTTGACAGTTTAAACATTAATATACTGAAGCACATTCTGACATAGTTTAGAAAAGTCACTTTAACTTTTAATTCAATTCTTAAATATAGTGCAACACTTGTGTTTTACGCACAGACGCGTTGTGGTGACGTGGCGCTAATAGCTGTGAAGTCCCGGCACACTCGCTCGCTTCTGTATCTCTCAAGTGATACAGCGCTTGTTTCGCCACAAATGTCACACTAATCCCTTGCCTACAAATCGGTGCTAATACACTGAAGAGCCACAGAAACTGATACACCGGCCTAATATCGAGTAGGGCCCCCGCGAGCACGCAGAAGTCTCCCAACACTACGTGGCATGGGCTCGCCTAATGTCTGAAGTAGTGCTGGAGGGAATTGACGCCTTGAATCCTGCAGGACTGTCCATAAATCCGTAAGAGTACGAGGAGATGTAAATCTCTTCTGAACAGAGCGTTGCAAGGCATCCCCAATATGCTCAATAATGTTCGTGTCAGCGGAAGTGATTAAACTCAGAAGAGTGTTCCTGTTGCCACTCTCTAGCATTTCTGGACATGTGAGGTGCCGCATTGTCCTGCTGGATTTGCCCACGTCCGTCGGAACGCTCAATGGATATGAATGGATGCAGGTGATCGGACGGGATGCTTACGTACGTGTGAACTGCCAGAGTCGTATCTAGACGTATGGTGTGTCCCATATAAAACTGCACACGCGCCAAACCACGACAAAGCCTCTTTCAGCTTGAACAGTCCCCTGCTGAAATGCAGGGTCCATAGATTCATGAGGTTGTCTACATACCTGTTCACGCCCATCCGCTCGATACTAACTGAAACGAGACTCGTCAGAGCAGGCAACATATTTCCAGTCAGCGACAGTCTAGTGTCGATGCTGACGGGCTCAAGCGAGCCGTAAAGCTTTGAGTAGTACAGTCATCAAGGGTATACGAGTGGGCCTTCGGCTCCGAAAGCCGATATCGCTGACATTTCATTAAATGGTTCGCACGCTGACAGTTTATGGCCCAGAATCGAAATCTGCAGCTATTTGTGGAAGAGCTACACTTCTGTCACGTTGATACATTCTCTACAGTCGTCGTTGGTCCCATTCTTGAAGGATCTTTTTCGGCCGCAGCAATGTCGGAGATTTGATGTTTTCCCGGATTCCTGAAATTGACGGTACACTCACGAAATGGTCGTACGGAAAAATCCCCACTTCATCGCTACCTCGGAGTTTCAGTGTCCCATTCTTCGTGCGCCGACTATAAACCACTTTCGAACTCACTTAAATCTTCATAACCTGCCATTGTAGTAGCAGCAACCTCGTAAACAACTGTGCAAGACATTTGTTGTCATATATGCGTGCAGACCGCAGCGCAGTTTTCTCCCTGTTTCCATATCTCTGTATTTCCTACACCAGTTTCTTTGAAGCTTCAGTATACTTCTACAATGGCGTCGAGCTACTTTGCTTATACTCTGCAGCAACAACCTCAAACGAAAACTTGTTGATCGTTCCTCTTAGAACAGGGTTGGTGTTTGTGGATTTATTGTTCTTCGTTGTAATTGCCCTTTGCAACATATGGCAGAGAAAAGAGAGCTGAATACGGCGCGGATGAATGCGGTGACAAGTAGAAACGTACACAGAAGTTCCAAGCTGCCCAAGTAATAAGCGAACCAAAGCTGGCAGCGGAGAAATGGACATATAATCAATTTTTACAATATGGGTATTGCTCAAGCACTAATAGCTGTCCGTTTGTCATATTTTAACGGTTCTCTTTGACGTTTCAACATGGATCGAACGGGCAATGCATATTTGAGGTCCGAGAGAAACAGATCAAAAAAGAGGTATTAAGGCGGTGGCGGTGAGTCCTTCAAATGAGTGGACATATGTTGGTTAATCCTGCCATTTAAAGAATATGGTCCACAGTTAATAACTGTTACTGTTTATTATGTGACATTATCATTAGAAAGAAGAAGATTTGAATTCATGAAAACATTCCGAATCCTTGCGCTCACCGCTACTAGCGGCCTCTGGCACTTTCACCCTGTAACTTTTGGTAACTTCGTGCATTAATCACCTCTTAGCTGATATACATCTACTGAGCGACCAGTTAAGTGATTATCTTTCTCTGTGTTTTCACGAAGTATGTTTATTAAATTTCGTGTGTGTTTTTCTGTTAAGAGTTTAAATCTCGCGATTTTGTCGGTGTAAATTTACTCAATCTGTAGCGAAATAGTCGTTCACTGAACAGCCAGCTACACAGGTCATTAACGCATCAGCGTCCATTGCTGACAATCAGGAGGGTAGAAAGTGGCCTACCTAAGACTCTGCCTGCTTTTACTGTTTACTTCTTCAGTTAGTCTTACTACGGTGGTTAGAATGTGTGCATGCTGTGTGCGGACGCGTTTGGAGCTGTCCGCTGTTCGGGTCAGCTAAATGAGATTTGACTATTGTCAGTCACCTTCAGGATGCTGCCTCGGGCTGTAGCTGTGGCGGGGAATCTGGCTCGTCGCGTATGACACCTCAGATGTCGCTTGTCTTGCCAAAGCGCTCTGCTTCCGAGGCACCTAGTAGAATACCCGTCGCGGTGGATCCACCCTCACAGCAGGGTGAGTGGCTGGTGGTAGCGCTTGGGGCGGAAGGCCAATTTTGATACTGGCCGCCTGGCCTCTCCCATTCACCTTGTGATTGGACAAGAGACTGCTTCTATAGCAGGGTCCGAGGAGGCACACAGACTGAGGGTTTACTGGTTATTGGGAGCTCAAACGTTAGGCACGTTGTGGGGCCCTTTCGCAGATAGCGTTCAGGGCTTGAAAGAAAGCCAATGTGCACTCCGTATGTCTGCTAGGAGGCCTTATCCGAGATGTGGAGGCGGCCTTGCCTGCAGCCATCGGGCGTACAAGGTGCAGTCGTCTACCAGTTGCGGTTCACATCGGCCGCAGTGACGCCTGTCGAATGGGTTCTGAGACGATCCTCCGTTCATGCAGGCGGCTGGCGGAGGTGGTGAAGACTGCTCTGGCCTCACACGCGGTGTGCAAGCAGAGCTCGCCAGTCTCCAGCATGGTTCCCAGAGCTAACTGGGGTCCTTTAGTTTAGATCCGAGTGGAGGATCTCAACCAAATTCTTCGCCGACTGTTTTGACGGCCTTGGCTGCTCATTTTAGGCTGCTAAATTATGTGGGGATTTGTATGACTCCCCTTGATAGGACACTGTGTTCAACGTAAAGAAAGCAGCAACTGCAGTAGCACAGTACTTGTGGAGTGAGCATGAGGGCATTATAGGCTAGACCATATTTTGAACTTCTCTGATGAACACGTGCCAGTCGAAAGGCAGCAAGGGAATTTAGACTGAATTCAGAGTAAATGCACTTCGACTGTCAAACTTTTATCAGTAAATTGTCGAAGAATTCGTAGTAAAGTTCGCGAATTGACTGCCCTCCAGCAAAGTTCTCGCGTTCAAATCATTCTTGACACCGAAAGCTCGTTCAAACCCGTGGTGGACAACTCTGAGATATTTAACGAGTCGTGGAATGTACATCGGAAAGACAGATTAGATAGAGGCCATGGGAGAAGGAGTGTTCATTGCAGTTGACAAAAAAATTGTCTCTATCGAGGTCGAAGATGAGTGTGACAGTGAAGTTATCTGGTCGTGTATGGCTAACCAAGTTAATTGTGGAATGTTCTTACCTGCCACCCGATTTTGCTGTGTCAGTTCTAGAGTCATTCAAAGGTAGTCTACGGTCAGTAGTGGGAATATAACCAAATCATGCAATGCTTGCTGGAGACGACTATAATATACCGAGTATAGACTGGGAAATCTATGGATTCACTGCGGGGGCTCAGACAGACAGTCGTGCGAAATCCTTTTGAACACGTTTCCCAAAAACTGTCCTGAGTAGGTAGCTCGGCAACCCACAAGCATTGAGAATACCCTAGACCTTGTGGCTACGAATAGGCCGGATCCTGTCGACAGTGTCAGTATAGGTTGGTTGGTTGGTTGGTTTGGGGAAGGAGACCAGACAGCGTGGTCATCGGTCTCATCGGATTAGGGAAGGATGGGGAAGGAAGTCGGCCGTGCCCTTTCAGAGGAACCATCCCGGCATTTGCCCTGAGTGATTTAGGGAAATCACGGAAAACCTAAATCAGGATGGCCGGACGCGGGATTGAACCGTCGTCCTTCCGAATGCGAGTCCAGTGTGTAACCACTGCGCCACCTCGCTCGGTCACAGTGTCAGTATAGAAATGTGGATTAGCGTTCATTATGTCATTATAGCAACTATGGTTACAAAAGTTAATAAATCAGTCAAGGAGGCTAGGACAGTGTTTTTGCTACAAAGAGCAGATAAGCAGTTGTTAACATCTCACATAGACAGTGAAACGACATCGCTTAGTTCCAATAATATGGAAGTAGAGGAATTACGGGCAGAGCTTAAGCAGATTGTAAATCATGGTCTGGAGAGTTATGTGCCTGGTAAATGGACAACCATGGTTTAATAGCGAAATTCGGAGGGTGCTGAGGTAGCAGAGGCTGTTGCACTCAAGGTTCTGAATACAACGCACAGATAACTGCAAGCAAAGGTTAGTAGAGCTTCAGCGTCTGTGAAAAGATCTAAGCGTGAAGCAAACAACAGCTAAAACGGTCATACCTTAGTAAAAGACCCAGCAAAGAACCCTAAAATTAATGTCATATTCCACATCGCTAAGCGAATCTAAGGCTTCCATTCAGTCCCTCGTTGACCTGTCTGGTGTGGCAGTTGAAGATAGCAAAACAAAAGCCGAAGTTTTAAATTTCACGTTCAAGTGAGCGTTCACACAGGAGGATCATTCAATCGTATCCACATTTGACCATCGGACAGAGTCTCGCATGGACAGCAAACTAATAATCATCCCTGACATAGAGGAAAGCTCAAGTACTTGAAACCAAATAAATCACCACGTCCAGATGGAATCCCAATTCGGTTTTACAAATAGTACTCTACGGCACTGGACCCTTGTTTAGTTTGCATTTATCGCGAATCTCTTGCTCAGTACAAAGTTCCAGGTGACTGGGAAAAAGCGCAGGTGACTCATGTACATAATAGGGGTAACGGAAAAGACCCGCAAAATTACAGACCAGACTTAATTTTTCTGCGGAATCCTTAAACGTATTCTCAGTTCGCATGCGATAAACTTTCTTGAGATTGAAAAGCTTGTGTCCACGTATCAGCGTGGTTTTAGAAAGCATCCCTCAAGTGATACTCAGCTTGCCCTTTTCACACATAATATAATGACAACTGTGGATGACGGGTAACAGGCTGATTCCATGTTTCTACATTTCCCGAAAGCATTTGACATGGTGTCCCACTGCAGGCTATTAACGAAGGTACTAGAAAGTCGAGTAAGTTCACAGGTATGTGAGTGGCTCGAAGACTTGCTAAGTGATAAAGCCCAGCATGTTGTCGGCACGGTGAGTGTTCATTGTTGTTAGGAGACCTCCAGGGAAGTGTGATAGGACCCCTGTTGTTCTTTATATATATATATAAAATTTTGTGGACAGAGTGGGTAGAGTGGGTAGCAATCTGCAGTTGTTTGCTGATGATGCCATCGTGTACGGTAAGTTGTCGAAGCTGAGTGACTGTGGGAAGATACTGCTTGACATAGTGAAGCCGTTTAAATGTCTGGGCGTAACGTTGCAAAACGATACGAAATGGAACGAATTTGTTAGATATGTGGTAGGAAAGGCGTATGGACGACTTCGGTATATTGAGAGAATTTTAGGAGAGCGTGGATCACATGTGAAGGAGACCGCATATAGGACGCTGCTGGGACCTGCTCTTGAGTACTGCTCGAGTGTTTTGGATCCGTACAGGTCAGATTGAAGGAAGCCTTCGAAGCGGTTCAGAGGCGGGCTACTAGATTCGAGCAACACATAAGTGTACGGAGGTGCTTCGGAAACTCAAACGGGAATCCATGGAGGAAAGATGACGTTCCTTTTGAGGAACAATAATGGGGAAATATAGAGAACCGGCATTTGATACTGACTCCAGAACGATTCTACTGCCACCAACATACAATGCGCCTAAGGGCCGGTAAGATAAGATACGAGAAATTAGAGCTCATATGGCAGCATGTAAATAGTCATGTATCCGTTGCTCTGTTTGCGAGAGGAACAGGTGAGGGAATGACTTGTAAGAGTATATGGTACCCTCCAGCACGTACGGTACGGTGGCTTGCGAAGTACCTGTGTGGATATAGGTGTAGAATTCTCTCTGTAGAGATCAGCATAGTTTGTTTATTGTGGCTGAACTATCTCTGTTGCCATTCTAGATTGTCCTCTTTGGCTATTTACAAGCATGATCATTTGATTGTATATTTGTAACGTGAGAAGCACCATGTAAGATTTCATATAACAGGAACTAATGTCTATACTCGTGTCTCTCCTGTATACTTACTATAACATCTGCCGTAACTTTGTTTTTATAGAATGATTTGATATTGGACATAATGTTCACTACTAGTCAACATGAATGCATAAAGGACAGTTCTTAAGGCGGATTTCGAAGAAAATCAATCATTCATTGTAATAGTTATGTTGCCAAACAGTTATAAAAATCACATTGAAAATAATTTTCCATAATTACTACACCTCTCACCACTGTTAGCCATTCCCTTTCCTTTCACGTTCCGAAGTGGAGATCATGGAGGATCTCCGTAATATGCGTATGTTGATCGAACTTACAAATATAGTACCACGTCCCTGAGCTGCTTCGATGTCTTCGTTAACCTGGCCTTGTGGGAAACACAAACTCTAGAGCAGTACTGAAGAATAGTTCCTAATATTTTTCTATTCGTGGGCTTTATATATGAGCTACACTTTCCTAGAATCATTCCAATAAACCGATGTTAACCACTCACCTTTCCTAGAAGCCACCTTAAGTGCTCATTCCATTTCATATCGTTTGCATCATTACGCCTAGATATATAATCGACAAGACCGTATCAAACAGCATACGGTTTAAACTGCACTAGAAAATTACAGCACTGTCCTCCCTATACCCCTGCATTAATTTACATTTTTTCCACATTTAGAGCAGGCTGCCAATTATCACACCGAACAGAAATTCTGTCCAACTTGTACTGTAATCTCCTACAGTCGCTCAATGACGAAACGTCCCCATATTCTATAATGTCAGCAAACAGTCGCAGACTGTTGTGACTGTTCGTAGATATCCTGCGCTCGGCTGGAGTTTACATCGGCGTTGGTCCCACACACGACCTATCAGGAACTGGTCTGGAGATCAGTCTGAACACGGAAGTACCAAACTATCATGCAACAACTTCACAGAGACACGAACCTTGTACGTGTGAGCAATGTTCAGTTATAGAAAATGGCTCCACGATCCTGTGGTGTAAGAGGTAAAACATGACGACACTAGATGATCGTGACGTACCCGTTGTGCCTACAGAGTTCCCCAAGCCACCACTAGCCGTGACCTGAAGGCGTACCCAATGGTAGGACGACCAGACGTCGCGTTTTTCACGGGACTGTCCAATTTTTCGTCTGTGCTGTGTCAAAAAGCCCTTACTAGTGCCGAGCATCCTACTCGATAACTTAATAATAACACCCGGTGGTTACTGCAAATATACGTGTACGATGTGTTAAGAAAAAAACATGTTGTAGATGATCCGGGAGTGTCGACGAAAGAAAAAGAGAAAAACGACAGGTGGCGAGAGTGTGCGATGTCAGCGATGCACCAACTCGCCATCGCTGGGTCCATAGACGATACCTGAGCGACGCGCAGCAGCCGGCCGCTGTCTTAACTGACCGACAGCGTCCACGAATAACTCATTAATTGTCAAATGTTGGTGTGGCGCTGCGTGTTTGTTCATAAAAATGGTTCCTATTGTATGACGTAAAGAGTTAGTTAGTTCCCAAGTAGACCTCCCATCAACTAAGTGGATATATCGGCGTGTGTTTAGGTCTGATAGTAGAGCACACCCAATGTGTCGTGTATTGAGGCACAGCAGCTGTCGATTAAGGCTTGGGAGAGGGCAAGTAGTTTTGATTGGTAGATCGAGGATTTTAATTGGTTGCAGCTCACGGAGGCAGCGTGGCTATTTAGTTTGTTAGGCTCTTGTTTATATACGTGGCTGTGACGGTTGTTCCCTCCCAAATCTGAGAAACGGAATGTACAGAGATTCTGTGTGATTTTATGGATAGTCGCTGGTGATACACTGGTTTTGGTGAATGTAGGTGATCGGGCTATCAATTGATTGTTGTCTTGTGGACAGTTTCGGTCGTAAGAAATAGTTTGCTGTGGTAAATCTAGCGTGAGCCTGGTTAGAGAGGGAAGTAGATTTATAGGTGCTGAGTTTTTGGGAATCGATGAAACAGATATCCGGTCCGCGGTGGATGATTTGTGCTCGCATTTCGCCCAGAGGTAATTGGGTTGTTAGCAGTCTGATCGGAGTGACCGAGAAGGTGAAACCTCGAACACATCTTTGTTGTTGTTTAAGTACCATTATCCTATAGCGGACCAAGTATGGGTTCGTACAGACTCGAACTGTTTCTCCGTAGTACAATAGATCGCACTAGTAGTGAAGCTGATAAACAGCGAAAATAAAGGAATCATTTTGCAAGCAAAACACAGCTAAACAAAAACTTCATTAGCCAAAATGACGAGTGACCGAATTCAAGTAAGGAAACTTAGTGGGACGCGTATTGTCAACGCCTGAAGAGGTTCTGATTTATGTAACATAGTTATTTAAGGTTAGATTTAAAGTGGCGGTGGTATCTAGGGTTTTTGTTTCTACTTTTTTTTTATTATTGAATTTCCGTTTTGTGGGGTGTGGTACTCTTTGATGGCCCTCGCGCACTTCCACGAATAAAAGTGTATTTAAATACCCAAAGACAATAAATTCAAGTTTCCTTGGGTTAACAGGAACCTTACGAGTATTCACTTAGTAGCTGGTGTGTGTGCATATATATTCTGTGAGAAGAGCCATCTTAGTAACGCTTTACAGGACACAAGTATACGATGATATTTGTAAGTGTTGCCTGATCAAAAACGTCAATCAATCGAGTCGATCTACGGTAAATATACAGGGGTCAGTACGTTAAACAGTTAAAACGACTTCATTGACGGAAAGAGTGTCCTAAGTAACCTTAGTTTGAATTGAAGTTGTCGAAATGTATTACGGAAAAGTCAACGATTACACCGATAACAGAGAATGGTACATCTGTGGAGAACGTGATATCGTCTTATTTACATAGCAACGCTGGGCTAAGCGGAAAGAGATTTAGTGGCACCATCAACTATTTTAATTCTTATCGATGTTGGAGTAAGAGTCTTAATACAAACTGGTCATAACACGACGGAATATGGAATAGAAATTTTGTAAGTAATTAAAAGGTTACGACACTTTTCCAGAGATTATATACTGCGTTGTGAGAATTTCGTTGTGTGGGGAGAACAATTGCAAGCTAGATGTGACATGTATCCCAACATAATACAAACAGGTACTGTATTTAAAGAGGTTTGATGCTTTGATTCTACCCTTAGTACGATAACGAGAGTTGTTAGCGAAATTGGCCTATCTCGTAAGTACTGCATGATATTGGTGGTCATCGTCATAAGAATGTTTGGATGTGTTTATTCGTAGTGTAATAGTGTGATTGTTCTATCACGACGTTGTGTATAGTAAGAGTGCCTATCTATCATTATTCGATATTCGAGCCGGCTGTACAGTCAGTGGTTGAGGTTGCTGCGGTAGTAATTACACTATGGTTGATCTATCTGCAATTTGTCCCTTGAGAGTGTGATTACGGTACGAGCTAGTCTTCGAGTAGTTGCCAGGCGCTCCGCTACGACAGGAATCTTCTGAAATCTGATAGCGTACCACAGTCCTAACATCGACTGTAAAATTATAACCGTACCAAATTAAAACAGTAGTGGTCGATTGCTTCGCTCAAATGTTTTGCGCGGCAGGAAGCCATACATCAACAACATAGCGACGTTGGTACAGTACGATTCGTTCTCGCTGTGAGTTCGATCTTGGATACCGCCAGTCGGCGCGTTACTGTCTGTGGCGACCCTGGTTCAGGATGTGCCTAATATGAGACCATCCTGAATAGCAAGACGTAGAGAGAGGGTGCTGTATGACGGAAGTTTGTTCGTCGCTCGTCGTTGCATTGTTAAAGGTTACTTTGAGGAGTGTTCCGTTGCTAAGAGACGGATTAACTCCTGTACAGGTTCGCTAACCAGATTCAGCTGAGTCGAGCGGAAAGCTAATTCCGTCGTCGCTGCTGCTGAACCATCGTCGCGGTGCAGACATCTCTTCAGCCGAGACATCTCTTCAGCTGAGACATCTCTTCAGCCGAGATACCTCTTCAGCCGAGACCTCTCTGCAGCCGAGGCGACACTGCAGACCAGCCTTTGCTTCAGACGAGACGTCGATATGGGCGCAGCATCGAGCCGGAGGAGGCAGTAAATCCTAAAATTTGAGTACCTTTTTTTTTACTGAAATTATATTCTTTAGTGGTAGTGATCAGTGTTGTGTGTTCGGAGGAATTATAAGACTTGTAGGACATATTGTTATGTGCACTGGGAACTTTGGTGTAGAGAGTTTTGAGTTTTTTGGAAGGATAATTGTTGACGTATTTTGGGTTATAAAAGTACAGCAAAATGGATGAAAACTTAAAGGACTATTTGGAGCAAATTTTTGCCGGATAAAGGAAGTTTGGGGAAGAAATGAGAGGGCTTAGGGAGAGTACGCATAAAGACTTGGAAAGTGCGATTAGAAGTTTAGCCGATTTGAAAAGGGATGTTAATGAGGGGCGCGAAGAATTAAAGAATGAGGTATTAGAAAACTGGCTCTGAGCACTATGGGACTTAACTTCTGAGGTCATCAGTAGCCTAGAACTTAGAACTACTTAAACCTAACTAACCTAAGGACATCACACATATCCATGCCCGAGGCAGGATTCGAACCTGCGACCGTAGCGTTCGGCGGTTCCAGACTGTAGCGCCTAGAACCGCTCGGCCACAAAGTCTGGCGAGGTAATTGATTTGAGGCAAAAGCCTCAGGAATTGTCAGCAATTCCTGGGGAAATGGAAAGGTTGAAAGAGGCTCAGCAAATGTCTATGGGATTATTATTAAAAGATGTATCCGATCAAGTTGCTGCAGGACACAGCAAACTGCAGAAAGAGTTAATGGAGTATATTAATTTTTTCAGTAAGGACCTTGACGGTCTAAGTAAGTCTGTGGATTACAAAATCAGTAAGACATAGACTAGGGTAGTAAGTAAGTTTAAGTCAATATTGGCTTCTGTGTCAGAAGTTAGTATTACTGATAGATAGCATCGATCCATGTGTGAGCCTGGCTGTAGTCAACAGGCAGATGTAACTTCATCTCCATGTAGTCGTGAGGCGATTCGGTCACAAGATAGTAGTGCATATAGTAGTGCGATTCCTGAGTCGTTAAATTCACAGGTGAACAATGGATATGCCTATAGAAAACTAGTAGTGGTGATTTGGTGGTAGAATTACGCTTGGGTATTAAAAATTGTAGTGGTAAATTTCCTAAATTTAAATCAAGGGGATCAGTGCATCCAGTAATATATTTAAAGTCATTTCAGGGAGAATTGCCTGTTTCTTGGGGTAGTAAAAGAAGTATTCGTTTTATAGTATGTCACCTGGAGGAGGATGCCTTACATTGGGCTATGTTGAATTTAGATCGTGTTAATACTGTGGAAGAATTTTCGCGAGCTTTTAAAGCTAAATATCAGGAAGATAACTCTCAGAGGAATATGAGGTTGGAATTGTTCGGACCATGCGGTATACCGATAGCTGGGGAGGATACCGTAATTTTGTGGAACATTATTTGAACCAAGCGCTATATTTAGACGAGCAGTTAAATGAGATGCAGTTAATCGAAGTATTGATTACCCGTTTACCCGATAAAGTTAGAGAACGGTTGGTAGGTGAGCTTTGGACCCAATGACAACCACTACTTGAGTTCTTAGATCAATTAGACTATGTACATAAATCAAACGAAAGGAATGATACGCGTGTTACTAAGTGAGTGGATGTAAGAGGGAGTCCACACGGACAAGAACGACCGAAAGATAAGTTTAGGGCTAATGGATGATGTAATAATAATAATGGTGGTTCACGTAATTATAACAAGATTAATATTTGTTATAGAAATAGAAATATAGACAGGAGATATCAGTGGAATGAAAGTGATGAGGACTGAGCGGGCGAAGAACTTTTCTTTCAGATAACCAAAACAGTGAACGGTGAGTAGAAGGGGTAAATAATGGTAACAATAGTGATAATAATGACAATAATTTTTAACATATTGGCAATCGTAGCGGTAGTCAGTATCACAATGGAGTGTTAATACAAGAAGTCCCCGAGGATAGTCAGCCCATTCCTACGCCTGGTTGTTCTCAGGGCCAAACTCAAGGAGACAGGGATGCCTTTTTGAGGTACAGGGATTAACAAGCTTTAAGAGAGGAACTTTTGATAGAGAAAAAGGACCATGCGAGTAATGCATTGACACTGATAGTGTAAGTCCATGTAGAAGGATTGGAGTTTGAGTTTTTGTTGGACACGGGAAGTCAGATTAGTTTATTATCCAAACAAGTGTCGGAAAGGTATAAACACCAGTGGAAGTGCCCCACTTATCCGGTAACTAACGTACATATAGTGGGACTAATGGGAGACATAGGAAAGAAGGTAGTAGAGGAACTGTTACATTCACTGTTCCTGGAGGAACGCTACGGTAATCCATGTTAATAGTGTCGGGAATAAATTTACCTATATTATTAGGAATGGAGTGGTTAGTGGCGAAGGGAGAGAATGAGGATAAATGTTAATAACAGTCTATTGTGGGTTATGTTGAATAGAAGTAGCTCTTCGCTAGAGAGAACGGAGGATTTTAGGAGTAGAAATATAAGATGGGAAGGTGCTGTGAAGGCAACTGAGGACGAAGAAGCGTCCGAGTCGGTAGATGAAAGAAGTACTAGTGATTGGGAAAGAATGGTTAAGCGGAAGTGCGCTAAGTCCAGTAGACTGAATGAAGACGAAGAAGGACACTTAGAAGCGGTCTTAGTACTTAGTAAAAGTGCTTTTAACGATAATCCTGGAGTATTTCAGGCGTACTATTGCAAATTAAAAATTAAGGATCATATACCGTTCTTTAAAACTCCCTATCCTATAGCTTTAAGTATACGAGATGCCGTAACTAGGGAAATTAGCAGGATGGTAAATTGGAATATTTTGAGCATTCCGACAGCCCATATAACAATCCAATAGTAGCTCTAAAGAAGCCTAATGGAGACATCAGACTTGTCTTAGATGCTGGAACAGTGAATCGAATCATAGAGATTGAACGGCATCGGCCAGTTCCTATAGAGGAAATCTTAGTTAGGTTCAACAACGCGAAATATTTCAGTTTGCGATTTGTCTGCAGGATATTGGCAGGTCCCCCTTGCGCAGGAGTCACATAAGTACACTGAATTTTTGTTCAACGGAAGGTCATATCATTTTAAAGTATTACCTTTTGGCCATAATGTCTCGGTGGCAGAGTTTATTAGAGCGCTAGACATGCAATGAGGGAGGGATTACTTGACAAGCTGTTTGTATATGTCGACGATATTGTAATGATTTCGGAGACTTGGGCAGACCATGTCGAACTTACTGACGAAGTGTTACAAACGTTGATACAAAGAGGAGTCACTGTTAAGTTTGGGAAGGCACATTTCGGGTGCAGTGAGGTTAAGTTTTTAGGGCATCTCGTTGGCCATAAGGGCCTTAGGCCTGACGCTAAGAAATTAAATGCTATTCACGAATGTCCCCCACCTAGGAACAAGAAACAATTAAAATGGTTCCTTGGGTTAATTGGGTATTATCGTCGTTATATCCTGAGTGATGTCATGAATTGCAGAAATCTAACTGCCCTATTAAAACTGAAGGCAGAGTGGTCTTGGAGTGAAGACTGTCAGTCCTAGTGGTTAGCTACTAAGAAGTCTTTATGTGAAGCGCCTATAATCGGGCATTCGGAGTTGGGCAAGGAGTTTTGTTTAGCAGTAGATACATCTGGTTATGGTATCGGTTGTCAGGTGTTTCAAGAGCAGGAAGTAGATGGAACTGTACAATCAGTGACCTAGTGACCTTAGCATTCGCCAGTAGAATGTTAACTATTTGTGAGAAGAATTATTCTATGATGGAGAAGGAAACTTTAGCTATAGTATAGGCAGTAAAGAAAATTAAATATCTATTTAATGGGCATAAAGAAGTAATCTATTCGAATCACAAAGCATTAAAATTTCTGATGACAAGTAAATTGTTGCACGACAGATTGACACGATGAGCATTATTCCTTCAGGAGTAAAATGTGGATATTAAGTATGTGACGGGAACTGACAACAAAGTAACTGACGCCCTGTCACGTTTGCCCGTTGGGATCGCAGGTCATCTGGATAGTGTTGAAGTAGGAAAGGAATTTGTAGTACTCCGAGTAAAATTGCTGGAATTCGAGAAGGAATTGAAGCACGTAGTTAAGAATTTGCCAAGGGAACTGTTATACGACAGTTGATTAAGTCGTGTGAAACAGAGGCTATTCAACGAAAAGGATTCGGTGCCGTCGAAGAAATTTTGTAAGCATCATAAGGCTATATATACTCTTCAACACCAGTAGCCATGGTCTGTTAAGGTGGCGAGCGTGTGTCCCTCAAAAGTATGCTAGTAAGTTGGTATGGTATATTCAAAGACAATATGGACATTTTCGGATGAAGAGGTGCTTGTCACATATACAGAGTTACTGCTTCTCCAATGGTATTAGCAGAGTAATTAGGAAAGAACTACCAAAGTGTAGAGTGTGTCAACAGACTAAACGACATAATGAAAAGGTCAAAGTGTTGAGCTTTCTTATTGAACCAATTACATTTGTGGGATTTATGTGCCCTCGATTTATTTGGTCCTCTATCTCGTGGAATTGCAGGTGAGGAGTATGTAGTAGTTATTTTGTAAGTATGGTCGATATTAGTGAAGCTTAATTCGCTTAAGTCAGCTACGAGTAAAGCGGTAATAAGGGTGTTGCGAGACGATTACTTCTCTCATGTAGGAAGTCTGACATCCGACCATGTTTTCTGAGTGCTTCCATTTTTGTGTCAGGCTGTGTATATACACGGTAAGAGTGCTCCAGTATTACTTCCTTGGGCTGCTCCTATCGATACATTTATCTCAGAACAATCTGTGGCGTCCTGAACAACGTAGTGAGTTCCGTTTCTTCTATTATTTATCACGACTTCGACACACTCTCTTATCTGAGAACCTATTCCTAACCATTGGCCACAATTAGTTCATAATTCAATAGCAGTGGTGTAGCGAACTAGATGTAATTTTCATTTAATTGTTTGAAACGATTTAAGAGTTACAAGAGGAACTTCTTGGAATGAAGTGTAACACCATGAAACCTCGGAAATACAGAGTATTAACGCCACTCGGAACTTATATTTCGTATAGGCTCTGTCATTTCGCACATCCAACTCGTGAAACTACTTTATATTAAAACACCCGCCGTAGAGAATCTTGATTATTAATGCAGTGTCGCATATAAAATGCCATATTAACTCCATCTTGCAGTTTTACAAATAAGGAATCATAAAATTTAAATTACTTACATGCGTTAAATATATATCTCGGACCGTCTTTTTCTTTCTTTTTTCTTTGCTTATTGTTTTAGTTAATATATATTATGTGCGTCCAAGAAATACTCGTCCTCTTCCAAAGTAGCCTATGTAAGCTGTAAGGTTGGACATCCCTGATTTAAGTGTTTCTTTGTTTAAAATTTCCGAAAGAGAGTGCTTGCCAGTATTAATTTATATGCACCTGGGTAGTCTCTATTTATTGTAACTAAGCATTGTCTCAGCGGTCCCTTCCATTAGGCCACTTAGGTGTGTGATTCTCGGTTTATTTGGTAAATTTATTTGAGTTCGTAAGTGTTAAATGGAAAGGAGAAAGCGTTCCTTCCTTATTTTAGTTTATATTTTTCATTTAGAATGCTGTTTTATGTATGTTGCCGTTGTTGATTTTCTGTTTGTAATCTCTAAAACCTAATTGTATTCTACCCACGTAAAATTTGTGGGACCACTTCTGGCTCGTGTGGCCGAATGTAAATAACGGAATCTGATCAGATTTTCAGGTCGAGTCTTTGGCGTTTTTCGCCGTTATATCCCGTGTAGTAATTTAAACTATTTTAGGTTACATGTGTTCAGAACTTAAACTGTGTTAAGTGGTCTGTCCTGCCTTTCGGCTCATCTAAATAATCCCTTCATATTGTTAAAAGTCAAAGCCTTTGTAATACTTTGTCTTTAGGAGCGTTACAGTCCAATAATTGTTTTATGGTATCTTAATAAAGTTGTCAGATTACAAGTGTGTGACTGTACATCTATGAAATGCAATTGTTCTTATTTTTCTGCTCATTCTGCGGTCCAATAGTTTACCACTACAGTTTGGGCGCATCCTTAACCATTTCAAACAGTAATCTACTACGTTCAGGAAAAAGCAAGTAGAGGAGGTAACCCTCGTAACACCAGACAAGCATAGAGTTACTCCAGCAAGCATTGGCGTCACATACGATAAGATCCAGTTTACATGTATGTATGTCTGAAATCAGTTTTTTCGACATCTCCTAGAAATATAAGGAACACATTCTCAATGAACCAAAAACAGCATTCAAAGATTTTCCGGTACATTCATACTCTTCCATAAACGTAAACAAGCTGCAAATAACCCTATGTTACCCTCAGCACACAAAATACCACCCAACAACTAAACGTAAGACACCGGTATTTTAATAATCAAACAAATATGTGCTTCATGCGGATTCAGGTGCACTTCTAAATCTTAAATACAGAATACTAACATATAAAATTGAAAACATCAATGAAACTGATACTAGGACAATGTACATTCGGTATTCTGCTGCCCATTCACAAAAAATAATAATGTGTAATGATGCTGCTTTCGTTAACTCCACGTTGATAAGCTAATTCGTTGTAGTGACTTATTCTTGAGATACACAACAGATGCTACTTTATATGATGATTGATTTACTGCTGTCTTTGTTCCATAGAGATAATGTATGTTACTTCCGTTTATTACCTCTCAAAAACCAACAACAGCTAATAACAGGGAGGAGCTTAAGTACCTAGCGCTTTCCATAAATAAACTCAACAGATACACGTAACACGAACTTTGGTCATATATAATATATTCTCCTTTACTATTTACAACAGTCTGTCAAGGTAGGGGTAACCTTTAGATTACGAGACTGTGGAAATCAAGTGGTTTTGAGGCGAAGAACTCGTCCAGCCATGTTTGGATCGCACTTTCACCCGGAAAGGGAGTTCCTTGAAGGTTGTTCGCTAAAGAGCGGAAAAAGGTGAAATTATGAGGGCGCAAGATCAGGTGAATTAGGGGGCTGCGGAATGTCTTCCCTACCAAGCTTCCGTATTGTGATTTTTGTCAGTCTAGCAGGAAATGGGCGGGCGTCATAGTGAATTAGCATCACTTCACACAGACTTCCTGGTCGTTGTTCTTGGACTGCATCTGTAAGAAGTCTCAGTTGTTGACAATAGATGCCATCAGTGATGGTTACATATCGAGGAAGCAATTAATAGTACACGACGGCGTCGCTGTTCCGTCAGATGCCTAACATTATCTTATGTGGATGCTCACATGTCTTTGTACGGGAACTTGTTTGGGCTCAACCATTCCTTTTTTCATTATGTTAGCATAAACATACCATTTCTCGCCACCAGTAACAATACTGGATAGGAGTGGTCGGTGTTGTTACGACTCAGCTGATGAAGAGCAAGCAGAGGTGCATATACGGCCACCCGCTGCTTTTTGTGACCTTGGCTTATAGCATGCGAGTACCCATACAACCGACTTTTGGACCTTCCCCATCGCCTGCAGATGTCGCACAATAGTGGAATGATCACAGTTCACCACACTGGTCATTTCTCGGACACACTTACATGGATCGTAGCGGATTAATGCGTTTAGCAATCTTCATCAAATCCCGAAGGTCTTCCTGTATGTGGAGAGTCACCAATGGCAAAACCATCCAGTTTAAAACGAGAAAACCAATTTCAAGTCGTACTCTGTCCAGTACCATTATCCCTGCACGCTGCACAAATGTTTCAGGCTGTCTCTGCTGCTGCCACCTCTCTGTTGATCTTAAACAGAAGAATCTGTCAGAATTGTTCCGATTTCTGCACTTGACACTCCATTTTCTAGCGTCCACAGCTGCACCCACTATCTCAAAATGACAGAACAACAATATGTAAGCAGGAAATAGCAACAGTGAAATACTAATGAAAAATGACAATCGATAAATAAACCGTTAGCAACAGAAATACCAACATTCTAAATCAAAACGCTACTGAAGATACGCACTTGATACACACAGTTGCATATAGATTGAAGGATAGATATAGAACAGGTAGTGGTAGGCCTTTTTCCATTGTCTAACGCACATGCAACATCTAGTTTTGTGGTATGGGCATCAGCAAGAAACCTTTGTGATTACATTTCCACTTTTTAGAACGTTTTGTTATAAACGCTGAAAATGTAAAAATTAATTTTATAATGCTTTTACTTCTAGAATTAGGACTTCTTATGCATATTCTAACGTTTAATGAAGTGAAGACAAACACTGCATTTTTGGCACAGAGGTAAGGCTTGTCTTCCTCTTAATGCCTTACCCTCTCCTTGTTTCATCTTACTGATGAATGTGACAGCTGTCATGCAAGTCAGACACTGAAGTTACTGTTGTAATGGGTTTCATGGATTGTTGCGTGCATTCTCAGTGTTACACGATACTGTCCTGAATTAACCTCGTCCAGCAGACAATAAGGCATATGTGATAGTAACCTGGAAATTTCTTATAGCGTTGTATTTTTTTTTCAGATGGTGGCTATCAAAATCTTCATATTTCATCAACATACCGGCAATGCCTACATGCACTGTTTACCAGAAGGTTTTGAGGGACACTTATGTCGCAGTGAATGTCTGATGGGATGATCTGCTCCATGTGTTACTATTGTAATTACGTTCAACGTTTGTCAGTTTCATAATTTCACGTATTGTATTTGACGACTGACTGCTTTCAGAATACAGGAAAATGACCAAGTGCCGAAATTTCAGTCGCAATAAATAATGTTTTAACAACCTAAAGCGGCATTATTTGATTTAAAAGTTTCAGGAATGTTGTGGACCCTGTCATCATCTAATTTCTAAACAAAACGCTTTTGGTGGACTATGCGTATGAGGTATCAGGGAGTGACAATATGTGTGTGGATGCAGTTGGGACTGAACCAGATCAAAGTAATAACTTCCACTAGAAGTTGAAGTGACTCATATCACACATTCCAACAAATTCTAAAGTAGTTCCCTTTCGTTTCCTCTCTACTATTTCATTTGATGGGGTTGCCGATATACTTCGCCACGTCAAATGAGTTATTTTCTTCAGCTTTCGCTGCTCTTACCCAAAATTCAATTCTCCCAGACTAATGGATAATAGTTAACTATGCGAAACGGCGGAAGGTCGCTTCGCCGTTACTTCCTATGCAAGCAGTTTGTGACCTGTTACAGACGGAGCGCCGTTGCTGTGGCCAGTGACTGTAGTTCCTTAGGTCCTAGAGACCAAGCACCTTTTGATGCTGCTGAATGGAAAAGGTTGTAATATAATCTTAGTTAATAGTGTACGAAATATACAATAAATCGTTTATTCCCCTTGCATTACATGGTTTTACATATTCTTTTCATATTATGAGTAAAATTTTAACATTAAGTGAATTTTATCCGTAGTGGATGCTGTTGAAGTCTGTGACTGTTCCTTTATAGGGTGTAGTCACAGTATAGTGACGGGTAGCGGAAATTTTTCAACACCGTATAAGTTAACATGTTTGATTCATTGGGTAGCTTGATGCAGGAAGCATTTCATCACTACGGAATAATAATCAAAAAGGTTCTTTTACCCACCGCACACTAGTCTCGAGGACTATAAAAGAGCGGGCCCTGAACACAGTATCCAGCGTCTGATCGCGAAAGCTGAAAAATGCTCCACCGTCGCTATTCCTTCCTGCATATCCGATCTCTGCCACACTAAATAATACATCGGCATCAAAACACGGCCTTAATACAATAGAACAGTAAGATTTGTAATTGGTGTTGCGCCTGTATTGGGCAGTTGTTCAGTTCTGACGTGCTTGCCATTCAGTGCTAAAATAGTTGGCAAAATTCCGTAACTGACCAACATTTTAATCAGTCGTCTCCTTTTCGCATGGACGTAATATTACCTTCAGTAAATTTGAAAATATATATTCCATTCCCACTACCATGCATGCCAAGTGGTTTCGCCTAGTATAAAGTACAATGAAAACGAACAAATACGAAGCTCATATCCACGCAGCTGTAAACGAAAAACTTTGATAAAGATTATAAAATTCGCAATTTGCTATATTTTTTCCGTCTTGAGTTCGTTGAAGGGAGGTAATATTTTAGCCTGAATGCAGAGGGAGATAAAACAGTTACAAAGTACTTTTGTTTGCATCAAGAAATCTGTGCTTTTTTGTTATACGTATACACTAAATGAAGACTTTGTCATCTGAGACCGATTAATGATTTGCTCCGCACAAACGAATCCTCCCATGTTTGTATAATTCTGTGTAGTGATAGGTGTAACCAAGTGTGTTATTCTCTATTCAATCTATTACGTACTTTGAATTTCAAATCTGCCTGTTGCCACTCCTTTGCGGCCACAATTACCACATATTTCTCTGTATTTTGGTCCGTTCCCTCGTTCAACGTGTATCAGAACAGTTCAGAGGGTAGTAAGATGCATTATAGTTTCTCCATCAGGCTCTTACACGTCAACAGCAGTTTCTGTGCTTTCGGAGTAGAGTTGTATGTTGAACCGCGTTGCTATACAGTCGGCAATCAGCAGTGTAGGTCATGTTCCAATTACGTTACTTTCCAGTAGCTCCATGTCAGTACGGCCTCGGAGCATTCCGGAATTTGCCGACATCCTTCAGCACTTGAAACCTCCGTATCCTGTTGGATCGTAAATCTTATGAGGTGCCGTTGTTCACGCCTGAACCGCCCATTGTGCATTATCGTTCCAGACCTGCAGGGGAAACACTGAAGGTCTTCCCTGCACAGACAATAGCTTGGCGAGGGCCTTCCATTGCGCCATTGTGCAGCAACACGGCTTCTCCTCTGCCCTCAGACCTGCCCGCCCATGTATCGACACACTACACCGCGTAGGCTACACAAGACGAGAAGTGGTTCTCCAACCGCACTGAATAGCACGATAGGCTAGCACACAATATTAAAATCTATACACACAAATTCTTCAACTATTATATCTTTTGGATTCGTATAAAGAATGGCCAACACAATATGCTGATCTGAAGTATTAGTATTAGATTCAAAGAACAACGAACGACTGCCACTGAAAGTCCTCAACAGATGAGTCACAGAAACTGTCTTAAATAACTCAGCCGATTCTCTCAGTAACTTGTATAACAATCCAGTAGCACTTGGTAAATCAAACATAGACTGTAACTTAATCCTATTTAGCAACTAGAAGTAGCTCCCACAGCGTTCATAGAAATTAGTAGACATAAAAATTCCAAAAACCGAAGGTCATTAGGTGTTGATGGAATTTCAAACAGAACTCTGAAACGTCGTTGTAACTTAATAAGTATGTCTCTAGTGATATGTGCAATGCGTTACTGGCAAAGATATATTTTACAGATCGGTTAAAAAAAAAAGCAGTTGTTAAACTCTTCATAAGAAAGGTGACAAGACAGAGTTAAACAATGTTCGCCCAATTACCTTAGTACCATCACTTTCGAAAATCTTTTTCGAAAATATTCGGGAAAGTATTGCGCTCAAGAGTGTTATCACACTTGGGTGCAAAAATTTACTTACCATATCACAGGTTGTATTCCGGCAGGGTTGCTCTACTGCGAATGCTGCTTGCAAATTCATTCATCAAACTGAAGAGCCTTAAATACTAAAATTTCGCCATCTGCTATTTTTGAGATCTTTTCCTGGCATTTGACTCTCTAGATCAATTTACTCTCTTGTGAAACCTCAAGTATTATGGAAATGGTGGCTTTATGCACAACTGGTTTGAATCACACATAACTACCAGAGTGCAAAAGGTTGTGCTGAAAATTCAAACAATAACAGAAGGATTGAAAATTTTAGTAACTGGTGAGAAGTCCGTTCCCAGAAAATATCTATTTTGTACACCTAGAAATACTTCATATATCTGGCACTATAAATATTGCATTATTATTATTACTAGTATCACTCTTAATGATATCAGCTGTTGTAGAATAAGTACTGCCCCAGTATTAACTCTATTAGTTTTTTGGTCAGTACAGTTAACTGCCAGTCAAACACTCAAATCATTCTAATACTAGTTGTCACATTGTAATTGTTATTTCTTATGTAACTATGATGCAAAAAAGATACCGTATTTGGAATCTCGATGTAATACAGGGCCCAACCTCTCTAATCAGAACAGGTGAATTACACAAATAAATGTGACTGCTATAATTAGGAACAAACGAGTAAACTTTATGGTATATTTTTCTTATTTCCACTCAACAATGGCTTATGGAATAATTTTTTGGGGTAAATCATCACCAAGAAAGAAAGTGTTGATGACACAAAAACGAACAGTGGGTGTAATATGAGGTGTTTTCCTACCGGCGTCATGTAGGTAGCGCTTCAAGGAGCTAGGCATTTTATCTGCACCGTCACAATACATGTCCGGTGTATCTGAAAGGAGTATAAAATCTCAGAGGGCTCATAGAGTGGGTCATAACAAGCATATGACATCATCCCTTGGCATACGGCGCTAGGCATCATTGAACAGTGTCGCGCGCTACCAGGAGGGTAGGCACACAACATGCCGTCCGATCCTTCATGGTAGCAGGTCTGCAGGACAACATTTTCAATGTATTGGTGGCATAAAGGTAATTGAGAAGTACTAGAACTTTTATTAGAAAACAGTTACAAAAAGTGTTCCAAAATACGGCCTCCTGCTAGAATGAACGCCAAACAACGACGCTGGAGTGACTGTCACACTCTTTCAAACACTCCTTGAAAAGTGGAAATTGCATCACAGGCAGCCATAATGCGTGCTATCGGCCATTCATCTGTCCGGGTATTTCATAGACGATAGGTTTCGGGTGGTCCCAGAAGAAAAAATCATTGTGCGTCAAATTGGGGAAACGTTCAAGCCATGTCACCGCCCCACGGCGCCCTATTGAGTTCTCAACAAAGGTTTCATCAAAGGGCATTCGCAGTGCGTGTGCGAAGTGCGCAGGTTCACCAAAGTTGTGGTACCACATTTGCTGCCGTACGTTGATTGGAAGATGTTCTAACAGCCCTGGCAGAGTTTGTCGTAGAAAGATCAGGCATCTGTATGCCCCTCAGTCGTCGGGGATCATGCATAGACCTACAGGTCGACAGGTTTATCGCCTACGAAGCCGGCTCAAATGTTGACAGCGAGGCGATGCCGATGACCACGAATAAAGCAGCGTGCGGATTATCCCGTACCCAAACTGTTGATTGTTGCTGTGGAACGTACCGTCTCGTGGAAAGGATTCCCCATCAGTAAAAAGTACACACCCCGTAAAATTCAGTCGAGCAGCAAACTTTTGCAAAAACCACTGGCAGAGTTCAATTCAACAGGGAAAGTCGTCTAGATCAAGGCCGAGAGACTTCTGAAAGCGGTAGGGGTGCAAATCATCTCCGTGCCACAATCGCCAAATAGTGTAATATCTTACACCCATTTCCCGTGCAACATGCCGCGAGCTTGTCGATGGTGTATTTACCAGCAATGCTAATCCTCCTCTTTAATCTCTGGTGGACGAACTTTGAGTTGACACGCGTCCGTCAGGCCCTCGCACCTGTAACACAAAATGAATAGACCGGGTTTCGAAGTAGGTGTTACACGCATATGTGCCATTAAGAGAACGTAATAGTGGAAAGCGCGAAGTGAACCCGTCTCTCGTGGGGACTTTTGGTTATAGCAGTATCGCCGAATTTAAAAATGTTGGGCAGCATGAGCATTTCCATCCGCGGGCCCGTCAGTACAGTGCATGTCTGCAAGGGTCCTCCCAAGAATAGTGCTCCATTTCCTGCCCGCTCCACATAGCAAACACAAGAGTTGCCCTGTTTGCTAATAATCTGACGCAGGGCGAAACAAGACTCCACAGTGTGCACAGGTGCTGCCGCCTACGCAACACCTATCAAATAGCCATTTGCACAGCTAAAAGAAACGCGTTCACTTCCCTATAGGAGGCGGAAAACACGTGTTGTTGCCCCTCCTGGAAAATCAACTACAGGGTTTGAGAATAAAGTCGTACAACTCAGTCCGAGGTCTATTTTACCCTTATGACACAAATGCATTGAAATCGTTGCCCTGCAGACCTGCTACAGTGACGACTCGGATGGAAAGTTGTGTGACTACCCTGTTGGCAGCTCGCGACGCTGTTCAACGACGCCTAGCGCCGTACGCTGAGGGATGTGGACATGGGTTGCGTGGGATCTATGCTTGTTATGACCCACTCTAACAAGTCTTTCGTTTTCCACATTCGTTTCAGGTGCACCCTATATAGTCGCTAATGAAATCCGTCACTATTTTAGAGGAGCAGTGATTTTCATATCTACCAAAACAGAGGGAAACAACTTTTATTACCCATTACCAAGCTGACAATGGCTCAAAAAGGAGTTCAGTATGCAACAATCAAAATTTTATCATCTTCCCAACAATATGTGTGACAGATAGCAAAGCTAATTTTAAATCTGACTTATAATCATTTCTCCTCGATAACGTCTGCTATTACGTTGCCGGATTTCTACTTTGAATCTGAGAGACAGAAAAAAGCAGTAAAATAAAAGCTTGTATTACAGAGATGGTCATTGTAACATTTCACCCGCTGTCTCACTTAGCACCAGAAATTATCTATGGTGTTAATTTCGACTGATTTAGCAGGCTAGTTGACGTGCAGTAGAGTGGCTGAGGATCTGTCATACCAGAAACGTGTTTTCGTAGCTCTACGAATGCCGTTTTTTTATCTTGGAAGAATAGTGTCCATAGCATAGTTATCATGAAGATATAGAAGACAGGATGAATCGTGACCACGGAGAATTCTGACATAAACTCCCTGGTTGAAGATCACACTAAACCTAAATGAAAGTAGCAAAGCTATGGTATGAGGAACATCACCAATATATCATGAATCTACCTTGGATCCGAACAGCAACTCCGTTCATTACGGATGGAACGGGACAAGCGATCGACTGTGCACTCGAGCAGCATCTGAAAAGCGGAAAACACGAGACTTGTTGCACCGCACTCTACTTTTGTCGCCTCTGCAAGTCATGTTACCGTATTGTCTATTCAGCCGAATCGCAAATACACATCACATTTATGACATGACGTAAGTCAACAGTGGAATGTCACGTTACGACATGGTTCTAGTTATACACCATCGAGAGGACTTCAGAGCATTCAGTACGCTCTTTTTAGAACATACTAATATAGTGTTCTGTTGGGCTTATTTAGTAAGTAGAAGTCTAAATACATAATACCAGCGTATCTATTAGCTAAGCAATGGTAGAAGTGCTCTGCGTCTTTTCATTAGCGCCCTGAAATGGTTATGTAGCATTCAATATTTTGCCCAGCATT
Source organism: Schistocerca serialis cubense (assembly GCF_023864345.2). Lineage (NCBI taxonomy): Eukaryota > Metazoa > Arthropoda > Insecta > Orthoptera > Acrididae > Schistocerca > Schistocerca serialis. Next base: position 426,743,360 of record NC_064641.1, read on the forward strand.
TCTGTGCAGTATTTCCACTCTTCTCGATGTTGTATACAAGGTGATCTATCGAGAGTGACCGGGCCAAATATCTCACGAAATAAGCATCAAACGAAAAAACTACATAGAACGAAACTCGTCTAGCTGGAAGGGGGAAACCAATGGCGCTATGGTTGGCCCGCTAGACGGCGCTGCGTTTTTTTAAAATAGGAACCCCCATTTTCTGTTACATATTCGTGTAGTACGTAAAGAAATATAAATGTTTTAGTTGGATCACTGTTTTCGCTTTGTGATAGATGGTGCTATAATAGACACAAATGTGTAAGTACATGGTATCACGTAACATTCCGCCAGTGCAGACGGTGTTTGCTTCGTGATACATTACCCGTATTAAAGTAGACCTTTTACCAATTGCGGAAAAGGTCGATATCGTGTTGATGTATTCCTATCGTGATCAAAATGCCCAACGGGCGTGTGCTATGTATGCTGCTCGGTATCCTGGACGACATCATCCAAGTGTCCGGACCGTTCGCCGAACAGTTAAGTTATATAAGGAAACAGGAAGTGTTCAGCCACATGTGAAACGTCAGCCACGACCTACAACAAATGATGATGCCCAAGTAGGTGTTTTAGCTGTTGTCGCGGCTAATCCGCACACCAGTAGCAAACAAACTGCACGAGAAACGGTAATCTGAAAACCGTCGGTGTTGAGAATGCTATACCAACATCGACTGCACCCGTACCATATTTCTATGCACCAGGAATTGCATGGCGACGACTTTGAACGTCGTGCGCAGTTCTGCCACCGGGCACAAGAGAAATTACGGGACAATGACAGCTATTTTGCACGCGTTCTATTTAGCGACGAAGCGTCATTCACCAACAGCGGTAACGTAAACCGGCATAATATGTACTATTGGACAAAGGAAAATCTACGATGGCTGCAAGTGGAACATCAGCGACCTTGGCGGGTAGATGAATGGTGCGGCATTATGGGGGGAATGATAAGGGGCCCCCATTTTATCGATGGCAATCTAAATGGTGCAACGTATGCTGATTTCCTATGTAATGTTCTACCGATGTTACTACAAGATGTTTCACTGCATGACAGAATGGCGATGTACTTCCAACATGATGGATGTCCGGCACATAGCTCGCGTTCGGTTGAAGTGGTACTGAATAGCATATTTCATGACAGTTGGATTGGTCGTCGAAGCACCATACCATGCCCCGCACGTTTACCGGATCTGACGTCCCCGGAATTCTTTCTGTGGGGAAAGCTGAAGGATATTTGCTATTGTGATAACGCCTGACAACATTCCTCAGAGCATTGTCAATGCATGTGCGAACATTACGGAAGGCGAACTACTCGCTCTTGAGAGGAATGTCGTTACACGTATTGCCGAATGCAGTGAGGTTGATGGACATCATTTTGAGCATATATTGCATTAATGTGGTTTTTACAGGTAATCAGGCTGTAACAGCATGCGTTCTCAGAAATGATAAGTTCACAAAGGTACATATATCACATTGGAACAACTGAAATAAAATGTTCAAACGTACCTACGTTCTGTATTTTAATTTAAAAAACCTACCTGTTACCAACTGTTTGTCTAAAATAGTGAGCCATATGTTTGTGACTATTACAGCGTCATCAATCACAAAGCGAAAAAAAGCTCGTACTACACGAATATATAATAAAAAGTGGGGGTTCCTATTTTAAAATACTGCAGTTGATATCTGTTTGACTTATGGCAGCGCCATCTAGTGGGCCAAGCACAGCGCCATCCGGTTTCCCCCTTCAAGTTAGACAAGTTTTCTTCTTTATAGTTTTTTCGTTTGACTCTTATTTCGTGAGATATTTGGCCCAGTCACGATCATCTGACCACCCTGTATGTTTCGGAGTTACTTATGTGGGTATGAGATAAGTGGATACCGTGCAAGGATTACAGGTAACCTCTGTAATGGAATCTAAATCAGACGGGAAGCTGTTCCAGGATGAAACTCACGTGAAGGAATCAACCGTATCTTCAAAAACAATGAAATCCAGAAGTATTGAAACACTGTACAGACGTTACATAAGCGACGAATGGAGTTCGCAGGGTAAGTGCTCTACTTAGGTTTCAGTGAAGCGCCCAGTCAGTACCGACCGTGGTGAGTCAAAAGAGACTAAGAATAGGCAACTGGCACTCTGTGTATTCTGACGAAGAAAAACTAAGTTGGTGGCAGTAAACCGAATGAGACGAACAGCATTACAGTCTCTGTATTAGCAGCCCTGAGAGCACAAGAATCGTTAGACGGAGTGGGCCTCATTCGCGTTGAAAACTTAGCACTTTGAAACATCCGGCTAGTAAAATTTAAAAACGACTGTGCTGATAAACCTATTACGTTATTTGATTTTCAAAGAGCTGAGCAAAACTGAACGTATTCAGATATTTCTCTCTTTAGTTATTCTGATCATCACTAAACTGACACACAATATTTTTAGCGCAAAGCAATCTGACTTTCAATAATCCCCACAAATAATGGACTTGACTAACAATAACCTATAGCTTTCATGAATCGCTTACCTCACCAAAATCTTAGTTACTCGAACTACTGCAATACAGTGAGCGCCAATAGTGGCAGCTAAATAAAAGATTCTAACTACTAAAGGCACTAACTACTGATAGGCATAGTTAGCAAAAAAAGGTTTCGATGGAGAACCAACAATGTATTTACCTTAATAATGTTCAAAAGTCATCACATATACACTCCTGGAAATGGAAAAAAGAACACACTCACACCGGTGTGTCAGACCCACCATACTTGCTCCGGACAATGCGAGAGGGCTGTACAAGCAATGATCACACGCACGGCACAGCGGACACACCAGGAACCACGGTGTTGGCCGTCGAATGGCGCTAGCTGCGCAGCATTTGTGCACCGCCGCCGTCAGTGTCAGACAGTTTGCCGTGGCATACGGAGCTCCATCGCAGTCTTTAACACTGGTAGCATGCCGCGACAGCGTGGACGTGAACCGTATGTGCAGTTGACGGACTTTGAGCGAGGGCGTATAGTGGGCATGCGGGGGGCCGGGTGGACGTACCGCCGAATTGCTCAACACGTGGGGCGTGAGGTCTCCACAGTACATCGATGTTGTCGCCAGTGGTCGGCGGAAGGTGCACGTGCCCGTCGACCTGGGACCGGACCGCAGCGACGCACGGATGCACGCCAAGACCGTAGGATCCTACGCAGTGCCGTAGGGGACCGCACCGCCACTTCCTAGCAAATTAGGGACACTGTTGCTCCTGGGGTATCGGCGAGGACCATTCGCAACCGTCTCCATGAAGCTGGGCTACGGTCCCGCACACCGTTAGGCCGTCTTCCGCTCACGCCCCAACATCGTGCAGCCCGCCTCCAGTGGTGTCGCGACAGGCGTGAATGGAGGGACGAATGGAGACGTGTCGTCTTCAGCGATGAGAGTCGCTTCTGCCTTGGTGCCAATGATGGTCGTATGCGTGTTTTGGGCCGTGCAGGTGAGCGCCACAATCAGGACTGCATACGACCGAGGCACACAGGGCCAACACCCGGCATCATGGTGTGGGGAGCGATCTCCTACACTGGCCGTACACCACTGGTGATCGTCGAGGGGACACTGAATAGTGCACGGTACATCCAAACCGTCATCGAACCCATCGTTCTACCATTCCTAGACCGGCAAGGGAACTTGCTGTTCCGACAGGACAATGCACGTCCGCATGTATCTCGTGCCACCCAACGTGCTCTAGAAGGTGTAAGTCAATTACCCTGGCCAGCAAGATCTCCGGATCTGTCCCCCTTTGAGCATGTTTGGGACTGGATGAAGCGTCGTCTCACGCGGTCTGCACGTCCAGCACGAACGCTGGTCCAACTGAGGCGCCAGGTGGAAATGGCATGGCAAGCCGTTCCACAGGACTGCATCCAGCATCTCTACGATCGTCTCCATGGGAGAATAGCAGCCTGCATTGCTGCGAAAGGTGGATATACACTGTACTAGTGCCGACATTGTGCATGCTCTGTTGCCTGTGTCTATGTGCCTGTGGTTCTGTCAGTGTGATCATGTGATGTATCTGACCCCAGGAATGTGTCAATAAAGTTTCCCCTTCCTGGGACAATGTATTCACGGTGTTCTTATTTCAATTTCCGGGAGTGTATATCGATCAATTCATGACATCCGTTTTTAAAAATTTCTTTTTTCTGGCGCGCACACGTCCAGGTCTTCCGCTTATAGTAACTTCTCAAAACTCTGGCATCTCTCTCCCCACATCCACCACTGCTGGCGGCTCACCTCCAACTGCCCAAAGCTACACGTTGTTGTCATCCAACTGCCGAACACTACAATAGCGAATATTCCAACAATGAGTCCAACCAGCCACAGACTGCACACAGCACAGTTAGTGATTTTCATACAGAGCGCTACGTGGCATTACCAACATAAAAACCTAAACAGCCTACTTTCAACTTTAGCGAGAGTGTTAATTTAACTCATGACTGTAATGCAAAAATGCCCACATTGAAATACAATCATTGTTCACAGGTTGGTTCATGTTTTTGTGAAAAAATAGGAGCGCTTCGCCTGGTGCGAACAGCGTGAAATACATTTTATTTATGTCGAAGCGGGAGCGAACAGGCTTGCATGGGCAACGGTTCCCGTTACATCACGTTACGTTTGCCGTTCATCGCCGGCGTTCTGGTAGCTAGGATAGTTCCAAGGGATATGAAGCCTTGGTTGGACGCTCACATCCCGATATTTAAAGCTAATTTATTGAAGAGATTCGGCGCAACTCCATCCTAAGCCACCCGGTAAGTGGCACAGGCATTGTTCGGAAGCCACATAGTAGTATTCAGTATCATGCATGAGCAGGTCAAGGTTCGTACAAACGCCTTTGCTCCTTTCATTTCGTTAAAAATATCGAGTTTGGGTAGATCTGGTACAAGATAAGTATTTTTTAAGGAATACGCTGTACATGTTTGTTGTTCACCTTCATCATACATTCCCAAACAATATATCTGCATGGTTAAGAAAATGCATGTCATCTACAAGCGATGCCATTAAACATTTTCTCAATGAATGCAAGGAGTGATATTATACATGACACTGCCTTACAAATGATAAAAAACGAACTTCAAGTGTGGCGTGCTCTCAATACTGATGGAGACAGCGGCACTGGCTATCCATTAACGGGTGTCCATCTCACTATGACGGAGCGCCCTCGCATTTCAGTCTGGCTGCCAGGAATCAAATCGAGAATTAGTTTGGAAACAGTGGATTGGTGGGAACGGACATGTGGACAGGTCGACTCGAGTAGTTGACATAGTACTGATTCGCTTACACATGACTAGATACCTTTGAGTGACTGCTTCAATAAAAGGTATGGCAGATGTAGGAACCACACATTTTCCATGTTTTGTGGTTTTATTGGATGCCACAACTGGAAGCACACTCAGTAGAACCCCAAAGATTTTTTTTCTTTTTTTTTTTTTTTTTTTTTTTTTTTTTTTTTTTTTTTTTTTTTTTACATAGAATTCTCCGTAGAGATGTGGCAAGAGTTTGCGCTGGCGAATAGAATCAGGCTACGGGTAAATAGCTGTTGACTGCAGCTGCATCGTTCTGCGTGCTTTATCGAGGTACAACGCCGTATGCAACAGCACGAACCGTGATCAACCTGCCTGTTGTATGAGTTCTCGGTAGGGTCACAAAGCGTCGCTGTATTTGATGACGTCACATTTGGTTGCAGCAAACAATGCGGACTGTGTACTTTGTACAAGTGGCTTGCCAGTGCACGCTAGATGTTTGATAAATCGATTCAGTCGGAGTACATGCTTGTTTCAAGAGCGCACAATGTTGCGAACAGGTAGCGTTCCTCATAGTAATCTCGTTTCTGATCAGCTTTCTTGTCCCGTGTTTCAGATCGCTCCTACGAATGAATGAAACTTGTGGATGATAAGTTTCCGTATTCGCAAACACTTTAAATAATTTTAACAACTTGAACTCATTTCATAAATAAGAGAGCAGCTAAGGTGAAGCTCACCCGTACAGAACTTTTGGTATGAACAGCGCTGTGCTTTACCAGCCGTAGTCCTGTTGGTGGTGGTATGCCTTTTCCTTCCTTTGTGCATTGATCTGACTTGCTCAGTCACTTTTGGGAGACACTACAGTTTGACGTGACCTCAGAACCACATTGCAACATGACATTCATTGCATTAAGTCATTACCGGACGTACAATAGACTGACAAAAAGAATTATGATACCTACTGACGTTTGAAACGCGTAGCTTTGGATTTATAATCCAACAAAAAATTACTAAATAGTCCCGCAAACAACCATTTGCATGACAAGAATTACATTTCCGAATGCAGCAACAATATAAATAAAAACCTAAGCTAGGCCTTTTACATATTTTGTGAAGAATTTTTGGCAAAATTAGTACCAACAGCCTCTGAGCGTCGTATGATAACAGAATAATAATGACTGCCCTACACATTTTGTGTCGCAGCACATACTGTCTGTTAACGTTCAGTACACTAGGTTAAATACCATCGATAAATTGACAGTAATTTGTCAAGAATAAATTTGCGCTCGGCAATAGATGTGTTACGGGAGGGGTGGCCAAGAATTCGGCTCGCCTTCCTGTCTTCACAGGAGCGCCTCAGCGCTCAGTGTGACTGGCGCAATATCCCAACCGCCACGCCTCGGTGTATACGCGTGAGCCGGGGATACTGCGAAAGGCATCATTTAAATAGCAATGTAGTCGCACTGCGTACGACTTCGTTTTATATTTTGTATTGTTTAAAAACATAGACAAAAACAACATTTCAGTATTATTGAATTGTTTATGGTGCGCTGAAGACATAATTATTACCTGGTACAAACTGAAGGCATACGTACAGACGGAGAGAATTTCACAAATTTTCAGACTCAGATTGCTACCTAATCATGTTTTATTTCGTTTGACAGATAGAAAAAACTTCTTTCATATACATGTTGGTCGAAATATTGTAGCACTTTTGCAACCTAATCATGGAGACGTGGAAACTGCCGGAAGAAAGCAATGTAGATATGCTGGACAGTTTTAATAATGAGGGGATTTGGCTTTAAAACGGGAATTACCTTTCAGCTCAATAAGTTACGCCTTTACGTGGATGATGCTATGAAGTGAAACGGTAGCCTTGAAAACGGCTCGATTACAACTATAAGATTGGCAGTGTCCTCAGAATCCTTGGGGAACAATCAGTATAACTCTTTGAAGACTACAATGAATTCATGAAACCCATTTTTTTTACAATGCGATTTACTTTTTAAATTCATCCCCATCGAATTAGAAGTCGTTGTGGTCTTACTTTGCGCAGTGTGCAGTCAAGTCTACTTGAAATGCAAGGTCTGTATTCCATTGCAGGCATTCTAATATTCGTTCCTTCATAAATTCAACAATAGCGAGCTCTAAGTCGAAAAATCGCTCCAGATATGCCCCTTGATTTAACAAACTTACTTTTCAGTAATATATACAGTCTGCATACTCTTTGTTCAGTTCCACCGAAAACTGTTGCAACTGACACCCTACACACGACATCAGAAACCTTACTATTCGTACCACCAATTGTAGCACAAGGTGATTTTTCATGTGCGGAACAGTGTAACTCGACTGTCGATCGTTGTACATTTTCGCTCTTTCATTCCCAGCTACAACTTTAAATTCTGTGTGCAAGGTATCGTAATGTCGTTTCATAGTAGATTTGGATATCTCGTCGCTTATGCGACTGCATAACATATATCGAAAGTTCTCACTTCACTCTTCTATCATTCCCATTCATTTTTAAAGGCTTCTGACGATGGATCACCAGACTGCCTCTTCTCGTGCTAACAAACACTGGACCTGTGAACGTTCTTCATATCACGAACAAATAGCGAAAAGTAAACAGCGCTTACACCAAGGTTTTACCGAACTGCAGAGAGTTCTGTCGACCAAAAAATACCACACTGCAGTACAAAATGAAATGCCGCTCTGTACTGGGTACTTCCTGGAAGCAACAAGCAAAATCTAGGCAAGCCGAGATTTGGCTCGCCCGCTGCCCACACGGCCCTCACGCGTAAAAGTCTGGCACGCCGTGGCAAGCCCTGCTTTAAGGGCACACCTCAAAAGATAATATGCATCAGTGCTACAGCTTTAATTGCACTTTATAAGGATAGAGAGGAATTGAGTAGGTAAACTTCTTCGTTCTGACGCTCATGGGCTAATCGAGTCTGAGCGATCACAGTGTCCTCCTCTACCTATGGCATCATACGGATGTAGCAGGCGGTCAACACACCGCTCTTCCGACCGCTGTCTCGTTTCTTGACTTTTGGAGTCGCTACAAAGCGCTCGAGTAGTATCTCACTTGGCCTCAGAGGATGAGTACACCCCGTACAACCGGGTCACGTGCACATCTGTGCCGACCACTCAGCCACGGAGGCGAACAATGCAATGAGGAGTCAGTCAGATTTCCCATCAACAAGTCTTTACTCAGCAGACCTTGGCGAAATTTGCTGACTCCGCAAAAGGAAAAAGAGACGAAGGAATACGTATTAATAGAACATACTATAACTACTTTCGTTATCGTAATGAGTTTGTTGTGGTTGTCGCTACTGTGTGTAAGTTTCAGTGGATGGGACAGCTAACCAGATTTACAGTGCAAGTAAGTTTGTTGTCTCGCTAGCTTTCCCCTGAATTACTTTGCAAGATACATCTTAATGACGTCAAACTCGCCAGTTGTAAGAATGTTATTTGCATTTTTATTTAAATACGGCAGCATCCTGCCCATTTACAGATATGTTCACATAATGGCAGAGTTAATTTAGTTTAATAACACAAGTAAGTACGGAACACTTTTGTTCGAATTAAGTTACAAGTTACTTCATAAAACTCCCTTTAAGGAATAGAAGGAATAACCCAGAAGGAAATTTTTCAGCTCTCTCTCAAATTTAGCTTTGCTATGTATCAGGTATTTAATGTAACTGGGTAAGTAATCATTATCTGCAGTAAGAGCAATATTGACCCCTTTCTCAGCTGAAGTCAGTTTTAATGAAGTTTTTTAAAGTGATTTTTTCAACTAATATTGTAATTACTTATACCAGTTTTCTTTACTTACAACAAATTTCCTGCTAGATAATAGGTGCTGTGATGTGATATTTAACCCCATTTAAATTCTTTAACAGTTGTTTACAACTTTTGTATTATCCTTATGGAAAACTTTCGTGCGATGAAAACACGTATCTTAAAAATGTGTTATCCTAGAGTACAATTTACTATGAAATTACCGAATAAGTTTTAGCAAGGTATGTTACACAGCTGAATCGCCTCACTCCAAGTCTGACGATAAAACGAAGTACAAAAGTGCCTGAATAGAGACTTTTCGACAGAGCTATTTCATTTCATCTTACACTCTCATTAATGTACAACCCAACCGCGTATGAATATTCTGTCTTGCTTATTTGACTCCAGCCCATGTCTTGAAGCTATCACTGGTCTTACACCCAAGGCGTAGAGTATCGTCGACGTACCACTGCACCGTAAGGGTGCCTGCGCTAAGTGACAACCGAAGGGCTGCTTGCATGAAAGTAAATGGCACACAAACACTGATGGAGAAGAATTAGTGCACCCTTTTACAGATGTCCAGTTCACTCAGGATTTATTGTTGCAACAGTACATATTCAGTACATGAAATGATTAAATTTGCGGATCATTACCACAAGGGGTTTTGGGGTACAAGGTATCGACCCATACTGAAACATATTAGTACATAGCGCAGCCTCCACAGGCAGATGGCGAATCCTGATCTTAGATACTTCAGTCCACGCCTGATCGACGTATTCACTTAATTCTCTCTGAGTCATTGACTGACGAGACACGCACGGCACTTCTCGTCCCATCATGTCCCACACTGCTCGACTGGAAAGAAGTCCAGAGATCGTGTTGGCTAGATAAGTTGCCGAACGTCCGGCAGAACACGTTAAGTTTCACGGGTAGTGTGTAAGCGAGCATCACTCTGTTGGAACAAAAAATCACCCTCCTGTTGCACGAACAGCGAAAGAACAGGTCTAACGACATTTTGCACGTACCAAGTTCTGGTTAGCAACCCTCCAGGAACATCAAAGCTGACCGAGAGTTGTAGCTTTTCGCACCTCAGACCATAAAGTTTGGGGTGGGGCCAGTGCTTCTGGGACGGATGCACTCTACGAGACACCACTCACCAGGTCTACGTCGTATGTCTAAACGACCATCACTTGCGGGCACACAAAATATGCCTTCTTCGCTGAAATCACGGTGTGGTATTCCACCTTCGAAGCGTTCCTCTGACAGCACCAGTCAAGCCGTGTACGTTGACGTCGCAGCGTGAGCGGAAGACGGGCTAGAGGTGTGCATGCCCGTAGTCCCACTGCCAATAACCGTTTCGCAACAGTTCGTGAGAGACATCTGGACTCAGAAGTACTCATATCTATGCTGTGTCAGCTGTATGATCTGCCGCCGTTGCCTTTAGAATACGGCTCTGGAGGGTGTCTGCGCCGTACGGATGTCCAGAACCTGGTCTACAGGGGTGAGAATGTTCCCATTACCGCTATCAGCATCGTTGCACAGCTGACACAGCACGTCCAGTTCGTGTAACTACTCTCGGAAAGGATCATCCCCCCCCCCCCCCTCCCGGAGAACCGCAATTTGTCTCATTTGGCTGCAGGAAACACAAGTGCGTCTCCTTGGGATGGTTATGCAATTGTTTCACACGTCTGCATCCCAATGAGCCTTCTCGCTGCGAGCGGTCCCTATTAAAGGGTGGACGCATATGAAGCTCTGGTAGAAATGCCTCTACAGGCTATGAAATCATAACCCTCCAACTGGAAAATCATCTCTCAGTCTGTAGTGAGGCGAAGCTGGCGACGTCCAGAAAAGCGTAAGCCAGTTTTCAATTTCTGGTTCAAATGGTTCAAATGGCTCTGAGCACTATGGGACTTAACATCTGAGGTCATCAATCCCCCTAGACTTGGAACCACTTAAACCTGACTAACCTAAGAACATCACACAAATTCATGCCCGAGGCAGGATTCGAACCAGCGACCGTAGCAGCAGCGCGATTCCGGACTGAAGCGCCTAGAACCGCTCGGCCACAACGGCCGGCTTCAATTGCTGTTTCAGCTCTCAGGATTAACTTGAAGCATCAGTCGCACAGTGTCAGCTAGGGCATGAGATTGGCATTACTTATCACAATATATGTTTTTGAATTGTAGCTGACCAGCTACCATTATCGATACTGTGTGCCGACAGACCACTAGATGTAGGTTAGAGTGCAAGTTGCTTTCAAACTTCTAAACGAAGTGCTATCTCTAATTGTTGTTAGGAAAATGCAGGCACTTCCTGTCGTCTCTTCTTCAGTTAGAATTATCAACATAAAATATTGTATCAGTATCTGCCAAAATATGTACTTCCCATGGAATCTAACAGAAATAGTAAAAAGTTGAAGAAATACATTACAGGAAAGAGGAAAATGGAAGGATCATCGTCACAAATGAATCCTATACGGCTGGGTGCGGACGTCATTCATACTATAATGAAGAGACCATAATGGAGAAGTATCAGTTTTCCAAAAGAAGGGTATGACGTAAAGCAGCCTCCTTTGAAATTTTGGCACGACATTATCCAGTGAAGATAACAGATGAAAGGTTAGACACTTTTCTGGCTAATGCAACCGAATGGCAGCATGAGAATGCGATTCGACTCATATATAAACATATCCTGCATGAATAAAAATTATCACTTGGGTGTCTTGTTTGTTCTCCTATAAACAAATGTAGAAACGTTAAACATATGTCACCTGGCACGTCTGGGAAACACCTTTCCAAACGTCTTAGGATATAGCCTACGTAGGAGGTTATGCGTTATAATGACATCAAAGAGCGACAGATACGAAAAGTATCGCTTTAATAACAACGCGATACATCCTCCCGTAACCATACATTTGGTCAGTAACTGAACATTATTGGAGCGAGGTTTCATATTACGTCTCTGACAATATACTCTACTGTAGTATGAGTACATGGATTTAAATGCAGCGAGAACTTACAATTACTGTTTGACATTACTCCAGAAAGGGTGAATATCGGTGGCAGCATCTCATTAAACTGACACTTTCCGGCAGAGAATTTAGTGTCTACTGGACACCACAATTCTAGAGAAAATATGTGTCCTTAAATGTAAGATAGCTTAAAGGAGTAACGCATTTCTTAGTTGTGGCATTTATGTGTTTCGTTTAAAGTACCTGCATACTTAGTAATCGTTTTCAGTATTGCTAATGTGTCGCTTCATTGATAAAATATTTTGTGTTGTCTCTACGTAACCTTTCAATATTTTCATTACTTTGTAAAATGCACAACATGGCTTTCAACGATATGGAGAGGCTGGTTCAAATGGCTCTGAGCACTATGGGACTTAACATCTGTGGTCATCAGTCCCCTAGAACTTAGAACTACTTAAACCTAACTAACCTAAGGACATCACACACATCCACGCCCGAGGCAGGATTCGAACCTGCGACCGTAGTAGTCGCGCGATTCCGGACTGAGCGCCTGAACCGCTAGACCACCGCGGCCGGCAACGATATGGAGTAAACATGAACAAAATACAGATAGCTCGTCGAATGTGCTGGATCGCAGCGATAGAAAATTAACTTTCTTTGGCTTTCGTGTAATTACGTTGCTTCCAAAGATTCGTCAAATATCAAAAGAAACAAAAGAAGTCACTTCCTCTTTCTTCTACGTCTTGGAAATAAAGAGCAATATTTCTTCTGCTACATTCTCTGCTAATGGCGTTATCGAAATGCCAGAGATGGCGAACATTTTAGACTGAGGGCATTTCCGGTGAAACGCGGGGAGCAACTAAATGGTGCATATTAAGCGTAGAATATCACTGGAGGAAGAGATTTATGTTACCCTGAAAATCGCTTTTCTGTGACATAAGCTGTCCCTTCCTCGAGTCCATCGTTAAGAAGTTTGTTATCGATTATGTGAGCACGTACATGATCTTGATACGGTCTCAGTCACTTTGGAAAAATTTCCAAAAGTAACACTCCGTTTCACCTCTCATTAACAAACAAGTGTGCTTATATGAAGTTTTGTATGATATGAAGGTAACACTCCTATCATAATATACAAAGACATGTAATAATTACAGTTAGCTTTTAGCTTCTATTTTAGAAATTTTTACATTTCATTAAAGCTACATGATATCTCGCAGGCATCAGTACTAGTATAAACAGTGAGAAAGTGCCGCTAACCACTAAATGCCATCTATCAGTTCAGTAATACACGTTGATACTCGACGCAGTTTCAAAGACGGATGCAATTATATTCAATAGATGACATGTGGCGCTACTGGGAACTGCTTAAGCTCCACTACGAGTCTAGGACACTTGAAGACTGGCTGGAACGTCTGGCGACGGCAGACACTGGGGACCTTGCGTCGGTCGGATTCAGTTTATAGCCTGGGACCAATAGGGCTAGCTGACAGCTGGTGTATCGATGACTTAGCACCGCCCTTGACGCTGCTTGTTGAGGCTGGGTTAGTTTAACAGTACTTTCGAAAGAAGTTCAGTCTGGAGATTGTGCCGGACTAGTGCTATTATATGCTAACGTATAATCGTGATCCTGTGATAACTATTTCGCAATGTATCTGGTGCCGCACCGCATACAGAATGATAGTAATTTCTCATTCCAGTTGGAAAATTTTCTGCATACATTATCTCCTTATGGTTACATTCATAGTTTATTCAGCTGTCTTGTCTGACACCAAAGATAGGAACTGGCTCGTTCTGCTTGTCAAATTGTATGTGCGGGAACTTGTGATACGTCTTTTTCCAGCACCGCGACGAGAGCAGAGTCTAGAATACTTACTCAACAGGAACATTGTTTAATATTTAATGCTTTTCACTCAGTAAGTTGACGACAGCAGCCCAGATGCCGATCATGGCTAGCAGGCAGAGAGTGATAAATCCTGAGACAGCGGAGACTGGCGGCAGGTGTGCTGACGCAGGGCGCGTTGACAGCTTGGTGACAAGACACAATGCCAGGTGGCACCGTTTACTCCCAGTGATAACGTTTACATTGTAACGGTGAAGGACATAATGTGGTTTTGGGTGAGCCTGGTGAGATGTAAACATGTTTTATCGTCTCACTTCCACGGTGTACCTGTACTTCTATTTTCGGAAAAATATTCATTTACATCTACATCTACATGGATACTCTGCAAATCACATTCAAGTGCCTGGCAAAGGGTTCATCGAACCACCTTCACAATTCTCTATTATTTCAACCTCGTATAGCGCGCGGAAAGAATGAACACCTGTATCTTTCCGTACCAGCTCTGATTTCCCTAATTTTATAGTGGTGATAGTTCCTCCATATGTAGGTTGGTGTCAACAAAATATTTTTGCGTTCGGAGCAGGAAGTTGGTGATTGAAATTTCGTGAGAAGTTTACGTCGCAACGAAAAACGCCTTTCTTTTAATGATTTCCATCCCAAATTCTGTATCATTTCTGTGACACTTTCACCCATATTTCGCGATAATACAAAACGTGCTGCTTTTCTTTGAACTTTTCCGATGTACTCCGTCACTCCTATCTGGTAAGGATGCCACACCGCGCAGCAGTATTCTTAAAGAGGACGGACAAGCGTACTGTAGGCAGTCTCCTTAGTAGTTCTGTTACATTTTCTAAGTGTCCTACCAATAAAACGCAGTCTTTCGTTTGCCTTCCTCACTATATTTTCTATGTGTTCCTTCCAATTTAAGTTGTTCGTAATTGTAATACCTAGGTATTTGGTTCAGTCCACAGCTTTTAGATTAGACTGATGTACCGTGTAACCGAAGTTTAACGAGTTCCTTTTAGCTCGCATGTGGATGACTTACACTTTACGTTAGTTAGGGTCAACTGCCAATCTTCCCACCATTCAGATATCTTTTCTTAATCGTTTTGCCGCTTCGTTTGATCGTCTGATGACTTTATTAATCGATAAACGACAGCGTCATCTGCAAACAACCGACGACGGCTGCTCAGATCGTCTCTATAATCGTTTATATAGATAAGGAACAGCAAAGGGCATATAACACTACCTTGGGGAACGCCTCAAATCACTTCTGCCTTACTCGATGAATTTCCGTCAATTACCTCTCTGACAGGAAATCACAGATCCAGTCAGATAACTGAGACGATATTCCATAAGCACGCAATTTCACTTCGAGCCGCTTGTGTGGTACAGTGTCAAAAGCCCTCAGGATGTCCTGAAATACGAAATCAATCTGAAATCCCTTCTCAATAGCACTCGACACTTCATGTGAATAAAGTGCTAGTTGTGTTTCACAGGAACCTTGTTTTCCAAACCGGTGTTGACTGTGTGTCAATAAACCGCTTTCTTCGAGGTAATTCATAATGTTCGAACACAATATATGTTCTAAAATCCTGATAAGTATCGACGTTAACGGTATGGGACTGTAATTTAGTGGATTACTTCTACTACCTTTCTTCAATATTGGTGTGACCTATGCAACTTTCCAGTCTTTGGGTACGGATCTTTCGTCGAGCAAACGGTTGTATATGATTGATAAGTATGGAGCTAATGCATCAGCTTACTCCGAAAGGATCCTAATTGGTATACAGTCTGGACCAGAAAACTTGCTTTTATTAAGTGATTTAAGTAGCTTCACCATTTCAAGGATATTTACTTCTACGTTATTCATGCTGATAGCTGTTCTCGTTTCGAATTCTGGAATATTTACTTCGTTTTCTTTCGTGAAGGCATCTAGGAAGGCTGTGTTTAGTAACTCTGATTTGGCAGCACTGTCTTCGATAGCATCTCCATTGCTATCGCGCAAGAGAAGACATTGGATTTTCTGCCAGGTTCAAAATGGTTCAAATGGCTCTTAGCTCTATGGGACTTAACTTCTGAGGTCATTAGTTCCCTAGAACTTAGAACTAGTTAAACCTAACTAACCTAAGGACATCACAAACATCCATGCCCGAGGCAGGATTCGAACCTGCGACCGTAGCGGTCTCGCGGTTCCAGACTGCAGCGCCTTTAACCGCACGGCCACTACGGCCGGCTTTCTGCCAGGTCTCGAGAAGAAGTTTCGTTGTGGCATCTCGCATTGAAGTCCGCGCTAAATTTCGAGCTTCTGTAAAATATCGCCAATCTTGAGGACTTTGCGTCTATTTAAATTTAGCGTGTTTGTTTCGTTGTTTCTGCAACAGTTTTCTAACCCGTTCTGTTTACCAAGGAGGATCAGCTCCGTCGTTTCTTAATCTCTCAATTGCTGCCGATACTATTTCTTTGAATTTAAGCCACATCTGGTCTATACTTATATTATTAATTTGGAAAGAGAGGAGATTGTCTCTTAGGGAGTCGTCAAGGGAATTTTCATCTGCTTGATTGAATAGGTATATTTTTCGCTTCTTTTTCGAAGATTCAGTCTCCCTACGACAACTCTGTGTTCAGTAATCCCTGAATCGATTTTGATGCTTGTTATTAACTCAGGATTATTTGTTGCTAAGAGGTCAAGTGTGTTTTCACAACCATTTACTATTCGCGTGGGATTATGAACTAACTGCTCGAAATTATTTTCAGAGAATGCGTTTAGCACAATTTCAGATGATATTCGCCAACATATCGATGGTAAATTAAAGTCACCACCAACTATTATCGTATGAGTCGGGTACGTAAGTGAAATCAAACTCTAGTTTTCTTTGAACCTTTCAGCAACTGTATCATCTGAACTGTAAAGGATACTGGAAAAACGATCCAGTAATTACTAGCCATTAAAATTGTTGCACCAAGCAGAAATTCAGATGATAAACGGGTGTTCATTGGACAAAGATATTATAGGAGAACTGACACGTGATTACATTTTCAGACAATTTGGGTTCATAGATCCTGAGAAATCAGTACCCGGAATAACTACCTCTGGCCCTAATAAAGGCCTTGATACGCCTGGGCATTGAGTCAAACAGAGCTTGGATGGCGTGTAGAGGTACAGCTGCCCATGCTGCTTCAACACGATACCACAGTTCATCAAGAGTAGTGACTTGCGTATTGTGACGAACCAGTTGCTTGGCCACCATTGACCAGACGTTTTCAATTGTTCAGAGATCTGGAGAATGTGCTGGCCAGGGCAGCAGTCGAACATTTTCTGTATGCAGAAAGGACCATACAGGCAGGTCGTGCAATATGCGGTCGTGCATTATCCTGCTGAAATGTAGGGTTTCGCAGGGATCGAATGAAGGGTAGAGTCATGGGTCGTAACACATCTGAAATGTAACGTCCACTGTTCAAAGTGCCGTCAATGCGAACAAGAGGTGACCGAGACGTCTAACTAATGGCACCCCATACCATCACGCCGGGTGATACGCCAGTATGGCGATGACGAATATACGCTTCCAGTGTGCGTTCACCGTGATGTCGCCAAACACGGATGCGACCATCATGATGCTCTAAACAGAACCAGGATTCATCCGAAAAAATGACGTTTTGCCATTCGTGCACCCAGGTTCGTCGTTGAGTACACCATCGCAGGCGCTCCTTTCTCTGATGCTGCGTCAAGGTAACAGCAGCCGCCGTGTGGGATTGGCCGAGCGCTCTAGGGCGCTGCTGTTATGGACCTTGCGGCTGGTCCCGGTGGATGTTCGAGTCCTCCCTTGGGCATGGGTGTGTGTGTTTGTCCTTAGGATAATTTAGGTTAAGTAGTGTGTAACCTTAGGGACTGATGACCTTAGCAGTTAAGTCCCATTCAATTTCACACACATTTGAACATTTTAACTGCAGCCATGGTCTCCGAGCTGATAGGCCATGCTCATGCAAACGTCGTCGATCTGTTTGTGCAGATGGATGTGGTGGAGCAAACAACCCCATCTGGTGACTCAGGAGTCGAGACGTGGCTGCACGATCCGTTACAGCCATGCGGATAAGATGCCTGTCATCTCGACTGCTAGTGATACGAAGCCGTTGGGATCCAACACGGCGTTCCGTATTACCCCCCTGAACACATGGATTCCATATTCTGCCAACAGTCATTGGATCTCGACCAATGCGAGCAGCGATGTCGCGATACGATAAACCGCAATTGCAATAGGCTAGAATCCAACCTTTATAATAGTCCGAAATGTGATGGTACGCATTTCTTCTCCTTACACGAGGCTTCACTACAACGTTACACCAGGCAACGCCGGCCAACTGCTGCTTGTGTATGAGAAATCGGTTGGAAACCTTCCTCATGTCAGCACGTTGTAGGTGTCGCCACCGGCGCGAACATCATGTGAATGCTCTGAAAAGCTAATTATTTGCATATCACAGCATCTTCTTCCTGACAGTTAAAGTTCGCGTCTGTAGCACGTCATCTTCGTGGTGTAGCAATTTTAATGCCCAGCAGTGTATTTTATTCCAGTTGTCAGCAATGACCTCTGCCCACACTAACTCACAGGAAGAATCTACTTCAATTTAGCTACACGATGAACTACTTCTGACAGAAACAAACACGCCACCGCCAACTGTGTTTAGCTTATCTTTTTGGAACAGCATTAGGTTCTTAGCAAAATTTTCGGCTGAGCTTATATCCGGCTATAGCCAGCTTTCAGTGCCTATAACGATTTGACCATCAGTGCTTTCTATTAACGCTTGGAGCTCTGGTACTCTCCCAACACAGCTATGACAATTTACAACTGTTATACCAATGGTTCCTGTTTCTACGTTCTACCTATGTTTACCATGCACCCTTTGTGACTGAAGCACTTCTTGGGTTTTCCCGAGGCTCTGTAACCTAAAACGCCGCCCATTCCATGCCACACAGTCCCTGCTGCCCATATAGCCGCCTCCTGCGTATAGTGGA
Source organism: Schistocerca serialis cubense (assembly GCF_023864345.2). Classification (NCBI taxonomy): domain Eukaryota; kingdom Metazoa; phylum Arthropoda; class Insecta; order Orthoptera; family Acrididae; genus Schistocerca; species Schistocerca serialis. The sequence goes on from NC_064641.1 coordinate 426,762,254, forward strand.
CACCCGACCTATTCAGCAGAACCCGAAACCCAACCACTCTTTGGCGCAAGTCGATTAGTCTGCAGCCTACACGGTCGCAGAACCGTCTGAGCCTCTGATTCAGACCCACCACTCGGCCTTGTACCAGAGGTCCGCATTCGGTCCTATGGACTTGCTGCAAATGGTCAGCTCTGCTTTCATCTTGGAAGCAAGACTGGCAGCCTTTGCCACCGATGTGAGCCACCACCTGCAGTTGGCTGCACCCAGGGCTCTTCATGGCATCCGGTAGGACCCTTTCCACATCTGGAATGACTCCACCCAATATGTACACGCGATGTACATTGGTTCTCTTACCCTTCTTGTCAACCAAGTCCCTATGGGGACCCGTACTACGCCTAACATTCGAGCTCCTAACTACGAATAATCCCACCCTCTGCGATTGCCCGGACCTCTCGGGCTGAGTGGTTTCCTCTGAAACAGGACAGCCAATAGCATCTGGCTCAGTGACAGTGTCAGTTACAGACAGCACCTGGAACCAGTTTGTCAGACAAAACGGGGAGGTCTTACATGCAGCGGCCTGGGAAGTCTTTCGCCGCCTGCTTCGCTCTGGGGCGACCTCCCACTTGACCACAGGTGAAGGGTCAGCCTCAGTGCGAGCAGTAACTGGGTTGGCCACCGGTGGGGACCGATCGGAGGGGTCTGACGTGCTGGACGTCATTTGGATCCCCACGGCTGGCGCACAACAGTGGTGCCCATCCACTGCACCCTCAAGCTGTGTAACCGAAGCCATCACAGCCTGAAGCTGACAGTGAAGTTTCACAACAATCGCAGTCCCTGTCCATAGTAAAGACCGTGGAAAACTAAAATATGCTGATAAACGGACTATCGGCACGTGCTGCGCAACTCAACTCTAGACCCTGACTTAAACGCTCGAGCTGTGTCTAGTAATACGCACATATACTAAAACCTAATTCCCGAATCACTCAGGTGAAACTAAATAATTTGCTCCTGATTAGGAACTTGTAGTATGTAAGAAAATCGGTTTATTTTCCGAAAACGCGACCACTCTGGCTATTAGATATTAAATTTACACGCAGAAACTCAAGAAACTAAACTATTAAAGCACACAGATTATACAATAACATTCGCTCCTGTTTAGGAACCCGTAAATGACACAAAAGCGGTTACTCCTCTGTTGCTGCTTCTGTCTCGGTCGGCCACTGTTGATGTTGATCAATGGTTTTCATTTGCATGTGCATCGTAGCAGTAGCATCTGTTATATTTACCTGTGTAATGAAAGACTGAAGTGTGCCGCAAAATACGTTTCGTAATATTCTGTTGAAAAATCGCCAATGGTTGTATTTTCTCGTCCGTTTCCCATCTGTAAAATCTGCCTGCAGACTTAACTATTAATTTATGGCAAACGCATAAAATTAAGAAGAAAATGAGAGACGATAATTGGCGAACAACTCAGCAAGACTTGAAACAAAGCTAATGAATAAGGGCGATTTTATGGAGGACAATACCACTGACCATGATCAGTAACGGCTGAAGGGAGCGTGTAGGAGGGCTCTTCCTCCGCTCCCAGGGTCGCTCCTCGCCGGGATTACTCTGAGCTGTCAGTTATACGCAGTCAGTCGATGTATTTGCTGCACAATTGTTCGGCTTATTCTGAGTCTTAAGGTCCTTGAAACAGAATAGTTTACACTGAGGTGACGAAATACGTCGATGTACAGATTACTGTAATGCCCCGTTCACAAAATGTAAAAGGACAGTGCATTGGCGGATCTATCACTTGCACTCAGGTCGCTCATGAGCAAAGTTTTCGGACGTGATTATGGCCACAAGACGGGAATTAAAAGACTCTGAACACGGAATGTTAGAAGGAACTAGATTCATAGGACTTATCATTTCGGAAATTGTTAGGAAATTCAATGTTCTGGGATAAACATCGTCAAGACTGTGGCGACAATACCACGTTTCAGGCAATACCTTTCACCACGAACAATGCAGTGCCCGAAGGCCTTCACTTAAAGACCGAGAGCAGCGTGGTTTGCTTAGAGTTGACGGTGCTGATAGAGAAACAATTCTGCGTGATACAACCGAAGAAATCGATGTGAGAAGGACGACGAACGTATCCGTTCGGATAGTACGCCGAGATTTGGCGTTAATGTGCTATGGCAGCAGATGACTGACGTGAGTGCCTTTGCTAACAGCAAATCGCCTGCAGCTCCTCTCCTGCACAGCTGACCATATCGGTTGGACCCTAGACTACTGGAAAACTGTGGCCTGATCAGATGAGTTCCGATATCAGTTGGTAAGAGTTGATGACAGGGTTCGAGTGGGGGCAGACCCCAGGAATCATGTTCCTACGTTGTTAACAAAGCTATATTAGAGTTGATTGTGTGAACTGTGTTTACGTGAAATGGACTGGTTCCTGTGGTTAAACTGAACCTATCATTGACTGGAAATGATTACGTTCGGCTACTTGGAGACCATTTTTCTGCATTTCACGGGCTACGTGAGCCCAAAACGATGGAATTATCACCTTGCAGCACCTGTTCGCGACATTTGAAGAACATTCTGCACAATTTGAGCGAAAGATATGGCCATCTAGATCACCCGGCATGAATCTAATCGAAAATTTATGGGATGTAATCCAGAGGTCAGTTCGTGCACAAAATCCTGTACCGACAACACTTTCGGAATTACGCATGGCTATTGAGGCAGCATTGCTCAGCATTTCTTCAAGAACGTTTCAGCGACTTGTTGAGTCCATGCCACGTCTAGTTGCTGCACTATGCATGTCGGCGTGATATTACGAAGGATTCCATGACATTTGTCACCTCAGAGTATGTCCAAAAATCAACCAGGGTTTAGTAATCATAGCTCGAGTAAAACTTAGATTGCCCTTCTCTTGCACGGTATTCTGAGAACCATGATGAAAAACTAAAAGCACATTACATGCTCTTAGGTATCCAGATAGCGTTGTAGACACTTGTAGCTCAGAGACGTTTCCAAGATTTTTTGAAAATGTGGCGAAGTTGTAAGGTGTCAGGCAAATCCAACACCTTCCAAGAGAACCCTGACATGATAAGCAAATCCAGTAGTATGTCACATAGCTCCGAATAAATCGTGATATTAAATTAACCAGAGTAATACGAGTAACGAGTGAGCAAATGGAATACCACAGACTAACACAAGAATGCCTAATGCATGTCATACCTTCCCACTGTGAGACAGACGCAGTTCCGAGGGGAGAAACGAGAACAGAAGCCAAGAGCAGAACCGTGTTAAGCTGGAAGGCCCTACGGTAAGGGACGGAAACTCACGTCGCCAGCTAACCGCTAGGACCACCCTCCTGCCCATGTTAAAAGCTAGAGCCCTCCAGAAGAACAGTATACATCTTACGTTAACACAAAAAGGACCACACCAGCTGCAAGTTATGGCGTGGGACTTTTTCGCGTCTCTGTTACGTTGCAAACTTTAATAACATTGCCCCACCACGAAAAGTATAACGTTTCTCATTGGATAGTCAGAATTTTTGTAGGCGGAGCTTAAGGTTAACATTGAGACCCTGATTGGTCAGATGAAAACACAGCCAGATGGTTTTTTTAAACCAACTTCGGTAAATTGTAGTAAGGAGAAGTTAGGAGAGAGTTGCTTCCGAGACGGCGAGGTGAGCGGAGCTGTGCTGTCCGCCACCCCCTGACGAACACCGACAAGGTAAAGAACACTCGCGATGCCGCATAACAGCGCATAAAGCTTCACTCAGAACTGCAGAAGTCTCATCTGTTACACCCCTATTTTGCGTAATACTAGTGTCTATCGTCAATTAAAGCTCATCGTGTTCACATTTGCCACTTGAAGTAAAAGTCTGAAATGCGATGATTTTTCTGTTATATAGTTATTGAGAAGCCACATCAGCCACTGTAATTTACGACAAGTTAGATAAGGAATTAAAGATAATTGAGGATCGCTGTAGACCATTTTGATAGTTTTCTCTCTTGTGAAACTTAATTTAAACCTAGATTATAGATGTGATATGGCATGAGTCATCCTTCGATCCAATGTAGAACTTGGAAACCCACTCAGGGAATATTCGTTCACATTTTTGTTGAACGCAGTTGGTCTTTATCATCCTGTATTAAAATATTTCCTTTTATCATTAGTGCAATTTATAAACAATGTTTTGTGAGTAGAATAAAATTTCCAATGGTAAACTTAATTGCTTTTTCGACGTTATTTTATCAGCTAACTAAAAATAGGAAAGCCTTGAACCCCTTCCACTAAATTTAGTTAGTATTAAGATTCTTTTACAAGGAGTGCAGTGGAGCTGAAGCTGAATTCATTAAGTATTTGGTTATATCATCGCTAGTCTCACTGAACTCTTCTGAACTCTACATGTCATGTGTGGTCTGATGTCTCCTTACCAGCAACAGGTCACAGGTTCAAACTAGTCAATTCGCTAAAAAACACGCTCAGAGTGTCAAGGCCCGAAAGTGGTAGGGAGACACGATATAGAACAAACAGACACCACGCAGAATGTTAGAAAGTCTTGGAAGCTGTTCAGGCCTGTTATAAACATAGAGACTAAAATAGTGTTATAACTGCATTTTCAGTCACAGATTCGGACTGCATGGCCGTTACTAGTTAAAAGGTAGTAGGCTCCGAGCTGTATACCAGTTAACCAAAAATTCGGCGAATTTATTTTGCTTATATATATATATATATATATATATATATATATATATATATATATATATATATATTATAAGTACTTTCCAAGCAAACTGTAGAGGCATGTCCATCATTCGATTAATACGTAAAATAGTCAAGGTTGTGTAAATCTGCATAAATACGAATATCACAAGCGACTAGATTTCAATTTCCAGACAAGGAAATGACTGCGGGGACACTAGCCATTCCCACAGTAAGAGAGTATATACACTACTGGCCATTGAAATTGTTACACCAAGAAGAAATGCAAATGATAAACGGGTATTCATTGGACAAATATATTATACTAGAACTGACATTTGATTAAATTTTCACGCAGTTTGGGTGCATAGATCCTGAGAAATCAGTTCCCAGAACAACCACCTCTGGCCGTAATAACGGCCTTGATACGCCTGGGCATTGAGTCAAACAGAGCTTGAGTTGTGTCTACAAGTACAGTTGCGCATGCAGCTTCAACACGATACCACAGTTTATCAAGAGTAGTGAGTGGCGTATTGTGACGAGCCAGTTGCTCGGCAACCATTGCCCAGACGTTTTCAATTGGTGAGAGATCTGCAGAATGTGTGGGCCAGGGTAGCAGTCGAACATATTCTGTATCCGGGAAGGCCCGTACAGGACCTGCAACATGCGGTAGTGCATTATCCTACTGAAATGTGGGGTTTCGCAGGGATCGAATGAAGGTTAGAGCCACGGGTCGTAACACATCTGAAATGCAACGTCCACTGTTCAAAGTGCCGTCAATGCGAACAAGAGGTGACCGACATGTGTAGCCAATGGCACCCCATAACATCACGCAGGGTGATACGCCAGTATGGCGATGTCGAATACACGCTTCCAATGTGCGTTCACCGTGATGTCGCCAAACACGGATGCGACCATCAGAATGCTGTAAACACAACCTGGATTCATAAAAAAAAATGACGTTTAGCCATTCGTGCACCCAGGTTCGTCGTTGAGTACACCATCGCAGGCGCTCCTGTCTGTGATGCAGCGTCAACGGTAACCGCAGCCATGGTCTCCGAGCTGATAGGCCATGCTCATGCAAACTTCGTCGAACTGTTCGTGCGGATGGTTGTGGTCTTGCAAACGTCCCCATCTGTTGACTCAGGGATTGAGACATGGCTGCACGATCCGTTACAGCCATGCGGATAAGATGCCTGTCATCTCGACTGTTAGTGATACGAGGCCGTTGGGATCCAGCACGGCATTCCGTATTACCCTCCTGAACCCACCGATTCCATATTCTGCTAACACTCATTGGATCTCGACTAACGCGAGCAGCAATGTCTCGATACGATAAACCGCAATCGTGAAAGGCTACACTCCGACCTTTATCAAAGTCGGAAACGTGATGGTACGCTTTTCTCCTCCTTACAAGAGGCATCACAACAACGTTTCACGAGGCAACGCCGGTCAACTGCTGTTTGAGTATGAGAAATCGGTTGAAAACTTTCCTCATGTCAGCACGTTGTAGGTGTCGCCACAGCCAACCTTGTGTGAATGCTCTGAAAAGCTAATCATTTGCATATCACAGCATCTTCTTCCTATCGGTTAAATTTCGCGTCTGTAGCAAGTCATCATCTTGGTGCAGCAATTTTAATGGCCAGTAGTATATATATATATATATATATATATATATATATATATATATATATATATATATATATATTTATGAAGATGGTACTTTTTGTTTCGCACATGTCGGAGAGAACAGATAGCATCGGTGACCATGCAGCTTGTTAGAACGAAATTACAATGAAATGAATACCCCTAGCTGCAGACAGGCGTTGATATAAGTCAACGGGGGAAGTAATGAGTATAATGGACAGGGGCACTTTGAATATAATGCAAGACAAAAAGCTGAGAATGTGGGTCTCACGGGAGGCACGGCAGAGATAAGTCCCTGCAGTCGCCCTATCCTCCGTGTCCTCGGTGCCTCAGATGGATAGAGTATCACGTACACATCGTATGAAAGGGCCGTGTATGGGTGAAGCTGTCATTTGTACTCAGGTGACTGATGTCAAAAGGTTACCGACTTGATTATGACCGAACAACGAAAATTAACCTCCTCCGAACGCAGAACAGTAATGGAAGCTAGACGCATGGCACATTTCATTCCGGAAATCATTAGGAAATTCAATATTTCGGGACCCACAGTGTCAACAATGTGCCGAAAATACCAAATTTCAGGTATTACCATGGACAACGCAGTTCGATGCTCATCATTTAGGAATAGAGAGTAGCGGAGTCTGCTTTGAGTTGTTAACGCTACAGTGCAACACTGCGTGAAATAACCGCAAATAGCTGTATGGAATGTACGACGAACGTAGCCAGTAGGACAGTACGGCGAAGTTTGGCTTTAATGCGCCTTGGCAGCAGAAGACTGACGAGAGTAGCTTTGCTAAAGGCATGACATTGCCTGCAGAGCCAGTCCTGCGTTCGAAACCATATCGACTGGACCGTAAACAACTGGAAAGACGTGACCTAATCAAATGAGCCCCGATTTCAGTTGGTACGAGCTGATGGTAGAGACCCACGAAGTCATGGGCCCATGTTGTCAACGAGGCACTGAGCAAGCTAGTGGTAGCTCCACAACGCTGCGAGCTGTGCTTACAAGGAATTGACTGGGTCCTCTGGTCCAACTGAACAGATCACTGACTGGAACTGGTTATGTTCCGCTACTTGAAGAGCATTTGCACCCAGTCATGGATTTCATGCTTCCAAATAACGATAGAATTCTTGTCAATGGCAATGCACCATGTGTCTGGGCCAAAACTCTTAGCCATTGGTTTGAAGAGCATTCGGGACAATTCCACCGTATGATTTCGTCGCTCAGATCGTCCGACATGATTCCACCGAACCCTTATGAGACATACGCAGGAGCTCAGTTGGTGCACAGAATTCAGCTCTTGCAGCATATTTGCAGTTATGGACGGCTATAGAGTCAGAAAGGGTCATATTTCTACAGGGAACTTCCAAAAGCTTTTTGAGTCCACGCCATTTCGAGTTGCTGTACGCCGGGCAGTAGGGGGCCCGAACGATATAAGGAGTTATCCCATGACTTTTGACACCTCAACTACTCTCCCTAATGACTGTTGTCTTATCGTCAACGTTTCACTTGACCCACAGCATTTCTGCAGATGGCCGTATAGTGCAAAGTTAATTATGGCAAATTACCACGTCATGACACGATACTGTCTCGTACTTCTGTCTTCCATTACGAATATATCAGATTTCATTCCCAGTGCCCGTCTGTTACAGTCTGCAGTCTTCCACTGTTCCTTTCATTAACCAATTAACAGATATACTTCGGCAAATGAATCCCGTTCAGTAAGATCCGTTGCCTCCACATTCCAGCGAACAGAAAAGTCAGCTAAGATAGATCTAACCTGATGGTAGGAGAAGCAGTGCAGCCAGAGTTTATTTCTTGTAATTCTATTACAAGTAGTTAAAACATATCCACAGTATCACATAGCCCTCTGTCAACAATAGCATGTGCATAGGAATCGAAACCTCAGATATAAGCGTGCCTCGAAGACATTTTAAGTAATAGAATCCAGTAAGTTGTTATCGTCAAAAGTATCCCAGACAGTGTGACACGTTTCCACTTGTTCTGTATATATATATTCGACTCCATTGCCTTATTAAATTTTGAGCAAAAATCGTCAGCCGCAGTGGCGAAATATTTGCGGCATAAAAGGTATCCGTCGTTGTGGCGTTGTCATACATGATGGAGAAGCGGACAGAGGTTCGCGACATTCTCTTGCCGTAGGATACTGACCCTAGAAGCGGACGACTCACCAGTGTTGAACGGCATGAGGATGCAGAAGACAGTGAAAACCACAACATTAAATACTCATAACTTGTATCCACTGGACACATGGCCTGTTACTGACAAACGTGTCATGGTGATCTCTCCGTACGCAAAAGATTACGGGTTAGTCTCCCATTCGAATCGTTAGGAAGTGACTTCCAAGGGCGGGGGGGGGGGGGGGGGGGGTGATCACAAGAAAAGTATTGGATTACCAAAGAAAGATTAACATTCTCCGAGCAGGAGCTTGGAACATAAGCACTTTAAAAAAAGTATTAAAGCTAAAATATCAGGGAAGGGAAATGCAATGGCTCAATCTAGATGCAAAAGGGGTCAGTGAAGTATAATGGAAAGAAGATGAGGATTTCTGATTACATAAATACAGGATAATCTCAACAGCAGTAGTTTTACCCTCTATAGCTCCCTCTAGTCTCGTGTCTTAACAAATGTACTACGATCCTGCCCATTCTTTTTGCCAGTATTTCCATACATCCCTTCCCTCGCCGATTCTCCAGAAAACGTCCTCATTCCTTAACTTATCTCTCCAACTAGCTTTAAACATTCTTCTGTAATATGCTCCTATTCTCTTCTTTTTCTAGTTCTCCCAGAGTCCATGTTTGACTACCATACAATACTGTGCTCCAAAGGTAAAATCTCGGAAATTTCTACCTCCAATTAAGGCCCATATTTGATACTACTAGGCCTTTCTTGGCAACATTGCACTTTTTTCCTGCGCTAATCCGCTTGTGATGTCCTCCTTCTCCGACCGCCATGGGCTATTTTGTTGCATTCATAACGGAAATCCTAAACTTTATCTACTTCATGATTAACAATTCTGATGTTCAGTTTCTCCATTTTCGCGTTTCCCTTACTTCTCACTACCTTCGACTTATTTCGATTTACTCTCAATCCATATTCTGCACTCATTGAAAGTTCATTTCATTCATCTGACCCTGTAATTCTTCTTCACTTTCAATGAGAATAGCAATGTCATCAGCGGATCTTAGCACGAATATAGTTTCATCTAGAACTCTAATTCCAGTCATGATCTTTCATATATTTACGCAATTGCTTCTTCGATGAACAGACTGAACTGTAGGGGCGAAAGACCACATCCCTGTGTTACACCCTTTTTAATCTGAGAACTTCGCAATTGGATTCTTCCCTCTTGGTTCTTTTACATATTGTATATTACTCGTTTTCCCTCTAGCATACCCCTTTTTCATCAGAATTTCGAACATCTTACACACACACAATGACGGAAATAAAAGAAACGTTCAAGTGTGGGATTAAAATTCAGGGCGAAAGGATGTAAATGATAAGATACGTTCATGCGAATAGATCGCACAAAGACCAAAGTAACAAAAGATTTCTGAAATAAGAATAACGAGAACTTCAGCGTCAAAATTGGTGATCAGGGAGTACACGATGTTAAGGAATACTGCTGCCTTAGAAGGAAAATTTAACATGACGGATGAAGCGAGGAGGACATGAAAGAGACAATTACGGTGATAAAAAGGCAATTTCTGGTCAAGAGAAGTTTATCGGTGTCAAACATAGGATTTAATTTCAGGACCAACTCTCTGAGATTACGTACTTGGAGCACTACACTGTGTGATAGTGAATCATGGACAGTTAGACATAGTCTAGGTGTTTTAGATGTGTGGCTACAGGAGAATGTCGAAAATTAGGTGGACTGATATTATAACGAATGAGAAGCTCACCGCGTAATCGACTAGGAGAGGTACATATGGAAACTATGACAGGAAGAAGGATAGGAAGGTAGCAGACGTGTTAAAACCGCTGGGAATAACCTACATGGTAGTAGAGGGAGCTGCAGAGGGACAAAACTGTAGTGACAGAAAGAGACTGGAATACAGCCAGCAAATAATTGAGGACATAGGTAGCAAATGGTGCTATTAGATGAAACGATTGGCACAGGAGAGTAATTCTTGACTGGCCACTCAAAGCAGTCTGTTGCCGTAAGATGGAAGATACTGCAGATGAATACTAAACAAATTTTTTAATGTTCGAATGCAATATAACTGGTGTCCTACTTAACACAGGCATGCCGATTACTTATCTAGGCATAACGCTGCAGAGTGATATGAAAATGATCTAGTATATAACTTCTATAATAGGAAACGCGAATGATCAACATCGATTTATTAGGACAATTTTCCGGGAATGTGTGCCTCACCCATAAAGAGTTCCGTGTAAAAAAATAAATAAACCTGTGACGCATTATTGAGCTCGGTTCATCATGTGAGACTGAAGTAAGACATCGGAACAATTTATAGATGTGCTGCTATATTTGATACCGATAGGTTTGATCAATGTGGTAGCATTTAGTGAACGTTCCGTAAACTCAAATAGTATTCGCTAAAGGGAAAACGATGTTCTTTCTCGAAACGCTCTTGAGAAAATTTAGGGAACCCAGCATTTACGACTACCTGTGGAGCAGTGCTAGTGTCTCGAACGCACACTATGCACGAGGACCGTGAAACAAGAGAAATTAGGGTTTGTATGCAGGCACGCACATTCTCCTCCTGCTCCAATTGCGAGTGGAAAAACGAATGCGAAAACTAGCAGTGGTACAAGTTATACCGTGCCACACGCCGTGAAATTCCTGTGGTATGCGTATGCAGATAAAGATCTATTTAGGTTCTTCCGTAACTTAAATTCGGACTCATCTAGAAGTCGGAATGAATGGAGATAGTGAGAAGATGAATCTTTCAGTCCATCTGTGCCTAAGAAACCAAATTGTATGACTCAAAATGAAAGCCAGCGCGGCAACCACTTTCTAACTTCTTATGACCTGTATTATATACCTTCTGCAACTGGTAGTATATAATGCACAGCAGAAAAATTGGATACCACATTTCTATGAAACTATGTTTTCACAATTAATACTATAGTGAAACAGCATCATGTAAGTCATTGTGGAAACTAGAAATTTGCATTATGTATACAGTGTGATTTAGCTAAGCTATTGACTTCATATACAATATACCTAACCGTTCAAGATATGGTAACCGTGTTGTCACTCAGATGAATTATGGAAATGTGCTTATTAACGAAAATGACATACAGTTTTACAGAGATATCGGCATCAACTTGTCTTTTCAGATTAAACTTTAGTAATTTCTCCTGCAACTATCATGGCTTTAGAAGATATGCCTTCAACGGCCATTCACTCTTAAAAATGTGAATTATGGTATAGAAGAAGTTACAATATTTACACAAAACTTACGTGTTTCCAATGATTTCGATTACTATCTAATGAGGAGGTTCATGTTCCTATGCGGAACTGTCCTTCATTGTGATATGGCACTGCAGTTTGATGGAGCTAACAGATTCTGCTCACAAAAACGGAAGACTGGAGAAAGTCGTCGTGTGACAACAAATCAGGCAAACGTAAAGGCCAACATGAAGGATAAATCACGCCTTCACGAGACTTCTAGCGAACGGGAAACAGCATGTCGAGGCGAGTAGTGAGCAAGACTTCTACCATGCTGAGACCACACGCACCTACTTGTATCACGTGGTAGTTCATCTAGAGGAGGTGGAGCACTTCGGTAAGAAACTGTGAATACATTCTATCTGCAACGAAGCAAGGACCAAACACACAAGCACCAATAGAGCACACCAGACGTTCATACGATACCCATTATTTGTTAAGGTAGTTTCATTGGCAAAATGAATTTCGTGAAGAATAAACCTAATATCTGATACCGCATCATAACCGAGTAACGGAATTCCATCCATCTTCGGCAGAACTACCAGTTAATGGACCGGGGAAATGGCAAGTGGTATTGATGAAAGCTGTTTGCACGCGAATCGCAAACAACGCTGAGATTATTCCAACAGCACTCGTAATTTCTCTGGATCTGACATATAGATAATGAGCTACATTCTTCAGAGTATCTATTTCGTTTGCTTCTCATTAAATCGTTGTTCCTTAACGTAGTATTCTAGCGCGATTTCTTTTAGAGTTTACTGCACATTCGCTCGGGATATCTTTGTACGTACATCTTCTATTTTGTCTTCGTGTTCCCTTCCGCATTCTTTATAGAGAAGTAGCACCACTAACTTCAATTGGATTTTGAAAGAAATTTATTTTTGCAACTACCCAGTACTCGAAAAATGTGAACGAGACGGGGAAACCGAAGGCTGCATTTCTATGTGCCCTCTTTATACTGTGGTACGGCGGTGCAACAGTAAGTTGCAACCTTTCTTTATGTGAAGTATTTGCTTATTTGCTTATGAAACCATGACCTTATGCACAAAATAGCAAGTGATATAAAACCCTAAATTATAAATGTTATGGTTACTCCAAAATTAGAGTTCGCATTTAGAAATGCGAAACACCTTTGAGTATCAGAGTATCAGATCCACGATACTAGCAGAATTTATCAAGTTCTGCTCGAAAAAGCAAAGCTGTTCTCGGTTTCTTCGTAATTAATGTAACTAATTCGGCTGTAAAATGAGATTATACTACGTTTAGTAACAATTTCTTCGCCCATTCATTTAGGTGAATAGAGAACTACAAAATTTGAAACGGTTCCGGGGATATTTGAGGTGGTAAGAGCAGCAAAATCATCCTTTATATCGAAAACATGGATCTTACATTTTGAAAGAGCGAAATTATGTCAATATTGGTTTAAACTGTTGAGAAAATTTGTGAACGAAGTGATTCATCCCTTCTATAAGCCATAAGGGGAGGAAGACGGAAGTACGATTTGAAGAGTACTTTACCAGCGAAACGCAGAAGGTATTATGGGATGTTAATGAGATACAAATATTATTGCTGAAGCAGAACTAACAATACCTACTAGAGAAACAAGTAACAGGATTCCCTAACAGATTTCTCAACTGTACCAGTCTGATATAAACGGTGTGCGTCAGTACTTAACATCTTAAATCCCTACATCCAGTTAGTTCTACTGTTTATCATGAAGTATATGAAATTAATTCATACTGGAAACGTAAAGCTGTACTTACTACATGCAAATAAGTTTTGAATGGTTAAAATACACTTATTGTAACCGGTTTTTCTAATCTTCTCTTTCCGATATGTGATAACGAACAAAATAACAGTATTTGGTCTGTATATCTAATGTTCGTAATTTCGTTCTATGAAAGGATAACTAGAAGCAAGGAAAATCTTTTAATGCGCTGAGCTATTGTTCAGCAGCCTTTCGAAAACTCACGAAAGCAGGATTGCAGTTACACAATGCTCACTAACAGCTAATGTAATCTTAAATTTTCTCTGCAGTTCGCTAGCATTTCACGCAGAGAGAATTTGTGGTAAGGGCCATTACAATGCACAGGAGATCCTTTAAAGAGCCTTGTTGATGAAGCTTGCTATTCCGTTGGGAAGCAGACTAGCGGACAGAGTCTTCCAATTTCATTCGTTATTGTTCTTTGGAGGACAATCACTGCAGAGCCTAATAGACAATTCTGAGACCGTTTACCATACACTTATTTTATTTCCTAACGCAACATCAACGACAGCCGAAAATAACTACAGAAAATGAGAGGAAGAAGATTCTATGGTAGCAAATGTTATTACCATAGTAGTAATATTTAAATGATCAGCTCTCCTCTCCATTCATTTATCAACCTTGACACATGAAATGCCAGTTGACAACCCAGTTGTTCATCTCGAATACTGTTTCCAGGGAAAGCTTCTTAATTCACAAGGACTTAGCTTGAAGGAACCCGTCTGAAGTCACAAAAATATTCATGTTAAGTACGTTGATGACTATATGTTCTTATAAAATATCAAATATGTACGTATTTATGGATTGAAAATTATTAAAATATGTAAGGAAATATCTACTATATGGAAAATATTTTATTAAATACCTGTCAAATACAATAATTTCAGTTGGAATCAACATCTGTTCTAGTCTAGATGCTATATTATCGTAACAACTACTGAAACATATGAGATACCCCGAAAGTACTTAAAGAGAGCATATTACTCATTTCATTTTATTTTTAGAATGACAAGTGAGAGAAACTGGGAAAATGAAACGTGTGAGATACCCCAGAAGTACTTCAGGAGAGTATATCTTCATTACTTTTTTATTTTTGCAGTGATAGATGAGAGAAATTGGGAAAATCCAGAAGAGACCATAGTAGACAAGATTAAGATGGAATGGATACGTTAATGGAATGTGAATTGTCAGCATACCGAGACACGCTCAAGACATGACTGCAGGAATCAAGATAATTAGAGGAAGATGGGGAGGCGGATGGTTTGTCGGAGTGAAATAATGTGTAATGGAGAGAGGAGAAGATGGAGAAAGACGAGGTTGGGTGGAAGGAAATGAAGAAGACGCATAATAATCCGAATTTGTCTAACCGGGGCTGAAAACGGTAGAAGATGACTGTGAAAGTCTATACAACGCGATTAAGAAAATGTTTTCCGTTACATCTGTTTACCAAAATGTCGAGTTCCACCGAAAGTAAGCCCAATGGAATGTCAGGTATTTTCCAAATCCTCTGCAGTCATAGAATATCGCCGATTGGAAGGAATGTTTTTAAAGGAGGAAAATGATCTCTCCACATAATCGGGCGTTGATGGGGTGAATTTTAAAAGATAAAATCTTAGGATATCGGATATCGCAGAGACTACAAAAAGTAGCCTGCGTTTCTTGCCAAAACAGCGCCAGTCTCGTTCAATAGCCTCTGCCCAATATTATTTTAAATGTCAGTCAGCTTGTATTTGACATTGTCCACAATTTCTAACGATTTATGCATAGGCAGCCCTACATATTTTAATAAATGAATGCTGCTGGCTAGGAAGCTGTGGTTACTGTCGATGGACGCAAGAAAATTTTCTAATCTGAGTTCAGAGGATGAATTTTGTTTCTCTCGCACTACAACTTAGTACTCTCACAGAAATTCATTCATCAGACATTTCACGGTTTGAAAATGATCTTTATAAAAACAGATGGCTTCATTCCGTGTACCCCACTTACTGAGGACAAGATCGAGTGGTAACGTTATGTTTGGCAGTAGTTCTACATAGAGTCATTCGCGGTGTGGGGCTTCATGAAACATTTTCTTATGCTACGAAATTATTTTATTTACTTCTGGGTATCTGCCGCGCACTTATTCGGTGATGGATTGCAATGGATGGACCTAACTGATGCAGTTTGTTAAAGGAACATAAAATATGCATAGGGCAGTTACCGCCATCAACAAAGAGCCACAGCATTCCCATTTCTTCTTTAATTCCCTCAGGTCACATGACTTTAAGGCTGCTATTAGTCAAATGAGCTTCTGTTGAAATATTTGTGCGTTAAAACACTTTTCAGGAAAATGGTAAAGGTTTTGCAGATGTTCTTCGACGAGTTTACCGACAATGATTCTGCCGATGAGTCTCATACGTCAGTTGTTCCGTCGATGGCTATCTATATATGATGGCTACATAGAGCTGCACACTTTTCTGAGCCTTCCCTGAACAGATTTCCCTTAGCGCTAACTCGTTACGAACGTGTTGTCTCCAGTACTTACAAAAATACGCGATAATGACGCTGTTCAAATTTGTAAAATTTGCAGAGCAAATATCATGGAAATATTTGCTTGTGGTGTTTGGAGTCTTTCAATTCTGTACCAAAAGCATTTGCTTCTTAGACGACTGTACTGCTTCTATTTTTATGTATGCGTCACTACGTGTCTGTTGCCGAAATTACGACTTCATAGAGCACACGATCTGATTATTCTCTCCTGGATGTGAACTCTTAAGAAGTACTGTTTGGCGGGTGTACTACTTACAGGTCATGATGTATCACTGTACAAAAAGTTATATAACACTGTAGATGTTGAACATATGATGATTTAACTAATACGTAAACCACGAATGTAAATTTTGTATGCGAGTCTTGGGTGTGTGCGTGTGTGTGTGTGTGTGTGTGTGTGTGTGTGTGTGTGTGTGTGTGTGTGTGCGTCTGACTAGACATGTCTTTCAATTTGAAATGTACCACGTATCGGAAATCGACTAAAAAGAAGACGTTGTTGTTGTGGTCTTCAGTCAGAAGACTGGTTTGGTGCAGCTGTTCATGCTACTCTGTCCCGTGCAAGCCTCTCCACTTCCGAATAACGACTGAAATCAACATCCTCCTGAATCTGCTTGCTGTATTCATCCCTTGGTCCCTCTCTACAATTTTTATCCGACACATATCCTTCCAGTACTAAATTTGTGAACCATTTGTTCTGTTGTTTTCTTAAGGAGCGAGACCCGCTGAAGTGAGACGTACACCTAGCAAAAACAAATGTTCATTGCAAGAACTACGTTTAATATAACCTCCGAAAACAATATCGACAAAACTTGAGAACAGCAGTGTATTGACGAGCAGGGAACATTAACAACGACACGTTCCCAAGACGCTGGTAACTCTCAGGCAGTATCCTGATGAGCAGAGGGTGCTCTGACGATACAGCCCTATGGGGCTGAGAGCTCAAAGACAGTCTACTGGTAACAATAAGGTCCCAGAACGCGATGAACAGGTGGACAGTCACAACAAATAGTGCGAAGTGGTGCCCTCGGAGCGGCTGGTGGAAGCGCGGTGTCGGACTTGGTTCAGGACGCGGGCGGCGCGGCACCTTGGCGGGCATGCAGTGGCCGCAGCAGGCGGTGCCTGTTGGTTGCTCGGAGCTACGGACGCAACTGGCTCTCCGCGACCTCTGTACACGATTGCGGAAGGACACATGTATTTTGTGTCATGGGAACTTGTGGCCGTGTGGATGTACATTAGAGCCCGCGACAGCAGCCCTATGTGCTGTCACTTGCACGCCTTCAGCTACATTCCATTATCATTATTTTGCTTTTGTTGCGGTTCGTCTTACATTCTCCTTTCAAGACATTGTCCATTTTATTCAACTGCTCTTTCATGCCCTTTGTTGACTTTGTCACAATAATAATGTCATCAACAAATCACCTAGTGTTATTTCTTCACCATGGACTTCAGTTAGATTTTTCTTTAGTTTACTTTACTACTTGCTCAAGATACAGACTGAGTAACATCGGGAATAGGCTATACCTTGTCTCACTGTTCTCAACCACTGCTTACCATTTACGCCCCTCGACACTTATAACTGCCGTCTGGTTTGTGTACAAATGGTAAATAGTCTTTCACTTCCTCTATTTTATACTTCCACTAACCTCAGAATTCAAAAGACGATGTTCTAGTCAACACTTCCGAAAGCTTTCTCTAAGTCTAAAAATTTTATGTACCTAGGTTTACCTTTCCTTAAGTGACTTCTAAGATAAGTCATAGGGTCATAATTTCCTCGCGTGGTCCTACATTTCACCAAAATCCAAACCGATCATCAGCTAGGCCGGCTTCATCCAATTTTTTCCATTCAACTAGAAAGAATTCGTGTTAATATTTTGCAGCCACGATATACTAAACTGCTAGTTCGGTCGTTTTCACACCTTCCATCACCAGCATCTTTTGGAAAAGGAATTATTACATTCATCTTGAAGTCAGAGAGAAAATTTTGTCTTAGAGACGCTGTCAGTAATTCTGATGGGAAATCGTCTCCTCCGGACTTGTTTCAACTTAAGTCTTTTAGTACTCTGTCAGGTTCTTATCTCAGTATCATTTCTCCCACCTCATCTTCAAACCTTCATCTAGGTCCTCTTCCATTTCTATGATATTGCCCTCAAATAGGGCTACATTTCCTTTGTACAGGCCCTCTATATACTCCTTCCACCTTTCAGCTTTCCCTTCTGTACTTAGAACTAGTTACCCATCTGAGCTCTTTACATTCATATAGTAGTTTCTCCTTTCTCTAAAACATACCTAATTTTCCCGTACGCGGTATCTGTCTTTCAGCTAGTGGTAAATGCTTGTAGATCCTTACATCTTTCCTCTAGCGATTCCTGCTTAGTCATTTAGCACTTACTCTCAGTCTCGTTTTTTAGGCATTTTGGGTTGCCTTTCTCCAGATTCATTTACTACATTTTAATTTTTTTTTACTGTTAGCAGTTGAATACAATATCTTCCACGATATTCAAGGATTTATACTACACCCTGTCTATTTTGGCTGTTCGATCCCCTACTGTATTCACTACTTTATCTTTCAAAGCCGCCCATTTGTGTTCTACTGTATTCCTTTGCCCTACTTATGTCAATCGTAGTCTAATACTCCCTCTGAAACTGTCAACAAGCTTTGACTCTTTCAGCTTATCCTGCTTCATCTTATTAATTTTCTGACGTTTTTGCAGTTTCTTCAATTCTAATCTACAGTTTACAACCAGTAAATTGTGGTCTCAGGCCACATCTGCATCTGTCGATGTCTTACGGTTTAAAATATGGTTTCAAATTCTCTGTCTTAATACTATATAATCAATCTGAAGCCTTCTGGTGTCCTCAGATCTCTTCCTACTGTACAACCTTCTTCCAGGATTCTTAGATCAGGTGTTAGATGATTAAATTACGCTCCATGCAGAATTCTACCAGGTGGCTTCCCCTTTCATTCCATTCCCTAAGTCCATATTCACCTTCTATTCTTTCTTGTCTTCTTTTCCTGGCAATTGGATTTCAGTTCCCCATCTCTATTTACTTTTCATCTTTCTTAACAATCTCAATAACTTCTTTTATACCATCATACATTTCTTCAATCTCTTCATCATCCGGAAATTACACTGGCAAATGAACTTGTACTTGTGGGGTGGGTGTGCGCTTGATGTCTTTGCTACAACAATGTTTTCAGTATGCTGTTGGTATTGGCTTATCTGTAATCGTAATTTCTCATTCTTCATTAAACCTACTGCTGAATTAACATTATTTGATTTTGTATTTATAGACCTGTATTCACCTGACCAGATGTCCTGTTCTCCTTGCCACCAAACTTCACATACTTATAATTTATCTAACACTGGCCTCTGCACTTTCCTAACTGATCTGCCCAATAATGGGATCAAACATTCCACTCTCCAATACGTAGAACGCCAGTTTAGTTTCTGCTGCTGACGACATCCTCCTGTGTAGTCCCCACCAGGTGGTCTGTATACGAGGGACAATTTTACCTCCAGAATACTGTATTGAAGAGGATGCCATCACAATGTCCTATGGAAAAATGATCGCTGTAGTTTTCCTTGCTTACAGCCGTTCATAGTACCTGTACAGCAATGCCATTTTGGTTGCCTTTACAAGGCCAGATCAGTCGATCATTAAAGTGTTACCGCTGAAACTGTTGGAAAGCCTGCTTCCCATCTTCTGAAACCATATGTTTGTCTGTTCTCTCAACAGAAAACCCTCGATTGTGGTTACACCTACGATATTGCTATGTGTATTGCTAAGGCTCTCAAGCTACCGAACCAAAAGCGACGTTCATGCATCATGGGGGTGTTGGGTAAAAACAGAAGGGTGTTGGAAACTCTGGAAGTCGGAAAAATTCAGCGTGCTAAATTTGTACTTCTCCATTTGAAATATATCAACCCGAGCAACGTAAAAATGTTCAGATGTGTGTAAATTCCTAATGGACCAAGCTGCTGAGGCATCGGTCCCTAAAGTTACACACTACTTAAACTAACCAATGCCGAGAACAATACACATGCCCGACGGAGGACTCGAACCTCCGGCGGGAGGGGCCGCGCAATCTGTGACGTGGTGCCTCAAACCGCACGGCCTCTCTGCGAAGCCCCTGCTACGTAATCCGCTAACATTACACACGTTATATGGACAGGACTCTGCTAATGACTCTGGAACACCAGCCTGTCAACAAAAGGTTGGCAATGTTGTATAATACTGGTTTCGGCTCACCGTTACTCTCCATCAGTGGAAGCTTCTAGTACTCAATTGTCAGGGACAGTTCACTCGTACTACCTCTACAAACTACAGCGGCAACCAAGACACGAAAGCAAGAAGTTGTGTAGCTAGTGCAGTGTTGGATAACCGACAGATTGAATCTCGTATAATAAAAATGCGGCTATACACAGAAACTGATAGCGTATGATGTAACATTCCCTTACATTAATTTATAAATGACAGTGTTGGAAAACCTCTTAAGTTTTTTTAATTTTCAAACAGCTGAGCAAAACTGAACGTACTCAGACATTTCTCTCTTTACTTATTCTGATAAACACTAAACTGACACACAATATTTTTAGCGCAACGCAATCTGACTTTCAATAATCACTACAAAAGAATGGCCCTGACTAACAATAACCTATACCTTTCATGAATCACTTACCTCACAAAAATCTTCGTCACTCGAACTACAGCAAATACAGCCAATGCTGCCGGCTAAATAAAAGATTCTAACTACTGATGGCACCAACTACCGATAGGCATAGTCAGCAAATGAAAGATTTTGGTGGAGAAAAAACAATGTATGTCCCTTAAATGTGTTCAAAAGTCATTTTATATATTCATGACATCCAGTCTTACAAATTTCCTTTTTCTGACAGACACACCTCCAGATCGTCTACTCAAAACTCTGTCATCTCTCTCCCCACATTCACCACTGCTGGCGGCTCACCTCTAACTGCCCAACGCTACACGCTGTTAAAATCCAACTGCCCAACACTGCACAAGGAAATATTCCAACAATGAGTCCAACCAGCCACAGACTGCACACAGCGCAGTCAGTGATTTTCGTACACATCTCTACGTCGCATTACCAACGTAAAAACCTAGACTGCCTACTTACATAGCCCCCACGCTCCCCACAAAAAGATTTACAAATTATTTTGTGCAGTGGACAATACGTACTTGCTAATTTTTTTTATATTAACGATTACAAATGTATCAAATGCACACACGTATTGATATGAAAAATTATCCCCACAGTCCATAAAGACAGCCCTGATTATTTATCACATTAGTAATTGCAGCGTTCTGCACAAAGTATGAGCAGTAAAAGAAAAGGCACAGGGAAGTAGTGGATTTCCATGTAGTCTTGAAGAAGTAGTGTTGTCCTTCCAACAGAAACAGTGCTGACTCTTGAAATACAGACAGGTCGTGGGCCACAACAAATGAAACCCACAGCAGAGACAGTCTAAGTTTTGAAGAATATTGGTAGGTAGGTCATCACTGAGCAGACCTACTGTAGTCGTGGTAGAGATTATGGTATTGATGGGCCACCAAAGGTGCAGACCCACTGCAGTCCTTGTAGAGATAATGGTATTGGGGAGACATGAAAGGTGCAGACACACTGTAGCCCTTGTAGAGATGGCCAGCAGCCATCTGTTGCGACTGCGTGGGTGCACTATCACTATCGAAGAGTCTTGTTGATAATCCAGTATGTCCATAAACCACCACTTGCGCACTCACAAACCTTTTGGAATGTTCTTAGAACCAGCAGAGCTGTTAACCAGTCCCTTGCTGAATTATCAACACATGTGCAAACACTCAACAGTCCCCTTTTTCTGAACTTCTCACATATTATGCATATACTATGACCAACAGAACCGTGTGCAGTGAAATGAAACTTAATTTCGAGAACTGGTGTCTATGCAATTATAAATTTACAACTTAAGAATACAATTACAAAGCTACAAAATACATCATTAAAGAACATAATAGTACAGATACCATTTTCAGTAATACAGGCCTTACAAAAGAATAGAAATAATTATATACATCAGTGTTTCAGGAATTATGACACAAGTAAATAA
The DNA here is from genome assembly GCF_023864345.2 of Schistocerca serialis cubense. Classification (NCBI taxonomy): domain Eukaryota; kingdom Metazoa; phylum Arthropoda; class Insecta; order Orthoptera; family Acrididae; genus Schistocerca; species Schistocerca serialis. The sequence continues at coordinate 426,784,426 of NC_064641.1, forward strand.
ATAAAAAAAAATGAGAAGAGCTTTCGAAATATTATCGTCACACATGAGCATTATTAAAAAAGAACAGATTAAATAATGTTTAAACATCTTTATAAAGTAAATATCATATTATTAGAAAAATTGTACAACATAACTCTTATCAGATAAACACATAAAGACAGGAAGAACACAAATACACAGGGGTACACAAACACAAAGCGGAATAACGAAAAAGGAAAGGACAGGGTTTGTTTTCAGAATGAATTTTGGTAAGTATTTATCATATATGATTTGCAAACAAAACTTTCTTTACTTATTGGAGATCTCTCGCAGTTCATCATTATTCCCAAAAAGTCCTATCTATACCTGCTTCCTGTATTCTATTCATACGCTCTTTCAAAATTATTATTCTTCGTTGTGCACTAAATTTTTTTCTCAAACCGTTTTTTATATAACTTCTGAACGTAATTCTTCCAATTCATCACAGCTCATTCCCTTATATAGCCTACCCATTCAGCTAACTAAAATCTACTGAGCTCAGATATATGCACTAAGGGACAAGGCAATGCAGCAGCACAAAACAATTAACACAAAAAGCCATGACAAAAAAACGCAAATTGGTAGAGGAAGCAGCAGTATATTTATATTAGCAAAGCATATGCAACATTACAACTAATATGAGCAAATTTGCAGCAAAAAGAAATATAAACCAGTTGTAAAACTGGCTTAATTAATGTAAAATTCAGTAGAACTATGCCTGATAAACAGCAGCAGCAAAGGCAATAACTTACATCTAAACATGATAAAGCTCAAGCAGAAAAAATATTACAGTAAAGATAGGAAATGTCTAATACCTATGTCACATCTTAACACTACAGCGATGCATCACAAAAACTCACTCTACAAAACAAGTTACCCAGTCTGTGAAAAAAATTGTGTATGCATTCCTGTGAAGGGAAATGTCTATTTATGTTCCCTTTTTTTAAAAGTAGATCACTAAATTATTATTTACTGGATCTGTAGACAGAAAACTTTTCTATTAGTGCATCTATTAAATTTTATGTTAACCAATGCTGCAGTGCCAGCAGAAACTAGGTATTAAACAAAATGTGCAAATATATACATAAAGCAAGGCGTGAAATGTCATTCACTCGCCATATGGCATTTCTAAGGCAGCAAAAAGTCTCTCAACTAGCAAGACAATGGACGTAAAATGCTTCTCATCATTTCATTAGGCATTTCACTAAATAATAGAAATTACGAGCTCCAAAGTGTAATCATATGTTTTCAAGTATGAGCGTGACGTGTTTGCAATGCTTTCCATAAGGAAATATCAATAGCGAGGGTAATGGCCTCTCCTTTTTTTTGTTGTTCCTCTGAAAGGCACGGCTTTTTTTCCAGGTGACTATTGTGTAGCTGGGCGCCTATGGCACATTACGTCATGGTCACTAAGCTTTCGTACCGAAATATTTACGACAGCAGTTTCCGCCCCAGTGACAGTCCATATAAAAAAAATTCACAGGTCGAAACACTATAGTAGAAATGCGTAGAAACGAAATATCATGAATAGCAGTGTTGTGGTACATTCACGCATAGACACACATGTCGTAACACTTTAAGCACGATTCTTGGTTTCCAACACCTTTTTTCACAAACCAGAGTCCCTAACTTCTATTCATTATTCATATACATATAAACATGTAATCACATTCCTCATATAGCATCAGTTTATTGATCATAAACATACCTCAACAGCATAATACGCATCGTCGTCGTAATAACACCATCATTGCAGCTTCTTTCAATAATTTCAAAACCTAAAACAAATTCTCTGCTCATTTCAATAGTGTCATCTACCTCAAACGTACTTCAGAAATCATGATCCCATACCAAATACATCATTCAAAGCTCTCATAGTATCACAATGGTTCTGAAAATATATGAGAAGTTCACAAAGTACAGGCAAAGTACTGTTTCACATGTGTGAAGTTATCCAGTTGTGTAACTGCATAAACATGTCACTGTCATAGTAAAAAAAAGTGTTTGTTTCTCTGTTAAATAATCAGATAGCTGTGTAATTCTGTGTTAGAGAAATATGTTATCGATGTGTAATGTTTTATAAGCAAATACCATATTAGCAAGGACTCCTAGCACTTACCACACGATTAGTACACAAAGTAGGCGTGTACCCAATGAGGATAAAAACAATTAAACACTCAGGTGTTACAGATTACATCGATGGAAAGAAATGTATCACCGAAAACCTTCTTTGTATCTTTGTAATTCAAAAATCTTTAAAAATAAATGTTTTAAGTACAAAAATAATCACTCAAATACGTCTCCTGTACCGCTAAACTGTGCGTCTTGTAAGATAATCTCTGTCACAACTTAAGGGTAAAAAGGTGCCAAGTGTCGTAGTTATCGTCCCCCATAAGCAAAGATCTGTAGAAGTCAATGTACTTACCTTGTCATAAACAAATGTGGAATGCTATGCGTATAGATATCGTAGTTATTATGTACGTTACCGTCATCAAGAAAGTACTAAACTGCAACGTATTGTGCCACCAAAAAGGCTGTCTCATTGTAACTGTACCATCAAACTTACTACTAAAAGATGTCTTTCTTTCCAGAAGAATTCAGAAAAACTGTGCAGATATGAAACACATACAGCGCAAAAGCAATTATGTAAATTGTGTAACTCATTAGTGGTGTTGTGGTAAAATGGTGTAGCTGTCAAATAAAGTAACCACTGTGTCATCTGGTATCTCTCAGAAAGTACTTTAAATCCTGAATGCGTTTTCAAGTAAACCAAAATGTTCCATTGAAATCTCATTAGCAGTACCAGAATATGTTCTAAGTATGTAAGCCTTATAGCCGTTACGTAATCGTGCAACAAACAAGGAAGAATGTACACAATAACACTGTGTCATCGGTTCACTATAACAATGCATTCGTAATTACTGTCTAAATAAGTTCCCTAGCTTATTGCCTGTATAGTTGACTTCAAAACATTCTTGCATGTTAACAGTTTCTTAGTGTGACCATGCGTACTTGTAATGTGAAGTGAAAAAATTTATGGCAAAGACTCAGTTAAGAAAACAGATCATCTCTCAATTAACGGTTTTACATGTGAAATGTGATGTAAACCTTTAATTTTCCTCAGTATGCAGAATATCAACTTGAACACAATGATCATGCGGTATATGTCGATAAAGAGCACTGGAATATTTCTCAAGGCTAGCTTATGCTGTTTTTCTCTAAGCCAGCCGGTTCATGTGGGTGCCTGCGGCGCAGGTCATTGTCTGTTACCCCTCATGTTGCGCGTCGTTACTGGCATTAGGAGACCTGACCTTTACAAATTCATCTTGCCGAGAGGGCCCAACTGCTCAGTGGACGCTTCGTCTGAAGTTATTCTGTCTCCCTTGATAATAATAGTTCCGGTTCCCATATTGTCTGTTTTTATGATTGTCTCTGTCACAGACATTTTCGCGGAGAGGTGATCTTCCCCTGTAATTATTATTACTCTATCAATGGTTGTCATACGGGTGATGTCTATTTTGGTCATGATTTGCGTTGTAAGAAGAGCCTTGTCGTGTCGAGTTATTATTTCTGTCATCGCGGATTTGTGGCGGACTTGACTGTCTGTGACAATTTCTAATTCTTGTAAATGCCCCTGAAAATCTTCGATGTCATCTTTGCAACGTCCAGCCAAAGTAATATGTCTCAAATGTTCAGGAAATTTTATTAAGCAAACGCGAATAAGTACTGAGGGGCTGTATGGGTTTGACAGGTACTGATTCTTGTGCAACATGTCTTCAAAATATTTGACGAGACTGGTAAATTCAGATTGTTAGAAAAGTTTTACCGTTATAATTCTATGTTTTACGTGAACTTGAGTAGCTTGAGACCAATATGCTGAGAGGAAGGTATGATAAAATTCTCCTTCACTGTGACAATGGTGAATGACCGATCGCATTCTTACAGCTGGTTCATTCTCTAAGTAGCCACACATAAATTCTAGTCCGTGCTCTAATGACCATTTGGGAGGAAAACAATGAAAGAATTGATGAAGCCATGCTTGTGGATGAATGTCGTTGCCGAAGTGCACTGAGTTGATATTTTGTGACTGTTCCGTAATTATATGTCCCTCTTCCCTTATTGGAGCGCGTGTGTCCTCAGAAACATGTAATTCATGTATTACCTGTGTCAACTGATCTTGTACTTCCGGGATTTCTATTTTGTACTGTGTATTGATTTGATTCTTCTATTGTTTGAATTTTCTAATTTGTTCATACTCTTCTGTGTCAGTGACGGCTACCGGTCTTGCGTCATTCAGATCATCATCTACCTTTGTAGATAAGTTAGTGAATTGATCCCAAAGTTCGGCTACATTCTCTGACAGTGAACAGATTTCCTCAGAGTGTTTTTCTGATCAAGTTGCAGAGTGTCCATATGTGTTGAAAGCGTATCTAGTATGTCCTTTAAGTTTCCTTGATTTTTTGCAAGTTGCGTAACCGAATCGGTAGATGCAAATAAATCAGATTTAGCTTGCAAGGTGTCGTGATTTTCATGAACAGTAGTATGCAGTTCGTTTATGGCTGCTTCATGATTCTGTAAAGCAGTTTGATGACGCGAAAAAATAGGTTGAAAATGCTCACAAATTTCTGTATTTACGTCATTACAGACTTTTTATCATTTCGATTCGATTTTTAGCAACTTAGCAGTTATACCTTCACGTGTTTCTTCAAGTGTGGTGTCTAGCTTTTGAAGATTTTGTTCCATTGTGTCTAACTTTTGAAGCTGTTGTCCCATTTGTTGCATTAATTGTAATAATAATGTATTAGCGTCTGGAACCTGTTACTCTATGCTTTTCGGCAGTGCGATTGCGCCGGCAACATTCGCATTTTGAAATGCAGAAAATGTGTCTTGACTTAATTGAGAAAACGGTGAGGACGCAAAACCCGAATCTACAGTATTTTCAGGACTGTGTCCTGTCATTTTGGATTCCTTGCCGACCGATCGATCGATAATGCTTCTCTGTTCACTAGCTGTTTCACTATCCACGCTATTATTTGCCACCTGGTCCATTTCCCTATGCACAATTACCAAATTACTATGTTGAACATTAGTTAATTCATTACACAGTGGCGCTAACACACTGCTTTCGTCTTCACTGTCACTTCTTAATTTACTTTGGAGCCGAGTATTACGTTTCTCACACGCCATAATTGTCACAATACTTCACACGTTAACTCAGAAACGCACAATTTGGAGAGTAAAACAAGAAAACACATTAATATAGCACTGAAAATAATATGTAGGTAATTGCAAGCGCAGCTGCGAAATACTTTATACAAATCTACAAGCATGCCACAACTGTTTTACAGTACAACGAAAAACTACAACTACAAAGCAGATTCTCTCTACAATTACGCGCTAGCAATAAACAATAGCTACACTAATTACACAAACTACAAGAACAAATCAGATGATTCCAGTGAGGTATCCTCCGCTAAGGGTCGATACATGTAACATTTCCTTAGAAAAGTGTTGGAAAACCTATACGTTATTTGATTTTCAAACAGCTGAGCAAAACTGAACATAATCAGACATTTCTCTCTTTGCTTACTCTGATCACCACTAAACTGACACACAATATTTTTAGCGCAATGTAATCTGACTTTCAATAATCCCTACAAAAGAATGGCCCTGACTAACAATAACCTATACCTTTCATGAATCACTTACCTCACAAAACTCTTCGTTACTCGAACTACTGCAATACAGCAAGCGCAAATACTGCCAGCTAAATAAAAGATTCTAACTATTGACGGCACTAACTACTGAAGGGCATAGTTAGCAAATGAAAGATTTTATGTATTATATATTATGACTTTTGGACACTATTGAGGTAAATACATTGTTTGCTCTCACTATATATATCAGTTCATGACTGCCAGTCTTACAAATTTCCTTTCTCTGACGGACACACGTTCAGATCGTCCGCTCTCAAAACTCTTCCATCTCTCTTCCCACATCCACCAGTGCTGGCGGCTCACCTCCCACTGCGCAACGCTACGCGCTTTTCACATCCAACTGCCCAGCACCGCAATAGCAAATATTCCAACAATGCAAACCAGCGACAGACTGCACACAGCACAGTCAGGGTTTTTCATACAGAGCGCTACGTGGCGTTACCAACATAAAAACGTAAACAGCGTACTTACAATGAGATGGTTATTATATCACAGTCGCTATGTAGTTTGAATTAGGATTTCCTGGAACCTACAGACATTTTGACCCATTTACGACAATGTTAGAGATTCCTGTCCTTTAAATAACGAACATCAACAGTATTGAAACACTATTGTTGGACAATAGCTAATTTCAACATGTTCGTGTGTTTGATACAAGACTTCTCCACCAGATCGGTTATCGTGACTTGTGTTATGGTCCAAAGCTTAGTGTAATTTTTGTGAGCCGTTTTAAGAACCAGCACAGAAATAAAATGATGACTTACGCGACATATATGCAGAATATCTTAGATTATAGAGTAGATCAAATACGGTCAACTAGGACGGATACCAACACTAAGGACCTCAACAGTCAGGTCCTACGAGGAGTCCGAGGAAATTTATTGAACATCGTTTATTACTTAGCAGTCGTTCGAACCAATGAATTGAACATCAAAACCCTTTACCATGATCTTGCAAGATTCAAGCATATATGTATGTATTCTTTAGAACAATACAAGCTTTAAAAAAGGGAAGCGTAAACGTACATTATCTTTAGAAAATTATGAACCTCAAAGGACACCAACCCAACGTCTTCTTCCTTTAGAACCCAACAAATTACGAGGAGTATAATTTTCCTTGAGTATCACTTTAATCTATAACCATGTTTCAAGGTTTTCCTCTCTCAAGAAGGAAGCTTAACAAACATGAATAAATTAAAATCGGTAAGGCCGACATCGGATCATGGTGTATGCACCCTTAGGCTAACCAGATAGTGTAGACAAAATTTGTCCGCCCCTGGTAGCTGAGTGGTCAGCGTGACAGAATGTCAATCCTAATGGCCCGGGTTCGATTGTGGACTGTGTCGAAGAATTTCTCCGTTCAGGGACTGGGTGTCGTGTTGTCCTAATCATCATAATTGCATCCCCATCGATGCGCAAGTCGCCGAAGTGGCTTCAAATCAAAAGACTTGCACCTGGCGAACGTTCTACGCGGCAGGAAGCTGTAGTCACACTACATTTATTTAGACAAAATCTTACGCAAATCAGTTACCTTTACACAACAGTTGCAGGAGGAATTCACCAAGAAACCTAGCAGATATTAGAAACTTCCAAGAATGACACACAATTTGCTACTGGCCTTTCTGCAAGCTGGCTCTGGCACCTTAAGACAAAGGTTATGCTACTAAGTTCATATAGGGTGGCTGTCACAAGTCAGAACTGACTTCTCCTCTTAATCAAACACAGCTATAAGATATCACTTACAGCAGAGCCCAGCCTGCTTGGCCTCAAAATCGAAACACAAGTCACAGTTATTAAATATTAAGTTAAAGCTGGGCACCTACAGTTTTATTAAGAGGAAAAAACACACAGCGTGAATTTATGAATACTAACTTCAAACCACGCTAGGAGGCATGCACCAAGCAGCACCAACACAGCTAGCTCTCCAAGTAGAGACGAGTTTTTCGAGAATTCTCACAAACAACGCTCACCATGTAGTGAGTGGTGGCAATCTCGGGGCTCTGTTCCAGAGCAGCGAACCAAAGTAAGACGCAGGCCTGACGCAGCCAGGGACAGCACTAGCCCCGGCAAGCTGCTGCGTTAACAGCCACACTGCACTGTGCCTCAAGGCCGGCTCTCAAAACTCCATTGCAAACCCTGCACTGGAAGTACTGGCCACACCTCCCGAAGAAACAAGTAAGCTAGCTCTTGCACGTCTGCCCAGGCTGACCGGTGAGCTTTTACCATCGTCGCGTCATTGCAACCTCTTTCTCCTGCCCAGAGTCTGCCAATGAAAGATCATCTTATGGACAAAGACAGGCATGAGGTATCGACCAACCCTCATTGCTCACCCTCACCAATCATAAACTGAACTCCCAGAGAGGGGGTAATCAAGGGCACATATGAATATTAGCGGGTTTGACCTGACTGATCAGCAGCCCCGAGCGAAATGGTACACTGCTTAGCAAACTGCGCTCATGTTCGAGAGGATGATGGTTCAAGCACACGTCCACCCATCCTCATTTTGGTATTTTGTGATTTCCCTAAAACGCTCTATGAAAGTACTGCAACGGTTCCTTTGAAACGGCATAGTCCATTTCCTTCTCATCCTTGAAGCATTCCGAGCTTTTGTTCCATCTCTAATGACCTCAATGACGAATGGGCGTTAAACTTAATCTTCCTTCGTACTTTCACAAGAGGTGGTGTAAATTTCCTTGATACCCAGCCTCCTTTGTCACGGCCGTCCGTTGTAGACATACATCATGTCACTTACCTTAAAATTGATAAGCCGGTCACTTACCTTCGAGGGACAGGGTTGATGTTTGCCCTCGCTCTCCAACAGTTTTCTCTAAGAACTTCTGGAGTAACGTGATCAGGAAGCAAGTCCGCTATTTCCCTCAAGTTAGACACTGACGAAACTACAGAATGGGTGAACATTAAGGACGATGGTACTGCTTGGCAAGCCTCGTCCCTCACCATATTAAAGGCAAAGTTCAGCCATGGGAGGGAGTGGTCCCACATTGACTGCTCCTCGCAGTTGTACATTGTAAGTGCAGTTTTCAAGTTCCATTGAAGTTAATAGAGGCTGGTAATTGCATGATGGAAGACATTCCCCAAAAGGAAACCTGCAGATTTCCCTAGAGCTAAAGCCTGAGGCATTACCAGTGACAAGAGGACGAAACAGTATGATCATTTTTCTGAGGTGCTTAACACTGGCCCTGCAGTTAGATAACGCTCGGCACTAACCACGCAAAACGCCAGGTGGCTTCCTCTTCAACAAATAAGTATAGGTAACTTACGTGAGTTCAGATAAAACGACCGCCATAATTAATGAAAATGCCTTCCATAGGATATTCGGCACAATGGAAGTATCCGCTTTGCCAGCTTACATTCACGGCATTCTTTGCAGAGTGACGGCCAAATGCCATGCTGCTTGGTCTTTGTATAGTTTTATTAGTGCCTAAATGTCTACCCAAGACTGATGGTAGTATTTAAAATTTTTTGTGGAAATAAGATTTTTGGATAAACAGATGCTACACTGATCGTCGCTCTTGATTTGTAATCTCAAAATGCCCTTCTTATACAGGTACACTTCCTGCCTCGACTGAAGACGTAGTTTGATCTGGGACAACTCTAGGTCAGAATGTTGTTGTTGAGCAAGATCACCTAGTAATTCAATCATGCCAATTAAGACAGAACCAGAAGTTGCCCCCTGATCGTACATGGAACCGAAATTTCATCAATACCAGCCCCAAAGAAAAGGCTTAGAGCGTCCGCGACGTAATTTTCACAGCCCCTTATATGCTTTACAGTAAATTTAAAGGCCGAAATGGGAACTGCCCACCTTGCAGTATGCTCGTTTTGTGAGAGTAAGACTCACGAGAGCGCCTGATTCCCTATTTATACGGCAAACTGACGGTGCTCTAAATAACACATGAACTCATCGGCCTAAACAGGACAGCGAGGGCGACGCACTCATAGGTCGAATATTTGGCCTCTGGAGTAAATGAAACGCATGATGTGTATGAATTGAGTCGACACTCTCCTTCCTGTTCCTGCAGCAATGTGGCCGCTATTCCAGATTTTGAACCATCTGTTTGTAAAACGAAAGGACAGCCGATACCAGAGTGTTACTAAGCACTGTCTCCAGGGCGTCAAAGACACCTTGCTGCCTTTAGGTCTATCTGTATTCCTAACATTCTCTATGTAACAAATTCATTAGGACTGCCAATATCGCAAATTCAAGTATGAACTAACTTGCTGATTTCCTTTTGCTCTACGAGAGCGAAAATTATCGATAGCCTTCGTTCGCGAATGGTCTAGAGGAACGCCACCAGCCGAAACCAAATGGCCGAAAAAGAAGATTTTGGACTGTACCAAATCAAGTTTTGAAGGTTTCACAGTTACCCTCCGCCCTCTCCCTCCACCCTAACCTGGCCAACACCTGATGGAGGTGATTCTACATCTACACCTACATCTACATTTATACTCCGCAAGCCACCCAACGGCGTGTGGCGGAGGGCACTTTACGTGCCACTGTCATTACCTCCCTTTCCTGTTCCAGTCGCGTATGGTTCGTGGGAAGAACGACTGTCTGAAAGCCTCCGCGCGCGCTCTAATCTCTCTAATTTTACATTCGTGATCTTCTCGGGAGGTATAAGTAGGGGGAAGCAATATATTCGATACCTCATCCAGAAACGCACCCTCTCGAAACCTGGCGAGCAAGCTACACCGCGATGCAGAGCGCCTCTCTTGCAGAGTCTGCCACTTGCGTTTGTTAAACTTCTCCGTAACGCTATCACGGTTACCAAATAACCCTGTGACGAAACGCGCCGCTCTTCTTTGGATCTTCTCTATCTCCTCCGTCAACCCGATCTGGTACGGATCCCACACTGATGAGCAATACTCAAGTATAGGTCGAACGAGTGTATTGTAAGCCACCTCCTTTGTTGATGGACTACATTTTCTAAGGACTCTCCCAATGAATCTCAACCTGGTACCCGCCTTACCAACAATTAATTTTATATGATCATTCCACTTCAAATCGTTTCGCACGCATACTCCCAGATATTCTACAGAAGTAACTGCTACCAGTGTTTCTTCCGCTATCATATAATCATACAATAAAGGATCCTTCTTTCTATGTATTCGCAATACATTACATTTGTCTATGTTAAGGGTCAGTTGCCACTCCCTGCACCTAGTGCCTATCCGCTGCAGATCTTCCTGCATTTCGCTACAATTTTCGAATGCTGCAACTTCTCTGTATACTACAGCATCATCCGCGAAAAGCCGCATGGGACTTCCGGCACTATCTACTAGGTCATATATATATATTGTGGAAAGCAATGGTCCCATAACACTCCCCTGTGGCACGCCAAAGGTTACTTTAACGTCTGTAGACGTCTCTCCATTCATAACAACATGCCGTGTTCTGTTTGCTAAAAACTCTTCAATCCAGCCACACAGCTGGTCTGATATTCCGTAGGCTCTTACTTTCTTGAGAAAATCCTTGCTGTAAATAATGACGTAATCCCAGTAACTGTAAACAAATTGGGACTTGATATTGACGAAAACAGAATCCCACAAGATGGACAGAATCGCTGTTTCAGTATTCAGCCCAGAATCGACACAATTAAATTCATACAAGTTCCAATCTGTAACAAACACCGCGACTGCTTTCGATTCCTTCCCTAGGGAATTTGATAATAAGCTTGGCTGAAGTCGACGATGGTAAAGTATCTAGCTCTACCAAACTATGTGAAACAATGATACAGATCAGGCAAGAGCACAGATTCAAGAACCACATTGCTATAGACAATACGATTATCATTACTGGGTCTCAGCCCAGGGAAATCTAAAGGCCATAGGCTCAACTAAATACCTAGGAATTACCATTACGAACAATTTAAATTCGAAAGAACACACAGGAAATGCCGAAGGGAAGTAAACCAAATACTACAATTTATTGTCTGAACACTTAGAACTTGAAACGGATCTACTGAAGAGACAGCCTACACTACCCTTTTTCGTCCTTTTTGGAATACTGCTGGGTGGTGGGTGATCCTAATCAGATATGATTAATTGGGAATATCGAGAAAATTCGAAGACGAGCTACACGTTTTGTATTATCGAGAAATAGGAGAGAGTGTGCCACGTACATGAAACAGCATTTGTGGTGGCATGTGTTAGAGTAAAGAGTTTTTCATTGCGGTGGGATATTCAAGCACCAATTATTTCCTCAGCATATGGAACTATTTTCTTGTTGCCGACCTACACGGGGAGAAACCATCATTATAATAAAATAAGGAGACTCTGAGCCTGCGCAGAAATATATAAGTGTTCTTTTCCTCTATGCACTTAGGGAGTGGAATAATAAAGAATTAGTGTGAAGGTTGTCAAATGAACGGTCTGCCAGGCACTTAAGTGTGATTTGCAGAGTAACGATGTAGATGTAGAAGTACATAAAAACGTCCTCTGTGATAAATGTGATAAAGCACTGGTGCAGTGAATTTTTTCAGACGCATTAAAATATGCTGTTGTTAAACCTTTTTATTAGATATATGAAAAAAAAATTAATTAACGTTGTCTGGTTTCATTAATGACGTCCTTAATGTAAAATATCAAAAGAGTGATGCTACACGTAAGTAAATCAAAATTCCTTAGCACATCATGATATGGATTCTATAGGGGTTTGTCGACTGAGAAAGCTAATCACACACTCGCCCACCAAATATAATAGGCCATAACTATCAAAATGTGCCAGTTCATATGTTTGTGATAAGTGTTAACTCCAAGGCGTTTAATCGCTTAAATAATATTACTCTCTCAGAAAAACTTACGTTCAACGGAACTGATGGGTTTACACACAACTAATCTGAATCACACTTCTTTACCAATTCATTGTAGGAAAGAGAGAATATTTTAGTGAGAGGGTAGCAGTCACGATGAGAGTCCCACAGGTCCTGCCGAACATCTCAAGATGGGCGACCAAAAATTTCATACGACAGTTCCATTTCATTTCTTATAAACGAGAGTGACCTACCACGTTCCTCAAGCACAGTTGTTACCTTTAGCAGATGAACTGAGATGCATATCAAATTTGCTTTATATACATGCTGTAACAGTCGTGAGCGTTAGTTACTTTTATGATTCGACGTGATTAGTTGATGTTAGTCACAGATGCCCTTAAGGAGACAGAAGATATCATTATCTCAACACCTCACTGAGTTCGAACGAGAACGGACAACATGAATACGGGACAATGGAAGTTCCTTCTGCGATACTGCGGAGAAACTTGATAGGAATGTTAGCACTGTACATGATAGCAGGCAGAGGTGGTCACGAGAATGTATGGTAGCAAGAAGACCGGGCTACGGAATGCCATGTTACACTAACGATAGGAAAGACCATTGTGTTCGGCGGATGGCTCTGGTGCATCGTCTTGCGTCTGTTGCAGAAGGTTGAGCAGCAAAATAAATGGTTCAAATGGCTCTGAGCACTATGGGACTTAACATATGTGGTCATCAGTCCCCTAGAACTTAGAACTACTTAAACCTAACCAACCTAAGGACATCACACACAATTATGCCCGAGGCAGGATTCGAACCTGCGACCGTAGCAGGTTGAGCAGCAGCTGGAACCTCGGTGTCACAATGAACTATTACAAATCTGTTACTTTAAGGATATCTCCCAGCCCGACGCCCTGTATTGTAGATCATCGTCACTTGCGACTTAGGTGTTGTCACGGGAGAGCTCATTGGAGCGCCCGGCGGAGGTGTCTTCGTGTTTTCTGACGATATCCTTTCCTGGCTTGCTGCCAGACATGGCAGTGTGTTTGTTACAAGGAGGCAAGTTCAAGTCCTACAGTGAACCTGTCTGCATACTAGACACGCTGGATCTGTACCTGGAGTTATAGTCTGGGTTGCGTTACTATGACATCACGAGCACTCTCATTGTTATCCCATGCACCATGACTGCAAATTTGTAAGTCTCTTCGGTGATTCGTCCAGTGGCCCTGTCATTCATGAACAGCATTGCAGTTCATGTTTTCTAACAGGATAACACTCAACCACTTACCGCTGTTGTAATTCAACATCCTCTTCAGATGTCGACTTGTTACCTTGGCCTGCTCGATCACCCGATACTTTTACTTTGCAGTATATATGGAACATTATCGGACGACAACTCCAGTGTTTTTTAAAAACGGCTGTAAAAAAGAAGTGCGTGAAAGCTTATGGGACTTAACTGCAAAGGTCATCACTCCCTAAGCTTACACACTACTTAAACTAAATTATCCTAAGGACAAACACACACACGTATGCCCGAGGGATGACTCGAGCTGTAAGTAGGCTCTCTAGGTTTTTTTATTGGTAACGCCACGTAGTGCTCTGTATGAAAATCACTGGCGGTGCTATATGCAGTCTGTGGCTAGTTTGCATTGTTGTCTGCCATTGTCGTGTTGGGCAGTTGGCTGTTAAACCATTAAGTCACAAAGTAATTTTTAAAAAAATTGAGTTTTTTATTCCTTAATGATAGTGTACATAGTGTATGAACCACAATAAGTACAAAAATAGCCAACGAATTTTTATACGTGCTGATATAATGACCATCCTCAAAATAGGACTCTGGGATCTAACAGTATCGTATAGCATACTAAACTGTATTCAAGTTTTAACTATTTAATTCTTGTGAATTAATAATTTATTGTATATTTGTAAATAAATATGTGCTCCCAATAGTAGGTCATCCCCTGCAGTATCTTCTGGATCCTTTCCACAGTATAAATCAAATTTGAAATACTTGCTCCACAAAGAGACCACAACATATAGCGAAATCTAATAGGCTTGCCTCGGATAAACTGTTTCAGCCCACTTCGTCCATAGTATTTGACTATCATTTCGTTAATTGACAAATTTTCCTCAAATATTCCAAATTTTTGAAAAGATTCATTTATCATTTTCAGGAGACGTCTAGTTTTGAATCCGTGATCGTGTTTGTTTTCATTGGCTAAGTCATTATCTTGAAAATGAAGCAATGTTTTCAACATTTGATATATGTTCCTTGATGTAGCTGTCTTTATAATTGGTATGCCAACAGCTTCATCCTCAGACCAGTATAGCTTTTCAGCAGGGAGCTTATGGTAGCCAGCAAAAAGAAGAAATCCGACAGAGACCCTCACTTATTCAACTGTGAGGATAAAATCCTGCATATTCTTCATATTTACAGCATATGTCAAAGTTTCGTTCACTATGAACTCGCATATGTTTTCGTCCATCAGTTCTTCAAACTTCTCCTTCGGAGTCAAGGAAGAAAGTTGTTCCTTTAATTCCTCTCGCTTTGTGGTGATGACATGCTCACTGGTTTGAGACAGATGTGCATTAACTGGAGGTGTCTTTTTCCAATTGCTTTTCTCATCAGTAAGACGTTTCTTCTTCGAGTTACTTCTGGAAACTTGGGATCTACTTGGCAGTGAAAGTTTTACATACAGTTTCTTCGTTAAAAAGAGGGGTCTTTAGTTAACTCAGCAACAAAATCTGGTAAAATTACCACGTTCTAAAAAGAAAATACATCAGCAGTAGCAGAGTTCCATATTTAAACGTGCAGCATTACAAATAACTGAAATGATAACACCAAGTCCACTGTCCTACTTCGAGTACACCAAATTTTATAACAATGGAGAACAATGAATATAACACAAATTGAGCTAACTATGAAAGTAGTTTAAATGACACATTGTTGACTATAAATAATCTCAAAAAGATCTTTGCCACATATTTCAAATTTTAGTAAATTGTCGATAAATTAATACCTGTAATAACGAAAAGTGTGCCTTAGTATTCAATAATCAATTAATGGTATGATTTATGGCTTTTAATTTCCTGTAAGCATAAATTTGTAATAAAAACCATCAACAAACGACGTAGGACAGTAACCATTGCAAATTTATAAATTTATTGTGTATTTATAAATAAATATGTGCTCTGTCCTCAAAATAGGACAGTGGTACTTAATGGGTTAACAGCGTGTAGTGTTGCACAGTTGGAGGTGAGCCGCCAGCAGTGGTGGATGTGGGGAGGGAGATGGCGGAATTTTGAGAGCGGACGATCTGGACGTGTCTCATTAAGGAAGAGTAAATTTGTAAGACTGGATGTCATGAACTGATATATATAATATGACTTTTGAACAATATTAAGGTAAATACATTGTTTGTTCTCTGTGAAAATCTTTCTTTTGCCAACTGTGCCTATCAGTAGTTAGTGCCTACAGTAGTTTGAATCTTTTATTTGGCTGGCAGTAATGGCGCTCGCTGTATTGCAGTAGTTCGAGTAACGAAGATTTTTGTGAGGTAAGAGATATGTGAAACATATAGATTAATGTCAGTGAGGGCCATTGTTTTGTAGGGATTTTTGAAAGTCAGATTGTGTTGCGCTAAAAATATTGTGTGTCAGTTTAAGCACAGTCATGTATAATTGATCAAAGGGGACGTTTCATATGGTGACCCTGACAGGATACCTCACTGGTATCTTCTGATTTTTTCTTTGTAGTTTGTGTAATTAGTGTAGCTATTGTTTATTGCTAGCGCATAAGCATAGAGAGACTTTCCTTTGTAGTTGTAGTTTTTCATTGTTGTACAGTAAAACAGTTATTGCATGCAAGTAGATTTGCACCAAGTGTTTCGCAGCTGCACTTGCAATTAACTACATATTGTTTTCAGTTCTATGTTAATATGTTTTCTTATTTTGTTCTTCAAATTGTGCTTTTCTGTGTTATCGTGTGAAATATTGTGACAATAATGGTGTGTGAAAAACGTAACACTAGGCTCCAAAGTAAACTGAGAAATAATAGTGACGACGAGTGTAGCTTATCAGCACCACTGTCTAATGAATTAACAGAAATTCAAAGTGGTAATTTGGTAATTGTGCATAGGGAAATGGAGCAGGTGGCAAGTAATGGCATAGACAGTGTAACAATTAGTGAACAGGGAAGCATTATCGATTGATCGGTCTGCAACAACTCACCTCGGGAATCTGAAATGACAGGACACAATCTCACAAATACTGTAGAATCAGGTTTTGCGTCCTCACCGTTTTCTCAAATAAACCAAGACACATTTTCTGCTTGTCAAAATGTGAATATTGCCGGTGCAAATTCACTGCCGTAAAGCACTGAGGAACATGTTTCAGACACCAGTGCATTATTATTACAATTAATACAACTAATGGGACAAACACAGCAAAAGCTTCAAAAGTTACACATAATAGAACAAAATCTTCGAAAGTTAGACACAATGGAACAAAATCTTCAAAAGTTAGACACAATGGAACAAAATCTTCAAAAGTTAGACACCACACTTGAACAAGCACATGAAGATTTAACTACTGAGTTACATAAAATCGAATCGAAATGTCAAAAGGTCTGTAATGACGTAAAAACACAAATTTGTGAGCATTTGTTTTTTCGCGGCATGAAAATACATTACAGAATCACGAAGCAGTTCTTTTAGAACTGCAAACTATTGTTCGTGAAAATCATGAGACCTTGCAAGCTAAAATTGACTCAGTTGCATCTACCGATTCGGTTACGCAACTTGCAAAAACTCACGAAAACGTAGACACAGTTGATACGATTTCAGCACAAATGAACACTCTGAAACTTGATTCAGAAAAACACACTGAGGAAATAAGTTCACTATCGGAGAAGGTAGCCGAACTTTTGGATCAGTTCACTAACTCACCTACAAAGGTGGATGATGTGAATGACACAAGACCGGTAGCCTTCACTGACACAGAAGAGTACCAACAAATTAGGAAATTCAAACAAAATCAGAATCAAATTAATACGCAACACCAAAGAGAAATCTGGGAAATACAAGATCAGTTGACACAGGTAATAAAAGAATTACATATTTCAAGGAACACTCGTGCTCCAATTACTACACGTAAATTCAAAACATTTAAGACTTCCGGCAATGACATTCATCCACAAGCGTGGCTTCATCAATTCTCTCATTGTTTTCCTCCCAACTGGTCATTAGAGCACAGATTAGAATTTGTGTGTGGCTACTTGGAAAATGAACCAGCTGTAAGAATGCAATCGGTCATTCGCGATTACCACAGTGAAGAAGAATTTTACTATGCCTTCCTCGCAGCATATTGGTCTCAAGCCACACAAGACTGAGTAAAACGTAGCATCATAATGATGAAACACTTCGAACAATCGGAATTTTCCTGTCTTGTCAAATATTTTGAAGACATGTTATATAAGAATCAGTATCTTTCAAATCCATACAGCCCGTCAGAACTCATCCGCATTTGCATAATCAAATTGCCTGAACGTTTACAACATACTATTTTGGCAGGACGTTGGAAAGACAGTATTGAAGCTTTTCAGGGACTGTTACAAGATTTGGAAATTGACACTGACAATCGCGGAACGTGAATACAGGAGCACAACAATTACAGGCCACATCCATCACAATTCTGCGATTACAGAAATAATAAGTGGACACGACAAGGCTATTCTTACAACGTAAATCGTGACCAAAACAGACACCTCTCGTATGACAACCGTTGGCAGAGTAGTAATAGTTACAGAGAAAAATCGCACTTCCATAGTAATGAATATGACAGAGACAATCATAGAAACAGACAAAATGGCAACCAGAACTATTATTATCACGGGAGACAGAATAACTTCAGATGCAACGGACCACGTGCAGTAATAATTCAGGGAGAAATTCTCCACCACTTAACCGACAAGAAAGAAAGTACAGGAACTATCGAAATGACGACAGACGATATAATCATAACGCCACACCTGAATTTCATCAGAACTGGCGGGATTCAAACAGGGCTGGGCCCTCTTGGCAAGGTGAATTTGTAGGAGTTAGGTCGCCTAATCCCAATAACGACGCACGTCTACAAAGAGATGGCAGACAATGACTTGCACCGCAGGCAGCCATGTGCGCCAGCTGGCTCAGGGAAAAGTAACATAGATGCTAACCTTGAGAAAAATTTGAATATTCTTTACCGATGTACCATGTACCACATGATAATTCCGTTGAAGTTGAAACTCTGCATACTAGGAAGTAAAGGTTTACACCACATTTCACATGTAAAACCGTGTATTGAAAGATAATCTGCTTTCTAACTTAGTCTTTGCTATAAAATTTTTCACTTTACATCACTAGTATGCTTTGTCAGACTTAAGAAACTGTTAACATGCAACAGTGTTTGAAGTTAAATATCCAGTCAAGAACCAAGAGAACTTATTTAAACAGAAATTACGAATTCATTGTTATAGTGAACAGAGGACACGGTGTTATTGTGTGTACATTCTTGCTTGTTAATTGCACGATTATGTAATGACTATAAGGCTTACATACTTAGAATATATCCTGCTAATGAGATTTTAATGCAGCATTTTGGTTTAGTTGAAAAGTCATTCTTTATTTGAAGTACTTTCTGTGAGATTAATGATGATTTAGTATTTGGTTTCTTTGACAGCTACACGATTATATCACGACACTACCATTGTGTGACACAATTTACATTGTTGCTTTTGCGGTGCATCTGTTTTATATCTGCACAGTTTTTATGTTTATTCAGGAAAGTAAAACATGTTTTACTAGTAACTTTTGTGGTATAGCTACAATGAGACAGCCTTTTTCGTAGCACAACATTACGTTACAGTACAGTACTTTCTTCATCTCGGCAATAAGCATAATAACTACGATATCTATACGTTAAGCATCTCACTTTTGTTTATGATTAGGTGAGTACATTGACTTCAGCAGAACTTTGCTTACAGAGGACGATAACTATGACACTTCCACAGAATTATCTTACAGCAAGACGCACATTTAGCACTACAGGACACGCATTTGAGTGATTAATTTAGTACTTAAAACATTTATTTTTAAAGAATTTTGAATTACAAAGAAAGTTTTCCATGATACATTTCATTCCATTGCTGTAATCTGTAAGATCTGAGGGTATAATTACATTAATCCTCAGGAGCCTACACTGTTACTTTGTGTACCATGTGCTTGGCAGGCACAAGGAGCCCTACCTAATATGGTATTTGCTTTTACAACTTTACACATCGGTACCATATTTCTCTAACACTAAATTACACAGCTATCTGATTATTTAACAGAGAAACAAAAATATTTTTACTATGTCAGTGACACATGTTTATGCAATTACACAGTTGGATAATTTCACACTTATGAAATTGTATTTTGTCTGCACTGTGTGAACTGTTCATATTTTTTCGGAACCATTGTGCTACTATGAGATCTTTGAATGTTGTATTTGGTAAGGCAGCATGATTTTTAAAGACGTTGGAGGTGGATGACACTATTGAAATGAGCAGATAATTTTTTTGTTTTGTTTTGAAATTAATGCAGAAAGCTACGATGTTTTTGAGATTTGACTAAGGTGTTATGATGTTATTGTTGCGATGACGATGTGTATTATGCTGTTGAGGTATGCTTATGATCAATAAGCTGATGCTATATGAGGAATTAGATTATGCTACGAATTTATTATGATGAAATATTGAAGAATTGTCGACGAATATGTATATGTGTAATAAGGTAAGGAATAATGAGTAGTGGCTAGGGACTCTGATTTGTGAAAAAAGGATGTTGGAAACCAAGAATCGTACTTTAAGAGTTATGAAATGTGTGTAAATGCGTGAATGTATCACAATGCTGACGATAATTTTTTGGACACTGTTATATTTATAGGATTTTGTTTCTACACATTTGTAACGCAAATTCTCAACCTGTGAATTTTTTTTATATGAGACTGTTACTGTAGCGGAAACTTCTGTAATAAATATTTTGGTAAGAAAGGTAAGTGACCTTGACATACTGCGTTTTGGGCGCCCAGCTGAGAGATAGTCGTCTGGAAAAAGAAAGCCATTGGGTGGAGAAAAAAAAAGAGGCCATTATCCTCGCTATTGACATTCTATTGTAGCAAGCATCGCTCATTACATGGAGAGATACTTACATCTGCAAACCTCATTAAGACAAGCGTCTTTCTACGAGAGTTGAGAGAATTTCTACTGACTTATCAAATGTCACATGACTATTGAATGATATTTTTATGCTTTGCTGTTCATAGTTGCTTATTTCATTTGATATCTGGTTTCCAGCTGTCTTGCAGCATTGGTTTTATAAAATAAAATTAAGTGCATTTGCTAATGTGAACACTTTCTGTCAACAGATCTATGAAATAATAATTTTATGAACCACGTTCTTCGAAAAAGGAGCACTAGGAAAAGAAAGAACAATAATATGGGATTGAAACTTCCTGGCAGATTAAAACTGTGTGCCCGACCGAGACTCGAACTCGGGACCTTTGCCTTTCGCGGGCAAGTGCTCTACCAACTGAGCTACCGAAGCACGACTCACGTCCGGTACTCACAGCTTTACTTCTGCCAGTACCTCGTCTCCTACCTTCCAAACTTTACAGAAGCTCTCCTGCGAAACATGCAGAACTAGCACTCCTGAAAGAAACGATATTGCGGAGACATGGCTTAGCCACAGCCTGGGGGATGTTTCCAGAATGAGATTTTCACTCTGCAGCGGAGTGTGCGCTGATATGAAACTTCCTGGCAGATTAAAACTGTGTGCCCGACCGAGACTCGAACTCGGGACCTTTGCCTTTCACGGGCAAGTGCTCTACCAACTGAGCTACCGAAGCACGACTCACGTCCGGTACTCACAGCTTTACGACTGCCAGTACCTCGTCTCCTACCTTCCAAACTTTACAGAAGCTCTCCTGCGAAACATGCAGAACTAGCACTCCTGAAAGAAAGGATATTGCGGAGACATGGCTTAGCCACAGCCTGGGGGATGTTTCCAGAATGAGATTTTCACTCTGCAGCGGAGTGTGCGCTGATATGAAACTTCCTGGCAGATTAAAACTGTGTGCCCGACCGAGACTCGAACTCGGGACCCTTGCCTTTCGCGGGCAAGTGCTCTACCAACTTAGCTACCGAAGCACGACTCACGTCCGGTACTCACAGCTTTACTTCTGCCAGTACCTCGTCTCCTACCTTCCAAACTTTACAGAAGCTCTCCTGCGAAACATGCAGAACTAGCACTCCTGAAAGAAACGATATTGCGGATACATGGCTTAGCCACAGCCTGGGGGATGTTTCCAGAATGAGATTTTCACACTGCAGCGGAGTGTGCGCTGATATGAAACTTCCTGGCAGATTAAAACTGTGTGCCCTACCGAGACTCGAACTCGGGACCTTTGCTTTTCGCGGGCAAGTGCTCTACCAACTGAGCTACCGAAGCACGACTCACGTCCGGTACTCACAGCTTTACTTCTGCCAGTACCTCGTCTCCTACCTTCCAAACTTTACAGAAGCTCTCCTGCGAAACATGCAGAACTAGCACTCCTGAAAGAAACGATATTGCGGAGACATGGCTTAGCCACAGCCTGGGGGATGTTTCCAGAATGAGATTTTCACTCTGCAGCGGAGTGTGCGCTGATATGAAACTTCCTGGCAGATTAAAACTGTGTGCCCGACCGAGACTCGAACTCGGGACCTTTGCCTTTCACGGGCAAGTGCTCTACCAACTGAGCTACCGAACCACGACTCACGTCCGGTACTCACAGCTTTACGACTGCCAGTACCTCGTCTCCTACCTTCCAAACTTTACAGAAGCTCTCCTGCGAAACATGCAGAACTAGCACTCCTGAAAGAAAGGATATTGCGGAGACATGGCTTAGCCACAGCCTGGGGGATGTTTCCAGAATGAGATTTTCACTCTGCAGCGGAGTGTGTGCTGATATGAAACTTCCTGGCAGATTAAAACTGTGTGCCCGACCGAGACTCGAACTCGGGACCTTTGCCTTTCGCGGGCAAGTGCTCTACCAACTGAGCTACCGAAGCACGACTCACGTCCGGTACTCACAGCTTTTCTTCTGCCAGTACCTCGTCTCCTACCTTCCAAACTTTACAGAAGCTCTCCTGCGAAACATGCAGAACTAGCACTCCTGAAAGAAACGATATTGCGGAGACATGGCTTAGCCACAGCCTGGGGGATGTTTCCAGAATGAGATTTTCACTCTGCAGCGGAGTGTGCGCTGATATGAAACTTCCTGGCAGATTAAAACTGTGTGCCCGACCGAGACTCGAACTCGGGACCTTTGCCTTTCGCGGGCAAGTGCTCTACCAACTGAGCTACCGAAGCACGACTCACGTCCGGTACTCACAGCTTTACTTCTGCCAGTACCTCATCTCCTACCTTCCAAACTTTACAGAAGCTCTCCTGCGAAACATGCAGAACTAGCACTCCTGAAAGAAAGGATATTGCGGATACATGGCTTAGCCACAGCCTGGGGGATGTTTCCAGAATGAGATTTTCACACTGCAGCGGAGTGTGCGCTGATATGAAACTTCCTGGCAGATTAAAACTGTGTGCCCGACCGAGACTCGAACTCGGGACCTTTGCTTTTCGCGGGCAAGTGCTCTACCAACTGAGCTACCGAAGCACGACTCACGTCCGGTACTCACAGCTTTACTTCTGCCAGTACCTCGTCTCCTACCTTCCAAACTTTACAGAAGCTCTCCTGCGAAACATGCAGAACTAGCACTCCTGAAAGAAACGATATTGCGGAGACATGGCTTAGCCACAGCCTGGGGGATATTTCCAGAATGAGATTTTCACTCTGCAGCGGAGTGTGCGCTGATATGAAACTTCCTGGCAGATTAAAACTGTGTGCCCGACCAAGACTCGAACTCGGGACCTTTGCCTTCCGCGGGCAAGTGCTCTACCAACTGAGCTACCGAAGCACGATTCACGTCCGGTACTCACAGCTTTACGACTGCCAGTACCTCGTCTCCTACCTTCCAAACTTTACAGAAGCTCTCCTGCGAAACATGCAGAACTAGCACTCCTGAAAGAAAGGATATTGCGGAGACATGGCTTAGCCACAGCCTGGGGGATATTTCCAGAATGAGATTTTCACTCTGCAGCGGAGTGTGCGCTGATATGAAACTTCCTGGCAGATTAAAACTGTGTGCCCGACCAAGACTCGAACTCGGGACCTTTGCCTTTCGCGGGCAAGTGCTCTACCAACTGAGCTACCGAAGCACGATTCACGTCCGGTACTCACAGCTTTACGACTGCCAGTACCTCGTCTCCTACCTTCCAAACTTTACAGAAGCTCTCCTGCGAAACATGCAGAACTAGCACTCCTGAAAGAAAGGATATTGCGGAGACATGGCTTAGCCACAGCCTGGGGGATGTTTCCAGAATGAGATTTTCACCCTGCAGCGGAGTGTGCGCTGATATGAAACTTCCTGGCAGATTAAAACTGTGTGCCCGACCGAGACTCGAACTCGGGACCTTTGCCTCTCGCGGGCAAGTGCTCTACCAACTGAGCTACCGAAGCACGACTCACGTCCGGTACTCACAGCTTTACTTCTGCCAGTACCTCGTCTCCTACCTTCCAAACTTTACAGAAGCTCTCCTGCGAAAGATGCAGAACTAGCAATCCTGAAAGAAATGATATTGCGGAGACATGGCTTAGCCACAGCCTGGGGGATGTTTCCAGAATGAGATTTTCACTCTGCAGCGGAGTGTGCGCTGATATGAAACTTCCTGGCAGATTAAAACTGTGTGCCCGAACGAGACTCGAACTCGGGACCTTTGCCTTTCGCGGGCAAGTGCTCTACCAACTGAGCTACCGAAGCACGACTCACGTCCGGTACTCACAGCTTTAATCTGCCAGGAAGTTTCATATCAGCGCACACTCCGCTGCAGATTGAAAATCTCATTCTGGAAACATCCCCCAGGCTGTGGCTAAGCCATGTCTCCGCAATATCCTTTCTTTCAGGAGTGCTAGTTCTGCATGTTTCGCAGGAGAGCTTCTGTAAAGTTTGGAAGGTAGGAGACGAGGTACTGGCAGAAGTAAAGCTGTGAGTACCGGACGTGAGTCGTGCTTCAGTAGCTCAGTTGGTAGAGCACTTTCCCGCGAAAAGCAAAGGTCCCGAGTTCGAGTCTCGGTCGGGCACACAGTTTTAATCTGCCAGGAAGTTTCATATCAGCGCACACTCCGCTGCATAGTGAAAATCTCATTCTGAATAATATGGGATTAATAACAGTTACTACATACATAATTTTCTTTTCAACTACTTGGTAATTTTTTTAGTAGAATAACGTCTTGTGGTGTACCACTTTAATGACATAGATATTATGATGTGAATAGACATTTCCCTTTTCTGTATTGTTGTCTTTAGTGTAATATTTTTTCTGCTTGAGCTTTGTCATGTTTAGGTATGAGTTATAGCATTTGCTGCTGCTGTTTGCCAGGCTTGGTGTTACTGAATATGCCTTTGTATTACTCTGTTAAGTCAGTTTTACTACTGATTTATTTTTCTTGTTTGTTGCACAGTGCTTTATATTAGTTGTAATATTGCAATTGCTTTGCTTATTTAGATTTCCTGCTGCTTGCTTTGCCAATTTGCATCTCTTTGTCATTGCTGCTTGTGTTAATTGTTTTGTGCTGCTGCATGGCCTTGTCCCTTAGTTTAGCATCTGAGCTCCGTAGATTTAAGTTAGCTTAAGATAGGGTAGGATATATAAGAGAACGAGTTGTGATGAATTGGGAGAAATGCATTGAGAAACTACACTCCTGGAAATTTAAATAAGAACACCATGAATTCATTGTCCCAGGAAGGGGAAACTTTATTGACACATTCCTGGGGTCAGATACATCACATGATCACACTGACAGAACCACAGGCACATAGACACAGGCAACAGAGCATGCACAATGTCGGCACTAGTACAGTGTATATCCACCTTTCGCAGCAATGCAGGCTGCTATTCTCCCATGGAGACGATCGTAGAGATGCTGGATGTAGTCCTGTGGAACGGCTTGCCATGCCATTTCCACCTGGCGCCTCAGTTGGACCAGCGTTCGAGCTGGACGTGCAGACCGCGTGAGACGACGCTTCATCCAGTCCCAAACATGCTCAATGGGGGACAAATCCGGAGATCTTGCTGGCCAGGGTAGTTGACTTACACCTTCTAGAGCACGTTGGGTGGCACGGGATACATGCGGACGTGCATTGTCCTGTTGGAACAGCAAGTTCCCTGGCCGGTCTAGGAATGGTAGAACGATGGGTTCGATGACGGTTTGGATGTACCGTGCACTATTCAGTGTCCCCTCGACGATCACCAGTGGTGTACGGCCAGTGTAGGAGATCGCTCCCCACACCATGATGCCGGGTGTTGGCCCTGTGTGCCTCGGTCGTATGCAGTCCTGATTGTGGCGCTCACCTGCACGGATCCAAACACGCATACGACCATCATTGGCACCAAGGCAGAAGCGACTCTCATCGCTGAAGACGACACGTCTCCATTCGTCCCTCCATTCACGCCTGTCGCAATACCACTGGAGGCGGGCTGCACGATGTTGGGGCGTGAGCGGAAGACGGCCTAACGGTGTGCGGGACCGTAGCCCAGCTTCATGGAGACGATTGCGAGTGGTCCTCGCTGATACCCCAGGAGCAACAGTGTCCCTAATTTGCTGGGAAGTGGCGGTGCGGTCCCCTACGGCACTGCGTAGGATCCTACGGTCTTGGCCTGCATCCGTGCGTCGCTGCGGTCCGGTCCCAGGTCGACGGGCACGTGCACCTTCCGCCGACCACTGGCGACAACATCGATGTACTGTGGAGACTTCACGCCCCACGTGTTGAGCAATTCGGCGGTACGTCCACCCGGCCTCCCGCATGCCCACTATACACCCTCGCTCAAAGTCCGTCAACTGCACATACGGTTCACGTCCACGCTGTCGCGGCATGCTACCAGTGTTAAAGACTGCGATGGAGCTCCGTATGCCACGGCAAACTGGCTGACACTGACGGCGGCGGTGCACAAATGCTGCGCAGCTAGCGCCATTCGACGGCCAACACCGCGGTTCCTGGTGTGTCCGCTGTGCCGTGCGTGTGATCATTGCTTGTACAGCCCTTTCGCAGTGTCCGGAGCAAGTATGGTGGGTCTGACACACCGGTGTCAATGTGTTCTTATTTCCATTTCCAGGAGTGTATAAGAAAAAGGTTTGGCCAAAAAAGTATTTTGAAAGAGGATATGAACAAAAAAGTTGTGTTTAGAGACAAAAGGTTTAGGTAGGATTTTCTTGGAAATAAATGATGAGGTAATATAATGGAAAATTAATAATGAGGTAGGAAATATGTGAACATATAAATACAGAAAGCATGCTAGGATAGGATTTTTGTAGTGGAAACAAATGTTGAAATAAGACGAAAGATCTATGGAAAGAAGTTTTGGGTTGGACTGCAGTACCAAAAGTTACACTGAAAACGAACCCTGTCTTTCCTTTTGTATTATTCCGCTATGTGTTTATGTACCCCTGTGTATTTGTCTTTTTCGTGTCTTTATGTGTTTAGCTAATAAGATTTATGTTGTAGAATTTTTCTAAAACTCAGCTACATTCACTGTGATGAGGAATACTGTTATCCTCAAATATAATTTGCGTTAATAATATGTTATTTACTTTGTAAAGATGCTGAGACATTATTTATTCTGTTTTGTTTTAATGCTCATGTGTGAAGTTGATGTTTCAAAAGTTATTCTGATCTTTTATGTATGTACTTATGTCATAATTCTTGTAACACTGATGTACACGTTTATTTCTATTCTTTTGTAAAGCCTGTTTTACTACAAATGTTACCTGTATTGTTATGTTCTTTAATGGTGTATTTTGTACCTTGGTTATTGCATTCTTATGGTATAAAATTGTAATTGACACCAGTTCATCAAATTAAGTAACTTGTATGTTACGTTTCACTGCACACGTTTCTGTTGATCATAGTATATGGACAATATGTGAGAAGTAGGGACTGATAATGTTTGCACGTGTGTTAAGAGTTCAGCAAGGGACTGGTTAACAGCGTTGCTGGTTCTAAGGACAATTAGAAAAAAACTTTGTGAGTGCATAAGTAGTGGTTTAAGAACTTGCTACATTATCTGCAAGACACTTCGGTGGTGATTGTGCACCTGCACAGTTGCAACAGATGTCTGCTGGCAATCTCTACAAGGACTACAGTGGGTCTGCATCTTTGATGGCCCACCAATACCATTATTTCTACAAGGACTACACTGGGTCTACATCTTTGAGGCCCCACCAACAATGTTATTTCTACAAGTACTGCAGTGGGTCTGCACCTCTGGTGGCCCACCAATACTGTAATCTCTACCAGGACTACAGTGTGTCTGCTCTGTGATGATCTATCTACCAATACTCTTGAACTTCGACTGACTCTGCTGTGGGTTGGCTCTGTTGCGGCCCATTACTGTTTGCATGTCAAGAGTCAGCAATGTCTTTCCGTTGGAAGGACAACACTACTTCTTCAAGACAGCATGGAACTCCACTACTTCCGTGTGCATTTCCTTTTACTGCTTAAACTTTGAGAAATACACTGAAAAATTACTGTGATGAATGATCAGGACTGTCTTTATGGAGCGTGAGAAAATTTAAGCTTTTGACCAACATTGTATCAATAAGTGTGTGCATTTGATTACTTTGGTATAGTAATTGTGAAAGTTTTTTAACAAATATGTATTGGCTAGTGCCCAAAACTATTTGTAAAAAATTTTGTGGTGAGCATGGGGGCTATGTAAGTAGGCTGTCTAGGTTTCTTATTGGTAACGCCACGTAGCGCTCTGTATGAAAATCAATGGCTGCGGTGTGTGCAGCCTGTGGCTAGTTTGCATTGTTGTCTGCCATTGTAATGTTGGGCAGTTGGCTGTTAACAGCGCGTAGCGTTGCACAGTTGGAGGTGAGCCGCCAGCAGTGGTGGATGTGGGGAGAGATATGGCGGAATTTTGAGAGCGGACGATCTGGACGTGTCTCATTAAGAAAGAGTAAATTTGTAAGACTGGATGTCATGAACTGATATATATAGTATGACTTTTGAACAATATTAAGGTAAATACATTGTTTGTTCTCTATCAAAATCTTTCTTTTGCTAATTGTGCCTATCAGTAGTTAGTGCCATCAGTAGTTTGAATCTTTTATTTAGCTGGCAGTAGTGGCGCTCGCTGTATTGCGGTAGTTCGAGTAACGAAGATTATTGTGAGGTAAGTGAGTTGTGAAACGTATAAGTTAATGTTAGGCAGGGCCATTGTTTTGTAGGGATTTTTGAAAGTCAGTTTGCGTTGCGCTAAAAATATTGTGTGTTAGCTTAAGCACAGTCATGTATAATTGTTCAAAGGGGACGTTTCAGAACCTCCGCTGGGATCAGCCGCACAGTCTATGACTGCAGCAAACGACTTTAACCTGGCTTGTATTGCGCGCCCAAGTGCTTGAGGTGTGGAACCCCATCTCACAAACTGACATCCTTCACCTGTACAGTACAATGCGCCATCTTTGCATTATTGCACTCAACATTATGGCGTTTACACCGGTGCTTATTGTGCCAGTACTTCACATTTGCTATAGCTTACCTTGCGCTTATATTAACCTGTGATCTTGCATTGTTAGCTCCCTTAAAAATGTGGCCTAGACACATGCTTATCGTAATTTCAGTACTCGGCATTATTTTTTTATGTTGCGATTTTATGTCGCTCTGGATTAAGTATATGTGAACTGTATCTGACAGTGCGTAAGAGGGCTCAGCCTAACCCTGGAAAGACCACAACTGAATTTGTTACACATGTTAGTAACGATGTGGAAAGAAATGTATGTGGGTAAGAGCCACCAGGCTATAATTAGGAAGCAGGTCGTAGCATGAAGCGAAAATGGAGGCGGAGAAGGTGGAAATACAGAGTGCTGAAAGGAAGAGACAGTCACAGATAGGGGGAAGAGGAAATGGGCAAGGGGAGTGGGAAGAGATGTACTGAGACATAAGAGGAGATGGACAGAGAAAGGAACGAGGGGGAGATGTACAGAAAAAGGGGGAAGGAAGAAAAAGGGCTGCGACAGGGTGAGGAATAAATAGGGAGAGAGAGGGGGACGAACAAAAGGACAGGAAGGGGTGCAGAAGGAGGAGAAATGGGAGAGGGGGAAAATGGGAGAGAGGGAAATGTAGTGTGAAGGGAAAGATGAGAATAAGGACGAAAAGAGAAGGGAGGAACAGATGAACAGCTAGAGGACGAGGTGGATAGAGAGGGGGAGGAGGTCATGGATTAGACATGCGAGAACATTGACAGAGAGAGAGAGGCTGTAGTGTTGGTTGCTTCATCGACGGACACGGCGTCGAGATGGGACGCGGGCCGCTGCTGTGTTGGTTGAAGTTGTGGGTCTGTTCCATGCTGCCCTTCCTGGATCGTTGCACGGATGTGTCTGGTGAGGTTCCGATTAGGTTTGTCGGATCCGAGTGGGCCGAAGATCGGCAGTAACCATAGCTATGATTGACATTTCCTGGACCAGTACTGTGACTGTTTAGTTCGGCATTATTCTGGTTGATCGTTCGACGTTCACATGCGGTTTCATAACAGGCTCCTGGTTACTGATCCCGCTTCTGTCTCTAGGCAGGAATGTCGTGTGTGCACTCCCATAGAACTACTAAATTTGTTTCTTTATTTAATATTCAAATCTGAGTATTACTTGCGAAATGCGATCTCAACTTCTTGGTTGGCTTCTGTAAGAGGTCGGATTTCTGGCGTGTACATATAAAGGGTGTTCAAAAAAAAGTGTCGATTACTTCGAGACGTGGTAGCAGACATCGAAGCAAGAAAAGCATGTATACTTTCTGAGACATCTCCAATAAACATAGGACGAGAAATGCATACTTTCTGCCATAAACATTTGTTTACTGGAGATGTTCAACGTGGCCTCCATTCATGACTGTTCTCCCCTCCACCCTCCGGCGTAAGACATGATGCACTGTATGAAGTACTTCCGGTTGTTGTTATTGTACCTGTTGGCATGCACTGAAGACACGACCCTATACTGTCTGCACGTCGTTGATTAGCGTGGCGTAGACCAGTTCCTTCAAGTGTCCCCATAACCAAAAGTCGAAGGGATTGAAGATTGTGGAACGAGCAGGGCACATTGTAGACCAACCTCACCCCCACTCGCCACCCCCCTCCCTCCCAGACTAATCCAGTGGTACTGAAAAGTCTGTGTCAGATTTTCGCGCTCATTGTGACGAAGGAGTGCTAGTGTGCCATCATGCATGAACCACGCTTGTTTTCGTCGCTGCAATGGCACAGCCTCCAGCAAGGTAGGCAATACATTGATAAGTAATTGTAGATAATACGCCCCAGTTAACCTATTTAGTAGCACATAAGGCCCTATTAATCTATTGAAAAACGATGTTGATGTCCTCTTTCCTAAATTTCTTTGGGACTTACTTCTGCCCACACATACTGGTTATGAAAATTCATAACACTATCTCTTGTGAAACCTGCCTAATCGATAAATAAAATCTTGGGTAGCTTTTGATGTTGGTCACCAAATCATACCAATATTTTTTAAATGAACACATCCAACGTTTGACTGTTTTATTACGTATTTAAGCTTGACGACATTTTAAGGTCATGCAATATATATTAAAGACATAAAATCGGTTACCTGGAAATGGCATAAGAGGCCAAAACCTGTGTTGTACTTAAATAAACAACAAAATAGTCAAATGGCGGCGTGTTCCTTTAAAAAAATATCTTGGATGTGAAGCGTGGATCTGTGGCACACTTCTACGACAGCCATTGACAGAACCGCCGTCTGCCATGATGATCCTGTGCCCTCAGGGCATTAAGGCGCTGTAGATGACAAGGGCATAGCAATTGTTCAAGAAGTACCCCTCAAACAAGAGAGTGATACACGCGTTCTGCTGCTGCGAAACGCAGCACACTATTGCCAGGGATTTCTTCCACCGAACGTAGCACACGGTCCTCCACGTCAGGTTTGCGGAGTGTGCGAAGCTTTCCACTGTCAGTCGTCCGAGGTGCAAGGGTGCGTGTGTCCTTCAGACGCTGGAAAAGTCTGCCGAACAGCTTATCAGAGGGCACTCTGCGCTTTGGATATTTCTCAGCTTAGAGGGCTACGTCCACTTGCTAAACCATAGCGGAATATCATGTCCGCCCTTTCAGTTGTCGAGTAGTAGGTTCCCATCGCTAACAGGTGTTGGAAGAGAAAAAAATCTAAATGTATTACACCATTTGTACGTACAGACAGCGCAATAGCAGTAAAGACATAAGTGAATCCGCCTTTGGAAGACGATAAAACCCCATCATACGTACGCAGGTTGACACTACTGTACAATAAGGCACACGAACAAGACGAAAATAAACGTAGCTTACTACACGACTCGAACCACATATCTCACAGCACACCACATAATGGTAGGCAGACTGCTGTGAGTAAGAAATCATAATACGCTGCCCACACATTTAACGGAGTGCCAGTGCAACTACTCTGCTAGTGGCCCAACCAAACATTGGGCAGCCTTTCCTATAAACGCGCGTTTATCTCGGAAAGTATGGATTTCCTGATCCATGTTTATTGAAAGAATTTTCCTTGTTACGATGAGTACTATCACCTCTCAAAGCGATTGATGTCCTTTTTTGAACAACCCGTGTAAAGTGAGTTCATTTCTTGTACCACACCCTGCACTATTCCTGGAATGCACAGGTTCATTTGCTGTA
This sequence comes from Schistocerca serialis cubense, assembly GCF_023864345.2. Lineage (NCBI taxonomy): Eukaryota > Metazoa > Arthropoda > Insecta > Orthoptera > Acrididae > Schistocerca > Schistocerca serialis. The sequence goes on from NC_064641.1 coordinate 426,816,789, forward strand.
TTATTGGGTGCTTATACTACCAATTTTGACTATTTTTTATTGTTTGTTAGGGTGGGATCTCTTTATCTTAATTACTAAGTCTCTCTCAGTGGGGACTTTATTTTGCGTTTTTACTACTAACTCATACATGGCCGTAATGTTATTCAGAAGGTTATCTTCCACTTGCCGTTAATGAGGGATTCGTTAGTCGACCGAACGCGTTTGCTTGGGGTCTCGTGGTCGGCTACGTGTGGCGGTTACTTGTTCTCCCTTCGATTACTTGTTTACCCCTCGATCCCATGGCGTGAGTTAGTATGATTTGTGTTTGGCAGTCGACTTCCTGGTCAGCAACTGCATTTGTAAATGTGGTTAGCTTTTGATCGCCTTACAAGTTTCATTGATTTGACTTCGTTAACTCACTACAAAATTATTTGCTAATTCTCTTGTTGCTGTAATTTCGACTGACGTGCGTCGGCATTCATCTACATCTACGCGATTACTCTGCCATTCACAATAAAGTGCCTGGCAGAAGGTTCAACGAACCTCCTTCACTGAACCATCTTCTCTCTACCGTTCCACTCTCAAACGGTGCGCGGGAAAAACGAGGCCTTAAAATTTTCTGTGCGACCCCCGATTTTTCTTATTTTATCGCGATGATCATTTCATCCTGTGTAAGTGGGTGCCAATGGAATACTTTCGCAATCGGAGGAGAAAACTGGTGATTGGAATTTCATGACAAGATCCTGTCGCAGCGAAAATCGTCTTTGCTTTCATTATTGCCACCCCAATTTACGTATTACGTCTGTGGCACTATCTCCCCTATTTAGCGATAGTACAAAACGAGCCACCCTTCATTGAACTTATTCGATGTTATTCGTCAGCCTATAACGACATGTTTACCTAATCTGCGAACGTCGACCGCGTGCGGCTGTTTCTTCTTGGATCGTCTCTTCAGTCGGAAGTTGTGTTACGTCGCCTTCGAAAAACTGATGAATTACTGTGCCGATAAACATCTTATGTTATTTGATTTTCAAACAGCTGAACAAAACTGAACGTACTCAGATATTCACTAAAATGACACATAATATTTTTAGCGCAACGCAATCTGACTTTCAGTAATCACTACAAAAGAATGGCCCTGACTAACAATAACCTATACCTTTCATGAATTCTTACTTCACCAAAATCTTCGTTACTCGAACTACTGCAATACAGTGAGCGCCAATACTGCCAGCTAAATAAAAGATTCTAACTACTGAAGGCACTAACTACTGACAGGCAAAGTTAGCAAATGGAAGATTTTGATAGAGAACAAACAATATATTTACCTTAATAGTGTTCAAAAGTCATAATATATATATCAGTTCATGATATCCAATATTACAAATTTACTGTCTCTGATGGACACACGTCCAGATCATCCGCTCTTAAAACTCCGCCATCTCTCTCCCCACATCCACCACTGCTGGCGGCTCACCTCCAACTACGCAACGCTACGCGCTGTTAACATCCAGCTGCCCAACACTACAATAGCAAACAACCATGCAAACCAGCCACAGACTACACACAGCACAGACAGTGATGTTCATACAGAGCGCTACGTGGCGTTACCAACAAAAAAACCTAAACAGCCGACTTACAGTTGCATTGCAGAGGAGGGTAAATGCCTATTCAAAATATAATTATTTTTCGATAGCTCAACATGAATTGGCTAAGGACCGTAGTTTATCATGCATTTACCAGTAGAATATGGTGCGGAGAAAATATTTCGCCGCATGCAACTTCCGTCCGATTTCGACGAAAGAATTAGTGTCTCTGAAATCTCTATTTGGCAGAAACATAAAGCAAATTAAACAACTTCATGAAGGAGTGAGACATAGATTCTATACCAAATAAATAGTCCATACATCAGTTCCATTTAACTCTGAATTTATGGCAATTAATAGATGAACTTACACTGCAATGAAGGATTTAACATGGATGCCTTTTTGACAGACAGTTCTCTTCTCGTAACGAAAATAATTCCTTTGATGTTTTCACATACACGTAGCACAATAAATCTACTGCTATGCAGTATTACACTTTTAGTATTGCACTTATAGTTTACACTAAAATAATATAATTTTTAACAATAATAATACGGCGGCAAGATATGCGCGTCCGACACAAGTTACATGAGACAAGAGAAAATGAGGAACTCAGTAACTGTTCATCGAGAATATCTCGTACATCAAAAGAATGTGTAACAGTGTTCCTCTTCTGTCCGTTTTTCGCACCGCGGTTTTCAAAGTCAGTAACTCACTGCATGTCGACAGCGCTTCGACAATAATCACATTACGTCACAGGACGTTCACCTTTCACATTCTCGCTACATTATTTGCTAACTTTAGCCGTTGCTGAGCGACTGCTCGATTAGTGAATGATTAGATGATAAGGCAATCACATAATATTACGTTGCCTTCCATGAGAATCTTCGAGATCTAGGAGATTACCAAGATTCACATGTCGCCGTTAACATTATGGGACTGAGTACTTTACAGATTTACATTGATCAAACGCAGTATTCCTGTCATTTGATTATTCGGATTAGACAAATATGGTGATCTCTCATTCATAGACAAAGACAATTCTTAAGGTAAAGATAGACAAAAAAATTCAAAAACTAAGACAGTAAATCCACAAAGTTTACAAGGGGGATTACACATTATGCTCATTAAAGTCTTTTTTTCTTATTTTACAGAGTTCATAACGACCATCTTTGTGGCCTTAAGTTATTGTCCAGAGCTCATAGGCTCTTTGCTCCTGAAAGAAAAGACATAAACATTCATCTTTTTATACACACATAATTCTCACAGATGGAATTACTCACACGTCTTCATTTTTATACACATATAATTCTCACACATGGAATTTCTCACACGTGTCCATTTTCCATTGCTCAGTAGTTGTCATGATTTTTACGCTTTTATTGTTTGTGTATTTGACAGGTAAGTTAAAATATGATTCTTCTCCAGGTGAAGCTTATCCCTTGAGAAGTTGGATCGTTACTTTGCGTTCTCCGAGTAGAAAACTTTTCATCAGCTCTGGTCGGCGAGTCTCGCTCGCACGTTAGGTACACACGTTGCATGTAACAAAAAATATACATACCCATTTGTCTAAGAACTAAGCTTAAATCTAATTTTAGGACTTGGGATTCATAGGAATTTGACTTTGTCACTATTCGCGTGTGGTTTGGCTGTTCGCATTTCATTCACGGGATATAACATTAGCATTGTATGTCATATGTTGTGAACTCATATAAGAATCTTTTATTTTGGGAGCGGCTTTCATGGAAAGTCCGTTTCGTCGAACTGCAGCGGGAGTGCTGTGCTGGTACATCACTTTAAATTTAACGCGTTTGTTGCGTCGATGGACGTTGGCACAGGCTGACTGTTACAGCTGAATCGCAACTCGAGGCGATCACTAGCCCTCACGCGGTATTTCAGCTTTTCCGCGCACAGTTCAGTGAACACGTTGTGTCTATGGTGTTGTGGTATTTTGTGGCTTGCTGAGCTGGTGCGGAGGGACGAGCATTACCAGGGACTGAGACTCCATTGAAACCATCCCTGCCTCCACGTTTTTCCAGCCGAACTATCTCGGTCCGTCGGCCTATCTGCACGTTTAACACTTTTTATCTTCATCGTGAATGAAAATATCAATTACTTACAGCAACGACGCATTGCTTTGTGTCTGTGGTAGACTTCCACAGCATTTTAAGCCTTCACTTGTACACTACTATTCAAGAAAATATTCAAATTCCTTATCGCGATTTCGGTTTGCGCCTCGGATTGACTAAAAGGAAAAATAAAGACATTTCAAAACTAGCTTTTCCCGATTTCGTTCACGCGGTTCCTTTTGAAAATCGTATTCCAAACCAGCCTTCCACGTCCACCGCATTTCTCAATCTGTGACGTCAAGTCTCAAAATGGCTCTGAGCACTATGGGACTTAACATCTTAGGTCATCAGTCCCCTAGAACTTAGAACTACTTAAACCTAACTAACCTAAGGACATCACACAACACCCAGCCATCACGAGGCAGAGAAAATCCCTGACCCCGCCGGGAATCGAACCCGGGAACCCGGGCGTGACGTCAAGTCTACGGGACGGGTTTAGGAGGGTTAGGATATTTACACAAATTCAGAAGAAAGACATAGATATAATAGAACATAAAGAAGAAATCTAGCAAACAACTCCTCGTTCCTTATGACTTAGAAATTAATTTTCCTTTGCGCCGTACGTCTGCGTACGCGCTGCAATAAAGAACTAGCTGCTTTGTTTTGCCGGCGGTTTCATTGTCATTTTATTCTCGCGTTGACGCCTGCTTGCGCTACACTGCATTGACCTCTATATATGACCTTAAGTCATCATTGCTTTGGCCTTGTCACTTACGCTCGTATACTTGATATTTATTTCACTTATGGCTTTGAATGTATCTGACCTGCGTATTGCAATTACAATTCATGCTACTTTGTTTATCTAGCTGAAGGATAGCGCTTTCGTGGTCATGTTGGTACTTACTAGTAACTCACATGCTTCGTAAACATCACGTTATTTTAATGCAGAGATGAACCTGTTCCAGATTCCTATGTACATTAGAACTAAATCATTTAGAGATAGGTGACTTAGAAACTAGTTACTTGTTTTCCTTTTTAGTGGGATCAGGAACCAATAATTGTCAAGCGACCCTGGTCCTTGACGAAAATAAATTTCGTTTCTCGATCATCGCTCCTTGAACTTAAAAAATATTTCTTACGTACTATGTTTTATTTTCACTTCTTTACTATTTCATATCGCAGAAGCCGGCTTGTTAGGCACATCTTTCGCTTTATATTTCATTTTTCTCTCTTAAATATTATCTCCTTAAAACTAAATCTTAAAACTAGAGTTCTTAGTGTTGATCACTTTCTTTGTTAAACAAGAATTTTTTGTCTGTACTTAAATTATGGCTCAAGATAAGAAATTTTAAATTCTCTGTTGTATAGCAAGATAGACTCACTGTCGTGTAATTTATTCTAAGCAATTTTGTAACGAAATCAGATTAGTTGTCACTTAGTAACTAGCGGCTAACCTTCTCTTGGCATTATAAAGCGTTCTTTTTGACTTATTCTGTAGCATGACACTTTTTAAGATGAGAGTGGTCGTATAACCCTCTTATCTTTCCATTTGCGGGATCAGAAATCAGATAAAAACCTGTGTGCGGTATACGAAGGATCTCTCAAGGTCCCTCAAAAAGACTTTGCCATTTTCGATTTTTGCGTATGAGCAAAGATGGTTTAAAGTTTGTTTTTAACAAGACCTTTTCGCCTACTTTATAAGTTAACACGTTATTAATATGTTTGTCATACGCCTTCTTGCGTAAATTGGCTTGGGTGGTCAACGTTGTTAGAGCTTGTCTTATTCTGGCGTCTAAACTAGCGCTAGTGTTGTTACACATAGAAACTGAACTGACCCACTCATTTTTCTCTTCGTCAGAAGACATCAACTCACTCGGAGTGAAACCAGTAGACAGGTGTGGTAGATTATTCACAATTTCCTCGAAAGGTGACACAAATGTCAACCCAGCGAGTCTGCTGAGGTGGTATATCCGTACGAATAAAACGATTAAACTCCATCAACACCCGCTCAGTCGGGTTCGACTGCGGTCTAATCTTGGAGATAAGGATTTGCCTAATTTGATGACTAGGAAGGAAAAGTCTCCATCTTTTGCAGACAAAGTTAGACCCATTGTCTGAGAGAATTGATTCGGGTTTTCCGAATCTAGGAAAGTAGTCACGTTCTAAACGATTGATGATTAGTTGAGTGTGTGCAGATCTCATAGCGTACAATCTCAAATGTTTGGTAAACAGGTCAATGACCTCGTGGGAGGGGTCCTGCCAAATTTATGCCTAGGGTTTGTCTAGGTTTCTCTGTGATAATAGAATTCAAAGGCAGTATATTCGAAAGATTAAAACGTTTTTGCCTTTTGACAAATGATACAGTGTTTCAAGAGTTTGTGAATTTTGCTTTGGGGGTTAGGGATGTGGCAGTACTTTGCTATTTGACGCTTTCACTTTTCTGGACCAAAGGGTCCCACGAAATACGTGTATACCAGAGTAAAGTGTTCTACATATTCCTGCGGAATGCATACTAGCCAATTTTCTGATGACAATGATGTTCGGTGGAAAAGAACTTGATTGTGCAACTTGTAATATTTGCACATGCGTTGCGGAGGATTAGTTTCGAGGACCTGTTTCACACCTCTCCATTTTGAATCAGTTTTCTGCAATTGGACAATCTGGTTACAAAGATCAAGAAAATATTTCCGATGTACAGGATCCTTCATCAAAAGAATTTTATAATTTGACATTTGTTCCAAAAGTTCAGTACTGTCCGAAGAGCCTTCAGGCATGCGAGATAGAGCATCCGCAATAATGTTATCTTTGTCTATTATATAGATTATTTAGAAGTAATATTCCTGTAAGAAAAGACACCACCTCGTTAAGCAAGGATGTAAGAGTTTACACGTCAGAAGAACACTGAGAGCCTGATGATCAGATCAGACTTTGATTTTCTTGTCATTGATGTAGTAGTTGAACCTCTTGAAAGCCCAAACTACTGCAAGAGCTTCCAATTCGGTAACAGAATAGGATCGTTCAGTTTCTGTAAGAACCCTAAGAGGAAAACTAATTACTCTGATGTCTGGTTTTCCATTGGCTTCATGGATTTGGAACAGACATGCGCCTAACCCCTAAAAACTTGCGTCAGAAGACACACAAAATTTCTTTTCCGTATCTGGATGATAAAGAATGTTGCTATTTAACAAAGCTTCTTTGATATAGAGGAATGCCTTTTGGCAGTCGTCAGTCCAATTCCACTGGGTATTTTTCTTTAACAATTTCAATAAATCAGGGTTGTTCATTACTTACTTTGGTAAAAATCTTCTGAAGAATGAAGCGAGTGCAAGATAACCTTTAGGTTGTCGTTTTGAAGATGGGATAGAAAAATTTTTAACTGCACTTAGCTTCGCCGGATCAGGACGGATTCCGTCAGATGAAATGACATGTCCTAAGAATTTGATTTCGGCTCGGCCAAAGTGTGACGTTCGCAATTTGGCAGTGACACCGTATTCTAGGAATCGCTGAAACACTTTCTGTATTAGTTCAACGTGACCTTCCCAGGTTTTAGTGGCAATTGAAAGACCATCAACGTAGAGAGTGACTTCATCAATAAAATCTGGACCAAGAACATGATCTAGGGCAGAGATGAATACTCCAGAACTAACATTCATTCCAAAAGGCATGGCCTGAAATTGATAGTATCTGCTGGCGAAGATAACTGCCGTATACTTTGGTGAATTAGGAGTTAGTCTCACTTGCCAAAATGACATTTACAAATCTATGCTATTCAAATATTTAATTCCATAAAATCTCTGCAGGTGTTCTTCAATTGCTTCGGGTCTCGTTCGTACTGGCATAATAATTTTACTTATGTTTCGTGCGTCAAGTACGAGTCGTACGGTGTTATCCTGTTTCAAAATCGTCAACAAGGGGCTACTATATGGCGAATTAGAATATTCTATGACTTTCCAGTTCATCATTTTCTTAATTTCATTACGAACTGCTTCCCTTCTAGCATACGGTATGGGATATGTCGTGCGACAGAAAGTTTAGTGCGGAACCACTTCCAGAGTATATTCATAGCCTTTTATAATACCAGGTCGCTTTGATAACACGTTGATAAAGTGTGACAACAAATTGAATAATTCCTGTCGCTGTTGATTCTGCAGTCTTGCTGGTTATTTCCTGCTGAGAGAGTAAGTCACTGACTGTTATTGTATCATTAAATGTATCACAGTTACCATAGAACTAATTGAAATTGTAATCTAATGCTATTACAAGTGGCAAAGTTTTTTACTCTTTCTTTCACTAACTCCAGTGGAACTTCTGTCTGCTGTACTAAAAGTGCGCAAATGTCTATATAAAGATCTATTCGGGCTCCATATCGTCGTAGAAAATCCATTCCCAAGAGACATGGCACTGACAAACTCTTGGCAACGACGAAAATACACTTGATGGTATTGATTGAATCTCCAGTGGTACCCAAGCTTGTATACTGACCTTTTGTGTCTGGGAGCCGATGGCTCCTGTTATTGAACATCCTTGGACGGGTTATGTTGTAATTTTAATTAATGTACTAATTTGCTTATAGAAACATAAGGACATAGCATTAATATTTGCACCTGTATCTAGGATTACAGTCGTCAAAATTCCGGCTATAGGAAGTTTTGTCATAGCTTGCACTTGGTCATCTATCGGTTCATCACCGTCAGTCGTTTCTTTCTCTCGTAATAATTCTTGTCTCATGTCAATCCCGTCATTGTATCTCAGTACAAGTACGTCATGGTTAGTCTCTCCGTCGAAGTGGTCGCCCTCTTTCGGTCTCACAGCATCACTTAGGGAGCTTTCTGATGCTGAACTTAGTTTTCCTGTTTGTGTGGTTTTGATTGGCCTTCATCATTAGAATGTTCGACCAATCTGACATTATGAGAACACTGAGGAAAAAAATTACTGTTATGCACAAACCTTGTGTCAAAATGTTGTTGCGTTTGTTCTGGTGTCCAATACGTGTCACTGCCTTCCGCGTTTGCGAAAAATACAGGGGGATTGTACTGCCTTCGCGAGGTCTGATGATTTTTATTACTATTATCATTTCCGGAATTGTTACGGTGAAATCGACCTTCACACTGTGGCTTGCCGTTAAACTGTGTGTTTCAGTACATTCCCTGCGCTTGATTTTTACTAGGCGCGGAGTTGTGTTGGTAGGAGTGGGTGTTATCAGCAGTTTGTTGCTGCCCGTAATCTGAGTGTTGGCCGCGCGAGTACGGTGCATTGCATTGCGATCCGCTGTGCTGTTGCCAACCTTTTTGACTGAAACCATTTCCAAACTTCTGCTTGTACGGTTGATTGCCGTACTGGTTACCAGTCGTGTTATACACGGGATTGAATCGGTTGTGTTGATTATGTCTATTCCTTTTGTACGGATACCCACTGCTTTTATTTCCGTTTTGCCAATCGTTACAATTTTTGTAACCGTTCCCTGGCTTTCCATAGCCGTTACTCTCATAACGTTGTGGCCAAGAATTGTGCGGAGTATCCCGTGGTTTGTTAGTTCTCATGTCCTCATAGATCAGGTCTACGGAATCTAATATGGACAGAAAGGCATCTGGATCATCATCTGGGATGGCTATCAGCTTTTCACGAATCGATATGGGTAATTTAGACTTGAGAATCATAATTACATCTTTGCTATTAATAGGGGTATCCCAATACCAGATTCTGCCAACATATTTTTCGAAGTACTTTCTAAGGCTACTATTCCTGGGGTAAAATTGTTTTGCATTATAGACTTCTTTACGAAGACACTTCTGAACACCTTCGCTCCAAAATTTGCTGAGGAAACAGTGCTCAATCTTCTCATACGTTCGACACTCATCAACCATTTCGGTTCCCCACATTGCCGCTTCGCCACCTATATATCCGGTAACAAATTGGATACACTGTCTATCAGTCCACGAATTTGGAAAATGCCAGAGAATCCACGAAAAAAAACATTTGGGTGGATCTTCCGTTTTTCCGGGTTAAAGGTTTGAAAACTTGATGCTTTAACATGCTTTCTTCCTTTACCATTTGTACTACTGAGTCAGATTCTTGGTTTCGGTGACTAACTCGGATATGTGGTGGTGACATGTGTTCATTAGATACAACAGGTATTCGGAATTGCCGAAATAATTCATCATCTTCCGCTGAGGCCAAAGAGTTAGGATAATTCGTTCTCTGAATTCGGGAACTACCACTCACTTGTGCCGTCAGGTTATTTAGTTGTTCCGTTACCTCTTGCTTCCAATTTGGTAATTATTGCTGAAAGGTACTCCTAATGCTACCGAGTTCAGACATTATGGTATCTCCAGAGCTTGCAGGAGCTGACAAGACACCAAGAGTGTTTGCTTTCACAGTCTCTACTAGGTCTTTGTTAATTTTATTTTCGACAAATTTGTCCTTTCCAGCAATCCAGTTCTCATACTTTTCTCTAAATTCTCTCTCATGAGTATCTAGCCTCTCCTTTACTTTCGTTTCAGTTTCCAGAGTCAAATTTGACATTCCCTCGGTTAGTTTTTCTACCTGCGTAGTTACTCTGTCTAATCTGTGGTTAACTGCTGTTACGGTGGAGTCAAGATTCTTGGTTGCGTTTCGGATGTCAGCTGTCTCGCTTGGCATGGTAGCTAAAGTGTCATTCAGTACGAAAATTGTTGCACTTCGAGTTTGAGAAACAGCATCCTTAACATGCTTTGCTACTTCTTTGGCTACGTTTTCTCTAACAGTTTTTATTTGTTCGCTTACCGTAGAAAGTTTATCTTCAAGCGAGGCTGCATTTGTCTATTTTCCTCTTTCATTTGATGATTTTCATCTTTCAAATCATTTTTAATGGGATTCACCATTTGGCGATTTTCCTCTTTGAACTGGCGATTTCCGTCCTGCATCATTTGACTTATTTGACTCAGTAGCACTACCCCTGAATTGCTTTCACCTGCCTCCATTGTAACCGGTATATGGCTACGAGTACTAGTGGCAGAAACTATGCTGGCATTGTCTAGTTCAGTACCGGTAACATTATGGTGTAAGGCACCAAAGTCCATAAGATATCCCACTTCACTTTCTACAATTGTTTCGATTGGTGTCTCAGCCCTACTAATTATCCTGCGGGACCGTAAGCGACGCGACACTTCACTCGTCTCATTCTGTTCATTTGAATCTAGTGATGACACTTTATCGTCTGCCATAGCTCACTTATTTACAAACAGTAAGTCAATGAAGTTCGTTTGAGCTATGGCCGTCAGCTGTCGACAGAGGTGTAATTTATCGGTTGCGAGTCGGTTGTCAGTGCTACGTCACAAGATCGGTATGTCGGGAGTTGCACGTCATGAGAACAAGACACTATTCTGGACCGTAAAGAAAGTATGGCTGCACACTGGTAAAAATAAATGAAAACTAAGGCTGGTCAGCTCCGTAAACAGGCAGCGGACATTTAAAAACAAGTGATATGCTATACATAACAATGGAATTTAAACAATACTTAAAGAAATTACCAATCTACTAAAATCAATCTACTGAATTCAAAGAAAATTTTTTCTGCAATTACTAAAGATCGTTACAAATTTATTAATGTCGGCTGAAATTAATGAAGCTTGGCTACGGCTAACGAAATTTTAACTTACGTTGCTGATGACTGCCTTGGGCGTTGCAACTAGATTTTCGAACGAATTCTGTTAAAAAATAAATAAATAAATAAATCTCTCTTCCATAATTTTCTCTGAATATCTCGTTTCTTTCGCTCAATGGAAATTTTATTGAATGGTGTTTGGTGCCATGTAACAAATAAAAAGCACAAGATTAGCTACAATTCCTTATGAATATTTCCACAATGCCTATCTTATATAAATTTGTATTCCTTTGAGTTCCTTTTTTTCTTCTTTTTTTAATTCGGGTCCCTGTTATAAATGTCCCCGTTCGTAGTCGCTAATTATAACAATATGTTTACTTTTGTGCTGTAACATATAGCTATAATTAACGGTGGAAATATATTTGCGAACGGCGACCGTGTGCGGCTGTTTCTTGTTGGATCGTCTGATCAGTTGGAAGTTGCATTGCAGAGGAGTGTAAATGCCTATTAAAAGTATAATTATTTTTTGATAGCTCAACTTGAATTTTCTATGGGACCGTAGATTATAGTGCATTTACCAGTAGAATATGGCGAGGAGAAAATATTTCGCCGCATGCAACTTCCGTCCGATTTCGACGAAAGAATACGTGACTCCGAACTCTCTATCTGGCAGAAACACAAAGAAAATTAAATAACTTCATGAAGGAGTGAGACATAGATTCTATACTAAATAAATAGTCCATACACCATTAGTAGGTGAACTTACACTACAATAAAGAATTTAACACGGATGCCGTTTTGGCTGGCACTTCTCTTCTCGTAATGAAAATAATTCCTTTGACGTTTTCACATATACGTCGCACATTAAATCTACTGCTATGCAGTATTGTACTTTTAGTATTGCATTTATACTTTACACTAAAATAATATTTTTAACAATAATAATACGACGGCAAGACACGCGCGTCCGGCATAAGTTACAAGAGACAAGTGAGAATGAGTAACTCAGTAAATCTTCATCGAGAATATCTCGTACATCAAAAGAGTGTGTAAAAGTGTTCTTCTTCTGCCCGTTTTTCGCGCCGCGGTTTTCATAGTCAGTAACTCACTGTATCACTGACGGCGCTTCGACAATAAACACGTTACGTCACAGGACGTTCACCTTTTACATTCTCGCAACGTTATTTGCTAACTGTAGCGACTGCTCGATTAGTGAATGATTTGAAATGATAAGGCAATCACATAATGTTACATGTCCCACCTGATGCAGATCTCACACCGCACAGCAATACTCCAGAATAGGCGAACAAGTGCGGTATAAGCAGTCTAATTGTAGACCTGTTGCACCTTCTAAGTGTTCTGCCATTGAATCGCAGTCTCTGGTTGGCTCTACACACAACATTATCTATGTGATCGTTCTACTTAAGGGTATTTGTAACGAAAATACCAAAGTATTTAGTTGAATTTACAACCATTTGTGTGACTTATAGCGTAATCGAAATTTAGCGGATTTCTTTTAGTACTCATGGCAATAACTCCCCATTTTTCGTTATTCAGGACCAATTGTTACTTTTCCCACCATGCAGATATCTTATCTAGCTGATTTTGCAATTCGTTTTGGTCACCTGATGACTTCACAAGAAGGTAAATGACAGCATCATCTGCAAACAATCTAACGCGGCTACTCAGATTTCTCCTATGTCGTTAATATAGATCAGGAACAACAAAGGGCCTATAACACTTCGTTGGGGAACGACGGATATTACTTCTGTTTTACTTGATGACTTTCTGTCTATTAGTATGAACTGTGACCTCTCTGACAGGAAATCACGAATCCTGTCGTACAGCTGAAGTAATATTCCTTAGGCACACAGTTTGGTTAGAAGACGCTTGTGAGGAACTGTGTCGAAAGCCTTCTCGAAATATAAAAATATGGAATCAATTTGACATCCCCTGTCGATAGCATTCATTACTTCATGAGTGTGTTTCACAAGAACGATATATTCTGAATCCGTGCTGATCGTGTGTCAATAAATCGTTTTCTTCGAGGTAATTCATTATGTTCGAACACAGTATATGTTCCAAAAACTTACTGCAAAATGACGTTAGTGATATGGGCCTGTAATTCAGCGGATTGCACGTATTTCCCTTTTGACTATTGGTGTGGCTTGGGTAATTTTCCATTCTTTAGGTACGGAACATCTTGTGAGTGAGCTTTTGTATATAATTGCTATATATGGAGGTATTGTATCAATATACTCTGAAAGGAATCTTACTGGTATACAATCAGGACCTTGCCTTGCCTTCATTAAGTGATTTAAGATGCTTTTCTACACCGAGGATATCTACTTCTCTGTTTCTCATCTTGGCAGTTGTTCTTCGGTCTGTAGCAGGCGTCTTGTCCAGTTCCTATATTAAATTCTGTATTCCTCTGTTAATTAGACTACCACCATCTGGTATACATTTACATTGTTAATTCTAAGGAAGGCGTCAGGAGAATTTTTATCTGCTTCTTTAAATAGATAAATTTTTCTGGATTTGAGACTTATTCATTTAACAGTTTTGATGGTCATTATTAGCTCAGATTTACTTGAAGCCAAGATACGTAGCTTGTTTTCACAACCGCTTACTAGTCGAGTGGGTTGATGAACTAATTGTTCGAAATAATTTACAGAGAATACGGTTATCACAATTTCGGATGATGCTTAATGTGTATCTCCGGAAGTCACCACATACTGTTATTGTGTAAGTTGGATACATGTTTGAAATTTGACTCGAGCTTTCTCTGAACGTTTCAGCAATTGTATTATCTGAGTTGGCAGATCGCTACATGGATCGAATTACTATTTTATTCCAATTCCTAAGAATGACCTGTACCCTTACTACTTCACAGTAACTATCTAATTCAATTTCACTACAAGATAAATTACTTCTAACAGCAAAAAACACGCCTCCGCCACCTGAATCTGACTTTCCCTTTCCGAACAATGTCAGGCTATTCGCAAAAATTTCGGCTTAACTTGTCTCTGGCATTAACCAGCATTCAGTACATACATGTATTTGAGAATTAGTGTTTCTATTAGAGCTTGGTGCAGTGGTACATTCCCAACACAGTCATGACATTTTACAACTCTTACATATACATGCTTGCATTTTATTCTGCTCTGTTTCGTCTCTGTTTCTTTTTTCTGGCAAGGTTTTTTGTATGTTAACAACGATACGCATCACTACTGACAGATTTACTGGTTAAGTGTCGGCAAATACGAACCTCATGTGGGAGAGCAGTGCACTGATACTAAGCTCAACTGTTCCTGCAGTCACAGCTGCTACGTGATGCTAGAGACTGCCGCTGCATTGCTTTGTGTTGTACACCGTTCACTACCTCGTTCGCGTTAGAATTTCCGCTGCATTTAACTCATGTGCTGCATATGAAACCAGATCTGCTCTGTTCATATCTTGACTCAATACACGGTCAAGAGTGTGACTGCTTGTATCGCACGATGACACTAACTCCTTTTCATAATTCAGGAAAATAATGGTCCAATTGTTAATTCTTTCAATCGACTGCGTGCATCATGTCACAGCAAGTCAACAAAAACATCGCCCATATGTTCAGTAGCTTAATGAGCAGGTTTGCGATTTAGGTAAATTTCGGTAGAAGCCTTCCATTAATTCAGTTGGCTTTAAATAACAAGTCATTCTTCACGCGCAATATCACAAAATCGTGTATGATTTTTACCAACCATAGGCACGTGAAGACTCACTCATGAGTGATCACATACACATGAGTAATGTGCTTCTTCTAGCACACAGAAACATTTCTCTACACTGAATGATGAGTGTGACCACATAAACACTTCTCTTAGTCACTATCTGTACTCTCTGATGTTTTTCACTATGGTAATCTTATCATCTAATTGCATCACATACTATCTTGGTTTCAGCGTTGAAAAATCTAAAACACGTTAAAATGCAGCTGGTGCATCTTTCAACACACGCGGCGTAAATCCATAATAACAGTATTCAGGTGATAACCACCCTGCATATTCATGGTAGAAAAATATCTGCACTGCCGCACAATACGTAAAGATTCAGTTGCATTTAGGATCTGATCCGCGTACCTAACCATGTACTTAATAAGGTACTGATAATCAAAACAAAAACGATACTCTTTCTCTCATCCGAATTCTCCTTCGCAATGATCACCACCAGTGTCCATCGGGGATTTGTATGTTCCTCAATAAAATCGTCTCACAGCTGTTGATTAACAAATTCTTCGAACACTGGTGGAAACTGAAGTAACATTCTGTATGGTCAATGATGTACAGGCTGTTCAATCTCAGTTGGGATTGTGTCGTGTCTCACCGAGGCCAGAGACAAAGATTAACCCGCATTAAACACATGCTAGTACAACAACAGTAGTTGTTCCATTGCTATCCACTCCTCTCCTTCCGAGTGGAGTACTTATTCCAGTAATGAACCTGCACTAGTGGCTTACTTAACCCTACGTACCCAAATTGTTTCATCGAAATTATCATTGGGTAAAACCCCAGGTTGGCGAACATGAGACCTTTGGAAAATTCCATGACATCGATCCCAAAGTTTTCTATCATGACCGACGTTCTCATATGTACATTACTGGATGCCTTATCCAACTGTCCCTTCAGAGCTCCCACCTCCATTTAGCGCTTCTACCATAAACAATACTTTTACAGACAAAGTAGTTCCTACGCTCACTGATAGCTGTTTTCCAATACCTTCTGGTAAATTATTGTGCAAATTGATCTTTGGTGGCCTTTCACAAACTGACTGGTTCCTCTTACACCAGGGTGGCTAGCACTGTCAACAGTTCCCCCCAGATGGAATGGTGTCCAATCAGATGATGATTAAGGTAAGTTTTAGCGTGATGCTGAAGTAGCAAATGTAACCGTAAGTTTGCGTTGTTGCCACCTGCAGTATAAGGCAAAACATCCATACAAAAACGGAATCTCTAGACTTCGACCCAAGATCTTAATACTGCCGAACTCAGCGAATGCACATCGCTTCCGCCCAGTCTACCGAAGCTACAGTGTGGTGGGTCCAACGACCTTTTCCCCATGACGTCGAAGTTTGCCACAAACAGCTGAGAACCCGTATCCAGTAAAACATTATGTTTTCTTCCATCCTGGTCGTTATCTAAAATTGCAATTTGCTTATACTTATCATACTGTACGATGCCAAAAGATTGATATTGTTATGTACACATACACGTGAATAATATAAAACCTCTAGGAAAAGCTTGGTTACTAACTATGTGCAAACTGTTGATGTCAAAAGAAAATGTATAACTTGACTGTTATATATCGGTGATTTGTTGCCATAATTAGGAAACAGAAAATCTGATAAATATTCAATGAACGATTTTATATTCGAGATGTAATTAGGGCATCTTGAAGCTTTTGTTGCGAGTGTTTCAAGACGTACTCTGCTGGGATGTGGAATTCGTCCAAACCGAAACGGTCCGTTATAAAAATTCCTGACACTTGTCTTTGCCTTAGAAGAGAATGGGTGTGCTCTAACTAAAACTTTTTGTCCAACTTCGAATTTCCTAGTGTGACTTACCTTCTTTTGTAGCATTTTCATCTTCTCAGCTGCCTTCAGTAATTGCAATGTCAGTGAGTTCACAATGACGTAAAAACTGTAACTTGGGGAAAGAAACAAGTTCTTTATTTTGTCTGGGGGATTTTTAATATTCGAAACGAAATGTGACGAGAGCAAAGTTGAATCAATTAACTGAACTAAATGTGTCCTGAAAAATCTGAATATATCTGACCCATTCAGTGAGTTGTTTGTGGCAATAAAGTCTACATTGTTTTCCTATCTCTTTCATTATTCTTTCACAAGGGTTGGAAATAATAGTGGGTTTAAACTTTCTGTTGTGCAATGTATGTGTCCAGGCTGAGGAACGAAATTGTAGTCTATTGTCAGGTTTAAACTTTTCTACATGTCCTACGTGTGGTAAAAGTTTCTTGCGAGGGAAACACCCATCGTTCCCCCCTCAGATTTAGTGGTAACAGGGCCCAGTGGACAGCCCGTCAGAAACTGAACCCAGTTCAAGCATAAAAACAGTAATAAGGTGTACTGGACTGTGAAAGAAAACAAAATAGTGTGCGGTCCAAGAACAAGAAGTGCAATATAGGGCAGCCGCGAAGAGGAGTCACGTCGTAGTTAAGAGGTTACGGTGTTGGACATTCAAGCAAACGATCCATATTCCCCCGTGCCATTTTATTTTTGCTGTCTGATTTATTGAAATTTGTGTCTGTATTGTTGCGTAACGTCTGTTTGCGAAAGCGAGGTGTAAGGTTGGGACCTGTAATGACAGTTGATTCTGCACAACTACTCTATCAGCAGCCAAAAGGAAGTGGCTTCGAATGGGACCGCCAACGTTTGATGGCAAGGTGTCACACACGGCATTCGTGACAGGACGTGTGTCAAATGATAGGAATATCTTATCGACGCACCTAATTTGAACGACTAGTAAGTGGGTGGGATATGCCTCCTTGCCCGATGTAGGTGTTCGTATGAATGTGAATGTGACCAATCCAAATGAAATGGTGGAAAGATAATAGTGTGTCACATAAGCTGAAACAAATGAACCCGATTATTTGTGGTTTTCGTTTCTGTGAGACGTCTACGTGGTATCTCCTCTGTTTTTACTATTCACCACATGTACTTGGGACGGTAGCTTATTGTTACCACATGACCCACATTCTGTAACCAGTGTATAGTATGACAACTGCCAGGGCTACAGAAACGAAACAAACATCTCAGTGACCCGATGGACAGTTCATACTGTAGTTAAATTAACAAATAAATAAATGGCACAGTGGTGCTCTGAACACGGCTCGCCCGCTTGGCAGTCCAACACCGTGACAACCACGTTGCTGTTGATGTTTCAGGTTGCTCTTTATTCCACGTGTAGTTTTTGGACTGTTCACTATTTCTATTTTGGTTCCTTTTCACTCTTCAGTACGCCTTCTTCCTGTTTTCATGCTTCATCTGCTTTCAGTTTTTGTCGAGCTACCCACTGTACCATCTCACCCCTGAATCTGAGGGGGGTTTGATGGGGAGTTTCCCTTGTTAGTGAATGCAGCTGAAACACGTTTTGCTGTAGTTCTGCGAAGTGGGGTAAAGGAAATAAATTTAGATGTTAACTCAACCGCGGTTAAAGGGCGTAGTTTGATAGGGATAATTGGGAAATGTGGAGCCAAATGTGATGCAGTTGAAGATTTTGCTTGCTGGCAAGTTTGCATTTCTCCAGAACGCGCACAATTATTTCGTCCATTTTCTTGAGGTAGCATGTTTGACGAAGCATGATGAAACACCTTCTTCGTCCGTAATGAGCATAGTGCAGATGTATATACCATATCTATTTGTTGACAAGATCATCGGCAATACAGAATGGCCTAGTATTAATGTCTCTTTTTAAAAGGATGTGATTTCGTACCAATTAATGATGTCTGATAGTGGAATTTTGTATGTTATGCCATAATTGTTTGATTTCCTTCCACACTGGATCCTTGACCTGTTCTTTGGCAATATCTTTCAACGCAGAAGACACAAAGTTTTCAGATGCAGCTTGATAAATGTAAAGAAGACTGAAGTTTGACTGACAAAATTATGTGGAATAAGTCGTTTGAGAACCACTAAGAGATCTCGATAAAGCGTCAACGATTACATTTTGTGTTCCTGGAATATGTATGACTGTGATATTGATTCCTGCACATACAGTTTCCATCGTCCCAAACGATCACGTGTCATCAGTTATTATTGGTTTTCCATCTTACGCTTACTGGAATTTCATCAGAGAACTATACCAGACTCGTTTCGCTTTAATTTATAAAGCATCTTCCATGGATATTCTGCAAATTGGATACATATGTTTGTATATTTCTGGTTGTTTTAGGTTAGAAACAGCGTTTTGTTGCTACTGTTGGTTCGAAACTGAATTACACGGCGGTCTGTATACACTATAGTATGTTTGCCGTATAAAAAATAACGAAATTTTGTAATGGCCAGACGACTAAATACGTTTAGATTTCTGTAATGGAATAATTCCTTTCAGCTGGGAAATATACACGACTTTTCAGGACCATCACTCCAATTTCTTCTACTTCCTAGAAGATATGAACGCCAAGGGCCGATTTGGAAATGTCTGTTGGAATACAAAAATCTTTGGAAACATTTGGATGTGTTAATAAACCGGCATTCGATGAAGCATGCTTCGAGCTCAGATATTTAGTTTATGCCTGATCATCTCAGAACCAATTTCAGTTTTTACTACTACGCTGACAAAGTCTTGATATATCCAAAGCTGTAAGATGAACGAAACACCTGAAAGATTATGAGGGTAGGATAACTTTGCAGTTGTTTTTTAGCTGTGGGAACAGTGATATCTCAGATAGCTTATAGTTTATCTGGGTCAAGTTCAATTCTGTAAGCAGAGATGATGTAGCCTAAAACTTACTAGATGATTTTTCCAGACACGGATTTACGTAGATTAACTGTAATACTCTGGCGTGAGAATGTGTCTAGTAGTGCATTAAGAGTACTGTTGTGTTTATGCAAAGTTGCTTCCGCAATAAGTAAGTCATCGACATATGTTAGGATCCTTTCTTTTAAATCAGATGGAAGGATTGTATTCATGCCACAAATGAAAGCTGCTGATGATATAATAAGGTAATTTGCAGAGTTGATAACAATTACCGAACCATTAGAAGGCAGTGAATTTACGACAGTTGGGGTGAAGTTCTATTTGCCAAATTCCACACTTTCAATCTTACGTCGATAATACTATCACTCCACGAAACTTTTATAGCAACTCATAAACAGTCTGTGGTCTATCTGTTTCTGTAAGTATAATGTCATTAATCCATCGTGAATCTAACACAAGTCTCAACGATCCGTCTTCTTTGAGAGCCACGTGTAAAGGGCTGATATACGGACTTGCTGCCTGTTCAATGCCTTGTGCCAGCATGAATTCTAATTCTTGTTTCACTCTGTCAATAAATAAGAGGGTACTCAGCAATGCCTTGTAATAAAAGCCTTATGAGGCTTTAACTGGAATTCATGCTCAAATACTCGCTTAGTGCAGGGTACATTGTAAAAAACATATGAATGTAATTGTAAAACTTCTTGAAACCGTCGTCTGCTGTCGTGCGTTGCTGCTTCACAATCGTTTACCTTTGTTTGGATTGTCAGCGAAACGTCGGAATTGGATTCTTCATCTACATTGTCGGAAGCAGAAGACGTGTCACTGAAAAGTGATGCGTGCCATTGCACGTTCTTTGTGTTTGAAAAGAGCTTTAATCTGTAAATTTCCTGTTCCTCCATCGAAACTCTCTGCTGAAACCGTAATGCAACTTGCTCGTTATTGTTACGTAATAGAACATAACAGTCTTAAAGTCCAAAATCGTTTTAATTTCTGTCAAGTTGCATAATTTCAATTGGTAAAAGTGTAACGATCCTAAAATTTAAATAAAATGTGTGGCAATGCATAGCAAACTTTAGGTGTGTCTCTAGTTTTACATCTACTTCTTTTCCAGAAACTGCTCCTCTAACTTTAGTCTCTTGTAATTGGAATGTTGGGCAAGATTTTTTTTTTTTTTTTTTTTTTTTCGTCAGTCTACTGACTGGTTTGATGCGGCCCGCCACGAATTCCTTTCCTGTGCTAACCTCTTCATCTCAGAGTAGCACTTGCAACCTACGTCCTCAATTATTTGCTTGACGTATTCCAATCTCTGTCTTCCTCTACAGTTTTTGCCCTCTACAGCTACCTCTAGTACCATGGAAGTCACTCCCTCATGTCTTAGCAGATGTCGTATCATCCTGTCCCTTCTCCTTATCAGTGTTTTCCACATATTCCTTTCCTCTCCGATTCAGCGTAGAACCTCCTCATTCCTTACCTTATCAGTCCACATAATTTTCAACATTCGTTTATAGCACCACATCTCAAATGCTTCGATTCTCTTCTTTTCCGGTTTTCCCACAGCCCATGTATCACTACCATACAATGCTGTACTCCAGACGTACATCCTCAGAAATTTCTTCCTCAAATTAAGGCTGGTATTTGATATTAAAAGAATTCTCTTGGCCGGAAATGCCTTTTTTGCCACAGCGAGTCTGCTTTTGATGTCCTCCTTGCTCCGTCCGTCATTGGTTATTTTACTGCCTAAGTAGCAGAATTCCTTAACTTCATTGACTTCGTGACCATCAATCCTGATGTTAAGTTTCTCGCTGTTCTCATTTCTACTACTTCTCATTACCTTCGTCTTTCTCCGATTTACTCTCAAACCATATTGTGTAGTCATTAGACTGTTCAATCCGTTCAGCAGATCATTTAATTCTTCTTCACTTTCACTCAGGATAGCAACGTCATTAGCGAATCGTATCATTGATATCCGTTCACCGTGTACTTTAATTCCACTCCTGAACCTTTCTTTTATTTCCATCATTGCTTCCTCGATGTACAGGTTGAAGAGTAGGGGCGAAAGGCTGCACCCTTGTCTTATACCCTTCTTAATACGAGCACTTCGTTCTTGATCGTCCACTCTTATCATTCCCTCTTGGTTGTTGTACATATTGTATATGGCCCGTCTCTCCCTATAGCTTACCCCTACTTTTTTCAGAATCTCGAACAGCTTGCACCATTTTATATTGTCGAACGCTTTTTCCAGGTCGACAAATCCTATAAAAGTGTCTTGATTATTCTTTAGCCTTGCTTCCATTATTAGCCGTAACGTCAGAATTGCATCTCTCGTCCCTTTACTATTCCTAAGGCCAAACTGATCGTCACCTAGCGCATTCTCAATTTTCTTTTCCATTCTTCTGTATATTATTCTTGTAAACAGCTTCGATGCATGAGCTGTTAAGCTGATTGTGCGATAATTCTCGCACTTGTCAGCTCTTGCCGTCTTCGGAATTCTGTGGATGATGCTTTTCCGAAAGTCAGATGGTATGTCGCCAGACTCATATATTCTACACACCAACGTGAATAGTCGTTTTGTTGCCACTTCCCTCAATGATTTTAGAAATTCTGATGGAATGTTATCTATCCCTTCTGCCTTATTTGACCGTAAGTCCTCCAAAGCTCTTTTAAATTCCGATTCTAATACTGGGTACCCTATCTCTTCTAAATCGACTCCTATTTCTTCTTCTATCACATCAGACAAATCTTCACCCTCATAGAGGCTTTCAATGTATTCTGTCCACCTGTCTGCTCTCTCCTCTGCATTTAACAGTGGAATTCCCGTTGCACCCTTAATGTTACCACCGTTGCTTTTAATGTCACCAAAGGTTGTTT
The DNA here is from genome assembly GCF_023864345.2 of Schistocerca serialis cubense. Classification (NCBI taxonomy): domain Eukaryota; kingdom Metazoa; phylum Arthropoda; class Insecta; order Orthoptera; family Acrididae; genus Schistocerca; species Schistocerca serialis. The sequence continues at coordinate 426,839,346 of NC_064641.1, forward strand.
TGACTTTCCTGTATGCTGAGTCTGTCCTTCCGACAATCATATCTTTTTCGATGTCTTCACCTTTTTCCTGCAGACTTTTGTTCTTAGCTTCCCTGCACTTCCTATTTATTTCATTCCTCAGCGACTTGTACTTCTGTATTCCTGATTTTCCCGGAACATGTTTGTACTTCCTCCTTTCATCCATCAACTGAAGTATTTCTCCTGTTACCCATGGTTTCTTCGCAGCTACCTTCTTTGTACGTATGATTTCCTTCCCAACTTCTGTAATGGGCCTTTTAACAGATGTCCATTCCTCTTCAACTGTACTGCCTACTGCGCTGTTCCTTATTGCTGTATCTATAGCGTTAGAGAACATCAAACGTATCTCGTCATTCCTTAGTACTTCCATATCCCACTTCTTTGCGTATTGATTCTTCCTGAGTAATGCCTTGAACATCAGCCTACTCTTCATCACTACTATATTGTGATCTGAGTCTATATCTGCTCCTGGGTACGCCTTACAATCCATTATCTGATTTCGGAATCTCTGTCTAACCATGATGTAATCTAATTGAAATCTTCCCATATCTCCAGGCCTTTTCCAAGTATACCTCCTCCTATTGTGATTCTTGAACAGGGCATTCGCTATTACTAGTTGAAACTTGTTACAGAACTCAATCAGTCTTTCCCCTCTTTCATTCCTTGTCCCAAGCCTATATTCTCCTGTAACCTTTTCTTCTACTCCTTCCCCTACAACTGCATTCCAGTCGCCCATGACTATTAGATTTTCGTCCCCCTTTACATACTGCATTACCCTTTCAATATCCTCATACAATTTCTCTATCTGTTCATCTTCAGCTTGCGACGTCGGCATGTATACCTGAACTATCGTTGTTGGTGTTGGCTGCTGTCGATTCTGATTAGAACAACCCGGTCACTGAACTGTTCACAGTAACACGAATCCTACACCTGTTACACCATTTTCTGCTGCTGTTGATATTACCCGATACTCATCTGACCAGAAATCCTTGTCTTCCTGCCACTTCACTTCACTGACCCCTACTATATCTAGATTGAGCCTTAGCATTTCCCTTTTCAGATTTTCTAGTTTCCCTACCACGTTCCAGCTTCTGACATTCCACGCCCCGACTCGTAGAACGTTATCCTTTCGTTGATTATTCAATCTTTTTCTCATGGTAACCTCCCCATTGGCAGTCCCCTCCCGGAGATCCGAATGGGGGACAATTCTGGAATCTTTTGCCAATGGAGAGATCATCATGACACTTCTACAATTACAGGCCACATGTCCTGTGGATACACGTTACGTGTCTTTAATGCAGTGGTTTCCATTGCCTTCTGCATCCTACTCTCGTTGATCATTGCCGATTCTTCCGCCTTTAGGGGCAATTTCCCACCTCTAGGACAAGAGAGTGCCCTGAACCTCTGTCCGCTCCTCCACCCTCTTTGACAAGGCCTTTGGCAGAATGAGGCTGACTTCTTATGCCGGAAGTCTTCGCCCGCCAATGCTGATTATTTATCAAAATTTAGGGAGTGGCGGGGATCGGACCCGGGATCGAGGACGTTATGATTATGAATCAAAGACGCTACCCTCTAGACCACGGGTACAGTTATTTGCATAACATTCATTAAATGTTGCATCACGAATCACTGTAACCAGAGATCCAGAATCAATTACTGCTGTGAGGTTATGTGAGTCAATTTGTATGTTGATAATCGGATGGTACACATTTTTTGTGGTTGTTGTTTTCCCTGCAATACGGTGTCTCCCATGATCTTCCAACGTGATAATACGTGCTATTACCACGTTCATATCGTCTGTAGATGATGTTTTACTGAGGACATCTACAATATGCTGAGCGTCTAGTCTTTGGCTGTCAGGAGGGTGGAGCCGAGTATCTGGTTCATTTAATACGCAGTGTTGTTGCGGTCCGTAACTATAATTTTTCCTGTTGTCGTAGTGGTCACAGTGTCTGTAATTCTGTTGTGGTTCTGTTATCCGTTGTCATATCTTCTGTTGTATGTACGTGATGATTGCACTTTAACTCATTATTTGGATGAACATAATTTCTTCCCATACTATTATTATTGTAAGTCTGCTGTGATCCGTAATTTGGCTGAGAAGAGTTGTGATTGCTATTATCTATCTGCTGAAGCCATTGTCTGTTGCCAGAAAAATTTTTGTTTCCTTGCTAACTAGTTGTTTCGCCTATTGTAATTTTTCTGGTATCTCTGACTATTACCGTATAATTCGTTGTGTCTGTTATTAAATTTTGTATTACAACCTTCATTCCTATTGAAGTTGTAGCCTCTGTGGTTTGGAGAGAAATTTCTGCTAACGAAAGAAGAGCAAGACTGCTGAATTTCAAGTAACTGAAGTAGGTTGTAAAATGCATTAATACTTGTACCCTCTTTTGTTGGCCTGTGATTAAGGAAACACTTAATGAAAGAGGAAGTTTTGAGATACAAAGTTAAATAAGAGCTGACTAACTGTATGGCCCTGCTGAATGCTGATTTTGTTGTACCATGTACTGAAAAATTGCATAATTGTCGCGAATTCTCAAAATGGCGTAAGCTGAATAACTGATCTTTGACGCCTCGCTGTGTCATTTCCTACCAATAACATTTCTAATAATCCGTTCTGAAATTATTCAACAGGTTAGCATTGTCTGGCTATTGGGTGCATTCGCATGTTACAAATGAACTCTAATTTGTGAGTTACTGGCCAAGCTGTAAGTAAAGAAAAAGAGAATTCCTGAATCCAATCTAATGGCTGCAAGTTATTATTTCCATTTCTAAAAATTTTGATTTTTCGCAGAGGAAGAAAATATTTATAGTCGAATCCGCCATGTCTTGGAGACTTTTATAGTTCGTTTCTACCGTAAAATGTTTGCGATTGTCGCTGTTCTGTTTCACAGTCCTTTATCATTCTTATTCTGCGTAGTTGTTTATATGTAAATCCATCTGACTGTCCATGAAAAGTATTAGGAGATTGACAAGGGTTTCTATCAAATGACATAGTTTTCGCAATGTTAGCAAGACTACTTTTTAATATCTCCTTCGCATTGATGTTGTTCACTGCATGCTGGTCTTGCTGAAAACGCTGTGGTGAAAGAAAATTGTTCAAATGGCTCTGAGCACTATGGGACTCAACTGCTGTGGTCATAAGTCCCCTAGAACTTAGAACTACTTAAACCTAACTAACCTAAGGACATCACACACATCCATGCCCGAGGCAGGATTCGAACCTGCGACCGTAGCAGTCCCGCGGTTCCGGACTGCGCACCTAGAACCGCGAGACCACCGCGGCCGGCTGTGGTGAAAGAAATTCTTCTCTTTGTGTACGGGGTGTGTGACGTTTAATTGCTAAATTTGAGTCTGTGTTGAGCTCTAATTGTTCGACTTTCTGAGAAATGTCTTCTATTTGTGCTGTTAGGGATTTCAGTTGTCGACTACATTAATTTCCGATTCCAAACGACTGATGTGTTCCGAATGTTTGAGTGTTTTACGTTGTGGTCTTCGACTGCGGCTCTCGAAACTACTTTATTCACTTTGTTGGGAAGCAAATCTTTCTATTTGTATGATGTTTCTTTAATAGCCCTTAACTGATTATCTGTTTCAAGAACTTGTAACGGAAATAAATTATGCATCTATGTCTGATTCTCTGGTAGCAATTCTAAATGGTCAGAAATTTTACTTAATTCCGTATCAGTGTGGTTTGTTAGCAGATTCTCAAGTGTATCACTGTGCTTTCGTAATTTTTGGTCAATATGACTTCATAGAATGCTGTTATCTATTTTCTGTTTTGTGTCAAGATGTGTCGCTAACATTTCATTACTCTCTTATAGTTAAGGCGAGTGTTGTTATTATCTTGTTGTCAAGCTGTGTCGCCAGAATATTTTTGTTTTCTGCGAGTAAAATCTGAAGCATAGTGCCATGATCATTGGTCTGTACATAATTGCCGTAAATCAGTGTGTGATGAGCGCATTGCTCATCACCATTCCTATTGTGTACTTCTGTTGTAACCTGACTTTGAAATGTCTGTGTTGTGGTGGATTCCGCCCGTCTGGAATCTAAAACCTGTACAGTTGAAGTAGGTGCAAATTTCACGAAAGAAGTACGTATTTAGACTTGCAGACACATTGTCAGCCGAATTCGGTAACGTTTCCATATTTGTTGGAACGTGATTGTCTCCGTGGGAAGAATCTACCTCTTGCATTGCCGAATTTGTTAATTTTTTTTTTTTTAAAGCAACGTTCAATAATTAGTTGTTGTTGAATTGGAGATCGCTAATGGCTGAAGAATACTAATAGGAGAACTACCGATTAGTGTCTTACACGGCATCACAATAAAGCACAATATTCACAATAAAAATTGTCCAACTTAAGTGACCTGTATGGTTAGGAAGTCACAAATGATTAATTTATAGACGCAGCGCAAAAACTAACTACGAACAAAATGTTACAGAGAGAAGCGCAAGTATCTGACTGCAAAATTCACGGAAGATTCCCTGACACCCGAACCGATCCTGACTGCAAAATTCACGGAAGATTCCCTGACACCGGGACCGAACACAGCAGTCGTCAAGTGAGAGTTTCCATTTAAAATTCAATTCGTTTTCATTTGAACTCGTACTGGCTTGGGTGGTTGGTCGTAACTTTGCAGTAGTTTAGCTTTGGGTGACTTCGTGCATTGGGAGTTGTGACAGTAACCACAGATATCTGCCTGCGAGAATACAATATTAATATAGCCTTATATTACAATCTTTCTAAAAATGTGCAAACTGATTAAATCTTATACTTTATTATTAATCTCTGTAATTAAATAATGTGGTCTCTGTGCGTTAATGATCTGTCTAATAAAGCTATTCATGAAATGGTCCATGGACATTGAATCTTTTTGTAGGAAACTGATCCTGAAAGGGAAATATCTTACCTCGTAACGTAATTGCTTGTAAACGCGGTGCTTGTTGCTCTCTGTGTGCCAGCTGCAAATACCTAACTACAATTTCTGAGAGCTTAGTGCAACGCTCCAGAAATAAAGTAAACTGTTTTATACACATCATTGAATGAGACACTATTTAAATAAAAATTACTTGGATCGAAGATTGAACAATGATCTTGGTTGAAATATTCCTTTAACATACTGATTTCAAAATATCAAATGTATTATTAATTGCATGAAATTCATGTTACAACACTCATTAACATGGACAAAGGGCAACACTGATATCAAACTCTTATTTCATAAATGTTAGATAAATCATTTATAAACATAAAAGTACCTTACATGGAAAATTGCACAATCTGTAATGAAGAATCTGAAGTATCCTGATATGGATGCCTCATTCATCAATGGTTCCGAACTAAGCGCAACTACAATGCAAGTAAATAAAAAATAATGCCTTCATTCCTCTTCATTCGCTTTTCTAATCTCATTCGATTCTAAATCACTAATTGGATCTTCCTCCTCTGTTCCACGATATTCAAACACAAATAATTTTACTTTAACACGGATGTATTTAACTTGACGTCCACATTGCCACGAGTCCTCTGCTCGCTGTCTGTCTCACTACCCCTCCAACGATAGAAGTCCCGCGCTCCTCGCTGCCGAACAAAGATGACAGGAACAAGCACATCTTCGAGTGACGCAGGTATTCTGATCAAAGACTGCACGCTAATAATAAGCGATTCAAATTGATCACTAAGCGTTTGAGAGATCCAAAGCACGTACAAATTCGAGAAATGCAAATAACATACTCCCAATAAACCTGTTTCATTACCCCAGCCTCTCCGGCCAGAATTTTGCAGGATATTTTTTGCGTATGGCTAATATTATACTGAAAAATTCTTCTATACAATATTATACAAAGGAAGTAGTAATCTAGGAAATAGGTCTATATATCACAGAGAAACATGAAAAGATTACAGAATATACAATATATACATGTAACGCTCATATATGCACAGTAAAGAAATAATGAAAAACCTTTTCTGTCTTGCGAGTAGTGCTTAATCCCCTGAACTGCTTCACAACCTACTGAAATGCATATAAGAGAAATATGAAGCAAGGACATTAGCTGCCAACCGGCAATGAAGCAAATCAATGGGTAAAATTGAAAACTTGTGTCAGAACGGGACTGAAACCCGTATTTACCCCTACTCATGAGTGGTAGCATTAACCACTAAGGCGAACCGCTCACGGTTCCCAACAGAAGCGAGCAGTAACCTTCGCGTCGTATTGATAAAGGCCTACAGTGATGCTCAAAATTAATTCAAGAAATTGAAATTTTCCATGGTTGCCTTTATTTCGCTACAAAATAGAATAAACAGTTGATAGTAAAGTAGAAACAATGTACAGAATACAGAACGTAAGCAACTGCAACATGTATAACGGTAGACAAAAATGTTCTTAGTTTTTTTTCCAACTTAACGGACTTGCACACACGTTCGGAAAAATGGTTAATGTGCTGAGTATGTGACGTGACCACCCCTGGGAACAAGGGGAACCTGACAACGACGGAGCATGCTGTGAATTGTGTCATCAGTCTCATGTTGAGGCAACAACGCCTACTCTTGGTGCAGAGCTGCTCGCGAGTCTTGGGGAGTAGTTAGTAGATGCTGACGTGATGCAACCCACCTCCTTAATGCATTCCTGACATGCTTTATGGGATTCAAATCAGGAGAGCGAGCAAGCCCGGCCACAAGTGCACTATCTTGTGTTTCCAAGAAAACCGCAAGGAGTCTGGTAGGCGTCTTCTCTGTGCCACATTGCACCTTCTGCGACTGTACTGAGCGACTGTGGATGTAGGACTGCCCGGAAAACTCTACCCCGTTCGAAAAGTGCCCTGACGTCATCGTTGGCGTGGTCCAAACTATCGTACGGACATGTGTTGACAGTTTGTATGACTATGTAGTGACTTAGGAATGGGAAACAAGAGTTTGTTTTTTTGTGTCTGTTTTTTCGGACATGTCCGAAGAACAGAAGAACAGACAATACAGGTTGAGACAGCCACTGATTTCTTCGGTGCAGATGCAGACATACACTCTACGTCGTAAGAGAATGAGTGATATGCTGTGTTTACTGAGGGTAGTGAGAAGGGGCGCATAGTCAATACTGTGTGGATAAGTTGAGAATTTAAGTCAGTCAGGTACTGTTACCGGATGTTGAGGAAGCGGTAAATCCCGGTTCGATTCCAGGACCAGCATAAGCTTTCAGCTTTCCCCATTGACTTGTTTCAATGCCCACTGGCAGATAATCCCTCTGTTTCTTGGTTTCGAGAGATTTACAGGAACTTTCGCCGAAACGTTTCTAAAAAGTTATTGAAGTGTTAGAAAGTAAACATAATAAATGTTATATAAATGTGTGAAGAGTCATTGTAGAAATTATATCAGTACAACTAGATAATAATGAGTAAAAATATTCCAAGCTATGAGAAACAGTGTGTTCATTAAACTCCGGGATGTACGATTAATGAGAAGATGGATCTTTAACAATCAAAGGACCTTAAATAAAAAAGTGATGAAGTGTGACCATAATGATAAACAAAAGTCATAGGTCACATAGGCAGAAAGCCATCTGAACGTCTAGGATATAGTGATATTAACTACCTAACTATGTTCCTGTAACGCTGGGAGGTAAGAATAACAACCGCTCCTCACGCGATGAAAAGTACTGCAGTTTCATTTCTTGAACCTTAAGGAAAACAGCCGTATTCCATCGTATTTACACTCTCCGAGGAGGGCTTCATTCTGGAGCTGTAAGTCCACGGGGGTAAGGTGCATGGCGTTGACGGATTATCTGACTATCTACATAGCGCTACAAAGGTTTGCCAATAAGTTATCTTTTAACGCTACCGTAACGCTTTTACTTTGCACGACAGCGATTAATTATTCTAAAGTGTAAAGCTAGGCATACTTAATGGACCTGCTATCTGCGCTATGATTAATGGTACTGCATGCAGTATGTAATGCACGCCGTTCAATGAAGGGTCAGGAAGGCGAAAGGAGAAAAAGGACAAACTTTCGACGGAACCGTTCTAAAAGGTTAGAGAAACATTGAAAAAGACACATAAAGAAATTTAATAAGTGTGCCAAGGGTCATTGTAGATATTAGCTCAGTACTACAACGCATTTAATGAGACAAAATATCAAAAATTGAAAGAAATAGAAAAAAATATTTTAAATGGCACTAAATTACTTTCAAGGGAATGATATTTATGCCCGTTTCATCGACGTTGAACACTCGCCCTAGCTCCTCTTTAAACTTGTATTTTTCCAAGACATATTCTAAGTTTTTGAAATATGCATTAACTTCTTCTTCATTAAATGCCTGTATTCTGTTAATGGTAGTCGCTTCAGGTTCTCTCATGCTAATACTTGGGTTTCTTTTCAAAAACAGAGGTAGCCAATCCTTTCCAGCTAACCTACTATGATGTATCATGCAGCGTAACTTGCTGTGACAGTGCGAGAGAGAGACAAATATATTGTTTATTACTCTGTGGCGGTCAGCGCTCACATAATTATTCTTAGGATATAGAGTTCTTTTGTTCTTGTTAAGAGTAATTTTTTTAGGGGAGGAGAGCCATGCTTGTGATGTAAAAAATCGACGCATTTGCGAGTTTTTGATTCACATTGTAAAATATAAGTGCATATGGAAGGAAATCAGTTAATAGAACAATAAAATATTGTTCATTTCAAGAAGGTACGTCTTATTATACACCCAGCAATGTACTGCTATTGTGATTTACTAATAAACACCAGTTGAGAACAGTTCCGACGGGAGCGTTCAGTTCTAGTGAAATAGTTCGATGTTCCCTTCGGAAAAGAAGTCACTTCATGGATCATTCAAATCCACAATAGTAACTGGACATTTCTCAGAACCGAAAGCAATCTGATTGCTATGCAACAGAGCCCCAAAGAATATTTCTCCGTATTTTGGTTACCACTTTCAGCTCAACACGGTATCTGCAGCATCTGGAGCAGATTTCTACAACAGCAGAAGCGTGTAATCGCCATCAGTTTCACACACCGCCCTGTGTACGCTGTATGTATTTACCCACAACAGTGAACATACAGTTACTCACACAAATAGAAAGACAGTACTAGGTGGTGTGGGGAAACATTTCAGTATAATGGCCCTGTAGAGCTAAACAGTAATTAGCCTAGTAAGAAAAGGAGTCGTTATACTACATGACTTATCCAAATTGTTTGCAATGTTGTTAGCTTCTGCATATTCAAATGCAATCTTTCGCAACTGGATACATGTAATGCCATAGAACAGCTTGGCCATTGTAATAACATGATCCCTAATCTCACTTTCCTGTTCTCTCGAAAATGTTGGGTTTCTTCCAAGTTTTCGACCCTCGGTATTTTTAACGTTCATTCTCGTTCGAAGAGTAGCTTCATGAATCCTGAAAGCTCTTGATACTTCTCTTATTTTTCTTCCAGATTTGATCGCATCAAGAACCTTACAAAGTTCCTCTGGCGTCCAGTTTGCTTTCTGGGTTTTCTTTTATAATATCTACCCATCTGAAATAAAAAAAAACCTCGTTACTATTGGTAATACAACCTGCAAGGGGGATACCACACACTTCAACAGCTGCGTGGCATTACCCCATTGTAAGTTCGATGACTAACCTAAGCATAACTAGGCACCTAATTCAAATAGCGGGACAAATCGACAGTTAAAGTAAAGGTTTCATCTGGGGTTAGTAATTGATACGCAAGAATTATGTTAAAGCAAATTATAGTAGCACTTACCTTGCAAAATACAGCTGACCAAAATTACATGAGACACCACGAAAATAAACAATACTTCACTGCTCCATCAATGCACTGGAAAATGGCTGGCCTAAGCCGTGTCGTAGTTGTTACTCCTGCAGGCAGGGTGTAGCACCAACTGGGAACAGCTTGCGCCATTCAAACTGCGTAAATCAGCCAGCGTAGGATTACCCACATGCGTGTAATGCCTCCACCTTCCCCTAAACATATTATCACCTATTTAAATACTACACAATGCATTTATACACTCCTGGAAATGGAAAAAAGAACACATTGACACCGGTGTGTCAGACCCACCATACTTGCTCCGGACACTGCGAGAGGGCTGTACAAGCAATGATCACACGCACGGCCCAGCGGACACACCAGCAACCGCGGTGTTGGCCGTCGAATGGCGCTAGCTGCGCAGCATTTGTGCACCGCCGCCGTCAGTGTCAGCCAGTTTGCCGTGGCATACGGAGCTCCATCGCAGTCTTTAACACTGGTAGCATGCCGCGACAGCGTGGACGTGAACCGTATGTGCAGTTGACGGACTTTGAGCGAGGGCGTATAGTGGGCATGCGGGAGGCCGGGTGGACGTACCGCCGAATTGCTCAACACGTGGGGCGTGAGGTCTCCACAGTACATCGATGTTGTCGCCAGTGGTCGGCGGAAGGTGCACGTGCCCGTCGACCTGGGACCGGACCGCAGCGACGCACGGATGCACGCCAAGACCGTAGGATCCTACGCAGTGCCGTAGGGGACCGCACCGCCACTTCCCAGCAAATTAGGGACACTGTTGCTCCTGGGGTATCGGCGAGGACCATTCGCAACCGTCTCCATGAAGCTGGGCTACGGTCCTGCACACCGTTAGGCCGTCTTCCGCTCACGCCCCAACATCGCGCAGCCCGCCTCCAGTGGTGTCGCGACAGGCGTGAATGGAGGGATGAATGGGGACGTGTCGTCTTCAGCGATGAGAGTCGCTTCTGCCTTGGTGCCAATGATGGTCGTATGCGTGTTTGGCGCCGTGCAGGTGAGCGCCACAATCAGGACTGCATACGACCGAGGCACACAGGGCCAACACCCGGCATCATGGTGTGGGAAGCGATCTCCTACACTGGCTGTACACCACCGGTGATCGTCGAGGGGACACTGAATAGTGCACGGTACATCCAAACCGCCATCGAACCCGTCGTTCTACCATTCCTAGACCGGCAAGGGAACGCGCCACCCAACGTGCTCTAGAAGGTGTAAGTCAACTACCCTGGCCAGCAAGATCTCCGGATCTGTCCCCCATTGAGCATGTTTGGGACTGGATGAAGCGTCGTCTCACGCGGTCTGCACGTCCAGCTCGAACGCTGGTCCAACTGAGGCGCCAGGTGGAAATGGCATGGCAAGCCGTTCCACAGGACTACATCCAGCATCTCTACGATCGTCTCCATGGGAGAATAGCAGCCTGCATTGCTGCGAAAGGTGGATATACACTGTACTAGTGCCGACATTGTGCATGCTCTGTTGCCTGTGTCTATGTGCCTGTGGTTCTGTCAGTGTGATCAAGTGATGTATCTGACCCCAGGAATGTGTCAATAAAGTTTCCCCTTCCTGGGACAATGAATACACGGTCTTCTTAGTTCTATTTCCAGGAGTGTAATACACATAGAAGAAAACATATTATAGGGCACTGCAAGTGCTTCAGAAATGAAAAACTGAAACGCATATGAGAAGAAACAAATTGTCTTTCATTTTGTTGCAAAGATGGAACATACCTTCCATAAATTCTCATCCGTAGCATATGTAACAAATGCTCGGAGCACTTAAGCTTGAATTATATCTTCTTTCCAACACGTATCTGAATACAAATTTCGTTTGTGCTTGCTGTTTTATGTGAAACTTTTGAAACGTGTAATTGAACGTGAGGAACCTGAAGCTTTTTCTTCAACATCGTTAGCAATATCTAAAGACCAGTCGCCCAAAGTGGTGTCTCTGCCAGTAAGTGGCTTTTCTTTGGCTTCAGAGGAAAGCTCAAAAAGTTTCCACTTTAACGTGTGTTATAATCGACATTTATTTTATTCTGCTATTTAAAGTTCCATTCCTGTATAATGGGGCAATCAAATAAAATGCGACAGTTGGAAAAAAGTAAGTAAACAGTTTATTACCTCATAGGTAATCGCAGTACAACCCAATACATTTATCCCACTGTGAGACATGAAGGTTGGTTCCTTTGTGGAAAAATGTTTACGGTTGGTTTGATTATACAAAGACGTGCACCTGTTCTCATGAAGCAAACCGATTGCTACGAATGTTCTGAACCTTCTTCAGGGCTCCATGAATATGGAGTTCGCGCCGGGAGACATCGGGATTGTGTGGTGAGACTTCTAAAGCGTAGCAGACACAGCCTTGGCAACATGGGGGCCCGTCCTGCCGCTCACTCACTGCGAACTATTATTGTCGACCGCGAAATCTATGGACTTAACGGTCAAAGGGAAACGGTGATTTCATTGGCACTCTTTGTGCCACCACGTTTTCACAACCTGTCCAGGCGGAGTTTATTTATTAACTTCTATTATTTATTTATTAACTTTTATTAGTTTTGTGGCTATTTGGGGCGATGGTGTGTCTGAAATGTTTTTCTTAGCCGCACACAAGAAGAAGCGAGATTTTAGAGAAGGGCGTCACGGTTCTGACCTTAATCGAAGAGGCGTCAAAAGAGGAGATTAATCTGGGTAAAACAGTGTGTGTCGCCCTTCTCGTCGTGTGACATGCCTACTGTGGCCTTAGGTAGAACTGTGGTGATATCTGATGCTATGGTGACATCATTAACTCTTCTTAAACCTCACCTGAACTAAGCGCTGATTTACTTTCTCATGTGTCGCCACCTTGCTGTTCGAAGCGTTGCCGTATGGAGGGTGACGTTACAGAAGACCACGCTTTTGCAGCGTTACACAGGAAGGGCTTACGCACCTTTGAGCCAAACTTCAAACTTCTGTGTCGAAATGTGAGAAAATTAGTGGGCATCAAAAGAGCGACTCCTAAATTGTGTTCCGCCGCTCACATCGAAGCTATTTAGAATGAAACGCTAATCCTTCAGGCACAGTTGTTTATAATGAGTGAAATGTTATGCATTTTAAAGCTATTTCTATGTGGAAATTCAAGCCACGCTTCGTTGGCTGTGCACCATCTTTTACCATGAAACTGGAGGTTTCTTAGAGTGAAACGTTTGATGCTTGCAAATGAATTTCTTTACTGTTTTAAGAATTTCATCTGTCTTCAATATGGAAATTTGAATTAGTTTACTATGGTTCATTCTGTAAAATGTATTTAATTTGCAAATGCTTTTTGATAATGCTTCTACCTAATTTGATTTGACTTAACTGATTATCGCTGTTCGGTAGTGCAGTAAACCAAGAGGCAAACAACAAAATACGGCGTTGGCCAAGTTTTCTCAACTAGAGTGCTTTCAAATTGCAATTAAGTATTCGTTTCTAGGTACGTGATCGTGTCGTACCTCGGAAATCATTTTCTCATTAGTAGAAACCATGATTTTTCGAAATAATGTTTGTAATTTCATAAAAAGACTGCACGCCGTAAAAGTGAATGCCGTCAGTCAAAAACAGAAAAATGTAAAGGACTTCACAACTTTGGAATTATGTATAAATTTATTGAGGTAACTTGCCAAATCGGTAGATGTGAGATTTTGTAACAAAAACGTCAAGTTTCATTGAAACAGTGCATCAGTACCCCATTCCCCACCAGGACGCCAGCGCAGTGCACAGTTAGAATGGCTCCCGTCACTGGCGCGGAGCCTGCTCGCTGTCTGGTTTCGTGAAACGAACTACGCGACACCTGTTCGGCATACATATCACACCGAATACTCTAAAGAACCTCCAAGCTGGACCTCAATTTGCTCTTGTCTCAAGAAATTTGCTGAAACGGGTTTTGCACCAGCTACGCCCTATTTGCTTCAACATGTGTTTCAGGAAATTAACTACCAGAGATCACAAATGGTAGCCACATAGAACCAACATGAATATTGACACTTCTATGTGAAAGTTAAGGTTGTTTTCTAGAAAGTGACACAGGTACAAATTCTTATCTTAATCAGTTTCTATGTCATTCCCCTATATGTCTAACCTCTATCTGTAACAAAACCCATAACCTGACGAGATTTAAGACGTAGAGTGTAAGAGTTGGCTCGACTGAGGCAGGATGAGGTGCGGAATGTTGGCAAGGGCTTTCATAGCACGCCGTGCGCGAGTTGCAGAGCAGGGGTCAACCATAATTATTAGGTAAGTTTTCTCCGCAACCAGGAAGCGGCTAGTCGACAAGTAAAATGCTCTGAAACGATGCCATATCCAGGTGACTGGTCTTGGCAGAACTGCCAAAGCTGCACCTCCCCTGGCCCCACCAAACAATGAAACTACTTTGCAGCTATTGTTTCTACACAGATTTCGAAAATTTTGTAATTTGTAAACCAGATTTAATAAAAATGAAGAATTATTGAAAAATATTAATTAAACGAACTATATAGATCAGAAATATGGCATAACTAAGTATACAATTGCAGTAAATAAAGAATTGTGTAAGCTGCCTAAGAAAAATTGAAAATAAAACAAAAATTGTCTTATTGTTTATGCCAGATACTGTATACTGTGTACTAGTGTAATGTGTAACACAGAACAATTATTATTTGCTCTTGATAAACGAAAACATTCCTTTCGTCCATCCTCGAATCGTCTGTTTCAGTGCGGATTCACAACCAGCCTTCGATCTCCTACAAGAATCAGAAATCTGCGTTTGGGGGTTAATAGAAGGGGGTCGTTGAGCTGCGGAGAGCTGGAAGTTCGGAATTTGGGTCTGAGGAAGTGTTCGTCCAGATGGCTAGGCAGTTAAGGCTGCTGCTCTAGGGAAATGTAGCACCTGGGCCCAATTTTCTGCTTAGCCATTCCAGTGATGAACTGGCCTGTGCTGCTGGAAGATATTTCTCTCCTGTCTCTTTCTTGTCCCACCTGCCTTCCAATACTTTCACCCTAATTATTCATGTGTATGTCCCAGCGGCTTCATCGCGAGTGGTCTCTGTTCTGATGGACATGCCCAACAGGACAGACACCACTCACATTTATAATCAGCCAAAAACGTTTCTAATGCACTCAGATGAACTGTTGTGTGCGTGTGGGTGCTATTCTGTCATTCTGTGCAACAGATTAATCTGAGATATACCCTTTACCCTGTGGCTCCTGCAAGATGCAATTTCCACCCCCACACTACTACAGAAGTCAGACAGACGCTCCTAACGTTCTAAAGAGAAATGCCTGAAAATCTTTCAGCAATAAATATCTTCTGGAGTCGTCTGTTGTAAGGAAATGACGCAAGAAATTTCATTCGTAACTAGTGGGATACTTGGGGACTGAAATAGTGCTATTTAGTGTAAGAAAAACATACAACTAACGAAAATTATTATTTATTTTGCTAAAATTCTGAAAAATCACAGTGGCACCTTTAGTTATGAACGAAACAAGTTATTTCCGGGTTCTTTTCGGAATGTGAAGTTACCTCTCAAGGATAGGATTCGCTAATGAAATTTCTATACAAAGTTTAAGACTGTTATTGAATAGGCAGAATGGCTGAGAACCGTGCCTGCTCAACTTCAATAATTATCCGTTAGAATGTTGCTAGGTACGGTCACGTGTGAAATGCAGTGAAGTGTACTGTTGTGGAGGAGATATGGGGCTCGCAAGAGCTGTAACGCACAATACCGTAAGCTGCGGAGACTGTTGTCTGTGCCACTCGCTGATGACAAATAAGATAACTCTCATTGTATCTGGATTGACCTTCACCAATCAAACTCTCCCTATGCCTTGATGAAGTCAAGGACTCCTATTCGCCCCTAGTCTAACTATTGGCGTGGTACACTAATCAGATAACCAGTCCACCGCAATGCCTCTCAAAAATTCGCTCGCAGGTGTTTAACTATAACTCTGTCCGTACACACCACACAATAAGTGTGGCGGCCAACACAGTGAACAATGCTTAATCGCAAGGAGTCAATATAGAGTCGCACTCCGATTTGCTCTCGACAGAGGTGTTCTCCCAGTGAAGTACTGAGGAGAGACTTGTTCCTTGCTGTTTGAGTACACGTCGGAGCGCACACGCTCTTGTTACGTGTTCTCGCTCCAAGAGCGACAACGGAACGGCGCCTCTCCATGCCAGACGTGAAGGGGTATATCTTTCGATCACTTCCAATACTCCTTTAGCTCAAGGTGTGAGAAATATTGTCTGCCATTCAGCATTGCTCTTCCAAAACGGGAGAATGACGTTTTGTTTAAGGCGACCAATACAAAAATCTGTAGCATCAGCGTTTGGCGTTTGCTGTCTCCCTGTGTAAATCTCTGAAACTGAGTGCTATGTTGTAAAGAATATGTAGGCTGGGCGCTCCCACACAATGTAGCGGAATTTGCTTTTAAGCCGAACACGGGTTCGTCCTTCCACTCGGGCAAATGCTGTCTGCTCTGCGGGCAGTCACTGGCCGATGTAGATAGGTTGGGACTGGCCTCCTGGCGTGCGGTTGTTCTCCCGAACTAAAAGCTCCTGTGACCACAGTGTCTCGAATGAATGTATGTACGCCATCCTAGAGTATTTCAACCATGGTGCGCTTACTTGTTGTTTGCATATCGTTTACATGAATTCATACAACATTGACTTTATCTTATTGAGTTTGGATTCGAATGAAGCGTGTTGATGTGCGGAATATGATTGTGAGGGCGAAATATGTAAGCAATGAAGGTTAGGAGACCACGACGTCTTACACTGTCTGCTGTGCTACACTATCTAATGTATCCAGTGAGATTAAATAAGGTTCGCCGGGGTTGAACTCTCACAGCTGAAAGGCAAAAATTAAAAAGCTGTGTTGTGATCTAGCTACTTTGAGGGAAGATTCCAAGACGTGATCACTGGATTGTAAAGGATGAGCGCTAATAGTTGAATAAATGAGTTTGGGCAAGGTATTCTCAGTTGCCAATGTTAGTTACCAGACAATGAAGGGGAACATGTCCAATACATACAGGCAAAAATCACTAAATGTCACGGTTTTGCGTCGATACATTATGAAGTTTATTAGTATTGAATAACAGCAGTCATTTCCATCACTTTTTATGTAGCAATTATGTCTAACAACAACTTCAAATCTGCATGTTTTTACAAAGCAATTGTCTTACAGCCCACGTCCATACTTCCTGCTCCTCGCCACTCACAAAGTACAATCCGAAAATGCCAAAGCAGGAGTTGCTACCCACACACGAGAACACACAACAGGTACTTCAGTCTTCCGCATTCCACTCAGTGCCCTCCCTGACCACAATGAATCGTAAACCCTCTTTTAATAAGACACCCGAAAATACCACCTCTGATCCAGAATTCACACGACCTCTCACGGCAACCGACTGCTCACAAGGGAAGATCCCGATCACACCCCCCTCAGATTTAGTTATAAGTTGACACAGTGGATAGGCCTTGAAACACTGAACACAGATCAATCGAGAAAACAGGAAGAAGTTGTGTGGAACTATGAAAAATTAAGCAAAATATACAAACTGGGTCGTCCATGCGTAAGATAGGCAATATTAAGGGCAATGTGAGGCGAGAAGCGCCGAGGTCCCGTGGTTAGCGTGGACAGCTGCGGAACGAGAGATCCTTCGTTCAAATCTGCCCTCGACTGAAAATTTTGCTTTCTTTATTTTCGCAAAGTTATGATCTGCCCGTTCGTTCATTGACGTCTCTGTTCACTGTAATAAGTTTAGTGTCTGTGTTTCGCGACCGCACCGCAAAACCGTGTGATTAGTTGACGAAAGGACGTGCCTCTCCAATGGGAACCGAAAACATTTGATCGCAAGGTCATAGGTCAACCGATTCCTCCACAGGAAAACACGTCTGATATTTTGTATACGACACTGCTCTGCGGGCAGTCACTGGCCGATGTAGATAGGTTAGGACTGGCCTCCTGGCGTGCGGTTGTTCTCCCGATCTAAAAGCTCCTGTGACCATAGTGTCTGGAATGTATGTATGTACGCCATCCTCGAGTATTTCAACCACGGAATATGTTGTCGACCCACCTAACTAGTACACTTGGCGAATGGGTGAAAAGATTCTTCTACCTTGCCCGATTTAGGTTTTCTTGTGGATGTAATAATCACTCCAAAAAAAGTGATGAAAACATAAGAGTTTTTCACATAAACTGAAAATAAAAACTTAAAATTTTCGGTCGATGGAAGATTTGAACTGAAGACCTCTCGCTCTGCACCTGTTCACACTAACCAGGGGACCACGGCGCTCCTAGTCTTATACTGCCCTTAATAGTGCCTATATTACACATGGACGACCCAGTTTGTATATTTTGCTTATTTTTTCATAGTTCCACACAACTTCTTCCTGTTTTCTCGATTGCTCTGTGTTCAGTTTTTTAAGGCCTATCCACTGTGCCAACTTATAACTAAATCTGAGGGGGGTGCGATGGGGATGTTCCCTTGTCAGATTTCGTGAGCTACCCACTGCTTCACGAAATTATTTAAATATAAGCGCTTCAGACAGTCAGAAAACCAGAGCAAACCGTTGTCGCTGCCACTGGCGGTTTCCCTGCACCTGCTTACACCACTTGTGCCAGGTGCTGTCCCGTGGTAGGATATCAGATAGGAACACTTCCTGCAACCGCCGACATACGAAAGTTCCTCGCCAAGCCCGCCACGTAGGTTCCAGCAACCAGTATTAAGTAGAATTAGGAAACCTCTGTGGATCAGGTATAGCCAAACCAAAATCCCCGTTCCCCTCAAAGTGGAAACTGGCCAACGTGGCTTCAAATTGAAGAAGGGCCTACGACAAAGCAGAAGACACATTACAAAATTATTGCTACTGCATCAATTATTAAATGAGTATAAAAGAAAAGAGGCTGCGATTAAGTACTGACAACCCATTTTATTGTATTTTATTATAATTTTACTTTCCTTGCTCTGAGTGAATGAAATCCATTGATTACATCAACATAGTCAAATTTAGCAGCTGTGCCGTATTCTGTCAACAAGGCAACTGAACTAGACAGTCTACTTTACCTATATCAGACCTTATATAATTTTTTATCGTCTTTATTCTCGAAGCAAAACATCTCACACCACGAAAAACAACCTCTAAGTATCTGGGTGGGAAACTCTATCATTACTCTTTGTCAGCTCTTTCTTTGAATTTCATAGCCTTTAATTCGTTTAGTTATTCAGTTTCCCCGGGACTTTTGCTATACCTCGCACCAAAATTTGTTGCATATTTTCCAAAATAAGGTAGAGGGCTCTCATTTAAGTTGTTCCTGACACGACATTAAAATGAAATGAAATGACGCGTGATATGTGAGATATGTTTCCCATTTCACATGTAATTCTGTCAAATAGTTGCTAGTATTCTAGCCAGGGCCGGATCAAGACACAAGCGACACAATCAGCCGTTTGGGGAGTCCAGCTGGGACAGGTGCTGGGGGTGCCCAACTGGAAAGTCTCTGGACTGGGTATATCATAATCAGTAGCTGAAGGTGGTACGATTGAGAGTATTCGACAACAGAATCAAAAAAGGTTCCCGTAAACATGATCCAACAAACGAACTATTTTAGAATTAAGTGCAGCTATTTGGTTACGAACTGACCCAGGTCAGTTAAAATTGCTGTGCTGGCTAGTATAAACGAATTTGAAATGTAAACTTTCCGATCAAGTCCTCGTCTAATTGGGTTCAATTTCACGCAAGTCTGAACTGAACCAGGTCAGTTAAAATTGTTGTGCTGGCTAGTATAAACGTATTTCAAATGTAAACTTTCCGATTAAGCCCTCGTCTAATTGGGTTCAATTTCACGCAAGTCTTAGGGTAACGAGATATACGGTACTCCCTGAGGTGGTTCCACGTTGCAGCTTACAGTACACTGGTACCCGTTATGGAAGGCTTTCCACATGTCGTCTCACGTTTAACTGGTGTAACGTCTGAAGTGAAGTAAGAATTCTTTTAAACGCCCTCATCGCATCATCATCTAGTAAATATTAACAATATTGTATAATTCACCGTTCCAGCTCTTCGACCGTACCAATGGGAGTGCCGTGTATATCATTTCTGACATAAACCCAGAGAGAAAAAGTTAGAGGACTTAGTGAGGTGACCTTAGAGTTCAGGATTCAGCGCGTCCTCGATTCACTCATGTTCCATGATACTGGGGCATTACATTTAGATCAGATTAGATTACAGTAGATTCAGTTTTCATTCCATAGACCCAAAAAATAAGATGATTCTCGTGGCTGTGGAACATGTTAGAGAGTACGATATAAAAAACATAAAACATTTGTATATAATACTTACTACCCTGATCATTTGTCGGGAGATTGTCGAAATAGATGAATACAATGCTGTAAACTGGAATACCTAATATTTACAGAATTAACATGCTCTCAGAGTGAAGCATTTTTATGCACTATTAAAAAATTCATCATAGACAAAATACCTAATTTTGACTGTCGTGACGAATGCTGCCAAAACTGGGGTCTAACAGACATTTTTACTCAAGTTGCCTATACAGTCTCTGTTAAGATATTCATCTATAGGGTAGGAGTCTTTCAACTTCTGTTTAAACCGTTATTTATCTAAAACCAAATTTTTAATGGTTGCTCGCAATTTATTGAAAATGTGTGTTCCTGAATATTGGACCCTCTTTTGGACCAAGGTAAGTGATTTTAGGTCTTTATGTAGATCGCTTCTGCTCCTAGTATTGATGCTAAGTATTGAGCTAGTGGTTGGAAATAGAGATATATTGTTTGCACGAAATTTCGTCAAGGAATAAATATATTGAGAAGCAGTGGTCAGAATACAAAGTTTCTTGAACCGGTCTCTACATGACGTTCTTAAATTTACGCCACAAATGGTTCTTATCACACACTTTTGCACCATAAAAACTTTTGCTCGGTTTGATGAGTTATCCCAGAATCTGATCCCGCATGACATAATAGGATGAAAGTAAGCAAAGTATGCAAGTCTTTTATATTTATTTCTCCTACATCTGACATCATTCTCACTTCAAATACATACTTGTTGAGACGCTGAAGCAATTTGTAGTATGCTCTTCCCAACTGAATTTGCTATCAATTTGTAATCGCTAAAATTTAACAGTCAACCTCTTCGTTCTGCATGTCTTCATATGTTATACACATGCTGCAAGGAGATCTCTTACTGGTTCTGAACTGCATATAGTGAATCTTCTCAAAGTTTAATGACAGTGAATTAGCTTTGAACCATTTATTAATGTCAGTGAAAATTTGATTAGCACCTACTTCTTCAACTTTACTTGATTTGCTGCTTATTGCAAAGTTTGTATCATCTGCAAGCAAAACAAAATTAGCATCTGGAAATGTAACATATGAGAGGTCATTAATGTACACAAGAAAAAGCCATGAACCCAAGTTGGAATCTTGACGAAAACCACATGTAATTAATTCCCAATCATATGAAGACTGACTGCTTACTGCTGCGGTATTTTGCAACGACACCTTTTGTTTGCTGTTAGACAGATAACACTCAAGCCATTTCGCAGCATTGCCGGTGACAACATAATATTCTAATTTACTTAAAAGAACGCTGTTGTTCACACAAAGGCTTTTGACAGGTCACAGAAAATGCCAGTAGCCTCTAATTTATCATCTAATGAATTAAGCATATGCCCTTTATATCAGCAGAAAAATGTGACGGCATCCCACATTCCGCAACGTGACGCAAGGTGTGGTATGCCCAACTAGATGGGGACTTATTCTCGAAGTGAACATTCCAAATACATTTGTGCTAACTAGGACAACATATCATGGTAAAGTCAGTTGCAGCTCCTAACCACAGATTAGCAGTCAACTCGCAAACAGTTCATTTGCAGGCCCAAGTACACTTGAACGTTTTAGCTTCTACTACTATATACATATTTCCACACGCGTAATCCATATTAATTGTGATCCATTCCATACAACAATACATCTCACGTCACTCAGAGCTTTATGCAGATATTTTTATATGAGACACTTCACTGATGGGTGCGTCAGTCTAAATTTGTACGCTCCCCAGCAAGTGAACCCAGCTCGATCGCATCAAAAGCATGAACATTACATTTCAGGAATTGGGGGGGGGGGGGAATTACAATAACTGGAAAAGTGGTTAAAAGGCCAGGGAGGCCAAAAATGTCTGAAGAAAATGGTTGGGGGCAGGGGTTGGGGGGCGCTGGAAGAGGGGTGGGGTGCCAATGATTCAATAATTCATCACCTATGTCAAAAGGTATCGGCGACAATCGAAACCATCGGTGAAATGGCATACTTGTTTCAGTACCCGTTCGGCAGCAGTTGAGATTTTAGAAATCGCTTAGCGATGCAGCAACAAAAATAGAATTGTTGAACATAAGCTAGTAGCATAGGTTGCAGCTGTGTAAACCAAGCTCACTGGTGACACATCCTATGTGACGCGTGATCCCTAACCGTCGTTTCTTTATGATGCCCCTTGGTTGAAATTGTACTGTGACAACAGCGTGAGTTTGTCTGTGACTAAGGGAAAAGTCTCTTCTCGCGGGCAAAAGACAGGAACATTCAAGACTCGCGTACTTCTGTCGATTAACTGCGAATTGTCATCCTTCTATATATCTGTATGTCAAGCCCGTGTGCTTATTAAGTTTCTGGGTGGGCCTACCTAGCGCCCGCGCCCCTTGTAGGGACATGCCTCGGTGTGGCGGCTACACGGTTATCTTCGTTATTGATATCGGCTTCCAACCAATAGGAGTGATAAGTGCTGATGCGGAAATGTCAATATGTATGACTTTGCTTGTTTACCAGTGGAGATGGAGACTGGTGTGATTAAAAAAAAAAAGCCAGTGATTTTATGTGGGATGGAGGCAAGTTAGTGCCAGGTAGCATGAAATCAGAGATGGAAAGTAAATCTAACGAAAATCAGATGGCAATGTTATTGCAATCTATTCAATTTATGGAGAAAATGTTATCTATAAGGTAATGTTGGTGTTCAGGAATTAATTCTGAAGGGGAAGTTGAAATCTGAAAATCAAATCTGATATTAAAAATGTTGAAACTGAAATGAAGGAAACGCTAGATAAAGTTGGGGAGATTTCGAAGTAGAGGTGTAGAGTTTATGAAGAAATAGGCAAAGTTAATAATAAAGTCGATCCCACAAGACAAGAATTGTATCAGTGAGGAGCGCTGCGATTCGAAGAAAAATACCCTTAAGGAAGTGTCAACCAAGGCAAGCTGTGAATTAACGGGCTTAATTGTTGACCTCCGGGTTAAAGCTTTACAAAGTAAAAATGATGTTGAAGGCGAACATAGAAGCGGGATATGAATTGAATCTGTATCGCAGTCCCAAATGAGGTCTTATTAATACTGTCGATATTTAGCGATCCAGGTCCTGAAGCCAAAGCACGATTGACGGTTTATCGTAGTGGCTCCGAGCTAAACAGTAACAGCAAGAACACATGCTTTAGCCGGCCGAAGTGGCCGTGCCGTTCTCGGCGCTACAGTCTGGAGCCGAGCGACCGCTACGGTCGCAGGTTCGAATCCTGCCTCGTGCATGGATGTGTGTGATGTCCTTAGGTTAGTTAGGTTTAATTAGTTCTAAGTTCTAGGCGACTGATGACCTCAGACGTTAAGTCGCATAGTGCTCAGAGCCATTTGAACCATTTTTTTTTAACACATGCTTTGTTCCCTCGACGATCAAAATCGAGATTACACGACGAAAAAACAGGATAACTGCGGGTAAGATTCACGCTACGAGGATTTCGTACGAACTTAATTATGTACATGGATAGCTAGTCCATCCCAATAATTGAGAATCTCGACGATTTTTCCCTGTTACCGATATCGACACTGGCAAGATACCTGTCCAAGGTACGCCAAGGCTTTCGAGAGTGCAGTAGTTTTGAGTTTATATTTTTTGAGTGATTTTGCATTTGGTATTGCTATTTTTTGCCTATTTTAGTAATTTTGGGGTAATCTTAAGATGCTCCACTAACAGTTGGGAATTGTAGATGCTCTTCCTCCGTTGCTCTCATCCCCGTTTCGATTAATAAAATTTTACGGAAGTCTCCAGAGAAGAAAAAAAACGTACAGCCGGTGCTATGGATACTGTTGGTGAGCAAATTTCGCATTTCTCAGTGGAACAAGTTAATGGATATTTTGTGGAATACTGGATCCTCATTCCAAACAATGGAAGCGCAATGATACTTCAATTAGGACTATTGATTTGCTGTGAGACATTACAGATGTTGTACGTGCCGTTTCATCGTAGTTCAGCCAACTGGCTAGAAATATCTGTAAGTTATACACACAAACATTCTTCGTAAATCACTCTACCTCTTACTGAAAAATGATCAAATTACCTAATTTAATTCCTGAGATTTCTGATCGTACACATAAAAATGGACGCATACTTTTATTGCAGTGATTTATAAGCCTAATCCTGTTACAACGCCATTGGAGCGTAGGCGTTAATGTTGTTTTTATTGTTGTCTTCAATCCGAAGACAGGTTCGATGCATCTCCCCGTGCTGCTCTATCCTGTGCAGGCCTCTTCATCTCTGAGTAGCTATGGCAACTTACGTCCTTCTGAATCTGCTCACTGTATATATCTCTTGGTCTCGCCCTACAATTTTTACCCAGAAAACAAAATTGGTGATCCCTTGATACCCCAGAACGCGTCCTCCCGCCCGACCCTTTCTTCTAGTCAAGTTGTACCACAAATTTATCTTCTCCCCAATTCTATTCAGTACCTCATCGTAGGTTACGTAATCTACCCATCTAATATCCAACATTCTTCTGCAGCATCACAATTCAGATGGTTCTATTCTCTTCTTGTCTAAACTATTTATCGGTCATATTTCACTTCTGTTCATGGCTTTTGTGTATACAGGTTAGTATAAACTTTTCTCTCAGAAAAGTCTTTTTGACGCTTGAATGTATACTGGATGTCAACAAATTTATCTTCTTCAGAAACGCTTCCCTTGCCTTACCCAGTCTACATTTTCTACCGTCTCTATTTCGCCATCGTCAGTTATTTTGCTTCCCAAAAACAATACCCATCTACTACTCATTTCCTAATCTAATTCATCAGCGTCACCTGATTTAATTCGACTACATTATCGTCGTTTGGCTTCTTTTCATTTTCATCTTATATTCTTCTTTCAAGACACTGTCTATTCCGTTCAACTGCTCTTCAAAGTCCTTTCCTGCCTCTGACACAATTATAATGTCGTCGACAAACCTCAAATTTTTTATTTCTTCTTTGTGGATTATAAGTCTTACATCATGTTTTTCTTCTGTTTCCTTTACTGCTTGCTCAACATAGAGATTGAATAACGTCGGAGACAGGCTACAAACCTGTTTCACTCCCTTCTAAACCACTGCCTCCCTTTCGTGCCCTTTGACTCTTATAACTGCTGTCTGGTTTCTGTACAAATTCTAAATAGACTTTTGCTCCCTGCACTTTATTCAGAATTTGAAAGAATGTATTCCTGTCAATATTGTGAAAGGCTTTCTCTTCGTCTACAAATGGTATAAATGTAGGTTTTTCTTTCCTTAACCTATCTTCTGACATAAATCGTAGGGTCAGTATTGCCTCGCGTGTTCCTACATTTCTACGGAATCCAAACGGATCTTCTCTGAGGTCGGTTTCTACCAGTTTTTCCATTCGTCTGTAAAGAATTCATCTTAGTATTTAGCAACAGTTACTAATAAAAATGATGGTTCTACAATTTTCACACCTGTCAACATCTGCGCTCTTTGGAACTGGAATTATTTTACTCTTCTTAAAGTCTGAAGGTATTTCGCCTGTCTCATACATACATCTTGCTCACCAGATGGAAGAATTCTGTTATGGCTTGCTCTCCAAAGGCTATCAGTAGTTGTAACGGAATGTTGTCTACCCCCAGGGCCTTGAGAGGTGGGTGGTTAGAGAGGCGGACATGAAGAGATCCTTCAAAAGGACTCCGTTTTTACGGACAGAGTTGCGGAACCCTAAAAAAGCAGCAGATTGACAGATAAAAGTATAAAATGTAGGAATGTTGATGGTGAGGTCAGTGATGACACTACACGGCGATTAAATAGTTTACTTGTAATCTGGTTGACGGTGATAATACTTTCCAAGATCGAAATAATCATAAGTTTAGATATAAAGATCGTATGTGTATGAGAGACCTGTAATCCGCGGACTGCAGGAGCAAGAGATGAGTTAGGGTAACTAATTTTTGGCGCACCTAACGTCCACCTTTGCCCAGATAAATCGGTAGCCAAAGTCAAGCAATGGAAGTAATTTCGTTACGTATAACGATGAAATGGATGAGGCTGAAAAGTCATAGATGAATATCGTTGGCATGATACACCATTTTTGGAGCGGCACAGCAGAAAAGAAAGCACACAGAAGCTAGAAGATCACACTTTCGATTTAGGTAATAGCGATATAGGACTGAAAGTTTTATGTAATTAGAGAGAAATAGGTGAGAGAATGGACGTGTCTATGGTGTAAAACTCTGTTTCTCGGAGAGAGGCAGAAGTGTATCTAAACATGGTGTACGTTGAATGTACGTCTAATTCCGAGGTGGTACTAATCTGTATACACAATTTCAGTTAGGTAGGTGTAAGCGAAGGTGGTGTAGGTGTCGTCTAGTAAGATGGAGATGATTAGGTGGAAGTAGATGATGGTAACTGGGACGGCAGCATAGCAGCGGACTCGTCATCTGAAGATGAATTTTATGAAGTATCGACAGAAGGCAGGTGATTTATTGTTAATGGGAGAAGAAAGTGATGTTTTAAGTGACACAGTTGCAGAGACGGAGCGCAAGCTCGGGTGAGGGAAGGATGGGGAAGGAAATCGGCCGTGCCCTGTCAAAGGAACCATCCCGGCATTTGCCTGAAACGATTTGGGGAAATCACGGAAAACCTAAATCAGGATGACTGGAGACGGGATTGAACCGTCGTCCTCTCGAATGCGAGTCCAGTGTGTTACCACTGCGCCACCTCGCTCGGTGCAGAGATGGAAGCTACTGAGATGGATATTTCAGAGGAAAGGCTTTATGCATTTATTCCTATTGATTGGAGCGAACCGATGCCTCCTGACGGAAACGTGATATATGAATGGCTATTGGAAGGTAAATGTGAAGACAATGTGGTAGATGGAGGTGACTATGTTCAACGGAGAAAACTGTTATTCGTTGTTAGTGAGAAAAAATATGAACCAGTAGGAGTGTCTGCCAGGAGAGAAGATAAAATGGGGATAGTGGTAGTACCGATCATGGCGGAATTCCTGTACTGTGAATTCGGATGATGCAGTAGCGGCAAATTTTGTGTTGTAGTTGATATTTTAGTTGGAGATACAGTAACCTCTATAAAGTATAGTTAGATGCAATGGAGGCGCTGGTGGTGAATTTTGTAATGTATCGGTGCATGTCTTCTGGAGAAGAATGAGTTGTATCGCCGGGCGTAAGGAAAAAGAAGACTGTCTTAAGCGGTGTAGTGATGCGTCAGGGTGTTGCATTTACTTAAATCGTTAGTTTGGAAGATGAAATGAAAATATTTATTTTTCAGGTGGGAGGTAAACGGACGGATATTGACAGAAAAGTAAATCCTAAATGTACGAAATGGGACGATATTACTAATGTGCAACTTATTTTTTTAGATTAATGGATGTAACGAATAAATAATGTTTCAACAGTTTATGAAAATTTTGTCGGTAGTAGTGTTGGCAATGGGAAAGAAAAAAAAATGTTTCATAAGCCTTTATGAACTTTTTACGTAAATATATCACTACATACGAATAGATGTACGACGGAAGACGCCTCGAACTGGAACAAATCAGAAAGCGGAGAACAATGATAGTCGGAAGGTACTCACACTGGAGAGGAAAGTGTTAGGGGAGACAATGGTGGCACGGTTGCACCTTGTAAAAGTAGAGCGTAATAAATATATAGATGTACACACGTATGTAGCTGAATTTCACGTATCTGTTCAAATAAAAATCTAAATGTTCATTTGTCCAGAGCCCTTAAACTCCGAAAGATTTTCACCAATTTATTTGGAACTTTGACACAATATTTCGTTCGAATATGCTCGTTTTTGAATATCTACTGAAGCGCAATCATATTATCAAAAATTTTGAAAAACTTTGAGCAATTTGCTTTATATTTTTAAATTATATTCTAATGAAGATTAGCATGGACATAGGGTATAACATATTTTTTTACAGAATATATTACATACAAGTAAGTAAAGGGCAAACATTGTTATCAAAATTCTCGAAAAGTTATTGACCTCTTATGTTATAGCCGGCTGGAGTGGCCGAGCGGTTCTAGGCGCTACAGTCTGGAACCGCGTGACCGCTACGGTCGCAGGTTCGAATCCTGCCTCGGGCATGGATGTGTGTGGTGTCGTTAGGTCAGTTGGGTTTAGGTAGCTCTAAGTCCTGGGGGACTGAGGACCTCAGAAGTTAAGTCCCATAGTGCTCAGAGCCATATTTTCTTAAGTTAGAAATTTGCCTGTTACTGTGTCAAGCGTTCGTATTGGCATACACCATATATTTCTTTGAAAAACAATGTACCGTTTCCCGCCAACAGTGACTGCGAGAAAGAAAAGGCTAAACTTCGCTCGAATTGAATATGTGCACTTTTGTTTTCTCTCTCGCTATCGGTTTTAACTTTGATATTAAGGCATTTAATCAATTAGAAAAATCTTTTCTCCAGGACGTATAATTTCTCATTATATGGGTGTTCATTTTAACTGAAGACACATGACATACCTCGGAAACTATACGTCATAACGAAAAACGTTATAATTCCAATCTGTTTGGCTTTGGCGAGGACATCAAATCCGTGCGTGGATGGCGGAGGGCAACTTTGATAGTTTCAATGGGAACCCCGTTTTTTATTGCAAATTACGATTCTACGGCAATATCTTAACCACTTTCTTCCGAAGAATTTTCTCCGTCACAGATGGTGCTGTAATAGGAGGAATAGAAATGGATACACAAGCGTAACTTATGACATGCTACTCAGTGCATCTTGAACATCTAATGGCATGTGGGGACCCCACCTCCATGCTACAAGGGTACGAGAAGCCAGTTTTTCATAACTTCTAATTGGAAATCCCGTTCGCTACGTTGTACTCCTTTGATATATCGAACACGAGACTACTCGACTCGCCACTGTGGCCGTGGCTCGAGGCGAAAGCTACTCCACATTTCCAATTAGAGTAAGTATTCAAACGTAGTACCGCCAAGTTCATTACAATTGCCGATCCTTTTTTTAAATGACCGTACACAGGACAGAATCACATCCGCTGGAATGTCAGCACAAAAGTTTGTGATATGATCGTCATGCCCCCACGGCCTGTTAACGTTACAGCTACAACCTGTCTTTCAAATACCGCGACGGACAGAAATCCGGTGACGTCAAATCCGATGACCTAGAGGGCCAATTAAAAGGGCCACCTCTGCCGATCAAACGACCATTGTAAACACGGTCTCATACCGCCTGTGCTTTAATTGCGCAATGCGCCGGCTACCGTCATGCTGAAACAGCCACATACTTTATCGTTAAGTCCAGGGCAACATCCTGCTTTTGTTTCGGTAGTTTCTGTTTCAAAAACGTTCAATATTTGTGTCCATTGAACATGCCGTCGATAAAATACGGACCAATGAGTTGGTTCCCCATGATGCCACACCACATTAACCGACCAAGGACGTTGATGGCAAGCTTGTTGCAACCGGTGGGGACTGTCTACACTTCAGTAATGGATGTTACGCCGTTTAACGCTATCATGGTTTGCGAATATACACTCATCGGAATATAGTGCCTCGCCAAAGAACGTGGACGTCGTTAGCATTAGTTGGGGTGACCATACACAAAACACTAACCGGTTATGGGAATCGGCACCATGAAGTTCTTGATGCAGTGTCACAAGGTATGGATGATACGTATGACGATGTAGTACTGTGTCAGTACTACCTACGTACAAACCGGAATCGCAGTGTAATTGTCAGGCCCTTATCCGTGGGCTGTGGTACACTGCCGCTAGAAAGCTATTTCATTAACTTCTCCTGTTACGTGTTTTCTTAGTTTCTTTTGTCGGTCTGTACCTTGCCATAAGGTATAAAGGCTAGAAAAACATTGTAAAAGAACGAACGAGAGCGAGCTTTCATTGGAAAGCGCTCGGCGCACAAGGCAACAGCAGCCTCAACACTTCTCCTGTATTGTCTGTAAATCAGGACCATTTCAGTTTTTTCTTCTGTGATTGCAACATTCATCCTCCGTTTGCAGGTCTGCCCTCCAAATGACAGGAGGTGAGCAGGAAATAAGCACTGCACAACAATTGTAATGTTTAGAGCCGCTATCTGTTATTCATCTGCACGATAAACAAGCGCCTGTAGCTGGGTACTGCCTGATATAATACGTCATGTTCGCTACACGTCCACAATATGGCGTCGAATTGCCCCTGTTCGATATATCGGAGGAATGTAACGTTAAAATTGGGGCTTGCAGTTAGAAGTTGTGAAGTACTGGCCTGTCCTACCCTCTCAGCTTGGTGGTGAGTCTCCACTTACCACTGAATATTCGAGCGCCATTGAGTAGCATGTGGAAAATTACGATTGTGTACTCATTTCTATTCTTACGATTACAGCGCCATCTTTGGCAAAACAAAATGCATCGGAAAAGAACGTATGCATATCTTGCGGTAGAATCGTAATCTGTAATAGAAAAACGGTGGTTCCCATTTCAGACTTGTCCCCCGCCATCCATACTCGAGGTGGGCCGAGTGTGCTATCACTGGTGGATGAGTAGGAGACACAAACCCGTTATGTTCGGATACAGCATTAGTAGCGTCCTGCTTGAAAAAATCTGGTCGTTTAAATATCTGGGCCTAACATTGCAAAGCGGTATGAAATGGAATGATTATGTGAGGATTCTGGTAGGGTAGACGAACACTCAACTTCAGTTTAATGGGGGAACTGCTAGAAATCGTGGTTCATCTGCAAAGGAGTTCACATATAGGTACTGCTACAAATTTAGGAATCTCTGCCAGTTAAAATTAAAGGAAGCTATCAAAACGATTCAGCGGCAGGCTGCTTGATTTGTTACTAGTAGGTTCGAACAACACGCAAGTGTTACCGATATGCCTCCCTGACTGATCACTATTGAGATAATCTAGAGAATCAGCATCTGTAGCTGACTGCTGAACGATTCCACTGTCTCCAATGTAGATTGTGAGTAAATACCACGAAGATAAGATATGACAAATTTGGGATTATACGGAGGCACATAGTCGTTTTTCCGTCGCTCTGTTTGGGGAGGAACAGGAATGGAAATGACCAGTAGTGGTACTTGGTGCACTTCGCCACTCGCCGTACGGTTGATTGCAGAGAACCTATGTAGATGTGGAGGCAATTTTGTGTACAACACAGTGCAGTACTGTTCTCTTACTCGCAGTTAATTTTCACAGAAAACAACATTTTCGTTTATGCCTCATCAGCTTATGATTAGAATACAAGTACGGAATCCTAATTTGCAGTAATAACAAACAAGTCTCAGGATCTGAAAGAGGGGAAGAAGTAGAAGGACCAGCAAAAAGGGGAAGATATGGACGTACAGATGGGGAGGAAAAGTTCAACAGAGATTAACGAGGTGAGGAAATGGAGATAGATGAATGTAGGGGAGAAGTGGAAGCATAGAGAAAAGGCTCAGGATGAGGAGATGGAGAAAGGGAGGGTGAGGACAAGAAGGACGGAAAGGAGACAGGAGGAGATAAGAACATATATCCAGTTCCAATACAGGTTCACCAGTTGTGAAGCGTTGGTAGGTTCACTAGTAACACAACAAAATTTCATTGGAATATTTATGTTTTGTTATATTATGAAAACTAGTAGTAGTATAACAGCAAAAGAATGAAGAGCCACTTACGCATGGAGGCAGGGATAAAAGTTGGAGTAATTTTAATTTATGAAGGACACGAAATCGTGATACTTTGTTAGCAGCAGTTTGTCTTAAAGGCAAACTTAAAATTTGGGGTAAAACATAAGTTAATGTTGGAGAGAAATTGTATTGTTCTAGCTTTAGTTTATCCCGTATATTATTTTGATGGGTTTTTCTTATGTTAATACACACAAATTATGGCTTGATGAAGTTAAACTGTAATATTCCAAGCAGAATTTTCTTTTGTGACTAAAATTTAGGTGTATAGATAAGAGTACCTTAAAATCTTTGTGGAGCAGATTATCTGTTGATGAAAGAAAATGCGGTGATGGGAATCTTGCAAGATTTTTATTTAAAGCGGTGAGACTATGAATTTAAGGAAGTATTTGGAAAACTAGTTGCTTGCAATATCTGAAGGCCCCTCTACCATGAAACCCGTGTTTTCTAGTAGAAACGTGGAAGAAATGTTGGATGAATTTTTCGAAATAAATTGAGGGTGTTTTCCCAATGTATTAGGACAGTCTGCATTGCTATTGATCTTGTAAATGAATCGATTGCAACGGTGGGGGAGGGGGGTGGCTGCCGGGGAGAGCATTCACTACCTGACCTATGGGAATTTGTTGTAGAATGTAATTACTGAGAACTATACCACAATAGTAATTTCACAATTTTCACACTCCATTCGTGACGGTAGCTACGAATCGATACAGATATAGGGGCCGTAGATGGGTGTTGTGTATATGGAGATAAATAAACATTTGGAGAACGAACGGCAATGAAAATCGAAGCCAGAAATAAGTTGTTGTGTAATGTAGGGGAGTGAAAGTGCAGTGAAACGTTATTCTTAAGCGTTAAATACTAATACACGCTGAATATTTGAGAGAAATTTCAAAGGCGTTGATGGAAATAATTACAGGCCATATTCAAAGTTAATTACGCTTAAAAAGAGCGTAACCGCGCAGAAGATAGAAATTTTAATGGGTTTAATTATGTCTCCTAAATGGTTGATTACTTGATTATGTTCATTTTGACATTTAATTAACGTGTGAGTTGTTTTCTATAATTTTTTACACTGTGTTATTCCGTGATAGCGGACAAAAGTTGCGTTTCACAGTAGTAAAGATGAAAAAATGGTTCTAGGCCTTAATATGTGAGATTTAGCGCCCAAATTTAATAGACTGTTTTTCTTGTTTTGATTCATACTACCACACCTCAGAACATGGACAGTAAAGATCTTGCTATAGGAGAGGTCCACTATCAGAGGTACCACAACTATTTTCGCTTAAGCGTTAGAAGACGGCTGCTTGCGAAGCGAAACAAATTTCAAGTGCATTTCACACATTCCAACCCGTCTTAGAAAAGTATTATATCCCACTCGAAAAAACCCTAAAGTGCGGCTCAGAACAAACAAAGTCTTATCTTTTCTGGAATCACTTGAGGCTTTACCACGCAATTTTAAAACAATAGTATTTACGACTGCCAAATTCTAACCTGAATACGGCGGACCCTTTAGAGAACAGACCGTACGTCACTTACACAGCTAAATACTTTAACAAATAGTCCAATAACTATTGCAGAAGAACCTAAATAAGGCACAGGTTTTTATCAAAATTCTTGTTTAACAAAGCGTACTAACGCCCAGGTATTCATGCCGATATACTTAGCGTGCCAAATCCTTAAGTGAATCATAAAGAGTGGTTAAGATTTCTTACGATGAACTTAAATACAGGAAGTACTTTCAGAAGGCTTATTAATTCAGTTAATCTCTTTATAAGTTGCTGGTATCCGTTGAGTCCACTGTATAGAACAGCTGTTAAAGTGCATGCTAGCCCAGGAGAAATGTGTAAACCATGCCACTCGTCACCAAATTTTATTTTTTATTTGCAACACAGCCACAGATGTTGTAGAACTCGCAAAACAAATCACTGTTTATACATTCGCCGTTCAATTAAGCAAGGCGGCAGGTAAAAAAGTGTTAAATCCAATTGACTTTCCGCAATGTAACATCAGATTCACTTCCGATGAACAGAACCCTCCGGGCACCTTACACTGATCGAACAAGAGATGAGTGGCACACTGTACCAAGAACTAGACCCCTAGTTGTGCTCACCAAACGAATTCGTTCACAGTTTACTTTTTCACCATCCAACAAGTTAGATCTGCCACAGTGCACCTAATTCCTGAAGTCGTTCCGTCCACGAGCGGTTGTAATTGTGCAGTCTCTGGCCCCGCGCGGGACATATCGACGGCCCTTTTCGGTCCTTTAGCTGGTAGCTCGCACACGTCACACAAATGCCACTCTTCGTGACCACTGCACCAGGACTGTCCAACTGGCCATCGCACTTTCGCGTTCGATATTCTAAATCTAAAAACGTTCGCCGAACTCGCCGTCAAAGATCCTCGCGGCGGGCCTCGATGATCGATAGCGGCAGGATATCGCTGGGACGCCGCCCGGCAGTGGCGGCAGCAATTCTTGTCTGTCGGCACGGCTCCTACATTTCAAACGAAGCAGAGCACAAGAACTGAATGTGAAAATAACATCTAACAGATTTCTTTACTTTGGCATTATGAAGGCATGCACGCTATGCAACTGTTGCATAATTTGCGCTGTCCCTCAGGGCCATCTTAGACGTCCGTTTTCAGTCATACGAATGCATGGTGTCTATTTTTCCGGACATGTCCGAAAGAACAGAACCACGCATCATATAACTGATTCGCATCTATGGGATAAGAATTCAACATTTTCAGTGGGGATGCACATCACGTTCATCCGTCTGCGGGACTCTCTAAGTAGCGACCAAGGAGGACACGGAAGGGAATTGCGGATAGGTGGCGCTATGTGGGAATGTGGATCGGCCGAATGGCGAAACGAGAAAGTCCGAGCTATAGCGTTAAGCACAGAGTCCGGGTGGCGCAGTAGTTCACACAGCTGCCTCCTTAACAGGAAATCCCGGTTCGCCATTTCTTTTCAAACGGGGCCGCTGACCCCAAGTCAAGTCTCGATGCAGCTGACATCATGAATTCCTTCCCTTTCCCTTCCTTTCAAACCCTCGCTCCCCAACCATGTTCATGATGATGATGATGATGGTGATGTTTGGTTTGTAGGGCGCTCAACTGCCCGGTTATTAGCGCCCGTACAAATTCCCAGACTGTTCTCAGTCCAATGTCGCCACTTTCAGGAATGGTGATGAAATAATGAGGGCAATACAAACAGCAAGTCATCTCGAGGCAGGTGAAAATCCCTGTCCCCGCCGGGCATAGAAGCGGGACCCCGTGCTCGGGAAGCGAGAAAGCGACCGCGAGTCCACGAGCAGCGGACTCCAACTATTTTCAGTTTACAAAATACGTCCGTCTTCGCGTAACGCTAAATCTCTCCCTAAGAGTGTCTCCACGCTCTCACGTCACACTCGGGCCATCCATGTGCCATGTATGTCTTGCCCGTATCTGATGGAACGTGAGAAGTTTATTATATCTTTCAGAGACGGCAGTCTTCAGAAGTGATTATCACAAGCTTTATTCTGATATCAATGGTTGTAAAAATAATAATTCAATACAGCACTACGTTTCCTTACACCTGCAGCCATGTCGGACAGACGAGTGTGTGTACTTGACTACGGAGGGTCTTTAAGGTTTACTCTGTCTCTTAACCATCGGTAAACTGTAATTCAGTCAGAGACAGCAAAGGACTTGGAAGACCAGTTGAACGAAATGGAGAGTGTCTAGGAAGAAGGATATAACATGAATATCAACAAAAGCAAAACGGGGATAATGGAATGTAGCTGAAATAAATCAGATGATGCTGATGGAATTAGATTAGGGAATGAGACACTTAAAGCGGTAGAAGGGTTCTGCTACTTCGGCAGTAAAATAACTGACGATAGACGAAGTAGAGAAGATATAAAATGTAGATTGTCAATGGAAAGAAATGCGTTTCTGAAGAAGAGAAATTTGTTAACACAGGCAATAGATTCTAGCGTCAGGAAGTCTATCATGAAAGTATTTTTATGGAATGTGGACATGTATGGAAGTGAAACATGGACGAGAAACAGTTTAGGCAGAAAGAGAACAGAAGCATTGAAAATGTGATGCTACAGAAGAACACTGAAGATTAGATGGATAGATCGCGTAACTAATGAGAAGGTACTGAATTCACTTTGGGAGAAGGGAAATTTGTGACAAAACCCGACTATAAGAAGTGATCGGTTGGTTGGACACGTTCTGAGGTATCAAGAGATCGCCAATTTAGTACTGGAGGGAAGCGTATGGGGTAAAAATCGTAGAGGGAGAGCAAGAAATGAATAAAGTAAGCAGATTCAACAGGATGTTGCAGTAGCTACTCGGAGATGAACTGGCCTACATATGATAAAGTTGCATGGAGAGCTGCATTAAACCCGTTTTTGGACAGCAACAATAACAACATGGCCGCATTACAGCCACACCGTAATTGTGCCACTCCCTCCTTCAAGGGAGCGCCTCTTACGCCAACCTCCGCATTACATCGTCCATCTTAGAACAAATAGAAATTCGGTTTCCGAGGGTGTCCCTGCATTATAGCGTCTGTACCTTTACATTAAATTAAATGCCAAACTTGTCGTTGCCGCGCGGGATTAGCTGAGCGGTCTTGGGCGCTGCAGTCATGAACTGTGCGGCTGGTCCCGGCGGAGGTTCGAGTCCTCCCTCGGGCATGAGTGTGTGTGTTTGTCCTTATGATAATTTAGGTTATGTAGTGCGTAAGCTTAGGGACTGATGACCTTAGCAGTCAAGTCCCATAAGTAAAAAAATAAGAAAAATAAAAAAAACTTGCCGTTACTCGTTAAATGGTTACATCACACGATTCAGATGACAGTAGCCTTTCGTATGAAGTATGAAGCTTTGTTAAATGATTAAATTGAACGTGGAATATAACATGAAGAGAGTGAAACTAATTGGTCTGTTAATCTACATATAGAGTACAGGTGTGCGTAAGACTCAGCTGAACTTGCCAACTTGCCCCCATTATGTCTATTGATTGAAATGGACGAAAAAGTTCTGCCAGGGAATGTCTTACGGTCGTAGCTGGTATCTTAGCTGTTTAATGGAAGTGCAAGACGGTGCCTACCACAAGCAGTAGACATGGCTCCCTAGAAGGCCAGTCTCAGACAAACAGCACAATGTGATGGAACTTTCTTTGGTTACTTTTTTTCCACTTACGTCACATCAATACACCGAAGAGCCAAAGAGACTGGTACACTTGCCTAATATCGTGTGCGGCCTCCGCGAGCACGCAGAAGTGCCGAAACACGACGTGGCGTGGACTCGACTAAGTTCTGATGGAGGGAACTGACACCATGAATTCAGCTGGGCTGTCCACAAATCCGTAAGGGTACGAGGAGGTGGAGATTTCTTCTGAACAGCACGCTGTAAGGCATCCAAGATATGTTAAATGATGTTCACCTCCGGGGATTTTGGTGGCCAGCGGACGTGTTTAAAGACAGAAGAGTGTTCCTCGAGTCACTCTCTAGCAATTCTGGAAGTTTGGGGTGTCTCATTGTCCTGCAGGAATTGGCCAAGTGAGTCTGAATACACAATGGACATGAATGGACGCTGGTGATCAGACAGGATGATTATGTATGTGTCACCTGTTAGAGTCATATTTAGACCTACCTTGGATTCCATATGACTCCAACTGCACACGCCACACACCATTACAGAACCTCCACCAGTTTCAACAGTTCCCTGCTGACATGCAGGGTCCATGGATTCATGAGGCTGTCTCCATATCCGTACACGTCCGTCAGCACCATACAAATTGAAACGACATTCTCCGCTCAGGTGACATGTTTTCAGTCATCAACAGTCCAATGTCAGTGTTGATGGGCCCAGGCGGCGCGTAAAACTGTGTGTCGTGCAGTCATCAAGGGTATGCGAATGGACCTTCTTCTCCGAAAGCCTATATCGATGGTTTCGTTGAATGGTTCTCGCACTGACACTTGCAGATGGCTCAGCATTGAAATCTGCAGCTATTTGCAAATGGGCTGCACTTCTGTCACGTTAAAGGATTCTCTTCAGTCGTCATTGGTCCCATTCTTGCAGGATCTTTTTCCGGCCACAGTGATGTCGGAGATTTGATGTTTTCCCGGATTCCTGACATTCACGGTACACTCGTGAAATGGTCGTACGGGAAAATCCCTACTTCAGCGATACCTCGGAGATGCTGTGTCCCATCATTTGTGCGTCCACTATATCACCACTTCCAAACTCACATCTTGGTAACCTGCCATTGTAGCAAGAGTAACCGGGCTAACTGCTCCACACACTTGTTATATGCAGGCGTTGCCGACCGCAACGCCGATGCTGCCTGTTTACATACCTCTGTATTTTAATACGCATACCTACACCAGTTTCTTTGTGGCTTCAGTGTATGTGATACTGCACATATTTGTTTCTGTTAAATAATTACTTTAACCAAAGAGATAAATATCTGTTTAAGATCAGAGGAAAGCACATATAAGGAAAGTGGAAGAAGATTGCGTAAAAAGAGGGTTGGTTTAAGATTTTCTGAAAATCGGCTGTATGAAAAAGTTAGTATGTAAACGACTAAGGCACTCACAGTTAAGAAAATGTCGATTGAAGTGTGGTAAGAATGCATGATTCCAAATGTTTCAATCAGTTTAAATTTTTCAAGGGATTTAGCACCATAGAGAAAGTACTGTGTGAGCCATAATTGACTTAGGAACGTTCCTTTTAACGAAAGCAAACTATAATATTTTACTTAACCACATTTTGTGAAGGCAAATCACTTTGAATTGTGTTATTAGTCTTTCCCCTTTGATAAAAGATCGCACCCCTACAATTATACATCAGGTGTTGATATCAGACACGAGCGAAAAACGGCGTTTGTCAGTAGATTAAAGATGTTAGGGCCATTCTGATATTAATTCATACCCTGCGCCAAATTTATTTACAATTTTTTTTAATATGGTTTATTCTGTTCAGTTTGTCGCAGAAGAGTACAATAATATTTCAGTATACAGCTGCTAAAAACCGAAAGAGGCGTCACGCCACCTTATCAAAATCGGCAACGGCAGAAACCAGCAGCACTCGCCATCTTCATATCTTGCGAGTTAGCATAGACTTCTTTGCACATCGGTTTGGACATCGAAAAACATTAATAGCTATATTAAGCAAAACAAACAGTGTGAGATACGTGGTGTTGCACCATAGCCTACTGCCCAACGACGATTCAGAACAACGCCACAGGGGAAGAAGCGCCCTTCATCTAAATGGTCTGGGATTATGGAGTAAGAGAGCATATTGAGGACAGAAGAACACCCGTTCATTACATTGACACCGTGAAAGAGGCGAGTCATCATCTCTGTGAGCAGAAGTTGTGGCGCTTTACAGCTGTGGCAAACCGTCTGGTAGATCTGACCAAAAAGGAACACAGCTGATAATGAGGTTATGGTTGCCTAACGTTTGTACACGAGCACTACAATTTGTTTTCCAGGCTGATGAGTTCCACTGTCTCGCGTGTAAACCATAAAAACGAAGTAATTTGCAACACCAGACACAGTATCTTCATTGTGCTCACTACCATCCCGGTATTCACGGTATGCCTAGTGACGTAGTCAATGCCCGTCAATAGCTACGACAGTTTGCCAGCTGCGTTCGTATGACTTTACTGCGATTAGTTGCAGACATCTACCTAAATCTGTTTGCAGTTAACTCGGCACCTTCTCACCGACGAGACACCAATTGGATGACTACCCTCAACAGACGGCCCCACCCAGGTGGGCCGCGAGCTTCGGCCTGGAACAGCTAGCTGTCCAGCTACTCCATCGCTGTCCAACAGCTGGCGCGGATCTACATTGCCACTGTCCATCGTCCAGACATGGCACACTCCATTGTCGCGAGTGATGACGGAAGCCGTGTCTTTTTGCCGAGCAGTTTCCACGGCCGCTTTGCGCTGTCCCAGTGGGGTCGTCTTCGCTGGCCGCATACGGCACTGTTATGGGGCCTGATTTGGCAGTTCCTGGCCACCATACAGCTGACGACCGACGCTGCCTTGTCGACCTGCTTAGGCCGATGCCTAGTTGTGACCGTCGGTCCACAGCCTTTCAAGCACGACTATGAA
The DNA here is from genome assembly GCF_023864345.2 of Schistocerca serialis cubense. Classification (NCBI taxonomy): domain Eukaryota; kingdom Metazoa; phylum Arthropoda; class Insecta; order Orthoptera; family Acrididae; genus Schistocerca; species Schistocerca serialis. The sequence continues at coordinate 426,879,210 of NC_064641.1, forward strand.
CGAAAACTGGTGGAGACGTCTGTCTAAATGTTGGTGGCAGAAGTGACCGCCACACCCCCTCCCCCAGTACTTCAGCGGTAGTAAATCGCTGCGTAACATGCTGTATGGCGAGGGTGTTTTGTTTGGCTGTAGGTACGATGGAAGTTATTCGGCTTTTAACTAGATGCTTAATAGTAGTTTTATGTTTCTTGTGAGGAAAGTAATTCACAGTGCCCGGAATTCTAAAAGACGTATATTAATCGTAGTTGCACCATTTGTAAGGAAGTGTATTAAGTTGTAATAAGGAGTTTGGCCATTGTGCCGATGGACGTACTGCAATACGCATGAACAGCCACTCAAGTGGAAAAATTGAGTTGTGGTAAGAAGTGTTACGTCAGCGGTTTATTTAACGGTCCTCTTTGTCATTCTAGTCTGTTATTTTTTCTGTACCTGAAAGGGAGTGTAATGGTTCTTTATTTACGTGACCATTACGGCACCGCAACCCCAGTTCTCGATACCAGTGATATCGTACTACTTTTCTGCGAAGTAACAGACGTATTTCTTGTGACAATATTCATATTTGGTTTTATTAATGTATAGGTACTCCGATGTATCGACATATTACAATGATATGGTTCTGCTGTGTATTCATTTCTGTGAGACTGTCATAATCTTTGACTTACTTGTAACCGTTTTGGCGCGAATGCGCACAGAGAAGTCTTAGTTTCACTTTGCAGAAGTTAAGTTGTTATTTCGTTTTGTAAAGGAACAGTCAAGTCTTGTGTTTGGTTAAAGTGGAAATTAAATATATAAAGATAGATACAAAACAGTTTTCTCGATGATGTGACAGTTAAGAAGAAGTATATGTGAATATACAAGAAGTTTGATAAAAATGTAGATTGTGAACATCAAGTCCAAAATTATTTCTACCATACCATTGTTCTGATCAGGGATTGTTTGATCATTAAGAATTTCCTGAAAAACGCATTTGTTAGGTCTTCAAATATTGCTAAAATGCAGACCTGGACCTTCTGGCACTCAAAGTGGAATCACCCTAGAATCAACAAGATAAGCCGTAACAACTTCGATGAAATCTACGTGGGAATCCATTCAAGATAAGTGCCAAAATTAACGACTTATTTTACAGTGACTTCGTTATTTCCATTCTAAAGATACCATCCACAGTCAATAATTTTGTTGTTGCCCGATAAAGCGAACATATGCTGCGTGAGCAACATTATTATTCTGATTTCTAACCTACTTTGCAAGTGATGGTATTGTTAGAAGGGTCGAAGATGTCGTGAGCTACTCTGGAAAAAATAATGTTGTGAATTTTAGCAGCTAAAGTAGCTGCATATAGACCAAAGGCAGCGCAGCCAGTAAAGGTTGAGGAAGAGAGCAAAGCTTTGCATACTCCCGAGTAAAGGTTGCGGAAGAGAGCATAGCTTTGCATACTCCCGAGAATGCGGGCAAGAGGTTGCTAGAATTAGACTACTGGTGGGTTGAAAACAAACAGTATGCTTCTCCAGTGGTAAGAAATATTAGCTTTTTGCAAAATCTTGTGCCATTAAAAAGGTGTAATACTAGCACGTAATATTCACACAAAAGCAGAAACTAAGGGAAAGAAATTAACCGTGTGAGTATAATTGATCCACATAGTGCTGATATTGTAGAAGTCAAAAACAACAACATGTCCATATACGTTCCTATATCTGTCAAATACGGAATCTAAATCATCTCTAGTGATACACGAAGGTGAATGTGCCTTCTACTGAAGCATATGTGTACATGAATGGGTAATACTCATTTAGGTGCAGTAGCATGTGTTCCAGCGGGTGACAAAGGATGTAGTGTAGAGGCCATTGAGCCTGGGCCATATGTAAAGGAACGTAAAGGTGCTGATGACATTTTTGTCATGAAGAGGGTAACTGTTGATGGTAGATACTGCGAAGGCGGCATTGGAAGCTGTAGTTATTTTGCAGGTGTTCCGGATAATGAAGTGTTACAGACTCATTTATTTCCAAAGGACACAGATTCCTCGCTACGTGGAATGGTGAAGGCACGGCAGGGGGAAGGAATGGAATAGAAGAAAGAGGAAGCACTCATTTAAGGCTAATGATCGTGCTGACAAAACTGAATGCTTTCAGTACAGAGTACCTAAGGCTCACTAGGTTCATAAAGTTCATAATACTTGCAATATAATAGGTACATAGGGCCAGATGAAACTTTGTGTGAAAACTGATCTTACGCAGCGCACATTGGAATTCGGCAAGATGTTGTTTTAACTGCGAGAAACTGCTGCCAATGAAACTCTGCCAGTAGGTTCTCTTGGCATGAAGAACGAACCAACTAAATTTGAAACTAAATAATTACGATATAGTTCATATTGTAGTCTATATCAAGGCACAGGAAATTTATTTTAATTGAGAGAAAGTACAGGAAGTGTAGCACTGCGAGAAGTATTCGAAATTGGGTTTGCTTTAAAATAAAAAAAAAAATGTAACTAGTGGACAACGTATTATGGATGGTAGTACCGCATGTGGTTTTCGTATGAGCATCATTTTAAGAGTTTGTTTGGTGAGCAAAGACAACGGAAGCTTTTGTTTCAAATACCAAGTTCCGATTGGTATACCAAATCAGCGAACTAAGACAAAGACGAAGAGAAATGTCGAGAATCAGATATCACCAGTTGTGTGGACCCATTTATTGTTGAAGGATTTTGTAAGGGATTTGTTAATAAGAGAGAGTTTCATAATGGTACTCCATTCTGCCTCTCCCGCCACTGTAGGATACCCTTGCAATACCAACTGGAGTGTGAGAAGATAGACCATTTTTGAGATAACTGACAATCTCCGTTCTCAGTTGTTTCCAGGAGAATAGTATATGTGGCGGTTAGATAGCGTCAAGATAAGAAAACTATCTCACTGACGCTTCTGGCCTTCGGTAGAAGATCCAGTCATCCTTGCTGAACACTACAGAACACCGGTTATAGCCTGTGGATGAGGCTATTTAATGTGTGATCGCAAGAGACCATGCGAAATGTGACACAAATTGTTTTCTAAAGTGAAGGCAGAAACACTAAAATCAGGTCTTGGAAGAAACTGATGATGCTTCGAATTGTATTTGTAACATCAAAATTACAATTGTGGAGATTAGTGGTGGGCGACACAGAAAACCAACTAAAACCGTTCAACAACAGATTGATGAGTAGACTTGATATGATGTCTATACTATTCAATACACAGAAAACGAGGGAAGTGCTTCAGCTGATGCAGGCAATGGCTTTTGATGATCAGCCTGGACACCTGTAATTTGTCTCCATTTACATAAATTTTCTGCAAAGTACTGCGAAGTGTGTGGGGGAACGTACTCTGCATGGTACCACAAGCTAGGGCTCTTCGTGTTCAGAACGTGTTTGAATTGCGGGCCTCGGTTCGTGGTGTAATTAGTCTAGCATTGTCTCCATGATCCCCACTGAAGTGGTACGTAAGGGTCTGGAAAACACCACTCGATTCCTCCCTGAATACTCCTGAAACTTTTTGAACAGCCTTTCGCAAGATAATTGGTGAATGTTTTCAAGCATGTACAAATGCAGACTTTGCAACACTTCCGCGACACTCTTGCATGACTCAAGCACAGCTGACACCATTCGTTCAGCCCTTTTTTGAGTACAGCCAACTGCCCGTGAGGGTACTACGGGTATTTGGTATTAGTCCCACGCACTTCAACAGTAATAAAAGATTTTAAAAAATCTAGAAACCCGCCTCGATTGCGTAAAAAGCACCTAGTGTTAACCTAGGTTTCGGTGTAGATAACTACACCTTCTTCAGAACAATAAAACCCGCGAGTGCCTAAGAAGACCTTTGCCATTCATTAAAAGAACACCACAGCTATACATTTGTAAACAAATAAAAGGGAAAAACACAAACAGTACATGTGTACAAAGTCTAAACCACTACTTAACTTAATGGTGTAACCTCCACCTCACATCGGCCTATGTTCGATGGGCCATGACCCGCCATAAACTGCAGCTACAAATTGTCGCTCACTTGCACGTCACCGCTTCTAGTAGGAATATGCTCTTCATACCTGAGACACAGAGATCGTCCCGTTTGTCCAGTGTAAAATTTTGGACAATCCCGCATGTAATTTTGTATACTCCTGATTGGTAAAGTTTATCGCTCTTATTGTGCAAGGAGTGGATTAAATTCCTATGTAAACTATTATTAGTAGTATAGGCGACTCTGAAATTATGGGCTCTGAGTAAACGCCCCAATTTGTAACTTATATTGCCTATGTAAGGGATAGATATCGTTGCCACTTGTTTGTCACCTAACGCATCCCCGAGGGTGGAAGACGTAATATTATTTCTATTTCTTTTCTCATTGTACATCTGTCTTTCCAACTGAGGCCTGTAGCCATTATTTATAGCAATATTCTCAAGTGTGACCAGTTCAGTTTCTACCGAATCTGGTGCAAGAGGTATAGCTGCAAGTCTGTGAATATTAGAATGAAAAAAGGCCATCTTATGGGCGTACGGATGGGCCGAATCTGCAGGTATAATATTGTCGGAAAACGTATTTTTCCGAAAAATATCAAATTCAATGCTGTTGTCAACCACAGTTAAAGTGAAGTCCTAAAAATTTAATGACCTAGTATCGGATTCTCGCTGAATCGTAAAACTGATGTTATGGTGAAGCTCATTAAAAATCGAAAAATATGGTTAACATCACTTTGAGAACCATCAATGATTAATAGAATGTCGTCAACATATCATTTGTAAAATTTTATTCTCCTAAGAATCTCTCTGTCACTGGCAAAAAAATCGGACTCTAAGTAGTTCATAAAAATTTCTGATAAAATCCCAGCTAGGGGGCTCCCCATAGCCAGACCTGCTGGTTGTAAGTAAAATCTTCCATTAAATGTAAAGCATTGTGTCTTAAAACGATCCGTAGCAGCATCATCAACTCATTGACCTCTTTATCCAAAACTTTTTTATGGTGACGCAAATTGCACTCTAGTATTTGCAGTGTGTGTTCGACCGGTACATTTGTATATAAACTTGTTACATCAAACGATACTAGTTTAGAATCTTCAGAACAAGATACCTCGCTTAAACTGGTAGCTAAATGAATGGAATTTGTAACGGAATAGTTTTTACTAAAAACGAAATTTTCTTTAATCTTAGTATGCAAGTATTTCGCCAGCTTATGATAGGCACTTCCCGTACTGTCAACGATAGGGTGAATTGGGTGATTTAACTTTAAACTTTAAACTGACTTCTCAATTTAGGGGGCTTGGTATTCATTTTTTTATCAGCCCATTCTTTCGGAACTATCCTATCAAAATTTTAGTATTTTGGATCCCAGTTCTAATTTCTTTTTGGAGAGTAATAGTGGGGTCTTTGTTAAGCATAACTATCCCGTTGTCATTGAGAAAAGCTTCGGTCTTGTCTATGTATTCTTGCTTTGTGGATATAACTACGGAGTTCCCTTATCGGCTTTAGTGACAATAGCATCATTTTTTTGTAGTTTGCGGTTAATACTCTTTGAAACCTTATTTGTGTTATCCTCTTTATGTGCACTAAAATATTCGTTTACAAATGTATAGCTGTGGTGTTCTTTTAATGATTGACAAAGGTCTTCTTAGGAATTTGTGGGTTCTATTGTTCTGAAGAAGGTGTAGTTACCTACGCCGAAACCTAGGTTATCACTAGGTGCTTTTTACGCAATCGAGGCAGGTTTCTAGTTTTTTAATATATTAAGTAACGATTGCTGTCGCGCTGCGATGTTGGAGGTTCTTAATAAAAGATTGGTTGGGCACGTGATGTATAGCTTTCTCCATAGCAGACTGACTATACTTTCCTAGTATCTTGCTTGGTTTGGCACGTGATGTATAGCTTTCTCCATAGCAGACTGACTATACTTTCCTAGTATCTTGCCAAGTGAACGGCAGTCTGGTATGAAAGAAGTCATTCCGTTCTAGATTTTGTATTTGAGCTCAGAACGCGTTATAAGGTTCTACTCCCTAAGAAGGTCAGAGTGACAGGTCGGTGGTCTTGTTGACCACTCCCGCTGTCTTGTTAGTAGACGGGTATGACCTGAGCTTCTTTGCAATTATTGGGCACATATTTCTATATAGGAATCAACGGTATATTACGTTTAAAATGGGATCTACCTCAGCTGCAAACTCTCTATACAATCTGAGAGAGATCCAACGAGGCTCTAGAACTTAGTTTTATTTTAGCAATTTTGGGTGTTTCCAACCTTAACGACACTAATGCCCACATCACTAGCCTCTGCAATCATACGAGAAGTTAGTGGCGGTAGTATTACCGTATCTGAAACCGGTGTTTAGCATTTCATCTCTCAAACTGTTTCCAGTGTTATGTACTAGATCCTGTACGGTAACTCTGGTGCCAATTACATTATTTACACATGATCACAATTTTTTTTGCCCCAGTGAGGGATATTTCGATAAGATTCCGCTGTAGCACTTACTGAAAGTTTCACGCATTTCCCTCTTGACAGTGAAAGTCGCCGGCCGTGGTGGCCGAGCGGTTCTAGGCACATCAGTCCGGAGCCGCGAGACTGCTACGGTCGCAGGTTCGAATACTGCCTCGGGCATTGATGTGTGTGGTGTCCTTAGGTTAGTTAGGTTTAAGTAGTTCTAAGTTCTAGGGGACTGATGACCTCAGATGTTAAGTCCCATAGTGCTCAGAGCCATTTGAACCAGTTTTGAATAGTGAAACCCGTTTCAATCAGCATCTCTCCGTCTCCATTGATATGATCTGTTTTCCACCTCTTATGCAGTAGTCCCTGATTGTGTAGACGTATCTGTAGAGAGACATTCATGGAGGATTTCTCGCATAAAAAAATGTTCTACTAGGGACGTACACATCCGTTCCACAGCAAACTATTTTTCAAAACTACTCTTCTGAACTTGATTCTTAGCTACAATACATTTCCCGGCTAAAAGATAACCGTTTTGCAATACGGCACGACTGCCTGTGTAGCGTACTATACACATATGTCTTCCTATTTGTTTCGTGTGCTGTTTGTGCTTTAATAATTACGGCTGCTACAGGTGCCCCATGCTCAGTGATATCAGATTCAATATGGAAGCGCTCAAGGAGGTCTTTCTACTTTAGGCCTTTACATCTTGTATATTGGCATTATGAACGCGATTAGAAATGTGGTCAGCGTGTTAAGACTTGATATTAAGATTAACGAACAATCCTTCTGAGCAATAACATCCATTCAAAAATTGAATTATCTGTATCGAGGGACTTTAATCTTAAGAAAGACAGATGCCGATCTCGGACGCTTGCTAGAGTGACGGGTTTTGTTCTGTGAATGTAGGGTTTCACGGTGTATATACTGCTAATGAAATCTTCTCGGGCTTCCATCCGGGTAGCTGCGACGAGAAGCCGCGACGTTTTGATGAGTGTCATTCTCATCATCTTCTGGCGAAGATGATGATGTTGAAAGTGACACTCATCGAAACGTCGCGAATTTTCGACGCAGCTACCCGAATAGAAGCCCGAGAAGTTTTCATAGGGTTTTGTTCTGTTTATTTAAACTTATTTTATTGTTTTGTGCGTGTTATTGTAAAACGTATGAAAAAGTAGCAGCAAGAATAACAGTACTATTTGAAATAAATAAATAACCCCTAATAAATCTTATTTATGTGCTGCTGAGACCGGCCTAAATTAGTTATTACTTCATACCTTATCACAACAAATACATATTGAAATGCTGTTTCATTATTTCAGTAAGTGGCATTAAAATGTATGCACCAAATAATTAATATGTTACACCACTACCTCTTCCCATAACAACACTGGTCTCACAAATATTTTTTTATTTTAGTCTCACTGATAAATTACTCTGAGAATAATTGTCGTTATGCACCAGCCACAAAAATTATTTCAATCATGTAAAATCTAAGACTGTTCTACTGAATGTTATTTTCACTGTCAGAACAGAAAAATTATAAATTCCTGTGGGTTCTCGTCCTCGGAGTTCCAGTATTGTAATATCTTTAATTTGGCTGATTAGGTTTCTATGTTGGTAACGCCATGTAGTGATCTGTATGAAAATCGCTGACCTATGTACGTAGGCTGTTTAGATTTTTATGTTGGTAACGCCACGTAGTGCTCTGTATGATAATCGCTGAGTGTGCTGTGTGCAGTCTATGGCTGGTTGGCATTGTTGGAATATTCGCTATTGTTGTGTTGGGCAGTTGAATGTGAACGGCACATAGCGTTGCGCAGTTGGAGGTGAGCCACTGGCAGTGGTGCATGTGGAGAGAGAGGTGACAGAGTTTCGAGCGGACGATCTGTACGTGTGTCCGTCGGAAAAAGGAAATTTGTTTAATTGGATATCACAAAATTATATACGAATATTTAGTTACTCAGGGCCATTCTTTTCTTGCGAGTATTGAAAGTCAGATTGTGTTGCGCTAAAAAATTATTGTGTGTCAGTTTAGTGACGAGCAGAATAAGTAAAGAGAGAACTGTCTGAGTACGTTCAGTCTCACTCAGCTGTCTTTGTATCAAACAACGCAGAAGTTTACGAGCACTGTCATTCTTAACTAAGGGGACGTTTTTATGTCGAAGCCTCAGCCGAGGTTACCTCACTCGAATCTTCGGTTTTTTTTTATTGTAGTTGGTGTGATTAGTGTACTTATTGTTTAATGCTAGCACATAATTGTACTGAGAATCTCCTTTGTAGTTGCAGTTTTTCACTGTTGTATTGTAAATGAGTTGTGGCATGCCTGTAGTTTTGCACCAAGTATTTCGCAGCCGCGCTTTCAATTAATTGGATATTATTTTCAGTGTTATTTTAATGTGTTTTCTTATTTTGCTCTTCAAATTGTGGTTTTCAGTTTTATCGTGTGAAATATTGTGACAATTATGGCGTGTGAAAAACGTAATACTAGGCTCTAAGGTAAACCGAGAAATGACAGTGAAGACGAGAATAGTGTGTTAGCACCACCGTGTAATGAATTAACAAATATTCAGAATAGTAATTTGGTAATTGTGAATAGGGAAATGGAGCGGGCAATAAATAATCGTGTAGACAATGAAACAGCTAGTGAACAGGGTAGTACTGTCGATCGATCGGTCGGCAACAGCTCGCTCCAGGAACCCGAAATTACTGGACACAATCTTGCAGATACCATAGACTCAGGTTTTGCGTCCTCATCTTTTTCTCAATTTAGTCAAGACACATTTTCTGCTTTTCAAAATACGGATGCTGTCGGTGCAAATGCACTGCCGATAGGCACAAAGGAACACGTTCAAGACACTAATTCATTATTATTGCAATTAGTACAACAAATGAAACAAAATCAAAGACAAATGGACCAAAACAAAAACAATCACAGCAACAAATGGAACAAAATCAGAAGCAAATTAAGGAAACACTTTAGGAAACACGTGAAGATTTAACTACTGAGTTACTTTAAAAAAGAATTGAAATGTCCAAAAGCCTGTTATGACGTAAAAACACAAATTTGTGAGGATTTTCAACCTAGTTTATCGCGGCATGAGAATGCACTACAGAATCACGAAGCAGCCATAAAAGAACTTCAAACTATTGTTCATGAAAATCACTACACCTTGCGAGTTAAACTGACTCAGTTGCCTATGCAGATTCGGTTACGCAACTCGCAAAAACTGAGGAAAAATTAAAGGACACAGTAGATACTCTAAAACAGGACTTCCTAATCTTTTCAGCTGGTGGACCCCTTCATCAGTCGAAAATACATGGCGGACCCATAGTCTGTTCCCAATTACCACCCTCCCTCCCCCCCTCCCCCCCGAAGTATCAATAGTCTTTGGTTTAGAGATGAATGAAAGGCCGAATATGTGCCAGCGAGTGCTGTGATTGGTCGACAAAGCTCGCTCCACACATGAGTAAAAGGTTTCAGCGCATTTACCGCCGTGAGCCGGCGCAGAAGCGACCCCCGTATTGTTGCGAAACTGTCGATCAGAGAAGCCGCATTCTCCGGCGCTAAAGTATGTAAGCGTTCTCACTTAGGAACCGCAAAGGCTGCTTGGGAATACGACCTGAAGTAAAAGTACACATTTTTTTCACACGAAAAAAAAATTGTGATGAATTTGATTTTCACATTTTCATTCAATAATTCTTTTCATTGTTTTACACGTTTTGTTGAAGGGCGGCCACGGACCCCCTAGAAAGAGCCGGTGGACCCCTAAGGGGTCCGCGGACCACAAGTTGGGAAGCCCTGCTCTAAGACTTGGTTGAGGAAGACACACAGAGGAAATTAGTTCATTATCAGAGAAAATAGTCAAACTTTCGGATGAGCTAAATAATTAATTCACCAAGGTAGATGGTAATCTGAATGACACAAGAGCGGTAGTCTTTACTGACACAGAAGAGTACGAACCAATTAGGAAATTCAAACAAAATCAGAATCAGATTAATACACAGCACGAAAGAGAAACCCGGGACGTACAAGATCAGTTGGCACAAGTAATACAAGAGTTGCATATTTCAGAGGACACTCGCGCTCGAAAAGGGGAGAGAGACTTAGAAATACGGGAAACATACAAAATAATATCACAGGGCATTTCGGAAATTATGGAATAAATTGGCAAGGTACACCGAATTTTGAGGTGGAACCGCAGACACGACGCAACAGTTACCGATATGCGACTCGCCGACATGATGATATTGACTATAAGCGGTTTAATACTCCACGTAAATTCAAAACATTTAAGAATTCTGGTAACGACTTTCACCCACAAACGTGGCTTCATCAGTTCTCTCATTATTTTCCTCCCAATTGGTCATTAGAGCATAGATTAGAATTTATGTGTGGCTACTTAGAGAATGAACCTGCTGTAAGAATGCGTTCGGTCATTCACGATTGTCACAGTGAAGGAGAATTTAACATGCCTTCCTCTCAGAATATTGGTCTCAAGTTACTCAAGATCGCGTACAACATAGCGCCACAATGATGGAACATTTCGAACAATTCGAATTTTCCAGTCTTGTCAAATATTTTGAAGACACGTTACACAAGAATCAGTGCCTGTCAAACACATACAGCCCCTCAGAACTCATCCGCATTTGATTAATCAAATTACCTGAAAATTTACGACATATTATTTTGGCAGGATGTTGCAAAGACGACATTGAAGCTCTTCAGGGACTCTTACAAGAATTGGAAATTGACACTGACAATCACAGGACGCGAAACCAGGAGAACAACAAATACAGGTTACGTCCGTCACAAGTTCGTGACCACAGAAACAATAACTGGACACGATAAGGCTATTCTTACAACGCAAAACGTGGCCAAAACAGACACCACCCGTCTGACAACCGTTGGCAGAGTAATAATAATTACAGAGTAAGATCACCTCTCCGTGGTAATGACTATGACAGAGACAATCAGAGAAACAGATAATATGGTAACCAAAATAATTATTATCAAGGGACACAGAATAACTTCAGACGCAATGGTCCACCGCGCAGTTACGACTCAGGGCGAAGTTCTCCAGCAGGTGATCGACAAGAAAGAAATTACAGAAACTGCAGGCATGACGACAGACGATATAACCAAAACGGCAGACCTGAATTCCACCAGAACGGGCGGGATTCTAACAGGGCAGGGTCCTCTCAGCAATGTTAATTTGTAAATGTTAGGTCTCCTAATAACAATAGCGACGCACGCCAACAAAGGGACAGTAGACAGCAACTCGCACCACAGGCAGCCAAGCGTGCCAGCTGCCTCAGAGAAAAATAACATAGAAGCTAACCTTGAGAAAAGTTGCATATTCATTACCGACATATACCACATGATAATTGCATTGAAGTTGAAACTCTGCGTACTAGGAGGAGTAAGGGTTTACACCAAATTTCACATGTGGAACCGTTTATTGTGAGATAATCTTCTTTTTAATTTAGACTTTGCCATACAATTTTTCACTTCACATTACTAGTGCGCTTTGTCACACTTAGAAACTGTTAACATGCAACAATGGTTTGAAGTCAACTATCCAGGCAAGAACCTAGGGAATTTATTTAGACAGTAATTATGAATGAATTTTTGTACTGAACAGACGGCACAGTGTTATTGTGTATACATTCTTGCTTGTTAGTTGCACGATTACATAACAACTGTAAGGCTTACATATTTGGAACATATAATGGTAATGAGATTTTAATGCAACATTTTGATTTACTTGAAAAGACATTCTGGATTTAAAGTAATTTGTGAGATATGACAGATGACACAGTGGTTAGTTTATTTGACAGCTACACGATTAAATCAACACGCTATTTATGAGTAACACCATTTACATTATTGCTTCTGCGCTGTATCTGTTTTATATCTCCACAGTTTTTCTACATTCTCATGTAAAGTAAAACATGTTTCAGTAGTAACTTTTCTGGTATAGCTACTACGAGACAGCCTTTGCCGTAGCACAACAATATGTTACAGTATAGTACTTTCTTGATCACGGCAATAAGCATAATAACTACCATATCTATGTGAATAGCATTTCACTTTTGTTTATTATGTGTTAACTACATCGACTTCTACAGAACTTTGCATACAGACGACGACAGCTACGAAAATTGGCACATTTTGACCGTTAAGTAATGATAGAGATTAACTTACAACAAGACGCACAGTTTAGCGCTACAGGAAACGCATCAGAGTGATTAATTTTTGTACTTGGAACATTTGTAGAAAAATTCTTGAATTACAAAGGTACAAAGAACGTTTTCGGTGATATATTTCATTCCATTGTTGTAATTTGTAACACCTGATTGTACAATTACATTAATCTTCAGGGGTAAACGTTTACCTAGTGTACTAAGCGCATGGCAGGTGCTAGGAGCCCAAGCTAATATGGTATTTGCTTGTACAACTTTACACATCGTACCATATTTCTCTAACACAGAATTACACAGGTGTTTGATTATTTAACAGAGAGACAAATATTTTTGTAATATTTCAGTGACACATATTTATGTAATTACATAGTTAAATAAATTCATGCTTATGAAATGGTATTTTGTCTGTACTTTGTGAACTGTTCATTTTTTTTGGACCATTGTGATACTATGAGAGATTTGAATGAGGTATTTGGTATGGGATCATGATTTCTGAAGTATGTTTGAGGTAGATGACCTTACTGAAGGTTTTGAAATTATTGACAGAAGCTTCAACGATTTTGGGATGTGACTCTTCTGTTATGATGATGTTATTACTACAACAATGTGTATTATGCTGGTAGGATATGTTTATGATCAATAACATGATGCTATACGAGGAATGTGATTATGTGTTTATATGTATATGAGTAATGAGTAGTGGTTAGGAACTCTGATTTGTGAGAATGATCTTGGAAACCAAGAATCGTACTTTAAGACATGGATGTATGTGAATAACACAACAGTGCTATTTATGAGATTTCGTTTCTAAATTGTCAACCTGTGGAATTTTGTATATTTATGAGACTGTCACTGTAGCGGAAATTGCTGTCGTAAATATTTCAGTGAGGAAGGTAAGTGACCTTGATGTAATGCATTGTGGGCACCCAGCTGCATGACAGTTACCTCCAAAAAAGCCATTAGGTGGAGAAAACAGAGGCCACTAACCTCGCTATTGACATTTCTTTCTAGAAAACATCGCAAATACAACACACTCATACGTGAAGACATATGATTCCACTTTGCTGCTCGTAATTTCTGATATTTACCGAAATGCTTAATGAAATGATGGGAAACATTTTATGTCTATTGTCTTTCTAGTTGAGAGATGTTTTACTGCCCTAGGAGATGCCATATGCCAAGTGAATGACGTTTCATGCCTTGCTATATATATATATATTTGCTCATTTTGTTTAATATCTAGTTTCTAGCTGCATTGCAGCATTGTTTAAAATAAAATTTAACAGATGTACTAATATAGATGTTTTATACCTACGTATCCAGTAAATAACAATTTTATGATCTACTTTCTTAAAAAAAGGGAGCACAAATAGACATTTCCCTACACAGGGCTTGTATACTCAAATTTTTCAATGATTTGGTAACTTGTTTGGTAGAGTAAGTTATTGTGATGCATCACTGTAGTGTTAAGATCTGACATAGGCATTACACATTTCCTATCTTTACTGTAATATTTTTTCTGATTGAGCTTTGTCATACTTAGATATAAGTTTGCTGCTGCTGTTTATCAGGCACTGAACTACTGAATTTTACATTGTATTAAGCCAGTTGTACTTCTGATTTATTTTTCTTGTTGCTGCACATTGGCTCATATTAGTTGCAATATTGTTTTTGCTTGGCTAATTTAGATATACTGCTGCTTGCTTTGCCAATCCACATTTTTTCATCGCTGTTTGTGTTAATTGTTTTGTGCTGCTGCATTGCTTTGTTCCTGAGATTATGCATCTAAGCTCAGTACATTTCAGTTAGCTTAAGAGTGGTAGGCTATATAATAGAATGAGTTGCGATGAATTGGAAAAATGCATTGACAAGGTATAAGAAAACGATTTGGCGAAAAAAGTAGTGTACAATGAAGAATAATTATTTTGAAAGAGGATATGAACAAAAAAGTTGGGTTTAGGGACAACAGGTTTAGAGAGGATTTTTTTTCCTTGAACAAATGTTGAAATAAGAGGAAAGATCTATGGAATGAACTTTTGGGCTGGACTGCAGTACCAAACGTCACATTGAAAACAAAGCCTGTCATATCCTTTTGTGTTATTCCGCTATGTGTTTGTATACGCTTGTGTATTTGTGTTCTTCCTGTCTTTATGTATTTATCTGATAAGAGTTGTGTTGTAGAATTTTTCTAATACTAAGCTACATTCACTATGACGAGGAATACTGTTATTCTCAAATATAATTTGCGTGAATAACATGTTATTTACTTTGTAAAGATGTTTAGACATTATTTATTCTGTTCTGTTTCAATGCTCACGTGTGAACATAATGTTTTTTTAACTATTCTCGTTATTATTTTTATTTCTATTCTTTTGTTAAGCCAGTATTACTAAAAATGTTATCTCTATTATTATAATCTTTAATGATGTGTTTTGTATCTTTGTAATTGTATTACCATATCATAAATTTGTAATTGTACTGACACCAGTTGTTCAAATTAAGTTTTATTTTACTGCACATGTTTCTGTTGGTCATGGTATATGCACAATATGTGAAAGAAAGGGGGAATGTTAGTGCTCGCACTTGTGTTGATAACTCATCAAGGGACTCATTAACAGCATTGCTGGTTCTAAGTACATTCCAAAAAGGTTGTGAGTGCACAAATAGTGGTTTATGGACTTACTATACTGTCCACAAGACTCTTTGATGGTGATTGTGCACCTCCACATTCGCAACAGGTGGCTGCTGGCCACCTGTACTAGGACTACAGTGGGTCTGCACCTTTGATGGTCCACCAATACCATTATCTCTACAAGGACTACAGTGGGTCTGCACCTTTGATTGCCCACCAATACTATTATCTCTACAAGGACTGCAGTGGATCTGCACCTTTGGTGGCCCACTAATACCATTATCTCTACAAGAAATACTGTGGGTCTGCTCTGTGATGACCAACCTACCATGATTCTTCAAACCTTCGACTGATTCTATTGAGGGTTTGCTCTGTTGTGGCCCGTTACCTGTCTGCATGTCAAGAATTAGCAATGTCTTTCCATTGGAAGGACAACACTTCTTCTTCAAGACTCCATAGAAATCATCTACTTCCGTGTACATTTTCTTTTACTGATCAGACTCTATGGAATGTAATTCCTACTGTGATGAATGATCAGGACTGTCTTTATGGACAGTGGACCATTTTTGCTTTTGAGCACCAGTGTATTAAAAAGTGTGTGCATTAGATGTCTTTGTTATTGTAATTACGAAAAAAAATTTCAAACCTGTATTGGGCACTGCCCAAAACTCTCTGTAAAATGTTTCGTGGGGAGTATGGGGGCTATGTGAAGTAGACTGTTTAGGTTTTTATGTTGGTAACGCCACATAGTGCTCTGTATGAAAATCGCTGACCGATGTAAGTAGGCTGTTTAGGTTTCTATGTTGGTAACGCCACGTAGTGCTCTGTATGAAAATCGCTGACTGTGCTGGGTGCAGTCTGTGGCTGGTTGGCATTGTTGGAATACTCGCTATTGTGGCGCTGGGCAGTTGGATGTGAACAGCGCATAGCATTGTGAAGTTGGAAGTGAGCCGCCAGCAGTTGTGAATGTGGAGACAGAGATGTCAGTGTTTTGAGCAACGATCTGTAGATGTGTCCATCAGAAAAAGAAAATATGTTTAATTGGACAATTGTATGTCACAAAATTATATATATCATGACTTTTGAACGCTATTAAGCCGGCCGATGTGGCCGAGTGGCTCTAGGCGCTACAGTATGGAACCGTGCGGGCGCTACCGTCACAGGTTCGAATCCTGCCTCGGGCATGGATGTTTCTGAAGTCGTTAGGTTAGTTAGGTTTAAGTAGTTCTAAGTTCTATGGTAGAGATGACCTCAGAAGTTAAGTCCCATAGTGCTCAGAGCCATTTGAACCATTTTTTTAACGCTATTAAGGAAAATACATAGTTAGTTCTCTATCAAATTCATTCATTTGCTAACTATGCCTATCAGTAATTAGTGACTTCAGTATTTAGAAACTTTTACTTAGATGGCAGTATTGGCGCTCGCAGTATTGCAGTAGTTCGAGTATCGAAGATTTTTCTGAGGTAAGTGATTCATGTAAGGTATATGCTATTGCTAGATAGGGCCATTCTTTTTTGGGACTGTTGAAAGTCAGATTTGCGTTGCACTAAAAAGATATTGTGTGTCAATTTAGTGATGATCAGAATAAGTAAATTGAGAACTGTCTGAGTACGTTCAGTTTTACTCAGCTGTCTTATGTTTTATATTTTTCGAAAGAACTAAGGTCTGATTATTTCTGCAGTTTGAAATTGCCGCTCCATTCGCTTACGTAATGGCGGCAGTCAAAACACATTTTGGACTGAGTATTCTTATCAACGTAATTTTACATAGAAAATCGATAACATCAGCCTATCCTTTTATGCTGGATTATATATCAGTATTCTACACCGTTCTGCCTGTTCAAAATATCAATAATATTCAGCAGCTACCAATAATTTAGTATCGCAGTGTAAGGCACTAATGGCAACTTTCGTGTTTGTAGCGGACACAAAACTTAAAACATTCGTAGTAGGTTATCTAGTTACAAATAAAAGTTCACACACTAGAATTCCTTTTAGGAAAGTGTACGTTATGTTTTAGATTACTTGTACCTCACACAACACGATTACTCTGTACAATATTTAAATGAACAGACCTCATCTTAATCGTTGATCTCAGTCGCTTCATCCATCATAGAGAACAACGGAAGGTAAAAAAAATTCACAGACAGTACAACGCCAATACTTTCTTTTAGTGTTATTATC
Organism: Schistocerca serialis cubense; assembly: GCF_023864345.2. Taxonomy (NCBI): domain Eukaryota; kingdom Metazoa; phylum Arthropoda; class Insecta; order Orthoptera; family Acrididae; genus Schistocerca; species Schistocerca serialis. The sequence continues at coordinate 426,896,663 of NC_064641.1, forward strand.
TTTAGTTATAAGATTATTCTTTGTAGAAAACTGTTTACAAAAATAATAAAACATATTTTTATAGGAATTAATTTACACATCTCAATATAATAATAAATCTTTCCGTTATTAGTTTTCACTTATAGGCTTAAAAGTCATTTCAGGAAAAATACTTATCATTTCATAAATGCCGAGCGCTGTCGTATGCACTGGTGACACAAAATATTGGTGTTGGCATTACACTAGGTAGGATTGATACTACAAACTAAGGAGGTAATAAGAAGAGCAACGCCTTTCATAATTGTTTCGTTGAATAAGCGTGCAAGTGTGACTGGAATTCTCTACCATCTACAGTGGGAGACGCTACAAGTGAGGCGTTGTGCATCACTACAAGGTTTAATAAATTACGAGAGCCTTCATTCTTAAGAGATTAAATCAAAATATGGCATGTCTTACGTGCATCTCGTGAAAAAATCCGTGGAATCAAAAACTGTGAGTTTGAGGCCTATGGATGATTACCTACATTATTCTAGGCCCATACCATCCACGACGGGAACAGGAAATAAGTGAGTGCGGATTGGATGACACAACAAGTATATTCCACCACACGCTGTAAAATGGCGTGCAGAGTGTGATCCAGATGCACATCGACCGTGCAGAATGTTCTGAGACAGATTTTATTCCTGACGTACAAGCAACATTAGCGCCGTAACTACGCTGGCAGGTTGAACTGACAACTGTAACCAACACATATGCATTTCACCAGTCAATTGTGAGCAGGCAGTGTTGAGTAGTGGACGTTCGAGCGTAGTGTGACGACGTAGTTGTGTTACGAACCACAATGGAACAGCATCTCTAAATCAAGTGTTCACCACATTCTCCAGAATGTTTTGATGATGAGAAACGTATTGTAAAGTTGCCTCAAATACCTCGACCTCATGGCAAGAACGACACGTGTGCGTCTGTTGTGACGTCATCGAAATGCAAAACGTAGACGAGTGTTTCCTGAACAAAATCATCAACGATGACAAAACTTCCTGTTACTAATACGAACCTAGTACAAACCTACAAAGTGCAGATATTCACATGAAGAACGCTTTGAGAGTATAACAGACATTCACGCCAATGTAATGCGCAACAGTAACAACATAGCAAAGAAGGGCTTCTCTAACAGTTTCACATTGTTATTTAAACGTTCTGTGCGTTGTTTATGTAGAACACCTGAAGCACTAAAACCAGCATCTTCATTGTCAGCCATAACGTTTAGCAGAGCGCTCTAGCGGGATTTTTAGATACAGGAAAACAGAGCAGATTTTTTAGTAAGGAGTCGGAAGCTCATTGGAGCACAGTTAAAAGGCTGAGAGAGAAACATCTCGGAGAGCCTTCCAAGTGGTGCAAGCATATTCCTAAAAGGAAGCGGTAAACGTGTTTGAAAGTCGCTAAGCGTTTAACAGTTTAATTAGTTGTTCAGAAAATCTATGGAAATGATTTAGCATAGTATGAGTTAAATCATGATTCAATCAAAAATAATAATACCATGCTTAAATTGTTAATATGAAATTACATATTTCCGTATTAATTATTTTGAGTGGTTGACTTTTACGTTGAAGCAAGTGGTAAAGGTAAATTAAGTAGCTGATTATCTCTCTATTTTAGGAGAAGGTGATACACAAATTATACAACGTCTAGTTGCAAAATTATACACAAAAATATTTTCATCAGGTGGCGATCAGCCAGATTATCCTGTTTTTTCGACAGTGCTGAGCTAGTCACTATTTCCAGAGATGTTATTTTAGGCCTGGTGGCCTCTGTGTAATGATAAAACCAAAGTTTTAAGAAGTTTTGGCGGTGACACCGCGCTTGCAATCTTACGCTGTGGATGATACACTGTGACTGTGCTCGACAATGTGTGTGAAATTGTGAGAGTGAGCGCTGTTCACGCTAATTTACCTACATTTAACTTGCTGTTCTTCCAGTTTGATGCGTTATAAACATGATAACTCATTTTGCCATTGGTGCTAATACATTCGCTTGAGTAGTCAATAATCAAAAACACAGAGAACAGCGGTTACCTATTATGCCTGTGAGTCCTGCATTCACGCAACGGATTGGTTAATAGCATCCTAGGCGGATTTCTGTTTTGCGAAGAGATAATTTGAACGTTTTAAGAACTGCAGCAAAATACTTCACAGAGGACATGTACAATATATCTAGCAGTATTACGCGGCATATTTATCCTCTTGACTCACCTGGAGAGCCACGCGCGTTCGCTCTATGCTTCCGAGATTCGGGGAGGCACACCGGCCGTAGATCAAATATGCCTTACGAATTAATGACGACGGCCGTTATGCCGGGCAGATTTGATGTGGTTTTTATGTGGTTCCTCACGTCCGACGAGGAGAATACTGGGTTGGTATCCACGTCCCGATGCGGTTACAGAATTTGCAAACATTTCAAAGACGTTCTCGTATATGCACGTAAATATTACTGTAGTAGATATACATGCAGAGCTGTGGAAGCAGGCTGGAGACAAAGCAATCAACAAGTTGACCGAGATCCTACGGAACATTTGGGATACTGAGAAGTTACCAGATGCCTGGACATCTGCTCTGATCCACCCCTTACACAAGACAGGTGATTTTACAGACATCAACTAATCTACAGGGTGCTCATTTATACCATTCACCCATAAGATATTATTTAATGTATTATTGAACAGAGCCGAACCTCAACTGGAACCAAAATTTGGAGATTATCAGGATGGTTTTAGAAAAGGACGTTCTTGAGCTGAACAGATCTTTAACTTGAAGTCAGTATTCAGGCAAATTAACCTCGCGAATCTTACGAGAATTTTGCAGGAAATGGGCCAGGACCAGAAAACCCACAGCCTTATCCAAAAGGCCCTGAGTAACACTAGGTCACGAGCTAAGTTCAGGGGAACATTTTCAGAAAGCTTTGGGATAAAGGCAGGAATTAGACAGGGACTCGCACCTCTTCTCTTCAACTGCGCACTGTACCAGGTGATTAGACAGTGGCGAAAAAAAATGTAGGTACAAAATATACCGAACGGTATTTACCTGGGACAAAAACGGAAGATTAGTAGTAGACTGTCTAACTTTCGCAGGTGGTATGGTAAGCTCAGTGGAAGTAGCAGCAAAGCAGCAAAACATGCTGCCAAGGCACGACTTCAATTGTCGCTAGTAAAGACGAAGTACCTCACCAACATCAGTGATATTCCCAGTGAACAACAGCTGGAACAAGGCCAAATTGAGAAAGTTGACATATTCAAGTATCTAGGAAAATGATAGGAACCTAATCTATGAGAAGGAACAGCACTAACAACTAGCATTACTAAGCTACAATTTGCATATCGATTAACGAAGAATATCTATAATAAGAAATGCCTATCTCGCAATTCCAAACTAAAAGACTACCAAACAGTTATCCGCCATGAAATACTGTATGCCTCAGGAACTGAACATAACTGAAAGCGACATTAGAAACCGAGCACTTCTCGGAAGGGTACTAGAAGAAAAGAGGTTTCAGGACGGATCACCCCGAACAAAAACCGGCGCCCTTTGGACAAAGGATAGACAGGAGAAACATAGCCAGAGAATGCGTGATTACTGGGCAAACATTAAGTCCCCCTCCAGGCTGAAAAGTTGAATATCGTGGTTCTTAACTGGTCCATTCGAAAGAAGAAGAAGAAGAAGAAGTAGAAGAAGAGGAAGACTGTAGTAAATTCCCCGAAAGAAGATTCCTGGCGGTTGGCAGTACTGGACGGCTGCATGCGAAAACAGTAGACGTCTATCCAGCTGCGAAAACAACGAATCATTGCCACACTGGTGCATACTTAATCGTTACGTGACTGGTTGGGACAGACGAGTAAAGCAGCCGTGCCAGGCTCAGTGCGATTGTCAGGGATCTTCTTTCGCCGAATCTACTATAGACGCAGGCACATGTGGTACACCTTTTTCCAAATTTCGTCGTGGGGGAATGAATGGTGAGAGGAACGATTGTCTGTCCGGCCTCTACCTCTTACACTGCCAAATTCAGTTGTACCACTTCCTTTAAGACACAGGATGAGATCATATAAAAAGAGAGAAAGAACGAAGAACAGGATTATTACCTCTCTTCTCCAGCGTTCTTACATCTGTAGATTCCCATATATTAGCCATCGTGCAACGAACATGGAAACGATGGTGAGTGCGAGTGGGAGGGGAGAGGTTGAGAGGTAGGGGTGGTGAGTCACGACGACTATTATCTTCGTAAGAGGAAGATCATCTCTAGTTGGCAAATCACTTATTTGCAATGTGATAATGTTTTACAGATCAAAACGACCTCCCACTGAATCAATATGTATAAGTAAAAGATCTTGTATTTCAGTCACGTGTTCCTTCACATTACCATTCCTATACCTGGCTTGGATGTCTACAACGATTCTGCTACGGGAGGCATCGATGTTTTTGAGACAAAGATGTTGCAGGGTATGGCAGCTCAGGATAGGCAGCGATCCTAGCGAGTCACCTGTTCCTGATACCTACAAGCCAGAATCCCTCTGTAAATAGCAGGCAGTATGTCCACGGATAGATCGTTGGCTGAGTGGAGGCTGTAGTCATCATTCTCGTGATGCTCCACTAGAGTCTCCCAGAACTTTAAAGGAGTGGAATATAAATCATTACATGGACTACCAACGGTAATGCTAATAACGTCTTTGCCACCACTTACAGACCTTCCAAAATCATTCTTCCACCATCAAGTTTGCTCGTTGAAGCCGACCAAGATCTTTCAGCTATTCTGAACAATCAGGTTGTTTAATTGTGGATCAGTAGACCCTATCATCGTTGGTAAACAAGAATCAAACAGGCGTATACAAAAGACGCACCAGACTCAAACGTTGCTCTTCCTATAACATCAGCTACAAACCATACGAGTCGTCATTCACAAGAGCTGAGAATGGGTGTTGGGTCGTCATTCCTAAATGGCTCTATTCCCGCATCATGCAGATGCATAAATGGTTGCTGTTGTTGTTGTGGTCTTCAGTCTAGAGACTAGTTTGATGCAGTCCTCCATGCTACTGTATTCTGTGCAAGCTTCTTCGTCTCTGAGTAACTACTGCAACCTACATCCTTCTGAATCTGTTAAGTGTATTCATTCCTTGGTCTCCCTCTACGACTTTTACCCTCCTCGCTTCCATCCAGTATTAAATTGATGATCCCTTGATGCCTCAGACCGTGTCCTACCAACCGATCCCTTCTTCTACTCAAGTTGTTTCACAAATTCCTCTTCTTCCCAATTCTAATCACTACCTACTCATTTCTTACGTTATCTGCCCATCTAATCTTAAGCATTGTTCTGTAGCACCAAATTTCGAAACCTTCAATTCTCCTCCTGTCTAAACTATTTATCGTCCATGTTTACCTTCCATACATGGCTACACTCCATACAAATACTTTCAGAAAGGACTTCCTATCTCATAAATCTATACTCGATGTTAACGAATTTCTCTTTTTCAGAAACGTTTTCCTTGCCGTAACCTGTCTACATTTTATATCCTCTCTACTTCGACCATCATCAGTCATTTTGCTTCCCAAACAGCAAAACTCATTTAATGCCTTAAGTGTCTCATTTCCTAATACAGTTCCCTCGGCAACACATTATTTAACTCGATTACATTCCATTACACCAGTTTTGCTTTTGTTGATGGTCATCTTATATCCTCCTTTCAAGACACTGTCCATTCCGTTCAACTGCTCTTCCAGGTCCTTTGCTGTCTTGACTGGATTACAATGTCGCTGACAATTCAAAATTTTTATATTTATTCTCCATGGATTTTAATTCCTACTCCAATTGTTTCTTTTGTTTCCTTCACTGCTTGCTCAATATACATATTGAATAACAGAGGGAATAGGTACAACTCTGTGTCACTCTCTTCTCAGCCACTGCTTCCCTTTCGTGCCCTTCGAATCTTATAACTGCAATCAGGTTACTTTACAAATTGTAAATAGCCTTTCGCTCCCTGTGTTTGACCCCTGCCACCTTAAGAATTTGAAAGTCAGTCAATATTGTCAAAGGCTTTCTCTAGGTCTACCATTGCTAGAAACGCAGGTCTGCCTTTCCTTAACCTATCTTCTAAGATAAGTCGTAGGGTCAATATTACCTCACGTGTTTCAACATTTCTACGGAATCGAAACTGATCTTCCCTGAGGTCAGCTTCTACTAGTTTTCCTATTGGTCAAAGAATTCGTATTACCATTTTGTACCAGTGACTTATTAAACTGATAGTTTGGTAGTTTTCACAACTGTCAACACTTGCTTTCTTTGGGAATAGATTTGTTATGACCTTCTTGAAATCTGAGGATTTTTCACCTGTCTCGCCTGTCTCGCCTTGCTCACCAGATGGTATAATTATATCAGGGCTGGTTCTCCCAAGCAATCAGTAGTTCTAATAGAATGTTGGCTACTCCCGGGGCTTTGTTTCGACTTAGGTCTTTCAATACTCTGTCAGATTCTTCACGCACTACCACATCTCCCAATGCATGTTCATCTACTTCTCCATTTCCATGGGCCGGTCTTTCTGGAAACATCCCCCAGGCTGTGGCTAAGCAGTATCCTTTCTTTCAGGAGTGCCAATTCTGAAAGGTTCGCAGGAGAGCTTATGTAAAGTTTTGAAGGTAGGAGACGAGATACTGGCAGAAGTAAAGCTGTGAGTACCGGACGTGAGTCGTGCTTCGGTGGCTCAGATGGTAGAGCACTTGCCCGCGAAAGACAAAGATCCCGAGTTCGAGTCTCGGTCGGGCACACAGTTTTAATCTGCCAGGAAGTTTCAAGTGTTTCTCTATTGGCCAAAGATCTCTATAATTTTCCTATAGGCAATTTTTATATTACCCCTAGTGATATATGACTCTACGTCCTTACATTTGTCCTGTAGCCATCCCTGCTTACCCATTTTGCTGTTCCTGCCGATCTCATTTTTGAGACGTTTGTACTATTTGCCTGCTGCATTTACTGAATTTTTATATTTTCCCCTCACACGAATTAAATTCAGTATATCTTCTGTTACCCAAGGATTTCTACTAGCCCCCGTCTTTTTACCAACCTGATTCTCTTCTGCCTTCACTATTTCATCTTTCAAAGGTACCCATTCTTCTTCTACCGTATTTCTTTCCCCCTCTCTTGTCAATCGTCCCTAATGCTCTCTCTGAAACTCTCTACAACCTCTCGTTCTTTGAGTTTATCCAGGTCCCATCTCCTTAAATTCCCACCTTTTTGCAGATTCTTCAGTTTTGATTTACAGTCAATAACCGATAGATTTAGGTCAGAGTCAACATCTGCTCCTGTAAATGTTTTACAATTTAAAACGTGGATCCTAAATATCTTTATTGACATCGTATAACCTGTCTGAAACCTTCTAGTATCTCCAGGCCTCTTCGACGTATACTACCTTCTTTCACGATTCTTAAACTAAGTGTTAGCTATGATTAAGTTATGCTCCGTACAAAATTCTACCATGCGGCTTCCTCTTTCATTCCTTACCCCCATTCCATATTCACCTACTGCTTTTCCTTCTATTCCTTTCCCTATATCAAATTCCAGTCCCCCATGACTGATAAATTTTCGTCTTCCTTCACTATCTGAATAATTTCTTTTATCTCATCAAACATTTCTTCAATACCTTCGTCTTCGGCGTTGCTAGATGGTATATAAACTTGTACTACTGTGGTAGGTGTGTTCTTCATGGCTATTTTTGCTAAAATAATGCGTTCACTATGCTGTTTGTAAAAGCCTACCGCCGGCCGAAGTGGCCGTGCGGTTAAAGGCGCTGCAGTCTGGAACCGCAAGACCGCTACGGTCGCCGGTTCGAATCCTGCCTCGGGCATGGATGTTTGTGATGTCCTTAGGTTAGTTAGGTTTAACTAGTTCTAAGTTCTAGGGGACTAATGACCTCGGCAGTTGAGTCCCATAGTGCTCAGAGCCATTTGAACCATTTTTAAAAGCCTACCCGTGCTCTTTTTCTTTTATTCTTTATTAAACCTACTCTTGCATTATCCTAATTTGATTTTGTATTTATATCCCTGTGTTCACGTGACCAGAAGTCTTGTTCCTCCTGCCACCGAACATCACTAAGTTCCACTATATATAGGTTTAACCTATATATTTTCCTTTTTAAATTTTCTAACCTACCTGCCCGATTAAGGGATCTGACAATCCATGCTCCGACCCGTAGAACACGAATGGTGGACTATTTTACCTCCGGAATATTTCACGCAAGAGGACACTATCATAATTTAATCATACAGTAAAGCTGATTGACCTCGGGAAAAAATTTCGTCTGTTGTTTCCCGTTCCTTTCAGCCGTTCGTAGTACTAGCACAACAAGGCCGTTTTGGTTAATGTCACAAAGCCAGATCAACGAATCATCCAGACGGTTTCCTCTGCAACTACTGAAAAGGCTGCTGCCCCTCTTCAAGAACCACACGTGTATCTGTGAAATATCATCTTAGCAGTTGTTAAGCTACATTTTTCCCCGTAAAGACATCAGTGAAGGAGCAACCGAAAGCCTGTCTTCCAGAGATCTGCAGGAACATCGATATTCCTTTGCCTCTAGTCTCCATGCTCTTTTTTTTTTTTTTTTTTTTTTTTTTCGCCGCTGCCCAGAGAGACACAGCTGGCTTTCGCAATATGGCGTCAGGCTAGTTGTCGGTCCCGGCACCGAAGCAGCTGTTGCCTGCCTCGCACGTTGCTCCCCAATATCGCGCCGCTGGTTTGATCAGCGTTGACGCAGCTCGAAACACAGAATTACAGTGTAGAGTCCAAGTTAGCGACTCAAATAAGAATACTGTCCTACTATGTCGAACATATCAAGAAATGTGGCGACAAAGTTACTACGATCACGGCGAGCTTGCGTCAACCACAGAAACATTACAGAATACTATTCAGAGCTTTGCAGACACGGCAGATGGCTCTCGTGCTGACAACAGTTTACTATTCGGAGCTAAGGCAATAATGTCCCGGTGATTTGTGTAGCTACTAAATGAAACTGTTTCTAGACGAAATCCCACTCTACGTGAACGAGTATCGTCCAACAGAGTTCTAGTGAATGCATTAATTCCATGTACTCTGGGTCTAGAATGTCTGCGATTTGCATATCTAAGAGTTATCATTATTCAGCCAACGTTCGCCGAAAGACGAATGAGTGAATTGGTATTGGCGGTGAGGGTGGATATGATTTTACAGTTATATTCCTCGATGTTCTCCCTTTCAAACATTGTCAGCATGCGCCTTTTCACGATGATCAGATTGTCTTCTTATTTATCTTTTTCGAATCAGAACACCCGTACATCTACATACATGCTAAACAAGCCACCTTATGATGTGCAGCGGAGTATACCTCGTACCAAAACTACTCTTTCCTGTTACACTCGCAATTAGAGCGAAGGAAAAGCTACTATCTATAATCCTGTGTATGAGCCTATATTTCTTGTATCTTATGTTCGTGGTTCTCAAGCAAAATGTGTGTTGACATCAGTAACGTCGTTCTTCAGTGAACTTCACATGCCGGTTTTCTACATTTTCTCGATACTATTCCTCGAAGATAATGTTTACTTTCCTCCAGGGATTCCAATTTGAGTTTCCGATATATTTCCCTAAAATTTGTTTGTCCTTCGAACCTTCTGGTAAAAAATATAGCAGCCCCACTTTCAATTGCTTCGAAGTATGCCTTTCATCCAAGTTGTAAGGATACAGTACTCAAGGATGGGTCGCACTAGCGTCCTACAAGCGGTCTCCCTTACAGGTGAACCAGATCTTTCCAGAATTCCCCAGTAAACCGAATTCGACCATTCCCTATCAAAATCCACACGTGCTCGTTTTATTTCATATCACTTTGCAACGCTACGCCCAGATGTTTAAACGACATGTGTCTTTCAAACAGGATATTACTAATGCTGTATCCGAAATTTATGGCTTTGTTTTCCCTACTCATCCGCATTAACTTTAGAGCTAGCTGCCATTCATCAGTACCAACTAGAAAATTTGTTAAGTCATCTTGTATCATCCTACAGTCACTCAAGTTCGACACGTTACCGTAAAACAGCACATCATCAGCTAACAACAGAAGAATGCAGCCCATCCTGAACGCCAGATTATTTATGTATCCAAAAAAATAATAATTGTCCAGTCACATTTCCCTGGGACACTCCTGACGATACTCTTGTGCCTGATGAACATACACCGTCGAGGACAACATACTCGGTTCTTTTACTTAAGAAGTCTTCAAGCAACTCACATATTTGGGAACCTATTCTTTTTGCTTGTATCTTCGTTGCATTCCCCATATAAGGGATGAGGAAGGGCATATCATTTTAGCTTGAATTGCTGTAAATTTTGTATCACCGACAGTAACAAAAAATCTCCGTTACTTGAAGGACACGCCACTCTACCAGACCAACTACGCATTACAACGTGAACAAAAATGTGAGGCAATTCAAATGACATGATACGAGCCAGGCATCGCACTCGTTGAGCATCAGTTTGCTAGGCTGTATTGATAATGAGCGGCCCAGCAAGTGCTGATATCAAATGCGGTAGCGGTACATTATCTATTACACTACGTCTGTCGGCGCATCTTCCCCTCGCCTGCTACTGAGAGGTGTACAAAAACGTTACATTCCTCATTCCCTTAAAAACTGGTTTTAAATACCCTTCTTTTAATTTACCTTTATGCTCAGGTTGCGCTCTGTCAACAGTTAGTCTAATGTAGTAAGCGACTACTTTGCTGCATTGTATAATTTTGATAAAATGAAACTCAGTTTAAGTTGGATTGCCCTTGTTTGGACGTCCTTCTTCCATCAAAATTATTTGTTTGAGCAAGGCTGGTAGTTTTTTTTTTTTTAATGATCTACCTATCTTCTACTAAAATAGGATTTTTCAAAAATATTTCAGAGCTATAAATTGTCGTCTCCTTAATATTATTTTACGTACTCTTCAATGTGTAGGTGAACAACTTTATTGGATTTATGAGTAATGGAATACACAAATACTGAATACTAATTTTGGCTGGTGTATCAAATTTGCGTGTCGAAATAGCGCATTATAATCAACTAAACTTGGCTTATGGGTGGCCGAATAAATTTGTTCTATAAAGCAATAACTTTACTTTACATTAATCCCATGATCATGGACGTTATGTACTCGTATTATTAGTGGATACCGGACTTGTCCGACTAGGACAACTCGATTATTTCAGAGGATATCATCTAATTTATTACGGTCTTTAAAATATTTACTGAAATCACTGACGAACTGAAGAATGAAATTTTCACTTTGCGTCTGGAGTGTGCGCTGATTTGAAACTTCCTGGAAGATTAAAGCTTAGTGCCGGACCGAGATTCGAAGTGGAGACCTTTGTCTTTCGAGGGCAAGTGCTCTAGCACTGAGCTACCCAAGCACGACTCACGACTTCTCATCGCAGCTTTACTTACGCCAGTACCCCGTCTCTTACCTTCCAAACCTGACAGAAGTTCTCCTGCGAAACTTGCAGCACAAGCACTACTGGAAGAAAGGATATTGAGGAGACATGGCTGAGACACAGTCTGGGGAATGTTTCCAGAATGAAATTTTCTTCTACAGCGAAGCGTGAGCTGATTTGAAACTTCCTGGCAGCTTAAAACTGTGTGCCACACCGAGACACGAACTCGGGACCTTTGCCTTTCGCGGTCGAGTGCTCTACCACTGAGATACCCAAGCACGACTCACGACCCATCCTCACAATTTCACTTCCGGCAGTACATTGTCTCCTAACCTCCAAACTTTACAGAAGTTCTCCTGCGAAACTTGTAGGACTAGCACTACTGGAAGAAAGGATATTGCCGAGACATCGCTTAGCCAAAACGTGGTGGATGTTTCCAGGATAAAATTGTCTTCTGCAATGGAGTGTAAGCTGAACTGAAACTTCCTGGCAGATTAAAACTGTGTGCTGGACCGAGCCTCGAACTCGGGATCCTCGGCTTTCGCAGGCATGTACTCTACCACTGAGCTACCCAAGCACGACTCTCAATCTATCCTCACAATTTCACTTCTGCCAGTACCTCGTCTCCTACCGTCCAAACTTCTCAGAAGTTCTCCTGAAGTTTGGAAAGTCGGAGACGAGGTACTGGCAGAAGTGAAATTGTGAAGAAGGGTAGTGAGTCGCGCTTGGGTAGCTCAGAGGTAGAGCACTTGACCGCGAAAGTCTAAGGTCCCGAATTCGGGTCTTGGTACGGAATATAGTTTTAATCTGTCAGGAAGTTTCAATTGACGAAATCTTTGGCAGCAAGAAGCACAAATCAGACAAACGCATGCAGCATTGAGCACATGTAAGTACGGCGCAGGCTACCATCTAGTACAAACTCAGAATTCATCTGTATGACTTCACCTCGAAATCGAAACTATGGACGAATGAAACCGAGTTTCTGAATCAATAGTGCTAGCAGAAGCTCGTAGCGTTCATAAGAACCGTATGTATCCGTGCACATCACGGAACGTAAGGTTAAAACTATTACTAGGCAATGAGAATCACCATCGAATGTGCAATGCAGCTATTTCAAGTTCGGTACTACCTTTAGATCTTGTAGATAAATTGAGTACGATACCATACGTTTATAACTGCATATCTTCAGTACAACTACAGTATTGATGATTAGTTTTCTGAAAGAAGGTTTCATTCAGCTTAAACTGTTACTCTAGGTCATAGACACAACAGTTATTCAGAAGAGAGGGTATAATATTATTGTTTGGAGTAAAATGAGTCACAAATAAGAGAATTACACAGGATTTATATGTTAGGTATATTCTCAAGTAGGTGTTCAAATTTAGTGAGTGGTCAAGTTTTGAAACTGGGTAGGCCTTGCTACAATTACGACGTGTTGCTTTTGTAGACTTTAATAGGTTGCTCTTTAATATGCAAACCCCCGCTAATCTGATTATGCGGAAGAGCTTTTGTACTGGTTTTAACGCCCTTCATACATCAGTGAACCTCTCCTCTACACTCTTTACACAGTATAAACGGTTTCGCTGTGTTTGTCTCAACAAAAAGTTACAGGGATCTCAAAATGCAATGCTAAACATGAGTGAATCACAAAATTTGTTGAGATTAGCATCCATTATGCGATTCACAAAATGAAAAGGACGTTGCACTTAGTTATAAAAATAATGGAACGTTCTTTGATTAGTAACTGCGACACAATGTATTTTTTTTTTTTTTTTTGTGTAAGGGATAGTATTGTAAACATCGTGCTAAATGTGTCCCTGAAACGCCAGCTAAGCCCGCTGGGCAGAATAGGTGATTAGGATCGTGGAAAGGGCCAACTATGGAATCGGTCAGTTTCACTTCAAAATTGTAATTTAATTACACCTTTAAACCAAAACGGCACATAGTCGAACCTTTAGAACTACGAGTTTCAAAATACAATTCTTTCACGGCTGAAGGCCTCCAAATACGAAATCTTAACAGCAACTAAATGAATGCATGTCTTCAGTCAAAACTGCAAATAGAATAATTAATATATATCACAGCTAGGAGGAAAGCATCAAAGCAAAGTGGATAGGACAAACATACACAAGGTGCAATACAAACGGCTGAAAGCCACAATTTAATTTCAAAATTTTAAAATTTGTCACCATAATAATTTAATGTTTTCGCTTAAGGGGAAATTGTGAAAATAAGGCTTTAAGTGGTTGAAGGCCCACAGCTGATTTTCCAAAAATTCAAAACTACTTTATCCTTTAAGTTTTCAATAGCCAAACGCACACTAAATGAAAAAGGAACACGACAATAACTAAATTTAAGAATAAGGTTTTAAGCACCTGAAGGCCCACAATTGATTTACATAAATTGATTTACATAAAACACAATAAACATTTTTTTCTTTTAAAGCATTGGCTATAATAGATTACCAACAGACCATTAAATAGCTATGAAAAGGACAGTATAGACAATGGCACTGAGGTGCCTCCAAGGGGGGGGGGGAGGGGGGGGGGGGAGGGGGGGGCTGTCCTCGAAACATTAACGTTCACTTAGCTGAGACAGGTGGCGGGCCGAACTACACTAGATCCGTTGGTAACCCAAACAAGAGACAGTCACGGACCGACCGACCAAACGTGCTAGCCAACAATCAGTACATAAGCTCAATGCCCAAACTGTTACGGACGAGATTATCCACAGTGAAATATGTATTAAGCTGTCAAAACTGCACACCATGATGGACAGCGACAAAAGGTGAGGATAGGACGCTGCCTGAATTTATGTTAGTGGCCAGGGTAGGTAACCAGAACACTAACGGCCACAAGGCATAAAATTCCGCTGGTGCACTTGAATTGTGGTGAACCAATATAGTTAATTCCACTGCATGGCGGCTCGATTTCACCACTACAAACACTCAGTGTTACAGGAAAAGGTCGCCAACAGCGAACCACCGAAACGAGCAACACAACATGAACGGACGTGGCTTGGGTACTTAACACACCACTAAACTTCGACGCCCTGGGTCGGCGAGCCTCGAAGCTCGTAGCTATCGCACAGCGCAAGACACGCTCCGACACTGCGCAGGGACCGCCAGTGGACCCAGCCGACTGCACCGCAGATATCCTCCCTGGTCCGCACCAACCGACCGACCACCCTCAGAATGCCGACAACATCTAAAATAGTCGTCAGTGAAAATAACGCCAACTAAACACAGAACCTGACAAACACTTGCACCAAGACCTGAATGGTACCCAACAGTAACTAAGCACGCACAAAGACAAATCGGGAGTCGATTCTCACACACAAAGCCGACTCATGAACGCTCGGAGAGCCAAAACGTGTCGTCCGGTAGGACGACCGACCGACGATCCACCAAGACCGTGGCGCAGCTAGAGTGATGAATGGCGGCAATGGTCGGGCGAGCCATGTCGACGCAGAATGGCAGGTCCATACTGCGCTCCAGACGCGTTCCAACTGACTGGCAGCCCGAACTCGCGACCTGAACTGGTTTACGACAGACAACGATTGGGAAGTAGTAGCAGTCGAGCAAAGGTACTACGAGAGGGGATATATTGATACACGCTGTTAGTGCCGCTCCCGCTCAGGCAAAGCAGCAACTCAGTGACACCAGTAATTTAAATTAACGTAGTGAGGTGGAGTACGTTAAAACAGGGTGTAAAATACATGATGGCGGAAACATGAGCCACGCACGGCTCAATCCCCACATGCCAATAAGATTGAGACAGAAATATGAGGTAACACAATACCTTCGCAATCAGTTGTCACGAAATCTTTCATTCCAGAAACTTTCATTGTTGGCAGTATGAAGCGTAACAATCACCCAATAAAACCATGTAACTGCAGCTGGATTTCAGGTAAGGTGTTCACCAATTTTTGCGCCATTCACCCACGTGAACACCAAACACTTACGTGTCGAACCTACAGAGGAGACTCGTGATGCGTCGCTGATGCAAGTTCACGTAACCGCAAAGATAGAATCACATATCGTCAGAGTAAAACTAACCACTGAGTTCCTCTGCATCTGGCGCAATAGATGACATGAGAAGCTGAAAGAAAGTGATGTTTCCCTTTCACGTCAGGTAACAATTCATGAACGGTACGAATTCTATTCCGATACCTCTCCAACCATTTGAGCAATGCCGTGGGGGCTAAGTAAATTATCACCTAGACGTCGTGAAATTCAATGGACTAAGCAGGTTAAACGCCGATCAATTATTAGAGTGCTAGCACGGAGGTAGACTGGTTTTTACCTGTACCTTTCAGGTTTCCAGTCTTGCTTGAACTTGACGTATCAGCGTAAAATCACGTCACGGTGCACATTTTGGTGCATTTTGACGACATTGTTCTGTGAGGAATGAAAAGTCTCTACAAAACCGACATTACACATGCAGGAACAAAGTCATATTCATCCACAATTTGGTACACTTTTTGAACACGTCATAGAAGTGTGGGACTACCATGGCAGCTCTCGCGTCACTAATGGTATATTAGTACGACACCCACAGCGGGAAACTTAAGACAACGGTAGTCCACACATCACATGTAGCAAATGCAATCACATGTTACAGGTTTTAAATACGTTTGGACGCGTATGAATTTATTAAAACACCCTCACAATTTTAGATTACAGTTTTACATAGCAAGCTGTGTACTGAATGTAGTTACACAGACAGGCAGCAGCTGTAGCTACAGACAAACGAAAGAATACTCACACATAGAGACTATCGATTGTAGAGTGTGCCAAAATCAGAAAAAAATATCGGTGTTCAAAGCGATACTCTAGTAGTAGAAAGGCTCTGTTCAGTGAGGACGATGCTACTGAGCTTTAAAAGTATTTCCCGTTTACACGTTTCTCATATGGAGAATTCGTAATGAAAGTAACGCTTCTTCATTAATATTCGGTAAAAGTGCATCCGCTTTCATAGTCAGATTATAGAACAAGACGGTTTTGTAGTTTCCGTGACACACACAAACGTTATCTTTGGCGGTCACGTGTCGTTATCTTGATTTTTTCTCAGAGTCCTGATTCTCTCTGGTTTTGGTGTTGTGCCGGTAGGTCGTCAAAGAGGGTTAAGTTTTGAACGCCTTCGCGGCTTGCACATTTTTACCACTGTCGACAATTTTCATTACGACTTTTCATGTTCATGTCAAAACAGAAGACGTAAATCTGGAATACAGTTAAGCAAACAGAAATTTCCATGAAGACTGTGAATGAAAGACAAATCCTAGGCTTAATACCTTCCTACGTTGAATCATTATGTTTTTACCCACAGCAGTAAATTCTCATTCCGACTTTTCGTGTTCATGTCAAAACAGAAAAAGAGAATCTGGACTAAAAATGAAGGAAACAGAAGTTTCCATTAAGAGTACGAATAGCACCGAGACAGATGGAAAATAATCAAACTTCACTCACTCTACTTATACATGACAGTACGAAGGACACAATAATAACTTGGCTGCTAGTGCAGTGTTATACAAGGAGTGAAATTTAGTGCCAGAGCTAACTTTTCTCCCAGCTGTAATAGCTCTAACCACGCTGAACATTTAGTCAAGCTGATCTTGGTTGAAAAATACGGGTACGTCATTTCCCCTCCATTCCACTCCACTGCAGATCTTGTAAGTCACAGTGTTCAAGTGCGATAGCTTGTAAGTCACTCGCAAATCCATTACTACACCTTTGCAGTCTGTAAGAGATTTGAAGAACGTGGTGACCAGGGAAACAGTTAAACACCCTCTGTATCGAGGTAGGTCAGGACCACACTAATAACACGAACTATTGTGTTATTTCACATATAACATCTCAGAGACACTGAAGAACTAGCACAGACGTAACTTTAAGCAAAAGAATATAGCGGATATCCAAACTCGAGGTGATAGTGTTGTGTACCCAACAGCGAAATGTCTCGGCTCGAAGAAGAATTCGGTGTTCCAACCGTATTTGGAAGCTTTACGTACCATTGAGATTAGGATGGTGAAAACCTACTCTTACTTTGTCAACTACCTGACTTCAAAATTGTATACGCCGTTCCCGAACAAAATGCGTGAAACCACATACAGAATAAAAATAGGCACATGTGGCGAAAGTAATATCTGGAGAGTATTCAGGATCATAATGCTGAGCTGTAAACTCAAATACCACCTGAATAACATTCTTGCATTCAGCGACATGAACGGGAGTATCTTTCCAGCCGCTTACCAGGAATATTGAAACAAGGGCTGATACACTAGAGCAGACAGCTAGTTGTGACTAGCAGAAAGCAATTTCATTACGAAAATTCTGTTTCCTAATGCAGTGTCTAAGTCACTGCAGAGAGTCTTTATTGAGTGTTTTATCCTCCTTCCATACGAATTAGGCAAAGGCAGTACGTATTTTGGAGTTTTTGGCGGAATGATCTTGCATTCAACGTCATTATTCGAAAATGAATAATTTATTATTGTTTTGCCCTTGCGAGCACTCCGAGAAACACCAAGCAGTATTCACTTGTACCTATTTGCGACATTGCGATGAACAGCATTCACTAAACAGAATCTTAAACGGATTTTCCCGCATGTGCTAGCCTCAAATTTACGTTTGGTGGAAGATTGTGATCTCTACCTTTCTTAACTCTCAGGGCGAAAATTTTTGCCTGAAGACAAATATGTAGTTTTTTGCTAGGTGTCCACACATTGAAAGTCCGCCCCTGGTAGCTGAGTGGTCAGGGCGACGGAATGTCACGCTTAACTGCCCGGGTTCGATTCCCGGCTGGATAGGAGCTTTTCTCCGCTCAGGGACTGGGTGTTTTGTTGTCCTTATGATCATCATTTCATCCCCACTGACACGCAAGTCGGATATGTGGCGCCAACTCGAAAGACTTGCGCCAGGCGAACAGTCTACCCTACGGGAAGCTCTAGCCACACGGCATTTTCATTGTACTCAATGTAAGTCCAACATCTATTGTACTACTATGAGTTGTCTGCAGATTGAGCTATGGAAACAATTTTTCCCTCTTTTAGATATTGTCGTCTCATTATTAAATCCGCTTTGATGAGTGCCCCAAATACAGTGTGGCCGTATCTGGAAACTAGAACTTTTATTGTTTACTACTTCGACTAAACGGGCTCCAGACTGGCGAATGGTTTGGTTTTCCTCTACACATCTGGCTCTCATGAAAGCAGTGATTCGTCTACTCCACATATTACGTCTTTTTACGAGACGTTCTACAAAAGCTGCAGAGCATAAAAACTCCGCGTGTTAATTTTCTCTCGCTTTTTGCGTTGCCCAAAATTTCAGGTACATTAATGGACACATCGTCCTCCATTCGTTGCTGTGTCAAATTTGGAGATAATGTGTTGTTTTATCTCCAGTTGTTTGATTGCCGTGATCCCTCGAAATGGCTGTTCATTACGTCTTGTTTCCTCCACATAATCACATATTAGTTTGGTGTTGGGGGTACTTTTCATAATGTATCTTTCACAAACAACGAGCTGTAGGTGCCAACTTCACGTGGAGATGTATAATAGTCATCATAAATACTTACTACACGTTCTTCCGAAAATTTTGTTATAAGGCTAACAGAATTGGATTTCTTTCCTGGGGAAGGCACATATTCACCAGAATTGTCAGCTTCTCTTTGAGAAGCACTATATCCGTCACTGTCACTACAATCTTACACTATTAATCGTGTTGTCGTCTATAAAAACGATTTCTTCATCCATTGTCCTATCAATTGTAACTTCAGTTGAGCAATCAAATGAATAATTAGATTCATCAAAAACATTGCGAAAGTATCATCATCGGGCCCTGCACCGTCTTCCCTTTGATAACGCCTTCTTAACTTGGATGCCATAGTATTCCAAACTCTAAATTTTCGGTCATATCTGCTGTATGTGTACGACAACAGTGACGCACGTATGAGGTAATTGAGTTACTGGTTTGTTATACTCCCTCTTTGAACAGAGCAAGCACTGTTGTTTACAAACTAACAGCAGGTGTGGTTAGAAATGCAAGCTGGGCCTGTGTACAAATGTTTAAATACAAATTCATGATCGAGCCGAGAAACGTCTCTTGTCAGTGGACCCTGTATCGTCTCGACAGATGCTAGACCCACATGGCGGTGACGAACTACAATGTGGCAACGTCCATGTCCTCGTTGCCTCCGCTCTCAGGAACGCCCATCTTGGTGATGTACATAGAGATGGGCCTTTTCAGTAAGAACAGCGTAGGATCACTTTTGTGTACAGTGCTGTATTCTGGGGCACAGGTGTTGGAGCGCTCTCTCTGCAGCCCCGTCAAGGCAAACTGCAACTCTACGACATATAGAAGCAATGTAAACTGGAAAAGTCGCCGTCGTAATTAAACCATTTCAATTCTTTGCCACCATGCTATTCTACGACAGGTTCAGTGGTACTTGCCGTCTGCTAGCACGAGTTATACGCTTTTGTTTTGTTATAGAATAGCATATTGTGCTGAAAGTAGCGACTTTTCCCTATTTTTCGAACGAAGAGTTTTTGTAAATGATACCCTGAATGAAGGTAATAAGTCGTGTACTACGGCATTTTGAGCATGATGTTTTCGATGTGCGAGCTGCTGCCTTATTCTCATGACTTCACTACAACGTAAACAAGGCTGTATTGGTATTCACAGTATATCTTTCTGGAAACATGTAGGTGAACTCGTTTATTACCTTTCCTTGGGATTATGCTGCCTCTGACTCGAATGACATTCACACTTGGAAGTAGCAGTTAATACGAGGTCTGTCTAAAAAGTATCCGAACTTTGATTTTCCCACGCAAAATAGAGACGATAGTGAGGCGCCACTGTTCACAGTAAAGGAAGAGACCTTTATGCTCATGGGTGAATTTTGCTCCCGCCTTCCAGGGCGTCAGTCGCTGCCTGTCGGTCCCGGAGTGACGTTCTACACAACGTGTTCACCGGATTACCGATTCTCACAAGATTACTCCACGTGGTGAGCAGAGATACTGCATCAAATTTTGTCAAAAACTTGGTGATTCTCAAAACGAAATAATTAGTGAGATACAGCAGGTGTTTGGAATATATGCGATGGCTGTAACACAAATTAAGTAGTCGTTCAAGCGATACAAAAATGGGCGCTCATCAGCGGAGAGTGGCCAGCGTTCTGGCAGGCCCCAAACAGCTCGGATTACAGCTGTTGTTGAGAGGGTGCAAAATTTGGTGATGGCAGATCGTCATTTGACCGTGATGGAGATTACCCAAGAAGCTGGAGTGAATAAATATTCAGCACATGTAATTTTGAGCGATGATCAGAACATGCACCGAGTGGCTGCGAAATAGATACCCAAGCTGTTGTCGCCGGAACCAAGAGACCTCCGTTTTGGCGTTGCACAGAACCTTCCGGACACCAACAACACTGATCATGATTTTCTGAACACAATGATAACTGTAGATTAGTCATGGATGTATCGGTACGACCCAGAAAGAAAAAGACAGTCGTGGCAATGGAAGCATCCCGAGTCTCCAAGGACAAAGAAAGTGCGGCAGGTGTGAAGCAAAATAAAGGTGATGCTGACTGTCTACTTTCATGTCCGTGGAATTTTGCATCACGAATACGCGCGCGGAAGGACAAACAGTGACAAAGGAATACTATCAAGATGTTCTCCGGCAAATTCGTGACGCAGTTCGGCGCAAAAGACCAGACATGTGGATGGCGAGAAACTGGCAACTGCATCACGATAACGGCCCCGCACATTGATCCCACTGGATCCAAAATTTCTTGGCCAAACATGGAATTACAGCCGTTCACCAACCTCCCTACTCTCCAGACATGGCTCCGTGTGACCTCTGGTTGTTTCCAAAGCTGAAGACGACACTGAAAGGATCCTGTTTTGAGAGTAGAGAAGAGATAATGCGGAACACGACGACGGAGACGAACACCATTCCAAACGAAGACTTCCAGAGGTGTTTCTGGTAGTGGAAGGTTCAGTGAGCTAAGTGTGTGCAAGCACAAGGGGTTTATTTTTAAGGCGATTAGGGTCCCAATTCGAAAATTTTTAATCTTGCCAAATATCAAATACTTTTTAGACAGGCTTCCTGCTGTTAGTCTGTATTTACAGAGGGAGGAAACGAAAGTCGAATACGCTAATTTTTTCCATGTGGTACATAGTGTGTCTTTGATCATTTGTAATCCATACAGTATGATATTCCATGTCATATTGCGTTAGCGTATTTATTTGTTGCAAAAGAACATTTACCATTTATAACAAGAGCACTTGAAAGTGTGTCTTCATCGTAGTTCTGAGCGCCATAAGGAGATTATGTTGTCAGTTATAAAAAGTTGCCGGCCGCGGTGGTCTCGCGGTTCTAGGCGCGCAGTCCGGAACCGCGCGACTGCTACGGTCGCAGGTTCGAATCCTGCCTCGGGCATGGATGTGTGTGATGTCCTTAGGTTAGTTAGGTTTAAGTAGTTCTAAGTTCTAGGGGACTGACGACCACAGCTGTTAAGTCCCATAGTGCTCTGAGCCATTTGAACCATTTGAACAATGTTGTAACAAATGGTATTCTGGTTTATTTACAACTTTTGTCATACAATTCTTTTTTAAAGCTATTTTCACAATTTTTTCAGTTGGTATATATTGCACTTACGATTCATTCATTTATTTCTGATCATAGACGCTTATTTGAAGCTGTTCAATTATTTTGTCCACTCATTTGTTATAGATTAACCAGGCACACGTTTACTCACTCAATTAAGGGACTCCGGAAAGGCTCAAAATCATGAAAAGTTCAATTTTTACTTTTTTGCGTTTTCTGAATCTGCAGATAATAGATATATAATTTATTCAATTCCGAAGACCACAACTATTTTTAATTTTATTTTGAAATGTGTTCTACATTGGCGTGACCCACTGTGGCGCTGTTAAACTGCTGTCAAATGGTGTTATTATTAACGTCCGTGTTCATCAGGTACATTTTAGTGATGTGAGATAAAGTATGTGTTGTGGCTAACCTGTGATGGTTCAATATATATCGCTGGTGTGATTGTCGATTGTTTCATGTTTATTTACTCTGTCGTTATCTAGAAAATATTTGTAATTAATTCTGTTTCTTGAGTCTCTGTTTTGTTGAAGTATAATAATGAGTAAAAGTAAAGTTATTAGAAATCCTCTGAAGGCTTTTAAGAAAAGGAGAAATGTTGGAAAGCCAGAGGTATGTGTTATTACTGTAAACAATAAAGACGATAGCCAAGTGAGTGAACCTAACCTCTCAAGTACGCCTGCCCATAGCAGTCAAAGTTGGAAAGAAAATACTTCACAGAAGAAGCTTGGTTCAATGAGTGAAAACTATGCATGTTTTATGGGCGAAACGGATGTGAATGAAATATTTGATATGTCGGTTCTCAAAGGAATTTTTTCAAACTGTGTAAGATGTATTCATTGTAGTGAAGTTGGTCTGGAACTCTCCATAATAAAGCACGTAGGACTTGCTAGTGAAATACAACTGAAATGTGATAAGTGTTCATACATGACCACCTTTTGGAACAGTGTTGCAGTAACTGCAACTGAAGAAAATGGTAGCAAAATCTACGAACACAACAACGAGCGATGCTTGCTTTAGACAAGGAACGCCTTCAGGCTGCAGACAGGGCTGTAAAGAGACTAGAAATACAAGCAAGAGTAAACAGGAGGAGGAACAAGAGGAAGCTGGAGGAGGAGTTTGCAGAGGATGAAGATAATCCATCGTATGGACCTGGAATGCACTAAAACGTTAATCCAATCTTTGTCGCTCGATTCCCAAAACTAAGGATCTTCCAAACGTATTTGTTTCAAACTTTCAGTAAATGTTCCACAGTACCTTCTGCATAATTTAACACAGCCTTTTTCGAAAAAACTGTATATTTTTGAATATATAAATAAAAAATTGCAAAAAAATGTTTGAATTTTCATTACAATTGAAAAAAAATCATCTTTAATAACTGAACTAAAATTTTGTAAAATCCCTGTGTTAAGTTGTAGCCCATATTCCAATAAATAATCTGTAAAAAGTTCAACTTCCTACCTCAAACACTTTGTGAGGAAAGATGTAATTTATAAGCGTTATTTTAACATTGCAAATATAGGGCGTTCCAGAGCCCCTTAACAGTGTAAGGATGGCAGGGCCAAATACAGTCCACACACAGGAACTATTGGTTGTTACCGCGAGACTGCCTGACATCCAGGTGTAGTGTAGTATTCTCCTAATGGCTTCAAGATGTAGAAACAACTGGGAACACCATACGTGTAGAGGTACCACCAACCTCGAGCAGACACCTTTCATAATCTTCTAACGAGATAGCATTTGATGCTACTTGATGCACATCGTTCGCTCGTCTCTGGGTGGCACCTTGGTGTACAAGTCACGAAAAGTTATGTTAAGATGTTTGAGATGATTGAAGTGTAGAGTCGGCGCTGAGTGCGATCTTCATATTGTCGCAGAAAAGGTTGAGTAACACAATAACCGTGGTATAATGGTTATGATACTGTGAGGTGTCAGGCAAATCCAACACCTTCCATGAAAACCCTGACATGATAAGCAAATCCAGTAGTATGTCACATAGCTCCAAATACATCGTGACATTAAATTAACCAAAGTAATACGAGTAACGACTGAGCAAATGGAATACCGCAGACTAACTCAAGAATGCCTAAATGCATGTAATACCTTCCCACCGTGAAACAGACCCAGTTCCGGAGGAGCAACGAGAACAGAAGCCGAGAGCAGAACCGTGTTAAGCTAGAAGGCCCTACGATAAGGGACAGACACCCACGTCGCCAGCTAACCACCAGGACCATCCCCCCAGTCCATGTTAAAAGCTAGAGCCCTCCAGAAGAACAGTATAGATCTTACGATAACACTAAAGGGGCCACAGCAGCCGCAAGTTTTAGCGTGAGAGTTTTTCGCGTCTCTGTTACGTTGCAAACTTTAAAAACATTGCCCCACCACGAAAAGTATAACGTTTCTCATTGGATAGACAGAATTTTTGTAGGCAGAGCTTAAGGTTAACATTGAGACCCTGATTGGTCAGATGAAAACACAGCCAAATAGTTTTTTTTAAACCAACTTCGGTAAATTGTAGTAAGGAGAAGTTAGGAGAGAGTTGCTTCGGAGACGGCGAGCTGTATGGAGCTGCGCCGGCCGCCGCCCCCTGACGAACACTGACAAGGTAATGAACGCACGCGATGCCGCATTTTTGAGCGCATATGGCTTCACACAGGACTGCAGAAGTCTCTTCTGTGACATCCCCTTTTTACATAATACTAGTGTCGATCGTCAATTGAAGCTCAAGGTATTCACATTTGCTACGCAAGTTAAAATCTGAAATGCGATGATTTTTCTGTTATATAATTATTGAGAAGCCACATCAGCCTCTGTAATTTACGACAAGTTAGATAAGTAATTAAAGATAATTGAGGGTCACTGCAGACCATTTTGATAGTTTTCTCTCTTGTAAAACTTAATTTAAACCAAGATTATAGATGTGATATGGCATAGGTAATCCTTCGATCCATTGTAGAACTTCGAAACCCACTCAGGGAATATTCGTTCACATTTTTGTTGAACGCAGTTGGTTTTTATCATCCTGTATTAAAATATTTCCTATTATCAATAGTGCAATTTATAAACAATGTTTTGTGAGTAGAATAAAATTTCCAGTGGTAAACTTAACTGCTTTTTCGACGTTATTTTACCAGCAAACTAAAAATAGGAAAGCGTTGAACCCCTTCCACTAAATTTAGTTAGTATTAAGATTCTTTTACAGGGAGTGGAGTGGAGCTGACGCTGAAATCATTAAGTATTTGGTTATATCATCGCTAGTCTCACTGAACTCTTCTGAACTCGACATGTCATGTGTGGCCTGGCGTCTCCCTAAAAGCAACAGGTCCCAGGTTCAAACTAGTCAATTCCCTAAAAAACACGCTCAGAGCGTCGTTGCGCGAAAGTGGTAGGGAGGCACGACTTAGAACAGACAGACAACAAGCAGAATGTTAGAATACTAGATTGTTGCATGAGGATTTGTGAGTTCAAAACTCACCTGAAATGAAAAATTTTGGTTACTATATTGGGTTAGAGTACATTCTAGAAGTATCCACAAATGTTAAGTATCATTGTACTGTAACGTTCCGTAACTGTGAAGATGTTCTACCATACCTGTTCTGGCCGGAGCCAGTTCGCTCCGCGCTCTTGTATGTGCAAGTGCAGAGTAAACTTTCCTTGAGTGAAGTTAGTGTTGGTCATTCACCTAATTACACCTTTTTCTACGTGACATAATTCTGGTGGAGGCTCTGGGTACTGGAACTTGTGACAGCGCTCATTATCGACGACACAGTAGCTCCCATCAGGCTACGACCGAGCCGCCGTTTATGTGGCGAGAAACACTAGTTCGAGCCGTATTCAACAGATCTGAATCTATCGGAGACAGTAGAAGATGAGGACGTTACGATGACAGCAACTGTGTGCCTCTACATGAGACATCCTTCTGGGGTCTCTGATGACGACGGCCAAGATCCAAATTAATGGTTCAAATGGTTCAAATGGCTGAGCACTATGGGACTTAACTTCTGAGGTAATCAGTACCCTAGAACTTAGAACCACTTAAACCTAACTAACCTAAGGACGGCACATACATCCATTCTCGAGGCAGGATTCGAACCTGCGATCGTACCGGTCGCGCGGTTCCTGACTGTAGCACCTAGAACCGCTCGGCCACCTCGGCCGGCCAAACAAGTGGCTGAAGGTATATGAGCGTATAGCAAATTTAACAACTGAGATGACACCGTGTGTTTGACTAACGTATTTTTCTACTTGGAGGGCACTGCAAAGCAATGGTATCAGAACAACGAGGAGAAGTTCACAAGCTGGGAAGTATTCCACGCGGAACTGCGCAAGTATTTCGGCGACACACAACGACAGAAGTGCAAGGCTGAAGATAAATTAAAGTGCAGGCTACAGCGTGTAGGGGAAACTACTGCATCTTACATTCAAGACGTCTTGGAGCTGTGTACAACAGTGGATCCTAGAATGAAGGAGGAACATAAGGTTACACATCTGATGAAGGGTGTTGCTGAGGATACGAATCAAGCCCTATTCTAGAAGGAGGTTTCGACAGCAGACGACTTCATAAAATGGTGCCACTATAACGAGATAATGCATCAAAAAAGAATTACACGCCAGAAGTTTGAAAGGCTTCCAAACGTCGTATCGATGTCTGTGATGGAGGAAGGAACTGATTCTACAGCTGTTCTTCGTCAGATAGTGTTCAGAAGGCACTTGGATTGCGTAAGGATGGAACAGACATTGAACCCAATCTCTTGTCTTTCATTTCCCTTTAAAACGGCGAAAAAGTCGAGACCCAGGTGAAGTTACATTCCTACAATGCCACATGAGGAACCTGTTTGGGCACCAAGGAAGGCTGGCGTCTGGGGGACCCAGGATAACCAATCAGTACGTTTCCACTGCGGACGACCGGGATATGTGGTGCGCTATTGTCGAGAAGGGTTGCGGATGTTTGATGACGCCCGCGCCAGAAGACAGCAGAGCGATCTTAGTCGACGCCAACTCCGGGATGACGAACATGAACAAGAAGATGCGGGTGCAGGACGACGTAGGTCACTATCGCCGCAAGCTAGCCGCTGGAGAGGACGCTTCCCAACACGCCGATCAGGGTCCCCATCGCCGTTTAGAAGCTCCGTCGATCACCTAGCCGCTGCAAATAAAGGGGGCGACCTTCCTTGGAGGTGAGGCCGGAGAAAAATTCTCCGAGACGATCACTACAAAAATGATAGGCAGCTACGTCTATATCCTCATGAATGGCTGACCAGACCAAGCTCATGTGGACTCTGGAGCATCATATCGAGTAATTTCGGAGAAGTACCGTCGCCATTTACAGAAAACCATATTCGTTGACATAAAACATCTCTGCTGAAGGTGGGTAATGGGAAATATGTAAAACCTACAGGAAGATGTGTCATTCGTGTGGGTATAAGTGGCCATACACAGCCCTTAGAATTCATCATCTAACAAGAGTGTAGAAATGACGTCATTCTCGGATGAGACTTTTTGAAAGCTGCTCAGGAAATTATAGATTGTGGTCGCTCGAAGATTGTGCTATACGAGATGAGATGCTGTGGACAAGAAGATGCACATCCGAGTGTATGAAGACTATGTGTGCTGGATGAAGTGACCATTCCTGCAGTCAGTGCTAGAGAGATAACTGTCATGTGTTATGCCATGCATCAACCCATGGATCTTGTAGTGAAATGTAAGAGAAGCAAACCACTGAAGAATAACATGGTCATACCAGCCTCTGTCGTGTCGTTGAAGAACGGATTCGGTGAATTGTGGGTAGTTAACTGTCACCGAGAACCGAAGATCCTTCAGAAAAGCATGTGCGTAGCAAACGCTGAGCCGTCAATTGCCGAACAGCTGAGCCTCATATAAATCCCCCACGCCGAGTCTGTGGGCCAAATTATCGCTACCGCTACAAGATTTTCTAGCTCGACTATCACCAGATCTCATTAAGGAACAACAGAAGAAGCTACTTGTCATTCTTCAAGATTTCTCTGAGCACTTGAATCCACAGGTGAAGAGCAAATTAGACAAATCGACTGTAAAGCACCGGATTATCACTGGAGACCATCAACCAATAAGCCAGAAAGCATACAGTGTGTCAGTAACGGAACGTCGAATAATTCGCGACGAGGTAGAGAAAATGATGAAGAATGACATCATTCAACCTTCGTAGAGTCCATGGTCGCCATCAGTGGTTCTCATCAGGAAGGAGGATGGCAGTTGGTGCTTTTGTGTTGATTACAGGAAGCTTAATAAGATAACTAATAAGGACGTTTACCCCCTTCCTCAAATTGGCGATACATTAGATTGTTTGAAGGGTGTTAAGTTTTTCTCAACCATGGACATGTGGTCGGGGTACCGGCAAATCGAATTAGATGAGGCTGATAGTGAGAAAACTGCATTCATCACCCCTAAGAGCCTGTATGAGTTTAAGGTAATTCCGTTTGGATTGTGTAATGCACCAGCAACTTTTGAACGGATGATGGATAATCTAAGTCACCTGATGTGGACGATGTGTCTTTGTTATTTGTATGATATTATAGTGTTCTCAGAGACATTTGATGAACACGTAAAATGAATGAGTGCCGTTCTTCAGTGTCTCCAACAACGTGGATTGAAACTTACTCTCTTAGGAGCAAAATAAATCAAAATACTCGGACACCTTGTGTCAAACGAAGGTGTGCGGCCAGACCCAGAACAGGTGAGATCTACATTCCTGGAAATGGAAAAAAGAACACATTGACACCGGTGTGTCAGACCCACCATACTTGCTCCGGACACTGCGAGAGGGCTGTACAAGCAATGATCACACGCACGGCACAGCGGACACACCAGGAACCGCGGTGTAGGCCGTCGAATGGCGCTAGCTGCGCAGCATTTGTGCGCCGCCGCCGTCAGTGTCAGCCAGTTTGCCGTGGCATACGGAGCTCCATCGCAGTCTTTAACACTGGTAGCATGCCGCGACAGCGTGGACGTGAACCGTATGTGCAGTTGACGGACTTTGAGCGAGGGCGTATAGTGGGCATGCGGGAGGCCGGGTGGACGTACCGCCGAATTGCTCAACACGTGGGGCGTGAGGTCTCCACAGTACATCGATGTTGTCGCCAGTGGTCGGCGGAAGGTGCACGTGCCCGTCGACCTGGGACCGGACCGCAGCGACGCACGGATGCACGCCAGGACCGTAGGATCCTACGCAGTGCCGTAGGGGACCGCACCGCCACTTCCCAGCACATTAGGGACACTTTAGCTCCTGGGGTATCGGCGAGGACCATTCGCAAACGTCTCCATGAAGCTGGGCTACGGTCCCGCACACCGTTAGGCCGTCTTCCGCTCACGCCCCAACATCGTGCAGCCCGCCTCCAGTGGTGTCGCGACAGGCGTGAATGGAGGGACGAATGGAGACGTGTCGTCTTCAGCGATGAGAGTCGCTTCTGCCTTGGTGCCAATGATGGTCGTATGCGTGTTTGGCGCCGTGCAGGTGAGTGCCACAATCAGGACTGCATACGACCGAGGCACACAGGGCCAACACCCGGCATCATGGTGTGGGGAGCGATCTCCTACACTGGCTGTACACCACGGTTGATCGTCGAGGGGACACTGAATAGTGCACGGTACATCCAAACCGTCATCGAACCCATCGTTCTACCATTCCTAGACCGGCAAGGGAACTTGCTGTTCCAACAGGACAATGCACGTCCGCATGTATCCCGTGCCACCCAACGTGCTCTAGAAGGTGTAAGTCAACTACCCTGGCCAGCAAGATCTCCGGATCTGTCCCCCATTGAGCATGTTTGGGACTGGATGAAGCGTCGTCTCACGCGGTCTGCACGTCCAGCACGAACGCTGGTCCAACTGAGGCGCCAGGTGGAAATGGCATGGCAAGCCGTTCCACAGGACTACATCCAGCATCTCTACGATCGTCTCCATGGGAGAATAGCAGGCTGCATTGCTGCGAAAGGTGGATATACACTGTACTAGTGCCGACATTGTGCATGCTCTGTTGCCTGTGTCTATGTGCCTGTGGTTCTGTCAGTGTGATCATGTGATGTATCTGACCCCAGGAATGTGTCAATAAAGTTTCCCCTTCCTGGGACAATGAATTCACGGTGTTCTTATTGCAATTTCCAGGAGTGTATAACGGAATTTCCTATTTCTAAAAGTATTAGAGCTGCGAGAAGCTGCCCCAGATTATGTTCTTATTACCGTCGTTTTATCACAGACTTTTGTATCAAAGCCAGGCCACTCCAAGACTTGTTAAAAGCTGATGCTAAATTTATCTGGGGTGGTGCTCAACAAGATTCTTTCGATGTGCTGAGAAAAGCTCTGACGACTGACCCTGTACTTGGCTTGTATGATGAGAGAGCACCTACAGAACTACACACAGGTGCCAGTGGGTGTGGGATCAGTGCTGTTCTAGTGCAATTTTCGGATGGAAAATAGAAGGCTATAGCCTGTGCTTCTAGGACACTTTCAAAAGACAAGAGAAAATACTCAACTACCGAAACAGAATGTCTTGCTGGGATCTGGACCATATACAAATTTCGACAGAATCTCTATGGAAGGACATTCACAGTTGTTACAGACTATCATTCACTTCGTTGGTTGACAGGTCTTAAGGACCCAACAGGACGACTCACCAGGTTTGCACTACGTCTTCGATAGTACGACATTACCATAGTGTACAAAATGGAAGAAACACCAAGATGCCGACTGTCTCTCTAGAAACCCTGTGCAAGATCATCAAGACTATTATGAAGATAGTGATTGTCTCGCTGCACTCCAGGATCTCTCTGCTGAACAGAATAAGGACGCCAAGATATCTCAAATTATGCATGACTTAAATTGGTCAGAGGATGTGAAAGGACAATTTAAGGTAGTTAATGAGTGACTTTGCAAGAAAAGCTTTGATCCGTTTGGTTGAGAGGTGGCCACCAGCGAGTCTTAAAACATGTGCTTAGATTTTCTACAGAAATTCCATGACGTACCTGAGGTCAGACATTTATGATTTATTAAGACATACGATAGGATCCGCAAGAAATTTATCTGGGCAGGTTTATTTAGTAGTGTCCGTTATTATGTGTTACACTGTCGACAGTACCAGAGGAGAAAGCCAGTTCCTCAGAAGTCACCAGGCCGACTCATTCCAATTCCACGAGCCGAAACACCTTTCCAGCGTCTTGGGATTGACCTCGTCGGACGATTTCCAACGTCTGCTAGTGGCCATACATGGATAATTGTTTGCACATTGTCTGACACGCTATGCCAGTACAAAAGCCGTGGAAACAGCCGAAGCACTCGACGCAGCCAAATTCATCGTGGAAGACAATGTATTAAAACACGGTGCCCCTAGGTCGTTAATTACGGATCGAGAGAAAGTTTTTCAGTCGAATCTTGTGACAGAGATAAACCATCGGTGCAATATTACTCACCACATGACGCCTGCCTACCATCCGAAAACTAACGGGCATACGGAACGCTTTAATAAGACCTTGGCCGCCATGCTATCAATGTTCGTCAATGTTGAGCAGAGCAAGTGGGATGAGGTGCTACTTTTCATGACGTTTGCTTACAACACCGCCAGACAAGACATCACAGGATTTACGCCATTTTTCCTGGTGTATGGGCGCGAGGCGACTACGACGACAGACTGTGTTTCCGTTACATCCTGATGTGGACGACGACTACATCGGCCAGGTGTTATGCAGAGTTGAGGAAGCTCGGCAGTTAGCTCGACTCCGCACGTTGCAAGCTCAAGGAAACGATCGCTGAAGGTATGACGCGAGCCACCGACCTGTTGTCTACTAGCCTGGTGACCTCGTCTGGATCTTCCCTCCTGTTAGGAAGGTTGGTTTCTCTGAGAAGCTCCTGAGGCGCTACTTTGGACCTTATAAGGTTGTAAAACAGTTGCCTGATGTTACTTATGAATTTCAAGATTTCGACTCCACACAAAAGGGCGAAATATCAAAGATACGATCCACGTTCTTCGAATGAAGCTCTATAAGGACCCTGCAATCCAGGGTATATTCGAAGCTCCAGCGACAGGCAACAACCAGAAAGGTGACGAAGAGCGTAGTGGCAAAGAAAGTTCTAAGAAGATCACTGCCAAGGCGAACATCAGTCATCGGGAGTCGGAATATGCAGGACCGATGACTCGTTCGCGGAGCAAGAGGACGTAATACCAAGACGCTGTGCTCTTAAGGAGGGAGCAATGTAGCAGAAGAAACTGAGTAACACAGTCACCGTGATATTGTGGTTATGGTACTAGACTGTTGCATGGAGGGTCGATATTTCAAAACTCACCTGAACTGTAAAATTTTAATTGCTATTTTCGGTTCGAGTACGTTCTAGGAGCATACACAAATTTCAAGAATAATTGTACTGGAATATTCTGTAACTGTGAAGATGTTCTACCGTATGTGTTCTGGCCACAGGCAGTTAGTTCCGCGCTATTGTATGTGCAAGTGCTGAATAAACTTTCGTTAAGTGGAGTTAGTGTTCGTCATTCATCTTACACCTTCTTCAACGTGACAGTGTTAATGTCGTCTGCAAGTGGTAAAAATTTACACTAATGTCAAGCTAACATTTTCCCAGATTAAATGGTTCATATTTGTTGGTATCTGATAAACAAAAGGAAACCTAATGTAAGCTATGCTGTTGGACTTGATATACATAGCTTCTGTAAGTCGTATATATACGTATATACTCACCACTAAACAGGAAACAATTAAAATATTTGCAAGAAATGTTACAAAATGAATCAATCATCACTATCAATACAACTGGAAATTAAATGCCAATTATTTATGCTGTTTCATACCTAACTAACCTAAGGACATCACACACATACATGCCCGATGCAGGATTCGAACCTGCGACCGTAGCGCTCGGGCGGTTCCAGACTGAAGCGCCTAGAGCCGCTCGGTCACAACGGCCGGCTAGTCCACTGGGAATGCTCCGGTCATAGGAAGTCTATCTTGTTCACAGAAACATCTTTCCACACTATGAATGTCAGTAATAAATTGTTTCTTGCGGAAGGCACCATCATGTATGCTGTTAATTCTATTCATCTTTGCTCACTGTACCTCAACAACAGTTATGCGCTGCCAAATACAGTCTACACTCATTGTGTTATCACACAGTTTATTGTTCACTTTTTCCATCATATTCCAATTACTTATTCATTTTAATCGTACTTCACTAACTAAGTGTCCGCATAGTCTCACTTGTAAGTAGGAACATATTTGAGTACCTGTTATTTGAGCTACATAAGAAATACGGCTCTCACTTTAGGTAATATCATTTTATACATTATATATACCAGAGTTGCTTCTGGATACGTCTTATCACTTTGTACTAGTGATTGATCTAGTTGGCACCTCTTATTTAAAGTGTCCACCAATTGGTCTTTCTGGGCTCTTGAGTTAATTAGGTTTTTACAAAGGTTCTTCATATTCATTCAACAGTGATTCATTGCTTTTATTGTTGATGTGTTGCCGTTGCCTTGCTTCCACGGGTGTAACTGCAAGCACTTCTAAGCTGGAGTCTGTCCAGATGTTAATTATCTGTCATACCTTCTGGTATTATCATGTTTAGAGTATAAATCATCTTATTTCTCGCATTCGGTCAATGATCCGCTGCTAGTATGCGTTTCTGACTACCATGCACAATGATTCTCTCTCACTTCCACTTTTGTGCAAAGTGCCATTCCGCGGATTCATTTACTTATACTTTGTTTGATTGCACACATTTAAATGCATGACTTTCATTCACAAGCAACCCACTCACACACATACTTAAAAACTACCACATATATGATAAGCATATACAGGGTGGTCCATTGATAGCGACCGGGCCAAATATCTCACGAAATAAGCATCAAACGAGAAGCCTACAAAGAACGAAACTCGTCAAGCGTGAAGGGGAAAACCAGATGACACTATGGTTGGCCCGCTAGATGGCGCTTCCAAAGGTCAAACGGATATCAACTGCGTTTTTTAAAAATAGGAACCCCCATTTTTATTACATATTCGTTTAGTACGTAAAGATATATGATGTTTTGGTTGGACCACATTTTTCGCTTTGTGATAGATGGCGCTGTAACAGTCACAAACGTGTAAGTACGTGGTATCACGCAACATTCCGCCAGTGCGGACGGTATTTGCTTCGTGATACATTACCCGTGTTAAAATGGACCGTTTACCAATTGCGGAAAAGGTCGATATCGTGTTGATTATGGCGATTGTGATCAAAATGCCCAACGGGCGTGTGCTATGTATGGTTCTCGGTATCCTGGACGACATCATCCAAGTGTCCGGACAGTTCGCCGCATAGTTACGTTATTTAAGGAAACAGGAAGTGTTCAGCCACATGTGAAACGTCAGTCATGACCTGCCACTAATGATGATTCCCAAGTAGGTGTTTTAGCTGCTTTCGCAGCTAATCCGCACATCAGTAGCAGACAAATTGGGCGGGAATCGGATATCTCAAAAACTTCGGTGTTGAGAATGCTACATCAACATCGATTGCACCCGTACCATATGTCAATGCACCAGGAATTGCTTGACGACGACTTTGAACGTCGTGTACAGTTCTGCCACTGGGCACAAGAGAAATTAAGGGATGAGGACAGATTTTTGCACGCGTTCTATTTAGCGACGAAGCGTCATTCACCAACAGCGGTAACGTAAACCGGCATAATATGCACTATTGGGCAACGGAAAATCCACGACGGCTGCGACAAGTGGAAAATCTACCGATGTTACTACAAGATGTTTCACTGCATGGCAGAATGGCGATGTACTTCCTACATGATGGATGTCCGGCACATAGCTCGCGTGTGGTTGAAGCGGTATTGAATAGCATATATCATGATAAGTGGATTGGTCGTCGAAGCACCATACCACGACCCGCGTGTTCACCGGATCTGAAGTCCCCGGATTTCTTTC
Organism: Schistocerca serialis cubense; assembly: GCF_023864345.2. Lineage (NCBI taxonomy): Eukaryota > Metazoa > Arthropoda > Insecta > Orthoptera > Acrididae > Schistocerca > Schistocerca serialis. Next base: position 426,931,674 of record NC_064641.1, read on the forward strand.
TGTTGGGAAAGTTGAAGGATATTTCCTATCGTGATCCACCGACAACGCCTGACGACATGCGTCAGCGCATTGTGAATGCATGTGCGTAAGTTCACAAAGGTACATGTATCACATTGGAACAACCGAAAGAAAATGTTCAAACGGACCTACGTTCTGTATTTTAATTTAAAAAGCCTAACTGTTACCAACTGTTGGTCTAAAATTGTGAGCCATATGTTTGTGACTATCACGAATATGTAATAAAAAATGGGGGTTCCTATTTAAAAAAAAACGCAGTTGATATCCGTTTGACCTATGGCAGCGCCATCTAGCGGGCCAACCGTAGCGCCATCTGGTTTCCCCCTTCAAGCTAGACATGTTTAGTTATTTGTAGTTTTTTTGTTTGACGCTTATTGCGTGAGATATTTGGGCCGGTCACGATCAATGGACCACCCTTTATACAAAATTCAAGATACATGAAAAAATCTTAATTAACTGTAATTTGCACCTTATACCTAATTACTATACGGCGACATCGAAGGTTCGATTATCTGCCAACGCAACATCCTTTGGACCTCTCTTCCCACTGTTGTTCTTTTCGACCACGTTATAGAATAGGTAGCGCGACAAAATGTTTGACGGGGCTTAACCTGCATGTCAAATTCGTATCCCTTAATGATTCCTGGCTTTTCTGATAACACTTTAAAAATTGATTTAATACTTAAGTCAGCTTGTTGTGACGGGCTTAAGTAAGAGGATTCGGCTAATTTTTCTTCAATTTGTTGTCTGATAGTGACAGCCTCCCACTCCCAATCGGGTTCCTGTTCAATACTGTTTTGATCAATGATACGTTCATTGATATTCAATGTATCTGGATCATCGACAGTTACTCGGACATTCCGGCAGTAATTAATATACGCGTCCGGAGTCCTTATGAGTGCCAGGGCAATATGCCGGTTGCGATAGGATAATGTGCAGTTGGCCGGGGAGACGTCAATTCTAGCCTTCATTTCCCGCAGCGCATCAAGTCCCAGGATTCAAGGCACTGTAAGGCTCCTAACCACCAGGAATGAGCATAATGTGGCTTCTTTTTCCGTGGCACTCTCAGCCTGCACCTGATTCCTTATCACTAGCACTCTGCCCCGTAGAGCACCTACGAACTTACAGTTATCCACTGGCAAACTGTGTAACTTCTTTAGACGATCTGTGCATTTAAATAACGGCTTATCTATGCAAGAGGTACTCGCCCTTGTGTCAAGTATTACTGTCACTTCTATGCTATTTAATTTTGTTGTGAATAAGCCTGTACATGTTCCATCTCCTGTTGATCCACCGATCGCGGATCAACTGTTAATTCTTCTTTCATATCGCATTCGTCATTGTAACGGAGTAAATGCACACCCACATTCTGCCTGCACCCCTCTTTTACCTGGGCAGGGCTTACAGAGGTCGGCCAGAGTTTGACGGTCTGTCGCACCCTGCTGATACTTGGTCTGTCACATATGTGATTCTTACCCCTTCAGTCAAAGTTTGCGATGTACCATGGCACATGACTTGTCGGCGTGACTTGTTGTGCCTGCCAATTCGGTGACCCTGTCCGTTGCCACTACTCATCGTAGCATTATACTCCCATTATTATTTATTATTTATGATTTATTGGCTGGGGTGTCTTTAAATATCGTGTGCTAGCATGACGCTTTCAATTAACTTATACCGGGATAATACTCGCGGCCGTAGCAGCAGCGCGGTTCCGGACTGAAGTGCCTAGAACCGCTCGGACACAACGGCCGGCCAAAATTAAACATACTGAACTCATTCACTCCTATGAATTTTAGTAAATAAAAATCTATCAGTACTCTCTTTAACTTTGAAATTAATGAAAGATCAAAACTGAGAAGTAACTCGTCTTTGCATTTGGTATTATAACATGAATTACTAATTATAAAAGATCGTCGGTGTTATGGCCGACCAAATGCTGTTAGAGAAGAAGAGCTCCCCGCAACTCAAACTTCTGAAAGAACTTGGTTACTGATAATTAATGTGCAGCGACCATGAGAGGTGACAACTAAGTCAATAATACACACTTTCTAATAACAGTTTCTATTACATTTTGTTAAAATGCAGAGAAAACTTACATAAATTATCAGACAGCATTACAATGGCGGCCTGCCACTAGACGAAACAAAAACAGGAGGGAGAGTTCAATCAATGCATTGTATCTGATCTACATGGCCCACGTTACACACAGATTATACAAAAAAAACTGTTCTTTGTTAGTTACAGCGATATATGTGAGTTTTGATAATAATAATTCACATTCGCGCAGACGTACTTAGGCTTTAGATAATTTATGGTTCACACGTCTCATAACAAAAACTTCTTTTCCCTTTCTCCAAATGTCCATTTATGTGAAGTATCATCACAAGACGTTCACAGATTTTTGAGTAATTGCAGACGCATTGCACATAAATAATAATACGGTTCACTTATTCACCTAATAGTATGGATCTTTTCACTTTTTCCTACCACTATTCCCAAACACAAAGATACGTTTAGAAAATGCTCAATCCTAACTTTATTCATTTTCAGTCGCTGTGTCTACTTCATTTCCACTGGCAGTGTCAGCTGATGCATCTTCCTGTTCACTTGCGAAATCAGTATCACTTCCATCACTATGACTACACTATTCGAGTCTGTATCACTTCCCACATTTATGATCGTCTCCAGCACATGCTCCTTCTCTTAAAATATACTGCTCTACAATTTTGTTTACGTGTTGAGGCGTTTCTTCCCCTCATCTTTCCTTATGGAAGCATTTTCTTCATTTATAATTGTTAACAACAGGTCCATTCTGAATGTCACATTATGTTCAGAAACGCCGATTTTGACTGTTGCCCTTATCAGCTCTATAGCATTCGATTCTCTATATTATGGAGGAAGTCGTTACACAGTATGACCATGTTCGATGGGACTGTTATTTTGCAAGCTCCGTGGCCTGGTTTGTTCATTTCGATCAGTGAATACAACTGACGTCTCAGCATATCTTTGTAGAAAGGAATTCCTTTTTCTATTAATAGTTCCATCATTTCTCTCCTCGTGGATTTGATGTTGGAGTATGAGTCAGTTGCTTGTTGTGGCAAGGGCATTACCTATCACAAGTTCAGTATGAGGTAGCGGATAATGTATAAATCTCCCCCTGAGCACTTTTCATATTTTGAAAAATGAATGTCGTTTTGATAATCTTATGTTTTCTGGCCAGATTCAAAAATCCTTACTTTCCGCCAATGAGGATGACGATACTTCTCCTTGCTTTCGAAACAGGTTGCAACAGACCATGTAGTGAACAGACAGTCCATGTGTACGAAGCTGATGACAAGTGTGAAGATACGTCTTGTCCATGTAGATAACTGAGCGACACTCACATCTGTCCGAATTTTCTCATGCTGAGCAATCAGAAGGAATGATCTGTTTTACTTATTAAAACTTTCTAAAGCCAAGATCTAATAAAATTTCCTCGTTTGCAAACAGCGGGTTTCGACAGACTTTGCTGTCATTTTCAGGTCTTCAAATACTTTTGTTACAAAATATGTTCACTTTGAGTTGGACCCAACGCCAAGTTGTCATGTAGATGAAATGTAGCACATTCTTTGAAGGCAAACCTTTATTTAATGTGCTACATTTAATCTGTGTAACAACTTGGTGTGGGATCCAACTCAAAATGAACACATTTTATATATAAAAAAAGACCTGAACAGGACAGCAAAGTATGAAGAACCCAGATGACTTTACAAAAATAATTATGAGATCTTGGCTTTAGAAAGCTTTTACTCACGTTTGCACTCTCGGACTTTTCAGAAGGCTGTTCGTTTCTCCCTGATACTGCTTTGTTCCTGGAGAACTTTGCAGGTATTCGCTGTCTCCTTCCACCTTATTTCTCGAGTGCGAAGAATGTTACAGACTGTGTTTACATATCCTTCAAAATTTTATTGAACTTTGTAAGTTTTATGAATTTCCTTCAAGCTGAGTCTTCTTTTATCCTTAACGTCGAAATTACTCACTACGTGAGTAATTTCCCAAAATGACATTCCAAAATCTTCTGGGCCTTTCCTTATGAGATGTTGAAAATATCAACGTTTCACCTGCTTCGACTCCTTCCATTCTTGTCTTGATTTGCCGAAAGGAAGTTAACGATAGCCCAGATGCTCCAACCAGTGGCTTCAATGTGAATTTTACATTCAGTGGGGTGACTAGCACAGCTTATTTCTTTAGTAAATGGAAGAAATATGCAACCACTTCGCGGGTGCACTACGAAGAATTTTACCCTTTATCTTGCTTTGTACTGGTAGCATCCTCCATTTCGAATGCATTCCGGCAGGGTATCTACTAGGGTAGCGCTCCGCCTGATGGATTGCAACATGTCCAACACTGGCGACCGATTGTGCGGGTCTACTGTGCATCTTGTTTTCTTGTTCTCTTCTGTTTGCATGAACTGTAGCATCGTATGAAGAGTGTTTACTCATGCGGTTTACTATACTAGACAGTAGCCACGGCAATTCACCTGGAGCCAAGCTGCTATCAGCCGAGACGATGTGACCCAGCGGTCCCACCCTGGTGGCGCATGATTGAAACTTAAATCTGGTTCCGGCAGTTCACTGTCATCGCGTCCTCCGGTGGACACATTGGAAAACACATACATGGTATGCAGTAATTGACACGTTTAGTAATAAACAGAGTTGTATTACCTAGACCCAAAATTTTTCCACATTAAAATGTAGCTTAAACAATCTAATCAGTGTCTTTAAACAATATCAATGCCTGACTGATCAGTTTTCCTATGTCTTCTGTTGGTTTAGTTTCTCTGAAGTGATGTAATCTAAAACACAAGTAATTTTTAAGAATGGTTCTACCTGCCTACAATGTAGAGATTCCTCCGTAAATTCAGAAGATTCCTTTAGGTGATAAAATCCTGTTAATAAATTCGATCCATATCCCAACAATCTGAACACCTCAAAATATACCCTGCTGGTGTACGATGATTACTTAATAAACTTTCTGTCACTTTGGATAGCTTTATTGCTTCTTTAACAGGATCTCTTACCCTGCTTTTCATCTGTGTTTCTGCTGTTAACACAGTTTTTATCTCACTCTGAGGAGTAAGGCTAACATACAAAGAACTTGAATAGTTTAGTTTTCTAACACCTTTTACAAATGTATTTTATAACATTTTCACAACAGTGTGTTAACTGGGCTAAAACTGTGATCGAAAGCCTCTTTTCCATGTGAGTAAAACACGTATTTTGCTAAGATTATAACAGTGTCTCCAAGTCCCTCCAGTACCATTTTAGTTTTTTAGTGTAATTTAAAACTTCTTGTATGTTTCTCTGAATGTAGAGCGTTTCTGACTGTTCCTTCTGTGAACACAAGACGGTGACGAAAAGTTTGGCATTCATAGCGGAATCCATCCAACCAATCGTAACATTTACTTAGTTTCACATTCACTCCTGGTCCCACAGTACTGATCATAATAATTACATTCTGCAGAATTATAAAAGTTTTGATGTAAATATTTAGGACGCCTTCGCGAACATGGCCATGTAACATCAACTCCCGTGGTGTACGACGAAAAACCGGCGTCTAAAATTGTCCAGCGCTCTGCAAGTGTAAAGCGCTCGTGCACACAGAGGATCCAACGTAAGCAAGAAGTTGTCTGCTGCGCTGTCTTTCGCTTATAGTCCACGAGTGCGACGACACTACTTCCACAGAAAAGCCTCATCCCAGTATCCGACGATCATGAACAGCAGACTCGTACTTTTTCCCGAGATCTAGGCTGTGCTTTGCTGTGGGCACGTTAGCCTTTTCTTGCCCTTCCAGAGGCGATATTCCTTGTGTGCTTTAACGGATGTCTAACACAGTTCTCTTTAATGGCATGTGAGGAATTACGGCTCTACAATTAGAGTGCTTTGTATTCCCTTGTAGCTGTTTCTTGGTCGTTAGTTAATCACCCCTAAGGACTAAAGGCCGTAGAAATTGCTGTGAACATCGAGGTTCGTATTATGTATTATTTTCGGTTGTATGAGAGGTACAATATGAGCTACGAGATTTATATTTCATTATGATGTGAACTAGTGCCAAATGATATTGGTGTTAGTATTTAATGGGTAAACCGTTTCACTTTGTTACTATTAACCGTTACATTAAAAAATTAGTTCTTTGCTAAACAAGAAATTATAATTTACTGCAGTTGTAACTGTGACGTGTTACTTTCGTCATAATTATATTCCATGGTCTGAAGACGTATACGATTACAATACAGAAATCTGTGGTGGAATCAATGTAAATTTTTTTTTTTTTTTTAGACATCAGTCTTCGTATTAAAAGTTGCTGCACTCTACAACTCCCTCTACTACCATGGAATTTATTCCCTGATATCTTAACTCGCGTACAATTATTCCGAATCTTCTGATTGTCAGCGTTTACCATATGTTCCTGATTCTGATGAGGATCTCCTTATTCCTTACCTTTACAGACTACCTGAATTTCAGCATCTTTTATTCTCTCCTATAGCTATTTTCCTACAATCCATGACACACTACTGTGCAGCGCTGTTCTTCAAAAGTAGACTCTCAGAAATTAGTTTCTCAAATTAAGGCCTTTGTTCGATGCTAGTGATTTATCTTGGCCAGTAACGCATTCTTATATCAGTGGTAGTGTGCTTTTTATGTCCTCCCTGATCATCCGTTATACATGATTTTGCTTCCAAGATAACAGTATTCCTTAATTTCGCCTCCTTTGTGATCAAAGGTTTTGATGCGAAGTTTCTTACTGTTTTAAATTCTGGTACTCCTCGTTGTTTTCGTTTTCGTTGGGTTTACTCTCAGTTACTATTCTATAGTCACTAGACTGTACATTACGTTCAACACATCTTGTAATGTTCAAATGTGTGTGAATTCTTAAGGGACCAAACTGTAGAGGTCAATCGGCCCCTAGGCTTACACACTACTTAAACTAACTTTCCCTAAAGACAACACACACACCTATGTCCGAGGGAGAACGCGAACCTCCAGCGGGAGGGACCGCACGATTCTACATCTACATCTGCATCTACATACTTACTCCGCAATCCACCATACGGTGCGTGACAAAGGGTACTTCGTACCACAACTATCATCTTATCAAAATGGTTCAAATGGCTCTGAGCACTATGGGACTTAACATCTGAGGTCATCAGTCCCCTTGAACTTAGAACTACTTAAACCTAACTAACCTAAGGACATCACACACATCCATGAGAAGAGATTGCCCTGAACCTGTGTCCGCACCACCCGCCGCCCCCTTCGCTGCCTTCTTTACAAGACATTTGGCAGAACAGGGGTGACTTCCTACGCTGGTAATCTTCGGCCGCCACTGCTGCTGACTTTTATTCATATTTTGAGTAGTGGATCGGCTGCAACGCGCAACACAGAACGATTTGATTTCCAATCAAAGTCTCTACCCTAAACCTACCTACAAATTACGTCTACAGGTACTGTAAGAACTAAATATTGTGCTTGTCGAGCGACACTTTTCATTTCTCCGCCCCCAGACAACCATTTCGTATCCAGTGCTATGCGGCGGCTACTTCACCTGGACGTCAGTGTCCACCAGTGTCTCCTAGGCAGGAATGCAATGAGTTTCAAAAAGAATGAGCCGATTTCAACACTCCGTTTTTACTGACAAAAACGTACTATAAACATGGGATGGATTGCAAAATACTAATAAAACATTAAAGTTTCAGCTGTGATATTACGAATCCTCTATGTGGCCTTCGTCTATGGCACGAAGTAAAGGGGTGATGAACCCTCTTTCCTTGACGTATCCCAGCAAGAAAAAAATCGCGTAGGGTCATGTGGCGATCTTGGAGGCCTTGAGTTCAGGGCAGTGTCTAAGGGTCCCATGCCTGTCTGCGCACTACGAGTAGATACAGTGGATCTACACCTGGAGTTACGGTCCGAGGTGCAATTTCGAATGACAGCAGGGGCACTCTCGTTACTATCCCACTCACCCTGACTGCTAAATTGTAGGTCAGTGTGGTGATACGACCTGTTGAGCTGCGATTCATGAACAGTATTGCGTTCCCCAACAGGATAACGCTTGCCCACACACGGCTGTTGTAACCCAACATGCCTTAGAAAGGGTCGACGTGTCGCCTTGGCCTTCTCGAGCACCAGATCTGTCTCCAATAGAGCACATATGGGACATAATCCGACGACAACTCCTGCGTCATCCACAAACAACATTAATCGTGCCTGTGTTGACCGATCCAAGTGCAGCATGCATGGAACTCCATCCTTCAGTGTGGCTTCCGGCACCTGTACAACGCAGTGCATGCAAGTTTGCATGATTGTATTCTGGCGGTGACACCGGTTATTAATGTACCAGTATTTCATATTTGCAATGGTTTATCTCACGCTTACATTAACCAGTGATCATAAATATGTTACTTCAACAAATAAGATCCCGAAATATCATTACGCTACATTATTCCTTTGGTGTTACGATTTTTTTTTTGTCGGTGTATTTTATTTTACCACAGAACCTTAAAGCCACTGAGGTGGAAGCAAGAGGCACTCTCGTGTGTAAGTATACCGCCACAGTGGCCACCATTGCCTGTTTGCAGCTCATCGTAGACAACTAACATCGTAAGTTAGGTCGTTCAAACAGGCGAGCCCGCTGGACGGCAGCTGGGCGTACGCTGGCACAGCAGTTACCGCCGCGGAGGAATGCACACACCGTGCATTTGCCTTCGGGAAAGGAGTCTGCTGCACGCTTACAGGGATGGGAAAACGTGTCGTGTGCGAAAAGTGAACACTGTATACAATGGAACTGCTTATGAGGAGACCACCACCAAGTACTGCATTGCAGTAAAATGTGTGTAACCTATAAACTCATTCTAAATGAAAGATAGTAATGTTTTATTACGTTTGTGACAGAAGGCATTTCTTCTTTATTACGAAATATTTGGAGAGACCCCTTTGTTTCAGCAAGGCGCAGCATGCTCTTCAGTCTGTAACAACGAAAATGCAGATAAGATACATTCTGCATTGTCCAAAATTTTTGCCTTTTAATATCCGTTGATAACTTGTACCGAAATTTTGATTCTTAAGCTGTAATTTGTATTACAGAAACTATATTTAACTCGTAATCGACGTACTAATGTATTTATTTTTGACTGCACATAATTGATTGTAATTATAATGAAAATATATTATATATTACTGGGAAATAGCCAAGGGAACATTATTAAGATGTATCGATAGGAACGACGGAAGTAGCCTGTCCCATAATTATCCATGGCTCTGGAGACGAGTCGGGGTTCTCATCGAACAGCAGCAGCTGCGTCAACGACAGCTCAGCTTTGTCGTCGGCTGCATTCTTCGTCGTCTGCACAGCTGCAACAACGCAAGGCTATAAAATGTGTTGTCATTTTCCTTAGACATTAATACCAAGCAGGGTCCCTTTCCTTTCCATGCAAATCACCGAATTTCGTAAGAATACGGAAATTGGTTAAGTATTTGCTGCCAGCTTTGTGTATTTGCTAATGACCAGTTTCAGTCTAAATTTTCTGCCTCAGTAACTTTTCATTCATGTATTGCATGCCAGAGGCTACTTAAAGTAAACTAAAATTGCACTCACAAAACTAATAACTAAAGAGACAGCTCACATCGAGACTGCACAATTTCAGTTATTCCTTATTTAGCTTCTGCAGTTTTATATTCTTATTTTAAAGGTAAAAGCAGTTCCTCATTTCTTTAAAGTCAATTCAGTTCAATCTTTCAATAATCAAAAGCAAATGGATTGCCTTTTTCTAAATTTTACGTTACGTACTATGAGGTTACTAGAAGTAAATTTTTACGTAACAGAGTTTAAGTGAAGCAAGTCATTCATTTAACCAGTAACTACATTTAATTTTGCTTTCAAAATTTAGTATTTCAGAATAAGTAACTGGAAACTCAGTACTTTCTGATTCATTTATTTTCTCGTCAATTGTTCAGCTGTGCAAAAGCGTGACAACCTTCTGTAGCCACTCCAGTGATTATTTGCTAAAATTTCTTTTCCGATACATTTCTGAAGATTCTGGAGATTCATTGCCCTAGCGGGCTGGCGGCCGTTTAATTATTCCCTCTTTAGTGAATCAACGTTTTCTCTGTGTTATCAGTGACTTTGTAAGTAGGCTGTTTAGGTTTTTATGTTGGTAACACCACGCAGCGCTCTATATGAAAATCACTGACTGTGCTGTATAAAGTCTGTGGCTGGTTTGCATTGTTGGAATGTTTGCTATTGTAGTGTTGGGCAGCTGCATGTGAACAGCGCGTAGCGTTGCGCAGTTGGAGGTGAGCAGTGGTGGATGTGGGAAGAGAAATGGCAGAGTTTTGAGAGCGGACGATCTGGACGTGTGTCCATTAGAAAGAATAAATTTGTAATACTGTATATCATGAACTGATATATATATATATATATATATATATATATATATATATATATATATATATATATATATAATCCTGGAAATGGAAAAAAGAACACATTGACACCGGTGTGTCAGACCCACCATACTTGCTCCGGACACTGCGAGAGGGCTGTACAAGCAATGATCACACGCACGGCACAGCGGACACACCAGGAACCGCGGTGTTGGCCGTCGAATGGCGCTAGCTGCGCAGCATTTGTGCACCGCCGCCGTCAGTGTCAGCCAGTTTGCCGTGGCATACGGAGCTCCATCGCAGTCTTTAACACTGGTAGCATGCCGCGACAGCGTGGACGTGAACCGTATGTGCAGTTGACGGACTTTGAGCGAGGGCGTATAGTGGGCATGCGGGAGGCCGGGTGGACGTACCGCCGAATTGTTCAACACGTGGGGCGTGAGGTCTCCACAGTACATCGATGTTGTCGCCAGTGGTCGGCGGAAGGTGCACGTGCCCGTCGACCTGGGACCGGACCGCAGCGACGCACGGATGCACGCCAAGACCGTAGGATCCTACGCAGTGCCGTAGGGGACCGCACCGCCACTTCCCAGCAAATTAGGGACACTGTTGCTCCTGGGGTATCGGCGAGGACCATTCGCAACCGTCTCCATGAAGCTGGGCTACGGTCCCGCACACCGTTAGGCCGTCTTCCGCTCACGCCTCTAGTGGTGTCGCAACAGGCGTGAATGGAGGGACGAATGGAGACGTGTCGTCTTCAGCGATGAGAGTCGCTTCTGCCTTGGTGCCAATGATGGTCGTATGCGTGCTTGGCGCCGTGCAGGTGAGCGCCACAATCAGGACTGCATACGACCGAGGCACACAGGGCCAACACCCAGCATCATGGTGTGGGGAGCGATCTCCTACACTGGCTGTACACCACTGGTGATCGTCGAGGGGACACTGAATAGTGCACGGTACATCCAAACCGTCATCGAACCCATCGTTCTACCATTCCTAGACCGGCAAGGGAACTTGCTGTTCCAACAGGACAATGCACGTCCGCATGTATCCCGTGCCACCCAACGTGCTCTAGAAGGTGTAAGTCAACTACCCTGGCCAGCAAGATCTCCGGATCTGTCCCCCATTGAGCATGTTTGGGACTGGATGAAGCGTCGTCTCACGCGGTCTGCACGTCCAGCACGAACGCTGGTCCAACTGAGGCGCCAGGTGGAAATGGCATGGCAAGCCGTCCCACAGGACTACATCCAGCATCTCTACGTCTCCATGGGAGAATAGCAGCCTGCATTGCTGCGAAAGGTGGATATACACTGTACTAGTGCCGACATTGTGCTTGCTCTGTTGCCTGTGTCTATGTGCCTGTGGTTCTGTCAGTGTGATCATGTGATGTATCTGACCCCAGGAATGTGTCAATAAAGTTTCCCCTTCCTGGGACAATGAATACACGGTGTTCTTATTTCAATTTCCAGGAGTGTAATACACATAGAAGAAAACATATTATAGGGCACTGCAAGTGGTTCAGAAATTAAACACTGAAACGCATATGAGAAGAAACAAATTGTCTTTAATTTTGTTGCAAAGATGGAACATACCTTCCATAAATTCTCATCCGTAGCATATGTAACAAATGCTCGAAGCACTTAAGCTTGAATTATATCTTCTTTCCAACACGTATCTGAATACAAATTTCGTTTTTGCTTGCTGTTTTATGTGAAACTTTCGAAACGTGTAATTGAACGTGAGGAACCTGAAGCTTTTTCTTCAACATCGTTAGCAATATCTAAAGACCAGTCGCCCAAAGTGGTGTCTCTGCCAGTAAGTGGCTTTTCTTTGGCTTCAGAGGAAAGCTCAAAAAGTTTCCACTTTAACGTGTGTTATAATCGACATTTATCTTATTCTGCTATTTAAAGTTCCATTCCTGTATAATGGGGCAATAAAATAAAATGCTACAGTTGGAAAAAAGTTTCCCCTTCCTGGGACAATGAATTCACGGTGTTCTTATTTCAATTTCCAGGAGTATATATATATATATATATATATATATATATATATATATATATATGTGTGTGTGTGTGTGTGTGATGACTTTTGAATATTATTAAGGTAAATACACTGTTTGTTCTCTATCAAAATCTTTCATTTGGTAACTATGCCTATCACTAGTTAGTGCCTTCAGTAGTTAGAATCTTTTATTTAGCTGGCAGTATTGTCGCTCACTGTATTGCAGTAGTTCGAGTAACGAAGATTTTTGTGAGGTAATTGATTTATGAAAGGTATAGGTGATCGTTCGTCAGGGCCTTTCTTTTGTGGCGATTATTGAAAGTCAGATTGCATTGCGCTAAAATTATTGTGTGTCAGTTTAGTGTCGATCAGATTAAGTAAAGAGAGAAATATCTGAGTAGGTTCAATTTTGCTCAGCTGTTTGAAAATCAAATAACGTAAGGGGTTAAACAGTACAGTAATTCATGAATTTTTCTAAGGGGATGTTTCATATGTCGACCCTTAGCCGAGGATACCTCACTGAAATTTTCTGATCTTTTCCTGTAGTTTGTGTAAATAGTGTAATTATTGTTTATTACTAACGCGTAATTGTAGATAGAATCTCGTTTGTAGTTGTAGTTTTTCATTGTTGTAAAGTAAAACAGTTGTGGGATGCATGTAGATTTGCACCAAGCATTTCGCAGCTGCGATTGCAATTAATTTGATATAATTTTCAGTGCTATGTTAATGTGTTTTCTTATTTTGCTCTTTAAATTGTACTTTTCTGTATTATCGTGTGAAATATTGTGACAATAATGCCGTGTGAAAAACTTAATACTAGGCTCCGAAGTAAACTGAGAAATGACAGTGAAGACGAGAGTAGTGTGTTAGCGACACCGTGTAATCAATTAACTGATGTTCAACATAGTAATTTGGTAACTGTGCATAGGGGAATGGATCAGGCAATAAATAATCGTGTAAACAGTGAAACAGCTAGTGAAGAGGGTAGTATTGTCGATCGGACGGTCGGCAACAGCTCGCCACAGGGATCTGAAATGACAGGACACAATTTTGCAAATACCGTAGATTCAGGTTTTGTGTCATTACCCGTTTCTCAATCAAGTCAAAACACATTTTCATCTTTTCAAAATGCGAATGTTGCCGGTGCAAATGCACTGCCGAAAAGTACAGAGGAACATGTTTCAGATACCAGCGCATTGTTATTACAATTAATGCAACAAAATGGACAACAGCTTCAAGAGTTTGTCACAATGGAACAAAATCAGAGACAAACACAGCAACAGTTAGACACGATGGAACAAAATCAGAGACAAACACAGAAACAGCTTTAAGTGTTAGACTCAATGGACCAAACGCTTGAACAAACATGTGAAGGTTAAACTTCTTAATTACTTAAAATCGAAGAGAAATGTCAAAAAGTCTGTAATGACGTAAATACACAAATTTGTGAGCATTTCCAACCTATTTTTTCGCTTGATGAAAAAGCATTACAGAATCACGAAGCATCCACAAAGGAACTGCAAACTATTGTTCATGAAAATCACGACACCTTGCAAGCTAAAATTGACTCAGTTGCATCTAAAGATTCGGTTACTTGAAAAAATTCAGGAAATCTTAAAGGACACAGTAGATACGTTTTCAAGACAAATGGACAATCTGAAACTTGGTTCAACAACACACACTGAGGAAATCAGTTCATTATCGGAGAAAGTAGCCGAACTTTCGGATCAGTTCACTAACTTATCTACAAAGGTAGATGGTGATCTGAATGACACAAGACCCGTAGCCTTCACTGACACGGAAGAGTATGAACAAATTAAGAAATTTAAACAAAATCGATATCAAACAAAGGAGAAATGCGGGAAGTACAAGATCAGTTGGCACAAGTAATACAAGAATAACATACTTCAGAGGACAGTCGCGCTCCAACACGGGAGGAGGGACTTAGAAATACGGAAGAGCCACAAAATAATAACACAAGGCATTTTGGAAATTATGAAATAAATTGGCAAGGTGCACCGAATTTTGAGATGGAACCGCCGACACGACGTAACAATGACCGATATGCGACTCGCCGACACGATGACTTTGACTATAAGCTGTGTATTACTACACGTAAATTCAAAATATTAAAGGATTCTGGCAACGGCATTCATCCACAAGCATGGCTTCATCAATACTCTCATTGTTTTCCACTCAACTGGTCACTGGAGCACAGATTAGCATTTGTGTGTGGCTACTTAGAGAATGAGCAACCAGTAAGAATGCGATCGGTCATTCACGATTGTCACAGTCAAAAAGAATTTTGTCATGCCTTCCTCTCAGCATATTGGTCTCAGGCTACACAAGACCGAGTAAAACATGGCACCATAATGATGAAACTTTTTGAACAATCTGAATTTGCAATCTTATGAAATATTTTGAAGACATGTTCCATAAGAATGAGTATCTGTCAAACCCATACAGCTCCTCAGAACTCATCTGCATTTGCTTAATCAAATTGCCTAACATTTACGATATATTACTTTGGCAGTACGTTGCAAAGACGACATCGAAGCTTTTCAGGGACTGTTTCAAGAATTGGAAATTGACACTGACAATCGCGGTACGCGAAAACAGTAACACAACAATTATAGATCACATCCGTCACAATTCCGCGATGACACGACACAGCACACACACACACACACACACACACACACACACACACACACACCGGCGAGCTTGAATTAGCGCACGGCAGCGTCGCTACATCAGCCCCCCAGGCGGAAGCGGAGCGTCGGCGTCGAGATACCGCGCCGGAAAGTGCACCCGACGTCCAGAACGGGTCGTCCTCGTCGGAGGAGGAGGAACAGCGTCAAGAGGCGGATGTTGTGCGACGTTGGGCGGCGGATGTTGAAGAGCCGGAGATGTGGCGTCATTGTCTGGAACAGCGGTAGGTGGATGCCTACGACGGTGTGCCGCTAGTGGGGTGTCAGGAAAAACCTACGCAGGTTTAACCCGATTCAACCCAACGATTCACTAGGATATCAATGGTGTGGGCACTGCGCCGTAGCACTTCATATGGACCAGAAAAAGGAGCTCGTAGAGGCGGTTGAACGCCCTCAGTGCGGAGCATGACGTGACGGCATTGTTCCAGGTCCTGGTTCACGAATGTGGGCGGCTTGCCGTGACGTGTGGCCTTCGGAGGACGAATCTTTGATACATGGTCCCTCAAGCGTCGCAAGAATCCGGCTGCCCAGTAGCAACTGTCTCTGTGGCATCAGCGTCTACAAAGTCACCAGGAAGGCGCAGTGTTTCTCCATAAACCAGTTCTGCCGCTGACGACCCCAGGTCTGGTTTGAAAGTACTCCGTAAACCTAACAAGACCACTGGTAGTGCGGTTGTCAAGGTTTCGTTTCTTCGTGGCACATCAGCGCGGCCTTCAAACAACGGTGCCAGCGTTCGATCATTCCGTTGCTTGCTTGGTGATAACTTGTGGTCTTATGGTGGGTGTAACCACAGAACGTGGCCAGCTGTGAGAACAGGTCTGATTCAAATTACCGTCCGTGGTCAGTGGTAATATGTAGTGGGCACCCAAATCTTGCCAACCAAGTCATTACAAGAGCGGAAGCTAATGTGTCTGCTGTGATATTATCCACCGGCATTGCCTCTGGCCAACGTGTAGACCGGTCGATCATTGTAAACAGATATCTTTGCCCGTTCGAAAGTGGAAGTGGTCCGACTACATCCAAATGAACGTGGGCAAAGCGGGCGGTGGTATCCGGAAAATCGCCGATCGGTGCGTGTACATGGCTGTTAACCTTGCAGCGTTGGCACTGAAGACAAGATCGGACCCACTCGCGGCAGTCTTTTCGCATTCCTGGCCACACGAAACGTTGCGATACTAGGCGGAATGTCGGGCGTACCCCTGGATGGCACAATCCATGTACTATATCAAAGGCTTGTCTTCTAAAAGCCGGCGTCAGAAAGGGACGAGGTCGGCCGCGAGAAACGTCGCAGTATAGCTCTGTATCTTCCCCCGGAACATCAACGAGTTTCAGTTGCAATGCGGAAGCCGTATCTTTAACATAGGCAAGGAGTTCTTCGTCGTCTGTCTGTGCCTGTGCCAGTGCAGGAAAGTCTATGGTACTGGAAACGCAGCTGATCCATGATAGGCAATCCGCAACAATGTTGTCGATCCCAGAAATATGTCTAATGTCGGTAGTAAACTGGGCCACGAAGGTGATGAAATTGACGGGGGAAGCAGTTGACACTATTCCGACGGAAGGCGAACGTGAGTGGCTTGTGGTCTGTATATATCGTGGAAGTTCGCGCTTCCACTTGGGGGCGGAAATATTTCACTGCTTGGTATACCGCCAGGAGCTCACGGTCATATGTGCTCCATTTTCTCTGTGCAGGCGAAAGCTTGTGAGAATAATACGCCAGTGGCTGCCATGCGTTGTCCGACCATTGTTGTAACGCGCTTGCGATCGCCGTCTGGCTCGTGTCTACGACAATTGCTAATAGCGCGTCGAGCCGTGGGTGTGCGAGAAGCGTCGCGTCGGCCATGCTCTTCTTTGTTGCCTCGAATGCAGAACACTGTCTACTGTATCAGAGACTTGCTATTTAGTTTAGGGCCTGATAATGCCGTCAAAGGTTCCTGCAGCTCCGCAGCGCGGGGAAGGTGTCGTCGATAAAAATTGAGCATCCCCAAAAAACGACGTAATTCTTTAATCGTAGTTGGTCGGGGTAGCTGCAAGATAGCGTCTTCCTTCTCGGACAGAGGCAGAGAGCCTTCAGCAGAAGTCTTATGGTCAAGAAATTTCACGTCTGACTGCCCAAAAACACACTTGTCCACGTTCAAGACGACACCGTAACGCTCCAATCGCTCGAAAATCTCTCTCAGATGTTGTCGGCGTTGTTAATTGTCAGCAGAGAACACTAACACATCGTCCAGGTAGGCGGAACCAAACGGCAGCCCCTGGAGAACCGAGTCTATAAACCTTTGCCAGGTCTGAGCGGCATTGCGTAAACCGAAAGTCATAAATTTGCTTTCAAATAAACCGAAAGGCGTTATTATTGCAGTCTTTGGAATGTCGTCATTGGCCACCGGAATCTGTGTATACGCTTTAGCGCAGTCCAGAACTGTGAACACCGTGGCACAATGTAAAGCGTGATTATAATCCCTCAGTATCGGAACTGGATATCTGTCCGGCACTTTTAAGCGCACGGTAGTCACCGCACGGGCGCCAAGCTCCACCCATCTTCGGAACAAGATGTAATGCGGAGGACCACGGGCTCTTAGATGGCCGCATTATGCCCTCGCGAATCATGGCGTCAAATTCTGCCTTCGCTATCTTCAATCGGTCCGGAGCGAGACGCCTAGGTCGGCATGCTACTGGTCAAGTTCGGATAGTTGAGCAGTAATTCAGTGTACTCACCCTCCGTAGCATGGAACAACTTGGCACTGTGAGTTGCGGTGTTGCGACGGAAACCCGCGACTGCTAAGCCAGTGACGCTGTCTACCAAGCGTGCGTTCGCGACGTTCGGCAGCAGGTGGTAGTGCTCCAGGGGGTCAGCCCCGACGATCGCCTCCGTGACGTCAGCCACTGTAATATTCCACTCGTACGCGCGACGTAGGCCGAGATCAAGCTCCATCCTCTGTGTGCCATATGTTGCGATGGAAGAATTGTTGGCAGCCGTCAGACGGAAGGCAGTTGGCGGCCGGCAACGATGTACGGCTGTTCGTGGTACGATACTCAGGTCCAAGCCAGTGTCTATTAAAAACTTTACGCTGGAACTCCTATCGGTAACGAACAGGCGCTTGGAGGATAACTGGCAGTCGGTTGCGCCTATTGTCGACCGACGGTGGCGTTTGGGTGCGAGCATGCACTTCCTTGCCTGATCGCCGAATCGTCGGTGGTACCAGCACAACGGTACCTCGCCTTGTGGAGTGGTGGTACCGCCGGAAGATCAGCTTCTCGAACGCCGCCGTCTGCATCGGCTTCTTCTATTGTTGTCGTCGTCACGTGTCAACAGCGCATTGACCTGGGCGCACAAAAGTTCAACCTTGGCCGTGAGTGAATCATGGTCGGCCCGTGCTACAGACGCGGCACTGCTTGTGCTGTTGTCCAACGCCGCGACTGTGCTGACCTGAGCCGATGTGATCGCGTCCTGAATCCGGTCTGCTAGCTGCGCCACGTCATCGAGCGGCATGTCCGTTTGTGAGGCGATTATGACTTTTATTTGCGGCGGCAACCTACTGCTCCACAGCGTTCTGAGCAGACTGTCTGGCACAGTAAAGGTGTCGACTTTACTGCGTAGATGTCTCAGGTACTGAGAAGGCTTCCTGTCGCCAATTTCTTCCTGTGTCAGAACCTGACGTATCCGGTCCTCTTGTGACGCGGCCACCCGTCGGATCAACTCTGATTTTAGCCTGCCATAAGCTCCAGCCTCGGTCGGTGCTGTGATTATGTCCTGCACTTCAGCTGCATAACGTTGGTCGAGTTGGCTCACAATCAGCGCAAATTTAGTTGCTTCGACCGTTATTCCAGCGCAGCTAAAACTTGCCTCTGCCTGCGCGAACCTGAGTACCGGGTTGTCGGGCCAGAACGGCGGCAAACGGTCTGTTCTTACAACGCAAATAGTGACCAAAACAGACACCAACCGTATGACAACCGTTGGCAGAGTAATAATAATTACAGGGAAAGATCATCTGTCCATGGTAAAGACTATAACAGAGACAATCAGAGAACCAGACAATATGGGAACAAACATTATTAGTATCAAAGGAGACAGAATAACTTCAGACGTAAAGGTCCACTGCGCAGTTACGACTCATAGAGAAATTCTCCACCATGTGACCGACAAGAAAAAAATTACAGCAACTACCGACATGACGACAGACGATATAAACCTAACAATAGACCAGAATTCAATCAGGACTGGCGGGATTCAAAAAGAGCAGGGCACTCTCGGCAAGGTGAATTTGTAGAAATTAGGTCTCCTAATCCCAATATCAACGCGCGCCAACAAAGACACAGACAATGACCCGCACCGCAGCCAGCTACGTGAGCCGGCTGGCTCAGTGAAAAATAACATAGAAGCTAACCCCATGAGAAAAACTGCATATTCTTTACCGACATATACAGCATGATAATTGCGTTCAAGGGGAAACTCTGCGTACACCACATTTCACATGTAAAACTGTTTATTGAGGGATAATCTGCTTTTTAACTTAGTCTTTGCTATAAAATTTTTCACTTATTGTTACTGGTATGCTTTGTCACACTTAGAAACTGTTAACATGCAACTATGTTTTGAAGTTAACTATCCAATCTAGAACCTAGGGAACATATTCAGACAGTAATTACGAATGAATTGTTGTACTGAACAGACGACACAGTGTTATTGTGTGTACAATCTTGCTTGTTAGTTGCACGATTACATAACAACTATAAGGCTCACATACTTAGAACATATACCGGTACTGCTAACGAGATTTTAATGCAACATTTTGGTTTACTTGAATATACATTCTGGATTTACAGTACTTCCTAAGAGATACCAGATGACACATTGGTTAGTTTATTTGACAGCTACAATATTATATCACGACGCTACTAATGAGTGACACAATTTATTTTATTGCTTTTGCCCTGTATCTGTTTTACGTCTGCATAGTTTTTCTGTACTATTCTTGAAAGTAAACCATGTTTTAGTAGTAACTTTGTGGTATAGCTACAATGAGACGGCCCTTTCCGTAGCACAACAATACGTTACAGTACAGTACTTACTTCATCATGGCAATAAGCGGAATAACTACGATATCTAGACGCAATGCATTTCACTTTTATTTATGATGAGATAAGTACATTGACTTCTGCAGAACGTAGCTTACGGAGGACGATAACTATGACACTTATACAGAATTATCTTAAAGCAAGACGCACATTTAGCGCTAAAGGACACACACATTTGAGTGATTAATGTTCGTACTTAAAACATTTATTTTTAAAGATTTTTGGATCACAAAGACACAAAGAAAGTTTTCGGTGATACATTTCGTTCGATTGGCGTAACCTGTAACACCTGAGGGTATGGTTACATTAATCCTCAGGGGGTACACGCCTACTTTGTGTGCTAAGCGTGTGACGGGCGCTAGGAGCCCTAGCTAATATGGTATTTGCTTATACAACTTTACGCATCGGTACCATATTTCTCAAACACAGAATTACACCACTACCTGATTTTTTAACAGAGAAATAAACATTTTTTTTACTACATCAGTGACAGATGTGGGAACCATTGTGACACTATGAGAGCTTTGAATGTTGTATTTGGTAAGAGATCATGATTTTTTAAGTATGCTTGAGGTAGATGACCTTATTGAAGGTTTAGAAATTATTGAAGGAAGCTGTGACGATTTTGAGATGTGATTGATCTGTTATGATGTTATTATTATGACGACGATGTGTATTATTCTGTTGAGGTATGTTTATGATCAATAAGCTGATGCTATATGATGAATTTGATTATGCTACATATTTATAATGATGAAATATTGAAGAAGTGTCGACGAATATGTGTATGTGTAATAAAGTAAGGAATAATTAGTAGTGTTTAGGGACTCAGATTTGTGAAAAAGGATGTTGGAAACCAAGAATCGTACTTTAAGAGTTATGAAATGTGTGTAAATGCGTGAATGCATCACAATGCCAGCAAAAATTTTTTGGACACTGTTATATTTTTAAGATTTTGCTTGTACACATTTATACTGCAAATTCTCGACCTGTCAAATTGTTTCATATGAGACTGTCACTGCTGTCATAAATATTTCGGTAAGAAAGCTAAGTGACCTTGACATAATGCATTGTGGGCACCCAGCTGCTCCAGTCGACTGGAGAGAAAGCCATTAGGTGGCGAAAAAAGAGACTATTAACCTCGCTATTGCCATTCCTCTGTAGAGAGTATCGCAAATATGACTCACTAATACTTGGAAACATATGATTATACTGTGGAGCTTGTACTTTGTGCTACTTACTGAAATTCTTATGAATTGGTGGGAAATATTCTTATACCTGCACGACAGATCACGACAAGTATCTTTCTACGAGAGTTGAGTGAATTTCTACTGACTTATGAAATGCCACATGGCTACTGAATGATGTTTTTATGCTTTTCTTTGTACATAGTTGGTTATTTCATATGATATCTCGTTTCCAGCTGTGTTGTAGCATTGGTTTTATAAAATAAAATTATATGCATTTGATAATGCGAACACTTTTTGTCAACAGATTTATTAAATAATAATTTTATGATCCACATTCTTCAAAAAAGGAGCACGTGGAAAGGAAAGACCAATAAGAAGTGACTAATAACAGTAACTGCATATATAATTTTCTTTTCAAAAAGTTGTTGTGGTGAACCACTTTGATGACATACACATTAAGATGTGAATAGACATTTCCATTATCTGCATTGTTGTCTTTAGTGTACTATTTTTTCTGCTTGTGGGTTTGTCATGTTTAGATATAAGTTGTTGCATTTGCTGCAGCTGTTTGCCAGGCATAGTGCTACTGAATTTCACTTTGTGTTACTCTGTTAAGCCAGTTTTACTACTGATTTATTTTTCTTGTTGCTGCACATTGCTTTATATTAGTTGTAATATTGTATTTGCTTTGGTAATTTAGATATCCTGCTGCTTGCTTTGCCAATTTGCATTTTTTGTCACTGCTGTTTGTGTTAATTCTTTTTGCTGCTGCCTTGCGTCATCCCTTTATATATATATATATATATATCAGCTCAGTAGATATAAGTTAAGAGTGGGTAGGCTGTATAAGAGAATGAGTTGCGATGAATTGGAAGAAATGCATTGAGGAGTTATACGAAAAAAGATTTTTTTTTATTTGGAAAAGGGAAGTGTACAATGAAGAATAGTTCTTTTGAAAGAGGATATGAATAGAAGACAGACAGCAGGTATAGATAGGACTTTTTGGGAGTAACGATGAGTGAAGGGAGATCTCCAAGAAGTATAGAAAGTTTTGTTTGCAAAAAACTGCAGTAAAATAAACCCTGTTCTTTCCTTTTGTGTTATTTCACTATGTGTATGTGTACCATTGTGTATTTGTGTTCTTCCTGTCTTTGTGTGTTTATCTGATAAGAATTATCTTGTAAAATTTTCCTAATAATATGTTATTTACTTTGTAAAGATGTTTAGACATTATTTATTCTGTTCTGTTTTAATGCTCATGTGTGAAGTTGATCATTCAAAAGCTCTTCTCATTTTTTTATTTATTTACTGATATCATAATTCCTGTAACAATGATGTATATGCTCATTTCTATTGTTTTGTAAAGCCTGTATTACTACAAATGTTATCTGTATTATTATGTTCTTTAATGATTTATTTTGTACTTTTGTAATTGTATTCTCATGTCGTAAATTTGTAATTGTATAGATAACAGTTCTTCAAAGTAAGTTTCATTTCACTACACACGTTCCTGTTGGTTATAGTATATGCACTATATGTGAGAAGTTGGAACTATTAGTGTTTGCATGTGTGTTAATTATTCAGCAAGGGACTGGTTGACAGCATTGCTGGTTCTAAGGACAATTCCAAAAACTTTGTCAGTACACAAGTGGTGGTTTATGACTTGCTATATTGCCCACAACACCCTTTGATGATGATTGTGCACCCACACAGTCGCAACAGATGACTATTGCCCATCTCTACAAGGACTACTGTGAACCTGCACCTTTGATGGCCCACCAATACCATTATCTCTAGAAGAACTACAGTGAGTCTACACCTTTGTTGACTGACCAATACCATTATTTCTACAAGAACTGCAGTGGGTCTACACATCTTAATCTCTACCAGGAATACAGTGGGTCTGCTCTGTGATGACCTACCTACCAATATTCTTCAAAACTTCGACTGACTCTGCTGTGGGTTTGCTCTGTTGTGACCCATTACTGGTCTGCATGTCAAGAGAGGGCACTGTCTTTCTGTTGGAAGGACAACACTACTTCTTGAAGACTGCATGAAAATCCACTACTTCTGTGTGCATTTTCTTTTACTGCTCAGATTTTGTGAAAAAAAACTATAATTACTATTGCGATGAATGATCAGGACTGTCTTCATGAGAACAATTTTTGCTTTTGACCAACATTGTATCAATAAGTGTGTGCATTTGATATCTTTGTAATTCTAGTAATGAAAATTTTTATCAAATAATTATTGGCCACTGCCCAAAACAATTTGTAAAATGTTTTGTGGGTAGCGTGGGGGCTATGTAAGTAGGCTGTTTAGGTTTTAATGTTGGTTACACCATGTAGTGCTCTACATGAAAATCGCTGACTGTGCTGTGTGAAGTCTGTGGCTGGTTTGCATTGTTGGAATATTTGCTATTGTAGTGTTGGGCAGTTGGATGTGAACAGTGCGTAGCATTGCACAGTTGGAGGTGAGCAGTGGTGGATGTGGGAAGAGAGATGGCAGACTTTTGAGAGCGGACGATCTGGACGTGTCCATCAGGAAGAGAAAATTTTTAATACTGTACATCATGAACTGATCTATATAGGATGACTTTTGAGTATTATTAACGTAAATACATTGTTTGTTCTCGGTCAACATCTTTCGTTTGCTAACTATGCCTATCAGAAGTTAGTGCCTTCAGTAGTTAGAATCTTTTATTTAGCTGGCAGTGTTGGCGCTCACTGTATTGCAGTAGTTCGAGTAACGAAGATTTTTGTGAGGTAATCGATTCATGAAAGGTATAGGTTATTGTTTGTCAGGGCCATTCTTTTGTAGGGATTCTTGAAAGTCAGACTGTGTTGCACTAAAAATATTGTGTGCCAGTTTAGTGTTGATCAGAATAAGAAAAGAGAGAAATGTCTGAGTATGTTCAGTTTTGATCATCTGTTTGAAAATCAAATAACGTACGAGGTTAACCAGTAGAGTAATTCATAAATTTTTCAAAGGAGATGTTTCAACTTCATCAGTAAATATTACATCGTACTATGCCCTCCGCCTCCCCCCTCCCCCTCCCCCTTACATCTGTGCCGTTCGTGAGCGATTCCGCTATACTCCATCCTTTTCCAATTTGTCATCAGTATTTAGCTTACGTTGTACACTTTCCTTCAACTATCCGGCATTATTTTCCTTCGGCACGGATAGCCTTACGCACTGTACAATATAATCAGACATATGCGATCGCTGTCAGTTATACCGCAATCCAGAAGGCCGATTAGCAAGACGGAGGTTACATGTCTATCTATCGTTAGTTTAGACCTTGCTTTCTTCTGTAAGGGGGTTGAAGCCTGAAGGTCTGTCTTTCATGATAAAATTATGTACAAGTTTCTTTCCAAAGATAAATTAGTATTGAGATTACAGTCAACTAACTGGGTTTGTTTTCTTTTGTACTTCAGTGCTTTCTGTGTTAACTGATTGTTTCTTAACGTAAGGCACACAATTTCTCTGTTCAAATTAATTAATACTGAAAATTGTTTGGTGACCATTTTGCCAAACGTATGTAATCACTGATTAAATTGTTAAATTTATGGTCAATAAAACTATGTAATAAAATGTTGAATGAAGATTTGTAAACCTCTTATCTACTCCCTCCCGACATCCCTGGTAGTGCCGTTCAGTTAGCAAAGATCGTAAAATTGTAACAATTTAACACTATGAAAAGATTCATTCCAAACAGTTAAAAAATCTCGTGTTAAAGTCGACTATTATGTAGGAAGAGGAGTACATTCTACGGCTAGAACTCTTGTGGCACCCTTATAGCTGTAAAGTAGTATTTATTCTTAGGGCTCATGAACATCTCTCTACTTTAATGATTCACTACCGCGCCGTTTGATCCTCTCGTTACTATGTGCATCCTACTCCATGACATCATATTCTGCTGATCTGTTCAATTCAGTGATTTATCTCTGCTATCTGGTGATTATCTGGTGATTTATAGTAAATGTACAAAAACAAGAGGACTGTCCTATATCCCCTTCGGCGTTTTCTTATCAGAATTGAAGTTTCTTGAAACAAAATTCCAATTTACTAAATTATAGAGTCATGGTGGAATGGTTTACAGGCATATCCTGTAGAATTGGTCATTACTTCTTCCTATGCGATTAACTTAGAGTTTTCCCAATCTT
Source organism: Schistocerca serialis cubense (assembly GCF_023864345.2). Taxonomy (NCBI): domain Eukaryota; kingdom Metazoa; phylum Arthropoda; class Insecta; order Orthoptera; family Acrididae; genus Schistocerca; species Schistocerca serialis. The sequence goes on from NC_064641.1 coordinate 426,957,254, forward strand.
CAAGAAACGATATAGAATTTCATTAATACCCCCCCTCCCCTTGAGTTGAACCGTTGACCCTGCCATTGGTGCTGAGGCTTGTGTGCCTCAGCGATACAGCTTGCCATACCAAAGGTGCAGCCACAACAGAGGAGTATATGTTGAGAGGCCAGGCGAACATGTGGTTGCTGAAGAGGGGCAGCAGCGTTTTCTGTAGTTGCAGAGGTACCAATCTGAATGACTAACTGATCAGGGCTTGTAGCGTTAACCAAAATGGGCCTACTGTACTGGTACTTCAAACGTCTTAATATATTTCTGAGGGCATGCAGCTATATTGTATGGTTCAATGATGATGGTGTCCTCTTGGGTAAAATATACTGCAGGTAAAATAGTCGCCCATTCGGATCTCAGGGCAGGGACTACTCAGGAGGATGTCGTTATCAGGAAAAAACAATATCGGCGATGTACAGATCAGAGTGTGGAATGTCAGATCCCTTAGATACTGTGGGAATTAGTGAAGTTCGGTGGAAGTAGGAACAATACTTCTGGTCAGGTGAATACAGGTTGCAAATACAAAATCAAATAGGGGTAATGGAAGAGTAGGTTTAATAATAAAAAAAAAGTACGAATAAGCTACTATGAACAGCATAGTGAACGCATTATTGTAGCCAAGATAGACACGAAACCCATGCCTACCACCGAAGTACAAGTTTATATGCCAAATAGCTGCGCAGATGACAAAGAGAATGAAGAAATATATGATAAGATAAAAGAATTTAATCAGATAGTGACACGAGCTTAAAATTTAATTGTCATGGGCGAATGGAAGAGAAGGAAAAGCACTTAGGTTATGTTATGTTAACCAGGGACCTAGAAACGACAAAGAGGCTGTGTCCCCACAACAGCCGCAGTGGTCCACAACCCCACGATGACTACCGCAGTCCAACTCGCCCCTCCGCCACCCCACACCAAATGCAGGATTATTGTGCAGTTCAGCCCCCGGTGGACCGTCCGGGAACGTCTCACACCAGACGAATGTAACCCCTATGTTTGCGTGGTAGAGTAATGGTGGTGCACGCATACGTGGAGAACGTGTTTGCGCAGCAATCGCCGACATAGTGTAGCTGAGGTGGAATAAGGGGTACCAGCCCGCATTCACTGAGGCAGATGGAAAACCGCCTAAAATCCATCCACAGTTTGGCCGGATCACTGGATCTCTACACAAATCCGCCAGGCGGATTCTTGCCGGGGACCGGCGCTCCTTCCCGCCTGGAAAGTCGTAGGAAAAGGAGTGTGTGATTATAGAATGTGGATAAGGAATTTTGCACAGAGAATAATTTAATCATAGCTAACACTTTGTTTAAGAATCTTGAAAAATGTCTATGTACATGGAATAGACCAGGAGAGTGTTTCAGATTAATTATATAGTGGTAAGACAGAGATTTAGGAACTAGGTTTTAAATTACAAGACATTTTCATGGGAAGATGTGGACTCTATCCAGAATCTATTTGTTGTAGGTTAAAAATGAAGAAACTGCAGAAAGGTGTAATTTAAGGAATTGGGAAAGAACCAGAGGTTGTAGTGAGTTTCAGAGAGAGCATTAGGGATCGGTTGAGAAGAATGGGGGAAAGAAACACAGTAGGAGAAGAGTGGGTAAATTTGAGATATGAAATACTGAAGGCAGCAGAGGATCAAGTAGGTAAAAAGACGAGGGCTAGTAGAAATCCTTGTCTAACAGAAGAGATATTGAATTTAATTTATGAAAGGAGAAAATATAAAAATGCAATAACTGAAGCAGGCTAAAGGTAACATAATCGTCAGAAAATTGAGATAGATCGACGCAAAGTGCAAAATAGCTAAGCAGAGATGGCTAGAGGACAACCAGGAATATCAAAGGGACCTTTGAAGAAAAGAGATCCACTTGTATGAACATCAAGACCTCAGATGGAAAACTAGTAGTAATCAAAGAAGGGAAAGATGAAAGATGGAAGGAGTATATAGAGGGTCTATACAAGGGCGATGTACTTGAGCGTAATGTTATGGAAATGGAAGAGGATGTGGATGAAGATGAAATGGGAGAAATTGACATCGCACTGACAAAGCAAAGTCGAAACAAGTCCCCGTGAGTAGACAACAATCCATTAGAACTACTGATGCCTTGGGAGAGCCAGCCCTAACAAAACTCTAAAACTCTACCATTTGGTGAGCAAGATGTATGAGACAGGTGAAATACTCTCAGACTTCAAGAAGAATACAATAATTGCACTCCAAAGGAAAGCTGGTGTGAAAATTACCGAACTATTCGTTTAATAAGTCACGGTTGCGAAATACTAATACGAATTATTTACAGATGAATGGAAATACTGGTAGAAGCTGACCTTGTGAAAGATCACTTTGGATTCTGTAGAAATGTTGGAAGACGTGAGGCAATAGTGATCCTACAAATTATTTTAGAAGATAGATTAAGGAAAGCCAAACCTACGTTTCTAGCATTTGTAGGATTAGAGAATGCTTTTGACAATGTTGACTGCAATACACCCTTTGAAATTCTGAAGGTGGCAGGGGTCAAATACGGGTAGCGAAAGGCTATTTACAATTTGTACAGAAACCAGATCGCAGTTGTAAGAGTTGAGGGGCATGAATGGGAAGCAGTGGTTGGTAATCGATGGAGACAGGGTTGTAGCCTATCCCCAATGTTATTCAATCTGTATATTGAGCAAATAGTAAAGGAAACAAAAGAAAAATTAGGAGTAGGAATTAAAATCCATGGAGAAGAAATAAAAGCTTCGAGGGTTGCCGATGATATTGTAATTCTGTACGGGACAGCAAAGGACCTGGAAGTACAATTGAATGGAACGGACAGTGTCTTGGAAAGAGGATAGAAGATGAACATCGACAAAACAAAAACACTAATGCAATATAGTCAAATTAAATCAAGTGATGCTGAGGGAATTAGATTAAGAGTCGAGACACTTACAGTAGTAAATGAGTTTTGCTATTTGGAAAGCAAAATAACTGCTGATTGTCGAAGCAGAAAGGATATAAAATGTAGAATACTATTGGGAAGGAAAGCGTTTCTGAGGAAGAGAAATTTGTTAACATCGATTATAGATTTAAGTGTCAGGAAGTCGTTTCTTAAAGTATTTTATGGAGTGTAGCCATGTATGGAAGGTAAACATGGGCGATCAATAGTTTAGGCGGGAGGAGAATTGAGCTTTCGAGATTTGGTGCTACAGAAGAATGCTTAAGATTAGATGGGTAGATCACGTTAGTAATGAGTAGGCAATGATTAGAATTGGGGAGAAGAGTAATTTGTGAAACAACTTGAGTAGAAGAAGGGATTGGTTGGTAGGACACGGTCTGAGGCATCAAGGGATCATCATTTTAATACTGGATGGAAGCACGGAGGGTAAAAATCGTAGAGGGAGACCAAGGCATGAATACACTAAACAGAATAAGAAGGATATAGGTGGCAGTAGTTACTCAGAGATGAAGAAGCTTGCACAGAAGAGAGCAGCATGGAGGGCTGCATCAAACCAGTCTCTAGACCGAAGACCACAACAACAACAGCTACCATTTATGCATCTGCATGATGCGGGGATAAAGTCTTATATGAATGTCGACACGACACCCATCCTAACCTCTTGTGGTTTGCAGCAGATGTTATAGCAAGAGCAACGTTTGAGTCTGGTGCTTCTTTTGTATACGCTTGTTTGATTCTTGTTTATCATCGTAGATAGCGTCAACTAATCTACAACAAAACAATCACGCTAGAGTGTAAAAGTTCAGAACAATTGAAAGATCTTTGTCGGCTTCAACGAGCAAACATGATGGTGGACGAAAAATTTTGGAAAGTCAGTAAGTCCTGGCAAATGCCGTTATCAGCATAACAGTTGGTATTCCATGTAATAATTTGTAGTCCAATCCAGAGAAAGTTCAGGCAGATTCTAATGGAGCATCACGAGAATGATCACTACAGCCTTCACTCAGCCAACAATCTATCCGTCGATATCCTGCCTGCTATTTACAGAGGGATTCTGGCTTCTAGGAAACAGGAACAGGTGACTCGCTAGGGTCGCTGCCTATCCTGAGCTGCCATACCCTGCAAACCATTTGCCTCAAAAACATCGATACCTCCTGCAGCGGAATGATTGTCGACACCGAAGCCAGGTATAGGAATCGTAATGTGAAGGAACACCTGATTGAAATACAAGATATTTTATATACTACGGTCGGAGGTTCGAATCCTGCCTCAGGCATGGATGGTGTGATGTCCTTAGGTTCGTTAGGTTTAAGTAGTTTTAAGTTCTAGGGGACTGATGACCTCAGAAGTTAAGTCCCATAGCGCTCAGAGCCATCTTTTATATATACATATTTATTCATGGGGGGGGGGGGGCATGTTGAACTGTAAAACATTATTACATTTCAAAGAAATGATTTGCCAACTACAGATGATCTTCCTCTTGTGAAGGTACTAGTCGTCGTGACTCACCGCCCCAATCCTCTCCCTTCCCACTCACACATACCATCGTTTCCATGTTCATTGGACGATAGCTAATATGTGGGATTCTACAGATGTAAAAACCCTGGAGAAGAGAGGTATTAAACCTGTTCTTCTGTCTTTCTCTCTTTTTATAAGACCTCATCCTGTGTCTTAATCGAAGTGGTACAACTGACTTTGGCAGTGTCAGAGGTAGAGGGTGGACAGACGAACCTTCCTGTCACCATTCATTCCCCCCGCTATGATATTTGGAAAAATGTGTACCATATGTGTATGCGTCTATAGTAGATTCGGCACGGCAGATAGGCAACCAGCTACAACACTTTCGAGACGAGATTTTCGCCCATATGTACAAATATTAATGAGCATTTAGCATCATAGGGTGCCCCAGAGAGCATCCCAGGGTACCCCAGAGAACCACAACTTGAAGAAATATCGCTTCTCGGCTTTTGGCAAGATCAACGTGTAGTGTTCTTGTAGATAAGGATTAAGGATAAGTAAGGGAGCTTTATTTAATTTCTCTATAAGTAATAAATCTGGAAAGACAGCGTCAGTCGTCGAGTAGCCGCACGTGCAGCAGCATCGAGGTAGATTAGTTATGCCGCGTTATTTTATGTGGAGTTGGCGTTCTCGTCTTACAGATATAAAGCAATAGACAACATTTCTATTGCTACCAAGGATTAAGTAGGCGCCCAACTCATCTTGTATTGCCGTAGAGATTTGAACTTAAGAAGATACTTAAGGCATTAAATGAGTTTTGCTATTTGGGAAGCAAAATGACATGATGGTCGAAGTTGAGAGGATATAAAATATAGACTGGCTATGGCAAAGAAAACGTTTCTTAAGAAGAGAAATTTGTTAACATCGAGTATAGATTTCAATGACAGGAAGTCGTTTCTGAAAGTATTTGTATGGAGTATAGCCATGCATAGAACTGAAACATGGACGACAAATTGTTTTGACAAGAAGAGAATAGAAGCTTTCGAGATGTGGTGCTACAGAAGAATGCTGAAAATTAGATGGGTATATCACGAAACGAATGAGGAGGTACTGAACAGAGCTATGGAGAAGTATTTGTGGCACAACTAGACTAGAAGAAGGGATCAGCTGGTAGGACATGTACTGGGGCATCAGGCGATCACCAATTTAGTATAGGAGGCCAGCGCGGAGAGTAACAATCGTAGAGAGAGACCAAAAGACGAATACACTAAGCAGATTCAGAAGGATGTAGGTTGCGGTAGGTACTGGGAGATGAAGAGGCTCACACAGGATAGAGTAGCATGGAGAGCTGCATCAAACCAGTCTCTGGACTGACACAACAACAACACTTGATCTTGCAGATTAACCAAAAACAACAGATTTTGCAGGTCTGCACAAATATCAAATGCACAGTGATTTTCAGTGTATTAGTATCCGCCCAACACTCATTTCATTCCCATTCTCGTAATATCATACCCATTACCAATTTCTATATCATAAGCAATGAATTCCAAGCTTTAAATTTAACTTTAAACACAATGAACACAAAATTTCAGTCATTCCCTTTAACCAGAGTTTGTTTTGATAATCAGTACGGTGACATAATTTTGTTATACATATTCACACAGACAAAATTAAGTATTTCACTCCCATTTATCAGCGGCTTTGTTACCGTCCTATAGAAAACTACAAGGGCGCCCTTTAATTATTTGGTAGTACATGAACACAAATTTTACAATGCACGTCTTTATTTGCGATTTTTCTTCCCTCCACGTGTTCAGATACACTACGCATGGGATATTTATTCTACTTTTACTGCACAACAGCACTTGGACGTCCATCACAACACTTTTAACAATCATTTATGACTCGACATTCATTCTTAATAGCACACATCATCGAGACACTATCCCTACCTAAATTATGTTCCACTCGTTCATTAAATCTGCCGATCATGGATGCTGTAGCCCAGTTATGCTTCATCTTTGGCAGCAATAATTTGCAGCTTCAAACCCCATCTTATTCCTTACAGACTGCGTCTCTGGCTTTGGCTTTCAGCTCCTACCACCCAGTTATGATCCTCCCACATTTCCAATTTTACTGTAGTTACATGTAAGAAAGAATTTTGTGCTAGTTGGGACACACTAAGAAGCCTTCACATTTTCCATACAGTTTGTATAGTATTAACTATATTCGTTCTCTGTTCGATTGCCACACAAATGTTTTTCAGTTTCTCAAATATTTATTCAACCAACAGCCTTCACTTCATGACTGTAGGCTTTCCCGGCATATATTGCTGATGAAGGTTTCTCAGTTCTCCAGCCGAGTGGCAGCGATGTTACACCGTGACGGTTCGGGAAGTGTCGTAGTTCAAGAAACGTCGTGATATATCAATGCTACCACCCGGCTGGGGACCTGAGAAAACTTCATCAACCTTCATTTTGGCATTAACTGAAATGCAATCTCTTAGACTTTCCCGGCAATTCCTTGTCATCTTCGAGAGACTTATTTCTTCAGGTGGCCTGTGTCTTCACAACATGATATTTCGACGCCATAACTCGATGCCTTCATAAGGTGCTCCCTGAGTGTCAGAAGCTCCTGTTATACTCTCGTAATATTAAGAACGAGGGCAAACCAAGGTCTGTAACATTAACTGGTTAAGAGGAAAGTATTATCAATGTTGACAGGAATATGCTCTTCGAAATTCTGAAGGAAGTGGGGATAAAGTACATTGGTCATAAGGTTACCTACAACGTAAAGCGAAACCACACAACAAGTACGCGAGTTGAAGAACATAAATGTCAAACATTAATTGAGAAGACAGAGGGATAGGATTTTAAACGGACATCGATGTTATTCTGATAGTAAATTGCGCATGCATTAAAGGAAACCAAGAAGAAATTTGGAAAGGAAATTTAAGCTCCGGAACAAGGTGTAAATCTTTAAGGTTCCGTGATGTCAATATAAATCTCTCAGAGACGGCAAAGACCAAAAGGCTCAGGTGAACGAAATGGATAGGGTCTTGAATAGAGGTCGTAAGATGAACGTTATCAAAAGTAAAACCTGAGTGATGGAATGTAGTCAAAGTTAAAGAACACTACAGTAACTGTCGACTGGACAGTACGGACAAAATTGACAATAGCTGATCATGTTCGTGGAACAGAGAACAACAATATTTGAGTCTCCAATACTATAGACTCTCACTTCCGCATCATTAACATGGTAGGATGTTCTGAGAAAACATAGAAATTCAAAAGTGCACAAAACATTTTAACACAAAAGGAGAACGACTGAGATTAGAGAAACTGATGGGCTTGGTGCTAAATTAACCAAACGGTCGCATCTCTTTTACAGTGCAATGTTGATAGTACTCGTCGACACGACTGAGCGATCTCAGGCAGTGGCGGCCAGTTAAGATCACGACCCTAACAATGCGCTTTCTGAGCTTATTTAATGAGATCTCGATGAAAGAAGCTCTTCTTCCTGAGTGGACATATTAAATAACTGTTCCGGTTTCCAAACCTACAGCAACTCCTGTAAGTCCAACGTCATATATGGCCACTGCGATTTACTTGTACGTAGGAAAAACGCTTGATATATTAAGGGCCGGTTACAGCGATGGCTGGAATCCAAGAATTTACTTGCAGAAAACCTGTTTGGATTTGGGAAGGGTAAAGAAACCCTACATATTCTATTCTGCTCTCACAGTTTCTTTGGGTATTTAACAATAGGCAACATCATACAACCACATTTAATGACATTAAAAGTGTAAACGACAATATTCAAATATCTATTCTAACAAAATAATTAAGTCCTACGGGAATTCCAATAGATTTTGCCTTTGTATATCAACCCTGCCTAGAGCAATTAACTATGAATGTAAGAGACCTTGTACACCTTCAAGAGGACTATCGTAGCTCTTAAATTTTAGCCCTTTCTACTTTTAATATATGCACGAGGTATGGACATAATTTCACCGCTCTAAAAACGTTCTAAGCCTAAGATAGGATAAATGTTTTGTTTTTTTTAAACAATCGGTTTCGATCGACTTTGTTGTATCTTCAGGTCTCAAAAATCTTTTTTGTGAAAGTTGTTCATTTTAAGTTGGACCTCGTGCCAAGTTTTACAATGAACGTGTTTCATAACAATTTTTGTTTTTTGAAATTTGAAGATTATAGTAAAGCCTGTCGAATGCCATTCCTTTAAATAAAAAGAATATTTATGCGATCTTGGTTTTAGAATGTATCTAGCAAGTAATACAGATCGCTCCTTCCATTTTCTTAAAATGAGAAAACTCAATTTCATTGGGCGTTAATACTCTTCAGTATGTTGAAGATTCACACCTCTATTCGACACGTCAAGACCTTGAAACTTTTTCTCAGCTGTAGACGGGGCAACTTAAACATTAAACCACAGGTTGGATCTCATCGGCCTATTAGTTTTCACAAAGGTTATGAATTTCACATCGTCCATTAAATCTAACTCTCTTCAACGCTTTAGGGCCCTTGTCAAACATTTTGGTACCGAAATAGCACAATATTAAAAATTTTCGACGGAGCACCTATCAATAGGCCCGACCACTAATGAGATCCAAGGCCTGATTCTCCTCATCTCTTCACACATAAGAAGTTTCTAATTTCGAAAATATTCGCAAATATGGTAATTTCTGACTGACATGAAAAACATCACAGACAATAGGAAAGCCGCATCACACCCGCTCAATTTAATTCATACTTACAGGAACAGTCAAAGTTTGTTAGTGAAGTAGAAAAGTTAATAACATGAGTAATTTTTTAAAACCCACAAATATAAAATTAACCCACACTTTGCAGAACCACTTTACGGAAATCGTAATCCCATTTCCCTAGGACCATAAGCGGACGAAATAGATTATAACAAATTCCCCAGTACGATTGACTAACACACACATCATTCTCGAGCATTCCTCACGAGCCACGTTACTTTAATGTATAGTGTAAATACATTACATAAAACATTATTACACATTGACACAGTCATTCACTCTCATTACTAAGCTCAATTATAAAAGTAATTAATAAACAATTAGAAAATTAGACAAACAGAACTGCAAATAAAAATGACAATATTTTGACTACAGCTCGAACTGTGTCTGTCGGCTAGTGACCTCCACCAGATCACTTAGAAACTACATACAGTCGGACATATGGCGCCTCCTGTCCTGTGTGTGACTAATGCTGCATGCCTGTTCTCCGCTGTTCTGTCCGATTTCAATAGGCACGATGTAATACGCTGTGTCTCAATATGTAAAGTGTTTGCTCTCAATATCAATCGAGTTTAACAAAAGATATCAACAGTAGGATGCGCATTTCTTGTCCTTAAGCTGAAATACTCCAAGCAATGTTGTCTGGTTCCATACTGTTCAGTTTTGAGTGCCAAGAAATCGATTTGAGGGACTCTAAAACCTACTGAAAGTGTCAGACTCTAAAAAACTATTAAGAGCTACTGAAAACAGAAAATGGAAGAGTAAAATTAGTAATTAAATACTAGAAATTATACGGGAATCATTCTTTGGGCCTCAGCTCGTACAGGATTCATTTACAATATTAATAGCGACCAGTTAGTAAAGGAGGCCAATATTGCTGCCCAGTGACGAAACCATTCGATATCAAGTCATGGATGGGGAAACAGGCTCGGGAAATATGGTCAGAACATTAGCGCCTTTCAGTCAGTCGTTAACTCAAAAATATGCTGTGATCCAGCCAGTAATCCCCTGGTTTTGAAAGTTTTAGGCAAGCCAAAACTGATAACTATATCAGTAAGACTATGTGTCAACCATAGAACAACGCCTTCAAACTTACATCAGATAGGCAGCCAGGATTACACTCACTGCGACTGCAAGAAAAATAAGAAGGACATATAAACATATTTCTGTTCCCTTCAGTGTCTGCCAAGCACAGCAAAACTGTTCAGTGCAAAACCTTGTGATATTAAAGCGCTCTTCCAATATATTTACCTCTGATATTCGATCATGAAGATCCTCGAAAGTAAAGACCGTTCTTTGTTTTATACGAGATGCTAATGTGTGTTTATTAAATCTCAGGTTTTAATTTGTAGTGGCATCAGCATTTCCAGACGTATAATTCCCAGTATCCGGCAAGTTTCGTTTTTTATATTCTTTCTTAGTTTTAAATGTTGAAACATAAGTATCGAATCTATGTCGAAAATGTAAATTATTTTAAAATCATTGTTCACACCAAAACATACAAACCAAACGACACGTATTTACAATAAAACATTTTAAATACTTTTTTAATTAAATTCTTAGAATGTCGGTATTCTTGTGAACGATTCTAAGATGTGATGGAAGACTTTACCACTGTTATACTCTTTGTGAATTCAAAGAACTGAATTTTTATTAACATACGTAAATTATTAATTGTAAAACAATGTGATATCTGCCAGGAAGTTTCAATGTGAAACAGATTATGTTCATTTCATTTAAAGTGTAAATGAAGAATCGACTGACAAGACATCTATACTGTTATTGTACTGAATACATATTTGTAAAAATCGATTACGTAAGCCAGAGAACCTCAGAATCTTTCCTTCGGAAGGTTTTTTCGATGACCTTGACGCGCTAAGCGACCGAAAGTAGAAGTAAACTGGAGACAAGCTGAGACCGACTAGTAGGCAGTGATGTCATGTAGCCGATGTTCCGAAGCGTACAGTTACAAGAATCATTCCACTGTGACGAAACCATGCTGCAAATTTAAGGAAGTGGCGTGGCAATAATTTGCACAGTTGTAGATCGTCTCAATAAAATATTGGCCACGGATGCAAGAATTTATTGACATAAATTTCGTCAATGTATTTGTCCCACATGTACGGCAATAACTAGGTTACTGAATGGCTTCATAGCGATCTATATTTGTTTACAGTATCATAGACGCGAAGTAATTTTATAACACTGTACATCACCAAAAATGTCTCGACCGCTCACCTGCTATAAGACATGAAATATTATTTATTATCATATCTACAAATATAGAGAGAGGAGCTCCCATTTAGCGGGCGTACCTGAATACTGTATTTTAAAACAATACAGGTCAAGTCTCAATAGTTCTCTGCTCTAATATTACCTGCAGACAATTATTATTATTCTGTTTCCTGTGTCATCTTGAAAAAAGAGTTGATTTGTTGAAGAACGGCGATTCATGTGAATTTTAATAACTGAAACCACACTATTGGCATGTCATTTATTTGAGGAAGTGCGTGTTAGCATTAACTATCAAAAGTGTTAAAACTCCTATGGAGTGGTCAACTTTCGACTTACAGCGATTAAACTCGCTTTGCTGTTATTTTTAAAGTTTATCATAAGTCATTATTAATAACTATTTCATATCAGTTTTTCGAACATGGTGGCTACAAATCTACATAGTAAATATCTTGCTGGCACCCACCTTGGCTTCAAATAACTTTCCAATAACAAAAAAAAAAAAAAAAAAAAAAAAAAAATACAGTAAAACATTTCACTAAAATGTTTCATTTCATCAGAAAAATAATATTCACATATAGCCCCTCAGTACACTTTATGTTTACAGCTTTTTCCAGATTGAAAACTAATTTTAAGTCAGCTGCTGCTCTCATTCAGATGCTGAATACAGGCATTGTGTGTAGAGTTGATAGATCTCAGTTATCAAGATGATAACGCATGTAGGCAGCAGGAGAAGTGTATTGTAAACATATTTTGTGTGGGAAGTGTCGAACTCCATATAATACCAACACCTGGGATGAATTAAACGATAGCCTTTTACAGTAATTTCAGTAGACGCCAAAAACCAATTATAAGTCGCGAAACTTTTTATCAGTAACCCATCTTTTTAATATCTTTCAAGTCTAAAATTTACAATACGCCCGGGGTTCAAGTTCGTTCACCAAGGTTACGCTGACAGACGCTACTAGCCATCCGAAGCGTACTAAACATTTAAAGAGAGATTACATTACTGAATATTTGACAAGAGAAACAGTGACTAAGGTTACAAAATTAAGCGTATTATAATTCTCCTGCACATATGAATTTATATTTGTGCCAAGGTTTTGTCAGTATGGTTAAATAAAAGGCAGGCAATTAATTAAAAAAATGGCAATGACGCCTTGATAGTCTCTGAATATCTCTCCACATTAGAACACTAAAGCTTAAGCGAAAGAACTGCCTCAGAGCACGATCTAATGCTCATTAGCCCACATAACAGAAATCATTATGGGTGTAAACACTGGCCATGATACGACTCATTAAATTATGAAACAGAGATTATTCTTGTATAGTCTAACAATCAGTCGGTTATATTAACAGCTGCAAATGATATCAGCGAAGTTTCACTTTGTTCACAATGCAAGCCAGTATGTTAATTGATGCTGCAGACTTTCAGAACAATTCGTTCTCCAAACGACTTAATAAGATGGTTTTCACTACACAGAAATCGTTAAGTACGCTGTGATGCGTATGGACCGCGTTTTCATACGCCACACGGGAAATAAATCATTCCACAACGAGCGGTAGCCCGTAACTATTCATTTGCGGAGTGGCTAACAAAAGGTGCAGAAGTCAGGTATTCTGACAGTGAGGTAGCCACAGCGTGAAACATACGAATTGTAAGCAAAATGTAATTTCGAGTGTAGGATACTAAAAACATCTCAAATCAACAGTACGTACAGGGTATTTGTTGGCCAAGATAGTAATTCTAGCATTGGTTTATCAATATAGTAATTATCAATACAGTAACACATTTTTAGGAAATATTCATTGATCAAAATTAATTACCTGCATAAGGGTTTGTTTTGGCAGAAACAACACTCGGGCGACGAGAGCCGTTACTGCTTGCGCTCCATACAAATACGGCAAAAAGCGAAGAATGCTTGTCGGCTATCTCTTTACCTTGCAGTGGCCCAGGTACAAAGCACTCAGCGCAGGTTGCTGAATTTCGCAGCCAAGTGGTCAAGATCTCACTTAGTACACCCGTCTTTAGCAGTTGAAGGGTAGATACACAAGGCAAAAAATTAGTCACGCTTGGAGAAATCATTACAAGCGTATCTTACTTCCGTTTAATTTCGCCCCAGGACTTGATAACAGCCTTGATTCTGTTAGGAAGTTAATCCAAGTGGTTTAATAGATACGTCGCATGAGGTTAAGACACTCGCTGAGAATTTGATAACGCAATTCCACCCAGTTACGGGAATGATGATGATGGTGCTATACCCCCTGTTCCAACATGTCCCACAGATTTTCTATGTGGTTCCAATCAGATCATATTGCTAGTCACTCGAGGTGTAATAAGTTGTGGAGTTGTTCACACAACCAGTCGCTTATTCTTCCAAACCCGGGAACTTCGCTGTTGTCATCTTTATGTGGTTTTGTGGATAATGGCATCTTATCCGACTCCAAGTGTTCATAGCATACAGTTCCCGTCGCAATGTCCTCTCGCTGATTCATTCACTGTCCGCTACAATTCCTGTCGGCTTGGAAGTGATTTTGATCCACAAGCAGTGAAAGGTGCTTCAGGTCCCTCTTAGTCAGGATCTTTCTCCGACCACAGTTCTGACGTCGTATTTCGCGGCCACGTGTGTTGCACCACTGCTTGTGCAGTCGTTGAACAGTGCGCCGCGAAATGTCAACAAATCCTGCAACTTCACACACCATGTGGCCATGTGGAAGGCCAATCACGATTGCTCCTGTTAGCCACTCTTTAACGTCCTTAAATTTACCCATGTTTACGTATATTGCCGCACGAAACATAAATGCCACACTGATAGCTAATCCCTTATTTTCACTTCGTGGAAGAGAGCACATGGTTGTGAACGTGACTCGATCGCTACTCCATCGGTAGAGGCTTAACGATTCAGCCGTTCTAGCGCACTGGGTTGACAAATTTTTTGCCCGGCGGGCTTATTTTACATTTTATGTAAAGACCGAGTTTTGCTGATTTACCATACTGCTTCGAGATATGTATCCTCCATCTTAACCATCTTATTACACACTTGCACATGTAAAATAAGATGGAAAGTAATCAATGTAGAAATCGTAATAAGAGAAGTTTTGAACACTTCTAGAATTGTAGTTGTACTTCAACGGAGGTATGCACAAATTACTATTTGGCAATGGTTGTTCATGCCTGAAGTAGACACAAAATTCCGGTTAAAGAGATGTAAGTCGACGAAGAAACCTCAAACGTAGCGGAATACATATATTCGAAGTTGTGTATTATTAATAATCACCTAATGAATGAAGAAAGAGAAATGTAAAGAGCAGCGCTTCATGAAGAAATTTAAACATTACTCAGCGAAACAAACCTGTCAGTTTAGAAATTCCCATAAGGAACACTTACAGAGCAGCTAGCATTAACATAGGTGGTAGTGGCATAATTTTAAAATGTATTTCTTTACACGACAGAACAGATTCACAGTACTAAAAAGAATATGTGCAGGAGCAGTTAATGTAAAATAGCGACTAGTTAGCAAGGCGTGTTGTGAGGTATCCAGGAATATCTGCGAGACTGAGGTGGACACATTAACTGTTGAATTGATTATGCCATAGTTTTCGCGCTTATCTCCCTTTTCTAATTTCTGGATTGCGTAGATGACATTTCTACAAAAGACAGAAGTAACGTCTCGAACCTCATAGATTCTACACACGAACTTTAACAATAGGTGTTTGCGAATTCTCCAACTTGTATTTACTGTAAAGGCGTCGCAGTAGGGCAACTGACCTGCCGCCATGATACGAATAGTAGTCTATTTACAGTTATCTATAGTGGCCGTATTGCGCGCCTTTATTTAAAGAAACTAAAACTGAACTTTGTATTTCATTTCTCTGTTGCCGGTTGCGTTTTTACAAGACCCAATATTACCAACGACTTTTTCTGGAAAGCAACTGAGGGTAAATAAAAGACGCAGGGAATAATTACGTTAGAGAATTGCGCCTATTTACGAAATGTGAAACAAGATTTTCAGCAAAACAGAAGTATGAGTACCTATACTACTACAAACTTCCGTTCTTACATCTAGAAGGTGAAGGTTGCGAAGTCGTCATTTCACCACAGAGGGCTAAAAACAGTATGACAAGACGTACGAAGAGACCGGATAAAGAGATTATACAAACAAGGTTTGTAGATTTAAAAAGGTGTAATAAATACGGATGGGTCTGACATTAAAACTTTTTTTGTTGTTCTTTTATAGTGCAACGGAACGTCTTCCATTACGCATACCGTGTAAACTAGTGAACTTCCAAGTCCACGTTCTGCATACTTAGTAGCTGTTAAATTGAATTTTGAGTACTTTCCACTGTATGGCACTGATTATGTTGCTGCTGCAGAATATATTACTAAATACTGTGCAAAGTGTTCCTGTAATGGAGGAAATGCATGCCTCCAGTAACAGGTGAGTGTGGATGTACCGTATTATTGATACAGATAGAGCATGCGAGCGCTAACACTGTTGACCAGTATTGTTCAGAGCTGTATCAGATTTAAATTCCGAGTCAGCGCGGAATGCAGAACAAGTAACGGTGCGTTAATGAAGCGCATAAACTGAAGAGACGACACGACGATGTATCGGAAAAAGTGGCAGCGGAATTTAATTCTTTAATGTTTAAATCGGCTAACGTAGGAATTAAACGAGAGATATGCGTCTCCGACCGTGACATGGACCATTCCTCTATCAGAATAACAATGTGACTGACAGTCGAACGTTAGCTTAGACCAGCGCGCGCAACACAACAGATGTTTACGTTCCCACTTCTGTTTGTTCTGCTCGTTAACGTTGAATATTGAGTTTACTTTGAGGGATTGTAATATACTTATTACTTTTCTGTGTTTCTATGCACTTTACCCCGCTCGTTAAAGGCATATAATCATGTAGCATAAACACAGAACACAAATTCGAACAATGAAATCGAATCAGCATAGCCATTGTCGTCTTTCATGGACGAAATTTACCTACGTTAAATCTTCCGGAGAGCTAAGCTGTGGACAATGCATAAAACTATTCTCTTATGTTTCGTCTCCGCGACTGCGGGAGACATCTTCCCCCATAAAACAGCAACTGTGTCAAGGACTGGGCGGCACCCCTTACCCCCCCCCCCCCCCGCCCCACCCAGCCACCCGACATTTCTAGAGCTTCACAGAGGGCATCAACATTCGTCACATGATTCTGACTGCGTGATTACCTATGGCGGGTGCCACCTTTCTCGATTAAAAGTAACTGATAGTCGTTCCAATGGACGAAAGTAGGGTGACCAAATTATTTTCGGTGAAAACCGGGATACTATCACCCAGGTGCCAATGGACACCTCATTCCACATGTACCCTGGTTTCTTAATTTTTAAATATTAATGTTTTGTTGATACATTTTGTTAACCTGAATATTATAACTAATAAGAGGATACAAAAGATTGATATCATCTAGATTATCTGTATAATTAATGACATTTAATAAACGTATACAGTAGTAAAGGAATGTATTACGATTTTACAAAATTTTACAGCCATTCAACTTTTAATCAATTAATATTAACATGAGATTCAGTATTACTGAGCACTTGTAGATGGAATTGGCTGTCCTTGAGGAAAATGGTATTTTTCACTGCCTCCAGTCTTCTTGATCATGTCTTTGTTCTTTGAGACACAGTGATAAACCTCAGCACAATCCATTTTGTAGTTGTAGAGAATCCGCAGGATTGCTTCAAGAGAGTCCACCTCCATTCTGTTTCTTTCATCAGTCCACTGGATATTCATGAACGAAAATATTCTTTCCACATTGGCATTATGGGCTGGGATTGCAAATAAATACCTTGCAATTATTACCAACTCAGAGTAATACTGAAGACAGTCACAGCTTTTAAAAAAACTCACCCACTTCTCATGACATTCCAATGGTGTTTTTTTTTTCTCATCGTTCCACTTGTGAAGACTTTCCTTAACAAAACTTGTCAGTATGCCGAACTGATCAAAGAGAATGGAATCATCGATTTCAATCTCCTTACTCTTCAAATAAGAATCTGTCTCTTCAACACTTTCCCATTTTGGCTCTCTCTTCAGTAACATCCAATCAAACACCGGCGATGAGGGTAAATATGAGGCGCTCCACTTGCTGAGACATTCTACACAAATGTCATAAAACTTGTTAACTTCTTCTCTAAAGCTCCTTTCCGCTGCTTCTGATACTACTGCTCTTTTAAAGACAGATTTAACATTAAAAGAAATGAAAAGCTGTCCTCTTCTCTTAGTAACAGTTTCCAGAGTGTTTTTCAAAACATCATTTACCTCTATTACACTTTTCGTGCTTCCCACAATTTCCTTTATCCCATGCTGCAAAGTGCTAAGCTGACTCTGAATGAACCATAAGTAGCCTTCACTTAAAGGGTTACTGAATAACTGAACCAACATTTTAGGGGCTTTGTCTTCATTTAGGAAAAAATCTTTTAACTGTTCAAACAGGCGGATTACTCTTTCAACTGCAGGAAACAGTGATAACCAGCGAGTTTTCGAGTGACACATTACATTCATATATTCAGTTCCCACATAATCACAGAACTCCTTAAGCCTCTGTGTTGTATATATGTAAAAGTGTGAGTATACCTTCATGACGATAGTTTCAACATCACAGCTTAAACTGTCAGCAGATGTCTGCACGCTATTGTGTAAAAAATGTGCAGGGCACCCTATGCCTTCAATGTTTTCATGCAATGTAGCCTTTAATTTGATAAATACGTTGCATTTGCCTTCTCTTTTTAAACCACCAAAGTTTGTGTTGCTGTTGTCTCCACAAAATGACACACATTTATTTGTCTCAAGATCAAACATTTCGATAGTATTCATACAAAGTCTTGAAATTTCGCCAGATATTTCATTAGGTAGGGAACTCACCTTCAAAAGTTCGGTCTGAATTCCCTGATTACTATCGAAAAACTGAACAACAAACGGAAATATTTTAGTAGCCTTATGATTGCTGGCATCTGTGGATATCCCGTAGAAAGAAGACTTTTTGATGTATTCAAGGCTTTCCTTTACACTCTGGGGAGCAATAACTCCGTTCACTGAGGGTGACACATCAGTTCTTGCTGAACTAAACTTATTTGCAATGGAAGAATCATCAGACATAATGCTGTTAAGCTTATTAGTACAATCACTAGATCTATAAGTTTGGTGATGTTTTACAGTGTGGTAGGCTAGTGTAAGCTCGGCTGCTCGAACTTTCGTCTCTTCACTTGACTGATGTTTCACTAAATAATTTTGTAGAGTTTTACTGCAGCTCGGTGCTCTGTATCTGTTAATGTGTTTCTTTGACCTGATGTGACCAACTATGTCGGAACGTCCACCATGACTTATACTAATAAAACAGTTACATACGGAACACTCTGCTTGGTAATCAAAACGACCTTTCTTAATGAAATTCCATTCCTTGGAATAACAGTCACTGAACTTGCAGGCACGTTTCGGCATTGCGTTTCACAGTACTGCAGCAATAATGGCACTAATATGAGAAAAACATTTGCAGTTTGTCTGACAAAACATCAACTACTACACAGTTCTGGCAATAAGTGTGTGAGTAAGTGGCGCGACAATCGGACGGTTTCACAGCTCTGTTACAATAATACAACTTACTACTTGTTGGCCAAAGTACCGCTCAAAGTAAATTATTGCCTGAGTGCATCAATACTGATACTGTGATTTCTAGTATGGGACAATGGAGGTTTTAGACAAATAACCTAAAATATATATTAATTTCTTGTGTTGTATTTCCTTTAATATAGCGAAATCCCAAAAATTTGAGAAAGTTTCACGAAATGTATTTAATAACTGAATTCAGGGACTTTTGAGGGTCCCGAAACACATTTTCGGGACACCGGAATACAGGGATGAAAACCGGGACAATCGCGGTTTTCCGGGACGTTTGGTTACCCTAGACTAAAGACAACATCAAAATTTTGTCTTTTAATGTTGAAGGGAGGTACCTCTCAACAGTGTACTTTTATCATTTTAGCAGATTGCCTGTAACTTTATCAACGGAAAACGAACGAGAAAAGGTTTTACGGGTTTGGTTGTATGTGTGCGACATAGCTTCCCGAAAATGTGAGGGAGAATACGATCACTACTATTATAAGTAGGTGGAAAAATCCTGTCACTTTATTAATGTTATACAGGTGATATCGTAGATACACGAAACGTTTCCAAATGCAATAGAGACAAATAAAATAAAATAATACGCTTTATTTTCTTCTATTTCTTTTCCATTGTATGATTTACAATGTTGATAAACGCCATAGGGGAAGGGAGGTACAAACTTCGACGTCGACATTATATCACACGGCTTAGCAGGACTGATGAGCCTACCATTAAGAAACTTAAGTTCCAGAAGAGTGTCATTTATTGTCTGTGAATTACTTTTGCCCTTCTGCAGACTCATGCTAGTATAGTGCCAATACCACTGTATATGAACTGTTGAGACCTGCAACTGACACTATTGTTAATGCTTAATAAAAAAACACGTCAAATGTACAAATTTATTGTGTTACGACTGCTTCCGTTTAGCAACCTGAAGATGTTAACGAACGAAATCGGCAGTAACGCAATAAAAGTGTAATAATACAACAGAGATGCTTTGCAAAGTTAGTTACCTTATCCTTTTTTAATACTTATATGGAGTATCGTACACTCCAACAAACTTGACGCCAGATGGCCGCAGCCGACATACTACGTACCTAGTTCAGTTTTCACTAAACTGAAAACACCCTTCATTCCCCCAGGACCCTCAATTGTTCTGATGTTTGTGAAACTCTATGGCCTCCTCATACCTCTGTGCACAAAAACGCTTTTTCTTTCGCAGTTGACATCTCGGAAAACATGATCAGCAGGGGCTGACTTGTCAGTATGTCCGTAAAGGCAGTTACAAATATTTCCAAAATGGACGTTCCTCTCTGCATCGTAGAGTGCACTAAAATGAAAAATCTTGGCAGCTTGGAAGACTGAAACTTTGTATCGACCCGAGACTTGATAATAGGACTTCTGCATTTTGCAGGCAAGTGCTCTACCAACTCAGCCATCGAAGCAACATTCGCTACGTTCTCCCCTACCTTCCACATACTATATGTGCTGAGAAGTTTCATATCAGCGCACTCTCCACTCTGGGGTGAAATTTTTATTCTGGAAACATTCCCCAGGATAAGCCATGCCGGCGCAGTATCCTTCTCCCAGAAGTGCTAGTCGATGGAGTTTTAGAGGAGAACGTCTGTGAAGTTTTGAAGGTAGGAGGCAAGGTACTGGCTCAAGTAAAGCTGTGGGGACAGCTGAGCTGTGGGGTCCTTGGGTAGCTCAGTTTGTAGAGCACTTGACGGCGGAAAAAAGGGTCCTGAGTTTCTATTAATGTCTGGCACACAGTTATAATTTGCCACTATGTTTCATATCCTTATCTGTTCGGTTAAGTGTGTATTAGTGATACCTTTATGGTTTTAATGTTCTGCTTGCCCACAACTACATGCAATTTTATACACCTTAGTAGTAGCTAGTGGATGTCGTACATTGCCATTCCTATGTATTCTTTTATATCCTTTGTTGCTCTAGGTTTCGTTTCGGTCCCTTACTTGGCCAACGCCCCAGTGACGCAATCCGTAATTTTATTAATAAACGGGAAGAAAGGAATCCCAAGCTGTTGTTCAATATTTCGCTCACTGTCCAATAGCAATTCTGTGTGCCATGAATTCGCTAATTGATAGTAGGTTCCCTGGAGTATGTAGCAATACAGGTCTGTGCGCAGGTTACTCAATGCCCGTAGATTACAGGCCGCTGCCTTGCGGGCACGAAATAGGCACTCAAAGTGTGCCTGATGGAATCATTTGAATCCACTCGGGCGAATTTGTTAGCATAGACATCAACGTAAGTTCAGGACTGCGCATCTAAAATAACCGTGGCAAGATCCTTTCCTTGTGATTCCTACAGATGATGCCACAGCCTTCGTGGAAGATAAGAAGCATGAAGAAATACAGGTGGACTGGAGCTATATTCATGTTGTCCATCACTGTCATTGTACGCTGATTTACTACGGCATGTCAAATGGAAGCCGAGAGGTAACGTCCTCAGTATAATAGTGCCACTATCGACATAAGTACGTGTCTTGGTGTGATGAAGACACATCCAATGTCATTGGATCAACGTGGGAGCAGTATGTCTGCGTAGGAGCCCACTGGTTAGCAGTGGCAACAGGACACTGTGCTGAAAAACAGCTGTTTCTTCACCGGCATTGACCTCTGTCGTCAAATTTCGCTCAGATCGCTATCTGCAACACACCTTTTCATGGTTTTAACAGCCTTCATCCACTTTCCACAGATTCTGACAACAGTACATGTGTACAGAAGACCAGCGTCATCGTTGACAAGTGGCTCTAGCGCAGGCTCTGGGTCATATCAATCTGCACTTTGTCAGAGTCGCTTTGGTAGTATATTTCCCCATTTTCAGCCCATTCCGTCGCTAGAATAATTTCCGTTTCGTCTCTGCTCCACTCATAAACAATCCTTACCGTATCACGAGCCTAGAAGTGGTCAAAACGTTTCGACTCACCAGCGTCAGTTCATGTGTGTGTGTGTGTGTGTGTGTGTGTGTGTGTGTGTGTGTATGTGTGTGTGTGTGTGGTGTGTATATTTGTACTAAGCCATTTCCAGTCAGATTTGGATGACCACCTTCTAGTAGTTCGCGCCAGCGCTGCACATGCTCCAGAAGGCAAATTTTCCGCCTGTAAACTAGGAGTGGCGTGTTAGCGGACCGGTGAGAGGCCAGAGCGGAAGGCTGCGGCAGTTAATCTTTGGATTCGGCGAGGGGCCTGACTGGTGCGAGTGCCTGGCTTGTCAGGGTTACTGGGGTGGCTCACCATTGACCAGTGTCGTCAGGCGAGGCAGAGTGGACTGACGACACACTGACGCCATCCAATGCAAATAGACGGAGGAGAAACAGAGCGCCCTTGAACCGAGAACACAGTGGAGCCAGCGAGCAGCTGCACTGTAATTGTCATCCAGGATTGTGACTTGCTGTAACGTGGACACCATTCGGCTGTTGCAGAAGTCTGTGTTTCCATTCTGGTGACCAAATCAGACGCCAGCTGAGAGACGGACAGGAACGACGGAAGAGAATTCCCGCTACGACGATCCGGTGGAGTGCATCAGAATGACGAGTTCCGTAAGGGCGTTTCGCTGGTATTAGTTCATTTCTCTCAGATCCGAACAGGCAAAACATGAGGGGCCGTGGCATATCTGGACAGGTGGCGTCTGTATTTGTACTGTTACGTGGGAAAGGAAAAAGCACAGGGAAACTGTGATGTGCTTTAACTGTGTTTTAATTGTATATGAACTACGGAGTCACGACGAAGCTGAGGTGCAGGCTGACTGTATTATGATCGTCCTTGAATTAGAAATTGCTGTGAGGTCATGTCATATTATTGTGCACGCTCTTCGCTGACAGTTTAGTGGCTTTTATGTCCATTTACATTGTATTGTTCATGTCTACTCGCCAGGATATACGTAAATGTTAAAGTGATGCTTCTGGGAAGCGGAGGTATGCCATCCCGGATAGTGTCTACCTGGCGGATTAACGACGAGGATCTGTGTGCCAGCCAGCCTGGATGTGGTTTTAAGGCGGTTTCCCTCAGTCCCTTAGCCGAATACTGGGCTGGTACCCTAGTTCGCCTCAATTGCACGATCCGAAAAGATTTCAGAAAAACATCTGCTCACTTTCAGGTGAAGACACAGACTGTTGAAGTACACAAATTCCGTCACGGGGCATAACAGATTGGTGACAGGAAGGTTATGCGGCAGCTCCTTAAATTAAGCATGCCAAATCTGCTAATAACCACGCCAACCCTACACCGATACGGAGCAAGATCACAAGTAAAACAACAAAATTATGAAAAATGCCTTATATGTTCTACAGCTAAACAAGCTCTCCCACCTAAGTTTCATAGCCGCTATATTTACTGTATATTACAATTGAAATGGTTTGTTTTGAATAAATTAATGAGGATTCATCTTTGATGAAAAATTTAACAAAAATGATTAATGGGATAAAATTCCAAATAACATTCAAAAAACGTAACTGTAAAATTTACAAAATCATATCTTGAAATTTTTCACTGTTTCATTATTGATTATTCCACAAGTTTTTATTTATTTGAGCTTTAAAATGTTATTGATGTTGGTTCCCTGTGATACCCCATATAGGGCAAGATAGGGAGAATGTACTTACTTTCCAATCTCGATACATGGTTTTGTAGTATATTTATATATCATAGATTTGTAAATGAGTAAACAAAATACAACCGTGTAGTGGTCTCTTATTTGTTTATTTTTGCGCCTTTTGCAAGGGGTTAAAATTACCTTTCCCATTTTGCCCTGTCTTACGCTGTAATTTACAAATAAAATTTTTGAAAATAAACAGTGATGTCCAAAACCTTTAGAATATGCACACATCTAAAAATGTTTTCCATCACCCTCGTTCCCAGAACTGCTGAAGATTGACTGTGGATATAGTATCACAGACACAGTCCCTTCGACTGTTCAGAGATGTCACTAACCCCCCCCCCCCCAAAGATGTAAACAACTATGCATGAAGAGCGCCTATTAGACGGAGCGGGTCCGACAGCCGATTATTTCCAGTCATTCCACCAGGAAGGAGGTTTCACGGCTCGTGTTGTCTGTTATTTAACAATGCCTAGATGGTCAATACAGCGGTTCGATCGCAACTGCATTGTTACTTTGTGCCAGGAAAAGGTCTCAACAAGGGAAGTGTCCAAGCGTCTCGGAGTGAACCAGACCGATGTTCTGCGGACATGGAGGAGATACAGGGAGACAGGAACTGTCGATGACATGCCTCGCTCACCCCCGACGTCCATGGTGAGGTCCATCTTTGCAACCACGACGCCATGCAGCGCGGCATAGATGGGCCCAACAACATGCCGAATAGACCGCTCAGGATTGTGTAATGGATGTGGGAGATGTGTTATTTTCTACTGGATTTGTCGATACCAAATTTAACGTGGGAAGTTGGTAATGTTCTCTTATATTTTTGGCAGAATCTTTTTATTGTAATTTGCCTTATTATATGCTAATTTACTTATATTTTTGAGAGTGAAAGGATATTGATTACTATTAGTAAATGTGACGAAGAGTATCAAAGAGACTGGTTACAAGTGGAAGCTTGTGTGTTGTGTAATATTTCTTTGACGCTGGAGTCGTCTTTGACTGTAGTCAGTCGGCAGTGAACTCTTGGTGTGTGTTGACGGTAAAACAATGTGCAGGTCGCCGTCATAAATAATTTGGAAGTGAACAGATAAAAATGAATTATGTTACTATTTTTTTATATAAACTTTAAGATGAAACCTCATCCGAAGAAATGGTATTCGAACCACCAAAAATGAGGCAAACGCATTGAACCAGGTCATTTCTGCAGCTGACAAAACTGCATTGTGGAATCATATTTCCAGTAGGCAACTGAAGCCAAGACAAATATCATCTTGTAAACATTTTACGGAAAAGGTACTGTCACGAAATATGCCAAATGTAAGTAAACAAAAATAGTGAGCATATTTCAACTGGGGGCTCAGCTGGGATACCATATTTCAACTGGGGACTGTAGCAGGGATATTGTGTTCACGTAATCTTCAACAGTGCTACGAAGAAGAAAATTTTTGTATGTTAATACCAATTTTTTCAGAATGTGTGTTACAGTATTTGTGTTCATCGGGAAGTAAAACTTTTGGAGAAGAAATGTTTCAGCAAAAAATTTAATTTTCGACAGAAGAAGTAATTTCTAGAATTTTGGTCAAAATTCACATGGATGGAAAACGTGGATTTGCATTAGTAGAAGAGTGTTCCAGATAAGTCACGAAACCCTCGTATTATGTTAAAACAATCTTTTTATCTTCTTTTGTATTATAGTGTATAATTTATTTTCTTCTTCATTTTCGAGAGTATTGTGCCTAAAGTAGAAAACAGTAATTTAAAAGACTTCGAAAATCAGGACAGGTCAAATGAAACAGAAAGAACCAATCAGTTTCATTTCATAAGTTTTCTTATAAATTTCACAAAAGAAATTAAACAATCAGTTGACGACAATAAGACTTACTGGGATGAAAAAATTGATAATATTTTGTTGCAAGTCCAAGCAGTCAATACCCAAGTGGGTGATCTTTCGAACAGAGTTGGCAGTGTTGATGAAAAAATTGAATCTGTGGAAGCAAAAGTAAATGAAATTGATGCTAAATTTAGCAATGAAGTTAATACTATAAAAATGAGTTACTCGCAGATAGGGAAAGAAATTAAATTGATTTTAATGAGATAAAAGGGGAAATTAAAAATCTGGATGAGAACACAAAAGTTTTAGTATAAAATGTAGAACAAGAAACTGATAATCGTTTGGTTACTGTAGAAAAGAAGTAGAATGCAATGATTTAGAAAACAAAAAACTGTCAAAGAACTTAGTGAAAAAATTGAAAGTTTTGACATTGAATTTCAAAGCAAAAATCACAATGTCAACACATGCAATCTTGTATCTGATGTTCCAGTGAAGCACTTTTCGGTAGATGGACCAATACATCCCATTGATATTGTACAGTATTGTAAGGTTTGTTTTTTACCTCACTCACCAGATGATATGAGAATGAAACTTGTGAAAAAATTCTTGGAAGGGGAAGCTTTGACTTGGGCAAACCAGATTGTAACTGCGGGGATGAGCTTTCCAGAATTTGAATCAAAATTCCTGGAAAATTTTTGAGATGATCTTAAAGAAACTAGAATCAAAAGTGAATTTTTGAATGGGAGAAACTATAGAGGATCAGATGGGAGCATGAAACAATTTTGCAAAAGTGAACTTCAAAAACTTTGTCATTTAACAAAACCTTTCGATGACTTGATCAAAATTGATACCTTAAACAGAGGATTGCCATCAGCTATGCAGTTGAGTTTAGTTCATTGTCCTGATAGTAATGTTGAGCAGTTTCTCAATTATATTGAAAAGTTTGATAGGGTAACAACAAGAACACACAGTGGATTTACTCCTAAAAGTAATGGTCAAAATTGGGGAAATGATAACTTTCAAAAAAGGGAACAAAACAATTATCATGGCGTCAGTCAAAATTCAGGGGGATATAAGAATTTTCAAAAAAAGGACCATAATTTTCATCCAGAACAAGAACAACATTTTCGCAGATATAATCAACAAAATAGATAACATTTTAGGGATCAAAATCACAGAAATTTTGATAGAGATAAGTAGAATAAAAACCACCAACAATTAGGTAATGTTTGGCATAGGAATGGGAACAGAAATGTTGATCAGAGACATTGGCAGAACCACAATCAGCAGTTCAAACAGGAACAAGTTGTAATTCAGGAAATAAGAAACGAGTAGTCACCCCCGCGAAGGTCCGCAAGGTTGAGGCAGAAGGTGAGCATGATGAAAGGACCAATGGATGTGACTATCATAAACCCAAACTTGACAGTTCCAAACCTAAACTTATTGAAAAAATTTCAAGAGGAAAATAATGATGATATTGACAAAGATAAAATTTTCAGTACACAAGAACATACAGTAGATAAAAGTAATTGTGATTCATTTAATTTAACAGAGTTTTACACTTGGGCAGAAAAGAACAACACTTTGTCAGATAATGTAATTTGTAGTAGTTCAGAGATGTGTGTGAATGAAAGAGAGAATGCATGCTGTGAGAATGAAAATATTGGTTAAAGGGATCTAGTAACTTTAGAAAGTCGAAATAATATTTTAGGGGATAATTTGAATGTGTATGACCTGAATATGTATAATGATAATGATGTTGATGATAAAGTTGATAACGATGGTAATGGTACTGATGGTGATGTTGAGGAAAGATGTTTCATTAGTTTAAATAGGGAGTTGGGTATACACATGGTTGAAAATGGATTAAATTGTGAGAATATTATAGAAATTCCCAGGGATGTTACCAGGACGAATAAGGCTCACAAGCTGGGTGTATGTGAAAGTGTGAATTTTGATGTTGTTGGTAAAGAATCTGTCAACACAAATAATGATGACACATGTATAACTCCAAGCCTAAGTGAAACATTTACAGATACTAATGACACACACACATTTCTAATGAATCTATGGCTGAACAGTGAAACTATTTCTTTTGACTAGGACTTTAGAATGATGCTTATTAATGTATGTGAAACTATATGTTCTGAGTGGTGGAAAAAGATGAGATATTTTATTTTTGAAAAGCTGAAGGATAAGTACTTCAGTAGTATACAATGTGATTTGGATGAAAATTCTTGGCTATTTGAGATAATACCGAGTACTAATGACAATTTTGTATCTTGTGCAAATTTTATAATTGTGACAAATAATACATGTAATGATATACCATATGATTCTGATAAGTATAGGTTTGGGGAAGTAGAAAGTGATTTATTACATGAGGATACAGGTTCTGAGAAAAGTGATGAATTTTGCAGTCCTTATATAAAAGTTCAAATTGGGTCATGGATTGGTAAATGTCTAATTGATACAGGAAGTGAGATCTCGGAATATCCGAAAGGTTAAGCAAGAAATAGAAAGAGGGGAAAGATTACGTTGAAATGCCAGTTGTTGGGGTAAAGATAAAAGGTGCTACTGTTAAGAGCAGTAAATTGGTAAAAATTCAGAAATTCCTATTCCTAAGACTAAAAAACAATTAAAGTCATTCTTTGGGTTATGCGGTTATTACGGAAAACATATGAGTGATCAGAGTCTGAATGGTTGGTTGGTTGGTTTGAGGATTAAAGGGACCAAACTGCAGAGGTCATCGGTCCCTTGTTTCATAAACACATAGAGCACAGGGAAACCATCCATTAGTCATTCGAAGACCAAGATAAAAATTCCAGGGGAAGAAAATCCCCAAGGTCAATAATAAAGAAACATGGAAGACAGAGCACAGCAACGAAAACAACATAGAGAAGAAAGGCAGAAAGAGTTAATACTGTACAGCAGAGAACTGTGGCAGGCTGACCACGAAAATAATAGGATGAGCCAGCGACTCTGCAACACGGTAAAACCTCCAGCCTAAAAGATTAGGGTGGAGTCGAATTACAACACAAAACAAAGTAAAAGATACAGCACAAAAAAGGGTGACGCAATAAAATTAGAGGGACCTATAAAAGCCACTTGCTCGAATAAAACTTAAAACACGATCTGCCATAGAGACATCGTCATCAAAAAGAGACGATAAATCACCCAGGAGATTAAAAGTTCGCCTGAGGGCGGAGGACATTAGAACAAAATGTGGGCCACCATCATGGTTTCACCACAGCGACAATGAGGGGGGTCCTCTCTATGCAGCAGATGACCATGCGTCAGCCAAGAGTGACCAATGCGGAGCCTACAGAGAATAACAGAATCACTGCGAGAGGCCCGCATGGAGGAACCCCACACGGTCGTGGTCTCCTTTACACGCCGCAGCTTGTTGTGTACAGACAGAGTGCGCCATTCGTCTGCCCAGTTCCCAAAGACCCGACGGCGTAACAGCGATCGGAGATCAGTTGCCGGGAGGCCGATCCCCAATGGCAGTTTGCGGGTGGCTTCTTAAGCTAACTTGTCAGCGTGTTCATTTCCCGCCATCCCAACGTGTCACGGGGTCCATATGAACACCACTGAACGTCCACGCTGTTCAAGAGCATGAACGGACTCCTGGATGGCAACAACAATTGGATGGCGTGGGTAGCACTGGACAAGAGACTGTAGACTGCTGAGAGAGTCACTGTAAATGACAAAAGACTCGCCAGTGCTGGTACGAAGATGCTCAAGGGCACGAAAAATGGCTGTTAGCTCTGCGGTGTAAACACTGGAGCCGTCCGGCAAGGAGCAGTGGTCTACATAGTCCGCATGAGCATAAGCGTAATCCACACGGCCATCAACCATCGAGCCATCTGATAGATAACCTCCGAGTCGCGGGATGCGTCGAGGAGAGCAAGAAATTGGCGGCGCAAGACTGCAGGAGGAACTGAATCCTTCTGCCATAGTGAGAGGTCCAGCCGAAGCTGCGGCCGACGAATACACCAAGGTGGTGTATGTGGGTGGACCTGAAAAGCAGATGGAAGAGGAAAAGACTTGAGGTCACTAAGGAGTGACCGAACACGGATCCCAATGGTATGGCCTGATCAAGGCCGCCGGTGTGGTGTATGGACTGCCGCATTAGCGAAAAGGAGATGGTAGTTAGGGTGATGAGGCGAACAACAAACGTGGGCAGCATAGTTGGCTAAGAGTTGTAGACGCCGAATGTGGAGTGGAGGAACCCCAGCCTCAGCTAGTAGGCTATTAACAGGACTGGTGCGGAATGCTCCTGTCGCCAGTCTGACCCCACAGTGGTGAATGGCGTCCAGCAGTTGCAACGCCGAGGGCGACGCTGAGCCATACGCCACACTCCCATAATCCGGTCGGGACAGCCCAATGGCTTTGTAGGGCTGCAGCAGCATGTTACGATCAGCACCTCAAGTTGTGTTGCTGAGGCAGCGGACGGCATTCAGATGCTGCCAGCACTGACACTTGAGCTGACGAATATGTGGAAGCCAAGTAAGCCGAGCATTGAACAGCAATCGCAGAAAACGGTAAGTGTCTACAACCCTGAGCATGGCATCCTGAAGATAAAGCTCAGGGTAGGGATGGACAGTTCAACGCCGACAAAAGTGCATAACACAAGTCTTCGCAGGAGAAAATTGAAACCCATCGGCTAGGGCCTACGCCTGCGCCTTGCATATGGCTCCCTGCAACCTACGTTCTGCAACACTAATGGTGGAGGAGCTGAAAAAGATGCAGATGTCGTCAGCATATAACGTGAGTGAGACAGACGACCCTACTGCTGCTGCAAGGCCGTTAATGGCCACAAGGAAAAGGGGCACGCTCAACACAGAGCCCTGTGGAACGCCGTTCTCCTGGATATGAAGTGAACTATGGGATGTCCCAATTAAAACGCGGAATGTCCGAACAGATAAAAAATTCTGAATAAAAATGGTGAGAGAGCCCCGGAGACCCCACCTGTGCAACGTGGCGAGAATATGGTGCCGCCACGTGTCATATGCTCTTGAGAGGTCGAAAAAGATGGAGACGAGGTGTTGGTGCCAGGAAAAATCAGTGCGGATTACAGACTCAAGGAAGACCAAAGTATCGGCGGTGGAACGGCCCTGACGGAAGCCGCTCCGGCACTGAGCCAGAAGACCCTGAGACTCGAGCAGCCTACACAGCCGTCAACTCACCATACGTTCCAGTAGCTTGCACAGAGTATTTGTCAAGCTGATGGGCCGATAGCTATCCACATTAAGCGGGTCCTTACCAGGCTTCAGCACTAGAATGATGGTACTTCCTCGCCACTGCGACGGAAAGATACCATCGCCCCATATGCGGTTGAAGATGGCAAGAACACATCGCGGACAGTCCGGGGACAGGTGTTTGAGCATCTGATTGTGGATGCCATCTGGCCCAGAGGCTGTATCGGGGCACTGTGCCAGGGCGCTCTGGAGTTTCCTCAAACTAAATGGGGCGTTATACGCCTCAGGGTGGCGAGAAGCAAAAGAAAGCCGTTTGCCTTCCTCCCGGCGTTTGAGCACGCGAAACGCAGGCGGGTAATTCCCCGACGCAGAGGCCCGAACATAGTGCTGTGCGAAATGCTCGGCGATTGCATCGGCATCGGTGGATACTGCCCCGTTGATGGTAAGCCCTTGGACACCTGTAGAGTACTGCAATCCAAAGATGCGCCGAATCTTCATCCACACCTGGGAGGGTGAAGTACGGGAACCAATGTGGGAAACGTACCTCTCCCAGCACTCCTGTTTCCGCCGCGTGATGAGCCTCCGTGCCTGAGCATGGAGACGTTTGAATAAAATGAGGTTCTCCAAAGACGGATGCCGCTTATGTCGCTGAAGATCCCACCGACGTTCTGTAATGGCTTCAGCGACCTCTCGAGGCCACCAAGGCACTGACCTTCGCCGCAGGCGCCCTAAAGAACGAGGAATGGTATGTTCCGCAGCGGAAGCAATCGTTGCAGTCAGTGTCTCAAGCGCCACATCGATGGTACCGTGGGGGAGAGAGTCAACAGTGGCAGCAGAGGAGAACATTTCCCAGTTTGCCTTGCTAAATGCCCATCTAGGCAAGCGTTCATGGGAGCGACGCTGGGGTAATGAAAGGAAGATGGGAAAATGGTCACTACCACACAAGTCGTCATGGACTCTCCAGTGGACCGATGGTACAAGCCCTGGGCTGCACAACGACAGATCTATGGCCGAAAACGTGCCATGTGCCACACTGAAATGTGTGGCGGCGCCAGTGTTTAAGAGGCAGAGGTCGAGTTGGGAGATGAGATTCTCGACAACTCTGCCTCGGCCAGTAATCTTCGTTCCACCCCATTTGGGATTGTGGGTGTTAAAATCTGAAATGTGTGGCGGCGCCAGTGTTTAAGAGGCAGAGGTCGAGTTGGGAGATGAGATTCTCGACAACTCTGCCTCGGCCAACAATCTTCGTTCCACCCCATAGGGGATTGTGGGTGTTAAAATCCCCCAGGAGAAGAAAAGGCGTGGGAAGTTGGGCGACAAGTGCAGCCAATTCGGTCAGGGAGACTGTTCCACCTGGAGGGAGATAGACACTGCAGACGGTTATGTCCTGGGTAGTCCTTACGCGGACAGCCACAGCTTCCAATGATGTTTGAAGGGGCACAGGAGCACTATATACAGAGGTAAGGACATACACGCAGGCTTCACCTGACACACTATTGTATGTGCTACGGTTGCAGTAATAACCCCAGTATCCATGAAGGACAGGGGTCCGCATTGCTGGGAACCAGGTTTCCTGGAGGGCAATGCAGAAAGCAGATGTCATGCTTAGAAGCTGGCGTAGCTCAGGTAGATGGCTATAATAACTGCCACAATTCCACTGGAGGATTGTACAAAGCGTGTCCTGTAGGGGCATGTAGGCACTGAAAAGGCAAATTACTTCGCAGGGTCACATGCTGCCATCGTTGAGTGACGGACGTCGCTACGTCCATCGTTTCTGAGGAGACGGCGAGATCTAGGTCATCAGGGGACGTAAAGAGCTCGACCTCATCCTCAGAGGCTGAGCTGACAGGAAGCGGTGGTGCAGGAGCCACTGGGTCCTTATCCTTCTTAGGGAGCTTCCTCTTCTCTCTCTTGTCTTTCGGAGGAGGGTTTACATGCTGGGAGGGCTCTCCTGACGCATTATCAGGAACAGACGAAGCCCTTCGACCAGCAGCTGGTGGCTTCTTCAGCCACTGGCTAGTGTCTTGTGAGACACTGAGGAAGTCCTTGGAAGGGACTCCCCCAAGGGATCCCTTCCCAACAAGTGAGGCCAGAGGAGGCTGTTGCGTCCCCGGCTGAGCAGCCAGAGAGGGCTGTCGCCTCTCTGGCTGAGAAGCTGGAGAGGGCTGTCGCCTCTCTGGCTGAGAAGCTGGAGAGGGCTGTCGCCTCTCCGGCTGAGCAGCCGGAGAGGGCTGTCGCCTCTCTGGCTGAGAGGTGGGGACTGACGTCCCCGCTTGTTCGGGGCGCACTGCTCCCAAACTGGGTGTTTCAGGAGCAGTGGAAGAGAGAGTGGCATCCACCTGTGGTGGGGCAGGCGTAACGTGACTGTTCGGTGGGCTAACTGTGAAAGGAGTCTGTGCAGGAACTGGTGACAGCAATGTTACAGCAGCATAACTCCTCAACATAGGCGTGGGGTTGAGCCATTCTAATTTCTTTCTCGCCTCTTGGTAAGTTAAACGGTCCAGGGTCTTAATTTCTTGTATCTTCCGCTCTCGTTGGTAGACTGCACAGTCTGGCGAGCAGGGAGAATGATGCTCCCCACAGTTAACGCAGGTGGGAGGCGGAGCACACGGAGCATTGGGATGCGAAGGTCGTCCACAATCTCGACGCGTGGGGCTGGCAGTGCATCTGGAGGACATGTGTCCAAATTTCCAGCACTGGAAGCATCGCATAGGGGGCGGGACATAGAGCTTGACATTGCACCGGTAGATCATGACCTTGACCTTCTCAGGCAAGCAGTGGCCCTCAAAGGCCAGGATGAAAGCACCAGTAGCGATCCTATTATCCTTGGGTCCCCTAAAGACACGACGAACGAAATGTACACCTCGTCGTGCCAGGTTCTCCCGTAGCTCGTCATCAGACTGTAGCAGAAGATCTTTATGAAAAATAATCCCCTGGACCAAAATTAGTGACTTATGGGGAGTGACATTAACAGGTATGTCACCAAGCTACTCACAAGCGAGTAACGCCCTTGACTGTGCAGAGGAAGCTGCTTGTATCAAAATGGCCCCGCTCCGCATTTTGGAAAGAAATGCCACTTCCCCGAACTTATCTTCAAGATGGGTCACATAGAACAGAGGCTTAGTCCCCAAAAATGAATCTCCATCAGTCCTGCTGCACACAAAGTATCGCGGTGAATATGGCTCCTGTCTGTCCGCTGCCCTGCGTCCCTCCCAGGGCGTGGCTAGGGAAGGGAACGATTAGGGGTGATATGCCACAGCGTTAAGGTCTACTTTACCGCGCTTAGAGACGTTGGTGGTCGTGCGAGCACCGGATTGAGACTTTACCCGCTTCATTGCGGGGTATCCGCCCCGATGCCACCCATTCCGACCAGGGTCTCTCCCACACGGGCGCCACCCAGCCACTGCAAAGCCACCTGGCAGGATGGCCGTTGCCGGGAGTCCTGATGCCCCAGACTGACGGGCATCTACTCCTTGGCTTACGTGGGGAGGTGTCAGTGCAGGCATCGGCAGTACGATCCCTGTGTTGTCAGGGGGCTACAACCTAGAGGGTACATGACGACCCCACCACAACGGGCTGGCTACTGTGCTGGAATTTGGGTGCCATTGGTAGTCCATAGTGATCTTGGGTGCAGATGGTGACGCACTATGGTCGTAACTCACACAATCCATCAGGTGTGTATGCCCAAAATGAGGGATGGAGGGGGTAGTTACGACGCCAAGACGATAACGAGTGCCAAGGTCTTAGGGCACAGAGGACTCATGGTGCACCACGTAAGGTGTCCTTCCCCAAAAGGCTCGAACTTCGGTTGAATTTCGAAAAATGATCAAATCCCAATGGGGACCATCACATTAAAGGCCGAAACAGTTGAGACTCCTTTTAGTCGTTTCTTACGACAGGCAGGAATACCGCGGGCCTATTCTAACCGCCGAACCCGCAGGGGGAAGAGTCTGAATGCACCATGTTTAAGTCAGTTACTTAAGAAAAACACTGTTTGGGTTTGGGATAAAAGTTGTAAGGAAGAGTTTGATAAAATTAAGCAAGAGTTCAGGAAGCAACACTTATCACACAGACCTGATTTTAATATACCATTTTGTTTGAACACTGATAGCAGTAATTATGGGCTTGGAGCAGAGTTATTTTTAGAAGGAGTAGAGAATGGAGTTAAGATACATTGTACCATAGCATTTGCAAGCAAAATGTTGCTAAAGCATGAGAAAAATTATACAGTCATAGAGAAGGAAGTTTCGGCAATTCATTGGGGTTTTACAAAATTTAGAATTTACCTTATTGGACATAAAACCATAGTATTTTCGTATCACAAAGATTTGACTTACTTACAAGAGTGCAAATTATACCACAGTAGACTGACCAGATGGGCAATATTTCTGCAACAGTTTGACTTTGAAATCAAGCACATAAAAGGTTCTGAGAATGTAGTAGCTGATTCACTTTCAAGAGGAGGAAAAGCAATTTAAAATTAGATGCTAGAAAGGGGTGGAAAATGATAAAACAATTAGAGCTATGTGTAACAAAATTAGGAAAAATCAAAATTTAGATCAAAGTTGGAAATTAATCAAAGAACGTTTAGGCATGAAGGGGTATGAGAAGCTTGATAAATTTTACAAAATTACATAAGGGGATTTTATTTTGGAGAACAGATGTAGATTCTGATAATTGGAAACTGTGTTGGCCAGAAGTAGATGCTGAAAAGCTGATCATTTACATACATGAAAGTTTTGGTCATTGTGGGATAGAGAAGTGCATTCAAAAGATACAAGAAAACGTTTATTTTTACAATATTGGAAATAAGGTAAGAAAAGAATTGGCAACCTGTGACAAATGTCAGAGAGTTAAAGTGAGCAATCAAAGATGTGGTGGAGAGATGCAAAACATTATTCCGGAAAAACCTTTAGATCTTATCACAGTGGACTTATATGGAATGTTACCAAAGAGTGAAGGTGGTCACTGTTACATATTTGTTATGGTAGATGTATTTTCAAAATTAATTAAACTATATCCAGTGATAAAAGCTACTATCCATGAAATTATAATAAAAATTGAAAGACATTATTTCGCACAGGTGGGTAAACCAAAAGCTATATTATCAGATAATAGTTTTCAGTTCACCTCTAAAATTTGCAAAAAGTTCATTGAAAGATCAAAATTTAAGCATATACTTATATCTGTTTATTCTCCATCCACCAATCCTGCAGAAGGTATATGAGGGAAACTGGGAGACTTTGTAGAACCTATTGTAGCCATAAACATCCAACCTGGTTTGAGCACATTCGAAATCTATAAGATATTATGAATAGCCTACAACATAGTTCCACAGGATTTTCACCATATGAGATTATGTTTAATATTAGATCTCCAAATCTTATATTGGAACTTATTGAATTTCCTAAATGTGCACCTTTTACTATGCAAGAGAGAGAAGATATTGTCAGGAAAACTATGAGGAAAGAAGGGGAAAAGAGGAATAAAAGGCATAACAATAGGGTGAAATTAACCACTTCTAAAATTGGGGATCTTGTTCTGGTCAAATTTCTTGAAAAATAAAATATGTTAACTTCAGAAATTAAAAAATTCTTTGATATCTATATTGGGCCTTTTGAAGTCATAGAAAATCCACACCCCAATGCTTCTCGTTTGGTGTACCCTAAGTCAAAGAAATTATTTGGTCTCAGGAATGTTGTTTCTTTTAAACTGTATAAACAGTTATCATAATTTCAATATTTAAATAACCTATTATCATCTAAAACAAAAGTCCTCCACTGGAATATGCTTTCTGGAACAAAAATTACCTGTACAACCAAGTATGTATATTTGTGTGTATAAATTAATAATTTGAAGTCACACGTTAATTGAAACTGATGAAAAAACACTGTTGGATCAAAGAATGAGAGAAAGATTAATTTTTACTTTTGTACAAAAAAAATGTCTCCATAGTGAGGGTTTCTAAATTTTTCTAATTTTTTGAAGCTAAGTCTTCCCTGTGGTTGAAGGCATGCATGTGCAGACATGCATGCAAAGGTATAAGTTTCAAAACCAATTTAAGATAAAGCCTCATGATATATGAGCAATTTATTGTTCTTTATATTGATGTTGTGGGGAGCGAAAGTACTCTTCACAAGAATGTGACTTGTAGTATTATTGTAGTAGAGAGGGAAGTATACATAAATAATTGTAAAAAAAATTTTTTATAATACTGATGCATCTTCAGTTGCACTAAAAGA
Source organism: Schistocerca serialis cubense (assembly GCF_023864345.2). Lineage (NCBI taxonomy): Eukaryota > Metazoa > Arthropoda > Insecta > Orthoptera > Acrididae > Schistocerca > Schistocerca serialis. The sequence goes on from NC_064641.1 coordinate 426,994,249, forward strand.
AGAAAATCATAAGGAAAAAAAATACAAAATAAAAAAAACGTGAGTAAAAAAATTGAATAAAAAATTTCAAAAGAAAATCATAATTAAAAATATATACAAAACAAAAAAACATGAGTAAAAAAATTCAAACGGAAAATCAGAAAAAAATATATAAAAGGCATATATATATATATGTATATATATATATATATATATATATATATATATATATATATATATATATATATATGCATATATATATATATACATATATATATATATATATACTGTAAAATGTTCAAGAGCCAGTTGGCACAGTGTGACCAAAGAAATGGTTGTAGATATCTTATCCTAGCAAAGGAGTTTTACCTTACTATTATTTTCAATCTGTATGCTGTATGTTGGAATATTTCTCATGTATGTTTTATGTCATGTATATTTGTCATGTTAAATAATTTATTTAGTTGAATTTATTGTGTATGAGATTGATGGGTAAGGATCATTGTAACAACAGCCAGTAACAAGTCCACAGATTCAAAGAGTCCAAATTTGGAAGAGGTTATCAGACTGCATCATTAATGTACTAATTGTGTAATACAGATCCATTACTGAGTGTGGTCGGGATTTTGTTGTATATGTTCATAACAACAAAAGCCCTTTGGAGCAGTTGTAAAGGATCTGGGAGATGTGTTATTTTCTACTGGATTTGTCGATACCAAATTGAATGTGGGAAGTTGGTAATGTTTCCTTATATATTTGGTAGAATTTTTTTATTGTAATTTGCCTTATTATATGCTAATTTACTTATATTTTTCAGAGTGAAAGCATATTGATTACTATTAGTAAATGTGACGAAGAATATCAAAGAGACTGGTTACAAGTGGAAGCTTGTGTGTTGTGTAAATGTCTTTGACGCTGGAGTCGTCTTTGACTGTAGTCAGTCGGCAGTGAACTCTTGGTGTGTGTTGACGGTGCAGGTCGCCGTCATAAATAACTTGGAAGTGAACAGAAAAAATATTAATTATGTTACTATTATTTATATAAACTTTAAGAAGAAACCACATTCGAAGAAATGGTATTTCAAGCACCAAAAATGAGGCACACGCATTGAACCAGGTCATTTCTGCAGCCGACAAAACTGCATTGTGGAATCATACTTCCACTAGACAACTGAAGCCAAGACAAATATCATCTTGTAAACATTTTACTGAAAAGGTTTTGTCACGAAATATGCCAAATTTAAGTAAACAAAAATAGTGAGCATATTTCAATTGGCATAACGTTTTCTTCACCGATGAGTGTCGTCGCATATGCCTTCAAACAGACAATCGTCGGAGACGTGTTTGGAGGCAACCCAGTCAGGCTGAACGCCTTAGACACATGTCCAGGGAGAGGAGCAAAGTGGAGGTTCCCTGATGTTTTGGGGTGGCGTTACGTGGGGCCGAGGTACGCCGGTGGTGGTCACGGATGACGCCGTAACGGTTGTACGATACGTGAATGCCATCCTCTGACCGACAGTGCAACCAAACTGGCAGCATAATGTCGAGGCATTCGTCTTCAGGGCCGACAATTCGCGCCCCCATCGTGCACGTCTTGTGAATGACTTCCTTGAGGATAACGACATCGCTCGACTAAAGTGAGCAACATGTTCTCAAGACATGAGCCTGAGCCGTGGCGGCTCGGGTTTGATCTATCGAACGTACCGCGTATAATATTATCGCTGTATGGCGGAGGAAAGAGAGAGGTGGCACCCCCTCGTAGGGGAAGTCGGCGAGGTACCTGCGACAGGCGAGTAGTTAGATTTTGCAGGGTGAGATAATGAGAGAGGCAGTAGGGCGCGGAGCGTGAAGCCGTGTTTGCCGACGCCGTGTGTGTTGGCAAGAGGAAAGTTTGCCACGTTACCTGATTGTGATTGGGCGTTTGCGGCGGGACTTGGTGGGTAGAGGCGCCGAAGCTGTCGGGAACATGCTTCCTTGTTTATGATGTATTTACCGTTTGCTTCTAGTGACTACATTCTCGTGTCCATGGCTCTGTGACTCATGTGATGCCATTGCGAGCACAGTTGGTTTGGGTATAAGCAGCATTTTGTTCCCAGTGTCCATCGTTCTGGCGATTACTGAGTGTGCTTCCCGTTGTGGTGAATTTATCGAGCAGTGTGCTTTGGACGATTGACCTTACTATCAGGAGCAAGGCCGCGTTTGTCCTGTGAGGACTTGTGTTCTGCATTTAAAAAGTTACTTGTCGTCAGTCACTGAATTGCTCAAATGCATTCATACATCTCTGCTTAAGTGTTATTGTTTTACGCCCCTCTGAATGGGAAAATGATAAAGGGCCTTACTATTACTGACCTTCTTATGTGCCACTGACTTGGTTGTGTTTTTCAGCCACGTAATTTGTGCATTTATTGTAACGAACCGATGTCTGTTTCTCATTAATGTTTCCCTGTGACATTGAGCGTTAATCTTGGAACGAACACTGTTTTAAATATTTTAATCAGTGTGTTGCAGGACATATACTATTTGTGCCTCGCACGTGGAGAGCGGAGGCGGTTAATTGGCCATGATGATGTGTTGGTAGATCCATTTCACGAGTCCAGACCAGTGACGCGGGGATTTAGAAGTTGTATGTTGTGTTAAGTTAATAACTCCTTATTTTAACCGTAGTGCGCTCATGCAGGAAGTTTATGTGGTTTTGCGCCGATGGCGCGGTATGTTTAGATGACTCTGAATTCAGTGTTCAGTACTCTTTATCTTAAGCGTAGTGTGCTCATGTACAGGAAGTTTATGTGGTTTTTCGCAGATTGCGCGGTATGTTTAGATGACTCTGAATTCACTGTGATAAGTGGTGTCCTCTGAGGTGCTGGAAGTAGTGCATAGACGGCTGCTTTGCACACGTTGTATAGGAAAATAATTTATGTCCTTATTACGTTGGTGACTTCCTTGCCCTTTGTGTTACAGTTGGTGCTATTTTCATTAATTTCGCCACCGGTCTTCGCAGAGGTTGCGGGAGGAACCGACCCACTGTGGCAAGCAGTTACGTAGTCGCGCCCGCCCACCGTAGCTGGCGTTTTTTACTACCCCGACACCTTTCTGTACTTGGCGGCGGGAGCGTGTTGACTGGTTTCTTACGGTTTGGAGTCTGGGAAACCGTGCCTTTGGCGTACACGTGGAAGACTTATGTTTTGCTTCCAGTACCTCGGAGTGGCTCTATGTGGGTAATGAGAACGACTTATGTGGTTGGTGGCTCAGGCCGAAAGTGGTTTATTTGCTAAACAGAAGGTGTATCTGCATTTATATCCCATAATTCTGTAAACATGTTGAGGTGGTTGTGTTTTTTTCTTAGGTCAATTGAATTGTTGTTCAGAGGTTACTATGTATGGCCATTAACTTATGCAGACATTTAATACCAAGGAACTGTATTGAATTCTGGTTTCAAGTTGTGTTGATTATGTGGGGAAATTCCTTTGAACAGACATTTAATTAATTAGTAAACAACTGAATGCTATTTGTGACTTGAAGTTTATTGTGTTACTAAACATAGTAACGATTATTTTCAGTAGTTCACTTGTGCAGTTAGGCGATTTACAAGGCCTGTTGTGTTGTTTCCTTTTAAAAGTATTATCAATGATATTAATAAATAAGTGTGTTATAAAAAAATTGACAGTGAATGAAGTGCCTCAAATCCCTTTGGTCCACACCTTCCGTCATTCACCCTTGGGTGATATTAACAAACCGTGAAAGCCCATTTCAGAACCCTTCCGAACATGCTTGCGATAGATCGAAAATGGCTATTTATGCACAACGTGACTCACGTACCCCTCTGAGGGATCTTGCCCGAATCGCCGTTGAGGAGTGGACAGTCTGGACTAACAGTGCCTTGATGAACTTGTGGATAATAGGCCACGACGAATACAGGCAAGCATCAGTGAAAGAGGACGTGCTACTGGTTGTTAGAGGTACCTGTGTACAGCAATTTGTACCACCACCTTTGAAGGTCTCGCTGTATGGTGGAAGAACACGCAATGTATGGTTTTTATGAGCAATAAACAGGGCGGAAATGATCTTTATGTTGATCTCTATTCCAATGTTCTGTACAGGTTCCGGAACTCTCGGAACCGAGGTGATACAAAACGTTTTTTGATGTGTATATGTGAAGTACGTGATGGTGTGCATGTCTGCAAAGTTCAGGCAAAATGTCACAATCTTATAAATGTATGGATCGTTGTGGTTAAGAGTTCGTATTTGTTATGTAAGTCGTGAATTCAGTAGCAGAAGAAATTACGATCCGTTGGGACAGTATTAGAGCTTTTGTTCGTAAAACAACGAGAAATGACAGACAGTGAGGCTACAAACTCTCTCTAGAAATTTTTGTATTTAAGCTGCGCGAAGTAAATGTTTCAGACTCGTCCAAATGACGCTAACAAGTATTGACATGGACAGGAGGTATAGTTCATAAAGAAATGAATTGCGACGTATCACCTACCTTATTTAAGTTTGCAGGCAATTGTATTCATATTCTTGATTCAATGAGAGGTCTTAAGTCCAGACAATTTTCATGAACTGTTTTATGTACGAAAGGTGGCCGTGGAAAACACCTGGCGACTGTATCCACGCTTGCTGTAAGCTTGTTTCTGCTGTACCTGATTGTCGACGTGGAACGCTGGGCACGTAATCATTATTGACTTAAACTGTGTAGTGCTAATTTCGAAATTTAGACCTACAACGACATTCAGCAGGAGTGTGTAGCGGACATTAACATTTAGAAAACTTGCATGCGATGTATCCTTCAGGTCGTATTTACACTAAAATACAAAATATATGGGTGAGTATAATAAAGAAACTGTTTTCGAGCGAACAGCATTTGTTCACAGCACTGATTTATAGCAATTTGTGATAAGGAGGTCAATTCCGTTAACAGTTCAAGCAATTTATGTCACTTCACGATGTACAGAGCTTCACGCTTTTTGATGTTACTGTATCTCTACAGTTGAAGACTTAATCCTGACCATTACACGTGCCAGAGAAGTTTAAGTTCTAACAAGTGTTGAAGAACAAGTGACTGATGGTACATTTGTGCGACGATGTATTTGCACTCTGTGCTTCATTTTTTTATAACTTAGCTATTGCAGCGCCACGTGATAACACTCCAAAGCCTGAAATGTAACTAGTAAAATAAAGAAATTCCATGGTCAACGGCGACCGTTATGTTCAACGAAAAATGTGATCTACCTCGTCGTCCTGTCTTTCTACGCCTGCACGAGACTTGTAGGGCCAACGTCCACATGCAGTACAGCGTTATCAGACAGTCTTGGGAGAATGCGTAGCAGTATAAACATCGTTCGTCATGTTCTTCACTGTCACTCGAACTCATTTTTGGCCTGTGGTTTTTTGAACATGGATTCTTGTTCAATAAATCTGTAGTACTTTTTGCTTTAGGAGCTGAATACCTTTTCTGTTTCTTTCTTTGATTAGAAGGACTACTATGTGAGAACGCTTTCCGTTTTGGTACAGATTTCTTAATTATTCATCCAATTACTTCTTGTACGGAGTTCAGCTAAAAAAACTGTTTTCCTGCGTCGACGGAGGGCTGTCGTTTCACTTGTTTCTCCACTCTTGAAATAGCTAAAATTATTTCCGGGTTGACAACTTCAAAGTTGGAAGAAGCACCTACTTGATCTTCAGCTCTTTACTTTCTAGGTAGTTTACAGTTTGACACAACTGGTTCACTCCCATGGTATGGTTCTACCGAAGTAGTCCTATTTGTTCTTGATCTTCTGGCATCTCTTCTTCATTAGGAAAGTCTGTATCTTTTGCTTTGGGAGCCTGTTGAATACCAGTAGTTGAAGATGGGAGGAAATAACGGTTTTCAAACACATTTCAGTTTACAGACCAAATTCCTGCTTTTCTAAATCCGTCCACTGCTGTGTTCTTGGTGGCTAAATGAAAGAAAGGTTTTCCGAGTAAACATGATATTTGATGTAGTGTAATAATTTTGCCAAGAGTGCTACACTACTGCACATTAAAATTGATACACCATGAAGAAGACGTGCTGATGACGCGAAATTTAACCGACAGGAAGAAGATGCAGTGATATGTAAACGATTAGCTTTCCAGGGCATTAACATAAGGTTGACGCTGGTGGCGACACCTACAACGTGCTGACATGAGGAAAGTTTCCAATAGATTTCTCATACACAAACAGTTGTTAACCGGCGTTGCCTGGTGAAACGTTGTAGCGATGCCTCGTGTAAGGAGGATAAATACGCACCATCAGGTTTCCGACTTTGATAAAGGTCGGATTGTAGCCTATCGCGATTGCGGTTTACCGAATAGCAACGTTGCTGCTCACGTTGGTCGAGATACAATGACTGTTAACATAATTTGGAATCGGTGGGTACAGGAAGGTAATACGGAATGCCGTGTTGAATCCCAACGGCCTCGTATCACTAGCAGTCCAGATAACAGCATCTTATCAGCATGGCTGTAACGGATCGTGCAGCCATGTCTCGATCCTTGAGTCAACAGATGGCGACGTTTGCAAGAGAACTATCTGCATGAACAGCTCGACGACTTTTGCAGCAGCATGGACTATCAGCTCGGAGACCATGGCTGCGGATACCCTTGGCGCTGTATCACAGACAGGACCGCCTTCGATGGTGTTCCCAACGACGAACCTGGGTGCACGAATGGCAAAACGTCATTTTTTAGAATGAGTCCAGGTTCTGTTTACAGCATCATGATGGTCTCACCAGTGTTTGGCGACATCGCGGTGAACGCTCATTGGAAGCGTGTATTCGTCATCGCCAGGCTGGCGTATCGCCCAGCGTGATGGTATGGGGTGCTATTGGTTACACGTCTCGGTCACCTCTTGTTCGCATTGACGGCTCTTTGAACAGAGAACGTTACATTTCAGATGCGTTACGACCCGTGGCTCAATCCTTCATTCGATCCCTGCGAAACCCTACATTTCAGCAGGATAATGCACGACCGCATGTTGCAGGTCCTGTACGGGCCTTTCTGGATAGAGAGAATGTTCGACTGCTGCCCTAGCCAGCACATTCTCCAGATCTCTCATCAACTGAAAACGTTTGGTCAATGGTGGTGGAGCAATTGGCTCGTCACAATACGCCAATCACTACTCTTGATGAACTGTAGTATCGTGTTGAAGTTGCATGGGCACTTGTACCCGTACACGCCATCCAGGCTCTGTTTGACTCAATGCCCAGGCGTATCTAGGTCGTTATTACGGCCAGAGGTAGTTGTTCTGGGTACTGATTTCTCAGGATCTATGCACCCAAATTGCGTGAAAATGTTACCACATGTCAATTGTAGTATGATACATTTGTCCAATGAATACCCGTTTATCATCTGCATTTCTACTTGGTGTAGCAATTTTAATGGCCAGTAGTGTACTAAACCACGTACTTACCTCATCTTTGTAAAACTTACTCTTGAGGCTTCTTAAACGCCACATCCTAGCGTTGAAGATGATGTGAGCAATGTGGTGTCAGACAAAGAGAGACAACACACTTTTCACGTGCTATATCGACTAGCAATAAGTTCTTTTGTCATACAGTTTCTGGGACTTCAACCCACGCACCAGAAGAAAATAAACACTCGAACTCTTATTGTATTCTTTTTATTGATAGATTAATATCGGTTGGATGTAGCAACCTGCAGCTGAAACACACATCTCTGCAGTCACATTCTGACCTCTTTCTGTTGACGTAATTGCTCCTACTTCTCTACACCCTTTGAAACCGACAACTTCCGTATGTCCATCAGGACTGACTGTTAAACCAATCTCATCATAACTGAAGATTCCATCTCTGTTAAACTAAGGTTTATGAACCTGAGTTTCCTACAAATATAAAATCTTGCCAATGGCAACTTGGTTAAAAACCGTTTCTCGTGCTACTGATACAGCCTCCGTTTTTTTATTGTTAAGTGGCGTTTCGTGCAAGAAAATCTTTTGTCCAGTCTCTTCCAGTAGAACCGGCTGCAACATGAAACGGAGCTTTGAAGTTGTTCCTTTGGAAAAGCTGGAGCACAAGTTCACAAAGTTATTTAATAGGCCAAAAAACTCTCTTTCCATACATGTTAGATAGTCTCTGAGTTCTATTTCTTGTTATGCGGTAAATACACTGATCGTTAGTCCTAACATTTTCACAGAAGGATATCCAGTATTAGCAAGTTTCTTGCCCACATGTCGTTCAGTCGTAGTCTGCTGCTCGTTGACCTTCTAAAACAGCAATTACAGCTCCTTACGTGCTCTCCAATCACCATTCTAGCCTCGTGGTTTTCGGATCATCTGAAACCATCATATTGACTTCAGTATGCCGGCAGATAACACCAAATAACCTATGTTACACGATAAATGTACAATAGGTTTGTTTAGTAAACACTTATTACATCCGTTTTGGATAGATATAATAATTTTCAAATGTTACTCTGCTGGAAACCATAAAGCATTTTATATTAAAAATAGCATACGTAGTTATAGAGTAAATAAAGACCAGAATAAAGTAAAACCTTAATAAATGGAATACAACGCATTAATGGGGCAAGACGATCCACGCCGTCTCGCCCCTCCGCACCATGCCCCCAAGCAGGTTCTTAGGATTATATTAGAGCTAGACGAAAACTGGAAGACTGAATTCAGGGCCTCATTATATTCCAAATAAGACGTACTATTCAGATGTATACATACGATTTAAACAACTGCTAACTGCTACAAGAGTGGCAAAATATTGCAGATCCTTGGTAAAAATATTTTGAATACATAACTTACACATATCACAGCATCCGACGTGAGAATGAGGTCAGGCGCTGTTGAAACAATGGCTACTGTCTACCGGCGAGTTTGACGCAGTTTCCCGTTGGCAGCAGCACTCTACCTGTATTGTAAAACCCTTTCCCATTTTTCCCAACATGCTTCCTGCATCAGAATGAATGAAGCTGACGTCATTTAGTGATAAGTGGAAAGCAACCATTAGCTCAAAATTGATGGACGTAGACATTTCCTAGGTACTTACTAGCGTCAGTTCTGCAGTATCAGTTTTAATTCCCATGTAGGTCTAATATCACAACCCCTAGGTCTATGAACGCCCACAGATATCAACCCGGAAATTATTTTCCACTACATTTCTAAAGGGTCACACATAGAAACGGTTTTGCAAGCATGAAGTATATACTTATTCCATCTTTTCGTATTGAAATAAATTTTTCTTAGACGTATACCAGAATTTACATATTAAAGTGTTCCAATCCTCACTCGTTACAGGGCTATTAAAAATGATTGAAGCGATTTCACAGCTCTACAATAACTTTATTATTTGAGATATTTTCACAATGCTTTGCACACACATACAAAAACTCAAAAAGTTTACAGACGAGCGAAATTTCGCACAGACTTCAATGCGAGATGCCTTTAATAGGTTCCACAATGAAACATTGTCTCGAAATTTGGTAGAAAATCCGAAGAAATTCTGGTCGTATGTAAAGTACACAAGCGGCAAGACGCAGTCAATACCTTCGCTGCACAGTGCCGATGGTACTGTTACCGACGACTGTGCCGCTAAAGCGGAGTTATTGAACGCAGTTTTCCGATATTCCTTCACCAGGGAAGACGAATCGAATATTCCAGATTTTGAAACACGAACAGCTGCTAGCATGAGTTTCTTGGAAGTACATACCTTAGGGGTTGCGAAGCAACTCTAATTGCTTGATACGGGCTAGTCTTCAGGTCCAGATTCTATACCGATTAGGTTCCTTTCAGATTACGCTGATACAATAGCTCCCTACTTAGCAATCATATACAACCGCTCGCTCAGCGAGAGAACGGTACCTACAGATTGGAAAATTGCGCAGGTCGCACCAGTGTTTAGAAAGGGTAGTAGAAGTAATCCATCGAAGTACACACCTATATCATTGACGTCGGTTTGCAGTAGGGTTTTGGAGCATATACTGTACTCAAACATTATGAATCACCTCGTAGGGAACGATCTATTGATACGTAATCAGCATGGCTTCAGAAAACATCGTACTTTTTGCAACTAAGTATCTTTATTCGCACGAAGTCGTGGCCGCTATCGACAGGGGATCTCAGGTTGATTCTGTATTTCTAGATTTCCGGAAAGCTTTTGACACCGTTCCTCACAAGCGACTTGTCATCAAGCTGCGGGCCTATGGAGTAACGTTTCAGTTGTGCGACTGGATTCGTGATTTCCTGTCAGGAAGGTCGTAGTTCGTAGTAATAGACGGCAAATCATCGACTGAAGTGATATCAGGTGTTCCCCAGGGAATCATCCTGGGACCTCTGCTGTTCCTGATCTATATAAATGACCTGGGTGACAATCTGAGCAGTTCTCTTAGGTTGTTCGCTGATGATGCTGTAATTTACCGTCTAGTAAGGTCATCTGAAGACCAGTATCAGTTGCAAAGCGATTTAGAAAAGATTGCTGTATGGTGTGGCAGGTGGCAGTTGACGCTAAATAACGAAAAGTGTGAGGTGATCCACATGAGTTCCAAAAGAAATCCGTTGGAATTAGATTACTCGATAAATAGTACACTTCTCAAGGCTGTCAATTTAACTAAGTACCTGGGTGTTAAAATTACGAACAACTTCAGTTGGAAAGACCACATAGATAATATTGAGGGGAAGGCGAGCCAAAGGCTGTGTTTCATTCGCAGGACACTTAGAAGATGCAACAAGTCCACTAAAGACACAGCTTACACTACACTCGTTCGTCCTCTGTTAGGATATTGCTGCGCGGTGTGGGATCCTTACCAGGAGGGATTGACAGAGGGCACCGAAAGGGTGCAAAAAAGGCCAGCTCGTTTTGTATTATCACGTAATAGGGGAGAAAGTATGGCAGATATGATACGCGAGTTGGGGTGGAAGTCATTAAAGCAAAGACGTTTTTTGTCGCGGTGAGATCTATTTACGAAATTTCAGTCTCCTACTTTCTCTTCCAAATGCGAAAATATTTTGATGAGCCCAACCTACATAGGTAGGAATGATCAGCAAAATAAAATAAGAGAAATCAGAGCTCGAACAGAAAGGTTTAGGTGTTGGTTTTTCCTGCGCGCTGTTCGGGAGTGGAATGGTAGAGAGATAGTATGATTGTGGTTCGATGATCCCTCTGCCAAGCACTTAAATGTGAATTGCAGAGTAATCATGTAGATGTAGATGTAGATGTAGATGCCTATACATACCGCGTACATGTACTTCAATAATAAAGTGATTGGTTCAGCTTGTTGCTGCAAAATAAGTTACTCTGATTCGGACACTATGTTACTAATACAACGTTTCATATCCGTACTATGAGATTGCTGATTGTTGATTTGTAGCGTTGGTTCCAATATATTTGACATTTATTTTTGACTGTCTGGCTTTTGTATTCAATAAATCTATGTTAATATTTTTTCCAACATCACACACGTAGCATTCACCAATTAGAGAGGTCTAATTTGGCGTAGCTCTCCTAATACATTTCAATACCAAGGATGCAATTCATGATCAGGCATTCTACAATTAGCGAAGAGAATCCAATGGTTCCATTTGCTGGGATTATAGGCTCTTGTGATTGCACCGTGACATTCTGCGACCTAGTACTGACTGCACCGATTAGTTTGTAATTCCGAAGTGGCAAGTTAGGTTCTTTAGCAATCTCATTACTTCTACTGAATAAGCTAGTGAACATCACATTGATAGCAAGTACTGTATTTAGTAGATTCTTATTAGGTACATTTCACACAATAGCGTTTACTACAGGCTGTAGTTACAGTATTTAGTAGAATCCTAGTACATACATTTTCCGCAATAGCATTTACAGCACGCTGTATTATGTTTTCATGTTGATCATTATACATGTTGATATTACTACTCAACCCATCTCTAATGTCTATTCCATAAATGTATCACTACAGGTAAACGGACTCGGCATCATTGACCTCATCCCATCTCCCAGCTGACATTTCAAGAAGTAATAAGATCACTTTTAGTTCGTTGAAAGGGGTATAAATGGGTGACCTTTGCAACCCGAGCCACACAAACTTTTGGATTCGGTCGTTTTGCACCATATTATTGCTCTGCTGAGTATTCTTTACATTTGACTGATTAAGCTCGTTTCCACTGTGTGTAAGTAAACATAGGCTTCCACGGCCGTTGTCACAGTCAATAAAATTATTTTCGATCAAACTCAGAAGAATTTTATTGATTATTCCACTGATTTCCCTCATTAGCAAAGTAACCACGTTTGTACCTATAGTCATGTCTTGTTTTGTTAACATGTATCGGACGCTGATTGTTTTCCACACAGTCTTTCATTAGAGATCCTACCAGTGGCACTACACAGCTATTGTGACTTTCGTTTGTTGTATCTTCATTATTAAAATGGTTACCCAGCAGAGTGGAATGGGTGGTGCTGTAGACATTGTTTAGTTTAGATTCCTTGTGTATCATGTCAGTCGAGTCCGATATGGACATCAAATGCTTTACGTTCATTTCATGAACATTAACTAATTTCCTCTGATACTTTCTGGTAGTTTAGATACAAGAAACTGCCACAAAACTCGGTGTGAGATCAGTTCATTCCCGTGTCATGTTTTGTTCAAATATTTTCCGAATTATTATCTTGCTGGCTATGGATAGTATCTAGATTAAATAATTCTTTCCTGAGAGTTTGCTGTACACAAGTAGACCAATATTTGTATAGAGAACCTGTCCAAAATTGTTCATATCACTGGCAGCTCTTGCCAGCTATTGCTGCCCATCGACGTGAGATTCATTATCACGGTTTTTGATGGCTTTCATATTTTTAATTTTACTCGTTTTTACTATACCACACATGGCTGAACTGTTACGATAAACATATTACGACCATTTTAAATAGTAACATACAAGCAGAACTGATTCAAAGTCAAGTTTTCATTAATAAATTATCTATCTGAAAAAACCAAGACAGTTTCTGTATTCTATATTGCCCACACTGTGCACAAATTCATCCATCTTCTTGGAGGTAATTTCACCAATATCGAAATCAAGTAACAAATGTGAAGACTAGATTTTAGACGGATTATGAGTTGCAAAATATCTAGCTGAACGACAAAATTTTATAACATGCATGGGCAGAGGGATAAATAAATATACCCGTTGTGTGAAGGCGTATTTTCGATTGTACCTCAAAATTTCATTTGGACTGTTTTATAAATTTTTCTTACTTTATATTTCTTTTACATTCATTGCTTATCTATTACCTATCTCAACGTGAAGTTGTCTCATTGGACACAAGAGTGAATATACATATTTTGGTTATGTGCTAGCAAAATTTGTATACACGGGAAGCTCGTTGTTGTTGTTGTGGTCTTCAGTCCTGAGACTGGTTTGATGCAGCTCTCCTTGCTACTCTATCCTGTGCAAGCTTTTTCATCTCCCAGTACCTACTGCAACCTCCATCCTTCTGAATCTGCTTAGTGTATTCATCTCTTGGTCTCCCTCTACGATTTTTACCCTCCACGCTGCCCTCCAATACTAAATTGGTGATCCCTTGTTGCCTCAGAACATGTCCTACCAACCGATCCCTTCTTCTGGTCAAGTTGTGCCACAAACTTCTCTTCTCCCCAATCCTATTCAATACTTCCTCATTGGTTATGTGATATACCCATCTAATCTTCAGCATTCTTCTGTAGCACCAGATTTCGAAAGCTTCTATTCTCTTCTTGTCCAAACTATTTATCGTCCATGTTTCACTTCCATACATGGCTACACTCCGTACGAATACTTTCAGAAATGACTTTCTGACACTTAAATCAATACTGGATGTTAACGAATTTCTCTTCTTCAGAAACGCTTTCCTTGCCATTGCCAGCCTACATTTTATATCCTCTCTACTTCCACCATCATCAGTTATTTTGCTCCCCAAATAGCAAAACTCCTTTACTACTTTAAGTGCCTCATTTCCTAATCAAATTCCCTCAGCATCACCCGACTTAATTAGACTACATTCCATTACCTTGTTTTGCTTTTGTTGATGTTCATCTTATATTCTCCTTTCAAGACACTGTCCATTCCATTCAACTGCTCTTCCAAGTCCTCAGCTGTCTCTGACAGAATTACAATGTCATCGGCGAACCTCAAAGTTTTTATTTCTTCTCCATGAATTTTAATACCTACTCCGAATTTCTCTATTGTTTCCTTTACTGCTTGCTCAATATACAGATTGATCAACATCGGCGAGAGGCTACAACCCTGTATTACTCCCTTCCCATCCACTGCTTCCCTTTCATGTCCCTCGACTCTTATAACTGCCATCTGGTTTCTGTACAAATTGTAAATAGCCTTTCGCTCCCTGTATTTTACCCCTGCCACCTTTAGAATTTGGAAGAGAGTATTCCAGTCAACATTCTCAAAAGCTTTCTCAAAGTCTACAAATGCTACAAACGTAGGTTTCCCTTTCCTTAATCTTTCTTCTAAGATAAGTCGTAAGGTCAGTATTGCCTCACGTGTTCCAGTGTTTCTACGGAATCCAAACTGATCTTCCCCGAGGTTGTGTTCTACTAGTTTTTCCATTCGTCTGTAAAGAATTCGCGTTAGTATTTTGCAGCTGTGACTTATTAAACTGATAGTTCGGTAATTTTCACATCTGTCAACACCTGCTTCCTTTGGGATTGGAATTATTATATTCTTCTTGAAGTCTGACGGTATTTCGCCTGTTTCATACATCTTGCTCACCAGATGGTAGAGTTTTGTCAGGACTGGCTCTCCCAAGGCCGTCAGTAGTTCCAATGGAATGTTGTCTACTCCGGGGGCCTTGTTTCGACGGGAAGCTCAGCATAGTTAAATTTAAGTCGTGAGAGGTGGTCGCCACTTGAAGTGCTTCGTGCTGTATAAATTGGCAGATTTTCCAGATAAAAATGTATCATAAGGTATCAACCTAAAGTATCTGCTTCAAAGAGACTGAAAAAATGAAGTGCAACGATTCTAATTTGTAATAGAAATTATTGTGGATTCTGATTATTTTTACTTCAGGTGATATCAAATTCATTGACTTTAACAAGTCCAAACGAAGATTAGCTTCAGGCCAAAAGGTCATTGTCAGTTAATGGCGTACGGGGTGACGAATGTCCATGTAAGTATTTATACAACGGAGACTATTTTGAAAAAAGTTAATTTGACCTCGAATGAAGACGCAGGCTCGCCTCGTTAATAACAATATAACTACCAACTGAACACTTAAGGTGCCCAGTCATTACGACACCAATCAAGCTGCTCCCAACTTAATTTAAATGGTTAGAAATTGGTAATCTGATTTAATTAAAAGAGGAGAATTGATGGGTTTGTCGTTACACAGATTAAAACAGGCTTAAAATGCTAAATTAGAATTACTATTGGCATAAAGATAGATCTAGTATAACTTACGTTAGTATTGCATCCATACTAGAATAGGAAGTAAAAGACAATCTTATGTCACATACTTCTCAGATAGAACAATTTTATCAGAGAGGATAGATTGTATAACATCATATTGTTAAGGATACAGATTTTGCAAAGGTTTAATTTTCGTAGGTACAATCAAAAGAAATAGTGCTAGTAGCTCTTGCGTGACAGTTCACAAGCAAGAATATCTTTTGACACTGTTACTCTCAAGTCCTGTCTGAATTATTCAATGAGGCACGATATTTCTTCCTTGAGTTTTCATCAAAAGACATGTTATAAGTACCTTTACAAAAAGGTACGGAGATTCTCCCGTTACTAAGGAGTTTTGACCTGTGAGATGTACCGTCTCCTGGAAAGCCTTCTAAAAACCGTAGTAAATTATTACGATAACCCAAGTAAAGCGTGTCAATATCGAACGAAACTATGCATGTTTAAGTATGTAAATGTGCTGTGAATGACGCAATGTTATTTTTGGACAAGAAAAGCTCTCTACCTTTACGTGTTTTGAACATAAACATATTAATAACAAACAGGTATATATCTGTGTACAAATACTAAAAATAACAACGATTACGAGTGTATCATGTCTATATAACTGTGTGATAAAGACTCCGATGAATAAAGTGATCACTCTGGTGTCACCTCCAGAACCTACTAGACGTTTTTGTGCGAGGTTGCTTCTGAAGGCAAGATTTTTTTAGTGTATGTACGTTTTCTCAGAATACGCGTATAAAAATTATTTGTCCTTGTAATCTCATTTAATACCTCTCTCTCTCCGTGTGAATATAGTGAAATGGAAATAATCAACTACCACTAGAGTTCAAGTCTTACCATTGGTCATCTGCCATTCTTTTGCGTAATAGCGTATTGGGAGCGATACGTGAAATATAATTAATGACATGATTTTCAGGCGTCATCCACAATATAACACAAAAAAATACTTTACATATTTAAGGTATCAGGAGAGGAAAATTAATTTTTGCAGAAACGTTATCATTAAATATACACCACGAACGCGAAGGTAATAAACAATAATACAAGGCTGAGGCTTGCTTGTGAGTTAAGCGCTGACTGGTAAAAATCAAATTTTCACTCCCGTAAGTATTATTCAACTCATATTTAACAGCACAAAAGGCAGTGTGTAACAAATAATTTACATAAAATTGAGAATAAATGTGCAGCTACGTAGATGATTATATCGTGTCTCCCTCTGTAACATTTTTTTTTTTTTGGGGGGGGGGGGGGGCATTAACTACTACAGTTTTAAACCAAATACGCGTATTGGTGAGCTATCCGTGTGTGTTAAATAATAAATTCACTCAGAAGTACTTGTGCACATAATAACACTGATGGTCGTTAGCGCATATTTTAGCCTCTACCACTAGTGTGCGAAATACACGCGACATCATGACTTATAGATATTACCTTACACGATTCCAAACGTAGGAAACCGATGCCTTTCATAAAAAGAGAGATAGAGAGAAAGAGAGAGAGGGAGAGAGAGAGAGAGAGAGAGAGAGAGAGAGAGAGAGAGAGAGAGAGGCGATATAGAAAACTGAATTTCGTGCACAAAGTTCAAATGAAGGAGTGCAGCCAGGTGACTTCGTAGACAACCGACTACCTTGGCAGTTTTGCCTTGAGAACGTCTGAGTGACGTCTTGGTGTACTCCTGTCGACGTATCAACTGTTGTCGACGATGTCACCCAGGAGCATTCCTATATGTTATTTGAACTATATTGATATTTTACCGAGGGAATATTCTCGCCCCTGAAATGTGAAAGATTCCGACAAAATCATTGAGCTCAAGGACAATGGATGAGTAACTCACCACAGACATGTTCCTCTCATCCACAGATAGTCAGAATAAAGAGAATTCTCGTTCAGCCTTACGGATTTTAGTGCGCAAATGTTCGAACAGCGGACGGAACGAATGCAGATGTGTGCGAATCGAATCGGATGATAGTGTGTGGTTGACAGATTCTGGATCACGTTACGTTTATTCTATATATCGTAGATCACACAAGATAGAATCCGGTGGAGTGCATGAATATGCCTGTCGTAAATCGCTGTTCTACCTATTTGATTGATTATGATGGTGCTTCTCATGCCGTAAGGACACAGTTCAAGTCGCTCAATACCCCACGAGAGGTACACTGCAAATCTCAGACACGAGATAAAGTAACATAACATTATAACAATTCGGTGGGAGAATAATGAAAGTGAATGAATGTGAGAGTCCAGGGGCCTCCCACTGCTGCACAGAGAATGGGACGACATGTGGGGTGAGGTCAGCGTGGCTATAGCGCCGAAAGAAGCTGGCCCGACAACACAAAGCACTCAAAGGAAAGAGGAAAGACGGTGTGTGTCAATCACCAAGCAGTTACGGTGCACTGTGGTGGTTTTCTTCAATACAAAATTGCCAGAGACAACATTTGAATACGAACGTTTACGTCTTTCTGAGTGAGGTTTGGTTTTTTTTATGTTATTATCATGATCATTTCTCCCCGTTTTCACGCCCTGAGGAGAAACCTGTTGACTGAAATTTTATTAGAAGGTCCTGTCGCAGCGTCAAGCGACTGTGTTTTAATGACTGCCACCTAACTCGTGTATCATATCCGTGACACTCTCCCTTGTTTCGTGATAATACAAAACGAGCTGCCCTCGAACTCTTCCAGTGTTCTCCGTCAGGCCTATCTGATACGGATTCAAAACCGTTCATCAGTACTGCAGAAGACGGCAGACTAGCGCAGTGTAAGCAGTCTCTTTAGTAGAGAGGCTACATTTTCTAAATTTTCTGTAAATAAATCAAGTCTTTTGTTTTCTTTTCTCGAACGTCATCCATGTGACCTTGACAATTTAAGTTACTCGTAATTGTAATCAATAAAACTGTAGCTGAGTTTACAGCCTTCAGATGTCTGTGATTTGTCGTGTAACTGTTGCAATACGGCGGCCGCACTTCCCTGCATGGGGCCGCCGGGCCAACAATGCCATACGATCATTTCATTTCAGTACTCATGTCGATGAATTCATACTTATTGAGATCAATTGCCACTCTTTAAACGATACAGATAACTTTTCTAAATTTTTTGCAATTCGTTTTCATCATCTGATAACTTCACTAGACGGTAAAAGACAGCAAACAATTTAAGAGGGCTTCTCAGATTGTCTACTAAATCGTTTGTGTAGGTCAGGAACAACAGGGGACCTGCAACACATCCTTGGGGAACGCCAGATATTACTTCGGTTTTCCTCAATGACTTTTCGTCACTTTTTACGAACTAATACCTTTCTGACAAGAAATGACGAATCTAGTTACACAAGTGAGAGCATATTATATGTTCCAAAAGCTTACTGCAATTCGACGTTAGTGACATGGATCTGTAATTCAGCAAATTACTCCTGTTTCCTTTGTTGGGTATTGATGTGACTTGAGAAACTTTCCAGCCTTAGGATAAGGTTCTTTCTAGAAGTGAGTGGTCGTATATGTTTGCTAACTATAGAGTTATTGCAGCAGCTTCTTCTGAAAGGAATCTGACCAGTATGCAACCTCGACCGGAGACTTGCCTCTCTAAAGAACTTTAAGTAGCTTCGCTACACCGAGGATGTCTACTTTTAAGTTACTAGTGTTGGCAGTTGTTCTTCATTTGAATTCTGGAAAATGTACTCCCTTTCAGTTTGTGAATTAATTTCGGAAAAGACTGTTTAGTAACTCTGCCTTGGCGGTACTATCATCAATAACATCACCGCTGTTATCGCTCATCGTACGTATTGATTGCGTCTTGCCACTGGTGTACTTTACATACGACCAGATTCACTTTGGAATTTCTGCCTTGATTCGAAACAAGACTTATGTTGTAGAAACTATTAAAAGCGTCTCGCACTGAAGTTCGCCCAAAATTTCGATCTTCTGTAAAAATTCGCCGTTCTTGGGGATTTTGCGTTCTTTTAAATGTAGCACGCTTTTTTCATTGCTTCTGCAACAGTGTTCTGAAATGTTTTATTACCGTGTGGGATCTGTACCATCTCTTATTAATTTATTCATTATATGTCTCTCAACTGTAGCCTCAACCATTTCTTTAAACTTAAACCTCATCTGGTCTACGATTACAAAATCAGACTCGATGGAGATGTGGAAGCGAGTTTATATCTGCTTTCGTAAATAGATGTATTTTGCGTATATCTGCTTGCGGTAATCAGTCTAGCTGTGACCACTGTATGGTCACTAGTCACTTTGTCTGCCATGATCCGCGCTATTTGGTCAGCATTCTTTTTGCTAAGAGGTCAAGTATTTTTTCGCAACCATTTGCAATTCGAATGGGCTGCTGAACTAATTGATCAAAGTAATTTTCTGAGAAGTGTTTGAGTTGTGATTGTGGATGTACGCTCATATGTCGAGAGGTGGGAACAGGTAATGAACCCAGGAACATGGTCGAACATGATAGTTTAGGTGGTCCAGACGTTATGGCGTGCCAGAAACCCAGGCATAGTGTTGTTTGGATATTCTGACGAAATCTTTAAACAAAGTATACTTACCGTGTACTTACCGCCAAAAGTTATTGGTACACTGAAATCCGTCCCCACGTGCGTCTTTCCAGTTCCATTTTTATGGATAACAGTGCACGATCCTAAGAACAGTGCACACAAACAAACTCCTGGAACGAGAAGACATTCGGTGAATGTCTGCCAGTTCCCCGACAAATCCCATCTTGCACTTGTGGATTGCGGTGAGCACATACATGTACCGCAGAACAGTCGACCATCCTGCAGTTACTTACCAAACGCCTCTGTAGAGGAATGGCAGGCTTGACCACAAAAACACCCTACTAAGCTTGTGGTCAAAATGGGAGCGCGTTTTGTATCACGCAATGTCGTATGTGGCGATCACACACCCTTTTAAAAAA
Organism: Schistocerca serialis cubense; assembly: GCF_023864345.2. Taxonomy (NCBI): domain Eukaryota; kingdom Metazoa; phylum Arthropoda; class Insecta; order Orthoptera; family Acrididae; genus Schistocerca; species Schistocerca serialis. The sequence continues at coordinate 427,014,567 of NC_064641.1, forward strand.
TCATGTCACCTTTTTTCTGATGTCTCTGGGCCATCACTTTAATGTAATTATTGTCTTTCACTAAAGGTGTCACTTCTGGACTGTGTGTTTATTTCAGGTACCATCTGAACAACTCTACAGTTCTTTCTGCGTATGGTCAAAGTATCTTGGAGCTATGTTTGATGTTAGTGACCATTATGCGAAAGCTACTTTCTTCCTTGGCTGTTTAATATGACATTATCATCTCCATGAATAGTAAAAATTTATTTGAAGGCCAATCGACTATTTGAGGCTCAATAACAATACACAGCAGAACACATGTATCACACTTATTATTACTTACGTAAGTAAATGTCTAAATTAAAGACGTTAAAGGATATGCAGGCTAACATATTCTCATGGTAAACAATTTTTTGCAGTAAACAAATAAATTACTGAATCAATAAATATCACTCTGGCCTGAACGTGCTTCGAATCTTTATGTTGTGGGTCCGCAGGGAAGTGTTATCAGAAAGAAAACTAATAACGGTTTGTTTGTTCCTGTGATCTTCAGGCCGAAGCGTACACTGGCTTGATGCAACTTCTCTATCCTGTGCAAACCGAATATCTCTGCATAACTGCTAACACGTATGTGCATTTCAGTGTATTTACCCTAGTCAAGCCTTGATTTCCCTCTACAAATCTTATGCCCCCATCCCCTCTCACTTCACATTTCCTTCCTTACCAAGAGGACAATTCCTTTATTCCCAGCATGTGTCCTACAAACCTATCCCTACTTTTAGTTGAGGCACAAATTTCTTCTCTCGCCAATTCTTTTGAGTACCTTTTATTAGTTATATGGTACATCATACTGATTTACTGGTCTACATTTCACTTCAACACTATAGTGCGCTCCAGTCAAATATATTCAGAGCAAAGCCCCTAACAAAAAAGAAATTGTATTCGGCATCAGCTATTTTTTCATTTACAGAAAAGATTTTCTTACTGTTGTATTGACGTTATTAGAGACAGAGCAAATAGGACTAATGTCCTACGAATTGTAGAGTGTAAATTTAGCAGTCTGAATTTTGTAGGGAAAACGGTGAATTGGAAAGGAATAATTTAGGATTTAGATTTCATATCTCTACTGAGAATATCCTCATACTACACTACGACTTAAGAAAAACTATGAGACAAGATACATCGAATGGTCGACACTATGTTTACTTAAAGATTTATAAATCAAATCCTAGACTTGCTGCTTAGCAACGATTACACATACACTTGTAACACAACTACTCCTCCCGTACTTCTCATGTGTCCTGATCTGTACGTGTGCGCCGATCCACGGCTTTCAACAAAGAAAGAGGAAATTAACAATTAATAATCTGTCACACTATTACAGATCCAGGACCATCTCCCAATTGTCAGTCCACAACAGACTTTTGTTTGGAGCTCTCAGTTATTTTTGTCGTTGGGAAATATTCTGTTATTTAATGTCGGCAGGGTACTGAAATGCAATATTTCTGAGGCCAAGAATTTGAAGATCTTGGCCACCGGCACCCTCATTCTCTCAGTACTTACCTTGCATCCACATATCCGACGTCAACGTGATTTACTGCTGGTATTTGCCGCCTTGACGCTACATACAGTTTGCCTGTACATTACTATGCTATTCGCGCCAATATGTCATCGTTTCTACTTAGGATACGAAACTATGTCGCGCGCCTGTCCAACATCGACAGCGTCAGACATGTGGTGACAAAATTGCTGCTACCGCCCAGTTTGCCACCTCAATTGAGATCCCATAGATTAATTACTCTCTCTCTGGCATGGTGGAAGTTATTTTTGCACTCTTAGTCAGTCCTAGTATTAGAGTAGGTTTGGTGTAAACATCCTTAGTATGTTTCTTCACGTAGTATGTTTTTTTTACTATGTAGAGACTAGTCGTCTTTGGCTCAGCGCTCTATTGATATACCCTCGGTTAAATGTTATCGAGTTATGGTCAGTAAAGGCTGCTCTTAGCTCAATATCTGTAACCCTGTCCTAATAATTTATCTCTTTACTAATCTTTAACCAAATTTTAAATTTGAGTTTTAACCCATATCTTCAGCCTCTTGATCAGAGTCCCCAGCCTATCGGTAACGTGATGTTTCCCACGGTCGACACTGCGTGTGATATTTATTTAAATTCCAGTAGCGTGGCAATAGTGTGTGCCGTGTAGATCGTGGCAAATTCTCTACAAACTGACGTTTGGGTGGTCGCTGACAATGGGAGCGCCGCGTCGTACAAACTGACGACCTCTAACAGGACCTTTTCCGGGCCCACGTGAGCCACAGGTAGTGTTTCATTCGCTGGTCAGACAACTGGCTTCTGATGTGCATATTCACAGATATTTAATGGCTAAGGCAGTTTCTAGTAACATTTCGGTAACTGCGCAATCGAACAATAACAGGTCGGTCATACTGTTTTGCGCAATATTTATTTACGTAAACTGTCAGCTGCAAATACCTGTTTCAGATGTTATTTAGCTGCATGTCCTGCATTCACTTCAATGTTGTGGCGTACAATTTGTCGACACACAACATCACCATTCGAAAGCAGCCTTAAACAGACGCCAATTCATTTCTCTTGGTAATTTACGTATACAGAGATCAGAAATGGTCCAATAACTTCCCAGTGGGTCACCGCCAGAGATACTTTTATATCAGATGATATCTTTGCTTTAAGACTTTAATCTTCCTGCTGTTTCCCACAACATGTGGGATAAAACTGTCTGAAATAAATATATGAAACACACCAACTAGAAACAGGTTTGCAAAAGGGGTGGTATCTGAAATCTATTAGCAGCTCTAAACCGTTTCATATGGAAAAATTTGTGGTCTTTATACGTAGTGAAATGTAGATGATTTGAAGAATGTAACGCTCATGATGACAATATTAGAGATGATAAATAGTACATTGGATATATGTTTAAAAACTGTGAAACTTGATTCACTGGTCTGAAGCTCAGTTCTTATTGCAAACATATATTTATTGTGTCTGTTTGCATGTATCTATGTGTGTTTGAAGCTACTGTTATATGGCCATAAGCCATGACTTAAAGAATTTTCGTTACTGTTTTAGTGTAATTGTGAATTATTTAGGAATAATCACTTCAAAATGATAAGTTGCGTACTAAGAACTTCTAGGTGTAATGTAGTAAGAACTTCTAGGTGTAACAAGTTATAGCTACGTCTATTTTTGGTTTGTATAAATCTATAAATAGGCAAGACAATTGTGTCTGCCACTCATTTTGCCAATTTGCCTCAGCTCATCTTGTCTCACGTTTTCTGTATTGTGTTACCTCCAGTCAGCCCTTATGACTTCTATTCTGAAAATATATAGAGTGAAAGTATTCAAAACTTTAAATTCAGAAGTATCGTTCACATTCTCTTAAATTAGATATCTTTGCGAAAGAGAAAATTTTATTATTAAAAAGAACTCATAATTAATTATTTAAATGAATTCAGGTAAGTAAGACAGAGAGTTTCAGTGGACAAGAATTAATTCAAAGCTTAACCTGTGAGAACATTAAATGTTTTCGATCGCTACATTACGTAGCTCAGCGCAGTGATCGTGATTTTGTAAGTATGCTGTTTGGGTTCTATGTAAGTGGGCTGTTCAGGTTTTTATGTTGGTAACGCCACGTAGCGCCCGGTATGAAAAATTACTGACTGTGTTGTGTGCAGTCTGTGGCTAGTTGGCATTGTTGGAATATTCGCTATTGTAGAGTTGGGCAGTTGGGTGTGAACAGCGCGTAGCGTTGCGCAGTTGGGCGTGAGCCGCCAGCAGTGGTGGATGTGGGGAGAAAGATGGCAGAATTTTTAAAGCGGACGATCTGGGCGTGTGTCCGTCAGAAAAAGGAAATTTGTAAAGATGGATGACATGAACTGATAGATATATATATATATGACGGCATTTGAATATTATTAAGGTAAACACATTGTTGGTTCTCTATCAAAATCTTTCATTTGCTAAGCATGCCTATCAGGAGTTAGTGCCTTCAGCAGTTAGAATCTTTTATTTAGCTGGCAGTATTGGCGCTCGCTGTATTGCAGTAGTTCGAGTAACGAAGATTTTTGTGAGGTAAGTGATCCATGTAATGTACAGGTTATTGTTACTCAGGGCCATTCTTTTGTAGGCATTATTGAAAGTTAGATTGCGTTGCACTAAAATGCACAAAAAAAAAAAACATTGTGTGTCAGTTTAGTGATGATCAGAATAAGTAAAGAGAGAAATGTGTGAGTAGGTTCAGTTTTGCTCAGCTGTTTGAAAATCAAATAACGTAAGAGGGTTAACAGCACAGTCATTTATAATTTTCCAAAGGGGCGTTTCAATTTTTTCATCAAATCGAACGAACGTTAGTGTAGGCACTGGATTTTTGACTGCCAACATAAATGAAAATTGACTCCCTAACTCATAAAAATAATTTTTGACATCAATTTAAATAACTTAAATGCGACAGCTTAAAATAATTTCTATAGCGGCGGCTTCAAAATTATCGTATTTATTCCTAATTAATCCATCAACGTCAGAGAGAAAGGTAGTAAGAAGTATTTATTTCCATAGGGAAAACATTATTAAGACGAATTTTACGTACAGTAAATTGTGGCGTTTTCTCGCAAGGAAAACTAAAAATTAACACGGTAAGGCATTTATTAATGGCTCTGCCAACAGTTGCAGTTACTTATTAGGCGACTAGTTTCGAATCCTCACAGGTTCAATTTCAAGCCTGACCCACTGAGGCTGCTCTGACAGTGACTGATCAAAATAATAAATATTCAATGGCAATCCATACTCAATAAATGTTAGCACGATGAATGCCACAATCCACACATGGCTGTTACCAAGCCAAAATAAAAATGTCTCAGTACATCAACGAAATTCTGAAACTGAAAAAAAAAAAAAATACACGCCATGAACTCAGAAAGAAGCGTATGTTAACGGCGACTAACCACAACTAGCTAGTCAACAAATATCAAGATTGCGAGAACTGACACAAATGGCGCAAATCAACGACGGGACCCAACAGAGGACAAGAACTGGAGATCACAATTAAGACATTACAATGGGACTCAAACCAAGGAGGCCACAATTAGCTGATTATGGTCACTGGCGACCATATTGTGTTATCGGTTATTATTGAACTGTAATAGTGCATGCACGTTTAACTGAGCTGTGTAGTGTTATAGTTGTGATTGTGGCTAACCCGCGCGGGATTAGCTGACCGGTCTTGGGCGCTGCAGTCATGGACTGTGCAGCTGATCCCGGCGGATGTTCGAGTCCTCCCCCGGGCATGGGTGTGTGTGTTTGTCCTCAGGATAATTTTGGTTAAGTAATGCGTAAGCTTAGGGACTAATGACTTTAGCAGTAAGTCCCATAAGATTTCACACACATTTGAACATTTTTTTGTGGCTAATCTGTTATTTTCTATTGCATGTACCTATCACGTTTTATTGTTTAAGCCACACTGAAAGAGAAATTTTCATCGTTGAGGCAGTGTGTGATCACTGAAGTACAGTAGCAGAACTACTCAGTACTACAAAAAGGTAAACAGGTTCATATTAGCGGACTTGACTGTTTATAGCTCTTTAATATTGATGAGCGATGATGCAGTAATTCACATTAGTTTCGACTTTTTGTAGTCCGCTATAGTAGATACTTTTATGTTGTTTCATCACTTAGGATGCATTCAACTGCATAGGGAGCTTCATTGGTTGGGAGAATCTATAGAAACTATCGTGATCTATTTAAGACAGTTCCATTAGCCATAATTTTACCGCACACACGAACAATGTTGTTGTAACCAACGAACAACAGAGGGAGTATCCTAAGCGATGCAGATCATCTTAAAATGAATCACCTAGTTATAGATATGGCAACGAACATACAGAGTTCAGAACGTATTCCCCTAGCAGTGGCGATCCAAGAAGTAGCTCTCCGTCTTTATCATTACTGAAACTTAAGAAAAATACAATAAAAGAAAAGAAAGGCAATTGCTGACATACTGTGTCGCTGGCACCCAGTTCCGGACATCGTCTCAATTATACTTACGGTGAGCCCAACGAATGTGACGAAAAGAGTATAAGAAAATCTGAACGCCTAACTTTATTCGTATTTAAGCCCAGCAAGAGCGTGAATACGGCCCTTATTTGGCGAAGCGGACGCAAGAAAAATTCATGACAATATGCGGGACCGGATCTGTATTTTAGTAAAATAGTTCTCTGAGATCTGATTATTTAACAGCGCGCGACTGACCGCCTAGTTAATAGAGGATTACGTGAGACGCTTCTAGAAAAAACCAAAATGTTCAAATGAGTGTGGATTCCTAAGGGACCTAACTGCTGAGGTCATCGGTCTCTAGATTTACACACTACTTAAACTAATTTAAGCCAACAACAACACATATACCGATGTCCGAGGAAGGATTCTTACCTCGGGCGGGAGGGCCACGCATTCCGTGGCATTGTGCCTCAAACTACGCGGCTCGCGCGTTTAGAATCTGCTCCAAAATTGATGTCTACGTGCAGCGTTCACAGAGGCCAAAACGTAGACGTAATCTCAGGGATTATATTTCCGTTTATCACAGTAAAATATCGCAGCAGGATATCTTTACCGCTGCGAAATTAGTTAAAAAAAACCTTTGAATTAATTAAAGTATTTCCTTTTCAAACGAAATGCTCTTTGTTGTGCCGAGAAGCAGCCACTGACTGTACTGAATTGAATGATTTTAGTTTTTACTTCAATTAAAAGAAATTAATTCATGCACTTTCTTTCCTTTGCCAATTATGATTCCAAATCTTTTGAAGCGTCCGTTGACGACGGAACGCCGTCAAATTGTGATGAAATTATTCCTATGCAAGATGTCCGCCAAGAATGGTCGATTGTTCGGCCTTTCTTTTTGTTTATCAAGCGTACTGAATACCTTTAACAACAAACCATATCTTTACTCCTGCATGAAGGTCGCTATAAATGAAAGAAAAACGCTCAATTAGCATAAATTACAATACACTCTATAAAATTCACAACTTACAATGCGAAATGTCACCGTAGGGTGCGTTTTCTTCAAGGCTAGAACAGAGACTCTGTCTAATACCGCTGATCTTTTTGGTTTCTTACACCAGCGTGTAAAAGAGCAATTACATTGCCATATAAATTCTATATAGTTACCTTATAGAGTCCTTTGCTTCCTTATTATTTCATTTCATTATAAATTACCGTTCCGACAGTTAATTACACACATATTTTTAGAGTCCCAGCGTGATATTTCAATAATTTAAAGTCTTACAATTTTCATATTACTTCGTTTTGTGTCCGACTTGTCGTCGCACAACTTAATATTTTGTATCGCGTATTGGTAAAAGGAGCCCCTTGGTATGAATGACCCAAAAACGTCTGTGGTTTGCGAATAGTCATACCACCTTAATAATAACATATTAATAACACATGCTGCATACCACACGTATATATTTATACACACATGTCGCTTTATATCTGGGGTTTTTTTTCAGACACTCCCAGTGGTTGGTAATTTACACGCATGTTATTTTTTTTTTAACAATGTTTCAACTATTTCTACTATGGGCATTGCTCTACCTTTCACCCTTACACTAAGCGACTAGAGAGAACAGCTTGGTAAGACTGAATAATCCCGGTTAACAATTGCTTTACTCCCCATTTAGTTTACGGGCTACGCGGAAAAAACCAAGATAAAAGAATCTCGCCAGGAGTCTTCAAACTGTTCGCACTTCCGTTACTACCAAGTATTGATTGTGAATGATGTTATCATTTGATTATCTTGATCTGCAGACGATTATTTTCACAGTAAACAGTTTTACACAATATTTACAAGTTACATAATTAAATAGTTTCATCGGGCATACAGTATGAAAATATGCAATTGATGTTTAATTTAACTAAGTTCGTTCACTTCTAATAGTGCATCAACTTTCAATATTCGTCCACTTTACATATGTAACATAGCTTTTAGGAGACTCATATAGTACAATAACTTTTTCATTCATGACACGCTACAGACTTTGGCCATAAATTTACATAATACTTACAGATCCACGGTGTTTTCTGTGTATCAAAGGTACTCCTTGCTGTGGTTTTGTTTACCGCTTTTTCTTCTAATACAGTTCTTGTATTTGACTTTATTTGTTAAAAGTTTTTGACCTTTTACTGTCGCTAGTTTAGCGTACAGATTGTTCGACACTTAAAATGCACTTTTCGCACACAGTTTGTTCTTTGTATCTGCGAAGAGTCCATTACCAGCACTTTCACTTTTACGTTATGTAGCATACATGGTACATATTTCACAATAAAAGTCATTATAATTCGGTAGGATTCATGTAACCAGAATGAAATTATAATGAAATCTATATCTTTAGCTGCTTAAAGGCGTTGAGCGAGGACAATTGAAAACTCTGTGGCTCCACTGGGACTCGAACCCGGGAATTCCTGCTTACATGGCAAACGCTCTATACGTCATTTTTGTTTATTTATTTGCATTGTGTTTTTGTAATATTCACTATTGTCTTGAAATTATGTGGAACACATAGGCGACGGAGATAAAAATATATAAATGCTCGCTAAAGAAAAAGAAAAGAAAAAGGAAAAGAAGAAAGCAATGAAATCCGCGCAATCTACGACGTGCTCTCCCATCCGCGGAAGTCAGAGGAAGAATCGATCATAGGAGGCGCGAACTCAGACACCGCCTGCTGGGGAGGGGAGGAGGAGGAGACGGTTAGGTGCCCTCTGCTCAGTCACCCCCCAACTTAGTGGAGGTCAAACAAAGACCCCTGGAAGGTAGTTGGCAAATAATGTTCGGTAACGTGGCGTGTTTTTGAGAGAGCTGCATGGGCTGTTCGTAAATAGGTCCAGATATCGAGGCTGTATTTAGGTCCCTCATGAAAGTGATAAACGACTGCCCACCCTTTGACCCATGTAATAGCATGATAATTGGCGGCGGGAAAATGTTTGTCCACTGGGTACAGAAATATTCGAGGTTCGATTGTGTCTGGTGGCACTCGGAGATAGCAGGCAATGATTTGCTGCTCGAAGCGCCAGACATCTTGCAAAGAGGCGCGTGTCAGACGGTGGTCATCAGTGTCAACTAGCTGGCAAAGGAGACAAAGAGGGGAATCTGACAAGCCAATGTTGTGCAGTCTCTGTTTCGTGGCAAATTTCCTGTTGACTATGTGATACCACAGTGGCCGGACGTTCGTAAGGAGGAAGGGCTAGTGGACGGCAGTCCACACTGTGGGCCACTGGACTGAGGGATGTTTACTCTCCATCACATTCCGGGAAACACGGCGCAGCAGCAGGCTGCAAAAACCCTTTGTCCTGGCGGGCGCGGATCCGGGACACTGGTATGTATGTAACTGTAGTCGACGAAAAAGGTCGAAATATGAGATAAATGAGGCATGATATGGCCGACTGACACCGGTGGTGAGGTGGAAGCAGGCAGGAGGACCTCAAGCAAGCTGCGTATTAGAGATGTGTCCTGGCAGATCCACTGTCTTCTCATTGTATTTATATACAAGGCTGCAGCTCACATACGGACATTAACGAGCCGGAAGCCACCATCCTGCGGGTGTACGGTAAGTGTCTCATATCGGACGTTCAACATGCAAGCAGCCATGAGATAATAGCCAAAACCGCCTGAAGGTTGCGCCCAATCGCAGTCGGCAGAAGGAGAACTTATTTTATTTCTAATTTTCTTTATTCATCATCTTTATAATATACATATGCAACCCACCACCTTACATGATTAGTGGGCCCTAAGATTTTTCAATGTCATTATTGTTAGCAGGTAACTACAGTTAATACAAGTGAGCTACAGTACAGCATAACAATGGGCAATTTCTATTCTATTAGTACTGTAATTATTGCTAATGGCTACTTCTGACTATAACCCCTTTACTGCTTGCAGAGTCACAGGGGTGTCAGTGATTGCACAAACCTACTGTGCAGCATTACTCACCGAGCTAACCCCGACGAGCGGGGCCAAGGATGACTTTACTCGCTGCTGGTTCATATTTGTATTTGAACTTGCGCGATGTGGACCAATTTTGATGCCACATAAAGATTAAGACACTCAACGCGTTGAAGTGTGTCCTGGCAGCGCAAAATGATTTGGCGGACGTCGTTGCGGATGACGTGTAACAGGGGACGGAAATTCGTTGCCGCTGTGCGTGAGACCGTGGGGCTAAAGGTAATGCCCAGGTACCGGAACGTCCGCACATGCGGCGGGGGTGCCACTTCACCTTCCTGGAGGCTTCGTCCAATGTGCATAGCAGAGGATTTGACGACATACATGGCACTGCCATCAGCAGCCCCTTAACGGGAAATCAATTCGAGGACTACTCGAATCTCAGAGCCCGAGCGAATGAGGAGGACGAGGTCATCAGCATATGCCCGACAGCGAAAAGTGTGTTGGCGTAGAGTGAGGCCAGAGAGCTTAGTTGTCAAGCCCCCAATGAGGGACTCAAAGGCAATGGCATACAGGAGGGTAGAAAGGGGGTACGCTTGCCGTATGGAACGGCAGATGAGTACCGGCCCTGCTAAACGCCCATTGACTTGGACACGTGCACTGTTGTAAAGACGCCGGAGCAAGTCGAGGAACGGAGGGGGGATGCCCATTCGGGCCACCGCCGAAAACAGGAAACGATGGCGCACTTTATCGAAGGCAAAGTCTAAAGCGACGACCGCTGCACGGAGCCTGCTGGCCGCCGCCATCGCAGTTAAGTCTCGGCATTCCCCTGTGGCAGTCTATGTTAACCTGCCCCCAGGCGTCGTGTGCTCTGGGGAAAAGATACGAGGGAGTACTGTTCGGAGCCGCGTTGCCATTAAGCGAGCGAAAATCTTGTAATCGGCATTGAGTAGGGTGAGCGAACTCGTGACCATCGAACCACGGACTGGTTTGTGGACCGGAATGATGAAGCCCGCCAGCAAAGGCGGGTCGGATTGTTTGGTAAGGTGCCATCAGTTCTCGATACATAGTCGTCCACGGCGGTGCCGTGAGGTCCAGGAACGTACGGTAAAACTCAACCGGTAAGCCATCAATGCCGGGCCATCTATTGACTGCACCCTTGTCGATTGCATTGTCGACTTCGTCTCGCGTAACCGCCACTGTCAAAGCATCCGCCTCAATGTGGGGGAGGGTGTGACTTAGTGCAAAATGGAGCCATCTGCTTCAGTGTCAGCATCTTCTTCACTATAAGTACGATGTTAGTGTTCGACGAATGCGTGGACGATTTCATTCTGATTGGTCACCTGGGTGCCATGAGACATGGTCAGAGTGTTGATGATCGGCCGACGACGCCGTCGTTCGTCGGACACTATATGATGCATAAATGGAATTTCTAAACCCGCATGATCGTGGCGCCGCGTCCGTATCACTACCGCTTGCGATTTCCGGCGTGCCAGCACAATTATCTTCGCCTTAATTCATCGCCGTTCCCACTGATTGTCTGTGGTTGGCGGCTGAGTGTCCAGATCTCTGAGAATCGCATAACAGAAGTCAACAGAGTTGCGATTCCAGTCATCCACGTCCTTCCCGTATCTCATCAGTGTCCTCCAGATCGCTAGTCTGGCGCAGTCCATCCACCATTTCAATATCGAGCTGTAGCGGGGAAGGCGTCGTTCGCAGGCTGTCCACGTCTCAGTGACTTATTGGCGACAAGAAAGGTCATGCAGATGAGAAGTATTTAGTTTCCACGGCACACGTCTGCACCATACAGGAGGACCGCACAGATGAAAGCGCAATTTTCGGAAAAGGCCAGTGGCCAGCTTTCGGCGCCCCGTATCGCAGGGATAAGAGTTTGTGAGGCATATATCCTGTCTAGTCGGCTTGCCGAATGACTGGTAAGGAAGGTATGACCAGAACAGATACCGTGTTGAACTTCCCAGGTATCGTGAAACAGGAGGTCCCGCACCACTACACGTAGTTCCTGGCATGTAGTATAGTGTGGAATCTGATCTTTGGGGCTCAGAACGCAGATAATATCACCTCCTAGTAGGCAGTGGTCATATCGCCCTAAAAACGGGGGGGGGGGGGGGGGGGGGCGGAAGGCGATTTCCTCGCAATAAAACTGGGCCCTTTCATGTCGTCGGTCGGTGCCTGAGCGAGCGCAGACATTAATGATGCATGTCCCCATAGCAGTGAGTGCCATGCCCCGAGCTGATGGAAGGAAGGTGACGTCCGTCACAGAAATCCCGTGGCGGACGTAGATGGCACTCTGCGACTCATAGGATTACTCGCGAAGGTGTGGGCGGTATAGCCATTCGGGAGATTGGCCAAGTGAACGTCCTGCAGAAGGACGAAATCATTATCAGAAGCCCAGAACATCTCCTGCATAAGGCGGATTTTCACCCTGGAATGGATGTTGTTGGTGCTGTTGGTTGCTATCCAATAGGCCTGGTGGCGGACTGCTGGAGGCTGGTCCACTCTGCCGCCAGCGCAACGAGCTCGCCCGCAGGGGATTCTGGGGAGAGTATAATTAACGGTTCGGCCCCGACGGCGCAGGGTCCCGTAATGGGTCCTGCTCTTCGACCTCCTCCTCGTGCTAAGCCGTGGAAGCAGGCGCCGGTGTATCGCCAATTTGTCTGCAGAAGGTGATGTAATGGTGCCTGGTGTAGTGTCGCCTGTGATTTGTCCATGAATTAGTTCAGCGCCTGCATGGGGCGCCGGGGAGGCGGGCGCAGGCACAACGGTGGATGTCTCCGCACTCGTAACGTCTTCGTCAGCAGTAGCGGGTTCTGGGGCGTCGTGCTGGTCGACGGTTGCGCCAACATCGACTTGCAACGCCTCCTCTTGGCCGGAAACGGTACGGCGCCTTATCTCGCAACGTTTCGGAAACATTGTTTCCTTGTGCGACCCTCCGTGTCCGACGACGGAAATGTGTCGCGCCCCTCCGGCAGGAAGGCCGCCGTAGGGACAATGAGCGAGTCGATCCCCATCGTGTTGGCGAGGGTAGGGTCAGCTTCCGGTTACGTCGGCATCGTCGGAGAGTCGTCGATGCCCAGCCGAGGCGGCCAGCCTTCTCCGGATTTCTTCGTCGGTGTCTGGTCGGGCTCGTTGGCATCGTTGGTGGCACTCGGGTGGCGTTTCGAAGCGATAGGAGAAACTAGAGCAGCGGCGTAGGTCACCGGTAACACGATAGGTTGTGACGTGGGTGATCCTTCGGCAGCTGTTAGTTGCGTAATACTCCGTTGTAGGCATTCGGATCTTAGGTGGCCTTCTTTGCCGCACCCAGAACATGTACGTCGTATATAATTATTGCACGGCATCCGCCGGTCTGTAAGTAGGACGGGACGTGGCTTCGGAAATCAATGGTGACCTGTCGGATCCCGTTTAGGACAGGATATGTCCGAAATTGTGTCCACTTCTCCGCAGTGTGACATGGGCTGTGCCGTATAGTCGGAGTGCCGCGACGACTTCCTCAAGCAGGACGCTCGAATGGCAATTCTAAAATGCGTGTCGTTCGCATTCCTAAGCCCCTATTTGGTCTCATGTAGGATGCGTAAGCCCACCATGTCGTTAATGATTTTAACATAGACCTTGCTGCTCACGATCGACAAACGTATGCCAATAATATCGGTCGCCGGGATCTTCATTTCCTCTCGCAGTTGGTTGGGCACAACCACTGAAGAAAGTAAATCGGAGTGCAGATTTACGGTAACGGTTCGGCATGGATCGTATATAGTAAACCGGCACTTAAGCAACCGCCGTCAGAATGTAAACAAAGCGAAATCGCGCTCCGCACGCGGTAGACACGGACGCGTCCGCTCTGTTGCCTTGCTAAAGGCAGACAGGACTGAGCCACCGACGACACAGACGATAGTGCGACTGCAGGGTCTTATCTCTGGCCAACGACGACACAGACGATAGTGCGACTGCAGGGCCTTATCTCTGGCACGCTCCCCGTGAGACCCACAATTTCCAACTTTCTGCCCACACGCTACATTTGTAGTGCCCCTGCCCACCATACTCATTACTCGCGGCAGTCAACCTACCGATTCCCGTCTGAGCAATGTGAGTGCATCCGCATTGAAGATGATTATTGGTTGGTAAGCCGTCAATGCAAGCAGGAGGTCCTGGGTTCGAGTCTCAGTCGGGGCACAAATGTTTCAACTGTCCCCGTTGATATTTATCAACGCCTGTAAGCAGCTAAAGGTTTGGATTTCATTATAATTTCATTCTTCGAGGGCTGCAAAATCACCAATAGTATCTGTACCGATACCAGTTTCATATTCATGTAGCCAGTGTCCCTTGGTCTATTCAGTTCACTATATTTTACAGTCATAGTGGCTCTCAACACTGATTCATTCTCTGGTGTTTATTTTGCTTTCTGACAACTGGATCCGAGCACACTACTCCCAAGTACGTAACGCGTGAAGGATTTATACCTTCCACCGTGATAGAAGTTTAATATCAATACTTATGTTTGACAATTCTACCATTATGGTTATTCTAAAATTCTTTAACAATTTATTTATGATCTGCCGGCGCTCATTAGTCACCTATGGACCATGAAAATTGCGTACATTTCCTTACGCACATTGTGATTTTATGAAATTTACGTTAATCAGTGCACTGTCATAATTAGTAATTCACTATTTGTTGAAATTGTTCATATTCTCTCTCATGTATTAATGCGGACATCCTGCTTTCACGCAGAGACACAGGAATATATATATATATATATATATATATATATATATACATATATATATACACTCCTGGAAATTGAAATAAGAACACCGTGAATTCATTGTCCCAGGAAGGGGAAACTTTATTGACACATTCCTGGGGTCAGATACATCACATGATCACACTGACAGAACCACAGGCACATAGACAGAGGCAACAGAGCATGCACAATGTCGGCACTAGTACAGTGTATATCCATCTTTCGCAGCAATGCAGGCTGCTGTTCTCCCATGGAGACGATCGTAGAGATGCTGGATGTAGTCCTGTGGAACGGCTTGCCATGCCATTTCCATCTGGCGCCTCAGTTGGACCAGCGTTCGTGCTGGACGTGCAGACCGCGTGAGACGACGCTTCATCCAGACCCAAACATGCTCAATGGGGGACAGATCCGGAGATCTTGCTAGCCAGGGTAGTTGACTTACACCTTCTAGAGCACGTTGGGTGGCACGGGATACATGCGGATGTGCATTGTCCTGTTGGAACAGCAAGTTTCCTTGCCGGTCTAGGAATGGTAGAACGATGGGTTCGATGACGGTTCGGATGTACCGTGCACTATTCAGTGTCCCCTCGACGATCACCAGTGGTGTACGGCCAGTGTAGGAGATCGCTCCCCACACCATGATGCCGGGTGTTGGCCCTGTGTGCCTCAGTCGTATGCAGTCCAGATTGTGGCGCTCACCTGCAGGGCGCCAAACACGCATACGACCATCATTGGCACCAAGGCAGAAGCGACTCTCATCGCTGAAGACGACACGTCTCCATTCGTCCCCCCATCACGCCTGTCGCGACACCACTGGAGGCGGGCTGCACGATGTTGGGGCGTGAGCGGAAGACGGCCTAACGGTGTGCGGGACCGTAGCCCAGCTTCATGGAGACGGTTGCGAATGGTCCTCGCCGATACCCCAGGAGCAACAGTGTCCCTAATTTGCTGGGAAGTGGCGGTGCGGTCCCCTACGGCACTGCGTAGGATCCTACGGTCTTGGCGTGCATCCGTGCGTCGCTGCGGTCCGGTCCCAGGTCGACGGGCATGTGCACCTTCCGCCGACCACTGGCGACAACATCGATGTACTGTGGAGACCTCACGCACCACGTGTTGAGCAATTCGGCGGTACGTCCACCCGGCCTCCCGCATGCCCTCTATACGCCCTCGCTGAAAGTCCGTCAACTGCACATACTGTTCACGTCCACGCTGTCGCGGCATGCTACCAGTGTTAAAGACTGCGATGGAGCTCCGTATGCCACGGCAAACTGGCTGACACTGACGGCGGCGGTGCACAAATGCTGCGCAGCTAGCACCATACGACGGCCAACACCGCGGTTCCTGGTGTGTCTGCTGTGCCGTGCGTGTGATCATTGCTTGTACAGCCCTCTCGCAGTGTCCGGAGCAAGTATGGTGGGTCTGACACACCGGTGTCAATGTGTTCTTTTTTCCATTTCCAGGAGTGTATATATATAAAGACACATCAGGTTACCTTCCACTCCGAAGGCTGTTGCACGCAGCGACTGTTATATTGACTTGTAGATTACAGATTTCAGCTATCATTCGTCCTAATTAAATTCAATGAACTGTGGATGAAGGCAAACCAACAGGCATTACATGCATTGACCAAAATTGATAATGCATTGAGAATGGCTAGTTTCTAGCTGAAATCTAGATCTGCCAATAAAATTTAAGAAGTACGACTGATAGCTGAAATCTAATATTTACAAATTTAGACACATATTTACAACACACACAAAAGAAAAATGCAAGAATGAACCTACAACTAGTGAAATAGCTTTACGCTAATTTAACTACATTTGCTTCGTGATCTTCATTTTAAGATGAACAGTCTTATTCATTCCTTTGACACAAAGGGTTTCAAGTCTTTGCGCGGGTAGAGACCACGCACCTTCCGTGTCTCAGGATTTGCCAAAACATAACGTCCCTCATGTGATATGTTAATAATCCAATCTGGCCTGTATATAACAGCTGCCACATTTTGTTAACCTTTTTTTATACTTTAGGCTTTTGGATGTGTCCTCAGTAATACTAAATCTCCCTCGTGGTACCTGTGTACTTTGTTTAACCGTTTGTGGCACGGAATATGTGGCGCGACAAAACATATCAAGCGGTTTAATACGCATGTCATAGGTGTATCCACTTATTATACAAGGTTTCTCTGATAAAACTTGACTATACTTGTTTAGCAGGTGATTGCGTTCATTTTTTTTGGTTACGGGCAAGGTAACTCGATTCAGACACCTCTGCTTCAATACCTTGTCTTATTTCTTTTGTTTCAGATTCGGTGTCATGGACTACCTTATTGTAAGTCCCCCTGTAGAAGTCACTTCCTACATGCAGTACCTTTTGGTCAGAGATATCCACCTGAACCTGCCTACAGTAAGTATAATATGTGCACCAGTCTTGATCAATAACCTTATTGCGGTTTTTTAGGGTGCATGTCGCGCGAGAGAAGTCTATCTCTACGTTCCTCTCATGTAACATATCCCAACCCAAGATACAGGATACAAGTAAGTTCATAACGCCCAAGAATTAGCATTCCATTTCTTCTTTTTCTATGTCTAGTAGGACCTGTATCTGATTTTTAATTATCTGCACCAGGACACGTACAGCCCTCAAATTTTTACGGTTTTGACTGATAAAATTGGCATCACTTAACCTGCTCAACTCAGTTATAAAATTCACGATCAATAATGACTGTTACGGGTATTGCGTTTATCTGATCGTTAAAAGCAGCTTTTACTAACTCAACCTTTTGTAGCTGTGTCTGTCTCGGTTCGGCATTCAATTCTTCCCTGAGGTTTTCACCTTCATTATTTCTCAACATGAATGCTTGCACGCTTTGCCTGCCTTAGTCCTGTGCCATACCGACCCAATGTGGAGGGCTTACATAGGTCGGTCGGACTCCGGGTTTCGGCTCTTCAACCACTTCCTCAATGCGTACTGCTTCATTGTGTTGCTGTATTGGCACATATTGCGACTGTGGTGTCCAGTGCTGCTGCGTAGTTGGCGGCGCCATTAGTATAACATTTATGTTATTCACTGGCACGTCCCGGTCAGCGGAAGCGTGCCGTGTCTGCCAATTCGCAGGGCCAGATCTGTACCATTGCTCATTTGCAGTTCGCATATTTTTGTTAGCAATGGAAGTGTTAAAACTTCATTCGATCCTGCGTTTCCTATTAAAATTTCCGTTTCCATTTTTATTCGGAGAACGATTGCTGCTTCCATTGTATTGGTATCCAGCCGAACCACTCTGGCTATTTTGTTTGCTGCTGCTGTAGCCGACGTGGTAATCACTTTCTCTATTCTGTCCACCTGTTCTGGGACTGTTTCTATTCGGATTTCTCTGGGCATTGTTACAACTGTTTAATCCTGGCCCACCATTACCAAATTCGTTTAGCATGGCGTCTTCATCTACTAGATCCAATGAATGTACGGTGGCCATAAATTGTTCGAGGTCCGTAACGGGCACATAAACAAGCTTTTCCCTAAGTGAAATTGGTAACGTGCCCTTTATTATACACAATATATCTCTCGGAAGCATGGGTTCATGCCAGTATCGTATTCTGTTTATATAGCTTTCGAAGTATTTTCGAAGATAGCGTTGCGGGGGATTGAAAGGCTCGTGGCTATACACGTGATTTCTGAGTAATTTTTGTCGCATGACGGCCACAAGCGAGCTAAAAACATTTTCTCAAATCCTGAGTATACCAGAAAATTCTCTGCAGCCTCCATTGCCCAGAGAGCTGCCTCTCCCACTATGAAAGAAATCACAAATTGTATTTTCTGTTTCTGCGTCCACGAAAGAGGTGAAACATTTCTGAAAATCTTCATAAATAAAATTGGTTGAATTTCATTTCGTTCCTTAGTGAATATCTGGCACTGCCTATGCTTAATGAGCGACTCCTCATGCTTTACCTGTGCGACAGTTAGCACTGTACCCCCAGTTGTCGCACTAACAATCCTCTCAGAACTGCTGAGGCTATACTGCTTGACATTATCGCAAGCCAAACACTCACCGTTTGACATATTCGCAGGTACGTTTCGGTACGTGTTACTAACGTGTGGTGGGCTATGATGTTCCCAACGACCACTTTCTCTTTCAAAAGCGGAAGTGCGCTGCTCCATTTCATTTAGTTCAGGGTTTAAATTGCGTGCTCGAGTCCTGGCTCTCACACTAAACACCTATATTATTCTCTGCAATGCATACATTGCTTCTTGTTCTGATATTGTTTCTACACTGTCAGCTATTTGATCTAGATTTTTGGCTAGCCATTTCTCCTGACCCTGCAGTGCTTGTTGTGCTCTGTCGAGTTCGGTTACGTTGTTAAGTTCCTGGACTTTCGTTGTAATACCTCTGCTTTGTACAACAAATCCGGAAACTTATTAACGCATGCCATCTATTTTTCCCTTAAGATATTGGACGATGACTTTATCTCGTTCATCTGAAATCTGGTTCAGTCGGCAGACTAAACGTTCATCACGTTCCACTTCTTTCCTTTCCCTTTCCAAGCGTTCTGCTTTTCCCCTTTCCTCCCTCTTTAAGCGCTCTGATTTTTCTCTTTCCTCTCTCTTTCTAAGCATCTGCGGTTACAATATTTTTAACTTGATTCCACACGCTCTACTTCTAATATACTCTTCACTGGAGCAATTAGATCCTTTTATTTTTCGAGACGCTCCTCTTCCCACTTTTCTCTCTTTCTAAATGTTCCTCCTTATCGTGTTTCCCTCTTTCCCGTTCTCTCAACTCGAGGTTTGCCAGCAACACGGCTAGAAAATCATTCGCCGATGCTGGCTGTGGTAGCACATCAGCTGTGTCTACAAGTAATATTGTTTTATTTGAGTCGTCTGCTGAGCTCACGCCTGTTTGCTGTTCCAGCTGCTGACCGCTAGCATCAGGCTACATATCCTCCACAATGCTCTTTTCAGTTTCCAAATAGTGGATTGCTGAAACAGGTTTGTCATCGATCTCTGCTGTATCGTCCATGCCTAGTTTTCTCTCTTTGGGGGTCTTAACCATACTTGTAATCATAATGTTACCCCCAAAAGACACAAAAATACACCACTTATACCAACACAAACAAATACACTGTACACACAATAATACACTTTATTCTAACAAAATCACACTGAAAAACTCACTCGTAGCACCTTGGCACAAAAATTTAAATTACCCTTGAAATGAACTTTTAGACGATTTGTAGCCACACAGCTGATTGTGTAGCTTATCACACAAAATATATATGCCGATTGAAAGAAGGTGGCTGCACTTGAACTTTAGCACTGTAATCAAACAAACACCATTTTTGGACTTACGTAGCCGGTTGTTTTAATCAAAGTACTAAATATCACACTTTGTTTAATCAGTAACCACTCTGCATATCCCCCAGTTACCCAATCATTCTAATACTGAACTTGGGAGCTCATGAAATCGGATCCATATCTTGGTAAGCAATCTCTGTTACTCATCGCCCAATATCAAGATTGCGACGTCTATTTTGTACAATAATATTATGGTAGCTGCTGTCTCTCCCTTTCCAGCAGCTCGGGTTATTTATTTTCCGTGCTCAATAATAGACCGTAGCTGTTATAAGTTGAAGGAACAGAACATTTACAGATTTACACACTGTACAAAATTGTTATTAAACATACATGAACATAATCTGGTATTCCTATTTTTTTAAATAAATATTTTCTCACTGCAGCAGTATTTCAGACCTGTAAGTTTGATACCGAATAACAATATTTGTTTAGTTCAGGCCCAACAAGTTGGGCGCCATTTGTACTACTACCGCCCAAGTGTGGACACAGTCTCAACTATACTTACGGTGTCCTCAACGAATGTGACGAAAAGAGAGTGAGAAAATCTTAACGCCTATCTTTATTCATATTTACGCCCGGCAAGAGCGTGAATAGAGCACCTATTTGGAGGAGTGGACACAAGAAAGAATGATGATAATATGGGAGACCGGAATCTATACTTTGGTAAAATAGATCTCTCAGCCCTGATTATTTAATAGCGCTCAACTCAACGCCTAGTTAATATAGTATTGCGTGAGGCGCTTACAGGATCTGTTGCAAAATGAATGTCTAAGTGAAATATTCATAGAGACAAAAACCTAGACGTAATCTCAGGGATTATATTTCCTTTTATCACAGTGAAATATTGCTAAAAATGTAAATGTCGTGTGACTAGGGCCTTCCGTCGGGTTGACCGATCGCCGGGTGCAAGCCCTTCGATTTGATGCCACTTAGGCAACTTGCGCGTCGATCGGGATGAAATGATGGTGATTAGGACAACACAGCATTCAGTCCCTGAGAGAAGCAGGATATCTTTACCGTAGTGAAATTAATTAAAAGAAACCTTTGCAATACTTGTAGTATTTAATTTTTATGTGAAATATTCTTTTGCCGAGAAGCTGCCAATGTCTATACTGAGCTGAGAGTTTTTACTTTGATACGAAATAAATTAATTTATGCAATATGTTTCCTCTACTAATTGTGATTGTGAGTCTTTTTAAAGCGTCCGTTGATGACGGAACGCCATGATATTATAATGAAATTATTCCTACGCAAGGTGTCTGCTAAGAATGGTCGATTGTTCGGCCGTTCTTGTTGTTCATCCAGTGTACTGAAAACCTTGAAAAATAAACCTTACTTTTACTTCTGCATGAAGGTCACTATATACATGAAAGAAAAATGAGCAATACAATATATTCTTTAAAATTCAGAACTTACAGCACGAAATGGCCGCCGTAGTGTGCGTTTTCTTCAGGTCTAGAACAGAGAGTGTGTCTAAGAACGCTGGTATTTTTGGTAAAAAAAAAACCATTACTATGCTACATAGATTCTATACAGTTTTTTTGTAGAGTCTTTTGCTTCGTTATTATTTAGTTTCATTACAAATTACCGTTCTAACAGATAATTACACACGCATTTTCAGAGTTCTCGCATGATATTTTTCAATAATTTAAAGTTTTACAAGGTTCATCTTACTTCGATTTGTGTCTGAATTGTTGTCGCACGATTTAACATTTTGTACTGCGTATCGGTACTATACTCTTCAGAAAAAGGTATTCGCACCCAGTAGTGTCCATAAAAAGCTTTAGAAATATTTTTTCACTATCCTGAAACGGGCACCACAAAATCCAATTTGTCATGTCTGACATAATCGGTGATGCCGCGTTATGGGTCAACAAATCGTGGAATTATTCAGTACTTACGAAGATTTCGAACGTAGATTTATGTCTAAGTTTTGGACCCCTAGCAAACATGAAAAACTGAGGAAACCGGTATAGAGTCTCGAGTATTGCAATCTGAAAAAAGGATAGCTTGCGAAAATATTCTGAGCGCAACACAAATAAACCCTAAACTTGCCTCAACTGATTTAATCCCTGAAAGTACTCAGAATTTTGAAAGTTAAATTACCGATCAGTATGAGGGAAAAACTTATCTGTGTTCCTGGTGCCGATCGAGTAAATTTGTTATCAATCATAGGTTCCCTTGATCTGGTTCAAGTGGATCTTAAACAACTGAAAGGAAACGAAAATAATCAAAAACATGATGGAAATTCTAAAGATAATCACAGTAAATATAATAATCATAGTAAGAGCAACAATGCTTCTTATTCCAATAGGAATAATCAGAATGACACGGGAAATAGAAACGGCCAGGGTAACGGCAATGGAAATTTTAGGTGTAATTCGAGTCCACTCGTAAATTTCACTCCTAACTTACATCTGTACGACCACCGAAAGTGAAATCAGTATGCACAGAACAACCACAAGAAAGTACAACAACAGTTACAACGTCGGTAATTACGATAATGATAACCAAAATATGAATCACCAGTCGCGTACACTAATCCAACTTCTTGGCAGCCTCCTGCTGTTGACGTTGCAACTGAACAGCATTGGTAAATAATACATCATCTGAACAGTCATGTAAATAATCCTAAACCTACGGCAGGACGCTCAAAATCATGGCCACAGAATAAAAGTAATCTGAGAAGAGTCGACATTACTGACGAATCCCGTAGCGCACCGACTAACCACGAAAACTGATTACGACCAATCTTTGCCTTCCAACGCCGGTCGCAGAAGAAGAGGGAGGTATATGTGGAAACTGAATAATAATGCTAAGATACAAAGACAGCAAGATAACCCAGGACGAATTAAATAAAGAATATCTAGACTGTAAATCAGGCAAAGGAAAAGTGATACAAATCATCATCAAGGAGTCAATTAATGATGCACCTACTGACAAAATTATTGCTACTGGGGCTACTACTTCTGTTACGAGTTACAATTTATACAAACACATCAATGTGAAAAGTAAGATTATTGTTTTCCCTCAGGTCGACATTGTGGTCTAGAAGGTAGTACTAAAATGCTCCTACCTCATATTAAATAAATGGTCGGTCTCATGTACTTGGGATTTCTTGCGTCCAGTGGACCTCGAGGCAGGAATATTAGCATTAGAAAGTAACGGTAACGGTGAGAAACTGGACCTAGTGAAGCTGCCAGAACTTCAGAGCAAATATTGTCACCTACTTAATATTAGCTGCGTTAATACAATGGTATTGCACACAACAACTAAAAACACTTTGAATGATTCAAACCAAAGCAGGAAAGTAGAGATAATAGATCTCATCATAATAGATCTCACCAAAATTAAAGTCGCTGAATCAATGTATCTGATGATGAACAATGAAGATAGCTGTGCATCCTGTTAAGAAATTACTTTAAAGTATTTGATGAAAAACCCTGGCCTTATTAGTGACTATGTGTATCACATGGATATGCAGCGTCATAAACATTTTATCAATAGTGCCATTCAGTACCTTGGTCAAGGAAAGAAGCAGTGACTAAAGAAACTCGTAAGATGTAGCACTGACAAATAACTGAATCATCCA
Source organism: Schistocerca serialis cubense (assembly GCF_023864345.2). Taxonomy (NCBI): domain Eukaryota; kingdom Metazoa; phylum Arthropoda; class Insecta; order Orthoptera; family Acrididae; genus Schistocerca; species Schistocerca serialis. The sequence goes on from NC_064641.1 coordinate 427,038,204, forward strand.
GTTCTGCCTACAGTAGTCCACTGCTCTCTACAGCCAGGACAGGCAGAACTTTCTGCGTAGTTCTGGACGTGCTGGGCACTAATAAAGTAGTTGTTTCTGTCTGTATGCAACCAGAGGACTTAGAAGAATTGTTGCCCAAATTCTATGCAGTGAAGTATTTACTCTCTTTATTTTAAGATCATCATAATGGCAAATAAAATTAGACAAATAAACCAGGAAGTACACAGCCTTCATTCTCTCTGGGCGAAGTTGTCAGTTTCAAGTGATGCCATTTGGTCTGAATGTGAGCAGAGGCGTTTTCGTAGCAGCACTGGATTCATTATTAGGGCCAGAGCTGCTTCACATAATCACCTTATATGTAGACGACTTGCTATCAGCCACAAAACGTGAGCAGAGCATTTTAAATTATTAGAAAGAATGTTGGAAACGTCGCTCAGTATTGCAAGTTACTGCAAATCGGATGAAATCAAAGTTTGTCAAAATATAAATTAAGTTTTTGTGTCACATTATCGTCCTGGCAGAAATAAAAACATATCCGAAAAAGTTTGATGGTAATAGAAATCTTCCACACCCCACCAATAAAAAACAGTTAAAACATTTCTTGACCTCACCTCATACCTCCAAAGATTCGTACCGAATCACTTACTGAATAACGAGCACCTCTTGAGTCTGTTGAGATGGAATAAGCCATGGTAGTGGTCTCCCCAGCGCACACAGGTATACGAGCAAATAAAAACTGCTTTGGTAGAGTCAAATATTTTGCTCCATACGTGCATGTACGAAGATTTTTGTTTAGCTGCTGGCATATAACAGATGGGATTAGGTGTTGTTTCTTCGATGTAGTAAAGATAGATAACCAGCAAGAAATTTGAATAACGGATTTTGCCAGCCAGATTCTGTCCAAATGTGAAAGAGATCACACTGTAACTGAGTTAGAAGTACTATCTCTAAAATGAGAGAAGTTTAATTATTATTGTGAGGGAAAACTTCAATAGTCACCATGAACTTTGGAAGTACTCTCAAAATGATGAAAATGGGAGCATGCTTGCAGAATGGATCGAAAAGAATAATCTTCATCTAGTGTTTGATGCCAAAGATCAAGGCACTTTCAGGTCAGCTGCTTGGGACAAGGATTCCAATCCTGACTTATGCTTTGTTAGCTGCAACGAAACTGGCTTTCCCATCAACACCACAAGGAAAGTGGTATATGCCTTTCCTCACAGCCAACACAGACCTGTAATAATACAAATTGGGTGCACTGTTCCTGTCATACGATCAACTCCGCATGCTCGATGGAATTTCCAGAATGCCGACTGGATGAAGTTTTCAACGGAACTGGATAAGACCATTCGATGGATACCTCCATCACATAATAACTATCAACGCTTCATTGGTGCAGTAACAGCAACAGCTAAAAAGTGTATGCCAAGAGGATACCGAAAAGAATATATTCCAGGATGGAATGGGGAAAGTTTGACACTGTACCAATACTTCCAGCAAAGTGGTGACCCAGAGATAGCTACGGAACTATTGTCCAGCTTGGACATGTCTCGGAGGCAGAAATGGGCAGAAACAGTCAAAACTATGGACTTTACCCACTCGAGCAGGAAAGCATGGAGTCTTCTGAGAAAACTGGGAGGAAGTGCACCAGCATGCAGAAAAAATTCCGAGGTAACACCAGACCAAATTGCTTCCCACATCATTACCACCTCAAGAGTACCTCCTAACAAGAAACATACAAGACATATCAGACGACAGCTTTGTGACCTTAAAAAGAAGGCATCTCCCTCATCTGAGTATACCCATCCCTTCACAGTTTCAGACATTGACTCTGGACTGTAGGACCTCAAACCTCTTAAGGCACCTGGATTCGATGGTATCCACCCAGAATTCCTGATCCATATGGGAGGAAAAGCTAAGAAATGGCTGGCAGAATTCTTCACTGACATCCTGCTGACTGGTCAACTTCCATCTGAGTTTAAAAAGGTGAAGATAATATCTGTTCTGAAACCTTGCAAACCCAGCAACAGGGTAGAAAACTATCGCCCCATTTCCCTACTCAGCTGCTGCTACAAGCTTTTTGAAAGGCTAATATATAACAGAATAAGTAGCGCTATCTTAGAGAACGTTCTAGTTGATCAGGCAGGCTTCAGACCAGGGCGTAGCTGCTGCGACCAAGTATTGTCTCTCACATCCTTCATAGAGTCAGGATACCAAATGAAGCAGAAAACATCTGAGGCATTTGTTGATCTAACTGCCGCCTTCGACACTGTGTGGAGGGAAGGCCTTATCTACAAATTTCTCCGCATCATACCCTGCAGAACAATGGCTCGACTGATTAACAGCATGCTAAGTGATTGGAAGTTCCAGGTAATCACTGGAAGCAACATAAGTAAGGAGAGGAAGCTGAACAACGGATTGCCTCAAGGATCAGTTCTCTCACCCTTACTGTTCAACCTATATCTATCTGATCTACCTGACATTTCGTCCAGAAAATACTGCTATGCCGATGACCTGGCTCTAGCCGTCAAACACCAGGAAATGAAGACAACAGAAGAGATTTTAGCCAATGACCTGTCTGCATTAGACAATTACTTCAAAATCTGGAGACTCCAACCCAGTGTGAGTAAAACAGAAGTGTGTTGCTTCCATCTAAATAACCAGTTGGCGAACGTAAAACTGGAGGTAAGTTTCAGAGGCAGAATTCTTCATCACAACTGGAACCCAAAATATCTTGGTGTCATCCTGGATCGTACACTATGCTTCAAACAACATCATCTTAACTTAGCTCAAAAGCTGAGGACTCGAAACAACATCCACCATAAGCTATGCGGAACTACCTGGGGATCTTCAGCAACCACCCTGCGAACTTCAGCTCTGGGCTCGGTATACTCAAGTGCTGAGTATTGTGCACCTGTTTGGATGAATAGTCATCATACAAGGCTTGTTGATACCCAGCTGAATACGGCAATGCGCATAATATCTGGCACAATCAGATCTACTCCAGTTTATTGGCTTCCACTGTTAACCGGTACAATGCTCCTGATCTACACAGATGTACTGCCCATATGAGAGAATTCCACAAGATCTCCAGGAATTCTAACCTACCCGTGCATAGCAACCTGCCACTTTTAAATCGCAAGAGACTGAAATCACGTCATCCAACTCTGTGTGATGCTGCTGAGATGGTTGCTAAGAATTTCAAACCTCTTGAAGAATGGAAAGGTCGGTGGGAAGCAGTGACAGATGTGCACCTGCAAAACATCTTCTCAGGTGCTAAACTTCCAAGTGGATTCGACTTACCACGCAAGACGTGGTCTACTCTCAACAGAATCCGTACCAGCCATGGGCGATGCAGGGATGCTCTCTTTAAGTGGAACAAGCTGCCTGATCCAGCTTGTGACTGCGGGGCTCCATACCAGACTGTTCACCACATTGTCAGTGAATGCAGGGCTCGAGCCTATCACGGCGCAAAAGAGGACTTCCTGCTAGCAACTCCAGATGCAGTGCACTGGATAGAAGGACTGGATATTCAGTTGTAAAGACAAACTTAAGTTTCTTGTGTGTCAATATGTACATATGTATATGTAATTTCATGATATGTCTGTATTAGCCATACGCTAAATAAATAATAATAATTGAAGTGTACTACAATACAATCCGCAATCAATAAGTTTCTTGTTCTCTTGGGAATTATTACGCAGCTGGCTCGCCCAGTGGGCAGCAGTTTTGCAAAGTTATCATACAGAATTGATTCATGTCGAAGGAGAAGATAATTTAGTAGCAGACACTCTTTCGAGCCCACCTCAAGCTCTCACGAAATTGCATGAAATAGTCAAACAGTCGTCCAACTTTAAAATCCTAATACTAAAAAATTCCCGTTTTTGGCTACGAACATGTGCATAAACGTGACAGATTTACCATACGCCAATCCTAAATGGAGTAAAATAAAGCAAGTATTACTTCAGCACAACCATAATGCTGCTGCTAGAAAATATAAATTATATTCCGGTATAATGTTTCATAGGAGTAGAGACTGGGTAAAAACTTGGAAAGTGCGCATTGTCTTACAGTGTATTTGGAACTCGTTTGGCTTACCCGTTATGTGTGGGGATTTTTCGGATGTGATATATGCATGGCTAACAATGCTTAGGCATTATTACTATCCCAGTCAATAGCGAAAAATAACTGCTATACTAAGAACTTGGGTAATATGTCAAAAGGTAAAACCAATGAACAGATGTGGTAGGATGCAATTACATCCCATAACCCCTACGAAATAGTCATTATCTTGTGATGGGACTGGTTCCCTAACACCTGCCAGACAGGTGACATTAAATATACAGTAACATTACATGATATATTTTCTAAACACGTAAAATTGTATCCCATAAGAGGACCAACAGCTACATCTATCAGTAGAAGAATCATATAAGATTATAGTCTACAGTTAGGAAAAACTGAAGCTGTCTTGTCACATAAGGAATCTTGCTTCCAAGGTCATAAATTAAAATCTTTTATGAGAGAACACAGCATTTAGCGTATTTCAATATCCAGTCCCGTTGAACAGGTACTTAGAGAATTTAACAGATTTGTAAGATCATATGTTCCAAAACAGTAGTCTAAATGGACTGTATATGTAGGCGTATCTGAAAAGGTGTTGGATAATTTACCTTTTTCGGCTACGAAACACTCACTTTCAGGGGTAACATTTAACAAAATAGAAAAGAACGAGTGGATAGACCGAATACCTAAGGTACCGGAGTTACCCTTCAACAAAGACGAGCTGATACGCCGAGTTTTACAAGAACTGCGACGTAATGCTCGAAAGAGAAAGTCCCAGTTTGATAAAAGTCTAAGACAAATAATAAATAACACAGTATGAAACTGGACACAAGATTTTCCTCAGAACGCACCCTAAAGCGTCTTTATAGAACAAAAACAGAATGTAAAATGCGAAGCTGTTTATTCTGAACAACACATTATTGTAGATATCCCTCATGAAGGAGGCTACCCACTTCGTTGTCAAGAAAATAGAAAGATAATAGTTTTAGATTCTGATAATGATATCAAAAATATTATGAATAAGATGTTCATTTTCCTGTGTTACGGATGTAGTGATTTTCCGAGAAGGATGTTTTCGGGGAAAATGTTTCTTTGTCATTTGGTGTCATAGGTATCTGTTTTCCCTGTGCTATGTTAAGTAAAGCTTCCATGAAGTTTGAGCCTTCAGCTCGTGTTCAAGGTGGCACTGTTAATTAACTCTTCTTTCGCAGTTGGAATGTTTACCTGTTCTTACATAAAACTTTAAGAAAACAAGACTTCTCTTAAAAAGGCCTTTTGCTTACCATAAACTTAGCAAGGATTTCGTGTTACATTGTTTTCTGCTCTTATTAAAGTCAGATAGTATTAATAAACTGATCACCATTTAGGTCAAACAGATATGAATTAATAACTTAATATTTCAGAGGTGCACATTTGTGAAACAAAAACATACTAGTAGTGATTTACAGAATTGCGCTTGTTGCGCTAGAAAAGATTCCTGTGTACTGAATTGTCATTGACAAATTGACTGTTTACTTATCACAATCAAAGTCCGGAAGTAAAATCAAGGGAGGTCACTTGTATTTGAGATTAGATATTTCTTTCTTATTCTGATCGAAGCTAGTATTTTTGCTCGCAGCATGTACTGATAAAGGCTAATCGAAAATACTTCTGCTAAGCTCTCCACGAACCATTTAAACTGTCATTACTTATGTGTTCTTAACTATTTATTGTCAGAATCTTGTGACGTCGAGTGTAAAGTGATTAACTGTAACAAAATGTAAAAATGAAACTACAAGAAGATTCGTTTATACGCTCGACACTACTACTCATATAATGGAATGTACTGATAGAAATCACGACAATGTTTGAGATGCTGGCCAGCGGTATCGCGCGACAAAAGCAAAAGCAAATCTCGACGACATAAAGTGAAGGAACTTAAAATAACAGTGTTCACCACCAATGTAAGGGAAATGTGTATTCATGAATAATACAGCAGTGTACGAACTGCATCTAGATGTTATTTCGCCGTGATAAATGTTGCGAGAAGGATCTAGATCACATCTGGAATAACAGAGACCAATCCATGAATTTACGTGTTTTCAGGTGTTGTGAGTGCTGATAAGTGTCTAATGCTATGTCCTCACTTTCACATACTGGAGTACCCAAAGCTGCGCACTCACAAACTGCCGATTACACAACCGGTCGCGGCCCGAGCGTGCAGAAGCCGTTGAGGAAATGACCCCACTGGTCTCGGTTCTTAAACCGGCAGACACAGACCTAGTAGGTTGGCACACCTGTGCAGTCAAAGCTGTTGAGATCATCCAAATAGCTACAGAAAGAAGACAGCACAGGAAGAGACATAAAAGAAAAATTTAAAAATATTTTTGAAACTTAAAATACTGAAATTTATAGTGAGCAACCTCTTAGGCTCGTCTAGTTTTAAATTGCCTTGCTTAAGAAACGAAACAATTGAAGTTTATGGTTAACAGTCTGTTAGGGTCATTCGGTTTGAAGTTGTCATAACTGAGGATGAAAATTTTTAAGAGGGGAAGTTGTTAGGCTCACAGTAACTTCGAGAGCTTAGCCTAAATTTAAGAGGTATGATATCCTGGCTTCTTCTGGACTGATAGCAGTGAAACAATTTATAGTTACGTCAACTTTTGTTGCGTGTGAGTCTATAAATAACTGAGTCAATAGTGTCTGGCTCTTATTTCGTCATTCTGTCTCATTTCATCTTGACCCACGTTTTCTGTATTGTGTTAGCTCCTTGCGAGCGCATATGACTTTTAATTGCCAAACTATAGAGTGAAAGTATAGGAAACTTTAATTTCAGAAGTACCTTGCACCTCTTATGAATGTAATGATCTTTGTAGGAGGGAAATGTTTTATTATCGAAATGATCTGATGATAAATTTTTTAAGCGAATTCAGAGATGTAAGGTAAGGAGTTTCAGTGGACAGAAGTTAATTCAAAGATGAATCTGTAAGAGCTTTATTTAAACTTGATACCGACATTACGCACCGTAGAGATCATACTTTCTTCACGAAATCGAACGGAAGTTAACATAGGCACTTTATGTTTGACTGCTAGCATTAATGAACACTGACTTTATAATAACTCACAAGAAAAAGTTTTTACGTGACTGTAACTTACATGCCGGTGTGTAACTTGTACAGAACTTGCTTAAAGATTATCGTCTTTACTCATCGCTTAATCCATCAAAGTTAAAAAGACAAAGATACTACGAAATATTCATTTCCACTGTGAACACTTCTTTTACTACTAATTTTATGTACAGTATACAGTGGCGTCTACTCCCAAAGAAATTTAACACTTAACACGTCCTGAGATAAGAAAGAAACCAATATTAACGTCAACTAATCACTGTCAACTACTCAAGAATATCAATATTACGAGAATCGCCAGTGTGTGTGTGTGTGTTTGTGTGTGTGACGGCTACAAATCAGTTCATCAAACGCGGGCAAGACGTTTGGCAGAGGAGGTGAAGATGACATTGTCCGTGCCAGGTGGAAATTTGAAATTCAGGTAATCGAAATAGTTGGTTTCACTCGTAGACATGCGTTAACAACAGCTGGAAGGTGTCGAGGGATTGCGCTTTCGTATCGATTTATCTGGTACATTGTCATGTTTCGTTTAAAAATAAATGGTCCTCGCATTCCTTACAAAAATGCGTTCAGGTATTCATTTGTTCGTGTTTTCTCTCATATTTCACAACGACACAGACAGCCTCCGGCGTCACCGCAGCGCTATTCATGCCAAAGCAATATTTCCCCACAAATGAAATATTTCCTTTTGTCTCCGACGTCAACGTGTGCAGAGAGAGTGAGAAATGGTCCCCTTTTTGTTTTTATGACATTCAGCGTTTCAAAACAAATGGACAGTACTTTCAGGAGATTTAGTTACGATAGTACTGCCTAAACGATTAGGGAAATAGTGTTCCCAAAGCAATACTGCTATGAGCGACCTGGCGCGTTTCCTTTACATCGGTGACATCACTTGCATTTGTCAGTGACTGACCCATAACATCAAAAGACACACCCATTTGTATGGCATCAACATCATGACATCTTGAGCCATTCGCACTTTCTCTGACAATATAATGTCACGCCTCTAAGAAACAGCCAATCACAGCGCAGTACTTTGCTGCCCATTAAAATGAAACTCGCAGTCAGTATGCAGGCGCCATGTTGGCTATGTTCTAAGAAAATCAGTAGCTTTAGTTTTTGTGCCATATTCGAAACTATCGAAACCAACTTTAATATTTTTGAAAAGGACGTAAAAGGAATCAATGTTCATAAATTGGTGCTACGCTCGACAGTACCCAAAACCTGCATTATACAATAAAAATGTGTAGAGGTTGTAGCTCAATGGTATTTTCTCGTTTAAAATATCTAAGCACACACAAACACGTACACACACACACACACACACACACACACACACACACACACACACACATGCATAAACACAAACATTCAGAAATGATTGTTTTGTAATCCACTAAAAATGTTATGTCATTTACTGTAGTGGGTCACCATGCATTTCATCACATTCCGTTTTATGTTTCACTGAAATAGCTGATTGTCAATCATCCGTAAATCTTTCATTCTCTCTGTCTATACTCCGCTAAAACAATGTTTATGTCGAATATTGTATTGTTTCGTTGTTAGTTTTCATCAGTATATTGCATACTTGTTCAAAAACAGTCTTTATGTCAAATACAACAGTGGTTTATCATTAACTTTCAATTGCCGTATGCTCACACATCCTAAAAAAACAAGTAATGGTTGTAACTATTTAAAAATATTATCTCCCATCAGTAAATTTCATTCCTCTCAGTTCATACATAGATTAAAAGTTTATTTAAAATTCTGTATTGCCTCTTCAGTACATTTCGTCTCTCATGTTTATACTGTATTAAGAAAATATTCATGGGAAACCACGTTCTGTCTCATCAGTTAATTTCATTTCTCTCTGTATTATAACTGCGCAGGCTTCCGCGGCCAGAGTCAGTTGTAAAAGTTCCTGAGTATCGTACGGCATCATTATGTAAAAAACTATACTGGAGAAACCACCATTTCGTCCAGGGTTACAACGGCCTTCTCCTGGGTCTACTGATTTACAATATCAGACGGTACGATATTCAGAACATTTATACGTCGTTTCTGTGCATTGTTTACTTTATGAAATAAGCACCACACACCCACACCCCCAGATCTGGCCACTAACTAGCTGATCAGAAATGCTTAAAATGCACAGGTTAGCTTAGACGCTTCAACGTACAACTTGTACAGGATGTCGCAAGAGGAGTAGTCTAGTAAACATGCGCTCCGAAATGCGTAAAATACATACCTTAAGAGATACGAATACTTCTTCTTCTACTGTGAAACAAATCCCTTCACTGTTTTCCATATTTTGGGAGGAAGGAGAATGGGGAAACAAGGAAAAAATGCCTACTAAACATGGCCTCTAACGTTCATACTTTAACATCTATGAGCAGCTGTTCTGTAGGAGAGATGAATTTAACGATAGCGAAAATGAACAAGTGTTCATAGTTCTTAAGGCATGGATTTTAAAGTCCGTGCTTACTTGGTTATTTTGCTTCGAGTGGTCGTTCTTGTCATATTTCTGGATACTGAACATGCCTCCATGGGCACCCTGACTAGGTTAACACTGTCTTCTGTGACTGTGATTCAAGTTTTTTGGGACCATATGAGTTTCGCTTTATTTTAAACCACCGCCAATCACAGGGGCCAATGATATTAAAAGAAATGGTCCTGATTTGTCCTTGACTAAAGTAAAATTATCTTAAACCGTCCTTGAACAATTCTCAGCAAATATGAGATACCTCTGCTCAGTGTATCGTTAATTGTTCTTCAGGAGCGACGCCCATCCTTTTACTTTGCAGTAGAAAGCCATCAGACTGTCAGCAGTTACAGGCCACTGTTCAGTGAACTATTGCATGCAATTGCTGCCTCTGTACAACTTATACTCGGGATGTTCTTCATGGAGGTAGAGTATATTTATTTGATTCGAATAAAAACCTGACCTACTGCTACATATGCTGTTACCGACTGTTTCTAGCTCACATTCTGTACCAACTGTTGAACGAAACAATGATTTTGAAGTAATGGCAGACAGCATATCTTAACTGAGCATTATTGCTTTACTATTCCCAGGGGTAATGATACTCACTGACCACCACTATCCCCTATCCGCCCAGTGGCATGCCGGGGAGATATTACCCGTGGGTGTGGGGTACGGCGGTCCATGCAATCGGTAACATGATGCCATATTGGGAGTTATTCGTTATTATTATGTGTAACAATGGTGAAATATTGAGGGGCAATTTGTGGAAATGTTGTTGTAAACTGGCACTCTATGGAGCAATTTGTTACAATTTTACTGCAACATTCTAATGAACTGAGGAGTTTGATAGAACTTTCCGCTAACATGTCGATGTATGTGACAATCTGATACAATTTTTGTTTATGGGCAATTTCATTAATTTATATGTGAAATGATGATGTATAGAGAGCAAATTGTCATGTACGATTCATTGTGTCATGGTTAAGTTAGCATGATTAGCAGAAGATGGAAAATATATTTTACTAGAAGATAATATTTTTACTGTAGTATTGTAAGTAGGCTGTTTAGGTTTTTATGTTGGTAATGCTACGTAGCGCTCTGTATGAAAATCACGAATTGTGCTGTGTGCAGTCTGTGGCTGGTTGGACTCATTGTTGGAATATCGGCTTGTGAAGTGTTGCGCAGTTGGATACGAGCAGCGAGTAGCGTTGCACAGTTGGAGGTGAGCCGCCAGCAGTGGTGGATGTGGGGAGAGAGATGGCCGAGTTTTGAGAGCGGACGATCTGGACGTGTGTCCGTGAGAAAAAGGAAATTTGTAAGACTGTATGTCATGATGACCTTTGAACACTATTAAGGTAAATACATTGTCTGTTCTCCTTCAAAATCTCTCACTTGCTTTCTATGCCTATCAGTAGTCAGTGCCTTCAGTAGTTATAATCTTGCATTATATGCAGTATTGGCGCTCGCTGTATTGCAGTAGCTCGAGTAACAAAGATTTTTGTGAGGTAAATGATTCATGAAAGGTATTGGTTATTGTTGGTCAGGGCCATTCTGCTGTTTGGTCACGCATGCTTCAGAATCATAAAATCAAACCTTTATTCATTTCAGTGTTCTCACCATATTGTAACCCGTCTGAACGAATTAAGAAAGAAATCAATAAGCTTTGAAGACTTTATTGTCACAGAAAGCATCAGTATTGGGACAGATATTTACACTTATTTCAAAACGTGCTGAATGAAATGCCTCATGACTCCACTGCTTTACCACCTATTCTTGTACTGAAGAATGAAGAACCACCGAACAAGATCAGAGAGCTTGAACCTTTTCCGAATACACGTAAACTTCAACGCAAAGTCAAAATTGATTTTGCTATTAAAAGTATATATTCTGCTGCAGACAAAAGGAGAAAACTACACGGTACAGCAAATGTAAAGAAACTAGGTAATGGTCAGAAGGTTCTCATTAACGCTCATTCATTGTCAGATAAGAAGAAACAGTTGAGTCACAAATTCTTTCTGATTTACAATGGACCTTACAGAATCTGACGTATACCACATCATAATTGCGTTGAAGTTGAAACACTGCATACTAGGAAGAGTAAAGGATTTCACCACATTTCACATGTAAAACCGTTTATTGAGAGATAATTTGCTTTTCAACTTAGTCTTTGCCATAAAATATTTCACTACACATTACTAATACGCTTTGTCACACTTAGAAACTGTTAACATGCTACAGTGTTTTAATGTTAACTGAGCAGTCAAGAACTTAGGGAATTTATTTAGACAGTAATTAGGAATCCATTTTAGTTGTGAACAGACGAAACAGTGATGTTGTGTGTACATTCTGGCTTGTTCGTTACACGATTACATAATGACTATAAGGCTCACACACTTCGAACGTACAATGGTACTGCTAATGACATTTTAATGCAACATTTTGGTTTACCTGAAAATACTTTCTGGATTTAAAGTACTTTCTGAGAGATACCTGATGACACAGTGTTTAGCTTATTTTACAGCTACACGATTATCTCACGACACTACTAATGAGTGGCACAATTTAGATTATTGCTTTTGCGCTGCGTCTGTTTTATATCTACACAGTTCTTTGTGAATTCTTCTGGAAAGTAAAACTAGTTTTAGTAGTAACTTTTGTGGTATAGCTACAAGGAGACAGCCTTTTCCGTAGCACAACAATACGTTACAGTATAGTACTTTCTTGATCACGCTAATGTACGTGATAACTACAATATCTATACGCCATAGCATTTCATTCTTTTTTTTAATTACAAGGTAAGTACATTGACTTCTACAGACCTTTGCTTACGGACGACGATAATTACGACACCTGGCACATTTTTACCGTTAAGTAATGACAGAGCTTATCTTACAACAAGATGCACAGTTTAGCGCTGAAGTACACGTATTTGAGTGATTAATTTTTTACTTAAAACATTTGGTTTTAAAGATTTTTGAATTATAAAGATACAAAGGTTTTCTGTGATACATTTCATTCCATTTCTGTAATCTGTAACAGCTGAGGGTATAATTACATTAATCCTCAAGGGGCACACTCCTACTGTGTGTACTAATTGAGTGGCAAGCGCTAGGAGCCCTAGCTAATATGGTATTTGCTTATGCAACTTTACACATCGGTACCATATTTCTCTAACACAGAGTTACACAGCTATCTGATCGTTTAACTGAGAGAGACAAAAATTTTTCATTAGGTCAGTGACACATGTTTACGAAATTACACTGTTCGCTAACTTCACACTTATGAAACTGTATTTTGTCAGCACTTTGTGAACTCTTCATATTTTTTTGGAACCATTGTGATACTATGAGAGCTTTGAATGATGTATTTGGTATGGGATCATGATTTTTGAAGTATGTTTTGGGTAGATGACACTATTGAAATAAGCAGACAAATTTTTTAGGTTTTGAAATTCCTGAAAGGAGTTGCGATGATGATGTTATTATGTCAACAATGTGTATTATGCTGTTGAGGTATGTTAATGATCAATAAGCTGATGCTATATGAGGAATTTGATTACGCTAGGTATTAATTATGACGAAATATTGAAGAAGTGTCGACGAATATGTGTATGCGTAATAAGGTAAGGTATAATGAGTAGTGGTTAGGGACTCAAATTTGTGAAAATGGATGTTGGAAACCAAGAAAGGTACTTTAAGAGTAATGAAATGTGTGTACATGCGTGAATGTATCACAACACTACTGTTCAAGAGATTTCGTTTCTACACATTTCTACTGTAATTTCTCGACCTGTGAAATTTGATTTGTATCAAACTATCACTGTAGCGGAAGCTGCTGTTGTAGATTTGTCAGTAAGGAAGGTAAGTGACCTTGACGTAATGCAATGTCGGTGCCCAGCTGTGTGACAGTCGCCTGGAAAAAAAAATCCATTAGTGCATAACTTTCACAGGGACAGGTGGAGAAAATCGAGGCCATTAACCTTGATATTGACATTCCTTTGTAAAAAGCATCGCAAATATGACACACTCATACTTGAAAACAAATGATTACACTTTGGAGCCTGTACTTTCTGATATTTACTGAAATGCCTAATGAAATGCTGGGAAACAATTTACGGCTAATGTCCTTCTAGTTGAAAGATATTTTACTGCCTTATGAAATGCCATATGGCTGGTGAATGAGGTTTCATACCTTGCTTTATATATATATATTTGCCTATTTTGTTTCATATCTAGTTTCTAGTTGCACTGCAGCATTGGTTAAATTAAAATTTAATAGATGTACTAATATCACATGCTTATGCCTACAGATCGATTAAATAATAATTTTATGATCTACTTTCTAGAAAAAAAGGAGGCACAAATAGACATTTCCCGTCACAGGAGATGCATACATATTTTTTCAACGATTTGGTAACTATTTTGGTACAGTAAGTTATGGTGATGCATCACTCTAGTGTTAAGATCTGACACAGGTATTAGACATTTCCTATCTTTCCTGTAATAGTCTTTCTTTTTGAGCTTTATCATTTCTAGCTATAAGTTATTGCATTTGCTGCTGCTGTTTGTCAGGCGTAGTTCTACTGAATTTTACATTGTATTAAGCCAGTTTTAATCATTTATTTTTCTTGTTGCTGCACATTGGCTCATTTTAGTTGTAATGTTGCATTTGCTTTGCTTATTTAAATTTATTGCTGCTTGATTTGCCAATTTGCATTTTTTTTGTCATTGCTGTTTGTGTTAATTGTTTTGTGCTGCTGCATTGCCCCATCCCTTAGTATATATATCTGAGTTCAGTAAATTTAAGTCAGCTTAAGAGGGGGTATGCTATATAAGAGAACGAGTTGTGATTAATTGAAAAAAATGCATTGAGAAGCTATAGGAAAATAAGTTCAGCAAAACAAGTGGTGTACAATGAAGAATGACTATTTTGAAAGAGTATATGAACAAAACAGTAGGTTTTAGGGACAATAGTTATAGATAGGACTTTTTGGGAATAATGATGAACTAAGGGAGATCTCCAAGAAGTAAAGAAAGTATTGTTTGCAAATCAAATACGATAGATACTAAAGTACTAAATGTCATACTGAAAGCAAACCCTGTCTTTTCCTTTTGTGTCATTCCGCTGTGTGTTTATGTACCCTTGTATATTTTTGTTCTTCCTGTCTGTATGTGTTTATCTGCTAAGAGTTACGTTGTAGAATTTTTCTAATACTAAGCTACATTCACTGTGATGAGGTATACTGTTATCCTCAAATATAAGTTGCATTAATAATATCTTATTTACTCTGCAAAGATGTTTAGACATTATTTATTCTGTCTCAATTTTTTATTTATTTACTTATGTCATAATTCCTGTAACACTGATGTATTTGTTTATTTCTATTCTTTTGTAAAGTTTGTATTACTACAAATGTTATCTGCATCATTATGTTCTTTAGTGATGTTTGCTGTATCTTTATGGTTGTATTATTATGCCATAAATTTGTAATTATATAGACACCAGTTGTTCAAATGAAGTTTCATTTCACTGCACACGTTTCTGTTGGTAATAGTATATGCATAATAGGTGTGAAGTTAGAAAAAGGGGACTAATAGTGCTCACATGTGTGTTGATATTTCAACAAGGGGCCGGTTACAAGCACTGCTGGTTTTAAGGACACTTCAAATTTTGTTTTTGTGAGTGCACAAGTGATGGTTTAATGACTTGCTATATTATCTGCAAGCCTCTTTAACGGTGATTTGGCATCCACACAGTTGCAATGGATGGGTGCTGGCCATCTCTATTAGGACTACAGTAGATTTACAGCTTTGATGGCCCACCAATACTGTTATTTCTATAAGGATTGTAGTGGGTCTGCACGTCTTTATGAGAACAATTTTTGCTTTTGACCGACGTTGTATCAATAATTATGTTTATTTGATATATTTGTTATCGTTAATAAAAAATGTAGCAAATTTGTATTGACCACTACACAATACAACTTCAAAAATGTTTTGTGGGGAGCATGGGGGCTACTTAAGTAGTCTGTTTAGGTTTTTATGTCGGTAACGCCACGTACTACTGTGTATGAAAATCACTGACTGTGCTGTGTGCAGTCTGTGACTAGTTGGACTCATTGTTTGAATATTCGCTTGTGTAGTGTTGGGCAGTTGGATGTGAACAGTACGTAGCGTTGTGCAGTGGGAAGTGAGCGGCCAGCACTGGTGGATGTGGCGAAATAGACAGCCGAGTTTTGAGAGCGGACGATCTGGACATGTGTCTGTCAGAAAAAGGAAATTTGTAGGACTGGATGTCATGATGACTTTTGAACACTATTAAGGTAAATACATTGTTGTCTATCAAAATCTTTCATTTGTTAACTATGCCTATCAGTAGCTAGAATCTTTCATTTAGCTGGCAGTATTGGAGCTCACTGTATTGCAGTAGTTCGAGTAATGAAGATTTTTGTTAGGTAAGTGATTCATGAAGCGTATATGTTATTGTTACTCAGGGCCATTCTTTTGTAAGGGTTATTGAAAGTCATATTGCGTTGCACTAAAAAAAAATTGTGTCAGTTTAGCGATGATCAGAAAAAGTAAAGAGAGAAATTTCTGAGTACGTTCAGTTTTGCTCAGCTGTTTGAAAATAAAATAGCGTAAGAGGTTTATCAGCACAGTCACTGATAATTTTTGCAAGGGGACGTTACAGTATAGATTACCTATAATGCCTGGCTAGCTTTAGCTGAAAGCAGGTAGTTGGAAACGTAGCAACAGTACATATTCATTGAGTCGCCCTTCTATGCAGGTCAGGAAGAAGTTATATCTACATGCAATAGCCTCTTTAATTACCTATGTTGTCAGTTTAAAATCTATTTACTGTTTTCTTTCCCCCCACAAAAATGCCAATAGATCCAAAGATATTGCCTGCAAGAGCATAAAACCTTGGTGTTCGTTGTTTCTATATTCCAGAAGTGATTGCTTTGCTACCTTCTGTCCAGGCTGTATGCTGCAGGCTTTCACGTATAGGAGATGTGAACATATCATCTTTCGCTCAACATATTTTTTACATACACGAGGTGAGAATTAAGGGGAAACGTTGATGAAATTGACCAAAAATTCAATTTTCAATATATTTTTTATGTGTTACTACAACTCACGGACAATAATTTCCCAAAGTTTTAATGTTGAAATCGCTTCCAAAGTGCCTGAAAATTAATTAAAAACGTTATGCGACCTCCCTGCCATGCCCACGTTTTGAAGCAGCACTTCAGTACCATCTCAGTGAACGACGATTCTGTGTATTACTTTCAACCAAACGCGTGCGGGATACATCTTGAAGGCCTTGATACGTAGTTCTTGGTTTTATACAACATCTTTGACTCTGTTCCGTATATTTTAAACAATAACAAACTAGCTGCATCGTTTATGACGAAGCAATTCTTTTTTTGCCTTGTGATAATGACGGAGATCTATACAAATGTTCGATTCTTTCTTCATTCGGTTATGCCACGATCACAAAGAGTGTATAAAAAACTGGATAAAATACATTTGTATAAGTTAGTAAATGGAAGATGTGAGAAACAACGACAAACCGGCAATGAGTCTACACTCGAAGTAAGAACATCTGCTGTAAATGTTAACTTGTCTCCTAACAGCTCCAAGCGAAAAATTGGCGAGGTGAATGGTGCATACTACAGTGATGAATCTCGGTACACTGGATTTAGATTAATTGACTACAGTAGTGAAATTTTCTTGTCTTTGTGAGGCGTGTGGTAGTGATAACATTCAGATTATAAATGATGTTAACTGAGTAGGCTTGGCAGCCAACCTGCATATTGTGTGCAAAACTACAAAATGTAAAAACTGGTACTATGAAGCTAATATGTGGTTTATCTATGGACTGAGGTGCATTGGAGTTGCTAGAGAAGGGGGAAATTTATTGTGTGAAATAATGAATATGCCAGACCTATCTCTGAGATTTACTGAAATAAATTGTGTACTGAAAAAAAAAAAATTCTGATGTGTGTGATGACAGTATGATAGTAGCTATAGTAGAAGCTATTGAAGACAATGACCTGTTAGATGAAAACGATTCTGGTCATGTTAGAACAGACCTGGTTGTGTTATGTGTTGGTATATTCATGAAAAGAGGGCATACTTCTTTATATGGTGTGTCAAGTGCCGTAAGGTACTAGATGTTCAAGTTATGAGCAGATTCTGCCATAAATGTGCACTTAGTGGAGACTGTGAAGAAGATGTAACAGGACATAACTCGTGCAAAACATTTTCTGGATCTATTTGTGGAATGGACAAGCAGGTATGCAAGTTATTTTTAATAGATCAGTCAAGGAACGTGGTGTCAGATACGTGAAATATCTAGGGGATGGGAACTCCAGTGCATTCAAGCCTGTGAATGAGAGCAAACCTTATGGAGAATTTTCAATTGAGAATCTTTAAGTCATAGGTCACATCGAGAGGAGAATGGGCTCAAGATAGAGGAAACTTGTCAGTGATGTGAAGAGCAAAAATTTGAAAGAAGGAAAGTGCATTCGTAGACACAACAGACTCACAAAGAAGTATTATGGCAAGGCTATAAGACAGAACCTATCCAGAGCAAATGACACGAAAAGTACTGTATGGACTACATATTTCCACATGTTACCAACAGATGTACACCCTATTCATAATCTCTGCCAGATTAGTTGGCGTAACCATACACAAGCTCAGAGGGATACCAACCCCTACATATACAAGGAGAGGCTTCCAAATTGTATTCTGGAGGTTGTCAAGCCCACTTAGAGGTTACTGGCCGATCCTGCACCTCTCAAAAGTGTGTTCATGGCAAACCCTAAATTCCTAATGAGTCTCTAAATTGACTCATATTCAAACGATGCCCTAAAAACACATTTGAATTTGCTACAGTTTGCAGAATTGCCATTTATTATGCAGTTGTGGTATTTAATGATGGGAACGCCGAAAGAATGACGGTATTAGAAAGAATGGGCTTCAAGATAGGAAATTATACTCAAGACATACTGAGAAAATTGCATTTACAGCAAGTCTCTGTAGCTGAAAAGTCAGTTGAAGATCTGGTAAAGGAAAAAGACAGACAATAAGAAACCAGAAGAGAAGCCTTAAAGCGAAAGACGACCCACAGTACAAATGTGTTGCCTTCTGAAGAAGTGACTTGAGGAAAAAAGTGAGGTTGAACTTTAAATTGCGTTTCCTGAAAAGTTTGTTTTTTAACGTTTGTGTACTTTTTCCTCATATTCTGTGAATTTTGAATTATGAAATTTTGTACACATGTTTCTGTAAACCTAATAAACGTTGTATAAAGACTAAATTTTGAAATTCTGATTGCAAGCTGAAATATGGGGCAAAGTGCTTGGAATTATGCATGAATTTAAAATTGTACTTGCGGACTTATAATTGAAACATTATGAAAATTCTTCTATTTCACCTATTCCAAAAAGCTGATGAGAGAAAATTGCAACACGTAAAGAGATGAAACAGAGAGATTTTTGTAGAAGTCTCTTGAATACTTTCTGAGAAAAAGGAACATCCATTTTTTTTTCTAAATAAAACTCCAAATGTCATTCCAAAAGTTGTTTATATATAAACCAAGGATTTTATACGTAAATGTGTTACTTTCGTGTAATGTGTGGTACAAAATTTCATTGCCATATCTCCAAAACTGTGGATTTGGTGCATTTTTGAAATAGTGTATGTTTTTCATCAACGTCCCTCCAGCAAAATGTACATCAGAAAAGACTTTTTAAATACCTTAGCCATCAGTACATCTTCTCTTTACTGTGCATGTGTACTTTTCAGTTTCTACAAGTATGATTCTGTGGTATGCATACTGTAAGACCTTCGGTACACACACCATCAGATTATTTGACTTGTCGCTCTAACGAAGTAGGCGAGTGTCAGCAATATGTCTCGGTGTCTTATCATGGCGTGTTTATCTTCTGCCGTTAGGTCAGACGATAGAAATGCCACTTGCACACTTAGAGTAGCTGATTGACGGTGACCAACTTTAAACAGAACTTGATTAATTTTCACACACATTTATTAATATAATAAAAAGCATAGATATTACATAACTTGGTTCATGATGCTGTTTACAATTGACAATCTGAAGTTCCGTTGGTCTTGGTGCGTTAACCTTATTGTCACATATCTCCGATACTTGACAGAGTGTCTATACATTTCTCTTCGTGGCTATGTACAGGAATATGATAATCTTATTAGGCGCAGACTGAAAGTTGTCTATAGACTGGTACAGACAAATGCAGACTGACTAATTGGAGGTCTGTACACTCGTTATAATACATTGCGCATTCAGGTATCACTGCACGAGTGTGATCCGCGAGGAGAAAAGGTTCTACATTAGCAGCAATCTCATTGGCTGCGTGACATATTAATACGTGGACCGGCGGAAGGAGAATTTGGTCCGTCTCTAAGACAGCACCATCTCGTAGTGTGGAGACAGATGAGTGCTGTGCCTGTGCTGTTGTGCTTAGCGGGGCGCGCTCTAGTGGGAAAGTTGTGTACGTGCTGCCAATATACACAACAGATTCACTGTTTTGTATGTGAGTGGTATGCCCTTCTGTCTGTACAAGTTGGATTCGTTGCTGGTGAGGACTGAGGGAGGATAACGCTTCGGGATAAATAGCTGTTCATTTATGGAACACAGCCGGCAGGCAGCTTAGAGAAAGAAGTGGAATCACTTCTAGCAGAAATCTCCCATCATTTTGCAGGACAGTGCATGGGCGGATATGGTGCAAGTTGTGACTGATTTGTTCAATCAATGGGGTTCACAAGTGCTATAACAGATGTAAGAATCTTGGAGGAAGGAAGCACCTAATGACATTTATGAGTCGGTGGACAATAGACCACTCCAATCGAAGTGCCAAAACTACTGGCACTGCTAAGGGTAACCAACTATTTCCTCATCACTGGTAAAGGGCTAAACACAATACTGATGACCGCTTGGAAGGATAGTAAAGCTATGTAACATGCAGCTCAGTTGTATAAGTTGAACATTAACATTTGCCACTATCATAGTTCCAACCCTCATATACAGAGATAGATAACATCAGAACACGTCATTTCTTAGTCTGATTACATCGTGATCTCAGCAAAAAACTAGTCAGCATTAAGGAATCTTGGCTTTAGTGGTAAAAATGAGTAATTCGCAGACAATACGGTCTTCCACGTGATAAAAAGTAACAATTTCACTCCTCACCATGTTCTAATCGTTAAACATTTGAGAAAATGTTCCCTGTTAACAAGTACTTCCTCAAAGTGGGAAAAGCACACCAGAGACAGCTTGTAATGTGCAGTCCACTGTGCTAATGGTAATCTGATACTGTCTGCCTCCCTCTTTAATATACCATTAACAATGCCTTTGTGGCTGAGCGGGTTGGTCTCTCACTAGCAATTAAACAATCTGTTCACCTACCTGGGTGGGCTTCAGGTTATCTGCCCCTTCACTCTGCTTTGGTAGATACTGGTTTGGCTGGAAAAAGCAGTGTTGATGAAAACTCGACTAAATACCTAACACGCAAAGGCCACATAGATCCACTCAATGGGCAGTAGCTGAAAATTAGTTGAACTACCGAATGTTCAGGATTCTTGGATGAGTCGTTTGAAGAGACGTCAAAAATTTCCTAATGTTTGTTTACTGTCTTGAAAAGAATGAAAATGGCTCCCAAGTGCATATTTAACAACCCAACATCAGTTTTGCAATGTTACTTACTGTCTCTGTAAAAAAATTCACATCCTAAAGTAGCCAGAAGATAGTTAGTCTGACTCGATACTTCGAATGTCCTAAACAGTCATTGACCAAAGATCACTTGCTAGATAACTCAGTCGTTTAAGAGGCTTATGGGAGGAGGTGCTCGCCATAATGTCTCGTTATCTGCACAAAACCCGCCACACGGAATTTAGGAACAACATGAAATGTTCACGAGTGAATATCTTCCTAAATAAACCACTCACGACGCTCAAAAGTTCACAAAAATGCTCAATGCTGCAGTCGTACTTCGTCAACGACACGAGAACCGATGAAACACGAGTAGGGGATTACCTGTGTACAGGGCCACTGTGCATTGCTGCCAAATTTATTCAAGATGGCGGCGATGAAGTCATCCCAGATGATGGCGTGTAGACTTGGCAACAGCGCATGATGCCATTCAAGGTGGCGGATTTTGGCGGGAAAATAGGCCAATTGGGTTACATCCACTAACCTAAACCTCCAGAAAAATGGCAGGAAATTTGAATTTTTGGGAGGAAATAGGCCAATTAGGCTACGTCCACTAACCTGATCCTCCAGAACAAATTGGCGCCAAATTCGAATTCCAACATGATAATGCCTACAGGGCCATGCTTGTCTTTATTATTATTCATTATCATTCATCTTTCATTATTATTTATTAATATTGTTTATTATCATTTATTATTTATTATTATTTATTATTATTTATTATCATTTATTATTATTTATTATTATTATTGGCCTACCTCCACTAACATAGAAAATGGCGCCATGTTCAAATTCACACACCATAATGTCTTGAAAACCGTACTTCTATTTATTATTATTATGATTTACTTATATTTATTAGCATGTATTAACATTTATTATTATTTATTCAAGACGGCCAATTTTTGCAGCAAGAAAGTCAATTCCCTTACATCCATACCAAAAATTTTTTCACAAGTTCAGTTTCGAAGACGATAATCTGTCACACCTAGGAAAAAAAAGACCCATTGGGCCATGTGCACTAACCTAAGTCCACCTCATTCTGCGAGGTTTGAATTTTTCGCGGTCACTCATACTTTCCTTCTTGACCTATGAAAATCTTGCCAAATAATAACTTACTAACGTAATTCACCTCCTGTGAATACATAGCAAACGGACTAAAGTCTTTACTTCAAACAGTACCACCATCACTTGTTCTCCAACAGAGATAGTACACATCTTACAGATCGCAGTCCAGTCGCCATGAGGCCCAAGGTCCAACTGAATTAGTTCAAATGGTCGCCGCCGACTTGTGCCGGTCCGCGCGCCACCGGCAACCGGGCGGTCGCCTCACGAGATGGCCGTCGGCTCACATCACAGCCTACTGGCGCCAACTCGCTTCGCAGGCCCTCGCTGGTCCAGCAATGTAAACATGTTTTCGTGGACAGTGGGTCCGCCCCCACCGACCAGTTGGCGCCAGAGCTGTTCGCTGGACAGGATGGAACCTGCCGATGCTGACTTCATAACGGTCGGTCGGTTGATCCAGCACCTGGTTGACAAAGAACGCCCTGACGCACGTTTTGCGCAAAAGTTTGCTCGAGAATGGAATCTCCCATGACGTCAGAACAGGTGGTCCAGCACATGTGCCCGCTGCGACGTCCCTCGCTAAGTCAATTGATCACCCGACTCTCGTTATTCAATCCACATTCTGCGCTTACCTAATCCAAGATCGTCGCGAAAACACACGCCATTCACGTGAGCCATTGTGTGCGTCTAGCTCAGTACCTCCGCAGATGAATGTAACGAAGTTCGCATGACTACTTAATTAAATTGATCAATTAATTAACCTTTCTGATGCAGAGAAGTGCCACATTCTTCTAGACATGGAATTAATTCTCGCCAGTGCCACGCCCACCTGGACTTGAAATGAAATAGTTAAAGTCCCTACCGACCACCACGTCCCATTACCAAAGAATGTTTGTTGGCTAACATGTACTAATGCGTACTGCCGTTTACTAACGTGCACCAACATGTACTAACCTAAATTAACTTATATCGCATTTTGTCTATACAAATAAGCCAAGTTCGAATTCTGATGGTCAGTGCCTGTTGCGCTACCAACACAAGAAAATTGTGACAAACAAATCCACTAACCTAAGTCACCTGTGATGACTAAAAATCGTCGGCTTTGCCTCTTCCACACACCACGAGCGCAGGTCCACACACGACATAGACTGGACGTTTATACTCGCGTCGGACATACTCCTCTGTAAATATACTAACTAAACTATGATCCGAATACTGTTGTTCAATCCACACAGTCTAGGACATTCGCCAGAGCACACCCCCAGTACCTAAGCCGGGAACTTCGCACGCCCCACCTGTAGTTAACCGCTGAGAGACTGAGATATGCTGCAATCCCATCCCTCGAGCGCTTGTAGCTACTTGCCTCCGCAATTCGATCTAACAAAGCCACCAAGTAGAAAAAATAAGAACCAATTCGAACTCTCTCATATCCTATGTCGTCCCACAAATACTTAACGTACATTTTATTTAGGCATCGAGCATATCTATCACTCTAATACAAAAAACCACTCGCCCTGATGTACCTGAGCTCATGTTGTACAGTCAACAGACATGCAAACAGCTCCTAATTTCAGTGCACAATATCAACTGCTCATAAATAATGCAGTACACATCACTGTAAACAGCCTCAGTACTCGAATCTGTCGAAATAAAGCATAGCAAAACAACTCAACAGACGCACGCAATCAACCTGACCCACACTAAGTCACAGGCCTGACAGCTCTCAGTTCGCTCAAAGGTCTCTGTTAGACCCCTCAAACATGGCTTGAATACAGCCACATTCATACCTCACACCGGAGAAATTCATTTCACCTAGACGCCGAACATGACTATGCAAGCCAGGCCGCGCGCGCCGTCTGTCACCCTCCTAACTCAGTGCGGTCCAACACACGGGTTAAGGCCGCATTCCATTGCTTGCCGGCCTATTTGTGACGCATCTGCACCCTCATGTCTGTAGTCAGAATAGTCGAGAGCGGGATCACACACACCGTCCACACACTTCCCAGCGCTGCCCTTCCGTCACAATCTAATACGATCATCGGACTACGAAACCAAATAAGAGCCCAATCAACCTCCCCACAATTGTATAGTGTCCCCAGAAATAGTTAACGCTGGCTTCCGTGTTTTCTCAGCTTATGTGTGAATTCAAATTCTTACCCTAACAGAACTTGTTCACGAAACTAATACTGAATGCGCTACTAACCTCCTACCCTTCCAGCTCTCAACATATGCAAATGTTCTCAACCCTCCTATATCCCAGCAAAACCGATTAAACATTCTTATTCCTTCTTTCGAATTTACCATCATAATTTCCTAAGACCCCGTTATCGAAGTACAATGCTGCTTTTCTTCCTGAAGCTTTCTGTGCTTACTTTTACAGAGATCGCTAAATTACCTCCACGGCAACCTCAATCTACACACACACACACAAACACACACACACACACACACACACACACACACACACACACACACACGGTCATCCTCTCTACTCATCCCATAACACAAGCAGTAGTAACATTACAACCCATTATATACAAAGCCTACACAATGTAAGCCACAGTTACTTTACAGTGCCGAATGTATGCTCCAATGCTCTCCATTCCTAAGGAAGCGCTGTGAACCTGCTCTTTCTTTCTACACATGCGTCACTCGACGGTAATCAGACCTTCTACATCAACGGACTGATGTCCCTCTCAGAACTGTTCCACAAAGTCGACGATCGCTTCCACTCAACACAAATGCGCTACTGTCTCTTCTTCATTGCTTGCTCGCTTTTTCTACAAACTTATCCAGACTCATAGAATGGAAGAAAACACTAAGACTTTTCGAAGTACAGCACCATGTAAACCACTGAGTAACTAGAAACAAACAGACCAAAAAATTGTATTCGCACCCTCGAATACTGATATCGTTGATGTCATTATACTTGCAGTTAAATGTTACGATCGCGGTCTCAATTGACTGGCATTCGACAATGAGCTAAGTATCAGAAATACACTCTCTTGACCGCTGTTACTCTGGAACTATCTCTACCGTCCTTACGACTTCCTCTCTACTCATCACATAACATAAAAAAAGTAAGTTTACAATGAAATATATACAACCGCTACACAATGTAAATCACAGTTGGTTTACAATACAGTATATACACATTTGACAAAAAAGATTGCGCTTATCCGGTATATCTCTACTGCATGCGAAAAAAATATTCTATTCCTACAGCATCTATACACTACAATGCTCTCCAGTCCCAGGATAGCACCGTCAACCTGCTCTTTCTAACTACAGACCCGATATTCAGAGCTAACCTTCCCTCTTACATCAGCGGACCTAAGTCACCCACAGAACTCTTTTTATAAATTCGGTATCGTCTCCCCTCAGCACAAACGCTTTACTGTCTCTCCTTCCTTGTCTGTTTGCTTTTCTACAAACATCCTCAGACTCGTAGACTGCAAGAACACACGTACTTTCTCCATAATATTACACCATTTTAGCTGTACTTCTCAATATCATGCACTAAGCTACACCCTACCAATCACTAGTTCATCATAATTCCCAAGGTACAGACTTCAAATTAATTGTCTACAAATGCCGAACTTTATCTATGTGCAGCATGCTGTAAATCACAGACTAACTAGAAAGAAACATACGGAAAGTGATATTTCCACTCTCAAATATCGTTCTCAGTCATGTAACATATTCGAGATCCTCGCTATAATTTACACATCAACAAAGGTCTGTCCCAGATCTAGAGAACAGACAAGCGTGTATCCAACACACCACAATCGATCTTCACTCAACTAAATAAAGGCAGCAAATGTGCAGAAGTAGTCAACCGAACAATCTACATCACATAACACTCCAACCCAGATCGATCATCTTCTCAAATTCTGACTTGATCACCAAAACCGCCCATCACATACTATTACTTCACTATTCGGTCGTCTAGACAACACCAAAGTTAACTATCACAGATCGCTACACTCCAACAGGTCTCTGCATTGGGACAGCAACTCCAGTAATTTATTATCGTTTATTATCATTTATGATCATTTATCATTATATACTATCATTTATTAATTATTATTATCTATATCATGCACGTGTGTTCGGCACGAGGTCCGGAGTCCAACTGGGTTAGTACACCAGCAGAGGGCGTCATTGAAGATGTCCGATTTTGGTGGGGAGTTTGAATTTTGGCGGAAGATAATACAATTCATTTATCTAAAAAAATGGCTCCAAGTTCAACTGTGTTTAGCTCCTATCACAACCACCAGAGCGCTCTGTCATCATGTCGGTTGATTACGCAGTTACAATTATTCAAGATGGCTGCTCCCTGTGCAAAACGTGTCACCTTAAACGAACCTGCATGCTACAGTAAAATTCCATCTAGTCCTTAGTCACATCCTACACATCTTTCAGTTGATCCCATTTCCAGATCTTTGCCCATCTGATCTCTGCAATTTAAGTCAGAGAAAGAGATATCCATTATCTTCTGCAGCCTGTCTAGAAACAGAACGACCTCCGATGCTGCAACGTTACCTTGTTTTGTCCATTCGCCGGAAATGAGCTCAAAGCTATACGTCCCAAACTAGATACAAGTACAACAGATACTCAACATCCTATCATCTTTATTCTCTACCATCAAACAGTGAAAAAAATTACCAACTGTAAAAGCTCTTCCTATTTACGAGTCACGAAGGCACCAATGCGATCAACCTCCAGCGCGGACAAACGGAATTCACAATACTCTCCCCGAATAACTCAGAGTGCGTACATCCAAGAATTCCTAACAGCTCACCAAGTCCGACATCTCAAATTGCAGCTGCCTATGTGGACAAGATCATATTAAATATTCAGACTCTGCAGAGACCACTTTAAAGTTTGATCACCCATACACTAAGCGAAAGAGAAGATACCTCTGACCCTTCTTCAAACACTGTCTTCTAACACGCCTTTGCACACTGCCGAACATTTCGTCTATCTGCCGCTACTTCTAAGTCTGTGTCTGATTCTAAACAGACATTAACACAGACTGATGCACGGCTTCCAACATGAAAGTAGACGTTGCACCTTGTAAATCTTATTCTTACAGTCGATAGCATAACACTCAATGATTTTAAATAAAGGACAGCCACAACACAAGGAAACCAGAAGAGCCGGGCGGCGTTGTGGCGACTTTCCAAACTACCCCCCCCCCGAAAGTGACTGACGGCCTCTACATTTAAACTCATATGTCACAGAGACCGAATAGTTGATAACTCAGTGTTCCAGTTCTAGTAACTCCTCATTTTGCACGCAAGTACCGGATGACCGTTTTCGGAGCTAGCAACCCCAGAAGTTGCGGTCCATCAACCAAAATATGTTCTTCAACTCAAACAAGTATTGCCACTCAATCATTATGTGGTACCCAATGCACGGATGGGATGGAGAAGACACCACCGATCTACTGTAGTATTATCCCTCACAGCTGATATTGCGAAAAATTTTACAGTAGGTCCAACACTGGCCAATCACGTGACAGCTTGTTTTCCTAATTTCAGCATCATAGCTAAACCATACCTCCTCTACTTTGCAAGTGTCATTGCGAGCATTGATAGATGACTGCTCAGTACGTCCATTCACACTTCATTCTCGGACACATAAAAACAATCAACGTATACCAGACAACGCTGTACATGTTTCTAAGACCTCGCGCATAGTACTCGATCTATCTCTCTGTGTATGGTGGTCAAAGAGCAATCTCGCCGTATTACGTTACGAGACCATCCTCACCTGGGCATTGACCAACCTACCCTGCAACATCGCTACCCAATTAATCCTCAACCGAGCAGACGACTACAGCTACACTCGACTGAATTGGCCTTTCCTACTCCTAAACCCTCCAAGTGCACCACATCTCTCGAGATGTGACCAAGTCCTGGAGCTTAGCACACCATATCTATCTATAGTAACAGATTTCAAAGTGCCTTAATGTAATAGCATACAGATAAGTAGAACAAGAACAGAGTGATATTTATACGCGGCGTCGTTCGACACATTTTTACGTAAATCATCCAATCTATCATGTGTAAAGTAATATTCTAGAGTCTGTGATCGGTGCCTCGAAGGTTCTGGTAAGAGAGAGAACATAAAAATGCGCACACCTAAGACTAGATCGTTCTGCACCTAAAAACGGGGTATAATCTTAGATCGATTACTGTTCCGTCGTATGAGACATACATCCTTCTTCCCGGTTTCCCTACGCTGAGCTATATTTCCCCAATCGTGACACATTTGATTTGTATAATACGAGCGTGATGTAGCCCTGCAGACACGTTTAGTTCCACTGATCACATCCGATCACGAGTCAGAAATTATACGATTACCCCATCAGGTACATATAAAAATGATAGTTATTAGCGGGCGGTACATCATACATGGAAACAGATGCGTATAACAGCAGCGTCCAACATCTGAAAATTACAAGTCCTTCCGTCACCAACTCTCTAAACAACCCATTTGTCGGATAAATGTGTATACAAGGATTGCAGCGAATCACAAGCACCCATAGCTAACTTAGTTATGACCCCGAAGTCTCGATTTTACACCAAGGATACGACAGGGTGGGGACGACGTAGATCAAAATGCGTTTAGAAGAATGTGTCAAGTTTCATCACACATGAGATGGAAGGCCTCTGATGACCGGCGGGTTCACCATCAACGATCGCAAGTAGACAGTACTTTAAACCACATACGGAACACGTAGCTGTATACGACTAGAAAGCAGGCTATAATACGTGATTAATACACCCAGATAGAACACTGAAAAAAAAATTGACCTTCAACAACTAGTCCTTCTCTAGAATAAATCAGTCGATTTACATGAATTTATGCTATTGGTATTTTAAATATTCTGCCATTTGAATTTAAGATAATTTAAGTAATGCACGCGTTTGACAGGTGACATGGTTTCTCAATGATTTTGCGATATTTTTAATACTATATACTAAAAAACTGTCCCGTAATCGCTCTTTTAAGAACAATCGTATGCCGTTAAAAGTAGTTTCACTTTCCGTTTAAAGGACCGCTCATTAAATCCCTCTGTGCAATACTTCTCCCGTTTTGTTCCATCACTTAACAAGAAAGGTTTTTCAGTATACTGAGCTGTCCGTCGCATATAATGAGAGTCCACAACTCCGTGTTTTTGCATTTGGTGCCTGCGAATCGTGTAAACACAATCTATAGGGAAATTAAAGTAGCAGTTATTTAAATTCCACTCAATATTGCAACGTATCGGCTCGTACCTACAGAAGACTTTTAATACCGTGTTTAACAAGCACCTTCTGCTGCCCTCTCCTGCGAAATATCCCCTTCTTTCCACAGCTCATCGATAAACAAAAGAATTTCTAAATAGCCTACGAGATATTTTCAGTAGTTACCGTGATCGCTTCTGAAAGTCGTCGTCTCTTGTGGCATGACGAAGCTTTCTTTAGGCTATCGCAGCGACCATATTGCAATTGTCAATATTACGAGTCGGTTTTGAAGTTTATTTACGTTGCTTCAGCAAACAAACTCCACAGCGGAGGAAAGTTTCTCGGGAGGTTGTGATACCGGTAAGCAATACGTAAACACTCCTAACTTTCCCACGACGCGATTTGCTGTATTCAACCTGGAGTCTCGCGACTATCGACTAAGGTGGCTGAAAAATGATGAGCCCTCACTTTCCTTATTTACGACATGGTGTTCGTCTCCTGAATTCTACCGCTTTCATTTCCCGTCGCTGTGCTCTTCTTCTATCGCTTCTTAGAGCTTCCTCAGTATTTATAATCATTCTCAATTTTCTATTTTCACATTTTTTCTGATACATTTCCTTCCAGAAAGCTTGAAAATCAGCCTACAAGATCCTATCGTCAAGTACGTAGTAAGTTTGCTTTTACGCCACAAAAATGGTTCAAATGGCTCTAAGCACTATGGGACTCAACATCTGACGTCATCAGTCCCCTAGACGTAGAACTTCTTAATCCTAACTTAACCTAAGGACATAACACACAGCCATTCCCGAGGCAGGATTCGAACCAGCGACCGCAGCAGCAGCGCGGTTCTGGACTGACGCACCTAGAACCGCTCGGCCATAGCGGCCGGCTTTTACGCCACAGCTGAGGAGGAGTCGAAGTAACAACTATCGAGCGCTATTTACATCTTCATGTCCACAGACGCTGATTAGCATGGAAGAAGTGTTTGTGTTAGCAGCAAGTGAGATACAAGGCAAATTGTGTTTTCGTTTATTGCCGTCCCAGTCTGCGATGAAATCCTCCACGAAGGTTCGGTTTATTCCGTATGCCAGTCTCATTGGCGACGACATATGGAAGCTAGAATAAAAGATATATAGAAGTAAAAATGATATCTCATTGGCAAATGTGAAACAACAGAAAGGGACAGAGGCAGAGCAAAGTTACAAGAGAGCCAGAGGCAGATGCAAGTTACAAGAAAACAGGGGCAGCAGCCCAAAGCTGTTTGCCTCGTACTAGAGGCCATGTACAACAGAGCGATATAGACGAGTGACTGTCTGCAGATAGAGACGGAGCCAGTCACGTGGTCGCTCTTCCAAATCTCTTGATTGGTTATTGAAGGAGCACATGGCTGTATTGTGTCTTCGTTATGAATATTTAATACCCTTGGACCTAAGAACATGTCTTCAACTCTCAGACACTGAGGTGGCAAAAGTCGTGAGATAGAGATATGCTTGTATACAGATGACGGTAGTATCGCGTACAAAAAGTATAAAACGGCAGAGCATTGGCAGACCTCTCATTTGTACTCAAGTGATTCATGTGAAAAGGTTGCCGACGTCATGACGGTAGCACGATGGGAATTAACAGACTTTGAAAGCAGAGTGGTAGTTGGAGCTAGACGCATGGGATATTCCATTTCGGTACTTCGTTAGGGAATGCATTGCTCCGCGATCCACGGTGTCAGCAGGTTGCCGAGAATACCACATTTCTGGCATTACCTCTCATCACGGACAAGGCAGTGGCAGTTCAGTTGTCAGTGCTAACAGACAAGCAACACTGCGTGAAATAACCGCAGAACTGTACGTGGGACATGCGACGAACGTATCCGTTAGAACAGTGCGGCGAAATTTGGCGCTAAAGAGCTATGATAGCAGAGAACCGGCGTGAGCGCCTTTGCTAAAGCTCAACACTGCCTGCAACATCTCTTCTGGGCTCTTGACTATATCTGTAGGACCCTATACAACTGTAAAACTATGGCCTTGTGAGATGAGTCCCGATTTCAGTTGATGAAATCTGATGGTAGCGTTGAGTGTGGTGCAGAACACACAAGGCCACAGGATCAACAAGGGACTGTGGTGGTAGCTCGATAACGGTGATTATAGGGAATGCACTTGGTCCTCTGGATTGTCACCTACTTGTAGACCATTTGCAGACATTCATGGACGTCGTATTCCCCAACAGCGGTGGAATTTTTGTGGGTGACAATGCTCCATATCGCTGGGTCGCAATTGCTTTTGATTGGTTTGAAGAATATTTTCGGCAGTCCTAGCGTATGGTTTCGCCTGCATCATCCCCCGACATGAACCCCACCGAACATTTATGGGACATTATCTAGAGGTAAGTTTGTGCACAAAATGCTGCACCGACAACATTTTCGCAGTTAATGGAATGCTATAGAGGCAGCATTGTTCGATATTTCTACAAGGGAATTTCCACAACTTGTGGAGTCCATGCCATTTCGAGTTGCTGCACTACGCCGGGAAATAGGAGGTCCGACATGGTATTACGAGGTATCCGATGGCTTTTTCTACCTCAGTGTGTAGCGGCTCTAACGATTGAAGACAGAAAGTAAGATCTAAACACGAAACGGAAAGATTTTCACATATCACTTTACAGGAGTCTATATTGAGAATGACAGGTTGACATTTAAAACACCTGTACCATACAAGCGTTACGCCATTATTTCCATCTTATCTGTTCCATTCTAGGATAACGTATGACAAGAAGAACGACCATGCCCTCAGCATTGGACCAACTTTCTATAATTTTAGTGTGATAGTTCATGTAGGTGAAAATGTGGTGTGTTCCTTGTTTCGTTCTATATTGTGGGGTTTCAAATTTTTTTGTATAATGTTTATACACATAACAACCGTTTTATTGTGATATATTTTGGAACTTTTACGAAATACTTCTTACTACTCGAATCCAGGACGAGTCGTGCAGCTGTTCTTTCTGCTTTTTTCCGTCAAGTGCGTTTGTCTTGTTGGGCAAGAGTTCCAGACGAAACTCACGAATACGGCGAAGGAGACTTTTCAGCAGAATTTATTTTATTTTTTTGCATATGCATTACACTCCTGAAGAAGTCGTACGGCGTATGTGTGACATCTGTGTTCCCCACTCATGCATTTGTGTGGTCAACCGATCTGAAACGTGTCCGAACAGAAACACCCTACACCTTACTCTGGTGTCACTTTCGGAGATATCAGCCATTTATTCGAACCCTGCCGACAAACAGCGTATTATCAGTCTGGCCTCCGAAACATAATTACTCTCAGATATTCAGCAAATCATCTGCTGCCCTGCAAATCTCGATAACCATCCATAAAACAGTACATTATCTGAGCAAAAGCTTCGTTAGAAGTATTACTGGACATCAAGATGAGATTTATCCGTCCTTCCCCTTTATCACGGCTTTACGTATGCTGTGGACGCTTTCAGTGAAGTATCTGAATGTCAATGGAGCATTGGTAGCCCGGTTTTCTTCAAGAACTGAAGCCTGTGTAGGTAGTGATGTTGTTTGCTGTGTATGGAGCGAATTCGACTTCCTAATCCACTTCAAAGCTGTTCTGTTTGGTTCCGTTCTGGACTACAAGGCAGGTCAGAGTACTTCAGGAACATTATTGTCCACAAACCATTGCCACACAGATCCTGCACTATGACAAGATACACTTTCACGCTGATACAATCGTCGTCTCCTAACTCGTCTTCTCGACTATGCAATGAACGATGCTGCAAAATGGGGTCATATCCGTCCGCATGCGACGCTACCTAATCGTTGCCGCAAATGTAGTTGCTCTTCCAAACAGCATCCGACACAAGCAAACCAGTTACGTCTTTGCCTGTTACGACTCATAGTTTAGGTACTTTGGCTATGCATGACTCATTATAAAAAATAAATAGTTCGACGTAGTCAGTGGGACGAGCCGTGCACATCTGCTTTCATGCCTCGTAGCTGACTCGCTGTAAATTCGAGTAATAACTCGTACCTGAGATTCTGCAGTCAAATTGTTCTAGAACTGACAAAAATTTCGAGTTAATAAAACACACAGGAACACAAAATGAAAGTTAAATGAATAATTTAATAACGAAGGTTCCATCTTAACGTCTATAATTGTTGTAGACGAAATAGAGTTATGAAAGTAGTGTTGATTCAAAAGATTACGCCTCAAGTAAACGGGAAGAGGTCCTACGGTATTCAGCTAAAATACAGACGAATATACCTTTATCGAATGCAGTGACGTTACTTTGGAGCGTTACACGGACGGTAGCAAAATCCCCAAACTACATAATCACAAAGATAAGAGAAAATTATGGGGTCATTTCGTAATCACAATGTAAATAGGCTGTTTAGGTTTTATTATTGGTAAAGCCACGTAGCGCTCTGTATGAAAATCACTGGTAGTGCTGTGTGCAGTCTGTGGCTAGTTTGCATTGTTGTCTGCCATTGTAGTTTTGGGCAGCTGGATGTTAACAGCGCATAGCGTTCGGCAGTTGGAGGTGAGCCGCTAGCAGTGGCGGATGTGGGGAGAGAGATGGCGGAGTTTTGAAATTTGTAAGACTGATTGTAATGGACTGCTATATATATTATGACTATTAAGGTAAATACATCATTTGTTCTCTATTAAAATCGTTCATTTGCTAACTATGCCTATCAGTAGTTAGTGCCTTCAGTAGTTAGAATCTTTTATTTAGCTGGCAGTAGTGGCGCTCGCTATACTGCAGTAGTTCGAGTAACGAAGATTTTTGTGAGGTAAGTGATTTGTGAAAGGTATAGGTTAATGTTAGTCAGGGCCATTCTTTTGTAGGGATTATTGAAAGTCAGATTGCGTTGCGCTAAAAATATTGTGTGACAGTTTAAGCACAGTCATGTATAAATTGTTCTAAGGGGACGTTTCATATGGCGACCCTGCCAGGATACCTCACTGGAATCTTCTGATTTTTTCTTGTAGTTTGTGTTATTAGTGTAGCTTTTGTTTATTGCTAGGGCATAGTTATAGAGAATTTCCTTTTTAGTTGTAGTTTTTCATTGTTGTACAGTAAAACAGTTGTGGCATGCATGTAGATTTTCAGCAAGTATTTCGCAGCTGTGCTTGCAATTAACAAGATATTATTTTCAGTGCTACGTTAATGTTTTCTCTTATTTTAGCTCTTCAAATTGTGCTTTTCTGTGTTGTCGTGTGAAATATTGTGACAACAACGGCGTGTGAAATCCGTAATACTAGGCTCCAAAATAAACTGAGAAATGACAGTGAAGATGAAAGCAGTGTTTGGCTTGGCTCTGAGCACTATGGGACTCAACTACCGAGGTCATTAGTCCCCTATAACTTAGAACTAGTTAAACCTAACTAACCTAAGGACATCACAAACAGCCATGCCCGAGGCAGGATTCGAACCTGCGACCATAGCGGTCTTGCAGTTCCAGACTGCAGTGCCTTTAACCGCACGGCCACTTCGGCCGGCTAATAAAAGCAGTGAGTTAGCGCCACCGAGTAATGAATTAACTAATGTTCAAAGTAGTAATTTGGTAATTGTGCATAGGGAAATGGAGCGGGCTGCAAACTATGGTGTAGACAGTGGAACAATTAGTGAACAGGGAAGCATTATCGATCGATCGGTCAGCAACAGCTTGCTTCAGGAATCCAAAATGACAGGACACAATCTTGCAAATACTGTACATCCAGGTTTTGCGTCCTCACCATTTTCTCAAATAAGTCAAAACACATTTACTGCTTTCCAAACTGTGAATATTGCCGGTTCAAATGCATTGCCGAATGGCACTGAGGAACATGTTTCAGACACCAGTGCATTGATATTACAATTTGTGCAACAAATGGGACTAAAGCTTCCAAAGTTAGAAATAATGGAACTAAATCTTCAAAAGTTAGACACAATGGAACAAAATCAGAGACAAACACAGCAAAAGCTTCAAAAGTTAGACACCACACTTGAACAAACACGTTAAGATTTAACTACTGAGTTACATAAAATCGAATCGAAATGTCAAAAAGTCTGTAATGACGTAAAAACACAGATTTGTGAGAATTTTCAACCTATTTTTTCGCGGCGTGAAAATGCATTACAGAATCACAAAGCAGCCATAAAAGATCTGCAAACTATTGATAATGAAAATCATGAGATCTTGCAAGCTAAAATTGACTTTGTTGCATCTACTGATTTGGTTACGCAACTTGCAAAAACTCAAGAAAAGTTAAAGGACACAGTAGATACTCTGAAAATTGGATCCGAAAGACACATGGAGGAAATTAGTTCGTTATCAGAGAAAGTAGTTGAACTTTCAGATCAGCTAAATAATTTATCTACGAAGGTAGATGATAATTTGAATGACACGAAACCGGTAGACTTTAGTGACACAAAGGAGTGCGAACAAATTAGGAAATTCAAACAAAATCAGAATCAAATTAATACGCAACTCCAAAGAGAAATCCGGGAAGTACAAGATCAGCTGACAAAGGTAATACAAGAATGGAATATCAAAGGACACTCGCGCTCCACTATGGGAAGAGGGGCATAGAAATACGGAACAGCCACAAAATAATAACACCGGGCACATCGGAAATTATGAAAGAAATTGGCAAGGTACACCGAAATTTGAGATGGAACCGCCGAAACGACGTAACATTGACCGACATGCGACTCGCCGACATGAAGATTTTGACTATAAGCTGTTCATTACTACACGTAAATTCAAAACATTTAAGAATTCCGGCAACGACATTCATCCACAAGCGTGGCTTCATCAATTCTCCCATTGTTTTCCTCCCAACTTTTCATTAGAACACAGATTAGAATTTATATGTGGCTACTTAGAGAATGAACCAGCTGTAAGAATGCGATCGGTCATTCACGATTGCCACTGTGAAGGAGAGTTATACCATGCTTTCCTCTCAGCATATTGGTCTCAAGCCACACAAGACCGAGTAAAACATAGCATCATGATGATGAAACACTTTGAACAATCTGAATTTTCCTGTTTTGTCAAATATTTTGAAGACATGTTGCATAAGAATTAATATCTTTCAAACCCATACAGCCCTTCAGAACTCATCCGCATTTGCTTCATGAAATTGCCTGAACATTTAAGAAATATTTTTTTGGCAGGACGTTGCAAAGACGACATTGAAGCTTTTCAGGGACTCTTACAAGAATTAGAAATTGACACTGACAATCGCAGAATACGAAAACAGGAACACAACAATTACAGGTCACATCTGTCGCAATTCCGCGATGAAAGAAATAATAACTGGACACAACAAGGCAATTCTCTCAACACAAATCGTTGACCAAAACAGACACCACCTATATGACAACCACCGGCAGAGTAATAGTTACAGAGAAAGTTCGCATTTCCGTAGTAATGAATACGTCAGAGACAATCATAGAAACAGACAATATGGCAACCAGAACTATTATTATCACGGGAGACAGAATAATATCAGACGCAACAGTTCAGCACGCAGTTACAATTCTGGGAGAAATTCTCCACCACACACCGACAAACAAGAAACAATGTAAACTACCGACAAAACGACA
This sequence comes from Schistocerca serialis cubense, assembly GCF_023864345.2. Taxonomy (NCBI): domain Eukaryota; kingdom Metazoa; phylum Arthropoda; class Insecta; order Orthoptera; family Acrididae; genus Schistocerca; species Schistocerca serialis. Next base: position 427,075,505 of record NC_064641.1, read on the forward strand.
GACCTGAATTCCATCAGAACTGGCAGGATTCAAACTGAGCAGGGCCCTCTCGTCAAGGTGAGTTTCTAGAAGTTTGGTCTCCTAATCCTAATAACGATGCGCGCCAACAAAGAGACAGACAATGACTCGCACCGCAGGCAGCCACCTGCGCCGGCTGGCTCAGAGAAAAATAACATAGACGCTAACCTCGAGAAAAATTTCAGTATTCTTTACCGACGTATACCGCATGATAATTGCGTTCAGGTTGAAACTCTGTGTACTAGGAAGAGTAAAGGATTGCATCACATTTCACATGTAAAACCGTTTATTGAAAGATAATCTGCTTTTTAACGTTGCCATAAAACTTTTCACTTCACGTTTCTAGTATGCATTGTCAGACTTAGAATCTGTTAACATGCAACAATGTTTGAAGTTAAATATCCAGTCTAGAACAAAGAGAACTTATTGAAACAGAAATTATGAATGCATTGTTATAGTGAACAGACGTCACAGTGATATTGTGTGTGTACATTCTTGCTTGTTAGTTACACGATTACGTAACGACTATAAGGCTTACATACTTAGAACATATACTGGTACTGCTAATGAGATTTTAATGCAACATTTTGGTTTACTTGAAAATACATTCTGGATTTAAAGTACTTTCTATGAGATACCACACGATACAGTGGTTAGTTTAAGTGACAACTACACGGTTTTATCATGACGCTACTAATGAGTGACAATTTACAATGTTGCTTTTGCGGTGTTTCTGTTTTATATCTGCACAGTTTTTTTGTATTATTCTGGAAAGTAAAACATGTTTTAGTAGTAACTTATGTGGTATAGCTACAGGGAGACAGCCTTTTCTGTAGCAAAACAATACGTTACAGCACAGTACTTTCTTCATCACAACAATAAGCATAAGAACTAAGATATCTATACGCAAAGCATTTCACTTTTGTTTATCATGTGGTAAGTGCATTGACTTCTGCAGAACTTAGCCTTCGGCGGACGATAACTGCGAGACTTCCACAAAGATTATCTTACAACATGACGCACAGTTTAGCGCTACAATACACGTATTTGAGTGATTAATTTTGTACTTAAAACATTTGTTTTTAAAGATATTTGAAGTACAATGATACAAAGGTTTTCCGTGATACATTTCATTCCATTGCTGTAATCTGTAACACCTGAGGGTGTAATTACACTAATCCTCAGGGGGGTACACGCCTACTTTGTGTACCATGTGTCTGGCAAACACAAGGAGCCCTAGCTAATATGGTATTTGCTTATACAACTTTACACATCGGTACCACATTTCTCTAACACATAAATTACACAGCTGTCTGATCATTTAACTGAGAGAGACAAATATTTTTTTTTACTACGTCAGTGACAGATGTTTACACTATTATACAGTTGGATAACTTCACACTTATGAAACTGTATTTTGTCTGTACTGTGTAAACTGTTCATATTTTTTCGGAACCATAGTGACACTATGAGAGCTTAGAATTATGTATTTGGTATGGGATCATGATTTTTAAAGTACGTTTGCGGTAGATGACACTATTGAAATGAGCAGAGAATACTTTTTAGGTTTTGAAATTATTGGAGGAAGCTACGACGATTTTGAGAATTGACTGAGATGTTATGATATTATTACGACGACGATGTGTATTATGCTGTTGATATATGTTTATGATCAATAAGATGATGCTAGTGTAAATGAGGAAATTGATTATGGTGCTTATTTATTACGATGAAATATTGAAGAAGTGTCGACGAATATGTATATGTATAACAAGGTAAGGAATAATGAGTAATGGTTAGGGACTCTGATTTGTGGAAAATGATGTTGGAAACCAAGAATCGTAATTTAAGAAATATGAAATGTGTGTACATGCATGAATGTATTACAATGCTGTCGAAAATGTTTTGGACACTGTTATATTTATAGGATTTTATTTTCTACACATTTGTAACGCAAATTCTCAACCTGTGAAAATATTTTTATATGAGACTGTCACTGTAGCGGAAACTGCAGTCATAAATATTTCAGTAAGAAAGGTAAGTGATCTTGACATAATGAGTCTTGAGCGGCCAGCTGTGTCAGACGCCTGGAGAAAATGCCATTAGTGTGTACCTTTCGGAGGCACAGGTAAAAAAAAAACAAAGGGAGGCCATTATCCTCACTTTTGACATTTCTTCGTAGAAAGCATCACAAATACGACACACTCAAACTTGAAAACGTATGATTACACTGTGGAGCTCTTAATTTATGATATTTACTAAAATGCCTAGTGAAATGATGATAAACATTTTTACATCTATTGTCTTTCTAGTTGAGAGATTGCTCAATTTATTTAATATCTAGTTTCTAGCTGCCCTGCAGCATTGGTTAAAATAAAATTTTATAGATGTACTACTATAAATATTTTATGCCTACAGACCCAGTAAGGAATAACTTTATGATGTACTTACAAAAATAACGAAGGAGCACAAAAAGACATTTCCCTTCACAGGAATTGCATACAGAATTTTCTTTTCAAGTACTTGGTAATTTCTTTTGTATAATAAATTTTGATGCATCACTCTAGTATTAAGACGTGACATAGGTATTAGACATGGCCATCTTTAGGGTAATATTTTTTCTGATTGAGCTTTGTCATGTTTAGATATAAGTTATTGCATTTGCTGCTGCTGTTTGCCAGGCATAGTGCTACTAAATTTCACTTTGTAATACTCTGTTAAGCTAGTTTTACTACTGATTTATTTTTCTTGTTGCTGCACATTGGCTCATATTAGTTGTAATGTTGCATTGCTTGGTAATTTAGATTTACTGCAGTTTGCTTTGACAGTTTCCATTTCTTTCATTGCTGCTTGTTTTAACTGTTTTATGCTGCTGCATTGCCTCGTCCCTTAGTTTAGCGTCTGAGCTCAGTAGATTTAAGTTAGCTTAAGAGGGGGTAGACTGTATAAGAGAATGAGTTGTGATGAATTGGAAGAAATTCATTGATGAACTTTAAGCAAATGGTTTGGCCAAAAAAGGATTTTGAAAGAGAATGAATAGAATACAGAAAGCAGGCTTAGATAGGACTTTTTGGGAATAATGATGAACGAAGGGAGATCTCCATGCAAAATACTGCAGTAAAACAAACCCTGTCCTTTCCTTTTATGTTATCCCTCTATGTGTTTTTGTACCCTTGTGTATTTGTGTTCTTCCTGTCTTTATGTATTTAGTTAATAAGATTTATGTTGTAGAATTTTTCTAGTACTAAGCTACGTTCACTATGATGAGGAATACTGTTATCCTCAAATACAATTTGCATTAATTATATGTTATTTACTTCGTAAAGATGTTTAGAGATTATTTATTCTGTTTTGATTTAATGTTCAAGTGTGAAGTTGATGTTTCAATAATTATTCTCATCTTTTATGTATTTACTTACGTCATAGTTCCTGCAACACTGATGTATATGTTTATTTCTATTCTTTTGTAAAGCCCCTATTACTACAAATGTTATGTGCATTATTATGTTTTTAATGACGTATTTTGTACCGTTGTTATTGTATTCTTATGTTATAAAATTGTAGTAGATACCAGTTCATCATATTATTAACTTGTAAGTTACATTTCACTGCACACGTTTCTGTTGGTCATAGTATATGGACAATATGTGAGAAGTAGGGACTGTTAGTGTTTGCACGTGTGTTAATAATTCAGCAATGGACTGGATAACAGCATTGCTGGTTCTAAGGACAATTCCAAAAACTTTGTGAATGCACAAGTGGTGGTTATGGACTTACTATATTATCCGCAAGGCTCTTCAATGGTGATTGTGTACCTGCACAGTCACAACAGATGGCTGCTGGCCATCTCTACAAGGACTACAGTGGGTCTGTATCTTTGATGACCCAGCAATACCATTATTTCTACAAGGACTACAGTGGGTATACACCTTTGCTGACTCACCAGTACCATTATTTCTACAAGGACTGCAGTGGGTCTGCACCTCTGGTTGCCCACCAATACCGTAATCTCTAACAGGACTAAAGTGGGTCTGCTCTGTGATGACCTACCTACCAATATTCTTCAAAATTTCGACTGACTCTGCTGTGGGTTTGCTCTGTTGTGGACCAATACCTGTCAGCATGTCAAGAGTCAGCACTGTCGTTCCGTTGGAAGGACAACACTACTTCTTCAAGATTGCATGGAAATCCACTACTTCTGTGTGCATTTTCTTTTACTGCTCAGATTTTGAGAAAAAAAATACTGCAATTTTACTGTGATGGATGATCAGGACTGTCTTTATGGACAGTGAGAAAATTTTAGCTTTTGGCCAACATTGTATCAGTAAGTGTGTGCATTTGATTTCTTTGTTATTGTACTAGTGAAAAAAATTGTAACAAATATGTATTGGCCAGTGCCCAAAAAGTTTGTTAAATTTTTTGTGGGAAGCATGGGGGCTATGTAAGTAGGCTGTTTAGGTTTTTATATTGGTAACGCCACGTAGCGCTCTATATGAAAATCACTGGCTGTGCTGTTTGCAGTCTGTGGCTAGTTTGCGTTGTTGTCTGCCATTGTAGTTTTGGGCAGCTGGATGTTAACAGCGCATAGCGTTCGGCAGTTGGAGGTGAGCCGCCAGCAGTGGCGGATGTGGGGAGAGAAATGGCGGAGTTTTGAAATTTGTAAGACTGAATGTAATGGACTGCTATATATATTATGACTGTTAAGGTAAATACATCATTTGTTCTCTATCAAAATCTTTCATCTGCTAACTATGCCTATCAGTAGTTAGTGCCTTCAGTAGTTAGAATCTTTTATTTAGCTGGCAGTAGTGGCGCTCGCTATATTGCAGTAGTTCGAGTAACGAAGATTTTTGTGAGGTAAGTGATTTGTGAAAGGTATAGGTTAATGTTAGTCAGGGCCATTCTTTTGTAGGGATTATTGAAAGTCAGATTGCGTTGCGCTAAAAATATTGTGTGACAGTTTAAGCACAGTCATGTATAAATTTTTCTAAGGGGACGTTTCAACAATACTCGAAATATTCACGAACTAAACACAGTTAGGATTTCAGTAAGCCGATTTACAAATTAACTCATTCGAGATGACGAATAGAATCTCATGATTCGTCTATCCACAGTTCCATTACACAAGCTGAAGAAGATAGTTTCCTACCCTGGATTAAGACCTCTCGAAATATAAACTCGCTTCAGAAGTTAGAGTATTACAGCGAGCGTTCACTACCCAGTCTTTCATAGCGGCCTTTCACGGCCCCGATAAATTTTATCACTCACTCCATCGAATACCACCCGGTACCACATGCAGGTCTGCCTACTTCGAGAACGAACATCGAAGAGTCCAGAATCGCTCGCTTGAGCTCTTCACTCGAAAAGTACCAGTCTCCACTTGACTCCGGTAGCTCGCTGTTACTGTCTGATGTTCCATTGGCTGAAGGCGGTCCACAGTAAACATAATTCATTCGTATGTTCCACCGATACGATTTATCTCAACTTCAACCCGTCCCAAAAATTGCAACAATTTTTAAATAAAGAAGTGTTATAAATATTCGATACACTCATATCAATCACAGTAATTAGAAACAAACGTGTGTTAATAGGCAAATAAGCTAGTATTCTTGCACAGGTGCGCTCACCTTAAATGACAACCAACTGTCATTAAATATCGTTTAAACAAATATTTATGCCTTCTTGACAGAATCATCTTTTGGCTCTCTTTTCAGGTGTGGTGTCCGCCAACACATGTGACTGACCACTTTTAAATTAGCACAGTTTTTTTAATGGGACTTGTAATCAACGTTTAAATCAAGTTACTATCAAAATAATTAACTGTTTATTAAATAACTACGCAAGTATGTCAACATATGAGGCATTCATGCTGTATCCATGTGCTGTGTAATTGTGGAGAATACGATGTTCTGGCAAGCACTTGCATAATAAAATAGATTGGGAAAGGCATCAAAGCTAATAAATAAAATAGACAAAGGTGAGTGACTTTCTGGGATGAATGGAATATGCAGTACTTTCATCTGAGGTATCGTTTATTTTATTGACTTGAAGTGTTTAATTCAATGGTTCATTATGAAAATGTTTCGGGACTGGAATTAACTTCTGTAGTTTTAAAGTGAAAACATTGTTGTGTCACTGCATGCTCGTCATTTTCCCGAATTTTGGAAATTTGTAGTAAGTTCGTATGGGACCAAACTGCTGAGGTCATCGGTCCCTATACTTACACACTACTTAATATAACTTAAAGAAACTTAACGCTAAGTATGACACACATACCCATTTCCGAGGGAGGACTCAAACCACCAACGTTGGAGGGTGTGGGGGACAGGGGGGGGGGGGGGGGGGGAAGGGGGGAGAGGGGGAGCCACGCGAACCATAGCAAGGCGCCTCAGACTACCCAGCGCGGCTCCGTTTACCTGAGATCGCAAATGTATTCATATTTGATTTAATACCTGTCTGTAACTTTCCAAAGAGCAGTAAGAAACGATATTTCACCTTGTCGAATACCCCACCATTTTATTGTGTATCTCCTGGAAAAAGGCAATCTGAACAACAGCCGCCCAAATTCGATCTTTCCGGAATAACCCATTTCAGGCGTCGATGGTCGTCTTTATACCTGGTCTAGCACATACCACACTTCTAGCCGGACCTGCCACGGCGCGCTCCGAGCACTGGACCGGTAGTTTTCAGCCGTACAACAAATTTAGCTTACCGCCTGCCAGAAGAGGGAGGCCGAATCGCTCGCCTACATACGCGTAACGTTATACCTGTTTTGCATTTTCGAAATGCAACAAGGAGGCTATCGCCTAAATTTGATAAATCCCGCCCCCTCCCCATATTGTTACACCACGTACTCTGTATTTTACTTCTGGCGCTACATATGGTGGCAGGTAACGTTCTCCAGCCATTCGCCAAACCCATGCATTGCACTGTCGTATGATAAAGAGTAATTTATTAATACAAATCATTCCTTTACATCCATCCACAGTCCAACGGCATCACTTTTTACTCCACCTCTAGCGCTGCTTTGCACTGACTACATATATTTGTGGAATACGCTGAGCTACTCGATCTTTGTACCCCATTCATTTTAACTTCTTACGCGAAGCGAAGTCATTGTGCTAGCAGGTTGGTGCTAGCCCTCTGAAACTTTTTACAGTCATGCTCCGCGAAAATTGACGTGCCTGTGCATCAGTACATGAAGTTTGCCTGATCTTGGTTCAGATGCTGTTGTTCCTTGTTTCCACTTCGCTGTCACATCACCTGCATTCGACTTGCATAGCTTTAGAAGAATTAAAAAGTTGCTGATGGATTTGTTACTCAGCTGACATCCAATGACCACTCCATGTTCGAAGTCAGTGAGCTATACTGACTGAACCATTCAGCTATTACTGCTGCTCTACCGACAACATGTTATTCTCCGCCTCGTTTTATACTGGAGGTCTGCCCTCTCGTGACATCTAGTGTCAATTCCACAAAGCATTGGGCTCTTCAGATACTTTTATTCATATTACATTGTTTACGAAAGTGTTATTACTTTTGACGACATCCGAGACACACTTTTGCATGAAAAAACAGTTATACAAAAAACCATTTCCCACCCTGTTATTGAAGTACTCATTTTCGGCAGTAATCGATTCTGGATCACCTATGTCAGTTATAAATGAAGAGACTTTCAACGAATGTAACAAAGAAAATACCTATCCTACGTTACCATTAGGCAAAACTAAAGTGAAAGGAGCAGTATCTGGTAAAGGAGTAGATGTAAAATTGCAGACACAATTATTATTTTGTATTGCAGGTCACACGTTCCACTCAAATTTTTGGATTGTTCCCTTACTGACAACAGACGTTGTTTTACGTACAAATTGTTTAGTACAACACGACGCAATTATTGACTTTCAAAATTCCTATTTAATGTTAAAAGATGAAAAAGTACAACTGGCATTATAATTTCAGCACGCTTTATCTGCAGAAGAACAAGCAATTAATCGGACGGAGGTCATTTCTACATCGCGTAACATAAACTGTCATTCCGCATAGTTCACAGATACGTATGTACACAACTACAATACACCAGACGAAGCCGACCATGACGTTATGCATATGATATCTGAGAACGTAAAACAGAGCAGTGCAAATACAGATGACGAACGTACTCAACTGCGCAAAACTCTTCTACAGAAAGCTCCAAGTTTTGCCGATATCCCTGGTACTTTGTCCGGTTTCATGTATGAATTTCAAGTTAAGCAGCACGACACATTTAAAGCCAAACATTATCCCATTCCTTATATCCCCAGAGAACAAGTTAAGAAATAATTACAAGCTATGCTAGACCAAGGAATTATTGAAGCGGCAGTTAGTCCGTACATAAACCCGCTCCACACTGTTAAAAAAAAAAAAGGGTGGATCACTTCGCCTCGTACTTGATTCGCGTCATGTGAACGACATTATTATTAATGAAACAGATCGCTCACAGGCACTAGCAGAACTTCTACAGAAATTTCATTGTACTGCTATTTATTTCACATTAGATTTGAAATCGGGATTTTGGCAAATTCAGCTCCATCCGAACTGCAGAAAGTGCACAGCATTCCTCTATTTTGGCGGTTGTTATCCATTTTGCAATCTACCGTTCTGTTTAACAATTTCTTCAGCAGCGTTTATTCGCAGTTTCAATACTATACTTCCGACATAATCACAACGTATATAGACGACATCTTTATCACAGAAGCTAACTGGTCTGAACACAATCTGATTCCTGAACAAGTGTTGCAGACTTTTCGTGCACAAGGACTCACAGTTAATCTTAGCAAATCACACTTTGGCAAAAGTTCTATAAAATTTCTTGGACATGTAATTTCAGCAGAAGGCATTGCGCCTGACCCGGAAAAACTTCAAGCTTTACGTGACATTACTGTGCCAACGACGAAGAAACAACTACGCGCCTTTCTGGGATTAATTAACTTTTCCCGCAAATTTATTCATTACTGTGCTTTAGACATCCCTAGATTATGCCAGTTGACGGGTAAAAACTCTATTTGGTCCTGGGATAGCCGAGCACAGTCTGAATTTGATAATCTGAAACATGCCTTGTTAAATGCACCACTTTTTACACACCCAGATCCTACCAGAAATTTTTCCATTGCCACCGACATTTTTAACACAGCTTTAGGCGTACACATTTTTCACGAAATTGAAGAAGACGGTACTACAGTAATTAAAAACATCGTCTTTGCAAGTGAAATTCTGTCACCTGCTGAACGCAATTATTCTGTTACAGAACTTGAAACATTATGTGTTGTATGGGCATTTACTAGATTTAGGCATTTTCTTTATGGAAGACATACTACCGTATATACAAATCATAGAGCTATAAAGTTTTTACTTTCCTCTAAATTTACACCTGACAGGTTTGTCAGGTGGAAACTTTATTTACAGGAATTTAATTTTACAACTCTTCACATTCCCGGTACACAAAATATTGTAGCAGACGCACTATCCTGTTCTCTTAGCAACAATCAGCAAAACATCGCAACCAACTTCTGCCAAGCAAATTTCAGCGTCATGTATATTCAACCAGTTCCATTTAAAAATTTCATTTCGTCGTCATTACGAGACATAGCACAGGAACAGAGGAAAGAAAACGTATGGAAAGAAATTAAACACCTTTGGCAAGACAGGAATAACATTACCATTAGAAACCATTATACTGTACGCAAGAACATTCTGTTCCGCCGCCCTCACCGTGACAGCAACAACTGGTTACTACGTATTCCTGACGAACTTGTTAACAAATTAATTTAGTATACTCATTCAAGCTGCGCACATTATGGAGACAGAAAATGTTTTCTTGTACTGAGACAGAACTGTTATTTTGCCAACATGGACAGACGTATTCGACGAGTTTTAGCGTCATGTAAAATCTGCCAGAAAGTAAAATCAGACACGACTTCACATATTCCTCCGTTACATCCCACTGTACCTGTTAAACTGAGACATATGGCCGCTGTAGACATTTTTGGTCCGATTTCCAAGTCTAAAGAGGTTGTTTTTACATCTTTGTGGCTGTTGAACTGACTTCGAAATATGTTACCTTTCTCCGCGTTACGCAAAGCTACTGCTAAATCTATTTCGAAAGCATTTGTGAAATATTTTTTATTCTATGTAGGGCATGCATTGAAAATTATTTCAGACAATGGATCACAATTTCGATCTGCGATATGGACACGTATGCTACGAGCTAGAAACATTTCTCCGATCTATATATCCAAGTATCACGCTTCTTCGAACCCTTCTGAACGATTAATGAAAGAAATTGCTAAACTATGTAGAATATACTGCCATAAAAGACATATTGATTGGGATACACACATACTCTCATTCCAGGATGTAATTAACTCCATACCAAATAAATCTACTATGTTATCTCCAACTGTTATATTGAAAAATGTTGAACCACCCAACAAAATTAAAGAATTAGTATCTTATCCCACATCTCGTTGACTACGCCACCATGAAATAATTGACATTGCGGTCAACAACATCAAACGTGCCACAGAAGACAGCGAAAACAGGTTTTTACACCCTGTGACTTTCACATTGGACAGAAGATATTAGCACGTACACATTATTTATCCAACAGAGGAAAGAGTAGACGCAGTAAATTTGAGGTTTTATACGCTGGCCCATATAGAATTCTCAGCATTCCACACCCCAGTGTAGCACATGTAGAAAGTTTGAGAACCAAAAAGAGCAAGGTCAATCACCATATTTCCAATATCAAACCCTTTATTGAATAAACATACTTTATGATTTGTCACATTGTAATGCCATTTGCAGATACCTATATGGACACTTACTGATGATGATCACTTTTTTCTTGGCAAGTGCCCGGCAAGGTAAGGTTAGCAGGTCGCTATTCTTTTCGTTATACCATAGACCGAGCACACTTTTCCAGTTAAACTTAAGTATTATGTGACCACTTATGACTTATACCTATGTGGCTACTTACTGATGATGATCGTATTTTTTCTTGTCAAGTGCCCAGCAAGGAAGGTTAGTAGATCCCTTTTCTTGTTGTTATATGTCAGACCGTGCAAATTATTCATTTTTTTGTATACATGATGGTTTTCCTATCGAAAGTACAATTTATGCACTATGAAATCTTTAAGATATTACACCAGTTGATTTTGACATATTGCCTTATGATATCCCAAAATCTTGACTATACTACATTTTTTGCTGCTACATTAATATATAGCGTGTACATATTTGCACTTGAAAATTGTCTATGATTTTGACCTAATACATTTTCTGTCATGCTATACTGTATGCTTAGTCATATCACTAGAAACGAGTTTTCATTCATTGGATATATGATATAAATGCAAAATATTAATCCATATTCATCATTTTCTGAAAGCAATAGCGTGTAAAATAAATAAATTAAACAAACCACAGTGGTTTACTACGAAATGGAAATTTCGCCTTCTGAATGAACGAAAGAAAATGCAATACATCTACATCTACATTTATACTCCGCAAGCCACCCAACGGTGTGTGGCGGAGGGCACTTTACGTGCCAATGTCATTACCTCCCTTTCCTGTTCCAGTCGCGTATGGTTCGCGGGAAGAACGACTGTCTGAAAGCCTCGATGCGCGCTCTAATCTCTCTAATTTTACATTCGTGATCTCCTCGGGAGGTATAAGTAGGGGGAAGCAATATATTCGATACCTCATCCAGAAACGCACCCTCTCGAAACCTGGCGAGCAGGCTACACCGCGATGCAGAGCGCCTCTCTTGCAGAGTCTGCCACTTGAGTTTATTAAACATCTCCGTAACGCTATCACGGTTACCAAATAACCCTCTTCTCATGAAGAGTAAATTGATCAGAATTAACAAGCATTTACAAGAATATACTATACACACTGTATGGTGTCAGACTTGACTAATTATTTTCCTTTCAGAATACGAGGCGATTATTGCAGGCTGTTAGACAGAACTACACATGTTAATTTTAGTGATGAAATATGCTAGAACTAAGAAATTCTATAATATATGATATAATGAATGATAATGAGTAGCTGTATAAGGAAAATGGTAATAGTAATATGATTAATGAAGTGTCTATTTTTTGCAAATGATAATAAATGATGATGAATAGCTGTATGAAGAATATAGTAATATGAATAATGAAGTTTTTCTTTGCAGATGAGGATAATGATGAAGTCTGTATATTTACTATTAGTTAAGAGATGCTGTGTAGTTATTTAAGTATTTGTTGCATTTCTTTTCGACAGTATGTGATATGTTGCATAGTATAATGGCTGAACGTTTTGGGAAAGACAGCTAGAGTTCATACATAATGAGTACACGTTTCATTACCTGTTAATTCGAAGTTTACTACTTTTCAGCATAATATACATTTGTTCTCTCAGCTCAATAATCCACTTTGCATATTTTCCAGGCGAAGCCTTTCATGGTATTAATATGCTATAAGCACTTAGTTATTAAACCTGGTCTGGTCTTTTTACCCGATTGTGTGTATCATTCATGAATGTGATCACGTATACTGTACATTACTCATGACGAATGACGTTAATAATCCTTATTTCCAGCAATAAGTCAAAAGCAAATATTTTCATGCCCCAGAAATTGACTATAGATCCCAATGCAATGCATTGCTAGCACAGAAAAAAATTATTATTACCTGTCCCAAGTATTACCAGTATACAACTAAATAACTCTACCAGTTTAATACATATTTCTAGTCCTAAATATAATGCCAATTTTTCTGATCTAATGATTCCATTATGTCTATGTATTATTGCAAAAAAATGGTTCAAATGGCTCTGAGCACTATGGGACTTAACATCTATGGTCATCAGTCCCCTAGAACTTAGAACTACTTAAACCTAACTAACCTAAGGACAGCACACAACACCCAGCCATCACGAGGCAGAGAATGTATTATTGCACTACAGACCTTGAGTACTAGTTCCAATGTCTTACATTTTAAATATGTATTATGTCCCTTGCATGATATCTTATTAAACACTAGCAGCTTAATGCTAAACACAATAACTCCTGTTTTGCAGTATGACTTCTGAATAATACTGAATAATGTTTTGTTTTACTACACAAATGCTTTGTAACTGGCCAACGAGTGCCAATAATTACTGTAATGAGATGACTTATGGTGCCAATAATTACTGTAATGAGATGACTTATGAAGCTAATAATTACTGTAATGAGATGACTTGTGAACGATGTTTTGTAATTCTGCAGAAATGCTATGCCAATAATTCCTGTAATGAGATGACTTATGAATGATGTTATGTAATACTCCATTGTTGTTGTTGTCGTGGTTTTCAGTCCTGAGACTGATTTGATGCAGCTCTCCATGCAACTCTATCATGTGCAAGCTTCTTCATCTCCCAGTACTTACTGCAATCTACATCCATCCTATCAGCTTAGTGTATTCATCTCTTGGTCTCCCTTTACGATTTTTATCCTCCAAGCTGCCCTCCAATGCTAAATTTGTGATCCCTTGATGCCTCAGAACATGTCCTACCAACCGGTCCCTTCTTCTTGTCAGGTTGTGCCACAAACTCCTCTTCTCCCCAATTCTATTCAATACCTCCTCATTAGTTATGTGATCTACCCACCTAATCTTCAGCACTCTTCTGTAGCAGCACATTTCGCAAGCTTCTATTCTCTTAGTGTCCAAACTATGTATCGTCCACGTTTCACTTCCATACATGGCTACACTCCATACAAATACATTCAGAAACGACTTTGTGACACTTAAATCTATACTTGATGTTAACAAACTTCTCTTTTTCAGAAACGCTTTCCTTGCCAGTGCCAGTCTACGTTTTATATCCTCTCTACTTCGACCATCATCAGTTATTTTGCTCCCCAAATACCAAAACTCCTCTACTACTTTGAGTGTCTCATTTCCTAATCTAATTCCCACAGCATCACCCAACTTAATTCCACTACATTCCGTTATTCTCGTTTTGCTTTTGTTGTTGTTCATCTTATATCCTCCTTTCAGCACTGTCCATTCCATTCAACTGCTCTTCCAAGTCCTTTGCTGTCTCTGACAGAATTACAATGACATTGGCGAACCTCAAAGTTTTTATTTCTTCTCCATGGATTTTAATACCTACTCCGAATTTTTCTTTTGTTTCCCTATCTGCTTGCTCAATATACAGATTGAATAACATCAGGGAGAGGCTACAACCCTGTCTCACTCCCTTCCCAACCACTGCTTCCCTTTCATGCCCCTCGGCTCTTATAACTGCCATCTGGTTTCTGTACAAATACTCCATACATACTATATAAATGTATTGTAACTGGCCAATGAGTGCCTTTAATTACTGCAATGACATAAGTTCTTAATAGTATTTGGTTATACTCTATGAATGCTATGCAAATGATTACCGCAATGAGATGACCTGAATGGCGTTTTGTAATATTTCGTCAATGCTATGCCAATAATTACTGCAATGAGATGACTTATGAATGATGTTATGGAATTCTCCATACATACTATATAAATGCTTTGTAACTAGCCAATTAGTTCCAATAATTATTCAAATATGTTGATACACTAGTGTAAGCCAGAATGATGAATAACATAAGACTTAATGTATCCTTCACCTTCTTGCCTGATTACCACCAATTACTATGATATCCGTATGTACTGCCCATCCTCATGATCATGGAGCACTATATTTGGTTTTAGCACTAATTCTGTGTTGATGTAACAGTATGGATTCTACAAGAATGTGGTGTTGACATATCAAGCTGTCCACCACCTTGAATGGTGGAGGTGTTATTACGGAGCTACTGTTTGGAGTACCTAATGTACTTTCACATTGATATCATACAATATTAATACAACATTTCAGTGTCTTTGCTACACTGATAAATGCTTCAGGGAAGAGAACTTAAGACTGTCTCACTTGGTGTCGTGCTTCAGTAGAAAGATATGGACTTTTAGTGCAGCTATTTGCAGCTCACTGTGCTACAACCATGATGCTATCCTTCCCATTCCTTTCCTAGTTCTTATAATATGCTTAAGACTTCTACAGTGTCTATGCACTTTATCTCAGCTCTTAATGTGATCAGTTCATGTAAAGATGCTAAAAACTTCTACATTTCGCAATATGTTTAAATTCTTTTAGAAAAATAGTAAAGACTCTCATTTCTCAATATGTTGAAATTTTTGTAAAATGGTTAAGACTTGTACATTTCTTAGTAGTGTCTGCACTCATCACGTATACACTTTGTCATTTCTTAATATGTTCTGTACTCAGTGTTTGTGCGCTTTATGTCATTCCTTAATATGTTCTGTACTCATTGCGTATACACATTGTCATTTCTTACTATGTTCTGTTCTCAGTGCGTGTGCACTCTATTTCATTTCTTTATATGTGTAACACCCCACCCGTCACTTATCTGGTTTTGGTGTAGGTTCACCCCAGGTAATTGACTAACAGATCAACTGAGAGTGCAAAACTGCCGCAATGTCGGACAATGCAAAGAAAGTAATAAGGCCCTGTGACTCCAGATGGATCTGCGGTGACAGTGTTGACATTAATTGATTCAGAAGTAATATCTTTTAATTAAAAAGGGGTGGATATTGATGTTTTATTCAGATATTGAACACCAGATGCAAATGTTGAACATAAAATTAATTAAGAAAGTGACTTGGGATTTCAACCACTTGATTGAAAACAGATTCAGTCGATTAGCACAGATTTATTTTAACTCACGACCTTCAATCATCACATTACATGATTCTCCTAACAGGCAGTGGTAATAAATTGCGTTTGTATGGAGTAAAGCGCGATGTATCAAAAGTAGTTGCTATAGACTGACCCAGGCGTAATGCGAAGTGCGAGAAGAATACACGGCCCATGAAACCCTCATGGAAACTTTGCCGATGTGATCCAACAAATTAATCAGTGGGCAGAGCAGGTGCAATATCACCGAATACACTGTGGTGGAGCGTCGTCGTTCTGTGGACGTTGGCTGACCTCATGGTGCTGCAAGGCTGCGCTCGTCTATTCACTCCTAGCTATTTTGCTCAATACTTAGCTGAACCAAAACTTTCTATCTCCAAGCTCAATCGTTCCATTTGCTAAGTCCTAAACTGCAGTGATGCTCACTCTTTCTCAGGCAAGCTGAGTAAAGAACGCCACGTCCACACTCTAGGCAAACTGGGAATGGAAGACCTCTACTGAGACTTCTGCCAGTCCACTCTTTGCCTCGGTTACCCCTCCAGCAAAATCACTTACGCCAATTGCAGTGCAAGTTGCGTTAATTATGCGTCGCTTCCCAGCGCCGACCAGGGCCTGCTCTGGGAAGTGAACAAACTCCCACAAAATATCCCTTCCTCTCAACTTCTTCTATTTATCTCTCCTCAGGCCACCCATTAAGATCAGCATCTGGACAAACACCAAGTTTTCCGGAATTCTGACTCCCAGTGGAGTACTTCAAATTCCTTGGTCCTATGTTCCCATCGGAGGCCGGCGTATTTCATTCTGTCGCTCTTCACCTGATTTACTTCAGACTGTATGGACCGTGAATTCAGTGTACAGTTGCTATAGTCACGAACACGCATATTTTGACCTCTGTTGAATGCTCCACCATAGCTTTGCACGGCTTTCTCGCATGTTTCTAAGGAAGTGGGACAATGGACATTTATCAACAGGCGTACAAGTTCTCCGTCTGTTTCCCGGTACACCAACATGGAGTCGGGGTCAACCACCCACTCACTGTCCCTCATCTTAAAGTGGCTAGAGGCCGCGCACCATTACCACTTTCTCAGAGCTTGAGCCACCCTAAGCTGCCTATTGTTGCTTCCCTTAGCCGCTCCCCCAGCGGCCCACGGTTGACTCTAAATACTTCCCTGGGGTAAACTAGCGTCCAGTAAATCGACTCGTTTCCTTAAGGATTTCATGTCATGTGAATTACTTTAAAACCATCACCCAACATTAATTAATCCACACTATACCCTCTAAAAGATGCATTGTGCCTTGTCAGTCATTTTGTTCAGCTCTACTGTTGGCTCAACGTGAGTTAGGTGATCTTTAATGACTTCATGTAAGGGGCATAGTTCTTGCCATCTTACATATGTTCTGTACTTATATTATTTATTAAATATGTTATATATATGTATATACTCTGTGACTGTAGACTTAGTAAACTAAATAGGTTATAGAAAAATTTGTTGCACATGTTGTTGTTGTTGTGGTCTTCAGTCCTGAGACTGGTATGATGCAGCTCTCCATGCTACTGTACCCTCTGCAAGCTTCTTCATCTCCCAGTTGCTCATGGCAAGTCCAATTGACTCTCTATCGCTGCCAAATTTCCCCCCCCCCTCCCTACAATGGAGGGTTATGTACGTGGTCCATGACTAAGTAATTAATTGCTAGCGCACTCGAGCAAATGTAATGTCAATGGATTGCTCACTTGCTGCCTGCGATACGTCAGCTATAACAGGATCTCAGAACAGAGAGCAGTGTTGGCTGCAGTAAGAGCAGTTGCAGTAGGAGTAAGTAGTACCTAGCAGTCTGGTGTATCGAGTTGGCTGGGCCGGTCGTAGGGAGCGATGGCGCTGCCTGAGCGATGTAGTATAAGGTAAAATCAGCCGAGCGCATATGTAGTTTGTGAAACTAAATTTGTGCTATTGTTATATCAAGTCCGATGTAAATATTCCAAAAAAAATCTTTTAATAATAATCTTTTTAATATCATTGACTTTTTGACAATCATTCATCTGAATTTAAAGAATTTGCTAATTTCTCCAATCTATGGTCATCCCGATTATCGTAAGGAAAAATCAGCTGTTTCTCTTTATAAATGACAAATCTAGCAGCCAGCATTGCACTGAGCTGTGCCAAAAAATATTCTTATAGGAGCACACATATACGCGTTATCTGGCGGCTTCATTGAGGTAAGAATTTTCAATTTATTCGAAATTATCTTTCAGGGCCATGACGCATCACTGTTGACGTCCAAATTTACCAGTTTAGATTCAAAGTCAGGTAATTATTGAAAGATTATATGTGAGCCACAATTTTATTGAGAGATTCGTCACGTTATTATTGCAAGGTTATGGAATAATAAACTATTGCGAGGTTATGGTATGTTACACATATTTTTTTCGGATGCGAGGTTACAGTGAATGTCAATGATATATAATTATCTTTACTGTTGGGAGGTTACACTAAACGTGAATGTTATACTTATTTTTTATCTGTTGGGTGGTTACAACCTATCTTCAGCTGTTTAATGTCACCACAGCAGTCGTTATTTGGAGAGTTGTAGAACGTTCAGGTCACCATAAATCAGTGTTCCACAAGGCAGCGGAACGATAAACAGCATTAGAAATAACATTACATTAAAATCAGTGCATAAAATACACTTTAATTTGCCTGTGTCGCCCACATATCACATTGATTAATAGAAATCTCGCCCAAACGTTGATTGTTGCATTTGTTTAAAAAAGCTGCTCAAAATTCTATCACTCGTAGCTCAAATGCCCAAATATCTTCCAGTCTGTTCGCTCGGACGGTACTCTGTTATTAAAACCACTTACGATATGGAAGACTGGGGTGGGATTTGTGTAGCGCGGAAGGGGTATGTGATGGTAGCATATTCTACAATTCGATCGTAGGTAAAATATTTTTTTAAGACGGGCAGCTTGGATTCGTCCTAACCGACTACTGCGTGCATCCCCACCCCTCAAAAAATTATTTACGTTCTTGTAATGCTTTATTGATTGAAGCCAAGAATCTTACAGTTCGCATACATTCGTGCACTATCGAATGACTAGACACACACAGTTAAAGGAAAACCATGCTATATCAAAATTCCTTCTAATGCTGTCATCGATTTTATTTTATTTCTAAATAATGTATCACAAGTAGTTTTCTCCAAATTCTCCAACGACCGGGATGGATTTACGTGCTGAGGCGCAGAGATAGCGACCCGAAGACACGGGAGGCGATGTTAATTCGTACCAACCCGCCTCCCGACTCCAGAGGCAACCAAGACCTTAGTTTTCTGTGGTTTCCCATTTTCATTTTAGGCCAATGCCGATGTTGGTTCCTTACTAAATGCCTCGGTACATTCCTCCCCCACCCCCCTTTCTTTCCTGACAGATTTCAGTTCTCTTTAAGATGCAACCTCACTGCTTAAATGAAAAGAGCTGCATTGAAGGCGAACAGAATTTCCGTTCAGTGACTTCCAACAATAAAAGCTACACGATAAATTGGTAAACATGCGACACCACGCGCTACGTAAACTCCACGAATAACATCGTGATTTTCCGTGGATCATACCCCGTGTTCTATTAGTTATAGAGTAATAGGCTCAAATGATTAGGATTACCCTTGGGCTAGGAACCATTTGTATACCCACAGACAGGAACGTCTTAATGTTACTATCCTACGCTATAAGTTCATAAGTCAAAATATCAATAATTACACTCACCTGCTTCGGCAAAGGGAGCACATCGATTGGTTCTTTTCGCAATTCACGTGGTCTTTAAGATGCTTATGGAGACGCCATTAATTCATGAGCCGTTCACTAGAGAAAGCCACAAAAGCGATTTTTACCAGAAGGAAATTTTCACTCTACAGCGGAGTGTTCGCTGATATGAAACTTCCTGGCAGATTAAAACGGTGTGCCGGACCGAGACTCGGATTCGGGACCTTTGCGTTTCGCGGGCAAGTGCTCTACCAACTGAGCTACCCAAGCACGACTCACGCCCCGTCCTCACAGCCTTAATTCCGCTAGTACCTCGCCTCTAACCTTCCAAACTTCACAGAAGCTCTCCTGCGAACCTTGCAGAACTAGCACTCCTGGTAGAAAGGATATTGCGGAGACGTGGGGGAATTAAGGCTGTGAGGACGGGATGTGAGTCTTGCTTGGGTAGCTCAGTTGGTAGAGCACTTGCCAGCAAAAGGCAAAGGTCCCGAGTTCGAGTCTCGGTCCGGCACACCATTTTAATCTGCCAGGAAGTTTCATATCAGCGCACACTCCGCTATAGAGTGAACACTTCATTCTAGATACATCCCTCAGGCTGTGGCTAAGCCATGTCCCCGCAATATCCTTTCTTCCAGGAGTGCTAGTTCTGCAAGGTTCGCAGGAGAGCTTCTGTGAAGTTTGGAAGGTAGGAGACGAGGTACTGGCGGAATTAAGGCTGTGAGGACGGGGCCTGAGTCATGCTTGGGTAGCTCAGTTGGTAGAGCACTTGCCCACGGAAGGCAAAGGTCCCAAGTTCGAGTCTCGGTCCGGGATTTTTACCATTTATTTGTACCAAAAGTGAGCCTCGTTTTCGAAGATGGCTACTCTGAGCAAATGGACTAAATTTTTAAGTTATATTCCTAAGATCGTGATGTTTAACAACTTTGAAAATTCTCTTTATGTCTTTATCCGTTTCCGAGACACAGGAGTCCAAAGACGTCATACTTGTGAGATGAATGCGTAAGATCCGGTGTGTGGCGAAAACCTAGTTTATAAAGTGACGTGGCACGAATGGATCAGATAAGGACATGTTACAGTACTGAAGCACATGCAATTTCTTTCCCCTTTCACATAAAATCCGGTCTGAGCTCTAAAATTATTTTGACCATACTTCAATTTCGCTTTGGGTAAAGTATCAAAATTTTACTGACTTACATATTTCTTTTCATATGAGTGACATGCCCTGCCGTGGCAGCGAAAACAAGGAAACCAGCGGAAAAATGCTCCTATCGGAGCACAGAAAGGTTAATATGCTCAAGATTGACTGAAAAGTTGCGTTACCAGCTACCTCATTCTACCTTCGTCAGCACCTTTGAAATTTTTCCCAAAAGTTTGGTATCATAACTTATTCGCACATTTTAATGCTGAGAGAGAAGGAGACGTTGGCAGTGAGAGAGAGACGGAAAAGTAATAAATCTTGGGCGACTGCAGACGGTAGTTGTAATACAGAAAGAACGAAGGAGACGACGGTGTGAGAGAAAGAGAGAGACAGACTGGCAGTGGAACGTAGTTCACAGTATCAGGACAAAGCAGGAAAAGTGTGAAGGAGACGGTGCTTGTGGGAGAGCAATGAAGAAACGAAGGAAGTCAGATAGTGATGACAGCGAGAGACGGAGTCTGTATCAAATACAACGAAGAAGAGAGAGATACTGACAATAAGAACAGACAATATCAGTGAGGAGCAATGGATAAGATATTACTGTGAGAGAGGACAAGGGAGAGACAGTGGCAGTGAGAGGATACGGTAATAGTAGTGCAGAACGAAAGCGTATGGCTGTGAGACGGGAGACAGTGACAGTTAGACCGACATAAAGAGATAATGACGATGATCTGGGCAGAATGAGTGAGTGAGAATTGAAAGTCGGAGTGGACTGGTATGGGCGACTGTGAGCAGATAACAGTTTGGGAAGCTTGTGGGAGTGAGGGGTGAGTTGTATGTTAAAAAAATGAGCGCGAATATCTTCGAGTGCCAAAACGTTTGGGAAAATTTTTAAAAGTGTTGCGGAAATTTGAATGAGGCAACGGGTTCCCCACTTTTTAGTCAAGAGCCTTTTAATGAATAGGAACATGTTTACCCTTCATGCGCTCCGATAGCAGAATTTTTCCGCTGGTAAGTATTTATCCAAATTCTCTTCATTTACGGTGAAGCCTTTATCTGCAGAAAATGATCATTCTCAACTGCTAGAGGTGACAGATGAAATATTAAACGAGGAAATTTACGAAAGTGTAAGGTTGAATAATTCCAGATTCTTTGCATTTTCATCACTAAAAATTGTAGTAACTCATCTGTCGAACAAAATAGTATCAGATCTGCTTATTCCAACAACCCTGTCGATAATAACCACGATGGTTGAAAAATTCACTCTCGTAGATTCCTTGTCATTTCTTCAGCTCATATCGAGACTGAAAGACGAAATGGGTGAAATATCTTTGGTGGGTAAAGTGAGATTAGAACACGGCTGCTCCTTTGTGGTTTGTAGTTTACAGCACTCCTAAGTAGCGAGATTATGTATGTGGTTGGAGAGAACACCGAGGTTATTGTAGAAAATAATGGTTTATTGTTCTTTACGGAAATTCTATATTTTGTGGAGTAAGACTGACAAAATGCAGTATTATGAAAAGTAGTGTAATATAATGCACTAAAGGCAGGAAAATGCCATCAATATGCAGGATTAATGTGTAAAATATGTCACATTAGGTATAAAAATTCAATAGATGCAATATGCATGAATTTACTTGCTATGAAATCCGAATATGCAAACATGCACGAGAAAGCCATGAGACTGTCTCTTGTAATGACATGATACGAGTAGTATCGATTTGTTTAAAACGACTGAAATTCTAAGCAAGCAGTATGGGTAGCTGCGTCCTTAGTACGCCGATTTCGGCATTCGGGAAGATGACAGTGAACCTTGTATTATAAGACTCAGGTGTGTTTTGATAGCAAAGAAGCAATAAATTATATTAGAATCATAATTCACTTGGCAATATAGTTATCAAATTGCTAAGGAAGGGACTACACTGAAGGGAAAAGAACCGTAGCGCCGAGAAAGTATTATGAAACATGAACTACAGTTGGTTGGTGTGTTTCTACATCTGCAAGATGATGTCTATTATAATTTTGCGCCAGTCGTTTAAGAATGGCTCTAGTACCGCCAGTAAGTGGATGCAAATCAGGTGTGCTTTAAATACACGCTGTAATGGTTGCGAGTGTAAGTTACCTTTGAGATGGGACGTGGTAAGTTGATGTTAGGCAAGAATGTCTGTGAGGCGACAAAGACTTCATTGTCAACACCTCACCCAGTTTGAACGGGATCGTGTAACAGGACTGCGAGAAGCTGCGATAATGCAGAAATAATTGGCAGAAGTGTAGCCAGTGTACGTGATTGCTGGGAGTGGTTGTCACGACAGTGTACGGTATCAAGAAGACCAGGCAGAGTGTGGCTCTGGCGGATAGTGTTGCATCTGAAGCAGTATTTTGAGCAGTAGTAGGCACCACAGTGACACAATGAACTGTTATAAATCGTTTACTTCAAGTACAGCTCCAAGCCAGGCACCATGTAGCGTACGTTGCTGTAACCCCAAACCATCGCTATTTTCGACTCCAGTTGCGTCAAGCGAGAGATCATTGGAGGGCAGGACGGAGGTCTGTTGTGTTTTCTGATGGAAGCTGGTTGTACGTCTGTGCCAGTGATGCCTGTGTGCTGGTAAGGAGGCCAGTTGAGGGCTCTCAGCCAACCTGTTTGCATGCCAAACACAGTGGACCTACAGCCGGAGTTATGGTCTGGGGCATGGTTTCTTTGACAGCTTTAACAGTCTCGAGGTTATCCCATGCACCCTGATTGGAAATTTGACATCAGTCTGGTGATTCGACCCATAGTGCCGCCACTCACGAGCAGCTTTTCAGGGGTGCTTTTCCAACCGGGTAATGCTCTCCCACATACCGCCTTCGTAACCCAACATGCTCTGCAGGGTGTCGAGATGTTGCCTTGGCCTTGGCGCTTATCCGAGCGCACAACACCGGCGTAGTAACTACTCGTTATGAGAGCGCACGGACAGTAGGCTAAGGATTCGTCGAGTCATGGGGCGCGTCCAAAGGAAGTCTGTCGTACCAGTTACCTTTTGGAAAAGCCCTGTTCATCCGAGAGCACTGAATATGGGGAGCACGTTCAGAACATTCCATGTAGGTGAACTCCTGCTTGTAGAGCCAGCTTTAACATACAATCCATTCTAGTTTACTGCTATTTGCGGAACGTCACCCCTATTGACAACTGCAAACATTAAATATCATCTGTAGTTTATATCAATAATCAGCTCTAAAATTCCAACAATTTCGGCCTCCCTCTATTGATATTATGTCTGCTCTAATAAGACTATACTTACATGATCTCGTGGAAAGGGTGTCCATATTTTGTGGCTGCATTAATATTTGCTGGATTCTCTTTGGTTCTTCAGACAGCTTGTAAGATCAAACTTCAGCAAAGATAGCTACCTATCATAGCAAGACAGCATATTCAATGATTGGTATTGGCGACTGGAATCGTATTCAGTTGTAGGACTATTTTGCTTCTTGAAAGTAGCCTCTTGATGTCCACTCCGCTTCCACCAGAGTGTCATCTCTTCCATGATTTACTATCCTAGCTGCCCTCTACATCTGTCTGCCTCAATTATCCCTTTGCTGAGCGTAGTGAACTGGCGTAAAAGGTGGATATGGAAGCTAACCATGTGGTGTCTACTATCGTTGACTGCTCTGTGTTGGCTCCTATGTAGTGCGTGTGTTTGCTTTGTCCTATTGTTTTCATTAGATCATTTATTGTGGCTAAAGGAGAGCTGAAACGTGATGTGTGGTACTTTATCAGTGTTTTTCCATCAGATTACTTCTTGTTGTATTAATTTCAGTGAACAGTACTGCCGTGCTTCGGAATATACACATCATTTTCAAGCTTTATTGCGTAGAGATTATTAAATATTTTGGATAGTAAAGCAGGAGCTTCACTCTTCACTGTTAAGAGTTGTTATGGGTTCATGGGTCTGATAATCCTGCACGATTTTCCTACGAAGAAGTTTTGGTAGGGTGTATCACAGGCACTGGTATATTCCTGCATCACTGAGTTTGCTGGGAGGCATGGTGACTCTTACTGCCAGGTCGTAACGAAGTAGAAAAGAACTGACGTGGAAAGCAGCTTCAACAATAAGTGGGTGTTTTATATTATTCTACTTAAACTAGTGTAAACAAAGGATTAAACTTTGTCAATAAAGCTTCCCTATTGTTTGCAGCTTATTAGCGACAATGAAAAGCATCTGTTTTTGATCACGTAACACGAATGTTGAGAATACCTAGATCGCATGTCAATCCGTTTTAGATCCATGGACACCTAGCTGCATCTCTTACTAAGTTTTAAAAAAAAAAACCTAAATTGTGGGCAAACCTCTGAATGGAGGATTTCCTTCTAGCCAAAACCCGAATACTCAGCAGTGGGGCTCAAAAATGTGGTAAACGAAGTCTGACATCAAAAAGGTAAAGATGTGTCAGTGGGAAAAAATCTGCTGCAAGAGGTTCCGGTGTGGAATGAAAAGTGGAAAAGACGCTGATACTGAAATAAAGAACGTAAAGGTGCCGCATGCTCACAGTTAGAATATTTAATGTCGTATTTTATTTGCATGATAAGTCATTTACCGTCATTCAAATAAAACAAAAAAATCTTTCGTTTAATGATGAGAGCATTCTTCCTGATTATCTGCTTTATTTCTTCTCTCACTTGTCCCCTTGCTATACATGTACAGAAGGCCGTTTCACGGCCTTTTCAATATTGCACTAGGTTGTGCTCACTCTCACTGTTGAGCTCTTCTATGACGGTATAATATCTCTGGTTATTTTTGTAGGTGATACCCCAGTTACGTTAGCTAAACGATCTTGTAATTTATATGGTACATATATGTATCCCTCTTCACAAGTTTGTTAAGCTTTTGTCCGTCTTCTCCTTATGCCAGAGGTAATATTAAATAGAACACGCAACTCATGATCTTCCATTCTTTACTGAGGAGAGCAGACTCATCTGGTCACATACAACTTCGCACACAATTTGTTTATTCCTTTGCCTCTTCTCTCACACTCTTTAGATGTTTCTTCATAGCTCTTTGTCTTCTTATCAAACAATGACGGTGGTGAGTTTGAATTATGCTCTGTGTCACTTTCTTGATTAGCATTTTTAGCATTAGTTTACTTTTGTTTCGTACTGTTTGAGTCTAATTCTGTCGTAGTAAAGCCGCTTTACCTCTTCAAATTTACGTCGCGATCATATTTTGTTCACCGTCATTCTACTGAATGATGTGATGTGGCCCGCCATGAATTCCTCTTCTGTGCTGACCTTTTCATCTCATAGTAGCAACTTCAATCTAAGTCCTCCATTACTTACCGGATGTATTGCAGTCTATGATTTGGTCTACAGATTTTACCCTCTGACTTCATCAAAGGTTTTCCTAAACTTTTCAAATATCATGGTTTTCGCTTATATACGTCCGAGCTAACAACACTCCAGCTTCTTCCGGGTTGCATCATGCATCATTTTACGTTTTAAACGGTTTACCGAATAGTCCTTTAATTTTAGTATTTTATTTATATTTAGCAACTGTAATTGTACACATCGAAATAATCCGTAACCAACTGCATACAAGGAATTTATTTTCCCTAACCAGTTCGGGCACTTAGTAACGTTCTGCAGAAGGCTGTACAGAAAAATATACCACAAGAAGTTAGATAAGAATATTATAATTAAGAATGAATAGTTTAACAATTTTATAAATTCAAATATAAAAAATGGTAACTACCGCATTATTCGCAAGTGTCAACTACATGCATGCATGCAGAATTTTCTGTGGTCCTGAAAAAATACAAGAGCCATAAGTAATACAATAATGAATCCATTTACGCAACATGAAGTCGTAAATCCTTACATTGGGTTCACAGTGCCTGCAAAAAGCAGCATAAAAAACCAAACAACAAGTACAGTCATCTCGCCAGAATTGGAGCTAATCAGCTAATGAGACTGCTCTCAGCGTGGGTGAAAAGTACACTAAAATAATTAAACAAAACCTAACACAACTACAGTTGTCATAAGGCATACACAAAATGTAAGTGCACATAAGCTGCGTAATGAGTAATACATAAAAACGCAATGATAAATAAAATAGTTTAACACCAACGACAAGAGGTGCTGTGGATGAGAAATTAGGGAATTAATATCTTCACAGCTTTAGTGAGGTCAGTAAATTGCTAGCAAGTAATCAGTGCACCTTGGGGCCGGAACTGTAACTGGAGTAAATGGAGTGCACCGTGGGACTGCAACTTGTAAGTGGAGTAAATGGAGAGACAATTCTCTATCATTGGCTAATAGTAAGTGTCGAAAAGTGACTACAGAGGAACATAAGTGAGGGCACAACTATATTATAATGAAGAAACTAATACTGGAATATATGCAGGTCGCAAATACTTTTCACTAAAAAACTACAGCGAGCGACATTTACAATAATTGTGTGATACTTCAAGTTTTAGAACACGTGTTTGAACTGGGATAGAGTTATCATTAGCGTGGTAGCAGGAAATATCGCCGCGCAAAGAGCCCTCGAGATGCATAACTGGAGTAAATTGAAAGCAGTTCCCCGTCAGTAGCCAAAAGGGTCGAAAAGAACTGCAAGAGAAAGTAAACGTGGAAATGATTGTATACTTTTGTTACAGCGGAATAAGTACTCCAGACATGTAGTCCTAAATACGCTTCGTGAAGTAAATACAACTAGCGACATTCACATAAGTTGTATGAAACAAGTACAGTAGGTGTGATTACCTGACAATGAAAGTTAATGCTGACAGGTTCCCTGGTAGTACGTTACTGAACTCACTACAGCTGTTTGGAAATTACTTCCCAAATATCCCATATAGCGCCACTTGCCCTTGGTATTACGTTTTTGTGTGTTACTTATTACGCTGCCTACGTACACTAACAATTTTATTTATGCCTTATGTCAACTATAGTTGTGTAAGGTTCAATTTTATTTTATTACTGTGTTCTTACCCCCTCGCTGAGACCAACCTCGAGGTATCTATATCGTTAGCCGCCTAGCTCTAGTTCGGGCATGATGTCTGCACTTCTTTTTCGGTTACTTTGTACAATTTTTGTACAGTCACTGTAGGCCCGATATAAGCATTTACGAGATTTTGTTGCGCTAGTTGAATCATTATTGCATTTCTTATTGCTGTTGCATTTTTAGGACAACAGCAATAGGCTGTATGCATCTTATTACTGACACGCGCAAATAATGCGAGAGTTGTAAGTATGTATCATTTCTTACGTTTAATTTTTTTAAAACTTTTCGTCCTTGACTTTAGTATTATTGCCTACCTTCTACTTAAGAGTGGTATGTTTTTCCGCACAGCCTTCTGGAAAAGGGGTTAAAGTGCCTCAAACCGGTTGAAGAAATTAAATTCTCTCTCACCGTTTCATAATATCTTCTCGTCTCGCATGACTCACTAGCATAGTACTGCACTGCCTCGAGAGCAGCCCCGTCTTCTGCTAATTGAAGCTTACGGTGGTTGACAGAACAGACGCTGGAATTTACTACCCTCTCGCTGTGCTTGCACATAGTTGGCATGCTTGCAATAATTAGCACGTCAACACAAAGGTAAGAATTAACTTCACCGTGCGCTACTGCAAGCTACGTTACCAGTACGCAGCATAATTGGATCTACGAACAAAGTAGGTGTTATTCGTAGAAGTCTGCAGTAACATATTGCATTCCTCTTTGCTCTACAGAAACTAGTTGACATCTCTTTGCCTTCATACAACCAGTTTAATGAAACTACTATTAGATGACATGGACACATCATAACATAGTTCGATCAACGTATGAAATATCGTATTACTCGTTGAAGCCTGCAGTAAAATTCTGAAATCCATTTTTCTCTACAGGAACGTGCGGAAATATTGATACCTGCATGCAACCAGTTCAATGAAATTACTGTTGACGTCACCGATAATGGCTGTCCTTGGACAGAATTTTAAGATAGGTTGACCACATAATCTAATATCGTACTTGAGGGTCCTCAGTGCGAAATCTATTTTCAGTGTCCTAATTATACCCTTGACTTATGATGCAGTTTTCACAACGTACTTTTTCTTTAAGCATAGTGAGGTGTAGTCTTTTACTGTTGTAGGTATACTGGCCGGAACAGTGCGGCAGGGTGAATGTGCGCTTCAGTAAGTAGTATATTCCAAGAACCATTGATAAACTTGTTAATAATTCCATAGTAGTTAATAATATTCCCATATTAATTAATTTCATATTGAAAAAGCTTACCATCAGTATGATCAGAACCTGCCACAAATCATAGTCAGCTTTGCAAACAAGCCTTTTTCATTTTCCACCCGCTACCATTCGGTCCCTATCCGTTCTTGTCCTCTCAATTTCTTCTAATAATCTTCAGCACTACACTTCATAAAATATAAAATTACTATACTAGCACTTTCACTACGATTCTAATTTAAGCGAGAACATTGATACATACATTTATGTGTCTAATAACACATTCCCTCGAATACCACAAGAAGAACAGCTAAAAAAATAACACTTTTAAATATGTTTCTGAAGATGCCAATGCGTACACAGAAATCAGGATAACACTGAAAGTGTCAGTATTGTGATAAATTTCTTACTTCGGTTAAGTTAAGAATAATGATAAGATGTAAACCATTGTAGCTGTTCGATGCCCTACGCTCCGTTTTTTTTTTTTTTTTATCCTTCAGCATTTTGTCCGATTTCGCTGCCGCCCTGTTAGCAGATGTGAATTTAGAAGTCAGATAAAACATGCTCCTCTTTTACGATGGAGCATCTCCTCATTTTAGGGTGAATCTCCAGCTGCTTCTAAATAACAGATTCCGTGAGAGATGGTTTGGTAGAGGTGGACCAATTGCCTGGCCTCCACGCCCTACGGACATCAACCCTCTGGACTCTTATTTGTGGACGCATTTCTAAGCTCTTGTGTATGAACCCCAATACATGATGTTTAAAGTCTCTGTGCCTGTAGTCCGCAGCTCGAGCTGTAGTGGCTAGCGTTGCTGCAGCTGGATTACTGTGTCCCGAGTTCCATTCCCGGCCATGTTGGGGATGTTCTCTGACCGGGGACTAGGTGTTTGTGTTGTCCTCATTATTTCATCGTCTCCATCATCGTTCGTGACAGTGGCTAGTTTGGTCTGTGAAGAAACTGAACTATGTAAAAATTGGGACTTTGAACGGGCACTGCTGACCGCGCGGTTGGGCGCCCCACAAACCAAACATCATCATCACCATCTCCATCAATACCCGTATTATGGAAGCCTGGAAAACCATACGCAGTACTCCAAAAATACATCAGCGCATCCGATATCACTATGACGTCATGTATCAATCCATGTATCAATGCTTACGGAAGGAATATTGGACATCTCCTGTGAGAAAGAGTTGCCTGTGGTGTTTCGGTGCGTTCTGGTAATATGTGTTTCCCGTGATTAACGAGTTGGAAAAAATGAGTGGTAACATGGAAACAAAGCGTTTCTACACCCATGTTCGTGCAACGTAATTTCTTCGTCTACGTGTCTGGAATGTGTCCTTTAATTTGTGCCGTACAATTTCTTACATCCTGTACTTATTATTTTATTTCTCAACTTAGACAATATATATGAGGCTGGTAGATTACTTTTTGGGAAGAATGCTGTGTTAGTCTGCTTCCTTGCTTCATCTTGACGCACAGCGCCTTTACGTAGAGCCTATAGCATGCCAATGATAGCAAGCAGCTTGAAGCAGAGATGGGTCACTTCTCTATCGTGAGGGATGTGCTCGTTAGGCTCTTACGAGTTGCAGGTAGTTAGGTCGTGACCAAACGGTGTCGCTGTCATACAGACAATGAAAAGCATAAGCAGTAAAATCAATGTAATCTGTAAATTGTACTCGTTTGTTACTAGCGTTACGTCTTCCAAAATTTCTCGCTGATTTAACGAATCTAATTATTTGTGTGACTGAAGGTGTGAATACCGAGTATTATTGTAACTGAATCTTGTCATGCCTACTAACTTAGTAGACAGCAAGAGTGAATCATATCCCGCACGTAAATTATGCAATGAGTAATTCGCTAGTTTATTGTATGTGGAAACATGAAACTTGCTGCGATAATTCAGTTAGGTGAAATGGAGATTATATTGATGTATGCTCGTTTTCGATACTTTTAGTTCAATAAATTGCCCCGGGAAGATATTTTGTTGTGATTGGTTCACAGTAAAACATGCTGCAGTTTAATTTTGGTGTCAGATTGGCTACAACGTATCTCAGCCAATCAGAAGTGAGGATGTTGGCGCGTATTTTGTGCGCTAAGAATTGCTTTGTGTGGGCTAGAGCATTCCCGGCTCATCTGCCATTATGGTCAGACGCGTGTACTAGAAGCTCTGCAAACGCACCGCAATTCTGCGAAATTTTGAATTAAAACTGATCGTTGATAAGCGGAAAGAATTTACGGGTATACAATGAATGCAGCAGAGTGAATTCAGGATACTTGGTGTGAACTGTTACTTATTCATTAACTTAAAAGCACATGGTGTATTGTGCAAGTCGTAACTGAGAACCGAACATTCGAATTGACCGATTTACGACGTACAGAGTGAGCATTCGACAACATATAATATTTGTTTGTAGCTTTTCCGATGACAGGTTCGGTTCAGTACTATAAACCGGCTATTACTATGATATCACGTGAATGATGAAACTGTAATTGCAAACTAGCACAGACTTGGAGATAAAAGTGAAGAGAAGAAGTGACAAAACAATGAATTTTCATCCGAAGACTTTCTTTCACTCAATAGTTCAGTAACCTGATCGGAGAAAAGCTTTTAATGCACCTTTTAGATACGATTAGTGTGACTGGTTTTAACACAACTTATCCAGTCGAGGAACAATGATTGTTTTCTAACGGGGCAGGAGTGGCGGCTGATGAATGGAAATTCCTTGAAAGGTAAGTGGGTGTTTTTCAGTTGACGAAACATGAAAGTGCCACTTTTCATGGTGTATAATCCTCTGGCAATTAAATACGCGGTTATGAGTCGAAACTGAGGTCGCAAGTAATTCTGAGGGATATCGATACAGCTTAGTAAGTCAGATATGGTGTGGTACAGTGGACGAGAAAAAGAAAAAGGAGATTGATGGAACGAGGACCAGATGTTTACGAGAGAAAGAGGATAGCAAATATAACCCACACAACGAAGAGCGCAGACTACATTTGAACGAGACAGCGGCATGTGTCGCAGATCATCATCCACAGCGTGTGCAACGGACAGAGGCTCTGAAATTTTTGTAGCAAGAGACGTTACTTACTTGTTAAAATTCAGTGAACAGAGACTGTGAAAAACGTGTCTGTTGGAAGCAAGTAAAGAACAGATAAAGTAAAAGACGATGTACATAAAACAGAGCAGAAAGTTGCTGCTGTGAAATTTATCTGTGAAAATGACCACAAGGCTTTCGACTGTAAATTAAGCCAAAGGTGCATATTGCTTAACATCTGTGTGTGTGTGTGTGTGTGTGTGTGTGTGTGTGTGTGTGTGTGTCAGATCGTGTGGTAGTGGTGGAATATAGTGCGTATTAGTTGACTAATCAAGTTGAGTCAGTAAAAAGTAAATTACATGAGCATGATAACAGGTTTTCTAAAGTAAAGCACAATATTACAACTGGTACTAGCAGTGTGGGTTGTAATTTGGTGACGGAATTTTCGAGACTTTTTATATTTGATCCGTCGAGAAAAGTGCATCCAAGAGAATTTTCGAACCATTCTGAAAATGTGTAGCCTGATTTATATACTGAATGACAAGGATTTGCTTATTTGTTTTTCACTACGTCGAAAATCTTGGGAGAAGCTATAACATGGGGTATGACTGTTACTGAGCAGTATGATACTATAGCACTTTGTAACGAAGCCTTTTTCAAAGAATATTGGGGTAGTTGCAAAACCGTTTCCGGGCTGGCGAGAAGTTTAATTCTGGAAAAGAAAGTGCAGATACGTTTTCCTTGAACTCGGTTAGTAATGTGTCATATTTAATGAATGAATTAGGGTCTGAGAAGTTTCATATGGGTTTGAATGGAAATATGCATGTGAACCGGCGTAATAAAACAATTGCTGCTCACAGGGATGACATTATTAAATTCAGTAAACGTTGGTGAAAAGTTAATGCAGGAAGAGGAACAAGCACCTACATCGATGCCTATACTTCGCAAGTGGTGTGGTGCGAGGCGTAGTTTGTGTACCACATCCCCCTCCCCTTTTCCAGCCGTGAACCGTTCGCGGGAAGAACAATTGCCGGTAAGTATCTAAGGAACTCCAATCTCTCAATTTTTATGGTCCGTTCACTAGGTATGCTTAGGATTTGGCAATATGTTCGTTCACCCCTGTAGGGAGTGCACTCTCGAAACGTCAACAACAATGCACAACGTGATACAGAACACCTCTCTTACAACATTTGCCGCTAAGATATGTTGATAATTTCTTTGAGGCTTTCATACTTTCTAAATTAATCTGTTACGAAAAGTGCTGCTCTTCTTTGGATCTACTCTATTTCTGCTATAGGCCCTGTCTGTTACGCATTGCATACGAGCAATATCGAAGTACTGGTCGAACGAGTGTTTTGTTAGTTCCATTTTTGATAGACTACGCTTCGAAAGGATTATTCCAATGAACCTCAATCCGGCTACTGCGTTACTTGGGATTAATTTTATATGTTTGTTCTACTGCAGATCGCTCTGTAAGCATTCTAATTTCTGTCTTGTGGAAGTGACTGCTTCCAGTGATTATTCCGCAACTGTGTAATCTTACATTAAAGGGTTATTCTGTCTACGTATTCACAAACCGTTACGTTTGTCTATCTTCTGTGTCAACTGCCAAACCCTGCACCAAGCGTTGATCGTCTGCCGGTCTTCCTGCATCCCACTACAATTTTCCTCCATCGTGATATCTGTGTATACATCAGCGTCATCCACGAAAAGCCTCATGGAAATTCCAACTTTTATATATATTGTGAAAAGTCGTTGTCCTGCGCTGGGTTATGTCCGAAGTTACCTTCACTCCTTAAGACCTCTCCCCGTTCAGAATGATATGTTATGTTTTGCTTGACAGAAACTTTTGTCCAGTCACACAGTTGGACTGGTATTCCATACGCTCCTATTACTTACGTTGGGGGCATCTACCTGGGCACCTGTATCTACTGCTTTCTGGGTCTCGTGGGCGAACCACGAAATGGGTTTCACAAGATCGTTGTTTTCGGAATCTATGTGGGTTCCTAAAGAGTGATTAGCATCCTTCAGATATAATGACCGACTGTGAAACATGGTACACAATTCTACAATTGACCTTTGTCAGAGATACATACCCACAATTTTTTGCGTTTGTTCGACGCCTCTCTTAGAAAACGGTAATGATCTGTGCTTTGTTTTCAATCATCGGGAATGTTTTACTACTCCAAAGAAGCGTGGTACACTGCCACTAGGTGAGCAGGTATTTCTTTCGTATTGACATCCCGTCAGGTCTACTGGTCTTCTCTCTGTTGAGCGATTTTAGTTGCTCTTCGACGTAAGCCATTTTGTCATTTGAGCGACGATTTAAAAGAGACGCTACAATGGGACCGTCCTTCAAGAAACAGTTTTGGAACAAGATATTTAAAGTTTCGGCCTTCTCTACGTCGTTTTCCTTTTCACTGCCATTATCGTCATGAAGTGTCTGGTCAGATGGATCGGAAACACAAGAAATTCTTTTCCAGGGAATATCCTGGAGTAGTCCACCAGCTTTCAACATATCGTAAACGGATTGCAGTTCGGGGTCTTTTTGCTGTTTTATTTTAAGACTGGTAAACAGGGACAGATTTTCTGTCAGGACTCTCGTGTCGCATACAAGCTTCAGATTGGCCTTCTTCTCCACAAGCACATAGTCCACTTGAAAAATTCATGTCAACCCACTGGCTATTATGTTCTGCCAAATACAGCAAAAATCTAACCGGAACACGGAGAAAAAAGTGGCTCAAATGGCTCCGAGCACAATGGGACTTAACTTGTGAGGTTATTAGGCCCATAGAACTTAGAATTACTTAAACGTAACTAACCTAAGGACATCACACACATCCATGCCCGAGGCAGGATTCGAACCTGCGTAGTGGTCGCGCGGTTCCAGACTGTAGCGCCTAGAACCGCTCGGTCACCCCGGAAGGCTGAACGCGGAGAGCCTTACTGTAAATTGTGCTATTTATCCAGGCTAGCGCCGTCGAGACTATACCCAGTCAATACCCAGTCTGGTTGTCGGTTTTCAAGCGAAACTCACGAAGAGCCATATAAAACTTATGTATCCCAAATACGAACATCACGACCAACGCATCTAGTTCGTACACAGAGCATTTGATCTGGCGACAACATGTGTGAGGCCTGAAATAGGAACGGCACCCACCACAATATTGTAAGTGTCAATTCTGAATGATAAACTGGCAACTAAATTCAGGGATCCCTAACACTGGGACTGTGCTTACTGTCAATTTCAATGCCTCAGAGACAGCTTGTTGAAGTTCAACTTACACAAATAATTCGCCATTGCTAGGTAATTGGTTAATAAGAGCGGCTATCTGCGGGAAATTCGGTATGATCTTAGGAAAGAAATTCACTACGCCTGTAAAAGGGGCAATTGCCTTCTTATCTTTTGGGACCAGAAATGAATAAATGCTCTGGGCTGGCCGTGGTCAATGGCGATCCCTTTTCGAGACACGATGTGTCCCAAAATGGATATTTCGTCTTTGACTAAGGTTACATTAGTTTATTTAACGGTCAGATGTACTTCCCACAGCTGCCGTAACAGGTGGCAGATGTGGCCTGGGTGCTCCGCGAAACTTGCACTATACATGACAGCGTCGTCTAAGTAATTGCAAACAAATACGAACTTACAATCCCCCCAGGTCGAATCCAATAGAGGCAAGAAGACTGCGGTCCCTATGGCTGACCAAAAGGGGACGCTATTTAATTCAGTATGATGGTAGTCGGTACTGAACGCCCTTACAGGCTTAGACTCTTCTACTAAAGGGACTTGATAGTAGACCTGGATTAAGTCCACAAACATAAAAGCCTTGTCACCTGAAATCCAAGAAAAGCGGTGGTTTAACTCCGGAAGTGGACTAGAATGGAGCCCAACCTAGTGATTTAATGCCCTTTAATCAACTACAGATTTATACCCTCCCAATCAGGATTAGGATCTAGAAGAGTACATGCAGCACAAGGTGTGGCAGAAGGACGGATGACATCATAACCAAGCAATTGTTCGATGACTTTATGCAATTGTTGCATTTTAGGAGGTGAAGACGTAGGGAGTCTGACGCACTGGGCGTCCATCCGCGAGCTGGATCCAGGTAACTAGTTACTCCCGACCTCAGTTAACTCTTCCAGAAATCAGTCCTACACTACCATTAATTGTACAGCCTAACCTTCGGGTAAGTGTCTCACACTGATACTTGCCTGCGCACTGGCTCTACATACCTTCGTGTCAATGTTATGGGCACAAAAATCAAAACTGTTTTGTGGACTGTCCGCAGCTCGTGGCCCTGCGGTAGCGTTCTCGCGTCCCGCGCCCGGGTTCCCGGGTTCGATTCCCAGCGGGGTCAGGGATTTTCTCTGCCTCGTGATGACTGGGTGTTGTGTGATGTCCTTACGTTAGTTAGGTTTAAGTAGTTCTAAGTTCTAGGGGACTGATGACCTCAGATGTTAAGTCTCATAGTGCTCAGAGCCAAGTGAACCATATTTATTGTCTTCTGGACTAGATTTAAAATAATAACGTCGGCCAACAGAATCAACCAAGTACTGGGTCAAATGCTAAAAATCACAAACTAGGATAAGCTTCACAGCCCAATTTTTAACAACAAAATTCATTCGTAGCCACAAGAAACTCTGGATGCTCAATTTGAATCCAGCCTAGTCAATGATATTGAGGGGTTGTGAATCCGCCACCTTAGAAGGCAGATCAATCACACCTAGCTCCGATAAGTTAACCAACTATTTATAACGTTTATACTAGGCGCAGTCCAGCAGGAGCCGTTTGTTTCTGAATCCAGCAGAGCGCTTACAGGCGAATTTCCTAAAACTGCGCGCGCTTAGGGCAGCTGCCTATCACTCACGGCACACACTCTAGGACAAACTGATGGGGGCTTCCTGATAACGTAGAACGTGCCACTTGCTTCTGGCGTTAGCTGTTCATTTGCCTACCTTTAGATAGCGCAAAATTCTTGGCAAAGTGTCCAGGCTTCCCGTAACGGTAGCACACAGCCCTAGTAACGAGATGTGAGTGACTTGCTCTGACTTCACACATGTTATTTACCATTTCCCGGACACTGCTCCTCTCTTGTTCCCTCTGTTTCACTTTAACAAATATTCTCGATTCCATCGAAACGTTTGTCTAAATTGGCAAATAACACGAGTTTTTCACTAAACAATATCAAGGACTTCCTCTGCTCCCATACCTTCTAAAATATTTGCCACCATCTGTTCTGCAGAGATCTGAACTCACAATGCTAATAGGCCGAGACGCATTTCATTAACATAACGACCCAAAGGCTCATCCTTGACTTGTACCCGGTATACTGCTCGGTATATTATGAAGTGTTGGCAGAAGAGCCAACACCGTGTTGCTAGAGGAGGCCGAAATGCACGCTTTTAAGCTCACGCAGTCTGGCGTGAGGTCTGGAACAGGTCAGAGAAATAAGACTAGCAAAACAGGAGGTAACTGGTAGAATACTTAACTTTAATCCATAAGTGGTGTACATCGGTCTGACGGTACAGGCATCACAAGTTAAATATCTATTGATAATGGCGCCTTGCTAGGTCGTAGCAAATGACGTAGCTGAAGGCTATACTAACTATCGTCTCGGCAAATGAGAGCGTATTTGTCAGTGAACCTTTCCTAGCAAAGTCGGCTGTACAACTGGGGCGAGTGCTACGAAGTCTCTCTAGACCTACCGTGTGGTGGCGCTCGGTCTGCAATCACTGACAGTAGCGACACGCGGGTCCTGCGTATACTAATGGACCGCACCCGATTTAAAGGCTACCACCAAGCAAGTGTGGTGTCTGGCGGTGACACCACATATTAAATCCTTTCTTCGACGAGTACCCATTCATTCCCGTAACAGCGGCTTCCAGAAGTGTCACAACGTATCTCCACCCTCCAATTCTTCCACAATTATTCTAATCAAGCGGCCGTTCTTAAAGAATGGTCATCAGTGGGTTCGGCAACTTACAGAAAGGGCTGCTAATTTTTTGTTCGTGTCTGCCCTCACCAAAATTAACTACAATACCCTGTTCCTCATCTCTCATTTTAAAGTAACGTTAGGTGTCGTAAGACTACAACCTCATCCTGCAACCTTTGTACTTCGAACCACACTGAGGGAACTTCACTAAATGTAAATGTCATATGACAAGGGCCTTTCGTCGGGTAGACGGTTCGCCGGGTGCAATTCTTTCGATTTAACACCACTTCGGTGATTTGCGCGTCTGTGGGGATGAAATGATGATGATTAGGACAACACTACACCGAGTGCTGAGCGGATAAAATCCTCGACCCAGCCGAGAATTGAACCCAGGCCCTTAGGACAGACATTCTGTCGCGCTGACTATTGAGCTACTGGGGGTGGACGCAGCTTTACCAACAGGGTATGTCGCGAAATTGATTAGCTAGCCGTTACAAAAAGGCCTGTACTCGGGAAAACCGACTTCGAGATTGGAATTAAACTTCACGAGATTATACAGCGTCCTAAAGATTACCCATTAAACTTTTACACAATTCGACAGATTCACTGACGGTGGAATCGTTTACTGGGACAGTCAAGGCTGCACGTGGACACTGGCAAAAAGTGTTCAGCAACGCTGCCCGCCACATTTAGTTTACGTTAGCGTATCTCAGATCGCAGACAGATTTGTGAGGCTCGCAACACCGATAATGTCTCTGGCGCCAGGGAATCGATCCTGAAACATATAACAACCATCACAGTATGGTATCCACACGTAATTTTAAGATAAGAATGACATACATATAATAAATATGCTAATCGCTATGCTACCGCCAGTGTGCAACCCGTATCCCTACTTCCGTGAACTCACAATCATGCTCTGTTACTACTGGTAAGTGATGGCAGGGCACAGGTCTGCTGGAGAGGAAGAAATTAACCTGATTGAGGACAAAACAGTATTCTATATTTACCAAAACATAACAGCATTGCACAGTGGCCAAAAACTTAAAAATCCAGATTAAAACAGCCGAAACTTAGTCCATAAAAATGTAAATAAATATACAAGGCATAAAAACGTAATTTAGGAGGCAGGATGGAGATCTCGAATATCTCATAGAGTGGAGCCCGAATTCGTCTATTTCCTTGGTTAGTGGACAACGATGTCTACTGCATTAACTAATTAAACGAGAAAAAAGAGAAACTGAAATTTAATGGATAGAATTGCGGTTGAAATCAACCTATCACGTGTAGGAGCCATCGTCTTCATCCGAGCTCGATATCGCACGCTACAAGGAACAAGGTTCTGCTGAAAAAAATCTTAATTTTGGGAAGAAAGGAAGTTGTGACATCGATCTTATCTGGGACAACAATTTACTTCCGAATTTTAAAATTGTCTTGGGACTCTGTAGTTAACAGCGTATTTAGTTTTGTTAACCACCGATGTTGATCATAAAAATGGCGAGTAAATAGTTGTTCTCATGATCGGAACACAGTCAACGATAATGGCAGCGCTATATGTGAGTGGTGTGATGAACTATGAGTAAGCAGTGGGAGTGAATCCTTTTCGGCGATTTCGAACACCATAGACCCACCTATAGCTAGTCGCTTAACTAAAAGGTTTTGTTTATAGAATATTCATTACTAAAAGCCACGTTGAGCATATGAAATGTCAAGGGTACCGTAAAAGCCATTAAAGCTTTACAGCCGCGCAGAGCGGCCGCGCGGTTTGAGGCACCATGTCACAGATAGCACGGCCGCCCCGCCGGAGGTTCGAGTCTTCCCTCGGGCATGTGTGTTGTTCTTAGTAAAGGTTAGTTTAAGTAGCGTGTAAGTCTAGGAGCCGATGACCTCAGCAGGGATTCACACACATTTGAAAATTAGGACGGTTTGCTAATACCATACTAACATGCAGTAAACTATCTGTATCTGGAAACAAATAAAAATTATAAATCTGCTGACAATATACGAGTAGGTCGGAAGTTATACGAAGAGTACTAAAGATTTCTATTGCACAATCGACCTAGTTAATCGATGTTACGACACAATATATGTATACAATCCAGCTCTTAACCTCCAGTAATTTCGAAGTTAGTTGTGTATTACTGTGTGACTCCATCAGTAAACACTTCCGAGCTAAGTTGCCGTGGTCGATCTGTAGAACTTCTCCTCCCTGACGTTTCGGTCTCAACTACGGGGAACATCTTCCGAGGTGTGTCAGTCGCCGACTCACCTCGGAAGATGTTCTCCGTAGTTGAGACCGAAACGTCAGGCAGAAGAAGTTCTACAGATCGACCACGCCAACTTAACGCGGAAGTGTTTACTGATGAATACGCCGGCCGTAAAAGCCTACATGGGATGATACTGTGTGACTGTTTACTGTTTGATATTGTTTGTCAATGAATACGCCGTAATGGCATCCCAGAATTTATTTAAATTAATTACCCAACCATATTTTCACTTGTATCCACATAGCTACACTGCTTCGTTGTCAGAAAGAAACCAATTGTGCTACAGGAGTTGCTTAAACTTCATCGGTGAAAGGATGACACAAAAAAGGTTCATAATGGTTATAGATCAGTTTGGATTCCGTAGAAATGTTGGAACACGAGAGACAATACTAACCTTACGACTTATCTTAGAAGAAAGATTAAGAAAAGGCAAACCTACGTTTCTAGCATTTGTAGACTTAGAGAAAGCTTTTGACAACGTTAACTGGAATACTCTCTATCAAATTCTGAAGGTGGCAGGGGTAAAATACAGGGAGCGAAAGGCTATTTACAATTTGAACAGAAACCAGATGGCAGTTATAAGAGTCGAGGGGCATGAAAGGGAAGCAGTGGTTGGGAAAGGAGTGAGACAGGGTTGTAGTCTCTCCACGATGTTATTCAATCTGTATATTGAGCAAGCAGTAAAGGAAACAAAAGAAAAATTCGGAGTAGGTATTAAAATTCATGGAGAAGAAGTAAAAACTTTGAGGTTCGCCGATGACATTGTAATTCTGTCAGAGACAGCAAATGACTTGGAAGAGCAGTTGAACGGAATGGACAGCGTCTTGAAAGGAGGATATAAGATGAACATCAACAATAGCAAAACGAGGGTAATGGAATGTAGTCAAATTAAATAGGGTGATGCTGAGGGGATTAGATTAGGAAATGAGACACTTAAAGTAGTAAAGGAGTTTTGCTATTTATGGAGGAAAATAACTGATGATGGTCGAAGTAGAGAGGATATAAAATGTAGACTGGCAATGGCAAGGAAGTCGTTTCTGAAGAAGAGAAATTTGTTAACATCGAGTATAGATTTAAGTGTCAGGAAGTCGTTTCTGAAAGCATTTGTATGGAGTGTAGCCATGTATGGAAGTGAAACATGGACGATAACCAGTTCGGACAAGAAGAGAATAGAAGCTTTCGAAATGTGGTGCAACAGAAGAATGCTGAATATAGGGTGGGTAGATCACGTAACTAATGTGGAGGTATTGAATAGGATTGGGGAGAAGAGAAGTTTGTGGCACAACTTGACTAGAAGAAGGGATCGGTTGGTAGGACATGTTTTAAGGCATCAAGGGATCACAAATTTAGCATTGGAGGGCAGCGTGGAGTGTAAAAATCGTAGAGGGAGACCAAGAGATGAATACACTAAGCGGATTCAGAGGGATGTGGGTTGCCGTGGGTACTGGGAGATGAAGAAGTTTGCACAGGATAGAGTACCATGGAGAGCTGCATCAAACCAGTCTCAGGACTGAAGATCACAACAACAATGGTTATAGGCACTAATTCACAATGTTGTTCGAGGAAATTAAAAAATGAAATTCCTTACCTCACCAAATAATACCTTGTTACTCATTTAAAAACCTCTTTTATGTCCGTATGCTATCTAACCGTTTTTCTGGGTCATCATTACTCCTCTTAATATATCTGCAACTTACGTAGTACCAAAAGTGCCTCGATGCATTGTACTGTACACTCAACGAATCCGTGCCTGCTGCACATCCCAGCTGTCCACTATTGAACGACAAAGACGCTACTTCTCCAGTGCTGCCATCACAGACACAGTTACTGCTGCCTAACAACTCTCATACCACGATTCTTCAGATGTATCATTTTCCTTTACAAATATCGATAACCCAATAACATCATCAAATATAGCCATGTTACAATGTGTTGCTTAACATGTTAAGAAATACCTCCAGTTTTCCTCTTTGTGAATGGCTGCTATAATCAGATACGAAAAGGTAACTTAGTTCTCCGATGTAGGCTGATGTTCATCATCACCACTTGTCCCCCTCATACTACTGCCTTCCTTTTTGCGAACTGAGATATGACACACCACCATGATTCGAACCGTATGTGCTCTCACCTCATAATATACAGTTCGCCCACGGCACTCTCATGGCACTAACAAAATACAAAGACTTCGTGGAAGGCTTCATTGCACACCAGGCGATAGCACAGAATCAGAGCGGAATTAGTTTCCCAAAGCACCTAAATCGTGAGCAGCTAAAAGCACTCATAACCATCCGAAAATCGAGACAAACATGTGCAATGGCATGGTCACAATCTCGTCACTCATAAACGGTGGAGAGCAAAGTACACTCGCCTCTTGGGCAGTGTACAAGACACTACAGAAAAGAACAGATCGACAGTGTGGTCTGAAGACATAATGGCAATTCGTCACGTAGGTAAAAGTGCTTGTTGGACAGAGAGTTTAGTTCATCAAAGTGCATGGATTGTCGTGCCAAAAGAAACTGTCAGTTTATATGAGTAACTGTCACTTACAACGAATCACTGTTCAATCCTGACACTGATTTTAAAGGAGGCAGTGAACGCGTTGATAGTATGATGTAACAACCACGCAACTCATTTGATCACCTCACACAAGGAATCATACCGTTAGAGGGGTAGGACGTCAAACGGGCCGACTTGGAGCAGGATAGGCACCACAGAACATTTTAATTTGCACTGTCTATACCTTTACACATAAATTCATAAAAATCTGTTAGCATGACCATGAAGGATTCAGGATTCATGCTCATGGCACTGGAAGTTCAAAAACATAACAAAGTAATTTTTATATGTGAAATTTCATCATTTTTTCACTTACTATTGGCAGCATTAGTTGCTATAGGTTCACTTTTCTTCCTAAGTAAGAGAGATTCTTCGATGAATTTTGCACAGCATAAGAACTTACTTATAGGTGTATGAAACTCTAGAATTTATTTAATTTATGAAAAAAATGAATGAGCTGTTATATTTTAAACTTTATGTTTAGAGAAGACTCAAATTTTATTGTTAATTATCTCAATTTTACCACAGTTTTTAATAGATTTGGAAAATTCTAGAGTTCCATAACCTGTAAGTATGGTTTGTATCCTGTGCAAAATTAAGCGAAGAACCTATCTTACTTACGAAGAAAAGTGTACCGACTCTTAAGAAATGCAGCCAATAGTAAGTGAAAATTTGATGAAATTTCACATGTAAAAAAATATTTTGTTATGGGTTTGATCTTCCACTGCTATGAGTGTGAATCCTGAATCCTTCCAGATCATGCTGACAAATTTTTATAAATTAATTTTTAAAAGTACGGACAGTGGAAATTAAAATGTCCCGTGGTGCCTCTGCTGCTCCAAGTCGGCCCGTTTGAAGCCCTATATCCCTTAACAAGCAGGCATTGAGTGCGTTGATAGTATGAGGTAACAATCATGCAACGTAGTTGATCACGTCCCACAAGGAATCATTGTGTAAGATAATAACTGACAATTGCAAATACATTAATTACAGAAATTCAGTAAACAGATAATCTAGACTTTGCTACAAAGTATCCCTTAGCATTTGCTAATCAATTGAATTGCTATGTAGAAACTGATTCTGACCTAAATGAACAATCACGTACACCTATTCTACAAATCGTTTCACAAGACACATACGGTGAATACCAAGAGATTTCCCTGATTTCAAGGATTCGAGTTCTAGTGTGCTCAGAGTACCACTTGCATCCTACGTTCTCAGTTATATGCTGGATGTTTCTGATCTCTGTCTTCCTCTACAGTTTTTTTCCTCTATAGCTCCCTCTAGTACCACTGAAATCATTCCCTGATATG
Organism: Schistocerca serialis cubense; assembly: GCF_023864345.2. NCBI lineage: Eukaryota > Metazoa > Arthropoda > Insecta > Orthoptera > Acrididae > Schistocerca > Schistocerca serialis. The sequence goes on from NC_064641.1 coordinate 427,119,479, forward strand.
TTAACAGATGTCCTATCATCCTGTCCATTCTCTTTGTCAGTGTTTTCCACATAATCCTTCTTCTCCTGTTCTACGCACAAACTCCTCATTCCTTACCTTACCAGTCCACATAAATTTCAACATTCGTCTGTAGCACCACATCTCAAATGCTCCGATTCTCTTCAGTTCCGGTTTTTCCATAGTCCATGTTTCACTACCATACAATGCTGTGCTCCAAATGAACATTCTCAGAAATTTTTTCCTCAAATTAAGGCCTATGTTTGATGTCATCGGTTATCTTGCTGACTGGATAGTACATTTCCTTAGCTTCACATACTTCGTCACTGTCAATTCAAATGTTAAGTTTCTCGCTGTTGTCAGGTCCCTATAGATAGGGCATAAATTGTGGCATAGTGGTTTCTGTTTGTTGGACAGACAGAAACTTTCTACCAACACCTCCTGGCCAGCGCAGAATTCGCTTACGCATGCCGTTGTATCCCTGATCTCCTTATGTTTCAGTGCCGCCTCACGCAATCTCCTTAGTGCCGTGTCAACAGTTTTCTTGTATTACACTCAGATTCTCGGGTAAAAGTCTACTACACTACGGATTAGATCTCTAAGTTGCCCGTTTTGTCACTGGTGTTAACTTAGTGACTGCATTTGGGAACTTGCTCATCACGTCCAGGAAGTCGCTTAGGAGACATTCCAGGAGGCGTGTTGTTTCGTGTAGTATATATGACAAAACGTTCTCATGCTTTTCATTATACTCTTTCGTGGGGACAGTGCCTTATAAATGGGTATATTGGTTTACTCCTGTGTTTAGCTAACATTGCTTTTCATCTTTTGATCTGACCTTAGGTCCAGTGTCAGAGGTAATTCAATCGGCATGAACTATTTTGATCACGAAATCTTTGTAAAAGACTCCACACATTGTCTTTGCAGTTACGTTTCTCAGGGGAGTTTAGATGACATATTTAGATCTCAGCTGCACTGTTACCAAGATGAAACTGTATCCTCTACCTGAGGCACAAGGGGGTCATCTAAATAGGCTGCAGAGAGGCGTTTTAATTTAGATTGAATTATGGGATGCAGAGTTGCTGCATTATCTCGCTAACACGCTTTTATTTATGATATGCTTAACACACTGTAAATACCCTCAGATTTCTTGTGCCTATATATTTAAAGTGGCACCATGAGAATAATATCATGTAGCATTTCCTGGCTGTAAAATGTGCGTAGCTGAGGTGACTGTGCCAGATGACCTTGTTGACGAGTTAATCTGGAATGCAAACACGCCAGGGCGCTTCATTCACTTCACTGCAGAAGAACAAGATTCCCATTTCCAGTAAGTAGGATTGCCTGACACTAGTTTCCGTCCTGTCCTTTAAGTTCTTCCTTAGAGAAAGTAAGGCTGGATCCTTTTCTTGTTCACTGATGATGTCCTTTAGGCGTGTGGTGACATAATTCTCACACGCTACCTACGTAATACCTGTATAAAACAGCCGGTAATGGCTCTTCTTCTAGTGGGTTTGTACTACTTCTTGCCAATCCCACAGGAGAACGTGACAGCACGTCCGCGATGATGTTCTCCTGCCCTGGTACGTGCGTAACTGTAAAATTGTACCCATCTAATGTGTCTCTTACTGCGGAGCTTCGTCGTGAGGAAGATCTCGATGGTTTTGTAATTGGCGAAGACCCTTGTTTTTCTCCCATACAAAAAAATTTAAATTTTTCCAAGACAAACACGACTGCCGAAGCTTCCAACTCGGTTAGAGAGCAGTTTCTCTAGCATTTACTGAGAAATTAGGTTCAAAAGGCGATGGTCTTATGCACTATAGTTCACCCTTGCTAATATTTCTGGGGATCATTCCACCAAGCACAGAGCAAAAGCTGTCCATTTCCACGCAACATTCCTCCACCAGATTGGGGTGTGACAAAATCTTCCACCACATCATTCCAGTCCCACGGCGTCTTCTTCCCAATGAGCTAGCGAAATCGCATTGTAGCTAGTTTCTTCACATGAATGAATCCCTTGTAGAAACTTACGATACCGTTGCAAATTTGGTTAATGAGTTGATCTTGTCCGGGTCTGTTGAGATTCCTTCTGCGGTGATGATATGGCCGAGGAATCGTATTTTTGGGTCGCAGTGCATGATTTCGTGATGTTGGCAGTTACGCCGCTTTCCCTAAAGGTCTGTAGTATATCCCTTAAGATCACACTATGTCCCCTCCACATCAGTTCTGCAATCAAGAGATCGTCAACGTATATGGTGTTTTTTTTTCTTTTATTGAATCTCTTAAAGCACTATCGAGTCCCCGTAGTGAAGGCAGCTGAGAATACATCTAACCCGAATGGTTGCCGTCTGAAACGGTAACATTTACCGAAGGCTAGGAATGCAGTGTATTTCCTGCAGTACCCTTTGAGTGTAACTTGCCAGAAACTGAACCCGCAAGTCGAGGGACGAGAGTATTGTTACGCCATGGAGGTAAAGTAGTAGATCCTCCAGCTTCGTGGGACGATCTGTTTCCGGTTCTATCATGGTATTAATTTGGCGTGAATCGAGGACCAAACGGATTGAGCCGCTGAACTTTTCTGCTACCATGAGAGGGTTGTTGTACGTGCAGGTTGATATCGTCGACTACCATTCTCTTCATCTCTAAGGAAACTTTGTGATAGTAAGCAGCTGAAATCTGGTAAGGGGCGTCAAGAATTTTGTGAACTCTCGTAGTTGGAATGAGTATTCGAAATTAAGGATTGCTCCTGTTTTTGGCAGAAATACATTTGCGTTTTTGAGTATTATTTCTTCCAAATCCATCTTTCACTTCTCATCCGTTGGAATGTTTTCTGAGTATCATAAAATCGTGTTATCAGTACCACAGCACACCTCCCATCGAATGTGTTCATCTTCTTTTGTGGTGCGACTACGCTCATGACGCCACGTTTGATTTCTATCTTCCTCACGTTTTGTGGTGTAATTTAAGTTGAAACATTTGGCAGAAATTCCTCTTAACTAGTGACTCAAAGAACTTCACGGGACTGCTGAATCCTGAAACTTCCAGGTCTTTGCCCAGCATAATCTCCTGCTTAATTATTTCTTGGGTGCATTGTGACCAATATGTGTTACGGTCCGCGTCCCTGAACGCTTTGTATGAGTGACAGCTTTCACTAACACTGCACATATGTTCCGTAATCGATCCCTCTCAGAATCTGCAGATAAATTCCAGTTTCTATTCCAGTGGCATTTTGTCGTTCTGAGCTATGCAAGCTTTCGTTTGTAATTTATTGAAATTCTCTCTGTACGCTGGGACATTTTCAGTGGATCAGAGATATTTGTGATCGAATTGCTCAACATCTCCTGCGAACGGTTTTTCCATCGTTTCTGCAACACACGTCTCCACAAATCGGTGTCCAAACTATCCTTGTGCACTGCAGGGTCTCCTGTTGTGTCATCAGATTCCCGGAGTAATATTTCCGTCCGCCGAAGACGTACACAATTGTGTTCTGGTTCGGTTTCCGCCGTACTTTGCGTCACCGATGTCGCGCGTGCGCCCTGTGGCAGGTGGTGTGTACTCTCGTGTGTTCCCGCGTGATGTAGCCTCATATTACGTATTGAAATGTCGTAATACGAGGGTGAGTCAAATGAAAATCTTAAATATTTTTTTAAATGTTATTTATTATGCAGAAGTGGTACAAAGCTGTATCACTTTTCAACATAATCTCCCCCGCGCTTAATGCTAGTCCTCCAGAGCTTATAAAGTGTATTAATTCTCTTACAAAAAAATTCTTTGGTAGTCCACGTAACCAGTCATGCACCGCATGGCGTACCTCTTCATCAGAACGGAACTTCTTTCCTCCCATTGCGTCTTTGAGTGGTCCAAATATATGGATCACTTGGGGCAAGGTCTGGTGAGTATGGTGGATGAGCAAGATACTCTAAATGCAGGTCTGTGATTGTTGCAACTGTTGTACGGGTAGTGTGGGGCCTTGCATTGTCATGTTTCAAAAGGACACCTGTTGACAGCAATCCACGTGGCTTTGATTTGATTGCAGGCCGCATATGATTTTTAGGAGATCTGTGTATGAAGCACTGGTGACAGTGGTCTCTCTAGGCATGCAATGCTCCAAATTGACGCCTTTTTCGTCCCAAATGAAAGTCAGCATTAATGTCCCTGCTGACGGTTCTCTTCGAAACGTCTTTGGTTTTGGTGATGAGCAATGGCGCCATTCGTTGCTCTCTCTCTTCGTTTCCGGTTGGTGGAAGTGAACCCAGGTTTCGCACCCAGTAACGATTCTTCCAAGGAAGCCATCACCTTCTCGTTCAAAGCACCGAAGAAGCTCTTCACAAGCATCAACACGTCGTTTTCTCATTTCAGGTGTCAGAAGCCGTGGCACCCATCTTGCAGACACTTCGTGAAACTGGAGCGCATCATGCACAATGTGGTGTGTTGACCCATGACTAATCTGTAAACTCAGTATTGTCGAACAGTATCATGTCGTTCATTGAAATTAAACTACACTTCTCGATAATCACAAGACACACACAAAACAAGTAACTTGTAGACAACCATTCATCAAGAGCGTCGGTGAGGTCTGTCAGAGCTGGTCCTAGCTCGGCGAGGGACTGGCTGTACTGCTGCTGCGCTGGCCTTATAAAGCCGGCGGAGTACTCCAACTTTCCCTGTATCTGTGAAGCGACCTCTGCAGCAAAAGGTTCACATTAGTCTCTAACAAGTTCTGTTTGTTTTGGAGAAGTGTTTTGCTCTTGGTTGCGCCTGAAAGTGCTTGTGTATGTTATGTGGTACACAAGGGTGTCTTGAGTGTAGTCTGCCTTGTAGGGGCCGTCTGTGGCAGACGTAACATACCTCCTTTCTGGGGGCGGGGGGGGGGGGGGGGTGCGGGAGCTGCGCGAAAGATCGATAGCTGCTACGTCATGGAGATCTGCTGTTGCATCTTCCCCAGGAGGAGGCTGTGGAGGCTGCCTCTTGGAGTATATGGTGCTGTATGTCCTGCGATGCAGGCTGACCTGCGTACTGGTTGTGATGGCGGCATGGGTGGGACCAGTGGCATCGGTTCGTCTTCATCGGTGGCCATTGGCTGTTGGGGAGGCGCCAAAGAGGGGCCGGGCAGCTGGTCTGTTGGCTGCCGCTGCTATGTTCGTGGTGGTGGTTGTGGTGACTGATGCCCTGAAACGTCACCCATGCCATGATTGGATAGCATGAGTAAAGTGGTCTGTGGAAGGGGTCCACAATGGGTTGTAGAGGTGGTGGTGGTCCGTGTTATAGGGTGTCGTGCAGGTGTTGCAGGGTAGCGAGGACGCAAATGATTTCGATGGCGAAGGAGTATGTGGCCATCCGAGATGACATCAAAAAGTTGGCGACCCCGGGAACGCTGGATGATGGCAGGTAGCCAACCTGCTTTAGTGCCAAAACCTCAGATTCGGACTAAGGGGCCAGGGAAGAGCTGGGACTGTCCAGGAGGTATCTGAATTCTTGGAGAGGGCAAGAGAAGATGTAGGAGGGTCCTAGGTTGGCAGCTGTGGCGTACTTCTGCTGGAATTTTGTCCCCTATCGGAGTGGCTCGATAGGAACTGAGGAATACCGTCAGAGCATCTTCAAGGGTCTGGTATATTTGGGCATTTGTGTCTTGAAAGTTCTAACCAGGCGTTCCGCTTCGCCATTGAATTTGGGGTGGAAGGGCGGGGTAAGAGGGTGCTGGATGCCATTGTCAGTGCAAAAGGAGGGGAATTCCTGGCTTCGGAATTGTGGTCCATTGTCCATGACTATGGCCTTCGGTAATCCTTTCCAGCAAAATATTTTTGCGGGGGCTGATAAGGTAATGTACATGGTGATTGCTGTACCCCAAACGACATACAGGAAATGGGAAAATGGATCCACGACTAGGAGCCATTGGTGGCCCAGAAATGTTGCCATGAAGTCAAGGTGGATGCTTTGCCAGGGACCATTCAGCATAGGCCAGGAAACAATTTTTGGGAGGGAGAGGGGGACATAGCAATTGTTGGGCACCGACAGTACAGTGCTGCACCATCTCTGCGATGTCAGATGTGAGGCTGATCCAAAAAATATGCCCTCTTGCGAGGGATATGGTTCGAACGATCCCCCAATGCCCTTGGTGAAGAATGTGGAGGATCGTCGGCTGGAGGGATCTCGGAACGATGACCCTCGGTTCTGCTGAATCTAAGTGAAGGAGGACTCCAATCACCACTGAAAGCTGGTGTCGGATAGAATAGTACAACCGGAGGTGGTGTTGATCCTGAGGAGGCGGCAAGGATCCATGGTTATGCAGAACGCGGTGTCGGATGACTCAGAGGAGGGAATCTTCTGCGGTGGCTGCAGCTACTTTGACAGCTGTAATGGGAAACTCCTTCAGGGCCTCTTGGACGTCATCATCAATCTGAAAAATGAGGAGGTTCAACTGGTCGAAAGCAGGGTCCGGACTTCGTTGTAGACAAGGCATGCTGGGAGGTGGTATGGAAATGCATGGTGTAGCGAAACTGGGAGAGAAACAACGCCCAACGCTGGAGACACAGAGACGTTTTGCTCGGTAATCGCGCGAAAGGCGCAAATAAAGAGAGGATCGGTTTGTGGTTAGTAATAATATGAAAGGATTTGCCATAGAAAAAGGGATAGAACTTGGAACAGGCCAAAATCATGGCAAGTGCTTCATTCTCGATTTGGGAATATTTGATTTGTGCTGTGGAGAGAGCTTTTGAGATGTATGCTATGGGGTGCTCTGTGCCATCCGGCAGTTTGTGAGACAGGACAGCTTCCACACCATACTCAGAGGCATCTGTAGCAAGCATCAAAGGATGATTTGGATCATAAGGCATGAGACATGCAATGGATTGGAGCTGCTGTTTGACGGTATGGAAGGCGGTCTCACAGATGGGGGTCCAACAGAATGGGACATTTTAGCGGCAGAGATGGTACAGGGGTGCTGCCACTTGAGCTACAGAAAGAACGAATTTCCTGTAGTACGAAATTTTGCCCAAGAAGGATTTCAACTGATAAAGGTCCCACGGATGGGGCAGGTTGTTAATGGCGTCGATATAAGAGAAAGGTGGAGAAAGGCATTCTGCGAAATGATGTGACCCAGATAGGAAATAGATTGTTGGAAAAATGAACATTTAGAAATATTACATTTCAGACCTGCTGTTCGAAGGCAGAGCTTGTCTATGTGTTCTTCGGAGGAGGACCCCGTGACGACTATGTCATCTCAGTGATTTATACAGCCTGGGGTATCAGTGAGAAGATGTTCAAGGTATCTTTGAAAGATTGCAGGAGCACTGGAGAAACCGAACATGAGTCGGTTTAGTTGAAAGAGGCTGAAAGGAGTATTTATAGCAGTGTATTGTCGGGAGCATAGATCAATATGAATTTGCAGTTATGCTTCTGTTAGGTCGATTTTGGTAAAGTAGGAGCCCCCTGCCAATTTGTGAAAATGATCTTCCGGTCATGGAAGGGGATAGTCGTCAACGAGAAGCTGTGGGTTGACTGTAGACCTTAAGTCACTGCAGAGGCGAAGGCAGCGGCCTGGCTTCAGCACGATGACTAAAGGCGTGGACCACAAGCTGAACCACACGGGCTGGAGAACCCCTTCATCTTGAAGGCGTTGGAGTTCTTCTTTGAGCGGCTGTTGTAGTGCTACTGGTACCTGGTGTGCACGGAAGTAGCGGGGCCGGGCGGCGGGACGGAGTTGGAGCGAGGCCTCAAAGTCGTTGGCGCGGCCTATGCCCAGTGAAAACAGGTCCTAGAATTCATTACAGAGTCCATTAACTTCAGGAAAAGGAACGTGCTAAGACACTAGGTGAACATTGTCCACAATGGAAAATCCGAATAAGCGGAAGGCGTCCGGTCCAAATAAGTCTGCTGTGGAGGAATTGTTAACAACCAGAAACGTGACTGGATGGTGAACAGATTTGTGCTTGACTTGATGTGTGAATTGTCCTATGAGAGCTATCTCTTGCTTATTGTACGCCAGTAGGCGCTTCGGGGCTGGAGAGATGGGTGGTGAACCCATGTTGGCATACGAAGTGTAATTAATCAAGGATACTGCTGGGCTGGTGTCCATTGGCAGAAGCAGAGGCTTGTCATTGATAGTGATGTTTGTGAAAATTTTCTATGTCGAGGAGCTGTCTACCTGGTTGATGTCCATTGGTGTGTTGTTCATGTCATCTGGATATGGCCTTGGCTGGCGGTTGCTGGAGGTCTTGGTTTTTGCGCGACAAACGGGAGCTAAATGGCCTTCCCTGCCGCAGTGTGTTCATTGCGCCCAGGAGTTTCAGCAATGTTCTCTATCATGTGTTGAATAGCAGGTGGGGCAGGAGGGCAGGCGGAGACGATCGCCACGACGACGTTGCTGGTTGTGTTGTTGCTGCAGTGGCTTCTGGCTCCGGCCGGGATGGTGCTTCTCAGCGTATTTTGTGGAGGCGGTCTCCGACGGCGGCGGCGGCAGGAGCGCGGTGTTCAGACCTGGATTGCTGCGATGTCTTCGGTGTCCGTCATGGCGGCGACACGGATTGCTGCTACATCTGGCCAGGATTCCAGTCGACGATCGGCGGCTGTAGAAATTTCGAAATTATATTCTAGTTCTATGACCTGCTGGAGGGAAGGGTCTTCTAACTTGAGGGCGTCGTGGCGGAAAGCGGCCTCTGGCGCTGCCTGAAACAAGTGGCCACACACCATGTCATCAGCGTTTGATTTCTTGGAAAGATGTGTGTGAAACTTACATTTCCTGCTTAGACCTAGCATCTCGGTGGCCCACTGCTCGGTTTCTTCCGGCATTGGTAGAACTCGACGCAGGCTGCGAGTACATGATATCGGCGTTTGTAGTAGGCATTTAACGTCGCACAGATGGCGGTGAAGGTAAGGGAGTGGGGGGAAAGCGGCTGTAGTTTCATGAGCAGTATGTACATCTTCGATTGGTTCCATGACAAGAAAAAAGCGCGCTGCCTCTCTTCTTGGGTGACTTGATAAATCGTGAAGTGTTACCGGATACGTCGTTTGTAAGTTTCCCATTCTTCAACTTCATCGTCGAATGCTTGGAACGGTGGTGGGGACGCAGGGCGGTGGAGGCTTCGGATTTTGGCGATCAGTTGTGTCTGAGTTTCCAAAAACTGGTGCAGAAGTCTTTCAAAAAATTGTTGCCATTCCGTAGATGCTACTGTCGTAACCATGATGTTCGTCGGTTCATTTCACTATACTCGCCACTGGTGGGTACTCAGTATAGTAGAACTTGTAGACGACCATTCATCAAGAGCGTCGGTGAGGTCCATCGGAACTGCTCTTAGCTCGGCGAGGGACTGGCTGTACTGCAGCTGCGTTGGCCTTATAAAGCCGACGGAGTACTCCAACTTCCCTGTATCTGTGAAGCGACCTCTGCAAAAAAGGTCAACATTAGTCTCTAGCAAGTTCTGTTTGTTTTGAAGAATTGTTTTCCTCTTGGTTACGCCTGCAAGTGCTTCTGTATCTTATATGGTACACAGGGGTGTCTTGAATGTAGTCTGCCTGGCAGGGACGTCAGTGGCAGACGTAACATATGCTGCAATGTCATTCAGTGTTACTCGGCGGTTTTCCCACTATGCCTTCAACTGCTGCAATGTTCTGTGGAGTCACAACTCTTTGTGCCTGACCTGCACGAAGAGCATCTTCCACTGAAGTCAGACCACTGCGAACTTCCTACTCCATTCATAGACTTGTTGCTGTGACATACATGCATCACCGTACTGAACCTTCATTCGTCGATGAATTTCAATAGGTTTCACATCTTCACTACGTAAAAACCGAATAACAGAACGCTGTTCTCCCTTGGTGCAAGTTGCAAGTGGAGCGGCCATCTTTATACTTATACTCCGACGGTATGTGCGCATCTGGACTATGCTACCATCTACAGTCCATTCTGCACGCTGTTTGTAGCACGCTTACCAACTTTCAGGGTAACGGCGCGAAAATTCGATTTAATATTACAAATTTAAGGTTTTCATTTGAGTGACCTTCGTACATGTTCTTCTGTCCTTCCATGATCGTGAGGGTCTCCTCCCGTATCGGACTGTGATTCTAATTGCGCAACCCACTCACGCGCTTGCTGGACGTCTTGTTTTGTAGCTCGTTTTCCTTTGAGGTGATCCGGGTCTGCGCTTCTTTGACCTCTGATACTTCTGCCTGTTCGTTCTCTATCTGTTCGATGCGCTTTACGTTATCGCTAATCTTTTATTGCGTTTCCTGGACGACCCTTCTTCTTGTTTTTCGAGTGCAGCAAAAGCCGTTTCGGTTTTGTACGTTTAGATTTTGGCCTATTTTACTCATTCTCTTGCCATCAAAGCATGCTTGCGTGAACCTTGGGATACTAATCTAGGAGAGATTAGACTACCACTATAGATAATACGAACCTACCACATCGCCTTGTTTGAGTCCATTCTGAGCTATGCAGCCAGCACATGGGCGCATCGTCTCTGCCTCACATCACACAAAACTATTGTACGACGCGGACAGAGAAGCATTCTTTTAAGAATGTCAGGAGTGTTTGGGACAACATCTACACAGGCATTAAGCGTTGTCACAGGAGCCTAGTAGCCATTACAGTACGTTTCAGTACTCCAGCGTACTGGATGGAAAAGGGACAACAGGACGATGTACAAGAAATGATGGGAAAACAAGTAACTGACAAGAAAAAGCTTAATAAATGGCGAAATGAAACTTGGAAGACGAAATGGGACGCAACAGAAAAAGGACGAAGAGTACACACATTCTTCCCCAACTTCCGAGAACGAATGATTATGAAATATGTAGATACGACACGTGGTACGGTCCACTTTATTACGTACCCACATAAGTCTTGATTTGCTGTGAAGAGTGATTCGAACGGGTGCGCATCAAGAGGGCTTGTGGAACACGATTTCTGGACTAAAACTTTGTGGCGAGGATCCGTAATGGTGTGGGCAGGGACTATGTTGACGACTCGAACACTTCTTCATAAATTTACAACGGGTGGATCAGCAAGATTTACCTGTTGCCAGGAACCCTGAGGAGATCTTGATATCTCGCAAGGCTGTTGCGAGGTGCTGTGGGCCCAGACTTCATATTTATGGACATAATAATGCTCGACCTCATAGAACACGGGTGGTTGATATTTGTGTTTTGGAAATTGAAGATCTTGTACACATGGGGTGCCCTGCTCGTACTCCTGATTTGAGTTCCATAGAGCATGCCTATGTTGCATCACGTCCGCATCCACCAACCACTCCTCAGGACTTTGGAGCAGTTCTGCAGGAAAAATGGGCGCTATTGCCCGATCAAGAGACTGATGACATAATTCACAGCATTTCCCGTCGTTTTCAGGCCTGTGTTGGCGCCAGAGGTGGTTACACCCCATACTGAGCACATCAACTGGTTGTCAGAATGTTTATGCAAATCTGTTAAGTTGGAGAAATCCCAAGAAAAATCTTGTCAACCGTTAAGCATTTTGCAGTTGATTAAGTACTGTACTCTCACATTGTTTCTACTTTACTATCAGATGGTTATACCATTTTATGGTAAAATAAACCCAATTATCTAAAATTTCGGTTTGTTGCTTTAATTTTGGACACCAGTGTATTTATTGCCACCACAGGTAATAAGACAAAATATCATCCTCTTGACTGTCCCTTTCAGGTGCATGCATGTGCCTTTTTGCTTTCTCTCACTTGTTTATACATCATCTACAGTGTGCGGAGAACATAGCAATACCAGACTTTAGTCCATTTTGGATTCATAATTACAGTTGTCAAATTATTTTGCATACAAAAATGTTGATGGTAAAATTACTTTCGAGCCATAAGTCTTTATTTCTTATGGAATTTACTTTTCGTTTTGTTCATTTACCTCTAATAGGACCAGGAGGTATTTGCAAGGTATTGTGTACTCATGTTCTTCTCTCTAGTGGCAATGATTTCAATCTGTTGAGTTCCATCATGCCAAAGAAGGAACTCAGCGGCTCTTCAGTCTGTATCATATAGGTTTTCACTACTAAATTTACTTGGGATGCCAGAAGATGAGAGATCATTAGCCTATGGTCCATCATTGTGAGAATTTCTGTTATCTTCCAGGTAACGGTGAGCTTCATTTTCAAGCCAGTCAGTAACACTTTACTGAAAATATCTTTTACTTACACTGACTGTACATGGTATTTTCTCGGCTCTTAGAGGTAGCGTAGTATCCACATCGTAAGTAAAGGATAAAAGTAACGTACATGATATTTCTGGTTATGAAATTATATTTAGCTCTTCTCAAACTATTTTGGCATTGAGAAATACAATCTTCAAAAGAGTACTCTGTTGTAGCTTACACAGTACTTCTCACAATACAAAGTATGCAATGAGTATAACTGTGGAGAACTGATAATTGTTATCATAAACATCTTACAGTAAAACATCATTTAGATCATATATAATCAACTTTTGGAAAGATGTCTCCTATGATAAGGAGTCTAAAAGACCCCTGTACATGCATTACACATATAGGACTACAGAATTCATAAATCAAAAATGTGATTTGCAACGTAAAACGTCTTAAGAAAGTAAACTGCATTTTCAACGATTACACAGGGCATAACTAAAATAAACTATGTTTAACAAAATTTACTGAGGCAATGATAGGTTACCAAGTCTAAAATACCCTAACATCGAAAGATTAAAAACATTATGTCTCAAGTTTAATTAAATGGGTTGTCAAGCAATGATGATGAGATTAGTGTAAGAACAGAAGAAAAGATTAATCTTATGAAAACATTGTACACATTAAGAGAGATATCGAGAAAGGCTCAGTGGTAGAACACGAGTAATTCTGTAGATGGCTACAAAAACAATTTGAAACATGTGTGAAACGAACTACTGTATTATCAAATGAGGATTTGGGTAGAATGATTGAAGAAATAAATAAAACCGTTAATGTGGGATTTGATCAGCTGACTAGATCTTGTGAAGGTTCGAGTAAGGAATTTTAAGTTAAACTGGCCATAACTATGTCTGAGATGACAATCATAAAAAGTATATTGCTGAAATTAAATGGAAAAGCATACACTAGAATTGATCAGCTCAATAAATCATTGAAAAATACGAAGGGAGCGTCTCAAAAAGAGTACATAGTAATTAAAATAGATTCCAGAGAAATAAAGTTAATATTGGGGAACACGATGTTCAACTTGGTGTATCAACATCTTATGTTAAGAGGGTAATAAATAAATCAGATTAAACTGATGAAATTTGTCAGAAGAAAGCTACAATTTTGTGATGGAAGGTATATTAGTAAACAAGAAGTTATTGGAAACTACTTGCAAGGTAGTGGTAAAGCTCAGTGTCGTAACAAGGCACGAAAAAATAAGAGAAATACAAAAATCAGTACCATAACTGAGAATATTGAAGCTAATAACGAGGAATTAAATGAGTTTAGTGTAGAAGCTGAAGATATAATTAAGAAAACGATAAGTGTTCGGTACAGACAAATAAGTAAGTGAATGGGAATATGATGTTATGATGAAACAGGTGACAGCTTGATGTGGGTGTGCAAGTTCCATCAATTTTCATCAAGAGGTTATGTTCATCCTGTTTCTTTCATGAAACAGTTTAATAGTTTTTGACCTAAGTCGTGAGATGATAGGAAGAACATTGGTTGTAGTGTATTAGAAGATGATACACAGCTATGAAGACTGATAAAGGACTTGTGTCATAAAACACATGCGGAATTTACCAATTTATTTCTTAATCAATAATGGTCAAAAGCTGCATGCAGTATGAACGGAAACATTCATGGGAAGAAGTTTCACTGACAGTGCAGACACAGGTAAAAGATAATTCATTCAAATTATTGGGAAAGGAATTTGTATTGAATGATACATTAAAGGGAAGGGATATAATTTTAATGACATGAATTGAACTCCATGTAAGTGCTCGAGAGAAGTTAAATGGAATCGAAAAAGAGAGTATTAATGCGGTTTTTCATGCTTTTCAATAGCTGGAATCTCTGTCTGGCATTCATCAGCCTAGAGAAGGATGGGGAGGTAATGGATGCATAAAAGGTAAAGAACATAGACAAAGGGATGATCACAGGGACTATTTTAGGGGATCATTGTCTGGAGATAGGGGTGAATGGAATCATGGTTGTCAACATATTAATTATGGGCTTATGTCAAAGGGAGATAAGAAATGAAGAATATAAATGAGGACAAATGAAACAAATGGAAGGACCTGACCAAGACCACTAGTTGCTGGTTTTGATGAGGTCCGATCTAGAACTGTATTAGGAAATGGACCAGCTAATGTTCATTATTAAACATACGACGGCTGGGATGCCATAAAGGAAGATTTAATATTTGAATGTGAACAGGGGATAGATGAGAAGTATCTGCTCACCTTGAGGGTAGCTATAGATACTACAAACAGTTTAGCTATTTTGGATTCAACAATTGAAATTTTTTCGATGAATCAGGGGCTTTAGTTAAAGATAACTGGGGAAAAGAGCAATCTGGACTTGGCAGTACTAGTAGTAAGAGGTATTGCGCTACTGGTACTAAAAATAAGTTGATAACAAAGTTAGAAGTAGAGAATTAACGACAACAATGTTAGAGTTTGAGATTTACAGTAGAATGCTTAAGGTTAATCTGGTAGTAATTTCAGGATTTCGTGTGTTCGTCATAAAGGGATTGAATTGGTTAATAGCAGGCATTGCTTCTGTGGTTTTTGTGATATAAATTTTAAGAATAGTGACAGGCAAAGATGATAGTGAATTAACTATAGAATGAAGACTTTCATTACCAGTATTCATGTTATTGCTGATATTTGATGCACTGACATCATCCATTTTTGTAGACATCACCATGAGCTTCAACGACTCAGACAACTGTTACACATTCAAACAACCTATTCTGAACTACAGGGGTCTTATGACGTCACAAACAGACCGTCGTGTGGATACATATAAATAGTTCTGCCTGCTGACTTTATCCGAGAAAGCGATGATGAACAATGGAAAATACAAATACGGCAGATACATCTTTTGGGAACGAATTGAAATGCACCTTGTTTAGATATTGGAGTGATGTAGATGGTGATAGTGGGCTTGATGTTTAGAGACCAAAGTTAAATTTTGTAGTATCCCAGGAAAATATTAATGCAGTAATTATTGATGATGTGTGTCAAACAGAAGGTCCCTGATATGACAAAAAAGGCGCTCTGAGAAAGTTGTTAAGGAAACATGCGAAGTATTCACTGTGAGACCTGGTCTGAACAAGGACTATGTTTATCGGTTTGAAGTAGATAACATAGACCTCTCAAAGTGCAACCTTATGTAATACCGATACCAGACTGGGTCGCAGTATAGAAGGAAATAAGGTATATTTTACAAAGCAATATCATTGAGAGATCACAAAGCAAGTATAGCAGTTCAGTCATGATGTAATGAGAAAAAATGGGCTGATGAGTATAAGCAAGAGTAAAAGGCCATATGCAAAATAAGCATTACACAGGTCAATAGACCAGAAATATTAGAGAAAATGATTGAAAAATTTTATAATGTAAAGGTTATCACTATTATTGATTTTAAGCTATATTTTTAAAGGTGCATTAGCGCAAGAATGCAGAAAGTGTACAGCATTGATTTATTGGATTAAAAATGGTACCATTACGTTTACTCGTAAATCTCTCTGTGTCAACATTTACGCGACCGTTGACTGGTGTATTTGGAGAGAAATGTTACCAGAAGTGATATGTTGGTTAGCGTAGAGGGTATATCCTAGTTCAAGTACGTTTGTGTATATTCATTCTTTAATTACCTAAACATAAACTTCGCTAGAGTTGATAGTGTAAATACAGTCGTACAATGAAATATATCAGTGACATGTATTTGAATTTAAAAATTTTCAGATGTTCAGAGACACGCGGAATCTGTTTGCCGAAGTAAGAAAAATTAGTAGACTAGCACTGGCAAAAAGGGAATTCGTGGTCAAGAGAAGTCTGCTAGTCTGAATCATAGACCTTAATTGGTCGAAGAAATTTTTGTGAATGTACGTTTGGAAAACACAATTTGTGATAGTGGATCAAAGACTTTGGGAAAAGAGAACCAGAAGAAAATACAAGCATTTGAGATTTATTGCGACAGAAGATTGTTGAAAATTAGCTGGATAGATAGGATAAGGAATGAAGAGATTATATGCAGAATCGACGAGGAAGGGAATATGTAGAAAACAATTTTTAAACATTTGATTGTCTATGATGCAGCAACCATACGCTATTTAATTACAGGCAGTACATACAGCCACTTCGGCTGCATAAAATTTTGTCAATTGACCACGGTTTCTATTGCACTAGGGCAATCTTCATCAGAATAAAAAGTTACATGGAATATTTAAAAATAAAATGACATGGTTCGAAATAATGTACACTTGATAGGATTACTTCCATAAATTACATACAAACAGAATGTACTTACATGAAATCACACCATGTTTTAAAACGTCAGTGCAAAAGTACTCTCGTCAGACAGAAATGTCATAGGAATAAAACTAAAATGTTAAATTATAACATGATTGTCAACCAGACAATATATTCCCTGGAATATAATGACAACCGTAAGGTCGCTTAGGACCAAGAGCGGCATAACACAGCTGCTACCGTCAGACTAAACGGCTAACACGCCGAGGCTGCCACGGACACGAAAACAGATTCGAGCCATCTACAACGAATAAATCGAAATACATACTACTAAGAGCAAATGAGGCACTGCAAGAACAATTTTAAACATTACTGGTAACAAACAGGAACTGGTGGATGATAGTTACAACAAAACGTAAAAGTCCTTTTTACAAAAAGAAATAGCGTTCAGGTAATATACAGAGAAAACATAAGATTGGAAGGAAAAACGATGGTTTGGAGACTACATTGAGAAGACTGTCGCCATTCAGACAATTCTAGTCAGTGGATATGTACCTTGAAAAATGTTTTTGTTGCGTGACTGCAACTGTTCGTTAAGAATGAGACCGTCTCTAAGAGCAAGGTGTTCAAATATTTCTAACTCTTCTAAGATGTTAAGCCTAAAGCCTGTTTGCTTTGTGTGTAAGATCTGGACGTCTTTTACATCTTTAGGATTATGTCCTGTGATTAATAAATGATGGGTGAAAGTTCATTTATGAACATTGGTACCTTCTTTTCCCTAGAAGGCTTACCATGAATCTTTTCGAAAGAGCTCGGCCTGTTTGCCCTATGTAACAGGCGGGACAACTGTCGCAAATAATTTTATAAACACCAGAATTTTGCAAAGGGGAAAGGGTTGGTTCCAAGTTATGTATGATGTTACTTTTTAAAGAATTGTTAGTGGAAAAGGCTACTCTACTGTTATACCTATTTTGAACCCCGAAATGTTATAGAGAAAAATTCTTTCTATTCATTTGGTTCATTATTGGAAATGCTTAGTAGGTGATTATCTTATTGGTTTTACTATGGAAAGGTCAAAGCCCTTATTGATTGAAATTGTTTTAATCAGACTTATTTCAGATTTGAGATTTTCACTAGAAAGGGGGATGGAGTTGGTTCTATGGATAGCTGAATGCAAAAACACTTGCTTATGAGAGTGTAGGTGTACTCAAGTGAAAGCTATAATTTGATTAAATCTGTTTCTTTACGGAAGATATTGAACTAACTATGTCGTCTACTATCATCAGAGTGATATCCACGATGTTTAACAGCCGGAACTCGTTTTAAGTTCAATAGTGCAAGAAATATTTTCGTGATTTTGATGAAAATTTTGAAAAGTCGATCAAAACCGTCGTTAGCCCTAGATACGTGGATGACACCTTCCTCATTTACATAGAGCCTTGTAACCTTGCGGTTGCCATTACATTCCACGAAGTATTTTATCTGGCTGACAATCATGTTGTACTTTTAATTTTAGATTTTATTCCTAGGATATTTCAGTCTGACGTAAGCACTTTTGCCCAGATGTTTTACACCATGTTGCGATTACATATAAGTACATTCTGTGTGTACGTAGTTTATGGAAGTAATCACATTAAGTATATATTATTTCAATCCTTGTCATTATATTTTTCGGATTTCCATGTAACTTTTTATACTGATGAAGAATGCCGTAGCGCTTTCGAAATTGTTGCCAACTGACAAAATTTTTTGCAACCGAAGTGGCTGTATATACGTCCTATAATTATATAGAAAACACTGACAGGTAGATGACCGGATGACAGGTTATACGTTAAGACATCAGGGAATAACTTCCGTGGGACCACTGGGAGCTGTAGAGGATAAAAACTATTAAGGAAGACAGAGAGCGCCCGGAGTGGCCCAGCGGTTAGAGGCGCCATGTCACTGACTACGCGGCCCTTCCCGCCGAAGGTTCGAGTCCTCCCTCGGGAATGGGTGTGTGTGTTGGTCTTAGTATAAGTTAGTGTAAGAAGTGTGTAAGTCTAGGGACCGATGACCTCAGCAGTTTGGTCCCTTAGATATTCACACACAATTGAGAGACTGGAATGTATCCAGCAAATAATTGAGAGCATGGATTGTAAGTGATACTCTGAGAAGAATAGGTTTTGACAGAAGAGAAACTCCTGGAGGTCCGCATCAAAGCAGTCAGAAAAAAAGAAGCGAGCATTAAAGGTGTGTATGTAATTTATTCTATTGTTATCATTTAAGAACAATTTTGTTTCTTGCAGAAAAATTCGTGTAAGCTATGTTGATAATGATTTGGTCATTGGTCTCTAATCAGTGACGTTGTCTATCTTCAATACCAGTTAGACACAAGGCCCTCTGTGCCACTATAATCGAAGGTTAAAAAGGAAACAATTAATATTCTCATTCAGTACTCTGTACTGAATATATCTACTATCTTTCCGAAGCACGATACCTGTGTGATAACAGAATCACTTACTACCATGAAATGGATTGTTGTTCGCTTGTGGCAGTTGTTGTCTACATCAGGAACATGCATTTAATTTCGTTTAATTAATTCAATTAAATCGTCTCTCTGAAAACTGTTACTACTACAGTGAACGCGGAGGGAGGAAAAATTTTACTCTGGCAATTAACCTGGGATGACAAAAATTAGTTTTGTACGTGTGTTATAAATAAACCAGCTTCTCTTTCACGTCGAATTTTCGAGAAAAACCTGGAAATTAATTACTGTAAGAGGTAAAAAAGAAGATATTTGGCTGGGACCAATTACATTCAAGGCAATATTGGAAATTGGAAACTGATTTTTTTATATTTTTTTTACGACGATGCAGTGCAAACCACTGTTAAAAAGGTGAGACATACCACAATTCTTTGTCTGCTTTGCATGTTCACCAACTTTTCAGGGTTTTAAAGTATGACTAATGATTCTTTTTTAAATTTTAACATAAATGTTTAATTGTTTAAGAGTCCTGTACTTTGCTGAACAAGGTTATCAAACATGACCACTTTCATGCTGCAAGTTGGTACAGTTCTTATATTTTGTTCCACAGCACCTGTCTTATCCCACTGTCTTGCTTAATAATGGCTGCATCGTGTAATAATAAGAAATATTTGGGTGTGACTCTGCAGAAACCATTTTTCCCTTGACTGTTACAATATTTTTATGTGTTGTGTTATGACAAAATTTGGCAAACCGATAAACATGAACAGGGCACCCGACATGGAAAATCAGGCCATTGCCGATGGCCGCAACATTACCAATCCAACAATGAGGAGTGCACTTTCTGATACTGAAACCGTGATTGAAAATGTTACCAATTTACTTGAGGAGACTAATGATAAACTTCAAGTCAGTGCTTGCTATACTGATTTATCTAACATCTGATAACATGATGAAAGAACAGTATACAGAAATGGACCGAAAATTTGCTCCAGTTGTGGAGAAACATACTGTTGAGGTGAAGGAGAGCTTTGTAAGATGGCGAAGTAGCAGTCTGCAAATAAAGATAGTAAATCTGGTCGCACTGCGGAGAAACAAACTACTGTGATGTTGCAAAATTTTGCTATGATTGCGTAAGAACAATCCACCGTGATGGATAAAAAGGTTCACGATATGGCTACAGACATTAATGATAAAACAACTACAAATCTAGAAGCAATCAAAACAGAAGTATCTTGTCTGAAAGAGGCTTACCGAGAGATACCGGATACAGTGCTTGAGCTGTTTGAGGACGTTGAGGCACTAAAAAAAACGTTCAGACCACAAGTGAAGATAGCATTTCAAAATTGACACAGCGAGTTAGCGACCTGATACTTGAGCAGCAGCAGCAGAGACAACAAAACCTCATTACTCTAAAGGCAAAATGTACAAATGGCCTCAACGACTGGATTTCGAAGGAGGATACTGATATCTTAGAGAAAGCAGTAAATGAGATCCGTGTGGCAGCGCAGTCCGTTGCCGTGGAACTTATATCTGAACCAGGAACCTCAACGAAACTATTCGCAATGAGAACAATCAGTGAAAACAAATACGACACCTGTTTGGCTGACTGGTGGCAGGACGTCACTGTACAGGTCAATGACCTCAAGTGAGAAGCAGAAATGGTTAAAAGTTTACCAACATAGACGACCCCTGTTCTAACGCACATGAACGACAATTACGCGATATTTAGTCCTTCTAATCGAACGATTCTGCGCCTTGCACAGCCGATTAGCCCATTGCAGACCGCCCATACGAATTGGTGACTGTGACACGCACAACAGCAACTTTCCTTCTGGAAGAACATTTACATAAGCAGTAGCCTACGACGTCTTATACCGCACCTAAGACTTGTAATGAATGCCGAAAGATTCAATTTTGCAGCAGCTTATATGCAAGGAGAATCGGCGATATGGGCTATTGAAACTCCTGAAACATCTACATCTACATTGGTACTCCATAAATCACACATAAATGCCTGGCAGAGTGTTTATCGAGCCTTCTTCACAAATCTATGTTATTCCGCTCTCGAAATGGGAGAGGAGAACTCTGATTTTTATTATTTTATTTAAATGATCGTTTCTCCCTATGCAACTGGGCGTCAATAATTATTTTCATATTCAGAAGAGAAATTTGGTGATTGAAATTTCCTGAGAAGACCCCGCCGCATCGAGGAACGCCTTCGTTTTAATGATATTCACCCCAAATCCTGTACAAAGTCCGTGTCACTCTGACACTGATTTCCTGATAATATAAAACGAGCAGCCTTTATTTGAACTTTTTCCATGTACCCCTTCAACGTTATCTTATATGGGTCCCACACAGCGCAGCAGTGCTCCAACAGAGGACGGACAAGCGTAGTGTTGGCAATCTGTTGCAGCTTCTACAAGTTTGCCAGTAGAACGCAGTCTTGGATTCGCCTTCCCCACAACTTTTTCAATGCATTCTTTCCAATTTAAGTTGTGCGTAAAGGTAATTCGTAGGTATTTAGTTGAATTTACGGCCTTTAGATTTGATTGAGTAACCGGGTAACCGAAGTTTAAATAATTGCTTTTAGCACTCAAGTGAATTACTTGAAACTTTTCATAACATAGGGTGGATTGCCAAATTTTCTTCCACGAAGATACCTTTTCTAAATAGTTTTGCAATTTTGGATGATCTTCTACTGATATTACTAGGCGATAAACGACGGTCTTGTCTGCAAACAACCTAAGGCGCCTACTAGTATTCTCTCCTAAATCGTTTACATACATAAGGAACAGCAGAGAGTCTACCCATTACCGTGGGGAACGCCAGAATTCACTTATGTTTTACTCGATGACTTTCCGCCAGTTACTACGAAATGTATCCTCTCTGACTGGAAATCATGAATCCAGTTGCGTACCTGAGACTATATCCCATAAGCATGCAATTTGGATTACAGGCTGCTTGTGAGGTACGATGTCAGAATCCTTCAGGACATCTAGAAATGTTGCATCCCTGTGAAATCCCTTGTCGATAGCATTCAACACTTCGTTTGAGTGGAAAGCTAGCTGTGTTTCACAAGAAGAATGTTTCATAAATTCGTGTTGACTGTGTGTCAATAGACCGTTCCTTCGAGGTAATCCGTAACGTTCTAACATAGCATACGTTCCAAAAATTTTGCTGCACTTCGACGTTAATGATATGGAGCTGTGACTTAGTGGATTACCCCTACAACCTTTCTTAAATATTGGTGAGACATGTGCAGCTTTCCAGTCAATGGATACGGATCTTTCGCCGATATAGCGGCTGTATATGAATGTCAAGTATGGACGTACTGCATCAGCATACTCTAAAAGGCCCCTAATTGGTATACAGTATGGTCCGTAAGATTTGCCTGTATTAAGTGATTTAAGTCGTTTCATTACTCTGAGGACATCTATGTTTCTCATGCTGGCAGCTGTTCTTGATTCGAATTCTGGAATATTTACTTCGCCTTCTTCGGTGAAGGAATTTCTGAAGTCTGTGTTTAGTAACTCTGCTTTTACAGCACTCTCAGTAGATAATATTTGCACTGGTAACGCGCAGAGAAGGCATTTATTCTGTTTTGCCCGTAGCATACTTTACATACGGCGAGAATCGCTCTCTGTTTTCTGGCAGGTTTTGAGACAAATTTTCGTTCTGGAAGCTATTATAAGCCTCTCGCATGAAGTCCGCGTTAAATTTCGAGCTCCTTTTGGTCAGCATGGCCGGAGCTGAGTTTTAACCGTCGTCCTCCCGTAAGCGAGTCCAGTGTATTAACCACTGCGTCACTTCGTTCGGTCCAAGCTCCTGTAAAAGATAGAGAAACTTCAGGATTTTGCGATCATTTAAATTTGGCATGTTTTTACCCTTGTTTCTGCAGCAGGAATTCCTTATAAAATATTATTCAGTGCTTGTGCAAACCACCTTATGGCGTGTTCAATCCTGAGACCTATAATCCAAAGAAAGGCAGTCCGAGAAAAAATTTTGACCCATAATCCAAATATAGCAGTCTGAGGCAATATCTCGAGAGCTACCTAAGCAAAGCACGATATTGGAACAATCCGATAGCTCCTAAGGACGTTAAAGGAATATTGAAAAGCAAATAATCAGTAATATTCGAGGAAAGTTGATAAATGCACCAAAAGTAAACACCGAGAATTTTTTTTCCATAGTCTATTCGCTGGATCTGATTTAGGAGGACGTGAAGTATAGTAACGGTAACGGTGGTGCGGCAACACTGTCTACCACGAACCACCACAACAATGGCCGGAACGACATCACTTGCAGCAACGGTACAGTGGTACCCCGTCTGCAGATGAACTTCAAATAATAAACAGAAGCGAGCAGTTGAAAAACGTTGCAGGCGTTACAAGGCGAAATAAGTTAATCACAACTGATACGACCCCTGATACCAAATGAGTAGAAACGGGCTGCATACATCATGCTGGGCGCCATTTAATACCTGTAATCGCGGTCTAATTTTTGCGCGCCGGGAACAGTACAAAACGTGGATGATAACCGGAATCAGTAGGTAATAAATTCAGACCATCTGTCGGTCGGCCTTAGCCCCAGCTGGATAGTTGAGGTAGCTGGAAAGCGAACCTTAGCCACAAATGGGATGACAACCTGAAGACGGTCTCATTGAGCGCCCTGATGGTGAGAGAGGGTTTGGGGTGGGGGAACTTCTTATAAGTAACTAATGAACGTGCTATGTTATAACGACGACAGGACATACAAGAAGAATTTTGCGATGATGCTGCATCGTGCAAGGAACGGTTTGAAGATCCAGTTCAGTCCACAGTCCAAGCTATTATCGGAGGAATTGCGACTATCATAGCGATTGGCAAAGGGGCTAACATGCATGTTTAAGCAAGTCATATCGTCAAAAGAATTACTGAAAGGACTAAGATTCCGATGCTGCCAATACAGAGTCACGTAGTGGCAGGATATATTGGCGACTATACGCAAAGAGTTGGGTAGCAGGGACATGTGGTGACAGAATTAGAAAACGGAGGAATAGCGTGCACGTTTCTCGTAGTGAGAGGGGGAATGTGAAGGTAGACCTCTAAAGCAGACGGTGTTTATTAGATACAGAAAGAAATGTAATAATTTTAAATTTAAGTCGTACTAAGGGACGTCATGACAGATTCTGCCAGAACCTTCAGCTGAAATGAATGTGTGGTAAGGCACTGTGGGGAGCAAGTTACCTTGACGATAACCGATACCTATGTCAGTGACTATAAACAGCGAACTACCTGATTCAAGTACAATGCTCAGAAGGGCTCAGGAATCAGTGCCTTGACGAGGGCCAGAAGGCTGATATGATGAACGTGCTGTTGCCATATGTGCCAGTATTCTCTGGTAAGCACAGTATAATTAAAGGACTAGAGTATCCAATGAATGTTATCTCCATAATATTTTCTGGACGAAACATATTCTATCTCGTGGGCCACGAGGGAAGCTGTGAAACATGAGATTCGCAAATTTGTGGCTCGGAACATAGTAGAAAAGTCTTTATCACCACATAGCTTCCCGCTGTTAGCTCTTTCAGAAGCTGGAGGAAATTTGCATTTGGTTCTGGATCCCCTTTCAATAAATGACGTGATTGTCCGCTTTAGGACTATGCCATAAGTACTCGAGAGTAGCTTCTGAGTTTTAACAGAACAAAATTTCTAACATCAATCGATCACCGATTGTCTTTTGCCAAAAAGCTCTGTCAAAACATTCCATGAATTACAATGCGTTAATTTCTTTTAGAACGTATTATCTTTTTATATTACTGCCGTCTCGACTAAATGTCAACACCGGCATGTTTATTACTGCTCTCAAGACAGCTCTAATGCCAGATGTGCTGGACTCAGTCACAGGAAACAGACAAATTACTAACAGCTACACCTACTTGGAGGGAGTACGCTAAGTTACTGGAACTGCAATAGCTATGGCCGCCTAGTGGAACTGCTGCAAATCTGTTGTCAGGTGCAGAGCGGTTGCGTGTCATGTAGGCAACCCGCGATATTGTTTTGACAGGCGCACAGGTGTAACGCCGCACCGTCATGCATACGGAGAAATTGAGTGACTGTGTTGTGAGGAATATTTATTATATTATGTACGTAAAAATCACAAAACTTGTTTTGATTCTAATCATAAAAAAATATAGACATAAATGAAGGCAAATTATCATATACAGCAGCTGTGAAGGTTACCCAGAAGCATGGAGGAGAACTTCAGGATTTAAAATTAAGATACAGTTTAGAATCTCGATAAGTCAAAAAACAAGAGTGGAAGATTTATTGTAACGGCGTGGATAAAGCGCCAGTAGTGTTAAAACATCGTTTTAATTGGAGAATATGTGGCGTTTGTATCAAGTTTCAGCACACGGCAGACAACACGACCCTTCGTGTAACAGATGCCCAGGAAATGTAAGATAGAAGCCGTGTTGTGCTAGAGGGTCTACAATGTGCAGTGATTCACTGTTAGTTTTGGCTCCAGAATGCATTAATTCTATTATCTGTATTCTGTAGGTAAATGTTTGTACATAGATCTAACAAGGCCGTAGACCTTTTATGTACAAAATCAGTCTGCTAAATAAAGTGAACTGTCTGATGGGTAGAAAATATGGATTGAGAGTATATCGAAGAAAGACGAGAGTAATGAGAACTAGCATAAATGAGAACAGCGATAAACTTAACGTCAGGATTGATGATCAAGAAGTAGATGAAGTTAAGGAAATCTGCTACCTAGCCAGAAAAGTAACCAATAACGGGCAAAACCAGGAGGACATTGAAAGCAGACAGGCCTCGGCAAGAAAGAACATTCCGGGCCAAGTCTACTAGTATCAAACATAGGTCTTAATTTAAGGAAGAAATTTCTGAGAATGTACGTTTGAAACACAGCACTGAATGGTAATGAAACATGGATTGCGGGAAAATCGGAACAAAAGAGATTCTAAGCATATGAGATGTGATGCTGCAGACAAAGTTTGAAAATTAGGGTGAGTAATAAGGTGAGGAATGAGGAGGCTATGTGCAGAATCGCAGAGGAAAGGAATATGTGGAAAACGCAGACAAAGAGAAGGGACTGAATGATTGGACAAGTGTTGACACATCAGGGAATGAAATCCGTGGTACTAGAGGGAGATGTAAAGGGTAGAAGCTGTGGAGGAAGACAGAAATTGGAATACACCCAAGAAATAATTGAGGCCGTAGGTTGCAAGTGCTACCCTGATATGTGGGGGTTGTCACACGACAAGAATTCCTGGCAGGCAGCATAAAACCAGTCATACAACTGATGAATCAAACAAAAAGTCATGCATGTCGTTATTCCATGAATATACTACCAATCAAAAGATGAGAAGTGACGCTTTACATGGAAATTACACTGAATTGCCGCACTTTCCTCCTCGTGTGAATAGGGACTTCAGAAAGTAAGTTACGCATGTCGTAAAGAATTCACAAGAAAGGTAGCAAATTCTCAGAAGAAAGCACGTGTTTCGGATTCTCTGCGGGAAGAAGTTCTGCTGCGGCAGTGATAACAAGTGTCCGAGTGAAATGGCGCTGCTCCCGAAAACATATTCCAATGCTGAACAACGTCCACAGCACAATTTCCTGCCCGCAAAATGTCTGTATTGCTCACAAATCCACCGTGAAATTGTAAAGGTATAAGAACCAATGGAATGTCATGTTCAGTCGTAGTTAAATAGTGTCATCAACTTGAAAAAGTGAGAAGAGACATGTGTGGTATAGATTGGAAAGGAAGGCACACGAGGGAGGACCTAGGAGAGAAATGAGATTTTCCAGCGATGAGAATGTTCACATAGTGGTTCTCGAGTCACTGTGAGACGAAGGTTCGGATTTCTATCGTCCAGGAAACTAACGATTCGTAGAACTTTCCGATCACAATTTACAGAGACTTGATGATGTGTTACGTCGAGGTGTAAATCAGCTGTTAATGAAAGTTTCGTAGCCAGCGATAGTAATTGATTAACTTACTTTTTGAAGTATGTTATTAGATATTTATATTACAGTTTAGAAAACGGACAGGTGCTGTTAGCACATGAGAACTGAGAAGATTAAAGTTTCGCCGAATTTTACAGGCAAAAAAATTTTGTGTGTAAATTTGGTGGCTAATATTCAGAAGCACTCGTTGCGAGTTGGTCCTTTCGTCTTCTGCTTTTGTCAGTGCCAATACTATTTCACGGGAAGTAAATCCATTGAATATACATGCAATGTGAATTCAGTTAGCTGTTGACGCCTACGGGAATTTGTTTTTCCATCGGGGCAGACATCGCATGTACCTTTGTAATTAATACGATAAGTGACTTTCGAATAACGTGGGATTTGGGGATCATGCCATTTCCTCGATTATTCAACAGCACCCGTTTAAAAATATGTTATATATACAGATAAAAAGAACAGCTTTAAATAGGAAGATCTACGAACTGAAGAATATGACAGTTTCTTTCCTTGGTAGTACTAAAGTGGACTGGGAAGTTTGAAAGAAGAATTCAAGGAGTAGAAGAAGATATTGGGTGAGGATTCTGAAAAGGTATTTTGTTGCCAGCATACGTTGTCTCTGAAGTTACGCTACTCTAGTAAGGCGTAATTTGTACCATTGAACGCAGACGTAAATTGTGAATGCCATTACGTCGCTAGTAAAGGAAAATTCCGTCAAAAGTACAGTGGTGCTTGTACACGCGTTTCTTAGATATCTTAGTAAATTTCATGCGATGTATGGAATGAAATTGATTTGAATATTTGAAGAGATAAATAAATACAAATGTGTTTCAGGCGTTTAGCCTAGGTGTCGTAGATCTAATGCCGTATTTTTAATTTTCTCTATTTTTTCCGGTAATGAGGTAAGGATAGGCACTCTGCTTGATCATATTGCCGTATTACTGCTTTAATTAAATGTGCTGCGGCGGCATTGCAAAATGTCTTCTTACTACATCAAAGTTTAAGAGCGCCGAAAAATTAAGTAGTAAATTTGTAGCTATTACTTGCAGAACACACGTTTCATAGATTCAAATAATTTTACGAACATATATCCTTCCAGTTCTACTTTCTAGAGAGATGTAACTAATATTCGTTTGTCCTTTGGGAAACTGAAGTCATTCATATCGAATTACAGTCAAATCTTCACATCACAGGTATTAGCACATCACTATTTTAAAATACACTCCTGCACTATGGATTATACATAAAACTTGTCGCGTAAATAAATCTCCGTACAATCACACAATTCTGTTCTACGACAATAATTCGTTATTGCATTGCGTCTCGATATATTCTAACACCATGTGCCTCTTACTATCGTAATCACTATAATTAGTCATTTTTGTATTATCTGTATATAGTGACTTTCGAGGTATCTGTGTGGACAAAAGTTATTCAACATTGTTACTGAATAAATGTGTGAGAGCTGTAAAAATAAAAGAACTTAAAAGTTTCTGAACTGGCGCAAAATTGAAACAAGCGCCATACTACTGAAATAAGTTGGCAGTCCCGGTTTGGTTTTGGAAACATGTGTAGTATGTTAAGCTGACTCCCATGTTATAACTCTACAGGGTTTATGTTGGGACTGAACACCAACAGGCTTTTACAAAGCTGCAACACAATATGGGAATTTTCTTGAAAATCCGCTGACTGCCATTAATTGAGCAGTATACTGTCACATAAAGTGTCTATAGACTAAGGAACTGACCAATAGAGAGTAATGAAACCACTGCCTAGGTGAGAGAAGTCGACGAACAGCGCAAGTAGAGAGAGATAAATGTTATGTAAATGGCTATTTGGACGCTCCTATGAAAACAACGAAGCAGGAGCAACTGCTTTCATTAGTTGCAAGCGCTGACATTCCAGGACAGAGTTAACTGCTTCGAATTTCCAATTCAAATGGAACAGAATGTGGAAGAGGGTGTTCGATGTCAGAAATGGAGAACTTGTACATAATGCTTAACTTGGTCATGTTTTTCTATGAATCTAATACTGAAATGATACCGTGTGGCCGAGGATATATCTTCACTGTCATGCAGTTCGCTCGTAGAGAAGTGACGCAACAGACCACTACAACTATCTGACACTTCATTTATTCTTCACGGTTCCCGATGGATGAAAATCGAAACAAAACCCATATGATTTGTAAGACAGATATTCTCTATAGTAAATATCACTATTTGCTACACGCTAAAACTAAAAACGGACTTTTATTACAAAAGGAACACAAAATAAAAGAAGAAAACTACGATCTATCACTGCAAAAAATACACTGACACCCGACCAAGTAATTCTGAACTACTATTTGTACTACTCCTGTGACAATAATCTGTTTTCCGTTCATTAGGATCGTCACCTCATTACAGAATTAATATCTGTACACTATTGACGGTTGTTTCTGCTTCTATATCCGCTCCGAAACTATCGCTGCCGGTTGTCATTTTCTGCTGGATTCGTTGGGAGTGTATGAGCAATGCTAGCAGTATTTCTACATGTTCCACGATTCGTAGCATCATCTCAGAATACATATAACCACAGTGTACGCTTAGCTGTGGACAATTTCGAAGTGCGTTTCTGTCATTGTCGCCTAACTCTATTGCCTTCGATCCATTAGTACGGAACGTGAAGTGGAACGTGTGGCAGCATGTTGACGTGCGGCTGAATGCGTCATGAAGTCATCCATTTCCTTCCTGCACAAGAAGGTTTTATTATCATCCTAGATGCGCCACACCGACTTGTTCGTTAACGCTGCTTTGGGATTCAGCGACTTCAGTGCCAAGTATGAGACCGCTTTGCGGACTAAGGAACATGTGTCTCAATCTCCCGGGTGTCGTAAAAATATTCATATGTCCTGCTGTGTCGACAGTGTTCCCGAGAGCATATCGACGATTATGTGGGGTGTGGATCATAATCAGTTTCGGTAGAATCAAAAGGGGGGAACACGTTCAGCACCTGCAATAAACTTAACAACATTCTCTGAATATACACGGTATGAGCAGTATTATCTATCAAAGTACAGCTAGATGTTATAAACTATTACACTGTTGTCGAGAGTCGGCAACATTGGTTGCACAACAGTTTTTACTAAAACATCAGCATGATGTACTCCAGAAGAGGAATACGAAGTCACTGAAAACGACAACTTGATTCGAGATTTTACAGAAAATATGAAACGCATCATTCATAAAACATTGTGCTGTTAACTGGATATGGACGTATTTAATAGCATTACAGTAAAATTGGAAAGAAAAACACAAGGACATTGAGTACGGTGGTATAACTGGTTACAGTTTATAGAGGCTGGAATGAGTTTCATTTTGTCTCAGCTCATAACAGTAATCCCTTCAAACTACGAAAAACCACAACAAATTAGAATTCGAAAAGGTTAATTAGGTTGTAAGCAAGACAAACACGACTTGTACTCAGGAATGTGGTATGACTTCAGTACGGAACGTAAATTTGACAAATTCTGGGAAAATGTGTGTTCATGCAGGATCGCTTATAACTCCTGCCCCACGTAATAAGAATACAATTCGGCTCTTCTGTGCAGAAAGGGGAGCTACAAAATGTTAATAGACGCTCCCAGATTTCAATTAAGGGCAAAATAACAGCGAAATCAAATTATTTTGAAAATCGCAATCCGTTTTACTGAAATTTATGAAAGCCCTCGAGAATGAGATACCGGACATTCTTGGAACTGTAGCAAGAACGTAATTAAACGGGATCTTAATTAAACAGTTTTGCCCTATGGACACACGCAGGCAGACGTGTTTATAGTTTCAGTTAGGTAACATTTCTACATCCACATCTACACAGATACTCCGCAAGTCACCGTACGGCGGACAGTATGCTGTACCACTACTAGTCATTTACTTTGCTATTGCGCTCGCAAATAGCGAGAGAGAAACGACTGTCTATATGCCTCCGTATGAGCCCTAGTTTCTCGTATCTTATCTGCTTTGTCCCTCAGCGAAATACGTGTTGGAGGCAGTAGAAACGTTCGACAGTTAGCTTCAAATGCCGGTTATCAAAATTTTATCAAAGGTGTTCCTTGAAAAGAAAGTCGCCTTCCCTCCAGGGATTCCCATTTCAGTTCCAGAAGTAGCTCCGTAATACTTAATGGTTGCTCAGACCTATCGAAAACAAATCTAGCAGCCCAACTCTACATCGTTTCGATGCCTTCCTTCAATCCGACCTGGTGCGGATTGCAAACACTCGATCAGCACTCATGAACAGGTCGTACCAGCGTCCTACATGCGGTCTCCTTTACAGGTGAATCACTCGATCCTAAAATTCTCCCAATAAACCGAAATTGACCATTCACCTTCGCTACCACAGTTCTCACATGCTAGTACCATCTCACATCGCTTTGTAACGAACGTTACACCCAGGTATTTAAACCCCTTGACTGTCACTCATCTTCGACGCCTTACCGCGCACCACAGCATTACCAGCAAACGACCGCAGATTGTTGCCCACACTTCCGCCAAATCACTGATGGATATAGAGAAGAGCAGCGGTCATAGCATACTTCCCTGGAGTACTCCTGATGATATCACTGTCTGTGATCAACACTCGCCGTCGAAGACAACATACTGGTTTCTATTACTTAAGAAGTCTTTGAATCACTCACATGCCTGTAAACTTATTCCATATTCTCGTACATTCGTTAACAGCCAGCAATGGGGCAAAGGGTCAAATGCTTTCCAGAAATCTAGAAACATGGGATCTACATTTTGCCCTTCATCCATTGTCCGGAGTAATTCTTCTGAGAAAGGGGCAATCTCTGCTTCATCCGAGCGATGATTTCTAATACCTTGCTGATTCGTGGACATCAGCTTCTATGTCACAAGAATATTTATCATATTTGAACTGAGAGTATGTTATGGATTCTCGAGCCAACAAAAGTTAGGGATATTGGTAAGTAATTATAGGGGTCCGTTCTTTTACCCTTCCAATGTAATGGAATCACCTGCGCTTTTTTCAGTCACTTAGGACATTGTGCTGGGCGAGAGATTCGCGATAAACGCAAGCTAGGTCTGTAGCCCCCGCAGTGAATCCGTAGACATCGCAGTCTATAGTCGCTACGTTACAGGCGCCTCCAACTAGTATAGCATGCTCTGGGTATTTACGCACTATTAACCGTAGACTTTCCTTGAATGACTCTAGAAATGTCATAGCAGATCCGGGTGACGGTAAAAAAATCCAACAATTAACTTGGTTGCACTTACACCTGTTATACGAGACCAGATGACTTGACTGCCACACTCAACTTCGATCTCAATTGAGATAATATTTTTGTCAACTGCAATGAAGACGCCACCTCCTATGGCCGCTTATCTATCTTTCCGATATACGTTCCACGACACGCTATACATCTGAGATCATCCCATTTAGAGTTTCAGCCAGCTCTGTCCCAAAAATAATTTGAGCACGAGAACTTTCCTCGAGAACATTAAATTCAGGAACTTTATTAGGAATACTTCAACAGTTTACTGATAAAATTATGACAGTCAAAGTGACTTTATTTTGAAAGCCGTTTGACTTCCCTTGCTTCGTATCGACTTTCGAGTGGTCAGCAGAGCACAAACTACTGTCTAGCTTAAAAAAACCCTAACCTGCACGCCATAAATACTCTGCTTACAGAGAAGCTGATTCCTTTGCGTAGTGCCACACAGACCTATCAAGAGTCCTAAAAATCGCCATAAGATAACGCAATTGATAGCTTAATGAAGTAAATTAATTAAACAGGGGTGGCCCTAGATTATGTGAAACATTGGTAGTGTTAACCCACAAGATGATACAACACTTAACTATACCTTGAATGCATCAGCTATGCTTGTTTATATGCACATAATTAAACAATTCCTTCTTCTCTTGGAATGAGGACTACCGAGGATCTATGGAAACATTAACAGAAAAGAATGTTTGGTAGTATGTGGATTGAAGAGTCATAATAGTTGATAATAAATACTTCGTTACGACTGGGAAATTCGAACAAATGTGGCCAGGAGCAGTTGACAGGATTTTAATAATGAGAGGAAGGAAAGACAGTGAGAGTGTATATCGACGTACTGACATTGTTCATACACAACAAGGTCAATGTGAAGCGTCTGGTTACTGCGGAGCCAATGACACACCTCTGTGGATTTCAGGAAGACCTGTAATGGGCCACCTTACTGATAGTAAGGTCACTTCCGATAGGATCATGCCAATGTAATTACAGGAGTTGCCCAGTGGATTTATTAATGGACTAATTTATTAAACAGACGTGGCCCTAGAATACTTGAAACGTGGGCGGTGTTAACCCACAAGATCATAGAACTAGAGAGTTCATAAAACTGCTGGAAGAATAAATGGTCGCTACAAAACCCTATATACTATAAGCCGCTGTGCACTTAAAATTAAATACAGGTGTACAAAGACAGGAATGTGTTGCGTTCATTAAGTATTAACACAGGTAATAATGGAATTAAAATATCACCAACATGGCAAAGATTGGAACATCGTAGACTCAACACATCATTTGGGTAACAACTACGTTGCGGAAGTCGTACGGTGATGGTTATTCAGAGAGAAAAGGAAGAACTACTCGAAGAATCATACACGCTCCTACTATATCGACTGTGCACATGTTGAACTCGCGAAAGCTGACACACGTAGTTGTGTTAAACATATGCGAGACGTAACGTCAATATAAAATCTTCGCACCCTTCTTACAATTCGGTTTGCGAACGCTGCTCTTGCTCGGCACACTTAGCGTTACCGGTGCTCTCATGTATTTGCTGTGGTTTGTTGCAAACCTAAGTGATCTGACCTGCACCGGAGCCTGCTCTCTCACTCCCTCGGAGCCCAGATTTGAAGTTCCTCTCTCGGCTGATGCATCCTCAGGTGAGTTACGGATAGAATTAACTTCTAACGAGTGCTCCCAGTAAGAAACTCAATGCCCGCATCTCGTGGTCGTGCGGTAGCGATCTTGGTTCCCACGCCCGGGTTCCCGGGTTCGATTCCCGGCGGGGTCAGGGATTTTCTCTGCCTCGTGATGGCTGGGTGTTGTGTGCTGTCCTTAGGTTAGTTAGGTTTAAGTAGTTCTAAGTTCTAGGGGACTGATGACCATACATGTTAAGTCCCATAGTGCTGAGAGCCATTTTTTTTAAGAAACTCAATATTTAGTCTTAATTTTTTTAGTGTGAGTCTTGTACATGATCCCACTGGATAGTAACAGTAATTGTTCGGAATATGACCAGTCTGGTCCCTTCTAATAATTCACGAGTCTCCTTCCGATACTTAATATAATTAACCAACCGTTGGCCTTCATTGATGGCAACCTATGACTCCCACTGTCTGTCCTGTTTAGCGTTTCAGCCGATAACACTATATATGCACAAGCGAGTTCTGTTCTCTGACTCTATAACTTCTTTATATTAGCAAATGGTAGCTGCTCTGTTTCGTAGAAGTTGAACAATAACTGTATTGGCTCGGTGCCATCGTGGCGGATGCGGGTGGTGTGCCCTGGGGCACAAAAGAGCCGGATGGTCTCTACCCACTCCACTTTACAGATTTTATCTTAACGTTTATTTGTGCCCAGCGGTTGCCAGAATAAGGGCTTCCTGCAAGGCGCGGTGCTCTACGATATGGTACACCCTGGCGCTGTTAGTTCGCGATGCGTCTGCGTGGCGTGGCCGGGCACGCCAATGTAGTAAAACATGATGTGTTCGTGCCAGTTCTCTTATGAAGAGAAATTATTCACCTGTTCCTGTCTTTAACGGACTTTATAAAATATAACCGTGGCGTTGCTGGGCACGCCAACGTAGTAAAATATGATGTGTTCGTGCCAGTTCTCCTATGAAGAAAAAATACTTATCTGTTCCTTAGTTTAACGAACTTTATAAAATATAACAAAAAAGGTTTCTTCTGACTGCAAGAGCACGCTAGATGTTCTGTCACCGTACTTCTTCTCTTTGGAGACGGCTGCTCCTGTCGGAGGTTCGTATGCTCCCTCGGGCATGGGTGCGTGTGTTGTCCTTAGCGTAAGATGGTTTAAGTTAGATTAAGTAGTGTGCAAGCTTAGGGACCGATGACCTCATTAGTATGGTCCCATAGAACATAGCACAAATTTCCAAATATTCTCTTTGGAGAGCAAATGTAATGAACGTACGCAACGGTTGCAACTTTAGTTTGGGTCACAGACTTAACGAGTACAGACCTGTATACTGATTACCAGCAATTTCTACTATTATTAGCCTCTATTGCTGCCTGTATTCATTCAAAATCAATTTTTCGACACAAATGTCATCCGATTCATATTATCTCCATTTAAGTAAGAGCAATATTTTGAAGAAAATAGAACAGCTAATGTTTAATTGTGTAGCGTTTATTATTTATCCTGAAGTAACTGATCTGAATGTGTCCATTGACTATTTCTTTACGATATTCACACACTGATTAACGAATTTTTACCTGCGCGTCTGCAAGCACGGTTACTACATAGAGAGAATTAATAACCCCTTGTTGTTTTGTGGAGATCTGCGTATCCGGCTATGACATCCATGAGTCAGCTGAGTGTAACATCACTGGAACAGACTCCGAGAACTCTATGAGACAAAGTAAATTCAGCCTTATTTTTCAGGTGATCATATATTAGCTATTAGCGTAGCAGCTACCTGACCATATCCTCACAGACTGCTACAGTGACTTTTGGAAATGGTCTGAAATTTTGTGAGCTATTTAAAATCTACTCAACTTATGGTATTACCACCTAGTAAAATCTTGCACGTGGTGAACTAATAATAATAACAATGTTTCAGTAATAATTAAAGAAACATTTTAGTAATAAACTTAAAATTAGTTTCTTAAATGAAACCCACTGACGTGAGACAATTCATATAGGTTAAGTGGCTCATAAGTGATAGAAGCTGTAAATCGTAGATTAGTATTATATTTTATTACTTTATTACTATGTATTGTTACAGTGTTATATCATTTTAATACCTGTGTTGTAATTTGTCTCATGTAGATTGAGTGGAGGTAGATAACACAGACCTGTGCTGTTCAGCTGCAGCATACTTGACCTTCATGGCGCAGTTAAGCAGTATTCAGGCCCACACAAGAGGTCATCAGCTTGTATCACTGTCTTCTCTGCACATTACGTTATCAGTTTCTGTATCAAGTTCTGTAAAGTAATTTGCAGTTGATACTAGAGATATAATTTCCAAGTTTAAATGTGCATATGATGATTGTCCAATTGTGTTAGTCTTGTTTTAAGATATCCCCAGAACGGACAGGTTTCTGAAAAAGCGAATTTTGAAATATTGTGGTCAAAACTAGAGCCTTGTGCAGAGTGAACAGGAATACAACATTCAACATGTTAGCTAGGTACACGAATTGGAACAACCTGCAGCAACAAATAAAACATTTTCAAACCCCGTGACAGAAGTGTTAAATCAATTAACACTTTCGATTAGGACCGTTACTAATGTAGCAATGCAGCAATATGAGCTGTTAACGACAGTAAATAATTTGTTATACAACAGTAAACAATGCAGCGACGCAGCAGTCGGAGTTGACAACGACAGTAATTAATAGGTGCACAACCATGGTTGTTGTTGTTGTGGTTTTCAGTCCAGAGACTGGTTTGATGCAACTCTCCATGCTACTCTAACCTGTGCAAGGTTCTTCTTCTCCCAGTACCTACTGCAATCTACATCCTTCCGAATCTGTTTAGTGTATTCATCTCTTGGTCTGCCTCTACAATTTTTATCCTCTACGCTGCCCTCCAATACTAAATTGGTGATCCCTCGAATCCTCTGAATATGCCCTACCAAGCGATCCCTTCTCCTAGTCAAGTTGTGCCACAAATTTCTCTTCTCTCCAATTCTATTCAATACCTCCTCATTAGTTATGTGATCTACCCATCTCATATTCAGCATTCTTCTGTAGCTTCACATTTCGAAAGATTCTATTCTCTTCTTGTCTAAACTATTAATCGTCCAAGTTTCACTTCCACACATGGCTACACTCCATACAAATACTTTCAGAAACGACTTCCTGACACTTAAATCTATACTCGATGTAAGCAAATTTTCCTTCTTCAGAAACGCTTTCCTTGCCATTTCCAGTCTACATTTTATATCCTCTCTACTTCGACCATCATCAGTTATTTTTCTCCCCAAATAGCTAAACTGATTTACTACTTTAAGCGGCTCATTTCCTAATCTAATTCCCGCAGCATCACCCGATTTAATTCGACTTCATTCCCGCATTGCAGCTAATCAGAAATCTAGAAATCTACGTATGTATCTGCATCATATTCCACTACTCACCTAATGGTGTGTGGCGGCGGGTACATCTTTTACCACTAACTGATCCCACCCATCCTCTTCCAGTCGCGAATAGATGCTGGGAAGAATGATTGTCGGTAAGGCTCGGTATTGGCTCTAATTTCTGATATTTTCTCATCGTAATCATTACGCAAGATGTGTGTGGGGAGAAGTAAATAGGGGTTCCGTCTCTTCCCGGAAAGTGCTCTCTCGAAGTTTCAATATCAAACTTCTCCGTGATGCAGAGCGCCTCTCTTGTAACCTTTCCGCATGGGTTTCACTGAGAATCTTGGTAACGCCCTAGCACCGAAGAATCGATTCCGTGACGAAACGCGCCGCTCTTTGGTGGATGTTCTTTATACTTTCTATGAAGGATCCTATATTGATGAACAATTCTCAAGAATCGGCCCTAACAAGCGCCTTTCAAGCCACTTCCTTCGTGGATGAGGACATTTCCATAAGGGGTGTTGAAATGCCCTATCCCCACAATGTTAAATTTATTGACTTGGCTCCCTGTATTCCAGGAACCACTGTAGCCATTGACATGAAAGTTTTACAGGACATTAAACTGTATGTTCAGAGTATACTGAATTACAAAAACTGCATTACAGCCACTGATTTCAGAAATAATTTTTTTAACTAGACAGTTAAAATTGTGAACTTTTTTTGTACGTTATCCTACGTTTCTGAGATTTAGGGAAAATGCAACAGAAAATGTAAATTTTTCAGAAGTTGCAGGGGCACCAGTCTGGATGATTGACTGATCTGGCCTTGTAACACTAACCAAAACGGCCCTGCTGTGATGGTTCTGCGAATGGCTCAAAGCAAGGGTAAATTAGTCGCCCATTCGGATCTTCGGGCGGGGACTACTCAAGAGGACGTCGTTAGCAGGTGAAAGAAAACTGGATTTCTACGGATCGGAGCGCGGATCTAGTAGGTAAAAAGACGAGGGCTAGTAGAAATCCTTGGTTGACAGAAGAAATACTGAATTTAATTGATGAAAGAAGAAAATATAAAAATGCAGTAAATGAAGCAGGCAAAAAGGAATACAAACGACTCAAAAATGAAATTGACAGAAGTGCAGAATGGCTAAGCAGGCATGGCTAGAGGACAAATGTAAGGATGTAGAGGCTTATCTCACTAGGGGTAAGATGGATACTGCCTACAGGAAAATTAAAGAGACCTTTGGAGATAAGAGAGCCGCTTGCATGAATTTCAAGAGCTCAGATGGAAACCTAGTTCTAAGCAAAGAAGGGAAAGCAGAAAGGTGGAAGGCGTATATAGAGTGTCCATACAAGGGCAACGTACTTCAGGGTAATATTATGGAAATGGAAGAGGATGTAGATGAAGATGGAATGGGAGATATGATATTGCGTGAAGAGTTTGACAGAGCACTGAAAGACCTAAGTCGAAACAAGGCCCGGGAGTAGACAACATTCCATTAGAACTACTGGCAGCCTCGGCAGAGCCCGTCCTGACTAAACTGTACCATCTGGTGAGCAAAATGTATGAGACAAGCGAAATACCCTCAGACTTCAAGAAGAATATAATAATCTCAATCCCAAAGAAAGCAGATGTTGACAGATGGGAAAATTACGAAACCATTAGTTTAATAAGTAACAGCTTCAAAATACTAACGCGAATTCTTTACAGACGGATGGAAAAACTGGTAGAAGCCGACCTCGGAAAAGATCCGTAGAAATATTGGAACACGTAAGGCGATACTGACCCTACGACTTATATCTGAAGCTGGATTAAGAAAAGTCAAACATACGTTTATAGCATTTGTAGACTTAGAGAAAGCTTTTGACAATGCTGACTGGAATACTCTCTTTCAAATTCTGAAGGTGGCAGGGGTCAAATACAGGGAGCGAAAAGCTATTTACAGTTTGTACAGAAATCAGATGGCAGTTATAGGAGTCGAGGGGCACGAAAGGGAAGCAGTGGTTGGGAAGGGAGTGAGACAGGGTTGTAGCCTCTCCCCAATGTTATTCAATCTGTATATTGAGCAAGCAGTAACGGATATAAAAGAAAAATTCGTAGTAGGAATTACAATCCATGGAGAAGATACAAAAACGTTGAGGTTCGCCGATGACATTGTAATTCTGTCAGAGACAGCAAAGGACTTGGAAGAGCAGTTGAACGGAATGGACAGTGTCATAAACGGAGGGTATAAGAAGAACATCAACAAAATCAAAACGTGGATAATGGAATATAGTGGAATTAAATCGGGCGACGCTGAAGGAATTAGATTAGGAAATGAGACACTTAAAGTGGTAAAGGAGTTTTGCTATTTGGGGTGCAAAGTAACTGATGATGGTCGAAGTAGAGAGGATATAAAATGCCGACTGACAATGGCAAGGAAAGCGTTTCTGACGAAAAGAAATTTGTTAACATCGAGTATAGATTTAAGTGTCAGGATGTCGCTTCTGAAAGTATTTTATGGAGTGTAGCCATGTATGGAAGTGAAACATGGACGGTAAATAGTTTGAACAATAATAGAAAAGAAGCTTTCGAAATGTGGTGTTACAGAAGAATGCTGGAGATTAGATGGGTAGATCACATAACTAATGAGGAGGTATTGAATAGAATTGGGGAGAAGAGGAGTTTGTGGCACAATTTGACTAGAAGAAGGGATCGGTTGGTAGGACGTGTTCTGAGGCTTCAAGGGATCACCAATTTAGTACTGGAGGGCAGCGTGGAGGGTAAAAATCGTAGAGGGAGACCTTGAGATTAATGCACTAAGCGGATTCAGAAGGATATAGGCTGCAGTACGTACTGGGAGATGAAGCAGCTTGCACAGGATAGAGTAGCATGGAGAGCTGCATCAAACCAGTGTCAGGACTGAAGACCACAACAATAACAACAAACATCGGAAACGTAAGAAAAAATTCTTTCGTTCTAACTTTCCCTAAGATTCTTATAGGAATTTCTATATGGCATCTGCTTCTCCTGTTTTTTGTTTCATGTGAACCTTCCACTAAAATTCGCCCCAAGATACCCCAATATATTTTACGACTGTTACTGTTTCCAGTAATATCTCATCAATAGTGTAGTTGCGCCGCAGTTCTTTAGCTGTCCCATGTGTGTGCCATGTGTTCATTTATTGACTTGTTTATTGACTATCTGAGTTAACTGCCAGAGCCTGCACCGTTCATTAATCCTCTACAGGTCGTTCTGCCAACCAATACTGTCTCCTGGTGTTACTACTTTATTACCAGATTATTTACCGACCGAAACCTAAACAGATCATTCTTTGTCCCTGCAGAAGGGGGAGACCCAATTCTGCATCGACATTTATTATCATTCTTTGGACACACAGAGGTTTACATTTTAGATTTAACAGGATTTGATGTTATTTGACAAACTGTATGCTAAGAAAGAGGGAAAATGGAACCATTTGGAACACTAG
Source organism: Schistocerca serialis cubense (assembly GCF_023864345.2). Taxonomy (NCBI): domain Eukaryota; kingdom Metazoa; phylum Arthropoda; class Insecta; order Orthoptera; family Acrididae; genus Schistocerca; species Schistocerca serialis. Next base: position 427,160,089 of record NC_064641.1, read on the forward strand.
GTTTAATTTATGTCATACTATTATACACAACCGCAAGATTTGTGTATAATCTGAAGGAGGAATCATCGCTTAGCACTAGATCATTGACATAATGTGTAAACAATAACGGTCCTATCACACTTTTTTGGGGTATTCTAGAAATTACCTTTACATGTGTCGAATTTATTCCGTTAAGCGTGACGTGTTACGTGTTCAGTTCCATCTGGAAGGTAATCTTGAATCCAGTCACAGATCTGGTCCGATGCTCGGTAGTTACGTAATATTTTCTCTGAACGGCAGCTTGATACTGTATCAAATACCTTCCAGAACTCAAGGAACTCGGCATCAACCTGAACGCCGTAGTCTACAGCGGTAAGGATGTCATGGAGGAACAGAAAGAATTTTGTTTCGCAAGGTCTCTGTTTCGAAATTCCTGATGATTTTGACAGAGGAGATCTTCGTTCTTTGAAAACATCATAATTCATGAGCACAAAACCTGCTTCATAAGTCTAAAGCAGACTGACTACGTGATAACTGCCGCCCTTGTTGAAAACGGGAATGACCTGCTCCTTTTTCCAGCTGCTACATACCCCTCGTTGCGCCAGCAATCCACAATAAACTACTCCTAGGTGAGGAGCAAGTTCTTTCGCGTAATCTTGTAGAACGTTATAGGTATCTCATCTGGTCCTGATGTCTTTCCACTAAGCAATTGTAGTTGCTTTTCTACTTTGCAATCGTGTATCTCATTATCTGCCTTTTCGACGTTCGTACGATGATTGAAAGGAGGAACTATGTCACGATCTTCCACGATGAACCATTTTCGGAAGATCAAGTTCAGGGTTTCGGCCTTTTCTCTGTTATATTCAGTTTCAGTCCTGTCAAGAGTGGTGGGGGTAGTCACCGATTATTTCCGAAGTAGTGGATGACGTTGCCCAGCCAGGTGAGCCTCACCACTTTAACAGAATCCTATCAAATCGCGCCCCAGACGTGGAGGAATTCAGTAGGGTCTACGGGCCAGAAATTCAGATGATATGATCGAAGAACTCACTACACAAATGAATGCGTGTACAAGAAGATATCCTGCTGTACTAATATCTGCAATACAATCCACTAATGCTTGCATTTGACACAGATGCGTCTTTCACTGTGGTCTCCCGAATTTCTTCTTTTTCAAAAGGCTTCATAGAAAACTACATACCTACATTTCTTGCTCAGTACTGTAAGTTCATAAGAACAATTGACTGCGATCATAATGTCAGGATATAGACCATGTTAGACATGAAGATTGAAAATGCAGAGAAGATATGCATGTTCTTTATTAGGAATAGATTAATGGCAGAATATATTTTGGAACTTCAGACGATTAGAGGGAAGCAAATACATACAAAATTCTCTTCAGGAAAAGTCAGATTTTGCATCAATGGAGCGGTAATTCATGTAACCTGGTAAGGGAAGAAGTTAATCGCAATCGATACTGCTGATGGGCAGGAATACAATTAATAATACAGGAGAACAGCCAACCCCACACACCTCCAAATGACAAAGTAAAGTGCTAAATAATTTAATGGAATCGGAAAGTATTTCGCTGGAACAAAGAAGACAATTTTCAGAACTTGTTAACAACTATTCTAGAGTGTTTAGAGAGGAATCGAGTGTCACAAGTGGTTTTCATGCAACTCGAAGTTTTTCTCATCACATTCTCTGCGACAATCTCTGTCAGATTCCTTGTAAGCAACGAGAAGTTGTTGACGAAGAAACTTTATCCTGAATGATCAGAGAATGCTATGTCAGTGTATAGTGACTATCTTGGACATCACTGAACTTCAGGTGGATTAGCGGGGGTAATGTGAAAACCTGACTACAAAACATAGAAACTATTATCTTGATGCAAATGTGCTACTTAGAGTTGCTATTATTTTTTCAGTTCTTATTGGTGATTCTGAACGCCTGATGCTATGTATAAAATAATCCCTGTTTTGAATTTTCAACACACTATCTTTAGTTTTAAGGAATACAACGTCTATTTTGAAGATACCTTCGGTAATCTGTTCATATGCTTGACTTTCTAATCTTTCTTTAGAAATAATGCATAATCTTTGAGTCACGTATACGTTCTGATTCACTGAATCAGTAATTAATGTCTAACTATTGATAACGAAAATAGCAATGTTTCATTGTAATAATGAATCTAGCTGATATAGTATTTGAGACAAAGTATTGAGAAGTCTAATGGGATTAAGTTAATCATGTGCAGCAGCTGTTTTTTGATTTAATTAATTTTACTGGTTCTCCTGTGGGACTAATCCATGTATATGATCGTTCAAGATCTGGCCATTAGAGTGTGCATTTGTCTAGAGCACTTAGCATAATCCCTTAAGGAGCATAACCTATCTGAATTACCAAGTGTATTGAATGGTGTAATCATCTGGTACTGGCATTGGTTTCTGATACTATTATCTGTTTTTCTGGTCTGGATGTATGTTTATTGCTAAATTGATACACTGCACTTCTGAGTATCGATTGTGCTGTAATTCATATTGTTGAACTAACTGGTCCTCGAAATAAATCCAGTTAGATTCAGAGATGACTCGACCATTAATGGTCCATTGCTGGCTTACCGAAACTTAATTATTTCGAACCGTGAGAGATAACAAACGCAGGTAACAGACATCAGTGAAGTGTTGTGTAACTTGTTAGAGAATGATGTAAAGTAATCGAAGCTGTGCATTAGACATTAGAGTGAATGTAGGTGCGAACGTGTGTTAACAGTGAGCAATTCCTGATTAAATATGAATCATCACACATATTACGGAGTTTGCTATCAGGAATACTGTTCCTGCGACTCACTAATAGATGCATCTCTCAGGTTACCTACGACAACCAAATACAGTAGCACAGGTTACCTACAGTTCATGTGATGAGTGGCTGAATAATCAATAGTCTGGTCTACAACTAGGGAAGTTGATTTAGAACCATCCATCTCTCTAGCCACTGCTTTTGAATCTCACGACTAGGACCAGATACGAGTTGAATAGCGGCATGAGCTCAACCCTTTCTTTTTCAGGAAACTCATCAGTACATCGTACCTGTATGTATATGTACTCTTTCTTGTTAACGAGACATTGCTGAAATCGGAAAGATGTCATGCCTGGCCCTGCCCTGTTTAACGACTAACTACATGCCTATTCTGCCTCAGCATCTACTCTTGCTCCGGTCTCAAGAAGCACATCCATAATCATCACATCCAAAACTTAATCCTACGTCGCAGCGAAGACGATTTTACTGTGTTATATAATAATTAAATTTGTTTTGTGAACGTATGTATTTTATCCTTTTCTACGATCATCTATGTAAACTACATATATGAGTGGCACAAAACTCTTTTGAGTACTCAAGCGACAAAGTGAATTTAATGACCATTTATGGTAACATGATGATAATCTTATGCTATACATTTCACTGTTGTAAATGTTTATACATATCATATAAAATAAAACAGATTCAGCGAGTATATTGAGTATTACTGAGTGAAAGACGCCGTTGGAATACTTTGAACTGGGTTTTACTTGGTCTTCCTTTGCGCATTCGCCTGAATGTGAAAGTCATATAGTACTGAAAAAGCCATTGCCACACTAATCGCTTAACAGTACTGAAGTGATCAGCATTAGTAATTTCCTACCTTGTTTACAAATAGTAGCTGTTAATACTTCTACCCACTTGGCTACACTTCTTATATGAACCAGACAATTAAAATATCATTCAATTTTCAATATAAATGCAAATACGCCCTTAAAAATGAAACCATCTTTTCTGAGAGCGACAAGTTGTTCAACAAATTCTCTCTCCAATGAGGGATCATATAGTATTACTTCGTGGGTTTAAGTCAGTCCTTACAATTATAATAATTATTTACCATTCACACATAAAAGTACGATATGAAAGAACACTTCCTTTCTTTTACAGACTTTCTCAAAATTACGAAAAGGCTTCTCTCTGAATTTGGGAGTGCACTAGACGCTTTGTGACCTTAGGAAAGCTCCTTAGAAAATCTTGTATGAACGGATGCAACGTTTGCAACTTTATTTCAGTTCAGAGTACCTAACGAGTACGGACGTATATGTTGATAAGCAGCAATTTGTACTATTGTTTGCCACCATTATGGCCTGTATTCGCTGAATGTCAATTTTTATACCCAAATAATATTATTTCGATTTAAGGAAATGTAAGTTTTCAAGAAAACAGAATACCAAAAACCTTTTTATTTATCCAGCAATAAATGATTTGTGAGTGCACATTGAATATTGCTATAGGACTTCAGGACACTGATTTCTGGATCTTTCCAAGCGAGTCAGCAGGCATCACAGTCACTTAATCAGAAGAACTGATAACTTGTCGCTGTTTGGTGTAAATCTACATTTCCAGTTAGTACACGCACGAGTCAACTGTGTACTGTAATTCCACTGGTACAGTCTCTGAAGATTCTATATGTGTCAGTAAATGCTAATGATGTTTCAGACAATCGTACTTTAACTAATGAAGTTGCAGGTAATTGATGTGATCTCAGCAGACTGGTGCAGCAATATTTCGAAATACTCTGAAATAATGGGTTTTACACAATATCCATTAAACTCATGGCATTATCAAATAGTTATATGACCAAATGCTAAATGACAGATGAACTAAATAAACCAGTAGTAACGAATAGAGAAACATTGAAAATAATAGTAATAATAATAATAAAATTCAAATGAAACCTTTTAATAGTATTCTCCAAATAAATTTCATCTCAAATTCTCAGTGACATGACATAATTCATGCATTTTACCACGTTAAGTACAACTTTTCATTGCACAACCACTTACCATCGTTTAGGACGCAAACACAGAGTGCGGTTACCTTGTGGAGCTTATCCCAATTGCAGTACACTGAGGGCAGTGTTTCTACCTGCCCTTTGCTCCGTCCCCTGTCTGCTGGTGGAGCCACCTAATGGTCTCACACTGGCTCCCTCCGCTGTTTTGCTAATCTCTGCACGATGTGTATCCAATATGATTCCCAAATACTCATTTAAGGAACGCTCTGGAATATTAAATTAATGTGAAATTTTCGTTGTTACATATAGCAGTCACTGGCCCTATCTTTAACCATACTTGTTCTCTCATTTATAGCAGTTGACAAAAACTGTCATCTGATATCAGTTCTCTAAAAGCTTCGCAATTTGTGCAGGTGTAATGACACCTACAGGGTGTGGTAGATAAGTAATGAGACTGGCCGCCGCGCGGCGCCCCAGTCGCTAGCAGGGCGGTCTCCACCTGTACGTCACGTGGTGGGGGATCTGAGCTAACAATAGAACCGGTTCGCAGTCGCGTCGGAGCTCTGGTGCAGTGACGGTCGAGCTTCGCGTATTACGTTGTTTGTGTGCCCGTGACACTTGTGAAAACGCTGAAGATGGATCGCTCGATAGAACAGCGGTATGCAATCAAATTTAGCTTTCGCTTGGGCAAAACTGCTTCGGAAACTTTTGCTATGATTACGGAGGCCTACAAAGAAGACTCCCTATCAAGAGCTCAAGTGTTCCGGTGGTTTAATGAATTTAAAAACGGGAGGGAATCCGTTGAAGACATGGAACGATCTGGACGCCCTTCAACGAGTCGTGTGGATGAAACAGTGGCCAAAGTGAAAGAACTCCTGGACTCCGACCGTCGTTTAAGTCTCAAAATGATCGCCGATTAGGTCTCCGTGAATAAATTTACGGTTCACCAAATTGTTACGCAAGATTTGATGATGAGGAAAGTTTCCGCAAAATTGGTTCCTCGAGTGCTCACCGCCGAACAAAAGCAACAACGAGTGGACGTTTGCCGTGAGATGTTGAATGATTTGGAAAATAATCCACACTTTTTAGACAACGTAGTAACAGGCGACGAATCGTGGACATTCCAGTACGACCCGGAGACGAAAGCCCAGAGCTCGGAGTGGCACACACCGGCATCCCCGCGGCCGAAGAAAGCAAGAATGTCAAAGTCCCGCATCAAGACAATGCTGATTGTGTTTTTCGACAAGCGGGGGTTAATTCACAAAGAGTTGGTCCCTCAGGGGAAGACTGTCAATGCCGAATTCTACAAAGAAGTCCTTCAGCGATTGCACAGAGCCGTCAAACGGAAGCGACTAGACCTTGCTCAACGCTGGCGTCTCCACCACGACAACGCTCCGGCGCACAAAGCGTTCCTCGTGACCTCCTACTTGACCCGAATTGGAGTTGAAGTTTTGCCACAGCCACCATACAGCCCTGATTTGAGTCCTCCTGATTTCTTCCTATTTCCGAAGGTCAAAAGATGCCTGAAGGGTCATCGTTTCGACGTTATTCCGAACATCCAACGCGCTGTCACGAAGGCACTAACTGGGATACCTCAAACGGACTACAGTGGGGCCTATGAAGCTTGGAAAACGCGCTAGAAACGTTGTGTCGACGCCCAAGGCGAGTACTTTGAAGAATATTAACGTTTTGTACAAATTGGATCAATAAATTTGTTTTTCTAGACTGAGTCTCATTACTTATCTACCACACCCTGTAGACTTGTCAAGGTGTAAATACATAAGAAAATTTTCTTTCACCTGGCATGATCGTCATGGCATGGATAGTTACATAAGGGAAAGGATCTTTCGAAAAGACACATTTTGTCACATAACACATTCACACTTATTGCAAGCTACCACACAATTACTCTCATTGCTGGAGTAAAGGCAAACTTTAATTCATGAAACATTATATTCAATGCCAGCAGCACCTCACAGATTCTATTTGTCCTTTTTAATCAATTTTGTATGTATTATCCTTTACTTAAATTCCACTTTCAAACTCTTGCCTCAATGTCATCACATAATCACCGCTGGCTTATAGACTAATTCAGATACTCTGAACACAGGATCATTAAATCACACTCACCCTTAGTTTATATAGTTGGACATTCACTACCATTTACACACTTCGACTGCGTGTATGTATATCAAAGGAGAATTAACATATATAGCCATCATAACAAAAGCAACCAGAAGCATGAGTATACATAGTTTCCAAAATCATTTTAATTGTACATGTTCTTGAGTATAACAAAATCATGTATGTAAATGTAAATGGTGGTACATAAAAGTAATGTAAGATTTTATACTAAAACATATATGATTGGATGATGTCTTCCAGGATACCGAGCATCATACATAGCACACGTCCATTGGGCATTTTGATCACAATAGCTATACTTCAACACGATACCTACCTTTTTCGCATTTGGTAAACGGTCCATTTTAACACGGGTAATATATCACGAAGGAAATACCGTCCGCACTGGCGGAATGTTACGTGATACCGCGTACTTATACGCTTGTGACTATTACAGTGCCATCTACCACAAAGCGAAAAGCTGGTCCAACTAAAAGATTCATATTTCTTTATGTACTACACGAATATGTAATAATAATGGGGGTTCCTATTTTCAAAAAACACAGTTGATGTCCGTTTGACCTATGGCAGCACCATCTAGCGGGCCAACCAAAGCGGCATCTGGTTTCCCCCCTTCAAGCTAGACAAGATCCGTTCTATGTAGTTTTTTCGTTTGACGCTTCATTCTTGAGATATTTGGCCCAGTCACGATCAATGGACCACTCTGCATATATATATATATATATATATATATATATATATATATATATATATATATATATATACACTCCTGGAAATTGAAATAAGAACACAGTGAATTCATTGTCCCAGGAAGGGGAAACTTTATTGACACATTCCTGGGGTCAGATACATCACATGATCACACTGACAGAACCACAGGCACATAGACACAGGCAACAGAGCATGCACAATGTCGGCACTAGTACAGTGTATATCCAGCTTTCGCAGCAATGCAGGCTGCTATTCTCCCATGGAGACGATCGTAGAGATGCTGGATGTAGTCCTGTGGAACGGCTTGCCATGCCATTTCCACCTGGCGCCTCAGTTGGACCAGCGTTCGTGCTGGACGTGCAGACCGCGTGAGACGACGCTTCATCCAGTCCCAAACATGCTCAATGGGGGACAGATCCGGAGATCTTGCTGGCCAGGGTAGTTGACTTACACCTTCTAGAGCACGTTGGGTGGCACGGGATACACGCGGACGTGCATTGTCCTGTTGGAACAGAAAGTTCCCTTGCCGGTCTAGGAATGGTACAATGATGGGTTCGATGACGGTTTGGATGTACCGTGCGCTATTCAGTGTCCCCTCGACGATCACCAGTGGTGTACGGCCAGTGTAGGAGATCGCTCCCCACACCATGATGCCGGGTGTTGGCCCTGTGTGCCTCGGTCGTATGCAGTCCTGAATGTGGCGCTCACCTGCACGGCGCCAAACACGCATACGACCATCATTGGCACCAAGGCAGAAGCGACTCTCATCGCTGAAGACGACACGTCTCCATTCGTCCCTCCATTCACGCCTGTCGCGACACCACTGAAGGCGGGCTGCACGATGTTGGGGCGTGAGCGGAAGACGGCCTAACGGTGAGCGGGACCGTAGCCCAGCTTCATGGAGACGGTTGCGAATGGTCCTCGCCGATACCCCAGGAGCAACAGTGTCCCTAATTTGCTGGGAAGTGGCGGTGCGGTCCCCTACGGCACTGCGTAGGATCCTACGGTCTTGGCGTGCATCCGTGCGTCGCTGCGGTCCGGTCCCAGGTCGACGGGCACGTGCACCTTCCGCCGACCACTGGCGACAACATCGATGTACTGTGGAGACCTCACGCCCCACGTGTTAAGCAATTCGGCGGTACGTCCAGCCGGCCTCCCGCATGCCCACTATACGCCCTCGCTCAAAGTCCGTCAACTGCACATACGGTTCACGTCCACGCTGTCGCGGCATGCTACCAGTGTTAAAGACTGCGATGGAGCTCCGTATGCCACGGCAAACTGGCTGACACTGACGGCGGCGGTGCACAAATGCTGCGCAGCTGGCGCCATTCGACGGCCAACACCGCGGTTCCTGGTGTGTCCGCTGTGTCGTGCGTGTGATCATTGCTTGTACAGCCCTCTCGCAGTGTCCGGAGCAAGTATGGTGGGTCTGACACACCGGTGTCAATGTGTTCTTTTTTCCATTTCCAGGAGTGTATATATATATATATATATATATATATATATATATATATATATATATATATATATATATATATATAGACATACTCTCACATACAGACACACATACACACACATATCAAAACACATTCACAGGTATACTGATTATCAAAAACCATTTGCATCGTGTGACTAACAAAAGTCATGATCAGTGTAAATGGTGGTACTTAAAAAATGATGTAAGAACTATAGTCAAGCATCAAACAAATTGTATATCCTCTATGTGTAGTTCAATATTGTGTAATATTATTGACCAGTGTGAGATTTTACAAGTAGCATTCAATGATTAATGCATTTACACCTCTGACATTGTTGTAATTAATTCTCCATCAGACTGCCAGTTCTTTTATATTGTAATTGCGATAAACTTATGGTTTATCATTAAGGCCTACAGCCCAGTGCCTGTTAATTCTGCAACAGATACAAGACTTTAAAATATATTTCTCATTTCCTGTATGAAAATTTTTGCACACAAATTCATCCCTGGTTCAGCTTGATTCAGTACGTTAGTCATACGAGCCAGTTTCAGCCTCTTGTGCAGCACGAGCAAAACGATGTAAGGACATAAAGTGAATTTCACTAGTGTGAGAATATATTCATTGGCAACGCAGAATTGACTTTGCGTATTTATTGGATGAAGTTCTGAAATCTCAGTACAAGGTTTCTCCTATCTTCTTCTTGTCACTCATCGGTATATGTTCACTCACTGAGGTGTTCAAACTGATTTGACCACAATGTATCTCAATTCAGATTCTTTAGTTCACCCTCCCCCCAGTAGGTCCGGGGGTTAGACTAGGCGTAAGGTTTTCCTGCCTGTCGTGAGAGGCGACTAGAACGAGTCTCACAGGTTTTCGGCCTTTATATGATGGTCCCCTGTACGGTTTGACCTCCATATTCCCAAATTTTCCCGAAGAGCGAGCCAATTGGGAAAGGGCCTTTAAATAGTTAATCGCATACACCGTGCACGGAGTTCTTTGGCCCACTTTAGCGTCGAGGATTTGCAGTTCCGCTCGTTTTCCATCTGTTGGGCGAGGACTCCTTCCTGGGTGCGTTTTACTCCATCCAAGGTGCGGTATCGTTTTCAACGCCGACGATGACGATGGACTTCTGTACACCTCATATCCTACACGGTAGCCAGTTTGTTGTGGTAGGGCAGGCATATACCCTGTTGGTTATAGCCCCCTGGCTACATAGGGATCGCTCTGCTAATGCCTGCGCAATTAACTCCACTCATATGCCTAGGAGTAGATGCCTGTCACCCTGGGGCATTGGACTCCCAGCATTGGCCATTCTGCCAGGTGGCCTTCGCTGCGGCTGGATGGCGTCCATGCGGAGGGCCCCTGGTCAGAGTGGGTGGCATCAGGGTAGATGACTCTCTATGAAGCGTACCACATCATCACTTGTTGGTGGTCAAATACCAGCAGTCTCTAAGCACTCCAGGTCTCAGTTCCGTGCAAGGAAGTGCGACCCTAAATCATTCCCCTCCCTGCCCAAATCATGGGAGGAACGCCAGGCTAAGGATGGCAGCAAACCTTATTTTCCCAGGTACCTGATGGGGAATCCTCAGTTTTTTGTAGAGCATTTTGAAGACAAGTTTGGGGAGGTGGAGGTCATCTGCCCAGTCACGGGCATTATTAGCTTGGGACAAGCTGAGGGATGTTTCTGTTACCATCACGCCCCATAAGAGCTTAAATTTGGCCCAGTGAATTATATTCCATAGGCACGTTCTTCTGCAGTCTGACGACGAGCTGCATGCCAATTTAGAGTGGCGAGGTGTCCATTTCGTACGGCACGTCCATCAGGCTCCGAGGGATAATCAGGTTGCCACCGGTGCCTTTATCTTGGCCTTCAATGGTGACACATTACCCGAGAAGGACACGGTAATGATCTACTGGTGTAATGTCAAGCCATAAATCGCTCCCCCGATGTGCTGCAGTTTTCTCCACCACCTGACTGAGCTACAGCAACTTTTAAGCTTTAGCGTTCTTTCTGCATTGCCCTCCAGGAAACCTGGTTCACGGCAAGGCGGATCCCTACCCTCCATGGATATAGGGCATATAACAAAATCCATAGTGAATACAACAAAGTGTCAGGAGGTGCTTGCGTCTAATTCCTGAACTCGGTTTGTAGTGAACCTGTGCCCCATTAAACTCCTCTTGAAACTGTGGCTGTTAGGATAAGGACAACACAGGAAATAACTGTCTGCAACATTTATCTTCCTCCAGATAGTGCAGTAGCCCTGAACATATTGGCAGCACTGATTCATCAACTCCCTAAACAGTTCCTACTTAGGGAGATTATAATTCCCATAACCACTTGTGGAGTGGCAGCATGCTTACTGGCCGAGGTAGAGATGTAGAAACCTTACTGTCCCAAATCGACCTCTGCCTGCCACACATTTCAGTGTGGCTCATGGTACTTACTCAGCCACTGATTTATCACTTTGAATCCCAGAACTTCTCCCATCCGTCCACTGAAGAGCCCACGATGACTTGTGTGGTAGTGACTGCTTTCCCATCTTCCTGTCACTCACCTGGCGTCATTCCGCCGGACGTCTACCCAGATGGGCTTTAAACAAAGCAGACTGCAAGCTTTCACAAGCGTTTCAGTCACCACTGAATCTCCCCCCCCCCCTCGCCCCCATGGTGCCGTCGATGTGGTGGTTGAGCAGGTCACTTCAACGATCGTTTCTGCGGCGGAAAACGCGATTCCTTGTTCCATAGAGCGCTCCCAGCGATAGACAGTACCTTGGTGGTCGCCGGAAAATGCTAAGGCCGTTAAAAATCGTAGGTGGACTCAACGGCGACATAAGGGCCACCCTTCCCTGGAGCACCTAATAGGTTTTAAACAGCTCCGTGCCCGCATTTGCCAGCTTATAAAAAGAGGCAGACAGGACTGATGGGAGAGGTATGTCTCAACCATTACCTGCCATACGTCACCTTCCCTAGTCTGGACGAAGATCGGACGTGTGTTTGGGTACCAGACCGCCAACAGGTGTCCCTCGCATTAACACGAATGGCGTGTTATCTACCGACGCAAACGCAATTGTCGAGCACTTTGCTGAGCACTGCGCTCGAGCCTCTGTGTCGGGGAATTACTACCCCGCCTTTCGCACCATCAAACGGCGGATGGAACTTAAGCTCTCTCGTTCACAACACGCCACAGTGAATCCTATAAAGCCCCATTTAAAGAGTGGGAGTTCCTCAGCGCTCTTGCACATTGCCCTGACACAGCTCCTGGGCCAGATAGGATCCCCAGTCAGATGATTAACCGTCTCTCATCCGACTACAAGCAACATATCCTCGTCATCTGCGATGGCGTCTTTCCATCGCAATGGCGGGAGAGCACCATCATTCCAGTGCCCAGACCTGTAAAAAACCGCTTCATGTGAATAGCTATAGGCTGATCAGCCTCACCAACGTTCTTTTGAAGCTGCTACAACGCATGGTGTGTCGACGGTTGGGTTGGGTCCTGGAGTCACGGAGCATACTGGCTCCACGCCAGGGCGGTAACCACCAGGGTCTCTCTACCCCTGATTATCTTGTGTCCCTCAAGTTTGCAATCCGAGCAGCCTTTTCCAGACCCCAACACCTGGTTGTCTTCTTTTTTGATTTACGAAAACCTTACGACACGACATGGCGACACCACATAATTGCCATATTGAATGCATGGGGTCTCTGAGGCTCCATGCATTAAATATGCAAAATTTGCTCTCACTGCGTACTTTCCGTGTCAAAGTTGGTGCCTCCTATAGTTCCCCCCATATCCAGGAGAATGGAGTGCCGAAGGGCTCTGTATTGAGTGTATCTCTATTTTAAGTGGCTATTAACGGTCTACCAGCAGCTGTAGAGCCGTCTGTTTCACCATCTCTGTATGCAGACGACTTCTGCATTTCGTACTGCTCCTCCAGTACTGGTGTTGCTGAGGGCGCCTACAGGGAGCCATCTACAAGGCACAGTCATGGGCTGTACCACACAGCTTCCAGTTTTCAGCCACGAATCATATGTCATGTACTTCTGTCAGCTTCGTACCGTTTATCCGGAACCCAAACTTTACCTTATTGACGATCCACTCACGGTAGTGGAGACATATCGCTTCTTAGGACTGGTTTACGACGCTCGATTGACATGGCTTTCTCATCTTCGTCAGCTTAAGCGGAAGTGCTGGCAGCACCTCAATACCCTCCGTTGCCTAAGCAACACCAACTGGAGTGCAGGTCGCTGTACGCTGCTCAATCCACGCTTGACTATGGGAGTCTGATTTATGGTTTGGCAGCGCCCTCAGTGTTGCGTTTACTAGATACAGTGCACCACTGCGACGTTCGACTAGCGGCGGTAGCTATTAGGACGAGTCCTGTCACCAGCGTACTGGTGGAGGCTGGAGTCTCTCCATTGAAGATTAGGCGTGCACAACTGCTGGCCAGTTGCGTTGCACACATTCGTAGTTCTCCTGAGCATCCAAACTACCGCAAACTCTTCCCAACCATGGCGGTTCATCTCCCGCACCGGCGTCTCAGGTTAGCCCTTACGATTGCGATTCACGTCCCATCCCTTCTGTCTGAGCTGGAGTCATTCCCGCTAACACTTCCACTCGAGGTCCATTCACGTACACCTTCAAGCTATCGATCAGCGCTACCCTCTCAAGGTGCAATGTGTCCCACTGCAGCCGAATGTATTTGAAGGCTTCTGCGCACGGAAAGAGAAGGAAAGGGTTTGCTCTAACATGTGTACTTGAATGGTATGCCCTGATTAAATATTAATATTTGCTAAGTAGTGATGGAATCGATCAGTCAAAGGGAACTAGTTCTCATAAAACAGACAAACGAACAAGGAATCGTGTTAAGTTACTGGTAATCGTGGGATTGAAGTGTTGGTGATGACTGCATCGGAAAATTAGTAAGTAAAGAGAAATGAGCGCTAAAGTGTAAAATTAGGGTCGAATGGTCACCTCTCAGTAATTGATTCATCAGTCTGAACCAATACGCCCGTCATTCCGTAAGAATTTCGTACGCCGTGGCTGCGACACTTACATTATTTCCACAAGATGAGGCGCGGCTGGACGGCAGGCAGGATGGAACGCTAGCACGACGTGGTTCATGTGCTCTTGAGCTGCCTTGTCCTCTCATGGAGAAGAAGACTGCTCTCTGCGCCTCTCGACGATCGTCTACTGTGGCTACCGGCGAAGAAGGGCTTACCATGGCTTTTAGCGGGGAAGTGTATGATACTTTACTTTCCTGCTCCTTCCTTGTCTGAGCCCGCCAAAATTGCTGTTTCGGACAGTCTGAGACAATGTACATTATTTTGTTCCATGCGGAAACTAAAAATTATATTCTAGTAGGTTCGGCGTCGATTCGAAATCGTCTTTGCAGCAATTTCCCATTGCCGCCCTCTTGCACGTCGTCGTTCCCGGAGATTCTGAGTTCCAGCCTATTAAAAGGCGTCCCTCCACAAACTTTTCAGAACTTTGTCTTCTTAGCGTTTACGCTCAAGGCGCTAGCGGTGCATCGACTCTACACAAAATACTCGCGTATGAAAACTACTGGAGGTTACTGCACAGTATTGCGATGTTATCGCACGAGAAAAGGCATTTGCGTGGGTTGTCTGCCGTTCGGAGAAACATCTGCATTCGTGTTCACCAACTGGCGAGGACAGGGAGAGTTTCCTGAACTCAGCACGCAGATGCGTTCACTCCCGAGCGTGGCTAATTGTGTCGGAGATCAACGCCGCCCTCTGCTGCGGCGAGAGCGACAGCGACCTCAGCTCACAGGACTCGGGTGGCTGGCGCAAAACCCCAGTGCGTTCAGTCAGCCGCCTCGTTTGCTGAAAGCAGGCGCAGGCGAGCAGAAATTGTAGCTCTGCGTTAACTACGAGAATGAATTTTCGAATTAAGATACTTTAAAGAAAATCTACAATCATCTGGCACTCTCACTGGTAGTATCACTCTTTTGCACATACATCAGAATTTATTGATTAAACACGCCTATCTCATCGATGGAATGAGTGTACTGAGTAAATAGGAGAATGGAACACGGGGTTGGCTATAGCCTGATGCGTTTCAGCATCCATGACTGTGTATCGGGGGCGCCACCGATTGCGCACCACTGAAACGAAGGTAGCGCTAATGCTGGACTGTCGATACATGAGATGTAGCTTAAAGGTTGCTCAGTTGAAGTAGTAGAAATTTGAACAACGAAGAATGATTTTTTTTGTTCTTTCTTTTTTTTTTTGTTTGTTTGTTTCATTTTTGAATTGGTGCGAGCCAACCCGAGGGTCCTTTGCAGAAGTCTTGGTTGTAAGACTCGAAGACGAAAGTACCTTCTGCATAATCTGTCACTGCCAAGTATCACAGTTCGATGAAACGTAGGTCGTAAATACAAAGAACTTCTACAGAGTAGTACAGAAAGTACCTGAAAGGAATACGCAGTTAGACGAACAGAAACGACACTCGTATTCAAAGACAATAAATTCAGATAAATTATCGCCACTGGACATTATAACACGCGGGACATAGATCATAGTAGGATGTATAATCAACACCTAGACCAGTGTATGGTCTGCAATGGAGCTTCCATGGTGTCCCCCAAACTGGTAAGGAATCCTTGTGGTAGGGAGTTCCATTCATCCACCATCGCTGTTGACTACTGCTGAATGGTCGCTGGTGGATGTGGACCTTTAGCTACACATTTCCCAAATCGCATCCCACACGTTGTCGATGGGACTTACCTCGGGGGGAACTGGAAGGCCAGTCCACTCAGCAACTATCGTCTCATAGCAAGAGCTCCTGCACTGCGCTGATCGATGCAGTTACATATTTTCACCCATAAAAATGAAGTGTGGGCCGAATGAACCCTTCAAGAGCCGCACGTGGCGAAGGAATACAGTGTCACAATAACGTTAACCGTTGAGTCTATCTTGTTCCACGATTTGGAGGTCAGTGCGTCCATGGAGCTCTACAACTCCCGAGACCATAACACTTGGGCCACCACTACGACCATGTTCGACAATGTTCCAACATATGGCGAGAGCCTGTACAGCCAGCCGCCCTGGAGAGCAAGTGTGAGAATGATTGCCTTGCCACCGTTCTGATACGAATGTCGCGACTTTCGGCTACGTTCTCGCATCGTTCATTGTGGTGCGTACATTCGAAGCCTACCACTCAGCGTCCGCCTGAAGTATGCTTTAATCCACTGCAATAAACTGCTGAGAAACAAATAAAGCTCGCAACTGTCTTTGACCTGCCCGCCATTCATCCCTCCCACCTACCTGCACCAGAGAATCCCCGAGCCTGTGCATTGAATTATATGCTAACGACTGATCTCCAGATATTCTAGACTAGCACATCGGATACAGAGCTGTTGCTGGTAAAAACATAAAATCCAGTACACTGAGCTATGGTAGGCGCTAATGAAGGAAGAGGTTTTTCAGTGGATACCTTTCGTTTAACAGCACTTAGAAATGAAATTCCGTAACTTGTTTACTACTGTAGAGGGATGACCACCCTAGGAAATAGACAGTAATGCTACACGCAGAATCAGTGAACTTAAGTTTAAAATTTCACTCTTAAGTGAACAATCTCAGACTTGAATCAAAGACTGTTCACAACGGGTGACAGCTAGTTTTAACATTACTACAGCGGACTATGTAAGGATTCTGACATAAAATCGTTTATTCGAGGTAGAGTCTCCCCTATTCCATTAGACGAAGGGAATTTCACCAACTCCAACGGAACGCACAATCAGTGACATCAGTATTATATAGTCGGCTCCACGCCATGTATACTACTCAGTGATCGAGCTCGGAGATTGCAGACAAGGTTTATGCCTGATTCCCAGGTTACATGCTCCATACATAATACTCTTGGAGAAGACCGCATTGATGGTGAGTATGGCGTCGCAATAGACATAAATGGTACTGTAATGCATCAGCAATAAATAATACTGCCTACACCTCGATCACAGCTCTATATCGTGACAGCATGTATAGTTCTGTATAGTTCATCCGTATCCATAATTGTACGGCTGAAAATTATCTTACTGTTACAAAGCATGGAACCGCTTCTGTCATTAAGTGGCCATCGTGGTAGACAACCATGCGGGAAACAGTGATTCGATTCCCGGTACAGGCAGCCAATCTTCGTTGTCGGGAGTACTCGATTGGGGTGCGCTCAGACTCGTGATTCCAGCTGAGGAGCTACGTGATAATGAATTACATGCATCGGGTATACTAACCCGTCAATGGCTGGGAGAGCGTTTTGCTGACCTCTCGGCCCTCCAGTTCCTATCTCGACATTGCAGTTGGCAGAGGATGACACGGCGGTCGGTCCTCTGCAGCAAGAACGGTGACGGTTTCCTTTATTTACAAAGAGTAGGGCAGTGATGTAACAGACAGAGACTGTACGGTTTTTCTTTGACTCACAGAAGAAGCTTGAACCATTAATCTATCCTCCGTTCGTGTGGGTGTAAGTAGGCTGTTTATGTTTTCTTACTGGCAACGTTACGTAGCGCTCAATATGAAAATCACTGGCTGTGCTGTGTGCAGTCTGTGGCTAGTTTGCATTGTTGTCTGCCATTGTAGTGTTGGGCAGCAGCAGCTGGATGTGAACAGCGCGTAGCGTTGCGCAGTTGGAGGTGAGCCGCCAGCAGTGGTGGATGTGGGGAGAGAGATGGCGGAGATTTGTGATTTGTCATGAACTGATATATATATTATGACTTGTGATGATATTAAGGTAAATACATTGTTTGTTCTCTATTAATATCTTTCATTTGCTAACTATCCCTATCAGTAGTTAGTGCCTTCAGTAGTTTGAATCTTTTATTTAGCTGGCAGTAGTGGCGCTCGCTGTATTGCAGTAGCTTGAGCAGCGAAGATTTTTGTGAGGTAAGTGATTTGTGAAAGATATAGTTTAATGTTAGTCAGGGCCATTCTTTTGCTGGGAATTTTGAAAGTCAGATTGCGTTGCGCTAAAAATATTGTGTGTCAGGTTAAGCACAGTCTTGTATAATTGTTCTAAGGGGAAGTTTCATATGTCGACCCTTAGCCGAGGATACCTCACTGGAATCTTCTGATTTTTTCTTGTAGTTTGTGTAATTGGTGTAGCTATTGTTTATTGGTAGCGCGTAATCATAGAGAGAATTTCCTTTGTAGTTGTAGTTTTTCATTGTTGTACAGTAAAACAGTTGTGGCATGCATGTAGATTTGCACCAAGTATTTCGCAGCTGCGCTTGCAATTAACTAAATATTATTTTCTGTGCTATGTTAATGTGATCTCTTATTTTTGATCTTCAAATTGTGTTTTTCTGTGTTGTCGTGTGAAATACTGTGACAATAATGGCGTGTGAAAAACGTAATACTAGGCTCCAAAGTAAACTGAGAAATGACAGTGAAAATGAAAGCAGTGTGTTAGCGCCACCGAGTAATGAATTAACTGATGTTCAAAGTAGTAATTTGGTAACTGTTCATAGGGAAATGGAGCAGGCGGCAAACAATGGCGTGTACAGTGAAACAATTAGTGAAGAGGGACGCATTATCGATCGATCGGTCGGCAACAGCTTGCCTCAGGAATCGGGAATGTCAGGACACAATTTTGCGAATACTGTAGACTCAGGTTTTGGGTTCTCGCCGTTTTCTCAAATAAGTCAAGACACATTTTCTGCATGTCAAAATGTCAATGTTGCCGGTGCAAATTCACTGCCGAAAAGCACTGAGGAACATGTTTCAGACACCAGTGCATTGTTATTACAGTTAATGCAACAAATGGGACAAAAGCTACAAAAGTTAGACACAACACTTGAACAAAATCAGAAACAAATGGGACAAAATCTTAAAAAGTTAGACACAGTGGAACAAAATCTTAAAAAGTTAGACACAATGGAACAACACCAGAGACAAACACAGCAACAGCTTCAAAAGTTAGACTCATTGGAACAAACTCTTGAACAAACGCGTGAAGATTTAACTACTGAGTTACATAACATTGAATCGAAATGTCAAAAAGTCTGTAATGACGTAAAAACACAAATTTGTGAGCATTTTCAACCTATTTTTTCGCGGCATGAAAATGCATTACAGAATCACGAAGCAGCCATAAAAGAGCTGCAAACCATTGTTCATGAAAATCATGAGACCTTGTGGGCTAAATTTGACTCAGTTGCATCTACCGATTCGGTTACGCAACTTGCAAAAGCTCAGGAAAACTTAAAGGACAAAGTAGATACTCTGAAACTTGGTTCAGAAAAACACGCTGAGGAAATAAGTACACTATCGGAGAAAGTAGCCGAACTTTCGGATCAATTCACTAACTTATCTACAAAGGTAGATGATAATCTGAATGACACAAAACCGGTAGTCTTTAATGACACAGAAGAGTGCGAACAAATTAGGAAACTGAAACAAAATCTGAATCAAATTAATACGCAACACCAAAGAGAAATCCGGGAAGTACAAGAACAGCTGACACAGGTAATACAAGAATTACGTATTTCAGAGGACACTCGCGCTCCAACACGGGAAGAGGGACTTAGAAACACGGAAAAGCTGCAAAATAATAACACAGGGCATTTCGGAAGTAATGAAAGAAATTGGGAATGTGCACCGAATTTTGAGATGGAACGGCCGACACGACCTAACAATGACCGATATGCGACTCGCCGACATGATGATTTTGACTATAAGCTGTTCATTACTACACGTAAATTCAAAACATTTAAGAATTCTGGCAACGACATTCATCCACAAGCATGGCTCCATCAATTCTCTCATTGTTTCCCTCCCAACTGGTCATTGGAGCACAGGTTAGAATTTATGTGTGGCTACTTAGAGAATGAACCAGGTGTAAGAATGCGATCGGTCATTCACGATTGTCACAGTGAAGGAGATTTTTATCATGCCTTCCTCTCAGCGTATTGGTCTCAAGCTACACAAGACCGTGTAAAACATAGCATCAGGATGATGAAACACTTTGAACAATCTGAATTTTCCAGTCTTGTCAAATATTTTGAAGACATGTTGCATAAGAATCAATATCTTTCAAACCCATACAGCCCCTCAGAACTCATCCGCATTTGCTTACTCAAATTGCCTGAACATTTACGACATATTATTTTAGCAGGACGTTGCAAAGACGACATTGAAGCATTTCAGGGACTGTTACAAGAACTGGAAATTGACACAGACCGTCGCGGGATGCGAAAACAGGAAAACAATCACTACAGGTCACATACGTCACAATTCCGCGATGACAGAAACAATAACTGGACACGACAAGGCTATTCTTACAATGCAAATCGTGACCAAAACAGACACCACCCATATGACAACCACTGGCAGAGTAATAATAGTTACAAAGAAAGATCACATTTCCGTAGTAATGAATATGACAGAGACAATCATAGAAACAGACAATATGGTAATCAGAACTATTATTATCAAGGGAGACAGAATAATTTCAGACGCAACAGTTCAGCGCGCAGTTACGATTCAGGGAGAAATTCTCCACCATGTGACCGCCACGAAAGAAACTGTGTAAACTACCGACAAAACGACAGACCTGAATTCCATCAGAACTGGCGAGCTTTAAACAGAGCTGGGCCCTCTCGGCAAGGCGAATTTGTGGAAGTTAGGCCTCCTAATCCCAGTAACGACGCGCGCCAACAAAGAAACAGACAATGACTCACACCGCAGGCAGCCGCTTGCGCCGGCTGGCTCAGAGAAAAATAACATTGACGCTAACCTTGAGCAAAATTCCAGTATTCTTTACGGACGAATACCGCATGATAATTGCGTTGAAGTTGAAACGCTGCGCACTAGAAAGAGTAAAGGTTTACACCACACTTCACATGTAAAACCATTTATTGACAGATAATCTGTCTTTTAACTTTGTCTTTGCCATAAAACGTTTCACTTCAAGTTACTAGTATGCTTTGTCAGACTTAGAATCTGTTAACATGCAACAATGTTTGAAGTTAAATATCCAGTCTAGAACCTAGGGAACATTTTTAAACAGAAATTACGAATGCATTGTTATAGTGAACAGACGACACAGTGTTGTATTTGTACATTCTTGCTTGTTTGTTGCACGATTACGTAACGACTATAAGGCTCACATACTTAGAACATTTACCAGTACTGCTAAGGAGATTTTAATGCAACATTTTGGTTTATTTGAAAATACATTCTGAATTTAATGTGCTTTCTGAGAGATACCAGATGACACAGAGGTTAGTTTATGTGACAGATACACGATTTTATCACGACGCTACTAATGAGTGACAATTTACAATGTTGCTTTTGCAGTGTTTCTGTTTTATATCCGCACAGTTTTTCTGAATTCTTCTGGAAAGCAAAACATGTTTTAGTAGTAAGCTACAATGTGAGGGCCTTTTTCTTAGCACAACAATACTTTACAGTATAGTATTTTCTTGATCACAGTAATGTACATAATAATTATGATATCTATACACAAAGCATTTCACTTTCGTTTCTGATGGGGTAAGTACATTGACTTCTGCAGAACTTAGCTTTCGGAGGACGATAACTACGACACTTCCACACAGATTATGTTGCAACAAGACGCACATTTAGCGCTACAGTACACGTATTTGAGTGATCAATTTTATACTTAAAACATTTATTTTTAAAGATTTTTGAATTACAAAGAAAGTTTTCCGTGATACATTTCATTCCATTGCTGTAATCTGTAACACCTGAGGGTATAATTACATTAATCCTCAGGGGGGTACAAGCTTACTTTGTGTACCATGTGTGTGGCAACCACAAGGAACCCTAGCTAATATGGTATTTGCTTATACAACTTTACACATCGGTACCATATTTCTCTAACACAGAATTACACAGCTATCTGATTATTTGACAGAGAAACAAACATTCTTTTTACTATGTCAGTGACACATGTTTACGCAATTACACAGTTGGATAACTTCACACTTATGAAATTGTATTTTGTCTGTACTTTGTGAAATGCTCATATTTTTTCGGAACCATTGTGATACTATGAGAGCTTTGAATGATGTATTTGGTATGGATTCATGATTTTTAAAGTACGTTTGAGGCAGATGACACTTTTGACATGAGCAGAGAATTTTTTAATTCTTGGACGAAGCTACGACGATTTTGAGATTTGACTGAGGTGTTATGATGTTATTATTACGACGACGATGTGTATTATGTTGTTGAGGAATGTTTATTATGCTACGTATTTCTCATGATGAAATATTGAAGAAGTGTCGACGAATATGTATATGTATAATGAGGTAAGGAATAATGAGTAGTGTTTAGGGACTCTGATTTATGAAAAGGATGTTGGAAACCAAGAAACGTACTTTAAGAGTTATGAAATGTGTGTGTATATTCGTGAATGTATTACAATGCAGACGAAAATTTTTTTTGGACACTGTTATATCAATAGCATTTTGTTTCTACAGATTTGTAACGCAAATTCTTGACCTGTGAAATATTTTTATATGCGACTGTCTCTGTAGCGGAAACTGCTGTCGTAAATATTTCCGTAAGAAAGTTAACGGACCACCTACACATAATGCGTCGTGGGCACCCAGCTGTGTCAGACGCCTGGAGAAAAAGCCATTATTGCGAGCCCTTTTCAGCGGCACAGGTAGAAAAAAAGGGGACGTGGGACGTGTCAAACACCTGGAGAACAAGCCATTAGCGTGTGCCTTTCATCGCTAATGCGACACCCTCGTTACTTGAAAACATATGATTACTCGCACTTTGTGCTAATTACTGAAATGCTTATGAATTGATGGGAAATATTCGTACATCTGCAAAACCGATAATGACAAGTGTCTTTCTATGAGAGTTGAGAGCTACTAACTTATGAAATGTCACATGACTACTGAATGATATTTTTATGCTTTGCTTTTCATAGTTGCTTATTTCATTTGACACCTGTTTTTCAGCTGTGTTGCAGCATTGCTTTTATAAAATGAAATGCATTTGCTAATGTGAACACTTTCTGTCAACAGATCTATTAAATAATTATTTTATGATCCACATTCTTTAAAAAAAGGAGCACTTGGAAAGGAAAGAACAATAAGAAGGAACTAGTAACTGCATTCATAATTTTCTTTTCAAGTAATTGGTAACTTTTTGGTAGAATAACTTCTTGTGGTGCTCCACTTTACTTACATAGACATTAAGATGTGAATATACATTTCCCTTATCTGCATTGTTGTTTAGTGTAATATTTTTTCTGCTTGCGCTATGTCATGTTTAGGTATAAGTTACTGCTGTTTGCCAGGCGTAGTGTTACTGAATTTGACTTTGTGTTACTCTGCTAAGCCAATTTTACTACTCAGTTATTTTTCATGTTGCTGCACATTGGCTCATATTAGTTGTAATTTTGCATTTTATCTGTTAATTTAGATTTGCTGCTGCTTGCTTTGCAAATTGGCATTTTTTTGTCATTGCTGTTTGTGATAATTTGTTATGTGATGCTGCATTGCCTCGTCCCTTAGTTTAGCATCTGAGCTCAGTATATTTAAGTTAGCTTAAGAGGGGGTAGCCTCTAAGAGAATGAGTTGCGATGAATTGGAAGAAATGCATTGAGAAAACAGGTTTAGGTAGGATTTTCTTGGAGATAAATGTTGAGGTACGAAATGTGTGAACATATAAATACAGAAAGCATGCTTAGATAGAATTTTTTTGGTGGAAACAACGGATGAAATAAGAGGAAAGATATATGAAGTTTTAGGTTGGACTGCAGTACCACATGTTACACTGAAAACGAACCCTATCCTTTCCTATTGGTGTTATCCCACTATGAGTTTGTGTACCCTTGAGTATTTGTTTTCTTCCTGTCTCTGTGTAGTTTCATAGAATTTTTTTTTCTTTTAATATTAAGCTACATTCACTATGATGAGGAATACTGTTATCCTCAAATATAATTGGCATTAATAATATGTTATTTACTTTGTAAAGATATTAGACATTATTCATTCTGTTTAATGCTCATGTGTGAAGTTGATGTTTCAAAAGTTATTGTGATCTTTTATGTATGTACTCATGTCATAATTCCACTGATGTATATGTTAGTTCGATTCTTTTGTAAAGCCTGTACTACAAATGTTATCTGTATTATTATGTTTTTAATGATGTATTTTGTACCTTTGTTATTGTATTCTTATGTTATAAAATTGTAATTGTCACCAGTTCATGATATTATTAACTTGTTAGTTACATTTCACTGCACACGTTTCTGTTGGTCATAGTATATGGATAATATGTGAGAAGTTGGGACTGTGAGTGTTTGCACGTGTGTTAATAACTCAGCAAGGGACTGGATAACAGCATTGCTGGATCTAAGGACAATTCCAGAAACTTTGTGAGTGCACAAGTGGTGGTTTATGGACTTGCTATATTCTCCGCAAGACTCTTCGATGGTGAATGTGCACCTGCACAATCGCAACAGATGGCTGCTGGCCATTTCTACAAGGACTGCAGTGGGTCTGCACCTCTGGTGGCCCACCAATACCACAATCTCTACCAGGACTACAGTGGGTCTGCTCTGTGATGACCTACCTACCAATATTCTTCCAAACTACGACTGACTCTGCTGTGGGTTTGCTCTGTTGTGGCCCATTACCTGCATGCATGTCGAGAGTCAGCACTGTCTTTCCATTGGAAGGACAACACTACTTCTTCAAGACTGCATGGAAATCCACTACTTCTGTGTGCATTTTCTTTTACTGCTCAGACTTTGAGAAAAACACTGCTATTCTCCTGTTATGTACGATTAGGACTGTCTTTATGGACTGTGAGACAATTTTAGCTTTTGACCAAGATTGTATCAATAAGTGTGTGCATTTGATTTCTTTGTTATTGTAATTATGAAAAGAAAAATTTTTGTCAAATCTGTATTGGCCAGTGCCCAACACCATTTGTAAAAATTTTTTGTGGGGAGCATGGGGGCTATGTAAGTAGGCTGTTTATGTTTTCTTACTGGCAACGTTACGTAGCGCTCAATATGAAAATCACTGGCTGTGCTGTGTGCAGTCTGTGGCTAGTTTGCATTGTTGTCTGCCATTGTAGTGTTGGGCAGCAGCAGCTGGATGTGAACAGCGCGTAGCGTTGCGCAGTTGGAGGTGAGCCGCCAGCAGTGGTGGATGTGGGGAGAGAGATGGCGGAGATTTGTGATTTGTCATGAACTGATATATAGATTATGACTTGTGATGATATTAAGGTAAATACATTGTTTGTTCTCTATTAATATCTTTCATTTGCTAACTATCCCTATCAGTAGTTAGTGCCTTCAGTAGTTTGAATCTTTTATTTAGCTGGCAGTAGTGGCGCTCGCTGTATTGCAGTAGCTTGAGCAGCGAAGATTTTTGTGAGGTAAGTGATTTGTGAAAGATATAGTTTAATGTTAGTCAGGGCCATTCTTTTGCTGGGAA
Source organism: Schistocerca serialis cubense (assembly GCF_023864345.2). NCBI lineage: Eukaryota > Metazoa > Arthropoda > Insecta > Orthoptera > Acrididae > Schistocerca > Schistocerca serialis. The sequence continues at coordinate 427,185,657 of NC_064641.1, forward strand.
TTTTGAAAGTCAGATTGCGTTGCGCTAAAAATATTGTGTGTCAGGTTAAGCACAGTCTTGTATAATTGTTCTAAGGGGAAGTTTCATGGGATACCTCTCACCTCACCGACGAAACTCAGCTCTTATTATTTCTCTGCGATCTCCGTATGTGCCAGGGTCCCCATAGGGTCGGATTATTATCCGATACTGATGATTTTGGCAACAAGCATGCCTTCTTCGTTACAGATAATTGCCCCAGACAAGTGAATCTGTAAAATACCTAATCAAGAATGTCCTTGACTGTATGACCTAAGACTGACCGATGGACACACTGCAGAGACCACTTCGGCAATTATTCGTAACCAGCTGAGAAAACGAAAACATGAGCTCAAAAATGGAGAAGCTGTCACGTGATGGCACTACTGTTCAGTTTCTTTAATTATTGTTCTGCCCTGAAGCAATTCGATTTAACGTTTTTACAAACTGTCTGTGTTTGCTTTAACAATAACATGTGTTTTTTTTAGTGGGGTCCGCATCTGGCTGCCAAGGAGAACTTTTAAATACTTTTTCAAATTTTACTTTTCTGCCTGTCGCATTATGCGACTTGCTAAGTCATCAAAATTTTTAATTACAGCATTGTGTACTTCTTCATGGGCCAAAGACATATTTAAATCGGAGCAATTATTGTTACTTTTCCTTTTGGTGTCACAATTGTGTACATAGTTATTCCTTTTGAACTGCTGCGAATTACTTGCAAAATATTGAAAGAGTGAATAAATGTACTGTGGGGCAGTTGTCAGAATACCTAACTGCTTAAAAGGATCTCCCAAAAATGCTAGTGGCCGAGCACTGTACATTATTCTTACAGCGCGCTTCATGGCAATGAAGATTTTCTTTCTTCGAGACGAGTTACACAGAATAGTATTTTCTATGACTTTACTGCATGAAAGCATGAAAACTACGTCATGTTACTGATTCGCATTACTAAATATATTATTCAAAGTGCTAATGTGGCTGAACTAAATTGTTTTAGGAGCTCCAAAATGTGTTTCTTCCAGTTGCAGTTCTCATGACAGTGGGCAATTCATTAAATTTGGAGTTTAAACCGTATTTCTTTCCTCTCCATGTTACACTTGTCATTGGTGTTGTACAATTAGGTGCGCAGCCCTGCATATGTTGTGTCATTAAAACTGAGGGTGAGACCATTCACAGAAAGCCAGTCGATGATACTTTTAGGAACCTTATTTACAGTTTCTTCTGTTTCTATATGTATGCTTAGACTGATTACAATTCTACTGCCACCTGCAAACGAAATTAATTGTGTTTGTTTTGTTAGGCTAAAGTTGATATAAGTATTTCGGGAACAATCATAGACGTAAGACTAAGTCTTCGGGAGCATCATAGGTGATTTCTCCTAAGTCAGAATTACGTCTCACACTACATTGGTTGAATATCAAATACAAATTTTTGCTTTTTTTATATTTGGATATGACGTTATGCTGTGGATTGCTATACTATCATCTCACTTAAGTTTTCTGGGAGAATGCTGTGATTCAGACAGACTGATGCCTTAGATAGGTCGCAGAAAATACGAGCCAGCCCCGTGTTATAATTCAATGCATGTAAAATTTGGTGAGTGGACATGTTAATGTGTTATGAATAGAGAAACCTTTCTGAAATTCTAAATGTGATTTGTTGAGGACATTATTGTTACTGAGGTGAGACACTATTCTAAAAGACATTACCCTCTCAAATATTTTGGAAAGTGATCTCAGTAGTGAAACAGGTCGGTAGTTATCGACAGCTCTCCTATCATCTACCGTAGTAAGGCTTTCAACTACGGCGTATTACAGTCTCTTATGTAAAATATTTTAGTTAGTGATGGATTACATATTTCACTTAAGGCAAAGCTTATTATATTGGAACGAATTATTCGTGACCTTTAATTTTTCAGAGACTTGATAATTTTCTTAACTACTGTTGGAGTACACGATGGTATATTCACATGACTGACTTTTATGAAAGTAGCTCTCTCAACATATTGCTGTGAGTTTTGTCAGCTAAGTGTGACTCCATTTGTAGCCCTTCAAAATGGTTCAAATGGCTCTGAGCACTATGGGACTCAACTGCTGAGGTCATTAGTCCCCTAGAACTTAGAACTAGTTAAACCTAACTAACCTAAGGACATCACAAACATCCATGCCCGAGGCAGGATTCGAACCTGCGACCGTAGCGGTCTTGCGGTTCCAGACTGCAGCGCCTTTAACCGCACGGCCACTTCGGCCGGCTGTAGCCCTTCCATTAGGGTCAATAGCGATGTTACCCCTTTCTGTGGCTGGTTGACCTGTTTCTTGTTTCAATACTTTCCATGTTGTCTCAAGTTCGGTGTAAGATTTACTAATTTACAACATTATGTGCATGTTCCTCGATTTTGTAACAATTTTAACAATTTTTCTTTGTAACATGTTGTCTTCTTTGTTTCTTGGCCTCCTTTTTTCACTGTTGCACATATACAAGTTGTGTAAGTTAATTGCTATCTTTAGTACCTGTAATAAAAGCTTTATTTAGATCAGATACTTTCGGATTTATTTTGATGCATCTTCATAGGTCACGTTTTATGTTGTTTATTCCATTGTTTTTCGTCTTACAGGTGTATGGGTTGAGCATCTGCATTTGTACACTGCACTTAGCTCATTTACACTTCTGTGGACTGTCCTCTCTGACAAAACAGTGCACCGTAGTGTAACTGTGTTAGGTGCAGTGGAAGTACTCTGTGAAAATGCAAATATTCAACACATACATCTGGAAGACATCTTCTTGTCAAAAGATACATTTGCCTTATCCTGTCAGAAGACATGTTAAACCCTCTAGTTGCTTATTGTTTTCATATGGCTGTTAAACGTTCTTTCTGATTAACTTATGCAGAAATCTGTTTTCAGATAGTGAAATGAGTTTATCATGGAATAGATTAAATGTTCTATCAGCATTTTGTTCATTACAAATTTCATCCCACGTCCTCTCTTGTGAATCAATTTGAGATGTTTGTCGTGGAGTTATTAATTATGCCAACTGACTTCCTGTGTGGAGTATCAGTACTGTAAGGCACTATCTTATTTATCACAAGTATATATCATGATCTGGGAGAGCATTTGTTACTGGACAGATAGTTATATTCTTGCTCTTAGCTTTACCTAAGAAAACATTATGAATTAGGGGCCTGCTGCGTTTATCCTCATGTGCTGGAAATTTTATTACTGAGATCAAGTTGTAGGATACAAATAACGATCATTTATACTATCAGAAGCGTTTAAGAAATCTACATAGAAGTAACCAATAACTATTGACTGCTTGCTGAATCTGACAGATAGCGTAGTAAGATATCCAAATTCCTCATAAACAGTTCAAAATATCGGAACAAGAATCTATATACATGTGGAATTAAAAGTGAACTACTTCTCGGCATTAATCCACAAACACACAGTTCTACATTGTGAACACTAAATCTACTTGTATGAATGTGTGTGAACTTGTGTTCTGTCTTAACATATGTAACAACTTCTCCTATTCCCATATTAGTTCTGCATGAGTAAGATGTTAAAACGTAATCATTTATAAGTAACTTATCAAACCTCTGTTTATGTGGTGCTCAGAAAAGCACAGAAGATCTATCATTACAGAGCACTCCAAATTTTGGAAACAGACAAGATGATCTTCTACCTTACTAGTCAGTCCTCTAATCTTTTGGTGGAATTAACATACCTTACTTTTCTGTGACTTTTGGGCATTTTGTGGGGCTCTTATGTTATTCAAATTTCTTTTTTCTCAAAACAGGGTCCCAGTATCCATATTCTAATCTCATGGATATTGCTTTGCTTGAGGGCTGCCCGATTACATTTTCTACAAGACGCTCTACCGACCTACATTTCCACCTTTTATTTAGGCGTAGACTATGTCTAGTATATACAATCTCCTAACTGAAGGTACAGAACTGCAGTAATAACATTCAGTCAGCAGTAGCATGCACAACGCATTGTTTACACAGCTCACTGCATTGTTAACAGAGGAGTGGTCCTGACGCTGTAGGGCATCCGCCAAATTCTCTTTGGTCTATTTATTTCCAACTCCTATTTCATCCCAATCACCCCTAAGGCTGTAAATACATCCCCTAGCCAGGCTGCTTCCTGCTTCACTTACTACAATCAGATGATCTTCTTTGTCAAAATTTTTGCACCAATTCGTTATGTCTTCTATCATATGGCTATGACAAGCACTTCGCTTCACAATACTTGATGCCTGGTACCCTATTCCAAATTTGTCCTGTTCCATTCGGCCTGTGTCTCTCCGATGGCTAGCACCACCCCGCAAGCTTTCCCCTTCCTTCGTCCTTTTGCTACAGACCTACTCAGTTTCTTTGCCAGAAGTCTGTTGCACCCTACTACAACCTACTGCCGGATGATGCTCTTCCCTTCCTACTTCAGATAACAAATGAAATTTATTCGCTACTATAAGGTCAAATGTAGATAAAGAAGCTGAAGAGCTATTCCCCTTTCGCCTATTACTTGCTACTTTTAGTCACTTCCAACTATCTTCTTGACCGTTCAACTTGCCTAGTTTCAATTTCGCATGTTATCGCTGAGGGCCGAAGGGCTGAAATTTTTGCTTTCAATCCAGTGATTCTCCTGTCCTTTTGGCAGAGCCTACAGTTCCATGTGAGAGCGTCGTTGAGATCCCCGTTCAGTTCCCCAAAACAGGAACCCAAGCGCAACTTAAACCCACAGTCTACACATACTACTTGTTTGACTGGCCCACAGAAACATCCACAATACCATGCATTGCCACTCAGATTACACGTTTAGAAATAGAATTAAGTAAGTTAATCCCACTTTGCACTACCTGCACATTAGCGCTTCAGTTGTATGATATAACGGAGAGGGTTAATTCTTTCCGCCACCAACCGGAACTAAACATTCATTTAACAGCAGTATCTACACTGATGAGCCAAAACTTATGACCACCTGCTTAAAAGCGTGTTGGTCAACCCTTGGAACAAAATACAGTAGTTATTCAGCGAGGCATGGATTCGACGTGTACTTGGTAAGTTGACACCAAATGCGTACACACATGTCACACAGTTCCTGTAATTTACGGGCGGGTTGTTTGTGGACGCCGATCTGGTGTCCCAATACATTCCAGTTATGTTTCATCGGATTCAGAAAAGCCGAATGTGATGGTCAAGGCATCACGTCAGTTCACCAGCATGCTCCTCAAACCACTCCAGCATGATTCTGAGAAAGACAGGTAATCTCTTGGAAGATACCACTGATGTTGAGAAAGACATCAAGCATAAGGGGCTACGGTTGGCTCTAATAATATTCAAGTAGTTCTCAGTTGTCGTCGTACCTGCTATTACTACCACAGGTCAGCTGGAAGCCCAGCAGGTGAATGTCTCGCAGAACATAACACTGCTCCACCGGCCAGGACTCGTGGTGCGCTGCATGTTTCTGGCAGCAGTTATCCTGGACGATGATGTATCCGATCGCGGGCATCGACCTGGTTCAACAAGAAACGTGATTCATCCGACTCGGCGACTTCATTACATTGATCCAGGGCCCATTCTCGATGATCCAGTGCACAATGTAATCATAATTGACGATGTTGTTGGGTCGACACGAGACTGCGTAGGGGTGCTCTGCTGCGGAACACCAACGCTATGTCGTCAGATATGCCACATATCTCTGTTTGTCCTGCTTTATGGTCCAGCGGGCGCCCCCGATACCTATGTGGTATGATGATGTATGGACGTCCGACTTCTTGTCGCCTGCTCGTGGTTTCAGCTCTCTCCAGCCCCTTTCCATAGACGCTCACAACAATAGCACGCGAACAGCCGACCAGCTTCGCCGTTTCCGAGATGCTCGTTCCCACACACTGGGCCACAAAAACCTGGCTTTTGTCAAAGTAGCCTAAGTCGACGGATTGCCGCTTTGTGTCGCTTAGCGTTGCTAGAATGTTTCGCGTCGTCTCTACTGTACTCAAATACTTCTCTTACCGCGTCCTGTGCCCTTAGCGCCAATAGGCAGCGTAGAACATTGCGGTGGTCAGTGGTCATAATGTTTTGGCTGATCAGTGCATTAATTAACTTACTTACAGTAGAATGTAACTTCACTGTACGAATACTGTTTGTAAACAAAATGTTGTACAAACTGTTCCAAGTCACTTAACTCAAGCTTTACGCTACTTTCAGGTAATACGAACTTAGTAATGAAAGAGACAGATTACTTAAATGGCTGGAGAGAAAAACAAGGCAATTAAAGGTGACTCTCTAAGCTAGTGAACTAAATTACTACCTTAAACCAAATTTGCTATCCTTCCGCGTCCTCAGAAATAATACGTGTAGAAAAGTGAAATCATGAATAACAGTTTTAAAAGACACACTGATACACGTATTTAATGGGTAACCTGTTCTAAATTAACTGTTATAGCAATCTAAATAACTTGCCTTCACGGGGCGCAAAAATTCCCGTGTCTCATCTGACTACAGAACTGTAGAAGCATACTCACTGAGCAGCTTGCTTTGTTCCTTATTTATAGATAAATATCCATACAACTAATTACATTACTTTATCAACTGATTATAGAATCTGTATGTTGTGTGTAAATCTAAATATTGCGTTGCTATAACGATACCTCCGGTGCTTTACGCAGTTTACACAGAAAACCATTTACCATATGGGTACCCAATCCAATAGGATTTATACAGACTGCAGGCTAGAGGATTTGCGTCGTTAGTAGTTTTAGTGTCATGACCTGCCGTTAGGCTTCAGCACTTGTACGGTGATGCAAGTTTGAGACACAAGCATCAATGTGAATTACAATCGGAGACCGTCAACATTGGTCCGGACAAGGTGAGTAGTGAAACAACAGCAACTGTTGGTTCAAATGGCTCTGAGCACTATGGGACTTAACTTCTGAGGTCATCAGTCCCCAAGAACTTAGAATTACTTAAACGTAACTAACCTAAGGACATCACACACATCCATACCCGAGGCAGGATTCGAACCTGCGACCGTAGTGGTGGCGCGGTCCCAGACTGTAGCGCCTAGAACCGCTCGGCCACCCCGGCCGGCAACAGCAACTGTGCCGCTGCTCTCCGCCAGTACAGACGCATTAAAGGAATGCCTGGGGGGTCCTTTTCCCGCACCGAATTCGGAACTTCGAACTAACTGGCGATTTGGGAATAGGTCCTGGGAGAGGCCGTTGGCCCACTGCGCTACGGTACGAAGTGTTGAAGAAGTTAGTGTTGCTCCCGCTGAGAATGCTGGACGAAATATGCGATCTGCAAGCAGTGTCACGACAGCTGAACATGCCACGATCCACCGTTGTGCGGGCAGCAGTGTATCAATCAATAGTGCGGTTCTCGGCTGTTGTGGAAGCAGATGGTCGTTACATTGAGTAACGTATGTAGCAAGGAACGTAAACATGCTACCCAGTTAACAAATGTCACCGTCTCAACGTTTGTTTCAATGTTTAATTCGTCATTTCTCTTCCGCATGGCATTAAAAATGTTCCCACGAAGTGTTACTGTCTTACGATCACTCGTTTTGCATGGTGGCCCTCTCAAGTAGCTAAAGTTTAACTGTAACCACCCTGTAGACGTTCTCCTCTGAAATAATCTCGTACAGTACTCCAGATTACTTGTCCTTCCAGATTAAAAAAAAAAAAAAAATTCCGTATGGCGGCACCGCAGGAAAGAGCGTAAACAAATTTCTAGCGAAGCAGATAAAAAGTTCGTTAGCAGGCAGCCGTAAGATCCGACTTTTGGCACCAGCACAAGGATATTCGTATGCCTGAGCAACAATTATGTGGGATGAGGAATGCCTCTGCAGGCAACGTATCTTTATGACGGGGAAGGAAAAATTTTACACAGAAACGTACCGTAAGTATTTCCATTGCTACACGTTAATGGAGGAGCGCATTACTATCCGTAAGAAGTAGGAAGGACAATATTTTACACCCTTGTTATTGTGGACTCGAGTAGGTAAACTGATAATAGTTACAATTACGGAAGGGTAATCGGTGATCCAAGTTAGTGATTAACAGCCTGCGACGAAAGATCGCATTTCTAGCCAATTGATAAATAGTTACAGGAGACAGTTATGGGGGATCAAGCGGTATTGTCAGCGGTTATTATCACGACTTGCTGTATTTCGAGAAATGTTTTCCATAGACCAAAAAAAAAAAAAACCAAATATTAACATTTCTACGTGGAACAAACGCCTAGATAATCGCGAATATGAAAATACACAGTCCAATAAGTAAAAATATTAGATTGGAACAATTAAATGAGAGACTTCAAAGTGAAAAATTAACTCCCGTTTAAAATTATAATCACATCGTACACCCAATTAAGGCTACAACGTAAATGAATAATTGCTATACATACATTGTACGTATCAAATTCCGATCCATTTTAGTTTTCCGATATTTCTTTAGCCTGTAAAATATCAGCTACTTTTTATATGCTGTGTGCATGTTCATAATTGGTATTTCTGTCTCCTGTGCGTTTGAATTTGTTTTTAATTTCGTCTGTATGATCTCTGCTTCAAAAGTTTTGTTTCAGACATCTGAAATTACAATTTTAACGAACGATTTTGATATTCTAACTATGGATGGTGAGAACAGTATCAAACCATTTTATTCCGCTGTACTGTAAGTAAAGTACTGCAAGTATCTTTTAGAAGCAGGTATCTTGGGGCTGCGCAATTACAGCGTCTGTAATTCTCAGTAAGGAATCCGAGGCATTATTTAGCAGTTTAGCTTGTTGGCATAAAAACTGATCCTGGTAGACTATTCATGTCAACTGAGAAACAGCTAATTAGTGAAAGAGTAGTTGCTGCATATTAGTATTCACATAAATATTTTCATTTCTTCTGGTAAACCTTGCGGGATGTAAGGTCGTGGTCCATGAAACTCTTCAGCTCCTGACGTTTCGTCCAGTGCTTCGCTGGACATCTTCAGAGGGGTGTTTCTCCTCCGGTGAGTCTTGCCGACTGACGGGTCGGACGTCTGAGAGCGACTTATGTATCGTAGAAAGTGGGCGTGACCAGAGTTACACGTGATATGCAGAGATAACCTTTGTCAGAGATAAAACTTAACTATCGATCGTAATCTTGTCACGGATAAAACTGTCTAGCAATTCTGTAGTGCTACTGTCCAAATATCACTAAGTTTCATGGTCTCTTCTTTCCGATTAAAATTATCCCTATGTTTATATATTTCAATTGCTTCTCTACAAAGGCGTGGGTAATAGTTCGTCGTCGTAGATAAAATTTTTGTTTCGGAAAACTTCACTTGATGATTTCCTGGCTGAAAAGCGTGTTCTGCTACAGCCGATTTGTCTGTTTTTCCTAATCGGCAAAGACTTCTGTGTTCTTTTAACCGTGTATTTACGCTTCTTTTTGTTGTTCCAACATAAACTTTACCACATGTACACGGAATTTTATATACGCCACTGGCTGATAGGGGAGCGCGTTTATCTTTTACAGACCGAAGAACATGACAAATTTTCTTCGTTGGTTTAAAAACAGGTCTAATATCATGTTTACTTAAAATCTTTCCAATCTGATCCGTTACTTTCTTTATAAAAGGGAGAGAGACTGTATTCTTCCATCGTTTTTCGGACTTGTCCTTAAGCTTTTTGTTGTTTGGGTGCAGAATTCTGCTTACTTCTTTCTTTGAGTAGCCATTTCTCTCAAAAGCGTGCTTCAGATGTTTTAATTCGTCGTCTAGATACTCCGGCGTGCAAATCCGTCTGGCTCTGTCAACGAGACTTGTAATCACACCTCTTTTTTGTTTTGGATGGTGGTTAGAGTTTTTATGTAAGTATCTGTCTGTGTGCGTTATTTTTCTAAAAATCTGTTGTTTCAAGCTTCCATCCGTCTGTCTCATAATTAAAACATCCAAAAACGGTATTTTGTTATCATTTTCTCTCTCCATGGTAAACTGGATTCTTGGATTTATATTATTAAGGTAATCAAAAAATTCGCCTAAGGCTTCTCTACCATGTGGCCAGACCACAAATGTATCGTCTACATACCGATACCAGCGAGATGGTTTCTTATCTGCTTTTCCCAAGGCTGACTGTTCGAATTTCTCCATGTAGAAATTAGCTACTGCAGGACCCAATGGGTTACCCATTGCTACGCCATTAAGTTGTTCGTAAAACTCATTATTCCACTGGAAATGACTGGAAGTAAGACAGTGTCTGAAAAGAGCAGTCAGATCTTCTGGAAAAATATCCGTTATAAAATCCATAACTTCATTAACTGGAATCATGGTAAATAAAGATACTACATCGAAACTTACTAAAATATCTTCAGGAGTCAGAATTAAACCTTCAATTTTCTCTATAAAATGACGTGAGTCCTTTATATATGAGTCCGTTTTTCCTAAATATGGTTGTAAGCGAGTTGTTAGATATCTTGCTATTTCGTACGTAGGAGAATTGATAGCACTAACAATCGGTCTCAGAGGAAGGTCCTTCTTATGTACCTTGGGTAGCCCATAGAGTCTAGGACACATAGCTTCAGTCTTCAATAAAGCTCTTTTTTCTTCTTTTTGAATAGAAGTGGCCGATTTTATCAAATTATTTGTTTTTCGTAGTACGCTGGCTGTAGGATCTTTCTTAAGTTTTTTGTATTGCCCTGCCGTTAAAAGATTCAAAATTTTGCTTTGATAATCTTCTGTATTTAAAACGACCGTAGCATTCCATTTATCAGCAGGAACAATCACTATGTCTTCATCTGCATTTAAATCTCTCAGAGCCTTTCTTTCGCCATTGGTTAAATTACTTTCCAGAGGTTTACTGCGGCATAATACTCTGGTGGTTTCGATCCGGATTGCATTTGCAGTTTCTTTGGGGAGAGAAAGAAAGGCTCTGAGAGATTTAAATGCAGATGAAGACATAGTGATTGTTCCTGCTGATAAAGGGAATGCTACGGTCGTTTTAAATACAGAAGATTATCAAAGCAAAATTTTGAATCTTTTAACGGCAGGGCAATACAAAAAACTTAAGAAAGATCCTACAGCCAGCGTACTACGAAAACAAATAATTTGATAAAATCGGCCACTTCTATTCAAAAAGAAGAAAAAAGAGCTTTATTGAAGACTGAAGCTATGTGTCCTAGACTCTATGGGCTACCCAAGGTACATAAGAAGGACCTTCCTCTGAGACCGATTGTTAGTGCTATCAATTCTCCTACGTACGAAATAGCAAGATATCTAACAACTCGCTTACAACCATATTTAGGAAAAACGGACTCATATATAAAGGACTCACGTCATTTTATAGAGAAAATTGAAGGTTTAATTCTGACTCCTGAAGATATTTTAGTAAGTTTCGATGTAGTATCTTTATTTACCATGATTCCAGTTAATGACGTTATGGATTTTATAACGGATATTTTTCCAGAAGATCTGACTGCTCTTTTCAGACACTGTCTTACTTCCAGTCATTTCCAGTGGAATAATGAGTTTTACGAACAACTTAATGGCGTAGCAATGGGTAACCCATTGGGTCCTGCAGTAGCTAATTTCTACATGGAGAAATTCGAACAGTCAGCCTTGGAAAAAGCAGATAAGAAACCATCTCGCTGGTATCGGTATGTAGACGATACATTTGTGGTCTGGCCACATGGTAGAGAAGCCTTAGGCGAATTTTTTGATTACCTTAATAATATAAATCCAAGAATCCAGTTTACCATGGAGAGAGAAAATGATAACAAAATACCGTTTTTGGATGTTTTAATTATGAGACAGACGGATGGAAGCTTGAAACAACAGATTTTTAGAAAAATAACGCACACAGACAGATACTTACATAAAAACTCTAACCACCATCCAAAACAAAAAAGAGGTGTGATTACAAGTCTCGTTGACAGAGCCAGACGGATTTGCACGCCGGAGTATCTAGACGACGAATTAAAACATCTGAAGCACGCTTTTGAGAGAAATGGCTACTCAAAGAAAGAAGTAAGCAGAATTCTGCACCCAAACAACAAAAAGCTTAAGGACAAGTCCGAAAAACGATGGAAGAATACAGTCTCTCTCCCTTTTATAAAGAAAGTAACGGATCAGATTGGAAAGATTTTAAGTAAACATGATATTAGACCTGTTTTTAAACCAACGAAGAAAATTTGTCATGTTCTTCGGTCTGTAAAAGATAAACGCGCTCCCCTATCAGCCAGTGGCGTATATAAAATTCCGTGTACATGTGGTAAAGTTTATGTTGGAACAACAAAAAGAAGCGTAAATACACGGTTAAAAGAACACAGAAGTCTTTGCCGATTAGGAAAAACAGACAAATCGGCTGTAGCAGAACACGCTTTTCAGCCAGGAAATCATCAAGTGAAGTTTTCCGAAACAAAAATTTTATCTACGACGACGAACTATTACCCACGCCTTTGTAGAGAAGCAATTGAAATATATAAACATAGGGATAATTTTAATCGGAAAGAAGAGACCATGAAACTTAGTGATATTTGGACAGTAGCACTACAGAATTGCTAGACAGTTTTATCCGTGACAAGATTACGATCGATAGTTAAGTTTTATCTCTGACAAAGGTTATCTCTGCATATCACGTGTAACTCTGGTCACGCCCACTTTCTACGATACATAAGTCGCTCTCAGACGTCCGACCCGTCAGTCGGCAAGACTCACCGGAGGAGAAACACCCCTCTGAAGATGTCCAGCGAAGCACTGGACGAAACGTCAGGAGCTGAAGAGTTTCATGGACCACGACCTTACATCCCGCAAGGTTTACCAGAAGATACGTCATCCGGTCGTGAAAGCCTTCATACTATGATCAGAAGACTCTACGGGGAGCAATTCTCAAAATCAGTTAGACGCCTGGAAATTTTACGTAAGAAGAGAGCGCATTTAATTTGTACTTTAACATTCTTGTTGCGTTGTAGGGATTCGTCTACCATACCGAATTTTCTAAAGTTGAAGAGGATGTTCTAGACAGCCCGCGTTCATCGGATATTTGATTATACAGAAGCAGCACTACTTCGAGAGAGGATACATTATACAAGACGAGAGATGGATTCTGTTGACCGTAAGTTACTGCAGTTACATTTATTCTTTGCTAGTAAGATACAGAGAGCCCTATGGAATAAAATAGATTGCCTTACATTTCGATGATGGAAACGACTACTAGAAGGCATAAGAAGAAGTTCGAAAAGTTACAAACTTATGCAGAATCTACAAATAATATAGTGATGTCCGAAACTGTTATTAATAAGTCAGACAGAGTTTTATCTCAAGACGAAATTTCAGTTCTTGCAAAAGGAGGAAACTACTCTATAACACCTCCGAAAGTTCCTGTTGAGGATATTATTGCAAATGTAGAAGCAGGTATACGTACTCTCCCCAAAGAAACTGCAAATGCAATCCGGATCGAAACCACCAGAGTATTATGCCGCAGTAAACCTCTGGAAAGTAATTTAACCAATGGCGAAAGAAAGGCTCTGAGAGATTTAAATGCAGATGAAGACATAGTGATTGTTCCTGCTGATAAAGGGAATGCTACGGTCGTTTTAAATACAGAAGATTATCAAAGCAAAATTTTGAATCTTTTAACGGCAGGGCAATACAAAAAACTTAAGAAAGATCCTACAGCCAGCGTACTACGAAAAACAAATAATTTGATAAAATCGGCCACTTCTATTCAAAAAGAAGAAAAAAGAGCTTTATTGAAGACTGAAGCTATGTGTCCTAGACTCTATGGGCTACCAAAGGTACATAAGAAGGACCTTCCTCTGAGACCGATTGTTAGTGCTATCAATTCTCCTACGTACGAAATAGCAAGATATCTAACAACTCGCTTACAACCATATTTAGGAAAAACGGACTCATATATAAAGGACTCACGTCATTTTATAGAGAAAATTGAAGGTTTAATTCTGACTCCTGAAGATATTTTAGTAAGTTTCGATGTAGTATCTTTATTTACCATGATTCCAGTTAATGAAGTTATGGATTTTATAACGGATATTTTTCCAGAAGACCTGACTGCTCTTTTCAGACACTGTCTTACTTCCAGTCATTTCCAGTGGAATAATGAGTTTTACGAACAACTTAATGGCGTAGCAATGGGTAACCCATTGGGTCCTGCAGTAGCTAATTTCTACATGGAGAAATTCGAACAGTCAGCCTTGGAAAAAGCAGATAAGAAACCATCTCGCTGGTATCGGTATGTAGACGATACATTTGTGGTCTGGCCACATGGTAGAGAAGCCTTAGGCGAATTTTTTGATTACCTTAATAATATAAATCCAAGAATCCAGTTTACCATGGAGAGAGAAAATGATAACAAAATACCGTTTTTGGATGTTTTAATTATGAGACAGACGGATGGAAGCTTGAAACAACAGATTTTTAGAAAAATAACGCACACAGACAGATACTTACATAAAAACTCTAACCACCATCCAAAACAAAAAAGAGGTGTGATTACAAGTCTCGTTGACAGAGCCAGACGGATTTGCACGCCGGAGTATCTAGACGACGAATTAAAACATCTGAAGCACGCTTTTGAGAGAAATGGCTACTCAAAGAAAGAAGTAAGCAGAATTCTGCACCCAAACAACAAAAAGCTTGAGGACAAGTCCGAAAAACGATGGAAGAATACAGTCTCTCTCCCTTTTATAAAGAAAGTAACGGATCAGATTGGAAAGATTTTAAGTAAACATGATATTAGACCTGTTTTTAAACCAACGAAGAAAATTTGTCATGTTCTTCGGTCTGTAAAAGATAAACGCGCTCCCCTATCAGCCAGTGGCGTATATAAAATTCCGTGTACATGTGGTAAAGTTTATGTTGGAACAACAAAAAGAAGCGTAAATACACGGTTAAAAGAACACAGAAGTCTTTGCCGATTAGGAAAAACAGACAAATCGGCTGTAGCAGAACACGCTTTTCAGCCAGGAAATCATCAAGTGAAGTTTTCCGAAACAAAAATTTTATCTACGACGACGAACTATTACCCACGCCTTTGTAGAGAAGCAATTGAAATATATAAACATAGGGATAATTTTAATCGGAAAGAAGAGACCATGAAACTTAGTGATATTTGGACAGTAGCACTACAGAATTGCTAGACAGTTTTATCCGTGACAAGATTACGATCGATAGTTAAGTTTTATCTCTGACAAAGGTTATCTCTGCATATCACGTGTAACTCTGGTCACGCCCACTTTCTACGATACATAAGTCGCTCTCAGACGTCCGACCCGTCAGTCGGCAAGACTCACCGGAGGAGAAACACCCCTCTGAAGATGTCCAGCGAAGCACTGGACGAAACGTCAGGAGCTGAAGAGTTTCATGGACCACGACCTTACATCCCGCAAGGTTTACCAGAAGATATGTCATCCGGTCGTGAAAGCCTTCATAATATTTTCATTTGCCTGATGGCGGAGTTCTCGGTAACTTCTTCGTCTAGTTCAGTGGACAATATTCACTTATTATACGACTGTAAATGAGCGGTGTATGAAAGCGATTACTGTTCGATTTATATTTGGTCAAGTATAAGTAGTTGTTTGGATCTATATCGCAGTTTTGAGCAACCGTTTTTAGGCACATTCCATTTATAACAGAACCACCAATTACAAAAATAAATAGATTATCGCGAAAATGTAATAGGCTGATTTGTTCGCACGGATACAAGATTAGTGCGAGGTGAGGCCTATTACAGCCACTTCTATATCAAGCTGTTTTATGTTCTGGGCATCCACAGTAGTTGAAAGAGATGATCTTAGGAAGAATTCAGGTAACAGCTGATAAAATTGTTTACTGAAACACAACCGGTTACGCGGCCTTAAGTCGCTTCATCAGGTGCAACAACGTTAAAAAGTCGTGGGCATACCCATCGCTCCTAGTCAAAATATATTATCTTGTGAATACTGTCAATACTACGACATGTGAAGGGTGACAAAGACATGTTCCATTCATTTAGGACTACTTTTTCTTACACATGGATCTGTAACAACAGGTTTCACCTACGAGCTCATTGTCCTAAATGAATGGAGAACATCTTCGTTATCGTTTACTCGCCATAGTACGGACAATATTCAACGAACGTAAATTATGACCTGGAGCGATGGGGATGCCTATAAGCTTTCGACGTCGTTGCAACTCATGATGCGGATCGAGCCACAAACGCGGTTGTACTCCAATAAACAACAATTTTAAGAGCTGTCAGCAGAGTTCTTACTAACATTATACACTTCTACACATTACGTTTTGAACGTTATTGATATAGCCTAAGTACGTATTGTCAGTCAACAGTAGTTTTCTTTTCGTACAAGAGATAGTACTAGCGTTATAAGCGAATTGACATTATACGCTGAGGAGCCAAATAATGACGAATAGCTGTTTAAGGGCAAGTTGGACCACCTTTGTAGATATCTGTACATACGCAGCATCAAGTGCCTACGCACAGCTCACGGAATTATTGTAAATGACAGGTCGGTATTTTGAAGGTGCACATAAGACACCCAGTAGCTTCCCACGTATTTTCCATCGGATTCCGATCAGATGAACTTCGTGGCCAAAAGATCAATATGGCCTCAATGTCATGCTTCTCAATCCACTGCATTGCCATTCTGTCCTTGTGATACTGATAATTAGACATCGTCATTGGGGAAGCCATTAAACAACAAGTGCTGTAGGTGTTCCCCTATGAAGATAACGTACTGAAAATTCTCAAGATACATTCGATTACACAGTTTGACATGGGTTATCGGATTTAGAAAGTAAGTGATGTTCTTTTCTAATATTGGTTTCACCATCCACAATTTTCTCTGCACAGCTAACCCATTTCCATGGCCAATGCAGGCTATTTACTATGTACTACTGCCTGCGGAATCTGTGTTAATATATGTGGCAACATTGCTTGTTTGCAAGTTGGAGAAGTAGAGGGGGAGAATGAAGATCAACTCTGACTTTACGTTACCACCACAGAAATAAAAAAAAGTGGGCACCAGAGGTAGGAGAAGTTGTTTATGAGCGTTGTTGCGAGTGGTGTTATTTCATCGAAACGGTGTGAAAATGCTAGAACAGCAGCGTGTGAATAGCCCTGATACGCTTTCCTAAATATGTCAAGTTTGTGCGATGAGTAGAAGTCTTCGACAAGTAACATAATTCGTGCGGTAATTATATTTTACATATTTCGGCATGAATCTCGATCAAAACAAGTCTTCTGTTCCACATTCTCTCAGTTACACTTACGTGGAGCTATTAAGGAAGTAGAGTGAAGGTAAAATTAAGTGTTTGAACTTCGCTGTCCCTATGGTACGGCGTGAACAGAAGAATTACGTCGATGATTGTGACTTATGTAGCGAGATACGACAAAAGAAACAAAAAAACCTTGTATCTACTCTCTCTCATAGTAGAGGGTTGCTGATTCCCTCTCCTCCAACATTGATGGAAGCATCTGAATTCTGTGAACCGGAGGTACGTCGTGAGAGCAGTTAATCTGAGTATTCCGAGTGTGGTACCTTTAGCAACCCAAAACTTCCTACTCAAATAAAACTTAACAGTTTGGTAAAAGTCGGGGGACCCGCAAAAGACGCAGTGCAACTTATGGGATCGCGTCTGTGTAAAAATAATTTATTTCCACGTGGTACGTCATATTCAGCGTACAGAAACCGTGATAAGACATGGGAATTTTTTTAAGACGGTTTAGTGGAGCTCACTAAAGACGCCGCCCAATTAGAGGGGAGCTCAAAAGTATGGCGGTAAGCTATGAAGGTCACTTATATAGTCTTAAAATCAGACTTTGAAAGCAGTAACACTACACCCTGAGGTAACATTAATTACAACTGCGTAATCAGTGTAATTTAGAACACATACGGTACCGCTAAAGTACTCCTTCAAAATTCGAAGTATGAAGAACACCAGTTGCTTGTATACGATGACTTCAAAATGACTGTCATTTCTCTAAGCCAGCAAACAGTATACACTGTGTAACTAATTTGATCGTAAAGTACTGATTTTCCTAAGCGTAAGATATGGCCTTCGTTACAACTAAGACGACATGATTTTATACCTGTCAATTGTAATGCTGGGTTTTGTCGGTTAATAAGCACTAACAATAATGAATCGGATTTCTTCACCAACTGAACTATGCGTGATATAAACTTTTAAATTTAGTCTTATAAAGGCACTTTCCAACATTAACACATTTCATTATACGTTATTTGCACTAGGGTAGGCCAATAACTTTGTAGCCGTTCAGTGTTTTGTGTCACTAAATACTGAGTGTCAGTGACAGTGCGGAGCAAGGATCATTATTTCGTTAGGGATGGAGGGAGGGACGGCGACACTTGGGTGGGCGGTGGAATGGATTCTTTACTTGGCTCAGTGGGGAGTTGTGAAAGAAACATTGATGGTTCCACTATTAGTCATTTACTGACACATAAAACCCTTTAAATAAACAGGGTAATACGCGGCAGCGGTGCGGCGCGGAGTCGTAGCGTGCAGATTCCAGCGACACGTCGTGCTGTAGTGGAGCGTCAGGCGGCGTATTGTTCCATCAGTACCCTCTGTCACGGCGGCGCGGTCTTCTCGTTGTGAATTCCCTCACTGCGTTATTAACAAACGGCAACGGCGTGGCACGGATCGCTGCGTTCCGAAATCGAACCAGCGACCCATGGGTTCGGCGTCATCTGGAGGCGTTCATCAACGTCTAGGTTCACAAGTGACCTTGGTGAGGCCACAGTCCGTCCACACCAGTCAACTGGATAAACACCACGTGAACTTCATTCTGGTAACATCTGGGATGGTATCTCCTGCGTTGAGTTATTCGCGTGGTACCGGCATCTTTTTCCAACAAGCAGCGTAGAGGCAGGTCGTTGTAGCGAAGTCCTCTCAAAGGACCATCTCATGCCCTTTCGTTGGAGGTATTTATTCGGCGTTTTCGCCAATGTAACGAAGTTTCTAGGGCGGCGACTGGCTCTTCGGTCGTTGATCTAACCTTCCCATGTTGGGCAGAAACGTGACCAATGTCGACACACGTGCCGGCTTTCTTTGTTTTACCTTTATGCTGGCGTTGTCAGGCATTCCTCTGCCGTCCTCTGTTCATCGCCAGGTAAGTCACAGTCGTGAGTTCAGTATGCCGACAGTTCGTGGAGCATGGGCCGCTGATGTGCGAACTGTGCTGTTCGTTGTTCTCCGTGGAAGCAATGCCAGTCCACTCGGTCGTTGACCTGTCGAAATCCTGACTGCTTCTGCGCCATCTCCATTGATCGTTGGCTTCCTCGTTCGTCTGCTGCCGCTTCCGAATATTGTAGCTTAACATGTCAAAGACTCTAAAGATTCCCTTCAGTCTTAAAAAGTCTTTATGTATTTTTCTGCCGGATCTCCGCTTTGAACAACCATAAATAACACACAATCGTAAGTAACACATAATTTGTTATACGTAATTATTATGCACCATACAACTTAGAAACGAGGACTGCCTTGGAATGTGACCACCAGTGGGTTACTGTAGTCCAACATCAATTGACTACAATTACTCTTAGTTCGCTCTGCATGCTACTACTGAGCATTGTTGGAGTCACCGATATTTTATCTCTCTCTTCATCTTCTACTTGCGACATCGCCATGTATAGGTCAACTGTTGTTGTCAGAGGATGTTTGCAACCGATTATGATAGCAACCTTGACACTGAACTGTTCACGGTAACTCACTCTCCGCCCTACATTCAAATTCAGAATGTATTCTACTCCCTAATACCATATTCTCTTGGTGTTGGTATCACCCGACATTAGTCTGACGAGAAATCCTCTCGTTCTTTTTATATTCCACTCCACTGTCCCCCTCTACCAGATGAGGCCTTAGCATTTCCTTTTTCGGATCTTCTTGCTTTCCTACCACGTCCGAGCTTCCGACAGCCCATGCCCCGGCTCGTAGAATGTTATTCTTTCGTTAGTTATCCCATCTTTCTCCCATGGTTATCTCCCGTTTGGCAGACCCCTTCCAGAGATCCGAATGTGGGAATATCCCGTATCTTTTGCCAAAGAAGAGACCATTATGACACTTTTTTGTTACAAGCCACGTGTCCTGGGGATACGGATTTGTGTCTTTAATGCAGCCGTTTCCGTTGCTTTCTGTATCTTCATACCGTTGATCATTGATCATTGTTCCACTTTCTTGAGGCAGTTTCCCTCCCCAAGAGCAAGAAAATGCCACGAATCTCCGTCCGCTCCTCCGACTCTTTGATGAAACCGCTGGAAGAACGAGGTTGATTTATTATGCCAGAAGTCTTCGGCCGCCATTGCTGATGAGTTTTATTCAGAATTTAAGAAGCGACGAGGTTCAAACCAGAGATCCAGGACGTTTTCATTACAAGGCCACTGGTGCATGGGCTTGTGTCGCTAACTAGTTGTTTAACAATAACAATAAGAGGATGCCTGAAAGAGCCCGTGAAGTACCGCCTTTGCAGCCGCGTTTTGGTAGCTATAGTGCGGTAACATGTTGGTTAGCATAAAGTGCACATGAAGGGATTCAGAGAGGAACAACGGCATATCAGTAATAACCGTGGTAGGTCGGTAGATACACCACACCACGGAAAGTCTCTTATTATGGGTGACGGAACTAGGTGCCTGGTTTTTGTGAAAGAAATTAGCCTTGGGGCGATATAAACATGTCTGAATTTTTTGCCAGAGGGCAACGGGGTGAATTCCGCACTTAGCAAACGTCATGGGCCATCGCGGTGAACTTGTGTGGGACCGAAGGGCCTCTTCAAGCGCCACGGCCGATGGAGAGACAGCGCGCCGCTGACGTCGCGGTTGGGGCTTACTCAGGCCGCCAGCCTTCCAAGAGCCCACCTACAGCAATGCACGGCGCCCACGTAGCTTAAGAAGGGATTTTTTGAAATTAGCCCTCTAAGACGGTGAATCATGGAATGAAATGTTTTTGGGAAACATGTCAACATGTCGCTAGTAGGGCAATTTCAGTTCTAGACCTACAGAAATCGGTATTTGGTTTCTCAGACAGAAACACAAGTTGCAGCGTTCCTTTGAAATTTAATCCCTATGAGGGTAATATAGTGGGCGCAAATTTTGTTTTTGAAAATGAATCATTACTAAAGAACTACTTAATTATTTTTAAATTTAGATCTAGGAAAATTGATATTTGACTTAACTTAAGAAGAAGAACCGCCTAGTTACGTGGTCGGCTTTGGCTCGCCGTAGTCCAACACAAATTGTCTACAGCAGCGTTGTTGGAGTCATTTACATTGTACCCAACCAATAAAAGGGATTGTTCCCTTACAACCGAGATGACTTGCTGTATGTGTGAATGAGGCAGTAATGTATATCATGAGAATTGAAGAGTTGAAGAAACTGACCTAAGAGGAAAAATCTAATAGTGGGATCGAAGGACATTTTGAATGGGTGTTTGGCTAATCCAAATAGTATTCTGTGTTCTTTGCTGTCGATCAAATTAGGACCATTGAAGGGGACTAACCAGAAAACTATTTCGAATACGTGTGATATTCCTAAGCCCTGGCTGGGGTAGAACATGGAAAGCTTGGAAGGGCGAACCCAGAATAGCAACGTCATTTGTCGTTTGAATGGTTACATTTATTCTAATACACATTCACAACAGAATGAATAAATTAGAACCACAATAAGAAAAAATTATGAGCGAGAGGTTAAGGCTCATTACATACACTCCTGGAAATGGAAAAAAGAACACATTGACACCGGTGTGTCAGACCCACCATACTTGCTCCTGACACTGCGAGAGGGCTTTACAAGCAATGATCACACGCACGGCACAGCGGACACACCAGGAACCGCGGTGTTGGCCGTCGAATGGCGCTAGCTGCGCAGCACTTGTGCACCGCCGCCGTCAGTGTCAGCCAGTTTGCCGTGGCATACGGAGCTCCATCGCAGTCTTTAACACTGGTAGCATGCCGCGGCAGCGTGGACGTGAACCGTATGTGCAGTTGACGGACTTTGAGCGAGGGCGTATAGTGGGCATGCGGGAGGCCGGGTGGACGTATCGCCGAATTGCTCAACACGTGGGGCGTGAGGTCTCCACAGTACATCGATGTTGTCGCCAGTGGTCGGCGGAAGGTGCACGTGCCCGTCGACCTGGGACCGGACCGCAGCGACGCACGGATGCACGCCAAGACCGTAGGATCCTACGCAGTGCCGTAGGGGACCGCACCGTCACTTCCCAGCAAATTAGGGACACTGTTGCTTCTGGGGTATCGGCGAGGACCATTTGCAACCGTCTCCATGGAGCTGGGCTACGGTCCCGCACACCGTTAGGCCGTCTTCTGCTCACGCCCCAACATCGTGCAGCCCGCCTCCAGTGGTGTCGCGACAGGCGTGAATGGAGGGATGAGTGGAGACGTGTCGTCTTCAGCGATGATAGTCGCTTCTGCTTTGGTGCCAATGATGGTCGTATGCGTGTTTGGCGCCGTGCAGGTGAGCGCCACAATCAGGACTGCATACGACCGAGGCACACAGGGCCAACACCCGGCATCATGATGTGGGGAGCGATCTCCTACACTGGCCGTACACCACTGGTGATCGTCGAGGGGACACTGAATAGTGCACGGTACATCCAAACCGTCATCGAACCCATCGTTCTACCATTCCTAGACCGGCAAGGGAACTTGCTGTTCCAACAGGACAATGCACGTCCGCATGTATCCCGTGCCACCCAACGTGCTCTAGAAGGTGTAAGTCAACTATCTGGCCAGCAAGATCTCCGGATCTGTCCGCCATTGAGCATGTTTGGGACTGGATGAAGCGTCGTCTCACGTGGTCTGCACGTCCAGCACGAACGCTGGTCCAACTGAGGCGCCAGGTGGAAATGGCATGGCAAGCCGTTCCACAGGACTACATCCAGCATCTCTACGATCGTCTCCAAGGGAGAATAGCAGTCTGCATTGCTGCGAAAGGTGGATATACACAGTACTAGTGCCGACATTGTGCATGCTCTGTTGCCTGTGTCTATGTGCCTGTGGTTCTGTCAGTGTGATCATGTGATGTATCTGACCCCAGGAATGTGTCAATAAAGTTTCCCCTTCCTGGGACAATGAATTCACGGTGTTCTTATTTCAATTTCCAGGAGTGTATTTACATATGGGCTTTAACAACCTCAACAAGCCAGAATAAAATAAAACAATAATTAAATAAAATATCTTCCCTCTTAAAACAGAAGCTGCTCAAAGGGCAACAGCAAAGGCATCTTTAAGGCACTTTAAGAAAAAGTCACTTGAGGCCCTCAAAGGATTTTCGGAAAACTAATTAGTTTTGTAATCAAACAGGCCCTTAATACACAAGAGGGTGAACACAATGCTAAAATCAGCATAAAAACAACATAAAATTTTATCAGGTACCAAAACAGCAAAATAAGTTAAGGTTTTCTACACGTGAGGCGAATACAATTCCAATTTAGGCTCGGACCAGTGATTACGGTTAAATTGTTTGGAAGTATTCACTTAAAAAATAATCAAGACAGTAAATTGTGCTCAAACAGTTCAGAAAAAAGACTTACTACTCCAAATTTTGTACATCATTAAGTAAAGCTTTTCATAAGATCCAATAGATTAGAACATTAAGTAATACAGTCACTACTTAACTTAAAACTTATTAGAAAGCAGCGCGAAGTAGCGTGTTAAGGAAATGGCAGACATTCCGTAAAGGCAGCCAATAAACACCTAAGTGGTGCATAACAGCAAGAAGCCCTGCAGCCACCACAGGCTAAAACCTGTCGCGAAGCTCAGAAGTCTAAGTAGGGATGTTAACAACACCACTCAGGTGAAACTTAGGCCAAACAAAAAACTTAAGCAAACATAAATGGTCACCTGCTTCAGAAATGGTCAGAAAAAGGCCTCAAAATATGCCACCAAATCCCAAAACTTTGTCTTTAACCAAACTTACAACGAACCAGGACTGCGAATTTGTGACGAAGGTAATATCAATAGAACTATTTTGCTAAATGAAGTCTAATAAAGTAAAACTGAATAAATGTCCAGATAATATCTGACACTAATTTAGTCAAACTACACCGCAGGGAACATTGTATGAACCGAATAGTTGTGCAAATAAAATGACAAGCTTACTGCTACGATCCGGTGCTTAATAATTAGATCTTACAAGCACTACTTTCTTAAGTCGTATTTAAACATGGATATCTACAACACTATTACACATGTATTGAATACAGGAAGTTCCTGTTAAAGCAAACGAAATATAAAATCAAACATTTATTCTGAAATCCTTAAAAACACAAAAGACCACTCTGTAAGCTGCAAAAGTCTTGCTGCGGCTTATTACCAGAACATGATTCCAAAATACTACGGCACAAGAAAGCCAGTGGCTATGTAACTGGGAAAATCTGACGTTATGGTAAACTACCAAATTTAGTCTTTCACACTGTATATAGCCAATGCGAATACATTAAATGAAGCTCTCAGTGGTACACAGAAATTAAAAACACAGGCAAAATTACATATACAGCCAAATATTCAGTTCATCGGAAATATAAATAATCTCAAGCAAAACAGCGTTAGGTCAGATAATTTCACTCAAACAAATACGTGACTAAGCCACCAAGTCCAGGCAATAATGGTAGGTATATCGTAGTGTGAGAAATACGGCCATAAACCCATGATTTGGCAGATATTTGTTAATCCTCGAAATGTCCAGTGCGGCTCCCAGCACCCGTCCCACGCAGCACGTAATATCGCATCCAGACAAATCAGCGTCAGGGGACAGAATGACACGGTACTCAGATCAGTATCGTTACTCCGACTTCACCAGTTACATCAGGTCTTGACATAAACAGAGCCAACGGCCGACTGACCCACTGTGCCCAGAAGTCGGACCGTGGTGTCCTCTAATCCGTTGCCACTTGTTGCCGGGCTCTTACAGACTTGCTAACGCTGCTCAACGCCTACTTTAGGACTCGCTCCGCCAGAGATAATCAGCGACAAGCTACTATTTATTCACACTGTGATTAGTAGTGGCATTGCATTCAACAACAAGGCACGCGAAGTCGATTGCGAGCTGCCACGGTTCACCCTCTCCAACTGTAACTGAAGAAACCTCCATTTTAAGGATTGAAGGGAATAGGTGGAGAGGCTAATTAGTATGTTTCACCCGGCTCATATTAGCCTCAGAAGTTATACCAGTAGCCAGGATGTAAATGTGTAACTTGACGGGACCCAAGATCCTGACAACGGAGCAAAGACCCACAAATCAAAGAGAGAGTTTTCCAGTAATTCCACCATGCAGTCCGTCACCCACAGTACGGTTCCAAATGGAAACCTTATCCACCACATTCCCTCGAAATTGTTGACTGCCTCGATTGTAGTATCTCCCCTGATGGCGATGGGCTAAGTCAATATGGCTCTCAGTCATATGACATTTCTGTGTAATCACATCAAGCAAAAATTCGTTTATATTGCACAGAC
This sequence comes from Schistocerca serialis cubense, assembly GCF_023864345.2. Classification (NCBI taxonomy): domain Eukaryota; kingdom Metazoa; phylum Arthropoda; class Insecta; order Orthoptera; family Acrididae; genus Schistocerca; species Schistocerca serialis. The sequence continues at coordinate 427,211,134 of NC_064641.1, forward strand.
TGCTAATGGGAGACTTAAGGGAGGAGGCGAACGTAAGTGCCGCCTGAAACGCCTTAGGGGCCTCTTACTGCGCCGAATTGAAGGCGAAATTGAGACAAGGGAAAGAGATATTCGGCGACACCACAGTGGCCGGCCACAGAACTTCAGTAACTTTTGCATTCTGTCGCTGTTCTGTTTATGTAACAATAAGTTACACACGTCAACAAGTTTTTCGTTTTTATAAGTACATGTGCCCTTTCATTGTGGCAGACGAAAGAGACGATACGATTATTTACGATGAATGCGCCGAACATAGCTTGGAAGTTGCCACTGCATCGCATACGTCTCATAATGATACGGTTGACAGACTTTCCGGACACATAAGCAATACCAACTAATAGGCCTACGTATTTCCGAAAAGATAAACGGCCATATATGATCCTAACAGAAAGAAAGAACAACAAACTTAATGTGCAATTCTTGTGGAGTTGCGTTACATCTTGGAGACTGTTTTGCTGTATATGATATCACAGAGAAATATTAATTACCAAACACAATGCAAATAAACAAATATATGAAACAAACAAATTTTGTATTTATTTACGTATGCATATCTTCGACATTTCATGAAAGTAGGGAAACAGGGTTGAGAACATATGAGAACTAACGATGAGATCAGTAAAACGTAACAATTTATAATCTCTCCACAATGTCAAGAACGGCCGGGGACAAGTCAAGTAATCCGAATTAGCGCTGCCGGCGCCAAGCGAATAAATTGGTACGAGCCGTGCGACCGGCAAAGTGTTAAGATTCCTGTTAACCTTTTCAGAACAAGAGGGCTGTGGATAATAGGGGTGGTAGTAACACGCATAACGGCATTACTGAAGCAAAGATGCTTGAACTCACTAGAAATAAAGGAGAGAGCATTATAGCTCACAAGAGACTTAGGTGGGCTAAACCAAGAAAATATGTTAGTAAAATGACGAATAGGGAATGTATCAGTCACCCATCCGTTGTAAAGTAACCAGACAAAAAAATGAAAATCCATCTGTAACTTTATCTTTGAGAGATCAGTATATTGACTGGTTTGACGGCAATTCCTCTCCTGTGCCAGTATCTTGTCCCAGAGGAGCACTTGCTACCTATATCCTCAACTATTTGCTAGATGTATTGCAATCTCTGTTTTCCTCTACAGTTTTTGCACTCTACTGCTGCTTCTGGAACCACTGAAGGCATTCCTTGACGTCTCAGCAGATGTCCTATCATCTTGACTTTTCTCCATGCCCTTCCCTCTCTGATTCTGCTCAGAATCCCCTCATTCTCTACCTTATCAGTCCACCTGATTTTCAACATTCGTCTGTAAAACCACATCTCAAATGCTTCGAGTCTCTTCTCTTTCGGTTTTCACACAGTCCATGTTTCACTACCATACAATGCTGAACTCCAAACGCATATTCTCAGCCTATGTTTGATACTAGTAGACTACTCTTGGCCAGGAATGCCCTTTTCCCAGTGGTAGTCTGCTATTGATGTCCTTCATGCTCTGTCCGCCATTGGTTATTTTGATGCTCAGGTAGTAGAATTAGAATCATACCCTTACAAATATTATACATGACTGTGCTTAAACTGACACACAACATTTTTTTAGAGAAACGCAATCTGACTTTCAGTAATCCCTACAAGAGAATGACCGTGACTAAATTAACCTATACGTTTCACAAATCACTTACCTCACAAAAATCTTTGTTACTCGAACTACTGCAATACAGCGAGCGCTACTACTGCCAGCTAAATAAAAGATTCAAACTACGGGAGGCACTAACTACTGATAGGCATAGTTAGCAAATGAAAGATTTTAATAGAGAACAAACAATGTATTTACCTTAATAGTCATAATATATATAGCAGTTCATGACATCCTTTCTTACAAAATTACTGTTTCTGATGGACACACCTCCAGATTATCCATTCCCAAAAATCGGCCATCTCACTTCCCCATATCCACCGCTGCTGGCGGCTCGCTTCCAACTGCCCAACGCTTCACGCTATTAACACCCAGCTGCCCAACACTACAATGGCAGACAACAATGCAAACCAGCCACAGACTGCACACAGGACAGCCAGTGATTTTCATACAGAGCGCTACGTGGCGTTACCAATATAAGAACCTAAACAGCCTACTTACATAGCCCCCCATGCTCCCCACAAAAAATTTTACTAATTGTTTTGGGCACTGGCCTATACGTATTTGTTAAAAAATTTTTCACAATTACAATAACAAAGATGTCAAATGCACACACTTATTGATACAATGTTGGTCAAAAGCTAAAAGTTTCTCACAGTCCATAAAGACAGTCCTGATCATTCATCAAAGTAAAATTGCAGTGTGTTTTTTTTTCTCAAAGTCTGAACAGTAAAAGAGAATGCACACGGAAATAGTGGAATTCCACGCAGCCTTGAAGAAGTAGTGTTGTCCGTCCAACGGAAAGACAGTTCTGACTCTTGACATGCGGACAGGTAATAGGCCACAACAGAGCAAACGCACCGCAGAGTCAGTCGAAGTTTTGAAGAATATTGGTAGGTAGGTCACCACAGCGTAGACCCACTGTAGTCCTGGTAGAGATTAGGGTATTGGTGGGCCACCAGAGGCGCAGACCCAGTGCAGTCATTGTAGGAATAATGGTATTGGTGGGCCATCAAAAATGCAGACCCACTGTAGTCCTTGTAGAGACGTCCAGCAGCCATCTGTTGTGACTGTGCGGGTGCACAATAACCATTGAAGAGTCTTGCGGATAATATAGCAAGTCCATAACCACCACTAGTGCTCTCACAAAGTTTTTGGAATTGTCCTTAGAACCAGCAACGCTGTTATCCAGTCCCTTGCTGAATTATTAACACACATGGAAACACTAACAGTCCCTACGTCTCACATATTGTCCATATACTATGACCAACAGAAACGTGTGCAGTGAACTGTAACTTACAAGTTACTTAATTTGATGAACTGGTGTCAATTACAATTTTATAACATAAGAAAACAATAACAAAGGTACAAAATACATATATAAAATAATGAGAATAGTTTTCAAAACATTAATTTCACACATGAACATTGAAACAGAACAGAATTAATAACGTCTAAACATCTTTACAAAGTAAATAACATAGTATTTGAAAAATTCTACAACATAAATCTTATTAGCTAAACACTTAAAGACAGGAAAAAGACAAATACACAAGGGTACATAAAAACATAGCGGAATAATACTAAAGGAAATACAGGATTCGATTTCAGTGTGACATTTGGTACTGCAGTCTAACCCAAAACTTCATTCCATAGATCTTTCGTCTTATTTCAACATTTGTTTCCACCAAAAAAATCCTATCCAAGCATGCTTTCTGTATTTATATGTTCACATATTTCTTACCTCATTATTTATTTTCCATTATCTTACCTCATCATTTATTTCCAAGAAAATCCTGCCTATACCTCCTTTCTGTACTGTTTTCGTATAACTTCTCAATGCATTTCTTCCAATTCATCGCAACTCATTCTCTTATATAGTCTACCCCTTCTTAAGGTAACTTAAATCTGCTGAGCTCAGATGCTAAACTAAGGGACGAGGCAATGCAGCAGCACAAAACAATTAACACAAACAGCAATGACAAAAAATTCAAATTGGTAAAGTAAACAGCAATATATATATATATATATATATATATATATATATATAGGGTGAGTCACCTAACGTTACCGCTGGATATATTTCGTAAACCATATCAAATACTGACGAACCGATTCCACAGACCGAACGTGAGGAGAGGGGCTAGTGTAACTGTTTAATACAAACCATATAAAAATGCACAGAAGTATGTTTTTTAACACAAACCTACGTTTTTTTAAATGGAACCACGTTAGTTTTGTTAGCACATCTGAACATATAAACAAATACGTAATCAGTGCCGTTTGTTGCATTGTAAAATGTTAATTACATCCGGAGATATTGTAACCTAAAGTTGACGCTTGAAACCTCCGACGTTCAGTTGCGTGTTGTAACAAACACGGGCCACGGTCGGCGAGCAGTTGCAACATACATCGCGTTTCTACAGAATGATCCGCCAACGTTGCTCGAAAATGTCCCACTGGAAACGCGTCGACGTATGTGGTATCAGCATGATGGTGCACCTGCACATTCCGCAATTAACACTAGGCTGACCCTTGACAGGATGTTCGACGGGCGTTTCATAGGACGTGGAGGACGCATAAATTGGCCAGCCCGTTCTCTTGATCTTACACCTCTGGACTTCTTTCTGTGGGGTACGTTAAAGGAGAATGTGTACCGTGATGTGCCTACAACCGCAGAGGATATGAAACAACATACTGTGGCAGCCTGCGGCGACATTACACCAGATGAACTGCGGCGTGTACGACATTCATTACGCCAGAGATTGCAATTGTGTGCAGCAAATGATGGCCACCACATTGAACATCTATTGGCCTGACACGTCGGGACACACTCTATTCCACCCCGTAATTGAAAATGGAAACCATGTGAGTACGTGTACCTCACCCCTCATGGTAATGTACATGTGCATCAGTGAAAAAGACCAACAAAAAGGTGTTAGCATGTGGATGTAGTGTGCTGTTCCAGTCTCTTCTGTACCTAATTTCCATCACCGCTCCCTTTGGATCCCTACGTAATTCGGTGCTCTCCGATACACACGATCGAACAGCGGAGGAGTGGTACTCAAGCGTCAACTTTAGGTTACAATATCTCCGGATGTAATTAACATTTTACAATGCAACAAACGGCACTGATTACGTATTTGTTTATGTGTTCAGATGTGCTAACAAACCTAATGGGGTTCCATTTAAAAAAACGTAGGTTTGTGTTAAAAAACATACTTCCGTGCATTTTTTAATGGTTTGTATTAACCAATTACACTAGCCCCTCGTCTCACGTTCGGTCTGTGGAATCGATTCGTCAGTATTTGATGTATCCAGCGGTAATGTTAGATGACTCACCATATATATATATATATATATATATATATATATATATATAGAGAGAGAGAGAGAGAGAGAGAGAGAGTAGCATAGCAAATGCAACATTATCACTAACATGAGCCAATCTGCAGCAACAAGAAAAATAAATCTGTTGTAAATCTGGGCTTAACAGAGTAATACAAACTGAAATTTAGTAGCACTATGACTGGAAAACAGCAGCAGCAGATGCTATAACTTGTACCTAAACATGACAAAGCTCAAGGAGAAAAAATATTACAGTAAAAACTACAATGCAGATAAGGGAAATGTCTATTCACATCTTAATGTCTATGTAATTAAAGTGGTGCACTGCTACAACTTATTGTAAAAAAATATTACCATGCACTTAAAAAGAAAATTATGTAAGCAGTTACTGTTACTAGTCCCTTCTTATTGTTCTTTCCTATCCAAGTGCTCCTTTTTTGAAGAATGTGGATCATAAAATTATTATTTAATAGATCTGTTGACAGAAAGTTTTCACATTAGCAAATGCATTTAATTTTATTTTATTAAACCAATGTTGTAACACAGCTGGAAACCAGATATCAAATGAAATAAGCAACTATCTAAAGCGAAGCATAGAAATATCATTCAATAGTCATGTGGCATATCATAAGTTAGTAGAAAATCTCTCAACTCTCGTAGAAAGACACTTGTCATAATCAGGTGTGCAGATGTTAGAATATTACTCATCAGTACATAAGCATTTCAGTAAGTAGCACAAAGTACAATATGTTTCTAAGTAATGAGCATGTCGTATTTGCAATGCCTTGTACAAAGGAATGTCAATAGCAAGGATAATGGCCTCCTTTTTTTCCACCTTTGCCTCTGAAAGGCACACACTAATGGCTTTTTTCCAGGCGACTATCGTGCAGCTGGGTGCCCACCACGCATTACGTGAAGGTCACTTAACTTTCCTACCGAAATATTTACGACAGCAGTTTGCATTACAGTGACAGTCTCATATAAAAAATGTCACAGGTCGAGAATTTGCGTTACAAATGTGTAGAAACAAATTCCTATAAAGACAACAGTGTCCAAAAAATTTTGAGTGGCATTGTGATACATTCACACATGTACACACATTTCATAATTCTAAAGTACGATTCTTGGTTTCCAACATCCTTCTCCACAAATCAGAGTCCCTAACCACTATTCATTATTCCTTACCTTATTATACATATACATATTCGTCGACACTTCTTCAATATTTCATCATAAGAAATACGTAGCATAATCAAATTCCTCATTTATGGTAGCATCATCTTATTGATCATAAACATACCTCAACAGCATAATACATATCACAGTCGTAATAATATCATAACATCTCAGTCAATTCTCAAAATCGTCGTAGCTTCCTCCAATAATTTCACAACCTAAAAAAATTCTCTGCTCATTTCAATAGTGTCATCTACCTCAAATGTACTTTAAAAATCATGATCTCATACCAAATACATCATTCAAAGCCCTCATAGTATCACAATGGTTCGAAAAAAATATGAAGAGTTCACAAAGCACAGACAAAATACAGTTTCATAAGTGTGAAGTTATCCAACTGTGTAATTGCGTAAACATGTCACTAATGCAGTAAAAAAAATTGTTTATCTCTCTGTTAAATAATCAGGTAGCTGTGTATTTATTGTGGGAGAAATATGGTACCGATGTGTAAAGTGGTATAAGCAAATACCAAATTAGCTAGGGCTCCTTGTGCTTGCCACACACATGTTACACAAAGTAAGCGTGTACCGCCGTGAGGATTAATGTAATTATTCCCTCAGGTGTTACAGATTACAGCAATGGAATGAAATGTATCACAGAAAACTTCCTTTGTAATTCAAAATTCTTTAAAATATAAATGTTTTAAGTACAAAATTAATGTAGCGTATAGATATCGTAGTTATTACATACCTTACCGTGATCAAGAAAGTACTATAATGTACCGTATTGTTGTGCTACGAAAAAGGCTGTCTCATTGTAGCTATACCGCAAAAGTTACTACTAAAACATCTTTTACTTTCCAGAAGAATTCAGAAAAACTGTGCAGATATAAAACAGAAACACCGCAAAAGCAACATTGTAAATGGTCACTCATTAGTAGCGTCGTGATAAAATCGTAAAACTGTCACATAAACTAACCACTGTGTCATCTGGTATCTCACAGAAAGTACTTTAAATCCAGAATGTATTTTCAAGTAAACCAAAATTTAGCATTAAAATCTCATTAGCAGTGCCAGTATATGTTCTAAGTATGTAAGCCTGATGGTCGTTACGTAATCGTGCATCTAACAAGCAAGGATGTACAAATAACAATACTGTGTCGTCTGTTCACTATAACAATGCATTCGTAATTTCTGTTTAAAAATGTTCCCTATGTTCTAGGCTGGATAATTAACTTCAAAACATAGTTCCATGTTAACAGTTTCTCAGTGTGACAACTTGTACCAGTAGCGTCAAGTGAAAAGTTTTATGGCAAAGACTAAGTTAAAAAACAGATTATCTTTCAATAAACGGTTTAACATGAGAAATGTGGTGTAAACCTCTACCCTGCCTAGTACGCAGAGTTTCAACTTCAACGAAATTATCATGTGGTATACGTCGGATTCTGTAAGGTCCATTGTAAACTAGAAAGAATTTGTGACTCAAGTGTTTCTTCTTATGTGACAATGAATGAGCTTTAATGAGAACTTTCTGACCAATATATAATTTCCCTGCATTTGCTTTACCGTGTAGTTTTCTCCTTTAGTCTGCTGCAGATTTCATATTTTTAATAGCCAAATCAACTATGTCTTTGTGTCGAAGTTTACGTGTATTCGGAAAAGGTACAAGCTCTCTGATTCTGTTCGGTGGTTCTTCATTCTTCAGTACAAGAATAGGTGGTAAAGCAGTGGGGTCATGAGGCATTTGATTCAGCACGTTTTGAAATAAGTGTAAATATCTGTCCCAATGCTGATGCTTTCTATGACAATAAAGTCTGCAAAGCTTATTGATTTCTTTCATAATCCGTTCAGACGGGTTACAATGTGGTGAGTAGAATGAAATAGAAACAGGTTAGACTTTATGGTTCCGAAGCATGCGTAACCAAACAGCAGATCTGAATTGCGATCCGTTATCTGAAATGACTTTACTAACGTGTCCAACTTCACGTAAGAAATTTTTAACAAAGGCGTTAGATACAGACCGTCCAGTGGCTTTACGTAATGGAGTGAAAGAAACAAATTTTGAAGTAAGTTCAACGGCGACTAGAACGTACGAAGATCCATTAGATGTTCTGACAAGGGGTCCCGAGAGATCAACAGCAGCAAATTCTTTTAATTTACAAGGAATGATAGGAAACAACGGAGCATGATGTGAGACAGTAGATGGTTTAGCCTTTTGACAAAGTTTACAAACAGACAAGACTCTTCGAATTCTCTTTTCCATATTGTTAAAATAACAAGTCGTCCGAAGAATATGATAACATTTTCGTGGACCAAAATGTGCATAGCTGAAATGAATGTACCAAATGAGCTTATTAACAAAATCGTCAGGAATGCAAAGTACCCATAGCTTGTCATCAACAGTGCAGCGCCGGCCGCGGTGGTCTCGCGGTTCTAGGCGCGCAGTCCGGAACCGTAGGACTGATACGGTCGCAGGTTCGAATCCTGCCTCAGGCATGGATGTGTGTGGTGTCCTTAGGTTGGTTAGGTTTAAGTAGTTCTAAGTACTAGGGGACTGATGACCACAGCAGTTGAGTCCCATAGTCCTCAGAGCCATTTGAACAATTTTTTTGGAACAGTGCAGCGTTTGAACAGTATGTTGTTTCTAACCAGATAATAATGTCGAATCTGTGTGTGTGTCTTTTTCATGCAATTTACTTTTCATGTCTTTCCAAATCGGATCTTTATTTTGTTCATGAGGAATGTCCGTTAAAGATGTGGTGATGAAGTTTTCAAAGGCGACTATCTGAATATAAAGAATACTGAAATTCTTCTCGAGGTTGCCTTCTCTGTTACCTTTCTCAAGCCCAGCCGGAGCGCGTGACAGTGCGTCCGCAACAATGTTCTCCTTGCCGGGAATGTAGACTATTGTGAAGTGGAATTCTTGCAGAAACAATGACCAACGTTTTAACCAGTCATGATTTAATTTTGAAGACATAAGAAATTGTAATGCACGATGATCACTGTATACTTTTACGTGCTTACCAGAAAGAAAGTAATGGAATTTGTTAAATGAACAAACGATAGCTAAAGCTTCTAATTCAGTAATGGAATAATTTTTTTCAGATTTTGTTAGCGCTCGGCTAGCAAAAGCAATGGTTTTCTGAACAGTAGTGCCATTTTTTGTGGCTCCTTGAAATAAATGGTCACCAAGACCGGCTTTAGAAGAATCCGTGCTAAGGCAGAAATCTTGTGACAGATCTGGATGAGCTAGTATTGGCGCGTTAAGTAACGCTTCTTTCAAAGAATTGAATTCCAACTGTGCTTGTTCGTCCCAGTTCCAAATAGTATTTTTTCCAGTGAGAGAACAAAGTTTTCGTGTAACTAAATTTTGCATATTCAGAAAACGACCCTTAAAAATTTACGAGACCTAGGAAACTGCGGACTTGTTTTTTTGTGGATGGAACTGGAATGGCTCTGATTGCTATTAAACTTTTCAGGATCCGGCTGAATGCCTTCAGAAGAAGTAATATGTCCCAAAAACTTCACCTTTGTCCTACCGAATTGAGACTTTTCCAAGTTAACTGTAATTCCAGATTCTGCAAAAATATGTAACACGCTGTTGAGAATGCGATTGTGTTGTTCCCATGAGGCTTCTGCTATCAGAATATCGTCCGCATATAAGGTGATGTGACGTTTTAAGAGCTCAGGTAATATGGAATGTAGCCCGCGAATGAATGCTGCCAAAGAAGTGTTCAAACCAAAAGGAAGTTTCCGAAACTGATAACAAACGCCGAAACAAAGGGAAGCTGTGTATTTTCTACATTCTGGATGAATTTCGATCTGATAAAATCTGGATCTGTGATCAATAGAAGACAACACCTTTACACCATTAAAATTTGAAGAAGTTCTTCCAATGATTGCGGCCTAACTGTTTCAGGAATGATGATAGTATTCATTTGTCTCGAATCTAAGACAAGCCTGACCGATCCATTTTTCTTCTCAACAACATGTAATGGATTGTTGTATGAGCTTACTGCAGGCTCAATAATGCCATGGTCAAGCATAAATTGTATTTCTGTTCTAACATGGTCCCTATAATGTGCCGGAATTACATATGGTCTAACACAAAATTTAGTATGCACACGAACACGAAATTGGTATTGAAATCTTTTCATTGTTCCTGTTTTGTGAGTAAAAACTGTGGAATGTGCTTGTAAAATCTCAAAAAGGTCATGCCTATCAGTATCATTACATTTCTCAATTGTTTGAATTTTATTCTGAATTAAATCATTAGTATCAAATGCGCCGTCGATATCATCCCTGTCAGTACTTGTAGAGTGATTGTTAGTGTCAAGTTCCGTCGAAAATTCCGAACTGTTGTCTAACAGGAGGTAAAGTCGACTATTTTCTTCGTCATGGTTTGAGAGCCAATCTTCAAATTTCAAAGCTATTGACTTACCTTCTTTCTCTAAACTTATTTCAGCATCGTGAAAGTTTGAGATTGCTTTGTATTCATTCAAAAAGTCTACTCCCAATATAATTTCCGTCGACAATAATGGAACAATAAGAAAGTTCATAGAGAAGCTGTGGCTTTGACAAAATAATTCAAAGTTGGTTTGTTGGCATACATCTACACTTTTTCCAAACATTGCACCTTGTAATTTAATCTTACGCAACGGAAGTGTGGGGCAATCGTTCGATTTGTTGCATTTGCTAAAGGCTGTTTCACTAATTACTGAAATGAGACTGCCAGAGTCAAGTACTGCTGTAAATTTTACGTCATTTACTGTAATGTGAATCACAGGATATGCAATGTTCTTATGTTTTACGTCGTGTTCCTGGAGTACGATGTCCCTAATGTCTTCCATTTTTACGTAATTACTAGCTACGGCAGCTGCGTCGTCAGTTTCATAAGTACGTTTTGTGCCTGCAGCGGTATGAGTCATTGCCTGTTGTCTCTTTGTTGGCACACGTCGTTATTGGGATTTGGAGACCTAACAACTACAAATTCACCTTGTTGAGAGGGCCCTGCCCTGCTTGAATCCCGCCAGTTCTGATGCAATTCAGCTCTGTCGTTACGATCATATCGTCTGTCGTCATGTCGGTAGATTCCATAGTTTCTTTCTTGTCGGTCACGTGGTGGAAAATTTCTCCCTGAATCGTAACTGCATGCGGGACCGTTGCGTCTGAAGTTATTCTGTCTCCCTTGATAATAATTATTTTGGTTCCCATATTGACTGTTTCTCTGATTGTCTCTGTGATAGTCACTACCGCGGAGAGGTGATCTTTCCCTGTAATTATTACTACTCTGCCAACGGTTGTCATATGGGTGGTGTCTGTTTTTGTCACGATTTGTGTTGTGAGAATAGCCTTGTCGTGTCCAGTTATTATTTCTTTCATCACGGAATTGCGACGGATGTGACCTGTAATTGTTGTGTTCCCGTTTTCGTGTTCCGCAATTGTCAGTGTCAATTTCCAATTCTTGTAACAGTCCCTGAAAAGCTTCAATGTCGTCTTTGCAACGTCCTGCCAAAATAATATGTCTCAAATGTTCAGGTAGTTTGATTAAGCAAATGCGGATGAGTTCTGAGGGGCTGGATGGGTTTGACAGCTACTGATTCTTGTGCGACATGTCTTCAAAATATTTCACAAGACTGGAAAATTCAGATTGTTCGAAATGTTTCATCATTATGATGCTATGTTTTACTCGGTCTTGTGTAGCTCGATAGCAATATGCTGAGAGGAATGACCCGATCGCATTCTTACAGCTGGTTCATTCTCTAAGTAGCCATACATAAATTGTAACCTGTGCTCCAATGACCAGTTGGGAGGACAACAATGAGAGAATTGATGAAGCCACGCTTGTGGATGAATGTCGTAGCCAGGATTCTTGAATGTTTTTAATTTACATGTAGTAATGAACAGCTTATAGTCAAAATCATCGTGTCGGCGGGTCGCATATCGGTCACTGTTACGTCGTGTCGGCGGTTCCATCTCAATATTCGGTAGACCTTGCTAATTTCTTTCATAATTTCCGAAATGCCTTGTGTTATTATTTTGTGACTTTTCCGTATTTCTAAGTCCCTCTTCCCGTGTTGGAGCGCGAGTGTCCTCTGAAATATGTAAATCTTGTATTACTTGTGCCAACTGATCTTGTACTTCCCGGATTTCTCTTTGGTGTTGCGTATTAATTTGATTCTGATTTTCTTTGAATTTCTTAATTTGTTCGTGCTCTTCTGTGTCAGTGATGGCTACAGGTCTTGTGTCATTCAGATCATCATCTACCTTTGCAGATAAGTTAGTGAACTGATCCGAAACTTCGGCTACTTTCTCCGATAGTGTACTTATTTCCTCAGTGTGTTTTTCTGAACCAAATTTCAGAGTGTCCATTTGTGTTGAAATCGTATCTACTGTGTCCTTTAAGTTTTCCTGAGTTTTTGTAAGTTGCATAACCGAATCGATAGATGCAACTGAGTCAATTTTATCTTGCAAGGTCTCATGATTTTCCTGAACAATAGCTTGCAGTTCTTTTATGGCTAATTCGTGATTCTGTAATGTATTTTCATGCCGCGAAAAAATAGGTTGGAAATGCTCACAAATTTGTGTTTTTACGTCATTACAGAGTTTTTGACATTTCGATTCAATTTTATGTAACTCAGTAGTTAAACCTTCAAGTGTTTGTTCAAGCGTATGTTCCACTGAGTCTAACTTTTGAAGCTTTTGTTCCATTGTGTCTAACTTTTGAAGCTTTTGCTGTGTTTGTCTCTGATTTTGTTCCATTTGTTGCATTAATTGCAATAATAATGTATTAGTGTCTGGAATCTGTTCATCTATGCTTTCGGCAGTGCATTTGTACCGGCAACATTCACATTTTGACAAGCAGAAAATGTGTCTTTACTTATGTGAGAAAACGGTGAGGACGCAAAACCTGAATCTACAGTATTTGCAAGATTGTGTCCTGTCATTTCGGATTCCTGAGGCAAGCCGTTGCCGACCGATCGATCGATAATGCTTTCCTGTTCACGAATTGTTTCACTGCCTACACCATTATTTGCAGCCCGCTCCATTTCCCTATGCACAATTACCAAATTACTACTTTGAACATTAGTTAATTCATTACTCGGCGGCGCTGATAAGCTACGCTTGTCGTCACTGTTGTTTCTCAGTTTACTTTGGAGCCTAGTGTTACGTTTTTCACACGCCATTGTTGTCACAATATTTCACACGACAACACAGAAAATCACCATTTTAAGAGCAAAACAAGGAAACACATTAACATAGCATTGAAAATAATATCTCGTTAATTGCAAGCGATGCTGCGAAATACTTGGTGCAAATCTACAAGCATGCCACAAATGTTTTACTGTACAAGAATGAAAAACTACAACTACAAAGGAAAGTCTCTATACAATTATGCATTAGCTATAAACAAAGGCTGCACTAATTGAACAAACTACAAGAAAAATTCAGAAGATTCCAGCGAGGTATCATGGCTGGGTCGCCATATGAAACGTCCCCTTAGAAAAATAATACATGACTGTGCTTAAACTGACACACAACATTATTTTTGCGAAACGCAATCTGACTTTCAGTAATCCCTACAAGAGAATGGCCCTGACTAAATTACCCTATACGTTTCACAAATCACTTACCTCACAAAAATCTTCGTTACTCGAACTACTGCAATACAGCGAGCGCTACTACTGCCAGCTAAATAAAAGATTCAAACTACGGAAGGCACTAACTACTGATAGGCATAGTTAGCAAATGAAAGATTTTAGTAGAGAACAAACAATATATTTACCTTAATAGTCATAATATATATAGCAGTTCATGACATCCATTCTTACAAATGTACTGTTTCTGATGGACACACCTCCAGATTATCCATTCTCAAAAATCGGCCATCTCACATCCCCACATCCACCACTGCTGGCGGCTCGCCTCCAACTGCTCAACGCTACGCGCTATTAACACCCAGCTGCCCAACACTACAATGGCAGACAACAATGCAAACCAGCCACAGACTGCACACAGGACAGCCAGTGATTTTCATACAGAGCGCTACGTGGCGTTACGAATATAAAAACCTAAACAGCCTACTCACAAATTTTTTAACTTCGTCTACGTCAATCCTGACGTTAAGTTTCTCGCTGTTCTCAATTCTGCTGTTTCTCATTACTTTCGTCTTTCTTCTATTTACTCTCAATCCATAACTGCACCCATTAGACTGTTCATTCTGCGCAGCAGATCATGTATATCGTTCTTGATTTTCACTTAGGACATCAGTGTCGTCAGCGAATCGTATTATTAATAGTCTTTCGCCTTGAATTTTAATTCCATTTCTGAAACTTTTTTTTATTTACATCATTGCTTCTTCGATGTACAGATTGAACAGTAAGGACGAAAGACTACATCATGTCTTGCACCGTTTTTATGTCGAGCACTTCGTTCATGGTCGTCCATCTTTCTATAGATTATTCTTTTCAGCAATTTGGTTGCATGAGCTGCTACGGTGATTGTGCGATAAATCTCTCACTTGTCAACACCTGCAGTCTTCGGAATCTGGTGGATGATATTTTTCCGATTTCAGATGGGACGTCGCCAGACACATACATTCTGCACACCGAAGTGAATAGTTGTTTTTTTGCCACTTACGCTAATGACATTGGAAATTCTGATGGAACCTTATCTGTCTCTTGTGCCTTGTTTGATCTAAAGTCCTCGAAAGCTATCTTAAATATTGATTCTAATACTGGATCGCCTGTCTCTTCTAAATCGGCTCATCTGTCTTCTTCTCCTATCACATCATAAAAATCGTCCATCTCATAGAGCCCTTCATCTTACTCTTTTCATCTCTCCGGTCTCTCCTCTGCGTTTAACAGTGGAATTTCCGTTGCACTTTTAATGTTACCACCCTTGCTTTTAATTTCACCGAAGGTTGTTTTAACATTCCTCTATGCTCAGTCAGTACTTCCGACAGTTTTTCTTTTTAGACTTCTCCAATTTTTCATGCAGCGATTTCGTCTTAGCTTCCCAGCACTTCCTATTTATTTCCTTCCTCGACGATTGGAATGTCTGAGTGCCGGAACTTCCTTGAACATTTTTTTTTTAAATTCCTTCATTCACCGATCAACTGAGAATTTCTTGTGTTACCCATCGTTTCTTCGCAGTTACCTCTTTTGTACTCCATTCGTCATCAAGTGTACCACCTACTGAGCTGTTCCTTATCGCAGTATCTTAACCATAGAGAACTTCAAGCGTAGCTCCTCATTCTTTACTTCTTCCGCCGCGCGGAGTGGCAGCGAGGTTTGAGGCGCCATATCATGGATTGCGCGGCCCGCCGAAGATTCGAGTCCTCCCTAGGGCATGGGTGTGTGTGTGTTGTCCTTAGCATAAGTTAGTATAAGTAGTGTGCAAGTCTAGGGACCGATGACCTCTGCAGTTTCATCCCTTAGGAATTCACACACACACATAAACACTCTTAGTACTTCCTTATCCCACTTTACGTACTGATTCTTCCTAACTAATCTCTTAAGCTTCAGCCTACTCTTGGTCACGACGACATTTTGCTCTGAGTCCATACATGCCCCTCCTAATGCCTCACAATCCAATATCTCAGTTCGGAATCTCTGTCTTACCATGACTTAGTGTAACTGAAATCTTGCCGTATCACCCGGCCTTGGATATTATAGCTCATTCTCTTGTGATTCTTGACCAATATCCGCTATTACGAGGAGGAATTTATTACAGAACTCAGTTGGTTATTCTACTCTCTCATTCCTTGTCCCAAGCCCATTTTCTCCTGTACCGTTTTCTTTTACTCATTCCCCTAAAACAGCATTACAGTTCCCCATCACTATTAGATTTTTGTCTCTGTTTACAAACTGTATTAACCTTTCAGTATCGTCATATACTTTCTCTATCTCGTCATCTTCAGATTGCGACGTCTGCACGTATACCTGAGGTATAATTGCCGGTGTTGGTTCCTATTGATTCTGATAAGAGCAATCCTACTCCCATTATACCATTTTCTGCCGCTGTTGCTATTATCCTGTTCTCATATGACCAGAAATCCCTGTCTTCTTTTGATTCACTTTATTGACCCGTACTTGATATAGATTAAGCCTAGACATTTCGCATTTGAGATTTTCTTCCTTCACCTTAAGGCTTCTGACATTTAACGCCCCAACTTCTGGAACGTTATCTTTCGTTGGTTATTCAGTCTATTTCTCATGGTCACCTCCTCTTATCAGTTCCCTCCCGGATATCCGAATGGCGGAATATTCGATAATCTTTTGTCACTGGAAAGATCATCATCACACTTTTTCAGTTATTGGCCACGAGCCCTTTGGATACATGTTATGTGTGTTTTATGCAGTGTTTTCGATTGCCTTCTGTATCCTCATACCACTGATAACTGCTGATGTTTTCAGGCTTAAGGGGCAGTTTCTCACCCTGATCCACAGTCTGCTCCTTCCCCTCGTTGACAAGGCCGTTTGCAGGATGAGCGCGGCTTCTTATACCAGAAGTCTTCCGCAGCTAATGCTGCTAGTGTATAACGATTCCCTAATCTAGTCCGGGGAGAGAACCCACATAATCAATAAATAATTTGTCCATTGGGCGCTGTTGTCATTCACATTGCAATAGCCCCATACGTAAGATGATGTTGCATTTACCCATCTTACATAGTTAACACTCGTCGACCGAACGATGAACGTCGTTATATAAGGTAGGCCATGTAGGATGACAACACAATTTAGCTAAGTACTTATGAAGGCTCAAATGGCCACCCAACAATGCACCATGACAATAACGAAAGATGGAAGGCTCTAATTCGATGGGTAAACAAATCTTAGCCTCAGATAATTTCCCAGCTTCGCTACACAAAGTACCATTTCTCATAAAATAACCGGGTACAACCTCCCCAGCCAACACAGGCTTCCTAATACGTCCAAAGTAAGAACCCAGATCCTGTGTAACCTTGACATCCCGAAAGAGCGGAGTTACATAATTTAAAACACTATAGATTGGGGAAATTTCCAACAATGAAAATTCTTCAGGTTCCTGGGTATCATCATCAACGACGCGGCTAAGTGCATCAGCGACCAGATTATAGGAGCCTCTAACACGGCGCAGTCTGGAAAGAAAGACAAATGTAGAAACAGTCCACCCTGTAATCCCGCCGGGATTCGTAAAGCGTGCCAAGACCAAACTCAAATATTGATTATCTGTCTCCATTTCAAATTCCCTACGTTTGAGATAAATTTCTCAAGAGCAGGTAAGACAGCCAGCACCTCACGCTCATAAAGTGAGTACTTGGGGACCTGATTATCTCCGGAGGCAAAAGCTAAAGGACGCCTTTCACTTAGATCTTCCTGTAAAATTACAGCAGTATCTGAGGCATTGGCAGCATCACTTTGCAAAATGGCTCTGACCACTAGGGGACTTAACATCTGAGGTCATCAGACCCCTAGAACTTAGAACTACTTAAACCTAACTAACCTAAGGACATCACACACATCCATGCCCGAGGCAGGATTCGAACGTGCGACTGTAGCAGTCGTGCGGTTCCGGACGGAAGCGCCTAGAACCGCTCGGCCACAGCGGCAGCATCACTTTGCACTATAAATCTCTTTCCAATGTCCGGGATAGCCAATACAAGAGGGTTGTGGAGGGTTGTCTCAACAGCTTCAAAGGCTGATTACTGACTCTCTCCCAAAACTAAGTTTCCTCCCTTCTTACGCAGATGATTAATGGGAGCAGCAAGTTGTGCCAAATTAGCTACGAACTTCTAAAGTAATTGGCGGTACCACTGAATCCGACTACTTATCTTTTATTCTTTGAGAGAGATTTTCTGATTTCGGAAGTCCGTTACTGATTAACCCAAACATGATCCCTGGAAACTAGGAGGCTCAAGAAAGAGATCTACGCTACTCGCCATTAAAATTACTACACCAAGAAGAAATGCAGATGATAAACGGGTATTCATTGGACAAATATATTATACTAGAACTGACATGTGATTACATTTTCACGCAGTCTGGGTGCATAGATCCTCAGAAATCAGTACCGAGAACAACCACCTCTGGCCGTAATAACGGCCTTGATACGCCTGGGCATTGAGTCAAACAGAGCTTGGATGGCGTGTACAGGTACAGCTGCCCATGCACCTTCAACACGATACCACAGTTCCTCAAGAGTTGTAACTCGCGTATTGTGACGAACCAGTTTCTCGGCCACCATTGACCAGACGTTTCCAATTGGTGAGAGATCTGGAGAATGTGCTTGCCAGGGCAGCAGTCGAACATTTTCTGTATCCAGAAAGGCCCGTACAGGACCTACAACATGCGGTCGTGCATTATCCTGCTGAAATGTAGGGTTTCGCAGGGATCGAATGAAGGATAGAAACACGGGTCGTAACACATCTGAAATGTAAAGTCCACTGTTCAAAGCGCCGTCAATGTGAACAAGAGGTGACCGAGACGTGTAACCAATGGCACCCCATACCATCACGCTTGGTGATACGCCAGTAGGGCGAAGACGTATACACGCTTCCAATGTGCGTTCACCGCGATGTCGCCAAACACGTATGCGACCATCATGATGCTGTAAAGAGAACCAGGATTCATCCGAAAAAATGACGTTTTGCCATTCGTGCACCCATGTTCGTCGTTGAGTACACCATCGCAGGCGCTCCTGTCTGTGATGCAGCGTCAAGGGTAACCATATCAATGGTCTCCGAGTTGATAGTCCATGCTGCTGCAAACATAGTCGAACTGTTCGTGCAGATGGTTGTTGTCTTGCAAACGTTCCCATCTGTTAACTCAGGGATCGAGACGTGGCAGCACAATCCGTTACAGCCATGCGGATAAGATGCCCATCATCTAGCCTGCTAGTGATACGAGGAATCCAGAAGTGCACGAACATTTTCCGGGCTAAGCCGAGTACAAACATGTGAAAGAGCACATTGAGGGTGCAGATACGCGCGCAGTGAGTGGAAAGTTTACTCAGAACAGATATATCCCGCATCCTATGGCGTCAGATATTAGGCCTAGGACCACGTCGCACCGGGCACTTGCGCACCGCTGAGCTGCTGACACTAAACCAAAACAATGTTTACCGGATAATGAAACGAATGGCAACTGCTCATGATTGCCATATCGAATAGGCGGTTCAGACTGAAAACCCTTATCCTGATCTCGTTGCTAGTCTGGAAATCTAATTGCCTCGATACAACCAAGTAACTATTTTAACTGAGAGAAAGTTGTAGGTTGGCGCTCAAATAACTACCGATCTGCCGCCCTCATGCCTTCTGAAATTTTCGACAGACAATCCTGTTCGTTAACCTTCATGTTAAAAGTTGAGACAGAAATGCGAACATGCACAGTATAACTAAAGGACTCGGTAGATGCTGGTACCTACCGATAGAGTACCAGCCCAAGTTGGTTACACATACAGGTCATAATCGTCTCTCTGGCATACGAGACCTGAGGTGTCTTTGGTACCTTTACTTCCAAGTGTCTCAGGCAACAAACGGCTTAACAACCACTTCGACAAAGGATAAAGCAAGAATAGTATCACAGAATGAGAAATGTGCAAGGCATCAGCATGAAATTTAAATCGGACAAGTAACCGCAGCACCTTTCGAACTTGATTTAAGTGATCAATAGATAAAAAGAGAACTTGATCTAAGTGATCATTAGATAACTTGGAAATACCACGAAATAAACACACAATCGGGTTAGGTAATTTAGCAATAGCATAAGAGCCTAAACAACAGGCCTATTTTAAATCTAGTAACTGATTTATTTCAAGTCCCATAACTAACTGTAGGCTGAACTACCCTGTTAAACTTGTTATAAACTAGCCACTTCACTATACAAACTCAGTGAACCAGTCTTAACCTGTAGATCATTCACCTGATCGACCAACAGCTTAACAGTCTCTCTTTGCTGGTAACTGAGCTGAAGGCAATTTAAATCAGATATACCGTTACTGCAGTGAGCCAAATGGGCTTGGACCCTATACAGTTGCCTATATGTAGCTTGAATACGTTTCAAAAGTTGCAAATTACGATACACTTTTTCCACAGCTACGGATTCAGTAGAAATAGCAGTACCTACCTCTTTAGCGATTTCAGGGAAAATATGAAGTGGGTTATCCACTGCTGCACTCAACCTGGCCGCTAATTCCAGGACGCCACCATCCATAGAAAAGTGGCGTTCCTTTAATTCATACTGAAGGCATTCACGCTCGAGATATGACTATCCCAAGCAACCGGTGGCCTCCACTACAATAATAGGCTTCCTGAAACAGCACAAAATTTTTTAGTAAGAAATATCTCGAGTTTAAAACCACATGTGACGTTAAAGGGGTAGACAATTCAAACCTCCCCCCCTCTCCCCCCTTCACCAGAACCAACCGGAATCATACTCTGCTCCTACTTTAAGTAAAGCTTTGAATAAGAATCCTTAGATCAGAAAATTAAGTAACGTAGCCACTTCTTTATTAAAACTTATTACCAGACAGCTCAAACCAGTATGGTAAGGCAATCGTGGACATGCCTAAAAGCAGCCAATAACGCAGGAGTGGTGTGTAACAGCAGCAAGCTTTCTCGACCATCAGCAGCTGCAAACCGTCCAAGAAGCTCAGAAGACTAAGTAGTGATGTTAACAAACACCAATTAAGGGAAACAGACCAAACAAACAACTTGCACAAATAATTATTAATTGCCATCTCTCCAGAAAAAGGTAGGATATGGCCTTTTAATATGCGACAAACCTAAAAAAAAATAATTATTTATCCATGTTTAAAAAATATCAATAATGCATAGTAGTGACGAATGTAACGTCTCTTAACCCGTTTAGATGATTAAAATCTGATACGGGAAAACTTAATTAATGTCGAGAGGATAAGATCTGACAGTTATTTAGCCAAACCACATGACAAGGAACCTTGCGTGAACGAAACACATATGTAAGGAAAATGACAAACTTACCCCTACAAGATGGTACTTAATAATTAGAAAACAATGCTTCC
This sequence comes from Schistocerca serialis cubense, assembly GCF_023864345.2. NCBI lineage: Eukaryota > Metazoa > Arthropoda > Insecta > Orthoptera > Acrididae > Schistocerca > Schistocerca serialis. The sequence continues at coordinate 427,232,344 of NC_064641.1, forward strand.
TTCCGCGGTATTTAGATATGGATATCTACAACACGGATTTAAACTCTTATATTAAATACAGGGAATTTCTGTTAAAGGAAACAGAATATAAAATAAAATACTAAATGCAAAATCCTAAAAAACACTTAAGATAAGAATCTAACCTGCAAAAGTCTTGCCACGGATTATTGCCAAAATACTTTCCTCAATACTACAGCACAATAATGCGGTCGGTCGTATCATTGGGAATAATCTAACATTAAGGTTACCCAATGAATTTAGTTATTCATTCTGTGTACAGCTAACACAAATACTCGTACATTTAATGAAGCTGGCAGTGGTATCCTCAAACAGATATTTCAATAAGCTACCAAGTGCAGGGAATGGAGGGGGGCATAGCATAGCGTCAGAAATACATACCATAAACAAATGATGTGGCAAATATTTGATAGTTCTTGGAATGTCCAATGTGACGCACAGCACCCAGTTCCACACAGCATGCAATATTAAAGCGGGACAAATCAGAAGGCGCAGACAGAAGCTTAATGTCGTAACTCCGACTTCACCAGTCACACAGTCTTGACATAAACAGAATTAACGGCCTACTGACCCACTATGTCTGGAAATCGGCCCGAAATTCCAGTCAGTCCGCTGTCACTCGTTCCCTTGACTCTCACTGCCCCCACGCCTACTTTAAGACTTGCTCTGCCAGAGAAAATCAGCGACAAGCACAATCGATTCGAGCTGCGAATAGCACTGCCGTGTATAATGCACGAAATCAAGACATGCGAAATAATGTGAGCCCCTCATATCTCAAAGTGTGTACCCAAGGCCCAAGCCTATCGGCTGAATATTTTTAGGACCGAAAACTGGCGCTCTACGGATCGGAGCGTGGAATGTCAGATCCCTTCATCGAGCAGGTAGAATAGAAAATTTAAAAACGGATAGGTTAAACTTAGATATAGCGGGAATTAGTGAAGTTCGCTGGCTGGAGGAACAAGACTTTTGGTCAGGCGAATACAGGGTTATAAATACAAAATCAAATAGGGGTAATGCTGGAGTAGGTTTAATAATGAATAAAAAAATATGAGCGGGGGTAAGCTACTGCAATCACCATAGTGAACGCATTATTTTGGCCAAGATAGACACGAATCCCATGCCTACTACAGTAGTACAAGTTTATATGCCAACTAGCTGTGCAGATGACGAAGAAATTGAAGAAATGTATGATGAAATAAAAGAAATTATTCAGGTAGTGAATGGAGGCGAAAATTTAATTGTCATGGGTGACTGGAATTCGGTAGTAGGAAAAGGGAGAGAAGGAAACGTAGTAGGTGAATATGGATTGGGGCTAGGAAATGAAAGAGGAAGCCGCCTGGTAGGATTTTGCACAGAGCACAACTTAATCATAGCTAACACTTGGTTCAAGAATCGTAAAAGAAGGTGCTATACATGGAAGAAGCCTGGAGATACTGAGAGGTTTCTGGTAGATTACATAATGGTAAGACAGAGATTTAGGAACCAGATTTTAAATTGTAAGTCATTTCCAGGGGCAGATGTGGACTCTGACCACAATCTATTGGTTATGAACTATAGATTAAAACTGATGAAACTGTAAAAAGGTGGGAATTTAAGGAGATGGGACCTGGATAAACTGACTAAACCAGAGGTTGTACAGAGTATCAGGGGAAGCATAAGGGAACAGTTGACAGGAATGGAGGAAAGAAATACAGAAGAAGAAGAATGGGTAGCATTGAGAGATGAACTAGTGAGGGAGTAGGTAAAAAGACGAGGGTAGTAGAAATCCTTGGGTAACAGAAGTAAAATTGAAATTAATTGATGAAAGGAGAAAATATAAAAATGCAGTAAATGAAGCAGGCAAAAAGGAACGCAAAACGTCTCAAAAATGACATCGACTGGAAGTGCAAAATGGCTAAGCAGGCATGGCTAGAGGACAAATGTAAGGATGTAGAGGCTTATCTCCCTAGGGGTAAGATAGATACAACCTACAGGAAAATTAAGGAGACCTTTGGAGAAAAGAGAACCACCTGTATGAATATCAAGAGCTCAGATAGAAATCCAGTTCTAAGCAAAGAAGGAAAGCAGAAAGGTGGAAGGAGTATATAGAGGGTCTATACAAGGTGATGTACTTAAGGACAATATTAAGGAAATAGAAGAGGATGTAGATGGAGATAAAATGGCAGATACGTTACTGCGTGACGAGTTTGACAGAGCACTGAAGGACCTGAGTCGAAACAAGGCCCCGAGAGTAGACAACATTCCACTAGAACTACTGACAGCCATGGGAGAGCCAGTCCTGACAAGACTCTACCATCTGGTGAGCAAGATGTATGAGACAGGCGAAATACCCTCAGACTTCAAGAAGAATATAATAATTCACATCCCAAAGAAAGCAGGTGCTGACAGATGTGAAAATTACCGAACAATCAGTTTAATAAGTCACGGATGCAAAATACTAACGCGAATTCTTTATAGACGAATGGAAAAAATGGAAGAAGCTGACCTCGGGGAAGATCAGTTTGAATTCCGTAGAAATATTGGAACACGTGAGGCAATACTGACCCAACAACTTATCTTAGAAGCTAGATTTCGGAAAGGCAAACCTACTTTAATGGCATTTGTAGACTTAGAGATAGCTTTTGACTATGTTGACTGGAATACTCTCTTTCAAATTCTGAAGGTGGCAGGGGTAAAATACCGGGAGCGAAAGGCTATTTACAATTTGTACAGAAACCAGGGGCATGAGAGGAAGCAGTGGTTATGAAGGGAGTGAGACAAGGTTGTAGCCTCTCCCCGATGTTATTCAATCTGTATATTCAGCAAGCAGTGAAAGAACCAAAAGAAAAATTCAGAGTAGGTATTAAAAGCCATGGAGAAGAAATAAAAACTATAAGGTTCGCCGATGACATTGTAGTTCTGTCAGAGACTACAAAGTATTTAGAAGAACTGTTGAACGGAATGGATAGTGTCTTGAAAGGAGGATATAAGATGAACATCAACAAAAGCAAAACGAGGATAATGGAATGTAGTCGAATTAAGTCGGGTGATGCTGAGGGAATTAGATTAGGAAATGAGACACTTGAAGTAGTAAAGGAGTTTTGCTATTTGGGAAGCAAAATAACTGATAATGTTCGAAGTAGAGAGGATATAAAATGTAACCTGGCAATGGCAAGGAAATCGTTTCTGAAGAAGAGAAATTTGTTAACTTCGAGTATAGATTTAAGTGTCAGGAAGTCGTTTCTGAAAGTATTTGTATGGAGCGTAGCCATGTACGGAAGTGAAACATGGACGATAAGTAGTTTGGACAAGAAGAGAATAGAAGCTTTCGAAATGTGGTGCTACAGATGAAGATTAGATGGGGAGATCATATAACTAATGAGGAGGTATTGAACAGGATTGGGGAGAAGAGAAGTTTGTGGCACAACTTGACTAGAAGAAAGGATCGGTTGGTAGGACTTGTTGTGAGGCTTCAAGGGATCACCAATGTAGTATTGGAGGGCAGCGTGGAGGATAAAAATCGTATAGGGAGACCTAGAGATGAATACACTATACAGATTCAGATGGATGTAGGTTGCAGTAGGTTCTGGGAGATGAAGTAGCTTGCACAGGATAGAGTAGCATGGAGAGCTGCATTAAATCAGTCTCAGGACTGAAGACCACAACAACAACCGTGAAGTGAATTCTGATGAACACCCTGAAAGTACAATGGCGGAACTAGAACAGCAAGCCTGGAGACATTTTTAAAATGTAGTGGATCGTTTCTTGCCAGAATAGCAGCCTGATTACAGCGAAATAATTGGAGAAATTATATAGTGGTTTAAATAAGATGCAAGTCACAAAGCCAGTGGGTTAGTTGGCCCGATAGACACATGCACTCAGTATCGGTAATACTAGAATAGCCTGCAGGGAGTATCGGAAGTTCCTAAAAACTGAATATCTATAGCGGTATAGACATGTAATCTCCCCACGGAAAATTACCCTCTACCACGCAATAATTAATAATGGTCAATCAAATCATGCACATTTATTCACTTTTGAAAAGTATCTGATCGGATTTTCTAGTAATATATGCGCCGACAGCTCGTCGACGCCAAGGTATTTTTTTAGTACGTTTATTCTTTGGAATAACAGAGATACATATATGTATTCTCCATGGTTATTAGAGACGGGTAAGAAGGACAGCTTCGGAAATATCTGTTGGAAGATTGACGGGCTTCTAAAAGAGACATATTTGCTTCTCTTCTCGCTAAAGCGAGCTATTAACGTTTGTGCCACTAGCGGGTTATTAGAAGAGAAAGAAAAACTGTAAATGCAAATTAAGTAAGACTTGGAATCAACAGAAAACGGAACATGTAATGGAGATGGATTGAATATACAATTTTCCTCAGAAATAAGGTTTGTGACCCTTTTATTCTAGAGTGAATGACGAATGAGTTCTTTGTCTGAATCATTGACGATCGCCTTGGCCCTGTACTTAGTGGGGAAGTTTCAGCTGTGACGAAGAGAGCCTGCAGTCACCGAGTTTTTATAAAATCGTCCAAAAAGGCTTCGTCCACATCTGAAATTCTAAATCTGTCGTAAAATGAATGAATTGTTCAAACGCTCGATTTTTCCAACTGAATGCAGCGCTTGACAATAATAACAAATGTAAAGATCTTTTCCAGCAAGCCAGCCGCTGAATATTAAGACGAAGGGCTCCACCAGAGATTCTATTGGGCTGATTTCACGTAAATGAAAAATTATATTTAAAACTGTACATAGATAAAGGACAGAGAGAGAGAGAGATAGAGAGAGAGAGAGAGAGAGAGAGAGAGAGAGAGAGAGCGAATGAAATTCGCAAAAATACTCAGAATCCTCCATTGGTATAACTGTTTGCCTGTCTTATCACGGATCAGCCTAAAGATAAAACAGGAGGCCCTAATTTTATTGTACCGATTTATGTGTGGGAGTGAAGCGGTAATAAAGGCGACAGATACACCTCTGTACAGACGAAACATTACACCTAGTTAGCGGAAAGCTGCATTCACATATATTCATCAGTCAGTAATATAGATATAAAGATATTCTCCCAATAACATTATATAATTCATTATAATGGCCAATCCGTGACAGGACACGTTTTTGGACGTTGTTAATATAATTTTGTTCTCTGTTTCATGTGAACTACGACGAGCCAACTTAACTGACGCTTGGAAAAGAGAGGAAATACTCGCAGTCAAATTAAGTGGATCTACAGATAAGAACATAAGACAACACGCTAGGCGCAGAGAAAAGGCCAGTTCTATAATTTTATTATTAAAGCTTGCTAGTATAGATGAAGTATACGCTTTTCTGTTCAGTATTATTGGATATTTGAACATTGATTAATTGTGTTCATGCTAAATGTAGTTTGATTGACCTGCCCCAGTTGCATTTATCTGTATAAGTACAGTAAGAAAGTAGCCACAGAAGTACTCTTGTGTGAAGGCAGATATGTATATAGTGACAGTAGAACATTTATATGGTTATAACTAGGGCAATGTTTAAGGTGAGTCAAGCAAAGCAGAGCAGCACGCAACAGCCTTCAGCTGTTAGCACTGATAATAATGATGTAGTAAGAAGTGTTGTAGAACCGATCGCTACAGATAGCGCAATAGAACGCCCGGTAGAGACGGCTGGAGATGTACCAGCAAGTACGCAACATGGATTAGATCCATTGGCAATTATCATGAGACAGATGCAGATGATAACCGAGAGCATGAATAATCTGAAAGCTGACATTAATGCGAAATTCGCCTCAGTTACTGAATGGCAAAATGATTTGAATACGAAATTAGCCTCAGTTACTGAAGGGCAGGAAAATTTGAAAATCGACATTAACGCGAAGTTAATTGTGTTCATGCTAAATGTAGTTTGATTGACCTGCCCCAGTTGCATTTATCTGTATAAGTACAGTAAGAAAGTAGCCACAGAAGTACTCTTGTGTGAAGGCAGATATGTATATAGTGACAGTAGAACATTTATATGGTTATAACTAGGGCAATGTTTAAGGTGAGTCAAGCAAAGCAGAGCAGCACGCAACAGCCTTCAGCTGTTAGCACTGATAATAATGATGTAGTAAGAAGTGTTGTAGAACCGATCGCTACAGATAGCGCAATAGAACGCCCGGTAGAGACGGCTGGAGATGTACCAGCAAGTACGCAACATGGATTAGATCCATTGGCAATTATCATGAGACAGATGCAGATGATAACCGAGAGCATGAATAATCTGAAAGCTGACATTAATGCGAAATTCGCCTCAGTTACTGAATGGCAAAATGATTTGAATACGAAATTAGCCTCAGTTACTGAAGGGCAGGAAAATTTGAAAATCGACATTAACGCGAAGTTAGCCTCAGTTACGGAAGGGCAGGAAAATCTGAAAGCTGAGATTAAGCAGCAGTTACAAGACAGTTTTTTCGAATTAGAGCGGCGGATAGAGACGAAGACCAAGGAACTCAAAGATCAGGCCGAAGAGACGGAACAAAAATTAACTGCACAAATAGAATTGGTGAAAGCTCAATGTGAGGAATCTACTCACCGCGTACGTGTAGAAATGAAGGAGTATGTGGCTATTAAGATACATACCGAACGGGAACAGGTGGAAATGGTTCGGCAATTAGTACAAAAGCAAGATGCCATGTCACGTGCAATTGCGCAACTTCCTGAATTGGCACGTACGCAGACTAACCTAAAGGAAAGTGTTGAACATCTGACAGAACGTCAAGACGTTATAGACCACCAAATTAATGTATTAACGGGTAAATTATCCGAAATCACATTAGAAAACAAAAGGCTAATGTGTGAAAACGTTGAGCAAAATGTTAAAGCAGCATTACAGAGTTTATCTGGCAAACAGGAAGAGAGTTTGTTTGCGAAAGGACTTGAGGAAGTGCGACAGCAGTTAGGTGCTGATTTAGAGCATTGGAAACAAACGATAGAAGAGTCGATGCGCGTTTCACAACAAGGCTCAGAACAAATGAATACAGGCCAGCAGCAGAAGTTGGCAGCGACTATAGAACCAGTTACTGCGCATTTGCATACGATACCGACTCGTGTAAGTAACTCAAACATTAAATTGCCACGAGCTAGTCGTTCGCGTGAAGTCTTATCTAACGGAGATTACGAAAGCCTTTGCCATGCCGAAGAAAAAATGATAAAGCATCGGCAATTCCAGATTTTTAACACTGACAAAAGGGGGGTCCATCCTATTGTTTTTATTCGAAGTTTCAGAGGAGTGCTACCCAGAAATTGGTCGGAGTGGCAGAAGATCAGTTTCGTTACAGGATATATACAAGGTTCGGGGGCGATCTGGGCCTCGGACATGACTTCTGTTTGCTCGACATATGTCGATTTTGAGAAGGCGTTTTTAGCAAAGTTCTGGTCAGAAGGGGTACAGGAACGCCTAAGGCAGGAGGTGCTCTACCCAGAACCTTTCTCCTTTTCAAAAGGAAGCCTTAGGAAGTACTTTGAAAAATATAAAAATAAAACTAGATACTGGGACAGACCTATGCCCTTACCAGACATAATAAACGTACTTAAGGCAAGACTACCAACTAGCATCCGGAATCAATTAATTTACGGCAACGATAAAGACTTGGAGTCGTTCCTCACGACGTTAGACCATATAGATATTATCGAAGAGAACAACCAGAAAGCCCGTAATAACAGATTCCAATATAGGGAGATAGAACCTCCGCCAAATGGTAGGCAAGGGAATGCACAGAGATCGTTAAATAGTGGAGAAACCCCTCAAAATCTCAATAGTAATACCGGCAATAGTCTTGCGAGGGGCTATCCTAGGAACAACAGGAATGGGAAAAGATACAATCCTGTGTGGGGGAACGAAAGGAATTTCAGACCTCAAGCCTGGAACAATAACAGTAATAGAAAGTGGAATCAACCGGGGGGAATGAACTCAAATAACCAACATCAGTGGGGACGGATATCTGCGAATCAACCGGTGATTACCGAAGTGACGGACGATGTCAACCACCAGGCGAATCAAAATCCAACAAACTTGTAAGGACCCACTCGTGCCCCGGATGAGCGGTCAACAATTGGTTGAGGGGCAACAGGATATGTGTACCCATGCTAATGTATAATGATGGACGATTACTGGCAGATGAATTGACCGAGGACTTAGAACCCCAAGATGAGGATAAGGAACAGGTGGCAGTAGCCGAAGTGCAAGTCATTTTGGAGACTGTACCTATAGTGGCGGTTTTAGACACAGCTGCAACCACAAATGTTATTTCGGAGGCTCTATTCAACAAGATCAGAAATATAAGACGAGTACCAATTTTTCCAGTTCAAGATTGCAGAATAATAGGCGCCGTTGGGGCTAGATCGGCTAATGTAAAAGTGCAGTTACTACTTAGTGTAGAAGTCGGAAATGTAGCAATATTAAGCACATTCCTTGTTGTGAAAAATTTGGTGGTAGACTGCATTATCGGAGTCGACAGCCTACGGATGCAGAATAGATTTTAAAACACGAAAAATTTGGTTAAATGTAAATAAACAAGATATTGAGTTGGACTTGTTGAAAAAAGAAAGCCTTACCAGAAAATATAATGGTGGGATCAGTGTGCAAGTAATCAGGATGGCACAAAATTCTAAACAGCACGTAATTAATGAGTTCCAAGTCAAAGGAGATTTCGGTCAATTAGTGTATGAGAAGTTAAATGAATCCGACTGCATTATTGAAGATCAGAAGAAGCAGCTCAAAGAATTATTATTAGCGTATGAAAACGTGTTTGATGAAAGGCCAGGAGTTATTAAGGGATACATATGCCATCTCTACGTTAAGCCGCACGAAACATATTGTAGAACTTTCTATCCTGTTCCCTGGAGGTTAAAGGCTCAAGTTCAAAAAGAAATAGATCGCATGTTGAAATGGGGTTTGATCGAACCCTCTACAAGCCCATACTGCTCCCCATTGTTGGTCGTGCCAAAAGCAAATGGGACTGTGAGACTGGTGCTCGACGCCAGAGAAATAAATAAAATCATAATTCCAGTGAGAAAACATCCGGAAAACATAGACGAACTTATACAACGGTTCCAGGATGTCCAATATTTGACGAGCATTGATTTGCGGAGTTCTTATTGGCAAGTCAAGCTGGATGAGTTATCAAGGAAATATACGGCTTTCATTTATTCCGGAAGAGGTTACCAATTTACTGTAGTTCCTTTCGGACTCAACATTAGTGCTGGAATCTTTATAGCAGCTCTAGATTATGCACTAGGCCCAGAACTAAGAAGCAGGATAACAGTGTTTGTTGATGATTTGCTTATAGCATCGAAGACTTGGGAGGAGCATATTACCTTACTGAGTTGGGTGTTGGACGTGTTCAAAACCATGGGAATAACTGCTAACCTACAGAAATCCCATTTTGCACTAAACAGAATCAAGTTCCTGGGGCATATAATTGACACAAGGGGAATTTTACCAACCAAGTAGAAGCTAATTGCGGTTAGCAAGTTTCCAACACCCAGAAATGGGAGGCAATTAAAAGGGTTTATGGGTCTTGCCTCATTTTTTAGAAGATTTATAACAAATCAGGCCATGAACGCAGCAGCTCTAAATAGTTTGCTGAAGAAGGATGTGCCCTGGCTCTGGACATTAGAGTGTCAAGAAGCATTCGAAGAGATAAAGAAGCAATTAGTAAATGCACCGCTTTTGTACCATCCGGACATGCAAGAAGAATTTTACTTGTCAACAGATTCGTCGAATGTGGGTCTTGGAGCGAGCCTTTTCCAAGTACGCAAGATAAATGGACAACTTACCTTCTGTCCCATTGCGTTTGCTAGTCGTGTTTTGTCCAACTGTGAACGAATTTACACGACGACAGAATTGAGGCTTTTGCGGTCGTCTGGGGATTTAAAAAATTTCATTATTATTTATATGGGTCAAAGACTATCGTATATTGCGATCATCAATCATTAACGTTTTTACAAACGTGTAAACTGTTACACCCCAGAATGGCTAGATGGACTCTCGCTCTGCAACAATACCAATTTAAGATCGTACATGTCTCAGGGCAGCAAAACATTATTGCTGACGCTCTATCAAGGTCACCGCAGGGTTTAACCAAAGAGATTGAAGTAAATAATAACTCAGAATTCCCTGTATTGCTGCTGCAGGAAAATCTATTTAAGACGTACTACGTCAATTTGTGTGCGCATATGGCCCAGTTACAGAAAAGAGATGCTCAATGGGGAAGTGTCATTCAAAGGTTACAACAGCAACCTTCGGATCAGATGGCAAATTATTACAAGCTGGTAAATGACGTATTATTTTTCCGCTGTGGAAGGCCAAACAAAGTCCGTTGGTGTGTTTGTATACCTGAGGCGCAAATAGAGAAACTTGTATGGTTCACTCATTTAACCTGGGGACATTTCGGTGCGACAAAATGTGCAGACAAGATAAGTGGGTACTGTTATTTTCCCAACATAAAGCGCAGAGTGCATGCGGTCTTAAAGAGATGCATAATCTGTCAAAAAACAAAGCCGGATTCAAAAGGGACTAAGCACCCATTATGCTCTATATTAGTCCAAGAACCAAAAGAATTAATTTCGTGCGATCTGTGTGGACCGTTACCTACTTCAAGAGGTGGTGTTAAATATGTGTTGGCATTTCTCGATGTGTGTACGAAATACGTAAAGCTATACCCGATAAAGGCGGCTACAGCCAAAGTAATTGTATTAAGATTGATAAGGGATTATCTTCCACATGTTGGTACACCTAAGGCGATCATAACAGACAATGCTAAAATATTCACGGGACTCCGATGGAAACAGACTTTGTCTCAAGTCGGTGTGAAACACATACTAACTTCATTTTACCACCCACAAGGCAATTTGGTTGAGAGAAATTTAAGAGAATTCAATCGATTTATGAGGACGTATTGCCATTATAAGCAGACTGCGTGGGCAAATTATGTGGAAGAGTTTGAGCAGATATGCAATAACATGCCCCACTCCTCAACTGGATATACACCTCGTGAATTGATGTTCGAAGCAAAAGAGGAAAACTTCTGGACTGACCATATGCCCAAAACTCAGGAAACTGAGATGCCTTGGGAAGAAAAAATAAGACAAGCCATCATAAATATGACGAAAAAGGCTGATCAGAGAAAACAACAATATGACAAATTAATCAAGAGGGTACAGACATACCACGACGGAGAGAAGGTACTAGTCAAAAGACATACCAAATCATCCTTAATAAAGAAAAGTATAAGGAAATGGGAGTTACTATATACTGGCCCATACATTATTCTACACTCCTGGAAATTGAAATAAGAACACCGTGAATTCATTGTCCCAGGAAGGGGAAACTTTATTGACACATTCCTGTGGTCAGATACATCACATGATCACACTGACAGAACCACAGGCACATAGACACAGGCAACAGAGCATGCACAATGTCGGCACTAGTACAGTGTATATCCACCATTCGCAGCAATGCAGGCTGCTATTCTCCCATGGAGACGATCGTAGAGATGCTGGATGTAGTCCTGTGGAACGGCTTGCCATGCCATTTCCACCTGGCGCCTCAGTTGGACCAGCGTTCGCGCTGGACGTGCAGACCGCGTGAGACGACGCTTCATCCAGTCCCAAACTTGCTCAATGGGGGACAGATCCCGAGATCTTGCTGGCCAGGGTAGTTGACTTACACCTTCTAGAGCACGTTGGGTGGCACGGGATACATGCGGACGTGCATTGTCCTGTTGGAACAGCAAGTTCCCTTGCCGGTCTAGGAATGGTAGAACGATGGGTTCGATGACGGTTTGGATGTACCGTGCACTATTCAGTGTCCCCTCGACGATCACCAGTGGTGTACGGCCAGTGTAGGAGATCGCTCCCCGCACCATGATGCCGGGTGTTGGCCCTGTGTGCCTCGGTCGTATGCAAACCTGATTGTGGCGCTCACCTGGACGGCGCCAAACACGCATACGACCATCATTGGCACCAAGGCAGAAGCGACTCTCATCGCTGAAGACGACACGTCTCCATTCGTCCCTCCATTCACGCCTGTCGCGACACCACTGGAGGCGGGCTGCACGATGTTGGGGCGTGAGCGGAAGACGGCCTAATGGTGTGCGGGACCGTAGCCCAGCTTCATGGAGACGGTTGCGAATGGTCCTCGCCGATACCCCAGGAGCAACAGTGTCCCTAATTTGCTGGGAAGTGACGGTGCGGTCCCCTACGGCACTGCGTAGGATCCTACGGTCTTGGCGTGCATCCGTGCGTCGCTGCGGTCCGGTCCCAGGTCGACGGGCACGTGCACCTTGCACCGACCACTGGCGACAACATCGATGTACTGTGGAGACCTCACGCCCCACGTGTTGAGCAATTCGGCAGTACGTCCACCCGGCCTCCCGCATGCCCACTATACGCCCTCGCTCAAAGTCCGTCAACTGCACATACGGTTCACGTCCACGCTGTCGCGGCATGCTACCAGTGTTAAAGACTGCGATGGAGCTCCATATGCCACGGCAAACTGGCTGACACTGACGGCGGCGGTGCACAAATGCTGCGCAGCTAGCGCCATTCGACGGCCAACACCGCGGTTCCTGGTGTGTCCGCTGTGCCGTGCGTGTGATCATTGCTTGTACAGCCCTCTCGCAGTGTCCGGAGCAAGTATGGTGGGTCTGACACACCGGTGTCAATGTGTTCTATTTTCCATTACCAGGAGTGTACAAATTCCGAATCATGGGGCTTATCTGTTAGCATACCCGGGATCGAACAAAATAAAAGGGTTATTTTCCCATAACGACTTGAAAAAATTTAAAGAAGATTAGAAGATAGGGAGGAATGGTGTTGCGAGTGACAGAGATGAACGCTCGTAAAAAAAAAAAAAAAAAAAAAAAAAAAAAAAAAAAAAAAAACATAACCATAAACTGTGTGTGTAGTGTTAGAAATTTTTAAATTGAAATAGTTAATCAGTGACATAGATTATAGAAATAGTGACTAACTATTACTATCGAGTGTTGTAAAGAAGATAGTGGAGATAGGCTTCACCTGTGGTTTGGGTGAACATGGAACTTTAGCATTGCTAATGTCATCAAGATTTATAAAGGATCTAACTGACCTTCAAGAAGAATGAAATGTTTCCCGCAAATGACGCTGAATAATCGAAAGAGGTTCCGAGTGAATGTTCATATATAATCTCAAGTGCACGCTTAGATGCGTGTGAAGGGATGTGTTGAGGCAGTGAATCGTGAGTGACAGTTAACGCCGCAAAGATAATACCCGCGCAAAACAGTTGACGTCGGCGCGAGAGTTAAAATCGATATAGACGACACAGATACGCTTTGTAAGAGACTCGCATCAAACGCGAGGGTAAACTGATTCATGTTGAACTTTAAAAAGAAAAGGTGTTATAATTAGAAGTTAAGAGTTTTTAATTTATTAGTGAATGATTAAAGAAACTAATATTGATAGAATTAGTAGTTATTTAATGGTTCGTGTTCGTTTGGGAATTTTGTTTGAAAAATCCATTTCCATATATGTGCATGTATGAACGCCGTATGAATCAGAGAATAAAGGAAAGAAGTGAATCCGCATTCCTCAATGCTAATAACTTTTACATTACAGCAATCAAGCGGAGAAATATATGTATTTAGAATAAAAAGTTTTTGAATATAGATAAATTATATGACTTTTCAAGGAAATGATGGATTATGCCTTTGTATAAAATGAACTACACTTTCCATTATTCGATGATTTGAATCCAAAATCTATTGTAAGTTGCATGAATCCTTTAAATTACGAAGAACAAATCAGTGATAGAAAATGAGTCAGAACTTTTGGACTTATAAGCACAAGTGGGGATGCAAAGTCAAAAAGAGTATCCAAACGAGAGTAAATATGATGATGCTTTTGGAAACATCATTAGTTAATGGCTAAATTCCTTGAAGTACGTCGTAACAAAAAGGATGCGTGAAGCCATAAGGATTTTGCTTTCAAAAGGAGAATCTTGGACGGTGCAACCTAATCAGTTCTCTTACAGGAAGAGTTTCCCTTTTGGTCATTGCTAATTCTTTTGGAATGAATGTTGCATGTGAATTCGAGTATCCCTGTCCCTTCTACTCTTCCCATTGTGGGCCGCGTAGAAGACCGACTACAAAGTGGGCCGCGTAGAAGACCGACTACAAATGTGGACGTCGGGGACATGCAAGACCCGGGGGAGTTTTAGCACCGCAAGATATTGTCCTAGGAACAAGATTGTAAAACGAGAATTCACGTTATTTATTGTAAGATGTTTTTTTTTGCTAGAGGCACAAATCACTCTTCTCCAAATCGTGATATAAAATGATCCCTGTCTTTCCTTTAGAGATCTATTTCAAAATTATTTTTTTTTCTTCTATAGGCTTTCCTATCTTCTATGTACCGTAGGCTGGGGGTCTAGGCTTAAGAGGTTTTTCAAGGTTTCCCTGCTTAAGAAAGTTCCCGAATGGGTAGACCATGATAACAGTTTCATGAAAGATCATCTTCCTTGGTTGTGCACAGCAAACATAACACCTAGATGCACGTCAAAGCCATACAGCCGCGGTACCTGTCTCTTCATTTCTTCTGTTTTCAACATTTCTTTTCTTCGTCTCTCATAAACATAACATTCTTTTTCAGTCAGAGGACTGACAATCATCACTTCCAAGTTATCCACACTAATAGATAGCTCGCGAAGTGTGTTCGGTAAATCAAAATTGAGCTCACAAACTTCGCTCGCTGCGAGGGGATATTGTAATCTCCCCACGGAAAATTACCCTCTACCACGCAATAATTAATAATGGTCAATCAAATCATCCACATTTATTCACTTTTGAAAAGTATCTGATCGGATTTTCTAGTAATATATGCGCCGACAGCTCGTCGACGCCAAGGTATTTTTCTAGTACGTTTATTCTTTGGAATAACAGAGATACATATATGTATTCTCCATGGTTATTAGAGACGGGTAAGAAGGACAGCTTCGGAAATATCTGTTAGAAGATTGACGGGCTTCTAAAAGAGACATATTTGCTTTTCTTCTCGCTAAAGCGAACTATTAACGTTTGTGCCACTAGCGGGTTATTTGAAGAGAGAGAAAAACTGTAAATGCAAATTAAGTAAGACTTGGAATCAACAGAAAACGGAACATGTAATGGAGATGGATTGAATATACAATTTTCCTCAGAAATAAGGTTTGTGACCCTTTTATTCTAGAGTGAATGACGAATGAGTTCTTTGTCTGAATCATTGACGATCGCCTTGGCCCTGTACTTAGTGGGGAAGTTTCAGCTGTGACGAAGAGAGCCTGCAGTCACCGAGTTTTTATAAAATCGTCCAAAAAGGCTTCGTCCACATCTGAAATTCTAAATCTGTCGTAAAATGAATGAATTGTTCAAACGCTCGATTTTTCCAACTGAATGCAGCGCTTGACAATAATAACAAATGTAAAGATCTTTTCCAGCAAGCCAGCCGCTGAATATTAAGACGAAGGGCTCCACCAGAGATTCTATTGGGCTGATTTCACGTAAATGAAAAATTATATTTAAAACTGTACATAGATAAAGGACAGAGAGAGAGAGAGAGAGAGAGAGAGAGAGAGAGAGAGAGAGAGCGAATGAAATTCGAAAAAATACTCAGAATCCTCCATTAGTATAATTGTTTGCCTGTCTTATCACGGATCAGCCTAAAGATAAAACAGGAGGCCCTAACTTTATTGTACTGATTTATGTGTGGGAGTGAAGGGGTAATAAAGGCGACAGATACACCTCTGTACAGACAAAACATCACACCTAGTTAGCGGCAAGCTGCATTCTCATATATTCATCAGTCAGTAATATAGATATAAAGATATTCTCCCAATAACATTATATAATTCATTATAGACAGCACGTAAAATTCCAATCCAGAAATGGATTAAAAATTATATAAATTTAGTGAGTCGGTCAATTAGTAGAACATAATTTCACATGACAGACCTAATAATTAGTGTGACCATTATACCGAATAGAGATGTTTCTTTTTGACACAAGCGACTTACGACCTCAACGAAAAATATTCTTAAACCGTGAGTTAGTTCGACCGACGTTAATCATCGTTGTCAGCTTGCGCCAAAATGAGTTAAAGCCAAAACAATACATAACTGCTTCGCAACGAAACAAAGGTTTAATTTATGTTTTATGTTAACGAGACTTGTTGTACCTATAATTAGGCTACATTTGGAACAGACTCGCATTGTAATAGCAGTACATACTGTAACTTGTCTGGTATCATATGATATGTTTCGAATAAAGATAGTGATAGTTCTGAAAGGGCTATAAAAGTCCCAGAGTGGAAGGCGCAGTAAGTACCTCTGAAAGCTCTGCAGTAATTTCTGAAATGGGTTCACTCAGTAATATCGCTTCTTTTTCTCCTTGATGGAACTTAGAGCTGTGGAACTGTTTTAATACAGTGAATTCATGGATTATTATTAATAAAAGTAACATGTGCGACAAAGTTGAGCAGCAAATTTTATTCCTAAGAAGCCTCACGGATTTAACATTTCGCAGGTATGGATTAAAGGAAAAATATGTTTCTATGGAAGTGATAAAAAAGCTGAACAACCGGATTTGAGGAAATAACATTGAATATAAATTACATAAGACACTCACATCTGCATCAGCAGTAGTAGAAGTAAGCAAAAAATAATACTTAGCACAAGAACCTATAAAAATATAACAAGAAGTGGAGACGACTGCTCATGGTCCGAAAACATCCTACAAAACTGCAAAATGTCAGAGACCTTATACTGCTATGGCAGCTGATATTCACTTAAGAGCCAAAGAAACATTTGTACCTGCCCAATATGGTGTAGGGCTCCAGCGAGCACGCAGAAGCGCCGCAACACGAATTAGCATGGACTCGAATAATGTCTGAAGTAGTGCTGGAGGGAACTGACACCAGGAATCCTCCAGGGCTGTCCATAAATCCGCAAGAGCTCATGGGAATGGAGGTCTCTCCTGCACAGCACGTTGCAAAGCATGATGCGTTCAATAATGTTCACATCAGTGGAGTTCGATGGCCAGCGGAAGTGTTCCTGGAGCCACTCTGTACCAATTCTGGACATTTTAAGTATTGTATTGTCCTGCTGGAACTGCCGAAGTCCGTCGGAATGGACGTTAATGGATGTAGGTGATCAGACAGGATAATTACGTACGTGTCAGTCGTATCTAGACGTCTCTCAGGTCACGTATCACTCCAGCTACAAACGTCCCACATCATTACAGATCTGATCCTCCACCTACTTGAAAAGTCCCCTGCTGCAGGGTCCATGGATTCATGACGTTGTCTCCGTACCCGTATACGTCCATCCACTCGACACAATTTCAAACGACTCTCGCCCATCCAGGCAACATGTTTCAACACCACGCTAATGTCGGTGTTCACCGGCGCAGGTGAGGCTGAATGCTTTATGTCGTGCAGTCATCAAGGGTACATGAATGGGCTTTCGGCTCCGAAAGCCCACATCAATGGTGTTTCATTGAATTGTTCCCATGGTGACAGTTGTTGATGGCTTTGCATTGTCTCCAGCAATTTGTGGAAGGATTGCACAAATGTCTTGTTGAACGATTCACTTCAGTCGTCGTTGGTCCCGTTCTAGCAGAATCTTTTTCCGGCCGCAACGATGTTGGAGATTTGAAATTTTACCGGACTCCCGATATTCACGCTACACTAGTGAAATGGCCGTATGGGAAACTGCCCATTTCATCGCTACCTCGGAGATAGTGTGTCCCATCGCTCGTGCATCGACTGCGACAGAATGTTCTAACTCACTTAAATCTTGATAACCTGCCATTTTAGCAGTGGTAACCGATCTAACAACTGCGCCAGACGCTCAGTGGCGGATCCACAAGTAGGCCCACTAGGCACGGGCCTAGGGGCGGCTTCTAAAGGGGGGCGGCATTTATTGCTCTGTACTCATTTTAATCTTTCACGTTTTAAAATAACTGCGCTTACAAACGACAAATTTTTTAACATAGTTAAACAACATGCCAGTTTAAATAAGGTTTAAGAACGAAATTAAACAATACAAGCTTGGAAATATACATGGTTTACTTGGTGACTGAATGGAAATTTAACATTGGATTCCTGTCTGGTTTCATGTTCACAATTGTTCAAAATAATTTGAAGTAAGCTGTCAGGAAGGCACTCCACAATACATTGCCTGAAACGCTCTTATTCCGAGAATGTCGTCGGCTTCTAGTTAACCCTACCATATTTTCCCTGTGCAAATACCGGGACCCGTGAAAAGATATGATAAACTAATCAGCGGTTTCTTAAATACTGTAACATGTGTGAGCCTCAGTATTTAAAACCCAGCTCTACTTAAATTTCTTGTAGAAATTACAGGGAAGTGTCAAGTCAACCTTCCATTCCTGTAATTCGTGTGAAATTTCTGCATCCTCCGGATCTGAGCTTTGATTTAATGATACCCGTTTAACAAAACATGTTGATACTGGAAAGGTTTTACACTTTTAAGGGGAGCCAGAGGTGCCTATGCTGCCCATGTTAAAATCACTAAGTTTGAGGAACATTTATGAATAAACTACCAAATAGAAAAATTTGAATTTTATTTTACATATAGAGTGATTTAGTATTGCAGTTATAACAGAGGGATTTTGAAGTATCTTTTCTAGTTTCCTTCCAATTATTTTTTTTTATTAATGACCCAATTTTTTTACAAATAATTGCTTTATAATTAAACTGAAATGCAACTACTGAACATATTGCCAAACGGCTGTGTTAAAATGTAAGTTTGACCACTAGGAGTGCTGTATAAAAATTTCATCTCTCTAGCTTGAGTGGACTTTGAGAAAATGTTCCTTATATTCAAAAAATTCTAATTTATGGGAAATAGCTATCAAAGTTTCTCAATACATTCCTGCACTATAGGATGGATTATCAGGGTCTTCTTCTTCATCCTCCAAAAGCTTCCTCAACTGTCTTCTTTTCTGGTCTGTTGTTCCATCATACTTCATATGCCTTTCTCTTCTTTCTGCGTCTCTTATCCTTTGTCTGTCAATATTTCCTAGTGCTCGTACAGTGTTCACCCCAGCTGTAAATCCTAATGCCTTCAGAACTTCACACTTCACACTGTTCCCTTGGTTGTCGGTTGCTATTGTATCATAAATGCCAAAGTGCAGTGTTTTTATGTTTACAAACACCCTTTTAGGAATCACTTTCCAAATCAAATTGTTTACGCTCTCATTAGGATTCTGCGTCTTTCCGTGTAGACATTTGTGTAACAATTCTGGCTGTGCTAAGTCATGAAAAATTGGTTTTATTGCAGTTATCACAGCTGCTGGCAAACCATGTTTGTGATCAAGTCCTATTTTGCATTATATTTGCACCAGGAATCTTTTGGGAATGGGCTGTGCTGAGGGTATTCATTGGAAGAGGCAGTATGAAGGAACAATGCCCACACTGCTTTTCGCATGTCACTAACATTACTAGTATTTTGCCTTATAGCATACCCATAGTATCTTTGTAGACGTTCAATCACCTCATCAGTAAGCCTGCCTCTCCCCCCTGTTGTCTTTCCATCACTGAACTCACTTGAAACCAATGTTTGTTTGAGCCTTCGAAGTCGTGCACCCATACGCTTTTGCACATGCCCAATGCATTCCAACTTATCAACTACAAATTCATTTCCATATGGTTTCAGTTCCTCTATAGTCTTGAAGCCTTTTGAGTCTCAATCCCCAAGGTAGTATTTGTACCTAACGTTGTATCTGAGAACTGAACGTTCAAAAGTTTGTTTCACTCCATCCACTTCCATTGCTCCACTTGATCCACTAAAATTTGCCTCACAGGTTCCACTGTACCCTCCCTTGATTTTATTTTTGCACCTACAATGTTTTGATAATATTGCAACATCTATCACTTTTGCACTATCACCACAGGTAGCAGTTACAACCCCATTCAAGGAGATATGACCCCTCTTTTGCCAGGAACCATCTAATGCCACTACCAAATCCCTAGAACCACCGTTCATTTCTACAGATTCCTCCACTGCTTCCTTCACAGTCCAAATTTGCTTGGAGGCGATGGCAAGTTCATAATACCACAAAACAGTTTACCAGCAGCAGACCCTTTTCCAACGGATGGAAGACCATACACAAGTCGAACATTCACATCCAACACTCTAGATCGTCCATTTTCACCAAAGAGACTGGCATGTGAATTGTAGAAAGTCACTTGATACTTGCAACATGCGCAGATTATCTTCATCTCACAAGCTAAACCAAAGTGCTTTGTTATCTCTAGTCCCACTCCTACACTTGAACACATTTTGCACAGAAAACTTTATTTCAGCACAGAAGATAATAATCCAATATTCAGTACTTTGTTAATATCATCACTGTCACTAACATATTCACGAATTCTGTCACTTCCACCAGTCAGCCTCTTGCTAGAGGACGTCACAGGGCTATGGCGGGCCATGTGTTGCTTAGCAGAAGAACGCACTGTTTCAGTGATTGTAGTATCGCAACTTGGTATTAGTGTTAATTTTCTTTTCCATACGTTCTTCCTCTTCTTATATACACGGATACTAAAACGTGACATCGTAACCAGAACAACGCTTTACACAAGAAGTATAATACTACCAACAACAGGCGCAACACTGAACTTATTCGAAACGGTAAACAGCAAAGAGACGATGTTCCGCGCTCTTAGCGCTTCATTTGTCACAGAAAACAATGTAGCCAACCCTTGCACAATCGCTGTATGCGTAACATAAGGCGCTGTATGCGTAACAGGCTGAGAAAATCCCAAGCAGTTCGCCAGGAAGTCACGAGACGGTGTTAGATGCATTCAGCGGCCGCCCATTTCCTCTGCTGGCGTGGGGGAAAATGGTAATAACTCCACTTCTAGGGCGAGTAGAACAAAAATTCAAAGTTTACATTGAAGAGGAATGTTCCAATTAATTTTCGGTAGCATAAAAAAGTCGTAATTTTTTGGATTTCACCACCTCCGGCTCCCCTTAAATACATGTTTATACGAAAATTACATAATCAGAATACCTAATAACGTAGTAAATATACTTCACAACAGTTTTAAAATTGTATTTAGTTATTTACTTAGTTACTTTTTTGGCGAAAAGGAAGAAGAAACCAATTTTCATTTGTCTCAGTTATTATGCTGAAGCCGGCACGATATCAAAGTACCGGCCCTGTGCAGCAAATAGTACGCGCCATTCCAAATTTTATATTAATATAATTGAGTAACCTTTTCTTCTTCGAGGAAAGGTTATTTTTATTTTATGTTGTGCATTTGCATGTAGACATAACAGCAATATTCACACAAATGGCAACACACCACATCAGCTGCCTACAAGAGTATTTAAACTCTGTAGTCTTTCTCCTGTGTCCACAGAAACCACTAAAATCTTATAAGAATAAGTGAGATAAAAGTGGATGCAGCACACCCCATTGCAAGAAACTGCGAATTTTATTTTCTTTTTAAATTAGAAATTTAGTGTCAAGAATATTCTGAACATATTTGTGTCCCAGCTGAAATCCCGGTGATGCGGGAAACAGAAGCCAAAAAAGGGACTGTCCCGTTTTCTTTACGAGACGAATTCCAACCGACAGGTGTGCTTCAACTGTTGACGGACAACAGAAAAACAGGTGACAATGAAAAAAATTTTTTCTGAATTGTCGTTCTTTCATAGCACAGTTACGTCGAGTAGTCCGAGTTGGTCATTTCATCGCTCCGTGTTTAAAGGAAAAACCTATGTGGTCGTGTGCCATGTTTAAAGTAAAAAGCTTTGTGCTCTCGTACGGTGTAGTACAATTGGAACTGGGTGCAGTGTTTCTTTCTTTCCTTTCACCAATTTCTTTCCTTTGTTTTAACTGTCGGTTGACATTTTTGTAAGTGCCTTAACATGAGTAACAGTGAAAAAAGCAAACGTGCATAATTAAGTGGGTCGGCATTTCGGAATTTATCGAATGAAAGGCGAGAATATGAAGCCAATGTTCTAAAACCGCCTGTCAGAGTAGACAAATTTTTCGCATAAACGTTGTTGGTTCGACTTCGACTTAAAGTAGTACGGATGATATTTCTGGCAGTGCTGCTGTTGTAAAAGAAGTAAATACAGACGAAACAAAAGTTAAAAACGAAGGAAAGCAAATTGTTACTGATTTAGAGTTTCACGAAAATCTAAGTGTCAAGTCAGACATTACAAGAAGAAATATCCCCGTTAGTGATGATCCTGCAGAATGGTGTGTCAATGAATCAACAATCGACATTCTCTTACAATTTGGCATTAATCAAAATTGTAACGGTGATATTTCTAATTAAAGAAGATCAATAGGCGATAAAACCAGATAACTGAACAAAAATGTAATTTACTATAAACTTTTAAATGGTGAATCAACTTTGAGTGATTTGCTAGTATACCCCTGTAGCACCGGTGCTGTTTCTTGTGCACCATGTAAATTGTTCGGAGGCAAGGCCGCGATTGCTACTAATGTTATTGCAGATTGGAAAAATATTTCTAATATATTATCTCATCATGAGACTTAACTGGAATTCAAATATTCTGAGTTATCACTCTTAATAAGCGAAAAGGCACTTGAAACAGTAGATAACCCTTTCGAATCATCTGTTGAGACAGAAAAAATATCCTGATGCAGTGTCTTGAAAAGGCAGTTAGCAGTAATGAAGTAGCTAACAAGTGTTGGGCTTCCCTTACGTGGACACGTTGAAAGATTCCATTTATTACGCAATGGTCAATTATTGAAGTCTCTTGAACTTAAAGCCGAGTTTGATCCTTTTCTCGCAGAGCACATTGAACGATATGGAAATCCAGGGCAGGTACATAAAAGTTACCTTTCTTCAACAATCTGTGATGAAATAATGGAGCTTCTTTGCGAACGAATAAAAAGAATTATCATAAGTGAAGTAAAACAGGCGAAATATTTCTCTATAATCGCAGATTCTACAGCGGACATTTCATGTATTGATCAATTATCTTTCATATGGAGGTATGTGAACGAGTATGGTAAACTTGTTGAATGTCTCCTTCTGTTATTACCAAACCCGGGACACAAGTCCGAAAACTTAGCTGAGACCGTACTAAAAGTCCTGTCTACAAATTCCATTGGTATTACTGACTGTGGAGGCCAGTCATATGAAAACGCAAGCAATATGTCACGAACCTACACTGGTTTTCAGGCACGCATTAAAGTCCGAAATTCGAAAGCGCATTATTTGCCTTGTGCAGCACATTCTTTGAATTTGGTCGGCACTGGTGCTGCAAGCTGTTGTCGCGAAGCATGTTCATTTATCAGTGTGGTGCAAAATCCTTATAATTTTTCTCTACTTCTACATGGCGCTGGAAAAACTTTTTTCTTTCATGAAACCAGGAAGCAAAACGGCAAAAAGTTCACAAAAACGCATTGGTCAGCAAGATACGAAGCATGTGTAAGTTAATGTGAAAACCACTTGTGTGATATGAGGCTTCAGCTTTATTTAATCAACTCAACAGACTAGAAACAGTATTCATGATGACAGTTTGGAAGGGCGTACTGCAGAGATATAATAGTGTAAATCTGAAACTGCAAAGTGTAAATATTGAAACTAAAATACTGCATATCACTTGTATTATTTATTGCATCTATTCGTGGCATATTTGACTATTATGAAAATAAACCCATGGAGATTGTGACTGATATAGACTACGAATGCGCCTATAAAAGATCACGAAAACGCAAGCTACATGATGACGAAGAACGGACTCTGAAGTTTATCTCACTGGAAGGGAAAAATTTAGAGTCGAAACATTTCTCCCAGTACCCGACAACTTGTACGCCGAACTAGTGAGGAGGAAGGAAAGCTATAGAAACACTGTTGAACTCCTTTACAGTTGTCAGTAATCTTAAGAACAGTTCACCTGACGATATTGCTGAACGTGCAGCAAAACTCAAAGCGTCATATGACACAGATCTAATGCCTTCCTTCTCTAGTGAACGTGTACATTTCACGGAGCTTTTGAAGTCTTCTGAGATTAGTGATACACCAGTCGAAACGAGTATCTTTTTCTGGAAAGAGAAGTTACAGTCCGTGTTTCAGAATGTTGACATTGCTCTCACTTCCGTGTGGAGAAGCAGGGAACGATGAAGGATTCCCATATCTTCACACAGTATTGTGAGAAGCCTTGACTTCAACGCACTTGATTTTATATAGTTATTGATTTGAATGGATTCGTCTAAAACTTTCTTTAACGAAACTGGCATTTGTTTCGTAGCTCAAGTGTATCTGTGGAGAGCACAGTGACTATTGCTGCAATTCTTGGCGTTTTCTTTTATTTTCGTTATTGCTTCGACTGTAGGACCCGTCATAGCTTTTGCACCATCTGTACAATTAGGCCATGAAACTTCGTTAGTCCTTAAAAATCTTCCAATAGACGGAATATTTCAGCACCTGTTGTGTTGGCAGGTAGTGGTCTGCACAATAAGAGGTCCTCCTCCACATGTCGAGATATTAATAACGGACAAAAGCCAATAAAATCGCTAATCCTGCAACATTAGTGGAGTCATCTATCTGCAGAGAAAATGAATAGAGTTGGATGCGAGAAACAAGAGTGTCTTTCACATCATTTGACATGTCAACAATGCGTTTCTTGACAGCATTGTTTGATAATGGCACCGAAGATGCAAGCTAAAGCTTTTTCGTCTAGCATGCAAGAAACAATATCATTAACACACGGCTTTATGAGATTTTCTGCAGTGGTAGGAGCTTTGCCTGTTTTTGCCATTCGATAACTAACCAAGAAAGAAGCTTTTAATGAACTTCATTAATTGTTTATGCATGAGTTTTCATGCAATGCTGAAAAGCAGTTAGTTCAGCACTCTTCCTTTACAAAAAATCGATGTCTTTAGCCAGGAAATCCGGGTGAGTACCTTCAAAATGACGGCGCAATTTAACTGGAACCATCGGACTGTTCGGAAGGACTCGCGCACAAATTACTCTCTGGGCTTTACCCTCCTTCGTCTCCATAAAGCCCATTTCTAAATAGCTTTCGTTGTACTTACGCTTCTTGGTTATTCCACTTCCACAGGATATTGCAACCAATGGAGTACTTGCAGCGTTTTCACATAATAAATCCGGCTGTGGAATTTTTGTGATTGTTCGTCCTTTGGTCGTCCTCCCTCCTCAGTCATTTGAACTGTAAACGTCCCTTGTTGTGATGGCGGCGGAGAAACTGCACCCTACTTCAATGATCCAGACTTCAGCCACCGATCCATGCTAGAAGTAATAAACTGTTCAAAAATCGACTTATCAACTAGGTAGTGCACTGACAAAGCAAGTTTAACATTTAATGTCGCCTGGGGCCCCATACAGCCAGCGAGCGCTGTGATTGGTCGACAAAGCTTGCTCCGCGCATGCGTAAAATATTTCAGCGCATCTAGCGCCGTGAGCTGGTGCACAAACGACCCCCGTATTGTTGCGAAACAGCCGATCAGTGAAGCCGCATTCTCCGGCACTAAACTGTGTATGCGTTCTCAGTTAGGAACCGCAAATGCTGCTTGGGAATACGACCTGAAGTAAAAGTACACATGTTTTCCACTCAAAAAAAATAGTGTTGAATTTGATTTTCACATTTTTAATCAATAATTTTACTCATTATTTTACAAGATTTGCTGAGAGGTGTCCGCGGACCCCCTAGAAAGAGCCGGCGGACTCCTAAGGGGTCCGCGGACCCCACGTTGGGAAGCCCTGCCCTAACTGATAACCGTCTGAACTATGAAGATGCGATCAACGAGTTTTCGGCCCTCAAAGACAGACACAAGCCTTTCTGACTGTTGAGTTTGTTTATTTATTCCTATTAGGTTTAAAAATTTAAGCTTATAATGTGATTTTTATTATAACTTAGTGCACATTCTTTGGTTTCAGAAAGTGCCTACTACCTGTTTATTTTACAGTTGCCGATTGCAGAACGCGGAACTAAATCACGTTTACATGCAGACGTGACCGAAGGCGCCCGACAATACTAAACAATACCCAAAGACCCAGGCCGCTCGGCGCTGTAGAGTGCGGTCATACTGATACTGCAGTATATTGGAACTGATGCGTATTCATGGCGGCTGCAGAAACGCATAGTTATCACCGAAATATATGTTATCAGAGAGTACGCTCAGATGAAAAAGTGTTCATAAATAACGGAGTTCTGTTCTGTCGATAAATAAGTAAAAGCTTTGATAATACCGTTAGAAAGACTTACGGTGAGAGCAGTAGCTGCAGTACAAAACAGTTCAGCCGTTACATGGATTAAAGGTATTGCGTACACTTATTATGCAGCATCTAGCAACATATAACCTAATGCTTTACACGTTAACTATTAGACTAAAAAACTAATTAGATTTTTCCACACTAGTCAGTAAAATTACATAATAACAAATCCAGTTCTGTGTTTGTTCGTCTGTATTTAGTTATTTGTTCGTGCACCGAAATCTCTATTTCATTTTCATTTGCAACGCTTTCCTATACATTAATACCGAAAGCGCTTTTTATCTGCTACACATTCAAGTTATCAGATCGTAAAATGACTGTTTAATTTTAATTGTGAATGCATCTCTGTAAAAGTACGTATTAACTGCTAATGTATGACACGTTCGCTTCAATTTTTAGATTATAACACGCCTTTTTTTCTGTTTCAACGGTTTCGTGTAAAAGAACATATTAAATGTGAATGTATAACTAACACCTGTTGCCTCCTACACGCTCTGCTGAATTTTTAGGCCATAAAAGAAAAGTTATTTTCCTTAAGTTAGTTTCTGTTGTCTTTCGACAGAATAATGTGTTAACACAATGCAGTTTTAAGTTTGTTTTATCCGCTGCCGTACACCAAGTACAGTTCAGGAACCATATTACATTATTTGATTGAGCGCCTGAAGAGTCATTCAGAACAACGAATAGCAGAGTACGTAAACAGCTCACAGTGCTCCCACCCAAAACGGCACTTATGAAGCTGTCGGCTAGTGGTTATTATTTAAAGCATGTTTTTCTTTTTTTTGGGGGGGGGGGGGGGGGCAGGGTTGTATAATATGTTCTATCTAGGGGCGCAAAATTTTTAAATCCGCCACTGCAGACACTTGTTGTCTTATAAAGGCGTTACCAACCGAAGTGCCGTAATCTGCCTGTTTACATATGTCTGTATTTGAATCGCATGCAGTTCTTTTCGCGCTTCAGTGTAGATAAATCTCTTAACTGGTTCAGAAAGGAAAGAAACATTCACAGAAGTTTCTCTTGCTGTAATATCACATCTCATATTGCTAAAAGTGTGCATGGAAGGGTTGTGAAACATATTGTCGAAAATTAACGGAAAATAATTGCAATTAATACATTAGTCTGGAACACTACACAAAAGTAGCTACTATTTTCGTGTTTACAATTTTCTGTGGTGGACACTGACAATGGTTAGACCATGTTTTCTGATCTGATCGAACTAGAGACTGGAACAACTTCTAATATTACTAATGCCCTCCTTAAAAAACGCAACTCCTTTGCAATGATTGAAGAACATTTAATATAAAGTCTTGTATTTCTTCTTGTGATGGTGCCTCGAAAGTGATAGGGTGAAATAGTGGTGCAGGGATACAACTGAAAAATTTATTCCGCTCTTTCACAACATGGTACTGCAGCGATCATAGACTTGAACTAGATGTTAGTGACTCCGTCACATATGTCCACGAATAAATTACTTTCAGATAACGTAAAAAGAAGGACAGTTCTACCCAGTTAATCTCCTAATAAATATTTTGAACCTAACTGGTGTGCTATATCTTTCGGGTAAGGAATGTCGTACGTTGGTAAAACTTTAAAATTATGTGGGTTTAATTAGCAGAACAAACTCTACAAGCTGTATGGGAAAACTTTGTGAGTTTTCATTTGTATTTTGAAATAGGTGAGAATGATTTTACAAGAGATCAGAACGAATGAGCTAAATATTGTGGTTCACAGAAATACAGAAATGTTTAGTAATTGCAGAGTCCGTATAAAATTTAGGAATAATGTTAGCTGCATTGACAGAATTAACTCATATTTCACGTTATCTTAAAAAGAGGGAAATA
Source organism: Schistocerca serialis cubense (assembly GCF_023864345.2). Taxonomy (NCBI): domain Eukaryota; kingdom Metazoa; phylum Arthropoda; class Insecta; order Orthoptera; family Acrididae; genus Schistocerca; species Schistocerca serialis. Next base: position 427,260,476 of record NC_064641.1, read on the forward strand.
ACACTGCCAACAGCACATAAACTCATGAAAAGAACTGTTACAGGATTTCAGTCAATTCGAAAAAATCATGTCCATTGTGTCAAAGTAGCTAACAGATAAGTAAGGAAACTCAATTCTCTGCCTCTGTCAGGATCCAATGAAGTACAAATCATTCACTCATAATAGTTACATAGGAGTTTTGCAACCAATTTAGAATCAAGATTTTTAGGTACTCACTCTTATTACGGTGTAATGAGTCATTAATAGCAAAATTGTAGTTTCTATAATGATTTCCTCTGTTATTTAACAGTGACCTAGTGCCAGTGCTTTGTGCTTCAGACACTATTTCTATACGAACAGCTGTGTGTGAATGCTCCTTTAGCTCCACGAATGCCCTTTCAGTGTATCATGCGTCTTATTTGATGGTCGTCTTGATAACTAGAAGTCCTGTTTCTGAATTCGACCTAATGCCACATCCGGGCTAGCAACTAGGAGGCCATCAACAGAGGAAGTCTCCTATCGTAAAAGAAAATGTACTGCAGAGCAATATCCCTTCGAGACTGTGTGGATAATGTTTGAAGGAATGTCAGCTACATCGTCTTTGTTGCTTTCATCGGCCTGTGTCATACGCGCTGTGAATAAGTCGAACAGCCATTTGCTGGATAGCACCTTATCTCGAAATGACCATAGAGCTCGTGTTATCAGACACGTGACTTATTCGACTAGACCACACGTTTCCACCAAAGAACAGTCTACTCTATCACGTGCCTCTGCAGTCTTGACGATGATATTGGCTCAACAAAAAGCAACATTTGAGTGGTCTGTTCAGAACCCCATGTTGAAAATCCGCTAACATGATTCCCCAGTCGTCTCTGCTCCGATTATTTATTATACTTTATCGAATCACCTACCAGCAACGGAACCAGGCGGCTTTCTGTTTCGAGGTTTGCAGTGAAAATAGCATTTCTTCTCAGGAGTGCGAAGATCAGTATATCACCATCCTGTTTTTCTTAATTTGGCTCATCAGTTTTCTGTTTCTTTTGACGGGGCCCACCACGAATTCCTCTCCTGTGCCAACCTCTTGAAATAAAAATAGCACTTGCAGCTTATATTTTCAATTATTTAGTGGATGTATTCCAATCTATGGCATCCCATATACTTTTTACCATCTAAATCTCGCTCTAGTAGCACGAAAAGTATTCCTGTTCTCTTAACGTACGCCCTATCGCCCTGTGCCTTTTTTGTCAGTGTTTCCCATATATCACTTTCTTTCCACATTCGTCTGCAATGTCAGCCAACTATTAACTATATGTTTACGCTCTAAGTCTTATATCTATGCTCATGAAGAGTAATCTAAACCTGGAAATCCCATCCTAACCTAATAAAGAAACCTGAGAAAACGACCTACAAAAATGAATAAAAAATAAAACTAATGGCCTCCATATTGAATGGTGGAAATAATATTTTATACGTATAGATTCCTCCTTCCGTTGTGGGCTATGTAATGTCTCAAAAGATTATTACATTACTTATAAGTCAGAGTAGGCGCTACGTGAGTGGTTGCGGTACAGAGTGCATTGCGATTAGTGTTTCCATGATACATTTCAACTGTTCCACAGTCTTTTTCAAATAAGAAGACGTTGAGAGTTTGTCTTTAGATTTAAATAGACGTATTACATGAAGAGATTCCGATTCAGTCTTATTATAAAAATTTAATAGATATATCTGTAGAATTAATACTGATGCTCTAGTCTCTGATTCCGATTTCGCAATACGACCAATAAAGTGGTGGGACTGTTCCAAGTAATGACTGATTTCATGCAATTAACTAATCAGTTTATTAAACCCTTTCCGAATAATTGAAATGACTTTGTAGAGTTTTATTAGTTTTCAGCTCAATTATCCAGCGCTTTAGAGCCTACATCTTTAGAATTTCTTTTGTTTTCTGCAATTATCGAATAAAAAAAATAGCACTAACCATCTGCTGCATATCTGCACACATAGTGCAAAGTGTGTGATACTTATTCAGACACCATGCATAATACGACGTGCTCTCATATTAGTAATAATAATAGTGATAATTATAATAATAATGGATGACGTTCTTATCTTTGAATTTAATTAAATTTTAAGACAACTACAGTTTAGCAGTTTTCCATTAGAAAGAGATATATTACAAGCACATACTCATTTTTAAAATCTACTTCTCTTCTTTGTAGCCAGGACAGTCTGCCTCCCTACCTACACCCTCTGATTCAGAACCACTTAGCGAATTTTAAATTTTGTCAGTGATGGCTGATGATTCAAAACACAAAATATATTGAAGATATGCTGTACTTAAGTTAAATTCACTAGAAAGAGGCTACCACTGCATTTTGTTGCTAAAGGCAAGACTTCCTGAAGTTCTCTGCAGTGCAGAGATGCTGTGTCACAGAGGCAGTCATGCGAAACGCTGTGGTACGGAGGCGTCAGTGCAGAGACACTGCATTATGGACGAAGTGCGCTGGAGACAGTGAAGCACAGATGCAGTGGTGTGGAGGCAGTGCATCATGTAGGCAATCACCGAGGGATACTGTCATATGGAGGTGGTGGCTGCGAGACACGGCAGGAGGGATGCAGCAACACGGAGACATTGGAGATTGGAAGTGGTTCCAGGAGAAAATTCAGAATGGAGGTGGTGTCTGGTGACACTGCAGCAACGAGGCAGTCTCCCAGAGACACTGCAGCACGACGACATTGATTCGGAGACATTGCAGAATAGAGGTGGCGGCCAAGAGGAATGATTGCACAGTGGAGGCAACCTGAAAACCTAGTGGCATTGGGGCAGTGGCCTAGACATGTCTCGGTATGGAGACAGTGACATGAAGACACTGCAGCACAGAGGTGACAGCACAGAGGTGTTTTGGAGCAGAGCATGGTGACGCAGCGCCATGGGCAAGCATTGGCTTGGGCTCACTGTGACATGTACACTGTGCAGCAGAGACATCCTGTAGCATTCACAGAATGCAGCATGGACATGTCGCGACATGGACAAATTGCAACTCTCACATGCAATGGAAAGACGTGTTGCCACCCAGACACACTGTGGCACAGATACTCTGCAGCATGCAAAAATTGCTACACAAACACACTGTACCATGTACACACTGACATGGACAGATAGCCTGTTGGATGAGCTGTGGAACACATCACAAAATGAAGGTGCAGTAAAAAGGCTGGGGACGAAGTGTGCTATGGCGCCAAGGCTGTGGTGTCATTGTCTGTGGCGCAGAGATGCTGGAGCACTAATAGTCTGCAGCTTGAATGCATTAGCCCTGCAACTGCTGTAATATGGCAGTAAGTTGGCAAATATGTGACAACCCCTAAGAATCTGCTGCGTGGATAGGTGGCAGTATGCATGCAGCTGCCTTGTGACAACTGTGTGGCAGTGACATATGCAGCATCAACGCTGTCATGCAGAGACAGCATGGTAACATGGTGGCACAGACAGACTGTGCCATCATGTATACTGCTGACTACTGCTCCACCAAATTTTCTCCCACACATTTATTTTATACTGCTCTGATTGCTGCTACTACGGCACTGTTTACATTCCCATCAGTCGAGGTGAAGAACATACCCCAAGATAGGATTTTGAAAGAAACCATATACTATATATGATTTTTAGCAATCACAGAGCAGAACCGAAAGTAGCAACTTCATTTACTTACCACCTCTGGAATTTAGCGCTTTAGCTAACAGAGACACCAAAATATCGCAAGCAACGCGAGTTCAATACGAAATATTAGAAGACATATCCCAGTTCACTCAACCCGTTGTTTCTTCACTTTGTGGTTGCTAAGTAAAACGTTATGAAGTTAATTTACACTCGGAATCAGCTGGCTGGTACTTTACCACCAGAAACCAATTACACAGAGCTACATTTTTGAATGATTCTCCTACAAATCAGAGATTCAGTCATGCATTTACAGAAGTATCGAATTTTCATACAGCACATTCATTTAGCAATCAGTGAAAACTTTGTATAACAACATTAGTAAATGAATGGATTCATAAAATAAATTACGTATTAGAGGAGTTATCCCTAAGGATAATAATGTAGCCTGAATATAGGATTGAATTTCACTATAATTTTACCGAGCGAGGTGGCGCAGTGGTTCGATACTGGACTCGCATTCGGGAGGACGACGGTTCAATCCCGCGTCCGGCCATCCTGATTTAGGTTTTCCGTGATTTCCCTAAATCACTCCAGGCAAATGCCGGGATAGTTCCATTCCAAGGGCACGGCCGACTTCCTTTCCTGTCCTTCCCTAATCGGATGAGACCGATGACCTCGCTGTCTGGTCTTCCCCAAAACAACCAACCACCCACTATAATTTTTGTAGATTAATTACACGTTACCCACAACGGTTATATTAAGCAGGCTGGTATTAAAATATAGGAAAGCAGTAGGGAATCATTTTCTTTACTTAGTAGAGCAAGCAGAGCCATTACAGGCAGTAACCAATTTATGCAAAAAGCTTTGTGCAGTGTTTCAAGTCACTGAATCTACATTGCTTTCTGAAGTTCAATAAGTTCATCCAAGACTATACACGAAAACTAGTTCACCATGGCAAAAGATAAGTGATTAATACCTCTATAGCTCCCACAGCTCCCTAATCACTACAACGAAATTTTCCTAAGCCTCAAAGAGGTAAACAGTGAAATAATTCGATGGTCCAAACAACACTCAAATCCATGCAGCTCACTAGCCATGCAAACCTTCCCAAACTGCTGTAAAAACCAAGTCAACAAAAGCACAACGTTTTTGCTTAATTAAAAGTTTGAGACGTTATTAGCAACTAAAGTGAAACGAGTAGCATTTTAAGATATTGCAAACATACATTATACACGCTTTTAGATATTTTGGAAATGTATTACATTACCACAAACAAAAATTTCCAGAATGACCAATGGGATTTAGATTTAATACATTACAAATTGAATGGCAAAAGGCTATTGAAATTCATTTCTTTATTATCTTGCCACTGCAGTACTACATTACTCACCTAGTGATTTTACGAACACTAACTTACTAAATTCTCATTAAGTTGCCATAGCCAAACTGGGTTGTCGGGACAAATAATTCATATTGATTATAGCCTACAGTATATATGTTTCCGTACCTGTTCAAAGATTACATAAATACGGCCATCTTAAAGCCAACATTAAGGAATATCCAATTTTGTTGAATGCATATGGAGAATGTCTGAAGGATCTGTTACTGATTTTAAAACTTTTCACATACTGTAATTTTTAGTAACTTTGTTAATATTTTGTCTATAATCTTATGCAGTACAATCATCAATAAAAACATGCACAAAACCACTGAAGATATTAAAAAAGAATTTTCAGTGACGTAATGCTTTCTTTTGGGATACTTAGTGTGTTAACCAACATTTCACCAAGTCACCATTTATGACTCAACATTATCTGTAAAATTAATAGAACATAAGGAGATGTTGGTTCTGCGATACGATCACATTAAACAAAAAAAATAACATCAACACATTTATTAGGCACATACAGCCAAGTACTGCTCAAGTCAACTCAACAACAGCAGCGCTAAGCGTCAAAATAGGAATGTGGCCCAGTATTAGGGGAATACATAGTTTAGAGTTTATATTCGAAATAAAAATTCTAACATCTCTCTGAAGTAGAAGACATCCAATGTTAATATACACTTGTGAGTGATTTCTATTGGCAGTCAAAAACAACAAACAATGTGATAAGGAAGTACTGTGTGTAAGCAGTCCAAGCAAGAACAAATATATTGTCTACATACACCTAACGTGCATTATGCTTATTTGTATATATTTCTGTAGCAATGACAGAAGAAAATCACTGAAGATGCCAAAACTGTGGTTAAATATATTGTATTTGTGGCTTAAAGAAAACAGAAAATGTGTTCTTCCCAGAAGGTAGATACCTATAATTCGTTAACTTTGTACTTCGGTTTATCATTTTAACATTAGTGGTAGTAATTTTTATCTTGTTTTGAGATAAATTTGCTTATAACCACGGTTATAGCACTTGTTGCTAATGGGTTTAGGAAATGTTAAATTAACCTTGCTTATATGTGTAATGACAGTAATGGGCAACAAACCGACTGAGGAAACGGAGAAAACAGGGTAAAACTGGAAATGAAAAGGGTGGAAAGTAGAATGCAATGAAACAGTGGAGATCTTGAAATTGATTTTGTATAAAGAGTAACTAGGTTTCATTGTAAATTAGTAAATAACACGGAGCTACTTGAGGAGCATTTCGAAGAATAGTAAACATACAATGATGTGACGAATTGATAAATAGATCAACTGGCAGAGTAACGTAGTAATTTGAAGGTTACACCTAATGTTAGCTTAAAGCAAAGTATTTGTGAAGACAAGCTTGACATGTGTACAGATATAAGTAAGATCGAGAACGATATCTCAGAATCAGTTAATGAAATGAAGTCCGAGCATCGCAGAAATTATGAGAATTGATTTACAACTACAGCGGATTATAAAAGTTGTGCATGGAGACGTCGAGCATACCTGAAAGCTAATAAAGGTAGATAAAATAATATTCGAGAATGAAAATCACTAATTAGTGCATTCGTCTTATCATTTCGATCAGTGAGGTAGCCACAATCTTTTAAAATATTATCAGTGTTGTGCAGCAAAATATTGCACGGGATGCAGGTGAGTAAAATTAAGACATTGCCCTTAGGTTCTGCGAGACCCCATAAAAACAATTCTAGCCAGCCGAGCAAGTTACAACGCGCGGTGTGCTGATTCAGTGCGAAGTGCTGGTCTGGCGCCGAGGCGGTTTATTCACGCAGTCACCAAGCCGAGCGTCCACCGATGCAGAACTACCGACACAGCAGACAGACAAAGGTGTCCACAACGGAGACAGCCAGATTACCTGAGCTTAGGCCTTGGTTATGTTTTGACTTGAGTGAGAGGAACCATTGCTGTAGCGGAAGAAGCGTGAGTTAGGTTCGCATTAACATTCCTCAATTTCCGCTAAAGATATCTAAGTTGCCAGCATCCAGCAGCAAGTGATGGTCCGTAGTCTTTGGGTCTAGTGATCTACGAACTGAATGAACACGTCCTGTCCTCAAACACTGCTAGCCACAGATCTGTAGTCATTCAGAGACTGCCACAGCGGAACTGACACTTTGCACCCAGTGGGAATGTTGGTGACCTAAAGTTCGGACTGGGGGTGTGCAGCTGCTCGCTCATTCCCACCCGTGTGAGCAACCTACTTGCTGCCCACATTGTTAGCGCGGTCATTTCCGACACTGCGGAGTACCCTTACACACGGTCTAGGTTGTGGTTACGCTACCCCTGCTCGTCTTCTCCAGAAACTGCTGGCTGCCGCTTGGGGATGCCGTGAGTCGGCTCCATGACGCTGACATCCTTGCAGTGTTGCTGGTGCTGACAGTGCTGCTCCCCACACTGCCACCGACCTGCACTATAAGCCACACGTAGGCCAGTGCCTACACCGCTGATGCCTTGCAAATTCTGCTTATCTGGATTTCACAAATTCTTATGCATTCTGATTAAGCTCTATAAATAAAATGCGATAACAACATTGACTCACTCACTTACAGACTCATCATCGCCCAATGATAGGAACTGCAAATTTGGAGAGGTTGTACATCTTATATCGTAGGCGTCGTTCAAGAAGAAATTTCTCGAAATTCCACTCCTAAGGGAGATAAATAGGAGACGCAGGTTGTTTGAAAATCTGTCGTCATTAAGGCAATTTTTGAAACCCGACCTACGAAAACAGCTGTTTGGATACATCATTGGTATTTGACATCTCAGTTAAATTTAAAAATTATATTTGTGGTTGTTTTTGGAAATTGATTCCCTAAGGCAATGAAAAAGGGAACGAAATCTTACACGAATTATTTTAGTGTGATAGTATTTTTCAAGCTAAGTCTATGATATTTTGAATTTGTTTTCTGGCTTTAAAACAAAAAATTGTATTCCACTGGTTTTGATAATTGATCCAAGAAGGGGGTTAAATAGGACAAAACTGAATCACGGAATCAGCATCACCTAGTCTCTAGCACTAAGGACAGAAACGTGAAATTTGGAGAGTGTTTGGATATTGTATTCTAGGCATCCTTTAAGAAACAACTGTCGAAATTTCTTTAATGAGGGGGTAAAATAGGGGTTGCTAGTCTTTGAAAATATGTAGCCATTAATGCAATTTTGAGGTTAGCAATAGGAAAATTATTATTTGAGCTCTCAGTCAGAAATAAATAATACGTGCTTCAGTATGTTTCAAATTTGGTTGATGTTTAATAAAATTGCAGCCAAATAGCCATATACGGTTACTTTGCTTAACATTTTACATATAAATTTTACATTTTTGCATATTCATTTATCGATTTCACTCTTTTACTGCACAGATCTATGTGATATCGTTAACAGGCATCGTTACACAGTTCACATACACATGTTGTGGTTGGGTCGTGCTAAGTTTTGTTTTTTCAGATTAGATGATGAAAGCCGTGAATAGAAAGTCTAGTTACAACATGTCGATGTTCGAAGTTTGGTGCCGTCCATGAGCGGTTCGTCATTGCTTCGGTGCCATAGAACTCCGGCCACATTTTTTCTCGTTTGTCCTCCATGATCTTCAGTTGCTTTCTGGAAGCCCTGGTGTGGGGCATCATATATCGAAGTCTGATGTCTTCAATTAGGAATGTCTCTCTCGCTTGCAGGTACACTAGTATAGATCTTGTTGTCTTTGAGAGACGTAGTGCTCTTTTCAAATACGCCGATTTTACCTTTTCTAGTGTTTCTAGATTTTTTTCTGTCAGGTGGTCCCATATAACCTCCATCCCATAGGCCAGGATTGGCAAGATTTTTGAATTGAATAATTTCATGGCTGTTCCTAGACTGAGTAGGCGGATGTTTTTGATGTCCTGTATTGCTATTATTGCTTGGGCTGCACGTTCTGTTGTATGTTTTGTGAAGCTTTTGGCAGTTGGTTGCAATGTCACTCCTAGGTATTTAAAGTCTGATGAGATTTTTATTTTTTGTCCTCTGATGCTCATTTCCGCATTCTTGAATGTTTTGTCTCCTTTTCTGAAAATTACCATTTCTGTCTTTGTTATATTTATGTTTAGTTTGTGTTCACTGCACCATCTGTCTATTTTCTCAATGATTCTCTGCAGCTTCTGTATATCTGTTGAACCTACGGCTATGTCGTCAGCGTATGCATATACATACACATCTTCATCATTTTCTCCAATTCGGATTACTTCTTCAGTGGCAAGAATGTACAGCAAAGGGCTCATTGGGTCACCCTGTAAGACTCCGCTTGATTGCAGAATGAGGTTCGAAAAAGAGCGGTTGTCTGATATTGTTGTTGTTGTATTCGAGGATTGACTTGATTATTCTTGCCCATACGCTATCTTCTCACATTGTGTTTTCCTGTTTACAGACTATGAGATCTCTATCCGAGAGGTCAAAGGCTTTGGTAAAGTCTATGAGCACTGTGTAGAACATTTGTTCCTTTTTTAGCGCTTCGTCGATGTTTAGAAGAAGTCAGACTGCCGTAAGTGTTGATCTTCCAGATCTGAAACCCATTTGTCGTTCTGGGAGATGACTCTCCACAGAGGCTTGTATATTTTGTGTTATTATCTTTGAAAACATCTTGAATTATTTTCCATGGCTATGCCTCTGTACTTGTTTGGGTCCATTCGGTCTCCTCTACCTTTGTAGAGAACTTTTATTGTCGAGTGTCTCCATTGTGTCGGAATTCTTCCAAGTTCCAGGCATTTCTTAAATAGAATGAGATTTTCACTCTGCAGCGGAGTGTGCGCTGATATGAAACTTACTGGCAGATTAAAACTGTGTGCCCGACCGAGACTCGAACTCGGGACCTTTGCCTTTCGCGGGCAAGTGCTCTACCATCTGAGCTACCGAAGCACGACTCACGCCCGGTCCTCACAGCTTTACTTCTGCCAGTATCTCGCCTCCTACATTCCAAACTTTACAGCAGCTCTCCTGCCATCCATATTTTGGGGTTTGTTTGTATCACTGAATATTTAGGAGATCTTTTATTTGGTCCGTTGCTTTTTCAAGGTCTCCTTCCTCTATGAAAGTTTCCATTTGTGTTAATTGTTCTTGCTGGTTTGTTAATTTTTCTATATCTATTTTTGTTTGTGTGATTTCGTGGGTGTTTCTTGCTGTCGGTGACGTGACGATATTTCTTTTAATCTTCATTGGAATGTGCTTTCGTATAGGAGTAATGGAGTCACGCCATATTGGTTGAATATTTGGAATTTGAACCATTAATGAGTAAAATAGTGGATACAAGTATTTTTATCAAAATAAATCATTATTGAAGAGCTACTATAACATTTTTAAAGTTACATCTGTGAGAAATCGTATGTAACCACTCAGTGAGAAATAAAATAATACGTGTTTCAGTATTTTCGGAAATGTAAACACTAAGGTGGAGAAATAGGGGATGAGAAATTATAGGAAATATTTCATTGAATAAATATTATAAAGTTAAATCCGTGAAAGCTTTTATTTCACTTTTCAGTAACATATAAAGAAATATGTGGGATGAATTTTTCTATGAAAGTATCGCCACATGAACGCAAACTCATGATTAACAGAAACTTTCGAATTCAGCGACCAGAATTACTTTTTGGTCAGAAGTACATTCGGAGAAGACCACGCTCAACGACCTTAGCTCAAATTTGTGAACAACATAAAAATTCGATGAAAGAAAAACAAAGTATCAATGCAGACCAGAATACGCGAGCGACCCAATGGTCGCTAAGCTAGTAACTACTAGTAACTATCGGATGATGTAGTTTAAAATAGCGGAAGGAGTCGTGCCTTTAATAAAGGAGTTGAAACAGCTGTAGAGGGTTTTATTCAACATTCATTAGCAAATGCTTCTGGATCCTTAGGATACTGATCCAATCTTTAGTTTAATTTATCAGACTGTTCCCTTGATTCTCTGTTGAGGGGGGGGGGGGGGGGGGTAGGACGTCGTCAAACGGGCTGACTTGGAGCAGGAGAGGCACCACAGGACATCTTAATTTCCACTGTCTATACCTTTACTAGTCAGCATGACCAGGAATGATTCAGTATTTACGCTCATAGCAGTGAAAGTTCAAAAACAAAAGAAAATAAATTTCTTTACATGTGAAATTTCGTCATTTTTTTACCTACTATTGGCTGCATTTGTTGCTATGGGTACACTTTTCTTCATAAGTGAGAGAGATTCTTCGGTGAATTTTACACAGCACACAAACCATATTTACAGGTGTATGATACCCTAAAATTTATTTAACTTGCGAAAAAACGAATGAGGTGTTCCATTTTAAACTTCATGTTTAGAAAAAACAAAAATTTTATAGCTGATTTTCTCAATTTTTACCAGAGTTTTTAATAGAGTTGGAAAATTCGACTGTTTCATACACCTGTGAGTATGGTTTATGTGCTGTGCAAAATTCATTGGAGGAATCTCTCTCACTAATGAAGAAAAGTGTGCCTGCAGCAACAAATACAACCAATAGTATGTGAAAAAATTATGAAGATTCACATGGAAAAAAAAATTTGTTCCGTTTTTGACCTTGCACTTCTATGCGTGTGATTCGTAAATCCTTCTTGGTACTGCTGACAAAGTTTTATGAATTTATTTTTTAAATGTCCTATGAAGCCTCTCCTTCTCCAAGCCGGCCCATTTGAAGTCCTATGCCCACTAAGCGGTTTAAATTCTAAATTTAAATTCGCGTTTAATTTTTCATCTTTTGCCTTGTATCCCTCAGTTAATTCTGACCTTATTAGCTGACCCAATATAGGCATTACATCATCCCCGACAACAGCGGTTTCCTGAGCGATTCTCGCGTCTTTATGTGAATCTGTTTCAGCGGTGTCAAAGGTATTGCGCCGAATCCCACGTCACACCAGCAGCAAACAGCGACTCATCAACTATGCTTTTGTCGTGGCTGTAGCGGACGAGGTGGCGGAGGAGGCGGCGTCCTGGACGCTGACTGCAGGGGCGTTGTCGTGGGCTGCGGTGCGGGGGCAGTGTCGTGGGCTGCGGCAGCAGGAGCAGCAGTGTCATCGAGGGCTGTAGCGGCGTCGGGGTGGTCACCTCTCCGTTGGTCTGCACGCTGGTGGCGTCGCTTGGCCAGTGACCGAACAGACGTGAGGCGGTGACCGACTGTCCCTAGCAGGTAGCGCCACACGCCAATAAGAAAGCCCAGCCTTCCTCAGACGCAGTGGTATGAGAAGGGTCCTCGTCCCACGAGACTACCGTTTAATGCTTGCGTTCTTGCCAGGGTTGAGTATTAACAATAACTATGGCTTTTCTCCACAGTTTAGGGATCTTGTAGTAGTTGATGCAAATGCTGAATAAGTCCAAGAGCCCTTGCTTATTGGCAGGACCCAATCTTTTAAGTTGTTCAATGCAAATGTCATCCATACCTGCCGCCTTACGAGTTTTGCATTTATTCAGTGCTCTATTCAGATCTTCCATTGTAAGGGAGTATGCTGTTTTCCTGACACATCAGTTTTTTGGCTTTTTGTTTGGTTCCAATTCTAGCTTTACTTGGTTTGCCGTCCTCCACGTGCTGACTTGCAATTTGATTTGCAGAAATGTTACTATGTAGTGAGGACTTTGTTGTACATTACTGAAGTGACTTGGTAGCCTCCAGGCATTGTAACTGTTTCTTCCCAAGTCCAATTTTTTCATTAATTTATTCCATTGGGTGTGTTTATATTCAGAAATGGAGGAAATAACACGCTGCCCGCTAGAGATAGTTTCATCACAGAAAGGATCGTTTTCGAATAGGTCTTGATATTCTTTCAATAAAGTGGGTGTTTCGGAGGTAAGGCCTTGAACGTAACAGGTTCTGCTGGCTCTAGGAATAGGTTTTCTTTAGCAGTACTGGACTACTTCCAGAAGCTCTTCGTATGCCTCAGGAACGTGATTAATTGTTGTAATCCTTTCATCAAGCATTGTGGAAAATGTTTCCCAGATTGCCTTCTTGAAATTGTACCTTTGCCTGAAGGGCACGGTGTGTGGGGAGATTGCTGGCATCAACTGACACAGAATTGGAGGATGTTTTGTGTAAGGAATCGGTGTAAAAACAGATTTGATACTTTGTTCAGCCAACTTCTCACTCATAAAAATAAGATCAGGATGGTATCCGCGTTGCCATCTACCACTATCGAATGACGGAGGTGGTTTATTGTCGTGGATCAAAGATAGTTGATGCAGTTCTGCCCATTCTAGTATGGCTCCTCCATTTAGATCATCCTGAGGGTAGCCCCAACCAGTGCTATGGCTGTTGAAGTCACCAATAATTGCACATGGCTTCAGGCTGTTGAAATTGGCAGGCGGATTAATTAAGAATGCCTCATTAGGAGGCTTGTAGACAGAGGAAATTAGAAGGTTACTAACTTCCACAGTAATGATTTCAACATTATTTTCCTCTGTGATTGAATTCGTGAGAATCTGGAGATCGGCTTTGGCAAAGATGGCACTGCCATATTGGCCATGAGGACCTCCAGCCACCAAGTTCATTCGTGGAATCATAATGCGCCGTTGATGAATGTATCTATGTGTTTCTTGGATGCATAATAGATCGCATTTGTGTGTATAACAAAGATTGTATAAGAGCTCTTCTTTACACGATGATAAACCTTCGGTGTTTACAGAGATGACTGTAATGCTTGACTCTGATACTAGTCTTTCCCGATTGTTGGATACCATCTTGCTCATTTTATACTTAATGTATGTTTGTTTCTGGAATGCTGATGCTCAGTTCAGTATTGGAAATCGATTCCAAGTACCTATGCAGGGCACCACGTGCAGGAATTAGCTTCACCCCCGATAGGAATGGTAGAATTTAAAATGGCTTCCTGACTTCCGAGTCCCAATTAATAGGTACTAACCATATCTGCAAATAACTGCAGTCTCGCCCGTGGCCAGCATCTGACCTCATCTCTTACTGCAGGGGAATTATGAGTTACATCGTTGTAGGAGGCTACAGGAGAATTCTACAGACCAGAAGTTGGGCAGGTCTGCACTTTTTTCCATAACCACACATGTAAAGGCGACGTAGCTCTTTGCAATTAAAATATCGGATACAAACAACACAGGAATAGCATAAAACTGACACGGGGGACTCCATGGTGCAGAACAAGACACAGGAAACAACTACGCAATATAAAGGTGCGTTCTGGTAACTAGTTCGGCCCTTGATCAGAGGGAGACTGTACACGGAAACACAAACTGAAATGATTAGTATTAACGAGAAAGAATGAATTGAAGCTCAAGCAGCGGCAGCACAAAACACTTTCGGGTAAGCTTGGTCAGCTCTGTCGTGCTTACCGATCAATATGCAAACCGTTACGTTTCTGATGATTCATTAACGAAATGATCGCAGTTGCATTACATTTACTGCGAAACAGTACTAACCGGAGTTGTAAGATCCATACCTGCTACTGAGAGCTGTAAGTAAGCGCAGAGAAATACAAACGGCGGCAACTTCTGCGATATTGTCACGGAGCTTGTCTACCTAACAACGGCACGTAGTTGTGGACGAAAGGATCATTCCTGTCAATTTTGTTACCCAGAGTATCGCAACCCAATAAGCACCTCCGTCAAAGGAACGATCCCTTAGGTAGGACAGACTGGTGTCCTTCGCCACGAGGAAGCCATGATTTGGAATTCAAAATAACGCCTTTGTGGCTATACGTCGTATTGCAAGTTACTAGGAATACTGAAGCCAGGGCTTGGGAAACTACTCCGCACCCACGAAACAATATTCCTCTGGTTAGGCAAGCCCATAGTGATATCAGACTGCTTCTGAAAATTAGTTTGATATGTGTACCTGACGATTAATATCATCGACTTTCTGAATATTAATCGAATCGAGCTTTGTGACATTTCAAATTACGTTTAAATTAGCGTATAAATTTAATCTACCGTCAGAAAAGTGAAATGTATTTTGTTATGGTACTCTGTGGACAGTGTGGTAGACTATCCTATTGCACACCTTGTGGTAGCCTAGAGAAAAGCCTCTGCTCTAGTAACCCAAGTGTAGTAACTAATGAGGTTAGTGAACCTGGTGGGACCACTTGATATGGTTAGAGAACTTGGAAGAAGTTTAAAATTAAAATAAAAAGTAATGGCCATGGGAAATTAGCGAAAAACCACAATGGAAGGCGATAATGCTGCTTGATCGTCCCTAGCTTCTACGTTAACGAACATGTCCAAAGGCACAGGCTGTAGCATGCGAGAAAAGAGATGTTAAGTCGCATCGCATTTCTACTGTGAGAACATACAATGATAATGTTAGATAATTGTAAGTGGTTCATGTTAGAAACAAAAATTATAAACATTATGGTTCGAGTTGATGATAATTGTGAAACAATGTATGAAACTCGGAAATGTAGTTCTTTATACGTTTTTAAGCATTTTACTACTTACAATTTAAGTCGAGAGGGATACTTTTATACTTTCCTAAATCTTTTAATAGTTGTTTTTGATTTATTGGTTTTTAAGAGAGATCAATTGGACTTTTGGCATTATCAGCTGGACAGAAAATACTATAGCATGCTCGTAATGAATAACTTGTTACTACATGACATACAAATTTTACTTCCTAATTGAGAATTGGTAGGCATTCAATGAAATAAAATTTATTATGATTTGGTGCTGGAAGTTGTTTCGAAAAACTGAAGTAATCAGATTTTTGGGAAGCAAGGATTACCTGGCTAATGAAACAGAACACAATGTATTGCTCATAAAGTTAGCGATAAGCTTTTTGCTAAGGAACACACAGCAAAGTAAATACATTAAGTTAGGTTACGAAAGGAATGAATTCAATCTGCGGGATAACTGTGTGACAGGTTCACAGAAAGCCTTAGAAAACACATTAATGTAGACTAAAGCAAGGGTTATAGTTTGAAGTAGAGGATGAGTAGCTGAATATATTTTCTGGTGGTTCTATAAGGAGATAGGATTAAAGTTACAAAACCCCATAATAATTTTTGGAAGGAAATTATAAAACTTAAGAAAATTAATTTTTTTTAGAAAATGATGTAAAGACAAAGTTATATCGACGAAAAATATCTGCTGAGAGTAGGGACCTTTCAAAATCTCAGGCTCTAGTCCGACTGTAACAATTGACATTCAATAGATATAGTCTGCTGGGATAGAGGAATACTACTTGCGTAACAACTATGTTGACGGAAAAAACATACAAGATTATGTGTGAGTGGTTACACCTAAGATTTTTGCTTCATTCATGAATTGTGAAAAGTGACTGATCTATGGCTTACGAAAACCTTTAGTGAATGTGACTCATACTATTCACTAATATTTTTAGATTAAAGGAAGTCTGTTAGAGATGCTGCGAACGTACTTACTAATGTAAGACAAGAAGCTGTCTTCTACAAACGATTGTGGTAATGTTATTTTTTATACAGGGTGGTCGGAAATTCCCGTTACAGACTTCTAGGACTTGCAGAGGGGAGTGAGTACATCCTAATTTGAATAGGAACCCATGTCCGGAAACGTCATCTAACGAGACTACAGAGCGTCAAAGTATAGGCGCGGGCGTCTGTAATGTACGTAAACATGGAGCGATTCCGTGATTATGTTACAGACTTTGTAGGTTGATGGAGAATTATTAATTTGAAGTAATGATCCGTGTACCGGATACGAACGAGTCTAAAGTTATAAATTAAACCGTTCGGATACCTCTGACAGTTTAATACCTGTACCGGTTCTTGCGTTGCGAAGGATGTTGGGCTGGTAACTTTCATTGGTGCTAGTGTGGACAAAAACGAGAAAAAATGTCCAGTAAACGTGGGCTATAAATTGCATATCTGGGGAGCTATGACCATTCGTTCATCTTCGATAATGTGAAACACATTTCCTCTACTGAGCAAGTGTTCATAGCGTAATAATTATAATTAGTAAACTGTAACTGAAATTAATAACAGATTTAAAAAAATAACATGTATCGTCAGGGCAGCAGATATAGTGACCGCAGTGCCTAAACCCGGCCACAGAGATAAAAAAAGTTGTTATTAAAGCGTAGGGCCAGGCAACGCTTATAGAAAATCCTTTTATTGTCTAAATACAGAAATCAGAGTGTATTTGTAAGAGTCAAGAGGCATGAAAAGGAAGCAGTAGTTGAGGAACGACGGAAATAATTTGGAAGAGTATCAACAATGTTATTTAATCTATACATTGAGAATCATGTGATGGAAACCGAGGACACATTAAGAAACGGGATTAAAGTTCAGGGACGGCAAGGGACCTGGAAGTTCATTGGAACGAATTGCACGCACTTTGTAATGAAGTTACAAAATGAATACCATTACACATAAACAAGAGTAGTGAAGTGTAGCAAATTTAGATCAATCGGTGCTGAAAGATTTGGATTAATAAAGGAGGTAATGGACGTAGTAGGCAAGTTTTGCCCGTTGGACAGCAAGACAACTGACAATGACCTAAGTGAAGACGAAATATGACGAAGACCATCAATACCAAGAAAAATGTGTCCGGTAAAAGGATATTTGTCATCAAGGAATAAAACTGAAATATTAAGAAGCACTTTCCAAGATTATTTGTCTCCAATTTGCACTGAGTTTAAATATGTACTATAAAAATCCGGAGAAAAAAAGAGTACAATATTTTCAAATGTTGTACGGCAGGAAGAAAGTTGAAGATTGCATGACTAAATCGCATAACTGATGGTGAAGTACTGAATAGTGTTGGGAAAAAGGAGTTTCTGATGCAGTTTGATTAAAAGAAGAGTCTGGTTGACAGGACACTTCCAAAGCCAATAAAATACTGTCAACGTGATAATGAAAGCAAGAAACGATGCTAAATAGTGTGACTGCAAATTATTACGTAAATATACTCCCTTGCATTTTAACACCAAACTTTGTTTATAAATCGGTATGACAATCACAGACCCCTATGATTAGACAAACAAATACATGTTTAAGGAAGCCAACTAATTATTTATCGTGTGTTAGCGTGTGACTTTCCCGATCTTGAACTCAGTCGTCGTACTATGACGAGTTACATCAAAGCCAACCAGCTCACTAGGAATGGATTAGCCCTTTGCTATTTGTGATCCGTGTTAAGTGTGCTGTACAAGTTCTGACACGAAGTGCGAGACTGTTTCGGCTAATTCGTCACCTCTTAAAGTATTTGTGTTCCAAGTGAAATCTCTTTGCGTCTACGCAGGTCATCATTAGCTCATTCTATTAAGCATATCTGCACGTCGGTTTCCATGGGCCTGCTTTGGAGCTTTGCCGTATTTGCCTTCCAATGTTGAGCAAGTGCACGTAAGATGTGGTAAGAATGTCCACAGTCACTGGATTGTGAGTAGGCGGTCGATGTGATGAAAGTTATTTTTTTCTTCACTGTCAAGGTAATATACCATCCGACGTGTGATTCCGGCCGGCCGGTGTGGCCGTGCGGTTCTAGGCGCTTCAGTCTGGAGCCGCGTCACCGCTACGGTCGCCGGTTCGAATCCTGCCTCGGGCATGGATGTGCGTGATGTCCATAGTTTAGTTAGGTTTAATTAATTCTAATTTCTAGGCGACTGATGACCTCAGAAGTTCAGTCGCATAGTTCTCAGAGCCATTTGAACCATTTTTTGACATGTGATTCTATTGAGAAAAAGAATGTACAAGTATCCTTCACGTTAAGGACTGATACCTGTGAGCACTACTACAAAGCTGCAACCAGAACAAGAGCATTATGCTCTGCCGCTCACTCTTATTTCACCTCTCGCTGTTAAATAAGGCTTAGTAAAATATATAATAACTTCACATGAATATGTGTGGCGCAAGGAACCATTATGAAAGGTATTAACTCATTTAAATCGAGAGATAAATGCATCACGAAACAGAAGGTCTTGTTTTCGTAATGTTAGCCTGAGTCGGATGAAACTAAATCAATGTTGACGTAAACTCATCCTTCCTTCCCCTCGCGCCCGACACCCGCTTAGCATTTCCTCATCCTTATTAAACTCCTAGTAAGTCAAATAGTTCTTCACTCGACAACTTACAGTAATTACTGAAAAGCTGTCCAGTGAAATTATCACATTCCTTAATTTATACCATAGGAAGAAGTTAATTCTAGCTCAATGAGTTGAGGAAAACGAATAAAAATGAATTGCACGAAAAATCTGTAAACGAAACTGTCTGGCATAGTCTCCTCAAGAAAGGGAACTATATTAAATGTTACATCTGAATGATACTGTACACGAAAACAATTGTTAAAATACTTACAGAGTGTTCTACGAGGTAGACTGTACAGGAATTTCTCTCACAGAACAGAGCTCCAATCAAAACTGCCGATAATACCCTTAATAAGGATGCTGTCACGCAATTAGGGAACTTATGAGACAGGCCATGTCGATACTAAAGAGGATGTTGCTAGACGGGACGGGGAGCTGTCAAATATTGTATCGTAACAGTTGCATAATACGGCTCATTATGCGTAGTTTCCTAACCAGGCGTCATGTGCATGACACGCAACACTTCATACTGAAATTCCTTCTTATACATGGCATCCATGTCATTGTACTGGAATTCATATAAAGTAACAGAATATATTACTTTCATCTATAATGGCCTGGGCCACACAGAGACAGAATTGAAGGAATTTATTATTAGCATAAGAGATCAAGATACGGTAGCTTTTGAGCCACGTAACTATAATCAAAGTTAAATAATTGTATACTGCTGATCCCACGTAGGAGACGCAGTCAAGTGTTTTAACTTATTCCCAAAGTTATTCAGTTTTTTTTTTTTCAAAGGAAGCCATAGAGGTAATCAAAGGGAAGTTGCGAAATGTAAGTAATGTCACAGCAGAAGAAATAAAAACCTTGAAATCCTCCTACCCCTTTTTATATTTACTCTTGGGTACATAACTATTTTGACGTCAGTGTAAATGAAATGAAGATATTCTCCATTTAATACAGAATTTTGACCAATGAATGGATTATAATGTGATGAGACTTTAGTTAACGATATATCCAGAAGCGTGAAGGAATTTCATTGTGCAACGAAAAATATTGGGAACTTGAAGATTCTTGGAAGTAATTGTTTTGTAAATAAAACCGCTTTTCACTGCTGCCACTTAAGTTATTTTTCCCAGACGGGTTTCGCCGTTTTCTTTTTCTAAGACATCATCAAGAGTATGATCTGCTAATCTGAGTTTCCTCTCATCTGGTCTGGAGGCCGCACTACCACTTTATTATCGACGGATAAACACAATTTTGAGGCCTGACGCTTTTCGCACTGTTTACCATGTTTCTCCTTCTTCTTTGTGGTGTACTACTGTTCTTTTGCCACTCGATATAACTATATCTTAGGATACTTTGCTTTTAACAATGTAAATACCTTGCAATATTTACGTTGTTAAAAGCACAGTGTACGAAAAAATATCGTGCATTCAATCAATTATGTCCGCACTGTTTACCGATTTAAGCGAGAATGAATGAGAAAATTGCAATAATCCGGGCAAAGATAAAAAAGAATAAATTGCATCAGGGTGAAAAAGTAATTAAAGAAAAATTAACATTACTTTGGACTATTATTGATCAAACAGACAGCAAAATTTCGTGCGAAAATTACATTTGCCCTCCAGTGCACCCCATAGTTTGCAATACCACAAAACATCAAAATCGGAGCCCATGTAAAACCGTTTAATTTCTAAGTTCAGTAGAAACGTATGTTAGGGTTTGCATTAACAGAGGAATACATGAAGGACCGTTATTTTTCCTTGAACATGAAATAAAGTCTCTGGACATAAACAGTGGATGTAATCTTAGTGACAAAGAAAATACATCTGTAAAGATTAATATTCTGTAAACGAAGTATTACGCCAACACGCGTTTGCAAGCAACATTCTCACCACAAATTGCCGCATGTTGCAGCATAAAAATGGTCATCGATATGAAACATTAGACGAAGTCGTCGAGTTAGAGCAGACCGTATCCATAAAACCTGACTAACTCCAGCGGCCCTGCAAACACAATTTTGCTTTGTCTTACAGTGCAGTTGGGGAAGCTACGTCAAATATCACCAGCGCGACCCTGGACTGGTCGGTAAGACAGATGTCACCAAGGAAGGGCAAGCGGGAACACTTGTCCCCTAGTGGAATCTCGATTGAACTGCAGGTTTAACCCTGTTGAACCAGACGGGAAATACTGTTACTTTTGGTTATAGCTCTGTTCACGGGAAATTATGATGACTGGTAGATGCAATGATGTTCTGGCGCTGTTATCCAGTCAATATGGAGTGAAGCTACACATAAACGTGTCGAAAAGGTGTCATTAGTGGTCTCTCTGTCACTTCCGCGCACAGCTGTTTTCGAACCGCAGATTCTCTGGCACGCAGATTCCGTTCAGAATTTCCAGATCGATATATACATGGATGCAGTACATGTGGCCGTCATCCATTCTCCAGTTCGCATAAGGCTGTCCTTCCATTTGTTGCACAACGGAATGAAATTAGAAGTCTATCGTGTTATATGGGCGAAGAAGACCCATACTGGCGTTCTGAATACAATTTCATTTTACACCCAGAGCTATTGTAGCGGTCTCTGAAGAATATGGCCAGACTATACTTCAGGTGCGTACTTTATACTTAATCTTCTGAGCTAAATACATCAGTCGAAAAATAAATCTCAGTTTCTGCGATAGATGAGAGGATAAAAAGTGTGAAACTTCAAGATGCGGAAGATGTCCTCTCCAGCAAATGAGGTTATCTCAAACACTAACGGGGGCAACACAGCGCCAAATGCAGCCACAGGGTTACAAATTCCGCAGTCCCGATGCTCTCACTGTACAATAAATAGTGTGACGGTGACTGTCTTCGTTCAGTTATAGACTGTTAAAAGTGGAATCTGCCTGCTAATGTGAGGGTAATTTTGGGAAATTCCCGACCAGTCAGCACAAAAAAGTAGCTCCGCCAAATAGATTTTATTCGACTTTGCTTATGCCAATAAACATTAAAAATAGAAAGTATAAATGTCACGAAATAAATCCATTAACGTGACCAGACGTGAAGTTTCGTCAGCAAACAAACTGTATTATTCATGTCGTCAAATTTCAACGCTGAATAAAGGTTTATGTTCTTTATTCCCTGTTTCCTCAACTCGTGGAAAATTAAAGCGATGCTTTTGTTGGTTAGGTTTCTTTCTATTCAAGAGGATTTGCTCAGTCATTTTAAATTCATATATTTCTGAGTTTTAATTTCAATTTCAGTCTGGCAGTAGTGGAATATAATGAATTTTTTAGCAATTTTCTGTACCAATATCTCATAGCTCAAAGGTTACCATGGATGTGATCGTATTGTAACATAATTTCACGGATTTTAATTAACAAATGGTTCAAATGGCTCTGAGCACTATGGAACTTAACATCTATACTCATCAGTACCCTAGAACTTAGAACTACTTAAACCTAACTAACCTAAGGACATCACACAACACCCAGTCATCACGAGGCTTTAATCAATTAACATTAACAGTATCAAAACGTAGCACTGTGAAATGGCATAGTTTAGGGTATAAAAGGAATCAGATTTAAAATACTAGGTGGAAGGTATCTGTCGTTTTGAGATATTGTTAGTTTAGTAAACTAATCTGCGGAAATTGGTGCTTCTGGCAAGACATCTTCTCAGACTCATCGAATTTGTTATATCTAAAATGTCATTTATAGAACTTTAACCCCTCTGGAAAAAACACCATAGGTTACCCAGCCACCACATCCAAAGTACAGGTTGCACTTTAGCTATGCAGCGGAAGTCCGTGGCATTCCTAGCAGACGAAGCCTCGGCATAGACTGTCTTCGCACATAGTCAATAACTTACAGCTTCCTTCCAGATAAATGATACGGGAGACTTTTTCTAATGAGTGAAATCCGATTTGCATAAGGCATAGTAATTATCTATGAGACGACGTGGATTTTGGAATGAAAGGTGCCTTGTATTGATGCTATGAACGTGAAAGTGAACCAAATCTAGTTAAGGGTTATGTAATGGACAGCTTATACTGGCTAAATTAATAGGGGAAATGAGGCAGCAAGAGTATAAAATTTTCTTTTCTGGCAGCAAAATGAATGATCACAGCAGAAGGAGACAACATTTTCGAGAAAGGTAAAAATGAAAATAATGAATTAAAACTAATTACTAGTTATTTATATTGAAAATATGTGCTGGAGAGTAACAGTGTGTGAAAGTAAGCGTGTACGTCACGCAGCAGAGACAAGAAGAGAGAACGTGTTATCACATGGAGCATTACAGGTGAAACCCACAAGCACTTCAGTCAGTGAAGTTCGACAATCCAAAAGGTTGCAACACACAGAGTGTCAGCTCTCAATTCCCCAGCAAATATTAGTTTTACACCGTTGCGAAATACGTCATTTTATGATATCAGATCTATATTTCAACTATTACGTGGTCATCATCAGCGCTAAAAATTACAAAATAGGAGAATCAGGACCCAATACAAGATAGCTAAATATGAATAGTAAGTGCTAACATGAGAACAACATACCTATATACGATGTCACATCCGGTTACATTAGTCCGAAGTTTCACGTAATTAACAACTCCATTTGTCTTGAGCACATTTAACTCAGTTATATCCATTGTTTACGTAATAATCACATATCTTTGGCTTACAGCGAAACCAAGGTCAAAGTTACGCATTATTTACGTAAATATGCGCACCATTGGTGTAATATTTAAATTACTCCAAGCTCAAAGATATGCATTATATACGAAAAAATTTTACCTCTGTATGTGAAAACTCTGTAGTCTTTTAAACATCTATTCTCTGTGTTTATTGGAAAGGTAAGAGAATAATAAATAAAAATAAGGAAGTTATTGTAACCCTTAAACATACCTGTGATAGGTAACCATTTCTCTTCGTTACTGACTTAATATTAAAGTGATGCCAGAGCCAAAGTAATTCGTTGTTTGCCTACACATACATATCACTGGCGCAACATTAAAATAATTCCGATGTCAAAGATATACATAAGCACACACTCATATCTCTGTATTTCGTACGTCAAAATTCTGTACTCCTTACAAACATGTAATCCCTCCAAATATTATGTGTCAAATATACTGAAGAACCAAAGAAACTGGTAAACAAATCTAATATCGTGTAGGGCTCCCGCAAGCATGCAGAACTGCCGTAACACGACGAGGCATGGACCCGACTAATGTCTGAAGTAGTGCTGGAGAGAACTGACAACATGAATCCCGCAGGGCTGTCACTAAACCCCTAAGAGTACGATGGAGTGGAGATCTCTTCTGAACAGCGATTTGCAAGGCATCTCAGTTATACTCAGTAATGTCCATGTCTGAGGAGACTGGTGACCTACGGAAGTGTTTAAACTCAGAAGAGTGTTCCTGAAGCCACTCTGTAACAGTTCTGGGTATGTGGGGTGTCACATTGTCTTGCTGGAGCTGCCCGACTTCGTCGGAATGCACAGTGGACATGACAGGATGCAGGTGATCAGACAGGACGCTTACGTGCGTGTCACCTTCACATCCGTATCTAGATGAATCTGGGGTCCTATATCACCCCAACTGCACACGCCCCACACCGTTTTAGGGCTTCTATCAGCTTGAACAGTCCCCTACTGACATGCAGTGTCCATGGATTCATGAGATTGTCTCTATACCCGTAGATGTCCATCCGCTCGATGCAATTTGATACGAGATTCTTCCGACCAGGCAACATGTTTCCGGTCACCAACAGCCCAATGTTAATGTCGACTTGCCGAGGCGAGATGTAAAGCTTTGTGTCGTGGAGTCATAAAGGATATACGAGTAGGCCTTCAGCTCCGAAAGCCCACATCGATGATGTTTCGTTGAATGGTTCGCACGCTGACACTTCATGATCGCCGAAAGATTGCACTTCTGTCACGTTGAACGATTCCCTTTAGTCGTCGTTAGTCCCGTTCTTGCAGCATCTTTTACCGGCCGCATAGATGTCGAAGATTTGATGTTTTACCGGATTCCTGATATTCACGGTACAATCGTGGAATGGTCGTATGGGACAATCTCTACTTCATCGCTACCTCGGAGATGCTGTGTTCCATCGCTCGTGCGCCTACTATAACACCACGTTCAAGTTCCCTTAAACTTTCATAACCTTCCATTGTAGCAACAATAACCGATCTAAAAACAGCGCCAGACACTTCTTGTCTTATATAGGCGTTGTCCACTACAGTTTTCATATTTCTGTATTTGAATACGCATACCTGTACGAGTTTCTTTGGCGCTTCAGCGTACTATACCCATTATCTGGGAATGTGGTCTAGGGGTAGCGTTTTTGGCTAGTAATCAAACCGTTCTCGGTCCCGGATTCGAACACTGCCACCGCTTAGATTTCGAATAAAGATCTCTAGTGATGGGGCCCGAAGAGATCTGACATAACAAGTCATCGTCATTCAGCCAAGGGGATGGAGGAGCAGACAGAGGTTCAGGACGCTCTCTTGCCCTGGAAACGGGAAACTGCTCGTAAAGGCGGAAGAATCACCAATGATCAACGTCATCAGGATGCAGAAACCACTGCATTAAAGACATAAAATGTATATCCACAAGACACGTGACCTATAACTGAAAACATGTCATGATGATCTCTCCATTGGAAAAAAATTCCAGCCTAGTCCCCCATACGGATCTGCGGGAGGTGACTGACAATGGGGAGGTGACCATGAATAAGAGATTGAATAACCAAAGAAAGAATAACGCTCTACGAGTCGGGGCATGGAATGTCAGAAGTTTGAACGTAAAAGGGGAGCTAGAAAATCTGAGAAGGGAAATGCTAAGGCTCAATTTAGATATAATGGGTCTCAGAGAGGTCAAATGGAAAGAAGAAAAGGATTTCTGGTCAGATGTACATAGGGTATTATCCTCAGTTGCTGAAAATGGTTCAACGGTAATGATTAGATATTGGACCTTAGAGCAAATATAGACTTAGCCCAAAATTTACTGGGCTAAGGTTTAAGAGACTAGTTAGGAAGAATAAATGCGCAAACAACTGTCATACGGAAACAATGAGGAATAACGAGATGCCCTTGAATTTCTGTAGATACTGCGATAACGAATAGCTCCGTAGGCATTATTACTGAATATTAATGGACAACCCTAAAAAGTGCAGTCGAAGAGGTTTTAAAGCAAACCATATGTACAAAGAAGGTAGCTGCGAGGAAACCATGGGAAACAAAAGAAATACTTCTACTGATCGGTGAAGATGGAGGAACGATAATGTTCAGGGAAAATCCAGAATACAGAAATAGAAGTCACTTAGGAATGAAATAAATAGCAATTGCCGCGAAGCAAAGACCAAATGGCTGCATGAAAAATGGGAAGATACGGAAAAAGAAATGATTATCGGGAGGATTGATTCAGCATATAGAGACGTCAAAACAATCTCCTGTGACTAAGAGCAGTGACACTAACATTAGAAATGAATTTGGGAATTCCATTGATAAATATAGATGAGAGTGTATAGGTGGGTAGAGTACCTTGAAGGCCTCCACGAGAGGGAAAACTTGTCAGGTTACGTGATAGAAAAAGAAACAGGAGTCGACATAGAAGAGTTATGTGATCGAGAATTAGATTCAGAATTTGAGAGACTTAATATCGAATAAGCCAGTTGGGACAGATAATGTCCAACAGCCATGTTGGTGTGTAAAATATATGAGTCTGGCGAAATACCGTCTGACTTTCGGGACACCATCATCCTCGCAATTACAAAGACTGCAAGAGATGACCCTTGCGAGAATTATCGCACAGTCAGCTTAACAGTTCATGTATTAAAGTTTAAGACAATAATAATATGTAGACAAAAACCGATGGTGTGTTAGAGCACCATCAGTTTGGCTTAAGAAAAGGTAAGAGATCCAGAAAGGCAATTCTGACATTGCTATTCATAAAATTAAGAGAAGTTTCTATAATTTGTCGACCTAGAAAAAGCATTCGACAATGAAAAATGGTGAAAAATGAGGAAAATGAGGAAAATCGAGGCAAGCTGTATGCAGAGACGGGTAACATAGAGTATGTACAAGAATCAAGAGGGAATAATATGAGTGGAAGACGAGGAACGAAGTGCCCATATTAAAAAGCGTGTAAGACAGGGATGTAATATTTCGCCACTACTGTGTAATGGAAACATCGAAGACGCAATGACACAAATAAATGAAATATTCTAGAGTGGAACAAAATGCAAGGTAAAAGAAAATCAATGACAAGTTTCGCTGATGAAATTGATATCCTCAGTGAAAGTGAAGAAGAAGTGCAGGATCTGCTGAATGGAGTGAAAAGTGTAATAACTACCGAATGTGGACTGAGAGTAAATCGAAGAATGACGAAGTGATGAGATTTAGCAGAAATGAGAACAGCGAGAAACTTGACATCAGGATTGGTGATCACGAAATTGACGAAGTTATGGAATTCTGCTACCTAGGCAGCAAAGTAATACATAACATGCGAGACAATGATGTCATAAAAAGTAGAACAGCACAAGTAAAAATTCGTTCCTGGCCAAATGAAGACTCTTACCTATGACGAAGCCAAAAACCCCATGTTGTCAGGGGCTGACAACGTCATTCCTTTTCCAAAAGATGTGTAATTTTCCTTCCAAAGTGAACCGTAAATGGTAGTCTGGTATCCTGCAAGGCTGTTACGACATGAAGCATGCATAATTCCACTTAACTGATCGCTGTTTCGCATAGATCTTGAAAACTTACAGAAGTGTCTTGGAAGCCTTGCGTCATATTGCAGATATTCTAAGTTCCAAATCGTAGTGAGATAAGGTTGTACCTCTACCTTGTTTTAACAGGTGCCGACATTACGGCGACGACTTCTAGAGACGCTGGTGTTCCTTGCAAACCACGTAGAATAATCAGTGCTAGGACAGACCGGTACCTAATGGACTGAGGGCTTCCCAGCTAGAAGCGGGCGGTAACTGGCCAGTGGACCTATGATGGGCCCTGCCACTGTCGGTAACGTCCTCTGGCGTGTGCATTGAAGTCCATTTGTGCGGTCTTAAAACCGGTAAACTGCCGTTGCCCTTGAAAAAAAAAAAAGGGTTCAAATGGCCCTGAGCACTATGGGACTCAACTGCTGACGTCATTAGTCCCCTAGAACTTAGAACTAGTTAAACCTAACTAACCTAAGGACATCACAAACATCCATGCCCGAGGCAGGATTCGAACCTGCGACCGTAGCGGTCTTGCGGTCCCAGACTGCAGCGCCTTGTAACCGCACGGCCACTTCGGCCGGTTTGCTCTTGTCAATTCCACATTATGGCAAGCGGATGGACTGTCCTCTTTGTGGATGTTACTTTGCGTGCGAGGCGTTTTAGTTGCCAGCAAGCTTGCTCACTATTCATGCCAACCTCTGGTCGTTGAAGACTGGTTGCCCAGAGTGAAAACGTCCAACGTGTGGAGTCATTTTAGCTGCAGGCATTTGGCATACATTTGCAGTTGTATCGTACTAGCGTGTAAGAGAAATGACAATTCCGGAATATGCTTCAGAATTGTCCTTACACTATATGAGCTTTATGTCCATATTTAAAAAGTACATATCTCTGAAACGAAGGGTGAGAACCAGGATAGGACAAAGGAAGAAAGGGAGTTGTGGGACACACTTCACCTGACTATTATGAGGAAGCCCATCCAGCCTGGGTGCCCACTTCAGTAGCTACACCATGATGTCATAAAAAGTAGAACAGCACAAGTAAAAATTCGTTCCTGGCCAAATGAAGACTCTTACCTATGACGAAGCCAAAAACCCCATGTTGTCAGGGGGCTTGACACTCCACATCTCTGGAGCATGCAAACCCTCTTGCCCGGACTATGCAACGTCAAGGTGATGTCTCCTGAAAGGGACGTCTCCAGGCAACAGCATTGTTAAGATTACAATATATTACAGACGGAGTACAGCTTAAGGTATAATGCCTCCAGGCAACAAAAATTATATTACGGGGAGGTAAAGCTTTTTCCCATCTAGCAGCTGACATCCTTCAGGTGTTACATTGCTATTTAAGACTCTGTAACACGTAATACATTGAGTACTGGTTTACACTGAGTCGTTTGCTCGTAGTCTATTCTGTTGCGAATGACTACTGCAGTTATCAAGATGTCTCTCTATTCGAATGAACAGCAGAGCAGTCTTAAAGAGTCAGGTCTTTAAATCTTGAGGAAATATCCGCTTAAAAAGAATTTAGACGCCTTAGTCAGCCGCTAGAGAGAGATCTATACCTACAGGAGAATAAGACATACCTAGACAAAGAAATGGGTCAAAAGAAAACAAAGTTGAGCCGTGCTGAGGCTCGCGTTGGTGCTGTTGTAGGTGTCCGTTCTCTTTTGGAGGCCAGACTGTATCGTTTAGTTGACATGATATCGGTTGTTTGTATTCTTCTTGTGTTGACTGGTTCCACTTGGTTTCACAAGCGTTGCCTATCCGCCAGTGGCAGCAGCGGCGTTATCGATATGTAGTAACTGTGGCCCTATCTTTGGTGTGTCGCCATCGTTCTTCCGGGTCGTGTGAGAGAGCAGTTCGGTTGGGGACTCTGGAAGAGCCAAGAGGGCAGTGGGAGAACAACCCGGGACTGCTGGCGGCACGCAGGCACTGCTGGATGCAAGGGCTGCGGTCACGAGGGTACACGACCTAGTCGTCAACCTGATCCTACAAGCTTCAAGTTGAGTGGATTTTCATCCTAGCAGTGAAACGTTCACCATTGTCAGATCTCGCGATTATCCAGTGACTTGGGTTCGTGTTGCTGTTTGCAGTGTCGCCGAGAGCGGAGTGCTTGGGGAAGGCGGTTCTAATTAGCTTTCCTCCACCTCTTGTTACTAATTGCTGGATTCTATGTGTTACTTTTTGTTAAGTTCAACAAGCGGTATTTTTCTAGCCTGGTGGCCGCTTACGCCTCAGTGAACTGCCCTGGAGGTTAGTGTATGTAACGGCAGTGTACGTTTCCTCGCCTTTCCGCTGCTGCCCGGTAAGGTTGTAGTTTTGATAGTTTCCTTGATTTGTAGGTCAGTTGGTGTTTCTTGTACTCTGGTAGTAGTGGTTCCTTTCTGCTTTCGGACGCTCTAAACACAGCATTCTGAGGACGTAGTGCTGACCGCCGGTTCAGGCTTTGGTGTGGTGTTCCATTGTTGCATTGGTTCTCGGACGTTAGGTAGCTTTAGCAGATTATCATTAGTCATTCTTTAGACTGCCACTAGTCTGAGTTACCATCTTGTGAAGTTAATGCAACTCTTGGCTGCCTATCTCATCGCTCGTGAAAGTGTTTTGGGCTGAACTACTCAGAGGTCGATTCCTGGAGCAATGTCTGTGACTAGCCCTTGTGCTTTATTATTGTGTTATTATTTTATTACAAAGTTAACATGATTTGTCTCACGTGTTTGGTGATCAGTTGCTTATCCTTCTGAATGAACCTTGTTTTTATATTTGATTGTTATTATACTGTTTATAATTTTTTTTAAGATAATTGCCATTCTTGGTGTTACAGCAAGTTTGAACGGCTGTTCTACCAAATTTATTATCGATTCATATTACCTGTTTGGTAATCAGTTGCCTGTCTTTTAAATGAACTGTTACTATTGCTTTGCTGTTTGACACTATGTTTGTTAAATTTTTTAAATAATTGCCATTCTTGGCGTTAAACGCCTTGAGCCGTGACTGTCGCTGCTTGTATTAAAATTCTAATGTGGCAATTGTATTTTAGCAGTTAACCATTAAGACCTTGGTGATTAGTTTTCAGTATTTTAATAACTGTTGATTGTAAGTTGCAACAAGTTAAACAATTATTAATTTATTACCATTAAGGCCTTCAGCCGTGATACAATTCCTAATTTATTGCCATTAAGGCTTTTAGCCGTGAAACAGTTCTTAAATTATTGCCAATATTTTAATTTGTTGTGGACTTTAAATAAATTGTGTGTGGTTAAAAGAAAAGCCAACCAATAGTAACTGATTACGGCACCGTCCTAAATTGTAACCGAATCGTGCCTTCCTTGAATACCAGGTCTCAGAAGTATTTATGAAAGCAGAAGTAGCTGAGGACGAAGACGACGGCGATGAAGATGATGGCGATGAAATACAGCCACGAGAGAAAGTTATGTTGGAAGCGTGGTGGTGGACTGCGAACACCATTTACTGGTAAATCAATAGACAGAATGCATGGCACTGTGAATAACATCTGATTTGAACCAACAGGAAGAGTGTGGACGTTTGATAATTTGCTAGTAAACTTTTTATTGTTTAAAATTACATGTCCTAAAATGTGCTATACAGCACAATATGTTCAATTTCTCAGGAATATCTCAAAAGCAATGTTATCTCGCTCGAAAACAATGAAGTTCAAACTGGTATAAATGCGCTCAAATCATTAAGTCTGCATTAAATAAATGTAATGAATCAGTAGTGATAGATAGCGATATACATATAAATATGAAAGAGAACGTAACTGCGCTTGATGTTTGCGACTGGAAAGCTGTCTCCACTGAATGGCCAGCGCCAATCGATTTCTTTCACTGGAGTCATCTGAACGAACTGATGTGGCCACTTGTGTTCTTCCTGGGTTTGAAAGCAGTGTGCGACAGTTCGCATGAGAATTAAATAATAGCTATTCAACAGGAAATTCATGATGCACTTTTTACTGTCTAGTAGCTTACGATGTCTGACGAAAGTAGTAGAGTGGAAGACTTGAGTCGGAAATAGTCCACATAATTTTTGATTTGGGCAAAACAGCGCACACTGAATTATGGGCGTCAGCAGAAGAACTAAAAACAATCAAGTCATTAATACACTTAGAGTGTGGAGTTAGGCAAACAGAGAATGACTGAAATAACATCCTGCAGGATCGGCCGGAGTGTGTAATGCTATCTCTTGAAAGGGCGCTGGCAGGCCTACTTTCGTTGCTGAGACACACCCTTTTGCAGTCAATCATTATGCGTGTATTGATGTGAAATTTCTCTTGATAATAGATATAAATGTAGATAAAGTTCTCCATGGTAAAGTTTTTCTTTTAACTCAGAATATCTCCTCTCCTACAGTCAAGAGAAGAAGCTGAGTGTGAAAAGACAAGTAACCTGCGGGCACAAATTCCCACTAGCTTGTGCTAGTGTCTCGGAGAAAAACAGATCTCTCAGCTTGTTCAGGTTTATCTGTTTCCTCAAGCGTTAAGAGAAACTGGCGTTTCTGGGAATGTGTTTTGCAAAAATCTGATTCAGCACATGAGATGAGAAATCTCTGCTGACTCAGCAGGGCGAATTTTTATGGTTCAAATGGCTCTGAGCACTATGCGACTTAACTTCTGAGGTCATCAGTCGCCTAGAACTTACAACTAATTAAACCTAACTAACCTAAGGACATCACACACATTCATGCCCGAGGCAGGATTCGAACCTGCGACCTTAGCGGTCACGCAGTTCCAGACTGAAGCGCCTTTAACCGCACGGCCACACCGGCCAGCGAATTTTTATTTAATGTGTATTTTACTGTTAACAAAACTACTAATCACTCAGTATTTTTCCGTATTACAGAATCTGTGGAGAATCTGTACTCTATTACTCTCTTCCTCCTAATAGAGCTGCTGCAGTGTCAGAGCACTGAAGCAAACGATGAAGAAGGAGAAGATATCCTGAACTTCGTCGTTATCATCATCATCGTTGTTGTTAGCTTGATTCTAGACGAAGCAGTACTTAATATAATTATAAATCATGGTTGGGCTATCCACAAAGAGCGTTAAAATCAGTGATGATAGTGTGATAAATAATCATGAGCCAAAGTATCAAATCACTTATGGTCATTGTTTTCAAAGGTATCACAAATATTTGATATCCCTACATGACGTATTTGTCTGTCTGTATCTGTATAACATAGTTTTATGTTTTTTGGATCAATTTTTTAGTATGTTGTCATAATAAAATCTACGAACAGTGTCGTGGAACTGTGTACAACAGCAATTCCTACAGCTATAGGTACACTGGAAATAATATTAAATCTCTTCAGTTCAATCATAAATAAATATTCATTAAATACAACACTGCCCTTGAAATTAGGTCTTGCAACAAGAGCAGCACTCCAGTGCCTCCATTTCGAACAGTTTACCAGGTTCACGTGGTAGGTGTTGCGTCATGGCTCAACTGAACAGACTATTAACAGTGAGGTACATCTTTATTTTTACTTGAGTCATCAATGTACTTGTTTGCAAGTGCATGCCTGCAGGAGGAGCGAACATCATCATCTCTGATACCATGCCCTAAAAACTAATTGCTCAATGTGAGTAGTAAATTGCAATTTTTATTTCCTCTTGTTAGCAATGTGTCTCATACTAAGCAAAGTGAGGTACATAAAAGGCGGAGTGTACTTCGTATATATTAAGACAGAGTGTGCAGAAATTATGAAACACAATGGTCGGAAGAAGGTCTTCACTTTTCAAATACAAACAAGAGCACTCTCCCAATGTCTTGCATTCAAATGAGCTCCAGACTTGGGATGCGTCTTGCTAATGCTGTTCTTTAATTGAGTCATTAATATCTACAGATGCCGTGCCACATTTTGATTACAATTACTCCGTTACGGAACGATGTTGAAGCAGTGATTCATGGCAAAGATGTTGTTTCCGGCTCAGCTCAGAACTCTGGACAAATCAGTTCATTTCAGGAATATTTGGGAATATTTGTTCCCAAACGAAAGCCGCGCATATGCTCCATTATACAGCCTGTGTTTTCGTGCTGAAACAGTCATCATCTCCAAACTGTTCCTCTAACGTATGCAGTACGAAGTGCTGTTAAATGTGTTCGTATATTTCCGCATTTACTGTTTTCCTTAGATTAATGAGGGGCACTCCCACACCGCAACATCATATCCTCTGTACTTCATAGTTGGCAGAAATACATGACGTCAGGTGACGTTCACCACGCACTCGACAAAATTAAACTCTTCCAAAGGATGGCCAAAGGATATAACGGGAGTCATCTCGCCAAATTATTCGTTTCTAGTATTCCGATTTCAACTGGCGTCGCTCTTTACGCCACCGCAAGCGTCGCTTAGCTTTAACTACAGGAATTTGTATCTTATCTGCGCGACCGTGGTACCCTGCCCACAGTCAGTGAGGTAGCCGGCTGCTGGGAGCCCTTTGGAGCTCACGAGTGATACCTTCTACTGATTTCATGCGACTTTTACACCTTCAGTCCCTAGCCGTTAGATAAAGCCTTCCTGTTCTTGATTCAGCTGTGGGTGTTCCTTAGCGCATTCACTGCACAGTCACATCACTAGCAGTTGATTAGGGTAGCCTTAGAAGGGTTAAAATGCTCCTGACGGATTTGTTACTCAGGAGATATTCAATGAGTAGTCTACGTCCGAAATAACTGAGCTCTCCTGACCGACCAGTTTGCTGTTACTACTTTTTTACTATGAATGTTGTACCCCCCGCCTCATTTTATGCTGACGGGCTCATCGTTCGTGACATCTACTGTTAAATTACACATACACTAGGGTGCCTAGATACCTTTGCTCAATCAGTGTTTGTTATTAGGAAGTGTTTTCTGAAGTTACATGTCTGTAGTGTAGCCTTCACAGGGAAACGTAGCCGATAAACGGTTCAGGCAAGAAGATTATAGATGCTTGTGAAATATGGTGCTACAGAAGAATCCTGAAGATGAGATGGGTAGATCAAATACCCGATGTGGAGGCAGTGATTCGAATTGAGAAGAAAGAAATTTGTGCCAATAAAAGCAAGGATTCTTCCTAATACTCTTCCTGAGGCATCACGAAATGATGAGATAGGTAATGGGATGTAGTGTGGGGGTAAGCATTGGCTGGGGAGACCAAATTATAAATACGTTAAGGCAATTCAAGTGAATGTAATTTTGCAGAATTTATGCAGAGATCGGAAGGCTTGCATTGGATTGATCAGTGTGGATAGCTGCACTCAACGTCTATGAGGAATGAAGGCATAACAAACACAACTCTTTTTTTTTAGATTCTGGTAACATGACATATCCTTTTGTCCTTCAGTGCTTTTGAGATATCAGTATTTCTTTTCTTTTCCTGTTAATTAATCAGCTTCATTTCGAATTCTGAGTAAGTGTCTCTTACCACTGGCAAAGGTTATGCTATGGTACAGATCGCCTCGCAACTGGAGGGGAATACTTTATCACTGTGCTATTACAAAAACGCAAGCTACAATTCGATCAGAGCACGGTGTCGAATTTACTATATTTAGAGTGCTGTATTTAAATCTATAAAGTTTAGAATTACCATCCACTTACTTCTCAGTTAGCGGCCTGCACGTTGTGGCCTCCCCATAAACACAAGAAAATTGATGCAGCCTTTTCTAGCTTGTACGTTAGGGATTAGTATTGTGGAGGGTGACCGTCGTATGTAGAAAGGGATGCCGGTTGCAGTTTTTACGTAGGGGTGGTGTGGTCTGCAAGGGATATACCAGCGTACAGAGCTGTATCAAATTACATTTCGGACAAAAAAACCATGTTAACAAAGACGACTTCCATTTAAATTTGAATAGCAACTTTAGTGAAAGATGAAACTTGCAGTTTTAGTTTAAAAAGTAGTGCCATGGCTTCACATTATTAGCAGGGAGTATAAAACTTGGTAGAATTGTGTTTTGGTGACCTCATATTGCATGATAAATGTCGGTGAACATTGCAAATGTGTTCAACTGCAAAAACAAAAGGACGATAAATTGTAGTATATAAGGAAACAGTGGAAGGCGAGATCGAAAACCACGTAATTACTCGTAGTTTAGAAACTAAATAAAATGTAGCCTGAAGACTAAAAAACCTCACGTGCCAACAATGAAATGTACTACGGTTCCATCACTTTGTAAACATAGGCTTACACACACGAATTGCTAGTCCGTCCAACAGTTCTGTAAGTGTCGCAGATATTGACGAATTGCTCCTCCACTTAAGGGTGTTGGCCGGACTGAACATCCTAGAAGGTGATTATCGATCACATAAGCCAAAGTGTTGGTGGAAATATAGGACGGAGAGACGTAAATGCAGTCGCATTTTGGTTTATATACTCTTACTTTACATTCTTTCAACTGTGATTCTTGAGTTTCTCCCGGCGTATTTGATAATCAAAATATCCACGGGTGTGCTGCCGGTCTATAGTGTCCAACGGGCACAATATTTCGGCGATCATACATGTCGCCATCATTAGGTGAACTGACGGACTGAGCTCCTGTGAACCTGCCGGCACGGAGATCCGTACGCTACGGCTGCTCAGAGGGAACTGAATTTGGTCGCGGCGGCGGTCGATTTAAATACCCTCCGCTCGCGGCGCGCTCCCTCCGCCGCCCGCGCCCCGCGCCGCGGTCGCGCGGTGGAACAGATTGCGACGGCGTCTGAGATGACGTCGGTGTGATGGCTCTGTCCGCCGTGGTCGTCACAACTATACGTTTGCTCGATTTACTCTTGATTAATCCAATCGCTGGTTCCCAAGCCTTGCTAAGATTATAGCGACAGTCACGGTTTATGAGGTCGTCATTGGTGCGAATTTCGATGGCCTCTCTAACAACGCTTTCCCAGTGTCTCGACGTCTGTACCAGAATCCTCGTGCGGCCATACTCCATGGCATGATTTTCCGACAAACAATGTTCGGCGACCGCCGACTTGCTCGGATACATCAGTCGAGTGTGCCTCTGGTGTTCACGGCATCGATCCTCGACGGTACGCATCGTCTGACCTATATACTACTTGCCACATTGACACGGAATCCGGTACACGCCGGCCTTCCTCAAACCGAGGTCATCTTGGGCGCTCCCCACCAGTGCACGAGTCTTATTTGGAGGACAAAACACAGTTCAAACCCGGTGTTTCTTCAGAATGCGGGCGATTTTCCCCGAGAGTGCGCCTCTGTATGCAATAAATGCAGTGCCTACCTCCTCCCTTGTGACTTCATCCATCTCAACAGGTTGTGCAGCAGTGGTTGGGCGGAGAGCACGTTGAATGTGCCACTCTGAGTACCCACTTTTTTGAAATACAGTTCTCAGATGTTCCAATTCCTGGGGTAGACTCTCTGCGTCAGAGATAGTGCGCGCCCTATGTACTAGAGTTTTAAGTACCCCATTCCTCTGTGAAGGGTGGTGGCAGCTGTCTGCGTGCAAATACAGATCAGTGTGCGTTGTTTTCCTATAAACCCCATGACCTAGTGTGCCGGCGTGTACCAGATTCCGTGTCAATGTGGCAAGTCGTATATTGGTCAGACGATGCGTACCGTCGAGGATCGATGCCGTGAACACCAGAGGCACACTCGAGTGATGTATCCGAGCAAGTTGGCGGTCGCTGAACATTGTTTGTCTGAAAATCACGCCATGGAGTATGACCGCACGAGGACTCTGTTACAGACGTCGAGACACTGGTACAGCGTTGTTAGAGAGGCCATCGAAATTCCCACGAATGACGACCTCATAAACCGTGACTGTCGCTATTATCTTAGCAAGGCTTGGGAACCAGCGATTGGATTAATGAAGAGTAAATCGAGCAAACGTATAGTTGTGACGACCCCACGGCGGACAGAGCCATCATACCGACGTCATCTCAGACGCCGTCGCAATCTGTTCCACCGCGCGAACGTGGCGCGGGGCGCGGACGGCGGAGGGAGCGCGCCGCGGGCTGAGGGTATTTAAATCGGCCGCCGTCGCGACCAAACCC
The DNA here is from genome assembly GCF_023864345.2 of Schistocerca serialis cubense. NCBI lineage: Eukaryota > Metazoa > Arthropoda > Insecta > Orthoptera > Acrididae > Schistocerca > Schistocerca serialis. Next base: position 427,298,229 of record NC_064641.1, read on the forward strand.
AGCTCCCTCTGAGCAGCCATAGCGTACGGATCTCCGAGCCGGCACGTTCACGGGAGCTCAGTCCGTCAGTTCACCTGATGATGGCGACACGTATGATCGCCGAAATATTGTGGCCGTTGGACACTACAGACCGGCAGCACACCCGTGGATATTTTGATTATTCTTTCAACTGTTCAATAAACTTGGCACTCGTAATGTAGGCCCCATGTATGATTACCACAATGTGAGGGTGGTGTAAGCCACAGATTTGCGTACAGTTTTCTGGTGCATTATAAAAACCAATGAATGACACTATTCTTCAACGTTCTCTCATATCTACACAATCGACAACCTGCTGTCTCTCAAGGGAATCGGTAGAGTGTGATAATAGTCTGTGGTGTAGATGAAACCTTCATAAACCGTCTTAGATGCATAGACAGTACAATCATGTGCTTTTTAAATATTAAAGTCAAGGACAGCAAAATTCCGTAGTTTGTGCTGTATAGAAATCTCACTGGTATACATAAATAACTTGTAAGGAAAGCCAAATGTTTAGAAACACAACAAACACCTGCTTGGAATTCCTATTAAATGGTGTAAATCATGAGCGGAATTCTTAATTGACGAGAAAAATGAATATATTCCCCACCAAAATCTTATCCAATGTGCGTGGCTTGGGGCACCTAAAACTTCGTCGTTCAGTTTTTGAAACACTCTAAAATTTTACATGCGGTTTGAAGTACTAGTTTTTGACTCAAGCAAAAAAGATGAAAAATTTGTCACAACGTAAGAGTTTTGATTTATTAACTACAAAATAAAGTGACAGGATAGTCTCAGGTGGTTGAATAGTTCGACAAAATCTGTGTTCACGGAAAATCATATTACGGAGTCACTAAATACCCAAATATGTCGACTTTGCATTGCAGGAGCCACGTAATACTAGAAGGGCTGTGGTCAGTTGCTGCTGCAGCTCATTATAAGTTCTGCATGCATTCGTTGTCGCAAAGGTCACTGCTCACCTCCGACCTCAGTTATATAGAACAGCAAGTTCAAGTTTTTAATGAAGAGAAATGTAGATATTCTCTTTCTCATTTACTGGAAAACTGAATCAGTCGTGTTCATGTCTGGTTCGTAGCTACATCCCTGGAGAGGTTAGTATTCGTCGAAATTTATCCCTTAAATATGCAAAACTGAATCTCCCTGATGATCTGACAATATTGAAATTTGATGGTTGCATTCAGCAGTGATTCTCTATGCAAGACTTATCTCCACGCTGAGACACCTTTCTAGTTACATCTGAAACTTTAAGAGTGTTATGTTGAATTGAGCTTCATTCCCATAAGCAAATCTAGAACGGAAGAAAAATAACTAGTAATAACCGATTTCTCCATCAGACTAGACTTTAAGAACCATCCAGTTGTAACATAAAATGTTAACGTTAAACATTTCAAATAATTGAGTTTCTCACATAAGACTTGCAGGAGCAATTGCTTTGAGGTGTCGGGAGATATATGCAATATTTTCCTCGTAGTGTGTAGATGAATCAGGTTAAGCATTTATAAGTTACGTGTGACGGTGCGCGTGAACGGAAAACGTCGGGTTATTTATCATCACAAAGAAAACAGTTTTTGTAGTGGTTTTCTTTGTCCTCACTTGGCTGGCAGTTACAACATTGTCTAGTGTGCTATTTGTTTTAGGGGGAGTTGTATAAAGAGCGACAGGAAAATATGTAGAATATGGTGCCAAGAAGAGATGGGGTAGCACTGTAGCATGGTGGTAGCAGACAGACAGCGCAGAGGCCCGGTACACGATAAGGGGCAAGTCGGTCTAGGAAGATGTAGCGCACCAGTATTTACTGATATTTCGTAGCCTATAAATATCAGATCACTTTTCTTTAAACCAAAATACTTGACAGTAGCTATACTACCTGATAACAAAAGTGAAGAAACCAGTAGAGGAAGGCGAAAAATGTAACTTCGCAGGTTGAGAAAAGTATGTGACGTTTTTTCACTGGTCGAGAGAGTATGTGGTGTTTTTCCAGTGATGACAATCTCGAGTTAATGGCACTCTGACAGAGTTAGCGTCCCAGCTGTTCCCAGACATGTCCTGTTGCGGACACATATGGGGATCTCGCTGGCCGCGGGAGCACCTCACCATCTGGCAGACAGTTCATAGTGACCCATGTCAAGTGTGGACAAACGTTGTCCTGTTGAAAAATAGCTCCATGATGCTACGGAGTCAGAGATAACGCATGAGGACACAAAGGGTGTGTGAGGTGCTGTTGCCCTGTCAGAGTTCCCTTAATCACTACCAGTTGTAATCTGAAGTCAAACCCGATGGTTTCCACACCAGGAAGCCAGGATAAACACCACTTTGCCTCTGAAAAACATCGAAAGACTGGGGCCTCTCCCGAAATCACCTCCATACTTGCCGACGGTAGTCATTTGGGATAACGCAGAACAGTGATTCATCACTGAACGCAATGCGATGCATTGATGAGAAGTTAGTACTCCCAGTCGCGGCACCACTACAATCGCATCCATTTCTTTCATGTAGTTAACTGCAGCGTATGTATGGGATGGCAATTCACTAGTATGGCCGATGATACTCTCCGATCAATGATGCAGGATGACCCACATTGTTACAATTGGTCTATTACTTGTTCTTCGATGGCAGGCGCAGATGTGAAGGTTTTCTTGGTTCACAGTATGGTGAACCTACACGATGGTCAGACATAGTCGGCGGGAACCTAGACGATGAGTATGTCTATCCTGTAGTTACCAGGCAGTCCAACATCGACTACTGTCACACAAGATTTCGTCGCACATCTTTGTATGAAGTATCGTTCAGATCTGGGGATCTTGCTCACCATGGGAGAACCTCAACACAACACAGGGAGTCAACAGAGACGAGTGTGCTCACCATGGGAATATCTCTGCATCACATAGAAATTCCAAAGAAACAAGTGCTACGTATGGACGGGCATTGTACCGTCGAAAAATGGAACCACGATTATCGTTTGTAGATCTAATAGTTTCAAATGGGTTGTTGTTATTGTGGTGTTCAATCCTGAGACTGGTTTGATGCAACTCTCCATGCTACCCTATCCTGTGCAAGCTTCTTCATCTCCCATTACTTACTGCAACCTACATCCTTCTAAATCTGCTTAGAGAATTCATCTCTTGGTGTTCCTCTACTATTTTTACCCTATACGCTGCTAAATTTGTGATCCCTTGATGCCTCAGAACATGTCCTACCAACCGATCCCTTCTTCTTGTCAAGTTGTGCCACAAACTCCTCGACAATTCTATTCAATACCTCCTCATTTGTTATGTGATCTACCCATCTAATCTTCAGCATTCTTCTGTAGCACCATATTTCGAAAGCTTCTATTCTCTTCTTGTCCAAACAAGGCCATACAAGGCTACACTCCATACAAATACTTTCAGAAATGACTTCCTGACACTTAAATCTATACTTGATGTTAACAAATTTCTCTTCTTCAGAAACGCTTTCCTAGCCATTGCCAGTCTACATTTTATATCTTCTCTACGTCGACCATCATCAGTTATTTTCCTCCCCAAATATCAAAATTCCTTTACTAGTTTAAGAGTCTCATTTCCTAATCTAATTCCCTCAGCATCACCCGGCTTAATTCGACTACATTCCATTATCCTCGTTTTGCTTTAGTAGATGTTCATCTTCTATCCTCCTTCCAAGACACTGTCCATTCCGTTCAACTGCTCTTCCAAGTCCTTTGCTGTCTCTGACAGAATTTCAATGTCATCGGCGAACTTCAAAGTTTTTATTTCTTCTCCATGGACTTTAATACCTACTCCGAAGTTTTATTTTGTTTCCTTTAGTGCTTGATCAATATACAGATTGAATAACATCGGGGAGAGGCTACAACCTTGTCTCACTCCCTTCCAAACCACTGCTTCCCTTTCATGTCCATCGACTCTTATAACTGGCATCTGGTTTCTGTTCAAATTGTAAATAGCCTTTCGTTCCCTGTATTTTACCCCTGCCACCTTTAGAGTTTGAAAGAGAGTATTCCAGTCAACATTGTCAAAAGCCTTCCCCAAGTATACAAATGCCAGAGACGTAGGCTTGCACTTCCTTAGTCTTTCCTCTAAGGTAAGTCGCTAGGTCAGTATTGCCTCACGTGTTCCAATATTTCTACGGGATCCAAACTGATCCTCCCCGAGGTCAGCCTCCACCAGTTTTTCCATTCGTCTGTAAAGAATTCGTGTTAGTATTTTGCAGCTGTGACTTATTAAACTGATAGTTCGGTAATTTTCACACCTGTCACCACCTGCTTTCTTTGGAATTGGAATTAATGCATTCTTATTGAAGTCTCAGGTTATTTCGCCAGTCTCATACATCTTTTACACCAGATGGTACAGTTTTGTCAGGACTGGCTCTCCCAAGGCCGTCAGTAGTTCTAATGGAATGTTATCTACTCCCAGGGCCTTGTTTCGGCTCAGGTCTTTCAGTGATCTATCAAACTCTTCACGCAGTATCGTATCTCCCATTTCATCTTCATCTACATCCTCTTCCTTTCCATAATATTGTCCTTAAGTACATTGCCCTTGTATGTCCTCAAGTACATTGCCCTTTTATAGACCCTCTATATACACCCTCCACCTTTCTGCTTTCCCTTCTTTGCTTAGAACTGGGTTTCCATCTGAGCTCTTGATATTCATACAAGTGTTCTCATTCCTCCAAAGGTCTCTTTAATTTTCCTGTAGGCAGTATCTATCTTACTCCTAGCGAGATAACCCTCTACATCCTTACATTTGTCCTCCAGCCATCCCTGCATAGCCATATTGCACTTCCTATCGATGTTGTTTTTGAGACGTTTGTATCCCTTTTAGCGTGCTTCATTTACTGCATTTTTATATTTTCTCCATTCATCAATTGAATTCAGTATTACTTCTGCTACCGAAGGATTTCTACCAGCCCTCGTCTTTTTACCTACTAGGTCCTCTGCTGCCTTCACTACTTCATCTCTCAAAGCTACCCATTCTTCTTCTGTATTTCTTTCCCCCATTCCTGTCGATTGTTCCCTTATGCTCTCCCTGAGACTCTGTATAACTTCTGGTTCTTTCGGTTTATCCAGATCCCATCTCCTTAAATTCCCACGTTTTTGCAGTTTCTTCAGTTTTAATCTACAGTTCATAACCAATAGATTGTGGTCAGAGTCCACATCTGCCCCTGGAAATGTCTTACAATTTAAAATCTGGTTCCTAAATCTCTGTCTTACCATTATGTAATCTATCTGAAACCTGTCAGTATCTCCAGGCTTCTTCCATGTATACAACCTTCTTTCATGATTCTTGAACCAAGTGTTAGCTATGATTAAGTTGTGCTCTGAGAAAATTCTATCAGACGGCTTCCTCTTTAATTTCTTAGCCCCAATCCATATTCACCTACTACGTTCCCTTCTCTCCCTTTTCCTACTACCGAATTCAAGTCACCTATGACTATTAAATTTTCGTCTCCCTTCACTATCTGAATAATTTCTTTCATTTCATCATACATTTCATCAATTTCTTCATCATCTGCGGAGGTTGTTGGCATATAAACGTGTACTACTGTATTAGGCGTGGGCTTCATGTCTATCTTGGCCACAATATTGCGTTCACTATGCTGTTTGTTGTAGCTTACTCGCAATCCTATTTTTTATTCATTATCAAACCTAGTCCTTCATGACACCTATTTGATTCTGTATTTATAGCCCTGTATTCACCTGACCAAAAGGCTTGTTCCTCCTGCCACCGAACTTCACTAATTCCCACCATATCTAACAATAACCTATCCATTTCCCTTTTTAAATATTCTAACCTAACTGCCCGATTAAGGGCTCTGACATTCCTCGCTCCGATCCGTAGAACGCCAGATTTCTTTCTCCTGATAAATGGGTTACTGCATGTGATTTCGATGGCCCACGAAACAGTCGTTGCGTGAGGTATGCGAGTGAAAATACTGAATTGAAAGAGCCCCCTTGGATGTTTGATTTCCTAGTCAATGTCGCTACGTTTCGTCTGACAGTCACGTTAGGAGAATAGCGATGTAACTGCTGCGCTGTGAGTTTGGAGAAAGTCTAGGTGTATGAAGATTTCCGGCAGTCACTGGACTAGATCATTCGATATCATGGTGACTTATTTCATGGAAACAGTGGTGCATTCTGAAATAATTTGATGAGTTTCAGACATTATTTGATGTGATGCGGATGTGTAATAGCGCATTGAAAGCAATATGTACTACAAGTTGTATCTCGGGAATACAATAAATTCAATGAACTTTGATGACCAGGTCTGCGGCGCTGCAGTCATAGACTGTGCGACTGGTCCCGGCGGAGGTTCGAGTCCTCTCTCGGGCATGGGTGTGTGTGTTTGTCCTTTGGATAATGTAGGTTAAGTAGTGTGTAAGCTTAGGGACTGATGACCTTAGCAGTTGAGTCCCATAAGATTTCACACCCATTTGAACATTTTTTTTATGACCAGTTTAGTACAGGATCAATCCCTGTCACCTTAACTTATTGAGCCGCTTCATGATCAGATGACTTTAGTAATATTAAGGTAATCATAAAATTAAAAACTCGTTGTAAGTGAGCCGAACCCCTCCGCCAAGAACCGTGGACCAAGGTAGGGAGGATTGTGTGCGTAAGCGATACAGATAGCCGTACTGCAGATGCAACCAAAATGGAAGGGTACCTTTTGAGAGGCCAGACAAACGTGTGGTTACTGATGAGAGTCAGCAGACTTTTCAGTAGTTACAGGAATAGCAGTCGGAATGATCAAATGATCTGGCTTTGAAACATCGACCAAAACGGCCTTGCTGTGCTGGTACTGCGAACAGCTGAAAGCAAGGGGAAACTACAGCCGTAATTATTCCCGAGGGCATGTAGCTTCACTGTTTGGTAAAATAATGATGGCGTCTTCTTGGGTAAAATATTCCGGAAGTAAAATAGTCCCCAGTCGGATCTCCGGAATGGTACTTCTCAGGAGGACGTAGTTATCAGGGGAAACAAAACTGGCTTTCTATTGATCGGAGCGTTGAATGTCAGATCCCTTAATCCGGCAAGTAGGTTAGAAATTTTAAAAAGTGAAATGGATAGGTTAAAGTTAGATAAAGTGTAAATTACTGAAGTTCAGTGGCAGGAGGAAGAAGACTTCCGATCAAATGAATACAGGGTAATAAACACAGAATCAAGCAACGGTAATAGAGCAGTTGATTTAATAATGAAAAAAAAAGGAGCACGGGTAAGCCACTGCGAACAGCATAGTGAACGCGTTATTGTAGCCAAGGTAGATACTAACCCCACGCCTACCACTGTAGTACAAGTTTATGTCACAATTAGCTCCGAATATGATGAAGAGATTGAAGAAATGTATGATGCGATAAAAGAAATTATTAACATACTTAAGGGAGACGAAAGTATAGTAGTCATGGGGATCTGAAATACGATTAAAGGAGAAGGAAAATGGGGGTAAGGTATGAAAGGGGAAAGCTCCTAGTAGAAATTTGCACATATACAAATTTATCACGGCTAACACTCGGGTTAAGAACAATGAAAGAAGGTTGTATACATGGAAGAGGCCTGTAAACACCGGAAAGTCTGAGATACATTATATAATCGTAAGACAGAGATTTAGGATTCAGGTTTTAAATTGTACGGCATTTCCAGGGGCAGTAGTGGACTGTGACCACAATTTATTGGTTATGTATTGTAGATTAACACTGAAGAAACTGCAGAAAGGTAGGAATTTAAGGAGATAGGATCTGAATAAACTGAAAGAACCAGAGATTATAGAGAGTTTCAGAGTTGGCGAAAGACTGAAAACAATAGGAGAAAGAAATACGGTAGAAGAAGAATGGGTAGCTTCAGATATGAAATAGTGAAGGCAGCAGAGGATCAAGTAAGTAAAAAGAAGAGGGCTATTAGAAATCCTTGAGTAACAGAAGAGATATTGAATCTAATTAATGAAAGGAGAAAATAAAAAATGCAGTAACTGAAGCAGGCGTAAAGAAATATGAACGTCTCAAAAATGAGATCGACAGGTAGTGCTAAATGGCTGAGCAGGGATGTCTATATGACAAATGTGAGGATATAGAAGCATGTATCACTAGGGGTAAAATTGATACTGAATTCAGGAAAATTAAAGAGACGTTTGGAGGAATGAGAACACTTGTATGAAAGTAAAGAGATGAGATGGACAACCCGTCCTAACCAAGGAAGGGAAAGCAGAAAGGTGGAAGGGCGATGATCATGAGGACAATATTATGTAAATGGAAGTGGACGTAGATGAAGATGAAATGGGAGATTTGATACTGCGTGAAGAATTTGACAGATTACTGAAAGACAGAAAGAAAAGACGAAACAAGACCCCGGGAGTAGACAACATACCACTAGAACTACTGATAGTCTTGGGAGAGCCGGCGATGACAAAACTCTACCATCTGGTGAGCAAGATGTGTGAGACAGGCTAAATACCCTCAGACTTCAAGAAGAATATAATAATTCCAATCTGAAAGAAATCAAGAGATGACAGGTGTGAAAATTACCGAACTATCAGTTTAAAAAGTCACGGTTGCAAAATACTAACACGAAGTCTCTGCAGATAAATGGAAACACTGGTAGAAGTAGAAATGGCGAACACGCGAGGCAGTACTCAACCTACCGATTATCTTAGAAGATAGGTTAAGCAAAGGTAAACCTATCATTTCTAGCTTTTGTTGACTTAGAGTAAGCATTTGACAATATTGTCTAGAATATTCTCTTTCAAATTCTGAAGGTGGCAGGGATAAAATACAGGGAGTGAAAGGGTATTTACAATTTGTACAGCAACCAGATGGCAGTTATAAAAGTCGAGGGACGTGAAAGGGGAGCAGTGGTTTAGAAGGATGTGAGACAGGGCTGTAGCCTATCCCCAATGATATTCAGTTTGTATATTGAGCAATCAATGAAGGAGAGAAGAATTTGGAGTTGGTATTAAAATCTTTGGTGAAGAATTAAAAACTTTTAGGTTTGCTGTCGACATTGTAGTTGTGTCAGAAACAGCAAACGACCTAGAAGAGCTGCTGAACGGAATGGGCTGTGTCTTGAAAGGAGGATATAAGATGAACATCAAAACGAGGTTAATGGAATGTAGTCGAATTAAATCATTTGATGCTGAAGGAGTTAGATTAGGAAAGGAGGCACATAAGTAGTAAATGAGTTTTGCTCTTTGGGGAGCAAAGTAACTGATGATGGTCGAAGTAGATAGGATATAAAATGTAGACAGACAATGGCAACGAAAGCGTTTCTGAAGAAGAGAAGTTTGTTAACATCGAGTACAGATTTAAGTGTCAAGTAGCCTTTTCTAAAAAGTCTTTGTATGAAGTGAAGCCGTGAGTGAAAAAGAAATATGGGCGATAAATAGTTTAGACAAGAAGGGAATTGAAACTTTCATAATGTGGTGCTTCAGAAGCATGCTGAAGATTACATTGGTAGAGCACGTAACTAATGAGGAGGTACTAAATAGAATTTGGGAGAAGAGGAAATTTTGGCACAACCCGACTATATGAAGGGGCCGTTTGGTTGGACACTTTCTGCGGCATCATGGGATCACCAATTTAGTATTGGAGGGCAGAGTGGAGGGTAACAATTGTAGAGGGAGACCAAGAGGTGAATACACTAAGCAGATTGAGAAGGATGTTGGTTGCCGTAAGTACTTAGAAATGAAGAAACTGTCACAGGGTAGCTTAACATGGAAAGCTGTATCAAACCTGTCTTTGGTCTGAAAACCACAACAACAACAAGGTCCACTGCATCTGGTGGCCAGTAATCGAAGTCGCTTACACGGACCTGTGTAAAGCTTTGTTGCCTGTACTCGAGGATGACCATATCCCAAAGGCTGTCAATCACAAGGAGAGGCTTCTTGTGTTGTTGTTACATGAGCAATTTCATACACTGTTCTGTGCTGTAACACATCGAAGTAACGTGTGACTACAGCTGTGTACACAGCTTTACATTTTGTTTTCTCGCCATGACTTCGCGGTCTGCGTCGGGTACTAAACGACAGTAACACGTTTTCATCCACTGACTCTCACAGAAAGCTGGACACCCCAAGGCGTACACTATACTGCTCCGACAACACACAGGGTAGTTGAAATAAAAGACAGAGATGTGGTTTCCTATTGACAAAACTGTGGAACGCATCACAATATATAGAAATGGAAGAGTTTACTATGTTATGGAGCGTTTTTAAACAGCTGTCTAAAGATGTGACCCGAAATTTATCAACAACCACCTTACAGATTTTTATAAAGTGTCCTTACCTAAAGAAAATTGTGCTACTATCTTAGGGACTGCAATATACAACTACAGAACGTATTACATGTTAGACCCTGTGCAAAAGTGTTCAGGTTTTTTAAGCTTTAACAAACAGTATTTACAATTTGCTTCTCTGTAATCTCCACCAATCACAATCGTGCGGTGTCTGCATTTGGCAGTCATTCACGGTACACAGTCTATTCCAGCCATGCTACAGCTGTACACGAAAAATGACTGTTTTCCTAGTTCCCGGTGTTTCCATGTCAACTTTTTCTCGTATTGCTCCCATTCCCTGGTGCAAGAATTTTCCTGCAGCAAGTAGACATGTAAGTACTCCCTCATTCTCTTTCAATTTCCATGTGTTTTGGCGTATTCTCCCTCAGTTATACGTATTTTGCCATCAGTGCTCCTAATTTCACCGGATTTATGTCGCTTCTGCTCATGTAGTCATGACGTCACTTCTCGCCACGTATTCCTAAACTGCTCATAAATGTAGTACAGTTGTCAACACCTAGCGCAACTGCGCTATTTTTCTGTACATGTGTGCGACCATTATATTGGTAATCACACTGCTTATGTGAAGAACGGTGCAACCTTAGGTCTGTGTGTTTATCTTCGGAGATCATTTCTCTCTTCCCAGTAACTTCTTGGCATGGAATCCAAACACGCCAACAATACTACAGAATTGACAATACACGTGATTTACGTAAAATGTTTCAAACTCCGTCCGTCTGGAGCTCCATTATGCATAATCCATACGATTTTCTTACTTTTAATTGTCTGTTATATCAGCACAACACACTCAAATATATGAGGCTCGTATCTGTTATACGCTAATAAGGAGTGTTAAACTCCTCAGCGTGTTTGCAACTAAAGATCGCGTATGATGTAGTACTAAAGATGAACTCTGGAGACCAAAGGGGCAGCTCTTTCCGAGATAGAGTGTGGGGTGCTGCTATTGATAGTATTCGTTTGTTGACATGGTAATCATCAAAGGTTTTGGTGAGATCCTTCAACCTCTCAATTTATCCTACGAATGCAAGGATTGTTTGTGACTTCCCTACACATAAGGGGAGATGGCAAATCGTAATAGAATGTTAACGAATTTATAAAGTCTTTCTGCTAAGGGGTCCTCTTTGCTGATGGCCATTTTCTACAATAAGAAACAGTACTTGTGTCATATGATGGAGACAGTGTAACAACATTCGTTGTAATGTTCGACTCAGAGTAATGTAGGAGGTGGTTTGGCAATAATATAGGAATTGAGATCCATGCTGAAGTGTCATTGTCTGATAGCATCACGACATCGATGTGACGAGAAGATTTGTTGACGTGATAGTCGTCGACAGTGCTAGTTTGGACCTTTAGTAACTGGGTAAAATTTGTTGTAAATACGGAAAACGGGGTTAAATTTGCGAAATTCATAGGGAATAAATTAAATCTATGAAACTACAACAAAAATGTGGTGGGATGATGGTATGTGCACGCTTCCCTAGGTGTATGAAAAGCATTCCATTCCCTCACCAGTGGTATTGCCGACTGATGGTGCATACTAGATGTGGTCTATGGATTTCAGGGGGGAAACCACATTAGGAGGCTGTCAGACATTGATTATTTGATTCTTTTTGGATGGGAAAAATTAATAAGAACTTGATAAAATTTTGACATCATTTCAAGCATATTTCGAACAGTTTTTGTGAATTTTTTGAATAATATCAGGCAAAAGTAACAAAGTTACGCTGTGATGTCCGCTGAAAGTTGTGAGTACAGTTCTCCAACTGCGTGAAGTGTAGCCATTCCGTTTTTCATCTGAAATCAAATAGGTTTTCATTTTACATTAATAACTTAGTTTCTAAGAGTATGAATCTCAAAGCAGGTGAAAATGATGAAAATTAAAAATTTTGCAAGCGTTGGAACAATTTACTTTGATTTTCACGATTTTTGTTTAATTATGCAAAGAAAATTGTCCTTAAATTCATGATATAATCTAACCAGTTGGTTCATACAATTCGTAATTGTACAAAGAAACTTACTATCAATTTTCATAATGACCGTTCAATACTTATTTAGTTAGACTCCACGCAAATGTGAAAAAAGTCATTTCGAGATAAACGCATTTGAAAATTAAATTCTCGGGACTGGAAATACAAGGAAGTACACAATAATCCAAAATGCTTACCGAGGAATTTGCGATTCCGGCACTATATAGTAATCGGTCTCCTTGCTCATGGGCCTCGTTTTCCGCTTGCAGCAGTCCTTTCCGGACTTTCCGACCTTCCTTCGATTCTGCCGGCTAACGCGCTGGTTATCCATTTGTTCGGCATAATTGAAGCATTGGTGCCTGCTACTATTAATGCCTCGTTCATTACCATCAGAAGAGATGAATTTCCTTCAATGCATAAGCCCGCTGGTAAATACGATGCCAGTTCTACGTCTTTCAGTTCGGAGTACAAGTATTTAGGAACTTATCGCCAAATAGTGGAATTAAAACTTTCATTCGCATTTTGTGTGTGGGCTCCTAAACATCTCTTCAGTAACTCATCGGTGGTAGATCTTCGTATAATGAAAGAATTTCCTTATGTGCGTCGGGGTGCAATGGAGTAGGGTGCGGTTCGCGTTCCCCTCCAAGGGCTATTTGTTTCTGTCACTCGCACCAACTGTCTTCTCCCTATGGCCAATACCTGTGTCGAGGATTTTCATCCGTGGAAATCACGTGATAGTATGTCGCTATAATTGCTTTTTTCATGTCTGGTACGCTTTCTACACTCCTGGAAATGGAAAAAAGAACACATTGACACCGGTGTGTCAGACCCACCATACTTGCTCCGGACACTGCGAGAGGGCTGTACAAGCAATGATCACACGCACGGCACAGCGGACACACCAGGAACCGCGGTGTTGGCCGTCGAATGGCGCTAGCTGCGCAGCATTTGTGCACCGCCGCCGTCAGTGTCAGCCAGTTGGCCGTGGCATACGGAGCTCCATCGCAGTCTTTAACACTGGTAGCATGCCGCGACAGCGTGGACGTGAACCGTATGTGCAGTTGACGGACTTTGAGCGAGGGCGTATAGTGGGCATGCGGGAGGCCGGGTGGACGTACCGCCGAATTGCTCAACACGTGGTGCGTGAGGTCTCCACAGTACATCGATGTTGTCGCCAGTGGTCGGCGGAAGGTGCACGTGCCCGTCGACCTGGGACCGGACCGCAGCGACGCACGGATGCACGCCAAGACCGTAGGATCCTACGCAGTGCCGTAGGGGACCGCACCGCCACTTCCCAGCAAATTAGGGACACTGTTGCTTCTGGGGTATCGGCGAGGACCATTCGCAACCGTCTCCATGAAGCTGGGCTACGGTCCCGCACACCGTTAGGCCGTCTTCCGCTCACGCCCCAACATCGTGCAGCCCGCCTCCAGTGGTGTCGCGGCAGGCGTGAATGGAGGGACGAATGGAGACGTGTCGTCTTCAGCGATGAGAGTCGCTTCTGCCTTGGTGCCAATGATGGCCGTATGCGTGTTTGGCGCCGTGCAGGTGAGCGCCACAATCAGGACTGCATACGACCGAGACACACAGGGCCAACACCCGGCATCATGGTGCGGGGAGCGATCTCCTACACTGGCCGTACACCACTGGTGATCGTCGAGGGGACACTGAATAGTGCACGGTACATCCCAACCGTCATCGAACCCATCGTTCTACCATTCCTAGACCGGCAAGGGAACTTGCTGTTCCAACAGGACAATGCACGTCCGCATGTATCCCGTGCCACCCAACGTGCTCTAGAAGGTGTAAGTCAACTACCCTGGCCAGCAAGATCTCCGGATCTGTCCCCCATTGAGCATGTTTGGGACTGGATGAAGCGTCGTCTCACGCGGTCTGCACGTCCAGCACGAACGCTGGTCCAACTGAGGCGCCAGGTGGAAATGGCATGGCAAGCCGTTCCACAGGACTACATACAGCATCTCTACCATCGTCTCCATGGGAGAATAGCAGCCTGCATTGCTGCAAAAGGAGGATATACACTGTACTAGTGCCGACATTGTGCATGCTCTGTTGCCTGTGTCTATGTGCCTGTGGTTCTGTCAGTGTGATCATGTGATGTATCTGACCCCAGGAATGTGTGAATAAAGTTTCCCCTTCCTGGGACAATGAATTCACGGTGTTCTTATTTCAATTTCCAGGAGTGTATATACCTTCGAATCGGTAGTCCATAGCAAGTGCTAGTCTTTTTCACTAATGACTCTGTGCGTTTGCCTGTCCCATGAAGCTTTTTAGTTCTTCGAATGTTTCGAAGTCGAGTCCCCAATCTCTTCTGGACGTGACCTATGTAACATATGTGCACTCGGTTCTATGCCCATAGAATCTAAACGAATGCGAATTTCGCTTTGAAATGTTGCCAGCACATTCTTGGATAGTTAAGCTAACGATATATGCAATAAAAATTCGGGTTTTTATAACCTCCTAATATGATATCCCCCCTTAAGCCCATAATTTATCTTCGCAGACAAAATGCGTGTTGGCGGCAGTAGAAACCCTCTGCAATCGGCTTCAAATGTCGGTTCTTGTTCGTTGCAAAGTACGTTGTATTCCCTCTAGTGATTCCCAGTTGAGTTCTCGAAGCATCGGCTCACTAATCTGTCGGGAGCATACCGGATTGCTTCTATAGGTCTGAATTCTCAGGAAAATCTATTTCTGTAGAGTCATAGACATTTGCGATATGGCAATCAGTAGACCGGTATTTTGCTATTTCTCTCTGGTTCAGTCTTTCTGGGATTTTTCGAAAACACGTATCGGAACATTTCGGTTTGCAGGAGAGATGAGGGGAAGCATATTGTTCAACACACTGGTATTTATCCCTGCGACATTTTAGAGCCTAGTCCTTCTGAGAACGATAGGACAACTTTTGCGAGTCTGGAATCACTAACAGAAGTACGGCATCGCGAACTGTGGGTTGCCGGTCGGGAGCGGTAGTTCTAACATGGGGGCGGAGGTTTGCGACCTGGTGGTGGCGGTTGCACCTGTTCACATGTAACCCGTTGGCACGGGCGTGGTAGGGCAGAGGAAACATGAGGATGGAGAAGAGAGTGAAACATGCTACTGCTCCCATAGACGGAAGGTCGATGCAGGATTAGTTCGGGAGCAGTATACCAGAATTCTGAGTGACTTACTTCCACGAGCAGGACAACCCAACGGACATGACGCAACTAGCGTTGGGTATCTTCAGCTATTTTACGACGGTTATCGACCATTTTTGTATCCGGGGAAGTGGTTACCTACTCTATGAAGGGCCTCCAGAGACGTCATGGAAACACATGAACCAGTTACATGGCGAGTGTAATCTGACTGCAACAGAAAGTTTACCCACCATGACAGGGGACTCTAATGATCCATTTAATTAATCAGTCAACCAATGTCATAACAATTAAGTGCAGCCGGACAGGCGGACGCGAGGACGAGAATTAGAGCAGAAATCAGGTGTTTTTCTTATTGCAGCGAGATCATATAACGGAATTTCAGTCTCCCACCTGCACAGAGAGAGAAGATCATCGTAATGAAGTCAGCTATATTACAACATTTAGGAAGTGATGCATAGTATAAATTCGATATTTAAAACTATTTTGTGCTACTATCTTGGGAGAGTTCGTAGTTGACGTCGCTTTGGTTACTTTAAGAGTATTCGAAAGTGAAGAGGCATTGTCAGAGGTACAGGGTCACAGCACTCTGTCATGATTCTGGAATGAGTTTGAAATTCTAGCTTTGTGTTGCAGGACGTGGTAGATATTATACTGATAAGAAGAGATTTTTCTGGTGACAATACGTAGAGGAAATATAGCACAATCCGTGATGTTGTAGAGGATTTCCACAACAGGTAACGATGTCTTAGCGACGTAAAAACGTGTGTATGGATTGAATTTGAAAGTAACTAGTATAAAAGAGAGGAGTCTAAATTTTGCGTGAGTAATTCCGAATGTCTTGTAAACAACATGTCCATTTTGGATTTTGGGATTGGGTAAAGAAGAGTTTGGAAACTGAGGTCTACGTCACGGATGGAACAGCAGTTAGCCCAAGTCACACTTGCTTATCTCGCATTGTGCCAGCAGCAGGAGTAGGGTACGAGGCTTCAGTCGACTGGAAACTGCGGCTTAGCCTGTCGTGAGAGGCAGTTGAAAGGAAAGCGCCGGCTCGCGGGCTCTTGCTTTCAGCCACAGGAAAAAGTCTCGCCGGCCGGAGAGGCCGAGCTGTTCTAGGCGCTACAGTCTGGAACTTCGCAGTCCTACGGTCGCAGGTTCGAATCCTGCCTTCGGCATGGATGTGTGTGATGTCCTTAGGTTAGTTAAGTTTAAGTAGTTCTAAGTTCTAGGGGACTGATGACCTCAGAAGTTAAGTCCCATAGTGCTACGAGCCATTTTGAACCATTTTTTGAAAAAGTCTCACCGGCGGTGCCCACTGCATGACAGGATAGCCAAGTAACTAGCATGCTGTGTACGTTGCTAGAGAAGCAGACGTGTGTGTTGCATGGGAAGTTTCAGTATGACGAGTATTTGCACTGGAGGATTGCTCGCCCCTCCCCCTCCATGTAAATTGATTAGTTGACTACTTCGTGACGTACTCCAAACTCTTAACGTCTGGCAGAGCCAGTGTGTGGATGCTGGGGATGGTGTGGCTGTCGGTGTGGCTGATGTGGGTGCAGGTCTCTACCCTCCTGCGCGTGCACGCCTGTCCGGAAGTCGATGAATGTGTGTGATTGCAAGATTTTTTCTCACTGTATATGTTTAGTTTAGGGAGGGTTCTTCTGTTGTCCAACAATCTGTGTTTACAAAACCTTGAATATACTTAGTGCTACGATCTACTCCTAGCGGAAACTTATTAACTTGATTTACAAAATTTTTGCTTGTGATTCTCCAATGTTGACGATATTTTTTTCTTTACGACGAAGAATCATCGCAAGTGGTGGTGACTGATTTAAGTGATCTAATTGACTCTGTATTTTGTTAAACAATTAATTTTATCGGCTAGTGCAAATGAACGATTTCCCGCCACATTTTATATCACTACGCCCGCACCTTTCGTGTCTTCAGAGTGAGCCAAAAGGAGCACTGTATTCAGAGGAGGGATGAAAACCTCCTTCTGCGTGTTTGGACACATGGATTCACAAACAAACAGGAAATAGCCACTTATGGAGACAGAGACAGGAAGAAGGTCTGGAATTTCTTGATCAAAGCATCGCCACCACCTGATGGTTTCTTCGGGTTAACGAGATCAAAGGAGGTATCCATCCGGTCTGTGGTCAGTGATGTGGAGTGTTGTGGTCACTATTTAGCATACTGCACGGTATTTGACCTCTGTGGTGGTGCCCGGACGACAGATGAGCGGCGAATATAGCTCACTTCATGCCATTCCTTGGTGCTTACAGTTATTATGCCATGGTAGGCGGAGGCAGGTGTGTGCTGTACGTAAGTGGAGGAAGCCTGTGTCATGCAAACAGATGAAATAAAAAATATGCAGCGATATATTATTATTAATATCATTTATATGAATCTCGTGTCGTGAGATCGTTCCTCTACAGTGAAGGCTATGCCTTCTCCCCGCCAATTTCGAAATGGTGGTGGGAGAGGGGAGGGGGACTGAGGGATCAGAGGGGAGTGCTAGGGCTTCCTCAGAGGAAGAGGGGTTACATAATTCATCAATTTAATTAATTAGTCGATTTTCTTTTATATAAATACATATCTAAAATTATGCTCAACAGCTGGTTCGTCAGCTCATACGCAATGGAAATATCTCACATCTTGAAGCTACGTACCTTTCGTACAGTATCTACGGCGTCATAGCTGTTACGGTTACGAAACTTAATAAACCAGACAAGAAGGCTTGGAGAGTGTTTCTACTAGAAAAAGCATATAAGCAGTTTTTAGCATCTCACATAGGCAATAAATTGACGTCATTTAGTTCCAGTACGATGGACGAAGAGGAATAATGGTCAAAGTTTAAACAGATTATAAATCGTTCTCTTGACAACTATGTGCCAAATACGTGGACAGAAAAGACCTATTGTGGTTTAACAACGAAATTCGGACAATGCTGAGACAGCAGAGGATAATTCACTGTCGGTTCAAAAGCATGTGAAGATTGTTTTAAGGAAATTGAATAGTCGACATCGGTTTTTTCGGAGAGTTTTAGGGTAGTGCGGTTGACATCGAAAAAAGACCGTATATAGGACACTAGTTCGACCGGTTCTTGAGTACTGCTCAAGTATTTGAGATATGCATCAGGTCGAATTTGACATCAAGAAATTTAGAGTCGGGGTGACAGGTATGTTACAGGCTGGTTCTAACAACACGCAAGTGTTATGGTGATGCTTCGGGACCTGAATTGCGAATCCCTGGAGGTAAGGCACGTTCTTTTGGAGGAACAGTATGGAGAAAATTTAGAAAAATGGTACTTTAAGCAGACTGCGGAACTATCCTTCTTGCACCAACATAGGCTCCGCCTAAGGATTGGGAATGTAGGAGACATTTGGGCTCATACGGAGGCTTATAGATAGTATTCTTTCTCGCCTTATTTGCGACTTGAACAGCAAAGAAAGTGAGTAGTAGTGGTACGAAGTATCCTCCGCTGCGCACCGCACACTGGCTCGTGGAATATTTATGAAGGTGTAGATGTAGACTTCCCAGGCCATCGCCTTCGGATTCATCTAGAGCAGGGCTGCCAAGGCCATGCCGTTTGGATTAGCTGTGTATGCCAGAATATATGAAGTAACAAGTTAATTCATACTCGTAGAAAATACCTTCCTGAAAACACCTACAAGAGCAAAGGGCTAATGGGATAAATTGTCATAAAGGTTACAAAATATCAAGAGGCATACTAGTTTTTAATGTTTTTCCATGGTTGCTCTCTAACTACAATATCAAACACTCTTAAAAAAAACAATGAAAAAATTAAGATAGTTTTTGTTCTTTAGAACTGTCTACTCGCTAAGAAATTCTTTCATGGACGCGTAAGTACTACGCATAACAGAAAAACTACAATATCCAGGCGCGAAAGTCCATAGTCCATTTCATGCTTGTGTCGATTCCTTGAGTATCCCTTACAGAGCAGAGATGCGCCAGGTTCCCCGGAGATCGTCCGCTGGCGTCTGTTTTACCTCAACAACCGTCTACCTCATCAGAACATTTTTTTTACTGTGATTTGTACCACCCTCGTGGTCCTGGTGGTTAAGCCAGGGACCCCCGTTTCCAATGGGGCAACGTCCCTCCGTCGCGTTGCAGAGTGGTCACTGAAACATTCACAGTACTTACGCATGACTGTCGGGGCTCACCAGTCCCCAGAAAATTCAGATTTGCCAGACCCGCACACGATCAACAAAAACTGAGATCCCTGAGGTGAATGCCATTCATAATGACCCTGGGTGGGAGATTTGTGGCCTTATCCAGATTCCCACGGACCTCCCTCATCTGCATTTACACAGAGTGTTGGTCACTACACTGTGATACATTCAGTGTTAACATCTGTGGACTTATATTGCACTGACGAATGTTGGACACAAACGTTCATAGACCGACAGACCGTCATAAATTGTTTAGAGGCTCGCTTAGAAACACGTGAAGTTATCATAAAGTCGTGAATCCACAAAAGCAGATATCCCGAGCGGCTGAGTGATCAAAGTGTAAAATGCATGTCAGGCTATTCATAGTCTTCCTAATACTGCTGTTTAGGTATAACTCACACTAATCTTTATGTTGCAGACCAATCTCATTCGTAGAAAAGAAATTCTGGTGTTTTTTTTCTTTTTTTTAAAAGGCAAAACGCTGGTCATAACTTTGTTCTGTTTTAAATTACGTTGAACCACTATAAGACTGTCTATCATTGCAATCGGAAGAAAATGTCGGGTTTCGTTTTCTGTGATGAAGTACCACATACTACTTTTTGAACAAATTAAAATATCCTGCTTTCTGTAAGTCACATAGGGCACCATAAATTTCTGTTTCACATTAAGTTTCCATAGTTATCAGCTGACAGGTATATTTATATATTTGGATGACACACATTGGATTCATATGTATTTATTTGTTTGTTCGATAATTCCCTGATTTAATTTCGTTTGCTGTGGAGTATAGCTATAATTAGAAGCATACGGCATATAGTCGCTTATATCCTTAAAGTGAGCACAGTTCCCAATGATGGCCGATGTTATTACTGCTTTTATTCTTCTGTCAGAAGTACAATGTAAATCCTAACAAGCGACTTTCGTTTTGTAGCTGTGCACAAGTTAGCACATCTGACAAATGGACGAAGTGTAGATGAATTTACAGACGAGAAACTCTTACTCACTTGAAAATTCGCCACTACTGTCCATCCTTATATAATGAATTGATACGCTTTCACAATAAAATGAGTACCTCACCTACACTCACTGTTCTGTTGAAATGGATCGTACTTAGCCATGCATTGCGGAACGAAATCTTATTTGAGTTGCAGAATATAACAATGTGTCGTGAAATATATCTGTGAGTCATGATATAAAATCTATTCGGTATGTTAAAGTTAACCCTTAATTACAGCTAATTTTCATTTTGTACGTGCATTTCATTTAAGTTTGTTTCTGTTCACCTATTTTGCTAAACTAATTCTATTTTGTATCACACTGAAACGAATGATATAAATAGCTGCAGTGGTACATTTACAGTCTTCATTTGTTAACAGCATGAGAAAATATATTCGTTATGGAACAGTGTATCGCAAATCAGAATATCAAGATTATGTTGCTGGCCACTGGAGGTAATTGTGACCTATATTTCAGGTCGTGAGTGTAATTCATTGCAAATCGTCACATCATGGAGGCCTCAAATCCAGCGCTTGATTCTTGAAAATGTGTTTGCCTAAAAATGCGACACATTGCATTTACTGCGGGGATGAATGAAATAGAGCTTTGAGTGACCGAAGCAACAAGTGAGTGTCGGCGTGTTATAACGGAAGTAATTCCAGAAGCGTAAGTCTTATTACAGCATATGTGTTTTCAGTTTCTTTATGATTCTTCCAGAGGGAACGCGATTATTCGACATGTTGCATCTAAGTATTATGCCTTTGCTTTAGTCAAAGAGGTATCCATGAAATTGAAAGACTTACGTCGATATGACACAATAAAAATACTGTCAAGAGACAGAAGTTGGGTCTTTTACGCAACTAATGTGCATTACATATTCGGGCACTGATTGTCATTACTAAAATCGCATCAGCTGCGTGGTGTGCGCAATACAGTTACATATTACTTTTCTGCTCCCGTCAAATAATGTACATCAATTAATGTACACAAGATTCATGATTCATCTGATTGTTATTTAACTTTGTGAAGAAACAATGGTATGAAGTACTTCTGAGGGGACAGATGAGAAGAGATATAATCTCTGGCAATACTGAAAAGCCAAAGAAACTGGTACATCTGGCTAATACCGTATAGGGCCCCCGCAAGCACGCAAAAGTAACGCAATACGACGTGACATGGAGTCGACTAATGTCTGAAGTAGTGCTGGAGGGAACTGACACCATGAATTCTGATGGTCTGTCCATAAATCCCTAAGAGTACGAGTGTGTGGAGATCTCTTCTGAACAGCACATTGCAAGGCATGCCAGATATATGCTCAATAATGTTAATGTCTGGGGAGTTTGTTGGCCATCGGAAGGTTTAAACTCAGAAGACGTTTCCTGGAGCCACTCTGAAGCAATTTCGCATTGTACTGTTGGAATTGCTCAAGTCAGTCGGAATGCACAATATACACCAATAGACGCAGGTGATTAGGCAGGACGCTTACTTACGTGTCACCTGTCAGTCGTATCTAGACGTATGAGGGGTCCCATATCACTCCAACTGCACTCGCCCCACACCATTAAAGAGCCTCCACGAACTTGAACTGTCCCCTGCTGACATGCAGGGTCCACGGATTCATGGGTTTATCTCCATGCCCGATAGAATTTGAAAGGAGACTCGTCTGACCAGTCATCAACAGTCCTATGTCGGTGTTGACGAGCCCAGCCGAGGCGTAAGGCCGTGTGTTATGCAATCATCTAGCGTCCGAAAGCCCATATCGATGATGTTTCGTTGAATATTTCCAACGCTGACACTTGTTGATAGCCCAGCATTGAAATCTGCAACAATTTGCGGAAGGGTTGCTCTTCTGTCACCTTGAACGAATCTCTTTAGTCGTCGTTGGTCCCGTTATCACAGGATATTTTTCCACCCGCAGCGATGTCGGATATTTGATGTGTCACTGGATTTCTGCTATTAAAGGTACACTCGTGAAATGGTCGTACGGAACAATTCTCTCTTCATCACTTCTTCGGAGATGCTGTATACCACAGCTTGTGCGCTGACTACAACACCACGTTCAAACGCACTTAAATCTTGATAACCTGCTATTGTAGCAGCAGTAACCGATCTAACAACTGTGCCAAACACTTCTTGTCTTATGTAAGCGTTGCCGACCACAGAGGCGTACTCTGCCTGTTTACATATCTCTGTATTTGAATACGCTTGCCTATAACAGTTTCTTTGGCGCTTCAGTATGTTACATAACTATATTAGTGTAAATTACATTGGAACCACGACTCGAAATACGCCATCAACCTGGACACCTATATATGCTGCCTTCTGGACAGCGAGCGAACAACAAATAAACGGTTTATTGTGAGTTTAAGTCGGGCCAGATCATCTACGACTAAATATGTGACTAAATCATACATTGCAACTCAGATCCATATTACTCCTGATGTCAACGAGGGTAACTGATTTATCGTATTTCACGGAATGGTCATAACGTCAGAAAATGTTTACCCAAACTGTACTGTTTGATGAATTCATTACTATTATTACGAATTATACTGTATCGAAATGTCCTATACTCGTGATATGAAGGCAGTACATCATCATTGAAAGGATTAACCCGTTATTCACCAGGTTACCTTTTTTGTAACGTATACTACGCGGTATGGTGTTTTTGAAATGTTTAAAATGAGATTTAAGCCACAAATCATCTGAGATTTTTAATTTATAGTATATAAGATTTATTTTTACAATTATCTGCGTCTTGTTTGAATGTTTCTTGTTTATTTTCTTGCACGAAATAATGCCTGCAGCGTTTTATAATATTTGTCAAACAAAATCGCAAAACTTCCTGCGGATTTTTAAATAGTACATACAAAAGGACAGTTAGAGAACAAAATTTTGCATTCCGCAAAATTATATATTCTCTATAGCAAGTAAATTTCCACATAGAACTAAATTCAATGGTTTAAATTTGCACATAAAAACTCCACCCTTGAAGCCCTTAAAGAAAGTCTGTAAAACTTAAATTCTGTGCTGGGATCTACATTTTTCTCATTACCACTTAGAACACATTCGATTTTTAATTGTCTCTTTAGGAATTTTACTGGACAAACAGGCAGATCTCCGTCACAATTTTCCTGAAGTTCTTCCTCTCAATGATGCTCGTGTCGATACCAGAACTGTGATTACTGGCTATTGTAAAATCGTTGCCTTTTTCGTGTATATCTTTATCTGTGTCACTGAAATCTCCTTCCAGCCAGCGACTGTATTTTGTACGATGGCGTACTGAACATAAAATGTACATAGTTCGAGAGGCGAGGTCTAGGAGACCCTAACAACTGTCAATCACACGTGTGCACAAGAAAATAGTAGGTGATAACTAACTCGACAGCAAAATATTGTAGGGTTGGGAGTGTACAAGCATTCCACCGCAAGAGACATTGGAGGGTGGGTTCGAATACTTTCGTGCGGTCGTAGAGGCTACACCTCGTGAGTAAGGGTTAACATGATTTTATTTGCTAATCTGTAGAAGCTTTAGATCCCCTTAGATTACTGTTCCAAATGGTTTCTACTTTTAAGGAGGTGACTTCGAAAACAGTGTGTCTGGGAATGTCATCAGTTACCGGTCAACACAAGGTTTTCTGGCATTCTTGACAAGGGAAGGAATGCTCAAGAATTATGGTTTCGAAAATCATTCATCAATTGTGGATGCACAATAATCTGGTATGATTGGCTAGGCAAAACACGTTTTAGCACTTCTTCGTCTTTTTCAATGATGTTTAACTAAGTTGCAGTTTGACCTATGTGAACTCGTTATCACTGTTTTGTATAACGCGACATGGAAATTACAGTTTTGTCAGGAATCCAGAAATGACTGCTCTGATCTTGAGCCTCTTTCACAACATATTATATCTGATATGTAGTATCCGTTCCTCAATTTACACATGCACAAAATTCTTCAAATGGGTCTGGACGTTTCGCGGTGCTGTGACTTGACATTAGACGGTGATCTTTTAGACAGTTGCTGGTGACCTGGAAGGCTGAATACCTTTTTATTCTAGCTACATATTCCTTTCCAAGCTGGAAAGTTCTTAGGGAAAACCGCTACATTCTCGTATCCCATAGATCTGATGCACAATCCTTTAGTTAGCAAAATTATTTGAATACTAAGAATGCATCACTCTCCTTTAAAAGTTCAGAAATTCTAGAATGATATCGAATTAAAGATGTTTTTTAGCATAATCTAGAATGCACTTCAGTAAAGGGAATAAATAACAAGATTTCTCTCAAAATTAGCATAAAGTGTTGCGAATACTTGCAACAAAATTCAAAGGTAAACAACACTAGGAATCCAGGAAGCACACAGAAATCTAATAATGAGCGAGATGGTGCAATGGTAATCTGGATTTTAATTTGGAGGAATTCCGTATGTACGGGTTCAAAGCACATTCTGGAACAATCTAAGCTGAAGGTCATCTTCTTAAATCCAGGGTAAATATCCACCAGAGTCTACGTTGTGGAACAATCAAGATTATCTAAGGTGAAGGTCACCTCCCTTATCCAGAGGATCTACATAAACCTCCGGGACAAAGAGTCCATTGTTCTCTGCAAGTAAGTCACTTGGCCTAATCAATTTCATTGATGGCCTGTTATAATTTACACTCCACTCAGTTAATGCCTGTAGGCACATAACTACATACTTGCTTAGTAAACCCGAGAAATGTAAGATTTCATATAAAAGATAAACAAATGGATGTAAGATATAGATGTGTGTTTTTATTTCTCTATAAAATCCCTTGCATGCTAATGTCAATGTTTGGTCATCCACATGGCTGAGTTGGCGAAACATCCTCGACGCAAGGGCTCTATAGTTACCAACAGGTCTTGAAGTGCTACAAAAGACCAGAAGAGGAAAGAGGAGAAAGGAACTTGACTTCCACACAGTATATATCATAGATAACTATTTGTCCACCCTAATTTGCTAAGTCAAATATTGTTATGTCACTGGAAACACAAACAGATGGGATCTACTTAGAACATGTGTATGTAACTCGAAAAACATCATTTGGGCTCATATACCTAAAATTACGTTAGATATTGCACAGTCTTAAATTGTGCAACCCATCACTGAGTGAATGCAGCAGTATACCATCACAGGAAACACAAAATATGGGCAGTGTGTTTATATTTCACGATCTTACAGTTAAATACGGAAATGGTTCTATTTGGACCATCATATGGGAGTTGACATTTTTTATTTGAGTTAGACACACTCTGGGGTTCTAAAACTAAAAGGTGATGCTACTCTTATTCTCACTTTCAAACAGAACAATTTGAGTTTAAATCCCATTTCTCAAGTGCGTTTATGGACTGATAGTGTACTAAAGGGTATTTTCATATTATGGATCTTATTAACACATCAGCACTTACATAAAAAGTATATTGTTTACATAAGTCAACAACACTTGATGAATCTAGTTTTCTTATAATTTTCTCTTGGGTGGGTCCAGAGTACCAAACCCCCTCTCCTGATAATGCACTCTACGTAAAATGCTTTTGTATTGCTAGGGCTTATTCTTTTTTGTGTATTAGAGTAAGTGTACTAAACTGAAGGTGGATTCTTAATTGTGGGACCCCTCCTTAAATTCGAGAACCGGAAAATGTTAAAGGACATAAGATGTATTCATGAGTCAGACGTTATACCTTAGGAAAGTGAAAATGGATTTTCGTGTCGCAAAATATCGTTTAGATATGAAAGTTTTCTGAAGAAACACGACCATAAAACAGGCTCTCCATCGCATTTATTATTGGAATTATATGTTATGCTTTTGTAATAAAACGCAGTTATTTGAATCACTAGTTATTAATAGTGCAGATTAAAAATTAAGCTGGTATCTATGAAAGCTACACCAACCAAAACAAGATAAAGAATTGTCTTCTGTGTTGAATGCATCTGCCAAAAATATTAAAGATTTTGTATAAAATAATACTTGTTTCTAATTCACTGTCCTGTCAGAAACCAGAAAAGGAAACTGCAATTTACCGTAAACTGCATGTTTCTTTTGCATGGTGAAAAACTGTATCTGCATTGTGTGAAACAAAAATCGACTAATATATTACATTTATTTTTATGCACTACCTGATCAAAAGTAACCTAGTGCCCCTATGTAATGCCGAATTGGCCATAGGATGTCACGAGTGACGGATCCGTGCGTATACAGTCAAGAGGGGAGTACTGTAATGTCCCGGCGGGGTCAGGGATTTTCTCTGCCTCATGATGACTGGGTGCTGTGTGATGTCCTTAGTTTAGTTAGGTTTAAGTAGTTCCAAGTTATAGGGGACTGATGACCATAGATGTTAAGTCCCATGGTGCTCAGAGCCCTTTGAACCAAGAACTGTATTGTAAGCAGAGAAGAAGTAACATGAGAATGGGTCGCTCAGGTGAACTGAGTGATTTCGAACGTGGACTGGTGAAATGGGCCTCTTTTAGAGTCGTTGCAGAACGGTGTAGTAGTTGCTCCTCAGATATTAGGAATTCTCACGTGTTTTGCTGTGCCATTCCCTGACAATGGAATCATAAATAATTCAGGTAACTGATTTCGCGCTTCGAGGGGGCGGTTGGGCGTCCTGGATGTCTCCATCGTAATGTCTTCTTCTAAAACCATATTTTCCTCCAGCAAACATTTCAGCAGCGAAGTTATTTGCCTTGAGGTGCTAGCCAGAGAAGATGTCAGCTTTAGACTTGTGCATATGACGTGTAGCATTTGTTAAGTTTTTATGAGAGCTCTGAATTCTTTGGAAGTATAGATATACATGAGAATCAATGCACGTACTCCGCAAGCCACCGCACAATACGTGGCAGAGAGTACCCTATACAAATGTTAGTCATATCTTTCACTGTTGTAGTCGCAAATAGAGCGATGAGGAAAAGACTGTGCATATGCCTCCGTACAGGCCCTAATTTATCTTCGTAGTCCTTGCGGGAAGTTTGTGTTGGTGGCAGCATAGAAGTTACGTACTTAGCTTGAAATACGGGATTCCTAAATTTTCTCATTAGTGTTCCTCGAAATAAAGGCCGCCCTCCCTTCAGGGAGTTTCTAAAGCATCTCCACAACGTTTGCATGTCGTTCGCACCGACCAGTAAGAAATCAAGCAGCCCACTTCTTAATTGATTCGACGTCTTCTTTCATTCTGGTCTGGTGTAGACCCCAAACACTCGAGCAGTGCATAAGAATGGGTCGCACTAGTTCCTCCATACGGTCTCCCTTACATTTCAACCACAGTTTCGTAAAATCCTCTCAGTGAACCGAAGTCGATCATTCACCTTACATGCTGCTATCCTTACATGCTCGTTCCAGTTCTTATCGGTTTGAAAACATTGACTGAATTTATTTAAAGCACTTGTCACTTGCTGACGCTTTAGTGAGTGAGTATGTGTGCCTATATTATTTCTATAATTGCTACATTTCTTTATTAGCTTCTCAAACAATGTCTAACCTGCTGTGAGGTTTACCTAGGAACCCATCAGTACGTTTCCTCTGACGAACATTTCACTCCGCATGAAAAGGACCTGACATACATTTACTAACCTACAGCTCATTAGCAAATGAGAGGGGCTGTTTCAGAAGAGCTGAAATGTCACATGTGGATTTATTATTCAAGTGACATCCACTGGCTAGCCCACATTCGAAGTCACCGAACACTGCTGAAGTACCCAAGCTGCTGTTACTACTTCCATACAGATAACACAGTACTCTCTGGCGAATACGCTTCTTGACACCTGGTAATCAATTCCAAGTTATACAGTGGTGTCCGGAAACCTCTGATTAGATTAAAATAACAAAATGTAGCACATTACCAGTATTTTTTTTCATATCATACAGCTATAAATCATTTTTCTGGAAGTGGTGACACGAAGTTAATGTATTTTTTTTTTATCTGAGAGATAAGGTGACTCTAAAATGTTGATGTTTACAAGAAATATACTGTCATCAACGTTTTACGTATTTTGCCACAAAGTTTCCTGAAGGTTTCATACTGCAGCTGACATTTTAAGGTCAATATACATCTTTCACGTCCCGATGACGTAAAAATTCATGCTTGAATAGCTATTGATGTTTGGATTCGTGGGAGAAACCTCTCTAAACCAGGTTCAGCGTATCCCGTCAATATGCAGCGGACGAGCAATATGAGCATTTGAGATTGGTTATCCCTGAATTTAATGGAGGCTTCTGCAGAAGTATATATCTTTGCAGATATATCCATGTCAACTTACAGTCTGGAGCGCGCCCACTGCTGACGGCGCAATGCAGAAAAGCACTTCTCACCTTACCAACAGGCTAACGTCGCCAGACACATAGAGACAGAGATGCTTATGATAAAAAATAATTGGCACACCTGTTGAGCTGCCATATGCAATCTTTGTTTGTAGTACTATAATCGGCTGTCATCAAAACTAAGAACATAAAGACCTACTATCTTTATCTCTACCGGTATGATGACATCGCATGAAGCCGCCAACATGGAGGAACTGTTACAACTTCGTGCCCTGTTCGCGTATGGCAAGGTACAACTAGGCCTTTCACATATCCCACTGTTCTAGTACTAATGAAGACAGTCCCATAGAGTCAAAGCAAAACAGAAAATTGAATAATTCACTGATTTTAGAACCATGTGCCATTTACTGGGAGTCTATACAATGTCTGGTGAGAAAAAAATGTGCTTTGGCTGTATTTACCCAAATGTGGCATCGCCGGTGGGAAAGGTGTGTTGTTTTATTTAGCCATACGCTCTATTCTAGCTTCATCTCCGCCATTAATTGCCTGATTTTCATAACGAAATTAAATCCTTTCCAAGGTGTAATGTTAAGTTTGAACTAAGAATATGTTATTGCGTTCTTGTAAAAAGTCATATTGCTGTCAAGATAATGCGCTCTCGTTTGGTACTTTGTTCAGTTTCTCGATAGGGACGTCAGTGACAGATTTGAGACACAGGGTGAAAGTATGGATTCAGGACCTACTATAGGAACCTTCACAGCACTAAACTTATATTTAGATAAACATTTCCCAGTTAAATTGCTGTCCCCGTAATCTTTACCGTCATACTGTGAACCCGCCTAACGCTCTTGCGAAATAATTTTATTTATTTATTCTTGTATCAGAAACACGCTTTTTGAACACAATTATGACTATACTACTTATGCTCAAAACTTGGTCGCTTCCAATGCATTTTCGGTTCGTTGGTGAATTTCACGTTCTGCCCTGGATGCTAGACACGGTCAGCATTGAAGCATGTGATGAACAATCTGGTCTCCTCCACAATCACATTGAACATAACCTTTGACCTGCCTACTCCACATCTCCGTCCATTCAGGGATTTCTAAGACGTCCATTTCTCATCGTGCCCAGAAGGTAAGATTTCAGAAAAATTTTTACAGCCTGGATGGATGTTTGGTCGCAGCCCTCTGTAGTTGCAACATACCGTTTTCAGCAGTAATTCAGCGAGGTGTCGATCTTCTAAGCCAACTTCCTTTTGCTTTTAACTTCAGTCATTGAGTGTGCTATTCGGTGCCTATACGGGGTGGGGGGTGAGTTCTATGCTTCACCACTGCCCTTCCTTCCTCATTCGCAGACATTTCTCCTCGAACAGTAGGTGGTGATATTCCTGCGAGTTGGTAAAGCCATTCGACTGGAGTGGATTTCAGGCAACTAGTTATGATTCTACAGGTGTAATTAGGACCTGTGTCCACCTGTTCGACATGTGGTGAATTATACCAGAGAGGACATGTATACTGTAGCACAGAAGAGCACAGTGCTATCGCACTATACAAAAGAATTTTGAGTTGATTTCGCTGAGCTGAGAACTTCGATTCTAATAACTAATATGTAAGAATTCTGCTGTTCACGTTTTACAGAGTATTGACATCACTAAAGAAGGTTCAGATGAGCGAACACTCTCTGTTGCAATTAGGTAATTCAAAATTGTTAATACTTTCGTGGCCACTTATTGACAAAGTGCCTATTGCTTTCTGTCTCCGGTTTTTCGGCCGATGTCAGTAAAATCATTAGATGAACGTCGGCCGAAAAACCCGAGACAGGAGCCAATAGTCAGTTGGTCAATTAGGTAATCGTTTTATTAATTTAACTATACGTTTCATGCGGTTAGCGCATCATCGGACTGTTGTGGGGAATTATTTAATTAAAATGCTCCACAACAGTCCGATGATTGGATGAGTATTTATTTATTTTTTTTAATTTTGCCATCCCACTTGGGAAAATTGCTTGTCTAAAGATGTGATATTTTGCCTCGCAACTTTGGGGGCGGTTTAAAGGCACATTTTTAGCCATAGCATGTAAATCTATTTTTTTTTAATGAGAGAACCCTGTTTAATAAAGCATGAAAGCCAATGCAAATTATCTAGCGCGCGGTCGCATGTGATCGCTGGTGAGACACAGAAAGAATGTCTAGCATTTTGTTAATTACTTCTTCTGTTTTCTGTTCTGAAATGCAGTCGAGGGAGAGCCTCGCGCGTTAGACTGGGCGCTCTAATTTAAACTCTTTAATTTTATAAAAAGTCACTGCGCACTGCAGGGCGAATACTCGCGCATACTAGTAATTATATAAGCAAATTTCCACTGCGCACGGACGAGAAACCGACGTGCGGATAGTCAACATATCATTAGTGATTAATATTGTATTCCCAATGTATGTAGCACAGTGCACTTCAGTAATTATATTTATGATTAAAGCTACTGTGTTATTATTATTTGTTTAATCCATGATCCAAAATTTTCAACATTATATGTAAGCTGTATTTTTAGTATTTACCTCATTTTAAAGCAGAAATAATGTGGCCCACCACCCTCCTTCTTACGGCGACGAAATTCTCAAAGCATATGTCCGATGGCACCTTATCATGATTTAAATATATTCACTGATTTTTACATATTTCTATCCATCTCAATTCAGCGCAACAAAAATTATACTAAAAAAACTAAAATAATATAAATAATCATATTTACATACATATATATATTTATTTAGTTATTTACAGAAGCTTGAAAGGGTGTTGAAGGGGAGAGCGTGCTGATAAGTAATTGATAAGATCACGATAGGAAATTTTTTAGCATTGAAGCTAGCCAGTCAGGTCTTCGCGCGCGCAAATTGAAGCCCTTACCCACGATAAATATGCGGTAATGCATAGACATCTGTGGGTCCGTGTGTTACGATATGTTCAAGTCCTCTTTACTAGTTGAGATGTGCTTTTTTCGCAAGCTTGATTCATTTGAGGTAGTAGAGCATAAGCTATGTATATTCAGTCGGCGGAAAGCAAAGGAAGCCGCGCGGAATTAGCCGAGCGGTCTCAGGGGCTACAGTCATGGACTGTGCCCCTGGTCCCGGCGGAGGTTCGAGTCCTCCCTCACGTATAAATGTCTGTGTTTGTCCTTAGGATAATTTAGGTTAAGTTGTGTGTAAACTTCGGGACTGGTTACCTTAGCAGTTATGTCCCATAAGATTTCACACACATTTGAAGCAAAGGAAGAACTAGGCAGGCGACACTGCCTTTGACCAGATGCTTGATTTTGGGCGCTCGACGACCTGATTGGCTAACTTCAGTGTTAAATAACTCGGAAACAGCGTTACGCGTCGAATTTTTTTCTTAGCAAATATTCTCCAAAAACCTCAGCAACTATACAAGCTTTGTTCAGACTGTTTTTAAGCACCCTGCCTGTATCTAATAGTCACAGGTGTTTTCCTTTCTTTCACTATTTTCAGTACGTGTTTCATGCACAGTAGCCCCGCGCGACCCCTACCCCCCCCCCCACCCCCCACCCAACCCTTGCGGCGCCACCCGGCATTGCCACCCGCGCTGCCCCGGCCAGTCAGCCCGCACGTTATTTGCTCGTTTCTTTCGACTCGACTGAATCGGGTTATCGAGTAGCTTTACTTTCCTTGTAGCACGCGCGTTCTCGTCATCGTATTTTATACGTTTCTGTCTGGCACATAGATAGCTAACACATTCCTACGAGAAAAGTAGCGGCCATTCTAGTGATCTCTATATGTTGTTCTGTCTGGCATTTGTTCGAGAAAAGTCCCGAATATTCCACTGTTTTCTTATACGGAGAACTCTCGATACTTAGCGTTTTATAAATACCGACTCTTCGCCCAATGGGAAGCTAGTTTACATTCAGACGCAGAAATATTAAGACTGAAGAATGAATAAGTAAAAAGTCCTAATAGTAGCAAGGGCAGGTGTGAGGATTATA
Source organism: Schistocerca serialis cubense (assembly GCF_023864345.2). Classification (NCBI taxonomy): domain Eukaryota; kingdom Metazoa; phylum Arthropoda; class Insecta; order Orthoptera; family Acrididae; genus Schistocerca; species Schistocerca serialis. Next base: position 427,331,112 of record NC_064641.1, read on the forward strand.
TTTTATTACGGTAAAAGTAAAGGAAGCTCAAGATATCTTTAGCGCCCCCAACTTGAGGTTTTCCTGTACCCGTCACTGTTCCTGCAAGGGCTCAATCGGCAAGCTGTAAATGGCTTAATGTGATATCCTAGGACTCTTTTAATTATAAAGTTTACGGCTCACGCTTTGCACAGTTGTTGATGACGGGATTCGAACCCACAATTCGTTCTCTGCCATCCATTGATGAACAGAGAAGCGAAGAAAGGCAGGAGCTTGAGGGGGTGGGTAAATGGAGGGGGTGGGTGGAGAGTGGGACTGTGGTGAGAACAGGATCCCAGGGTGAGATTTTCACTCTGCAGCGGAGTGTGCGCTGATGTGAAACTTCCTAGCAGATTAAAACTGTGTGCCGGCCCGAGACTCGAACTCGGGACCTTTGCCTTTCACGGGCAAGTGCTCTACCAACTGAGCTACCCAAGCACGACTCACGCCCCGTCCTCACAGCTTTACTTCTGCCAGTACCTCGTCTCCTGCCTTCGAAACCTTACAGAACTTCGCAGGAGAGCTTCTGTAAAGTTTGGAAGGTAGGAGACGAGGTACAGGGTGAAGTAAAGCTGTGAGGACGGGGCGTGAGTCGTGCTCCGGTAGCTCAGATGGTAGAGCACTTGCCCGCGAAAGGCAAAGGTCCGGAGTTCGAGTCTCGGCCCGGCACACAGTTTTAATCTGCCAGGAAGTTTCAGGATCCCAGGGTCTCATGACGCACACGTAGACGTTTCCTAACGTGTACTTCAGTCGGTGGAGAACCAAACACTGCTCATGCAAACAGTAAATTGGCTTTGGTATCTTTTCACAATTCGAATGATGATGTACGTATCTTGGTTGATATATAAGAGCACAGTGTTGATAGTGTACTCAGACTAACTTGAGCAAGAACAGTATACTGATAATCACTTAAGTTTGGAGTGGAGTACTAAACAGGTGAACTTCTTAGGTGGATATGTATGCTGCAAATGCTGCACACAGCACCAATCTATCGAACAGCTACATCTCCAAGAACGTCATTAGCCGTCTGAGAATTTTCCAATTTCAAATTACTCTGCCAATGCAGTCTTGTGTAAAAGGTTGTGCACATTACTTGAACGAAGGACACAAGATTAATCTACATCTACAACATGCTCTGCAAACTACCTAATGGTTTGTGGCGGAGGGTACTTTCGGTATCGCCTGTTCCACTCGCGAATAGTGTTTGTGAAGAATAATTGTCGATAAGCCTCTGTATTAGCTCTAATTTCTCGAATTTTCTCCTCGGGGTCAGTACAAGACATATATGTGGGGAAAGTAATACGTTGTCAGACTCCTGAAAGGTGGTGGCCCTAAATATCAATAGTAAATCTCTGTGTGATGCACAAGCCTTTCTCTTAGCGTCTGCCAGTGGAGTTTGCTTGGCATATCCGTAACACTCTCTCGCCAGCTAAACGATCCCGTGACGAAACGCGCCGCTCTTCGTTGGATCTTCCCTATCTCCTCCATCATTCCTACCTGATAGGGATCCCAAATAGATGGACAATACTCAAGATTCGGGCGAACAAGCGCCTACCTTCGTGGATGAGTTATACATTTGCTTCCAATGAATCTGAGTCTGTGTCTGCTTTTCCCCCTATCTGTTTTATGGGGTCATTTTTCTTAAGGTCGCTCTGGATACTTACGCCTAGATATTTTACGGCAGACGCTGTCTCCAGCTGTTTGTCATCAGTAGTGTAGCTGTACAGTAGTGGAGTTATTTTCCTATGTATGTGCAATATGCTACATTTATTTATATTCAGTGGGGTCAACTGGGAGACCCTGCACCATTCATCAATTCTCTGCAGGTCGTTCTGCAAATTATTACTATGTTCTGGCGTTACTACTTTTGTATATACAACTGCATCATCTGCGAGTAACCTTAGGCAGCATCCGACGCTTTCCACTAGATCATATATATATATATATATATATATATATATATATATATATATATATATATATATATATATATATATATATACTCCTGGAAATGGAAAAAAGAACACATTGACGCCGGTGTGTCAGACCCACCATACTGGCTCCGGACACTGCGAGAGGGCTGTACAAGCAATGATCACACGCACGGCACAGCGGACACACCAGGAACCGCGGTGTTGGCCGTCGAATGGCGCTAGCTGCGCAGCATTTGTGCACCGCCGCCGTCAGTGTCAGCCAGTTGGCCGTGGCATACGGAGCTCCATCGCAGTCTTTAACACTGGTAGCATGCCGCGACAGCGTGGACGTGAACCGTATGTGGAGTTGACGGACTTTGAGCGAGGGCGTATAGTGGGCATGCGGGAGGCCGGGTGGACGTACCGCCGAATTGCTCAACACGTGGGGCGTGAGGTCTCCACAGTACATCGATGTTGTCGCCAGTGGTCGGCGGAAGGTGCACGTGCCCGTCGACCTGGGACCGGACCGCAGCGACGCACGGATGCACGCCAAGACCGTAGGATCCTACGCAGTGCCGTAGGGGACCGCACCGCCACTTCCCAGCAAATTAGGGACACTGTTGCTCCTGGGGTATCGGCGAGGACCATTCGCAACCGTCTCCATGAAGCTGGGCTACGGTCCCGCACACCGTTAGGCCGTCTTCCGCTCACGCCCCAACATCGTGCAGCCCGCCTCCAGTGGTGTCGCGACAGGCGTGAATGGAGGGACGAATGGAGACGTGTCGTCTTCAGCGATGAGAGTCGCTTCTGCCTTGGTGCCAATGATGGTCGTATGCGTGTTTGGCGCCGTGCAGGTGAGCGCCACAATCAGGACTGCATACGACCGAGGCACACAGGGCCAACACCCGGCATCATGGTGTGGGGAGCGATCTCCTACACTGGCCGTACACCACTGGTGATCGTCGAGGGGACACTGAATAGTGCACGGTACATCCAAACCGTCATCGAACCCATCGTTCTACCATTCCTAGACCGGCAAGGGAACTTGCTGTTCCAACAGGACAATGCACGTCCGCATGTATCCCGTGCCACCCAACGTGCTCTAGAAGGTGTAAGTCAACTACCCTGGCCAGCAAGATCTCCGGATCTGTCCCCCATTGAGCATGTTTGGGACTGGATGAAGCGTCGTCTCACGCGGTCTGCACGTCCAGCACGAACGCTGGTCCAACTGAGGCGCCAGGTGGAAATGGCATGGCAAGCCGTTCCACAGGACTACGTCCAGCATCTCTACGATCGTCTCCATGGGAGAATAGCAGCCTGCATTGCTGCGAAAGGTGGATATACACTGTACTAGTGCCGACAATGTGCATGCTCTGTTGCCTGTGTCTATGTGCCTGTGGTTCTGTCAGTGTGATCATGTGATGTATCCGACCCCAGGAATGTGTCAATAAAGTTTCCCCTTCCTGGGACAATGAATTCACGGTGTTCTTATTTCAATTTCCAGGAGTGTATATATATTAAACAGCAACGGTCCTATCACACTTCCCTGTGGTACTCCGGATATTGGCTTTACATCTTTCGATTTAGTTCCGAGCGAGATGTTGAGTTCTAACTGTCTTGAATCTAATCGCAGCACTGTTCCGATACTCCGTAAGCTCGAGTTTTGCAATGCCTTACTGACATCAAGGAAAATGGCATGAACCTGAGCGACGCTATCCACTGCGCTGTGAATCTCATGGAGGAACAGGGCGAGCTGAGTTTCGCTGGATCTCTGTTTACGGAATCCATTTTGATTTTTATAGCGTTCATTTTCCAAAAACATCATAATTCTTGTGCATAAAACATGTTCCATAATTCTGCAATAGATTGACATCAACGCTATAAGTCTAGGATTGTGTGGATCTGCCTTACGGCCTTTCTTCAAAACGGGGATGACTTCAGCTTCTTTCAAGCCGTTAGGTACTTATCGTTGCTCAAGCGATCTACGATAAATTACTGCTGTAAGGGGAGAAGTTCTTTCGCATAATTTTTATAGAATCTTATAGGATCTCATCAGGTCCTGAAGCCTTTCAACTACTTTGCGACTGTAGGTGATTTTCAATTCCGCGTTCGGTTATCTCAGTATCTGCTATTTCGATGTTCGCACGACGATTGCAAGAAGGAACAGTGTTACGATCTTCCGCGGTGAAACAACTTCGGAGGACCGAGTTCAGTATTTTGGCCTTCTCTCTGTTATCTTCCGTTTGGATGCCGGTGTGGTCGCTGAGAGGATGAATAGATGATTTTGACGCACTTACTGATTTCACATACGACCAAAATCTATTAGGGTTTTTTCCTCAGGTTGGTTGAGAAGGTCTTACTTTCAAAATCATTGAATGCTTCTTTCATTGCTCTCCTATTGCTCATTTTCTCTTTGTTCAGCTTTTGTTTGTCAGCTAGATTTTTACTTCCCTTGAATCTGAGATGAAGTGCTCTTTGCATACGTAGCGCTTTTCTAACGCGGCTATTAAACCATGGGGGATCCTTTCCATCCCTTAAAACCTTACTCGGAAAATACTTGTCTAGGGCCTATTGAACGATGCCTTTGAAGTTTTTCGATTCGTTCTCCGCATCTTCGTTCACATCAATGAATATTTCATGCTGACGCTGAGATATTCTGAAATTTGTATCCTGTCACCTTTGCTGAGCTAATATATCTTCCTACCTTTCTTAACATTCCTTGTAGGACGCATCATCATAGTTGCTGTCACAGCCTTATGATCAGTGGTTCCTTTCTCTGCGTTAACTGATTCGTTAAGTTCAGGTCTGTTTGTTGCCAGGAGGTGTAAGAAGTTACCCTCACGAGTTGGTCCTCTAACATTCTACTCAAGGCAATTTCAGGACAAGGCCTTCAGAACAATGACACACGATTCCCTGCCTCTGCCACAAGTTTTGACAGCACAACACTCCCACTGTATATCTGGCAAGTTGAAGTCACAACGGCATGACCAGGAAAGTTACTAAAGATATTGTGCAAGGTCTTTCTGAAGCGCTGTACAATTACAGATCCAGACCCAGGTGGTTTACAAAAGCATACGATTATTTTTGATCGTTCTTTCAGACTCAGTTTCACCCAGAGTAATACACATTCGGAATCCGTGATAAACTCTATCGATTTTAGCGAATTTTATACTGCAATAAACACGCTAGTTGCCTTCACCAAATCAGCCAGCCGCCGAAAGTAGCCGATAATGGCCTCAGAATCCAAAGCGGCAGGTGTCATTCGTGCCGGCATGCGCCCCTACATGCAGCCGGTTACACCCAGTGCGCTCGATAGCCGCCTGCTGGGCCTCCTCCACATAATGGCTGAGATCTCCCGGCAGACATACCGAATGCACGCTGGAATTCTTTTCCGCCTTATGTGTTATCTCCCTGAGGAGCTCCATCACTCGCTTAACACTGGAGCTCCCAATGACAAGATTAAAAGTGAGAGCATGCCTGCATGAGCACAAGAATAATAGGACATCTGAGTTTTCATGTAACCTGACAGAGTACAGGAAGGACTTAAAACTTCATTGTACCTCCTTTTGTGACAAGATATTTCCGCGGCTCCGTAGTCATTCAGGAAGGGTGGTAACCTGTAGATGATATTTTCAATTCGACTGTTTGATAACAAGCTATCGGATCAGATCTAGTGAGAAAAGAGCTGCCGTGATTTCTTGCACCAAACGATTCCAGAACAGCACCCATGTAAGTAGATGAGGAAGAAACTTTCAAGAAACCTGACTGTGTTAACTAAGACCACTTAGTAACTTCAAATTCCTTCATGAGAGTGAAACATGTTCCTCTAGTCTCTACTTTCGGTTCAGGAATTTATAATACTGATTCTCCAACAGAAATTCTTATCCTTTCAAAGACGTCCACTTCATTCACCATTCAGTGCTCGCATTTCATGTTTCTAATCCACGCATTCTGCTATTCGGTAAACCAATAATTCAGGTAATATTAGTAATTTCTATGGGTTGCCTGATTTATTTGACGATTTTTACAGCTTGTCTCACTCTGATCTGTGAGAGTAGCTTGGCGCCAGGAATTTTCTTTATTTGTGGGCGAGGGCAGCAGTCTTCCTAGCAGCCATTATGGCTCTCCGTTTCCTATCCGATCGCCAGGGTAGCACGTGGTGGCGTTTGAAAGTTCAGTAGTGGCCAAAGTTTCTCCTGCTCTCAGTTCCCCAACCTGCCTTACCAACCTTGTTACTGATATTTCTTCTCAACTTTAACGTCGCGAGGTCGCCGCCCTGTGAAATTCGGGCCCTATGATTAGCCAGTTCAGGTGCGCGCCCGTTTTTCGCGGGCGGGCGCCAACCGCCCTCCGCGGATGGATAGTGGACAAAGGGGCAGTAGTCAGTTCTAGTGTGACCGTGCCTGAGGCCGGAGGTGCCGCTTCCAGGAGATGAAGTTCGGTAAACATGAGCGCCGACGTGCACTGTAGATTCGCGCCCTGCGGCCCAGAGGGAACCTTATAGGTCATTGTACTGATGTGCGCTCCTTTAATTACGGTTTATGCAATGTTTTCCGTGTTATAAGACTGTAGGGTTTTCCTTATACAGTCGGGCATAATGTGCGAGAAGTGTTGGTTGTTCACAGAAGCTTGCAGTACGGCACTAAAGTGCATACATTCATGCTCACTTTTCCACTTGGCCCGAGAGTAGCTTTTTCAGTTCTCCTGTGTAAAATTCGACTCAGTATTTATGTCTTCCTAGCTTGAAAACTTGTGCCCTTTGTCCTACGCCACGTGGTGAGAGTCCGGCGCCCCTTCATGTTTCATTAACGTAGGCGGACCGCGATCCATAGTTATATGAATAGTTTCGCGTCTTGCTGGTTGTATTCCTTTAGTACAGTAGGCTACCTAGCGATTCACCCACAGTAGCATCTTTATTAGTCTTTGCCTGATTCATGGTGGTGGTCGTTGCATGCCTGCAACCTCTTCCTTTAGTAAATTGGACCCCATTTGATAATATGGTGATCGTCCCTAAAATTCCTTGTCTCCTGCTATCGTGGCTTCTAATGAACGAGCGTTGGGGCAAGCTGCTGAATTCAATTCTTTCTTCCCCCACACCCATTTGATTGTATAATTGTTAAGTAGTCAACTGTTAAATAATTGAGTCCTTTAATCTGTACATTCTCCCTTTCATTGCGTGAAACCATCCTTAGTGTCACAGTAGAATAAAGAAGAACTATAACGGTTGCTACAAGGTCGTGCAGGTCTCGCGCCATTAATGATAGGATCAAGATTCATTATCGCGCCCCTGGCACGACCATTGCACGCATGGCGCCGATAATAGTAATAATAAATTTCAACTATCCCCCATTGATAAACTGGGAAGTGTACACGGCTCAGTGTGAGTACGTGAGCACTAAATCCACTTGATGTGGTGGAAGTAGTGGCCTCTGTTTACCTTGTTGGTTTAAAAAAAAAAAAGAAATATTAGAAGTTACAGCCCCTACACAGTGGGATAGTTTTTAAATTTTTTTTCATATTATCATATAAATGCGTCACCATGTCATTCAGCCCGTATACAAATTCATTCCTTCATTCCTGATCGCTTGATTCTGTAATAATTATTATCCCCTACCTCGGGCGTGGGTGTGCGTGTTATACATAGCGTAAGTTAGTTTAAGTTGTATCAAGTAGTGTGTAGGCTTAGGGACCGATGACCTCAGCAGTTTGGTCCCAAAAGACCTCACCACAAATTTAACAAGGGAAAAATTATTACCCCTCTACTCTTGCTAGGTATTGCCTGCTGTTACTTCCTATCGAAAGAGTTACTGGCAGTAAAAGAAATGGCATTACAAATATCTAAAATGAAGCTTAATTAATTACGTATAAAGTGTATTACAATGGTACATAGCAGCAGAAACGAACAGCTGTAAATTATCAGGAAATATGACACAGTAGTTAATGAAAACCCTTGCACAAAAACTGAAAAATACATAACGAAACACAATTCAAACAGTGCCATTGAGGACAATCAAATAAGACAGAACCAAACGAAACCCACTACATAAACGCCAAAAATTTATAACAAGAATCTTGCGTGTATTAATTATAATAGGTATTCACACACAACATGGGATTTTGTATATGTTACCGTTGAAGCATAATCTCCTTTTCTAACGCTTCATGCGTTAAAATGCAAAGATGATAATTGGAACACTTAAGCAATTAACTAAAAATCTTCCATTGATTTGCCAGGTGAAGATGACGTCATGTCTGTCAAGAGCTAAGAGTTAACTTTGTTTTCGTTCCGTAAACAGAATGTATTACCCATTGCAAAACGTTAAAACGGAAGTTTCTGGCATTGTATTAGAGCTACAGTTATTTAACCTGTTTTCGCCTGCACAGATACATAAGTCTCGCAAATGTATCTCACTCTCACAGATATTACTGTGATCTCCGTGTACATAATTTGGAACAATAGTGTAAAATCAGTGAGTCTAATCAAGTGCTAAAACAGTTGACCCCTGTGAAGCCCAAACGACATGAGATTAAAACATATCCCGAAAGTCAATTTTACCTAACTGCCTAAAATGAATAGGTTCGCAGCAGTTATGATAACAGTTTTCATCTTCAAGTTGTCACCAGCAGCCCTCATAACGTTTAGGAAAGTGAGAATGACTGTTATAAATGTAGTGTCATATCAGGCGATTTGGCGCGAGTTTTGTGCTGCCTTGAAGTTGTTTGCATTGCAATAACAGGTCGGTTACACAGAAAATACATGTATTAGTGACTTTTTGAACACCATTAAATAACTCTATTTCCGTTTTGTTTTATTCAAGAAAAGGCCAAACGATCGTGTAATAGGTGTGTAGCCCGAATTTATATTTACGTTTTACAGCAGAAAGCATAGAAAATGAAATGTAATTGTTCTTTTTCCTTTCCACAAATTTAAGTAGACTATATCTCCTCATTATTTACTTCCTAATTACGGAATGTGGCGAAAATATTAAGTTGTTTTGTTCAGAAAGTTTGCACAAGTGGGGTATTTACGTACACTTCCACTGTAACTGTGTTTTCTTGGCTATAGATAGTTTAATTGACTTATTCTTACAGAGCGGAAAGTACCTTAATACCCATAGAAGTTAGTTCCGGGTTGTGGTGTACTGGGTTCTGTCGTTTCTGTAGATGATGCAACCAGTGAAATGAAAAGTAACCATATAATCTTAGGGAAATCGGTTAATGAAACTGAAGAAGGCTGGAGTCAGATATTTTTCTTTTCTTTGTCGTATTTTCTCTTTATACAAAGGTGGGCCGGCAGAGGCATACAGATGCTATTCTTTGGCCAACAGAAAAAACGTATAGCGAACATGGAGACATAGAAACAGAAACACATGAATGTTAAAAACAGAAGACTCAAGAACAGTAATGAAGGCATCGTGGGAATGCACTGGTTTCAGAAACGAGGTCCACAGTGCACACAAATGAAGGTAATCAGTTTTAAACTGGAACGAAGGAGCACACCGAAGATAACAGTGACACACAGAAACAAGGGAACACTGTTGCACTAAACACACTGCATTGCACACTGGTGGCGATCTTTGGCACATAAAACAATGAACACACTTGATGAGATGGGGGGGGGGGGGACTGCCACTGGGTGTAGGGTACCGGCAAGGGGGGTAGGAGGGGGGAGGGGAAGAAACCAGTGGGAGAAAAGAAGAGAGATGGAGGGGAGAGGGTATGGGTAAGGGCAGGGGTAGGGGTAGTTGTAGGTGTAGGTGTAGGTGTGGAAGCCCGGGGTGGGGGGGGAGGAAGTGGGAAAAATGTGAGTGGGGAAGGGGAAGGGGGAGATACTCTTGTGCTTTTCAGAGCTCATTTATTGCAGCTCTCTGCCATGATTCATTACAAGCAGTGACATTATAGTTATGGGATCCATGTCTAAATGACGTACAGCAATGATGACAAAGCTCAACATGGCCGAGCGTTGGCATAACGCCACTGCTTCTGTCAGCAATGTCCACAGACTCTGGAGCTAAGGTGGCGGCAGTCGAGGCACTACTAATGCCGCTGGAGGTAACAGGCGGCACAGCGACTGTGACTCACTGCAGAAGCCATGGGTAGAGGGCGCTACATTTCTGGCCTCAGTTGGCTCAGCAGCAGCAGCAGCTCTGGCCCTCATTTGTCAGGGCAGGCTGCCCTAATGCAGGGTGCTTCGTGGACTGCCTGTAGCGTTCCATATGGCGCCCCTACTGCTACAGAGACATGGTGGTACTGCTGTGTAAAAATGAGTTGGTATCTATACATTCACACGCTGCCCTTGCTTGGGTACTAAATGCTTCCACAGATGCTTGTGTGGAAAAGCTTCCATGTTGTCTCATTTAGGTGCTCCTGTGACAACCCTTTCCACAAATCGTCTGGCTGACTTGAATGGCAGCGTGTGATGGCTGTGTTGTGTTTTGTAAGACGTAATATACGAGGTTGTCTGGGATTGGCTTTGTTGTATACTACGTTCTACTTTGCTCTTTTATGACTGAATGTGGTAACTGTGCTACATTGCTCTCCTTTTTAAAGACAACCAGTCCCTCGGGTCGTCATGCCTGGACTATCCTCTAACACGACATGACAGATCCTGCAGCTGCCATATCTAGCTCTGGCGTACTCTTTCAGAATTACTTTTGGCAATAACTTCCCTTAAACGCGACATGTCCTCAGTCTTATGCTCAATTTATTGTTATCGTTTGTTGTCTCCACGATTCTACGAATCCAGAACCATAGGAATTAGAGCAATGTCCAGGTGCGAAATATTCCTTGTCATCTGCTTTTTGTAGATACAAACATGGACTAGGCTTAGCAGAACAATTGTCGATGCAGGACACAGAATGACAATGGGAAAAATTGTTTACCTTTGGTACTGGTTGTCGCCATACTGTCTCAGATGCTGCATCAGTGTCTTCATCTAGACTCGACCCTCCTACTCGCCAATGAATTTCTCTATGGACTTTATTCACACAGGTCCTATGGTCTAATTTAATGTAGTAAGATTAATCATGGCTGGTAACACTTTTATCGGTCTCGTGGCCAATACAATCGATACTGCGATTCTTCCTCGAAAGTCTGCTACTCTTCCAATGGCAGCCAAAATCCTCCATGATGTGCTAACACATGATAATGTGTCTCCCGTTGCACTCTATGAATCAGTTTCACTGGTACTTCGAGAGGCTTTCAATAAGTACCTTATGCTCTTTTTGTTCAGTATTCGGATATACTGATTTATTTCCCACTCTTTGGGCTCTTTAGCTGTTTTTCAACATAATCTATGTTCAGTGCGATAGTCTTAGAAACCTTACAGGAAGGGCCTGTATGCCAAGTGGTACCACGTGAGGCGTGGCGCCTCTTATCCCTCCTGTCTAGAGCCTGTGTATCGGGAGAATGACTCATGCGTGTAAAGTGACAGACGGTCTGAAGCAGGTTCAGTAGAGTATGTAGTTCTAATTTTCAACTGATAGAGGACAGTAGTGCACAGAGACATTAATAAAACAGGTCAAGAGAATAATTTCGTAAACTGTTCTGTTTATTTTTTGATGTAATTTTTGTTTATTTATGTTTGTTCACTTTGCATATAATTTTAGTAGTGTGAATAATGTGCGAATGTGGTCGAAATTTAATATGTAAATCATTGTTCTACTTATAAACTCTGTACGAACTAGAGTGAGAAATTTGTAAGACAGTGTGAATGCAGACGATGGAGAATTTTGTACCATAAAGTATTAAGTAAGTTTATGGTAAAAGGAAAGCTAGTTTGAGTGAAAATGAAAATAGTTAATAACGTAAAGTATAATCAAAATTCAATAATGTTAAGTATTTATTTCGGGAAAAGTGCAGTTCGAAGGTGTGTTATTTGATGATTGTTTAGTCACGAAAAGCGCGAACTAACGCGCGAGAGTAATGTTTTTCTATTGGCCTTAAGGAAATCCGACCAATGAGAACGGAGTATTCTTTGCACGTCTTTTCTCTTGCAGGTATGTGGTGAAAGACTGAGTAACATGGAAAGTATAAAGATTTTGTAAATACAGTCTACAGTCGTAGCCCAGACTTTCGATGGTAGGGTCGTGTGTAGCATGAGCTCCAAAGAAAGTTATAATTTGCCGGTTTTAGTCGGGCTACATGTTTCAATAGTGTTTTAAAGTGAAGGCATATTTATTCCTGTGTGTTTTTTTTTTTTTTTTGAAAGTACGGATTTTTAAGTAATTTTGTATATGGGAAAAACAGTAATTCCACGTGTCATATTGAGCGGATCGGTGACTAGAACCTTGAGTGCATTGTCTATCGATAAACTTAATAGTATGACGAGAATTTTCATGAGAACAATCCGTGCTTAGTACCTGTTCACATTTCTGGTAATGCGTTATTATAAACTAGCTAATGAGAATGAAAGGGTGTTTGTTTGACTTTGTTAAGATTAGAATGGGCTTGGCAGTGAACATGTCAATTATCAGGGTTCAGAATATACCGACGTTTTGCCAGCATATCCATGTTTCATTCAATATTAAGAGATTTTACCGATTCTTGGAACAATATCGTTGTATGCAGCCTGGTGTGAGTTGCAGTGCGGTAGGTTTCTGCTCGGCGTTCCTACCGCCGATATGCTGCAGCGAGTCCCCAGGTAGGTGCAGGTGAAGGACGAAGGGAATCGCACCGCCGCACACTGTGCATCTATGCTGGGTAAACAGTCGAGAAGCCGTAGTCCGTGGCTAAGAGAAACTTTGTTAAAAGGCCATATAGTGAAACAAGTTTTGTAAAGCGGTACAAGCAGAATATTGAACAGAATGCATTGCGAATCGGCAGAGGGTCTTAAAACAATGAACAGTCACAATACAACGACCGCACATACAAACAGTAGTTGGCGTCATAGCGGTATCAACGAGAAGCGGTACAGCAGGATGTCACTACCAACGTGCACAATGAGCGGGGACCATGAAACTGGTACGGCAGACAAAGGAGGTCAGACTTGCAGTTTCAGGATGCCGAGGCTGCAGCATTCAATGAAAGATACGTTTGTTATATTTGTTGTGTTTGTGTGGTGAAAGACTTAGTAACATGGAAAGTATAAAGATTTTGTAAATACTGGTATAGTAATAAGAATTTTGTTTCAGTGTAACTGCTTCGCAAATTTGCACACCTGAACTGTTAGAAGGAGTAGGTGTTAAAATAAAAGAGGAGGTTTTCGACGATATTTCTGTTTTATTTACGGACAGTGGAGTAGAATCTGCTTCAAGGATGTCAGTTAATGTAACTAGTTTCGGTAATGTAAATCTTGAAAGTGACATTAAACATGATATAAGTAACAAACTATTGAGTGATAACTGTGTTAGAATTCCTACTGAAACAAATGTGTTAAATGTGGATATCAAATTTGATATAGTACCTGTGGAACAAGGTAAACAGGAGACAGTAATGCAGAAGATAGAACCAGGAAGTATGCAAGAAATGTTTGCACCTCTAATGGGGTCTATGAAAGATTTGATTGAAACAGTTGGTCAGAAAATCAGTAAACTTGATGAATACCTAGAAAAGCAAACTATTGATTTTAATTAAGAAGTTTAAAAGCAGACTGCGGTTTTAAAATAAATGTGGAAAAATGATATGAAGTCGTTAGAAAGTAAAGTGGGTGGCAAAGTTTCTCAAGTTCAGAATGACTGCCAACAATCCATTATAACTGTAAATACTGTATAAACAGACGCCTTAAAAAAGTTGCTAATGGAAACGTACAAAGGGTAGATTTGATAAAAGGACGTAAGCAGAAAGCAGAGGTCAAAATAGCGGCGGTAGAGTCTATATGTGCAAATGATCACAAATTGTTACGTAGCAAAATCAGTTCTGAATATGCAAAATGTATGAATGAAGTAAAACATGTGTCAGACCGAGTGGGTCTGTCTGAAGAAAATATTATTCAGCTAACTAACCAGGTAGAAGAGGTTGAAAATAAGTAAGATGAGCACAGCAGTCGATTGTGCCAAGTTGAAACTAACAGTAATGGGTGTAGTTTTGTAGCAGAATCGGCTGAAATATCATATGTCGCCAACAGGCAGTTTTCAAGTCTTTTCCGGCAGGAAATATACATCCAAAAGAATTTTGGAATGACTTTGAAGGTGTTCTGCTTAGTTTGTGGTCACACAGACAAAAAATAGAGTTTAGTTCGTATACATTCTTGGGAGAGACTACAACTTGGAAGTTTGTCGCTAGTTGACAGTGTGATATTCTAGATAAATTCAAAGAGGCGTTTTCTAAAGAATACTGGGGCAAGCTATGACAAATGGAGTTGCTAAATAGCTTCTGGGCTGGGGAAAATTTTATTCCAGAATGGGAATTGTAAGAAAGGTTACGTCAAAGTGGATGACAAATTTGTCATATTTAAACAATAAAGTCATGCCAGAACACATTGTTATGGGCCTGGAAGTTAACTGCCTATGAACTGGCCAAACAAAATTATTAAAGCTCTGAGGATTGACGTTCATAAATCCATTAGTCAATTGGAGAGAGTTGAGAAGTTGTTCTATGAGGAGGAGCATGCAAACCGTAATATCAGACCACCAAATAATGCAGAACCGCGGCATAATGGAAATGTTAACATAATTGGCGTGAACCATGGGCATAGCAGGAGCAGAGGTGCTATCGAACAAATCATAGGTGAAAAAATGGGGAGCACGCGCCCAATTATCGATCGTATTCTCTGGTGCGAGAGGATGATAATGCTTCAAGGCAACACCAAATGGTGGTAAACGTAACAGATGGTACAGAATCCCAGAACACATCAAACTAAATGATGTCTGTGAAAGGGCTATCGTTTACCATATGGGAAGTAGTAATTTGAACCTGCTAGCCAATCTCTTTGTACATGTTAGTAATGAACAGACAGGGATTATAGGTGGGGAGCAGAAGAAGGTAGTAACACAGATGAAACGAGCTACATAACAGTCTGTACATTTAAGGGAGATTTAGGGGATTTTTTTGGCAGACATAAACAAAATAAGCGCTGTATTGTAGACGAAATGGGTGATGTATTAGCGGAAAATGTGACAGGGCCTGATTGCCAGAAATTCTTTAGCAACCAGGTTGAAGTCGAGCCATATTCTGGGTTAGGAGAAAGTACAGAACCTGCAGAATTACTAGTGATGTCAGTGTAGAATAAATACTAGCGTCTATAAATGATGAGATCTACGAGGCTATGAGGGCGATGCACTTAAATGGTGATCAAAATGGGGTCAGTCAATTAACTGTGGAAAAAAAGAAGAGAGAGAGGAAAGGGAGAATGGCGGAATGCCATAAAAAAATTTGAACTGTCATTAGTGGACAGAATAGTTAGTATAGGATAGAAAATTAATGAGGGTAATTGTGGAAAAGTCTGTGTAATTTCTGGAAACAGGGGAGGTTTCGATAGAATCAAGACTGTGAACTATTTATTGGGGGAGGGTTCTGACTCCAGCAATGAGAGGAAGGTGCTGAGTCAGCCAGTAATTAGTCTGCAAGTGTGTGGCGACGATGTACAGTGTTTAGCAGATAGTGGCACCGATTTAATTGCTGTTAGAACAAGTTGGTTAGAATCGTTGCCAAGTAGAAATGAACTCGTAGTAATGCCAGTAAAGGTGGTACAGATAATTATAGCTACAGGAAAAGTTAAAAAATCGTTTGTAAGTGCTCCGTAACTTTCTTATAATTCCTGATATATGTATAAAAATGCTAATTGGCGTAGCTTTCTGTAACCAGTCCAAGGGTAGATTAAATTTTAATAAAAATATAGTAATTTAAAATAAATAGGAAAGATATGGTTGTACCTTTTCTTCGAAGATATAATTTGACCAAAGAAGAAGTAGCCAGTATACTAACTAGGTATTTTAGAAGGATGAAAAGATACATTTGTCCAGGGTTAAATGTGAGCTAACCTTAGAGGCCTCAGAGGGTGTTGCAACCTATACAGTGCCAGGTGTTTAACGAATACCAGGTGCTCGAGTTATTGACAATGCTATTTCTGTTTCTTTTTGTATTATCAATCTTCCTCTTCTGCCATTCCGAGTTGAATCTATCATCATTAATTTTCTTCTCTATCAGTGGTGTGTATGAGCGTCAGGGGGCATTATGGTGTATAATGATGAATAAGTTCTATGGCGAGAGAAATGGGGACAAATTGTAATGGAGTGAAATGACTATATAAGCATGTACATGCAGGAAAATAACTACAGAACGGTGATGACGTATAGTGAAAGTAGAAAAGGGTCATTATCCCGCTGAAAGTTGACAGTATGGACTTACTTTAGTAATATAAGAAGTCGTTCCGTGGTATGTGGAAGTGTACCAAACATTATTATATCAGTCAAAGTACGGCAGATAGGAAGGAATATCCTGTTGGAATATAAGGAATATCCTGTTAGAATATTTAAAAATAAATTGGAGGCTGATTGAAATGCAGGGCAATGAAAGTAACCAAATGTGACAAGTGCAGCTAATAAAGGAGATTTTGATGATGAACACCAAAGTTAAGTGGTCAGGAAAACGTTTGTTGTAATGATGAAAAGTTATACACAGTGCCCACATACTTAAAGGAATTTTAACAAATATTGTCACGTAGAGGAATATGTAAGTAGATGAACGACGAACACTGACTTCACTTAACGAAGGTTTATTCAACACTTGGACATACAAGAGCATGGAGCGAACTGCCTCTGAGACATTAAAATGTTACAGTTCAGGTGAGTTTTGAACTTAAGACCCTTGGTACGACACTCTAGTATTATAACTACTATACTACGGAGACTGTGCTACTGGGCTTCTTCTGTAACATTGCTCCCTCCTTAAGAGAGCAGCGTCTCGGTATTACATCCTCCTAGTCCAGGAATGAGTCATCGGTCCTGCATACTCCGACTCCCGATGACCGATGTTCGCCCTTGCAATGATCTTCTTAGAAGATCCTTCGCTGCTACGTTCTTCGTCACCTTTCCACTTGTTGCCTGTCGCTGGAGCTTCGAATTTACCTGGGTGGCAGGATCCTTATAGCGCTTTATTCGATAGACGTTAACCATATCTCTCATCTTTCGCCATTTTGTGTCGGGGTCGGAAACTTAAACTTCATAAGTAACATCAGACAACCGTCTTACAACCTTATAAGGTCCAAAGTAGCGCCTGATGAGCTTCTCAGAGAGACCAACCTTCCGAACATGAGTGAAGATCTAGACGAAGTCACCTGGCTGGTAGACAACAGGGTGGTGGCTCACATCATACTTTCGGCGATCGTTTCCTTGAGCATACAGACTGCGGAGTCGAGCTAACTGCCAAGCTTCCTCAGCTATGGTTAACACCTGGCCGATGTAGTCTTCGTCCACGTCATCAGGATGTAACGGAAACACAGTGTTCATCGTCGTCGTCACCTCATGCCTATTCACCAGGAGAAATGGGATAAATCCTGTGGTGTCGTGTTTTACGGTGTTGTAGGCAAACGTCACGAAAGGTGGCACCTCATCCAGTTGCTCTGCTCAACACAGACGAACATGGACAGCATGTTGGCCAAGAACTTATTAAGGCATTCAGTAAGCCCGTTAGTTTGTGGGTGGTATGCAGTTCTCATGTATTGAGTTACGTTTCACCAACAGTTTATCTCTGTCACAAGATTCGATTGAAAAACTTTCCCTCGATCGATGCTTCATCTGTTTTCATGGCTTTTGTAATTGCGTAGCGTGTCAGATAATCAGTGCAAACAATAATCCACCTATGGCCACTAAATGACGTTGGAAATCGTCCGAGGAGGTCAATCTCAACACACTGGAAAGGCGTTTCGGCTGATGGGATTGGTATGCGTCAGCCAACTGGTTTTGGAGGAACTGCCTTTCTCCTCTGGCACTCTCGATAGTGCGACATATAGTGATGGACTCTCCTGAATGAACCTGGCCAGAAAAATCTCTTGCAGATCCTATTATATGCCTTAATAAAACCTATATGTCCAGACTCAGGTGTGTCATGGAATTTCTGTAGAACATCTAAGTGCATGTGTTTAGGAATTACTGGTAGCCACGTCTTTCCAAACGGATCACAGTTTTTCTTGCAAAGTAGTGCATTAAAATTGAAAGTGGCGTTTCACATCATCTGACCGATTTAAGGCAAGCATAATTTGAGATACTTTTGCGTCCTTCTTCTGCTCAGCGAAGGGATCCTGGAGTGCAGGGAGACACCCACTATCTCCATCAAAGTCTTGATGGTCTTTTACAGGGTTTCTTGAGAGACAGTCAGCATCTTGGTGTTTTCTTCCACTTTTGTCCAGTATGGCAATGTCATACTTTTGAAGACGTAATGCCCACCTGGCGAGTTGTCCTGTTGGATCATTAAGACACTGTCGACTAACAAAGTCAATGATAGTCTGTAACAACTGTGAATAGCCTTCCATAGAGACACTGTCGAAATTTGCACATGACCCAGATCACAACAAGACATTCTCTTCCTGTAGTTGAGTAGTTTCTCTCGGCTTTTGTATGTGTCCTAGAAACATAGGCTATAACCTTCTCTTTTCCGACCAAAATCTGCACCAGAACAATACCGATCCCATAGCCATGGGCATCTGTGTGGAGTTCTGTAGGTGCTCTCTCATTATACAGACCAAGTACAGTGTCAGTCGTCAGACCTTTTCACAGCACATCGAAAGAACCTTGTTCAGCACCACCCCAGATAAATTTAGCATCGACTTTTAACATCTCTTGGGGTGGCCTGGCTTTGATACAAAAGTCTCTGGTAAAACGACAGTGATAAGAACAAAATCCAAGGGAACTTCTCACATCTCTAACACTTTTAGGAATAGGGAATTCCGATATAGCTCTCACCTTTTCTAGTTCTGGCCGCACACCTTCGTTTGACACAGGCTGCCCAAGTATTTTGATTTCTTTAGCTCCAAAGAGACACTTTCTTGGATTAAGTTTCATTCCGGCCTGTTGGAGACTCTTAAGAAAGGCCCTCAGTCTTTTTATGTGTTCATCAAATGTCTCTGAGAAGACTATAAATAGCAAAGACATATTGTTCAAAAAAAGGTTCAAATGGCTCTGAGCTGTATGGGTCTTAACATCAGTTTTCTCGCGATAAGCCTTGTCTACTTCAATTTGCCAGTGTCCCGAGTACACGTCCATGGTTGACAAAAACTTGGCCCCCTTCAGACATTCTAGTGTATCGTCTATTCGTGGAAGAGTGTAAATGTCCTTTTTAGTTATCTTATTAAGCTTCCTATAATCAACAGAAAAACGCCAACTGCCATCCTTCTTCCTGACGGGAAACGCTGGTGATGACCATGGCTTCTGCAAAGGCTGATTGATGTCATTCTTCATCATTCTCTCTACCTCGTCGCGAATTATTTGACATTCCGTTGCTGACACATGGCATGCTCTCGGGCTTAATGGTTGGTGGTCTCCATTGCTAATCTGGTGCTTTACCATCGATTTGTCTAATTTGCTCTTCAACTGTGAATAGAAGCATTCAGAGAACTCTTGAAGAAAGGCAAGTAGCTTCTTCTGTTGTTCCTTAGTGAGATCTATTGATAGTCGAGCTAGAAGATCTTGTCTCATAGTGGTAACGCTGATTTCACCCACAGACTCGGCATGAGAGGTTTCTATGACACTCAGTTGTTCTGCTATTAAAGGCTTAGAGTTTGCTACGCACATGCGTCTTGGAAGGGTCTGCGGTTCTCGACGACAGTTAACTATCCACAATTCACCGAATCCATTCTTAAACGAGACGACAGACACTGGGATGACAAAGTTATTCTTCAGTTCTATGCTTCTCTTACATTCCACTACAAGAACCATGGGTTCATGCATGGCATGACACATGACAGTTACATTTCTAGCACTGACTGCAGGAATGGTCACTTCATCCAGCACACATAGTCTCCACAAACTAGGATGTGCATCTTATTGTCCACAGTATCTCATCGACTCTAGCATAATGTTCGAGCGACCACAATCTATAATTGCCTGAGAAGCTTTCCAAAAGTCTCATCCGAGAATGACGTCATATCTACACTCTTGTAAGACGACAAATTCTAAGAGTTATATGGCCACTTATACCCACACGAATGCCACATCTTCCTGTAGGTTTTACAATTTTCCCATTAGCCACCTTCAGCAGAAATGTTTTGTTGTCAACCAATACGGTTTTCTGCAACTGGCGTCGGTACTTCTCCGAAATGACTCAATGACGCTCCAGAGTCCACAAGAGCTTGGGCTGGTCGGCCACTCATGAGGATTTCGACGTAGTTGCCTATCATTTTTGTAATGATCGACGTGGAGAATTTATCTCTTCTGCGGCCTCACCTCCAACGAAGGTCGCCCCCTTTATTTGCAGCGGCTAGGTGATCGGCTGGAACTTCTAAATGGCAATGGGGACCTTAATCGGCGTGTTGGGGAGCGTCCACTCCAGCGGCTAGCTTGCGGAGATGGTAATCTACGTCGTGATGCACTCACATCTTCTTGTTCATCATCTTCGTCCAGGAGTTGGCGTCAGCTAAGATCTGTCTGCTGTCTCCTGGTGCAGGCATCATCAAATATTAGCCGCCTTTCTCGACAACAGCACATGTACCGGTCGTCCGCAGTGGAAACATACAGGTTGGTTATTCTGGGTCCTCCAGACCTGAGTCTTCCTTGGTGACCAAACAGGTTCCTCATGAGGCATTGTATGAACGTAACTTCGTAGGGTTCAATGTTTGTCCCACTTCCTTCCTTATGTCCTCTTGAGATGTCTCGCTTTTTTTGCCCGATGTGCAATCCAAGTGCCTTCTGAACTTCCTCTATCACTATCTGACATTACTTCTTCCATCACAGACATCAATACGACGTTTCGAAGCTGTTCAAACTTCTTGCATGTAGTTCTTTTTTGATGTCTTAATATATTGGCACCATTTTATGAAATTATCTGCTGTCGAAACCTCCTTCAGGAGTAGGGCTTGATACATGTCCTCAGTAACACCCTTCATGAGATGTGCAACCTTATCTTCCTCCTTCATTCTAGGATCCACTATTTTACACAGTTCGAAGACGTCTTGAATGTAGGATACTGTCGATTCTCCTGGACGCTGTGCCCTGCCATTTAATTTATCTTCAGCTTTGCACAACTGTCGTTGTGTGTCACCGAAATACTTGCGCAGTTCCGCCTGGAATACTTCCCAGCTTGTGACCTTTTCCTTGTTGTTCTTATACCACTGCTTGGCAGTACCCTCCAGGTAGAAAAATATGTTATCCAAACACACGGTGTTAAATTTGGCTATACGCTCATATACCTCCAGCCACTTGTTTGGATCTTGGCCATCGTTACCAGAGAATCTGGAAGGATGTCTCATGCGGTGGCACAGTTGCTGTCATCGTAACGTCCTCTTCTTCTTCTGTCTCCGATAGATTGCGATCTGTAGAATATGGCTCGAACTCTGATATCTCGCCACGTAGATGGCGGCTCTGTCGTGGCCTGATGGGAGCCACTGTGTCGTCGATAATGTGCTGTATCGTAAGTCCCAATACCCAGCGTCTCCAGCGGAATAATGTCGTGTAGAGGAAGGAGTAAATATATGAATGACGAACAACACTAACTTCACTTAATGAATTTTTGATCAGAACTTGCACATATAAGAGCGTGGAGCGAACTGCCTCCTGCCAGAACACATACGGTACATATACAGCTCAGAACATTCCAGTGCAATGATCCTTGCCGTATGTGGACTCTTCTAGAATGTACTCGAACTGAATATAGATATTAAAATTTTGCATTTCATGTGAGATTTGAACTCACGACCCTTCACGTAACACTCTAATATCATAACCACCACAGTACGGCGACTGCGCTAATCATCTTCTTCTGCGACAGTGTGACAAAATATGTACCTGGATAAAGCTGAATGTGGAGATCATGTTTATATTGCAAATAAAAAAAATTATTTATGGTCCATAGTGGTACCAAATATGAAGAAGAAGTGGTGCAAAGTCACACTGCATGAAAGTGGTAGCATACGTTATAAAATGTTTGTAAATAATTGCTTTGTGTGAAATCTGATTTTAACAATTCATTGTTCTCCAGTTGATTTATGTTAAGGAAAAAGTTTCAGTTTTGCTTTGCATAGCAACTAGTTCTAACGCTATTTTGTCGAAAGTCGACATTTTAAGAAACGTGGCTGTTGTACTTAAGCAAGCGAACAACAATAACAAAGCTAGGTCCAACTAAGAATGCTTGTAATCTGCCATCTGAAGATGGATTTGTAAAGAAAAATCCGATACCGGTCATGGTCTGAAGATAATAAACCTTTTTAAACCATACATGTGGCTGGTAGCTGTTTTTTATTTAAATTATAAACCGCAACTAGTTCTTATTAATAACTCGTTAACTCTGCCAAAGGAAATAAATTTATTAAAAAAATAATTTCTAGTAAATTTGATCTTGCTGATTAAAGTAAAATAAAAGACCAGCACTCTGTTCATTTACTCTCATTGGAAGTCAAGTTAAACGAAATATAAAACTTTTAAATAATTTCTTGTAATAATGATTGCGCAGTACAATGTATGTAAAGAAAGTAGTCTTCGACAGATGTATGGCTTCAGGGACAACGTTGCATGTAAACGGTACCAGGACAGATTTGTCGAGAGTGGAGAAATTTTATGGACGCAACAATGCAAAGATGTCATAATCAAAAAGCAGGGAAATGTAGCTGACGAAAATATGATAGTGATGTGCCGGTGGTAAAGTAGGATAAAACACCATTATTAAATGGACACAAACCGCAGTGCCTTTTAATAAAAAAGTGATAAAGTAGTTAACTTCACCAGACTTTAATGAAACACGAATTTAAAAATGTTGAAAAGTTATTAAAAGCTGAAAACTTTGTTTCGAAAATTTGCATCAATTTTTTCAAGTAAGAAATGATTTTTCATAAAAAAATCAAAATATTAGGCTAGGTTAGTTGTAATAGCCATGTACAGAGTAAGAAATTAGTAATTTTACAAGCTGCGACATCGTCGCGAAAAAA
This sequence comes from Schistocerca serialis cubense, assembly GCF_023864345.2. Taxonomy (NCBI): domain Eukaryota; kingdom Metazoa; phylum Arthropoda; class Insecta; order Orthoptera; family Acrididae; genus Schistocerca; species Schistocerca serialis. The sequence continues at coordinate 427,354,053 of NC_064641.1, forward strand.
CACAGTGACACCTATATGTAAAAAGTTTCCTTTAATTTACGTCTATGGTCACAGTCTTTTCTGTTTAACAGATTACCGGTTTCAGTCTATAATGACAGATCTGATGATGGTCATTATAGACCGAAACCGGTAATCTGTTAAACAGAAAAGATTGTGACCATAGGCGTAAATTAAAGGAAACTTAGTAATTTTAGTTTATATGAATGAGAATTTTTTTACAGATTTAAAATTTCCAGCCAGGATCCATAATTTGTATCATTCTAAATTTTTTTAAAAAACTCTGTAATCATAGGGGGTATGTTGCGTGGCACCTTATCCCGCTCCTGTTTAGAGCCTACGAATTTGGAGAATGACTCGTGCCTGTACGGTGACAGATGGTCTGAAGCGGGTTCAGTAGTGTATGTAGTTCTAATTTTCATCTTCTAGAGGACAGTAGTGCACAGAGACATTAAAAAACAGGTCAAGAGAATGTTTTTGTAAACTGATCTGTTTCTTGACGGCCTTTTTTTTATTTGTGTTTGTAGAGTTTTGTATATGCTTTTAGCACTGTGAATAATGCGTGAATGTGGTCTAAAATAAATATGGAGAACATTGTTCTACTGATAAACGCTGTACAAACTAGCGTGAGAAATTTCTAAGACAGTGTGAATGCAGACGACGGAGAATTTTGTATGATGACATGTTAAGTACGTTTATGGTAAAGGCAAAGCTACTTCGAGTGAAAATGAAAATAGTTAATAACGTAAACTACAAACAAAATTCCTAGAAACTAAATATTCACTTCAAGGAAAAGTACAGCTCGAAAGTGTGTCATTTCGTGGTTGGTTAGTCATGAAAAGCGGAGACTAACGCCGGAGAATGTTTTTCTATTGGCCTTAAGGAAAACTGACCAATGAGAACGGAGTCCCCTAGAACTTAGAACTACATTAACCTAACTAACCTAAGGACATCACACACATCCATGCCCGAGGCAGGATTCGAACCTGGAACCGTAGGAGCCGCGCGGTTCCGGACTGCAGTGCCTAGAACCGCTCGGCCACAACGGCGGACTGTGTGTTAATCAGTTTTGTTTTTTACACCATTACTATGCATAATCGTGTCTCATCCGAGCCTTATGTGTTACCCATCAATCTCCTGTATCGATCTATATCCCCATGTTAAATGAAGAGCTTAATTTGTTGCTGGTGTCTCGTGAATTTCCAATAGCTGTGCGTTGTTCCAAATGTGAATAACGCTTTTGTTTCCAATACACTCTGCACGGCTGCTTGAACTTGTTTCGTGAAAATAGCCAGCAAATCTACATCTATAAGTTTACTCCCTGTTTTATTGCAAAACTTTATCATATTGACAGATGGTTCGCTTACATTCTCTTTGCAATTGATTTTAAGCAGATCTCTGTGGACGCTTATATCTACTGAATCCCTGCAAGCCACTTTTACTTTGAAGAACGTTCTTATTCCACAGTTTCTTTCCATCTATCTAAGCACCGTCACTCTCAACTAAATTAACGTTACTAGCTTCAAAAACATTCACTTGATGCTCATTTGCTTCCATTATGACTTTACTGGGAAACACTGACAATTACGTCAAAGAAAAACAGTCACTCGAAGCTGATTTGCTTCACTTATTTCTTACTTACTAGATACTGACTAATTATCTTCAAGACTAGCTAACGTTTCCAAATGACTTCCATTCACTAACGATACCACATTAGCTTCTCAACAAGCTCGTGCAGATCCTTGGGTTCAAACATTTCTCTATCCTTACCCACTTACGATGGTAAAGTATTTATTACTAAATTTTTCTTCTCTTCAAGCTTCGTAAATACCGTTGCGCTTTTTAAGCGAAACTCCTTTTTCATTTGATTAATTTTGGTATTTGTTAATTTAATTCCTTTTTAAGAGCTTGTTCATTTTGCTTGACAAAACTTTGATTGCCTGTTTGTTCTCTTTGATATAAGTTTTGATTGCTATTTTATTCTCTTTATCTGAATTTTTGATTGTTTTTAAAGTTTTCTGAAATTCTGTTAGATATCTCAGTTACATACCGTTCCTATCAGGAGCACTCACTTCACTATTTTCGCCATATTCTTGCTCATCACTGTCTTCCTGTTCAGTGTGGAAAGTTACATTTGGGTCATTCACATCAGACTTGCACAATTGAGCAACAGGCACATTACGAGCTACTTCTGTTACCTTGGACCTGTTTTGAACTTCTAAAACATATCACGTTGCTTTACTATTTTCATGCAATTTCAATACATTCCAATTTGATAGTCCCAAGACGTTTTGCAATGACGAACTATCATCACCTAATATAGAGGCATTTAAGTCTGACGTCTATTCCTGTTGCTATCATTTATTCCACTTGCTGTATAACGGAGTCCCTATTCCTGAGGACGATAACATTTTGTTGTCACGTACGTTTTAAATGTTACTGATTTATCATAGTAGAACAAAAAATAAATGTAACTACAGCTATTTTGTCCGAAACTGACATTTTGAGCCCGCGGCTGTATACACTATATAGGTTGATTCTTACGTGGAAGATAACAGCAGCCAGCCACTTTTTACACTGCTATTTAATTATTAAAATATCGCAGTAGATGGTTTCTAACCGATAGGTTCACATTCAGACAGCTATTTCAGCTTCTGCATTAGCTCTCCCCTTTTGTTATCCCAGCTGCTGACACGTTCTAATTTATACTTGGTACATTTGCCCATCTACACTAATGATGTGGTGACTTCTGTTCTGATCTGTGTTGCTGTATATCTGCGTTACACTGTCCAGCTGAACCTACAGCGATAAGACGAAACAACGTTCTCACGTTTCACGTTGAAAGGCGTCGTCAAAGCTGCGGGTGCTGGACGGGCAGGTAGACTTTGGTTTTCCGGTGGCCGCCTCCTTTAGTGAGAACGGTTGTCCACATTTGTGTTGTGACTGAAGTTGCGTGCTTCCGCAGGCGAAGAAGCCGCAACTGCCATTATCTGCTACCGCGTGCAGGCCTGCCTGTTGCTCGTGTGTTTCGACTTGTTGAAGCATGGTATTGATTTTAGTCTCTTATTTGATATCCCACATAATAATTGTAAGGTTCTCATATGTTTCCACGTCTATATACAGGGAACAAACAGTATGAGCTCTCTGTGGGAGTAGTAAATACGTTCTTTCACTCTTTGTTTAGCTTCATCTGTGATTGACTTGTTAGTCAGGCGGCTGTGCAGTGCTCCGACATTCTTACTTGAGACATACTAGAGTGCAGTAGTCCTTCTCATAGAATGAGATCTGTTCTTGTGGATCTGGGAGAAGCTACCTGCAATACTTTATTTTGGGGACGAAATTCGTTTAATAACTTCTTGTCATTTATGTTAATCGAGAAGCTTTTGGAGAAATTTTAAAGCTATGTTCACAGTTTCTTTGAAATGGTAAAATTTTGTAATTGTTAGAGTCTTCGCGCTAATAACCATAGTTAGATTACTCAAAAGCTATTTTTCTTTAAAGTAAAACTTACATCCATGACTCATAAAAGTTTTGAATTTATATTGTGTGTGCATTGCATTTTATGCGACACGAAGCAACAAATTGTTTATGACAAAAATAATTTACAGTAGATTATTTACCTTCAGCTGCTGCAGCTACTGATCTGTATTTGCTTTTGAGGACGGCCATACTCGAGACACCAAAAGTGCACGCTGAGCAAGAGGTAAGTCACATTTCGGGACAGATCTGCCCTTGAACTGTTGTGCAAACAGTGTGTAGTCAGGACTATCAGGTGTCGTGTTTCGGTGAACAATAAATTTAAACAGTTGTTTTCTTCCGAGTAGAGCACTAATTAATTTTAGTGCATATTCTTAGCGAATCGTATCGTTTCATATTACGCATCGTTCATAAAGTGCTTCGGTACTGAGTTTTAGTTATATCTTTTTCCTTGAGCACACAATTAGTTTATTTTGGCAGTCAATTAGATTCATTCTATTTCTTTCAAATTTTGCATTTGATAAGGATTAAAGATTTCTTGGATGATACTGTTCGCATGCGCAACACAGGGCCGAGAAAGTTTTTCAATTCAAATTATTTAGTTTTCTCCTTATACAGACAATATTTTATAGAAAGCCAACACAGTCCTTTGCACTACACTTGCCTTATCTGCTGTTACGATAACAGAAACTGTCGTTCATTGTCTCAGCGCAAATTTTTTCTGAAGGTCAGTCTCACAGTTTATTCTCTACCATTCACTTTAACTATCCCACATTATGCTCTTTAGGACAGCTCCTAATTATCACTACTCAAGCAACACTTGACAGTGATCTGCTAACTGTTTGTTGCCATACGTTCATTATTAAATTCTGTTATTCACTGTCACAGCCAAAATCCAACCATATTCAACCCCAAAAGGTATGCTATATACGACATTTGCCTCGTGTTGTTAAGACGTGCCCCGGCCTCTAGTTGTAGTGGAATATCCCTAAGCATGAGGTTGTCATTGAAGGTGTTCATATTTGTCACATTTTACACTTTTTCTGAAATATACTAATTTGGTGCCTTCAGAGATTCCTCCACAGTGGAGTAAGTGCTAGATCATGCGTCTCGTACAGAAAAAGCGGATTTGATCCTGTAATGGTGGTACTTGGCGTAAATCCTTAAGTTCGTGGTGGCGCACGAAATGTGTAACCATTTCTTTTGTATATAATTTATGATTCGTATTAAGTATGTCGTTGAACTTCTCAACAGGAACAGTAGTGGAACCTGGAAACAGAAATGATACCTGCGCTGGGAAACTACTGTTTAAAACATGCTAGACAATGGACGCAATGGACAGCTTACAACGCGGCAGTGATCGGCAGTTGTGTTACTTTTTCTCGAAATGAATAGTCCTGTTGCGACGCAGAGGGAAAGTTTCGACAACAGTTTGACGCACGTGTGCCTTCTGCAAGAGAATATTTCGCAGTGTGTATACGCAGTTTTTACAGGAAGGATTAATATTGGAAGCGAAGCTACCGCACCCACTGCTATTCGCTCGCCAGACGATAACGAAACAAAATAAGTTGCGGTAGAGAGGAGGTTCGGCAAATCATAGACAAAGGCACTGAACAGCCGGCCTCGGTGGCCGAGCGGTCGTAGGCGCTTTAGTCCGGAACCGCGCGACTGCTATGGTCGCATGTTCGAATACTGCCTCGGTCATGTAAGTGTGTGATGTCCTTAAGTTAGTTAGGTTTAAGTAGTTCTAAGTTCTAGGGGACTCATGACCTTGGATGTTAAGTCCCATAGTGCTCAGACCCATTTGAACCATTTTGTAACTGAACAATACGCACCGAGAATTACTGTGTGGGTCGCCGTTTCCAGTCCCGGACTGAGTTGACCTTCTCCTTCTGAAGAAATTGTGAACAGTGTGCATTATTTCAGCTTGCTGTGGCATAACTTCGTTCCTCAGCTTCTTGTTACTGCGTTGTCCTTCAACATGGAGTGGTTGATGCGGGATGGAGAAAGGCCGCATACTGCGAACACTGTGCTAGATTTCTTGCACGTGTGATTCGATATATGAGTCAGTACACTTAGATACACCCTGAGAAGCACTTAATTTGTTTTACGGAGTATCCATGTAGATGTAGATGTAGATATTGATATCCAGCTCTTTTCAATGTCGGACAGATTTGGTCCTCCTCCTCTCCTCCCCCCAGTCGTCCTTACCTCAAACCATGTGAAGTCTCTCTTTTTCTCGGAGTGTCCCATGATTTAATGGAGCTCAGACACCTTGTTCTTGAAGCTTGCAGTGAAACCAGAGAAGAGCTGTGCTTTAGCGTTACGTTAACATCAGCGTTCACATGAAGGAAGATAAGTATGAAAACGGTGCACATAATTTGTGCTGAGTTAGAACTATTCTCTACAGAGTGTTTTCCTTGGTAGTTTATGTTCTTTTGAGTTTGTCTTGAGAGTAAAGTATTTATTCTAAAACGAAATGGTGATATAGTTCGACTGCCACTCTGTACCTGCGATGTGGTGAATAGGACACAGTTTGTTAAAGGATGTCATTTAATAATTCCTGTGATTGTAATCACAACGCTATCCACTGTACACTTAATACAGTGCAAAAGTTATTTGCTGCCAATTATTCACCAGCTGAGGGCAGATGGCACTCTGTTACTTTCAACGCGCAAGCACGACCACATTATAGACAGGCCCCCGACTGTGTAATCATAACCAATATTTTTAATGATAATTGTCAACAACTGACGAGAACCAAGAGCGATCCAACTGTGGACTGTGGCTCTCTCTCCCAGACTACTTTTCTGATGTTGTAATCAACTGACGACAGCGTCACCAGGACTGGCTGTGGCCCTCGCCACCAGCGTGACGCTGCCAGCACTGATCTTCAAATAACAGACGACAGAAGGGAGCTTCTGCGTCGCTTGTTTCAGCCAATTCCAGCCACGAATACTTCGTATTGCTATAAACACTGGTGCCTTTCTCAGCCAATAACAAACTTCCGACATGATTAACATCGTAACGCCAGGCCACGTGACTATGGTCCCATGCTGTAAACTGCACGTCATTTCGATGCCATATTGTCTCTCTGTGTAGACAGTAGGCTTTGTATAGTATTGCATAGGCTTACACAGTCTTAGATACATATTACGTACCGTAAACCAAGGTTACTGCTTGGACCCACTTTTTACGTGTTTCTGATACACGTTCTTGTAAAACCATAACTGTAAAATACTGTTATTGGTAACTGTTTTGTTCTTAATGTACAACTTCTATTTACTATCTGCGCCATTTATTACTATTATTATTATTACTGTTATTATTTTGTATTTCACGATTTTAAATAAACCAAAGTTGGGCTCAGGTAGCTCTTATGTAGGATTTCTTGAACCCATATTCTATTTTCTTAGCTCCTGTATTTAGTTGTCAGTACACCATCACAGACTTTGATGAATGCCTTTTTAAAGATGATTTACACTTAAATATTTACATAGAAATTACATAAATTCCTTTCTGAGGAAAAAATGTGCACTTACTGCATTCAATACGTCGGTTCTTCACACATTGGACAAAGAAGTTGTATGACGGGGAAAACAGTACAAATGTTCTTATAGCATTAACGTAACGTCCACTAGACTGCAGCAGCATTTCATGGAAATAAGTGGGGTGTACCAGAGCTTTCTGACAGCTGCTAAATCATGGACAATCTGAGAACTGTGTCGAATATTTCGATAAAGCGGTACCAGGAACGGCTTAAATTTCAATGTTTTGAGGTTAATTAAGCCCCAAGGGTCCAAGTAAACGTGATCTGCTTTAACGTAACGCCTTTCGCACGTGAATTGCTGGAAAAGGTAGGCAGCTATTTCTGTATGTAGCAGCTGTAGCTTCTAATGAGGTAACAGGGCCCGTTCTGTATCTAGTAGGATTAGTGCATGTTGCTGCATTGTTGCGTTGAACACTAGGGTCCTGTACTTCAGGTAAATTCCCGGGTATCTGCTCGCTGCTCTCAGCGCAATCCACTAGACAACCTGCTCGCCTCAAGCTGCCTCCTCATGCAGATATTCTCTCCACCTTCTTAGGTTTGGAAGACGGAGTCTCCTCACGATACCTTCAGGACCATAAGAAGCCCAGTATCCGTACCATAGGCAGTCCAGGGAGAGCAAACTTCACTTTAGGTCTCCTTGCAAGTTGTAGCGTCACTGTCCGTACTGACTGAGTAGCAATCTTGCAGTGGCGGAATATTTGACTGTCCGTACTGACTGCGTAGCAATCTTGCAGTGGCGGAATATTTGACTGTCCGTACTGAATGTGTAGCAATCTTGCAGTGGCGGTATATTTGCCGCACATAAGCGTCTTCTACATGCCCCGAAGTGATATTTTCTTGCAAGCAGTTTTGCAAGTGAATGTTTGCAGGAAACTGCAAAGCTTTGCAGGCCTCTTGTTCATCGCAGCATTCTGGATTGCCTAACAACACATCTGTAGCTCTGAACTGGGATCTGTGCGTCTACAATGAACAACTACGCGTAGCGTGATTTAAATGTCGTCATACACACACACACACCCACACACACCCACACACCCACCCACACACACACACACACACACATACACACACAACCACACACGCACACACACAGAAGTTGGTTTTTTTTTTTTTTTTTTTTTTTTTTTTTTTTTTTTTTTTTTTTTTTTGCAGTTTCTGTTTGAAATATCTTAAAATGAAATATACTTCACAAATGAGAAAACTCCAAAGTTTATTCCACACTCTTATGTTAATTCTCTGCTGAATTTTGCTATGGAGAGAATTGAGTTATCAGATCAATGGTTTCAATGCGTAATATTTTATCAGCGTTCTGACATATAGAGTGACATTTTACTGTCATGGTCATCCAGCTGCGTTGCTAGACTGGTTGGTATTTCACGAATAGACTTTGCACTCACGCTCTCTCTTCTCTGTGGCTGGGATTTATTTCTGGGAAGTGTCGTCTTACAAATGTGTTGATGTGAGTTCCACTAGAAGCACTTTCCTACGTTACTACTGAATTTTTCATGTTTCTCTTTGAATTTAAGGGCTTCACTACAAGAGGGCTACACTACAAGATCGAAAATTTATGTAGAGGGGTAGATTTCCGAAACCCTGCATTTATTCCAGTTTCTTATAGTACCTCTGGGGCAGCGGGATAAAGATTGACAAATCATCGGCATAATTCGACGTCGGTCGGTTTCTTCGAAGTACTACATTGTCTTTCTTTTGGTTGTGCCGATGACTATGTTGCAAAGGACGTACTTCGTTCACTAAACGAAGACTGACGACATACAGGCTCTTCGTCGAGTTCCTCTGCAAAAATTAATAAATCGTATGATAACTGAAAAATCACCAGAAACATCAGTTGTAGTAACAACAGTTAAGGGGAACACCGACCAATCAATGGGCAGGTACACGATGTATGTCTTGTATATATGTCATATATATAGCATACGAACAACGCAGTTTGCGATCCTTAACTGACGTAAGTGAGGCCCGATCTGTTTTCGGATGCGACTTTTCATTACAGTTATGTAACCCAACCAATGGTTGGGCTTCTTCGCCAAAGTGGAGGTGTTTCAGGCTTTCAGTACGATCACCCACGCACCCATTTGCCTTCCCAAAACTGCTGATTGTAATTCTACTGGCGTTGTTTCGCATGTACCTGTAAGTCGTAAAAGCGTTCCCTTCCGCATGCATTTCTCAATTTTAGCCAGCTTCCCCTGATTCAGTTTATGCGACACTGAAACTTACTACAGCTTCAGTATGTCATCACGACAGTATATCACTGAGTCTCGTGGTATTCTGTACTGAAGCGCGGTGTTAAATGTTTGTGGGTCTGTTGCAGATTTATTTTACATATTTTTCGAAAGACATGGAAAACGAGATATCGATAGAGTTTTTTGATTGACACGTAATTTGGTCTGTGGGTCCGATTCTGTGTCCTAGGCTAATTTTCTGGTGTATGTAACTTGTTTTTTTAATTGCTACGTGCCGGTTATTGTGCACGTACGAACTCTGCACTAGGACTTAGCTGTCAATTACTTTTCATCTGCACCCTGCACTCCGTGAAACCTTAACCGGAGTGTCATCTGCCTATACCACAACTCCCATTACTACTTGACAAGCTTCCAGTAGTCCGAAAGGGAAGGGCCATTCCATTTTTGCAATAACCTTGTACGCTCGAATTATATCTTAGAACTCTCAACTCCCTAACCATGACGAAAAGGTAAGGCCACCACGAAAGAATGAAAGGTCCTGTGAAGTCGATCATCACGTACACGCGTAACTAGACGTCACATCTACATCTACATATACATCTACATTTATACTCCGCAAGCCACCCAACGGTGCGTGGCGGAGGGCACTTTACGTGCCACTGTCATTACCTCCCTTTTCTGTTCCAGTCGCGTATGGTTCGCGGGAAGAACGACTCTCTGAAAGCCTCCGTGCGCGCTCGAGTCTCTCTAATTTTACATTAGTGATCTCCTCGGGAGGTATAAGTAGGGGGAAGCAATATATTCGATACCTCATCCAGAAATGCACCCTCTCGAAACCTGACGAGCAAGCTACACCGCGATGCAGAACGCCTCTCTTGCAGAGTCTGCCACTTGAGTTTGCTAAACGTCTCCGTAACGCTATCACGGTTACCAAATAATCCTGTGACGAAACGCGACGCTCTTCTTTGGATCTTCTCTATCTCCTCCGTCAACCCGATCTGGTACGGATCCCACACTGATGAGTAATACTCTAGTATAGTTCGAATGAGTGTTTTGTAAGCCACCTCCTTTGTTGATGGACTACATTTTCTAAGGACTCTCCCAATTAATCTCAACCTTGTACCCGCCTAACCAACAATTAATTTTATGTGATCATTCCACTTCAAATCGTTCCGCACGCATACTCCCAGATATTTTACAGAAGTAACTGCTACCAGTGTTTGGTCCGCTATAATATAATCATACAATAAAGGATCCTTCTTTCTATGTATTCGCAATACATTAAATTTATCTATGTTAAGGGTCAGTTTCCACTCCCTGCACCAAGTGCTTATCAGCTGCAGATCTACCTGCATTTCGCTACAATTTTCTAATGCTGCAACTTCTCTGTATACTACAGCATCATCCGAGAAAAGCCGCATGGAACTTCCGACACTATCTACAAGGTCATTTATATATATTGTGAAAAGCAATGGTCCGATTACACTTCCCTGTGGCACGCCAGAGGTTACCTTAACGTCCGTAGACGTCTCTCCATTGATAACAACATGCTGTGCTCTGTTTGCTAAAAACTCTCCAATCCAGCCACACAGCTGGTCTGATATTCCGTAGGGTCTTACTTTACTCACATTTGTAAGTTGATCATTACTACCTCAACGGTCTTCCATCTGTCAAACACGCTTCGCTGAGACAGACAAACGTTCAAAGTGCTGTCATTTGTGGCATAAATTGATTCCGTGCTCTTTGGAGGAACTCTGCTTCTGTCCCACCGGGGATGGGAGCCTTGCCACTTTTGAGATATATGAGGTCTGAGAAGTCGAAATGAAGACCTTCACTACAGCGCCATTGTATATTTCCCAAGTGATGGCGGGGTGGTATTCACAGTTCACAGACGGAGTAAAGTGTTTCGCACTAGTTTTGTCGTTCCAAGAGAGTTGTTTTTAAAGTTGATTGCACGATGGAATCCTCCGAATCAGCACAAGGAGCTGTTATCCAATTTATTCGTGCAGAAGGCGAACATGCTTCACAAACTGATAGCAGGATGAAAGAAATGTACAGACAGCCCTGTTCGCCTCAGCATTATGAAGTGGAACATGTAACACACCTAAGGCTAGGCAGAAATTGAGAAGGGTATAGCGCGTGTGGCGCGACGCAGCGCAGCGCAGCGCGTACTTTTGTAACTTCACTGATTCAAATGGGACCGGGCAAATTGCGACGCGACGCGACTGGGACACGACAAGTACCCGCGACAGGTCGTGGGGCGTTGTGGTTGTGGCAAAGTTTCTCACGCCGTGAGGCGGAGAGTGGAAAGGCAGTCCTGCCGTATGTTCTATCTCTACACCTATATCTACATACATACTCCTCAATCCACCATACGGTGCGCTGCGGAGGGTACCTCGTACCACAACTAACATCTTTTCTCCCTGTTCCACTCCCGAACAGAACGAGGGAAAAACGACTGCCTATATGCCTCTGTACGACCCCTAATCTCTATTAGCTTATCTTTGTGGTCTTTCCGCGAAATATAAGTTGGCGGCAGTAAAATTGTACTGCAGTCAGCCTCAAATGCTGGTTCTCTAAGTTTCCTCAGTAGCGATTCACGAAAAGAACGCCTCCTTTCCTCTAGAGACTCCCACCCGAGTTCCTGAAGCATTTCTGTAACACACGCGTCATGATCAAACCTACCAGTAACATATCTAGCAGCCCGTCTCTGAATTGCTTCTATGTCCTCCCTCAATCCGACCTGATAGGGATCCCAAACGCTCGAGCTGTACTCAAGAATAGGTCGTATTAGTCTTTTATAGGCGGTCTCCTTTACAGATAAACCACATCTTCCCAAAATTCTATCAATGAACCGAAGACGACTATCCACCTTCCCCACAACTGCCATTACGTGCTTTTCCCACTTCATATCGCTCTGCAATGTTACGCCCAAATATTTCATCGACGTGACTACGTCAACAGCTACACTACTAATGGAGCATTCAAACATTACGGGATTCTTTTTCCTATTCATCTGCATTAATTTACATTTATCTACAGTTAGAGTGAGCTGCCTTTCTTTACACTAATCACAAATCCTGACCAAGTCATCTTGTATCCTCCCACAGTCACTCAACGACGACTACTTCCCGTACACCACAGTATCATCAGCAAACAGCTGCATATTGCTATCCAGCCTATCCAAAAGGTCATTTATGTAAATAGAAAACAACAGCGGACCTACCACACTTCCCTGGGGCACTCCAGATGATAACCTCATCTCCGATGAACACTCACCATCGAGGACAACGTACTGGGTTCTATTATTTAAGAAGTCTTCGAACCACTCACATATTTGGGAACCAATCCCATATGCTCGTACCTTAGTTAGGACTCTGCAGTGGGGCACCGAGTCAAAGCACCGAGTCAAACGCTATCCAGAAGTCAAGGAATATGGCATTAGTCTGATACACTTCATCCATGGTTCGCAAGATATCATGTGAAAAAATAGCGAATTGCGTTTTGCAGGAGCGATGCTTTCTGAAGCCGTGCTGATGCATGAACTTCTCTGTCTAAAAGGAAATTCATTATATTCGAACTGAGAATATGTTCGAGAATACTACAACAAACCGATGTTAAAGATATTGGTCTGTAATTTTGAGGTTCAAATGGTTCAAATGGCTCTGAGCACTATGGGACTCAACTGCTGAGGTCATTAGTCCCCTAGAACTTAGAACTAGTTAAACCTAACTAACCTAAGGACATCACAAACATCCGTGCCCGAGGCAGGATTGGAACCTGCGACCGTAGTGGTCTTGCGGTTCCAGACTGCAGCGCCTTTAACCGCACGGCCACTTCGGCCGGGCTGTAATTTTGAGGATCCGTCCTTCTACCCCTCCTATATACAGGCGTCACCTGCGCTTGTTTCCAGGCGCTCGGGACTTTACGTTGGGCAAGAGATTCGCGATGAATGCAACTTAAGTAAGGAGCAGTAGAATACTCTCTGTGAAACCGAATTGGAATCCCATCAGCACCTGTTGATTTATTTATTTTCAACCCATTCAACTGCTTCACAACCCCAGGGATGTCTATCACTATGTCCTTCATATGGGAATCTCTACGAAACTCAAACGGCGGTATGTTTGTACGATCCTCCTGCGTGAAAGATTTCTCAAATGCTAAATTTAAAATTTCAGCTTTCGTTTTGCTGTCTTCCGTTACCAGGTCAGAAAGATCAGTGAGTGACTGGATGGAAGCCTTCGACCCGCTTACCGATTTTACTTAAGACCAGAATTTTCTTGGGTTTTCACCAAGATCTTTTGCTAAGGTATGACGGTGGTAGTGGTTGTACGCTTCGCGCATCGCTCTTTTTACAGCAGCACGAATCTCTACTAACTTTTGCCTGTCCTCATTCTCCCGATCTTTCTTGTACAGCGAGTGCAACTGACTTTGCTTCCTGAGGTTTCTCCGAATTGCTCTGTTAAACTAAGGTGGGTCTTTTCCGTCCGTAACCCACTTTTTCGGCACATACTTGTCCAATGCGTGATTTACAATGTGTTTAAAATTTGCCCATAATTCTTCCACGTCCATCGTACCGGAAGTAAATGAAGTCGATTCATTTACTAAGTGGGATGCTAACAACTGCTTATCTGCTCTTTCTAATAAGAATAAATTCCTTAGCCTTCTTGACCGACGTTTTAACTTTCGTAACTATAGTTGTAATGACAACATCATGATCACTAATCCCTGTATCAACACTGACACCGTCGATGAGGTCTGGTCTGTTCGTGGCTACCAGATCTAAAATATTTCCATTACAAGTTGGCTTTTGATTTAGCTGCTCAAGACAGTTTTCGGATAATGTGTTCAAAAGTAATTCACACGGCGGCTTGTCTGTGCCACCTGTAATGAATCCATAGACATCCCAGTCTATACTAGGTTGGTTGAAGTCGTCTCCAACTAATATAGCATGATCCGGGTACTTCTGCGATACAGAGTGTAGACCCCCTTTGAATGATTCTAGAACTGTCACGGTGGAACCTGGTGGCCGGTAATAACTCTCCACAATTAACTTTAATTCTCCTAGCCCTGTTAAACTTGTCCAGATAACTTCACAATCACACTCTACTTCGACCTCAGTAGACACAATATTTTTGTCAACTGCAGAGAAGACACCACCTCTTACGGTGTCTAATCTGTCTTTCCGATACACGCTCCAACCCTCACTAAATATTTCAGAACTTCCTATCTCAGGGTTCAGCCAGGTCTCAGTCCCGAGAGTAACTTGCGCGCCACACGCATCCTGGGGGGCAGTAAATTCAGGAACTTTATTCCGAACACTCTAAAAATATACTGCTAATATCTTGATAACTGAAGTGTCTTTATACAGAGCGCGTCCTGATTTCGCTGCCTGCACGTCGACTGGTGAGTGTTCATCAGGACACCTCGCACTACTGCGTAGCCTAAAAGAAAACCCCATGTGCACGCCGCAAGTATTCTGCTGCCCGAGTAGCTGCTTCCTTTGCGTAGTGCACCCCTGACCTACCTAGGGGCGTCATACAATTCCCCACCCAATAGTGCAATTCTAGAAATCTGCAGCCACGACTGTCACAGAGTCGACGAAGCCTCTGGTTGAGACCCTCCACTCGTCTCCAAACCAAAGGAACCTGATCCATTCTGGGAACGATGCTGCAAATAGAGAGCTCTGCTTGCACCCCGTGTGTGAGGCCAGCGGTCTTCACTAATTCCGCCAGCCGCCCGTACGAACTGAGGATCGCCTCAGTACCCAAGCGGCAGGCATCATTGGTGTCGACGTGAGCAACTACTTGCAGACGACTGGACCCTGTACGCTCAACAGCCGCAGGCAAGGCCGCCTCCACTTCTTGGATGAGGCTCCTAGCAGACAAACCGAGTGCACGTTGGAATTCTTTCCAGCCCTGTACGTTATTTCCCTAAGGGGCTCCATCACCCGCCTAACGTTGGAGCTCCCAATAAGCAGCAAGCCTTTGCCCCCGTGTGCCTGCTCGGGCCGTGCTGGAGGAGCGGCCACCTGCCCACTGACAGGAAGAACGGGCGAGGCCAGGCGGACAGCCTTCACATTGACCCTCCGTCTCGAACGATGCGAACGCGTTTCAGTCCGCCACTCACCCTGAGGTGAGGGCGGCCCCAACGCGCCGGGTACACTAGAAGGTGCCTCGGCGGATGAGTCAGCGGACACAGCTAGCGATACCTGGGGTGTCTCAAGCAACGCGCCAGACCCTCCGCCGTCGCTGCACCCCCAGGGAGCAGCCTGAAGGCAGCTGACCGTGGCCAACAGCTCGCTCAGCTGCTCACGAACAGCGGCCAATTCCTCCTGCGCCCGCACTCAACACACACACCCTATCCATCCTACTGCTAATATCTGGACGTATAGAGTTGCGACAAATAAAACAACAATATGCGACTGCACGGTTGCGTTACCAGCGCCAGATTGAGCTGCGATATATGAACAATTGCTTAAGAACCAAGCAATAAAATGTCAACGACTACGCCACTATACAGATATTACAATGCGATCCCACCCCTGCCTTAGTACAAACGACAACCGCCTACGCGATGTTACACTCTACCGTTATTAAAATTTGATACTGTCTCTTTCTAATTCGAAAATACGCAAAGATCCGAAAAATTTCACTACGCAAGCACACAAACACGCAAAGTAATTTGAATTACACCTGTGGAACTAATACGAAAAACGGAATATACGACTAGTTTCTGCTACTGCTGCTCGCACACGTCACTCTGCAAGCACAGATGAAACTGCACTGGCCTCTGTCTGCTGTTAACTGACTCTGCGAAATAAACAGGAAGCACTGGCTGTCCAAAACAAACAACTGACTAACGACTCCGTGAATTTATACTTTATAAATATCAATAAGCAATATAACTCCTCTCAAATACGAGAGGTATGGCGCTTATGGGCAGAAGAAGAATGGCCTATCCGAAAAATACGGCCTTACTGTATACTGAATTGAGTTATCACTGAGTTGTTTTTCGTCTTTCGCCATTTAAGCGCTACATAATAATAGTTTTCAGTTACATATGTAAGTTTAGTTCAT
Organism: Schistocerca serialis cubense; assembly: GCF_023864345.2. Classification (NCBI taxonomy): domain Eukaryota; kingdom Metazoa; phylum Arthropoda; class Insecta; order Orthoptera; family Acrididae; genus Schistocerca; species Schistocerca serialis. The sequence continues at coordinate 427,370,357 of NC_064641.1, forward strand.
TTGTGTTGTTTATTCTTTTGTCAACAACAATGCACAGTTCAATAACTGGTGAGCCATGAGCCACTGGAATTATATCTTCTGCATCCATTATGTTTTCAGATCGTAAGAAGGGGCAGACGATTCGCCGTGGAGGCAGTGAATAAGAATGTAAGGAATATCATAAAATCACGTGATTTAGATGCAAGGCAGGAAAGTAAAACAAGGTTATCTACATGCTGCCTGTTATGCTGATGTATCTCTAAGATCTGTTGCAAAATGTCGAAAAGGCATAATTTCCACAGATATGACCCCTTTGTGCATCTGGTAAAAAGCGTCCAGGGAATGAAGTACATAAGTTTCACTATCGTTACTTGGATATGGATGTAATAAGAGACATTATACTATGTATATGTGGACATCACATTTTCACTTCAAGCTAGGAACAGTCGAAAATCAGTCACAAATAACAATGATTTAATTGGCTCGCCGTGTTGAGAAAAAGCGTTTTAATTGTTGTATATACATCGAAGAGAGTTTCAGGGAGAGCATAAGGGAACAACTGACAGGAATGGGGGAAGGAAATACAGTAGAAGAAGAATGGGTATCTCTGAGGGATGAAGTAGTGAAGGCGGCAGACGATCAAGTAGGTAAAAATACGAGGGCTAGAGGAAATCCTTGGGTAACAGAAGAAATATTGAATTTAATTGGTGAAAGAAGAAAATATAAAAATGCAGTAAATGAAGCAGGCAAAAAGGAATACAAACGTCTCAAAAATGAGATCGACAGGAAGTGCAAAATGGCTAAGCAGGGATGGCTAGAGGCAAATGTAAGGATGTAGAGGCTTGTCTCACTAAGGGTGAGATAGATACTGCCTACAGGAAAATTAAAGAGACCTTTGGAGAGAAGAGAACCACTTGTATGAATATCAAGAGCTCCGTTGGCAACCCAGTTCTAAGCAAAGAAGGGAAGGCAGAAAGGTGGAAGGAGTATATAGAGGGTTTATACAAGAGCGATGTACTTGCGGACAATATTATGGAAATGGAAGAGGATGTAGATGAAGACGAAATGGGAGATAAGATACTGCGTGAAGAGTTTGACAGAGCACTGAAAGACCTGAGTCGAAACAAGGCCCCGGGAGTAGACAACATTCCATTAGAACTACTGATGGCCTTGGGAGGGCCAGTCATGACAAAACTCTACCATCTGATGAGCAAGATGTATGAGACAGGCGAAATACCCTCAGACTTCAAGAAGAATATAATAATTCCAATCCCAAAGAAAGCAGGTGTTGACAGATGTGAAAATTACCGAACTATCAGTTTAATAAGTCACAGCTGCAAAATATTAACGCGAATTCTTTACAGACGAATGGAAAAACTGGTAGAAGCGGACCTCGGGGAAGATCAGTTTGGATTCCGTAGAAATGTTGGAACACGTGAGGCAATACTGACCTTACGACTTATCTTAGAAGAAAGATTAAGAAAAGGCAAACCTACGTTTATAGCATTTGAAGACTTAGAGAAAGCTTTTGACAATGTTAACTGGAATACTCTCTTTCAAATTCTGAAGGTGGCAGGGGTAAAATACAGGGAGCGAAAGGCTATTTACAATTTGTACAGAAACCAGATGGCAGTTTTAAGAGTTGAGGGGCATGAAAAGGAAGCAGTGGTTGGGAAGGGAGTGAGACAGGGTTGTAGCCTGTCCCCATGGGTATTCAATCTGTATATTGAGCAAGCAGTAAAGGAAACAAATGAAAAATTCGGAGTAGGTATTAAAATTCATGGAGAAGAAAAAACTTTGAGGTTCGCCGATGACATTGTAATTCTGTCAGAGACAGCAAAGGACTTGGAAGAGCAGTTGAACGGAATGGCCAATGTCTTGAAAGGAGGATATAAGATGAACATCAACAAAAGCAAAACGAGGATATTGGAATGTAGTCAAATTAAGTCGGGTGATCCTAAGGGGATTAGATTAGGAAATGAGACACTTAAAGTAGTAAAGGAGTTTTGCTATTTAGGGAGGAAAATAACTGATGATGGTCGAAGTAGAGAGGATATAAAATGTAGACTGGCAATGGCAAGGAAATCGTTTCTGAAGAAGAGAAATTTGTTAACATCGAGTATAGATTTCAGTGTCAGGAAGTCGTTTCTGAAAGTATTTGTATGGAGCGTAGCCATGTATGGAAGTGAAACATGGACGATAACTAGTTTGGACAAGAAGAGAATAGAAGCTTTCGAAATGTGGTGCTACAGAAGAATGCTGAAGATAAGGTGGGTAGATCACGTAACTAATGAGGAGGTATTGAATAGGATTGGGGAGAAGAGAATTTTGTGGCACAACTTGGCTAGAAGCAGGGATCGGTTGGTAGGACATGTTTTGAGGCATCAAGGGATCACAAATTTAGCATTGGAGGGCAGCGTGGAGGGTAAAAATCGTAAAGGGAGACCAAGAGATGAATACACTAAGCAGATTCAGAAGGATGTGGGTTGCAGTAAGAACTGGGAGATGAAGAAGCTTGCACAGGATAGAGTAGCATGGAGAGCTGCACCAAACCAGTCTCAGGACTGAAGACCACAACAACAACAACATTATCAGCGTTAATAATCTAATTATACAACAGGCTACACAAATGAAAAAAATTGGTCTTTACTACTACTAAACTAGGAGTATCCTGAAAGAGTGTGGTGATGAGGAATACGCGTCTCAATTTGCGTTTAGCGTAAGGCGCGCCACGACATGGGTAGGTCCACGTTGTCATCACAGGTGCCAACTGTGGAGGATCTTATATGCACAAATTGTCGGATCACCACATATGCCATTGTGGTTGACGTGTCGATAAGCAGAGAAACTGTGTACCCCTTAGTCCACGAGGAGCTTCATTATGCCGACGTTTGTGCACCTCGTGTGCTCAAACATCTTTCAGAGATTCTGAAGAAAGCCTTACTGGCTCTTTTCCACACCTATCTGCTGAGATACGCGGCGGAAGGAACGTATTTCATTGCTCTTATTGTGGTATGTGATGATGTGTGGTGTCATCACTTCGACCTGGCTGCAAACCGATGGGCATGCAGTGGCGCTATGACGACTCTACTCGGCTACGTCCGAAGGTCAGAAAGGTGATACTTAGTTTCATTTTCGATAAAAAAGGGGCATCTACTCCACGACTGCCTACAATGGTGTGCGATCGTTAACGCTGAGAAGTACTGCAACACGTTGCTGAGCAACAGACAGGCCATCAGGACCAAGAATACGGACAAGCTTTCGAATCTGAAAGTTCTTCTCCAGAACAACGCTCCGCCACATGTGGCCAAGATGCACTTCGAGTTCCTTCAAAAATTTCGACTAGAGGTCGTGGAACATCATCCTTACAGCCCCAACGTCTCCACATGTGATGAGGATATCTTCTGTCCTGGTGACAAGGATGTGCAGGACAAGTGGGAAAACGCATTGTCAGTAATCGATGAGTTTCTACTCTGAAGCCATTTGCTTCCTACGTTCTGGGAGTGGTGTAGTGTTCCACGTGAATGGTAATTATAGTAGTGTTATTAAAACTCCTTTCCATAAAACTGTATTCTCCTTCTCATTTCGACGCACCTTATATCTTACAACGTTCTCGTGCCCAAACGTAACTACTAATATGAACACGTAGACTCACTCATCAGTTTCTTAAGCGGCCGTCGTTGTTGTTTGTTGATCTTGTCTGCGTCGTCCAGTGAGAATAAAAGAGTCCTAATGCATTTCTTGTGGTGACCAATTTTTGTTGTTGTTGCTATTTTGAAAATGCTGCTTAGGGATCTAATACCAAAATTTTTGCAGTAAAATCTTACGATTTCGTTACCCACGTTGTCTGTATTTTCATTTTATACATCTTCTAGGCTTCCCTATAAAGTAACATCGCCTTAGGCATTTCATTTATGCCAGCGCTCTACGCTAAGTACTCCTTTTGGTCCTTATAATACGCTTAAGAGTCATCATGTCCTTACTCCGTAAGGGAATTTAGTGATCTTAAGCCAACATGAGGAATTTTTATGATCTGTACTTGGCATTTTGCTTCATCTAAAGGCCACTACTCATAAACGGTCCATTTGACCGTCCACATTAAGGGAGTGTTCAAGAATTTGCCACGACGCTCAGTATTCGATTTCGCAGTGATTTGTGACGGCCGAATATGAAGTGTTTCTAGTACACTATAGTGGCTGCGAATTCATTAAGGCAGCTGCCGCAGCTGTTCGAATTTATACGGAAAAATGAACGGCAGAGAAAATTACTTTGAAATACAATTGCCAGTGTGAGGTCTCGAGTTCGGGGATAAAGATCGGAGATCGTTTCGAATTGCGGTATGGTTTAATGTGTCAGATATCGCAGCCTAAAGCCGTTCGTACTGAAGAGCCCTTCGTCCATACAACATCGTGGGGAATTACTTTCAGGAGGGTGGCAATGGCAGATCACTCATGGAACGGTAATTCTATAGTCCGGCTGCTGCTAATCTATTTTTGGTGCGAGGTGACGATGTGTATTTCCGCCCTCATCGTTCCCATTTAGTCCAACATCTGGCAGCTGTCACAACCGAGTGCTCAATAATCTCGATATCGCTCGATTCGACCAGCTGCCAATTGTAGACCGACTATGAGGCCCCTTTAAAGCGCTCTCACTTGCTTATATGGATGTCGTACACGAATACATGGGATCTCCATATCTTTCACAATGATCACTCAACATCTGAGGCTGTTCACACACTTTAAATATCCTAACATGTTTGCCAGCAACACTAAACAAGTACAACAATAATGCGCTTTGTAGTCTGAGAACCGTTCTACTTGCCAATGATGTTTCTATGGACGAAGTTACATTGACAGACGACCATGCCATCTGTTTCACTTTCTTTTTAGGCAGTGTTTATAAAGAGATAAGGTGACTGTGCTCGCATGGCCGACATGATATCAGGCAGTATGAATACAAAAATATCAGTCATAACAGACGATTATTTATTGTTATTGTTATTAACAGATATCGCGTTTCTTAGATAGGTCTGGCTTTCTTTAAGTTAATGTGTTGTAGCAGTGTAACACTGTCTGTATTCACTTCTTTAATTAGTGATATCCGACGCGTTTCGCAGATTTCTGTTTCTACACTTTCCTTGTTTATGTGGTATGTTTTCACTATCTACGCTTTCCATATATATATATATATATATATATATATATATATATGTGTGTGTGTGGGTGTGTCAGAGAGAGAGAGCTGTGATCGCATGTTATTGGTGTCTTAATTGTCGTGAGATTTTGAAGAGGCAGTCAATGCTCGATACAGTACACGAACTATGATATTCACTCTGCGTCATAGGTTACTCATGCCAGTTATCGTAAAGCTGTTGTCTGTTTTTGAGCCCTTTAGCAGAGGCAGTCGGTAACAAGTGGCAGACCACCGACTACTTAATAACGTCTGCAAGTTGTATTTAATGCAGTTACCTGTGTCGATATTGAGATTAATGTTGTAGATTTCATCTTGAAACTACGCTGTGTATGTCATAAAATCAACCGTGGTTCCCCCTGGAAAAGCAGGAAAAATCTAGACATATGAACCTTTAGTCACATGGTTGTCTTCTATACCCAGTATGTTGCTAGTATGTGGAAACATCTGTTTTATCGTATTTCCGTACTTATTTTCGGAGAAGCTTGTTTTACTCCGTATGTATCTAAGTAGTAGCCATTTTAGAAAGGTCTTACAATCAAACTAATATTAAAACATTTCTTATGAATGGTTGTGTCTGTTCCACAACGGTTCCTGTTCCCCAAAACATACTAACTACTACTATTCAGAAGCATGATGAAAATGGGAATGAATATATCCGGAACACAAAAGTATTAATTGGTAGAATTAATGAATTTAAAAGTTCCATTTAATTCCCATGCACAATTGACTGTGTGCTTTAACACAAATAACAGACGACAATAACAGAAAATGTTAGGATTCCTTCCATTCCAAATGCCTGCTATGTAATTAATATTGCATTTAAAAATGTGAATTAAGAGTTAAATCACCAATAATATGAGCAATATTAACGCTTCCACTATATACGAGTATACACCAAGCTCCTCACACCAGCAAAAGAATTCAGCAAATGTGGAGGAGCAGCTTGGCTAGTCTCGGTGTGACCGATTCTCCACACGGAACGGCCGAGCTGAACCACGGCAGTCCCCACAGCCTCTGAAGTTACGTCGTCTGGTCTGCTGGATCGGTCGTTGTTGGTAAGCTAAAGGCGGCGATGCATTACTCCATTCAGCAGAAGATTCCAGCAGGCCCGTTTCCAACTGTAGTTCGACATGCTGCAGTTCGCATTTGTTGTGCTTCCGTAGGCGTGTAAGGGTAAAAAGATTACTTTCTGATAGCTTGAACTGACCTCGTGTAATAATCGCCATTCTGCGATGAGTTGGAGCGTACTCTTAGTGGCCAAAATCACCTCTCTATTCATTGTTGCTTCCACTCTTCCGCGAGATCTATGTGTGGGATGAAGGAGAGTGTGCAAGGTTAGTTCTTGGATCATTTCCGCTAGTTCGGCTAACCGCTGGTCTGTTTCTCTACTACACCTCTTACGGCTTTCCATGTGGCATCGAGAACAAGGACGTGGTACTTGTAACCGCTAACAATGACTGTACCATTTCCGAACTGAATACAGATGATTGTGGGAATACTGTAGCGACCAGCGGCCGCATGTCTACTGTTACCACATGATCATAGCATAAATGACTGAGTTTTGTGACTGAAATGTTTATGGGCAAAAAAGCAGTGGCAGCTTTAGGTTCAAGTCCTGTCATAGACCTCTTCACATTCCAGAGTATCGTGGCGACATGTCAGCAATGTTCTCATCACATCAGACGGTTCTCTGACACCATTGGTTCGTTAATGAGACTAAGTTATTAATTGTCGACTGCCTCTGATGATGGTTGTGATATTGTTCTGAAGACAACGAAGAAATTCTTAATTTCTTAAGGACTGGATAATCTCATTGAGTCACTAGGTAGATGGTTAGGGAATGGTAAGGTGAAAGTTCACATAATTATATATATTGAAACGCTAGCTTGTAATCACAAATTTTACCATTAGATAAATACACTGTTTAGTACTGGGACACTGATGACTAGTAAATAAGGCAGTTAAACCGAAGACTGACCATATCATCTTCAAAATTCGTGGGAGAACGTTGATAAATTTTAAAAAAGAAAAACACACAGATCGCCCCACCTTGGCAGACCCAAAATCGCCTTCCTTCTCTTTTCAAAATAAGTACAAGGCAGTTGCAGGAAGAATCATTAACTGCCATACGTCTTGCCCATTAACAGACAATTAAAGGACAAGAACTTTAATTACCCGTTGCACAAACGGTTTAGTGCCCAATGATGAATACCTACCACAGCAAACCCTTACAAGTAATTAAATTTAAGATACAAATTTCATTAAGGATCAAGATGCATCGCCCATACAGATCATTTTATCTTAAGTGAACTAAACTTCACTATTCAAAACTTTAGTAACATTCATGTCAGATACAGGATAACGTCCGGCGGAAATGCAACACATTTTAGAATGGCCGAAGGTGCTTTAGGATTTACACGATATTGAGTTAAAAATACGAGATTCCCATCATTTTAAGGGACGTTAAGCCTACGTCCAAACATGCTTCACTGGCAGGCATCCTGTAGCGCTTATAACCACAGTAAGCCTTACAGCACACTGGCCGACACATAGCATCAGCTACAAGGCGCGAAGTTCGTGACACTTTCATGGCAAACTTCCTTGAACATATAAATCATGACGTGGATTTACTAGAATAAACTGGCCAGCTTTCTTACGAAATAGGTACCATTTCTATAAATATTCGAGGAATTTAAATTACCAAAAATGATTCGACAGAAGTCGTAAGACCAGCTGAAACATAAAACGAAGCTGCTTTCCACGTTCGCTCTTGAATTGAATACAAGAATTATTGAATAACGGCTATTTTGTCCCTTAACACACACACAAAACCAGAATAGAACGGTGTTCAAATAAAATACGAAACATCAGTAAATAAAACATGACAGGCAAGTATTGAATAAGAGAGCTACGTTACAGAAAAATTTTAAGTGTAAGTGCAGGCTTGCGTACGCAGTCAACGAAGCCACTCTCCCCACTAACATGGGAAGTAGGAATCGAAGTCAAATCAAAGTCAAACCACAACACACATTCGCCATAAATCGCGAATACATGGCCAGAAAATTAGTTAAACGCCTCCTGGTAGAAAAATACAAACGAGAGCCTTTGCTGACACAGAATATTGGAGGAATGGCCATAAACACTAGCTAGATACGAAAGGGGCCAGGAAGTAGTGGGTGACTCGTAAGTAAAGAACAAATTTGCTGTCCGGAACATAAAAATACTCACTATGAAGCTCACAGTACAGGTATGCAAGTTCCCCGAGAAGGCTCGCTTCCTCCAACGATTGAGTAGCTGACATTTAAAATCCAGGTGGCGTGATGACATCAGTAACACTCCAGAGGCTCGGCCGGCGCCATCCAGTTATGTTAGTTCCAACAGAACGCTCATGTGTCCTAGGTAAAACAAGATCTCTGAATCTCCACACTGTTGCCAGCAAGTCCTTTCACTTCGACGTGCATCCGTGTATCTCCACCCACCGCTGCTCAAGCATCTTCTTATGGGCTGGAGTGCACCAGTTTCCCAGCAACATGACAAAGACATACACATGGCAGATACTGTCGCTGACTGAGCGCCAAGGATGTTACACACGCACGCCGCACACTTGCTGTCCTTCAGCTCTCTGAACATTTCTGCAGGACCTCGTTCACATCCATTTGATTTCATCACATTAAATAGACAACGTTCACGAATCATCGTAGTAGGCTTTTCTTTTCCAATTTTGCTAACCTCCAGACTTCTGTCTGTCTCTTGTTTCCTTTCCCACCCATGTTCGGGATAGACATGGCTTCTGAGAACGCATACTCTGATGAGTGTTGTGTTTTCTGTAGTGACGTTTATCGTATTTTGTTGAAAATTTTCTTCTGCCATACACTTTTCTTTTTGCTATTTTCGAAATCTATCTGCATCATTCTTTTCAGTTACATTCGACCAGTCGATGTTGTCTCTTGGGTATCTGCTGTATTAAATATTAGGAGGCACTAGATGTTGTCTTCAGGTTTTCCTCCACATTATGGATGCCCTCCAGTTTTATAACATAGCGTGGAGGGGTCTTCTTTTTCACAGAATATTCTTCTTGTCTTCGGTATGTGCCTGTTTCTAAGTTACAGTTATTTTCCGCTCTTTACTTAGCACCAATATATCACTGGTCAGAATGGTTCACTGAATCGGAGTACTTGGTATATCAGCATAATTTTACCGGAATTTGTCATGTTTTCCCTCTGACTGCACTCGGTCCTCATTTTGGTAGCTTAATTGATTGAACACAATTTTCTTCTGATGATTTCGATCACAAGAATGGGTGCAGGCCACTGCTCCTTTCATTGCCAATTCCGCTAAAGTGAACCGTTTGAAAACTACGAGGTCGTCTTGTAGAAAGTGAGTTAACGCACCTCTGATGTTGAGCATATACATCCTTAGCCGAAAACTGACTTCTCTCACATGCAGCATACTTCATTCTCCCTCTCTCTTTCTCTCGCCCCCCCCTGTCCCCCCCCCCCCCCCCCCGCCCCCGCTCTCTTTCTGAAACGATATTCGACTTCGACTTCCCCGTTAACAATTCTTTTACTCAGTGTTTCTCTAAAGTTCTAATCAAATAATTATCCTTGAACTCCGTCTCAGATGGAACATATGACACGTCGTAGATAATTGACAGCTGGATTCTCTATTAACTTTGAGTTTAAAATAAATTTCTAATATCTTTTTGTGTCATGATGTCTATGACCAAAAATTTATGTGGCGTTCTGAGTTCATTAAAAACCTGTCTTTCTTGGAATCTAGTAGACAACTCCATGTTTTATTCAGTAATATAGATATTTTCTATCTCGTTAGCAAAGTAGTTTTAGTATCATATGACCAGTTTCAGTGCCTTGTGCATGATCATCATACACTAAAACACTTAGCTGTGAATATATTGTAATTCCTTGCCATTGTAAGATTCTTTGTAGCTGAGACTAGCGTCTTTAGTTGCTCTTTCTTGGATTTTAGTGTTGCTTTCAAGAATATTGGTTCAAAAAATGTTTCAAATGGCTCTCAGTACTATGGGACTTGAAAATTTGAGGTCATCAGTCCCCTTGAACTACTTAAACCTAAGAACATCACACACATATATGCCCGAGGCAGGATTCGAACCTGCGACCGTAGCAGCAGCGCGGTTCCAGACTGAAGTCCCTAGAACCGCACAGCCACAGCGGCCGGCTCAAGAATATTCCGAAAGGAAAAGGGCACACGAGAAGAACTGGAGTGCGCCGTAATGTGGCAGAGCTAAATATTAGTAGTTAACGGGGTATCGAGGGAATGGGATAAGATTGGGAAATGAACAGGCAGGCAAAGATTCACAGCGAAGACATGGAGTTAAATTTCGTTGCGACGTAGGCACGGGGATCCGATGGTGACGCCCTAAATTTAGTCTGAAACGGAAAGTAGCTCTCAAGGGGGCTGAGGACGGATAACAAAAAACAAGCGCCGAGGACTGGCACCAACCCATGTTTGGTGGAATAATTAACAATGCCACAGTTAATAATTAACACGCTACTATTCCTGCAAAAGTACACCGGTAGCTTACGTCAACCACTAGTTTATACAGCTCCATAAACACTACACGGTACAAGGTTTACACGTTCGGATGTTAACGAAGTGAATGCAGACTAAATATCTCAAGCATTCCGCCGGCACAAAAGGCCTCCGAGACGGTAGTGCCTTAGCCCATCTCACCTTTCCTCTAAGGAACTTCATTGGAAAATGAATATTCTGAGTGAACAGCCACTGAATGGGCGTTCAGTGGATATCAAACTTCCATAGAAGCTGTATTTCGAGAGGGACCCTTCTTTGAAAGGCAAACACTGCTAATGAGTGTTTCGGCTGAAGGGATTTTCATAGGAAGACGATCGGTCCTAGTCATTAACTTCACAGAAAAAGCGATTAATGGAAGGTGGACGTTCCAATAGATTCCAAAGCAACTGTTCGTCAGGTACTTGAAACCTTTCGCTTACACACATAATTTCTTCACAATCGCAGCCTTGTAGAACGGAGTCCAAGTAACATTTATTTACACTCAGCGATTTTCTGGATTTCGCCCTGACACTCACCAGGATTATAAATGTATTTTCGGTGTAAACGTCCTCACTAACCCTCCTTGACACATGTCAAATCGTTACTCCTTTACTCACCTAGCTGATCGTTACATTAAACTGTGACTCTACTAAGAAAATCTCTCTCACCTACAATCACTCCCTCAATCACAATGTTTAATATAACGTTACAATACAGTGTCTAGTTTCTAGGACGAAAGTAGCTTACCGTGGAAGAGCTGATGTTTTTCTGTTATTAATTTAACATGAAACTCATTCCGTCTGTACACTCTAATAGAACTGAGCATTATGCATCTGAGACTTAGAAATGAAGCTTACTGTAGATTTGTGACATTTGCACAAATGTTTCATTTAATTCCAGTCGTACGTCAGCAAATTCTGAGAGCTACTACACTCTTTATTTACGTATTTTAATTTATTGCTTCCATTTCTTTAGACCCAGATTATTCCTGTAGGATTAAAGTTTCTCTAAAACAAGTTATATTTTTCAGTTTTACAGGATTACTTGTTTTGTTCTTAATGCTTTGAAGTTTCATTCATTAAAAGGTTTTTATGCGTAGTTCAAATTTTGAGAATATTGTACCAAGTTAATTGGGAGGTTTCAGAAACACGATGACATATATTTAAAATTTAGTATATTTATTTACTTTCTTATTTGCAATGTATGGCAAAATAACGAAATTCATTAGAAATTATGTTCATATTAAAATAATCTGAATGTGAATACATTCGCTTAAAATTGTACATAATACTTTGAACAGTTATCTATTAATATACCAGATTTTAATGGAAAACTTACAAATGACCAAACACTCAGTTGTTGAACAATGTCATCATTTCGGCTCAAGCCCAGAGTAATTTTAAAATACCAGTTGGGTAATAATTTGTGTGTAGGAAGAATGCCCATATGGTGCACCAGATTCATTTACAGTTTTCGTGAGCTTGCTGGGCAGCAGTATTATATTTGGTTAATATGGAAGAATAATTTTTGACAGATAAATGACAAACAGAAGTGACAGATGATGTCGAAAAGAGTATGTTAACAATTACATGATGAGTAAAATTCCGTAACAGAAGTTTTTAAAATAAATCGTCATACCGCTAGGCACCCAAGTATGCAGTGTCAGTAAGAAAAGTATATCTTGCAATTCCTTTTCCTTCAGCTATATGATTCCCATTACAACATCCAGCATGACGCAAAGAACACAAACGTAATCTGTGAAAAAGCAAGATAATTCTCCAGGCAGTTAAAATTTCACACCTGGTATCAACTTGCACTCAGGTCTAATGATCAGACTCCTATATTTCCAGCTGTACATGTAAAAGAATCTTTAGCGGAACGGAATCGACCATCTGCCCCTCGTCAATTACCAACACGCAAAAGATGCCTTGAATGCACTCTCCTTATTCGAAAGAGTCGTCGTATCGAGACTTCCCCCGTAACGCAATACATTAGTCAGACAAGAAACATTTGATAACGCTGCTGCTTGCAGCACTAAGATATCCTACTTCTCTTGTTTCCTTGTAATAGCCAAGCAAGATACTTAACCTACCTTCCGGTCGTAACAGGTTTGCTTAGATGCAGCGTCAAACTCCTTGCCTGTTCCTTTGCACCGCTTGAGTTGCAGTCCCATTAACATTAATTCTCTGCTTTACGGAAGGTAATCTCGTACCAGGTTGTAAACAACGATGCGCTGTAGCAATTTACTGGAACCCATCCAAACAACTTTCGGGAGCTGCCTCCCCATTTCTCAAGCGTTTAAGGGCATTAGAAACCCAGATTGTCAGCTAAGCTACTGAACTTAACAACTAGGTAAGAGACTCGAAATATGTAACGCCTAACTGTTTGCCTCTATTTTATATTTGTTACAGTGGGTGAGTAACTTTTACTTTTTGCTGTTCTAATTCCAAATATGCTTTATATTTGTAGTTAATGATCAAACCAATACCTGACGTCAAACTCATGCGAAATGCTACATATGGTAAATCATTATCAAAATGCTTTTTAACTTAACGTTGTTGTCGTTTTCTTCTGTACGGACACTACACTATCGATAGATTTCATGAACGACATCGTTTCCAGCAGTATCTTATTTTAAAACAGTACATTACTGAGCACTATTAGCTATATTTGAGGACTACTTGATCTCTGGTGGTAGGTAGGTAATGGATCATGATCCCGGTAACTTGTATAACACGCAAATATCATAACGTGCATAGTTATATGTAGCATGATCAGCAATGTAACCAATTTATGAACCGTGTATATGAATCACCACATACACACACATGCACCCACATAGAGATGAGTCATACGCGAGCAAAGAAACTGACACTTAACAGCTGATGAAGACAACTTCGAAAGCTCTAGGTGCATCTTGTAAAATGAATGACAACTTGGCTGCATTTTTTGCCAATGGACCCCGAAAAAGCACATCATTGTACTGTATGGGAAGGATAAATCAGAGTTTGCGTTATTAAGCACCTTGTCAACGCTCCGACAGACACTCCAAGAGCTTACAGCGTAATACGTGGCTACAGCTTGACGTTAATTAGACAAAGAATTCGACGATGCTATGTACCAGTACAATTTTCAATTTAATTTATCGTCTGGCCGGCCGAAGTGGCCGTGCGGTTAAAGGCGCTGCAGTCTGGAACCGCAAGACCGCTACGGTCGCAGGTTCGAATCCTGCCTCGGGCATGGATGTTTGTGATGTCCTTAGGTTAGTTAGGTTTAACTAGTTCTAAGTTCTAGTGGACTAATGACCTCAGCAGTTGAGTCCCATAGTGCTCAGAGCCATTTGAACCATTTTTTTTTAATTTATCGTCTAGAATTTTGAACTGTTGTCTAGAAACTCGCAACATGCCGTACAGATTCATGCAGCACTTCTACTTGATATCTCGTGTTGCTTTCTTTTCTTCAAAGTGATCAGCACCAACATATCCTCTACTTGCACGTAAGAATAGTTGATGGTGTTTATGTCATAATTACGCTAAAGTGTGGCCCTGGTTTGTGTATGTTCATGCTTATCTATAGCTGGGTGTTCGTCTAGAAGGAGATGACGTAAGCGATATGCCGCAGTATACCTCAATTACCCATGTGAAGTTGGTGTCACGTGGTCAAGACAACGAGTGCCTTAACCCACTTACTTCATGGTTGAATATCCACTGGCTTCCCCACGTACCAAATGTGATACAGTGGCACGATATTTTTTCTCACAACCAGAAACATTGTTTTCAGTTTGCAGCCGTATGTATGACGTACTATGCTGTCTGAGTTTTACGTTCGACATTTTTTCCATGTCTCTCGCAGTCACAAGAAGTAGGCAACACTCACGAAACCCACAGAATTTCCGTTAGAACGAGGGTGCCACGTGACAGAAAAGGTAATAAACAGAAATAATATTGATCTGAAACCTGGTAGTAATCAAGGGAAGGCAGGATGCGGCAACGATTGTGGACGGGGCCTTAATCAGTTACTATTGGTTGCCTTTTACAGTTACACACAATTTATTTAAACCGGTAATTCCACACTTAACAATAAATAAAAAATACCACACGTTATTAATGAAGGAACAAACACAGTGTAAATAAAGGTATTTTCAGTGAGTTACAATTTAGCAAATCACCATTAAATACGGGTTCAACAGATAATATTTTAAAAGCACGCTACTGTGATCTGGGCAGAAGGCATTACACCCCATGAATAGCAATTAATTAAGATATGTTTAAAACTCGCTGCAACTTACAAATTGGGTATTGAAATATTAAAGGCAAGTTGGCACAAACACAGCAGATGGCATCAGACGCCAGAAATGGCAGTAAACAAGGTTTTAAGGCTCACTGCTAAAATACAAATAGCAAAATAAGATTTTAATGCAAATGACCACAATCACTGCTGATGATCCTACACGCCAGGAACAGCAATAATATACAAAACTTCGAAAATTGCTGTAAAACAACAAAAACAGTAGCAAAAGTTAAAGAAAGAAATAAGCAACTTATCCAGACGGTGCCCCAGGAATCGACCACTGTGAATGTCCAGCAACAAGCATTTTCGCGAGCAATGAGATAGGCAGACAAGAGTTGCGTTCGCTTCACAGGATGGTAACTCAGACTAGTAGCAGTCTAACGAATGACTAATAATAATCTTGCTGAAGCTACCTGATGTCCGATAAAAATGATGGAACGATGGAACAATATGTCAAAACCTGAACCGGCGGTAAGCACTACGTACCCAGAATACTGTGTTTAGAGCGCCCGTAACGAGAAAGGAATCACTAGCACCAGAACAGAAGAATCACCAACCGGCCACCAAGCAAGAAAATTTACCTCTGGTTGAACTTAACAAATTGTAACCAGTTGAACGCAGTAAATAATAATAAGAAGTCGAGGAAAGCCTATCAGATGCGCCTTCCCCAAGCACTCCACTCGCTGCTCTTAGCCTTGTTGACACTACGAGCAGCAACACGAACCCAAGTCACTGGAGAATCCCGAGACATCACACTGGTGAAAGTTTCTCAACTTGGATTGAAAAGCACTCATCTTAAAGCTAGCTGGATCCGGTTTACGACGAGGTCATGTACTCTTGTGACCACAGCCGTTCCATCCTTCAGTCCATGCATGCCGCCAGCGGTCCCAGCGTGTTCTTGCACTGCGCGGACCTCGTTCCTCCTGCGTCCCCAACCGAAATGGCCCACTCACACGACTCGGAAAAACAACGCTGTCGCCCCAAAGATAGGGCAACAGTTACTACATACCGACAACCAGCGCTGCTGCTACTAGCAGACAGGCAAGGCTTGCGAAACCGAGTGGCGTAAGTCAACACGAGATGAAGACAAACAACCGGAACAATGCCTACTAAAAGATACCGTCTGGCTTGCAACAGAGGGCGGAAACGTAGAAAAAGCACGAACGCATGCCTCAATTAATTACGAGGAATAATCATGACGACAATAAGCAAATAAGTCCTAATTCTTAACTTATGTCACATTCTAAGTTTGTAACCGTGTTCATAATTCTCAGGACACGTGTAAATGTAGTGTACTAAATTTGATACATTCGGTCTGTATGACTACATTTTGTATATTATCGGACCATTTATATTAATCTATGTGTGAAAGACGTAAACCGAATGTAGTTTGTCTGCGACATCTTATTTGCTGTAAATAGGAAAATTAATAGTTTCGCAGGCCATAAATCGAATATTTAACAAGTCAACTGTGCTTGTATTATAAGTGTAGGTGGTTATTAGGTTTCCCGGATTCAGGAATTCTGGAGGTGCTGCTGGATCCCACCCACCAAAATATTCCGGATGAATGGGATGGATTTAAAGCAAAGGAGCGTAAAGCAATACAAGCCATCCCACCAGCATACGAAAAATCTAGGAATGCACTGCATTTGCTAGAAATTTATGCTGAGAGACAAAAATGTAGTTTTAGGTGTAGAATGCAAGATTGCTCCAGTCATAAGTCCGTAAAATGCGAGACTTGTGATGTTTCTCTGTGTTTTACTTCAAAAAAACATTGGTTCAGAACTTTCGACACAGTACGAAAGAGCTTACAATGTGGAAGTAGAAATAATCATAACTTTTGTATATCTGTAATCATGTACATTATTATATAAGAACATGTAACGAAGTGTTTCACCAAATTAAATTTCTGAAATGACTGTGTCTTTGACATTTTCACATACTATGCTTTACAGTTCCATAAAATGCATTGGAAAATAAATAAATAATCTGTACAAACTCTGAATTCTGTTAATTAACGTTTCCTAAGCCAAAATAACTTAAAATTCCACTCCACAGCAATAAATAAGATTTTTATACATAAGACTGTTGCAGCTTCACAGAGAACTTATGTAGCATATTTGGTACATGGACTACAGTTACAGTTGCTTGATAGAGACCTACAGCTCGTGTATGGAATGACAAAACGTATTTTTCATTACAATTTATTGGCTTGTACTGATGTTAAGAAGTGAGATATTACCAGTTTTCCAATTCTTTCCTTAAAAGTTTGCTTTCAGATCTCTAGAGCATGTAGTAATAACTTATGTTAACAGCATCCAATTGTAATATTAATGTAAGAACAAAACAGAAAATCGAAAATATGAATCAATTTTAAAAATTATGTTTCAAGCAAATAACTTCCACTTTATATTACTAGATGTGTAGTGGAAACCTCGGAATAACTCGAGATTTGTTGACTGACTAAAATGATACCTGCTTCTAAACCAATTGTTGGTACACTATTCTACATTGCCCTCACTAATGTGTGCATGCCTCAGCAACCCTCGAATCTACACATAATTGTTTGGGTGGCCGTAGCATTCCTTATTCATATTTTTCTTTCCATCTTCCTTTTTTTTCATTTAGAAATGTATTTTAAGCTTTCTCCTGTTAAATTCATGTCTGCCTGACGTTATCTATAATGTAAAAAACGCTTCTTGTGATCTCTTGACGTTGTTCTGTTGTTTAGAGCATCCAATTGATCTTACTGAATTATAGTTAATCAGCTACCTTTTACATATTCTTTGTATAATCATTTAACTGTAGTGTACAAGTTTTCGTCACTTACAGTTCTTTACAGCTCGCAGTCGAACTGTGTGCAGTCTCTCTCTACCTGAAAAAGAGGACATCTGAGAACGACATAATCAGTGGAGCCCTCCTCTACACAGTCACGACTGGCTGCAAATTTTTGGGACATGGACCGTGACATGTTAGCAGGTGCACGATATGTCGACTAGGGACATGTCGCGCAGTTTTAACCTATCCCAGATGCTTGGGAATACAGTGTAAATAAGCTCTGCAGCGTTTCTAGTGTCCCAGTCACACTGCCATTTTTATAACTTCCAACCTCGTAAATATCTTTTATCAGCAATGTGAGTCCCTGTGATCGCACGCAACAATCGTATTGTCCATGGCATAACCAATGCAGATATGCCCCGTAACATATCATGATATCCATCGTACATGTCCCCAGAATCACACGTAAACCCTCGACAGTTGTAGTGCTAGAGGCACAGGTGAGCCTCAGAAGTGCGCTCCGCTGAATTCGTCGCAGTATCGTTTTGTAGCTTCCTAAACGATGGCGATACGCCCAGACGCTAGCAGCAACGTTCACTATGGCGCTGAAGATAGCTTCGTGATATGACAGCATCACATGCAACGGTAATTTATAGTCGACAGTGACAGAACGGGTAATCTTACGCATAATTTTAGCCGCTTTGAAAGTAACAGATTTCACATGTTCTAGGAAATTTCTTTTGTCGTCTACAAGAATGCCTAATTATCTACAAACAGTGCTCCGTTATAAAGAAATTTCGTCCATCCTCAGGGAGGACTTTCTCCGAAGAAAAACTCGTCCCTTCAGAAGTATGTATCTTGCTTTACGAAGAGCTATAGTCAGTTTGTTGCCCTAGCACCGACACTGAATCTGAGCAAGCACATAATTCCTCCTTTTAACTAGTCTCGCCCTTCAGTCTGCCGACACAGCTACTAGGATGTCAGGGGACTGATGACCATAGACGTTAAGTCCCATAGTGCTCAGAGCCATTTGAACCATTTTACTAGGATGTCATTTGCATTTGGAATAACACCTTCAATAGAGAATACCTCGTTTAATATATGTAATAGGGGTTAAATAACAAAATCCCAAGACAATTTACCACTTACAGACCCTTTAGGACAGCCCTTGGCCACTTTTTTGATTATATAACTGTGCTCCGCATGCCTCGTTCGAGCGACACAATAATCTACAAAGCTGTTATACTGACATCTGGGGACACAGAGAGGCGTGCAAACATCGCTAACCACCAACTACCTGCGATATCAATCATAAGTCCGATAGCATACTTCGCTGTCAAATTTGCAAGAAAATGAAGTGTTCTGTTAAACACATCTATAAACTTCACTTTTCTGAACCCATATTGACAATGGTTTAGACACTAGAGCGTGCAACCGATCACAGAGCAGAGGCTCGTAACCTTTAGTCACGACGTTTAATAAGCAAATAGATCTATAGCTCTCCGGTAATTCCAGGTATCTTAATTCTTTCTTTTTTTAATCATTACTGTTCTAGCTGTTTTCCATATCGCCAAAATCCTATCCATTCGTGACGCCTCGTTTAGTAATGCTGTCAAATATGGCATTATCAGTAGATCTGAAATCCACACGAACTCAGGGTAAACACCATCTGGACCAGGTGCTTTCACAACGTTGAGTTTGAAAACTGCGATAGCAACTTCCTCTTGATCAAAAGGTGTCATCAACATCTGACTGTCTTTTGCGTTACTTAGTTCACTTCTAAGTTGGGCGTGTATTTCAGTATGTGTGTTAGTGTTATCAACAAGAAGTGGGGCGGTCAGCAGATATTCATCCAGCCGTCGTTGAGCCGGTTTCTTTACGAATTATGGACATCACGGTAGGTTCCTTAATCTTTTTAGTTAGTAGCTTATATGTTCGCAGTTGCCTTCGTATTAGCTTATCTCAGTGTATTATTTTGTTTCCTCAGCCACTGTTTTGTAGCGTATCTTGCTTTGTACTAATGGAGCTCCACAGTGCTCTATGATTGCCCAAACGCACGTCGAAAAGCTATTGTTCTCGATCTTACCCTTCGCTTCAGTGCTTAAATTTGGAGACTTTTTACGATTTTCTTAGGGATATAAATGTCCTGTGCTTTTTGCAAGACTTGAAATACACACATCAAAAATGTTTTGCATCACCTCGGTTCCGAGAGTTCCGGAACCTGTACAGAAAAATGGAATATAGATCAACATAAACATTATTCTCGCCCTTTTTATTGCGCATGAAAATCATACATTTCATTTTGTACCACCATATAGCAAGACCTTCACACGTGGTGGTCCAGATTACTGTTCACACCGGTACCGTTAATACCCAGTAGCACGTGCTCTTGTATTGATGCATTCGTCGTGTCATACTATCCATAAGTTCATCAAGGCTCTGTTGGCTCAGACTGTCCCACTCCTCAACGGCGATTCATCGTAGACCCCTCAGAGTGATTGGTGGGTCACGTCGTCCATAAAAAGCCCTTATTTATCTATTCCAGACATCTTCGATAGGGATCATGTCTGGAGAACATTTTGACCACTCTAATCGAGCGATGCCGTCATTCTGAGATAGTCATCCACAAGATGTGCACAATGGAGGCGCAAACAGTCGTCCATGAAGACGAATGCCTCGCCAATATGCTGCCGATATGTTTGTACTATCGCTCGGAGGATGGAATTCACGTATCTTACAGCCGTTACAGCGCCTTCCATGACCTCCAGCGGCTTGCGTCGGCCCCACATAATGGCACCCCAAAACAACAGGCAACCGCCACATTGCTGCACTCGCTGAACAGGGTGTCAAGGTGTTCAGCTTCACCAGGTTGCCTGGTTGTCTGGTTGAAGGCATATGTGACACTCATCGGTGAACAGAGCATGATGCCAATCCTGAGCGGTCCATTCGGCACGTTGGTGGGCTCATGTGTACTGCGCTGCATGGTGTCATGGTTGCAAAGATGGACTTCGCCCTGGACGTCTGGACTGAGGTTGCGCATCAAGCAGCCTATTATGGACAGTTTGAGTCGTAACATGACGTCCTGTGGATGCATCCACTTCAATAGTAACCCTTGGGGTGAGCGGGAGGGGGCGTGATTTGGGGGGGGGGGCTGAGCGAGGCATGTCCTCGACAGTTCCTGTCTCTCTGTATGTTCTCCATGTCCGATCAACATCGTTTTGGTTAACTCCGAGAAGCATGGACACGTGTTGTTGAAAGCCTGTCCTGACACAAAGTAACAATGTGGACGCGATCCAACCGCGGTATTGACCGTTTAGGCACGGTTGAACTACAGACAACACCGACACGAGCCGTGTACCTCATTCCTGGTGGAATGACTGGAACTAACCGGCTTTTTGACCCCTTCCGTTTAATAGACGCTGCTCATGCATGGTTGATTACATCTTTGGGCGGGTTTAGTGACATCTCTGAACCGTCAAAGGAATTGTGTCTGTGATGCAATATCCACAGTCAACGTCTATCATTAGGAGTGCTGGGAATCATAGCGATGCAAAAGTTTTTTGATATTTGTAGTAGCTGCGCACTTGAGTCTACAAGTATCAGAAGTGACTCCATTGGAAATGCTACACTGTAGGCAACTAAGCCGTTTTCTGATGTCTAGCCCGATCTTGCTTTCCTCTGTTTGTGTCCCTCTGTTATTGTTTCTATCCCTTTCGATGACAATTGCATTATGGTCGTTGGATGTTAGATAGTGGAGCATCTGCCAACTGTTAATCTTAGCTGTTACAATGCAGTTTACTAAATTGACAGCTATGTCAGTCGCTACAGCTGCTCGACCCTCGAATGTACTCTGCTAGCCATCTACATTTACAACAACCAGGTCCAGTTCCTGTGCTACATTTTCTAGAATCTCATCTCGTTCATCGGTAGTTGTGGGATAACCTGTGTTCTGGCACAATTTGCTAGAGTGAGTTACATATATTCTGGAGCAATCGTATGTTCAGGGGCAAACTTGACTGATATGTGAAACGCTTCCGACCCCTTAACATATTGTTGTGCTAAGTGGTATAAAACTACCCAGGGGTACATTTATGACACCCCTGCAGATAATTATCACTCCAAGAAACCACTCCACGCCTCCACACCCTTAACGTCTCCCTGTCCACCTCCCCCTCTGGAAACCTCCAGCCCTCCCCCTTACACTTGGTGATACAAGCACACGTTTTGAATCACCTTCATCGACTAATTAATTAAATCGATATATTAATTAAACCACCAAACCCTCCCTTCCCATTGCCCAGCACACCGCCCCTACTCCATCTGGAATTAGCAGGTCTGCACTGGTGAGGAAGAATCTCACAAAAGGAAATCACATAGCAAAATATACACTATTTATTCATGAAATTCAGTTTACTGTGCTTGGATTTCTCTTCATCATTCTCTGCTGTATTGAAGAAACACGTCCTATAAAATACATGGAATAGAAGTAAGTAAATAGGTCGCTTTTTGCCATTCTAACAAGAGATGGGAACTACGTAACTCACTGCACGTAAATACACTGTTAAAAATTTTTCGCGTTGCGTGCCATCACTCCGACTCCGTCGGTCGGCTAGCCACTTCATGTATTCCTGTACGGGCAGGCGAAGCTGAGCCCTCTCCGGCCTGCTGTTAGCACACTACGCGCCTGCCACCCCACGCGGCGTGCAGACTGGAAAGTAGACCGGAACAAAAGGTTTAGCTGGCAGCATGCCATGGATATTTAAACCTTTTGAAACACATGCTGTCTCCGTCTATGTCTCATCCTCTCTCTCTCTCTCCCTCCCTCCCTCCCTCTCTCTTTCTCAAGTAAATGCTTCCTATTTGTGTGAAACAACGTATGGAAACACACGTAGACCATGATCCTCGCGACCTCTCCACGCTTACATCCCCTTCCCCTGCTCCCCTCGCCACGAATGCCGTCCTGGCCTTTATAATTGGTACTTGCCTTTGTTCTGACAGTCCTGCTATGGGAACTGTAACGAATGCAACAAAGAGACCTGAGAACAAGTAGGTAGCGTCTGTCATGTGCCACGCTAACCCCACATATGTCCTGAACGAAGTAGAGGATACCTCGTAAACATACCCCACATCCTTCAGCTGTGGATATCGCGGAAAGATTCTCTATTTCTATCAGATTGGTTGACTAATTACTTAAATTGATAGCCTTTAGGTGCAGCCAGTTTCTCCTTGAATCCTGTTGGTGGACATTAGGACTGGTATATTTGGTGACAGTTGATCCTGCAACAGCGTGGCTTCCAAACCCTACTGGATTTGTTTCCCTTGCGTCTTATTGGTGGGCACAGTTCCGTAATTTGGTAGTAAGTCCTTTATTTTGGAGAGCTGAAAACTTCAAATTATAGCTCAGTTGCATGCTATGTCAAACAATTTGTGGGAGGTGCTGGACAGATGAGTGCATTCAATACCACTAGCGGAAACAATAAATTAATCAATTGTTAAACAGATGTTGCGATTAGGTTTTTAAAGCACTATATAATTCCTAAATTGGTTCTCGCTTCTACATTCGGAAGGAGGAGAAGAAACGGCCTACTGAGTGATAATATACGGTAAACAGTAAATACCACTGCAACACAGAGTCCATTGCAGTGTACTGAGAAGCACTAAACACGACACACTTAAACCATGATCCAATCTGTAGCAGTTATTGTCATGGCTAGACGTTGGACATCAATGAACCACTCCATATGATTTTGCAGATGTCTCTGAGGACTAAGGAACATACCATCTGACGTCATCAGTCCAACGGTGTATAAGGTATAAGTCCCGGGCCAAACGAAACTTTCTCCTGCAACAGGAGACATTAGAAACTACAGTGCTAGAGTTACAGTGGTATACTTATTAGGAAAATTAATAACACTCAGCATCACGTTGGAAATGAAGAAGAAAGAGGATTTTGGCACTCTATTGTGGTACATCTCCTAATTGCATCCCAACTTTCTCCCTGTCCACGGTGTCTTGTACCATAGAGCAGAGAAAAACAAAGAACTATAAAAACTCAACTAACATCACCCAATGGAGACCTCCATAAGATATTACCAAATCCCTGTCTCCAGATAAGTCGGAAACAGATACCGTCTTTTTGCTGATGTCGAACATATGTGGCTCTCTTATTAATTATACCGGTGATGGTCCATTGGAGCAGGTGGCCAATGATCGACGTCACTTTCACACACCAGTGTAAAATTTCATGGCCTGTACTGTATGAGGACCATATCCCACAATATTCATAGTAGAGGCTCCCTGTTTGTTCTTTCTGAAGCAGATTTTTACATAGCTTTTTCTGCCTTAACTCATCCAAGCAGTGTATAGTTACAGCTTTGTACATTGCCACAAATTTTGTTTTTCTACCTTGGCTCTGAGCTCTCTATCAGGTGCTAAACAGACATTAAAATGTACCAATCAATTTGCTCCCTCAGAAAGCTGGACACCTCATGTTTAAACTGTGCTGCTTCCACAACTCAGAGGATGGTTCAAATAAAAGACAGAGGAGGTGTCTCTTATTGACAAAAAGGTGAAAGACACCGCAACGAATGGATTCTGGAAGACTCTTTGGGATTATGGGGTGTTTCCAAACAGCGCCTGTAGGTGAATCCCTTACTTTTAATCTCATGTTTCCCAGTGTAGGGGCAACAGAAATCTAGGCGTTCCATTTCCCACAGACCAGTAACATTGATTTCTTATATTACAACCAAGTACGTGACCACAGTTTCAGCTCTGGCCATCCCTGGAAGGTGTTGCTCCCACCAATCCTCTCTCCATCCCAAACAAGTGGTGTCAGTCAACGATATGTTTCCATCAGCACACCAGTGGACAAATGGTTCAAATGGCTCTGAGCACTATAGGACTCAACATCTTAGGTCATAAGTCCCCTAGAACTTAGAGCTACTTAAACCAAACTAACCTAAGGACATCACACACACCCATGCCCGAGGCAGGATTCGAACCTGCGACCGTAGCAGTCCCGCGGTTCCGGACTGCTGCGCCAGAACCGCACGGCCACCGCGGCCGGCACCAGTGGACATATGGGATGGAAAAGACACCGTCGATATGCGACAATGTACTATAATAACCACCATAGTTAATACTGCAATCATTTACAGCAATTTTACCATTTTGTCAGTAATTTCAACCCTGATCAATGACACAGCAGAATGCTTCTCAATTTCTATATCGTTACTTAACCATCCCTCCACTACTCCTCATGTACCGTAAACTAGATTGTGAATGTAGATAGATGACTGTGCAGTAAGTCGATTCATGGTTAATTCTCAAAGATATACAAGATAGTATACCAGACAGCGTCTGTACAGATGCCGTTAAGTTATCTACAAATTTCTGTCACGTCGATAATACTGTGTAATTTATGGTTGAGGTTGCCCATCTTTCTCTATGTGGACTGGAGTCACAGAGTATACTCGCGTTCTTAGGATAAATTTGGAGATTGAAGGGTCCCCCACATTGTCTTTTACCAACCTTCCCTACACTGCTGTCGCCAATTTGATTTGCAGCTGTGTCAAATACCCACTACATTACAGGTCTCATGAAGGAACAGAGTGAGCTGAGTCCATAACTGTGGATCGGCGAAGTTTGTTTGACATCAGTCTTGCATTGAAACGCACAAGATCAGTCCAGATGCACGCTTCTCAAGGGTGTTAGCACCTATTATTTGTGTGCATATGATATGGGAGTGTTGTGATGATACAATAAAGGGTTAAGATGAAGCATGCGGTTTCTGCATGATGGAGCTCGAGGTGGATGGAATCTGAAGCAATTTACATAAATCAACGATGCTTTCAATTCTAATGTTTTGTTCTATTGCCTGCGCCAGTACCAAGAAGGTATCTACAAGAGAGAACTTATCATAGAACATAAACACGTGCATTCCTAAGCCTGCATGGAAGCGCTGTTAAATACGCTATAATGTTAAACTCTTGTGGTTCCTGAAATATTAGTCATGAGTAGTGCAATGCTTTTAATACTCTAATACAGAGCATACTTGATCAACATCTGACAAACATCTAACCTGCAAGTTTTCTACACTACTGGCCATTAAAATTGCTCCACCACGAAGATGACGTGCTACAGACGCGAAATATTACCGACAGGTAGAAGATGCTGTGATATGCAAATGATTAGGTTTTCAGAGCACTCACACAAAGATGGCGCCGGTGGCGACACCTACAACGTGCTGAAATGAGGAAAGTTTCTAACCGATTTCTCATACACCAGTAGCAGTTGACCGGATTTGACTGGTGAAACGTTGTTATGATGCCTCGTGTAAGGAGGAGAAATGCGTACCATCACGTTTCCGACTTTGATTAAGGTCGCATTGTAGTCTATCGCAGTTGCGGTTTATCGTATCGCGACATTGCTGCTCACTTTGGTCGAGATCTAATGACTGTTAGCAGAATATGGAATCGGTAAGTTCAGGAGGGTAATACGGAACGCCGTGCTGGATCCCAACGACCTCGTATCACTAGCAGTCAGGATGACAGGCATCTTATCCGCATGCCTGTAACGGATCGTGCGGCCACGTGTCGATCCCTGAGTCAACAAATGGGGACGTTTACAAGACAACAACCATCTGCACGAACAGTTCGACGACGTTTGCAGCAGCGTGTACTATCAGCTCGGAGACCATGGCTGCGGTTACCCTTGACGCTGCATCACAGACAGGAGTGACTGCGATGGTGTACTCAACAACGAACTTGGGTGCACGAATGGCAAAACGTCATTTTTTCGGATGAATCTAGGTTCTGTTTACGGTATCATGATGGTCGCATCCGTATTTGTCGACATCACGGTGAACGCACATTGGAAGCGTGTATTCGTCTTCGCCATACTGCGTATCACCCGTCGTGATGGTATGGGGTGCCATTGGTTACACGTCTCGGTCACCTCTTGTTGGCATTGACGGCACTTTGAACAGTGGACGCCACATTTCAGATGTATTACGACCCGTGGCTCTACCCTTCATTCGATCCCTGAGAAACCATTCATTTCAGTAGGATAATGCACGACCGCATGTTGCAGGTGCTGTACGGGCCTGAAAATGTTCGACTGCTCTCCTGGCCAACACATTCTCCAGATCTCTCATCAACTGAAAACGTCTGGCCAATGGTGGCTGAGCAACTGGCTTGTCACAATACGCCAGTCACTATTCTTGATGAACTGTGCTATCGTGTTGAAGCTGAATGGGCAGCTGTACCTGTACACGCCATCCAAGCTCTGTTTGACTCAATGCCCATGCCTATCAAGGCCGTTATTACGGCCAGAGGTGGTTGTTCTGTGTACTGATTTCTCAGGATCTATGCACCCAAAGTGCGTGAAAATGTAATCACATGTTAGTTGTAGTATGATATATTCGTCCAATGAACACCCGTTTATCATCTGCATTTCTTCTTGTTGTGGCAATTTTAATCGCCAGTAGTGTATTTCACTCACTATGGCGACGAACTTTAAGATGATAGAACTAGTTCCTTCCCCACCTAAGAAAATCATAGATTCTGTGTGATACATGCACAGTATATCTTTCTGGATTAGTATAGCGTCCACTGCTCACAATCGATCATGGTTCAGAAATTATAATATGCTCACATCAGTCTCCTAAAATGATCATCAGCAACAGAAAACGCCTCTTACAAGGTTGGCAGCAGTGTTTGACAAGTGATATTACGTACCACACTGCATTAATCCCATGATCAGGGCAACTGTGAGGCCAAATAGGGTTTTCAATACCTCACAAAGACCTGTCACTAACTTAGAATCACTGCAGTTAAGAAACTGAAGACTCGATTTATGTCTAAGATCTTGCAAAGAAATGGAGTGTTTTGCATACATCTTTGTTCATTCGGAGGATATTGTTGAAATAGGTTTTCGGTCGACGGTCGTGATGCATCTCATTCTCATTGGAAGCCATCTGTTGACTGTGCTATGGAGACGTTTGCTGTTTACAACTGCATGGAGACAGCTTTCTAAGTCAAAAACCGAACACTACATTATATACAAGCTGATCGAAAACTGTGCCATGCAACTGATGCACCCTGAGAGAACAACGGAAAACATGGTTAAATGCCTGATAAATGACCTGCAGCAATATCCCTCTCTGTCTCTCTACAATGCTTCACCAGCCTACCATTAAATCATATCTCGTTACAACCCCTCTCAGCTGAACACTCCATTTATTTTCTATCATCCTTTAAGACAGATTTATGTCAGTTTAGAGGAAGATGGTTTTCTTTTCCAGGAAATCATCAGAGATAGCAGTGAATTTGCATGTATTCCTCAACAGACGTACAGGAAAAAATTGTTAAAAATCATCTAGAAACTGTTCTGTAAGGTGTGTGACTGGTAGAGAATACAGAGAAGCATGTTGTAAAATAGTGTTTGTTAGAGTTTAAAACACCTAAATCTTCTGGCACAGGGTCAAACACGCAGTCCATTCTGTAGTTATATATTGCAGTCTCCTACTGTTAATACAACATCCTTTACGTTTAAAAAATCTATAAGGTGATTTGCCAGTAGCTTCGGCGTCACAAGTAGGTTGCGTTCTGACATATATAATTTTATTATTCTAAATTGTTTTCTCTGCTCTGAGACATTCAAGCAGTATATGACCGCAGCTTTGAACACCACAATACATTTGGTTTTTCCACCATGACTTCAAGGTGCTAAACCAACATTAGCACATTTTGGCTGGCTCTGAGCACTGTGGGACTCAACCTCTGAGTTCATCAGTCCCCTAGAACTTAGAACTACTTAAACCTAACTAACCTAAGGACATTACACACATCCATGCCCGAGGTAGGATTCGAACCTGCGACCGTAGAGGTCTCGCGGTTCCAGACTGTAGGGCATAGAACCTCACGGCCACTCTGGCCAGCTAACACATTTTGATCCTTTGGCTCTCACAGTGAGCTGGACATGGTATAGTGGAAACTATGCTGCTCTCACAACACAGAGGTTAGTTATAATGAGAGACAGAGGTGGTGTTTTATATTGAAAAAAATGTGAAAGACATCACAACATATGGAAACTGGAAGCACCTGCGGCAGCGTGATGTGTTTCCAAACATCCGTCTGAAGGTGATGCCATCTAAATTTAACCTCATCTTTCACGGTGAAGGGTAGCAGAAGTCTAGGTGCTCCGTTTCAGAAGACCAAGAGCATTGATTCCTTATGTAGCAACCTTACATACAGTTTCTGTTTCGGCGCTGGTCACCCCAGAAGGTGTCCTCCGACCTGTCCTCTCTCCACCTCAAACAAATGGTGTCAGTCAATCGTATTGTTATCTGCGGTGTACCAGTCGACAGACGCAATGGAAAAGATATTGTTGACACGGGACAATGTACTGTAATAAGACCACTGTTATCAATGCCATCGGTCTTAGCAATTTTACCCGGTTTCCCATAACTTCAATGCTGCCCAGTGACATTGTAGCATGCTTCCCAGTTTCTGTACCATCGCTTAACCACCTCTCCACTACTTTTCGTGTACCATATACTAGATAGTGAATATAGGTAGACAACTGTGCTGTATGTCCATTCACGATTTATTCGCGAAGAGATGCGGCAAAGTATACAAGATAGCATCCTGTACAGATGCCGTTAGGTTATCTTCATATTGCTATCACTTCAATCACAGTGCATAATTTACGATTACGATTGTCTATCTTTCAATATGTCGGTGGAAGTCACAGAGTATACTCGCATTCTCAGGATAAAATTGGAGATAAAATTGGAGCATTGTCTTTGACCAACTCTGTCTACATTACTGTCGTCGATTTAATTTACTGCTGACTAAAAATAGGATGGTACTATGTACACCCACTACACTCTATGTCTCATGAAGGAACAGAGCAAGCTGAGTGGAGGGGGCTAGGTTAGTGGAGGTAGCCCAAATTACCCACTTTCTGGCCAAAATTAGAACTTCCCAACAGGACATCACTGTGATGTTCCCACATCTATGGTCACCATCTTGGATCCGCCATCTTGAATTAATTTTGCAACAATGCAACTTGTGGTGTTGCACAATTTGCCCCACTATTACAGTCAACACCATGAGGATGTAAAATGTAATGTAAATAACATTTAAGAACGTGAAGTTATATCCATACCACATACAGATCTCTACAATAATATCGTAAGAGGTCTTACTGCATAGAAATTTCTAGGAAAAAATAAGTCTTTTATAAGAGTCTCTAGGAAAGTGTTGGTCAGGACAGTATTATGAAAAGAATGAATGAGGTGAAAATGTGCAGAATGTTGTCAGAAAACTGGAAAAGGTGAAAGGCGTTTAGCAGAGAAAAAATAGGTAACAGAAAATAAGTGACTGTAGGGAGTGACTTCAGATAAGATTAATGAAGAGTAATAGCAATGGATCCATGGTGGCGTGACAGGCGCAATATCCTGAATGGCAAAGTAGACAATGACACAGTAACGTCACTTACCTCGAGCAATGCAGTGACCCAAGGACTACATTTAAAATTGAAACGAACGAAATGAAAAGTGCCATTGGATAGGCCTGCTCGACTAACTCTTTAGGCAGTAATAAACAGTGTAATGTGGGAGTAAAATGACAACTTATTTATAGGACAATATTCAAATGGAAGAGAACTGTAGGCTTATGTGGTGTCCGCATTTGTGTGTAATGATTCCCTTGTTCATAACATATAAGCACTGAAGATGTACTGGAGATACGTAAGGAGATATCAGCAAATATTTAGTAAACAAACACTCGATTACAAAGACTTCTCAGGAGGAAATGGCCAAATAAGTCATAGCCTGGTAGTCATACACAGTAGAATACGATTCAAATTAATGAGGAAATAGGGTCATAACATAGCGGAATGTTGACAACCCTCAATTCTCCAATGAAATAATTAGACAGATCAGTACAAGAGCAAGCAGTCGTTCAGCGCATATATGTATCCATATTAATAGAATAAATTCTTGTATAGCTGTTTTTTCAGGGAGATAGATTCGTTGGATAGCCCAAGTCGCCTTAGTTCCGAGGTCCCCTGGTATGAGTGCAATAAAGACCTCAGAGAGTGATTGTACCAGCTGCTACCTACGATCAATTTACTTTGAGACTAGCGAAAGAGAACACCTTTAATGTCGATAATGGTTGGGAACTATTGTCGTCGAATAGAAGCTTGTCATCATACTAATGCTGAAAAGCAAACAAGACTAACATAATCACTTCCAGGGGCAACACGCTATTGCTGCCCTCCTATCTTTGATAACGGACTCGTTCGGGGTGCAAGAGTGTCCACATGTTTCTTCCAGTATACCATATACAGCTGAAGACACCATGATGGATAGTTTCTGTGAAGCTTTCAGACGGTAAGGATGTTGACTGCTACATTGCACCTGCTGTTTTAAATACACGGTCCAGTCACATTGTTCGCCACCTATGTACGGCGTCAAAGTTTAATAATCACTCACAGACGGCAGGTTGCAGCACTAGCAGTTAGAGGTGTATTAAGCGTGTAGAGGGACCGGTCAACACAGCAGTCGTTGTAATGCGAAAAGTGAGAGACTTATCAGATGTCCAAAACCTGATGGTCATTGGCTTTCGGACAACGGTTGGAAGCGACACCAATATTGCAGACAGACACCGTCAACAGCCCAGTCTTTGTTGTAATGCGAAAAGAGCGATTTATCTGATGTCCAAAACGTGATGATCATTGGCCTTCAGGCCAAGGGTGGAAGCATTTCCGAAACGGCTAAGTCTGTAAACTGTTCGCATGGCCGCCATAGTAAAAATATACTGTGCATGGTAAAGTGGTGCTATCCAAAACAGCGCCAAAACGACTGTGGTGCACCACGACCCACAGATGGCAGGGGTGAACAGCGGCTGTGGAGATGTGTACGGGCGAATAGGCATGTGACTATTAAGGAACTGACTGGTCAGATGAACCAAGGGGAACTACCGTTCTGTAAACTTTACTGCTTATGGGCCTCCCTGGTAGACGCTAGGTTCATGCATCCAAGCTGACTGCTGTTCGTTGGCGATGAAGGCTAGAATTTGCAAGCCATTATAGTTGCTGGAGGTCCACTGAGCGGCAGAAAGTGATCTTTTCAGAAGAATCATATTTTATGCTCCATGTACGATGTGAAACGTGTGAAAGCAATCTCCCCACAATCTTCAGAAGGACACAGGCCGGAGGAGGGAGCGTCATGGTCTGGGGAATGCATTTCCAGCATTCCCTGGATGATATCATCGTTCTGTAGGAGCCGGCCGGTGTGGCCGAGCGGTTCTAGGCGCTACAGTCTGGAAACGCGCAACCGCTATGGTCACAGGTTCGAGTCCTGCCTCGGGCATGGATGTGTGTGATGTCCTTAGGTTAGTTAGGTTTAAGTAGTTCTAAGTTATAGGGGACTGATGACCTTAGAGGTTAAGTCCCATAGTGCTCAGAGCCATTTGAGCCGTTCTGTAGGGCACAAGTATGCATCCATCTTCGGAGTCCATGTCGACCCGTACAGGCAGTTGGTTTTTCGTTGGTGTGATGGCATCTATCAGTAGGGCAATGCAACTTGTTACACAGCTAGCAGGACACGTTCGTAGTTCGTAGAGTACCAGGTTGAATTTACCATCCTCCAGGACAACAATTTGCCCGGATTTTAACCCAATCGAGAATATGTGGGACCATCTCGATTTAACTGTTCACAAAAAGGATCCTTAAGAGAGAAACGTATGACAGCTGGCCACGGCAGTGGAATTGGCGTGGCTCCACATCTCTCTGGGTAAGTTCAAGAACATTATTGACTCTCGTCCCCAGTTTCTCCCAGAGGTCGGCGTGGCAAAAGGTTGCCATTTATTCTTTCGACAAGTGGTCACGTTAATGTGTCTGGTCAGCTAATTCCCTACACCTTATAAAGGGTTGCAAACATGTGATTTAGCGAGCCGGTGACATGCACAGGGTGCCTCAATGTATGCCAAACGAAAAAAGTATTAGTGGAGACCAGTGATTACGGCTCTCATTATCTTGAAATACAGGTGAGTCGATAGCATACTCGTCACAAAAATGTAGACGAATGGGAACCATGGTTGTTGAAATAAACGTGCTGCCTACTGTCCACAATAATTAACAGGCCTAAGTATGGGTACGAAAGACAGGTTAAAGCATCAAAGAATCACCTCTGGCGTAAACTAAACAGCTCTAGTTCAGAATACCCTTAGGGTAATCGGTGCATTCGATGCAGTGACATAATCTGAAGTCAGGTCATATCATGACCAAATACCTCCAGTCGGCCACAAATCTACTTCTGCGTCATTTGCCCAACTGAAGACGTACTGCTGTATCTGCTACTACAAGTATATAGTATCTACAGGGTATTCGACTATAGCTTTGGATTACAAGCCATTTATCGTCTCATTGTACTCTCTGAAACTGATTGAAACTAATTATCACTAGCAAGACGTGACACTCATCTTAAGCCGGTGTTCAATCTTTTTACGCCCTTAATTGGCGGCTAATATAGACAGATCGACATTCCCCGTTGAGGCACCATCAAATCGGGCAACTTTCTTCCACGGTGTTGCCATATACACTTGCAAACACGATAGTTACTTTCCACCATTTTGTGACATCTTCAAGTCGACCAATCCAAGGTCCTGATCCCACAAAATAGACGGGTATATACACATCTTTTTACTACCATTACTTATGTCAGCGTTGGAATGTCACATGATTGTCTGGATCGAGTTGCACACCACCGACAATACTCCCGAAATACCTGTCTACTCAATGAAGGATCTAACACACATAATCCAAGCCTTGCTGGGATGGAATTTTGACAGCAACAAAGTCCCAAAAACGTTAGAGAAATACAAAGCGAGTTTCTTAATTTTAGTTATTATTATTACTACAGATACGGAGTTCAGGAAGTCATTTTACGTTGACTGTAAACGAGCTAACTGACGGCAGAGTGGCACGGTTTTCTTTGTGAAAATAATTGTTTTCGTGGTGCTGTTGGATTCTCGCTGGTTCCTCTCCTATAAATGAAAACAGTTTTCTCCTTTGTTTCGTACTCCCAACGTTACCCGTCTCAGTCCACTTCCCCCTCACACGTTTGTAGAGAACACAGAACACATGTAGCTGAACCTTGAAGTACACATAAGACAAAGAGAAAAAAAGGACACACTGCGAAGAATGTATGAGAATGGGACGAAAATCGCTAGGTGTAATATTCATGTACAGAGAGACAAATGATTCCACTCTCATAAAAATTGAATTGCTTATTCAAGAGGAAGAGATTTACAAACTGAGCAAGTAGATAGTGCGTTGGTCCACCTCTGACCTTTTCGCAAACAGTTATTCGGCTTGGCATTGTTTTACAGAGTTTTTGGATGTCCTCCTATGGAATATAGTGCTAAATTCTGTTCTATTGCGGCATTACATCATCAAAATCCCGTGATGATATGAGGTACCTGTCCGCAGTGATACACTCTCTCTTAACTGGTTTGAGATCCGACAACCTTTCTTTCCAGGGCAGGGTCTCGCAATCACGAAGAAAAACAGCAGAAACTCTCGCCGCATGCGAGCGGATTTTGTCTTGCTGAAATGTAAGCCCAGGATGGCTTGCTATGTAGGGCAAGAAGACGGGGCGTACAATATCTTCGATATAGAGCTATACTGCAAGGGTGCTGCGGATGACAATCAAAGGGTTCCTGCAACGAAAAGAAATGGCAGCCCAGACCACGAGGCCTGTGTGTCGGACCGTATGGTGGGCGACAGCCAGCTCGGTATCCTACAGCTTTCCGAAGCGTCTCCAGACACTTCTTCGCTGGTCATCAGGGACCAGTTTGAAGCGGGACTCATCACTCTAGACAATTCTCCTCCAGTCAGGGAGCTTCCAGTACGTAGATGCAGAGGTGGACCAACGTGTTACTGACTTTCCCAGTTTGTTAAACTGTTTATCCTGAGTAAATCATCCAACATTTCTGAAACTGCAATCATTTGTTTGTCTATGTGTTTATATCACATCTACCAATTTGTGTCCCGTCGGATGATTCCTTCGTTGTTTGTCGCCTTCCTTTTGTTTCTTTTTAGCGTATGTTACTAAAGATATAAAGTAACAAAAAATTATATACACTTATTTTCATAACAGTATAAAAGATAGACGTCTGTGATCAATATGTATAATTTGCAGTATGTGGCTCATGACACATTTACTTCTGTGCTGACTTTTTTTTTCTTTACGGAGAGCGAGGATCTGTTCCGTGCGATTAATAAAAATTTATACTGTAAAATAAACGTCCTAAACATACTAAATTACTATACTTTATTTCACCATTTCAAGTGTGTGACAACACTCTTATATCAAGAGATATTCTTTCGGAGGGTTTTAGGAGGGAACGATTTCACTATACACTGTGCTGACAAAAGCTGTGGAATACCAATAAATACATATACAGATGGAGATAGTATCACGTACGCGAGATATGAAAGGGCAGTGCACTGGGGACGCTGTGATTGTGACCGCTCACGGAATGATAGTTGGAGCTAGAGTCTTGAGACATCCCATTCCGGAAAATGAATATTCCGAGATTCAGAGTGTGAAGAGTGTGCCGAAAATAACAATTTTCAGGCATTACTTCTCACAAGGGACAAAGTAATGCCCGACATCTTCACTTAACGACTGAGAGGTGGCGTTTGCGTAGATTTGGCAGTGATAAGAGATAATCAACACTGCATGAAACAACCACAAAAATCAATGTGGTAAGTACGACGAACGTACCCGGTAGGACAGTGCACAGAAATGTGGCGTTAACGGGCTATGACCAACGTGAGTGCCTTCGATAAGAGCACGACGTCGCCTGAAGCGCCTCTTCTGGGCTCGTGACGGTAGGGGTTGAACCCTGGTGAGATGAGTCCCGTTGGCAATTGGTAAGACCTGTTGGTAGGATTCGAGTGCGGCTCAGACCCCACCAAGTCTTGGACCCAGTTTCTCAACACGGCACTGTGCAAGTTGGTGATGGCTCTATAATAGTGTGGGCTGTGTTTACATGGAATGGACTGGGTCCTCTCGTCCTACTGAACCCATTACTGACGGAAAAAGTCTACGTTCTGACACATGGAGACGGTGTTCAGTTATTCAAGGACTTCACGTTCCCAAACAATGATACCATTTCACTAGGCCACTATTGTTCGCGGTTGGCTTTCAGAACATTCTGAGCAAGTTCAACGAATGATTTGGCCACGCAGATTGGCCAACATGAATCCTATCGAAAAACTAATGTAGAGGTCGGTTCGTGCATGACATCCCACAAGGGCAACGCTTTCTCAATTAAGGGGGCCTATGACGGCAACACTGCTCGGTATTTCTGCAGGTGACTTTCTACGACATGTTGAGCCCATGGCACGTCGAGTTGCTGCTCAAAGCAGAGCAAATGGAGGTCCTGCACGATATTAAGAGATGTCCCATGACTGTTGTCACGTCGATGTATTTTTGTGAGGAATAACTGAGTCATAATTTCCCACTGGAACACAAACGAGGTAGTTCAATTAATCCACAATTGAGGTAAAATTCCTGATTATAGCTTGCCTGAAACTGTTATTGAAACAGATTAAGGGGAGACATGCGAAAATTCAAAGAAGACATGATTGATTCACAAATTATTCGTGTGGTTGGTGTGAGAGAGG
This sequence comes from Schistocerca serialis cubense, assembly GCF_023864345.2. NCBI lineage: Eukaryota > Metazoa > Arthropoda > Insecta > Orthoptera > Acrididae > Schistocerca > Schistocerca serialis. The sequence goes on from NC_064641.1 coordinate 427,406,852, forward strand.
CACTAACATGATCAGTAATATCAGTTAGGACAAGCGACAGGGAAGCTATTGTGTGTATCAATAATTATTTATTCTTAAAATTCCGACACTGATCACGCCAAGATGCCAAGAAACACAAAATCTTGTATTATATGCATTTCGAGTAATGACCTTCACCGTAAAATTATCAGGACATCCTATAATCATTGATCCCAAACACCCATTGGAAGAACAGGGAGCAGCATTGTCTTGGTATTTAATATTCGCTGCACTACAAAGTATATCGGAACTTAGGGACCGGGACTAAAATGTACTTACTGGGGTGTTTTCTGTTTTCGCTGTAATTATGGTGGTCATTCCACTCGTAATGATTATGTCGGCCGCAACGTATGAGGCGTGTAGGGTTGTTCACTGTTGAAAACGTCGACCAGAGCAGAAATATAAAGAAAAGTGATTAGTCGAGAACATAACTTCAGCGGGCCTTACAGTTGACTCATTGAAATAATTGCCTGGAGATTTATGCACAATTTGTCTAGGAAACTGGCTTCATAAATCAAATTGGAGTTTAAATCAATATTATGGACATTATGAATGAGTGGGGCTTCCACAGTTTTCATTGTTGTGTGTAAACCAGATGCAGCTCTGAATTTTTTCAAAATCCCATTCAAATTTTCATTAATAATCTAACTTATAAAAGCACTGCGTTTCTCGGTGACTGGAAAGGTAACAAAACTCATGACGCCATGAGGCTACCTGTGTTTCAGAGCTTCCCGTGTTTATTGATATTTTCTCCCGTGTTTACGTTTATTCTTTCCCTGTAGCCCTCAAACATCGATATGCGTAAACAAAAATGTAACATGGAATGGTAAAGAGATAAGAATAACATGCATCAATTGGCCTACATTTCGGGTGACGTATAACGTAAAGCGATAATATCTAGGCACAATTTTATCTTGTATTTTGTCGCTGGTAGCCGATAACAATACTAAAGTTACGATGTGAATGAAGGGATATATATATATATATATATATATATATATATACAAGGAGATGGTAATGAATAATTTAAGCGACATCATAAATTACCAATTCAGTGAAATGCCCATCAGGACCCTAAATCAAAAACGAAAATGCAATAAACAAAATAATGAACCCAAAATTAGGAACTCATCAGAATGAATTATTCTCACAATAATTACTTGTCAATTGAGTTACTTAAGAACAATGTAACTCAGGGAGGTGTCATTTTCAAAGTGGCCAAAGTTAATTTCACGCCAATGGAGACTCTCGGCAGTATTACTACACAGCGTCAGAGGAAGTATTTTGTATACGACCGTGGAAGAAAATCACCCTCAGAGCGTTGCATTGTAGGCGCATACACCATGTGATCAGAAGTATCTGGACACCCCCAAAACCATACTTTTTCATATTAAGTGCATTGTGCGCCACCGACTGCCAGGTATTCCATATCAGCAACCTGAGCAGTCATTAGACATCGGGAGAGAGAATAGGGCGCTCCGCGGAAGTCACAGACTTCGACCGTGGTCAGGTGATTGGGTGTCACTTGTGTGATACGCCTGTACGTGAGATATTCACTCTCCTAAACATCCCTAGGTCCACTGTTTCAGATATGATAGTGAAGTGGAAACGTGAAGGGACACGTATAGCACAAAAGAGCACCGGCCGACCTCTCCTGTTGGCCGACAGAGACCGCAGACAGCTGAAGAGGGTCGTAATGTGTAATAGGCAGACATCTATCGACACCATCACCCAGGAATTCCAATCTGCATTAGGGTCCACTGCAAGTACTATGACAGTTAGGTGGGAGGTGAGAAAACATGGGTTTCAAGGTCGAGCGGCTGCTCATAAGCCACACATCACGCTGGTAAATGCCAAATTACGCCTCGCTTAGTGTAATGAGCGTAAACATAGGACGATTGAACAGTGGAAAAACGTTGCGTAGAGTGACGAATCATGGTAAACTATGCGGCAGTCCGATGGCAGGGTGTTGGTATGGCGAATGCCCGGTGAACGTCATCTGCCAGCGTGTGTAGTGACAGCAGTAAAATTCGGAGGCGGTGGTGTTATAGTTTGGTGATGTTTCTCTTGGAGGGGACTTGCACGCCTGGTTGTTTCGCGTGGCAGTATCACAGCACAGGACTACATTAATGTTTTAAGCACCTTCTTGCTTGTCACTGTTGAAGAGCCATTCAGAGATGGCGATTGCATCTTTCAACACGATCGAATAGCTGTTGATAATGAACGACCAGTCGCGGAGTGGTGACACGACCATAATATCCCTCTAATAGAGTGGCCTGCACAGTATCCTGGTATGAATCCTATAGAACACCTTTGGGATGTTTTGGAACGCCGACTTCCTGCCAGGATTCACGGACCGACATCGATACCTCACCTCAGTGCAGCACTCTGTGAAGAATGGACTTCCCTTCCCCAAGAAATCTTCAAGCACTGAACGTATGCCTGCGAGAGTGAAGGCTAGGGTGGGCCAACACCATATTGAATTCCAGAATTACCGATGGACAGCGCCACGAACTTGTAAGTCATTTTCAGCCTGGTGTCCGGATACTTTTGATGACATATGTAAGTGCATGGACTACTTGGTGAAATTGGTACTGCGGCTTCAGAGCGGTCTTTTCGTTGTAGGTTGTGACTTAGTCAGGTGTAACAAACACGTAACCAACCGATGTTGAGAAATATTGCACTTGACAGTTTATCTCAGGACGAATCTAGACTTATTTCTTCGCAAACAAGATCTCCTATATGAAGAATCTTCGCTACGTTCAACTATGGGGCAAACTTAGTTCCTAATAATTTTGTTTGTAGTTCTGTTTTGGTTGAACGTGCTCTTAATTCTGTGCAGATTGAATTCGATACTGGAAGTAACTAGCTTAAAATACAATGAGATGATTATTTTCAGATAATTTCACTATCATCAAAACTAGATGTAGGAGAACAGGGTAAAAGGCGTATTGCGTAAGAGCGGACCCACTGCATTGTTTAGATGATAAGCTTATACTTTCTCTCAAGGTTTCTATTCACCCACTCCTCTTTTATTCAGTGAGTAGTTCCACTCCTGAAGTGCGATTCCATTTCTACCCATCTAGCGCTATCATTAACTTGTTTAATAAAAGTCTTTTACATCGCGTTTTTGCTTCTTTAAATTGAAATATGTGGAGTCAGAACTGCCACATACTTGAACGGCATTGGAAAATACCCTCAGTTTAGCCACTTTTGAAGCATCGTCATGATCCTGATAGATCTTTTCCTTTGTTCAAGCCATTTAGAATTTACATCTTTATCAAGTTAAATAGTAGGCCTACGTGTACTTTCTTCGTCTTTTCCTCTGCCGTGTAATCAAGAAAGCATATCCCGGAAAGCGCTACCTTTCCGCGTTACGAATCACAAACATTACCGGTTTCGTGACAGGACCATAGTCCTGCAGCAATTGTTACAGTGATGTTTTGTTCTACGTGTGTTTGAGCAACGTGGTTTCCAGAGTGACAAGTCTGCTCGCGAATATCATTCATAAATTTGTTTCCGCATTCCAGTCTTGCCAACTCTGAAAGTAAGTGATATCCAATCCACAAACAGTATTCTAATATTTATATCTACACGATAATTCCTTTTCTGCTATTTCTCTAACGTCAATAGTTGGATATCCCTTTACTTACCCATCATTCATTGCCATATTGTCCACTTTTCTCACATTTTCATATTTGTTTCTGTCTTGGGATGCCTGTCACGTGAATCATTTCGATGAGAAGAGCAACTATAAGAATTTTAATTTCAATCTGTTAAATTAATGTAGTAGCTGCCACATATAACCTTACGATTTATGAACGGTTTTCCGTTAGCGTCTAAGTGTCCCAAACAAGTAACTAAATATGCTGCCTTAAGTTATTTCCGTTTCATCCAAATAAGAACACCACAATAACACTAATAACGGGTAAATATTAAACTTCCGTGCTATGAGTTGTATGTCGTTTTGTCATTTGCACAAGTTCAACGAAAACAAAATTTCATTGATGTCAATGATACTCCGAAAGGCAGGTTGGTATCACTTCAGTACCAGTTTACTATCATACCTTCGCCTTATCTTCAATTAAGCTCTCCAACTCTCTGAAGTATTACATATGTGGAAGCTTTTGGTAGTATGCAAACATGCGGCCACACATAAATTTCGTATTAATATCGGTCACAGTTGCCTAATATCGAAGCTACAGTTATGCTTTGCTATAATATTCAATTTGTTTTAACTCCACCTGCGATCCTATTGATAGTGAAAGAGAGGAAAGATTTTACCTTAGAATGGATTTGTATCATACTTATTTCGTATAACGTGTTGGTAGTGGTGTTAATGGATGGTTGTTGTAGTCTTCAGTTTGAAGAGTGGGTTGATGAAGCTTTCCAAGGTAGTCTAATGTGCACGAGTTCCTTGAACTCGACATAATGACTGCGACCGGCGTCCATCTGAACGTGGTTGCAGTAGCCCAGTATAACCCTCCCTCTATATTCCTCCACCATCCTCTCTCCCACACCTACAGACAAACACACACACACACACACACACACACACACACACACGCGCGCGCGCGCGCGCGCACACACGCACATACAGTTACTAAACTGACATCCCTTCATGAATGATGATATCTCAAATCAACTGATCTCTTCTCTTAGTCAAGTTGTGACTTAAGGCTACTGTCCCTCCAGTTCAGTTCATTAGCTCTTTAGTAGTTATTCGATTTACTCAACTAATCTTCCGCAATCTTCGCGTAACACCACATATCAGAAGCCTCCATTCCTCTCCTTTCGACTGCAGCAGAACGAAATGCGTAATTGTAGGTAAACAATTAGAGACTACATACACAGAGAGACATTGGCACTTTAAAAAAAGTTAAAAGAAACTACGACAGTTTAACTCTTATTTCATTAGTATAAGTGACTATTTTTTTACAAAACTGACTGTGTCAGAAGTTAATAGGTTTGCAAACTTATCATGATTAAAAAAGAAATAACTAAATGAATGAAACCAAGTTGTAACTCCTGTTCTGAATGTTACTGAAATTAAAGATGAATAGTATTACAATATCGCGATCTATAGTTACATAAAGTGAATGACTAAGAAAATTTACTAGTGCCTCTATATAAAGTGTTTTTACGTCATTGATTATAATTATGTTGTTCACGGTCTCTTAGCCAATGTTCCTGCAAAACAATTTCCACGTAGCTCATGCTATCGGCGAGTCATCAACATTCGCGTCGCAAGTCCATGATTGTTGAACGTCAAATCTAATGATTAGTGTTGTCTTGCTGATGTACTTGATCATGAGCGCCAACTGTTAATGTAAAAGGTAAAGTTGGTTTTTAGAGAATTAATTCCTATCTGCGTATCTGCTAACATATCCGGAAATAGCCACAGTTCAAGTTTATGGTTGACGATTGTGGCGCAGGATTTTTTGCTGTATATCCGCCTGCACTGCGAAAGTTAAGCAAGTCCGCTGTACTATAAATAATTAGTCTGTGGTTTAAACCGAAGAATAAATGACATACGCAATTGTCTACGCAGTCATTTGAAAAACGCGGAGATCAGCACACTGTACAATCACAGCCAAGTTGCTTTACACGAAGGGTAGAGTTTTATAAATTTAGAGAATACTTCCAACACGAAGATGTAGGCAAAATATTCTTTTTTCTTCAGCAAAGGGCCTAAAAATCTATGACTATCAATTCCTTTTCATCATATGATGTAACACTTTACGTTGGAAGCCTACACGTTTGGTTACTGATCTTGGATCTCTGACACTTATCACAAATTTTAATATGGGTATTCAACCTCCTTACCATTTTGTAAGGAAATTGGGATAGCGATGTGCACGTATACACATGGTGTTGTATCTCTAGCACAAGGTACAGAAAGGCAGTACATTGGAAGAGGTATCATTTGTACTCAAATGAATCATGTGAAAATGTTTCCGGCGTGATTATGGCAGCAGTACCGGAATTAAAAGACTGAACGTGATATGGTTGTTGAAGATACGCGCATTGAGGCGTAGTGCCGTATAACGGTCCTGCCTTGGAGGCGGTTACGTGGGAGATCTGTCTCAGAGCTGGATAGTGACAGATGGTGATGCAAAACTGGACGCGCACGTAGTTTATATATCAGCCGATAGAGGACAATATTGGATAGGCGGACTGTGATTTTAGTTTCGATTGTGCACTAAAGTAGTAGAATGTTTTTCATAAACCTAGTATTTTCATAAAGTGTCATTATGTCTCTTAGTGTATGTAAAATGTTGTAAATGTATTTTAGCAGAATGAATCATGCGTGAGTGTGGTTTAAGTTTAATATGAAGTTTAACGAGTTATGTAGTAGGATTTAGTGTGGGAACTTTTCGTAGAAGTATGGATGTGGACAAAGGGGATTGTTGTAGAATAAATTTGTGAAGTAAGTTTATGGTAAACGGAAAGTTAATTCAGATATAAATAAAAATAGTAAATAAATTTATGCATAAGCAAAACTTCAGAATATTAGATAATTTCGTCGGTAAAAAGTGCAGTCGTTAGGTTTGTAAGTAGGCTGTTTATGTTTTCTCTATGTAAGTAGGCTGTTTATGTTTTCTTATTGGCAACGTTACGTAGCGCTCAATATGAAAATCACTGGCTGTGCTGTGTGCAGTCTGTGGCTGCTTTGCATTGTTGTAATACTCGCCATTGTAGTGTTAGGCAGCTGGCTGTGAACAGCGCGTAGCGTTGCGCAGTTGGAGGTGAGCCGCCAGCAGTGGTGGATGTGGGGAGAGAGATGGCGGAGTTTTGAAATTTGTCATGAACTGCTATATTTATATATGATGATATCAAGGTAAATACATTGTTTGTTCTCTATTAATATCTTTCATTTGCTAACTATCCCTATCAGTAGTTAGTGCCTTCCATAGTTTGAATCTTTTATTTAGCTGGCAGTAGTGGCGCTCGCTGTATTGCAGTAGCTTGAGCAGTGAAGATTTTTGTTAGGTAAGTGATTTGTGAAAGGTATAGTTTAATGTTAGTCAGGGCCATTCTTTTGTAGGGAATTTTGAAAGTCAGATTGCGTTGCGCTAACAAAATATTGTGTGTCAGTTTAAGCACAGTCATGTATAATTGTTCAAAGGGGACGTTTCATATGTCGACCCTTAGCCGAGGATACCTCACTGGAATCTTCTGATTTTTTCTTGTAGTTTGTGTAATTAGTGTAGATTTTGTTTATTGATAGCGCGTAATTGTAGAGAGAATCTCCTTTGTAGTTGCAGTCTTTCATTGTTGTACAGTAAAACAGTTGTGGCATGCATGTAGATTTGCACCAAGTATTTCGCAGCTGCAATTAACCAGATATTATTTTCAGTGTTATGTTAATGTGTTCTCTTATTTTTGATCTTCAAATTGTGTTTTTCTGTGTTGTCGTGTGAAATACTGTGACAATAATGGCGTGTGAAAAACGTAATACTAGGCTCCAAAGTAAACTGAGAAATGACAGTGAAAATGAAAGCAGTGTGTTAGCGCCACCGAGTAATGAATTAACTGATGTTCAAAGTAGTAATTTGGTAATTGTGCATAGGGAAATGGAGCGGGCTGCAAACAATGGTGTAGACATTGAAACAGGTAGTGAACAGGGAAGCATTATCGATCTATCGGTCGGCAACAGCTCGCCTCAGGGATCCGAAATGACAGGACACAATTTCGCAAATACTGTAGATTCAGGTTTTGGGTCATCACCGTTTTCTCAAATAAGTCAAGACACATTTTCTGCTTGTCAAAATGTGAATGTTGCCGGTGCAAATGCACTGCCGAAAAGCGTAGAGAAACAGATTCCAGACACTAATACATTATTATTAAAATTAATGCAATAAATGGAACAATATCAGAGACAAATGGGACAAAATCTTAAAAAGTTAGACACAGTGGAACAAAATCTTAAAAAGTTAGACACAGTGGAACAAAATCTTAAAAAGTTAGACACAGTGGAACAAAATCTTAAAAAGTTAGACACAATGGAACAACACCAGAGACAAACACAGCAACAGTTAGACACAATGGAACAAAATCTTCAAAAGTTAGACACCACACTTGAACAAACACGCGAAGATTTAACTACTGAGTTACATAACATTGAATGGAAATGTCAAAAAGTCTGTAATGACGTAAAAACACAAATTTGTGAGCATTTTCAACCCATTTTTTCGCGGCATGAAAATGTATTACAGAATCACGAAGCAGCCATAAAAGAACTGCAAACCATTGTTCATGAAAATCATGAGACCTGGCAAGCTAAAATTGACTCAGTTGCATCTACCGATTCGGTTACGCAACTTGCAAAAACTCAGGAAAACTTAAAGGACACAGTAGATACCCTGAAACTTGGTTCAGAAAAACATACAGAGGAAATAATTTCACTATCGGATAAAGTAGCCGAACTTTCAGATCAGTTCACTAACTTATCTACAAAGGTAGATGATGATCTGAATGACACAACACCTGTAGCCTTCACTGACACTGAAGAGTATGTAGAAATTAGAAAATTCAAACAAAATCAAAATCAAATCAATACACAGTACAAAAGAGAAATCCGGGAAGTGCAAGATCAGTTGGCACAAGTAGTACAAGAATTACGTATTTCAGAGGACACTCGCGCCCCAGTACGGGAAGAGGGACATAGAAATACGGAACAGCCACAAAATAATAACACAGCGCATTTCGGAAATTATGAAAGAAATTGGCAATGTGCACCGAATTTTGAGATTGAACAGCCGACACGACGTAACAATGACCAACATGCGACTCGCCGACATGATGACTTTGACTATAAGCTGTTCATTACTACACGTAAATTCAAAACATTTAAGAATTCTGGCAACGACACTCATCCACAAGCGTGGCTCCATCAATTCTCTCATTGTTTTCCTCCCAACTGGTCATTGAAGCACAGGTTGGAATTTATGTGTGGCTACTTAGAGAATGAACCAGCTGTAAGAATGCGATCGGTCATTCACGATTGCCACAGTGAAGGAAAGTTTTACCATGCCTTCCTCTCAGCATATTGGTCTCAAGCTACACAAGACCGAGTAAAACATGGCATCATAATGATGAAACATTTCGAACAATCTGAATTGTCCAGTCTTGTGAAATATTTTGAAGACATGTTGCACAAGAATCAGTACCTGTCAAACCCATACAGCCCCTCAGAACTCATCCGCATTTGCTTAATCAAATTACCTGAACATTTGCGACATATTATTTTGGCAGGACGTTGCAAAGACGACATTGAAGCTTTTCAGGGACTGTTACAAGAACTGGAAAGTGACACTGACAATCGCGGAACGCAGGAGCACAACAATTACAGATCACATCAGTCGCAATTCCGTGATGAAAGAAATAATAACTGTACGCGACAAGGCTATTCTCAAAACACAAATCGTGACCGAAACAGACACCACCCGTATTACAACCATTGGCAGAGTAGTAATAATTACAGGGAAAGATCACCTCTCCGCGGTAGTGACTATCACAGAGACAATCAGAGAAACAGACAATTTGGGAACCAAAATAATTATTGTCAAGGGAGACAGAATAACTTTAGACGCAACGGTCCAGCGCGCAGTTACGATTCAGGGAGAAATTCTCCACCGCTTAACCGACAACAAAGAAACTACAGGAACTACCCACATGACGACTGACGATGTGATCGTAACGACAGACCTGAATTGCATCAGAACTGGCGGGATTTAAACAGGGCAGGGCCCTCTCGGCAAGGCGAATTTGTGGAAGTTAGGCCTCCTAATCCCAGTAACGACGCGCGGCAACAAAGAGACAGACAATGACTCGCACCGCAGGCATACATGTGCGCCGGCTGGCTCCGAGAAAAATAACATTATATCTGGTACTGCTAGTGAGATTTTAATGTAACATTTTGGTTTACTTGCAAATACATTATAGATTCAAGGTGCTTTCTGAGAGATACCAGGTGACACAGTGGTTAGTTTATTTGACAGCTACACAACTATATCACGACGCTACTAATGAGTGACAATTTACAATGTTGCTTTTGCGATGTATCTGTTTTATATCTGCACAGTTTTTCTGAATTCTTCTGGAAAGTAAAACATGTTTTAGTAGTAACTTTTGTGGTATAGCAACAATGAGACAGCCTTTTTCGTGGCACAACAATACGTTACTGTACAGTACTTTCTTCATCATGGCAATAAGCGTAATAACTACGACATCTATACATAAAGCATTTCACTTTTGTTTGTCATGAGGTAAGTACATTGACTTCTGCAGAACTTAGCTTTCGGAGGACGATAATTACGACACTTCCACAGAATTATCTTACAGCAAGACGCACATTAAGCGCTACAGGACACGCATTTGAGTGATTAATTTTGTACTAAAAATATTTATTTTTAAAGATATTTGGAGTACAATGATACAAAGGTTTTCCGTGATACATTTCATTCCATTGCTGTAATCTCAGGGGGGTACACGCCTACTTTGTGTACCATGTGTGTGGCAACCACAAGGAACCCTAGCTAATATGGTATTTGCTTATACAACTTTACACATCGGTACCATATTTCTCTAACACACAAATTACACAGCTATCAGATCATGTAACTGAGAGAGACAAACATTTATTTTACTATATCAGTGACAGATGTTTACGTAATTACGCGGTTGGATAACTTCACACTTATGAAACTGTATTTTGTCTTTACTTTGTAAACTGTTCACATTTTTTCCGACCCATTGTGATACTATGAGAGCTTTGAATGATGTATTTGGTATGGGATCATGATTTTTAAAGTACGTTTGAGGTAGATGACACTATTGAAATGAGCAGAGAATAATTTTTAGGGTTTGAAATTATTGCAGAAAGCTATGACGATTTTGAGATTTGACGGAGGTGTTATGATGTTATTATTACGACGACGATGTGTATTATGTTGTTGAGGAATGTTTATTATGCCACGTATTTCTCATGATGAAATATTGAAGAAGTGTCGACGAAGATGTATATGTATAATGAGGTAAGGAATAATGAGTAGTGTTGAGGGACTCTGATTTGTGAAAAAGGTTGTTGGAAACCAAGAATCGTACTTTAAGAGTTATGAAATGTGTGTATATGCGTCAATGTATCACAATGCTGGCGAAAATTTTTTGGACGCTGTTATATTTATAGGATTTTGTTTCTACACATTTGTAACGCAAATTCTCGACCTGTGAAATTTTTTATATGAGACTGTCACTGTAGCGAAAATTGCTGTCGTAAATATTTCCGTAAGAAAGTTAAGTGACCACCTGCACATAATGCGTCGTGGGCACGCAGCTGTGTCAGACGCCGGGAGAACAAGTCATTAGTGAGTGCCTCATCTGAAGCACAGGTAGAATAAAAGAAAGGGGAGGCCATTGTCCTCGCTATTTCCTTGTTGAAAGCATACTGTGGAGCTCGTAATTTATGATATTTACTAAAATGCCTAATGAAATGATTAGAAACATTTTACATCTATTGTCTTTGTAGTTAAGAGATTGCTCATTTTGTTTAATATCTGGTTTCCAGCTGTGTTGCAGCATTGGTTTTACAAAATAAACTTAAATGCATTTGCTAATGTGAACACTTTCTGTCAACAGATCTATTAAATAATAATTTTGTAATCCACATTCTTAAAAAAGGGAGCACTTGGAAAGGAAAGAACAATAAGAAGGGACTAGTAACAGTAACTGGACAATAAGTTGTTGTGGTGCACCACTTTAATTACTTAGACATTAAGATGTGATTATACATTTCCCTTATCTGCATTGTTATCTTTAGTGTACTATTTTTTCTGCTTGAGCTATGTCATGTTTAGATACAAGCTGCTGTTTGCCAGGCATAGTGCTACTGAATATTAATTTGTATTACTCTGCTAAGCCAGATTTATTTTTTTGTTTGCTGCTCATTGCCTTATATTAGTTGTAATTTATGCTGCTTGCTTTGCCTATTTAAATTTTTTTTCATTGCTGTTTATATTAATTGTTTTATGTGCTGCTGCATTGCCTTGTCCCTTAGTTTAGCATCTGAGCTCAGTAGATTTAAGTTAGCTTAAGAGGGGGTAGCCATATAAGAGAATGAGTTGCGATGAATTTGAAGAAATGCACTGAGAGGCTATACGAGAAAAGTACAGAAAGCAGGTATAGATAGGACTTTTGGAAATGATGAAGAACGAAGGGAGATCTCCGAGAAGTAAAGAAAGTTTTGTTTGCAAAATACTGCAGTAAAACAAACCCTGTCCTTTCCCTTTTGTGTTATCCCACTATATGTTTGTGTACCCTTGTGTATTTGTTTTCTTCCTGTCTCTGTGTACTGTTTCATAGAACTTTTTTCTCTTCTAATACTAAGTTACATTCACTATGATGAGGATTACTGTTATCCTCAAATACAATTGGGATTAATAATGTGTTATTTACTTTGTAAAGATGTTTAGACATTATTTATTCTGTTTTTTGTTAATGCTCATGTGTGAAGTTGATGTTTGAAAAGTTATTCTGATCTTTTATGTATGTACTCATGTCATAATTCCTGTAACACTGACGTATATGTCTATTTCTATTCTTTTGTAACGCCTGTTTTACTACAAATGTTATCTGTATTGTTATGTTCTTTAATGATGTATTTTGTACCTTTGTAATTGTATTCTCATGTTATAAAATTGTAATTGACACCATTTTATCTTATTATTAACTTGTAAGTTACATTTCACTGCACACGTTTCTGTTGGTCATAGTATATGGACAATATGTGAGAAGTAGGGACTGTTAGTGTTTGCACGTGTGTTAATAATTCAGAAAGGGACTGGATAACAGCATTGTTTGTTCTAAGGACAATTTCAAAAACTTTGTGAGTGCACAAGTGGTGGTTTATGGACTTGCTATATTCTCCGCAAGACTCTTCGATAGTGAATGTGCACCTGCACAATCGCAACAGATGGCTGCTGGCCATCTCTACAAGGACTACAGTGGGTCTGCACCTCTGGTGGCCCACCAATACCATTATCTCTACAAGGACTACAGTGAGTCTGCACCTCTGGTGGCCCACCAATACCATTATTTCTACAAGGACTGCAGTGGGTCTGCGCCTCTGGTGGCCCACCAATACCGTAATCTCTACCAGAACCAACAGTGGGTCTACTCTGTGATGACCTACGTACCAATATTCTTCAAAACTTCGACTGACTCTGCTGTGGGTTTGCTCTGTTGTGACCCATTACTTGTCTGCATGTCGAGAGTCAGCACTGTCTTTTCGTTGGAAGGACAACACTACTTCTTCAAGACTGCATGGAAATCCACTACTTCCAAGTGCATTTTATTTTACTGCTCAGACTTTGAGAAAAACACTAGAATTTTACTGTGATGAACAATCTGGACTATCTTTATGGACTGTGACAAAATTTTAGCTTTTGACCAACATTGTATCAATAGGTGTGTGCATTTGATATCTTTGTTATTGTAATTATGAAAAAATTTTTCAAATCTGTATTGGGCACTGCCCAAACCAATTTGTAAAATTTTTTGTGGGGAGCATGGGGGCTATGTAAGTAGGCTGTTTATGTTTTCTCTATGTAAGTAGGCTGTTTATGTTTTCTTATTGGCAACGTTACGTAGCGCTCAATATAAAAATCACTGGCTGTGCTGTGTGCAGTCTGTGGCTGCTTTGCATTGTTGTAATACTCGCCATTGTAGTGTTAGGCAGCTGGCTGTGAACAGCGCGTAGCGTTGCGCAGTTGGAGGTGAGCCGCCAGCAGTGGTGGATGTGGGGAGAGAGATGGCGGAGTTTTGAAATTTGTCATGAACAGCTATATTTATATATGATGATATCAAGGTAAATACATTGTTTGTTCTCTATTAATATCTTTCATTTGCTAACTATCCCTATCAGTAGTTAGTGCCTTCCATAGTTTGAATCTTTTATTTAGCTGGCAGTAGTGGCGCTCGCTGTATTGCAGTAGCTTGAGCAGCGAAGATTTTTGTGAGGTAAGTGATTTGTGAAAGGTATAGTTTAATGTTAGTCTCTATTAATATCTTTCATTTGCTAACTATCCCTATCGGTAGTTAGTGCCTTCCATAGTTTGAATCTTTTATTTAGCTGGCAGTAGTGGCGCTCGCTGTATTGCAGTAGCTGGAGCAACGAAGATTTTTGTGAGGTAAGTGATTTGTGAAAGGTATAGTTTAATGTTAGTCAGGGCCATTCTTTTGTAGGGAATTTTGAAAGTCAGATTGCGTTGCGCTAACAAAATATTGTGTGTCAGTTTAAGCACAGTCATGTATAATTGTTCAAAGGGGACGTTTCAGGTTTACCATTTTTCCGATTGGTTATTGATGAAAAGCGCGGACTGACGCGGGAGAATGTTGTTTTGCTATTGGCTGTTGAGTAAACTGACCAGTGGTAAAGCAACATTCTTAGCGCGCCTTTCCCTGCTGGTAGAGAAGACTTAGAGTATTCTAGGGAGGAGTCGGAGCCCAGCCATGAAACACTTAGGACGTGTGTAGTAGTAGTTTCGATGGAAACGATAAGTTGCCGGATCTAGTAGAGTTTCATACTTAAAAAGTGAGGTAAAGTGGCGGCATAATTATCCCGATGGGCGTGTAGAAACTTCGAAATTTTTAAGTGAATTTTGTGACGAGAAAAGACATATTTTCCACGTGGCGTATTGAGCAGGTCGGTGGAAAAAAAAAACTACGACAGCATTTGGTACCTACAAACTTAAAATTTGGCGGGCATTATTAATCAAAAACAATCAGTATCAATCAGTGTTTTTGTAGCTATTACGTTTTCGGGAAATGCAACACCATAAACTTGCCAACGTGAGTGAAAGGAATTGTGGGTGACTGTGTTAAGACTAGCACGGGCTTGGCAGTGATACTTGTCACCTAAGTTTCAGAATATATTAATTGAGGACAAAATTTAAACCTTTCATTTCGTGTGAAAACTTTCTCCCGAAACGTAGATTAGTAACTTTAATTGCAGCCTGGTTTACGACGAAGTACAGTAGGTTTCGCTCGGCTTCCCTACTGATGATATGCTGAGGCAATGTTAACAGGTAGGTGCAGGTTCATCGTAAATGGACAGAAAGAACCGCGCCGCCGCAGCATGAGTCATTTAATTTCGGAAATCGTTAAGAATTCAATTTTCTCAGGTCTAGAGTGTCAAGAATGTGCCGAGAATACCAAAATTCAGCATTATCTCTCATCCACGACAACACAGTAGCCAACGGCCTTCACTTAACGAACGAAAGCAGTGGCTCTTGCTTAGAGTAGTCAGCGCTAACAGAGAAGCAACACAGTGTGAAATAATGGCAGAAATCAATGTAGGACGTACTACGAACGTATCCGCTAGGACAGTGCTGAAAAATTTGGTGTTAATGGGCTGTGGCAGCAGACAAGCAACGAAACAGACTTTGCTAATAACACGACATCGCTTGCAGCGCCTTTCCTGGGCTTGTGACCGTATGTTTTGGAGCATAGACGACTGGAACACAGTGGCCCAGTCAGATGAGTCCCGAGTTTAATTGTTAACAGCTGATAGCAGTGCTCGAGTGTGGTACAGACCCCATGAAGCCATGAACCCAAGTTGTCAACAAGGCACTGGGCAAGCTGGTGGCGGCGTCATAGTGGTCTGGACTGTGTTCACCTGGAATGGATTGTGTCCTCTGGACTTTCGTGTACTTGGAGACCATTTGCAGCCATTCATGGACGTCGTGTTCCGAAACAAGGATGGAATTTTTATAGATAGCATTGTGAAGTGTCACCTGCCCACAATTGTTCGCTTTTGGTTTGAAGGAAATTGTGGACAATTCCAGCGAATGATTTGGCCAGTCACGTGAACTGTGGTCTGTTGTCCTACACAAATACTTCTTGCAGAATATTGAGGACAACGCTTGAATGTAGTAGATTAGCCGACCGCTGTGGCCGAGTGGTTCTAAGCGCTTCAGTTCGGAACCGCGCTGCTGGTACGGTCGCATATTCGAATCCTGCCTGGGGCATGGATGTGTGTGATGTCCTTAGGTTACGTGGGTTTAAGTAATACACTCCTGGAAATTGAAATAAGAACACCGTGAATTCATTGTCCCAGGAAGGGGAAACTTTATTGACACATTCCTGGGGTCTGATACATCACATGATCACACTGACAGAACCACAGGCACGTAGACACAGGCAACAGAGTATGCACAATGTCGGCACTAGTACAGTGTATATCCACCTTTCGCAGCAATGCAGGCTGCTATTCTCCCATGGAGACGATCGTAGAGATGCTGGATGTAGTCCTGTGGAACGGCTTGCCATGCCATTTCCACCTGGCGCCTCAGTTGGACCAGCGTTCGTGCTGGACGTGTAGACCGCGTGAGACGACGCTTCATCCAGTCCCAAACATGCTCAATGGGGGACAGATCCGGAGATCTTGCTGGCCAGAGTAGTTGACTTACACCTTCTAGAACGCGTTGGGTGGCACGGGATACATGCGGACGTGCATTGTCCTGTTGGAACAGCAAGTTCCCTTGCCGGTCTAGGAATGGTAGAACGATGGGTTCGATGACGGTTTGGATGTACCGTGCACTATTCAGTGTCCCCTCGACGATCACCAGTGGTGTACGGCCAGTGTAGGAGATCGCTCCCCACACCATGATGCCGGGTGTTGGCCCTGTGTGCCTTGGTCGTATGCAGTCCTGATTGTGGCGCTCACCTTCACGGTGCCAAACACGCATACGACCATCATTGGCACCAAGGCAGAAGCGACTCTCATCGCTGAAGACGACACGTCTCCATTCGTCCCTCCATTCACGCCTGTCGCGACACCACTGGAGGCGGGCTGCACGATGTTGGGGCGTGAGCGGAAGACGGCCTAACGGTGTGCGGGACCGTAGCCCAGCTTCATGGAGACGGTTGCGAATGGTCCTCGCCGATACCCCAGGAGCAACAGTGTCCCTAATTTGTTGGGAAGTGGCGGTGCGGTCCCCTACGGCACTGCGTAGGATCCTACGGTCTTGGCGTGCATCCGTGCGTCGCTGCGGTCCGGTCCTTTTTTCCAGTTCCAGGAGTGTATAAGTCAAGGGAACTGATGACCTCAGATGTTAAGTCTCTTAGTGCTTAGAGCCATTTGAACCGTTTTTGATTTGGCCGCCCAGATTTCCCGACATGAATCCCATCAAACATCTGTGGGACGTAATGAAGAGATCAGTTCGTAAACAATATCCTGCACCGGCAGCGCTTTTGCGATTGTGGAAAGCTGTACAGGCAGCATGGTTCTATGTTTCTGCAGCGGACTCCCAACGATTTGTTGAGCCCATGCCACGTCGAGTTGCTGCAGTATGCTGGGCAAAAAGAAGCCGACTCGATATAGGGAGGTATCCAATGACCTTTGTCACCTCAGTGTAGTTCAGAATCAGCACGAAATGGGTAATATGTTTCCATTTTACTACTCCTACGTTCGTTTAATGTCTCTTTGTGCATCTATTTTGTTTTTCAAAAATCACCGGTATTCAAAATTCTTTATGTGCTACGCACATCAGTCACTGCTAACACTTTGCAGTTTCTCGCAATTTTCTTTCGAAATAACACTTTCACACTACTATTTTTTAAACATGTACGACTGACATTTTATTTTACATGACACTGTATAAACAAGTAAAGTAAGTTTGATTGTCTCTGTCCGGTAAATACTTGGCCAAATATGTTAGCTTTACCGTATAGTGTAACTGGTTTCTGCTTGCTATCGCAACTGAATACAAGTTTTCCAGAAAAAATATTTTGTCCACGTATCAGCAAGTTTACTAGTTTGAATTAATACACTCTCAAAGATATTAGTTACTTCTTAATGGATAGCTTATACATATTCGTGAATTCTTTGAAAATGATAACAGTACTCAGATGTATACACACATACCTATATTTTAAGTACATGCCATTAACCAAAAATTATAGGTCTACCATTTCGTTCACAGGCCTAAGTAAGTTTCTTTAGCTGGGCTAAGAAACATAAAGGCTTTAAAAACTTTGCGTGTAGTGCAAGCGATATATGTTACGGGCTTGTACTACTTTATTACTGAAAATCTATTTAGACAAAACCCTTTCAGAAGTGACATAATCATTATTAACAGTAAGAATCCTTCATTCCACGGTACCATGTCCACATCAGCAACAAAAACTACATACGTGAACTTTTTTTTTGTATAGATATTTCCGTCCAGCGAAAATTAAGCTCTTTCTTTCTGTGAAATTAGTCTTTATCTCACAGACCGTAACTTCATGCCAAGTCAGCGATATATTTCACTAGCAACTCTAGCTTATTTATATCTAATAGCGTTTGCTTTTGAGCAATAATTGAGTTCTGTATGTTTGACGTCATTGCTTAGCTACACAGAGCCTATATGTACTCTGACGAACAACGTTCACTTTAGAGGAGATGTTCAGAGCGACGATCTCGAATTTTCAAATACTTCGTCACGTTGCTGGACACTACGCAACGCACCTGCACACACCATTGCCGAAGCGGCATGAATGCGACCTACTAGGTCGTGTATATCTGTTCGTAGAAAATAGAAATATAGGGAATTAAGGTCCTGGGAACGTTGGTGCCAGAGCATAGGATCTCCACGACCAATCATTTTCCCAGGAAACGCTTCATTTAAATAATTCTGTGTACTTTTTCCAAAGTGTGGCGATTCCATATAATGCTCAATCCTTAGCTGTCACCGAACACAAAGAGGAACGTTATCTAATGGTGTCAGGCAAAGTATTGCAAAGAAATCTACAATACAGGCAGACATTCAAGATGTTCGACAATAGGTAAGGGCCCAAAACCATTCTTCCCACTATCCCAACCCAAAGGTTTACACCAAAGCGTGCCTCACAGCCACGTTCCCAGGTGATGGGTATGTTACGTTCCGACCGACAGTGTCTCTTGTGGAGGTTGAAAAAAACTTCACAAGTGTAGCTAGATTCGTCAATTCGTATCACATTACTTATAAAATGTTCATTATCTTAGACTTGGTGCGAGAAGCATTCACAAAACGGTACTCATCGAATGCGGTTTTCTGGCCGATAGTATTGAGCTAACCTATAATGAAATGGATGCAATTCTCCATCGAGCAACAGTTCAACAACCACTACAGAACATTCCTTAGAGGCTACCACACAAAAATAAAAATATGACGTCTCAGTCACATCTGACTATGCTTCCAGAATCAATATTAGTGCTCCATGCGAGAATAAGGATTCCAGTCTTTTACCATCAATCAACAATTCAAAACCACAGTGTTTAACTCTTGTTCCATGTGACCCCAAACACAATACTAGGTAAGCCAGTAAACAATTACGCAAGCCCGTGAAGCATTAACAACCAATAAAGATCTCCCTGCACCATATATATCAATAGATGAATTCTAACTTTCTAAAACAACAAATAAAAAAGCCAAAATTCCCTAAATTTATCTTGGAAGGGTATGCAATGCATTAAATATCTTCGGTAGTTACTTCCAGTTACGACTTACCGCACTCAAAAGCTCGCTCCCTACAACTATCTTACTCAAGACCATCTCTTCAAGATTAGAACTGAATGCTCATTCGGCTGAAACGGTACTGCCTATCTAGACTAATTGATAACGGACTGGAAGCATTTATTCTGACCAATGTAGAGCGCCCCTACTCCTATTAACTATTTAACTATTGTTGATGAAGGTTGTCGGCTGCATTCTCTGTGGCTGTCACCTCTGTGGACCGCTCGGTGACTGGTTGCAACGTGCGGCAGCAACTCTGGAAAATGCACGTGCTGCTTCTCGATTTTGTGACAATTTTAATATAGTTACAAAACACATATCTCAAAACTTTTCCAAGTGTTGTTTTCTACATTTCGTTGGATATTAACCTATATGCGGCTGCTAATTCAACAGATAAGTGTGACAGATTTATGTTTCATCGTTGTAGCTAACTAAGATGTGTTAGCTGGGCCCCCTACGCAACAAAATATCGAGGAACGCACCATAAAAAGAATGTAATACGTAACTGAAATATCTTCTGAGTCGAGTGAGAGGTGAGCATCCATTGTAATCGTGATCTCATCTCCCGGTTGTTGACGTGTACTGTGTGGCATCTGGTAGATGCCGCGCTGCAGTAATCTCAGAGCATTGTCCTGCACCTCCGCTGTGTATGCGGTTCAGGTACGCAATTTAGCTGGGAGCGCTGTGCACATTGGAGACACCTGGGACTGTGTTTACTCGGTGACTGACGATAACTTAGTTATACCAGCGTTATATTGTGGGTAATATCAGCATTTACGCACTCAAAAAGTGGTATTAGTCTTGCCCAATGTATTAATTAATTCTGTACTTCCCTGTGCGTTTCAGCCTCACGACATTCTCACAGTCTTTACGAGAGAAATACATTGAATTACATCAGAAAAAGTAAATTGATGTAATTACGTTAAACGTAGTTCCTACAAAAGGAGTATGCAAGCACCCATTGCAAAACGTGAATAATTACAGGAAATAACATGGTAAAAAGGAGACAGAACTCACAACATTTTTTATAAGACACTCTTTGCTAAACAATACTGAAACTGAATTTGTCAAACACGGAACAAAGTATGTGGTCCATATTATTTGATGACATCTGACTGCAAACTATCTGACTAGTAAAATAATACATTACAGTGAATGTGTAAAAAATATCCATTCATCTGGTGTATTCCTATCCTTACTTTTCTTACATTTTGTACTTAATTTTTTAAGCTGCTGGTTCGCTCTGCAAAATTCTTACATACTACATGTGCTTCCTCTCGTTCTGTGTATAGCTCCGTTAATTTTGTTACATATTATAACTGCAGTATCAATATACCGATTTTACCTTTTTATGTATGCGTTAATGGGTACTAAATTACCCGTTTATTGTAATATATTATTTCATTGAACAGATAGCGGTTCAATTTTATGATTACATTTTCATACATCGACGTAGTTTTGCAGTGATACTTCCCGATAGTCCCCTCTCGTCATATGTATGTTTCTTAGATGGGAAACTGGGTGATGTAATAGGTATAATATAATGTTATTAGTCATTTAAAACTGCATTGTATTAATCAGTTGCACCAGCACTTCTGAATTTCAAAACATAAAATTCTCATTATCGCTGATACAGTATTGACATCTGGCGGCTTCTTTTACCTGATACTTCGATGAATACACTGTGTCAGTTGGCTCTCAGAGATTATCAAGGAATGTAGACCAGATATTCGGTATCCATGTTTGACAAACTCAGTTTGGTTTTACCTACTAATTTAATATAGAGATTTTTGTCAGCTCTACCCTTTTTTTTTTTAAGATGCGTCTTTTATGGACTTTGTGGATGTTATTCGCTGATGGCCTGCTTCTTCCGTATGTACGAAGTACATTTTATGTAACAGCACCAATGCATATTTATTAATACATTTTCACGGATTTGTCTTGTAGAGCATTTGACTGGCGTAAGGCTGAAAGGCGTGAGGCGGTATAAAAGTAATAAATACGGAGGTGAAGGCTAAAATTTGTTTTTGAGTGCATTAAGAATGTCGCAACGTTGAACAAAGTATTGCGCTTCTCAGCTCTGCATTAACATCTTCAAAGTTTCCCCTTCTCCATACATTTTGATATTTTCGATGCCGACATTCAGTGCTATATTGCAGAAAATATATCCACTAACACCGTCAAGATGCTCGACTTTTCTCATTCGCCTACCTATGCTTCAGGTATAAGAAATTAAGATTTTTGATTTGAAGCTGAAGTTGATGCTAATTGCAAGCCCAAAGGCCCTAAAGCTCTAAAATTGTATACACATCGATTAATTTCGTTAAAAGGTGGTGTACTCTACTGCTTCTTTTTATTTTAAGAGAGACACTAAAATACCAATTGTTGAAACACATTCTGAAGCAAATTTTTCTTATACATTTCTCGAAATCGTCAAACAAAGTGGAGATGTTGTTGCCAAATTATTTTTTCTTTAGTAATGCACACAGTTTCTAAGAGAAAAATCCACTTTCCCTACGAGCCCTGCAGAACTTGATGTGAAGTAATAGACACTTGATGTGAAGTAATAGACACTGAACATTATTTTTCCTAAGGAAGGATCTGTTAGCAGTTGCGTACATTATATGTTCCCCAGCAGCGATCGATAAAACAAATTCTTCCTGAGTTTCATTTCTATGATTGGTTTCATGTAATAGTCAATGAGTGTGAAATCTCGTTGTGCACGGATCTGTCTTCAATTTCTTTCCTTTTCAATGCAACTTATAAGGTGACGCTCCATAGTATGGTTGATTGTATTAAATGATGCAGCCTCAAATCTCGGCACTCCAAGCGGCTAATGATATACATCCTTTGGCTGGTAATTTTACGAATTGGTTAACGATGGGTTTGATTGATAGCAGCTATTAGTGACTCACGTGCTTACTGCTGAAATCATTATTCATTTCAAACAATTTATTTACACCAAGTTCTAGTAACATGCATCTCGATGGTTTTGCCAATGGGCATGACTGTGGGGGTGGGGGGGGGGGGGGGGGGGCGTGATAGGTCGATTTTAGGGACATCGAGCACAGCTCACGTGTTCCAGAACGGCCCACTGCTTTGACCGCCCCGGGTACTGCCAGCACTGTGGTTGACCGCTCACTCGTTCCTAGGTGCAGCAGGCAGCGGAAGACTTTCTGAAGGACCTATCAGAGGGCTTCCCTGGTTCGTTTGATAAACGGGTTTCGGGCGCTGTCTGTGTCTGTCGATGTCCCTGACTTAGATGAAGTCGCTCGCCCCAATCCAGAGGAATCCGCTCGACCAGGAAGACAAGGGCAATAACAGAGGGTGGGTTTGCTGGCATGTAATGGGGACCCTTAGGGATATGGCCACGAAGAAGGGGAAGGAACCCGGCGTGCACTCTATGCATACTCCGGGAGGAGTCTATGCACATGTAGAACGGGTGCTTCCGGATGCCATGAAGAGCACAGTGTGCAGCCAACTGCAGGTGGTGTTACATGTTGGCACAGGAGATGTGTGTCTCTTTGGATCGGAAGAGATTCTCTCTTATTTCATGTTGCTAGCTGAAGTAGTAATGACAGCCAGTCTTGCAAGATGATGACGGAGCTCATCACCTGTACCATAGTCAACAGCAATGACTGTGCCCCTTGCTATAGAGCCGAGTGGAGGCTATCAGTCAGAGGATCAGACGATTCTCCGATCATGTAGGTTGCAGATTTCTCGACCTGCGCCATATGGTGGTGGGTTTCCTGATTCCAAGAAATAGGTGAGGTGTCCACAACACACACAGGAAGCAGCTATACAGACAGCGGGAGATTTGTGGACAAGACTGGGCGGTTTCTTAGGTTAGAGTGTCTCCAGAATGTGCAGAAAAGTCCTCGGTTTCAAAGTGTGCAAGACGAACGCAGAACCTGGTTACACCTAGCAACAATCAGTACTGTAGTTGTAAACTGTCATAGCTGTTTTGGAGAAGATCCAGGTCTCCAAGCGCTAATAGAAAGAACTGAATCCAAAATTGTTATAGGTATGGAAAGTTGGCTAAAGTTGGGAATAAGTGCCGGCCTAGTGGCCGTGTGGTTCTAGGTGCTACAGTCAGGAACCGAGCGACCGCTCCGGTCGCAGGTTCGAATCCTGTCTTGGGCATGGAGGTGTGTGTTGTCCTAAGGTTAGTTAGGTTTCATTAGTTCTAAGTTCTAGGCGACTGATGACCTCAGAAGTTAAGTCGCATAGTGCTCAGAGCCATTTGAACCATTTGGGAATAGGTTGAGCCGAAATTTTTACAAATGACCTGAACGCGTTCAGAAAGGCTAGATTAATTACTGTTGATAGTGGAGTGCTTATTGCCGTCAGAAGTAGTTTTATATTTTAGTGAAACTGTAGTACATAGTTCCTGCAACTTTGTGTGGGTGGAGGCTATACACAGACGACACAGTTGCTAAAAAGCTCAAAGAGAACTCACACTATGAAAGTTGGGGGTGACTTCAATCTACCCTCGAAATGTTGGCGAAAACACGTGTCTCAAGTCAGTGTTAGGCGTAAAACGTCGTCCGAAATCGGACTCTATGCCGTCGCAGAAAATCATTTTTAACAATTAATTCAGGATCGCACTTGAAGCGCAGATGATTGCGAAAACATATTACACTTCTAAGCAAGAAATAATCCCAACCAAATAAGGAACGTCATGAAAGATACAGGGATTAGTGACCATAACGGTGCTTTTGTTAGGGTGAATTTGGTAATGTCCAAACCCAGCAAAATTAATCGAAAAATGCATTTGTTTAAGAAGAAAGATAAACATTCGGTTAACACTTTACTATTAGACAGTACCCACTCTTTCCATTCTCACAATGTAAGCGTGAATCAGATGTGGCTCAAACTAAAGGAGGAATATCGAAGGTAGTTGAGAGATGTATGCAAATAAATAAATAAAAGGAGGTACTAATGCCCCATGCTGGTCAGAATACTGTTGCCGAAGCAACGAAGACATCATGCCAAATTTAAAAGAACACAAAATCCCCAAGATTGGCGAAGTTCTACTGAAGCTCGAAATTTTGTGCGAACTTCAATGCAAAAGGCTTTTAATACTTTTTACAACGAATCTCTGTCTCGAAATCTGGTAGAAAACTCTATGAGATTCTGTCCTATGTAAAATACACCAGTGGGAAGACTCAATCAACACTTTCACCGCGCGATAACTATGTTGGTGTTACTGATAACACTACCACTAAAGAAGTCCGCCCTTGGTAGTTTCGTGGTCAGCGCGACGGCCTGGATTCGATTCCCGGTTGGGTCGGAAATTTTATCCGCTCAGGGTCTAGACGTTTTGTTAACCTTATCATCATCATTTCATCCCCATTGAGACGCAAGTCGCCGAAGTGGCGTCAGCTCGAAAGACTTGCACCCGGCGAACGGCTACCCGATGGGAGGCCCTAGCCACACGGTATTTCCATTATCACTAAAGAAGAGCTGCGAAACACGGCTTTCCGAAATTCCTTCAGAAATGAAGACGAAGTAAATATTCCAGAATTCGAATGATGTTACATCTTTCAGAAAACTGTCATCCACCTCCCATGACCTCGCGGTCCTAGTGTGTGAACCGAGGTACAATTCATTGGAATGCCATCACTTAACGCCGAAGTTATCGGTTATAATTTCGCCGTGGTTTCTGCGTAGAAAGATACATCTACATCTACATCTACATCTATACTCCGCGAGCCACCTTACGGTGTGTGGCGGAGGGTACTTATTGTACCACTATCTGATCCCCCCTTCCCTGTTCCATTCACGAATTGTGCGTGGGAAGAACGACTGCTTGTAAGTCTCCGTATTTGCTCTAATTTCTCGGATCTTTTCGTTGTGATCATTACGCGAGATATATGTGGGCGGTAGTAATATGTTGCCCATCTCTTCCCGGAATGTGCTCTCTCGTAATTTCGATAATAAACCTCTCCGTATTGCGTAACGCCTTTCTTGAAGTGTCCGCCACTGGAGCTTGTTCAGCATCTCCGTAACGCTCTCGCGCTGACTAAATGTCCCCATGACGAATCGCTCCTTTTCGCTGGATCATGTCTATCTCTTCTATTAATCCAACCTGGTAAGGGTCCCATACTGATGAGCAATACTCAAGAATCGGACGAACAAGCGTTTTGTAAGCTACTTCTTTCGTCGATGAGTCACATTTTCTTAGAATTCTTCCTATGAATCTCAACCTGGCGCCTGCTTTTCCCACTATTTGTTTTATGTGATCATTCCACTTCAGATCGCTCCGGATAGTAACTCCTAAGTATTTTACGGTCGTTACCGCTTCCAATGATTTACCACCTATGGCATAATCGTACTGGAATGGATTTCTGCCCCTATGTATGCGCATTATATTACATTTATCTACGTTTAGGGAAAGCTGCCAGCTGTCGCACCATGCATTAATCCTCTGCAGGTCCTCCTGGAGTACGTACGAGTCTTCTGATGTTGCTACTTTCTTGTAGACAACCGTGTCATCTGCAAATAGCCTCACGGAGCTACCGATGTTGTCAACTAAGTCATTTATGTAAATTGTAAACAATAAAGGTCCTATCACGCTTCCCTGCGGTACTCCCGAAATTACCTCTACATCTGCAGATTTTGAACCGTTAAGAATGACATGTTGTGTTCTTTCTTCTAGGAAATCCTGAATCCAATCACAAACCTGGTCCGATATTCCGTAAGCTCGTATTTTTTTCACTAAACGTAAGTGCGGAACCGTATCAAATGCCTTCCTGAAGTCCAGGAATACGGCATCAATCTGCTCGCCAGTGTCTACGGCACTGTGAATTTCTTGGGCAAATAGGGCGAGCTGAGTTTCACATGATCTCTGTTTGCGGAATCCATGTTGGTTATGATGAAGGAGATTTGTATTATCTAAGAACGTCATAATACGAGAACACAAAACATGTTCCATTATTCTACAACAGATTGACGTAAGCGAAATAGGCCTATAATTATTCGCATCTGATTTATGACCCTTCTTGAAAATGGGAACGACCTGCGCTTTCTTCCAGTCGCTAGGTACTTTACGTTCTTCCAGCGATCTACGACAAATTGCTGATAGAAAGGGGGCAAGTTCTTTAGCATAGTCACTGTAGAATCTTAAGGGTATCTCGTCTGGTCCGGATGCTTTTCCGCTACTAAGTGATAGCAGTTGTTTTTCAATTCCGATATCGTTTATTTCAATATTTTCCATTTAGGCGTCCGTGCGACGGCTGAAGTCAGGGACCGTGTTACGATTTTCCGCAGTGAAACAGTTTCGGAACACTGAATTCAGTATTTCTGCCTTTCTTCTGTCGTCCTCTGTTTGGGTGCCATCGAGGTCAACGAGTGACTGAATAGGGGATTTAGATCCGCTTACCGATTTTACATATGACCAAAACTTTTTAGGGTTCTTGTTTAGATTGTTTGCCAATGTTTTATGTTCGAATTCGTTGAATGCTTCTCTCATTGCTCTCTTTACGCTCTTTTTCGCTTTGTTCAGCTTTTCCTTATCAGCTATGATTCGACTACTCTTAAACCTATGATGAAGCTTTCTTTGTTTCCGTAGTACCTTTCGTACATGATTGTTATACCACGGTGGATCTTTCCCCTCGCTTTGGACCTTAGTCGGTACGAACTTATCTAAGGCGTACTGGACGATGTTTCTGAATTTTTTCCATTTTTGTTCCACATCCTCTTCCTCAGAAATGAACGTTTGATGGTGGTCACTCAGATATTCTGCGATTTGTGCCCTATCACTCTTGTTAAGCAAATATATTTTCCTTCCTTTCTTGGCATTTCTTATTACACTTGTAGTCATTGATGCAACCACTGACTTATGATCACTGATACCCTCTTCTACATTCACGGAGTCGAAAAGTTCCGGTCTATTTGTTGCTATGAGGTCTAAAACGTTAGCTTCACGAGTTGGTTCTCTAACTATCTGCTCGAAGTAATTCTCGGACAAGGCAGTCAGGATAATGTCACAAGAGTCTCTGTCCCTAGCTCCAGTTCTGACTGTGTGACTATCCCATTCTATACCTGGTAGATTGAAGTCTCCCCCTATAACAATAGTATGATCACGAAACTTCTTCACGACGTTGAAGAAACCCATGCTTCGTCAGTTCATTGCTATAGTGATATAAATAATACTACTGTCAGAAAACTTATATATTTATCTACATATTTCGAGAAACGTAAAGCCACGCCATCTACTAGTGGAAACTGCTCCTCAGAACAACATCAAACATATGACTTCAGAAAGGGAGTCAAAACAAGGCATGATTTTCATCATTTTTTCAGGCATCATTTAGCTGACCTGTGTACCTTGCCGTCGTATAAATATAAAGTGCCTGAATTTCGTCTATTATACCACCTTCTCCAGTGTTTGATTTAGATCTCCCCTTAGAAAATGCGATTTTAGGGACTCCCAACAGTTGTTGGGTGGAACCTTTGAACGCAGTATAACACTTTCTCTTGGCATTGGTTCAGATTAAACCCACCATTATTAATGCATCAAGCTGAATTATTGTATGATACTCGTCGATTGCCCATAATTTCTCTTTCTCATGGTAGTTTCTTTTAGGACGTCAGTGACTTTTCTTACTGTTGTTTTATTTTTTATCGATACCAATACTGGATACCTGTCGTCGTTTTTGGCTTGGAAACGTTAGAAAGAGTTATTCTGTTCTTTTTTTATTTGTTCCAGAGCATCAGTCTCAGCTGTGCCGGAGTATATTTCCCGTTGTTCGCAGATCTAGTCAAGCGTTTCCGTAACCATTTCGTCTCATCATAGAGTGTGAATTATTCTTTTTCGGTAAGTCCTTTTCTTCTAGTTGGAATCCATAATTTTTGAAAAGTGGAATCTTTTTGGCGTCTCCAATGTTTGGGTTTCCGTTTCTGGTAAGATTTTTGGCTCTTTAGATTCTAGAAGAAAATGTTTCAAATTTGAAATTTTGAGGGTAATTTGGTTCTAGTGATATGATTACAAACTTAGCCAACAAGATGGATGTAAATATGGTTTTTTTTTCAAATATGGCAAATTGGAATAATATAATTCCATCTCACAAGTCTCTGAAACTCGCGGCATGGAAGTCACTTCGCACCAGCAACACAGATGTTTTGAATCAACAGCAGAAGAATCACTTATGAGAAGCAACTTTGTTGTAGATCACAACTGCGACTATTAACCAGCATATGCCGCATATTCGAAAGACGACAATCAAGATATGTGCTGGACTGGGACTCGAAACTGGGTTTCTAACTTTATGGGAGTGGTCGCTTTAACCACTTCGGCTATTTGTGAACGAATGACAGCCAAAGTCAAACTTCCACATGTCGTCGCCAGTGAGTATTATTTGGGCTGGCTTCTGTTCATAGGGTTAAATACATCTCTGTTCCTTGAAGCCAGATGGTCTTTTTTTCATAAATCTTCTTGTGCAACTTTTGTTGTTGCCCATTTGTTTTATAGTGACATTTAATAATGTATTATTGCATGCTCTGAGCTGCTAATTAATTATCCATTCATGATAGAATGTGGTATACAACGTCTGCTAATGGAAATATATTTCTTTCTGTCTTACATAACACTTGAGTTTTGTTCTGTGCTAGCACATGAGTTCTGGAGTGGGATGTAGCTTAATAGTTTGCTAGCTTTAGTTAAATTGTTCAATTTCTAATTCTAAAGCTGTATTGTTCATTTGTTCACATTTGATGATTCTTAATAAATTGATTCATCCGGCTAAGTTGTTTAATTTCCAGTTATAAATACATACCGTTCGTTTTTTCTTATAAATTTCTTGAAGTTCCTCAAAACTACTCAGGATGTGGTACAGAGAAACATAAATTTATAGCACTGGGCTTTTTTTAAATAAATTAATTACCATTTCTGGTTCAAATGTTATTTTGTTAGGAACTTGGCACATTACCACTGACAACTCCTCGTTAGCTACAACACTTCAATGGTTACAGAGAGTGGTTACAGCTGCTTGTGACATTTCTCTCTCCTCTCTCTCTCTCTCTCTCTCTCTCTCTCTCTCTCTCTCTCTCTCTCTTTCTCTCTCTCTCTCTCTCTCTCTCTCATACTCCCATGCTGTATACTGTTAAAGTGTTTTCTGCTCCCGGGTAATTCGGTTTTCAATAAGAGTTACAAATCCACAGCCAGCTGGTCGAAGGCAGCATTGAAATCACAGCATGGCAAGGTGTACTGCTCATTGCTGCTGATCCTCTCTATCCTCAGTGAGGTAGGTCAAGCTATCCTTGTCTGTCTTGGGTCCCTCGCCAGTGTGCATATAACGTCGACTTGCTTCAGGGTAGTTGTCCATCGCAATCTCAATTATTTAGAATGGCACCTCATCTGGATCATCTAAAAAATCAGATACAGGATTTACGTAAAATACCGACGTTAAACAGAGGGAACAAATGCAAGAGACGCAAGAATAGTTTGCGTAACTTCAAAATCGCGATAATCTATTACTGAGGAAAGAACCATCCCATGAGTAGGAAAGGGTAAATGCTAATCAGATTTATAATCGGATTTCCCCAGAATTATGACAATATTGAGATGTGGGTAAATTTTAATCGTTTGTAAGGGATTACTAAGTAGTTGTAGGAGACTAGTGATGAAATTTTAGAAGTTTTTCATGTGTTGGTTGAATTGCAATAGCATGTTACTGCCGTTCAGATTCATCATGATCTTTTAGTCTTTCAGATTATTTATCCATTAAATGACCATAGGTTATTGATCATGTTATTTGAGATGTGAGTACCTAGAGTGGTTTGCCTGGCAGGATTGTTAACCAAGGTTTGTCAGACAGGCAGAGAAATGAATTAATTAACAAGCAGTATTTCTGGATGTATAAGTGAAACACGTAACAATTGAGAATGATGTTGAGAATATATTTGGTGCACACAAATAGCATTGAGTTCAGTCAAACTCTGGTCTTTAGTAATTTAACTAAAAGAACTCAGCTGGAACATCATTCACAAGTGGTTGTTGTTAATAAACCCAGTAGTTTTCTTGACTTGATCAAGTTTGGCGAGATACAAAGGGCATCAGTTTTTCTGATCAGAAAAGAAGGGCAGCTCTCCAAAGGAGCACTTGCCAAGAATAACTTTGGCTCAATATCCTGGGAGTAGTCAACGTGGACGACACACTGAAAATAGTTTTAGGTCTAATAAACAGGGACATTCTTCTCGGCAATGCCCATTAGGCCGCGAGAATAGTATTAGCAGTTGGCTTTTCCTAAAATGTGGTTGTGGAAGGCGAACTGATTGGGCACCTGTGGGATGCAGCTGGTTGAGTTAATAAGTCCTTTATACCTCATCTGCGCCACCCTAAGACACGAATTAGTCTGTGGCTTGCTGGACTCTTGCAGCAATATATCCTTTTTTAATCTGTTTTGGTAACACAGTTGTAGAATGGTCTGTAAATTTTACTCTTAAGCCCACCAGGTAAACAGTTTCGCACATTAATGGCCAGTGATAGCCGTTGTTGTATGATACATAAGTTTATGCAAGAATTCACCAATTCTCATAGTCTATTACGATCTTTGCTGCTAAACATCTATCTGTTTACTTACTATGGAGCTGTGGTTTCATGGACAAAAGAGGCTTTCTTTTAGACTACTACTAAATAACGTTTCTTCCGAGTAAGGGTTTTAAGTTAAGTAGTCACGATCAACTTCCTTCAGCTAATAGCATAGATTCTAGTCAATCGCATCTGATGTGTAAGAGTTGTGGGTAGACGAAGCTCAACAGCTGTTAAGCTTATTAGGTGCATTTCTGGGTGTTTTGTCTGAACAGCTGATTATAACATACAACTCAAGTATCAGTTCCCACTCATCGATCCGATTCTGGAGCACCACTCTCCTCGCTAGGTATTACCGCCAAGAATGGAAGAGTTAAGGAAAAATATTCACATGTTGCTCACAGACGGGGTTTTTATGCCTTCTACATCTCTGTATTGCTCGTCATTGCTTTTATTTCCAAGAGGGAAAGGCAAAGATTATAAGCCTGTTGTGGACTTTCCAATCCTTAACCTAAAGCTATTGTGGGGGTCAGTGTACATGCCTGATCTTTACATGTGCTGACCACTGTTTACAAGAACACATTCTTTCGCGGTTTTTTGTTTTAAATCATGCTTATTACCAGATAATTCAAGTCAAAGAATGGGAATAAATGACTGCCTTCAACACAGTTCCTTAAGGTTGCCACGTGTACAGCAATCTTATCTCATTTACCACACTCCATGTTGAGCGAAATGAAGCTCTCTTGTATGTCTAGTTACTATGATGACATAGCTATTTATAATAACTAAATTGGTGAGCACCTTTAGCAATTTAGCCAGGTTCTGTCCCATCTCATGGTGGGATTAACAGTCAAACGCAAAAAGATTAATTTGGAGATTGTAGAGATTTTTTTCCTAGGTTACGTGGTTTCTGCCCGTACATTAATATTACCTCCTGCATCCTCTGGATAAGATGGAACTTGCACTGTTTATTGGCATGCTGAACTTTTACAGGAAGTTCATTCCGAACTTCACCCAATTAGCGACCCCCGTAAACCAACACTGTTATAAGGGAGAACTGTTTAAGTGGTGGCTTTTCGCGCACTAAAACACGGTCTCGGTAACATTACTATGCTAGCCATTCCAGATTTTCAGGTTTCAAATTCGATGGCTGGTTCCATCCTAGTGGAAGATTTTGATGGAGACCACTGTCCGGTCATATATGCGACGAATGGTGTAACAGCAGCTGAGTTTAAACACCCCATATGCAAGCTGGAGACAGTGGCATCTTTCTTTGGCTAGGAAAAATGTAAGTTTTACTTGGAGCATAGAATTTCTTACTACAAACTGACAATCAGGTAGTAAACTGGCTATGCCTCACAAAACTATAAAATGTAGTGTGTTGTGTAGCTCGAATTTCAGCTTTCCAGTTTTACAGTACATTAACGCTTCTTACAATCAGCTGGCTATAGTACTGCGTTGTATGTCTAGTGAGGAACAGGAGGCCCCTGACAGCATACAATCAAATCATCAACACCAATGCACAGCGACTACAATAGCAAAAACTTCCACTAGGTTTTGGGCACTAGGGGAGCTGCAGGGATGAGAAGAGGTGCTCAAGGGTAATGAGCTTGTCGTTGGGAAGAAAGTAGCTGGGTATCATGGTAAGAAAAGTCTCCTGTGTTATTGTACCTGGTACGACAGGAAGTTAAAGATATTTCTCCGTAAGGAGATAATGCCGGTTGTATTTAATTACTTTCATTTGTTTCTGTGTGGACATCATTTGGGGAATTTAAGACTATAAGAAGATCAGAGAGCATCTCAAGTGGCCATCTAATTCAGAAGTTAGGAAGCTGGTCAAGCGATGTCGGTAATAGGCTGCCAATTCAGATCCCGATTAGCGACATGGTTTGTGGCGTTCTAGCCATGAAGACAGGCTGATAGACAAATTGTTTCCTCATTTAAGATGCGGCGGCATGCTTGGTGGTCCACCAGATGGCACGTACATAGACATAGACTGCCGAGTCGATATTTCCCCTCCTCCCCCCCCCCCCACCGCCACCACACATCCCGACCATTAGCTCGGTCACAGTTCTTGCTGACGAATAAGTGGTGGGTGGCTATACGGCGGCCGCGGCTGACACATACTGACGGAATCGAACAGTTAGAGTGGAAGAAGACACAGCCAGTCTGTCAATTTACATGACTCCCGAATATTGTGGGAGGTGGTTTTGGTAATAAGTCTACTATTTCGTATATGGACATTGCCGGCCATGTACAATGGCTGAGCCACAAGAACTTTCTTGGTGAGCATTTTATTGTGTACAGTCGACGAGAAACTACGAAGAGTGTTCAATAAGTAATGCAACACTTTTGAAAGCTCCTTGTATTTAGAGGAATCTACTGTGCCGTATTGTTATTGTAAAGTACTCCATTTAAACGCCTTGTTAGAGGAGACATTTACAAGTAGCTACATTAGTAAATAGGTTTTACTTCATGCTTACGACTGTCTGTCGCGTTTGTGTTCTGTGGATTAATCATGGGTATTAATAGTTGTTGTAACATATACTCAGCAAAATAGCAAGTGAAATTTTCTTGTCTCATGTGAAGACGTATGAGCGTGCTCGTTCAAATTATATTTACGGCCTTTGTTATGAATTTTGGAAATGTCAGTTATGTACTTCTGGGGGTTTCCGTCTGTTATTATTACATATATTCCTGTGAAATTGGTTCGAGTACTATTTCAAATTTAGGGTTACTTTTTTGGGATGGTTTGGTTTCACACGGTTAAATATATTGTTGCTTGTAGTTAATCTTTCGCTACTTGAGAAAACCGAATGATCAAATGACAATAAAACGCATTGGACACATTTGAAACAACGTGAAGCTGATACATAATAGTTAGGCCATTGAAAGAAATGCATTTTAATTTCCACATGAGATGGTAATATTTGTCAAATGCTTACCATATTTATGTTCCATGTTACAAATGTTGCTAAGTGACCTCCATCTGCATCCACGAAAACTTACAAGTGCACTATGGATTGTTCTACTGCTGCCAGAAACATGTCAGATGGGGAGTGGGCTACCCGTCACGTTATGCTCATCTTTGACGTCCACCGTGTGTTAGTATGCCATTGATAACCTCTGTCCACAGCCGATAAGCAAACGGGTTCTTATCTGATGTTCTTGGTGGTCATGAACTTTGAAACGATCAGGCATTGATCCGGGTTCCACCATATGTGTTACCGTGTAACCAAGTGACTTCACGGGCAATGTGAATGGTGCTCCAGCGTGCATCAAAATAGTTTAATCCAAAGCACGTCTTCCCGAAAGAGCAGGGGGACATGTTGGCGAATGAGATCACACTAACGTGGTTCGTTCACGTTACGTGTCCTTGGTCTTCGGCGTAAGAGTTACTTAATGGAAAATGGACCATTTGTGAACTTTACCATGAAGGCACACCACACAGTGACACATATACGAAACAATGTAACGTCATGAACGTTTCTTGGCGATGACGATTGCCAACTGCCACAATTTTGAGTTTTCAATGACCCAGCGAGCGTAAAGTTTGCTTCATCACTCCATAAACTGTTCCAAGACCTCAAGTGGAAAACTTCAACCCTTGCAAGAAACATGCCATAAAAGTGTACTCGAATGTCTGTGTCCCGTAGCAAAAGTTGGTGAGTAATCGGAAGGTATGCGGTTAAAATTTGAAAGTTGTTAGCAGCACTTTTCGATCGGTGGACCAAACAATCTTCAGCTGTTGTGACACAGCTTGTGCGCTGCTGGAAGATCGCACATTGCGATCAGCATTCACTACCATGGCAGCAGTAATTTCTTAAGACTGTGGCGCAAAATAGGTCGTCGGCACCTCCCAGGAGCAATATCTAAATCACCAGTTAGTTCGAATTTACGAATCATGTTCTTCAACCTTGGTGCGGAAAGAGGACCTCTCCGATTTCCTTTAACATTTCGAAACTAGCGAGGAGAAACAGCACTATTGTTCTTGCTTTGACGAAACAGCCTTGTGGGTAAAGTCCTCCCACCTTGTCGATACCCATTTTGACGATTTTCCAGCCTAATGATCACTGATGGTTCTGTTTCAATCATACGTTGTCTTACCAGTGTCGTTGACTAGCGGTAAGTCACGACACTATCATTACTAACAACGTAAATCCTGTAGCGCACAGTCTGAACGTCATTCCTATATAGCAGGGTAACCGTAGGGTAAATAGTATTCCGTCTACAGAGACTCAAGCAGCGAAAGTGTAATTATAACCACCCTATATTACTTGAAGCTATCTGGGCGTTACTCTTTAAAATTGTTTGTATATGCTTTGTCGTTTCCAGTTGTTTCATACATTTAATGCCATATACGCTCTGAGCAGATAACTTACGAAGTTTGCGAGTAACTTCTCGCTTCATCCAAAGTTTTGTTCCAAAGCTGTTGATGTGTTGCACTAAACAGATTTTGCTTTCACTTTTATGCTTTCCTACGAAGGTACAATTTTGTACTTGAAACATTTTTTGTTATAATGTAAGCTCTCCAAGACTTTCCACAAATCAATTTTCAGACGTAGGCAATGTTATCTTCTTTTGGGATCAAGGTCTACAATTATTTCTCTGCTGGGCAACCAGCATATGTGAGGTCAAGACATGACAATCTTAAACGAAATGATTTCCAGTTACCTGCAATATATTTTATTTAGCTTGTGCTGGTCTTATTTCTTCACTACAAACTTGTCGCAGCTATTATGCCATTGTCAAGTGTAACTGTCGCTGATAATTATAATACAGCTTATTTACGTCCATGTATATTCCGTATTAAGTTTGTTGATAACTTGACTTATTGGTTGGGGAAGCGACGACCATAACCTTGAAGCCGATATTTGTCTCGTGACAAGCTGTGTGAATCACATAACTCTATCTCTCTAGATTTCTGTAGTGGTACCTCCTGCCACCGAATGTATCAGGATGACCAAATGTAGTGGGTAGAGCTTAAAGGCACCGCATTAAGACTCGTCTGAGCTTAGGAAATGATTTATTTGTTTCCACTACAGTGCCCCGTTCACCTTGGTCTGCGTCACAGGGTCCTGCAAAGCTGAGGCCAATGCCCCAGAAACCCAGTGCAATGCACTGCTGTGTTTCAGCCTTGTCGGACCGCATAAGAAAAGGTTCAAATGGCTCTCAGCACTAAGGGACTTAACTTCTAAGGCCATCAGTCCCCTAGAACCTAGAACTACTTAAACCTAACTAACCTAAGGACATCACACACATCCATGCCCGAGGCAGGATTAGAACCTGCGACCGTAGTGGTCGTGCGGTTCCAGAATGTAGCGCCTAGAACCGCTCGGCCACTCCGGCCGGCTGTAGGACTGCATCGTCAAGGCTGCGCTGGCTGC
This sequence comes from Schistocerca serialis cubense, assembly GCF_023864345.2. Taxonomy (NCBI): domain Eukaryota; kingdom Metazoa; phylum Arthropoda; class Insecta; order Orthoptera; family Acrididae; genus Schistocerca; species Schistocerca serialis. Next base: position 427,443,328 of record NC_064641.1, read on the forward strand.
TGGGTCAGATGTCTTCTTCCTCGTTGACTCAGCGCTGTTCCTCTGGGAGCCGCCGAGCATCCCGCTGCGTCCTTCCCCACTGGTGTAGCTGCGATCAAGGCGACCACAAGCGCCCACGAACCGGCGTCCGAATCAGCGGCCCTCTTCTTGGGGTGCCTCTGACGTATGTTAAAAGCAAGGACGACTGCCTGCAGTAGCAAGCTGCGGAGAGGCCTACTGCTGGCTGGCTGGCTACGGACCCTGTGTTGGCCTCAGAGGATCGAACCAGTGACCCGCATTGGATTGGAATGATGGCGCCCCATCTGCTGGTGCAGGTAGCTGGTGGTGTGACACTCCCTGCCGTCCAGGAGAGCAGCCACACTTTAATGACTCTCGTTGGAAAATAGTACCTGTTTATACTCGGCCGTGCATCCCTGTTTTGCTAACGTGCTGCTCTGAGTCATGCACTCACCACACCAAGGTTGTGCCAGTGGGACCCTTCTGCCTGTAGCTTGCGCCATGCAAACTGCTGAGTTTACTCTTTTAATCGGTTCCACGGCCCTGTGACCTCCATGCTACTTCGCAACCGCTTGTCAGCTTAACTTACTGTCAAGGGGCCCATGCCTGGCTGTAACTTGTGGGCTCAGAAATGTTTCATTGAATCTAACTTTCCTATCTTAAACTGTGGTGCCGCTACAATACAATTTCTGACAGGTTAAGTCACTGTTCTCGCTCCTTTGATGCTTTGTGTTTACACAGTAGTAGGGGGAAAAACTATGTACGGGCACATTTTGTTAGTGTGGTTTGCCTACATCAGGGGTAGGTATGTAGTCAGATGCTAACCTGTTGTTCTCCTTCGATTGACAGGTACTTACCCTAATGTTCTCTTAAGTGATTTTCCATGTCACCCCCATTTCCTTTTGATCCACAGGTTCTTAACCTATTGTTCTGCTAAGTGGTTTTCCATGACACTATATTTAACCTAATGTCGCCCCCACCCCCTCCGACTCCCCATAACCTCAGGAAACCTCCCATCTCTGCAAGAGGTACACTTTCATGTTTCAGTTATTGGAATAGCCCCTGTCACTACTATTAGTTTGATTGACTACATAATTAATCTCTCCCACTCTGGTGAAACGCCTCCCCTCCCACCCTCTGCTCCTCCTCCAGGAAATTGTAGGAAAGAGACTCAATTGATCGGTCATTTGGAGGAAAATCGATTGCAAAGCATGGAACATTGTTTTAGGGGATTCAAGGCTTTTCAGGTCTGAGTAACTGGAATACACGCTGTCACTACTATCAGTTGATTGGCTTCTTAATTAAAATGATCTATTAAATAACCTCACCCCCTCCAGTAAAACCCCTCGCCACCCAGACTTGGAGGGAAATCGATTGCTGTGTATGTAATATTGTTTTAGGGGATTCAAGGCAGTGTATGGAATATATGGAAAGGATTATATTGTGTATTTATAAATAACATCTGTTTGTGGAGGTTGGATTACTCTTGTTCATAATTCTTTGCTGTTTGGAAACATGTAGGTCTTGTAAAAAGTAATTACATGGGGCTAACATGTTGCGTAATCTAATTTTCAGGACTGTACTCTGGATGTCTTAACCTAATGTTTTGCCCTTTGTCAGCACTTAAGCTATAGTTCTATTAAGTGGTTTCTCATGTCAACCCCATCTCCTTAAACTGCTGTACCGCCTTTGATACCAAATTAAGTAATCAGTTATGTCCTCCGACCATTTTCTGGTACATTTTTTGAATTTCACTTCATTTTGAACGCCATTTCTTGCGCATTCTCCTTTGTCACACACCCCTTAAACTGTTGTACTGCGTCTCACATAAAAATTACGCAAATTAACCAAGTGTTCAGCACTTAAGTTGGTGTTCTGCTCCACGTCATCTACTCACGCACACCATCCCCTAATTTATTGTACAGCTAACACCACCTTGATATAAAATGTTAATGCAAATTAATTAATTCCATATTCTTCACAAGTATGGGACAGCTTTGTTTTTTAATTCACTGCACCTTATTGATCAGTGATATCAATGGAATTTAGTTTAAACAAAAGATCGCTAAAAAAAAACACATCCCATCACTCGACAGATCATTCTGCCTATGTGTGCCTGGCCTGCAGCGCCAGTGACCTGTGCAGGAGTGGTTCAAGTTCACCGGCCGTCGTGTCCGAGTGATTCTAGGCACTTCTGTCTGGAATCGCATTGCTGCTACAGTCGCAGGTTCGAGTCCTGCTTTGGGCATGGATATGTGTAATGTCCTTAGGTTAGTTAGGCTTAAGTATTCTAAGTCTAGGGGACTGATGACCTCTGATATAAAGTCCCATAGTGCTTAGAGCCATTTGAACCATTTGATTCACGTTTCCTGTTAACAGCAGGAGCTGTCCGAATGGAAAGGCCTGTTGGAATGCAGGAATGTAGCTGAGTTAACTTTGTCGTCCTCTAGAAGGCAGAATAGCGAACTAATACTTAGTATGTGTTGGCCAGCTTTCGCGATCTTGTGGAAATTTGAGAATATTGAATAGGAATGTGTGTTGGTGCTAGACCGTTATTCCCTCCCATGTAACTTGTTTGGTTGACTGCTTCTGCAAATTTCGCGCATTTATTTAGTTGAGGGAACATGGATTTTGGTGTGTGCGTCTAGTACACACTTGTTGAATGTGTAAATTATAGGGCTGATTTGGAATCTGTTACATCACCGACATCGGTATTCGCAAGTGGAAATTTTCTGTATTTTCTTTTGTAGAGTTTTCTTCATGTAAAGTTCTTCACCTATAGGATTTTTAGAGAAGGAGAGATAGTTGTAGAAAAGCAAGCTAGTGAGCAGGTCCAGACCAGAAACAGTAACGCATTTGTGCTGGGGGGGGAGGGGAGGGGGAAACGAGTCCGAATTTGTAGAACAGTTCTGAGAGTGCCTTCGGTCTGCTGAGGGTGGTCCGGTCACCCGTCGGAAATGGATGACCACCAAACCTCACAGTAAAGTACCTGCTGCTCCAAGGAGTATATACGGTGCTGTCTGTCTTTGCAGTATATGTACGAATATTGTAAAAGGGATGGTTTTGTATGGCACAGGATACGAATTGTATGTTTACTTCATCGTCCCAATTAGAGATGGGTTTTGAGCTCTAATATTCAAGCTCCTGTCCTCAGTGGGAGAGCAGTGTAACTGAGTAAGAGTCTTTCCATATCTGACAATATGTAGGGGTCACTTTGCAGGGCTTAAATGTCGGTGCAATATGGTGATACACACAAAATACAATCATAATTCTCTATTAAGTTACAAAAAATCCTTTGTGCCAGGATGAGGGATTGTCTACAGAATGATTCGAACATGAATGGAGGTAAGGTATGTATGGAAAGTAATGAGATAGCAAGTGTTCAAAGACAAAATGAAGCAGACCATCCATAACTGGCGGGGATGCCATCACTCGTCTGCCACTGTGCCATTAAGACATCTCCAGATCAGTAGCTGTAGCATACAGACAACATGAATGCTTTTATCATTAGTGGTGTTTTCGCATGAGTGCACAGGCTTTTTAGCGGTGCGAAAGTTTAACGTTTCTGAGACGTCTAGTGACATCAGGACGAACATTTCGACACATGCACGCTAGACACAGCTCACAAGTACCGAAAGGATCACGAGGACCAATGTAGGCTGTGCTATTCTGGGAAGTATTGCTACATCTCTCTTTCCATACTGGATACTATGCGTCATCGCGCCAGCAACAGTACTTAGGTTAATACGTGTATTGACAGGAATTTCTCAGGTGTCAAGTAAGAAAGAGATTCTGGCGCCTCATCCCTATGGGACCCGAACGGTCACACTGTAGCTTCACAGGGACCGGCGTTGCACCCAGTCTCCGGTGTTGATGCAGTGCGTTGAGTGATGGGATGTGCTTTTTATTAGCAATCTTTTGTTTAAACTATATTCCATCGATTTCACAGACCAATAGGATGCTGCGAATTTAAAACAAAAAACTACCCCATATTTGTGAAGAATATCGAATTAATTTGCATAATTTTTGATATCAAGGTGGTGTTAGCTCTACAATAGTTAAGGGGAGTGTGTCCGTGAATGGGTGACATGGAGCAGGACAGCTTGTTAAGTGCAGAACATTTCGTTAATTTGCATAATTTATATGTAACACGCAGTACAGTAGTTTAAGGAGTGGATGGCAAAGAAGAATGCGCCAGAAATGGCGTTCAAAAAGAAGTGAAATTCGTAAAGTGTACCAGAAAATGGTCAGAGGACATAACTAATTACTTAATTTGGTATCAAAGGCAGTACAATGGTTTAAGAAGATGGGTGTGACGTGGAAAACCAATTAACAGAACTATAGGCTAAGTAATTTTTAACATTTTTATGCAGCGACAGTAACGTTAGTAATAACATCTTCTTCAGAACATAAAATATTATTTAAGTGTTTGCCTAAAACAAACCATGTCCGGCCGGCCGCGGTGGTCTCGCGGTTCTAGGCGCGCAGTCCGAAACCGCGCGACTGCTACAGTCGCAGGTTCGAATCCTGCTTCGGGCATCGATGTGTGTGACGTCCTTAGGTTAGTTAGGTTTAAGTAATTCTAAGTTCTATGGGACTGATGACCACAGCTGTTAAGTCCCATAGTGCTCAGAGACATTTGAACCAAACCATGTCCTAAGTCAGCTTTATAAAACTTGCTGCATAACTATAAGGTTTTGTCACTTCTATTAAACAAGCTATAGGAAATTCACTTGAAGCCCATTGTATCGGCCCCGTCGTGTGACTAGAGACTGCCTCGTCACATGACGAGGCCCATACTACAGGCTTAAAGTGAATTTGCTACAGCTTGTTTAATAGAAGTGACTAGTCACACAACGAGGCCCATATAATGGGCTTAAAGTGAATTTGCTACAGCTTGTTTAATAGAAGTGACAAAACCTTACGGTTATGCATCAAGTTTTATAAAGTTGGCTTAGGACATGACTTGTTTTAGGCAAACATTTAAATGATATTTAATGTTCTGAAGAAGACGTTATTGCTAACGTAGAAACCTAGGTAAACGATAACGTTAACCTGCAACTGTGGGCTGTATATTCTTATATATAGGTTAAGTGCCGACAAAGGGCCGAACATTAGGTTAAGACACCCAGAGCACAGTCCCAAAACTTAGGTTATGCAACATGTTTGCCCCTTGTAATTACTTCTTACAAGACCTACATGTTTCCAAACAGCAGAGAATGATGAGCATCAGAAATCCAACCACCAGAAACAGTTTTTTTTATAAACAAACAATATACCCTCTCCATATATTCCATACATTCTCAAAATTGTTTGAAGAATATTTTCTGGGAGGGAGGAGAGGGTGGGAGGGGAGGGGGTTTAACTGGGGAAGAGGTTCATCAATTGATCAGCTTAATTAAGTTGTCAATGAAACTGATAGTAGGGACAGGGGATATTCCAATAACTCAGACCTGAAAGTGTACCTGTAGCAGCGAGTGAAAGTTTCCTGAGGGGGAGAGGAGTGGGAGGAGGTCGAGGGGACAATAGGCGAAGTGTGGTGACAAGGAAAACCCTTTTTCAGAACAATAGGGTAAGGACCTGTCGATCAAACGGAAATGGTGGTGGTACGGAAAAGCACTTAACAGAGCAATACATTAAGTACCTGTCATTCAAAGGAGAAGAAAAGGTTAGCCACTGAGTGCATACCTGCCCCTGATGTAGGCAAACCTTACTAACGTTATGTGCTCATACATAGTTTGTCCCCCGACTCACAGTAAATCGCATCATTGTAGATCAGAGATGGTGGTTGGTGTAGATTTTAGAATTTTGTTTTTAACAGAGGTTGTTTTTGCGTATCATGTAGTTTTCATTCGTTTTCCTTATGTAAAATGTGAATGTAGTTTTATAAGTTATTCTTATGCTTCATCTTAGTTTGTTCATTGTGGATGTCTTTGGAATATTTATTGGAATGCATGTTAATTTCACTTCAGCCAAAATGTTGACGTAAGTGCCTTTAGGCTGTGTATGTACAATTTGCTATTTAGTGAAAGGAGTCTACTGGGGCACACTTGTAGGTGGCACCCAAATATGATAATAATATTAATTTAAACTAAAATGAAACTATTATATTATAAACAATGTACTGTATGCCTCAGACAGGCGTTATAATGCGGATCGCTGACTGTGTACGACCGCAAAGCCAAAGATACTGCTTCCAATCTGAGATTGTAGCGTTGAAATAAGAGACCTCTTGGCACCTATTAGTAGGTAGCGGTCTGTGATTGAAAGAGGATGGAGTGGGCAGTTTTTGTGGTGTGCTTTGTGAAGACACCAAGTGTTAGATTAATGTAGAAATTACGAGAAAATGTAAGCAGAAATTTTCTCGCTACCAAGGTAAAGACGTTAAATATTTATGACTCTCGTTTTGTCAGCACGTTAGTACAGATTAGTTGGCTGAGAATTTGTATTTGTTGAGTAACCACAGAATGTGCATAAACTGGTTTGATGAAAATTACAGTTACATATTTCCCTTCTGTTATGTTTGTAATATATTTTAAGACAGGAATATGTAATTTGATGGTTTTTATTTGTGCTTGTTTAGTGGGGTTAGATAATACTTGCAGTATGAATCTCATTGTTTGTGGATCATTTGCTAAATATGTAATTTTCTGAGCAATGTAATTTCAATGATCAGAGGTTTTGAAAAGCCAAGCTTAACTTGGAATATAATTTCACCAAAAAATCAGAGTTAGTAATTCACCACAATCAGTAGCACCTCCCTGTCCTGGTTATAAGTTTTTGAAAGACATTGGATATTTCTTAAATATTTTCATTTGTCAACCAAACGAATTTCATATACATTTCAATGTATTATCGCAAGCATTGCACACCACCGAGCCTGTAGCTAGTATTATTTGTTATTATTTTGAGAGACCAAAAGTTATCGTCTTCCATCGTTGACTCTTAGGAGGTAAGATAATTTAATTTCTTTTTTTTTGTGTGTGCACAGTGACCAAAGCTATAAAACTGAACAGGGCCAGAGGATTTAGTGCGCAAGGGCCTGAAAGAATTTTTCAGTGACTGCATTTCTTCATTGGTATTGGGAGTTACATCGCCAAATCAGTTTGTATTAAGTTTTATTAACAGTAACACAGAGTAAGCACATCACTTGCAGATACAACATGCTACATGCTAACTCCAGTTATGTATCTATTCCTCAGTCACACATTTATTTAAAGAAAATATATATACAGTCTCTGAATAAATTAAATATATATATATATATATATATATATATATATATATACATGTGTGTGTGTGTGTGTGTGTGTGTGTGTGTGTGTGCGTGCGTGTGTGTGTGTAGATGCATTCATAAAATTTCTCATTTCTTTAAAGAAAGTATCAGATATATTACATGCACAGTTCATCCAAAGTAATACATACAAATGTTTTTTTAAATAACGTTACAATAGTTTTGGTACTGTAAGTGTAAGTAAGATTTTGACTGGCCGAATTGTGAAGCTTCTTTCCATTTATCTAATATAAAACTTAGAGTAGTAATTACTTGAAACTTTGTAGACGCCTTAGTCGTAATTAATATGGGATTTTGTCTTTCCTGATCTTTGTTTCATTCCAAAATTTTCGTTTGTGCGAAATGGTAGTATTATGTTGCCTAAGTACATTGTTGATACTTATCTTGGTCTTGTTTTATTCCTGTCGACATATGTGGAAAGGTTGTAGCAGTCACAGCCGTTTTTTTATTTTTGAAGAGCCAACTACGAAGATAGACTCTGAATCATCTTCATCTGATTTTCAAAAGCAGATGTTACGTCTGAGATCTAGTGTGACTACATATAGCCCATGAAAAACAATAATAGCCCCAACAGGCCTCAAGATTTGTTCCATGTCTTCCTGCGATGTGTGTTATTAGGCCATTAGAACCTACATATGGTGGTCCTTTTCTTGTCATAGCATGGCATGAAAAGTATTTCACCATCGAAACGAAATGCAAACTCATAAATATATCAGTGGAAGGACTTAAACAACCCTATCTCTTGTAGGCAAAAGGGGGAATAAGGAAAGGATCTTCAAAATTTTTCTGTGGACACCCACCCATAAATATCGCCGGAGGAACTATCTGCAAATATAAGAGTATCGAATGCAGGATGGACTATAAGGATTCCACGCTGATTCTTGGAGCAAGTTATCTCTGTGGGGAGTTAATGAACTTTTGTATCAGACACTGTCTATTGTAATTATTTTGTGTCTTTCTCATATTCGTAGCATTTGCACTTGGTGTTTTTGTATACTTTTTGCCATTACAATATATTTTAAATTTGTTTTATTGTACGGCTGTTCCGACCTTTTGTAAGAACTTACCTTCACTACCCTCTATTAACTTAGAAGTTCGTTTAAGGTGTGAGAGTAGAGTAGAGACCATTACGATAGAAATCAGAACAGAATATTTAAGTTTTATGAAGTTGTGAAGACCAATAAAACAGTAGAAGATATTTCCTAAACAAAGAGTAAAATTTTGTGATTAGCCATGTATATTGGTAGTAACTGTAATAAATATTGTTCAACAACGCTTATTTTTGAGACAGTGAGCATACAATGTTTTTTTTTATTTTTTTTTTTTTTGGTCATCAGTCTACTGACTGGTTCGATGCGGCCCGCCCGAATTCCTTTCCTGTGTTAACTGCTTCGTCTCAGAGTAAATCTTGCAACCTACGTCCTCAATCATTTGTTTGACGTATTCCAATCTCTGTCTTCCTCTACAGTTTTTGCCCTCTACAGCTCCCTCTAGTACCATGGAAGTCATTCCCACATTTCTTAGCAGATGTCTAGCACCACATCTCAAATCCTTCGATTCTCTTCTGTTCCGGTTATCCCACAGTCCATGTTTCACTACCATACAATGCTGTACTCCAGATGTACATCTTCAGAAATTTCTTCCTCAAATTAAGGCCGGTATATGATATTAGTAGACTTCTCTTGGCCAGAAATGCCTTTTTTGCCATATCCAGTGTGCTTTTAATGTCCTCCTTGCTCCGTCCGTCATTGATTATTTCACTGCCTAGGTAGCAGAATTCCTTAACTTCATTCACTTCGTGACCATCAATCCTGATGTTAAGTTTCTCGCTGTTCTCATTTCTACTACTTCTCATTACCTTCGTCTTTCTCCGATTTACTCTCAAACCATACTGTGTACTCATTAGACTGTTCATTCCGTTCAGCAGATCATTTATTTCTTCTTCACTTTCACTCAGGATAGCAATGTCATCAGCGAATCGTATCATTCTTATCCTTTCACCTTGTATTTTAATCCCAGTCCTGAACCTTTCTTTTATTTCCATCATTGCTTCCTGGAGGTACAGATTGAGGAGTAGGGGTGAAAGGCTACAGCCTTGTCTTACACCCTTCTTAATACGAGCACTTCGTCGTTGATCGTCCACTCTTATTAATCCCTCTTGGTTGTTGTACATATTTTATATGACCCGTCTCTCCCTATAGTTTTCCCCTACTTTTTTCAGAATCTCGAACAGCTTGCACCATTTTATATTGTCGAACGCTTTTTCCAGGTCGATAAATCCTATGAAAGTGTCTTGATTTTTCTTTAGCCTTGCTTCCATTATTAGCCGTAACGTCAGAATTGCCTCTCTCGTCCGTTTACTTTTCCTAAAGCCAAACTGATCGTCACCTAGCGCATTCTCAATTTTCTTTTCCATTCTTCTGTATATTATTCTTGTAAGCAGCTTCGATGCATGAGCTGTTAAGCTGATTGCGTGATAATTCTCGCACTTGTCAGCTCTTGCCGTCTTCGAAATTGTGTGGATGATGCTTTTCCGAAAGTCATATGGTATATCGCCAGACTCATATATTCTACACACCAACGTGAATAGTCGTTTTGTTGCCACTTCCCCCAATGATTTTAGAAATTCCGATGGAATGTTATCTATTCCTTCTGCCTTATTTGACCGTATGTCCTCCAAAGCTCTTTTAAATTCCGATTCTAATACCGGACTCCCTATCTCTTCTAAATAGACTCCTGTTTCTTCCTCTATCACATCTGACAAATCTTCACCCTCATAGAGGCTTTCAATGTATTCTTTCCACCTATCTGCTCTCTCCTCTGCTTTTAACAGTGGAATTCCCGTTGCACTCTTAATGTTACCACCGTTGCTTTTATTGTCACCAGAGGTTGTTTTGTCTTTCCTGTATGCTGAGTCTGTCCTTCCGACAATTATATCTTTTTCGATGTCTTCACATTTTTCCTGCAGCCATTTCGTATTAACTTCCCTGCACTTCCTATTTATTTCATTCCTCAGCGACTTGTATTCCTGTATTCCTGATATTCCCGGAACATGTTTGTATTTCCTCCTTTCATCAATCAACTGAAGCTTTTCTTCTGTTACCCATGGTTTCTTCGCAGCTACCTTCTTTGTACCTATGTTTTCCTTCCCAACATGTGTGATGGCCCTTTTTAGAGATGTCCATTCCTCTTCAACTGTACTGCTTACTGCGCCATTCCTTATTGCTGTGTCTATAGCGTTAGAGAACTTCAAACGAATCTCGTCATTCCTCAGTACTTCCGTATCCCACCTGTTTGCGTATTGATTCTACCTGACTATTGTCTTGAACTTCAGCCTACTCTTCATCACTACTATATTGTGATCTGAGTCTATATCTGCTCCTGAGTACGCCTTACAATCCAGTATCTGATTTCGGAATCTCTGTCTGACCATGATGTAATCTAGTTGAATTCTTCCCGTATCTCCCGGCCTTTTCCGAGTATACCTCCTCCTCTTGTGATTTTTGAACAGGGTATTCGCTATTACTAGCTGAAACTTTTTACAGAACTCAATTACTCTTTCTCCTCTTTCATTCCTTGTCCCAAGCCCATATTCTCCTGCAACCTTTTCTTCTACTCCTTCCCCTACAACTGCATTCCAGTCGCCCATGACTATTAGATTTTCGTCCCCCTTTACATACTGCATTACCCTTTCAATATCCTCATACACTTTCTCTTTCTGTTCATCTTCAGCTTGCGACGTCGGCATGTATACCTGAACTATCGTTGTCGGGGTTGGTCTGCTGTCGATTCTGATCAGATTAACCCGATCACTGAACTGTTCACAGTAACACACCCTCTGCCCTACCTTCCTATTCATAACGAATCCAACACCTGCTATACTATTTTCTGCTGCTGTTGATATTACCCGATACTCATCTGACCAGAAATCCATGTTTTCCTTCCACTTCACTTCACTGACCCCTACTATATCTAGATTGAGCCTTTGCATTTCCCTTTTCGGACTTTCTAGTTTCCCTACCACGTTCAAGCTTCTGACATTCCACGCCCCGACTCGTATAGAACGTTATCCTTTCGTTGGTTGTTCAATCTTTTTCTCATGGTAACCTCCCCCTTGGCAGTCCCCTCCCAGAGATCCGAATGGGGGAATATTCCAGAATCTTTTGCCAATGGAGAGATCATCATGACACTTCTTCAATTACAGGCCACATATCCTGTGGATACACGTTACGTGTCTTTAACGCAGTGGTTTCCATTGTCTTCTGCATCCTCATGTCGTTGATCATTGCTGACTCTTCCGCCTTAGGGGCAATTTCCCACCCCTAGGACAAGAGAGTGCCCTGAAGCTCTATCCGCTCCTCCGCCCTCTTTGACAAGGCCATTGGCAGAATAAGGCTGACTTCTTATGCCGGATGTCTTCGGCCGCCAATGTTGATTATTTAACAGAATTTAGGCAGTGGCGGTGATCGAACCCGGGACCGAAGACATTTTGATTAAGAATCAAAGACGCTACCCCTAGACCACAGGTGCTGTTCCATACGATGTTACAGCAGTTGTAAACTTAAATCACACAGAAGTTCACATTGAAAATGGTTTAAAAATTCTACATACATCACCTAAAGGCCATACAATGAAATTTTCAGAAGGACTGGTGATCTATAGACAATGGATAATTTTTCAATACGATACTCAACGAACAAACTGATTTCAAACATAAAAATGAATTAGAAAACTTTATTTAAACTTTAGAAAAATAAAATGGATAAAGCCACATTATACAGAAAAACAATAGACATCATTTAACTGCTGTTAACAACACAACATCTCATTATGTGTTATATTCAGTCCTCAACTACAGATAGCCAACAGATGTAGAGTACCAACAATTACTTCTACCTATGTGGCTGAAAAATAACATTTAAAGGCCATATGGTAGTGTGCGAAAGAGAATTACACATCCACTTCAATATTTCCAGAATCGAAACGTGTGCTCCAAGCAATATCAAATATAAAAGACTCAAAAACCACCAATGAGTACCAACTCTAAGTTCGTTATTTATATTATGAATGCCTCAGAAAAGAGAAATAAATTGCGTTTTTGTTGTTGAAAGCCCATTGTGGAACCCCAGGCAATAGAAAATTAGATGAGCTGGCAAAGGAGGCTACAAGAAAAGGGACACCACTAGACACATAGCTTCCAAATCCGGAATATGGACAGCTAAGTCAGAAAAGGGTACTCGAATACTGGCAAGAATATGCACTGGGCTCGAGGCCCAAAGGTGGCTATTAGGCATGCAAGCAATGACGAATCCCGATACTACATTTGTTTGTGTATGTTTAAGGACACTACAAACAACATTCACGTTAAATAGAACAAAGTTCAATCTTGGAACGTTTCCAGAACATTAATACCGACTGCATATAAATCAAACACCAGCCTGTCATCCTTATAATACGAGGGCTATCCACAAAGTACATTACGTTTTAGAATTAAAAAGAAATAAAGTATTGGAAATTTTTTTATAATATACAGAAGAAAGCCACACTTAAATACTACTTTTCTACATAGTTGCCATTTAAATTAAGGCACTTATCGTAGCGATGGACGAGCTTGGAAATTCCTTCGTCGTAAAATTCGGCCGCCTGCGCCTTCAACCACGTGGCGACTGTCTTTTGGGACAGAAAAGGTGTGATTCTTGTGGATTTCTTGGAAACAGGCACTACAATAAACTCTCAAAGGTATTGCCAAACTCTGCACAACCTCAGAAGAGCAATACAAAACAAGCGCAGAGGGAAAGTTGGGCTCAAAGATCTTGCTGATTCACGACAACGCCCGGGCACACACGGCAAATGCCACTCGTGAAGTTCTCGAATCTTTTAAGTGGGAGTTGTTTCCTCATCCGCCGTACAGCCCCGACCTGGCACCGAGCGACTTCCACTTATTCCCAGAAATTAAGAAGTGGTTGACTATGCAGCGTTTTGATGACGACGCACAGCTTCAAGAAGAGGTAACCACGTGGTTGAAGGCGCAGGCGGCCGAATTTTACGACGAAGGAATTTCCAAACTCGTCCATCGCTACGATAAGTGCCTTAATTTAAATGGCAACTATGTAGAAAAGTAGTTTTTATGTGTGGCTTTCATCTGTATATAATAAAAAAATTTCCAATATTTTTTTTTATTTTTAATTCCAAAACGTTATGTACTTTGTGGATAGCCCTCGTACTACTCAGGGAGACACAAAAATTATAGTATTTAAATGCATAAAATATTGTGTGGCGGGAAACAAGGTATCAGCAATTATTATCAAGAATAAAATCCTGCACCATTGTCAGTCGAGTCCTTGCCATTTGAAAGCAACATTAAAATGTATAAAAATATAATTTAATTTATGTATAATGAACAGAAACTGAAAAAAAATACAAAGTTTGGTGGTAAACTATAAGGGATAGGAAATGCAAAGCTACACTAAAGAAAGCGGATACTAAGTGAACAAGGATGTTACCATTATGTAACAATGTGTGAATGGTGTTCAACCGAAGTAAAATGTAATTCTATTAGCTATGATATACAACCACCATCTGATACCATCACTGATACCACAGACTAACATATGTAGTCCCAACCATGGAGGTAAAGGAAGAAGTAAGTTATCAAAACGTCACTAACTTGAAGCCAACATCCACCAACTTCTGTAGCCCCAAAACAGTAGGTTCATCACACTTATACATCCCCATGACGTCAATGTGATGTGCCCATGCCCAGTTTCGACCAATGGGAATACCTATCGACTATCGTGATCGTGTCCCAAATAAAATCTGATATTTCGATTGTACAGAGACGTAATTGTTTCATAAAAATCTCTGTTCTGTATACAGTTCTGTCTCTTTGACATTTCTGTAATTGTTCACTTTGATCACATGGATAAGATGCGACAGCATGCCTTACTTCTTACCTCACTGCATGTGTTTGTGGGCTAACAAAGAAACCGTAGGCATGTTTCTTGCAAACGTCAACATTAAAAATGTTGCGCATACAAGCTGAAAGCAGAAAACTTAACGAACAAGTGGCGGTAGTAAGCAAACAAGCATTGGTCTCGTTGTTCCAGCTTCATTTTCTATCGATACAAATAGAGTAAAAGTAGAATTATATGGATTACAAAAGCATTCTTTTCGCATCGCAACCTTCTCTCCTTGGTTATTAGAGATATATCAAGAAAATACAAGTTACAATAACGAGGCAAAATATGTCGTATTAGTAGAGCAAATACGGTTTCAAGAAAGACAAACGTTCGAGATCGCCTATCTGACACTATGTTATTCATGTAAGAATTGTAATTTTTCGTATTTAAAAGAACTGTTGCGAGCATACCACGGAAGTAATGATCGAAAAGCACAGTAGTCTGCTCATGTTTTGGGCTATTTGAGATGGCGTCAGTCCCCACCCCCTCGCCCATTCTGGTGTCAAAGGAACGGAGAGACTAAGGCTATAGCGCCATTTGCGTTCTTTTTTCGTCTCTATGGGCGCAGCATACACTGCTGTGAACATTGTTAAACGTCTGGCAATTGGAACGACACTAGCGCACCAAGCGGCGAGAAATCTGCTGTAAGATTAACATCCGGTCTTAGTTATTTTCTGCTTTATGAACGAAATAGTTATAATGTTTTTGTTCCTATCATTAGCAGATTATCGTGGGACATGAATAATCATGACATGAAAACAAAAGCAGCCAAATCCCAGAGATTCAGTGCTATAAGCCACAATTTGTTTACTGTTCACAATGAAATACTTTCGAAAATACGTGTAATTGCTGGTCATACCAATGAAATCAAGAGAATGTAAGCAAATATTTCATCTATGAGAAGCGTATCAGGTGTGATTGTCAAACTAATTATGATAGGCAGTTTCCTTGACATCTAAGAGTTTTGTGTGGAGCCTAATGATTCGATCTTTTTCAATTTCACTCGAATTTCCAGTGCACGAATATTTTTGTAAATGGTACAACTTTCGCTGCAGAAACGAATTTGCTTAAGGTTGTTGCCGTTCGTGATTCAGATTTAGCTACAGCGGAACAATCGTCTCTTTCTATGTTGGGAAATAGGTTTCTTGCCCTTGGGGTTTTACTATCACGTCTGAATGGTTTTCCCTTGAGTTACAGTTGTAGTGACGTATCTGATAAGTTAAATATGAGGGTTATTGCATTCCATATAACTTCCTATGTTAGACATTCTCTAGTTTGTCCAGAAATGTAGAGAACAAATTCTTCGACAAGTACCTGCAAGCTACAAGTGAATAATAAATAAATTGTACTGAGTATTGTGGCAAGGCAAATGTGGCCCCATTTTCCATTGTTGTCAGATGTATGCAACATGGCGACGATAAAGTCGTCCAAGGTGGTGTTGAGTAGAATTTGCAACAGTGCATGATGTCAGCCAATATGGCGGCCATAACGTCATTCAAGGTAACGGATTTTGGAGGCAAGTTTAAATTTTTAAGGAAAAAGTGCCATGCCCCTTCCCTCTCTCATAAAAATGGAGGGAAGTTCTAATTCCAACAGGATAATGCATCACATCACAGTTATCTATACGAAAGTAAGAAAATCGCTGGAAGATAGGACATATGGGATACCTCCACTAATTTAATTCACCCATCTGCCACCTCCTCCTAGGAAATGGCGACAAGTTTCAATTTTGGCAGTAAAGAAAGATCACTTGGAGTATCGCTACAAACCTAAGAAAATTGCAGGAAAGGAATGACAATTGGACTAACCTCTGTCACCCGATCGCCACCTCTTCCTAGGGATTCGTGGGAAATGGAATCA
This sequence comes from Schistocerca serialis cubense, assembly GCF_023864345.2. Lineage (NCBI taxonomy): Eukaryota > Metazoa > Arthropoda > Insecta > Orthoptera > Acrididae > Schistocerca > Schistocerca serialis. The sequence goes on from NC_064641.1 coordinate 427,459,438, forward strand.
GCCTGCACTGGGCAGCTGGATAGAGCAACATTTGTACTTTATTTATTTTGGAACAATTTATTTAGGGATGGAGTATATTTATCACAGTGATGCAGAACACACCCTCTGACATGCCACACAGCATACAGACCTGCAAAATACTCCCAAATAAGTCTTCTTTAATGCTCTACAGACACGCCTGCTAATTGTAAACTGTCAAAATATCACATTGCACAGCCTTCAGACACACGAATCACTCCTAAACTATGCAATATAATTACACCCAGAGAGTAAAACAAATTCTAAATTGTCATAATAATAATCCATCTAAAGGACTCTGCAAACATGCTTGCTAATCAGCTATCAAAATGATGCACGAGTTTTTATTTAAACAATTAGCATCACCATCAAGTGTGTTCACATGGAAATCTGGACTCCAACTGTCTTATTAGACACTACCACCAGCAGGGAGCGCTGTAGTCCGTGATGTCATCTGAAGATGCGTCTACCGTTATTCAAGATGGTGGCATACATTGTTTTCACCTCGAGGCCTAGTACATATTGACACCACCAGAGAGCACTACTGTGGACTGGGAATTAATTATCCTGAAGCCATGCTCACCTGGACTCAGAAAGAATTAGTTAAAGTCTCTGAACTGACGGCTACATCTCCTTACCAACAATTCTTGTTGGGCTAACGTACACTAACTTGTACTAAGGCATACTAACATGCACTAATGTGTACTAATGTGCACTAAAGTGCACAGCTCATGACATATTCCTAGATGGTGGGGGGATATGGTGGGAAAACGACTCTGCCTATGATGGACTTAAGTTTTTATTTTGCCAGCGATGTCTCCACCACAAGATCTAGAATCCAACTGACCTAGTACACATTACTGCCAACAGAGGGTGGTGTCATCCCTACTGTGACCTAATCCCAGATGGTAGTGTAGAGGAGGAAAATGGCACAAAAATCACTCAGCCTGTGCTGGACTGTTTTGGAGTGTAAGGAAGGAATGTACCCTATTTATTTTAGAACAAATTAATTAGTGATGGAATATATTTATCACACTGATACACAACACACGCTCTGACATGTCTGGGGTCACGCCACAAAACCCACAGACCAGTAAACTATTCCTAAATAACACTCTCCAGACACGCAAACAACTCCTAATTTACTGAAGTAATTTCAGTGCAGAAGTGGAGGCTCCTCCTTAATAATTCAGCACAGTGATGTGAAAAAATGCACAGTACTCGTAAACTGTCCAAATAACGTGCAGCGCACCTTACAGACTTGCTTGCAAAATAATGCAACAGACAGGTAATCGGCGCGCGCAGACACCGTCTGCCACCTCCAGTCCAGTTGAGTGCACAGGAGGCTACCCACGAATGGAAGCGGCCGTCAGCTGTCAAACTACACACAAATGCCCTCAGGCATGAGGCAGCGACATCCTGTTGATACTTGACACCACAGAAATTCCTATCCAAATACGTATTCACCTAGGCACCAATGTTGGCGAGACCGACCAGGGACGTGTGTGCTGTCACAGTCGCGACCCCCCACCGGATGCAGGTGAAAGATGCATCTATTTTCAGGTATACAGCCACTGTTGTACTGATGTCACAATACTCTATGGCGCGTCTCCCACATGAAAGACACCTTCGGACAACACTTGTGTTTACCGTTGATGACTAAGTAGCTACAACCTTCACAAATGCATCTAACAATGTTGAAATGGGAGCAGTTTCAAGATGCTTACAGATAGACTATAGTCACGTTGGAATTTTACTGTAGCAGCTAGGTTCGGGAAAGGTGACTCATTTCGAGATATGATAGTGCCAGAAATATGATTTAGTAGTGGCTGTAATCATAAAAGAAATTGTCAATGGGATCAAATGCAGGTATTTGCTTGAATGGAAAGACCCAATTCCAAATTAGGGACATCATTTCTAGCGGATAGCGCAACACTAGAGATGTGGGAACCTAGTGTACAGTTTCTTACAACCTCAATTGGCACATCATCTACTACTACTGTTTGTTTTCGTTCTCCCTCAGTCATCGCCTGTAGCTCAGTGGATGTAACACGGAACCTCTAAAATGGTATCAAGACAGAATGCACTACAAATACAATAGAATTATCTAGCTGGCGCGGTATGAGGGGTTCGCAAATACCGCTTCCATACCACATTCCTTAGATGCTCCACATGGGCTGATAATACACATTCCTACAATCACCATCACATATTTGTCTGGAAAAAACCATCTCATTCAGGTGTAATGTCATACCTTGATTCGTAAAGCGGGTATAGCTTTTATCATAGATACTTGTATGCACTAGTAGACCCAAGATCGCTTGTGATAGTAACATGCAGTAGTTGTTGCGATAGGGTTTTCTTAACATCTGGCCGATTACGTCTCTCTTTATAAGACACAGTGGTAGCACTCAGAGGAAGAAATCTAAGAGACATGCACACATATCGTTGATTTTTGGTCAGTATTATTTCGTATCGTAGGCAATCAGCTATTGACGAACATTTAGTTCTAAGTTTATTGTTAAAACACATACGTAATAGGTTTTCTAGAATGATTGCGTGTATGCATGGCCTGTGGTGGTAATGATTCACGTTTCCCATTAACGGCAGCATACGTCTGAACGCAAAGGCCTGTTGGAGTGTAGGAATGTATCTGAGTTAACTTTGACATCCTCTAGACAACCGAATAGCGAAATAGTACTTAGTAAGTGTTGAATAGCTTCCATGATCAAGTGGAAATTTGAGAATGAGAATGGTTGTAAGTTTGCAATGGACTGTTATTCCCCCCCATGTAAATTGTTCGATTGACTGCTTCTGCACATTTTGCGCCTTTATTTTGTTGAGGGAAGATCGATTGTGGGGTGTGCATCTAGCAGGTGAAATAGATGTATGCTTCTTCTCTACACATGAGAAACACGTTAGTTGGCTTGTCAATCATAGGGATAATTTTGAATCTGTTACATCAGCAAGATCGGTATTCGCGGGTGGAAATATCATTTTTCATCTGTTTGTTTCTAGTTAGTGACTGGTCTAGAGCACGCTCCACCTATCTAGTAAAGTTTCGAGTCTGTAGAGAAATAAATTCCAGTCTGTATCTTCGAAATTATGTTGCGTGAGCGATTGGGAGGCTACTGCAGCGTGCGCGATATCGAGAAGTACCGTGAAAATGATATAATATTATCGTAAAACATGCGAAAAAACTTGTGTTCTTGTATTCAAGCTCCTGTCATCAGTGGGAGAGCAGTGTAATTGAGTAAGAGTGTTTCCTTATTTGACAATGTGTATGGCACTTTGGGAGGTTTAGTTGTCGATGCTATAAGGGGTTCATTGTAAAATAGTTTACAGCCGCTGAAAGTCTCGTCTGCAGAAAGACAGAAAAGGTGGACGGTGCTCTCCTAGGACTGAGGAGCATAGTGACATGTAGCCAGTGTGAGGGTATGTAGACCACAATTTTTCGTGTGCTATACAGATGTAAAAGGTAAATGCACTGTTTGTGTAAATTGCAATCTAAAGTTAATGTGGCATATGTCATGTAAGAAGTGTATATATTGCATGTAAAGTCAGTGTGGTTTATATTGTGGCATGAGTAGAGAGGATGACTGTGTGACCTGTCGTGAAGTACATACATATTCTGTATATCGATAGTTGCGAGAGGTTTTTCACATGGAAAATTATGTGTACTATAGATACTGAGAGCAGCAATCGTAATATTTAATTGTAGTTACACTGGTAAATATGTTCCTTGCTTCATATATCCTTGTGAGTCTCGTATGTATTTGATGATCTATAAACAACTTTATTAGTTAGATTGTCAATGAATTTTAGCGATCTGTGCAAAATAATTTTACTGCTGAAAGTACCATCTGCAGAAAGAATAAAAAGGAGGATGGTGCTTTCATACAGACGACAACAGTAATTCCGCAGGTTAATTCGATACGGGCCAATCATAGTGCTCGATTCATTCACATCCTTTGTGCTGGGACGTAGGAGCCTACACATAGCCATGAAAACATTTATGTATGTTGACAGCAGGAAGGCCATCATGTTAGGAGCACGTAAAAAGGTACTGCTAGGTCAGGAATTTTCGTGCATTCAAGCTGAGACATCAAAAAGCAAGTGTTAAATTTTTCTGGGACAGTATACTATTCCCATGAGGTCTGCTCAGTTCTTGTTTTTCACATAGTCGCATAACATGAGTATAAGATTGAGAATATTGTTAGATGCATTTGCAAAGGTTGTAGCTACTCTGTTATCAATGGAAAACACAAGTGTTGTCCAGAGGTATCTCGCGTATGGGAGCTGAGCCTTGGAGCATTGTGACGTCAGTATAACAGTGCCTGTATACCTGAAAATAGATCCACCTTTGACCTGCGTCTGGCAGCAGCTCGCGATTGTGTCAGCGTACATGTCCCTGGCAAGTCACGCCAGCGTCGGTGCCTAGGTGAATACGTATTCGGATAGGAATTTCTGTGGTGTCAGGTATGAATGGAATGCCTGAGGGCATCTGTGTGTAGTACGACAGCTGACGGACTCGTCACTTTGCAGGTAGCCTCCTGTGCACTTTTCTGGACAGGGGGAGGCAGCCATTGTCTGCGTGCATCGATTGCGTGTCTGTTGCATTATTTTGCATGCAGATCGGTAAGCTGCACTGTGCGTAACTTCGACTGTTTACCAGTACTGACCATGTCTACACATCACTGTGCTCCATTATTTAGGAGGAGCCTCTGTGTCTGTACTGAAATTATTTCAGTAAATTTGGAGTAGTTTCCATGTTGGGAGATTGTTATTTAGGAGTAGTTTACACAACTGTGAGTTTTGTGGCGTGACCCCAGACATGTCAGAGCGTGTGTTTTGTATCATTGTGATAAATATATTCCATCACTAATTAACTTGTTCAAAAGTAAATAGAGTACATCCCTTCCTTACTCTCCTGAACAGCCCGGTGCAGGCTGAGTGATTTTTGCACAAATATCCCCCTCTAGACCACCATATGGGGTTAGGTCACAGGAAGGATGACAGGGCCCTCTGGTGGCAGTAATGTGTACTAGGTCAGTTGGAGTCTAGACCTTGTGGTGGACATATTGCTTGCAAAATAAAAACTTATGTCCATCATAGGAAGAGTCGTTTTCCCACCATTTCCCCCTCACCATTTTGGATTATGTCGTGAGCTGTGCACTTAAGTGCACATTAGTACACACTAGTGCATGTTAGTATGCCTTAGTACACGGTAGTGTACGCTAATCCAACAAGAATTGTTGGTAAGTGGATGTAGCTGTCAGTTCAGGATCGTGATGGAGACTTTAACTAATTCCTTCCGAGTCCAGGTGGGCATGTCTTCAGGATAATTAATTTCCAGTCCACAGTAGTGCTCTCCGTTGGTGTCAATTTGTACTAGGCCTTGTGGTGAACACAATTTATGCCACCATCTAAAATAATGTTAGTTGCCTCATCAGATGACGTAGTAGACTACAGCACTCTATGCTGGTGGTAGTGTGTACTAAGTCAGTTGGAGTCCAGATTTCCTGGCGAACACGCTTGATGGTGGTGCTGTCTCTAATTGTTGGAATAAAGACTGGTGCATGATTTTAATAGTTGATGATTAGCAAGCATGTTTACAGGGTCTTTCAGATGGATTTTTATTTTGACATCTTAAGATTTGGTGGCTCTCTGGATGTAAATGTAACGCATTACTTAGGAGTGGTTTGCATGTCTGTGGGGTCTGCAATACGTTAGTTTTACAGTTTGAAATTTGCAGGAGCGTGTGTAGAGCATCATAGAAGAGTTATTTAGAAGTAGTTTGCAGGTCTGTATGCTGTGTGTCATGTCAGAGGGTGTGTTCTGCATCACAGTGTAAATCTACTCCATCACTAAGTAAATTGTTCCAAAATACATAAAATACACTCCTTCCTCTATCAAGCAGCCCAGTGCAAGCTGATTCCATTTCTTGCAAATTCCTAGGAAGGGGTGGCGGTCAGGTGACTGAGATTTCTTCAAGTGTCTCTTCTTTATATCAATTTTCTTAGGTCGGTGGCTAAACCCCATGTGTCCTTTCTTTACTGACATAATTGAGACTTGGCGCCAGTTCCTGTGTAGATGTGGCAGTTGGGTGACTTATTTTAGTGGAGGTAACCAAACAGTCCTATCTTCGTGCGATTTTCTTATCTTAGAATAGATAACTGTGGTGTGATGCATTATCCTGTTTGAACTACCCGCTATTTGTCTGGGGGTGGCAAGGTGGGGGGGGGGGGGGGGCATGGCACTTTTCCTGCCAAAATATAAACTTGCCGCTAAAATCCGCCATCTTCAATGTCGTCATGGCCGCCACCTTGGATGATGTCATGTGCTGTTGCGAAGTCTACACGCCCCCATCTCGGATGACGTCATCGCCGCCACCTTGGATACATCTGGCAATAATGGAAAGTGGGGCCATTCCGCCCTTCACCAAATACTGTTGTGTTATGTACCGTTTCAATCCTCGCAAGGATGCTTAGAAATTTAAATGAATGCAAATGTCATATTTTTTATTTATTGCCGATTTTTATGCCTCTTCATAAGCTTCCCATTGCAAAATCTACGTAACAAATAAGTATAAACTATATTGATCGCACTCATCCGATATCTTATTCAAAGTGTAGCCTACTGACTCCTTTGAAAACTGCCGTCACAGAATATAGCAAAAATGATCAAGAGTGTCCTGAATCTATGCGTTACACTGTGGTACAGATTTACACTTCAAACATAGAACACCTTAGGAGCAAAAACTATCATTTTATCTGTCAAAGCGATATTCTAGAGAGACGAGATTACGTGATTCTTTCAACTTATCATCACAAAAGTATCTGCACCAAGTTGTACCATAAGCATAATTATAAACCAAGTTGACATGGACCATACCAAGATGTAAGTAAGCTATATTCATTGTAATATCAACAAGTGCGCTTGAGAATGGCGTGCCAGCAGCAACAAACTTGTAATGGAAAAATACGAGCAGCTAAAGAAAAAGAAAAATTTCTGCAGATGACAGGAGATCGGTTTATACTAAAAACTCAAAATTTATTAACGTTGCTAATTACAGACTTGTACGCATTGGTAACAACGTTTACGTTACTCTTCATTTAAGTTAATTATTTCAGAGCATGATTTCTTTCCCTCACTTAATTGACCTTTTTTAAGAGAAATACTAGTTTAGTGGTAGAAATTACTGCAGTACTGTAGGTCCGTGTGCCACCCTCACAGTACCCATTAATATCTCGAAGTCTTCACTAATTATTAAATTCTGTATGAACTATCGGAACTTCAAGTAAGTTTTTGATACTAAATATTAACGTACTTTTGTAGTGATAGTAAATCTAAACTAAATCTAAAGTAAATCTAAACCACACTTAATACCTTCGACATTGTGATAATAATATAATGCTGAATGTCTTATGGAATGTTTCCTGCCTCGCGGATTCGTAGTTCGAATAACTATTATATTGACACTTCATAAAACTCTTTTGGAAATTCGGAGGATGTGTTATGTATCACTTCTGCTTTGTTTCATTTTAGCTTTTTTTTTGTTAAACTCCAGAATATCATTCCCTGTGCTCTGCAAATCTACAGCTGTTTTCTCTTCCATTGCGTTACTAGGTAGTTACATCTCCTCGAGAGACCTTCTGTGTACTCTTGCGTCTTCCTTCTCTCCTCTGAAAAGGAGGAAGGGTTCCTCTGCATTGATGTCATGTGTCAATATTTATTCTGACTGTTATGTATGATGGATCTGTTCTTCCAATTATCATAGCTTTTACGATTTCTTCATATTTTTCCAAACTTGTGCTCTGACTATATCTCCTCATGGAGATTACAGTATCTGATTACAGACTCTCTGGCTGACCATAATGTAATGTATCAGATATTTCTCACGCGATTTTTTAAGATTATGTTTCCAATCCCTGGCTGTAAATGTCGTGTAACATGTATGACTGGAAAATCCTGAAGGCTATTTTTAGCCTCCCTATTGGAAACTATTTTCTTATTCTCCACGACAGCAGGCATTTTTCCTTCACGAAGTAGGAGAGCTGTTTGAGCATATGTGTCCGTTAAATGTAGACAACAGTGGTGATGTGTGTGCGTAGTGCAGTCTCGTGTTAGTGTTGGAGATGATGATAGAAACTCGACTCCGGTACATAGCCCAATCCCTTCGAAGAGTACCAAGGGCCCTAGCGAGCCTGACGTCCCCAACGAATGGATGGATCACCATGAACAGTGTCTCGTCCTCTCACTTCCTGAGACACTGCGGAGACGATTGGAATCAGTCCAATACATTCGCGCAAAGATTGGTTATCAGGGAGTTTATGCCACCGCTCCTGACGCTTTTACTTTGAAGGCAAAGGGAAAATTGTCTACAGCACGCGAAGTACCCGGACGATCACCCGTCCCTATACCCGACAGTTCCTAACTTTTTACTTGAGGGGCAAATCCATTGACTCTGAAAGTGCTGATGTTATCCTACGTTATTTCGGCCAAACGCTTCATGTATCAGCCTCTACTGATGACACAAAACAATTTAAAAATATCTGGGTACATTGCACTGTGATAAGTTTTATGCAGCTCTGCATGCAGTCAGCCAACCTCAGTACACACCCGAAGGCGTTCTTCAAAAATAAGCCAACAAGAATTAAAGCATAAACGTTTATTTCTCATACTAGTTAAAACACACGTCCTTAGACTTCTATTTCAGTTATTTGATAGTAAGTCAACAGCGTTTTCACGTTTTCAGGGATGATTAATTTTGCTGTTAATCAACGACTTCGTTTACCACTGCAAGCAAAATAAAAGTTGATTTTTGACGCACTGTGATGTACATGGGAACAAGAAGTAACGTTTCATTGCTTAGTGGCAGCATGGAAAAGTATCTGATCCTCTTTGTTCTGCCCTCTTGAATAAAATATCCTCCTCGAACCAGTCGTTATGCATCACTGACACTCACACATCGCTGCAACGACTAGCTACAAAGCACCTCCAAGGCACAGTTTTCGAGGGTGATCAGAGAACCAATCTGAATGGCAAATGCCTCCATTTTTGTAGGAATTACCAATCAGAGAACCGTTACGGTGGTCAGAACGAGGCGGCAATCAAATCGGGTAGACGCGAGTGATTTATGAAAAGAGAAGCAGTGGCGGACGACGAGAGAATCGTATGAGACACGGCGACAACTCCTTGATTACCATGTACGATCAAACTGACGCTTGAAAAAAAAATCGTTGCATTTTCCTTAGTTTTATAGTACGTGATAATACTCTTTTATTAAGATGTTCTTCTAGAGCAATATATATTATAGAATGTTCAGTGCAGAATATCTAACACAGTCTGATAATAATGGCCGCATTTAGATATGTAGCAGAGCTAATGTGGCTATATTTAGCACAAAACAAAGCCTACAACATATAAAGAGCTGCACTGACCTGGTCTGTACGGTTTGATCCATCACGAGAGACTGAGAATTTTGATGTTTTTTTAATGAATATAGGATGTTCTTGTGGCAGTCTTCAGTTTAGTGCAGCTCTCCATGCTATTATACAGGGTGTTACAGAAAGGTACGGCCAAACTTTCAGGAAACATTCCTCACACACAAATAAAGAAAAGATGTTCTGTTGACATGTGTCCGGAAATGCTTAATTTCCATGTTAGACTCATTTTAGTTTCGTCCACCTACGCTCAATGGAGCACGTTATCATGATTTCATACGGGATACTCTACCTGTGCTGCTAGAACATGTGCCTCTACAAGACGACACAACATGTGGTTCATGCACGATGGAGCTCCTGCACATTTCAGTCAAAGTTTTGGTACGCTTCTCAACAACAGATTCGGTGACCGATGGATTGGTAGTGGCGGACCAACTCCATGGCCTCCACGCTCGCCTGACCTCAGCATTCTTGACTTTCATTTACGGGGGCATTTGAAAGCTCTTGTCTCCGCAACCCCGGCACCAAATGGAGAGTCCGCAGCTCGTGGTCGTGCGGTAGCGTTCTCGCTTCCCGCGTCCGGTTTGCTGGGTTCGATTCCCGGCGGGGTCAGGGATTTTCTCTGCCTCGTGATGACTGGGTGTTGTGTGCTGTCCTTAGGTTAGTTAGGTTTAAGTACGTCTACGTTCTAGGGGACTGATGACCATAGATGTTAAGTCCCATAGTGCTCAGAGCCATTTGAACCATTTTGAACCAAATGGAGAGACTCTTCGTGCTCGTATTGTGGATGGCTGTGACATCAGCGCATCAGGGATTCCATGCGACGGAGGGTGGATGCATGTATCCTTGCTAACCGAGGACATTTTGAACATTTCCTGTAACAAAGTGTTTGAAGTCACACAGGTACGTTCTGTTGCTGTGTGTTTCCATTCCATGATTAATGTGATTTGAAGAGATGTAATAAAATGAGCTCTAACATGGAAAGTAATCGTTTCCGGACACATGTCCACATAACATATTTTCTTTCTTTGTGTGTGAGGAATGTTTCCTGAAAGTTTGGCCGTACCTTTTTGTAACACCCTGTATAATGTGAAAGCCTCTACATCTCCAAGTAACTACCGCAACCTACATCCTTCTGAATCTGTTTACTGTATCTATCTCTTGGTCTCCCTGTACTATTCTCATACCCACACTTCCTCCAATGCTAAAATTGTGATTTATGGACTTCTGAGAATGTGTCCTATTAACCGATCCCTGCTTCTATGATGGTTGTGCCACAAATTTCTTTTTTCATTAGTTCTATTGAGGATCTACTCATTGCCCATCTAATCTTCAGCATTCTTCTGCAGCACCACATTTAAAAAGCTTTTATTTTCATCTTGTCTAAGCTGTTCGTCGTTATCATTTCTCTTCCATGCATGGCCACCAACACCTGCAGAAAAGACTTGTCCACACTCAAATCTACATTCGATGTTAATCGATTTCTCTTCTTCAGAAACGCTTCTCTGGCATTTGGTATTCTACAGTTTATATCCTCTCAGTTACGTTGCTGACAAAGTAGCAAAACACATTTCCCCGCTTTAAGTATCTCATTTCCTAATCTAAATCCCTCAACGTTATCTCATTTATTTCGAATCCATTACATTACCCTAGTCTTGCTTTTGTTGATGTTTATCTTATATCTTCCTATCAAAATACTGTCCATTCGGCTTTACTTCCAAATCCTTTCCTGTCTCTGACAGAATCACAACGTCAACGGATAACCTTAAAATTTTTATTTTTTCTCCTTGAACTTTTAATTCCTACTCCAAATTTTTCTTTGCTTTCCTTTGCTGCTTGCGCAATGTACAGACTGAATGACAGCGGGAGCAGGCTACAACCCTGTCTCACGCCTTTCTCAGCCAATGATTTCCTTTCCTGTCCCTCGGCTTAACTGCCAACTGGTTTCTGTGCAAGTCGCAAATAGCCTTTCGCTCGCTGCGTTTTCACCCTGCTACCTTCTGATTTTCAAAGCGAGTATTCCAAACGATTATGAAATTATCTTTCAACCATAAGACTGTGACTACGAGAGTCCAGAGCTGTGCCAGAAATAACGAGCGACCCTGGAAATACCCATTACAAAGTTACGTTACCTAAACCAATAGCACCTTGCAATTTGGTACAGTCATTGTAGAAACTAAAAGCAATAAAATAATCTAATAGCTCGAGAATATATTCGAGCAATCAAGGAATTTCGCTTAGCTGCTTAAAAGTGTGTTACTTCAGTTACTAATCTGTTGCAAATGACAGTCGTACCATCGAGTATCATATTCCGTAAAATTGCACACACTCGAATCCCGTAAAACACAATTTGAAGAATGTGGATTTAAATATGCGCCGGTCGGGTTTCGCTGTGTGTTTAGCTATGTTAGGAAAAGACTTATGGGTCGAATTTAGTGAAGCGTTATTAATGTTTTGGTGGCAATGCATGTACAGTAACCATATATGTTGCAATCTGGTCGTGCGTGTAGAACGTGAGAACAGCACGAAACTGGAAGAGGAGTCAAATCTAAGAGACCTCTGCATGAATAACTATAAATAGTTACTGTTGTATACTGAATTGAGACTCGAACATAGATTATATTTATTATCTTGCACTGCATACCCAAACAAGGGCATGTAGCCAGCGAACCCAGAGTTTCGACTCATCATTGCCTCCCAGATCCTCCCATAATTTACGCAATGTATATTCCTCAAGGGAAAAGTACTTTATAGTTATTGGCTCTTGCTTTCTCACAGTAGTATTTATCTGAATTATGATTGTTGAGCAGTAGTATTAAAAACACAGTTTGTTAAATTCGTGGTTTGTGTTTCAGCTACAATAACTTCTTCTGTTCAAATTCATATATTATCACCTTACCGCATACATTAAACTTCAGACAAAGTGATTCATGATGATCTTACAAAAATGCTATTTAACGTCTTCTCAAAACCGCCAGCGTCCTTACAACATGAATATCGTAACTTTTTCCCTGTTTCCCTTCATTGTTTCCGTTACTGTTATTTCAGTTTACCAGGAAGGGGACGGTATGGTAGCGCCAGGCTAAAAGTCGATATTCAGCCTAATCGTACACTTAAATAAAAAATGGTTAAAATATCTAAGAAAGATGACCACAGCATATAGGTGGAAAACACTAATGATTTTTAAAATATGTTTGACGATTTCATGTTACATGCATATAGCCTCTGATGAATGTTAACGACGCCATGTTGTAAAAATGATGCTGATGTCGCCTCTGAAAGTGATTAAGGTTTTGAGGGACGCGGAATGGTGACTATGGATCCCTGCAGAACCGCAACTAACAACTGAAAGTCACCAAATTGAGAGAGATGCAAGCAAAAGTGGAGTATGGTGTGAGGTGGAGCTTTGTGGTTAGGGATGGAAAGAGGAGTGTATCTCGGGATGGATTTCGTTATTTGGGAGTGCGAGTTGGTTAAAATTCTGGCGAAAACGGAAGGATAAGGCATGAATGTGCATGGAATTTGGAATAAGGATGCATTGGCGCGGTAGGGCACGTGGGTTCGTGGTTATTGACGGGAAATTTGGCGCCAGGACTGGGTTTTGCGATTAATGTATCGAGTCCGAAGGTGCTCTAAGAGAAGAAGAAGGTTTGGGAAGTGGATCAGTTGGTACAGGATACGTGTTGGATAGAGTAGGTATAAGCAGAAGGCTTGGCGTAGTGCATGTATTTGCAGGATTTCCAGGATCTTGTAGCATGGAGGGGAAGCGGAGACCTGGGGAACGTTGGGATAGGTGAGGAGAGGGAGAATGAGGGACTTATAGGTAAGGGTAATGGTAGAAGTGTGCAGACACTGTTAAAGCCTGTTAATAGGTTGGTTTCAGATTCTTATGTTGGATGGTAAGGACAATGGCATTCCAGATTAGCTTTCCGTCGACGTTCAGTCCTAAATACTTCACTGCGTCAGTCAGAGAGATGGGTTGGTAGTAGATGGAGAGAGCCAATTCCAGATGACAGACACGACGAGTGGTCGACAGATGATTGGTTTGGCCTTTTGTTGAATATCTTGAAGTTCCCACGTATCACACTACTCGACGAGGAGTTCAATTGGCATTGGAGACCGGAAGTTGAAGTTTGTGGTGAGTGACTAAGTAGGAGGTGTCGTCAGCATGTTGCAGGAGGAAGGGGAGGCGAGGGGGTGGCAGTTTGCGAAAGCCTGCTGTGCACAGACTGTGTGGGACGGGTGAAAGAAGAGAACCTTGAGGATCATCTGCAGGGGGTGAAATATGTTAGATTAGGTGTAGGACGGTGGTGAACGAAGGATGCTCTGAGGCTACCTTAGGTTAGCAGCCTAAAGCACAGTCTGGAGTGTCGTATGTGGGCGAACGCTTTTGAATATGAATGAAGATAAAAACGGCAGGCTTCTGTTTATTTTATCGTTGGGTGATTAGGTGCTTAAGGTAATGACGTTCGTTGCCAGTGGAATAGTTAGGACAAAGTTCCAATTCATGTTGATTGTTGTTTCTTTGGGTAAGAATGCTTTCAAAGATTTTGCTTAATAGTGACATGAGGTGGTACGTTGATAGTATCAGATCTGTAGGAGGGGTTTATGAGGTTTCAGCTGAGAACCCATATGAGGATGGTACGCCGATAAGATCAGATCTTTAAGGGAGGTTTATGAGGTTTCAGGAAGATGAGTACTTTGGACGTTTTCAACTTCAGTGGGTAATAACCAGTGAGTAGGATGGTATTTTAAAGCATGGCAATGGTTTCGCGATAGGCTCTTGGTTATTACTTGAAGTGACGATAGGTAATTGTATCGTGATCAGGTGCAGCGTTCCGCTTTTTAGAGGGTGTCTGTGTAACGCCTTCAGCTGTCATTGAGGTTTTAAGTTCTGTTTATGGATTGCTATGAAAGAACTGGAAGTATAGGGCGAGGATGGGACAGTTGTGTTGTTAGGTTGATACACATACTGATCCTCTGGGTACTCAAATTTACAATAAATTGGGGGTGGTGAAAGTGTTCTCCAGGTCGGATTTGAAGTAGTTGGCTTTGCTGAGGTTCTCTGGAAGTGGTCTGTTTTTATGTTGGACTTGATAGGTGGGAGTTGGATTGTTTACAGACACACTATTGAATGTTTTCCAATACTTTATAGATTTTGTAGGTATTTCGTTAATTTAGTCCATGTCATGTGCCAGTCCCAACGTCGTTTGGCTTGTAAGTAACTGCGAAAATGTCGACGCAGCTGTAGGTGTCGTTTGAGCGAGGTCGGGTTAGAGGTATAATGGGTTTCTCTGTAGACAAGATAGGCTTCCTGGAGTAGGCCAAGAGAACATGGAGGGAGGGCAGGACATCTACAGTAGAGCGTTTAGTGTGCGATATGATGCAGATGAGACGATGTGCTTTAAGAAGCCAGTCTCAGTTAGGATATCGTCAGTGTTTTGAAAGTGGGAACCATGAATTTCCACTACGGTATTGGTTTGGGTATGATATGCGTTCCAGTATGCAAGGGAGTAATCTTGGATATGTCCAGGTAGATGGTTAGGAGTGGGGCAGGCTGGGTTTGGTACACAGTATGAGATCTGGAGAAGGAGAGGTAGATGATGCGAGCTGGACCTAAGACATCTAATATGGTGTGTGTCATGAGGTTAGAGGAGGCAGCGGGGACAATGGAGGTAGTATCCGTGTTAGGACGCAAGTGCACGGGGATGTGGACTTGGGTGCCAACTGAGGATGTTGACAAACTATTACCACCACCGTTCTCCGGCAGGTGCGTATGGTCAATGTTGGCAGTGATATTGTAACTGGTAAGGATTAGATCTACATGGGTTAGGAGTACTAAGATTGAATGGTTATGGAGGATGAAGATTGCGGCAAGGTTAACGCGAGTTTTGGGTGAATAATGGTACTGACGAAATGCTCAGCTGGAACATATAGATGTAGTTGGAGAGTGGAAGGGATATTTCAGAGGTGCGCTATGGCTACTCCAACACGGGCAGTAGGAGCGGAATGATCAGTGTACTTGTTACTCGAAAGGAGGCTTGCACATGGAATGATACTGTTGGAGAAAAGATTCATGGTGATGGAGAGTGGAAAAGAATATGGTTCTTGGACCAGAGGGAATGGATATTATGGTATAGAATGTTGTATGTCTGCCGCGCCACTGTTAGTAAAAGAAGGAGGTGCTTAAGTGGTAGGTTTTGATACAAATGAATTGGGCTTGATATTGGGAGTATGTGGTGTATGTATTAAGATGGAAGATGATGTGGGTAGCAAGGATTATTTTACTGTAAGATGTGTGTACGTTCAACCGGATGGATGTTTCGCATAATTAACATTGTGAAACAGATTAGATTTTCAACCCTGGGTGGCCGACAGCACCTTTGTTGGTGCTGGAGTGTAGGGGGTGGTTAGTGCGGTCGTTCGACAGGTGGACGCAGCCCACGTTGTTGTTGAGGCAGTGTCATGTAGAAGACGGCGGATGTTCTTGTTGTAGTAGTTGCAGCAGTCGACGTCCTCATTCTGATTCCTTGGCCGTTGTACAGCGGTCCATTGACGAAAGTAGCATTTATCCGCAGCAGGAAATGCTGACAACAGCTGGCGACGAATGTAATGGCAGCGATGGTAATCCCATGCGACAAAAGAGCGATTTCAGCTGTCAGAGTTCCGGTCTACATTAACTGAGAGTTTAGAGACGCCAGCCCTTGGTGAGTGTCTGTCATAAATGAGGATGATGTTTTATGCCAAGCCAAAAGATCCTCACTGGCAGGTAGATGTGACAAATTAATTGTATACACCCAACGGCGACTTACAGTAATTCCCACATACATGCTTGAAGCACACAACATAAGGTTAAAGCCAGATACGGCTGAATGCCAGGAATTTTAAAGACAGACAGGATTGAGCGCAAGATATATCTCACAGAAGAAAGGGGCGTGTGAGCCGTCCTAGACTGGGGGTAGTGGAGGCCACGCGATAGTCCCACAGTTTCGCCAACAGATGGCGGCAGGTTTGAGTCACTCACTGCAGGAGACGCCAGGGTTGTCTCTGTGCTTGGCAGACACTGTAATAAGAGAAATAAAATACCGCAGGAGTGCAGCTGGTCTATACAGAAGATCTGTTAAAATGTGCGCTGTGCCGTTGGAGAAAAGTGTGGAAGAGCTGATCACCATGACAGGGCAAGACATGCGACCATACATACTAATCAAACTATAATTCTGTATAATTGGATCCGAGGCAGTTACAGAGCAGTTATAGAACCATCAATTAAAACTAGAAAAATCAAACGAATGGGTGGGTAAAAATACGCTCTCAATCGTACCAGTAGTATCTTCTTTACTATCGAAGTTTTTGACAAGTAAAATTATAGTTAAGAATCCTTATTCTGTCAGCGCCTTTGGCGATTTCCATATACTATGTGTCGAAGACAGAGGTCTAGGAGCTCTATCAGAACACACCGAGCTACAAAAAAGTCAGTTTGTCACAAAATAAACTGAGTAACTAGCGGCAACAAAGTAAATTAGACTAAGGTATTTATCCACAAACATATCTATTTCAATGTGGTTGCACATTTCAAACAGCATAGCATCATAAAGTAACTTTTAAACTGATAAATCATTAATTATTGGGAAAATTAATAAACTGAGTTGAAAACTGACAACAGTGACAGAAATCGGAATTTTTTTTTTATCTAATATGATGTGTTACACATTCGTTTAGTGTACGTCAGCTAGATGTTTAAATGTACAGAAACAAATGTATGACAGTTTTAGCAACAGCAATGGCAGATCTTAAAAGGGCAGCGGCCATTTTGGTGGGGATCAACGATCTTCATGAGATCACAGAGAGCAAACCTACTGATGAACGACGTGCGAGTCAAGAGAGTGAAGTGGTTACATTCTCCCAGGTACGAACTCCCGGGCGCTTAACATTTGGGCGTATCGGAATCGAAAATTCGAATAATTTCACGCGAGTTATCTGCTGAGGAAATGCCAAAATTTCGGCGAGTTAGCGAGTGTTGTGACTTAGAATAACTTTCGTTGAACACGGCGGCACTCAGAAAAATTTCACACTAACTTGTACAATTTCCGTGAGCTATGTACTTACTGTAATTTATACTTTATGGACAGAAGTTGACTATGAAAAATTTTTATTAGTTTACAGGAACCACTAGCTGACTGAGCAGATGTGCTGCTGTGGCCTATTATTTTAACAAGCTTCAGTTCTCTAGCCGGCCGGAGTGGCCGAGTGGTTCTAGGCACTTCAGTCTGGAACCGCGCGACCGCTAGGGTCGCAGGTCCGAATCCTGCCTCGGGCATGGATGTGTGTGACGTCCTTAGGTTAGTTAGGTTTAAGTAGTTCTAAGATCTAGGGGACTGATTACCTCAGATGTTAAGTCCCATAGTGCTCAGAGCCATTTTTTTTTCAGTTCTCTCGGTGCATCGATACAACCAACAAAAACGAATCAGTGATGTTTGTAGATATTAAATCGAAAACTTAATCAGTTGCGAAAACTATTTTATCACAACACAATAAATCCTGTCTGCATATCATTAAGTTATTGTAGGATACTGTGAATATTTACCGGAGTATATCGACACAAGCTTTTGTTGTGCCCTAGACGGTAAACGTAGTCAAATAATCCAAAAATAACTATGCGCTTAGAATAGCAGGAACAATTGAACCATTATTTAATTTATTATTACAATTTATTCTTTTAGAATACAAGCATGTACACACACACACACACACACACACACACACACACACACACACACTCACACACACACACACACACATAAATTTAAATATGATTTGGTACGACACTCTCGCTGAAACAAATTAGGAGTACTTTTAATATTCAGTCTTCAACTAAGTTATTCAGAAGATTTGCATTAGGTATGAGAGAAGTCATGAAATGGAATTCCGTTTCAAAATATTATCAGTTAGTTCCTCTGCCATTTCAAAGAAAGGTACGAAATCCCTCGCCAGCTCCCGCAGCTCACATGAATGAAAAATTAATCAATACAATTCAAAAAATTATTTCTACATATGTCTCACATAACCATCTCAACTACTGGACTGATTTCAACCCAACATAGTACAAATATCATTTATTGTCTGGAAAGTATCGCTGTGGGGGTAGGAACTACCTACGTAAGTAATGGTTGAAGATGGGTGTGGAGTGGAAGTGTAAATAACGACTCACAAATACAAAGATTTTATTCGTCCACTATTTAAGATGACAGCACTTACTAATTAGCGACATATCTTAGGGATAATTTCAAACCTTAACGAAACACTTTTTCAACCCCCACAAAATGATGAGAGGGAAATATTTATTGCTGAGTACATTTTAATTTACCACGTTCAGGTTTATTACTTCTTTACTACTAAATGTATTCGCAAAGCATTTTGCAGACATTAGTCACATGCACAGTGGAATATACCAGCAAAATTATATGGTTGTCCGACGAAAGATTCAAGAATATGACGCCATAAACACTGAGATGCGAGAAAATCTTCCACATCACGCACAACATTCAAATTTATTACATCTTTACCCCTGAATGTATCTACTAAAAATATACACTGATGAGCCAACAAATTATGACCACCAGCTTAATAGGTTGTTTTTCGGTCTTTGGACTGAAATACGTGACGTGAGTATCAAGGATCCGATAGTCTGTTAGTAACTTCGTATGGAGGCATGTGGCGTTACACGTCTACGCACAGGTCATGCAATTCGCGAAAACGTCAGGCCGCCGATTTGCGTCCCAGACGGTTTCCACAGGATTTACATCAGGCGAATTTGGTCGCCGAGACATCAACGTGAGTTCACTATAATGCTCCTCAAACAACTGTAGCACAATTGTACTGCTGAAAGATGACATCACCGACGGGAAAGACATCAAGCAAGAAGGGATGCAGGTGATCGCAGCCTTCAGCGTGTCTTCGATTACTACCACAAGTCTCATGCAAGAGCAGGAGAATGTCTCCCACAGCTCAATACTTTTCACACCAGCCTGTGTCCGTGGTGCGCTGCAGGTTTCGAGCCGCCGTTCACTTCAATGACGGCGTTTGTGAAGGTGGCCACCGACCTAGTGCAGTAAAAGTGTGATTCAGCCGAAGAGCCGACACGTTTCCACGATCGACGGTCGAATCCCGATGGTCCTGTACCCACTGCAGTCGTAACTGACAATGTCGTTGGTTCAACATGAGAACACGTAGGGGCGGTCTGCTGCGAAGCTCTATATTCAACAATGTACGATGAACAATATGCTCGGAAACACTTGTGAATGCACCAGCACATTGTGCTCTTTCAGCACAGATGCCAGAGATCAACATCTATTCTACTTTACAGAGCAAACAAGATTCCGAAACCGAGTTCAGTGAAGTCTTGGACGTCCAACCCTTTAGTGGTGGTTTCACTGTACTTCTACCTCCTTCCGTAGTTGTTCACGGCCGTACCACGTGAATATTCGACCAGCTTCGCCGATTCCGAGATACTCGTTCACAGGGTCTGCGTAATAATAATAAGCTCTTTGTCAGAGTCGCTTGTCTCAATGGGTTTCCCCATTTACAGTCCATATTTTCGCTACGCTGATCCCCCGACCTTGTCTGCTCCGCTTGCCTACTTTTGTCACCACTTCACGTGCCCGCAACGCAACCAGGCAGCAGGCGACGTCGCAGCGGGCAGTGGTCGTAATCTTTTAGGTGATCAGTGTATCATCGTACGACACACAAATCAGGAGAGTTAAGAAACATACTGAGACGCGTGAAAATTGACGCATCATGCAAGACGTTTTATATATTTTTCTATTAGTAACACATTTAGCAAATAGTATCCCCATATGCCGCTAAATGTAGGCACAATCATGCATCATTGTGTGATACTTAGTTCATGAGAAATGTGTTAGTTAATTACGGTTTTACTAATAACTCTATTAGTAACGCATTTTGCGGGCAGTATCACCACATTCCACTGGATGCACGTAGAAACATACACTAATGGCCATTAAAATTGCTACACCACGAAGATGACGTGCTACAGACGCGAAATTTAACCGACAGGAAGAACATGCTGTGATATGCCAATGATTAGCTTTTCAGAGCATTCACACAAGGTTAGCGCCGGTGGCGACGCCTACAACGTGCTGACATGAGAAAAGTCTCCAACCGATTTCTCATACACAAACAGCAGTTGACCGGCGTTGCCTGGTAAAACGTTGTTGTAATGCCTCGTGTAAGGAGGAGAAATGCGTACTATCACGTTTCCGACTTTGATAAAGGTCTTATAGTAGCCTATCGCAATTGCAGTTTATCGTATCGCGACATTGCTGCTCGCGTTGGTCGAGATCCAATGACTATTAGCAGAATATGAAATCGTTGGGTTCAGGAGGGTATTACGGAACACCGTGCTGGATCCCAGCGCCCTCGTATCACTAGCAATTGAGATGACAGGCATCTTATCCGCACGGCTGTAACGGATCGTGCAGCCACGTCTCGATCGCTGAGTCAACACAGGGGGACGTTTGCAAGACAACAACCATCTGCACCAACAGTACGACGTAGTTTGCAGCAGCATGGACTATCAGCTCGGAGAGCATGGCAGTGGTTACCCTTAACGCTGCATCACAGACAGGAGCGCCTGCGATGGTGTACTCAACGACGAACCTGGGTGCACGATTGGCAAAAGGTCGTTTTCTGGGTTGCATCCAGGTTCTGTTTACAGCATCATGATGGTCGCATCCGTGTTTGGCAACATCGCGGTGAACGCACGTTGGAAGCGTGCATTCGTCATCGCCATACTGGCGTATCACCCGGCGTGGTGGAATGGTGTGCCATTGCTTACACGTCGCGGTCTCCTCTTGTTCCCATTGATGGCACTTTCAACAGTGGACGTTACATTTTAGATGTGTTATGACCCGTGGTTCTACCCTTCATTCGATCCCTGTGAAACCCTATATTTCAGCAGGATAATGCCCGACCTCATGTTGCAGGTCCTGTACGGGCCTTTCGGGATACAGAAATTGTTCCTGCATGGGCAGCTGTACATGTACACGCCATCCAAGCTCTGTTTGACTCAATGCCCAGTCGTATCAAGTGGCTGTCGTATCAAGTGGCTGTTCTAGGTACTGATTTCTCAGGATCTATGCACCCAAATTGCGTGAAAATGTAATCACATGTCAGTTCTAGTATAATATATTTGTGCAATGAATACCCGTTTATTATCTGCATTTCTTCTTGGTGTAGCATGTTTAATGGCCAGTAGTGCATATCAATGTGCAGCACCAATGTCAGGGGATATGATGTTATAAATACTGAGATACGTGAATAGTTGTTGCACAGTGCACGGCATTTTAATTTATGATTTATTTACTGATACCTCTATTAACAGCACATATTGCATACAGTATCCGCTTATAGCACTGGGTGTATCAGCAAAATTACATTATTCTACCACACGTAAATTCAGATTACTGACGTAACTGACACTGAGATGCTTGCTGCAGGACGAAATTCGCTGTAGTAACACTTAAATAGGCGTGCAAATGCGCTAAAAATAGGTTAAACACAAGTGAAATACGTCCGATATGTGCGCACGTGGACAAAGCCATGGATAAAGCTGTTCCTAAGCTCTGGGAATGATTTGATGGAAATTTGGGACACATATTAGTTATTGTCTGAAGAGAAGTATTGTGGTGTTAAGAACAATAACCTGCTATTTGGGCGGGGATGGTAACGTGGAGAGCGAATGAGGGAGGAAGAGGATTCAAATTATAGGCGGAAGAAATAGAGGGGAGGGAAAATTCACAGAGAAAGAAAAGAGATGGACAGAAACAGGACAAGGAAGAGATGAACAGACAGGAAATTGACAGAGGTAGATAGTTCAAATGGCTCTGATCATTATGGGACTTAAAACTGAGGTTATCAGTCCCCTAGAACTTACAACTATTTAAAACTATCTAACCTAAGGAGATCACACACATCCATGCCCGAGGCAGGATACGAACCTGCGACCGTAGCGGTCGCGCGGTTCCAGAGCACCTACAAACGCTCGGCCACAACGGCATCCCGACAGAGATGGAGGAAAGAAGGATATGGACAAAGAAAGAGAAGGGGAGATGGAGAAGCTACAAAAGGGAGAGGAGGAGATAGACAGAGAAAGAAAAGAGGAGAAGGACAGAAAGAGGTGGAGGAGGGGATGGACAAAGAGTAGGAGCTGGAAGAAGTAGACATAAGGGGTAGAGAGGATCGACAGAGAGGTCAGAACGAGGAGATCGACAGAGAAAGGGGGAATGAGATGGAGTAGTAGAAGACCAGAATAAATACTTACCCAGGCGACGCACGTAGTCAGCTAATGATTTATAAAAGACAGAAAGAATACATTTGTCTTGTTATCAATGACACTATCTCAACACATTTCGTCAACTGATGCAGAGGTTCTCTTTGCAGGTGAGAAAAGTCTACAGAAGCTCTATGTTGTTAACAAATTCTTGTGTAGCCTTTCTACGCATAAACCATCTTAAGTCATTGGGCACCAGTCTCCCACTTTGGAAAACCTGAGAATATTACACATTTCTCAGCAGGGGGAAAACCTGATTTTGCTCGAGGAGTAAGAAATTGTTCAGCACATGTATGTTGGTCATGATATCTTGCAGGATAATTTACTGAACTATCCACTGACCAGCAAATATCACGTCTATTACGACTCAACGTTACCGGTTTTTAAGACTGTTGGTGTAAAATGTTGGTATAATGATATGTATTGTTCAGCTTAATCCGGCCTCACACAACAGGATTATTTTTATTATTGTCCTTTGGTTCTATTGAGAAGATAGCAGGAGAATTGCTGTGGGGTTTTAAGAGCTTTATTTTTATTACAAGTGATTTATTTTTAGCTGTTTATTTTATATCTGAATACACTTTAAGATAGAAAAGTGGGAAAACGACGTACCACGAAGAGATTATCCGACTGGAACGGAAATCGGTAGATGTGATGTACATGTACGGAAAGCGAGAAATTATAATTTCCGATAAATTGGATAATTTATTCAGAGACAGCGCTCCACACTGCAGCAAATCAAGAGCGTCGGTCCACCTCTGGCCCCTATGCATGCAGGTATTGTTATTGGAATTAACTGACAGAGTTTTTAGATGCCAGCCTGTCGGATATCGTGCTAAATTTTGTCCAATTGGTGCGTTATATGGTCTAAATACCAAGCCGATTGGAGGATGCTGCCTATGCTGCTCCGAACGTTCTCAGGTGGAGAGAGATCTAGCAACCTTGGTGGCCAAGGTAGGGCTTGGCAATCATGAAGAAAAGCAGTAGAATCTCTCGCCGTGTACTGCTGTGGATCATATTCCTGAAATACACACATAAAGGAAAGTTTAGCTTCACCCCGGTACGCCGATCTCCTGAAGACAGACATTACTGTGGCTATTGTATCACAGACACAGTCCCTTTGACTGTTCAGACATATCACAAAAGATGTAAACAACGATGCTAGAGCAGCACCTATTAGACGGAGGGGGTCAGACAGCCGATAAGTTCCAGTCATTCCACCAGTTATGAGGTACACGGCTCGTGTTGTCTGTAGTTCAACTATATCTAGACAGTCAACACCGCGGTTAGATCGCGGCCGCATTGTTATTTCGTGCCAGGAAGGGCTCTCAACAAGGGGAGTGTCCAAGCGTCTCGGAGTGATCCAAAGCGATGTTGTTCGAACATGGAGGAGACACAGAGAGACAGGAAATGTCGATGACATGCCTCACTCAGACCGCCCAAGGAGTACTAATTCAGTGGATGACCACTACCTACGGATTATGATCGGAGGAACCCAGACAGCCACGAATAAAGCTTTTCGTACAGCCACAGAACGTCGTGTTACTACTCAACCTGCGCGCAATAGGCTGCATGGTGGGTAAATTCTCTCCCGACGTCCATGGCGAGGTCCATGTTTGCAATCACGACAATCACGACACCATGCAGCGCGGTACAGATGAGCCCAACAACATGCCGAATGGACCGCTCAGGATTGGCATCACGTTCTCTTCACCGATGAGTGACACATATGCCTTCAACCAGACAATCGTTAGAGACTTGTTTGGAGGCAACCCGGTCTGGCTGAACGCATTAGACACACTGTCTAGCGAATGCAGCAGGGTGGAGGTCTCCTGCTGTTTTGGGGTGGCATTATGTGGGGCCTACGTACGCCACTGGTGGTCATGGAAGGCGTCGTAGCAGCTGCACTATACGTGAATGCCATCCTACGATCGATAGCGTAACCATATCGGCAGCATATTGGCGAGGCATTCGTCTTCATGGACGATAATTTGCGCCCCAACGTGCACATCTTGTGAATGACTTCCTTCAGGATAACGACATGGCTTGAATAGTGTGTCCAGCATGTTATCCAGACGTGAATGCTATCGAACGTGCCTGGGATAGACTGAAAATGGCTGTTTATGAGGGACATGACGCACCAACTATTCTGAGGGATCTACGCCGAATCGCCGTTGAGGACTGGGACAATCTGGACCAACAATGTCTTGATGAACTTGTGGGCAGTATGCCACGACGAATAAAGGCATGCGTCAATGTAAGAGGACGCGCTACTGGGTATTAGGGGTATCTGTGTCTACAGCAATCTGACCACCACCTCTAAAGGTCTCGCTGTATGGCGGTACAACATGCCTTGTGTGGTTTTTATGCGCAATAACAAGGGCGGAAATAATGTTTATGTTGATCTATATCCAAATTTTCTATATAGGTTCCGGAATTCTCGGTGCCGAGGTGATGCAAAACTGTTTTTGGTGTGTGAAAGACCAGGACGGCTGGCCGTGACGGTCAACAGAAAGTCCGTAGAATATTGTCAACGTGCCTCAAGGATACCGTGGATGAAAAGCAAAGGTTTCGTGCTATGAAAGGAAATGGTATCCCAGACAATAATTCCTGACTGGCCGGCCATAGGGCGTGCAACAGTCAGGTTGGTACCCCATCGCTGTCTCAGAGTCTACAGATACGTCTTCAGTGGTCATCAAAGCTCAGTTCGAAACAGGATTCACTAATGAAGAAAATTCTACTCTACGTAATGAGATTATAAGTAGAATGTACCCTACAGCATTGCAAAAGTAGCTTATTTGTGTATAATGGTCAAAGAGAGTCGGCGCAACGGTGCCATGACCTCAGCCTCTTTCTGTGAGCCGATTATTAATGGCTCTTGTGATCTCCGAATCACCAGCTACATGTCGATACGATAATGATGGTGAATCGGGGGCTCTGATTGCCTCTCTAACGATTGCTCGGGGCTCATGGTCTTTCACCTCCCTTGGTCGACCTCTTCCTTCTTGAGGCTGTGTTCGGCCACAGTTTATCCATCCCTAGTAGCTGCTTCGCTCCTATTCAAATGCCGAGCGGTTCGCCGATTACTCCAGGAGATTATTTTAAAGTAAACTGGCAATCCTTTACTTTCTTTACACACCTGCATCACTAAGTAGCAGAAGTCATAAATTATCAGTGCTTATGTTACGCAAAAACCGGACCTTATGGTTATAAATGGATTTAATTTCTTATAAAAGCATAACAAAACATTTCACCCAATTGTTGAGGAATCGCCAGAAAAGTAATGTGGCCTGCCAAACTGATATTTTGTTTTCCTCTCTTGTGGAAACGGTGCACTAAGAAACTCACAGTGAATAAAAACAAGTAACCACTGAAGAACTTTAATTTTGTTGCTCGTAGACAGAACTGTCAGCACGTTTCACATCACCACATGTACAAACGATGTTGTGGCTGTTATTGTGGTCTTCAGTCCTGAGACTGGTTTGATGCACCTTTCCATGCTACTGTATCCTGTGCAAGCTTCTTCATCTCCCAGTACCTTCTGCAACCTACATCCTTCTGAATCTCCTTAGTATATTCATCTCTTGGTCTCCCTCTACGATTTTTACCCTCCACGCTGCCCTAAAATTCTAAATTGTTGATCCCTTGATGCCTCAACACATGTCCTATCAACCGATCCCTTCTTCTAGTCAAGTTGTGCCACAAACTTCTCTTCTCCCCAATCCTATCCAACAGTTCCTCATTACTTATATGATCTACATTATGATTATCTAAACGATAATTATCACAATAATATTAGGAATTTTGGAAAAATCAGATTAACTGCACCACTTAATGTGTAATAGCCATCAGGCAAATGGTTTTCCTGTTAAAATCAATGCTTGATTTCAACTGTAAATGACGAAAACTGAAAATTTCAGCTTCACTCCATACAGTGCGTAATAAGAAAAACTTAGCGTCCCGCTGTGATTCACGAGACTTACATGCTTGTTTCACAGTAATGACGTCACGCGCAGTCTAGGTTATCTATGGTCTAAGGAATGAACTCTCATGAATGCATCGTATGTCTCTGACTTTTCGCAGCCAATTATTATCCAGAAATAAAACCCTCATGATTCCAAACTGCCTTTAATATTTGTTTTAGTACTTTTGCTTGGGATTTGATTGAATTAATTAATTTTTGTAGCTAAGGGCTTGCTTGAGTATAGACGCTGTCTTCAAAGATTAACTTTACCAATAAATCAGG
This sequence comes from Schistocerca serialis cubense, assembly GCF_023864345.2. Lineage (NCBI taxonomy): Eukaryota > Metazoa > Arthropoda > Insecta > Orthoptera > Acrididae > Schistocerca > Schistocerca serialis. The sequence goes on from NC_064641.1 coordinate 427,486,496, forward strand.
GCGCAAAAACATCTCTAAATACTTTCCTGGAATATATTTTCACAAGACAAAGAGGTTCTCACCAGCACGTACATTTGGCAAGGAGCAGTACTAGTATTAGTACCAGTAACCGTTAAAGTAACAGTAGTGAAAACTGTAACGGTAATTACGGTAATAACTTAACAATACGCTAACATAGGGTCACGTACTCCTAGAAAGAGTTTTATAATCCATATTCAGTTGCTTTGAATTTAATAGGTTTTGATTTTCAATATACTATTATTATAAAAGCCTTCCTAAAGATGTTCAAAAATAAAAAAGATTTTATAAAGAAAAGTTCGTAAAAACTACAGAGTAATTTTCGGAACAGAATGTATCTGTCCTGTTGTGCAGATGGTGATTGACCTGGTATGGTAGTGTAGTAATTACTGGCTGGAGAGCAGGCCATAGAATAGTCTGTTCAGTGCCGCCAGAAGTATTTCGTGGACTTTAACAGGAAATATTATTGTGTTTTTCTTGAGCAAATGCATGAAGAGTTTTAGCTATAGACGTTACACGTTAACGGTGTCTGAATACGAATTTTGAAAAGAGTGCCCACTTGCTTACATGTAACGGGAGTCATGTAGCAACACGCAACGGAAATTCTTTACTTACTGCTGTTAATAATTCTGATAGTGCAGATAATTCGGCTTGGATTTTATATAATCCTACCAGGAATTAATCCACTGGTAGCAGTTTTGGTGATATGTGCCTGTAAACAGTGTTTAAAGCCTTCCTGTATTTTTGTCATCTCAATGGGTGCATCAGAGATACTTTCAGCAATGTTGCATAGTAGTTTGTCCATCACTAATAAATTTTCTATGTTATCCACATAGGCCCAAAGTATGCCCAGGTTGTGGCTAGTTGTACTGGCTGCTGCCTGAATGCAGGACATTAGCCTTTTGGCCAAATCACACAGCTGTTTGGTATTGATTACTATGTCTTTTCTAAGACTGGTGAGCTGGATAGTGTGCAAGTTCATGGTCTCATGATGGGCTTTTACAACCACCTTGTTAATATATTTTAGGTCCCTCATGCCGACTGTTCCCAAAATCAGTTTGAATATTCGTCTGCCCATGTCCAATCAACCTCTTTTGTCGCACTCACGGTGTTCTTCAACCTGCAACAACATCTTATCATGACGAGACTTCTCATGTTACTTTCCGTTTCGTTGCAACTTCGATGCTTGGTGCTGGGACTGCTTCATTTACTCCTGCAGTACAATCATGTGTCACATAGGAAGAAGAAATCCGGTTATTAATTTATTACACTTGCTCGTGGCTTAAGTGTGTAGTGACTTGTCGGGGTAAGTAAAGAATGTCTTGTCTAAACTTTCACTTCTTTCTCTTTCCCCACACTCTCCCCTCCTCTCTGCTCTTTGAAAGATGCTGCTGATCTTGGGGTCATCACATTTGAGGTTTCATTAAAGGAAAAATTCAACTGATGACAACCCATAATCGAGCAAGTTGGAATTGTTTTGACTTTAAAAGACAACAGCACTTCTGTCACCTGAAAAGGGTCCTGATAACATCACATAAATTTCTTTATTAATCCATTTCGTACGAGGGTAATCCCAAAAATAAGGTCTCCCATATTTTATGTTGTGGCACAACTTGACCAGAAGAAGGGATCGGTTGGTAGGACATGTTCTGAGGCATCAAGGGATCACCAATTTAATATTTGAGGGCAGCGTGCAGGGTAAAAATCATAGGGGGAGACCAAGAGATGAATACACTAAGCAGATTCAGAAGTATGTAGGTTGCAGTAGGTACTGGGAGATGAAGAAGCTTGCACAGGATAGAGTAGCATGGAGAGCTGCATCAAACCAGTCTCAGAACTGAAGACCACAACAACAACAAAAACATATTTTATAAGTCTGTAGATTTTTTTTTTTTACAGTGGTTTACATCAGTTTACAGCTTCAACATTTAGTTATTTTTCGACATAATCACCATTTCTGTCGATGCATTTTTGTGGGCGCTGTGGCAGTTTTTGTATGCCTATGTCATACCAGCTCGGTGCCATGTTGTTCAGAAAGTTATGAACCACTTCTTTCACCTCGTCGACGGAACTGAATCGCTTTCCGGCCAAATATTCCTGTAAACTAGGGAACAGGCGATAGTCACTGGGTGCCAAGTCAGGACTACAGGGTGGGTGGGTTATTATGTTTCACTGAAACTGTTGCAGGAGAGCAACGTTTTGCCAAGCGATGTGTGGGCGAGAGTTGTCATGGAGAATGTGTACGTCCTTGCTCAACATAACTCCCCTCCGGTTCAGAATTGCCCATTTGAGTTTTTTCTGAGTCTCACAGTACCTGTCAGCGTTAATTGTGGTCCCAGCGATTCAGCTCGGACGACGAGGTGAAAGAAGAGGTTCATAACTTTCCGAACAGTATGGCGGCGAGCTGATATGACATGGGCATACAAAACTGCCACAGAGTCTACAAAAATGCGTCGACAGAAATGCTGATTATGTCGAAAAATAGCTAAATGTTCAAGCAGTAAACTGATGTAAACCATTGTAGAAATAAACAGGTCTATTTACTTATACAAAAAATTGGAGACTTTACTTTTGGGATTACCCTCGTATGTATGTGTTGCTCACCATAACTCACTGACATATGTGATACTTAGGTAAAACGGTGTTCTTACTATTGCCACTGTCTTGTCTCTCTAAGGCTTTGGTGTTCAAATTTGCCACCTGTCATCAACATGTTTTAGAGCGAATTTCACTGACTAAATATAATTTCCTGGGGAAGGCTTACGGTCCTCAAAAGGGGAAACATTTTCAGGGAAAAAGCTGTCTTGTATGAGGACAACCCTTTGCTCCTTTGAATTATGGAATTATATGCTGCCTTCATATATGCATGTAGGGCGTACCAGCTTTTAGTTGTGAGTTAACGTACTAGATAAAAGCTTTATAACGGTTCGTTGAACCCTCTTTGTTTTGCTGCTTGCCTTTATATATAAAGCACTGGCTCAATGTTCCTTACTGCTTCATTAACCGAAGTAATACGAATATGTTTCATATAATGCTCATTTCCAAGGTTTGGAGGGTATGTCAAGCTCACACTAAAAAATAAAAAAGCAATTGCAGAGTTTTCTTGAATTATATTAACAACTTGATTTTTAAAGAGGCACTGTTGTGTAAGCAGGTTCACATACCTGTAAATAACTCTTAGAATTTACTTATAATTTTTCTACACATCATCAGTAATATGTACAACTAAGCCGGTGGTACTTTATCGCAAATTGGTGTTTCCTTTTACTTACAACACACCTTTTAAAGATATATTGATGTGTAAGATAGGTACTGAATCTGAAAATATCGAATATGACATTCCTTGTGGAAAATGTCATCGCTACTAAGACTTATACTTTTGTATTAAGTTCACTAGAAAATTTAGAACATGTACAGAATGTGATAAAAGGTTTAATTAAAGTGAATAAATATTTTTCAGTATTTTAGTATATAAACAAGCTAACTAAATTACAATATTTTCAAAATGTGGGTATGAAGTACTTCTCGCCCTCCTTGGTGTTGTGAGGGTTAAATCAGATATAAAACTTTTTCCTTCATGAGTTATTAGTATTCTAGGCATTCTGAATTTTTGGATCCAGTGGTTCACCATTGTGTATCGCACTGTTTCTGTTGCTGGTTTGGTGTGGCTATTACAGAAACGAATGTGAAAAATGTTCAATTATTGGCAATTTGCCATGGTTTTCTGCAGGTGTTTTCACAAATAGCCGAAGAATGTCCATTCCAATTATTTCAAATGGCTTATCTGCCTGGGGTAATCCTTGTAAAATAATCCTTGGATGACTGAGCTCCACCCCTTGTATGCATGGAATACAGTTCTTAACATACTGATCAGTATCAATAATTTTAGACTAGCGTGCATTTCGTTACCTTGAACCAGCATATCGTGTTTAAATCGGATTGTGGGCCTGCCACAATAACTGATTTCGTAATTTCCTTGCAGAATGGTGTGCAGGCCATGTTCAGTGCTGAATTGTGGCTATCCGGCAAACTGCAGAAAATCTGGCTCAATGCTTTGAGCTCCTTTTGATTCATTTTGTCTGTACCAATATATACTATGGTCTGTAGCTCGCAAATCAATTTGTTTACATTGTTCGAGAATTTTCCAGAGTCACATAATAGTATAAACGGTTTCTGGTAATTTGGAAAAAAACAGAGACACTGAGAAGTATTTTAATTTCAGTTATTCTGCCTCACAACGTGGGATTAAATGAAATCTTATCCCTTTCCTTAACAACTATGTGAGGCACCATTACATTTCAGAAAATTTTAGTGTGGATTTTCGATAAAATTTGGTTAGGTCCAGATATGATTGCAATTCATTCATTGTAGTGGGTATGAGAAAAACATTTATGGCATCAACAAGCAATGCTTGTTAGGAGCCTTAGAGCAATAACATGACCAAACCAACAGGCTTCATGTAAATGCAGTATATACTTCTGGACATTTGGGGGACAGAGTTATGTTGTCTAAATAGACCATGCATTGATTCTGTTTAAATCCTCTCAGTATACCATCTAGAAATCCCTGGAAAGTGACGGGTGTATTTTGAAGACTATAAAGCATTCAATTATACCGATAATGATCATATTGGGTTTGAAATGCTGTCTTCATTTGATCCTCATATCCTAGTTTTAACTGATGGTACCCAGTTCATACATCGAATTTGTAAATATCCTCTTATATTTGGCATCAGTTATATGTCAAATACTGTTTTCTAAGTAGCGGTAAGTGCTACAGAACCAATAAGCTTCGCTCACATTTGGCGATTTTTGGGTACTATGACAATATTCCACCTTGATATTCCAGTCTTCCGTGATAGGCTGGAGGTACTGAAGATCACAATATTGTTTCTTATATCCATCAGCTTCATTTTCAGTGGGAATTTAATGTCGATATTGAGGCTATGAGCCTGCGTTATTAAATAATCGTGTCTCCTAAAACTTTTTCATGTTCTCCATCATCTGTACCCCTAGATATGATGCTTCCTTTCTTAGTGTGGTCAAGATGAAATTCTCTCTTAGTGTTGTTTAATGTAATATGAAGTCCTTGTCCATTTCATCTTCATCTAGTATTTCTAAAATAGCTGTCAGAGTGCCATATAATATCTGTATGTCCTCAAATCTGAAGTTACCAACACTGACAGGCACTACTTTGCTTCTTTCAATTTACAGTACAAAGGATACGTTAACTCTTTGAAACGTTTCACCTTATACAGTTATTCATTTTCCTACAAAGTTTCAACAATACACAAAGAATTCATTTGCACATCAGAGGCTAGACTGACGCAGATTATCTTTAGAATACCTTTCAGTATCGTATCCCATAAGTTGACTTTAAGGGACCTTGCTCTCCATTCAGGCAGTTGCTCTTGCCAGGTCTGAACCTTGTTACAGTAATGTTTTGTCGATCATAAACCGTAGATGAAATGGTACTTCATCCAGTTTCATAATACACTTCTACTCTGAGTTAATTTTGGCGTGATGTTCAACCAGAAAATTTAACCTGAGAATGATTTTCTAACTGCTGCCGATCATGGGAAAACTTCTGCATAAAACTGGAAGTTACCTTCCCCCAATCAGAAACTTTTTACCACTGAAATGAGTGAATCTACACAAACCCCACATATTACACTTAGTGCCCATTGTGGTGGATTTAGTTTTACTTTACCAAGTACATCCATACTTGCTTCATATGCTTGTGAACCAACATGTAATCAAACTTTACACAACTTGTTTTCTATGTAACCGTTCGTATGAAAGTAATCCAGTGATTTCACAGTTCTTATAACTCTTACTGGCAGCGTTGTACACTGAACAGACCGCCTCCCACTCCGTCTACCTATGGGATATGAGGACCAACCTTTGAACTTCCTCCATGGCTCTGCTAATTTGAGTCATTCGAATTCTGCTCAACCTGTCCGAACCGTCAGCATCCCAATCACTGCTGTTCTCTGTAACTGCCCCTGAGACCACATATAAAACAATTAACATCCATATTAAATATAGCCTTATTTCTCCATGGTTTTGTGTCCACAGAGAATTCAGCTAGTGCTACCGCAGTTTCTACTGCTTCATTCGGATGCTTTATTAATTCAATGAAAACTCTTCATGACGTTTCTGGCTCTATCATTGTAAAAACGCGTCAAGTGCTCTTTTCTCTGTTTCTTGTAAAATGATTTTCTTTGCATTATCATCTTTCGTGAGCTCATATGTAATGACACTACTTTTGAAAATATGACCTACATAGCTTTCTCTTAATTACTTAAGCATTTAAAACATATCCTTAAGTTGCGCATGGTACTGTCACTAGAGTCTTTCCGCTATATCGTCCGCAGCTCGTGGTCTATTGACTAGTGTTGCTGCCTCTGTATCATGGGGTCCCGGGTTCGATTCCCGGCCGCATTGGGGATTTTCTCTGCCCGGGGACTCGGTTTGTGTTATCATTTTATCATCATAATCATCATCATCATTTGTGGCAGCGGCTAGAGTGGATTATGAAGAAATGGGACAGTGTAACAATTGGGACGTTATACCGGAGCTGATGACCGCGCATTTGAGCCTCCCATAAATCAAACATTATCGTCATCATCTTTCGGCTATACCAGTCCACTAACCCTCCCCTGAAGTAAATGAAAGACTGTACTTTTCTCAGATTTTATGGCATGTAACCTATTTCCTAGCATACCCTCCTAGCTTGGCTGCAATCAACAGGTGCTCATAACTCCAGTTTCTGAATATAGTGGATGTGTGTAAGTTTCCGAAAAATTCAAATGTATCCTGTCAAGTTTTTCCTGCGAGTGAAGTAACTAATGCTGTGGTGTTGGTATCTAGGATAGGTGGACCAGATAGCGACATTTTCTTCATTTCCTCCTTTAGATGCCCTGACTCTGCCTGTGATTAAGCTACTTGAAATTTTGGCTCCTGCAAAGCTTCCTCAGTCGAAACTTCCTACTCTATATTGCCTGCATACTTCGAACCAAATATACACTACACCCAAACCAAATATGAAAAATAAGAAGAAATAGTAGGTAAACGATAGGCCACAAAAAAAGAAACAAAAACTTGGAATTCGGCAGTTACTCTTATCACTCTGCGTATGTCCCTGCTATTGAGTTTTAGGTTTTGGCTGTTGTCTTCTGGCAGTACATACTAATCTTCATCGTCAGCAGTCGTTCTGAAACCAATATAGTTACTGGCTGGAGGTAGAGGAACGCTACTGATTCGAATTCTGTCAGTCTGGGATGGCTTAGTGTGGTCTGGGATTTTCTGCTGAGCGAGGACGTTTAGTGCAGCTGAAGAAGAATTGATGATGGTTACGGTGGCTTCTGTACTGAGGATGGTAGACATTCACTGCTTGACGGCGCGTAGACTATCACAGCGTTTTCCTTGCGATGGCCTCTGGTGGCTGACTGTGTGTTCCACTGCTGCTGCTGTACATGCTGCTGCATCGCCAGGTTCTCGCACATTCCGGGCAACGGCGGTTACCAGGCTGCGCCGTGGTCCAGTGCTCGGAACGTTGTGGTCTCCTGTTAATACACCAGCGATGGCAGAGATGGCTCGACCGTCACGTTGTAGGGGAGACTGGGTCACTTTGGCCATAGGGGCAGGATGGCCCAGTCCAGTCAGTTCATACAATAGACTCTAGATCGTGCTGGGAATCAATCAGCAGGTTGGTAGCACTGTCCCGCTCCCTCTACAGGAGCAATATGGCCGGCGGAGCAGTTTTGGACAAGTTGTGTTGATTAACTGTTTTTGTGTGTGTGCGAATATAATTCCACTCGTCAGTTAAATGTGTGTTGTGTAAAGTTTGCTTACTTTAGGCGCGAGAGGTGAGTAGTATAATTAAATATCGTAGTTTAAGGATTATTTCTATATGGCATACAATCTAAATTGCTTCAGTGGGTTTCGTGACGAATAGAATTTATTATAAACATGGCGATGGGGCAGGTTGACCCAGAGACGACGGGACATGATGGCCGCCTGGGCCAACCTGCCTCGTCCTATATACTTTTTTAAACTCGATGAAAGATTTTTTATTTTTAATGATAATAATATTTATAATTCGTCGCGTTTATGAAATTCTTAACATAATTTTCGAAGTTAAACATATTTTGATACGTTTCAGAGTTTAAAAGATCGTCACATTCGCGAGATAAAAAGCGTTTTACAAAGGAAACACCAACCTATAAATTTTGCTATAGCGATCTGAATAGTCAGAATCTGGTTCATTTCTTTGTTTTTAAAACATCAGAGTTACAGCCTTAGTTCAAATTATTTGTTTTATCTATAGGAACATAAAAATGGTGCGAAATATAAAAGAAAAAGTGAAAGAGGAATGATTTATGAAGATACAATGCTAAAAGCAGTTTTAGAAGTGAAAGAAAAGGGAAGATCTATGAGGGCTACAAGCGAGGTATGTGGGATTCCAAGAAAAACAGACCTCATGTCAGCCTACACAGTCAATTGAACTTCAGGAAACTAAAACTGAACCTCAACCCATGCCAATGAACCAAAACCCTCAGCCTGGAGGAGTCCTACAAATACGTAACGACAAAAAGAAGCCTTGGGATAAATTAGGCTATGATAAAAGATTTCAGGTATGAAATGTTGTTAACTAAAATTATTTATATTTGCAAAGCTACTTTTCAATTTCTAATGTTTTTTTCTCGCACTGCAGGCCTACTGATTTGTCTCTCTCTCTCACACAACAAACACACTCACACTCACACATACGCACACACAGGAAAAGAAAAACTGTGCCTTTACGGGTAACTTAACTTAAGTTTTTTTTTTTCAGATATTTAATTCCGAACAAGAGGATATGCTTGAACAATACCTCATGAAACCAAGTGGCATAAATTATGGTCTTTCCCCGAAAGACGTCAGGCAGTTTGTGTATAGATATGCTATTGCTTGCAACAATCAAATACCCCAAACATGTACCGAGACCGAAATGGCGGGAAGTGATTGGTTGAGAGGATTCTTGAAGAGGCACCCTCGACTCTCCATTCGGACTCCTCAAGCAACGAGTTTAACCTGGTGCACTAGTTTCATCAAACATAATGTAGAACTGTTTTTTAATAATCTCGACACAGTTTTAAAAAGATCAAAAGTGACCCCTGCAGACATCTGGAACATTGACGTAACTGGAGTAACTACCATCCAGTGTCCTGATCGTGTAGTCGCTCGAAGAGGTTTTCGCCAAATAGGGCGAGTGATATCGGCTGAGAGAGGGTCACTTGTTATGTTCGCTTTTGCAATTAGTGCGTTGGGTAATAGTGTGCCTCCATTCTTCATCTTCCCGAGGGTTAACTTCAAGCCTCATTTTATCCTTGACGGCCCGATTGGGAGTGATGGAGCATCTCATCCTTCGGGATGGATGATGGAGACAAACTTTGCAAAATATATGAAACATTTTGTTCTACACGCTCGCTGCTCAAAGGAACGCCATTGCTTGGTTTTGATTGATAATCACAGTTCATTACTCGACTCTGATGTTTTTGATTATTGTAAAGATAAAGGAATCACCTTTCTATGTTTTCTGGCGCATTGTAGCCACAAGCTGCTGCCTTTAGACAGAAGTGTTTATGGGCCTTTTAAAGAGTTCATGAACTCAACATGTGATGCATGGGTTACCAATAATAAACAGCCTATGACTATTGCGACATTCCGTCTATAGTGCGAATAGCACTTCCAAATGCTGCAATTCCCGATGACACAACCAGTGGATTCAAGGTAACTGGGATCAATCCCTTTAACAAAAATACTCTTACTGACAGTGCTTTTATGCCTTCCTACACTTCGGATAGGCCAGACCCAAACACTGAAAACAGTCCATCAACTCGAGCAGAGATAAACGTAGGACCGTTTCCAACTCCAGAAGAGGTTGTAACGGAACTGAAATAATGGTGGGTTGACAGTAATTTGGAGCCCGCGCGTCGGAAACGGGCGCGCTGGTGTGAGACTGCCAGGGAGTGCACCCTGATGCCATCTATTGGCGAAACTGGGAATTAGCGCTGCCTCTCAGACAATGCACTAAGCTATCGGAGTCAAATGTATTCTTTTTCTTGGTAATTATAAGTTATTACTGTATGATTTAATGTTATAAAGCGCTAGTAGTAAATTATTATGACTGGTATGAACTCCAGGGTAATAAATATAAATATTCTTAAATAGTAAATGATTTCGGTGAAAAGGTGGTAGGGGAACGCCCCCACTCTTGGTGATACGAGCGTAGCTAGAGGTAGCTGGAGACACAGGGACTGAACAATGGAATGGCCTGGGGAGTGTTGACGTGACAGGACGTGCGTAACTGTGCTCACGCAAAAGTGATTGTGCAACCGCGAAGAGGCGAATATCGTCGCCGTTTGTGGAGTAGAACGCGACGAATGGTTGTCGAAGCCGTCTCTATGCCACTGGGGCTGATTGTAAGAGTTTCTGCACCCAGATTTTATGGCGGACGTGCAGTAGCTTATACGAGTGCTACAGCTCGTAGTTCCAGCCGCCATTAAGGGCATGAGGCGTGAAAAGCTGCGTTAGCCACATGCATCCCACCACCAGCACCGACACGTCCACCCAAGGCAAGACTGCTTGAAATTGTTAAGTCGAACTTTGTATACATGTAAAAGGAGAATACCAGTTTTCTTTTGTGCAAGTGCAGAGGACAGAATATAGTAATGAGTAAAATTACGACGCATGTTGTTCATTGTAAAGTGTAGTAACCTGAAACATAGTGTAGTGAAATCAGACTGAGGCCACCATCGCCTCTTTCATTTACAATTCTTTTGGTTGTAGAATACTTTAGCTTTTAAGAATGTTGAAAAGAGCAATGGTCACACCAGAATGAGTCGCCTATTTATAGTTACTTAAATTTTTCTGAGTAACCTTTCAAGTAAAGTCACTTAACTAATTCTATATCAATTGTCCAAAGAGTACTATAGAAAATCATTAAATAACTTGAAGGATAGAATTTTGTTAACCTAAGTTGCATAAATTGTCTTGGTTGTAATTACCAAGCCAACTCACAGAAATTGAGAGAGTATTTGCTTTGTAGAATCACCTAGAATGATCAGAAAGAGTAATATTCAGAATTAAGTTTAAATTCAACTCAAGCCGTTTCACTTTGAAACGAGCCAAAAAATTGATTTATTCTTTTGCTCCTACAGAGCTGGCGACCGTAGTTATAAGTATTTTCAGGAGGATTCGACGGTAAGTCTGCTGCTCTCGTCGTGCTGATAGGATTATCCACTGCTGCTAGCAGTGGTGATTGGATACATAAGCTCACTACCAAGTTAAGTGGGTCAGGTAGGCAGTGTTACCGTGTGAACTGTAGGGCACTGTAGGCCGTGGATCGAACCCGTTCAATCATCACAGCTCTTTGAGAAATAGTCCGGTTAGGAGTGTACTAATCCAATAGGTAAATACTGGCGAGTAACGGTCAAAAATGTATACGCAAGTGAATTTAGCAAGGTCCATGTAGCACCTAGTTAATGTGGTGCAATGGCAAGGGTAGGAGTGGAGTAAAAGTGAGCTGAGCTTGTGGCAGCTGTGCTGTCTTCAAAGATTAATAACGTGAATTCACTACTAACTCTTGCCATTAGGGGTGAGCTATTTATGGTTAAAATACGTAGCAGTAAGCGCAAAGGCGTGACAGCTACAAGTCCGTATTGGCTTTATGCATACGGAAGTAGGAAGCGGGTCATTCCGTCAGTGGAGGGGTTAAAACAACCGAGTCAGTTGAGAACATACCCCATTTACTGATGGAAAGATTCGGCGGTTCGGTCGCAAGGTCAGACCTTTTGAAAAAGCAGAGCCCAGAAAAAGTATGGGAGCAGGGAAAAGGAAAAGAGTTTCTTCCATAGTGACGGACACTCCAGTAAAAAAAGCCCTCGAGGAAGACTAAAAAGGTGCAAAAGAAAACAAGGCGAAAGCATTGGAAAGCTTAAATCACAGGCTAAAATAGCACTTTTTCAAAATGAAAGTAGGATCAATAGTAGAATGAAATTAACTAAATCCACTGCAGTAGACCTAAAACACTAGAAGAAGCCAATGGAAGATGACGATGATGAAGATGATGATGACGATGAGGAAGATGAAGATTCACTGTGCCTAAGGTGTCTCAAGCCTTTTTCAAACAGTCAACTTGGAGCACAATGGATTCAGTGCACAAACATAAAGCGATGTGCTCATCAGACATGCGTGAAAAATGAAATCTGTGGACTGTTTTATGAGTGTTATAACTGTGCTAATCCTTTGGATGAGCACAGTGATTAAAGTTGATTGGTTTGTATTAAGACACTATAATTCCTAATTATTTTAAGCTTTCCCGTTGTCATAATAAAATGTTAAGCATTTAACTCAATATTCAACTTGATTTGATGTACATTAAACTATGTATCTTGATAACTCTTCATTTTATTTTGATATCCTAAAGTTATATTAGTGTAACTTATCAAAGTACTACATGGGTCAACGTGCCCCATGTCCCAGAGAAGGCAGAAATATGTGCATCATCGGCACAGTGTGGAGCATCGCAGGCTTGATGTCACGTAACTGCCCAGCTGTTCGATGCTGACGAGCTGGTTCATCCATCGTTAAACACTACAGCGTCCTCCAGATTTATAGGTAAAGGTGGCGTTAGTGCGTCACACTGAAGAGTGTGGAATGAGGTGACGAAGCCCCGTTCGTCGTAAATGGGCTGCAGCTATCCCTGGTGGCTGGCGAGGCTTCTGCACCTGCGGCATGTCGTTGCAGAGGCGTTGCAAAGCTGTTTATCATGCAGTCCACTAGCCATCATTGATCGACTTCGTCATTTTGTCATGGTGGTGGTATGTCACATCGAAGTATTCTCTTTAATTTTAACCTTAACAGTGCTATCAATAATCAGTGTACATCTACATTTACATCTACATGGATACTCCGCAAATCACGTTCAAGTGCCTGGCAGAGGGTTCATCGAACCACCTTCACAGTTCTCTATTATTCCAATCTCGTATAGCGCGCGGAAAGAATGAACACCTATAACTTTCCGTACAGCTCTGATTTACCTTATTTTATCGTGTTGATCGTTCCTCCATATGTAGGTCGGTGTCAACAAAATATTTTACCATTCGGAGGAGAAAGTTGGTGATTGGAATTTCGGGAGAAGATTCCGTCGCGACTAAAAACACCTTTCTTTTAATGATTTCCAGCCCAAATCCAGTTCATTTCTGTGACACTTTCTCCCATATTTCGTGATAATACAAAAAGTGCTGTCATTCTTTGAACTTTTTCGATCGTCAGTCCTATCTGGTAAGGATCCCACACCGCGCAGCAGTATCCTAGAAGAGGACGGACGAGCGTAGTGTAGGCAGTCTTCTTAGTAGATCTGTTACATTTTCTAAGTGTCCTGCCAATAAAACGCAGCCTTTGGTTAGCCTTCCCCACAACATTTCCTACGTGTTCTAGCATCCTACAGAGTATCGACGTAAATATCCAACGTGAGTCACTAACTATTTCCACATAGAATAACTTCGAAAGTACGATAATAGCTGAAAAGTTTTTGGGACGATTGTTGCATGGGGCAACGGGGGCCTTAATACGAGGTTGGTTTTTTGATGCTAGGTGGGATGCTATTGTTTGGTACCTATTTTCTGATAGCGGCTATCGAGACGAATCCAATGATGTGTAACAGTAAGGTCTTTGAAGGTCAACGAAGGTCACAAAGGTGGCGTGAACGTCCGTTTACAGAACGTGTTTATAAACGATGTCTTTTACGAATCTCCACAAGAAAAAATTCAGAGGTGTCAAGTTTGGCGAACGAGCCAGCCACGACTCATCTTCTCCGTGTGCAGTCCAACGATTTGAAAATTGTCTCTGCGACTCAGTTCTAGCCTTCAGTGAAAAATGTGCTGCGGCCCATCGTGTTGATACCACATTCTGTTCCTTGTTCCTAAAGGTTTTTCTTCCAGTAACAGACCTAATGTTTCTCGCACTAATGTAGTGTACTTCCAACCATTAAGATTTCCTTCGATTAAATAGGGGCCTATAACTATGTCCTCCAGAATCCCACACCATACATTCACCGACCACTGGTTTTTATGTACAACTTGGTGCAGCCAACATGGATTTTCAGTTGCCCAATAATGCATGTTACGCAAATTTACATTTCCATGGTTCATGAATGCAGCCTCGTCAGTAAAAAAATCCGGTTATAAAATGTGTCATCCCTCTGAATCTGAAGTTGAGCCCATCAGCAAAATTCAATGCGACGCATGCAATCCATACCGTTTAATTGTTGGTGGAGACTGAAACGCTAAGGCTGATTCGTAAGTGGCAACTTAAATAGTGGCAACTATTTATTCACAGCCGATACAAAAGAGTTAAATGTTTGCACCTGTTACTGTATTTCAAATTTGGCACCGTAGAACAAGTTGCCAGCAATGTGGAAAGTTTAGTATACCGTCAGCAGAGCCTGTTATGTTGATGGTGCGAATGGAGCGGTCTACTGCCTGTCGAATGTCTGGAACAGTTTTGAAGCGAATGCCGCGAGGTGGTTCCTTCGTCTTTGGAATCAAATCAAAGTCACAAGGACCTAGGTCTGGGAAGTATGGTGGATGGTACAGTACTTCCCAGTCCCATAGACTGAGCAGAGTAGCCACTGCTAGCGTTATGGTCGTTTTTGGAGCATCACCTCGACCAGCTTTGCGAAGGAAGCGGCGACACTTTCCGCGCAACTCACCGATCATTTTGCACGACAATGCGCGGGCGCATACAGCGCAAGCTGTGGCTGTTCTGTTCGGTCGATGGAACTGGGAAGTACTGTACCATCCACCATACTCCCCGGACTGACGTACTTGTGACTTTGATTTGATTCCGAGGATAGAGGAACCACTTCGTGGCATTCGCTTTAAACTGTTCCAGAGATTCGACAGGCAGTAGACCGCTCCATTCGCACCATCACCAGAACAGGCTCTGTCGACGGTATACTGCGCCTTCCACATTGTTGGCAATGGGTTATACACATCACTGGTGAGTACTTTGAAGGACAGTAACAGGTGCAAACATTTAACTCTTTTGTATCGGATGTGAATAAATAGTTGCCACTAGTTAAGTTCCAACCCTCGTATGTATGGCGATGCAGAACACGGACAATTCATGGCAGATTCCCTTACAGTTTGACGCGAAGTAACACAAGCATCTCGAACCACAGTGGCAAGAGTACCGATTTCCGCTTCCTCGTTAGTAAATTTCCTTTGTCGGATGTGTTTCAGATGTATTAAGGATCTAGATGTTCTTAATTTATCATATACAATTATAAATATACGAAGTGTAGGGTGAGTACGTTGTGAACATCTTTCAGAGTATGTCTCTAGTTCTCAGTGAATTTCGTTGGCATTCTCCGTAAATGAGAAGCATATCGACTTGTTGTGTGAAGCAATACATCATTCACATTCGCTTGATTCGGCGATACTAGTCTTACTGTTCCTATTAGAGTTGTATTACGAAACCGTCGAATGGTGTTTACATGACAGTGGCACGTTAGATGGGTATTTTATTACTTGGACGATATACGAGAGAGATTTGTCAGAGCATTTGCTTTGGTAAGTGCCGAAGTGATAAGGAATACCACTCAATCCATGATAAGAACATTACAGCTCTGCACTGAATCCAGTGGTCATCACTTGCGAACACCCTCTGTAAAAGGACGTTCATGCCACCTTTGTCACCTTCGTTGACCTTCAAACACCTTACTGTTACATATCATTGGGTTCGTCTCGATAGCCGCTATCAGAAAATTAGAACCAAACTATAGCAACCCATTTAAAATGAAAACCAAAAACAAGTTGACCTTCATATCTCGGACACGACCCCACCTAGCAACAAAAAACGAACGTCACATTGTGGCCCCAGTTGTATCATGCAACTTTTGTCTCACAAACTTTGCAGCTCGTATCATACATTCGTAGGTACTCTTGGTGGCAATAGTTAGTGAGTCACCCTGTATAATTGATATCTTACATGACGTCCCACATGAAATTGGTATGCCTCATGTACTGGTTAACCATCCCCAATCGCTTCGTTTGTGAAGTGGCAACACTGTCTCAAATGTTGTCTACACAGCATTTTATATTGATGTCGAGTGCAACTGTGTTCATGCGTAAGTTATGAGAGACTCGAATTGCTGAGTTGTTACAAAAATGGGGTCGTTTGCATTAAAACAGCGTATTGATATTGTGGAATGTTACATAAAGACAGACTCCATCAAGGAAAGTAAAGAAATGTTTCAAACGGAGTAACATGGTAGAAATCTCCCCATGCCCAGCACTTTTCAGATCTTTACGAGAAATGGAGGGATGTTGGACCCGTTCATAGTGTACAGAAGGAATAGGCGACCGACAATGAGGCTCACCTGAAACTATATACTGAATTCGCATGGACGTTACGAGAAGTCCCGGCAAGTCGGTAAGGAGATTAACATAGCAGCTTGGTGGATCTCGTTCATCGTGTCGTCGTGTATTACAAGACATGAAATTAAAAGCGTATCATATAACTTTGGTGTAGTATTTGAAGCCTGAGGATCGGGAAAAAAACTTCTTTATCGTAACTGGCTGTTACAATCAATTGCTGACTATTACTTGGCCCTTTGCTTTACTTCATGCCACATGAGGTCTGGTTTCATTTATCAAGTAAAGTTAACTCTCAGAACTACACATATTACGAGTAGTAGCAGGACAATTCGTATATTGTGCATGAAGAACCTCTCCATAAGGGAAGATAGGTGTTTAGTGTGCGTTGTCCGGCATGTGCGTTACTGGCACCAAATTTTTCAATTACACCTTCAACAATGCTAGATATCTACAGATCTTTGACTCTTTCATTGCACGGTTAACAGCTGCCAACAATCTGTGTGCAGTATTCCAATTAGATGGAGTAACCGCTCACACATCCAACCAAATACGGCTCACATCACTAACGTGTTAACTGAAGACAGACTTGTCAGTAGAGGCCTCCAGTCCCTAAGGTCCACGGACTTAACATCGTGTCATTTGTGTGTATGGGGCACTCTAAAAAGCAAAGTGTATGCTGACAGTCCTCGCACAATAGAGGATCATAAACCGCAGACGTTTATAAACCGAACATTATTATAGAAATTAACATCATCCCGCCTGCAGAATTACTGATTATTGCTGGTAGCCTCATAACACTAAGTCAGTGATGCCTGGATGGTGATGGCCACCACTTCTAGCGTGTCTTATAAACAGATAACGACGTGTTATTTAAGGTCACTATTATCTATTCGTTTTTAGTTGCTTCATTGTTGCTTGAATATCTGTCGTGAGGTGTAACAGTCTTATATCGGACACGCCGTATAAGACCATCGTATCAGACACTGGTACAGCGTTTCATCGTAAAATTTTATTCCGAAGGAAAAAAAATTTCATTACTAAGAACGATGTTTTCTAAAAACGACTTTCGATGAGAAAGAAACGCCTCTCTAGTGTTGTTTCTTAATTATTAATCTTGCTTTGATTAAACATTGGTTTATAAAGATATGAACGCATTTAAAATAGTGTTCAGGTTTTGACAGGTCGTTTGGAAAGGAGAGGTTGTGGTAAGTATTGGAACATGGCCCATGCTTAATGAAAGTTATAGAGGATTGCCTTTACATCACCCAAGTCCGGTGAACGTATTGCTACTAATATTCTGCAAGACACCAGGAAATAAAGACCATGGTGCGCAATCATTTGAATAAACGCCGTGGGAACAGAATTCATTCTCGACTCATTACACAACGTTTCATTGTTGAAAAAGCCCCTTTCGTCGAGTTAAAAGTACAAGTCAAACTGGAAATCGAGGGGAATTTCATTAGGAGCATCTTTGGTTTAGGCAGCCTGATATAGTGTAGGTAATATTTACTGCCTTCTGAAGGGGGCGAAGGTTCGATGTGTAGCCCAAAAGAAAAATTTCCCACATGGCAGTCACTAAAGTAGATTCTAACATCCATGCGTGTGTGAGACGTGGAAGTGACTGTCACCCAGAATAAAAGAGCACATTTAATTGTTTCGTGCCAGTGAAACGATTAAGAAGTTTCTGCTTCGGGACAATAGAACACAGCCACTTACCCGAACGGCACTAGCACAATCAGTGTCGGCCAGTCCTGACTCGTTGCAGTACTAGAGCGTCAGCGAATAATATGGAAGGAACTGTGCAGGCGTGTTACGACAAAGAGGGGGAGCTGGTGGCTATCACATTGCGTGATAACAATATTTACTTCCCATACATACTTCGTCACAATAGCTTTATCTCTCGGATCATAATACATCTACATCTGTAACTAGCAAACCATTCTGCAATGCATGTAAGAGGGTAAGTGGCACTGTACCAGTTTTTGGGGTTTTGTTCTGTTCCATTATGGAGTAGATGGCGTTGAGAGCTATTGCTATAATGTCTGTTTCCTTGATATAACTTGTGTAACCTCGTCTTCACGTTTGCAATGGAAAAGATATGTAGGACACCGTTATACATTCCTATACTTAGTATATAAAGGTTATTCCAGAAGCTTATTAAGTAGGTTTTCATGGGATAGTTGCGTTTATCTTTAATAGTCCGCCCAAAGCTAACAGTCCCAGTAAAACATTGCTCACTCCCAGACTCAATTCCCTGCACTGTCTAAACTCACTGGGCTTTTCCATCGTTTACTGAGCTGTGCTGCAGCTCGCGTTGGTGCTGTGTGTAGGTGTCTGCCAGACTGTATCGTTCGATTGAAACTGGTACACTCGGTATAGTGAACGTTGCCTGTCCGCTAATGACAGCAACGGCGTTTATCGATATGTAGCTATGCTGCCCTTTGGGGCGACCTTGTGCTTCTTCCGTGTGATGTGAGTGGAGCGTTCGGTTGGGGACGGAGGAGCATCGAGGTCCACGCAGAGCGACAACACGCCGGCACTGCTAGTGGCGTGTATGGACTGCTGGATCGAAGTGCAGTGGTCACGAGGGTGCACGACCTCGTCGAAACTGGATCCTGCATGTTTAAGTTGATTTCTTTGCAATTCTCGTAGAGGAACCTCTATCATTGTGAAATCTAGCAATTCTCCAGTGACTTGGGTTCGTGTTGCTGCTCGTAGTATCGCCGAGGCGAAAAGCAGTGAGTGGCGTACGTGAGGAAGGCGGATCTGATTAGCCTTTCTGAGCTTCTAATTACTATGTATTATGTTCAGCTTCATACATTGTTCAGTTCAACCAGCGGTATTTTTCTGTCTTGTGGCAGCTAACGACCCAGTTACCTGCCCTGGGAGTTAGTGTATGTAGCGGCAGTGCACATTTCCACACCTTGCAGCCGCTGTCCGATGAGGCGTGTAAGTTTGACAGGTTCTTGATTGTAGGTTGGGTGGCGTTCTTCTACCTTAGTGGTAGTCATTCCATCTTGTTCCGTGCGCTCTTAGCACAGTATTCTGCGGGCGGAGCCCAGACCGCCGATTGTGGGTTTGGCGTGATTTAACATCTTCCATTTGTTTTGTCGGATGTCAGGTAGTCTCACCAACATTATCATTAGTCGCTCGTTAGGCCACTACTAATCCGAGTTACCATCTTGTGATCTGAATGCAACTTTTGGCTGCCTTTCTCTTCGCTCGCGAAATTTTGGTGTGCCCTACTGGAGCAGCGTCTGTCACTGGCTCTTGTGTTTTATTTTATTATCGTATTATTAAGTTACCATCATTTGCCTCAGCTGTTTGGTGATCTGTTGTTTTTTTTATTAAAATTTGCAATGGCGTTCGCTGTTTGACAGTATATTTGTTACATTTTTTTATAAGTGTCATTTTGGCGTTAAAGGCCTTCGGCCGTGATTGTGGTTACTTGCTTTAAAATTCTGATTGCAATCATATTTAATTATTTTCAAAATTAATTAATAACATAAATGAGTGAAACTGCAAAGTAAAGTGCCTTTTGCATGACCTCTCTATGACACCACCTTGGTGATTATCATCGGATAGCTAGCTGATTTGTATTTATGGAGACACGCCTGACAATGTTCATATTATTACTCTCTGAACATTAAATTTTTGTTAAGTTTCAAGCAGCATGAGGATGTACTCGCTCCTGCAATGTTACTGTGACCGTCTGTGAAAAGACTGAATAGCTACTTTTGCTGCAAAACGTGTGGGAAGAGAGTATACGAGGTTCAGGAAGGTACCGACAGATAAGTGGTGCCATTTAGTCCCCAGTGTTTTGGCCAACTGCACTAGGTTTCCCGGTTGACAATCCACGGCGCGAACAGCGCGGTTGCGATAGTATTATAGATTCACAATCGGGTTTAAATCCGTGGAGGCTGGTGGCCCAGAGAGTACAGTAATCTCATACTCGTTCTGATCGAACAAAGCACGTGCACTGCGAACTGTGTGAGACATTATATTGTTTTTCTGATAGATGCCATCATGCTGAGGAAAAATGAACCAGACGTATGGATGAACATGGTCTCATTGTATGGATGAATACTCATGTTCATAAATTATGCCCTCCAGAACGTTGAGAGCACGTAGAGGATGCCAAGAAAACATTCTCCACACCATAATGCTCCCTCCTCCGTCCTAGAACGTTCGTTTTCAGATGTTTCCCGCCGTACACGCCAATGGTCATCTGCCCGATGGAGCATAAAGCATGATTCATCCGGAACGCCAATAAGTGGACGTCCAGTTACGGTAGTGGCGTGCAAATTGCAGCCTTCGTCGCAGATCAACAGCAGTCGGCTTGTTTGCAAGACCCAAGCGCCTGCTGCGGAGGCCCACACGCAGCAACGTTCACTTAACGGTCGTTGAGGAGACTGCTGGTAACTCTCGGTTCCTCTGGGCGGTCAGTTGTTCAACAGTTGCACTTCTCTTCGCCCATAGACGTATGTGCAGCCATCGGTCACCCCTGTCATATGTGGCCTGTAGTGCTCCACAGTTGCCTCCGCGTCGGTTTTGGATAACATCATTTTGATATGCATTGTATACTTTGACCATGGCGGCACGCGTACAATTTATAAACATAGGCATTTCGGTAATGCTTCCAGCCCTTGACCCGAAAGTCAATGATCATACCGTTACGGACCCCAGATAAACCGCTCCTTTTCCGCGTTCCGTGCACTGTTTGGCGTCCCCGCGGAACGTTTGATATACCATCCGCCGCTAGTTCTGCCACATGCCGTGTTTAGTGATTGTTGCACGTTGACGTCGACCATTGGCTGTGGTCATATTAGTGTGACTTGACCGTATAGAATAATGTACACATCTTCGGAGCAATTTCGAACTTATTTCATGTCTCTGTATTATTTTATGTGCTTTGACTGTTGTTTTACGTACATTTTTCATAAAAATAATAACATCAATCGACATGAAACACTAAAACGTACAATGCATACGACTTTCCATTGTACTTCCACTTATACGTTAGGAAAGGCTTGTTTCGCTTCGGATTTACAGTTGCGCCGACGGTGGGAGGGCTGTGGATGTGGAACTGGAACTGCAGCCGGCTCTGACGAGTAGTTGCGGGACCCTGATGGGAGTAGGACAGCGTTATTTGCTTTTACTGCCGTCGCCCTCTTTCTCTCACAGTGCCAGCAACCAATCACTTCAGGTTTCATTAGGTTAACGTCGGGAGCACTAGCAGATAAAAGCTATTAGGGCCATTGGCTCTCAGCATCTAGTTACTCCTGCACAAGTTCGACCTCCGCTTTGTTACAAGAATGGAACGTGCGTAATATCTATTAAGCCTGGATAGAATGTTCTCTCGGCAGTTGCCCTAGCGACTCTCCATTACGTCCATTACGGAGCTCAGCCCCTTAACCGTGTCATTATATCAGGAATGCTTTGGTCATAACCGTCTTTTACGGTAAGGCAATTACAAACAGGCGCCGTCAGTTATTTTTTGTCAGCTGCCCTATTTAATATTTCGTAATTAGAAATGTGACGACGAATTAGCTAGGCTCTCCCGTCTTAACGCGGAACGTAAGGGAGGCTGTGTCTGCAAATTGTTGCTCTGCAATCATATAATCATGGGCCACAGGGAGATTCAAGGAACTTTAGAATGGATAACTGAAACCTCGAAACAGAATTTCGTTGTCGATTCGTTTTAGGTACAGTGTTCGGGAGTGAAAACTTAGGGAGATGCCTTTTATACAAGTCTCAAGAGTGCATTGCTCCGCAATATAACTAAGAATATTATTTTCGATGGGTACGCCAGTATGATTAAAGAGGGTTACTGCGTTTAAGTAATAGCGTTAAATAGAGATAATAAAGTGGAAGAAAAATCTTGGTAAACTTGTGGTCCCCTCAAGAAACTTCTGCGCCGCTTTGATCGTAATAGGGCTACGCGAAGCAGTTATTTTTCCTTTCAGAACAGGACACTCATGATCAATGACCTTGCTATGTGCAAACTAAGTAACTGGTGCTGACGTTGAGAGTGTAAGGAAAAGATGTTTACCCTAAAACTCTGGCAGCTGGTGGTGAAGATGTACTGTGTCCATTATTTCACACCAGCCATGCCATAAATGACTGAAATCTAGTGGCGTCCGACACGTTCACTGCTGATGAGCATAATTTAGCGCATGAGATGCAGTCTCATGACTGACATCCTCTCTGAAGCCTGAAATTTCCCTTCTTTGTTAATTATCTTTAAGACAATAGCCATTTCAGTAGCCGAGTACTTGTACATTAGATCGAAGAACCACAGAAGGAAGTCGATGGGATTCGCTGTCACTATCATGTGAGTGACGTATCACCATTTTCTCTTAATGAATAAATGTTGTTCTGGATATGAACGTTGATTAATGGTGGAACATTTACCATTTTATCTGAAAGAACACATGCCACATGTAAAAATGTTGGAGCCAAAAATTCGCATCAGTTCTTATTGTACAAAATGTGTCTGTCTTACTCTTCTGTGGCTGGAGAAATTATATCTATAGCTTGTGATCAACGAAACTATGGTAAAAGAGGCCAAGGGAAGAAATTTCCCATACAACATGTCACAGGGAAAACGCTGATGTAGAGGTGTCCTTCTAATCACAAATAAATAACGAAATGTAACGCCCAGTACAGTACTTACATGTGACGTACGGAATCAGTAGTAGTGGGACAAATTCGCATAATCCGCTCTGCGTTGTTGTCAAATTTATTCGAGATGACGGATCCATAATAGCGGATCGAAGATGGCAGCCAAAGATGTGGTAATGTTGCACTGATGTCATGATGGGAAATTCAAATTTCGGGTGGAAAATAAATCAACTGGGCTAACTCCACTAATCGGATTCCAGCCTATCACTCCCTTCCATTCACTCCCCTCTCCCCTGCCCCTCCCTCCCCTATCCTGGAAATTGGCGAGAAAAGGACTCGGTCTGTTCTGGGCTGCTGGATCGGACAGATGTAAGTCTATATTTTGTATGCAGTGAGGTAATTGGTTTCCTTAAACAATTTGAGTTCTCATTGATTGAGCACTAGACAGTAGCTCCAATGTGACCTTGAGGTTTGGAGCCCGACTGACCTAGTAAACAACACCACCACCAGAGGGCACCCTTTGCCCTAACTCCTCCCCTCTTGTGATATAATTGTAAATGGTGGTGTGGGGAAAAATGGCAGGAAATTCGCTCAGTCTATGTCTAACTGTTGGGCTGGGAGGATGCCACGACAGTAGGTTAGTACACTGTACACTACAAACTGTTTAACCAGCTTGCTTAAGAATATTGTTTATATATTTCAGAAATCACAATAGACCCTGAAATGTACGCTAGTGTTTCAAACAATTTAGACGGCGTTAAACAATTGTTACGCTTTTTTATTCTGACCAATCCGCGCTGCTGCTATGGTCACAGGTTCGAATCCTGCCTCTGGCATGGATGTGTGTGATGTTTTTAGGTTAGTTAAGTTTAAGTAGTTCTAAATCTAGGGGACTGATGACTCAGATGTTAAGTCCCTTAGTGCTTAGAGCCATTTCGAACTTTTGTTCCGGCTGTGTAAGGAACCACATAGGTACACTGCCACACATCGCTTAAATAGAAAATAAACAATTTTTCAGCCTTCAGTTGCAAGGTAATTTTTACTCGTTTACCTAGGATTCAGTTCCAGTAATGGAATCTTCTTCAGAACCTATGAATTAAACCACATACGGACATATATGACTCACTGAAATGCATCATCAGTCTAATGATTGAATAATAAAGAAATCGTGATACTTACAAAAAATTAAATTATTTTGAGAGCCAAACGCTGGCCATGTCACGGATTAAAAATTAAAACAATAAAGACGCATAATCATAAGATTATGTCTGTCAAGATTAAAACCATTAAGGCGAATGTAGACGGAGCTACGCCGGCCAGAAATAAGGACCACATGTGAGCGGCGCGGAAAACTAGGCGTCGCGAGCAGTTTCGCGGCGAGGCTCGGGCGCGGTCAAGCGCATGCGCGAGCGCAAGCGCAGGCGCAGGCGCGAGAGACAAATTGTCTCGGAATTATTTAGAGCACATATACATGTAAACAAGATGTGACTGAAAGCCGTCCTACAAGTGGACAAACCTATCTATTGGTACGGCAACATTAAACAATTTACCTGAGAACAAATTACAAACCCAAGATATAAATTTTTTTTTATACATTTAAATATTATAGTAAGAGGGTGAAGCCCCGCTACAGTAACTAAAAAAGTAGTGTCGAAACCATGCGTGCTAAGCATAAAATATCTTTAACATAAGAACGCCTTAGCATCTATGTGTCATTAACAAGCATATTACGAAATACAAAGACACATATGTACAATCGCACTATAATAAAGGGACATAGCAGATAGGGAAACAGCATCGGCCATTCGAGGCGGACTGTGGGTCAGCTCCACAGGAGTAAAGGTTGAAATCTTTCGAAATAACCTCTATTTTTTAGTTGCAACTGATCATTAAGTAAGTTGTCTCTATCAATAATAAGATGTTTAAAAATTTGCAATTCTTCGAGGGTGTCTAGCCTACATCCCTTGGCTTCATTATGCAAAAGCACTGCGTCTTTTAGAGGCTTGGGAGCATGCGCCTTTTGGACCAGATGTTCAGCAAATGTAGATCCTCGTGTTCCAGCACCGCTTTTTGTCGGCAGATGCTCTTTATACCTAACCGACAGGGCCTTTCCTGTCTGGCCAATATAATAGGAAGGACACTCAGCACACGTGACCTTATACACACCTGACACGATGATTTATCCGTACCTTTATCCAGAGAATGAACTACATTCTTTTTGAGGTTGTTGGTGGTAAAGTATGAAACTTTACACCCAAGGTTTTTTAATAAACGACCTACCTTATCGGATATGTTACCTATAAAGGGAACTGTTAGGTATTTCGTTGCCTGGGTACCTGAACTGGAAAGGATGGTAGTCAACTTTCGTGTTTTTTTGTTGAACAACTGTCTCACTATACTGGGATTATATCCATTATTCTGAGCGATATTTTCGAGGACTTTTAATTCGTTCTGTAAGTTGACTGGCGAAAGCGGAATGGAAAGGGCTTGATGGATACTAGAGTGAAAAAAGGCCATTTTATGGGCCTGAGGATGGGTGGAATCAGCTGGGATGATGATGTCGGAATAGGTCGCTTTCCGAAAAATTTTGAAATCTATTTTGTGGCCAATAATGGATAGAGTCAGATCGAGATAGTCTAAGGTCCTATCAGCTGTCTGATTTTCTTGCGTGAAACTGATTTTTCCATGGAGGTTATTGAAAGTGGTAAATAACAGTTCTAGCTCTTCATGGGAACCTTGAAACACAAACTGCAAGTCATCTACATATCTCGCATAGAATACTGTATTATTGGCCAAATCTGGATAATTCCGAAAACACATCTGCTCCATTGAGTTTATAAAAATATCTGACATGATACCAGCTAACGGGCTGCCCGTAGCTAGACCACAGGGTTGCGAATATATTTGATTATTTTGGTTTCTATAATGCCCATCGTCTGCTCAACAGGTACATTAGTATATAGATTTTTCAAATCAAATGATGCGAGTTTTGTGATGTCAGAAGAGGATAAGGTTTTAAGTTTTTTGGCCACGTCTACCGAATTTTCGACGGAAAAGTTTTTTTCAAACACAAAATTCTCTATCAATTTACGATGTAGGAACCTAGCTAGTTTGTGGTATGCACTTTTGGTACTGTCAACGATCGGACGGATAGGATGGGAAATTTTGTGAACCTTAAACTGGCTTCTCAAAATAGGTGGTTTCGGATTCATGTTTATAAGGTATTTTTTATAAAACTCGCCGATTAACTTTTTTGTACTGCTAAGAGCCGACCTTATCTCTTTTTGGATCGCGGGTGTGGGGTCCACCTCGATTGGCACGATGCCATTTTCCTCAAAAAACATTTCCGTTTTACGGATGTATTCGCTTTTGTGGGCGATAATTAGGGAATTGCCTTTGTCGGCCTTAGTTTTCAGTGCTTCATTATTTTTAAGCTTAAGATGAATGCTCTTCAACGTTTGATGTACAGTAGAAACAGGATTTTCAACAGAGTAATCTTTTTGGACAATTTTACAGGCGTCATAAGCTATTCTTGTTTGCGCATTTTTGCTATTTTAGAACAATCAAGCCCAACTTTGAGGTCGACAATTAAATTATCTACACTTTGAGAAGTACATTTAGGTTGTAACTTAAAATTCAAACCTTTACATAAAAGCTCATTCTCAGCCTCGGAGAAACAAATATTAGTCTTATTCACTACGCGTTCGTAAAATTGAGGTGGGGCGGCCCCCCATTACATGTGTTATGAAACGCCAGAAACCTCAACACAATTTAATAATTTGGTTAGCTTTCTTTCATGTCTAACACTAATTTCGGTTTTACGGTTGGCTAACCATAAACTAATATGCATCCAAAAAGAATCAATTTGAAAATTAAAGGTAGTCTTAAAATTTTTTATAGTTCAAGATATAGATCATAAGCTTCTTCATTCAAGCTGTCTTTCTTCGAGTACAACTCAGCACTTCTTTCATTTAAAATCTGGTGTACGAGTTTCCTTTTAAGACCAGGTGACTTATTACAAACTTTGTTATTAATATAGCCTTTTACAAAATCAGGTTCTACATTTGACAGCTTGCATTGCTTAATGAAAGATATTGCCATACCTGTTTTCAGTATTTTATACACTATGTCCATATATCTGTTAGCTGCTTTACTTGCCTCGGCAGGTACAAATTTAAAAATCTTTAACATCATGCTTGAATGTATCTGGAATACCTTTTTTGGTCTCACTACCCGCGCAGGATGCTCGGAGTCGGGGTACGCTGGAGACACTTGGCAGAAGCCACGCACTGAGCTCGCAGCTCCGGCACGCGGTAGCCGCAGGGTGGCTAAGCACTCCCTGTCGTGCTGCAAATACCCTTAGCCTCCCACCTCACCCATGGCGAATGAATAACCCTTGGCATGTAACACTATCTGCTTCAGGAGGTATTGCATCTGGTGTCCAACCAGTGTATGTAATACTGTCATATATTTAACTTGAAGATGTCTCAGCAACTACAGTTATCACTGCACAAAGAGAGACAGACAGCGACAGAGATTTGCAGATGACACAAAAATATCTCAGCAATTTGCGATGTAATTACACATTTTATTCTGAGGAATACGTCAACACCTGAACATGGACCCTGAAAAGACCGTGGCACACTTGTGAAAACTTCTTGAGAAACTTCATGATCATTCATTGGAATACCACATTCTTCCCTCGTCCTTGAGCATGAGCTGCATCAGGATTCATTAAACTCCATTGAATATGTCTCTAAATACACTTTCAAACAAGACAGCTGCACAGTAGTTTGCTTCAATAATTTTGTGATGTATAGTGTCACACTTGAACACAGACTCTAAAAACATTACGACACGCTTGCGAAATGTCTCATTCTTCATCCAGCCCTCCTCCCTGAGACACTTGGTGCGCTTTAGTGGGAAACAAATCCCAAATCCAATATCAGCTGCAATATCCGATTGTACATGGCAAAACGACAATATTTAGACGTCGAAACACATATCTCTGTAACCCTAAATTTACGCTCACTACTTTTCGTGTTTTACCTGCTTTTATGAAGGCGCTGCCAGAGAGAGAATGATTCCTGAGTCATGCAGCTGCTACGGTGTTCATCACTTGTCTGAAACGCTGAGTGTACTTAGTTTATGTTTGCTGTTGACGTCAGAAATATTAAGGCCCTTATTTTTAATTTTTCTCACTTCTCGAAGCACACTGGTGTCTAAGCAGGGACGGCAAAATGAGAACAATTACAAAGGTAAAAGTGTATGACGTATTACGAGTACCACAACAGCTCATGAAAAGGAAACACATACAGAATTCGAATCACTGTCTACCAGACGAGAAATATTGCTGGAATTTTCGGTGAATTTTCTATACACAACAAATACTGGTTTGGAGATTGTCTAAAGCCACAAAGCCGAGAGGGGGTAAGATCCCACCTCTACAAACCTGTTCGAACTACAGGAGGGTGGTCAGCTTGGACGTGTCTCAGAATACCTGAGCAAAGAAGAAATCGCGTGACTCACAGAGGTCAAAGAACTTTCCGTACATCACCTGCCCTGTTCAAAGCAGTTTGTAGATGCTCCTATGCCCTGCTCAAAGGATACCTTGTGACACTCTGACGTCGTGAAACTTCCTGTGAATGGAGCATTCTGACTGGTTTTCGCTGAATTTACCCACAAACCTGCTGCTGCCGGTGAGTAGCACTGTCGATCACTTTCTGTGGCCGGACAAATACGAGACCTTCGGCAGCAAACTATTTCTACATTCACATATACATATATACTCCGCTAGCCATTTAGCGGTGTGTGGCGGAGGGCACAATTCGCACCAAAGTCGTATTCCCCCCCTCCCCCACTGTTCCACTTGCCGGTCGCGCGAGAGAAAAATCACTGTCTGAATGCCTCAGTACGAGCTCTACTTTTACCTTATCTTTAAATGGTGATCATCGCACGATTTTAAAGTTGGTGGTAATAATATATGCTCTACATTCTCGGTGAAGATCGGATTTCGGAATTTAGTGAGCAGCCACTTCCGTTTAGCGCGTCGTCTATCTGCAAGTGTCTCCCACTTCAATCTTTCTATGAGATTTGTAACGCTCTCGCGATGGCTAAATGTACCTCCCACAGCGTCAGTCCTATCCTTCCTAAACATTGTCCAGTCCGTGTTCAAAATTTCTCTGCTATTTATGTCTGGTATCAACCAGCTTTAGGTACCTAGTACAATATTGGCATTGCTACTGTTTATTTCGGAGAGTAACTCGGGGATCTTGCTACAGACACATCGACAATTTACTAACATGAGATGTAGCACATTTAAATCCTTTGGAACAAACTGTTTAGGCGAACTAACAACTTTTACAGTTGGCACACCCACATCAGTGTCAAGAACTGGTAATTTTTCAGGCCAACAGTTTGTTTCCCGTGGGGTGGGATCTAATCTAAAAAACACCCATGTGCACGCCACAAGTACTGTGCTACTCATGTAGCGGCTTCTTGTGTTGTACAGATCGGAAACCATAAACAGACATATAGCTTTGACAGGTAAACCCTGAAAGAGTGGTCTACAGATGAAATACGGAAACTATCTCCAAAGACACTTCCTCTATTACACTGCTCTGCTATTGTGGAGAAAATTTTGAAATTTTCGCAGTGAATCAGATCTTCGAACCGGTTATTTAACCACAAACGGTTGTACTACAATACCATATCGATGTGTAAACACCACTTGTATCCAGCACCACACAAAACTATCACCTCTGCGTCCTGCACGTACATATCGACCACCAGACACTCATCCATATACCGTGAAGACAGACAGATTTCAGAAAAACAGGAGCACAGGCACCATTTTTAGTCGTAGCGCTAGATACTTCCAGTGTGGACGTTCGGTCTTCAGACGCTTCCAACGGCCATGAGTCAACTGCCTGCAGCACACGCTGGCCTGTTGTGGGTCCGATCACATTGCCCTCTGCGGACAGAAGCCACGCTCCAAATTGGTGAACACAGGCTAGGATAGTTCCCCAGAACAAAGGCTGATGCTTCTGTTTCCGATCTGGTGTGCCTGCTACCACGGTTCCTGCAACAAGTAGTGATCATCTCCAGACTCTGAGATTACAGGAAGATAAGTGTTTACACGTGGTTTTCCAGGCTATCATATCATTTACGCGATAGCTCTCGATATCAAGCACATAGCGGTATGCTACCGATGGCTTGAACAGTATAACTCTGAAGTAAATAGTATAAATTAAATCTCTAGAAACCCAAAACCAAAGAGAGTTCATTTTGTGGGACTTGCTACAAAGCACTGAGCAAATAAAAACGAATTTGTCTCCACAGGTCATTACGCTAAAACTCGGAAACTGAGGAAACTTGTAGCTCGAGTCATATTCATTAAACAAATACCGATGTTAATAATTTAACACATTCCTAATCATCCTCCTACTTTGTAAAGTTAACAGAAATTGTAATATTTATAATCGCATGTGTTTTTCATGTGCAGAGAACTGGCAAATGTCTCCGCAACATCTTTTCCACTACCAAGATGCATACAACACACATTACAACCGAAGTTCTTTCAACCCTTGCGCCGACTCATCTCCAAGGCTTTACGTATTTTCGAAGATACAAAATGAACATAATCCTCTTAGGCTCATTGTTATTGCAATCAGCTTGTTCACCTACAGACTGGCAAGACGTCTTGCAGGAATGCTGACCAAACTGGGTCATACTGAACACCGTGTTGTTGTAAACTCCCAACAAAGTGAAAGTAGGTCGAAACGACATAATGAATAGTGTGGACATGGTGTCACTTTTTGCGAGGGTGCCAGTGCAAGACACGCGGTATCTTTTGACCCAAGCGTTTCTACCTGGAATCGTCAAGTTCTAACGACTACGTACTTCATGTACCTCGACGAATATTATGAAATGACGGATAGTACAGCAATGGGCTCACCACCGTATTCTGGAGTTGCGAATTTCTTGATGGAGAACTTCGAGAAGCATGTTCTGAACACTGCAGTGATGCGTCTATCTTGTTTCCTTAGGTATGTCGATGACACCTTCCTGATATAGCCTCATCGTGAAACTAGACTGCAGCAATTTGTGGATTACATGCACGATATCCGTCCCAACGTTAAGTTTATCATGGAGATGGAGAAGGATGGTAAGCTACTGTTCGTAGATGTTTTAGTTGAGCACATTGCAGGAGGCCGACTTGCGCATTCCATGTACAGGAAAGCAATGCACTCTGATCGATATTCGAATGCCGGTAGTTTTCATCACCCTGTACACAAGAAAGCAGCCCTGAACGCGTTAATACAGAGGGCCAAAGTTATATCTGACGTCGACAAACTACAGTCTGAATTGCAGCACTTGAGGAAAGTGTTCAGGGACATTGGCTACAACATAAGAGACATTGCAAACGCTTTCAGGTGTCAACAAAGAAGGACGCCTTGTGAATCGGCAGAAGAAGCCAAGCTGGCGGCTTTCCTGCCATATTATGTGGGAACGAGCAGGAATTTAGAACATGTACTGCCGACACATGAGGCCAATGTCCTGGTCCGCCCCCAAGATACAGACAGGTTAAGCCCTGTTAAAGACGATATAGTTCTTGATGTGCCTGGTATGTGTGGTGCCCCTTGCGAGTATGGCAGCATCTATATAGGCCAGACAATTTGAAACGTTGCAGAGCGTTGTACCAAGCAAAGGTGACATATAAAGCGCAGTGAGCTCGATAAGTCGGCCATAGCTGACTGAGAATTGCCTCGGAATGGACACAAAGCACAGTTTGAGAACACGAAACTTATGGCACATGCGTCAACATACTGGAACTCCATTACGAAAGAGGCGGCTGGGATTAGAATGAACAGCAGCAATTTAAACAGAGACTAAGAGTACTCTCTGAGTAGTGCGTGGAGCAGGCTTTGTATCTCGAAAGGAAGCAACGAGAGATGTTTAACGCTCGTAGGGGGATGGGTGCGGCACTTTATAATGTGGCGCTGGTCCAGTGCGCCACCTGACGTCACTCCACCTGACATCACTTGGTTTCACAGCAGGCCAGAGATGCTATGAGCTACCCAACTCATGTTACACGCAGGTGTCGTTTCGGCCTCTCTGACTGGTGCCTGCGGCCCTAATCGAAGGTATACAAGTGGTAAATAAAGCCAGCCCCAGACCATTTCCTAACCGTCGTCCTCCAAAACGTACACGCATTCTAAAGCCCTCACACCTTCCATCATATCTCCCTTGCTAAGCGCTCCATTGTAACAACTACGCCACCTACTCCCACAACCAGGCCCACCTCACCTTTACCAACCTCGACACGATCCTGAAACTAATGTCTGCCCAGACATGGAAGCTGCATCCTTCCACATCCTTCACACCTACAAGACCTCGATCAATCCCATCCTTTCCTATCCCAGCGTTACCTGCATTTTCACCTCACCTACATTGTATAACGCCCTCCAAATCCTCAAATGCCATGCGCTCTGCCTCACTTCCTGTATCCACCTCCTGTTAACCACACAGGGCCTATATGACCTCATTCTCTTCCCACATCTTTTCCTTTTCCTCAAACACATCTGAACCTGTAAATCATCTGCAGACATTACCATCTGGTATCTCTTATCCTATCTAACCCCCCGCCCATTAAAACTCCTTTACTGTTTTGCCTGGCGTCTCTCCAACCCCCCCCCCCCACCACATCCTTCACCAATGCAACTTCCCAGATGATGCGCTTCGCCCACTACTACCAACTCTGACCCCACCTTTGCCCCTCATCTCCTCAGGGCTTCTTCTTCCCTCCTTTCCCTTCTCCTTAGTGGTTTTTCCTCCTGCCTATGCCCCCTACCTTTCCAGCCAACTCCTTTCTCATCTCTGCGCTAGCTCCTGGCTTGTTTTCCCTTCCCCCCCCCCCCCTCCCCCCTGCCCCGCTCTACCTCACCGATATCCTACCCCTTAGTGTGCCAGCTACCACATTTTTTCATCCCCTACTTTCCAGCACTACCTCCCTTGCTCCCCCTCCTCTCCCCTCTCTTCCTTCCTCTCAGGTGTGCCCTCCCTCTGCATTTCCTCCTGGCAACTTTTACTCTTTGTTGTGTGTGTTCCATCTCTACATCTACATCTACATCCATACTCTGCAAGCCACCTGACAGTGTGTGGCGGAGGGTACCTTGAGTACCTCTATTGGTTCTCCATTCTTTTCCAGTCTCGTATTGGCCGTGGAAAGAAGGATTGTCGGTATGCTTCTGTGTGGGCTCTAATCTCTCTGATTTTTTCCTGATGGTCTCTTCGTGAGATATACGTAGGAGGGAGCAATATACTGCTTGACTCTTCGGTGAAGGTATGTTCTCGAAACTTCAACAAAAGCCCGTACCGAGCTACTGAGCGTCTCTCCTGCAGAGTCTTCCACTGGAGTTTATCTATCATCTCCGTAATGCTTTAGCGATTACTAAATGAGCCTGTAACGAAGCGCGCTGCACTCCGTTGGATCTTCTCTATCTCTTCTATCAACCCTATGTGGTACGGATCCCACACTGCTGAGCAGTATTCAAGCAGTGGGTGAACAAGCGTACTGTAACCTACTTCCTTTGTTTTCGAATTGCATTTCCTTAGGATTCTTCCAATGAATCTCAGTCTGGCATCTGCTTTACCGACGATCAACTTTATATGATCATCCCATTTTAAATCACTCCTAATGCGTACTCCCATATAATTTATGGAATTAACTGCTCCCAGTTGCTGACCTGCTATTTTGTAGCTAAATGATAAAGGATCTACCTTTCTATGTATTCGCAGCACATTACACTTATCTACATTGAGATTCAATTGCCAACCCTGCACCATGAGTCAATTCGCTGCAGATCCTCCTGCATTTCAGTACAATTTTCCGTTGTTACAACCTCTCGATATACCACAGCATCATCCGCAAAAAGCCTCAGTGAACTTCCGATGTCATCCACAAGGTCATCTATACATATTGTGAATAGCAACGGCCCTACGACACTCCCCTGTGGCACACCTGAAATCACTCTTACTTTGGAACACTTCCCTCCAGTGAGAATCACATGTTGCGTTGTGTAATCTAGGAACTCTTCAATCCAATCACACAATTGGTCTGATAGTCCATATGCTCTTACACTGTTCATTAAACGACTGTGGGGAACTGTATCGAACGCCTAGCGGAAGTCAAGATACACGGCAACTACCTGTGAACCCATGTCTATGGCCCTCTGTGTCTAGTGGACGAATAGCGTGAGCTGGGTTTCAAACAACCGTCTTTTTCGAAACCCATGCTGATTCCTACAGAGTACATTTCTAGTCTCCAGAAACATCGTTATACTCGAACATAATACGTGTTCCAAAATTCTACAACTGATCGACGTTAGAGATATAGGTCTATAGTTCTGCACATCTGTTCGACGTCCCTTCTTGAAAACGGGGATGACCTGTGCCCTTCTCCAATCCTTTGGAAAGCTAAGCGCTTCTAGAGACCTGCAGTACACCGCTGCAAGAAGGGGGGCCAGTTCCATCGCGTTTTTTTTTATTTATTTATTTATTTATTTTTTTTTTTTTTTTTTGTGGTCATCAGTCTACTGACTGCTTTGATGCGGCTCGCCACGAATTCCTTTCCTGTCCTAACTTCTTCATCTCAGAGTAGCACTTGCAACCTACGTCCTCAGTTATTTGCTTGACGTATTCCAATCTCTGTCTTCCTCTACAGTTTTTGCCCTCTACAGCTCCCTCTAGTACCATGGAAGTCATTCCCTCATGTCTTAGCAGATGTCCTATCATCCGGTCCCTTCTCCTTATCAGTGTTTTCCACATATTCCTTTCCTCTCCGATTCTGCGTAGAACCTCCTCATTCCTTACCTTCTCAGTCCACCTAATTTTCAACATTCGTTTATAGCACCACATCTCAAATGCTTCGATTCTCTTCTGTTCCGGTTTTCCCACAGTCCATGTTTCACTACCATCAATGCTGTACTCCAGACGTACATCCTCAGAAATTTCTTCCTCAAATGAAGGCCGGTATTTGATATTAGTGGACTTCTCTTGGCCAGAAATGCCTTTTTCGCCATAGCGAGTCTGCTTTTGATGTCCTCCTTGCTCCGTCCGTCATTGGTTATTTTACTGCCTAGGTAGCAGAATTCCTTAACTTCACTGACTTCGTGACCACCAATCCTGATGTTAAGTTTCTCGCTGTTCTCATTTCTACTACTTCTCATTACCTTCGTCTATCTACATCTACATCTTGATTTATACTCCGCAAGCCACCCAACGGTGTGTAGCGGAGGGCACTTTACGTGCCACTGTCATTACCTCCCTTTCCTGTTCCAATCACGTATGGTTCGCGGATAGAACGACTGTCTGAAAGCCTCCGTGCGCGCTCTAATCTCTCTAATTTTACATTCGTGATCTCCTCGGGAGGTATAAGTAGGGGGAAGCAATATATTCGATACCTCATCTAGAAACGCACCCTCTCGAAACCTGGCGAGTAAGCTACACCCCGATGCAGAGCGTCTCTCTTGCAGAGTCTGCCACTTGAGTTCGTTAAACATCTCCGTAACGCTATCACGGTTACCAAATAACCCTGTGACGAAACGCGCCGCTCTTCTTTGGATCTTCTCTATCAACCCGATCTGGTACGGATCCCACACTGATGAGCAATACTCAAGTGTAGGTCGAACGAGGGTTTTGTAAGCCACCTCCTTTGTTGATGGACTACATTTTCTAAGGACTCTCCCAATGAATCTCAACCTGGTACCCGCCTTACCAACAATTAATTTTATTTGATCATTCCACTTCAAATCGTTCCGCACGCATACTCCCAGATATTTTACAGAAGTAACTGCTACCAATGTTTGTTGCGCTATCATATAATCATACAATAAAGGATCCTTCTTTCTATGTATTCGCAATACATTACATTTGTCTATGTTAAGGGTCAGTTGCCACTCCCTGCACCAAGTGCCTATCCGCTGCAGATCTTCCTGCATTTCGCTACAATTTTCTAATGCTGCAACTTCTCTGTATACTACAGCATCATCCGCGAAAAGCCGCATGGGACTTCCGACACTATCTACTAGGACATTTATATATACTGTGAAAAGCAATGGTCCCATAACACTCCCCTGTGGCCCGCCAGAGGTTACTTTAACGTCTGTAGACGTCTCTCCAATGATAACAACATGCTGTGTTCTGTTTGCTAAAAACTCTTCAATCCAGCCACACAGCTGGTCTGATATTCCGTAGGCTCTTACTTTGTTTATCAGGCGACAGTGCGGAACTGTATCGAACGCCTTCTGGAAGTCAAGAAAAATAGCATCTACCTGGGAGCCTGTATCTAATATTTTCTGGGTCTCATGAACAAATAAAGCGAGTTGGGTCTCACACGATCGCTGTTTCCGGAATCCATGTTGATTCCTACATAGTAGATTCAGGGTTCCCAAAACCGACATGATACTTGAGCAAAAAAGATGTTCTAAATTTCTACAACAGATCGACGTCAGAGATATAGGTCTATAGTTTTGCGCATCTGCTCGACGACCCTTCTTGAAGACTGGGACTACCTCTGCTCTTTTCCAATCATTTCGAGCCTTCCGTTCCTCTAGAGACTTGCGGTACACGGCTGTTAGAAGGGGGGCAAGTTCTTTCGCGTACTCTGTGTAGAATCGAATCTATCTCCGATTTACTCTCAAACCATACTGTGTACTCATTAGACTGTTCATTCCGTTCAGCAGATCATTTAATTCTTCTTCACTTTCACTCAGAAAAGCAATGACATCAGCGAATTGTATCATTCATATCCTTTCACCTTGTATTTTAATTCCACTCCTTAACCTTTCCTTCAATTCCATCATTGCTTCCTCGATGTACAGATTGAAGAGTAGGGGCGAAAGGCTACAGCCTTGTCTTACACCCTTCTTAATACGAGCACTTCGTTCTTGATCGTCCACTCTTATTATTCCCTCTTGGTTGTTGTACATATTGTATATGACTCGTCTCTCCCTATAGCTTACCCCTACTTTTTTCAGGATCTCGAACAGCTTGCACCATTTTATATTGTCGAACGCTTTTTCCTATGAAAGTGTCTTGATTTTTCTTTAGCCTAGCTTCCATTATTAGCCGTAACGTCAGAATTGCCTCTCTCGTCCCTTTACTTTTCCTAAAGCCAAACTGATCGACACCTAGCGCATTCTCAATTTTCTTTTCCATTCTTCTGTATATTATTCTTGTAAGCAGCTTCGATGCATGAGCTGATAAGCTGATTGTGCGATATTTCTCGCACTTGTTCAGCTCTTGCCGTCTTCGGAATTGTGTGGATGATGCTTTTCCGAAAGTCAGATGGTATATCGCCATATATTTTACACACCAACGTCAATTGTCGTTTTGTTGCCACTTCTCCCAATGATTTTAGAAATTCTGATGGAATGTTATCTATCCCTCCTGCCTTATTTGACCGTAAGTCCTCCAAAGCTCTTTTACATTCCGATTCAAGTACTGGATCCACTATCTCTTTAAAATCGACTCCTGTTTCTTCTTCTATCACATCAGACAAATCTTCACCCTCATAGAGGCTTTCAATGTATTCTTTCCACCTATCTGCTCTCTCCTCTGCAGTTAACAGTGGAATTCCCGTTGCACACTTAATGTTACCACCGTTGCTTTAAATGTCACCAAAGGTTGTTTTGACTTTCCTGTATGCTGAGTCTGTCCTTCCGACAATCAAATCATTTTCGATGTCTTCACATTTTTCCTTTAGCCATTTCGTCTTAGCTTCCCTGCACTTCCTATTTACTTCATTCCTCAGCGACTTGAATATCCGTATTCCTGATTTTCCCGGAACATGTTAGTACTTCCTCCTTTCATCAATCAACTGAAGTATTTCTTCTGTTACCCGTGGTTTCTTCGCAGCTACTTTCTTTGTACCTATGTTTTCCTTCCCAACTTCTGTGATGGCCCTTTTTAGAGATGTCCATTCCCCTTCAACTGTATTGCCAACTGCGCTATTCCTTATTGCTGTATCTATAGCGTTAGAGAACTTCAAACGTATCTCGTCATTCCTTAGTACTTCCGTATCCCACTTGTTTGCGTATTGATTCTACCTGACTAATGTCTTGAACTTCAGCCTACTCTTCATCACTACTATATTGTGATCTGAGTCTATATCTGCTCTTGGGTACGCCTTACAATCCAGTATCTGATTTCGGAATCTCTGTCTGACCATGATGTAATCTAATTGAAATCTTCCCGTATCTCCCGGCTTTATCCAAGTATAACTCCTCCTCTTGTGATTCTTGACCAGGGTATTCGCTATCACTAGCTGAAACTTGTTACAGAACTCAATTAGTCTTTCTCCTCTTTCATTCCTCGTCCCAAGCCCATATTCTCCTGTAACCTTTTCTTCTACTCCTTCCCCTACAACTGCATTCCAGTCGCCCATGATTATTAGATTTTCGTCCCCCTTTACATACTGCATTACCCTTTCAATATCCTCATACGCTTTCTCTTTCTGTTCATCTTCAGCTTACTCTGTGTAAAACCGAACTGGTATCCCATCATGTCCAGCGGCCTTTCCTGTCTTGAGCGATTTTAATTTGTTTCTCTATCCCTCTGTCGTCTATTTCGATATCTACCATTTTGTCGTCTGTGCGACAATCTAGAGAAGGAACTACAGTGCAGTCTTCCTCTGTGAAACAGCTTTGGAAGAAGACATTTAGTATCTCGGTCATTACTCTGTCATCCTCTGTTTCGGTACAATTTTGGTCACAGAGTGTCTGGACATTTTGTTTTGATCCACCTACCACTTTGACATAAGACCAAAATTTCTTAGAATTTTCTGCCAAGTCAGTACACAGAACTTTACTTTCGAATTCACTGAACGCCTCTCGCATAGCACTCCTCACACTACATTTCGCTTCGTGTAATTTTTGTTTGTCTTCAAGGCTTTGGCTATGTTTATGTTTGCTGTGAAGTTCCCATTGCTTCCGCAGCAGTTTTCTAACTCGGTTGTGGTACCACGGTGGCTCTTTTCCATCTCTTACGATCTTGCTTGGCACATACTCATCTAACGCATATTGTACGATGGTTTTGAACTTTGTCCACTGATCCTCAACACTATCTGTGCTTGAGACAAAACTTTTGTGTTGAGCCGTCAGGTAATCTGTAATCTGCTTTTTGTCACTTTTTCTAGACATAAAAATCTTCCTACCTTTTTTAATATTTCTATTTGCGGCTGAAATCATCGATGCAGTAACCGCTTTATGATCGCTGATTCCCTGTTCTGCGTTAACTGTTCCAAATAGTTCGCGTCTGTTTGTCACCAGAAGGTCTAATATGTTATCGCCAAAAGTCGGTTCTCTGTTTAACTGTTCAAGATAGTTTTCAGATAAAGCACTTAAAATGCATTGGTTTTAAAGTGTCATCAATCTGGTGTGTTTTTAATACTGTGGCCACCTTTTATTTTGTGCATGAGACTTTGGTGATTTTATGTACTATCCACATCGCCAACTGTGTCTTTATGTGGACGTTTTCTAACTATGTCCCACAATCACAGCCTCTGAGTAAGTGTATATTTTAACCCCCACTGTGTCCCCTCTTCTTATGTTCCTAGGTTCTCGTTTTCATCGCCTTTAATATGTTTTTTTTCTCCTTTTTATTTTCTGTATCGTCTTTTGGCTGAAGATCGGCGGATTCTGCTGCTGACAGCCCTCCCCTGCCCATATGAGGCCAGGGAGTGAAACTACAATAAAAAAAAACAGTTCCAGCTTCAGTAGTTTTACTCCTGATGATAATGGCAGAGATAGCCATTGAAAGTTCAAATAATTTTATTCGAACTGATGGGGCTTGGAGTCTGAGAAGATTTTATTCGATCATGCATCCATGAGAAACTCCAAGGACACTCAGTGGCAAGTGTTTGTGTGGTATTGCTATCCCTGTATATAGAACTGCTTGATAGATGTCCTGTTGACGGAGTCATTGCCAGCATAGCGTGTAACTTCACATGTTAAATACCGCTGCAATGCGATTATCTGTTTCTTTGCTAGCGATCATTTTATAGGACTGATGCAAGCATAGAATAATTTCTAAACCTTGATCAGGCGTGAACAGTTGGACACTACACACCTCCGGAAAGCTATATTGTGCATGTACCACAGAGATTCCATTTTTGTTTACTTCGGAGTAGAAGGAAGTAGCTTTATCTTATTTAACTATGTCAGATGTTGGACATTTATGTCCTGCTTTAGAGTATACGTTTTTATTTTCTATACTTATTTCTCTCTTACGAATTTCTTCCTGGTACTGACCCCAGGCACTACAATAATACTTTATATTTTATACCACAGATTATCTACGTGAAAATCTTCAAAATCCTCCATCTGGAGCTCCTTCACGCATAAAACCACACATTTTCTTCTTCATAGCAGTCTTTTATATCATGCCAGCACTTTCATATCAACTCTGCACCGATAAGAGGGGTTAACATTCTCGACATGCATGCATCTGTAGAGATCTTGTGTGCTTGGATGGCTGCTGCAAGTAAGATTGGTGCAGAACAGTTTTTGCTCAACAGCAGTTATGGACCTCGCTTTCTCTGTTCCTTCACAAGATGTGGAATGTAGCAGTCTCCTTCTGGTCAGCTGCAAACTAAATCAGTGACAGTGTTGCATGGAATGTTGCTCAAAGACAATGAGTGGATATCTTTCAATCTCTATCTTTATCTAAGATTACGAGAATGGCCTGTGACTCCCATTCACACAGGAAAAAATGGGTAATCGTAATAGTAAATTATGCACTATGGCTGAAGTGCTAGAAATAAGTAGAGCGGTATAAGGCCCTGACAGGTGTACCTTGGTATCTTTATGTTCGAGAATTAAAAATGAATGGACATATTGCACAGTCAGCTATCTACATTCACAATGTAGTATATGGTACTCGCAAAGTAGGGGAGAGGTGGTTTAGCGATGATCCTGAAATTGGGAGGCAGGCCTCCATGTCATTGCAATTACAGAAAAACTGGCAACACTGGTAAAATTGATCACTCTATTAATATTGTGATGATTATTACAGCATATTGACGTCGTCTTTTTCCATCCCATCTGCACACAGGTATGCTGTTGATTACCACATAGTGACTGAATGACTCATATATGTCACTTGTCTGGGATGGAGAGAGAATCTGGGTGGGGCCAAAACCTCGTGGGAATGGCCCACACCAAAAAAGTGATCATATGCATGACCAAAATACGAGGAATCAGTGTAAATGGAACACTTAGACGTCTGATGCCCTATCACTGTGAAAGATGATTTTAATTGTAGATGTCATCAATCACCTTTTGACAGCTGTATGGAAGCATTTCACAATGCAACAAAAACCTTGCAGTTTCCGTATGTTGTGATGCCTTCCACATTTCTGTTAATAGGAAACAAAGCCTCAATATATTATTTCAATCATCTGGTCTGTGTTGTTGAAGCTCCAGCATAATTTACACCACGTGATGTCCAGTTTTCCGTGAGAGCCAGTGGATCAAAATGTGTTTGGGTCAGTTTGGAAACTGGCACAAACCTCGAAGTTATGGTGGAAGTAGTAAAATGTATGCCGGTGTTCCAAGCTGTAGTCATACACTGCTTGGATGTGTTACAGCAGAAAAAAAACAACAATGTATCAAACAACACAGGGACTCTCTCTTAGAATGATACTCCGTGGGATACGGCCCTCCTACAGTGCAGGTGATGAAACTTTGCACTGATATGTTCCTGAGACTTCTATCTAGTGCCACCTGCTTCAATGGATCAATACTTGTATATTTAATAGGATAGCAACATATGCCTGATGCCAGCACACAGATGGTATCTGTTTCCCAATATTTTAGGAGAGAGATATTGGGTAAAATTTTATCGAGTAATCTATCAGATGACGTTAGCAAAGTTTTTACAGTTCGTATATTTCTCTGTTGTATGGTACAAAATAATAATAATGGAGACAATTTTCGCATAACAGATGCGAATGCCCCCGAGAGATGCAGGTCTCCTTTGGACTCTAGTACATGTACGTAGCAAGTGGACCACATCGGAAAGAGTACCATTAGCCGATGCCTTTGTGCCGGGGAAATGCCACAGCGTTTGTACATCAGTTTGAAGAGTGGTCTCGGTCCATGGAGGGCGCCCTGATCGCGCATGAGGCCAGCGTGTGTGGTGGGCAGTTGACTCCTGACTGTAGGAAGTGGTGGATGACAGACCAACCTCGTGGGTAAATATCTTGTGCTGCAACTACATACAGCGCTTGTGCTTGTGTTTTTTGGGATCTGTCTGTTTTTGCGATATATGTATGAGTGTCTGGTGGTCGATAGCTACATGCAGGGTGCAGAAGTGATAATTTTGTGTGGTGCAGGATACGAATTGTGTTCACTACATTGATATGCTATTGTGGTACAATCGTCTGTGGCGATATAGCCGGATTGGAGATCTGTTTCACTTCGAAAATTTCAAGCTTTCCTCGACAGTAGCAGGGTAGTGTGATTCAAGAAGTTCCTTTGGCGGTAGGTTCCATATTTCATTATCTGTAGACCACTCTTTCAGGGTTTAACTGTCAGTGTAATATGATTGCTATACGTTTCTCGATTGGTACACGAGAGTTTGCCTATGAGAGCATCGTCTTTGTCCGCTCACAGAAAGTGGTCGACAGTGCTCTCTCACCAGCAATAGCAGGTTGGTGTTTAAATTCAGTGAAAACTAATCAGAATGCTCCATTCGCAGGAAGTTCCACGACGTCAGAGAGTCACAAGACATCCTTTTTCCGGTGCATAGGAGCTTCTACAGACTGGTTCGAAAAACACAGGGGCAAGGAATCTACGGAAAGTTCTCTGAAGTCTGTGAGGCTCATGATGCCTTCTTTTTTCGAATGTTCAAGATACACTATGTGATGAAAAGAATACGGACACCTCCAAAAATTAGGTTTTTTTTATTAGGAGCATTGTGCTGCCACCTACTGCCAGGTACACCATATTAGCGACCTCAGTAGTCATTAGACATCATGAGAGAGCAGAATGGGGCACTCCACGGAACTCACAGGTTGCAAACATATGTATGTACAACAGAGTTCCACACTCTTAGAAATCCTTTGGTCCAATGATTCCAATATGATAGGGAGGTGGAGGCGTGAAGGGCCACGTACAGCACAAAAGTATACAGACCGACCTCATCCGTTGACCGACAGAGACTGCCGTCAGTTGAAATAGGGTCATAATGTGTAATAGTCAGACATCTATCCAGACCATCACACAGGAAGTCCAAACTGCATCAGGATCCA
Source organism: Schistocerca serialis cubense (assembly GCF_023864345.2). Classification (NCBI taxonomy): domain Eukaryota; kingdom Metazoa; phylum Arthropoda; class Insecta; order Orthoptera; family Acrididae; genus Schistocerca; species Schistocerca serialis. The sequence continues at coordinate 427,529,881 of NC_064641.1, forward strand.
CTGCAAGTACTATGACAGGTATGCAGGATGTGGGTAAACTTGGATTTCGTGGTCGAGCAGCTGCTCACAAGTCAAACATCAATTTGGTAAATACCAAGCGATGCCTCGCTTGCTGTAAGGACCGTAACTATTGAACAGTGGAAAAACATTGTGAGGAGTGACATTTCATGGTACACAATGCAGGGTGCTGGTATGGCGAATGCCCGGTGAACGTCATGTGCCAGCGTGTGTAGTGTCAACAGTACAGTTCGGAGGCCATGGTGTTATGGTGTGGTCGTGTTTATCATGGAGGGGGCTTGCAACACTTGTTCTTTTGCGTGGCACTATCACAGCACAGCCTTACATTGGTGCTTTAAGCAACTTCTTGCTTACCATTATTGAAGAGATATTTGGGAATTGTGATTGCATATTGCAACGCGATCGAGCACCTATTCATAGTGCACAGCCTGTGGCGGAGTGGTTACACGACAATAACATCCCTGTAATGGACTGGCCTGCGGAGAGTCCTGACCTGAATCCTATAGAACACCTGTGGGATGTTTTGAACGCTGACTTCATACCAGGCCTCACCGACTGACATCGATACCTCTCCTCAGTGCAGAGGAGAGAATAGGCTGCCATTCCCCAAGAAACCTTTCAGCACCTGACTGAACATATGCCTCCAGGAGTGAGGCTCAGGATGGGCCAACACCGTACTAAATTCCTGTGTTAACGATGAAGGGCGCCACGAACTTGTAAGTCATTTTCAGCCATATGTCCAGATACTTTTGATCACATTGTGTAGGTCCAAGCACACCATCCTCGTCTGACTTGGACTGGCGGGATGCTGTTCCTCACTTGCCATTGTGACTTTAGAGTATCTCCAGAACAACAACCGAAAATTGTAGTTATATTTTTTGTCTGTAGGACAACGCTTCGAATTTTGTTTGGCTACTATTTACGTGATAGTGTGGGACTCGAAACATGTAATGAACTATTAATGATAATAGTTCTGATTTTCCAATCTGTTCCTCGACACCACCGTGCTTCGAGAAGTAAGAAAAACAAACAATAAGTGTGGTGTCATCGCCAGACACCACACTTGCTAGGTGGTAGCCTTTAAATCGGCTGCGGTCCGGTAGTATACGTCGGACCCGCGTGTCGCCACTATCAGTGATTGCAGACCGAGCGCCGCCACACGGCAGGTCTAGAGAGACTTCCTAGCACTCGCCCCAGTTGTACAGCCGACTTTGCTAGCGAGGGTTCACTGACAAATGACGCTCTCATTTGCCGAGACGATAGTTAGCGTAGCCTTCAGCTACGTCATTTGCTACGACCTAGCAAGGCGCCATTACCAGTTACTATTGATGCTGTAAAACATGTACCGTCAAGAGCGATGTTCACTATTTATGGATTAAAGTTAAGTACTCCACAGCTACGTCCTTTTTTGCTAGTCTACTTCTTTGACCTGTTCCAGACCTCACGCCAGCTTGCGTGAGCTAAAACGCGTGCCTTTCGGCTTCCTCTCATAGTAGTTTGGCTGTCTTGCCAATCCACAACAATAAGAGTCTTAACATCCCTGACTGCAGCAGAGAATACAAACTAAGGCCACTCAGCGTTTCAGATAAGTGGTGAAGACGTTAGTAGCTGCAGGATACAGAAATCATTCCCTCTATCCGCACCCAGTAGCTGAGTGGTCAGCACGACCAAATGTTAATCGTAAGGACCCGGGTTCGATTTCTGGCTGCGTCGAAGAATTTCTTCCCTCAGGGGCTGGGTGTTCTGTTGTCCTAATCATCATCCTTTCATCCCTATCGAAGCGCAGGTCGCCGAAGGGGCGTCAAATCGAAATACTTGCACCCAGCGAATTGTTTACACGGCGGGAGGGCCTAGTCATACGACATTTTATGTATCATTCCCTCTCTAGCTGCGCCTTCTAACAAGTAGCTAAACATCGAAATGTCGTGAACGTCGTGTTTAGAGTTACATAGATATTTATTTTGACTTACTTATTTCTTCGTTTCTTTTTTCGTGTAAAATTGGATATTGCAGCTGACATCGGTTTTGGATCTCTTTCCCACAAATGCCCACGAAATGTTTCGGACGAATGCTGGATGAAGGTGAGACGTTTCACAAGTGTGTCACAATTTTTTTAGAGTCCGTGTTGAAGTGTGGTGGAATTTTTGGGAATAAAAAGTGTAATTACATCTCAAATTGTTTAAATATTCTTTCGTCATCTGCAAAGGTCTCTCTATTTTTCTCTCTCTCTGTGTCCTGGCGCTGCAAGCCTGGTACGTATCTTTTTCCAGTGCCCAACACAGACACTAGCAGTTCGAAGGCCCTCCAGCACACCCCGGCTCCGGGGAGCGTGTGCACGTGGTGAGATGTGAGAAAGTTTCAAGACACGTCAAACTTTTCCTTAGACAGTCGCAATGAAAATGGCTGCAGTTCTTTAACATTATTTAAATTCTTTAAAACACCAGCTTCAATTTCGAAATGTATTGCAATATCTGAAAAATATAAACAATATTCTAAAACAGATAGCTTAAACTATTCCTTGTGCGTGCTATAGTAACCAACCGTTGTGAGTTTCGCCCAGCCCACCATCTACACACAGACTTAGGAAATTTCCCACCATTTCTACCTGGGCCCCCTTCTTGGTTTTCATCACAGTAGTGGAGGGGAGGGGGAGGGCCAGCAGCGCCCTCTAGTGATGGTGTCGTGAAATAGGTCAGTTGGCCTCTGAACCTCAAGGTGAACACACTGGATGGAACTATTCTCTGGTGCTTGATCAATAACAATTCAGAGTGTTGAAATAAACAAGATATCATGCTGCATATAAAATGCAGACTTATGTATATCATACCTGGGAACCCTGAACAGATTGAGTCCCTCTCTCAGCAATTTCCAGTTGGAGGGGACTGAGGAGAGGAGAGTGAATGAGAAGGTGGGAGAGGGTGGAATTAGGTTGGTAGAAGTACCCAAATTGATCGGTTTTCTCTCACCGCTTGAAGATGTTACGTGATACCAGGAGCAGATAAGTACTGAAATGTTGGTGAGTCATGCACAAATTGCTTACTTCGCAACACATTGCTGTGAATGACAAGTGGTTTGTGCCTCATTTAGGCTGATCGTTTTAATTTCTCATAAAGCATGTACTGCAAAAATTTCAATGAGAATAATAGTATTTGACGATAAACATCATGCAGAAAATTGGTACAGGGTGTGAAGTCAAATTGCAACTGCGAGCTTTCTGTGTGTAACATATAAAAGAATTACAACTGTGGGGGCCCTATCTCTAACATTAATCACCACATTCAAGGCAGCAGTAAGAAAGCCCTACAACTGCAATTACATTTCTGTTTGCAGACAAACAGAGGTAGTGACCTGCATAGGCATCCACCCGATTTAGATCTGATGACATCGGCGTTATGTTGTGGCATGACTCAATGAATCACTCAAAATGGTTATTACATTACTGTCACACATGGCTACAAGATACTGATTTATTTTTCTGCCACTATTTCATGCTTATTTTATTGATTTCTGGGCATATTAGCTTGGGAGAAAACATCCGTTCTTCTTGTTTGTCAGCAGAAGACATTTAGTGATCTCATTGAGATGGCCAGGCATCCAGAGGAAGTTGAGTAATTTTACGAAAGTGTGGTCCTGGTACACTTTGTGCTTTTGTTGACTAGAGCCAGAGCGTATCCTTACAGGGTCACAGACCGCCGTGTCACCACTGCTGGTTTTAGAAAATAATTGAGGATGACATTTTTAGCTTTTCTGTAATGAGCTCGAAGGGTAGTACACCATGGCAACACCCGACAACCGTGAGGACGTCGGTTGCCTTCGCTCAAAATTTTGGTGTATTCAATCAAATGAGTTGCCCTCACCACCGTACGTGACTGTAACAGGCCGTCCTATCGGTGGGTCACTCTACATGTTAGTATGAATTTACTGTTCCTTAGGATGCGTTTTGAACAACTAGAGTGTAAGTTTTCTGTTCATTTTTTTCGTGTAGTACCCGGTGTTCTGCTAGGCCAATGTCGCGTTCGCAACTGCAGTGAGTCGTACCCGCAGTCGATTTTTTTTCTTTTTTTTTGTGGATTGATGATGCACAAAGAAGTTACTGGGTTTATTGTGTACCGGCTGCTGCGTGGTGCTGAATGGCGCACACAAGCTGATTTTTGGGGAAATGTAAGTGTGGCAATTTCGTTCGTGCAAGCTATATTCTGCGCAGCTCCCAAAGTACTTGCTCTGCTACGCAACTCGTGTAACCTATTTCATTAAAATTCTTGGTCTATTTGCCCCGGTAACCTTGAATGTAGGTGCTGTCTGGAGCAGGAAGTCTTGCAATGCTTTCTCCGCACAGTCATCCGTATAGCCTCATATCCGCAGAGTGTTAACGTAATTTTGTGTAAACTCTACGACGTTTTCGAGAACTTCGCTCTATGCAAATTTGGGTCAGTTGTGTGCATCATAAAGAGTAAATAAAAATCTATTATTCTGTATTTAGGTTTGGAGATTCATTAAATCCCTAAACCATTTCCGTGGTTAGGCAACCGAAAAATGTAATCTGTTGTGTAACTAAGTTTTTGTCACTGTGGTGGTGTTTTCGTTGTGAACAGTGGCCAAACACAAACAAATGCTGTCCGAAATTAAAGAGAGACCGCAATCGAGCTTCAGGTCGACTCCTATCCAAGTTCTTACCTTCCTTTTTTTAGATATCTTGCAAAAAAATGGCTCTGAGCACTATGGGATTTAACATCTGAGGTCATCAGTCCCCCTAGAACTTAGAACTACTCAAACCCAACTAACCTAAGGACATCACACACTTCCATGCCCGAGGCAGGATTCGAACCTGCTACCGTAACAGTCCCGCGGTTCCGGACTGAGCGCCTAGAACCGCTAGATCACCGGGGCCGGCAGATATCTTGCACACTGAGTCACATCTTCGGGTGCAAAAGGTATTAGCAGTTATTTTTTGTATGATTTTGAGTTTGCTTGGACATTTATGTGTAGCTTCAGCATATGCTAGCATGGCACAAGGAATGTGTTGACTATTTTATTAACTTATTACGGTCGAGGTACATATTCATGTAGAATTTTTTAAATGACGTCTTATTCGTAGTGTTACTTGTAAGTTGTTCCTCTTTGTGCGTGTCTGTATTTTGGAGAATTTAATTGTGCTATATGAACATAGTGTGTAGTGATTCATTCCTACACGTGAAGATTTTTTGTGTTTAGGGTATTTTATTTATGTTCAAATTGTGACTGCGATAGTTTGCCGTGTGGTAGATGTATGACTTCATTGTTAAAACGTGGATAGGGACAGTCGACCGGGATCTACAAAGGCAACGAACGTTTTAGCCAGGAGGATTTTGTGGAACAGGAACAATTCTTGTCCGAATTTTCTGAGAAAGAGGGGTTGGCTTCAGTTACGTTGCCTGAAACCCAGGAAATCGCACCGACCACTGAAGAGAGGGAAACTAGCGTGGCTTGGGAAACCGAGTCGACCGAGATGCAGTGCAACTCAAATTTCGAAATCAGCAGGGACATTCCGTTCTGAGTCAAACACATGCTAGAACAAGCCGTTGCAGGCAGGAAAATACCGCAAGAGAGAGATAGAAAAGGAATAGCGGGCATTAATATGGAACAAGCCGAACAAGAGAGAAGCGAAGCAAAAGAGAACAGAAAAGAGGTTAGGAAAGACAGGGCAGAGACACACAGAAAATTCCATTCCCGATTGAAATCTTTGACCAAATGCTGGTCAATGACACCAAAAATAAAAGAAAGCAACATGAAGCTGTTGGTGCAGGCTCAGTCGAATTTGAAGAAAGCGTAGGAAAGATACATTTTAATATCTCACTGGGTTATGGCTCTGGTGGAGCGAACTATATCTGGGTCAACAATATTCAGTTATCAAAAACTATGTAGTTTGTCTTGCTCAAACGAGACTGAGTGTAGTTAAGGAAAGGGATTGAGCATACGGGAGACAAAGCCCATTAACGCCTGTTCTAGAGAGTAATTTGAGTGCAGTAACAAGTGACGTATTTGCGAGAGATTGCGGACTAGTGGCGCGCCTTCATTGATACAAGATAGGGCCGTTGCGAGTTAATCGTCAACAGCATCTGAGTCTCTGTCCATCGCTGAGCGTGAAATTGACGACAATAACTAGTTCTCGTTGTGGAAATTCTTCCACGAACTGCTTTCGGCTCGACCTGCACTAGCGGATGCCAGCAGGCACATCGTTCGGTACTATGGGACATATAGTTATTTCTGCATCAAAATCGTGTAAAAAGGAGGAATCTGGAAACTCAGACTGATCATTGAGAAGATGATCTACGTATGTAAAGTCTCTTCAAGCATATTCATGAGATGCAATATTTCATTTTCTTACGTTGGTCTCCAATGGCTTTTACTCCTTGCCTAATAAGATTTGCATCCATTGCAAATATGAATTTCAAAGTATTCAATATTATGGCATCTATGTCTTCAGTGAATTGGTTACCGAAGATACTATCAATGTGACGAATATAATAAAAGGAGGATCTTTAACAATTGTGTATGCATGTGCTTCGCCTTTTGTAGGGGGATTATGTTACTAATAGGTATTTGCTGCAGTTATAGTTTGGTATCTATTTCTATTTTTCGTATCCTTATTTTTATACAGATTGCCTATTTTATAGAATAAGGGACTGGCAAACAATTTTCCAGCTGCTTTGTACTGCCTGTGGTGTTCACTTCATAGGTATCTGATGTAAAATTTGGTTGTCTGTGGTTGTTCTAATTATATTACTATTTTACTTATTACGGAAGAGATGAGTACTTTGTTCAAAGCTGTGAATTTCGTCATATTAAGTACTGTTTGCTTTTCAACTTATTCTAGTGAAAATGTATGTGAGTTATTTCATATTGACCTAAAATAACCCTTCATCTGCAGCTATGGGTGGATGGGAGTTTCAACTGAAGCACACATTCATGAATGCTGTTTTCTGTATATATGAAAATAAGGTTGAAAATTTTCACTGTAATTTTGAATCGAAAAGTTACCATGAACAATAAATTTGTTTTCGAAGGTTAGCGTCTACCGCCACAGTTCTATCCTAAAGAAAATAGCAACACATAATTCGAGGGACGCAGCCGTCATTGGGCATGCCAGACAAGCAATCTGTCTTAGAATGAACAAAGGGTGTATTTCTAAAGCTTCTAAAGCTAGCAGATGTGTACCACTTGCCAGCAGACAAATGATGTTCGTCTCAGATCTTTTTCCCTCCCCACACAGATGAGATATTTTGCTCTGACAATTGCACCAAGCCTGCTTGAAAAAAAAAAAAAAAAAAAAAAAAAAAGAAGCAAGGTCAACATCCTCACACCACAGCTATACAGTAACTATCGACAACACTATTTGAAGGGTACAGGTGGCATCCGAAAAATTGGCTATCGTTTACCCTCACAATGATAAATGTTTTTCTAAAGCATCCAATATTCCAGCCACTTGGCAGCAAACAAAGGATGTTTCTCTCAGATCTTTCTTTACTCCCCTCACAGGTGTGACATATTCCTCAAACAGCTGCACCAAGCCTGCTTGAAGAAAAAAGAAATTTCTGGTACGGCACTCGGAGTTCCTATTGGTCCTCTGTTAATTAGAGGGTGGAGTTGGAAGCTATATAAAGCCCAATCCTAACACAATCATTGTTAGTCTGTGACAGTGCCTAATGTGTCAGTGTGATTCCTGCAACATGAAATAGTCAGCCAGCAGTGATGCCAGCGATACTGGTGGTGGGAAACTAACAAACCTGGGACAATTGCCATGTGAGTATTTATACAAAAATTAGGAACTCAAATTGCAGCAGTTATAAAATTACTAAACAAAGTATTAAAACTTCTCGAGATCCATTTTCGTTACAAATGGTTATAAAAGTTACTATTTCTTAGTATTGCCCATTCATTTCAGAAATGTGGATGGAAGTAGAACGCCAGTAAGTGGAAGAGGTTGTGCTACCATTAAGTATGTACATCTGCAAATTGTGTGTGATAGTTTACGTGTTCACAAAACAGCTCTTGATGTATTCAGATCGTAACAAGTGCTTATAAAACTTTTAATCTCAATGTTACAGCATTAGGGCAGCAGCTGACGGACACTGAGCTGCTGCTGGAGTCTGCAATACAGCAAGAAAGTTGTAATATATTTCCATTAGACATTTTTTCGTTGCATACAGTTGTGTGGGGTGTATATTACTCATTGTTTTAGATGTTGCTACAGATCAAGTAGAAAATGAGATTCGAGTATGGGCACGCATCGAGAATGATGACCAGGAGTCATCACTTCCATTTGGTACGACGTTTTTATTTATTTATTTAATTTTTTTGTAGTTACGCATAATCGATATCTCACAGTAGTCGAAATCAGTAACAATTATTCGTTGTTGTTTCCAGTAATCAGTATCTGGTTGTAGATGACTTCTGTGAGATAGATAGATGACTCCACAACAACAACAATAATTATTGTTGTTGTAGAGCCGTCAATCCATCTGGCAAGGGTGAAATTTTTGAGTGGTAGTGCGAGATGGTGGCTGCTGAAAGGAAGTGCAATCTCTCCCTTCTGGAAGAGGAGATGGAGATATTTGACTGGATTGGAGAACTACCAGAAAGATAGACTGAACTGCTCAGTCCTGGGACCCAGCATGAAAACGGTGATTAATAAGTGACCATCATCTCTTCAGCATATAATTATTTTTCAGGAATGGTGATGTACTTAATTGTGCTTGTTTGTTTACAGCATATAATTAAAAAAATCCTTAGCATTGTAGTTAATTTTATCCGTTATTCGTATGTTACACAGATGACACCAACACTGCCATGACAACAGCTTGGTGTGGCACACGCACCTAAAACGGTGGTTGTGGGGGCAGGCATAAAACATGAACCCGAGAAGCTTGCAGCGCCGTGCAAAACCCTGCTCCTTGCCATGTGAGAGGCGGCTGCAGCTGCTGCAGCGCCTGCTCCTGAACCATCATGCATGGGTGGTTCAGTTATAGTAACAGTCTCCCATTCCCCAGGCTAGGGATGGTGTAGGCTCCAACATGCTAAAGCAACAACGAGCGCCTACTCATGCTGCAACAGCTCGCCCTCGAGAGCAACGAAAGGCATGTGCGCCCCGATGCATACCTCTCCCCCCTGAAGGTGCCTTTCCCAGCGCCCACAACCACTGGGCGGACACAGTCATCCTGAAGCTCTAGTATTACTGATAATGAACCGGTAGCTAGTGCTAGTGCTTTACCCCGTCCTGATAGTGAAGGATATTAGATTAGCGGCGCCACAATCCCTCTATAATACTCGGTGGTTGCTAGGACCTTTGAGGGGCGTATCTCATGTAATAGAATTGAGAATCCGGCCGGGAGGTATCATGACGCGGTCAGGTTTCTAGAAGCCCCTGGGCGCTGGAGGCAGATCTCCTGAAAGCCCTAGATAATCCGAGATATAATGCCATTTAGTGTAATGCAGGGCTCTGCTGCGAATTGACTCACCCACCCAAACAGCAGTTGGTGATGAGAAAACCTTGCACTACATCTGGGGTGATAACGGCGTTATACCTCAGAGCACATCAATCGCCGAGTGGTATCGTGAATCCTCCTTTTGTGCTATAATGGCCCAGTTTTCCGAGATGGAAGTAAGAGGGTCAGCTAAAGGGCTCAGCCAAATACCACATCTCGACATTCATATTCGTGTCTATGATCCGTTAAATCGAGGGTCCAGTTATATTGAACTCCCTGAGGATATTAAGAAGAAGCAGGGATGCATTAACGTTCAAAATGAATAAGATAATGCTGCCTTGTGAACGAAAAATTAAACACCACATCTCGAAACAGAATAGGTCTTAACATTCTTGGATGCTATAACTTTGAAGTTATCGAGTTCCCCATAAAGATTTAGGACATACCAAAATGCTGGATTTTTGGTTCACTTTTAGGCCTGAAGAAGAAGCAGAAAAGCAAGCCAGATTAGCAAGGCAAGCATACTCTAGTTGGACCACTCCAATTTTGTGAATCCAAGGAACCATTATGTGTTGTTATGCCTACAGAAGAAGAAAAGTTCATAAAATTAAAAATGCGCACCACCAGGAATGATGTCTGCTTGTTGTGTACGCAGACGTCGAATGTCTCCTTCTACTATCACCCCCAGTGAAGGGAATGCCATAGCCTCACATACCTCCTTCACACATAAACATGTATCATATGTGGTGGCTTACCAACTTGCATGTTCATATGATTCAAGTCTACACCGATGTGAATCTTATGTCGGGGATAATCTTGTGGTTTGGTTGCTCACTGAGCTTGAAAAATTCTGATGGAATGTTGATACCCTTCACAGCACTAACGTCTCTATGACCAAATCGGAGGAGGATAAAAAATTACATAGTGATGCGGTTAACAGTCACATTTGTGGGCTGCTGTTAGATAGAAATGCTGAAACTCCCCATAGAGATCATAGACAACTTACGGGGTAGTTCCGTGGTGCAGCTCACAACGAATGTAATTTTAAGTATAATTTACGACGACGCATACTCTTTTATCCATATGATGCTCACTTTCTAGTTGAGAGCTTGGTTAATTACAGCTATAAGGAAAATTCAGGCCAGCGTCCTGCCTGGGAGTGTTAACAAGTATACTTCATTCTCCAAAGAAACGATTCCAAAAATCACGCTCCGCTTCCTTCAAATGCTACGTTTTATGTAGGCGCCACCTCAGAAACCCCTTATGACTCGGGAGGATATGTTTATCACCTGATATGCATACCCCGATTAAGAGAAGTTTCAGCTTGTGGCTAGGAAAGAAGTTTTCCCTCATGAGCATCTGGATAGTAAGACGAAACCAGACTATATATCTGCTTTTACTAGTACCCTCACAGACAATGCCAAATCTTGTGCAAATTATAAGCATGCTGTGAATGTCTGGTGGGAATTCAACATTACAAATTTGGGTGAACATGTGAGACTATAAATGGTAACTAATGTGTGATTCTTTGTGGGTGTTTTTGAACAGTTTCAGAGTTTATGCATCGCCATGTACTCTCTGGACACTTCCTTCCATTACAGGGCAACAGGGTTGTCCTGGGATGCAATGCCCAAGAAAACGAGATCCAGCATTGAACTTTTGACTAATGCTGACATGCTTCTTTTCTTTGAGCGCAGGATCTGTAGAGGACTTCGTAAGTGTGTCCATAGACACGCCACTGCAATTAATTCACGTATGGGTGCAGGGTTCATTGCATCCATCGATTCAAGTTATATTGTGCATTTGGATGTGAATAACTTATACGGTCACGCCATGTTGCTGCAACTGCCAGTTGGTAGGTTTCAGTGGGTGCCCAAATACGAATTAGCGTGGTTAGGTGAAAATATATTGGGTTTGTTGGCTGATTCTGATGTACGGTGTGTGGTGGAGGCAGACCTCATATACCCTGTTAGTTTGCATGAAATGACAAGTGACTTGCCGTTATATCCAGAGCAACAAGTTTCACAAGGTATTACTATCACTAAACTGATGACCACTGTTGAAAACAAGCAGAGTTATGTAATTCATTATCCTAACCTCCAGCAGTGTCTCGGCTTAGGGATGGAGCTAGGTAGAATCACCTGGGCTATCTCCTTCAATTAGTCCCCCTGATTGAAGGAGTATATTTAAATAAATACCGCAAAGAGGTCGGGCCTGGCTAGTCACTTCGATAAAGACTTTTACATATTGATTAATAATTCCATTTTCGGTAAAACCGTACAGAATGTAAGAAATGAATGCCATATTTTGGTGATTACCAGATGAGATCGGCTTTGTGGCGCAAGAATGTGCATCGCCAGACGAAATTTTAAGCGGGTAATAATTTCCTATGAGAACTTTGTCGCTGAGGAGATGTCGAAGGTTTCAATAGAGTTTGAGAAACAAATCTATTTGGGTATGTGTATACTGGACATCTCCAAACTTCACATGTACAGCTTCCACCATGCATTTGCTAAAACTCATTCTCGTGGAAACAATGTTACTTTATATGGATACAGATAGCTTCATCTACTGGGTGAAGAACTGTTATCGATATGAAGTAACTATATGTGATGGTAATGAATTCGAAACATTGGGATACGCAGCCTATAATCCGTGGGGTATTGTTCCTCAGAGCAAGACGGTTATCGGCTTAATGAAAGTTGAGGCGGATGGATTGCAGATTGAGGAGTTTGTGGGTATAAGTCTAAAATTTATGCACATCACACAATAGGTGGAACCACCCAGAGACGGGATAAGGGTGTTCGTTGATGGTGCTCTGCCGTAACCTCCCTATTTGGTACAGAAAACTAGTATTTGATCATGAGGTCATGAGGTGTACACTGTGCTGCAATCTAGAGGCGGATAGTCACTTCATGACGATAAAAAATCAATTTGTCATGATGGGATACAATCCTTCTGGTACTCACACTACTTACTTGAAGCACGAGAGGGGGTGGGGGCTACGATGGTTTGAATGAGAGAGAGCAAGTGAGTGATTGGGTGAGTGAGAGCTTTTACCTAATATTATGGCTCTTTTATCACAGTTTAAATATTGTACGTGCGTTGTGTGGCGTGCCTGTATGTGTGGGTACTCATGTGTGTCTGTCTGTGTTTTTGTGTGTGCGTTTGAGTGTGGGAATCCGCATAAATATTTACGTCTATGTGTAAATGTATTCCGGTTTTTTTCTAAATTAGTAATGTCTATGCACGATTAAATAAGCAGTTTGTACTGGAAAAAAATATGAAAATTATTAAAAGTGTGCAGTATATATACACAAACCAAAATAAAATTTTGCTTCACCTCACTTCCAAGAGTTCTGGAACCTGCGCAAAAAATTGGAATAGAGATCTACATGAACATCATTTCCACCCTTTTTATTGCACATTAAGACCACACATTGCTTGTTGTACCATCATACAGCGAGACCTTCAGAGGTGGTTATCCTGACTGCTGTACACTGCGGTACCACTAATACCCAGATGTCCTCTTGCATTGATTTGTTGTGGCATACTATCCACAAGTTCATCAAGGCACTGTTGGTCCAGATTGTCCCACTCCTCAATTGGAATTCGGGGCAGATCCTTCAGAGTTGTTGGTGGGTCACGTGGTCCATAAACAGCGCTTTTCAATCTGTCCCAGTCATGTTCGATAGGGTTCAAGTCTGGAGAACATGCTGTCCACACTAGACGAGTGGTGTCGTTATTCTCAAGGAAGTCATTCACAAGAAGCGAACGAAGGGGCCGCGAATTCTCGTCCATGAAGACGTATGGTTCACCGGTATGCTGCCGATATGGTTGCACTATCGGTCGGGGGGTGGCATCCACGTATCATACAGCTGTTACAGTGCCCTCCATGACCACCAGCGGCGTACGTCGGCCCCACATAATGCCATCCCAAAACAGCAGGTAACTTCCACCTTGCTGCACTCGCTGGACAATGTGTTAGTCAGTTAGTTACGTGTTCCATTGATCAATAGCATGGAAAAACGCTATAATGTGGAGCTTGTTTTTTCACAATGTAGTGTTATTACTAAATATTTCTATTATCTAACCCACTTACTCTCTCTCATTCAAACCATCGGAGCCCCCACCCCCTCTCGTGCTTCAAGTAAATAGTGTGAGTACCAGAAGGATTGTATCCCATCATAAGAAATGGATTTTTTATCGTCATGAAGTGACAATCCGCCTCTAGATTGCAGCACAGTGTACAACTCATGCCCTCGTGATCAAATACTAGTTTTCTGTACCAAATAGGGAGGTTACGGCGGAGCACCATCAACGAACACCCTTATCCCGCCTCTGGGTGGTTCCACCTATTGTGTGATGTGCTTAAATTACTCGTATTCATGAACTCATCTATGGTATAGAAGGAGTCGTCAAGGAGGTATGACTTCAGTTTGTTTTTGAAACTATTACTGCTGTCTGTCAGAAATTTTATTTCATCTGGTAATCTATCAAAATGTTTTATAGCAGCATATTTTACTCTTTTCTGTGCCAAAGATAGGTTAAGCAAGGGACAGTGTAGGTATTTCTTTTTTCTAGTTTTGTAATCATGAGTGTCGTTGTTGATTTTAAACTAGTCCATGTTATTGAGAAAAAATTTCGTGACTGATTGAATGTACTGTGAAGCAGTTGTAAGAATTTCTAACCTTTTAAACAGATGCCTACAAGATGTGCAACTATGAACCCCACACATTATCCCAAATACTTTGTTTTGAGTAGTGAATACATTTTGCCTAAGTGTTGAGTTGCCCCAGAATATTATTCCGCATGACATCAGAGAGTGGAAGTATGCAAAGTATGTTAGCTTACTAATTTCTACATCCTCAATATTGGCAGTTATTTTGATTGCATAAGTTGCTGAACCTAGTCGCTTTAGGAGCTCCAAAATATGAATTTTCCAATTAAGATTCTTATCTGTACATACACCCAAAATCTCTGTATCCTCTAACCTGGCTACTGACTTATTTTGATATGTTCCTTTTATTGAAGGAGTCTACTTTTTGCAGCAGAAAATTTGATGTACTGTGTTTTTTCAAAGTTCAGAGCAAGCCTATTCGCAGAAAACCAATTAATAAATTTTCCAAAGACCTCATTTGTATCATTTTCTATTCGATTTTTTTTAGTGGATTAATAATTATGCTTGTACCATCAGCAAGCAGTGTGAATTCAGCATCTTGTTTCACGTAAGAATGGAGGTCATTCACAGATATCAAGAACGGGAGGGGACCCATGATCGAACCTTGTGGAACACCTAATGTAATTTCAGCCCACTTAGGTGTAGTGGCAAACTCCTTTCAATCACTTGAAGCATATAAAGAGACTTTTTGCTTCCTGTTCAGTAGATATAACTTAAACCACTCATATGCTGCTCCATTTATACCATAGACTGTATTATGTGGACAGTGAAATGGCTAACCACTCATGAGTACATTTCTTTCTCAAAGATTTTTGAAAATGCTATAAGCAAGAATACTGGCCGGTAATTATTGACATCTGTGGTTTCCCCCTTTTTGTAGAGAGGCCTGACAATGGCATATTTTAACCTGTCTGGAAAAATACACAGAGTCAGTGACGCATTACATATGTGACTCAAAACATCAGCTGTAATTGCTACACATTGTTTTAATAACTTGTTAGAGATGTCATCTACTGTAACAGAACATTTATTTTTCCAAGATTTAATAATTTTCCTTATTTCACAAGAGGCTCTTATAGCAAACTTAATCTGGCTCTTCCATGTACTGCCTGGCTTTTTCTTCTGAACTATTCTCACCAATTTCTTCTCCTACACTTAAGAAGTGATTGTTAAATACATTGGCTACCTGTGTACTGTTTGTTAAGACGGTCTCATTCTCTTTAACAGTAATACTACCTACCGTAGTGGTTACTTTTCATGTATCCCTTCTAACAACACTCCATAATAATTTCATTTTATTGCTGGAGTTGTTAATTTCTTCTCTAACATACAAATTTCTTGATTTCCTTACAACTTTTCTCAGCATGTTACAATAATTTTTATAGTGTAAAACTACTTAAGGATCTTTACTAGTTCTTGCTGTCTCATACAGTTTTCTTTTTCGTTCTGAAGACACTTTAATACCTGTAGTAATCCAAGGTTTCTTCGAAAAGTTTGTGGTGTTACATTTAGTAAATTTCTTTGGAAAACAATGTTCAAAAAGGGATATAAATTAATCAAGAAATATGTTGCATTTATCATTAGCATTTGGCTCATTATATACATCTTCCCAGTTTACATTTCCTAAACTTTCTCTGAAGTGATCTATAGATATGGGGTTCAGCACCCTCACACTCTCACCTAATGGTTTCAGAAGTGTACATCCTGTCAGGTTTGGTAAGTTAATCAGTTGTGCATCATATTCAGACAATCCATTTACCACAGGGATAGCATGTGTTTGTTCTACATCCTCTTGCTGTACAAATACATTATCTGTTATAGTACTACTGTACTGAGCTATGCCTGTAGCTATATTGATCACTGATTCTAAGTTATATGTTGTTAACAACACGTCTAGTTCACTTTTCCTATCAGAATTGCTTATAAAGTTAACTTTGAAATCACCACAGATTAATAACTTCTTCTTTTTGTCTAACAGACAGCATAATAGGGAGTCAAACTTTTTTATGAGTGGCTCCCAATCTGCAAGTGGAGACCTGTACACTCTTGCTAATATCAACACAACATTATCTAGCTGAAGTTAACATGCACAAAACTCAAAGTGCTGATCAATACAAAATTTGCTTACTTCAACAGTTTTGTATTTACACCCTTGTTTTATGAAAATGGCGTCTCCTCCTTTATCCACACTAGATCTACAAATCTAAGATGCTAAATTATACCCATTTATACTGACACTTTTCATCTGCCAGTTACATGGTGCTCAGACAGACAAAATATATCAATCTCAATCTTATTTTTGATATCATCTAAACACATTATCAGCTCATCTACTTTATTTTTTATTCCTCTGATATTTTGGTGAAATATCTTGATACAACTCTTAGCTTTTCCCTATTTTCTGTGCATGAAGTTTCTTTTCTTCTATTTTCCTTGGTTGTTGTCTGTCTTCTGGAATTTGGCTTTAACCTGAAAAACCTGTCTGCCTGGTCCCAATAACCACTGGGATCACCCCTTGTGTTACTGTGGCCCCTCTTACAGCATCTTTCCCCTTCCTATTAAGGTGCAGGACATGTGTAGTGTAGCCCCACCTGCCAACAGCATCAACTGGAACAACACTCATGTGAGACTTAGCCGGTGTCTCAAGCATCCCGTTCAGCCCAGTGTTAACACGCCATACAGCAGTGTTTATCCAGGGCTGATCATGGTGCTGAAAGACCTCCACAAGCAACATATTGGTGTGCCCAGTTTCTGCTCCTATTTTATCTAGGTCACTCCTGATACTATATCTTTGATTCGTAGCTAGGCTGTTTCCTGCTCTCCCAACTATAATTACCTGATCTTCCTTTTCAAAGTCCTTGCATAGCTGGCCTAAGTTTTCTGTCACCTCGCGAAGGCTAGCACTTGGTTTCACAAGATCTGTGACCTGGTACTCTGTTCCTAATTTCCCCTGAAGCTTTTGCCCACACCCCCTCCGATGATTGCTACCAATAAGCAGAATGTTTTCCTATTCTGGTTTGATCCGACCTGCTTTTTCTTTAGTATTCTGCTTCAACCTACATTCAACTACATCTGAATAAGGCCTTTCCTCCACTACTTCCGCTAGCAAGCCAAACTGATTTGCTAACTGAATTTCAGAAGTTATATCAATTGTTTCTTTTTTCGCAATTTGCTTGCTACCTTTTCCCAGCGCCCTGAGTCCTTTTCCTCATTTAGCTTACATAATTCCAAATTCTCGATTTCTAATTCAGCCTTAAGGGCACAAATCTTTGCTTCCTGTTCCGCGATTTTTCTGTCCTTTCTACAGAACGTACACTGCCATGGAAGAGCCTCATTGTGTACCGTCGTTTCCTCCCCGCTGCACTCCCCCCAATGAAACCACAACCTACAGTCTATACAGAAAACCCCCTCTTTCAAATTTTTACGGCAACGAACTATGCTGTTTGTAGTAGCTTACCACAATTTTCACACATGGTTGTTAGTAAACCGTACCACAAAAGCAGAAAATAGTTTCGTAACCTGTACTAATGTAAACAAACATATAAACTTGCTTCAGAAACTTTTAATTAACCACACAAATTCTGGATGAGAGACACGAATTAAATAAACTTTGGAGCGCTAAGTCTAGTGAAAAAGAAATATCTACGCTCGTGCGAAATTTGCACTTAAGTATGCATAGAAACTCACGCATGCCAGCCTTTGCGAAATACTTCCCTTTCGATGCAATTACGTTTAGAAAAGCGGAACCTTCAATAGATATATTAGACAAGAAGTAAACGCACCAGTCTAAAATGTAATATTAACTAAATTAGCTCTTATTTCAACATTAATCGCTTAACTTAGTGAGAGCTTCGTACACGCCCGTCCGCCTGGCTGCAGGGCTGCCAACAATTGACCAAGGCCTTCAGCCTGCCTGGGTTGCTTCCAAACATGTCTCCGACAATTGTCTGGCTGAAGGTGTATGCGACACTCGTCGGTGAAGAGAACGTGATGCCAAATCTGAGCGGTCCATTCGGCATGTTCTTGGGCCCATCTGTAGCGCGCTGCATGGTGCAGTGGCTGCATAGATGGACCTCGCCATGGACGTCGGGAGTGAATTTGCAAGTTATGCAACCTATTGCGGACAGTTTGAATCGTAGCACGACGTCCTGTGGCTGCACAAAAAGCATGTCATCGACAGTTCCTGCCTCTCTGTATCTCGTCGATGTCCGACCAACATCGCTTTTGTTCACCCTGAGGCGCCTGGTCACTTACCTTGTTGAGAGCCCTTCCTGGCACAAAGTAGCAACGCGAACGCGATCTAATCGCGGTATTGACCGTCTAGGGATAGTTGAACTACATACAACACGAGCCGTGTACCTCCTTCCTGGTGGAGTGACTGGAACTGATCGGCTGTCGGACTCCTCCGTATAATAGGCGCTACTCATGCATGGTTGTTTGCATGTTTCGGCGGGTTCAGGGACATCTCTGAACAGTCAAAGGGAATGTCCCTGTGATACAATATTCTCAGTCAACGTCTCTCTTCAGGATTTCTGGCAACCAGGGTGATTCAAAAGTTGGTTTTGACGTGTATATGTATGTAAATGATTAAATAAGTTGAACCAAATCACCAAAAAATGTAAAAAATATAAAATGAAGGAAAATAGTTTACCGTATGTCTCGCTCTTGCACTTCATGTGTGTTTGTGTGTGGTTATACTCGTATGAGTGCATGTGTAAATAGATTAGTTTTTAAATTTCACCTACCGCTAGCTATCCAGGTCATACTAGTTTTGAGTGTGAGTTCCACTCAGTTCATTTTAGTGGTGCTGTTTGGGATGAGGATTTTAGGGCCATCCGCTTCATTGCATTATTAATTCATTTCAGCTGCCCGAGGATGAAAATGTTTCGACCCACCCGCCTCAAAGTACAAATTAAGTCTTTTGTTTGGGTGAAATTTCACTAGTAACAGTATTAGTGTAACAGAACCTATACCACTGCAATAGCTGTAAACAGTACTGCAATGTAAAGTACCAAAAAAATTTTTTTTGTTTTTAAAAACCATGAACTGTAAATAAACAATATGCAAACTGTTAGAAGAACAGCATTATTCGTGTCTTGGAAAAACAACAAGATTTGTGGATATAAAGCTGTATTACTACCATCAGTATTTGTCTCTGAATAAAAAATTTGTTATTCGTCACCAGCGTGCCTCAGCGATACTGATGACCGTACCGTAGGGGCAACCACAATGGAGGGGTATCTGTTGAGAGGCCAGACAAACGTATGGTTCCTGAAGAGGGGCAGCAGCCTTTTCTGTAGTTGCAAGGGCAACAGTCTGGATGATTGACTGATCTAGCCTTGTAACAATAACCAAAACGGCCTTACTGTGCTGGTACTGCAAACGGCTGAAAGCAAGGGGAATCTACGGCCGTAAATTTTCCCGAGGGTATGCAGCTTTACTGTATGATTAAATGATGATGGCGTCCTGTGGGTAAAATATTCCGGAGGTAAAATAGTTCCCCATTCGGATCTCCGGGCGCGGACTGTTCAGTAGGACGTCGTTATCAGAAAAAAGATAACTGGCGTTCTACGGATCGGAGCGTGGAATGTCAGATCCCTTAATCGGGCAGGTAGGTTAGAAAATTTAAAAAGGGAAATCGATAGGTTAAAGTTAGATAAAGTGGGAATTAGTGAAGTTCGGTGGCAGGAGGAACAAGACTTCTGGTCAGGCGACTACAGGGTTATAAACACAAAATGAAATAGGGGTAGTGCAGGAGTTGGTTTAATAATGAATAGGAAAATAGGAATGCGCGTAAGCTACTACAAACAGCATAGTGAAAACATTATTGTGGCCACGATAGATACGAAGCCCACACCTACTACAGCAGTTCACGTTTATATGCCAACTAGCTCTGCAGATGACGTAGAAATTGAAGAAATGTATGATGAAGTAAAAGAAATTATTCAGATAGTGAAGGGTGACGAAAATTTAATAGTCATGGGTGACTGGAACTCGGTAGTAGGAAAAGGGAGAGAAAGAAACGTAGTAGGTGAATATGGATTGGGGCTAACAAATGAAAGAGGAAGCTGCATAGTAGAATTTTGCACAGAACGCAACTTATTCATAGCTAACACTTGGTTCAAGAATCATAAAAGAAGGCTGGAGATACTGACAAGTTTCAGATAGATTATTTAATGATAAGACAGAGATTTAGGAACCAGGTTTTAAATTGTAAGACATTTCCAGGGGCAGATGTGGACTCTGACCACAAACTATTGGTTATGACCTGTAGATTAAAGCTGAAGAAACTGCAAAACGGTGGGAATTTAAGGAGATGGGACCCGGATAAACTGAATGAACCAAAGGTTGAACAGAGTTTCAGGGGGAGCATAAGGGAACAATTGACAGTAATTGGGGAAAGAAATAGAGTAGAAGATGAATGGGTAGCTTTGAGGGATGAAGTAGTGAAGGCAGCAGAGGATAAAGTAGGTAAAAAGACGAAGACTAATAGAAATCCTTGGGTAACTGAAGAAATATTGAATTTAATTGATGAAACGAGATAATATAAAAATGCAGTAAATGAAGCAGGCAAAAAGGAATACAAACGACTCAAAAATGAGATCGACAGGGAGTGCAAAATGGCTAAGCAGGGATGGCTAGAGGACCAAGTAGAGGGTTATCTGACTAGGGGTAAGATAGATACTGCCTACAGGAAAATTAAAGATACCTTTGGAGATAAGAGAATCACTTGTATGAATATCAAGAGCTCAGATGGAAACCCAGTTCTAAGTAAAGAAGGGAAAGCAGAAAGGTGGAAGGAGTATATAGAGGGTCTATACAAGGACGATGTACTTGAGGACAATATTATGGAAATGGAAGAGGATGTAGATGAAGATGAAATGGGAGATACGACACTGCGTGAAGAGTTTGACAGAGCACTGAAAGACCTGAGTCGAAAGAAGGCCCCCAGAGTAGACAACATTCCATTTGGAGAGCCAGTCCGGACAAAACCCTACCATCTGGTGAGCATGATGTATGAAACAGGCGATATACCCTCAGACTTCAAGAAGAATATAATAATTCCAATCCCAAAGAAAGCAGGTGTTGACAAATGTGAAAATAACTGAACTATCAGTTTCATAAGTCACAGCTGCAAAACACTAACCCGAATTCTTTACAGACGAATGGAAAAACTAGTAGAAGTCGACCTCGGGGAAGATCAGTTTGGATTCCGTAGAACTGACGGAACACGTGAGGCAATACTGACCCTAGGACTTATCTTAGATTAAGGAAGGGCAAACCTACGTTTCTAGCAATTGTAGACTTAGAGAAAGCTTTTGACAATGTTGACTGGAAAATTGTCTTTCAAATTCTGAAGGTGACAGGGGTAAAATACAGGGAGCGAAAGGCTATTTGCAATTTGTACAGAAACCAGATGGCAGTTATAAGAGTCGAGGGACATGAAAGGGAAGAAGTGGTTCGGAAGGGAGTGAGACAGGGTTGTAGTCTCTCCCCGATGTTATTCAATCTGTATATTGAGCAAGCAGTAAAGGAAACAAAAGAAAAATTCGGAATGGGTATTAAAATCCATGGAGAAGAAATAAAAACTTTGATGTTCGCCGATGACATTGTAATTCTGTCAGAGACAGCAAAGGACTGAGAAGAGCGGTTGAACGGAATGGACAGTGTCTTGAGAGGAGGATATAAAATGAACATCAACAAAAGCAAAACGAGGATAATGGAATGTAGTCGAATTAAGTCGAGTGATGCTGAAGGAATTAGATTAGGAAATGTGACACTTAAAGTAGTAAAGGAGTTTTGCTATTTGGGGAGCAAAATAACTGATGATGGTCGAAGTACAGAGGATATAAAATGTAGACTGGCAATTGCAGGGAAAGCGTTTCTGAAGAAGAGACACTTGTTAACATCGAGTATAGATTTAAGTGCCAGGAAGTAATTTCTGAAAGAATTTGTATGGAGTGTAGCCATGTACGGAAGTGAAACATGCACGATAAATAGTTTGGACAAGAAGAGAATAGAAACTTTCGAAATGTGGTGCTACAGAATAATGCTGAAGATTGGATGGGTAGATCACATAACTAATGAGGAAATATTGAATAAGATTGGGGAGAAGAGAAGTTTGTGGCACAACTTGAGCAGAAGAAGGGATCGGTTGGTAGGACATGTTCTGAGGCATCATGGGATCACCAATTTAGTATTGGAGGGCAGGGTGGTGGGTAAAAATCGTAGTGGGAGACCAAGAGATGAGTACACTAAGCAGATTCGGAAGGATGTAGGTTGCAGTAGGTACTGGGAGATGAAGAAACTTGCATAGAATAGAGTAGCATGGAGAGCTGCATCAAACCAGTCTCACTGAAGACCACAACAACAACAACATTCGTCACCACACGACTTTGTTGTTATTTCACAGATCCCCGGATTTTCAAATGAATATAAAGGCTGTGCAAGATGCACACGATATTAGTTTAAAGCATGAGGGAGGTGTGGCTTAAGATGGACGGAAACCAAATACAGTATGAGATCAAAAGTATCTGGACACCCCCAAAAACATACGTTTTTCATATTAGGTGCATTGCGCTGCCACCTACTGCAAGGTACTCCATATCAGTGACGTCAATAGCCATTAGACACCATGGAGAACAGAATGGGGTGCTCCGTGGAACTCACTGACATCGAACGTGGTCAGCTGACTGGTTCACACTTGTGTCATACACATGTATGCGTGATTTTCACATTGCTATGTCCACTGTTCTCTTGTGTTTCGAAATGCCTACTAAATCACCTACATTAAGTAGCTGTTGGCGCGCATCTAACATTTCAGTACGATAGTATACTGAATCTAGAAATTCATTATCACGAACATCTATTTGTATAATTTTTATTGTGGTATCTTTGGTTTGATTGTAATGGGAAATTATTTGCGGGAGGATATCATTCAATTGTGTGAGCCAAGAAGATTGAATTGAAACCCCATCTGGGTGTTCACTGTTCTGTTCACACGTTTCCCGATACTCGCCTTCAGGTGAGTGAATGACGAGTAGTGATGTATTCCATGCTTCTCCATCACAGTCTTGAAATATCTATTGTAAAACTCACCGCCGTGATCTGTTTGAAAGTTGGCTGGGCTTCGATTTGTCCCAGTCTGCAACAATCCATCAAACACATGCGCGACTGTCTTCCCCTTTTTCGCTTTCACGGGTAATCCCCAGGCATATTTAGAAGAAGTATCGATGATCATTAGAATTAATTTGAATCCGTTATTCACCGTGAATATTCTCGCATGTCGACAAGGTACGCCTTCCTCAGGTCGCCCTAATATTTAATGATAAAATACCTTCGAGGGTATGTTTTGCGTGCTGGTTTGGGCAGTTCTCGAACTACAGTCTCCATACTTACTCGATGATGCCTCTTTCTCTAAGCTCAGATATCATGAGAACAACTTCATTCGAATGAGCTGTATTAACAGCGGCAGCTGATGCCATAAGCAGTCGTAGCCAGTCCATTAGGTTATTGGCTTCGTCTTAATGTATATACTGCGGGAGTCGATTGCTCACTCTTTTATACTGAATGTCAATGCCACCACCACTGCTATTTTTTCCCCATCCAAAATAGGTGTTACATTGGATTTGTATTTCACATTGTTTCGGCTTTTTGCATTCTTATACAGATTGGTTAAAAGAAATATTTCACGATACATATCCAGATCTTTATGCGAATAATTGACATTTTTTGTGAGAAATAAGGTTTAGTAGACTGGATGTTCTTTGAAACTATTTATCACCGATCTGTATTGTATCCTCATTTAAAGTAATAGGCTATACGTCCAACATGTACGGATTTTCACCACTGACACCGAGTGCTTTGTCTATCCTAGCAACGCCGTTACGATTAATGAAATCGGCAATAGCATAATTTTCGTCGTTGCTTAATTTCTCTGAGAGTTTATCGAGAGATTCAGTAACTGTATTAAAAGTCTCTCGCAGTGTCGGCTCCCTCTTCAAAATCCTTAACCTCAGTAACTTCTCGCGAACGGCATTCCGTGTCTCGATGACTTCATGCCTAGTCGACATCTCGGTGGATACTAATCGGACTTCTGTGCAGTGTGAGGTTTTATAAATCCGCTCTTCTTCTTCTTATGCTGTTCGCCCCTGTCGGTAACAGCTATTTTCCCTTCCGTTAAGTCACCTATTTAGTTTTCAATTGCGTTAACCCGTTCGTACAATACCCCGTGCTCAATTACACCTATTGCCCCTTCAGGTAAGCTGTTGACTTTCTTTTCGACTGCATCAACCCGATCATTCATTGTATTGTTTGGTCTCAGAAGCGTTTGGCAACACGTCTCTAGTTCCTTGTTTACGTCTTCAACTTTATGTTTGAGAGTATTAATTTTCGCTTCCATGTAGAAGGGAATATTTTGTCTACGCATCCCTATGTTTTCAAACTGGGCTCCCGGTATGTGTGCGAATTTATTCATCACGCCGCGTATACTAACGCACTCATATATGTATATATATATATATATACAGGGTGAGTCCCCTAACATTACCGCTGGATATATTTCGTAAACCACATCAAATACTTATGAATCGATTCCACAGACCGAACGTGAGGAGAGGGGCTAGTGTAATTGGTTAATACACACCATAAAAAATTGCGCGGAAGTATGTTTTTTAACACAAACCTGCGTTTTTTTAAATGGAACCCCGTTAGTTTTATTAGCGCATCTGAACATATAAACAAATACGTAATCAGTGCCGTTTGTTGCGTTGTAAAATGTTAATTACAACCGGAGATATTGTAACCTAAAGTTGACGCTTGAGTGCACCTCCTTCGCCGTTCGATCGTGTGTATCGGAGAGCACCGAATTACGTAGGGATCCAAAGGGAACGGTGATGGACCTTAGGTACGGAAGAGACTGGAACAGCACATTACGTCCACATGCTAACACCTTTTTATTGGTCTTTTTCACTGACGCACATATACATTACCATGAGGGGTGAGGTACACGTACACACGTGGTTTCCGTTTTCAATTACGGAGTGGAATAGAGTATGTCCCGACATGTCTGGCCAATAGATGTTCAATGTGGTGACCATCATTTGCTGCACACAATTGCAATCTCTGGCGTAATGAATGTCGTACACGCCGCAGTACATCTGTTGTAATGTCGCCGCAGGCTGCCACAGTACGTTGTTTCATGTCATCTGGGGTTGTAGGCACATCACGGTACACATTCTCCTTGTAAGAGGTCTAAGATAAGGAATTTGTTGCTAGCGCACTCGAGCAGATGTAATTTCGATGGATTGCTCACGCGCTACCTGCGATATGTAAGCTGTAAGAGAATCTGAGACCAAAGAGCAGTGTTGACTGCAGTAGGAACTGTGTGTTAGTAGCAGTAAGTAGTAGTTGCTAGCGAGCAGTCGTGTGTATGGAGTTGGCTGGGCCGGTCGTGGGGGGCGATGGCGGCGCCTGAGCGATATAATGTAAGGTAAAAGCAGCCTCGCGCATTTGTAGTATTGTTATGTCAAGTCCCGTGTAAATGTTTAAAAAATCTCTTAATAATAATCTTCTCATAAAAAGTAAATTTTGACAATCATTTCTTTCAATTTAAGGAATTTACTAATTTCTCCAATCCTTGGTCATCCCGATTATTGAAAGGAAAAAACAGTTGTTTCTTTATATACATGACAAATCTATCGGGCAGCATTGCACAGAGCTGCGCCAAATAAATTTGTTATAGGAGCACATACATATGCGGTATCCGGCGACCTAATTGAGGTAAGAATTTTCTCTTTTTTATTCAGAATGATCTTTCAGGGCCATGACGCAGCATTGCTGACGTATAAAATTTACCAGTTTAAATTCATAGTCGTTACTGAAACGTTATAGGTGAGCGACAATTTTTTTTTTATTGAGAGATTAGTCACATTGTATTATTAGTAGGTTAAGGAATTTATTTTGTGGAGAGTTTACACTTGTCGACAACCGGCCAGGATAGTATTTTCTTTGTGAATTTCTGAGAAGTAGTCATTTATATATCTGCTCTTATTTACTTAAATGTAGTCTGCATCCGGTGCTACGCATTTACTAATTTGTCACTCTTTCTTTCACAGATCATCGGCAATTTATTGCGCTTTGTTGTAATTGTATTTGTTCCATTTTTTCTTTGTCTTTGTTTGATTTTGTGCTCAACTTTGAGTTGTGAAAATGCCGCGATAAAACTGCTAACAGTTCATCGCGATGTGCAATTAGTGAAAAAGCCGACTCGAATAATTCGACCGATTATACTAGCGATACTCAGTGTAATAGTGATAATCCCCTAATTACAGATAATCAGTGCTTGCCGATTACTAGTAATGATTTTATTCCAGATGACGAACAAACACATTCAGTTATCTCCACACTTAATTTAACGACAGTTGATGACGCAGCATGTTCCGTTACAATGAACGCTGCCCATTTCGAAACACGTGATTTGCAAAGTTTACACAGTGAGCAGACAAATGTTTTTAACGAAGGTGAACGATATTCACAAAACACGTCAAGTTTATTTGATTCCGATGTAGTGACCAACAGTGCACGTCCGATTGGCAAACCTTTTCTAGAATCAGAGGATGACCAAATGGTTATACAAAACGTGACACATACAGATACATCATCACACAGCACAGAGAATACGGCAGCTAATTTTGGCATGGATCGAGTTATGGCATTATTGGTACGACTTAATGAAAAAAAAGATAACCTTAATGAATCGAATAAACAACTTAATGAAAAACTAGACAACAATTCCAAACAGTTGAACGAAAAACAAGACAACAATTCCAAACAGTTGAATGAAAAACAAGACAACAATTTCAAACAGCTTAGTGAACAGATTACAGCCGTTGCCGTGCAATGTCAGGATACTAAAGAACCATTATGTGAGGAAATTAAGGCTTGTGCTAAGAACAGTAGTGAAGAAATTAGATCTGTGGCACAAGAATTAAGTAATACGCATGCAGCCACAACCAAATTACTTAGAGATGAAATTTGTGCAGTCGCTAAACAATGTTCTGAAAACGCAACACAGTTACGCGACGAACTTTAAATTAATGTAGGCAGAAATTTCACGCACACCGGATGCGAAAGTAGACACGAAATTTGAACAACAAAACAGCCAAATTGACGAACGTTTTAATCACCACCTACAAAGCAGTGAAACGCGTTACCGTAAATTTATACAGGAACAGAACAAAGTAAAGAAACAAGTCATGGAATCAATTACTGCACAGAGACAGGAAGATAAGCATAAAATGTTTACGAAGGCAAAAACATACGTAGACAACAATATTGCTACAGTATCAGATGAAATCAAACAGCTGAACACCGAATTGCATGATGAAATGTCCGATCCTAAAACAAAAACAGACACACACACAGTGGCCTTTCAGACAGTGACCAACAGACTTCAACAATTAGAATTAATACAGGATCCTGATGCCATCAAAGCAGACGTTAAGAAATTGAACAAAACCACACGTAAAATACAAAAACAAATTAATGCTTGTGACGCTAAAAACGACGACCACGTAAAAGCACTGACTGAAAAATTTGACGAATTGGCCAGTCGTATTGACGCTATCGAAAATAACAATGACACCAAATCAGACGATACGTTACCAATTTCTTTCAATCAAACACCAGAATTCCAAAATTTATAGCAAACAATCAGTGAGATAAGTTCGTCCAATAATACATTACGTAGAAAAGTGTCGTATTTACAGGACGAAGTGACAGAAATGAAGAATGTTTCAGCCTCTAACACGTCACGGCATACGTCCCATTGTGAACATTTGTCACATTCACACAGCCAATGTAATTTAGGTAATTTACAGAGTGTACGTGACTTCGATTCCGAACAGTCACAGACAAACAGATTATCATACAATCCTGAACCTGTTTAGACATACAGAGACGACAATTTTGATTACTAGCACTTTCTATCCATTATGAAATTTAAGGTATTTAAAAATGGCAGAACACAAATACATCCTTTGGACTGGATATGACAATTTGCTTTTGTATTTTCATCAGCTTGGCCTGTAATGCAGAAACTAGAGTTGGCCTGGATACAACAATTTGTTTTTGTATTTTCACCGGCATTACCTGTAACGCAGAAACTAAAATTCATTTGCAGCGCGTAAGATTGCACTTCGATCAATATGTGCCATAGCGTGCACAGGGCCCCGAGCCGTAGTAGTGCTATGTCCTCTTTAGTTTTCTGCACTGCTGCCTTCTCTTCCACTATCCTTTATATCTATCAAAACAACTCTTCAGCTGTCGATCTATCTAGGATTAAGAATGAGTGCAGAAAACCTGATACGACAAGTTTTACCTGAAAGTGACAGTTTTCATTAGACACTCCCGCAATGACAAGAACTACCAGCTTAATTTTAATAACAGACATAATTTTAATTATCAGTATCGTCAAAATTTTCAGCAACCGCAGACACATTTTGGTAACAATAGAGGCTTTTCCCCACAACATCAACAAAACCAGTCGGGTAGCATACCTAACCAACAATGTAGTCTGCAAGGTCAACCAAGCTTTAATGTTTCGCCGCCTACATATATAGCGTCGGCTCCACCAAATAGTAATCCACAGCAACAAGGAAATCACTACGTATAGAAAACACACCATTTCAACTCATATCGCTATGCGCCGTATAGCAACGATTATTATGACAGACGCAAAAGTAAAGAGCACAGTTTTCAGCGTACGTTTAATAACAGTCTTACAACCAGCAGCAGAATCATCCGCAACAACAGATAATCATGAATGAACCAGACAGTCGGTATCATCCCGAACCTAATACGTTAGGAAGAAGTAACAGAACAGTACAAATAGTTGAAATGCCACAGCATCCTTCCGCAAATAACAGCACGTCAGATAGAACTTGACTAGATACAGTACAGACTGAATCTTCCAGCAACGTAAGCAATACTTTTGACACACAGACTCTTGTTCACGAAAATGTTATTACTTTTGACGACATCCGAGACACTCTTTTACATGAAAAACCAGTTATACAAAAAACCATTTCCCACCCTGTCATTGAAGTAAAGATTGGATCATCCAAATTTTCAGCATTAATCGATTCTGGATCACCTATGTCAGTCATAAATGAAGACACTTTCAGCGAACGTAACAAAGAGAATATCTATCCTTACGTTACCATTAGGCAAAACTAAAGTAAAAGGAGCAGTATCAGGTAAAGGAGTAGATGTGAAATTACAGACACACTTATCGTTTTGTATTGCAGGTCATACGTTCCACTAAAATTTTTGGGTTGTTCCCTTATTGACAACAGACGTTATTTTAGGTACGAATTTTCTGGTACAACACGACGCAATTATTGACTTTCAAAATTCCTATTTAATGGTAAAGGATGGGAATGTACAACTGGCATTAGAATTTCAGCACGCTTTATCTGCAGAAGAACAAGCAATTAATCGAACAGAAGTCATTTCGACATCGCGTAACGTAGACTGTTATTCCACATTGTTCACAGATACGTACGTACACAACTATAATACACCAGACGATGCCGACTATGACGTTATGGAATTGATTTCTGATAAAGTAAAACAAAGCAGTGCAAATACAGACGACGAACGTACTCAACTACGCAATATTCTTTTACAGCAAGCTCCAGTTTTTGACAACGTCCCTGGTACTATGTCCGGTTTTATGTCTGAATTTCAAGTTAAACAGCACGACACATTTAAAGCTAAACATTATCCCATTCCTTATATTCACAGAGAACAAGTTAAGAAAGAATTGCAAGCAATGCTTGACCAAGGTATTATTGAACCGGCAGTTAGTCCGTACATAAACCCGTTCCATATTGTTAAGAAAAAGGATGGATCACTTCGCCTCGTACCTGATTCGCGTCATGTCAACGACAGTATTATTAATGAAACAGATCGCCCGCAGACATTAGAAGAACTTTTACAGAAATTTCATGGTACTGCTATTTATTCCACATTAGATTTGAAATCGGGATTTTGGCAAATTCAGCTCCATCCGAACTGCAGAAAGTACACAGCTTATCTCTGTTTTGGTGACTGTTATCAATTTTGCAAATTACCGTTCGGTTTAACAATTTCTTCAGCAGCATTTATTCAAGAGTTGAATACTATACTTCTGACAGAACTTAAAGACAGAATCACAACGTATGTAGACGACATTCTTATTGCAGAAGCTAACTGGTCTGAACACAATCTGATTCTTGAACAACTGTTGCTAACTTTTCGTGCACAAGGACTCACAGTTAATCTTAACAAATCGCACTTTGGCAAAACTTCCATAAAATTTCTTGGACATGTAATTTCAGCAGAAGGCATTGCGCCTGACCCGGAAAAACCTCAAGCTTTACGTGACATTACTGTTCCAACGACGAAGCTTCTTGGGATTAATTAACTTTTTCCATAATTTTATTCATTACTCTGCTTTAGACGTCCCTAGATTATGCCAATTGACGGGCAAAAACGCTATTTGGTCCTGGAATAGTCAAGCACAGTCTGAGTTTGTTAATTTGAAACATGCCTTGTTGAATGCACCACTTTCATCACACCCAGATCCTACCAGAAATTTTTCCATTGCCACCGACAGTTCTAACACCGCTTTAGGCATACACATTTTTCACGAAATTGAAGAAGACGGTACTACAGTAATTAAAAACATCGCCTTTGCAAGTCGCATTCTGTCACCTGCTGAACGCAATTATTCTGTCACAAAACTTGGAACATTATGTGTTGTATGGGCATTTACGAGATTTAGGCATTTTTCTTTATGGAAGACATACGACCGTTTACACAGGTCAAAGAGCTATAAAGTTATTACTTTCCGCAAAATTTACACACGACAGGTTAAGCAGATGGAAACTTTATTTACAGGAATTTAATTTTACAATTGTTCACATTCCCGGTACAAAAAATATTGTAGCAGACGCACTATCCCGTTCTCTCAGCAACAATCAGCAAGGCATCGCAACCAACATCTGCCTAGCAAATTTTAGCGTCATGTATATTCAACAAGTCGCATTTGAAAATTTCATTTCGTCATCATTACGAGACATAGCACAAGAGCAGAGCAAAGACAACGTGTGGAAAGAAATCAAACACCTTTGGCAAGGTAAGAGTAATGTTACCATTAGAAACCATTATACTGTACGCAATAATATTCTGTTTCGCCGCTCTCACCCTGACAGCAACAACTGGTTATTATGTATTCCTGACGAGCTTGATAACAAATTAATTTGGTATACTGATTTAAGTTACGCACATTACGGAGCCAGAAAATATTTTCTTATAGTGAGACAGAACTGTTATTTTGCTAACATGGAGAAACGTATTCGACGAGTTTTAGCGTCATGTAAAATCTGCCAGAAAGCTAAATCAGACACGACTTTACATATTTCTCCGTTACATCCTATTGTACCCGTTAAATTGAGACACATGGCCGCTGTAGACGTTTTTGGACCGATTCCCAGAACGAATAGAGGTTGTTGCTACATCTTTGTCGCTGTTGAACTCACTTCGAAATTTGTTACCTGCACTCCGTTACGCAAAGCTACTGCAAAATCTGTTTCGAATGCACTTGTAAAACAATTTCTATTTCATGTAGGACATGTATTGAAAGTAATTTCTGACAATGGACCACAATTTCGATCTGCTATATGGACGCGCATGTTACGAGCTAGAAACATTTCTACGATCTATATATCCAGGTATGACGCTTCTTCGAATCCTTCTGAACGACTAATGAAAGAAATTGGTAAATTATGTAGAATATACTGCCATAAAAAACATATTAATTGGGACGCACACATATTCTCATTCCAGGATGTAATTAACTCCATACCAAATGAGTCTACTATGCTATCTCCAACTGTTATACTGAAAAATGTTGAACCACCTAACAAAATTAAAGAATTAGTATCCTTTCCTACATCTCGTCGACTACGCCACCATGAAATAATTGACATTGCACTCAACAACACCAAACGTGCCGCAGAGCGCCGGAGGAGACAGCAAAAACAGGTTAATACACGCCGTGACTTTCACATTGGACAGAAGATATTAGTACATACACACTATTTATCCAACAGAGGAAAGAGTAGATGCAGTAAATTTGAGCTTCTATACGCAGGTCCATAAAGAATTCGCAGCATTCCTCACCCCATTGTAGTACACGTCGAAACTTTGAGAACCAGAAAAAGCAAAGGCAATCATTATGTCTCAAATATTAAAGCCTTTATTGAATGAACATACAATACGATATATCACTCTGTAATGCCATTTCCTGATATTTATATGACCACTTATGCAATTATATTTATGTGAGTACTTACTGATAATGATCGTATTTTTTCTTGGCAAGTACCCGCCAAGGTAAAGTTAACAGGTCGCTTTTCTTGTCATTACACATCAGATTGTGCACATTGTTTCATTTTTCGTGTATGTATGATTGTTTTCCTGTTTTGCCTGTATGTACTACGAAATCTTTAAGATATAGCAAACACCAGATGACTTCGACATTTTTCCTTATATCTCAATATCTTGAATATTCTACATTTTTTGCTACTAAATTATGATACTGTGTGTAAATTTTTTGCACTTGAAAACTGTCTATGTTTTTGATCTAATACGTTTTCTGTCATGCTATGCTGTATGCTTAATTATATCACTAGAAACAAGTTTTTATTTAATGGGTATATGATTTAAATGCAAGATATTAATCCATATTCATCATTTTCAGAAAGCAATGACGTGTAAAAGAAATAAATTAAACAAACCACAGTGGTTTTCTATGAAGTGGAAATTTTACCATCAGAATGAAGGAAAGAAAATGCAATATCTTGTCATGAAGAGTAAATGGATCAGAATTAACAAGCATTAACCAGAATATACCATACACATCGTATGATAGCAGTCTTGACTAATTATTTTTCTTTCAGAATACGAGGCGATTGATGCAGGCTGTCAGACAGAACTACAGATGTTAATTTTAGTGATGATATATGCTAGAAGTAAGAAACTATATACTAAATGAAGTAACGAATGATAATGAATAGTTGTATGAAGTAAATGGTAATATTAATATGAATAATGAAGTGTCTATTTTTTGCAGATGATAATAAATGATGATGAATAGTTGTATGAAGAATATGGTAATACGAATAATGAAGTTTTTGTTTGCAGATGATGATAATGATGAAGTTATGATAATATGAATAATGAAGTTTTTCTTTGCAGATGAGAATAATGATGACATTTATATATTTACTATTAGTTATGAGATGGTATGTTGTTATTTAAGTATTTGTTGCAGTTCCTTTTGACAGCATGTCTTATGTCGCATAGTATAATGACTGAATGTTTTGGGAAAGACAGCTACAGTACACAGATATTGAGTACACGTTTCCGTACCTTTTAATTATAAGTTTAGCACTTTTCAGCATAATATGAATCCATATATTCTTTCTGGGCAATAATCCATTTTGTATTTTTTCCAGGAGAAGCTTTTCATGATACTAATATGCTATAAGCATGTAGTACTTGCATTTTTTTACCCAGTTGTGTCTATCATTTATGAATGTGATCACATATACTACCTTTGCTTCATAACCTTGCTACAGCTGACTCATGACGAATGACGTTATTAATCCTTATTTCCAGCAATAAGTCAAAGGCATATTTTTTCATGTCCCAGCAATTATCAATCCCAACGCAATGTATTGCTAGCACAAATAAAAATAAATAATTACCTGCAACAGCTATTACCAGTATATAACTAAATAATGCTACCAGTTGAAGATATATTTCTAGTCCTAAATATAATGCAAATTTTTATGTTGTCTTGAATCCATTATATCTATGTATTATTGGACCACAGACCTTGAGTAATAGTTACAGTGTGTTACATTTTAAATATGTCCTATGTCACTTGAATGATGTGTTCTGAGTAATAGTGAATGATGTTTTGTAATAATGCATAAATGCTATGCCAATTATTTCTGTAAATAATATTTTGTTATACTCTATAAATGAATGCCAATAATTAATGTAATGAGTTGCCGTATGAATGCCAATGGTTACTGTTATATGATGACTTATGTATAAATGCTATGCCAATAATTTCTGTAAATAATATTTTGTTATACTCTATAAATGAATGCCAATTATTAATGTAATGAGTTGCCTTATGAATGCCAATTATTTCTGTTATATGATGACATGTATAAATGCTCCGCCAATAATTTCTATAAATAATATTTTGTTATACTCTATAAATGCTATGCCATTAATGAACTCTTGCTTTGAATGACGACTTCTGAATAATGCATAAAAATGGTTTGTAACTGGCCAATGAATGCCACTAATTACTGTAATTAGATGACTTATGAATAATGTTCTGTAATACTCCATACATAGTACAGAAATGTTTAGTAACTAACCAATGAGTGCCAATAATTATTCGAATCGGTTGATACACTAATGTAATTCTGAATGATGACTTGCATAAGACTTAATGTCCTTCACCTTCTGACCTAATTACCACCAATTACTGCAATATCCGTTTGTCCTGTCCATCCTTATGATCATGGAGCACTATATTTGGTTTTTGCACTAATTCTACGTTGATGTAAGAGTGCGGATTCTACAAGAATGTGGTGTCGACAAATCAAGCTGTCCGCCACCTTGAACGATGGAGATGTCATTATGGTCCTACTATTTGGTGTACCTAATGTACTACCAAACTGATAACGTACAGTATTAATACAACATTTCAGTGCCTTGGCTACACTGATAAATACTTCAGGGAAGAGAACTTCAGATTGTCTCACTTGGTGTTGTGCTTTTGTAGAAAGTTATGGACTTTCAGCACAGCTACGCGCAACCCACTGTGCTACAACCATGATGCTATCCTTCCCATTCCTTTCCTAGTTCTTGTAAAATGGTAAAGACTTATTCAGTGCGTTTAAATTCTTGTAAAAATGCTAAAGGCTTCTACAGTGCGTGTGCACTTTATTTCACTCCTTGATTTGTTTATTTGTTGTAAAAATGCTAAAGACTTCTACAGTCCGTGTGCTCTTTATTTCATTTTTTAGGGTAATCTGTTCTTGTAAAATGCTAAAGATTTTTACAGTGCGTGTGCACTTTATTTCATTTGTTAATGTGATCAATTGTCCTAAATATGCTAAAGGCTTTTACAGTGCGTGTGCACTTTACTTCATTTGTTAATATGATCAGTTGTCCTAAATATGCTAAAAACTTTTACAGTGCGTGTGCACTTTACTTCATTTGTTAATATGATCAGTCGTCCTAAGTATGCTAAAGACATATACGGTGCACGTGCACTTTGTCATTTGTTAATATCTTTTTTACTCATGGCATATACATTTTGTCATTTCTTGAAATGTTCTGTACTCAGTGCGTGTGCACTGTATTTCATTGCGTAATATGTTCTGCACTTATCAATAATGTATATACTCTGTGACTGTAGACTTAGTAACTAAATAGATTATAGAAAAATTTGTTGCTCATGGCAAGTTCAATTGACTCACCATCGCTGTCAAAATTTTGACCCCCCCCCCCCCCAGTGGAGGGTTATGTAAGAAGTCTATGATTAAGGAATTTGTTGCTAGCGCACTCGAGCAGATGTAATTTCGATGGATTGCTTACGCGCTACCTGCGATATGTAAGCTGTAAGAGAATCTGAGACCAAAGAGCAGCGTTGACTGCAGTAGGAACTGTGTGTTAGTAGCAGTAAGTAGTAGTTGCTAGCGAGCAGTCGTGTGTATGGAGTTGGCTGGGCCGGTCGTGGGGGGCGATGGCGGAGCCTGAGCGATATAATGTAAGGTAAAAGCAGCCTCGCGCCAATGTAGTATTGTTATGTCAGGTCCCACGTAAATGTTTAAAAAAATCTCTTAATAATAATATTTCTTATAAAAAGTAACTTTTGACAATCATTTATTTCAATTTAAAGAATTTACTAATTTCTCCAATTCTTGGTCATCCCGATTATTGAAAGGAAAAATCAGTTGTTTCTTTTTATACATGGCAAATCTGTCGGGCAGCATTGCACAGAGCTGCACCAAAAAAATTTGTTATAGTAGCAGATATATATGCGTTATGCGGCGACCTAATTGAGGTAAGAATTTTCTCTTTTTTATTCAGAATGATCTTTCAGGGCCATGACGCAGCACTGCTGACGTATAAAATTTACCAGTTTAAATTCATAGTCATTATTGAAACGCTATAAGTGAGCGACAATTTTATTTATTGTGAGATTAGTCACATTGTATTATATGTAGGTTAAGGAATTTATTTTGTGAGGAGGTTACATCCTTTAACGTACCCCACAAAAAGAAGTCCAGAGGTGTAAGATCAGGAGAACGGGCTGGCCAACTTATGCGTCCTCCACATCCTATGAAACGCCCGCCGAACATCCTGTCAAGGGTCAGCCTAGTGTTAATTGCGGAATGTGCAGGTGCACCATCATGCTGATACCACATACGTCGACGCGTTTCCAGTGGGACATTTTCGAGCAACGTTGGCGGATCAATCTGTAGAAACGCGATGTATGTTGCAGCTGTTTGGGCCCCTGCACTGAGGACCAATGAGGTGGTCGCCAATGATTCAGCACCATACATTAACAGTCCACGGTCGCTGTCGCTCTAACTGTCTGAGTCAGCGAGGATTGTCCACGGAGCAGTAAAGCATGTTCCGTAGATTCACTGCCCCGGGGTTTGTGAATTCCCCTTCATCGGTAAACAGGTAGAACTGCAACGCATTCTCTGTTAATGCCCATTGACAGAGTTGCACTCGATGATTAAAGTCATCACCATGTAATTGCTGATGTAGCGACACATGAAACGGGTGAAAGCGGTGACGATGCAGTATGCGTATGACACTACTTTGACTCAGTCCACCGGCTCTCGCAATGTCCCGTGTACTCATGTGTGGGTTCATGGCAACAGCAGCTAACACAACAACTGCATCCGCTTCTCCTGTGACGGGCCTGTTACGGACCCGTTTACGTGCTACGACCATACCTGTTGCATACAGTTGGCGGTAGATGTTTGCAATGTGCGGCACGTTGGATGCTCTCTGTCCGGGTACCGTTCTGCATACACCCTGCAGGCTTCAGCTGCATTTCGTCGACACTCGCATACACACGTCTGGTAACGCGGTGTACTACAGTTGGTCTACGTGCGGAGACGAATGCAGAATAACAATAGCAGCAAGCGCTACATGCGGGCACTGCGACAGCAAGACCAAAGCACAACAGTGCACTACAGCCACACTCGTAAACACGGTCGTCATCGTAAAGATGTCCCTGCAGATGCTGCTCGCCGACCATGGCCCGTGTTTGTTACAACACGCAACTGAACGTCGGAGGTTTCAAGCAACTTTAGGTTACAATATCTCCGGATGTAATTAACATTTTACGATGCAACAAACGGCACTGATTACGTATTTGTTTATATGTTCAGATGTGCTAACAAAACTAACGTGGTTCCATTTAAGAAAACGTAGGTTTGTGTTAAAAAACATAGTTCGGTGCATTTTTGTATGGTTTGTATTAAACAGTTACACTAGCCCCTATCCTCACGTTCGGTCTGTGGAATCGGTTCGTCAGTATTTGATGTGGTTTACGATATATAAGCGGTAACGTTAGGTGACTCACCCCGTATATATATATAGGGTGGTCCATTGATAGTGATTGCGCCAAATATCTCACGAAATAAACATCAAACGAAAAATACTACAAAGAACGAAACTCGTCTAGCCTGAAGGGGGAGACCAGATGACGCTATGGTTGGCCCGTTAGATGGCGCTGCCATAGGTCAAACGGACATCAACTGCGTTTTTTAAAAAATAGGAACCCCCATTTTTATTACATATACGTGTAGTACGTAAAGATATACGACTGTTTTAGTAGGACCACTTTCTTCGCTTCGTGATAGACGGCGCTGTAATAGTCACAAACGTATAAGCACGTGGTATCACGTAACATTCCGGCAGTTTGGACGTATTTCTTCGTGATACATTATCCGCGTTAAAATGGACCGTTTACCAATTGCGGAAAAACGTCGATATCGTGTTGATGTATGGCTATTGTGATCAAAATGCAAAACGGGTGTGTGCTATGTATGCTGCTCGGTATCCTGGACGACATCATCCAAGTGACCATACCGATCCCCGGATAGTTACGTTAATTAAGGAAACAGGAAGTGTTCAGCCACTTACGAAACG
This sequence comes from Schistocerca serialis cubense, assembly GCF_023864345.2. Classification (NCBI taxonomy): domain Eukaryota; kingdom Metazoa; phylum Arthropoda; class Insecta; order Orthoptera; family Acrididae; genus Schistocerca; species Schistocerca serialis. The sequence continues at coordinate 427,568,353 of NC_064641.1, forward strand.
TCAGCAACGACCTGCAACAAATGATGATGCCCAAGTAGGTGTTTTAGCTGCTGTCGCGGATAATCCGCATACCAGTAGCAGACAAATTGCGTGAGAATCGGGAATGTCAAAAACGTCGGTGTTGAGAATGCTACATCAACGTCGATTGCAACCGTACCATATTTCTAAGCACCAGGAATTGCATGGCAATGACTTTGAACGTCGTGTACAGTTCTGCCACTGGGCACAAGAGAGATTACGGGATGATGACTGATTTTTTGCACGGGTTCTATTTTGCGACGAAGCGTCATTCACCAACAGCGGTAACGTTAACCGGCATAATATGCACTATTGGGCAACGGAAAATCCGCGACGGCTGCGACAAGTGGAACATCAGCGACCGTGGCGGGTTAATGTATGGTGCGGCATTATGGGAGGTAGGATAATTGGACCCCATTTTATCGATGGCAATCTAAATGGTGCAATGTATGCTGATTTCCTACGTAATGTTCTACTGATATTACTATAACACCAGCAACTGCATTTACGTAGCTTGTACTATCAATGTACCAAATCTGGTTTCTTGCGTACTATGCCCCAACAGAACAAAGTAGTCCTGTCACGGAAAAGCAACGTATAACACTACTGCCCGCTATTGCTATATTATAACCTCAAAGCTGGAGGCAGATCGTATAATGAAATTATTTTTAATCAAGCAATTATAGTATAAAGAAGCAGAGCAGTGTTACCCTCTGAGAGGAATTTTGTTATGTTGACCATGTTGTACCTAACGGAGGTGGCTCATCGGAAGTGAAATCCAAAATTACGTAAGTATTTAAACAGTAACAAACAATATTTTGTCTATCTACACTGTACAAAGAATAAATAAAACGGTCGCCAACCTAATTAGGCAAGAGAATGATTGACATTCTTGTTAAAGAAATAGGTATGCGTAACTTTGACGGACTAATACAAACTATACTTTGCCACACGTGAGTGCAATGAATTCTGGCTCCTGGATACAGTATGTTCACGTGAAGGTTGGAGCTACCAGATCAGGACGAACTATTTGCGTAAATGTAGCAGTCAACGAAACACACTATTACCTTTAGAGTCAAACTGAATGGTCTAAATAATATTGCTACCAATATTCTCTGCAGAATCATAAAATAGGCATAAGTTCAGTATAACTTCTCAAACATTTTCCTATCTGACAAAAAATTGTAAATGTAGTTCACTGCAAAATTATAAACTGGTCATAAGTTAAGTCTCTCTCAGCAAAATACCTTTTTATTTAGAATGAAAATTAAATGGAATTCACTAACAGATTACTTCTCACTGTCTTTTGAATAAAGAAGTTACTGTTTTCATTGATAGTTGTCCTTCAATTAATCGTTATGTAGCATGAACACAATAGACAAACTACGGATCCTGTTACAACATTAATATGCTCTTTTAATACACAGGAGAGACCCAATATTGTTCAGAATTTGACTTGAATAGAAAGAGTAATTGAAACAATTTTTATAATTAAGTAACTTTGGGTATTTTAACTACTTTCAATGGAGAGGGGCCCTTACTCTCGACCACTGTAGCAGAGCAAACTAAACACACCTTCAATGCACTAGAGAAACAAGTACTTAGCAAGCATGAACATATAACTCACAACAGCTGCAGCTCTGATCTTTACTGCAGTGAAACACAAATTTGAGATGTTTGTAAGATCCTTTCAACAAGCAATAATAATTTCAGCACACTCTGTTGCCATATTAGTTTTAATATGCCTTCAATAAAGGACACTCGGTAATTACTTTAGCGTGGGAGGGACCCTAAGTGGTGTGACTGAAGATAAATCATGGTAGGTACAAGAGTTCAGTCAAATTTTACCTTATATTTCGGTACACTATACCATACTATGAGCTGATCCTTCACTGTACATTACTATAGTGTTCCATTTCAGTGACTGCGCAAAGTGGTGGCGATTGCATGTTGGTAGGTGTATTTGCAGGTAGAGTTGATGGACTCTGTCATTTCTTGGTGGCGATGACAGATACCAATTCCAGAATAGTTCCATCTCTTTATCCATCCATCCGAGGCGTTGGAAAGCGTCAGGAAAAGCCTCTCTGGGAACCAGCACAATACACACCTTTTACATGAGTGGTTGATAGTTTGGTAGCTCGTCCCTGACTGACTCTCAATTCCACCATTTCCACCTAGGCCAACCACAATATGCGCGCGCTCCGAAGTTCCGTTCCGGAGGGGAACCACAACACCTTTTACATACAAAATAACTAAGAACCCTAAGTGAAGATCAGCAGTTTACATAACAGCAAACAAACATTTTAAATAAAACAGAACAACTGCACATATTGGTAGTTTTACCCAATATTATTTAAATAAAATTATTTACTTTTAAAGATAACCAAAGAGATAATATGACAAAGACAAAACATATAATTTGCTCATATTGTACATATTACGGATATTACACTCCCTACACTCTAAAAGACATTAAAGTTTTTACAAAGAAAGGAGTATAAAATTTTGTGTTATCGATCAATGAAACACATATACAGAAGCTCAACGATGTAACATGAAATATAACAAAAAGGCAAAATAAATCAGTAGAGCATTAGAGCTACGGTTTCACTGCAAGACAGAATGGCGATGTACTTCCAACATGATGGATGTCCGGCACATAGCTCGCGTGCGGTTGAAGCGGTATAGAATAGCATATTTCATGACAGGTGGATTGGTCGTCGAAGCACCGTACCATGACCCGCACGTTCACCGGATCTGACGACCCCAGATTTCTTTCTGTGGGGAAAGTTGAAGGATATTTGCTATCGTGATTCACCGACAACGCCTGACAACATGAGTCAGAGCATTGTCAATGCACGTGCGAACATTACGGAAGGCGAACTACTCGCTTTCGAGAGGAATGTCGTTACACGTAATGCGTAATGCATTGAGGTTGACGGACATCATTTTGAGCATTTATTGCATTAATGTGGTATTTATAGGTAATCACGCTCTAAAATGGTTCAAATGGCTCTGAGCACCATGAGACTTAACTTCTGAGGTCGTCAGTCCCCTAGAACTTAGAACTACTTAAACCTAACCAACCTAAGGTCATCACACACATCCATGCCCGATGCAGGATTCCAACCTGCGACCGTAGCGGTCGCGCGGTTCCAGACTGTAGCGCCTAGGAACGCTCGGGCACCCCGGCCGAGAATCATGCTGTAACAGCATACGCTCTCAGAAGCGATAAGTTCACAAAAGTACATGTATCACATTGGAACAACCGAAATAAAATGCTCAAATATATCTACTTTCTGTATTTTAATATAAAAAACCTGTCTGATACCAACTGTTCGTCTAAAATTGTGAGCCATATGTTTGTGACTATTACAGCGCAATCAATCACAAAGCGAAAAAAGTAGTCCAACTAAAACATTCATATATCTTTACTTACTACACGAATATGTAATAAAAAATGGAGGTTCCTATTTTAAAAAAAGCAGTTCATATCCGTTTGATCAATGGCAGCGCCATCTAGCGGGCCAACCGTAGCGCCATCTGGTTTCTCTCTTCAAGCTAGACAAGTTACGTTCTTTGTAGTTTTTTCGTTTGACACTTATTTCGTGAGATATTTGGCTCGGACACGATCAATGGACTACCCTGTATATATAGGAACTCTTCTTTCCGTCGGCATTAACCCTATCATTCATTGTATTGTTTAGTCTCTGAAGGGTTTGGCAACACGTCTCTAGTTCCTTGCGTACGTCTCCAACTTTATGTTTCAAAGTATTAATTTTCGCATCCATATAGAAGCGAACCTTTTGTTTATGCACACCCATATTTTCAAACTGAGCTCCCGGCATGTGTGCGAATTTATCCATGACGATGCGTATACTAACGTACTCACCTCTTTGCATCTCTTGGAAGTTGCATCTATACTTGTCATCATTAAGTCTTCTTGTTTTATCAATCTCCAAAATCCGATATCGTGATTGATTCCAGCAAGCTCACATATCTTTACAAACTCATTTAACAACATGTAGGTTACTATATGAGCATCGTAAACGGGTTTTAAAGTCAGATTGTCCATTTTGATTGCTATAATAATGTTTGCATTATCCCTCACCGGTAGTTTGTGATTATGGAATATGTCTGACTCAGATAAAATACATCCACAGCCAAATGGTGACCGAAACAGAAATATCGCCTAATTTGATCTTGGTTTTCCACAGAAACATTGTCAAACCCGAACACTGTGTTTGGCTGTACTCTTTTCATTGGAGGGATTTCACTGCTCTCGCTGAATGTCTTGTATGTCACACCATGTACACCCTGCAGTACCTCATGTAATGGTTGATATTTGGGCTGAAACAGTGCTTTTGAAAATATACATAAATCCTCAAAGCGGACTCCATCTGGATGTGTTATAAGCGACATGAGAATATCTGTCTTGCCTCAGTCGGGTGTACCTACAATTATTCCACGTATGTTGTCGGCTAGGAGTACGCCATTATTCTTCTTCCGGGCTTCTTGCACACCGTTACAGCTCCAGTCGCTTACAACAAAGTCTTGATGCTTTACTCACCCTGGCATGATACAAATTACGTCAGATACTGGCATGCAGTGGGTTTATATAGAGAGTAATGAACACTATGCCATTCCACGATACCGACCATATCAGGTACTGGCGTGCAATGAGATTTTACGGAGAACTTAGTTAAATATAATTTTCTGCTGTTGTATGTTGCCAGTGAAAGTACTGGGGCAATAGCTTTAGAACTTGTAATATAATAGGAGGTAAGAAATTAAAAAACTCATACATAGCTACATACATTTTTTAGTCAGTAATCAAACACAGTGTGTGCTACATCAAATGGTTCTTGCTTTATCTTAACGCCAGTACAGAATATAGAAAGTAAAGCCTTCTTGTAAACACATAATTGAGCACGTATTTCTCTGATACTTATTGGCAGTACATTAGCTTTCGCTGACACCATACTCAACCACTCTTCGAAGTCATCTACATGCACACTGTTCGTACTTAGATACTCTTCAATGTCTCTAGACATAGCTGTAACACAATGTAGCCTTCTGTTCAGTCTTTCCAGCACAATAGCACCATCTCCAGATCGAAAAATTTTTTACCTTTAGAGTGCTGTAGATAAATGGATGTGTCACCTGATTTCACACAGAGTGCAGAGTAGTTAAACACTGTTGTAACGGACAGAGTTAGAGCAGAACATGAAATATCTGGAGGTGGACGGCTCGGATGATACACGCCGGTCAACTGCTGCTTCATGTACTGGGTTCATCCCATTCCGCCTTCGTAAAGTTCACATTAACACTCTATCACAATACGCCATTCTCTGTAAACGTTTCGAACCACTAGCGGTTGAGATATACACTGGAGAGAAGAGTAGTGATGCACATTACTTACTTGGTATCTTCTCATCCACTGTATCCTCAGTTTGTCCGTGAAATATTCTGCGATGTCGCTTATGATAAGAGGCCAGTACTGACCTGAGTAATCCTGATTAGAACTCCCGGTGCCCTTAAGCAAATCAGGGGCTGGCAGGGCGTTTTCAACCAACAATAACAGCTGATTGTCCTGTTACATCAGGGTGACCAGGTGTGCGACAGGATCCCAGGACGCTACCGCTGCTGTGGGTCCCAACAAGTTGCGACATGTCGCTGCTGGAGGCTCTGACAGGCTGGAAACGTCGCCTCCGCTGACGACGAAAGAAGAGAAACGGTTACAAGTACGAATAGAAGCATAAAGACCCTCACACGACAGTAAACACATACATTGAGCAGGGGGTACTTACTCTTCCGCGGTTTCCTCGTATTTTGTTGCCGCTGTGGCTGGAGGGCGCTGAGCGATCTCGATTGGGGCTTAATTCTGTGACTGACACTGTCTGCAACCGAGGCTGCAGAGCTGCTGGTCCCGCCTTATATCCCCGTTGTGACCGAATGCTGCGTTCCCATTGCCTACTGCTAATTTCAAGCGCCTCTGGTGGTACAATTGTGCTGGAGGAATGTAATTGGGCTTTCCTTCCAGGGGGACCAGGGTGTAAGTCCCGGAAAGGGCACTGCCATTTTTAATTTCCCGCCAGCTCTCGGGTGGAGTGGGACGTCAGAATACCTTTGCGACAACGAAATTTCAACCAAATTTCCAAATTCCCGCCAAAATGCGAAATTCCCAGAAATAGGGTAGGTTGGTGGAGGGGGGGGGGGTATATGGGGGGGGAGAGGGCTGGGGCCAACGTGCAGGCCGAGGAAAACATATGATGTCAACCAGGGATGGAAGTGAGCGTGGTCGGGGCGGAGGGGGGGGGGGGGAATAATTGATCAATTTAATTAATGTGCATATCAGTTTGATAGCAAAATTTTGGTAGTGACCTCATGTACCTACTACTACTGGTTTTGTGGTTCTTGCATTATACGTTGAGAAAGTGTTCTTATGTATATGTCTCAGGTTTGTCACTGAAGTATTAAGTTATTTATTTGTGCCGTCATAATGGATTACTGTATAACTCATGTACTTTTTGCAAAGAGAAGTCACGTGATGCCCCCTAATATCGTATTGGGCTCCTTTTGCCTGGAATAGTGCAGCAACTCGCCGTAATATGGATTCAAATTCCATGTTGAAATATTGAGTCATGCTGCCTCTACAGCCGTCCATAATTGTGAAAGTCTTGATGTGCAGGAATATGTGCACGAACTGAATTCTCAATTGTGTCCACCAAAAATTCGATGGGATTCTTGCCGGGCGATCTAGGTGACCAGTCTCTCAAATTCTCCAGAATGTTCTTCAAGCCAATGACGAAGAGCTGTCGACAGCTAATATGCCGTATTGTTATCCATAAAAGTTCCATCATCGTTTCAGTACATGAAGTGCATGATTAGCTGCAAATTGTCTTCAAGTAGCTGAACATAGCCACTTCCATTCTACGATCGGTTCAGTTGGACCAAACGACCCAGGCCATTCCATATAAACACAGCCCACACTGTCATGGAGGCACTGGCAGTTAGGACAGTGGATTGTTGAAAACTTGGTTCTATGACTTGGTGGCGGTTTGCGCCGCACTCGAACCCTAACATCAACCCTTATAAACTGAAATGGGGCTCATCCCATCAGGCCACGATTTTCCAGTCGTCTAGGGTCCAACCCATATGGTCACGAGCCTTATGCATGGCTCATTGTTGTGGTAATAGACTATATCGAAGATGTCAAGTATTGCAAACTGAATGAATAACTAGTCAGTATGTATTTTAAAGATAAGGTGTGGGAGTGTACTTTGCGTCGTACAATCTGCAAACATTTTTACGATGTGGAGATTAAGTATAACATTGTTGTAACTATGGCTCTGGGAAAAATTCCTCCTGAAGTTGTTGCTCGTTAGAAGCCTTGACTGTTGTGTGATACTGTGGGCACTTATTCTGCTGCCGCAAATGCATATGTTTTAGTTGGTAAACCACTGTAAGGATATGATGATGAAAGTTATTCTTTGACTGTAAACTTAAAACTATCGTTTTAGCCGTATTACAAGGGGCTCCCTCACGTGAAGTTAAAGTCACTGTATGGGTACTTCTACAGGACACTATTGCTTTCTGTTACTCATTTGGTTGGCACCAAGTGCCAGTGGTCCCGCAAGTTGCTGGAGTAGTAGTACTAATTTATTCATCTATGGATTACTCACAGGGATATTGTACATGTAATATACTATAATTTAAGAACAACAAAAATTACTTCATCCGTGTCTTACTACCAGCCGCTGAACATACTGCACACACTATACACACATTATATCACAATTTAGTAAGACACACACTATCAGCTGAATTAAGGACAATAGGGACGACGTTTGGCTTCAATTAAGTGCGCTGCAGTTTCCTAGTCAAAGAACTAGAAAAGAGGTGGCTCAATATTCCTCCTGAGGGACTCCCAGTCATTGTGCAATACCAATTTTCTTTATTATAATGAGTGACATGTATTCAGAAAGAAGATGAAGTATTAGTATTATAAATTGTACAGTTTTAGTACTAAAGTTAAGCTAGTCGAAAACCTGATGACTTGATTTTAGTCTGTATGGGGGAATGTTATAAATGGCTCTGAGCACTATGTGATTTAACTTCTGAGGTCATCAGTCCTCCAGAACTTAGAACTACTTAAACCTAACTAACCTAAGGACATCACACACATCCCTGCCCTAGGCAGGATTCGAACCTGCGACCGTATCGATCACGCGGTTCCAGACTGTAGTGCCTAGAACCGTTCGGTCACCCCGGCCGGCTGGAATGTTATAATCTAAGCTCTTTTTTCTTACTACTGCCATCACTTCCTATGTTTTGTTTACTATGGTTGTTAATGGATTACTGCAAAAGTCGGTATTTAGGAACCAGTGTTATCTTATCCTCGATTCTCCATCGAAACACCACAATACATAACTATCGACTCTCAGAGACCATTGTTATCAATTTATGTGAATGTAGCACGTAATCATTTAGTAATAGGATGTCTCCACCGGCTTTCTTACTGCACCAAATTCCTGTTTGTGAGAAGGAGAGATGCTGTGAAGTTTAGTTTCAGTACATTAGCGGCAGCAGAGGTGATTACGTCAGGAAAGGAAATCGACTATTCTTGCGGTACCGGTACTTACAAGGCCTTTCGTGAGGAAAAAATTCCTTTGTGCAGTTCTCGTGATCAAAGCTGTTTCTGACCTCATCTCAGATTCAGTTTGATCAACGTCGAGGTAAATCAGTGATTCGGTGACTCGCTTGATTAAAAGCTGTGAGGCCATGCAAACTGCAAGTTGAACCCCAGCTTAACATAGCTTAACAGCGATTTATGGGCGGACCACACTCCAAAGCCGTCCTAAATTAAAGAATTTTGTTTTTGTATTGTATTTTGGAGTATTCCAACATTAATAACGGAATATGACGAAACGTTAAAACATTCAGAGTGGCATAATGTTGGCCACTACGAATAGCACATGAAATTTCATTGCTAATGTATCGTAGTGGTAAAAAAAAGCCACATGTTCTCTCTCTGAGAATTCGAACTGGATGGCAATTAAAAGAACAAACATTAGAGGATTCGTTTTAGAAGCAAGGGAGATAATGTATCAAACCCTCGTTTCTGCCTGGGAAGATTAATTTAAAAAATTTATAGTCAATGAAATAAATCTATTGTGATCCTTTTTCATATATGTATCTGTCTTGTGTTGCAATATTTCTCCCTTGTTTAAATATATTTACCATTGATTGTAGATAATCCTGTGACGTGTAGCCTTCAAATACTTCTTATGTTCCAATCTGGGGTGTAGCTGTCTGTTTAAATACTTGTTTCTCGTGTAAGGTATACATATAGTGTGTTTAAATCATCTTGTGTTGTGTATTTTGTGCTATCCATTAAAGGGTAACGAGTTTTATAATTGAACGATAGTTGGTAAAAATCTCATTCATATAATCGAAAAGCTATGTCCAAAATTCTTCAGATATAACAGCGGAATGTCGTGAAACAGGAGACGGTCTGGGGAAATGAATCAGATGAAGCAATATGCCAATGGGACGAATTATTCAGAAAATTGTTAAAACCGCTAAGTAATTGCTGATAAGTATGTTCTGGAATAGGACAAAGGAAAACTGTGAACAATGAACAGTGCAGTTTGCATTTGTTTAGTAAGCATTTACGAGGTTCTTTGATGAAGTTTGTTTCTAATGCTTTTGTTTTGCAGAAGGAGTTAGTGAAATACGTCGCTAAATGTGCGAAACATTATGTGGTATCAGATTGGAAAAGATGCATCCTTGCGTTTATTAACGTTCCGCTTTTCTTATACCATTAAGTTACCAATGTGTCAAGTACATGATCATTTCTTTATTTTTGTTTCTATTCATTTTTATGTTTAGCATTCCATAATAGAATGACATTTGTGAAACTCTGATATTTCACTGCTCTCTTATTTTGCAAAACAGACTAATACCATGTGACATTTACGTTTACAGAGCTGTTTTCTAGAGCTCATTTACAACTGCACTGTGGCTATAACTGTTGCATTAGGATATCAAGATATTAAAGACTAAAACAAATACTAAGTTTGCAAAACTGTAATGGCGCGCTACTAAAGGAAGAAGATTAACGAAATGATGGCCACTGCTCCTCAAATTTTCATGAATCTAGGTAAGTAGCGCATTAGATTCTCAGGATGTCATTACAACAATGGCATGTTAAACATTAGAATACACTCGTTTATGGGCAGTATTTTTTTTAAGTAATATGTAATAAAAACTATGAGTACTCGTTCATTGTATTTAAATACTGATGCTGACCTACAAATACGTAAACAGCGCGGGTAATTAAAATCAGTTCAGCAGACGTTCAGAATAGCAAATACATCACTACTATATATGTTAATAACTTCATTAAGCCAGCTGGATAGGAAAGCACGTTGGCAAGCAGCTTCCGGGAGTAGCGGAGTTGAATTGATGCCGTATCGAGTTCGTCTGGTGTATTCAACACGACGGCTGGTGTGTCAGCCAAGGTAGATATGGCTTTTAGGCCGTTTCCCAAGTCCGACTGAGTCAATACTGGGCTGTTACCAACGTCTCGTCTCAGTTATATGATTCGCAAACACTTGCAAGACCTTTCCACTTGTTCACATGGATAACACTAAGCACAGACAGATGGAGTACACAAATACCGTCCCAGGAGAGAAGGGGTGCCGACGGCGGGGGGGTGGGGTGGGGGGTGGGGAGGAGGGTGTTCCCAACCTCCCTCTACCACTGACATAAGCAAAGCTTGAACAACGTCCCGATTCTGTGAAGACATGGGACAAGGATAGGGTGAAGGAGCTAAACGAAATACACTAGTGTCCTCACGCACATCCACAAGCGAGACAAACGCATATAAATTTTGTCCAAAAGATTTGTATATGACTGATCATCGAAATGTCTGCACTGTAAATCCTTCTCAAATATTCTCAGCTGCCGAAACATTTTATACCATCCTTACCTATTTCGGAGATGGTTAAGAAGTACCAAGAGTTCTGCTAAACCTTGAGCTGAAAATGAAAAATGTAAAAGATATAATTTGCAGAAGGTGTTATTGAATTACTAAGACACAGGTAGTTAGTTCGTCGCTATTCTGATAACAAATAACAAGAGTAAATTTAGGAACATTGCAGCTTCTATAACTGCCACTATATGACTAAATTACACTGGAATTGCGTACGTTAGTAATTAGTCCTTAACGTGTTCTATTTTCACAACTGCTGCCTGTACTCGGGAACCCAATGTGTGTACAAGCCGTTCTACTATTTGTAATATGTTTTAAAATATGTGTTTCTATATGACTACAGAAATTGAATTTTTCTCTTTTTATGTAAGCCTGATCACTGAGACAATACGTGACGCCCCAGAACACGAGCCTCTGTGTCTGCTATCCATTCACAAGCTGCAGTACACCAAAGGCCATCATCCATCAGAGCAATGCGTACTTGTTATAAGCAACATTAACTTAACAACACTTCTAGGAAAAGTGACGTTTTTTTGGACGTCATGCGCAACATTGACGACCACAGAAAGCTGCTAGACTTTCGTTGGTGCTCGATATGGGCCTCTCACAAGACTTTGTTACAAGATAATTGCATTTATTTAATTGCAAAATAAAAACACACCATAACTCATGTGACTCCTTTACTAGAAAATTAAACAACAGAACAGCATAAAAACAAATGAGGAAACATAAGACTGCACTAGAGATAATAATTACAAATGTTTATCACTAGCACCTAGCATTACACTGCACATAACACTGCACTTCACCACCCCCTCCTTAGTGTCAACGGTAGTATTGGAACAAGAGCACTACGGGCGGAAACTACAGTTATCCAATATGGCGGCGATGATGTCATCCAATATGGAGGCGATGACGTCAATCAAAATGGCTGGAAATTTAAATTTTAGCAGGAAAGTGCCACGCTCCCCTTCCCTCAGAAAAATGTCGCTAATTTCATATTCCAGCAGGATAATGCACCATACCTCACTTTACTAAGGCAAGAAAATGACGGGCTTGATGACACAAGATTGTCTGCTCTCTCTCGAGTGCGCCTTATAACCGGAAACGCGCCTCGTAAGTGGCCCGTGAATGACCGCGTACATCACAGCCTCAAGCCCGCATCTTTATACTCGTGCCGGACATAGTCTTCTAAAAATATGCTAACCTATTAAACTGAACACAAGTGTCACCAACATCACTCATCTAACCTATCAATTACCTAAGCACTTAATTCCATTTAAATTTTAATCATATTCAATAAATGATATTACAAGTTTAATATTCAGTGATCAAATGAGAAGTTCCTCATTTTCCCACTATCAGTGCCGTGTTTGTTCATGACCCAGCAACCCCCACCCCTATATTGCTGCACTCCTATTGGCTGCTGCATTAGTCACGAAACTCGAATTCATAGAACCTAGGACTTGGAATCACCAAAGCCGCAACCACCTGGACTTTGAATCAAATAGTTAAATTCTCCACCACAATCCTCAACCCAGCACCATGTCCCTATACCGACCCATGTTGGCGGGCTAAAGTGTGCTAAAGTGCACTAACGTGCAATGACCTGTACCAACGTGTACTGACGTGCACACCACATGATGTCATCCAAGATGGTGGGGCAAAATGGCATAAAACAGATCGGAACACAAGTGTTTATTTTGCAGGCGGTGTATCCACCACGAGATTTACTGTCCAACTGACATAGAACACATTACTGGCATCAGATCGTACTCTCATCACTCCTATGTCCTAATCCCAGATGTTGGTCTGTAGGGGCGGATATTATGCTAAAATTCTTCAGTTTGCGCAAGCCTGCTGGGGAGAGTAAGGAAGGAGTCAACTCTATTTACTTTCGAAGCTTTCATTCAGAGATCGAATATATTTATCACACTGAGGCAAAACACTCTCCATCCTATGCTTACAATGCACAGGATCCAGACACCCGAACATCTCCTAATTTAGGGAGATAATTTAATTACAGACATTCAGTCTCCTCCTAAATAATGCCTCACACTGATGTGTAGACACGCTCAGTACTTGTAAACTGTTCAAACAGCGCATGGCACGGCCTACAGACCTTCTCGTGAGATAATGCAATCACCCCAAGCAAGCACAGTCCGCCGCCCCTGTCCAGTAGAGTACACGCGAGATATCGATAAGTGACGCATCCGTCAGATGTCAAACCACACAGAGCCCCGCCCGGGTCCCGCAAGTGGCCACATCACTTTCATACTTCATATCTGAGTAATTGCTATCATAATACGTGTTTACCTAGACGCTGATGATGACACGATAGGACGTGAGTGAAGACATATTTACAGAGTGCAATCGCTAGAAGCTAGTCCACGAACTTGTGGTCGACGCAGCCGTCAGCTGTCGACGCACACATAGACGTCTGTTCAGAAACAGGCTTCGTCACAGCCCCGAGGTGTGGCCGCTGAACGAAGGTGAAAGTCTGGTCTGTACAGTCTTCGTTATACCGACGATGCTGAATTCCAAAGCGCTGCCCTCATAAGCTAGACATATCAGCAGATGTCTCTACCGCCTGTGACACAATAGCACAGGGCACATTGCTCCTAGCTTGACATGACACATGCATTTAACCGTACTCAACTATCCAGCGTGACTCACGCAACACCGCCAAGTGCACGCACATACTTACAAATGCATCTAACAACGATCCAAAATTATTCTTCTGTTATAGCTATTTGTAAAAGAATATAGCAGCCAAGTCAGCCTCTCGAGATTTGAATACTGTTCCAGAAATAGTTAACCCTCCCTAACTTCATGCCTCACCTTGTATGCTCGGAAATTCTTACCCTAACTAAACCTGTTTACAAAAATACCATCGAATGCACTCTCTCCAGCGATCCTAACGTGTTAGCCTTCCAGCTCTCAAGATACGCAAATGTTCCATACTCTACGTAGAGGCACAAACGATCGTGCAATGTGATTAGCTCTTATAGAGTTTACCCGACGAATTACTGATGCCGCGGTATTGAAGGCCCATCGAACTATTCTTCCGGGACCTTTCTGAGTTAAAATTTTTTACCTCATGTCACTAAATTGCATTGACAGCTAAATCCACAAAGTTATCTACAGATCATAAAATACATACTACACTCAGAAAAATATTCTATGCCAGGGATATATTTACCAGAATAACTAGAATTAAATATTACACTTGCTCCTACAATCTGATATCGATAGGGAAGCACCATCAGCTTTTTCTGTCTTTTTTTTTTTTTTGGTCATCAGTCTACTGACTGGTGCGAGGCGGCCCGCCACGAATTCCTTTCCTGTGCTAACCTCTTCATCTCAGAGTAGCACTTGCAACCTACGTCCTCAGTTATTTGCTTGACGTATTCCAATCTCTGTCTTCCTCTACAGTTTTTGCCCTCTACAGCTCCCTCTAGTACCATGGAAGTCATTCCCTCATGTCTTAGCAGATGTCCTATCATCCTGTCCCTTCTCCTTGTGTTTTCCACATACTCCTTTCCTCTCCGATTCTGCGTAGAACCTCCTCATTCCTTACCTTATCAGTTCACCTAATTTTCAACATTCGTCTGTAGCACCACATCTCAAATGCTTCGATTCTCTTCTGTTCCGGTTTTCCCACAGTCCATGTGTCACTACCATACAATGCTGTACTCCAGACGTACATCCTCAGAAATTTCTTCCTCAAATTAAGGCCGGTATTTGATATCAGTAGACTTCTCTTGAACAGATCTGTCTTTTTTGCCATAGCGAGTTTATATTTGATGTCCTCCTTGCTCCGTCCGTCATTGGTTATTTTACAGCCTAGGTAGCAGAATTCCTTAACTTCATTCACTTCGTGACCATCAATCCTGATGTTAAGTTTCTCGCTGTTCTCATTTCCACTACTTCTCATTACCTTCGTCTTTCTCCGATTTACTCTCAAACCAGACTGTGTACTCATTAGACTGTTCATTCGGTTCAGCAGATCACTTAATTCTTCTTCACTTTCACTCAAGGTAGCAATGTCATCAGCGAATCGTATCATTCATATCCTTTCACCCTGTATTTTAATTCCACTCCTGAACCTTTCTTTTATTTCCCTCATTGCTTCCTCGATGTACAGATTGAAGAGAAGGGGCGAAAGGCTACAGCCTTGTCTTACATCATTCTTAATACGAGCACTTCGTTCGTGATCGTCCACTCTTATTATTCCCTCTTGGTTGTTGTACATATTGTGTATGACCCGTGTCTCCCTATAGCTTACCCCTACTTTTTTCAGAATCTCGAACAGCTTGCACCATCTTATATTGTCGAACGCTTTTTCCAGGTCGCCAAACCCTATGAAAGTGTCTTGTTTTTCTGTAGCCTTGCTTCCATTATTAGCTGTAACGTCAGAATTGCCTCTCTCGTCCCTTTACTTTTCCTAAAGCCAAACTGATCGTCACCTAGCGCATTCTCAATTTTCTTTTCCATTCTTCTGTATATTATTCTTGTAAGCAGCTTCGATGGATGAGCTGTTAAGCTGATTGTGCGATAATTCTCGCACTTGTCAGTTCTTACAGTCTTCGGAATTGTGTGGATGATGCTTTTCCGAAAGTCAGATGGTATATCGCCAGACTCATATATTCTACACACCAACGTGAATAGTCGTTTTGTTGTCACCTCCCCCAATGATTTTAGAAATTCTGATGGAATGTTATCTATCCCTTCTGCCTTATTTGACCGTAAGTCCTCCAAAGCTCTTGTAAATTCCGATTCTAATACTGGATCCCCCATCTTTTCTAAATCGACTCCTGTTTCTTCTTCCATCACATCAGACAAATCATCACCCTCATAGAGGCTTTCAAAGTATTCATTCCACCTATCTGCTCTCTCCTCTGCATTTAACTGTGGGATTCCCGTTGCACTCTTAATGTTACCACCGTTGCCTCTAATGTCACCAAAGGTTGTTCTGACTTTCCCGTATGCTGGGTCTGTCTTTCCGACAATCATATCTTTTTCGATGTCTTCATATTTTTCCTGCAGCCATTTCGTCTTAGCTTCCCTGCATTTCCTATTTATTTCATTCCTCAGCGACTGGTATTTCTGTATTCCTTGTTTTCCCGGAACATGTTTGCACTTCCTCCTTTCATCAATCAACTGAAGTATTTCTTCTGTGACCCATGGTTTCTTCGCAGCTACCTTCTCTGTACCTATGTTTTCCTTCCCAACTTCTGTGATGGCCCTTTTTAGAGATGTCCATTCCTCTTCAACTGTATGGCCTACTGCGCTATTCCTTATTGCTGTATCTATAGCGTTAGAGACCTTAAAACGTATCTCGTCATTCCTTAGTACTTTCGTATCCCAATTCTTCGCGTATTGGTTCTTTCTGACTAATGTCTTGAACTTCAGTCTACTCTTCATCACTACTATATTGTGATCTGAGTCTATATCTGCTCCTGCGCGCGCCTTACAATCCAGTATCTGATTTCGGAATCTCTGTCTGACCATGATGTAATCTAATTGAAATCTTCCCGTATCTCCCGGCCTTTTCCATGTATACCTTCTCCTCTTGTGATTCTTGAACAGGGTATTCGCTATTACTAGCTGAAACTTGTTACAGAACTCAATTAGTCTTTCTCCTCTTTCATTCCTTGTCCCAAGCCTATATTCTCCTGTAACCTTTTCTTCTACTCCTTCCCCTACAACGGCATTCCAGTCGCCCATGACTATTAGATTTTCGACCCCCTTTACATACTGCATTACCCTTTCAATATCCTCATACACTTTCTCTATCTGTTCATCTTCAGCTTGCGACGTCGATATGTATACCTGAATTACCGTTGTCGGTGTTGGTCTGCTGTCGATTCTGATTACAACAACCCGATCACTGAACTGTTCACAGTAACACACCCACTGCCCTACCTTCCTATTCATAACGAATCCTACACCTGTTACACCATTTTCTGCTGCTGTTGATATTACCCGATACTCATCTGACCAGAAATCCTTGTCTTCCTTCCACTTCACTTCACTGACCCCTACTATATCTAGATTCAGCCGTTGCATCTCCCTTTTCAGATTTTCTAGTTTCCCTACCACGTTCAAGCTTCTGACATTCCGCGCCCCGACTCGTAGAACGTTACCCTTTCGTTGATTATTCAATCTTTTTCTCATGGTAACCTCGCCCTTGGCAGTCCCCTCCCGGAGATCCGAATGGGGGACTATTCCGGAATCTTTTGCCAATGGAGAGATCATCATGACACTTCTCCAATTACGGGCCACATGTCCTGTGGATACACGTTACGTGTCCTTAATGCAGTGGTTCCCATTGCCTTCTGCATCCTCATGTCGTTGATCATTGCTGATTCTTCCGCCTTTAGGGGCAATTTCCCACCCCTAGGACAAGAGAGTGCCCTGAACCTCTATCCGCACCTCCGCCATCTTTGACAAGGCCGTTGGCAGAATGAGGCTGACTTCTTATGCCGGAAGTCTTCGGCCGCCAATGCTGCTTATTTACCAAAATTTAGGCAGTGGCGGGGATCGAACACGGGACCGAAGACGTTTTGATTATGAATCAAAGACGCTACCCCTAGACCACGGGCGCAAAAACTCTATCGTTCAACAGACAACTTTGAGAGGTTTAGTTGTCGGTGAAATACGGTGATCAGGGCAAAATAGTTTATTAACTTTGAATATCTGTCATTCTACAGACACGATATTCTAAGGTAATAAACTATTTTGCACTGATCACCGTATTTCACCGACAACTAGACCTCTCAAAGTTGTCTACAAATTATCAAATACATACAAGACTTGCAAGGATATTGGACCATGAAACCGATCTCCATCCTGGCAGTATAACGCCGAGTATTGTCTCGATATAGTAAACATGCAATTTATATGCCCCACAATACAAAATCATCCCTTTTACATCAGCGAACCGAAGTCACTCTCAGAACTGATGTGCGAAGACAGTCTCGTTTCCCATCGATAAAAACGCCCTACTGTTTCTAGTCCGGAGCTGTCTGCTTGCTTGCCTTTCTACACCCGTCTCCAGACTCATCAACTACAAGGACACACTTATATTTTCACGATAATATTATTTCACTATCGCCGTACTTCCCGATATAAAGCACACCGCAGAAGCTTCCTGATTCCTCACGCAACGTAATTCCCAAGATACAGACTCGAAATTATTTTTCCACAAAGCCCCAACCTTAGCTGGCAACGGCCTTGCCGCATTGGATGCACCGGTTCCCGTGAGATCACCGAAGTTAAGTGCTGTCGGGCGTTGTCGGCACTTGGATGGGTGACCATCCAGCCGCCATGCGTTGTCGCCATTTTTCGGGGTGCACTCAGCCTCGTGATGCCAATTGAGGAGCTCCTCGACCGAATACTAGCGGCTCCTGTCAAAGAAAACCACCATAGCGACCGGGAGAGCGGTGGGCTGACCACATGCCCCTCCTATCCGCATCCTCCACTGAGGATAATACGGCGGTCGGATGGTCCCGATGGGCCACTTGTGGCATGAAGACGGAGTGCTCAACCCTAGCCATGTGGAGCGTCCTCTATACCACTGAGAAACTACAAGCAAATAGAGGAAACTAATATTCCCACTCTCGAATATCGAAGTCTATCATGTAACAGATCTTAAATCATCCATATAATTTACAAGTCATCTAAGGTCCTTCCCATGTCTTGAGAACAAGCAAATGTGTCTCCCACACACCAGATTCGATCTTGACTCATTTAAACAAACGCGCGAATTGTGCACAAACAGTCAACCGAAAAATTTACATGGGAGGGAATAACACTCCATCACAATCATACCATCTTCTCAAATTTCCACTTGATCACGAAAGCCGCCCAACATATGCCAAGTAATATCTCGCTATGTGGTCGTCTGGACAGGGGCAAAGTCAGCTCATATACATTCCCACAATCCAACAAGCCTCTGCATTCACACGGATGCTGTTGTTAACAGCAAACATGAATCATTACCACCACGGACTTTGCATTCATGGAATCATTCCGGAAACCGGTCACATATATTTTTATCATTATAATTAGAATTAAATGTTACGATCGCACTCTCAATTGAACGGCATTCGAGAATGAGCGAAGTATCGGAACTACACCCTCTTGTCAGCAGTGGCTCTGGAAATAACTGTAAATTCCTTACAACTGGACATACTGCCCCCTTTGCTATGACAGTACCCCAAGTCAAATCCTTACCTTTCCACAATCACATATACTTTATAAACCTGATGCTCGAATGCGAACATATCACGCATCCAAAAATATGACTAATTATATTACTTGTCAATATCTGATTGCCTACGATACCAAATAATACTGATCGAAAAATCGCCGATGGGCACACATGTCTCTTAAGTTCTTCGTTCGAGACCTACCACTGTGTCCTAGAAAGAGACAAGTAAATGGCTAAATGTTAAAGGAAAAACCGATCCCAGCAAATACTGCATGTTACTGTCATACTCATTCATGGTTCTACAGGTGTACACAAGTATCCCTGTTGAAGACTCTACCCGCTTTACGAATAGTGGTGCGACATTACCTCTGAATGAGGTGGTTTATTTCTGGACAAATACCATTACGGTGATCGTAGGAATACGTATTATCAGCCAACAACGCAACCTAGGGATAAAATCACTAAATTTTAAAAGTGATTCGGCTAGGAAAAGTGGTATGTACGCGGTATTTGCGACTCCCTCACACCCCCATCCCAACTATGTAAACGCACTCTGTCTCGACATCATATCAGACGTTCCACGATACATCCACCGAGTTATAGGCGGTGACTGATTGAGAAGGACCACAAACAGTGGTAGTAGATGTTGTGCTGACTGAGGTGGTAAGAAGAAAAATGTACACTAGCTTCTCAGATCTCTAGTGTTACGCTATATGTTCGAAATGATGTCAATCATTTGGAATCACCTCTCACCATTCAAGCACGTACCTGCATCGTATTATAAACACTACTCAATCATATATGTGGCACTTTCATTTCCCCAAACGGGTCACCTTTCCAGAACCTAACTTCTATAGTAAAATTCCAATGTGGTTTTAGTCAACCTCTACACATCGTGCAATTTCTCCCATTTCCACAGCTTCGCGCATATGATCAGTTCAATCTAATTCTGAACTGAGCAGAAGTCGGAGAAAGACATATCCACCCCTTCAGCAACCTCTATAGGAACAGAACGACCTGAATTCCTGCAACAGGAATGTGTTTTGCCCATTTGGTGGAAATGAATGCAATGTGTCACGTCCCCATATTATATACAAGTACTACAGATCCACGTCCAATCAAATCAATCAGCCCAACAGATAAAAATTAGGAATCATAAAAGCTCATATGATTTAGAAGTCACCAACGCACTGATGCGGGCACAATGACGCATAGCTGCAGTCGGCCTACAGCGCGGGGAACAGATTTCACAATACTTCCCACAATAGCGTAGCGTGCAGCAATCCAAGCATTCCTAGCGGTATAACCCCTTCCTCGCCGGCTCTCACCTCAAATTGCTACTGCTACTGCTGCTGTAAGTACGACAGGATTATATTAAATATACATACACCGCCGATGCCACTTAAAATATTTGATCACCTATACGCTAGGCGAATTATCGTATGACATGTTCCCTCTGGCCCTGTTTGGTTGTCTCAAACACTGTTTTCTAACACTCTTTTATACAAAGCCAAACATTTCGTTATTCTGCCATGACTTCGATCCCTGTTTCATGTTCTAAACTAACATAAAGACCCCCTCATACACGGCCTATCACAGAAAACTTGACTTAGCACGGTGTAATTCACTTTATTACTGTAACTACAATAACACAGGACACACGGTGGATGACTTTAAATAAAAGACAGTTACAACATAACGAAACTAGAAGAGTTTGGCTATCTTGTAGAGAGTTTCCAAACTGATGTCCAAACGCGAATGACGACCTATACATTTAAACTTATATGTCACACTGACGGAATAGATGATAACTCTGCATTCCATTTCGAGTGATTCCTCATTTTGCAGCCATGTACACGATCACTGTTTCGCTGCTAGCAACCCCCAGAAGCTCTCATCCATACACAAAACTCATTTCCCAACTCAAAGAAGCGCTATCAGTCAATCATTATCCACGGACCGGATGGAAAAGACACCTCCGATGTACTGTAATATTAAGCAACACAGTTGATAGCGCGAACAAATTTAGCTATTTTACGTTAACTTCAACACTGGCTAATTATGTGACAGCATGTTTCCCTCAATTTCAGTATCATAGCTAAACCATCCATTCTCTATTTTCCCATTTCCTAACATCAGTGCGAACGTGGATAGACGGCTGTGCAGTACATCCCTCCAGTGTTAATTCTCGAACACATAAACGATCATAGTATACCAGACAGCGCTCTACATATTTCTACCACGTCGAGCATAGTGTTTAATTTACAATCTATCTCTCCGCGTATGGGTGTCACAGAGCATTCTATCTGTCTTGGCGTAAAATTTGAGATTGAAAGACCCTCAACATGATATCATTAACCAACCAGCCCTTCAGTACAGTTAGCGAATTAATCTGCAACCGACCAGAAGAAGGCCCGCATCTCGTGGTCGTGCGGTAGCGTTCTCGCTTCCCACGCCCGGGTTCCCTGGTTCGATTCCCGGCGGGGTCAGGGATTTTCTCTGCCCCGTGATGGCGGGTGTTGTGTGATGTCCATAGGTTAGTTAGCTTTAAGTAGTTCTAAGTTCTAGGGGACTGATGACCATACATGTTAAGTCCCATAGTGCTCAGAGCCATTTGAACCATTCGACCAGAAGAAGACTTCTGCACTCCTCGTCTCGTGAATGAATAGAGTGTTCTGAGTCCTGGCCCGTCCAAGTGCACGACATTTCTCGAGATGTGGCCATGTCTAGGAGCTTAGCACTCTTTATCGATGTACAGTAACAGATTTCAAAGTGCCATCATATAACAGCAGACAGTTAAGAAGAACAAGAGTGGAATCATTTTTATACGGGATCGAGGTCCAGACGGATGGAGTTTTTGGCATTTTTACGTAAATCAACTAAACTGTTAACTCAAAAGTAATGTTCTACAGTCTAGGCTCCGTACCTAGAAGGTATTCGTAAGAGAGAGAACATAAACCTAGGCACTCCTAAGGCTACAATGTTCTGCACTTAAAAACAGACTATAATATTAGATCTCCTGCGTTTCTGACCTATCAGACGTATCGAATGTAGTGCCGTTAATATTGCATTCTGAGAAATATATTTCAGGCGCACAACATACATCCTTCTTCACTGCTTCTCTACTCTGAAATATCTTATCGAATCGTAAAACGAAAAAAACTACTTCTGTAAAACATTTTCTTTGCCTGATACGAGCACAATATAGCTTTGCTGGGTTGTATGCTGTACACTGTTCACACCCAATCACGATTCAGAAATTATTCGATGCCCGCATCAGGCCTATATAAAATGATAGTTAGTAGCAGGGGATACCTCCTACAAAGAAACAGATAAACGCAGAACAGCAGCGTCCGACAAGTGTAAATTAGAAGTCATTCCGTCCTAACTCTGTAAACAGAACATCTGTCGGGCAAATGTGTACACAGGGATTGCAGCACTTCGCAAGCTTCTACCGCTTTCTTAGTTATTCCTCTGGAGTATCGATTTTACAGCCAAGAAGTGACATGGGGGGATCACATAAACTCCGTTCGTTAGAGAAATGTGTTAAAATTTCAACACACATGAGACTGAAGTCCTCTGATGACGGACAGGTTTACTGTTAAGAATCGCAAGTAGACAGTGCTTTAAAGCACATATGCAACACATTCGTCGCTGTATACGAGTAGAACAAAGACTATATCACGTGACAGATGCATCTGGACAGAACACTGGGAAAAAGATGACCTGCAGCAACTTCTTCTTCTCTAGAATGAACCAGTCAGTCATTAAATCGTACATTGTTACAGCTCTAACTCAATCGATCAACCCATCCACTCTACATTATCCTTTAGCGCAGATGCAAGTAAGTTTAGAGCTGAATCGATCTCTGTTCTCCTCAAAAGCACCAAATGCAGTCAGTAGTCAACTAGCGAGTATCACTGGTACCTCAATAGACCTACAGTATAATAGTGCCTCAACAGAAAAAAATTGAATGCATCCATGATTCCCTTTGTTTCGACGTCAACGCTTTCTCAGATTTCGCTTACTGCTGCATACTTGTTCCCATGTACAAACAGTTCCTTGCGAATCAGAAGATGCACAAGTACTTCTCCAATTTCAGCGTATTTCGGTGTTTATTAGATTAATTTACAACTATTACAACCCCCCCCCCCCCCCTTTTCGCAGTTCTATCGATTTTATGTCAGATTTGTCCAATCCCATCACGAAATAAGCGCTCCTTCCGTGTTCCAAAATTGATTTTAAATGTAACACAGATGCCAACGCGTAACTCCAATGCACTGATTGGTAGGCGTAATATAGCAATGTACTCGACTGCATTCAGTCACACTGTAACCTCCCCCTCACTTATCAACCTTAATGACAGTGAAAAATTAAACCGCGTGTACGTAATGGAAATTTGGGAAAAGCAATCATCACCGAAGTTAAACTGTCGGTAAAGAGGGAGGAAAGAGTTACATCTAAATGAAAGGAAAAATGCAAATGAATCTGGGGGAAATTAATTTTCAAAAGGGGTAAAGTTAACAAAGAAAGTAAATGTGCGGCCGTTACGTCAACAATTAACTAGCGGTAACTAGATATTTGAGATTTGGGGAAAATTACGGTCGCCAGTCCTATGGACAATTACTATAGTAACTGAAAAAGAAAGGTTATTGCACATATAATTAGCACTAGGAGCGTGGCAACTGAAGGTTGACACGTGTAGTGTGAAAACAGAAAGTTTGTCAAAAGAAATAAATTTCGCTACACTCTGACTTAATTTAACAAAAGAATTAATAAAACCGGAAAATTGAAAGTTAATTTAGTGACTGAAATTAATAGTGAGCTTTGTCTCTGAAGCACTACGAAATTCAATAAAATAAGGTTAGTCTTGGGCTACCTAAACAATCATTTCAAA
Organism: Schistocerca serialis cubense; assembly: GCF_023864345.2. Taxonomy (NCBI): domain Eukaryota; kingdom Metazoa; phylum Arthropoda; class Insecta; order Orthoptera; family Acrididae; genus Schistocerca; species Schistocerca serialis. The sequence goes on from NC_064641.1 coordinate 427,592,485, forward strand.
TGCTACTTGAATCTACCCAATTTACGTAGAAATAAGAGGTTTAACATTGAACTCGAATTTAATGATTCTGAACAATTAACAATAGTAAAATTTAGTATGTACCAAGCTGAGCTGTAGTCACAGGTAAGCTAAAATATGGTAACAAAATTCGCACTCATAATTTGTGCTTGTGTAATCTAAATATTGTAGCCAGCTATGAATACTTTAACTGAACTTTGAAATTAAAGCAGTGAAATGGAATAATATTACTTTAATTCCGGCGTTTGAATTTCAACGACACTCGGGTTCATTCCGGAAAAGGAAGGGACCCTGCTTGGTAATGCAATTGGGACAATGAGCAACAAATGTGCATGCTAAGCTGCTGTAATTATAGTTACGAAACTGGAACAGTTTGAAAAGCTGAGGTCTGCCATACAGTTCTAAAACTTTACGTGCTTCCAGTCTTCCTTGTTGGTTGATTGAAGGTTTGAAGCCGTCCATCGAGGAGGTGGCGACAGTCACTCATTGTCGGCCGTCGCTGTTGCAGAAGCTGGATGTTGGCGCGCCTTCTTCTCGACACGGTCTCCAGCCGAAACGGGCTCTTGATGTTCCCCAGCTAACGCTTCCCGTCCAAATCCACTGCCCTCCTCCAGCCAGACTCTCCTCTGCCCGCGCTCCACGCGACCAAGTTAACACTACCAAAGATCCTAAACACTTTGGTTCTCCACACGACCTATTGATGTATTCATTCGATAGCATAGTTTTCCCTAGGCAAGACGCAGCGTAAAAATACAAATAAAATTTACAAAACAACCAATTATACATCGACATAAATGCATAAATATATATATACAAATAGTAAAACAATTACAATATATAAAGACACAGAAATATCACATCTTGAGGCAACAAAACAAGGAAAAAATTTATAGTACAATAGATGGAAATTGGAGGAAATGCATTTCCGGCGTTACAACAGCCATATGCATATACACAGACATATAGAAAACAGAGCAAACGATCCCCAAATGTTTAATTGTATTTATACCGGTAAATACGAGTATATTCCTGGCTTATAATGTTTTTCTGAGTGTAGTATGTATATTATGATCGGTAGACAACTTTGCGGGTTTAACTGTCAATGCCATTTAGAAATGTGTGGAAAATGATTTTACCTCTGAAAGATCCCGAGAAAATAGGTGGATGGTGCTTCGATAATGCCGGCATCAGTAATTCGTTGGGTATACTCTATAAGAGCTAATCCTAATGCTCCACCGTTTGTGCTGGGATATAGGAGCCTCTACATAGGGTAGGCGACATTTGCGTATGTTGAGAGCAGGAAGGGTAACACATTAGGATCACTGGAGAGAGTGCATTCGATGTTATTTTCGTAAACATGTTCTGTTAGGGTAAGAATTTCCGTGCATACAAGCTGAGGCATGAAGAAAGGGTGGGTTACTATTTCTGAAACAATATACACATCTTGAGAGGTTGACTTGGCTGCTGTTGCTTTTTACAAACAGCTGTGACATAACAATAACATTGGATCGTTGTTAGATGCATTTGTAAGTATGTGCATGCACTTGGCGGTGTTGCTTCAGTCACGCTGGGTAGTTAAGTATGGTTAAACGCATGTGCCATGTCACGCTAGGAGCAATGCGCCCTGATCTATTGTGTCATAGGCGGTAAAGGCATATGCTGCTAGGATGTGTCTCGCGTATAGGGGCTGCGACATCTGTATAACGGTGACTCTATAGAATCGACTTTCACTTCCGTTCGGCGGCCACGCCTCGGGGCTGTGATGGAGAGCGTTTCTGTATGGACGTCTGTGTGTGCTTTGCCAGCTGACGGCCGCGTCGACCACAAGCGCATCGACTAGCTTCTAGCGTTTGCACTCTGTAAATATGTCTTCGCTCGGGTCCGATCGCGTCATCATCGGCGTCTAGGTGAGCACGTTTTGCGGTAGCATTTTCTCAGAAATGAAGTATGAAAGAGATGTGGTAGCTTGCGGGAACCAGGCAGGGGCCTCTGCATCTTTTGACATCTGACGGATGCGTCACTTATCGCTACCTCCTGTGTACTCTACTGGACAGAGGAGGGCAGACCGAGCTTCTGTGCATTTATTGCATTATTTCTCGGGCAGGTCTGTAGTCCTTCCTGTGCGCTATTTGGACAGTTTACAAGTACTGAGCGTGTCTACACATCAGCGTGAGGCATTATGTAGGAGGTGTCGTAATGTCTGTAATTAAATTATTTTGGTAAATTAAGAGTTGTTTGGGTGTCTGGAGACTGTCTATTGTGAGCGCAAGCATAAGACGGAGAGTGTTTTGTCTCAGTGTCATAAATATATTCGATCTCTGAATGAAATGTTTGGAAGTAAATAAAGTGGACTCCATCCTTACTCTCCCCAGCAGCCCAGAGCAGCCTGAGGAATTTTAGCATAATTTCCGCCTTACAGACAACCTTCTGGGATTAGGTCATACGAGCGATGAGAGTGCGATCTGATGCTAATAATGTGTACTATGTCAGTTGGGCAGTAAGTCTCGTGGTGGAGACACCGCATGCAAAATAAACACTTGTGTTCAGATCTGTTATCATGCCATTTCGCCCCACCATCTTGGATCATATCATGTGCTGTGCACGTTAGTACAGGTTAGTGCACTTTAGTGCACGTTAGTGCGTGTTAGTACATTTTAGCCCGCCAACATTGTTCTGTAAGACGACATGGTGCTTGGTTGGGGATTGTGGTGAAGAATTTAACTATTTGATTCCTAGTCCAGGTGGTTGTGGCATTGGTGAAAATTGATTCGAAGTCCTAAGTTCTATGAAGTCAAATCTCGTGACTAATGCAGTAGCCAGTAGGAGTGCAGCAATCTAGGGATGGGGGTTGCTAGGTCATGAATGAACACCGCACTGATAGTGGGATACTGTGGAACTCCTCATTTGGTCATGGAATATTAAACTTGTAAATTGATTAATTGAATATGATTAGAATTGAAATGGAATTAAGTACTTAGGTAATTGATAGATTAGATGAGTGATGTTGGGGTCAGTTGTGTTCAGTTAAATGGGTTAGCATATTTACAGAAGGCTATGTCCGGCGTGGGTATAATGATGCGGGTTTGAGGCTGTGATGTAAGCTGTCCCTCACAGCCCACTGATGCGGCGCGTGTCCGGTTCTAAGGTGCAGTCGAGAGAGAGCAGACAATCTTGTGTCATCATCCAACTTCACAGTAGCTCTCTCTGGTGGCCATGATATGTACTAAGTCAGTTGGGATCTGGAGCTCGTGGTGAACACACTGGGTGACGACATCATGAATACCAGTATTTTCGTCATGATCTGATTTCAGGAGAGTGCCATCTGGTGGCGCCAATATGAACTGAGCCAGCTGGGCTCAGGAGCTTGTGGTGAACACACTGGGTACGGCTATCTTGAATAACACTACTTGCATCATCACCTGAAGTCACGGTGGCGTCCTCTGGTGGCGACGATATGAACTAAGCTAGTTGGAGTCCAGATCTAGTGGCGAACACATGGGCTGAAATTGGTTAAATAATAAAGACAAGTACCTTTTCCTGCCATTTTCTTTGCTTAGTAGAGATAAGTGTGATGTGGTGCATTATCCTGCTGGTATTTGAACTTCGCGCCATTTTTCTGGCGGTTGGTGGGGGGGGGGGGGGAGGGAGGCGTGGCACTTTCCCGCCAACATTCAAACTTCGCGCCAAAATCCACCATCTTGATTGATGTCATCGCCGCCGTCTTGTATGACGTCATTGTCGCCATCTTGGATAATAGAACATTGCGATTGTAGTGCTGTTGTTCCAATACTAACGGTAATTTCTGCTTAAACGGCCATGTCGTGTGGACTGGGTTACAGCGGGTCATGCACAGGCAGCTGATGGTGCATTAGAGGTAGCCTCAGACGTCCGTTGAGGCTGACCTGTGACGTGCAGTGGAGTGGCTGGAACTTCGGTCATATCCTTAGTGTGTGTAGGTGCGTCCGTACCAGTGTAGGGAGCCCGGAGAGCTGGTTTGAGCCGGTCGACGGAGACTGTGGTCGGTGTACCCATCACATCAATATTGACTGTCTTCTCCTCCCTACTGATGACACGATAAAGTCCGCCGTAGGGTAGCTTCAGCGGCTTTCGTACTGCGTCATGCCATAAGAAGACACAATGGCATTCCCGTAGTTCGTCAAACGCAAATGGGCGACGGGTCTGCTGATCCCTTGGAGCAACGGGCATAACTCCGAAACGGGCGATCCATCCCCTCCAAAATGCAGTGGCAACAGTTTCAGCGGTGATATCGGCGATCGGGAACAGCTCGGGCCAGCGTGTAAAATGATCGATGGCTGTAAGGCAGTAGGTGTATCCTTCCGTTGGTGGGAGAGGTCCTACTAGATCTAGGTGGACATGATCAAATCTCTGATATGTAGAAAGAAATGTTCCAAGAAGAGACCTAACGTGCTGGCTAACTTTATTCCGTTGACCGGACACATATTGTCGCACATATTGCTTGCAAATTTTGTCCATGTGTGGCCAGACAAAAGCTCGCTTCACCATGTTGGAAGTGTCTCGTCTTCCAGGGCGCGACAAGTTGTGTAAAGAGGTGATTGCCTGTTGGCGATAGTCCTTAAGTCCATAGTCACAAAAGGTCTCGGTTTGTCGGTGGCGACATCACAATCCAGTAGCACAGTTGACAGTGGCAGTGCAATACGGCCGAGTTGTAGGCCCTATGGTTACGCCAACACATCTCGGAGCTCACTATCAGATTGTTGCACTATGGCGAGAGCTAAAAAATCAAATTCTTTCGTGATTGCTTCAATCCTGGAGAGTGCATCAGCTGGCACATTTAGTTCTCCTTCAACGTGTACAATATTGGTGGTGAACTGTTCGATATAGTCAATGTGTCGCAGCTGACTTGGCAATGCCTTCTCAGGACGCTGGCAGAAAGCATATGTTAGTGGCTTATGGTCTGTGAAGAGAGTGAACTGCTGTCCTTCCAACATGTGACGAAATTTCTTAATAGCAGCATACAGTTCGCGATCTTATGTGGACCAATTCTGTTGAGATGAAGATAACTTTTTACTGAAAAAGGCTAAGGGCTGCCAGTGCCCGTCTATTTGCTGTTGTAGTGCAGCACTGATTTCAGTTGCAGATGCGTCGACCATCAGGTCGAGAGGCGCCTGCGGAACTGGGTGTGCCAACGATGTAGCTTCTACGATGGCAGTCTTCATCTTGTTAAATGCCAACTCGGCCTCAATGTCCCACTGGAGTTTGTCTTTCGACTTCGGTGAACCTTGCAAGAACTTATTCAGTGGTGCAGCTAGGAAGGCATGATTGCGAAGGAATCGACGGTAAAAATTGGTTATGCCAAGAAATCTACGTAATTCTTTAACCGTCTTAGGCTGTGGAAAATTCAGTATAGCGTCTACTCTCTCCTGTGGTGGCCGTATGCCTTGAGCGTTGATAGTGTAGCCTAGTAACTGTACTCCAGATGCTCCAAAAATGGCCTTCGATGGGTTGATGAGCAGGCCATGTTCACGTAAACGAGTGAGGATCTGTCGTAAGTGTGATTGGTGTTCTGCCTCAGAATTTGACATGCCCAAAACGTCGTCAATGTACACATAACAGAAGTCTAAGTCACGTGTCACTTCATCCATGAAAGGTTGAAACGTTTGGACAGCATTACAAAGTCCAAAAGGCATTCGGGTTAATTAAAAGAGTCCGAACGGCATGCAGACGGCAATTTTAGCAAGTCGTCAGATGCCACAGGTATCTGGTAAAACGCACGAAAGCAGAAAAGATTCGCTTATCGTGAACACTGAAAGTAAAATCTTCAATATGCGGGACTGGATAATGATCTGGAATGGTTCTCGCATTGAGCTGTCTGTAGTCGCTGCATGCTCGATGGGCGGCAGATTCCTTGTGCTAGCATGTACGAGAACTCCTGCTTAACTATCTTCAGTTTCTGGGGTGTCAAGCGGCGCGGTCGAGCAAGAAGTGGTGGCGCAGGTATAGTCAAAATATAGTGCACTGTTGAGTGCTGCACATGTGTTAGTGTGGGAGTCTGGCATGTAATCTTTGGGAACTGTTTGAGGAGCTCTATAAATGGAGAATCACCAGTAACCACTCGTACTGCTGTGTCTTCCACACAACGCATTCAACCTTGGCTTTCTAGGTTGGTAGTAGTGTCAAGAAGGTGTCGGTAACGGAGGTCAGGCAAGAGTCCACAAAACGATAAAAAATCCACTCCAAGAATGGGGCGCGTCACATCTGCTCCGACAAATTGCCTTTCATATTTGCGCTGCAGGCCCAAGTTCAAAAGGAATGTGTCACTACCATATGTTGTTATTGTGGAGCCATGGGCCGCGAAAAGGTGGCAGTCATCACATTTGCGACGTGGTAGACAGGCAGACGGATAGACTGACACGTCAGCACCCGTGTCTACCAAATACTGTAACTATGTGCTATGTTTCGTTACAAACAATCGACGGCCGTCGTCGGCAGAGCCAGTGGCCGTTATCATTGACTTCCTGCTGAGTTACCCTGTTCACATGGCAGTTTACACTTGCACCCCACGGAACCATACCGTCGGTGATACCAACAGATTCTTGTTGACGAAGGTGAGCGGCTGCGCTTACGTGGTGAGCGGTGGCGACGAGGTCGATAATGCAGCTACTTGCGCGGTGAGCTCGGCAACCTGTGCTTGTAGCTCAGCGAGAGTGTTTTCTGACCGAGGTTGTGAGCAAACTGTTGCGACGCGTGCGGACGTGTACATTTCCGCTACCCGATCCGCGATTTGTGCGAGTGCATCCAGATCGCCGGCACGCACTGTCAATATTTTCTGCGAGTCGGGTGGCAGGCGCGACAGCCAAATATTCCGCAAAATATCTTCACTGACCGCGTTGCTCGCTAAAGTATGCAGTCGGCGTAGTAGCTGCGATGGCGTGCGATCACCTACTTCCTCTGTGCGGAGTAGCTACTCCAATCTCTCCGCCTCGTGCTGCGAGAGCCGGGTGATCAGAGCGTTCTTGATGGTTGTATAATGATCAGTACTCGATGGTGACACCAGAACGTTTTGTACTTCTGCGGTCATATTTTCATTGAGTGCAGCAACTACATAACTGTACTTCGTTTCATCTGCGGTTATGTACGCTAGCACAAATTGACTTTCGACTTGAGCAAACCACAGCACGGCATTACGTTGCCAAAACGGTAGCGTTTTCACTGTCACGCGATTAATTACTGCGTCAGTAGACACTTCCGCAGCTGGTGGCGGGTCTGCCATCGTGAGTTACGGCGAAATGGAACACGGAAGATGCGCGACAAGGCTGACGCGAATGTTCGTATTTAACGAAACGCGGCGTGATACGGAGCGTTAGTGATCGTCAAATTTCACGTTAGTAATCGTCGAACACCACGTCGGGGTCACCAATGTAGCAGGACTAGTTGTATTTACTTAATTGCAACATAAAAACACTCCGTAACTCATACGACTCCTTTACTAGATAATTGAACAACAGAAAAGCATAAAAACAAACGAGGAAACGTAAGTCAGAGACTGCGCCAGAGATAATAATTACAAATGGCAATCACTCGCACACGGCATTACACTGCACGAAACACAGCATTTCAACTTAAAGCACACGTATCGGACATTCATGAGACACACCATTCTTGGAATTATTTATTATAATTAGTGCTATAATTAAACACACCATAAAGATTTATCGACGATTAACGCATTCATATAAGAGTGCTCTTTCTGAGTGATTTGTTATAGTCACTATTTACAAATTAAGCAAAAAACAGGGTTGTATTATAATTTGCAGCATGCCGTTTCAAGGTAACGGAACACTGAAAATTTATCTTAAAGACTTCGCCTTTATAATTAAATTTCAGGTAATGACACTTCATCGATATCAGCGTTCAAGAGATACTTTGATAATCAAGACGAGAAACAAAGAAGACTGCTAGCGTTATGGATAACCTTGTGGTCTCTCGAATCGAAAGACGTAGATTCGCGTCGCGCACGTACAATTTTTTTTTTTTTTTTTTTTTTTTTTTTTTTAAGTTAGCATCGTTGACACATTTTGGGACTGCCTTATGAATGTAATACAAGTATGTTCTGGAATATCTGAAGTTATTTACATTTCTTTCCGATTAAAGAACGTAGAATGAAAGAAATATTTCCGACTTTGTAGTTAGGCAGGAACCTAAGAGAACAGCGTAAATTGTTGCGAGTGAGTCGAGGAGCAGTAACATCCATATTCTTTTTATCACAAACTCGACATCAGATGATACGGTGGTCGATGTTCTGTATGACCCTCAGGACGTTGTCACGTTCGCCGGAAATATGGTGAAATGAGTGTTACCCACATTTTATCCCTATTATGGACGTTTAATAAGGGGGAGGTGTTACGACGTCGCAAACTTGCCGTCCGCCATATTAGTAGCCCAAACATTAACTACAGCAGGATAGGTTTTGCTAAAAAAATGTCAGATGCAACATTAACAAGTATACTTGTTCTGATTACACTCCAAACTGTAAAGGTATCACATTTCTGTAGTGAGTGGAATCGTTCAATTGATACATTGCCTAATGTTCGCGAATATTAGTTACGCTGGTCAGTTTTACTGTAGCGGTTTTATTTAAATAATTTAACTTCAGATCAAAACAGCTCGAAGAGCGCTCTTGTTGAATGCTCTGAGAAGGACATATTGCAAACCACTGAGACAGAAAAGTATTTTCTAAGCATTTTCGGGAAAAGCCCATAGACGGAACATCAGTTTTATAAAGTCCTATTAAGAAAATGCTACATTACGAAAGCACCTTTTCAACATCATGCGTTCCCTTATTATATTCCCATGGTCCCTGTCTTTCCCGTACATCATCTATCGCAATTCGCAGTTTTACGAGTGTTGAAACATTATTAGTGACACCTATTTATTTACAGCTCGTACAAAATAGATACGTGTTTCTAAGTTTTACTAACCTGCACAGTAGTCACCAGAATTGTGTATAACCTGTTGCCAGCGATGTAGAAGTCGTAGGATACTCTTAGCAGTGCTAGTTGTGTTGACAGTTCGAGCGACGCGGTCTATTGCCCGACGAATTTGTAGCAGTTCTGAAGCGAATGCCGTGAAGTGTTACCTTCAGTTTAGAAATCGAGTTGAACTAACAAGGGCTTAAATCATGGGAGTGCAGTACGTTGTATAGCACTTAACAGCCCCATCAGTCCAACAAATCAGTAACAGCGTGCACTGTGCGTGCTTCAGCATTGTCCTGCAAAATGATTGTCAGATCCTGCTGAAAGAGTCATCACTTCTGTCTCTATGCTGTTCATTTTTGGAACACAACCCACGACCAGCTTAGAAATAGAAGTGATGACACTTTCAGCAGTAATTGACCATAATCTTGCAGAACAATGCTCTAGCATGTACAGTGCAAGCTGTTACTCATTTGATTGACTGATGGGGCTGCTAAGTGCTCTACGACCTACTACACTCCCCTGACTTAAGCCCTCGTGAGTTCAACTCGATTTTTAATTTGAAGGAAACACTTCACGGCTTTCGCTTCAGAACTGCTACAAATTCGTTGGGCAATAGACCGCGCCGCTCGAACTGTCAACACAACTGGCACTGCTAAGAGTATCCTACGACTTCCACATCGCTGGCAACGAGTTACAAACAATGCTGGTGACTACTTTGCAGGTCAGTAAAACTTTGAAACACGTATCTATTTTGTACGAGCTGTAAATAAATAATTCCCACTATTAATGTTCCAAACCTCGTATGTAAATGAAACCGAATCGAGCTGAGTTTAGTTTATCGGATTGCCTTGTTTATTGTAATGAACGATGCTTATAACACCAACCAATGTTTACTGAAAAGAGAAAACTAAGAAAACAGTTGCTCTAGGTTTTAATATTTTGAGTTGTTTTAATTATTTTATTGACACTTGCCTATCGCCATACGGCCTCACACTTCTGTCTCTGTGCTGTTCACTTAGCGTTACAGAGATATTTTGTTGAAGGAAAGTAATTTTCATTTGTATTACATGCTAAAGCCTAGAGAGGAATTCATGGGACGTACGATAAAAGGTTGGTTAGTTATTTAGGAATATAATGATGGCATTAAGAGAGAATAATTTGATTAAATACTTTTTAACCGCAGCTAGACATTTTGTGCCACTCAGTGGCGATTTAATGAATGCTGTTGTTCACAGCTGTGTTAGAAATTTATCACACTAGTCGTCCCCGCTCTATGTATCCTATTATCTTTTCCTTTTCATGCTGTACCAAGCCGAACCTTCAATCTAAAAGTGGAAAATAATTTTATTGGTCAGTGAAGAATGTTGGTATACATCTCAGAACGTAGAATTTTATTGAGATTCCTTACTGTCTGAAGTGTTACATGGTATCCAATGAAAGCGGAGAAAATACAACATAATAAGTTAAAAATTACGTCACTACATAATATTAAATTGGATGTATTGCTTACCAACATGTGTTTGTGGATGGTTCCATCGACTGGAGGGAGCTGCGTTGCTAATGAACTGTCATACATCTTGCGCTTTCCAAAAGTGTCTACAACTGAGAGACCACTATCAGTTTCTTCTTATTAACAGGCATATACCCCAATGAATGTCACAGAGCATTGGCCCAACTCAGCCGATCACAATACTTTGAATAATACTCGGACCTTCTGGCTACACCCAAATAAACTCTACACCAGTTTCTTAGCCACAACAAAAATATAAGCCGGCTTAAATATATACTTAAAAGTGACTATATACTTAAAATGGAATAAAACTGGTGCCAGTGTGAAGACTGGTTTGATGCACCTCTCCACGCTACTCTATGATATGTAAACCTCTTCATCTGTGCTGAAGTATTCCGTACTGCAGCCAGTTGAACCAGCCTACTGTAGTCTAATCAGAATCTCCAATACCCCCCAGCCAGCACCCGACCACAAGACAAACTCTTACCGAATTTACTTATCCTTCGTTTTCAGGGAGTATCCTGTCAGGTGGTATTCTGTTTTAGTCATGTTGCGCCGTTAACATCGTTTCTCCCGGATCGATACAGTCCTAATTTTGTGTTTTGTAACACTACATTTCAAAAGCATCTGTTACCTTTTTTTCTATGTTACTTCTGACTCACGCGTTCTTATAAATAACGTTACACCCCGAACTAAAGGTTATCTTATCGCAAGTCAGCATATTATACTACCTCGACGTCTGCTGCGATCAGTTATTTTGCTTCCAATACAACAAATCTGGCTTAGCACCCGCTCTTTCATTCACGTAGTCTGTATGGTCAGCTAATTTTTAAGTTGTTCCAAATTTCAACACCTTCTAAACTTTTCACGCCAATTAAGGCCATAAAACTATGATCTTTTCCGAATGTACTTCCCACCAAAGAACGATTCTGGTAGCTGTACTCAAAAGTTTTTGTTAATCTTACCTTTGCGTTCTTGTGCTGATTTTTTAACGTGAACTTTCATCCCTCAACACATATTTATTTACATCCAAACGGAAAGTGAAATATCAAATTTCATACCTTTAGCTTTAAATTTTTGTAATATAATTAAAAATTTTCACTCCAAATTTCATCGCATGGGGGGATCAATGTCCAAACATAGTGACACACTTATTTTTTAATTTCTAACACAAAAGAAAATTAGAAAGTTTCATAGATTTGATAATCTTGTCATTATGAAACAATTTTATAAAACTTTTCCTTCCCTATTTCACTTCCTTAGGGTGCTGTATTTCCTAAAGCACTTAAAGTTTTTAGGAGTGTGCAAACAATAGTCTAGATAAGTACTAGCGCTATACACTCCAAAATCAAGATAGGTACCTGTCTGAAAAATATATTCTTCTTTGCGTAATCTACATGTAATTCATTGCAGTACTTTCAGTTCGTAAAAAATATTTAGTATACATTTGATGAGGTTTTTTAAGTTCATGCCAACTTTGCCACAGTGGGCGTTATTTGTAAAACTGCAGTGTTTTTTAGTCTGTGCGAAAAGTGGCGCATCAGTTATTGAAAAATTATTGCATGCTTTCTTTACAACGGCTTTTACACTTTTCATATACCATACGGTCGACTAAGAAGACATCAGAACGCTGTATCATTTGCATCTCCTGATGAGAGTGAAGATAATTTGGTTGATGACTAAGGGCGAAGACCCAGATTAGACACTTGACACTGACGGAAGGAACCAGGCAGGTCTTATTTGGTAGTAACTGAATTCGGCTATTTATTTCTAAAATGAAGCTTACATAAATTGAACTATAGTAGTTGGCAATTAATAATAAAATTACAACAATTTGTTACCTAATATTACCGAAGTATCTACGACTGTATGTTACATAATTGTGTTTAAATCTGTGATGTCTGAAGAAAACAAGGTAACGATGAGTTTATTTTGTTTCAGAGAACAATGAAGCAATCTCCAATGTTGACATAGATGAAAATGAGGAGAGTGGCTCAACGTCTATGGCTCCAGCAACAGAAAAGATCACCAATAGACAAGCACCCGTAATGCTGGAGGTGGGCTCCAATAACCGTGAGAAGCCTTCACCACTTCAGTCTTCAGTAGACTACTTCAAAGATTTTTTTGTAAGCACCTAATAACTATAACTGTCACTCAATCAAACCTCTACAGTGTCCAAAAAATCGAACAAACCTTTGAATACCTCAGAGAAGGAAGTATAGCAGTTTGTCAGCATATGTAAACATATAAGAATTTATACTCTATCTAGGAAATGGATGAGCTGCAATGGAAGCACCCATCTAGAAACGATAGTCAATTTCATGTCACATAAGAGATGAGAGGAACTGAAGTAGACTTTTGCGCTTTAATAACAATGACCACATGCCTCCACAGAATGTCCACAACAGAGACTGGCTTTTTAAGATCCGTTCATTACTTAACGCTCTTCACTCTGTGCTGATGAACAGATTGCGCTCTACAATGACTCGTCTTCACTGCAACAGTACAATACAATAAAATCCCATAAGTATGGATATAAACTGCTTGCCCTTTGTTACAACAAGGGCTTAATTCACAACTTTGAGATCTATACAGGTCGCATACTATCTGTGTAACCTCCCTGCTATATTTATCTCTGTAAGAAATGTAGGGAACTTTACCTCCTACTTTGTAAAAAGTCTATGTAGTACAGCAATTATGTACCCTCAAATGGTTATCTAACTTAAACTCGTATGCTAACGTTTCCTTAAACAGAACCTAATTCGAACTGAACTGTAAACGGAATGCATAAAACTTGTTTTTCTATTACAGACACAACTGACTTAAGAGTTATCTAGCGCTAATCAAAATATCCACTTATCTCGAGTCTTGATAACATTGTTACAGATTTCTCGGAAGCACGACAGCAAACAGCAAGCAGGCAGCTAAGCTAGAATTCTATTTCTAAATAAATGTTGAAACTGTTACATATCACATGGTGAAATGTGGTAACGCGTGATGATAAAGCTCTTTGAACAGTGGAATGGGGGGGGGGGGGGAGTAACTATTCCTATGAAACGATATTCCAAAACAACGATTTTAGAATGAATTGCGTATTCAGAAAGACAGAGTAAAGCTTCGCGTAATCTGCTCACATGACATTGGTCTGAATAATACTATGTCCAACAAACTAAACAATGATTTAAGAAGAGTACAATATTAAGAGAGAATTAGTACAAAAGTCAAACAGCTTAATCTGTTAATACGTTAATACACGACTCAGTGATTTCTACAAATTACGTGAGAACTGCTGCTGTCTTTCTTCAAACTTCTTCTCTTCAAAAGTAACAACATTAGTCAAAATTAATGTTCTTTGGTCTTTCAATACATACGTCATATTAATCCTTTCTGTCCTTAACAACAAATCTTTCTTCATCTAACAGATACAATCACAAGTCAACACAGCACTACTAAGAATGTCTTTCAGCTACCACAGTTCAACTAAGAATGTGTCAGACTGAGCAAGGGCAAAGACTGTACCATGACAAGACCAGAGATTGTATAACAGCAACATAACTTTCTCCATTCGACTCAGACGATCCCCAGGCGTACAGTATCATCAGATGAAGAGATGAAAAAGAAATTGTGTAGTACTTATGAGGCAAAAAGATAAAAAAAATGTATGGGGTAAATACTCGTATTAAGGATGTAAAATGGTTGGGTAAGAGAGGGGCATCTTTTGCGCCAGCGATTGAATCTTCTCTCCCTCTCTATACTATAAATCGTTTTGACCAAAGAGATCATCAGTTGATTGAGGTCATCTATCCTAGAACAGTTACAGCTTACAACAAATTCATGAGGGGAGTGGATCTTCTAGATGGACTCACCAGCTATTAACCAGTCTCTTTAAGATGTAGGAAGTTTTATTTGTGATTTTTACTTCACTTCATCGGCTTAATTGTTTCTCCCGATGAGACTGCAAAGGTAATGGTATTTGTACGCATGAAGTAATGGATCTGTTAGGTTTTCGATATGAAGTCACTGATTCTCTGAACAACTTAGCAGATAACCCACTAAAAAGAGGAAGGCCATCAACAGAGAAAGTATGAACGAATTTTCAAAGACAAGAAAAAAAGGAGAGCCCATGTGTCAATACCCCAGTACCAGCTTTTAGGAGAGATAGTGCTGGACACTGACCCGCTGATGTTGAAGCTAGAGATAGGTGGGAGCATCCCTTCTACAAGCAGGAATCATTTGTTAAGTGTGAGAAATGCAAAATCGGCTTATGCCTCAATAAAAGAAAAGATTGCTTTGTGGCTTTACATTTATAAAATACACATATACCTAACTAACTTGTTGTGACATATAATTCAAAATGAATCGTCACCTTCAGGAAGAATACTATTAATTTTTCACGTGTTCGCGCTGCCTTTTAAATTTAGTATTATTTTCTCTTTTGCCAAACGTGCACTAACTTCCCTTATTCCCCTTATTCCCAAACTTAAAAGTCTGGAAGAAATTACATGGCATCGAAGCACTACTTAGAGTAGCATCCTGCAGAACTGATTTTTTAGAAAATGAATTTATGTAGTGGACATCAAGAGGTTAATAGCGACATAATCTCAAAAAGGATTTCATCCCCTATTTCACCTCCTTTAGGTGTGAAATTTCGAACAATCCTGAGAGTTCACAATACTCTCTTAGAATTTAAAGGTTGGCTACAGCGCGCATACAAAAGCTCTGGAATCTAAGATATTGTTGTCGCGCTTCGCAGCGCACGTATTAACTAGTGGCAGTTTGGAAGCCAGTGTAGGAGCCTACTTGCTGTGCACGTGTGTTGGGGGAGGGGTCGTGGCCGAGCTGCCGTACTGCCATCGGCGAGCTGCCGTACTGCCGTGTCCGCCAGCAGCGACACAGGATTTGGTATTGAGTTGATATTTTCTATAATTTGCAGCGCGCTTATTAGTTTAAAGAAAAGGGTTTGTGTATGTGCATAGCAGCAGCCAGTAATTTTGATAATTATAGGAATAGAATTCTTAAGGGACACCGTCGTTGGGCGAATAGATTAAGTATTGATTTTTGTCAATGATTTCTTTTGTAACTCTCAGGGAATTGTTTCACTAAGTATTTAATTGAGAAGTATTTCAGTCCGTCTCAAGAGTTTGATTAATTTGTAATATTGCTTTAATGCCACTGGAGGCAGATTTACATACTAAGCGATTGTTCAAAGAGTTTCTAGTGTTTTGTTAATTGAATGAGGAAGAATCGCTTTCAGCACATAGTTTTGAAAAAAAGGAATTACTTGTTCGGTTTATCATTTATCGAGTTTAGATTTGACCAAACCCTTTCTCTTGAATTATATGTAGTTGTAGTAAGCAGCAGCAGCAGCAGCAACAGCAGGAGCCACCATACAGAACTTGCATTGCACTCAGCATGAATAATATTATTTAAAATGTTTTTGTTAAATAATGGAATGCAGCAGATCAATCAGTGGCTGCAGAAAGACCAAGTAAGTTATCTGTTGCGCACAGGACCAATTAAAAAAAATGACGTTTAGGCGATCTCTGTAATAGTAAAGTTAACAAGAGTACAAGCACGAGATTTTCAGCAGAAAACACGAGAAAAGAAGATAGAGCTCGCGATATTCAATCCATACTTCAACGATAGCTACGAAAAGAAAGCCATACACTCTCGAAATTGTTTCAATCCATAGTGGTTGAGGCCGGTCGAAGGTAAGGCAGTGAATCAGTGTGGACCTATTTCACCCCGTAGAGCTTGAATTTCCAAACACTATGAAAAACTATATTTTCATTTGTAAGCGATAATTCGAATACCAATTTGGATAGCCGTAGTTCATTAATAATTATCTATTTTCAAAAACACACAAAAAACCTTCCACCTACAATTTGACCCCATAGAGGTTGAGTTTCCAAAAATACTGAAACACATTTTTCTGCATTTCTGAACGAGAGACTTAGTATCAATTTTTGTAAGCCTGGCTCAGAATTGCTTTAATAGCAACATATGTTTAAATTACATTTCATCCCCTATTTCAACCAGTTAGGGCTGGAATTTAGAAAATTACTTTCTTAAGCGACTTCTACAGTATAAGACCAACTGTCTGTCCAAATTTAAAGCTTCTATTGTTAGCTATTTGGTCTGAGTGATGATGAGTCAGTCAGTGAGCCAGTTAGTCGGGTCATTGCGTTTCACATGCAGAGATAAGTCTATGTCTTTCAGTGCCCATTTCGTGATTTATCACATTGTAATCTTTTGATTTCATTTCATCACTTCCACTAATATTCTAATACTTCGGTTGGTGTTCATCTTACAGACTATTTTATGGTAATATCAGTTCTGTAGATCTCTTCTTCCGAGTGCTCCACTGTCTCTCATAGAATCAAAATATCATAGACAGGCCATACAGTTATTACTTCTCTTAGACTGATTTTAATTCCACTCTATCTAGAGAATGAAAGGTTTGCATAAAGAATTACGAAATTTTATCAACTTGGTTCTTTCCTTGTCTTTCCTTTCTACATAATCGTTCCACCTTTCAAATCAACGCCTCTAACGGTGGTTTGCGATCTGAGCTGTCCATATTCCTGCAATATTTTCTCATTTAAGCAAAAGTACCTTTTATTTTCCCTGCATCACACTAATACTGAGGAAACTGCAGAAAGGCACGATTTTACGCTGACAGGAAATGCCTAAATTTAAAGAATCAGAGGCTGTTGAGAGTGTCATAGGGAGCATTAGGCAAGGACTACTGGAACAATGGTAAAGGTCACTATAGGAGACGAATGGATAGTCTTGACAAATGATATAGTGAATTTAGCAGCTGGTGAAATAGGAAATAAGACAACGATCACTAGAAATTCTTCGACAACGGTTGACATATTGAATCTAACCCACAAATTATGAAAATTTAAAAATGTAAAAAAATAAGCAGGAAACAGGCAGTACAAAAGTCTAAAAGGTTAGAATGGTCAGAACAAATCAGCAAAGCAAGTGTAGGCTATGGAAGAAATGCTAGGCCATAGAAGCAAGTTCGAGTAGTGGAAATGCAGAAGTCGCCTATAGGAAAATTAAATGGACCTTCGAAGAAAAGGTAAGCAGGTGTGTGGATCTCAGGAGACCAGATGACAAACCAGAACGAAGCCAAGAAGGGAAATCTGAAACGTGAAACGAATGCAACGTAGAAGTATGCAAGGGAAATGAACTTGAAGACCATACTACAGAAAGAGAAGAGCAAGTATGAGATGTAAGATAGATTACTGTGAGAAGAAATTGACAGAGCTTTGAAAGATCTAAGCAGAAACATCTCCCCTGAAGTAGACGACGTTCTCGCAGATTTATTGAGATCCTTCAGATAGCTAGGCCATGAGAAAACTCTTTGTCGTTGCGCACAAGATGCATCAGACAGTCGAAACATTGTCAGACTTCAAGAAGAATATAATACCTACTACTGAAAAGAAGACTAGTGTTTATGAGAGTGAATATAACGAAACGATGGTGTAATATGCTATGATTGCAAAATTCTGACAGGAATAATTTACAGAAGAACGGAAAATTTCTTAGAAGTCATTCTTGCGAAGGTCAGTTACCTGAATGTTTCCAGAGAAACAAAGGAAAACTCGAGACAATACAGACAATACAACTTATCTTCAACTAATGAGAGGAAAACTTACATTTAGCGCGTTCGTAAATTTAGAGAGACCTTTTTGATAATGTTGGCTGCGATATTAACTGAACTTTTGAAGGCAGAATGTGTACATTTCTAATATACATGGAAAGAAATATTATCTGGAGGTTGAACCGAAAGGAAACTGCAGTTTCACAGTCGATGGGCATGAAAGGGAAGTAGTAGTCGAGAAGTGGGTGAAACTGGATTGTAGTCTCTCTTTGGTGGTAATCAGTCTCTACGCTGAGGTAGTAGTAAAGAAAACCAGAGAAAACTGTGTAGAATGGATTAAAGTTCAAGCAACAGAAATAAAAAAGTAAAGATTAGTCCACGAAATTGTATTTCTGTCAGAAAGGGCAAAGTCCTTGGAAGGGCAATTGAACGGAATGGAGAGTGCATTGAAATCATGAACATCAACAAAACCAAAACAACGTTAACGGAATATAGTCCAATTACGAGGACTGGAACTTAAGTAGTGGCAACTGTTTATTCACAACTGATAGAAAAGAGATACATGTTTGCACTTGTTACTGTCCTTCAAAGTATCAGCCACGTTGTGTAGAACCCGTTGCTAGAGATATTTAATCTGTTCTGTTGATGGTGCGAATAGAGCGGTCTAGTACCTGTCGAATGTCTGGAAGAGTTCTGAAGCGAATGGCGCGAAGTGTTACCTTCATCTTAGGAATCCAATCAAAGTCACAGGGAGTATGGTGGATGGTACAGTACTTCCCAGTCCCATTGTCCGAACAGAGCAGCCACAGCCTGCGCTGTATACGCCGACGCATTATCGTGCAAAATGATGGGTGGGTTGCGCAGAAATTGTCGCCGCTTCTTCGCACAGCTGGTCGGAGGTGATACTCCAAAAACGAACAGTAATACTGTGCATTGGTGGTCTGCCGTGGAGGAACGTAATGCGTTAGGATAACACCATTACAGTCGTACATGAGAATCACCATAACTTTCACCATAATGGGGATCTGACGCACTTTCGACTTTCGCAGCGACCCATAATGACGCCATTTGTTGGATTGGCGTTTCAGTTTTATCTTCGTGGCATTCGCTTCATAACTATTCCAGAGATTCGACAATCAGTAGACCGCTCCATTTGCACCATCAACAGAAAGGCTCTGCTAAACGTGTGACGAGGGCCTCCCGTCGGGTACACCGCTGGCCTGGTGCAATTCTATCGATCTGACGCCACTTCGGCGACTTGCGCTTAGATGGGGATGAAATGATGATGATGAAGACAACACAACACCCAGTCCCTCAGCGGAAGAAATCTCCGACCCTGCCGAGAACCGAACCCGGGCCCTTAGGATTGACAGTCCGTCGCGCTGACCACTCAGCTACCGGGGGCGGACAAGGCTCTGCTGGCGGTATACAACGGCTTCCATATCGCTGGCAAAGGCTTCTGCACAACGCTGTGACTACTTTGAAGGACAGTAACAGATGCAAACATTTAACTCTTTTGTATCGGCAGTGAATAAGGAGTTGCTACTATTTAAGTTCCAACCCTCGTGAATATCAGTTTATTATTAGGAAATTAGACAATAAAAGAGATGGTTGAGTTTTGCAATTAGTGCTATAAAATAGCGATAAGGGTCGAAGTAGAGAAGATAAATATAGACAGCCAATGAAAAGAAAAGCGTTTTTAGAAGACAAATTTCTTAATATCGAATATAAATTTAAGTTTGTGACGTACTTTTCGAAGTGTACGGACGTCAACTTGAACGACAAGCGGTTCAGACACGAAGAGAATACAAGCTACAGAAATGTGGTGCTACAGAGGAAAGCTAGTCATCAGATGGGTAGATCACTTAACTAAGGAGTAGGTGCTGAATAGGATTGGTGAGAAAATAAATTTGTGGCATAACTTGACTAAAACAAGGGATCGACTGATAGGACACATCCTTTGAAGAAAAGATTCCTCAATTTAGCATTGGAAGGAAGCGTAGGGGATAAAATTAATAGAGGGAGATCAAGAGGTGAATACAGTAAGCAGGTTCAAACAGTTGTGTGTCGCTTCAGTTACTGTTCTTTAACTAATTGGATCCTTTTCTATTTTCACTATGTCAACACGGAAAGATACTGTCACGTTCCATCGCAATATATCGCTTGGTTCCGACAATAGTTCGCTAATGCTCTCAAGAACCTTTGCTTTTTTCAACTCGCACAGGTTTTATATCCGTAATTAATACATTTCCTCTAACAACTTCGGCAACGGCCTTGCCGCAGTTGATACACCGGTTCCCGTCAGATCACCGAAGTTAAGTGCTGTTGGGCGTGGCCGGCATTTGGATGGGTGACCATCCTGGCTGCCATGCGCTGTTCTCATTTGATGCCAATTGAGGAGCTCCTCGACCGAATAGTAGCGGCTCCGGTCAAAGAAAACCATCATAACGACCGGGAGAGCGATGTGCTGACCACACGCCCCTCCTGGGTGAATCCTCAGCAGAGGATGATACGGCGGTAGGATGGTCCAGATGGGCCTGAAGACGGAGTGATTTCTCTAACTACTTCAGTTTTAGTCTGCTGTTCATAACTAGTGTATTATGATCAAAACCTACAATCTGATAAGGAATGTTAAGAAATTTAGAAACTGGTTTTTGTGTTCCTCATTTAACATTATATAATTAGTCTGATACTTCCTACTGTCTCAAAGTCCAGTCACTCACACAAACTGTTTTCTTGCCGTAAAACATGTGTTGTCACTAATTAAATTATCTTCTTCTTCCGCGCTTTGTCCCGTTTCTACGCGGTTGGCAATGGTTTTAGCAGCATAAGTAACAGTTGCTGGCCGGGTACCTTTCCTGACTCCACCATCACTCTATCGACGGAATTAGTGTACCCATTCTGTCTGCTTCTGACGTTCATGTGTGAGAACGTTTTATTACTGCTTTCGTAGCCTGTGGCTAAGTTGGGACATGTGTGACCTGTATATATATGAGTAACTGCATCCAGTTTGACCTTCTTACCAGCCCTCATCTTCGATCTGGGACAGGTCGTCCCTTCGATATCCGGAGCGGCGCGTTAATGAGTTCGCCTATCCGCAAGGGTACGATTATTAAATTATATTCCTCGGAAAATTCTACTAAGTGACTTCCCTTTCCATTCCTTTATTCCAGTTCATGCTCTAATACTTTTTCTGTCTTCTCTTCCTTTCCGTGCTAACAAATACCATTTGTAAATCAGAATTAAATTTTTGTGTTCCTTAACGAACGGCGTATTCTCTTTTATCAGAGTCTTGCTCGTCTCTAGAGGTATTTGTTATAGACAACTGTACTACTACTGCGAGTCGTGTTGTGTCTCTCTTGACTACAATAAAAAATTCACTGTGCTTTTCATACGAATATTTACATTCATGTCTGAAAGAACAGTCTCTGCTGTACGAAGTACTTCTAAATTAATTTGCTGAATGCGAATTCCTCTGCTATATTATGGTTGGATCCAATATCCAGCTGTGACATATGAACATTTGTGCCGCATCAGGATTCGAACCCGAATATCCTGCTTATCACGAGCGCTCGGCTTAAACACTTCAGTTACCCACGCACATCCTCCAGACTGATTCACTCTCCTATACGTCACACTGTATAAATCCTTATTCGCAGTCCACTGACTTCGTCACCTAGTGCTCGCAACACTACTTTCTTTCCTGCAACATGGGTAATTAGACTCCAAGGAATCGAGACCAGTGTTGCTATCGTCTTGTCCCCATCTAGACTTGTGATGTTTACTTGCATGTAAGGAAGATTAGGAGGTGAATTCGGTGCCCTTAGATTCAAGGATGTAAACATTGTTGTAAGGTGTGCATGTCATTTTGATTTTTGTACGTTACCATTGCGGATGTGCGAGAACGAGCAAGTTATGGTACTGTTAAACTATCATTGGTCTTGTTGTGGCATTGTCTTGGCCTCTACACCATCTGATAAATTGTTACTTGAAGTGTCGTAGGTGATGGATGTATTCAGTAGAGCTCTGTTGACCCGTAATAGTATCTGTTGGATGAAGAAAGATTTGTTGTAAGGAAGAACAGTTTGTCGGAATGATTATTGTTATCTAGATGACTTTGTTCACGTGCTGAAATCTGAGAGAAAGATCACGCCACCTCTCTGAAACACGTGGGAACATATCAACTGACCAAGCTGTTTGGTTTTTGTAGAAATTCTATACTAACATTGTACCCTCTTCAAATCATAGTTCGCTTTGTCAAACATCGTACTGTTCAGACGAAAGCTATATGTGAAGATCTCGTGAAGCTTTACTCTGTCTGTTTTATGACATACTTCATTAAAAATTAGTGTTTTGGAATGTCATTTCATAAGAATCGTTACTATCCCCATTTCAGTGTTTAAAGTAGGTTTATCATTACGCTTTACCCCTTTGCAAGATGCGGTATGCTACAGTTTGAAGAGTGTTTGGAAATTATGTTTAAAAATAGAAATGCAGTTTAGCCGCTGCCTGCTTGCTGTTTATTGTTGTGGTTTCGAGAAATCTGCAAAAATGTTGTTAAGATGTGAGGTAAGTGGATATTTTAATTAGGGTAAGATAACTGTTTTAATTCAATTGCGTATTTAATACGAAGACAAGGTCTATTCAGACGAGTTGTAGGTCAATTCTAATTCGTTTCTGTTTAGTTAATGTTTAGTATAGGAATTTAAGTTGAATAACAGTTTGTGGGTACTAGTTTTGGTAATACATAGACTTTTTATAGAGTGGAAGGCAATTTTGTTTACTAAATTTGATGTAGAAACACTTAGTGAGGAAATTACATATGATGACTCTTCCAGGATAGCTGTTGCTCTAGTCAGATAGTGTCGGAATCCTCAAAAGCAAAAAATACCCATCTGCTAATTTTACTAATTTTGTACGATTTTTTTCAGGCAATCATTTTAAATTTTGTTTTCACTTTGTGAAATTTCGTGTCCTGTAACGATTATCGATTACTTTATTACTTAAATATTGCCATTATAGCACAGATTGTGTCTGGATTTCATTCATTATTGAGTATTTTTGTGCACGATAGTATAGTTTCCTTTTGTTTTGTTTGTTTAGTCATTGTAGCAATTCTGTTTTCCCAAGAAATAGTACTTCATCATGATTGGCACGACAGATAACAGTATGAACGTCCGTCGTAGCACAACACACCTGAGGCTCTTAGGAAATAATGTGTCTCTACAGGATGAGATAAACAACCTTGAGTAATTAGCAACTATCAATAATTTACACGAGATTGCAGAAAATTGCTCACATCCCCAATTATTAATCAACAGAGGGAACAATAACAAAACAGAAAAATTACATGTAATGAAAACTGAACTTATGAATTGAGTCGGTCTGCAATAAGTCGCCACAGACGAGCTAAAATTTATAAAAGCTGCCACGGTCTTGTGAAACTGTACAATGGGTAACCGTAAACCAAGTATTGCGTCATTGTGTTGTGAATGAACAAAACCCATGTTACCAGCAGCGAACTGTATATAGAACCACACTGTGCGAATCTGACAAATTTTCTAATTTGCTTAAAGATAATTTCAGATGCTTGAGAAAACACAAGATAAAATGAGTACAAATATCGACAAATCACTGGAAGAAAACAGTAAATCACTTATTGAAGGAAAAAGAAACACAAAATTAGTATGGAAAAGCACAGGAACAAATTAAACTGAAAATACAAAATACGTCAGTTGAGATTAGGGAAGAAATTAAAAACGACCTTCAATCAATATTTATGAATTTTGGACTGATTCTCAATCAGTACAAAAACGAGTACTAAAATAAAAATCATTGGCATAAAGAAAGACGTAAGTATAAACAAAGGTGCCCAACCAAGCTGTCAACTCACTCCATAATAATTTTATTTATTTATAGAAAAAGCGGGCAACGGTCTTGCCGCAGTGGATACTCCGGTTCCCGTGATATCACCGAAGTTAAGCGCTGTTGCCAATTTTTCGGGTGCACTCAGCCTCGTCATACCAATTGAGGAGCTACTCGACCGATTAGTAGCGGCTTCGGTGAAGAATGTCATCATAAGGACCGGGACAGTGGCGTGCTGACCCCACGCCCCTCCTATCCGCATCCTCCACTGAGGATGACACGGCGTCGGATGGTCCCGGTAGGCCACTCGTGGCCTGAAGATGAAGTGCTTTTTTGACTGCAACTACATTACATAACCACAAAAAATAAAGCGAAAAAATGAAAGCAAACTAGGAAAATGACAATGATGAATTGTTAGCTTAAATCAACCTGTAGTTCCATGTGCTATAGTTACAAAGATTAAAGAACAGAAAAAACAGCTCAACACAACATAAAATAAATTAGCGAAAAAGAGGATATATTGCAATTATTTTGGATAACAAAAAGAACAGTTAAGCACAATTAAAGCAAAAGCTGATGACATGATAACGGAAATACAAAATTTGTCAACTAGTAGAGTACCTCTCACTGAGAAACTTTAAAATACTTCAGAGGCAACCAGGAGAAGATATAATCGGGAAAATAAGCGTTGTTGAAACACTTTGAATGTAAAAGTCCAGGGCATTGAAAGAAGGACTAATTAGACCGTTAACATTCATAATCATAAAAATTCGGTTAACATACAGATTTATGGCATATAGGTGGTTTTGTATGAGAACATTACCTACCTCACATCCAGATACGGCAATGAATAGCTGACGTTGGGCAATGGAGAACAATCTTCGATTACAAACACTGTTTGACAGTATGTCAGTGCAAACACTGTTTGACAGTTCGTCAAAAGAAAGTTTTCAGGAATTAAAATAACGAAATTCAAACTAAAGTTTCCATAATCTTTAGCACCAGACTGGCCACTTGAACACAAATTAGAATTTCTCTGTGGTTATTTAGAAAATTAATCTGCAGCAAGAATGGGCTCAATAGTGCGAGATTGACAAAGATCACACAACATTGGGTAAAACATAGGATTATAATACACTCCTGGAAATTGAAATAAGAACACCGTGAATTCATTGTCCCAGGAAGGGGAAACTTTATTGACACATTCCTGGGGTCAGATACATCACATGATCACACTGACAGAACCACAGGCACATAGACTCAGGCAACAGAGCATGCACAATGTCGGCACTAGTACAGTGTATATCCACCTTTCGCATCAATGCTGGCTGCTATTCTCCCATGGAGACGATCGTAGAGATGCTGGATGTAGTCCTGTGGAACGGCTTGCCACGAAATTTCCACCTGGCGCCTCAGTTGGACCAGCGTTCGTGCTGGACGTGCAGACCGCGTGAGACGACGCTTCATCCAGTCCCAAACATGCTCAATGGGGGACAGATCCGGAGATCTTGCTGGCCAGGGTAGTTGACTTACACCTTCTAGAGCACGTTGGGTGGCACGGGATACATGCGGACGTGCATTGTCCTGTTGGAACAGCAAGTTCCCTTGCCGGTCTAAGAATGGTAGAACGATGGGTTCGATGACGGTTTGGACGTACCGTGCACTATTCAGTGTCCCCTCGACGATCACCAGTGGTGTACAGCCAGTGTAGGAGATCGCTCCCCACACCATGATGCCGGGTGTGCCCTGTGTGCCTCGGTTGTATGCAGTCCTGATTGTGGCGCTCACCTGCACGGCGCCAAACACGCATACGACCATCATTGGCACCAAGGCAGAAGCGCCTCTCATCGCTGAAGACGACACGTCTCCATTCGTCCCTCCATTCACGCCTGTCGCGACACCACTGGAGGCGGGCTGCACGATGTTGGGGCGTGAGCGGACGACGGCCTAACGGTGTGCGCGACCGTAGCCCAGCTTCATGGAGACGGTTGCGAATGGTCCTCGCCGATACCCCAGGAGCAACAGTGTCCCTAATTTGCTGGGAAGTGGCGGTGCGGTCCCCTACGGCACTGCGTAGGATCCTACGGTCTTGGCGTGCATCCGTGCGTCGCTGCGGTCTGGTCCCAGGTCGACGGGCACGTGCACCTTCCGCCGACCACTGGCGACAACATCGATGTACTGTGGAGACCTCACGCCCCACGTGTTGAGCAATTCGGCGGTACGTCCACCCGGCCTCCCGCATGCCCACTATACGCCCTCGCTCAAAGTCCGTCAACTGCACATACGGTTCACGTCTGCGCTGTCGCGGCATGCTACCAGTGTTAGAGACTGCGATGGAGCTCCGTATGCCACGGCAAACTGGCTGACACTGACGGCGGCGGTGCACAAATGCTGCGCAGCCAGCGCCATTCGACGGCCAACACCGCGGTTCCTGGTGTGTCCGCTGTGCCGTGCGTGTGATCATTGCTTGTACAGCCCTCTCGCAGTGTCCGGAGCAAGTATGGTGGGTCTGACACACCGGTGTCAATGTGTTCTTTTTTCCATTTCCAGGAGTGTATTACGAAGCTTGGGCATTCTGACTTCTCTAGCCAAGCAAATGTAATTGAAGACATCTTACCCAGAAATCAGTGCACATCGGAGCCATACAGTCCATCAGAGCTAATTCACATTTGTTTCGAAAAGTTATCGACACATTTGAGACTCGTAATTATGGCTAGCCGATGAAAAGATGATTTAGAAGCATTCAAAACATTATTTCACTAACTAATATTGGATAGTGACAACAGCTTAACGGTAAAACATAATAACAAACGTAACAAAAACTATGACATGTAAGATGCTTTTGTATCACATTAAAACGAAAACTATGGGAATGCGTATAACAAACAACCATAGAAACCATTGCAGACGGGGTAGCTGACACTCTACGTATGACGTACAATTCTCGCAGCTGAATTGTGATTGATTGCCGACGCCATGGAGTGCTCTGTGCACCACGACCAGATAATTGATATAATTTCAAGGAGAAACAGCAGTGGTCGTATTTTTTTGTCTTATTATCCGCAAAATCGATTTTCTGTCACTTAGTGACCAACCTCAGTGCCGTAATATGCAATTAAACTTGGTAGGCACTGGTATCATCAAGCTTAGAGCGATCACATAAACTGAGCAAATTGTGATTATTGTGATAAAGGTAATTTTCGGAGATCTGAGTTTGAACATAATAACAAACTTCGCACGAATTACTATACTGAGAACTAGGCTAATCATAATCAGTACAACAATCAATTACTCGGACTCAGTTGGTAGTCATGAAAATTCTCATGGGCACCATTTAGGTAGATCAAATCTGCAAAATGCATGGCACAACAACAATAATGCAGCTGACACAGTGAGAACCAATGCAGTCGCAATAATCAACATCATAATGCACAGTGGCGAAATTGTGGTAACACAAGCCCAGCGGGACAGATAGAAATAACTAAAGTTAGATCACCAAACCCTTGAGGTTATCAAAGACAAGGATGCGGTACAGGACAATGACTCGCGACTCCTTCAGCAAACAATACTGAAGATCACCCAAAACATGCCAAAACGTCTCGGACACACAACAGCAAGGGACTTCATCACATTTCGCATATCAAACCATGTATAGAATAAAATTCTAGTTACTGAAGTTTTATCCAGATGATAGAACTGTACGTCACCTATTTCTAAAATAATTCTTGCGTTACAGCGCAAAGCATCAGTCAGCGATAAATAATCCTATAGTTCCACATGCCAGAACGACACGTGGCAGGCAGCTTTTGGCAGGAATTGAGCTAATTTCGTCACACAACAAACTTCACAGATCGCCCAATCAATCGAGCTATTTGCTGCCACAACGCGGTCACTAAACCAACTGCCACAAACTTCGAAATTTCATCTAGAGTCCGAATAAGAACAAATAATGTCTAATAAGGTGAACAATGTCAGTATTTTGAAACCAATTATGAGAGGATGCACCGGTTATCAGAAATGTGTTGTTCACCTGAGAAATAATACATTTACGCTATAGACAGAAATAATAATATGGAGACATATACCATTTTCCGCCGTTTTTGATGAGGTATGCAAGCTGTTAGGATGGTGATTGCGCCGTCTGGAGAGAAGAGTACTAGGTACTTTTGTGTATGATGTTCTTCAGGATCTGTTGTATGGTAGCGGAGTTCTTACTATTATTGCTATCAGGTGATGTTTATGTGGAAACATGTGGATGAAAACAGAACAGGTAACTGTTATTTGAAGTGTATATTGAGCCAAACACGGCGAATATGGTTGATGTTGTGATAGGACAATGAGATTTATATTGGTTAGGTACTCGAGATGATGATATTTATGATGCATACTGTATTAGGATGAGGCAATGATTATAATGAGTGATCTAGAGAAAGAGTAAGTGAATAATGTTTAGGGCACATTGACCCTTTTTCTTGTTATAGTCAAATTTATGGCATGTGGATGTATTTCATGTTTACGAACGTAAAAGATATGTTTTGGAGGAGATATGGCTAGATGACAACAGTGAATAAAGGTAGTGTGACATAGGACAACATGGTTATTTCTTTGATATAGAGTTTATGATTATCTGATGCTAGTCAGTAAACAGAGTGTCTTTTTTTTTCATTGGAACAACACAGTATGTAACAGTCACGCAAATTTTACAGTAATTCCAGAAGTGCACGATTTTGTCTGCACTTGTGCACGAAAAACGTTTCGCAAAGATTGCTCTGCATTGATTGCTATTCTGTGCTGTAACACACTCCTTAAGAATATAGTACTTCACTTAACTTTTTGTGACTTGTCTTTGTGGTAGTGTCAGTTCTCTTGTTTATAGTGGCGAATGACTCTTGGTACTGATTCGCATATAGCTACATGCATATAATATTTAACTTCCATTGAAGCCTGTAGAACTAATCTGCCTTTCCTTTGTATAGCAGATAAACCCTACATATGTAGGAAACGATGTCATAACAATATTGTCCATCAGTCTAGATGTTTGTTGAAATTTTGGAAGTAAAAATGAATTTCGTTACTCTAGAGGTGTGACATGGATCGACAACACACTCAGAATGAGATAAGAGGTAATGAGAGAAATGAGATGCAGGAAGGACGTTGGTTATTAATGACGATCTTTTTTTACTTTTTAGCTTTATTGTTTTTGCCATGGCGTAGAATAAGATTATTTTGTATATATTTTTCTACTAACATGTGTGATTTGCAGATTAACTGTCCTCCTGTATTTACATATGCTGTGACCTAATAACATTCTTTGCTTTAGCTTAACGAATTTGTAGGTAGAATTTGCCTCTTACGCTTTATTGAATTCCTTTATTATGCATATTTTCTGCATTAATTGTTGTTATAGGATATGGTACAGTTAGTACGATAATTATTTTAAGTGTAGTACTGTAGTGAGCTCTCATTGTCATGAAAGATGTGTAAGAGATCATGAAAGATGTGTAAGGAGAAACGAAGAAAAAAAGGTAGAAAGAAGGTCGTGCAACATATACATTAGCAAAGAAATTCTTACTAAGATGAATTTGAGATAAAATGATTAGGTAGGATAAATATCACGTGAGATACGATTAAATACTGGAAATATGAGACATGGTTGGGTAGAGCAAACGAGACCATTGGTTAAGTAGGGCAATGGAGCTGAATAATATGAACTTACAAGAGTGTATGAAATGTAAGAAAGAAGCAAATATATATTATAAACACTTCTATTTGTTGGAAGCTTCATGAAATCAGGAGTGAAATGATTAATAGGGGCATAACCTAAATTATGACACATAATTAAATAACATACTAATCACTGACTACCTTATATATAATAAAAAAGTGACGTTTGTCTGACTGCATAAAGTATCCCTTGATGTGAGTCTTGGTTACTGCCAAATCAATGTTTTTCTTAATTATATGTCTGTATTCTCCTTATGTGTGTGTGGCTTCTATCCTCATGTGTTTATTTCTTTTGTGTGATCACTATCTGTATGTGTCTCTTTCTACCCTACTCCTTAGACTTTTGTGTGTTTTATTGGTGAACATGTATGCATATTTTTTGAATAGAGACATTTGTGTTTTTTATTGATGAACATGTATGCATATTTTTTGAATAAATATAGAATTTGCTACATACCATCCCTGTCGCTGTACACCGTTTGATACGACTTAATTCTCTTATATTTCTGTAATTCATTATGGTATAATCATGATGCCGTTCTTCTTGCTCTTGTATAGACATAGGAATCTGTTGTTATCATTACACTACCTGAGAAGTCCTTATGTACAGTTATGTGAAATGTTAATACTCTTGTCTTAATATAAGTAATTGTATCTGTAAATGTAACAAGTTGTAGCTGATTGACCATTCCCCACAAATGATAGAGACTTGCCAGAGCAGAAGAAATATGTGTACTATTATGTACTGAAATATTCTCTGCCAAATGTTGGCATTTTTGCCGATAAAAGCCACAACTGCCTTTTATAAGGAATTCTTCTATACAACAAGATGAATTTATAGTTATAAATGGGTCTACAGTCTGCTTCAAGCAGATACTACTACGTGTTTTACTGTTCGAGCTTGTGTAGGGCTGTCACCTGAGAGCTGCTCTTAGTCTCACTGAGTCTGCTTCCACATAACTTCCCACAACAGTGACATAATTGTAACTAGTTAGAGAAATGTTGGTCGTTTGTGACAAGGACACTCTTCTATCTAACTTCATTGAGGAAATTACTACAGCCATAAGTAACTGTGCTTCAAAAATGTAGGCCTTGTGTGATATAGACATTTTCCAATCTACTTCCTGCAAACAACAAAAACTCTGTAGATCACCGATACTAGTTACTACAACACAGAGTGTATCATACCGACTTTCAAAATAGCCCTGTGTGGAATCAAGCATGCTAACCTCCCTGTGATGAAATCTATTGATTACTTCATTCGCGTGTTCTTAAATTTTGTAAATATTTTTTACATACACTTCTTCAATTAAAAATCAAGTAAAGCAATTTTTTCCTTTATATATGTAACGTGTTTCGTATGTTCCTACACATAATGTTTAGAATAGACCTTTCATGGAGCGGGGGTAAATTTTGGCTAAATTTCATACAGAAACACATTTTGGGGAAGTTACAACGTGACATGTGGAAGTTTCATGCGATACTGCAATGTCTGTGTTGTTAAGAATAGCGATCAAGTTTTTCTTCTGCCACGCATGTTGGAAGGAACAGGTACTGTGGCGTCTACAGCTGTTATGAAATACATGAAACGTATTTGCAGTTTCGAATACGAACAACCATCAGTTGTACAAGGGAATGAAGCCAACCAGATTTTGTGCCGGACCTGGACTTGAATCCGGATTTCTCTCTATGGTCGAGCGGTCGCCTTAACTGCGTTGGCTAACTGTGCACGACCCACGGACAACCTAAACTTCCATACGTAGTCGTTTTTTCATCACAGCTTCTGTTCATACACACTTTATGCATTTCCTGTTTAGAGATGGAGATTTTGATTGGAAGTAGCTGCCTGATGTCGGTGGATGAATACGATATTGAAGGGCCTGAGTTGTTATGGTCAGCGATGCAGTGTTCCTTCGGATACGCATGCATGCAGAGTGAAAATGTAGACATTCACTAGATCCACCACTGCTCAATACGTATTTTACTGTAATGCTTTGCGCCCGATGGCACTTGAAATTCATGAATGGTAGTTCGAAGGCCTGAAATTGTCAGAAGACATAGTTGATAAAGTGCTGTTGGACATTATAAAGGGTGCCTCAAAAACGTTACGACAGACTTTGAGAGGTTGTAGAGGGTGTCTTGAGGAACAAATAAAGAACAGAAACCTGTTTCTGGAAATTTAATCGAAAGATGCTACAGAGTGTAGAAATTATAGGTTGCAGCACCTATCACTACGCCACCACTTCACCAGCAACTGTGTCTTTGTGCTCTGGCGGACCGTAGACGGAACGTCTCGCAATGATGGCGGAAGACTGGATAAGACGGAGCTAGTTGCTGTGTGGAAAGACTGTTTATCATATGAATGTGATGCTTTGTTGCCTCGATGGATGTCGTTTATGGACACAGGCTTCCACTCAGAGACAACGCCTGTCTGGGCAGCAACTAGCTGCAGCTTCTCCACCGATAATCATGACAATCAGTCTCGATCATCGATCATCTGGGAGTCATCCCGCTTACGGTCCGTCAGCGTACAATATCACGACCGTTGAGGAAGGGGTGGCCCCGTGACAGCCGTCGGCGCCTGTAAATCCGACGCTCTGTAGCGTCGTTCGATGACCTTTCCGGAGACGATTTCCTATCTTGGATTTGCTCCTAAAGACTCTACAAAACCTCCAAGTTTGTCGCAACACTCCTGGGACATTCCGTATATCACTCGCTAATTGTCAGAGTCTTAACAATTTACATTTGCGAGCAATTGGTTGAATAATAAGGTGGCATGCATAAATCCAGCACATTGAAGGTAGTGTGAGCAATGTTCACACTGTGCCGCCTGGTTGTAGTGTCCGGCAAGGCAAGGCATTAAATGTGGCACAAGGATGTCAGAATGAATTGATGGATTGAGTCCTTAACTAATAATATGCAGTCTTATCAGTAACGAATGGGAAATGCTCCACTACCTACCGATATGAAGTTGTTAGTGGTGTGAGAAGTTTTAATGTGGACCCCAAGAAACGCAACGTTGGTGGATGTCAGGGTCTCGCCAAATATATTGTTCTCCCACTAACATTTTACATATGTCATTCTACGGAACACTTAAGCACTGACTGTATCCTTAGACGCCTGCTGTAGCTTCCTCGCGCGTCTGCTGTGCGCAGTGGTGGCAGTCGTGTATCGTTACCGAGTGAGGCGGTCGCGCACACAGTACCACAACCCCAGCAGACGACGCAAGTTTACTAAGTGGAAGCTCCTGTTCCTTTCACACCATTACTGGTCAGACACAGGAACAGGAGGAGGTTACTCAGCTACTTTAACCCGCACAAGAGCAGCTGCAGATAACAATCCTGCAACCACCTTGCCCCGGCAGCCAACACTGGTAAAGGTTTCTGTGGACAATAAAAAAATCACAAAGGAGGAGGAGCAAAAGTAATAGTGACAAAGAACAGAACACAAATAGGTTTCCGAAAACACATCTATCAAATTTGCAGAAGTGAACCGGAGAGCCGTCTGTCGCGGAAGAAATGTCTTACACAAATTCCTTGTGAAAGGTGTGTATACATAATTTCATACGTAATTTTATTGTTTTTGGATGTCTTGGGATGCGCATGTAATGTATGCATCGTTTAGTTACTTTCGTGTAGCCTCGACAAAGACGCTGCGCTGCCCTAGTTAGGTCATCTCTGCGAAGATACGCGGGCGTTAATTGTTGATCGCGAGGAGAGGAGATACAGAGTTGTAGCGGGCAGTGCGCTCGTACAGGAACGTCGCAGAACATAATGCTCTCGGGAACTAGTTTGTTTATCTAATGGAAGATATTATTTTCACAAACGGAATATTATTCTTACCCACTGAATTAGATATATTTTGAGGATACGCAGGCAATGAATGAACACGTTCTACTTTATTGTGGCAGCTTGTAGTTATAGGCTTGGTTTAAGACAGACATCGAAATCAGGAATTCCTTTCTACATTTGTAGAGTTTTGTCACAGTAAGAATGAATGAATCTGAAAAGACGAAAAGAATTAAATCATTAGTGCGAGGCCTTTCATCTTAGAATGAATTTTTATTTATATATTTATTTATTTTGTAGATCTCCAGTGTTGATCTTAGGTAATTATAATTTGTAATGAAATTACTCGCTAAGTCTTCTATGGTGAAACTGTAATTGGATAATGTCTAGAAATATTTTTGAGATGAATTTTTGTAATACATATTCTTGAGAAGAATTTGGTCTAGAGAGTAACTCAGATTATCCTGCGTCTTTATCCCTCTCCCATTACCTGATGAACATTCATTTTTATGAGAGGTAAATTTTGTGAGAATTACGTTTGCATTGCATGTATTTAAGAGATCGCATTGCACTACCACGATTCTCTGTAGTTAGTAGCAACCCAGAAATGGAGACTTGCCTTTTGTTCTTTTTCTACAGGAGCAGTTTCACGGTGTTTTCCATTGTGACACATGTAATCCAAACACAAGAGATATGAGTTTTCTATTTCACAGACTCAATTAATATTGCTGACTTTAATTATTCTCATTAAAGGAAAGAACTGGTTTTTGTTTAACAGACAGTGTTGGTTCAGACAGGTCAGGAGTGATTTAGTTTGTAACTGTAAACGTAAAGTTAGCGTCGGCAAATATTTGTTTTCTGTGAGTGGAATTATCTTGGTACTCAACAGCTTACGTTCAGAAAGAGACTATACATTCACAAAGCGACAATCCAGAAGTAACACACATTCAGATAATCTTATTTATCAGTTTCATTTATAAAGATCGGTTCGCTAATAATGAAGTTCTGACGTGATTTCAGTAATTTTGCTGTATAATATATATATTAGGTTTGCGAAACAAACACGTCGTGGATGCTTTCTACAAAGCAGTAATCCTACTCCATGTTTTGCATTTACGCCGGATTTGTTTTCTAAAATGGTTTTACTTTCTAGTTGAAATGACAGCGCACTACTTTTCCACAAATTCTTTATCGCCGTACATTGAGTGCACACTTTTAAATGCCCTCTAACGACAGGCTGTTGAAAGCCTTAGCCATTTTAACAGTCATGTTAATGCGATTTCAAATCTGCAGAAAATATTGTCTTTTACTGTGTTTCTAAACTATGGCGATGTTACACTAACTTCACTTCAATAAATGTCTGCCAAGAGTTTGTATAACTGGCTATAACGCCGTCTACACTATTAACCTCGACACTAAATGTGACAACCCAGTTCTTTATCAACACGTGCTTCCGCCGACAGCCATTGAACATTTACCGAATGGCCACGATAAGGGAGTGTAATTTCGTAATTTTTATGAACCATCTGGCACAGATAACAGATGCACCAGATCCGCTTCTTTCAAACAACATGTTGGTACCACTTTGCCACGACCCACTGGCTAAATAGTGATCGGCAGCGATTTTAATTGTGCTACTGTTGATCAGCAGCCCAGGCGTACTAAATTGTCCGTAGACGAGAACATTTTGGCTGCTAAGAAAATAATGGACACACGATGTCCTTTACATTCACCTTTGTTTCAGTTCACGTATATCGATGATTGCGGTGCCAGTAGCATCAACAGGATGTAAGTTTCAAAGTGTCCCAGAAACGATTTACAAACCATTGGAGAGTATCCTGTTTCTTTCAGTGATCACTGTGGCCATGCAAGTGAAATGACACTGCAGGGTGATAGTTACGCGAGCGCTTCGCGTTTCTGGAAATTCAGTAGAAGTCATCTTGCTGCAGCCGAACTCTCGAGGAAGTTCATCTTGTGTAGCACCACTTGGTAAAGCAGATGGGTAGTTACAGTTCCAACTTCGATTGGTGGGTCGATCTTGCAAGGCCACAGTTGAGGACTTCCGCGCAGTGCGAAGTGTCCTTCTGGAAACGGCGCACGTTTGCCTTTTATCAACAATGCTTCCTAGATAAACCAGAGGCTCTGGAGGTCACCATGTAAACCTTCGCCTGAGTCTCAGTAAAATAACAAACAACGTCCTTCGCGTAAATCGTGAATAGGCGAAAGGAATCCTGGTCCGCAGCCGCCCATGGAGTGACTTCGACCTTGAGGTTACGTCATTTGGCAAGTGAAACGCAACAGACGTGCACGAAGTACATCCATAGTCCCTCTCGCTGATCAGGCCAGTATGATTTATACCACAGGCTACTTGACCATCCTCTTCCACATTACCGACGATGACAACAATACCATATGCTCCTTATTCTGACAAATACCCTGCGTTATCTTGGGATCGGAGGAAATCCTCTGTAACTTCCCGCTGCTATCTGACTTGGTGAAGACTGCCACTCTCGCTAGCTGGATGAGAGCAGATCTCACCATCTGCAGCATCGTCGACACGACTGACTGCGGACCTTTGGTACAGAGCCGAGTGGAGGGTCTGAAACAGAGGCTGAGACGGTTCTGCAACCGTGTGGGCTGCACATTCCTCGACTTGCCCCGTAGGGTGGTGGGGTTTCGGGTTCCGCTGGATAGGTCAAGAGTTCACTACAGACAGCAGGTGGCTACACAGGAAACAGGGGTTGTGTGGCGTGGACTGGGCGGTCTTTTTAGGTTAGATGGCCTCAGGCAAGTACAGAAAGGGCTACAGCCTCAAAGGGTGCCGGGCAAAGTGAGGACATGCGGGGACCAAGCAGCAATCGGTATTGTAATTGTACACTGTCGAAGCTGCGTTGGTAAAGTACCGGAACTTTAAGCGCTGATAGAAAGCACCGAAGCTGAAATCGTTATAGGTGCGGAAAGCTGACTGAAGCCAGAGATAAATTCTCCCGAAATTTTTACAAAGGCACAGACGATGTTCAGAAAGGGTAGACTGCATGCAACCGCTTGTGGCGTGTTTTTCGCTGTTACCAGTAGTTTATCCTGTAGTGAAATAGAAGTGAATAGTTCCTCTGAATTATTATGGGTGGAAGTTATACTCAACAACCGAGCTAGGTTAATTATTGGCTGTTTTTACCGACCTCCCGACTCAGCAGCATTAGTGGCAGAACAACTGAGAGAAAATCTGGAATACATTTCACATAAATTTCCTCAGCATGATATGGTCTTAGGTGGAGATTTCAATTTACCAGATATAGACTGGGACACTCAGATGTTTAGGATGGGTGGTAGGGACAGAACATCGAGTTACATTATACTGAGTGCAGTATCCGAAAATTACCTCGAGCAATTAAACAGAGAACCGACTCGTGGATATAACATCTTGATCCTACTGATAACAAACAGACCCGAACTTTTCGACTCTGTAAGCGCAAAACAGGGAATCAGTGATCATAAGGCAGTTGCAGTATCCATGAATATGGAAATAAATAGGAATGTAAAAAATGGGAGGAAGGTTTACTGTTTAGTAAGAGTAATAGGAGGCAGATTTCAGATTACTTAACAGATCAAAACGAAAATTTCTGTTCCGACACTTACAATGTTGAGTGTTTATGGAAAAAGTTCAAGGCAATCGCAAAAAGCGTTTTAGACAGGTACGTGCCGAGTGAAACTGTGAGGAACGAGAAAAACCCGCCGTGGTTCAACAACAAAGTTAGGAAACTACTGCGAAAGCAAAGAGAGCTTCACTGCAAATTTAAACGCAGCCAAAACCTCTCAGACAAACGGAAGCTAAACGATGTCAAACTTAGGGTAAGGAGGGCTATGCATGAAGCGTTCAGTGAATTCGAAAGTAAAAACTCTTAGTACCGACTTGACAGAAAATCCTAGGAAGTTCTGGTCTTACGTTAAATCAGTAAGTGGCTCGAAACAGTATATCCAGACACTCTGGGA
This sequence comes from Schistocerca serialis cubense, assembly GCF_023864345.2. Taxonomy (NCBI): domain Eukaryota; kingdom Metazoa; phylum Arthropoda; class Insecta; order Orthoptera; family Acrididae; genus Schistocerca; species Schistocerca serialis. The sequence continues at coordinate 427,629,952 of NC_064641.1, forward strand.
GATAATGGCAGAGAAGCAGAGGATGACACGCGTAAAGCGGAAATACTTAACACCTTTTTCCAAAGCTGTTTCACAGAGGAAGATCGCTCAACAGTTCCTTCTCTAAATCCTCGCACGAAGGGAAAAATGGCTGACATGGAAATAAGTGTCCAAGGGATCGAAAAGCAAGTGAACTCACTCAACAGAGGAAAGTCCACTGGACGTGACGGGATACCAATTCGATTCTACACAGAGTACGCGAAAGAACCTGCCACCCTTCTAACAGCCGTGTACCGCAAGTCTCTAGAGGAACGGTTGGTTCCAAATGATAGGAAAACAGCGCAGGTAGTTCCAATTTTCAAGAAGGGTCGTCGAGCTGATGCGCAAAATTATAGACCTATATCTCTCACATCGATCTGTTGTAGAATTTTGGAATATGTCTTTTTCTCGCGTATCATTTCATTTCTGGAAACCCAGAATGTACTCTGTAGGAATCAACATGGATTTCGGAAACAACGATCAGGTGAGACCCCTCTCGCTTTATTTGTTCAGGAGACCCAGAAAATATTAGACACAGGATCCCAGGTAGATGCCATTTTCGTTGACTTCCGGAAGGCGTTCGATACAATTCCGCACTTTCGCCTGATAAACAAAGTAAGAGCCTAAGGAATATCAGACCACCTGTGTGGCTGGATTGAAGAGTTCTTAGCAAACATAACATAGCATGTTGTTCCCAATGGAGAGACGTCTACAGACGTTAAAGTAACCTCTGGCGTGCCACAGGGAAGTGTTACGGGACCATTGCGTTTGACAATATATATAAATGACCTAGTAGATAGTGCCGGAAGTTCCATGCGCCTTTTCGCGGATGATGCTGTAGTATACAGAGAAGTTGCAGCATTAGAAAATTGTAGCGAAATGCAGGAAGATCTGCAGCGGATAGGCACTTGGTGTTGGGAGTCGCAACTGGCCCTTAACATAGACAAATGTAATTTATTGCGAATACATAGAGAGAAGGAACCTTTATTGCATGATTATATCATAGCGGAACAAACACTGGTAGCAGTTACTTTTGTAAAATATCTGTGAGTATGCGTACGGAACGATTTGAAGTGGAATGATTATACAAAATTAATTGTTGGTAAGGCGAGTGCCAGGTTGAGATTCATTGGGAGAGTCCTTAGAAAATGTAGTCCATCAACAAAGGACGTGGCTTACAAAACACTCGTTCGACCTATACTTGAATCTTGCTCATGAGTATGAGATCCGGACCAGATCGGGTTGACGGAGGAGATAGAGAAGATCCTAAGAAGAGCGGTGCGTTTCTTCACAGGGTTATTTGGTAAGCGTGATAGCGTTACGGAGAAGTTTGGCAAACCCAAGTGGCAGTCTCTGCAAGAGAGGCGCTCTGCATCGCGGTGTAGCTTGCTGTCCAGGTTTCGAGAGGGTGTGTTTCTGGATGAGGTATCGAATATATTGCTTCTCCCTACTTATACCTCCCGAGGAGATCACGAATGGAATATTAGAGATATTCGATCGCGCACGGAGGCTTTCCCACAGTCGTTCTTCCCGCGAACCATGCGTGACTGGAACGGGAAAGGGAGGTAGTGACAGTGGAACGTAATGTGCCCTCCGCCAACCACTGTAGGCTGGCTTGCGGAGTATAAATGTCGATGTAGATGTAGATGTAGAATCGGGTCTCATTGCATTAGTCGAGGTTGTGACGCACCAGGACTTCGAGAGGGTGGCGAAAGGATGCATTAAAAGAAAATACCCAGATCCAGATGGTAGTAGAAGAGCAAAGCGACCTCTAAATTACTTTAGATATCAAACTTCTTATGTGTCTGTAGACTTGTACCAACGGTGCAAGGAGTGGTTATTGGTGGCCGCTATCCTCCTTCTATAACACAAACTACATATTTATACGAAGGATATTCGGAAAGTAAGTTCCGATCGGTCAAGATATGGAAACCACTGTGAAACTCTAATAAAGCTTTGCACATATGTTTTCGACAGTGTGTGTAGTATGCCTGTCGGTTACATTACTTCGCTCTTTTCAGTTCTGAGTGCATGATGAGCACGTAAAGATGCGTAGAAAATAGTGTCTCTCGCCAAGTATGAGGTCCTGGTGAGAGATTTCACCTGATGTTCAGAACTGTCATACGGTTCCTCCTTTTTGACAATTCTCGGTCGCAATCTGCAGGGGTTACGAAAATGCCCCTACGGCGTTTTTGACGGGAAGTGTTTGATCACCCACTCTACAGCCAGTAATTGGCTCCCTCTGTGTTTAATCTCTGCTCACATTAAATACTGCCTATGAAGACAAGATTTGCGCACAGACAAAAAGCTACAGATGAGGGCAGAGAATTGGTGGGAAGCACAAGCGGCTGCCTTCTATGACGAGGGATTTGGAAGGTTGGTACAACGGTACGACAAATGTTGAAGTCGGAGTGGTGACTATATAGGGCAGTGGCTGGAAGCTGTAGCTAATTGTTGCAGATAAAATATTTCTGACTTTCAAAGTGGTTTCCATTTCGCAATCAATCGGAACTTACTTTCCGAATAGCCCTAGTATTAATTGGGTTCTTTATTCATAAAAACAGAAAATTACTTAACTCAAGATAGTCGTTGTGGTATAGGCTCTCCCGTTCTCGTCCGTGCTAGCCTCACTGCTGGTGAAGTAACAGTCCGTTACGTACACTATTCTGGTCGCTATGTGCTGCCTGATTCTCAGATAGGGTTTGTGACTGCGACTCTGGGCTGCAACTGATGGTAGACTGGAGCTCACTTGCTGCGACAGGCTAGCATTCTGGTCTGCGTCAATGATCTAAATACTGGCGGCCGAGAGGGCGTTGGCGGCACATTTCCTGCAAACCTGTCGTTGACATCTATCGATCTTCTCGCAACCTCTTTGCTGCATGGTGTACCGGCGGCAGCTTACGCGAGCACATACCTCCCCCATCCCCTGAAATGTCCCTCCCTTGTCGTGAAGTGAGGCTGCAAACGACAGCAGGGAGAGAGGCAGGACACTGGATGTAGATATAGGGTGGGAGCCGTGACTGTGGAGGATGGCCTGCTAACGACCATACCCCGCCATCCTGTTGTGAGGCAACAGGAACTTCCTCTAGAACACAGCTGTCAGGGCACACGTCCATACCAGAGAGAATGTGCTGGAGCGATGACGGCGAAGACGACGGCGACAGCAATGATGGGCCCAGGTCCATAAGGTTGGCGAGTGAGGACAGCGGGGGCGAGGGCACTTCGTTCATCCCCTCCTCCTGGGGTGCCCTGTTGGCACCAGCGGGCAGCTGCAAAGGCCGCACGGTCCCCAGAGGCCGTGAATCTGGGGGAAGAAAAGCAGCAGAATCACGGAGAAAATGACATGGGGGAATTTGGATTTGGTGGCGGAGCTGCAAAGGATCGGTGTCCTGCAATGTATTATATATAAGAGCCAAATCGCTTCTGGATCACACCTCTTTCCCAGCGCCCACGGTGGCCATAAATTCAGAAAAGAACAAAATTGCATGGCGCAAGGCGATCCTTGCGAAGTATTGGCGGGGCCTTATGCTGCGGTGGGTGTAGCAAGTGTAGCAGCACCCGATGGCGGTGGCCATACAGAAGTTCCACCGGTGATAGTCCGCCACGTGAGTGAGAGCGATATGCGACAGGTAAGAGTTGTAACACCTGTTCCCATGCGTGGGAGGTGTGAAGCTCGGGCATCAGGAACCGAGCGACCACTACGGTCGCAGGTTCGAATCCTACGTCGGGCATGGATGTGTGTGATGTCCTTAGGTTAGTTAGTTTTGAGTAGTTCTAAGTCTATAGGACGAATGACCTCAGATGTTAAGTCCCATTGTGCTCAGAGTCATTTGAACCATTTGGTAGAGTAATGTGGTAGAGTTCATAGGCACAGCATTTGAAAATTTGTTAAAAGAGTCTACCACTGTGAGCCAGCAAGTGTTAATGCAAAGTCAATGTGCACTTGTTGCCACGGCGATTGAGTCTTAGGACAAGCTGAGAATGTCTGTGGTGAAGCGGATCGGTTTTCGGAGCATGCGCGACACTGTGACGCCATCTGTTCAATGCGAGTGTCCATGCCCTGCCATGTACGCTAACTGCTTAGTGTGAACAAATCCCCAATGTCCCTGGTGGATATATTGCAACACGTCTCTTTGCCACACTTTGGGAATAAGCACGCGCGATTGTCTAGTGTCATTTTGACTAGAATCAAACCGTGTTGTACCAAGGGGTTATGACGAAGTGCAAAATATCGGCGGGCATCTGAGATCTGGATACTGTTCGATAAACGATGGCAATAGGTGTGAATACAATGCAACAAAATCTTTAGGTCTGGGTGTGCTACCGTGGACTGTGCAATTTTTCTGTAGTGCAAAGGAAAAGATTCCACCAATTCAGAGTCCTCCACATCGATTTGGCAACAAGATGCAACAGATGCATCAAAATCAGTGTTCGGGCCAATTGGAAGAAAAGATAGGCCATTACTAAGCTTCACCGTAGGTCTGCACCCAATTTCATACAGCTAAAGCAAAAAAGCCCCTCGTAGATATTTTTGAGCAGTGCGTGTAGGAACCGCCTCTGACGGAGGAAACAAGGACTGCAAAGACTTGCTGATCTGTCACTAAATAGAGCTTGCGACCACACAAATGGAATTTTGTCACACCATACACAATAGCAAGAGCTTCTTTTTCTATTTCAGAATAATTGCACTGAGTTCGAGTTAACAACTTTGAGGCAAAAGCAACAGGTCTATCTTGTGCACCAATTCTGTGTGAAAGCACAACCCTAATTCTATAGGAAGAAGAGTCGACTTTCAAAACTACTGGCTTGGCAGGGTCAAAATGCACTAAACATCTGTCACTAAGCAAGGCATTTTTGAGTTTCTGAAATGCATCCTGACAGTCTTTAGTCCATAAAAAATTTACGTTTTTACTACGCAAGCTATGCAATAGAACTGCGATCTGAGCGGCATTCTGTGTGAACCGAATGTAGTACATCATTTTGCCTAGTACTGGTTGCAGTTCAGGTACATTGAGAGGCAGGTCACGGATTGCAAGCAAATGAGACAGGAGGGGGTGCACACCCTGACTGTTCGTTACAAACCATAAGTACTGTAGATCAGACTGAAAACAGCCTCATTTTACGAGACGACACTTGAGTCTAGCTCCTCACAACACACGAAAAAGAGTACGCAAATTGGCAATGTGTTTCTCTGGCGTATGACCTGAGATGCCAACATCCTCATGGTACTTTGAAGAAAATGGCACTTTTGCAGTAAGCTGTTTCAAGTAACGTTGAAATATGGCTAGTGCGGAAGAACTCCTGAAGGAGAAACGCAAATACTGCAACCGTCGTAAGTGTGTATTTACGACAATCACTTTTTGTGATTCCTCATTCAATGGAATTTGCGAATAGGCATCACGCAAATCTAACTTAGAAAAGTAACATCCTGCACCAAGCGTGTCCACGAGTTCTTCAGGGCGAGGTCATGGCTCAGTGTCAACTTTTGTACGTGGGTTGAATGTGGACTTGAAGCCAACACGAATGTGAATGTGACCAGAAGGCTTAGGCAACAGAACGAGTGGACTTGCCCACTGACTAACTTGAATGGGAGTAATTATTCCATTATTTTGCAATTCTTTCAGTTCACTGGCTATTTTCTCTTTAAGCAACTGGAGGGGGGTGGTCCCGAAAAACTTAGGTTGTGCATCGTCTTTCAGTGTAACATGCGCTACGAACTTATGGGCTTATCCCTTTGAAATCGAAAAGCTTGTGTTAGACCCAGTACATTGGCCGTCTGCGGCTGTGGCGCGGGGGCAGCGGCGGGAGGTGGGAGGGGTAGCTATGGTTTATACAAACACCCTACAGCAAGAAAGCAGGGAAAACCTCGGAAAAGAGAAAGTTGATTAGGTCTGCGGCTCGCCTCCTGGAATACATGCAAGAACGCAGCAGGAAATGTGCAATGAGAACCGCTGCAAGCTAAAACACAAGAGAAGCAAGAAAATTCTTCTTCTGAATGATACTCGCCGGCATATTTCATGTCATCTTGTGGTCTCTGTAGAGCAAGGAGAGGTTGTTGGTGACGGCATTCTCCTTCTATAACACAAACAGCATTCTTATAATAACTCGGTTCCTTATTCATAGGAATAGAAAATTACTTAAGATGGTCGTTGTCCTACAAGCTCTCCTGTTCTAGTCCTAGCTAGCCTCACTGTTGATGAAATACAAGTCCGTTATGCATACTATTCTGGTCGCTATGTGCTGCCTGATGCTGAGATGGAGGCTTGTGACTGCGACTCCGACTGGGCTGCAGCTGATGACAGACTGGAGATCACTCGGTGCGACGGACTCGCCCTCAGGCCTACGTCAGTGATCCACAGTAGATACTGACAGCTGAGAGTGCTCTGGTGGTGCACTTCCTGTGAGTCTGTCGTAGGCCTCTATCGATCTCCTCATAACCTCTTTGCCACATGATGTGCTGGCGCCATCTTACACCAGCACTTAACTGATATCAAATTCATTACGCGAAATAATTAATTGATCAATTAACTGCCCCACAACCCCTGTTGACATCATATGTTCTCTCCAGCTGTCACGTGGGTTCGTTCTCGCATCACCCTTGCTCATCCGTTGCCCCATCTCCCCTTTACACTCTCGTCCTACACCCTCCAACCGTCACGCCAGGAAATGGCATCAAACTCGCTCACCCTGTGTTGAGCCGCTAGACTAGTAGGATCAATTTAATATTTAGTTAGATAACTTCACCCTGTTTGTTTATTTATCCAAACAATTAGGAATGCCATCACCAGAGGACCTCTCACCCCTCCCAGAGAAATGGTGGGAGAAACCGCTCACTCTGTGTCGGACTGTTTCATTGGGAAGATATCACTTCATTAGGCTGATATATCGTCAACCGCATTGCATGAAACAGAGCAAGGTATTGGAATATTATTTGAACAATTCGCAATAGACAAGATTGTGTGGAATATTATTTATTTAATCAGTTTGCAGAAATGGGTTTCATGTGGGTGTTATATTTCTTTCTAAGGATCACAAACAGCTAGAAATATACGATGTCGCACAACTGGTGTTAAAAAAGTTCACAATACCACTCGAAACAAGTAGCATGCAGACCGAAACTCATAGAGTGCCGCTTCACCTACAAGTTTAAATGACTATCTTTCCTTCAGCTATAACTCGAAATACATCTATAGAGACTCCTATACCCACGAGTACATCGCGTAAATCGACCAAAAACACTTGGACATGTGCCAAATGAACTTTAAACCACTTTTGCACCCAATAAACACATCGTTAAAAACGTATAAATATTGCCTACAAAATGCTACGCAGAGAGATCTATAGTTTGCTTTGCAGATGACACGCTTTAAAACGTACGAGATGTGTCACAACAAACACATCGTCTCAATACACGACGGAATTCGAGGCACTGCCCTACAGGCGAGAAACCCGCGTGACTAATTATCACTATGGCGCACACGGAAAAAAGCACTCGCTCTATTAATAATGGTAATCACTGCACGCCGCCGCCGTGAGTGTGTGCATTACAAATGGAACTTAGGCAGCATGATGATCCGCTATCTGGCGTTCACCACTACTGAATGAACCCCAGCCAGAAATCAAGTTGTGACACCATGGACCGCGCCACCGCGTCCAGTACAAAGACGTGCTGGACACTGCTCCCAGCTCTGACAAAGAAGTGTGAGGTAACGGATCACGCCACCCAGAATTTCGGGATCTTTCTATCAACTGCCCTTCCCGATTGAGTACCCATTCGAAATTAAGCCCTCTGACTGGCTGCCTGTGGAATCCAGTGTGTCTATGCAAGCGCTGCCGCTCGCTGCTGCTCTCGCTCTCCGCGCCAACATGGCTCGACGCCCGAAGGTAAGACGAGGAGAACAAGTGGCCGCGATCGTCAGCCTCCTGGGCCAAGCGCTCGGGCTGGACAGCAAGCAGAAGAAGCCTGCACAGTGCTTCCACTGTCAGAAAGAGGGGCACTTCGCCGCGGACTGCAGAGGCGTACTCGCGTGTTTGAAGTATGCAAAGCCGCACCTCACATGTGAGTGCACGAAGCCTGGGGACGCTGCTGCTACATGTTCCAACTGCGGCGGCGCACACGCCGCCAATTACGTGGCTGCATTTATCTCAAGACCTGTGGCCGCAGGAAGGGGCGGCACACAAGCCGACGGTGAACCACCGCGCAAGAGGAGGCGGCAATGGACGAAGGCGCGATAAACCACTTCCCACAGTGTTGGCGCGAGTGGAGGGCCGTGCTGCTGCAGTCCCGATAGCATTCGCAAGGTCGATGATGCTGTCGCCAGCGCAGTTGCCTCTCTCAAATCTACCGTGACAGAGGAGAGGGCTGCACTTTGGGTCGAGATGGACGAGGTGCGCCTTCAGCTCGCGCAACTCCGCGAGTTGCTGGCATGCAAGTCTCGCAAGGGGCGAGACGTTACGACTGCCGCCATCGCCACGCAGATGGACGCTCCCGGCTCCTGCGCAAAGCAGGGCGGTGTGGGGATTCCCACGGAGGTGGCGATAGAGATGTCTGACCCCTCCTAGAAAGTGGAGGGCCGTCGGAAACCAGATTCCCAGCCAGCTCCACCACCAACACGGGATGACGTGGCCAGAGACATCGAACCACCCGCCCTCCCTCCCGAGGACAAGGCAGAACAGCCGCTGCTGGGAGATGAAGACACAACTGCTGCGCCCATCCAAGAAAAGGAAACAGAAGGGGTAGTCAATACGTCGCCAGCAGAGACAGAGATGACTGCGCCAGGACTACTGAAGATGGTCACAAAATCATTGCGTGGCAAGACGTGCGCGCTTCACAATACCCCCAACCCTTTTACCGAATCCAATGTTCCTAAACCGCCTCTAGCCCCCAAGCCTTATTACTTCGGTTGGGCAATTGCAAATCTGACTGGCGTCGTTCCTAAGAAGGACTTGGACCTCATAAACCGCTTCCCTCTCTTTACGGGGTATGTTTGGCAACGCATAATCGCTGCTAATCCAAAAGCAGAAGAAGAAGAACAGACATTCCTCTTCCTCGCACCGCTAGTTTCCTAACACCCACAGTATTTTATCCTGTCGAGTTCAAACAAGTTTTAATTAACCCTTTTAATCCCAATCAATTAATTTCATCCTATATTTGAGGAGTAAATGTCAAGAGACAAACACCCCGACATTGTAGACAACCTCATGGGAGGTTTTCCATACAAGAGAGCACAGAGAAACCTCCCACACCCATCCTCACTCTGCTCTTCTCCACTGTGGAGGTCACAGTTCCATGCCTGTCCGTATGTTCTTACAAATGAAACATACCAGCATGCAGCTTTTTTCCGCGATATCTCAGCTGATCTCGATCAGCAGCTGGAGACTAAGTGGCAGCAGGGGCAGTCTGTGCCAGTAGGTGAAGCACCAGCACATCAAGAACTTAAATACATATAATTTTTTCTAAAACGTTGCTGTTAAATGTATTCTAAACATTTCATTGCTTATGTAATATTTTCTTGTTTGAGCTATATATTCTCCGTGTTAGATGAATCTATGGAGGCAACATCTGATGACCTGGGAGGAACATGTGCCGTGGATGAGAGCCGGGAGCCATCACTTCCATCTTGTAACTAGCGATTCTATAATTTCTTTTTCGTACATTTGTGTATAAGTTTTAAAACCATATTCTTCTTCCTGTATGTAACGAAGCTATAGAGTTTTTCGTAGAATTGTGTGTAAATTTTAAAATCAGTATCTTGTAATAGGCAATTTCAGCGAGTTAGATTGATGGGTCCATGCCGTTTCCAACGAGGACGAGATACCCGAATGGGTCAGGAAAATGGCAGCGGAAGAAGAGATGCAAAGGCACCATGGCCAGGTCCTTGTAGAGGAGGACTTTCTTCAGTCATGGATGACCTTCCTGATGACATAGATGAAATGTTCAAGCCATGGAGCGAGAGCGGAAAGAGTAACTACTCAATATGCTTATAAAGATGTGATCGTTATATACAAAACCTGTATTCTTCTTCTTCTTCTATTCTCTGGAATGCTATGTTTAATTTTCGTTATTATCTCTCCCTTCTACAACGGCAGTTCACTGTGGCTAGGGTACCGGGGGTGGTCAAACCAACGGCTGCGGAGCATGTGCAGCCGTGCAAGGCACCTACTGTCGCGACGCAGGAAGCTGCCCCAGCCGCGGCCGCCGCTCAACATGCCCTCCATGTTGCCCAGCACCATCTCCACTCTGGCGTCCCTGGATAGGACGTCAGGAAAGGCATCGGGATCCCACGCCTCCCGCTAGCGAGTCAGACCTGCAACAACAGCAGCAGCGGCATCGGGAACCATCACCACAGCCAGGCTGTTCTGACTGGACTCATCCAGTAGCGTCACCTCCTCCTCTGTCATCTCTTCGCTGCAAGAAACGGCATCAACGGATGGCGTGCGTGCCTTGACCCATACCCCTCAACACCCCACTGCAACCACCTTGGCCTAAGGTGTGGACGCAGTCGTAATCTAGTTACAGTATGAGTACTAGCAACCACAACCATCCTGTGGCTAGCGGTAGTTCCCTCAACCGCCCTTTCAGTGATGGACGTCAGAATAGTAACACCATACCACAGTTGGAATACTCGGTGATTTGGGAGCCCTTGAGAAACGAGAGTCGTTCACTAGGACCGAGAATGTGGCAGGAGGGTACCGCAATCCTCTTGGGTTTCTAAGAGCATACCTTCCTGTGATGAAAGCGGAGCTCCTCATGGTTGTTAATGAACCACGGTAACCCGCCTTTAAATGCAGTGCAGTGCGTTGCATTGAATTGGCACACCTCCATCAAGTTACTTCTGGTGTTGAAGAGACAAGTCTTCATTATCTTTGGAGGGGAAAATGGTGTGATAACGTGGAGCACATCGATCACCAAGTAGTTTCGTGAATCCACCTTGAAAGCTATATCTGCCTCTGTTACTGGGCTGCAGTTTAGAGAGACCATTGAAGCACTGAGCCTAATACTACACCTAAACATCCATACATGGCTCTATGAAGTAAATGGAGGGTTCAGCTATATCGAGCTCCCTAAGAGTAGAGCTGATAAGAACACATGCATTGTTGTTGTTGTTGTGGTCTTCAGTCGTGAGACTGGTTTGATGCAGCTCTCCATGCATACAGTAAAGCTGCATGCCCTCGGGAAAAATTACGGCTGTAGTTTCCCCTTGCTTTCAGCCGTTCGCACTACCAGCACAGCAAGGCCGTTTTGGTTAGTGTTACAAAGCCAGATCAGTCAATCATCCAGACTATTGCCCCTGCAACTACTGAGAAGGCTGCTGCCCCTTTTCAGGAACCACACGTTTTTCTGGCCTCTCAACAGATACCCCTCAGTTCTGGTTGCACTTACGGTACGGCTATTTGTATCGCTGAGGCAAGGTTCATGGTTCATGGGGCAGGACACATGCATTAATGTTGAAAATAAAACTGACTGGGTTTGCACTGCATGATCAGCCCTGGCTAGCGAAAGAAATTATGAGAAAAAATCGCATCGCACACCGAGTTCCCCGTCAAGATCCAGGACATACCAGATTTGAGGCTCAGGATACCGAATATCAGTTCATATTTACGGCCAGGAGAAAAGGAAGTGAAATGAGCATAACTAGCATATAGTCGTCGACCCTCCATTTCTAAAAATTTGCCAGAGAGCGAAAGATTCATGTAAATATGGTCTTATTCTCTGATGGGAAAAATAAGGAGAAAGGTAATTGTTACCATATTTGGATCAAAGACGTGTCCCTCCTTCTCGCCTCCCAGACGAATAAACGTATTTGCGGGCCTCAGTGCCTCTTCAACAAGCGAGTACTTAGCAAAGCATCTAGTAGGTTGTGATTCCAAACCCGGTACGCGTTATGATTCCTACTGAGGAAAACAAATCCATAAAGTTTAAAAATTTTCACCATCAGGAGCAATGTCCTATGGCCTTACATACTGCCTTTACAGAAAACACGTACCATGGGTGGCTGCTTACCAAACTGTATCATCCTAAGATTCAGGTCTTAACCACTGCAACTCGATGATGCTGCGGTGCCGGCCGGGGTGGCCGAGCGGTTCTAGGCGCTACAGTCTGGAACCGCGCGACCGCTACGGTCGCAGGTTCGAATCCTGCCTCGGGCATGGATGTGTGTGATGTCCTTAGGTTAGTTAGGTTTAAGTAGTTCTAAGTTCTAGGGGACTGATGACCACAGAAAAGTCCCATAGTGCTCAGAGCCATGTGATGCTGCGGTTTGGGTTCTCCATTAGCTCGAAAATCTTTCATGGAAGGTTGATAAACTTTACAGCGACAACGTTCCTGTGACCAAATCGAAGAACAACGAAGATTTGCAGAATAACCAAGTGGCATATCACATTTGTGAGCTCCTTTTAGTTATAAAAGTGGAAACTCCTCGTTAAGACCACTGTCATCTTGCGGGGAGGTTCCGTGGTGCTGCTCACAATACATACAATTTGAAGTATCAGTTACCAAGGCATATACTCGTTTTCATCCATAATTTAAGCGGGTATCATGCTCGCTTTCTTGTTCAGCACTTGGCTGATTTCGGCATGGAGAAAAATCAGGTCAGTGTCCTACCTGAGAGCATCGAGAAAATATTTCATTCTCCAGACGAATGATGGCATGAATTCCTCTCCACTATCTCGACTCACTATATTTTATGCAGACGCCACCCCAGAAAGTGGTTGAAACTCTACCTCGAAGGATACGCTCATGACTCGAGCTGTATTTCCTGAATAGAAAAGGTTTCAACTTGTGATTAGAAAAGGGGCTTTTCCATACGAGCATCTGGACTGTATGGGAAAACTCTCCGGAACAAGGCTGCACGACATAACTGCATCCACCAGCAACATTACAGGCGATGCAAAAATGAATGCAGAGTATGAGCATGCTGTGAATATTTGGCAGGAATTAAACATCACCACTGTAGAAGAGTGCACATGGCTTTACACTGACGCAGACGTCCTTTAGAGACATTCGAGAGCCTGTTCATGACCACTTATTTTCTGGAGCCCTCCTTTTATTATGTGGCACCCCATGCTCAAGAAAATGAGGCACGGCTTCGAACTATTGACCGATGATGAAATACTTCTGTCCTCTGAGCGATGGATCTGTGGGAGTCTTTGCAAATGTGTTCATAGGAACGCCAAGGAGAACAACCCACGGATGGGTGACAGGTTCAACGCATAGCATGTGGCCATGTCTATTAAGAAAGATGTATAGCAAGCACGTCTATAATTGTATCGCCAGTGCTTGAGGAAAAGGTGCAGTATCTGGACTGATCTACACGGATCATGGTGAAATCAAAGTACACACATATCATGAGGTAGAAATCCAGTTTTTTCATCGAACTTATAAACAATTTCATATTTTCAAGAGCAGATACAGCACTACTTTCACATTTCTTATTTATCTTTGCCTTGAGTCGATGGAGAGCAGTAGACATTTAGAATTCCAGCCCTTTAATGGTATCAAACTTGAAGATTCAATGCATCCATGCAGTTCATCTCCTTCCCTTTCACGTAGATGCTGGCTAATGTAAGGTACGTCACTGTATCTTTATAGGATATGACTGCATCATCCTAGTGAAGTCGATGGTAGATTTGTGTTAACCACATTGCACTCCTCTTTGTTTTGGCACACTTCACATCCTTGAAAAACCTGGGTGATGGAATGTTTACTTCAGTGAATGCTATGAATGCAACATATTTAAACACGAACTGTGTACGCACATTGTCGTAGACCCCCTGAGAGTCTGCAGTGACGTTCACACTTTAAATAGCATTGTGGAATGCTCTGGGGTGGCGCAGGACTTGCACATTTATACAGCTCATTGAACAACAGCTGTGAGCGGGCAGTGATTAATCCCATGGCCATGTAGATCTACAGCATACGCTGCAGTGTGTTCTGGGAAATTTTCCGAAGATTGAAATTCATTTCGGTCATCTATAGGTCCAATTTCAATTATCTCGTTCTGTTTTGAGCAGTCTATTACGAAAACTGGCTTGAATTTCCATGGACTGAATAGACGTTCTTTCTCTTCAAAGCATGAAGCAGCCGGCCATTGTGGCCGAGCGGTTCTAGGCGCTTCAGCTTGGAACCGCGCTGCTGCTACGGTCGCAGGTTCGAATCCTGCCCCGGGCGTGGATGTGTGTGATGTCCTTCGGGTAGTTAGGTTTAAGTAGTTCAAAGTCTAGGGGACTGATGACCTCAGATGTTAAGTCCAATAGTGCTTAGTACCATTTGAACCAGTTTGAGCACAGAAACTTGCATGTATGTCACATGCTAGATTGTATAAAATTTCGTCCCTCTACAGGTGTAAATTATCGTACGGGTAGAATTCAGAGATGAGGTAGACTGTGGCATTCATTACATTGCAGTTATTAAATTTGGTGGAATCATTTGCTATATTCCCTCTTTTATTGCTCTGAAATGCAAGTTTGATCATCTTGGACGTCTCCAGTTTAGCGGACGTTCTAACAGACCAGGTTTGTCTGCTGGCAGACGGTTGCACTGGATACTCGGAAACCCTCCTTGAATGGAAAGGTACCTGTAGAAATAAAACAGCACTCAGAAATTGTGACAGGTTCAAACGTTGCTCTTCCGCTACTGTGATGTGTGGCATTTTCCATATTATTTTATTGGTGGTATCTCATTCTCCTCTTGAGTTCCTTGAGTGTATGAGTTATCTGTTGCACTCCGTACCAGAATAATTCCCTGAATAGTGTCCTAAGCGATTCGCCGCATGTCCTCAAAGTATCCAATGAGCGATTTCAAAGATATTCATGCAGTAAGTCTCTCGTACTCTTCCACTGTCAATCCACTGGCTCGTCTGTGAACCATCCAGCATTTCCTAAATCGTTGAAGTCCGAGGGAGAAGCAGAGACATAAGTTTTAAGAATTGATTTTATACCTACTTTGCATCTATGGCAATCTCTAATCCGTTAACTTCATAACGTATCTAACGAAGCAGGAATGCCAAGGCACTATGTGTAAGGTTTGATGACACTGTACCAGTACAATCCCTTTTCATAAATGACCCATCAACGCATATGAAATTCCGGAATGGGACAGTTAAACGGCCTCGATGTTGGATGAAAATCCTAATTTCATAGCTCTTATTAAATGTTTTGCTGCATAATGTCTATGCAAGAGGTATGCCTAGCGTCACATCATATTCCATCAGACTAATTATATCGAACGGCGTCATTGCACGATTTCAGACCTGATTTAAGGAACTCATATTTCTACGTATTATTAACTTTTCTTGTGGAGTTCCGCACTGTGCATATTGCACTTTGGTTTTGACCTTACGTACGGTGCGTTGGGCACTTTGATTGAATACCTTGGGTCCATCCTATCTTAGTTGACAACATGGGGACGCTGTGATTTCTGACTGGTTGAAGCTCGCCGCCAACGCTTCCAGTCAGACAAGTTAAAGGTCGTCGCTCCTACCTTCATCAGGTACCGGCTGGTTAAAGGCCAATGCCGCTTCTGTGTCCCGGCATGTTCCATGTCATTGCCTTTTCTGCTTTAGATGTAGCCGTACAATGATTTCCTCGCCACGAAAGACTACAAGTTGATTATCCTTGCCCACAAAACGCAGCTCCAGATAGTCCAAAGTCTGAACTGCTTTTCGGAGGTAAACAGCGATGGCAGGGTTGGTTCAAGTGGCCCTGAGCAATATGGGACTTCTTCTGAGGTCATCAGTCCCCTAGAACTTATAACTACTCAATCCTAACTGACCTAAGGACATCACACACATCCATTCCCGAGGCAGGATTCGAACCTGCGACCTTAGCGGTCGTGCAGTTCCAGACTGTAGCGCCTAGAACCAGTCGGCCAGCATTGGCAGGGGTCCCAACGATCTTATACGCTGTTCCAACTGATGAGAAGAATTCTTGAAATGTATGAAAGCATCTGTAGTTAAGAGTTTGTAGCGATGTTACACTCGATACGGATTGTAGTGACAGGAAGTATATCGACTGAGTGGTCGCATCTGTAGAATTTATTAAGATTGTTGTTCCAAACCCATCCTGTGGTGAAACCAAGTAGCCGTCCTACTGATCTGGTTAAGATCAATCGTTGCAGTCGCTGTCTTTATTTCAGCGTTAAGTGAATTTTTGTTTTCTTTTCATGTATCGCAGTTCCGTTTCCTGGCCGTTTTAAAACTTCATATAAATCGCCAATATCGTACGTAATATGTCTTATTTCCACTCTTTTTTTCACCATTAATTTTCAGATAAAGTTAATTGTTTGCCTCTGTGATATTCGGAATGTTGTTGTATGTCTCCAGTCACTGCAACACTCCACTCCCAATTGCTTAAATCAATCGGAGGGAAGTAATTCGCACGTAATACTGGCGACCGATATTTAAAAATCAGAGTACACGACCATTGCTTTTGAATCTCATGTGGTGGTTGGAAGCGTAATGCAACTCCTTATGTATAAGGTTCTTCTTTACGGTAGGAAGAACATGATACCTGCGTAAGTAGGTTGAAAGTCTTTCTAGCGACGAAAACTGTAGAACTCACTTGCTCTGTCCGTGAAAATTGTTGTATCTCTGTTGGCGTGTGGAAGTCTCCAAATGAGTCGCAATATTAGACGTTGTTTCTTTTTTCTTTTCATGACAGCAGCATCTAAGCTCTAAATTCCTCATTCTCTGGATTTCTTCGGTAATGTAACCTCGATAAACGCACCACAGAATCTTGGGATGCTGAACTTTTTCCTGACATACTTGAACAGATCTGTATTTTTAAGTGGTCTATCCTGTACAATAGCAATGTTCTTTATTTTGTTTATGAAGAGACATAGTCCTGTCTTGTCTGTTTTCAGGTGTAGTCCTTTTCCCATAGCTGCTGCTTCCATCATGCGGTTGTGGCTTCTAGCGTCCCCCAGCTACTCCGGAGAGTTCTATGAGTTCTTAAGTGTTCTGGCAATAGCAGCGGCAACAGCAGCCAGTTAACCCATCGTGGAGAGACTTGCTAGGGCAGGCATGACGAAGGGGATAATTCCACCTGATGTCCTGGGTGTCGGCAGCAACTTGCGTGCTTTAACGAGTCCTTTACGCTTCAAGGCACTTTTAGCTGCATACATCGCTCTCAGAATACAGTTTTTTAAACAGCCCTTCTTGTTGTTCTTCGTCATCGGTGCCTTCTTTTTCTTCAGTGCACAACGCAATGCGCCTATAACTCGCTTCAAGTTCACTCCTAAATCCAAATTTATCAACTACAAATACTGCAATATGTTGTCCTCCACCAATATTCTTTCTCGCACAAATTTCCTTGGCCTTATCAGCTAAAATTAGCTTTGCAGTTTGAGATCCTGGAAGGTCTTTGTGTTTTGCGTAAGCAATTTTGGGTTCCAAACACGTCTCGCCTAGCAGGTTAATCGTCTTATCACCACGAGACAAACGTTTCTGAGATTTATACCAGGTCTACAGTAACTCTGACCCGGAATATGCATTTCGGCGTGAAGTTTGCTGAGAATACCACCACCTCCTATAATGCGTCTCCTATCATGCATGTTACACACTGTGCTGATCGTCCTCCATTCATGCCATTTTAAAGCAAATTGTCAGCGTCAATGCAGCTATTCTGTGTCGCAGGAAAATCAAGCCTTTTAACTAGAGCTCTATTCCCTCGACGTATTGTGACACGCTCTACAAGAAACACGTGCGGTACTCATCTCTTCTGCATTTCCCCTCTGTGAAAGCACTCTGCAGTTTCTGTGCCACTGCTGTCCTTTAAGATATAAGTTCTGGTATTTTTTCTCTGCACTTTAGAAACTTTGAATATCTGACTTGAACTGTTTGGGAGTTGTAACTTCTGGTTTGAGATATGTACTAAATTACCAACATCAAACTTCTGTTTACTTGTACATCGATTGAGCATTTTAATACGGTGGTAGACCTTATCCAGAGTCAGTTATAGCAAACATCGATTGGTATAATTTTTATTTTGTTATGTTTGGCTCGATTATACTATGAAGTTATTTCTGGAAGGATATCTTTCCATTGTATGTGAGCCATGCCACTGGCATCGACATTTGACCTTTAATGTTCTGTCCAGACGTACCACGATACTCGTCTTCAGGTGGGTGAATGTTGAGTAGTGATACATTCCATACTGCTGCATCACGGTCTTGAAATACCTATTGTAAAACTATCCCCTGCGATCGGTTTGGAGGTTATCAGGGCATCGATTCGTCCCTATTTGCCACGAATGCTCAACCACTTCTGTTACATATCTCCCCATTTTTTTTTAACAGGGAATGGATGCCAAATTTTGAGTATGTATCAACAATCATTAAAATATACACGGTGGTCTATTGATCTAGACCGGACAAAATTTCTCACGAAATAAGCTTCAAACGGTAAAACTACATGGAACGAAACTTGTCTAGCTTGAAGGGAGAAACCACATGGCGCTATGTTTGACCCGATAAATGGCGCTGCCATAGGTCAAACGGATATAAACTGACTTTTTTTAAAATAGGAACACCCATTTTTTATTTTTTATTACTTATTCGCGTTGTACGTAGAGAAATATGAATGTTTTACTTGGACCACTTTTTTCGCTTTGTGATGGATGGCGCTGTAATAGTCACAGAAATATGGCTCATAATTTTACACGAACGGTTGGTAACAGGTAGGTTTTTTAAATTAAAATACAGAACGTAGGTACGTTTGAACATTTTATTTCGGTTGTTCCAATGTGACACATAAACCTTTGTGAACTTACCATTTCTGAGAAGGCATGCTGTTACAGCGTGACTACCTGTAAATACCACATTAATGCAAAAAAATTCTCAAATGATTCCTGAATGAGATTTACACTCTGAAGCGGAGTGTGCGCTGAAGTGAAACTTCCTGGAAGATTAAAACTGTGTGCCGGACCGAAACTCGAACTCGGGACCTTTACCTTTCGGGATGCAAGTGCTGTACCAACTGAGCTACCCAAGCACGACTCACGCCCCGTCCTCACAGCTTTACTTCTGCCTGCACCTAGTTTCCTACCATCCAAACTTTACAGAAGCTCTCCTGCGAATCTTGCAGAACTAGCACTCCCGAAAGAAAGGAGAGTTTCTGTACAGTTTGGAAGGTAGGAGACGAGGTACTGGCAGACGTAAGACTGTGAGGACGGGGGGTGAGTCGTGCTTGGGTAGCTCAGATGGTAGAGCACTTGCCCGCGAAAGGCAAAGGTCCCAAACTCGAGTTTCGGTCCGGCACACAATTTTCATCTGCCAGGAAGTTTCACATCAGCGCACACCCCGCTGCAGAGTGAAAATCACATTCTGGAAACATCCCCCAGGCTGTGGCTAAGCCATGTCTCCGCAAAACCCTTTCTTTTGGGAGTGCTAGTTCTGCAAGTTCCGTAGGAGAGCCTGTGTAAAGTTTGGAAGGTAGCAGACGAGGTACTGGCAGAAGTACAGCCGTGAGGACGGAGTATGAGTCGCGCTTGGGTAGCTCAAATGATGTCCGTCAACCTCAATGCATTTGGCAATACGTGTAACGACATTCCTCTCAACAGCGAGTAGTTCGCCTTCCGTAATGTTCGCACATGCATTGACAATGCGCTGACGCATGTTGTCAGGCTTTGTCGGTGGATCACGACAGCAAATATCCTTCAACTATCCCCACAGAAAGAAATCCGGAGGCGTCAGATGCGGCGAACGTGCGGGCCATGGTATGGTGCTTAGACGACCAATCCACCTGTCATGAAATACGCTATTCAGTACTGCTTCAACAGCACGCGAGCTATGTGCCGGACATCCATCTTGTTGGAAGTTCATCGCCTTTCTGTAATGCAGTGAAACATCTTGTAGTAACATCGGTAGAACATTACGTAGGATATTAGCATACACTGCACCATTTAGACTGCCATCGAAAAAATGGTGGCGAATTATTCCTCCTCCCATAATGCCACACCATATATTAAACCGCCAAGGTCGCTGATGTTCCACTTGTCGCAGCCATCGGGGATTTTCCGTTACCCAATAGTGCATATTATGCCGGTTTACTTTACCGCTGCTGGTGAATGACGCTTCATCGCTAAATAGAACGCGTGCAAAGAATCTGTCAGCCTCCCATAATAACACTGACAGTAGCATCATTGTCGTCATTACGTAATGTCACCGAGACTTCATCGAGAGATTCAGTAACTGGTTTACTATTGTCCACAGTGTCTGCTCTCGATCCAAATGTCCTAACCTTTGCAACCATAACTTCTCTCGAACAGCCTTTCAAGCGGTGCGGACCTTTGGCTTAGCTGACATCTTGCTATACACTAAGCCACCAGCTTTATAGTCTGCACCTTATACACATTTTCGCTCAACCCTTACAGTTATGTACTTTCTTTTCAGTTCCATCAGTCTTTACAGCTAATACATCTACTTTCCTTCTCAGAATGATACGTGTGTATGTCACCAGTTCCTTAACTCCAGCATCTAATTTGTTGATGAGTCTCAAAAGGGTCTGGGCATACATGGCTACCGCCTTAATTTTACATTCGAGAGATTGAAATTATCCATCCATGTATAAATGCATTCTCTGTCTATGCACACCTACCCTCTCAGAGTGAGTGCATCACAAATGTGCAAACTTGTCCAAGCTACGATGTATAATAACATACCCATCACTTATTTCATAGCTATATATATAAAATATTGGAAGTTCCATTTCTACCTACCGTCATTCAGTTTTCCTTGATTTATCAATAACAAGAAATCTGTACTGTGTGTGACTCCAGCAATCTGTGTATACCTTTACAAAATCATTGAATCACGTGTTGGTTTCTACATGCACCTGGCAAAAGTGTTTTAGATTCAAACTGTCTTATTTGAAAGCTATAATGAGATTTGAATTATCCCTCACTAAATGTTTCAGGAATCTGGAACAAGTCTGACTCAAATAAAATACGTCAGCATCCATACGAAAACCAAAACAGAAATTTTCTGGAATTTGACCTTGGTTTTCCACAGTGATATCGTCAAACACAAATATTGCGTTTGGTTTTACTCTTTGTTGAGGGAGTGGGGGAATGGGTGGTTGTAGTGGGGGGTTTGCTGATTTGACTGAATGTTGTGTATGCTACACAATCTACATCTTCAACTATTGTTTCCAATAGCTGGTACTTGCGTTGAAACACGAATTTTGAAAATACGCATACATGCTCAAAGCAGACTCAAACTGGGTGTGTTAGTAATGACTGAAAACATTTACCTTGCCACAGTTGGCTGGAACTACAATTATAACTCTTATGTTATCAGGAAGAAGTATCCCATTCCACATTCTTCTTCTTCTTCTTGTTTTCTTCTTCTCTCTTCTTCCACACCATCACAGGACCGATCAATTACAACAAAATCCTGCTGCTTCGTTCATACTGCCATGATACCAACTATTTCAGGTCTTGGTGTGTAATGGCTTTTTACAGAAAATAAACGCTTGTAATAATAATAATAACAATAATAACATGTATAGCCACTGCAGTGCAATCATCTTACCGACTGGGCTACCACATCTACATTATAATAAGATTGTTATGATGTGAGAAATAACACAAAGGATTTGCCATTTTATATATAAATACTATTTTTATTCAAGAATCATACATAAGATGAAATGTAACTGAAAAATCTAAAGGTCCTTTCTTAACCTTCACTCCTGTACAGAGCTTATGAAATAACAGTTTCTTGTATGCACTGAATTGAGCTTTGATATTTCACACTTATTCGTTGTCCTTTAGCTTCTTTTGGTACTGTATTGATACACAGGTGTACGTCGTCAGTATGAACAGTATTCACTTGCATGTGGACTATAATGTCTTTATAGACACTTTTAACACACTGCAGCTGTCTGTTCAGTCTCTCCAACACACACCATAGTTCTATCCCTACACAGAATGTAGTTGTAATGTGGAGTATCGTAGATAAATTATTGTGTTCCCTGATTTCACTGCTATTATACCGATATTTAAACGTTTCGAACCTGAGGATGTTAAATTGTATGTTGAAGCGAAAGGTATTAGAGCTCTAGGTGGAACTGCTAGCTCCTCATCCACAGTATCTACACCTCGTTTTTGTTGCAGTGGCATTGGAACATTCTGAGATGGCTCATGTGTTGACAGCCACTACTGACCTGTACACTGCAGGGTAGCACCACCTGCACACTTCTGTGAGTCGGAGGCAGGCTGGGTGTATTCATCATTGAGTGGTATAGACAACAGCACATCACTGCCCTGCACCAGCATGCTGACCGAGTGTGCTAAAGGGTACCGCAGTGCCAGTGCTGATGGTTGTCCTGACACTCTGGAGGTCACTGCAGGCCCTGGCAAGCCTGTGGTCGTTGCTGCTGCTGGTCTGGTCACGTCAGAGGTCATTGCTGAACAAGGAGCAACAAGCAATAAGCATACCCACAGATAAAGAAAACGGATCTGAACAAAACAACGGAATGACAATTCTTCCTATTCTGCTGTTGTGGTGTACCATATGATCTCGACTGCTGGTGGCGATACCCCATGGTTTTTCTTCTTCCAGAAACTGACTGAGACAGGAGAGCTGACACTTCTGCCATATATACGTATCATAGTGATCACATGACCAGATGTGGAGACCTATGGTGGTAGTTTTGTCAACTTACTCGCTTGGTCTAGGTTGTTGCAGACATTCATCTCTTAGACAGATTGATGGAGCATTTCAATAAAGGTATTCTCCACGAGTTGCGAAATGCATCTTCACCCTATCTTGATGCATCACGATTATTTGCTGAAAAATATTCTTTTTCTTACAGTCATCCATTGTCTTCCCTTTTCAATCTTTGCATAGGGAGCTACAGACACAGTCCTCAGCTGCATGCATGCATGTACTACTCTTATTAAAATTATCCCTACTCAACACCAGCATCTCCTCAACTGTACATATGAATGTCTACTCTGGAGAGATGAGCTTCTTGCCTCTAATGCTTCAGAAAGACTAACTAGACTTTTCTCTAATGGTCTACAGTTCCAGTACAAGCATTTATCAGCATGAGCTGTGAAGTGTAACTTAGACCAATTTGGCTGTATCTTCATTATCAAATGAAGCATATTCATCTTCTTCAAACGTTGATCCAGCATCATTACATTCCAAGAAAAGTGTTGGTAGCTATGGACTCAGTCCTCAGATGCACAATTACAGCTAATATAGCTGATGTATTTTTCCTTGCCCAACACTGAAATTTCATCCATTGAATGCATAGTTCAAAATAAAGACTTATGTCGGTTCTGGCAGCTTACCACAGACTGAAGTTCCCTCACAAGTGGAGGTAGAGTGGAGGACTGAGGAACAGGAGTGTGGAGTGCCAACAGCACCCTCTGGTTGTGGTGTTGTGAAATAGGTCCGTTGGTCTCCGAACCTCAAGGTGAATACCCAAAATTTTATATTTACACCATTAAATTCGAATTCCCTGCCTTTTCTCCTGAGAGGAGTGGGAGTCCATTGGAGCGACATTCCTAAACGCTTGAATAAATAAATAAACAAGATAAAATTGTTTAAATAAATTCCATGTTGATCCTACCAGTGCAGTAGCTCAACACAGATATCAAGGGATGGGGGGGTCACATATTGTGGTTGAGAGAGGTGAGGAGGGGGCAGAGAAAAGGTGGTGAAGAGACAGGAGAGCGGTAATACGAGAAAGGGGCACACGTACTGCTTAGGGAAAACACATGATGTCATCAGAGGGTGGGGGTAATTGAGTGATTAATTAATTAATTTGATTTCAGATTAATGTCAAAAGTAGTATAGAAACCGCTCTGCTCTGCTACTGATGTTCTTCTGACGGAGTTATATACGGTATTCTGTTATGTAATTGGAGACACATTCAGGGCCATGGTCAATAACGGTTCTGAGAAAATTTTTAGAAGGCCTAATAATGCTGATACCAAATGCACAGGATATGTATCCTGTTGAAGACCTACGACTCTTCACCTATGAAAGCCGACTGTAAATTCACAGTAAGATGATCTCTTTTGAAAATGAAGCTTTTCATTAACCAAGTCATATTCCCATACCAATCATGTGGGGTGAATCGTCGTTATGTCTCCTATGCTGCGTCTGTGTACAGGGACGTAGACTCCTACTATACATTCAATAGGCTCTCCATGGAAATTCTGTCAATTGACTTCTCTAATCCCTTCGACCAAGTCGGCCAGAGCGATCAGTTGTGTGCCATGGGTAGATTTCGGTCACCAGATAATGCACATCAACAAGAACGTACGAACGGAAGCGAGGTCTCTGGTGATTATTAATGGGTGAGAACAGAGCCATTTTCCGTATGGTGTTAGGTATACTTTTCATTGTTACTGAAACTGACGCTCTGCTGCAAGCCATAATGTGCATGTATGGCAACGTGCAGACAGAACATGCAACCCGAAGTGCGCAGCTGAGCTGTGACATGGGCGTATTCAAAGAACAAGCAAGTGGCATTGAATTGATTCGTCAGTTAGTCGGCGTGAATGAGCTTCGGGTGTGGCACTCAATCGCTGTAAAGCGGTCCCGCCCATTCCCTGCAAGGAACTGATAACAAACAACATTGGCACCTTGTGTGAGATCACACGATATCAATGCTTAACGAAAGGTTCTTACTATAAAGGATCTTTGCATGACCCAAGCAAATAAGAGTCTTAACCTTGTATCAAGAAGAGGCACTACACAATACCTCCATTCTCTCCAAAAGCTGATACATTGCTGAAGTTCTAAGGGTGCCAAAGATCCTCGGCAGGAAATCTCCCATGTTGTGCGTTGGCTGCACGAGATTTGAAACTCAAGGTGGCAAGCCGTGTGCTGAACCCGTCACTTGGGGGCCTCGAACTTGTCAACAAGAAAAGCAAGTCCTCGAAGCTTCTCATCCAACACACTGTTACCCTACAGGTCAGTAGCCCGGATGGATCGACGGCGGAACTTTGGCAATCTGTTGGCCACAATCCGAGCGGCCCCGGTGGCGTTGTCGGGCTTCCCGTACCAGGTGCCCCTTGTATGGCAGTACTTCCTCACCAAGGGTGAACGTTATGCGAATGCTAAGTGACAGGAATGTGATGGTTCGTCGACCTTATGCTGCCATGCTCGGGCGACCACAAGTTTCAAGTTCGGTTGCCTACACTGGACTGGCAACATGGGTGGAAGAATGTCAATCACCCAGAGCTTTTTCATTTTTATTTTTTATTTTTTTATGCACATCTAGTTCCGCAGTACCAAACTGAGGAGCAAATCTCTATGGTCATAAAACGTGCCAGTACATGACTTTACAACTGAGAGATAGTATCAGATAAAAAGGAATGTTTATTAATCCTAAAAAACGTCAAGCTATGCGTTCATTTAAACGCAATCAACGACAGGAATCAGCTTAATTTTTCAAGGAACTCCACGACAGAATAGAAGGAGTGAACCATGAGGAAACTCTTCAGGTTGGATTTGAAATTGCGTGGATTACTAGTAAGATTTTGAATTCCTGTGGTAGTTTATTGACAATGGATGCAGCGAAATACTGCACGTTTTCCTTCACAGGAGTCGAGAAAGTGCGATTCAAATGCAATTTCTGGCTAGTATTAACTGGGAATAAGCTATTGTTAACAAGAAACGATAGTAAATAATATATATGTTGAGAGGCCAATGCCAGAATACTGAGCCTAATGAACAGGGCTCGACAAGAGGTTCGTGAACTTACACCATTTATTACTCGAACTGCCCGTTTCTGAGCCAAAAATACCCTTTGAGAATGGGAAGAGTTACCCCAAAATAAAGCACCATACGTCACCAGCGAATCAAAGTAAGCAAAGTAGGTTATTTTTTCTGTCGAACTGCCACTGCCACCAGATGCTCGCGTGCTGTGATACACGGTAGTGAATAATACATTACCAACGGACCAGCGACTCGTGCTCATCATTCTACGCACATCACATGCTTGTGTGACTCGTGGTGACACCGAAACGCTGGAACACTGGATTCCAGTGTGGCTCTGCGAAAGCAGTGTGGGAAGTCTGCCAATTTATGAAAGTATTCGTCATCAGGACCTCTCCTGAACATGTGACCTCCAGCAGCGTTATCCTTTCGGGTTGTAAACCCTTTCTAAAGGGTTAACGACAGTGGGGTTCGTCGATCATACGGCCTATGCCGGCACAGACTTTCAGAGTAGTAATGTGATTTCAAACTCGGATAATTAATGTGAATACTGCTTGAAAATTAAGAAATTTGTCAGACATTGAGAATTCTTTGCCATCTTTTTGTCATCTGCCCTGCGTCATGGTTACTAGGTGGCTTTTAGTATTCCATCTCATAATCAGGTTTCAGTGAAGGAATCCAATTGATTTTATTTTGGTACCAGGTAGTTATGCTAAGTGTCCATCAGTTCTATTACTCAGAAGAGGAGTGTTTTCTCTTTCGCAGTATAGCTTTCCTCGGATTTCCACTGGGCTATACCGTTTTAATCAGGATTTTAATCAGCCTTCGGCTTGCAGAAGGCAAATATTTTTTAATTCATGAATGTTCTAGTTCGGCTTTATTTCTTCTTATTTCGTTTCCTAGTTTATATGTGTGGTAAAGCTGTAACTTTTCGTCACAGCAGAGTCAACAGTATCAGTTTCAAATGCAACAATGCCGTTCGCGTTTACGGAGTAAGGATTTACTTCATTTTAGACGCTTAGTCAGTTATTTTTTAAGAAGAACATTTGTCTTGGTATCAACAGAAACGACCTACTTTGCGATGTCGTAAGGTGGAGCATTATCATCACTTCCTCACAAGCACTATAAATGAAGGGTTCTCTCATCATTTACAAACGAATAAACCTGTGTTATCCTCTCTCAATTACACTGCAGCCCCTCTAACCTGTTCAAGTACTTGGGACGTTTGACGTAGCTCTCTATCAGAGAAGGAACTAGCGTTCAACTAATGTGGGGTTGATGTTGCTAATGGCTTTTAACAGAAGTTTTGGGTATCAGAATAACAGTCATACTTCTCAACTTTTGCATGCCAATACTTCTCAAAACTCATGAAATCTATGAGGGTCAGCTGGCTGCACCAGGTTAGGTATAGCTACCTAAGTAGAAAATAGCGTTTCTTGACATACGAACTGATAACTTTTGAGTGAGCTCCTGGGAATGTAGGTGTCTTCCGTATTTAAACTATTTCATAGAGTATGTGAAATTTCGTGGCCGACAATATTAGGCAATGAAGCTTTTCTTATCCGCTACATGGTCTGTCGAGGGAAATAAATTTTAAATTTATGTATGCTTAAAAGTCTCTCAGGCTTCTAATTAATGTATTTCCCTCAAAAGAGCAACAACAGCGTGTTGCTCTTTTTATCCACCTCAAAACATCGAACACACGGGGTCGTGTTTGACAGCCAGCGGAGCAGCGCAGGCTGGCTGAGTGGGACCGGCATCTCAAATTTAAGGCCTTACTAGTAACGCCTCTTTTCGGCCAGTGTCACTGGAACATTGCAAAGACATCACGAGTGTAGCAGGGAAGTCTGCAAATGCAACAACGGAATGACTGAATTGTTCCATTCCACAACGCGGGTTTCTTTTACGATTCGTGTACGCGTACAGAGACTGCTCTTATTGTCTGGGTGTCCGAATTCAGAGTCGTGATGACGTTCACAAATTAGTAAACAAAATTCGTGGAACGGGAAATGATTGTGACAATAAACATAATCGACGACATACAGTGCTCACAGAAGCTCATCTCGATGACACGGCATACCGCCTGGAAAATTTCCCTACAGACTTTCTTATACGTATTTCACAACAGACACAAATTTCTTGCACTTTTGTGCAAGGAGCTGCTATGTTACTTGGGCTAAGGCCGTACAAACTAACCGTAGTGCAATAACTTTACTTGGTGATGCCATACAAGTGTTAGGTTTCCACAAACGGGTTTTGAAACAAATGTATGACGGTGAAATGCATAGTTACGTCATTCTATTTTCAGGTGAGTCTTGGTTTCATGTACACGGGTATGTTAATTCCCAAAACTGACAATATTGGAGAGCCGGTAGACCTACCGTACTCTGCTTCAGGAGGAAACCCTTCACGATCATAAAACAGGAAGTTCTGACGGAATAATAGGCGAATTTTTAATGACGTAATTAATAGCGAAACATACGTGCAAGACATTTTGCAACCGCTGTTAAATGAACTGAGCGAAAGAAAACGAAGCCTCGCGTTTTATCAACAGGATTCGGCAACGGCTCATAGGGCTAATGTTTCTTTACATGCAGTTCACGATGTATTTCACGTTAAGAATTATTAGCTACAATATTTGGCCCGCTCGAAGACCTGGTTCAACGCTGTGAGATTTCTATTTTGGGGAACAGTAAACAATGAAATGTATACAACAAATCCTCACACGTTACAGCAACTCAAGGTTAGTAATCACGAATTAATTAATTGATATTCTCAAAGAGAATCACATGTTATGATGAAAAATTTGTTGAGCAGGTGCCACAAGGGCTTGGCAAACAATGGCATGCAGTTCCAGCATCTCCTTGTAGGAAATGAGTAGTACGAAATTTATCTTCGTGTATTTGAAATTCAGGGCTGCGGCAGAAGACGGGCGGCACCGCGTGTGATTCGCCGGGCTACGGAGCATTTCTACTGCGCCGCGCGTGCGAACGCCCTGTGACATTTAAAATTTGCTAGATAATTCTCCAGTTCTTTTTGTTGTTGTGCTACTCATTTGGCTTTCAAATGCCCAACAGTCTAGCTGGGCTTTCGATTTCACCCTCGAATTCAGTCAGCTGACTGTTTTATGAGCTGCGATTTTCTTTCTCTGAAGTTGCACCACATAAAGCTAAATTTCGTGACGTATTCTGAAAGCTCTGTTATGTTTGCCATTATTGATTCTTGTTAGCTTGCAGAACCTACCTTACTTGTTGCACAGTATGATATTTCTCATCGGTGTCCTCCTAATACATCACTAAGGAATAGTGTTGCTGATTTGTTTATTACTGCCTCTATCACTTCAATCTTTACAGCTGTAGGTTGAAGAGTTTGTAATTGTTCGTCATAAACACCTTGTTGCTCAGAGACTAATGTGCCATGGAGCTGCCAAAATTTAGACCCAAATTTTAAGAGTCGCAGTACTACTAAATGTGCAATCTTCTTGCCAACTTCACATGCGGCATATACTTTTTGGTGTGTGTGTGTGGTGTGTGCGCTCTTTTGCACAATATGATTATGTTCAAATTATGTAAGTGCTGCATATATTTTTGAATATTTGAAAAATACAATCCTGCAGCTTCGCAACAAAATCATGCGGAATTTTCGATGGCACCAAGACACCGAGAATATATCGCCACATGGAAGAATAGAAATCGAAAACTGACGATTATTTAAAGTACATCTTGGAAATCATGTGAACAGCCGTCCGGTGATGATGGACTTGTCAGTTCGATACCGGTTACAGCGCTATTTACTTAAATACATAGCGTAACTAATAGTGGCTGGTTTCTGGCTCCTTCTTTGTAAGAATCAACCTACATTTATTGTACACAGCTACGGTCTCACTATGTCAGTTTTAAACAAAATAGCAGTATCTCAAGTACTTGCTAAGAGTGGAGAACAAATGGTTCAAATGGCTCTGAGCACTATGGGACTCAACTGCTGAGGTCATTAGTCCCCTAGAACTTAGAACTAGTTAAACCTAACTAACCTAAGGACATCACAAACATCCATGCCCGAGGCAGGATTCGAACCTGCGGCCGTAGCGGTCTTGCGGTTCCAGACTGCAGCGCCTTTAACCGCATGGCCACTTCGGCCGGCTAAGAGTGGAGAACAAATGAATTTCCATACAATGGACGTTATTTATAGCAATAAATATCTTCAATATTAGCTAAGTATGAGTCAGTGGTTTCTTAGTATTTTCTTTTGCCTCTATGCTACTTACACACAAGTACACTTATCAACAGTTTGGATACTTTTAATTCTTTTCTGCGCATTGTAGCTTTGCACTTTACACAAAACAGAATATATATCCCTAATATTTAGAGCTTGCGAACCCTGGAAATGTGTCACAATTGCTAAATACGTGTGAGAACTGGGTATACAAGCTAAATACCTGTAGGAATTGAATGTATGTCCTAATCTCCTACTCCCCCCTGCCTCACCACCACTCACTGCCCCTTTTGTTTAGTTGAATTTCGATTCCCCCCCAAAGGAGGCGGGCCGGCAGCAGCTTAGTATGCAGCTCTTCACCCTACAGACTTTTTTAAAAAAATGAAGAGAATAAATAATAAAAAACAGGCGATAAAATCGTAGACTTAAAGAGTAACATGGCGAAAAAAAGTCGTGGAACTTAAAACATAGAACAGAGGGATGATGATGCTAATAAAATACATATGAAGCAGACAGGTAAAACAATAGACTGACACTTAAAAAACACGGGGACAGTCTGGTTTCTGTTCGCAAAAGACAAAAAATTCACACCTAGCGACAGCATGGTTTCCGTTCGCAACACGAGAAAGACGAACAACACTGAACAGTCACTGGAACACTACACTAAAAAGTTGGCAAATGTGACATACCACAGCCGAGAGCAGGTGGGGGGAAACTGGACAGATGCGAAAATAAAAAAAGGGGGGAAGGAGAGGAGAAGCGAAGGGGGGAGAGGCGGGAAAGCGGCCGATGGAGGATGAGGACCCATAAGAGGGGCAGACATGACAGGGAGTGGGGAAGGGTGAGGAGGGGAATACAAAAGGACTCGGGGGGTAGAAGGGAGGTAGGCAGAGGTATGGTGGGGAGAAAACACGATGGAAGAGGGGGAAGAGGGAGCCCAGGGAAAGGACGGAGGAAGGGAGGGGGGGTGGGAATCAGAGTTGATAGGAGGTATAGATGGAGGGAGAGAGGGCATCATCCGGGAAGTGGAGTGAATGGAAGCCACCTTGGGAAAGGAGATTAAGGGTGTAGAGATGGAAGGTAGGGGGGACACAACAGTGAAGGCGTGGCAGGGGGCGAGGACGGGAGAGGAGAGGAGCAACCAGGGGGCGAGGGGGATCAAGGCGGCGGAAGATGTAGAGTATGCGGATATGTTCAAGGAGCAGATGGGGGAAAGGAATGAGGTCATAGAGGATCCACGTGGGGGATGGGAGGCGTATACGGAAGGCGAGTCGGAGTGCATGACATTCATCACTGACCTTTTCTTTTTTTTACTTTATTGTTATTTTAAAACCTGTACAACAGGCAGGCTGTCAGCAGCGTTCTACGCTGCTCTTCAGCCATTGAATACACAATGAGAAAAAAACAGTAAGAATACACATAAGTTCCAGAACGGTGGGCAATAAAACAGTAGACACATAAATACAAACATGGAGCCATTCACACTCGACGATAATCCACATGGCAAACTTTTGAAACAACGCACAAACACTTAAGATGGCGATGGCACAGGTGAACGATGGAGTGCGACGGTGAACACTGAACACTAAACATGATGACACACACAAGACACTGATGGCGATGATCTCCGGCGCGCGAAATTCCACGTAGCGTGTGCGAGTCCGGGGACCTGCCAAGAAAGGAGGAGGGGGAGTGGGAGAGGGAGAGGAGAGAGCAGAGATGCCATGGGCAGAGGAGATAGGAGGATGGGGGAGGGGAAGCCCGGGAGAAGAGGGACGGAGGAAGAGGAATGGGGGGAAAAGGAGAGAAAAGGGAGGGAGGGTGCTTAAAGGAAAGGACACCGGAAGTGGGGGGGCAGGATCAAAGGAGGGGTAGATGGAGGGGAGGAGGACATCATCAGTGAGGGGGAGCTGGTGGAAGCCACCTTGGGACAGGGTAAGGAGGGTGGAGAGATGGAGCCCGGGTGTGACATGGGAATACAGGTGCGGCAGCAGGTGGGGGTGGGAGAGGATGGGCGAGACAAGCTGGTGAGGAGGATCGAGTTTGCGGGAGGTGTACAGGATCCGTATCCTTTCAAGGAAAAGGAGGATGTGGGGGTCACTGACCTTCAGCCGTCTTTAGTTTTATTACCCTCCCCCCCCCCCCCCCCTCCTGACACAAGCCGATAAACCACAGGAACAGCTGACTACGAGGATAAAAACAAAGCAGCACATTGTTGTTTGTACATGTTTTTAGTTATATACAGAGTGGTCCATTAATCATGCCTGGGCAAAATATCTCACGAAATAAGCGTCAAACGAAAAAACTACAAAGACGAAACTAGTCTAGCTTGAAAGGGGAAACCAGACAGCGCTATGGTTGGTCCGCTAGATGGCGCTGCCATAGGTCAAACGGATATCAACTGCGCTTTTTAAAATAGGAACCCCCATTTTTTGCTACATATTCATGTAGTACATAAGGAAATATGAATGTTTTAGTTGGACCACTTTTATCGCTTTGTGATAGACGGCGCTACAATAGTCGCAAACATATTGCTCATAATTTTAGACGAACGTTTGGTAACAGGTGGGCTTTTTAAATTGAAATACAGAACGTAGGTACGTTTGAACATTTTATTTCAGTTGTTCCAATGTGATACGTGTACCTTTGTGAACTTATCATTTCTGAGAACGCATGCTGTTACAACGTGATTACCTGTAAATGCCACATTAATGCAATAAATGCTCAAAATTATGTCCGTCAACCTCAATGCATTTGGCCATACGTGTAACGACATTCCTGTCAACAGCGAGTAGTTCGCCTTCCGTAAAGTTCGCACATGCATTGACAATGAGCTGACACATGTTGCCAGGCGTTGTCGGTGGATCACGATAGCAAATATCCTTCAACTTTCCCCACAGAAAGATATCCGGGGACGTCAGATCCGGTGAATGTGCGGATCACGGTATGGTGCTTCGACGACCAATCCACCTGTCATGAAATATGCTGTTCAATGTCGCTTCAACCGCACACGAGCTATGTGCCAGACATCCATATTGCTGGAAGTACATCGCCATTCTCTCATGCAGTGAAACGTCTTGTAGTAACATCGGTAGAACATTACGTAGGAAATTAGCATACATTGCACCATTTAGATTGCCATCGATATAATGGGTGCCATTTATCCTTCCTCCCATGATGCCGCACCAAACATTAATCCACCGAGGTCGCTGATGTACCACTTGTCGCAGCCATCGTGGATTTTCCTTTGCCCAATAGTGCATATCATGCCGGTTTACGTTACCGCCGTAGGTGAATGACACTCCGTCGCTATATAGAGCGCGTGCAAAAAATCTGTCATCATCCCGAAATCTCTCTTGTGTCCCGTGGAAGAACTGTGACCGACGTTGAAAGTTGTTGCCATACAATTCCTGGTGCATAGTGTGGTGTCACCGCCAGACACCACAATTGCTAGGTGGTAGCTTAAATCGGCCGCGGTCCATTTAGTACATGTCGGACCCGCGTGTCGCCACTGTGAGATCGCAGACCGAGCGCCACCACAAGGCAGGCCTCGAGATACGGAATAGCACTCGCCCCAGTTGTACGACGACTTTGCTAGCGACTACACTGACGAAGCCTTCTCTCATTTGCCGAGAGACAGTTAGAATAGCCTTCAGCTAAGTCCATGGCTACGACCTAGCAAGGCGCCTTTAGCCTTACATAGTTTGATAGTTATCGTATGAAATGTCTCATCAAGAATGCTGTATTCACATGAAGGAATAAAAGTTAAGTAATCGAGGAGCTGCATACTTTTCTTATGAGCATTCACTACTTATCCTGTTCCAGAATTCACGCCCGTCTGCGTTAGATAGCGTGCATTTCGGCCTTCGGCACATTTGCCAACACATCATTGGCGACGAGAAAAACGTGTTCTTTATAATTGCTTACATTTACTTGTGTTGTGGCTTCGCCACAATCTCCCGATGTACTGTCCGAATTTTATCGCTTGCAGAATCAGCAGACGCAGGCGTTATTGGATGCCCTTGGACAGCTCGTCCTGGGTGACCGTGCCATTCAAACCGATGCGGCCACCGCCGCTTCATCGCTACCGCAGCCACAACAAGCAGTTGCACCACCGTTTCGCAATTTTGATGCGGCGCAAGAATCGTGGACCGAGTGGTCACGCCAGTTTGGATTTCATGTTGCCGCCTACAGAGCGGCAGCCTCATTTATTGGCGTGTGTAGGGGTGCAAACGTACCATGTGATAGTGAAATTGTTTCCCCGACGCGACGTAGCAACTCTGTCCTACGCAGAAATTTTGTCGGCATTGGACGCCTATTTCAAAGAAACAGTTAATGTAGTTGCAAAAAGGTATACTTTCTTTCATACAAAATGTACGGCCGGTCAAACTAATAGGGAGTGGGTTGCAACATTGCAAGGCCTTACAAGGGATTGTGCTTTTGAGTGTGAATGTGGACTCCCTTATTCAGATACAATGGTACGTGATTCAATTGCACAGAACGTTTCTGATGTTCGTATACGGGAGCAAATTTTGAAACTAGTTAATCCCTCCCTTCAACAAGTGATAGTCATGTTGGATAGACAAGACACGCTTGACTTAGCTCAGGAATCATTTGAAACTTCGCCAGCCGTGTGTAACATTAACCGGCCCGCCGGGCCCGCTGCGCGGCCTGGTCAACTGCCCTCGCCCACGTCCGCACAGCTGCCGCCACGCTCTAAACCAGGTGTGCCGCGCCAGCATACAAATGCAGTGAAATCATGCCGCGGTGTGCTACTAGACATTCGCGTGAAAATTGCCCGTCGCACCAAGCTATTTGCTTTTTCTGTCATAAGAAAGGACATGTTCAACGTGTTTGCCAGAAAAAGCTCAGATCAGACAATCACAACCATTCCAGGCCCTTCGCTTCGCGCCGGAATCGAACCAAGGACACTCAGGCTCGTGGACCATCTCCCATGGACATTCATGTAGTTAATTCCACTTCGTCCAGTGCCACTTTCTCTAACAGTGACTGTGTTCGTCCCACAAATACTGTGCGTCGACGTCGCCGGAAATCACGTCAATTAGCAAGTGATGCTGTACCTATATCAGTTCAAATTGCACGAGACAGTCGCTCTTGTCGTCAGCAGGATAATAAACTTTTTGTAAATTTGGACTTTAATGGCAAGGTCGTACCATTCCAGCTCGATACCGGAGCTGCAGTTTCATTGCTCAATCACGACACGTACAAACAACTGGGCAAACCTCCGTTGCGTGCCACAAATGTTCAATTAAAAAGTTATTCAGGACAGCTTATCCCTGTGTTAGGACAGTGCACTCTTCTTGCAACATACAAGGGACAAACAAAACTTGTGTCATTTTACGTTCTTCGTTCTTCTACCGCAGTGAACTTGTTTGGTTTCGATTTATTTCAATTGTTTAACTTGTCTGTAGTAACTCAGGTCCTATCAGTGAACCAGACTGTGCCTTCAGACAGTGTTTCTCGTCTGTGTGAAGAATTTGCAGATATTTTTGCACCGGGCCTTGGTTGCGCTAAGAACTATGAGGCACATTTGGAACTGAAAGTAAACGCGCAACCGAAATTTTTCAGAGCGCGCAATGTTCCTCACGCATTGCGTGTTGAGGTCGCAAGAACATTACACGATTTAGCATCACAAGGTGTGAGTGAATGTGCGCAATGCCTCTTCCATTTCAGCTCCGCTTCATCGCTTACGCCGTACAGGTGTTCCGTTTCTCTGGACGACGGAATGCGAACGCGCTGTTCGCCAGTTGAAATCGGCGTTGCTTTCTAATACTTGCCTTACGCCATTCGATCCCCAGAAACCCCTTTTTTTGATGGTAGATGCATCGGATTTCGGGATCGGTGCTGTGCTTGCGCACAAAGTTGGCTCGCATGATTGCCCTATTGCCTTTGCGTCCAAATTGCTCTCAACTGCGCAAAGAAATTATTCCCAGATAGAGAAAGAAGCTTTGGCTCTCGTGTTTGGTGTTACTAAGTTCCATGATTTCTTGTATGGTCGTCCCTTTACCATCATCACAGACCACGAACCTTTGACATCGCTTTTTCATCCGAACAAGCCTGTACCTCCGCGTACAGCGCAGAAATTCATTCGCTGGTCTATTTTCCTCTCGCAGTACCGCTAGGATATCTTGTATCGGTCCACTGCTAAGCACGGAAACGCCGATGCGTTGTCCCGTTTGCCTGTTGCTGAGGATAGAGCATTCGATTCTTCCGAACTTGCTTGCATGTTCATTGATGCGGAAACCGATGCAGTGGTCGAATCGTTTCCGATTGATTTTAGTCGTGTAGCTACAGCCACAGCTGCTGACCCTGTCCTTGCTACCGTTTTGCGTTTTGTTGCTACGCAATGGCCTTTGTCAAAGTCGCGGATCGAGGATCCGTTGGTTCGCCGATTTTTTGCTCATAGGGAGAGACTTTTAGTACGACGTGGTGTTTTGTTGTTGCGTTCTGATAATGATCAGTCCAGAGTCGTGGTCCCACGTTCGTTACAGTCCTCTGTTTTACGGCTTCTTCACCAAGGACATAGGGGTATAGTGCGAACGAAACAACTTGCTCGTCAGCACTGTACTTGGTTCGGAATCGATGCTGCGATTACGAATATGTGTTCTTCTTGCATGGCGTGTGCCGAACAACAATCCGCACCGCCGCAGAAAGTCTTTGAATGGCCAAAAGCCACTTCCCCTTGGCAACGCTTGCACATCGATTTTGCTGGTCCATTCTGGAATGCTCGATGGTTGGTTCTGGTAGATGCCTTCAGTAATTTTTCTTTTGTTGTCCGGATGTCTTCCACGACGTCCTCTGCCACCATCCAAGCATTGTATGCTGTCTTTTGCATTGAAGGTCTTCCGCAGACTATTGTTTCCGACAATGGCCCACAATTCATGTCCGCAGAATTTCAGTCATTCTGCCAGGCCAATGGTATTCAACATCTGACATCCGCGCCGTTTTCGCCTCAGTCAAACGGTGCCGCTGAACGATTGGTCCGGACGTTCAAGTCACAGATGTTGAAGTTGAAAGAGTCGCATTCTCGGGAGGACGCGTTGTTGCTCTTTTTGTCATCGTATCGCTCTCAGCCCCGAGATGGTCGCTCGCCGGCTGAGTTGCTCCACGGTCGTCCTCATCGAACCTTGATGTCTTTGCTGCATCCGCCGCATCAGGTTCCTGTGCAGCGGCAGACTCCTGCTTTTGCTCCAGGCGACGTTGTATTCTATCGCAACTTTCGTGGTTCACGGCGTTGGCTCGCAGGGCGCATTCTTCACTGCCTCGGCCGCGCGATGTATTTGGTTTTGGGGGCCTCTGGTGAGGTGCGTTGGCATCTCAATCAGCTGCGCCTCTGTCGTCGCACGGGTTCTGCCCCGCCCCGTCTGCTTTCAGCGACGGTGCCGTCCGGTCAGCGCCCTGGGGACCCATCTACCGGCTCGCCTCATCCCCAGGTGTTACCGACGATGCCTTCCATTTTGCCCCATGGCGACGCGCCGCCGCAGCCGCCGCAGTAGCCGCAGCAGCCGCCGCCGCCGCCGCCTGTTCTCCCGCCGGCGCCGCCCGCATTCGACGCTTCGCTGCAGCCGCCAAGCGCCTCCCTGGGTCACGCGCCGCTGATCGCTTCCCGTGACCAGCTGTCCTCCGCCATGGACCTCTTGCCCGTTCCGGACCACATGACGTCATCGCGCGTCGGATACCCCGACGCAATGGAGGTCGACCCTTCGGCCCCTCCTGTCTCTTTACGGGCGCATACACCGCATGTTGACGTGCACCCTGGACTAGGTTTTCAGGCGTTTCCTAGATCCCCTCGGACCGAATGGCCGGGTTCGGGTGCGGGTGGCACAGCCTCGCCTGTTGTTAGGCTCCCCACCTCATCGCATACGTCAACATGGGGTCCTCCCCACGGCGGGCGGAAGCCTTATAACACGACCGTTAGCCGATTTGCGGGGGAGGAATGTGGTGTCACCGCCAGACACCACACTTGCTAGGTGGTAGCTTAAATCGGCCGCGGTCCGTTTAGTACATGTCGGACCCGCGTGTCGCCACTGTGAGATCGCAGACCGAGCGCCACCACAAGGCAGATCTCGAAATACGGAATGGCACTCGCCCCAGTTGTACGTCGACTTTGCTAGCGACTACACTGACGAAGCCTTTTCTCATTAGCCGAGAGACAGTTAGAATAGCCTTCAGCTAAGTCCATGGCTACGACCTAGCAAGGCGCCATTAGCCTTACATAGTTTGATAGTTATCGTATGAAATGTCTCATCAAGAATGCTGTATTCACATGAAGGAATAAAAGTTAAGTATTCGAGGAGCAGCATACATTTCTTATTAGCATTCACTACTTATCCTGGTCCAGAATTCACGCCCGTCTGCGTTAGATAGCGTGCATTTCGGCCTCCTCTATCTACAAGGTGTTGGCACATTTGCCAACACATCACATAGAAATATGATACGGGTGCAATCGATGTTGATGTAGCATTCTCAACACCGACGTATTTGAGATTCCTGATTTTCGCGCAATTTGTCTGCTACTGATGTGCGGATTAGGCGCGGGAGCAGCTAAAACACCGACTTGGGCATCATCATTTATTGCTGGTCGTGGTTGACGTCTCACATTTGGTTGAACACTTCCCGTTTCCCTAAATAACGTAACTATCCGGCGAACGGTCCGGACACTTGGATGATGTCGTCCAGGATACCGAGCAGCATACATAGCACACGCCCGTTGGGCATTTGATCACAATAGCCATACATCAACACGATATGGATCTTTTCCGCAATTGGTAAACGATCCATATAACACGGGTAATGTGTCACGAAGCAACTACCGTCCGCACTGGCGGAATGTTACGTGATACCACGAACTTATACGTTTGTAACTATTACAGCTCCATCTATCACAAAGCGATAAAAGTGGTCCTACTAAAACATTCATATTTCTTTAAGTACTACAAGAGTATGTAATAAAAAATGGGGGTCCTATTTAAAAAACGCATTTGATATCCGTTTGACCTATGGGAGCACCATCTAGCGGGTCAATGATAGCGCCATCTGGTTTCCCCCTTCAAGCCAGACGGGTTTCGGACTTTGTAGTATTTTCGTTTGATGCTTATTTCGTGAGATATTTAGCCCGGTCACTATCAATGGACCATCCTGTACATAAAATGGAAATCACTATGGTACAAACACACTGATAGTTTAAATACAATGCTTTCGTTGCTAAAACCGACTGAGGGAAAGAAAAGAAGCCAGCTCATTTTAACAGAAGAGCACAGCAAAGTATTTTCTTTCTCGCTGACGGTTTTGGAGAAATCTGTGTAATTATGAAGCATATCTTCGTGTTGACACGATGGGAGAGCCTAAGATGTCATGTGTTCGTGTGCGTGTTTATTACGGTACTGTGTAAATATTTTAAGTAAGTGGGACGTATAACTTTTCTTAATTTTCTTATAACTGTGTTTCCCGTTTGTATTTCCGAGTGTATTAAATATACTAGACGAATATGTAGCTTATGTTCGTTAGAGCATCGTGTACAAATTTGAAGTAAGTCTGAGAAGAACTTATCGTGCAGTTTGTGGGCAACGTTGAACTACTCGTCTTTATGTACCATTAAGATAAAGATTCTGCAACCTGTTTAACGTAGTGAAGTGCGTAGCTGTGTTATACAGTATTTCAGCGAAGTGGTAAAAATCGTTACCTTACAGCACGAGGATTCCACAATTAACGTAGTGTTTCTGCATTTGGGAAGGCGCTGACGAAGCTGTAGAATCGAAATGTAATTGCTGCGTTAAATTAAAAGTGTCAATTTTCCGGAATTGATTTAATAGTTACTTAACTGCCTCAGACATCCATTATTTGTCACAATTCGCGCCCCACTACCTCTCTCACCATGGCCGAATCTAGAAAGTACTCATGCTGCAATCCACTGAGCGATGCAGTTTTCGTCTTGTGCTCCTTGCTGGCTGCACTGAACAAGTGGAGGTTAGCCCCCAGGATACACAGAAATTTTGAAGTATGTACTCTTTAACCCGTATGACCTTCAGCTCAACAAACATCCATCTCGCTTATATTTTGTTATGATTGCAAAGGATGTCTTCTGATGGAAAAACACTAGGAAGATAGCATACAGGTAATACAGAAGACAACTATCCGGACGGATGGCAATTAAAATTCCAGTTGAGCCACGCATATCTATTGTTTCCTACATATCATTACGTAAATGTTGGAAAAAATGTAAGCATTAGTTTCGTTCTCTTTTCACCGCTTATTTGAGTTTGCTCTCCGTCATTAATGATATGGCTATCGAATCGGAGCGTTAAAATAAACTCATTTGGTATATCTGCTCTTCCTTGTTCCCTGTTATCCAGCTTTTTATTGCCACTTTTTATACGTTAATTATTTAAGACAACTGAGTCAGTCTATTTACTCTCGCCCCCCTCCACCCGCCCCTCCTTTGATGGGTCCTGTAATTACTGAAGTAAACTAGTTATTGATAGTAAACGAGATCATCGCTCACGCAGCGCTTTGTCTCATTGTACATGTTCATGACTTCATATTATATTATTATCACCATCAGAGCGGCATCAGTTTCTATGACGCAATTTTTCGGTTGCTGGTTTTCCATCTATTAGTCTGTAATACTGTGCTTGGTGTGTCAGTAGGAGTTTGCTTTCATTCTGATCCAGCACTCCTATGTATTCATTAAGTATTATATTGTTTAGAACTGTGTACCTAGAAACCCATCCCCACAGTAGTCCTCAGTGGTTCACAACCCCACAACAGGCTACAGCAGTCCACTCACCCCACCGCCACCGCACTCCGAGCCCAGGATTATTGAGCTGTTTGGCTCCCAGTGGACCCCCTCCCCGGGAACGTCTAACACCAGATGAGTGTAATCCTAATGTTTGCGCGGTAGAGTAATTATGGAGTACGCTTACATGTAGATAGTGTTTGCGCAGCAATCGCCGACATATTGTGAGGCACAATAAGGCGAACCAGCCCCCATTCACCGAGGCAGATGGAAAACCGCCTTAAAAAAACATCCACAGATTGGCCGGCACACCGGACCTCGACACTAATCCGCCGGGCGGATTCGTGCCAAGTACCGGCATGCCTTCCCACCCGGAAAGCAGTGCGTTAGGCCGCAAGGCTAACCGGGCGGGCATTTATTAGGTAAGGTGCAAGTACCTATTTAGAATTGTTTTTCTTATGTGTTCAACCAATCCCATAACAAATTTAGGTGTTTGGTATTTTGTCAGTTAGAGATTCTTGGTTCAAACACACAGGCGCTCCTTGTAGTCACTTGTCTGCGATTCTCACATCCAGCCAGTGTCCATAGGAGCACCTCTGGAGTTTACAATGCTCTAACATGGTGTTCTTTGAGATTTACTTTCCAAAATGGCTTGGCAGACAAGTGATAAGTATGCCAAGCCTTGCCCACCGATATAGACACATCAAAAAGTTTTGCATAACCTAGGTTAGGAGACTTCCGGAACCTGTCCAGAAAATTGGAATAGAGATCAGCGTAAACATCATTTCCGCCCTTTTTATTACTCGCTGTATTTTGTACCACAATACAGTGAGACCTTCAGAGGTGGTGGTCCATGTCGCTGTACACACTGGTACCTCTAATACCTAGTAGTACCTCCTCTTGCATCACACAGGTACCTCTAATACCTAGTAGCACGTCCTCTCGCATTGATGCATGCATGTATTCTTAGTGGTATACTATCCACAAGTTCATCAAGGCACTGTTGGTTCAGATTGTCCCAATCCTCAACGGCGATTCGGCGCAGATCCCTCAGAGTGGGTGGTGGGTTATGTAGTCCATAAACAGCCCTTTTCAATCTATCCCAGGCTTGTTCGATAGGGTTCTTGTTTGGAGCACATACTGGCCACTCAAGTAGAGCGATGTTGTTATCCTAGAGGAAGTCGTTCAGAAGATGTGTACGATGGGGGCACGAATTGTCGTCCATGAAGACGAATGCCTCGCCAATATGCTGCCGATATGGTTGCACTATCGGTCGGAGGATGGCATTCACGTATCGAACAGCCGTTATGGCGCCCTCCATGACCACCAGCAGTGTAAGTCGGTCCCACGTAATGGCACCAGAAAAAAAAAAGAGGGAAGCTCCTCCACCTTGCTGCACTCGCTGGACAGTGTGTCTAATGCGTTCAGCCTGACCGGGTTTCCCTCAAACATTTCTCCAATAATTGTCTGATTGAAGGCATATGTGGCACTCATCGGTGAAGAGAACGTGGTGCCAAGCCTGAGCAGTCCATTCGGCATGTTGTTGGGACCATCTGTACCGCACTGCATGGTGTCGTGGTTGCGAAGATGGACCTCCACATGGACGTCGGGAATGAAGTTGCGCATCATGGAGCTTACTGCGCACAGTTTGAGTCGTAACACGACATTCTGTGGCTGCACGAAAAGCATTATTCAACATGGTGGCGTTGCTGTTGCGCCCTTCCGACGGATAATCCGTAGGTAGCGGTCATCCACTGCAATAGCAGCCATTGGGTGGCCTGAGTGAAGCATGTCATCGACAGCTCTTGTCTCTCTGTGCCTCCTCCACGTCCGAACAACATCGCTTTGGTTCACTCCGAGACGCCTGGACGCTTCCCTTGTTGAGAGCCCTTCCTGGCACAAAGTAACAATGCGGACGCGATCAAACTGCGGAATTGACTGTCTGACCATGGTTGAACAACATAAGTCGTGTACCTCCTTCCTGGTG
This sequence comes from Schistocerca serialis cubense, assembly GCF_023864345.2. Taxonomy (NCBI): domain Eukaryota; kingdom Metazoa; phylum Arthropoda; class Insecta; order Orthoptera; family Acrididae; genus Schistocerca; species Schistocerca serialis. The sequence continues at coordinate 427,672,603 of NC_064641.1, forward strand.
GAATGATTCGAACTGATCGGCTGTCGGATCTCCTCCGTCTAATATGCGCTGCTTATACATGGTTGGCCGGCCGTGGTGGCCGTGCAGTTCTAGGCGCTACAGTTCGAAACCCGCGGGACTGCTACAGTCACAGGTTCGAATCCTGGTTCGGGCGTGGATGTGTGTGATGTCCTTAGTTAGGTTTAAGTAGTTCTAAGTTCTAGGGGACAGATGACCTAAGATGTTAAGTCCCATAGTGCTCAGAGCCATTTGAACCATTTTTGATGCATGGTTGTTTGCATCTTTAGGCAGGTTTAGTAACATCTCTGAACCGTCAGAGAGACTGTGTCTGTGATACAATATCCACATTCAAGGTCTATGTTCAGTAGTTCTGGAAACTGGAGTCATTCAAAACTTTTTTTATGTGTGTACTAACCGTCAAATGAGTATTTACACTGTGTTGTTTCTTTTCACGACGAACAAAAGACTCTTTTTCTACCCTGAGGTAACAAAAGTCATGGATAGTGATTCGAACATATTACAACGATGACGGTAGTATCGGGTACACAAGGTATGTGAGGTCAGAGCATTGGCCGAGCTGTCATTTGCACTCGAGTGGTTCATGTCAAAAGGTTTCCGACGTGATTATGGTAGCACATATTTTCAATGTGGAATGGTAGTTGGAGCTATCCCAAGGGACATTCCGTTTCGGAAATCGATAGGTAATTCAATATTCGAAGATCCACTGTGTCTGCAGACTGCGGAGAATACCCAGTTTAAGGTACTACTTCTCACCAAGGAGTGCATAATTACCTCCACTTACCGACCGAGAGCAGCGACGTTTGTGTAGAAATGTCAGTGCTAACAGACAAGAAACACAGCGTGAAATACTCGCAGAAATCAATGTGGGACGTATGACGAACGTATCTGTTAGGACAATGAACCTAACCTGAGCGTTAATGGGCAATGGCGGCACACGACCTACACGAGTGCTTTGGCAAATAGCACGACATCCCCTGCAGCCCCTTTCCTAGGCTCCTGACGATACAGATTGGACCCTAGATGAATGAAAAACCATGGCCTTGTCAGATGAGTCCCGATATCAGTTGGTGAGCGTTGATGGTAGGGTTTGTGAGCGGCGCAAACTCCACGAAGCCACGGACCCTAGCTGTCAACTGGCACTGTGCAAGCCGATAGTGGTGCGAGCTGTGTCCACACGGAATGGACTGTCTGGTCAGCTCAGTCGATCATTGACTGGCATTGGTTATGTTAAGCTACTTGGAGACCATTTGCAGCCATCCATGGACTTCTTTTTCCCAAACAACGACGGAATTTTTATGAATGACAATGCGCCATTTCACCAGGCCACAACCGTTAGCGATTGGTTTGAAGAACATTCTGAACAATTCGTGCGAATGGTTTGGCCAGTCTGATCGCCCGGCGTGAATCCGTTCGAACACTTATGGGACACAATCGAGAGGCCAGTTCGTGTACGAAACTCTGCAGTCGTAACACTTTCCCAAATGTGCACAGGTATAGAGCCAGCATGCCTCAATATATCTGCGAGTGGCTTACAACGAGTTGTTGAGTTCATGACGCGACGAGCTGCTGCACAACGCCGAGCAAATGGAGGCCTAACACGATGTTTCGAGGTATCGCATGACTTTTGTCAGCTCACTGTACGTCATAAAATATTCAGTGTCTCGATGCCACCTCTCATGAACCAAAGTCTTCTTAAAAGCGGAAAAACTTAGAACTTTATTTATGTATGTTTCAGCTTAAAAAGCATAACGATTAAATATTCGATTATAATGCACGATACAGTTAATACTTTTTGACAAAAATAAGGAAGCATCCAGAAAACTCTGGCAGATCTCAGGGTGACGTCCTACACGTACACTCCATGAGTGGCAATGTAAGTGATCAGAGTTGAAATTTTTCTGTGGAAGGAACAACCGCCTCAGAGGGCGTTAGAGTCACTCGTGTTTAGTGTTTTGGCCAGCGTGCTAGAGTACACAAGTGGCGTCAACAATATCAGATGCTGAGTGACCAATGCGAAGGACACGAGGTTACCACTTACCCATGTGAAATTATGTTACTAGTACTTAACCGAGTTTCAGAGGACGCTAATAGTGGGTCTCTATTTCACCTTCTGGCTGAATGAAGCAGTATTCAGCATTGTGGCGGATTCGGATGTGACAGTGGCCCGATGTTAGACTGCAGAGCTGCGTGAGAGCAGTCATGCTCGCCATCAAAGTTCCAGTCGACCACCTCAGATCAAGACAAAGGTTGTTGTTACCTTTTCACTTTTATTAGGCTGCCATCCTACAACCAGTAATGGACACCTGCAACATTCTGTTTTAACTCACACCAGTGGTCAGAGGCTAACTGCAGCCAGACTGTAGAATTACCGTCCCGCGTGTAGGCTGCCGTGAGCACCACAACACAAATATCTCTTTTTGTATTGGTGCTGTGAACGGGAAACATGAAGTATTGACGAATGGCGTAGCACTGTGATCAGTGATAAAACGCGTGCTTCTGCACTGCCCTACATGATCATCGTCGGCGAGTATGGCGCTGACCTAGCGAGAGGTCCCATTCTTCTAATGTTTTGGAGAGGCACAGTTGTGTTCTGCCTGGAATCATGGTGAGGGGAGCCATCGGATATAAGTTCAGTCATGGATGGTAGGTGACAGAGGGAACTATGATGGCAACAAAAGGACATCGTGGACATCGTACGTCCTCATTTGTTATCTTACATGTGACACTATCGTGATGCCTTTTTTTCAATAGGACAATGTTCGTCCACACATGGCAACATACTGTCTGAACTCTCTGTGTGACATTAACCCCTTATACGTCAATGTTGCTCTCAAGCAACATGTGTTCTGGTGTAATTGCAAGCGCCAGAACGAAGACGAGGGATGTAAGACCAGAGAAGGCGGTGAAACTATGTCGGCCAATTGTGAGGAGAATAGGGCCGCACCACGACAGGAGTGGCCTCAAGCCGAAGTGAATATAAGCGCGGCTCTGCCATCCTCAGCTGGAGAGTAGTGGGCAGGGTTCACAGAGTATTAGCACAGCCAAGCAGACAGTGTTATGTGAACGGTAAATCAGGGACGTGTGTCACCTTGCAGGAACATTGTCGACAACAAGGACTCGGATTTATGTCATATGTCACCCATCGCTTGCGACGCCCTTGTACATTAAAGGTGATTCCTGTCAATCTGCATTATACAAGTAAAACTAATAATGTTGTTGGCGCGAAATGTTGTATAGCATTCTGAGAATGCTGCATACCTTAGGCACTCAATACGAGACGAGTGGACATGACCCAAAAGCATCAAAACTGCACATGCTTCTCTGTAGTATGTTTCAAGATTCGTCCTTGGGTGGTTAAATGTGCTGGAAAACAACGTTGAAGCTCTCACATACAGCGATATTCTGTTGTTCGCGGTGAAAAGTTTCTGAATACAGCACGTTACATGAGAATCAGTTACTGGTGAGCAATGAAAACCGCTTGTAAACGGGAAAAGGAAATTTTTATGGTGAATTGTTATACAAATGTGCTAGCAAATTCTTACATTGAACATTGTAAACAGACTTATCTTTTCAGGGGAGAGGAAGACTCACTTCGTATACTGGATGGACAACAAGACCAGAACTTGTGGCAGTCAATGATGAACGATATGTTTTAGTTTTGTCCGAAAGGGAAAATGAAGACTTTGCCCTCGGGGATAGTCGACTATAAATTGTTCTGCGCCTGGTACCAAAATCAAATTGTTTTAAGACATGTCAGATGAATCAGTGCACAATGCAACCATTTTTCTGCCACAGGAATAACACAGTAGTACATTTATTGTGGCACCCATGCCCCTTTTGTGGGTAATGGTGCTGAATGGTAACATATTGCATTATGGAACACTGTATGTAAAATTGTTCACGTGAGTATACACATCTAATTAAAGCATCCTAATACTTTTTGTTCGCAATACTTCTGTGTGCGCCAGATAAAGGATTAAGGTTCTCCTGTGGCCCGGATAATCCTCGGAACTGTCCCAGACGGAACTTGGTTGCCATCAGCACTGGTATCAACTCCATCTTAGTGCCAGAATCATCAAAGGTATCAATGACGAGTTACAGTATTTGTGGGCGAGATTGCCTCAGAGAGGATATAACCGCTTTGTGACGCCATTCCCAACTGCACCAGCTTTGTAAATTTAACTCGATTTTATAATCATCTGAAACGACTTCCCTCCTGGATGCTTCACTTTTTTTGTCAAATAGTGTACATTCATCGTCGTACTATCCTGTAACTCTGAGGTCAGGATATTATAGCTCCAAAAGAACGTAAAGAACAGCACCAAGTATAGTCTGGTGTGTGTAGCTATAGAGGAATAACTATTAAACGCCATTAGGGGAAACATTCTCAGCGCCCTCATCTGCCAGACCGACGCCTGTCAGACGTGGTGGAAAGTAAGTGGCGATTGCTTTCTATGTACACTGGAGAAAGGCTCCAGACATAAGGAAAATCCTTAATTTTTACGCTGTAATCAGAAGGAAAGAAGGAAGATTAGCTGTGATTCATTTGATACCGAGTACATGCTAGGATTGAGGAAAGATTGCGAGGAAATTGGCAGTTCCGGTTTAGGGAAACTGTTCTGGCATTTGAATTAAGGGTTTTAGGGAAATCATTTGATGTTGCTGTTTTCTTAGTTCCTTCCTTTCATGTTGTACTATTTATGTGGTCTAAAATGCTTTGCTTACGTAATAGGATATTACACCAATGCTTAATACAGCATTACAAATTTTCGCAATACATTTTCTAAGAAGCAATCAAATATATCTTTCTTTTTTAGTCATTCTGCACTCGTTATAATCTGAGTTACAACATGTATAACCAAATTCGTTATAATGAAAACTGATATGGTCTTTCAACTTACACCAAAATTACATAACCTCTTGGACACATTTCAAGGTATCGTTATTGCTCCTCTATTTTTCAACTTTATCGTAGTTTGTATCGTCGAGGAATCTAACAAAGACATTTTACATATTATTTTGTTTGATATATTTACTGCCAACAGGTTTTTAGAACTCTGGTGTATGATCTGCTAGGAGTAATTAAGTCTTCCAGAAATTAAAATGTTCCACTTTCGCTGCGTGTAGCGGGGTACGTTTGTTCCTCTGTTGACACATTCTGTCTGTGTTGTCTAAACAGACGAACAATGTTTTTGCCCGCCAAGTTTGTTCTGTGTTCCTATTTTTGCTCTCCATAAACCGCATCTCGTTTCTCGAAAACACATTCGCACAGCATCTAGTGGAAAGTACATGTTAATGAATTCGGTCTTGCATCTGTTTACGCTCTACCCGAAAGAAAATATTTTCCAAAAACTGTAAGAAGAGCGAGCTTCGGTGTTCATCTGAATGAACAAGTAATACGTATGATGGCGCCAGACACCATACAGAGTTTTTACGGAAAACTGCCAACGTACTAAAATAGAGAAGCTAACTTAATCATCCACATATATGTAAACTGATGAAATGCCAGAGTAATACTTTTATCTTTGCTCATGCCACTGATCTTAGCAATGAATATAGACCTTCAATGCAGATTTGTTAAATACATTATTCTTTGCGCTGTACCATTGAAATTTCATTCCGCAATTCACTGACAAGAGATTAGACAGTTGAGTCGGAATGTAACAGATTTGAACGTATGCTAGATGAATAACCGAGAATGCAGCTACCCTTGTATAACAGTGTTGACGGTAAAGCTATATTAAGCGTAAATGAGATTCATGACTGGTGTTCAATAATAGCGACAATAGTAAACAATGCACATACTTCGTGAACGAGCTTGAAAACGTTAATTCAGACATGTCTTTACAAATGATAGAAACTGTGAGTGTACTGAGGAAGCACAATAATTGCAAACTGCTATTAAAATTGACATGAAGGCATAATTCTCGGTCTATGGAGAAATAAAATTATACACACTTGGGATGTAATGCACAGCCCAGCAGTGTGCATCTTGCCATTTAGCGTCATAGCGACAAACTCTGAAAATTACAGTGCGTTTCTCTCAACAAGACACTAAATTTCGTGTTTGCAAGGAAGATAGTTTGTACTTACGGGTGCTGTGGTCTGCTTCAAAATCAGAGAGACATGTATAAGGTAACACGTATAGGATTTCGGTAATAGTGTTTCAAATGCTTATTAGTTTTATGCAAGATAGACACAGTAAAAAGTAAAACTCTATAAAATTTTTGGGGAGCTACAGGTTTGCAGTATCGTAACAATAAAGGAGGTTTCAAGGTCCATAGCTTTGGTGGTAAAACAACTTATTCAGGTTATATGGAAGTCTTCTACCGAAGTATTACGATCTTCTGCTGATTTGATGGTTTATTTCCTCAGACACAGTTTCGGTCGTCGACATAAGGTTTGTAACCAGAAACAAGGAAACAATTCTTAGTCATTACCAAATCAATCGAAATACAGTGACTGCAATATAAGGACGACGAAAACGGTAACAATAGCCTCTGGGGCGTTCGTAAATTTTCCTTCCACATTTACTTTAAGAAACTCGTTTTCACTCCTGTTGTATGAGGCGTAATTTTTCCTACAAACATCTCTATTATTTTTTTAAAAGATTACTTCCTGTTCTCTTTGATGCTATTTTTCACATGGCTTCAGCTTACAACAGCAGCGTCTTTCGTACTGCTAGTTTATGCACCGAAATCTCTACCGCGCAGATAGACAAATGCATATTACAGTCAGATCCTTGGTGCGGTCAAGGGAGATATGGATTTTGTAATAAATAATAATCTTTCGACAATACTTACCACTTTAAAACACATTTCCATTTAGTGGGATGCTGTTTCTGTTGGCGACCGAATCTCGCAATGTAGGCAACAAAGTGTAAGGTATGTACACTCCAGGAAATTGAAATAAGAACACCGTGAATTCATTGTCCCAGAAAGGGGAAACTTTATTGACACATTCCTGGGGTCAGATACATCACATGATCACACTGACAGAACCACAGGCACATAGACACAGGCAACAGAGCATGCACAATGTCGGCACTAGTATAGTGTATATCCACCTTTCGCAGCAATGCCGGCTGCTGTTCTCCGATGGAGACGACCGTAGAGATGCTGGATGTAGTCCTGTGGAACGGCTTGCCATGCCATTTCCACCTGGCGCCTCAGTTGGACCAGCGTTCGTGCTGGACGTGCAGACCGCGTGAGACGACGCTTCATCCAGTCCCAAACATGCTCAATGGGGGACAGATCCGGAGATTTTGCTGGCCAGGGTAGTTGACTTACACCTTCTAGAGCACGTTGGGTGGCACGGGATACATGCGGACGAGCATTGTCCTGTTGGAACAGCAAGTTCCCTTGCCGGTCTAGGAATGGTAGAACGATGGGTTCGATGACGGTTTGGATGTACCGTGCACTATTCAGTGTCCCCTCGACGATCACCAGTGGTGTACGGCCAGTGTAGGAGATCGCTCCCCACACCATGATGCCGGGTGTTAGCCCTGTGTGCCTCGGTCGTATGCAGTCCTGATTGTGGCGCTCACCTGCACGGCGCCAAACACGCATACGACCATCATTGGCACCAAGGCAGAAGCGACTCTCATCGCTGAAGACGACACGTCTCCATTCGTCCCTCCATTCACGCCTGTCGCGACACCACTGGAGGCGGGCTGCACGATGTTGGGGCGTGAGCGGAAGACGGCCTAACGGTGTGCGGGACCGTAGCCCAGCTTCATGGAGACGGTTGCGAATGGTCCTCGCCGATACCCCAGGAGCAACAGTGTCCCTAATTTGCTGGGAAGTGGCGGTGCGGTCCCCTACGGCACTGCGTAGGATCCTACAGTCTTGGCGTGCATCCGTGCGTCGCTGCGGTCCGGTCCCAGGTCGATGGGCACGTGCACCTTCCGCCGACCACTGGCGACAACATCGATGTACTGTGGAGACCTCACGCCCCACGTGTTGAGCAATTCGGCTGTACGTCCACCCGGCCTCCCGCATGCCCACTATACGCCCTCGCTCAAAGTCCGTCAACTGCACATACGGTTCACGTCCACGCTGTCGCGGCATGCTACCAGTGTTAAAGACTGCGATGGAGCTCCGTATGCCACGGCAAACTGGCTGACACTGACGGCGGCGGTGCACAAATGCTGCGCAGCTAGCGCCATTCGACGGCCAACACCGCGGTTCCTGGTGTGTCCGCTGTGCCGTGCGTGTGATCATTGCTTGTACAGCCCTCTCGCAGTGTCCGGAGCAAGTATGGTGGGTCTGACACACCGGTGTCAATGTGTTCTTTTTTCCATTTCCAGGAGTGTATATAGGTCAGCCAGTAAACTAACACTGAATGACACGTAATAGTAGGAAGACTCCACATGACGTGAAGTGGCTTCGCCAAGACTACCAATTAGTAAACCTGTTCAGTATTGAAAGCGAAAAATGGCTTCCTTTCAAAGTGAATAGTAATTTCTAAGTGACAGCTTCAAAAACACGTATAAACCAAAGGGTTCAATACGTAAACTGGGCAGCCAGTACAACTTCTGATTTCATATCTTTGAGTTACATGTGGTAACACAATTATTATGAGAAAAATTCGGTGGAGTCCAGAAAAATGTACATACCCTTTCACAGTTAATGTCTTTGGAATAAAATGACATACCGTTGCAGTTTTTCGCTGTAGCGTAGTCCATTGTTTTCTCAACGGACCTTGGCGCCCGTTTTCAGCAGTTGACAGTGCAGCAATGATTGACATAAGATTGTCGTGTGATCAACGCAAAAACCAGTGAGGTGGTAATGGAAGTACGAAAATATGACGGGTGCGCAACTTAGCCACCAACGTGTACAACAATTTATCATATTCTAGACAAATTTGAAGCCGGTAGTACTGTTCAATATGTGCATAAGTAAATGTCTGGCCGACCAAAAGATCAACAAGTCGAGCTACCAGTGCTGCTGTGTTGTCGAATTTTACTATGTCACCCTTAGAAATTTGTAAAGCAGGGTGCCTGTGAATGTGGGGCCAGCCGATGTAGCATACGACGAATTCTGAAGGCTGCAAAGTGCAATGTATAGATTCCAAGGTCCCTGCACGCTGTAAACGAGGACGACCCGGATCGGAGTACTGCGAGGAATCTGAAGGCGTGATTCTCAGGGATGAACTGTTTTCAGGGATGGTCATCTGGTATTATGAGGCGCAGTTCTACATCTACATCTACATTGATACTCCGCAAGCCACCCAACGGTGTGTGGCGGAGGGCACTTTACGTGCCACCGTCATTACCTCCCTTTCCTGTTCCAGTCGCGTATGGTTCGCGGGAAGAACGACTGTCTGAAAGCCTCCGTGCGCGCTCTAATCTCTCTAATTTTACATTCGTGATCTCCTCGGGAGGTATAAGTAGGGGGAAGCAATATATTCGATACCTCATCCAGAAACGCACCCTCTCGAAACCTGGCGAGCAAGCTACACCGCGATGCAGAGCGCCTCTCTTCCAGAGTCTGCCACTTGAGTTTATTAAACATCTCCGTAACGCTATCACGGTTACCAAATAACCCTGTGACGAAACGCGCCGCTCTTCTTTGGATCTTCTCTATCTCCTCCGTCAGACCGATCTGGTACGGATCCCACACTGATGAGCAATACTCAAGTATAGGTCGAACCAGTGTTTTGTAAGCCACCTCCTTTGTTGATGGACTACATTTTCTAAGCACTCTCCCAATGAATCTTAACCTGGTACCCGCCTTACCAACAATTAATTTTATATGATCATTCCACTTCAAATCGTTCCGCACGCCTACTCCCAGATATTTTACAGAAGTAACTGCTACCAGTGTTTGTTCCGCTATCATATAATCATACAATAAAGGATCCTTCTTTCAATGTATTCGCAATACATTACATTTGTCTATGTTAAGGGTCAGTTGCCACTCACTGCACCAAGTGCCTATCCGCTGCAGATCTTCCTGCATTTCGCTACAATTTTCTAATGCTGCAACTTCTCTGTATACTACAGCATCATCCGCGAAAAGCCGCATGGAACTTCCGACACTATCTACTAAGTTATTTATATATATTGTGAAAAGCAATGGTCCCATAACACTCCCCTGTGGCACGCCAGAGGTTACTTTAACGTCTGTAGACGTCTCTCCATTGATAACAACATGCTGTGTTCTGTTTGCTAAAAACTCTTCAATCCAGCCACACAGCTGGTCTGAAATTCCGTAGGGTCTTACTTTGTTTATCAGGCGACAGTGCGGAACTGTATCGAACGCCTTCCGGAAGTCAAGAAAAATAGCATCTACCTGGGAGCCTGTATCTAATATTTTCTGGGTCTCATGAAGAAATAAGGCGAGTTGGGTCTCACACGATCGCTGTTTCCGGAATCCATGTTGATTCCTACATAGTAGATTCTGGGTTTCCAGAAATGACATGATACGCGAGCAAAAAACATGTTCTAAAATTCTACAAGAGATCGACGTAAGAGGTATAGGTCTATAGTTTTGCGCATCTGCTCGACGACCCTTCTTGAAGACTGGGACTATCTGTGCTCTTTTCCAATCATTTGGAACCCTCCGTTCCTCTAGAGACTTGCGGTACACGGCTGTTTGAAGGGGGGCAAGTTCTTTCGCGTACTCTGTGTAGAATCGAATTGGTATCCCGTCAGGTCCAGTGGACTTTCCTCTATTGAGTGATTCCAGTTGCTTTTCTATTCCTTGGACACTTATTTCGATGTCAGCCATTTTTTCGTTTGTGCGAGGATTTAGAGAAGGAACTGCAGTGCGGTCTTCATCTGTGAAACAGCTTTGGAAAACGGTGTTTAGTATTTCAGCATTACGCGGGTCATCCTCTGTTTCAATGCCATCATCATCCCGTAGTGTCTGGATATGCTGTTTCGAGCCACTTACTGATTTAACGTAAGACCAGAACTTCCTAGGATTTTCTGTCAAGTCGGTACATAGAATTTTACTTTCGAATTCACTGAACGCTCCACGCATAGCCCTCCTTACGCTAACTTTGACATCGTTTAGCTTCTGTTTGTCTGAGAGGTTTTGGCTGCGTTTAAACTTGGAGTTGAGCTCTCTTTGCTTTCGCAGTAGTTTCCTAACTTTGTTGTTGTACCACGGTGGGTTTTTCCCGTCCCTCACAGTTTTACTCGACACGTACCTGTCTAAAACGCATTTTACGATTGCCTTGAACTTTTTCCATAAACACTCAACATTGTCAGTGTCGGAACAGAAATTTTCGTTTTGATTTGTTAGGTAGTCTGAAATCTGCCTTCTATTACTCTTGCTAAACAGATAAACCTTCCTCCCTTTTTTTATATTCCTATTAACTTCCATATTCAGGGATGCTGCAACGGCCTTATGATCACTGATTCCCTGTTCTGTACATACAGAGTCGAAAAGTTCGGGTCTGTTTGTTATCAGTAGGTCCAAGATGTTATCTCCACGAGTCGGTTCTCTTGCGTGAAATGTATTCCAAATTTTCTCTCAGTTGTTCTGCCACTAATGCTGCTGAGTCGGGAGGTCGGTAAAAGGAGCCAATTATTAACCTAGTTCGGTTGTTTAGTGTAATCTCCACCCATAATAATTCACAGGAACTATCCACTTCTACTTCACTACAGGATAAACTACTACTAACAGCGACGAACACTCCACCACCGGTTGCATGCAATCTATCCTTTCTAAACACCGTCTGTACCTTTGTAAAAATTTCGGCAGAATTTATCTCTGGCTTAAGCCAGCTTTCTGTACCTACAACGATTTCAGCTTCGGTGCTTTCTATCAGCGCTTGAAGTTCCGGTACTTTACCAGCGCAGCTTCGACAGTTGACAATTACAATACCGATTGCTGCTTCGTCTCCGCATGTCCTGACTTTGCCCCGCACCCGTTGAGGCTGTTGCCCTTTCTGTACTTGCCGAAGGCCATCTAACCTAAAAAAACCGCCCAGCCCACGCCACACAACCCCTGCTACCCGTGTAGCCGCATGTTGCGTGTAGTGGACTCCTGACCTATCCAGCGGCACCCGAAACCCCACCTCCCTATGGCGCAAGTCGAGGAATCTGCAGCCCACACGGTCGCAGAACCGTCTCAGCCTCTGATTCAGACCCTCCACTCGGCTCTGTACCAAAGGTCCGCAGTCAGTCCTGTCGACGATGCTGCAGATGGTGATCTCTGCTTTCATCCCGCTAGCGAGACTGGCAGTCTTCACCAAATCAGAAAGCCGCCGGAAGCCAGAGAGGATTTCCTCCGATCCATAGCGACACACATCATTGGTGCCGACATGAGCGACCACCTACAGATGGGTGCACCCTGTACCCTTCATGGCATCCGCAAGGACCCTTTCCACATCTGGAATGACTCCCCCCGGTATGCACACGGAGTGCACATTGGTTTTCTTCCCCTCTCTTGCTGCCATTTCCCTAAGGGGCCCCATTACGCGCCTGACGTTGGTGCTCCGAACTACCAGTAAGCCCACCCTCTGCAACTGCCCAGATCTTGCAGACTGAGGGGCAACCTCTGGAACAGGACAAGCAGCCATGTCAGGCCGAAGATCAGTATCAGCCTGAGACAGAGCCTGAAACCGGTTCGTCAGAAAAACTGGAGAGGCTTTCCGTTCAGACCTCCGGAATGTCTTTCGCCCCCTGCCACACCTTGAAACGACCTCTTACTCTACCACAGGTGAGGGATCAGCCTCAATGCGGGCAGTATCCCGGGCAACCACAGTCGTAGTCCGATCAGGGGATGCGTGGGACGAGCTGGCCGTACCCGACAAACCCCCATCCGGACCCCCACAGTGATGCCCATTGGCAACAGCCTCAAGCTGTGTGACCGAAGCCAACACTGCCTGAAGCTGGGAGCGAAGGGATGCCAACTCAGCCTGCATCCGAACACAGCAGTTGCAGTCCCTATCCATGCTAAAAACTGTTTTGCAAAGAACGTCTGAACTAATCTACAGAGAGCGCAAACAAATCGACAAAATTTAAACGGTTATTAAAATACAAGATTGCCTAGTAAATGCAGTAATGCTGCTACTTGCGCACTGCTGACACTGCTCGGCGGCGGAAGGAGACTAAGCGAAATTACACTATTCAGGTGCTAAAACGCGATGCTACACTCTCAAATACTATAATACGCCCGAAATTTATGAATTAAACAATGCAAGTACCAAAAACACGCAAAGAAATTAAGAATTACACTATGTAACAAACGAGTGAGCTAGGAGTATACGACTTGCCGCTCAGCTGCTTATCCAACGGCGGCAGGGAGCCTCCCTCAAACTGAACGTTACTGTAAATAGCCACTACCGCGTGTAATGGTCTCCTGATAGTCCTCACGTTCACGTTGTCGATAAAGCTAATCTGCCGGATGTTAATGTGCCGTTTGTCCAGTCATCGAGCGGCTTGAATGGCCCATTCTTCTTTGAAGGTAGCGTAACTGGTGAGGTGTTTCTCCATATGCTGCTACAAAACTATTTTAGCTGCCATCCGAGAGGTATTTGAAAATGAACGATTTTATCTACAACTAGATGGTACTCGACCTCACTACCAGAGAGATGCCAAAGCCTACTTGGATGAAAATCTACCTGAAGAATGGATAGGTTGAAGAGGTGTACACCTCTTGACTTCCATCAGAGGTGAACCTTGAGACTGATAGCCTTAGTTCGTCAACAGTTCAGCGACATAGCCGTTGTCCGGATGCTAACAGAGGTCAATTTTGACACTTATTTTACGTTTTCAAACTGACCTCCCGGGTAAGAATTGTGATGATAATTCATTTTGTGCCATTGATGTTAACTATCATAGAGTGTCTACAATGTTCTGGACTCCTCTTTATAATGTTAATCAAAAAGCTGCAGCCTCAATTAAGTGTTTCTAACGGAGTCATGTCCTTTAAATCAGCGGGCATACGTTATTCAACGCCAAACTCACAAAAATCAAAAGAAATGTGATTCTAAAGTTTTTTTACACAGAAAGTAAAATATACATTGAAATATTAACTTAAAAAAATGATTCCTTTCTTCCTTTAACTGTCTCTAACATTACTAAAGCAGATAGCTTCTTTCGTGTGGTAAGTACCTCATGTGAGCGACGCATTGCCTGGTAAATGAAACTTCATTCATATAGATGCTGGATATAATACTAGCAACAGTATCTACTTACCAACTTCGTTTCGGTCCATCATGCAAATTATGTTGGAGTCTTCCCTTCGCACGAATTCGATAACCTCCAAGTACGTTCAGTAACTTCCGTAATAGCCACCCTTAATTGTTCCTCTCATACAAAAGCAGCCCAAGATACTGGTGGCTACTATTAACACCACTTGCCTCACGACAAAGCTAAATAAAATTCAAAATTGCGTAACCCAATGAATTCGTTAGTGGTAGTTTTGAGCATAGAATTAGTATTATATTTAATAGACTCTGGCCATGAGTGTTGTGTACTTTTTGAAAGTAACTGCATTCCTTTTTATCGTCATATAGAGGGATACCGTGAATCATCAGCGCAAGTAAAGTCTGCCACCAGGGAATAATAATGGCGAACAATAGTTCATGAATCTTAGGAGGTTGTGTGAATTACGCCAGACAATGCGGCATGTTCTCCATGTTCTTCTCTACATACCTCCTCAGATATGTAGATACAAAAGTATCTCTCATGCTATACATCACACTATTCAGATGTTCTTGTGTAGATCCAACATGTAGGTGATTCGGTATTAGTAAACAACCTATGATTTCTCTACTCCGAAAAAGGTCACCGTCGGAACGGAGGTTTGGAGCCGGGATGTAAATCGAAGAGCGGATAATACCAGTAAACTACGTATGCGTATTATATGTTTCGCTACGAGCAAGCAGTTGTGGGAAAAGAATTAAATACGCTGGAAAGCTATCTGCTTTAGGTGCTTTGTAAGAGCCAACGGGCGTCAGAGGGACGTGGTAGCTGGCATCCCGTCAGGCTCTTGACATGTACACAATGGAGCAGTCACATTCACCGGTGGAAGCCTCCCTCACTAAACTCATAGGAACCGGCGTATGAAAGACACTGAAGGTAATGGAAGGCTCATATTCGTATGGTGTGAGGCCAGTTGTTCGCTATGAATTAATTTAATTGGTTCTTCGAACTTACCCAGATCTGTTGTGCTCTGTTTGAGCAACCACGTGATGGACATTTCAGTTCTCCATGATGACTCTTCTATAATGACTGTTATTTACATCACTACCAGCTAATTTGGGCCTTTAGCAACTTTTAAGTGAATACGTCTATACTCACAGAACCATGGGCGATAACCACCTTCTATGCTTGTCAATACTTTAAAATAACTACTCCCTCAGGACAAAAGTACAAAAATAATACAACTCACCCCACAACCTGCACGTAACGTCACCCTACTCAGGTTAATGTGGCACATGGTATTTGCCGGTAAACAGTTATATACTGACTCACAGTCGCCACACCTCAGCGAATCACACCTGTCGAAATGTCCTGGTGGTATGGTACCTCACAATTATACACACCATCGATGTGTTTGAAATGTATGTATGTGTGTATGTATGTATGTATGTATGTATGTATGTGTGTGTGTAGTCAGCCTCATAGATACTAACATGTTCAAGTTTACCTCCTCTTTTATAGTAAGTCATCATATAAAAAACTCAAACCTGAAAATCTGCGTTATGAGGCACTGATTTTTATAAATCAAATTGCAGATCACCTGGGAATTATATGCAACCTTCATGTCTCCCTACCCCATCGAACACACGGCTAAAAGTCTGCAAGAACCTTACGCTACGTAGCATCGTTTGCTCATTCAGAACAGTAACCTGCTCCATTTTAGTACGTTTGTAAATTTATGTCTCCTGCAGTTCATTCATCACTCTTCCTTTCCTGCTTTTATGTGATACATGCGTTAGGGATAGTAGCTATAGCTGAAACAACCGGTTTCAGACTACACTGGATTTTTCACCGCCAGATTAAAATGAGACTTAAAAACGCTCAAAATAATCGGCTTTTCATTGGGAAGTGTGCGATATGGTGAGTTGTGGGGTTGAAATAGTTCAGTCAAACACTGTTCACGACAACCAACGTTTCTGTTAGCTTTCGTACATATATTTTTGTGGCTCAGTGAGGCAAATACACCTCTCCTCGTTAACACTGGGCGGCAGTAACGTATGGGCGGCAGCGTCCGCCCAGAATTTTGTGCCATCGACCAGCAATGGTGACGGGCTGCCATAGCCTACTAGGCCACGGCTGTGACCTCAGCGTCGCACTGCTTCTGTCAGCGATTGTGACATCCCCTCTAGACAGACGCCGTGGCCCTCATGCGTTCACTTTGGTGGGATGTGTAAATTGCTCTGCTCGGGATTAGAACTGTTGCCCCTGGGGAGAGTCAGACGGTGGGCGGCGCTGTAGCACAGTCCCTCTTGGGACTCCGTGCTAGCGGTACTGTGGCACTACGTCTCTGCAGGAACTTAGGGCTGGAGGAGGCAGGTACCAGCCTGGACTCAAACCCATGGCTACTGCTGGCGATGCTCCGTCGTTGTTCACGTCTGTCCGACCTCAGCGTCGTGGTGGTCCTGCAGAGTTCGGCGGCGTTACCGAGAAGGCGACTGGATGATGAGTCAGTAACAAATATGCCCTGCCTCAAAATATGGTACTATTTATACTCATTTCTTCCCCTACAACTCTCATCTAGTCTCGTTGTTCATCAAAGCGACCAGCACATCGTGGTGGTTATTCCAGAACTAAGGACTTTTCTGCTGCGATCAGCTCCCTTCACTACCCAACCTGCTTACCTTTCTGTTTCTGCTGTCCTATATGTCGCCACACCGGTGGATTCCAGCCTGTAACGACTAATGCAATTCTTCTTGTGGCTTCCAAGTAAAACATTCTTATTATTTTTCCGCTGAAACATAGATCGTGGCGTTACATTGTCCTCCTCCAAGCAGAAGATGGAACTTCTGGGGTCTAGATTTGCCCTGGATTTCCACTGATGTTTCGTAGCCTACATGTTGGTAGTATTACTAGTGAGTCGGTTTCTCCGGAATCTACCAGTTACTATATTTAAGCTGGACGTGAACATCTACTCTCCATTTCAACATTGGGGAACCCAATCCTCTGTGTCCGGCTCGTCGTCTCAGGCACGTAAAGGGTGGGGAGAGCAAGACTAATGTCACTTTGGTGTTCTGAATTACTAAAAATCGCAGTCACTCGAAGCCTTTCATCCCAACACTTGTTTCATATCCATCAACAATTGGCTCAAATGGCTCTTAGCACAATGCGACTTAATTTCTGAGGTCATCAGTCGCCTAGAACTTAGAACTAATGAAACCTAACTAACCTAAGGACATCACACACATCCATGCCCGAGGCCGGATTCTTACCTTCGACCGTAGCGGTCGCTCGGTTCCAGACTGTAGCGCCTAGAACCACATGGCAACTCCGGCCGGCTCCTGCAACAATTGTTCGGTCGTAATTCACTCCTCCTTTGTGGCTATTACCAGAGTTAGAGTATGGTCCAGGCTCGGTTTCCAGACGTCGTTACGAATTTAAGACTTCGCTTGGATAATATTTGCAATGGTTCGTTTGCCCAGAATAGCTGTGGCTGTGTCACATTCAACAAAATAACTCTGTCATGGTGGCTGGCAAATGGATTGCGTGTCCGGTTATCTCAGACGTAGTCCTGTTAATGAGCAGCCCACTACCATGCAATTTTATAATTAACCCCGCAAGTTGGAACCACTTCACTGCCATATACTGAGAACGCCCAGTGAGGTCCTCACCACCAGAAACGTGTTTTAGGCTCAGTTACCTGAAAGGACGTCCTAGTTTTTATCCCTGAACAACTGCATGTTGAATGTACTAACTCCTGTCATAATATCACGTGTCAGGCGTCTAGTGTTCCTGCTCTGGCGTTGCTGAAACTCCTCTTCAGTAATCACCATGTGTTGATCCCAGTCTTCTCGCACTAACAAGACTCCTTCTTTCCTTACCAGCACAAATTTCCCAATCGCTACCAACTTCACCAGGTAGGCGTGCATCGTGTAACAGCTGAATATCAAACGCTTATCGCCTCCTTCTTTCCTACCTTAGTACGTCAACCTGACAGCAGGGACCATCATTATGTTCCCTCCACTCAGATGCCCTCTATCTCCGAAGAGCATAACTCACCCCAATATAATTAATTTCTACTCTATACAAACTACACAAATATACAGTCTTATCGGAAATAACACAACATACAAACATACCCTATACTACACACATGAAGAGGAATATTACAAAATCACAAATTGTACTACATTGCAAGATGCAACACTCAATGTTCCACTTCCCGTGGTGTTTCCATATGTGTGCACTTCCTCGCTTCGTTCTTTGACTTTATTCCGAAATCCCCTGGTATCGCTTCTGGAGCACCTATGAATGGTCGCGGACTCCCAGTTGTTGGTTACTGGTTACTGTTGTTTTAGATAAACCGGCGAGGTGGTTTCGATTACCTGATATGGATCCTGGTAACATATCAGAAATTTCTTCTTGTCCCCTTCGGCACGTGTGGACTTGTTACCAAAATCCATTGGCCTACTTTGTATTGGAATAGCATACCCAGTCGCTTCACTTGTTCTTCCTGTTTTTCCAGGGCTTCGGTATTCGATCATTGTATTTTGTTCCATACTTCCTTCACTTTTCTAGCACATTCTTGGAATGACTCTCCGCTCTTACCCCTCTGCCTCATCCTGTCGAATGGAGATGAAATTTTCGTCTTATAAGCAATCTCGAATGGCGACAATCCTGTGCTACGCACTTATTAAAAAGGATAAATTAAAGATTTGCGTTCACGTAATAACTGACCATTTTTCAAATTGTCTGACGAACTCACTCCATTCTTCCGATAGTTTGAGGATAAAATGGAATAATTCTTTTTTTATTCTCTGTAATGCCACTTCTTCAATAGGTCTGGCATAAAGTTTGTTCCTTGGTCAGTAGTTATTTTCTCCAGTAGTCCAATTTTCAAGATCCTCCTATTAACTTATGGTTGTGCAACTGCACTTGCTTGCTGGTCCAGCATCGGCACCATGTCGATGTAATGAGAAAAATGAAGTTCGCCTGTAATGATTACATGCCAGTGTCCAATAAAACTTAACGGTTTTATTGCCTCTGGCAGTACTTACATCAGCACTTGAATTCAGCTTAATACAGTTTCTCAGTTATAGATGGATATCATTTTTCCTTCCTCTACACCAGTGTTTTTCAGCCACACTCCGGTTCATCACTCTACAAATTCCATGGCCAGGCAACACACTGCCTCAGACTTCATCCCCCAGGTTGTGCCAAAGCCATGTCTACGCAATATCCGTTCTTCCAGGATAGCTAGTTATGAAAGTTTCGCAGGAGAGCTTCTGTGAAGTTTGGAAGGTAGGAGACGACGTACTGGCAGAACTAAAGCTGTGAGGAGAGGTCGTGAGTCGTGCTTGGGTAGCTCAAGTGTACATTCGGCCTTTGGCTGTGAAGCGGTGCGGTACGTCCCGGCCGCCCCGTGTCGCGTTTCCGGATGTGTTGTTGTTTACCGCACCACCACGCTAGTGTTGAGTGTTATAGTTACGTTCCTGACATCCGATGGCTCTTTCGTATCGGAAAGCCAGGGTCAAGCTGCAGTTTGACACTACATACCCAAGACCCAATGCCCACGAAGTAGAGAGATTTTTACGCGATATGATACATGTTGACCCGAAGAAGCTGCTAGGTATCCACTTACCTATTGTCTCCAGCGTTGTCTACCTTAAGTTGACCGACGACGAAGTCTGTGACTAACTTTTAAGAGGCACGAAGGAAGGCTCTACGTTCTGTCACTCTGACAGAATCGTGGGTGTAGAAACGCTCGAATGTGCTGGACTGGGAATACAAAATGTGCGTGAGTTTTAGCTACTATCTGAAGTTCCAGCGGATTTGCTCGCCCTTGCTCTCCTACCCAACGGCACATTCCTCGGTCATACGGCCGAAAAATGGAAGACTTTCGAACAGCCAGTCCTTAACGGGGTGCGGCAGGTCCGTATCGAATTGAACCGCCATATACCTTCATAACTCACGACCACTGGTTGCTGGGCGATAATTATTTTCGACGGTCAGCCGAGGACCTGCTCCGGATGTGGACAGGTAGGACATGTGAGTACCGAATGCATTCAATGTCGTCTCGTGTAGACATCGTCAGCCGACCAGATTTGGCCGTCGATAGCGACCTCTATGCCGATTACGTATGTTGCGGTGGCGAGGCGGGAGATACCACCTATTTATGAGGACCCTTCTATGTTGGTGCAAGCCCTGAGTTCCTGAGGAGTCCCCTGCGTCTTCCAGCTCCGATGCCTCTGTTGCCCTCTCGCCGAGCCCAGGCGCACCGCTACAACAAGCCGACGGTGCGGTGGAAGTTGAAGAACAAGATGGCAGTTCCAACCTCTGCCCTGCGCCGGACACAGAAGCGAAACAGCGTAATCAGGAATTGCCGAAGTGGCATAAGGAACTGCGCATAACGACCGACGCAGTAGAACGGCCCGAGGAAGCACCGATGGAATATGACGTGCATCGGCCGATAAACCGCTACGACACGGACGATACTAACGTATCGCACGATTCCCTGTCTTCTCCAGCTACCGGCTGGTCCGCGCACTGTGGAGATGCGGTAGATCCCCGAAGGCGCGCCCCCGGGGATGCAGTCACGATCTCTCGAGATCCAGATTACCAACCTCCCTGGGAGACTTGACACAAGACATGGAGATGCAGGATGCATTTCAGGACCCTGATGATACCCCGATGCCGTTGGCAATGTCTACGTTGACGGCGACAGACGCCTACACCGGCATGACCAACATCCACCGCTTCCTATCTCTACGCCCTAAAGACGCTCCATACCGTGACTACTGCCCACTTGTAATACCGACGATTGCCCCCTTCGACTTGATAGAACAGGCATACGGCCTCGCCCTGATCAATGTCAACGGGGTTACTTCTGCTCTCAAAACCCGTATGTTGCAAGGTACGTTACGAGCTGCGGATCTGGATGTTGTTTTCCTTCAAGATGTTCTCTCAGGACTCTGTTCTATACTTACGGATACGACACCTACATATGCCTGCAGATGTGGGTGGAGGAGGTGCGGCTATTCTGCTAAGGGAAAGGATTATGGCAACTGATGTATCCTATTTACCGTCGGCCCGGCGGTTGCACTCACGGTTTGTACAGTTCGTCTGGTCAAACTGTATGCTCCTTCCGGCACCGACAGAAGGAGAGAACGTCTCACCTTTTTAGCCGACGACATAGCACTGCTCCTCCAGGCAATACCGACCACTTTGTGTGGGCGGAGACTTCAATTGTGCGCTCAGTCCATCCGTCCAGATGCCGCACCGTACCACCTGCCCAGCACTTCAGGCGCTTGTATAGGACCTGGCTTAGTCAGACACGTGTATCATACAACACGGCGACCGAAAGGCATACACCTATTTTACTAGTCATTCCGCGAGCCGTTTGGATCGAGTTTACGTCACACGCGGCATGCGATCGGCAGTTATCGACGCTAAGATGTGGCCGGCAGCTTTCACAGACCGCCTAGCGTATGCCTGTATTCTCACTCTCCCCCGCCAACGTCTCCGACGAAAAAGAGTTCCTTGGGAATTCAATGTGGCCTTTCTTGATGAGGTAAACTGCCACCAGCGATTACCCGCCTACAATTCAATACTTCAAAGGTGGTTGCGGTGTGTCAAGCCCACCTTCTGCAGGACATTAGCCAGCTATAGACGAGATAGGGCGCGCTGGTATAATGCGACCACTGATTCCTACTACACTGCGCTCCTCGAACTGGCTGTGCTACCGCCGTCGCCGGAACGACAATCGTCTGAACACCACGTAAAGGCACAGTTGCTACGTATCACCGTCGTACGTCTCGCGGGGTTGCGGGTGCGGGCGACAGAAACTGATGATGTTAGAGGAGAACGACCTACCCACCACCATATCTTTAAAGATAGATGAAGATGCAAGACGCAGCGCATTACGAATGTCGAGACGGAGGATGGATGTCGAACTGAAACGCAAATGGACATCGTTCGAGCGTTCACACAGTCATATACAAGATCGACATAGGAGTCAGGGAAGTTTTACCCGACCTACCCGTCTCTCGGAAACAGCAAGATGATGCTACGCTCTTGTCGGAGGTGACTTCAGAAGAACTACAACAGGTTTTATTGCGCGGTGCTCTGCTCCCAACAAAACGCGAGGCCCTGACGGATTCCCTATTGACTTTTAGGAAAGGTTTTTGATCTTATGGGGCCAATGTTGGTCAGGATGCACAGCGAAATCCTGAACCCCGATTTTCAAGTATCATCTGAATTCACTGAGGGCCTCTTCATTCCTATGCCCAAACCCGGAGGTAGGAATGATCATCAAAATAAGTTAAGAGAAATCATAGCACGAACAGAAAGGTTTAGGTGTTCGTTTTTCTCGCGCCCTGTTCGGGCGTGTAATGGTAGGGAAATAGTATGATTGTGGTTCGATGAACCCTCTGCAAAGCACTTAAATGTGAATTACAGAGTAATCATGTAGATGTAAATGTAGATAACTCGTTAAACAATAATCTTCGTATTAACCTTAAACCACACTCACACATCATTCATACTGCTAAAACGTGTTTATAACATTTTACATACACAAAAAGACATCATAACATTTTATGAAAATACTAGAAAAGTTGATGAAAAACATTCTATTACTTTAGTCCACTCTAGTGGGCACAATCGAAACTAAAACCACCGTCCCCCTATCCAATATTGTCCTCTATCGTCTGATACATAAAATACGTGAGCATCCAGTCTCGCGTCACCATCTGTCACTATCCAGCTCTGAGACTCATCTCCCACTTAACAACCTCCAAGGCAGGATCGTCATACGGCGCTACGCCTCATGTTCATAATACAGCTTTCGAAGAAACCGATCGGAGCACTGCATTGCCGTATAATCTAGTCCACAAGAATTTGGGGTTAGAGTTCACTAAAAAAATCCTTCCTAAACGCACTTAACAGATCGTGGGCAAAGACTGCTCAGCGAACGCGAGCGGACCTGTCGGGCTTGAATCTATGGCGATGGCCACCGAGCATAGCCTTAACTCCTGGATGAGTAACGCCCACAGCTTGCTAAGCGAACATACATGTAGGGTGCGCAAGCTAGCAGTTAGGTGAACCCCAAGAACTACGTCTTCCCCGCAATTTTCGTTATAAAAAGTTTATAAAATGCCTCCCACATATTCCACGAAACAATCTATATTCCTCGTTCGCTAAACAATGCTCTCTGATGACTTCGTCCTATTACACTGTCCCAGAGAGCTCGCAGAGAGTTATTTCATAATACAGCCTTCGAAAACCTCATCCACTACATCTACATCCACACCTTCGGGGATACTTTACAATTCAGAATTAAGTGCCTGGCAGAGGATTTATCGAACAACCTTCACAATAATTCTCTATTATTCCAACAGCGCGGAAAAATAAAACGAATACCTATACCTTTCTGTGCGAGCTCTGATTTCCCTTATTTTATTATGATGATCATTTCTCCCTACGTAGGTCCCCGTTAACAAATTATTTTCGCATTCGAAGAAGGGTTTTGGGGCATATACTGTACTCGAACATTATGGATCACATTGAAGAAATTGACTTATTGATACATAACCAACACGGATTTAGAAAATATCGTTCCTGTGCAAAACAGCTAGCTCTTTATTCCCATGAAGTAATGAGTGCTGTCGACATCGGATCTCACATCGATTTCATATTCCTAGATTTCCAGAGAGCTTGTAAGGTGTCAGGCAAATCCAACGCCTTTCATGAAAACCCTGACATGATAGTCAAATGCGGCAGTATGTCACATAGCTCCGAATAAATCCCGACACTAAATTAACCAAAGTAATACGATCGACGAGTGAGGAAATGGAATACCACAGACTAACACAAGAACGCCTAAATGCATTTCATACCTTTCCACCGTGAAACAGACGCAGTTCCGATGGAAGAAACGAGAACAGAAGCCGAGAGCAGAACCGTGTTAGGCTAGAAGGCCCTACGATAAGGGATGGACACCCACGTCGCCAGCCAACCACCAGGACCACCCCCCAGCCCATGTTAAAAGATAGAGCCCTCCCGAAGAACAGTATAGATCTTATGATAACACTAAAAGGGCCACACCAGATTATAGATGTGATATGGCATAGGTCATCCGTCGATCCATTGTATAACTTGTAAACCCACTCAGGGAATATTAGTCCACATTTTTGTTGAACGCAGTTGGTTTTTTATTATCCTGTATAAAAATATTTCCTTTTATCAATAGTGCAATTTATAAACAATGTTTTGTGAGTAGAATAAAATATCCAATGGTAAACTTAACTGCTTTTTCGACGTAATTTTACCAGATAACTAAAAATAGGATGGCCTCGAACCCCTTCCACTAAATTTAGTTAGTATTAAGAATCTTTTACAGGGAGTGCAGTGGAGCTGACGCTGAAATCATTAAGTATTTGGTTATATAATCGCTAGTCTCACTGAACTCTTCTGAACTCTACATGTCATGTGTGGTCTGGCGTCTCCTACCAGCAACAACTCCCAGGTTCAAACTAGTCAATTCCCTAAAAAACACGCTCAGAGCGTCGTTGCGCGAAAGTGGTAGGGAGACACGACTGAGAACAAACAGACACCATGCAGAATGTTAGAAGCTTTTGATACCGTTCCTCACAAGCGACTATGAATCAAATTGCGTGCATATGGAGTATCGTCTCAGTTGTGTAACTGGATTCGTGATTTCCTCTCAGAGAGGTCACAGTTCGTTGTGATGAACGGTAAATCATCGAGTAGAACAGAAGTGATATCTGGCGTTTCGGACGGTAGCGTCATAGGCCCTCTGTTGTTCCTGATTTACATAAATGATCTAGGTGATAATCTGAGCAGCCCCCTTAGATTGTTTGCAGATGACGCTGTAATTTACCTTCTAGTAAAATCATCAGACTATCATTTCCAATTACAAAATGATCTAGAGAGAAATTCTGTATGGTGCGAAAAGTGGCAATGGGCACTAAAAAGTTAATACTAATAGAAATCCGATAAATTTTGGGTGTACGATAAATCCCACAAATCTAAGGGCTGTCAATTCGACAAAATACCTACGAATTACAATTACAAGCAACTTAAATTGGAAAGACCACATAGATAATATTGTGGAGAAAGTGAAACAAAGACTGCTCATTACTGGCAGAACACTTGGAACATGCGAGAAACCCACAACATTACACTTGTCCGTCCTCTGCTCGAATATTGCTGCATGGTGTGGGATCGTTACCAGGTAGAATTGCCGGCCGGAGTGGCTGTGCGGTTCTAGGCGCTACAGTCTGGAACCGAGTGACCGCTGCTGTCGCAGGTTCGAGTCCTGCCTGGGCATGGATGTTATGATGTCCTTAGTTTGGTTATGTTTAATTAGGTCTAAGTTCTTCTCGACTGATGCCCTCAGAAGTTAAGTCGATAGTGCTCAGACCCATTTCAACCATTTGAGCCAACCAGGTAGGATTGACGGAGGATATCGAAAAAGTACAAAGAAGGGCAGCTGATTTCGAGTTATCGCGCAATAGGGGCGAGAGTGTCACTGATATGATACGCGAGTTGGGGTGGCTGTCACTGAAATAAAGGCGGTTTTCTTTGCGGCGAGATCTATTTACTAAATTTCCATCACAAACTTTCTCTTCCGAATGCGAAAATATTTTGTTGACGCCCACCTACGTAGGGAGAAGTGATTATCATAATAAAATAAGAGAAATAAGAGCTCGAACGGAAAGATTTATGTGTCCCTTTTTCCCACACGCCATTCGAGAGTGGAATGGTCGAGAAGTAGTACGAAAATGAAAATGGTTCGATGAACCCTCTGCCGGGCACTTAAGTGTGAATTGCAGATAATCCATGTAGATGTAGATGTAGAAAGTTGGAGACTGAAATTTCGTTAGATGTTTCCGCCGCGTAGTATAGTGTAAGCAGCCGGCCGAAGTGGCCGTGCGGTTCTAGGCGCTTCAGTCTGGAACCGCGAGACCGCTACGGTCGCAGGTTCGAATCCTGCCTCGGGCATGGATGTGTGTGATGTCCTTAGGTTAGTTGGGTTTAACTAGTTCTAAGTTCTAGAGGACTAATGATCGCAGAAGTTGAGTCCCATAGTGCTCAGAACCATTTGAACCATTTGATTTTATAGTGTAAGCTTTCTCTTTAGTGGATCTATCACATTTTTTAAGTGTTATGCCAATAAAACGAAGTCTTCGGTTTGGCTTCCCCGCATTTTCTATCTGTTCTTTCCAGGATAAGTTGTTCGTAATTGTAATACCTAGGTATTTAGTTGAATTTGCGGTCTTTAAATTTGACTGATTTATGATGTAACAAAAGTATACCGGATTCCTTTTAGCACCCATGTGGATGACCACACACTTTTCTTTGTTCAGGATCAACTGCCAACTTTCGCACCATACGGATATGTTTCCTATATCGTTTTACAATTTGATCTTCTGATGACTTAACTATACGATAAAAGACAGCATCATCTGCAAACAACCTAACACCGATGCTCAGATTGTCTCCTAAATCGTTTACTGATAAGCACAGCATGGGGCCCATAACACTACCTTGGGGAAGGCCAGAAGTCACTTCTGCTTTACGCGATGACTTTCCGCTAATTAATCTTCTTCGTTGATCCATTATGGACCATGGGACAATGGCTGGCATGTATTTCTTGTTGCTATAATTTACCAACAGCAGTAGGTATTGTAGAAATTTATTTTATGAACTTCTTATGTGCTACCAGTTTCGGCATTATATTGATGCCGTCTTCAGGCCCCACACGTCATAGTCGTAAAATCGATATGCACGGAAGGAGCCACATTACTGGATCCGTGAATCAAATCTTTATGCAACAGCTCTTGGTGGCCAGGCGACACAGACTGGGGCGGTTAGCAAACATCGATGTTCGTTAAACCCAAGTTCACTTTGTGTCAATAGACAATTCTCATTGAGGTAATGCATAATTTTCGAACACAATATATGTTGCACAATCCTGATGCACATCGACATTAATGATATGGTCTGTAATTTAGTGGATTACTCCTACTATCTTTCTTGAATATCGGTGTGACCTGTGCATTTTTTCAGTATTTGGGTACGGATACTTCGTCGAGCGAACGGCTGCATGTGATTGTAAAGTATGGACGTATTGCATCAGCATACTCTGAAAAGAATCTAATAGGTATACAGTCCGGACGGGAAGACTCGCTTTTCTTAAGTGACTTAAGTTGCTACGCTACTCTGAGGATATCTGCTTTTAAGTTACACATGGTGACAGCTGTTTTCAGTTCGAATTGTAGGATATTTACTTGGTCTTTATTGTGAAGGAATTTCGGAAGGCCATGTTCGGTAACTCTACTTTAGCACCACTGTCGTCGATAATACTTCAATTGCAATCGCGCAGAGAAGGTATCGACTGTGTCTTGACGCTAACATACTATACATACGACTAGAATATCTGTGGATTCTCCTCCAGGTTTCATGACAAAGTTTTGTTGTGGGAACTATTACAGGCATTTGCTATTGAAATCCGTCCTAAATTTCGAACTTCTGTACAAGATGGCCAGTCTAGGATATTTTTGGTTCGTTTAAATTTGGCACGTTGTTTTCGTTGTTTCTACAGCGGTGTTCTGACCCGTTTCGTGTACCAAGAGGGATCAACTCTGTCGTTTGTTAATTTTTTGGCATAAATATCTCAATTATTGTCGATACTATTTCTTTGAGTTCAAGCCACATCTGTTCTACGCCTACATTGTTAAGTTGAAACGAGTGGACATTGTCTCTCAGGAAGGCGTAAGGTAATTTGGTTCTGATTTTCAGAATAGGTATGTTTTTCATATAATTTTAGAGGATTTGGGGCTACAGCATTAAATTTATCGACGACAACCCTGTGTCCACTAATCACGTGACCATTTTGATACTCGTTATAGCTAAGGATTATTTGTTGCTAAGAAGTCAAATGTGTTTCAGGATTCGCTCGGGCTTTTGAGCTAACTGCTCGAAATCATTTTCAGAGAATGCGTTTAGCATCATTTCAGATGACGTTTTATGTGTACCTCAAGATTTAAACATTTTAAGACACCACCATCTATAATTGTGCGAGTCGAGTACGTGATCGAAATTAAACTTAAATTTTCTGAAAACCTGTCAGCAGTAGTGTCATCTGAGTTGTAAGGTTGATAAAAAGATACAATAATTATTTTATTCCGGTTTCCAATAATAGCTCTAAGGACCTATATACATCAATTTTGCTTCAAGATAAACTATTACTAACAGCTACAAACCATTGTCTTTTGCCTATCTTTTCTGAACACTTACAGAAGAGAAGGACTCATGCACGTCTGGAATAACTCCACCTAACATGAACACGGAGAGCACAATGACTTTCTTTCCCTACTTGGCAGCCATGTCTCTAGGGAGCCGCATAACGTGCCTAACATTGGAGCTCCCAACAACCAAGACTCGCATACTCTGTGACTGCCCAGGTCTTGCAGGCTGAGAGATATCATCTGAAAAAGAGACGGCATACGGTTGAGAAAGCCACAGACAGCACCTGGAACCTGTCTGAGAGGCTACCTGGGGAGACCTTACGTGCGGCTCTCTGGGAAGTATATCCCTGCCTGCCGTGCGCGAAGGCGACCTCCCACTCGACCGTGGGTGAGGGGTCACTGTGCTGGCCACCGGCGCGTACTGATCGGCGGACTCGGACGTGTTGGACGCCCGTTGGATCCCCACGGCCAGCCCACTACAGTGATGCCCGCCAACTGCAGTCGGCTCGCATCCGCACACTGTAACCTCAGTCCCTAACTGTACTAAAGACCGTGAGAAACTACACGACACGGACAAACAACGGACAATCGACACCCGCTACGGAACGCTACTGTAACCACAGAAGAAAACCCAAGAACTGTGTGTAATAAATTAGATTAATACGCAGAGGTGTTAAAAACTAAACTACAAAGCACTCAGGTGAGACTAAATAATTCGTTCCTGATTAGGAACTTGTCATGTGTCACATAGTTGTTTTATTTTCCGACACAAACTAAAACGCAAGAAACAACATATTAAATTAACATGCAGAAACTGAAGCAACTAAAGTACCAAAGCGAAGAGATGAAACTGTACAATTCGCTTCGGATTAGGAAAACGTAAAATGTCACAAGATCGGTTACTCCCCTGTTGCTGCTTGTGTCTCAGATGGCTGCTGCTGCCTTACTATAAGAAAGTATTAAGTTTACAGTTCATATAACTGAACCAGCTTACAAGCACACACATCGTCTCCGTGACTGGGATATGTGCAGTATCCTGGATTCAACACTATCAGTCTTCTTCATTACGTTGAACCATACACCTCAATAGTTTTCATAATATAATAGGCCTCTGACATGATACTACGGATTTACGTTGCAGCTTTAAAGCGAGCTTTGCAGTGGTGTGTGTCCTTATGTGATTAATCCGCAGTTCCATCTACAGTAGTGTCTCGGTGTTTTATTCATACACGGACGCCTGTGGTGTCGTTTACATGTCTCGGTTGTTATGAACAGTTAGCTGTGGTAAACTTAGCGGTTGTGTATTACGGTCGTGAGGAGGGGGGAGGGGGGTAACAGAGCTTCACTCTGTTCTTCTAATGGTTGTTCTTGGACTGCATCAGCAGGGTGCCTTAGATTTGACAATAAAGATCATCAGTGATAGTTACCCCTCATATAAGCAAATTGTAGCATACCACACCGTAGCTATTGATCAGGTGCATGACATTATCTTTGTGGGTGTGTGCAGGTTTTTGTAAGGGGAGTTGCTGCTTTGTCTGGGCTCAGTCACAACTTTATTTTTACCCCCATGTTAGCATAAATACACCATTTCTTGTCAACAGCAACGATGCAGGATCGGTATGGTTGGTGTTGTTGACGAGCATATTGTTGACTAGCTGGCAGTAATCACTTATGACTAACTACCTGATCACTTTGTTATTTTGACCTGGAGCACGCTCTAGCCATACACCCGATATTTAACAACCCCCTCCCCCCCAAAAAATCACATTCAAACATTTCATGATAGTGGAATGATCACAGTTCATTATAACCGTTAGTTGTACCGAAACATAAAGCAGGCGAGTCAGCAGTATCAAAACCGGAAAACCATTTTATTACCATGCTCTGTCCAATGCCTATACAGAACGCAAAATGTTTCCAGCTGCCTCAGCTGCTGTGAGCTCTCTATTGAGCTCATTTAAAGTTGACAGTGATGAAAAGTCCAAAGAAGTGTCGAGGAAAGAACACCGAGTTTCGCATATTACAGGTAATAAGAAGAGCCATCTAATGCTTTACCAACCTTTAACTCCATCTGTTAATTTGGATATTTAAACTGATATGACCAATCTTTTTCCTAATTAAAAGAATCTGTATCGATTTGCTACGCAGCTTTCTGGCAAGAAATTCCAATTAAGTTATACATCAATGCTGTTTCCATTTATGACGACAGCGCTTGATTTCTAAAGGAATCTAGTGTTTACGTTAGTTCATTTCTGTGTCGAGGTAATTCTTCACAGTTGACCACAACACCAGCAACGAAATAAAATTGTATCGCTGCTGGATTATTTTATAAATCTTTTACTGATATCGATAACCTGACCCACTCTGTTAATGTCCTGTATCGTGTTCCTGGTTTAGCAGTTTACCAAATGCCTTTCAGATATGTATACATCTCTCTGCTCGTTGACATCTGTGCTCTGCTACACTCAAGTGATTTATCCTGACTCTGAACACCTTACTTTTATACAGTACATGCAGTGTTTGTTAGTGGTTTTGGCAGCAATGAGAACCGATCGTTGCAATTGAGATTTGTGATAAATGTGATATTGTATGACTCTTTATGAAAAGGTACTCAGAGCAAAATTCGTGGCGGAATTCAATATGTATTTGTTATTGTGTGTGTGTGTGTTTATTTTATTATTTTATGGATACAGAATCGCCCTCATCGCCGCCACCACCACCCCAGATGGACGAGTTACCAATGTGGTATTTATCACCCAGTGAGGAGGAGAGTGGTGTTAAGTTTTTGTACGAAATCTTCAAAACATATTAAAAACATGGTTTTACTGTTCTCTTTTTTTGGAAAAAGTTGTTTTTATATCACCCTCTCTCTCTTAAACACCTAGAATCTCCTGTAAGACCAGTCCCTTCCTACAGCGTTCTTTTGTCTGTATTTGTATGTGTGTGTTTTATAGTTGCGCAGGTGGAAGGGGGGATTCTTGTGCTAAATACCAACATTAATTTCTTGTACATGAATACTACACCAGTTGATAGGACTTAGTAACTGTATCCCCTATTCTACCTACAACATAAAATTTTTGGTGGAATTCCCAGCCTTTTACCCCGATGGGTGTTACGAAATAACACATGTTTTCAAACACATTTACCATAGTGTGTTGTTATATGCGATGGATGAAAGTGTTGTAATGTTTCGATAACACCATATTTCCACCATGTGTTGAGATTTGCGATAAGTACCAGTGTATATTTCAGAGAGTTGGAGAGATATAAGAATTGAGAAGTGTTTCAAGACAAGTAGTAGCTAACTTCCAGTAATATTAAAAGATTTCCGCCATGTATATGTGGTTGAGCTCTCCCAACTACACAGGGAAAAATAGACACTGTATTAAAATCACCTATATACAGAACTGATAAAAGTGATACATAATATTAACCTGATATTTACAACTCCACTGGTCTGCTATTGGAACGCCTTACTATATTTAGTAGTTGACCTGCATGAGCGAAAAATGAGTATAATATTCTAGTTTTGTGATGCAGGATGTAACAAATATTAAACTGATAAGGACTTTCTTTTACCAGATGAGGAAATAATTGGAGGAAATATAAAGTCTATGACACACTGTTGCACATCTGAAAACGTGTGAATGCTCAGTCGCTATGAAACAGGCATGTTACAGTTTGCTGAAAGCATTTCCCTCAGCATTCAGGAATGTCTTTGAAGCCAGAATGCTTAACGGTATGCGGAATACTTTTGGTAGGAATTTTCTTTACTAAGAACCGGTTCCACAGGAAGAAATGCGCTATTGTTCCAAAGCAGCACCAGCTTCTGTTTGCTTTCGTCCATATATACATACATGTGCATATTTGCGTTCAGATCCTGCAGAATCTACCACATCACCGAAGATACGAGTTTGGGGAGGAGAGGGAGGGAGCTGTAGCAGCACTACTGTTTGGGACAGAAAAGCCAGTTTTGGTGCAATATTTCGGAGTGCACAAGTTACAGCCAGGCGCAGGCCTGTTGACAGTAGGTTACGCTACCAACGGTTGTGAAGTACAATGGAGGCTACAGGGCTGTAGACCCACTGAAGAGAGTAGGTGCAGTGGTTTTCATGGCACAAGTTACAGGCAGAAAGGGCCCTCTGGCCTACCTAGGTGTTATGAGTACATCACTTGGAGTGGTGCGCTAGCAAAACAAGGCATTCAAGTGTGGCATCTCTCCTGGTTGGTGGGGCGTGTCTCACCACCAGCTACACACAGCAGCAGATGGGGCGCCAGCGTTCCAGTACCCAGTGGGTCGCTGGCTCGACCCTGTTAGGCCGACGTGGTTTCCATAGCCATCCAGCGACCGGCCACTCCATGGCTTGCTACCGCAGGCAGTCGTACTGGCTCCCAACATGCACCAAAGACATCCAGGACAAGGGCTGCAGATTCAGATGCAGGAAAGCAGGCACTCGTTGAAACCACATTCTTAGCCATGCCAGGAAGGGAGTGCGCCAAGGATCGCCTTGCAGCGGGCTGCGCTGAGGCTGCAGAGGCGAAGGCCATTGAGTCGGCTGCTGGCACATCCTGACGACGCCACAACTCCACCACTGTACAAGGCCGACACACAGCGGTGCATGCACGGGTCGCTAGGCAGCCATACTGCGCCAAGCCGTTTTGTAGACAGCAAAGTGGTGTCCTCAGCATTGCAGGACCCAGTGACGCAGACCGAGAGGAATGGGAGCACTGTAGCTGGAAACAATATATCACTTAGAAATCTCGGACGAGTCTTAATAAGGTGCAGTCTACCTCTTCCCACTACATTGTGTGTTGCTGTTACATTGGGTGGCAGAAGTTTCCACTACAGAGCAGATTGGGAGATTGCTTTTCCCAGTTCCCTCTACCAGTTGAACTGTGTAATAACTTTGTTGGTCCTATGACACCTATCTGAACACTTGCAGTTGCTTCCACTATGTAGGCTGAAGGAGTTTTCTTATTACTGTAGTTTCTCGTGATTTTTTCAATATTTTGGTCAGTTTCAGGTGTGTACAATGTGTACAATGATCTGAATGGTTTCTCACGACAATTTAAAGTGATGTTTGAAACTTCCTGGCAGATTAAAACTGTGTGCCCGACCGATATTCTAACTCGGGACCTTTGCCTTTCGCGGGCAAGTGCTCTACCATCTGAGCTACCGAAGCACGACTCACGGCCGGTCCTCACAGCCTTACTTCTGCCAATATGTTAAAGTGATGTTTGTTTTATAAGATATTCTTGCCGCTTTTTCCACCGGTGGTGGCATCGTGATCTGTGTGTTTTGGGCACCAAGTTTGTTTGCAGTTCAGTTATAAGATTTGTAAATTTAGAGCTGCTCCTAGTGGATGAGGTTTCCGAAGCCTGTATTGTGAACTAACACACCACGAGCTCCCGGGACAGTGGAGTAGTATCTAGTCAACAGGGAACTTCGTTTAGAGATACCGGGCTGTAGAGTGTCTTGTCGAATAGGTGGGCTGTGGTTTCGACGTTTTTTATAACGAGAACTGCGGTACAAAGGTGAAGTTTCTGATAGCTGGTATGGGGATATCCCTAAGTGCGAGATTAAACACCATACACGCCTGTGTGGTTAGCCAGCTGCGGGTGCCACTTATAGGGCAATTGAAGCCATGCTTACCAGCCGCCGTCACAGTCTGAAACCCGGCAGCTCTGTATGCGACATCTGTGCAATCCTTGCACATGATCTGTAATCGCATGTAGGAAGGATTCTTGAGTGAACTCCAACTTTAGATTTAAGTGGGTAAGGTTATTAAAAAATCCTGTCAGTTTTTTCGCAAGAAGTAATATGAATATCTACAACATGGTACTAAATCCTACGGACGATTAACCATCAGCTTCCAGCGGGTGTAGATATGAAGGTATCAACAGTGTGAAGCGTCAAAGCATAGGTTTGATCAGCTTAATGTTTTCCCTTCATGAGGCAGATTTTACTTTGCTGGGGACAACTTCCACACAGTGCTTGTACATCCAGAATGTATGGAAGCACGCCGCTGTTAACCGCTCAGTTCTTCATCCATGACGGAGAGGCATTTCGCTGTGGTTCCAGGAGGGGCAGTCTTTCCGAGAACGACGTTTAATGGCTTGAGGAAGCGTCCTGTTCATGAGTGTTTTGTACATCAGGGACTGGTTTCTGCGTTAAAAGTCTCTCTCTCTTTGTGTGCCATCGGTCGCACAGGTCGGCAGTTCAGGAAGCCTCTTGTTCAGTTGTGAGTTATACTGACATTGTACACATTTCCTGCCTATTTTGTTTGAGACAGCGTCGATGATGTTTCCAGCAACGTTCTGAAACACCGGTGGAAGAGACGTTTGCTGGTTCCCTAGGCATGAGGAAAACATATGTACAAGGATGATCTTGAATCTGTTACACCATTGACATAGGTATCCGTTAAAGAATACCAGTGGAATTAATAGTCCCCTCTATTTTAAAGCTTTATGGCTTCCGTTCTCTAAAGATATAATTTCCTTCTTTACATTCTGAATTATACTGTGCAGGAAATCGGTAGCATACTGCTATGCGGTCGATACCGAGAACAGCCTCTTAAATCGTACGATATCCCGGCAACACTTGTGAACATACATAAACGCTACTCTGTTGTTTCAGCATATAAGTTTCACAAATGTTTTTTTTCATGTAAAATCAGATATTACAGTTGTTTTCGGTTTTGAGATCGGTAAATTAATTCGCGATTGGCGAAGCATTTCTCATCGACAGAGCTCATAAATCGGTAAATTAATTCGTGATTGGTGAAGCATTTCTCATCGACAGAGCTCATAAATTAAATATTCTTGTAACCCCAGAGTCAGGAGATGGTCGCAACTCGTTGCAGAAACCAAAGGAGCAAACAGGCCCAGCAAGAAACACTACCGTAAGCGGACGTCTCTGTGCCAGGCTAACTAGGCCATTCACTGTACACCTTAAAGAGAGTGGCTGCTGTAAACGGAGGGGGCCACGGTCACGCATCAGGGTAGCGCGTGATGGGGACAGTTGCCTCTTGACCACTGGCTGCGGTGGATGACCGACTGACCTCGTGTGGGATATCTGGCACTGCGACTATTTATGGTATATGTGCTGCTGTTTATGGGATATGTGTGTCTTCGGGGTACTTATAGGAATGTCTGGCAGTCGATAGCTGTATGCAGGATACAGAAGTGATGATTTTGTGTGAGGTACGATATGAGTTGTAATTTTTTTCTGTTTTCCGTCTTTCCCTTACTTGCTTTAAATTATAGGAGGTATGTACCGTCTATGCAAACAAACTGCCTTCAATTGGTTGCATAGACGGCACATACCTCCAAGGTATGAATTGTGTTTACCACAGTGACATAGTGATATGTGATGGTGGTTCAATCGTTTGTGATGATCTATCCTCGACAGCAGTGTAACTGACCAAGGGGCTTTGGCAGTAGTTTCCGTATTCATGATCTGTACACCACTTCTGGAGGGTTTAACTTTCAGTGCAATGTGACTGTTGTATGTTTTTTCGATCTGTACAAAAGTATCTTTCCGCTGAAGCTCTCGTAATTTGTCCATCTGTAGACAGCGTGGACAGTGTTCCCACACCTGCACCAGCTTTTGGGCGTGAAAAGTCTGTAAGTACCAATCAGGAAGTTCCATGTCGTCAGAGTGGAACAGGACATCCTCTGTGGGGGATATACAAGTCTGTACAGAATGGTTCGAAAGAGACAGGGACAGAACAAGGCATCCACAAAAAATTCCCTGGCGTCAGAGATTCACGTGATGTTTTATTTGCTCGAGTGTTCAGTGACAAATCCAGGCAGACCAGCGTCCTCTGGTTCATAAACGTGAAATGTTGTTCCCTAGTCGCCATTGTAGCTTAAGAGAATCTCCAGACCACAGACCAACAGTTGAAGGACATCGAAAACTCTCCGAAAATTCCAGCCCTTTTAATTGTCTCTAGGACAGTGCTTCGAATTCCATGGGAATCCTTTAACATCTGGTCTGCTGTGTATCTGCGCTATTGTCACGATCTGTTGTGGATTTTGTAATATACCATGAACTTCTACATATGTAATTATTCTGATTTTCCTGACTGAGCTTAGACACCTTTGTGGGTTGTAAAACCATGCTTCCAAAAGCGAGAAAAATAAAAGTAAGTACCTTAACATCCCTTAATCCAGCAGCAAAAATAAACGGTGCCCATTTAGCATCTCAGAACGTGATGAACACTTTAGGACTCTGAAACTTAATCTCTCTGACAGTGCCTCCAACGAAGCACCTGAACCTCGAAAAGGGAGGTAGGAAGAGGGTGACAGAAAATGGGGGTAAGGGCGCTGGAGAGGGGAAGACAATTCACCGAAAGGATAAAGCCACCAAGAATACATTTCACCCCAAAATAAATACCATATATCCTTCCTCTCACGTCACTCAGCATATACTGACTATTTCCCATCATTTTCTGGTGTAGGGTGGTGATGGGGAATAGGTGATACCATATGGAGTGGAGGAGTGGGGTAGGGGAAGTTAGGTAAGTGGAGATATCCCAATATCGGTGTCTCCTGTCAAAATTTGAATTTCCTGTCGTAGTGTCAGTGCGATGTTGCCACATATACAGATGCCGTCTCAGATCCGACGTCTAGAATAAATTTATCAAAATGGAAAGCTGTTCCAGAAACCAGCTGGTCCCACTACTTACAGCTTTTTTTGCATCCAGTGACTGATACATTATACTCGAAACACTATTGTGTCCCATTCTAGGAATTTGTGTGGGAAGTATCCCAGTCGAGATACATGGAAAGTGTTCGATCGTTTGCACCACCACGTGTTCCATCAAAGCACCCAGGTCTTCGAATGCACCCTTGTAAACGTTCAACTTTGGCGGTGTCTTCAGGCCGGTCACGGTTCTCGGTACAAGCGTGCATTGCTGTTAGTCCAACATTATACTAAATGCATATTCACAGACTCTGCAGCGAGACTCGATAGGTGGTCTAATTTGTTAATGGGGTACCTGTTTACGATGGTAAAAGAAAGTAGTTCCAAATTTCACCACCAGGTACATATATGGCATTTTGTTGTGTACGAGATACTGAACAAACAGTAGCCATTACTTAAAGATCTCTTAAGCTAACTTCTATATAAACGTGACAGTAGTTCCCTTCCACCATAAATAGTAATAAATTGAAGATTATGTGTGGGTGAAATACAGCCCAAAGTGAAATATTTTAACAATCTAAATCATTTATCACGCAGCACTTAATTCGTAATATCCCCTAATGTGATCAGAGCAAATTTCAATCCGATCTGAAATCCAGATCACTGACTGTCATCAACATCACTCTGTCTTAATACGTTGAACCCACCCGTCACTATCACATAGCTAGTTGACTGCGTGGGTGTTGACAAGAGGCCCCAAAGAAATAGCGAGTGTAGTAGTAATTAATAAGAAATCAAATAGTGACTGATGCACAGCCCACCAGTGTGTCCATAATTTCCCTATCGACTTTGTATCGAGTTGCTTGAAAAGTTACTCATGATTAGACCATTAACGAAATTTCCGTGAGGGAAGAAGCTGCTTGATAATGAGAAACCGAAAATTAGGAACAGATTTCAATTAGGGCCATTTTGAAAAGAGTTAATAATTCACCCAAAACAGCACAGACCACTAAAAATTACTCACGTTTTAAATGGACTTCACCATGCTGATGGGGGCGTATTGACAGAGTGAAACACGGCTTCCAGTTGGAAGGGGCTGCACCAGTGTAGGGAACCTCTGTGGGAGACGGGATATTGGAAGGTACTATATCCCAGCTGACATGTTTTGGCCCCAGGCCTCTGACGTAGGTGGCAACATACCTATTTGTTGAAATCAGAAGGCCAATGGACTCAAAGAGGACCCTCTGCGACCCTCTGTATTAGTTCTCTTTACAATAAGGCTGAAGACTGAAATGTTTTACTTTTTTGGCGTGAAATCCATACAAGCAAACGACCTTATTGAGCAAGCAGATGAAGCTGAAACCAGACAACAGCGGAGTCGGAAGAATAACACTATGCAGGACTAACTTTAGAAAGGTGGTATTTTCAGTTCATTTAAACATAAAATGAGATCATTTCTGAACTGTTAGGATTTGTGAGGGCTAACTCAACAGTTATATTTAGCATCCCAGAACGAATATATTCGGCTGAGTTTCCAAGAGCTATTGTGTAAGACTTTGCTTTAAGATGTGTTAGCAGTATAGTTTTGTAATCTCCCCTTGTGTAACAATTTGTAAAGTTAAAATTTTATATTCGTTAAAGGCCATCACAGGAAGCTTCAGGAATTTAACAGCCATACCTGATCGTAAAGAACATTAAGAGTTGTTGTGACCTCCCTTGCTTTCGTTTTACTGTTCCAATGACGGATGGTATAGACCTTCATCAATCAAATAATCAGGCAGCAAAACTATTTCTAGCGTTCTAACAACGAAGTAACGTTATTAGCTCAGAGTACACTGAGCACAGCACAATTAGTAGTAGGTACACATAGTCGTGTGTAATATTTTTGCTCTCTAGCTGGCAGTAGAGAAGTAACTTACTATCTGTAGCATCTATTCGTTATTGCAGTCCAACGTCACGTGCAGCGACTATCTCACCTACATACTAAATACTGTACAAGTTGTGCTTGATGGTCGTGACGTTACTCGTGTTGAACTATTCCCCACACATCCTTCCCGAGGAGTTACGTAAGCTGTTGGATACTTATGTCTCTTCATAATTAAGAACAGCATGAATCTGGGATTTGCTGCGCCATTGAGATCTTTTGTGCATTTGTCTGGTAGAAGGTCCCATTACAGCATCATAAATTATTTTGTACTGTGCATGTGAAGATCGTGCCTAATCAGAATATTCCAGGTACGACTTATCTTTAGGGAGTGTTCAAATGCAAGATGTAGTTGTTTTTTTTCTTGAAGTTTATTCCTTGACAGGCTACAGTTATCTAACCCAGGGTGGATAGCAAGTTCACCAGCTGGTCTTCGCAGAGCCAAGACGTGGTCTCCTTAGAATAATTAATTTGCCCATTCTGGAACTAGGAAACTTGTCCTAGCTGGATGCTGAGTTCGAAACTGCTGGTGGTCTTGGCCCAAGAATATTTGGTAGCAGCCAGAAGTTAACACGTGTTTCCTCCTGCACGTTCCCTACTAGCTACGCAAAGGAAGTACACAGAGGACATCATCGCTGTCAGCAGCTGAGGGGTGTAACCAGCTTCCCCTGAGGCAACGATGGTACTTTGTAAGTAGGACACACTGTTTTATAACTGAACAGCATACTATCTGATATTACGGGGATATTTTTGTAGCAGAATTCGGAGTGATGACTAGACTGGCCGGGCGACTGGCACAGTACGTCTGGACGAACTGAAAGAGGTCCGACACATAAGATTTTGTTAGTTAACAATGTCGACGAACATCAACATCAAGGATCCAGTTGACCTCCATACGTGCTCTATCCAGTAATGGACAATAAACCTGATTCACTGTAGTCAAGTAATGTTATAAAAGATGAGCTTTTAATAACGTTAACGGTTCCATACGAATAAAGGGTTTAGAGCTTTTAATCTAAAAATAATGAAATAATTCTATTTTGTTTTTCAGCATTGTAGCATGTTTTTCATTAAAAGGCCTTTCGATAATGACGATCCTCAGTTATCTCACGGATGAAAGTAATGCACAAAACTTTCATTGCCGGCAATATATATCTCTACTACAGTTCTCCTCCATGCAGTAGCTATCAGCTTCAGCTGCACAAGTCTGCAAAAGGCAGTTAACGTGGCGTCCATTTTCCATTGCTCTCTTCCCCGTAATAAGGTAATCCCCGAAACTTGCGCAATTAATTGGGTCTCTGCCGTTGTTGCTTTGTGGCTTACGGATACAGAACCGATTTCCGTCGCATGGTAGGGATCAAGCGACAATTAGGTGCGTCTCACAGGCATCGCTGAGCCAGGAACTGCGCTGTCGCTTTGTTGAAGCGTGCGACGTTTAATTACAGTGAATGACTAATAAAGGGTTATTACAAATGATTGAAGCGATTTCACAGCTCTACAATAACTTTATTATTTGAGATATTTTCACAATGCTTTGCACACACATACAAAAACTCAAAAATTTTTTTTAGGAATTCACAAATGTTCGATATGCGCCCCTTTAGTGATTCGGCAGACATCAAGCCGATAATCAAGTTCCTCCCACACTCGGCGCAGCATGTCCCCATCAACGAGTTGGAAAGCATCGTCGATGCGAGCTCGCAGTTCTGGCACGTTTCTTGGTAGAGGAGGTTTAAACACTGAATCTTTCACATAACCCTACAGAAAGAAATCGCATGGGGTTAAGTCGGGAGAGCGTGGAGGCAATGACATGAATTGATGATCATGATCTCCACCACGACCTATCCATCGGTTTTCCAATCTCCTGTTTAAGAAATGCCGAACATCATGATGGAAGTGCGGTGGAGCACCATCCTGTTGAAAGATGAAGTCGGCGCTGTCGGTCTCCAGTTGTGACATGAGCCAATTTTCCAGCATGACCAGATACACGTGTCCTGTAACGTTTTTTTCGCAGAAGAAAAAGGGGCAGTAAACTTTAAACCGTGAGATTGCACAAAACACGTTAACTTTTGGTGAACTGCGAATTTGCTGCACGAATGCGTGAGGATTCTCGACCGCCCAGATTCACACATTGTGTCTGTTCACTTCACCATTAAGAAAAAATGTTGCTTCATCACTGAAAACAAGTTTCGCACTGAACGCATCCTCTTCCATGAGCTGTTGCAACCGCACCGAAAATTCAAAGCGTTTGACTTTGTCATCGGGTGTCAGGGCTTGTAGCAATTGTAAACGGTAAGGCTTCTGCTTTGGCCTCTTCCGTAAGATTTTCCAAACCGTCGGCTGTGGTACGTTTAGCTCCCTGCTTGCTTTATTCGTCGACTTCCGCGGGTTACGCGTGAAACTTGCCCGCACGCGTTCAACCGTTTCTTCGCTCACTGCAGGCCGACCCGTTGATATCCCCTTACAGAGGCATCAGAAGCTTTAAACTGCGCATACCATCACCAAATGGAGTTAGCAGTTGGTGGATCTATGTTGAACTTTGTCCTGAAGTGTCGTTGCACTGTTATGTCTGATGTGAGTGCATTTCAAGCACGACATACGCTTTCTCGGCTCCTGTCACCATTTTGTCTCACTGCGCTCTCGAGCGTTCTGGCTGCAGAAACCTGAAGTCCGGCTTCAGCCGAACAAAACTTTATGAGTTTTTCTACGTATCTGTAGTGTGTCGTGACCATATGTCAATGAATGGAGCTACAGTGAATTTATGAAATCGCTTCAATCATTTGTAATAGCCCTGTACATATGAGGACGAAGGGCAATGAAATGATGATGCGCACTGGGGACAAGGGATTACGTAAATTTTGAGCTTTAAACAGCAGCCATGTTTGGGAGGTACGCACAACCGCAACTCGGCTGTCTTCCACGGCTCTTGGCGAAAATGAAAGGAGCTTGCCCCATTTTGTGCATGCGTCAATAACAACAGGGCGCCGGGATATCGAATTGCTTCTACTGGCAGGGGGTCCGGTGATTTGTTTCGATAAAAGGAGGGTGGAAGGATATCACAACACTAATAAAAAAGAAATGAGAAAAATCGGTATACGTACATTCTGATATTAGAACTGTGCAAAAATCAGTATTTGTCTAAGGGCAGCATTCAAACAGTGATAAACAATTTAACGTTTTAAGTATTAGACTACCCCGTACCACAGGAGGAAACCACAATTTAATTGCCATTTGAGTGAAAGTCTGGGTGCCGCCACGTCAACATTTCGTTCAGGAAGACTCTAAAGTGTTATCAGAGGATAATTTCGACTCTAAAATGAATAGCACTCTCACAAAAAGAAATTTTGAGGAATTAACTTTTTTCATTCAAATTTTACAGAAGAAATTCTTTGTTCTTTTATCAAACATCCCTGAAAGAAATAAGTAAAATAATGTTAGACGGTTTTTCTATATAAGAAAATTAAAGCAACGTCAGTACTTACTATGTATAAGCGTGCTAATTACTTTTGCAGGCTAATTAATTATGTACCGAGGACTTGAAAAAGATTCTACATGGCAGCATGTGACTAAAGTAGTCGGTGAGTTTTCTTGCTTGTAGCAATCAAAGAAAAAAAACGTAAGAACAAGCAAAACAATTTCACTCTATAATTATAAATATCTGGAAGTATTCAGAAACAAAGGAGTGGACAGAAGTGCCTAAGTTGGTACGGACTCACATTTCAGATATTCTGCAATAGTTCTAGCTTCGCAGACTTTGCACACGCACTTATTGCACTTGAAACATTAGCGAAATGTTTTATTCTCTTGTAGTCCTTCGCAGGAAAGTTGAATTTGACAAAGCTTCCTCTTTCCGGGTTTGCGAACTCCTCTCTGCATCCTGTAGGGGCCACCAAGTTCACCTGTTACTATGAGGATAAAGTCTCGCCGTCAAATATTCGTATTGGTAAGTAACTTATGAACTGTATTTGGATTGATCATTACAAAGTTAAGAGTGTCGTAAAGGACATGCTCAGGCCATCAATACGTGCCATCTCGGATGCCGTAAAGTCTAATCATCTGATCAACTATATCGAATGAGCCCCTAGTTTCATTATAAAACCTCGTAGTTTCTGGAAGTTTATTCTCATGGACCTTACAACCAGCATGAAAGTTACTCACAATAAGTGCACAATTTTTTCCTTTCTCCTTTGGTATACTGTGAAAAGTTTGTCATCTGACTTGTGCAAGTGTGTTGCATACAATGCATGTTGTGACTGTCATGGAAATTCTTTAAATATGTAGGGTATACATATTTCAGTTATGTGAACTTTTTGAACGATGTTGTTTAAGCTGTGCTTTTGTATTTAAACAACTACTGGAAGGATTGTTATATAACGTACTGTAAATGACTTGGTCTATAGTTGGGGAACGAAGGGTTGAATGTAAAAACTGTGGGGAGGCCCTGTAGCTACGGAAAGAGCCTGACGGAGTGGAGAAAGTGTGGTATGCGTGCAAGCGGCAACTCGTCCTTTGCGATGGATAAGGAGTCTGGACTGAGAAGTGATGTGTTTAACATCTCACTAGCAGTAGCAGATAATATTCTGGGAGTTTTGAGGCCAGAGGAGCTTGAGAGCAGTATTTATGGGCCTCGGATGCTGCATTTGGTGATACTATTATCATTGCACTTGTTTTGGTCCTGTAAACACATAAGTCTGACGTCAAGAAGACCTGTAACAGGGTTAGGTCAACAGTGCTGCCATCACTGCCACGCCGCCGTGTTAACAGCCACTGCAAATTACGCCTCCAGTGTCACCATCCATCCTCCTAATTGTTTGTATTTGATACTCTGTAAATGGATCAGGTATTTCTGAAATTTGGTTGATTTTAATAATAATCGTAATGTTGCTAAAAATATTACACAAGTGGTTATCCCGAATCACAAATCCGGACATGAATCTTATCCTAGTAAATTTCATTCCGAGTGTCCTAATTTATTATGGAAAGACTTATTTGGCAGCTGTAAAAATAGTTGTTATTGCTTTCTAATGTGTGGAGTTATAGTGTAAAGGTCCGGTTTACAGTTTTGTTAATGAACACGGGTCTTCAAACCATGAAATTTTAAGGGCCCTCATGTGCTAGGCTAGATGGTTAATGAAGCATAGCAAAAGATCCTTCAGAGCCAGTGCTGTTAGAATTGCATTCTGTTACATTGTTTCAAACTGAGCTCAAGAAATAAATATTTACTGTGTTATATATTCCATTACAAGTTGGTTAATGCACAGTTACAGAGACCTCGTATTAAGCAATGATGTTATAGAGTGTGACCATTAATAGACCCCTTGATTTATGTCATTTCATGCTCTTCTGTGTTTAGTATTGCTGTTACTTTCATGTGTGCTGGTGATTGGTTCTATAAACAGCTGCCTCCATTTCATTTAAGTTCGTGTTGTTGAGAGGCATATGTTACTGTTTACTTCTCATTGACCATTTGTTTGTCTGA
Source organism: Schistocerca serialis cubense (assembly GCF_023864345.2). Taxonomy (NCBI): domain Eukaryota; kingdom Metazoa; phylum Arthropoda; class Insecta; order Orthoptera; family Acrididae; genus Schistocerca; species Schistocerca serialis. Next base: position 427,717,048 of record NC_064641.1, read on the forward strand.
CTTCCAAGCTAATAATATATTTATCTACAAGGTTTGGTATGGCGTGATATAGTGTAAACAGATATATAGGGAAAGAGTTTAGTGTGTGGGTCAAGCAGGGTTATGTTAGCCTTGTCATAGCCTTCTGCTTTATTATATTGCTTGACACAAGAATGCCTAATTAGGCTGGCGACCAATATTAATACATAATACTATAACTTGCTTTCATGCTGGGAGAACGTCTGTTCCTGACCCACCGGTTTAATATTGGTTGTACTCTGCTGGAGTGTTTCGAATCCCAATCTGATTGTTCTGTTCCCATTAGATTATTTCATGGTCACAAATTACTCAAAAATTCCTCTCAAATGTTTAACGTTAGCATCGACTGCGGATTAAGGTTGTCGGTGATACCGTTAGAGACAGTTGACTGAATGCAGAACTAATATACGGTGCACTGATTTTCATAATTTTGTTTGATATTTGATTTCATCGATGTGTTCTTACTTTTTAATTTTGTAACAATGCATTGAGTTTCGTCTTTGATTGTTTGCTGTGGCTATATGTGATGTAGTTCTTTCGGAACACCAACGCTCTACAGCTCGACATATTTAACAATAGAAACATAATTTTTATTTAATTAGACGACTACTCATATAAAGCGTATATTAAACATTCAGCGCAGCTCTGATAAATCATTAACAGTTCCATTCTCAGATATTAGAGATACAGTATACTGAGCATCCACATTCTGTTATGGTACATCTTCCACAAAAGGCCATACGGCTTCAAATTTTTTCCAATTTTTTTTATTATTCTCTTGACATAATGGTTGTGTTAGCTTATGATATGTGCCCCATTTCCTCCAAAATTATATTGTAGTGTCACCTAGTTACTCCAATTAGTTGCTTATTAGTTTTCCATGCCTGCTAGTAACTTTAGAACTGTGTGAACTATCAAATAACACTATAAAATTTGGAAGAAATGTATTATATCTGTCGTCTAAGTTCTCTGTATTGTAGATTTCTTGCCAAGTTTCCCCTTTGACATTGGCTTCCAACATCCGTGTTTTTAACTACGTTGAGATATGAATTTGAAAGTATACAGTCTGTATCAGCATCTGGGTAAGTCGATTAACGTTAGTTTCTTTCGAGGACAATTGAGAGTGGTGATATTGAATTCTCCTCCACAAAATCAGCTTCATGTATTTACTAGAAACTGAATCTAGCACAGCGTCAAGTCTGGAGAGGATAGCCGTGTAGTCTTAACAGGGTAGATCTGTAGACACCTATAATAAATACCTGAACGAGAGGTTACCAACCCCATCCCACATACCGAAGGCGAGAAATAGAGTATCCTCATCACTTGGACATGTTCATAATAATTGTGGCCCAAGTAGGCACTGGTTCAGAAATTTTATTGTCATTTTATTATGAACCAAAATTGTCGGTCTCTTAGAATTTACGATATCAAACTGTACGTCACGAAACAGTACGCTGGCCGGTGTGCCCGTGCGGTTCTAGGCGCTTCAGTCTGGAACCGCGAGACCGCTGCGGTCGCAGGTTCGAATCCTGCCTCGGTCATGGATGTGTGTGATGTCCTTAGTTAGGTTTAAGTAGCTCTAAGTTCTAGAGGACTGATGACCACAGATATTCAGTCCCATAGTGCTCAGAGCCATTTGAACCATTTTTGAAACTGTAGGTTGTTCCTATTTCTATGTCCTTCAGCTCTGTGTACAGCAGAGGTGAGATGGATACCGAATGTTGACTGTAAATAGCGAGAAACATTTACCTGAAATAGAAAAAATTGTTAAAATTGAGTCTAACTGTAAGGTATATAATTTTAAACAGCAACTATGGACAAATATACTTGTAACAGCTTGCTGTTTTAAATTATAAACGTTATAATTGTACTACAACCATGGTTCTCACAATGTATACATACGATCAGATAGCACTGAGTGAAAGACTTAGAATTTTCTTCTTTTTTTTGGAATCGATTTGTTTGGGTATAGTGGTATGTGGCAAAGGAACATAGACAGTGAACAGTTGAGACAAGAAGAGAATATAAGGTTATAAAAACTGATGTCTCAAAACAGAATATAAAAGACAAGATAGTAGATCAAGTAAGTAATGAAGAAGGGCTAAATTAAATTGGGTAATAATTGGTTCAAATGGCTCTGAGCACTATAGGACTAAACTTCTGAGGTCATCAGTCCCCTAGAACTTAGAACTACTTAAACCTAACTAACCTAAGGACATCACACACATCCATGCCCGAGGCAGGATTCGAACTTGCGACCGTAGCGGCCGCGCGGTTCCAGTCCGTAGCGCCTAGAACCACTCGGCCACCCCGGCCGGTGGGTACAAAAGAGTTGAGCGGCAGAACTTGATTAAAATAGGGGATAAAAGGGTAAAGCACAAGTGTCAATAAATTGTTAAGTTAGTGAGGTAGGAAAGTCGGAAGGAGGGGAGTGGAAATAGAAAAAATTGTAGTGGAAACTAAATCTTTAATAGTGAGCCAGTGGTATGGTGCTCTATTGACGTAGCTTTAAAATGAGGTGCAGTGGTTAGAGCAATGTTGACAACTGTACCTAACCTGTCATCGAATTCGTGACTTCGACAACAGTTATTATGACACAATCAAAAATAATTTTTTTCCTGCCACAGGATTCAAATTAGGTCTTCCGCTTTTCGAGAGATGTTTCCATTACAACTAGGCCACCTGAGCGCCACGGCCGACAACTCACGTGATCAGTGCCACGTGTATTTGATCTGAAATCTATCCGATCTTAGTTCAGCGTTAAAGAAATGAATTTTTTTTTTTAAGTTTCAGTATTACCATTTCACTGTCCCCGCTTTAAGCCATTTCCACCTACTATCATTCCGCTCTGCTGTGTTATTTGTAAGTATCTCGAGAAATTCTTGGATAAAATGTGTACAATGTTGTTCAAAAATTTCAATAAACTGCAACGCAACCTGAAATGACAATAAGGCGTTCAAAATTGGAAAACATTTTCTTACATTGCTTTTGGGCCAAATATATTAGGCGAATAAATTGGATGGGTTGGGATTGTGGTGCCGTAAGGTGTCACAAACTCTAAAACTCTTCACTCTTGTTCCTTATGCAGTATTCTTGTTCCTTATGCAATAGTGAATAACTCATCATGAAGTGCAAGCAGCCTCAGCAGCAGCAGAGATTGACTACCGGCCAGATGAAAAGGAAAAAGACTAAAATTTGGAAGTAAGTTTTCCTCCATCCATTATTAATATTGTTTAATAATTAATATTGCATGCCTTCATATATACGTTTCCTTATTTTTCCGAACCGTGCAACGTGGCCCTGATGCGGCGCTAGCTATAACACTGGAACAGGGTACGCAGGTGTTCGACTTGCTACAGTCTTTGCCACCAGAACAACCAAGAGTCGGCCTTCCAGATTAATCGAAATATTCTGAACCATCGTCGCCACAGTCGTCAGAACATCTGCAGTTAAGCACTGTCAGAATACTGCTATTATCAAGTAGTTATAAGGTGACTGCTAGTGGATTTAAACACGTGGATATAGACCTCATACCTGAAATCTGGTCTGAAATATTAAATGGAGTGGGAGCTTTGCCACGACTTCGTAACATGGTACTTTATATGTAGTTCAAGTAGACCTAAATATACAGTATGATGCACTATATTTGTAGGAAGATGACGAGCGACTACAATCCATTACACATTCCTAATAAGGTCCATATGTCTGGAAGAAAGATGTCCTCAGTCGATAAGCACGGAAACAGTATGAGAGCTAAAATCAGGATACATGTGCATGTTGTTGTTGTTGTTGTTGTGTTCTTCAGTCCTGAGACTGGTTTGATGCAGCTCCCCATGCTACTCTATCCTGTGCAAGCTTCTTCATCTCCCAGTACCTACTGCCACCTACATCCTTCTGAATCTGCTTAGTGTATTCATCTCTTGGTCTCCCTCTACGATTTTTACCCTCCACGCTGCCCTCCAATGCTAAATTTGTGATCCCTTGATGCCTCAAAACATGTCCTACCAACCGATCCCTTCTTCTAGTCAAGTTGTGCCACAATCTTCTCTTCTCCCCAATTCTATTCTATACCTCCTCATTAGTTATGTGATCTACCCACCTTACTTCAGCATTCTTCTGTAGCACCACATTTCGAAAGCTTCTATTCTCTTCTTGTCCATACTAGTTATCGTCCATGTTTCACTTCCATACATGGCTACACTCCATACAAATACTTTCTGAAACGACTTCCTGACACTTAAATCTATACTCGATGTTAACAAATTTCTCTTTTTCAGACACGATTTCCTTGCCATTGCCAGTCTACATTTTATATCCTCTCTACTTCGACCATCATCAGTTAGTTTACTCGCTAAATAGCAAAACTCCTTTACTACTTTAAGTGTCTCATTTCCTAATCTAATTCCCTCAGCACCACCCGATTTAATTTGACTACATTCCATTATCCTCGTTTTGCTTTTGTTGATGTTCATCTTATATCCTCCTTTCAAGACACTGTCCATTCCGTTCAACTGCTCTTCCAAGTCCTTTGCTGTCTCTGCCAGAATTACAATGTCATCGGCGAACCTCAAAGTTTTTACTTCTTCTCCATGAATTTTAATACCCACTCCGAATTTTTCTTTAGTTTCCTTTACTGCTTGCTCAATATACAGGTTGAATAACATCGGTGAGAGGCTACAACCCTGTCTCACTCCTTTCCCAACCACTGCTTCCCTTTCATGCCCCTCGACTCTTATAACTGCCATCTGGTTTGTGTACGAATTGTAAATAGCCTTTCGCTCCCTGTATTTTACCCCTGCCACCTTAAGAATGTGAAAGAGAGTATTCCAGTCAACATTGTCAAAAGCTTTCTCTAAGTCTACAAATGCTAGAAACGTAGGTTTGCCTTATCTTAAACTTTCTTCTAAGATAAGTCGTAAGGTCAGTATTGCTTCACGTGTTTCTAAATTTCTACGGGATCCAAACTGATCTTCCCCGAGGTCCGCTTCTACCAGTTTTTCCATTCGTCTTTAAAGAATTCGCGTTAGTATTTTGCAGCTGTGACTTATTAAACTGATAGTTCGGTAGTTTTCACATCTGTCAACACCTGCTTTCTTTGGGATTGGAATTATTATATTCTTCTTGAAGTCTGAGGGTATTCCACCTATCTCATACATCTTGCTCACCAGACGGTAGAATTTTGTCAGGACTGGCTCTCCCAAGGCCGTCAGTAGTTCTAATGGAATCTTGTCTACTCCCGGGGCCTTTGTTTCGACTCAGGTCTTTCAGTGCTCTGTCAAACTCTTCACGCAGTATCGTATCTCCCATTTCATCTTCATCTACATCCTTTTCCATTTCCATAATATTGTCCTCAAGTACATCGCCCTTGTATTAACCCTCTATATACTCCTTCCACCTTTCTGCCTTCCCTTCTTTGCTTAGAACTGGGTTGCCATCTGAGCTCTTGATATTCATACAAGTGGTTCTCTTCTCTCCAAAGGTCTCTTTAATTTTCCTGTAGGCAGTATCTATCTTACCCCTAGTGAGACAAGCCTCTACATCCTTACATTTGTCCTCTAGCCATCCCTGCTTAGCCATTTTGCACTTCCTGTCGATCTCATTTTTGAGACGTGTGTATTCCTTTTTGCCTGCTTCATTTACTGTATTTTTATATTTTCTCCTTTCATCAATAAAATTCAATATATCTTCTGTTACCCAAGGATTTCTATTAGCCCTCGTCTTTTTACCTACTTGATCGTCTGCTGCTTTCACTACTTCATCCCTCAGAGCTACCCATTCTTCTTCTACTGTATTTCTATCCCCCATTCCTGTCAATTGTTCCCTTATGCTCTCCCTGAAACTCTCTACAACCTCTCGTTCTTTCAGTTTATCCAGGTCCCATCTCCTTAAATTCCCACCTTTTTGCAGTTTCTTCAGTTTCAATCCGCAGTTCATAACCAAGAGATTGTGGTCAGAATCCATATCTGCCCCTGGAAATGTCTTACAATTTAAAACCTGATTCCTAAATCTCTGTCTTACTATTATATAATCTATCTGATACCTTTTAGTATCTCCAGGATTCTTCCAGGTATACAACCTTCTTTTATGATTCTTGAACCAAGTGTTAGCTATGATTAAGTTTTGCTCTGTGCAAAATTCTACAAGGCGGCTTCCTCTTTCGTTTCTTCCCCCCAATCCATATTCACCTACTATGTTTCCTTCTCTCCCTTTTCCCACTGACGAATTCCAGTCACCCATGACGATTAAATTTTCGTCTCCCTTCACTACCTGAATAATTTCTTTTATCTCGTCATACATTTCATCAATTTCTTCATCATCTGCAGAGCTAGTTGGCATATAAACTTGTACTACTGTAGTAGGCATGGGCTTTGTGTCTATCTTGGCCACAATAATGCGTTCACTATGCTGTTTGTAGTAGCTAACCCGCACTCCTATTATTTTATTCATTATTAAACCTACTCCTGCATTACCTCTATTTGATTTTGTATTTATAACCCTGTAATCACCTGACCAAAAGTCTTGCTCCTCCTGCCACCGAACTTCACTAATTCCCACTATATCTAACTTTAACCTATCCATTTCCCTTTTTAAATTTTCTAACCTACCTGCCCGATTAAGGGATCTGACATTCCACGCTCCGATCCGTAGAACGCCAGTTTTCTTTCTCCTGATGACGACGTCCTCTTGAGTAGTCCCCGCCCGGAGATCCGAATGGGGGACTATTTTACCTCCGGAATATTTTACCCAAGAGGACGCCATCATCATTTAATCATACAGTAAAGCTGCATGTCCTCGGGAAAAATTACGGCTGTAGTTTCCCCTTGCTTTCAGCCGTTCGCAGTACCAGCACAGCAAGGCCGTTTTGGTTAATGTTACAAGGCCAGATCAGTCAATCATCCAGACTGTTGCACCTGCAACTACTGAAAAAGCTGCTGCCCCTCTTCAGGAACCACATGTTTGTCTGGCCTCTCAACAGATACCCCTCCGTTGTGGTTGCACCTACGGAACGGCCATCTGTATCGCTGAGGCACGCAAGCCTCCCCACCAACGGCAAGGTCCATGGTTCATGTGCACATACATTAAATATTGAGGTGCCACCAAGTTGTCTGAAGTATACTATAGCAGCGGAATATACAGACGGAATATCACGTATGTAATTGCTGCTATATGGTCGAATGTGATTCAGGCCGAATTTGTGTCACACAGCAAACAACTACTTGCAAAATATTGCACAACAGAACGAATGTAATTTTGTGACAGTGTATGTTTGTGTGAAACAATAAATAATAATAATATTCCCTAAAAATTGTTATTATTTCAACCCGTCACTGTGTTTTCTGACATCAGCTCGCTGGTGAGCGAGAAATAATAGCAACGCTACTGACTGAAACACGTGGAATACGTGTATATTAAGTTTAAGGTTCCATCGCCACCTTTCTGACCAGACCAGGGAGTCAACACTCCACTTTCCGCCCAACCCTCCTATTCAGCGTTGGTATAGAGGTCGACTTTGGGCACGCTCCAGGGACGCCGTAACATACCGCAGAGCTTCACGCGGTGTCGCTGCCTCCACTTTTGAGTCAATGCGCTGAATCATCAGACCACCGTTTAGCAGTCGAGGAGTTATCAAGCAATAAATCACGCTTTAAACAATCTCTACATTGTAGGACAGGAATGACAGAGGTAATGAAATTTCATTACAAAACAAAATACACAAAACTTTAACCTCCACCCTCTTCGTCCCAAGAAGCGACACATGAGAAAGATGGCTGAAGAGCCACTGATGCCACCGTTCGTGTTACACAAGTCACCTCCCTCCTACGACGGTTCAATCCCGCGTCCGGCCATCCTGATTTAGGTTTTCCGTGATTTCCCTAAATCACTCCAGGCAAATGCCGGGATGGTTCCTCTGAAAGGGCACGGCCGACTTCCTTCCTCATCCTTCCCTAATCCGATGAGACCGATGACCACGCTGTCTGGTCTCCTTCCCCAAACCAACCAACCAACCAACCTCCCTCCTACGCTAGAATCTCTCTAGCCACAACAACGGGTGGTAGAGCACAACAAGAAATCGGCGCGTGGAGAGATCATCCAACGCCTCTAGGGGCAATTGCCTGTGTTAAAAAAGACGGGAAACACCGCCCTCCCAACCCTCTCTACGGAGGCCAACAGGAACAATTAAAAAGGCGGTTTTCCCCTGCCTGTCCTTATTCTCATCCCACAGCATTTGCATAAGCTACGTTTTCTGTACTCGATTAAATGTAGTGAAAGGATCGTTATCAGCTGAGTTAGCCTATTTAAAAAATGATGTCAATTATCCAGCATAAATCTCCATACTATTATTACCTACGGCATAATACCTAGGAGTAAGCACCAGGAGCGAGCTAAAGCATCTATCTGTGTTGGGTTAATTCACAGAGAATGTACTTCATCATCCATGAAAAAAGTAAGTTAAAAGACACCTGTTAACCGATCTTTTCTTTTACAAGTACTTATGTGTTGGTCTGAGACACTAAACAAATAGGATTAAAAAAAGAACTTTGCCTTTTTGTCATAGGATCACGATGTTCATGTATGAAACGACGAACAAAACCAGCACAATTTGAATTTGTGTGTTTAGAATAGTATAAAGTCATTTCCTCAAACATTCTTATTTCACGATCCAGTCAAATTAATGTGATTGCCACAAGTTTTCGACACCAACGTGCAAAAATCACTAACAATCACTATCAATGGACTGTACGTACAGGGTGACGGGGCAATGCGGGATACATGCAGAAACAGAGCGATTTATCTGACTCCATAACCGCATGGCCATTGACTTCATGCCAAGAGTGGGAGCATTTCCGAAAAGGCTAAATTTGTAAACAGTTCGCTGGTAAAGCATACATTCCTAGGCAAAACGGTTCTATCCAAAAGTGGCACCAAGGCAACTATTCTGCTCCATGGACCATAGATGGCGGAGGTGAACGACAACTGAAAGAATGTGCACACGCAAGGAGAAGTGCAGCTGTCGAGCGAGTGATCACTCAGATGAACCAAGGAGCCTAAAAACAGTGGCTCATCAACGAACGTTTACCGAACGCTGTTGCGTATGGACCTCCACAGCGGGTCTTTGGTTCATGCACCCTAGCTGACAGCTTTCCATCGCGGATGAAGGCTGGAATTAGTACGTTAACACAAATGGGTGTTCACTGATAGGCAACAAATGGCCTCTTCAGATGAACCAGGTTTTATACTCCTTAGGACAGACGGGCTGCCATGAGTGTTTCGCCTGAAATGTTCTTACAGCGAAGATTCTGAGGTCAGGCGGTGGCGTTTTTATAATCAGAGGAATGTTTTCGTGACATTCCCTGGATAATGTCGTCATTCTGGAAGGCACAGTGGGTCAAAACAAGTACGTATATATCCTTGGACACCATGTCCACCCCTAAATGCAGTTTTCTTTCCTCAGCAGAATGGTATTTACCAACAGGACACCGCAACGCGTCACACGGCTTGCAGTGTAGGTGCGCGGTTCAAAGAACACGAGGATGATTTCAGCTTACTCTCCGGGATACGAAACTACCGGCACTTCAGGGCAGTAGATGACCTGTGGTCAGCCCGTGTGCCCGTGCGGTTCTAGGCGCTACAGTCGGGAACCGCGTGACCGCTACGGCCGCAGATTCGAATCCTGCCTCGCGCATGGATGTGCGTGATGTCCTTAGGTTAGTTAGGTTTAAGTAGTTCTAAGTTCTAGGGGACTGATGACCTCAGAAGTTAAGTCCCATAGTGCTCCCAGCCATTTGAACCATTTTTTTTTAATGATCTGTGGGACCACTTCGATCGTACTTTCAGCACCGTAAACCTCACCAGAGGAACTTACCGCAGCTGGCCTTGACGCTGCAGTCATAATGGCTCCACATCCCCTCAGTACCTCACTGTCGCTCTTCCTGTACGCCTCGGTCTCGCGCTCAAAAAAGTGGTTACTCAGGCTTTTGACAGGTGGTCACATTTATTTGACTGAATCTTTGTTTTCTCAATCTGTTACATACAATTTGGGTCTTTAGTCTATAGATACTGTTAAGCTTTTATAGCGGGAACTGAGCAGTATTTCCCACATTATTTCCATCATGCGTCTTAAGAGTGAATATGAAACATTGATAGTCGTCGTTGGAGTGTAATCTTTCTTAACAAAATAAGAGAATGTACAAATATATGTTTTCTTTGTTTGATGGTCACGATGTGATATTTTTTGTAAGAAACTATGATTCAGAGAGCTAAAGTCACTACTCCACATCCACGGCAAACCACGTGCATTTTAGTGGATATATAAGGATTGGCTGACAACATTTTTCCCGGTTGATAATTTGGAGGAAGAGGTCTGAGTGATTTGCGGACATTTTCTAGATGCACCCTACATTTATGGGGAATCTAGACCACTGTTAAATGGTAAGGAAGCTTGACAGTGTAATTAACACGTTTACATTTACACGTGGATAGAGAAAAAAATAGAGTAAGACCTGTAAAAATTTGGAAAATATTGATAACATAAGAACACAGAACGAGAATAGAGTATTTATATGTCTACAGAGTAAGTAATTTGCGGCATAAGAACTAGATGTATTCGAGAAGAATCACAGCACACATTCACTAAGAGCAACCAACAAGCCTTATACAGAGGGAATATTTCGAGGTGGAAGCTGTAACATTTCAATGTGACCACCAGGTATAGGAGAAGAAGTCTAGAGACGTAGTATCAAGAGGAAACTGTAACTTCCTCCCTAAATGTGGGTACATAATGCAACAAAAATAAAAATAACTCAAGAAGTAGAAAGGAAGCCATTTCGAGGAAAGATAAGGAATCTATGACTACGTCATATAAAGTATACTTTAATGCGTTTCGAGTGTCTCGACTACTGTAGCATCTTCGTGGGTATAACGCAAGGCTTTCCTGGGATATTTAACAAAAGGGAGCTTTGTGGCCACCTGATATCAAACGACAGCTGCTCTGTGCAAGAGCAGACTGCCAGTGGAGCAACACTTTGTACATGCTTGATTAGCAGAGGAATCCGATAGCAATGTGATAACGTTAGGTTCTTAATATTATTATTACTTCCATCTGCTACATATAAACATTCTATATCATTAATATCCAGACATTCTTAAGTTTTGATAGCAGCATTTGATCAGCATGCTGAAAATTATTTCCATCTTGTGACTATAGAGTGTATACGAAGCTATGACAGCCATAGCTGGACTGTAATCTGTGTTATTGACATACAAGAAAGTACAGATGGATGTCATCAGTTGTTTGAAGGTCATCAAGGATACATTTTATAACAATCAGTAGGCACAAAGCTGTATTTAAGATAGCTATAAAGCAGCACTCCACCACCACATTATCAAAATACACCTATAACACACGTTGAACAGTTAGCACAGTATTATATTTTAACAAATACATCCCTATCCTCGTAAAATCATTTTCGCAGTGCGACATTTAACAAGAGACTTACTATTACGCTTATGTCTCTGCAGCAGCAGCATCAAGGATTGACACAATTTATACGACAGAGGGAACAGATGTGTAAGATTACATCTTCTTCGATGTCAGTTCACAAACCGCTGTACCATAATCGTTTGAAGTTGGAAGGTGTACATCATCCAAAAATAATTGCTGGAGGATGCTGGAAATTATATTTGTAGCATGCTCCACACAGCACATGTAACATTATAGTTCGGTGCTTGTAACCAGTCATTGATCAATTGGAAAAGTTTATTTCTTAACGAGGTTATATGATGAAACCTGATACCTAGAAACAATATAAAATTGTAACCTTAAGGTTAGAAGACGACAGGAGGAAAAATGACGAATGTTCCTAGCTTGTGACTTGCGAACAGCGCGCGAAATTAAACACCAAGGCAGATCCGGCATGTGATTTAACACTCCAGCCACGGGCGATGCGAACTTTTGTGTTCACCTCTCTCCAGACAATTTCGCGGGTCCAGCTGATACAGCGCCGGACGTAGTTCTGCCCTGTTTGCACATCGGAGGTCGTGATTTTCCCATCTAAAAGTTTTCCGTTTCTGTATGAATATCGCAGGCAGCTACTTTCCCATCAGTTATATTTCTGGAGCTCTGCGCACGTCGAAGACCGCTATTTTCCAATAGAACATTTTTTTTGGTCTGTACCATCAGAAATTGCATTTAGACGTTCTCCACTCTCACCCACATATTTACACAAGCACCTTCTCGCTTCAGCAATTTTGTTACGATATGTCAAAGCTTGTTTACCATTTTTGAAGATATATAACAATAATAAAAGTTACCAAATCGTTTATTTTGCTTTTACGGAGTTGTACGCTATCCCCGCGTTTCCCGTATTATTTTCGTTAAATGTCCACTGAAAATTAACTCTGCATTAAGTTTTTTATTTTCTGGCCACATTCCTTTAATAATAACCTTGTGGACAAGTCGGAAAATGGCCCGCAGTTCAAAAATATTAGCTGCAGGAAAGCGGTCTAGCAGAGGCAATTATCAAATGTAAGAATTACCGGTACCTACTAGATGAGAATTGGAGCATTGTAACAACTAAGAAGAGAAACAAAATAGTGCAGACATTCATACAGGGTGTCCATAGTTAAAATTCCAGTTTCAAAACGCTGTAGAACGAGAATAACTGCTCAGAATGACGTCAAATTTGAACAGAATGTTATTGATGCAGGGGAAACGTCATGGAACAAAAACGGAAAAAGAAAGAAAAATAGTTAACTAATATTTTACGAGTAGCGGGTATTGCAAGCTTCGTGACGTAAATAACATCAGCTACACGACACGAAATTTGCAATATGCCGGCTATGATTTTAGTTGCACTTTACTCCATCCCTACTGTTCACTATGCATGACTGCTCAAATTCTGCAGTCAAAAGTTGCGGCAATATTAGCTAGGTAACCCCATCCACCACGGCAAAGTCGAAGGTTCCTAACTGTCCTCAAGCCAAAAACCACATTGAAACCAAAACGATATCTGTTATTAAAACCGCGCAAAAAGCTAAATAGCATCGACTTTTAGTAGTCCTGGAGCCAAAAACCGTAGAAAAAGCAAAGTGACATTGGTTTGTAACTGTTGTAAGGCTGGTGTGAGGCTTGTTTAATAAGGTGTTCACCGTTTTCTACCACAAGCATAAATAGAGAAACAGATCGGAGTGTCTCGGAGTCCATAAGCAGAATTCGTTACGCAATTCGTACCTTTAGTTCAGCTATGTTCGTAGGTAGAGCACTGCACACAACATCTTTCAGACAACCCCACAGCCTGAAGTAAAACGGATTAAGAACACGTGATCTGGTTAACCAGGCTGTAGGGAAATGACGGCTGATAATTGTAGCATTTCCCAGAAGCCTTTGCAGCATGCGTCTCTCTGGCTGTGCAGTGTACGGAGGAGTACTATCTCGCATAATAATGATCCTATGCACCCTTCCGCGATGTTGAAGAGTTGGAATGACGTTGGTGGTCGGAAGACTCCCCCAAAGTTTACCAGTAACGGTACAGATAACAGGACTCGCAGGACTCATTCCTTAGTAAAAATACGGCCCTACAATAAAGAATGCTGTCCACAGATATCTTTGGAGAACAACATAGTACCGGTTGACGTGCGTATGGATTTCCCACAGCGAATATTCTGCAGTTTTATCACTAATATGTCCTTGGAGATGGAAATGCACTTCGTCTGTTAACAGACTGTTCCATGCCAGTAATTCTCCATTTCCATGACACCAAGAAATTCCAGAGCAGGCAGGTCAGTAGAAAGCAACACCTGAACATGGATAATTTTGTATGGATAGCAATGCAGAATATTTTGTGGTGTTTTATGCACCGTGCTGTCAGGCATGTCCAACACTCCCGCAATTCCCCGTACATCGCAGTTTTCCCCACTACCGCCCGACACCTCCTGCAATGCTGTGGCGACATCTTCGACAGATCAACTTCTTTCCCCTCTCTGTCACACTACACTTCAAAAGAACCTGTCGTTACGAATTTTACAATCATTTTCTCCAGACCCTTAGCCGACTTTGGACCAAAGCTTTTTTTCATTCCCTCGAGTGTCGGAACTTCTAGAGGACTACTGGTGTAGTCACCATTATTCTAAATAGTCTTTACCAGCAGCGCTCAATTCATGACAGAGTTAGTCATGTTGTGCGTCTCGGATGAAAACTGAGGAACGGCCTTGTGTCGCACGTCTGTTCGTGGGCATATTCTGACCCTTACGGCACCATCTGTTCGTCAGATTTTCGTTATACGTTTTTCCTCCATGACGTTTCCCCGTCGGTCAATTAGAGGCTGTTCAAATTTGACTTCATTCTGAGCAGTGATTCTCTTTCTGCAGAGTTATCAAACTGAAACATTAACAATGGACGCCCTATATGTATACAGGCTGTTCAGTAATTCAGTACGCAAAGTAACAGGGATGACACAGGAGACAGAAGCAAATATCTTTCGTAAAGCAACAATGTTTCGGAAACCCATACTGCGTGAGCACTGAGCATGCCTAGTTAATCCACGGGTAGAGAAGATAGTCGTTGTGTCTAACTCTGTTATTCCAAATGTTAATTTGAGATACGTCCTATGTTGTGATATCATGCTCCTCGACACTGAGGCAGTAAAGGGAGGGTAGCACTGGTTCCTGTATGACAGGTGAGAGTGTCGACATGGAGCGCTACACATGGTGGGAACTGCGAGACATGCTCTTGTTTACAGTGCAGCGCAGTCAGAAGGGAGAAGGAGGATGTCGTTTCAGGACGACGGGACCACAGCGCACGTTGCAGAACCAGTCCGGGCTCTACTAACTAGTACTTTTGGCTATTAATGGAAACGCGAGGGCCGACCTGTACGTTGGCCTACATGACGGGCAGACCTCAACGCATTAGACGTCATTCCCTGGGTCTACAGGAAAGCCAAGGTGTATTCTATCCTGTTGACCCGCAGCAGCTACACCACACATTTTCCAGCGAACACAGGACTCCGTTACGGGTCTATACCAGCTCTGCCCTGAGGTCAGTGGTACTCGTTCAACTTTCACTGAAATGTAATAATTATTATAACAATAAAGGAATGGAAAACATTTAACACCGTTTTATTCTCAGTCACACACAATAGCGTCCTGCATATTCCGTACTCCAACAATCTGCGTTACCGACACGTGGCATGTAGTTGCATTGCGAAATGTATTTATTTTGGTCTGTGTCATCCTCCCTGTCACTTTGGGCACTCAATTTTTGAACAATACTGCGCAACAAAATTAAGTGTACACATTTTAATAACTCTATAATTGTCTCTTATGCTGAAGCATAAGTTTGATATTTGGCTCAATCTTCTTCTGTAATGTCGCAAAAGCTTGACGTCGTGCGACGTCACCCTTTGTGTCGAAGACCCTTCGGATACCAAGATATTGATGTATGCGGAGAAAACGCCAGAGCTCAGAAGCTCATGTGATGTCCATAGTGGGTTAATATGGACGTCACAAGCGCGACACCAAGCGTTCAAATCACGCGATTTTCTTATGAGTGGCTAGGATAATGATTCAGACACGACGCAGACCAGAATCGAAACGAAAAGGCTTCAGGGTGTGGCGCAAAGGATATCAATGGATCTGCCTCGGGCATGGATGTGTGTGATGTCCTTAAGTTAGTTAGGTTTAGTTAGTTCTAAGTTCTAGGCGACTGATGAACTTAGAAGTTAAGTCGCATAGTGCTCAGAGCCATTTGAACCATTTGAACATCAATGGAACCATCTCTTTCCTTGAGACGATAATTCGCACAGATCTCGTGGTAGAAAACGACAGATTGCAGCGCGATGAGCAACAGAAAGACGTTCTTGACAACCTTTCCCACTGATGACACTTTCTGGCTGATTCATCCCTGCTCGACAGACATCACGCAGCTGCAAGCCCATAGAAAGTGGTCTCATCCCTTTGGAGCATATTGCAGTGTACAGATGATAACCACTGTTCTACTGGCCAGGGGCAGGAACGCCATTGCCTTCTGTTTCGGCAGCCTTCCCGCCATCGCACGAAACCTAAGTGTTGGCAGGCCACAGGCGATTCTGCGGAGCTCCCGTTCAGGCCTCAAGTTGAGCAGTCTGTTGTTATTCTTTTAGTATCGTGCCGCGGCGAGGACGTTGCCGGATTAGGAAGTGATTGACTCAGTATTTCTGTTATTGTAAGCCCTTGTAGGCTTGTGATGAGAAGACTCTGGGCAAACAGCATTGAGGTTCTTGTTTTCTTGAAGAAAATAAGTGTTAAATTGTCATTATCATTTTAATTGTGTTCTAGGGGCACAGTTTTTTAAATATATTTGTGTGTGTGTGTGTGTGTGTGACATCCTGTCTGTAGACAGGTACGAATTACGAATATGTTAACCAGGAGGTGATTAAGAACATTTCCAAATGTTATATGGATCACAACAATCTGAGGGTACTATAATTAATAGCGTAGTCGTCTGTATATCCATCGTACGAGAATGTTACATCTTTGTGAGAATCGACAAAACACAGTCTTCGTGCAGCCGCTCGAGCAACAGCATTGTACCGGTGCCACGTTATTATAGGAGGAAAAGGCGTACTCGCCCTACAGTGTATAAAGAAATCGATAATATTCCTATTACTACCGAGAACTATGTCGGCGCGCAAATGATACTGCATGGTCCGTCAGTGTATTGTTGTGGTGGTCAGAACTTTACAATTACTAATAATGACGCCGCAGAGCATGGTAATGGCTGGGTTACCGTCGCACCAGTAGTACGCGGTCCTAAAGTAGAAAAAGGTCCTGGGCTTGAATCTTTTAACAGTGGTGTCGTCATCGCCTGTCGGACATTTCAGATTTCTGCGGCGTACGACACAGACATGAGTAAATCGTATTGCATGTCCTCCATGCCGTTGGTTATTAGAACCCGGAATGATCATAAAATAAATGAATCAGAATCCGCCTCAGTATGGGTAAAACATGTTGACAGCTGCAAGAAAATAAAAACTGTGGGAGATCTCACATATTATTTTGGAACACAGAAACACAAGAGTAGATGATGTACCTATAAATTTTATAAAACACTGTGAGAGGTCCATGATTAAGGAATTTGTTGCTAGCGCACTCGAGCAGATGTAATTTCGATGGATTGCTCACGCGCTGCCTGCGATATGTAAGCTATAAGAGAATCTCAGACCAGAGAGCAGTGTTGTCAGCAGTACGAACTGTGTAGCAGTAAGAGTAAGTTGCTGCTAGCAGTCTGGTGTATCGTGTTCGCTAGGCCGGTCGTGGGGAGCGTTGGCGGAGCCTGAGCGATATAATATAAGCTAAAAGCAGCCTCGCACATATGTACTATTGTTATGTCAAGCCCTATGTAAAGGTTTAAAAAAAAATCTCTTAATAATAATATTTCTTATAAAAAATTAACTTTTGACAATCATTCATCTCAATTTTCTCCAATCCATGGTCATCCCGATTATTGCAAAGAAAAATCAGTTGTTTCTTTTTATACATGACAAATCTATCGGCCAGCATTGCACAGGGCTGTGCCAGAAAAAATTTCTTATAGGAGCAGATATATACGCGTTATCCGGCGACCTAATTAAGGTAAGAATTTTCAATTTATTCAGAATGACCTTTCAGGGCCATGACGCAAAGCTGCTGAATTCCAAAATTCACCGGTTTAAATTCACAGTCATTACTGAAAGGTTATTAGTGAGCGACAATTTTATGGAGAAGTTAGTCACATTGTATTATTGGTAGGTTACGAAAGTTTACTGTTGGGAGGTTTCGGAGTGTATCTGTTGGGAGTTTACGCTAAATGTGAATTATATACTTATATTTTTTACTGTTGGGAGGTTATTAGACATATTTGTTTTATCTGTGGGGAGGTTACACTTGTCGACAACCGGCCAGGATCGTATTTTTGTGAATTTCTGAGAAGTAGTCAGTTATATATCTGCTCTTATTTACTTAATGTTTAGTTTGCATTTGGCGCAACGCATTTACTAATTTGTCACTCTATGTTTCACAGATCATCGGCAATTTATTGCTCTTTGTTGTTATTGTATTTTTTTCCATTTTTGCTTTGTCTTTGTTTGATTTTGTGCTGAACTTTGTCTTGTGAAAATGCCGCGAAAAACTGCTTACACTGCATCGCGATCCGTTATGAGTGAAAAAGCCGACTTTAATAATTTGACTGATAGTACTAGCGACACTGAGTGTCTTAATGACAATCCTCCAGTTACAGACAATCAGTGCGTGGCGACCACCAGTAATGATTTTCATCCAAATGATGAACAAACAAATTCTGTTATGTCCACACTAAATTTAACCATTATTGATGACGCCGCACGTTCCGCTACAATGAACGCTGCCCAGTTTGACGGACCTGATTTGCAAAATTTACACAGCGAGCACATAAATGTTTCTAGAGAAGATGAACAATGTACTCAAAATACGTCAGATATGTTTGACTCCGATGTAGTGAGCAACAGAGCACATACAGTTAGCAAATCTTTTCGTGAATCAGACAATGACCAAATGGTTACACAAAACGTGACACTTGCAGATACACCATCACACAGCACAGAAAACAGAGTCGCTAATTTTGACATGGTTCAAGTTATGGCATTATTGTTACAACTTAATGAAAATCTCAAACAACAACTTAATGAAAATCTCAAATAACAAATTAATGAAAATTTCTAACAGTTGAATGAAAAACACGACAACCTTAATGAATCGAACAAACAACTTAATGAAAATCTCAAACAACAAATTAATGGAAATTTCAAACAGTTGAATGAAAAATACGACAACCTTAATGAATCGAACAAACAACTTAATGAAAATGTCGAACAGTCCAATGAATACCACGACAGGTCGTTCAAACAAATTAATGAAAAGCTTGACACCTCTATTGAACAGCTTACTGAACAGATTACAGCCGTTGCGGAGCAATGTAGTAAAACTAAAAAACAATTGCGTGAGGAAATTAAG
This sequence comes from Schistocerca serialis cubense, assembly GCF_023864345.2. Classification (NCBI taxonomy): domain Eukaryota; kingdom Metazoa; phylum Arthropoda; class Insecta; order Orthoptera; family Acrididae; genus Schistocerca; species Schistocerca serialis. The sequence goes on from NC_064641.1 coordinate 427,736,068, forward strand.
GTCTGTGCCAGGAATAATAGTGAAGAGATACGCAATACACATGCAGCCACAACGAATTTACTTAGAGATGAAATTCGTGCAGTCGCTAAACAATGTTCTGAAAACGCAACACAGTTACGCGACGAGTTTAAATTAATGTCGCTGGATGCGAAAGTCGACAAGAAATTTGAACAACAAAACAGCCTAATTGACGAACGTTTTAATCACCACCTACAAAACAGTGAAACGCGTTACCGTAAATTCATACAGGAACAGAACAAAGTAAAGAAACAATCCATTTAAACAATTACTGCACAGAGACAGCAAGATAAGCGTAAAATATTTACGAAGGCAAAAACATACGTAGAAAACATTATTGCTACAGTATCAGACGAAATCAAACAGTTGAACACCGAATTGCATGATTAAATCTCCTATCTTAACACAAAAACAGACACACACACAGTGGCCTTTCAGACAGTGACCAACACACTTGAACAATTAGAATTAATACAGGATACTGATGCCGCCAAAGCACATGTTAAGAAATTGAACAAAACCACACGTAAAACACAAAAACAAATTAATGCTTGTGACACTAAAAACGACGATCACGTAAAAGCACTGACTAAAAAATTTGATGAATTGGCCAGTCGTATTGACGTTATCGAAAATAACAATGACACCAAATCAGACGATACGTCACCAATTTCTTTCAATCTAACACCCGAATTCCAAAATTTACAGCAGACAATCAGCTAGATAAGTTCGTACAATAATACATTGCGTAGAAATGTGTCGTCTTTACAGCAAGAAGTGGAAGAAATGTGACAAATCACATTTTGGTAAAACTTCCATAAAATTTCTTGGGCATGTAGTTTCATCAGAAGGCATTGCGCCTGACCCTAAAAAACTTCAAGCTTTACGTGACGTTATTGTTCCTACCACGAAGAAACATCTACGCTGCTTTTTGAGTTTAGTTAACTTTTTCCGTAAATTTATTCATTACTCTACTTTAGACACCCCTAGATTGTGCTAGTTGACCGGTAAAAACGCCATTTCGTCGTGGGATAGCCAAGCACAGTCTGAATTTGTCAATCTAAAACAAGCTTTGTTGAACGCACCACTTTTATCACACCCTGATCCTACCTGAAATTTTTCCATTGCCACCGTCAGTTCTAACACAGCTTTAGGCGTACACATTTTTCAGGAAATTGAAGAAGACGGTAACACAGTAATTAAAAACATCGCCTTTGCAAGTCGCATTCTGTCACCTGCTGAACGCAATTATTCTGTTACAGAACTTGAAACATTATGTGTTGTATGGGCATTTACCAGATTTAGGCATTTTCTTTACGGAAGACATACTACCGTTTACACAGACCATAGGGCTATACAGTTTTTAGTTTCCGCTAAATTTACACATGACAGATTAAGCAGATGGAAAATTTATTTACAGGAATTTAATTTTACAATTGTTCACATTCCCGGTGCACAAAATGTTGTAGCAGACGCACTATCCCGTCCTCTCAGCAACAATCAGCAAGACATCGCAACCAACTTCAGCCAAGCGAACTTTAGCGTCACGTATATTCAACAAGTTGCTTTTGAAATTTTCATTTCGTCGTCATTACGAGACATAGCACAGGAGCAGTGCAAAGACAACGTTTGGAAAGAAATTAAACACCTTTGACAAGATAAGAATAACGTTACCATTAGGAACCATTACACTGTACGCAGTAACATTCTGTTTCGCCGCTCTCACCCTGACAGCAACAACTTGTTATTATGCATTCCTGTCGAACTTGTTAACAAATTAATTTGGTATACTCATTTCAGTTACACACATTATGGAGCCACAAAATGTTTTCTTATACTGAGACAGAACTGTTATTTTGTCAACATGGAGAAACGTATTCGACGAGTTTTAGCGTCATGTAAAATCTGCCAGAAAGCTAAATCAGACACGACTTCACATATTCCTCCGTTACATCCCATTGTACCCGTTACATTGAGACACATGGCCGCTGTAGACATGTTTGGACTGTTTCCCAGAACTAATAGAGGCTTTTGCCATGTCTTTGTCGCTGTTGAACTCACTTCGAAATTTGTTACCTTCACCACATTGCCCAAAGCTACTGCTACGTCTATTTCTAATGCCTTTGTAAAAGATTTTTTATTTCATGTAGGGCATGTATTGAAAGTAATTGCTGACAATGGACCACAATTTCGATCTGCTATATGGACACGCATGTTACGAGCAAGAAACATTTCTCTCATCTATATATCCAGGTACCACGGTTCTTCGAATCCTTCTGAACGACTAATGTAAGAAATTGGTAAACTATGTAGAATATACTGCCATAAAAACATATTGATTGGGATACACACATACTCTCATTCCAGGATGTAATTAATTCCATACCAAATTAATCTACTATGCTATCTCCGACTGTTATATTGAAAAATATTGAACCACCTAACAAAATTAAAGAATTAGTATCTTTTCCTACATCTCGTCGACTACGCCAGCATGAAATAATTGACATTGCGCTCAACAACATCAAACGTGCCGCAGAGCGCCGGAGAAGACAGCAAAAACAGTTTTGTACATGACGTGACTGTCACATAGGACAGAAAATATTAGTACGCACACACTATCTATCCAACAGAGGAAAGAGTAGATGCAGTAAATTCGAGCTTCTATACGCAGGTCCATATAGAATTCGCTGCATTCCTCACTCCAATGTAGTACACGTCGAAACTTTAAGAACCAGAAAAAGCAAGGGCAACCTCCATATTTCCAATATTAAACCCCTTATTGAATGAACATATTTTATGATTTATCACACTGTAATGACAATTCCTGATATTTATATGACCACTTATGCAATTATAATTATGAACAGTTACTGATGATGATGATATTTTTTCTTGGCAAGCTAAGGTTAGCAGGTCGCTTTTCTTGTCGTTATACATCAGACCGTGGACATTTGCCATTTTTTGTGTATGTATGATTGTTTTCCTATCGTAAGTAGAATTTTTCTCTGTAGGCACTATGAAATCCTTAAGATGTAACAAACAAGTTGACTTTGACAATTTCGCCTTGTGATATCTCAATATCTTAACTATTCTACATTTTTTGCTACTGAATTTTTCTGTGTGTACATTTTTTGCACTATAAAATTGTCTATGTTTTTGACCTAATACGTTTTCTGTCATGCTATGCTGTATGCTTAGTTATATCACTAGGAACAAGTTTTTATTTAATGGGTATATGAATTAAATGCAAGGTATTAATCTATATTCATCATTTTCAGAAAGCAATACCATGTAAGGGAGATATATTATACAACCACAGTGGTTTTCTATGAAATGGGAATTTCACAACTGGAATGAAAGAAAGAAAATGCAATACCTTGTCAGCAAGAGTAAATGGATCAGAATTAACAAGAATATACTATACACACTGTATAATTGCAGTTTTAACTAATTATTTTTCTTTCAGAATATAAGGCGATTGATACAGGCTGTCAGACAGAACTACACATGTTAATTTTAGTGATGAAATATGCTGAAAGAAAGAAACTCTATAATATATGAAGCAATGAATGATAATGAATAGTTGTATGGGGAAAATGGTAATATGATGATGAATAATGAAGTGTAAATTTTTTACGGATGATAATGAATGATGATGAATAGTTGTATGAAGAATATGGTAATATGAATAATGAAGTTTTTCTATGCAGATGATGATAATGATGAAGTTATATATTTTCTGTTAGTTAAGAAATACAATGTAGTTATTTAAGCATTTGTTGCAGTTCCTATTGACAGCATGTCTTATGTCGCATAGCATAATGACTGAATGTTTTGGGAAAGACAGCTAGAGTACATACGTATTAAGTACACATTTCATTACCTGTTAATTTGAAGTTTACTACTTTTCAGCATAATATGTACAATGACTGATGTTTTGTGAAAGACTGCTGGAGTACATACATCTTAAGTCCACATTTCATTACCTGCATAAATGCTATGCCAATAATTTCTGTAAATAATATTTTGTAATACTCTATAAATGCTATGCCATTTCTGTAAATAATATTTCGTTATACTCTATAAATGTTATGCCAATGATTACTGTTTTGAGATGACTGATGCATAAATGCTATGCCAATAATTACTGTAATGAGATGACATGATGCCAATAATTACTGTAATGAGATGAGTTATGAATGATGTTTTGTAATACTGCATAAATGGTACGCCAATCGTTATTATAATGAGATGACTTATGCATAAATGCTAAACCAATAAATACTGTAATGAGATGACTTATGCAGAAATGCTATACCAATGATTACTGTAATGAGATGACTTATGCATAATGTTCTGTAATACTCCATACATAGTACAGAAATGTTTAGTAACTAGCCAATGAGTGCCAATAACTATTCATATCAGTTGATATACTAATGTAATTCTGAAAGATGACTAGCATAAGACTTAATGTATCCTTCACCTTCTGACCTAATTACCAGAAGTTACTGCAATATCCGTATGTCCTGTCAATCCTCTTAGAAATTCACAAAAATACGATCCTGGCCAGTTGTTGACAAGTGTAACCTCCCCACAGATAAAAAAATATGTCTAATAACCTCCCAACAGTAAAAAATATAAGTGTATAATTCACATTCAGCGTAACCTCCCAACAGGTACACTCCGAAACCTCCCAACTGTAAAATTTCGGAAACCACCAATAATACAATGTGACTAACTTCTCCATAAAAATGTCGCTCACCTACAACCTTTCAATAATGACTGTGAATTTAAACTGGTGAATTTTGGATGTCAGCAGCGCTGCGTCATGGCCCTGAAAGGTCATTCTGAATTAATTGAAAATTCTTACCTCAATAAGGTTGCCGGATAACGCGTATATATCTGCTCCTATAAGAAACTTTTCTGGTACAGCCCTGTGCAATGCTGGCCGATAGATTTGTCATGTATAAAAAGAAATAACTGATTTTTCTTGACAATAATCGGGATGGCCATGGATTGGAGAAATTATTAAGTTCTTTATATTGAGATGAATGATTGTCAAAAGTTAATTTTTTATAAGAAAGATTATTATTAAGAGATTTTTTTTAAAACCTTTACATGGGGCTTGACATAACAATAGTACATATGTGCGAGGCTGCTTTTAGCTTATATTATATCGCTCAGGCTCCGCCATCGCTCCCCACGACCGGCCCAGCGAACACGATACACCAGACTGCTAGCAACCACTTACTCTTACTGCTACAGAGTTCGTACTCCTGACAACATTGCTCTCTGTTCTGAGATTGTCTTATAGCTTACATATCGCTGGCAGCGCGTGAGCAATCTATCGAAATTACATCTGCTCGAGTGCGCTAGCAACAAATTCCTTAATCACGGACCTCTTACAAGTCTTCCTGCCAATCATGTAGAAAGAGTTGACAGAGGTGGCAAGAGAGGAAGAACGTCGTACACACATACACACTGAAAATGGACCTGGAAGAATCTTATTCATTTCTCCTAGAAAATAGAAAAAAAGCAGATTTCATGCGTATAACTTTGTTATTCGCACATACGCAAATCATAGCGGCAAGATAAGAAAAAAACGCTTTCAGACATCGACGAGCTGGAGTGTACCCAAAATACAATCGTAGTAGGAATTCCTTAAGAGACTCATCAGTCATCCGAAGGCAGCCTCAGACACAAAAATCAGGGGTGCTGAGCATCGATTTAGGAAAATCCTTTGTTACCCAGCGGCGTGTTACAGCATTTCAGATTTCCGCAGGCAACAGTAGACTTACTACTACTAAATGGTTTCCAAAGTGCCAATAAACAGTCATCATATAGAGATATTCCCAGTCCAACGTTCTTGAGAAACAGTTGTCCATTATCAGTATTACTGTTCGTTATCTCATCCGAACCACTAGTCCAAATGGTCAACATCTACGTACCAGGGCAACACAACAGTTCACCCTCTACACCTGTTTCCATAGTAAATAGGCAACCCCATAGTATCGTTAAAATCTCGACGACATACTCAGTCGCAGATCGTCGGAAAGGACAGTAGAACATCAATCGTGACTGCATTTCCCTAATCACAGTGCTATGGGGCAGATCAGGGTTGACTCCGCTACTGACACGCCAGAGCCGCTGTAATTACGCATCACTGACAACAGGACAGAGAAGGTGCCAATTTAAACGGGTGCAAGCACTATGGGACTTAACATCTGAGGTCATGAGTCCCCTAGAGTTATAACGAATTAAACCTAACGAACCTGAGGACATCACACACATCCATGCCCGAGGCAGGATTCGAACCTGCGACCGTAGCAGCAGCGCGGTTCCGGACTGATGAGCCTAGAACCGCTCGGCAGCAACGCCCGGCACAGAGAAGCTACCTAGCAGCTTGTCAAGGTATGCCTGAAGACATCCTAGGTTTTAAAGTTAAACAACCGTCACGGTGTGCAAATATACGACAATCGAAAACTGGAAATATCCGACGAATAGCTAGATTAAAGTATAAGGCATACACAGGATGTTAAAAAAAGTGTCAAATACTTTGTGAGTTGGTAGTACCCATAAAAAACAGAAAAAAATATCATTTATAGAAGGGCCCTGAAGAGCATACCCTTACGAGCTATGAGTACTTTTGCCATAGAGGAGATGTGTTTCACTGTAGCAAAAGCAAACACATGCTCATTTCATGGTCCATGTTTATTAGAAATTGTTTCTTTCCTTTTGGTGAGTACTTTGACCTCTCAAAATATTGGACCCTATTTTTAACACCCAGTACGCGTATATAGCACTAACATCGTTCTGCAGTAACAATAACACAGGAGTATTGACTAGTGCAAAAATCAACGTAATAAACTTTGCTCTGTCTGTCTGTAGTTTTAGTTATTTGTATGTAAACCATGTGGACCATTCTTATTCCAGTTGACTGTGCCGTAATATCCTCACAATGTAAGACAAAAAGGCACAGCTGTTTTATTAATGCAACCTTTTTATATATCACAACAAAATTAAGAGGCCAGACAGACGAGCAAATTTTGGTAAGAAGACAGACCAGTCAATAGGAATTTTGTAGACCACGTCTTTCGAGGATGATTTGGTATATTCCCTTAAGATTTCTGCAAAGGAATCTAATCTTAACATATGCTTCAGCTCACTTCAGATGCTTGCTGCTAGGTATTTTCCAATCTTAGTATTTCCAGCGATAGTGTAGAGTATCAGTACTGGATGTTGGCCCTCATTTTTAAGTAGGCTAACTCTGCCCCTGGTGATCCTTTCACTATAGCGAAAGGAGCACAAATGATGAGGCGCACGGGGATTCTTTAGAGAAAAACGAGGAGAGGGGTAGTGGCGGTTTCTCACTTTTTTAACGTAAGTTGTGGCCCCCAGAGGCCTGGGGATAACCGAAACTTCTTGTCACGACCAGGCACCTGTTATCGCAGTCGGAGAGATTATAATGTAGGCAGGAAGTGCCTTGCGTACAATGAGTGGCAGCGTAATTCACTCCTCAGACCGGTTCCTGGTATGTTGCAATGGGCATAAAGTGGATAAATGTTCCTTTTTAGCTTTTTTTTTGTTTTAAGTACAGTGCAATTCCGCTAACATCCTTATCTTGTGGTGGAGAGGTTGCTCAGAGTGCAAGTTATCGTTTGATAAATCCTCGGGTAACACACAGTAGTATGCAGATTCGGCAATCTGACACAATGGGAAGCATGTGGAACCCACACATGGCTCTGCTATGGCACATCATGAGGCGAGGCGAGGCAAGGCATGACGTGCGGCAGATAATTCTTCTAATCTGGTGGTAGGTGGCAGCGTCCAAGCAGTACAGCGACGGTGATCGAGCCCTATAGTTAGTATTTGGTTGCTTAACGTGTGTCGGTCGGTATATTGCTATTTTGTATCATTCTAGCGATCTGTAGTTATAAAGCATATTAATGACAGGATAGAGACAAGTGGGAATAATGAACTGTAATTATTACTAACATTTATTTATGTTCTGCAGTATTTTGCAAATTATTGTGCTCAGTACACATTATCGTTTATTGCAATAGGAAGTCGAGGCCCGTCTGTAATTTCTAAAACTTCTCTATTGATAACTATACACCTTATTTTAATAAAATTATGATCTTTTCTTAATTTTTTAGTTATAATTTTGAAAAATAATTATAAAAATTTACCTATGGTCTTGTATTAAAGTCTTCGTCAGTGTTTCCTACCGTATGAGCCCGTGAGATTAGAAGTAATATTTCGTTCATTAGACGTCCCTCTACGCAGACATCTAGTGATTTGCTATTGTTGACTACCGCTGTTATTTTCTGAGTGCACAGGAGTCTTCATTGTGAGAAGTACATGTTTCTCGTAGTGCATTATTTCACGACAGTATTCTGTTCACAGTTGGCCAACTGAAACCAATCAGAAACGGTTCTGAGGTAAAGGAAACCACTCTGAGGGATACCTACATTACAGGATGTAGCATGCCGCGGATGAACAGTTGACCACATTTCGAGGTCACTGTCCACTTCAACAATGCATTTAAACCTGCTACATAAAGAATAGATTTCTGCGAAATTTGTGACAGTCTACTAAGTTACAGCTGGAAGATGAAAGTGTATTTCGGGAAGGAGGAAGGGACCAGAGCCGTACAACGTAGCAAGATTGTTATAAAAACGCTGGAGACTGAACTTGAAAATTCTGTACGTAATTTCACCTGTGACAAATTGATTTACGTCTCTCTGAATCACGTGAGGTAAACTCTATGTTATCTGGTTTGCAACGGGATGTTGTCACAGTTTCTTAACGTTGCTAAGATGAGCAATGTTGTAACAGTCCTTAATAACCATCAGAAGTAAAGTAGCCTGAACTTATAATGACATACAATGACAAAAAACGAATCTGAGCCGTGCGTCGCTCGTGTCAGTGCCATCTCTTATTTGAAATCTTGTTTTTGCCGTACTGCCACCTCGTTATGTTACTTTCAGTTGCTGCCTTGCCTGCCCGTGAGCGGCAGCAGCAGCGCTTATCGATATAGGCCCTCCCGTATTATCTTTACTGGACTACTATTACTTCCTGGTCGTCGTGTGTTGTCAGTTAGTTCGGAACTGGCAGTGTTTGAGTTGGCACGCAGCACAAGTTCAGTTGGGGCGCGGCAGCAGTGAGGTCCGGACCGCCATGACTCGTGCGACGGTTGCCGACACACATGATTGGAGTGGCGACGACTTAGCTTGGTCACGTCGGTCGGTCATTATGCAGGACGACGTGTATTTGGCCGGCGATCGCTTATGGGTTGGCTGTACGTGCCGACTCGTGATTCGTCCCTGTTATTGTACAGTCACTGCCGTTAGTACTGTATGGTTCTTCGTGCATGTGTTTGTGAAATTGTGTGTAGTTTTTATGATTTCGATTGACAAGTTATTTAAAATGTTGTCGGCGTACTGGTTCTGAGAAGTCGGTCGGTTGGCGTGGAGCAGTGAGGAATTCTCGGCGGGGCGTAGTTAGGCCGGGTCCCGCTGGCGGTCTCTACGCGGTGTCGGAGTGTGTGGCGCTGTTCTCACTGCTACGAGGCCCGTGGCTCACCGTCCCTGAACATGAAAGTTCTTTTGATTTAACGTACCAGCAAGTCAAGACTGTTCACAATGTGTCGTTTGGAGTTCGTTGTCGGCTGTTGGGATATTCCCGCGAGCAACAACGTTGTTTTCAAGTTGGAAAATTACAGCCACCCTCCGGTGGAGTTTCACTGTATTTGGTTATTTGAAATGAACTGCACCCGCGGAATCTTCTGCCTTCTGGCCGTTAACGTTCCCGTTGCCTGCCCTGGGCGTTGACATAAATTTCAGGAAGTGTAACAAAATGGCCCTGAGCGCTATGGGACTTGACTGCTGAGGTCATCAGTCCCCTAGAACTTAGAACTACTTAAACCTAACTAACCTAAGGACATCACACACACCCTTACCCGAGGCAGGATTAGATCCTGCGACCGTAGCGGTCGCGTGGTTCCAGACTGTAGCGCCTAGAACCACTCGGCCATCCCGGCCGGTTCAGGCAGTGTAGTTTCCTCATTGTGCTGCTGCCTTCCAGCACGCTGAGTAGCTTGACAGCTCTGTGTATGATTGGTTGTGGGCGCCATTATCTTCTACTTTCTTCCGTGGAACTTCCTACTATGCCCTGGTCGGGTGAAGTGGAAGTCATCTCGTCGATGGGTTCGCTGACTGTTGGTCGGTTGGGTTGTCATCGGATCGTGAATGGTTGGCCCGACGGCCTGTCTCACCTAAGCGAGCGATAATGTTTCAATTACAGGCCGGCCCTCGAACATCTGGGCGCCCTTGTGTGGATTGTCTTATTTTTTGAAAATTGTCCTTTTTGTTGGTACTTGTATGGCTTCTAGCCGGTTTTGTGTTTTAAATTAGATTTGTTTTACTCTTAATGGTTTCAGCCTAGTTTAAAGTATTGTCTCACGTAAACCTTTAGGCATTTTAAAAATTTTTTGAGTTTTTAAGTATTCGGCCTTTAGCCGATTTCAATTTAACCTGTTTACTTCAACGTAACTAATGAACTGTTTTAAGGTAAGGCTTGCCTTTTAAATTTCTGATTATGCTTGCGTTTTAAGTTATTGGCCTTCAGCCGTTTTTTAATTAAAGTGGCTTTAAGCCGGTAATTAAGTCCCAAAGATGAAAGCTGTGTGTTTAAAAAAAAATTTTAGGCCCGTGTAATGTTTGATTAAATTATAAAGTTATATGTTCGAGTGTAACTGGTAGCCGCTTATTTTGGCCACTTTCCATATTTTATTCTATCTGTCCTGTCTTGCGGGTTAAGCAGGGCATTTCAGTGGCGTTGACACCATGATCCATAAGACGTGATGCTACAATGTGAATAACCAAGTGCTGAACATTGGTGGTTATCTTCAAAATGATCGATGCAAGCGTAACTAATGCATACCTAATTTGAAGGATTTTGGCTACTAAAAAAAAAAAAAAAAAAAAAAAAAAAAAAAAAAGTCTCAGACTTCCATAAACAGTTTGGGAAAGTAGCTATGGGGGAATGGGGGGTGAAGAAGTCAGTAAATTAATTGGTAGTACCGGATCCAGGAAGGTCAGATAAATCTCCAGCAGAGGAAAGAAGATACACGTTTTTCTGTAGAAAATACTATAGAAAATGTGAAATTATGTATTATAGGTGCACCAAACCAGTATGTTCGTAACATTCTGCTTTTGTCTTTAGACCCTGTGCAAATGTGCAGTAAAAGTTATACTTCAAAAATATTTTAAGTGGAATAAGAGTAAACTATATATCCCTAAAAACCGAAGAGTATAGATAACTATAAACTCCCTAGCAGTGTCATTTAGATTGAGGACGTAATTTGTATTTCGATATGTTGACACTGTATTATTCATGGTTCAATTATTTGACGATAACGAATTTTTATATTTCTACTAACAGGGGATTGTGAACACTTTTATAAACCTGATGACAGTCAGACGACTGAAGGTAGTTGTACAAATAAAGTATTTTACCAGCAGCTCAAAGCGGCAGCACGGCATTTCTCAAGTTTATAAGAACTGTGGTGCACCACCTCTTGAAAAATGCGGTAAAAATTGTGTTTTTAAAAGGAATAAAGTTATTGTGAAAGTATTTTTACCTCTAAGGTGGTTCATGCCATAATTAGTCAAGATATTGCAAATTTATTGCAATGTCGCCACAGAGAGCCGGCTGGTAGGTAACATTGTACAGATTCCCTGATAAACAGATGGCTCACATAATGCGTTCAGCTGTTGCAGACTTTGGCAGTGGTTGATCAGAAGAATTTCACATTATTCTGATTGGCTCACGATTACATTAATATTGTGTAAATAGTCTGCGAAGTCATGGTATGCAGCTATAACATACAAACGCCAGTGACACAACCTGTCTGTCGTGATCGCTAATGCACAATATAGTTCACATAATTTAATGATTCTGTGACGTTAACTGTACTTGAATGTGTTACTTGAGGTTAATTCCATCACCACTTCTCCAGATGTATCGACTGTTGACATCTTCCTTCCAAACGTATGAACGTTAATTGGAGTGTGTGACAGATTGTAATCACTGGCAGTCTTCCTCCTAACGCAGTTCATCATACAGGGAAGGTAGTCCCATTGGTACTACGTATAATGCACTCTGCTACCACAACATAGGACATTCTCCACTTTAATTAATATTTCATAGTCATTATCAGGTGCCCGTCTCACAATCACATGTTTAGATCCCCTAGCAGTCACATATTGACGAACAGCGGTATTGTGCTCGCACCTAATTGAGGATGTTCAGACGGCTGTTGCTGTGGCGGTGCAGAATACTGGGGTAATTGTGGAAGGCCGAGTGTGGGTTACTGTGATGGCAGAGACAGCCTACGTATCCCTGTCCAGTAATTCTGCTTATGCCGCATCAGGAGCGCACTGCACTGCTGGGAGAAATAACGAAACGTAACTAGAAACATATAGGATATTAATAAATAATAATAATAATAATAATAATAATAACAGTGATAATGTAACAATGGAAGGAGTAATAATTAATTTCAAATGTGACACTTTTATAATTTTTATTTTGCCTGGAGCACTATCTCTGTTGGTGCTGCTGCTGCTGGTGCGTCTTGTTGATCCTTTCACTAGTGCCTAAGGAGAAAGAATGACGATGCCATAATTGGATTTCTACTAAAAGTACGTGTAGAAGGTTGGGAACTTGACTCTTCTACTGTTATATTTACATGTACACTCTACAAATCACATTTAAGTGCCTGGCAGAGGGTTTATCGGACCACCTTTACGATGTCCCATTATTCCAATCACGTGTGCCGAGCGTAAAGGACGAAAGAGCATTGATTTCCATTATTTTATCATGATGATAGTTTTTCCGTGTGTAGGTCGGGGCCAACAAAATATTTTCGCATTCGCCGGAGAAAGTTGGTGATTGGAATTTTGTGCGAAGATTCCGCACCAACGAAAAACGCCTTTGTTTTAATGATGTCCACCGCAAATCTTGTATCATTGCAGTGACACTCTCTCCCCTATTTCACGATAATACAAAACATGCGGCCCTTCTTTGAACTTTACCAATGTACTCCGTCAATCACGTTTGGTAAGGATCCAACACCGTGCAGCAACTTTCTAAAAGAGGACGGACAAGCATACTATAGGCAGTCTCCTTAGCAGATCTGTCACATTTTCTAAATGTCCTGCCAAGAAAACACAGTCTTTATTTGGCCTTCCCCATGACATTTTCTGTATGAACCTTCCAATTTAAGTTGTTCGTGATTGTAATTCCTAGTCGTTTTTTTTACTTTACGGCCTTGACTGACATATCGTGTAACCGAAGATTAACGGATTCCTTTTAGCGCTCATGTGGATGACATTATACTTCTCATTATATATGGTCAATTGTTAGTTTCCGCACTCTACAGAAATCTTTTCTAATTCGTTTTGCAATTTGTTTTGATCTTCTGACGACTTTATTAGTCGATAAACGACAGCATCATCGGCAAAGCAGCTACGACGGCTGCACATATTGTCTCCCAAATCGATTATATAGGCAAGGAACAGCAAAGGGACTGTAACACTACCTTTGGGAACGTCAGAAATCACTTCCGCTTTACTCGATGACTTTCCGTCAATTTCTCTGATAGGAAATAACAAATCCAATCACATAACCGAGACGATATTCCACAAGCGCGCAATTTCAGCACAAGCCGCTTGTACGGTACAGTATCAAAAGCCTTCCGGAAATCCAGAAATACGGTATCAATTAGAAATCCCTTGTGAATAGCACTCAGCTCTTCATGCGAATAAAGAGCTAGTTGTATTTCACAAGAACGATGTTTTTTAAATCCATGTTGACTGTGTGTCAATAGACCGTTTTCTTCGAGGTAATTCGTAATGTTCGAACTCCATATATGTTCCAACATTATGCCGCATATCGACGTTAATGATATGAGCCTGTAACTCAGTGGATTATTCCTACTACGTTTCTTGAATATTGGTGTGGCCTGTGCAACTTTCTAGTCTTTGGGTATGGATTTTTTGTCGAACGAACGGTTGTATATTACTGTTCAGTATAGAGCCATTACATCAGCATACTCTGAAAGGAACCTAATTGGTATACAGTCTGTACCAGAAGACTTGCTTTCATTAACTTATTTGAGTTGCTTCACTATTCCGAGGATATTTACTTCTTTCTTACTCGTGTTGGCAGCTGTTCCAGATCCGAATTCTGGAATATTTACTTCGTATTCTTTTGTGAAAGCATTTCGGACGGCTGTGTTTAGTAACTCTGCTGTGGCAGCACTGTCTTCGATAGAACCTCAATTGCTTTCGCGCAGAGAAGGCATTGATTGTGTCTTGCCACTAGAATACTTCAGATAAGACCTGAATCTCTTTTGATTTTATGCCCGATTTCGTGGCAAAGTTACGTTGTGAAAACTATTATAAGCACATTGCATTGAAGTCCGCACTAAACTTCTAGCTTCTGTACAAGATCGCCAATCTTGGGGATTTTGCGTTGGTTTAAATTGGGATGATTGTTTCGTTCTTTCTGCAAAAGTGTTCTCATACGTTTTGTGTACCAAGGAGGATCAGCTACGTCGTTTGCTAATTAATTTCGTATAAATCTCTCAGTTGGTGCCGATACTATTTCATTGAATTCAAGTCACATCTTGAAAACGTATATTTTTATTTTTGGAGGATTTGGGGTTTACAATATTCAGTCTCTCTACGACAACCCTATGGTACGGATTTCCACACCCCAGAGGTGTGGAGTCTTCTTAGATCGTTTTCTGGGCCTGTACTGATGCAATGGATGGCTGTCCTTCATTTTCCCACCGCTTGGAGGTGAGAGCGTGACCTCTACCAAGTATCGGGGTTGCGCGGAGTGTGGACGTTCCCCGATGTCTTACCACCATGAGATAAGATCGTTGTCTCTGTTGGTTTATTGATACCCACCTTTCATTTGGTAATAACGGAACTTTGTATTACTTGCTTCAGTAACCGGTAATAATCTATCGCCTGAGTAGTTATCACGATTTTCGAATCACATCAACTGTCCTATAGGGAGCGGTGTGATAGTTAATTTCGAGAACTTTTGGATGTATAAGTCACACTGCAGAGCAATAGAAACCGACGTTCTTCTTCTATTGTACAATAGTCCTTTCTGTACGTTGTGCCTAAATGGAATGACTAATGCTTAAATTTAAAATTTACTTGTTGTGTAGACGAATGTGTATTAGTGTCCGGAAACGAAACATTCGTATGACACTGATGGCTGGGAATCCCCACATCGGGAAGTTCGGTCACCGAGTAGCATTTCTTCTCAGTTAGCATCACACAAGGGGACTTGTGTGTCGATGGTGAGGAAATGAGGACGAGAACAGCACTCAATGACCGAGCGGAGAAAATCTCCGAACCTCTTTCACCCCTGGTAAAAAAACTCGGTTCCACTACATGGGAGTCACGCACGTTGACTAACACAGTCGTTGCTGACGTATCGATTGTCAACGCCGCTGAGAGTCTTTGGACCGGCTAACTCGTCGGAAGGTGCCAATCAGGTATGAAAATACTTGCTTAAACTGTGATCAAGCGCGGAGCCGGGCTTTGGGTTACAGCACAAGCCTGCAGAGGGAGAGGGCGTGACTAATTTGTGCTGAGCGGCTTGCATGCAAGACACGTGAGGTCCTGGGAAAGGGCAGCGATAATTGGAACCGTCAGCCGAAGAGGAAGGTGCTGTGGAGCTGTTGCCGTCGTAGGCGTGGAATTGCGTCGTAATGCATAGCGACGGAGGAAGGGTGGGACTCGTGTGAAGTTAGCACCCTTTTTTTCAGAAATGTATATTTTTTCCAGAGTTCTTGATAGATATGAAATAGTTCTAGAGTTCTTTGTACAAAATTTCAATAGTTCTGCAGAATTTAGCGAAGAAAACAACAATACTCGAAAAAATTTTCGTATCGAAAACATTCTTTGTCAATTTCCGCATAATGTAAATAAGTACGACAGTTCTGAGCACAGTTCTGAATAGAGCTCCAAGAGTTCTATCGAAAATCCCAGTAACATTTTTTTGTGCAGCTAATAGTTTACGAAATATTCGCAATTTAAGAAGAAAATCTTTTGACTTACTGTGAAGTTGGCACCCTTTATTTCAGAAATGAATATTTTTTTCAGAGTTCTTTGACAGATATTCCATAGTTCTAGAGTTCTTTGTACAAAATTTCAATAGTTCTGCAGAATTTAACGAAGAAAACAACAATACTCGAAAAAATTTTCGTATAGCAAACATTCTTTGTCCATTTTCGCGAAAAGTAAATTCGTACAACAGTTCTGAGGACAGTTCTGAACAGAACCCCAATAGTTCTACCGAATATCCTAATAACAGTTTTTTGTGCAGCTAATAGGTTACGAGATAATTGCAATTTAAGGAGGAAACCTCTTCACTTACTGTTAATTTGGCACCCTTTTTTTCAGAAATGTACATTTTTTCAGAGTTCTTGATGGAAATGCCATAGTTCTCGAGTTCTTTGTACAAAATTTGAATAGTCCTGCAGAATTTTGCGAAGAAAACAACAAAATTCGAAAAAAATTTCGTATCGAAAACATTCTTTGTCAATTTTCGAAAAAAATAAATTCGTACAACAGTTCTGAACAGATCACCAAGAGCTCTACCGAAAATCCTAATAACATCTCTTTGTGGCGATGATAGTTTATACGGTAACTGCTTTGATGGTAGACCTACTATATCCACAGAAAAAAATTAATTCGTGCAAACAGTTTTGATGAACAGTTCTGGATAACACCCCAAGACTTCTATCGATAATCATAATAACAATTTTTGTGGTTATAATAGTTTGTAAGATAATTGATTAATTGTGGGGCTCACTTACTCTAAAAAAAATTATAACTATTCGTATGTTCTGATGACAGCTCTGGATAGCAATGTAAGAGTTCTATCGAAAATACTGGTAACATATTCTGTGCAGGTAATTGTTTACGTAGTAACTGCATTTAATAAGGAATGCTTATGAGCATTTCCCGTGAAGTTGGCACCACTTTTACGAGAAATATACATTTTTTTTCATAGTTCTTTATATGTATGCAATAGTTCTAGATTTCCCTGCTCAAAACACGAATAGTTCTGCAGAATTACGGGTAGAAAACAGTAACTGGGCAAAATTTTGGTATAGTAAAAAATTATTTGTCAGTTTGGAAAAAATAAATTTGTATAACAGTTCTATTGGCAGTTCTAGATAGCACCTGAAGAGTTGTATTGAAACTGATAAAAACAATTTTGTGGCGATAATAGTTTATACGATAATTGTTTTAATCTGATACTCACTTTCTCTACGAAAACAAAATTCGTAGAATAGTACTGATGACAGTTCTAAATAGCACCTACAGAGTTCTACCAAAAACTATAATCACATTTATCGTGACGATGACATTATATGAGATTATTAATGTGGAACTCACTTTTGTCATGTAAAAGTAATAAATTCGCGAAAAAGGTCTGATGGCATATCTTAATAGGACCCTAAGAGTTCTACCGAAAACTGTAATAACATTTTTTGTGGGGATAACAATTAATGAGATAATATCATTTACGAGAGGTCCACTTGGTCTACATTATAGTAAATTGGCACAACCCTTTTCCTGACAGTTCTGGAAAGCACCAAAAGAGTTCTTTTAAAAACCCTCATAACATTACTATGGTGCCAATAGATTATGAGATAGATTGTGTGTTCACTCTGCAGTGGGTGTGCGCCGATGTGAAACTTACTGGCAGATAAAAACTGTGTACCGGGCCGGGTCTCTAACCCCAAGCTGTGACGAAGGAACATCGTCACAATATCCCTTCTTCCAGGAGTGCTACTTCTGCAATTTTCGTAGGACAACTTCTGCGAAATTGGGAACGCAGGAGATGAGGTACTGCTAGAAGCACAGCTATGAGGACGGATCGTAAATTCTCACTTTTATTTGGAATTATGTGAGACATAGACAATGTTACAATGTGCAGAGCGGTACACAAGAAGCTCTTTTATTCGGACTACGTGGGACCGGAAGTAATCCGGATAACCTAAAATCCGGATATATATTCTACTAAATACAAAAAGTCTAAATGTTCAGCACTGTACAAATGCCGGTACACGTTCTTAAGACTGATTGTAGCAACTGTAGGTGGAAGCGTGGGATGTACACGCTTAGATGATTGAAAGAGAGAAGGCTCGTCAGTGCAAAACAGATGTCTGAGAGGGCATATACATTCACACACGCCACTAACCAGGTGGTGTCACACCTGTCGATAAACGCACCAGAGGTACAATGAGCTCTGGTGGAGTGCGGTAGGCGTGGTTACTATGCAACTTACTTGATGGACACCAATACACCGCTATATTAATGTACAATACTTGAGAAACAATGTCATTCAAACACTCTGAGCTCCTTTATCACTCAGTACTAGACTAAATTAGCGGCCTAGTGATAAGCAGCCTATGTACCTCACCTACTACATACCTTCGTTTTATAAGAAAAAAAGAGAAAAATACCAAGGCACACGAAATATGAATCAGGATAAACCGGAAATCCGGATTAGTGAGGACCAAATAAACGAGGTTCTTATTTACAAATTTCGAACTCCTCAGTAACGTTAATACTTTATTCCCTCAACATAATAACGCCTCTATCAGTCATGTACTGAATTACGATTTAAACATACTACTTAGTTCGTTTGTACAATATATTCATTTAAATATACTTACATTTCTATACATTGAAAAGACTTTTGACTCTCACTGTAGTGTAACTCATCAAACTTCCACACTTCCTTTCTAACTAGAACAAATGTTTGCAAAATATTAACGTTAGCAATTTCAAATTTATTCGTTACACACAGCACATGTTTTTATGTATCCTAGCGTCTGGCGATGTTGCCACATAACCTTCATCCATGAGGGTCCTGGGCATATTTTTAGCTGTTAGTGGGTCCTGGATGTCATGAGACCTCAAAACAATTACAGTTTTACCTAATAAAATTCTTCTGGTTCTTCCTGATTCTAAAAATATACACTTCATGTACAGTACCTCGTCATCCTGATGCTTAAATGTCATTTTGTTTAATTTGGGTGCCGCAGTTTCCATAGAATCTCGTTTATATAATATCTTTGAAGAACCAGTCGACTGTCGTATGTGCAGGAAAAATGTTTACATGGCATAAAACATAATCAGAATGCGTTTCAGCAGTAGCAATTTGTTTTAATGGTGGAGTAAAAATGGTTCAAATGGCTCTGAGTGCTATGGGACTTAACTTCTAAGGTCATCAGTCCCCTAGAACTTAGAACTACTTAAACCTAACTAACCTAAGGACATCACACACATCCATGCCAGAGGCAGGATTCGAACCTGCGACCGAAGCGGTCGTGCAGTTCCAGACTATAGCGCCTAGAACGGCTGGGCTACTCTGGCCGACCTGGTGCAGTAAAGATTAAAAACAATGAGCAGAACAGGCATCAAAACTAGGAACCGCGTGAAAATTGTGCTGGTATGGGCGGACAGGCAACATGTCACATAAACTGAAAAAGCTGCTGAAAGCATGAAAAGGAGGCCAGAATAACAGAGAAAAGAAGTAAAAATAAAGAAAATGAAAGGGACACGAAAGGTATCAACAAGATTATGGAGCAGGAAAGGTTTGAATGTCGTCATTGAGAAGAGAATGACATACAAATCTTTAGTTTCAGTTTTCTGTAATCAATGTGTTTGCATACCGAGATACTGTTACCGGTATCTCATCCACTATTAAAAGCTACATAAACAAAGCTATGGATGAATAATAATATAGTGCTTGCCTACACACTGAACCACATTATTGAACAATGGATTAAGTATTTTAAGATGCAGTATCTCATATTATGTTCTTAAATCATTAGGAGAAAAAATTTACTCTTAAAATACATTTTTTAAATAATCAAAACATGAAATGTAAATATTACTGGTTTGCTGTTTCAACAATGTAATAATTCAAAGAATAAAATTAGTTTTTTATCTTTTATTTGGAATAGCGTTAAGTACATTGAACCTAAAATAACATTTACGTGTAATTCAGTATGTAAGGAAGCATCAATATTCACTGCACAGTGTATTCCACAGATTTACAATTTTTTTCACCTGGAGCTCACAACATACCAATTCTTTGATAAAAGTTTCATTCCTGAATCTATTGACAGTCTTGCATTATTAAATTTCAAAGCACCAGTAAAAACTACAGGCTGTGATGTACAGGTCCCGTTAACAGCTCTTCTTCAGGATGCACTAAAACCTAGGAGGAAATACATATGTAGGGAATTAAGTAATAAATAAGCGTAGAATTTATGAGGTCTGAAACAACTAAGAAAAATAAGTACAAAAAATATATACGTGAAATTTACGGCATAAAATGCTCTTATTCTAGTAACCAAAACAGGAGGCTGTGATACCAGAAACAAAGATACTAAGAATTAACATAAGAGCTGTATTTGTAATATTTAGATACCAAAATTTAGTAATTGCTTTCCTTATAAAGCAAAGTTCCTATGTAGGAACTACTTGTTTCGTCTCGTCGGTCTTGTAGCTGCCATTTGAAAATTTTCCTGTCGTGACATACATGAACAGGTGCGGAGAAATTATCGTTTCTTTTGAAACTTTCTATAAATCTGTATACACGTCATCGTACTGCTTCCAGTAGGTTCCATCGAAGACATATGCCGTATAATGTTTGATGGAGATATTAGAATGAATGGCTCCAACGAGAGTGTACTCTCGATTGTTGACTACGATTTCTTTCGTGATCATTTGCAAAACACATTTCTTCCTTTGATTCGGAGGAAACTGATCATCAGTTAGTTGACAAATTGTTATACTAGTATCCATCATCAAGTAGCATTCGAATTTCTTTTCTTCGACTGCTTCTCCTTTACATTTCTTGCATTTTAAATAGTCTTTAGAACTCCATTTGTTGCATCTACACCCCCTTGCATGAAATTATAACCAAGTCTGAAAAGAACATACGTATCAACGGAAATATAATGTCGTTTTACATAGCGTGAATTTAGGCACGTCAGACACGACATATTTTTGTTGCAAACCGGGATATATTTTAATATTTTCTCGTATAATTCCTTCATTCAGAGACAATATTTTTCGAGAGATTACTCCTTTTTTAGGAACGGTATCACTTATAAAATATCAAATCTCTGCTTAAAATGCTGGGAGTTTATAATTTTTTTGTCCAAAACATCCAAAGCCAGATCCAAAAATGGATGGCCCACCATTTGAATCTTACTTTTGAAATCATCACTGAGTGATATTGCTGGCATGAGTAAGGTCATGAAAGAATCGAAACCGCACGTTCCCTTCAAGTTGTAGGTAGCAGATTTGAATTTGCTTGAGGACCCATTTAGGAAAAGTGGCAAATTAATATCTATGAATTTCTTAGTCGAATTCCAGTTAGGGCAATCATCTAAGTAGTTTTTTCTTGCTCTTAGCTTGTATGCTCGATGTCGCAACGATTTCATTTTGAAGCTTTTTCAGCATTGCACTCTCCTCCATTTTATTGTTACAGGTCTCTCTGTTTTCTTCTGTTTTAGAACCACAGGATGAAATTTCAGTGACATCCCTGGTGAAGTATGATTCTTGATAGTCTTTTGTGGAATGAAATATCTCTTTAGAGTCCAAATTGGGCAGTAAATTATTATCTGAAGAGCGCTGAATACACACACTATCACTCTTGACTGTTGTTCTCCGCATTCATAATAAGTGAGCTCGAAGTAGGGGAAAATCTGTATTCCAAACTATTAAAATTTTGTCTAACTCTGTCTCATTGCCATCTTCGTGTTGTGTCTCACTTCGTAAGGTATTGTTCAGTGTGCTCTCAGAATTATCGAGTATATGATTGCTTTTGGGGTTTGTTATCTTCAGCTTCTTATTTTTTCCTCTCCAGTTTTCTTCTTCATGGTAAGGCAATGATGCTTCAGTTGGTTTGTGAATCACAGTTTGCTTTGAATCTTCTTTTTCCATCATAAGTAGCGCCAATAGCTTTGTTTCCTCATGCAGCCACTTCAAATGTTGAAAAATGAATTTGTCTGCTCCTAAAGGCAGCTTGTCAAAGCCTATTGTCTATAATTATGAAAATTGTCCTTCCATCGCTGCTGATGAACGAATGGATAAAGGAATATGGGAAGAAGGATACATCACAGCTGTCCACAGTCGCAATTAGTTCATCAACTCTTTCAGCATCTCTGCAGCATTTGGAATGTTGTACTGATTCACATCAAAGAGATTGTCATCATTAGTCTGATTCGTGATTTCAGCTTCATTGTAGATACGTTTTGCCTTATCAACCCACGAGTTTGCAGTAGATTCCTTAGAGTTCAAAATTGATTCCAAAAGACAGTCATCATTGTTTTCAACATCATCTATTCTCTTGTCATCATCTTTCTTTTCGTCAATATATGAATGACGTGGACCACCTCTGATAGTGATATCAACATGGCGCTGATGTTCCATTGATGAATATTCTTGACCGCACTCATCAATACCAAGACGTTCACTCAACGCAACAACCAAAAGTGAGCGCAAAGCACTTTCAATATCACGAAAATGTATCATGTATCAAATGTATCATGTATCAAATATCGGCCAAAACTCGAAGATAAAGTTGTTTGACTTGTGATTTACTTCTTGAGAAGCATTTCCACCTCGAAATCATGTCCATGAAATGGTTTAAATCTATTCTCAAGCAACACGAGGGTAGAATTACTCTTTCATGCAAAACAATATGACTATAACAACTATTCAAATAATCTGTTAAGTCCGAGCAATTGTCTATTGTTCTAGAAATGGCAACCAACAAAGCCTTACCGAAATCAGTTACCATGAATTTTGGTATGGGAGCTCCAGATCTGATGATTTCCATAAAGAAAAATGACAATAATTATGCGTCATGCCTAGAGGATATCATCTGATAAGTTGGGCAACTGATTGACGATCGATTGACGATATTTGGATCGTTACTAGAGACGTTTACTTCGCGGATGCACATGTACTGGTACAGGTATATGTACTTTGACTTAATTTACACACAGTCAGCCCTGTTTGACAGATCCCCAAATAGTGAAATAACTCGAAATGCAACGCCACCTGTAGCATCTATTGAATCGTATACACTGCTACTGATTTTATGACAATATTTGTGCAACTGACTTTGATCTTTCAGTCAATATATACAGAAGAATGGGTCCAATCCGACTGCATGAATTTTGTCCCGATGGGTTGTATGCTTTGCGATTTACAGGTTTTCAAAAGGCTTACTCGTAGTTATACCAAATCGTTTGTCCCTTTCGCGTTCTTTAGCCTTTCTCAAGACATCACCATTCAGTAAATTTGGAGGAATCATGTCTCCGATAGACAAATTTTTCGCTTTATCATTTCGCCAAAGAGTTGCAGGCATCCTGTAACCAACCAGTTTAGCAGCTATCTGTTGTCTTCTCGTGCCACGAAGTTGTCTTCTTTTCAGGTGATTACTATCATCTGAAAAGTTTGAAAGTCTGCAGTTCAGAATAATTTCGTTGTCCTTTTTTCGCTCCTTCAGAGTAATCCCTTCGAAAGTGGCTCCGCATTCTGTACATCTTCCATTGATCTTCAAGAAGTACTTTGAACTGTCACACAGTTTCGCATATTTGAAAGAAAAGGCACATGGAATTTTGTGATGTTCATAAATTTTATCAGCCATCAAATCGGTCCATTTCCCTATTTCCAGTCTTACTTTCAAAGTTTCCTCTTTGTTGGTTTTATGGAAGACCATTTTTCTGCTGACAGTTGTAAGTCAAATTACTTTGTCATGTCCTTGTTGCACGAAGAACCAAAAACATTCCACGACTCATCTTTGCAGTCGTCGTCTTTTTCTTCAACGAAACATTGCAGCCAGAAGGTGTTTCTAACAAAAGTAAGCAGGCCATGGCGATCTTCTTTAATTGTTGTGTAAATATGTTTTGAAGACACTTTCGAGCCGATGTCGGCCATGGCATCGGACAATTTTTGGAAGACCAGATGAAACGGAGTGAATTTAATGCCTCTATCATCGATTACTTTAAATTCCTCCATGCTGAGAAGACGTTTTAATTCTGGTAAATTGTACATTTTTATGGGTATTACGATTCATAAATATACTTACACAACAGCACCGACTGCACAACAGGCACCGCCTGCACAAGAGCTCTGACTGAACGAGCATAATGATAATTCGCATGAGAGTGAGTAGTATTGTTACGTATAGTCATTAGGGGGAGATCAAAGAGTGAAATGCAGCGCTGGCGGGCGCCTTCACACGACGCGGCTCGCGTGCCACCCAAAAAGTGCAGCTGTTGTTGTCATTAGCTTTGATGCTACCGCGAGAAGCTTTCATGGTACCTCTATTGTAACTGCTACGCTGACGTCGTTTGTCGATTGTTTAAAAGACGCAGTTCACGTGTTCATTGTTTCCAGATGTAGTGCCACGACTTTTGCATTGTTGCTGTGCTTTGTTTATGAGTTTTTGGTCTTGAGAGGTCTCAGAGACGTATCATTGTTTTTATTATCCTTCCATCGGGCGCAGCTATTCAGATTGATACATGTCGAAATTTTCTGTAAATTACTTTTCAACAATTTGCAGTATTGGCGCCTTCTCGTTAATAGCTTCCCTTTTCCGTATGCTTTTCATTGTTGTGTGATTCTGTAAATTACTTGTCAACAATTGGCAGCACTGGTGCCTTCACGTTATAGCTTTCTTTCTGTGTATGCCTTTCATTGTTGTATGATTCAGTATCGACGCTAATGCTCTCTTGATGAGATATGAGCCGATTGCTCGTTTTTATCCACTGTGCCCTTTCGTATTTCATTTCAGCAATTAATTTATTTGTTTATCAACGTTATAAGTAGTACAAAGCTAATCCATAATGTAAAATGCACTTAAATTCTGTTTGAGCTGTTTAATCGTCAGTGTCCGCTGTCTGAACGTCAGATATCAAATCAATACACTGCGCCTGGTTGCGTTATGTTATAGGAATTTTATTATTTTAAGTGGGATGTACCAGATCATTTTGAAGAAATCCAAAGCATATTGTTCGAAGAGGATAATATTATTAGAAACTTACCCGGACAATAGGCGCAGCCAAAGCAGCCTTTGTGATGCTGTAATTGCCTCATAGACGACGACATTTGTCTATTGTAGTTTTGTATTCCATTCGGCATTTTGAGAGCGTCAAAGCTTCATTTTAGCGTGAGAGAGCGGTAAAATCAATAGATGTTATTGAATTGAAAGCCTTCATCAGTCTCTTGTTTTTAATTGTTGTTAACAAAAGTAACAGATAAAGCCTGGAAAATCTCTGTGGTATTGATGTGGATGGAACTGGAAAATTTCACCTCGCAAATGAACTTAAAACGTTTCAAATTTATTGTGGAGTGCCTTAGATTTTACAGTCGCGCTATTCGTGATGAAAGGAGACAAGTAGACAAGCTAACAGCAATTCGGGAAATATCTACTGTGTTTGTACGCAACAACCAGAAATCTTATACCCTCGGAGAAAGTGTTACAGTAGACAAGAAGCTGGAAGGATTCTGAGGAAGGTGCAGTTTTCACCAATATGTAACTATCAAAACAAACAAATATGGATTTAAAATCTATGATTTTGTGGATTCTTAAGTATTTTACCTATACAATTTGGAAATATACACTGTGTTGCAACCTGAGGGATTTACCAACTGAGCAATAAACATTTTGATGTTGTTCTGTGACTGTGTAACATATATATCAGTCAGGTCGAAATACGAAAGCGGACAACTGGTATACTAGTATCGGAATGATAATAGAGCTATGGAGGGAGAATTTCCTTTTGTTGGCACGATGAAGAAAAACAAGCTTGAGATTTCTGTAGACTTTGCTATCAGTAAAAGAAGGGCTGCCCACAGTTCCCTTTTTGGCTTCCACAAGACTGAACTCTAGTTTCCTTCGTACCTAAAAAGGGGAAGTGTGTGATCCTGGCTTCATTTTTGCATGAAGATAATTCGACAGATGCTGATACTGTAGATAAACGGAAGCCATCCATCGTAAATTTTACAATAGCATTAAGTGTGGTATTTTCACGGCGGATAAGTTGAATGCTTTGTACAACGCTGCAAGAAATGTGCGCCGTTGGTAACTGGTTATATTTTTGTAATGGTCAATACGGTTGGAATCTATGCACAAGTGTTTTATTGTGGCAACAGTAAGAATTGTACCAGAAGGAAAAGGCTCCTGAATCAGCTATGTTATACATTGTTGTTTTCTTCGCTAAATTCTGCAGAACTATTGAAATTTAATACAAAGAACTCTAGAACTATGGCATATTTATCAAGAACTCTGAAAAAAATATACATTTATGAAAAGAAGGGTGCCAACTTCACAGTAAGTGAAAAGACTTTCTCCTTAAATTGCAATTATCTCTCAAACTATTAGCTGCACAAAAAAATGTTATTTGCATTTTCGATAGAACTATTGTGGCTCTGTTGAGAACTATCCTCAGAACTGTTTTACGAATTTACTTTTTGCAAAAATCGACAAAAAATCGTTCGATACCACAATTTTTACGAGTGCTATTGTTTTCTTCGCTAAATTCTGCAGAACTATTGAAATTTTGTACAAAGAATTCTAGAACTATAGCATATCTGTCAAGAACTCTGAGAAAAATATACATATCTGAAAAAAAGGGTGCTAACTTCACACGACTGTGGGACTGGGAGTGGTGGTCGGATCAACCCGAGCTTTACGGCTTTCTGCTGGTCCATAACGGGTGAGTGTCTGCCAGGTTTTCTGGTTCCTGCGAAAACATTGTTGTTACGGCCCACTTAGTTAAACTGATAAGATAGCCTAGGTGCTTCAGACGCCACCCTGAGGCTTGCGTTTTTAAACACTTAGAGCAAGAGATGCACAGTTTACATTACTGTTATTGTAGTTCAAATGTGTCCAAGCAAAGTATGATCTCAACACGCTTTTAAAGCAAAGTGACTTAATAACTGATCTTCCAGTTTCAAGATAGTGTGGACAGTCGTTGCGGTCTTCAGTGACTTGAATACTGAATTGTGCATTACTTTTTCCCAAATGGATGCGACTGAATTAATTTGCAGTTCATGAGCCTGTAATTGCGAACAGCGTAAAAATAAGTAAATAAATAAAAATAAAAGTAAATATTATAAGAAGCTTTGTTACACGATTGCCTTACCAGTGCTATGGCGTGGCTCACTGGCATATTTTACTGAGCATACCCCTTCAGCCTGTGACGCCGCCGCCGCCGCCGCCGCCGCCACGGGCAAGGGGTCTCCCTCCGTTTTCATTATTGATTGTTAAAGTAACAAGATAATTCGATATCTTATATGTGAGTGAAGGTTCTTAGATATGGCGCTGCTCGTGGTAACCGCGCAGTCTAGGGCGTCCTGTACTGTTCGCTCGGTTCCCGCCGTCGGAGGTTTGAGTCCTCCCTTGGGCAAGGGTGTGTGTGTTGTCCTTAACGTAAGTCAGTTTATGTTACATTACTTAGTGAGTAAGCCAAGGGAACGATGGCCTCAGTAGTTTGGTCCATATAATCTTACCAGAAATTTCTAAATTAGATATGCCCAGCGACCTGTGCAGAATGTCAGTAGTTTTCCAGTTGAGTCAGTTTGTCAGTTATTGAAATTAAAGTTTTGTAAAATATTTATAACCAAGTTAATTATTGCTAAAATTGTCTTTTCTCTGAAATTGTCAATGTAGAGGTCAAATTTTAATTAACTCATTTAAAAGACTACAATCATTAGTGGTAATTTTTTAAATTGGTTTGTTAAGTGGTCATCAAACAATTGTTGCTCATAATTGTTTAGAAGTCCATTTGTTCTATATATATCGAAAATTCAACTGGTCTCAGCAGCTAAAAGATTTCTGAGGAATTTTACGAGTATATTAATTCCAAATTTATAGCTGCGGTTGCTGCATTTGTTTTAAGGATTTGGTCAAATTAACTCTTAGTGTTTCTTGTTCCAGTACCAATGAACCCAAGTGTTTTTTGTGACATCTAATAGATGATAAGCGAAAATCTAAAACAAAGGTCCCAGTCGCTGGTCACTCAAGGATCCCTGCTCAACTGCACTTAGTGTGTTGCACTGACCACTAATCTAAGGATTCGGACTGTTAGACGTTAGACGTTATCATCACATATTTAACAGAAAGAAACAATAGGCTGCCAAAAAGTCTCCTTCAGATAATTAATTGCGCTAAATGTCGAATGTGGTATTCACTCGTACGTAACTCAAAGAATCCATAGTGCTTGCATCCCACTCTATCCGCCTGCAAAACGCTTAATAGAACATTTCTCTCTTCTGACGCACATGCCATTAAATTTCCTTATTTGATCATACTCTGATTTACTCCGAACAGCTTTTCCATTTTAGTTTTCAGGACTACATCTCGATCTCTGCTCTAATTCCTGAGACTTTGTGTGTAAGAGTGCAATCTACAGCCCTGCTGAAGAAAAGAATAACGCAATAAATATACTGTATTGAACGTTCTTATCTGAGGGTAAGGAACATCATCAGTACTGCAGTACTTCTACATAAGACTTCTGATCCTTGCCTGTTGAATGCAAATGTCGCGTGACGGTTAAATGGTAATACATCACTTACATCAGTAGTTGAGGCTTCCGTAATGTGGAAAATCATTCATGCCAGAACAATCTTTGTTGAAAGAAGAATATCTTTTCCTGTCGTATTTTTCCCAAAAGCACTCGCTCCACACACATTACAAATATTTTGAGCTGCCTCCTCTGCATTCACCCCTGTATTATACCAAAAGTAAATTTTGTGTTACAGATGTTACACCTTTTTCCACTTGCGACATCTATCAAAAAGCGAAAAAAGTGGTCCAGCTAAAACAATCATTCTTCTTTACGTACTACAGGAATACGTAATATAAAATGGGGTTCCTATTTAAAAAAACGCAGTTGATATCCGTTTGACCTATGGTAGCGCTATCTTGCAGGCCAACCATAGCGCCATGTGGTTTCCCCCTTCAAGCTAGACAAGTTTCGTTCTTTTTAGTTTTTTCGTTTGACGCTTAGTTCGTGAGATATTTGGCCCAGTCACGATCAATAGACCACCCTGTATAACTGTGAAGTATTTTATTGCGATGGAAAGTTATAAATTTAATTATTACCCAACGCATTGCCTACTTAATACGTTAAGTAAATAAGAGGTTTTAACTCCATAGTATTGATAGCAGACACAGTGCGCTCTTGTTGCTGCGGCCCGCGAGAAGTGCAGCGATTAGCAATGCCCAATGCTACTGCGATTTGTTTGTGTTGGCTGAACTTGGACACTGCAGCACACGCTTCGCTATGAACAGAAAGAATCACCTCGGCTCTGACTGCTGTGAGAGGACATCACTGCTTGCATGTTCTTACAGTAACCAAGGCGAGATTTTACTCACAGGTGCTGTGGAACAATTGTAACGGGTATTATGTTATTAGTCATCAGAATATTAACCAGTGATAAAATGTCCAATCTACTTAAATCCCCAGAAAATAGGAACCTTCTCACAAAGTAATGTGAGGTGATACCAAAATTTATCCAACCCACAACAATTAACTGCTGAGCTTTCATTCTCGCAGTTGTAGCACACAAGGAAATATTATGTCTTGGAAGCATATACGTCATATCCTTCTCTCATATCAATAGTCTTATTTTAGTATGAATTGCGAAAATGAACACAAAAATCAAAAGTTTCTGAGTAGCATATAAGTCATTTCCTTTTCTCATATCATAGCTTTTGTGTTAGTATCGAGTGAAAATAAGCAGTTTAGGTTTCTGAAGCATAATACGACACCAGATTCTTATCGTAGACTGTTGGACAAAAGAATGGAGAGCCCCCTGGTATCTGCGTTTCCGTTACGGTCTGTTACCTTTCATGCATTACTGCCGCTAGCGGATGATTATTTAAGGACTTACAGGCATCAAGCACTTCGGCAGAATGAGCCTTATGTTATTGTGCTAATTACGATATGAAAAAATTGCAACAAATAAGTTCCCCTAGAGTAGTGAATATATTTTTACATGTCTGTATTCAGCAATGACTGGCAGCTGCCACAACACTTGACAGTCCATACGGCAGGCAACACAACTGTGAATGCACTTCAGACTTTACTTAGTAAGTCGTTAGGAGACGGACGCAAACGTAAAAGTAACGTCGCTTTCCGAGTCATATTCAATCCAAAATTAGGTGTTATTAGGGTAGTTGTGTGTTCTAGCAAATCCATTTTGATACTTCCCATGTGAGTATTCCGAGAGCCAAAAGAGCCTGTTAATGTGAAACCACTGGGAACTATATTAGTATCATCGGAATTGGTTTCTGGAAGTAATTATTAGTGGCGGGTAGAATGTGAAGGGAACTATCTTCGATGTTCAATCAGCCTCATAACTTTAGACGAGGGCCGAAATGTGGAAAAAAAAGGAGAAAGAGAGGGACATGATCAGACGCGAACACGCAACTATAAGGTCTGAATGTATTACGACTATCACTTCTCTTTTTGCGTTTTGTTCCTTTTTTTCCTTCTTCTGCTCGTAGCGGACGTCACATGACACCCGTTGATGTTCGTTGTTGATCCTTTCACTCAGTTTTATTTATTTCAGAGAGCACCCAGTTCTCCGACCGAACATGCAGAGCTACCGTGTCTGCATAAAATATCATTTTGTTCGTTATTGGTCATTGTATTTGTTCGGGGTGGACGTTCAATGAGGCTTGTTCAAATTAGTTTTTCATCCATTAACTCAGTTTTTTAATTACAGATGGCACTAGTCCACATGCTAACACAACATATCATCTCAGAAGTAGACAACACTTCCTCCTGACAACTCTGCATCTCAGTGTTGCCAGATTGTGCAAATTCTGGACTTAGCATTGTCAAAGGCAGTCTGTTTCATTGGCCACCGTAAGTGAACGACTCAGACCTAGGCTCTGTTGCGGCCGGATGTGGTCAGTTTTTATGTCTAAGACTGAACATGAGCACAGTGATGACGATGAGTGCTCAACCAGTGAAAGTGATACTGAAAGAAGTCTCGAGCTCCACAGTTCTTTATCCATGTCGGACACGGAGCCATAAACCCTGTCTTGGCTCAAATGGCTCTGAGCACTATGGGACTTAACTTCTAAGGTCATCAGTCACCTAGAACTTAGAACTACTTAAACTAACTAACCTAAGGACATTGCACACATCCATGCCCGAGGCAGGATTCGAACCTGCGACCGTAGCTGTCGCGCGGTTCCAGACTGTAGCGCCTAGAACCGCTCAGCCACCCCGGCCGGCAGTCCTGTCGTCATTGAAACATAGTAAATGATGATAGTCTTTGTCCAAGAAGTGGGTATTAAACATAGTTACATACATGAAAGATCATCCGCAGCACAGTAAATACAATCAGTTATGACCGTGTAGCGCATACAACACTACGGATAATGTGGGGATAATAAGACGCATTTGTTATCCCAAACAGTTATTTCGCGTTTCAAGGATACTCAACACAGTTTCAGAATGTACAAGTTAGTGACATGCTACGTTATGCACATCAAATTGCGCGAGACTTAGATTACCATGATTTCAAGGAAAGCAATGAATGTTTATGGTAAGTTTCTGTGGGACCAAACTGCTGAAGTCATGGGTCCCTAGGCCTACACACTCCTTGATCTACCTTAAACTAACTTACGATAAGGACAAGAAACACACCCATGTCCGTGGGAAGACTCGAACCTCCGACGTGGGGAGACAAGCGCGAACTGTGGCAAGGCTCCTCAGACCGCATCGTCTACCCTGCGAGGCGCAGTGGATGATTGTGTAGCTTTAAACAGTGCTACAGAATTGGAATGTGTAACATAACGAAATGGTCTACTTCATGATGCTCAGAAAACTTCGGAATCAAATAGTTCAAATGGCTCTGAGCACTATGGGACTTAAGTTCTGAGGTTATCAGTTCCCTAGACTTAGAACTACTTAAACCTAAGGACATCACACACACATCCATGCCTGAGGCTGGTTTAGAGCCTGCGGTCGTAGCAGCAGCGCAGTCCTGGACTGAAGAGCCTATTACCGCTGGGCCACACCGGCCAGCTAACTGCGGAACCGGCCCGAAAATTTGTGGATGGGATAAACAAACTGGTATCATCGTTCAGTAAGGTATTTATTTCTAACTCCGAAAAATCGCGATTTGAAGAAGAAATGAATATGAAAAGAACCCTGGAAATTATAGGTACAAAGGGAGTTGTATGTGGATCAACTAATGTCAGTGCCTTGAAGGATTGGTATGTAGCTATGCCGACTGGTAACCCGTTTGTTAATGCACAGGGTGGCAGCCAGTCAAGAAATATTTTAGGGAATTGGTTTTACAAATTTATTTCTAAGGCCCAATTTCATCTTTACAAACTTTCTCCCAGAGCAACTTCGGGTGTGTGTACGCGACACAAGTTGCCTGCATTTCAGAAACGAGAGAGTTCTGTCCAGTTGAAGCTGCTTTGAGCCCTCCGCTGAAACGGCTAGGTAATTCATGCCATCGGTTTTAGCCAATGCCATGCTCGGGGTACAGGTACGGTACATGTTCAGTAAATTGGCTGGAATGTTATTTTAGTGCTGGGAGAAGTTGGAGGTGCTCTTCCCCTTATGACTCTTTCTCGTGTGTGTGATCTTGTAATAGCAGTAGGGAATATTTATCTCACAGCAAGCATGAATGGAAAAATGTATAGCCGCGCGGGATTGGCCGAGCGTTCTTAGGCGCTACAGTCATGGACTGTGCGGCTGGTCCGGCGGAGGTTCGAGTCCTCCCTCGGGCATGGGTGTATGTGTTTGTCCTTAGGATAATTTAGGTTGAGTAGTGTGTAAGCTTAGGGACTGATGACCTTAGCAGTGGAGTCCCATTAGATTTCACACACTTTTTTTTTTTTAAATGTGTATAAGAAAATTACTATCTATAGTTTAAGCACTTGTTTTGGCCGATAACAGGTCAAAATAACTTTCTTTCTCTTGATGCCTGGTCTGTGTACTCCTTCAGATCAAACCATACCACCTGAAAAGCGTGTGACATTGCAGTAGAAACCCTCTGTAACCACTGTACAAATTCGACTTCTGGATGTTTGTTTTTTCTATGACTATGAAACATATTGTCACACTACCTGCGCTTCGTTGTAAAGGAGAAGCAGTTTAACGATAATCTGTCCGAGAGACTATTGAGTGCACACACATTCCATCATCTCTCATTACCCCGTTTCACCAATATGATTCTCTACGCATTCTTTAAGCAGCCCAAAATCCTGCAGGATTTGTAACTCCCAAGGAGTTCTCCTTCGATCTTGATGGTGCAAAACTTTGTGATCACTGTGGCCCGTCATTTTTCATTCGGTGTTTATGGTGCAGGTTAATTGGCTGTTTTGAACATTTCTTGAATGATGATGAAGCCCATTTTTGAAGTGTAATACGTAATTCGCATAGAATGTTGATCTCTGCACCTCCCGGACATCCATTTTCTGTCGCTTTATTGATGTACATTTTTCTTTAGTAATTACTAACACAATAGTTTCAAATGAGCCTTACTAGAGATCGAACCTGTGACCTCACAATCAAGGCGATAGACAGGGCTACAACCTACGAGGCATGAACCGTGATGCGACACGTGGCATGAGGGTGACTGGGCCCCAATAGAAGTGTTTAGGATTAACTGAAGTGTAACGTCTTTCTCGGCCGATAAGGCTTTTGTGTAACTAAATTATTGTTAATCAACAAAGGGTGAAAAGACATTAGTAGGTATATCCTTACTAGCTGGAAACGTGACGACGGCATGTAATGCTTCTAAAGCGTTTAACGAATTTAGAACGTATCTCGTTCTCTTCTATTATTTGATGAAGACTTACTACCATCCGAAATCGCAAACATCGAAGGCAGCATGCAAACTCCTGCAGCCTGAATGTTGACCTACACCCGCTCAAAAAATTTGGAAGAGTAGTGCCGATCGTCTTGGGACCTATGGAATCTGCAGAAGTGTATTGGGAACCTAAGCAGAAATTAAAAACCACAAAATTTTCGCTGCACTATCTCGTTACATGTTTCAGATGGAGACGAGTTATTTTCATAATTTGAGTTTGGGAATCTGGTAAAAACAGTGTTGGGAGGGTTTTGAAAGGAAGATTTTAGGATAAAGACTTGTCTGGAGGTGAGTTCCCATTTTCGGAACTTTCACCTTTGGTCAAAAAGAATGCAAATTCCATAATCCTACCACAGAACATTTAGTGGCATCATATCCTCGTAAACAATAAGTTAATGTAAGAAGCTTATTTAATATAGGTTATTTATGGAAGGAAGATTTGTAGAATGTTGTTGTGGGGTTTTAGTGTCAACATTCCGAATGATAGGCATTTCGAAGAACTGTGACGCAGATAAATTCGATGTGTTTGTTCAAACTATCAGTGTGTTATGTTAGTTTATAGGGGTAGTAGATTCTGGGTATTCGAAGCACAGCACAATGCCCACCATCCCATTCTGGTCTCACAAAAAATTCTAGGAAACTATCGTAAAATTTCTGACAGTGCTAAGAAATTGGGAAACAAGCTCTGTTGTTTCTTACTTAACTGAAATGGGGAATTGTCTTGTGAGAACCAATTACGTATTTACGGTGTGATGTAACCAAACATCCAGCTAGATTATAGACATATTTGATAGCAAACAACATCTTGCATTTCTGATCAGCTCTACATCCTTCTTCACTCTCACACCTAATATAAATCAATTTCATTTACTATACCTCTGTCTGCTATTTCACGTTCAACAGTTTCCCACTGTTTATCGTGAACGTTCTGTTGCTGTTGTCAATTCTGGTGTGATCGTAAAATACAAGGATATCTTCCAACTAGACGAACAAGCTGAACATTGAACTCAAGGTGGTATATCATTTTCCTAAATAGATAGACAACTGACAAGCAGATGGATTTTGTCGTAAATTGTCAGCGAGTACAGACGTGGCGCGCGGCGAAAATGGAGCTCGTCGCATTCATTGCGTTGCGTCGTGGAACGCTATACGGCTCTGCGGCAGTCCAGTAGGCGCTGCGCCCTTGGACTGCCCTTGTTTTAGCTGAAGTATTAAGTCAGTGAGCGCGTTTCTGTGCACATATCTGAGCGGAAAGTTTATATTAGTGCAGGGCACACATGTCTGTACTGCAACTAACCACCCCCTATACCTCCTGCGTGGCCCGGGGCAACTTCGTAACGCTATATGTGAATGCCCTATCTCTATTGAATATTCGGATTCTACTACGAAACATACGTACTTTTTACTCTCATCACTGTTTCCCTTTCGTGGTGGATGGCACTGTAATCGACGAATATCACCTGTGCCTTTTTCTGGAATTAAGAACCGAAGCATCTGATTCTGTATTTCATTTATCTTAGCAAAGTTACTGTTAACACTAGCCTTCAAACGTTGCTTGAACCATGCAAGTGCGGTTCCTCAGAACAAGTAGTATGGCTACACATTGACATTTCTGGCAAATAATCAACAGGTACGGTAACGTCGTTCTCGGTTCCCTGCGGGACTGACTGTGCTGAGCATCCAATCCATCGAATTGTATGATTTTGGTGGCCATTCTCAATCCCCGCCAGCAGGGTGACTGCTATCGTTGTGTGTTTCTATTTAACAGCCGTTAACTCCAGCGCTGGCAACTATGCGACTAACGGTAAAACGCAAACCATAACGATTGTATAAATGTAAAATGTCCATGAAATGAAACTGTCAGGTGCACCTGCCATGCATACTCACCGAAATCAAGCACCTCAATGGTGAGAGGCAAGGGGACCCACCGAAATGAAGCCCAGCAGCGGTGAGAAGCAAGGAGACTCATTGAAGTCGAGTATTCAGACGGAAACAGAATAGGATTACTTCCATGTCGTAGTTGTTAGTTCACACTAAATGTAGTTTGTAACCAGACACTGAAACTGCTAGTGGTATTGTACTGTACAAACAAATTTGCAAAACAAAGAAATTTAGAATACAAATATTAAACGCAGGAACGGAAAGGTTTACTTCTATATGGTAAGTGGAATGTGGAACCAAATGCGTTGGTTCTTAACTACAAAAATAAGCACATGTGAAGTTTATCGATTACAGTGCCATCTGCCACGAATGGAAAACAATGTACTCCTCCCATGCAGGAGGGGTAAATAGGTGGTGACCAACAAAGATATGTAAGCAGGCAGAATACGGCGCTGGTGTCGGCAACTCCTATATAAGACAGTAAGTGTTTGGCGCAGTTGTTAGATCGGTTACTGCTGCCACAGTGGCAGGTTATCGAGATTTAAGTGAGTTTAAACATGGTGTTATTGTCGACGCACGAGCGATGGGACACAGCATCTGCGAGGTCTCAATGAAGTGGCGATTTTCCCGTACGACTATTTCACGAGTGTACCGTGAAAATCAGGAATCCGGTAAAACATCAGATCTCCAACATCGCTGCGGCCGGACAAAGATCCCGCCAGAATGAGACCAACAAGGACTGAAGACAATCGCTCAGCGTGACTAGTGCAACCCTTCCACAAATTGGTGAGATTTCAGTGCTGGGCCATCAACAAGTATCACCATACGTAACATTCAACGATATGGGCTTTCGTAGCCGAAGACCCACTCGTGTTCCCTTTATGACTGCTTTACGCCTTGCCTGCGCCCGTCTACATAGACATACGACTGCTGATGACTGAAAATATGTTGCCTGGTTGGACTATTCTAGTTTAAAATTTTGGCGAGTTCATCGACACGTATGGGTATGTAGAGAGCCACATGAATCAATGTACCCTGCATGTCAGCAGCGGGCTGTTCAAGCTGGTACATGTTCTGTAATAGTATGGAACGTGTGCAGTTGGAGTGATACGGGACCGGTGATAGTGTATATACGAATCTGGCAAGTGATACGTACGTAAGCATCCTGTCTGATCACGTGCATCCATCAATGCCCATTGTGCATTCCGACGGACTTGGGCAGTTCCAGTAAAACAATGTGACACCCAGAATTGCTACAGTGTGGCTTCAGAAACACTCTTCTGAGTTTAAACACTTCCGTGGGCCATCACAATCCCCAGAAATAAACATTATTGGGCATATCAGAGGTGCCTTCTTACGGGCTGTTCAGAAGAGATCTTAAGCCCCCTACTCTTACGGATTTATGGACAGTCCTGCAGGATTCATGGTGTCAGTTCCTTCCAGAATGACTTCGGACATTAGTTGAGTCCATGTCACGTCGTGTTGCTGCCATTCTACGAACTCGCGGGAAACCAAATGGTATCAGGCAGGCGTACCAGCTTCTTTGGCTCTTCAGTGTGGAATGAATGTATGGAGACACTCATTGCCTTCTCACATTATACAGTATTTCACAATTCTTATAACGGGTTTCTATGGTGTACAGTGGACTTAGTAGGTACGGTTTTCCTAAAGAAGTATTACCTCTCGGTGCTCACACAAACTGAGAACATGGCGCCGTCGTCAGTAGGGCGCCGTTGTCAGTCCCTGTTGTAATTACAATGTCGCTTGCCACTTCAGCCCCACTACAATAACGGCTGCGAGGAAGTAAAAGGTAAAGGGAAAAGTACCATGTCTGTTCTGTTGACATATTCACCTGTATAACATTTATCTTATCTTTAATCTATGGAATAATGAATTAAGTATCTTCATCGCATAAAAGGTAGTATATCCACAAGTACAAAAAACGTTCCTGTAGAGCAGACAGGTCAGAGCTCTTCGCCTCCGCTATGCCCGTACCGTGGAGCTGTAGACTTGGAACCACTCCGATCTTCAAACTCATTTAATACAGAAACAGTACATTTTCGGACATGGGTTTATCATCAAATATTTACCCTTTACAATCGTCAGAAAACTGTGTAATACCAGCTGTGAAACACCCTGTATATGCATAAAAGATTATAGCGATACGTACACTACCAAATATATCGTATCACAGCACACATCATATTTTTTTGTCGAAAATACTGCCTCAAAATTAATTAGAAATATTACCAACCGTTGACTCTGAACAAGAATTTGAGAATTTTCCATTGGTTGTAAATTGAGTATCAGAATTGGGAATCCACTCCCAGTTATTCAGAATTGGTACTTAACGTGCCCCACTACCTACTCGCCTGTCATTTGGCTGAAAAATTCCCTGATTATGCATAGGTAATTATTTGTACAGCCTACTCTACCTATTCAAAGGAAAGTATTTTAAAGAATCCTCCGGTATTATTCTCGTTGCTAGGTTCCTATGCCAGCTGCATGGCGCTTGGAATAGGAATGGAATTTATGATGAACTCACCCTAATCCAAACTTCTATCGGAGATAAGAGGTGAAGAAAATACCCGTTTGGCGGCAGCCTATTGCCAGAGTCATCTGTGATGAGGCTGAATGAAACAGTACTGTCCATCTCAGTCAGCAAGTTATCAGTACCAGTGTTACTTCTGGAAGAGTACTGCTGGATAGCGACGTACCTGTGCTGGTGCGAAGTCAGTTTCACGAACACTGGGATATGCAATCCTATATTCACCTTACAGACTGGTGTGGGAGGCTAGGATTATTCGCGTCATGTAAGAAGGCCACCCAATTATCAGCCATTCTGCGCATCCCCCTCCACTAGCCACTGGCAGTTGATAATATTTATTCTTTTTCCGAGCGGCTAGCAGGGAGTTACAACTAGACAGCCAGAATCTCGCACCTACACGCTGCACTTTTGCTGCACTTCGCGACAGCCGAATTATTCATTCAACTATCAATTCCTTTGTTTCCTTTTATTTTTCCTTGCAGCAGTATAGCTGAGAATATGTATCTTGCAAATGTTTAAGTGCAATTAAAAATAAATCAGGTGGTGGCCACATACGTGAAGTACTTCACAAGCACGCGAGGCGGATTACTTACCGCATTTATAACTTTTTCACACGTGAATTTAAATATAGGTCTCCTACTGTTGACACTGGAATGCACAAGAATGGACTCGGGAACCATGTGGTATCGGCCAAGAGAACTGTAAAGAGAATTGCCAAGGAAAGTGTCAGAGCTGTAGCAACCATAGAAACGATTGGTTTCGTTTTGCCTGGAACGTATCTAAATAGCAAGAATCCTGTAACACAAATGGATGGTTTTAGCAACGATGCTTTAAAAGGCTCCATTGAAAGTCTTACCAATTTCCTTTTTATGACGGACACACGTCCAGATAGTCCGCTCATAGTAACCTCTCAAACCTCTGGCATCTCTCTCCCTCATCCACCACTACTGGCATCTCACCTCCAACTGCTCAACACTACACGCTGTTCACATCCACCTGCCCAGCACTACACTAGCGAATATCCCAACAATGAGTCCAACCAGCCACAGACTGCACACAGCGCAGTCAGAGATTTTCATGCTGAGCACTACGCGGCGTTACAAACGTAAAAACCTAAACAGCCTACTTACATAGACCCCATGCTCCCCACAAAAAGTTTACAAATTGTTTGGGCAGTATGCAATACTGATTTGATACAATTTCTCATAATTACAATAACAAAGATTACAAATGCATACATTTATTGATACAATGTTGGTCAAAAGCAAAAATTGTCCGCACAGTCCACAAAGACAATCCTGATCACTCATCACAGTAATAATGACAGTTTGTGCACAAGTCTGAGCAGTATAAGAAAGTGCACGTGGTAGTAGAGGATTTCCATGAACACTTGAAGAAGTGGTGTTGTCCTTCCAACGGAAAGACAGTGCTAACTCTTAACATGCAGACAGGTAATGGGCCACAACGGAACAAACCCACAGCAGAGTCAGTCGAAGTTTCGAAGAATATTGGTAGGTAGGTCATCACAGAGCAGACCCACAGTATTTCTTGAAGGGATGACGTTATTAGTGGACCACCACAGGTGGAAACCCACTGTAGTTTTGGTAGGGATTATGGTACTGGTGGACCACCAAAGGTGCAGACCCACTGTAGTCCTTGTAGAGATAAACAGGAGACGTCCATTGCGACAGTGAGGGTGCACAATCACCATTGAAAAGTCGTGCAGAGAATATAGCAAGTCCATGAACCACCACTTGTACATTCACAAAAACTTTTTTCGAAATGTCCTTAGAACCATCAATGCTGTTAGCCAGAACCTTGCTGAAATATCAACACACATGCAAGCACTAACAGTCCCTTTTTTCTTGTCTTTTTTTAACTTCTCACATATTGTGCATATATTATGACCAACAGAAATGTGTGCAGGGAAATGAAACCCTTCTACATACTTAATTTGAAGACCTGGTGTTTAATTTTATAACATGAGAATGCAACTACAAAGGTACAATAAACATCGTTAAAAATACAATGGTAACATTAGTAGTAATCCAGGTGTTACAGAAGAATAGAAATAAACAAATGCATCACTGTTACAGGAATTATGACATAAGTAAATGAATAAAAAAGATGATATCTTTCGAACACATTAACTTCACACATGAGCATTGAAAACAGAACAGAATAAATAATGTCTAAACATCATTACAAAGTATAGAACATACTATTAATGGGAATTGTATTTGAGTTTAATAGTATTCCTCATCTTAGTGAATGTAGCTCAGTATTGAAAAAATTCTACATCACTCTTATGAGATACACATAAAGACAGGAAGAAAACAAATACACAAGGGTACACAAACAAATAGCGGAATAACACAAAAGGACATGGTTTGTTTTCAGTGTGACATTTGGTAATGCAGTCCAACCCAAAACTTCATTCCATAGATCTTTTCTCTTATTTCAACATTTTTTTTCGTAGAAAAGGTCTTATCTAAGCATGATTCCTGTATTTTCAGTTATCTTACCTCATCATTTGTTTCCAAGAAAATCCTACCTAAGCCAGTTGTCCCTAAACCCTACTTTTTAGTGCATATCCTCTTTCAAAATAATTATTCTTAATTGTACATAACTTTTTTGGCCAAACCTTTTTCTTATAGCTTCTCAATAAATTTCTTCCAATTCATCACAACTCATTCTCTTATATAATCTAGCCCTCTTAAGCTAACTTAAATCTACTGAGCTCAGATATACATACTAGAGAATGAGGCAATGCAGCAGCATGAACATTAACACAAGCAAGAATGAGAAAAAATGCAGAATGGCAAAGCAAGCAGTAATAAACATGAAATAGCAAATCAAAAGCAACATTACAACAAATATGAGCTAATGTGCAGCAACAAGAATAATAATTAGTAGCAAAATTGGCTTAGCAGAGTAATAAAATGTGAAACACAGTAAGACAATGACCTGACAAACAGCAGCAGCAAAAGCAATAAACTATACATAAACATGACAAAGCTCAAGCATAGAAAAATTTACAGTAAAGGTAGGAAATGTCTAATACCTAAGTCACATGTTAACACTGGAGTCATAAATCACTATTACTTACTCTACCAAACAAGTTACCAAGTCAAAAACAAAAAAATATGTATGCAGTTCCTGTGCAGGGAAATGTCTATTTGTGCTCCCTTTTTTCAAGAAAGTAGATTATAAAATTATTATTTAATGGATCTCTAGACAGAAAATATTTACATTAGTACATCTATTAAATTTTATTTTAACCAATGCTGCATCGCAGCTAGAAAATAGATATTAAACAAAATAGGCAAATGTAAGTATATAAAGCAAAGCATGAAACATCATTCACTAGCCATATGGCATTTCATAAAGCAGTACAAAACTCTCAACTAGAAAGACAGTAGTCATAATCAGGTGTGTAGATGTAAAATACTTCTTATGATTACATAGGAATTTTAGCAAATACCAGAAATTACGAGCTCCAAAGGGTAAGCATACGTTTTTATGTATGAGTGTGTCGTATTTGCGATGCTCTCTACAAAGAAATGTCAATAGCAAGGTTAACGGCCTCTTTTTTTTCTCCACCTGTGCCTCTGAAAGGCACATACTAATGGTTTTTCTTCTACATGACTGCCACGCAGCTGGGCACCCACAGCGCATTATGTCAATGTCACCTACCTTACTAACCGAAATATTTGCTACAGCAGTTTCCAATACAGTGACAGTTTGATTCAAATAAAATTTGGCAGGTCGAAAAATTGCAGTAGAAATGTGTAGAAACAAAATCTCATAACAGTGCCCAAAAATTTATGCCAGCATTGTGATACTCGAATTCACTGAAGTACACACGTTTCATAACTATTAAAGTACGATTCTTGGTTTCCAACATGCTTTTCACAAACCAGAGTCCCTAACCCCTATTCATTACTCATTCACCTATAAACACGTAATCACATTCCACATATATCATCTGCTTAACAATCATTATCAATTCTCAATATCATAATATACATTGTCGTCGTAATAATATCATAAAAACACATCAATCAAATCTCAAAATCATCACAGATTAT
Organism: Schistocerca serialis cubense; assembly: GCF_023864345.2. Classification (NCBI taxonomy): domain Eukaryota; kingdom Metazoa; phylum Arthropoda; class Insecta; order Orthoptera; family Acrididae; genus Schistocerca; species Schistocerca serialis. The sequence continues at coordinate 427,778,601 of NC_064641.1, forward strand.
TTTAATAATTTCAAAACCTAAAAAAATTCTTTGCTCGTTTCAATAGTGTCATATACCTCAACCGTACTTAAAAAATATAATCCCATACCAAATACATCATTCAAAGCTCTCATACCATTACAATGGTTCCAAAAAATATGAACAGTTCACAAAGTACAGACAAAATACATTTTTGTAAGTGTGAATTCACTGAGGTAGGAAAAAAATGTTCGTCTTTCTTAAATGATCAGATAGCTGTGTAATTCTGTTTTAGATAAATATGTCCATAAGCAAGGTTCAGCAAAAGTCAGTGTACTTGCCTTGTTATAAACAAAAGTGAAATTCTATGCATATAGATGTCGCACTTACTACGCTCATTGCCATCATCAAGAAAGTACTGTACTGTAACATACTGTTGTGTTATGGAAAAGGCTGTCTCATTGCAGCTATACCACAAAACTTACTACATAAATATGTTTTACTTTTCATAAGAATGTAGAAAAACTGTGCCATTATAAAACAGATACAGCACAAAAGCAATAATGTATATTGTGTCACTTATTAGTAGCGTTGTGATTTAATCATCTAGCTGTCAAACAAACCTAATACTAAGTCATCTGTAATCTCTCAGAAAGTACTTTAAATAAAGAATGTCTTTTCAGGTAAAATGTTTCATTAGTCTAATTAGCAGTATATGTTCTAAGTATCTAAGCCTTATAGTTGTTACATAATCGTGCAACTAACAAACAAGAATTACACACAGTAACACTGTCTTGTCTGTTCACTATAAAAATGCATTTGTAATTACTGTCTAAATAAGTTTCCTAGGTTCTTGAGTGGATAGTTAACTTCTAAACATTGTTACATGGTAACAGTTTCTAAGTGTGACAAAGTGTCATAGTGGCAAAGACTAATCTAAAAAGCAGACTACCCCTCAATAAACGGCTTTACATGTGAAATGTGGTGCAGTTGTTTACTTTTCTTGGTACGCAGGGAGTCAGCTTCAAACCAATTACCATCCAGTATATGTCGGTATAGAATGCTGGAATTTTTCTCAAGGTTAGCTTACTTTTCTCAAGCCCAGCCGTTGCAGATGACCACCTGCAGTGCGAGTCATTGACTGTTACCTCTTTCTTGGCGCGCGCCGTTACTGGGATTTGGAGGTCCAACTTCTACAAATTCACCTTGTCGAGAGGACCCTATCCTGTCTGAATCATGCAAATTGTGGTTAAATTCTGTCTATTATTAAGATTCTATTGTCTGTCGTCATGTCAATAGTTTCCATAGGTTCTTTCTTGTCAGTCACATGGTGGACAATTTCTCCCGGAATCGTAACTGCGTGGTGGACTGTTGCGTCTGCAGTTATTCCGTCTCCCTTAATAATAGTTGTGGTTCCATATTGCCTGTTTCTATGATTGTCTCTATCATGCTCATTTCCCTGTAACTATTCTTACTCTGTTGTCATACGGGTGGCGTATGTTTTGGTCACGATTTGCGTTGTAAGAATAGCCTTGTCGTGTCCAGTTATTATTTCTGACTTCACAGAATTGTGACGTGTAATTAGTGTTTTCCTGGTTTCGCGTCCCGCTATTGTCAGTGTCAATTTCCAATTCTCGTAAGAGTCCCTGAAAAGCTTCAACGTCGTCTCTGCAAAATAGTATGTCGTATATGTTAAGGCAATTTAATTAAGCAAATGCGAATAAAATCTGAGGGGCTGCACAGATTTGTCAAATACTGATTTTTGTGCTATATATCTTAAAATATTTTACCGGACTGGAAAATTCAGATTGTTTGAAATGTTTCATCATTATGATCCTATTTTTTACTCGATCTTGAGTAGCTTGAGACCAATATGCTGAGACGAAGACATGATACAATTCTCCTTCACTGTGACAATCGCGAATGACTGATCGCAATCTCACAGCTGGTTTATTCTCCAAGTAGCCACACAAAAATTGTATTCTGTGCTCTAACGACCAGTTGGGAGGAAAACAGTGGGAGCATTGATGAAGCCATGCTTGTGGATGAATGCCGTTGCCGGAATTCTTAAATGTTATGAATTTAAGGTGCAGTAATGAACAGCTTATAGTCAAAGTCATAATGACGGCGAGTCGCATATCGGTCATTGTTACGTCGTGTCGGTGGTTGCATCTCAAAATTCGGAGCACATTCCTAATTTGTTACATAATTTCCAAAATTCCTTGTCTTACTATTTTGTGGCTTTTCCGTATTTCTATGTCCCTCTTCCCGTGTTGGAGCAGGAGTCTCCTCTGAAATATGTAATTCTTGTAATACCTGTGTCAACTGATCTTGTACCTACCGCATTTCTCTTTTGTACTGTGTATTAATTTGATTCTGATTTGGTTTAAATTTCTTAATTTGTTCTTACTCTTCCGTGTCAGTGAAGGCTACCGGTCTTGTGTCATTCAGATCATCATTTACCTTTGTAGTTAAGTTAGTGAACTGATCCGAAAGTTAGACTACTTTCTCCAATAACACTGTTCGACATGGGTTCTATTTCTGATATTAAATTATTTGCTTCTAGAGCATTTTACCGTGGGAAATTCAAATATGTAAACAAAATATCGTTGTCAGGGATACTTTTTATGTAATATGTATATATATGTATATTCACAATTCATGGCAAACACAGAGATGTTATAGAGAAATACGGGTATGTTGCCGCATCCAGTAGTGATAGAACGTGATAATTTCTTGTGCAACAGCAGGTGGGAAGAGTCAGACATCATTAGGTTATCCCCCGCCACACCAATGTCATTAAGACCACCTGAAACATCTCTTCAACTCGAACGGCCACAGCCTGTCGCTGCGTCGGCAGTAAAGCTTCACGTCTCCTAGGGGCAGATGCATCGAGTTTACAACAGTGGTGTTAGCCGCAATTTGTGTCAGTCTTAACAAGTGGGTGTTTTGGCTGTCAAGTAACTGTCTGTCATATTTCCGAGCATGGTTGAATTTTTTATTTCCTGTGTGTTAACTGATTGAGCCTGGTGCTGAAGGTAAAACGACTGCTGGTTTTTACACATCAGCGTTCCTATAGTTCCCTACTATTAATTTAATACAGGTGTATTACCAAAGTGCTATTTTTAAATTTTCAGAACTGCCACGTAGTCGTGGATATCGATATAAGCCGAACAACTTCTGCTACATCTGTGGGAAGTTCACATTTGCCAGAAACAGGAGGAAAATTTCTTCAGTCATAAAGAAAGCATACAAACAAGGTAGGAGACCAAGATAGATAATGGGCACCACATTTAAGTTGTGCTACATGTTACTGCAAACTAATTCAGTGGTGGAAAGGTAAAGAGAATGTGGCGTTGTTTGCTCTTCCCATGGTGTGGAGGGAGCCTAAGGACCATGTTACTGATTGTTATTTCTGTCTTACAAAAATTCAGGGGTCTACAAACAAAAAGTCGAAGTGGTACATTGTTTACCCAGATCTGCATTCAGCGAGAATGCCAGTGCAGCACTCTGACAACCTTCCAGTACCATCAAGAGCTCGAGGTCAAATTCCGAGTGACAGTGAAATAAGTAGTACTGAAGAAGTCACACATGATGATTCTTTATATCACTGCACAAGTGAGTCATCGCCACATTGTTAACACAGGCAGATTTAAATGATTTATCACATGATCTAGGACTAAGTAAACAAAAGTCTCAGCTGCTTGGATCAAGATTACAAGAGTATAATCTACTGCACCAAAGTACTAAAATCAGTTTGTTCAGGAACAGCGAACATGCCTTTATCTTATTTTTCAACTGACGAAGCACTGACATTTTGCAATGACGTTGCTGGTCTGATGAAAGTGCTGAACTTCATTTATATTTCACAGGAGTGGAGACTTTTCATAGATTCATCAAAAACGAGTCGGAAGGGTGTTTTGCTCCATAACGGAAATAAAATACCCTCTGTTCCAGTAGCTTACGCTAGTTTGACAAAAGAGAATTAGGAATTCGTACAAAGGATGCTAAATTCATTAAAATACAATGAACACAAATGGAAAATATGTGCGGATTTCAAGGTAATTGATATGGTACCGGAAATGCAACAGGGCTACACAAAAGTAAGCCTGTTTTCTTTGCGAGTGGGATAGTCGAGACCGAAATTCTCACTACGTGAAAAAGAAATGGCCTAGGCATAGATTGAAAGTTGGCGAAAAGAATGTACAACGTGAAAGTCTGGTAGCTCCTGAATATACGTATACTACTTCCACTGCTTCACATCAAACTTGGCCTGATGAAACAATTCGTGAAGGCCATGGATCCTACAGGCTGTGGGTTTGCATGTCTAGCTACCAAATTGCCCCGTCTTTTAGCTGCAAAAATAAAGGAAGGTGTATTTGTGGGCCCACAAATCAGGGAGCTGCAGAAAAATGCAAATTTTGAAGCATGTTTAACTGATAAAGAGAAAACCGCATGGGACTGCTTCAAGATGGTGTTGGAAAACTTCCTCGGAAGAAGAAGAGCTACTAACTACAAAGCAATGGTGATGGATAAGATCAAAGCATATCAGCATTTGGGGTGCAATATGACTTTGAAGGTACATATGATGGACTCTCATCTGGACTACTTCACAGAAAGTAGTAGTGACGTATCGGATGAACATGGGGAAAGATTCCATAAAGACATATCTACCATAGAAAGGCGCTATGAAGGGAAGTGGGTACCTTCTATGTTAGCAGATTATTGCTGGAATATCATTCCAGAGAAGAAAGATTCACAATACAAGAGGAAAAAGTGATGTGCATTACAAGGCAGTGGCTCATTGTTTGTCAATTTTCTGTAATTTCTCATGTTAAATAAATGCTTCAAAGTGTATACAGAAAGGTTACTGTGTTATATGTTAGATCCCACCCTGCATCAATGTGATGAACTTATAACATCATAAAGATGTGCATTTGTTTGTCGAATTTCACCTCACGTTTGCTGCCCTATATCGGAAACTGAAAAGAGAAATAAAATTGCGACTACTCATAAACTATCCCTGACAGAAAAAAACCAAAAACTGCTTTCAATTCGCACTCAAAATACAACTAGGATCACAATACGTTTTATCAGAAATAGAAAAAAAGGTTTTTTTTGTAGAAAAGTGTGATGAATTGATTTCCTCCGTATGTTTTTCTGAACCAAGTTTTAGAGTATCTACTGTGTCCTTTAAGTTTTTGCAAGTCGCGTAACCGAATCGGTAGATGCAACTCAGTCAGTTTTAGCCCGCTAGGTGTCGTGATTTTCATGAACAACAGTTTGAGGTTCTTTTATAGCTGCTTCGTGATTCTGTAATGCCTTTTCATGACGCGAAAAAATAGGTTGAAAATGCTCACAAATTTGTCTTTTTACGTCATTACAAACTTTCTGACATTTATATTCGATTTTAAGTAATTCAGCAGTTACACGTTCACGTGTTTGCTCAAGCCTGATGTCTAAGTTTTGAAGCTGTTGCTCTGTTTATCTCTGATTTTGTTTCATTTGTTGCATTAATTGCAACAATAATCTATTAGTGTCTGGAATCTGTTCCTCTATGCTTTTCGGCAGTGCATTTGCACCGGCACCATTCGCATTCTGAATATCAGAAAATGTGTCTTGACTTAAATGAGAAAAAGGTGAGGACGCAAAACCTGAATCTACGGTATTTCCAAGATCGTGTCTTGTCATTTGGAGTTCCTGGGGCGAGCTGTTGCCGACCGATCGATTGACAAAACTATCCCGTTCACTAGCTGTTTTACTGTCGCCACCATTATTTGCTGCCCGCTCCACTTCCCTACGCACAGTTACCAAATTACTGCTTTGAATGTCTGTTAATTCATTATACGGTTGTGCTGATTAGCTATGCTCGTTGTTACTATCATTTCCCAATTTACTTGGGAGCCTAGTGTTACGTTTTTCACACGCCATAATTATCACGTATTTCACACGATAACACAGAAAAGCACAATTAGAACAGCAAAAATAAGAAAACACATTAACATAGCACTGAAAATAATATCTAGTTAACTGAAAGCGCGGCTGCGAAATATTTGGTGCGGATCTACATGCATGCCTCAACTATTTTACTGTTCAACAATGAAAAACAACTTAAAGGAAATTCTTTCGACAATTATGCGGTAGCAATAAACAATAACTACACTAATTACTCAAACTACAAGAAGTAAATCAGAAGATTCCAGTGAAATATCCTGGCAAAGGGTTGACATATGAAACTTCCCTTTTGAAAATTAAGAATGACATAGCTGGAAAACTCTTACGTTATTTGATTTTCAAACAGCTGAGCAAAACTGAACGAACTCTGACAGTTCTCTCTTTACTCATCCTAATCATCACTAAACTGACACACAATATTTTTAGTGCAACGTCAGCTGACTTTCAATAATCCCTACAAAAGAATGGCCTTGACTAACAATAACCTATACCTTTCATGAATCAGTTACCTCACAAAAATCTTCGCTACTCGAACTACTGCAATACAGCGAGCGCCAATACTGCCAGCTAAATAAAGGTTCTAACTGCTGAACGCACTAATTACTGATAGGCACGGTTAGCAAATAAAAGATTTTGATAGAGAACAATAATGTATTTACCTTAATAGTGTTCAGAAGTCATTATATATGCGTCCAGATCGTCCGCTCATATTAACCTCTCAAAGCTCTGGCGTCTCTCTCCCCACATCAAGCACTGCTGGCGGATCACCTCCAACTGCCCAACGCTACGTGCTGTTCACAGCCAACTGCCCAGCAGTAAACTAGCGAATGTTCCAACAATGAGTCCAACCAGCCACAGACTGCACACAGCGCAGTCAGCGATTTTCATACAGAGAATTACGTGGCGTTACCAACATCAAAACCTAAAAAGCCTACTTACACGATGTGAATGATGAACGCCTGACATAACAAAATCTTGTTACAGTTAAACAGGCTTCAATGGTAAGCGTTTCTCCAAGGTAAAGAATTTTGAAAGATGTTGGTTCCAGATATGTTAAGAAGAGAGTTGTTAGTTCAGTGAAGTGACCTTGGTGATGCATGAACTACATGCAATATACAGAATCACGATACAAGAGAAGGAGGTAGTGCAACAGTATATTACCTTGATGAGAGATTGGTCAATTACAATCATTCCAAGAAGATCTGCTGGAAAATGGGTGATGGTACAGGCGGTTTCAAACTTCTCACAGGGATAGGCTCGCGGATAATTATTCTGTATGCTGACGGTTCTTCTTGTTTTATTTCTGAGAATAAACTTATATTTACGTGCAAGAAAAACAGCAGTGATAACCATTCGGCAATGAACGCAGTCAGTTTCGTGACGTGATTCACGGTTCTCGTCATACATGGCTGCGAAGTCGGTCATTGCCAGTTATAATTCAACTCTTACAGAGAAAAAACCAAATGCAACCACCAGAAAAGTGGATATTTTTCCATAGCTTGAAAATAAAAATATTAAGCATCGTATAAACCAGACAGAATCAGTTGCATACTCTGTTCGTTAACATATCAGTTGCATACATAATAATGAGAACTTCCTAGCGTTTTTGATTAGGACTTTTTATCCTTTCAATTATGCAGACTATATAGTTCAACATATTGCCCCCACCATGTTGTACGCCTCTGTCATTTCAAGGCACGAGCTGAATAAGGCCCTGCTACTTGTTGAGATATCGGTGGTTTTCGATGTTATCGGTTAGGTTCCCTTTAGTTATTCGTACATGACGGTTAATTGTTTGCTTGTTCGATAGATTATAAGTGCAATCTCTCACTGTAATATCGAACGTGTTAGTTTGGACTCACAATGCATGTTAAAAACGAAAAATATGAAACTTCCTGACCTATTTTACGATAGTCTTTTACGTTAGTCTTTTCTACTACTAATTCCTTTTCACACACAGTGATAACACTTAACAATCGTCAAGCACACACACACCTTACACATTTTAAAAAATTCTATTGAGCAGAAGCAGTTGTCAAGCAAATATAATGATTTCGGTTAGTGCTTGAAGTTAATTTTGTTGTGTATTAAATTTTTACTTATAATTCAGTTCAAATCGCAATAAGTGGTAATTGCTGCAAGCAGTTTCAGTGTCGTTTTGAGAAAATTGTACTTCACGTCTTAACAAAGCTGTGTCATCTGTTCTCGCCTGCCGACGTCACGCAGAGCAAATAAGTGGAGCAGTGGATGTGAGTTAATGACGTGAATTAATATTTCTCTCATGACGATTGATCGAAATTGGTTTTAATATTTGTTATTCGCCCCATAGATTTGAACGTATAGTACAATGTACCGTAAGCAAACTAGCCTGAATGTTATCCGCAGCAATGCAGTTCAGCAAGGTGGGCTTTCGCGATTGCAGGCTTTCTCGGCGTATTTCAGCTATGAAATCTTCACGGGTTCTCAGCCGAGTGGCGTCGTCTCCTAGTCGCAACGTTTCAATGGACTGCGTATCCATCATCTACAGGCGAAGTGTCAGGGTGCTGCTCACTCTCATCTAGTACTTTCCCTCTTTGGGGAAGTGTGGGGGAGAATTTGTAGCCTTGCGGCTTTTGCTCCACTGTGTACTTGTGTGTATGGTTATTTCTGTAGTTTTTGGGTGCGTGATGTGATGAATGTTGTGAGTTTCTCTGGTACTTGCCTGAGGTTGGCGAGATGATTGCTATTTTGGGGGAGGGAGGAGGATTAGGAATTGGATATAGGGATGTTCTCTTCGACTTAGTCGTAGAAGATCGTCATTGGGAGTTTGTGCTTATTGCGGGACGTGTCATACCGACCTAAGCAGTGGATGAGGTTATTTCCAGATCTGGAAGAGCTTTCGTAGAAAGCCCTTGCCAGATCTTGGTATCTTTCTGTGAGGAGTGGGATTTCGGTAGTGGCGTGCAGATCGTCGGTGGGGAAACCCACGGTTAAGGTGCAGTGCCCTCCTGAGGGCGCGGTTCTGCAGCCTCTGGAGATTGTCCAGTTGCTGCTTCGCCACATGTCCCCAGAAAGGCCATGCATACTCCATTACAGGCCGTATGAGGGCCTGATAAACGTTCACTCCCACAGAGCAGGGAAGGGAGCTGGATTTGTTGAGGTTAGGGTGTAAGATGGACATTCTGACCAGTCTTCAGTGCACAGACTGTACAAAACGGGCCCCAGGACCGATCCATGTGGCACCCCAGCACGAATACGCCTATTGGTGGAGGTGGAAGTTTCTACTTTGACACAGAAAGTTCTATCCGTGAGATAGTTTCTGATCTGCTTAACTATGCTCCTGAGGAACCCATGTCTCTACAACATGTAGAGTAGCCCTCCATGCCATACTGATTCGAAGGTTTTGGCTACGTCTAGTAGCACTTCCCGCAGTAGCCTCTGTGGTTGAAGCCCTCCGTGGCTCCTTCAACCACTCTCATGATCTTTGTGGGGCAGAGTGGTTCTGTCGGAATCCGAATTTGAAATCCGGCAGAAGTTGCTCTCTGGTAATGTGGTCCTGTATGGGTAACAGCACGACGCGCTCATAGATCTTGGTCAGATTTGGCAAGAGGCCCTGGTATATGTATCGCGACCGCTTCCCCGTGTTTCCGGCAAGCTGAGAACTGACGGGAAAGAGTAATCTCATTGAAGACGTTCTCCAGGTGTTCGATAGCCGAGGGTGGAAGGTATTTAACTAACTGATTGGTGACACTATCATGTCCCGGCCCCTTTTTTGTGGGGAGGGACTTAATTACTTTTGCCACGTCTTCGGGGGCGAAAAGTGTGGGTTTGTCCTCTGGGTCCTCAGAATTGAGGAAGACAGCCAGTTGACGACCGACTACCTCTTCGTGTTCATCATCCTGGGGTTCTGCCGCTTGGAACTGCTTCTCGGAGTCGGCGAAGGCATTGGCCCTTTCAGCATGGCTGTAGGTCAGACCCCGCTCGTCGTGCAGTGGCGGCATCCTAGTGCGTCTTTTTGTGAATTTTTTGGTTGCTTGCCATAGTGTGTGATCATCTAAGTTTAAAGCTGTGAGGTGGTTTTGCCATTGCTTGTTTCTGTGGTCATTCATCGATACCTTCAGCTCTCTCTGTAGATGATTGAGCAGCCTCTTGGTGGCCTAATTTCTGTTGATCTTCCACTCTTTTGCCACTCGGTTCTTGTGACGGGTTTGGGATAGTAAATGTTCTGGAAGTTGTACTTGCGTGGGCGGGCCATCCCTTTGTGGGGGAGTGGCATCTTCCACTGCCTGCAAGATGGTTCCTGTTAGGTATTGTAGTGCTTTTTCTACTTTTTCGGCAGTAGGTGGCGGAGCTCGAGCGATATCAGAGGCAACAGTTTCTCGGTATCGCTCCCAGTCTGTACGTTTGTAGGACGTCTGGTAACGTGGGAGTACTACCCATTCTCCCACATCGGCCTTTAGAATCACTGGGTTGTGATCGGAGGACATTCTGATGATTGTCCTTGCGGTCACAAGCCCCGCGATCCTCCTAGCGAGGGCTATGTCTAGCACATCAAGCCTACCTCCATATTTTGGAAAATGTGTGGGCTCGACTGGATCCCATGTTTCGAAGTGGTGGTCACGCGGTAGTCTTTGCAGTTTGGTGCCTGCTTTGGAGGTTGCTCTAGAGTTCCAATCAGAGTGTTTGGGATTGAAGTCGTCTTCTGTTATGAGTTTGCCTTCAATTTGCCCTAGTGCAGCTATGTCTTCCTCGTCTATCGCGTCTTGTGAGGGTCGGTAAATTGCAAAGATTGTTAGGGTTACGGTGGCAGGGTTTACTTCCACAGCCACAGCCACAGCTTCGATGTTATTGGTGGCTTTTATGGTTCAAAGAGATCAAGTGGCTATGAGCACTATGGGACTTAACTTTTGAGGTCATCAGATCCCTAGAACTTAGAACTACTTTAACCTAACTAACCTAAGGACATCACACACACCCATGCCAGAGGCAGGATTCGAACCTGCGACCGTAGCGGTGACGTGGTCCCAGACTGTAGCCTCTTGAACCGCTAAGCCACCCCGGCTGGCACGCAATTGGTCTGATAATCCATATGCTCTTACTTTGTTCATTAAACGACTGTGGGGAACTGTATCGAACGCCTTGAGGAAGTCAAGAAACACGGCATCTACCTGGGAACCCGTGTCTATGGCACTCTGGTATGAATACCTGGTGGTGGGGGATCACTCTTTTCATGTATATGGCCACTCCTCCGCCTTGGGTTGGCCTATCTTTACGGTAGCTAACATAGTTGGGACTGTCGCTTTTATTCCCAGTTTTATGTGATTTTTTCCCCCATCATACATAAGTCGATGGAGAACTCCTTAATGAGTTCTCTGAACTCGACCTCTTGATTAACAATGCCATCTGCGTTAATAACGCACATTGTCAGACCTTGGGTATTTGGTCGTCTATCCATCATGGAGTTTTGTAACTACTGAGGAAGTCGCAGAGGGGAGTGACTGCTGGACTTCTGCCTGAAGGGCAACGAGAATCTGTGTGTTCTGCTTCTGGGCTTCCCTGAATTCCTTAATCATTTCCATGACGAGGTTCATGGTCTGGACCATAATGCCTAACAATTGATCTGAGGGGGTGGAATAAGTGTGGAGTTCCCTAGAGCTTCCTCTGTCTTGGTGGACCTGGTTGTTGTGTTTTTCCCAGTGTTCTTCTTGCGTGTGTGTATGGCGTTGTGGTGACAGGGTTTGCGTCGAATTCTCGACCACCTTGTTCTTGCAGCGGACTGGCTCTGTGGTGACAGGGACTGCCAGAACAGCTTTGATCTCGTGCTTGTTCTGAGGTATTTCCACAGAGTGACTTGGAATAATGGACACTTAGTCTCTGCCCCATTTTTGCCCATCTCCTCTACGGTTTTGACAACAAATCCCTGGGCAGTCAGGTTTGTCTTGACTGCCTGGGTCGAGAGCCATCTGGGGCGGTCCCTAATGACGATGGTTTTGTTCCTCGTCTTGGTGGTGGGCCACGTGTAGTGCGGTATATTTTTGTCTGTGAGGGCCTCTTTAATGGCGTTGTAGTCTTCTATGTTGTGTAGATTGATCTTTATTTTGTCCCTGCCTGTTGGTTTTGATGTAACTCTTTGGGTTATGTTTTGATCATGTCATGGGGTTCCTCGTAGTTGTGGGGAAACTCTGCGACGATCGGTGGGAGGCGGTGTGATGTGTGATTCTGTGCTGTTGCTTCTTGTGTTTCGTCTGACACATGAGCCCCAGCCTGAAACCTCTTTGGAGTGGGTTCCACTCCCCGAGCATTGGGAAGTCTCAGCTGGCGAACGGTTTTACTCGCCAGCACAAAGCCCTCCGTATGCTTCCTGGTTTCATGGTTCCCTTTCCAGGGCAGCGGTTTCCTGGTTCCCTTCCAGAACTCGGGAACTGTGGGCTCCTCAGGGGAAGGGGGGGGGGCATTTGGGTTCAGGGGGTGGGATTCCTGCTCCTTTTGTGTTTGTCTTTCTTATTCTTCTATTCTTCTTTGCACGCCGCTGCTTCGTGGACGTGCTCTTGAGTGGGTGGGGGGGGGGGGGATTTGAGGAACTGGGATCGGGTAGGGTGTTGGGTATCAGTTGTGGGTTTGGGAAGGATGTTGGTCGGTTGACTTATGCTTGCCATTTAGGTCGAGGATATGTTCTGCGAGTCGGTTTTGTGCGTTGGCAAGCAGTCGCACTGTCAGATTCCAGCCGCCGACCAATCAAGTGCCAGCGGAATCGACCAGGCGCTTGGCGCCACAGGTGGTGGGGGGACGCGATTGCGGGCTTCGATTCCCAGTGTCTGTTTATATCAGCGCCGGGCGCGGTCCCCTTCAGACCGGAGCGTTCTTGCCGAATTTTCCTAATTGCAGGATCCCAAGCTGTACTGAGATGGTAACCACTGTCTCTGATATACTGAGGAATATGAAAAGCAAACTGCTACGCATTATTAGGAAGAGGTCGATTACTGTTTCAGACTCTGATGCTGAGATTTCCTTAACTGTAATTATAAAACTATATGTGTGGAACCCAAACTGAAGGAAGGACAGCTGTCAGTATTTGATTGAAGATCTAGATTTCGACTTAAGGTAGTCGTCATCGGTACATAACCTGAGACTCGTATAGATCCCACTTTGTCAGAGCTTAACGTATGAAAAAAAGGTACTAGGCTATACATGACACTGACAATTCATACAGTAAACGGTTTTTTATATAGATGTTAAAATTAACCAGTATAAACCTGAATGAGAATTGCTGTATTCCACTGTAGCTGTGTTATTCAAGTCAATTATAGACCCCCAACCGGTTTCACAACTTTTAAGTTGCATCTTCTGGTGTGTATAAATGCTATGTCATGCAGGGAGTAGTGGCACAGCCTGCCTTAGTGGCCGAGCGGTTCTAGGCGCTTCAGTCTGGAACCGCGCGACCGCTACGGTCGCAGGTTCGTATCCTGCCTCGGGCATGGATGTGTGTGATGCCCTTAGCTTGGTTAGGTTTAAGTAGTTCTAAGTTCTAGGGGACTGATGACCTCAGAAGTTAAGTCCCATAGTGCTCAGAGTCATTTGCACCCTTTTGAAGTAGTGACTCAATGCCGTAGAGTATCTCTCGGTCTAGCTAGGCAAAGTTCCCTGCCCTCAACTGATACAAATCCATCATTAACGGACGCAAAACCCATTCATCTATAATGACCGTGGCGTCTGTCATAAAATCACGAACTGATATACCTTTACTGAATATAATACGTTCTTTTCGACCCGTGTCAAACAACAGACAATACCCCTCGTAAACGTTTTCCTGGGTAGTATTGGTCCCTACAGTGACACAAGCCGACACACTCATGTGTATTTGTCATCAACACAGCAGCTGACAGCATAAGTTACGAGTGTACCGCGTATTGTCGAAGTGTGTGCTGTGGCAGCTGTCGAGGAACTGAGACGGTGACTGAAATTACGTGACAGACACAAAACTTGTAAATTTGGAAATTTAAACTACTAATGACTACTTAGTGAAGCAACGAGAGTCCAGCCTGTCGTCGTTTAGTATACCAGACATTTTCAGGTGAGCCATTGTGACGGAACGTCACATAAATTAATATTTCGAGAAAAATTAAAAGGCTTTTTCTGTGTTAAAGAATATAAAAGACTACGTCCGTGTGTGCGGTGAATATCAAATATTAAAAGGTGAGGTTTATTATTTGTTAATCTCGCAGACAGCGATGCATTTAACAAATATCCTTTTTGTATATATTATCTGTGGAATGTAGATGGAGAAGAAATGAGATGTTTTTTTGGGTTGGATTTTCTCTAGCTTGACTCGTCTAGCAGAAGGTCGCCATTGTACGAAGTCTGATATTTAATAACTTCGTGTTGCGCGGAGCTCTCTTTACCTAGCAGCATTTTGTCGGCCATAACGCTGACGTTAATTTTTATTTGGAAATTCATTCGATAATATTAAATGTAAAGGCGAGAGACTTTTCTATTTTGATCTTTTAATAGTTTCAGGCTCGTAAAGTAACGACAAATTCGCTCCATTAATGTTTTCGTACTGAATGAGTTCAGTATGTTTAAAATTGGCAGCTTAACGGCAGATGAGACTCTCCTCAGTTTATACCTTGCAGATAACTAATAGTAAATAGAGGAAAATATTCCGTTCAATAAGCATAAGTAATGTCTCAGGTTCTTTGTGAAAGTTGGTACATTAATGATCAGTAGCTCCTGAGAACCAAATTAATCAATACAGTTTGCGTAAACGCAAGCGTGTGTTCTCTCCAAAATAGCAGCGCTCACGCGTACCACCTGTTAGAGGGTGGTGAGTCGCGCGTTGTGTATAAAATATAGCCTATGTCCGTACGTATGTTATCGTTGTGTTGGGTTATTTCAGAGTCTCATGCTACCCAACAATATTTAACAGAGTATATAATATTGCAGTATTCATTCTTTATTTTTTTGTTTAATCACAGTAATTTAGAATTTAACAAAACTACCAATCCTGAGTACTGCGATAAGAGGTGTCCATGAACGCGGGGCTCGAATTTTTATGTACCAAAGTTATGTACATTAATATTCGGTACAATCAGAATAACTGGGATATAGTTGTGTTTATGAGAAAAATTTTCCAAGATATTAGTAAAATACACTCCTGGAAATGGAAAAAAGAACACATTGACACCGGTGTGTCAGACCCACCATACTTGCTCCGGACACTGCGAGAGGGCTGTACAAGAAATGATCACACGCACGGCACAGCGGACACACCAGGAACCGCGGTGTTGGCCGTCGAATGGCGCTAGCTGCGCAGCATTTGTGCACCGCCGCCGTCAGTGTCAGCCAGTTTGCCGTGGCATACGGAGCTCCATCGCAGTCTTTAACACTGGTAGCATGCCGCGACAGCGTGGACGTGAACCGTATGTGCAGTTGACGGACTTTGAGCGAGGGCGTATAGTGGGCATGCGGGAGGCCGGGTGGACGTACCGCCGAATTGCTCAACACGTGGGGCGTGAGGTCTCCACGGTACATCGATGTTGTCGCCAGTGGTCGGCGGAAGGTGCACGTGCCCGTCGACCTGGGACCGGACCGCAGCGACGCACGGATGCACGCCAAGACCGTAGGATCCTACGCAGTGCCGTAGGGGACCGCACCGCCACTTCCCAGCAAATTAGAGACACTGTTGCTCCTGGGGTATCGGCGAGGACCATTCGCAACCGTCACCATGAAGCTGGGCTACGGTCCCGCATACCGTTAGGCCGTCTTCCGCTCACGCCCCAACATCGTGCAGCCCGCCTCCAGTGGTGTCGCGACAGGCGTGAATGGAGGGACGAATGGTGACGTGTCGTCTTCAGCGATGAGAGTCGCTTCTGCCTTGGTGCCAATGATGGTCGTATGCGTGTTTGGCGCCGTGCAGGTGAGCGCCACAATCAGGACTGCATACGACCGAGGCACACAGGGCCAACACCCGGCATCGTGGTGTGGGGAGCGATCTCCTACACTGGCCGTACACCACTGGTGATCGTCGAGGGGACACTGAATAGTGCACGGTACATCCAAACCGTCATCGAACCCATTGTTCTACCATTCCTAGACCGGCAAGGGAACTTGCTGTTCCAACAGGACAATGCACGTCCGCATGTATCCCGTGCCACCCAACGTGCTCTAGAAGGTGTAAGTCAACTACCCTGGCCAGCAAGATCTCCGGATCTGTCCCCCATTGAGCATGTTTGAGACTGGATGAAGCGTCGTCTCACGCGGTCTGCACGTCCAGGACGAACGCTGGTCCAACTGAGGCGCCAGGTGGAAATGGCATGGCAAGCCGTTCCACAGGACTACATCCAGCATCTCTACGATCGTCTCCATGGGAGAATAGCAGCCTGCATTGCTGTGAAAGGTGGATATACACTGTACTAGTGCCGACATTGTGCATGCTCTGTTGCCTGTGTCTATGTGCCTGTGGTTCTGTCAGTGTGGTCATGTGATGTATCTGACCCCAGGAATGTGTCAATAAAGTTTCCCCTTCCTGGGACAATGAATTCACGGTGTTCTTATTTCAATTTCCAGGAGTGTATATTTCTGTGTACGTGATAATGTGTCTGGTGCAAGAGCTAATCCTGTATATGTAACATTGTTCCATGTACCCCAACATAAACACTTGCACCGGAAGGAGAACTGTACGAGACCGATGCAGTAAATTTTTAGGACCTGCAGTTGACTCAATATACACAATTGTCTCAACCGAGATATACGCAGCAGCACGCAATACTAGTTGGGATGAGACCAAGAAAAGGGAGGAATCTGGGGGCGATGCACTATGCTGAATGTTTTGGCAAAAATTTTGCATATTTCTCAATTTAAAGTAAAATTACATTCTTTTACCGCAGTGAATTTTATTCAGATTTATTTCCTATAACTTGATACTTGCGATTGATTCAGTTTTAGAATTTGCAAAACAGTGAATAGTGTTTGATACATTGGTCACACTATCAGCTGTGTGTATTTCAAATAAACACAAGTGCAATTAATGATACCTTCACTTGTGTGTGTACTGCCATAAAAGTAATATTTCTGCATAGATAGATTTTTATCTGTACACTATGAAGTATTGCGAAACGTTTACACTATAAAGTCAGTGCAAAAGGGTAGGATACAGCTTTATTTGAGGGGATTGATAGGATTTCTTTAGGTTATTTCAATATTTTATGAGATTTTTGTATATTTTGTGTATTTATTGTGTCTGTGACATTTTGAGAGAACCATATTTCTTTGTATATTTGTGTCCAGATGGTAATAGTAGATTTCTGCAAACATGGTTAAGAGACCCAAAGTAAAACTAGCAGAGAGAGAGAGAGTATATGTCTGGGTATTGTACAGATGACACACATTGCAATTGAAACCACAAGGTTTGGCGTAGTTACTGAACTAACCAGTCATAATAATGATGTTAAGAAGAAGTTAACTTGCTGTGTGACAGTGAACACAAACCAGATGAGCGAGTGCGAAACGTAGAAAAGAAGACTGTCAACTTAGATTCCAGATCGACAATTGTAGAACGGGGAATGACTGACTTAAAAATAAGAGGGAGGAAGTTGAAACTGATGCTATAGTAACCCAATGTAAGGGTAAACTGGAAACTATTAGACAGAAAAACATGGTACACATTGATAAACTGAGTAAGAGAATTGAAAAATTTCAGAAGCTGTCTCAGAGCAATTAGAAACAAATAGGAAAGTAACTGATAACAAGGTATCAAACTACCATGCAGATTTTGCAAGTATGCTGAAACAAGTGCAGCAATTACAAGAAGGAGCCTGTTCCTAAATATTTTTCAATGTTGGATATTCTACCTGGTCAAATACGCCTATGGAAATCTTTCCTGGTGATGAGATTTTCACCTGGTATATTTCATGTGGCACTGTAAAGATAGCTTCATTTCGAGAATGAGATATGACCTCAAACTTAAATTTGTGAAAAGATTCTTAGAAGGTGAAGCTTTCTCTTTGACAAAACGCAATTAATTCCCGTAGTTTAAGGTTCACTGGGTTTGAGGTTAGTTTTTTATAAAGTTTGGTGTGAAGCAGAACATGTCAGAATTTTTATTCGTCTCATAATGAACTAGTATTCTATACTTGAAGAGTTACTGTCTAGTTCTATTACTCTCACCAATAGATTTGGATATTTCTAACACTGTTAAAAGTTTGTTGAGAATGTTGGTGGTTTTAAAAACTGTTCAGCAATTTGCATCGATGGTGCGCAAGCTATGGACAGAAATGAAAGTAGTTTCACTGGCAAGTTACGAAAAAAACAGAATAAATTGTTTACAATTTCATTGCATTGTTCTTCAGGAAGTACTATCTGGGAAAATCTCAATGTGCTGTCTGCAGTGACAAATGTAACAAAAACAACAAATGTAATTCGAGGTGGAAATAGGTGAAGGTCTCATAGGAAATTTAAACAAGTTTTTGAAGACATCGATGTGGAATACAGAGATATCATTCTTACATTCCGAAATTCCTTGGCTGAGTCCAGGAAAGTGCTTAGCTCTGTCCTTTTTCACTTAGAAAGGAATATTTCGAGTTTCCATATGAAGAAGTAACATCGGTTACAATGGAACTTGAAAATAAGCGGAAGGGCTCTTTTGTTTTCATTCGGAACTAGCATTTCTAACGGATTTTAATATTTAATAATTTTAATCTCTGTTTGCAGGAAGATGACCTCAGTATTTGTTATATATACATACAAGACTATTAATGGGCTCTGCCGTAAACTATTGCATTTTATTGCAATTAAAAAAGGAAATTTTACCATTTTTCAAGTTGCTGTGAAATGAAACAGGAATTCATGGAAGTAAAATTTTCATTATTGATGAAATCTTCCACGTTTCAGAATCGTTTACAAGGTTTTAAATCTCCAGAGCTGGATATTATTTTCTTTAACAGTCAAATGAAAATTATCCTTGAAAGTGTTATAAGTGATCATCAAGAAGATGTCTGCAGTTTACAGAGTGATACATTCATGATATCCATAATAGAATAGATGCAGCAAATTTTGGAAGTCATGCTACAATATAAGTAACTAAAACTCGCTGGCTTGATTTTCAAAATTAAATCGTTTCTTCGGGTCAACTTACGTTTGTGAAAGTACACTTTCTTTAATGAGGTACATTAAATCTTTGGATGTGATACAGCAACCAGTAAGTCGTTGGGGCATGAGCCTTTTTTGCCTATAACGGAAATTGAAGTTGATAAACTGCAGAAGTGATGAATATTTAGTTAAATAAATCCAACAAAAATATTTATTTTCATTATTTTAGAAAGCCATAGTAATTATGAAACATTTGTGATGAGTTTTGTTTAGAAGAACAGGATCTATACAAGTTATTCAATTAAGGGAGTTATGGTAAGGAGATAGAATTTGTAGCCTTGTTTCAGCAGGTGGATGACGGTATAATAGAAAATTATGTAACTGATGTTTCTCCAAGGGGTAATTTGTTAAGTAAAGATACTGAGAGCTTAAGAACTGAAGTTTAAAGTGATGAATGCGATAATGTGAAGCATTTTATAAGTTTAAAAGGGAGGAGGGATCTTAAGAAATTAGGAAGATGATTGCTCAGGCTCTGTCATTTGGTGTTCATGGGGCTATAGGGAATATTTGAGTCACGTGAAGACTAGGGTGTTCGAAATGCCTAATTTTCCTTAGTATGCAAGTAGTAAAAGGGGTGAAAGCTATGATTATGCTAAATAAATCTACAATGTGTGGTATCAAGTGGTATGAAGGAGAATGGTACAACAGAACTTCACAAAACCTGGGAAAAACTGGCAACAGTAACATACTAACAAACACCTGAATGGTGAAATATTCATAAATGTATATATCATAAATTTTTTAAAGAAAATTTAAGTAATGAGGAACAAAAGCATTAAAATTTGAATGTTTGTTTTAAAGAGATGGGAGTAAGGTAAGTACTCTCAGTTTTGAAGTAAGTGTGAAACTAACTGATAAACTGATCAACATTTATGATCTTTATGATACAGAGTATGGTTAGCTGGTTAGTTATGTGAACCTCTTGACCAAAGGCCTAAAGCAAGTGAGGTAGTAGGAACTTCTTTAATTCATATAAATGCTGGAACATGAGAAGAAAGGTTCCTAACAGACTCCAGGAGTTAGATTTTGGGTATGTCAGAAACACATAGCACAGGGCTAAAGAAAGATTCAAATTGTCTAGAATTACCAGTGACTGAAGTACAAAATAAAGAAGCTATTGGTAGCCAAAGCAAGGAAATGTAGTATAAAGCTCTAATAACGTTTAAATTTGGTGAATCCATGTTCAAATATGAGTTTCTTGTTATCCCTGACATTAGTAAACAATACACCCTTGTTGTATTTCTGGACACCAATTCGTGGCAATAGTGAATTGGAAGGAGAAGGTCTTATATAACTTGTGTGATGGTGGAGAAACAACACAAGCTAAACTTTTACAAGAATGTAGGTAAAATCAGCAACTTATCTTGTGTTGACAAAGGTCCACATACAGTACAGGGCAATGAAGAATAAAATCGAGGAGACTGAGGATTTTAAAAAAAACTGGTTAACAGAAGGATGTCTGAGCAGAGGGACTATATGATCAACAAAAGTAATCTTTAAAGTGACTAATTGTGAATTATAATGTGTATTTAATGATGTGCTTGGTACAGTGAAAAATTTTCAGTGTGAACTAGATAAAAATCACAGAATCCTTTTTACCAAAAACACTATCACTTATTTTTTGTACAAAGACCTGGCGTTGAAAAGGAGCTACTGGAGATAGACAAATTTGGTATCACTGAAAGAAATGATAGTCAATACAATAACATATCGGTAGCAGTTGCTAAATACGATGGTGGAGTCAGACTTGAGTTAGAGCTGAGACATTTAAATAAATGTATTCAAAGAGAGAATGAGCATCCAGAAAACACTGAACTGCTTCGGATATTTACACATGTAAAACTAATATCTAGACTAGATGTAATAGCCAGTTTCCATCAGTACCATTAACATTATAAACTTCTGAAAGAAAGCATTGAGATACAAGTTGGCCATCAACAGAAGATATACTTGTATGTAGCCAAAGCTGGGAAGACTATTATGAACTTTTGAAGGAAACCTTTGTTGAATGAAGAGATGGAGATACGACCTTCAGATTAGAGAAATGTAAATTTTAAGTAATAAATTAAAATTCCTTGGACACCATATTCATGTAGAAGTTGTTTTACACAATCCACGAAAGCTCAAAGCTATCGCTAAACATCGCCTACCTAAAGACCGAAAACTGTTAAAAACCTTTTTCAGCTTAATGGATTCTACTAAAATCTTATAAATGGACTATATATGAATACACCATGCCTAGGTAACTCATTAATGAAAAAAACACTATCTGGAAATGGGACAAAAACTATTGAGACACCTTTGAGAAATGGATACAAGCTCTATGCAATTGCAAAATAATGTACTGATCTAATTTTCTTCTACCTTATTTGATTTGTGAAGACAGTGATTATATATTGTTGGGCAACCTGTTCCGAATTGGTGAGGATGATGGGAAAATAATGAATCATACCATTGCTTTTAAATGCAGAATGCTGTTACAACACGAGAGGAAGTACACAGTAATGCGGTGTGAGGTAACACAGTGGTTAGCACACTGGACTTGCTTTTGGGAGGACAATGGTTCAAACCTGCATCCTGCCACCCTGATTTAGGTTTTCCGTGAATTCTCAAATTACTTCAGGTAAATGACTGGATGGTTTCTTTAAAAGATCACAGCCAACTTCCTTGCTGATGCTTCCCTAATCCAGTGGACTGATGATCTTACTGTTTTGCCCCTCACTCTAGAATCAACCAGCCAAGCAATCAAACAACACAGTAACATGAAGGGAGCTACCTGCAGTTATCTGGGCTTTGACAAATCTTAAAAACTGTTTGATGAGACATGAAACCATAGTGTATTCTGACCATAAAGCCTTAAGCGGTTTACAGGAACGCAGGTTATGTCACTGTCGGTTATCAAGGTGGGAAATGTTCCTCCAACAATTGGATTATGACATAGAGTATGTAAAAGGTTCCGAAAAGAAGATAGCAGAAGCCCTCTCAGTTCACCAGTGGGAGCGGGTCAGGGATGCCTTGAGGTCTAAGAAAAGGAATTCTCATTTATAAACATAAAGGGGAAGAAACTGGGACAACCATCAGAACGTTTTGTAACAGCATCAGGAGAAATGAAAATCCTACTGAACACTCATCTCAGAAACCTAACTTTCCCGGTGATTCTAAATTTGTCAACATATTTTTTTTTCTTATGCAGTGTATGTATCTTAGATTTAGTGGCAAAATTTAATGACATTTTGCATTTGTGTGCACGTGCTTACTTAACATGTGACCATTTCATTTTAATCCAGAGTTTTGGGAAAACCTTTAAATTTTGTTATATATATTATTTTTGCATAACTAGGGTTCTGATACAACACACAACCTAGTATGAGCTCTCAACAGAGTAATATATAAGCGATTTCTAGAAGACCAGGATATTCCTTCTCTACTATAGTCATACTTGCACACTGACTGAGATAAAAAAAGTAGTGTATATGTTGAACCATGACTTTTACGACAGATATCTCAGTCATCACACTATAAGATATTCTTCAGCAACTAGAGATTTCAAACATATTTCATTCATCCGTTGATCCAATTTTGAGGTCTTGTTTGAAACTTATCTACATATACACCTATTTACCAAATTTTTCTCAAAATATTTTTCGTATGTTCTGTGGAACATCTGTTTCCATGTATCCATTAGAATTATCATAATTTTTCTCTTTACATACAAAGAGTTTCTTTCACCAAAAATATGTCTAGGATAGAAGATACATATATGAAACAACTAGATTTAAAGTTTTGAGTGCACTTTTATATTTGAGGACATTAACCTCTTACTTATGTCAACTCCTTTATAGCACTTTTATACAGTACAGTTCATTCCAACCTATGCTTCTGAGAAATGGAGATGTGTTAACATAATTAAATGTACCAAGTTTTTAGTGGATTTTCTTAAGGCAGCACTCAGTTCTGAGAGTTTTCAGCCACTTTGAATCAGTCACTAATTTATTTATAAGTTTTGGGAAATCTGGATATTTGACAGAACCCATCTCTTACTGGAAAGAAAATCCACAAATCCAGAAAGTCCCATCAAAAGTATATACATCTACAGAGAGAGCAATAGCAAGCAAGAAGATTATACAGGAGGGCATCAAACAACAACGCCACGCAAGATCCCGTGATCTTAAACCAAAAGGTCAACACCATCGGCAGAATCAACTGACACTACAAACAGGAAGAAATTAAATCAATTCTAAGATCTCTAGAAATTTTTGTATGATTTATTTAGTCGTTGTTAACATGCTGTTTTACTTGTATTCCTCACTAAATTAAATTTCCGGACGGTTCTCATAAAAAAATACAGAACATAAACCTGGTTGAGCTGTAACTGTAAAATTTCGAACTCACTACTAGACAAAACTGTTATAATTCCGTCCAGAGTGGAAACGGATTGGATTTCTAAGGGGGTATTATAACGTTATGGATATGGTATCGGCAGATTCATTGAAGTTCTCTCTTACATCTTTACAATGTGTTCATTCTGTTCACAGAATATTTCAATAGATAACATATGTAATGATCCTATAAGTTTTATAAAGCAGAAGTATAATTTGGATATTACAAATAATCGAAAACTCTCTTAATGAAGTGTACAGTGAGTGCCGATACTGAATGGATTTATTAGTATAAAGTATGATTTTTATTTTTTCACTTTATGTTCGTCAGTGCCTTCTGCCTGGCAGTATGCTGCAGCATCTCAGTCACGTTGCACAGAACCGGATAGAACCACCCTAAAACTCACGTATTGAACAATCAGTAGCTAAACTCACGGGTTGCTGACGAGGTAACGCTACCGAACTACGCGTCTTACGATCTGACCGACCAGTAGGGAAGCTTGGAGGTGGTGAAGTGGGGCTGGAACCGCAGCCGGTTGCCGGGAGCGGACACGCCGTTCGCTCTCTTCTGCTGGCAGCTTCCAAACCGATCAGACGTCCTAACTTCACACAGTTTAAACTATGTTTCATTCTTCACCTCAACGGCTGCTTACCCCTTTCCCCTCCTGGCCAATCCTGACGCATTAACAGTAGGCTTACAGCCAGTTCTGCAGTTACCCGTGGTCTAGGAATACCGCCTTTGATTGGTAACCAAAACGTCCTCAGTCACAGGTTCGAAACTGTCACCGCATAAATTCTGATTAATAATAAACACTGGCAGCCGAAAACTTCCGGCGTAACAAGTCAGCCTCTTTCTGTGAACGGCCTCGTCAAAGATGGTGGAGGAGCAGACAGAGGTAAATCTACCTCTAAAGGCGGAAGACTCAGCAAGGAAATACGGCATGAGGATCTGGAAGGCAATCGAAACCTTCGCATTAAAGGCGCATAACGTGTATCCACTGGACATGTGGTCTGTAATTGAAAAAGTGTGATGATGGTCTCTCCATTGGCAAAAGATTTCGGAATAGTCCCCAATACGGATTTCCAGAAGGGGACAGCAAAGGAGGAGGTGACCGCGAAGAAAATACTGAATAATCGACGAAAGGATGACTTCTGACTGGTCATGGCGGGGATTGTCAGGAGGTTCTAGGTGCTAGAGGAGCTAGAAAATCTGAAAAGTGAAATGCAAAAGCTCAATCTAAATACAGTAAGGGGCAGTGAAGTTAAATGCAGAGAAGACAAGGATTTGTGTTCAGATGAGTATAGAGTAACATCTCAACAGCAACAGAAAACGGTATAATGGGAGTATGATTCGTCATTAATAGGAACTTAGGATGGAGCAGAGAGGGTGATACTGTGAACAGTTCAGTGATACGATAGTTCAGAATCGACAGCTAATCACCAACGCCAACGATTGTTCAGTTATACATGCCGTTGTCGCAAATGGCTGATGATGAGACAGAGAAAACATATGAGGATATTGACAGGATAATACAGTACGTAAAGGTGGATAAAAATCTAATAAATGTGGGGAATTGGAATGCAGTTCTAGGATAAGGAGTAAAAGAAATGGTTACAGTAGAATATGGCCTTGGGACAAGGAAAGAGAGAGGAGAGACCCTAATTGGGTTCTGCAATAAATTTCAGCTAGTAATAGTGAATACTCTGTTCAAGAACCACAAGAGGGGGATAATAGGCAAAAGAATCGAAAAGAATATTTAGGATGTGTTAGATGAAGATCATTTACGCTTAACGAAAGGTAACAGCACCAGAGGCAATTCTGACGTTGCGGTTGTTAATAGTAACATGACTACAGAAGATACGGGAAGTCTTCAGTTAGATTACATTGTGGTGAGACAGAGATTCAGAAGTCAGATACTAGATTGTAAGACGTACCCAGGAGCGCATATAGACCCACACCACAATGTAGGATAAGGTTGAAGTCCTCTAAAGCCATAGGTACGGAAATAAGGAATAGCTAACTGGACAGTACAGTTGAACACTACCTCTATAGAGGACACTCACAGAAGTTTGAAAGGGAAACATATATAAGAAGAAAGTAACTGGGAAGAAAGCATGGACAACATAAGCAATACTTCAGTTGAAGCAAATACACAAAAATGTTTTGGGAAATTCAGGCATACAGAAATACAAGTCGCATGGGAATGAAAGAAATAGGAAGTGAGAGAAACCTAAGACGAAATCGCTGCAAGAAAAAACTTGAAGTACTGTCGGAAGGACCGACTCAGCATATAGGAAAGTGAATTTAAAAGCAAGGGTGGTAACATGAAGACTGCAACGTGAATTCCTCAGCTAAATTCAGAGGAGAGAGCGGATAAATGGAGAGAGTACATTAGGGGAAGGACTTTCTGAGGTGGTAGAAGAAGAAACAGGAGTCGATTTAGAAGACGTAGTGGATACAGTATTAGAATCAGAATTTAAGAGAATTCTGAAGCAGTTAAAATCTAATAAGGCAGAAGGAATGGATAATATTCCATCAGAATTTCTAAAATCATTGGAGGAAGTGGCAACAAAACGACTATACATGTTGGTGTGTATAATGTATGAGTATACTAACTTACCATTTAACTTTCGAAACAATATCATCAATACAATTCCCAAGACCGCAAGAGCTGGAAAGTTCGAGAATTAACGCGCAATCATCGTAACAGCTCATGCGTCCAAGTTGTTGACGACGATAATAAGCAGAAGAATCGAAATGAAAATTTAGGATGGGTTAGGTAAAGATCAGTTTCGCTTAACGAAAGGTAATGGCACCAGAGAGTCAATTCCGACGTTGCGGTTAATAATAGAACCATGACTACAGAAGAATCACCATGCGTTCACAGGAATTGTCGACCTGGAGAAAGCGTTCGTCAGTGTAAAAGCGTACAAGATGTTCGAAATTCTGGAAAAAATAGCAGTAAGCTATAGCAAGAGACGGTCCATATAACAATATGTACAAGAATCGAGAGAATAATAAGAGTGGACGACCATGAACGAAGTGCTCCGATTAAAAAGGGTGTAAAACACAGAAGGAATCTTTCGCCTCTATTGTTCGGTCTGTGTATCGAAGCAGTAATGATGGAAATAAAGGAAATTTTCAGGAGTGCAATTAAAATTCAAAATGAAAGTATATCAATTCCTCTTGTAATCCATGTGTGGCATACAGACAACCAGTGCTTAACAATATTGGTTAAAAACAGTCTTGGTTGCAATTTTAGTTTTTTGTTTTTCAACGACGCGTTTCGCCTTATTTAGGCATCTGCAGGTTATCTTTTCTAGACGGACGCGAGAGACATTCTGTTACTCGCTCCTGTGAACGGGAACGCGTTATACAGATCCTGGTGCCTCTCGCATACATCTAGAAAAGGTAACCTGAAGATGCCTAAATAAGGTGAAACGCGTCGATGAAAAATAAAAAACTAAAATTGCAACCAAAACTGTTTTTAACCAGTAAAGTATATCAATGATACGATTGGCTGATGACATTGCTATCCTGAGTGAAAGTGAAGAAGAAATACATGATCTGCGGAATGGAAGGAACAGTCTAATGAGTACAGAATTTGGAATAAGGGTAAATCGAAAAAAGACGAAGGTAATGAGGAATGACAGAAATGGTAATAGCGGCAAACCTAACATCAGGACTGATGGTCATGAAGTAGATGAATTCTATTACCTTGGCAGCAAAATAACCAATGATGGACGGAGCAAAGCGGAATCAAAGGCAGAACAGCACAAGCAAAAGGGGCATTTCAGGCGATGAAAGTCTACTAGTATCAAACTCAGGCCTTAATGTGACGAAGAAATTTCTGGGAATGTACGTTTGGAGCGCAGCATTGTATGGTAGTGAAACATGAATCTTGGGATAACCGAATCATAAGAGAATCGAAGCGTTTGAGATGTGGTGCTACAGACGAATGTAAAAACTGAGGTTGTCTGCTACGGTTAAGAATGTGGATGTTCTGCACATAATCAGAATTAAACGGAATATGTGGAATACACTGACAAGGAGAAGAGACAAGATGATAGGACATCTGTAAAGACATCAGCGAATGACTTCCATTGTAACAGAAGGAGTTGTAGAGGGCAAAAACTGTAGACGAAGACAGAGACTGGTATACATCCAGCAAATAATTGAGGACCTCGGTTGCAACACTGAGATGAAAATTTTCCGACATGAGAGGACGTGGGACAAATCAAATCTATCAGAACACTGACGACATAAAGAAATACCCATAAATCATAAATGTTGAAACAGACAATATGCATATTACATGTAAACAATCATCTGAGCGCTAAGGTAACAGAAATAGCCAAGTTAATTTCAACAACAAAACAAAAGACGTAAGTTGCAAACTGTTCAATAATGTTAAAAAACGAGTTACATTACCGTTTGGAACTTAATATCCCTTCTAAAGACCGGTCGTGGTGGCCGAGCGAATCTAGGCGCTACGGTCACAGGTTCGAATCCTGCCTCGGGCATGAATATGTGTGATGTCCTTAGGTTAGTTGGGTTTAAGTAGTTCTAAGTTCTAGGGGACTGAAGACCTCAGAAGTTAACTCCCATAGTGCTCAGAGCCATTTGAACCTTCTAAAAACTTGGGAGATAGAGACACTGATGTGTTTCCTAGTTTTTGCCAGTTCTAATCCAAATTGATAATTACCAAATTTGAAATAACCTAAAATACGTGTAACGTACTCAAAGAGAAACACAGAAATGCGAAACACCTGTTTGGCAATGACAGTGGAAAACACACCCAAATCAAATCAAGTGTACCATTGTCAACACTATATAATCATCATATTCCCATAAATGTAAATGTCGTGTGACTAGGACCTCCTGTCGGGTAGACCGTTAGCCGGGTGCAAGTCTTTCGATTTGACGCCACTTCGGGGACTTGCGCGTCGATGGGGATAAAGTGATGATGATTTTTCTTTTTGGTCATCAGTCTACTGACTGGTTTGATGCGGCCCGCCACGAATTCCTTTCCTGTGCTAACCTCTTCATCTCAGTGTAGCACTAGCAACCTACGTCCGCAATTATTTGCTTGACGTATTCCAATCTCTGTCTTCCTCTACAGTTTTTGCCCTCTACAGCTCCCTCTAGTACAATGGAAGTCATTCCCTCATGTCTTAGCAGATGTCCTATCATCCTGTCCCTTCTCCTTATCAGTGTTTTCCTCTCCGATTCTGCGTAGAACCTCCTCATTCCTTACCTTATCAGTCCACCTAATTTTCAACATTCGTCTATTGCACCACATCTCAAATGCTTCGATTCTCTTCTGTTCCACTTTTCCCACAGTCCATGTTTCACTACCATACAATGCTGTACTCCAGATGTACACCCTCAGAAATTTCTTCCTCAAATTAAGGCCGGTATTTGATATTAGTATACTTCTCTTGGCCATAAACGCCTTTTTTGCCATAGCGAGTCTGCTTTTGATGTCCTCCTTGCTCCGTCCGTCATTGGGTATTTTACTGCCTAGGTAGCAGAATTCCTTAACTTCATTGACTTCGTGACCATCAATCCTGATGTTAAGTTTCTCGCTGTTCTCATTTCTGCTACTTCTCATTACCTTCGTCTTTCTCCGATTTACTCTCAAACCATACTGTGTACTCATTAGACTGTTCATTCCGGTCAGCAGATCACTTAATTCTTCTTTACTTTCACTCAGGATAGCAATGTCATCAGCGATTCGTATCATTGACATCCTTTCACCTTGTATGTTAATTCCACTCCTGAACCTTTCTTTTATTTCCATCATTGCTTCCTCGATGTACAGATTGAAGAGTAGGGGCGAAAGGCTACAGCCTTGTCTTACACCCTTCTTAATACGAGCACTCCGTTCTTGATCGTCCACTCTTATTATTCCCTCTTGGTTGTTGTATATGGCCCGTCTCTCCCTATAGCTTACCCCTACTTTTTTCAGAATCTCGAACAGCTTGCACCATTTTATATTGTCGAAC
Source organism: Schistocerca serialis cubense (assembly GCF_023864345.2). Lineage (NCBI taxonomy): Eukaryota > Metazoa > Arthropoda > Insecta > Orthoptera > Acrididae > Schistocerca > Schistocerca serialis. The sequence goes on from NC_064641.1 coordinate 427,808,024, forward strand.
GTTTTTCCAGGTCGACAAATCCTATGAAAGTGTCTTGATTTTTCTTTAGCCTTGCTTCCATTATTATTCGTAACGTCAGAATTGCCTCTCTCGTCCCTTCACCTTTCCTAAAGCCAAACTGATCGTCACCTAGCGCATTCTCAATTTTCTTTCACATTCTTCTGTATATTATTCTTGCAAGCAGCTTCGATGCATGAGTTGTTAAGCTGATTGTGCGATAATTCTCGCACTTGTCAGCTCTTGCCGTCTTCGGAATTGTGTGGATGATGCTTTTCCGAAAGTCAGATATTCTACACACCAACGTCATTAGTCGTTTTGTTGCCACTTCCCCCAATGATTTTAGAAATTCTGATGGAATGTTATCTATCCCTTCTGCCTTATTTGACCGTAAGTCATCCAAAGGTCTTTTAAATTCCGATTCTAATACTGAATCTCTAATCTCTTCTAAATCGACTCCTGTTTCTTCTTCTATCACATCAGACAAATCTTCACCCTCATAGAAGCTTTCAATGTATTCTTTCCACGTATCTGCTCTCTCTCTGCATTTAACAGTGGAAATCCCGTTGCACTCTTAATGTTACCACCGTTGCTTTTAATGTCACCAAAGGTCCTTTTGACTTTCCTGTATGCTGAGTCTGTCCTTCCGACAATCATATCTTTTGCGATGTCTTCACATTTTTCCTGCAGCCATTTCGTCTTAGCTTCTCTGCACTTCCTATTTATTTCATTGCTCAGCGACTTGTATTTCTGTATTCGTGATTTTCCCGGAACATGTTTGTACTTCCTTCTTTCATCAATCTACTGAAGTATTTCTTCTGTTTCCCATGGTTTCTTCGCAGATACCTTCTTTGTACCTATGTTCTCCTTCCTAACTTCTGCGATGGCCCTTTTTAGAGATGTTCATTCCTCTTCAACTGTACTGCCTACTGCGCTATTCCTTATTGCTGTATCTATATCGCTAGAGAACTTCAAACGTATCTCGTCATTCCTTAGTACTTCCGTATCCCACTTCTTTGCGTATTGATTCTTCCTGACTAATGTCTTGAGCTTCAGCCTACTCTTTATCGCTACTATATTGTGATCTGAGTCTATATCTGCTCCTGGGTACGCCTTACAATCCAGTATCTGATTTCGGAATCTCTGTCTGACCATGATGTAATCTGATAGAAATCTTTCCGTATCTCCCGGCCTTTTCCAAGTATACCTCCTCCTCTTGTGATTCTTGAACAGGGTATTCGCTATTACTAGCTGAAACTTGTTGCAGAATTCAATTAGTCTTTCTCCTCTTTCATTCCTTGTCCCAAGCCCATATTCTCCTGCAACCTTTTCTTCTTCCCTACAACTGCATTCCAGTCGCCCATGACTATTAGATTTTCGTCCCCCTTTACTTACTGCATTACCCTTTCAATATTCTCATACACTTTCTGTATCTGTTCATCTTCACTTGCGACGTCGGCATGTATACCTGAACTATCGTTGTCGGTGTTGGTCTGCTGATTAGAACAACCCGGTCACTGAACTGTTCACAGTAACACACCCTCTGCCCTACCTTCCTATTCATAACGAATCCTACACCTGTTATACCATTTTCTGCTGCTGTTGATAGTACCCGATACTCATCTGACCAGAAGTGCTTGTCTTTCTTCCACTTCACTTCACTGACCCCTACTATATCTAGATAGAGCCCTTGCATTTCCCTTTCCAGACTTTCTAGTTTCCCTACCACGTTCGAGCTTCTGACATTCCGCGCCCAGACTCGTAGAACGTTATCCTTTCGTAGATTATTCAATCTTGATGACTAGGACAACACAACACCCAGTCCCTGGGCGGAGAAAATCCCCGACGCAGCCGGGAATCGAACCTGGGGTCTTAGGATTGACATTCTGTCGCGCTGACCACTCAGATACCGGGGGCGGACTTCCCATAAGTAATTATTACCGGTGGTTTCTTTATGTGTTATTCTCAATCTGTATGTTTCATATTTTTCTAGTTTTTGTAATGCTGTTAACCTGTCTGGAAAGCTTGTAAACAAAAGCCAGAAACAAAACTCCTGCCTGTACGCAGAGGCCTTACGAGGACTTTCATGTATCGATGCTGACGACACACTTGGTTGTCAAGGATGCTAGACAGCGGATGTGTGTTAAAGGATCACTCTATAAACTGTTGTCATCGCTAATATATGTGAATAAGGCAATCACTTATATAAGTGTATCAGAATTTCGTATTAATTTATATGGTGGAAAATCAATTTATGGACAAGATTATTTATTAGAAGACAAAGGTCAACTTAAATCTACTACCAGAACGTACTTTTAAAAGCTTGGAAAAGAAGAAACAGCCTGGGAGACGATTGTCAAAACTAGAACATCAAAAGCTAAGGACACGTAATTCAGCTACGCCTTCTTCACTTTATCCAAATTTGGACACTTGAGGGTAGGAGATGAGTATTAGAACTTCGTTATACCCAAAAGGTATTGGGTTAGCTGGATGAATCGACGTTGGAACTGAATGTGGTGAGTTGATGTTAATCAAGAATGACTTTATGGCTACAAAGGCGGTAGCGTCAGCATCTCACAGAGTTTGAACGAAGTCGTGTAATATTGCTACGAGAATACGTAATATTACAGAAAGACTTGGCAAGAATGTTGCCAATGGCCGTTATCGCTGGCGGCAGCGGTAACGAGAATGAACGGTCGCAGGAATACCAGGCACCGGACGGCCGTGAGACAGTACCAAGAGGGAAACAATCGTGTTTAACATGCCTCTGGCGCGTTGTATTGCATCTGCCGCAGCAATTTGGCGCCGCAGTAACACAACGAACTGTTAAAAATCGATTACTTGAAGGACAGATCCGCCAGACACCCGGTAGCGTGGTTCCACTGAGCCCAGACTGTCGCCGTTTGCGACTTCTTTGCTGTCAAACACTGCGGGTTAGGTGGACATCTGTTGTGATGTCTGAGGAAATGTGGTTGTGCCTTGTGGCACTGACAGCATTTGTTAATGGAGGCCTTCTGAGGGGGTGCAACCAACCTGTTTGCGTGCTAGACATACTGGACCTACACCTGGAGGTATGGTCTAAGGTTCGATTACGTATGAAAGCAAGAGCACTCTCGTTGTTATCCCAGGCACCCTGACTACAAATTTGTTCATCAGTCTAATGATTTTTGTTGCGCTGCCATTCATTACCGGCATTCCGGAGGCTATTTTCCAGCAGGATACTGCTCGCCCACATACCACTATTGTAACCCAAGAAGCTCTATAGAGTGACAATATGTCCAGTGACCTGCTCGATCACACAGTTCTATCTCCAATTGAGCACATATGGAATATCATTAGACGACAGCTCTAGCTTCTTCCACAACCAATATTCACCTTCCCTATAGTGACCGACCAAGTGCAACAGGTATAGAACTCCATCCCACAAAATGACATCCAGAACCTGTACAACATACGTTTGCACGCTTTCATTCAACATTCTGGCAGTTACACTGGTTATTAATGTACCAACATTTCCCACTTACAATGGCTATCTCATATTTACATTCTACTGTCGTCTAGCAATGTTAATCTCTTGAATATGTCACCTTAGAGAAATGTATATCCCAAATTTAATTTCTCTACGTCAACTATTTTTTCCTTCATATAGTCAGAGGTGAATGATCTAGTACATGAGTGGTGGATGCAAGCTGTTAGTGGTCAGGAATGCCTCCAGCTCTCCACCCTGAGTATGCCTGTAGTGGTGCTGTATATATTCATTTACTTCTTGTCAGAAGGCATCATACTAGGGGGTACTTGACGGTGGTCAGGACCCGCAAACTCAGGCTTTCCTCTATTAGTGTCTTATGCTTAGATCAGCTACTGAGTTCCTGCCACTGACAGCGCGAGGCGTCGCTCCTGTCCACGAGGTGGCAGCTAACGCGAGGCTATGTGATCACCACGCCAGCAGTGGCAGTAAGTCGTGCCTCGCAGGAGGTTGTATGCAGCGGCCGTGGTTGGCAGCCGCACAGTTTGGCACTGTGGCACTACTCAGTGCCTCACAAGCAAGAGCATGCATAGTGGAACTGTCGTGGACGGCAGCCGCAGTTCCTTGCGGCTGCGAACTTTGTTGATACAGGCAATGGCGAGCAGTCATATTAGTTCGTACGCAGACCGTGATGAACAATTGTACAATTATACCACTCAGGGCAACGACGTTAAGGGAGCTAGGTGGTCTTGATATGAAGTGCAGATCCAGAGTGGACGGCCTGCAGTGGATGGAAGCTTGGCTGAAAATCACGATGACTCGCGTAACTTCTCCATCATAGCTGGCTGTGGGTACTGACTGCTTGTCTAAAATTTATGTGAGCTCGTTCTGCGATTATTTTTGAAACAGCAGCTCTTTTCCTCCAGCAGAACTTTGGGACAGGTCTTAGTCGTTGGGCAATCATGGCACCACCAACTCAATTGCCCCACTGTGTTGGTGGTATTACTGTCCTGGTGTGCTCTCTTCGTGCTGCATCTTTGTTTTTCAAGAGATTGCTGGTGACGACTTAGCAATATCAGTACAGTGATAATACGGCTTATTTCGCATCTTCAACTGTCACTGAGAGTTTTTGTGCCACCCTGTCGTGATGTCTGCCTGCTGAGTCAGTCATGTGTATCTCCTGCTTAGGCAGAGCAGAGTTGGATAAACACAACAGACCAATTTCAGGAATGATAACGACATTAGCGTAATCGTGGCGACAAATGTTTGAAAACAAACATGGTGAATGATTTCTGACAAATTATATATATATATATATATATATATATATATATATATATATATATATATATATATGCTTTTAATTAGGCTTTATTTCTAGGACACTTATCCAGTAGTATTAATGCAAGAAATAGTGAAAATTCAGAGAAGAATGGAACAGTTTTGGTGGACAACAAGACAGCATCACAAAAAAGCTTAAAAAGTTGGAGAGAGAAGCATCGTTGGAAAGATGTAAAGCTTTACTATAAACATTACATCTCAAATACATTTAACTAATAAATATATTACTTCAACCAATACACAAAATGACAGTAAAAGTGGATAAAACCGCACTAGTATGGGAGCTTAGCGTCGGCAGTCGATTTTATTACTGCCCAAACCAATGTTGAAATTATCAGAAATTCCTGGAGAGCAGGATGCGATGGTATTGCGAGTAGAATGCATATCTTCTGCAACCCTACTATATTTTGGAATATCTAAATATGGTTGATAATTTAACAGCGTGAAGGATTCTTAGGTATACACAACATTTTCAACAAATAAAGTTGTTAACAGCGATACTCTCACATAAACTGGACTACTGTCTTGACATTTAAACATATATTGATTAACTGAAATAATTGCCCATTTATATAAAAAAAACACCATACATAAAGTCATCACTTTTGCACGATTTAGTCTCTGCTTCCGAGAATACTGACAAGAACTAAATATCTTCGCCCAACAACGCTGATCCATATGAATCACATTTAAAACAAGTGCATTTGAAGTTTTATAATACATGTATTCTTCTGTCACTGTCTCTCTGAATCGCTTCTGTGAACATTAGGTCTGAAGTGGTAATTTGAAAGTATTACTACGCGGAGTACTAAGTCTTGGCAGTGATAATCGCATTTTCATTTTCCGATAAAACACGAAACGCAGGTCTGGGAACTGCTGTCGGTATCACAGACCTTCAAAGGGCTGCACGTTCCCTGTATGAGATCGCTCGTATATCACACGAAGCGAAATAAATAGAGCGCTGCTGGTTTGGAAGAGTTAAAGCGTTAGTTTATTTTTGCGTAACATTGAGGCCATTCGGACTGCAGTGGTGAAAAACCAATAGATGTCGATGTTTTCTGTGACAGCCAGAAATTACAGTTTCAATTGAAGTTACAGAAATTTGTGTGGCCCAATAAGCAGTCCTGGAGAACATTCATATCAGCGCTGGAATAAATGTTTATTTTGACTGCAGTTTTTGAACGCTAAGAACTGAGATGGATAGTGGTCCAGAAGCAGACTTTGATATCTACAAGTATCAAGACGGACTGACGATTCCATGCCACCAATAATGATAAGTTTACATACTGAAGGCTGTGTGGATTTAATGTATCTGATCTTCTTTCCCATTTGTCGAGAAATATGACGAAAGAAATTCAGTTCAATCTCATAGTAAACGAACTTGGAAAAGAAACACCACTGCTTCAGTACGACCCCTTTGGTGAGAGTAAGAACTTGTGACATTACTGTTCCGAAGTAACGTTACCGTCACACATCGTAATGCGATACTAATTAATACTTTCCCTGTTATTTCAGTGAGTGTACTTGCGTTGCCAACTTGATTTCATGTAAGCTGGAATTCTGGTTAGTTTAACTATGAATTCGCGAGTTGCACAGGGAAGCGTCATGGTGCTTAATTCCCCATGAAGTCCCACAAATAAATTTAGGCCCCTCCCACAGGGTTTGCATCACTCTTGAGCAGTTTAAAAGACTGTTTAAATAACTGTGCTTTCTGTCAATGTGTTTGTTAATTTCATGAAACATACCGAGAAAATAAACTCCTGTGATATACAGACTTGACTTCAATTTCAAGATCCTTTAACTTGTCTTAGAACTTTCTTTGGTTAGACGACCCATTAAAAAATAAATGCAATCTGTTGTATTTCTAACTGGTTAAGTTCATTGTGATGGCGTTGTCCTTGAGAATAGTATCTAAATACACTAATTATTCGTTTACGAACTACCAGCATGGTGGCATAATTTCAGGTCAGCAACCTCTGTTAATCAGTACAACGTAAAGCCAGCCAAAGCTGCAAATTTTCCCTTTTTGTGTTTCCGGGCCGGAACCTATTTTCATATCACCCAGATAGTCAAAGTGGTATTTCCACAAATACGAGAACAATATCAAATTAAATATATACGTATCACGAACTGCAAACGAAACGGCTAAAATGCGTACAGATAACTGCTGCGTGCTCTGTAACTGTTCCTTTGCACTTCATGATACGTATATATTTATTTTGAGATTTCTTTTTTTGTATTTTTGGAAATACCATTTTGACTATCTGTGTGTTTTGAAAATGGATACCAGCCCGAAACTACGCATCCTGTAAGTAAAAGATATAAATTTGCAACTATGGCTAATTTTCCTTTGTACTGATTAATGTTCGTCTTGTATAAGGTCGATTTGGCTTTTGTTAACTAAGAGCAACGGACACTTTCACATCGACCCAAATTCAACAAATATCGATTTTTTTGAGTTCCCTGCAGTAAGGATGGCACAGTGAAACACTTTTTGCAGTACAGCAATTTATAGCGACCACTTTGTTCCATGTATGCCTCACCCAGCAGCTGCAGCATACTTTTGCGTGGAGCATTCAAATCTTTTGTGGCGTAATAAAGTTCTGTATATACCTGTATTATGGGATGCTTTATTGAGACTTTGCACTGCGTGTGAAAGTTTTCTTGCATAACGTGTAATAACTTTACATTAGTGTGAGCAGGTTTATTTGTTCATGTTAAATTATATGGAGTAATTTTCAGTTTCAACTGTTTCAGACATTGATATGTCTAGTCGAACGTGGTCTAAAGCGACAAGAATAATTACTAGGCGGGGAAATTCAGTAGATCCAGAGGAACTCGTGTTGGTACCTTTTGTGGGCGATGCGAACGTAGCAGTTGCGTTGAATGTAACCGTATAAACAGTACAGCATGTCAGGAGCACGATACTAGCGAGATTTTCGAAATGGAGTCGATAGCAGAACAGAGCAGTTCAAATTCTGAAAACATGTGGGATATTCCGCTGTGGGCAAAGTCAACGCAAGAAAGAGCCGATGTGGATAGAAAAGAATCGGAAGCGGACAGAAGAATATACCCAGTGATAGATGCCAAAGCTGAAGCAGACAGGACTATAGCTGAAGCAATTAAATTTGTTGAAACATAGTTTTAGGGTATAAAGGTATCAGTATAATACTATTAAAATCGTTAAGCAGTAAAAACAGTCTAGATTACATACAGTAGTTTTATTTAAAATTAATGAAATTATGGTATATAGACTGTTTTTATTGTATAGATGAAGCGGGTAAAGAAGAAGCAAGGGGACGAGAACAGTTTATGGAAAAGATAACAACGTTATGAGAATAACTTGATAGTCGTGTTACTTCAGTAGAGGGAGGAAATTTCCTACCTACACCGCTTGCTCTTAAGTAAGGCAATTTAAAGTCATTCTACTGAATTCCAAATAAATAGTTATAAGTTGTCATATGAGGGGTGGGGTTATTGTGACACTTTCGGCAGTCACCAGACACTGTACAACCCTTGCGGAACTCGAATCCGAGATCATGAAAGTATACTAGTTGGCTGCAAAACAAAACTGGGTCAATTAAATATCACAAAAGCCCCTCTATCAGCATAAACATGCTTCCAGTTTTACCCATACTATGTTGCCAGTGATTAGGAGTAACCTTTTTGTGTAATTTGTGTTGTGATGTTACTCGAAGTTGCTGTATTCAGTACATGTGCATGTCGCCTGTAGAGGCATGTAGAGTGTGAACAAATGCATGCGGCGTCAGAGTTAGACATCCTTAGCAACATTATTTTGGGTCAAAAACTTGTGTGCAGACGTACGCGTGCTGGTCGTAGAAATTTGGTGGTACGAAATTTCCTTATAGAATAACGTATTGTGTACTTCTCTATGTGATTTTATGATATTCACTAGCCTGTGAGTCTATAAGTGTTGTTTATTTGAATTTATGCTGCACTCACTCAAAACCCTACATAACAGAAATCTCACTTTGATCATTATATGGAAAAATCTACAGTCGAGCACCAACAATAATGTGTTATTCTTATTGAAGCTATAATGGAATCTAGACCTTTCACTGCTTACAGGCGTGGATAAATACCGAAGGGAACAGTTGAAATATGTGTGCCCCGATCGGGACACGAACCCAGTACCTCCTGCTTGCAACGCAGACGCTCTATCTGACTTTTTCTATAAAAACATTTATTGAAGAAACAATATTACACATTCCAAATACATACTAAATACATATAGTAACCATGTACACATGTTACACATCAAGTACTTGAATACTACTCAGCAGTGTGGGATCCGTACCAGATAGGGTTGATAGAAGAGATAGAGAAGATCCAACAGAGAGTAGCGCGCTTCGTTACAGGATCATTTAGTAATCGCGAAAGCGATACGGAGATGATTGATAAACTGCAGTGGAAGACTCTGCAGGAGAGACGCTTAGTAGCTCGCCACGGTCTTTTGTTGAAGTTTCGAGAACATACCTTCACCGAGGAGTCAAGCAGTATATTGCTCCCTCCTACGTATATCTCACGAAGAGACCATGAGGATAAAATCAGAGAGATTAGAGCCCACACAGAGGCATACCGACAATCCCTCTTTCCACGAACAATACGAGAGTAGAATACAAGGGAGAACCGATAGAGGTACTCAAGGTACCCTCTGGTGGCTTGCGGAGTATGGATGTAGATGTAGATGTAGAAATGGTTCAAACAAAAACAGTTTGATTATTGCAATTACGCTGATGTTAAAGAATACAACAGAAGAACGTGTTACTGACTAAATTGCCACAAAGAATGAAATTAAACATCAAGAAAAGTTTGTTTTTTTTTAAAAAAAAAAAGAAGACATTCAAACTTCAAACATGAAGAAGTAAAATCAGCACTTTGAATCACAGGTGATCCAATATTTACAGAAGCACAAATAGCTTTTTATGAATGACGTCAACACGTTGGTGGGATAATTTTTACTATATTGATTTACGTAAGGAAACGGTCTGTGTGAGAGGCTGGTTGAGGGTAGAAACTGATCTTTAACCTTCTCAGCTTAGTCACACTAACTATGAGTATTTCTCACAAATGTATGGGAGTCACCAAATACAGAATATGGAAGATTTATGCACACTGCACATAAAAACAATTTAATAATCATATTAGACAATTTCTGAAATACTTGACAATGGCGGAAAGGAGATATTATGAAATTGACTAGCCTTCCAACTACAGTTTCTGGACATTAATTGAATGTTAAGTATCTGAAGTGATCAGACCTATATTAAAAGTCTCTCACTGCAAAACTGACTTTCACATTACAGTGCAAAAGTGAACAGGGAAAAGTGCGAGCCATTGAATATTACATTATATCAGATAGAATCTTATGGTCTTAACCAGTCAATAAGGACGTTTCCATAAAAACTGTCAATTTCCAAATTTCTAATATAACTCAATAATGCAGCTTTAATGTTTTGTGTATTGACACTGTTAGACACACAATCTGACTGTCACATAATTTCAGTACATTAGCTTATAAAACTACCTAAACTACTCTCTGAAGTAGAAAAAGCACAAAAAAAGAGTAAAATTTCCAATAATATCCCTAAGGTAACTACAATACATCACTGTCAACACAGTCTTCTTTTTCATATTAACCAATGCCCATTGTTTCAAATATAATTTTGAACATATTAGTGAACTTTTTCTTGTGATTCCAATTCCTTCTAATTTTTTGGAATTCACACAGGATGTATACCTTGAACACAATGGCGCTGTCGGGTCCAAATTTGTTAAGGACATAATTAACAATAATTCCTATCAACCAGTACACAGCATTATTTCTTTCCTCTAGGAAATAGCGTGCTTTAGGCCTGTGTATCAATGACAGCGATATATACTCAAGGGATATCCTTGTAATCAGAGCTGTTTGCTCCCAGATCCACTTTCAACTATTCATGTGACCACTGCAAGTATATCAATGAATTATTGTGTCAACTAGATGGCATTGTTCACATAAATTTGTGTCACAGACTCAGGTTGCGTACAGTCTTTCATTGGTGCTAACTATATTGTTAACTGCCTTGTACTATGACGTTTTTATATTAGTCGTGAGCACATTAGAACTAATGATTTTCCAAATATCAGTCCACCCAACGTTTGGAAGCTGTCGTTCTATTATGTTCTTTCCTTCGCTTTTCTTTCGTTCCCGCATTATGGCTCTTGATGTTAAGTTTCGTGACTACCTGATTTCGACACTTACATAAATAAACTCAACATAGAAAATCATCACATGCTGTAAGCGACTATTGATATTCTGCACGTCAATCGTGAGAAGCAGCTTTCGAGGTTTAATGATCTCGAAATGTTAGCTGGTTATGCTTTCTCGTGAGTATCTTATTAAACTAACTTACCTTTTGATAAAAAGTGCAGAGGCTTTATCCGTTATATCACCTAATCATAGTCCACCACTTTTAGGATCTAACGTGCCTACTTTAGGAGGTACTCTGAAAACTTCACCTCTCCACAAAAAGTTGGTGATTTTGGACATTATTCTCCTCGCTATTAGTCGAGGTATTGGAAACAGCTGGTCAGTATAATAAGCTTCAGCAAGGATGCTTGAGTTGATATACTTTGTTCTTTGAGCTTGGTACATATATCGAGCAAAATTCTCCATAATGTCTCCTTGCACTTTATATGCTGCTACTTTCCAATTTAAACTATAATTCTCATGGGGCATGCTGTCAGGGTGATCCCAAGTGTTTTATGTTGTCGGACTAATTTTGCCCACTCGACGTTGAAATTATCAAAATCTCTGAGATTTAACATCCTACTTTTTTTCTCGTTTGCATTGGCTCCAGATGCTCCACGGTACGAATCAATCACGGTTGCTTGCGTGGTTACCTCGTCATTAGTTCTTATAATGACCCCTATATCGTCAGCATAGGATATTATAACTGTTTTATGCCCTGATAATGTTAAGCCTTTTAATCTAGCACGGACAAGTCGGAGGAAAGGTTCCAGCGAAACGGTGAAGAGCGACATCGACAGAAAAGTTCCTTGAGGAAGATCTCGTTGTATTAGCATCGACCTGGATTGATGATAACTAACCGCTATTGTAGCATTTATTTTAGTTGCTATGTTCTTAATCAACTGTATGACCCTATCGTTGAAACGTATTTTATTCAATGCTGTAGAATATATTCATGATTTACTACTTCGAACGCTGTATAAAAAACTAAAAAAGATAAAACACACTTTGTGTTTGTTACAGAAGTTATTGCAATGATATCCCTGAATTCTGCTAGATTTCTAAAAATGGTTCTGCCTTGCGCTCAATTCTGATGTTGACTAATAATATTCTCTGTAAGGCATGAAATTCTCTTCTTTACTATTCTAGCTATTAATTTATAATCAGAATTGAGCAGTGAAATTGGACGATAATTATTTAGATCTTTGTTTCTGTAATTTTTAGCACCAGACCAATTTTACTCTCCTTAAACTTAGCCGGAATCATTTTACCCTGAATAACCTCATTTACATTGTCCATGATTTTCGCATCTACTATTGGCCGGTAACGGATGTAAAACTCTGCTGGCAGACCATCCGGTCCTGGGGAGTTTTTCGGTGGTGAGGCGCACAGAGTCTCATACACGTCCTCTTCACTGACAACCTCGAGAAAATTTTCGTTGTCACCTTCTGTAAGCTGTGGGGCTAGGGTGTCAAGGAATTCTTCCAAGGAAGCATCCTTATTTTGTTGTACATAATATAGCTCGCCATAATAGCGATAAATCTCGTCTATGATACGCTGCTGGGTTCTGAGAATCGTACCGTGTTTTGTTTGAAGTTCATCAATAAAAGTCCTTCTCCCGTCTACCGTATGCATCACTAAATGATACAGGGAAGTATTTCCATCTTCTGACACCGAATTTGCCTTCGATTTTACTTTCAACCCTTCCATTTCACTTCTCTTGATATTAAGTAACTTGGCTTTGACTTTTTTGACGTCTGCCATCCGAAGTGAGGAACCCGCTGAGACTTGATCATATAGATCTCTCAAAATGGAATAGTAATATTCTTTAGCAGATTTCATTCCTCTTGCACTCTGGGCTCTGTATTGAATAAGAACCTTCGGCAACTTTCGCTTTACCATTTTAACCCCCCAGTCAATAGCAGTGGCATATGTACTATGAGTACACAGGCGTATTGCCCATTTTTCTTTAATCTAGTCTACTAAATCGTAATTTACTGACAAGGAATAGTTCAAATTCCACTGATTCTTGAATCGGCGAACTGGGTGTCTTGGAAGATTTATGCAAGCTAAGACGCTTGAATGGACTGAAAAGTACGTAGGAATGGTTTCTTCTTTTGTTACGGAAGTTTCAAGATTTTTAGAAATATATAATCTATCAATCCTGCTACGTGATGTTGCTGCGAATTAAGTGACCTCAACAATTGAGGGGTATTTGATTTCCCATATCTCCTTTAATTCTAAACCAGTAACTAGTTATTTTATTTCAGTTGAGATATCAAAATTAGGTAACTGATCTAATTGATTTAAAACACAATTAAAATCGCTTCCAAGTAATAACTACTTTGGAGCTTTCCTTAACAAGTATATCACATCATCTTTGAAGAAACGTGCCCTGTCAGCTTGGTAAGAGCTTCCGGAAGGGGCATACAAGTTGATGATAGTCATATCGTAGATATTTAGTCCTGTTCTAATTCCGGATTTCAATCGTTCCACTTCGCTTACTGTAATCCCTTCCCTTACCAAAATAGCTTGTTTCGAGGGACACATTTATGTAACTAACAAAACCGGGAATTACTAAACCCGAAATTAGAACTTCTTGTAACAGGGCAATATCAGTTGCAGATTCGTACAAAAATTCCTTAAGTGCCGATAGTTTCAAACCAGACGTAATTTTATTTATGTTTGTAGTGGTGAGAGAATAAGACTGCTTCATTGAGCTGTCACTATGAAGTTGTTTTGATTAACTAATTTAGTTTCCTGTAGATCTGGGTTCAGTTAAGCAATAACAGTTTTCTCTGAAGGCTGAACATGGAGTAACACTTCAATCACGCAAGCAGAGTAATTTCCTGGTAAACCTTGTGATTTTTCCTCCAGTATCATGTAGGACAGTTTCTGACCGAACATTCTTTGGGCTTGGGCCGCCCTTGCCGGATTTTTCCTTCTCTTGGTTACGAGCTACATTCTCATTTGGTTGTGTCGATATTTTACTTCGTGGCTTATCTGGAGCAGCAGCAGACGCTTTCGCAGTTTCTCTTGCTAGCGCCTGCCCTGAGGTGTTGACTGTGATTTCAGTCTGGCCATCACTTCCTCGTTCTTTATTAATATCACTTACTTCCCGATCGAGGGAACCAAATGGAGACTGCAGTTTTACAATCTCTCCCTGAATTTGTTTATTAACAGATAGCTGCTGATCTTTGCAGTCGGCTACTGCATCTGTTGCTTCTTGCAAATTAATAGTGATTACACACCCTTCATTTTCTGGTACCGTATGTGTATTATCTTTCTGATCAGCAGTTTCCATTCGCATTTTGCCTTCCGGTTCCTCTGCCTCCTCATCGTACTGTTTTTGCTTGCGAAGAGAGGGAGTTGGACAATACAGCTCGTCCTCTGAACAACTATAAGTTGTCTGCAGAGGTATTTTTTTCGGTTGCGTTTTAGTTTCAAGAGTAGTGGGAACAGGGGTTCGATTTGTTGTTACCGGGGGAAATTGACTGTTATCGTGAAGGGAGACATCAGCTTGGCCCGCTGCGTTAACATCCTCAATCAGTTGATCTGGGCTGTTCTTTAGTAACAGAACATTTAAGGAAAGCTTCTAACGCTGTATCAAATTGCTTTTAAGAACAACAGTTTGCGGCGGACATTCCTGTCTGGAGTGGTCAGTTTCGTTACATATATGTCATGTAGATTCCTGACCCGTACAAACAATTTGTGTCTTATACCCACAAACAGTTATGTGAGATGGAATATTCGTCTTAACGTCTATCTTTACACAGTGGACCCCGTTGCAACACTGCAGTTCCAATCGAGGCGACCATCTTTCATTTGCAATTGATTTAATGTCCCCATAGTTTGAAGAGCTTCCTTAATCTTATCATTTTCAATTTCAGTGGAAAGATTCCAGACACGAACGGTTTTGTAATGAATGTCTGCTCTATAGATGGAAACCTTACTTTTATAACCATTTCTATGCACAAAATCTAATTCATAGCCCCACTTTTTTAATACTTTATCAACACTCACAGCACTGATGAACTTGACAAAAACACAATATTTCTCCTGATCCAGTGGCCAGGTATGGACGGTTTCAGAACTGAGACCAAGTACCTGTGTAATCCAGTCATTTAATTCCAGGGGTGTTGGCTGAACAGGACGGGATTCCTTGTCAAAAGCAAATGCCAGAGTATTCTGTCCGAGCGTTGTATTCATGATAAATCCAGCGATGCAATTTCGGTTAAGCAACCGAAATTCCAATTAGCAGCAGAAAGACTAGAAAGAGCGATCAGATCACAAGGAATATGAACGAACACGGAGATTAACGGTCGGACAGCACTCGGCGAAGCGCAAGTACAGCGATGTGAACGCGGAAGTGCAGCGCAGGACTTAACAGCGGCCACTCACTAGCGCGGCTGAAACGGAACTGACTAGTGGTGGGCAGGAAATCGCATATCTGTTAGAAATCACAGTGACTGAGAAGTCACAGATATCACAATAACAACTTTGCAGAATCTGCCATTTCAGTCACAGTTAGCACTCGCAAGTAGTATTTCACATTCAAAGACGTGAGCCATCTGTTGGTCGAATTTAGCACTGCTTTCTGCGATTTCCATGACAAGTCGCAACTAAGAGTCGCAAGAAGCAACTAAAAAGCGCAGTTAACATTCTTTGTCGAGTGCCATCTGTTGATCGACTTTCGTACTTCGTTATAAGGACATGAGATGAGATCGATGACTGGTCGAAGAATTGAACCACGACCTATGTTATAAGAGGCTGATTCGATCCCATTCTTTAGGTCTGCGTCACTGGGACTTTCCCCAACTAGTTGAAAATTCCCAGAGTGGGGACAGGATTTCCAGTATTTCCTGATTTTCTTCAGTTTCGTCTCTGGTCATTCAAGGGTTTACTTCTTGTTTCTGCCAAGATGAAGAGATCACGGTGGAGCGAATTGTGGAATCCTTTCACTATTCTGGATCAAGAGTATGTGAAATGTGGTTTATGCCGCAAAAAGACGTCGTACAAAACCAGCACGACGAACTTGAAGAAACATATCGAAAGGTCGCATTCAATGGTGAACTTTGCGGCAAATTCTTCAAGATCCGTCGACCCTATGTTGCCAGAGCCTGGTATGTTGCAACAACTGATTGTTTTATGGAATGCTTAGTTGTTTTTTGTCTGCACTGTTTTTAAAACAGCGCTCTTAATACCAAGAAAACAACATGCTTGGCTGTGTGACATTTTCAGTAGATCATTTAGAAAATGTACTCTTGGGGATAGGATTTTACTTTATATTTTCTGCCTATGGTATATGCGTTTGTAAGTGTAATAGTACCCATCGAGCTTAACTGAAATTTGAGCGAGATATACTCGCCGTCCGTGGCACTTGAAATGTGCGCGATTGTGTTGTGCTGTTGGCAATGCCACGTGGTAGCAATAGCGAATAAGAATTCGACATAACCGCCCGACGCAGCCGTTACCAACATGCGCGCACAACATTTGCACAACATTTTATTTCTTCCAACACGATGATTTCCTGTGGAAATTGCTCAGTTGCTGCTAGAATTGTTGAATGACATTAAACTGTCCGAATTATAGTGAAGACTTCAGCTTTTGATTTCATCTGTAAGTATAAAATTTAAGTTAAAAATATATAGCGTTGTGTAACAGGCTGCAAAGCAACCCGCGAGTCCGCTCTATTTAAATTAGAACGTCGATGTTCACTTCCCTGAAATTAATGTTCTACGTCAGACAGTAATTAGAAATCAGTTTCCACTTATTTTTGTTGCTGTATAGTGTAACTCTAGGCTGTGATTTCATTTTGATTGTACCAAATTAACATCGAGTGAAGTGCGATGTAATTTAAAATCTGAATGGTGTATTGTATTTCACGTGGCTCTTAATTACTGTTGTATAAGATTTCAAACTTGAGCTGGCGTGAGGAAAGGTTTACATTGCATGTATAGTAAATAGAACAGAATATAATCTTTATTTGCCTATCGGTATGCTATCCATACAATTTGTGTCTTCAGTGTGTTGAATACATAAAAGCAAAATATAATTCTGCAAGTATTTATGTGCAGGACAAATATACATATGCTTAAATAATGGTAATAATAAAATAATCATAATTACAGTGGTACTACACAGTGTTAACATAACAATAGTAGTAATAGTTAATTACATTTATCACATATTATACAAAAGTGTCTATATAAATATGTGTTATCTTATGTACCCTGTAGAAAAAAAGTGTGAATGCTTATACATTACTGTCACACACCTATAGTCATACTTCATTATGTAGTTACCACCTGATTACTGCTACTGCATATTTCCTGTCTATCACTGTTTAGAAACTCATCTGTTGAGAAGTATAGCATACATTTGAACCACACTTCTATGGGATGCTTCAAACTATTCATTAATATATTGCTTTCTGCTCTTATGGGTTAATGTCGGTCTTGAGTATGAAGATCTAGATTACTATTATTTTCGATGTTATGGGCATGGAATTAGGATCTCAAATTAAAATTCTTAATGTTTCCTTTAGCATGTATTAAACAGTTGTAGGTACACATACGAGGCACAGTCATTATATTGAATTCTTTAAGGCGTTTTTTACAGCTTTTGCTTGGTGGTAGATGCAATATACATCTGCTTTCTTCTACCACTTCAAGAAGGTACTTGAATTCACTGAGTTACTCCATAACAGTATTCCATACTGCAAATGTGAATGGGAGAAAGAAAAATATGCAGAAGTTAATAAATGCTTACTAATAACACATCGCATGTTGTGCAGTAGGAAGAGAGTACTAGCAAGTTTGCCACACAGATGATTTATATGCTTATCTCATGTGAGTTTTATATGTAAAAGCAATTCCAGTAATTTAACACAGTTTTTGTCTTGTTTAAATGTCCTTAGGGTGAACTAAACTACCTCCATTTTTATTTTATGTATTGATAATTAATTGGCCCTGCACCAGTCACTGCTTGTTTCACTTACAACTTTGTAGTATTCTAAAATATGTTTCTGATTTTCTACATCAGTGATGAGTGTCATGTCACCAGCATGCAGTACTTGGAAAGTAAATTGTACTCTAAATGTATATCCTGCCTCTGTTGCTGACACAATCTGTATGTTGATGTTCAGCTATTGTTTTATAGCTGAAGCCTCTCTTGCACTGGAGTTGCCAGAAGAAGGCACCACAGCCAGCAGCACACAGGGGGAAGCAGTTCCCTCCACATCACAGCATCAGATAGCCCTTACAGAATACGTTTCGAATAATATGGGACTGATTCAAAAGGAGATGTTGGATAGCAAATTAATGGGTCGGTACACAAAAGGCTATCAACCTTCCTCTACTGTAAATGACTCAGGATTTCGTAGTTTTTACATGCACTGAATCCCGCTTATGAAATACTGAGTACAAGGACTGTAACAAATGTAATGTTGCCAGCAGCATATGCAGAAGCAAATGAGAAAGTACAACAAAAGCTGCAAGGCATAAGGACAATCTGTCTAACAACATATTGCTAGGCATCAGCTTCTAATGAAAGCTTCATAAATGAACAATTCAGATTACAGTCTGTACTGCTGGAATACAGTCATTTCAGTGGTACTCATACCAGCTCAAATTTATCCACAGCTTTGATTAAAATTGCAGACAAATTTAGTCTTGGTGGCAAAATTTTAATGGTGGTCACGGACAATGCACCAAGTATGAAAAATGCTGTTTCCACCATACTCAAGTGGAAACATTGTGGTTGTTATGCTCATACTCTTAATTTCGTTGTGCAGGATGCACTTACAAATGTTCAGGAAGTTCACCAGAAAGTCAACACCAATTTTTTTTTTTTTTTTAAGGAGCAGCAGTGCAACAGAGCACGTCTTAACATGCCAACAGACCAGTGGCAAAGTCAACATCAAGAAATTCATCCAGGACTTGCCCACAAGGTGGAATTCAACCATGTTTATGTTGGAACGTATTGTTGAATTATCAGAGGCAGTGAAAATTACAGTTGCCCTTTGTAACAGGGCCACAGAACTTCCGTCACAGTCAAATGATGAGTGGGAAACCTGCTCCGAACTCTGTTCGAATTTGAAACCGTTTGAGCAGGTTTCGAGGCAGCTCAGTGCAGAGCAGTACCCAACTGGCAGCTTGGTAGATTTATAATTTACTGTATTTGGCTCATGTAAGTTCAATGTCACTTTACTGTATACTTTTCTTATATATTGTGTAGTTGTTAGCATATTTGTCTCAATTTCCTGGTTATAGTCCTGACACGTTGCCTTCTGGCAGTGTGCGACGAAGTAGTCAAAATGCAGTTACATGAAGTTTCAATGAAAGTTGCTGATGCACTGAAAGAGGGGCTTACAAACCGGTTTTCTAATCATGAGCAGAGCGAATCCATTGCCCTTGCTACTCTTCTGGATCCACGTTTCAAATTGCTGGCATTTCAGAACCATACAGCAGCAGACAACACGAATAAACTGTTAATTAATATTGTGGCCCAGAAACTGGAAAAATATGTGCCAGTAGGTATTCAGCCTTCACAATCTGTTGAGCCAAATAATTTGGCAACTGAGTCCTTCTCTGTGTGGGGCATATTTGATAAGTTAGTGAAACATGCACAGCCACAGGGCACAGTACAGTCATGTGCTATCGTAGAGGTTCAAAGGTATGTTGACAGCTCAGTCATCAGTAGAAATGAGGATCCTCTGGCACGGTTGAGACAAAATCAGTACATATACCCAACCATTGCAAAAGTAGTGCAAGAGAGATTTAATGTTGTAGCAACTTCTGTGCCTTGTGAGAGGGTGTTCTCAGAAACTGTACATTTAATAAATGACAGAAGGATTCACCTCAAGCCATCGAATATAGAAAAACTAATATTTCTGAATGCCAATGGTACCTGTGATTAGACACAGTTTCTGGTAAGTGATACATCACTAGAACACAGTACAATGTTAAACTGCTCATAATCAGAATAGTTATATATGAACAAGAATAATCGTCATCTTCAATATGCTTCTTACATGTATACACTCCCTTGCAGAAAATTCTGGATCCGTGTGAGATTTTCTCCCATGGAGGTAACTAGGCACTTTCAACACAACCAAACAAGACAACACAACTGTATGATGCATAGCAATATTACAAGATGTGAATGTGTGTATCCAGTATGTAGATGATACATTTTATTCTTCTAATACATAAGTTGTCTTGAAAAGAAACTGTGATTTCATTTCTATTTTGATCACATGCAGGTAACTGGGCTTTTTCAACACAAGCGAACAAGACCACACAACTGTATAATGCCTAGAAAAAAGTAAAATATGTGCGTATTTCTGTCCAATACATAGGTGAAACCTTTTACTCTTCCAGTGCATATGTTGTCATGTAGAAAATTGTGAACTCATTTGTATTTTTATTATATGCAGGTAACTGGGCACTTTCAACACAAGTAGACAAGACCACACAACTGTATGATGCATAGAAAAATTTAAAATATGTGAGTGTTTGTGTCCAATACATAGGTGAAACCTTTTACTCTCCCAGTAAATATGTTGTCATGATGAAAATTGTGAACTCATCTGTATTTTTATTAGATGCAGGTAACTGGGCACTTTCAACACAACGCAACATGACCTCACAACTGTATGATGATTAGCAAAATGTAAAATATGTGAGCTTTTTGGTGTTTCATAATTCATGCTAAGAATAATTTTGCCAGAATAAGTTATTTGGGATGTATGGGATATAACTTGGAACATGAATGAAATGAAATGTTTGGGCTCTGATTCACTTTGTAACTGTGCAAGGTCAAGTGTTTTAATGTATTGCACTAAAATATAATTGTTCAATATTGTTTTGATGGATGAACATATAATATAACAGAGTGTAATCCTTACACTATAAAGGCTCACAAACAAGTCATTTGTCATACACTGTGGGCTTACTAAAATTTAATTTCTTCATCTTTTGTTGCAGATAATTTTCACTTACTGCAAGTATTTCACTTTGGCATGAATGTGAGTTACATCTCTAGCATCAAAAGATTGGTAACACAGACCATTGATATCAGTTCCAAGACTGTGTTTTCTTTGTCATATTAGTTTCTGTTTGTTGGAGAACACAGATTTAGTTTTGTTGACATATGCACAGTAATGAACAATTTAATGAGGCAGAGACCACATATTTTTAACCAGAATTTCATCATCATCCACTACTACATTTAATTCTCATCGATCGTTAACTATTTGTTCATTCATTTCTACACAGAAAGGTGACAGACGAACAGGTCATACTGGGCGCAGTATGTCTGTGACTTGGATGGAGCACAGTTACTGATTTGATATCATTAAGGCACAAAGCTTTGTAATGATTAAAATGGTGAGTGAATTACATTCAATACTGGAAGTGATATTTCTTTATACTAAAACCTGCTACTTTCAGTTACGTTTCAGAAATATCTTGAGCACCTTGACTTGAAAAAATAACAGGAATACCACCTAGAATATTACAAGTGAGGACAGTCAGTCAGTGATAATCCATGAGCTTAGGCTGAAGGAAAAAAATTCAATATATGTAATAAAAGTTGATTATAATGTGTGATGTTGTTGATATATAATAATCTGTTTTGTGCTATCTTTTACATAATGAACTTGGTGATGACATGTGGATGAAAACTGGAATGAGCAAAGAATACCAACCAAATTTAAGACCCAAAAACCAGAAAGAGCCACAACCAGCGGTTTAACACACGCAAGTTTCAAAAATTTGTTCCAAATGCACACTAACAGTTTTTTTTTATGTTGATTGTACATGTACATATATGTTCCTGTCCCCTGCTAAAAATGATGAACCATCCCAACTAGCAAATCTTACTTTGTTATTTAGAACTATTTTAATTACATTAATTAAGAGCCACCTGCACTTTGAGAGGACTTACAAGATTAATATGTGGGGCATGTGAAATGTGTGTTTTGCTCATACTTGTACATACGTTTCATGTAACCTGACGAGGAGGAAGAAGAGGAAGAAGAAGATCCCTCAAGACTGGAACATAAATTATTTAACCTGTAGCACGACAACTGTACAAAGTTGATAACGTCCTTCTAGGGTTTTGAGGAGCTGGTTTTCTTTCAGACCGTGGGCAAATGCCAGGATATATGAGAAGTTTCCAGCTCAGAAAATGCTCCTTTTTATGAATTTGTCAGTAAAATGCTTTAGATAAATACCAAAAGAAAAATGCTTCCTGTAACACAGATCTTTTATTAAAAATGTATCGTAATAATGCAAGTTGTAACTTTTTTAAATATTTGCAGTCTGTGTAACTTGAAAAACTGAATTAATTATGTAGAAGAAACAGCTTGTCTACATAACAATGTAACTGTATTCACACCAACATTATATAATTTAATATTTGCTGAAATACAGTAGCTGACACCTCATATTTGACATTCCCTGAACCTGTTCAGTAAATTATAAGTGTGCATTTTACCTGGTAGGAAATAGCTCTTATCCCTTGCAATAGCCAGTCAGATGGCATTAGATATGTGCTCAAGGTCATAATGTTACTGCTCACTGTACGCACTAGCATTTCTCAAGACCACTTGCTAGTGCACTGTTAAGTCTCTTACAAAGGTAAAAATGTGAAGAATTTAATGAAGTTTGTTCCTGCAGTTGCATGTAAGTTCACCAGGTGAGAATGTACCTTTCCAGCACCGAGTGTCTTTCTTTGAACCAAATTAAGAGCAAGGGCTGCAGACAAGTTTAAAACTGGGAGAGCAAGTTTAACATATCATTTTTCTAATAGACTTGGGTAAAGACTCCTATTTAAATGTGAAAAATTTGAATATCTGTTTTATGCATATGTTATTCCCTAAATGTGGCTGTAGTGTTACCATCTTCTTCTAAACAACCTGCTGTGAATTGTTCAACTTGCTTGCTCCATTCCAGCCCCTTGTAACATAGAGCCCATACATTTTAAACTTAGGCACTGGAAAACGAAATGCAACTAAGACTTCATACTGGCTTCACAATCTAGGTGTTCGCCCTTAAAATTTATCTCAGCAGGATTACTGAAGTATTACTTGGTCTTTATGTTAACTACACTATTTTTAAAAACAACTACAATAACCTCATACTCAAAGTTATTGGCAACTTACATTACATATTAAAAAAAGAAATCTGCGTCAGTGGTTTTAACGTTTGTAATATGCCTCACCTTGGGACTGTATGTGCATACTGTATGACGACATGCACATTCAGGACCAGTAATGATTGGTCAAACAGCTGTAACTGAATGAATTAAATCAATAAGAAGCAGTATTGCCCATTTCTCCTGAAAATATCATTTACAGACAAGTAACCTAAATAATATGTTTGATTCTGGTTCCAATATGACAATTGTGGTAAATACTCCACCTGCCTACAGGAATTTGTAATGTTAACACAGCAGAACTCTGACATGTGTATAAGTGTAATGAAACAAAGACAATAGTGTTGAATCATATGAATGCCTCACTTTTGTTCCGACACAGTTCAAAACTATGGAGAAAATTTTTACACCTGGCGTTCTACATGACAACTACACAGAAGAACTTTTTGCTGACACTACAAGCACCTACATAAGTAAACATTTCCTGGTTTACCTTTAAGTACTGCACTTAAACGATTCCTGAAAACTGGAAGATCTGTACTTCCCACTTTCATAACGGGCTCAACATGCCGACTCTAGACCTTGGGCTATGATCCAGGTCAGTATCACACCAAGCTTCTGGGGAAAGGCGGTGGGGGCGGCGGCATGTCACACTCTCCTGCAAGTCTTTACCAATAATTAAATGGTGGAAAAGTTTTGGGTATAGGACGGCTTAACACGTGGAAAATGATATTTTATTTACTCACTCACTGTATTTAACATTTATCGTTCCTTTAAAATTGCATAAGAACAGTTCAATCACTCATTACGCACACTTATTTCATAATTATGGCACTTTTCAACAGCAAATCCTCTAAGAGCTGTCTTGAATATTCACGATTCTCTCTCAAAAGCCTTTTTAAGTGGATAGATACGTACAGAAACCAGTAATCAGGGTCGGAACTGCGTCTGCGAAATTAAAAGGATTATTAAACATTTTTGCTGTCACAAGTTACAAGCAATGTAATTGCCAGAGTAGCATTACTAAAATATGCTGGCATGAAAGCCATTCAATGGGGCACATTTCACATTTGCAAGAACGATCTCTTTGTAGTAATGAAGTTCATCGAAACACTTAGAAACTAACCTCTCGTCTGACGAAGGAAGTCTAAAGACGCAGTGGCTGTTGACAATAATATGTCGAATTATCGCTTTACTGA
Organism: Schistocerca serialis cubense; assembly: GCF_023864345.2. Lineage (NCBI taxonomy): Eukaryota > Metazoa > Arthropoda > Insecta > Orthoptera > Acrididae > Schistocerca > Schistocerca serialis. Next base: position 427,832,442 of record NC_064641.1, read on the forward strand.
GTGACTGAAATGTAGTTCGGGTACCTGTGAACATAACAATACGTTACAATTCTTTTTGTAAACACGAACTAGTACGGTACTGTTTGGCTGCACAAATTAATTACACTATTAATATTGTCAATATTGTTTCTTTAATACACAGTAAAGCCAACGCAAGAACAATTGTAAAGCACACTTAATAAGAACAGTTTTGTTGAGGTACAATTTTCTGTGTGAAGACATGTAACTTTTTCATTCGGAGATAAGTCGCAGAAATCGCAGAAGTAGCAGAAATCGCAGAAGTCGCAGAAATCGCAGTGGTAGAGTGCGGAGGGATACAAGAGCTGGATTTCTTAACTGCGATTCTCAACTGCGACAAATCACAGTTAAGAATAACAGTTACTGAAAAGTAGCATTCACAGAAATCAGTGATTTCGAAAAATCGCAGTTTAGCCCATCACTAGAACTGACTGATAGACCGAGGACACACAGGCGATAGTGCGACTGCAGGGATTTAACTCTGGCACGCTCCCCGTGAGACCCACACTTTCCCACCTTCTGTCCACAGACTACATATGTAGTGCCTCTGAACACTACACTCGGAACTCGTGGTAGTCAATGTACCGGATAGAGCGACTGCCATGTAAGTAGGAGGTCCCGGGTTCGAGTCCCGGTCGAGACACTCATTTTTCAACTTTCCTCGTTGATATTAATCAACGCCTGTAAGCATAGAAAGGTCTAGATTTCATTGTAACATCATTCTTCGAAAGCTGCAAGTTCTCCAGTCATATCTGTACATACACCAGCTTCTTATCTTATTAAAACTGTCGAGGGAGCGAGATTATGGAGACTGTTTGAGTAACGAAGATTTTTCAGTCAGCAATACGAACTAACTTTAACTGCAGTAAACATAAATTATTTTGCATGAAAATGTTGTGGAATAACCGCAAGCAAAGTTATCCATTAAATTCCTCATAGCTGCACACACTCATTCTTGCTATCATGTGGTGCACTGTGGTTGTATGAAGAGGCCAAAATTTGCTCATTGAGGGTGACGCCTACTTCAGAAGTAAGCGAGGTGCGAGAGAAGGACATGCTTGACTGTACAGCGAAGGGATCCGCACACCCTGCGGCAGGGGTGGCCACGGTTTCGGCTTGCGGGCAGTAGCCGGGATCGAGTGCCTAAGCCCTCAACTTCACATTTGCTCCAACACCACGCCGCGCTGACCGACTGTGAGGAGGGGAAGAGAAGAAAACAGCAAAATGCCGCATCTAAATGGTAGTACATTCATACTGCATATGACTTGGTTCTATATTCCACATGTCTCAACAGCTTAGATATAAAACAATGTTAATAACATAATTTGGATCTGTTCCAAACTGTTGGCATACAGACAGGCGCAGACAAGACTCTGGCACTCAAGTTTCTACGTAATCGAGACTTATTGAGATTCATAATTGACGAAAGATCTTTCATACCTATATGTCGACTGAAGTATTCTAGCACTTTTGCAATCTCATTATGGACACTTGGAGACGAACTAGAGAAAATCAAAGTACACTTCGTGGACAGTTTTAACGTATAAATATTTGTCATTAAACTGTATTTAACTAGCAGGTCACTCAGATACATCTACACATGCACAGGGGCTCTTTCAACTGAACGGTCTCGAAAACAGCTCGAAAACAGATTTAAGACTGACAGTGTCCTAAACCTTTATAAGGTTATTTCACGTCAGTGAGCTGAGGGAACTGGGTTGTGTTTGTCAGAATGTGTCCCATGCATACCATCAAATCAGAATAAAGTTATATTGCAATGTTTCACTGTGGCCAGTGTGCAGGCAAGTCCACTAAAATATGAGATCTGTAATCCATTCCTGACAAGGGCATCGCCAGGGGGGAGCGGGGCAGCTGCCCCTCCACCATGGATTCGAAGTTTTTTTTTTTTTTTTTTAGATTCGTACTGCTCGCCCAGTTGGTGACACGACAACTCAAACTTCCTGGTCACGGTTACCTTCATTAGAAGAATAGTTGAAAATTAAAATTAAATATATCTCTATATCAAAGTTAAATCCCACTACAAGACAAGAAAGTAGAGACATTCGAAAAGGGCATTGCCGGCACGGTGCACTGTTGAGCTGTGTAGTGTGGTTTGTTCTCTTTTACTTGATCTTCGTAGCTCTGCATTACGCTAATTTCGGCCGCTGAGCGTTGTTTACCGATGTACTATAGATGCAGCACAGATGGAATTAACGTTTCATATTTTTGAGCATATGCCTCGAATATAATAACTCCTCAAAACTGTAAAAACTAAACCATTGCTTAGGATGAGGCTCGATGTAGACAACGACCGTTTGGCGTGCAGCAAGCAATAAGAGAGTTAAAAATACTAAGTTAAAATGTGTTTAATTCGGGACTCGACAGGACAGTGAAAACCGTGGTGCGTATACAGTCATTACATCATCCATGTCATACACATGGACAACCTAGCCTCTAACTCTCAGTTTCCTGTCGTCAAAGATAAAGAAAAAACAAGAAAAGTTGTAATGACGCAACGCACAAGGGTTTATCGCAACAATGCTAAACACACGGCATATTCCTCTACAGTGAATTTTCCGTTGTCACGTCCGACAGGCTTCGTTCTGTTACACCGATCACTCGATAAAATGACGCACTATTTGATGCGACATTACATTCTTAAATGCTATCTAACCATTTTAAAATAGTACCCTTCAAGTCTGTACCGGGTAAGACAAACAGCAGGTGAACGGCTGGACACTGAAACCATTACGTAGAACCCAGGTCTGGTGTCGGAGGCAGGTAGCGCTCCAAATCCCTTTAAGAGGCAATTAGCGAAGGAAATGAACATTTGTTCGGACAGGAAAAACCACTAATCCCCTACCCCACCATTAACCATTAGCAACAGACTAGCACTAAATGCTAGAGGACCGTGAGACCGTACCTAGGACGGCAACAGTTTGTTGGTAGTGCAAAGCTGCAGACGGACGTACATCCACACAACATAGATATCAGAAACTTTTTTGGTGAGTGATTGCTTTCAGCTTTTATATACATCTATTTATGATTACTTATTAGTGTTGATATAAACGCTAGTTTTTGCGAACTGTTAATTTGAAAAAAATAGTAATAAAGATTTTTACACCATGTTTATCGTCCTATTCGAAATTAAGGGTCTGATGAAGCCCTTTCAGATGCTCACAAGCAGCAGAACAGCGTTAAACCACCTGCAAGGAGCAGGTATAGAAAATAGGTGTGACCCCTGCTGACTTCATATACCGGTAGGTCTAATTCAGTTTTGTGTTCTAAGCAATACTGTCATACGAATTAGCAGTTTCCCTCTCTCCTGAAGACCGCCTATAAAAGCAACAAATAAAAGAACAAACTGGCGAGGAGTGAGAGTATCTCACGGCTCACAAACACGTCTGATGTGATTGAAGTAAAGCTCTTATTGTTGTGGTTAAAGCCAATACCCGAATCCACGCATACAGAACAGACGCAAACACAGAGGACCTTCTGATTTAAAACGAACTTGCCCATTGTGCATCAACACAGTGACATTTTTCTGCTGGACGTATTCCAATCTCTGTCTTCCTCTACAGTTATTGCCTTCTACAGCTCCCTCTAGTACCGTGGGGTCATTCCCTCATGTCTTAGTAGATGTCCTATTAGTCTGTACCTTCTCCTTATCAGTGTTTTCCACATATTCCTTTCCTTTTCGATTCTGCGCAGAACGTCCTCATTCCTTACCTTATCAGTCCACCTAATTTTCAACACTCGTCTGTAGCATCACATCTCAAATGCATCGATTCTCTTCTGTTCTGGTGCTTCCATTCTCTTCTGTTCTTGTTTTCCCACAGTCCTTGTTTCACTACCATACAATTCTGTACTCCAGACATACATTCTCCGAAATTTCTTCGTCAAATTAAGGCTGATATTTGATATTAGTAGACTTCTCTCGGCCAGGAATGCTCCTTTTGCCATTGCTAGTCTTCTTTTGATGTCCTCCTTGCTTCGCCCGTCACTCGTTATTTTACTGGCTAAGTAACACAATTCCTTAACTTTATCATCTTCGTTACCATCTCTCTGTTGTCATTTCTAGGCCGGCCGCGGTGGTCTCGCGGGTCTAGGCTGCAGTCCGCAACCGCGCGACTGCTACGGTCGCAGGTTCGAATCCTGCCTCGGGCATGGATGTGTGTGATGTCCTTAGGCTAGTTAGGTTTAAGTAGTTCTAAGTTCTAGGGGACTGATGACCACAGCTGTTAAGTCCCATAGTGCTCAGAGCTATTTTTTTTGTCATTTCTACTACTTCTCTTTATCTTCGTCTCTCTTCGATTTAATCTCAATCCATACTCTGTAATCATTTGACTGTTCATTCCATCCAGCAGATCATCTAATCCTTCTCCACTTTCACTCAAAATAGTAATGTCATCAGCGAATCGTATCATTGATGTCCTTTCACCTTGAGTTTTAATTCCACTCCTGTACCTTTCTTTTATTTCCATCATAGCTTCCTCGATGTACAGATTGAGCAGTAGGGGTGAAAGACTACGTCTTTGTCTTACACCCTTTCTAATACGACCACTTCGGTCTTGGTCGTCCACTCTTATTTTTTCCCTCTGGGCTCCTGTACAAAATGTATATGACCCTTCTCTCCATATAGCTTACCCTATATTTCTCAGAATTTCGAACATCTTGCACTAATTTACATTGTCGAACGCTATTTACAGGTTGACAAATCGCATGAACGTGTCTTTATTTTTCTTTAGTCTTGTTTCTATTATTAACAGCAATGATGGATGGATAGGATGTGTGACACCTGTGTACGGACGCAGGAGGAGCCAGTGTTCGCCAACAACTGAGCGTGTTGATGGCCGCGGTCAGCCGTCTTCAGGCTGCTGCCTCGGAGTGTAGCGGCAGTGGGGAGTCTGGTGCGTCGCATGGTACACCCCAGGTGTTACATGCTTCCTCCACTGTTCCTGCTGTCGAGACATCTTCGCGGGTACCGGGCACGGTTGGGCCACCCTCTCCCCAAGGGGAGTGGCGGGTTCAGCGGCGTTCGCGGCGCACGAGGCGGAGGGTAAATGTGGAGGCTGGCCGTGTGGCATCGCCCGCTCTGCCTGTGAGTGGACATGTGGCCGCTCCTTCAGCAAGGTCCGAGCAGGCACACGGGGGAGGGGTTTATTAGTTATTGGGAGCTCCAACGTTAGGCGGGTGATGGAGTCAATTAGGGAAATAGCGGAAAGGTCACTCTGTCAGCCTGCCGGGGATCTCATCCGAGATGTGGAGGAGGCCCTGCCGGCGGCGATAGAGAGCACTGGGTGCACCCGACTGCAAATTGTTGCTCATGTCGGCACCAACGACGCCTGCCGTCTGGGTTCAGAGGTCATACTCAGTTCGTACAGGCGGCTGGCGGAATTGTTGAAGGCGGAAAGCCTCGCTCCCGGGGTGGAATCAGAGCTAACAATTTGTAGTATCGTTCCCAGAACCGATCGTGGTCTTCTGGTTTGGAGCCGAGTGGAAGGCTTAAACCAGAGGCTCAGACGATTCTGTGGAGATCTGGGGTGCAAATTTCACGACCTCCGCTATCGGGTGGAGAAATGTAGGTTCCCCCCTGAATAGGTCAGGCGTGCACTACACGCCGGAAGCGGCTACAAGGGTAGCGGAGTACGTGTGGAGTGCACATGGCGGTTTTTTAGGTTAGAGAATTCCCTTCCTAGGCCCGACAAGGCGCCTCCTGAGACGCGGCAAGGTAGGGTAGGCAAAATGAAACAGGGAATAACAATATTAATGTGCTAATAGTAAACTGCAGGAGCGTCTATAGAAAGGTCCCAGAACTGCTCTATTTAATAAACGGTCACAACACCCAAATAGTACTAGGGACAGAAAGTTGGCTGAAACCAGACGTAAACAGTAAAGAAACCCTAAACTCAGATTGGAATGCATACCGCAGAGACAGGCTGGACAGTGAAGGGGGAGGAGTGTTTATAGCGATAAGAAGTGCAATAGTATCGAAGGAAATTGACGGAGATCCGAAATCTGAAATAATTTGGGTAAAGGTCACTGTTAAAGCAGGCTCAGACATGGTAATTGGATGTCTCTATAGGCCCCCTGGCTCAGCAGCTGTTGTGGCTGAGCACCTGAAGGATAATTTGGAAAATATTTCGAGTAGATTTCCCCACCATGTTATAGTTCTGGGTGGAGATTTTAATTTGCCGGATATAGACTGGGAGACTCAAACGTTCATAACGGGTGGCAGGGACAAAGAATCCAGTGCAATGTTTTTAAGCGCTTTATCTGAAAACAACCTTGAGCAGTTAAACAGAGAACTGACTCGTGGCGATAACATATTATACCTTCTGGTGACAAACAGACCAGAACTATTGGAAGCAGTTAACGAAGAACAGGGAATCAGCGATCATAAAGCGGTTACTGCATCGATGATTTCAGCCGTAAATAGAAATATTAAAAATGTAGGAAGTTTCTTCTGTTTAGCAAAAGTGACAAAAAGCAGATTTCAGAGTACCTGACAGCTCAACACAAAAGTTTTGTCTCAATTACAGATAGTGTTGAGGATCAGTGGACAAAGTTCAAAACTATCGTACAATATGAGTTAGTTGAGTATGTGCCAAGCAAGATCGTAAGAGATGGAAAAGAGCCACCGTGGTCCAACAACCGAGTTAGAAAACTGCTGCGGAAGCAAAGGGAACTTCACAGCAAACATAAACATAGCCAACGCCTTGCACACAAACAAAAATTACGCGAAGCGAAATGTAGTGTGAGGAGGGCTATGCGATAGGCGTTCAGTGAATTCGCAAGTAAAGTTCTATTTACTGACTTGGCAGAAAATCCGAAGATATTTTGGTCTTATGTCAAAGCGGTAGGTGGATCAAAACAAAATGTCCAGACACTCTGTGACCAAAATGGTACTGAAACGGAGGATGACAGACTAAAGGCCGAAATACTAAATGTCTTTTTCCAAAGTTGTTTCACAGAGGAAGACTGCACTGAAGTTCCTTCTCCAGTCTGTCGCACAGATTACAAAATGGTAGATATGGAATAGACAACAGAGGGATAGAGAAACAATTAAAATCGCTCAAATGAGGAAAGGCCGCTGGACCTAATGGGATACCAGTTCGATTTTACATAGAGTATGCGAAGGAACTTGACCCCCTTCTTGTAGCGGTGTACCGTAGGTCTCTAGAAGAGGGTAGCGTTCCAAAGGATTGGAAAAGGGCACAGGTCATTCCCGTTTTCAAGAAGGGACGTCGAACAGATGTGCAGAACTATAGATCTATATCTCTAACGTCGATCAGTTGTAGAATTCTGGAGCACGTTTTATGTTCGAGTATAATGACTTTTCTGGAGACTAGAAATCTACTCTGTAGGAATCAGCATGGGTTTCGAAAATGACGGTAGTGTGAAACTCGGCTCGCGCTATTCGTCCACGAGACTCAGAGGGCCATAGACACGGGTTCACAGGTAGATTCCGTGTTTCTTGACTTCCGCAAGGCATTCGATACAGTTCCCCACAGTCGTTTAATGAACAAAGTGAGAGCATATGAACTCTCAGACCAATGGTGTGATTGGATGGAAGAGTTCCTATATAACAGAACGCGTATGCCATTCTCAATGGAGAGAAGTCTTCCGAAGTAAGAGTGATTTCAGGTGTGCCGCAGGGGGGTGTCATAGGACCGTTGCTATTCACAATATACATAAATGACCTTCTGGGTGACATCGGAAGGCTTTTTGCAGATGATGCTGTGGTGTGTCGAGAGGTTGTAACAATGGAAAATTGTACTGAAATGCAAGAGGATCTGCAGCAAATTGACGCATGGTGCAGGGAATGTCAATTCAATCTCAATGTAGACAAGTGTAATGAGCTGCGAATACATAGAAAGATAGATCCCTTATCATTTAGCTACAAAATAGCAGGTCAGCCACTGGAAGCAGTTAATTCCATAAATTATCTGTGAGTACGCATTAGGAGTGATTTAAAATGGAATGATCATATAAAGTTGATTGTCGGTAAAGCATATGCCAGACTGAGATTCACTGGAAAAATCCTAAGGAAATGCAATCCGAAAACAAAGGAAGTACGTTACAGTACGCTTGTCCGCCCACTGCTTGAATACTGCTCAGCAATGTGGGATCCGTACCAGATAGGGTTGATAGAAGAGATAGAGAAGATCCAACGGAGAGCAGCGCGCTTCGTTACAGGATTATTTAGTAATCGCGAAAGCGTTACGGAGATGATAGACAAACTCCAGTGGAAGACTCTGCAGGAGAGACGCTCAGTAGCTCGGTACGGGCTTTTGTTAAAGTTTCGAGAACATACCTTCACCGAAGAGTCAAGCAGTATATTGCTCCCTCCTACGTATATCTCGCGAAGAGACCATGAGGATAAAATCAGAGAGATTAGATCGCACACAGAAGCATACCGACAATCCTTCTTTTCACGAACAATACGAGACTGGAATAGAAGGGAGAACCGATACAGGTACTCAGGGTACCCTCCGCCACACACCGTCAGGTGGCTTGTGGAGTATGGATGTAGATGTAGATGTAGAACGTCAGAATTGCCTCTCTCGTGCCTTTACCTTTCCTAAAGACATACCGATCGTCATCTAGCGCGTATTAACTTCTCATTTCCATTCTTCTGTATATTCTTCTTGTCAGCAACTTGGATGCATGAGCTGTTAAGCCGATTGTGCGATAATTCTTGTACTTGTCAGCTCTTGCCATCTTCGGAATTGTGTGGATGATGTTTTTCCGAAAGTCAGATGGTATGTCGCCAGTCTCATACATTCTACACACCAACGTGAATAGTCGTTTTGATGCCACTTTAACCTTTCTGTGTTCTATATTCTGTAAATACATGAGACTGTAGAATACTGGCAGTGAAAACAATATGGATAGTAGGATACTGATATGATATTATACGTGGAGCCCAAATTTAGAGTAATGTATTGTGACGTGGCACCAAGACACTTTCTGTTCTAATTACAATCAATAAAATCTTTTGTCTTTTATCTTTACCTAAATTACATCCAGTGCAAATGAAAATCCAGTCAGCTGCTAAACTGACAGGAGCTTGTGACACCCTAGCCCGGTTTTGCGATTTGTCAAACATCAAAAGTGAAATTGAACTTTGGAATACATTATGGCAGGATACACAGAACCAACAGGAGATAACTATTTGTGATACAATTACAGAAACGAAAAACGTCTTTCCAGAAACCCAACATTCTTTGAAAACTTTGATTACTCCCCCTTGTGCAAATTGCACTGTCGAACGGTCTTTTATCTGTTTAAGACGAATGAAAACTTGGTTGATAAGCGCGATAGTAGAAAGTCGTCTCATTGGCCTAGTAATGATGAACATCCACAGAGATTAATTTTTGACCATAAAGTTTTCATTGACAAAGTGTTGGAGGAAAATAACAAAAATCCGCAATAATTGTCTTTTAACTAATTTCCCATAAATGTAAGTCGTTTAAATATTCATTTTCATTGTTAGTAATATGAACTGTTAATAAACAGTTTCCTGCTTGAGTCATTGTACAATAACATATTCATTTCCTCATCCTCTTTCTCATTCCACTCTCTTAAAATATTGGCTGGTGACGCCCTTGTGCTCAGGGCTGGCGCAAGGACCTGTGGGTCCTGGAGAAGTGTTCTTGGGGCTCTTCTGAAAATGTTTCATTTTAAACTTTGATTTCTTGGATAAAGTCAATAAATTTTAACGCAACAAAATCGAACATCTTTTCTAAGAAACTTTTTTAATGGTCACAGTTTACATAAATTCAGTAGTATTGTCCATCAATTTAATCAATAATTACAAATGTATATGTGATTTTTAAACAATCTAGCGGCTTCAGTGAGGGCCCCGTCCCCCAGACTTTGGTTCAAAATTATAGTGCAGGCATAAAACTTGTATTTCTTGTGTATATGTTTAGGCACCTGGGCCGATAAGCCCCCTTCGTGGACCTGCGTCGAGGGAACTTTTGCCCCTTGCCCCACTTACCCACCCCCATAACGGCCCCCTTTACGAAAGCTATGCTTGTGCTATCTTAAACTGTTTTGTTTGTTTGGATTATATTTCACAGCAGTGGGAAAAATAACAAATGCTTGTGAAATCTACCCCCAACTTTAAACATAAATAAACTGAAATGAAAACTTAGCGGATACTGTTGCTCAATAAACAGAATTTAATGAAAGTAACTGTAGTTGATATCTCAAAACAGTCACGAAACAACTTTTCTGACATGGTAAAAGCATTAAAACTTTTGTACTCTCCCCTATACAGTAGTACTGTGGTGTGATATTATTTTAAGAAACCATAATCAAAATTAATAAATGTTTTAAGATGAGAGAAAAAAGACCAAAGTATTTTTTGTAATAAATTTTATTTCTTTTCTTAAATTTTTATTCCTGTGCTACCTTTTGTTCCGACACTCACCTAATGCCCCTGCCCCCACTACTCGTCGAGCTGGCGACACCCTTGATTACGGATGTTCTAATTTTCATTCCTGCACTCCATTTTCCTTCACAAATTGAACAAAAATGCGATTTAAATCGGAAAATCGCGAAAGGGGTGCCTCTTTAACTAACTAACGCACTTTGCAGTTATAGATGAAGTCTCCTGATGCTTACTTGACTTCCATTAACAACTGTTGCAACTGAAAATGGAATAATGGGTGAGACTTCTGAAACTCTAATTTTCACACCACTAATTTCCTCAGTGGTCCATGTGGATCTTGATGTACAGAACAACGAATTCCGCTTTTCGATTGTTGTAATTGTTGGTCTTCCATTGTCATCAAGAAGTTTCATTTCTTCTTGCATGGTACTGTAATTTCGTTTCGTAGCAAGTAAGCTGCACACGACTTTCATGCGAGGATCCTCATGAATAAAAATGTCGTTTTAGTAATAGCAGCTGGCATATATTTAATATCGGCTTCCACCGTACTCAGTTCATTTCCTATACCATAATTAGAACGCATACAATCTGGAAACCACTGTCAATGATTTGTGATACATCATAACTGAAATCATCAACCATGGAATGATCTTTATAATATACATTACCTTCAGTTTCTCATCTACAATTTCCTGATTCTTTTCTGCCATTTTGCAAAGTTTCCTGGCACACACACACACACACACACACACACACACACACACAACTCTAAGTAGAACACTACTTATCTTTCTCCTTGTCCGGCAGACTGCCCAGCGAGATGAAGCAGTGGGTCCGTCCACCAAGCTCAAACCTACGTTGGGCAGGAACATGGGCCACCGCATCCGCCACGGCTACCAGCTGCTCCCACTGCCGGTCTGCTGCACTAGAAACACCGTCTCTTCAAGTTCAGCGGTCGTTGATGTAGTCTGCCACCTCGTTCCACTTGCTACCGTTTCTTGATGAACCTTCATTTTCACATGTGTCTACTGTCATACTATAGATCCTTTACACGCACGTGTGAATTCTTCACGAGTTCACGTGACACTGATGCTTTTACAAAGTTCCTACACACCCGAACTTTAGTATTGTATTTACCAGCCAATAAAGCACCAATTGCGGAGGGGCGGGTTTTTGTGTAAATTTTGCTTGTTTGTCGCACTGTTCACTGCAAAATTTCCACCTACCTCAGTACGGCGGCAGATCACCAGCCCGTTTCTCTGCATATGTATGTGCTGCGCTGAGGACATAAAAGCAGTGTCGAAGAAAACACCGTCAATACCTACGTTGCAAAGTCCGCGTAAAATGTAGTAGCAAGCTACCCAGTAAATTCTTATAGCACTTTTCTGGCGGACAATGGTTACTTCGTTCTCTCAGTAAAATGTCAAAATTCCGAAACGATTCTTTTATTCCATTTCAGTTCAAAAAATACCCTGCCATCGGCCCACATGTAACTAGCAAACATCACTGTCCTCAATTCACAGTTCATGCAACCCAGTACATACTCAAGGAAGACAGAAATGTACTTAAGTTCAACCCGAAGAATTGCGCGATTTCACAGTAAATACTCCGCTACTATATCTGAGTTCCACATTCAGTCCTTTTCAGTGGATTCCTATTAAAGAAAATGCTGTCCAAATATTACATATAAGGATACAAAACATGCAACGCGGAATTTTACAAAGGCCAAAAGTTCACACGCATTTATATTCTAGAACTTCCGAACTTCACAAAACTGTCCGTCAATGCAGCTGCTTCTACGGCAACACAATCTGGACGTGAAATTCCAATAACGTCTCCATTTTACACATTATGCAGACGGAGACGTTCAACATGAGAGTCTTTATTGTGCTTGGTACTTGGTATCTGATATGCACCAGAAATGGCTCCTACATTGATGTATCGGTAGTCACGGCAAAATCTGAAATTTGTATAGCCATTGTGCAACTTTCTTAGGACCGAAATTACCGGTGCCCCTAAGGGGTTATCATTATACTTAACAATACCGCTAGATATCTGCTGGTCTATAAATTCTTCAACTGTTAGTTGCATACACTTTGCAGCTCGATATGGGTTCTTGTACTCTAGAACATTATCCTCTGTGGGTATTCTGTGTTTCATGAGTGGTGTCACTGGTAATGGACCACACGGATTAAATAAATCCGTCAACTGGAGTGACAATGTTTCACTTCCTCACGTAATGTAGATGCAATGACGGTTTGTTTGACCTATCACCTATTCATGTCACCTTACTCCTAAACACCCATATCAGCAATTAGTAAAACCTTTGGCATACTCACTTAGTCTCTGCCGCAGTTATTAAGACTGACCAGAGCCGTGTCACTGTACTGCAGTGAAACTGAGCTGTCACTGAACATACTACACACGTATGTACCAAATAGTATCAATTGTCCAACACTTCCTTTGTTTCCAATGGCTCTAAACATGTAATCAATTATTAGGTAGGTCCGCGTCGATGCTTACCCAGACCAACTTACCTGTACCTTGCAGTATCGTATCACACGAATTAATCTTTAGTGCTTGTCTCAACAGTTTATTAGATACCATCTTCATAACCAATCAGCCCTGTGATTGTGTAACACTTGTCGATGTAGTTCGTAGTGTAGAAAAGGTCCTACAAATTTCAGATGTATGCTGTTGAAGGTCAGTTTTTGCGTGATATTAGGAAGAAAGTCGAGTCCCAGGATTGCACAATACCCCTCACCAACATACAGCAATACTTCTACACACTTTCGTCCTTGCATACGTTTCTGCAGCCCTGTGTTCTACTGGGAATGCGTTCCGATGAGATACCCCCAATAATGTTTAACAACTGCTTGCAGGACGTTGCTTGCCCCACACATTTTTCCCGACAATCACGCACTTTATGGCCTACCTCCCCACATTAACAACATTTGGACGGACCGCCTTGTTTCCTGATGTGGCCCGTGCGACCACATCTAAAATACTTCATTGCAGAAGAAAGAACATTCCTATCACTCTGCCATCGGGTAGGAATAACGATCTCTTCCAGTTTCACTGCAATCCAGATAAGTCACCTGATTACTCTATTCTGACTCTCCTTGACATATCAACAGAAATACCTCTTAGAAACACATTCAAAGCTCTATTATCTGCCTCACACAGAATAAGTCTATCCGCCTCCGCATTCTGTGATAGTTCTTACGTTTGGGAGTTCAGCTTCCTAATTATTTCAGTGAAGGATTCCGCTGATTTGCCGGGCTTTTGCGATAGTTCATGGCGTTTTCCCTAAATTTCCTCGCACTGTTCTGCTTCTGATAGCGTTGTATTAGACCATGAGACAGTTTATCAAACGTTTCGTCCTTACTGAGGGTGTCGTGCTACTTAATATGCTTCTTTGTATCACCAACTAACCTTAATCTGGCCATATGAAAGGACATTTCTTCAGACCATTTTCCCAATTCAGCGGCAGTCTTTTCTTCTCAAACTAAAATAGATACATCCTCGGCTGATTTCCCCTAAAAATAGTGCGAGGTCGGTAGAATTTGTGGTTACACTGGAGACGGCTTTACTTTCTCCCGATTCAAGGTGTCAGTGGTCACTAATAGCTATCACTGCTCTATTCTCCTATGAAATGCTTCGCTGTCTTACCTCTGTTGCAATACAGTTTGTAATAAGGAAGCTATCTGTCCCTTCAAAGCTTCCCCTTTTCATTCAGAGTCGATGCTCGTTGGCGTAGCAATTGTGTGAACTCCATGCACCATTAAGACTTAAGAACATATCATAACTCAACGAGATTCTGTGCACTAGTGTGCCTCTTCACCAAGCCTTCTACACGTATTACGGGTAGCTGATGCACCCTGAACTAGGGGAAGTCAATCCCAGATACATTACAGTCTGGACGCCTCACTGGTTGCAAGTAACCTTCTCTAGTGTTCCCACGGAACTGAGACAAATCTGTACATTCCTGCGGTCTAACAAATAAGATTTATAATGTACTGTGTAGGTCCTTTCGGCTCAACATGGCCATACGATAACAAGAACAAGAGTGCAAACAAGTATCCGGCAATCTCAATACAGCACTGCTATGAATTTCAACTCGTAGCTGTGGACCACTCGTTGGAACTACATAGATGGCCAGATAAATGTATGAGGGTTACACAAGACATAGACGTCACAGTACTGACAAACCACTTGCTAACACCAGACATGCTAATCTGATCGCAGACTTCTACAGTCATCAGGACAGAACTGGACAGGATGCAGTGGCGTGGACCTAGTTACGCTCGAGATCACCGAGAAAAGATAAATGACAATAATACAGGACTGCCTTCAAAAGCGCTGCATCACAGCCAGGTCGGCGTAACGGTGGCTTTTCAGCAGCAGAGGGCCTGCAAGAGCTCGACTCTGAATACCGCTGATTTTTTCTTAAGAGTTTCGCCCCAGGTGCACATGAAGTATTGGAGGCTATCAGTGGTAGGTTCTCAGTCCTTGTTTAGAAGACAGGAGGCGGCAGCGTTGGTGGATGCCAGAGGAACGGAATGAGCAGCAGTGGTACCTCACACCCACTCTAAAAAGGTGTGTGATTGGCGGCGTGCAGGTCACGCAGGTCAATCCTCCAGCAGCGTTGTAGGTTGATGGGAGCCTCTAAGCAACATCAGTGTTGCCTTGACAGTGCAGCCGGCAGCAGCAGCGTCCTTCCATCCAGACTTGTGGTTCCATACACGACAGAAGGTAGCTAGGCTTGCCGAGGGTCGTCCTTCATAGCGTCCCACCGCACTGGATGGCTGCAACTGTCACAAGGGCTGAGAAAACACACCTGGCAGACGGCAATCAGCAGTCAGCAATGAGACATTTGTTAAGAGGGGGGGGGGCGGTGAGGGATACTTCTTTTGATACTTAGAGTGTGCTATGAGGCAGTAAAGACGGCCATCACATCATGTCACCTGGTTTTCCCTCTCTATCGGGTCTGGTGACTTCAGACTTTCGAAATTTTGCAGTTCAGAGGCTCTTTCTGCTGGTTCGGCATCTGAATACATATTGCTGCGTTGTACCTAGCCTTCCTTACAGCAGTATGTTTTTTCACTAGTACGACGGTACCTCTCGGCTTCCATGATGTCATTTGCTTTGCTTGCAGACTTGGGAGCTCACTTGTTCCTCTGTCCTGTGATAGCTTCCGTGTTTCCCGCAACTCATTCTGAATTGCCCACTGCTCATTAGCAGAGTCGGTTTGGCTCTGAGCACTATGGGACTTAACTTCTGAGGTCATCAGTCCCCTAGAACTCAGAACTACTTAAACCTAACTAACCTAAGGACATGAAACACATCCATGCCCCAGGCAGGATTCGAACCTGAGACCGTAGCGGTCACGCGGTTCCAGACTGTAGCGCCTGGAACCGCTCGGTCACTTCGTAGGATAGAACACAGACGAATTTTCGGTGTCCGCCAGGAACATTATCATGGGGCATAACAGCAGCAGTTGTCAACGAAAAGATCTGTTGCTTAGTAAACACCGTTAAACCATTCATAAGAGCCGTCGGTGCTTTACCACATGTGCCATCAGTTACGCCAGTATCGAAACAGGCGTCGAGAAACCTTAACAAACAGGTATCTAATGACTACAAAGAGATATACATTTCACATTACACACTCAGATCGCGAAATATGAGCTGAGTGAGATAAGTAATGAGACTGATTTTTTGTCTACCATAACTTTAATTTTTTTTCAAAGGTCAATATTGTCCCCTTTAACGTAGGTCCCTTTAGCCTACATACACCGGCGGAATCATTGCTCGCTCTTCTGGTAGCAGTGCCAAACCGCTTCAGCTGGTAGCACCTTTAAGATGCCGGTGACATTTTTTTTATATTCTCCGGACTTCTAAAAATTACTCCTTTTAACGTAATTTTCAATTTCGGAAAAAAACATCACAACTTATATCAGTTAAATAAGAGAGACTGTAGAACAACAAGAATGCCATTTGAGAAAAAAATCCCGTTATGGAAGTGGCCTTGTGACGTGGGGCGTTTTAATCATGTAGCATCCACTTGTCTGTAATTTCCAGTCTCACTCTGTTTACCCTTTTCCAGAGCCTTTCAAGGACCTCTTTGTAAAATACTTTGTTGACACTTTGTCCTTGACGAAAAAATTCTTGTGGACGATAACCATGATTGCCACAGAAGCAAATCAGCATCGTCTTGAACTTTGATTTGCTCATTTGAGTTTTATTCCGTCGAGCAGATATTTCAGTGTGCCACTCCATACTCAAAGGTCACACTTGACAGTTCTCCATGTTTGACACAGAAACGGATGGCTTGATCGTAGAAACGTGATCTGAATTCCGCTGTTCGATTTTCGTAACACATAACAAAAACACAGCTCAAAAATAACGTGATGGGTGCTGGGAGCTGAAACTCGTGCTGATATTCTAGAAAGTGTTAGCACACCGGTCTACACAAGATGAACAATACAACGTTGCCAGATCTCTCTCAGTGTTGTCGGTCTAATTACTTTTCTCACACATTTTGCAAGTAGTTCTGGCTAGGTTTTTATATTGTTTTAGAGTTAGTTGTACATTCGTTATCTTCAATTGTTGCTATGTATTTAGTAGCGTGTAGTTTAAGAAGTTTGTATAGTGTCGGGTACAGTTTATTTTCTCTTCCTCTGCGTGTACAAACATTTTCAGAAAAGGGGAGGGACTGATGAATCGTTCGTTTCTATTAGGTGGCTTACCGTGATAGATTTTCAGGATGGTTATCGTAGTCCACATAACGCTTCACTTCGTCAAGGGAGGATTACCTAATGTAGCAGGGGACCAGTGGTTCTATTCTGAGATATTGTTCTTCGGTCACCCGGATGTGCTAATAAATAGTGACAGGCGACAGGTGAGATTAAGCTTTGACAAAGCGGGAATACGGAATGAGGTGTGCAGTTTATAGAAGGTATTTAGGGAATTACAATAGGAAGGACAGAATTAGAATGTTTTGGAGGAAATACATAAAGTGTACAAATAGCTAAGACTCTCTTATGAGAAATGGAAACCACAAGGAGGGAAGTTACTGGAAACCATATTTGCATGGTAGTCAGTGAAGATATACGAAAAATAAGTAGTACAGTAGAAGAAACACAATGCCGGCCTCGGTGGTCTAGCGGTTCTAGGCGCTCAGTCCGGAACCGCGGGACTGCTACGGTCGCAAGTTCGAATCCTGCTTCGGGCATGGATGTGTGTGATGTCCTTAGGTTAGTTAGGTTTAAATAGTTCTAAGTTCTAAAGGACTGATGACCACAGATGTTAAGTCCCATAGTGCTCAGAGGCAAGAAACACAATAAGCAGCGGATACCACAAGAACTACAGTAGAGTGGCATACCACACAGTTGACAAACATGGAACAGAATCTGCTTAATAACACGAGGTTGGTAAAAAAAATTGACTACGGATTTGGCTCGGCATGCAAAATACAGTGTGCGAGCAATGAATAACAACTTGGAAAGAAATCAGAGTAGGTGAGGTATATTGTATTTGGGGAATGATCATAGTGAAGCTGTTGTGAACGTTAACGGATGGCCT
This sequence comes from Schistocerca serialis cubense, assembly GCF_023864345.2. Classification (NCBI taxonomy): domain Eukaryota; kingdom Metazoa; phylum Arthropoda; class Insecta; order Orthoptera; family Acrididae; genus Schistocerca; species Schistocerca serialis. Next base: position 427,850,448 of record NC_064641.1, read on the forward strand.
GAACGATACAAGACTGGAAGTAGCAAAACTGCAAGATGCGGTCTGCCATACAGTGCAGGGATACCTGTGCAAGGCACTGTCACACTCAACCAATTCCTAACAGGAGTACCCGTAGTACAAAAAGAATTTCCCGCAGAACTGCAAGATACAGTAACTCTAAACGTGACAAAAGTAGTATTATTCTACCACTATGAACCTTTGAATTTAGAGTACATTGAGTGAAAAGGCATGCACCCTTTCAGTTTCGAATAGTGATCAGGAATACACGAAACTAGCATTTTATCGCTCACATCGTCAGAAACATTAGTGAATCGTATAGAAGTCGATCCAAACAAGAAGTATTATTAATCTCAGAACAAAGGGAAGCTTATGTCTTCAGGTGATTAGCAGAGTTAAAAGAGTATATAAGAGAAAACATCACGATTTGTCAATCCTATGTGATACAGACTAAGGCACAGACTTGTGAAGTACATCTCTTGTTATTAGCAGAAATGGAAGCATCAGAGTATAAAAGGAAAGTACTGTTCCGACAGCCGCATTTCCTGAGAGTGGGAGGCACAGTGGATTTATTTAGTTTTCTCAACGGAACTTGTCATGCTGAAGTGGTTATAGAAGTCGAAACCCACGCCCATGACCAAAGTAGAGGTAAGATACAACGCTATTTTAAGAAATGGCACAACTTTTGATGCAGCAGGATCACAAATTCCTCTTCCAGCTACTACCGTGGATGTGACCACGATCTCGTTCCTTCAATACACGTTGTATTGACCGGAAAAACCATAACAATTGCTGCCCACACCGTACCAGACATTACAGAACATCACCTTAAGTCCCGACGTGATGCACACACTATATGCGCAAATTACATATCATTATGGACGAATTTCGGCAGAAAAAACGTTCCTGCGTCTTAAAAACTATATACGTACGAACAAGCACCGTGGTCTATGGGAAGTGTCTTCGATCAGCAATCAGAAAGCGTACTCGGCCTCGGGTTCTCTCAGATTTTGAATAAAAGTCATCAAGAATGGCGCTTGAAGACATCTGGCATGAGAAGTCGCATTCATTCTGTCAATGTCATTGTCAAAGAGAGCGGAGGAGCTGACAGAGGTTCAGAGCACTGTATTGTGTATGGTGTGGTAAACTGCCCCTAAAAGTGGAAGAACTAGCAATGATCAAAGGTAAGAGAATGGAAAAGCAATGAAAACCACAGAATAAAAGACCAATAATGTGTGTCTAAAGGGCGTGGAGCCTGTAACTGAAAAAAAAAAATATGATTATCTCTTCAACGATAAAAATTCCAGGACCGTCCAGCTTTCGCATGTGCGGGAGGGGACTGACAAGATGGACGTGACCTTGAGAAGAAGACTGAATAACCAATGGAAGGATAACATTCTACGGGTCGAGTTGCGGAATGTCAGATGTTTGTTAGTGGCAGGGAAGATGCAACATCAGAGTAAGGATTTGCTAAGGCTCAGTCTAGGTATAGTGGGGGCCAATGAAGTGAAAAAGAAAGAATTCAGGGATTTCTGGTCAGGTGAGTATAGAGTAGTATCAATAGCAGCAGAAGATGGTGTAACGGGATTCGGATTGGTTATGAATGGGGAGGTACGGCAGAGAGCGAGGTACTGTGAACAGTAGACTGATAGGGTTGTTCTCATCAGAATCGACAGCGAACAAACATCGACAACGATACTTCAGGTATAAATGCCGACGTCGAAAGTGGAAGATGAAGAAATAGAGAATGGAGGAGGAGGAAATTAGTGTTCAACGTCCCGTCGACAACGAGGTCATTAGAGACGGAGCGCAAGCTCGGGTGAGGGAAGGATGGGGAAGGAAATCTGCCGTGCCCTTTCAAAGGAACCATCCCGGCATTTGCCTGAAGCGATTTAGGGAAATCACGGAAAACCTAAATGAGGGTGGCCGGAGACGGGATTGAACCGTCGTCTTCCCGAATGCGAGTCCAGTGTGAATACAGAAAGCATATGGGGGTAGTGAAGGGGTAATTCAATATGTAAGGGGACATGAAAATCTAATAGTTACTTGCGACTGGCATGTGGTTGCAGGGAAGGTATAAGAAGAAAGAGTTACGGGAGAACGTGGGCCTAGTACTCGGAATGAGAGAGGAGAAAGCCTAATTGAGTTCTGCGATACGTTCGAGCTGTTAATAACGAGTATTGTGTTCAGGAATGAGAAGAGGATGAGGTATGCTCGAAAAAGGCTAGGACATACGGTAAGATTTGTTAGATTTCATCATGGTCAGACACTGATTCCCAAATACGATATTAGATTCTAAGGCATATCCAAGAATAGATATAGACTCAGATCACAATTTAGTAGTGATGATGAACTGCCCGAAGTTTAACAGATTTGTCATGAAGAATCAATGCGCACAGATGTGGGATCCGAAAGTACTAAGGAATGAAGAGATACGCTTGAAGTTCTGTGAGGCTGTAAATACCGCAATAAGGAATAGCTCTACAGCCAGTTCAGCTGAAGAGGATTGGACATCTCTAGAAAGGGAAACCACAGAATTAGGAAAGGAAAACATACATACAAGAAGGTAACCACGCATAAGGGAAAAAGTCTTCAATTGATCGATGAAGGAGGGAAGTACAAAAATGTTGCGGGAAATTCAGGAATACAGAAACACAAGTGGCTTAAGAATGAAAAAAAAAATAGGAAGTGCAGGAAATCTAGGCGAAATGGCAGCATGAAAAAGAGATGATCGTGAGAAGGGCTGACTCGGCGTCAAGAGAAATCAAAACAACCTTTGGAGAAACTAAAAGCAAGGTGCAGTTGCGGGATGCAATGGGAATTCCATTGATAAACGCCGAGGAGACAGTAAATAGGTAGCAAGAGTTCATTGCAGTTCTTTATGAGGGGGAAACCTTGTCTGGTGTGATAGAGGAAGAGACAAGGGCCGATACAGAAGAGGTAAGTGATCCAGTATTCTAATCGGTATGTAAAAGAGCTTTGGAGAACTTAAGATCGAATAAGTCGGAAAGGACAGATAGCGTTCCATGGGAATTTCTAAAATCATTGAGGAAAGTAGCAACAAAACGACTATTCCCGTTGATGCGTAGAATATGTTAGTCTGGCACTACACCAGCTGACTTTCAGGAAAACATCATCCATACAAGGGCTAGCAAGTGTACTAGCATTATTGTACAATCAGCTTAGCAGCACATGTATCCTAGTTGCTGACAAGATAATATACAGAGGAATGGAAAAGAAAATTGAGGATGTGTTACATGACGTTCAGTTTGGCTTTAAGAACGGTAAAGCCACCAGAGAGGCACTTCCAACGATGCGTTTGATAATGAAAGGAGGTCTATAGAAAAATTAAGACATATTCGTAGGATTTGTCAATTTGAAAAAAAGACGTTTGTCAATGTAAAATAGTGTAAGACGTTTGAAATTCTGAGAAAAATACGGATAAGTTATAGGAATACATGGGGAATATGCAAAATGCACAAGAGCCAAGAAGGAACAATAAGAGTGGAAGACCAAGGACAAATTGCTCGCTGTTGGACAGCGATGTAGTCTTTCTCCACTGCTGTTCAGTCTATAGATGGAAGAAACAATGACAGAAATGAACGAAAGGTTCAAGAGTGGAATTAAAATTCAAGGTGAAATGATATCAATGAGAAGTTTCGCTAGTGGCCTTTCTATCCTCGGTGGAAGTGAAGAAGAATTACTGGATCTGCTGTTCAGTCTATAGATCCCAGAAGCAATGACTGATATGAACGAAAGGTTCAAGAGTGGAATTAAAATTCAAAGCAAAATGATATCAATGACAAGTTTCGCTAATGGCGTTGCTATCCTCAGTGGAAGTGAAGAAGAATTAATGGATCTGCTGAATGTAATGAACAGTTCAATGAGTACTGAGTTTGGACTAGAATAAATCGAATAAAGGTGGAAGTAATGAGAAGTAGCAGAAACGACAACACACTGGTGAGCACGAAGTACATGACGTTAAGGAATTCTACTACCTAGGCAGTGAAATGACCCATGACGGATGAAGCAAGGACATAAAAGCGGACTAATACTGGTGGAAAGGGCGTTTCTGGCCAAGAGAAGTCTACCAATATTCTGAGGTTGATCTGTTATTCTGCACACCGGATTTATCTGAGATGTACCCTTTAACCTGTGGCTCCTGCAAGATGTAATTTCCACCCTTACACTACTACAGAGTCAGACAGACGCTCCTAACGTTCTAAAGAGAAATGCCTGAAAAACTTTCAGCAATAAATCTCTTCTGGAGTCGTCAGCTGTAAGGAAATTACGCTAAAATTCACAAAATGTCTTACAGAACTAGTGGGATACTTGGGTAGTGGAGTAGTGCTAGTTAGCGTAAGAAAAACATGAAACTAATGAACGTTATTATATATTTTGCAAAAATTCTGAGAAATCACAATGGCACTTTTAGTTATGAATTAAACAAGTTATATCCAGGTTCTTTTTGGAATGTGAAGTTATCTCTCAAGGATAGGATTCGCTAATGAAATTACTATACAAAGTTTAAGATGGTTGTTGATTTGGCAGAATGGCTGAGAGGCGTGCCTACTCAACTTGAATAATTATCCTTTAGAATGTTGCTAGGTACGGTAGAGGCTGTCGCGTGTGAAATGCAGTGAAGTGTACTGTTGTGGAGGAAATATGGGGCTGGCAATAGCTGTAGTGCACAATACCCTAAGCTGCTATGACTGGTGTCTGCGCCGCTCGCTGCTGACAAATAAGATAACTCTTGTTCTACCTGGATTGACCTTCACCAATCAAACTCTCCCTACGCCTTGATGAAGTCAAGGATTCCTATTTGCCCCTAGTCTAACTATTGGCGTGGTACACCGGTCAGATAACCAGTCCACTGCGATGCAGCTCAAAATTCGCTCGCAGGCGATTAACTATAACTCTGTCCGTTCACACCGCACAATAAGTGTGTCAGCCAATACAGTGAACAACGCTTAATCGCAAGGACTCAATATAGAGTAGCACTTCGATTCGATTTCGACAGATGCGCTGTCTCAGTGAACTACTGAGGGTAGACTTGTTCCTCACTCCAAGAACGACAACGGAACGGCGTCACTGTACGCCAGACGTGAAGGGGTATATCTTTCGGTCTCTTCCATTATTCCTTCAGCTCAAGGAGTCAGAAATATCGTCTGCCAATCAGCATTGCTCTTTTAAAACGGGAGAATGACGTTTCGTTTAAAGCGACCAATCCAGAAACCTGTAGCATTGGCGTTTGGCGTGTGATGTCTCCCTGTGAAAACCTCTGAAACTGCATGCCATATTTCTGAAAAATGCGTAGAATGGGCGCTCCCACACAATGTAGCGGAATTGGCTTTTAAGGTAACAACGGGATTGTTCCCCCCTTTCACTCAGGCCCACGCTGTCCGCTACACGGGCGGTCACCGCCCGACATAGGCTGGGTCTTCCTCTGAAAGGGCCGGCCGGAGTGGCCGTGCGGTTATAGGCGCTACAGTCTGGAACCGAGCGACCGCTACGGTCGCAGGTTCGAATCCTGCCTCGGGCATGGATGTGTGTGATGTCCTTAGGTTAGTTAGGTTTAAGTAGTTCTAAGTTCTAGGGGACTGATGACCTCAGATGTTAAGTCCCATAGTGCACAGAGCCAGCCTCTGAAAGGACCGGCGTCCCATTGTGTGGTTTCTCTCCCGAACTAAAAGCTTCTGTGACCGTCGTGTCTGGAATGTATTTCAGCCATTGTGAGCTAACTTGTTAATTGCATATCGTTTACATGAGTTCATACAACTTTGACCTTATCTTATCGGGTTTGGGTTCGAATGAAGCGTCTTGATGTGCGGGACATTGTGAGGGCAGAATATGTAAGCAATGAAGGTCAGGAGACCATGACGTCTTACATACTTCCCTCTTTCTGACCAAATTTTTGTCTGGGGTTTGTCAATGCCGAGGAAAACATTGACAAAGTCAGGTGAAGATTGTGCTTTTAGATTTTCCAATAAACTTTTTTCAGCCATTCTCGACAATTTTTTCTAATGATTTCTTTATAGCTATTGTTTCTATATTTTAAGGCAAATATAGACTTTACAAAGGTTGCTATTCTTCTTTGTTGCCAGTACGTGTCTCTGTTTTTCTTTTTCATTTCCAAAAATTTGTTTTTACAATATTAATTTTTCTAAACTCGTAAGTGTACAGTGTATCATCTTTTAGTGTGGTTATATCCTTTCTGTAGTTAAGCTTGCGTAAATGTTCGCTAAAGCTCTGTTGTGTTACTTTGGTTTATTTGTTTAGGCATTAATATTTCCTTAATGTGTCATTGTTTTTTTTGTAAGAATGAAGAAGCGTTTCCTTTTAATTCTATCCTCGATATTAATATTATTTCCCCAAACAGGTGTTTTTGAACGTTACTTAAAGAAGAAAAATCCTGCACAAATCCTTTTCTAATTTTAAATATAAAAGAAATAGAGTTTTCATGAGTTTGTGAGATTATATAACTATACTAACTAAGTTTCTTTACAAATGGTTTAAGGTATCTATAAAATGTGGATTTTACATACATAATAAAAATCATTACTTTTACAAGAAAGGAAGAAGGTACTTTTACGAATATATCATTTTCCTAACTCTACATTTTTTTTCTGCGTCAGATCTGTGCTCGATGATCCCCACTGAAATGCTGGCAGGCGTCGTCTCATTTGTATGGGTGCCACAAATCATGAGAGGAGCACTCTAGCATGCGATGCCGGGTCTTACTTGTTGACATTGTCATCATGGAGTGTTACTTTTAACTGAAGATGATGACTATGGTTTACTGCATAAACAGTGATGTCTTGGTACTCCTTTGCTGTCACACCTGGGATGGCGTGGCAGTTCCATTATTGTAGTTGACTACCGACGATTGTCACCCAATATTGTGCTGTGACGTCTTGGTACTTCACACCTGGTTCAGTACGGCAATTCGATGATGTGGTAGGGAGAATACTGTCCAGTTTGCTGAATCTAGTTCTAGATTATGTTGGTTGGTACTACTTAATATTCCGTTTGCCGTTTGCTTGTAATTGTTTGACGATTCAATGTTTATTTTTGGAGGGGTGGTTGTAGTACTTGTTATACCTCAAAGATCATGGAAAGATGTTTGTAGCAATTTGCTTTGTAAGATAGGAAAGAAAGGTATCTTGCTGTCTTCTGTCCTTCTTCATCTTGCATCTTCTTCTCTTCTTTCTTGCATTCTTCTGTTCTTCTTGGGCCAGGAATATGTGAGTTTTTGTGTAGGAGTGATACAGGATTCGTAGGATCTGACTGCCTTTCCAACTGTTACTTGATGAGTTTGTAGATCTTAGTAATTTTTTGTACCTTCATTGTCGTCTCGTCATATTGTGATTCTCCCCACACTCTTCTGTCGTGTAACAGTGTTGTAGCATATGAAATGTCCATGCTGGACGTTGTCCTCCTGAAGTCCAACCTGTTTGCAACCTGCATTACTAGTGTGGCGTTGGTCTTCATGTTGTTATTGCCCTAAGTGCTTTCTCAACATGTCTGTACCCTCTCCGTCGCTATCTCGAAGCATCTGGTGTTAAGGGAGCTGGTGATTGGCGTTGGTGGTGATGTCCCTCTCATGCATAGAAATACAACTTTTGTTTCACATATATTTGTTATTTACAAAAAAAATTCTGATTTTATATAATGCAAAAATTTTCTGATAGTGGCAAAAATTATTGTATATATATGATTCTTTTAATTGTTGTGTACCATTTACTTTTGTGTGCATGTTGTAGTGTACTTGATACTACAACATATTGTTAGTATGTATTGTGTCTCTTTTTTCTTTTATTTAATGTGTTATTTTGTTGATTCTTAATTTATTTTTTGATTTAGTGGTTAGTACACAATTTGCCATTGCCGCTCTGTCTGTTGCCCTTTCTTCTCTTTTACCATTTCTTTCATTCACTTTCTTTTAGGTGGCTCACGTGGTAGCTGCAAATACTTTTACTTGTTTTTCGATTCATTAGCTCTACGGCATTTTCTTAAGCGATCCTTGAAATTATCTTTGGCCCTTTATAGATTGCAAAAAATTTTCTGAATTTATTTTGACTCTTATGTGAAAAATAATGAGTTGTTACGAATACCTTTTGGCCCAGCGGGAAGCGTTTCTTTGTGGCAGATTTGTCTTGAGTGATTTTACGTCTCATTGCTGCTGAGCGAATGTTTTCTAGGGCAGAAGCGACGATTTGTCTACGTTGCTTTCGGGGAATAACTGGAAATTTAATGATTTCTTTTCATTTTTCTGGTGGATATATATTCTTTAATATTGTAATTGGTGGATAAGTCGTGGTACTACGTGGTGGCTCATTAATTACCTCATGGAAGTCTCATAGATATAGGTCACAAGTACGATGGTTCCTTCTACAAAACAGCCTACCAAGTGTTCCCAAGTCTTTAATGGCACATACGGCCGGATTTCCACTCGGTTTATATTTGGAAATAAAGGTGGGTTTGATTTTTAATTTGTCTAATGTGTTTTTCCAATGCACTGATCTGTTTTGGGGCTCATTATCTGAGATGATCCTTTTCCCTCTCCCAACTTGTTGTATAAAGTCCTTTTGAAATGCTTTACTAATTGTGAATCCAGTGGCTTTTTTTAAGGGTATAAGTGTAGTGTATTTTGATGCTAGTTCAATTACAACAAATAGGTGAAGCCTTCCCCTGTTCGTGGAATTGGACCATAAATATCGGTTGCAGCAATCCGTCTTAATTTATCAGGGATAATTGGAAACATTGGGGTTTGGTCTGATATTTCACATGTTTTGACTGTATGCATTTTTTACAACTTTTAAGAACACGTCGAATACGTCGCTCCGTGTTTGGGGTAGTGTACTCTTTGTTTCATTTTTACATAGCATTTCGTGGGTCCAAAATGTCTACTGCTAAAGTTGGTGTACCAAATGTATTTATTAATAAGTTCGTCAGGAATGCATGCTAACCATTGTGAAGCATCATGACTATGTTTGAAAAATATGATATTATCCTTAACTATGTAATTTTTTCTAATTTCTGTGTTGGTTTTATCGGTATGTTGGTGTCTGATCTTGAGGAGGGTCTGATCTTTGTTTTGTTCGTCAGATAAATTTTTTAAAGCATTTGTGATAAAATTTTCGAATGGTACGCGTTTTAGATAATGGATAGTCCGTTCTTCATCTTCAGTGTTGATTTTCTGGTCCTCTGCTATTCTCTGTGGTAAACGAGATAATGCATCGGCCTGAATATTTTCAGGTCCTGCTATGTATGTGATTGAAAAGTCATTCTCCTACCGTATTTGCATCCATCTTGCCAAACGTCCGTGGGTTAATTGGGAGGAGATTAAAGACTCTAATTCTTTATGGCCTGTGTTTTTCTCCAAACAGAAAATGTCGAAATTTTTGAAATGCCCATACTATGGCTAGTGCTTCTAATTCTGTTATGGAATAATTCTCTTCTGCTTTCGATAGTATTCTGCTTGCAAAGGCTACTGTTTTATATATTTTCTTACCTTTTTCCTCAATTTGTTGAAATAGTAGCGCCCCTAACCCAGTCTTTGCACTATCAGTTACTAGACGGAACTCCTGACTTAAATCTGGGTGTGAGAAAATTGGAGCATTATTCAATGCCTCCTTCAACTTATGAAATTCTTCATCTGCTTGTTTATCCCCTATCCTTGGTGTGTTTTTCCCTGTCAGTGCTCACAGTCTAGGTGTTGCAAGTGTGTCTATCCATTTAAATTTTTTTTAATAATTTATCAACCTCAAGAATCCCCTTAGACTTTTCTTCTTGTAGGGAGTAGGAATATTACAAATAACGTTTATCTTCTTCTCGTCTGGCGTTATAACTTTGCAGATATGTTATGTCCTAAAAATTTAATTTCTGATTTTGCAAAATGCGATTTAGTAATGTTGACGGTGACCCCATATTTTTTCGTAATTTGTGGGAGATTATCAAGTATATAATTATTTTCTGCCCAAGTTGCCTCCGCCACAAGAACGTCGTCCACATAGCAAGTAATTTTCTGAAGTATGTCGAGATTTAGTATAGAATTCAGACCGCGAATAAAGGCAGTTGACAAAATTTTGAGGCCAAACGGTAAACGTTTGAATTGGTAGCAACGACCAAAGACCATAAAGGCTGCGTATTTTCTACATGAAGGCTCCAATTCTATTTGCCAAAAACTTGGACGCAAATCGATGGATGAAAAAATCTGCACTCCATGAAACTTCTGAATCAACTCTTCCAGTTTCTCTGGTCTGTCTGTTTCCAAAATTATAATTCTATTTATTTGTCTTGAATCGAGTACCAAACGTATGCTACCATCCTTCTTTCTTACAACGTGTAATGGTGAATTATATGGTGACTTGGCGGGTTCAATTGTCTCATCATCCAACATTTTTCTGATTTCAAGAAATACTTGCTCCCGATAACTAGATGGTATGGAATAAGGTGGAACACAAAAGGGTTTATGATCTTTGACGTCAAGTTTGTATTGAAAATCTTTAATGCTACCTGTCTTTGGTGCAAGTACCTCCGCATGTGATCTCTACATGCCTTCTAAATTTTTTTATCGTGGAGCGAACTATCATCTATTTCCTCTATCTTCTAACTAATTTCTTGATGAATTTCTTCGATTATTTCGGGCGGGAGTGGGTCAAGGTATTCCTCAAACTTATATCTAGGGTGTCTATTCTCCTCTATTTCATTCCATTCTTGACTTAAATGTAACTGCTTTACTTTTCCCTTTTCTTTTTCATCGTTCAAAGTTTGAATAAAATATATTATTACATCATCTACTGTTACGAAGCCTTGTGGTATGCAAATGTGAACACTGCGCTCATTAATGAAATCTACACCGATTATCATACCAGCTGCAAGTTTTGGTACGCTTATAAAAGTGTTTTCAAATTCGTAACCTTGGCAATTGAATTAAAGACGTGTTTCGTATTTCACCTCTGTTGCATTTTTTCCTAAGGCCCCAAAAACTATTACACCTTTTGTCCTTAAAATCGGTAATTCTCTCTGTCTATTGCACCTTCCTAATAGGCTTTCTGATATAGCCGTCACTTGACTCCCACTATCTATGATTGCTTGTGCCGTGATTTCACCAATGTTTATCTTTAATATGGGTTGTATAATTGTGGATGTTACAATTCCTTTTATTGCATCAAATCCTCTGCCATAGATTCATAGCTTAACCTGTGGATAATTGTACCTCCCCTTTGTGTTTGTGTCTGCTTTGATGTTAACTCCGTGAGCAAAACCGTTTGCGACCTATCTACCTCTTTTCGTCTGTTTTCGAGCTCCTGTCTCTCCTTTTCCTTCATTTCCAAACATTCCCGAATGTACTCTCTATCTCCTTATAGTCACCCATGTTATATACATTATACGTCTTTTGTGTTCATGGCGTCTGTGTTTTGTTTCTATCTAGGATAATCTGCTCTGTTTTATCGCGTTCATTTACTTGCTTCTCGTCATATATATTGGTAAGTCCGGTTAACAATTCTTCATCGCTTAGTTCTTTAATACACGGAAATGATGGCAGTTCATCCTCGCTTTCAGAATTTTCCCATTCTATGCTGTTTTCCCAGGCGATGTAGTGTAATTCAAGTGTATCTGATGCTGACTCTTTATCTGAAATTTTCGTAAGTCGCCGTTTGTCTGAATTTTGGCTATTTTCAGTTTTTTCTAATTTTGATCTAGCTACTTCCTAAAGATGGATGTCCTTTTTTGAGTGTTTTACTGAGGGGACGTCAGTTTGCCTAACCTCTTCCGGACTTTCCCTTCAATCTTTACGTTTTTCAGGATTTGGTGGCCTAAGTTCTACTTCTGGTTTCCCTTTGCTGTGTTGTTCTTGTCTTTGTGGACCATCATTTTCTCGTTAATTATTCGCGCTCTGGTCTCGCCAGTTGCTGTTTCTGACATCGTGACCTCTTTCAAAGTACCCTTGAACGTTGGAATTTTGATTCCTAAATCGATATCCGCCACTCTATGAGTATCCATTACCGTTCCTATTTCGGTACCAATTATTCTGGTTATCGTTTCTATGCTAATTGTCTCCATTCTGTCACTGTCCTTGTCTGTTAAATTGCCTGATATTATTGGTGTTAGGATTACGATTATTAATATTATTGCAATATTCGTTCCTAGTGCTCTCCTTTTGATGTTCCCTTTCCTTTCTTTTTTCTTTCACCTCGTATTCTTTAAACAAAAATTCTAGTTCCCTTAAAACCTCTTTGAATTCTTCGATATATTCATCTTTTCCTACTGTCGCCTGCTGATACTTTACCGGTAATTTCATTCTACATAGACGTATGAGCTCTCCGTTGCTGTATAGCTTGTCTAGGCATTGATTCTTTTTATCCATTGTATCAAAGAATTTTATCACGCTTTTTTCTCCTGAGTTTTCATATGGTGTCATCTGAGTAAGACGAGGTAACTCGTATTTAATTTGGTTTTGCGCCATCTTAGACCAATATCTTTCGAGAAATGCTGTTCTTTATTGTAGGTAAGACGTACAGGTACCCGCGATCTTTTGCATCACCTCTGCTACTGTCCCTGACGTGTGTGCACAAATGAAGTCAAGTTTGTGAGCTACGCTCCAGTGGTTTGGTAAGCCTACTTGAAACTGGTCGATGAATGTGCGTGCATGCAAGCTACGGCCTTCTTCTTTGAAATGTCGAAATTTTCTAACTGTAAGGAAGTGGTCTGTATCATATCTACTCGTAAATCCGGTTTGTGGCTGATTCATGGACTCCAATAATCTGCCACTGCTTGTGTCGCCTTTATTCTCTGGTAATCTATTGCCTGTCTGCCTATTCTCAATTTCCTGACTCATATCCGCGTCATATCTTAACATTGGTGAACTAAAGTGTTGTTCGTGTGTTTCTACTCTCGTCGTTCGCGGTATAGTACCTGTGCTGCTATTATGTTGTGTCACAGGATTTACTGGTTCAGTTGCCTGTCTTTCGATTGGCATCGGCTGAATGTATGTGTTCCGTTTTTCTAGATACTGTGTCTGGTCCTGTGGCATGTCATGTATTACTTTAATCGGGGTTTTCTGTTTCGATTTTTGCGCGAGTGTTACGTCCAGCCTTGGTTCTACTTGAACTTTCTTAGATGGCGCGTGTTCGTGTACTGAACAAATGCTTGACGTGTCAGTTGTTTCGCTACAGGTGTAATCGGTCTCGATCTTTTCGCCGATGGTTTGTATCTACTCTGTTCGAAGCCTTTCAAACTGATCTTTGTTTTTAAGTACTATTTTATTGATCCGTTGATCATATTTTTTCAGTTCTACCTTTGCGACCTTGCTTTGAATTGCTCGTTCTTCCGATATTTGTATTGCTGTTCCAGTGGCTTTTTCGTAAAACGTTCCACCACTTTTGTCAACGTTTACGATGTCCAATTGGACCTTGTCCACGTCAGTGCGTAATTGCTGCTGACTTTGTGATAGTACCTGAATTCTTTCTCTAGAGTCTTTCACGTCTTTGTTTATCTGAGTGATCTGACTATCAATTCTGGCGATCCCGTCTAGCATCTGGATTTCTACCTGTTGGAACTGTGTGTTAATAGCCTGATTATCATGTTTCAATTCCTGATTATCCTGTTTCAGTTCCTGATACTGTTTTGTCATCTGTGTATTCTGTTTCAATATCTGTGTATTAATATCGTGATTCTGTTTCGTCATACTAGCATTCATTTTTTGTAACATCTCCATGATCGCGTCCTGTCCTGTGACACTACATCCTGCTGAACTATGTATTCACGAACTGTTGTTCTCTACTCGGTTAGTTACGTCGTTTACTGGGCTATGCTGTGGCGTTTCTAAGTTTGATAACTGCTGAAACCCGTGCTCTCTGTGTTGAGGACTGGTTGCGTTTGTCATTGAACCATTATGTGGCGCAAACAATTATGCCCTCTCTTTTGTGTTTGTGTTGTGTTTACAGCTACAGTTGCGTCAGTTACGGAACCTTTTCGTGGCGCTCGTAACTCCGCAAAATTCTGTGTCTGTCGTTGGGGCATATTTAGAATGTGTACGATAGGTTCGAGGTATTATAAATGTTCCTCCTCTTCCACACTGTCTACTTCTCTTTGAGCGTTAGCTAACTGCCGGTTCATTGACTCTATTGACGCCTGTTCTGTCCCTGAATATGCGGCAGACAAACGCGTTTCCTCTGCTCGTTTCGCTTCTAATCTTTGCCATCTCCTACGTGGGCTGTCTATTTCAGGCCCAGAATGCGCCCTACCTGGAACTTCATATTCTGGACATTCGACGTTCTCGTCCCTTCGATTCTCATCTGTCTGATCTGTCTCAATTTTATCCCAGTCTAACTGAGCCTGTCGATACTGCAGCTCCCCGAATGTCCTCTGATTCACCGTCTGCCCTATTCCCAGGTTCACCTTCTGTCCTGTTCTCAATAAGCTCGTTTACTTGCTATCTATCTGGTTGATTCTGCCCCTTCTTGTCTACTTGCTGTCTCTCACGTAGCCTTTTGGCTTGTGCTCTCGTTAACATGGACGTTCTTTCAACACACCACAACTCTATCTACAAAACTGTAAGACCACTTACCAGTTGGTTGAACCAACAAGAACAACATCGTCGCGACTTCTCCGCTAATGTTCTGTCTGCTCTGCTACAGTCTCTCATCTCCACCTGTGGCTTGCAAATGGAGAAAAATGTTATTCCTTAATTCTAACTTATATGATGCTGCGTCACACTGCGTCTCTGCGTCACTCTGCGTCTGTGCCTATTACCTGAAACTCCTATGCCCTAACAGCTACTAAAAAATCGTAAAAAAATTTCCAACACAATAACACACGCTCTTTTCCCACAATTCTGCCTTCTTCAGTACCTGTATCCGTTCTGATCCCAATCTTCGCAAATAGCTATATCATACATGAAAGAAAGTTCTTGAAACTGCTACTGCTGCGACCTGCCGTACCTAATTATCCTGACACTTTCCTAGCCTGGTAGCTTAACTATTTTACCTATCCTGGCAGGGTCGCCACTTTCTGTGAGTGACGTGGGTGCTATACTGTCATTGTGCCGAGGAATTAATCTGAGATGTATCCTTTACCCTGTGGCTACTACAAGATGCAATTTCCATCCCCACACTACTACAGAAGTCAGACAGATGCTCCTAACGTTCCTAAGACAAACGCCTGAAAAACTTTCAGCAGTAAATATTTTCTGGAGGCGTCTGCTGTGAGGAAATGACACAAAAATTCACAAAATTTCTTACGTGACTAGTGGGATACTTGGGTACTGGAGTTGTGCTAGTTAGTGTAAGAAAAACATGAAACTAACGAAAATTATTATTTGTTTTGCAAAAATTATGAGAAATCACAATATCACTTTTAGTTATAAACTGAACAAGTTATTTCCAGGTTCTTTCCGGAATTTGAAGTTACTCCTTAAGGATACGTATTGCTAATGAAATTTCTATAGAAAACTTGAGATTGTTATTGACTTAGCAGAATGGCTGAGAGCTGAGGCTACTCGACTTGAATAATTATCGGTTAGAATGTTACTAGGTACGGTCGAGGCTGCCAAGTGTGAAATACAGTGGAGTGTACTGTTGTGGAGGAAATATAAGGCTCGCAAGAGCTGTAGCACACAATTCTGTAAGCTGCGATGACTGCTGTCTGTGCCGCTCGCTGCTGACAAATAAGATAACTCTCCTTCTATCTGGATTGACCTTTGCCAATCAAACTCTCCCTACGCCTTGATGAAGTCAAGGAGAGCCGCGGGACTGCTACGGTCGCAGGTTCGAGTCCTGCCTCGGGCATGGGTGTGTGTGGTGTCCTTGGGTTAGTTAGGTTTAAGTAGTTCTAAGTTCTAGGGGACATGACCTAAGATGTTGAGTCCCATAGTGCTCAGAGCCATTTGAACCATTTTTGAAGTCAAGGACTCCTATTCGCCCCTAATCTAACTATTGGCGAGGTACAAAAGTCAGATAACCAGCCCACCCTGATGGCACTCAATGATTCGCTCGCAGGTGTTTAACTGTAACTGTCCGTTCACACTGCACAATAAGTATGGCGGCCAACACAGTGAACAATGCTTAACTGCAAGGACTCAATACAGAGTCACACTCCGATTTGCTCTAGCCAGAGGTGCTCTCTTAGTGAGAGACTTGTTCCTCCCTCTTTCAGTGCATGTAAAAGTGCACACACTCTCCTTACATGTTCTCGCTCCAAGAGCGACAACGGAACGACCCCTGTCCACGCCAGACATGAAGGGGTGTATCTTATGGTCTCTTCCTTTACTCCTTCAGCTCAAGGCGTCAGGAATATCGTCTGCCAATCAGCATTGCTCTTCTATAATAGGAGAATGACGTTTCGTTTTTTTAGCCGGCCGAAGTGGCCGTGCGGTTAAAGGCGCAGCAGTCTGGAACCGCAAGACCGCTACGGTCGCAGGTTCAAATCCTGCCTCGGGCATGGATGTTTGTGATGTCCTTAGGTTAGTTAGGTTTAACTAGTTCTAAGTTCTAGGGGACTAATGACCTCAGCAGTTGAGTCCCATAGTGCTCAGAGCCATTTGAACCATTTGACGTTTCGTTTAAGGAGACCAATCCGGAAATCTGTAGCATCGGCGTTTGGCTGTCTCCCTGTGAAAACCTCTGAAACTGCATGCTATATTTCTAAAGAATGCGTAGGCTGGGTGCTCCCACACAATGAAGCGGAATTTGCTTTTAACTTGATCGTGATGACTGGGTGTTGTGTGCTATCCTTAGGTTAGTTAGGTTTAAGTAGTTTTAAGTTCTAGGGGACTGATGACCATAGATGTTAAGTCCCATAGTGCTCAGAGCCATTTTTAACTTGAACACGGTGTCGTTCACCCTTTATTTCGGGCAAACACTGTTTGGTCTATGGGCGGTTGCCGGCCGACGTAGATAGGTTGACTTGTCCTCTGAAGGGACTGGCCTCCTGGCGTGCGGTTTGCCTCTCCTGAAGTAAAAGCTTTTGTGAGACCATCGTGTCTTCAATGTGTGTGTGTGTGTACGCCAGCCTCGAGTATTTCAACCCCAGTGTGCATTTGCGATTTACTTGTTATTTGCTTTTCGTTTATATGAGCTCATACAACACTGACTTTATCTTATCGAGTTTGGGTTCGAATGAAGCGTCTTGATGTACAGAAAATGGTTGTGAGGGCGGAATATGTAAGCAATGAAGGTCATGAGACCACGACGTCTCACAATGTAACAGTGCCCAAGTTAACTACAGCAAGAAGAAACACTGAAAACGGGTGTGGGAGACAATGATACTATCATCTCCTTTGCATTCATACCATACAAATATCTCAGTGAAATTTGCATTACGATTCTACACATGCACTATTCTGGACAGAGGTTTAACCAATGCACGAGGTTGTGCAATAATTATTGAACATACTAATTGCGTCTGCTGCTGACAAAATGGCCGTACTATAGCAAGTGCTGCATTCTGAATCAAACTGTTGTACTGCTTTGTAGAAAGTGCACAAAAGAACACATATTCCTGCACAAATTATAGCTCATTAAACAAGCAAACTGTTAAAATAAAGCTTGTTGCGGTGCCATGGTGGACCAGAAGGTTCATTAAGTACCAGACACGTGGCACAAAATCGACACACAAAGACAAAAGCATCTTCTACAAAATATAAGATTAAAAATTGTTAAATAAATAACTCTCTTCACATGCTTCAGTTAGGCTGAAGTTCTTAAGTATTTCACCAGTTAAACATAATGAAGTCGCAACTCAACCTGCTTCCTATCACCTGAAACACCCCTTTAGAGCTATGACCCAACTCACCAAGCGTTCACCGAAGATGCTCCTTTCTTTTTCGAGATTATCTAGCTCCCCGTGCAGAGGAAGCTACCAGAAGAGTAGCCTCCGTCACCTACCTCACACAAAAAAACAGCCTTCGACGCAGCCTTGGACTAATATGGGTAAACCTCTCTGTTCAGGTACTGGAGACCTAAGCTGGTCATCCTGTGCTCTCCTTCAAACGAGAAGCAACATCGTCTGCTCCCAGCATACGATGACCAACTCAGCGTTTCCCATAAAACAGAACTGAGAGCCCACATTAAAACACACATATAATATTCAATAGGCCTTATTTGAGTGCTCAGTCTTTCTGGAAGAGTTCATGAATTGAACTAAAATCAGGTAGTAAAGTGAATATGTTGTACCAAATTTGACAAGCGTCTTATGAAACGACTACATGGAGACTTTCATCACACTGAAGCCCCCCAAAAATACTGTGCTGGGAACGTTATTGTCATGCTATGACGTTACGCAACAGGCTTTTCCTCTCTTAAGATTTCATAAACAAAAACGTATGAGTTTAGGCAACCAGTAATTCCGATACATAAGTATAATTACAGGTTGATGCTAAAGTCATTATATTGTGAATTAACTTGTGGTACTAATTTACTGAATTAACTATTGACCTCATTCGGTCGGCAATTGAACATGCAGTTATAGACAAAGTACCACAGCAAAAATGGTGTGTGGATGTAAACCATGACAGTGTACACAACAGGACATCATATGAACCATCATATTTACTAAACAAAGAATTTTAAATTTTGTACTGAAATTTTTCGTGGTACTGGTTTACTGAATTTTACTGTTGACTTCATTCGGTTGGCAATGAAACAAGCAGTTATAGGCAAAGTACCACAACCAAAATAGGAAAAGAAATTTTAAAATATATACTGAAGGTTACTTGTGGTACTAATTTACTGAATTTACGGTTGACCTCATTCGGTCGGCAATGAAAGAAGGAATTATAGGCAAAGTACCACAACAATTGATAGTACACGACAGCAAAATATGAATTATGCACGTAATGTTAACTAGTATACAAACTAAAACAACTATAGCACTAGACAAACCACTACATAGATACAATATTACAGAATATACAAAGTAATAATAAAGAAAAATAGTTTGTGAAAACACAGTACATGGCACATGGACGTAATCTTGTACAACATATGAGAGTCATAATAAAAAAAAATATACAATCTTTTGACATATTATTACATCGTATACAAATAATGGAAGCAGTAGATCATGAAAACAAGGTTGTAATGAGTTACTAAAAAGTGAGTTTATCCTCATAAAACTTAGAAACATGTGTCTTTGTCAAATAAATTATTTGAAACCTTGGTTCCTTAAAAAGGAACCTTCTAAAAATATTCAAGTAATGATTTGTCAAAGAACTCTGTCTTTTTATCATTAGAACGATGGATGAGACAGAAAATGCTAAAAAAATTTCACTTTTTAACAAAAATCACTTCTCATACGGATATTTGCACTGCACAATCACATATCTGTGTTTACATAGAGATGGAGGCAAATTGTCGAATTAACTCGCAGTATGGTGTCCAACTGTCTCTTATTCCGATGACTTTAACTGTTCTCCTTACTCAGCAACATCCGTGAGAAATCGCCCAGCTACTATCGTCTCCGAGAAACGAGAAGTGGTAATTTGTTGTCGCAGCTTCCACTTGTGATGATCATATCGTCCTCAGTATTGGCAATGTTGATAATTTGCTTGTGGCTACAGCTGGTTTTAGTCATGTAGATGCTCTGGCACGAGAGCGGCACTGATTGGCTCTTGTTTGTACCACCCTCTGCAGCACGGAGCATCGACCAGTATGTTGTGCCACGACAGTCTAGGAGCGGCTATTCCCGAACTATCGAGTGACATTGTGGTGGGTAAGATGTCCTCGCGCAAGGATGGCGCTAAATGGCTCTTCTGCACGCCATCCGAGGCAGCAGAGGACATCGGCTATTTTGCACCTTCCCCGTCTTTCCCCAGCTCCTGTCATCCACTATGAGTGTGTACGCCACCACATAGGCTGCACTGGTCCCGCTATGCTGCTGGCGCACGCATGGACTGCGTCTGATTGATTCACCTGCCGGGGCGTGCGGTAGAAGAGGAAGGTAGGGGTAGCTGCCCCTCTTCCTTCAGCCGAACCGGGCCGCCAGCTGGCCAAAGTGAGAGTATTCTCCGGGCCCCGCTGTCTTCCGATGCCGGGCTCCCACTGTCACCTTGCGCGCCACTCGTCCGGGTGCTCCACCCAAACAATTCTGCACTGACAAACATTTGGACAAACAGTAGAATGTTTACACAATAACTTCTGTCTCGATACTCCATCATTTCACATTGTTCCTTACATTTATCAAGTTCCTACTCCAATAAAGTCTTGGCCCCTGATTGCCCATTTTGTCGGAAATACAAATAAAATGATATAGAATTCTAATGTACTAGTAATTTTAATGTTTACTTGCACCACGCGCAAAAAAATCTTACAACAGGTCTACAATGTATCACGTTAAAACATTTTTTAATCAGTTATTCAGTGGTCCCACTAAGAAATTTTGTCAAGTGTGTAATGCACCGATTTGATTAAACATGAGAACCTCATCAGAGATAAGGTGAATTACACAATGTAAATTACACGTCAGCTTGGCCAGCCGGGGTTGCCGAGCGGTTCTGGGCGCTGCAGTCAGGAACCGCGCGACCGCTACGGTCGCAGATTCGAATCCTGCCTCGGGCATGGATGTGTGTGCTGTCCTTCGGTTAGTTGGGTTTAAGTAATTCTAAGTTCTAGGGGACTGATGACCTCAGATGTTGAGTCCCATAGTGCTCAGAGCAATTTGAACCATTTTTTGTGCCCTTTCCCTATGGGCGTGGTGACACTGTTTCCTGGTATCTAGTGACACTGTTGATCTGCACTCCTTGAAACATACATATAAGTCTTACATTATTTCACTGGTAAATGTTACATAAAACTACTTCCTATTCAACAACAAACTGTTATTACCACATGTCGTTATTTTAAATCATTAATATACTCTCTAACGCTACTACATTCATTTACTCATTTGCAATAAACTGGTGATTGGCAAACTAGTAAAACAAAATATGTTACTCTCTGTCACCATGGTTAGCAGTCTCCTGTCCTCTCTTCTCATTTTTTGCTGTATCACTTGCTGCCTCGACAGCCTGCTTGTAGTAAAGCTATCATTAGTATAAGTTTCAGATAGAAACAACAATTACACATTCAGTTACATTTTTTTCTACAACAATTCATTATCGTCGACCGTTATCCCCTCTTGTTTTAACCAATACACTTCCGTGGCTTAATATAATCCGATGCAACGCTACACGGTCCCCATCCGCGTTTTCGGAACAGGAGATTCTTTCGTTCAGGATATTGCCAAAACTATCATCCTGACACTGCTCGGAGCACATCGAAAATGGTCCATCCACCAGGTTAACGTTCAACTCGAGTTCGGTTTGCGATTCGGTACAAACGGAAAATCGCAAGCAGCTCGTTTCATTCTCATTGCGCAGCACGAGCTCATCAACATTCAAACTGACGGGGTTACCATGAACCTCCACCGCCATAAATCGTTCACTAACGTTAATTCATGCATCATGTGCACACATAAAATCGGTCCTCAGGGTGACGGCCACCCGCATCAGGGGTACAATATAAAAATTAAATTCAAACTCGTAACCTTAGCATGTGAACTTAATCCGAGCTTGCCGTTTGAATTCCACGCTTTTCCCGAGAAGCGCTCCCCTACTCTCGTCCCTCGCACCGGAAGAATAGGCCAATTTCCCCTCTCCTAGCACTGCCTGAATGTGTCTTCCCCAATAACTGAACATGGACTCACTGTGTCCAGAATGCATATTAATTTCAAGTCACCAATTGAAACCGTTACACCAGGAGTAATTGCCGCCACGTCTCTGCCTGGAGTCTCCTGTAATAAATCCTCCTGTATGTCTTCGTTCCCCAAGTACAAAATGCTTGTGTCCGCCCTATTGGCAGTTTCGCTCCTTTCCGCGCCGGTCTGGAGTCAAAGTTCTTGCCTCTCATTTTCAATTCGGTGATTGTGTGCGGGATTCGCCGGCCAAGTTTCCACCCCTGCTGGTACATCCGCATCCCCGTTCCTATTCGCATCGCGTTCTCTGCCTTGTTGGTTTCTGGGTTCTTGGTCACGATTTACACCGTTTCTGGGGTTCGTAACATATTTCCGTATACTCTTTCATTACCAAATTGTCGGCTTCTATTGAACCCATTGTTCCTGTTATCCCCACGGTTTTGCCACCCATTATTATTGTTTCTATTCTTACAATCATCAATCCGTGATCGGTTCCGTTGGCACCCCCTATTCGACTCTTGTATTTGCGCACTACGGGGTTCGCTCGCGTAATTAGATGTATTCGTTTCCGAGTCGTCCTCAAGTTCCTGTATAATTCCTTTGAAGGCCTCCACATCATCTTTGCATCTTGCAGCAAGGACGATGTGGCTCATATGTGCCAGTAGTTTAGTTAAGCAAATTCGGATCAGCTGTAATGGTCCAAACGGCTCATACTGATTCGCCTGTACCATATGATCAGAAAGCCGAGCTGCGCTCGAGAAACCTGAGTTTCTTAGGAAAGGTATCATGAATATTTTATGTTTTATCCTGCCCTGTGTGGCTTCTGACAAGTTGGCCGAAAGGAAAGCTGCCTTGAATCCGCTTACCGTGCCGCAACTACGCGCCACGGTTCTCATTCTTGCGTCGTGTTCCCCTGCTAGAAAACTGCACATAAATTCCCTTTTGTGCGTGCTAGGCCACGATGGAGGCAGGGCAAACTCAAATTGCTGCGTCCAAGAAACGGGGTGGATCCCATCACTTGCGTTGCTGAACACATCGAACTTTCTCAGCGAAAGAAAGTGTTTGAAATCCACATGCTCCCTTTTCCTTCGCGGAGAACGCCGGCGTAAATTCATTGCTCGTCCCCATGAGTTGCCTGCGTCCTCTTTTTTGCTACTGTTCCATCCGTCCTCGTGCCCAGAGTCCTTCTCCGCACTTCCGTGTGTTTTATTACGTCTGGGCACCTTTCGACTACGTTCAACGGGTGTTTCAAGATCCCCTATACGTTCAACTAAATCACGGGTTACTCCCGCTTGCTGTTGGTTTATTAAATGTTGTCCATTCTGGAACTTTAACAAGGATCGCACCTCTTCCGTGTTTTCGCTAGTTCCTGCCGCCGAACAGTTCCTTACCATTTCTGCGACCTTTGCGACCTCATTTCTTATATCCTCGGTTTCAGAAGCGGTTCCCTGTTTGCTGCGCTCCAACTTGTTTTGGAGAGCACTAATCGCGCTGCCATTGAGGTCCACTTGGGTCTTAATGGCCTCCCGACACTGTGCGCCCGCTACCCGCATCTTACAAAATAGCTCCTTTGCGCCTGAATTTCCAAAGCCTGGAATTTTTCCGTTATGATTCGCGCCTGCTGTTCTACCACATTATTTAGTCTTAGCTGATCATTTTCCACGTGCGCGATACATCGCTCCACGACAGTGACCGCTTTCCCTGTCTCTGTGGCTATTACATCATGCAGTGTAGTTTGAAATTCCTTCAGATTATTCACAACATTATTTCATTATTTTCAAGTTTCTCAAATCGTTTCGCATTCGCCTCCAATCTCTTTTGCGTCTGTTGATTATCCTCTGTCGTAGATTTATGAATATCGTCGATCTTGCCTAATTGCCCGAAGATATTTTGTAAGAGCGCCCCCATGCCAACTACCATATTATTAAACTGGTTATTGGTGGGTTCATTACCTTCCTTCTCTATACTGGATTTATTCTGTTCGCTATTTAGATCCTCCATGTCTTGTACTTGGTGCCAATCTGGATCGACGCGACTTTTTACTGTTTCCGGTCGTTCGACAAAGTCCAGTATCGTGTTTTCCACGTGTTCTACGGGCTCATCATTCGCACTCATCCTGTTGCTACTGTCGTCCTGATTATCCCGACTAATATTTTTTAGACGGCTGCGCTTATCCATAGTTTTGTAGTTCAAGAAAAAAAATCCACACAATAAAAAAATGGCTCTGAGCACTATGGGACTTAACATCTATGGTCATCAGTCCCCTTGAACTTAGAACTACTTAAACCTAACTAACCTAAGGACATCACACAACACCCAGTCCACAGACACCGAGCGAGGTGGCGTAGTGGTTAGCACACTGGACACGCATTCGGGAGGACGACGGTTCAATCCCGTCTCCGGCCAGCCTGATTTAGGTTTTCCGTGATTTCCCTAAATCGTTTCAGGCAAATGCCGGGATGGTTCCTTTGAAAGGGCACGGCCGATTTCCTTCCCCATCCTTCCGTAACCCGAGCTTGCGCTCCGTCTCTAATGACCTCGTTGTCGACGGGACGCTAAACACTAACCACCACCACCAGTCCACACAATACAAAAATAACATACTCGTCCCCTAATCACGAGAGCACACGATTATGTGACTGAATAAGAACACAAATTGGAAGTGGCCTGCACTTAATTTCGTCACACGCAAACCAATAACATGTTAACACATCCCACAATTTAAAAATAAATAAATTAAAATGAACACATACATAATTACAATAAACAACAAACAACGCCGTTTGCAACGTCGAAAGAAATATTCTATCTCAAGCAACCCAGAAGTTGTTTGAGCGCTGTGAGAAATATTTTGCACATATTAATTCACTGGTAACTCTAACTTAATCTCTCAGACGTTCGCAAGTCTTGCGCATCCTGGGCCAGGGTCGGCTATGTGTAACGTATTACTATCTTTACGACGTTCCTCATCCAGCCATATACGTTATCTCGCATTTCTACCTGCTTCTGTTACACAAATAATGATAAAAATTGAGAAATTCAGGGTCGCCACCAGCCCAAGCCCTTCCATACCATTTAGAAATAACTGAGCTGGAAAATTATTAGTTTAATAACTTTAATAATTTAATTACAATTATGCAAATTTCTTTAAGTAGCCAGATAAATAGCACTCCATGTCGTGCATGAAGCAACTTGATTAATTCAGGATTGGAAATCGGAGTAAGTGGGTAAGATCAACACCACAGAATTTATCTATCAGGTAGATTATTTATTGTATGAAAGTATTTGGTTGCACATCCTAACTACACATAACTGGTGCCTGACTAGAAATATTTAAGTAAGAACTACGTGAGAATGTAACATATCACAATTTAACAACAGCAAGGAGAAAAACAGAAAACGGGGGTGGGAGAAAATGATACTATCATCTATTTTGCATTCATACCATACAAATATCTTAGTGAGATTTGCATTACGATTCTAAGCATGCACTATTCTGGACAGAGGTTTAACCAATGCACGAGGTTGTGCGATAAATATTGAACATACTAATTGCGTCTGCAACGGCCGAACTGGAGCACGTGCTGCATTCCGAATCAAACTGTTGTACTGCTTTGTAGAATGCGCACGAAAGAACAGATATTCTTGCAGAATTTATAGTTCATTAAACAAGCAAACTGTTAAAATAAAGCTTATTGCGGTGACGTGGTGGACCAGAAGGGTCATTGAGTACCAAACACCTGGCACAAAATCGACACACAAAGACAAAAGCAACTTCTACAAAATATAAGATTAAAAATCATTAAAAAGTATCTCACTTCACACGCTTCAGTTAAGCTGAAGTCCTTAAGCGTTTCACCAGTTAAACATAACGAAGTCCGAACTCAGCATGCTTCCTATCACCTGAAACCCCCCTTAAGAGCTACGATCCGTACTCACCAAGCATTCACCCAAGAGTGCCTCTTTCGAGATTACCTAGCACCCCGTGCAGCGGAAGCTACCAGAGGGGTAGCCCTCCGTCACCATTCTCACACACAAAAACAGCCTTCGACACAGCCTTCTACTAAGATGGGTAAACCTCTCTGTTCAGGTACTGGAAACCTAATCTAGTCATCCTGTGATCTCCTTAAAACGAGAAGCAACATCGTCTGCTCCCAGCATACGATGACCAACTCAGCGTTTTCCACAAAACAAAACCGAAATCCCATATTAAAACAAACATATAATATTCAATAGGCCTTATTTGAGTGCTCAGTCGTTCTGGAAGAGTTCATGAATTGAGCTAAAACTAGGTGGCAAAGTGACTAAATTGTTCTGAATTCGACAAGCGTCTTATGAATCGACTTCACAGAGACGTTTCGAAGATGGAAGAAATACCCACTCGTTACTTCTTCTGTGTCAATAGTTATTACAAGAGAGAGGACTGAGTGAGGTAGCGCGTAGTAAAGTGACTAAATTGTTCTGAATTCGACAATCGCCTTATGAAACGACTTCACAGAGACGTTTCGAAGATGGAAGAAATACCCACACGTTACTTCTTCTGTGTCAATAGTTATTTCAAGAGAGAGGACTGAGTGAGGTGGCGCAGTGGTTAGCACATTGGTTTGTATCGATTATGAATTTTAATATCAGGATATGTTTTATAAATTTATTTTGCTGGGGTATAGGCTTGTATGTAACTGAAACGCGTCTAACAAGCAACTAGATGAAGAGGAAGACGCAAACTTTTATAATGAAATGCTACAGAAGGAAGCTGACATTTAGAGGGGCAAATGAGGGAAGTCATGAAGAGGTACCCAGTCCAACTGTGGAGAAAATATGTCTGTGATACGACTAAACGACCGATGTCGGACACATTATGGGACATCTACTAGTA
Organism: Schistocerca serialis cubense; assembly: GCF_023864345.2. Lineage (NCBI taxonomy): Eukaryota > Metazoa > Arthropoda > Insecta > Orthoptera > Acrididae > Schistocerca > Schistocerca serialis. The sequence continues at coordinate 427,876,996 of NC_064641.1, forward strand.
GTCAGATTTTTTTCTGAGGGAAGTGTGTGTGAGAGAGAAGGGGAGGAGGCGGGGATAGACGGTGGAACAGCCAGAGGGGTTGGCTGCTTTAAGCATGGTCAATTTGATGTAAGTTTCAGGAGTCACTCAGAACTGAAGACGTTTGCACTGGGGAAACTGACGTTTTAAGATGCATCAAATCAGCCTTCGGACTGAAGACCACACCAGGAACGGAACTAACAAAATAATAGTCTGATCATATGAAATTTTACGCAAAAATCCAAAACTGCTTAAGAGCTTTGTAAATTTTTGCAGACATAAAGCAAGCAAGAAACATTACAGTTCAGCAAATGGTGTTGTATCTCGTTGCTACTCGTTGCCAAGATATGGATGGGGAGTGGTCCATTGCATTTTTTACTGAAGCCTTCCATGTACTCGGATAAGTGGACGTTCGTTTTGCACTTCTTTCTGGCGGGTGTTGCTGTTTATTAGGTTTCTTAAGGCTTTTGGATTGTTCTTAAAGCCGAAAGCTACACATGTTCAACTTATTAATGGGAGACGACGTAAGGAGGATCAAAGTAATTTCTGGTCTACGGAAATCTTCCAGTATCAAACACATTGGGTAATTTGAAGAAGACAATTCTGAGTGCTGTGTCATCCAAACAAGACACAACCAGGGCATGTCGTCCGAGCAAGACACAGCCAGGGCAAAATCACAAAAGGCGCAAAGATGCGAGCTGGTGCCAGTGCCATAGGGACTCGCCAGTTACGCGAGTTCCACCAGCGCCGAGGGAGGCGCCTCGACCAACTGCAGTCCGAGTATAGTCCGCCAATGACCAGATGAAAACGGGCAGAAGCCTGCTCGGTAGACAGAAGAGCAGCTCTCGCGCACTTATTTAAATATCATCGTCAAGGGCAGACTTAGACAGGGAACGTTGTTTAGTGAACTCTTAGAAGTGAACAGACCGTTATTGTAAACTGCATTTGGTACGACTGTGAAGTTTCAACAAATGGTTCAAATGGCTCTGAGCACTATGGGACCCTGGGGTCATCAGCCCCCTAGAACTTAGAACTACTCAAACGTAACTAACCCAAGGGCGTCACACACATCCATGCCCGAGGCAGGATTCGAACCTGCGACTGTAGCAGCAGCGCGGTTCCAGACTGATGCGCCTAGAACCGCTCGGCCACAACGGCCGGTGACTGTAAAGTTTACCTACTATTATTTTTACTTAGCCACTGAGGGCCTTTTTCTGTGTTATATTACAAGCAGTGTTGCAAATTGCAAACTTCATTATTCAACAAGTCAGAAAGAACAGTAAACCTTCCAACTCATTTGTGTGGCTTTATTACTAATTTGTTGGAGTGCTTTAGAACCTTCATTCTCCTATACTATTACCTGACCCTGGAGCATAACTGTATAGTAGTGGCGGGGAGAACTGTTCTTAGCGGTATACTGCACCAGAAGCTATTTCACGAAATCACAAACTTGGTCTACAGTAACAACAGCGGCAAATCGGCCTGCACAGCAGTAGCGACGAAGCCTCTAAAAAACTGGCTACGAGGGTTTACAAAACTGGTAATGTATTATACGTTTGGAGCACAAAATTGTATTTAAGTTACTCACAGACTATAGGAAAATCAGGTGGAGGATAGGATCTAAGCGGTTGAGATACTCTGCTACAGAAGAATACTGAATTTTAAGTACAGTGATAAATGATGAGAGGAGAGGAACACGTGGAACACATTTACACTGGTAAGGGACGGAACCATAGAACATATGAAATCAAGGAATACTTTCCACGGTGCTAGAGAGTTCTGTAGAGGGTATAACTATGGGGGAAGGCAGAGGTTGGGAGATGATGAAGCAACAATTGAATATGTTACTCTGATGTGAAGAGATTGTAAAAGGAGATGAATTCGTGCCGAAGTGTGTCAAACCATTCAGAGGACTTACGACTCAGAATTTAAGGAGACTGTGTGGCATTTGCGTAAACGCTATTCTCCTGCTCGGAACATGTACAAAGTAAATTATAGGTACCGAATCTTGTAACTCATACGGTAGCCTAGCGCTACACTTATTTTTTATCCTGGTAAAAGTTCCAGATTTGATGAAGAAACACTGCTGTTCCCAACGTTTGCTGTCTGTATCAGTTCTTCAGAAGGGTTGTTTAACTAAACGAGATGTTGCATGTTCTCGCTTCTCAGGTATCATGGGTCTACAGACTAGAAAATGACGTCTACTGAGTCCTCTAGCAATAGTGATCAACTGGGAAAAGATGTCGCCAGATGAAGTGTACATAAGCAGTGTTGGCAGTCCTGCGAGTGTTGGAAGTTAGTGAATGATTAAGTTACTAAAAAACTTCAGAAATTGTTACAGTACATATGAGGCGTATTAGTGAAGTAAATACCTAAATTAAATGACAAATTTAAAAGCTGCAGTGATAACCATAGAACACTTTCTTCCGACAGGTAGTAATTAAGTTCATAGCAGAGCATACATTGGTTTGGAGTGTAATGCTATGATTGTTATCTTGTTTGTAACCGCCTTCGCAGAATGTATAAAGGATTTTGTGAGGAGGCATACTACCAGGCTGCATCAATTGCGAAACTAACGTGTCCCCCCCCCTCCCCTGCGGGTTTGGGGGTTAGAATAGGCCCGCGGTATTCCTGCCTGTCGTAAGAGGCGACTAAAAGGAGTCTCAAACGTTTCGGCCTTATGTGATGGTCCCCTGTCGGGTTTGACCTCCATATATGAAAATTTTCCCGAGCCGATTGGGGAAGGGCGCCTTACTTGGTGCATTGTGTCCATCTTGCGTTGAGAACTTTCGCCAGCTTATTCGTTGTTGCATTGCAGTCCTGCCTGCACTCCATCTCTTGGGCATGGATACGTTCCTGCGTGCACTTTCCGCCATGCAATGTGCAGTGCCACTTTCTGCACTGACGGCGACCATGGGCTACATGTCACCTAAAATCCAGCACAGTAGCCTGTCCGCTGTTGTGGAGCCGCCATGTACCCTGTTGGTTGTAGCCCCCTGACAACACAGGGATCGCTCCACTGATCCCTGTGCCGTTAACTCCCCACGTATGCCAAGGAGTAGATGCCCATCTCGCTGGGGCATCAGGACTCCCGGTAATGGTCATCCTGGGTGGCGCCTGTGGGGAGGGCCCTTGGTCGGAGTAGGTGGCATCAGGATGGATAACATGCAGTGAAGCGTGGGACATCATCTCTTGCTGTAGGCCAGCCACCAGCAGTCTCTAAGCGTTCGAGGGCTCATTTTAAAGCTAATGTGTATGACCACAAATCGTTCCCCTCCCTGGCCACACCGTGGGAGGAACGAAAGTCTATGAATGACAGTGAAACATATTCGCCCTGGTATCTCATTTGTACCAGAGCTGATGGGGACTCCTCTGTACCTGTGAAGCCTCAGTTCTTTGTAGAGCATTTAGAGGACATATTTGGGGAGATGGAGCGCTTGTCCAAAATGCGGTCCGGTTCGGTATTGATAAAAACGGCATCCTCTGCGCAGTCACGGGCCTTGCTCGCTTGTAATAAGCTGGGGGATGTTTCCGTTGCTATCACGCCCCATAAAAGTTTAAATACGGTCCAGGACATTCTTTTCCACAGGGATCGCCTTTTACAGTCCGATGACGAGCTGTGCGCCAACTTAGAGCGACGAGGTGTCCATATCGTCCGGCGCGTCCACTGGGGTCCGAGGGATCACCAAATTGCCACCGGTGCTTTCATCTTGGCCTTCGAGGGTGACACACTACCTGAGAAGGTCGAGGTGTTGGTCTACCGGTGCGATGTAAGGCGATTAATCTCTCCCCCTATGCGATGCTTCAAGTATTGGAAGTTCGGCCATATGTCTTCCCGCTGTGGTTCCAGCCCCAGCCGGCCGAAGTTGCCGTGCGGTTAAAGGCGCTGCAGTCTGGAACCGCAAGATCGCTACGGTCGCAGATTCGAATCCTGCCTCGGGCATGGATGTTTGTGATGTCTTTAGGTTAGTTAGGTTTAAGTAGTTCTAAGTTCTAGGGGACTGATGACCTCAGCAGTTGAGTCCCATAGTGCTCAGAGCCATTTGAACCATTTTTCCAGCCCCATGTGGCGCAATTGTGGTCATCGGTCCCATCCTGATACTCCATGTGCCCCGCCACCCATCTCTGTCAACTGCAGAGAGCACCATCCCCCCTGCTCGCCGGACTGTCCGACTCTGCAAAAGGAAAGGAAAATAACAGAATACAATACCCTGGACCTACTGACGTGCACTGAGGCTAAGCAGAAATGTAAATGGCTTCATCCGGTGCACATGAAATCTTCTCATGCCGCCATTGTCACTCCTGCTATAGTTCCACCAGCTCCAATACTTCCAGTCAGCTCTCAGAGTCAAAGTACCACACCTGCCCCCTTGGTGGTGGGGGGCACTTCACTCCCTGTTGCTCCTGCTCCATTTACAGGAGCAACGCCCCCAACCATCGGGGACATCAGTTCCCCCATCCCAGCTGGAGAGGCGTAAGACTTCTTTGGTTCCTCTCGCCTGGACGGGGTCCGCTGGGGACCTCCCTTCGCAAGTTCCGACCGGTTTAAAAGCGGACACCCGCAAGTGGCTCAAACAACCACCGGTCGCTGGTGATAGAGCCTTACGGTCGTCCTCCGTCCCTGAGACTAACCCAGTGAAGCCCTTCCAGCCTGAATCACAGAAGGCATAGCGAGAGAAGCTGAAAAAGAAAAAGGTTCCCAAGAATCCCGACATTGCGGTGGCACCCGTCCCACCACTTCCTACAAGCTCAGCGTCTGTGAACGAGGTCGAGATTCTGCTGAAGACCTCGATCTCACAGGTCCCTCAGACACCATGGATGTCACTAGCGTGGGTACTGAATCGGTGGCAGCGAGTCAACAAGCGGCATAAACTGCCTTCCCAGTTCCTTCACTCCTTTCTGAGCCATGGACAATATCATCCTCCAGTGGAACTGCAGCGGTTTCTTCCATCATCTAGCTGAGCTCCGACGACTTATCAGCTCTCACCCTTTCTACTGCACTGCTCTTCAGGAAACTTGGTTTCCAGCGATGCGAACCCCCACCTCCGTGGCTATCGGGGTTATTATAAGAAGTGGGCAGCTTATGAAAGGGTGTCTGGTGGCGTCTGCATCTATGTCTTTCACTCTCTTCACAGCGAGTCTGTCCCTCTACAAACACCTTTAGAGGCTGTCGCTGTTTGAGTGAGGACGCCACAGGCTGTATCTTCCACCGGATGGTGAAGGCCCACAGCATGTCCTGGCTGCGCTCATAGCCCAATTGCCGCCACCTTTCTTGTTACTGGGCGACTTCAACGCCCATAACCCTCTGTGGGGTGGGTCAGTGGCAACAGGTTGAGGCACCACCGTTGAGGATGTATAGGCACAGCTCGACCTCTCCCTTTTAAAAGATGGTGCCTTCACATATTTCAGTGTGGCGCATGGCACTTACTCCGCCATCAACCTTTCTATCTGCAGCCCAAGCCTCTTACCGTCTGTCCAATGGAGTGTGCATGACGACCTGTGTGGCAGTGACCACTTTCCGATCTTTCTGTCACTGCCACAGCGTCACTCTTCTGGGCGCCCTTGCAGATGGGCTATGAATAAGGCTGACTGGGACTTGTTCTCCTCCATTGCCGCTATTGAGCCTCTTTCTAATGACGCCATTGATGCGGTGGTTCACTCGGTCACCACCGGCATCGTTACTGCTTGAGAATCTGCCACTCCCCATTCTTCTGGCTCCCCTCGGCGGAGGACTGTGCCTTGGTGGTCGCCTGCGATCGACGAGGCGATTAAAGATCGCGGGCGGACGCTCCAGCGTCACAAGTGGCATCCCTCATTAGAAAACCTCGTCGCCTTTAAACGGCTCCGTGCGCGGGCCCGCCGTATCATTCGCCAACACAAGGAGCAGTGCTGGGAGCGGTATGTGTCCACCATTGGCCTCCATGTCTCTGCATCGCAGGTCTGGGCCAAGATTCGACGCCTCTATGGCTATAGGACCCCTGTCAGCGTCCCTGCGCTCTCACTGAATGGAGCAGTTTGTACTGACTCCAACGTAATTGCCAACCACTTGGCAGAGCATTTTGCTCTCAGTTCCGCTTCTGCGAATTACCCACTGGCCTTCTGCTCCATTAAAGAGCGGATGGAACGTCAGAGCCTTTCATTTTGCACCCACCATCCTGAAACCTACAATGTTCCATTCAGTGAGTGGGAATTTCACAGTGCCCTAGCCGCTTACCCTGATACTGCTCCTGGGCCAGAACACATCCACTGTCAGATGCTGAAACACCTTTCAGTGGATTGCCAGCGACGCCTCCTCGACCTTCACAACCATCTCTGGGTCGAGGGTGAGTTTCCATCGCAATGGCGGGAAAGTATCGTCATCCCCGTTTTGAAACCTGGCAAGAACCCTTTGGAGGTAGACAGCTACCGCCCCATTCGCCTCACCAACGTTCTTTGCAAGTTGCTCGAACGGATGGTGAGCCGGTGATTGAGTTGGATACTCGAGTCTCAGGGCCTCCTGGCTCTGTCTCAGGGTGGGTTCTGTAAAGGCCGCTCTGCCGCCGACAATCTCGTGAGCCTGGAGTCCGCCACTCATACGGCCTTTGCCCGCCGTCAGCACCTCATCGCTGTCTTTTTTGGCATGCGGAAGGCGTACGATACGACGTGGCGCCATCACATCCTCTCTACACTTCATGATTTGGATCTTCGGGGTCCGCTGCCGATTTTTATACGCAATTTTCTGTCGCATCGTATCTTCCACGTGCAAGTCGCGGCCTCCCATTGTCCCACCCACGTTCAGGAGAACGGGGTGCCACAGGGATCAGTCTAAAGTGTCTGCTTGTTTTTAATTGGAATTGACGGGCTCGCTCTGGACGTGGGAACGTCTGTTTCCGCTTCGTTGTATGCTGACGACTTCTGTCTCTACTATAGCTCCATTGGCATTGCCGCTGCTGAACGTCAGCTGCAGGGCGCTATCGGCAACGTGCAGTCTTAGGCTGTAGCGCATGGCTTCCAGTTTTCGGCTGCCAAGACCTGCGTTATGCATTTCTGCCGGCGACGCACTGTTCAACCGGAGCCGCGGCTTGACGGCGAACTTCTTGCTGTGGTGGAGTCACATTGGCTTTGGGTGTGGTTTTTGATGCCCGGTGGACTTGGCTGACTCATATTCAGCAGCTTAAACAGATGTGTTGGCGGCATCTAAATGCTCTGCGATGCTTGACCCACACCAGCTGGGGCGCCGACCGATCTAACCTCTTACGGCTCTACCAGGCGTTAATCCAGTCCCGTCTGGATTATGGGAGCCTGGCTTATGGTTCAGCATCCCCTTCGGCGTGGCGGGGGCTCGACCCAATCCTTCACACTGGGATACGCCTTGCTACTGGTGCTTTCTGGACCAGCCCTGAGAACAGCTTATGGAGGCAGGTGTCCCTCCACTGCAGTTACAGCGCCGACGTTTACTGGCCGCTTATGCTGCCCATATTTTTAGCTTGCCCGGGCATCCAAATTATCGTCATCTGTTCCCACAGTCTGCCGTCCATCTCTCAGAACGTCGGCCCCGTTCGGTTGTCCAATCGCGGTCCGAGTCAGATAGCTTCTCTCAGGGCTTGAGGGTTTTCCTCTCCCACCTCCTTTCCGGGCCCCTCTGCATACACCCCCATGGTGCGTGCCCCGCTGTTGCCTTCAAGGACTCAGTACGTCCGGAGACCTTCCGCCGCCGCTTTCTATCAATCCTTGCCACGTATCGGGACTCTGGCGTTGTTTATACTGACGGTTTGATGGTTGCTGGTCGTGTCGGTTATGCTCTGACTCCAGAGGACCACTACGACCAACATTCCTTGCCGGCTGGCTGCAGCATTTTCACTGGTGAGCTGGTCGCCATCTTTCGTGCCCTAGAGTATATCCGCTCCTGCTCAGGTGTGCCTTAGTTATCTGTAGCGACTCTCTGAGCAGTTTACGAGCTATCGGTCAGTGCTACCCTCCCTCTCGTCTGGAGATGGCTGTCAAGGAGTCCCTCCATACTCTTTCCCGTTGCGGCCGCTCTGTGGTCTTTGTGTGGACCCCTGGTCATGTGGGCATCCTGGGCAATGAACATGCTGACCACCTGGCCAAACAGGCCTCCAGTGAACCGCCTTGGGACATTGGCCTGCCGGAAACTAATTTCCGAGCTGTCTTACGCCACAAGGTTTTGGAACTTTGGGACACTGAATGGCGCGCCCTGCCTTCACCAAACAAACTTTGGGCCATCAAGGAGGATAGGAGGATACCGGTGTGTGGCGCTCCTCCTTGCGGGTCTCTCGCAACGAGTCTGTTGTCCTCAGCTGGCTGCGCATCAGGCATACGCGGATAACGCACGACCACTTATTGCGACGTGAGGACCCACCTTTATGTCGCTGCGGATCCGTTTTGACGATGGTCCACATTTTGTTGGAGTGTCCACTTTTAGCTGTGCTCAGGCAGTCGTTCGCACTCCCTGACACGCTCCCTGCCCTTTCAACAAATGACACTGCCAAGGCAGGCTTAGTTTTGCGTTTTATTCGGGCAGGGGTTTTTATCACTTAATCTGAGTGTTGGTTATGTTTTTTTATGTTGAGTCTGGCCTTGGGCCTACGATTTTAGATTGAGTTTTTAATGTGTTTCTCGGTGGTTGGTTTTTTTTCCCTCTATGGTCGGCCTACCACCGTCACACTCTGCGTGACTTTAATTCATTTTGTCTGACCTCTGTCTGAGTCTTTCTTGTCCTGCGTCGTCTGCCGTCTTTTCTGTTGTTCGCTTTTTATTCTGCATGGTTGTATTTAAGTTTAGGAATAAGGGACTGATGACCGTAGCAGTCTGGTCCCTTTAGTCCCCAAAAACAACCAACCGACCAAACAACTAACGTGGCCATTGCTGGAAGAATTAAAGTGATGGTGACCAGTGTCCGCAGAGGAAAACGAAAAATAACGGCCCGACCAATTCGAAGAATGGGATTTAAAGGAGAATCAAACGGGAATACACAGAGAACTGTCTCGGGAACAAGTTTTTGCAGGGACAAAAGGCTCTTGACTGAGCATTGTTGCTCGGGAAAGACATATCAGAAACGTAATATTTCTGCTGAATTTCTACATTCATTTAGGATATGATGACGAAACGATTATTCGGAGAAATGTACCGAATGTATGCAAATGCAGGCATACTGCCACACGTTCTGAAGAATGTCACGCACAAAAACACCTAAGTAAAAAAGGCAGATGAATGTGAGACCCATAGCTCACTTATCTTAATAAGTCACGCATCTAAGTCGCGGACGAGAGCACTATTAAGAAGAAAAGAAGACAGGGTGAATTACTGGTCTTTCTCTTCCGCCAAAGAAGATGAGGTAGATGCCAGTGTAGAAGTAATGATCCTTCGGCGCAGGAGGTCACGGAATAACCATTTTTATAAATATGAAGTCCCTCACTTTAATTTTTTAAGTTTAAAAATGCTACCTCTACGGGAAACAAACACAAATTTTTCTGCACAGAACATATATATATATAAATATATATGTATATAATACACACACACACACATATATATATATATATATATATATATATATATATATATATATATATTTGCCAATTTCTTCCATTTCTTAAGGTTTAGCAGCAAATGTAATGGCTGCTGGGAGACTTATAGATGAGTAGTGAATTTAAAAATAGTCCATGAATTAGGAGTACTGATCAGGTTGTTTCGTCCGCATAACCGTTAACAACGCTGAGGTACAGTGCCGTGCATTTGATGAAAAACTCAGTTGATTGTCGCACTTCAGTGGCTGAAATCATGGTCTCTCCAAGAACTCAGTATTTTAAAACATATTGACAACATAACGTGGGTCGGGGACAGAACGTGTCTAATTTTATAGAGTCTTTGTAGGGTCCCATCTCGATCACTGTTATACAGTGCATGCGTCTGCTGGACCATCACACCTAAAGATTCTCGATGCGGTTCAGAATGAGTGAATCATGCAAATCACAGGGGTATTGATGACCAGCTTCATCCCCAGCATTTGAGCTTGTAACCTCCCCAGAGAAATTTTTAATAATAATTTTAAATGTGAATATTCATAGAGCTAAGTGTAAGCTCCCCAGAGACATTTTGAAACACAATAATTGAATGTTAACTAGAATACAACTTAATGTAACCTCCCAGCAAATAAATTTAAAGACAATGACAATTAAATGAAAACTAGCAATCTGACCCAGGTATAAGCTGCCCACAAAAATGTAAGTCAATTCAATAAAAAAAATGAAATCTCAGTGACAATGAAAACGCAAATAGACCGAAATGTCGATCTTAGGCCCTGTTCACTAATTAAACTGTAATTCTTACCTTAGTAAAACTGCATCTGCTCTTATTTTTCGCCATAGCTTGGAGGAAATTCATTGCAAAATTTTTGAATTTAAGGGAAACTTTTCTTTAAGGAAATGTAAGGCAAATATTCTTCCAAAAAGGATCCTTTGTTAAAAATGGTTGGTTTAAAAACAAAATTATTATTGGGGCGATTCTTGAGCAAATTAGTTACAGTTAATTTACATTACATTATCAAATGTGCGCAATGCTGCTTCATTACCTTATTTAAAAATATACCTCGTCCTGAATCTCGACCAGAGTGCCATGTCGACGCCCGCCGACTCCTCTCAAACAACTAAACTCTCTCGCAACTAGACCGCAACTGAACTGCACTCTCGCGCGGTCAAGCACAGACTAGGAACGACAAATAGCTCTCTGGTCAGAGACTGCAATGCCTCGCCATCGCCGCCACTCAACATACGTGTTTCATAACCCTCCACTGGGGGGGCAAAAATTTGGCACCGATGGTGAGTCATTTGGACTAGCCAAGCGCGGCAAAATTTTTTCTTTAATTAATCAACTTTTACAATTTACAGAATATTCAGATGTAGTACATGAATTAAATGTGGTGCACTTGCACCGAGTACAAAACATTTCAGACAAAGACAAAATGAGTACAAAACATATCAGCAAATCAGAAAAATGTATATACAAATTATTTGATAGATAACAAAGTGCACACGCACTGAAAAAATTCTTTAGCATTTTCAGAACAAATAAACAGAATGGTAAAAAATCATGTTGACAAGTGACATGAGTGTACATGCACTGCAGTTCAGAACATATCAGTAAATGACGAAATGTATATACAATGAGTAACAAATGATATAAGTGCATACGCACTGAAGTATTGAACATATCATAAAAGGTATACAGAATGAGTACAAATCATATTGAAAAATGAGAAAAGTGCACAGGCACTGAAGTTCAGTAGAAAACATATTAACACATAACATAGGTGCACATGCACTGAAAAACTGTTTAATATTTATACGACAAATAAACCTAATGAGTACAAAATATATTGACAAATGACAAAAGTGCACACGGACTGTAGTACTCTCTAGTATTTTTATACAACAAACAAACAAATCAAGGAGTGTAATAAAGTGCACATGCACTATAGAAGTCTTTAGTAATTTCAGGACAACTGATCTTATTAACAAAAGAAAGGAAGTGCACATGGACTGTATATGACTTTTTCATTTTACAAGAATTAGGGAAGGAATAGGAAGGATTGCGTCATGGTTGCAGCACTTAGGTTGCACGCAGCTGCACTGAAAGTCCATATCTTTCCACAGAAGTACAACACCAAGTGAGACAATTTGCAGTTCTTTTCCCAGAAGTATTTATCAGCGTATCCAAGACACTGAATGTCGTAGTAATATTCCCTGTAATCATTTTGGCAGTACATCAGGTACACCAAACAGTGGGACCATAATAGCGTCTTCATCGCTCACGGTGGTGGACAGCATGTCGTGTCAACACCACGCTCTTACGAGGCACACCAACGTAGAATTAGTGCAAAAACCAAATATAGTGCTCCATGATCATGAGGATGGACAAGACAAATGGATATTACAGTAATTCCAGGTATTTAGGTCAGAAGGTGAACTACATTAAGTCACAGACTAGTCTTGATTAGGAATTACATTAGTAGTTTGCGGCATTCATAGCCCAGTTATTGAACATTTCTGTACCATGTATTTAGTATTACAGAATAATGTTCATAAAATTAAATTATTGGCATCATGGGTAATCGTATTACAATAAACAGTGGTTGTCCTCAGCCAGTCACTAAGCATATTTAGTATGACAGAATAATGTTCATCAAAAGTCATCATTGAAAAGGAGAGTCAATTATTGGCATAGCATTAACATAATTCATTGAGTTATACAAATTATTGGCACTCATTGGCCAGTTACCAAAACATGAAAAGTCATCATTGAAAACAGGAGCTAATTAATGGCATAATTAATAACATAATTCATTCAGTTACGTTAATTATTGGCACTCAGTGGCCAGTTACCAAAACATGAAAAGTCATCATTGAAAACAGGAGCTAATTAATGGCATAATTAATAACATAATTCATTTAGTTACATTAATTATTGGCACTCAGTGGCCAGTTAGCAAAATATGAAAAGTCATAATTTATTTAGTTATATCAATTATTGGCACTCAGTGGCCAGCAAGTATTGAATAGTATAAAACATTGTTCATCATTCAGTATTATTCAGATCATTAAGAAGTCATTATTAAAAATCAGTTAATTACAGTCATAGCATTAATAATCATGGGCATTATAAGTAGTCTCATTACAATAAACAGTGGCAGTTATTAGCCAGTTACAAAGCATTATTTTATATATATTTTTTGTATCATTAAGAAGTCATTACTGAAGTGACATACTATTCAGAGCTGATCAGTATTACACAGAATTCTCTTAAACTAGTAGCATTATTTGGGACTGGTAATACATTTTTTTTGTTTCTGTGCTAGTTAGTTAGCAATGCATTGCTTTGGGTAATTATAAGGGAAAGCAAGAAGAGAAAAAAAATGCTTCTGGGTTGTTCCTGTATATGAAAAATGTGTAACGTCATTCGTCATGGGTCAGCTGTAGCAAGGTTGTGACACAAGTGGATAAAAAGAAAATGCAAGTACTAGTATAGGCTTAATAAGTAACAAGTTTAGTAACTATCATGAAAGGTTCTCCTGGAAAAAATATAAAATGGATTATTGAGCTGAAAGAAGAAACGCATACTATGCTGAAAAGTAGTGAACTTCGAATTAACAGGTAGTGAAATGTGTATAAAAAATGTGTTCCATAGCTGTCCTTTTCAAAACCTTCAGTCATCATACCATACAATATAAAACATACTGTCAAAACAAACTGCAACAAGTACCTAAATAACTACATAGCATAAATACATAAACTTTAACATAATCCTCATCTGTAAAGAAAAACTTCTTTATCCATCACGTCATTATCATAACTCCATTATTATCATCACCTGTAAAGAAAAACTTCGTTATTCATAGTAGCATATTCTTCATCGTTACTCTTCATCAGTATTCATTATCATCTGCAAAGAATCACTTCATTATTCATTACACAACTATTCCTTATCTCTAGCATATTTCATCACTTAAAACTAAGATGTGTAGTTCTGTCTGACAGCCTGCATCAATCGCCTTGTATTCTGAAAGAAAAAATTAGTTAAGACTGCTATTCTACGATGTATATAGTATATTCTTGTTAATGCTTGTTAATCCTGATCCATTTACTCTTCCTCTTAAGGTTTTTATATCTTCTTTCGTCTATTCCGTAGTTGAAATTCCCATTTCTGTTCAATTTATTTCCTTTACGCATCATGTCTTTCTGAAATTGATGAACAAAGATTAATCCCTTGCATTTAAATCATATACCCACTAAATAATGACTGGTTAATGGTGACACAATTAAGCATACAGCATAACATGACAGAAAACGTAATATGTCAAAAGCATAGACAGTGTTCAAAGGCAAAAAATGTACAGAGAATATCACAATGCAGCAGCAAAAAAAAAAAAAAAAAAAAATGTAAGATAGTCACGATGTTGAGATATCACAGGGCAAGAAATGTCAAAGTCAACTTGTGTGTTATACCTTAACATTTCACAGTGCATACAAACAAAACAGAAAAACAATCATACATACAAAAAAAATGGAAAATGTGTATTGTCTGATGTGTAACGACAAGAAAAGCGACCTGCCAACCTTACCTTGACGGGCACTTGCCAAGAAAAAATACGATAGTCATCAATAATTAGTCATGTGAATATAATTGCAGAAATGTTCATAAACATTAGTAAATAGCATTACAGTGTGATAAATCGTAAAGTATGTTCACTCAATAAAGGGTTTTATGTTGGATATGTGGTGGTTTTCTTTCGATTTTCTGGTTCTCAGAGTTTCGACGTGTACAACATTGGGGTGAGGAATACTGCGAATCCGATATGGGCCTGCGTATAGAAGTTCAAATTTACTGCACTTACCTTTTATTTTGCTGGATAAATAGTGTGTTCGTACTAATATCTTCTGTCCAATGTGAAAGTCTCGGCGTGTACAAACCTGTTTTTGCTGTCTTCTCCGGCGCTCTGCGGCACGTTTGATGTTGTTCAGCGCAATGTCAATTATTTCGTGGTGTCTTAGTCGACGACAGGTAGGGAAATTTACTAATTCTTTAATTTTGTTTGGTGGTTCAACGTTTTTCAATATAACAGACGGAGATAGCATAGTGGATTCATTTGGAATGGAATTAATTAAATCTTGGAATGAGAATATGTGTGTATCCCAATTAATGTGTCTTTTGTGGCAGTAAATTCTACACAGTTTACCAATTTCTTTGATTAATCGTTCACAGGGGTTCCAAGAAGCATGGTATTTGGATATATAGATCGGAGAAATGTTTCTAGCTCGTAACATGCGTGTCCATATAGCAGATCGAAATTGTGATCCATTATCGGAAATTACTCTCATCTCATGCCCTACATGAAATAGGAAATGTTTTACAAATGCTTTCGAAACAGTTTTAGCAGTAGCTTTTCGTAACGGAGTGAAGGTAACAAATTTTGAATTGAGTTCAACAGCGACAAAGATGTAGCAAAAACCTCTATTAGTTCTGGGAATCGGACCAGAAATGTCTACTGCGGCCATATGTCTCAATTTAACTGGTACAATTGGATATAATGTAGGAATATGTGAAGTGGTGTCTGACTTAGCTTTCTGGCAAAATTTACATGACGCTACAACTCGTCGTATACGTTTCTCCATGTTAGCAAAATAACAGTTCTGTCTCGGTATAAGAAAACATTTTCTAGCTCCGTAGTGTGCGTATCTTAAATGAGTGTACCAGATTAATTTGTTAGCAAGTTCGTCAAGAATGCATAATAACCTGTTGTTGCTGTCTGGATGAGAGCGGCGAAACAGAATGTCATTGCGTACAGTGTAGTGGTTCCTAATCGTAACATTATTCTTATCTTGCCAGAGGTGTTTAATTTCTTTCCACACGTTGTCTTTATTTTGCTCTTTTGCTATGTCCTGTAATGACGACGAAATAAAATTTTCAAATGCAACTTGCTGAATGTACATGACACTGAAATTTGCTTTGCAGAAGTTGGTTGCTACGTCTTGCTGATTGTTGCTGAGAGAACGCGATAGTGCGTCTGCTATAACATTTTGTGTGCCGGGAATGCGAATAATCGTAAAATTAAATTCCTGTAAATAAAGTTTCCATCTACTTAACCTGTCGTGTATAAATTTAGCGGAAAGTAAAAATTGTATCGCTCTGTGATCTGTGCAAACGGTGGTATGTCTGCCATAAAGAAAGTGCCTAAATCTCGTAAAAGTCCATACAACACATAATTTTTCCAGTTCCGTAACGGAATAATTTCGTTCAGCAGGTGATAGAATGCGACTTGCAAATGCGATGTTTTTAATTACTGTTGAACCATCTTCTTCAATTTCCTGGAAAATATGTACGCCTAAAGCGGTATTGGAACTGTCGGTGGCAATGGAAAAATTTCTAGTAAGATCTGGGTGCCATAAAAGTGGAGCATTCAACAAAGCATGTTTCAGGTTCAGAAATTCAGAATGTGCTTGCTTATCCCAAGACCAAATACTGTTTTTACCTGTTAAATGGCATAATCTAGGTGTGTCTAAAGCAGAATGATGAATAAATTTGCGAAAAAAGTTAATTAAGCCCAAAAAAGCTGCGTAATTGTTTCTTCGTTGTAGGAACAGTAGTGTCACGTAGAGCTTGAAGTTTTTCCGGATCAGGCGCAATGCCCTCTGCTGAAATTACGTGTCCAAGAAATTTTATAGAAGTTTTGCCAAAATGCGATTTACTGAGATTAACTGTGAGTCCTTGAGCATGATAAGTTTGCAACAGTTGTTCAAGAATCAGATTGTGTTCACACCAGTTAGCTTCTGCGATAAGAATGTCATCTACGTACGTAGTAATTCTGTCCTTAAGTTCTGCCGGAAGTATAGTGTTCAAACCGCGAATAAAAGCTGCAGAAGAAATAGTTAAGCCGAACGGTAATTTACAAAATTGATAACAGTCACCAAAACAGAGAAAAGCTGTGTACTTTCTGCAATTCGGATGAAGCTGAATTTGCCAAAATCCCGATTTCAAATCAAGTGTGGAATAAATAGCTGTACCGTGAAATTTCTGTAGAAGTTCCTCTAATGTCTGTGGTCGATCCGTTTCATTAATAATTATGTCATTAATGTGACGCGAATCAAGTACGAGGCGAAGTGAGCCATCTTTTTTCATAACAATATGTAGCGGGTTTACGTACGGACTAACTGCTGGTTCTATGATTCCTTGATCGAGCATATCCTGCAATTCTTTTTTAACTTGATCTCTGTGGATATATGGAATGGGATAATGTTTTGCTTTAAATGTGTCGTCCTGTTTGACTTGAAATTCATACATAAAACCGGACATAGTACCAGGAATGTTGTCGAAAACTGGAGCTTGCTGTAAAAGAATTTTGTATAGTGGCGTGCGTTCGTCGTCTGTATTTGCACTGCTTTGTTTAACTTTGTCAGAAATCATCTGCATTACGTCGTAGTCAGCTTCGTCTGGAGTATTATAGTTATGTACGTATCTGTCTGTGAACAATGTGGGATTACAGTCTATGTTACGTGTTGCGGAAATAACCTCTGTGCGGTTAATTGTTTGTTCTTCCGCAGATAAAGAATGCTGAAATTCTAAAGCCAATTGGACATTTTCATCTTTTAACATTAAATAAGAATTCTGAAAATCAACCACTGCGTCGTGTTGTACCAGAGAGTTCGTGCCTAAAATAACATCTGTTGTCAATAAGGGAACAATCCAAAAATTTGAATGAAAAGTATGACCTGCAATACAAAATGATAAATGTGTCTGTAATTTAACGTCTACTCCTTTGCTCGATACTGCTCCTTTCACTTTCGTTTTGCCTAAAGGTAATGTAGGATAGGTATTCTCTTTGTTGCACTCGTTGAAAGTTTCCTCACTTATAACTGACATAGGTGATCCAGAATCGATTACTGCTGAAAATTTCGATGAACCAATTTTAATTTCGATGACAGGATGTGAAATGGTTTTCTGAACAATTGGTCTTTCCTGTAAAAGAGTGTCTCTGATGTCGTCGAAAGTAATAGCATTTTCGTGAACAACATTTTGCGTGTCAAAAGTAGTGCTTGTATTACTGGAAGATGCGAACTTTACTGTATCTAGTCAAATTCTGTCTGACGTGTTACTATTTTCAGGAGGATGCTGTGGCATTTCTACTATTTGAACAGTTCTATTACTTCATCCAGACGTGTTACGCTCTGGATGATACCTACTGTCGGGTTCAATCATGAAAATATGTTCTTGCGGATGATTTTGCTGTTGGTAAGACCGACTGTTATTATATGTATGCTGATAATTGTGCTCATCGTTTTTACGTCTGTCGTGAAAGTCATTCCTATACGGTGCATTGCGATAGGAATTGAAATACTGTCTTCTCTGTACGTAGTTATTTCCTTGCTGCCGTGCGTTACTATTTGTTGTATCAGGGACTATACGTGCACGCGGCGAAACATTAAAGCTTGGTTGACCTTGTGCATTCCGTTGTTGGTTAGGTATGCTAACGGGCTGACTTTCATGCTGTTGCGGTGGAAAACGTCTATTGTTACCAAAATGTGATTCCTGTTGCTCAAAATTTTGACGATATTGATAATTACAATTTTGTCTGTTATTAAAGTTTTGATGGTTGTCATTCCTAAAGCGCCTGTTGCCTTTCCTATTAAAATTACTTGTCTGATCATAATTGCTGTATGTTTGTTGACCTTGGTTATTATACGAAAAGGTTTTGTTTACGAAAGAATTATCCGCTTGCTGTACTTCCAAAGGCTGTAGCAGATCTCTGAATGCTGAAATATTTTCTTTTTGCTGACCCGTTAGAAGTGAAACTCTTAATGACCGTGGTAATTTAGAGATACATAATTGAATGAGTGCAGATTCACTATAGGGTTCACTCAAATACTGATTTTGCTGGACCATGTGCTCAAAAAATTGCGTGACAGTGGAAAAATTGGAGTTCTCATAATTTGGTAAACTAATTAATTGATCTTTAATTCCGCGCTGTGTCGTCTTCGACCAGTACGCTGACAGAAAAGCATTCTGAAATTCTTCTACTGAATAACATTGTCTCGCGATCGGTCTCATACGAGTTGCCGGTTCGCCTCCCAAAAAACTGCAAATAAATTCATGTTTGTGTGTTACGGGCCAAGTCGGTGGAAATGCAAAGCTAAATTGTTGTATCCAATCTAGCGGATGTATCTGTGTTCTGTCATTTTTAAACACTTTAAATTTTCTTACTGACAGAAAATGTTTGTAACCGAAATTATCGTCTCTGTGTGATGGAACAGGTTCAGGATTGTAAGAGAATCTGTTGAACTGTGGTTGTTCGGAATCTAAGTCCCGTACTCTTTGTAGATTACCCAAATTATACGCGCTGCGCGAGTCTGACAAATGTTCGAAAAGTGGCGCCTGCCGTGATGAGTTATTAACTGAAATATTTTTTATCTCTGTTCCCTCTTGCTGTAAACTTGACAATTTTCTGCGTAATGTGTTATTAGACGAATCGATCTCAGTAATTGTTTGCTGTAGATTTTGAAATTCAGGTGTTTCATTAAATGAAACCGGTGAAGTATCGTCTGATTTGCTGTCATTATTACTTTCAATAACGTCAATACGACTGGCCAATTCATCACATTTTTCAGTCAGTATTTTTACATGATCATCGGTTTTAGTGTCTGAGGCATTAATCTGTTTTAGCAATTTACGTGTAGTTTCGTTCAGTTTCTTAACATCAGCTTTGACGACATCGGAATCCTGTGTTAGTTCTAATTGTTCGAGTCTGTCAGTCACTGTCTGAAAATCAGTTGTGTATGTGTCTGTTTTCGATTTAAGATCCGAAATTTCGTCACGTAATTCTGTGTTCGACTGTTTGATGGTATTAATTTCGTCGGACACTGTGGCAATATTGTTGTCTACGTATGTTTTTGCCTTCGCAAACATTTTACGTTTGTCTTCTTGTCTCTAAGCAGTGATTGTTTCCATGACTTGACGTTTTACCTTATTTTGATCCTCAATAAATTTACGGAAACGCGTATCACTGTTTTGTATGTGAAGACTAAGACGTTCGTTAATTTGAGAGTTCTGTTGGTCGAATTTCGCGTCTATCTTTTCATCCATAGTGCGCGAAAGTTCTGTTGTAATTGCTTTAAACTCGTACGTTAATTGTGTAGCTTTTTCAGAGCATTGTTTAGCGACTGTACTAATATCCGCTCTAAGTGTTTCTGTTGTGGGTGTTTGCATTTCCCTTAATTCTTGAGCAACAGATCTAATTTCTTCGCTATTTTTCTTTGAACAAGCCTCTATTTCCTCGTGTAACTGTTCCTTAGTGTCATGACACTGCACGGCAACGTCTCTAATTTGTTCACTAAGCTGCCTGGAATTGCTGTCTAATTTTTCATTAAACTGTTTGTTCAGCTCACTAAGTTGTTTGAAATCTTCACTCTGTTGTCTCGCCTGTTCACTAAGTTGTTTGTTATCTTCTTTAAGGTTGTCTAATTTTTCGTCATTATTGTCTAGTTTTTTACTCTGTTTGTCTTGTTTTTCGTTGAGATTGTCTAATTTTTCATTCATTTGTAGCAAAAATGCCATAATTGGATTCGACACAAAATTATCATTTCTATTCCTCGTGTTGTTTAGTGGTGTACCTGGAATTGTCTCGCTTTCCGTAACCATTTGGTTATTCTGAGATTCACAAAAAGGTTTGTCAGTCGGATGTACACTGTCAGACATTATTTCGGAATTAAATAAATCCGTCGTACTTTGTGTATCCTGTTCATCTTCATTAGACAGATTTGTGTGTTCATCACGTAAATTTAGTAAACCGGTTGTGTTAGGCTGGGCAGCGCTCATTACAATAGAGCGTCCCGCGTCATCGATTGTCGTCAAATCAACAGAGGACATAACCGAGTTCGTTTGTTCATCATTAAGACAAAAGTCATCATTAGTGACTGAAACGCATTGATTGTCAGTGAACGCAGGATTGTCATCATTACACTGCGTGTCACTAGTACTATTGGTGAAGTCATTTAATTCGCTTATTTCGTTCATAATACCTCGCGATACACTATTCTCAGTCTTTCGCGGCATTTTCACAATAGTCACAATTATTCAATAAGAAAATAAGCACAATGCAAAAGCAACACACAAATATAACAGAGCAACGAATTGTCGATGATCTGAGGAAAGAAAGTCACAAAATTAGTAAAAGCGTTGTGCCAAGTCCTAATTATATTTAAGCAAATAAGAGCAGATATCTGGCTACGTTTCAGAAGATTCACAACGAAATACGATCCTGGACCGGGTGTCGCCAAGTGTAACCTCCCCACAATTAAATTTATTGACAATGACAATTAAATGAAAACTAGCAATCTGACCCAGGTATAAGCTGCCCACAAAAATGTAAGTCAATTCAATAAAGAAAATGAAATCTCAGTGACAATGAAAACGCAAATGGACCGAAATGTCGATCTTAGGCCCTGTTCACTAATTAAACTGTAATTCGTACCTTAGTAAAACTGCATCTGCTCTTATTTTTCCCCATAGCTTGGAGGACATTCATTGCAAAATGGTTCAAATGGCTCTGAGCACTATGGGACTCAACTGCTGTGGTTATAAGTCCCCTAGAACTTAGAACTACTTAAACCTAACTAACCTAAGGACAGCACACAACACCCAGCCATCACGAGGCAGAGAAAATCCCTGACCCCGCCGGGAATCGAACCCGGGAATTCATTGCAAAAATTTTGAATTTAAGGGACACTTTTCTTTAAGGAAATGTAAGGCAAATATTCTTTCAAAACGGATTCTTTGTTAAAAATGGTTGGTTAAAAACAAAATTATTATTGGTGCGATTCTTGAACAAATTAGTTACAGTTAATTTACATTACATTATCAAATGTGCGCAATGCTGCTTCATTACTTTATTTAAAAATATACCTCGTCCTGAATCTTGACCAGAGTGGCGTGTCGACGCCCGCCGACTCCTCACACACAACTAAACTCTCTCGCATCTAGACCGCAACTGAGCTGCACTCTCGCGCGGTCACGCGCAGACTAGGAACGACAAATAGCTGTCTGGTCAGAGACTCTGCAATGCCTCGCCATCGCCGCCACACAACATACGTGTTTCAAGCTGAAGCTGGGAAAGCGGTACCTAGTATCAGACAGTAACTCCTCGTGGTACGGCAGGCGTTACATGCCTGTTCTCATCCGTAATCACGTGTCCACCGTAAGCTGTGATCTATTGAACCAATTGTAGGGCAGTTTGATCGTCCTTCTGGTTACAAAAATGGGATGATGTGGGAGCGACACGTCTTCATGTACGACATTTTCTTCTCACCGATGACTTCTTATTTTGATGAGAAAATAGTTCAGTTTGTGGAGCTTGTTGCGTGTTTGTGTCACTGCGTCTCATTTTAGCAACGAGAGCTGTGTACTCTGACGAGAAGTCAGCAGTTAATTTAGATAATTTACCCAATGGAAAGGCGAGTAGGGAATTTGTTTTAACCTTTCACGAATTGCCCATAATCCCATTTAAACTGTTAGCTCTTCAAGAACCTCCAGCATTATGCAAGTTGAAAGTTTAGTGTTTTGTAAAGTGATTTGTATATCTTTTTTATTTTACTTGTGTGTGTGTTCTTCAGTCCAGAGGCTGGTTTGATTCAGCTCTCCATGTTACTCTATCCTGTGTAAGCTTCTTAATCTTCCAGTACCTACTGCAACTTACATCCTTCTGAATCTGTGTATTGATCTCGTGGTCTCCCTCTACAATTCTTACCCTCCGCACTGCCCTCCAATACTAAATTGGTGATCCCTTGATGCCTCCGAATATGTCCTACCTACCGATCCCCTCTTCTAATCAAGTTGTGCCACAAATTTATCTTCTCCCCAGTTCTATTCAATACCTCCTCATTAGTTATGTGTTCTACCCACCTAATCTTCAGCATCCTTCTGTAGCACCACCTTAAGAAAACTTCTATTCCCTTTTGGTCTAAACTACTTATCGTCCACGTTTCACTTCCATACATGGCTACACTCCATACTAATATTTACAGGAATGACTTCTTGACTCTTGAATCTATACTCGATGTTAAAAAATTTCTCTTCTTCAGAAACGCTTTGCTTGCCATTGCCAGTCTACGTTTTAAATCCTCTCTACATCAGTTATTTTGCTCCCCAAATAGCAAAACTACTTTACTACTTTAAGTGTCTCATTTCCTTATCTAATTCCCTCAGCATCATCCGACTTAATTCAACTACATTCCATTACCCTCGTTTACCTTTTGTTGGTGTTCATCTTATATCCTCCCTTGAAGACACTGTCCATTCCCTTCAACTGCTCCTCCAGATCCTTTGCTGTCTCTGACAGAATTACAATGTCATCGGCGAACCTCAAAGTATTTATCTCTTCTCCATGAATTTTAATTCCTACTGCGCATTTTTCTTTTGTTTCCTTTACTGCTTGCTCAATATACTGATTGAATAACATCGGGGATCGGCTCCAACCCTGTCTCACTCCCTTCCCCACCGCTACGTCCCATTCATGCCCCTCGACTCTTATAACTGCTATCTGGTTTCTGTACAAATTATAAATAGCCTTCCGCTCCCTGAATTTTACCCCTGTTACCTTTAGAATTTGAAAGAGAGTATTCCAGTCAATTTTGTCAAAAGTTTCTCGAAGTCTACAAATGCTAGAAACGTAGGTTTGCCTTTCCTTAATCTGTTTTGTAAGATAAGTCGTATGGTCAGTTTTGCCTCACGTGTTCATACATTTCTGTGGAACCCAAACTAATCTTCCCCGAGGTCGGCTTCTACCAGTTTTTCCATTCGTCTGTAAATAGTTCGAGTTAGTATTTTGCAGCCGTGGCTTATTAAACTGATAGTTCGGTAATTTTCACATCTGTCAACCCCTGCTTTATTTGGGATTGGAATTATTGTATCCTTCTTGATGTCTGAGGGTATTTCGCCTGTCTCATACATCTTGTGCACCAGATGGTAGAGTTTTGTCAGGACTGGCTCTCCCAAGACTATCAGTAGTTCTAATGGACTGTTGTCTGCTCCCGGGGCCTTGTTGCGACACAGGTCATTCAGTGTTCTGTCAGACTCTTCACGCAGTATCATATCTCCCATTTCATTTTCATCTACATCCTCTTTCACTTCCATAATATTGTCCTCAAGAACATCGCCCTTGTATAAACCCTCTATATACTCCTTCCACCTTTCAGCATTACCTTCTTTGCTTAGAACTAGGTTTCCATCTTAGTTCTTGATATTCATGCGAGTAGTTCTCTTTTATACAGAGGTCTCGTTAATTTTCCTGTAGGCAGTTTCTATCTTACCCCTAGTGATATGCGTCTCTACATCTTTACATTTGTCGTCCAGCCATCCGTGCTTAGCCATTTTGCACTTCCTGTCGATTTTATTTTTGACACGTTTGTATTCCTTTTTGCCTGCTTCATTTACAGCATTTTTGTATTTTCTACTTTTATCAATTAAATTCAGTATCTCTTCTGTTACCCAAGGATTTCTATTAGCCCTCGTCTTTTTACTTACTTGATCATCTGCAGCGTTCACAGTTTCATCTCTCAAAACTCCCCGTTATTCTTCTACTGTATGTCTTTCCCCCATTCCTGTCAATCGTTCCCTAATGCTCTCCCTGAAACTCTCTACATCTTCTGGTTCTGTCAGATTATCCAGGTCCAATCTCCTTAAATTCCCACCTTTTTGCAGTTTCATTAGTTTTAATCTACAGTTCATAACCAACAGATTGTGGTCAGAGTCCACATCTGCCCCTGGAAATGTCTTACAGTTTAAAATCTGGTTCCTAAATCTCTGTCTTACCATTATATAATATATCTGAAACCTGTCAGTATCTACAGGCTTCTTCCATGGTTACAACCTTCTTTTATGATTCTTGAACAAAGTGTTAGCTATGATTAAGATATGCTCTGTGCAAAATTCTACCAGACGGCTTCCTCTTTCCTTCCTTACCCCCATTCCGTATTCACCTACTACGTTTCCGTGTCTTCCTTTTTCTACTATCGAATTCCAGTCACCCTTGACTATTAAATTTTCGTCTCCCTTAACAATCTGAATAATTTCTTTTATCTCCTCATACGTTTCATCTACGTCTTCGTCATCTGAGAGCTAGTAGGCATATAAACCTGTACTAATGTGGTAGGCGTGGGCTTTGTATCTATGTTGTCCACAATATTGCGCTCACTATGCTATTTGTAGTAGCTTACCCGCATTCCTATTTTTATTATTCATTATTAAACCTACTCCTGCACTACCCCTATTTGATTCTGTATTTATAACCCTGTATTCACCTGACCAGAAGTCTTGTTCCTCCCGCCATCAAACTTCACTAATTCCCACTGTATCTAACTGTAACCTATCCATTTCTTTCATTAAATTTTCTGACCTACCTGCCCGATTAAGGGATCTGACGTTCCACGCTCCGACCCGTTGAACGCCAGTTTCCTTTCTCAGGATTACAACGTCCTCCTGAGTAGTCCCCACCTGGAGATCCGAATGGGGAACTATTTTACCTCCGGAATATTTTATCCAAGAGGACGCTATCATCATTTAACCATACAGTTAAGCTGCATGCCCTCGGGAAAAATTACGGCTGTAGCTTCCCCTTGCTTTTATATAATTTTTTACCGGAGTTTAGATACCATACGCACATCTTTCAATCCTTTAATGCTTTCTCCTTGAGCTCTCGATTTCATGACAAATTTTAGCAGTAATTGTTTTTACGCATGAGAGCACACACGCCTTGTGTGTTTGTGTGTGTGTGTCCATAGAAGCGTTGTGTGCCAATATTTTATGTTTACTCGCCTCAGCCAAATTCGTCTCCCCAGACTAAAGTACGGGCATTAAATGCCACGATATCGTACGCCAAAAATATTATATCATTGATGACTCATTCTACAGTGAACGACGAGTAATGCACAACATTTGAAAAAAGTAAGTGGCAATAAGAAACTGACCGAGGGAGGTGGCGCAGTGGTTAGCACACTGGACTCGCATTCGGGAGGACGACGGTTCAATCCCGTCTCCGACCATCATGATTTAGGTTTTCCGTGATTTCCCTAAATCGTTTCAGGTAATTGCCGGGATGGTTCCTTTGAAAGGGCACGGCCGATTTCCTTCCCAATCCTTCCCCAACCCGAGCTTGCGCTCCGTCTCTAATGACCTCGTTATCGACGGGTCGTTAAACACTAACTGTGGTGTCACCGCCAGACACCACACTTGCTAGGTGGTAGCTTTAAATCGGCCGCAGTCCATTTAGTACATGTCGGACCCGCGTGTCGCCACTGTGTGATCGCAGACCGTGCACCACCACAAGGCAGGTCTCGAGATACGGGATAGCACTCGCCCCAGTTGTACGGACGACATTGCTAGTGACTACACTGACGAGGCATCGCTCATTAGCCGAGCAGATAGTTAGAATAGCCTTCAGCTAAGTTCATGGCTACGACCTAGCAATGCGCCATTAACCATTTAAGATAGAGTCTCACTTGTATCATCAAGGAATGCTGTATTCAAATGAAGGATTAAAAGTTAAGTATTATAGCAGCTACGTACTTTTCTTGCTACCATTCATTACGTATCCTGTTTCAGACCTCGCTTTAGCCAACGTGATATTACACGTGCCTTTCGGCTACTTCAGTGTGGCGTAGCTGTCTTGTTACGACACAACAGTTGGCGACGAGTCAACGGAAAGGGTCTTGTTCTTTCTAATTCCTTAAATTTACTTGTGTCATGGCTTCGCCAGATCTACTGTCCGAATTTTATCGCTTGCACACAAAACCAGTGAAATCATGCCCGCGGTGTGCGACTAGACATTCGCGTGAAAATTGCCCGTCACGCCAAGCTATATGCTTTTTCTGTAATAAGAAAGGACATGTTTAAAGTGTTTGCCAGAAAAAGCTCAGATCAGACACTCTTAATCAATCCAGGCCCTTTGCTTCGCGCCGGAATCGAACCACAGACACTCAGGGTCGTGGACCTTTGCATATGGACATTCATGTAGTTAATTCCACTCCGTCCGGTGCCACTTTCTCTAACAGTGACTGTGTTCGTCCCACAAAAAGTGTGCGTCGACGTCACCGGGAAATCACGTCAATTAGCAAGTGATTCTGTACAAGTGTCTGTTCAAATTGCACAAAACAGTCGCTCTTGTCGTCAGCAGGACAATAAAATTTCGTAGATTTGGACTTTAATGGCAAGGTCATACCATTCCAGCTCGATACCGGAGCTGCAGTTTCATTGCTCAATCACGACACGTACAAACAACTGGGCAAACCTCCGTTGCGTTCCGCAAATGTTAAGCTAACTACACATTCAGGACAGAAAATTCCTGTGTTAGGACAGTGCACTCTACTTGCAACATACAAGGGACAAACAAAACTTGTGTCATTTTACGTTTTTCGTTCTTCTACTGCAGTGAACTTGTTTGGTTTAGATTTATTTCAGTTGTTTAACATGTCTATAGTAAATCAGATCCTATCAGTGAATCAGACTGTGCCTTCAGACAGTGTTTCTCGTCTGTGTGAAGAATTTGCAGACATTTTTGCACCGGGCCTTGGTTGCGCTACGAACTATGAAGCACATTTGGAACTGAAAGTCAACGCACAACCGAAATTTTTCAGAGCGCGCAATGTTCCCCACGCATTGTGTGATGAGGTCGCAAGAACATTACACGATTTAGAATCACAGGGTGTAATTGAACGTGTGCAAGCTTCTCTCTGGGCCTCACCCTTAGTAATTTTGCCAAAACCTTTCGGAAAACTGAGACTTTGTGTGGACTTCAAGGCAACAGTGAATCCACAACTCGTGATTGCAACTATTCCCTTACCCCGCCCGGAAGACCTTTTTGATAAACTGTGCCCGGGTAAATACTTTTCGAAGTTGGACCTAGCAGATGCGTACTTGCAAATCCCAGTGGACGCCGAATCCCAGCGCGTCTTGGTGGTTAACACGCATCTTGGTTTGTACCGGTTCAAAAGACTGCCATTCGGGTGTGCATCCGCCCCTGCATTGTTTCGGCAATTTTTACAAACTGTTTGTGCGTCAGTCCCTACTGCTGCGAACTGTCTGGACGATATGGTGATCTCCGGAAGTCAGCAGACGAGCATTTAACACACCTACGAACATTATTTCAGATGTTGCGACATAATGGTCTTCGCTTGCGGAAGGACAAATGTATGTTTTTTGCTCGTGACTTACCATATCTGGGACATGTCATAAATGCACAAGGCATACATCCGAGTCCAGAGCACCTCCGTGCCATACAAGATTTGCCTTCGCCACAGAATGTGAAGCAGCTACAGAGTGTGTTGGGTAAAATTAACTATTATCATCGCTTTCTGCGCAATGCCTCTTCCATTTCAGCACCGCTTCATAGCTTACGCCGTAAGGGTGTTCCGTTCGTCTGGACGACGGAATACGAACGCGCCTTTCGCCAGTTGAAATCGGCGTTGCTTTCTAATACTTGCCTTACGCCATTCGATCCCCAGAAACCTCTTTTGTTGATGGTAGATGCATCGGATTTCGGGATCGGTGCTGTGCTTGCGCACAAAGATGGCTCGCATGATCGCCCTATTGCCATTGCGTCAAAATTGCTTTCGTCTGCGCAAAGAAATTACTCGCAGATAGAGAAAGAAGCTTTGGCTCTCGTGTTTGGTGTTACTAAGTTCCATGATTTCTTGTATGGTCGTCACTTTACCATCATCACAGACCACAAACCTTTGACATCGCTTTTTCATCCGACCAAGCCTCTACCTCCGCGTACAGCGCAGAAATTCATTCGCTGATCTATTTTCCTCTCGCAGTACCGCTACGATATCTTGTATCGGTCCACTGCTAAGCACGGAAACGCCGATGCGTTGTCCCGTTTGCCTGTTGCTGAGGATAAAGCATTCGATTCTTCCGAACTTGCTTGCATGTTCATTGATGCGGAAACCGATGAAGTGGTCGAATCGTTTCCGATTGATTTTCGTCGTGTAGCTACAGCCACAGCTGCTGACCCTGTCCTTGCAAACGTTTTGCGTTTTGTTGCTACGCAATGGCCTTTGTCCAAGTCTCGGATCGAGGTTCCGTTGGTTCGCCGATTTTTTGCTCATAAGGAGAGACTTTTTGTTCGACGTGGTGTTTTGTTGTTGCGTTCTGATAATGATCAGTCCAGAGTCGTGGTCCCACGTTCGTTACAGTCCTCTGTTTTACGGCTTCTTCACCAAGGACATTGGGGTATAGTGCGAACGAAACAACTTGCTCGTCAGCACAGTACTTGGTTCGGAATCGATGCTGCGATTACGAATATGTGTTCTTCTTGCGTGGCGTGTGCCGAACAACAATCAGCACCGCCGCGGAAAGTGTTTGCATGGCCAAAAGCCACTTCCCCTTGGCAACGCTTGCACATCGATTTTGCTGGTCCATTCTGGAATGCTCGATGGTTGGTTCTGGTAGATGCCTTCAGTAATTTTCCTTTTGTTGTCCGGATGTCTTCCGACGTCAACTGCCACCATCCAAGCGTTGTCGGCTATTTTTTTGCATTGAAGGTCTTCCGCAGACTATGGTTTCCGACAATGGCCCACAATTCATGTCCGCAGAATTTCAGTCATTCTGACAGGCCAATGGTATTCAACATCTGACATCCGCGCCGTTTTCGCCTCAGTCAAACGGTGCCGCTGAACGATTGGTCCGGAATTTCAAGTCACAGATGTTGAAGTTGCAAGAGTCGCATTCTCGGGAGGACGCGTTGATGCTCTTTTTGTCATCGTATCGCTCTCAGCCCCGAGATGGTCGCTCGCCGGCTGAGTTGCTCCACGGTCGTCCTCATCGAACCTTGATGTCATTGCTGCACCCGCCGCATCAGGTTCCTGTGCAGCGGCAGACTCCTGCTTTTGCTGTAGGCGACGTTGTATTCTATCGCAACTTTCGCGGTTCACGGCGTTGGCTCGCAGGGCGCATTTTTCGCTGCCTCGGCCCCGCGATGTATTTGGTTTTGGGGCCCTCTGGTGAGGCGCGTCGGCATCTCAATCAGCTGCGCCTCTGTCGTCGCACGGGTTCTGCCGCTCCCCGTCTGCTTTCAGCGACGGTGCCGTCCGGTCAGCGCCCTGGGGACCCATCTACTGGCTCGCCTCATCCCCAGGTGTTACCGACGATGCCTTCCATTTTGCCCCATGGCGACGCGCCGCCGCAGCCGCCGCCGCCGCCGCCGCCTGTTCTCCCGCCGGCGCCGCCCGCATTCGACGCATCGCTGCAGCCGCCAAGCGCCTCCCTGGGTCACGCGCCGCCGATCGCTTCCCGTGACCAGCTGTCCTCCGCCATGGAACTCTTGCCCGCTCCGGACCACATGGCGTCTTCGCGCGTCGGATACCCCGACGCAATGGAGGTCGACCCTTAGGCCCCTCCTGTCTATTTACGGGCGCATACACCGCATGTTGACGTGCACCCTGGACTATGTTTTCAGGCGTTTCCTAGCTCCCCTCGGACCGAATGGCCGGGTGCGGGTGGCGCAGCCTCGCCTGTTGTTAGGCTCCCCACCTCATCGCATACGTCGACATGGGGTCCTCCCCACGGCGGGCGGAAGCCTTATAACACGACCGTTCGCCGATTTGCGGGGGAGGAATGTAGTGTCACCGCCAGACACCACACTTGCTAGGTGGTAGCTTTAAATCGGCCGCAGTCCATTTAGTACATGTCGGACCCGAGTGTCGCCACTGTGTGATCGCAGACCGTGCACCACCACAAGGCAGGTCTCGAGATACGGGATAGCACTCGCCCCAGTTGTACGGACGACATTGCTAGTGACTACACTGACGAGGCATCGCTCATTAGCCGAGCAGATAGTTAGAATAGCCTTCAGCTAAGTTCATGGCTACGACCCAGCAAGGCGCCATTAACCATTTAAGATAGAGTCTCACTTGTATCATCAAGGAATGCTGTATTCAAATGAAGGATTAAAAGTTAAGTATTATAGCAGCTACGTACTTTTCTTGCTACCATTCATTACGTATCCTGTTTCAGACCTCGCTTTACCCAACGTGAGATTACGCGTGCCTTTCGGCTACTTAAGTGTGGCGTAGCTGTCTTGTTACGCCACAGCACTAAGCACCACCACCACCAATAAGAAACGTGGACGCTCAACACCGAGAAGCTTATGCTAAGATGGCGACAGACAGGTGCCTGGGAAACAGATATAAATGCAAAGGCAAACTACAAAACCCTTAAGGCCGGAAATAATAATAGAAGGCCTATGGAATGAATTACACGGCATGCGGCGCACTAAATATGTAACAGTAAAAACCACAACAAAGATGAAGATGATAGGGTTTTCCTTCCACAAATATTGGGAACGACACATTAATCAGGAAATGAAAGAATACCTCTACCCTTATATTCCAGTACGGTCAAAATAAGGAATAGATCAGAGAGAGTTTGACGCAGACGAAGAATGTTTCTCCTAAAATGAGACCTAATCGTATGTAATATTGACACGATGTTGAGGAAAAAGATCCTGAAAGTGTACGTCGTCAGTTGCACAGGACTGCACAGAAGTTAAACAAGGAATTTTGCAAAGTAAGATGAGGAAGAAACGTTAAGTGCATGCAGTAAGCAAAAAATGAGGAGGCACTTCAAAGACTGTGCCAGAGAAATGGTATTCAGTATAAAACTTTTACCAGTGGGGTATACAGGACAGAAGAACATATACCAAGGCCAACACGAATACCTGACTTTCATTTAGAAAGTGCAGTAAAGAGGAATCTTTTATAAGGTAGACAAGTACTAGAAACTCAATAGTCTTTCAATCTGAAAAAGAGTGCGTGATACTTTGAGAATGCCCTGTCAAAAAGTGGAACATGATAAATGCATAATAAAATAACAAAAAAAAAAAATGGTTCAAATGGCTCTGAGCACTATGGGACTCAACTTCTGAGGTCATTAGTCCCCTAGAACTTAGAACTACGTAAACCTAACTAACCTAAGGACATTACACACATCCATGCCCGAGGCAGGATTCGAACCTGCGACCGTAGCGGTCTCGCGGTTCCAAGCTGCAGCGCCCAGAACCGCGCGGCCACTTCGGCCGGCAATAAAATAACACCTAGATGATTAAAGATGAAAACACTGAAGCAGATGAAAAGGTCATCAAGTAAGACAAATGACTGACTTGAAAAAATATTTAAAAAATCAGCTTCAGGTCTTTGAGAGGTTCCCGAGGCGAACGCATTAGATCCCTAATTTTGTACAAGCAACGTTTAAGTAGGCCTATCATCGAACTGGATATGAACGAATGGATTAATTGCATCGCTGACCACGGAGAAAGCTGTGCAGAGAAGGTCATGGGTTAATCTACAGCTCTATGTCGGTGGGCATCGTCAGACCCTACGCTTTATTCGTGTTCACGCTGGAAAAGCTTGAAGAAACGTTTGAAACGTGTTTACCAAGCAATTATCGGATTTTAATAGAAACGACAACTTTGTGGGGAGATCCGGGAACGTAGGGTAAAACGACATTTATTTCCGTTACAAGATACCGAATACTCGGCACAATAGCTACACTGAATGAGAAAATAAAGGAATCAGACATAGAGAACGGCAAGAAATGTGAGAGAGAAAAGGGATGCAAATAGTAGCAGTACTTCCACAATATAGAGGACATATTAGAAAAGTTAGACCTTTCACTACCAAATGGAGCAGTATTTTATAGGATGGGACGTCACCTAGGTCCCACTATTTACCAAAAATGTGCCACAGCAAAACAGACAACTTTCTACGTGGGGAAATGGACAGCTCTGGCTACGTAGTCTGATAGTGAACCAACAGACATGGTGTTACAGAAGTGTCTGATAACGAAAACACCTGTATCATAATAAGGAATGACGGCCATTGGCATGGTATGAACGTTCCGCCAGGTAAAATATTATAAAATTACAAATCAGTTTCAACTGAGGAACCGATACAACTTGACCACCAATACAGTGCAAACAACCTCAATCTCCGTCAGTGGTAGAGATGAGGCTCGGAGAGGATATGAAAATGCTTTCAGAAATCTTGAATGCCACCTATCTGCCAACCCTTAAGGTCTCGTAGGACAAAAAAGAGTGAAGGTGCTATCCCAACATAATTCTGTTTCGTTCCTTAGCTATGCCTGAACGCACATGAGGCTAACCATTTGGAATAAATACAAGTGACACGCAGCTTTTAATTCTAATGATGAATACTGCAGTTTTGTGTAGTGAACACGTGTTGAAAAATTCGAGGGTAGTAAAAAGGGGAATAGTCATTAACAGTGTATTTAGAAGAGTATATCGTTGAAATAGAAATGTTGAATCGTTCATGCCTTCTTAGGAGTGAATGATTTTTGGAATCTGCGAGTTTAATCAAAGTGAATGAGTGTGATGTAGATAGGTGTGTTTTCCATTGTTTAAAGATGAATAAATCAATTAAAAAATGGTTAAATGACTCTGAACACTATGGTACTTAACATCTGTGGTCATCAGTCCCCTAGAACTTAGAACTACTTAAACCTAACTAACCAAATGACATCACACACATCCATGCCCGAGGCATGATTCGAACCGGCGACCGCAGCGGTCACGCGGTTCCAGACTGAAGCTCCTAGAACCGCACGGCCACACCGACCGGCTCAATTTAAAAGACGTCAGCGTTCTTTGCTGTGAAATATTACCACATTTTATAAGAAATTTTGTAGTAAATTATTACAGGTCTGCGAAGTATAGTTAGCCTGTACATTAACATTTTGTGTGATCGTGGCTGAAGTAAGTCTCTCACGTTGTATGCTGATAGATGTCCATGAGGATTATGGTCAAATCTCTTAAAATTACGGGTGGGAACTTAATAGTTGCGTGCCGTGCGACGACGCAACTATCGTATTAAATAATCACGAACAGGAACTGCACTTTACTGTGCATGACCACAACTGGGCACATACCGTGCACGCAGATATGTGCAGGAGAAGGGTTGTAGGCGTAAACACCATTGTCAATCAGAAAATAAGGCGACACCATTGCAGCGAGCTACCTTCTCAAGCAGAAAAATGTGTGCCACAAAAAGCTTTACTGGCGTAATGGATTGCATGTGGCATTGCTTTGTTGAATAGACGTAGCTGTATATTTTGCGCGTTTGTTGTGAATAAGCTAATGTTCTGTGTTAGAAAGTGTGTCTGTGTAAAGAGGTTGATGTAGTAAAATTTATGGAGGAACAGGCGGAGACAGCTAGCGCATAGATGGTTACAGTATAAAAACTTGAAAAACGTACATAAATGGAGATGCATATGCATACAGCACGGAAACGTCAGGAACTACTATAACACACTTTTCTCTACTGGATGGAACAGTAGGATTCGAAGACAATAAGACAGAATAAGCAAGTACAAACACAGGTCCTTGACGCTATAGCGTTTTAGATATACAGACGTTCTTTATAACTATAATAGGAAAGTTGAAGGAAACCAATAGACACCTTGAGAAAATGATG
The DNA here is from genome assembly GCF_023864345.2 of Schistocerca serialis cubense. Classification (NCBI taxonomy): domain Eukaryota; kingdom Metazoa; phylum Arthropoda; class Insecta; order Orthoptera; family Acrididae; genus Schistocerca; species Schistocerca serialis. The sequence goes on from NC_064641.1 coordinate 427,911,036, forward strand.
CATGACAATGGAGATGGAATGGAGGAAAACATAGATGAAAACATTAGATACCTTGATATAAGAATAATGGATAACATGGCTGTAACGAGACAAGCAAGTCAGCAAACCGAATTCTCCACTATGTTTAGTGAACGGATCGAAAACTACGAGGAAAGGAGTCACATACATGAACATAGAATTCTACAAGTTGAAGTAGTTGAGACGGATTGCTCCGAAAATGGTAGCCAGCTAAGCATGCAGCTACTCTTTATGCAAGACGAAGCAAAAAACACAGCAAATAAGGTAACCAAAATTAGTGGAAGACGGAAATCGCTAAGTTCTATGTGGCGTTAACATTTGCTAGCTCTGTGACACTTGGCAATAATTACTTGGGTAGCTTCGTAATGCGTATATTGTAGAAAGAAGCTGTGGATCTCCTTACAGCAGTAAACAACATAGAACTGGTTTGGAAGAAATACAAGGTTTTGATAGGGATTGTAATATGTTCTGTGCGAGAGGAAGACATCTTTGTGCAGTCTTTAAAGAGTGGTGTCTAAATTAAGACAGAATTTAGACAGAATATCGTACAACGAATTTGAAAATAATTTTGTATGAGAATATCGATCACGCAAAATGTAAAAAGAGCTCAAGAATGAACTGAGACTACGATCATATATAGCAGACAGATATATGGGTAGCTAACAGGATTATTGCATGAGTCGCTAGAAATAAACAGATATTTGTTCACTCTACTGTGAGACAAAATATTAGTAACATGGGTAATGAGGAGCGTACAGGCGTAATAAGAAGATATGCCACATGGTAACATGGTTGAACAGAAAGACCGAGCAGAAGTTATTTAAATATGTATTACAGCGTGCTGAGCACGCAGGGAGGTAACTAATAGTGTCAGATCAGTGGGGCTATGTGAAACGCTGTAGACAATTAAAAATGATTTTTATTGATTTGTATACACGACGTAGCATGGCAGGCACGACTCTCCCCATTGCCTCTAGCTGGTGCTGAGAATGGGTAGCAGCTTACGGCCGTAGCCACTGATCTGGCGTTCTGCGTTGCTGAACCGGCGCCATTTCGAGGTCACGGCGTCAGCGCGGCTACACGTTATGCTGCGACGGTGTTCCACCATGCCGTGTAGTCTCGGTGGTGGCTTGTGGATTTTGCTGTGTGCAAGGTTCAAACCGCTGCTCTTGGACTGGAGTTGAACAGTGGGCAGCACCAAGCCCCGTGAAGGACTCGTCAGTGTCGATGGCAGGTGCAGGGCAGCCTCGCACCCACAGCTGCTGTTGGTAGAGACCAGACGCCTCACTGTCCTGCACAGCTCTGACGCCGTGGTGGTGCTGCTGGTTTCTGCCGACAAGAAATGATTCCAGCCTTCAAATTCAGATTTACACTCCTGGAAATTGAAATAAGAACACCGTGAATTCATTGTCCCAGGAAGGGGACACTTTATTGACACATTCCTGTGGTCAGATACATCACTTGATCACACTGACAGAACCACAGGCACATAGACACAGGCACCAGAGCATGCACAATGTCGGCACTAGTACAGTGTATATCCACCTTTCGCAGCAATGCAGGCTGCTATTCTCCCATGGAGACGATCGTAGAGATGCTGGATGTAGTCCTGTGGAACGGCTTGCCATGCCATTTCCACGTGGCGCCTCAGTTGGACCAGCGTTCGTGCTGGACGTGCAGACCGCTTGAGACGACGCTTCATCCAGTCCCAAACATGCTCAATGGGGGACAGATCCGGAGATCTTGCTGGCCAGGGTAGTTGACTTACACCTTCTAGAGCACGTCGGGTGGCACGGGATACATGCGGACGTGCATTGTCCTGTTGGAACAGCAAGTTCCCTTGCCGGTCTAGGAATGGTAGAACGATGGGTTCGATGACGGTTTGGATGTACCGTGCACTATTCAGTGTCCCCTCGACGATCACCAGTGGTGTACGGCCAGTGTAGGAGATCGCTCCACACACCATGATGCCGGGTGTTGGCCCTGTGTGCCTCGGTCGTATGCAGTCCTGATTGTGGCGCTCACCTGCACGGCGCCAAACACGCATACGACCATCATTGGCACCAAGGCAGAAGCGACTCTCATCGCTGAAGACGACACGTCTCCATTCGTCCCTCCATTCACGCCTGTCGCTACACCACTGGAGGCGGGCTGCACGATGTTGGGGCGTGAGCGGAAGACGGCCTAACGGTGTGCGGGACCGTAGCCCAGCTTCATAGAGACGGTTGCGAATGGTCCTCGCCGATACCCCAGGAGCAACAGTGTCCCTAATTTGCTGGGAAGTGGCGGTGCGGTCCCCTACGGCACTGCGTAGGATCCTACGGTCTTGGCGTGCATCCGTGCGTCGCTGCGGTCCGGTCCGTGGTCGACGGGCACGTGCACCTTCGGCCGACCACTGGCGACAACATCGATGTACTGTGGAAACCTCACGCCCCACGTGTTGGGCAATTCGGATGTACGTCCACCCGGCCTCCCGCATGCCCACTATACGCCCTCGCTCAAAGTCCGTCAACTGCACATACGGTTCACGTCCACGCTGTCGCGGCATGCTACCAGTGTTAAAGACTGCGATGGAGCTCCGTATGCCACGGCAAACTGGCTGACACTGACGGCGGCGGTGCACAAATGCTGCGCAGCTAGCGCCATTCGACGGCCAACACCGCGGTTCCTGGTGTGTCCGCTGTGCCGTGCGTGTGATCATTGCTTGTACAGCCCTCTCGCAGTGTCCGGAGCAAGTATGGTGGGTCTGACACACCGGTGTCAATGAGTTCTTTTTTCCATTTCCAGGAGTGTATTTATATGCATCCGGTGCCCATTTGTTTCACTAAAAACACACACACATAACAAGAGACTTCTCATGGAATGGTGACATAGGCCCCTTTGCTACATGTTTATCACTAACCGTTAGAGTTTATGGCTGTGATCGGCTACCCTTGCTTCGCAATCTACTGGCGCATCTGTTCTTGTGACCCACATGTAGCCACACTGGCGGCTACCGACCCGCAGATGTTAACTCCACGCTCTATGGTGGTTTCCATATTACTTCTCCTTACCTTTACTAAATGCTTATAATTTTCCTCAATAGACTGGATAGCAGCACTACTGTATTGAAGATGGATCGAAATAGGAACGTCATAACAGTAAGACGAATACAGAGGGCAAAAACTGGTGAAACGACGAATGCAGAGGCGAACAGGTAGCACTCTAACGGCGTAACAACAGTCGTCCGTCCGACGCATGAATGGCGGACGGTGGGATGGCAGAGAGAGTTAGCATAACGGAAAATTTCAATTCACGGCTACGTCGTATATAACGATAAAAGCTTCGGCGCAGGCTTTTGCTCGCAGGAACAGGAGACGAGACAACAGGTGGAAGAGGCAATCTAAGAAAAACAACTCGAGGACTGAAGATGGCTCGGTAACCCCTCGTTACGTATCTGGTCTTTTGAAACTAAAATTTATTCGAACTGGCCATGAAGAACTCCCATGTTTCATATAAATTAGCGAATTACCGTTTTAAAACATAGAAAATTAAATAAAAAAAATAATAAGAGCCAGTGGAATGGGATGTTTACGTAAAGTAGCAGCGTGCTTTATTCAGAAAGTTTCTAACGAACGTCCCTTTTGTTTCACAACTAGTTTATAAACCCAACGCGCATATTGTTAACATCTTTAGCGTCTGAGAGTCTCTGGCGTCTGGGAGTCTTTCGCGTTTGGTATTTTCTAGCATTTGGGACATTTTGTGTTCAATATTCTAGTGTCCGAGTCTTTAGCGTTTGAGTCTTGAGTAATTGCGTATCGTATGTTCATGCGCCACAGCGTGAAATAATCATCTTCATTGGAAACAGGGCTAATTAAAAATAAATTTCGGTTCGTTCGATTTATTGTCAAAGACACGAAAACTGACAGAAATGAGATAACGCTAAATCCAGCCAACATTCCAATGGATAAAAGATTGATGTCATTAATTCCATTTCAGAACTTCAGTTATTGTCGAAGTTACTATTCAAACATTGCGTCGCAACTTGACTTTTGATTATAGTCCACGTTTGGGCATTTGCTATCGAACTTAAGTTTGATCATTCATATGAAAGAAACTCTATCAATGAAAACCAAGTTGAGAAAAAATTGTAGTGTCCTAGATTTTGAACAGAGTATCACTAAAATGAACCGTGTATTGGATGATCTATGGTCAATAATAATAATAATAATATAAATAATAAAATTAATAGTTTACTCCATATTAATATCAAAGGGAATAATTTTCAACAGGCAGAACATCGTGCTGTGTTAAGCGGATATTGTGACCTTTGAAAGAATTTATTCGGTGTACATGTGATACGCAAGTCAAAGATAGCAATTCATTTTGAAACGCGAATCCGCTGCGTAGAGCATCTTTGGAGCAACAGCTACAAAACTCAGCTAGCCGTTAGTAATAATTTGAATCTAAATTTATTATTCAATAAGTATTGACTGCAATAACAGACACTGTTGTGTCGTCTCGCTTTCACGTATCTCGACGAGATAAAGAATACTGGCTGGGCATTGAAAAAGGGCAATAGACTTTAGTTGATCGTTGAAGTGCCAGTAGGCAGGAATAGGAGGCGTCACACCACACAGAAATGTTCTACACACTTATGACAAAGGACAGTACATCACATAGAGAGGATAGGAAGTAATGCACATACTTTGGCGAAGAACTGTGGAAGAAGAAAGGGGAACCAGGAAAACAATGATTACTTACAGCTTGGCCTCGCCCTAGAACTGTGACTAAGGGGCAAACTGTGTCGTTACGAGTATAAAGACCAGAAGACCTAATGCAGAAATGATATATTATCTGAGAATTCAAGTTCAATTATTAGTCAGTAATATATATATAAACAAGCAAAGCCGTTTGAGAGTAGTACCGAAATAAGTGACAATATATTGATTAAGGTAAATGGGAAATGTATGGGTGGTAGTAAAGTCGAGCCAGCTAAAGATGAATATTTTCTTGAATGACGGGATCATAATAGATTCACAAGAAGAAGATGATACCAGAATATCAAAAGATACGTTTTTAAAGGTACGAAGCAATTCTAATTTTGAAGCGTTGAGGGACCTTGCAATATTATTTGAAATGTTGGATGTGCATACGGAAGCCAGGTGAGTGCCACAATATAAAGTGGAGTTGCAGATTGCGCCTCGACGATGGCGATTGCCGAGTAGTAGTAGTAATTAGGGAAGATACAACAGATATAAACAAGTCAAACAATGCCGAATTATTTGAGATACTATGATCGAACCGAAGCAGTCTTGATGTGTGGAAGCTGAATGTCATATTTCCATAAGCAGACCTAGCAGGTGTTACTAAGTTAAAGAATAGCTTTAATGGTCTGAAAGTAAATCTCAGTATTATGGAAGAGAGCCCGCCTGGTTAGGCGGGCTCCGGGTGGGAAGGAGCGCCGGTCTCCGGCACGAATCCGCCCAGCGGATTTGTGTCGAGGTCCGGTGCACCGGCCAGTCTGTGGATGGTTTTCCATCTGCCTCGGCGAATGCGGGCTGGTTCCCCTTATTCCGCCTCAGCTACACTATGTCGGCGATTGCTGCGCAAACAAGTTCTCTACGTACGCGTACACCACCATTACTCTACCACGTAAACATACGGGTTACACTCGTCTGGTGTGAGACGTTCCCTGGGGGGTCCACCGGGGGCCAAATCGCACAATAACTCTGGGTTCGGTGTGGGGCGTCGGAGGGGTGAAGTGGACTACGGCAATCGTCGTGGGGTTGCGGACCACTGCAGCTGCGGCGGGGACGGAGCCTCTCAATCGTTTCTAGGTCCCCGGTTAACATAACATAACCATGGAAGAGAAGTATGAAGTGGAAAAGAAGAAAGGACGGTCTCTATCACTCAAATAACTTTTCAAAATACTTGTATTCTGTCAAAGAGAAGGGACTGAAAGCGGCTAAAAAGAGGATGAAGGAGTTAGAAAAAGAGAGAGCTCAACACCGAAAATCGTTTAAAGATACAGAAGGTAACGGAACGCGGATAACGGTGCTAAATCCACCAGTTTGGGAAGTACTCCATTTGGAACAATACAGGAGAACCAATGTGAAGAACAGCGACACAGAGTATACTTCAAACGGCACCACAAGGAAGGTGCAATGACAAAATAAGAACCAATGTTAATGGAAATGTGGATATAAAGAGACAAATGTATACATGCGATTCTCTCAAGAAGGAAGTGAAAGGGGACCAGTCTGGTAAAGAAAAATGACCGACCCGACAGTTAGACGTAAACAGAAAATGCGACGAAGGATGTCACAATTTGATCAAAGTTGCTTTCGGTTTTCATGCACAAGAGATAGTCGTCATGTAAGGACTGCGAAATACAGAATATGTTAGATCAGAGAAAGTAGCAGAGCAATGACCAGGCGAAGCCAATTTTGAAAGGACGTGGCTTCTGAAGCAGGAATAGTCGTGGGAAGTAGAGCTTAGCCGTATTTGGACCAATGCAGACTGCGAATAGTAAGTTGTGAGTTGACTCTTCAGAACTGCTAGTGAAGTAGATTATTTTGCTTGGATGCTAATTTGGTGTTGCACCCCGCAGCCTAGGTTATGTCACACTGTTTGTGGCATTTCCAATGTTTCATGCGAACATCACGTGATCGGTAAGGGCAACGATCTTCAGCCCATGTGCAGCCGAGACGGTGGTGCTTCGACAGTGGCACTTGGTGAATACTTGGCGTGTCCAGTACTTGGTTACACAGGATAACGGAAGATGGGTATCGTGGTGTCATGCACAGAGGATGTGCGCTGTGATCTCACTAGCAGACAGCCGCAGATGTACAGCTCACCGCGCTCGGTGCTACACAAATGAACAGCTTTCCTGCAGGAGAAGTTTGAAATTTAGCTCAAAGCTGCCTACAACCCTTCTAAGTGATGGTGGAAAACCGTGGCGCTCCGCGACGCCACCTCGGGATCGGTGAGGCAACAGGCAGTAAGCTGTCGACACGTGCCAAAAAAAGCCACAGCTCACTTCATGTCGTGTGTAGTGGGTTAATGATGTCACTGCAGGAGTGCCACACGACGAGACGATTGTCACATCCTCTCGTGCCCACACTCCACATTTTTTCTGACGCCTCTGCGCCCGTGGTCAGAACCGCTATGCCGACAGTTGAAATGGATGGCCGAGGAAAGCGTTACAGACATATCGCCGCTCAGTATCAACGAAGAGTTCTCAGAGATTGACATAAAGGGCGTCAATGAAAACAGCCCTTCGCGGTGTAAAACGATATTTCGCAGTACGATGAGCAACAGTACGACATTCCAGACACAGCTTATTTCCCCACGATCCTGCCACGGACGATTCAAGCCCTCTCTAAGGACATCGGGGACCTGAAACTCCGCAGAACGTGATCGCGCTCCTCCCCCCCCCCCCCCCGCCCCCCCGTTTAACACTCTCGGTGCCACCCACGCACATTTTTTGGCACGTTAAAAATGTGACTCCAAAGAGACATCCAGTCATTCATCACTCGGCAACCGTCTGACAGGCCACAATTTCGACACCCCTAAGCTAAGTGGCACTACGTTGTTGAAATGTCAGTAGACCGAATGCGAAATCTTACGGGTGTTGAAAGGCACGCCTGTCACGCCGGTGCCTAGTATTCAGTGACTAACTGTCTTTGTACAGGTACATTTTTAAAGCGCTCAAAATAGGTGCGTGAGTTTCATCAAGGGGGGTGATCATCTGGTCTTAGAGCGACCCTCTGCATTTTATTCATACATGTGACAATAATGACACCATGAGAGGGAGCGAAACAGGAGGGCTGGAAAAGCATAAAGCTTTGTTGCAGTTTCGAGTAAAGTTCAAATTTTGTCGAATGGTTTTTAACAGTTCGTAGTGGTTCAATCATGTATAACACAGCAAAATTGTGGTCGCCGTAAACTACAAGAGGATGCAATTATGTTCATTGTAGTTGCGGGTCCATGTTTTCGTTAGAGACGGGCGGGAAGCGGTGGTTTATCTGAAACGTTTCCTTGACCACTCATAAGAAAACCGCCTGATTTCAAACCTGGACAACTGCCGGCAATTAATACAGCTCATTATTAATACAGATGTGACTCACTGCCTTCTTGTTCCTCACAGACATACAAAACTGTATGTCACAAAAAGAACATATCAGAGGGGTTTTAAAATAAGCAAAGTGCTTTTTGGATTTTGGGATCTTTATTTATGGCAATATCCAGTCAAATAATCAAAAACTTTTACATTTTCGCGAACACCAGATCATTTACACCATCTTGATCCACGTTAGGATGACTCCGGGCCCTCAATGCAAAACCGATGGAACAAAGACAATATCAGAAACAGACTATCATTCCTTGCTCGGCGTAGCTCCGTCTACGTTTTTCTTATTGTTTTCGGTATTGACTGTCATAATGTTATGATTACGCGTCTTTATTCTGTATTAGTTTAATTCTGTGACATGGCCAACGTTTGCCCCTCAAAATAACTTAATTTTTGTTCTGAAGAATATACCATGATAGCCATCGAAACCTTGGTGAACTAAAGAAACTTTACCTTGCAACTGAAGGCTGAATTTCTTGTTGTCTGAAACATTCACGATTTGCTGAAGCGTAGCATTATGTTAAAGTCTAGCACTGGCGAAGACGGCATTCTTGGACAAGTCTACTTGTATCAAAAATAGGCCTTAATTTGAGGAAGAAAATTTTGAGAATGTACATTTGGAGAATAGCATCGTATGGTAGCGAAACATGGACTTTGAGAAAACCAGGAACAGAAGAAAATCGAAGCATTTGGGACGTGGTGCTACAGACGATTGATGAAAACTAGGTGGACTGATAAGGTAAGAAATGAGGAAGTTCTGCGCAGAATCGGAGAGAAAGTAATATGTGCTAAATGAGATATTCACTCTGCAGCGGAGTGTGCGCTGATATGAAACTTCCTGGCAGATTAAAACTGTGTGCCCGACCGAGACTCGAACTCGGGACCTCTGCCCTTCGCGGGCAAGTGCTCTACCAACTGAGCTACCGAAGCACGACTCACGCCCGGTACTCACAGCTTTACTTTTGCCAGTACCTCGTCTCCTACCTTCCAAACTTTACAGAAGCTCTCCTGTGGGTACCGGGCGTGAGTCGTGCTTCGGTAGCTCAGTTGGTAGAGCACTTGCCCGCGAAAGGCAAAGGTCCCGAGTTCGAGTCTCGGTCGGGCACACGGTTTTAACCTGCCAGGAAGTTTCATATCAGCGCACACTCCTCTGCAGAGTGAAAATCTCATTCTGGAAACATCCCCCAGGCTGTGGCTAAGCCATGTCTCCGCAATATCCTTTCTTTCAGGAGTGCTAGTTCTGCAAGGTTCGCAGGAGAGCTTCTGTAAGGTTTGGAAGGTAGGAGACGAGGTACTGGCAGAAGTAAAGCTGTGAGTACCGGGCGTGAGTCGTGCTTCGGTAGCTCAGTTGGTAGAGCACTTGCCCGCGAAAGGCAAAGGTCCCGAGTTCGAGTCTCGGTCGGGCACACAGTTTTAATCTGCCAGGAAGTTTAATATGTGCTAAACACTGACAAGCAGAAGGGATAGTATGATTGTACTTGCGTTAAGACATTAGAGAATGACTCCCACGCTACTAGTGGGAGCTATGGATGGGAAAACACTGTAGAGGAAGACTCTGGAATACATCGGGCAAATTATTGAGGACGTAAGTTGCAAGTGCTACTCTGAGATGAAGAGATTGGCCCAGGACGGGAATTCGTGAAGTGCCGCATCGAACCAGTCACAAGACTGATGACTAAAAAAAAAAATGCCCATAGTACTGAGGACTCGGTGTCGTCGTAAGCGGGATCAGGCAGAGGTGTCAAAAGAAGGGTGAGATGTGGGTAAGCGGGGGATGTGACGACCTTCTGATCGTGTGACACGTCCGTTGTGGTGTTAGGCAGAACTGTGGAGAAATTTAATTACCCTGTTCCATCATTAACCCATTTTCACCTCTTATGAACTTCTGAGCTGTGACCTTTCCTCGGACTCTTGTTGTCTGAAGCATCTCCAAGCCCGAGGGTGAAGTCGTAGGGCGCCACTCGTTTATATAATTAGAGTGGAACTTTGTAGGTTACTTTGATGCAATTTTCAAACTTTCTGAATTGTGTTGCGTTGTGTGTTTACTGAGTCCTTACAAAGCGTTAAATATTACTGTACGTTTTTCTAAAATCCCGATTGAGTGATGTTCGTGTGTTTCAAAATTAGACTATCTGCAATTTTCATACTTGTATTTCTGCCTGTATATCATTAATCTAAGACAACCGAAGGCAGTGGTGTAAATTGCCGTAAAAATTTAGTGATGCAAATGAGTTTGTATCGCCGGAAATGCATATCCTCCTATTTCCATCTGCTGCACTATAATATTTTTTCCTTATTTTGTTACCTGAAGATATGACATGTCTGTGTCTTTATATATTGTAATTGTTTTACTGTTTTTATATATATATTTATGCATTTATGTTGAATTGTTTTGTGAATATTATTTGTATTTATACGCTGGGTCGGGCCTAGGGAAAACTATGCTATCGAACGAATACATCGATAGGTCGTGTGGAGAACAAAAGTGTCGAGGATCTTTGGTAGTGTTAACTCTGTCGCGTGGAGCGCGGGAAGAGGGAGAGTCTGGCTCTAGTAGAGCAGTGGAGCAGGTGTGTTGTGTGACGCTCCCGCGAGTTGCAGCGCTTTCGGGCTTGGGCAGCACGTAATTGCGCTAGACTTGCTATGATAGTTTCCGCCACGGTGTCGCGGACGGGAAGCACTAGCTGGCGCACATCAAGAGCCCGTTTCGCCTGGTGACCGTGTCGAGAAGAAGGCGCGCCAACATCCAGCATCTGTAAAAGCGACGCCCGACAATGAGTGACTGTCGCCACCTCCTCGATCGACGGCTTCAAACCCTCAATCAACCAACAAGGAAGACTGGAAGCACGTAAAGTTTTAGAACTGTATGGCAGACCTCAAACTGGTCAAGTCACAAAATTACAGCAACGTAGCATGAACCTTTGTTGCTCATTGTCCCAATTGCATTACCAAGCAGGGTCCCTTCCTTTTCCGGAATGAGCCCGAGTGTAGTTGAAATTCAAACGCCAGCATCATTTGATTTCACTGCTTTAATTTCAAAGTTCAGTTAAGGTATTCATAGCTGTACACGTGTCAACCTTCAGTTGCCACGCTTCTAGTGCTAATTATATGTGTAATAACCTTTCTTTTTCAGTTACTATAGTAATTGTCCTTAGGACTGGCGACCGTAATTTCCCCCAAATCTCAAATATATAATTAGTGGCAGTTAATTGTTAACGTGACGACTGCCCATTTACTTTCTTTATTAACTTTACCCCTTTTCAAAATTAATTTCCACCAGTTTCATTTGCATTTTGCCTTTCATTTAGATGTAACCCTGTCCTCCCTCTTTACCGACAGATTAAATTCGGTGACGATTGCTTTTCCAAATTTTCCATTAGGTACACGCGGTTTAATTTTTCACTGTCATTAACGTCGATAAGTGAGGGGGAGGTTACAAGTTGCAGCGTTCTTATTTTTTAAAATGTATTAAATCGACAGACGCTTGGTAGAGTGTTTCGATATTTTTTAATGTCATGGAATTTTCGACCTGCCAAAGCTTTCATTTTGCACAACAATTACGGCCGGCAAAATGAGGATATCGTGATCGACGTCCTTGCCAACCATCGTCGTATTAACAGGCTCTCGCAGCATGCTGCAGATGGAAAATGGGTCCACAACTTATTTTACAAATGAAGTAAATGGTTCTAGCTCCGTCATAAAGAGCATTGCGAAGTATATTTTCCTTATTTCTTGATGGTGACACCTGTGTTCATTTTAAAAAACATCGTACATACAAAATTAAAGTTGGAGTGACAATTTATGCAAACGAAGCACATATTTGCAATATAGATACAGCAGAATAATATAAATGTATGATCAACAAATTTGTCGTATTTATTTAGTTTTTACGAGCTGCCTTGCTAGTTACATAATGTATCGCAATTGTGACAATACACGTGAGACCATGTAAAAAACTGCCAGTGCATTGATAATCAAGGCTTCACTGTGGCCGCCTCAACACCATTAAATAAACCACAGAGGACCAAAAACAGAGAACTGGTGTGCAGTCACACCAGTGTTTAGCAACCCTACAGGCCGACAACACCGGTGAGCGTCGAAGATATATGTTTACTGGCTAAACATTGCGTTGTTTTTCTTTCATTAACTTATTATAGACTTAAAAAACCTTCAACACCAAAACATCTTTTTTTCTAAGACCGCTCAGTGTTCTCCAGTCGGTGGAATTACACCACAGTCTATGTGTTACATCATGACGTGACGTCACCTGCAGTAGACTCAGCAGCTGCGTGAGCTACGCTCAGTAGTTATACTCTTATGTATTACATATAATCTATACCAAATCCCTGAACAGTTGCGTGTCCCTAGCGCAGCACAAAACCATAAAGTTTGCCAGGCCATGCTCCAAAAATAAATTTACGTTCCAATTACAAAAAGTCTCCCCCTAAGTTGATAATCTCAACAGTAATACATTAGTTTATATTCAGTAATCTAACGGAGAAGAGAAGCATCTTACCTTCATATAAAACATAGTAAAATAGTGGAATTGAGATAAAAGTGGTTAAGTCTGTATTCAGAATAGGATTTCATTGAAAAAGAGTCGTCGATTCGTCCACGGCTTCCTCAGAGTAAATGAATCTTTTAATTTTTCAGTTAAACGAAACTGAATGAGTATGATATAATGAGGGTTATTGTACATTGTTTGAAGATGAATGAGTTGTAAATTGATGTCAGCTTTTATTTCATAGGTTCCTTACCATCTTTTGTGATTAATTTTGTAGCAAATAATTACAGTCACAGGTAGAGCTAAGCAGAAATTAAAAAGTTTTGTGCGAACGTGGCTGATGTAAGTCTCTTTTACCCCAAAGACCATTAGCATCACAGTGAGATATCCTAAAATCAGGGAGACGAGAGCATACAACTGTTACCTATTTTCGGGTCATGTTTGTAGCTACACAGTAACTTGTCATGTGGTATTGAACATATGACAGTGAGACTAATCGCGCATCAGTAAGGTACTGTGGAACTACAAATACTATCTGAACATCGGCGGTAGTGTCTCTAAGAGCCATTTTAAGATATTAAAAGGGCGATGGACAAGCGGAAGATAAACGTATTTTTGGTATCTATACTGAATCTAGATTCTATTGGAGTTTATACTTGCATGCTACTCCACCACGCAGTATTAAGTGGACATTTTTTCAGATGTAGTTACTCTTCACCACCATACCCCCTCCCCTCTCGCCGTATTCCAATCCCACCCCCCTTCGGTTTTTCTGAGTATTTTGCATTCCGTAGTAAAAGAATTACAAATAGGAACATTAACACATTCTAAACTTCCTCTAGTGTACGGTATTCGTTCAAACAATTTTGGTGCAACGTATATTCTGTTTTTAAATCTACGCAACGTATTAAAAGCGAACATTAAATTTCATCCATTCGTTATAATTTATTACCATCCAGTGCTGGATAGAAAAATCAGTATCGGTGTTCTCGATCTGACAGGAAAATAATACACGCTGACAGCTCGATGCACTCACAACTCTGCCCATAGAGATAGCCTCTTAATTTACCCTGCGGACGGACACAAATATGTCTGATTTATTGGCTAAAAGTGGTTGTTTTGTGAATTAATATTACCCGTTCACAAAGCAGCCAAATACCCCGATGTGGATTTTAACTTCAAACTGACAGGTAAAACGAGATATTTGCGTGAAGCGTTTGTTTGACACAAATTACACAAAAGACTGTTACTTTCTGTTTTCCCTTCGTATATATCATCGTGGAATTCAGATGAATTTTCAATTTTCTCTTATCCATGTGTACATGTTCACTCCTCTGTGAATATGCGGGATACTACTGTAGCAACGGTATTTTTACAAGCACCACGCTGAAATGTTGTGTAGCAAACACCTAGTAAACTGTCTTCATCCTTCGGTAATTTTGTACAAAATTTCATGTTCTGTTAACCTAAGAACTTGTAATAGTTCTCTAAGCCGTTTCTTGTCTAGGTATTTATGTCACAAATGATTATTTGTGGTATTTTTGGAGTTAAAACCAATACATAAATACACCTCCGAATTAAATCTATTCCATTGACGTTTATTTTAAAATAACTTGTTCGTATAGGATAACCAGCAGCCCGCTAATTTGGGAGATGACGATGTGAGCCAGAGACGGTCGGAAAGAGCAGCAGCCCCAGCACCACTGAGTAAATGCCAGGAACAGAAGTAAGAAAGAAATTTTGCGTATAATCGCCGAAATGAACACGACATTGACCATTTCTTCAACGTTCTATCTTGTAGACTATTTATGACGTGGAAGACACATGTTATAAAAGAGATAGAATGCATACAAAGATACACTGCTACCAATGTCACCCAATACTGCGTAATTACAGAATCTGCTGGAAGAGAAATATCTCGACAATGCTTGGTTTTCAATAAGTTCTTGCTATAAAAATATCTGGTAAGACGAAGGGAGTAACTCAAGAACATAAAACGTCCTCATTCAAATGCGTCCACGATGTATCTGTGTACGATTGTGGCGACACTGACATGCAGGGAAATTGTGATCAGCAGGAGTAACCCTAACAGTATTAGCACCAGGAAAAAAGGGCCACACAGAAATTATTCAGATGGGAGGGAAATCGATAAATGTGATGAACAACTGCTGAGTAACAAGTGATTGCTGTTTCATAGCATTGGATGATTTATTTAGAGAAAGAACACAAATTAAACAGGTCAATAACCCCTTACTCTCCTCCGTAGTGGAACAAGGGGTTTCTGGCGCCACTTTTGATATCAAATTGACATCAAATTAATAATGCAAATTAGTTAATTTGATAACTTAATTACCGCAACCTTTGTTGATGTCATGGGTCATTCCCAGCCATCACTGGGGCCCCCCTCAGGGACCTCATAGCCCATACGCTCCGCCTCACCCCAACATCCCCTCCTCCTCCTATCCTGTAATGTAATGTGGGACAGCATCGATGTTCCGACTTCAGCAGATCATGCAGACTTCCGTTATTTGTCTGCACCACATCGTCAGCAATGCTGGTAGGCATGTCGAAATTTCATAATCTAAATCCGAATATCAGCAGCGACGTTTGCATGTTTAATAAAGTGTGTGCATGACGTAGTTTGTAAACTAATTTAGTTCTTTTTCTCTTCACAGTGCCAATAGTGAAGTATTGGGAGTTGTATACCGTAGATCAGAATAATCAACTTGTTGACTTTCACGGTGAGGAAATCATTATCCGATTACATCTAAGGCAGGATAGGCGTAGGATATAAAACCAGTGCAAGCAATCCACAAGATGCCACTTGTGCGAACTATCAGTTTCTTAAATCAGTAATCTAGAAACCTCGCAATAACGTCCTCACTCAGTATAACAATTCCAGTAGAGTATCGCTTAAGCCTCATGCTTCCATCCTATTTAACAAGAATGATGATTGTCATCCAGCACCAAGACAGACTCATATTTCCACGTCAGAGTTTCATATGTCTGGAGGGATCATTGAAGAAAATCGATGACAGCACTACTGTGTGCTTCAAACTTACAACTAATGCTTTAGCATTCCTATTTCAACAGATGCGCTACGAAATCATGAGGTCTTAGATTAACCATACTGGCAATGTCAGCATAAAATCAACACTGAAACCGTACTCCTTTGCATAACTCGCGACTTTGAGTGGTTTAGAAAGTCCAGGACGGTTCGTAGACGATCCAGTGAATAGAACAGTTGCAGAGGACAAACGTAAGCTGTCGCAAGAAAGCTCTGGGGTTTACAGTATTTCTTGTGACACCTACCGTTCAAAATACATAACCCGAATGGGCAGAAGGTTTAGTGTAAGAGCCGCGCAGGATTCGCCGTGCGGACTAATGCGCTGCAGTCATGGATTGTGCGGCTGGTCCCGGCGGAGGTTCGAGTCCTCCCTTCGGCATGTGTGTGTGTGTTTGTCCTTAGGATAATTTAGGTTAAGCAGTGTGGAAGCTTAGCGACTGATGAGCTTAGCAGTCAGGTCCCATCAGGTTTCACAACATTTGATTTTTTTTTTTTTTTTTTTTTTTTTTTTTTTGGTGTAGGGTTTAGGGAGTATACTCCTAATTCCACTACAAAGTCAGCTTTCAGTGCTCACTTGCAAGAGAGGGTACACAGTCTCCGATGTTGCCAGCAATATTCAAATACTTCACCGGGGGAAAAGGGTAATGTTCTAAATACACTCCTGGAAATTGAAATAAGAACACCGTGAATTCATTGTCCCAGGAAGGGGAAACTTTATTGACACATTCCTGGGGTCAGATACATCACATGATCACACTGACAGAACCACAGGCACATAGACACATGCAACAGAGCATGCACAATGTCGGCATTAGTACAGTGTATATCCACCTTTCGCAGCAATGCAGGCTGCTATTCTCCCATGGAGACGATCATAGAGATGCTGGATGTAGTCCTGTGGAATGACTTGCCATGCCATTTCCACCTGGCGCCTCAGTTGGACCAGCGTTCGTGCTGGACGTGCAGACCGCGTGAGACGATGCTTCATCCAGTCCCAAACATGCTCAATGGGGGACAGATCTGGAGATCTTGCTGGCCAGGGTAGTAGACTTACACCTTCTAGAGCACGTTGGGTGGCACGGGATACATGCGGACGTGCATTGTCCTGTTGGAACAGCAAGTTCCCTTGCCGGTCTAGGAATGGTAGAACGATGGGTTCGATGACGGTTTGGATGTACCGTGCACTATTCAGTGTCCCCTCGACGATCACCAGTGGTGTACGGCCAGTGTAGGAGATCGCTTCCCACACCATGATGCCGGGTGTTGGCCCTGTGTGCCTCGGTCGTATGCAGTCCTGATTGTGGCGCTCACCTGCACGGCGCCAAACACGCATACGACAATCATTGGCACCAAGGCAGAAGCGACTCTCATCGCTGAAGACGACACATCTCCATTCGTCCCTCCATTCACGCCTGTCGCGACACCACTGGAGGCGGGCTGCACGATGTTGGGGCGTGAGCGGAAGACGGCCTAACGGTGTGCGGGACCGTAGCCCAGCTTCATGGAGACGGTTGCGAATGGTCCGCGCCGATACCCCAGGAGCAACAGTGTCCCTAATTTGCTGGGAAGTGGTGGTGCGGTCCCCTACGGCACTGCGTAGGATCCTACGGTCTTGGTGTGCATCCGTGCGTCGCTGCGGTCCGGTCCCAGGTCGACGGGCACGTGCACCTTCCGCCGACCACTGGCGACAACATCGATGTACTGTGGAGACCTCACGCCCCACGTGTTGAGCAATTCAGCGGTACGTCCATCTGGCCTCCCGCATGCCCACTATACGCCCTCGCTCAAAGTCCGTCAACTACACATACGGTTCACGTCCATGCTGTCGCGGCATGCTACCAGTGTTAAAGACTGCGATGGAGCTCCGTATGCCATGGCAAACTGGCTGACAAGGACGGCGGCGGTGCACAAAGGCTGCGCAGCTAGCGCCATTTGACGGCCAACACTGCGGTTCCTGGTGTGTCAGCTGTGCCGTGCGTGTGATCATTGCTTGTACAGCCCTCTCGCAGTGTCCGGAGCAAGTATGGTGGGTCTGACACACCGGTGTCAATGTGTTCTTTTTTCCATTTCCAGGAGTGTATTTTATAACATCTGGAGATTTTTACAGTATTGAAAAGAGCCCCAGAAAGTATCCTCAACTCCCAGACAGATTTACATCACAGAAACGTCCTTACCAATTGTGATTATTTAAGTATATGACGTTTTCCAACCCTACCATTGTTCTTTTATTAATGTAAAAGCCTCTTCATTTGTGAAAACAATTTTATTAATTGTTAGGACACTGCATTGAATAGAATTTATAAAGTAATTGTAACAGCAATTCTGACTTATGCGACTGATAACAGTTTAATGCAGTTTGGTAATTTAAAAGCAACAGCCAGTTCCCAAATGTCAGTCAAGGTACCTGGCTCCTTATTGTTTGCGGCGTTGCGCACGCAGGGCTTTCTGTGTAGGCCTCGCGGCAGATACCGGTCAGTTAACACCGGCAGCAGCAAAGCTTCCTTCCAGGGCTGTCTACTAAGGAGGTAAAGTATGGTTCTATTGACAACTGTTCTTCTTTTTATGTTACAAATGCGATATTTTCCTAAGTATTTTAAAATTTTTATTTTAAATTATTCAATAGCTGCTACTTTCCTACTTCGATTTTATTATGGGTTCTTCTTCAGCTTAGGGGTGGCCTTAGCCCGTATTACAGACGTTCGCACATACCTGAATCAAAAGTTTGAAATGCCTGGATATAAAAATTGGGTCATGGCTTTCTCTAGCTTAAATAAATCCTTTAATCTTTTAAGTGTAAGTAGACACATTACTTATCACTTTTATTTTTCCATTTCTTGGCATGGCTAAATTCCGTTTTGGTTCTATTATTCCTTTGTACACGGTGAAACACCTGAAGATTCAAATTTAATTTTCGAAACCTGTCGTGTTCTCCAATAAAGAATTCACAAAGTCACAGTGGTCTCGCTTGTTCAAATCCAGTATAGCTTGCCATGAATGGCACCTAGAGTTGTAGAATATCGTCGACGTACCGACGT
This sequence comes from Schistocerca serialis cubense, assembly GCF_023864345.2. NCBI lineage: Eukaryota > Metazoa > Arthropoda > Insecta > Orthoptera > Acrididae > Schistocerca > Schistocerca serialis. The sequence continues at coordinate 427,929,773 of NC_064641.1, forward strand.
TGGTAGCACAGCATTGTAAGGCGGTCAGACATGGACTGTGAGAAAACCGGAGGAGACGATAAGTCTTTGAGACGGGCTCCTATAGACGAATGTTGAAATTTAAGTTGACTGATAAGGTAAGGAATGAGGAGGCTCTGCGCAGAATCGGAAAGGAAACGAATATGTGGAATACACTGACAAGGAGAAGGACTGGATGATAGAACGTCTGTTAAGACATGAGGGAATGACTTCCATGGTACTAGAGGGAGCTGTAGAGAGCAAAAACTGTAGAGGTAGACAGAATTTTGAATACATCCTGCGAAAAATTGAGGACGTAAGATTCAAGTGCTACCGTGAAATGAAGAGATTGGCACAGGAGAGGATATCTTGGCGTGCAGCATCAAATCAGGAGACAAATGAGCCAAGGAAAAAAAAAAAGCTGCTGTGCTGTAAGGGTGCCCCAAATGACAACCAAAGGGGCCCTGCTCTGACCCCAGACCGTCACTGCTAGCTGTCGGGCCGTATGGCAGGCGACAGGCAGGATGTCATCGCACCACAGTCTGGGGCGTGTCCAGATACTTCTTCGCTGGCCTTTGGGCCTCAGTTCCAAGCGGAACACATCGCTGAAGACAATGTTACTGCAGTCAAGGAGATTCAAGGCTGAAGATGTGTGCGGAGGCAACCCAAACAGCACTGGGGTACCACCCTAGCTGTAGCTAGCCATACGGACCAACAACCACGAATGATCGTCTGAGGTGACACATCTTTTCATAGCAGGACCAATTTTGTGGTAATCCACCTATCCCTTACAGCACAGCGGCACTTCGATGATATTCTACTCCCCGCTTTGTTGGCCACCATGTCAAGCAATCGCTTGGGTTACATTGTAGCAAGATAATGTTCGCCACAAAAAGGCGAAAGTTTCCGTGATTGTTCCCGCGCTTGCCAAACTGTACCTTGGCCTGCAAGATTGTCAGATTTCTCCCAAAATGAGAATGTTTGGACCACGATTAGTAGGGTATTCAAGCTGGGTAGTGATTTTGACTATCTAATGTGCCAGTTGGACAGAATTGACCACGATATCCCTCCAGAGCATCCAACATCTCTGTTAATCAATGCCCAGCCGAAAGGACCAGATGTGTACCAACACGTTTTTGTATTGCTCAACTACTCAAACTCTTTCACTTGAATAAATCATCATGTTGTTTGAATTTGAAATGATACCATTTGTTTGTCTGTAAGAGTACATCACACCTACAAATTTCCCTAACATTACTGCAATTCCTTCGTGGTGCGTCAGGCTTTTTTTTTTTTTTTCTTTGAGTGTATGACGAATGCAGTCAGTGTCCAATGCAAACCGCACACTCCACATTCATTCATTCCGTTCCTGTTCTGTGTTACCACAGGCAACATGTAACGGTTCTCACTTGTACTGGAAACAAAAGACATACGACGAACCTATTTTCACCCCGCCACATGAAGGCAGAGCACTGACACTGAGCAATGACTCGTCTACCTGATGAAGTCTTCTAAAAATGTCGTCCCCGTGCAGACATAGCACCCAGGTGGAGGGAGCGTGGTTTTTGAGGTGAGGTTGTAATAATCTAATGCGCTAAATAATCAATTTCACTCAGGAACGCAGAGGTTTCCGTTTAATTACCACACGAATCATATTTCAGATAAGACCTCAAACTGATATCAGAACACTTTACTAAATTATGTGTAGACAGTAACATGTATCACAGTCCATGTTGCAAACGTCAACTAGCCTTCTGTAACAAAAGAAACTGGTGGAGAAAGCCTCAAAAGACCCATATATTGCAAAATGTCCCAGAGAACGAGCTGAAACACATTACATCTATATGGTAGAAAGGGAGACGCACTTCGACCACATACTGAACAAGGAAGGAGTAAAAGGGAGACCAGAGAGCAGACAGGACACAGTGCCACAAACAACTATGGAATTGGTCCCATTCATCACAGAACAGGTCAAAGAAGCCATTAAAAGGACCTAGAACAAAAATGCTGCATGCTCTGACTGGCTTTATGGCGAATATTTAAAAGACACTGTCTGAATACTAACGCCGATGTGGGCAAAACTGTACAATTAATGCGTAGAAACAGCCTCCATTCCTGAACAGTGGAGACAGTGAATAATAAAAGAGCTTTATAAAAGGAAAGGAGACCCCAAAGACCCTTGCAAATACAAAGGCTTATCCCTACAAAACTTACTTTCCAAAGTGTTCACAAAAATATTATCAGAAAAATCGACGAACGCTTCCCTGAAAGCCAAATGGGATTCAGTAAAGGAAGATCAACTGTGTCTGCAATAGAACTTGTGCTAAGGAGCGTATTGGAAGCCCTTGAAGACAGAGAACATTTTATGTGGTACTTGTAGACTTTACAAAATCCTTTGACTTTCTAAACAGAAAATAAGTGAGCAAAAAGCTAGAGGAAACCCTAAGTGAAAACAACATATGAAGACGAATCACAAGCAAAATGCTGCCATGGAACGAAGTAAGGGCCTCGAACAACCTCTCCCTATTGGGAACGATACTCCAGTCAAGCGGAGTACTTCAGGGAGACCGACTGAGTCCTACGTTATTTATCCTTGCAGAGGAATAAATTGTAAAAATACCCCAGACGGAGGGTGTAATCTCATATGCTTACGCAGACTGTATTGTAACAGGAGCAAAGGACATTGCAAAGTTATAAGAAGCAATAAACCGTATGGGAGACTGGTACGTCGAACATTATGTCGCAATACATGTGGCAAAAGAGAAATGATGATGCTCCGAAATTGAGAAAGAGAACCTGCATCAGCAGAGATCTTCGTACAGGAGAGAAAACTGAAAACCATACCTGACGTCAAGTACGTAGGGTTCCATTACAAACAACTGCAAAGTGTTCCATATAACACGTAACAGAGAAAGCAATGCAACAGTAAAGGCGACCTATATAAAGAAAGCAATCGGCGTGTCCAAAACAACACGATCCCGACTTGTATACCTGCCGGTGAGGGACCCCATCGTCTTCAGAGACTTACGGGCAAACCTGATGCTACCCAATACCAGCGCTTCGAAAAGTCTACCAAAAACATTGAACGGAGAAAAGGAAGACGTACCTCCAGAATTTTACAGCGCTCGCACCCTGGCGCCATCATTGACCGAACATGGACAAAGTAAATCTTCGAAATGAGACACGTGATCACCAGAATGGCAATCGATGGTTTCCACCACCTATTTGCAAATATCATGGACCAAAATCATTGTGTGATTGTAAAGTTTGTCATCAAACATGCAAGCGTTACCATATATGTACCATAATGACACGGTCAATAAGAGACTATATAAACCACAATATGTATAATTTCTAATTTCGTGTATTATTATTATTATTGTACTTTGAATTAAGACATTACTTTCACGTGAAATTATTCTATGCGGCACGCAACTTAGATCTTACGCATATGGCGCATAACTCGAATGCACCGTACACCCATTGGTAACCGACTCGTTTGACAGTTTCGCCGGCCTTTGTGGCCGAGCGGTTGTAGGCGCTTCAGTCTGGAACCACGCGAAGGCTACGGTCGCAGGTTCGAATCCTGCCTCGGGCATGGATGTGTGTGATGTCCGTAGGTTAGAGCAGAAAACACACATAGTGCTTCGTCTGACTATCTTTACTCTGCTGTTAGCGGAATTTGTTATTAAAATGGCATCTGAAATGATTGGATGACAGTTTACTATTGAGAAACTACTTAAGGTCATAGATAACTGTATCTGAGTTACGTTTAACGAAAGAGAATTAGCGATTGTGCTCTCTGGCTGTTTTGTAGCAGCCAGTCAGATTATCCTCCTACTAAACCAAGTTTCTGTCGGAACTGGACCCACTGCTGCTCACTCCACTTCTTACGCTACAACTGAGTTCATGCAGTCTCAATCTGTGCAATGAAGGGATGGAATATTGTGGCTTCTGTGGCCAGAAACGTCACACAGCCGAGCCTTTGCGACACTTTAAAATTTGAATTTTCAGGCAGACAAGAAACAGTTTTGACATAACTTGTGCACGGATCTCTATGATCAGAATTAATAAAGAATCACAGATATTTCAGTAGCAGTTTTACCACGCTGACATTCTGTCTCTACCTGAACCCTAAAATTAATTTTCACATTTTTTGTCTTCAGTAAACAATATTGCAAAATACAAACCAAAGCCGTTGATACAATACTAAAAGAATCATGTCTTTATAACATTATTTAGCTGTTAAACTATGGATGCGATATCGTTGAAACCTACATTTCCTCTAACTAATTCTTTAAGTATTTTATCACTGTTGAATCAGACAATTTTTTTATTTTCTTTCTCGTGATTATTTCTGGAACTCAACACCCTAGTTTTAAGTAGAAAACTAATTTCCAAGGCTATAATACATTACTAATCTCTTTATTTACATTACAATATCCAACAATTAAATTTAATTTCATATTTTTCTGCTGGGAATGTGCATAAGCGGTCTTATAATGAAACTTACATGAAGATTTTATTTAATCAATCAAATTTAATTTCATATTTTTCTGCTGGGAATGTGCATAAGCGGTTTCATAATGAAACTGACATGAAGATTTTATTTAATATTTTTTTCTGTCCGAATTTTGAATAAGTATTCCTTTAATCACATTGCAGCAATTAACACAATATAACGTTCCTGTTTTGAGTAACTTTCCGTTGGCACAGAGCCGTCCTTTAACACCACCACAAATCATGTTGTCGCTTTGTGTCCTGTTTTTATAGAAACATTTTTAAGGACCTTAGACGCGTATACTTGATCACCTTTCGTGTTTCTTAGAAAAGAACTTTCCACTTAACCACTTTTCACGCACTTGGAGTCGGAGGATTCCCTTAACTGACAGACCTACTAAGAACTAACGTAGATATTCCAGCGACACGGAAATCTGGATGTCATTCGGTTAACTGCATTGTGTCTCTGCACTACGCGACGTAGGAATTCGTGGCCCGCAGTCAGATTTATGATTGTGTCTCTCTCATTTCGTCTCCAACGTCAGCGCAAAGGACTCATACATAATTACATGGGGTACACAAATAATTGCATGAATTATTTGCTTAATTTACATAGTAAAAAGTCTGGAATGAATCACAATAGATCCCAACAACACTCACAGCTCATCAACATCTCCATTCATATGTATTATACAAACGACTCTGTAGTCGAGGCATCCGCAGCTGTGGTAGACGTTTTACGGCAAAGACTCGGTAAACAGCTGTATCCTGAACCAATTCTATTAATGTACTACCGGTTTCGTGGCTTATAGCCACATCATCGTATGCATATAAAATTTTAAGCATAGTGAAGGACATGCTTCATAGCCAGCCAGAATCATGACGTCAGGTGCGTGGATAGTCAATGAAGAAGAGAATTTGAGTGGTTGCGGCGCCTCGCCTGGATGGCTCTATGCTGCGCCTTCTTGTTCCTTGCGTGGTGAGTTATCAGTCACCCACCATTTTATTCATTGACTATGCGCCCTTCGGCTATGACGGCTTTAAGGGTTGTGCCTTCTATATTCTACGCCATGTTGTTTACCATGTTCTAATTTTTACATCCACTAGATAAACTGGCTGTAAACGAGGAAATCGGTACTGACTTAATAAGATTATTCCTATGCGCGTTGACTGGTCTACCTACACACTTGCTACACCTTAAACCGGTTTGTGGTCTGATGCCACATAATTTGCTTTACGTTATGGTCACTTCTCTTCACTGGTTATTTAATATACGAAAACACAATGTAAAATTTGTATCAACTTACACAAACTATATCATAAGTACTTAACAATGTCAAATTAATGTGTGCTTTTTAGCTTTACTCAATTTCTTGTGCATATTCCTCATATGTACATATATTTTTCTCTGAGAACAGCATTCTGTTTTACAAATTACCTAGACGTAAAAATGTGATCTTCCGCTATTTTCAGAGAACATTTTGGCCATTATATCATTTAATATCTCACTACATGTTTTCATTAGGTAATAAAACCAAAAATCACTTACGAGTATAATTCGTTGTTGCTTTTACTCGACTGTTGTAGAGTCGCCGGGTGATACATAACCTATCTCCAAGCCTATAACAGAGCAACATCTTAGAAGACTCCTCCTCACTTTCTATTGACTCATTTCCAATAAAACATATTTTTTTGAGAAATACAATATACACTATGTGATCAAAGGAATCCAGACACCCCCAAAAACGTACGTTTTTCATATTGGGTGTGTTGTGATGCCACCTACTGCCAGGTATTCCATATCAGCGACCTCATTAGTTATTAGACATCGCGAGAGAGCAGAAGGGGTTCTCCGCGGAACTCACGGACTTCGGACGAGGTCAGGTGATTGGGTGTCACTTCTGTCATACGTCTGTGCGCGAGATTTCCACACACCTAAACATCTCAAGGTCCACTGTTTCCGATGTGATAGTTAAGTGGAAACTGGAAGGGACACGTACAGTACAAAAGCTTACAGACCGACCCCGTCTGTTGACTGACAGAGACAGCCGACAGATTAAGAGGGTCATAGTGTGTAATAGGCGGGCATCTATCCAGGCAGGAATTGCAAACTGCACCAGGAACCACTGCAAGAACTATGTCAGTAAGGCAGAAGGTGAGAAAACTTGGATTTCATAGTTGAGCGGCCGCTCATAAGCCACACATAACGCCTGGAAATGATAACGACGCCTCTCCTGGTGTAAGGACCGTAAACATTGGACGATTGAACAGTGGAAAAACGTTGTGTGGAGTGATGAATCACGGTACACAGTGTGGCGTTCCGGTGGCAGGGTATGGGTATGGTGAATGCCCAGTGAACGTCATCTTCGGCGTTTGTAAAATTCGTAGACGGTGGTTTTATGGTGTGGTCATGTTTTTGATGGAGGGGGCTTCCATCCCTTGTTGTTTTGCGTGGCACTATCACAGCACAGGCCTACATTATTGTTTGAAGCATCTTATTTCTTCCCACTGTAGAAGAGCAATTCGGGGAAGGAGATTGCAAGTTTGAACACCATCGAGCACCTGTTAATAATGCACGGCGTGTGGCGGAGTGGTTACGCGATAATAACATTCCTGTAATGGACTGGATTGCAAAGTGTCCTGATCTGAACCCTATTGAACACCTTTGGCATTTTTTGTAACGCCGACTTCGTGCCAGGCCTCACCGACCGACATCGATACCTCTCCTCAGTGCACCACCAGGTGAAGAATCGGCTGCCATTCCCCAGGAAACCTTTCAGCACCTGATTGAACGTATGTCTGAGAGAGTCTAAGCTATGATCAAGGCTGAGGGTGAACCAACACCATATTTAATTCCAGCTTTACCGGTGGAGAGCGCCTGGAACCTGCAGGTCATTTTCAGCCAGGTATCCGGTTACTGCGGCGGGGCGGGTTAAAAGTTGCGTAACTGCTTACTGCGTTCTGCCAATGGCAATTGTTCCACGTACCTCAGCAAAGCATCTAGTCACCAACCCGCGTCTGTACGGCGTAGGTACTGTCCAGGCGATGTTAAAAGCAGCGTTGAAGAAAACCATCGTCCATACTTATGTTTGTAGAGTCCACAAAAACTCGGTAGCTACATGTCCTGTAATAGCTTATAACTAAATTTCGGATGGAGGGTGATTGCTTCATCCATTTAGAAAAATGAAAAAATATTCGAAAATTTCTCTATTGCCTTGAGAAGCTAAACTAAACAGGTACCATGAGCCAACATTTACACTACTGGCTAATATCACTGATCCTCAGCTCACGATTAATATAATTTCATACACACGCAAGACAGCCTGAAATTTACTTCAGTTCCAACCGAATTGTTACGCGATTTTACCGTCTATAATCTGCTACAGTATGTGAGTTTACATTCGGTATTTTTCAGTGGATTATTTTAAAGAAGTTGCTCGCCCAAAAAGGTTCCATATTTGAATACTGATCATTCCACGCGGTATTTCACTACACAAACGCCAAGAGTTCACAGGCGTTTATCTCTCCAACAAATTACTTCACAATGCTCGATTTTTACGAACTGTCTGTAAATGCATCTTCTTTCACGGCGATGTAACCCGAACGCTAAATAACAGTCACTTCTTCATTTTACACATAGCTTTTTTTTTCGACACGTCCAGTATGACCTTCCCGTCCAACAGCTAGTCCATCAGTGACTCAACGCCGTTGGTCACAGCGCATATACTACTTGATGGAGTGCTGGAAAGACTTGACTCTGATTAGTTGATCAAACCAACAGCAAAACAGATCAGTCTTTCAAGATCAAAATCGCGATTAAACTGTTTTAGTCCAATCAACATTCGCAGATACATTTACGTCACTTCGTGCTGGAAATATTAACTAAATGTTCCACCAAACCAAACCAAACGAAAACTAAGAGAAAACTGTGCTTCAAATACACTTTAGATCTGATTATCCTGTTACCTTTCTGGCTGCCTTATTGAAAAAGCAAAAACTCATAGACATACGTCATCCGCCGGTTAGTGAGATTTACAGTTTTCATGACACCGTGGTGATGTAACGATTGCTAGTTACGTACGGTGTAATACAATATACAATTGAAATATGATGTATGTCCCACATACACACTCACATTCACTCTCATTTACTCTCACCCTAACACAAAATATAAATATTAACTTTTAAACTGTTATTTTCATTACGGAAGAAAACTATCGAAAGCTTAGAATTGATAATATTAATACAATAAATCAGCACAATGAGAGTGCTATTACTGTTTTCAATTAAAAAAGAAATATAAACTGTTATAGTTCCTATCTGAATTTACTTTCTTAAGTGTCAGTTAAGTACTTTTTAATGTTTTTTGTCTCCGAAACTATTACAGGTAGTGGTATTAAATTTTGACGCAACTTCGCCAAAATAACAAAAGGTCACGTGCCAAATTTGGAGTGAAACAGACAATATTTAACATAGTTATTTAGTATCGTAGGTGAGGCGAATAAGTGATTTTAATACACGCCACAGGGAGCACTCTCACGGTCCGGTTTAATGACGAGTGTGGCTATGACACATATGGGACGCCACAAAACTTCTTACCCTAACGTAACAAAACTTACTGCAAAAATCTGCAGTCGGGTAATAGCTGGGACGCTACACACCCACTAAGAACTAAGAATTTTCCTGATCATATTTGTATATTTCTTACAATTTTTGCTGTAATGTTTTTCCTTAACTACCCTAACACATCTCATTAAACGGTTTTTACTAAAAGGAATTTCATTTGATCTAATTATTTAAATTAGATAACGTCACTACATAATATATCTATTTTATGAATTGTTTATGTCTATGGCATGATGATATACAGGAAATTAATTTTACAAGAAAAATTATTTTTCATCAGCTGAAAAGAAAAAACTCATCTAATGTTCTTTTAGGGGCCTTTACAATTTAATACTTCCTTGTTCAAAGAATGATTTTAACCAAATTCAAATATCAAAGTTTACTTACTATAACATTTTTTTTACATTATGTATATTTTCAAAATATTTATGAGGAAAATTTTTTACAAAAGTTTTTGAAACAAGAAATTTTTTTAACCCAATTCTTTCTTTTTCAAGAAAAAACACTAACTTTATTCATCTCTTAATGACTTCCAAAAACTTTATCCAGAATCTATTTGAGGCATTATGTCGTCTGTAACTATCGCAATAGAACTTCGACACTTTGGGGGTTTTCAAATGTTTTCACTTGATAACTGTGCCCATTAACGAGTCTCACGCTACTATTGTCTCTGTCTACGTTACGAAAATGTTGTTCTGCTGTATAGTTTGGCTCAAAAATGTTTCAGATTTACAGACAATTGTTATTATGCTTACTGTTAAGCAAGTATAAAATATGTTCTCCAAATCAAGACGTGCTTTTGCTGGTTGTTTTACAGTAATATTAGTCAGGATACATTGACTGTTTCAGAATGTCTTACTTTCATATGGTCAATACATATCATCATTGTACGTTAGCATAGTAGTGTCACAAGCCGATGCTCTCACGTCACGTATTCCTTGCGTAGGCGTATGGTTTCCTGTCCTGTCCTATTCCTATTTTATCAGCACAAAGTTTTCACCACTCTTCACACTTTCTCCGGTCACAGCGCAATTTTACTTGATATTTTAGTGATATCGTCGGCTCCCGTTCGATTACTACTACTACATTAAATTTCTATACCTACGTCTATACCTATGTCTCTCAAAATGACAGATCGTATTTGCACTGTATTTTCATATGGAATTTCCAGTGTGAGCTTTACTAATTATGCTACACATTTCCTGAGACATTGAATCATCTATGCATCCCGATGTGTATGACCCGTTCTACGAAGTTCACTAACCACATCCTTCGATTTAACAGTTTTCCTAACCTTAGCTTCTAATGTTTCAGAACTAATCATTCGTTTCGTCTTAACCAACTGATACCACAATAACCACATCAATGCTAAATTTGCCCTGTTCCTCAGGCACTGACACAGTGCTAAAGTACTGACTTTGATTACTTGTAAGACAATGTTCAGTGACCTCACTTAACATGTCTTCAACTTGAATACCTTATTATTGATGGTTCAATGAAAATTTGAATCACATTCGTTTCATCTTCGCTAGATAATTCATTTAGCAACACTAGTGTTAATTTCACACTACCCCGCAGTCATTAAATCAGATTGAGCGCAATTTGTGCTTCAGCTAATACTGATGTTATTTTGTGCATTAAAAACTTCATTCACTTTAGGATCAAATGGCTTGACACCAATCTCAATTACATCTGTTTCGTTATGTGTCAACTTTTTCAGTTACTCTATCATTTATTTCATCTTGACACTCAGCGAATTGCTCTCCCAGTCCTTTCGTTTCCGGCTGCAGATTTTGTTTCACCACGACATTATTTCCCCATTAATATTTTCGTTTGGCAAAGTGTCACCCGACGCAGCGTCTTAGCTTAAACTACGTAAGTAACCTGTCTCTCATATTAAATATTGAAAGAAGATAGTTTCTCTGGCCTCTTCATTCAAATCTACCATGCTACTGTGATCAAATCGGACAGAATGCTCAATTTCGGTACAGTAATTTACTTTAAACTCTAGAGTTTCAGGTACATTATTTCTAATTTAGTCTGCATTACAAGTCTAACTAATATTATTGTGCTTCTGCGTTACTATCTTAGCCTCTTGACCAGTATCTATTTTAGTTAGCTTTCATTTGCTTTGACATTAGCCTTATTGCAATTTTAAATGCCTTATTTGTACGATTAATACGTTCGTCATTAAATTTACCCTCCTCAGTATTTAATACTTCTTGGATTGTAATGAAATAAATATGATAAAATATTTCAGAAAATGCGAGATTCTTATTGAATACATTTGGCTCTTCTCTTTTTTTTTCTCACACACAGACTCGTGAATTTCAATAACGTCCATGATTACGATCACAGATGTGGGTTTGAATTTAATTCCCTTACGACGACGTTTATCTTCGCTATGCTTGATTCCACGCTCTTGATACTGATTTCATTAATAGCCTCATTTGAAGTTTCCCAAACTCGTCTTAACATTTACCGAAGTCTTCCTTGATTTCGTCTTCGCATTTCATTATTTCATAACACACATTACCAATGAATTATCTGAGCTCCTCGCGGATGATCTTAATGTAATTTTGCCTTTACTGTACTTCCAGTAATTACTAGACCGTAGATTTCTAACTTAACCTCGTCTCTGGTGACTAGACTCGGTTTTGTTATAATGCAAAACCCTTATTACCTGCCATTTTAATAATATTATGAACCAGTGTAATGTAACTTCCTGGTGGCAGATTAAAACTGTGTGCTCGACCGAGACTCGAACTCGGGACCTTTGCCTTTCGCGGGCAAGTGCTCTACCGTCTGAGCTACCGAGCACGACTCACGCCCGGTCTCACAGCTTTACTTCACCCAGTATCTCGTCTCCTACCTTCCAAACTTTACAGAAGCTCTCCTGCTGACCTTGCAGAACTAGCACTCCTCAAAGAAAGGATATTGCGGAGACATGGCTTAGCCACAGCCTGGGGGATGTTTCCAGAATGAGACTTTCACTCTGCAGCGGAGTGTGCGCTGATATGAAACTTCCTGGCAGATTAAAACTGTGTGCCCGACCGAGACTCGAACTCGGTACCTTTGCCTTTCGCGGGCAAGTGCTCTACCATCTGAGCTACGGAAGCACGACTCATGCCCCGTCTGACAGCTTTACTCCTTCCAGTATCTCGTCTCCTACCTTCCAAACTTTACTGAAGCGGGTTCGCAGGAGAGCTTCTGTAAAGTTTGGAAGGTAGGAGACGAGATACTGGCAGAAGTAAAGCTGTGAGACCTGGCGTGAGTCGTGCTTCGGTAGCTCAGATGGTAGAGCACTTGCCCGCGAAAGGCAAAGGTACCGAGTTCGAGTCTCGGTCGGGCACACTCTTTTAATCTACCAGGAAGTTTCATAACAGCCCACACTCCGTTGCAGAGTGAAAATGTAATGGTTCAAATGACTCTGAGCACTGTGGGACTCAACTGCTGTGGTCATAAGTCCCCTAGAGCTTAGAACTACTTAAACCTAACAAACCTAAGGATATCACACACATCCATGCCCGAGGCAGGATTCGAGCCTACGACCGTAGCGGTCGTGCGGTTCCAGACTGAAGCGCCTATAACCGCGCGCCCACTCCGGCCGGCCAGAGTGAAAATCTCATTCAGGAACCAGTGTAATATTTATGCAAGTAACTTCTGGCAGATTGACGCCATTTAATTTCCTCTGCCATCATTTATGCACATTCATCTAAACTTTGAAAGCTTTATTCTTAGAGTTTTTCGCGTCATCAGTCTTTTGAATGATCTGATGCAGCTCGCCACGAATTCTTCTTCTGTGTTAAACTCCTAATGTCAGAGGAGCACTGGCAACTTATGTCCTCAATTATTTGCTACCTGTGTTTGAATCGCACACAAACGAGTTTTAATCTGCTTGCTGACATCCACAAATCGTGGTTCTGCTGCCGACAGCTGAAAATTGCACGACGTACAGCTTTCAGAACTGCTGAAACACCTTTATCGGCTTCGCTGCTAATGTGTCCGTTCCCATCCCCAGCCGCTGATTCTTTCACCCGGGGCTTATGGCTTCTTCAGTGGACTCCCTGGACTGCTTTCTGCGCGGGGTAGTAACGGATTACGACGAAATCTTCTTAGCATCACCACTCACGTAATCCATAGGTCACACATACGAATTTTAGTATAACTTATTCGTGTATTCCGACGTTAAATGAGACTTAAGCCTCTTTTCATATACTGCATATACGAGTACGTAACAACAAAACGGTTCCTAGCACAAGTCCTCACTGTCCAAACGTAGTTTAAGTACGTTACAATATAGTTGAAAAAGAGTTCATGTACAGTTCTCTTTTGCAGTTTCTACTGTTCACATTCTTCTCTAATAATATTAAGCCCCATTTCCTCAAAGGACCACTCTTTAATCCTCAAAGACATTCCTCGCTGGAGATTCCAGGTACGGCTGTACTGAAATGAAAGGGAATTGGGAAATGGGAATAACTACAACTTGTAGCACCAATGTGACGAAAGCAGCCAGCGTCATCCCACATATTCGATATTCATTCATTCTTTCCTGTTCTGCGTTACCACAGATAACATGCAACCTTGCCCATTTGAACTGGAAACGCAGGAAATGCGAGAAGCCTGTATGTGCCCTGAAAGCTGATATTCTGCAAGGTTTACCCACCTCATGTCTTCTATAGATGTCCTGTCCATGCACAGATGTAGCACTCAGGTGACGAATCCGTTGTGTGTGAGATGACGTTGTAAGGAACAAGGGACATAGCTAAGGCTCCTAGGGATACGAAATAATGTCAGGAATTTATGTCAGGAATTCCTGAGTGTTTTCTTTAATTAGCATACGAATCACGTAATAGCCAAAAAGTCAATCTGCTGTAAGAGCATTTTACAAATTTACGACTACAATGTCGTAGGTATCAAGATCTGTGCTTGAAACACTAAAAAAACACTCTACATCAAATACATTGCAAGAATTAATTTCACATAAGACTTCTCTTACGGCGTGCAACTCATATCTTCTCCTAGATATGTGTGTACGAATACTTATTGCCGCAGTACCCTAAACCATTTCTGGTCTAATATTCTCATGTTCTGCTAGAAGTTACTTACAGGGCTACGAAAATAATCAGTTCTCCATCTGTAGGTTTGAAACATATCTTACAGGACATACAAACGAATTTTTAATTCTAATTTAGATGCAAAGTTCTTAATATGGTATGAAGTGGGAATATGACTAATGTGTACGAAAGAAGACATAACATACTTAATGTGTTTGCTGTAGAATTCTTATAGCATTGCGTCTCTGTGTATCATGTGTTACACTTTCGTCTTGATTACTCGTGTCAGTGTATCGTGGACGTAAAATTTGTTTCACGTTGGGATATTTCCTTTGTTATACCCATGCAACTTAGTACCACAGTACGACTTACACTACCGTATACTCTGAATTGTCAAAACATACTGTAATATAACATTTCTAATGTTGAGACGCCTGTACCGGCACATTCAGAAAGACAACAAATAAAAAACAAAATAAACAAATAAATTCAGAATTTAATCATGCGGCCCTAAGTCGGACTACACCGGAAAGCCTCCCGTAATCGACTCGACTGCCAGTCTCACGCTCCTGAATAAGTTGTTGGTAGTCAGCACGCATCATTTGCACAGAGTGCATTTTTAGGAGGGATAAGAAGACGGACGAAGTTCTTCGTCTGAATACCTTTATTGCAGTGGTGTCGATATTTGTTATTAAAATGAGATCTGAAGTGAATGAATAATTGCTTATTATAGAGAGGTTATTTAAAGCGATGGGTAATTAGCCCTGTGACATGCTTTACAAAATTTAAACAAATCGGAATTAGAAATTTGACCCGCTGTATCCTGCTATCGCAGAATGTCAGATTGTCCTGCTATTAAACAGGCGTAATTGCTCTCCAAAGGGGAATTCACTGTATCATCCGTCGTCTAATTCTCACTCCACTTTTTACGTTGCACCTCAGCTAATGGAACCTCAATCTATGAAGTGAAGAAAATGTTTTACAAAAGTTTTTGAAACAAGAAATTCTTCTTTAAACCCAATTCTTTCATTTTCAAGAAAAAACACTAACTTTATTCATCTCTTAATGACGTCCAAGAACTTTAGCCAAAATCTTTTTGAAGCATTATGTCGTCTTTAACTATCACACTAGACTTTGACACTTTGGGGGTTTTCAAATGTTTTCGCTAACGAAGTAAAATGAGTATTGGACATAAGCACTTACACTTGTATCTGAAAATGGCTCATCACTGGTATTTAGCATCCAGCTTGGTCTCAACCTCGGGGTCTCTCTCAGCACCTGTAATATACAATATGCCTCTGAGTCCATTCTCAATCTCTACAACCTAATCCTAACGCGCACATTTATCCTAATACATAATATTTCTTAAAACTTGCCTCTCAAATTCAGAAGTTAAAAGGAAATTTTTTGAAGTTTTTTTAAAATTTTTATCCAGATTCTTTTTCAGGCAAATTTGTATTCATTTTCAATCCTACATTTACTAATTAACTCACTGAAAAATGTTTTAACAGCTTTTAAAATCTTTAAAAGTGCCTCAAAATTCCCACTACTACTGAAATTTTATTTTCAAAAAATGTGTGTGTATATGCAAGTTATTTCTACAAATATTACTAATTCAAAATTTTACTCTTTCATAACTTTCTTTCAGAAAACAAAATTTACTACTTGACTTTACACTAATAAGATATTGTACACAAAGAAAAAATACAACATCGTTAAATATTCTGTGAAACTATTTCTGCCACCATCTGCGGCTCTGAAAAACATCAGTACACATTACGCCTATTGATACAAAATCATTAAGCACTGAAAACCATTCAGTCAACCCCCTGCAGTTCCTCAACGCCTCCTATATATATAATGAAAAAGAAAAAACAATTTTCGAAAATCACTAAAATTTCTTATGTCCGTTTCAGCAGCTCTGAGGCACATCTTACATACTACTATATACAAATAATACCAATTCTCCAGAAAAATTTTTATAAAATTACTGCAAATTATCCTTGCCGTTCCTGTGGCTTTAACAACGTCCTCACACAGATCCTATATACAATAAAATTACCATATTGTGGTTGGTAGACTGAAAATACCTTACGCCAGCTTGTGTAGCTTAAGTAATACACATTAGACACATATTATATAAGGAATACTCATTATTATTAACATACAGAATACCTTGTAGAAGAATTTGAACATAACTCATGCCACCTCTGTGGCTCTGTACATCTCATACACAATATTCTAGAAGAAATACAAAATTCCATGTAGAACATTACTGAACCTTCTAGCCCATTACGGTAGCTCTATACATATACCTTCTACACTAGCCAGATACTGTGTCTTTTCATCATCTCATGATCCAAATTACATAATATATGTGTATAGTACATACAAAAAGGTACTTATAGAAAAACATTAAGCACAACTCATGCTAACTTATGTGGCTCTTAAACCCATATCGTACACTACAGTCAAGAAAGACAAACGTCACTAAAAACATTAAACACATTTAAATCCACCTCCATCGTCCTCTCTTGCCTCTGATACAGTACTCTTACAACATCTTTACACGTGACAAAAGTTTCTAAAAATTCTTGCCATGTTACCCTATCACCACATTAAAGCATACTTTTCATACCTCTCTCTTTCTGATAAGTCCTTTAAGTTTACACTGGGACACTAGCTCTCTGTATACTATGTGCTACTCTAGTACAATATTTACTGATAGAGAAGAAGGAATGAAGATAACTAAAGTTCAAAATGAAGAAGAGGAAGGTTGACAATACGACAATAAAAGGAAAATATTACTGTCAACAACTCGGATGCCTAGTGATTGTCAATCACCTGACAACGCCTAGAATTTACTGTGGTTCTGCGAAAGCGTATTGGCTAGTCTTTGGCAATGGACCCTTTTTCTCCAACAAAAGGAGTGGATATAGTTTCCCCTCGTACATTTATTACCGCCTCAATGTTTTCAAAATCTAATATTCCTTCGTATTTCTGTAAAAAGTCGGCATCTACCAGCATCTCAGCACTAAGTCCTTTAATAATCAGAAAGTTGTATTCCAACTGAAGCCCACCTATGGTAATGGGTATCATTAAGTCTTGCTTCACCACCTCTTTGCTTCTACCACTGGCTAGAATAATGTCGAACCCACTTACTGGCATTACAACTGCTGCTTTACTTTCCAAGAGAGCATTCATAAATTCCTGTGACACTGCACAAATTTCAGAACCACTGTCAATTAAACACGTAACTTTATCATTAAATACAATGACTTCAATAATAGGTTGTCTAGGAATTATTTTAAGACATTGAGTTTCAGGTTTATCCAGTAAATCATGAACCACCTCTCGTCTGTCGAAACCTATCCCTCCTGTGGAGATTAACTGTACACTTAAAGGATCCTCTTTCGACTTATTTCTAATACTAGTAGCCTCTTTCACTACTCATAATGTAAAAAGCATCTCCGTCTTTTCCCTCCTCTCATCTGAAATATATGCTGTTTCTGCATCCCTATCCAAGGTGTTGACCGAATTGTCTATATTACCCCCCTTCTTCTTCCTCTCCTGATTCCTTGTCTTCATTTTCTGAAATAACTCCACTTACTTTATTCAAAAACTCCTCAACACTGTCATCCTCTTCCTCCTGCGTGTCCATAATATTAATTTCACTGTCTCCAGGTAGCCTCTCAACTGTTCTGCGGTGCTGATCCACCCCCACCTCCTGATCTACATATTTACTTTCTGAAATAAGTCCCTCTTTAATATGGTTCTGCTGATATCTGTCTGAACTTTCACTCTCACAAAATGATACTTCCTTCTCTGAAGAAACATATTGTTTAGCAGTGTCACTCTCCTTAGCCCCCCTAAACGCTGTTTATTATGTACCGTTCAAAAATGGTTCAAATGGCTCTGAGCACTATGGGACTCAACTGCTGAGGTCATTAGTCCCCTAGAACTTAGAACTAGTTAAACCTAACTAACCTAAGGACATCACAAACATCCATGCCCGAGGCAGGATTCGAACCTGCGACCGTAGCGGTCTTGCGGTCCCAGACTGCAGCGCCTTTAACCGCACGGCCACTTTGGCCGGCCTATTATGTACCGTCTTTACAAAGGACGTTGCTAGGCTAGCGGATTTAGTCTATACAATTGCTGTCTGTAGACGCCAACCTCCTCACAGACAACTAAGCGTTTCCCTGACGTGTGATATTACTGCCTCTTACGTAGCTACCACCTAACAGATGTCGAGTATCCATTACGTCATTGTCTCTCAGCTGACTGCAGTTGGCATACCGGTCCCGGGCAATGAACCTGCCCCTACTGCCTCTTACGTAGCTACCACCTGACAGATGTCGAGTATCCATTACGTCATTGTCTCTCAGCTGACTGCAGTTGGCATACCGGTCCCGGGCAATGAACCTGCCCCTACCGGCTCTTCCCCTTCTTCCCCTTCCTCTATAACCGTTCGCCCACAGAACTGAAACCGTATTTATATTGAAGTGCGCCCGGTTTCCACTGGATCTAGCGGGAGACCTATATTCTTTCCTAGCGCTCTCTCCTTCTTTTAAAAGGTTCTCAAATCTTTCCAAACAATGAACAAAACGGTCCTTGTCATCCCTGGCAGCAGAAATGATTTTATTTCGCCAGTATAACGGCAGATTGTTCTCAATACCCAAAATGATCTGCTCTGTTTCTACCTTTGCATTTAAATATGACAAAATAGTAATCCACATCTGTACAAATCTCTTAATGTTATCTTTCTTTGGGTCATATTTTTTCCCCTACCAAAATTTGATCAAAACTTCCATCTGTTTCCTGTTTCCCCAGTGTTCTTCGAAAAAGGCCTGTTTGAAACTACTAATATATCGTATTTTTCTGAAGCCAGATTACCCCAGATTCTAGCTTCTCCCATTAGATTAGAGGCGATGAATCCAATCTTTTGCTTGTCATTCTACACTTTAGGTAACACGTCTTCGAAATCACTCCAAAACTCTTTAGGGTGAAGATTCTTATTTGGATCAGATTTCAAATACTGGCGATGGGCAATATAGGCTACTTCTGAAAATTCCACAACACCATTAGACACTACACAAACGTTATTCTTATTAACATCCTTTTCAACTTTCATGGTTACACAGTTACTCATTCACACTAGTACTAAATTTCTGGATATTAGTTTCAGTGTTAGTAATCTTACTAGCAGCTTGCATACCAAACTTAACACACGCATCTTATCCTTCTTTGATTTTATTTTCTAATACAATGTGCCTTTCCTCACAGCACTTTTGTATATTGTGAATCAGTTCCTGAACTTATTTCTGAATGTAATTGTTGCTCTACCTCCTGGATGTACTCAGCAACTTGCTGAATTTCCAACGTTAGTTCACTTTTCCTTGTTACAATAGTAGTATTACATTAGAATTTTACTTGATTAATTTATTCTTTAATATTATTTCCAAACAATGTCAGGTCATTTTTCGACGAATCCCTCAAATTCTAAATCTTATTTTCCATTTTGGATTCCAATTCGCCATCTTCAGTGGGTAAATCGTTCATTTCGTACCCAAATTTATTCATTTGAGCGTCAAGGTTAGTACCCAGTTTAATTATTTTATCGTCAATATCAGAACTTAATGCTGTAATTTCGCTACCTTATCCATTCGTTTTACTATTAAAGTCTGATCCCATTTCTTTCATATGCTGGAGAATATTCGCAAAAATATCTGAAACACTGTTTTTTGGCTCGTCTCCAACTAACATTGGTTCCTGTTTTGTTATGGGAAGGTCTAGAGGTAGATATTTAACATGGGCTTCCACTATGCTCATTTCATTCTCTACACTATAATCAGAAGGCATAGACTCAGGCAAACCGCTGTCATTTGCTTGTGATACATCATAACTGAAGTTACCTAACATGGAATCATCTACATAGTCAACACCCCCCTAAACCTACCTTTAGTTTTGCATCTAATATTTTCGGCTACTTTCTGCCATGCAGCAAAGTTTTTCGGCACACACACACAAACAATGAAGTAGAACAACACTTATCTGGTGTTCCTTGTGATCTGCACGGCGAGGAGATAGAGCGGGTCCGTCCCACAAACTTCGCCTTTGCCAGTTTACAGGAACCCATTTCCCTTCCCTCTGCAACCGCCCCAGCGGCCGGTGGTCTGCCATAGTGCGATGTCACCTCCCGTAGCTCTGCTGTCGCTGCTGAAATTTTGTCGCCTCGTCCGACTCGTTGTCGCATTTTCAATGCACGTACACTTGCACACGTGTCTTTGATCCTACATTCCAGTTCTTTTTTCACACGTGTGAGAACACTTTAAGAGTACATTTAAACACTGATGCTTTTAATATACAGTTCCTTATCTTCCGAGCTCTGTATTCTACTATTCTCGGCCAATAAAACACTAATGGCGGCCGGGCGGGTTAAAAGTTGCGTAACTTCTTACTGTGTACTGTCAATGACAATTATTCCACCTACCTCAGCACAGCATCTAGTCACGAACAAACTTCTCTGCAACATAGGTACTGTCCAGGCGATGTTAAAAGCAGCGTTGAAGAAAACCAACGTCCATACTTAATGTTTGTAGAGTCAGCAAAAACTCGGTAGCTACATATACTGTAATATCGTATAACTAAATTTTCGGATGGAGGGCGAATGCTTCATTTTTTTTTTTTTTTTTTTTGAAATATCAAAATGCGTCAAAATTTATGTTTTGCCTTGAGAAGCAACACTCAACAGGTAACATCTGCCCACATTTACACTACTGGCCAATATCACTGATCCTCAGCTCACGGTTAATACACTTTCGTACACATGCAAGACAGCCAGTAATGTACTTCATTTCTCTGGAATTGTTACGTGATTTCACAGTCTATCATCTGCTACAGTATGTGAGTTTACATTCAGTACTTTTCAGCTGACTATTTAAAAGAAGTTGTTCGCCCAAAAAATTTTCCGTATTGGAATACTGAACATTCCACGCGATATTACAGTACACAAAGGCCAAGAGTTCACAAGCGTTTATCTCTCCAACAAATTACTTCACAACGTTCGAATCATCACGATCTGTCCATAATTCTATACGCTCTCACGGTGATGTATCTCGAACGCTAAATAACAGTCACTTCCTCATACAAATGTTTTTGGAAACGTCCAGTATGACCTTCCCGTCCGACAGCTAGTCCAGCAGTGACTCAATGCCGTTGGACACAGCGCATATACTACTTGATGGAGTGCTGGAAAGACTTGACTCTGATTGGTTGATCAAACAAACAACCAATCAGATCATTATTTCAAGATCATATTCGCGACTAAACTGTTTTACTCCAATTAACATTCGCAGATGCATTTACGTAATTTCATGCTGCAAATATTAACAAAATGTTCCACCAAAGCTAACCAAAAGAAAACTAAGAGAAAACTGTGCTTGAAATACACTTTAGAACGGATTATCCTGTTACCTTTCCGGCTGCCTTACTGAAAAAGCAAAAACTCATTGACCTACGTTTTCTGCCAGTTAGGGGGATTTACAGTTTTCATGACACCATGTTGGCGTAGCACTTACTAGTTACGTAAAGTGTAATACAATATAGAATTGAAATTTGACGTATGTCTCACATATACACTCACATTCACTCTCCTTTACTCTCACCACAACACAAAAAAAATTAGTTTTTTAACTGTTATTTTCATTATGAATGAAAAATTAACGAAGGTTTAGAATTGAAAACATTTATAAAATAAATCAGCACAATGACAATGGTATTACTGTTTTCAAATAACAAAAAATAAATAAATTGTTATAGTTCTATCTGAATTTACTTTCTTATGTGTCAGTTAATCATTTTTAAATTATTTTTATATCTCCGAAATTATTATAGATAGCGGTATCGAATTTTCGCACCAAGTTCGTCTGAATAACGAAAGGTAATATGTCAAATTTGGAATAAAACAGATAATATTTAACATAGTTAAATAGTTTCTTAGGTGAGGTGAATAAGTGATTTTAGTACGCACCACAGTCAGCATTCTGACGGTCCGGTTTAACGACAGGTGTGGCTATGACGCATACGGCAGGCCACAAGTCGGCCGCTGCAGAATGCTACTATGCTGTAGACTTCCAAAAACAGCTTGTTATGAAGTAACAAAACTTACTGCAAAAATCTGCAGTTGCATAATAGCTGCAACGCTACAATACTTTTGGTTGTACAGTGTATCTCAAGAGGCTAATTAAATTTTCAGTAGCCCTGTTATCCTTTGTGTAAAGCAAACGCGACTTTTGATAAGTGTGTTTTCCTCTTTCTTCATTACGTTATGGTATTATTGTCAGTATTACTTACCTGCTATTACGTTTCTCACTGGTGGCCATCGTATATCCAATGCTGTATTTCATGTTTACCAACTGAGTATGTCTGCTTCATAACACTACAATGATCTTTGGAGGAAATCACTTCGCCTTTCATCTCGTAATACTTCAGTCTCATCAGCTACGAGTAATTATCTTACTTGCTTCCCAAAATAATCTTCTGAAACTCTCTTTGACTGGCGTGTCTGCCTCCCCATCAAACTTACTGGCAGCACCATCGCTTGCCGATTGTTATTAAACTTACTGGCAGCACCATCGCTTGCCCATTGACTTTAAACTTACTGGCAGTACCATCGCTTGCCTATTGACAACAACATAAAACAGACTGGCGGAAATACACTCGCCCAAAATAAACTCTCACTACTAAACCATAATATTGTTCATACATAAAACCAGCTTCACTTTACAACCCAGACAGTTTAGTAACAGCACAATCTTCTGTTACCACCTGTGAAATTTACACTTACTTCATAGTTCCGCTGTTTCGTCAGTACCACTTACTTCGATTTCGTAATTAACTTAGTCTACTGCGGCAAACGTTTTCGGTACTATACAAAACCTTGTGTTTTCCGCATCTATGGTTTTTAACAGCCTTCGTGACAGTATTTGGAATCTCATTACCACTTTGATTTGTTTTTACAAACCGTGTTCCTTGATAAACTGTGCTCATTAACGAGTCTCACGCTACTATAGTCTCTGTCTACGTTACGAAAATGTTGTTCTGCTGTATGGTATGACTCAAAAATGTTTGAGATTTATAGACAATTGTTATTATGCTTACTGTTAAGCAAATATAAAACATGTTCTCCAACTCATGACGTGCTATTGCTCGTTGTTTTACAGTAGTATTAGTCTACATACATTGACTGTTTCAGATTGTCTTACTTTCATATGGTCAATACATATCATCATTGTATGTTAGCGTAGTAATATCACAAGTCGAAGCTCTCATGTCATGTTTTCTTTGCGTAGGCGTATGGTTTCCTGTCCTGATCTATTCCTGTTCAATCACCACACAGTTTTCACCACTCTTCACATTTGCTCCGGTCACAGCGCAATTTTACTTGATATTTTAGTGATATCAACGGTACCCGTTCGACTACTACTACTACATTAAATTTCTATACCTACGTCTATACCTATGTCGCTCAAAATGACAGATCATATTTGCACTGTATTTTCAAATGGCATTTCCATTGTGAACTTTACCAATTATTCTACACATTTCCTTAGACGTTGAATGAATCTGTGTATCCCGATGTGTATGACCCGTACTACGAAGTTCACCAACCACATCCTTCGAATTGACAGTTTTCCTAACCTTAGCTTCTAATATTTCAGAACTAAACATTCGTTTCGTCTTAACCAACAGATTCCACAATAACCACATCAATGCTAAATTTGTACTGTTCCTCAGGCACTGACGCAGCGCTGATGTATTGACTTTGATTACTTGTAAGACAATGTTCAGTGACCTCACTTAGCATGTCTACAACTTGAATACCTTATAATTGATGGTTCAATGACAATTTGAATCACATTCGTTTCATCTTCGCTAGATAATTCATTTAGTAACACTAGTGTTAATTTCACACTACCCCGCAGTCATAGAATCAGATTGAGCGTAATTTGTGCTTCAGCTGTTATTGACGTTATTTTGTGCATTAAAAACTTCATTCACTTTAGGATCAAATGGCTTGACACCAATCTCAATTACATCTGTTTCATTATGTGTCAACTTTTTCAGTTACTCTATCATTTATTTCATCTCGACACTCAGCGAATTGCTCTCCCAGTCCTTTCGTTTCCGGCTGCAGATTTTGTTTCACCACAACATTATTTCCCCATTAATATTTTCGTTTGGCAAAGTGTCACCCGACGCAGTGTCTTAGCTTAAACTACGTATGTCACCTGTCTCTCATATTAAATATTGAAAGAAGATAGTTTCTCTGGCCTCTTCATTCAAATCTACCATGCTACTGTGATCACATCGGACAGAATGCTCACTTTCGGTACAATGATTTACATCAAACTCTAGAGTTTCATGTACATTATTTCTAATTTAGTCTGCATTACAAGTCTCACTAATGTTATTGTGCTTCTGCGTTACTATCTTAGCCTCTTGACCAGTATCTATTTTAGTTAGCTTTCATTTGCTTTGACATTAGCCCTATTGCAATTTTAAATGCCTTATTTGTACGATTAATACGTTCGTCATTAAATTTACCCTCCTCGGTATGTAATACTTCTTGGATTGTAATGAAATAAATATGATAAAATATTTCAGAAAATACGAGAATCTTACCGAATGCATTTGGCTCTTCTCTTGTTTTTCTCACACACAGACTCGTGAATTTCAATAAGGTCCATGATTACGATCACAGATGTGGGTTTGGATTGAGTTCCCTTACGACGACGTTTTTCTTCGCTATGCTTGATTCCACGCTCTTGATACTGATTTCATTAATAGCCTCATTTGAAGTTTCCCAAACTCGTCATAACATTTAACAAAGTCTTCTTTTATATCGTCTTCGCATTTTATTATTTCATAACACACATTACCAATGAATTATCTGAGCTCCTCGCGGATGATCTTAATGTAATTTTGCCTTTACTATACTTCCAGTAAATACCAGACCATTGATTTCAATCTTAACCTCGTCTCTGGTGACGAGACTTGGTTTTGGTATAATACAAAACCCTTATTACCTGCCATTTTATTAGTATTATGAACCAGTATAATATTCATACAAGTAACTTCTGGCAGGGTGAGCCCATTTAATTTCCTCATCCATCATTTATGCACATCCATCTATGCCTTTAAAGCTACATATTTAGATTTTTTAGCGTCATCTGTCTTTTGATTGGTGTGGTGCAGCTCGCCACGAATTCTTCTTCTGTGCCAAACTTCTAATGTCAGAGGAGCACTTGCAAATTACGTCCTGAGTTATTAGCTTCTTGTGTTTGAATCTCACACTACCCAGTTTTAATCTGCTTGCTGACATTCACAAATCGTGGTTCTGCTGCCGACAGCTGAAAATTGCACGACGTACAGCTTTCAGAACTGCTGAAACACCTTTATCG
This sequence comes from Schistocerca serialis cubense, assembly GCF_023864345.2. Lineage (NCBI taxonomy): Eukaryota > Metazoa > Arthropoda > Insecta > Orthoptera > Acrididae > Schistocerca > Schistocerca serialis. The sequence continues at coordinate 427,955,418 of NC_064641.1, forward strand.
GCTTCGCTGCTAATGTGTCCGTTCCCATCCCCAGCCGCTGATTCTTTCACCCGGGGCTTATGGCTTCTTCAGTGGACTCCCTGGACTGCTTTCTGCGCGGGGTAGTAACGGATTACGACGAAATCTTCTTAGCATCACCACTCACGTAATCCAAAGACAACTCATACGAATGTTAGTATAAATTCTTGGTGTATTCCGACGTTAACTAAGACTTAAGCCTCTTTTCAGATACTGCTTATACGATTACGTAACAACAAAACGGTTCCTAGCACAAGACCTCAATGTCCAAACGTAGTTTAAGTACGTTACAATATAGTTGAAAAAGAGTTCATGTACAGTTCTCTTTTGCAGTTTCTACTGTTCACATTCTTCTCTAATAATATTAAGCCCCATTTCCTCAAAGGACTACTCTTTAATCATCAAAGATATTCCTCACTGGAGATTCCAAGTACGGCTATACTTAAATGGAGGGAAATTGGAAGTGGGAATAACTATAGCTTGTAGCACCAATGTGACGAAAGCAGCCAGCGTCATCCCACATATTCGACATTCATTCATTCTTTCCTGTTCTGCGTTACCACAGATATCATGCAACCATGCCCATTTGAACTGGAAACGCAGGAAATGCGAGAAGCCTGTATGTGCCCTGAAAGCTGAGATTCTGTAAGGTTTACCCACCTCATGTCTTCTGTAGATGCCCCGTCCATGCACAGATGTAGCACTCAGGTGACGAGTCCGTTGTGTATGAGATGAGGCTGTAAGGAACAAGGGATATAGCTAAGGCTGTCAGTGATTCGAAATAATCTATCAAATTTGTGTCAGGGATTCCAGAGGATTTTCTTTAATAAGCATACGAATCACGTAATAGCCAAAAAGTCAATCCGCTGTCATAGCATTTTACAAATTTATGCCTACAATGTCTTAGGTATCAAGATATGTGCTTGAAACTCTAAAAAACTCTCTACATCAAATACATTGCAAGAATTACTTTCACATAAGACTTCTCTTACGGGGAGCAAATCATATCTTCTCCTAGATATGTATGTACGAATAATTATGGCTGCAATACCCTAAACCGGTTCTGGTCTAATATTCTCATGTTCTGCTAGATGGTACTTATAGGGCTACGAAAATATTCAGTTCTCCGTCTGTAGGTTTGAAACATATCTTGCAGGACATACAAACGAATTTTTAATTCTAATTTAGATGCAAAGTTGATAATATGGATTGAATTGGGAATATGACTAATGTGTACGAAAGAAGACATAACATACTTAATGTGTTTGCTGTAGGATTCTTGTAACATTGTATCTCTGTGTATCATGTGTTACACTTCCGTCTTGATTACTCGTGTCAGTGTATCATGGATGTAAAATTTGTTTCACTTTGGAATATTTCCTTTGTTAATCCTATGCAAGTTAGTACCACAGTACGACTTACACCACCGTATACGCTGAATTGTCAAGACGCACTGTAATATAACATTTCTAATGTTGAATCGCCTGTAATGGCACATTCAGAAAAACAAAAAATAAAAAGCAAAACAAACAAATAAATTCAGAACTTAATCATGCGGCTCTAAGTCGGACTACACCGGATAGCCTCCCGTAATCGACTCAACTGCCAGTCTCACGCTCCTGCATAAGTTTTTGGTAGTCAGCACGCATCGTTTGCACAGAGTGCATTTTTTGGAGGGATAAGAAGATGGACGAAGTGCTTCGAATATGGTTGAAATGGCTCCGAGCACTATGGGACTTCTATGGTCATCAGTCCCCTAGAACTTAGAACTACTTAAACCTGACTAACCTGAGGACATCACACACATCCATGCCTGAGGCACGATTCGGACCTGCGACCGTAGCAGTCGTGCGGTTCCGGACTGTGCGCATAGAACCGCTCGGCCACCTCGGCCGGCTTCGTCTGAATACCTTTGTTGCACTGATGTAGATATTTGTTATTAAAATGAAATCTGAAGTGACTGAATAATAGCTTATTATGGAGAGGTTATTTAAAGCGATGGGTAATTAGCCCTGTGACATGCTTTAAAAAAATTTAACAAATCGGAATTTGAAACTGGACCCGCTGGATCCTGCTATCGCAGCCAGTCAGATTGGCCTGTTATTAAACTCGCGTAATTTCTCTCCAAAGGGGAATTCACTGCATCATCCGTCGTCTAATTCTCACTTCACCTCTTACGTTGCACCTCAGCAAATGGAACCTCAATCTATGAAGTGCAGGTGGGGTGCAATATAATGGCTTCAAAAGCCACATTTCTGCAAGCTGTATCCTATCTTGAAAAAGAACATATTAACCTCACATTCTTGCCACCGGAGCACCGAACTGTTCTGGATTAAATAATCGATACAAACAGCACTGGGAGGCAATGTAATACTGCTCAATCCTATCCATTATCAATGAAGAGATTGTGATTGTAGTAATCTGAATCGAAAGCACTGAAAATGTGCGTTAATCTGTCTCTGTTTTCCCGCCTCCATTAGTGTCCTTATGCTGCGGTATGATTAACTCACAATGATGAACTATGCCAATGCACAAGTTGTCTTATTCAGAATTTCTAATGTGGTAGGTGTAGAGCATGTGTGCAGTCTAAAGGTAAGCGGTATCTAGAAGGTCTCTCTAACACAAATGAAACGACACAAGAGAAAAGAATTATCCGAACGGGACGCCAATATCGGTAGATGTGATGTATATGTACGCAAATTAATGATCTCAGTTCTAGAAAGTTTGATTGACTCAAAGAGAACGAGCTTCGCGAACGGAGAAAGTCAGTTACTGGCTCGTTCACCTCGGGCCCTTTTGTATGTAATTATTAGGCTTGTCATTCAGTGACACATTTGTTGTTAGCGCTCCTGAAGCATGTCTTGCCAAACTGTCCCACTGGCGCGATAGATTGTCGAAACCCCAAACTGGTTAGACAGCCCTGCTCCAAACATTCTCAGTTGGTGAGAGACCGGGCGACCTTACTGGCCTATGCAGGGTTTGGCAAGCACGATGATTAACAGCAGAAACTCTCGCCGTGTGCGGGTGGAGTGGGTATTATCTTGCTGGGATGTAAGTGCCGGATGGTTCTTCATGATGGGGAACATAACGGGGCTTAGAATATGGTCGTAACACCGCTATGCTATAGCGGTGCTGCGGATAACCACCAAACGGGTCTTTCTTTGAAAAGAGATGGCACCCCTGACCACCGTTACTGGCTATCCGGCCATATGACGGGCGGCATTGGTACCCAACCGCTGTCCAAGACGTCTTCAGACATATCTACGCTTGTCATCGGCGCTCAATTCGAAGAAAGATCTATAAGACAATTCTCCTCCAGTTCTCTACTCTGGGGCTTACACTTCAGTGAGATAATACCCGGTCGCGCAAGGGAAGAATTTCTGCTGCTTGCTTTCGTGCTTGCCAAACTCCTATATTGGTCATCAAGATCCCCGGATCTCTCCTCAAATGAGAAAGCTTGTAATATTATGGGCAGGTCCCTCGAAACTGTCCCGGAGTTTGATGATCTAATTCGCCAATCGGACAGAATTTGGCTCGACATCCTTCAGGAGGACATCCACCAACTCTTTCAATCAATGAATAACAGCTTGCATGAGGACCAGAAAGTGGCCTGTGCGTTATTGACTTGCTCGATTTGTGAAGTTTTTCCTATTAAATAATTTATCCTATTTACTTGAAACTAATATCTTGTTAGTCTGTGTGAGCAAATAACATCTACCGACTTTCGTCCCTCTCGGACAATTTCTTCGTGGTGCGTCTTAGAGTTTACTATGGCTAGTGATGCTAAGGAATGTAGATGAGTGCGAAACAAACGTGTAGTAATATGTAGGTGAACACCTATGACCTAACATAACTGGTAGGCACACAGATTTTCAGGGGACCATAAATAGTCTCGTACGGGATAAGCAGATGGTTCAATGCCGATAAAATTGTAGAATTTTCTGAGACTTAAAAGGTTACAAGTCGTTTGCCTTGCCTCCTTCCATTTATTTGCTAAATTCATCTTCATCTTCCCTTTGTTACGACTGGCGATATGTAAGATACTTTAGTTTCATCTCGCTAAAAACTCATAATGTTGTCTAATGCTGGGTATCGTATTTTGTAAATCCGAAATGGTTGTAGGTCGAGGTTTGTAGTTCCATTCTAAGAATGTGTGAGAATGGCTCAGTTCGCACGTGACTCAGAGAGCGTTAGGGAAGATCAAAAGACATTCACAGGCTTTTTTTCCGTCTTACGTGTTTCAGGGAGACACCTGAGAGATCTCACAGAACTCCCATGTCAATCAATCAAACAAAGACGTAGTACTCGGAATGGTTCGGCTTTGTAGCACACGGACGGTGACAGTTCAAGTGCTGGCTGCCACCTAATAATTTATGGTGAGAAATCACAGGTCTTGGAATGCGTCGGCCTAAACAGTGGGAAGAGATGCTTTGCATGATTCCTGTCACGTTGTTTAGACTTCCGTAAATTCAGAAATGTACAAACAATGCTCTGATTCACGCATCCTCTACTAATATCACAAGGGAATTCCAAGAGCAAACTGGAGAGTAAAAGTGTGCCCTGATTGGTCCGCATCGTTCTACTGTGGCTTTTTACACTATTGGCAGAAACAGCAACTCATTCCCTGATTCATGGTTGCGGTCGAAATAGCGCAACCAGCAGGAGCTAGAGCCACATGAAAATGGGCCCTCGTTTTGTATGTGGAAGGTGAATCGTCGCTGGTTTTAGATGTTGAAGACTGAGTTAAGATGGTGTATGGGACTTAAGGGTGTCCAAGTCCTAACGAGGGCGATTTTGGAGCCGGCAGAAGTGTCCGAGCGGTTCTAGGTGATTGAGGCTGGAACCGCGCGACCGCTACAGTTGCACGTTCGAATCCTCCCTAGGGCATGGATGTGTGTGATGTCCTTAGGTTAGTTCGGTTTAAGTATTTCTAAGTTCTAGGGGACTGATAACCTCAGATGTTAAGTCCCATAGTGCTCAGAGCCAGAGCGATTTTGGATCTTCATATATGTCCGTGCACAGCCGACTTACAGCCACAGTAGATAGGTGAGAGTATGCACAGTACCAGTGATAGGTGGGCGTTGATGTTTGCACTATAAGACGTTCTGTTGCCATAGTATCGTTAATCGTGGTTGCGCTAATAGTATCTGTTGTGGGTCGGCGGGAGAGCCAACACCGGTTTACTAGAGGAAGCTGAAAGGCACGCGTCGTAGCTCACGCAGGCTGGCGCGAGGTCGGGAACAGGTCAAGGAAATTAGAATTTAGAAAAACGGACGTAGCTGGTGGAATACTTAACTTTAATCCATTAATGATGAGCGTCGCTCTTGACTGTACATGATTCAGTATCAATAGTATCGTAATGGAGCCTTGCTAGGTCGTAGCAAAAGACGTAGCTGAAGGCTATGCTAACTATCGTCTCGGCAAAAGAGAGCGTATTTTGTCAGTGAACCATCGCTAGCAAAGTCGGTTGTACAACTGGGGCGAGTGCTAGGGAGTCTCTGTAAACCTGCCGTGTGGCGGCGCTCGGTCTGCAATCACTGATAGTGGCGACACGCGGGTCCGACGTACACTAACGGACCACGGCCGATTTAAAGGCTACCACCTAGCAAGTGTGGTGTCTGGCGGTGACACCACTTTCCTCCCCCGCAAATCAGCGCACGGTTGTGGCATAAGGCTTCCGCCCACCGTGGGGAGGACCCCATGTTGTCGTATGCGACGAGGTGGGGAGCCTAACAACAGGCGAGGCTGTGCCACCCGCACCCTGCCATTCGGACCGCGGTGAGTTAGGAAACGCCTGAAAACCTGCTCCATGGTGCACGCCAACATGCAGTGTGTGCGCCCGTAGAGAGACAGGAGGGGCCGGAGGGTCGACCTCTATCGGGCCGGGGCACCCGACGGGCGAAGACGACATATGTTCCGGAGCGGGCAAAAGTTCCATGTCGGAGGACAACTGGTCAGGGGAAGCGATCGGCGGCGCGTGACCCAGGGAGGTGCCCGGCGGTTGCAGCGACGCGTCCACTGCGGGCGTCGCCGGCGGGAGAACAGGCGGCTGCGGCGGCGGCGGCGCGTCGCCATGGGGCAAAATGGAAGGCAGCGTCGGTAACACCTGAGGCCGAGGCGAGCCAGTAGATGGGTCCCCAGGGCGCTGACCGGACAGCACCGTCGCTGAAAGCAGACGGGGAGCGGCAGATCCCGTGCGACGACAGAGGCGCCGCTGATTGAGATGCCGACGCACCTCACCAGAGGCCCCCAAAACCACATACGTAGCGCAGCCTAGGCAGCGAAGAATGCACCCTACGAGCCAACGCCGTGAACCTCGATAGTGACGATAGTAGAGAACGTCGCCTGGAGCAAAAACAGATGTCTGCCGCTGCACAGGAACCTGATGCGGCGGATGTAGCAAAGACATCAAGGTTCGATGAGGGCGACCGTGGAGCAACTCAGCCGGCGAGCGACCACCTCGGGGCTGAGAGCGAAACGAGGACAAAAAGAGCAATAACGCGTCGTCTCGAGAATGCGACTCGTTCAACTTCAACATCTGTGACTTGAAACTACTGAACAATCGTTCAGCGGCACCGTTTGACTGAGGCGAAAACGGCGCGGACGTCAGATGTTGAATACCAATGGCCTTGCAGAATGACTGAAATTCTGCGGACATGAATTATGGGCCATTGTCGGAAACAATAGTCTGTGGAAGACCTTCAATGCAAAAGATAGCAGATAACGCTTGGGTGGTGGCAGATGACGTCGTTGAAGACATCCGGGCAACAAAAGGAAAATTACTGAATGAATCTACCACAACCAACCATCGAGCATTCCAGAATGGACCAGCAAAATCGATGTGTAGGCGTTGCCAAGGGGAAATGGCTTTTGGCCATGCAAAGAATTTCCGTTGTGGCGCTGATTGTTGTTCGGCACATACCATGCAAGAAGAGCACATATTCGTAATCGCGGCATCGATTCCGAACCAAGTACAGTGCTGACGAGCAAGTTGTTTCGTACTCACTATACCCAAATGTCCTAGGTGGAGAAGCTGTAAGACAGAGGACTGCAACGAACGTGAGACCACGTCCCTGGACTGATCATTATCAGAACGCAACAGCAAAACACCACGTCGTACAAAAAGTCTCTCCTGGTGAGCAAAAAATCGGCGAACCAACGGATCCCCTATCCGTGACTTTGACAAGGGCCATTGCGTAGCAACAAAACGCAGAACGGTAGCAAGGACAGGGTCGGCAGCTGTGGCAGTAGCTACACGACGAAGATCTGTCGGAAACGATTCGACCACGTCATCGGTTTTCCGAACATGCAAGCAAGTCCGGAGGAATAGAATGCTCTATCCTCAGCAACAGGCAAACGGGACAACGCATCGGCGTTTCCGTGCTTATCAGTGGACCGATACAAGATATCGTAGCGGTACTGTGAGAAGAAAATAGACCAGCGAATGAATTTCTGCGCTGTACGTTGAGGTAGAGGCTTGGTCGGATGAAAAAGCGATGTCAAAAGTTTGTGGTCTGTGAGGATGGTGAAGTGACGACCATACAAGAAATCATGGAATTTTGTAACAGCAAATACGAGAGCCAATGCTTCTTTCTCGATCTGTGACTAATTTCTTTGTGCAGACGAGAGCAATTTGGACGCAAAGGCAATAGGGCGATCGTGCGAACCATTCTTGCGCTCAAGCACAGCACCGATCCCGAAATCCGATGCATCCACCATCAACAAAAGGGGCTTCCGGGGATCGAATGGCGTAAGGCAAGTATTGGAAAGCAACACCGATTTCAACTGGCGAAAGACGCGTTCGCATTCCGTCGTCCAGACGTCCAGACGGTGTAAGCGGTGAAGCGGAGCTGAAATGGAAGAGGCCTGTGGAACATAGCGATGATAATAGTTAATTTTTTCCAGCACACTCTGTAGCTGCTTCAATTTCAGCGGCGAAGGCAAGTCTTGTATGGTACGGAGGTGCTCGGGACTAGGATGTATGCCTTGGGCATTGAGTACATGTCCCAGGTAGGGTAAATCACGAGCAAGAAACTCACATTTGTCCTTCCGCAAGCGAAGACCATTTTGTCGCAAAACCTGAAATAATGTTCTGAGATTGACTAAATGTTCTTCTTCCGTCTTTCCGGAGATCACAATATCGTCCAGATAGTTTCCTGCAGTATGGAACGATGCACAAACAGTTTGTAGATATTGCTGAAACAATACAGGGGCGGATGCACGCCGAATGGCAGTCGTTTGAATCTATACAAACCAACATGCGTGTTAACCACCAAAACGCGCCGGGATTCTTCGTCCATCGGTATTTGCAAGTACACATCTGCTAGGTCCAACTTCGAAAAATATTTACCCGGCCACAGTTTGTCAAAAAGATCTTCCGGGCGAACTAAAGGAAAAGTTGTAGTCACTAGTTGTGGATTCACTGTTGCCTTGAAGTCCACACAAAGTCTCAATTTTCCGGAAGGTTTTGGCAAAATTACTAAGGGTGATGCCCGGAGAGAAGCCTGCACACATTCAATTACGCCTTGTGGTTCCAAATCGTGTAATGTTTTTGCGACCTCATCAGGCAATGCGTGGGGAACATTGCGCGCTCTGAAAAATTTTGGTTGTGCGTTTACTTTCAGTTACAATTGTGCTTTATAGTTCTTAGTGCAACCGAGGCCCGGTGCAAAAATGTCTGCAAATTCTTCACATAGACGAGAAACACTGTCTGAAGGCACAGTCTGGTTCACTGATAGGACCTGATTTACTATAGACAAGTTAAACAACTGAAATAAATCGAAACCAAACAAGTTCACTGCAGAAGAAGAACGAAGGATGTAAAATGACACAAGTTTTGTTTGTCCTTTGTATGTTGCAAGAAGGCTGCACTGTCCTAACACAGTGATTTCTGGACCTGCATAGCTAGTTAACTTAACATTTGCGGCATGCAACGGAGGTGCGCCCAGCAGTTTGTATGTGTCTTCATTGATCTGTGAAACTGCAGCCCCGGTATCGAGCTGGAATGGTATCACTTTGCTGTTAATGTCCAAGTCCACAAAAAGTTTATTGTCCTGCTGACGACAAGAGCGACTGTCTCTGCTGATTCTGAAGCGATAAAATTCGTACAGTACATCTGGAGATGGTGGCGAAGCCATTATACAAGTAAATCAGGGCAGTATAGTGAAGAACGCGGTATGGCCTCGTCGCCAGTGTTGTGTGTTGGCAGGAGAGCCAACACCGGTTTACTAGAGGAAGCCGAAAGGCATGCGTTTCAGCTCACGCAGGCTGGCCTGAGGTCTGGAACAGGTCAAGGAAATTAGAATTTAGAAAAACGGACGAAGCTGGTGGAATACTTAACTTCAATCCATTAATGATGAGCGTCGCTCTTGACTGTACATGATTCAGTGTCAATAGTAACGTAATGGAGCCTTGCTAGGTCGTAGCAAATGACGTAGCTGAAGGGTATGCTGACTATCGTCTCGGAAAATGAGAGCGTATTTTGTCAGTGAACCATCGCTAGCAAAGTCGGTTGTACAACTGGGGCGAGTGCTAGGAAGTCTCTCTATACCTGCCGAGTGGTGGCGCTCGGTCTGCAATCACTGATAGTGGCGACACGCGGGTCCGACGTATTCTAACGGACCGCGTCCGATTTAAGGGCTACCACCTAGCAAGTGTGGTGTCTGGCGGTGACACCACAGTATCGTTTTCACTTATTATTCAGTCAACCACTAATATATAGTGTGTTAGACCACCCACTGACTTTCGCCCATAGAGAGCGAAATGAGATGTCAGGACGACAGTTGATTTGTTTAACTAACTTCTTTATTCCAGTCCTCAGCCATAGTACAGCAGGAACTGCTTGGGGCATCTAGTTGCCTCTCATGTGAAACAATAGACGTCCAGCACCGATGTCAGTGCAAAGAGCGGGGCCGAGCATGGTGTTAATCTACTGCCACTGTCAGCGACGACTCCATCTGAAACCATGATGGCAACATGCCATAGCAAGTGACAATACTGCGGGGGCGGCCGTGACCTCCCTGCAGCGAATGGGCGGATCTGCTCCAGTGGCAGCTGCTTTCATGACTCAAGCCATTCTCTCCTACCCCGTAGTCGAACAGTTCACCCCGTAGTGCATTCCAGAATGTCGCTCTAGGTGTCACAGTCTTGGGGTGTAGGATGCTGTACTGAGTGGATAGCATTTTACTGCACAAATGGCTGGCTACCTATATGTTCCAGACTACGTACGTTCAGGGCTCAAACCGCGTACACTGAACACTCCTGTGGTGGTAAGTGAGGAAAGGCTTCCGTCCTTCCGTTAGCGTATTGCAGTGTCAGTTGTTGCTATACCACGCTAAGCTGACTCTGCCTTGCACCGCTTATCAGTCATGTTTTGCTTCACAAATAATAATACTTTTGCCTACCTGCAAGTGGCTCCGCTGCAACTCACTTCCGCTAAACTAAATACGCTCGATATGCTACAGTGCCCTCCTTTACATCAAGACCTGGTAGCTTGGGACGCCCGAACCAGATTATCCTTTATACTAGAGTTCGTGTACAAAAACGTCTCAAAAATGAGATCAACACGAAATGCAAAATGGATAAGCAGGGATAGCTAGACGACAAATATAAGGATGTAGAAGCTTATCTCAGTGGGAGTAAGATAGATACTGCCTACAGGAAAATTAAAGAGACCTTTGGAGAAAAGAGAGCCACTTGTATGAATATCAAGAGTTCAGATGGAAACCCAGTTCTAAGCAAAGAAAGGAACGCAGAAAGCTGGACGGAGTATATAGAGGATCTATACAAGGGCGATGTACTTGAGGACAATATTATGGAAATGGAAGAGGATGCAGATGAAGACGAAATTGGAGATATGATACTGCGTGAAGAGTTTGACAGAGCACTGAAAGACCTGAGTCGAAACAAGGCCCCAGCAATAGACAACTTTCCATTAGAACTACTGATGGCCTTGGGAGAGCCAGTCCTGACAAAACTCTACCATCTGGTGAGCAAGATATATGAGACAGGCGAAATACCCTCAGACTTCAAGAAGAATATAATAATTCCAATCCCAAAGAAAGCAGGTGTTGACAGATGTGAAAATTACAGAACTATTAGTTTAATAAGTCACAGCTGCAAAATACTTACACGAACTCTTTACATAAGAATGGAAAAACTGGTAGAAGCCGACCTCGGGGAAGATCAGTTTGGATTCCATAGAAATGTTGGAACACATGAGGCAATATTGACCCAATGACTTATCTTAGATGAAATATTAAGGAAAGGCAAACCTACGTTTCTACCATTTGTAGACTCAGAGAAAGCTTTTGACAATGTTGACTGGAATACTCTCTTTCAAATTTTGAAGGTGGCAGGGGTAAAATACGATTTGTACAGAAACCAGATGGCTGTTATAAGAGTCGAGGGACATGAGAGGGAAGCAGTGGTTGGGAAGGGTTGTAGCCTCTCCCCGATGTTATTCAATCTGTATATTGAGCACGCAGTAAAGGAAACAAGAGAAAAATTCGGTGTAGGTATTAAAATCCATGGAGAAGAAATAAAAACTTTGAGGTTCGCCGATGACATTGTAATTCTGTCAGAGACAGCAAAGGACTTGGAAGTGCAGTTGAACGGAATGTACAGTGTCTTGAAAGAAGGATATAAGATGAACATCAACAAAAGCAAAACGAGGATAATGGAATGTAGTCGAATTAAGTCGGGTGATGCTGAGGGAATTAGATTAGGAAATGAGACACTGAAAGTAGTAAAGGAGTTTTCTGTTTGGGGAGCAAAATGACTGATAATGGTCGAAGTAGAGATGATATAAAACATAGACTGGCAAAGGCAAGGAAAGCGTTTCTGAAGAAGAGAAATTTGTTAACATCGAGTATAGATTTAAGTGTCAGGAATTCGTTTCTGAAAGTATTTGTATGGAGTGTAGCCATGTATGGAAGTGAAACATGGACGATAAACTGGCTGGACAAGAAGAGAATAGAAGCTTTCAAAATGTGGTGCTACGGAAGAATGCTGAAGATTAGATGGGTAGATCACATAATTTATGAGGAGGTATTGAACAGAATTGGGGGGAAAAGGAGTTTGTGGCACAACTTGACAAGAAGAAGGGACCGGTTCGTAGGACATGTTCTGAGGCATCAACGGATCACCAATTTAGTATTGGAAGGCAGCGTGGAGAGTAAAAATCGTAGAGGGAGACCAAGAGATGAATACATTAAGCAGATTCAGAAGGATGTAGGTTGCAGTAAGCACCGGGAGATGAAGAAGTTTGCACAGGATAGAGTAGCATGGAGAGCTGCATCAAACCAGTGTCAGGACTGAAGACCACAACAACAACAACAGAGTTCTTGTCGCATGGTCCTTCTGGTCCTGTTTCGCCTCTTAAGAATTGTTCTCGCAATGATGTCCTTAACCCTATTACACATAACTACAGGGCCTCTTGCCTGCTCCTTAATTCAAACACCAGGGAACTTATTTCATTACTTGACATCTTGCACAAGATCTTCTAACTCTCTGATCCAGACATAAAAGCTAAATATTATCAAATATCCCTATTACTTCCACCTAGCGCATTCATCTTCCTTCTACTGCTTTTATGAACAGGGTATCCAATCAACTGGAATCTGAAAGACAACTGAATCTGAACTCACTGTTCTGCTTCATCTTGTACATACCAGAACAAGGACAACACCAAGCAGAACAGGTGCTGTTGTGGTGTCTCTTTCCGGTACTGATTTTCTCGATATAAATTTACATGCTACAATAAGATTTCCAGATAGACTCGTCTCTCATACAGGTTCAAAAGTGTGTTTATACACTGCATTAATTCCGGACCTATAGTTTAATTTAAGCGCATTAGATATGCGGCATGTACCGTTTCCATAGGCTCCTCTGGTCAATACAAACGGGGCTGCTAAATATTCGGGTGCGATATCCCTGGAATCGTGGCGGGCAGATGGCCCCATTATCTAGCACGCTGTTCCAGTTCACAATAAACTGCTCCCGTTTAATGCTAGCCTCATTGCTGACGTAAGCTTCCCCTGCTTGGAAATTCTAGCCCGTACTAACGTTTAACCAATGCAAATCGACCTGATGAAAGAACAATTTTCGGCTCAGTCACTTATTTATCGTATTCTCTTACCTCCTCTTGTCCCATTAGCAGTTTCAGTGCCCAGAAATCCTACCCATCCCTTAATGTCACATTCGGACAGACTGTGATTTCCCATCAGTACCATTTTTGTAACTTTGCTTCCTCCATTTCTACATAACTGGAGTTGTTTTTTGCAACTAATAATAGTCGATGAGTTTTTAATTTTATAAATATTTTAAATAGGCACCACTTGACAGGATACACATGAACTATCTAGGCTTAGTAACGTGCTTGTTTCCTGCCACTAGTGCGGAAAAGGAGCTCCACCAGTTTTCATCGATACTGTGGCTACCTTGAAATAAAAAACTCGGTTTTTGTGCTTAGGTTCTAAACCCAACCATAACACCTGTGGTAGTTCCTTCTGAATTTTCCTTAAATACTTTAAATAATGTAGTAGCCACGGCGATGGACATACAAAAACTCTAAATAATGGTCTGGCGACAGTAAATTTAGCCCCACCTGACCTCGTACAGGTTTCTGCGTAGCCTCCCGTAGTTCCGTTACTTTCCCTTCTGATTCCGAAACACTGTCTTCTGCAGACAGAAACCATTTTGTCGTTACTACTTCCCTATCTAAGACTTCTACTTCAGTTTGTAGTTCACTGAAATTCCGATTGACTGTATCTTCTGTTGCTCTGACATATCGCTTTACTTCTCCAGTGAGTTGTCGTAGTAGTCATGTATTAATCAATACGTTTTTCTCCAATTGCAATCTGCATAGTGTGCCAGACACTCAGGGCTTTGTTCCCTTTTGCCCTCCTCTACGGTGTCGTTCACCCTCAGAATGTCTCACTCATCAGCAGTGCAAATATTGTTTTCACAAGCCGACCTCCAGCGTCGATACAACCCCTCTTCTACGTGTGTGGAATAACCCCCAGGACCTGTGTCATTTCACCCCTTCGTTTCTCGTACACTACACGTAGCCTCTCACATACCCCGGCATTTCCTTTGAGTATCCCATGCCTTTACGTTCCTTGACGGAATATGTCGAATGATTATTCCAGTCTTCTCACCTCGTTACGCATACCCCATACGGTGAATACCACCTGTACCACACAGCGGTGACAGGTGATCACTACGTCTTCCTGCTTCGAAAATAGCACTCCCCTTTTCCGGTGACGATTCCGAAACGCTTGCACTCCGACTGTGATCGGTAGTCCCGCTGGGAATCGTATAATATCACCTTCCCTGCACCTCGCTAACGGGCAGGAATACATACGACTTTTTCTCTCTTTAAATTCACTGCTGCTCCGCAGCTGCTTGTACTAACTACACCAAATCTGTACTTAACGTTGAATTCCTCTTTAATAGGCCTCATTTCATACAGGTACCTCGCTACCGTTTCATTCACAGCCTCTTGTTTTTCTGGTCCGCCTCTCCTACACCTAGAATAACTTCTGAACTCCTCTGAAGACATTTCAACCGCCATACGTCCACAACTGTCGTTCTTGACGGCAATTAAATCTTTACATTTACTAGCGACACAGTCGCTACCACTTGGTAAGGCCCCAGGTAATTTGCAACAAATTTCTTTTTCTTTCCCTTCAGCGTATACGAAGTTAACAGCGTCACGCACTGAACAACCGCATACTGTGGGATTCTTACCGTGCGGCCCACTGCTTCTTTCTATTTCTCCAATGATCACGAATTTGCCCTCCGTATTCTAGTCCAAATTTACCTGATCACTCAGGAAAATTTGTTAACAAGCTCTCCAGTCTTCCCTTTCTGCGTTTACAATATGTCGAACGGTGATGAATGGTTCAAATGGCTCTGAGCACTATGGGACTCAACTGCTGAGGTCATTAGTCCCCTAGAACTTAGAACTAGTTAAACCTAACTAACCTAAGGACATCACAAACATCCATGCCCGAGGCAGGATTCGAACCTGCGACCGTAGCGGTCTTGCGGTTCCAGACTGCAGCGCCTTTAACCGCACGGCTACTTCGAACGGTGATGACATTTTATGACAATAGACTACTTTATAAGGCGTTAATCCTGTACTCGATTGCTCTTTTGAGTTGTAGGCCGAGACGAATACTTCAAATGAACATCCTACTTGGTGTGAGATAAGTGAGCGTATTATCGAAGAATCTTCCCGATTGCCGTATGCACTCTTTTAGTTCTTCCATTGGCGTGTGGATGGGGAGGACTCTTTCTTATTTTCTTCACATTCAATAACTTACACAATTACTTTAATAGGTCTCACAGGAAGTTCGTTCTCTCGTCTGTTACTACGGTTTCAGGCACTGCAAACATCAGTAACCAATTATTCATAAGTTCTCGTGCCACTGTTGCTGTCTGCTGGATTGGCATCGCGACCATTTCTACGTATCCTGAAAAATGATCTATTATTTTATGTATTTATTCCCTGCAAGTGTTTTATTAAATGCACCTGAAGCATCAGTCTCCAAAAATTCGAATGTTGCTAATGCTTCAGTTAATCTCAGAAATGATGGGCGCTATATGCAATTCCGCACATATTGGTTTACTTCACTCTCCCTATTCCTCCATCAGTACATTCCAGCTACTCTTCTGTTGGTAGAGCTGCAACCTTCATAATCACCAACTAATATGTGACCATTAGTTCCTTGTACTCTCTAGTCCTTAGCTTCTCTGGTGCCATTACCTACGGCCCAACTTGCTTTCTCAGCATATCAACGCATCTTGTTTACAAAACTGCGACTGCTTGAAATACTGCTTACATTCATCATCCATTCTCTGAGGAGGTTGCAAATTTTTTATGCTCAGTACCCTGTAATACTGATCTTTTTCTATTTGCACCATCAGCATTTATGTCCTTATTCCCAGGTTTATGCATAACTTCGAAATCAAATTCACTTCGTCCTGCTGCCCATTGCATCAACCTACTACAATTATCCTTTAACCTCAATAACTATATTAATTCCACATAGCCTGTTATTACCCTAAACTTTTTACTGCTCAGATAACACTAGAAAAATATGATTCCATAAGTAAGGCTTAACACCTATCTCTTGTAACAACACACAGCCAAGTGCATGATTTGGTGCATCTATTAAAATACGGAAATACCAATATCGGACTCGATCTTTTAACGATTCTTATAGATCCCTAAAACCGTTCTGGCACTCTTCTGACCACACAAATTTAATACCATTTTTATAATAATTGTGTCAACGGTCTGGAAATATCCGCAAATCCTTTTACGAACTGACGGTAACAGCTCACCAGTCACAAGAACGATTTACAACTCCTTTACAGATTCTGGTACAAGAAACTCACGTCAGATTCAATTAATCTTGGGTCTGTCACAACCCCCATGTTTACTTATGAAATGACCTAGATGTGCTACCTCTTCCATCATAAAATTACAATTTTCTGAATGCGATGTTAATTTCCGTGTTTTTAACCTTAATCGCTGCAGTTCTGTATCACTCCCACAGACGATTATGTCATCAAGACACATAAACACTGCCGTGGTTTTAAACCTCTGAGCAAACCACCCTACAATCTCCGAAATGTTGAAGATGCACTTTTTAACCCGAATTGCATTCTTCTGAATTGGTCGTGCGCCCCGGATGCTGAAAACACTGCTTTGTGTCGATCCTGTGATGCAACCTCTATCTGGTGATATCCACTCTTCAAATATTCGTAAATTGCTGAAAAATTTGTGCATTACCGTAAATGATCCAAGATTTCTGTGCTGTTTGGCAAAGGGTAGGCGTCCGTTATGGTTTTCAGATCTAGAAGTCTGTAATCACAACAAAACTTATATTTTTGTGTTCCATGACTCGATTTTTTTGGCATGACTATTATTACTTCACTCCATGCACAACTACTTTCTACAATTATTCCATCTTTCTGCTGTTTGTGGATA
The DNA here is from genome assembly GCF_023864345.2 of Schistocerca serialis cubense. Taxonomy (NCBI): domain Eukaryota; kingdom Metazoa; phylum Arthropoda; class Insecta; order Orthoptera; family Acrididae; genus Schistocerca; species Schistocerca serialis. Next base: position 427,972,438 of record NC_064641.1, read on the forward strand.
AATTCCTTCAAAATTGGCTGCAAGTACCTAATTATTCTGTATGGTTTGAGGTAGACTGGTGATTCATTCCTCGTTGGTATAGGGAGCTGTGTAATATGTATAGCTGCTAATAGCCCTTTTGGGAAAACATATTTAAATTCCAAAGGTAATTTTTCCAACCGTTCCCTATTGCTTCTCTCTAGACGCTTCACTGTTCGTCGTAAGCCGGCCTTAGTGGCTGAGCGGGTCTAGGCGCTTCAGTCTGGAACCGAGCGACCGCTAATGTCGCAGGTTCGAATCCTGCCCCGGGCATGGATGTGTGTGATGTCCTTAGGTTAGTTAGGTTTAAGTAGTTCGAAGTTTTAGTGGACTGATGATCTCAGATGTTAAGTCCCATAGCGCTCAGAGCCATTTGAACCATTTTTTTGTTCCTCGTAATGAACTTTCAATGGCATTCGACGACTGTCTACGGCTGACAACCCACGTGCCCCATTTTTCTTCCTCCAGGATATCCATATTAGCGATTAACAACCCCTTTGTTAATCCTATGTCAGCTGTGCTAAAATCATCTATAGGAACATGTATCTTTTTTTCACCCTTTGTTTCCTGTGTGTGTACTACACCTCATCCATTCTCTTCTAACATTTCCACCAGACGCAAAATTTCTACCAGCAGGGTAGACTAAACACTGACATGATGTATTTCCCAGTACCATTAATAGATAGTCGTGCAACTCAAGTCTTAGTGTATACGTTCGCAGTTTGATGGGTTCGTCTTTCACAACAGACTCGCCTTCTGGCATTGCTACACTGAAAATGGCTTCACCAAACTGAAACATTTTTCTGTCAAATTTCAGCCACTATTGCCAAAGCATACGTACCGATCCTAATGGTGTGACATCTTTATACCCCTTCCACGTAATCTACACTATAGTGGGTCCCATTACTTACATTTCATTGGATCACTATTGGCGACCCACACGTGCACCCTGTGCCCAATAATATCTAGCAACCCTTTTTCCTACATTCCTCTTATCGCACAGTCCTCCTCTTTATACGATTTCATATCGTCCAATCTTATTGGGAGTGACCGAAAGTGGACCTGGAGCTCCCATTGGCTTTAATACCTTATTCGCCCCCAGTTCTTTACTTTTAAAACTATTACTTCCTCTAATTATATTCACATCACCCCGAGGCTGGTGACACTGTCTCCTTACTTGCCCCATTCGTCCATATCTGAAACATTTTATACTAGCTGCAAACATTATCCGTTCACCCTGCATTCCTCACACTCTATAGCCAACCGCACCTCTGTGCGCAAATCTGTCGGACCGACTGTCCGCTCATGTCTTGGCATTTCCTCTTAATAGAGCATCAAGCTCAGCCTCTTGCAAGGTAATTCCATTGTCTCTAGAAACCTCTTCTAATTGATACATACATTCATTAATTTTCCCTATACCGTCTGTATGCGATTTCACAGCTTCTGCATTTCTCTTAATCGTTACACCAAATTGTTCCGTATAAAGTCTTGCTGTCACCCATGTAGAGTGAAATGAGACATCACGACAGTAGATTTATTAATTAACTTCTCTATTTCAGTTCTAGTTTGGTGGAGGCGTCCATTTGCTCTACATGTGAAACAATAGAAGTCTGGCATTCCCCTCCCGCAGGAGGTTCGAGTCCACCATCGAGCATGGGTGTGTTGTCCTTAGCGTAAGCTAGTTTAAGTATTGTGTAAGTCTAAGAACCGATGACCTCGGCAGTTTGGTCCCTTTGGAATTAACACACAATTGAACAATTGAATTGAACATCTGGCATTGCTGACAGTACAAAGAGCAAGGCGAAGCATGACATCACTCGAATGCTGCTGTCAGCGATATTTCCAGCTTCCAGCTGCGAGTGTGATGACAGCATGGCAGTTCTACTGGCCATACTTTAGGGGGGGGGGGGGATGCGTGTGACCTCCTTCCAGAGGATGTCAGGGTCGCTACTCAGCAGGAGCTGCTTTCGTGACTCAGGGCAGGCTGTCTTGCAATGTGGTTGTTGAACAACGGACCACATACTTCATTCCAGGACGTCGTTCCCGGTGTGACAGACTTTTCTTGTAGGCTGTGATACTCTGACGAAAATAGTACATGAATGGCTGGGAACTTACATACATCGGACTATTTTAGTTTAGGGCTTAGGGCACATACGCTAAATGCTTCAGTAGTGGCAAGTGAGGAATGCCTGCACCCTTCCCATAGCGTATAGCTATACCACACCGGACTGGCTCCGCCTCGCAGCACATAACACTCTTGCCTGTCTGTGGCTGAATCTGTAGCAACAATGACTCCCCCGCTCGCCTTCTTTTTTTGACTGAATGTGGTCGATTCGCTGCAGATGGGTTCCACTTGTATTATTGAGTTAATGTGCAGCTGTCATATGGTAGTGATCATCCACTTGCTTCACACCTTCGCATCAATCACTTTTTCGAAGTCATGTCACTGAGTCTTTTGCTATGTCATTGCTTTCAATATAATAAAACTTTTTTTAAATTTTTGTTTGTGTTTCATTCAAAGCAAATTGTAGTTTCCTTCAATTAATTATTATTTATTGTCGGTTGAGTAAAAATAGTCATTCAGTAGGATTTTATAGCAAGTCTTCAACGTAGGATTCCATATTAGGGTCATTTTTAGATAGTAATCATGCTGGAAAATTTAAAATCTTACATCATTCTAGTTCGATTTCACATCCACACACAATGACGTTTTGCAAAAAAACTGGCGAATCTTCCTCACTCCTCGTTTCTTGGGAGATTCTGTGGGTACACTAACTTTTTCTCTTACAATATAACATATAGTTAGTTAGTAGATCTAGTGTACAGTTCATATCATTATTTCTATTTTGCGAATAATTGCGGCAAGCTTTGTTAAATTCGTGCTGGTGTTACATCAGCCATAGTTTGATGTTGACTGTTTCTTCGTTTATTTGTGTTTGCTATTTACTTTGTTCCCGAGGGTTCTGCCCCGCGTTTCTATGTAATTTGGCAGAGTTAATACTGGTGTTGTGTTTTGGAAGCATTTTGTGATCATTATCTATTAGTTTACGGTATCTATGTACCTTTAATGTTATCTTATGTTAGCGAAATCTGTTGTAACATTCCACGAATTTTGTAATTGTGTGTATTAGTATTAATTCTGAATGTCACTTGAGCTAATGCCTGGAGTCCAAAAGATTCATTAAAAGTAGATGCTATAGCGAATGTAAACTACAGTCAGACTGACGGAGTCGCAAACACAGGGGAAGGTCACATGGTCGTTTATGTAGTACAGCCATTCTCAAATGTGGCGGTCAATCACATGACTGGGTGAGGTCAAATGCAAAATGAGGGTGATCCCCACCACCGTGACGATAGCACAGTTGGGACAATGGTGAGGTCAAATCACGACGTGAGAATGGTTTAGAAGACAGACTAGATGTCGAGGCCCAGAACAAAGCAAGTTTCTGCACGGAGCCGACCACCCTCAAGATCAAATTCATCCACGCAACAATAGGATTGATACTGAACAGAGTAGGGACGATCTGTTTACACTCTTAAGGGAAATGGATGAAAGGGCCGTACAGAAGGAACTAGAATTCAGGGAAATACTAAAAAAAGGTAAAAGAAGCAGAAAGAAGGACAACACAGAGGGAGAATGTAGGAGAAAGAGAACAACACAGGGAGGAAAAAAATCAGAAAGAAGCGCTACAGAGGAGAAAAAAGAAGCAGAAAAAGGGCAACCCAGTGGGGCCAAGCAGTGATCGAAAATATTGGAGCACAAGTAAAATAGGAAAGCTGAAAGAAGCGGACACTACATGTGTGTACCGTGAAGAAAGCACGGGAGGCTAAACTTTTAGCAACGTCAGGAGACAGAGACGCAACGAAGGCTCACGTGGACAACGAGAAGCTAAAAGAGCAGCATAGTGAGGTGTGAAAGCAGGAAAGAGACAGATAATGCGTGAAACGCATCGTCCATTGTGACGAAATCGCAAATGATTTTACAATTCTTCAAAAGCGCATGGAAGAGACATCAAGGAGCTTCCAGACGACGAAAGACGTAGACGACTGCATACCACTATGCAGAACTTACGAGCCTATGCATTATGTGGCCAGTCCTGTAGTAAGCCACACCGGCATTGTGAGAACAAAATCAGCACCTGAAAACCTTTCAGGAGGGACTTTCTATTTCAGATACTTCGTGTCCACCAGAAAATTTCCGAATTACAATGACAACGGGAGCGTCTTGCATCCCAAGAACTTCATCTTACAGTTTGACCCCTCGTTATCTCCAAAGCGACCACTAGAATATAAATTACATTTCATCTGTGGATACGTCGTGGGCAATGGAACAGAAAGAATGTGCACGATCGCTGCAACAATCGTATTGTACAAAGAATTCGGGGATGCGTTCTTGATGAACTACTTGTCAACCAAGGCACAGGAACGCATCAAACACCATATCATTTTTTGTAAGGACCTGGTCACCTCAAGATTTAAGAGCCCTGTCATATTCTTAGAGGCTCTGTTCAAAAAGGACCAGTTCATTGATATCCATGTAGTGATGCAAAAATAATGAGCTTGTGCCATTTCAAGCTCCCACCACTCTACCAACAATTACTGATTGGCAAATCTGGTAACGATAATGAACCTTTGAAAGATCCTCTGTGAGAGTAAGAATTCATGCTGGATTAGCAGAGCATGAGGGAAAGAAGACGTGGCTCTAATCTCAGAGGCAGCAATTGGCAGAAGAGAAACAATCATGGAGAAGGGCACACAAATGGAAGTAGAACTTCGAGTGCTTACAGACACAACAGCAACCAACTCGGCAAAAGGGGAGGCTGGAACAATCAGCACTATCGCCAGAATGATAAGAGAAGACCGTTGAGGCACAATGGGTTTACCGCTGGAAAGGATAGAGTACAAGAAGAGGTCGTTGAACGCCGCTCACCTAACCCCTTTTAGCAGTCATCAACAGGAAAATCAGTGGGCATTCACATCATCCATCTGAAACACTTAACTGATCATAATAGTACTGGATCTTAGGAATCCGTAGTATAGAGAACACTTATGTTGAACAGGTAATTTTGTTACATTCTTCCTCCCAACTTCTATTATGTACCTCGTGTTACTTCAGTATTAATATAAGCTTAAAACCCGTGTAAACAGAACTTGTGTGGTTGTGACTAGAAAACAGAGGGTGCCAAATAATGTATCCCCTTCTTAGAACGTGCGCCAGCCGGAGTGGCCGTGCGGTTCTAGGCGCTGCGGTCTGGAGCCGAGCGACCGCTACGGTCGCAGGTTCGAATACTGCCTCGGGCATGGATGTGTGTGATGTCTTTAGTTCTAAGTTATAGGCGACTGATAACCTCAGAAGTTAAGTCGCATAGTGCTCAGAGCCATTTGAACCATTTGAACCAGAACGTGCCTTGAAGAACGTCAGTGTTGGCTGTAAAGAATGATTAAGAAGAGAAGACGTGCTGTCTGACATCTTCGTTATCTTTACTGTAGCGTTACGCGATTGTAAAACATATGCCGTTGAGCTGGCTATGTATTCCATAGCCAATAGGAAGTTTCCTATCTCGTAGGTTTTCGTTTTGCCTGTAGCGTTCTCAGGGCGTTCAATTTCGATTTGGAACGAATCCACGGCACCGCTGCATGGACCCATATCTGTATAGTGAAGATTTTGCTTTGTATTGTGTAGTGTGATTCCAGGGAGCCCTTTCACTTATCTCGTATAACAGAAAAGAGTTTTATCACTACTGTAAGATGGACAGAGTATGCTGTATTGTAACTGAGGAGACGCGGACTACGAGAAAAGACGAGACACCAATGTTTACATCTGCTTTAATTCCACGAATGGTCCATCCTTTCTCACAAGAGCTTAGGTTCAGAAATTTATTAGTAATATTTTTTTCAATACAAAGGTGAAATAAGTTAAGGAAGATGTTCGATGTGTTGCCTTAATCTACAGGACATTCTGTTTACAGCGATACATTTATACGAGTATTACGTCTAATAAGTAAGTGGCAAAAATTACGTACGCGTGAAAATGTACATGTTCTAATGTAGTCTTGGCTACGTTCAGCTACGCAGCTTTACAATAAGTTCTACCGTTTTGATAATTCTATTATTTCGTGTAGCTTTTCGCATGATGTGTTTTACAGCCTTGCTGTATCTTAATGCATAGCTTCAGTATTGTGCAGAACCGGCCAGACAATGGTGCGGCGAAGGGTTGTGCTAGCAAGGGTGACTTACGCTGATGCGGCCCGAACACACAGCAGTGGGCGGACATAGGTTGGAGCGGTGCGGCCGGTGGCTACCGGGGTGGGTGGCTGCCGCTAGAGATGAAACACAGGTGGCTCTCGATACTTCTGATCAGTGGGCAGTGTCAATGACCGCAGACTACCTTAGGTCTCCTCGCCCTGTCGCGTGCTGACATGGGCAGTGTGATCCGTCACGTGCACTGATAAATGACGCTGGGATAACGGAATTATCTTTCTCCCTCAGGGAGCATCAAATTAGGCAGGTTGCAATCCTGTAGCTCTGTGCTTGCAATGATGTCCACATATTTTGTCTCTGTGAGACCACCCCTATAAACAAAGTACTCTCAGCGGCAGTCCCATTGATAGGGTACACATGTTGTGGACTCTCCTGTAATTCGCAACCTACTTGACTTGCACATGTGCTCTCGACAATTCTCTGTCAGTACAGTCGAGTTAACCCTGTAAGTGTTGCCGACGTGGGCGAGACTCCACACGCTGAGAAGACAGCGACGAGATGATATTTCTGGTGTTCATGCTAGTTGCCTCTACTGATGGACGCAGTTGCTATTCCTGTCCCGTGATGGCGCTGGCCTAGGATATGCCCACGGCTGTCCAGCCCTTTGCACACCAGTGGTCAACCCTCTGATTGACGACTCTCTGCGAAACAACACTATGCTGTATCTGTAGTGAACCACACTGCGTTGTGTGAGCGTGTGACAGTGAACATGCACTTGACACAAGTCTCAGTGTTCATTAGTAATTTCGTTATTTTCTGCACAACTATACAGGTTCCTCTTTTTTCAACAGTATTAAAATATGTCGGCGTACTTTCATAATTTTACCCCATTAGGACACGAAAATGCCAATGTCTATAACAAGACTCTTGCCACAATCAACTCTAAACACGAACAATGAAACGTGACCATCTCATATCCACACTGTAAACCAATAATTTGCTTTAGTATGGTGCTGATACCTACAACTTTTTGATGTAACCCTTGGTGTATTTGCAATATTAGTTTAATAATGTCTCATTTACCCAAACCATATCATTCAACATCACACTCACACTTGTGATATTTCACGCTAGATAATTTGCATTACGTCATTTGTATGCCCACAGTGTAATCCTCCATTAAGACCCCTGCGTCACATTTTCTCCGCAAGTCACATAACGCTAAGCCACTTTCTTTACCTGTAACTTCATTTTCCAAGACTTACTGTTCAGCATGTTAGTAGTAAACAATTTGATGTCCAGCTCATTCTATATAGCTATCGTTCCCGCGGCATCGATTATATGTATCACGTCTTTCACTAAGCAATAGATTTTAAAGCTTATCAGAACATTTTTCTGTCGTCCTTCTACTTGAAAGGTTCGGAACATCTAACATAATTATGAAATGGGTTGGACTCTGTGAATAGCTCTTTTGCTAGTTTAGTGTAGTACACTCATATCTGCGAAACAGTAACCACAAACTCATGCCAGAGTCTTGGCTGATAACCTTGTATTGTACTGTAACACTAAGCAATTAGTAACTGTACTAGCAGGAGAGTCATACCATGTTACGTTGTTCACTGTTGTATTAGTTAAGTCTGCTGACGCAGATATAGTGTATAATCAACATTAAACTAGTTCATACGTATTCAAATTCTGTGCTCTAGAGCGTCATCCTGTGGCAGAACACAGTGTGTATACTCTGTTTCCGTCCCTGTTATACTATTCCATGCTGCACAATTTAGTAAATCGCAATCAAAATTATACTGTACCGGGGAGGTTGTGAAAGGTTTCAAACCATCTGACTTGCATTTCTAGCTACATTCATCTTCCCCTTGTCACAACTGGCCATAGGCGGGACACAGTAGGTTCTATTGGCTCTGAGCACTATGGGACTCAACTGCTGAGGTCATTAGTCCCCTAGAACTTAGAACTAGTTAAACCTAACTAACCTAAGGACATCACAAACATCAATGCCCGAGGCAGGATTCGAACCTGCGACCGTAGCGGTCTTGCGGTTCCAGACTGCAGCGCCTTTAACCGCACGGCGACTTCGGCCGGCCACAGTATGTTCATCATGTAAGAAGTCTCATGGCATTATTTAATGCTTCTGAACATATTGTATGAGACTACAATGGTTATCTGTTGAGGCCAGTGATTCCATTTTAAGAGTGTTTGAGAATCGCTCACTTTGCACAGAACTAAGAGAGCGACAGGGGAGACCACAGGGTATTCCGCAGGGTTCGGCTGTGTAGGTTAACGGCGCTAGTATCAAGTGCTGGCTGCCGTCTAATAATTTACGGTGAGATATCACAAGTTTTTGAATTTCTGGGTCTATGCGTTAGGAAGAGAAGCCTTGCGGAGTTCCCATCACGTTGGTTAGGCTTCTGGAAATATGTAAGTGTGTAAACAACCCTCTGATCCGCCATTCGCCTACTGAAGTCAGACGAGGATTTCTAGAGCAAAGTGGAGAGGAAGATGTGGTCTAATTGACATTCTATGGTGCAATTTTATGAAATGTAGTAATTTTCAGGTTATTGACGGAAACAGTAATATATTTCCTGACTGGTGGTTGTGACCGGAGCAGCACAACCAGCAATGTCGGGAGCGGGGACACGTGGAAATGGTCTCTTGGTTTGAATGTGGAACGTGAAAGGTCCCTAGTTTTATACGTCGGGAACTCTGAGTTCAAACGGTGGATGGGACTTCATAGCGTCTGAGTCCTGACAAGAGATATTCTGCATCCTCACATGCGACCAGACACGGCCGACTTACCGCCACAACAGACTGATGAGATTGTGCATCAACACCGGAGATACCCTTGCCACACATAGCATCATTTTCATTTATTATTCTCTCAACCACCGGTGTAGCTAATGCATTTGGTGAATCGCCCTCGCATTAGTGATTGAATACGCTGCTAGCATACGGTAGTGCTTTCCTAGTTGCTCCATACCTGTATTGCTCATATTTTTTGTACCAATCACGTAAATGATTCTTTTCCTGGGTCATTGCTTTGAACATAATACATCACATTAAATTTTATTTGTACTTCATTTGAAGTAACTTGTAGTTTCCTTCTGTCAATTATTCTTATTACTTTGCCGATCGAGTAAAACTAGTCATTGAGTAGGGTTTTATAGCAGTCCTCCATCTTAGGATTCCTTGTTAGGGTCATTTTTGAGATTGAGATTGCGATCGGCAATTAAATTTTACATCAGGTTTTAAGGGGTGTGTGACGGAGTTTGGGCAGTTGCATCATTCCGGTGCGATTTCAGAACCACACACCGCGAGGCTTTACATACTACAGCGTCAGATCACAGCAAAATTAAGTACGAATTTTTGGAACAATCGCATTCGTTTATTCTGTCATCAGAACTGTCAGTTATCAGAAGTGTCGTTATACACCTCAAACGGAAGCGCGCATTCTGCCATGGATCATCTGTTCTGGGTAACGTCGTCGCTTAGGGGTATCGTCCGTTTCAAATGTAGTGAGATTCTCCGACTATTCCAAACAGCTTCTTTGAGCCCAACCACACGTCCACTCTCAAATTCTGACATCTGCGTATATCTTTCAGAATCCACATAATTCTTACAATTTTTTTGTGAATGGTGTAATGATGTTGCACTGATATATACTGATACATACTTACATAAAGAAAACATTTCCAAAATATTCAAGAAACCAAACGAACTATCAGCTTTTTCCCCATGGAATTATTAATACTTAGTAAAACCTGTCAAGGAAACATTATGGTATACTTACTGCTTACAAGTAGACATGTAATTTACCCTAGACATACCTGTAGAAGTAGTCTTTCACATTTTATATGCTAGTATCGCCTTCCTTATACTTACTATTCGTTGAGCTGTATTATGAATATCTTACCTTTTGCTGTGTAAGGTGGGACGATATTACCACTTACATGAGCCAATTTAACGTGACTATAATGACTTTGCGAGCACTTTAGGTCAATAAAAGCTACTAACAGTGGCGCAATCTCTTTGTAGAAAATTAGTTGTTGTTTGTTGGAGTAATACTCTCGATTACAGTGTATGAAATGTCTGTGGAAACGTATCGGGACGCTGGCTATGTAACGCAGGGAGAATTACGTGATTTTGTAACAATCGAATTTTGCGTCAATGCATTACCTGCGAGGCAATGGGGACAGCGCTCGGCCAGCAGCCTGACAGCGCGTCCCCAGGTGTATAACCTCAAGTGTTTACAAAACAGAGCAGTGGCTTGCTGGGCGTGCTTTTGAATAACTGAAGTGGGGCGGGCCAGGAGTCCGTTAGGAATTAAAAATTCCGGAAAAATTGTTGTTATCCGCAGCTGTGGATCTTCCCAGGTGGATTGGGTAGAGTTCACTCACGAAATTTGGTACAAAGGGAAGAATAGTGGAAAATAGTTCGATTCCCAGGCCGTACATTGGTCGGCACTGGGAAACTGGGTATTTTGAGCGTTTCTAGGGATGTGATTCACTCGGTTAAGTTTTGGTGAGGAAAACAGAGGCGATGAGCGATCTTGCTGGACTCTCTGTTGACGTCTTCCGTCTTGGGCTTTCGTTCTGAGAGGACGTGAGCCATGTCAGCTCTTCGCTGATGGGATGATTGTCGCAATTTGAGAAGTTTACGGACAGCAATCTATTGTCCAAGTATTGAAGGAGTGCAATTTCCGTGGCTCCGCACCCGGATTCCATGGCCACACCGTCGCCCGCTGGAGACCGCAGCCACAGTAGCAGTATTACGGAGAGATTGCCCCAACTTTGGCCTGTGTTAGGAGTAGCGTTAAATAGTTGGATCACGTGCAATTGCTGTTTCCACTGAGGTTTCACGATACCTTGGGGTGTACTAATTCTTCTTATTTTTCGTTTTTTGTCGATGTCAGTCTGTCAGCCAATTTATAAGACATCGCGTTGTGTCCCGATTTCGACACAGTTCACAGCCAATCCCAGCTACGAGGGTAATTCATAACTGGCTCATTTTTGTTTTTGTTCAGCACTGGTCTGAAGTTGATAGTAAATTTATTGATTCGGTAGAGCTTTTAATTTCAGTAATTTGATCTTGAATTCACCTCTTGCTTTATTTTATTTCTTTGTAATTGTCTGATATCATTGAACCCCTTAAGTGTTCGTTATGGTTCATGTTTGGAATTAAAAATAGGTGTGATTTATCATCAACATTACCACCGCAGATTTATTAAGGGCGACAGGGTGACATTTAAATCTAGTGTTATCCATTCTTGCATACATTTCCACTCACGATTTCTCTGTAAGTTGTTTGACAGGGGTGAAGAAACGCAAAATCCGGACAAGCAACAAGTGGGGTGTTACAGCTGCAAGACTCTGAACATAACATCACTAGTATCAGACGCACTGGAGCCAATCACTCACACTGTTCCTACCAGGCCACGTGATACGTTATTGCAGTTTAATTCTAGCTCATCGTCTTAAGACTCTACATTAAGTGATTGTACAGCGATAATATATCGAAATAAATCTCTGTAAATTTCAGGACCTAATTTTGTATTCATAAATAGGAATATTCGACTCATTACTTTTTTAATCAAATTGAATGATATTCATATAAAATATAAAACCAATTATTGAAGAATACAAAACCACTTCTATGAACTAGTTACACGATTGTTCAAATTCTCGACACTTTAAAGTTTCGCGAAAGTCTCAGGCAGATATTGGTTATCTTTAGTCCCTTGTCACTTATCCTAAAGTGAGACTCTGGCTGTTATGTACCCGGTAGCATTCTGATTTTAGGCGTTGCGATACTACCTTAGTATTGATTAGTAACAGCCGAAGAAACGTATTGTTAAACAGGAAAAAGTCGATAATAGTTACTATTCCAAAAAAAAAAAAAAAAATTACCGTTTGTGTACAGAAATGTCGTTAAGTGTTCTTTGGGTGAGTTTGCTAGTATTCAGCTTTGTTGGTGCAGAACATCTTTCACAGAGCAAGTTGTTAACAGAACATTCGTAAGAGGGGTCCTTTCCTGAAAGGAGGAACAATCGTTCTCTCAGGATTTCAATGAGCACATCACGCGATTCAGTAATCTTTAAATCAATGTATAAGCTTCAGAATGTAAGTTAAAACGTGTCATCTCACTCTAAGAACTTTGGTCAATGACAATGCTACACTGTTTGAAATGTACTCCGAAGTTGAACTATAGGGAAGGGTAATATTCTTGTTGGGAAAACGTCTTAACCGTAATCAAATTCACCGTGAAATTCCGGCAGGATATGGACCAAATGCAGTGTGGCATCCAGTCTTATTGAAACGGTGTCAACTATTACACCATGGTGCTGACCACAGAGTTCGTATCTCGCATCATGAGGTCTCCATCTTTTCGGTGAGGTGAAAGAACATCAGAAGGGAAAAGACATTTTCCGACTATGAGGATAGAGGGTGTATTTACCGTCGAGGAGATGAACGGCTGGGAGCACGTTCCGACCATTGTCTATACAGACGTTGTGACTAGACTGAGAAACAGTGCCACGTTCAAAAGTGTAGTCCAGAACTGAAAAAAACTTACTTGGCCTGCGTTAACAGTGTATAATTGTTTTACCAAGGCCCCTGTATTTTCTTCCTTGTACTGTTCTGTGCGTCTGAAAACCAACGAATGAAAGGTTTCTGTAATATTGAGTAAACAAAATAAATACTGAGCAACAGTTATATTTTATTTACACCGTAAGATACACAGAAAGACATGTTTATTTAGCAGCAAATACTCCTCCCCTGGCGTGGCAGAGATTAGCGCACTGGCGTCCCTGACGTGGGCTCATTAGCGCCGGGGACACCAGCTGGCGTCTCTCTCTCTCTCTGCAATCCCACATCCTCTTACTTCAGCGCTGGGCCAGAGGAGTCTTATCTTTTAACAGCAAACACAGCAGGCCATTGAACCGAGCCAGCAGCACGACAGCTTCCAGTCCGTCTTGTATGTCCACAAAAACTGTCTTTAAACAGAATTAGAAAGCAAAGTGGCAACAGTCAAGATATCTCACATAAGTAAATCACATTAACTCATATCACGAGCAAGACCAATAAAAAATATTACACACAGTTCGTCATCGTAGCAATGAATATACTTCTGCAGAGGCAGCTGGAATAGAAGAAAGCGAGGAATACATTTATGTAAAAAACAATTTCAGATAACCAGAGGCATGTGGAGACTTTGTGGTTTGACGTGGAATTGTTTTCTATATTTACAGAGATTCTGATATGAGGTTCTGCACATTCGGTATGGTATTTTCAAATTTTGATTCGGTTTATGTATGATTTATCGTCTTGTTTACGGAGAAGCTAAAGACTAGTAGTAACGGTAACACTTAAGTCTCTTCAACTTTCTTGTGTTTACAGGTGGTGTTTGGTAGAACACAGCTAACCCTCGTCGTACGGCGATAGATGTGAGAAAAAGAAATGTCTAACATCGAAATCACGGATGTGCGAACGTTTACAAGATGTCGCGAGAATTAACGACCTGATGTAGGGAATTTAAGACATGAAAAAGATACTATGGTAAATTATTACAGAGTAAACTGGATGTGTGGCCAAATGAGGATGTTTGTGCTCATGTTAGAAATTTTTGTGATAGCTTAAAGAAGAGATAAAATGGAGAAACGTTCATCTATTTCTAAGTCTGTAGTTGTACTATAGGTCTATCAGTTGAGGATAGTAGGAGTTACTTGTCGATTAGGTTTCTAGACTATGACTTGTAAGGAATTAAAAACGACCAATGCATTTATGAAAGAATAGGTCAAATTCAAGTGGAGTATGATCTGTTATCAGCTTTAAGAAATTATGTATCGGACTGCAAGTCACACTCGGATTTGTGAAAGTACTCACTGTGATGTTTTAACGAGTCGAATCAAAGTAGTATCCCATGTCACTGATGACAATGAGTTACTAACGACACAATGGCACGAAACACGTGGCACATACTAGTGAGCAAAGGAGTCTTCCCGGCTTCGCAAAAGCAGCCCCTCTATACAGCTCATTCAATCATCCGTTGCAGTTCTATACCGAATGAGTTTATTCGCATTCAGCAACGGTATGCTGTCTCGCACGCACTTCTCGCAGCTGCCACTCGCCAGTTCAGCATCGCGTGCTCAACAACCAAGGCGAAAGCTGAAGAGGACGACGTCAGCAGAGCAGATATTCGGTTTTCGTGCTGTTCACATTAGAGTGCCGTCACTGAGGCCTCCTTGGCGGTGGGCCGTAGAAAACTGGCTGCGCCGTTGCGGTGCTGGAGGGACAGCAGCGCCCCCTGATGGCTGGCGGCGGCCGCGACGGTGCTGCTGTTGGCGGTGGGTGCGGCAAGCTGCGTACGGGTCGTGCCGTCTTCCAAGCCGCCGCCGCCGCCCAGGCCCGTACCCGTCTCGGCGCAAGACGTGGGCCGCGCCAGCACTAGAACACGGACGGCGGGTAAGCAGATCTGCTAATTACTCGTCCAGCAACAAGGCCTAATTACTTCATATAATGATAACCGTGGCCAATTATAAGTACAAGAATAAGCGCACGTCCATGTGACATCAGCTATGTAGTGTTAAATGTGGGCCGACACAAACGTATGGATGCTGTAAAGTTAACGACAGCACAATACGTTGGTGGCGAGTACACTGCCTGAAAATAAAGAGAAACGTAAACGACACTGTGTGAAACTGTGCGTAGCGACAGGAGAAGCTCAAAGTGTTTACCATAATTAGCTACGTCAGCTACAGTGCGAGGAGATAAAAACAACGAACATTATTTGAGAATGCGTGAACAAACGTTTCAGATTGCCACTATGAAATTGGCCTCTAATATTTGCATACACAACACTCCTTTAAGAAAAGTCACTTTTTAATTTCCTTCATCTCAACCGATGTCTTTGAAAAGCCTGCAACTGCGTCATTGATGATTTAATTAGTGAAACACTGCACTAGCTACGTATTTTTTCGTGCTTAATATGTCGCTTTTTGAGAAAAATAAATATTCACATAAGTATTTTATGCGGTTTTTGTATGTGTGTTATCTGCCTCTCTTGCCATGCAGTTGTGTTTCACAGGTTACGGCAATTGGACATTGCATAAAATACCTATGTAAATATTTGTACTTCATCTTGGGAATAATTTCTTGAAAAGTATCGTGCAAAAATTCTTAACTGATACAGTGTTTCATTGTTTAAATCATGAATGCTATTTCTGCTAGAGGTCTTGGCCACGTTAAGATTCTTACCAACAGGCGAAAGCTATTCCATCTTGCAATATATTACTCGAATCTCCATGTACTATTTTACATATTTTTGCAGAAACATGTGAACCAATGTGTAAATCACCTAATGAGTAAGTTATGAAGGCTAAGTTAGGTTATTAAGAGTACAAGTAAATACATACATTTCACTTATGTACAATTTCAAAAAACTTGGATTTTCATATCCATTCTTGTTATATGTCAGCTTAACATCATTTGCAGAGCAGCAAATTCAAACACAGCTGGATTCCGACCGCTTATTACGGGTTTTGTAGTCACTATGCTTTGTGTAATGTTCACTATGGTGGTAGGCACGCACCACATGTACATCGTCATTTTACAGCTTACATGCACTAAGGCAAGTGAAGTGGCATTTAAGCAATGGCCGTAACTCTTACTTTTATCAAAGATGTTCGATAAAAGCTTCTCTACTAAATAGTTTTTATACATAATTATCTTTGGCCACAAACACTATATTTCTGACGTCACAAAGACGTGCGCTCAAGTTAGGTCACGGTGCAAATGTAACGTAAACACTCTCCTATAGGTCAACGTAGGAACTGATGAACGGCCTATATTCAGAATTGCATGCTGTTTGTCGTATAGGATACTTGTACTGCAGTGAATATGCAGTTGGCTATTGAAACTGGAACAGCAGGAAAAAATAGCAAGTAACGAACGTTTAGTTATTGTGCATATTCGTTTATGAACATATGGTCTAGGGGTAGTGATTAGGACTTGTAATCGAAACAGCGTGGGTCCCGGCTTCGAGCCTATCCATGACTTAAATATTATAGAAAAGTCGTCAACAGTGCCAGACAAGGACTTCCGACACACACAGTCACCCTTGCTCTGTCAAAGGCCTTGTCAACGAAGGCGGAGGAATGGACGGAGGTTTTGGGAACCCCCTTTCCCTTTGGATGGGAAACTCTCCAAATAAGCCGTAAGAATCAGCAATGATCAACTGCACGAGGATGCAGAAGGCAATGATAACTACAACATTAAAGGCACAAAGTATGTATCCATAGGATGCGTGACCTGCAATAAAGAGAGGATCTGTCCATAGGCTAAAGATTCCGCACTAGTTCCCCATTCGGATTTCTGAGAGGGTACGATCAAAGGGCGGCGGGGAGGGGGGGGGGGGGGTAAGGGGGGTGGTGAACGTGAGAATAAAAGTTGAATAACCAACCAAGAGGTAACATTCAACGAGTAGGAGCATGTATTTTCAGAAGTTATAACGTAGTAGGAAAACTAGAAAATCTCAATAGAGAAATGTAAGACCTCAGTCTAGATAGTGCAATTCAATGAAGTGAAATGGAAAGAATATAATGATTTCTCGTCGGCGGACGAATATTAACAACAACATAATATGTATGAGAGGAGTGGGATTCGTAATGAATCGGAAAGTAGAGCAGGGAGTGAGCAAGTGGACGTTCGTTGGTAGGATTTTTCGTATCATATTCGACAGCAAGCTATCGCCGACAATGGCTGTGCAGGTATAAATACCGAGGTCACAAGGAGGAGAACAAGAGATAAAAGTATACGAGGTTAGTGAACAGGTAATTCTGTATGTAAACGGAGATGAAAATCTAATAATTACGGGAATTGGACGCGGTTGTAAATGAAGGAATAGAAAAGATGTTACATGCCCGGCATTTGAAATGAGAGAAGAGACAGACTAATAGAATTCTCTGTTCAAGAATGTTACGAGTAGTTACACTTGGAGAAAATGAGACACAGAAGATTACAGATGCGTTTCATCATGGCCAGACACATACTCCGAAATCATATATTCGATTGGAAGGAAAACTATTTGCAGGTATTGACTCAGATCACAATTTAGTAACGATGGAAGTTTATGAGAACGTTCGGATGAGTGTGGAAGAAAGTGGAATACTGAAGTACTGACGAACCATATGAGATTCGTTTGGGTTGTGCTAGGGACTTTTATACTGCGATAAGAAATACGACAGTAAAAATTTCAGTTGCAGAGGAGTGGACATCTCTAGAAAGGCCAAACAAAGATATTGGTGGATCAAACAAAGGTACAAGGAACATAACTGAGCAGAAGTAGAACATTTGGTAAGAGAAGAAATATTTCCACTGACAAACTGGAATGTATAGAGGAAAGGACTCCAGGATAATGTGAAGCAATCTAAAAAGGAGTAAGCGTCAGGAGGACTGACTCATATTGTAGAATAGTCACACCAAGGTGTATGTAATGAACAGAAGGGGTGATAACATTAAGAAAAAGGGAAAAAGTAAAGTTCAGCGTTCGGACTCCTGACGGACATATCAGGCCCGACATTGCACCCTGTCATCCTCTGCCAACGACGTCTTTGGACGCCTTGAGGAGACACACGTGGTCAACAGACCGCTCTCCCAGTCGTCGTCTGGTTTCTTGAATTTGTAACCGCTACCAGTCGGTCGAGTAAGTCCTTAGTTTTCCTCAAAAATCAGAGTGCAACCCGCACAAATCGACCCACCAAGCAAAATCCCCGGAATTGAACCTGGGTCCACCGCAAGGCCGTCGGCCTTGTAGACTTGTCAGCTACGGAAGCAGACGATAACAGCAAGAGTGCAGTCGGAATTCCGCTGCTAAACGCAGAGGAAAGAGTGGGTAGGTGTAAAGAGTGCACTGAATCCTTCTGTAAGGGACGGTACAAAATGGAAATTTGTCAGTGGAATAGAACGAGTTGTCTAAGAGCAATTATTTTAAATTAGATTTAAAACTTGTTTCGCTGCCTGTCAGATATGCGCGCTGGCTTAGCCTCGCCTGCACAGTAGCTCAGCGTGTTCGGCCACAACAATGAACTTGAAAGGGTATTACGTGACGTCCGCCCAGACCAAATGTAATGAACAATAACGAACAAAATGAAGAAAAGAAAAAAGAAAAGGGGGTAGCGTCCATGATTTGTACTCAAAACGTCCTCGGTACCGCATTCGAAACCCTACATCGCTTAAATTTTGAATAAAAAGCATCTGAAATGGCGGTCGAAGACTTCTGGCATAAGAACTCACCCCTCTTTCACCGAACGACCTTTCCAAAGAGGATGGAGGAGTGAAGAGAGTTTCAGTGCACTCTCTTGCCTTTAGAGTGCGGAACTGCTCGTAAAGACGGAGTAATCAGCAATGATCAACAGCATGAGGATGCAGAAGATGGCGAAAACCACTGCATTAAAGACACACAATGTACATCCATAAGACATGTGGCCTCCAATTGAAATGGCTCGTGATGATCTCTTCACTGGCAAAAAATTCCGGACTAGACCACCATCCATATCTGCAGGAAAAACCTGAATAACCAACGAAAGGATTACGTTCTACGAGCTGTGGCGTGGAATGTCAGAAGTTCTAACAGTATAGTGAAGGTATAAAAACTTGAAGGGGAAATGCTAAGGCAGAATGTAGATATAGTGGGGGTCAGTGAGGTGAAATGGAAATAAGACAAAGATTTCTGATTAGCTAAGTACAGGGTAATACCAACGGCCGCAGAAAATGGTATAACGAGTGTATGATTGATTACGAATATGAAAGTAGGGCGGAGTGTGAGTTATCGTGAACAGTTCAATGATAGGGTGATTCTCATCAGAATCGACATTGGAGTACATAGAGCTGTCATCTTCGGCAGGAACAGTACCTCTAAAGCTGTTGTATACCGAATCGAACTGAGCTTTGATGACACTTACGGACTCGGTATTACATGCTGCTTCAACAGTAGGGCAGAGTTCGCCAATTCTGTGGTTGGCGAGTGGTCCCCGTCATCCCCGCCATTCACGGGAATAGTTCTGGAGAACGCGTTGGTGGGAGCAACAGTCGAATACCCTAAGACACAAAGTGTGGTCATGCGTTGCCTTGTTATTAGATTACACCAGAGTGACATAGGCCAACAGACAAGCGTTAGCAGAAACATGATGGCTATACCAGACAGACATGACTGTGTTGTGTACCCAATGACACCCTAAATCATGACAGGCACTGGACCCGTGCGACGAAGACGAATGGAATCTGGCAGCTTTCGTTCTTCTCGAAACGTCGAGATACGAATAAGTCCAACGTGATGTTGTAACTCGTCTGCAAGGTCAGTACTGCGTCAAGTGCTCTTATGAGGCGGACCACAGTCGGTAAACCTACTTCTGATGAACCATCAAGAGAACCACAAAAAACATTCGCTGTATGTGTGGATCTATCTCTGCCGAGCGAGCAATGTCTGTCCTCACGTAATCACTGTCACGTGCGACAGTTGAAATCCAGCATGTTCCACCTGATGCCGTCGTGCCCATATTTGCATTTTAGTCATCATACCGCGAGTAGTGCGAGCAGCAGTATCGTGGAATGGTAGATCTTTGTGTCAGCAGAGCCAGAAATTGCCGTTTTCGGATTCCGGCAAGTCCTGGTAGATGCTCCGCCTTATTGCATGACTGTCTACCAAACAACCAACATCCAAATGCTATTTCTGAATTAGAATTGCATTGTGAAATCTTTAATTAAATACGGTGGACCATAACTCTACAGACAAACTTTCGTCGACCAAACCGAGATAGAAATGCGTAATAAACATGGGCTCTACATTGCATGCCTTAGCAACTAAGGGCACTAGTTCATCTTTGTTACTGTGAAACACACCTCTTCTCTAGAAAATGTGCTCACAGCTCGTAAGGTATGACTTTTAGAGCCGAAGGTTACAGGACTTTTTTTGTTTTGTTTTGATTTGATCCACACTACTACCTCTGAAAGTTTGTCGTGTCGGAGCTCTGGTTCATCCTGTATATAGACTGCAAAAGTCGTTAATCCTACCTGCCTTCCTACTTGCCTAGCTACCTAAGCGTAGTTAACTGTACTGAAAACTTTCCGAAGGCATGATAACCCGTGCGAAGCATAGAGAACATAGCGGGCGTGAGGTGTCCACAGCGTATCGATGTTAATGGTAGCAGCGTAACGTAAGACGACATTCTCGTAATCCTCATTCCGGACGCGTACTGCTATTCCGTACAAACGCACATTCGAACCACTACATATTGTGGTCAATTAGGGCCATTCGCAGCACAGCCAAAACCGACATAGGCATTTTCGCAGCAATTTGAACAATATGTAGCGACTCACGGCGCAGATTAAAGCAAAGGTAGAGATTCGCAGCCCAATTAAAACCATTGAAGCCCATAGAATGTGACACGACTAACAGGAAATATTTACTACTAGCTACTCAACCAGATTGTGTTCTATTCGCCATAAAGCCGTCCTCCAATGGTACAGGGAAATATGAAGATAGGGTGGGGCGGGAGGGGGGGGGGGAGGCCAAACGATATGATGATACAGGAAAAGTGTATAATCTGTTTATCTGTTTTGCTGTCAGAAAGATGGCGTGAATGTGTGGCTTCGTTTAGGAGAGCCTTAGATACCACTACACCATAATCGTCACAATCAACATCACCACTATGTGAAAATTTTAATCTGTGATAATTATATACATATTTTGCTTGTTGAAGGAACGTTGAACAGTGTAGGATAGTTCCAGAATTCCATCTATCCCATTCTCTTCTCACTCGTACAGCGCCATGCAAATGTGCTTCTTCGCCAGGACAATCTTCGTTCACACAGTTAGGGATTAACCAGTGGTGTATACCCCCCACTCCCTCAAGACGATCACTGTCATCCCCTGAAGACTCATGATACTTTATGGCACATGGCGCGAGGATGCATAGTTTTGTCTGAAATTCATGACAAATCCATTGTAGATTTATGACAATATTTACTTGTAGTGGCGCCAACTATCACCAAAGGAGACACCTCTGTGATAACACCATACACGAACACAGCGCATAATTGTAACGGGAGGAGGCCATGAGAGATACTGAAACTATTCACAATAAGTGAATGATTCTATCATAACACACTCATATAAAATACATAAGTTAATAGTAATGTTCGGCGTTCTGGTCCCAGACGGGCCGCTCTAGCGCGACCGACCGCCGTGTCATCTCCTGCCAATGGCATTACTGAGTGCAGTATGGAAGGCCATATGGTAAGTACACCGCTCTTCCGGTCGTTGTTGGGTTTCTTCGCTTTGGAACCCCTACTAATCGGCCGAGTATCTCCATAGTTGGCGTAACTACGAAGCGTGCTCCCTTTGAGGAAACATCTCCAGAGTACCGGGCAGCAAACCCAGGTGCCAGGCCGGCACTAAGGATACAACATGTGTACCTACAGCGCGTGTGGCCTTTAGCTGAAGAAAGTCATTATGATTGCTCCATTGCAAAAGATTCCAGATTAGTGCACCATTCGAATGTATGTATGCTGCTCATTATTGAAAAATTTCTTTTGTGTATGTTTCTACATTTCTCGAAGTATAAGTGAAGAAGATTCCCACTGATTTCCTACGTGACTATATCCATTGCCCCATACATGTTTAGGGAGAGGGTACCCATATCAAGAAGATTCTAGACAGGTAATCCTTGACCACACATGTCTTGCAATTTTTATATATTCACTATATTGCTAGTTGCTCATTCAGACTCACCGCAAATTAGCTCTCGTATTTGGAATACGGTGTTATTGCTTCGCTGTGGGACATTACAATCGAAATAAGCAGAGATAGTGAGGTAACACAACGGTGAACAATAATCACTGCTCTCAGGAGACATCCTGAGATAATAGAAGGAATTATGTGTTGGGTGGAATGTGAAGGTTGTAGAGGGAGGAAAGGCTTGAAACAGTGAAGAAGCTGAAGTATATGTACGATGCAACAGTTTTGTAGAGACGAAGAAGCTTGCACTGGACGGAGCAGTGTGGGCAGCTGCACGAAATCCATTTGGGATCTGAATGCCACAACAACAAAAATTATTTTGTTGTATCTTGTAACTAATTTTTAAATGTAATTTTAAGGTAATGGCTTTGTTCCGCTTTAGATTCCTGTATTATATCTCTTAACAATAAATTATGTCATTTTCGCGATTAGTGATCAATGACCTATCAATGTTCTTGGACACGTATTACCACGTATTTTCATCATATGATCTATATGTAATGTTTCTTTATGTTTCCTTGTATTTTGGCATGTGCACTGATATACCACTTTTAATTTTGTCATTTTATGTAATTATGTAAATTATGACACGGCGCCACCATGTAACCCTTCTGTCAAGTAGCGGCAATTTTATCTTTCGACCCTTGCTTTATGGGAACTCACTTAGTACGTCATCTCAAGTCACGTACACAAATGATAACGTTCTCACCCTTGAGCAACCTTTGCTCTTGGGTAGGTAAAAATGGATTGTATTTACACTTTTGATTAATGTTGTTTAGTTATTACCATCTAAAAAGTTATTCTAATGAATTTTTGTATATCAATTCATTTGTTACGTTTCTATTTTAGAGTTCTGAAGGTGGAGATAATCCCTACACGCGTCATGCATACTTCGTGATCAATAACGTCAGTCTTCACTGTCTGGTTGACCTCATTCTAAACATTTTGAACTTTAGTACAAAAATGACTACTATTGCTTCTACAGTAGGGCGCTCATAATAAATTGTGAAAGACGTGGTTACAAGTAAATTTTAAATTAACCGAAGGAAGGAAACGGTTCTTACGTTGCTCTCCAATGACCGGGACAGTTTTAAGTTTTTCATATTCACTTTTTGAGTCCATATTAAGTTACTCCATAGATTTCAGACATATTTTTTTTAAAAAAAAGCCTTTTTCCCAACAGTTCAACAATAATTACTACAGGGCAGTTAAGGAAGACTAGAAAATAAAAAAAAACTGCTTTTACATTTCCCTGATACTTGTTTCCTACTGTAATGACATGTAAATGAACGTGTAGTCACAGTGATGAAATCTATAATGTGAAAATAAGCTTCACAATATGTAGTTTATTATAAAGATAAGGCATCTGTCATCATCGAGGCGTTATTTATTTAATGTTTAGGGGCTACTGAAGTATTAAGGCTAATACATAAGTCCAGTTCTTTATTGGTTCTGTAACAGTGAAAACTACTTTGCTGGATGGTTCATATGTAACAGTTTCATCACGTAATTACAACATTCTGTACTTCAAACAAAATAATCAGATACCCACACATTACACCTGTTGTATTTTAATGAATTTTTAATGTAGAACAAATGACGTACCCGAAAAAATTCCGAATAATTTTACAGAAAGTTACTCGATGTCTGAAGTTGTGCACAATTTTCATGCATCCATTTGTGCAGGATGTTTCCCATTCTTTCCGAAAAACCTCTGTGGGTGAAGGATTACGTCATGATGAACGACTTTAGTTAGGGAAAAATTGTTCCCAACGACGCTTGACGTGTTTTAGTATCCCTCAGCCCTGGGGTAAGAGATTTCACCGAATTAGCGTAGTCTATTAACCTGGTGCACAGCATGAAATCTATTCCAGTAAATTGATAGAGTGATTCTGAACAAGAAAACTATAAGAAAGAGTTTGTCTGAGGGGAGAGAGTGATTTTAGAATCAAGAACTTCAGTTTTGCTACACCTACCGCTTTTCACGCGGTATGAATCCATGACAGGCGTCACACATTGCATACAAAAGCTGCAGATGGCCTCCTTGCTGCCTCCTTTCAGGGGCGCAAACACTCTTGAACGATGACATTAGGCGTAAGCAAACATTTTGTCTCTAACACTAGTTGTTCCCCATGTGATGATTTATCACATCTACACGTTTGTAATAAATATTTTTTGAAAAGATGTACATTTTTAATCATGTAATGATTTATCACGCGTACACGTTTGTAATAAATATTTTTTGAAAAGATGTACATTTTTAATAACAGCAGATTTAATACTATGAACAATAGGCACTTCCAATCTTGTGGATGTTTAAATGTTAATATGCTTGAGCGTGATAGGAGTTTTAGAACTAATTATTAATTTCACCTGGTTATTGCTGTTTAATTAGGAATATCATTTTTGAGTCTGTAGAGAAGGCTGTTTAATACACAAACTTTTCTGTACTCTCTGGCTGTTATTTGTCACATCAGAACTGTTGTCATCATGGGCGAGTCAGAGCAGCTGCTACTTTAATAATTAATATCACAGTAAAACGTACATAGTAACAAGCATTAATCTTTGGTAACAAACGAACATGTACTGAAAACAGTTACATGAAAATGAAACAAAATTTTTAATTTAATAATTTTGATAAATACTGCATGCCAAATTTTTAGCTATCAATAATTTGTAAGCTCTGTAGGGGCTTTAAGAAATGGTAAACCAAGTTGTAACTTGCTTACGATTTCCCTCTACGTCTACGTGTTGTTCGCTCATTGTAATGTTATCGTTACGAGTAGACACTCCAATAATTCTGAACAAGCTCTATCTCACGTAACATACACGTTACCGTCTCACCGCCGTCTTACCCCTTTTGCATCTCGAAGGGAGCAGTTGCATGAACTCGTGTCGGATGTTGGAGTTCAGCCAGCCGTAGACGATAGGGTTGCTGACGGCTGACGTCATGGCGGTGATGTGGCAGGCCGCCAGAGCGAGGTACTGCGCTTCCGTTGTGGCCTCGGGAAACCCCAGGTCCATTACAATCTGGTATAGCCCTGCGAAACAAAACGTATGCGGCTGGCTGCATTACACTAATTGTGACTGTGGACAATATATGGGAGTCCGTACCATACATCCATAAAATCGTACACTACTATAACTGCATCACCAGAAAAAATTGAAAACAATAAAAAATTAACTATGCGTGTGCCGAACAGCAGGAAGGATACGTGATTAAATTCGTGTACGTTTCGATAGCATACAGGGTGAGAATTCAGTACATCAAGTTGCCACTTCTGATATCAACAGGGGCTCTAGCCAGGGTGGACTCGAATCGCACTGAGTCTGGATAACCGACAGGGCTACGTCTTCCCATACTACTCCTCCACTATGCTAATGATAATGGCTACCGAGTGTCGGTGTGCCAGTCTCTCAGCAACCAACAACCAAGACTACAGTAGGACATGATGTGCATAGAGGTAGTTCAGGATTTTAAAAAAAGAAGCACTCTGTCTTCAGGCCACAAGCGGCCTATTGCGATCATCCGACTGCCGTGTCATCCTCAGCGGAGGAAGCGGATAGGAGGGCCGTGTGGTCAGCACACTGCTTTTCCGGTCGTTATGATGCATATCTTTGACCGGAGCCGCTACTATTCGGTCGAGTAGCTCCTCCATTGGCATCACGAGGCTGAGTGCACCCCGAAAAATGGCAACCGTTCATGGCGGCCTGGATGATCACCCATCCAAGTGCCGGCCCTCCTGACAGCGCTTACCTTCGGTGATCTGACGGCAACAGGTCCATCCACTGCGGCGAGTACGTTGCTAGCTCAGGATAGTATAGGAAAAATGCGGTCTTGCGTTTTGTTGAAGAATAACTTCACGGAGACGTCGATTATTGGGCTTAACCTCGGGGCTCAGTATGTCAGACACATAACCTTACGTCAAAAGTACCCGTTATGTGAAGCTGAGGTGGTCGTATCAGATGCGCAATCATCTGCAACACCATCACGAAAGGTACTGCACCAGTATGACAATGACGAATGCAATCTTATAGCCTCCAAACTCTGGTACATCCCTCGTGATGCCGAACTAAGACACGTCTGAAATGACGGCGTTGTGTCACTCCTGTGCCTACGTTTTCGTTAGACGAACCATTGTCAGCAAATCTTCCTCTACTGCCGCGTTATGGAAGTTGCATCGACTGTCTTCTTGTTGACAGTCCGTGGTGCTCCAGTCGTCACTGTAGCATCCATACTTGTGTTTTTGAGTTTTCAGAAACACCAAGACCATGGGATGTGATCCCAATTAAATTTATTCCACAATTTAGGGACATGACACTACACAGATGGTTACCTTTGTTGACTTGTACATGCACCTTGACTCCGTAAATTCTGTAAGGAGTAGCGCCACAACTTGTTACAGTGAGAGCCATTGGACGTGTGGAATGGAATCAAAGAGCACTTGAACATGCTGCTGGAGAATACTCTGTTACGCAGTTTTTTAGGTGTGTCCACAAAGCATCAATTGTGGCTGCAAAAGAACCTTAACCTACAAATTCAGACCGACCGTATCCCACACATTTTCAATGGGGAACTTGTTAGACGAACGCACAGGTGAGGGAAGCTGTGGTGCACATCGTTCTTCGAAGGAGACCTGCATATTTCTCGCCACATGTAGCCAGACATTGTGCTACTGACATATGAGATTTGGAACGGCATGCAGGAGGGGTAATGCCTCAGGCTATAAAACTGTCCTCATTAGCTGTAGCTGTTCAGAGTTTCCTCAACACTAACGCGGCCAGGGTACGTGGTATAAGCAATGGTGGCCCCATCCATCACACTTGGCATTTGTCCTCAATGCCACTCAACAATATAGTGTGCGCGATTACTTTCACCAAGGCGGCGTCTAACGCGTATGCGGCCATCACTGCAGGACATGATGAAGTGGAACTCATCCGTAAACAGTACATTTTGCCACACATTACGTCCTGTCGACTTCACGTGCCCATTTCAGTCTGCGGCGTCGGTGGGTTCTGGTCAGCAGAAGCTGACAGAGTGGCATGCTTGCCACCAGTCCAGTCAGCTGAGGACAGCGTCGAACCGTCGGCGGAGACATGTCCACAGCCATTGCAGCGCGTCGCCCAACACCATGGACGAAGCTGTTCTGTCCGTTATTGCCAAGCGGACGTGACGGCCATCATCTAGCGCTGTGGTCACCTTGTGTCGATCAATACACTGTCGGCGCTGTGTACGGCCCTCTACTCTCCACTGGTTCCACATAAGGCTCACTGCTGATGCAGCGTGCCCTGTATGAGCCGTAGTGTCATGGAACGATAGACCAGCCTCCCGGAGAGCAAACCTCGGCCCCGTTCGAACGCTCTCAATTGCCGATACTGCACCCTGTGACGCTGGCGAGGAACAGCGGCACCTGATTGTACGTTTACACTTCCTACGAGGGTGCCGCACCGCCTGAGCGTTGCGAAACACTGTCCTCTTCTGTCACACGAAAGGAGGTGCTGTTGGGCCTAGCTGCATGCCCCTCTCTGTCACTGAAATTACTTATTATGTATAATGGATTATACTGTAAATGATGAAAGTATGTGAATGCAGCTTGCCGCTAACTTGGTGTAATGTTTTGTCTGTGAAGACGTATTTGTTGCCTTTATGATTCCTTCACTCTCACACATAAATCTGTACAGTAAAGTAAGGGCCTCCTGTTTTGTCTTTAGGCTGACCCGTGATAAGACAGGCAAAGAATTATACTAATGAAGCATTCTGAGTATTTTCTCTAACTTCATTCACTCTCTCTCTCTCTCTCTCTCTCTCTCTCTCTCTCTTTTATCTATGTACAATTTTAAATATAATATTTCAATACGTGAAATCAGCCCAATAGAATCTCTGGTGGAGCCCTTCGTCTTAACATTCAGCGGCTGGCTTGCTATAAAAGATCTTTATATCTATTATTATTGTTAAGCGCTGCATTCAGTTGGGAAAACGATCGTTTGAACAATTCGTTCCTTTTACGACAGATTTTGAATTTCAGATGTGTCCGGAGCCTTTTTGGACGATTTTATAAAGAGTTATCGATTGCAGGCTCTCTTCGTCACAGCTGAAACTTCCCCACTAATTACAGGGCCAAGACAATCATCAATGATTCAGACAAAGAACTCATTCGTCATTCACTCTAGAATAAAAGGGTCACAAACCTTATTTCTGAGGAAAATTGTATATTCAATCCATCTCCATTACATGTTCCGTTTTCTGTTGATTCCAAGTCTTACTTAATTTACGTTTACAGTTTTTCTCTCTCTTCAAATAACCCGCTAGTGGCACCAACGTTAATAGCTCGCTTTAGCGAGAAGAAGAGCAAATATGTCTCTTTTAGCAACCCGACAATCTTCCAACAGATACTTCAGAAGCTGTCCTAGTTATCCGTCTATAATAACCATGGAGAATACATATATGTACCTCTGTTATTCCAAAGAATAAACGTACCAGAAAAATACCTTGGCGTCGACGAGCTGTCGGCGCATATATTACTAGAAAATCCGATCAGATACTTTTCAAAAGTGAATGAATATGGATGATTTGATTGACCATTATTAATTATTGCGTGGTAGAGGGTAATTTTCCGTGGGGAAATTACAATGCCCCTCGCAGCGAGCGAAGTTTGTGAGCTCAATTTTGATTTACCGAACACACTTCGCGAGCTATCTATTAGTGTGGATAACCCGGAAGTGATGATTGTCAGTCCTCCGACTGAAAAAGAATATTATGTTTAAGACAGACGAAGAAAAGAAATGTTGAAAACAGAAGAAATGAAGAGACAGGTACCACGGCTGTATTGCTTTTACGGGCATCAAGGTGTTATGTCTGCTGTGCACAACCAAGGAAGATGATCTTTCATGAAACTGTTATCAGGGTCTACCCATTCGGGAACTTTCTTAAGCAGGGAAACCTTGGAAAACCTCTTAAGCCTAGACCCCCAGCCTACGGAACATAGAAGATATAGAAAAACAAAAATTAATTTTGAAATAGATCTCTAAAGGAAAGACAGATATCACGATTTGGAGAAGAGTGATTTGTGCCTCTAGAAAAAAAAAAAAAAAAAAAAAAAAAAAAAAAAAAAAGATTTTACAATAAATAACGTGAATTTTCGTTTTACAATCTTGTTCCTAGGACAATATCTTGCGGTGCTAAAACTCCCCCGGGTCTTGCATGTCCCCGACGTCCACATTTGTAGTCGGTCTTCTACGCGGCCCACTTTGTACTCGGTCTTCTACGCGGCCCGCAATGGGAAGAGTAGAAGGGAAAGGGATACTCGAATTCACATGCAACATTCAATCCAAAAGAATTAGCAGTGACCAAAAGGGAAACTCTTCCTGTAAGAGAACTGGTTAAGTAGCACCGTCCAAGATTCTCCTTTTTGAAAGCAAAATCCTTATGGCTTCATGCATCCTTTTTGTTACGACGTATTTCAAGGAATTTAGCCATTAACTAATGATGTTGCCAAAAGCATCATCATATTTACTCTCGTTTGAATACTCTTTTTGACTTTGCATCCCCACTTGTGCTTATAAGTCCAAAAGTTCTGACACATTTTCTATCACTGATTTGTTCTTCGTAATTTAAAGGATTCATGCAACTTAAAATAGATTTTGGATTCAAATCATCGAATAATGGAAAGTGTAGTTCTTTTTATACAAAGACATAATCCATCATTTCCTTGAAAAGTCATATAATTTATCTATACTCAAAAACTTTTTATTCTAAATACATATATTTCTCCGCTTGATCGCTGTAATGTAAAAGTTATTAGCATTGAGGAATGCGGATTCACTTCTTTCATTTATTCTCTGATTCATACGGCGTTCATACATGCACATATATGGAAATGGATTTTTCAAACAAAATTCCCAACCGAACACGAACCATTAAATAACTACTAATTCTATGAATATTACTTTCTTTAATCATTCATTAATAAATTAAAAACTCTTAACTTCTAATTATAACACCTTTTCTTTTTAAAGTTCAACATGAATCAGTTTACCCTCGCGTTTGATGCGAGTCTCTTACAAAGCATATCTGTGTCGTCTATATCGATCCTAACTCTCGCGCCGACGTCAACTGTTTTGCGCGGGAAATTATCTTTGCGGCGTTAACCGTCACTCACGATTCACTGCCACAACACATCCCTTCACACGTTTACACATGTAAACATGCACTTGAAACTATATATGAACATTCACTCGGAACCTCTTTTGATTATTCAGCGTCATTTGCGGGAAACATTTCATTCTTCTTGAAGTGTGCTCCCTGCCGCCGTTGGATAAGCAGCTGAGCAGCAAGTCGTATACTCCTAGCTCACTCATTTGTTACATAGTTTAATTCTTAATTTCTTTGCGTGTTTTTGGTACTTGCATTGTTTAATTCATAAATTTCGGGCGTATTATAGTATTTGAGAGTTGTAGCATCGCGTTTTAGTACCTGAATAGTGTAAATTCGCGTAGTCGTTTGTCTACTGTTTTTGTTTTGAACGGCCAGTGTCGGTTGGTCACAGTGTGCTGCCTGCTGCTGTTGGATAAGCAGCTGAGCAGCAAGTCGTATACTCCTAGCTCACTCATTTGTTACATAGTTTAATTCTTAATTTCTTTGCGTGTTTTTGGTACTTGCATTGTTTAATTCATAAATTTCGGGCGTATTATAGTATCTGAGAGTGTAGCATCGCGTTTTAGTACCTGAATAGTGTAATTTCGCTTAGTCTCCTTCCGCCGCCGAGCAGTGTCAGCAGTGCGCAAGTAGCAGCATTACTGCATTTACTAGGCAATCTTGTATTTTAATAACCGTTTAAATTTTGTCGATTTGTTTGCGCTCTCTGTAGATTAGTTCAGACATTCTTTGCAAAACAGTTTTTAGCATGGATAGGGACTGCAACTGCTGTGTTCGGATGCAGGCTGAGTTGGCATCCCTTCGCTCACAGCTTCAGGCAGTGTTGGCTTCGGTCACACAGCTTGAGGCTGTTGCCAACGGGCATCACTGTGGGGGTCCGGATGGGGGTTTGTCGGGGACGGCCAGCTCGTCCCACGCATCCCCTGATCGGACTAAGACTGTGGTTGCCCGGGATACTGCCCGCATTGAGGCTGATCCCTCTCCTGTGGTAGAGTGGGAGGTCGTTTCAAGGTGTGGCAGGGGGCGAAAGACATTCCGGAGGGCTGAACGGAAAGCCTCTCCAGTTTGTCTGACGAACCGGTTTCAGGCTCTGTCTCAGGCTGATACTGATCTTCGGCCTGACACGGCTGCTTGTCCTGTTCCAGAGGTTGCCCCTCAGTCTGCAAGATCCGGGCAGTTCCAGAGGGTGGGCTTACTGGTAGTTGGGAGCTCCAACGTCAGTCGCGTAATGGGGCCCCTTAGGGAAATGGCAGGAAGAGAGGGGAAGAAAACCAATGTGCACTCCGTGTGCATACCGGGGGGAGTCATTCCAGATGTGGAAAGGGTGCTTCCGGATGCCATGAAGGGTACAGGGTGCACCCATCTGCAGGTGGTCGCTCATGTCGGCACCAATGATGTGTGTCGCTATGGATCGGAGGAAATCCTCTCTGGCTTCCGGCGGCTATCTGATTTGGTGAAGACTGCCAGTCTCGCTAGCGGGATGAAAGCAGAGCTCACCATCTGCAGCATCATCGACAGGACTGACTGCGGACCTTTGGTACAGAGCCGAGTTGAGGGTCTGAATCAGAGGCTGAGACGGTTCTGCGACCGTGTGGGCTGCAGATTCCTCGACTTGCGCCATAGGGTGGTGGGGTTTCGGGTTCCGCTGGATAGATCAGGAGTCCACTACACGCAACAAGCGGCTACACGGGTAGCAGGGGTTGTGTGGCGTGGGCTGGGCGGTTTTTTAGGTTAGATGGCCTTGGGCAAGTACAGAAAGGGCAACAGCCTCAACGGGTGCGGGTCAAAGTCAGGACATGCGGGGACCAAGCAGCAATCGGTATTGTAATTGTCAACTGTCAAAGCTGCGTTGGTAAAGTACCGGAACTTCAAGCGCTGATAGAAAGCACCGTAGCTGAAATCGTTATAGGTACAGAAAGCTGGCTTAAGCCAGAGATAAATTCTGCCGAAATTTTTACAAAGGTACAGACGGTGTTTAGAAAGGATAGATTGCATGCAACCGGTGGTGGAGTGTCCGTCGCTGTTAGTAGTAGTTTATCCTGTAGTGAAGTAGAAGTGGATAGTTCCTGTGAATTATTATGGGTGGAGGTTACACTAAACAACCGAACTAGGTTAATAATTGGCTCCTTTTACCGACCTCCCGACTCAGCAGCATTAGTGGCAGAACAACTGAGAGAAAATTTGGAATTCATTTCACATAAATTTTCTCAGCATGTTATAGTCTTAGGTGGAGATTTCGATTTACCAGATATAGACTGAGACACTCAGATGTTTAGGACGGGTGGTAGGGACAGAGCATCGAGTGACATTATACTGAGTGCACTATCCGAAAATTACCTCGAGCAATTAAACAGAGAACCGACTCGTGGAGATAACATCTTGGACCTACTGATAACAAACAGACCCGAACTTTTCGACTCTGTATGTACAGAACAGGGAATCAGTGATCATAAGGCCGTTGCAGCATCCCTGAATATGGAAGTTAATAGGAATATAAAAAAAGGGAGGAAGGTTTATCTGTTTAGCAAGATTAATAGAAGGCAGATTTCAGACTACCTAACAGATCAAAACGAAAATTTCTGTTCCGACACTGACAATGTTGAGTGTTTATGGAAAAAGTTCAAGGCAATCGTAAAATGCGTTTTAGACAGGTACGTGCCGAGTAAAACTGTGAGGGACGGGAAAAACCCACCGTGGTACAACAACAATGTTAGGAAACTACTGCGAAAGCAAAGAGAGCACCACTCCAAGTTTAAACGCAGCCAAAACCTCTCAGACAAACAGAAGCTAAACGATGTCAAAGTTAGCGTAAGGAGGGCTATGCGTGAAGCGTTCATTGAATTCGAAAGTAAAATTCTATGTACCGACTTGACAGAAAATCCTAGGAAGTTCTGGTCTTACGTTAAATCAGTAAGTGGCTCGAAACAGCATATCCAGACACTACGGGATGATGATGGCATTGAAACAGAGGATGACACGCGTAAAGCTGAAATACTAAACACCTTTTTCCAAAGCTGTTTCACAGAGGAAGACCGCACTGCAGTTCCTTCTCAAAATCCTCGCACAAACGAAAAAATGGCTGACATCGAAATAAGTGTCCAAGGAATAGAAAAGCAACTGGAATCACTCAATAGAGGAAAGTCCACTGGACCTGACGGGATACCAATTCGATTCTACACAGAGTACGCGAAAGAACTTGCCCCCCTTCTAACAGCCGTGAACCGCAAGTCTCTAGAGGAACGGAGGGTTCCAAATGATTGGAAAAGAGCACAGATAGTCCCAGTCTTCAAGAAGGGTCGTCGAGCAGATGCGCAAAACTATAGACCTATATCTCTTACGTCGATCTCTTGTAGAATTTTAGAACATGTTTTTTGCTCGCGTATCATGTCATTTCTGGGAACCCAGAATCTACTATGTAGGAATCAACATGGATTCAGGAAACAGCGATCGTGTGAGACCCAACTCGCTTTATTTTTTCATGAGACCCAGAAAATATTAGATACAGGCTCCCAGGTAGATGCTATTTTTCTTGACTTCCGGAAGGCGTTCGATACAGTTCCGCACTGTCGCCTGATAAACAAAGTAAGAGCCTACGGAATATCAGACCAGCTGTGTGGCTGGATTGAAGAGTTTTTAGCAAACAGAACACAGCATGTTGTTATCAATGGAGAGACGTCTACAGACGTTAAAGTAACCTCTGGCGTGCCACAGGGGAGTGTTATGGGACCATTGCTTTTCACAATATATATAAATGACTTAGTATATAGTGTCGGAAGTTCCATGCGGCTTTTCGCGGATGATGCTGTAGTATACAGAGAAGTTGCAGCATTAGAAAATTGTAGCGAAATGCAGGAAGATCTGCAGCGGATAGGCACTTGGTGCAGGGAGTGGCAACTGACCCTTAACATAGACAAATGTAATGTATTGCGAATACATAGAAAGAAGGATCCTTTATTGTATGATTATATGATAGCGGAACAAACACTGGTAGCAGCTACTTCTGTAAAATATCTGGGAGTATGCGTGCGGAACGATTTGAAGTGGAATGATCATATAAAATTAATTGTTGGTAAGGCGGGTACCAGGTTGAGATTCATTGGGAGAGTCCTTAGAAAATGTAGTCCATCAACAAAGGAGGTGGCTTACAAAACACTCGTTCGACCTATACTTGAGTATTGCTCATCAGTGTGGGATCTGTACCAGATCGGTCTGACGGAGGAGATAGAGAAGATCCAAAGAAGAGCGGCGCGTTTCGTCACAGGGTTATTTGGTAACCGTGAAAGCGTTACGGAGATGTTTAATAAACTCAAGTGGCAGACTCTGCAAGAGAGGCGCTCTGCATCGCGGTGTAGATTGCTCGCCAGGTTTCGAGAGGGTGCGTTTCTGGATGAGGTATCGAATATATTGCTTCCCCCTACTGATACCTCCCGAGGAGATCACGAATGTAGAATTAGAGAGATTAGAGCGCGCACGGAGGCTTTCAGACAGTCGTTCTTCCCGCGAACCATACGCGACTGGAATAGGAAAGGGAGGTAATGACAGTGGCACGTAAAGTGCCCTCCGCCACACACCGTTGGGTGGCTTGAGGAGTATCAATGTAGATGTAGATGTAGATGTCGGTTAGTTAGATCCTTTATAAATCTTGATGACATTAGCAATGCTAAAGTTCCATGTTCACCCAAACCACAGGTGAAGCCTATCTCCACTATCTTCTTTACAACACTCGATAGTATTAGTTAATCACTATTTCTATAATCTATGTCACTGATTAACTATTTCAATTTAAAGTTTTCTAACACTACACACACAGTTTATTGTTATGTTTTTTACGAGCGTTCATCTCTGTCACTCGCAACACCATTCCTCCCTATCTTCTAATCTTCATTAAATTTTTTCAAGTCGTTATGGGAAAATAACCCTTTTATTTTGTTCGATCCGAGGTATGCTAACAGATAAGCCCCAGGATTCGGAATTTGTAGGATAATGTATGGGCCAGTATATAGTAACTCCCATTTCTTTATACTTTTCTTTATTAAGGATGATTTGGTATGTCTTTTGACTAGTACCTTCTCTCCGGTATGGTATGTCTGTACCCTCTTGATTAATTTGTCAAATTGTTGTTTTCTCTGATCAGCCTTTTTCGTCATATTTATGATGGCTTGTCTTATTTTTTCTTCCCAAGTCATCTCAGTTTCCTGAGTTTTGGGCATATGTTCAGTCCAGAAGTTTTCCTCTTTTGCTTCGAACATCAATTCACGAGGTGTATATCCAGTTGAGGAGTGGGGCATGTTATTGTATATCTGTTCAAACTCTTCCACATAATTTGCCCACGCAGTCTGCTTATTATGGCAATACGTCCTCATAAATCGATTGAATTCTCTAAAAATTCTCTCAACCAAATTGCCTTGTAGGTGGTAAAATGATGTTAGTATGTGTTTCACACCGACTTGAGGCAAAGTCTGTTTCCATCGGAGTCCCGTGAATATTTTAGCATTGTCTGTTATGATCGCCTTAGGTGTACCAACAGGTGGAAGATAATCCCTTATCAATCTTAATAGAATTTCTTTGGCTGTAGCCGCCTTTATCGGGTATAGCTTTACGTATTTCGTACACACATCGAGAAATGCCAACACATATTTAACACCACCTCTTGAAGTAGGTAATGGTCCACACAGATCGCACGAAATTAATTCTTTTGGTTCTTGGACTAATATAGAGCATAATGGGTGCTTACTCCCATTTGAATCCGGCATTGTTTTTTGACAGATTATGCATTTCTTTAAGACCTCATGCACTCTGCGCTTTATGTTGGGAAAATAACAGTACCCACTTATCTTGTCTGCACATTTTGTCGCACCGAAATGTCCCCAGGTTAAATGAGTGAACCATAGAAGTTTCTCTATTTGCGCCTCAGGTATACAAACACACCAACGGACTTTGTTTGGCCTTCCACAGCGGAAAAATAATACGCCATTTACCAGCTTGTAGTAATTTGCCATCTGATCCGAAGGTTGCTGTTGTAACCTTTGAATGACACTTCCCCATTGAGCATCTCTTTTCTGTAACTGGGCCATATGCGCACACAAATTGACGTAGTACGTCTTAAATGGATTTTCCTGCAGCAGCAATACAGGGAATTCAGAGTTATTATTTACTTCAATCTCTTTAGTCAAACCCTGCGGTGACCTTGATAGAGCGTCAGCAATAATGTTTTGCTGTCCTGAGACATGCACGATCTTAAATTGGTATTGTTGCAGAGCGAGAGTCCATCTAGCCAGTCTGGGGTGTAACAGTTTACACGTTTGTAAAAACGTTAATGATTAATGATCGCAATATACCATAGTCTTTGACCCATATAGATAATAATGAAATTTTTTAAAACCCCAGACGACCGCAAGAGCCTCTTATTCTGTCATCGTGTAAGTTCGTTCACAGTTGGACAAAACACGACTGGCAAACGCAATAGGACAGGTGTGTTGTCCATTTATCTTGCGTACTTGGAAAAGGCACGCTCCATGACCCACATTCGACGAATCTGTTGACAAGTAAAATTCTTCTTGCATGTCCGGATGGTACAAAAGCGGTGCATTTACTAATTGCTTCTTTATCTCTTCGAATGCTTCTTGACACTCTAATGTCCAGAGCCAGGGCACATCCTTCTTCAGCAAACTATTTAGAGCTGCTGCGTTCGTGGCCTGATTTGCTATAAATCTTCTAAAAAATGAGGCAAGACCCATAAACCTTTTTAATTGCCTCCTATTTCTGGGTGTTGGAAACTTACTAATCGCAATTAGCTTCTCCTTGGTTGGTAAAATTCCCTTTGCGTCAATTATATGCCCCAGGACTTGATTCTGTTTACTGCAAAATGGGATTTCTGTAGGTTAGCAGTTATTCCCATGGTTTTGAACACGTCCAACACCCGACTCAGTAAGGTAATATGCTCCTCCCAAGTCTTCGATGCAATAAGTAAATCATCAACAAACACTGTTATCCTGCTTCTGAGTTCTGGGCCTAGTGCATAATCTAGAGCTGCTATAAAGATTCCAGCACTAATGTTGAGTCCGAAAGGAACTACAGTAAATTGGTAACTTCTTCCGGAACAAATAAAAGCCGTATATTTCCTGGATGACTCATCCAGCTTGACTTGCCAATAAGAACTCCGCAAATCAATGTTCGTCAAATATTGGACATCCTGGAACCGTTGTATAAGTTCGTCTATGTTTTCCGGATGTGTTCTCACTGGAATTATGATTTTATTTATTTCTCTGGCGTCGAGTACCAGTCTCACAGTCCCATTTGCTTTTGGCACGACCAACAATGGGGAGCAGTATGGGCTTGTAGAGGGTTCGATCAAACCCCATTTCAACATGCGATCTATTTCTTTTTGAACTTGAGCCTTTAACCTCCAGGGAACAGGATAGAAAGTTCTACAATACGTTTCGTGCGGCTTAACGTAGAGATGGCATATGTATCCCTTAATAACTCCTGGCCTTTCATCAAACACGTTTTCATACGCTAATAATAATTCTTTGAGCTGCTTCTTCTGATCTTCAACAATGCAGTCGGATTCATTTAACTTCTCATACGCTAATTGAACGAAATCTCCTTTGACTTGGAACTCATTAATTACGTGCTGTTTAGAATTTTGTGCCGTCCTGATTACTTGCACACTGATCCAACTATTATATTTTCTGGTAAGGCTTTCTTTTTTCAACAAGTCCAACTCAATTTCTTGTTTATTTACATTTAACCAAATTTTTCCTGTTTTAAAATCTATTCTGCATCCGTATTGACGTCGGCTGTCGACTCAGATAATGCAGTCTACCACCAAATTTTTCACAACAAGGAATGTGCTTAATATTGCTACACTTCCGACTTCTACACTAAGTAGTGACTGCACTTTTACATTAGCCGATCTAGCCCCAACGGCGCCTATTATTCTGCAATTTTGAACTGGAAAAATTGGTACTCGTCTTATATTTCTGATCTTGTTGAATAGTGCCTCCGAAATAACATTTGTAGTTGCAGCTGTGTCTAAAACCGCCATTATAGGTACAGTCTCCAAAATGACTTGCACTTCGGCTACTGCCACCTGTTCCTTATCCTCGTCCTGTGGTTCTAAGTCCTCGGTCAGTTCATCTGCCAGTAATCGTCCACCATAATACGTTACCATGGGTACACATATCCTGTTGCCCCTTAACCAATTGTTGAACGCTCCTCCGGGGCACGAGTGGGTCCTTACAAGTTTGTTGGATTTTGATTTGCCTGCTGGTTGACATCATCCGTCACTTCGGTAATTACCGGTTGATTCGTAGATGTCCGTCCCCACTGATGTTGGTTATTTGAGTTCATTCCCCCCGGTTGATTCCACTTTCTATTACTGTCATTATTCCAGGCTTGAGGTCTGAAATTCCTTTCGTTCCCCCACACGGGATTGTATCTTTTCCCATTCCTGTTGTTCCTTGGATAGCCCCTCGCAAGACTATTGCCGGTATTACTATTGAGATTTTGAGGGGTTTCTCCGCTATTTAACGATCGCTGTCCATTCCCTTGCCTACCATTTGGCGGAGGTTCTATCTCCCTATATTGGAATCTGTTGTTACGGGCTTTCTGGTTGTTCTCTTCAATAATATCTATATGATCTAACGTCGTGAGGAACGACTCCAAGTCTTTATCATTGCCGTAAATCAATTGATTCCGGATGCTAAATGGTAGTCTTGCCTTAAGTATGTTTATTATGTCTGGCAAGGGCATAGGTCTGTCCCAGTATGTAGTTTTATTTATATATTTTTCAAAATACTTCCTAAGGCTTCCTTTTGAAATGGAGAAAGGCTCTGAGTAGAGCACCTCCTGCCTTAGGCGTTCCTGTACCCGTTCTGACCAGAACTTTGCTAAAAACGCCTTCTCAAAATCGTCATAGGTCGAGCAAACAGAAGTCATGTTCGAGGCCCAGATCGCCCCCGAACCTTGTATATATCCTGTAACGAAACTGATCTTCTGCCACTCCGACCAATTCCTGGGTAGCACTCCTCTGAAACTTCGAATAAAACCAATTGGATGGACCCCCCTTTTGTCAGTGTTAAAAATCTGGAATTGCCGATGCTTTATCATTTTTTCTTCGGCATGGCAAAGGCTTTCGTAATCTCCGTTAGATAAGACTTCACGCGAACAACTAGCTCGAGGCAATTTAATGTTTGAGTTACTTACACAAGTCGGTATCGTGTGCGAATTTGCAGTAACTGGTCTATAGTCGCTGCCAACTTCTGCTGCTGGCCTGTATTCATTTGTTCTGAGCCTTGTTGTGAAACGCGTATCGACTCTTTTATCGTTTGTTTCCAATGCTCGAAATCAGCACCTAACTGCTGTCGCA
Source organism: Schistocerca serialis cubense (assembly GCF_023864345.2). Lineage (NCBI taxonomy): Eukaryota > Metazoa > Arthropoda > Insecta > Orthoptera > Acrididae > Schistocerca > Schistocerca serialis. The sequence goes on from NC_064641.1 coordinate 428,011,986, forward strand.
CTTCCTCAAGTCCTTTCGCAAATAAATTCTCTTCCTGTTTGCCAAATAGACTCTGGAATGCTGCCTTAACATTTTGCTCAACGTTTTCACACATTAGCCTTTTGTTTTCTAATGTGATTTCGGATAATTTACCCGTTAATACATTAATTTGGTGGTCTATCACATCTTCACGCTCTGTCAGATGTTCAACACTTCCCTTTAGGTTCGTCTGCGTACGTGCCAATTCAGGAAGTTGCGCAATTGCACATGACATGGCATCTTGGTTTTGTACTAATTGCGGAACCATTTCCACCTGTTCCCGTACGGTATCTATCTTAATAGCCACATACTCCTTCATTTCTACACGTACGCGGTGAGTAGATTCCTCACACTGAGCTTTCACCAATTCTATTTGTGCAGTTAATTTTCGTTCCGTCTCTTCGGCCTGATCTTTGAGTTCCTTGGTCTTCGTCTCTATCCGCTGCTCTAATTCGGAAAAACTGTCTTGTAACTGCTGCTTAATCTCAGTTTTCAAATTTTCCTGCCCTTCCGTAACTGAGGCTAATTTCGCGTTCAAATCATTTTGCCCCGCAGTAACTGAGGCTAATTTCGCGTTCAAATCATTTTGCCCTTCAGTAACTGAGGCTAATTTCGCGTTAATGTCGGTTTTCAGATTTTCCTGCCCTTCAGTAACTGAGGTTAATTTTGTATTCATACTATTCATGCTCTCGGTTATCATCTGCATCTGTCTCATGATAATGACCAATGGATCTAACCCATGTTGCTTACTTGCCGTTTCATCTCCAGCCGTGTCTACAGGGCGTTCTCTTGCCCTATCTGTAGCAATCGGTTCTACAACACTTCTTCCTACATCATTATTATCAGTGCTAACAGCTTAAGGCTGTTGCGTGCTGCTCTGCTCTGCTTGACTCATCTTAAACATTGCCCTAGTTAAAACCATATAAATGTTTATCTCTCTTCTACTGTCACTATATGTAACTCCGCTCACACAAGAGTACTTCTGTGGCCAGTTTCTTACTGTACTTATTCAAATAAATGCAACTTGGGCCGGTCAATCAAACTACATCTAGCATAATCACAATTAATCAGTGTTCAAATATCCAATAATACTAAATAGAAATGCGTATACTTCATCTATACTAGCAAGCTTTAATAATAAAATTATAGATCTGGCCTTTTCTCTGCCCCCACCTTGTTTTTATATTTATTTTTAATGGGCTTGTAGTCCGAGGTGATATGTTACAATACAGCATCACCGGTTTATTGCGGTCTAACTGTGTTGGTGGCCCAGCGTGTTGTTTTATGTTCTTATTTGTAGATCCACTTAATGTGACTGCGAGTATTTCTTCTCTTTTCCAAGCGTAAGTTAAGTTGGCTCGTCATAGTTCACATGAAACAGAGAACAAAATTATTTTAACAACGTCCAAAAACGTGTCCTGTCACGGATTGGCCATTATAATGGATTATACTGTAAATGATGAAAGTATGTGAATGCAGCTTGCCGCTAACTTGGTGTAATGTCTCTCACACATAAACCTGTACAGTAAAGTAAGGGCCTCCTGTTTTGTCTTTAGGCTGATCCGTGATAAGACAGGCAAACAATTATACTAATGAAGGATTCTGAGTATTTTCTCTAACTTCATTCTCTCTCTCTCTCTCTCTCTCTCTCTCTCTCTCTCTCTATCTCTTTTATCTATGTACAATTTTAAATATAATATTTCAATACGTGAAATCAGCCCAATAGAAACTCTGGTGGAGCCCTTCGTCTTAACATTCAGCGGCTGGCTTGCTGTAAAAGATCTTTGTATCTATTATTATTGTTAAGCGCTGCATTCAGTTGGGAAAAACGATCGTTTGAACAATTCGTTCCTTTTACGACAGATTTTGAATTTCAGATGTGTCCGGAGCCTTTTTGGACGATTTTATAAAGAGTTATCGATTGCAGGCTCTCTTCGTCACAGCTGAAACTTCCCCACTAATTACAGGGCCAAGACAATCATCAATGATTCAGACAAAGAACTCATTCGTCATTCACTCTAGAATAAAAGGGTCACAAACCTTATTTCTGAGGAAAATTGTATATTCAATCCATCTCTATTACATGTTCCGTTTTCTGTTGATTCCAAGTCTTACTTAATTGACGTTTACAGTTTTTCTCTCTCTTCAAATAACCCGCTAGTGGCACCAACGTTAATAGCTCGCTTTAGCGAGAAGAAGAGCAAATATGTCTCTTTTAGCAACCCGACGATCTTCCAACAGATACTTCCGAAGCTGTCCTAGTTATCCGTCTATAATGACCATGGAGAATACATATATGTATCTCTGTTATTCCAAAGAATAAACGTACTAGAAAAATACCTTGGCGTCGACGAGCTGTCGGCACATATATTACTAGAAAATCCGATCAGATACTTTTCAAAAGTGAATAAATATGGATGATTTGATTGACCATTATTAATTATTGCGTGGTAGAGGGTAATTTTCCGTGGGGAGATTACATATGGTTCCGCTGTTCTACAAATTTTCTTTATCGTGGAGTGTTGTTGCAGACCATCTCTCCTGGGTTTTCACTTTTCACAAATGTGTACTTGTTGGATGTATTCCAGTATCTGTTTTCGACTAAAGTTTATGCCCTCTGCAGCTCTCTCTGTTACCATGGAGGTTATTCCCTCATGTCTTAACACAGGTCCTGTTATCCTGTTCCTTCTTCTTGTCAGTGGTTTCCATGTATTCTTTTCTTAACTGATTCTGTGAAAAAGTCCTTATTCTTTATCTTATCAGTCCACCAAATTTTCAACATACTTCTGTAGCACCTCATCTCAAATGCTTTGATTCTTTTCTGTTCCTGTTTTTCAACGGTCCATGTTTCACTGCCACACAATGTAGTGTTTAAGATGTAAAAACTCAGAAATATTTTCCTTAGATTAAGGCTTGTATTTGATACTATCACCCTTTTCTTGCCCATTAAAGCCCTCTTCGTATGTGGTAGACTGCGTTGTAATATTATCCGTTTTTCCCTATTTCTTACTCCTACGTTTCTCAGGACATCGAACATCTTGCACCATTTTGCATTATCGACCGTTTTTCTAGATCGACGCGACAGATCCGATGGTTATTTTTTGTTTTTTTTTAGTCTTGTTTCCATTATCAAACCCAACATCAGAGTCACTTCTCTGGTGGCTTTATCTTTCCTAAAGCCAAACTGATCGTCATCTAGCTGATCCCCAATTGTCTTTTCCGTTCTCCTGTCAGTAGTTAGGATGCATGAGCTGTTAAGTTGACTATGCAACAATTCTCTCAGTTCTGGCAATTGTTGGCTCTTGCTATCTTAGGAACTGTGTGAATGATATTTTTCCGAAGGTCTGATGGTACATCGACAGTCTCACATATTTTGCACACGAACTTAAACAATAGTTCGATTGCCACTTCTCACAGTAATTTATGAATTCCGATGGAATGTTACCTATCCCTTCTACCTTTCATCTCAAAAAAGTCTTTCAATGCTCTTCTTAATTCTTACTCTAATACTGAATCCATTCTGGCTCTAATACTGGATCCCCTGTGTCTTCCTTATCACAGACAATCTCGTCAGAAAAGCCTTCCACCTCATAGAAGCCACCTATCCCCTCTCTCCTCGGCGGTTAACAGTGAAATTCCCGTTGCACACTTAATGTTACCACCTTTGCTTTCAGTATCAGCGAAGGTTGTTCAAACTTTTCTCTATGCTACGTTATTCCTTTTCTTACGCCAGTCATTTCTTTTTCGATTTCTTCACATTCTCCCTGAGGTCATTTATCCTTGGCTTCCCTGTACTTCTTATTTATTTCATTCCTAATGGATTAATAGAGTTACATTCCTGTCTATACCTTAGCATGTTTGTACTTCCTTCTTTCGTTAACACTTTAAGTACATCTTCTGTTATCCATGGCTTCTTCGTAGTCAAGGCCTTTATACCTATGTATTCCTTTCCCACTTCCGTGATTGCCTTCTTTAGAGATGTTCTATCCTCTTCAACAGATGTGCCTACTGAGCTATTCATTATCACGATATCCAAGGCCTCAAAAATTTGAAGCGTATGTTTTCATTCCTTAGTACTTCCATGTCACACTCCGTTGTGCATACAGCCTTCCTGACCAGTATGCTAAACTTCAGCCTACTCTTCATCATTAGTAAATTATTATCTGAGTGTACATCTGCTCGAGGGTGGCCTTGCAATCGCATATTTATGTCCGTATCTCTGCCTAACCATGATGCAATCTAACTGAAATATCCCCGTATAATTCGGTCTGCTCCATGTATAGTTCCACCTCTTGTGAGTCTTGAACAGTATATTCGCTATTAAACTCTTTAACTCTGAAATTTACTGCAAAACTGAATTAATCCTTCTTCTTTCTCATTCCTACCGCCAAACACATATTTTCCCGTAACTTTTTTTTCCGTTCCTTCCCTTACAACGGAGTTCCAAACAACGACGTTTATTAGATTTTCATCTGTCATTGCTAATGAGATTTTCATCTGTCATTGCATAATGAATTTCCCGCTCAATATCTTTATACACTTTCTCGATCTCTTCATCATCTGCCTGCGACATCGGCATGTGTACCTGAGCTATCATAGTCATTGGTTTGCTGTGGAGTCCGATGGGAACAACCCTGTCACTGAACTGTTCACAGTAACTCATTCTCGACCCTCTCCCCTATATTCCTATTCATAAGGAATGGTAATCCAAATGTGAAATTTTCTGACGCTCTTGATATTAGGTACAAGAAACAATCACATTTCCCGACATAAGGTACGTGACGCCGCTACACGATGCGGCATGCTGTAGTGAACAAAACTGTCTCTTCCTTAGGGCATTGGTCGCTTGGGGACCCAGAGATCCTGCAACGCATTAAGTACGGCCCCACTGAACGCATCGATTCCCTATTCGCTATACAGGCATTGGTTCTCGACCAACACCTTCAGCAATATCGGTAAACGATAATCCGCACTCAGGACAGACGCTCCTTCTGATTACATGAGGCACAACACTATCTTGGCGTTAGTCCGACTACTTTACGCTCTTGTGCTAAAGTCCTAACCATTTTCATACACATTCATATAGTACACATCGTATCGAATTGACGTTTGGCGAATGCCGCTTCCTTGAAGATGCAATTTTAATGGCTAGCAATGTAACTCTCGTTGGAAACAATGTATAGGGCTAGTCGCAACGCGAGGATGTCATCTTATGGAGAGAAGTACTTTAAGTAATTGTTAAGGGGGGTGTAATCTATTTGGATCAAAAAAATTTAAAAATATTATTTTCTTAGCCTACAGAGTTTAATCTATGTTGTGCTTAAATTTTATCGTCGTAGCAGCATTAGAAATTTCTTTATAATGTTAAAATGTTTAACTCTGTACTGACAGCCACTCCCTTCTTTTCCAAATTTGGGAATGTGCTTGCTTCATCGGAATTGTTGTGAGACTTAAGGAATGAGGTAGCTTAGAAATTTTAAAAAGGGACATGGATAGGTTGAAGTAAGATATGGTGGGGACTAGTGAAGTTCAGTCGTAGAGGTAACAAGGCATCTGGTCAGGTGAATACAGGGTTATAAACACAAAATCAAATAGAAGTAATGCAGGAAGAGGTTTGATAATGAATAAAATAATAATAGTGCGGGTAAGCTACTGCCAATAGCACAGTGAACGCATTATTGTGCGCCAACATAGACACGAAGCCCACGCCTACCACAGTAGTACAAGTTCATATGCCAACTAGTTCCGCAAATGGTGAAGAGATTGATGAAATGTATGATGAGATAAGAGAAATTATTCAGATAGTGAAGGGAGGCGAAAATTTAATAGCCATGGGTACTGGAATTCGATAGTTGGAAAAGGAAGAGAAGGAAACGTAGCAGGTGAATATAGAATGGTAGTAAGGAATGAAAGAGGAAGCCGCCTGGTAGAATTTTGTACAGAGCATAACTTAATCATAGCTAACACGTGGGTCAAGAATCATGAGAGAGGGTTGTATACGTGGCGAGGCGTGGAGATACTGGAAGGTTTCATATAGAAGAAACTGCAAAATGGTGGGAATTTAAGGAGAGGGGACCTGATGAACTGACAGAACCAGAGGTTGAAAAGAGTTTCAGGGAGAGCATTACGGAACGATTCACAAGAATTGGGGAAAGAAATACAGTAGAAAAAGAATGGGTAGCTATGAGAGATAAAATGGTGAAAGCAGCAGAGGATGAAGTAGGTAAAAAGACGAGGGCTAGTAGAAATCCTTGGGTAGCGGGAGATATATTGAATTTAATTGATGAAGAGAGTAAGCATAAAAATATAGTAAATGAATCAGGTAAAAAGGAATGCAAACGTCTCAAAAATGAGATAGACAGGAAGTTCAAAAAGGCTACGCAGGGATGGCTAGAGGAAAAATATAAGGATGTAGAGGCATTTATCACTAGGGGGAGGATAGATACTGCCCACAGAAAATTAAAGAGACATTTAGAGGAAAGGCAACCACATGTATGAATATCAAGAGCTCAGATGGAAACCCAGTTCTAAGCAAAGAAGAGAAAGCAGAAATGTGGAAGGAGTATATAGAGGGTCTATACAAGGGCGATGTAATTGAACACAATATTACGGAAAAGGAAGAGGATGTAGATGAAGACGGAATGGGAGATATGATACTGCGTGAAGAGTTTGACAGAGCACTGAAGGACTTAAGTCGAAGCTAGGTCCCGGGAGTATACAATATTCCATTAGAACTAGTGATAGCTTTTGGAGAGCCAGCCCTGACAAAACTCTACCATTTGGTGAGAAAGATGTATGAGACAGGCGAAATACCCTCAGACTTCAAGAAGCACGTATTGACAGGTGTGGAAAGTACCAAACTATCAGTTTAATAAGTCACGGGTGCAAAATACTAATACGAATTCTTTACAGACGAATGGAAAAACTAGTAAAAGCCGACCTCGGGGAAGATCAGTTTGGATTCCGTAGAAATGTTGGAACATGTGAGGCAATACTGACTGACTCTACTACTTATCTTAGAAGATAGATTAAGAAAAGGCAAACCTACGCATCTAGCATATGTAGACTTAGAGAAAGCTTTTGACAATGTTAACTGGAATAGTCTCTTTTAAATTCTGAAGGTGACAGGGTAAAATACAGGTAGCGAAAGGCTATTTACAATTTGTACAGAAACCAGATGGCGTTATAAGAGTCAAGGGGCATGAAGGAGAATCTGTGGTTGGGAAGGGTGTGAGACAGGGCTGTAGCCTATCCCCGATGTTATTCAATCTGTATATTGAGCAAGCAGTAAAGGAAACGAAACAAGAATTTGTACTAGGAATCAAAATCCATGGAGAAGAAATAAAAACTGAGGTTCGCCGATGACATTATGATTCTGTCAGAGACATCAAAAGACTTGGAGGAGCAGATGAACGGAATGGAGAGTTCTAGAAAGAAAGATATAAGATTAACATCAACAAAAGAGAAACGAGGATAATGGAATGTAGTCGAATTAAGTCGGGTGATGCTGAGGGAATTAGATTAGGAAATGAGACACTTAAAGTATTAAAGGAGTTTTGCTATTTGGGGAGCAAAATAACTGAAGATGGTCGAAGTAGAGAGGATATCAAATGTAGACTGGGAATGGCAAGGAAAGCGTTTCTGAAGAAAAATTTGTTAACGTCGAGTTTAGATTTAAGTGTCCGGATGTCGTTTCTGAAAGTATTCGTATGGAGTGTACCCGTGTAAGAAAGCGAAACGTGGACGATAAATAGTTTGGACTAGGTGAGAATAGAAGCTTTCGAAATGTGGTGCTACATAAGAATGCTGAAGATTAGATGTGTAGATCACATAATTAATGAGGAGGTATTGAACAGAATTGGGGAGAAGAGAAATTTGTGGCACAACATGAATAGAAGAAGGGATCGGTTGGTAGGCCATGTTCTGAGGCATCAACCGATCACCAATTTAGTACTGGAGGGCAGCGTGGAGGGTAAATATAGTAGGGGGAGACCAAGAGAGTAATACATTACGAAGCTTCAGAAGGATGTAAGTTGCAGTAGGTACTGCGAGATGAAATACTTTGCACAGGATAGAGTAGTATGGAGAGCTCCATCAAACCAGGTTCTGGACTGAAGACCACACCAACAACAAGGAAGGAGGTAAAAATTCTATCGTCCTTGGTGTAATGGCTCTTTTCTTTCAATATCTCTGGCTGACACTGTATCTTTGCCAGACTAATTTCGTGCATACGCTTAATTTACTATTTTACAATACTGACACATATTGGTTCGTAGCAGGTTGAATTAGCAAACCTTTACGTGGAAGTGAAGATATAAGCATAACGGGCTATTTTATGGGATAGCTCTCAGGATAAACACAAAGAAATTAGAGGCAGTTAGGCTTGCTGTGTGGGCAATTTTTTTCCACAATATGCCCACCGATCAAAAACCAATGCACAATCCGTGACTGAAACACGATTGTTGTAAGTACAACTGAAAAAAAGAGATGAATTCACATAAACAATGTTTACCAGACCCTATTATAAATGCATTTAAGCCCTTATCGAGATTCGTTGCCAACCGTGATTTACTGAGGAAGTGTCTTCATTGGAAGACACAGAATGCAAATGAAAGCCTCAATAATTTAATGTTGATTAGATGCTCAAAAAGGGCATACTGTGGACTTGAAATACTGGAAGTAGATGTCCATGATGTAGTTTTATGTTGTAATGACGGAAACAGTGGCAGAATGTCTCGAATAAAAGTGGTATAGCTCAAGGAGCATACACAACAAAAGCATTTTACATAATTGATTAGAGCAGGGTTAAGGAAGGTGATAACTCAGTCTTACCAGCCAAAAAAAAATCATTATGGAGTTCTTAAAAATTGAGCTAGCCTTATTACACTGAAGAGCCAAAGAAACTGGTACACCTGTCTATTCTCCCCGCGACCACGTAAAAGTGCCGCAACACGACGTGGTATGGACTCGACTAAAGTCTGAAGTAGTGCTGGATCCTGCAGGGCTGTCTGTTAATCCGTAAGAATACAAGGGGGTGGAGACCTCTCCTGAAAAGCATATTGCAAGGCATCCGAAATATTCTCAATAATGTTCACACCTGGAAACTTTGGTGGGCGGCGAAAGTGTTCATAGAGCCACTATGTAGCAATTCTGGACGTGTGGGGTGTTGCAGTGTCCTGTTGGAATTGTTCAAGTCCGTCGAATGCACAACGGACATAAATGGATGCAGGTGATCATACAGGTCCTTATATATGTGTCACCTGTCAGACGTATCAGGGATTCCACTTCACTTAAACTGCACGAGCCCCAAACAACTACAGAGCCTCCACCAGCTTGAATAGTCCCCTGCTGACATGCAAGGTCCATGGATTCTTAAAGGAGTTCTTCAGTCTTTTGATGTCACTCTTACAACTCGAAAGCTGACACCATGAGTACTAACCCATGTAAAAGATACGGCAAGTGAACTGATAGAAAAGAGGTGACAAGCCGTGATGGAATGCACTCATGTATTCATATGAATAAGTATGGATGTAAGTTGCAGTAGGTACTGAGAGATGAAAAACTTTGCACAGGATAGAGTAGCATGGAGAGCTACATCAAACCGGGTTCTGGTTTGGTCTCCCCCTACTATTTTTACCCTCCATGCTGCCCTCCAGTAATATGTATTCTATGCCCAAAATATTTTCCTACCGCACTACTCCTATACTAAACATTTTATGTAGTCTAGAAAAGGCGGAACAGCAATGAAAAAATCGTAGGTTTACAGTTGATGATAACATAAGAAAGCTCGTGGAACTATATGCAGACTGTAGCGACCTTCTCCAACATAAGCATGAATGGTGCCAAGGAACAAAGGTGCTATCAGAGGCCGGCCGGAGTGGCCGTGCGGTTCTGGGCGCTACAGTCTGGAGCCAGGTGACCACTACGGTCGCAGGTTCGAATCCTACCTCGGGCATGGATGTGAGTGATGTCCTTAGGTTAGTTATTTTTAATTAGTTCTGAGTTCTAGGCGACTGATGACCTCAGAAGTTGAGTCGCATAGTGCTCAGAGCCATTATGCTAACAGAGCTTCAAAAGTATGCAAATATTGCATTGCAGCGCCACTTTACTAGAGACACAGTAATAACCCTACAAAAGCCTACAACCAAAAATGATGTACGAATACTTAGGCATCATTGTCGATGAGCGATGAAATTTCATCGTTCATATGTAGATACTGGAACGAGTTCTAAGAAGCTGATAAAGAAAGTCATACGCCTGACTCGTTGCAACTATATCACTGAGCTATTTAAACTGGCATTATTTTTTACAACGTCACTGTGTGGGTTTACAGCCTGTAACAACTAATGGTACCTCATCATGAACGTATCTAACGTGACGTTATATTTATAATGTCACTTGAGTTTACGGTCTACTAGTACCAACAGAAGTACATAAATAATTAGGCGCTGTTGACACCTTTGCCATTGCAAGGACTCTCGTCCCCATGTCCGAGGTCATCAATACACGATTGTGCAGCGGTAATCGGTTCTGAGATGGTTGTTTCGAATTCTGGTGGCGAATATATTTTCATTTTCATACTGAGCAGGCAGGAGGAGGTAGGCTCGTAGCGTACCGTTCCTCGTCACCAGAGTCTTCACAGCGATTCGTGGAGAAAACGTTTATGGTGATCCGTCGTGAGCTTTGGCTGCCACGGGCCTCCTTGGTCTATTGGAGAGGAGTATGTTATGTGGACTAGTACTTATCCATTCTCTTCTCTCGTGAGAAGATTAGTGGAATATCTGGTACGACATTTCTGAATAGCCAACTTAGCGGAAGTAGGATCAAAAGAGGGGAAAATGATGTTTGCAAATACGAGAATTATAGACGATGTAGGTTGTAGTAGAGCTGAAAGGATCTTCCCAGGCAGAGAAAGATGGATAGCCTTATGGAAACAGTTGAAAGGCAGACGATGTTAAAAACCCTGTGATATATTTAGAAACTTAAATAAAATTAGTACGAACTCTCAATCAAATCAAGAGATGTGCGACGTCGTATCACTGTGCTACATGTTCATTTCTGTTCAGACACGCTTAAGGCTAGGTTGGTGCCTCAAAAACATTTCGATTCCTGCAAACTTCTTGCCGTCCACCCTTTCGCAAACCCTGGAACAACCGGCATTTCGCAGCTGATTGCTAAACGATTCTACTACCGGCAACGTGCATTTTGCGCAAGGACTGCGAAGAGAAGGCAAGAAAAATTTGTTCTCATACTGAGTCATGTAGACAGTTTTTTTTCTCAGTCTATTTACAAGCGCAATAGGAAAGGAATGGCTGGTAATAGTACATGGTTCCATCCGCGTACACCAACGGTAACTTGTGGAGTTGGGATGTACATGTAGAATAAAAAAAGACGTATACGTAAATGCAGATCCGAAGTGCTTCCAGTCTACTTGATACCCTCTAGCTAACAGGTGCTTCACCTTTAATGCAGTCGCACACTGATGAATTAAGACAATAGGGTGAAATGACAAACGTAGTGCGAAATCGTAAACTGAGACAAATATTGTTATGATGCTGAAGAAGCGGACATACCCATAACTCTCTCGTTGACTTAAAATGGTTCAAATGGCTCTGAGCACTATGCGACTTAACTTCTGAGGTCATCAGTCGCCTAAAACGTAGAACTAATGAAACCTAACTAACCTAAGGACGTCACACACATCCATGCCCGAGGCCGGATTCGAACCTGCGATCGTAGCGGTCGCTCGGTTCCAGACTGTAGCGCCCAGAACCGCACGGCCACTCCGGCCGGCTCGTTACCTTCCAGCAGCCTGGATTTTTGAAACGTAAAACTGTCAAGAGAGTTGAGGTACTCCTCGATATGGCACATTCTCTCATCCAATACGAAAAAAAAGAAGTGCTTGACGATTACCCTCCAGAGCACAGCATCTGAGAATTACATCTGCTTATGGGTTGGGCTGGGGTTGATTTGAGGGAGGAGACCAAACTGCGACGACATCGGTCTCATCGGATTGGGGAAGGATGGGGAAGGAAGTCGGTCGTGCCCTTTCAAAGGAACCATCCCGGAATATGCCTGAAACGATTTAGAAAAATCACGGGAAAACTAAATCAGGATGGCCGGAGGCGGGATTGAACCGTGGTCCTCCCGAAAGCGAATCCAGTGTGCTAACCACTGCGCCACCTCGCTCGGTCATCTGCTTATGCCTGGTGTCAGGATGTCTATAAATTTTGAAAACTGTTCCCACTTTGATGTATCAGTACTGTCTGCTTTCAGTTTGTAACGGTAGACTTGTAGAAGTTGTGGTCTATTATAGTCACAGGTGTTCATGCCAGGAATGCGTACTCAATCACCAAGTAGCTGATTTATTAATATACCTGGTCGGGATCATCATCATCATATAATCAGTCATTTGACAATTGGACATATAATGTTGGATAAAAGCTTCTTCTACACATTTCAACGCAATTACGTTTCTCTTATTCTGTGTTAGCTCATAAATGTGCTCTTTCACTCTTTATTTTGCCTGATTTCTTCTTTTAGCTTCCCGTAAAGCTGTTGCCTTCCCGTATGCGAGAGACTAGTCACACGAAAACAGACCAGATGGTTTGCCTTATTGCTTCAACTGTACAGAAATCAGTCTAATTGACCGCCTGCTTAATAGCTTTCTTCTCCGTCTTTGAAACGAAATGCAACATTGAGATTGCGTATTAGGGATCCGACAGTTTTTGGTACGCTTTTGGAGTTACGTGGCAATAGAAGTCTACAAACATGTCACGTAATTCGCGTAAATCACGGGCCGCTGATTTGCGCACCCGGTGGTGGCACCCGGTAGCAACCCAGATGGTTTCATAGGATTCACATCAGGCGGATCTGGTAGCCGACACATCAACGTCAGTTGACTGTAACGCTCCTAAAACCACTGTAGCACGGCTCCGGCTCCGAGACACGGACAGTTTTACTGTTGAATGATGATATCGCCTTCGGGAAATACATTATTCATGAAGGGATGCAGGTGGTTCGCAGCTGTCAGCCTGCCTTCAATTACTACCGCAGGTCCAGTGCAAGCACAGGACAATGTCTCCCACAGCATAATACTGCTCTTACCGGTATGCGTCTGTGGCCCGCTGCATGTTTCGAGCCGCCGCCTACCTCGATGAAGGTGTTTGTCCAGACGCCCATCGGCCTAGTGGAGCAAGGCACGAAGAGGTAACACGCTTCCATTGGTCGGAGGTCGGATCCCGATGGTCCGGTGCCCACTGTAGGCGTAAATGACGATGTCGTTGTGCCAAAATGTGAGCACGTAGTGGTGGTCCGCTGCGGAGCTCCGTGTTTAAGAATGAACGATGAACGACGCAACACTTGTGCTTTCACCAATTTCGTGCTCTTTTGGCAGAGACGCCATTGATCACCATCTATCCTACATGACACAGCAGACAAGCCTCCATTCCCCACGTTCTGTGAAGAGTCGTGGACGACCAACTATTTTGCAACTAGTGGTAGTTTCACTGTCCTTCTACTTATTCCCGTAGATGCACACGACATAGTACGTGAAGATTCGACCAGTTTCGCCGCTTCTGAGATACTCGTTCATAGGCTCTGTGTTATAATAAGCTCTCCTTCGTCGATGTTTCTTATCTCAATGGGGTTCCCCATTTGCAGCTCATACCTTCGCTAGGGTGATCCCCCATCTGTATCTCCTACCCTTACACACTTTTGTTACTGCTTCACGTGCGCCCAGCACCACTCAGCGGCATTCAACGTCGCGGTGGGCAGTAGTCATAATGTTTTGACTTACCTGTGTATGCTCTAAATAATAGACTAATTTCAGGACAACTTCCCAAATCTCGGCCAGGTAATATAAACGTGAAACGGGCTGATTCAGTTCATTAATTTTGTTGTGACACTTTCTAACATTCACGGACTGCTGCCAGCTGTAAGACGGAAGTTCTATAATGATGTAGTAGGATATTCTCTCTCGCTGTCTCTCTCACTCTCTCTCTCTCTCTCTCTCTCTGTTATTTCTTGGAGTCATACCAAAATCGTGACATTTTCACAGAACTTGGGCAGCTGCCGTGTGTGATATGTTCACAGATAGAAAGTTCACATATCAGTGTGTTAGTTTTATTCAACGAGTGTAACATTTATAAAGATAATAGCACTGATTATTAGTGTATCATATAGTGTAACAGCTGACAAGTGTGTGGGTAATGGCATGACACATTGCCTAATGTAACTTTTTTTTTTTAAATATGTCGGTCCAACCTTAGAGATCTCTTTGCTGTGGAGGATATATGGGTTTCCTACTAGTTGTCATACTCGTGATACGTTAAACCAGGCCGAAGTACGATGAAAGTGAAATTAGGCTTCAAGGTGTAATGTTTTGCCTTTATCATATAACCTTTCTACATTTAATAATTGCTGACGACACCTGCACATCGGGATTTCATTGAATGCTATCGTTCATCTGAAGTAATAGATAGTAAAATGAAATTATGCGATGTTTCTGTACAACGATATACCATTGGTTTTATCATGATATAAGGTCTTATGGTTTAAAGGAAGATTAAAAATATAACAGCATAACTTGGTACTCATTTTGCCGTTGAAATAGTCCTTCCAATATTCGACAATATCTCCACCTTGCATCTCACATATTCCAACACTGATAACTGTATTCCAGTGTTGGTATACTCTACTTAACACAACAGAATTTGAGTAGACGTCTTGTCTTGTGCAATGTTGGATTCGGCGTTGATTTCACGATTCGGGAAGTAAAGCTGATGTTTCACGATTTACGGTGCACTTCCAATTTTCAGACCTAAATACCAATTATAAAGAGGGGTATCAAGGCAAAGGGACCATTCTACGAAACGAAAAACAGCTGGTCATGCGCAATGGGAAGTCTTTCCACATTCGGCCATCCAGATCTAGGTATTAAGTGCCTTCCCCAAACTGCTTAATGAAAATAGGCCAGGACGGCTCTACTGAAAAGACTCGGCCGATTTCCTTCCCCGTCCGTTCCGAATCCGAGATTTTGCTCCGTCTCTAATGTAGTCGACATCAAGCAGTAGCCTTCCTTCCTTCCCTCCTAATATTGGATAGGCCGTGCCCGGCACCGTCGTCCTGCACGAATGGGTACAAAAAACAAGCATTAAGTGCTGGATGGGCCCCTCCACCTGTTTATAAACAGCATTTACTTTGAGCTGGCACTGACACGGCCAATACGTAACAAGCTACAGTTCCTATGACCTGTGAGTGATTGGCAGACCATGTATGTCAATAATGAATACAGCTCTGTAATCAGTGTATGAGACAGAGCTGAACCCTAAGACAGTAGTTGAAGGTTGAGGCCGTGTAGCATTACTCTTATACAAGGAAAAATCATAGCTAACTGAAACCACTGACTTCTTCTTTGATGGCGTAGCGTTACCGCTAAGACTTTGTTAAACAGTATTTATGTAGTATTTTGTTTTGGCTTTAGTGGTTAATCAAATTTCAGAGCTTTGACTTTATTGGGAAGGTGAAAGCATTCGATGTAGTATATCCTTACCAATGAACAAAGCACCTCAGAATGTCAGCCAAACAGTTAAGATGCTTACAAAAACTTTCAACATTAAGTCAGATAATTTTGGTTGATCATTTATACTGCATACTTACCCTATAAAGCATTGAAAACTCATAAGTTAAATATTTCGTATTCCCTCCTACACGAAGACGTTCTTCACAGTTTGTCATACATTGTTAAGCACGAATGTGGTACCTTTATAACGGTCTCGAAGTAACTTACATTATGTACTCTTCACGATCATTCCTCTGAATCCAAAAGTGGTCTTACGCCTCTTAGACTTGATGTATTTTCGCCCAGCTTATGTAAATTTTTGTAAGAATATAAGTTACATCCTCGACTCCTTTTTCTTCCTTGATACATGTGTCTTTGTCTCTGTTCTGCGTTGTATCCATGTGATTCGCAGCAGGACTCGTCTTTCAACTCATCTACGATCCCCCCTCCCCCAATTGTGACGTTACTCGGAGCCATATTGTCCACTCTACTGCTTCTCTCAGTGGTTGGACAGAATAATTTTAGCTGATGTGACGTACGTGACAGAGTAAGTTCCAGATAACTGCCGTTTATTTCCGTTATTCACTATCGAAAAAAAAAAAATAGTACACCCTTTTACAGGTTTCCTAGGCACTCAAGTTCTGTTGTTGCAACAGTGCATATCGTATATATTAAATGCTTACATTTACAGATCAATAGCGGAAGCGGTTCTGAGGTACCAGGTAACAATCCATTCTAAAACACATATCTCAGTACGTGGTGTACCATCCGCAGCCACCAACTCTGGCAGCTAGACGATCGGACAGATGCCTAATACTGTCTTGGGACGTGCTCTTCGACACATCCTCCACTTGTTCACGTAGTTCTATAAGAGTTGTTTACTGATGAATCTCACGACTCAAATCTCGTCCCATCTTTTCCCACACTAATTGGACGCTAGCCTGGAGACTGTGCTGACCGGGTAAGTTGCTGCACATATTGCAGGGCACAGTGAGTTCCACGGGCAATGGAAGAGCGAGCAAGAACGGGAAAGGAACGGGTATAACAATATTCAGCATGTACTGAGCGCTTCTTAGCGTCCCCTCCGGAAACACCACAGGTGAACGACAATTGTAGCTTATCGCACCCTACGAAGAACGCACTCTACGAGACGGCCCTCATGTGGTCTATGTCGTATGTGCGAACGATCATCACTTTCGCGTAGACGCAATCTGCTTTCATCGCTGAAGACAACAGCTCGTCATCCCATCTTTCAATTGATCCTGTGACGGCAACAGTTGAGCCGTGGAGGTCTATGCTGTAGCCATGCAGGAGTGCGTGCTTGTAGTCCCACTAGTAATATCCGCTTTGGGACAGTTCATATTAACACGTCTGGGCCCACAAAGCAACTGGTCTGTGCTGTGCTAGTTGTACGATCTACCACTGCTCCCCTTGAAAAACGAAGATCCTGGCGGGCGTCTGCGCTCCGTGGACGTTCAGAACCTCGTCTACAGATGTGACATCGTCCACGTGACCACTGATACAAGTATCGTTGCACAGATGATGCATCAGGTCCGACCTGTGTGTCAGTTCTGCGAAAGGACAATCCCACCGTTCGGAAGGCCACAATTTCACCTCTTTCAAACTCACTCACTTGGCTGTAGGAAGTACGAGTGCGTCTCCGTGAGAATGTTGTGAGCATGCTGCTCACTTTTGCACCATCTGAGACTTCTGGCTGTGAGAAATACCTATTAGAGGTTAGACAGAAATGGCGCTCTTGTGGCTAGGCCACTACGCTATCTGTTGGCGGGCGACGTTGAAACCATTATCAGTACATTTACTGTTCCCCATATGGTATATGCCGTCATCGGATCAAAATTGAAGTAGTGTAGTTTTTTCCAGCAATGTATACACAGTGAGACCAGTGACCGACTGAAAAGCCTGTAAGTGTGTTACCAGGGAAGTTGTGCTAAGAAATAATACCAAGAAAAAATTCGATACGTTGTGCCATATCCGATTTGTATGGCACTGAAGATAGCCAATCATGTGGCTCAAATTCAAGCATCCTGCCAAAGGCTGTGTGTCCAAACGTGTTCTTCATTCGGCTTCCTCAAATCGAACAAACATATCTTTTGCTCACTTAGCTTCAAGTTATTACTTTTGAGAGAGGCACATGTAATTAGTAATTAGCAGTTCAGCAAGTGTTAAATGATGGACTGACAAATGTGGGCGCAGTGCACCAGTTTAGCTAGTGCACGTCCTCGAATTTGCTGGCGCCGTGACCCCATTGGTTAACTTCAATGCTAAGTGACTCGAAAACTACATTAAGTATTGCATTTTTTCCTGAACAGTTATTTCTCAGAACAACCTACCCTGCAACACCGTTACAAGCTTTTCAGACTGTTTCCGACCACATACATTCAGATTCGACTGGTGTTTGCAGCAGATGCCGACAACAGTATGAGATAAAACACAGTAGTCAAATTCATTATTTTAATAACAGTAGTATTATGAAGCAATGTAGATGGATCAGACCCGAACGAAGTTTCTCGGGCTGTGATAGTTGGAGCTAAGCAGAGGAATTGGACGGTTGGACGCGCACTTAACTACGGATCCTCGTTTTGTTGTAGGCAATGCCGCACCGATAGAGTCTTATTTGCTCACCTAGTATGTAAATATTACTGTACCGAAACTCTGCTTACAATGCAGGTCAGACTGTATAAGTAGGAGTTACCCCGTTATGTGCTGCATATAAAGTTTTGCGAACTGTACCAATATTGTTTACTGTGGACAATATAATGTGTGACACTAAAATCCCTCTTTTATCCTTTCATTTGTTAACAGTTTTTGATTTTCTTTACTACGTCGTCTTCATTTAAAATTAAAAGTCCCTGGCAGCCCTGAACTTTAAGTTCGACTTCTCAGAGAACTTAAGCCGATACGCTAGTAACTTTCTTAAAAACCTCAAATCAAGTGAGCTGGACACAATGACTAGCTTGCTGCCTCTGTACCAGAGCACCATTATCAACAAGACATAAGGTTGGTGGACAATCGGAACATTTGTGTGTTCTACATTGACACCGTAGGATACAACTGTGGCACCCCACATGCTCTGCTTGCAAACTACACTCCTGGAAATGGAAAAAAGAACACATTGACACCGGTGTGTCAGACCCACCATACTTGCTCCGGACACTGTGAGAGGGCTGTACAAGCAATGATCACACGCACGGCACAGCGGACACACCAGGAACCGCGGTGTTGGCCGTCGAATGGCGCTAGCTGCGCAGCATTTGTGCACCGCCGCCGTCAGTGTCAGCCAGTTTGCCGTGGCATACGGAGCTCCATCGCAGTCTTTAACACTGGTAGCATGCCGCGACAGCGTGGACGTGAACCGTATGTGCAGTTGACGGACTTTGAGCGAGGGCGTATAGTGGGCATGCGGGAGGCCGGGTGCACGTACCGCCGAATTGCTCAACACGTGGGGCGTGAGGTCTCCACAGTACATCGATGTTGTCGCCAGTGGTCGGCGGAAGGTGCACGTGCCCGTCGACCTGGGACCGGACCGCAGCGACGCACGGATGCACGCCAAGACCGTAGGATCCTACGCAGTGCCGTAGGGGACCGCACCGCCACCTCCCAGCAAATTAGGGACACTGTTGCTCCTGGGGTATCGGCGAGGACCATTCGCAACCGTCTCCATGAAGCTGGGCTACGGTCCCGCACACCGTTAGGCCGTCTTCCGCTCACGCCCCAACATCGTGCAGCCCGCCTCCAGTGGTGTCGCGACAGGCGTGAATGGAGGGACGAATGGAGACGTGTCGTCTTCAGCGATGAGAGTCGCTTCTGCCTTGGTGCCAATGATGGTCGTATGCGTGTTTGGCGCCGTGCAGGTGAGCGCCACAATCAGGACTGCATACGACTGAGGCACACAGGGCCAACACCCGGCATCATAGTGTGGGGAGCGATCTCCTACACTGGCCGTACACCACTGGTGATCGTCGAGGGGACACTGAATAGTGCACGGCACATCCAAACCGTCATCGAACCCATCGTTCTACCATTCCTAGACCGGCAAGGGAACTTGCTGTTCCAACAGGACAATGCACGTCCGCATGTATCCCGTGCCACCCAACGTGCTCTAGAAGGTGTAAGTCAACTACCCTGGCCAGCAAGATCTCCGGATCTGTCCCCCATTGAGCATGTTTGGGACTGGATGAAGCGTCGTCTCACGCGGTCTGCACGTCCAGCACGAACGCTGGTCCAACTGAGGCGCCAGGTGGAAATGGCATGGCAAGCCGTTCCACAGGACTACATCCAGCATCTCTACGATCGTCTCCATGGGAGAATAGCAGCCTGCATTGCTGCGAAAGGTGGATATACACTGTACTAGTGCCGCCATGTGCATGCTCTGTTGCCTGTGTCTATGTGCCTGTGGTTCTGTCAGTGTGATCATGTGATGTATCTGACCCCAGGAATGTGTCAATAAAGTTTCCCCTTCCTGGGACAATGAATTCACGGTGTTCTTATTTCAATTTCCAGGAGTGTAGATATATGGACAGGCACACGTAATCTATGGTAACACAGAGGAGGGAATTCGCAGGACGTTAGCTGTGAAGAACACTGACATCCGTTTCCAACAGGCTGCAAAGGTTAATTAGTTTCCGAAACAATTAGTGATCACCACCAATAGTTGCACCCTGTCAATAACGTTCCGCCGTACATGTCAGCACTCGGAAGGTGAAACAAATATAATTCTCCGTATACTTGAAGCTGGATATAGCTGGTGAGGACAGTGAGTAAACGAACTATTGTATCGCTGACCTATCGATACTCGCCTCTCCGGCGAGGCTATAACGCTGCAGTCGAGTCGTAGAATGGTTACCGTGGGGCGCGGGCATTGTTCAGTGTTTATGTAGTACGAATTTCTAAAGTCATTGTGATGCAATTAAAAATGTTTGCCACGTAAGTTTTACATTTCATAGCAGTGTTTACGGCTCAATGTTAATGTTTATCTAAAAGCGTCAGGACGGTTATGGGAATATAAAGTGGACTGGATTGAATCTAATTAGAAGTTCCAAGTGAAAGAAACGTCAATGGCTTGACTGTTTGAATGTCACGAGGGCAGGTATATTCTCATTCGGGACATCGCACGCCGACTTTTTAAAACGTCCGTGTCGCAATTAGGTCACACGCATACTGGTGTGATAAACAAAGGAAATATTTCTTAATACTGACTAGAGGAACTGTGGTCGCCGGCTGGAGTGGCCGATCGGTTCTAGGCGCTACGGTCTGAATTCGCGTCACCGCTACGGTCGCAGTTTCGAATCCTGCCTCAGGCATGGATGTGTGTAATGTCCTTAGGTTAGTTAGGTTTAAGTAGTTCTACGTTCTAGCGGACTGATGACCTCAGCAGTTAAGTCCCATAGTGCTCAGAGCCACTTCAACCATTTCTTTTTTTTTTTTTTTGTGCTTACTGTCGACTTTCAAAGCACCTTTCGAGCAGTCAATTTCATATGCGTTTTTGTTGCACGTACTTGAATTGTATAATACTACTTCAACACGACTGAAATGCAAATACCGACAACGTAAACTAGGGAATAATGTTAACAGTGAACACTGTAGCCCAACCCTGAGTGTACTGCATTCTGCCACTCTAAGTTGGCACTCTGCGTGTGAGTGGCTCCTCACCTCGTTACGTATTAATTATTGCAGGACGAACAGAAGCAGGTAGATCAAGACGAGAAGAGCTACGGGGAAACCAGGTACGTGGGATTTAGGCACGGCCACACCGTGGTTGAGGTCGAAAAAATCGATTTTCGGTTTTCATCATATTTCGATACAATACGGTTTTGTTTAAGTACTCTGAAAAGGATTTTGCTGAAAAAAAAATTTCTAAGCGTTTGAAGAGCATGTGTGTTTATGAGTAACGCCCACTTTTCTATCACCCACTTTTCTGCATACATTTTAGATCTTTATATCCCCTACATTGCACGATAGGATTTTTTATTTACTCCCGAGTGTGTTGGCTACCCTTGGAATGCAACGGTCGTTATTCTTTTGTTTGTGCAGTTTATAAGCAACACACTTTCAAACTCGCGGGTAGTTTTGTTCAAGTGTGATTGCCAGTAGTTTTTATACTTACGTTTCCAGTGCTTGTTTACGTGTGTTTTGTTATGTTTATTGAAGATGACGAAACGTAAAAGCATTTTCACGAAACGACAATTTAGAGGAAACAAGTGTAGAAAGCTTTCTGTACAAGAGGTTATGTCACCTGGCAACGACGATTCTAATTATAATTCCTCAAGAAGTGCATCATCAAAGAAGCTCTCACCATTTAAAGAGAGTTACAACGAATTTACTGTAAGTGACAAGGGGTGCAGTAACATTGTTATAAATATGAGAATATTATCAGATGTAATTTCTAAATTTGTACAATGTAGACAGTGTGGTGAGTCACAGAGTGTGAAAATTTGTGAGAGTGCCAGTGGGAGAAAAGGCCTAGTAATTGCTTTGGATTTAATTTGCACTACATGCTCAGGTGTGATTTCATTTCTGAGTTCTTCAAAACCAAATGCAAGTGGCCCTTATGAAATCAATATTAGATCAGTTTATGCCTTACAATCCACTGGCAAGGGCATGACTGCAGCGAGAACATTTTGTTCAGTGATGAACTTACATCAACCACCAAATAAATTTGAAAAACTGACTGCAATATTAGAGAAATCTGTGAGTAAGGACAATGAGGATAGCATGAAACTGGGTGCTAGGGAAGAAGTGGAAGAAAATGGTGGCTGTTGGGTTATTGCAGTTACACTTGATGGAAGCTGGCAGCAAAGAAGACATTCTTCTCTGAATGGATTGTAGACACCGGTAAAGTGTTAGATGTGAAGATAATATCTAAATATTGCAATTGTTGTAAAGTCAATGAACGTGAAGAACACAACTGAGTAACTAAATTTAGAGGAACAAGTGGTGGTATGGAAGCTCATGGAGCACAACAAATATTTCATTGCTCCATATAAATAAGAGGCGTACAGTACACCAAATATTTGGACGATGGTGACAGTAAGGCATGCAACAATGTGGTGAACTCTAAGCGATATGGAGATGACATTATTAGCAAAATAGAATGTGTAGGTCATGTTCCAAAACGTTTGGTAACAAGGCTGAGAAAACTAACTGTTGATATGAGAGGAAAAAAATTGGAAGATGGATAATTGTTGACCGGAAAGGGTCGGTTAACTAAAACTGAAATAGAAAACTTGCAGGTATACTATAGGCAGGCAATTAGGAGAAATAAAGAAAGTCTGGAGGCAATGAAGACAGATGTTTGGACGATATTCTTCCATAAGTCCTCTACTGATGATAAGCCATGTCATGTATTGTGTTCATCAGGAGAAAATTCGTGGTGCAAATGCAATAGGGCTCAGGCAACTGGAGAATCTTATTCTCACCAGCATCCTCTTCCTGCTGCTGTTATTACAGCATTGAAACCTATTTTCAGAGACTTGGAAATGTCGGGATGGGCAGACACAGACCCCAAATGAATGTTTCAACCGCATAATTTGGAACCTCCTTCCTAAAACTGTATTTGTAAGCATGTGTACTATGAAACTATGAGTTCATGATGCTGTTATTACATTCAATTGTGGTAATGTTGGAAAGTGTTGGGTACTGAAAAAACTGGGAATTAATCCTGGTGAAAATATGATCACTGGGTAGCAACATTGCGATAAAATGAGGATAGACGATGCAGACAGGTCTACATCTAATATGGCCAAGAAAGCAAGACAAATATCCAGGAAGGTGAAAAAGAAGCTGGAAGACCTGTTAGAGGCCAAAGAACGGTTATCATATGACGCAGGACAGTTTTAATTAACAGTAAGTAACAAATTTAAAAAGTTTTTTTCTTTAAAGTCAAATTCCCGCAAACTAAAATTTTCAGTACGTATTCCCCATTATATCAGAAACTATAATAGATAAATGAATGAAATTTTCAGAGACTCTGCATAACATAAAAAGCTACCTCTGGTACTACATTCATTAATATTCCCCCATTAGGAAGTTCACAAAAATATTTTATGCAGAAAAACTTAATGTTTTTTGTTGATAAATTTTAAAAAGTATTTCTTAAAAACTATGAAGTGGATAAGGCAGATTTTACTACAGTTGACTCTACTAGCATCATGTAACATACAGTAAAAATATTAACGTCCTGCATCAAATAGTTTTTTTTTTAGGAAATGGGTCAAATACTTGCTTAAATTAACATGGGTTAGATAGACAGGTTGTGGTCCGCTTATAACCAGCCCCCATTCCTGTGTTTAGGGAGTCTCTGCGCATATGTAACTATGCACTGGGCGCAATATAAGTGAATTGTCTGAAGTTGGTTATAACTGTGTACAATGAGTAAATGTTTGTTACGTCACAGTGAGTGGTGGGAGTGAGGGTAGTGGCTCAGGTTAAACCAGACGCTAATGGCGTTGTATGAACATTCGTTTGCGCGGGTACTGGATTAATTTCATAGTTTCACTACAAAGGTTTTGTCACGTAACTAATCTATTCATTGCCATAGGAAACAGTGATGAGCAGACTGCAGCGGGCGAGGCGTTTTGTCAATTCTACAGGGAGTGTGTACTGTCACGGCAGCAGCAGCAGCAGTTCCTGACGTCACTGTTCTACACTTGTATTATTAATTTGGAAGGATTGGTGACTGTCTCTCAGGAAGGAGTCAAGTGGATTTTTACCTACTTGTTTGAATAGGTATATGTTTCGCTTGTTTTTGGTTTGGGGGTTACAATATTCAATGTCGCTACGACAACCCTGTGTTCACTAATCCGTGTATCCGTTTTGATGCTCGTTATTAACTCAGGATCAATTGTTGCTAATGGGTCAACTGCGTTTTCACAACCGTTTACTACTTCCGTGGCCACTAGAACTAACGGCTCGAAATAATTTTCAGAGAATGCGTTTAGCACAATTTCGGATGATGTTTTATGCGTACATTCGGAATTAAACATATATTTTGCCAACATATCTAGAGTAAATTAAAGTCACTACCAACTATAATCATTTGAAATCAAGTTTTCAGCAACTGTATCATCTGAATTGGGAGGTCGGTAAAAGAATCCAGTTATTATTTTATTCCGGTTGCCAACAATGACTTCTCATCATACTAGCTCACAGGAACCATCTACTTCAGTTCTGCAACAAAATAAACTACTTCTAACATTAACAAACACGCCACCACCAAGCGTGTTTAGCCTATCCTTTCGCAATAATGTTAAGTACTTCGCAAAAATTTCAGCTGAGCTTATCTCCAGCTTTAGCCAGCTTTCAGTGCCTATAACGATTTGAGCATCAGTGCTGTGCACTAGCGCTTGGAGCTCTGGTACTTTCCCAACACAGCTACGACAATTTACAACTGTTATATCGATGGTTCCTGTATCTCCTTTCTTCCTGTGTTAGGCCTGCACCTTTTGTGACTGAAGCCCTTCTTCTGTTTTCCGTAGATCCTCTAACCTAAAAAACCACCCAGTCCACACCACAGAGCCTCTGTTACCCTTGTAGCTGCCTCCTGCGTATAGTGGACCCATGACCTATCCAGCAGAACCCGAAATCCTACCACCTTTATCCGCAAGTCAAGGAATCTGCAGCCAACACGGTCGCAGAAACGTCGGAGCCTCTGATTCACACCCTCTACTCGGCTCTGTACCAGAGTTCATCAATAAGTCCTGTCGACTGTGCTGCAAATGGTCAGCTCTCACAAGCAAGACTGGTAGCCCTTACCACTTCTTTTAGCTGCTGGAAACCAAAGACAATCTCCTCTGATCCAAAGTGAGACACATCATTGGTATCGACGTGAGCCACCACCTGCAGCTGGCTGCCCCTGTCCTCTTCATGGCCTTCGGGAGGATCCATTCCACGTCTGGAATGTCTCCACCCGGTGTGCACACGGAGTGCACATTGCTTTTCTTTCCATACTTGGCTGCTATGTCCCTAAGGGGCCCCATAACGCGACTAACGTTGGAGCTCCCAAATATCAATAATTCCACATTCTGTGACTGTCCAGATCTTGTAGGCTGAGCAGTTTCCTCTGAAGCAGGACAGGCGACGGCACCTGGCTCAGCGACAGTGTCAGTCACAGGGAGCACCTGGAACCTGTTTGTCAGACTAACCGGAGGGGCCTCACGTGGGCAGCCTGGGAAGTCTTTCGTTGCCTGCTACGCCCTGGGGCGACCTCCCACT
The DNA here is from genome assembly GCF_023864345.2 of Schistocerca serialis cubense. Classification (NCBI taxonomy): domain Eukaryota; kingdom Metazoa; phylum Arthropoda; class Insecta; order Orthoptera; family Acrididae; genus Schistocerca; species Schistocerca serialis. Next base: position 428,037,796 of record NC_064641.1, read on the forward strand.
CGACACAGGTAAGGGGTCAACCTCTTGCAAGCTGTAACTGGGCTGGCCACCGGTGAGGACTAATCGGAGGACTCGGACGTGCTGGACGTCCGTTGGATCCCCATGGCTGGCCCACAACAGTGCTGCCCTTCCACTGCAGCCTCAAGATGTGTAACCGAAGCCATCATAGCCTGGAGCTGAGAGCCAAGTGTCACCAACTCAGCTCGCTTCCGCACACAATAATCACAGCCATACTAAAGATCTTGGAAAACTAAACTACGAATATAAACGGTCTATCGGCATGTGCAGCGCAACTAAATTGTAGACACTGACGAAAAGCCAGTAACTGTGTCTAACAAATTAGAATAACACGCTGATATTCAAAAACCTAACTACCGAAGCACTCAGGTGAAATTAAATAATTCGCACCTGATTAGGAACTTGTAACACGTCACAACATCGGTTTACTTTCCGACGCAAACGAAAACGTGAAAACTGTAGCTGTTAGATATCAAAATAACACGCAGAAAATCAAGAGACTAAACTATTAAGGAATATAGATGTCATTCTAATATTCGCTCCTCGTTAGAAACTCATAAAAGTCAGAAACTTGGTTACTTTCCTGTTGCTGCGTGTATCTCGGATTGATGCTTGATTCATATCATGCGCCGGCTGTAAAATATCTTACATCATTCAAAGAATTTTATAGGTTACAGAATATTAACCTAGATTCATAATATGTAATCTTCTTTCCGTATTAACAAGTTTTATAGCTACTGGAAAACCGTAGCACAGCGAAGTTGTTGTTGTTGAGGTCTACGGACCAGAAACTCGTCTGATGCAGCTCTCCTTGCTATTCTACACTGTGCAAGCTTCTTCATCTCCAAGTAACTACAGCAACTTTCATCCTCATGGATCGGCTTACTGTATTCATCTCTTTGTCTCCCTCTACAACTTTTACCCTCCCCTCTAATAATAAATTGGTGATCCCTTCATGCCTCAGAATATGTCCTACCAATCGATCCCTTCTTCTAATCAAGTTGTGCCACATACTCCTCTTCTCCCCAATTCTGTTCATTATCTCCTCATTAGTTACGTGATCTACCCCTCTGATCTTCAGCATTCTTCAGGAGCACCACATTTCAAAAGCTTCTATTGTCTTCTTGTTTAAACTATTCACTATTCCGTATTTCACTTCCCTACATGGCTACACTCCATATAAATACTTTCAGAAGGTTTTCTGACACTTAAATCTACACTCTTTGTTAACAAATTACTCTTCTCGAGAAACGTTTTCCTTGTCATTGCCAGTCTACATTTTATGTCCACTCTAATTCTACCATCATCAATTATTCTACTTCCCAAATAGCAAAATTCATTTACGACTTTAAGTGTTTCATTTCCTAGTATTATTCCCTCAGCATTCCATATCCTTGTTTTACTTTCGTTGATGTTCTTCCTATATCCTTCTTTCAAGACACTGTCCATTCCGTTCGACTGTTCTTCCAGGTCCTTTGCTGTCTCTGACAGAATTACAGTTTCATCAGCAAACCTCAAAGTTTTTATTTCTTCCTCATGGATTTTAATTCCTACTCAAATGTTTCTTATGATTCCTTCACTTCGTAACATACAGATTGAATAATATCGGGGAGAAGCTACAATCCTGTCTCACTCACTTCCCAACAAGTGCTTCCTTTCATGCCTCTCGACTCTTATAACTGCATGAATTTTTAATAGCCTTTCGCTCCCTGTATTTAACCCCCGTCACCTTCAGATTTTGAAAGAGACTATTCCAGTCAGCATTGTCAAAGGCTTTCTCCCAGTCTACAACTGCTAGAAACGTAGGTTTACCTTTCCTTAATCCATCTTCTAAGATAATTGGTACCGTCAGTATTGGCTCACGTGTTCCAACATTTCTACAGAACGGCAGCTGATCTTCCCCAAGGTCGGCTTCTTCCAGTTTTTCCATTCATTGATTAAGAATTCGTGTTAGTATTTTACCGCCGTGACTTATTAAACTGATAGCCCGGTAATTTTCACACCTGTCACCACTTGCCTTCTTTGGGATTGGAATTATTATATTCTTCTTGAAGTCTGAGGGTATTTCGCCTGTCTCATGTATCTTGGTCACCAGATGGTAGAGTTTTCGCAGGGCTGACTCTCCAAAGGCTAGCAGTAGATCTAACGGAATGTTGTCCACTAGCGGGGCCTTGTTTCGATTTAGGTCTTTCAGTGCTCTGTCAAATTCTTCATGCAGTACAGCGATGTTAGATGTCTGGGTATACCCACACTCACTTTGGTAACAGCGTTCAGCGCTGCTGAAAGTAGTGCGTAACTATTATCACATCATAGGTTTTAGCTGCCTATACTAAACAGATAACACCACAAAAAAGGCAATGTACTTCTCACAGTCGAGTCAAGACAACAATTTTTACCGAGCGAAGCAGAGCAGTGGTTATGACACGGGATTGGCATTCAGGACGACGTTCTAGCCCGCATAAATTATCTATGATATCCCTAAATCGCTTCAGGCAAATGCCGGGATGGCTCCTTTGAAAATATACAGTCGACTTCCTTCCCCGTCCTTCCATAATTCGATGGGACTGATGACCTATCTGTATGGTCATCTCTCTCAGCTCATCCAAACAACCAACGTATCCTTTGGTCTCAACTTTCGGTTTTTCTATGATGCTACATACAGTCAGATTCTCTTTGACCTAAGAACTAACGTGTTCTCGTGGTGCTACGTATCTTAATTGCGCGTCTAGGTAGTCTGTAAGAAAAAATCAAAACATATCCAGACTATGGATTAGAATTTCTGTAAAATTATGTGATTTACTGCTGCTGTAATGTGACATGAAATAACTCATACGTCCATGGAAAATTTGACATATCCGAAATCAGTAAGATTTAAGTTACACTGTCAGTACTGAGACGACCTATTACAAAATTGTTACGGCATATTTATAAACCTGCTGACCGTCAATAAAAGTGATAAGGTGAAACGTACCCTTAGAAAAATTTAGACTGACGGTGCTGGAAAAACTCTTACGTTATTTGATACAGAAACAGCCGAGTAAAACTCAACGTCCTCAGACAGTTTCCTCTTTACTTATTCTGATCATCACTAAACTTACACAAAATATTTTAGCGCAACGCAATCTGACTTTCAATAATCCCTACAAAAGAATGGCCCTGACTAACAATAACCGATACCTTTCATGAATCACTTACCTCACAAAAATCTTCGTTACTCAAACTACAGCAATACAGCGAGCGCCAATACTGCCAGCTAAATTAAAGATTTTAACTACAGCAGGCACTAACTACTGATAGGCATAGTTAGCAAAAGAAAGATTTTGATAGAGAGCAAACAATGTATTTACCTTAATAATGTTCAGAAGTCATCATATATATATTTATCAATTTGTGACATCCATCTTTACAAATTTCCTTTTTCTGGCGGACACACGTCCAGATCGTCCGCTTAAAACTCTGGCATTTCTCTCCCCACATCCACCACTACTGGCGGCTCCCCTCCAACTGCCCAACGCTACTATAGCGTATATTCCAACAATGAGTTCAACCAGCCACAGACTGCACCCATCGCAGTCAGCGATTTTCATACAGAGCACTACGTGGCGTTACCAACATAAGAACCTAACCACCCTACTTAAAAAGGATATGAAATGTATTTCAGGTTTTGATAGTGTAAACCATATTACTAATTAGCACTGTTTCTTGTATTTTCATTTCACTATATACGTGTATGCTGTCGATGTGAAGAAAGGAAGCTACAACAGGATTTACTTGTGTTACAACTTGGGGGTGCCCGACGTCTGGCCATCAAATGTTACACTATGGTTGGCTGACTTACGTTCAGACACAGCTGGCTGATGTTCACCACGCCCCACTCGCCGATCAAGTTAAGGAAATCTTTCATCTCCATGCAGAACTGGAGGTTTTGTATCTACTATGTTGTTAGTCAAAAGAAAACGTCAGCGTCACGATAGTTAAAATCTGTAGTTTTGTGTGAAGTGCTACGATAGAATATACGTCGAAAAACGAGTGTTTTTAAGATGTGATAGTGTGATAGGACGGCACTGTGTCGGTAAGTTGACTATGTTGAATAGCTGTGTCCGCGTTAGTAGTAAAGTTTTCAGAAACCAACGACCAGCTGTCGAAAGATCCTCACAACGTGTAGCTGTAGTTCTTTTATAGTGTGTATTGACAGGATGATGAAGCACTCCAGTTTTAAAAAAGTTTTTCATTTAAATGATGACCATTTCCAATACAGAGTTAAAAACGTCTTAATGTTTAATTGTGCAAATTTCAAAAACGTTAAACTATAGATTTAGACATAATAAGACAAGCACAGTATGAAGTGCTTCTTTCCTATTTTTAAAGAAAACGAGGCAAAATAGCGTGAAGATACATTTCCTTGAGCTATGTGCATTTTCGACAGATCAGTTAACTAAATTAGATATTTTGGTTATTCTTTGTATGTTATTTAACTATTTGGCTAGTGTTTTCACTAGTGTTGATTTCTTTTTGTGTAATTTTAATGAACTACTTAGTTAATATTTTCTTCGTATAAATTTATAGAAGAATGTTGTAAATTGATTTTGGGGTCAGTTACCAACTTCCCTACTACGAAATCATTGCTTTTGAGAAGTCCTTGATTTGTCATTTTTGATTCTTTTGATTAATAATTCTCTAAGGATAAAATACTTCAAAACGTAAACGTTTAAATTCTGAAAATCACGCAAGAAATGGAAAGTGTGATATAACTCTCTGAGAGCCACAGCATTCACTCCTTGAGTCATCAGTATTCTGACTAGTTGAATGCGTCCCGCCAGGAATCCCTTTCCTGTGAGAAATTTTCATTTCATCTCCACAGATACTTATAGATCCATGGAGGTCTTACCTGATGTTTCCACAGATGTTCTATAATCCTGTCCCTTGTTGATATCGTTGGTTCCTTTATATTCCTTCATCACCGATTCGGCAGAGAACCTCATCATTCCGTATCTTATCAGACAATCAAAGTTTGAACATTCTTCTGTAGCACTACATCCCAAAGGCTTCGATTCTCTTCTGTTAGGGTTTTGCCCACAGTCCATGTTTCACTACCGTAAATACTATGGTTCAAACGCACATAAACTGAAATTTCCTTCTCAAATTAAGGCTTATATATTATACTGGTAGACATCTCTGGGCCAAAATGATATTTGTTTCCAGTAACAGCCTATTCTTAAGTCCTTGTTTCATTCATCAGGGGCATTTTGTTTCCAATGTGGCAGAATTCTTTAGCGTCGTCTTCCTCGTGATCCTCAACTCTGATGTTAAGTTTTTCGCTGTTGTCCTGTTTGCTACTTTCATTACTTTCCTCTTTCTTTGATTTACTCACAATCCATATTCAGTACTTATCACTGTTCATGCTATTTAACATATCCTGTAATTTATCTTCACTTTCACTGAGGTTAGCAATGAGATCAGTGATTCTTATAGTGATACCGTTCCACCACCAATTTTAATCCCACTCTTCAACCTTCCTCATGTTTCCATCATTGGTTGTTAGATGTATAGAGTGGGCAGTAAGGGCGAGGCTCCATCCCTGACTTACACCATTATTAATCCGAGCACTTCGTTCTTGGTTTTCCACTCTAATTGTTCCCTCATGGTTCTTGTACATACTATATATTACCTATCTTTTGCTACAGCTTACCGGTATTTTTAACAGAATTTAGAACGTCTGACAGTGTCGAACTCCTTTTTTTAGGCCGACAGATCCTATGTACAATACTTGATTTAGCTTCAGTCTTGCTTCCATTATCAACCGAAAATTCGGAACTGATCCTCTGAGGCCATTGCCTTTCCTAAGGCCAGGCTGATCGTCACTTCACAGATTCAGAATTTTCTTTTTCATTCTCCTGTATATAATGCTTGTCAGCAAATTAAATGCATGAGTAGATAAGCTGATTCCGCGATAATTTTCCCATTGGCCACCTCTTGCTATGTTTCGAATTGTGTGGATGATTTTTTTCCGAAAGTCTCACAGTCTCATACATTTTACACACCACTTCCCCCAACGACTTTAGAAATCCCGATGCAGTGTTATCCACCCCTTCATCCTTATTTGATATTAAGTCGACCAAAGCACTTTTGAATTCTGATTCTAATACTGGGATCCCTATCTTTTCCCTGTTGACGCCTGTTAGGCGTGTGGAAACATTCAACCAACGGCAATCGGAAGTTTTGTTATTAGAGATTAACTGAAAAAATAAAGTAAGGTGTTTCTGAAGCTAATTTTAATGTGATATAATTTGTTAAATACCAACTGTGACATGACTATGGCGACTGGAGTACGTCTTTGAAAATTATGCCTGCATCGGAATCGAGGGAACCAGGGGCTATGATATTGATGTGGTATAGTAATTCTATTCACAATATATGACTATTGCTCATCCATAAATTAAGAAGTACGCGATTCATTATTTCTCAATGCCTCCACCCGCACTTTCTACTCATTTTCATGGCTAACAATTCAAGCATTATATTCTGCCATCAGCAGGTGTTTCCAACACAATGATTTGTTCATTGTGGTCAGTTTAAAGGTACGGTGAATCTCCAGTTCACGCTGTTTCACGTGTTGTGTGTGCACTGTGTGTGAAGGTAAAATGTTTTTGCCTGTCATGTGAAGTTCAAAGCGTCAATGGTGAAATGTCTTGTGAAAAGAACAGACGTAGAAAATACGATTCAGATTCTGAAAAGATCAAGAAAAAGCTACTGTACGAATGGTTTCTGAAAACAAAGGCACTTTCGGTACATTTCTTCGACCAAAAGCATCAGAGAGTTTCTAAAGTATCCTTAAAGGACTATGGCATAAAGTAGCCTCTTATCATATGGTGCTTTAGATGAAACATTGCAGTGTGGACCTGCTGCTATGCCATATTCAGGTACGCTTAGTAATAGCAGTTGTGAAGTAATCACAGATTCTGACCCAGGCATTTGGCCTAACACGTTAACATTCTCAATGCTAAATGAAATTGTACGGAAAGGTCCCACTAAAATTGTAAGTTTTGAGTATTCCTTAAATGAGAACAGAAGAAAATTTTCAATTCATTTTTAAGTAAGAAATTTACCAATGGAGATGAAAGGTATCGTAAATGGCTCTTGTATTCGAAACACATCGTCTAAGTTCTCTGTTTTTGTTGTAAACTTTCGGATCTTCTTCAAACAAGCTGTCAAGTGATGGACTCTGTGACTGGATTCATTTTGGAAATCGGCTTCAAGAGCATCAACAATCATATAACCACATAAACTGCGTAAAAAACGGATATAAATTGAGATAGTTTGAAACAAAAAAGTAGTATTGATCAAATTTACCTTCAACTACCGGAAAAAGAGGAGGAGCAGTGGCGTCATGTTGTAAAATGAATTATACTTACCGTCAGGTACCCAGCTCAACATAATTTGGCTTTAAGGGGAACCAGCGATAAGCTCTATAAAGAAAATGCTAATTTTCTTGATTTGATAGAAATGTAGCAGAATTTGACCCTGTTTTGCAGGAACATTAAAGAGAGTAGACACTCAAGAAATTCATGACAATTATCTTGGGTATAACATTCAACATGAACTCACAGATTTGTTTGGTAACAACGTAAAAACCAGCGTTAGTAATTTTGCGGAAGAAAGTAAATATTTTTCTGTCATACTTGACCGTACGCCTGATACAAGCCACAATGAACAAATGACTTTGATCGTTACGTTCGTAAATTTATCAGAAGACGTAGTGACTGTATGAGAACACAAAAGCGACTTTCTAGACGTCACTTCAGCCATACGAGAAAGTCCGACTGAAACCCTTTTGTCGAGACTAGATCAACTAAGATTCGATATTCATGATTACAGAGGCCGAAGTTACGATAACGTCGCAAATGGTGTTCAGGCCACAATCCTAAATTGCAATCCAAGAGCATTTTATATGTCATGTGCCAGCCACAATCTTAAACTTATGAGTTCAGATGCTGCTATCTCTACAGCAAAAGCGTTCACATTTCTCTTTTTGTGTGTAATGCAAGGAATATACATTGTCTTTAGTGCATCCAAACAGAGATGATAAATCATATTGAACGTTCTAGAGCTTTAACAGTTAAAGAAACTTTTGGATTCTCAGTGGAAACGTAGGGAGGAGAGTGTCAAAGCTATTAGGTGTCAGACAAGAGAAGTCGGAGATGCCCTCCTTGAGGTGCGAAACATTGCTGTTGAATCTCAAACAAAGAGCGAAGCACATTCGGTTGCTATGAACGAATTAGAAAGCTTTGAGATACTGTACGCAATGCCATATGGTATGACCTGCCGAGAGCAGGCGCTTGGCTTATCATAAATATATGTCCAAGTGATGCTAAATGTTGTTATCCGTACCTACTGACAAGTGTTATCTTCTCAACATCTTCAAATTGTGAGCTACACTTTTAATTTTTATATATGAAATTAATAAATTTACTCGTGGCAGTTTGTTGCCTTTGTCTGTAGTTCCTTTCAGAACTCAAATAAATCACCAGATTAATAACTTAGTACGACTGGATTCTGAATTGCTCGTTTATCCATGTATCACCAAAATAAAAAATAAAAACTGTGAATGACTGTAGCACTATGAGTGATAACAGTGGCGTATTTGAGTTTAAAGAATAACGACAAGGTTGTATTAATGCTTAGAAAACTACAATAGAACTGATAAATCTTACAAAAAATGATTAACATAAATCAGGAAAGGAATGATGCTTGATTGGCAAAGCATTCATTGGGGTGGAAACTATGCAAGTTCTCCCCTGAATTAATACCATTTACAACGCAAACAGGCTTGTTTAGACGAGTCCACTGTGAGGCCAGATACTAGTCAAACAGACTTGTTTACACGAACGCACTGTGAGGCCAGATACTAGTCAAATAGAATTGAGCACGACCAGGTACGCCACAGACTATGATTCACGGCGAACAGGGAGCCGAGAATATCACTTAACAACCTACGCTGGTGCCACCATACTTTATCCTTTCACCGTGATTTAGGCGGCAGCTGAAAAGGCACGCTGCAAGCAAGGGACGGAGCGCGGCGGCAGCTGTAATGCTCTGACGCATCCACGAATATTTCCACACTACGCGGAATGAAGTTCTGATTATTAGAACGCGGGAAGCTTCCCTATCAGAGCCCTGAAATACCGGCAGATTTCAGTGTGAGGTGCACCCTGTAGTTGGTCTGAGCATGCAATTTGACTCACATGCACGACAGTGCGTGCTCGAATTGATAAAAGTCAGACGGCCGACTCAGGGCGAATATGTTCACCCTCGTGACACACGATATGAGAGAAATGGTATGCAGCTCCACTGTCGGTACAGTTGGAACCTGTCTCTGGTTCTCAGTGCATCACAAGTTGCTTGCCGCAAGTCCCACCCTCTATGGAAAGACCTGAAGGTCTCCACCAGGGGAAAACTAGAAGACGAAGAAGGCAAATAATCACACTCACTTTCCACCATGCGTCGTACAGGGGAAGAATTAGCACAAAAATGCCGCATCCATGTTGTACAAACCATTCACACTACCCTCAATTCATTGTATCTTGTCTCTTGACTGTTCTTCTGGCCTGATAACCAATCCAGACACTGCTTCGGGGTTCCTATGATGGGAGTGCAAGCCCCTGGTTTGCATATCCTGAAGGGAGTCAATCAGCAAACTCTCTTGACGGAAAAACGAAGATTTTACATTAGGGTGGCGTCGTACTCTGGCAAGCATGGCCATGTTACGGCAGAAAACGTCTACCTATGGGACCACAGTTCCTCATTTATGAAGAGATATAATCTTTCCAGACCAACCATTTCCCGCTTCTGATAGAAGGCTTTTAAGCTTCCCAGACAGTCGTGCCTGTGAAATATATGTTTTTTTTTTTTAACTCGATAAAAGAAACTAGCGACTTCCTGGCGTCAGAGAAGTTACAGTGTTGCCTCCACTAAACACGTCCTCCAGCCTCTCTGATTCTTTCATCCCAGCTACTAACACGAGAATGCTTATAGTTTTATGACCGTCCCGCCATTTGCACAACTCAGATTACAGCAGTTGCCTTCCTCCAGCCACTTCCTGCCGTCTAGCCACCTTCGAGACGGAATGTCACCTGGCCCACGTAAAATGTTTTGCGAGCTGGCGCCCTCCTGCTCTGACCCTAAGTGAGATGAGTGGAGGGTTACGGCCTGAGGTCCCTCTTCAGGTGCAGTTCATAGAGTGCTGCTTCTTCAGATCACTCTCACAGCCAGGCCGCTTGAGACATTTATGGCCCACAATCCATCTTTCTCTCTGTTCTCCATCGCCTCCAATACGGCCCCTTGGGGACAAGTTCTCTACAGGCTACATATACAGTTATTAGAACATTCTGCTCACAATTTCCTTATGTAAGAAAGTTCATAAACCACAGACACCAAATATAGTATTGGGAAATACCGAATTGAAGCGATCGTATGGCATTCTATGCCGGTAGGTCCCATCCGGCTATGTTCGGCCACAGAGTGCAAGACTTCTTTTAGTCAACGTCACACTGGGTGACTTGTGACTTGCTTGCCGGTGACGAGTATGTAATGATGATGAGGAGAACACAACACTCAGCCCTCAAGCGGTGGGGGGGGGGGGGGGGGGGGGGGGAGGGGTTTGGATGTAGAAAACGACTGCTTCTGATATCGATGATAATACGTTGCATGCTCAAGAGTTGGTAAACCGTTTGACTTTTATGTTTATGCAGAAGACGGACAAACAAAAAATGTATTCAGTCCACTAGCTTTTCGATACAAAATGATTTTCTGTGAAAAGACATTTTTTTCCTTTCCTTCATTCCACATAGCCACACAACGCAAAGAATTATATTGAATAGAATGATGTGTTGTCTTGGTGACTCTAGGTTCGCTAGAGCACTTTTAATTATTTTCAGACTCATTTCATATCAGACAAAGACACAAAGAAGCATGGCCGGATGTAGCTAGTGCTTGATAATGCACCAGCATGTAACAATCAGTAGTTGTCTAATACGTCTGCTCTGTTAAAGGAACAGAACATTGTTAAGTGTAAGCAGGGTGGATCGCCGACTAGAAATGGAGGAAAGAAGGTCCTATGAACACTTGTTTAGAAATGGAAGATGTGGGCTCAACGACACACCAAATTGTCCTGGAACTCTGTACAGGGGTGCATCGCACGCCCGTCACAACATATGTTCAAAATAGCCTCCGTGGGACTGCAGGTGATGGTGGTGGTGGTGGTTGCCATCCAGGGTACCCCACAGCCACAGTCCGACTTACGCCACTTGCCAGGCCACTTGCCTGCAACTTGTACGAGGGTTGGCCTCAGTATGACTCAGAAGCCTGTCCTGCAGATCTGGTACACGCGCAGTCCGACGCCCCATTGCACATTCATCTGTCTAAAAGCCCAATATGGACTTGAAATGTTGTGTGATGTGGTTGGTATCTTCGAGAGTACTTGGTCTGGTGTATCTGGGCTGCCTCTCGGCCGCTTATATCTATCTGGCCGTAAACAAACTACATCCCGACATGAACACTGTCCCAATCTGCTGCTTACAGTACGCCGCGTCAATCACACAGTCTCCAACACACAACTAACTCACGCTACGTGTTCAGCGGAACTGGCATTCGTCAACCCCATCTACCATGGCAACGATGAATTTTCAAACACATATTCATAGGAGATATTTTCCTCCAGTTACAGTTACGAATGCTTCCTTCCATTTTGTCGGTTTTATTAATATTCACCCTGTATATTATAGATTTATGTACTAAACCAATGACATCTGAGTTCATTTATGTTAACAAGTATCTAACTGTGGTTCATGATACCAAAACAGCACTATCCTCTTGTGTTGTCTATATGATAGGCTGCTGAAAATGTCACAAAGTGAGCCGATAGCGGGTGATCAGGATCGGAGCATATGAGATATTAATTGTTATTGCAGGAAACTAATGAACGGAATTAGAGGAGAAAGAATCTCCTAGCCATATACGTACAAATACACAGGCTACCAAACAAACCACGAACTCCATGTCAGATATTCAGAACTTTTCAAGCTCCAAGAGACTTGGGCTGGAATGAATTATATCAACCTCTGTACAGGATGTTGGCCGAAGAACGTGATATAGAATGTGGCTTGCAATTTGCTGCTGTCCGCATCTACTCGGCCGCTATCTTCCATGTGTGGAGATGAGGTGTTTCCTCCTATCACATTTCCTGTATAGTTTTGACAGGAGGCACGATAAGCTTGCTAGCCCACACAATTATCAAAGATAGTTCCGCCGTCTTTTCTCTTGTGTCAGAAAGAAAAATTCAAAAACAGTGCATTAAACATGACCGTTGATTTCGATCTGCCCTTACGTGTTTCTGCTACTTGGTATCTCCATCTACTGATTATTGGCTTAGAAGTAGTATAGTGAAATATCGTTTCGATAATACTGACACGTATTGATTCTTGCCACTTTCGTTAACCAAATGAACAACCCATTTTTATTAGTGAAGGCAGTTTTAGTTTGCGACATATCTTTCGGAAATAACTATTAATGAAATGAGAGGATGGCACATGCAGATTGGTCATGAGTGTACCTGTCTTCACTTCCTCTCTACCACTTGAATGTTTGTCTAAATGTTTAACTGCCACAATATTCGAGCTTGTTAATTGTCGACGAATCCAGTTGCGTTTGTAATACACTGACATAACAAAAAAGATGTGGTAGCGATATGCACATATATAGATGGCTGCAGTATCGCGTAGACAAGCTATAAAAGGGCGGTGCGTAGCTGTCATTTGTACTCGTGTGATTCGTTATGGCACACAGGGATAATTAACAGACGTAGAAGGCGGTATTGTTGTTGGAGCTAGACTCGTGGTACACTTCATTTCGGAAATAGTTATTGAATTCAGTATTCCGAGATCCACAGTGCCAAGAGTGTGCCGAGAATACCACATCGCAGGCACTACCTCTCACGATGGACAACGCAATGGCCGATGACCTCTGCTTAACGACCGAGAGCAGCGGCGTTGGAGAAGAATTGTCAGTGCTAACATATATGAGACGCTGCATGAAATAACAGCAGAGATCAATGTGAGACGACCGATGAACGTATCCGTTCGGTCAGTGCGCCAAATTGCGCGTTAATGGATTATGGCAGCAGTCGACCGAGGCGAGTCCCTTTTCTAACGGCGCGACATGTCCTGCAGCGTCTCTCCTGGGCTCGTGACATATCGGAAGAACCTTAGACGGCTGGAAAACCGTGGCCTGGTTGGAAGAGTACCGATTTCAGTTGGTGAGAGCTGACAGCAGAGTTGGAGTGTGACGCACACACTGTGCAGCCATGGACCCAGGTTGCCTACAAGGCAATGTGGAAGCTAGTGGTGGTTCCATAATAGTGATGGCTGTATTTACATGGAATGTACTGGGTCCTTTGATCCAACACAGCTGATCCTTGATTGGAAAGGGTTACGTTCGGCTACATGGGGACCATTTGCAGGCATTCATCGACTTCATGTGCTCAAAGAAATATTTGGACCATTATAGATGTCAATGCACGATGTCATCGGGTCACAATTGTTCCCGAATGGTTTGGAGGACATACCGGACAGTTAGAGGGAACGAATTTGTTCCCAGGCAATGACTGGTATTATGACGGGTGTCAATGCCCCATGCCGTCGGGCTACAAGTGTTCGCAATTGGTCTGGAGAACATTCCGGGCAATTCGATAATTCGGGCGAATTATTTGGTCACCAATCGAACATTTATGGGACACAATCTAGAGAGATTTAGGAAAGGTAAGGGCACCAGAGAAGCAATTCTAATATTGCTGTTGACAATGGACGCAAAACTAAAGAAATATCAAGACACGTTCATAGGAGTTGTCGACTTGGATAAAGCGTTCTAGAATGTAAAATAATAAGAAATATTTGAAACTCTGAGAAAAATATGGGTAAACAATAGAGACAGACGGGTAGTATACAACATTTACAAGGGCTTAGAGAGAATAGTAAGAGCGCACGACGAAGAGCGACGTGCTCGGATTTACAGGACTGTAAGACAGGAAGATAAGACTTCGCCCCTGCTGTTCAACCTGTACATAGAAGAAGCAATGGTGCAAATAAAAGAAAGGTTCACGAATGGAATGAAGATGGAGAGGGAAAGGATATCAACGATACGATTAGCGGAAGACATTGCTGTCCTGAATCAAGAAGGATTACATAATCTGATGAACAGAGTGAACAGTCTAATAAGTACAGACTATGGATTGAAAGTAAATCACAGAAAGACGAAAGTAGTGAGAGGCAACAGAAATGAGAACTGCACGAAACTTAACTGCTACCTAGGTAGAAAAATAGCCAAAGACAAACGGTGAAAGGAAGACAGCAAAAGCGGAATAGCACTGGCAATGGCAAGACAGAGATTCCGAAATCAGATACTGGATTGTAAGGCTTACGCAGGAGCAGACATAGACTCAGATCGCAATATAGTGGTGGTGAAGAGTAGGCTGAAGTTAAAGAAAACAGTCAGAAAGAATCAATACCCAAAGAACTGGGATACGGAAGTACTAACGAATGACGAGATACGGTTGATGTTCTCTAAGGTTATAGATACAGCAATAAGGATTAGCTCAGTGCCGGCCGGAGTGGCCGAGCGGTTCTAGGCGCTACAGCCTGGAACCGCGCGACCACTACGGTCGCAGGTTAGAATCCTGCCTCGGGCATGGATGTGTGTGATGTCCTTAGATTAGTTAGGTTTACGTATTTCTAGGTTCTAGGGGCCTGATGATCTCAGACGGTAAGTCCCATGGTGCTCAGAGGCATTTGAACCATTTGAATAGCTCAGTAGGCAGTACAGTTGAAGAGGAACGGACATCTCTGAAAAGGGCCATCACAGACGTTGGGAAGGAAAACATTGACACAAAGAAGGTAACTGCGAAGAAACCATGGGTAACAGAAGAAATACTTCAACTGATCGATGAAGAAGGAAGCACAAAAAACATCCATGAAATTCAGGAATAGAGATATACAAGTCGCTGAGGAATGAAATAAATAGTAAGTACAGGGAAGCTAAGACGAGATGGCTGCAGGAAAAATGTGAAGACGTCGTATAATAAATGATTGTCGGAAGGACAGACCCAGCATACAGGAAATTCAAAACAACCTTCGGTGAAATTAAAGGTAAGGGTGATAACATTAAGAGTACCACGAGAATTCCACAGTTAATTACAGAGCGTATAGGTGGAAAGAGTACATTTAAAGCGTCTATGAGGGGGAGGCTTGGTCTGATGTGAAAGAAGAAAAAACGGGAGTTGATTCAGAAGAGATAGGGGATGCAGTATTGGAATCAGAATTTAAAAGATCTTTGGAGGACTTAATATCAAATAAGGCAGAAGGGATTGATGACATTCCATCAGAATTTCTAAAATCGTAGAAGGAAGAGGCAACAAAGCGACTATTCCCGTTGGTATGTAGAATGTATGAGTCTGGCGACATACCATCTAACTTTCGGAAAAGCACCATCCACACAATTCCGAAGACGGCAAGAGCTGACAAGTGCGACAATTACCACAGAATGAGCTTAACAGCTCATGCGGCCAGGTTGCTTAGAAGAATAGTATACAGAAAAATGGAAAAAAAATTGAGGATGCGATAGATGACCATTAGTTTGGCCCTAGGAAAGAAATTTGTGGTAAGGTCTTGTGGGACCAAACTGCTGAAGTCATCGGTCCCCAAGCTTACCCACTACTTAATCTAACTTAAACTAACTTACGCTAAGGACAACACACACACCTGCCCGAGGGAGGACTCGAATCTCCGACGGAGGAACTGCACGGACCGTGACAAGGCGCCTAAGACCGCGCGACTACCCCACAGTTAATAATGAAAGCAAGACTAAAGAAAAATCATGACACGTTCATAGGATTTGTCGACGTGCAAAAAGCCTTCGACAATGGAAAATGGAGCAAGATGTTCGAAATTCTGAGAAAAATAGGGTTAAGTTAATGGAAGAGGCGGGTCATATACAATATGTACAACAGCCAAGAGGGAATAATAAGAGTGGACGACAACGAACGAAGTTCTCGGATTGAAAAGCGTGTAAGACAAGGATGTAGGCTTTACCTCCTATTGTTCAGTCCGTACATCGAGAAAGCAATGGTGGAAATAAAAGAAAGGTTCGGGAGTTGAATAAAAATTCAAGGTGAAAGAATATCAATTATACGATTCGCTGATGACATTGCTATCCTGAGTGATAGTGAAGAAGAATTAGATGATCTGCAGATCGGAATGAACAGTCTATCGACTACAGAGTATGGAGTGAGAGTAAATCGAAGAAAGACAAAGGTACTGAGAAGTAGTAGAAATAAGAACAGCGAAAAACTTATTATCAGGATCGATGGTCACGAAGTAGATTAAGTTAAGTAATTCTGCCACCTAGACTGTAAAATAACCAATGACCGATGGAAGACGTTGGACCTCAAAAGCAGACTAGCAATTGCGGAAAGCGAAATCCTGACCAAGACAAGTCTACTAGTATAAACAGTGGCCTTAATTTGATGAAGTAATTTGTGAGAATGTACATTTGGAGCACAGCATTGTATGGTAATGAAACATGGGCTGTGGGGAAATCGGAGGAAAAGAGAATCGAAGCGTTTGATATGTGGTGCTACAGACGAATGTTGAAAATTAGGCGGACTAACAAGATAAGGAATGAAGAGGTTCCTCGCAGAATGGGAGAGTAAAGGAATATGTGGTGAACACTGGCAATGACAAGGGATAGGGTGATAGGACATCTGTTGAGACGTCAGCTAACGACTTCCCTGGCACTACAGTGAGCTGTAGAGGGACAAAACGGTAGAGGAATACAGAGATTGAAATAAATCCATCAAATAACTAAGGACGTAGGTTACAAGTGCTACTCTCCGATGAAGAGGTTGGAACAGGAGAGGAATTCATGGAGGGCCGCATGAAATGAGTCAGAAGACTGATGACTCAAAAAAAAAAAAAAATCCTGCAGCGGAAACGCTTTCGCAATCATGGAGGGCTTCGCAAGCAGTTCGCTTAATAATTCTGCATTTGTTTCCAACGTCTTTTTGAGTCCATGCCACGTCGAGATGCTGCACTACGTCGGGTATAAGGAGGAGCGACGCTGTATTAGGAGGCATCCCATTATTTTGTTCACCTCAGTGTATGTCTCCTTACAAAGTAGCCTAACATTCATAGGCTTTCCAATCATCAGCACCACGATAATAAATTTTGTAGATCCAACACTTGTCGGAGTGAAGTGTTTTCATACATTTAACAGAAAGTAAAAGAAAGAGCTGTAAAAAGACACATGTTAGCCTACTGATACTTGTAAACTCGCCTTAGAATGTGTTATTGTGCCTACGCTTTCATAGGTGTTCTTTAAGGCGGGGTTTGCGCTACGGTTACGTAAGGCGAGGGTAGACCTCTGGCAAATATTACTAAGTTTATGACGCTGTAAACGTCAGCAATCAATTTTGGCAGCTACTACCAAATGCTTTTTGTGCTGCATTTTGAATTTTCTATGGTGTTACTCATTTTCCTATTTTAGTATCAACGAAGGCAAGTCTATTTTCGTCGCAAGGTTGTACTCCCCCACAGCCCCAAGAAGGATCGACTATCGCTTTAACCGCGAGTTTGATTTCGTCGGCCAGAGTGGCCGAGCGGTTCTAGGCGCTACAGTCTGGAACCGCGCGACCGCTACGGTCGCAGGTTTGAATCCTGCCTCGGGCATGGACATGTGTGATGTCCTTAGGTTAGTTAGGTTTAAGTAGTTCTAAGTTTTAGGAGACTGATGACCTCAGAAGTTAAGTCCCATAATGCTCAGAGCCATTTGAACCAGTTTTGATTTCGCAGAAGCACAAAAAATGTGTGTAAGCTGGAAGCACTGCCATACGGTTCCTCTCCCCACGGAGGCCCCCATGTTTGTTTACGCTAGCAGTCGGCTGCGACGTTAAAGTTTCCATGATATTTACATTTACATGTATTCCGAAAGACGCTGTACGGTGGACGGCAGAGGGTACCTCGTACAACAACCTACTACCTCCTGTTCCTCCCTGAAATAGAAACGGGAAAGAACGACTGATTCTGTGCCTCTGAAAGAGCCTCAGTTTGCCTTGTTTGAGATCTACGGTGGCAGCAGTAGAATCGTTCTGCAGTCATACGCAAATGCCGATTTCCTTTTCTCTATAGATTTTCGAGAAAATAACATCGTCTACTCTTCAGGGATTCGAATACACGAAGCATATCTGTAACATTCGCTTGTTGATCGGACCTGCTGGTAACAATTACAACAACAAACTTGTGAATTATTTCGACGTCTCCCTTCAGCCTCACCTGCTGGAGGGTCCCAAATACTCGAGCATTATTCAAGAATGGGTTACACAAATCTTGTTTATGTGGTCCGTTTTTTAAATGAACTATATCGTCTTAGAATTCTCACATTTCCGCGTGAGTCCCTCCGTCGGAGGTCGAGTCGGGCATACATGTGTGTGTTGTCCTTAGCGTAAGTTAGTTTAAGTAAGATTAAGTAGTGCGTAAGATTAGAGACCGATGACCTCAGCTGTTTGGTCCCATACGACCTTAGCAAGAATTTCCACTTTCCAATTCTCCCATTAAATGTAAGTCGACCATTTACCTTCCCCAAAACTGATCTTACTTTCCCATTCAATTTCGTGTAACTTTGTAATACTGTAGCCAGAAATGAAACTTTCACGACTGTGTCACGCACAGTAGCAGTAATAGTTAATGCACTTATTACAAGGTTGTTTTTCCTATTTATCTGCATTAACTTTCAAGTTTCTACATTTATAGCAGGCTGACATTGATCGCATCAAGTATAAATTCAGTCTAAGTCATCCTGTATCCTGTTAATGGAATGAACTGCAGCACTATTTGAAGCTGAAGACAGTGCATCAGGTCCTGTGTATTGATAGCCAATAGTCGACACCCCTGCCAGTTCTGCAACTCAACAGAGGTCATACGTCCTACGTCGTCAGATTTCCATTTAGCATGGGAGTAGTAGTGCTGCAGAAAGCGTCAGTAGTTTCACTGACTGTTGCATGAAAACAGTCCAGTCTTGGTAATTGCCTCTGTTCCACTATAATCCTGCGTGGCACACATCTGGACACTTCCACAAAGTCAGCTGGTCCACCCATCATTGTCAAGCAGCTGGGCAGCAGTGTGACGTCCAGTCTACGTTATACATCTCTCTGACGAGGTCGCGACCACCGCTACCATCACCAAACCTCGAATGCCTGTCTGCCGTCTAAACCTCTGGGCGTTTGGGCAGCTCGGGATTCTGCCACAGTTACGGAACTGTGAAGCTTGGGATCCGAGAATCCCCACCTCTATCACTGTGCCAACAGACAATTTCCTCGCCTTGTATCACCTGCGGAGAGTCGCAGTCCTTCATATTCACATGAAGCGGTCACATCAGGTCGCAGCTCATTGCTGAACACGAGGCTCCAGTGATGCAGCAGTAGGAGCAAATATTAGTGCCTGCTTCAGGAAGTCCAGACTGGAGACTGACGTACTAAGAGAGGATGGGACGAAGTATTCGCCTTACTTGGCACTGATGCTAGCGATGTCAGATTCCAGCAGATGTAAGCAAAATGCAAAAGGAAAGTTTCAATACTAACTAACTCCCTTCTCCAGCAGCACCTGCGTCCATGTTCGATATAAAACCGCCACCCAAACCCAGCAGACCTAGTAACCACATAATTAATGTCAATTTAGGGGTGTATTATTCTTGTACCCGATTATTCCGTCTACAGTCAATCAACGACTGTTTCCCGAACAATGCAGTGAAGTAAACAAAGAGTATGAGACGGCTAACTCTATCTGTTGGATCATTTACCGGTAAAGACTAAAGGAGCGACCCTATTATAATTACCCTGGAACACTCATAACAGTAACCTTGTCTCTGATGAACCCTTGCCGTCCAGGACAACATACTACTTTCTGTTACACAAGAAGTCTTTGAGTCATTCACATCTCTTAGAACCCTTTCTAAATGGTCAGATCTTCATTAACAGTATACAGTGAGAAACAGAGTCAAATGTATCCCAGAAATATGGAAAAATAGAAACTGCGGATTGCTTTTTGTTCATTGTTTACTACTGCGCAACAGTATTTTAAATGGTCAACTATTCCCAATTATATACAAATTAAAAATATTATTCATTTAGACTTTCCATTTATTACATGCATATGCTAATACAGGGTGTACATAAAGTTCGCGAACACTTCCAGTTATTTATTGCACAGGAATCAAATACTGTACAGACATTATACATATGTCACTTTGAAGAGAAACCGAGAAATTTTAGTTTCATGTATACCGCCACAGCTTAGTTCGGTTGTTGTTATGGTCTTAAATATTGAGACTGGTTTGATGCAGCTCTCCATGCTACTCTATCATGTGCAAGCTTCTTTATCTCCCAATACGTACTGCGGCCTACATCCTTCTGAATCTGCTTAGTGCATTCATCTCTTGGTCTCCTTCTAGGATTTTTACCCTCCACGCTGCCCTCCAATACTAAATTGGTTATCCCATGATGCCTCAGAACAAGTCCTACCAAATTCAAATTGTATGACATCTGTACAATGTTTAGTTCTTGTGCAATAAATAATTGAAAGTGTTCCCAGACTTAACGTACAACCTGTACCATAATCTGTAATATGTTTGTAAATACTGAAAATTTTGTGTTTTAAGGAAATTTATATATGTCTAAAACTATAGAGTATACTGACTACAATTTGATATACCGATCTCATAACCACTGGGAAGATTATCACTAACACTACAGCAGAGAGAAGTGGAGTCAAAGGCTGTAATATTGTGTATTGGTTAATAAAAAGAAAAAGAGAAGAAAAGAAAAGAAAAGGTTGAAAATGAGGGAAGAAATTGTGAATAAAAAGGGGGTTTTAAAGTCGTTAATGACCGTGAAAAAGGGAAAGAATGGAATGCAAATCGGACCTCGTATCACCGAAAAATTATCGGGCTTAGTGATTCGGAAAAGCTGTTGTTGGGGTGGTCCTTGTGGCGTTTCTGAGCAAAAGCAAACCAATCTCCACTACAAAAATTATTTGAAAGAGAACAGAGAATAACAAAATGTGATTAACAGAAGGAAAGGGCGTAGGTAAGTGTTTATCCTTTACCATGTTAACATGTCTTCTTTCGTGCGGTGTCCAAGTCTTCAAAAATCTCCTACTTCATTTCTGCGTGAAAAGTAGTAGCTGCTCCGAAATCTTGCAATCTTCCAGGAATCACCA
The DNA here is from genome assembly GCF_023864345.2 of Schistocerca serialis cubense. Classification (NCBI taxonomy): domain Eukaryota; kingdom Metazoa; phylum Arthropoda; class Insecta; order Orthoptera; family Acrididae; genus Schistocerca; species Schistocerca serialis. Next base: position 428,059,128 of record NC_064641.1, read on the forward strand.
ATTTATACAAATCAAAACCATCTTCGTATTTAATGGAATTTATGTTACGTTGCTACTTCCATCCTCCGAATTTGATGCCAACTTCCACAATACGTCTGCACACCAATGAGTTTTTTCGTCTTGATCCGACCAAGACTAGCTAATAAATCAGTTAAGCTTCCGCTCTCAGAGACAAAAGACGGTTAGAAAACAAAAAGAGTTACCATATTAGTACCTTCATTTTCTTATATATTCTCTCTGCAGTCGAGCGCCGGTATAATTTATATCTGAGGGAACGAGTGTAGCGCGGTGAAATTCAAAGTCCCGCTACAATGGTTTAGCGTCTTGCTGCATCAACCACTTCAGTTAACGTGTTGCATGGAGTAAGAAACAGCCTCCTGAGTCGCTCTCCATACAGCATTTGCAATGGCATAAGACTGCCTCCAAGACTACAGTTGAGTCAACGTTTAACATGATCAGTGACATTTCCAGTGTAGGCCCGCGAGCTTTGCAGTCCCGCATACCGCGATTTTGTGAGCACCTCTACGGCAACACATCAGTGCTTTTCAAAGCTCTGCAGATGGCTAATGTTTTAGTCTGTATCCTTTATCACTTCACACCTCAAGGCTGGCAAAGGCGCCGCGAGATGTCAGGGACCTCGTTACGCCCTCTCGACAATAGCTACGCCACGCGCAGTGCGTCTAGCCTACCTTGCGGCAGCCAGGAGACGACGAAGAGTACGGCGACGCCGGAGAGCAGCAGCGTGGTGCGGCGGTTCCTGCGCAGCTCGCGGCGCGCGCGGCGGGAGTCGGCGGCGGTGTTGGCGTGCGCGTGCAGGTAGCGGGCGATGCGCGCGTGCACCGTGGCGAGCACGACGGCGGGCAGCACGGCCTGCAGCAGCAGCAGCCCCGCCGCGTACGCCAGCTGCAGGCGCCGCGACGGCCAGCGCTCGATGCACGCCTCGTACAGCACCAGCTGCAGCTGCGGCCCGGGGCCGCCCACCAGCGGCAGCGTCACGCGCTCCACCACCTGCTCAACACCGCCAGGCAGCGTGAGCAGTCTTACGCCTTATCAACTGGTTGCCAACAACCGAGTCGACAGCATCCGGGAGGCTTTAGAGTTTTAGACTGTTTGCAGGCAGAGGAGAATGGGACACTTTGGCCATTAAAGTCTGTCACTGGAAGCTGAATAGATACAGCACACGAACATGATGTACAGTTCCTTTTTTTTCACACTTGGGACTTCGCGTACAGAATATCACTCAGGCGAAGATATGGAACTTTCGCAACATCAGCGACTTTTATTGTAGGTGGCGATCCATACGCAGAGAGTCGACAAAAATGTGAGCACTACGGTCGCAGGTTCGAATCCTGCCTCGGGCATGGATGTGTGTGATGTCCTTAGGTTAGTTAGGTTTAATTAGTTCTACGTTCTAAGGGACTGATGACCTAAGATGTTAAGTCCCATAGTGCTCAGAACCATTTGAACCATTTTTTGTGAGCAGTTACGAACATTGTTGCCAGAAACAGCGAGTAGTCACATACCGGGAATTCAGTAGAGACAGCCTGCCAAATAGCTAAAGACCCAAGGTAATGCCCCTAGTCGAAAAGCTGACGTTTCTCTTTTATACCATTTTGTTCAGTACCTGTTATTCGTGTACTCCAGCGAAGAAGAGAATTGTGTCAGTGTACTGCACGGTGTTGACTAGTGTTTACTAATCAACTGTAAGGTTTTTTGAGAGAATTTTAGTGTATTACCTTTGCTTGAGCCGACTTTGGATCGTAGTTAAAAGAAAAACAAAATAGCAAAAAAGAAAAATAGAACAGAAACTGAATAGCGTAGTAGCACAACATAGATAGCGCCAATCGACTTTTCGGGTTAGTGACAGATTACTTGTGGTACAGACCAAAACTGTATTTGTCCGTAAGCAACTGGCTGTGTCGGCTACCGTTTAAAAGCTGCTGGCTGCTGACCTGGTGGTGTTGGGGCGACCTAAGAAGAATGCTTGGCACCTCTGGAGACGCTGGTCTCGCCTGGAATCATCGATGACGCTACGCCTCCCGTTTCACAGAGAATCGCTGCGTTGTCTGTGTGGCCAATCGCTGTGGTTTGAAGCGTTCGCGTGCGAAGGCGGCTTGTAATGTTAGCAGCCGGCCGCACATGGAGAAGTGCTGCCAGAAATGAGTTTCTCGGACGCAAGTAACGGAAAGAGCCACTGCTCGGTGCGGAGGTTTAATAATGGTCGATACCACAGTCGGGAAAGAAGTCCACTCCGCTATCCTGCCAGTGGATCTGTTCGAATTAAGGTGGATGTTCTGCCGCAGCGACTGTGTACTCCTGGTACTCCCAGATACAAATCGTGGCTCATGTAGCTACAAACGACACCTGTCACTTGGACTCAGAAGACATCCTCGGCTACTAGTGACTGGCACTTTTGGTGAAGATATGTAGCTCCTCCAAACAGAGGCTCAGACGATTCTCTGTCGATGCTGAGTGAACAACTTCTGCTGTTGGGTAGAGAACTGAAGCACCCTCACAGGCCCCGGTGCACGTAGGAAGCAGCTGTTAGGGTAGGTGACTGCATGTAGCTTTCACATGTTGGTTTTTTAGGATAAAGAAATTATTTCAGTGGCCCGATAAGAAGAATTCTGGTTCTACAAAGGGTACCATTCGTCGTAGTAATTCGGAGAAAAATTATGTTAATATGATATTAATTAAGTGAAATAGCTGTAATGGTTACAATACCCACACAGTACCACATAGCTGGTTAAAGCCGGACGTCAATGGCAATCAAATTCTAAATTCCGTCTGGAATGAGTATGGCAAAGAAACATTGAACTCTAGTAGTGAAGGCGCATAAATGGCTCTAAAAATGTCATAACATCTAGTTAGATTGGTAAAGATTCTCAATGCGAAATAATTTCGGCGAAGACAGATGTTAAAAATTGATGAATGATGGTCTTTGGATGCTTTTATAGAGCGTCTGCCTCTCGAGCATTTCATGAGGAACGTCTTAGGGTACACTTGGAGAAAATTTGGCGTAAATTTCCTGATGATTTTGTAGTATTCGGTGGAGGATTCAGCTTACCGGATATGGAACGGCAGACTAAAGTAGTTATGGCGTTTAGTAAGGATAGGGAATCGTATTAAATTGTTGTGAATGCCTCATATGAAAACTAATTTAAGCAGTTAATTTGAAAACCAACATATGAAGATAACATCTCAGATCTACTGGTGAAAAAGAGACCAGAACTTTTCGACTCAGCGTAGAAGAATTAATCATTGATCATAATGCCATCACAGCAACAATACTTAAGGGTGTCAACAGGATTTCAAGAAAGGTCGGAGAAGACAACTGCTTAGCAATAGCGCCAAGAAGCGGATTTCAGATTACCTGAACGGTCAGTATGATAATTTCATCTCAAACACTAACAATATTAAGTATTGGTGGACAAAGTTCAAGAGCACTGTACTGTACGCTGTAGACAGATCTGTGCCGATCAAATGTCTGTGCGATGGAAGTGTCCCGCTGTAATTCGATAATCGCGTCAGGAAGCTGCTGCGAAGGCCAAGAGATCTTCCCGGAAAATTTAAACGTAGTCAAACCCTCAAAAACTAACAAAAACCTAACGAAAGCAAAATTAGCGTAAGGAGAGCCATGCATGAAGCGTTAAATGAATATCAATGCAGAATTCTTTCACCGATTTGACAGAGTATCTTGAGAAATTTTGGTGGTATGTTAAATCAATAAACGTATGTTAGCCATCTCTCCAGACACTGTGTCATGGGTATAATGTAGACATCGTGGCAATTGGCACGGAAAAATACGTAAAATTTTTTAGGCAGCCATAATTTGTGCCCTGAGAATGGGCTTCAGGGGGCAACATAATGGTTTACATTTATTTACTTAGAATCGCAGGGAGATTCGTATTGTTTCTCAGCTCCTTAGCTATTCTGTAGAAAGGTTTGAGAATGTCATTTATTGAAGTACTAAATCTATTAACGTCATCCCAGTTACTTTATTGAGAGAATATTTCTGACTTTATAAGAGGTTTGTGAAATATACCTTAAAACCAAGGAAACATGATAAAAATAATAACCTTATTTCACCTTCAAAAAATCTCCGCTCCCTGCAGTATACATTTGGTAAACTGTTCAGGGTGCCCTTTCAAATCTCCTACTTTTCAAAGGCTCGGAAAAAATCATTAGAATAAAATTTCTTTAATGCTACTGATTGCTGATTACTTCGATAAATTTAGCTTTTGAATTATAACAGCTTAATGAAATTTGTACTATTTGTAAATTTTTAATTATCACGGGCAAAGTAGTCGAGGATTCAAGTACTACATATAGGAAAAGAAATTAATGTTACTGAAAGTGAAACAATAAGTTATTAACTTTATATACACCAATAACTATGCTTATTCACGTGCAATGGAATTTGCACTTCGCGAAGTATATAACTGTTGCGTCCGAGTTACATCTCTTCGCTACAAATGGCAGTGCGTATTGCATGTAAAATGTGGTGCGTGTTCGTGATGTTAACAATACTGAGATAGAGAATGTATATTTCGTTGGTAACGGGCAGCCTAATACCCTCTATTAAGATAAGCTGAGCGTCCATTTTATGAATACCGCTAGCAGTACCAGAGTAACTTTTACAGAGGTACGCAAATGTATGAGTACTTCACAATCACATGGAAAGTTTGGGGTGGAATACAGACAAAATCCTCAGACGAGTTACGTTAATATTTTCAGACATACGATTAATCCACAACATGCTAAAATTCTAACTGGGTTATTAAGAGTGGAAAATCAAGAAACTTGAAACCATAAGTGAATGAGATAGCAAACTGAGTTTCCTAGACAACATAACCCTCCTGGCCGAAAGTAATGGAAGAAGCAGACTATATTGTAAAGTGTGCATATTAATCATTAACAATGAAACTAAGACGAAGTAATCAAATGTGACAGAATCTAGAATAGCGAATAAACATAAGATTTGAGGAATGTATGCAATTAAAATTGTGAATGAATTCTGATATGTGGAAGCAAGATATGAAAGGGACACTATGGAATGGTATGGAAATAGTACCTGGCCCATCACGAAAAGGGCGAAGGGGAACTGTAACACTCGAATACGTTTCGTACAGATCAGAGTTAACGTAAATATAACTGATACCAATTATTTTATGTCACGTATTATATCATTCCCATAAGTTTGGAAGAAGTCGGCGGCCGACTAATTACAGATGGGACTCGATTAACCGGACTAATTGCTGTCGTAAGCCATATGGATAATCGGATATACGTATAACTGAATGTATGCAAAAAGCGATTTTTGTGCTATTAGCTCTAGGAAGATAACCCACGTCGTCCGTGTATTTTTGTCTTTTAGGTACACTGTCATACGTTTATCTTCCTACGTATAATACTTAATATTTGGTGTTCACTCAAAACAACAAAAACAAATTAAATTTATTAAAATCAACATAACACAACGTTTATCAAGAGGTTTGAAACCCATTTCTGTATGTTCATAATATTTTCTTAAAATTTCTGAAATACTATAATCCTAATCACGTAATACCTAATAAACGTGACGTAGGACAGTCATTGTAGTTCAATTTTGTTTACGCCAAATTGTAATTTCGCATTAACAATTTGTGCTTTCCTTTGCTGCAACATCACGAATCCATTGTAGTAAACACATGGTATCACATCCTATTTTTCTAACCATTTGAAAGCTGTTTCCGGGGCTTCAAATGCTTCCGCAGGAAATGGTCTTACTTCATTTCCTGCGGCTACGTTTTCTTCTGGTGTCATCTTCTTGCATTTCCTGTTGTTAGTTTGGCTGCAATATGTGTTCAAAAATTTCATTACCCCACATGATTTGAAAACCGTTATCATTAGTGTCACAGGTGAGGCGCTGTCTCATATCATCGGCATCACATTCTTGGCGTATTTTTATGTTTGTCACTAGCACTTTTATATCCTTCGAATCATCCGTATGGATTATTGAATATTCGTGCACTCTTCCAAAATTCGTTCGTAGTTTTCTTTTCAGTCAAATCGTACTCATATACAACCATGAAACAACAGTTCCATAAATTCATTTGCTGAGCGATGTCTTCGTTAACAGATAACAATCTACGTAAAAGTTGGTTTCGATAAAGTCGTTTCATTGTTATGAAAACGCTTTGTTTCATTGGTTGAAGTAAATATCTCACATTAGAAGGCAAAAGATTTACAGGAAGAAGTGATAGAGTTGAAAGCAAGTATGGGTTCTTAATCGAATACTAGTTCAGTTTTACGAAGAGTTGTCTGAAGCTCAAAGTCCCAAATAGCTGCTCCTAGAGTTCGGACACAGGGCCACATTGCGACTGTTAAAGAAGGCACAAGGATACAGAACAGGTTCCCAGATATGTGGGTGGCTCGTAGACTTCTTAAATAACAGAACCCGGTATATTGTCCTAGACGGTGAACGTTCTTCAGAGAAAAGTGTATCGTGAGGAATGGCCCAGGGATATGCAACAGGACCAGTCTTATTTTCTATGTACATAAATGATGTGGCTGAAAGGGTAAGCAGCAGTCTGCGGCTGTTTGCTGATGATGCTGTGGTGTACGGGACCGTAGAAGAATACAAAATAACACAGACAAAATTTTAAGTTGGTGTGTGGAATGTCGACTGGCTCCAAATGTAGAAAAATGTAAGTTAATGTATATGTGTAGGAGAAAAAGAGGAGAAAAAGTCCTCTGATGTTCGACTACAGCATATTAGTAGTGTGCGGTTTGACACAGGCAGTCACGTCGATTAAATACTAAGCTTACAGTTGTAATACGAAATGGAATGAGCATGTAATGATTGTAGTAGGGAAGGCGAATGATCGACTTTGTATTATTGTGGGAACTTTGGGAAAGTGTAATCTTTAAAGGGGGCCGCACGTAGGACACCAAAGTTATCCACAGCTCAGGTCCATTCGAGTATTTGGGATCTTCACTAAGTCGGACTGAAGGAAGAAGTCGAAGTAATTTAAAGGCGAGCTGCTTTTTTTATTACCGGTAGCTTCAGACACGGCGCACGTATTAAGGACATGCTTTGGCAACTTAAATGGGACTCATTGAAGGGAAGGCGATGTTGTCTTCAAGGACGAGTATTGATAAAACTTAAAATACCGGTGTTTGAGACTGACTGTGGAACGACTTTACTACCACAGATGTACATTTCGATATAGGTACACGGAGACAAGATTAGAGAGATCAGCATCCGGCCACCCCTTAAAATTAACCGTGCCAAATCCGACCTTAACCATGCCGACCCTGCGCAAAAAGTAGAAGAAGATGACAAGATTCGAGAGATTAGGGTTCCTGCGGAGGCAAATAGACAGTTTTCATTCCCTCTTTCTATTTGTGAATGGAACAAGAGAGTAAGTGAGTGATAGTTGCATAGGGTATCCTTTTCCACGCACCATATCTACCTCAAGCTAATTATCTAGCTTACTACGAGTTTCTCCTTCTTTTAATCACTCCACAATGTTTCTTTTATCTTTAAGCGATAACTCCATTCTCTTACGCTTTGACATTTTTAAGCACAGACGCGACACGGGGCCGTGGCAGAGCCACTGGCAACTGTCTAATTAAAACAGTAATGAACCGCTTGGAGCAGAGGCGCGCGTTGTCCGGGTGGGCAGTGCCAGAAGGACGTGTCCGCACACGCACACACTACACTACAAAGGTATTTGCTCACTGTTGACAATCGGGATGGTTGCGAATCCGTACAATTCAATTACGGACAATGGAATCTCCATTGTATTCAAAGCTGGGGTTTAATTTCACATCCTACTTTTAATTTCTGCCTGTAAGGTCGTATTCATTGAGACGATCGCGACTCCCTGCAGAATTTTTTTCAGGTTCTCCGAATTACAAACGAGCAGCAATATCCCTCTGTCTGTAACTTTTGGTTGATGAAGCGGACTTATAAGAATTCTGAGTATTTGGAGTCTGTAGAAATTTTAGATGAATGGAAAATGCTTTTCTAGACGTTCATGGCCGATGCTCATCCCGACCGATACTCCCATATCTTAACAGGAAGTCTTCTGATCGTTAGTCTTTTATTGTTCGATGCTATTGTGTTCCAGAATTAGCATGTAATCTTTGTTAGCTGTCGAAGTAGTTGACCTACTGCGAACGCATTTAAGAGAGTAATGTTTTGCTGCCTTATCTGAAGGCAGAGAAATGTCTTAGAGGTTGTGTAACTTCTGGAAATTGGTGTCTAACAGAGGTAAAAGCTGCGAAGTGTTTTGAGCAGTTCTGCGTTTGTATACTAACACTATCATTTCAGAGTCCATAATTACACGGAGCTCGCTACGTTGACAGGTGGTCGTTGATACAGTAATTAAATTACTGTATGATCGACCTCCCGGCAGAGTTGAGTAGCTGGTGCTTTAAGACATAGTAGCAGGAGGTTTTGGCTGGAGGTATGGGCCTGGAGAAATTGGACTAACTTGCATAGCCTCCTGGTAATCTAAAGTGATTGACTTTATTGTGAGATTTTCGATTTTATTTATGAGTTCTCATTCCGAAACTTTTTATTTCCTGACAATGCCTATCACATTGTAAATAATCAGTTAAAAATTAGTTTCGAAGTTCCATATATCCTTTCCTGGTAACCTGGAGTTTGCCTTAGTGTTTTGACATTTCCACCCTCCATCGCTGATGAGAGCGAGGATTACTGATTCGAAGTAAAATACCCTTTCCTTCACCTACTAGTGCAGGAAAGTAATAGGAAATCTCTGATAAACAGTATGGTTTTCGACAGTTAATTAAAACAGCTGGTGTAACAAGGTACAGCAATCAGTCACAACATGTGTTTTTTGTAGCAGATCCGCATTTCAGTGCTACAAGTAATACAGGAACCAATTAAACTACTATCATGATGCACGTTAACACGAAAGTACAATTAATAAATTTCACACGTAAGTGGATGATATATACATGCAGATGAGGATATCACATTTGAGTTATAACCAACTATGTATGTACAATACGCTACTGTAACATGGCGTATGTATAGAGGGCGCCATAGCCATATATGAAGTATACCAAGGTCAGTTGCGAGGTAATTGTAAATACCGACCTCAGCGCAGTTTGAATCTTGACGTGTATAGTCCATGAGCGACTGTGTCAAATAACGGCTTAACTTTGATAACTTTTCCTGCTGGTAAGTACCATCTACTTATATGTGAAACTTATAAAGAGATACTTTGCTGTTAGCAACTACGCGATGATACTTTAATTGGTTCCTGTACTACGTCTAGCATTGCAGATGGTAACTCAGTGACCGAAATCTAGATCAGCTGTAATAAACGCAAGCTGCGACTGATTGCTGTACCTTTTTTCACCAACAAAAATAAGCAAGACCGCTGAGCATTTCCAGGTTTCACGTTGAGTCAAATTTAAGATAGCTAATTACCTGAAGATGTTGGTTTAATATGCATAGCAAAGGCTTGAAGAACGTTATCTGAGGCATAAAAATTATAACTTCTGGGAAAAATACTCTAAAATCGAATCGTCAACTTAAATTCCATACGTACACTGTTGGAGAATAAAATCACAACAACAAGAAGGAGAGTTGTGCGACATTAGCGAAAGCCGGTAGCAGTGTTTCTACAGCTGAAATATGTCTATTAAAATTTCGCGTCAGCTGCGTAAGTGTGCCGCTAGTACTGCCCCTATGAGGATGCAACTCACTTTTTTTAAAAATACAAGCTGTAACGGTCGTGAGCATTAGTTACCTTTGAGATTGGACGTTATGAGTTTATGTAAGTCAATAGTGCCTTCAAGGCATTGACTGTGTAATAACGAAGTCGTGTAATACTGCTATTAGAAGCTGGATATTTCTTCTGCGATACAGGAGAAAGACTTGACGCGAATGTAGACACTACATGATTGCTGGCGGCGGTGGCCTCGAGAATGTATGGTTGCAAGAAGACCGGACTCCAGACAGCCACGTATCACTGCCAAGAGGGAAGACCATCGTGTTCGGCGTATGGCTCTGGCGCATCGTACTGCATCTGCAGCAGCAGTTGGCACCACAGTGACACAGTGGACTATGACAAATCAACTGCATCGAGGACAACTCCGAGCCAGACGCCCTGTAGTGTGCATTCGACAGACCCCAAACAACCGCCATCATTTCAGTGGCGTCAAGAGAGAGCTCATTGGAAGGCAGGGTGGAAGTCTGTTGCGTTTTCCCGATAAATTCTGGTGGCCGACTGTTTGTTAGAAGGACGCCAATGAGGGCTTGTAACCAACCTGTCTGGGTGCTATACACACTGAACCTACACCTGTAGTTATGTCTGGGGTACGATTTCTTGTGACAGCAGAAGGACTGTCATGGTTATACCACCCATCCTGACAGCAAAGTTGTACGGCAGTCTGATGAATAGATCTTTTTTACTGCCATTGATGAACAGCAAGCCAGGGCATTGTGTAAACTGAAAATGGAAGAGGGAGAAAGGAAAGGAAAGGGAAGAAACTCACGACGTCAGCTCTATTGGGACTCTATGCGATTTCAGCGACGCCAGATAAAAATGCTCTCCGGACCGGGTTTCGAAACCGGGATTTCCTGCTTACTAGGCATTTTCGTTAATCACTGCGCCCCGCGGAGCAAGTGTTTATCGAACTTACGTGAATTATCTCCGTACGTCTCTCGGCTGACCATTCCCTCATAGCGTCACTTTTCTGCAGTCCCCTCCATGTCCTCCATGCTCGCTACTTTGAGGTTCCCGAGGGAGGTCGAAGGTATTGTACATTCTCACTGAAGGTGGTGAATTATTAGCCCATTCAAGGCGACTCTGGTATACGAGTGTGTCTTGTTCGTTCTTTCGGATATGCCCAAAAGAGCTAACACCACGCATTCAGATAATTCCTGGTGGTGTTCTCCAACTTGTTAACTCTCGCCCATAAACCGCTGTTGTAACTCAACACGCTCTGCAGAATGTCGACATGTTTCCTTGAGCTACTCTATTATCAAATCTGTCTCCAATCGAGCACGTATGTAAAATGATCGGACGATAAATCCAGCGTCATCCAAAAACACATTTCGATCACTATATTGACGGGAACGTGTGACAGGCATGGAAGTGATGGCACTTGTTAACACAATGCATGCACGTCTGCATGCTTGCGTTCAACATTCTGGCCACTACACCGGTTATTAACGTACCAAGATTTCACATTTGCAATGTCTTATCTCGCTCTTATCTTAACCTGCTATCTTGCAGCGTTAATCATTTAAATGTGATACCTAGAATAATTTATTCCCATATTTTCGTTTATTTTTTATGTTGCGTTTTTTCCCGTCAGTGTTTTATAAAAATAAATGTCTTAATGAGTGTATGTGTGTATGTTCCGCATCTCATTAAACTACTGGGACTGTTTCAACCAAACTTGATTCACATATCCGTTGGTTTCAGGCAACAATCGCTGACGGGATAAGAACCAAAGACCTATCATAATTCACCACATGTGACGTCATAAAAAACGAGATGCATTAAAAACTCCGCATGATGCGTCACTTTCAAATTTATTTCTCCTTTGCTACTAACTCTGTTCCCAAAATATTTCACATGTAGTGTCCACATTGGCACGAAATGTATTAGCACATATACGTCACTGCACGACACATAGTTCAAGAGACACGACATTACAAACATTCAGATACCCGAAAAAATGTCGCATCGTATAAAAAGTTTTAATACATTTACTCTTACTATTTACCCACTCCTACAGTCGAGTCAACTGAATGAAATCCAAGGCTCCGGGCAGCACTTTTGACAGCTTTCAACTGCGAAGCGCATATCGCTCTAGGCGAAAACAGTAGCCATCGATAGAGCTATGGAGAAGCGTTACCATAGAGACGTTTACAATATAGGGTTGGAGACACGCTGTGCAGCTGCGTCAAACGTACAGAAACTGTCCGAGATTCTGTACGTACAAATCAGTACTTTTCTTTGGAGTCATCAGTCTTCTGATTGGTTCGGAGCGACCTGCCACGAATTCCTCTCCTCGGCCTACCTGTTGACCTCAGAGTAGCATTTGCAGCCTACGACCTCAATTAACTGCTGGATGTATTCCAATCTCGGGCTTCCTCTACAGTTTTTGCGTCTGCAGCTGCCTCTAGTACCCTGGAGGTCACTCCCTTATGTCTCATTTCCTGACGTCGTCACAGATGTCAATTCTTATCGTCAATGTCTTCCACATATTCCGTTCCACTCCGATTCTGAAGAGAACCTCCTCATTCCTTACCTTATCAGTCCACCAAATTTTCAACATTGAGCTGTAGCTTCACATCACAAATGCTTCGATTCTCTTCTCTTCTGGTTTTCCCGCAGTACACGTTTGACTGCCATACAATGCTGTGATCCAAACGTACATTCTCAGAAATTTCTTCCTCAAATTAAGGTCTGTGTTTCATACTAGTAATTTCTCTTGGTCAGAAATGCCCTTCTGCCAGTGCTAGTCTCCTTTTTATGTCCTGCATGCTCCGACCGTCATTGCTTATTTCGCAGCCTAGGTAGTAAAATTGCTTAACTTCATCTACTTTGTGACCGTCAATCCGGATGTTAAGTTTCTCGCTGTTCTCATTTCTGCTACTTCTAATTACTTTCGTCGTTCTTCGATTTACTGTTAACCCATATTCTGTACTCATTAAACTGTTCGTCCATTCAGCATATCATGTAATTCTTCGTCAGTTTCATTCAGGATAGCAATGCCTTCAGCGTATCGTGTCATTAATATCCTTCCATCATGAACTTTAATTTCATTCCTCAAGTTTTCTTTTATTAGCGTCATTGCTTCTTGGATACACAGATTGAACAACAGGGCCGAAATACTACAACCCTGGCTTCCACTTACACCCTTTTTAATCTGTGCACTTCGTCCTTGGTCGTCCACCATTAATTTTCCCTCTTCCCTCTTGTTCATATTGTACACTGCCCATTTCGCTCTATAGCTTATACCTATTTTTCTCAGAATTTCGAACATCTTGCACCATTTTACGCATTCGAGTGTTTTTTCCAAGTTGACAAATACTATGAATGTGTCTTGATATATAATTAGTATTGCTTCCATTAACAACAGCAACGTCAGAATTGACTCTCTTGTGCCTTTATCTTCCCTAAAGCTACACTGATCATCATCTTCTTTTCCATTATTCTATATATTATTCTTGTGAGCAACGAATCATGAACTATGTTTATGTGAATTCCCAAGGGACTAAACTGCTGAGGTCATCGGTCCATGGACTTAGGAACTACTTAAACTAACCTAGACTAACTTACGCTAAGGCCAACACACACACACACACACACACACACACACACACACACACACACACACACACACAGGCCCGAGGCAGGACTCGAACCTCCGGCTAGAGGGTCCGCGCAATTCGTGAACGGCGCCTTAAACCTCGCGGTCACTCCGCACGGCTGTATGAGCTCTTACGCTGACTGTGAGATAGTTCTCGCACTTGTCGTGTCTTGCAGACTGCGGAATTGTGTGGAAGATATTTTCCGAAAGTCGGATGGTATGTCGCCAAACTCATACTTTTTACACGTCAACGTCTATAGTCGTTTTGTTGCCACTTTCACCAATGATTTCAGAGATTATGATAGAATGTTATCTATCCTTTCTGCCTTATTTGATCTCAATTCCTCCAAAGCTCTTTAAAATTCTGATTCTAATACTGGATCCCTTATCTCTTCTAAACCGACTCCTGTTTCTTTTTCTCTCACCTCATAAACTCTTCCCTTCATAGAGGCCTTTAGTGTACTCTTTCAACCTATCCGCTCTCTCCTCTGCATTTAATGCTGGAAGTCCCATTGCCACCTTAATGTTACCATCGTAACTTTTGATTTCACTGAAGGATGTTTTCACTTTCCTATATGCTGAATCAGTCCTCCCGATAATCATTTATTTTTCGATTTATTCACATTTTTCGTGCAGGCATTCCGTCTCAGCTTCCCTGCACTTCCTATTTATTTCATTCCTCAGTCACTTGTATTTCCCTAATCATTTTTGTACCTCCTTCTTTCATCGACCAACTGAAGTATTTCTTCTGTTACCCACAGTTTCTTCTCAGTTACCTTCTTTGTACATATGTTTCTCTCTTCAACTTCTGTCATTGCCCTTTTTAGAGATGTCTGTTCCTCTTTAACTGTAGTCCATACTGCGCTACTACTTATGCCTATATCTATAGCCTCAGATACCTTGAAGCTTATCTCGTCATTCCTTAGTACTTCTGTATCCCATTTTCTGATAAGAACAACCCCGTCGCTGAACTGTTCACAGAAACACACTCTCTGCTCTACCTTCCTGCGCGTAACGAATCCTACTCATGTTACACATTTCTTTGGTGCTGTTGACATTACCCTATACCCTTCTGACCAGAAATCCTTGTCGTCTTTTCATTTCACATAACTGACCCCTACTATATCTAGATTGAGCCCTTGGATTTAACTTTTCTGATTTTATAGCTTCCGTACCACATTCATGCTTATGACATTCCACGCCCCGACTGGCAGAACGTTATCCTGTAGTTGGTTATTCAGTCTTTTTCTCATGGTTGACTCCCCCATCTGAATGGGTGTTATTCGCGACCTTTTTCCAATGGACAGATCATCACGACTCTTTCTCAGTTACAGGTAACAAGTGCTCTGGGTACACGTTATGTGTCTTTATCGCAGAGGTTTCCATTTCCTTCTGCATCCTTATGCCGGTAACCATTGCTGTATCCTCATGCCGATAATCATTGCTGATTCTTCCACCTTCAGGGGCAGTTTTCCATCCCAAGGACAGGATAGTGCCCTGAACCTCTGCCCGCTACTTCGTCCTGTTTGAAAAGGCCGTTGGCAGAATGTGGGTGACTTCTCATACAGGAAGTCTTCAGCTGCCAATGCTGTTTATTAATCAAAATTTACGCAGTGGTAGGTTTCGAACCCATAACCGAGAACTTATCAAAGACGTTACCCCTAGATCACCGGAGCGGGGTGTGTGCTTTTTGCATATTTCTTTATACGGTTGTTTCATAAAAACAAAGGTATTTTCACGAATACAAGGAACTCAATTTTTTTCGATATTGCATTATAAACGCAGTTACATTTTTATTCTCCTTTCAGTTATAAATTTGGCAAAATGAGTACTCGGGCAATGCCGGCTTTGCCGACTTGCATGTCTTTAAATCATAGTGAGGAGGTAGTACCGTCATTGCTCAGAATTTTGTTTTGTATTAGATTCCTATATTATCTAAATTTTTCCACTCACTATAATCAAATGTACATGTTATGACGATAAATAGCTTCTGAAGTGGGCCAACAGGAGTTACAGGGGCTTAATATTCTCAAGGACAGGTTACTTTCAAACAGTATTTACTGGTTCTCGATGGAAAATATTGTATCCCTTACAGGAAGCAGAAGAAAATTTTGTAGAAAGTAAGGATAAGAAAACAAAAGTTTAACGATCAGTTGATGTCATTAAAAGCGGAGAAAAATCTCGATATCGAAAAGGATGAAGAAGGATATTCGTGTCGTCCTTTTCTAAGGAACCACTTGGGTACTCATCTACAGAGATTTTAAGAAAATCGAAATGTGGAAAACAAGACTTAGGTTTTAACGTATCTCCTCCCAAATGCCAAATCTGTGCTTTAACCAGTGCACCAAATTATTCGCTTACAAATGTGGTGAGATTCTGTAAGCGACACGCAATCGGTTTCTACTCTGAGGTACTGACCACGAAAATGTGAAGTTTCTCCGTGCTGAATTTCAGAATATTACCGCAGGATCGTTCTCGATAGGCGTACGGTCCTTTTCGACATCAATAGCGTGTATACAATTTTGCTGCTTGGCTGCCTTTCCGGGTTGTTTACGCTGATTTCCGCTGTGCGAGCTAGCTAGAGCCCGAAATCAGCCAACCACACTAATCGGGAAGGACTGCAATTATGCATGGTTCATAGGACTACCTGTTAGCGTCGTTGAAAATATTTTGACTTCGTCCGCATGAGTTCACTTCCCCGAGGAGCCAGCGTACCTCCTGAGCGGCGTGGTGTAGGCGCGTTGTCTCAGGTGCTTTGCCACGGTTCACGCGGCTAACCCCGTCTGAGGTTCGACTCCTCCCTCGGGCATGGGTGTCTGTGTTGTCCTTAGAGTAAGTTAGTTTAAATAAGATTAAGTAGCCTAGGAACCGATGACCTCAGCAATTTGGTCCCATAGAAACCTACCACCCCTTATCCCTAACTTATGATACTTCTTTAATATTATCATTTTTTTCGGAACATGCTTCTTTACATAGTTTGAGCAACTCCGGCTACATCAATCTTTATATCTTTCGAGTGTGCAAATTCACAATTGATAAGTTACATCAAGCAAGTAAAGAGAACGAGATTTTCAAATGGAATCTTCAACTCACCTCACAAATAATCATTAAAATTTACATTGACAAGAATGACACACTATAACAATGTTATACAGCAGAAATAAAGGAACAGGGAGTGATGTTTGGGAGACAATGTAATACAACCATCAAAACAACTGTAAGGAGATAGAGTACAAATCTGTCTGCTCTGTTGTATGTGAAACCTAATCAGACATAATCAAAATAAATTACGTACGTGCAGGACATCATTATGTATGTTGTATCTGGACGTACAAGTGTCATATATGTACAAGAAGTTTTACCTTTAAGGAGAAACTGGAAAAGTGAATTCCCACCAAAATTCTCAGAGCATTTCGTCTTAGAGCCCATGCACGACTGACATTCAAAAAATGGTTCACATGGCTCTGAGCACTATGGGACTTAACATCTGAGGTCATCAGTCGCCTAGAACTTAGAACTACTTTAACCTAACTAACCTAAGGACATCACACAAATCCATACCCGAGGCAGGATTCGAACCTGCGACCGTAGGGGTCGCGTGGTTCCAAACTGACGCGCCTAGAACCGCTCGGCCACAACTGCCGGCACGACTGACATTGTTTTGAGTTTTTTATGAAAGCCGATTGATGTGGAATGATTTCGTAACTACCGCAGGACGTCGATTTCTAGTTCATTCTATGTCTTGAAGCGGTATTTGAAGAATTGGAATAAACTACAAACAGTGGGGAGGAGTTAAAATATGTTCAGATGTGTGTGAAATTTAATGGGACTTAACTGCTAAGGTCCTCAGTCCCTAAGCATACACACTACTTAACTTTAACTATCCTAAGGACAAACACACACACCCATGCCCGAGGGAGGACTCGAACCTCCCCCGGGACCAGCCGCAGGGGACGAGTTAAACTAAGAAGATGTAGCTAACGAAAGGACATTTTTAAGGTCTCTGCAATAATTTCGATTAACCGCGCGAGAATATCTGACAAAGAAGTTTTATTTTCAAAAACGATACTAATGACGTCGTTTTGTAGTTGGAGACCCACAGGGGAGTATCAAGGTTCTGACACAACGTAATCGGTATGGAAATCTAGCTGGAGAAGCCAAGGCAGCGCGCGGCTTGCGAGGTCCGTGTTGAGTGTTACCTCGGGCTCCACTCAACGTTAGACATTGCACCTTACTGACCTCGGCTGTATATGTCTCGACGGAGGATAAGAGACTTCGCTTATCCTGGATCATAAGAGCCACTTACCACGACACTAAACGTGTGACAGAAATATCATCTGTTACGTAAAGTTATCGGGAGTGAAGGGACAGCCGACCGGGGTGGCCGTGTGGTTATAGGCGCTACAGTCTGGAACCGCGCGACCGCTGCGGTCGGAGGTTCAAATCCTGCCTGCATGGATGTGTGTGATCTCCTTAGGTTAGTTAGGCTTAAGTAGTTCTAAGTTCTAGGGGACTGATGACCTCAGATGTTAAGTCCCATAGTACTCAGAGCCATTTGAAGTGAAGGGACAACGGACATTGTGTCAAGGCATTAGCTAAGAAACACATTGTGATAAGTCCGACGACAATATGGCCTCTTATTTTAACAGTATCACTAGGAGTAAATGGATAGTTCCTTGAAAGCAGCGCTTGGTACACATTAGTACAGTTACATATCTTATGAATTTTCAGAATGTCGCTGAGCAAATTTCCGGTAGAATTTGGACGCAAACGTAGGGTGTTCGGCCAGGTATTGTGTGGTAACAACATATCTTGGAAATGACGTCCACAGTCGGCTACACAATTCTGAACTCGCTTCATTTTGTTGTAAAACTCTTTCTGCAGAGGTGATTGTGATATGCTACTCATGTTCACAGTTATTTCAGTCTTTGTGTCGCAAAGCGTGCGTGGAGGACCAGTACGTCACAGATATTGCTGTTCCCCAAGGAAAAAACTTTGGAGTGAGGTGCGACGAGCGGAGGGAGCCATAGGTCTTATGGGATGTCACGTCCCCAAAAAAATCTTCCAGAAGAGGCATAGTGTTGATACCATTGTGCGCAGTAGCACAATTTAGTTGAAACCGTGAGTAGCTGATTACGTCCCCGTTTAGATAATCAATTTCTTCAAAAAATTGAGGTCAAATAATGCACCATCTGGATATGGCAGCCCACACTTCAGATTTGTGATCATGCAATAGCGTGTATAGCTTAACACGCAGGTTCTCCGTAGACCACAGTCGTGTGGGAGAGTGTTGGTAACAGGCCTGTATGGAAGGTGATACCACGAATATCAGTGGTAATGATTTTGCACGTATCTATTGCGTGGATTTGCAAATTTTCAGCACCATCTGGGTTTAGTGTTCGTTTCACAACTAACACTCTGTCTCTCAAAATTTCGCAGCAATCGATGAACCGCAATACGATGAGGTACAACTGTTTTCAGAAGATGCCTCCTGCACTAAATTCGTGTACTCAACGCCTTTTTCAACAAGAAAAATATCGTTCCTCCGTTGAAAGCACCATAATTTTTGATCCGTGTCTCTTTGGTAAATCCTGGGACGCATGACGTGCGACTCATCGAATAACGGACATCAAAGAGAGTACTATATTCAGCATGCAGAATTCTATGATCAACAAAAGATCGTAATGGACCTGAGAGACTGTGTGAATTGTTGGTGTGTCTTGTAGTGAAATTACCTTTTCAACGAATGAAACGGAATATCTGTGTCAGCAAGTGAAATTCTCATAAAATGGCAACAGGTGCATTATAAACTCAGGATATCTTACATCATGACTTCGTAAGGCGCTATAGGTTCCTCTTTCACAATGATTCTTTCGCTTAGTGAAATATATACTTTTTCTGTAGCGCACCGGTGCCATTCTATTAGAATTCTATTAGAATTTCGGCTGCTGACTTGCTGGACCTGTGCATGGCGTACTAGAAGTGACTTCATATCATCAGAAACAATCTCAAATTAATTCTTCTCTCTATGATAGGCGAGCGCATTAAAGTACCGCTTACGGTATGCGAGAATCTAAATTCCGGATCGAATCCACCTAGGAATGTGACGACGCGGCAGGAGAGCCGATAGCGTGGATGTGGTTTTTAGGCTGTTGTCCAAACGCAGCTAGGCAAAAACCGAAGTGCTACCCACATGCCCTCTCTTACACAAGCTACGCAAACATTTAGGAAACTTCCCACACTTGATCACGGATTTGCTATAGACGCAGACTGATGGAGTACACCGAGGAAGTGGTGGAATAAGAAAGGGCATCCGGCCACCAGCTTACATTGATTTGTAGACAATAGAGGTACTTCTGGCACAACGGTTCTTCTGCTTGAAGAACACACTTAGTTGACAATACTGATGGGATATCTCTTAATATCGTCTCGAATCTCCATTTGACTGGCTTAGTGCAGTAACTCAAGCCATATGGACTCAAGTAATTGGAAGTCGCCTGCAGAAATATTGAGCCAAGCTGTATCCAAAGCCGTCCATAATTGCGAAAATGTTGCTGATGCAGGATTTTGTACAAAAATTACCTTTCGATTATGTTCCATTAATATTCGACGGGACCCAGCTTGGACGATCTGGGTGGCCAGAACATTCACTCGGTATGGTGAGAACGTTCTTCAAACCAGTCGCGCGTAATTGTGGCCCGGCGATATGGTGCGCTGTAAACCATAAAATTCCACCGTTGTTTGGGTCTTGAATGACGGTAGATGGTCTGCTTACAGACGACTATAATCATTTCCAGACAATGATGGGTACATTTTGACCAGAGCGCCCAGTCTGTTCCATATAAATAAGACCCACACCATTATGGAGGTACCATCAGTTTCAGCATACCTTGTTAACAACTTGAGTCCATGGCTTAGTGGGTGTTTTGCACCACACTCGAACCCTACAATCAGCTCATACCAATTGTAATTGGGACTCATCTTACCAGGCCAGGGCTTTCTAGTCGTCTAGAGCAAAACCGATATGGTGACGAGCGCGGGAGAGGTCGTCTGCTGCCACAGCCCATTAGCGGCAAATTTCGCCGCACTGTCCAAATGAATGCGTTAGTCGTGTATCCCACATTGAGTTCTGCCCTTATTTCATCCAGGGTTCTTTGTCTGTTAGCACTGACAACTCTACGCAAACGCCGATGCTCTCTGTCGTTAGGCAAAGGCTTCGGCCACTGCGTTGCCCATGGTGAGATGTAATGCCTGAAATTTGGTATTCTCTGCAGACCGTGTATCCTGGAGTATCGATTTCCGAAATGGAGTGTCCCTTTCCGAGTTCAGAGTCCGTTAATTCCCGACGTGCGGCCATAAAGAGGTCGGGAAACCTTTTCACATGAATGGCCGCAGTACAGATGGCAGTTCCGCCAATGCACTGACATTTTATACCTTGTGTACGTGATACTCTCGCCATCTGTATATGGGCATATCGATATCCAATGACTTCTGTCACGTCAGTATGCTGTCTTAACAGGGGTGATGATAAACGGACAAACAAAATTCGTAGCTTTATACACTCATTAAACAGTAGAGGTGGTCAATGTCCACTGGCTGGCCGAGGCAAATAGGATGAGACAATCTGAAGGATAGACCGCCACCAGGCGGCCTGGTAGATGCCCGCTTCAGAAATTCAAATGACCCGCCGTCGATACCGGCAGTGCTGCCACCGCAGAAGCCCTCGCCACATGTAGGCGACGTTACACGAATCACTACGTCTGATATGTTCCATATGCACGTTCAGCAGAGTTATTGAAGTCTTAGAGCTACACCCTCAAACTGTGCACTAATATCTTTCCAACGTAATCAGTCATTCCCGTGATACGTCGGAACTTCTCAGGCTTTGACATTCGATATTCACAGAGTTTGCAGATACTGCACTTAAAAACTCAAAAGTAATGAAACAGAATAAGAAGTCTATATGACGCCGTAAGTGACCACTTACTATACACAATATAAAAATGTCAGCATGACGCTTTCCCTGAAGCAGTTCGGCATCAACACTTAAACGAAACTCTGTGTCAGGTATGACACTAGGTTTGTGAAAGTCAGGTAGCATGAGAGTGATGCACACCTGCCAAAGTCAGTCACACCATGAGCGGTTCGATCTGGATCTTAAATTATTTCTGTCCTTTGCGGGTAAAGGAAGATCGCCACATCAGTAAGTTATACATATGAGAGGTTGTTATAAAGTTTTAATTATCACACAAAAACTTAATCTATGAAACTAACTTATAATTGAGTCAACTGTGGGTTCTTGGCAAAACATTGTAAATTAAATAAACAAAGACCGTATTTGGCCTTGTCTAACAATTTTATTATTACTGTTATTGCACCTTAAATTTAAAATATACTGAAAAGATTCCTTCACTGTCAATTTCACCCCGGCTTCCTCCCAACATCTTACCCAAACATGCACCACTCCATCACATGATCCACTGTCTCCTTCCGATCCCTATGTCCCAACAAGTGTTTGACCAGGAAAGTAACACTATAAGAACAATAGCCACAAATAATGAATTTGACCTCAACACCATTGATAAAATTTAAGGTGAAAAGATGAAGAAGCAAACCAGGTTCCTACTGTCCCCAATGAAAAACACAGAGAAACTGGAAAAGAAATGGCGCAGAATAACTTTCATAGGGAAATCATGAAATAGCATAACTAACATCTGTGCTTTTGTGTGTCCCTAACACAATACGTAGTTTCTTGTTCAGTGCAAAAGACAAACAACCAGCTATCACAAAAAGTGGGGTTTATAAAATCACATGCCGTGAGTGTCAGTCCTTGCTACATTGGAGTGATGGGGAGGTTAATCTGTACCAGGCTTAAAGAACACCACAGAAGTTGGAGGTTGAAGAAGCCTGATTCAGTCTTTGATGAACATTGCCTGAACAGTACCCACAAATACACAATAGACCTACAAGTCCTACACAGAGAGGCAAACTGGGTCAAACTCAACCAATTAGAAATTTAACAAATTAAATGACAAATGAGAATCAGATTCTCACACTGCTGAGGAGTGTGCGCTCATATGAAATTTCCTGGCAGATTGAAAGTGTGTGCCGGACCGAGGCTCCAGTTTTAATCTGCAGGAAGTTTCATATCAGCGCGCCTTCCGCTGCAGAGTGAAGATTTCTTTCTGTAAACATCCTGTAGGATGTGGCCAAGCCGGGTCTCTACAATATCCTTTCTTCCAGGAGTGCTAGTTCTGTACGTTTCGCAGGAGAGTTTCTGTGAAGTTTGGAAGGTAGGAGATGAGGTACATGTGGAATTGAAGCGTGCTTGGGGAGTTCAGATGGTAGAGCAGTTGCCCGCCTAAGGCAAAGGTCCCGAGTTCGAGTCTCGGTCCGGCACACAGTTTTAATCTGCCAGAAAGTTTCATAAAAAACAAATGTTTATATCCGACACCTATTGTTAAATGAGCAAATCCAATTCAATTATTCACCTCTTTTAGATGAGATCACAACCACAGGATAGAAGCAAAACACTGGGCACCAGTCCAATGTGATTAAAAAGTTATTGGATAATGCATAACTTTAGTCCTTCCATTGTAGTGCTGAATGTGTAATTACGTGTGCAATTTGTTAAAAAATGGTTATTGACGTAATTGTACATTAAGGTATGGATAGATATCTTAAGAAATTAAGATGATTATATTTTCCTTGTCATCGAGTTTATCTGTGTCTTATCATCTCTGGGAATCATTAATGTACTTGAAAATGGCCTTATAACCCGAAACCTAGGTTGTGCAATAACAGTAATAATAAAATTGTGATACAAGGTCAAAAACATTGTTTATTTAGTTTAACTAACTTTGTTTTGTTTGCATGGTACATGTCTTAGTGCATACAGCAACTGCCGTGCCAAAGTGCACTAGCACGCACGAACAAAAGTCATATAGCGCAGAACATCTCCATTTCATTAATGCACTGCTCCTCTTTGATTTCGCATATCTGGGGGCGTGATACGAAGTTTGCTGAGCTCCTTTCGGATGCGCAGACTCGAGTGAGGCCTTGCGTCGTCATGGGTAAGGAAAGGTTCGTTGGCATTTTTGAGACGACGAACGCTCCGAAGTCTTTTCTTCAGTTTTCTGACAGTATTATGGTACACTTCACAGATGAAAGTTGCACAGGACATAAAACGGACTAACTACTTGCAAACCGCAGAAGACCGTCGCCATGGCTTTACCGGCAACAGACATGTCCAGTTGAGCAGTGAGGTGTTGAACTAAGATCCGTCTATCAACTCGAATGAGAGTGTCCACACGTTCCAATACTGCAGGTGTCACAGCTTTGTGCGGCCGGCCAGCACGCGGAAGATCAGGCAGGTACGCGCGACTTTGTTGCGATGATGACAGAAGCTTTGCACAGCGATTCACCGTGCTTTTCTTCACTGCCAGGTCTCTTGAGACATTCGGCAAGCACCTATGAGTATAATATCTGCGATGCTCTGGTTTTCCGCTAAAAGAAACTCAACGACCACTCTCGGCTTGGAACTCACTTCCATTACACTACTTTTTAAGGCTAAGCATAGCTCTGCTACCCATCGGAACTTCATGAAACTATAGGGGCTGAATCGGTAGTATTCCACGACGACCCACAAAAAATTTGGCAGCTTGTCACTCGAATTATGGAGAGGAAAAAATGTGTTGCATAACTTCTTGAGGCCTCTCTCATGTATATCGGGGTTGTATACAAGTGTTTGTATTGCAAACAGCACTGACTTAATAACGTACCTCTATTTATTCGGGTGATAACTGTAAGGGTATGACTACCATCGGAGACGAAAAATGTGAACTTCGAATTTATTCCCGTCGTTACTTCCTCGCATGCGCTGAACAGGAGTATCCTGTATTAAATGAACAAATTAATTCCTCGGACGGATGTTATTCGCAAGAAGTGGAAAGCCAATGCAGTAACTGATTTAGTCAGAAAGCCGTTGTTTCATCGGACACGAAAGAAACAAAACCAAATTTAAAGTGAGGTCTCAGTTGTAAGGAGTTTGAGGCGTGCGTTTCCACTTAATGTTCTTCTCTGCTACGGAAGATGGGAACAGACTTTGAAGAAAATTCATGTCTGCTGACAAGCTTCGAATTTTTTGTTGGGAGTGGAATTTTTTTAAAACAACTTTAAGTAGTTTGTTACTCAGCGACAGGAATCTACTCTCTCGAGACCATTGTCGTATCAGGTGACTGCAACAACCACTGTCGTAACAGAATACTGACAGACGTTACAGCTGAGGAATGGAAATACAAGCTGCCACGTGATATCACTTCCCTCAGATTGAAACATACGTTGCTGGTGAATCTTCTGAGTTGAATGGTCAAGCTTCGCAACGTTTCGTCCAGAGCTGCGTTAAACATCTCTACAAGTGAGCGTTGTTCTGCTCAGTCGTGCTGACTGACACGTCCAACGTCGGAGAACGACAAAAATACTGTGAAAATCAGTGTGAGCGGCTGAGGCAATCCGTACTAAAACTTCACTAAGTTCAAAATGGTTCAAATGGCTGTGAGCACTGTGGGACTCCACTTCTGAGCTCATCAGTCCCCGAGAACTTAAAACTACTTAATCCTAACTAACCTAACAACATCACACATATCCATGCCCGAGGCAGGATTCGAACCTGCGACCGTAGCGGTCGCGTGGTTCCACACAGTAGCGCCTAGAACCGCTCGGCCACTCCGGCCGGCTTTAACTAAGTCATTGTTTTTATTGAAACTTAGGGACCATGTTAACTGAAAAGGAGGAGCATTGGAACTTCATGGGATATCGAGTGGAGCTCTGTATTATCGACAAGAAGGTTTTATCTTTGTAATATTTATATCTGTCGATCGTGCAAAATAGCCCGCATCTCGTGGTCGTGCGGTAGCGTTCTCGCTTCCCACGCCCGGGTTCCCGGGTTCGATTCCCGGCGGGGTCAGGGATTTTCTCTGCCTCGTGATGGCTGGGTGTTGTGTGCTGTCCTTAGGTTAGTTAGGTTTAATTAGTTCTAAGTTCTAGGCGACTGATGACCTCAGCAGTTGAGTCGCATAGTGCTCAGAGCCATTTGAACCATTTGATCGTGCAAAATATCATTGCTTTTATTTTGCTATCCGAAGTCCGACCAATATGTCGGCAGTGCGCAGTGGATCCAGGAGTTCCTATGAAGACATCCAATGCAACTGTGGAGGGAATGTTAGGGATAAAAGTGTTTCATGGATCGTGACAATACAATACGGAAGATTCACCAAGCTAAGACAACCGGTAGAGAAAGGTTTCTTTTAAACAAATGGTCATATTGAAAAGTTGTAGTAGTTGGTCTCGCAGTTGAGGTACAGTTTGTAAACAGCTTTTCTTAAATAAGTGCTAGCAAGCAACTGTCAATACTAGGAGTACTTGTTTTGAATTCTGTGTAACACCGCCAACTTGCACAATAAAGTGGGCAACAATAAACATCCATCAGCATAACAGGAGATCACTAATATATCCGTACGGGTCACGTATCTACGTCTTCCGAAGTGAACCAGGTTGTAGGAGTATATACTACTCAAACACTACGACCCATGCCTGCATTTCTTTTCATTTCTCTAATTAATAAGAAATTTTATCACACAACGCTGTTCCACAGGACACGTACTCTACTTTACACCACATTTTGCATTCTACAGCGTTAATCATAAGTGACTTAAGCGCTTCAGAAGATGAAAGAGTGAAAAGTCCAAGACATAAAAAGCAGTACGCACATTTCATGTCATTGGAAAGAACATCTCTGAAGTTTCGATTCCTATTACGTGATGTGGCGATTTTTCACTATGGAGCAGTTCTGACAACATGTAAACGAATTCCAGGTGGCTATAATTAAACTTTTCCTACTTAACACGTTATAACACGGAAACTAGTTACCACACAAGTAACAAAGTAGGTAGCATTAATGTCCAGAGCATGGGGAGTATGAGTTAGATGCGTCACAGCGCCACCGTCCAGTTCCAACTACGCCAAAAGGTGTCGCGATTAGTCATCTTGATTCATAGTCTCACACACGTGACTGGCCGCAGTGCACTTGTTGACATGTCAACATGAGCTTGGGCCAAAGGAAGCTCTTTTATGAAAGCAACAGTAATGCTGCAGCTGTTCTTCGAGAGTACCACCGGCGGAAAAATGGAAGGGTCCTCTTTCTTCAACTGCTGTGCGTAGCATAATGAAGAAGTTCGAATCAACTGGAAAACTGGGCGTCGTGACGGGAGGAAGCCGACGGCCGGTTGCACCAGAAGTGGTTGACGAAATCGCTGTTGCCGCGCGTGATTCTCGATCGTCACGCCGTGCGCGTTCTGCGTCACGGCACTTAAATATCCCGTGGTTCATTATACCGAAGGTGCTTCGAACCGTGCAAAGTCCATATCGTACAGCAGCTTGCACCACAGGACTCCGCTCTCCACATTTTCGCAAGGATTTAATTTAACGAAGGCTGGCCCTGGACGATCCTATGGACAGACGAATCTTATATTTCTCTGACGGGTGAGATGAACACACAGAAGTGTGGGGATTTTAAAAAAATGTTTGAAATGGCTCTGAGCACCATGGGACTAAACTTCTGAGGCCATCAGTCCCCTAGAACTTAGAACTACTTAAACCTAACTAACCTAAGGACATCGCACACACCCATGCCCGCGGAAGGGTTCCAACCTGCGACCGTAGTGGTCGCTCGGTTCCAGACTGTAGGGCGTAGAACCGCTGGACCACACCGGCCGGTGGGGATTTTCACCTCCAGTCTCTGTGCATGAAATTCCTATAAATATGGAACGTGTCAAAGTATGGTGTGGCTTCAGTGCAGTATTGGCCCATTATTTTTTGAACACGTTGGCGATCAAGACCAAAGACATGCAGTGTGGCAGGCCAGCGTTACTGCAATACACGTCGATAGCATGTCATAGCCGCCCTACAGGAGAGAGACGCATTGAACTCAACATCGTTTCGAAATGCTTGGCTGAAACGATCACCTGAGTAGTGGGACGAAGTACGTAGGGCCCCAAATTCCGTTGTTGCTAAATTAATTCAAGATGGCGGCGATGAATTCATTCAAGATGGCGGCCTGTAGACTTGGTAACAGCGCATGACGTCATCCAAGAATGGCGGATTTTGGCGGGAATTTTGAATTTTGGCGGGAAGATAGGTCTATTGGGCTACCTCCACTAACCTAACCCTCCAGAAAAAATTGGCGGGACATTCAATTTCCAACAGGATAATGCGTCACCCCTAAGGAAATAGGCCAATTGGGTTACATCCACTAACCTAAGCTGGCCAGGGTGGCCGAGCGGTTCTAGGTGCTACAGTCTGGAACCGCGCTACCGCTACGGTCGCAGGTTCGAATCCTGCTTCTGGCATGGATGTGTGTGATGTCCTTAGGTTAGTTAGGTTTAATTACTTCTAAGTTCTAGGGGACTGATGACCTTAGAAGTAAGGTCATATAGTGCTCAGAGCCATTTGAACCATTTGAACCACTAACCTAACCCTCTATAGAAAAGTTGATCACAAGTTCAAATTCCAGCACGATAATCGGTCACACCTACAAAAAAAAAATCGTCTGAAATAGGCCAATTTGGTCATATCCGGTAACCTAAGTCCACCTCATCCTACGAATTCTCCTCAAGTTTGAGTTTTGTCGGTCACTTATGTTTTCGCTGCTAAGCTATGAAAATCACGTCAAATAAAGTACAGTTGTACCTACCTAAGTCACTTCCTCTCGATTGGCGGAAAAAGGACAGAGGACTATATTTCAGGCAGTACCGTCATCACTTATGCTCCAACAGACTTAGTACACATCATCGATATGGCACCAACAGCGCTCACCACTAGATCAAGACTCTAACTGAGGAGGCCACCCCTGGCGACACCGGTCAGCGGTAGCCCAACCGGTCCAGCGACTGCTCATGTCACAGACCTCGATCGGAAGGCGAAAAAGTTGTTTTGCTGGACAATGGAATCTGCCCTGATGCCACACAACTGCCAGTCCACCACGTGGCTTGCTCGACAAAGAACGCTCTCGGTAAGTTTGTAACTAGGCTGTTTAGGTTTTTATGTTGGTAACGCCACGTAGCGCTCTAAATGAAACTCACTGACTGTGCTATGTGCAGTCTGTGGCTGGTTGGCATTGTTGTAATATTCGCTATTGTAGTGTTGGGCAGTTGGCTGTTAACAGCGCGTAGCGTCGCGCAGTTAGAGGTGCGCCGCCAGCAATAGTGGATGTGGGGGGAGAAATGGCGGAGTTTTGAGAGCGGATGGTCTGGACGTGTGTCCATCAGAGATTTGCTAACTATGTCTATCAGTAGCTAGTGCCTTCAGTAGTTTGAATCTTTTATTTAGCTGGCAGTAGTGGCGCTCGCTGTATTGCAGTAGTTCGAGTACCCAAGATTTTTGTGAGGTAAGTGATTCATGAAAGGTGTAGGTTATTGTTAGTCAGGGCCATTCTCGTGTACAGAATATTTAAAGTCAGATTGCGTTGCGCTAAAAATATTGTGTGTCAGTTTAGTGTTGATCAGAATAAGTAAAGAGAGAAATGTCTGAGTACATTCAGCTCTGCTCAGCTGTTTGAAGATCAAATAATGTAAGAGGTTTATCAGCAGAGTAATTCATTAATTTTTCTAAGGGGACGTTTCAAGTTAACTGATCACTCAAGTCTCGTTATTCAACCCACATGCCCCGATTACCTAATCCAAGGTCGTCGCAAAAACACATGCGCGTATGCGTGAACCATCGCTCGTGCCAAGCTTTCTACCTCCGCAAGTCAATCTAAGTCCACAACTCAAATCCCTATATAGAAAAAAATAACAACTCATATAGGTAAGAAAAGGTGTTCACTACACTTTCAACTATTTAGTTTCAACAACATTTCAATTTACAGACCGCCAGCTCTTCCCAGGAACCGGCGCCGAGTTTCAATTCTGCCAGTAAAGAAAGGGAAGTTGCGCTTTCTCTACTAACCTAAGAAAATTGGAGGAAAGAAAGGACACTTGTACTAACCTCAGCCACCTGACCACCACCTTTTCGTAGAAACCAGCGGTGAGGTTGATTTCTTGGCTGTATAGAAACGTGACTAGCGCTTTCGCCACCAACCTAAGAAAATTGTCTCAAACGAAGGTTACCACCACTAACCTAAGCCTCCAGGATGTTAACTATTCCTAGAGGTTTCTGGTATAAGGAGTCAGCCTGCACTAGGCTCATGGATGGAGGAATGAATGAACTTTGTTTAGGGATGGAGTATATGTATCACAAAGCACAGGAACTTACATGTCCCACAGCATACAGACCAGGAAACCACTCCTACATAACTCATTTATAATGCTCTACACACACACACTTGCTTATTGTAAACCATCAAAAATAACGCATCGCACAGCCTACAGACGTGCAAACCACTTGTAAATAATGAAAAAAATTTACGTCCAAATAGCCAAACTACTCCTAATTTTCCAAATCAATTTCAGAACACACCTGCAAACTGTTCCTAAATAATACAGCACATTGATGTATAAACACTCTAAGTACTCGTAAACTGTTCAAATAGCGCATATCAAGGAATACAGACCCGCTCCCCAAATATTGCAATGAACGCGCGCAGGAACAGTCCACAGCCGCCCCTGTCCATTGAGTACACAGGAGGTAGCGATAAGTGACGTATCACTCAGATGTCAAACCGCGCACAGTCTCTGCTCGGCTCCGCCAAGCATGAGATGACGGTACCTCCCATTCATACGTAACACCTGAGAAATTCCTATCCAAATACGTGTTCCCCTACACACACGTGCTGATATGATAGGGCGGGATCGCAACCTCGAACTGCAGCCGAACGCAGGCCAAAGTTGTATTTAGACGCCTTTAATGACCAGACGTTTATTTACAGAGAGCGCACTCCAAGCAGAACCGCGCGCGTTCCGCGTTCCTCTATACCCTCACTCTAACTGCGATCCAGCGAATATGATGAAGGATTCCGTACCACAATAGCAGAACCTGCTTTCTTTTTAGCGATTCTAACGGACCCTACATCACACTTGACTCACGCTTCACTGCGCTAAGCTACATACTACCGCGAAGTGAGGCAGCCACAGGTCGCGTCCCACGCGTGTCGTTGAACACCGGTGAAAGTTGCATTCCAAGCATCGCTCACGCCCGTCTCATGTGCCAGGCATCTCCAGGTGCCCATTGCCTCTGCCACTGAAGGCAGGGTGTGTTGTCACACACACACGTTCAATCATAATTAACTACCCAACACGGCTTTCGTCTCGTCCTGAAACGTCTGCGTGATGACTCGCAACCTAAAACGTTCTCAACATTATTCTTACCTCACTCTTTAAAAATATAACACCTAGGGCAACCTCTCGAAAATTGAATAATGCCCCATAAATAGTCAACGCTCGCTTACTCTCGCTTTCTATATGTCTCAGGTTGTGTGCACGGAAATTCTTTCCACAACAGCATCTGTTTACGAAAATAACATGTAATCCACTCTCCCCAATGATCCTAACTTGATACGGTTCCATTTCTCAACGTACACAAACTATCCCCCCTATATTCCGCCACAATCAATCGAGCATTCTGATTCTCTGTTATCGAATTTACCTACCGAATTAGTGATGCAGCCGGCATCGAAGCACGATTCTCTTTTTCTTTCCGACGCTTTCTGTGCTTATTTTGCACAGATCGCTAAATTCCACTGTCAGTTAAACACACAAAATTGCCTACACATTATCAAATACATACCAGATTCACAAGAATGTTGGAAGAGACGAAGATATTTACCAGTGTAACTAAAATTAAATATTACGATTGCTGCTACATTATGACACCGGACAATGTACAGTTAATGTCTCCACTTGACGAATGCGACTCACTATCTATAGCCCAAATAATTTTCCATGTAAAAATTCGCTCACCGTTATCCATGTACTCAATCTATACGTCCTCTCTAGTCATCCCATAACATAAACAATACAAACTGTACAATGCAATATATACACAGTTCACATAGTGCTAGCAACACTAACTTTAAAATGCAATATAGGTCTATTCGACACAAACAGCTCATTTACCTTTTATATCTGTACAGCACACGAAAAAATTAACTTATGCCTACACTCACACTGACTATATGTCACGATGCTCCCCTAGTCCTAGGGAAGCACTGCCATCCTGTTCTTTCTTTCTGCAAACGCTACACTCAACACCAATAAACTGTTTTACACTGATGACCATTTTGCACTGACAACTAAACATCGCAATGTTGTCTACAGGTGATCAAGAACATACCAGGCTCGCAGGAATATTGGAATGTCAAACTGATCTCCAACCAGAGATTACATGACCGAGTACCGTCTCCATCTAGTTAACATGCAATTCATATCTCTCGCCATATGAAATCACCCACTTTAAATTAGTGAACCAAAGTCACTCTCAGAACTGATGTGCATGGAGAGGGGCGCCCCCCCGCGGCACAAACACGTTACAGTTTCCGCTTTCATGCTCACATTTCTACAGACATTTCCAGACTCGTTGGTTACAAGAATACCAATATTTTAGTAATAATATTATACCAATTTAGATGTACTTCTCGATATCAAGCACCAGGCAGTATCCTACCGATCACTCACCCAACATAATTCTGAATATGTAGACTGGGAATTAACATTGAGCAATGTTAGCTAAAAACTTGGATAGATGATAACCCGTACTGCGCGATTCTAATACTGATCGTGCTGTATTCACTAGCAGTAATATGGATGCTCTGAGGTTGAGAATGCACTGTGATGTCGATGAAGTTCATTTTAAACTGGTTTGCCTTCAACCAGTCCATTCATCGTTATTCGGCTAATGTGTTTAAACTTTTACAGATTTATGTCTCCTAGTAATTCTAAAAAGAGCCAAATAATTTAAAGAAAGATACCTTTTCACCAGCTTTTTTGTTAATAAAAACTACTTCGCAGTAACTGCCAGATTACTGATTTAATTTTCAAGTGCAGCATGTGACCACATCCATTTGTGCAACGGAATGTATATCCAGTCCACATTGTCGAAAGCTTCCCCAGTGTTATCACTATTCAGTCTGTGTAGTGAGTAAGTTGTGAAGAAAAGCAAGGAGAAGTTTGGAAGGGGATATAAAGTTCTGGAAAAATAATACTATTTGTAAAGTTTGATGATGGCCCTGTAAATCTGTCATGTAAGGGAAAACACTTGGAAAAATAATTGAATGAAATCAATAGCGCCTTCATGAGAGATTATAATGTGATTCTAAACAGCAGTAAAACAAAGGTAACAGAATGTAGTCGAATTAAATCAGGTGATACTAAGCGCATTAGATTACGTAATCAGACACTCAAAATAAAATATGACTTCTGTTGTTTGTGTATGAGAATAACTTGGAAATTTGTTGTGATGTCTTATGAGAGCAAACTAGTGCAGTCATCGGTCCCTAAGCTTACACACTGATTAATCTAACCTAAACTAACTTACGCTAAAGAAGATACACACACACCCAAGGCCGAGGGAGGACTCGAAGCTCCGACGGGGAAAGCCGCGCGGACCGTGATGAGAAGCCCTAGACCACGCGATTACCCTGCGCATCTGAGAATAAGTGATGGCCGAGGTTGGGTGGATATAAAAGGCAGACTGGGTATGGTAGTATAAGCATTTGTGAAAAACTTAAATTTAAGTGTGAGGAAGTCTCTTCTGAAATTACTTGTGTAGGCTGTTACTTTACGTGGAAGTGAAACGTGAACGATAAATTCAGACCAGAAGCGAAATGAAGATATCAGTATGGCGTGCTATACAAGAACGCAAAAGAATCGACTTACAAATGAGGAGACTTGGAGA
This sequence comes from Schistocerca serialis cubense, assembly GCF_023864345.2. Lineage (NCBI taxonomy): Eukaryota > Metazoa > Arthropoda > Insecta > Orthoptera > Acrididae > Schistocerca > Schistocerca serialis. The sequence continues at coordinate 428,092,365 of NC_064641.1, forward strand.
CACAAGAAATTCCTGGCACAGCTTCAGTAAAAGAAGAGATCGATTGACAGGGCACATTCTGAAGTGTCAAAGAATGGTCAGTTTGGCCATGGAGAGAAATATGGGACTTAAAAACTGCAGAGGGCGACCATGGTATTAATATTGTATGCATTTCAAACGGATGTAGGTTTGTGTAGCTACGAATAGTTGTAGAGGCTTACACAGCGTGGACTAGCAGAAAAACCAGCACCGAATCAGTCTTCGGACTGGAGACGAGAACAACGATAATATGTGTGTATTTCGTATGTATATTACAACCCCGCGCGTACGTTTTGGACGCGTGGAGATCTCAGTTGCAGAGAGCGCGGCCCACCTGGAAGAAGAGGATGGGCGTGATGGCGACGACTGCGAGCAGCCAGGTGAGCACGATGGAGAGGACGACCCGCGGCCGGCTGTCCGTGGGGTGGGCGGCGGAGTGCCGCACGATGGTGAAGTAGCGGTCCAGCGCGATCACCGTGATGGTGCCCACCGAGACCATGATGTTGGCGCCCTGCAGCGCCGGCACCAGCTTGCACAGCAGCGCGCCCATCGTCCACTCCCGCCTGCAAACGACACAATACCCAGGAACCACATTATGGGACTCTGTTAGCCATGCTCCTGTCAGGAAAAGTTTTGTTGCAGTAGCCGTCGCGAACGTATTTATATCGTTATTCTCTGTAATAGACATAAGTCATGTTCCATTATTACTGCCACAAAGTAGAAGAGGCTTTCAATAATTGATGCAATCCTTTTCTTAAGAAAGCAGGTTAGTTTAATTCAGAATTTCAACACATTGTATTATTCCTCACAATTTTGTCTAGAAATTCATATCTTTCAACAGGATCTCCATTCAATGCTATGCCCTTACGCCACCTTAGTGAAAGGGCCTGTGTTCCTGCATTGTACGACTCTTATGGTCGACGTCGGAGTCAGCGTCGTGATTCATCAGTAACCCCACCATCATCCATGTACAGCTTGCCACGCAGTGCAGCGTTTATTTGCCCAAAGATGGAAGTCGGAAGCTGCGAGATCCTGGCTGTAGAGTGGATAAGAAACAACACTCCCCCCCCCCCCCCGCCCCAGTGCCCAGTGCAGTTTTGAGGACTCCTCTCGGGTGCGCAGAGTAGTGTGAGGTCTTGCATTGTCTTGGAGAAGTTCGTTTGCATTTTTGTCGTGACGAACACGCTGAAGTCATTTCCTTAATTTCCTGAGGGCAGCACAACACACTTCAAAGTGGCACCAGGAGAGAGAAAATCAAACAGAATAACCCTTTCAGACTGCCACAAGAACGCTGCCATCAGCTGAAAGTATGGCTTTGAACTTTTTCTTCGGAGGAGAAGTGGTGTAGCCCCTTTCCACGTACTGCTGCTTCTTCGGTTAGAGGTGATGTGTCCATGTTTCATTGCTTTTGACGATATTCTATAAAAAATTGTCAAGAGCAGTCTCGTAGCATGCACGAAATTCAACATACATGGCCTTTCGTTGCTCTTTCTGATCTTCTATTAGGCAGAGGGAAAAGGACGAGCACGCACATTCGCCTAACTCATGTGGTGGACGCTCCTGTCAGCACCACTAACAGATCCGTCCACTTGAGCAGCGAGGTGTTTGACTGTGAACACCTCGAATGAGAGTTTTCGCACATCCCTACACTGCGTGGATATCAGCCGCATGCAGCCGACCAGTACGGAGGAAATTGAACAGGTTTGTGCAACCCTGTTGCAGTTATCACAGAATCCTCACCAACGATTCACAGTGATTTAGTTCACTGCCTGGTCTCCATATAATTCTGCAAGCTCCTATGAATATCGGTGATGTTCTGGTTTTCCGCCAAAAAACTCAGTTTGCCGCTTGGAACGTACCTCCGTTGGAGACGCCATGTTGAAAGCTATGTATGGCCCTGTCACCTACTGGAACTTCATGAAACTATAGGCGCTGATGCGGGAATATTCCACAACAATTTCCACATTTCTTCAACCTAAACTGGACGATAAAAAAATGTCACGCATTACCTATTGAAGGCCCCTCATAATACAACCATATCAGATGACAAAGATAGAACAATAAACCCAAATTTCTTTACTGAGATGATGCATGGGTAATGTATTATTGTGAAATTGAGACAGAACATAGAATATACGGTAACTGGTTGCTATAGAATTCAAATATCTGTAACTGTTACCCATTATAGCTAAGAAATCGAATCAATAGAATTTGTTCAGCTTTTCAAAGTACATATAGATTACTTCCCACATTGGCTAACTCATTTTGTACGTTTCATGAGCCATCTAGTTTCCCATCATTTGTTGTTAGCACGACGACACTTGCAGACGATTTAATCTTTAAATATAAATGATTCAATTCTTAAGGAAATCAGAACACATAAAGTACAAATTTTGACCCTATCGATGAACCATCGTTTCTTAAAAATAATACAAAGCACAGGTACAAAACTAAGACTAGAAACAGTTTCCTCAAAGAAATAAAGCATTTACACGTACGAAGGAAGGAGTCAGATACATGGAAACGTATTGGTATAGGACAGTGTGAATTAAAAGCCTTTTTTGTGCAATAGTAGCGAATCATATCCAGTCAAGTTTCTCGTGAACGATGTATTGGACGACGTTCTTGGAATTTTGTAGAACGTGGCCTCCCTTTTAGAGTCAGTGACGAATTAAATTTACGTGACTAAGCCATAGCCTTTAAACCAAATATTTAAGGAAAGAGGCTGCGCATTTGCTGTGTTTGAGAGACTCTCCAGATTCTGTATTTCGTTGTCTCAGAAAAGCTCATCCGTCCAGTTAGCCGCGCGAGACAGTACTCCGCTTATGTAATTCGTTCAGTCGAGCCGGCCGCCTAATGAATGCCACACTGCAGCGTCTGTGATGTTAAGAAGAACGTCCTAACTTTCAGTCATATATGCTTGTCTGTCCGAAGGAAAATTGCATAGTTCTCTCTACTAACAAAGGCACTGTAGCATGGTATTTATTCGTCGATTCCAGCCAGCGACTCTCAATTAAAATGGTCTCCACTGTATGGGGATTACATAAAGTATGTACGAGTACGATTTGTGACGCAGGAACAACGGGCTATGGATGTTGGGGTGTTGCCGTATGTCGTGCACGGATAGCCGAATCTGTTAATGCGACCGCTCATTTAAAGCGGGATATCTGGGTTCGAGTCCCGGCACTGCACAGATCTTGACGGTCATAATTCCCTTATACAGTTGGTTGTTGTCCATCTTTGCAATTGCAAATACATTGAATCCGCCTGCCGAATTAACCCCTATGACTGTTGTACGGTTCAGCCTGATGTCGTTTTTAGGCAGTTTCCCATATCCAACTAGGTGAATACCGGGCTGGTACCCACGACCCAAAACGCAGAAAGTTTGGGTGCAGATATTCAGTCCCGTGGGTCATAGTGTGGGGACGGAAGGGCATCCTCAAAAACAGTACCGGTACCGAAATCCGGTAATACTCATGCCAATTTCGTGTATCTAAGGAAGACTGTCCTAGAGATGCTCACATATGTCTTCGGCATTCAAGAAGAAGTGAAGATTCCTCGGTAATACCGAATATCCCCGAAGATCTACTGTATAATAAAGGCTTTACCAAGTTCGGAAACTAAACACCACAAATAGTCCCACATAACCATCGTCTAGGAATCTACATCTCTTATACTGAAAATAGAACCTAAGTTACCAGAAAATCACCTATGATTGGACCATAAGCCAGTAGACTGAAGCCATCTGCGATGAAATGGACTTACGAGTCATCTTCTGGAAAATTGTGCGAAGAAAGTCACAGCAAGTTTGAAAACAGCAATACGGGAAATTTGCAGCTGACAAAATGATAGGAAAATGCCACAAGTCCGAATACATCACATAACGGTCATCGCTGCATCCAGCGAAACCAACCGGCGTGATGCAAAATGAACTCATGGAGAGGAGTCTTCCTGTACCAAGTCGATCCTTCGAGCAACTTGAGCAGTTTTCCAGTTCGAGAGAGCACTTCAAAGATTGTATGAAGAAAGAAAAAAAAAATTGTAATAGTTGACCCCTTCTCATGGCCTGAGCTTACAATCTGATTCATATCAAATACGCAGTCGTCTTACAGAAATCTACCGCAAGCAACATAGAAGCACAAATCGTTGAGAAACATGAAATAGTAAAATGATAAAACGCTTTCAGGCCTTTTTATTCATTGTGTAGAACCACATCCTTCATATACGAAATTAGTATATAAATGTACAACGGCTTCGTTAGGGTCCTTTTCGGTTTTCTGTGGAATCATGTCTTTTTCTAGCATAATGCGGGAACAGAAGTAGGTATATAACCTGTTGGCAACTACAGAATCCCTAGCCTTAGTCCCTTTCACTTTCAGTACGTTTAGTAAACCATATTGGAAGAAAGAGTCAGCAGCTGATTACGTCCTTATCTACTAAAACTTTATACATTCTCTGAAATCAAGTTTCTTCTGAATCTGGTTTACACGCAGATATATCGTTTTATCAAGTATGCGTGTTCTCTCTTCCATCCCCACCTTGTGATGTCTTAATGCTGTACGCCTACCATTCTTTCCCATTACTCCCCTCTTTGGATGAAACAGTGAGGATGTATGCGTCTGTGCACTGGATTTTGATAGTGTTCGGTAACTGGCAAACTTTTCGCCTGCTACTGTGGCGGCCTACCAACTCTTCCATAGTCTTAAATTAAGGCAAAGACGTTTGCTTCCTTGCGGTTGAAGCTCTATTTTGTTTAAGCTGGCATCGTGCGAAATGCTGTCTGTCTGACAACTCCCACTAACTGTGTGGACCCAGATTTTGCTAGGATACTCTTCACTCGTTCCAGAGATTGTGGTGAGTGAGGCTCTTCGTGGGAGCTCGTTTGCAGTAATTTTGGAAGGTAACTGAGTTTGAATAAGTTTCAGTCTACCTTAAGTATTAACCCATTTCTTTCACAGTCCTTAATAATAACGAGGAAAATTTTATTCAGTATTGATCGTGGTAGAGTTTTTGTAATTGCTCGATTTTACTGGTATACATCTAAAAATTTTGGAGAAGGTTATATACATTTGTCTTCTTAACATGTGACCACAAATAAAATATTGTGCAAGTCACAGTTCTGATTTTTAAAGGATTCCGATACTGAGATATGGTGAGACTGTACTTAATTCATTAGACAATAAATTACAGGCTAGTGGTACGTTTTTGATCTATGAAAGGGATTTCACAGCATAAATTACAATTACCGTTTAAGTAAATTATAATGTTGCGGTGTAACAGGAAATGCTACACGATGGCTCAAATCGTATATTTCTGACCCCAACAAAGGGTGTCAGTAGGAAAGACACTTGTATTAATTAATCAGGCGTCCACCTGGGAGCTGGTAACATCTGGTATCCCCCAAGATTTCGTCTCTAAGCCTCTTACATTTTCTTATGTGGCTCAACGATCTTTCATCAGTAACATTAACTGACGCCAAGTTTGCTTAGTTTGCCGATGATACAAACATTGCAGTAAATAATAAATTAAGTTTAGTCTCAGAGTGGTCAGCTAATGAAATTTTCAAGGTCATTAATGAATGGGTTCTAACCAATCCACTGCCAGTGTACCATGAAAAATCATACGGTACCCAGTTCAGAACTTGAAAAACTTTCCTGCCTGTATATGCCAAAATACGACGACAAGCGGATAGAAGAAGTTTACAGCGTTAAATTCCTTGGATTACAGCTTGATAACAGATTTAACTGGGAGGAGAATACCACTGAACTGATGAAGCTCTTAATAAATTTCTATTTGCTATGCGAATGTTGTCAGCCATAGGTGATATAAAAAAAAAAAACTAGCGCACGATCCTTACATTCATTCCAAAATGTCATACTGGATTATATTCTGGGGTAACTCATCAGGTCAAACGAAAGTCTTACTTGTTCAAAAACGTGGAGAATACTCAAGAACTTCTTGCAGAGAGCTGTTTAAGGCACTGCTTCCCAATATATTTATTCCTTAATGAAGTCTGTCATTAAAATGTATATTCTCATTTATACCAACAGTTCAGTTTATGGAATGAATACTAAAAATAAGAATAGCTTTCACAAAGAGTTAAAGTCACTTAATTCGATTCAGAAAGATGACCCCTATTGAGCGATACATATTTTCAATAAGATGCCAGCAGCCACAAAAAATTTTAACTAGTAATAAAGATCATTTTGAGAGAGTCTAAAGGATTTATTGGTGGGCAATTTCTTCTACTACACTGATGAATTTCTGGGCAGAACAACTCATGCATGTATTTTATTAATAATATCACATAATGTGAATATGTTCCACATCGACAATTTAGTTTGGTATCTGTGGAAGCAGCATTGGCATTTATATTCTTATTCCGTAAATATTTATTGTGTATTCTTATATTCTGACATGTTCCACGTTCCAGAGGATCTCCTCACTATGAATCAGTAGCAACCCAAAGTACATCTAATGTAATCTAATCTACGAATGTGGGAGTGCAATGCATGAGTTATGCTTCGTCACACCTCAGTGTGATCGTGCATGTGAGTTTCTTATTTTCTTGACTCTTTTCTCTCATTAGTTTCATTTCTATACTGTAATTTCTGTGTGTTAGTATAAGTGTCTTTGTTTGTTCTATCCTACGTGTTAGTATAAACTTTGGAGAGCTTTCAGTTGTTCGAATCGGTTTCTTCTTCGAATTACTTTCCTGTAATTATCTTTCGTGGGCAATTGTTTCACCGGGATAAACGATTTTCAGAATTTTTTATTTTCTCTTGCTCTGATTTAATGTTGCTTGATCCACGTGGTTCTTTTCTGAGCCATGTTAGATTCATCCGTATTTTTCTAAATTACTGAGTCTCTCATTTTGACGTGAATAACATTTATATCGTAATTTCTACATAGCTCTATAGCACGAATTTTCAGGTTCATCATAAAACGTACGACTGTTGGAACAAACCTTTGCCGACTGTATGTGTTCGTAGTGCATTCTTCTGGTTTCTTTTCCTCCTTCTGCTTAACGTTAGGGTGGATGTGTACGGCATATGTGTTTCCCCTGGCATTATATTATTTCATTTTATGAGTATCCAAGGATTTAAAAGGCCATGAGATTATCCAAAGCAGGTACCAGAAACTATTATGTTTGTTAGGCAAATGTATGACTTTCTAATTATCTACATGGAATAAATTTTATGTGTAGTTTGCATGGAATTTTACTGTTACGGTTACAGATTTATCCCACACATACCAATCACTGTTTCTCTGGAAGCATTCTACAGCACTTTATCTCATGCAATGTATACAGGGTGCGTCACAAACTATCGATAGGAGCTGAAATGTTTGTAGAACAAAAGTTGCAAGGGACAACTGGGGGCCATAATATGACGTTGGTTTTTTGTTTATAGGTGGGGTCGCGTCAGAGATATGAAGGTCAACTTCGTTTTTTTTAAAATATGGGATACCATATTTTGATACTCATTTTCTGATATTGGCTATCAAGACGAATCTAATGATGTGTAACAGTAAGGTCTTTGAAGGTCAACGAAGGTCAAAAAGACAGCATGAACGTCCATTTACAGAAGGTGTTCGAAGTGATGACCACTGGTTTTAATACAGTGCCGTAATTTTATTATCATGGGTAGAGTGCTATTCCTTATCACATCGGCATATATCGAAGCACATGGTTCTGACAATTCTCTCTCGCATATCTTCAGGTGTAGTTTGAGCGTCTTTACAAACCATGTCTTTTACGAATCCCCACTAGAAAAAAACTCAGAGGTGTCAAGTGTGCCGCACGAAGTGCGAGAATTATAGAAATTTCCCTTCTGTCTCTTACTGTGAAAGTTTTGTGCAAATATTACTATTTCTGATGTTGTAATCAGAAGTTTTAATGCCTGATTCATAAGCAGTTTGAGTGAAAGATAAAAATCCTCGGTTTTTAGTACCATGATCCTCCTTTAGGACAACCCAATTCATCTTCACAAGGTACTGAGATATGATGTAAAGAATATCACATAACTGTTTGGTGAAGACAAAATTAATAGTAACTAAAGGGAAAAGTTTTTCGCGTTTCCCCACAATAGGAGGTTTTGGACATTTTCCTTTCATCTACATCTACATCTACATTTATACTCCGAAATCCACCCAACGGTGTGTGGCGGAGGGCACTTTACGTGCCACTGTCATTACCTCCCTTTCCTGTTCCAGTCGCGTATGGTTCGCGGGAAGAACGACTGTCTGAAAGCCTCCGTGCGCGCTCGAATCTCTCTAATTGTACATTCGTGATCTCCTGGGGAGATATAAGTAGGGGGAAGCAATATATTCGATACCTCATCCTGAAACGCACCCTCTCGAAACCTGGCGAGCAAGCTACACGGCGATGCAGAGCGCCTCTCTTGCAGAGTCTGCCACTTGAGTTTGTTAAACATCTCCGTAACGCTATCACGGTTACCAAATAACCCTGTGACGAAACGCGCCGCTCTTCTTTGGATCTTCTCTCTCTCCTCCGTCAACCCGATCTGGTACGGATCCCACACTGATGAGCAATACTCAAGTATAGGTCAAACGAGTGTTTTGTAAGCCACCTGCTTTGTTGATGGACTACATTTTCTAAGGACTCTTTCTTTAGACTACCAATTCGATTTTAACCCCACTCTTGATTCATCGTTTTATTTTCGTCACTGCGTCTTCGATTTATGTACTGAACAGTAGGGAAGCAAGACTGCATCTCTGTCCAACACTCTTCTTAACCCCAGTACTTCGTCCTTGGTCTATCTAATTTCATTATTCCGTCATGGATCTTGTACATACTGTATGTTATCCATATTTCCCTATAGCTTACTCCCATTTTTTTCTTTCACATATTTTCCTTGTCAGCAACATGGGCGCATGAACTGTGAAACTTACTGTGCGATAGTTCTCGTACATACCAATTCTTGTTATTTTCGAAATTGTGTAGATGATTTTTTCCGAATGTACAGAGTCCCTACTATTAATGATGTCACAACATGGTACCCGAAACTAAATGAAGCCGTGTTGCATGCATGTATGTATAGACGGAACTTTCTTTACTGACTCGCATGACCCTGATGCCGCCAGTAGTCGTGGAGATGTACACTTACACCCAACGGTCACTCTCTACGGTTACTGTGGTCCAGCTGCTGCAAGCAACGACGCCCAGTCAGAAGGGGACATCGGCCCCGTGCCCAGACCATGTACATTACCACGACCGGTCTTCGCATCACTCAGGTTTTTGGGCACGGTACGGCGGAATGCCTCGGCTAAATGCCAATGGGAGAAGTATGAGTGCAGCTATCAAAATTTTCACTTTGGCAAGTACGGGGAAGCAACACTAGTCTCCACCGGGTCGCAACGTAGTTATGGTCGGACGCTACAGAGGGCGCACACAATAAGGAATATTTTATGCTGTTATCCAACGTCACAAAAATATTTGTCAAGTGAACATCTAACCAGCAAACCTGGTTAAAGGCACTCTCATAGCTTTATTCAGTCACTTTATATCTCCAGTCGGACCGTGTGCCTCAAGATCGCATTTTGAATCCCCGTAGTTGTGGCGCAAAAAGAACCCAATGGGATTTTCTACAAGGTATATTAGTCATACTATCCTGGATTCAGGATTAAAAGTTACATTAGTCATCACACACTGGGTTCAGCACTAGACCAGTGTTTAAATTAGATCAGCACAAGTAACCAACATTGCCCTGCATCGTCTGCACACTCGACTTGTCTATACTAATATATAAAGACAATTTCTTTTAAACAGAGTTGTAGGGATTTTCAGTTAACACTTATTCCGAGAAAGGAAATTCCGTTGGGTGAAAATGTGGGGTTTCGCTCCTTTTCATTTTTTTTTCGCAGTCAGTTTTCATTTATCAGGGCACTAAAACTTTTAGGCTTATTCTTTCACATATATTCTTTACCTTTGAATATAACTTTAAACAAAATTTTTTATATACAACAGTGTTACCTTTTGCTGTGTGCATCGCAGACAGTTTTAAGAGGGCACAGGAATGTTATGTTTATTACTTATTCACTAATGATTACAGTACTACTATGCATCTGAATCATCTGGAACTTTCCAGTTCTACCCGTTCACAGTTTATGAGATATACTGTTACTGAAGGTATGATCTTTACAAATTCAGAAGCTGGAGAGGTCTCTCATGTAATAATTATATTAATGATCCCAACCGATTTACCTGTTAATTTTAAGCAACTTCATTTCCCAATCGAGGTTTCGTTTTCATTAAAAATAAACAAGGCTCATTGTCAGGGAGAGAGACATGGGAAGAGGAGATGGACAGAGAGCGGGAGTTGGAGAAAATGAATGAGGGGAAGGGAGATGAGGATAGAGAGAGGAGTGTGATGGATATGAAGAGAGACTGGGGAGGAACAGTGAGAGAGGGAGGAGGAGAATATTAATAAAGAGAGGGGGAAGTAGAGAAGATTGACAAAGAGAGGGAAGTGGAGATAACAAAGAGGAGGGAAAAGGAGATACGGACGTATATACATTTCCCATATATCTCTATAAGTTGCAAAGCATTACTGGGATCGCTTGCGTAATGCAAATTTTAATGAATTATCATAAATTGTTGCTAATTTGAATTGCCCTCAAATTTTGCATACTTTCCATAAACCTGTTCGGCCATGTGACGAGGCTGAATTGTTGCTTCAGACAAGCAAAAAACTCAATACCAATTCAACGACTTCACCTACTTGAGAGGTTATTGGTTTTCTTCATGCCACATTTATGTCGGATGCCAAAGTATTAGATGAATACAATAAAACCAAAAATATAACATAAAAGAAAACAATAATAATGCCACAAACAGTTGCCGTTTGGAGGGACAGACTGAGTCAGGAAAACCGTGTGATGCTGGTCCCACGACACAGGGGGAAAAGTCAAGTATAATGCTGAATTCGTACACTTATAATTGTGTTTCTAAATTTCATAATGTAAACAGCGCCAGTTCGGCTGAATGTATTGTTTACTCGAAGGAACTCTACTAACTTGCTATCTTTGATCTGAATTCGCTGGTCTGATGCAAAATCTTACCAAGAACGGTTAGTGGGGAAACATTCTTAGAAAACGGAAAATGCGAAGGGTGAATTTTAGAGCTTCATTCGTGATACGTCAATTCCTATGAATAATGTCACACTTGCAGCTCATCAATTGTCTCTAGTGATCAGAGTATTGGACGGTATAAAGGTCTTCATGGAGAAACCGGAATATATAGTCATAAGACGGAAGGAGTGGCTGAACGAATAGCGTGATTTATACTCCTGCAGAAAATACTCTTAAGGATGGTAAACCACTTTGCTTTGCCAAGTAAGAAATTAAAAATCAATATGAGATCTTTGCTTATCACTGACGTCACTTCAGTGGTCTGCATGTCAATTTCGCTGCTTCTTTTCTATTCAAGCACATCGTGTTTTGGCTTAATGAAGCTGATTTGAACCTGTTAGAGATCTTTCACAGACTGGAAAAGGACCTGAGGCCTTCACGTGAATAACCAGAGCTTCCAACCACTGAACCACGATGGTGGTCTGTAAAAGAAACTTCAAGCGTATAACATTTCACCACAGAAGTAATGAGACACGCATATACCCACGTCTTCAGCTGAAAGATTCATTGTGACAGGTGCCTCCGAGAGACTGGATGAAATATCATTTAACCTCACTACTGTCTCAAGGTTGTTAACCCGGTAGAGCATACGCTTTGTGCTTTATATCCCTTCTCCTGGTACTAGGTGTTCCACACCGTCGCAGGAGAGCATGTCCAGATTTTTATCACGTCGGTGAGACATTTCATAAGATTTAAGAACTAAGGTCATTGAAAGGTAAGAAGATAAAACATCTGTTAATGAATAACAGACTAGGAAAATATGGGCGTACTTGCTCTACTTCTGACCAAGTTAGATAAAAGAAAAAGACATACACTTCGCAAGAGAATAAGAAATACATGAAAAAAATGTTTTCCTATTGTTTGCCACAACTTGTTCCAATTTCATTCTTTGTTAATACCTTCATACTTTCTTGTCTTAGGCACTTTTCTCCCTGTGTGACGTGATTTCTAAATACATCTACGTGTCCTATATCTATGTCAATATGTGTATCGAGTAAAATTTGTTTCTTGTACACAGGTCCAAATGATTCATTGATTAAGCACTACCTTTCTTTTTTGTATAGCGGGTTTTTTGGTTTCTCAGTATTTTCAGGTCTCTTCCCACGCGACTGGTTAGGGTTTTCCCACAAGTTTCTATTTTCTGTATGATACACATTACTCAGATTTATATATTTTCATCAACTGCGTTTCTCTGTGATTTCGGTATACGGTGTCTAGTGCTACATATAATTTCACAAAGTTCTGTCTTTCTTAATCTAGTCACTTGTGTTAACTTTCAACTCTTTTTTCCCCTCCATTTACCTACAGTTTTCATTGGTATGAAAATTCCGATTATCTTTATTACATTCTTTTGACAATGACTTGTGATACACATGGAATGTTTTTGAGATATTCAGTGTCCACGGAAATATATAATCACTTACAGTAATTGGTAGCACTGCTATGACTTTTCTTTCTGGCAGAAAGAAACATACAGTAACTACGTCGTAGGTTCATATTCGTAAGTAGTGTACTCCAAGCATTTTGGATCTGCGGATACAGACATCTGAACACCAGCTTAAGGAATCGTTTCGGGGAGGTCGTTGTTAATATTTATAATACGTCTCAGTGTCAGGAAAATATAATAGATTTTACATGACTGGACTATATTTCCACGACAACAAACGAAAATAAGTCAATTAAAGTCATAATATTTTAAGTTAATGATGTATACTGGTTATTAATATGGTACGTAAAAACGGAAACTTTCTGTTGCTTTTGCTATAGCTTAATTACGCCAAATATTTCATTGGGACTCTGTGTAAAATAATGCATATATTTCCAGCATTTAAGAAATAAAATCAAGAATGCTTGTCTCAGTGGAAACTTTCTTTTTGCCTTGTCCAATCAGTATGATCTTTGTAAGTCACTCTCAAATCCTTTTCAAAAGAAAATCACCGTGTAGTATCGAAACCAGAGAAAAGCTGGTCACAATATTCACATGTTATTAAATTTAGATGTTATGTAACTGGGAAAAATGTATAAACTTTTGAAACCAAAAGTTGAAACATAAACTTAGGTCTTATTTTCCTTAATAAAAGTAAGATGGTTTTCCAGTTATACGACATTGATATGCATTAATAGAGAACTGCAAATTCATTGAGGCTTTTCTGTCCACTTCTTGACTTATGGAGTGTTGGCTTCCGTCTCAGGTGAGCATTTTACCACTTTTCTCACATTTCTCCAGCAAGAAGAGTTGCCTTTGTCAAAGGTACATTCTCCATTACAGGTGTCGAGGAACCCGAGATAGAAGCAACAGTCAATACGTCGGTTACGAATTGATTTACTACCGCGCTGGTGGTAATAGAATCTAACGTTAGCACAAAAGCCACTCACTGAAAAAGTGATGCTGCGTTGTATGTACCAATAAGTTTCACACGAGAAAAGTCTGCACTGTAGAATGAAGGGTTTGTTTCCATTCAGCCAGTTGGTCGGTGAAGAAAAGCTGTTGCCCTGCCTTCTGACGTAATTCTGCTATAAAAGCAGACCCAACAGGGCTGTCAAAACAGAAACGTACGCAATTCCTTCATCCGATTATGTGCTAGCACCAACAGCGTTGTCGATGGAGAAATTTGCTCCGCTGAAAAGCTGTCTCTTCTGTCAGACAGTCCGAATATTTGGCCTTAAAAAGGCGCTGAGGAAACACAGCTAGCATAAAAATTTACTGTTAAGTAAGAAAAGGAAGGTCAGCATTTTATTCTTGCAGCTGATACGGACAATGCTAATAATTATTAAATTCGTTGATAAATACTGATCAGTACGCTCAAATGCATTTCTAGTGTATTAGAAAGTTCAAATATTTTGATGCCGACATATAGCTACGGAAATAATTTGAAACTATCGAGATCGGGTCCCAAAATACTTACAGCAGTGCTCCTACACTACATTTTCCAAATTGGAGTATGTTCACCGAATGAAATAAGTATTGATGATGCATGTTTCGGGCACTCAATGCTTGTAAATAAATGCTAATACACAGAATTTCTTATTACTTACTCGTTTTTCCGTAGTTTCTGACGTACTGTCTACCAATATTTTACTTTTGAAGGCGACAGTCAAATAAAAACATTAATAACATCGATGTTCGTAATGAACCAGACATTTTTATGTTGATGCCACGATATTTGCCTTTAACCATTGTTAGGAGTCTAATTAAGCAAGACTGTATTTTTACATGAAATCATTTCGGATTGAAATACTACATAGAGAGATAGGCTAATGAATACAAAAGTGTACATTCAATGTTCACTCTGGTTCTTCTTGCCCACAGAGTCACATGTACTGCCAGCAATGCTAATTGAAGACTTACTTTTCTCGGTAGCTGAAGCTGAATATCTGACTTAGCCCTGGCGCTCTGATGAAAGCAAACTGGTACCTATCCATTTTGTCTTCAGTATTCTTAGAGTGAATGCAGCTTCAGAACAATGGCTAGGATCTTAAGAACAGAGTCCAATGTAAGTAATGCGGTTTCTCCAAACTCTTCTTCATTAACTCTCTTCTACAGTGACAAGAGCTGTACGTAAGTCTATGTTCGTTTTAATTTGCTTAAAATATCAAAACAGAGCAATTTCTTTTCCATTTATATGCTGTCATCCCGTTTCAGTCTGACTGTATATTATACTCGTCCTTGGAAGACCAGTTATTAATACAGCAATTTCGTCATCATTATGTAGCGTTTAGGCTTCTTTCACGAACGTATATATCGCAGATATGGGTGGTACTAGGGAAATGAAATACGCAGGGTGGACCAAATTCTAACTGCGACCTAAACCATTAGCGTCTCTTCTAGCATCCCGCAGGTAGTGGTCATCGTCTATTTACGAAGTTGGTGCGGCTGCTAGAAATATGTCTTTATCTTAACAATCAGGTTCCTAACATTTGTGATCTCCAAAATAGATCACCACAACAACATCCAACTTGAAAATATCGTGATGGAACAACAGGAAAAATATCCACCAGGCCAAGGCCGAGTAAATGTACTGGACTGTCTTGGTCATCGCATTCTGGAGTACTAGGAACATCATGAGAAGAATCGGATCTTCTCGAAACCTGTTTACAAACACTATACTGCCACGCTCAACACAAATACGTTGGTCAAGACAGGCAAACTGAAACAGCTTACAGATGTTCAGCTAAAATTTCAATTCAAAACCCTCGCAGTATAAGAGCGCGTTTCACAGACGAAAACCACTTTAACTCAGAAAATTCCAGGATATGCAAAGGAAAACCTGCTGTCAGAGGAGGATCATCGACAATATTTGGCGCAGGATTTTCGGTTCACAATATGCTAGATTTCAATTGAGTTTCAGAAAGAATCTGTACAATAGCCTTCTAATCACGAAACCAGAGATACACAACCATCAATACGCATGCACCGGCAAACGATCACAACAGAAAGAAACGACAAGAAATCGAAGACTTTTGAGAAAACTTGGACGAAATAACAAATAAAATACCAGAAAGACATGTTAATATTATATTAGGAGACTTCAGTTCACAATTAAGCAAGGGGAAGAAGTACAAGCAAATCACAAACCCATACACAGCAGAAAAACGCACAAACAAGTATGGGGATCATCCAATAACTTAATGTCAAAATTTTAGCTTAAAAACTATGTTAACGCAATTTAAAACGCCTAAACGAAACTCACAACATGGAAAACGCCCAAAAACGTATGGGGAGAATTTCAGTTAGATGACGTGGCCATCAAATCCAAAAATTAAACGAAATTCTGAATGTGAGAATACGCAAAGGATTCTTCAAGTCCGACATTCACTTGCTATAAGTGAAAATTAGACCAATCCCAAGACAGAAAAAAATCACAAGACTGGATCTAGAACAATTGAAGACTGAAAAAGACAAAATTATTGAAGAAATTAAAGTTCAACAGAAAATTGGGCAGACCTCGCGAAGACAATTCAGAATGCAAATCGTTTGGATCTACCACTTAGGAAATGTAAACATAGATGATGAAACGCAACTTGTTATGAGGCCATTGAACGTAGAATCCAAGGTTGGAGGAAGTTTAGCAGAAACAGAAGAAAAGAGATATGGCTAGATTTCCACAAAGTCCAGAAACGATCCTCGAAAGATACTAGAAGAGTGAAACGGATATACGACAAAACTAGACTAAGTGAAATCGCGGAAGTCCTTAAGAGACGTAACTTGAGAAATTTATATAGAATTTTCAGGGAAAATACAACGTGTTATCAGCTTATAAATATTTGCTTCAAGAGAACAGATGGATATCTCGAAACAACTTCTGTATAAAACCGCAAATTTCTTGAAAATGGTTTTCATATACTGATCAATTTCTAGAAGCCTAAAGAAAAGTTACCCTACACGAAAACGGTACCGAACCCACTAACTGACGTACAAGAGATGGTAAAACAGCTAAAAACAACAAAGCCCCAGGAGGAGACAGCTTCCGGCTTCCGGCTCTGGAAACTTAAAGACCAAACCATCACAAAGGGAATCCGTAAAACTCTTATAGAAATATGAAATACAGAGAAAATTCCACAGGAATGAAAATGTGCGTTGATTCACACAGGCAAGAAAAAGGGCGACAAGACAGACCTTAATTATTACAGAGATATTTCATTACCGGTAGCCCACAAAATTCTCACCGAGATTTTACTCAACAGACTAGATAGGGGAACACTAAGCATGCTTCGGAAAAGGAAGGTCCTGTATTGAACAAGCTGGGAACTGGCAAACGCTCCTGAGAGTCATTCAGATGAACGACACTCTAGTCGCACTCTTGGACTTTAAGATGACCTTAGAAGAATATGTAATAGACAGAAAGACTAGGATACTCCTGTGACAGCCACAGACACGACAGCCAAAATAATATTTATAGGAGAAATTACAGACCCATTCGCGAGACATACATGGGTCAGACAAGGAGATGGTCTCTCATCGCCTCTATTCGACGTTGTCTTGGAAATAATTAGCAAACAATGGGGGAAAAATAAAAGGATTACGCTTAGGAAGAACGTATTCAAACAAGATGATCATAAAATGCCTGGAATTTGCAGATGACCTTTCAATACTAAGCAACAACTGACAAGAAGCACAATAAGCACTGTAATAGTTACATGAAGTCTCTGTGAAAGCAGGTCTACAGGTATCGTATGAGAAGGCGCAATATATGAAAAGAAAGAGCAACGACAATCAAGTCATATGTACAAAAGACGGAAAGGTTAACAGAGATGAATCATTCAAATAACTTGGGGAATATATACAAATAGGAGGATGAAACGAAGTATCCTACATGCAAAGAACAGAAAAACGATCAGAAAGAATACAAACTGACATGGACGCAATACAATAAAAGAGATATTTCAAGATTGAATGCAAGCACCACAGTACACTTGTACTACCAGAAGCACTCTACGCATCAGAAACGGTCACCATCAGAACATCAGGCATCGCAGAGATACAAAAAATAGAACTTAAAATCCTCAAAAAAATTTGGATCAGTGCAAAGAGACCAACCAAAGAATCATATTGTATGGACACAAGAACAGGGTCATGGACATGGCCAGAAAATGCTGACAACCATTCTATGGACTCGTACATAGAATAAACAACAACGTACTCACAAAGAGGGTGTTTGACGTAGTAAATGGTTCCATCAAAAAAGTCAATTGTTTTTAAGAAATACAAGAAGACCTAAAACAAGCAAGGACTCGTATTTAAAAGATAAATGAAACAGATAAAGTTAAAAACAAAATTATGAACAGGAATTTTGAAGTAAAAGAAAGGAAGAAAGGAAAAAAATTTGAACAAAGCAAAGGAGACGGGAACAAAGCCAAAGAATGAAGAAGTTCCAGGAAGAGAAAAAGAAGAAGAAAACAAGAAAAATGCATAATAATGTAACGTTCAAATTAATCACTGACATGTATGTGTATGTATGTAAATGTACTAGCTCGTCTGCGCGGAATATACATAAATACCTTATGAACTATTTCAAAGATTAAATGAGAAGTGCAGCTGCCGCAGTTAGCGTACAGAATGTGAAGGTAACGGCAGACAAAGGCAATTAGTCAAAAATAGCACCTGATATTCGTGGTTCCACTGCCATCTTCTATACGGGAACTTCTTCAGTGCTATAATTTAGTATCTGTCAGGACTGGAGAGGACCGATTCCTTACATTTAGTTTTTACAGGCTTACACGACATCCAGAAGCAGCTATTTTTCGAAGAATGAAGTACTGAGAAGCAAATTTATTTTATTCCTCTTTATGCAACAAACCTTAAAAAAATTTATGTTTTGTTGCTGCATTTTGAAAACCTTTCAGCACCACGGAATGCTCTAATGATTGGTAATGATGCTCATTTTCCCTCGAGCCTGTAGGTATGGACATCACTGTCCTGAAATCGCGATGGATTATTTGTGATGAATTTCACTAATGATGACGCAGTTGCAATACGTAGTTTCTCTTACTGCTCGCTTTTCTGCAGTCGTTTCTTTCTAAGTGATGAGTTACCCCAGAAAATTTCTCCATATCACATTATTCAGTGGGAAGATCCAAAATATGTCAGGAGATTCATGGTAACGTTTCCACGCTTAGCAATTAAACGAAGAGCCAAAATAACTGAATTACATTTTTTGAGACGCTCAGTAATATTCTTCTTACAATTTAAAATTTAATCAATATGTACACTAAAAAATTTGGAGCATTGCACTATATTTACTTACTCCAGCTCATGTGATACATAAATTGATCGTATGACAATTCGTTGTACAGATGTGAACATAATGGTTCTTCTATCAGAATTTGTAGAGTCAGTTTTCTGATAAAAAGTTGATAATTCCTTACAAACTGTGATTTTTCATTTCTTCTCCTGTTTTTCTCTGGAGGGACTTATCGTAACACTGGTACTATATGTAACAAGTACCATTTCCGCATGTTGAATGTTAACTATAAGGCCATTGGGCACAAAATAGAACCTTGTGGGACTCCTTCTATGATTTCTCCCAAACCACTAACATTTTCTAGCCCTCCAACATTGTTTACATTATTCAGCAATACCTACTATTTTGTGTTCATGCATAAGGCTATCAGTTCCATAAACGTTGGGTGTTTCTAGGAGTAACATGATTTTCACAACCAAAAGCCTTCGAAATAGTACAAAAAAAACAAACTGGTGAGTATTTAATGCTTCTAATATTAGGTGAGTGAATGTATAAATATCATTCACAATAGAGCTACCCTTCTAAAATCGAAATTGTGATATGCAGTAAACTGTTTCTGCTTAAGCGTGAGACTACTCGTTAGTAAATTACTTTTTTGAATCTTTTGGAAAAACACGTCACTACAGAAATTGGACAATAATTGTTTCGGCCTGTCTTGTCACCTTTCTTATTAAGAGGTTTAGAAACTGCATATTTTATACTGCCAGGAAAAAAATTCCCTGTGCCATTGATGAATTGCATATATTGCTGAGGAGATTACACCTTTTCAGAATTCTGTCTGAAATCCTGTTAACCGCATGTGAGCTTTTGTTTTTTTATTTATTTTACAAATCTGTTAATTTCAGTGAACGCTTTCAGTGCCACTTATTTTTGCTTAAAGCTTTGTGGGACGGCGTTAATTCCGTGTTTGCTGCTAGAATCAGAAAGTAATTGTTAGGAGTACTCTAAACGCGTGAATTATCAGTCACAACATTGTCCTTTAGTGCAACACTTATGGTATCTTGTACACAGGCTGGCTGTCGAGTCTCCAGTTTGAGAATATCCAGTAGTTCTAATCTGTATATCTACATTATTTGTTTCTGTCAGGATGTGCAAACGTCTGATCATTTTAATGACTTTTCTTAGAATACTACAGTATCTTTTACGTTATGCAACTAATTTCAGATCATGCCTTACTTTAGTCTTTATATAAATTTCACACTATGTCTTACATGGGATTTTAATTCCCTTTGTTATCCAAAGCTCACTAGTTTTTTAAATGGGTCTTCTCGATAATTTTTTAAGAAAGCAACTTTCGGATATTGACTCAAATTTGCTACAGGATAAACAGAATGTATGGACTATATATATATATATATATATATATATATATATATATATATATATATATATATTAGTCTATACATACCTCATCCTGTACTACTGATTTTAAAGAAATTTTAAAGCACTTATCCCATCCTCATTAATAAACCTCAGTACTTCGTATGAATCGGCTTTGGGGCCGTAGGCTTTCATATTTCTTATTTACATTAATAGACATTTGTGAATAAATAGTCCATTAACAGATGGGTACACATTAATTTCATTAGCCTGAGAACTGTCTATAAAAGATGTTATCAGTTGGTGTCCTAATACCTTGCTGCACATGAACTGGAAAACTGACTACTGAAATTGCGTTCAAACATCCCATTAATGATTTTAATTTATTTTTCCTGACTATATCTTCCTAGAAATCTTCAATGATACCTCCAAAAATTACTCTCTTATCTTGTCCGACAGGCAGCTCCATAACCCATCTACATATCTCATAAATAGCTGAAAGTTTCCTAGAGAGGATCTGTAAACTGTTTCAATTCTCAAAGTAGTATTCTCCAGTAACAACTCACAGTGGTATGCTTTTAGGTTCTGATAAGCACAAGAAGTATTTGTTTCAATATTTCTGACTTCGTATCTAACTTTTACATATGTTACAAATTCGTCATTTTTCCATGCAACCTTTACAGGAAAATGCAATTCTGCTACCTCTGATAGTAAACTTCTCCATCCCTGTTTTACACGGCTTTCAGAGATGCACTGAATGTCTGGCATTTCAGAAGTTTACACATTTTCTAGGCATACAAAAAACTCATCTCTATTGCTTTTCAAATCTGTAATGATCTAATGAAATACGTTAATTTTATCTTTCGAAGACTGTTGCATATACTGCAGTGATGTTCAGTTCTAACTTCTTACAATACGGTCTGCCTGTTTGCTGACTGCAACGTAAGAAAATGTGTCTCCTTGACTCCAGTAATCACAGGGATTTTCTCCCCTTACACTTTCTGCAAGACACTCAGCTAATCTATCCTTCTCCTTCCTATTCAGGTGCTGACCATGATTTGCGTATGCCCGTCTATCAATTAGAGGCACGGCACAGATATGAGACATTGTATCAGTTAGAGGCAATTTGTTCAGCTCGTTGTCCAAATGTCTAACAGCCGTGGTAACACAGGACTTGTCATCTTGCTGCCCCTACAGACCCAACACGGGTGTGTACTGTTCCTCCATGTCACCTTTAATGTTAAATTCCAAGTCTATAGCCAATTTATTTCCTGCACCTTCTACTGCATTATTATCTCCATCAGGTTCTCTGCACCGATTCCTCATGTTCTCTGTCTCCTAGCTAAGCTGACTCTAGGTTTCACGATTCTTGTGACTTGGTATGTTACACCCAGCTCTTCCTGTAGCACCTGGTTCAAAAATAGCTCTAAGCACTATGGGACTTAACATCTGAGGTGCTCATTCACCTAGATTTAGAACTACTTAAAATTTAGAACTACTTAAACCTAACTAACCCAAGGACATCATACACATCCACGCCCGAGGCAGGATTCGAACCTGCGACCGTAACAGTAGCGAGGTTCCGGATGAAGCGTCTAGAACCGCTCGGCCACAGCGGCCTGTAGCACCTGGCCTACACTTCTCCCATAACTGCTGCCTATAAACCGGGCTTTTTTCTTTCTATGTAACTTTTCTACCCACCTTGCCTTGTCGCTATTACAAGTTCGCTGGTTTCTAGTTACCTCAAAACTTGTTTGAAACTATCCTTCGTCAGGTACTGATTACTGGAATTTTAAATGTGATTTCTGAAGCTTTCTTCTTATGTCTATTACTTACCAAATTATCCCACCTCCCATAGTGACTTTCCTCCTTCAACCTATCTAATCCAGGTTATGCCTGTTTCTAATTCTACGTAGAGAGCACAACTATTTCTTCCCTATTCCATGACATTCTTGTCTCGACTACATAATCTGCAACTTCACGAAAGAGTCTCATCTGTCCCTTGTTTTAGCTTCCCCGCTGCATTCCTCCCAGTGAAACACCAACCAGCAGTCCTCCCATAGCAGTTAACCTACGAGAAATCCACATTTGCCGCAAATGGTGCTGTTCTTACGGCAAACCA
This sequence comes from Schistocerca serialis cubense, assembly GCF_023864345.2. NCBI lineage: Eukaryota > Metazoa > Arthropoda > Insecta > Orthoptera > Acrididae > Schistocerca > Schistocerca serialis. The sequence goes on from NC_064641.1 coordinate 428,114,718, forward strand.
AAAAGTATTACATCACACTTTAATAGTCTTACAGTAATAACTAGTAAAATTTACTTTTTGATGAATTATGCAGGTAACTTAGAGGCGTCAGAGTGATGTAGAATTAGGCGACAGATGTTCGTTGAACGTAGGTAGTAGAAGACTAAAATGAACAACATTTTCTAACAACATTCCTAAACCGACGCTATCGAGAAACCATGCAAATCGCTACAATGCATCCGAAATAACACACAACGATAAGACGGCGGGAAAACTTTAACACTAGCTTGTAACCACACCATCAATATTCACTGAAATTCAGTTTCAAACGACGGAAGACACAAAATGAATTAAAACTCAAAACAACACGATATTTACTACAACAGCGATGAACAGACACTATTCAGAAATTATGGAAAGCATAGCAGTGATTCCAGAACACATCGTCACACTCCGTTAAGTTGTTGTTTACTTCCGAGCGCTTGAGTAGAAATGAATCAATTGCATAATCTATTACGATATTCAGTAAGAACATATCGTCAGATTGGCGTGAGATGTGGGAAGCCTAATTCGGCGTGGGGGATTTGGAAACTGAAATGTTGACGCCATAGGGGGACTTGTATTGTGATGACGTATACGAGCAGTTAAGCGAATCAATGAAGAAGCTTCATACTGACAGTCCAAATTCAAAGATTATCTGTGTTACGCTCAATGTTTTTCTTTCCTGGGCGCTCGTGCGGTGACAGACCCGCAGTGACATTGAAGAGGACAGCAAGAACGCAGCAGTGGAGAGCGATGCAGAAGTCTGTAGCAGTGCTAAAGAGCAAGTGGAAAGACACGCATTGAAAGTCACAAATTCTCATTAACTAGCTCCAAACCTGATTAACGAATCAGAAACACACATTCATATTAAGCTGTTAATGAGGCATAGTTAAAGAGAACAGTTAAAACGTTGCTACTTAGGTGACGGGTTTATGACCGCGATGTCACACGGGCTAAATAATGTTCACAATTTTGGTCACTGAATAGCAAACATGACGATGGATGGGCTTGAAGCAGGCTCTAATTGTTAGAGACTTCGGTAGTTGTAGGAGTAGACAGCACGCCAGTACCATTCACACCTTCTCCTCTTTCTTTCCTGCGCCTATTCGGAAGGCCAGAAGCACAAAAAACTATGACTAGCCGATAAGAATTACAACTGATCCAGCGTCTATCCTACTTGTTCAGTATCCTACCCCATGCAGTAGAGGCGTGGGCACTAACAACAGTATTAGAGATCAGGATATTAAGGATATCAAAAGTTTCAGTGCTAAAGGAGCATGAGTAAAGTTTTAGGATCTATTAATACCATCAAGAGAAGAAAACTCGGATACTATGACCATTTTACGTGCAACAACTAATACCGCCTGTTTCAACTTATTCCGTGTCGAAAGACTGATGGGGGACCTGCTCCAGGATATAGAAGATTACCTTGGCAATGGTTTCAATTTGGCACAGAATCGCTGTTCAGAGGAGTTGTGGGTAATCAACAGAACATGCTACTGGCCGCCAGTCTACATGGTGTGTCGTCCCCAATTATTCGTACGCTTGGGTTCTTTTTCGTGTAGTGTAAATTTAGCCATCCTCCTGAGTTCTCTAGAGTTACTGATCTGAACAGTTATTACTTCGAACAAGTGTGTATGACTGTACAGTACTCACACGCTGCGTGCATGCTACCTGTTTGTAACACGGCAGTGGATGTCATATGGGTTGTGTATGGAATCTGTCTTAATGTCCGCATTCCTAATTAGCAGACGTACTAAAAACTGAAACCCACGGTCTCGAACACGTGGCAGCTGTAGAGGGCAGACCGATTGTTAGTTTCGTCCTGAGTATACCAATAATTACAAATCAAAAAAGTAGACAGACTGGCAGGTGTTTATCTTACAGCGTTTACAGCAATATAGAGGCAGCAGAGAGGCACTTCTGCCATTGAGGCTGATTACAGAAGCAAGATATTATACAAAAAATCTTCTTACGGCTAGTATACCAAGAAAAAGCATATCTAAATTGGTGGAACATATTCGAAATTCTCAAAAAGCAGTGGTAGGGAAAGACCTGTGGTATACAATGTGAAGTACGTGAATGGAAGGCTAAAAATGAAGTGCTCGGATTCAAAAGGGAGTAAGACAGCTGTGAAGTCTTTCACACCTCCTCTTCAATTTGTACATAGAGGAAGGAATGGGAAACATAAAAGAAAGGTTGAGGGGAAGGATCAAAATTCAGTATGAAAGGATATGAATGATAAGATTCGCTGATGACACTACTATCGCCAGTGGAAATGAGGAAGAGCTACAGGAGCAGCTGAATCGAATCAAGTGTGATGGGCGGACACTAGGGAATTGTATATTCTGGAACTGGGTGATTTTAAGTCGTGGCGGGCAGAATCAAAGTAATCGGAATACATACCACCCGAAAAAAATGTATCTTTAAAATTAAAACTTTATCGACAATCTTCGTAACTGTGGACTCATACCTTGCCTGTATCAATGTCCATAACAGGGAAATATCGTCCATACTATCAGTTCCCGGAATGGATGAACAGTCTAGATATATAAATAATTAAATCTGTGCGGAACCATCAGAGCTCAGGTCTTACTCGCACATGCTCAATTTTTTTCTGCTCTTTAAGACAAACTGTTTTGTCAAAACGAGTGTCCTTCAGTTGACTCGTTGCCACAGACCAATAGACACTTGCAAAGGTAATAACTTTAGAAAGAGTAGAATGTGGAATGCTACAGTATACAAGTGTACCTGCAGGAGGGTTTATGAGTTGCATTGAGATTTTACTGACATAATTTTTCTATTAGTCGGTGTAGACTTTCTGACTTTAAAAATACGGTGCCAATTGTAGAAATGAAAGAGAGAGATCTCTAGGAAGAAGTTAGCTGCTCAAGAATATTTTTGATGTGGCTCTATGCAGCGGGAAACTGCAAAGAAAACTCTTGGGCGTTGAGACACTGGGAGAAAGTAATGAATAATGATGATGAAATAATATGATCTTGGTGAGAGTAGTGTGCGGAAGAATCGCACTACATTACAAAACAAAAGCAATTTTGTGACGACTAAATACTTTTGATCGTCATCTTGCATGTTCAATTACATATCGTTAATGGATGATTAAGTGGTTTGAATCATAGAGATGTAACTCTCACTGTCGACGACAATCAGTGCTGAGACAATGGAAGCAAGTGAAATAAAATTAGTTCCCTGTTTAAGGACTGCCTCTCTTCGGTTTAGGTGCCAGCGTAAAATACGAGAGGCGCTCGATAAGTAATGCAACACATTGTTTCTAGAAAGAAGTTAGTTTCATTCAGGAATCAAATACATCTTATTGTTCCACACTCTTTTGGCTAGAAACCCAATTATTCAACATAATCTCCTTAGACCACCTTAGTGGAAGGGATGTTTGCTCGAATGGAGCCACTCCACTGGTCGTTGTCGGAGCCAACATTGTGCTGCACAATAACTCCCAGTCATCCATGTACCGCTTTCCGAGGAGAGCATCCTTTATTGGGTCAAACAGATGATTCTTCGCTGCTCTTTGTGGTCTTCTAACGAGGAACCTAGCTTGTACACACACGCCAGCTGGTGGATAAGTGTGTCAGCACCGCCAACAGAGACATCCAGTTGAGCAGCGAGGTGTTTGATGGTGGTCCGTTGATCACCTAGAATGAGAGCGTCCGCACGTTCCAAGATTGCAGAAGTCACGGCCGTTTGGTGCCGGCCGGCAGGCGGGAAACCGCACAGGTTTGCGCAGCCTTATGGCGTTGGTGACACACGTCTCGCCTAGTGAGTCATTGTGGTTTTGTTCATTGCCAGGTCTCCATTGACATCCTGCACGCGTCTATGAATTTCTTCGATGTTCGTTTTCCTCCATACGAAACTCATTGAAAGCTCTATGGTTGGAACGCATCGCCGTTACAGACGTCGTTTTGAAGCTTGTGCAAAGGGCAACCACGAATCAGAACGTCACAGAACTACAGATGCTGAAACAAGAATATTCCACGACGTCCCGCAACGGATTGCACACTTTTTCAACCAAAACTGGCCATTAAAAACTATGTATCGCATTACACACTGAATGCCCCTCGTAATAATAACACGACACTCTCGTGAAACTCAGTTCTTTGCTTTCTATCATGTAGATGAGTGTACTGTGTGTACCATCGTTTAAGTGTTACACTAAAGTTACTGTATGATTTGAATGAACAACTGAGCAAGGAACAGTAGTATGTGTGATGCTGGAATATTTGCCTAAGTCGTTGTTGAATCACACTTCTGATCATGTAACTGGAAACGTCTCTTACACGCAGGGAAATATTAAATTGAATTTGCTGTAAGAAAAAGTGATCAGCACTAGCATCGATGATCCGCACTCTATTTCACCACTATGGTAAATAATCACTTTAAGTATAGATAAGTTTTGTCATAGGTTAATTGTTGTTAAACGTAACTAAATTCTTGTTTATGCAGGTTTCTCATAACTTTCTGCATGACGCATATACACAGTCTCACACACCAGCCGTAGTTCTTGAATTACACTGTCCCATACATTATAGTGTTATACTGACGTATTGTTTAATTAAATTATGTGTCATACACAGTGGAGATTTACTTCTCGTTGTGATTATGTACTATTATGTTATATGATATATTTCACTTTTAGTCGCATTTGTGTTTGTTAGTCCGACTACTCTACGTGCCAGTAATTACTAGATGACTTACTATGAAAATACACGACCACGTCGTTCCCAGAAGCTGACCACAGCAGGTACGCAATCATATTCGCCTCCCACCGTAGTCGTTCATCTGTTGTTCAGTGTGTTAACCATCATGCATCATTTCGTACAATATCTGATGTTAAATGAAGCTACTTTTCGAAGAGTAATGCAAACTTCCGTTGGAGTTGACTTTCATTGTTTGGAAAGGATTATCGCCGTAGACACTTGTATTTCATTGAGTAAATGGTTTACTTATTGCAGGAAGATTCTTATAATGACGATAACAGTTCTGATGATTTTCCATGATCGACTTAATGTGCTCCGCTGAGAGTTATTCTGAAGTGATTCTAACTTTCTGTAAGAAATACGTCTTGAAAGACAATAGTAGTGACCTAGGATTCGTAAGTGTATAAAGTATTCTCACAATAACCTTAACCGAGATTCCATCTCGGGACGATGCGGTCTTTGTTGTTTTGTTGACTAAGAGATTAATAGGTTACGGATATAGAGCTGCTATGTCCTTCTTTACCTGACACTGTTAGTGTGCCATACTCTGTATGAGTGATGCCTGGTACACAATGGAACTAAGCTCCTTTCATCTAGAAGGCGACTGTGCGGTGCGAAGGGACGACGAAGTAAACAGCGCTGTTTGTTTACAAAATTTTCGTGTTTAATGCTACAAAGCGAGCTCTACGAGAAGTGTGGGGTTAGGTAATACCATCTCTGGCACTGTGGAACGTAAGCAGTGGGAATAGGTTTTGATGCTGTGCAGCAGATAGAATTTTAATTCAACTATGTTACAAATTTGTATCCTATCTAGTAGTTTCAACCATTTAGTGATTTACATACAATAAATTAAAAGGTTCCTAACATTCTGTCGACAACTGTCAAGTATTTCACAGATTTGTTGAATAAGAGGAAATCAGTGACCATAAGACTGCTACAACATTGATGAATGCAGGTATTCAAAGGATTATTAGGAAAGTATATTTTTATTTTTTATTTAATTTTTTTAGCAAGTGTTGCAAAAAGCAGAAAGGCCCTTAGCTGAACAGTCAACAACAAACACCCATTTCTGAGGACGGTGCTGGGAAAGATAAGTGGATGAGATAAATCATTGTACTGTTCGCTCTATAGATGCATATTACGAACAAGGTTGTGATGGAATCCACAATCCTGCCACATTCCGAAGCAATGTATTGGAATTTCGACTTCCCTGAGACTCCGCATGAACATTAATTTCTATGATTTTCCCTTTTGTGGTCATTTCGCGGGGTGCATCTGGGAGGAATATTGGAGGATGCCGCGAAACCAAAGAAATTTGAAATTATAATTTTTCCCAACGATCCGATGAGAAATAAAAAAAGATTTAGACATTGAAGATCAATGTCATTCCTTGAGTTGGTCAGTAGTCATACTGGCTCCGAAATATAAGATGGAAGACCCCGTGCCGAAATACTAAATTCGGTCTTCTCAGATTGAGACAAGTCGCATAAAATCACTTAAGAGCGTATGGGCGTCTAGTCCTCGCAAGGCACATGTACGGTTCTATACATTTTGAAATAAGCTGCTCTCTCCTGACAGCCGTTTATATTAGGTCGCTGGAGCAACGAAGCGTTGCGAGCGATTGGCAAATGCGTGTCTTGCCCGTTTTCAAGAGCGATCAGATGCAGTTTTGTATCATTGACATCTATTTTTTCCAGGAATACCTACTTGTTTTACGCCTGGTGTAGTTACCATTTTTCGAGAAGAAAGATCTTCTAATTAGGAATCAATATGCATTTCACAAACAGAGATCTTGTGTATTACATATTCATTTTGTTCGCCTGTAAAATCAAAGGACCCATCGGTAGCATTGACCAGATTGATGCCGTGCTACTTGAATTCTCTCAGACACTCAGTACAGTGCCATTGTGTCAGCACATGAACTAAAACCAAGTTAGTGAATATAGAAAAACCTTTGTGACACGATTTCCTAACCGAGAGACCTTAGCATCTAGCTGTTAACTGGGTCAAATAATCTGATGGACAAGTAGTTCAACGTAATTTTTTTCGAATTACTACCGCTCATAGTGTGTGTAAACTATTCGTCTGATAACTTCGAAGGTCCATGAGACAGTTCCTCGCTGATGTTATTGTACGTAGGAACGCAACAACAAAACTTTGGCAAAATGCCAGATAATCTGCAAACAGTTGACCTACAATATAAGGCCGGGGAATAAAGTAAATTGAACAGATTGTGCTTGGCTAAATGGCTATCCTCTTTTAGTACTCGGTTATACTATTGGCGGTAAATCAGTTCAGACAGTATCACCCGTCCAAAGAGAGCTCAACTGAAGCGAAGACATAGAACTTGTTCCAAGAAAAGGAGTACCAAGGTGAGTTTCGTTGGATGACTCTAAATGAAATGTAATTCACCTGCGAAAGAAGGCTATTACTATACGTTCTTCCGCCCTGTTTCTAAGTAATGCACGACACTCTGGACCCGTAACTGGTCAGAATTAATACAGGAGGAGGAAAGAAACAAAGAAGTGCAACACCTTTCGTCACAGGTTTGTTTAGTAAGTGCGAGATCGGTACGGAGTTACTTATCAAACTATGGTGAAAGACGATAAGGGAGAAGCACCATGCGGAATGGACCAGTGTACAGTCAAATACCTGGGAGCGTAATTTCGAAGAATAGTCAGGCTGCATCTTATACCTCCCACAAGCACGTTGTGACGTCACCACAACGGGAAAATCAGAAAAAGTGAGCTGATAAGGACACTTGACTTCCAGCAGAGTACTCAGCAATGTAACAGGAGACGCGAGAACCGGCAGTGATACAAGAGATACCAACCCATATCTAGGCCCATAGTTGAAGGTTTCATTCAGAAAAACAGCCCGTTTGCGTGTTAGCATTCTTCACTACCAAGATATCTATTTCCTTATATATATGAACGCTGATTAGTAACTACGATACGGCGGATGAGAGATCAGAGCTTCGTAACCGATGATGTAATTCAGATACTACGTCAATTTACCCGTCATGAAAATTTTGGCATTCAACGAAGCAATAACAGAAAGTCAAGGTTACAAGGGACCTTGTCGTATAGCTACTTCATGCACAAAACTTCACGAAAATTTCAAAAACAAGGAGCCGAGGAAGAGGAAACGTAGCACTACATCATGTAAGCAGATCGTTCCTGGCTAGAGTATTGCAACTGACTATCTATATATAGGAACATCGTGGTAGACTAAAATTGTGCACCGGACCTAGGTATTTCGTGGGCTTTACAAACTCAGTTATGCAAGCACAATCCACAACCGGCGTCGACAGTACTTATTTGGTGAGCAGCTCCCTCAAACCTTCCATACTTCCCAAAGATATCCTACACAGGAGAGGTGCTTGCATAATAAAGATATGAGGTTGACTGTGAGCCGTGCCTTCTTAGCTCCGTCACCGTTGCTCCCGAAAAGCAAACATCCCACATTCGAGTGCCGGTCATATCAATGAACACACTGCTGCATAATGAAGATTCATTCAGCCAGATTATTCACAATGAGAATGTGTAAAATTGTTTTCTCTTTAAGACTTTTAAAAGTTTGAAAAGTTGGGAATTTTCTAGATAAGAGTTCACTTATGCTGGCTGAATAATTTAGCCAGATCAGCAATAGTAAACACATACGCATCCCATATCGTACATTACAGCTACATAAACGGTAACCTTCAATTGTTCACACGGTATGGAAAGATAAGGGAATGATTTTCCAAGACGGAATACCTACATTTTACGGGCCATGAAGTCACTGTTATACCAGTATCATGGCTGAGGATCAAGCCTGAGTTGGGCTATATTTACATTCATTTTTCATTTATGAGATTCCAAAAAGTTTAATAAATAATGAAGCAAAACATGCAAAAGTAGCCCCTACCGTATTCAAGTATCATTATTATACCGAAATGAGAGGTGACTACTCTGAAACGGTGGGTTTGGTCATATGGAACAGACGATGAAAGGAACATGAAAACATAAGGCATTTTGAGGTGTGTGTTCATCAGAATGACCATAACGAAATTTATACGTTACACTATGGTAAGGAGAATGAAGTTCACAGGCGAAAAAATGAGAAGTTGGCACGGCATAATTAGAAGGGACAGAAGAAAATTACAAGTAAGAGAAACTTCAAACATAAATACTTGAGGCTGTATTTATTTAATTAACACTGGTGTTTGTGTGTGTGTGTGTGTGTGTGTGTGTGTGTGTGTGTGTGTGTGTGTGCGTGCGTGTATGTATCTGACGCGATGACTCCTTTACAAAATTATTAGTAAAGTAGTTGCATCCCGCGATGTTATCTGCGGTTAGAAAAAATGGTTCAAATGGCTCTAAGCACTACGGGACTTAACATCTGTGATCATCAGTCCCCTAGAACTTAGAACTACTTAAACCTAACTAACCTAAGGACACCACACACATCTATGCCCGAGGCAGTATTCGAACCTGCGACCGTAGCAGTCGCGCGATTCCGGACTGAAGCGCTTAGAACCGCTATACCAACGCGGCCGGCTCCGTGGTTAGACATTTATAAATAAAAGTTAATGCCGAAACGCAAGAGCCACATGCATGGGCCACCGCAAAAATTATCTTTAGGAGGTATTGAGGTGCGAACCACTTGCGGCCCAGCAACCTGCTAAATTAGACGATGGGAGAAGCTCACAACTCTCTCGTGTACTCAAGGAAAAACAATTTTTTCCGCGACCCAATACCGTATAACAAATCGTGCCAGGAAAGGGAGTTAATAATTTCTCGACTATTTGCGACATGACTAGCGCGGAAAATATCATATGAGTAGCTGTTTTGGTGAATGTGGAGAGCCAGAAATCTGCTGTAATACGTCTCCGTAAACAACGTTTAAACACTTCAGTTCCCTGCGAATATGTAGATATATCTGGCTCTCGATACATGCAAGCGGCAAATGTAGAGTTGTCCAGCGGAAAATATCACGTGCACTTCTAGTGCTTGCCCTTGACTCGTATTCATAGTGATTAAGAAGGCCACTTTCAAAGAAACTGCAGGTTTTTGAACTGGAAAGGCAAGTCCGTTTGGATGACAGGATTTGGTGGTATCAATACCGTCTCTCATTTGTCTCCGCCATTATGATGGTGGCCTACACGAAATGCCTTCTCAGCTCCATGATGTGTAATTTGGGCCAGTACCAGATCTTGATGCATCGAGGTGAAATGAAGTATTTTCAAGCGCGTACTTCGTTATGGAGTTTTGTGATAATTTTATCCTATAGAAATAGTTCTACTGTCCTAAATTTATTCATGTACTTATTTAATTTATCAAAACAGAAAAAAATTAATCTCTACATTAAAGTTAATGCGTTTAGTAATTGGTAGTTAACTTCCATGGATGACGTTTCAGTGACGTCATCCATTCCACGGGTACAGCAGTTCCGTAGACCACTCCATGCGTACAGTGATTACTTTCGGAATAAAAAATAGCCTTGATGTGTTAAATCAAGACTACAGACGCCGTAGAGGGCAGCGCAGTGGTTAGCACGCTGCAGGAGGGGGTGAAGAAGGAAGAGCCTAGTGCTCAGCGTGTCGTCGACAACAACGCACAAGCTCGGATTAGGGACGAACGGGAAAGAAATCCGCCGTGACTTTTCAAAGAAAATACCCCGGAATTTTCCTTAAGCGATTTTGGGAAATCACGAAACACCTAAATCTGGGTGGCCGGATGTGGATCTGAGCAGTCGTCCTCCGGAATGTGTGGCCACTGTGCTAACCACTAGCACACTGGACTGGTATTCGGGACGTCGACGATTCAAACCCGCCTCCAGCCATCCTGATTTAAGTTTTACGTAATTTTCCTAAATCACTTAAGAAAAAATGCCTGGATGGTTCCTTCGAAAGGGCAAGGCCACTTTCCTTCTCCATCCTTCTCTAACCACAGCTTGTGCTTCGTTTCTAGTAACGTGCCGTCGAAAAAGACACGTTAAACACTAGTCTCTTCCTCCTCTCCTCCTCCTCCACCTCCTCCTCCACCCCCTCCTCAGGGTATAGACTTTCTCCCTTCCGAAACTCATCAAAATCTGCCCAGCACATTTAGCCTGAAGGAGTAACAAACATAGTAATTGGACGAAGCAAGAAAATGAGTAAGTTCTAGTTCGGTGCAACGAATATTTTATAATATTCATACGTGCAACAACATCATTTTCCCTTGTGTGTATGACTGTTACCAGCGGATACGCTCGCAGATAATAATCAAATCCGGCCTCACTACGCGTAAAAGCACGACGTCTCTCTTTCGTACGACATTCAAACGAACTTCGCTGCGAGTCTCTTAGCGTCTCAGAAACTATAAGATACGCTTGGTACTCAGCGGATAAATTATAGCGGGCTTGTATAACTGTAAATATCAAACACTTTGAGAATTAGATAAGCATTGTATTCATTATCTTGAATTGTAGGACATATTAAAAGTAAAAGAATTTCCACAAATACGATACAGCTCAAAAGTCAAACAGCAAATAGCTTTATCTAAGAGTAATTATTGTTCCACGTTACACATTATTTTCTTCAAATCAATAAATATATTGCACCACACACTTTTTTGAAAAGCAGCCTATGTATTAATCCATTGTATCACCTAATTTCTTTCCAAATTTCTTATAAATACGTCGAGAAATTTCAGCGTGAAGGATTGACAAACATATAAACAAACTTTCGCATCTGTTATGTATAGGATACAACGAAATAATGGAATACGATTAGCTAGACCTTCATACATCATGGCCGGCCGGAGTGGCCGAGCGGTTCTAGGCTCTACAGTCGGGAGCCGCACGATCGCTGCGGTCGCAGGTTCCAATCCTGCCTCGGGCATGGGTGTGTGTGACGTCCTTAGTTTAGTTATATTTAAGTAGTTCTAAGTTCTAGGGGACTGATGACCACCGAGCGAGGTGGCGCAGTGGTTAGACACTGGACTCGCATTCGGGAGGACGACGGTTCAATCCCGCGTCCGGCCATCCTGATTTAGGTTTTCCGTGATTTCCCTAAATCACTCCAGTCTAATGCCGGGATGGTTCCTCTGAAAGGGCACGGCCGACTTCCTTCCGCATCCTTCCCTAAACCGATGAGACCGATGACCACGCAGTCTGGTCTCCTTGCCCAAACAACCAACCAACTGATGACCGCAGCAGTTAAGTTCCATAGTTCTCAGAGCCATCTGAACCATTTTTTCATACATCATGAAAGCACAGTCTTTAAGACTTTTGGAATTGCTTAATTACGCAGCCTGTTTCATGTTTGCAGCCTAAACAGACGACGTTATCTCGAAGAGCGAAGACGCCTCATTTCACTTTTACTCTGTGCACTTTCAAGCGTATTTTACATTACTGTTTCTACTTGCAGAACGTCTGTTTATCGATGTAATTATATCAAGCGACTTTGTTACGTTCGGAAGCTTATCTCTTCGTACCACTTTTTTCAGCTTCAGATAATTTCACTAAATCGATTATCAAACTAGATTGCTACATCTATATATCTTATAAGTAACTGCACTCTGTGACATTCATTTACTCGTAGTAAATAATCGCTTATTAAATTTCTGTCACCGTTCGTTCCAGCAGCGCAATCGTCTCCAAACTTTGCAACTTTCGTCACTTAGTTAAATATGACAAACCTTTTATCTTGTTCATAATATTAGTTTACGGCCACAACGTTCTGTGCGCCGTTGCTCTTTTGAACATAATTAGGTATGCGAAAATAAATTGACTTACGTGTTCCTCAAAATTTAAAATACACTTGCGTTTATTTTACTTGTGTTCAGTTACTGATGATCACTGCAATGCCAGTATCGGTTATCTGTTTGAATAAATCAAAATGTGACAAAGACCGAGAACTCTTAGGCCTGCATAGGCGTAAATTAGGCAACGCGTGAGAAGTAGAATCATTCATCATTTCCGTCGAGAAACTTAAATCATCCCATTTATTATGCCACTAGGATATTAATATTTTTCCAACAAAAATGGTTCAAATGGCTCTAAGCACTATGGGACTTATCTTCTGGAGTCATCAGTCCCCTAGAAAAAAAAAATGACTCTGAGCACTATGGGACTTAACATCTGAGATCATCAGTCCCCTAGAACTTAGAGCTACTTAAACCCAACTAATCTAAGGACATCACACACATCCACGCCGGTGGCAGAATTCGAACCTGCGACCGTAGCGGCCTCGCGGTTCCAGGTGGTAGGGCCTAGAACCGTTCGGACATACCGACCGGCTTTTTCCAACGTTATGGTGTGTGTACCTTTAGAGCATTTCCTTAACGTCGTTCCGTAAAACCACCAAGTGAAGAAACAGTTTTTGTCACCATGTATTCTCCTAGCTGTAATTCTGTCCTTAAATTTTCCAGTTGAAGTAGTACGCGGTTTAATTGAGATGCACATTAATAACATGCACTGAATGTGTCTAATATATGTTTATGAATATATTCTGAAAACCAGTATGAGCGGCATGCACCACGGCAGCATTAAACCACGTGTTATGGTTGCTTCCCGTTTTGGTTGCGTATGGAGCCCGAAAAGAATTACACCTCAAATGCTTCTAGGTCTCCTGCAATTGGCCTAATTTAACCTCCACGCTCACTGTGGGAGAGACAAGTAGAGGGTTTGGGATGTCTCTGTGTCCTCCACCTAATACTCATTCTTGAAACATTGTGACCAATAGTGACGGCCTTCTCTGTAAACAGTCAGTATTACCAGGTAGTCGTACTTGATACGAGTCCCATACACTTGAGCAATATTCTAAGGTGAAGAGCCGAATCGCAGGTCGATAGGTCTCGCCTCGCTTGCTTGCGAGTAGGTGTATCGTTGGTTGAAGGAAGCGGTGAACTGACGCCCTGGTAAACTCTCTCAAAATCGAACTGGCAAGGAGTGAGATGGTGGTAGAAGGAGTCAAGCAGCTCGGCTTGCTCTGTGGTCTATACGTGGCGCGGGGTCGTGTTGTCCGCTGTAGGAGTACTGAGATCGTCATTGTGCTGGTTTGTCGGTCATGTTTTGGAGGAAAGGGGCGAATAGGATCAGTTCGGCGCGCCCCCGCGGAGCGAGGAGACGAACGCTGGCAATTGTTTGGCCGCTGCCGTATGAGGGTCGCATTCTGCAGTGGGCCTCCAGTTACGAGGGCTGCAGCACTTGACTTCTTACAGCCGGAAGCAGTTTTCTGAGATGTCCTCATTAAAGAAAGCGGGTGAGCAAGTGTTGGAACACTTTACTGGAATTCTGCTGTCCTGCTGTGTCTTTCACAGTGCTGTTTACACATGGTTTAGTTCCACCCCGCACCACCGCCTTCGTTTGTCTAGTGGATACTAGCTTATCGCGTTTGCCGAATGAATTTCCCCAGCATCAAATTGCCACTATTGTCGACTGTCGTCTCGTTTTGGCTAAGCTGAGTTTTCCATGATGAAAGTCCTTTTGATGTTTATTGCTGTTTATTTAATTCCTTAACATTTATATATGTACATATTAAATTATCGGGAACTGTATAAATTTAATGAGCGTTACTTAAGTCCTTGTGCCTAGCTTTTGTATTTCTCTATTTGCTTGTGACTGTCTATGCGAGAAGTGTTTACTGAGTAATTACCAGTAGCCATTTCTTGCCACAGGTACGGGAAGTGTTGAACCATCATAGGGACGTGTGGGGAACTGTAGTTGGCATCACGCTGTTGCATGATTACGTGAACCTTTCGCTTGTTTTGGAAATTGCGTTTTATGTGTTTTTTAGAGGCAGCTAATCTTAGCGGGGTGACGTCAGACCCGATATTGTTTAAGCATGACATACTCTGGGATTTTACTGCCCCACTTTACGTCATTTACTAATTCTGCAATTTGAATTCAAAGTATTTGTTATTATTTTCTGTTTTACTGTTTTGTGTTTTCCAATGATTACCGAACTTATTATTCAGCCTTTCCTGCTCTGGGGATTAACTATTCATTTTAATTTTAACTGGTTACTCCTGTAATTTTGTTGTATTAACCAATGTTCTTTACTGTTCTCTTAGCGAAGAAGAAATAAGTATCTCTAGTCTTGTACGTTTTGGGATTTAAGTGAATCTGTCTTTAGAAATAAATGTAAAGTAGTACTGCTCTGGTAAAGGTGTTCATTATCCTCTCAGTCTTACCTTGTTCGAACTCACTAAATACGCAGTGTCACGTAAAAGGCTGCTGAGGAAAGCGCAACCAGTCGGAAACGGTGACATCGTGGAGCTCGGTTCGTCTTCGTATGGTGCCCACGCTCAAACTGCTCTTTACTGCCGCGTGGTATTAGCCGAGCGGTCTCAGGCGCTGCAGTCATAGACTGTGCGGCTGATCCCGGCGGAGGTTCGAGTCCTCCCTCGTGTGTGAGTTTGTCCTTAGGATCATTTAGGTTAAGTAGTGTGTAAGCTTAGGTACTGATGACTTTAGCAGTTACGTCCCTTAAGAATTCACACACATTTGAACAATTTTGTTGTTTACTGGAGTCCGTTCTGGCAAGTTAAGTTCCACACTGGAGCGCTGCGCCGCTTCTCTTTCTGATCTTGAGAACAATCAGGCGTTCCTAGAGGATAATGAACCATCCCGAGCACAATGATACCGAACACAAGTGCAGATCATTCACTAATTTAACCTAATCGATGATGCAGAGCTGATAGTGTCTGATTTAAAATCGAAGGGAAAGGTTAATGAACAGCAAATGAAAGTATTGCAGTTATAGATGAAATTGAGAGCTTTACAATGGTTTGGGAGAGGGAACAAAGTGAGAGTGAAGACAGTGTGTTGTTAGAAAATTCGAAAATTCAGCTACTGGAAGGAGGCAGAAGAGGGACAGTGACTTGTTACACTTTGCAAAATTGCCAAACTCTCTTTTCGTTTTATGAAAGGGTGGATTTCCTTGCCATCGATACTGTGCAAAATTAGCAAGGATTTTGAGATTTTCTGCATTTTTATAGAGTCACCTTAGTGTGTTCAAGTTTTCGTCGTGTACGATTTGTCAAATGCGATATCGATTGTGTCAAGGCATCGTTAGTGATGTCCTAGTGGACCATGGGGGTCTGCGGGTGTTGTGCACTAGGACCTGGGGTAGAGGTTGCCCGCCAAGCTTAAGAGTGACTTAATTAACGAACACCTTCTTCGTGTCCAACGCACGGGACAGCCGTTGAACGAATATGTACGGAAGGTGCGAACAGTACCACTTGCTTTTGATTTTCATGTGTACTAGTCTGATGTAGCCACTATTGTGCAGGATTTGATGACGGAGATTCGCTCCCGCGTGTTATTTGAGAGAAGCCCCTCACTTACAGTGACCTAGATCGTTTGGTGGCTAGCATCGACGTCGTGACACAAGTTCATATGAGAAATGAGCGCGAAGGGGAGGCCGTTCGGTTGAGTGGCAACGGCGATGGCGTAAAGGGGTGATGTTATTGCTGCGGCTAGCCGAGTTACCTTGCTCGCATTTGTGGCTGACAATTCGTCACTCTTTGTGTGTGCTAATTTTCATCACAAACCATTATGTGCATTATTAGACTTAATTGTGGATTGCATCTTAGATATCATACTATTCGTTAATTATCTGTATTACCACCCGTCACAGGGACGTGTAGAGCCGTAGTCAAAAGCTTGGCCGGCCGCGGTGGTCTAGCGGTTCAGGCGCTCAGTCCGGAACCGCGCGACTACTACGGTCGCAGGTTCGAATCCTGCCTCGGGTATGGATGTGTGTGATGTCCTTAGGTTAGTTAGGTTTAAGTAGTTCTAAGATCTAGGGGACTGATGACCACAGATGTTAAGTCCCATAGTGCTCAGAGCCATTCAAAAGCTTGCTCTGACTGTGTTTTCTGTGTTTGCTGTAGGAATGATGACTTTTCCAGGCCCTTGGAAGTATTGATGGCGAAAGTTTGAACACTGGATTGCTGCTAGGACGTGATTTCATCAAGAAGACGGAGATGGTTTTAGATTGTTCGCCCGCTTTTGCCATTTTAAGTTCTTTTCATCATTGGGATAACCTGATTTGTGGGAATGGTCAACATCTTTCGAATTTCGTCCCCAAGTTCGCGGAACTTGTGGCTACTTTGAATATTCTGCGTCAGAAGGGGAATTTTCAAATGAACTGAGAGCCAGAAGGCCACTTTAGATAGGTTGAGGACTGCGTTAAGTAACGGCTCTGTGTTCGTGATCCCAGACTCCGACTTTTCTTTTATCTTTAAAACGGATGCTTCCAACTCAGGTGTAGAGGCAGTATTGTTGGAGGAGAACAATGGGGAACACAGTCCCGTGGCTTACATGTCCCATTTGTTGCCTTCCACTGAAGGCAGATATTCGATGTATGAAATCGATGCTCTCGCAGTTCTATTCACTGACGAGAATTTCAAGTTTTATTTAGGGAATCGCGATTTGTCACTTGAAATGGACCACAAAAGTTTCACTTGTATAACTGGACGCTCTGTCCACTGGGCATTGTGGATCTCCACGTCCAGAAAGTCACGCATATAAGGGGACAGGAGAATATAGTGGGTGACGCCCTCAATCATATATTCGAGAAAGAGATACACCCTTCCATCGAGGGCCCATGACGGAGGCGGGTGGTCTGATGCCTACCGAGGTGCCAGACTTGTTTGCGGATCTGGGCGAGCAGCAGAAACAGAATTTGGTGCCTATGAGGAATCGTTTGGAATTTAATGAAAGCGGCCTGCAGTACGAGTCAAAACGAGGATCCTGCGCTTTCGAACAAGGATAGATCGTCATTAAAGGTTTGTCTACTTAGAAGTCTGGTACTAGCTGTATTTCGATACTATTATGATCCAGTCATGGGAGGACATCTTGGTTCATACAGAACGGTCCATAGGATTAAGGAGCCGTTGTCATGGGTACTGTTGCATGCCAGCTGTATAGGGCAGTAAAATTTTCAAAATTCCAGTGCGCAGCTATCCTTCTGCATTACGCAATGCACGCCATCCCAGTAGTCGTCTCTTGCACTGTCATTGTATAAGGGCATAAGCAAAATGGCAGGGCAGTGCCGGGAGTGGTAGGTTGCGAAACCCAACTCTGATTCTGTAGGGAGTTTCACTAGTCCACCCATTCCGAGTTCCAAACAGAGCATCCGTTCGTTTACTATGTAAGGCCACTACTTCGCCCCCAGGCAGGTCAGCAGTATATTTTGTGGCTGTCGATTCCTTCTCCAGTTTGTGTGATTGGCACCGAGCTGATCGGTGAGAGTAGGTGTTAGTACTAAACACCTCAGCAAAATATTTTCCCTATTGAGCACTCCAAAAATTGTCATTAGTAATAATGCTGCAGCATTTGTTTCGTGGAAGTCATAGAAATTTCGTTTTCAGCATAGTATCATACACGCCATCAAAACGCCTTACTACGCTCAGACATCTGTTGCAGAAAGATTCAATAGGAACTTCAAAATTGCGTTGTTATATAACACGATGAAGCCCAGACAAGCCGGATTGTGCATTGGTATGACACAATTATGTGTTTAACACAACAAGACACGAAGCTTAACAACTGACACAGATGTCTCCCACGTTTGCTTATCCGTTCAGTTTCCCATAATCCAGTGTGTGGTCGGTCACGGACATGGTACCTGAAGAGGTCCTTCCTTATTATGGACAACTGACTCACTGCGAAGACCAACATAGAAAGGGTCCACAAAAGGGAAGCGGGGTGGTAAGCTACAGCTTTCGTCCAGGACCCTTAGTTTTTGTGAGGAACTTTGGGAGACGAGAGGGTGAACGCAAAGCCTTGGGTTAGTTGGCACTACATTTGAAGGGTACGTGATTCGCCCTCGAAGTACTGAAACCATCACTCTCTGGATCAGAATCCAGGAGACTGGGCGTGGCCAACAGGTGCACCTGAGACATGTGTAGCCTGACGGATCCGGATAGGTAAGTTTCAAAAGCTTTGTAAACTTGACTTCAGGGGTTGAATTTATGAGGGTGAGGTTGAGTTGTTTCGCGAGCCAATAGGTCCTATCCGGTTTGCGACTGAGCATATCTTTGGCCAAAGTGCACTCGCCTGTGGTTATCTGATGCTCTGATAACCTCTCCCTCTCGGAGTCGAACCGATAAGGACTGGGCACCTGGTTACTGAAAGCAAGCAAATCAGTTTTCTCTTTGGCCAATATATAGGGTAGGATTTTGTGGGCCGTTGCGAGAGTCTCGAGTTTGTACTGGAGATGGTCTGTTGGAAATGCAGGGCGTGTTTTCGGAGAAGTTGTAGGAGAGCGCGTAAAAGGATGGATTTAGCGTTACCACGCGGAGCCGGGAGACTACAGTGTGCAACAGGCAGCCAGTTGCTGCCTGAGGGGCGCAGTCTGCAGTGACCCTCTGGTTCTGAGAGCTGTAGCACTTCCATTGTGAGGTCGGAAGCAGTCTCATGACAAGTCTCCATTAAAGAGACAGAGTGAGGAAGTCTTGGAATGTCTTCCAGGAATTCTGCTGCCAAGCGGTGTATCTACCAGTGCGGTTTGAATGTGGTGTAATTCCTCCTTTGCACAACAGTCTGCGTTTCCTTAGAGCGTGCTTGCAAGCTTATCGCATTTACCGAGTGAACTTCCCTGGCGCCAAACTGCCACTATTTTAACCTGTCGTCTTGCTTTGTCGTAGTTCAGTCTCCAATGAACAAAGTCCTTCCACTGTTTATTGCTGTTTGTTTAATGCGTCCACACCAATGTATCTTTACTTGTTAGTGCCTCTGGTGTTTTGTAAATTTAAAGATTGCCGTTGACGAGATTGTGCCTAGTTTATGGATTTCACTGCTTGGTTGTGACCGCACATTCGAGAAGTGTTTATTGAGAAATTGGCAGCCATTTCTTGCCTCACGTAAGGTAAAAAAAAATACTGCCATAGGAATGTGCTCGAAACTGGAATTGGCATATCGCTATTGCGTGATTATATGGAGCTTTTCTCCTGTTTTTAAAATCGTATTTTGTATGTGTTTTACAGACAGTTAAAGCGAGGTGCTATTGGATTTCACGACTAGCTTGTGACTGCCCATGCGTGAAGTGTTTACTGAATAATAACCAGTAGCCTCTCCGTGCCCCACGTACGGGAAGTGTTGGACTGTCACAGATATCTGCGGAGAACTGGAGTTGGCATACAGCTGTCGCATGAATATGTGTACCTTTTCTCTTCTTCTTGTAGTTTATGTGTGTCTGAGGCAGCTAAATTGAACTCGTTAGGCGAGTTATTGTGAGGCGTTCGACTTCGCGGGGTGATGTCAGATACGATGTCGTTTTGGGTGACAACTTGCGGCGTTGCTCTTGAATTTTAATGGCTGTCTTTATGTGTTTTAATAACATTGTAATTTGAATCCAAAATATTATTATTAATTTCTGTTTTATCTGGCGTACGTCTTTCCGTGATTAACTAATTTATTTTTTATACTTTGATGCTCATGGGATTTGCTGTTTAGATTAAATTTAAGAGGCTGCTCCTACAACCTTATAGTCTTTATTAATGTACTTGATGTCCTATTGATCAGGAGGAAATCATTACCTTCAGTCTTATGAATGTTTTGGCTTTATTTGAAACTGTGTTTGGCAATAAATCGTACTTTCATTGTTATTCTAACAAATGGCGTTCAATTCCAGTTCAGCAGTCCTTCCATGTCCGAATTCATTAGGTGTGCATTGCAAGCAACAAACTGGTAGGCAGAGCTTGGATACCTTTAGATGTAGGGTTAGTTGACTGAACATCAATTGCCACATGTTATAGAAATTGTAATTAATAGCAATTGTGATATATAACTTTCTTGTTTTGCCAGAATTTATTTGCGTGCACGCGAAGGCTTTATGGAGCCCGAACTGGCGATAGGGTTCGGCTGTCTGAGGAAAGAGAAACTCAAGTACGAGTAGCGCATTTGCGGCCAATAGTAGCACGGCAACATCAGGATACTGGATTAGTTTCAGCGGGGCGGCGACGCTCAAAGTATAGGTTACTGCGGACCGTATTGGTCCTGTGAGTGCCACGCTGGAGTGCTGAGACGCTTCTCTTTCTGATCATGAGAAGAATATCGTGTTCCTAGAGAGTAGTCACTCACCCCGAGCACAAGTGTAGCCAATACACGTGCATATTACGCACTGGTTTAAACGAATTAAGGGTAATGGACTGGTAATGCCTGATTTACAATGTGAAGAGAAGGTTAATGAAATGCAAACGAAAGTATTGCGGTTACAGATAAAACTGAGAGCTTTAGAATGGGGCGGGTGCAGGTGAGAGTGGAAAAGACCGTGTCTAGCTCTCAGGATGGATACCTTGCTATCGATACTGTGCAAAATTAGTAACGATCTTGTGTTTTTTATTGAATTTGGAGAGTCAGATTAATGTGTTCAAGGTTTATTGGAGTATGATTTCTCAAATATTATATCCGTTGTGTTGAGGCTCATTGGCTGACATAGTTAGTGCTGTCATGGCGGACGATGAGAGTCAGCGGGAGATCCGCAATAAGATCCTGGGGAAGAGGTTGCTGACCAAGCTTAAGAGTGGCTTAAATAACGGACACCGTTTCCGTGTCGAACATACGGGAGAGACGTTGACCAAACATGTAAGGGTTTTGATGTTGCTGTGTCTGAGTCTCAGGTGGTAGCCAATAATGCGCAGGATATGAAGCCGAAGGACCGCACCCGTGTGTTATTTGGTAAGAAGCGAGTCACTTACAGTGACGTGCACAATTAAGTGACTATCATTCAGGACGTGACGGCAACTGATATAAGGTGTGTGTGCCGAAGGGGGAGCCGTTCAGCTGAGCGACAACGACGTTCGTAAAAGCATCGTCCCTGGTAACGCCACTGGCGTCAAGGAATGCTGCTGTCACTGCCGTCAACTGGGTCACCTAACTAACATTTGTCGCGTCGGGCAGAAAACAGTTGAGCAGCTGACACCAGAGCGGGTGCGGTAGGTTTCCGTCTTCTGTTTTGCCGAATGCTTCGAACATGGTCAGGGCAGTGACTATCTGCTACTCTTTGTGTGCGCTAATCTCAATCACAAATCATTTTGTGCATTATTAGATTAAATGAGCAGCATTTCTTTATTAAATTACGATTTTTTTCTTAGAAATCGAACTGTATGTTAATTTTCTCTGTTTAAACCCGTCACAGGGATCTGTAGGGCCATTAACTGTCAAATGTTGACTCTCACTGGGTTTTTGAGTGTTTTGTATAGGATTGGTGACTTTTTCTGTTCCTTGTAATGTACTGATGGCGAAAGCTTTGAACACTGACGTACTGTCAGGGCTTGATTTCGTCAAGATAGACCAGGCAAATGAGGAAAAAAGGGCTAAAAAATTATAAAGCTTTCAAAGTTTGGGAAAACTCTCTTAGGGGACGTAGAACTAAATAACAGAAAGTTCCTTCCCCTATCGGGGGAGCTTCCCCCTCCCCCCTTAATGTATTTTATTTTCCTTTTTTCAAACTTCACAGAAAACGGTTCATTTAACGAAGTTATCTACATGACAGAAAATGTTTCTCGGTAAATTCTACTCAGAAAGGTCAAATTCATGTTTAAGCAAGGTAATTAGGCTTTCGGATATTTTGGCATTATGGTAAACAAGTTCCCATCACCGAAGTGTTCAGTCAGTTTGTTTTTCAGAGTTTTTTATGGTCATTGTCTCTTCTTCTGGGTGACATTAATTTTCCGCAACAAATCTAGGAGTGAAAATTGGCATTCTTCTGAACTATCTATAACTTTGCATAATTTTTGAAAATCGGCTTCGAAGTTGGTACTTTGACGGCCTCTTTTTCGAACAGAGGAAGGATTCATCACTAACTTAACATAGCAATCTTGATGACAATGGGCTTCTGCAGCTACTAAACACAAAACGCTGTTGATGTGTTCGACGACCTTTCTACTGAAATCATCATCGCGTTTATCTGCTTTCTCAAGCAGCGTATGTGTCATAGTTAAAGAGGGAACTTCAAACACTCCGCGGCGTTTGTGGAGTGTTTTTCTGTTTCCCCCTGTGTGTCACACTTTTCAGCACATATGAAACACTCTTTTTTGAAATTCAATGGATAAGTGAAAGAGGGTCTCAAATTTTTGGCATCTGCTTGTGCAGTAATCTTATTAGTTTCCTTATATTACATTCCTTAACATATTCACGTTGACATACCTTATGCACTTCAATCAGTCCAGTGCTCCTTGGTGACTCGCATCAGACTTTCGGTTCCCTTTGTCACTATTGGTCTCCTTCCGAAACAAATTTACCACAAATAAAACAGGTAGTGAGGTCCAGTATTATTGTTTTCTCATTCCAGACAAAAGAAATGAGACTAAGACAAGCATTTCATAACACCACAACCTGATAAATACTGCCACAAAAACAGAACTCTCTGGCACTACTGTGACAGTTCACAACATTAACTCGAACTGGAGACTGCGTAGGAAGGAAAGGCAGCGACAATAGTGGTAGGGGAGCGCTGAGTGAATGGGAAGATGAACTTGATGTCTTCATTGTTGGCACGTACTCTTGATTTCTGCAATACTGATCACAAAAGAAATATCACAAAGTAGAATACATAGGCTACGAAATATTGCGATAGACTTAATTACGCTTTTCATTTAAATACTTTGCTGAGTAACAAAAACGGCAAACTATTTCGTTAACAGAATTGTGTTCCAACTCTTATACCTCAAATACCATTTGAACAAATGAAAAGATGCACAAGACCTTTTTCGTGTACCATTTTGTGAGAAATATATTTACAACGAGGAGCTGTATTCGAAAAATGAACCTTTTTGCGTATAAATTTATAAAAACTAAATTACTAAACTAAACACCGTCCGAACAGGCCTTGGAAGGCCCAACGGTACCGATCGGTCGCCGTGTCCACCTCAGTCCACAGGCGTCACTGGATGTGGATGTGGAGAGGCATGTTATCAGCACACCGCTCTCCTGGCCGTATGTCAGTTTACTAGACCGGAACCGCTACTTCTCAGTCAAGTAGCTCCTCAGTGTGCTTTACAAGGGCTGAGTGCAACCCGCTTGCCAACAGCGTTCGGCAGATCGGATGGGTATAAATTTGTAAGGTGGTACAAATTGACTTCTGGAGGGAATAAGAGGAGGACCCCCCCCCCCCCCCCCCCTACGAAGAGGAAGTTTCAAAACTTTATACAATTTTCAAGCATTTGCTGATTTTCTTACTAATTTGCCTGCGGTAAGAAGATTGAGGTGGTTTAGGATTATTGACGGGGATTTTTCAATTTCAGTTCTGTTCATCTGGAAGTTTCGGTTTGTTTCTGAACTTCAATTTCTTAAGTTTTCGTTCGACAGCAGTCGGTCGTCGTTGGTTGGATATGGCTCACGTGCCCAAGGACCCAAGGAGCAAGCTCACGAGACGCTCGAAGCGTTACAGTAGTTCCCAGAGGTTTTGAGGCGTAGGTAAGCTGTCAGTTAGGCAGTCGTCTTGCAGGCTGACGGACCCTACTTAAAGCCGTTGCGTCAGATAGTGGAAAACATGTTGAGTGAGCAAGTTCCCCGTCCTTCTGCATCTCCTTATGCGTCTTCGATTTTCTTGGTGGCAAAGACCAATTGTGGACGATATAAGGCACTAACTTATCGGGATTTAAACCATAAGGTAGTTCTGAAGTCCGTTCTTCTTCCGGATTTACAAAAATGGTTTAAATGGCTCCGAGGACTATGGGACTTAATATCTGAGGTCGTCAGTCCCCTAGAACTTAGAACTACTTAAACCTAACTAACCTAAGGATATCATATGCCCGGGGCAGGATTCGAACTTGTGACCGTAGTGGTCGCGCGGTTCCAGACTGAAGCGCCTAGAACCGCTCGGCCATATCGGCCGGCCCGCATTCACAACATTGCTTTACTTAGTGCGATGGAGCTCAGTGTTTTTGGGCGAAGTTAAGTACCGATTCGTGCACAATTACGTGTGCGATTTCATGGCCTAATGTAAATCTTCCCTTGACCATCTGGAACACCGTCAGGTTCTGTTGTGATTTGTGGATGCGGAATTGAAAGTGGAAGCTTTCAAGGTTATTCTGGAGAGTCAGATTTCTTTCTTGGATCATTTAGTCTCTACCAACGAGGTAAGAACTGACCACTCACGAAGTTTCGGCCATCCAAGACTAAGAAGGGAGTAGCCAGACTCGTGGGAATTGTCACTTTCGTTGGAAAACTCGTCCCTTAAGTCACGGATCTGTTGGCTCCTTTAAATGTGCTGCGTGACATGGGGAAACATTTCAAATGAATTGAGAGCCAGCGGTTAATCTTAGAAAGGTTGTGGACTGCAAAAATGGTTCAAATGGCTCTGAGCACAATGGGACTTAACTGCTGAGGTCATCAATCCCCTAGAACTGAGAACTACTGACTTATACCTAAATAACCTAAGGACACACACACACATCCATGTCCGAGGCAGGATTCGAACCTGCGACCGTAGAGGTCGCTCGGTTGCAGAATGTAGCGCCTAGAACCGCTCGGCTACAACGGTCGGCCTGTGGGCTGTATTAAGTAATGCTTCGGTGTTGGGGAGCCCCGAATTTGCCCATCCTTTTATCTTAAAAACAGAAGCTTCTAACTTGCGAATAACGGTAAAATACTAGCAGGAGCAGAATGCATCCTGTTCTTTGATTGTCACTGAAGTTGATATTCGACATAGGAAGTCAAGGCCCTCGCAGTTCCATACGTCACTGAGTCATCCAAGTTTTATTTGGAGCATCGCAAATGTACACGTGAAATGGACAACCAAGCCCTCACCTGGGTGTTGGCACGTTCTTGTAGAGCTGTGTGCAATGACCGCTGTACAGTGGAGATTCCGATAACCTTATAAAGGGAGACGATCATGTGGTGGCCGCTGCCGTCAGCCGGGTGATCTAGAGGGATGAGTGTTCTTTCGCTGAGGACTCAAGAGATGGAGGAGGGGGGGAGGGGCGGGAGGGAGGTTTCTAGTTCAGTTCTTACCGAGGTGCCGGATTTGTTTGCAGACATAAGCGAAGTGAGAATCCTCCAGCACGTTTTTTGTGGGAGTTCCGGAACTTTCGTTTTCTAAATTCGATCACACACGCCACATTCTCCTTATTCTAGACAACTGGCGCAGCGCTAAGACTAAAGGGCCCACAAAATAGAAGTGGCTTGATACAACCGCAGCCGCCGTCCAGGAAACATAGTTTTTGTATGTAACTGCAGTGGGGGACAAGAGCGTGGAAGAAAGGGTTCGGGCAGGTTGGCAGCATGATTTGTGGGGCCGTGACGGGTCCTCGAAGGAGTGACTCCCCGTCACTCTTTGGACGAGAAATGAGGAGCACAACTGGTTCGCCTGCGCAAGATGAAGGCTGGCGGATAAATTTAGATATAGTTTAGATACTTTGTAAACCTTAACCCATAACAATGTTTATGGGTGGGAAGATGAGTTTTGTCGCGAGTCGATAGATCGCGTCTGGTTTGCGAGTGGGCGGGCAAACCTTCGGCTAGAGGACGTGCATACGAAGTGATTCCACTGCGTTAAGCTCCAGTCATTTTAGAAGCTGGTACTTTGGATTTTGAAAGAAGTGTTTTAAAATTCATTTTTTCTTTTAAAAAACTTTTAAAAGAGCTCCTGGAGTACCTCAACAGCATCCACGACCAAATCAGCTTCACAATGGAAGTAGAGAAGGACGGTTCCCTGCCGTTTTTGGACGTGCTTGTCTGCCGTATTCCCAATGGGTCTCTAGGTCATAGCGTTTATCGCAAGTCCACCCACACGTAACGGTATCTGCACGCCACTAGCTTCTATCACCCAGCACAGAAACAGTTAGTTCTGAGGACCTTAGCACATCGAGATGAAACCGTCTCAGACGCTGAAAACTTGCATAGCGAATTGAGCCACTTACACAATTTTTTAAGGAAAACGGTTACAACAACAAACAGATGTCACAAGCAGTGCCATCCAAGCCTCAGAGGAAGAAGACCTCTGAAGAAGACGCCACGCATGTTGCATTCTTAGCGGTTTGTGGTTCGACAACAGGGAAGATCAGTTGGCTCCTGAAAAGGCATAAAATTGACACAATCTTCAGGCACCCGGCAAAGATCCGGCATCTACCGAAATCTGTGAAAGACGATGTAGGCCTCAGAACGCCAGGATTTTGCAAGATGCCGTGTGGATGTGGGCAGTTCTATGTCGGCCAGACTGTTTGCACTATTGAGCAGCGCCGCATAGAACATGAAAGGTGTTACCGTCTGTGCTATCCCGAAAAGTCAGATGTAGCAGAACGTGCTATGGAAAACGGACACCGAATGGAATTCAATGAGATGTCTATTATTAAACGGACTAATGGCTTCTGGGATTGCGTGATAAACGAGGCCATAAAGATTACAATTTCTGGCAACACCTTCAATAGGGACGGTGGATTGCAGCTGAGTGCAGCGTGGGATCCGGTGTTGAGGGAGTTGAAGTGGGCCCGGCAATCGCGCGGCCAAAGATTACCATATACGGTGCGGGACCGAGCACCAGTGACGTCACAAGCAACGGAGTGGTTATATAAGCACGGCAGTGACAACCACACGACAGTAATCCACATCTCTGACGAAAGCTCGTGGGCAGCAAACGACTTGACGCGGCTTGAAACTCGAGAATGTTTTATTAAGTTTTGTAATAGTTCACTAGAATTCAGCTGTCAAGCAATGTATGTCCCAGTGCTGTTTA
This sequence comes from Schistocerca serialis cubense, assembly GCF_023864345.2. Lineage (NCBI taxonomy): Eukaryota > Metazoa > Arthropoda > Insecta > Orthoptera > Acrididae > Schistocerca > Schistocerca serialis. Next base: position 428,142,120 of record NC_064641.1, read on the forward strand.
CATGTTGCTTAAAGCAACTTGTGCGACCCCGGTTGTGTGCTTTCCCAGAGTATGCTTGTTAGCCTATCGTGTTTGCTGAGTGAACTTTGTGAGTGCCAAATTGTAATTATAGTCACCTGTTGTCTCGTTTTCGCCGAGTTAGGTCTCTCATGAGGAAATTCCTCCTGGTTTGTTAATTGTTTATATAATCCCTTCACGTTGACATATGTAGTTAATTATATATGTGACACTTTGTAAATTTAGTTTGTGATATTGACGACCCTACGGCTAGCTTGTGGATTTCAGTACTTCCTTGTGACGTGCTTGCAGTGTGTACTGAATAATTGCCAGTAGCTGTTTCATGCCTCAAGTACGGGAAATTGATGGCCATTAATTAATGTACATGTAGTTCCAGTTGCCTGAACTATCTTAGGGGCCGGCGGAGAACTGCAGTTCAAATTTCGCTGTTCCGTGATTGTGTGTACCTTTTCCATTGTTTTTTAAATTATAATTTATGTTTGCTTTAGAGGCAGCTGATATGAGTTGATCGGGCGGTGTACTGTGAGGCATCCCGCTGCGAGCTGACAGCAGAGCCGATTGTGTTTAAGTGCGACACTTTCGGAGTTTCTCTGGGAATTTGATACCCGACTTTACGACATTTACTATTTCAAAATATTTCTTATTAATTCCCGTTTAATCCGTTTTTCCGTTTTGCGTCTTCCCGGGGTTAACTGATTTATTATTCAATACTTGCTGCTGTGTAGAATTAGTGCTCAGTTTAATTGGCTACTCCTGTAATCTTCTTGTCTTTATGTGAATATTTGCCGTTCTTTCAGCCAAGAGGTCTTCGTCTTGCGAGTTTTGGGTTTTAAGTGAACCTTTGTTTGGAAATAAATGGAAGTTAGTATTGTGACGAATGATTTTCAATCCTCACTCGCTCAATTCCTCCTGGTGCAGATTCAATGAGCGAGCAATGGCAGGCAACAGGTGAGATGCATCTGCAATGAATCCGTGATTGATCTTTGTGACGTTAGAGTCACGTATCACTGAGCGATATTTGATTACTTTTCTTCTCATTTCTTGGCTGTTTTAACGAGAGCGCAAGGCTTGGTAAATCGAAAACAAGGCTTCATTTTTAGTTGTTCAGAGTCGATTGCATCCGTGGTGTAGGAGTAGCGTCTTTGATTCATACACAATACGTGCTCTTTCCCTGTTTCTAATCCTGCTGCTTATTAAATTTTTGTTAATAATCAACGTTGGCGGCCGAAGACTTTCGGCATAAGAAGTCACCCACATTCTGCCAACGGTCTTGTCAAAGAAGGTGGAAGAGCGGACAGAGGTTCAGGGCATTCTATTATCCTAGGGGCGGGAAACTGCCCCTAAAGACGGAAGACTCAGCAATCATCAACGGAATGAGGATGCAGAAGGCAATCGAAACCACTGCATTGAAGACACGTAACGTGTATCAACAGGACATGTGGCCTGTAATTGCAGAAGTGTTGTGATGATATCTACATTGGCAAAAGATTCCGGAATATTCAACCATACGGATCTCCGGAAGGGGACTGCCAAGGGGGAGTAGGACTCGTAATGAATAGGAAGGGCAGGGAGAGAGTGTGTTACTGTGAACAGCTCAGTGACAGAGTTTTTCTTATCAGAATCGACAGCAAACAAACACCGACAGCGATAGTTCAGGTATACATGCCGACTTCGCAAGCTGAAGACGAAGATTTAATATAATCCATTATGAAGTCGAGGTAGCAGTTGTCGTTATACTGGTTATCACTGTTAGCATTCAACCGCGATTCTTATACATGTATTTTAACAAGACGAAGATATATAGAAAGTGTATGAGGATATTGAAAGGGTAATGCAGTATGTAAAGGGGAATGAAAAACTAAAAGTCATGGGTGACTGGAAAGCAGTTGTAGGGGATGGATCAGAAGAAAAGATTAGAAGAGAATTTGGGCTTGGGACAAAGAATGAGAGAGGAGAAAGACTAACTGAGTTCTGTAACAACTTTCAGCTAGTAATAGCGAATACTCTGTTCAAGAATCCCAAGAGGGGGAGGTATACTTGGAAAAGCTGGGTGATATGGGACGACTTTACTTAGATTACATCATGGTCAGACAGAGATTCCGATAGGATCGTGGAATATATGGTGTACGTAGGAGCAAATATAGACTAAGACCACTATATAGTAGTGATGAGTGGGCTGAAGCTTAAGACATGAGTCAGGAAGAATCAATACGCAAAGAAGTGACATACGGAAGTATTAAGGAATGACGAGATGCGGTTGAAGTTCTCTAACGCTATAGATACAGCAATAAACAATAGCTCAGTACGCAGTACAGTTTAAGAGGAATGTTTTGTCTCTAAAAAGTGCCTTCACAGATATTGGGAAGGAAAACATAGGTACGAAGTGGATAACTGCGAGGAAACCAGGGGTAACAGAAGAAATAATTTAATTGATCGATGAAAGGAGGAAGAACTAAAATGTTCTGGGAAACTCAGGAATACAGAAATACAGGGCGCTGAGGAATGAAATAAATAGGAAGTACAGGGAAACTAAGACGAAATGGCCGCAGGAAGAATATGAAGCATCGAAAAGGAAATGATGGTCAGAAGGACACACTCAGCATACAGGAAAGTGAAAGTAACCTTCTGTGACATTAAAAGCAAGGTTGATAACATTGAGAGCACAACGGGAATTCCACTGTTAAATGGAGAGAGAGAGCAGCTACGTGGAATGAATATATTGGAAGCCTCTATGAGGGGGAAGAAATGTCTGATGTGATAGAAGAAGAAAGAGGAACCGGATTAGAAGAGATATGGGATCCAGTATTACATTCAGAATTTGAAAGAGCTTTAGAAGACTTAAGATGAAATAAGGCATTAGGGATAGATAACATTCCAACAGAATGTCTAAAATCATTTGGGGAAGTGGCAACAGAACTACTATTCACGTTGGTGTGTAGAAAGTATGAGTCTGGCGGCATACTATCTGACTTTCGGAAAAGCACCATCCACGCAATTCCGTGGACGGCAATAGCTGACAAGTGCGAGAATTGTCGCACAATCAGCGTAACAGCTCATGCATCCAAGTTGCTTACAAGAATAATATATGGAAGAATGGGAAAAAATTGAGGTTGCGCTGGATGACGATTAGTTTGGCTTTAGGAAAGGTAAAGGCACGAGAGAGGCAAATCTGACGTTGTGGTTAATAATGAAAGTAAGACTAAATAAAAATCATGACACGCTCATAGGATTTGTCGACGTGCAAAAAGCCTTCGACAGTGTAAAATGGTGCAAGATGTTCGAAATTCTGAGAAAAAAAGGGTTAAGCTACAGGGAGAGACGGGTCATATACAATATGTACAACAGCCAAGAGGGTATAATCAGAGTGGACGACCACAAACGAAGTTCTCGGATTAAAAAGCGTGTAAGACCAGGATGTAGGCCTTACCTCCTATTGTTCAATCCGTACATCGAGGAAGCAATAGTGGATATAAAAGAAAGGTTCGGGAGTGGAATTAAAATTCAAGGTGAAAGGATATCAATTACACGATTCGCCGATGTCACTGCTATCCTGACTGAATATGAAGAACAATTAGAGGATCTGCTGATCGGAACGAACAGTCTAATGACTACAGAGTATGGACAGAGTAAATCGATGAAACACGATGTTACTGAGAAGTAGTAGAAATGAGAACAGCGAGCAATTTATTATCAGGATCGATGGTCACGAAGTAGATTAAGTTAAGTAATTCTGCCACTTAGTCGGTAAAATAACCAGTGACCGACGGAGCAAGTTGGACATCAAAAGCAGACTAGCAATGTCGAAAAGGGCATTCCTGACCAAGACAAGTCTACTAGTATAAACAGTGGCCTTAATTTGACGAAGATATTTGTGAGAATGTACATTTGGAGCACAGCATTGTATGGTAACGAAACATGGACTGTGGGGAAACCGGAGGAGAAGAGAATCTAAGCGTTTGATATGTGGTGCTACAGACGAATGTTGAAAAATAGGTGGACTAACAAGGAATGAGGAGGTTCCTTGCAGAATCGGTGAGTAAAGGAATATGTGGAGAAGACTGGCAATCAGAAGGGATAGGGTGATAGGACATCTGTTAAGATGTCAGCTAATGACTTCCATGGCACTACAGTGAGCTGTAGAGGGCACAAACCGTAGAGGAAGACAGAGATTGGAATACATCCAGCAAATAATTCAGGACGTAGGTTGCATATGCTACTCTGAGATGAAGAGGTTAGCGCAGGAGAGGAGTTTGTGGCGGGCCGCATTACACCAGTCAGACTGATGACCATACGAAAAGAGTCGATTAGGCCCAGGTATTCGTCCCTTAGTTTAGCTTTATCGCAGGAGGTCAGACACAGAGGCTGCCGAGAAGGGTGTCGGTCCCCAGGACACAGCAGTTCGCAAAAGCTCATTCGGTAAGCGCCTGCCCTACGCCTTGGTGGTAATTCTGGTTTTCTCCTTTGTAGGAAGTCTCCTGTTAAACCACTGCAAGTAAGTGGAAAATAGTTGTACATCACGTCCCTGTATGCAAATTTTAAAATCGGCCGGCAGACGTTGAGCCACCACCACGAGGGAATTCGTGATCTTTCCCTGCAGATAATTATCAGTTCAAGTTAAAGTTATCCGCCACTGTGATTAGGTGCGAAAGGCTCGCTCTATAATTGGAACATGGGGATGGAGCCAATACCAGTCTCTTGCATGTTAAAATGCGTTCTGTAAGCCAAAAATGGAAAATTTCAACATGGTTTCCCCGTACTTCCCTAAATAAGCAAAATTCTTGCTGGTCCCTATGGCAATGGCTTGGCTTCACACCTTACACCTGGAGTTTTTCCACGTTTCGGGAGGAGGATAATTCTGTACACATGCCGTCCTGCCATGGAAAGAGAGAAATACTTCCGTTGCTAGCGCAGAGGGACGGAAACTTCTGGTCCTGGTGCGCGCCCACTGGGACGCACGTTTGTCGAGTTCTGAAAAAGCGTTATGTTTTGCATCAGCGCTATCGACATCCTGAGCGGCTCCCAATTTACGGGATACGCTACGCAACTTTCCTAATTATATACAAGCATTTGCGAGTTGCATGGATTAACAAAGGATGTAGCGTTTCCCAAACAGATTTCCACGAAGTAGAGGAACATCCCTCAGTGTTAGCGGGATATTCTTGATTAAATTGAGCTTCGAAAGAACTCCGTCAGCATTTTAGGTGCTGTACTCATTGTGTTCGAGCAGTTTCTCAGTAAATGCGTTGGAACCTTTTTCTCTGGCATTTTAATATTATATGTGTCGTGATCGTAGAATAAACAAATGACTTATTAAACTTAGATTTGATTTGAACGTTAGAAACAAACTATTGTCTTACAATTGATTCGGGTTAGGCTACCCTCTACAAGCAAATATTACCACTGCATTCCGTATTCGTCTGTCTAACTCTGACACTATTCCATTGCAAATGGGTGGCTCCCTTTTTTGTTCAAATATTAAATATGAGAGTATTTATCTGCAGTTGTGACTTATAATTTACGATCATTACAATGAGCTCGTCACAGGTGTGCTAAAAGTAGGTTAGACACGTAAGAAAGATAGGCAGGGTGAGTTCTGTTCAGCCTTTGTGATCGACCAATTTCATAAAAGTACCCTTAGTTTCACCCAGATTTTTGTGCGAGGAGACCTGTTCCAATTGTGATTCATTGAGGTTTTAGTCACAGTATGCTATTTTTCTGCGTGTAGTTAAGTTCACACTTACACTTTCCTGAAATAGTAAAATAAATCTGCCCAGTTTTGCATCACTCTATAGTCTCATCAAGAATTGACAATATCTGAGCAGTCTCTTTCACATACTACGCTAAAAGTCTTACGTTACTATAAGTATAAGGTGCTAAACCGCAATACACATCCCTGGTGATATGTGGTAATTACTGGTATTAAGAAATTGATTAAGTCTATGATGAGATGAAAGAAATTATTCAGGTAGTGAAGGGAGACGAAAATTTAATAGTCATGGGTGACTGGATATCGACAGTAGGAAAAGGGAGAGAAGGAAACATAGTAGGTGAATATGGATTGGGGGTAAGAAATGAAAGAGGAAACCGTCATAATAGAAGGTTGTATACATGGAAGAATGCTGGAGATACTAGAAGGTATCAGATAGGTTATATAATGGTAAGACAGAGATTTAGGAACCAGGTTCTCAATTGTATGACATTTCCAGGGGCAGATGTGGACTCTGAACACAATCTATTGGTTATGAACTGAGGATTAAAACTGAAGAAACTGCAAAAAGATGGGAATTTAAGGGGATGGGACCTGGATAACCTGACTAAACCAGGGGTTGTACAGAGTTTCAGGGAGAGCTTAAGGGAACAATCGACAGAAATGGGGGAAAGAAATACTGTAGAAGAGGAATGGGTAGCTCTGAGGGATGAAGTAGTGAAGGCAGCAGAGGATCAAGTAGGTAAAAAGACGAGGGCTAGTGGAAGTCCTTGAAATATTGAATTTAATAGATGAAAGGAGAAAATATAAAAATGCAGTAAGTGAAGCATGCAAAAAGTAATACAAACGTCTCAAAAATGAGATTGACAGGAAGTGCAAAATGGCTAAGCGGGGATGGGTAGATGACAAATGTAAGAATAGAGAAGCTTATCTCACTAGGGGTAAGACAGCTTCAACCTTCAGGAAAATTAGACCTTTGGATAAAAGAGAACCACTTGTATGACTATCAAGAGATCACATGGAAACCCAGTTCCAAGCAAAGAAGGGAAAGCAAGAAGGTGGAAGGAGTATATAGAGGGTCTGTACAAAGGCGATGTACTTGAGGACAATATTATGGAAATGGAAGAGAATGTAGATGAAGATGAAGTGGGTGATACGGTACTGCGTGAAGAGTTTGACAGAGCACTGAAAGACCTGAGTCGAAACAAGGCCCCCGGAGTAAACAACATTCCATTAGAACTACTGACGTCCTTGGGAGAGCCAGTCCTGACAAAACTCTACCATCTGGTGAGAGTGATGTATGAGACTGGCGAAATACCCTCAGACTTCAAGAGGAATATAGTAATTCCAATCCCAAAAAAAGCAGGTGTTGACAGATGTGAAAATTACCGATCTATCAGTTTAATAAGTCACAGTTGCAAAATAGTAACATGAATTCTTTACAGACGAATGGAAAATCTAGTAGAAGCCGCCCTCGGGGAAGAGCAGTTTGGATTCCGTACAAATATTGGAACACGTGAGGCAATACTGACCTTACGACGTATCTTAGAAGAAAGATTAAGGAAAGGCAAACCTATGTTTCTAGCATTTGTAAACTTAGAGAAAGCTTTTGACAATGTCGACTGGAATACTTTCTTTCAAATTCTAAACGTGGCAGGGGTAAAATACAGGGAGCGAAAGGCTATTTACATTTTGTACAGAAAGCAGATGGCAGTTATAAGAGTCGAGGGGCATGAAACGGAAGCAGTGGTTGAGCAGGTGCGAGACAGGGTTGTAGCCTATCCCCAATGTTATTCAATCTGTATATTAAGCACGCAGTAAAGGAAACAAACGAAAAGTCCGGAGTAGATATTAAAATCCATGGAGAAGAAATAAAAACTTAGAGGTTCATCGATGACTTTGTAAATCTGTCAGAGACAGCAAAGGACTTGGAAGAGCAGTTGAACGGAATGGACAATGTCTTGAAATGGAGATATAAGATGAACATCAACAAAATAAATACGAGGACAGTGGAATGTAGTCGAAATAGGTCAGGTGATGCTGAGGGAATTAGATTAGAAAATGAGACATTTAAAGTGGTAAAGGAGTGTTGCTATTTGGGTATCAAAATGATGGTCGATGTAAAGAAGATATATAATGTACACCGGCAATGGCAAGGAAAGCGTTTCAGAAGAAGAGAAATTTGTTTACATCGAGTATGTATTTAAGTGTCAGGAAGTCGTTTCTGAAAGTATTTGTATGGAGTGTAGGCATGTATGGAAGTGAAACATGGACGATAAATTGTTTGGACAAGAAGAGAATAGAAGCTTTCGAAATGTGGTGGTACAGAAGAATGCTGACGATTAGATGGGTAGATCACATAACTGATGAGGAGGTATTGAATAGAATTGTTTAGAAGAGGAGTTTGTGGCACAACTTGACAAGACTAAGGGACCGGTTGGTAGGACATGTTCTGAGGCATCAAGGGATCACAAATTTAGCATTGGAGGTCAGCGTGGAGGGTAAAAGTTGTAGAGGGAGGCCAAGAGATGAATACACTATGCAGATTCAGAAGGATGTATGTTGCAGTAAGTACTGAGAGATGAAGAAGCTCGCGCAGGATAGGGTTCCATGGAGAGCTGCATCAAACCAGTCTCAGGATTGAAGACCATAACAGCAACAACAACAAGGAAAACGATGAAGGAAGGGCTCACCAAAGTAACTTTCTTTTCACACAACCTGTTAATTTAACAATGTATAACGATAAAATTTTCATTAACAAAATGAACAAATTTGCAAGATTCTTTTGATCTTAAACTTTTAGCTGAGTAAGCTTTTACAAAACAAATCTGAGGTGTTGTATTGCAAAACAGCAAACAATAGGAGAATTATTACAAGACGGCCGGACCTGCAATCCGCCCGTTATTGGGTGAAACTGCTGTGTTTACACAGCCTTCTGCAACTCATGAAAACTATATAAGCACCACTGATGACGAGAGTGATTCAATTACTCAAAATAGGTAACGTAACTTTTAATTTGAAACCTGTATGTCGAAAGGTTCGGGATTAAGAAGCGCGCCTATGCTAAAAGGTTAATCAAGGTAGGAAACAATTTGACAATGATAAGCTTTACTTCAAAGCAACCAACCTCTTAATTTCAATCCTCACCCAGTGTGTGACTGAATCCCAACCCGACCTTTCTGACAGTAGTATTTAGACTAATGCACTGGTGAGAGTTGGCTGTTAGTATTTCCAAAGATAAACTGATTGTCAGTTATTAAGACCGCTCTGAAGGAACGTCTTAAAACGTTACTTGTGAACACTTATTCAAAGAGAACTCACTCAGCGGAACCACGCGGTCCAGCTAAAATACACCAATAATGGCCCGGTCTTTCAAACACATCAACGAACAGCTTAGTACAACAGGTTGTTCAGATTGTAACTAATGATTAGCAAATGCATTTTCAATCAAAGAATTGAATCGGTTAACACCTTAATTTAACCACATTGTTCCTTTTTGTTTAACGGCAACCTGTTGCCTTAGTACAACTGTTCCGGCTATATTTACGTCCAAGAGCTGTTTCATTAGAACATTAATGATCGGGTACAAAACAGAAAAGAAAGGCAATATAATGGCGGGACATATTTTCAAACGACAACTAGTGTCTTAATACAATACTACGGGCTATATTTACGGCCAAAGAGACGACCGAGTAAACCTATGAGGGTCGGGTATAAACCAGAAAATAATAAGGACAGGTAGATAATGACACAAATCACCACGATGATAACAGAATGTTACTCCCTTTATTAGCAAGCAGTTCGATGGATCCACGGTATGTCGCAGCGGCTACTGATTGGTGCCGATGAACGCCAGGTGGAAGAGGGCAGCCTGGCCACGAGCCGTCGTCGGACACGAATATTGTCAATCAACCGACGGGATGTCGGCCTGCTGCTTGTAGTCGACGTTAACCTAGGTGAAGTGCTCCCGTATCTTCGCTCTGCGCCGGCCCGCCTTGCGCATATCGTGGCTTCGGCCGTGGATACCTCGCTACCACCCACCTCCTGTCGAGACGGTATCGTCAATCCCCAATCTTCGCGCCTCTCTCTCGGACCAGCGGTCCCCGTATATATATCGGTAAGCAAACACCTTTTTTGGGCCCAATCCCCAGATACCAACTCTTTTTTACATTTTTTGCAGATATTGGTAATGGGGCCGCAAGAGGGATATTCGATACTTTACCTGAGCCAGTGGCGCCAGACAGGGCAGTCTACTAACTCAATGGTGCCGCGATGCATATGGAGGCTCATGAGTTTCTTCCCTCCTCTGACTTTCATCGAAAATATCACACTGCGTCCTCACCGTGAAGAAACCCTCAATCTAGTAATTACTTTGTTTGATACTCCACATAATCACACTTTGCTCAAAATCGGTGCTGTATTACCATGTGAAACGCCTTACGGAAGTCAAGATATGCTGCATTCCCATGACTCCCTTGTTCCACTGTTTTCAGTATGTCATGTGAGAAAAACGCAAGTAGCGCTTTGCACGATCGGTGTTTCCGGAAACCATGTTAGTACGCATGGAAGTCACTGGTTTCGCACAAGTCATTGTTTGAGCTTATAATATACTCTATGCTTCCCAATTGCCTGATCACAAGGAGATAGAACGGTATGATTTAAACTATTTATCAACGCCATTGACACAAAGATTGTTAACCAAGGACTGAAGGTGTCATATTACACACAGATGATTTGAAGTGCCTAATGTATTCGTTTTACGGATGCTTACTTTCCAAACGGATTTTAAAAAGATCTGTACGTAGATGTTTCCCAGGTGCTCGAACGAGAAAGGTGTTTTTAATATTCTTTGCATAATTACACGCTGAATCTCTTTTGTGTGGAGCGGCAGTGAACATAATGCAAGAAATGAAGCGCATTTCTCTGTATACCTTGGAGGCACCTGAGCCACAGGAAACACATCAAATTTGTGCAGTGCAGCGGGAACGAAGAGCGGATTCCGCTTAGGAGATGTGACGCGAAGTATGTTCCCCAGCCAAGTTAGGTAAGTTATCCCGGCGGCAAGTCGTTGCAGCTGTGCAGCTTCCGGCGCGAGAAGTCATTACTGGAGCACGTACCTGCGGCGTATAACGTTCAAGTGCGGGAAAGTGCGAGACTTGTAGATGGAACAGAACCGCTTCAGCGCATTAATTACCTGTCTTACTGTGATTCTCGTCTACCCCCTACCTGGCAGCTGTTCTCCCAAACTTTGCTGAATCTTGTTAGATAACAGAAACTTGAATGTTCAGTGCGAACTGCTCCAAAGAGAAGGAACTAACGGGCTAGAAAAATATTTCATCGGCATTGTAAAAGGGTAAATTGATGTCTGTAAATTGCGACTAGAGTGGTGTATGTGGTATCTAATCGGCTAACTATTCTCAGGAAGACGAAGCTGTAAGCTGCCTAAACACACACAAAAAAAAGCTTAAAGATGGTATACTTAAACACCGAAATTGGCAGCCATATAATAAGTAATATCAAAGGGACCGCTGCAGGTATTCCGTTTTGTTACATACATAAAAAACACCCTCGCATTACTGATAAACTATTTGTTGTGGCGTATTTGGACACAAATGATTACACATTTCCAACGTCTTCATTGAGTTATAATTTTTCTCCAAAATGCAGTAAAGTCGGCGGCATTTAAACACTAACTTATTTCTTTTTGTCTTCTGTTGGTCATCAGTCTTCTGATTGGTTTGGTGCGACCCGCCACGAATTGCTCTCTGGCGCCAACCGCTTCACCTCAGAGTGGCACTAGCACACTATGTCCTCATAGTTTCTTAGATGTATTCCCATCTGTCTCCACTACGACTAACTCTAGAACTAAGAAATTATTCCCCGATGTCTTATCACATGACCTACCACATTATACCTCCCTCTTTTCAGTATTTTCGATACAATCTATCCTTTGCCGATTCTGCGGAGAAATTCCTCGTTCGTTATCAATCCACCTAATGTTCCTCATTCTATAGCACCACACCACAAATACTTCCAATCTTCTTCTCCAGTTTTTCCACAGTCTATGATTTGCTGCCATACAAAGCTGTGATCGAAACGTACGTCCTCAGAAATGTCTTCCATAGATAAAGGCCGATATTTGGTACTAGTAGTCTCCTTCGGCCAACAATGGCCTTTCTTCCTGTGTACATCGCTGTCATTGATGCTACTCCTCATTATCTCAGGCTTCTTCGGTTTACTCTCAATTCATAGCATGTGCTCGTTCGACCGCTCATTCCCTTCAACACATCCTGTAAACATTCCTTGTTCATGAGAATAGCAACGTCATCAGTGAATCTTCTCACTGATGTCCTCTCACAACAACAACCTTTCGAACAGGCCTTGGAGGCCCAACGGTACCGACTAGCCGCCGCGTCGTCCTCAGCCCTTAAACGTCACCAGATGCGGATACGGAGGGGCATGTTGTCAGTACACCGCTGACCCGGCCATTGTCAGTTTCTGTGACCGGTTCCGCTTCCTCTCAGTAACATCTCAATTGGCATCACAAGGGCTACGTGCACCCCCTTGCCAACAGCGCTCGACACACACAGATGGTGACCCATCCAAGTGCTACCCAAGCCCAACTGCGCTTTACTTAGGTCAGCTGACGAGAACCGGTGTTACCACTGCAGCAACACCGTTGGCGATACACTTTAACCCTGAATTATAATCTCGCTCTCTCTTTTATTTCCATAATTGCTTCTTTGATGTAGACTGAACAGTAGACGCGAAAGACAGCACCCTAGTCTTAGACGCATTAAAAAGCGAACGCTTTGTCTATTTACCTTACGCGTCCAGGGCTTAAAATTATTGCAGTGCTGGTAGGACATTGATGGTATAGGCACAGAGATTCACTACATACAAAGAATTAATTACAATTCAGTAAAATAGACACAAAGCAATAACAATCCAGGGATTAACATACACAACAAGAGTTTGTAAAATTTAGACATTAAGATAAAGAAAAGAAAGACTAACAAACCGCAAGGTAATTGTCTTCATATTATGAGGAGAGTTCTGCTGTCGGTGGTGTTGACTGTTTTCCTTGCTGCAGACTATCAGATGTTGACGTACCTGTAAATCATTACCATCTCAAGTTCCATGATCAGTGCTGAGGTCCCATTTACTGAGGCTGACTCTGCATGCCAGTAGAGGTGGCCGAGCGGTTCTAGGCGCTACAGTCTGGAACCGCGCGACCGCTATGGTCGAAGGTTCGAATCCTGCCTCGGGCATAGATGTGTGCGATGTTCTTAGGTTAGTTAGGTTTAAGTAGTTCTAAGTTCTAGGGTACTGATGAGCTAGGAAGTTAAGTCCCATTTGAACTATTTGACCCTGTAACGTGGCACTGCAGTTGTACTCTGGCCAGCATCTTCCTTATTACTTAACGCAGGTGTGAGCCTTTGGCTGGCTCATATTGGACTTACTACAGGTAATTAACTACAGGCAGTCAACCAGAAAGGAAACAGGGTGGATCTTCCGCACTGGCTCGCAGAAAACGACATGCAGACATCCTCTGGAAAGTGCCCGGATTGAATTGATTCTACTTCGAAGGTGACCATCATTAAATGATCCAACTGGCCAAGTGTAGAGTGTTGTAGCTTGAATTTCGCTGCTTTGAGTCGGGCTTTTCTGTGGGACTATGACGAAACTTTTCACAGCATAACGACATATATTATGTCTCAAATAAAGGTTTAAACAAACGGCAAAATATAGGTAAGTTCGAATAAAACACGATATCAGAGGCAAGCATGGAGTTTTCACTATTGATATCGTTTCGAACAAATAAAGTTGTGCAAATAGTTTTTTGTTCCGTTACGAGCAGGTGTTAGAAATCCTGATATACAGTCAAACCCCAGCGCCACTCTACCGTATCACGTCGACGGGAAGCCAATTCAAACTGTCGCAGCCCAATAAGAAACTGGACTATCGTATGGAACATAATTTTATGAACGGAAACATCGCTGCTATTGTTCATGTTGAGTTTGTAGAACTCGACAGCCATAATGCTTCATCAATTAAAACAGTGGTCAACCAGCCCTGATGCACATAGATTAGCCCATCAACTTGATTGATGAAGAACGAAGATGCAGACCATGTTTCTGTGTAGACACTGGAATTGCGAGAAAAATGCCGGTGTTAGTGCTGTAAGACCAAAGTAACAAAGGTGAGGCCATCCTGGAAAAGCGAAAACTAGTTACGGATCAGTTTCCAACATATTACGAGAAATTTTGGAGATTGCAAATGTCATCGTCCGCTGACTTCTGATACTGCTGACACCCATTCAACATCGCGGTGAAACTGAGATAGCAGCGAAAATGTTAGCGTGGTCAGGGCACTTCAGATGACGTCTTTCGTTATGATGGTGAAACGCTGTTGGATGTCTCAGTGTGACCATTAGACAAAAGAGCAAATGAAGCCGTGGGTACTTGTGGATCCGGAACTCATGAGAAAAACAAATAGGCAACCATCGACAGGAAAACTGAAGATGAATATTTTTTGGGATTGCCATGCTATAGTGCCAAGAAATTATGTTCGGAAAGTGTAAAGTTTCAAGTGTATGTCGGGTTTTCGATTTATCAAAAGATATTATTTTTATTTAAAAAACTACTTTTTTTAATCTTGTGACATTTAAATTTATTTTGTATAAGATCTGTGATTGTTAATCGACACTGTCATTTTATCACTGGACTTTTGTTCGTGTCTTCAATGCTTTTCAAATAAAGAAATTCATAGAGTTGGTAAATTTCTGTAAATATACGGGGTAGATTATGTATAAGTGCAGATATGTGTATATCTGGTACCTTAATATGTAAACACGTCAGTGCGTTGGTTTTTTTCTGTGTGCCAAACACTCTTCCCACAAACACGTCAGAAACATCACGACCTGATGTTTTCTGCATGTGCGTAACTGCGCCACTAGGTAGACCAGGCCTGTCAGTATAGAAAACCGGTTTAGCGTCCACGAATCCACACTTAAGCACAACATCTGCTGCCTAGGGGAAAATAGGCATTGATGGCTTGCTCCTGCCATACATACTTGGATCAACTAAACAACCAAAAATCATACGACTTATAATAACTATAGTCGTTAGTCTGTAAATGATGTAAATAGTGATGTAATGTTGTTCAGAACACTGTCCTCAGTCGCCAACAGAAATATCTGCACTTATACAACAATGTGTATATAAATGCAGATCTCAGACAAAATATAGTTGTTCTAACTTGAAAACTGTATTTTTAAACTCCCAAAAATAATGTTTTTAAAGAAAGTCCCATCTCTTAGATAAATTTCGTGATGGCTCAAAGCCATGGTATTCTAAAGTTGTGTCAAATATTAAACATGCTTATCAGTTCATGTGAAAGTTAAATTTTAGGTGACTCATAAAACTCGTGTAAACATGATCGATAACTGAAGAATATGTTATCAACAGAAACCCTATATTCTGCTACTGTAAATATGAGTCTCACCATTTACCAGCGTATATTAAATTGATGGATAAGTTCGTAGCATTAAAACAAAACAGGTGCATCTAGTGGAGACCAGGTTTTGATACGGCCCACCACGAATACCTCTCTTCTGCTAACCACTTCATCTCCGCGTAGCATCTGTACCCTATGTCCTAAATTATTTTCTAGATGTTGTGCTACCTTTAAATCGTATTGTGAATGCGTAAATTTAGCACTGTCCAACATAAATATTTAAATATGTCTACAGTTCTGAATTGTGATTCAGTTACTGGTTTACCCGGCTGGAATATGATACGAGCACGAATGTGAACTAAATTGAAGCCCACAACCGTTTTCATAAGTTCTCTGTAAAGAAGTGTGTCTGTTTAAAATCACTCAATTAGATTCGTTGACTCCTTACATATAAACTTAGTTCACTCTTGAATATCACCTTACTTTAATGACACGGAGACACACAACACTGGAATCGGCGAATTTTACTGAAAAGGTTTCTGATCTTTAGCTGAGAAAGTCTTATGCTCCGACACCACCAGAGAATGCTGGAAGTTAAACCAGTCTCTCATAGCATAGATTTTGATACACAATCAAGTTACCTTTACGTGGCTTCTTTTTACAATGTAAAATATATATGTCTGAATTATTCGGCAATTTCAACTCTCCCCGTAAAGCAGTCGTGAAATGGTGGTAGATATATGTACATCTGTGTATTACAGAATCAATCTCTTCCGATTACATGCAAATAACTGATTGAATTCGATTAAAAAAAAAAAAACATTATTCAACATTAAATAATTGTTCTCAGTATTTTCAACCTGAAATAAATCTATAATTCTTGCCAATAAAATCATGTAAATATATTGCCGCCATTTGGTGGCGTTGCAGCTCGTCCGCAGCGAAGCATAGATGGAATGCAGAGGATGACGATCAGTAATAATCTTACAGACAAATTTTTTCCCCAATTTACCACAGATAGTATACATAAAAGTGATAATACCAAACCTTATCATAGGCGGTAGATTAAAGTGCGTCGTTCTACCATCATGGCTACTCGAAAATGAAGAAAAATACAACAAAAAGCTGTGACAATAATAATTGTTTCTAGTCTATTTTCTGTGGCTGTTACACCGTCTCTGCACTAGCTAACCCAAACTGTTTCTCTGACAACACACTTGTCTCTCACAATATCACATATTAAAAAAATAAATAAAACATGTTTATATCGACTATAAAATTGGGGCTTGGATACTACGATGTACTTCAGTCCCTGTCTTCCTATACTATTTTTGCCGTCTGCAGCTCCCTCTAGTACCATGGAAGTCATTCCCCGATGTCTTAGCACATGTTCAAACATCCTGTCTCTTTTCCTTTTCTTTGTTTTTCACATATTGCATTCCTCTCTGATTCTGGACAGAACCTCCTGATTTCTTACCTTATCAGTCCACCTAATTTTTCACTTCGATTCCCTTCTACACTGGTTTTCCCAACGTCCATATTTCACCATCATACGATGCTGTGCTCCAAAAGTACTTTCTCAAAAACTTCTTCCTCAAGTTATGGCCTATGTCTAATTCGAGTGGACATCTCTTGGCCAGGAATGCCGTCTTTCCCAGTGCTAGTTTGCTTTTGATGTCCCCCTTGCTTCGTCTGCCATTCGTTATTTTGCTGCTCAAGTAGCAGAATTCCTTAACTACACCTACTTCATAACAATCGATCCAGATATTGAGCTTCTCGCTGTTCTCGCTTCTGTTACTTTTCCTTACTTTCATCTTTCTTCGATTTACTCTAATATTTGGTACTCATTGGACCTCTCATTCCATTCAGCAGATCATGTAATTCTTCTTCAATTTTACTCAGGATAGCAATGGCAACAGCGAATCGCATCATCTATTTTTCTCAAAATTTCGAACATCTTGCTCCATTTTACATTGTCGAACGCCTTTCCAGATCGAGAAATCCTATAAACTTATTTTGATTTTTCTGTAATCTTGCTTCCACTATCAACGGCAACGTCAGACCTACCTCCCTGTTGCCTTTACCCTTCCTAAAGCCAAACTGACCCGCACCCAACGTATCCTCAATTTTATTTTCCATTCTTCTGTATATCATTCTGGTCAGTATCTTAAATGTATGAGATATTTAGCTGATTGTGCGATAATTCTCACTTGTCAGCTCTTGCAGTCTTCGGAATGGTGAGGATGACATTTTTCAGAAAGTGTGATGGTATGTCGCCTAATTCACACATCATAGGCAAATAATCGTTTAGTTGCCGCTTTCCCCCAATAATTTTAGAAATTGTGATGGAATGATATCTATCCCTTGCGCCTTATTTGATATTAAGCCCTCCCAAGCTCTTTTAAATTCTGATTCTGATACTGGATCCCTTATCTCTTTTAAACCGATAAATGTTTCTTCTGTCATATCTGACAAATTTTCCCCTCATCGAGGACTTCAATGTACTCTTTCCACCTATCTGCTCTCTCCTCTGCATTTAACAGTGAAATTCCGGTTACACTCTTAATGTTACCAACCTTGCTTTTAATTTCACCGAATTCTGATTTGACTTTCCCGCATGATGAATCAGTCCTTACGACAATCATTTATTTTTAAATTTCTTCACATTTTTCCGGCAACCATTTCGATTTAGCTTCCCAGCACTTCCAGTTTATTTCACTCTTTAGCGACTTGTATTTATGTATTCGCGAACTCCCCTGAAAATTTTTGTACTTCCTTTTTTCACCGATCAACTGAAGTTTTTTTTCTCTTAGCCATGGTTTCTTCTGAGTTACCTTCTTTGTACCTATGTTTTTTCTTTCCAGCTTCAGTGATTGCCCTTATAGAGATGTCCATTCCTCTTCAATTGTACAGTCTACTTAGCTATTCCTTATTTCTTTATCTATAGCGTTAGTGATCTTTAAGGGTATCTGTCATTCCTTATTACTTCCATATGCGTATTGATTCATCCTGACCAATCTCTTGCAAGTCAGCCTCTTCTTCATCACTACTAAATTCTGATCTAAGCTTATTCCGCTCCTGTGAGCGCCTTTAAATCCAATATCCGATTTCGGAATCTGTGTCTAACCATGATCTAATTTAACTGAAATCTTCTCATATCACACTGTCTTTTCAAGTCTACCTCTTTCTCTTGTGATTCTTGAACAGAGTATTCACTATTACTAACTGAAATGTATTACAGAATTCACTTAGTCCTTCTCCTCTCTAATTCCTCGTCTCAAGCCTAAACTCTCCTGTAACCGTTTTTTCTACTCCTTCTCCTACTACTGCATTCCATTCCCTCCCCTTCCCCGCCCCCCCCCCCCCCCCCCAAGGTATACGATTTTCATATCTCTTCATGTACTGTGTTACCCTTTCAAGATCCTCATTTTGCGACGTCGGAAGTACATCTGAACCACCGTTGTAGATGTTGGTTTGCTGTCGATTCTGACTTGAAAAATCTAATCACTGAATTCTTCACTGTAACACACAATTTGCCCCCTATTTTTCTATTCATAACGAATGCCAGTCCATTTCTACTATTTTCTGCTACTGTTCGTATTACCCTATTCTCATCTGACCATATATCCTTGTTTTTTTTGTTTTTTTTTTCATTTCACTTCACTGACCCCTACTGCATCTAGACTGAGCCTTTACATTAGCCTTTTCAGATTTTGTAGCTCCCTACTACGTTCAAGCTTCTGACGTGGCACGCCACGAATCGTAGCACGTAATCCTTTCGTTTGTTATTCAATCTTTTACTCGTTGTCACCTGCCCTTTGGCAGTCCTCTCCCGGAGATTTCTTATGAGGGACTGTACCGGTATTCTTTTTCCAATGAAGAGATCATCATGATACCTTTTCAGTTACAGACCACATGTGCTTTGGACACAAGTTAAGAATCTTTCATGCAATGGTTTCCATTGCCTCCTGCATCCTCATGTCGTTATCATTCTTGATTCTTCCATCTTTAACGGCAGTTCCCCAACCCAAGGAAGTCTTCGACCGCGAGTGTTAATTATTAATCAAAATTTAGGCGGTGGATGGTTTCTAAGCCAAAACTGAGGAGGTTTTGATTACTAATCAAGGACGCTACCACTAGACCACGGTTATAATCAATACTTTCTACTTCACTATTTAGAACAGTCTGCCAATGGTGAGTTGTATCTTTTTGATTCCGTGACTGTAGAAATCACATGGTTTTTAGGCAAAGAACTAATCGAGCTATGTTCGGAGTGAATTATCATCCGGAACGTAAGTTCTTTGAAGATTTTTCGATAGAGAGTGGTAAAGGTGAAAATCTGGGGGCGCGGAATCAGGTGAATCTGGAAAGCGCTTTTTGTCGGTCTAACAGAATGCCGGACGGCGTTATCTAGGAGTAGCATCACTTCCCGCAGTCCTCATGGTCGTTGCTTATGGAGTGCGTCTGCAGTATCTCTCTGTTGTGGACAATGAATGACAGCAGTTATCGCTACACCTCAGGGAATCAATTTGCAGTGCATCACACCGTCGCTGTTCCACAGATTCAAAACATTATCTTATATGAATGCGCTCCTGTCTTTCAACTTGGAGTTGCTGCTTTGTTTGGGCTCAGCCACCGGCTTTCTTTCCTTACGGTAGCATAAAGACACCATTTCTCGTCACCAGTAACCAAACAGTGTAGGAATGGTCGGTGTTGTTCACGAGCCAATCGATGACAAGCAAGCTGAGATGCATGTGCATATGGTCACCCGCTGATTTTTGTGATTTTGGCTTAGAGCATACGGTACCCATACACCCGAATGTCGCACGATGGTAGAATGATCACAGTTCATCACATCCGCCAGTTCTCGGATACACTGTCAGTCTGAATAAATGCGTTTAAACAAACTTCGTGTAACACTGAAGGTCTTAGCGATCGTTGAGAGTCATTAATGTCAAAACCA
Source organism: Schistocerca serialis cubense (assembly GCF_023864345.2). NCBI lineage: Eukaryota > Metazoa > Arthropoda > Insecta > Orthoptera > Acrididae > Schistocerca > Schistocerca serialis. The sequence goes on from NC_064641.1 coordinate 428,162,267, forward strand.
TCCTCCTTAAAACGAGAAAACCATTTTCTGGACGTGCTCTGTCCAATGGCATTACCCGCTTACACGGCACAACTGTATATGGCTTCCTCCACTACTGTCAACCCTCTATTGAACTCAAACAGAAGAATACGTCGGAAATGGTCCTACTTCTTCATTTGCCACTCCATTTACTAGCGTCCACAGCTTCACTCTTCATTTGCTGATGACAAAGTGACAGTATGCAAACCCAGATAGCAACAAGTAAGTACAAATAATATATGAGAATCGAGAAAGGAACCCATAGGAACCGGAATACCGACATGCAAAACAAAACACTACGGACTTAGGCAGCAACCTTGTATATCGATTTACACCAACATGGAATATAAGCTTTGTTGACATATTTTTGAAGGAAACCATTAAAAAAAGGAATGTGCCACATATTGAATTTTTTTTCAATAACTGGTTTGCAGATATTGGAAAGCAGTCTCTCAACCCGGACAGATGCTGCAACAACACTCCACGACCCTCTTACTAAATCCTTAAGATGATGTCAGCTCAGAGTTGAGATTTTGCATTATATCCGTGTTTGGTAGCTATTTACATGTGTTTGCATGTCTATAGAGCTAGCTGCCAAGGTTCACAGCACTGGACGAAGACACTCTCTTTTCTTAGTTCATTTCGGTGCTATTGACTTTCGATGTGACAATACATTTGAAGGATCTGTTATTGTGACCATTTCAGTCTCTGACCCTGATATCTTTTCTCACAGATTTGGAACAAGTTTTAGTCTGGTTACGAGATTTCGTTCATGCATTTTCGATCCAAACAATTTGAGGAGGCAAGTAAATATGTATTCACTATTTCCTTGGGCTCTTTCTTGTGAAATTCCTGTAGAAAAGCTGCGTTTTCTGGTTGGTGGCCAATCTAAGTTTTGAAGAGTACTTACTAATCGATTAGAGACACCTATTTGCACTCAGAATCACTTACAACAGCCCACAAAGAGATAAGGAAACTACAAAAGCGAAACTTTAAAAACAAATCCAGTGAGTTCCGATATACACTACAGGCCATTAAAATTACTACACAAAGAAGAAACGCAGATGATAAACGGGTATTCGTTGCACAAATATATTATACTAGAACTGACATGTGATTACATTTTCACGCAATTTGGGTGGATAGATCCTGAGAAATCAGTACCCAGAACAACCACCTCTGTCTGAAATAACGGCCGTGATACGCCTGTCCATTGAGTCAAACAGAGCTGGGATGGCGTGTACAGGTACAGCTGCCCATGCAGCTTCAACACGATATCACAGTTCATAAGAGTAGTGACCGGCGTATTGTGACGAGCCAGTTGCTCGGCCACCATTGCCCAATTGGTGAGAGATCAGGAGAATGTGCTGGCCAGGGCGGCAGTCGAACATTTTTTGTATCCAGAAAAGCCCGTACAGGACCTGCAAAATGCGGTCGTTCATTATCCTGCTGAAATGTAGGGTTTCGCAAGGATCGAATGAAGTGTGGAGCCACGGGTCGTAACACATCTGAAATGTAACGTCCACTGTTCAAAGTGCCGTCAATGCGAACAAGAGGTGACCGAGACGTGTAACCATTGGCACCCCATGCCATCACGCCGCGTGATACGCCAGTATGGGTTCAATGTGGGTTCACGGGATGTCGCCAAATACGGATATGACCATCATGATGCTGTAAACAGAAACTGGATTCAGCCGAAAATATGACGTTTTGCCATTCGTGCACCCGGGTTCGTTGTTGAGTACACCATCGCAGGCTCTCCTATCTGTGACTCAGCGTCAAGGGTAACCGCAGCCATGGTCTCTGAGCTGATAGTCCATGCTTCTGCAAACGTCAACTGTTCATGCAGATGGTTATTGTCTTGCAGACGTCCCCATCTGTGGACTCAGTGTTCGAGACGTGGCTGCACGATCCGTTACAGCCATGCGGATAAGATGCCTGTCATCTCGACTGCTAGTGATGCGAGGCCGTTGGAATCCAGCACGGCGTTCCGTGTACCTTCCTGAAACCACCGATTCCATATTCTGCTAACAGTCATTGGATCTCGAGCAACGCGAGCAGCAATGTCGCGATACAATAAACCGCAATCGCGATAGGCTACAATCCTTTATCAAAGTCGGAAAAGTGGTGGTACGCATTTCTCCTCCTTACACGAGGCATCACAACAACGTTTCACCTGGCAACGCCGGTCGACTGCTGTTTGTGCATGAGAAATCGGTTGGAAACTTTCCTCATGTCAGCACGTTGTAGGTGTCGCCACCGGCGCCAACCTTGTGTGAATGCATATGAATATCACAGCATCTTCTTACTGTCGGTTAAATTTCGGGTCTGTAGCACGTCATCTTCGTGGTGTAGCAATTTTAATGGCCAGTAGTGTATAAATGACCCAAGATTGGTGCCAATGCATGTCCCATAGACCCTGCAGTACTGCTGCAAACGGGCAAGTTTCCCCACTTGAACCGCCCGAAGCTGGTCGACACGACGTGTGGCTCGCTAGGTTAATCGTCCGGAGTGTTCCGCCAAACGATGTGGAGAGCAGTATACACAGATGGCATCAACGTGCGACGTACCGGATCTGAGCCGCCAGGAAGACGAAAAGGTGATGGGACTGAATATCGTTTGTCCAGCGATCTGGGAGTCAACAGACTAGCTCCATAACATAAACAAGTGGATGTACAGGTGCCAGTTGTTCTACAAACCATTTTCAGGCCCTTTGTGGATGCTAATTTGCAGTCCAGGCGCCCATGTCGTTTACTGCCATTAACACCGTCATATGCGCGTCTCCGGCTAGAAAGGTGCCTCACAGTCCAGAAATACGTGACCTGCCAACTAGCAAAACGTAGCATTTAGTGATGAATCCTGATTCGTTTTGATGTAGACGATCCCCTCTAATTGTGGTAGGTGGAACCCCAACGAGCCAGCGTTATGTGGCAGTTCAGCCGTACGTGGGACCCTGCGTAGGTGGTCTAGGAGGGGCACTTTTCCAGGAAGAAATACTCGACCTCATACAACTCGAACTGCTCAAGACTTACTACGTTATGATCCAACTCTTCCGTGGTCGGCCTACTCCCTCGACTTGTCTCCTATAGAGCACGTGATGGATTAGCTGGAACGCCACATGCTGCCGTGTCATTGTTTACATGATTTGGCAGTGGATGTTTAAGATATGTCCTCCAAATTGCTTCAGGACAACATCAGATGTTGTATCACCTCGAAGCCGAATCATGTTGCGGTAGTATGTACCGTATTCCATCAAAAGGTGGCCCAACACGTTAATATCGTCTAATCCCTGACCATGGTTAGCCCTTGTTATTGCCGACAACGACCAGCAAATTTTAAATACCAGTCTTACATGTCATAAAAACTTTGAAACATAGTTATTACTTTTTTCTACTCAATAGTCCGCCAGACAACGTTCGTGAAGCGGTAGTTCGGTCGTCAGATAAGCTTATTTAAGATATTCGTTCTTGACGGCTTTTTTGTACTGGTGAATGTTCTGGTACAGATGAGTCTCAATTTAGAATTAAGTAATGGCGAATAGCAAACTGACAGCTCACCATTAGTACAGCTTCCAAGAAATGTTGATCTCAGTGCAGTGTTGAGTACGATGGACGTCCCGAAAGTTATACCTCCTACTTTTATTAATGGAAACTAGAGGAGATACATAAATCACAACAGCAAAGCTACATACGATAGTGTTTTAGCTACAGACTGTCATTTTTCCACATAGTCATCACGATTCGTTATGCACTATTGTCAATGATGAACCAGAACCTGCACGGCGCGGTAGTAAAAATCGAAAACAGCGAGGCTAACCATTTCCTTACGTCTTGGACAACAGCATCCGTGTCTTAAAAATGTTCGCCTCTAATACATCTTTTAGAAGCCCAAAGAGATGGAAGTCTGAAGGTGTTAAATCGGGAATGTGCAGTGGTTCTGCTGATACAGTCCAACCGAATTTTTCAATGAGTTGCGTGGTCGAAAAACTGGTGTGGTGTTTGGCATTATTACGTTGCAGGTGAAAATTAGTCTTCTTCCCTGGCCTTACCCTGGAAATTTGGGCGCTTAGGCAGTGTCGTCTTGTAGTGTGCTGCACTGACAATTTGTCCAAGCTCCACGACATCCAAAAGAACCTCACGCTGACTGCCACAGAAGGGTCTAATTTCGGCTGCAGACGGCTGTGTCTTTTCCTCTTTGACAGAGAATTAGCGCTTCGGCATTCCATGGAATGTCTTTAGGACTCCGACTCGTAGTGGTGAAACCGTGTCTGATCTCCGGTGACTATGCCTAGTAAAAATCGAAACCAGCTGAGGCTAACTACTTCCTTACATCTTTGACAACAGTATCCGAGTCTTTGAGCTCTGCTCTGCTGGCGCCAGCTACCGCAGAACGACGAAACTGCCGGCAAATGGAAGAGTAAAGTTCAAGCATTAGCACTACACCAACGACACCTGACCCGGACATCCTAAATCATCACTCTCAGCACGACCCCCGTATTGTACAAAGGACTGATGGTACTTCTGGATGGTATTACTTCTGAAAAGTATTTTCCGTTTATTCTGCTTCTTAAACAGTGAACTGTAGTACGGTGGATTAGTGGAATACCTTAAAATTGTAGTCGATCCATTATAAAGAATGCAGAAAACGGGCGGAGAACGATGGGAGCTAGCTCAAAATAAACATGAAGTAGAACAAAAGACGACGTCGGCTGTGAAATAGCACCTTACATGTACACTTATAGAAAGGGAAGACATGTGTAAGCAAGAAGGTAACGATGTGTTGGGAAGACGATCTTATCTGTCAACCACTCCTGTGTTCCCGCTTGCGAAAAGAAAGACTGTTCACAAAGCTTCTTGTAAAAGCAAAAACATCTTCCGCTGTGAAAGCGGAATTACTATCAACAAACACAGCACAGTTTCCGAACGCCAGTCCGTCTGAGAATTCTACTGAACCTTTCTTATGTAATGGCACGTGATGAGCCACATTCTGTAAATAGAAATGATGCCTTAGATGTGGTTCCGGGTCTTGTCAGCAGAAGGTCGTAGATAATAAAATGTTCTCCATATATATGCAACATCTCATCGAAGTTAAAACTTGAGAAGTTAAAATTCATAAGCATTATTTTCGATATTATAGGCTCATGAGAAAATGTCTTGACGATGATGATGACTTCCAAATGAACCTATGAAATTTGAATATTAACTTTAATACTGATTACGTGCCGAGTTAGTTACATACTAATACAAAGCTCGGTTTTCTGAAAAATATAAATAGTTTCAAGTAGAGTGGTAGATGGAGAACAACAATCTTCTTTACATTAAAACTGTTAACGAAACAATAGTGTGCGAACTGAGAGAGTTCTCCTGCTGATGCAGCAAAAGTTTAAAAAGTGGTCAAAGATATAAAAAATAGAGCGACCCAGTTGAAGGAAGTGTAACATCAGAGCACATCAGCGCATGAAAGTGAAACTTAAATCACACGAAGTACGAGAATAAAAAACTAGAATCATTTGAAATGTAATTCTATAAAAGAAAGTTAAAATTTAAGCACAAAAGAGAGTATGCGACGAGAGGTATCTATGGAAGACCCTTTGGGAGAAGATGAAAGATGTTAATGGGAATTTTTCTATGGCCACTACTAACAGTTGACTTGGAGCTACAAGGAGAGGGAAAATAGAGGAAATACTGGTACCAGTTCAAAACTGAATACGCAAATTAGTTTGTTGATTATCATGGTGTGACAGTTATGGATGTATGATACAATTAGCACAAAATAACGAGGTGGGAACGACGGTATAAAACTACTTGAAATACGGGTGACGTCAAACCAAACAAACTATATCTTCTTGTTAGACCCTGTTTTGCCATCTGTTGACGGGCTTATTTGACGGCAGTAGCGTCGAATAACCAAGTCACAATTTAGCACACTCTCGGCCGATACTTTCAGCTTGTTGAAAAGGTGTTCCTGTTCCTATATGTAATTTCTCAGTGACCATAAAGTCACCGGGAAATACTAAATGTTTACTAGATGTTAATGCTGTAGGCTTCACATCCGTAATTTTGATTCCCTCAAATGGTAATAAATGAAGATCAAAGTCAAGATAACTCTGGATTCCGTCCTACGATATTTAAAACTATATAAAAATCATTCACCATGTGATGTGGGGATAGCGCAGAAAAACCTATGTGAAAGGTCATGAGACGCCATACTCAGACGTATGTAGAGCAGGGTCACAGCGTGAAGAAAGAATACATACGGAATATGTGGCAATTTCCCGTAGAGTAACAACGGTACTTAAGTTTGCTGATGATGTAGTACTTTTACCAGAACATAAAACGTCTTATTAGCCCCATTGAATTTAACAGGTAGAGTTTTCATACAAAATATTGTTCAAAATAAAGAAAGTTGAGAAGAATGTTCAAAATTGCGGATGATACAACTGTATATAGAAAGTAAGATTACACTGCGTGTCCGAAGCCAGGAAGATATAGGAAGTAGACTGGAACGAATGTTGTAAATTGATTTATTCAGCGAAAGATATCGACTGGTTTCGAAGATGGAAATCCAGAAAGTCAATGAATTAAGAACAACATTGAACAAAAATGAAACCAGTGAAGAAATTTAAAATTTTGTAGTGTGTTATTATCGAAGAATATTGGCAATTAAGTATACCATAAACCTGAAGAGAGAAGATGCTATTAAAAGAAAAGGATAACAACAGAAAGAATAAACAGGAAATAATAAACAAGAGGAACGAAGGCGTAAGCTGAACACAGGTTACCCTAGCCAGAAAAATTGTGCCATGCGTTCGAAGAGTCGTAACACTATAGAATGTAAAGGGGAAAGATTATAGAATGAGCAAAGTAGCTTGCGGGGAGGTGTTTGGTGCATATGCTACACAGAGGTGACAAGATAAAGTAAAAATATTAATAAAAGAACGGCTTGAAGGCTTTAATAGAAAATTTCTGAAAGAGTATTTTAAAACAGAAATATTATCTTACAGTAAATTTTTTATCTTTTACTATTTTTAATTTGAATGTTTTCTGGAATATGAATAATCTAAAGAGAAGAGTTTCGTGATGGACGTCACCCTAACTGCAAGATATTAATCGCTGTGGATAGATACGTGCGAGAAGCAGGGTTGTTAACGCCACAGATAGCTACCCAGGTTTTATGCAAAACGTTTTTCTCACGTCAGGATTTGAGAAGATAGTGTTGGATCGTGTGTGATAAAAACCACCAGCAATCAGCCGCAGTCGCTAAGTTGCTCGTGAAAAGCACACATCGTAGACTGCCTCGTGGAACAGCGACTACAATCTATTAGAAGTAATTGCTACAAGCGAGCGCAAATACTTTTGAGCTCACACTTAATTTCTGTTTAGGGAATATTTTGTAATGCAGTCACTAGAACTAGCGGTCGTTGCTTGGAAAATTTGCTGCGGGCTTAAGTTTCGACTGTTAATTGTTTAAACAGGAAATACATATTTATTTCTGGTTATTAGTTCCATCAGTAAGAAATTAAATATTTATTTCTAATCACTAATTCTGTATTAAAAAGGAAATAGTCTTAGCATTCTCTTCCATGCGTACTATTGGGACCTTTTAACGTTGTGAAAACTATGTAGTCCAGATTTTCATTTTTATTGATGAAGAAAAAAAGGGTCACAGTCTTGTAAGCCGAATAACGGTTTGCGTAGTAAATTGATATTGTAGAACACAAGTTATTAATTTCATTGATAAATATGAAATTTTTGTATGAAGCAGTGTCAGAACGAGTCATTGGCATCAAAATTTCCGTTTCAGTCTGCTGTTGTAACACACAGTCGTCATTCGATCAGTCGCGGTATACGAGTACTATGCAGCTAAATGCATCTTAATCTGCGTTGTTAATGTCAGATTGTCTCTCCTCGAACGTACACCCGATCTCATCTCATATATATCAACGCAATATTGCTACATTATATTGCACGATTTGTTAACTGTTATTCAGTGTGGAAATATGAGTACAAATGCACAATTATGAAAGAGTAGTAACTTTTGCAGCACCCAGACAACACAAGAAACTTAAACTAAGTGACCTTCTAAGTCGGTAGACGTCTTGTGAATGCGAATTATTTGTCGATATTTTGGTATTTTTTCGTAATGTTTTCCTGTCTAAATATTATTATGCAGAACAACACAGTTTTGAGCTTCTTATTTTTATACCAGATTGTAGCGCTACCAATAGTATTTGTTCAGAAAAAGAATTTCTACACAGTAACAATATTTGTCTCTGCGTAAGATTTTTCTTTGTTACTATGTGTGGCTGTAGATTTCTAATAAAGTCTGTAAGTTGCTCAAGCTATTTTTAAAAAGTGTTCGATATTGTAGCAGAATTACTATCGCTCAAAATAAGATTATGAATAACCGTCCTGCAAATGTACTATCGTACACAAAAGACCGTTGCGACACAGGCCTTCCTGCCCCGTCGTAGTCGTCTTTCTCTTGATACTGACGGAGGCGTTCCATGTTTCAGCCACTTCTCTTTCACGCCCTTTATTACATTCTGTGTGAATCCTATCTATTTCATAGGTAAAATGCGTTCTGAACTTGCAAATTGTAAAACAGTATAGTGTTCTAGTTTCTCGCTGTTTGTAATGCATACGGTGTAAGCGTGCAAGCAGAAGTCACTGACACCTTCATAACCTGAACCGCAATCCACTCAGTAACATTTAAACTACGCATTTTATGGAACAGGACAACAGTGTCAAGGATTCTGCGAAAAATGTTTTGACGTTAACATCCTTAGAGGAAGAGAGTGGACGCCTGCAAATATCAAAATATTGTTCAAATGGCTCTAAGCACTTTGGGACTTAATATCTGAGGTCATCAGTCCCCTAGAACTACGTGAACCTATCTAACCTAAGGACATCACAAACATCCATGCCCGAGGCAGGATTCGAACCTGCGACCTAGCAGACACGCGGGTGCGGACTGAAGCGCCTAGAACCGCTTGACCACCGCGGCCGGCTGTAAATATCAGAAGTTAACCTATAATTACTGTACTCACTTATTTGGGGTACGAGAAAAATAATGAGGCTGAAAACGCTGCGAACGATCTGGCAACACTGTGGTGTTCTCCTCGTGTAGACCGGTGTGTTCAACCCTTTCAGACGCTCAGTGTAAGTTTCAGCTCCGTAGAGCCGCCGGGCGATTTTTGAGAGCGCCATCAGGGAAGGTGTGATTGTTCTATGGGTAACGAAATTGGAACAGCGGAATTTAGAACAACGGTACACAATCACGTTTTGTGTTCAACTTACGGAATCAGCCACTGTGATCTTTGAAAAGTTGACAGTGCTGTGCGGGACATTCCTTATCAAGAGAAGAAGTTTTTCACTGCTGAAGTCATTTTCGGGAGCCCGAGGACACGTTAAAAGTGAACGTCGCTTAGTGAGACCTTGAACTTTGAAAGCCGCCGAGAACGTCGAACGTGTGCGTGCTCTTGTGAGATCAGACCGATGTTTAACGATAACGATGATAAATGACCTGTTAAACATTTTCACCCTACATCAAATTTTGACCCAAGGTCTACACATACGAAAGGTTTGTGCCAAACTCGTGCCGAGAAACATCACAATTGAGTAGAAGGACAATTAGAGAAACATGAGCGTTCGGCTAACTGTTTATTCGAATGATCACAGGAGACGAATCCTGGGTTTCTGAATACTATCCTCAAACAAAGCGATACACTGAGACATGTCCCCCCTGGAAAAAGCTCGAATTAGCAAATCAAAGATCAGAACAGTGCTGATACATTTATTTCACTGTAGGGGTATAGTGCCTAAGGAATGTTTTTCTCCAGGACAAGCTATCAACCAAGAATTTTATAAAAATGTCCTTCTAATGCTCAGGAAAAGTGTGAATCGGGTGATACCGGACATTAGAGAGAAGTGGTTGCTGCATCATGACAACTTTCCACATCACACAGCTGCTTCCATTGACCTCAAAATGCATTCCTGTAGTTCCACAGCCCCCTATTCACCTGATCTGAGTGCTTGTGATTTCTTTTTAATCCAAAAAATGAAAAACATAATAAATGAAAGTTATTTTGGGTCTCAGTAACATTCAAGAGAATGTGAGCGACATGTTAAAGGCGCTACCAGTTGAAGCTTCAGACCTGCTACCAAGACTGGGAACGACATCATCGATGTACATCTGCCTAAAGGACCTGATTTAAACGGGAAAATATTGTTCTTGGGAAAAGAAAGATCATTTCTGTACAAAAAATCTGCCTCATTAGTTCTCTCAAACACCCCATATAGCAGCGGCTACTGTTATTTAGTGTCTCTGTATTCTTAATCTATATTTAATATTTTACTATGGTTTCAGGACGGTTTTCAAAGGGCTAGGACATTTTACTATGAGAGTTGTCGCACAACAGAGGCATGTCACCTGAATGAAAGATAAAAATAAGTTCTGGACAAAGAAAAACCGATGTGTACGAATATGAACATAATATGGGGTTATAAATTTCATTATATAACGTTTATTCAACAGTGACCATTCGGGAGGACGACGGTTCAATCCCGCGTCCGGCCATCCTGATTTAGGTTTTCCGTGATTTCCCTAAATCACTCCAGGCAAATGCCGGGATGGTTCCTCTGAAAGGGCACGGCCGACTTCCTTCCCCATCCTTCCCTAATCCGATGAGACCGATGACCACGCTGTCTGGTCTCCTTCCCCAAAACCAACCAACCAACAGTGAGAAGGTCGGCTGCTTTGAAGAGGAAAAATTTAGTTCTTTTCGATTTTATTTGGTCCTTAGAAAACAAAACACGATGAAGAGAGTGAAAAGTTTCTTTGAATTGTCTTCCAAATATTGATTTCTATGGTTGTGCGTGTATACTTTCTTGATCATACACATTACACTGTTTTCATATTTTCAGACGATCTATTTACTGTTCATTAGTTTCTCTGTAGGGTGGAAAATTACCAAACTACCTTTGGCTGTAGCATAGGAATTTCGGTCTGGACATTAATAATATCAATCCTTGTTTCTTAATTTTGTTATATAATTCCGCCTAGTTGCATCACAGACAGTACTTCATAACCTCGCTTTCACAAATCAGTACTGAGACAAGTTAAGTGATATGGTCTTGAGTGTCTAGTGTGAACATATCTAGATTTTATAGTGATGTTGCCTTTCATTCCATACTGTTCCATTGACATCGAATTTGAAACGACCTATAGACGCAAATTTTAGTAATTTCAGCTGGTAATTGGAGTTTCACGGTGCTGCGGAAGTGGAGAGGTCAGAGACCTCTGAGGGAATTTTGCCGTCTGTCACGCCCTGCGGAGCCCGAGGGGTCGCCGCAATTTGTCACGGCAGGGGCAGCGCCCTCTCAGCAGGGCATCCATCGCGTCAGCTCTGCGATCCGTGCAGCACCGCAGGGTGAACGACAAGGGGGATCTCAGCTGTGCTCTCTAAAGCTCCAGATGCATAGCGATACAGAGAACAACCTAATGTCACTACCGAACAGGTTTGGTTAGTTCAAAATTTACATCTCTGAGTTCATCCATGGGGGTATCAAAATCCAGAGAATGGAAGTGAAAGCAGAAATCATAGTCTGTTGGGAACATGTGATGAGCAGCAAAAATAAATTGTGAGTAAAGATCTAAATAAGATATACCACTGACGACGAACACGGCACAACTAGAAACATTGCATCACAGAACGTGGAAATTTGTTTTCCAAGTTGTTTGAATGTCATCATACTTACCTACGAAATAGGTGCACGGAAAATGATTAAGAAAACTTAAGACACTCACCCGACAATCACACATAAAGAGAGAAATAAAAATAAGGTACTATAACAATTGTTCGCTGACAACTATAAAAAGAATCGTAAGAACTGCGGCTATCCAAATGAAACGAATGATCCCCACTGTTCATTCGCTCCAGGTACCAGAAAATATTTCAACATATTAAATACGAAGCGTCAAATATGAAACACCAAAGAGACAGCTAACAAGCAATTACTATATCATACTGGGAAGAGGAAATAATATCCATTAAGAAATGAGAATTGCGGAAGTAACATTTCCTCCAAAGACTTACGACGTAAAAGGATTCGAACAATTTACAATCTATAACAAGGATGTAAGCTGATTTTTAACTATCGTTTAACATCTTGTTTTTCATTAATCCTCGAAGACAGCTGTTCAAAGCCATCGACTACTGTTGTCACGTGTGGAGTGGAAGTAGCAATGTCAACAGCTCCAAAAAGCTATGATCTACGAGAAAAATGAAGAAATCAGTGGACATTCTTCGATGGCCATGATAACATAAGTAAAAATCATTCTGACCATGCAACTCCTGGTAGTGAAACAACCCAATACATGTGCAGCTTGCTCAACCGCGTCAATACAGGTCACGCTATAACCAAAGTAATATTAGATATATGGAGATTAACCAATGATGATCAATACTGCTGCACAAAATCGGAACAAACGTCTCACCAATTTGGCACGACTCCCAAAAAGAGAATTCATGGGTACCTATAATGACTTTGCAGATATTAAATATGCAGCAGTGAAGTGGCTGGAGTCTTTGGATGGCCTCTACTGCAGCGTAGATCCATTGTCTCAAAGCTGTCAGATCTCGAACCTTTGTTTGGAAACCGTGTCCTTGATAAACCCAAATGTATTGGAACTCATTGGAATCAGATGGGGGGAGGGGCAGTGGGATCTTCCCACCCTCCGAGCCAGTGCTCAGGAAATGCTTCTTGGAGAAATGTGGTAGCATACCCGAGTTAGTGCGGTGGGCTACAATCCTGCTGGAAAATAACATCGAGAGGCATCTATGGAACTGCGTACTGTAGTTCACCAACATGTCGAGATAGGCGTACCCCGTCATTGTAGACTGTATAAAAAAAGTGGTTCAATCACACGACGTTAATGTAATCATAACCACATATTAACTTTTGGTGTATCCTTTCGTACTCAGTCACTTATTCCGGAATCTTACATGTCCGTATTCGATAGTTACGTCGGTTAACTTTGCCACAGACGTGGAAGGTAGATCCATGACTGAACAGCACTGCATCAAAGTAGTTATTGATTTCATCTATAGGATGCAACAGTTCAACAGCAAAATCAAAGTCTATGGTGATCTTCACACTCAATGTGAAAAAAAGTTTGTAAGCACACAACCGGAGACATTTACGCACAATGTCGTGCACCTTCGAACGGGGAATACCTAGCTTGTCTAGTGGATTAGCATCGGATTCTAACGAATGCTTTGCGTACACGTTCCACTGTCTTTTCATTCACATCCGGTTTGGGATGTTTTCCAGCATTTGAAACCAAGCTTCCTCATTTCTGGAAGAGTTCGGTCTACTGATAAATTGATTTAAGCCCCGTATGTGCTACAGATTTTAAGTCTGCTAACCATTGCACGCACTGTACCTTCCGTTGTGGCAACCGCATTCTCACTAACTGGAGTACGTCTGCCTGTTGAACAATAAATATCTGTGAGCATGCGCCATACCACTCAGAGCGTATCATGAAATGATGAGGAACACATGCTGGAGAGCGTGTCTCTATCGATAGCGTACTTGACCAAAAACATAAAATGTCGAATTCTGTCGTTATAAGCATTTATTTGTGTTTAACTCCAGTCCCTGTATGTATCAGATAAATGAGGCATTGCACAAGTATCCATTTTGCCAATTTTCTATCAGAAAGGAAAACCCAATTTTCACTCTATTTGTAGGGTACTACCAAGCACATTTTCTGTACGTGGGCGCAGTTGCTTCTCTTGTCAACAATGCTATTTTGCAAACGTCACTATGGTAACGTCTCATCATAGCTCTATAGACGGTAATTATTTTTGCATACAGACGTGTGCACTTGGGAGTTCTGTCAAAAGCGTTCCCAAGTGTCAGGGATTTTCTTAAGCTGACTCGACTGCCGGACTGTCTTAGTACTAAAGAATAAATGTATTAAAAATTCATGCATGTAGCGGCACTTATTCGCTAATCTCAGTGTATCTGACGTAATATCTATTGAACTACGTGTTATACAAACATATAATTCTATAGTGAAGTGGAAGGAAGACAAGGATTTCTTGTCAGGCTAGTATAGGGTAATATCAACAGCAGCATAAAACAGGTGTAGGATTCGTTACGATTAGGGGCAGAGAGTGTCTTGCTGGGAACAGTTCAGTGATAGGGTTGTTCACATCACAATCGACAGCAAACAAACACCGACAACGATAATTCAGGTATACATGCCGACGTCGCCAGCTGAAGATGTAGAAATAGAGAAGGTGTATGAGGATATTGAGAGGGTAATACAGTATGTAACGGGATATGAAAATCTAATAGTCATGGGAGACAGGAATGCAGCTGTAGGGGAAGAAAAGGCTACAGGTGAATATGGGCTTGGGGCAAAGAACGAGAGTGGAGAAAGACTGAGTTCTGTAACAAGTTTCAACTAGTAATAGCGAATACTCTGTTCAAGAATCACAAGAGGAGGAGACATACTTGGGAAAGGCCGAGTGATATTGTAAGATTTCAGTTAGATTACATCATGGTCAGACAGAGATTTCGAAATCAGATCCTGGATTATAAGGTGTACGTAGGAGCAAATATGGACTCTGATCACAATATAGTAGTGATGAGGAAAAGGCTGGAGACATTAGTCAGGAAGAATCAATACGCAAAGAAGTGACATACGGAAGTACTAAGAAATGACGAGATAGGTTGAAGGTCTATAACGCTTTACATACAGCAATAAGGAATAGCTCAGTAGGCAGTACAGTCGAAGAGCAATGGACATCTCTAAAAGGGGCCATCACAGACGTTGGGAAGGAAAATATGGGTACAAAGAAGGTAACTGCGACGAAACTATGGGTAACAGAAGATATACTTCACATGATCGATCACAGGAGGGAGTACAAAAATGTTCCGGGTAACATGGGAATACATAAATACCACTCGTTGAGGAATGAAATAAATAGGAAGTGCAGGGAAGCTAAGATGAAATGGCTGCAGGAAAAATGTGAAGACATCGAAAAAGAAATGATTGTCGGGAGGACATACGCAGCATACAGGAAAGTGAAAAAAACGTTATGTGACAGTAAAAGCAAGGGTGATAACATTAAGAGTGCAAGGGGAATTGCACTGTTAATGGAGAGGAGAGAGCGGATAAGTGGAAAGAATACATTGTAAGCCTCTGTGAGGTGGAAGAATTGTCTGATGTGATAGAAGAAGAAACAGGAGTAGATTTAGAAAAGATAGGAGATCCAATATTAGAATCATGATTTAAAAGATCTTTAGAGGGCTTAAGATCAATTAAGGCAGAAGGGATAGAAAACATTCCATTATAATTTCTAAAATCATTGTTGGAAGTGCCAAAAAGACGACTATTCACGTTGGTGTGTAGAATGAAAGAGTCTGGCGACATACCATCTGACTTTCGGAAAAGCGTCATCAACACAATTCCGAAGACGGCAAGAGCTGACTATTGTGAGAACTACTGCGCGATCAGCTTAACTGCACATGCATCCAAGTTGCTTACTAGAATAAGATACAGAAGAAAGGAAAAGAAAATTTAGGATGCGCTACATGACGATTAGTTTGGCTTTAGGAAACGTAAAGGCATGAGAGGGGCAATTCCGACGTTGCGGTTAATAATGAAAGCAAGACTAAAGAAAAATCGTGACCGATTCATAGGATTTGTCGACTTGGAAAAGCCTTCGACTATTTAAAATGGTGCAAGATGTTCGAATCTCTGAGAAAAATAGGGGTAAGTTTTAGGAAGAGTCGGGTAATATACAATATGACAAGAGCCAAGAGGGAACAATAAGAGTGGACGACCATGAACGAGGTTCTCGAATTGAAATGTGTGTAAGACAAGGATGTAGGATTTCGAGCCTACTGTCCAATCTGTACATCGAGGAATCAATGGTGGAAATAAATGAAAGGTTCAGGGTGTAATTAAATTTCAAGGTGAAAGGATATCAATGATACGACTCGCTGGTAACATTACTGTTCTAGGTGAAGTAGAATTACATGCATGCTGAACGGAATGAACAGTCTAATGAGGAAAGAGTACGGACTGAGAGTAAATCGAAGAAAGACGAAGGTACTGACAAGTAGTAAAAAAAGAACAGCGAGAAACTTAACAACAGGATTGATGGTCACGAAGTAGAAGAAGTTATGGAATTCTGCTACGTTAGCAGTAAAATATCCATTAACGGTCGGAGCAAGGAGAACATCAAAAGCAAACTAGCATGGGCAAATATGGGCATACCTGGCCAAGAGAAGTCTACTAATGAAACTTCCTGGCAGATTAAAACTGTGTGCCCGACCGAGACTCGAAATCTGGACCTTTGCCTTTCGCGGGCAAGTGCTCTACCACCTGAACTACCGAAGCACGACTCACGCCCGGTACTCACAACTTTACTTCTGCCAGTATCTCGTCTCCTACCTTCCAAACTGTACAGAAAATCTCATTCGGTCGGGCACACAGTTTTAATCTGCCAGGAAGTTTCATATCAGCGCACACTCCGCTGCTGAGTGAAAATCTCATTCTGGAAAAATCCCACAGGCTGTGGCTAAGCCATGTCTCCGCTGTATCCTTTCTTTCAGGAGTGCTAGTTCCGCAAGGTTCCCAAGAGAGCTTCTGTAAAGTTTGGAAGGTAGGAGACGAGATACTGACTGAAGTAAAGCTGTGAGACCGGGCGTGAGTCGTGCTTCGGTAGCTCAGATGGTAGAGCACTTGCCCGCGAACGGCAAAGATCACGAGTTCGAGTCTCGGTCGGGCACACAGTTTTAATCTGCCAGGAAGTTTCATATCAGCACACACTCCGCTGCAGAGTGAAAGTCTCATTCTGGAAGTCTACTAATGTCAAATATTGGCTTTAATTTGAGGCAGGAATTTCTGAGAATGTACGTTTAGAGTACAGCATTGTACGGTAGTGAAAAATGGACTGTAGGAAAACAGGAAAAGAAGAGAACCGAAGCATTTGGGATGTGGTGCTAAAAACGCACGCTCAATATTTAGTGGACTGATGAGATAAGGAATAATGAGGTAGTGCGCTGAATAAGAGAGGAAAGGAATATCTGTAAAACACTGATAAGGAGAAGGGACAGTATAAGAGGACATCTGTTAAGACATGTGGGAATGACTTCCATAGTACTAGAGGGAGGTGTAGAGGGCTAAAACTGTAGAAAAAGACAGAGATTGGAATGCATCCAGCAAATAATTAATGATGTAATTTGCAACTGCTACTCAGAGATGAAGAGGTTAACGTAGGAGTGGAATTCGTGGCGGGCCGCATTAAACCAGCCAGAAGACTGATGAAAGAAAAAAAAAGGTTCATCAAAGATATGTGCGGATACTGTTTGAAATATATGTTGCGAATAGAGTTAGTAACAAAGAGTTAATAAACTGAAACATCGTGCACAATGTGCCAGTTTTTCACGCATGTCAGTGTTTGTGACATCATGCACCCTGATGTCATTTCTCCTGCACTGCAAAGGGCGCTCAGTAAGTAACGCAGCACATTTTTTTTACAGAGAAGGTTGGTTTTATTACAGATTCCAGTACATCATATCATTCCCCACTGGCTAAAAAAAAAACAGTTTTTCAACTTCATCTCAGTTCAATGTGACGGCGTTGCGCCATCTTACTCGGAGCCCCCGTGTGGTACCATTCTACTGATCTATGTTAGAGCCAACATCTTGCTCCATCATCCATATTCTGCTTCGTGAGGAGTGAATCATACATTGGAGCAAACTGATGTAAGAAAGTATTTGTGAGATCTGTGCTGTAGAGTGGATGAGAAGAACAGTCCAACGAAATTTTGTGTGTTCGTCTTGGACCCGCAGTCTTGCGTAAGGTCACACTTTGTATTTGAAGAAGAGGTTTGTTTATACACTCCTGGAAATTGAAATAAGAACACCGTGAATTCATTGTCCCAGGAAGGGGAAACTTTCGCAGCAATGCAGGCTGCTATTCTCCCATGGAGACGATCGTAGAGATGCTGGATGTAGTCCTGTGGAACGGCTTGCCATGCCATTTCCACCTGGCGCCTCAGTTGGACCAGCGTTCGTGCTGGACGTGCAGACCGCGTGAGACGACGCTTCATCCAGTCCCAAACATGCTCAATGGGGGACAGATCCGGAGATCTTGCTGGCCAGGGTAGTTGACTTACACCTTCTAGAGCACGTTGGGTGGCACGGGATACATGCGGACGTGCATTGTCCTGTTGGAACAGCAAGTTCACTTGCCGGTCTAGGAATGGTAGAACGATGGGTTCGATGACGGTTTGGATGTACCGTGCACTATTCAGTGTCCCCTCGACGATCACCAGTGGTGTACGGCCAGTGTAGGAGATCGCTCCCCACACCATGATGCCGGGTGTTGGCCCTGTGTGCCTCGGTCGTATGCAGTCCTGATTGTGGCGCTCACCTGCACGGCGCCAAACACGCATACGACCATCATTGGCACCAAGGCAGAAGCGACTCTCATCGCTGAAGACAACACGTCTCCATTCGTCCCTCCATTCACGCCTGTCGCGACACCACTGGAGGCGGGCTGCACGATGTTGCGGCGTGAGCGGAAGACGGCCTAACGGTGTGCGGGACCGTAGCCCAGCTTCATGGAGACGGTTGCGAATGGTCCTCGCCGATACCCCAGGAGCAACAGTGTCCCTAATTTGCTGGGAAATGGCGGTGCGGTCCCCTACGGCACTGCGTAGGATCCTACGGTCTTGGCGTGCATCCGTGCGTCGCTGCGGTCCAGTCCCAGGTCGACGGGCACGTGCACCTTCCGCCGACCACTGGTGACAACATCGATGTACTGTGGAGACCTCACGCCCCACGTGTTGAGCAATTCGGCGGTACGTCCACCCGGCCTCTCGCATGCCCACTATACGCCCTCGCTCAAAGTCCGTCAACTGCACATACGGTTCACGTCCACGCTGTCGCGGCATGCTACCAGTGTTAAAGACTGTGATGGAGCTCCGTATGCCACGGCAAACTGGCTGACACTGACGGCGGCGGTGCACAAATGCTGCGCAGCTAGCGCCATTCGACGGCCAACACCGCGGTTCCTGGTGTGTCCGCTGTGCCGTGCGTGTGATCATTGCTTGTACAGCCCTCTCGCAGTGTCCGGAGCAAGTATGGTGGGTCTGACACACCGGTGTCAATGTGTTCTTTTTTCCATTTCCAGGAGTGTATTATTGTGGCGACGAAGACGCTGATGTCATTTCTTCAGCTTCCTGAGTGTAGCACAATACACTTGAGAATTGGTCATTGCACCATCATGGAAGACACAAGCAGAATAACCCATTCAGAGTTCCAGCAGACCGTCACGTGGCTTGCGGTGCGGCTTTCTCCGGTTCAAGTGACTATGTTCGACAAGAAATTGTCACAATCAGCCAGCCTCGTAACCCACAAGCAACTCAGCACAGTTGATTGCTTTATATGGTCTTCTGCTAGCGGAACAGACATTTAATTATCCCAACGGGTGGACGAGTATGTAGGAATTACCATCAGAGAAGTCTAACACTGCAGCAGGGAGTTTCATTCTGATCCGTCGATCACCTTGGATGAGAGTGTCAACACGTTTCAACACTGCAGGAGTCACAGCTGTGTGCCTCTGGCGGGTACATAGGAGACTGGATAGGTTTGAGCAGCCTTGTTGCGGTGATGACAGATGTCTCGACCAATGATTCACCATGATTTTGCTCATTACCATATCTCTGTAGTCAAACTGCAAGTGCATACGAATATCTGTGATGCTTTAGTTTCCCGCAAAAGAAATTCAATGAAAGCTCTTCACACGTGCAACACCGATCAGTCACAGACGCCATTTTGAAGGCTGTGTATAGCGCCGACACCTGTCGAAATTTTATGAAACTCTAGGGGACGATGTGGAAATGTTCCATAATATCCCAAAACAATAGAAATTGGTAGACAAAAGAAATGCATTGTTAATACGACGCCCTTCATGGTGTAGCTTTTTAAGGATATTTAGCTGCATATGAGGATGCTATCTATCAAATTCACAATTTGTGGTAAGATCTTATGGGACCACACTGCTTACGTTATCGGTCTCTACGCTTACACACTGCTTAATCTAACTTAAACTAAGTTACGCTGAGGACATGACACACACACATGCCCGAGGGAGGACGCGAACCTCCGACATGTTCAGATGCGCGAAGTGTGAGAAGACACCCTAGATAGCGCGGCTACCCCATATGGCTACATCTACATTGATACTCCGCAAGCCACCCAACGGTGTGTGGCGGAGGGCACTTTACGTGCCACTGTCATTACCTCCCTTTCCTGTTCCAGTCGCGTATGGTTCGCGGGAAGAACGACCGTCTGAAAGCCTCCGTGCGCGCTCTAATCTCTCTAATTTTACATTCGTGATCTCCTCGGGAGGTATAAGTAGGGGGAAGCAATATATTCGATACCTCATCCAGAAACGCACCCTCTCGAAACCTGGCGAGCAAGCTACACCGCGATGCAGAGCGCCTCTCTTGCAGAGTCTGCCACTTGAGTTTATTAAACATCTCCGTAACGCTATCACGGTTACCAAATAACCCTGTGACGAAACGCGCCGCTCTTCTTTTGATCTTCTCTATCTCCTCCGTCAGACCGATCTGGTACGGATCCCACACTGATGAGCAATACTCAAGTATAGGTCGAACGAGTGTTTTGTAAGCCACCTCCTTTGTTGATGGACTACATTTTCTAAGCACTCTCCCAATGAATCTCAACCTGGTACCCGCCTTACCAACAATTAATTTTATATGATCATTCCACTTCAAATCGTTCCGCACGCATACTCCCAGATATTTTACAGAAGTAACTGCTACCAGTGTTTGTTCCGCTATCATATAATCATACAATAATGGATCCTTGTTTCTATGTATTTGCAGTACATTACATTTGTCTATGTTAAGGGTCAGTTGCCACTCCCTGCACCAAGTGCCTATCCGCTGCAGATCTTCCTGCATTTCGCTACAATTTTCTAATTCTGCAACTTCTCTGTATACTACAGCATCATCCGCGAAAAGCCGCATGGAACTTCCGACACTATCTACTAAGTCATTTATATATATTGTGAAAAGCAATGGTCCCATAACACTCCCCTGTGGCACGCCAGAGGTTACTTTAACGTCTGTAGACGTCTCTCCATTGATAACAACATGCTGTGTTCTGTTTGCTAAAAACTCTTCAATCCAGCCACACAGCTGGTCTGATATTCCGTAGGCTCTTACTTTGTTTATCAGGCGACAGTGCGGAACTGTATCGAACGCCTTCCGGAAGGGAGTTACTAGCACAAAGGTAAGAAATCTTAACGTTATAGATGATGCAGTCCGTTGTCACATTTATTACTGATCATAAGGTTTTATCTTCTAAACCATTATAGGCTGATGTTTCTTAATGTGACAATATTTCTTGTAAGATAGTAAGGGATATGTGGACCAAATTTGGTTCAAATCGATCCGGTGTTTTAGGAGGAGATGTGGAGTGCACACAACACACACACACACACACACACACACACACACACACACACACACACACACACACAGACACACACAAAATATTTTTATTATGTATACACTATGTGATCGATAGTATCCGTACACCTGGCTGAAACTGACTTACAAGTTTGTGGCGCTCTCCTTCGGTAATGCTGGAATTCATTATGGTGTTGGCCTTCCCTTAGCCTTGATGACAGCTTCCACTCTCGGAGGCATACTTTCAGTCAGGTGCTGGATTGTTTCTTTTGGAATGGCAGCCCATTCTTCACAGAGTGCTGCACTGAAGAGAGATATCGATGTCACTCGGTGAGGCCTGCACAAGTCGGAGTTCCATAACATCCCAAAGGTGTTCTATAGGATTCAATAGGATTCAGGTCAAGACTCTGCGCAGGTCAGTCCGTTACAGGATGTTACTGTTGTTTAACCACTCCGCCACAGGCCGTGCATTATGAACAGTTGCTCGATCGTGTAGAAAGATGCAGTCAACCACCACGGAATTGTTCTTCAACAGTGGGAAGCAAGAAGGTGCTCAAAACACCAATGTAATCCTGTGCTGTGATAGTGCCAAGCAAAACAACAAGAGGTGCAAGGCCCCTCCATGAACAACACTACCACACCGTATCACTACTGCCTCCGAATTTTAGTGTTGGGACTACACACGCTGACAGACGATTTTCATCGGGCATTCGCCATACCTACACCCTGCCATCGGATCACCACATTGAATACTGTGATTCGTTACTCCACACATCATTTTCCACTGTTCATTCGTCCAATGTTTACACTCCTTACATCAAACGAGGCATCGTTTTGCATTTACCAACGTGATGTGTGGCTTATGAGAAGCCTCTCGACCATGAAATCCAAGTTTTCTCACCTCCCACCGAACTGTCATATTACTTGAAGTGGATCCTGATGCGGTTTGGAATTCCTGTGTGATGATCTGGATAGATGTCTGCCTATTACACATTACGACCTCCTTCAACTGTGTAAAGAGTCAGTCAGCAGACGAGGTCGGCCTGTACGCTTTTGTGCTGTACGTGTCTCTTCAAGTTTCCACTTCACTAACACATCGGAAACAGTGGACCTAGGCATGTTTAGGAGAGTGGAAATCTCGCGTACAGACGTATGACACAAGTGACACCCAATCACCTGACCAAGTTCTAAGTCAGTGACTTCCGCAGAGCGCCCCATTCTGCTCCCTCACCATGTGTAATGACTACTGTGTTCCGGTTCTAGGCGCTACAGTCTGGAACCGCGCGACCGCTACGGTCGCAGGTGCGAATCCTGCCTCGAGCATGGATATGTGTGATGTATTTAGGTTAGTTAGGTTTAAGTAGTTCTAAGTTCTAGGGGACTGATGACCTCAGCAGTTAAGTCCCATAGTGCTCAGAGCCATTTGACTACTCAGTTCGCTGATATGGAGTATTGGGCAACAGGTGGCAGCACTATGTTTTTGGGGGTATCCAGATACTTTTGATCACCTAGTGTATATACCAATCGCCTTGCCGCAGTCTCAACACCAGTTCCCAGCAGTTCTCCATAGTTGAGCGCTGTTGGGCATGGTGTGTAATTATATGGGTGACTGTCTGTTGTACTGAGCACTGTTGGCAGAATGTGCTCAGCCATTGCGAGGCAAATTGAGGAGCGACTTGATTGAGAAGTAGCGGCTTCAGTCACGAAAACTGACAACACTTGTCCGCAGCTCGTGGTCGTGCGGTAGCGTTCTCGCTTCCCGCGCCCAGGTTCCCAGGTTCGATTCCCGGCGGCCTCGTGATGACTGGGTGTTGTGTGATGTCCTTAGGTTAGTTAGGTTTAAGTAGTTCAAGGGGACTGATGACCATAGATGTGCTCAGAGCTATTTGAACCATTTTTTTGACAGCAATGGCCAGGAGAGCAGTGTGCTGAACACATTCAGTGATGACAATATGTTGAGTATGACACAGCAGTTGGGCAGTGCCAGTGTGTCTTCCAGTCTTTCCAGACCTGTTCAAATGGAGTTTATTATATATATATATATATATATATATATATATATATATATATATATATATATATATATTCTGTTCATTATACTTATCTTGTATCGATTTAATGTAAGTACATGTAAATTAGAGTTGTGTAAGAAATACCCTAAACCAGTTACAAATAGAAAACAGAGTGTACGTTGGTATGTGTGAATGTCCGGTACCTCGTCCAAAAGCACTGGGTTGAAATCAACAAAATTGAATATAATCATAGCAGACATCACAAGTATCCACACATTGGTCTTCATGACCTCACAATTCCAATGGAAGTGAAAGACATTCTTTCCAGCCCCTGGCATCAGACTGACCTGAATGAGTGTCCTGTGGTGTGAGAACAGTATCAGACTGCCAAGAAACTGCTTTTCAGGTCAGCCTACATAGCAGGGGCAGGAAACAGCTTTCTTGGGCCTGAGTTGTAGGCTGGTATGCATGACAGGCATGTTGTGTTGGCCTACTTTATTAAGGCTTTGCAGCCCTTGCATCCAGAGCACTAAAATGATTTGCAATCCCCATATGTCTAATCAGCCCTGCATGACTGGCATCTTGTTGGCTTAGTGTTGATGTGCTTTATTGAACTGCATTGCAGTGGCTACATATGCCATTAAGCATGACTAGGAACAAGATGAAACAGATGGAAGAGGGTATTGACATAGCTAGGGGGATGAGGAAAGGGACAAAGGGATGGGAAGAGTGGGAGATGTATGAGGCCTGTGGAATATGCAGTGGTGTACTGGGCAGGTGGAAATGGAAGAGAGGGAAATGGAGATGGAAAGAGAGTGAGTGAGGAGGATATGGTTAGAGGGAGGGGGAGGGAGAAAATTATGGTGAGAGAGAGTGGGTGGAGGAAAGGACAAGGAGGTGGAGATGAAGAGAGGGAGAAATTGGGGAGGAGGATAGGTGGGCACAGGTGAGAGGATGAGGTGAGCAGACAGAGGGAGGGAGAGACAGACAGGAGTAGGAGGAAGTGTGTTCAATATGTGTGTCGAATCCATATTTGGGTTAAACCATAGGAAAAAGACTAGTAAATAAATTTCGGCAGATCCCATTCCAAGATAGAAACAACAGAAGGTAATGTAGGATTTAAGGCCTCGTCGATGACAAGGTTGTTACAAACAGATCAGAAGTACAGGCTGAATACTCGTGATCATTTTAAAGGTAACATCCCAAAATTAGGCTTAAATGATGAATAGAAAGTATCGAAAACTAGAAAATGACTACCAGATGTGATTCTAAACCATTGTATTCAGGAATGCGAATCAACCACTCTGCTGTGCCGATAGAGGTTATGTACTTCTGCATGAGTTGTTTTAACGAACGCCTAAAAAAGATCAACAGTCTGACATCCAAGTCTGAAGTAGATCACAATGAATTGGTGTTAGTTAGTACTTAAGGACTCAGGTATTTAACAAACAATCTGTTAGTAATTTAGGAATTTAAAAACAGTAACACAGAATCGTAGCAGATAACGTATTAGACACACGTTTGCTTTTTGATAGAGGAATTAAGTAGGAACTCAAAATGAGAAGCAAAAGAATCTGAATTAAGTGAACACCATAAAAAATTTATATTTATGCTGCATACCACTTTCTACGAAAAATTATTTCTTCTTTCTTTCCTGGCCTTTATCCCATCACCATGGCGTCAGCAGGTTATTTTACGTATTCGGCAATGTTTAATGTTAGCATCGCTCCCCGTTCAACCCGCCTTCCGTCCCCACATCCCTCCCGCGACGGAAGTTCTGCATCTCATTTGTCTACATCTAGTGTTATCTCATGTAAAGGGTGCGAACGAAATGTTTGTGAATCGCATACCTAAGGCGCACCCTGGGTACGAGCTCGTATTCACCTAGTCGGATTTGGGAGACTACCTAAAAATCATGTCCATTCTAACCAGGATACCGGCCCCGATCGTTAATCCGCCACAGCTGGTGCGCCTCCCTGAACCCCAGAAGAGGTGTACTAACGTGTGCGGTTCTCCCGATGAGTCAGCAGTACGAAATTTTGACATCTGATCAAAGATATTTTATAAAATATGTAAAGATTTATACAGTTGAATCACTCTTTGGCACATCTCGTCAGCTCTGAAATAATGATCCAGCGACACGTGGGAGGACTATGAGGTGATAAGAGGAGGGGTGAGAGAGTTCTACTAAAATAATACTATTGAAGTAACTTTTGCTAACCCCATCGTAACGGAATTTGAAATATTCCAGTGCTTACGGAAAATAATAACGAATTAAAAGGGTCTGCTTTTCTTACAAGAACACAATTTTGTTTTTGCTCTGTTCTCTGTACATATTTGACCACTGTTGTGGTACCGCCAGTGGATTTTTTCCTTTATCATGAAAAATATGCATACAAAGATGTTTTGTTTACTCAGGATATGCTGACACCTGTTAATTTGTTGTTATTATTTCTATTACATATGCCAACCAGACATTACCTCTTTTAGCAATGTGTGTTCCCTGTGGCTTTTAAACGAACACCATAAAAATTTTATATTTATGCCGCATACCATTTTCTACACACGAACGTTAAGGCAACGTCTGTACAGAATTTTTGTCTAGAATTTAGCGTCAAAATGAAGAATTCAAGTAAAAACAGCTCTATGCTTTATTTGACCCTTACCATTGCTACAGCTGGGAAATTTTGGTTATTGCTGTGCTGTTTCCCAGAATTTGGCATTTATTACGAGTAAGTGTAAGAAACCCTGTTATAAACCCACAATGCCATATACAAACTGCATACCATAACAAACAGTTCTTTTAAAAAATTCATGTAATTTTACGGAAGCTTATAACCCTCTCTAAATATGTACACAACAACAGCACATTTAAGACCCAAATAATACTCAATTACAGTTCAGGAAAGATAAGTTCATATGGCTCTGAACACTATGGGACTTAACTTCTGAGGTCATCAGTCCTCTAGAACTTAGAGCTATTTAAATCTAACTAACCTAAGTACATCACAAACATCCATGCCCGAGGCAGGATTCGAACCTGCGACCATAGTGGTCGCGCGGTTCCAGACTGTAGCGCCTAGAACCGCTCGGCCACCCCGGCCGGCTGAAAGGTGTGATAGCAATGGTATGAGTCAAATGAGGCAAACGCCAGCTGAAATACATAATTTTGAGGTCGTTTTAAAGGAAAATTCCATACAAACTTTCTGTTAGCTTCCCTGCATTCAGGTGGCGTGCTATATTAGCACAAACGTCTGGTTTATTTCCTTTGACAGCCACAGGAAACACATTGTAAAACAAGTATGTCTTGATCATGTGGTGCTCTCTAGCTTGATGAAATATTCGCAGTAAAACAAGGTAATTCTGACACATGTAACCTGGCCAATAACAGCAATTAATTTTATTTTATATTCCCAATCTACATAAAAATTTTGTGTCTAAATATTTCACTAGAAAAGGAGAAGGCACTGAAGATGCCATCTCGGTGGTGAAACACTTTTCAAGAATAAAACAGAAAAACGTTGTGCTCTGGCAATAAGGTGAACCTGTTTTATTCACTATAATTTTACTTAAAAAGAAGTGAGTCTTGACAACAGTTAATCTAAGAGAGAAACGTGCAAGACTAAACGAGAAACAAGTGTCTCTACCTACGTGAAATACTGGGCTGAAAGTTTACTTAAATGAAAGGTACCGGCGATATAAAAGCAAAGTATGATAAGGGTTACACAGAAAGGAATCGAAAAAGAGACTACACATATAATACTATCCGGTAGCTTGTAGAACTCTCGTTTGGCTGCTCGGTCACGTCGTTAATTCTCGACGATATTCCGGCGAATAGACTTGTTTCAATCTGTAGATCATTCTTAATGACTGATGCTCTGGCCGGCATCCTATATACGTTGACTGTTCTCTCTTCCACAATTCCGCACCTGTCACTGTTCGTGCAACTGCCGTGCCTGTGTGTGTGTGTGGGGGGGGGGTTGGGGGGGGGGGGGGGGGGGAGAATGGCGGCGCCCGAACCGCGGACCACATTTTCTGCGCTATCACCGCCGGTAGCGGACCTTACTGCAAGCAAATGAGGCTCATTGCAAGGCTCCACTCGGTTTCAGGTCACTAGGTCTGTACATTAGGCAGTCTTGTACCCTTATTTCAATGACTTTTTTAATCATGCAATCACAGAACCTTGAAATTGCATATCTCGGCTGCATGGACAGCATCACGAGTGCAGGGGCCGTGGGGGTAACGACCAACCTATATCGGATGCCGACTCGAACTGAGCAACAGTTCGGGTCGGCACCGGGAACCACCTGAAGATGTTAACATGATTTTTCCGGAAAATTTACAACCTGAACTACGCGGACACCCAAGAAATAAAATTTGCCGGGATAACATACGATCACATATCAACCAATATGTTCACTGCACACTGTGGAATGTTAGAAAATGAGCGTATTTGTGATGGGTCCTCTCGACAAAGCCGTTTAATAATGACTCCAGTATACCAGGAAATACTTTTTCGGCACGTAGCTCATCAATTAAAATAACGTAAATTGTAACAATAATGGTTAGATGAAGTAATTTTGAGGTAATAAATAGGATCAATATCTTTATTCCAATCTCAGTCCTTTCACCTTGTCATAGAAAGATAAACATAGTGGGGCATTTGTCGCAGGCAACACACTATTAATAGTTCCTGCCAGAAGAGCAGTACGTAGCAGACTACACAAGAGATACCACTCTCTTCTAGAGAAAGATGGAACTCTGTGTCATTGATCTGTATCTGATATATTAAGATGGGGAGAACTTCCCAAAAACTTCAGTGAGGGTGAAGCCCAGGGATATTGTGTCACCAATAACACTGCAGGCATTCTCACGAATGAAGAAGACACTCCTAGTTAACCACTTACACCAGAACAGTCGAATATCTTTGGAGCTCTATATTATTGAAAAGTATGTGACCTGTGAAATGAATGATAATTTTAGTTAGGTTTCAGGTTTATCGTCTTGTCGACGATAGGGTCATTATATCATAATTCTGGAGAATTTACGACTATCTATGTGTGAAAAATTGCGAGGTAGTCATGTTGCGGATGACCATTGCTTCGGTACTGATAAGTGGAACTGAAATAAATCGCTGTTAATTTAAAGTGATAGAAAAGAGTAAGCTGTAAACAATAGGACCTATGCGTACGTAATACATACCTAGTCGCCTTGGGGACTCATTCGACGTCATAGTGTCAGCGCACTCCTTCCTCTACACTGGGTATACGTACCGTATGAAAAGCAAATTGATGTCATACTGTGTAGTAAGCTACCACCACAGGCAATGTCATGTGGTGTTACAACAGCGGAACCCTTAAACAATCGCCACGTGTGTTCACTCTTTAACTCTGGATTATCATCGTTTAATGTTCACTATCACACTAAAAATAAGCTAGTTCAATATTCAAATTCAACGATGCAATAACTACTGACAAAAACCGTTTGCACAGCGTTTCCTTAGTCACGTGTATAAAAATGTGTCGTCCTTGAAATACTACGCCTTTAACAGTATGGTAGTTATTGTCGTCTTCAGTTGTAAGATTAGTCTTCTAGGCTAGTCTGTTCTGTAGAATCCTGTCCATAGGTGCATAACTACTGCAGACACAATCTTACATCACTCTTCACGTTCCATCGTGTACCTTTCCTACCATTTCAACATACTTACTGCACTCAATCCCCGGCATCCCTCTTCATTTTTTACCTCGTATGCTTCCTCCAGTTAAGAAATTGATGAACCCTTGATTCCACAGTATTTATTCTATCGCACGATCCTATCTTTGATCCGAGTTTTACCATATGTTTCTTTCTTTCCTAATTCTGTTCAATACCTCTTCACAAATTACTCGATCTATCTATCAAATTTTGTGAACTGTTCTGTAGCAATACGTTTCAAAGGTTTCTATTCTCCTCTTGCGTGAACTTACTTATTACACTGTGCTACATAATAGTACATTCTGAAAAGACAACACTAAATTTATGTTCCATGTTAACATATTACTCTTTTTCATAAACGCTTTTTTGCTTTCCACTCCGGTTACCGTCAGTTCTCTTGCTGTCAAGGTAGCAAAGCTCATAGGTTGCTCCTTCAAATTTTCGCCCAAGTCTCTTTCCGTCTCAGACAGGAAGCCTCGCAGTTTCTGAAAATAGGTCACAGTTAAGCCATCAGAAGCTGCTTGTCTGCAGCTGTCGGCAGTTGAAATACCGTATTTTCAAATGTTGAAGAGTCATGTGGTACACCCTTCACAAAATATATTCAAGACTTCTGTATATTCTCCATAAAATTCATTCCCACCTCCAAGTTTCTTCTTGGTTTCCTCTACTGCTCTGTCGCTGTACAGATTAAATAAAATCGGAGAGAGGGTACAATAGTTACCCAAGTCTCCACTACTGCTTCACTTCCACGCTTTTCGACTCGTTTCTTCCTGTTGGTTCCTGTAGTAGTTGTAAGAAACTTTCCACTTCCTGTACTTTTCTCTTGCTAACTTCAGAACTTCAAAGACTGTTACCAAAAGTTATAATAAGCAAATAAGGACGTAGTGTTATAAGCGTATGTTGCAAAATTATTTAAAAGTGGGAAGTATTTGGTTTAATTTCAACCGGCAATCAGAACAGATTAAAAGTTGATGGTCTAGTTTCACAATGACAAGCAGCATCATCAACTGGAATGCCTCGCAAACTTGCTACACGACCCACAAAGTGTCAAATAGTTGAGAATGTGTTTTTCTTTAAATTAACTCTATACTTACCAGCTGCTTTTTGTAAAGGGTCTGTAGTGTATGCGTTCTCAGGAGACGCAACAGTGTTCTAGACACATTTTTAATTCATTAGCCACCCACACTGTATAAACACAGCACAGCAAAATATAGTGCGTAATGTGGGTGGACAGCTCTCCTCCTTGATCTAAGGGCATAGCGCTGGTAAATTTGTATGCGGCAAGCAACGCTCCACTGTAGATAGGCGACTCCTGCAGCCATCAGCACTGAGAGCGCACTCCTCTGCTCCTAAGCTCTTCCATTTAAAAGATCACTTTGCTCACGCACGACTAATGTTGTTTCAGTTGAGAAAATCGACATCTACAAATACATCTACATTTATACTCCGCAAGCCACCCAACGGTGTGTGGCGGAGGGCACATTACGTGCCACTGTAGTTACCTCCCTTTCCTGTTCCTGTTGCGTATGGTTCGCGGGAAGAACGACTGCCAGAGAGCATCCGTGCGCGCTCGAATCTCTCTAATTTTACATTCGTGATCTCGTCGGGAGGTATAAGTAGGGGGAACCAATATATTCAATACCTCATCCAGAAACGCACCGCCTCGAAACCTGGACAGCAAGCTACACCGCGATGCAGAGCGCCGCTCTTGCAGAAGCTGCCACTTGAGTTTTCTGAACATCTCCGTAACGCTATCACGCGTTTCAAATAACCCTGTGACGAAACGCGCCGCTCTTCTTTAGATCTTCTCTATCTCCTCTGTCAACCCGACCTGGTACGGATTTCACAATGATGAGCAATACTCAAGTATAGGTCGAACGAGTGTTTTGTAAGTCACCTCCTTTGTTGATGGACTACATTTTCTAAGCACTCTCCCAATGAATCTCAACCTGACACCCGCCTTACCAACAATTAATTTTACATGATCATTCCACATCAAATCGTTCCGTACGCATACTCCCAGTTATTTTACAGATGTAACTGCTACCAGTGTTTGTTCCGCTATCATATAATCATACAATAAAGGATCCTTCTTTCTATGTATTCGCAATACGTTATATTTGTCTACGTTAAGGGTCAGTTGCCACTCCCTGCACCAAGTGCCTATCCGCTACAGATCTTCCTGCATTTCGCTGCAATTTTCTAATGCTGCAACTTCTCTGTATACTACAGCATCATCCGCGAATAGCCGTATGGAACTCCCGACACTATCTACTAGGTCATTTATATATATTGTGAAATCAATGGCCCCATAACACTTCCCGGTGGCACGCCAGGGGTTACTTGTAGACTTCTCTCCATTGAGAACAACATACTGTGTCCTGTTTGCTATAAACTCTTCAATCCAGCCACACAGCTGGTCTGATATTCCGTAAGCCCTTCGTTTGTTTATCAGGCGACATTGCGGAACTGTGTTGAACGCCTTGCGGAAGTGAAGGAAAATGGCATCTCCCTCGGAGCCTGTATCTAATATTGGACATGCAAGCTTTTTTAAGGGTTATTGTGGAATATTCCCGCTTCAGTCCCTGAAGTTTCAAGAATACGCGACAGGAGGCGGCGATGTACGTAGCCTTCAAAAAGGCTTCCGTATCGGACGTGCGTTTCAAGTAGAGGGCTGTCATTTTATTTCGGCGGAAAACCAGAGATATTCATAGGCGCTTGCAGTATATCCACGAAGACCTGACAGTGAACAAAAGCACTTTGAGACGTAGGACAAGGTGATTATCATCATCGCAAAGCCGTACAAACGTGTCCATTCTCCCACGTGCCGGCCTGCCTCACACACTTCTGATTCCTGCTCTGATGGAACGTGCGGACACTCTTATCCGAAATGAACGATGGATCGCAGTCAACCACTTCACTGCTCGGCGTTCCTGTTGGTAGAACGTCACACTTCCCACCATTGTCGATACTCAAAGGTGTAGTCCTCTTGGAGGCTCGTCACCTAACAGAATACAACAAAAAGCAACGAAGGACCATCTGTGCGGAATTGCTTGCGTTTTACCACGCTGATCGTGACAATTTTTTGTGTAATATCTTCACGAGCGACTAATCGTGGCTTCATCACTTCGAACCAGAACGAAGTGGCAATACATGGAGTGGCACCACACTACCTATCCTCGGAAAATAAAACTGAAATCCACACCCTCAGCCGGTAGAGTAATACCGACGGTCTTGTGAGACTTTGAATGGGGTATTCTGTTTGATGTCTTCCTTCACGGAGCAATGATCAACTCTAAAGTGTACTTTGCTACCCCCGTGAAACTGGGGAACGACTTCAGTGTTCTCGTCGCCAAAATAATGCAAACAAACTTCTCCTTCTCCGAGACAATGCAAGGGCTCATGCAAGTACGCCCACCGAAGAATGGCTCTCAAATTGTAAGTGTGGTGTTCTTGCTCATTCACCCTACAGCCCAGATGTCTCACCTTCAAACTTCCATGTGTTTGGTCTAATGAAGGACACACTCCACTGGATGACAATGTTATTATTGATGCCGCAAGACGCTGTCGTCGACCAGTAGAGTGGTACCGCGCGGGCATACAGGCCCTTCCAGTAAGGTGGCGTAAGGCCATCGCATTGAACGGTTCAGATGGTTCAAATGGCTCTGAGCACTGTGGGACTCAACTGCTGTGGTCATCAGTCCCCTAGAACTTAGAACTAGTTAATCCTAACTAACCTAAGGACATCACACACACCCATGCCCGAGGCAGGATTCGAACCTTCGACCGTAGCAGCAGCGCGGCTACGGATTGGAGCGCCTAGAAACGAACGGCCACCGCGGCCGGCCGCATTGAACGGAAACTTTGTTTAGAAACAGGGTCTTGAAGCCAAATGAGTGGGGAAAAATGATGCATTGGAATCCTGAATAAAATCAATTTGATTTTATAAACAAATGTCTTACATTGCTTATTGAATGCCCATCGTATTAGATATCAGTTACAGTTGGACTGAGTTTGTGTACAATATCACTCGTATGCACCGCTATTGTAACTACTAAAAAATTTGTGGACTAGCTTCCTATCATGTAGAAATAACGGCGTCCTCTTTATATTCCTAGATAATAACAATATGATTACATTACACATGTTAAATAATGTGCTTCGAAGGTTCAAATGTGTGTGAAATCTTATGGTACTTACTGTCAAGGTCGTCAGTCCCTAAGCTTTCACACTACTTAACCTAAATTATTCTAAGGACAAACACACACAGCCATGCTCGAGCGAGGAGTCGAACCTCCGCCAGGACCAGCCGCACAGTCCATGACTGCTGCGCCTCAGACCGCTAGGCTAGTATATAATGTGCTCTTTGATACTATTCTATAACCAGTGACAAATGGTACTACAGTTCAATTCTTTTATCTTGGCGGCTCGCGCATGCCCGCCCAGACGCGGGAGATTGCTGCGTTGCCAGTTGCACACGACACACGTGCCAAGAGAAGCAGCGCCATAGTATAGCATAGTTCGCAAGCTTACGTTTAGGGGGGCAGCGCGCAGTTCATGAAGTAAAGCCACCACGGCTGCATTAACCCTTTCGCTGATACAAAGTCGTGCTCCCTGCATTCCGCGCTGTGCGCTATTTTGTCACTGCACTGCTCGCCTGTGCAGACACATGGTGTTTCGACTGCTTTGACACTCTTATCAGTCGATTCCACAAAAGCAATTTGGCCCAAAAATTAGATTTTTACACATCTTCTTCACTGATACCTTCCCCCCATAAATGACTTAATTTTTTTTCGATGTTCAACGCAATTATTATGCAGCTTTCAATATAGTAAGCCACTGCACGAAATTTTGAAAAGTTTGCAGAGGTGAAAGTCCGTATGGTCGATTTTAGTTGCCACAATGTTGAGAATGAAATGTGGACAAGATACCTAAATTTCGTATAAAATTTACTGTATAACAATATCTCATTTAAGTACCACATAGGTGTTTTATGTAATATTGAGAAATTTTCCATCTTTCGCGACTGTAACAAAAGTTTTATTTACACTGGGCACGAATATAATTCGTGAAGTAAGGCACTTCAATATTGTTTTTAAATAATGAAAATATTAAGCACTGCACAAGGTTTGAACTCATAACCTTTCGCATAGAAGCTCAACACCTTAACCATTTTTTGTTTTTTTTTTCTTTTTTTTAAATTACATTTTTTTCTTTTTTTAAATTTTTTTGAACTACAAAAAAAAACTAAGTGCCACCGCCACTTTTCATCCTATAACAAAATAAATAAATAAGTAAATAAATCTGGTCCATTTCAGGCGTTGGCTCCTGACTAAACCTACTCCAGAGAGCTACCTTTATATCATGGGAAATATGGGAAATCAAGGTTATGGCTATACTTACAAACAAAACAAAATCTTCCTTATTCTGAATTTAATTTTTCTTTTATTTTTTTTCTTTCCTCTTTTCCTTTCTTTTTTTTGTGTGTAATTGATCAGAGGCCTTCTGCGCCCCGCTGGTAATATGTTGAGTCACGTCTTCTCGAAATTTATGTGTTCCGTTAAATTGTTCAGAAATGTTCATTGGTTCAAACAGGAAACTTTCTTCTCTCTTGGCTTAACACATTCCAGCTGCGAGGCGGGTCGTGGAAAGCACTCCCAAGGAAGTCTGAGAAAAATTGTCTGTATTTTGGGTGACGGACAACGACATAATGACGGTCATTGATGTATGTCCAAAAATCGAGTACAGAGTCTACAGTTTGTCCAAACAGGCAGTGAATGGCATGTCCGCGAATCCAGTTCACAGCATTGGTCTTTGTCCGAGGAAAATAGTCACGTTCCGGAAATAATAATGAAGGGGAGTAATCCGATCCGGAATGTCCCGCGTTAGAAGAGCCACAATACGATGAACCAAGTGCCAAACCTCCGCCGCCGGTCCGCAAACAAACCGATGTTCATCATTGTCTGGCACTCCACACGTGGAACATATAGGTGATTGGGCGAGGTGGATACGATGAAGGCGAAATTGGTTGATTTGCTTGTCATTGACAGTTAGGTACCAGACAGATTGAACATTCGTGTGGAGGTAACAGGCGAACATTGCGCGCCATACATGATGCCAGTCAACCTGGGGGAACTTTTCTTCAATCGGGTTAGGTGGACGACCTAATTGGAGGACATTGTATACTGCCTTTGTCTTGAGTAAAAGTTGTCTTGGTAAGATGAGGTGTAGATAACTCAGTTCCTGAAAGGAGTATCGTCTCTAATGGAACTGCGGCGAAACAGCCGAGATCATCACTGGGGCTGACGGTGAGACCGGCGAATATACCGACAGGAGGAGACCAGTGAGGCTCGTTGGGCAACGTGTCCATACCGTCATCTGGGAGCTGACAAATAGGGCGTGAGCTCTATCCGGCACGTGAAACAGTCCTATCCCACGGGGAAGAGTATGGGTTGCATAGTTAACTTTGAACAATAGCCCAGAGCTGACGAAAAACGCCATCGCTGCCAACATGCGACGTGCCACAGTAAGAGGAAGAGGGACAACTTGTGCTACATGGGGAACTCGGGATGCGATATATATATTTACATATCGAGCTCGTTGGAGAATATCTAGGGATCGAAGGCCATGGTCCATAAGACCTGCTCTGATCATTAAAAGGAGGCGTCGGCAGTTGATGGTGGCTGAACGCCGGAGATCAGATGAAAAATCTATTCCCGAACAGCGAATGGTATCAACGGTGGTGAGAGGTGTAACGCACTCCACGGGAAGTCCCGTGCCAATGAACATAACTTACGTACGTTTAAAGAACTACCCGATGCCTCACCATAAGTCGCTACCCACGTCAAAAGAGCTCGAACCTTGTCGGCATTACGTAAACAGATGACTACATCGTCAGCATAGGCCGTGCAACAGAATCGGTAGCGATCTATGGACAACCCTACCAAACGTTGTCTAAGTCCACATAGCTAGGATTCCAATTAAAAGGCGTACAAAATCGCTGACAGAGGGCAACCTTGGCGTACGGATCGACCTATTTTTATCGGAGGAGTGAGTCTGCCATTGTACATAATCCTGGATGAGGCACCCCGCAGAAGGCGCATCACTACGGTGATAACGGCGACTGGAAATCCCATATGGTGGAGAACGGCCGTAAGGAACGAATGGTCAACCATATCAAAAGCTTGACTAAAGTCCAAAGACGCAAGTGCCCCAGCGAGGCGTTGTGCCTGGCTAACGGCGATCATATCCCTGTAGCGGTATAAAGCCGTGCGGATATTATTATCCCCTTCCGAAGATGCTTGGTCTGGTGACACGACATATCGGGCAACGTTTTTAAGTCGTGCCACCAAAAGGCGAGTGAAGATTTTCATATCACTGTTAAGGAGGGTGATGGGCCGATAATCACTGATATTGTTGCCACCATGCGGTTTATGTACAGGAATAATAATGCCTTCCATGAATGCGTCCGGCACAGGTACTCCCGGAGACATCAGTTCCCGACAGATGGAGGTGAAGGTGGACTCTAACAAATCACTGAAGGTGCGATAAAATTCGCGGGGAAGACCGTCGGGTCGCATCGCGGACTTCATCATCAGTCACCTCAGACATCAAGTCAGTCGCCGCATCTCCTGGGATACCACCGAAGTTGAGCTGTGTGACTTCCTCGATCAACTCTGGGGAATGTGGAATTACGGCGTAGAGCTGCTGGTAGTGGGCGTGAAGCACATTCACTACTGCAGATTGGGCTACGTAGCGACGCCCTTCTTGGTCTTTTAGGACGTGAATCAATTTTCGGCGTCGATTTTGGCGTTCTTGGATGATATGGTATATCGACGGATGTTCATGAGGCATGCAATCAGCAGTACGAGATCGTACTATCGCTACTTCCAAATGCCTCCGCATGAGATTGGAAATTTGTGCCTTAGCATGGTTCATCCTTGTATGGCGCTGAGGGGAGGCTGACATCGTGGAGCATTCTCGTAGGATCCTGTAGTAAAAGTCCATAGTGCTCTTCCTCCAGGCTACAACATCTTTGCTATACCGGTTCAAGGTTTTTCGAAGAGCAAGTTTTGCACACTGGATCCACCAGGATATGGTAGACGGATACGTGGGACGGCGTCTATTACATGTGATCCAAGTCTCTTCTATTAGAAGTCGACAGTCAGGTGAACTAAGAAGTGCCTTGTTCAGTTTCCATAAACCACGTCCACATGTCTTGTGAGAACAACATCGCAGAAGTAAACCTCATGATCTGAGAAAGCAACAGGCCAGATTTCAGCATGTCGAGTGTGTTGAATTAGGGATCGCGAGATGTAGATGCGATCCAGTCGGCTAGAGGAGTGCGCAGTGTAGTACGTAAAGCCCATAAGATCACCGTGAACATGTCGCCACGTGTCGACAAATTGCAGCCGCGTGACGACTGTTTCCAGAGCTGCGCATGGTGAATGACGCGGCAATTGATCCTGAGGTCGCTGGGTGCAGTTGAAGTCTCCACCCATGACGCAATCATAGTGTGGTCCCATTAACAGTGGTGTAACTTAATTCGCGAAGAAGGCATTGCGTTCGCGACGGTAGCAGGAGCCCGACGGCGCATAAATGTTGACGATGCGTACACCAAAGAGAGTAAGGGCCATACCTCTGCCGTTGGGGAGGTATAGGACATCTTCGGCAGGAAGACCTTCTCGTAAGATGATGGCAACACCACTACCGGTGTCCGAAGCGGGAGAAAGATGCGCCGTGAAGCCATGTGGTTGTGAAAAATCGACGACATGCACTTCCTGAAAAAGCGCAATATCTATGTCCGCATCAAAAATCATATCGCGGAGCCGCGCTAGTTTGTGGGGCGCACGAATGGTCGCGAGGTTAATCGTTGCGACACGATAATGCTGGTGTTGGAGTCCCACAGGCACAGGTGGGGCTCCTTCTTCAGGAGCGGGAGGTCTTCGATCTTGCCGGTCCGCTGAAGAGGCTGCTATTGTGGAGTGTTTGCGGGCGCGGGCGCGGGCGCAACCGATGGGGGTGCCCCATCATCAGCACCGTCCACCCCAGTCCCTTCGATCTCCACGTCGTCTGCCCAGGAGACTGATACTGCGGTAGGGCATCGGCTGTGCACATCATCCACGTGGAGAGGAGACGTAGTTCCCGGCGCAGCAGATAGGCTCTTTTCGACGTCAACCTGTGGGGACGACGGCGCCAGTAAGGAGGGTTGTTCGTTGCCAGTGGTCGCCTGTGGCGGGTCGTTCGCATCAGACTTTTGGCCATCAAAGAGCGGTTTGTCGTCCATCTTCGGGTCTGCATCCCTGGTATCCATCCGTAGAATGGATTCATCAGGGGGTGTATGGCTACGTTTCTTTCTCTTTCGTGTCGACCCTTGTTTTCGAACATGATTGCGGGGGGCTTTCGTCTGACTCCGGACCAGTCTGAAGGAAAGCAGAAGTCGGTACCACTGCCGAATCAACGTCCATCTCAGTAGCAGTTTCAGTCACAGTGGTGCGAAGATTCGAAAGGTCAGGATCTGGCGTCTGTGGCACCTCAGAAGGAATCTCATTAGCGGTTGCATCTACCTGATCAGACGACGTCAACGGAGCCGGAAGACCCTGTGTAGAGGTGCTACCTTCCTTGGCAACCTTGGCATATGTGACAGGGATCTGAGTGATCACCGCTGGGGACCCTTCCTCGCCGACCGGCGTCTGGATCAGGCGGCGTCGCATGCAGGCGGATCTGACGTGGCCTTCTTGTCCACAAACCGCAAATGTTCGGGGTTGGCCGTCGTACATGACAATGGCTCGCACCCCGCCAATTGTCAGGTATGATGGTATATGTTTTTTCAGTTCAGTTTTGAACTGACGCACACCATTAAGGACATGGTAGGTCGTGAAGGTTTGCCATTTTTCCTCTACGTAACCGATGACGTTACCGTATGGTTGTAACGCAGAGACAACTTCGTCCTTTGGCATTTCAAAAGGTAGTTCAAACACCCTAATCGTGCGTTGACCGTACTCTGCGAGTTCAAGTGTTACAGCTCCGACGTGACCATCAGGGTATTTGAACTTAAGTCCATTGGCATGGCGGCGAATAACATCTTCACACACCTCGGTGTTCGTCATTTTAATATAAACGACACTATTCATGATCGAAAAATGGATTCCGATAACGTGGTTAGGATCTAAACGAACTTCTTCACGTATGAAAGTTTCAACTTGATGAGCACGAGGTCGCCATGTTCAGCTGTTAAGGAAACTTTAATGGTCGCACAGCGGTAAGCGATCGACATGTTCACGGTGGACGGACACAAGCCGTAAAGCTACGACGCAGAAGTAAACAACGCCTGCAGCGGAGCATTGGCCAGCGCGCGGGGCCGTCCGCCCGCTGCCACGGCTGAGAACCGACTGTCCGTTACGCTAACGCAGCTCGTCTGATTATAGAACGCCATGAGGACTCTAACACGTGACACAAAATGCTGACAAACACTGTAGGAATGATTATGAATTACTCACGCTTCGTCGAAGTATAATAGAAAATAAATAATTACCGCTTTTCTTTAGTGCGAAAATGCGGTTCGTGAGATGGATACAAACACCTTTCCTTGCTATCGCCTGAATTAGGAGTCATATTGCTTGTTTGGTTTAATTAATTAATAGAATATCAAGCAATTCGTATAAAGAATGCTTTTTCCAAACTTTCTATAAAATAAAGCCTACCATCAAGACATTGCTTTTATTCTGTTACTTTATTTATGACTGAACGTTTCTAAAACTGAAGACACTCGCCCATGCTCTGCACTGCAGTCGAGGTTTGGCAACGTCATGCTCTGCTCATCGGCTGACTGTGTTTTGTGACGTCAGATGCGCAGAACGAACCTAAACTCAGCCGCCAACACAAATGACACGCACTATAGTAAAGGAGCACTGCTCACTTGCTTCTGTAGTGAAACGGATCAGGCATGGTTTGTGGTCTTGTAGGCTATGAAGTCTTCTATGCTATGATCATTATGAGAAATGCATTTTGTAGTACTATGACATGTGCAGAATTATATACATACTTACTCCGTGAACCGGGAGCCTACTGCTGCTTTTTGAATTCAAATGTGGTATTCCTTTCCTTTAACGTTCAATTGAAGATCCTCCCAGACGCACAACTACAGATTATACAACTGAGAAACTGGACACTACAAGTTAATCATAATATCTCGATCCAATTCTGAGAAATAATGGATGCATTTGTGTGACACATAATTGTACTCCACTTTTGAAACGTGCATAACGTAGGCTTGCAGTATTTTTCAGAAGAATGCTTACAATAGAAGAACGCAAGGCTGTTGTTAGTGCACGACTGCCTGGTTTATCTTATCTGAAGCTGTAACAGGAGTTCACTAGAACATTTCATAAGCCAGCTGCAACAATAACGAACATCCGGTCACTTGCAATAAGTTATCAAGAGCTGAAAACGGTGAATCATGCTCCGGGAGACCTGTTGCATCACAACAGACAGTTAAGTGAGTTAGACAATGCATCGAAACATGTCTGAA
Source organism: Schistocerca serialis cubense (assembly GCF_023864345.2). Classification (NCBI taxonomy): domain Eukaryota; kingdom Metazoa; phylum Arthropoda; class Insecta; order Orthoptera; family Acrididae; genus Schistocerca; species Schistocerca serialis. The sequence goes on from NC_064641.1 coordinate 428,203,050, forward strand.
TTCATCAGCTCCTCGTTTAAGCAACGATTTAGACGTGGCAAAACAAACGCTTTTGATCGTTCTACACCAAAGAAGAAAGTATACCACAATAATATGCTTTACAAGCTAGACAATGAAGATTACACAGTTAGCAAAGCATAAATTTAACGGGAGTTGTAGGCAACGAACATCTCATAGACCACATTTTGTTTACTGATACCTCGCATTCCACGTCTGCGGATAAATTAAGAAATGCCAATGCACACAATATTCCTAAAATTTTTAAAATTTAACAAGCATAACTGCGACGTATGGAGTAACGAGCCACCCCACACCACCACTGAATGCCAGAGAGACACACCAAAACGGAATGTGTGATTTGGATTCACAAAGATTAATGTTTATGGGTCATCATTTTTACAGATATAATTACAGAAAATACTTACCTCGATATACTAGAGCAATTCCTGGAATCACAGCTTCAGCAAGAAGAGATTGTTAACACTGTTCTTTTCCGACATGTTGAGGCATCCCCTAATTATGCTCTCGTTGTAAGACAGTAGCCAAAACGAAAATATGCCAGCAGATGGGTCTCTTGAGGATACACAATGTCAAGGGCGTACAAGAAAAAAGTAAGGAATTTCCAGAACGTAAAAACTCAGATGCACGATGCAATGTCGGTATCTAAAAGGATCAAAATATATTCAACCCTGCCCGTCAGTCATGGGAACAATGGTTCGAAATGGACGGACGTCATGTTGAAGTGCGATGAAAATTTGTAAATACATTGGCAATAAATAATAATGTGTGTTATATAAATGCATATACTATTTCTGAGAAAAAGATTAAGGGTTTACGGCAACCCTAGATACTACTGGACAGTCAACGATTAAACGTTATGAAGTAGTTGACGTAATACCTACACAAAAAGAAAGAGAACTGGGAGTTTCAAATAACGAATTAGATATTTGACATATTTGAACTACTTCATTACCTCTGCTTCCAATTCCTTACACGTGGTAAATGTGGAAACTAATCTCTTAGCAAAAAAACGCTTACAACTGGTTTTCGGTGACGATGTGTTACTTTAGATGGGGTATGAGTTCCTGGCATCACAAGGAGAACTGAATAGCAATGCTATTAGGGGGAGGAAACCGACGGCCCGGCACGAAAGACGGATTTAATTAGCTGGAAAAATTATGACCTTTCTTTTCCAGCACATAAAAAGGGCTCCCTTACAGACTATTTTGCAGAGGGTAAACAGTGAATATCGAGTAAAGGCTTCTACAACAACGGAACAAAATGTTTTGTGAGAAGAGGTCCGACTTGGGAAAGAATAACTGACGCAGTCCATCTTCAGTAGAAGAAAAACAGAATTAAATTTTTTTTTTACTGTTGACTCCGAATTTTTTGCGGTTTCATGTTCAGACGCTTAGACAAAGTTATAGAAATAAAATACTACAATGGCCATCATATCATGCTGCTGCATCACTAAATCCTCTAATATAATGATTGTAAGACTAGAATGAGATTTTCATTCTGCAGCGGAGTGTGCGTTGATCTGAAACTTCCTGGCAGATTAAACCGGTGTGCCAGACCGAGACTCGAACTCGGAAGCTCTCCTGCAAATCTGCCACGAAGTTTCATTATAAAACTAGTTTGCAGTACTACATTGTCTCACAAGTCGTAGTCCACCAAAATAATCGTAACACAAGATAAAGTTACTGAAAGACATCATTTATTGCCCTTTGTCATGCCACGGTTTATATCCAGAGACCAATTTTAGAAAATGGCTCTAAGCACTATGGGACTTAACATATGAGGTCATCAGCCCCTAGACTTAGAACTACTCAATGCTAACCCACAACACACACATCCATGCCCAAGACAGGATTCGAACCTGCGACCGTAGCAGCAGCGCGGTTCCGAACTGAAGCACCTAGAACTGCTCGGCCACAGCGGCCGGCAAAACCAACTTTAGAAGAAGTATTATTCCCCTTGGGTATTAAAGTAATTTTTATAAGCATTCTAAGGCGCACACCTAAATTGTTTGCGATTTTAATGTATTTAGGAAAATGCCTTCCCTGCCATCCTACAGCGGGTGTTATCGTTCCTGAGATTTTGTCGTTTCCAATTTATTACCACCTTAGAAGGCTTTCAGGTGCAAAGTGACGTAAACTTATCAAAGTACGAGTAGTGACATACAAAATTCAAAGTACAAGATGACTGAGATAAGGAATTTAAGAAATAAATGCTTTCCCGAAATTAAAGAATGAAATATATTGGATGTCTTCCTGAAAATGATTCACATTAAGAAGGAGTAACACAAGTTTTATTAGTTTTATGGGCTCAGTTCGGATGGTGGCATGTAATTGTTGATTACAATCTCGTGGGTAGTTCGTACGTTACTATATAGTTGGTAGTTAACAAAGTTTGTGGACTGGTTGAAAGCTGGTAGTCAAGTCACCTAAACTTGCTTTAGAATTTATTTATGTGTACCGTAAACCTAAAGTACTGCAAAAATAATTTGGTTTTCTCTCCACATAGGCGTACAGGTGTAACACTATGATTGAATCTACGAAGGTGTTGCTTGATACTTCAATGGTCAAATTAAAATCTTGCAATAGCCGTAAAACTTCTTGATGTTTTATAATACGAAAATAACGAAATTGATATCCTGAAGAATTGCAAACTGCCTATTAGATGTCAAAATGGTGAAGTCATCGTATATGAAAGGGAAAATCTACATGAACAAATGTCTATCTATCGAGTTATCTGATTTACTTGTCAGGGAGATCTACGTAAACGGAAGGGCATTGTTTATTTGAGTAAAGCCAATATTGCTGTAACTGAGCAAGAAAATGTTGTGTATTATGCTGTGAAGAACGACGATGCGAAATGATAACTGCAACGAAGCAGTAGATTTTATAAAATGACATAAAAATCTATCTCAAGCCACCTATGACGAACAACTACATTCACGAAAGTAGACCTTAAGCATCTAGCTGAAGTGAACTCCAAATTATGTATCAGTTTACTGCCAGCGGTATTATGAATAGAGTACGTAGCTCTTACCGACTGGGCCTCAGAGCAGAGCATTACACTTCAGTGGTGTTTTATGGAACTACCCTACCATCACCGGAACTGGGGTAAGGAAAGCTTTTATTGCTTTTGGTCGATAAATCGCTTCCATCAAGCGCGGATGGTGTGAAAGAAACGGTCGAATGTACTGTGGATAGCTAAGGTTACGGAGTCGTTCGTGATATCGATCGTGACAGACAGCATTGAAGAGAGGGGCTATATGCTTGCTTATGTTCCAATCCTGTAAAGCATATCTCAGCCACTAAGTAGACATCAGTTTTTCCTGAGAGTTTATCTATACTACTATATAAAAACAAGGCATTGTTCAACGTTGTTACCAAAAAATCAAGAAAAGTTTTTGGCCGACACGATAATCTAACAAGCACTCAGACGTGCGTCTGCTACGTATATCTTACATGAAAAGTAATGCAACAGATTTTTTTATTCATCTCTCAATATTGGTTCAGATATAGCACGTCATCTACATTACTCGGTCGATCTTCCCGCTTTGTTGACACAAGTTGCTCCAAATATAGCGTGTAAGGTGACGTGAAACGTAAATATGTCGCTGGACGAAAACAGCGTGTAGTAATTGGGTTTATAACAGCAGGAAACATCTACACACGAAGCACCCTCTCCACACCGCTGTGATGTCACACCGCAGATGAACTGTGCGACATCTGAAACAATCCGACGCCTTAGGTTCACTACCCTTGACCACTCTCAAAATTGTCCCGACTTAATCCCATTCCATTTTCATCAGTTTCCAAAACTTAAAGACCTCCTGCGAGGACTTCACATTGATAGTAACGAAGCGGTGCAAGCAGAGATGAGGTAGTGGCTTCGTAAACGAAGTGAAATTCTACGGTAACGTTATCAACAGATTGGTTTGTCATAGGGAGTAACGTCTTCGTCAACATGGGGACTGAGATAAGAAATAAATATGTAAGCGTTAAGAATAAAGGTGTAGAATTTTAATAAAGTTAGCTTTATTTAAAGGTCTTTGAGAGGTTTCACATAAAAAATTACGAGGAATTAATTTTCAGTGTGCACTCATAATATATGAGTATATTATTTATAAATGCGTATACCACGTGTTTCAAAATTCGACGGCTAAACTCCAGTAATGAATGCCTCATACAACAAGAAGAAAGAGGCCATCTCAACCTCGGTCTGGAACTGCATCATTACAGACTAATTCGATCTTCAGATCCTGCTAACTGCATTGTATGTCTGCAACGCCAGCTGGTACACTCTGATTACGTATCGGAGGAAATGTGCAGAGTGACCTCTCCCTCGCAGAATGGAGGCCTCCGTTCGTTGATTCTTTCAATTCTACGCTGGATTAAAAAAGCGTGGTGTACTTCCTAGTCTCTGAAAGACTGCTATAATTAGTGGCTGGAAAGTAGGTTCAAGTGCAACAGCAGTCGAATACACGAGAGATCTTACAAGAGAGCATCTAGGGTTTAAGTTGGTTGAACGGCTTCGCAAACAATCGGTCAACCTATGCCGATGTAGCTCTCGGGAAAATGTGGTTTGAGGTGCTCCAGGAGGACGGACTGGAATGTGAGGGAGCATCATCTTGCATGAAATACAATTGCCAACAGTATCAAATGGCATGTCTTTTAAGTAGTCAGGCACTCAAAAACCTGTATAGTTCTGTCCAGTAAGTCTCCCTAAAAGGACACAGGGCCCTAACGAGCAATCACCAATAATGGCTGCCCAGCCGGCCGCTGTGTCCGAGCGGTTCTACGCCCTTCAGTTCGGAACCGCGCTGCTGCTACTGCCGCAGGTTCGAATCCTGCCTCGGGCATGGATGTGTGTGATGTCCTTAGGTTAGTTAGGTTTAAGTAGTTCTACGTCTAGGGGACTGATGACCTCAGATGATAAGTCCCATAGTGCTTAGAGCCATTTGAATTTGAATGGCTGCCCAGATGATAATGGCGACGCCTGTTGTTAAAGGTGACTGGATAGTTATTTAGCGATTTTTGCCTTCTCACACTTGCTGGTTAGCCAAATTCTGGATTCCGCGTCCCTTTTATGTGTCACTTCATCTGTGAATAAAACAACAGCTGCCACGTAGTCATTTCTATAAAACACTGCCAGAACGTTACTCTTGGAGGATAATCCACAACAGGCAAAACAGTTGTACTCGGAAGGTGGTACGGACACAGCATGTTTTCACGTAAACGTCTCCATATCGTAACTTGCGGCCCATTCCTCACCAAGTCCAGACGCCTTGTGCTGATTCCAGTACTTCCTCCAAGCACTGAGAAGACTTTCCTCATCCTCTGGTGATGTGTGTTTTGGCTGGTACCCGGTGCCTAGAGGACGTGCGAAATACCCGTACTCACAAAGGCGGCGATGAATTCTTTCAAATGTATTTAGTTCTGGTATTCAGCGCCGCGGGCAGCGTTCCTGGTACAAGCAACGTGCCTCCAATACATTTCCATTCGCCAAACCGTACTTGTAACACATTGCCGCGAGCCTTTGGTTGGTGTACATTTGTAAACTGAAAAAAACTGTGTAACAGTTGTACCCGGAGTCGTACATTTTCCTCCAGCAAACAGCACTTTTCAGCGAGTACTGTGTAACAGAACCATGCTCTAATAATTCGATAAATATTCATTCCCGAGCTCAACTTGATAAAGCCTTTTTTCCTTCTTGTTCCGTGAGGAATCGATTCCTAAAGTTATGCCGTCGACTTTTGATACACTGAGTGTGATACACAGACAGGAAATTTTAAGCACGCAGTATAATACATAAAGTGGAAATATTTTGAGCAAAAATCTCGAAAAGTTCTTGACCGATTTACTTCACATTTTTAAGCTGCACTCTAACAAATATTCCGACAGACAAAGGCTACACCTTTCTAAACCTATTAGTACCAATAGGATTTCCACAACGAGAATTATCAAGTGGGGGGGTGAGTATTTTTGCCCAACCTAAAAAGAGAAAAAATTCCTAAATAGTTTTTGACTTAGATTAACCACTCACTTTTAAAGAGGTACTGATAATTAGCAACCTGAAAATATCTTTTAGAACACTCTTAGCAAGTAACTTGTACTACCTAGCCGAGTGTACTGCTTGACCACCACAAAAATTTAAAAATTTACATTTTGTTAAATGTAGCTGAGTTTTATTTGCAACATTTGTTTACAGAGACACTGATTTGTAAGTTATGTACTAACCCTGAAAATAGTGATTATGACTTTCACTGTGGAAAGTGGCTACTAAGACTTAAATTTGTGGGTTACATTTACCTGACAAATTTAAAGTATTTATTGTATCTGACAAAGAATTCATTAAAAACAATAAATATCTTTCTTTCTAAGTTCTTAACATTAAAGTACTATCCTGAACTACAATATTTTCAAAAGGTGGGCACAAAGTACAGAACTCTTGGCGTTGCGGGAGTACAGTGTTAAAATCGACTGCGAGAAACAAAATTCCTGTGCAGTGCTGTTTGGTTTCCTTTCACGCATTCAGTCGGAATTAAGATAGCAGAGCATGGACACATATTGTGTGTACCATTTATATTCTTCATGTCCTAAATATAACTTTACACAAAAATTGTACACACAGCAATGTGCTGTTCTGTTTCCTTCCTCACACTTGATTTTAACAGAAGAAAAGGAACCATGGAACTATGGCTTATCGGCTTATGATTAGAATACTACTACGGAATCTGAATCGTCCGAAACTCTGTAATCCGATATGTTTGCAGACTAAAACCAAGCGAAATACTGTAATTGAAGCTATTATCCCTCCCAGACCTAGTAGCTGGAGACGTATCGCTCATATTCCCCTAACCAATGGTCATAATTGATTTACAAATTCCTTTTGAGCGAATTCAATTCCCAATGAAGACTTCGTGTGCAGTAACAATGATCAAGGCTCTAGACCAGAGAGGGGGGAGAGGACGAAATACACAGGGATGAGGGAGGAGAGGAGGAATGGTCTTGGGGGTGGGAGGGGGGATGACAGAGTTTAAAGTGAAAAGAGGGGCTGCAGAATGACACACAGAGGTGAGAAGACCACGGACAGAGAGAGGGAGATGGAGGAAGTGATGGAGAAGGAGAGGGGCAAAAGGAGATGGACAGAAAGAGGGGGTAGGAGAAGGAAATTAAGACCTCAATCCATTTCCTACACATACTTAGTAATTGCGAAGCATTGCTGTGTTCGGTTATCTGCTAAACGCCTAAATATTTAAAGTAATATAGAACGAATAATTGCAGTAGTGTTTGGTTGAATTTTTCGCAACAGAGCACAGTAATTGCCATACGATGAAGAAACCATTGAGAGACAACGAAAATAGTTTCACAAAATGTAGGTAGCCGCGTGAATGCACATGCGACGCTGTATCAACAACTCTCTTGTCTTGTTTCCTGCATTTACACAGTGTTGGTAGTATGGTGAGTAGTATATGACAAGTGAGATTCTACATTTGTTTCCAGGAGAGCAATTCAGAAAATTCTAACAAGTATTGGAGCATTAGTGTCGCATAACTAAGTCCAATAAAGGAAGCAAAAACGTTTATACAAAAAAATCAACCTTATGCAAATTGTGAGCAAAAGGACTTGCGGTGGTGAAATCTTAAGAATAAGAATAAGAATATATCGAAGGAGTTTTATGGAGCTGCCTTAAGTATAAATAGGATGAAAGCCAAGAGATGTTTAACCTCTTTCTAAGGCATCGTTTCGATCCACTTCTCTAACTTTATTTATCTATTTTACATATACTGGTGAAAGACGGGTTAATTTCCAGATTAACATTATCTACAGCCCTTCAACAGTTACATGACTCTTTGACAGCCACACAAAAGAGGAGTGGTCACTGTTCACAACTTCTGTCCAGCGCAGCTGTCTCTACATTGTGAGAGAGAGCGTTCAATAGAATGTATGTAATATTGGAAGGATGGATAAAGATGTGCTGCCTTTAGAGCAAAACTAACATGACGTGCAATGGAACAACCACCACTAAATATAAGGCTTGGCGGTGCAGCGACTTCTCGGGAACGGTAATTTGGTGTGCAATATTCGACGCAATCTAATATTGCAACTAATGTGCTTGAGCTAGAAGAAACGCAGAGCTGCATTTTCGTGCTGTATTTTTAATCTATAGTATGCGGTTACGGTTGAGCTTTTTGCATCCCCCTGGGATACCGTTGAGATATGAACCCAGTGATGTTTGCGGTGAACAGATAGGCCCGAATAAAGCCTGATGAATAGTGGTACCAAAGTTTGGAAACAAATAATTGTATGAGGCATCTGAATTTAAACAGTAGTGGCATTCAAATACGCGACAAATGGGTACTATACACTGCCGAAAAACAACGATGGTATACCCTTTTACTCTACAGGTGGCAATGCAGCTCTGACCCTGGCATCCAGTCGATGGCACAGCTGGCGAATACTATCACGGGATACTTAATGACACGCTGCTCGACCTGTTTGCCTAGTTCTGTAAGAGTTGGTTGACAAGTCACACAACTCATTTTACGTCCCATCATATCCCACATGTGCTGTATTGGAGACAAGTCCGGAGATCGTGCTGGCTAGGAAAGTAGCTGCTCGTCTTGCAGAGCACGTTGAGTTTCACGGTTAGTGCGTAGGCGATCATTATCCTGTTGGAACGAAACATCGCCTTCTTCTTGCTGGAACGTCAAAAGAACGTGTCTATGAAAAAAATGTTCAAATGTTTGTGAAGCCTTATGGGACTTAACTGCTAAGGTTATCAGTCCCTAAGCTTTCACGCTACTTAACGTAAATTTTCCTAAGGACAAACACACACACACACCCATGCCCGAGGGAGGACTGGAACCTCCGCCGGGACCAGCCGCACAAGCCATCACTGTATCGCCTCAGACCGCTCGGCTAATCCCGAGCGGCAACGTGTCTATCGACATTTTACAAGTACCGAGCACTGCTTAACCTGCCTTCCAGAAACACCAACGGTCAACGAGAACTATAGCTAATCACACCACAGACCATAATGTCTTGGGTGAGGTCAGTGTGTCTTGGACGAATGCAACCTACGATACAGCGCTCATCACCTCTAAGTCGTACGTTCAAACGATCATCACTCATGTGCAGGCAGGATCTGCTTTCACCGCTGAAGACTACGGTGCCCCATTCCGTCCTACAAGCGATCCTCTGACGGCACCAGTCGAGTGGAGAAGGGCTGGAGGTGTGCGTGCCATAGTCCTACTTCTAATAAGCCGTCCGATCTTATCAGTACTGTGGCATATGTACGATGTGCCATTGCTGCCCTTACAATCTGACGATCCCTGCGGCCTTCTGTGCTGCATGGACGTCCATTGCTTCGTCTGCGGATGTGTGAGAATTCACGTGACAACTGATATCATCATCATCGCACATCTGACGCAGCACATTCATCTCCAGTGTCAGACATCCAAAGGACCATCCTGTCACTTGGAAGGCCACAGTTTGATCCCTGTCAGACTCGCTAGGCTGGTTGCTGGAAGCAAGAGTGCGTCTCCTTGGAACGGTTGCCTGTTTTACTTGACACATTTGCACAACACTGAGCCGCAGTCCCTATAATAGGATAGACAGAAATGCTCTGGCAGCTTGACACTAGGCGATCTGTTTAGGGACGACGCCGAAACTACTATCAGTACATCTACTATCCCAGAGATGGCGTATGCCGTCGTCGTGTCAAAATCGACATCATCCTTCCACGTGTTCTAACATTTCTCTGCCAGTGAGTAGGTCTTCCTCTGTTTATGGAATGAAGTAAAAGGTCACAACAGACGCTTGTTTATTGCTAAAACGTATGGACTAGAATAGATAACACAAGTAATTATTAATAACGCAAAGATTTAATTTGGTTATTGAACATACGTGATAATACCTTGGCACAAGTAGAAGAAATCGGAAAGGAAACGATAATAATGATGTACAATTAGCTATGTCCACGCAAGCCGCCTTTGAATACTGAATTAGTTAACAGTTTAAAGGAAAGAACCCAAATGCACATATTTGCACCTGGTCCCTCGTTTAAGCTCGCACTGATTTCAAATGGGTGATTGTGGGTGAAACTGTGAATTAATTCATGAAAGCAAGTTTTTAATTCGAAGCAAATAACTTCGCATCAGCTATCTTCATGAAGTGCACTAATGCTGCATGTGCTTTACATCGTTATAGAACACTTATGCAGAGAATGGGGGCAATGGTAGCTGAAAGTTAAAAAGTTCGGGCTCAGCGTCAGTAATCGGTTCTAAGACAGTTTCAAAACGACCGTTAGCTAAAGCGTTGTCTGTTGGAACTACAGAAAAGGGTCAAGTGTTCCAATCCGAAGCTCTAGCATCCACCGTGTATATTCTCTCCATCTCTAAATTTTGCTGGATCTGCCAGCTGTGGACTTTCAGTTTCCTGTCCAGGAAAAAATTCATAAAGATATCAGCAATCTCCCTCCTATTAAGGTATCTGCTATGATTAACCATTAGCACATATACCTATCTAAGATTTGTAATTAAGCAAAGTTTAGCAACTTGCTTCAAATGTTCAGAAATGTAAAACTGTGCATTTGACAAAACGAAAAGACATAATATGCTATGACAATAATATCAATGAGTCACAGTAGTTCGAATCGCTTAACTCATACACTTTGCAGGCGTACAAAACGGAATGATCACATAGCTTCAGTCGTGTGCAAAGCAGGTTGCAGGCTTCGGTTTGTTGGCAAAATACCGAGGATATGCAATCAGTCTGTAAAGGAGACTGCTTACAAATCTCTCGCGTGACCATCCTAGAATGTTGCTACACTTGTGATACCTATACCAAATAGCACTAACAGAGGATATTGAATATATGCAGACAAGGACAGCATGAATGGTCAGACGTTTGTTTCACATCTGGGACAACATTTTAGAGATTCTGAAGAAACTGAGATGGCAGAACTTGAAGACAGGTATAAACCATCAGAAGAGATCCTACTAACAAAGATTCATGAACCGGCTTTAATTTGTGACTCTAGGAATACATTACAATCCCCTACTTATCAATCTCGTAGTACTCTTGAGGATAAGATTTTATTAATTACAGTAGGCACATACATCTGAACAATCAACTTCCCGAGATGTATACGTGAATGGAATGGGAAAAACTCCAGTAAGTCGTACAATCGGACGCACCCTCTGTTACGCACATCACAGCGATTTCAAGAGTATATATGTGTATGCAGACGTAGAAAACAGTTTCGGCCTCGGTTGCCTGAACTGATCAACACATTTGCTTTACTTTATTTTGGATCTGAATCAGGACTAAAGTCTCTAGCTGAAGAATCAAAGTTCCTGTGTTCTGCATGGATTGGAGCTCGTTTGAGTTGGACAGAGTTACCTTAGGATCATTTCTGCTAGGAGCCTCCCTGGATGAAATGAAAATTCGTCGTTTAATGATTACCTATTTGGTGAGCACCTTCTACATCTTAGTCAGGAGTTCTCCTATTTAAGGGGCTCTGGACAGGCTCAAAATCATGAAAAGTTCAATTTTAACTTTTTTGCGTTTTCTGAATCTGCAGTCTATTACCTTTTAATAGATATATAATTTATTCAATTCCGAAGACTACAACTATTTTTAAATTTTTTTTGAAATGTGTTCTACATGGGCGTGACCCACTGTGGCGCTGTTAAACTGCTGTCAAATGGTGTTATTATTAACGTCCGTGTTCATCAGGTACATTTTAGTGATGTGAGATAAAGTATGTGTTGTGGCTAACCTGTGATGGTTCAATATATATCGCTGGTGTGATTGTCGATTGTTTAATGTTTATTTACTCTGTCGTTATCTCGAAAATATTCGTAATTAATTCTGTTTCTTGAGTCTCTGTTTTGTTGAAGTATAATAATGAGTAAAAGTAAAGCTATTAGAAATCCTCTGAAGGCTTTTAAGAAAAGGAGAAATGTTGGAAAGCCAAAGGTATGTGTTGTTACTGTAAACAATAAAGACGATAACCAAGTGAGTGAACCTAACCTCTCAAGTACACCTGCCCATAGCATTCAAAGTGGGAAAGAAAATACTTCACAGAAGAAGCTTGGTTCAATGAGTGAAAACTATGAATGTTTTATGGGCGAATCGGATGTGACTGAAATATTTGAAATGTCGGTTCTCAAAGGAATTTTTTCAAATTGTGTAAGATGTATTCATTGTAGTGAAGTTGGTCTGGAACTCTCCATAATAAAGAACGTAGGACTTGCTAGCGAAATACAACTGAAATGTGATAAGTGTTCATACATGGCCACCTTTTGGAACAGTGTTGCAGTAACTGCAACTGAAGAAAATGGTAGCAAAATCTACGAACACAACAACGAGCGATGCTTGCTTTAGACAAAGAACGCCTTCGGGCTCCAGACAGGGCTGTAAAGAGTCTAGAAATACAAGCAAGAGTAAACAGGAGGAGGAACAAGAGGAAGCTGGAGGAGGAGTTTGCAGAGGATGAAGATAATCCACCCTATGGACCTGGAATGCACTGAAAAGTTAATCCAATCTTTGTCGCTCGATTCCCAAAACTTTTATTTTCTCGTACTAGTTACATGTTTTCTAAGGATCTTCCAAACATATTTGTTTCAAACTTTCAGTAAATGTTACACAGTACCTTCTGCATAATTTAAAACAGCCTTTTTCCAAAAAACTGTATATTTTTGAATATATAAATAAAAAATTGCAAAAAAATGTTGTGAATTTTCATTACAATTGAAAAAAAATCATCTTTAATAACTGAACTAAAATTTTGTAAAATTCCTGTGTTAAGTTGTAGCCCATATTCCAATAAATAATCTGTAAAAAGTTCAACCTCCTACCTCAAATACTTTGTGAGGAAAGATGTAATTTATAAGCGTTATTTTAACATTGCAAGTATAGGGCGTTCCGGAGCCCCTTAAGGAGGGTGGGAACAACGGTGAAAGCTACCAGTAGTGCCCGACTTTTCAGGCAAGGAGAAAGCGCTTTTACGTAATTTGTTAAAATGTAAAAAATCCTGCAACCCCATAGATTGGCCACATACATAAATTTTGATGACTATTCTAGTTTCGGTTTTCAATGCAATCACACTGACACCACGCCGATGTAAGCTGCAGTCTGAGAAAGTCTAGAAATGACTGGAAGAACCATATACTGCACTTACATGCAATTGCATAGGAGATAAGTCCCGTGAAGATATCTCTTTATTGAACTTGCCTTTATACAGCAGCAAGTTAGCGCATAATATGATTTCTACTGATACTTCTAGATTTTGTTCATCTGCATCTCATGCGAGCATTTTCGTATTTGACGTTACCACTAAGTATTTTATTCAAATTATCTCTCTTACAAGTACATGTTATTGTATGACATGGTTATTACTAGTATACCCAGTTTATGTTCAACCAGAATCTAATGCGAGCATGATATGAGGATAGTTGCAACATAAAAGCTATTAGAAAAATCTATTTTTTGTATTTAAATAGACCCACTAAGGCTATTCCAGCTTTTGATGTGTTTAAGCAGTCTCTCAGTAATGCTTCCAAGAAAATCATTCTGCATTTTTAGAGGCAGTTCATTGTCCACACCAATACCCCACTTCAGGAGTCGCTGCACACCTGTTACAAGAATGTGATACATATCATTGGCCTTTCGCATTACCTTCGAAGGCTCTTTCGGTGACAGTGGTTAAATATTCCCTATATTGATTGGAATTATTATGTTTTTTTGCCGTGGAAACGCTATTTGAAGTAGAGGGACTACTTACTAGAAACAGACAATCAGGCCGTAAGCTGGCTACGGGCTGGAACCCGTAATACTGGCAGGATAGCTCGCTGCGCAGTTCGTGTTTTAGGTTTAGGTTTTGATGTAACACACATCCACCTGGCCGATGTACTGACTTGTAGGTTTAGTGGGGATTAGGAGTTCGCTGAAATCATACAATCAAGTGATAATGTTCAGTGCATTGCACCTACACTAATAGTGATGCCATCAGTATTTGGGAATTTTAAGGGGCAGCAAAGGTGGGATCAAATGCTCAGGAGTATGTTCGATCAACTCCTTAGTGGGTAGCAAGTTGGTAGATACTTCTTGACAACAGTCCCCTATTTTATTAGTCAAATTACGAAGGGAATGGAAAGAGTTTTCTCACCATAGAGCTAATTCCATATGCAATTAAGTACTTGCACGGCATTTTTTATAAACGTTATTTGGGTTCTTTTAAGATATTTACGAATATTAAAAGTACCTTACCCGGTCTTTGAGTAATTTTCGGACTTCAAAAATTTAGTCAAGGAATGTCACGAATGTTTTTCTGTAAAATCCAATCGCAATTCATGTCGTGGTTTCTTGCTCTCTAGTCAGGTAGAGAGGTAATGGACTAATTGTTTGTGGATTATTCAGCCTGCTTCCACGCACTAAGAGTGGTAGTATGCGTATCTCTGTTGTGGCGGATGCTTGGAACTGGTTTTTGTGGTTTGTTTCAGTTAATGAATTACCTACAAATTAGACAATTCTGTAAGTTTACAAAATATTTCGCTACTTTGACCCTCCAAGACATTAGTAAGCGATAATGCATCTACCCTCGCTTCTAGAGAACTAATGAAATTCTCTTCTGGTGGTGACGCACATCGACATTCATGAATGTGTTAACCAGAACCATAAATTTTTGCTGACAATTTATTGCAACCAATCTCAGAAAAACTCAGATAAATCCATCACATGGATTTGTTCTGTTTTGCGGTCTGCTACGCATGAGGTGCATAAGACCATCCCTGCGAAATTAGTGCTTATGTACCGTATTAACTCACTGATATCTAACGTTTGGTCCATCGGTAAGAATTCCCGTGAGGAATTAGATTCTCTCATGATTAAAAGAAACTGGAGGAAGGTGATTAATAATATTTATATAAGTCTGCACGCTTTCATGGCCATTGTCAATGAATAACATTCGTTTAGCACAGAGACCGGAGGCACCGAGATATAACCTCATTAAGGGTTGGGGTATTTATTTTTGTACTGAACTTCATAACTCAAGGAAAGAGAGTAGAGTAAGTTTGTTTCGTTGGATTGTTTCTGATTCTAAACATGCCCAACCCACTTACCATAGTAGTTAAATTTTTGCTAAGAGTAAACTCTGTAGAGTTCATTTTCGTCAGGTCAAGATTGGGTTCCTTCTAATGAATGTGAGACAATTAAAAGAAGATACTCGGAATGGAAGAAGTGACGTGTGTACTGCTTCGAGACGAAGGTAAAAGTGTGGTGTAATCTTGTTGTCTGTTTGGCTAGTCAACTGCTCCCTTTGAATCCCAGGAAGAGACAAGTGTGCCCTCCACTGCGACAATTTTTCTGCATTACGCAGTAGTTTACCACCGATAACAGAAGGTTGGCATTCCAACGGCAAGTAGATGCAGTGACCATTATCCAAAGTTGAATGTTACTTTAAGCGCGTGTGTGATTTTCTATCCTACTAACTAACATAACTGAGAAGCCCGTTGCTTGAATTTGATGTTCCTTTAGAATTCGTGGGCAGACTGACATTAGTGATCGTAATAATCGGCGCTTGCTGGACTTCTTTTGTGAGCACCTTAGTGTGTTGTCTCTACTATCATTTATTTGGCGCTATCCACTATGCTGTAGGTAACTGTGCGTGTTATGTTGTTTCAGGTTTCAGCTAATCACGATGTTATTTAAAGAGCTTACCATCTCCAACGTGGCTAAATTACATTGACAAAACTGTTTTTGCCACAGTTACAAGGGCAGGGTAGCCAAGTTCCTTACTACTGGGTACTGAGGCTTATGGGTAATTTATGAATATTATATGTTCTGATTATTTCGAACTTATTTTGTACTTAGGATATAACGTAAGTTGAATTTTTCCTGCTTCTGCTTTAGTTTAAGCCATGTGAACATTTTCTTTAGTTCTTTCGTAGAACTAGCCTGAGTTTTCATAAAATGAAGCAACGTTCGTTGGTTCACTTTCCATGGGTTGGGATTTGATTTCCACCTAATTCCATATTTGGCTATTTGTTCCGAATCCCGGGCTCTTTAATGAGACAATGGCTGACAATCTGTGAGGGTTCAAATAACTTTTATCTCGTTCGTCTCATTAACGTAGAGAATAGACTTTACATTTTTCTCATACCTGCTCATTGCCTATTGCGATCTAGTGTGCTTGCAGGTGTTAACTGGCGTGTTAAACAACTGTATACTGATGTTTCATGTATGATTCTGTAAGACAACTGGAATGTTTTTCTGTCTATTGTAGTTGCTCCTGAATTCATACTGCACTTTAATGAATTTATTATATGACAGAACCACCTGCGTGTTGAAACTTTATACAAAGCCATTTTGTGAAATATTCAATTAGTATTGATGAAATATCTTGGCCAAGATAGACACGAAGCCCATGCCTACTACAGTAGTTTATATGCCAACTAGCTCTTCAGATGATGAAGAAATTGAAGAAATGTATGATGAGATGAAAGAAGTTATTCAGGTAGTGAAGGGAGACGAAAATTTAATAGTCATGGGTGACTGGAATTCGACAGAAGGAAAAGGGAAAGAAGGAAACATAGTAGGAGAATATGGATTGGGGCTAAGAAATGAAAGAGGAAGCCATCTGGTAGAATTTTACACAGAGCATAACTTAATCATAGCTAACAAGAATCATTAAAGAAGGTTGTATACATGGAAGAATCCTGGAGATACTACAAGGTATCAAATAGATTATATAATGGTAAGACAGAGATTTAGGAACCAGGTTTTAAATTGCAGGACATTTCCAGGGGCAGATGTGGACTCTGAACTGTAGGTTAAAACTGAAGAAATTCGAAAGATGTGGGAATTTAAAGAGATAGGACCTGGATAAACTGACTAAACCAGAGGTTGTACAGAGTTTCAGGGGGAGCATAAGGGAACAATTGACAGGAATGGGGGAAATAAATACAGTAGAAGACAAATGGGTAGCTCTCAGGGATGAAGTAGTGAAGGCAGCAGAGGATCAAGTAAGTAAAGAGACAAGGGCTAGTAGAAATCCTTTGGTAACAGAAGAAATACTGAATTTGATGAAAAGGAAAAATATAAAAACGCAGTAAATCAAGCTGGCAAAAAGGAATGCAAACGCCTCAAAAATGAGATCGACAGAAAGTGCAAAATTGCTAATCAGGCATGGCTAGAGAACAAATGTAAGGATGTAGAGGCTTATCTCACTAGGGGTAAGATAGATACAGCCTACAGGAAAATTAAAGAGACCTTTGGAGAAAAGAGAGCCACTTGTATGAATATCAAGAGCTTAGATGGAAACACAGTTCTAAGCAAATAGGGGAAAGTAGAAAGGTGGAAGGAGTATATAGTGTGTCTATACAAGGGCGATGTACTTGAGGACAATATTATAGAAATAGAGGCGGATGTAGATGAAGATGAAATGAGAGATACGATACTGCGTGGAGTCTGACAGAGCACTGAAAGACCTGAGTCGAAACAAGGCCCCGGGACTAGACAACATTCCATTAGAACTACTGACGGCCTTGGGAGTGCCAGTCCTGACAATACTCTACCATCTGGTGAGCAAGATATACGAGACGGGCGAAATACCCTCAGACTTCAAGAAGAATATAATAATTCCAATCCCAAAGAAAGCAGGTGTTGACAGATGTGAAAATTACCGAACTGTGAGTTTAATAAGTCACAGCTGCAAAATACTAACGCGAATCATTTACAGACGAATGGAAAAACTGGTAGAAGCCGCCCTCGGGGAAGAGCAGTTTGGATTCCGTACAAATATTGGAACACGTGAGGCAATACTGACCTTACGACTTATCTTAGAAGAATGATTAAGGAAAGGCAAGCCTACGTTTCTAGCATTTGTAGACGTAGAGAAAGCTTTTGACAATGTTGACTGGAATACTCTCTTTCAAATTCAAAAGGTGGCAGGAATAAAATACAGGGAGCGAAAGGCTTTTTACTATTTGTACAGATGTCTGGTGGCAGTTATAAGAGTCGAGCGGTATGAAAGGGAAGCAGTGGTTGGGAAGATAGTACGACAGGGTTGTAGCCTCTCCCCGATGTTATTCAGTCTCTATATTGAGCAAGCAGTAAAGGAAACAAAAGAAAAATTCGGAGTAGGTATTAAAATCCATGGAGAAGAAATAAAAACTTCTTGGTTCGCCGATGACATTGTAATTCTATCAGAGGCAGCAAAGGACTTGGAAGAGCAGTTGAACGGAATGGACAGTGTCTTGAAAGGAGGATATAAGATGAACATCAACAAAAGCAAAACGAGGATAATGGAATGTAGTCGAATTAAGTCCTGCGATGCTGAAGGAATTAGATTAGGAAATAAGACACTTAAAGTAGTAAAGGAGGTTTGCAATTTTAGAGCCAAATGACAGGTGATGGTCGAAGTAGAGAAGATATAAAATGTAGACTGGCAATGGCAAGGAAAGCGTTTCTGAAGAAGAGAAATTTGTTAACATCAAGTATAGATTTAAGTGTCAGGAAGTCGTTTCTCAAAGTATTTGTATGGAGTGTAGCCATGTATGGAAGTGAAACATGGACAATAAATAATTTGGACAAGAAGAGAATAGAAGCTTACGAAATATGATGCTACAGATGACTGCTGAAGATTAGATGCCTAGATCACATAACTAAAGACAAGGTATTGGATAGAATTGGGGAGAAGAGGAGTTTGTGTCACAACTAGACAAGAAGAAGGGGCCAGTTTGTAGGACATGTTCTGAGGCATCAAGGGATCACAAATTTAGCTTTGGAGGGCAGCGTGGAGGGAAAAAATCGTCGAGGGAGACCAAGAGATGAATACACTAAGCAGATTCAGAAGGATGTAGGTTGCAGTAAGTACTGGGAAATGTAGAAGATTGCACAGAATAGGGTAGGATGGAGAGCTGCATCAAACCAGTCTCAGGACTGAAGACCACAACAACAACAACATGCACTTTTAATGTTAAATACGAACACTGACGGTCAATTAAGACACTTATGTACATATCTTTGACATAAATATAGTTGAAGTTTGCCATCAGGCAAGATTAACCCTGTACGTTTCGATGCCACAGTTATTTAAAGTTGTTTGAATTAGCCGCCCTACCTGAGTATGGAGACCAGAGTGAAGGGCATGCAGACGAGGCAGAGCGAGAAGTCCGAGGCGGTGAGGTTGGCGATGTAGAGGTTCCGGGGCGTGCGCATGGCCGCGCGCCGCGCCACCACAAAGGCGACGGCGCCGTTGGCGGCCAGCCCCAGCGCCGCTAGCAGGCAGTAGGCGGCGATGAGCGCGGCCTCCGCGCCGGGGCGCACGTTGCGCGCCTCACGTGACTGCCGCAGCACGTCCATCATCTGCAAAAGACGTGGCGTGTCCATCACGTGACACGTCTACCAACGTGGTGAATCCACCATCTACAAACAACATGGTGAATTTACCATCTGCAAACAACGCGGTGCATCCACCATTTACAAACAACATGGTGGATCCACCATCTGTAAACAACGTGGTGAATCCCCCATCTGCAAACAACGTGGTGCATCCACGATTTGCAAACATTGTCACATATCCTTCATCTGTAAACAACGTGGCCCTTCCACAATCTGCTAACAATATGGTGCATCCACCATTTGCAAGCAATGTGGCGCACCGATCATCTGCAAACAACATGCCATGTCCATTATCTCAAAACTATGTGGCCTGCCTACCATCTCCAAACAACGTGCACATGGTGCATTCACTATCCGCAAACAATGCTGCATGTGCATCATATGCAAAGAGTGTGGTGCATCCACCATCTGCAAAAATTTTACCACATCCATTACCTGTAAACAACGTGTTATGTCCATCATTAGCAGACAAAGACCCACGTCCATCATCTGTAAACAACCCAGCGCACTGTTCATTTTATACAATGCGACAATACTGAGCCGTGTGTGCTTGACCTTTAATTAATTTCGTCCCTCGTTGACGATATTTCTCCGAAAGACCTTGAAGGTACGCCAGTGGCTCCATCGGTGGGGACAAAAGCCGTGAAGTGAGCCTGTGGTGTGCGGAGCGAGTCAGCTGGGAACACAAGAGGTTTGGAGTTCTAGATGTTACACGACAGTATGAATTGGCTCCTGCAAAGGAACCAGGTGTCGGTTTTTACTTGCCCTGCAGAGCGGTTTCCCTGAGTAGGCATGATATTTTAGAAAACACACAAACCTCTTGGATGTTATTTGGCCACTTGGACACTAGTGAAGGTGATCTGGTGGTGAGATTTATGCAACCGCCACTCATAACTAATAGCAGCTGAATAAAAATCATTTGCTTAAAATCTTATCAGTGATTTTGGTTACATTTAGCTGCTTATTTAATGACTTTTAATTGTTTGCAAAATTCTTTGTTTTACTGTCTACTGAATGAGAGTTGATTCACAGTTAATAGCAGCTGTATAAAAATAATTTGCTTAAAATCTGGTCAGTGAAATTTGGTTAACTATAGCTGCCCACTCAGTACTTATTATTTTTTTAAAAAAACCTGTTCTTTGTTTGTGTTCTGAATGACATTGGGTTCATAATTCATGGCAGCTGTTTAAAAGTCATTGACTGAAATCTGATAAGTGAATATTTGCTAACTGTAGCTGTTTAGGCAGTAACTGTTAACTTCTTTTAATCTATGTATTTTGTTGTCTACTGAATGTTAATGGCTTCATAATTAGTGGCAGCGGTTTATAAGTCTTTTGCACAAAACCTGATCAGTGAATGCTGGGTAAGTGTAGTTAATTGCCTGTCAATTTATGCACTTTTTGTGTTTGGATAACGGAGGGTGGCTCATTTTTAGTGGTAGCTGTTTAAAAGTCATTTTTCTAAATTATGCCCAGTCAGTTTCACTATTTATTGTTTTTAAAACTCGTTTGACTTTGGCAAGTTATGTACTAAAGTTGATGAATGCTGAAGCAGTTCTGTCGGCAACCTAGTCCTTGGATTAAGGCGACAAAATCCAAAATCTTCTCACCCAAATCCTTAGTTATCAACTGGTAGCCAAGAGCGCGGTTATTTTCATTTTTCTGGTAAGACGCCGAGGGTGAAAGTGGCCACCCTTTCTCTTCTTTAAAAGAATTCTCAGTTAGTTCCTTAGTCGTGTTAGTTGTAAACTGTATTTGGTTAACTACTTACTGTTATCCAGGTAGCAATCATCTGCATGGAAGCCAGTCCATCGCCAGGGACAGGCTACCTCAGGAAAGACAACTTTTCGGACTACTTGCAAATTAGGCAACAATCGGCGAAGGCACAGTGCCGGAATTATTGACTGATAATCTACGCGTCGCCGTGGGGAAGCCTTGGACTTCGGCGTCGGCTCCAGTGGTTCGGCGGTGTTGACAGGACTGTGGGAAAATGTGAACTTATTACAGAACAGTGAGCCTACGTGCAAACAAGGGCATAGGTTTCAAGCACAGGCCACACACACTATGAATTGTCTTGGCTTTTTAAAGCAGACATCCCTCAAGCTAGACGAAAGTTCTGTTATTCATATCTTAATTAGTCAATTTAGGAAGGTAGAGGTAGGTTTGAGTCTTCTCGCGTTAGTTGAGCTAATTAATGTAAGCGAAAGGAACGCTGTAGTTGATAATCCGCGTCATCAGTAGACTGGGACCAGTAAATGTGCTGAAAGTCAGTGGGTATATAATTAATGGCAGCCTTATATAAGTCATTTGCTTAAAATCCGATGAGTGAATTTTCGCTGACTGTTGTTTCTTATCCAGTGACTATCACTTTTTAAAAAATATTCTGTATTATGCTGTGTGCTGAAGGACTGTGGGTTCGTAATTAATGGCAGCTGTTTCTAAGTCGTTTGTTTAAAATCTGATTAGTGAATTTTGGCTAACTGCAGCGGCTTATTCAGTGACTGTTAACTGTTTTTAAAACTCTTTACCTACGCTGTCTACTAAGTGACACTGGGTTCGTAATTAATGGCAGCTGTGTAAAGTCCATTCAGTTACAAAGTGCTCAGTGACTTTTTCAAATTGTAGTTAACTGTTTTTAAATTCTGTATATTTAGTGTATCATTAGTGGCAGCTGGCTCATAGTTTGAGACAGCTGTTTATGTCATTTCTCTAAAATCTACTCAGTCAATTTTAGTATTGATTCTTTTTGAAACTCGTGTGACTTCGGCAAGTTCTTTATTAAAGGTCGTGAATACTGAAGTAATTACGTAGAGAAATCAGGCATTCCTTTAGGGTGATCCTAAATCCTAGTTCTTAGTTCCCACACTCTGCAAAAACACAGCACATCCAGCATCCGCATATTCTCTAGCAAGCCCGTCATCTGGAAGCACTGCAGGACATGCATGGTGTTCAACCAACATGGGCATTCGCCCCTACGAGCATGTGTCTAGTTGCTTGGTAGAATAGGTGCAACAATGTTTTCTAGTTACTTATGGGAATGGAGGTGAGTGAGACTTCGAAAATTACCGTTATGTCGACAGTATCAGATCATGTCACTTTCAAGTCAAAAATGCTTTTGCTGTTCATGAAAAGTTTCTGTTAACGTACTGAATGGCTCCATCTAGTTAATGGATAATTTTGATGTAATGACTGGAGCTTACAGTAACACTGAATATACTCCTGATTTAACTGTGCTACTGGAGTGAACACTCCTCGAGGAAAACATATTTGCCTTTACAGAGTCTCGCACCTCCATCGGTAAAAACGGAACCCTTATAAGATCACTTCGCTGTCTCTCTGTAAGTCTGACCTCATGCCAGTCTATCTGACTGTTCAAAATCCCCTTTGTCAGGGATAGGTAAACGTACCAGGTTGAAATTTATGTCACATATTAACGTCTATCGTCCTTGGCAATGTAAAAGGGTGAAGCTTTCAATTCAAGGCAATCAAAAGATACGTGCAGTTATGTAATATATTTTGATACTCGGAAACCCACTCACCAAAACCTACAGCGTACTTTCCATTGACCTGTAATTATTAAATATGCCACGAAGCAAGGGTTCACACTACAAACAAAGCAGAAGATCCGAAATTTTTTTAACTATATCACACGAAAAAAAAACATTTTTTGCCATTTTTATGACCGTGTTTCCGTCCATCCGTCTTTTAAGTTCCTTTTTTCTCAAGAATGTTTTTGAGTTATCTAGTTGATATTTATTTTGTGTGCTGACGGCCATAATTCTTTGGTAGCGTGAAAACGGCATGCTGAAGTCAATCCAGTCAAAAGATATGGCCATTTATGTCGCATATTTTGACACTCGCAAACTCACTCATCGAAGCATATGGGGTTTGTTACGTCTGCCACAGACGGCCCCTGCTACGCAGACTACACTCAAGACACCCCTGTGTACCATATAACATAAACAAGCACTTGCAGGCGCAACCAAGAGAAAAAAAATTCTTCAAAAGAAACAGAGCTTGCTAGAGACTAATGGAAACCTTTTTTCTGCTGAGGTCGCCTCACAGATACAGGAAAAGTTGGGGTACTCCGCCGACCTCCGCTGGCTTTATAAGGCCAGCGCAGCAGCAGTACAGCCAGTTCCTCACTGGCTGGGACCAGCTCCGACGGACCTCACCGACGCTCTTGGTGAATGGTCGTCTACATGTTATTTGTTTTCTTTGTGTGTATATAGTGATTATTTGAGAAGTGTAGTTCAGTTTCAATAAACGACATTATACCGAGTGTTCTACAATACCGAGTAATCTTCAGGGTTCTTCCCATTGACGTACCCCCACACCCTCTGTGGTTGTACAAACCGAGACTTCGAGCGCAGTTGAGCACAAAATCGTTATCCTATGTTAGAAGGCAATGAATAAAAATGTAATGCACAGTTTTCACTGTTTATTTTAGAAAAATAATTGCTTTCTAAACTTTGAAAATTTTCGTATATGGATCGGACTTGGTGCTGTACTGAACTTGGTGTGTAATGACTTACTTTAGGTTTCCAGCATGACTTTATTACTGTTTTTAATGAATTATAAAGCACTGTGCAATGAGAATGTAACTTTTTATTTTTAATCTGTAGAGCTCTTTGAATATTTTCATCACATGCTGCATTTGATAGTTCTTGGACTGTTAAGTGCTGATGTGGAACATGGAGCATTACTGTCCTGTGTTACTAGTGTTGTGATACTTAGAGAATTTGCTGGGTTGGTAGAATACTTAGTTTTTTGAGCAGTACGACAAGCCATTACCACTTTTTTTTAATATATGTGGCCTGGTGTGCTACTCCTAGGAGTAAATCATTCATCAGTTTCGTTTCTTACACATTATAAACCCAACGTGACCTGACGTGCCAGAATTGGGAGGTTTTTGGATTCAAGTTGAGGCGTAGCGAGTTACATCGTGCCTACTGAGATCAGACATAACAGCTGTGAACAGGCGTGCTGTAAGAGTTATGTACAGGGCAGGAGGCACCAGGTGAGTGTAGGCAGTTCCTCTGAGATCTGGTAGGGGCGCTAACTGACGGATACAGTGTTATAGTGTTTTCGGGATTAGGAATTGAATTTTGTGGTTACATTAAATGTGAATGCATTTCTGCACAGAGATTATAAATGGGAGCCAATTTTGTTCAGAGGTTACATTAAAAACTAATTTTGTTCAGAGGTTACAATAAGTAAAATTCATTTAATAATTATCCTTTTTGTAGGAGGTTACACTTGGTTCATTTTTAATTATTATATTTTTGTGGGAGGTTACACTTGGCTCTTGGTCCATTTTCATTACTATATTTCTGTGGGGAGGTTACACTTGGCGACATCCGGACCAGGATCGTATTTCTTTGTGAATCTTCTGAGAAGTAGTCATATATCTGCTCTTATTTAGTTATATGTAGTTTGCATCTGGCGCAACGCATTTACTAATTTATCATTCTTTCTTTCACAGATCATCGGCAATGGTTGCTCTTTGTTGTGATTGTGTTTGTTGCATTTTTGCATTGTCCTTGTTTCATTTGTGCTTAATTTTGATTTGTGAAAAATGTCGCGAAAAACTGTTAACAGTACATCGCGATGTGCAATGAGCGAAATAGCCGACTCGAATAATTTGTCCGATAGTACTTGCGACACTCAGTGTAATGATGACAACCCTCCATTTACAGACAAGCAGTGCGTACCGACCACTAATAGTGATTTTAATGTTAATAATGAGCAAACAAATTCAATTGTGTCCTCTGTTAATTTAACAATTGACGACGCGGCGCGTTCCGATACAATGAACGCTGCCCAGTTTGACATACCCGGTTTGCAAAATTTACGTAACGAACAGACAAATTTTTCTAACGAAAATGAACAGTGTAATCAAAATACGTCAGATTTATTTGATTCTGAGGTAGTGACTAACAGTGCACATCCGATTAGCAAACATTTTCAAGAATTACAGAATGACCAAATGGTTACAGAAAACGTGAGAAATGCACATACGCCATCGCACAGCACAGAGAATACAGTAGCAAATATTGGCATGGATCGAGTTTTGGCATTATGGGTACAATTTATTGAAAAATTTTAACAACTTAATGAAAAACTAGACGATGATTCCAAACTACAGAATGAAATACAAGACAACAATTTCAAACAACTTAGTGAACAGAACAAACAACTTAAAGAAAATTTCAAACAACTTAATGAAAAACATGACAACAGTTCCAAACAGTTGAATGAAAAATTAGACAACAATTCCAGACAGCTTAGTGAACAGATTACAGCCACTGCCGCGCAATGTCATGATACTAAAGAACAATTACGTGACGAAATTGAGGTTTGTGTTAAGAACAATAGTGAAGGAACTAGATCTGTTGCACAAGAACTAAGTAATAGACATGCAGGCATAACAGAATCACTTAGAGATGAAAGTAATGCAGTCACTGAACAATGTTCAGAAAACGCAACACAGATACGCGACGAGTTTAATTTAAAGTCACCAGAACTTTCACACACTCTGGATGCGGAAGTCGATAAGAAATTTGAACAACAGATCAGCCACATTCACGAACGTATTAAAGTGACAGAAATGAAAAATATTTCAGTCACTAACACGTAACAGGATACGCCATGTTCCGAACATTTGTCACACTCACACAGCCAGTATAACTTAAGTAATTTTCAGAGACCACGTCACTTAGAATACAAAGTGACACAGACAAACAGATTTTTATGCAATCCTGAACCTGTTCACACATTCAGAGACAATAAGGTTGATTACGAGCAATTTTATCCGTGAGAAAATTTAAAGTATTTAAAAATGACAGAGCACAGGTACACGCTTTGAACTGGATACGTCGATTTATTTTTGTACTTTCACCAGCTTGGCCTGTAGTGCAGAAGCCGGAATTGGTATGCATACAACAATTTGCTTTTGGATTTTTACCGGCATTGCCTGTAACATAGAAGCTAAAATTTATTTGCAGCGCATAATTGACCTCAGGGGATTCATTACGCTTTAATGAATACGTGCCGTTGCTTGCACAGGGCCCCCAGCTGTAGTAGTGCGATTTCATCTTTAGTTTTCTGCACTGCTGCCTTCTCTTCTACTGTCCTTTATATCTATCAAAACAGCTCTTTAACTATCGCTCTATCTAGAATTAAGAATGAGTCACGAAACCCCAAAATGACAAATTTTGCCGAAAGTGACAGTTCTCCTTAGACACTCCCGAAGTGACAACTATCGCCGTAATTTTAATGACAGATAAAATTGTAATCATCAGTATGTGTAAAATTATCAGCAATAGCGAACGCATTTTGGTAACAATAGACGTTTTTCCCAACAACAGTAACAAAACCAGCCGGTTAGCATACCTAACCAACAATGTAATGCACAAGGTCAACCAAGCTTTAATGTTTCGCTGCGTGCACGTATAGCATCAGCTCCATCAAATAATAACGCACAGCAACAAGGAAATAACTATGTACAGAAAACACACTATTTCAATTCCTATTGCAATGCGCGGTATAGAAATGACTATCATGACACACGTAAAAATAATGAGCACAATTTTCAGCGTACATTTAATAACAGTCGATCTTATCAGCAGCAAGAAGATCATCAACATCATATTATCATGAATGAACGAGACAGTAGGTATCATCCAGAACGTAGTACGTCTGGAAGAAATAACAGAACAGTTC
The DNA here is from genome assembly GCF_023864345.2 of Schistocerca serialis cubense. Classification (NCBI taxonomy): domain Eukaryota; kingdom Metazoa; phylum Arthropoda; class Insecta; order Orthoptera; family Acrididae; genus Schistocerca; species Schistocerca serialis. Next base: position 428,230,198 of record NC_064641.1, read on the forward strand.
AAATAGGCGAAATGCCACAGCATCCTCCTGAAAATGATAGCACGTCAGATAGAATTTGACTAGATACAATACAGGTTGCATATTCCAGTAACGCAAGCAATAATTTTGACACGCAGAATGTTGTTCACGAGAATGTTATTTGAAACATGCTCTGTTGAATGCACCACTTTTATCACACCCAGATCTTACCAGAAATTTTTCCATTGCCACCGACTGTTCTAACACCGCTTTAGGCGTACATATTTTTCAGGAAATTGAAGAAGATGGTTGTACAGTAATTAAAAACATCGCTTTTGCAAGTCGCATTCTGTCACCTGCTGAACGAAATTATTCTGTTACAGAACTTGAAACATTATGTGTTGTATGGGCTTTTACCAAATTTAGGCATTTTCTTTATGGAAGACTCACTACCGTTTATACAGATCATAGAGCGATACAAATTTTACTTTCCGCTAAATTTACACACGACAGATTAAGCAGATGGAAACTTTATTTGCAGGAATTTAATTTTACAATTGTTCACATTCCCGGCACACAAAATATTGTAGCAGACGCACTATCCCGTTCTCTTAACAACAATCAGCAAGACATCGCAACCAACTTCTGCAAAGCAAATTTCAGCGTCATGTACATTCAACAAGTTGCATTTGAAAATTTCATTTCGTCGTCATTACAAGACATAGCACAAGAGCAGAGGAAAGACAACGTGTGGAAAGAAATTAAACACCTTTGGCAATAAAGGAATAATGTTACCATTAGAAACCATTACACTGTATGCAATGACATTCTGTTTCGCCGCTCTCATCCTGACAGCAACAATTGGTTATTACGCATTCCTGACGAACTTGTTAACAAATTAATCTGGTATACCCATTTAAGTTACGCGCACTACGGAACCAGAAAATGTTTTCTTATACTGAGACAGAACTGTTATTTTATGAACATGGAGAAACGTATTCGACGAGTTTTAGCGTCATGTAAAATCTGCCAGAAAGCTAAGTCAGATACGACTTCACACATTCCTCCATTACATCCCATTGTACCTGTTAAATTGAGACACATGGCCGCTGTAGACATTTTTGGTCCGATTCGCAGAACTAATAGAGGTTTTTGCTACATTTTTGTCGCTGTTGAATTCACTTCAAAATTTGTTACCTTCACTCCGTTACGCAAAGCTACTGCTAAAACTGTTTCGAAAGCATTTGTAAAGCATTTTCTATTTCATGTAGGGCATGTGTTGAAAGTAATTTCCGACAATGGACCACAGTTTCGATCTGCTATATGGACACGTATGTTACGAGCTAGAAACATTTCTCCGATCTATATATCCAGGTACCATGCTTCTTCGAACACTTGTGAACGATTAATGAAAGAAATTGGTAAACTGTGTAGAATATACTGCCATAAAAAACATATTGATTGGGACACACACATACTCTCATTCCAGGATGTAATTAATTCCATACCAAATGAATCTACTATGCTATCTCCGTCTGTTATACTGAAAAATGTTGACCCACCTAACAAAATTAAAGAATTAGTAAACTTTCCTACTTTTCGTCGACTACGACACCATGAAATAATTCACATTGCGCTGAACAACATCAAACGTGCCGCAGAGCGCCGGAGAAGACAGCAAAAACAGGTTCGTACACGCCGTGACTTTCACATTGGACAGAAGATATTAGTACGTACACACTATTAATCCAACAGAGGAAAGAGTAGATGCAGTAAATTTGAGCTTCTATACGCAGGTCCATATCGATTGCGCAGCATTCCTCACCCCAATGTAGTTCACGTCGAAACTTTGAGAACCAGAAAAGCATAGGGAATCACCATATCTCCAACATCGAACCCTTTATTGGATGAACATACTTTATGAATTATCACACCGTAATGCCATTTCCTATTTTTTTTATGATCACTTATGCAAGTATATTCACATGAACACTTACTGATGATTATCGTATTTTTTTCTTGGCAAGTTCCCGGCAATGTAAGGTTAGCAGGTCGCTTTTCTTGTCGTTACACATCAGATTGTGCACATTTTCCATTTTTCATGTATGTATGATTGTTTTTCTATTTTGCTTGTATGCACTGTGAAATATTTAAGATATAACAAACACCAGTTGACTTTGACATTTTTGTCTTATGATATCTCAACATCGTGATTATTTTACATTTTTTTTTTTTTTTTTTTTTTTTTTTGCTGCTACATTGTGATACACTGTGTACATTTTTCTCTCTGAACACTGTCTATGTTTTTGACATATTACGTTTTCTGTCATGCTATGCTGTATGCTCAATTATATCACTAGAAACCAGATTTTATTTAATGGGTATATGATTTAAATGCAAGACATTAATCTTTGTTCATCATTTTCAGAAAGAAATAACGTGTAAAGGAAATAAATTAAACAGAGACAGGAATTTCACCTTCGGAATGAACGAAAGAAGATACAATACGTCGTCAAGAAGAGTAAATGGGTCAGAATTAACAAGCATTAACAAGAATATACTATACATTTCGTAGTATAGCAGTCTTAACTAATTTTTTCTTTCAGAATACGAGGCGATTGATGCAGGCTGTCAGACAGAACTACGCATCTTAGTTTTAGTGATGAAATATGCTAGAAATAAGGAATAGTTGTATAATGAATAACAAAGTGACTTTTTTGCAAATGATAATGAATGGTGATGAATAATGGTGAAAAATATAGTAATGATAATGATGATGTTTTTCTTTACAGAGGATGATAATAATGGAGTTATGATGATATGGATAATAAAGTTTTTCTTTGCAGATGAAAATAATGATGAAGTTTATATATTAACTGTTAGCTAAGAAATGCTATGTAGTTATTTAGGTATTTGTTGCAGTTCGTTTTGACAGTATGTCTTACGTCGCATGGTATGATGACTGAAGATATTGGAAAGGACAGCTAAAGAACATGTATAATTTATACACATTTCATTACCTGTTAATTCGAAGTTCACTACTGTTCAGTATAATATGCGTTTCTTCTTTCAGTTTAATAATCCATTTTGTATATTTTGCAGGAGAAATTATTCATGAAATTAATGTGCTATAAGCAGTTAATCATTGAACCTGTTCTAGTACTTGCATTCTTCCTTACCCATTTGTGTATGTCATTCATGAATGTGATCACATATACTCCATTTGTTTCATAATCTTGCTACAGCTGACTCATGACGAATAACGTTACACATCTTCATTTGCAGCAATAACTCAAAAGCAAATATTGTTATGCCCCAGTATTTAATTATCGATCTCAACACAATGCATTGCTAGTATAAAAAAAATATTAACAGTCCCAAATAATGCTACCAGTTTAAGAGATTTCTGAGTAATACTGAGTAATGTTTTTTAGTCACAGACATTGAATAATGGTTACAGTATGTTACATTTTCAATATGTCCTATGTTACTTGAATAATCAGTTCTGAGTAATACTGAATAATATTTTCTAATCACAGACCTGGAGTAATAGTTACAGTGTGTTACATGTTAAATATGTCCTATGTCACTTGAATGATGAGTTCTGAGTAATACTGAATGATGAATTATGCATTAATGCTATTCCAATAATTAACTCATATTTTGAATGATGACTTCTGAATAATACTGAATAATGTTTTGTAAAACTAGATGAATACCTTGTAACTGGCCAATGAGTGCCAATAATTATTTTTAAGTAACTGGCCAAAGAGTGCCAATAATTATATTAAATATGTCAGATGTCACTTGAAGGATGAAAAATGTTTTGCAATAATTAAAACTCGCTGACCAACGAATGCCACTGTTTCTTATACTTTAAATTTATATTATGTCACTTTCATGCTATATGTATGAATTAGCTCCTATTTTGAATGATGACTTCTGATGATTTGTATCTGGCCAATGAGTGCCAATGTTCTCTGTAAACAGATAACTTATAAACATTATTCTGTAATACTTCCTACATGGTACAGAAATGTTCTGTAACTGGGCGATGAGTGCCTCGAATTACTTAAAAATCAGTTAATCGGTTAGTGTAATTATCAATGATGACTGGCATAAGATTTAGTGTCCTTCACCTTCTGACCTAATTACCAGAAATTACTGCAATATCCGTTTGTCCTGTCTATCCTCACGCTCATGGAGCACTAACGTGGTGTTGACACGACATGCTGTCCACCATCTTGAGCGATGGAGATGTTGTTATGGTCCCACAGTTTGGTGTACCTAATGTACTACCAAAATGATAACATGGAATATTACTACGACATTTCAGTGTCTTGGCTACACTGATTAATACTTCAAGGAAAAGAACTTCACATTGTCTCACTTGGTGTTGTGCTTCTGTAGAAAGATACTGACTTTCAGTGCAGCTGTGTGTAACCTAATGTGCTACAACCATGATGCTATCCTTCCCATTCCTCTCCTAGTTCTTGTAAAATGATAAAGACACATACAGTGCGTGTGCACTTCATTCTTATTTGTTAACAAGATCAGTTGTCCTAAATAGGCTAAAGACTTTTACAGTGCGTGTGCACTTTATTTCACTCCATGATATGTTATGTAAAAATGCTAAAGACTTCTACAGTGCGTGTGCACTTTATTTCAATCCATGATATGTTATGTAAATATGCTAAAGACTTCTACAGTGCGTGTGCACTTTATGTCATCTGTTAATATGATTTGTTAATATGATTTGTACTCATTGCCTACACATGTTGTGATTTCCTGATATTCTGCACAACAGTGCGTGTGCACTTTATGTCATTTGTTATTATGATTTGTACCCATTGCGTCTGAGAAGGACTTTGAGGTTTATATTCTATTGAGGTTATATAATTACTTACCCTAATTACCTAAACATGATTATTCTGCAACAAGGTCCTAGTAAATCTAAGTCCCTTGTTGCTGCAGAACAGAGTTTGATATTCACTTGATTTTTAAGTCAACTTCCTTATCAGCGCTCTAATCTCCATAAGAATAACACTGCCGGAAGTTGCGCAAGTTTGATTTTCCAGCAACAGAGACAAGTAAAAATATATAGGCGCGCTCGAGCGGCTAAGTCAGTCGTAACTGAAATTCCTGATATGTTCTCTACTACAGTGCGTGTGCACTTTACGCCATTTGTTAATATGATTTGTCTTCATTGCGTATACATTTTGTGATTTGTTGATATGTTCTGTACTGCAGTGCGTCTGCACTTTTGTCATTTGTTAATATGTTTTGTACTCATTGTGTTCACATTTTGTCTTTGCTTGAAATGTTCTGTACTCAGTGCATGTGCACTATATTTTATTTCATTTTCTGCACTTTTACATATGTATATATTCTGCGATTGTAAACTTAGTTATTCAGGAAAAATTTGTTGCTCATGGCAAGTCCAATTGACTCACCATCGCTGCCAAATTTTTGCCCCCCCAGTGAGGGTTATATAAGACGTATGCATTGCCGGCGATGGGCGAGGCATGGCAGAGCCTCTGACCAGAGAGCAGTATGTAGTTAGTTGTTGCTTGTCGTTAGTCGGCGCAAGTCGGCAGTAGTAGTCAGTCCGTGATAGTAAGCTGTAGTATGCAGTGGTCGGCGCGTGCCCGCGCGTGTCGGCAGTCTGCTCTGGTCGGAACTCTGGAGGATGAGTATTATTGTAGAAGGTAAAGAAGCAGCCTTGCGCATATCTTGTAATGCATATTAACTGTTATTAACTTCTTTAAAAAATGCCACAATAATAATTTATCATTATATAAAGTAATTTTTTAAAGAAAATCATTCCTTTGAATTTAAAGAATATTTCCAATACATGATCATTCCTTCCAAGAATCAAAAAAAAAATATATATATAAATACGCCAGCATTGCACGAAGCTGTGTCAAAAAAAATTTCTACATAAGAGCAGATATAGTCGCAGTTTTTACTGAGGTAAGGATTTTTGCTTTTTTTATTCAGAATACAGGGCCGAAGGTCAGCGCTGCTGTCCTCATAAAATTTACCAGGTTACTGAATTTTCTTTATTATTTCCGGGTTTAGGAATTGAATTTTGTGGTTACATTAAATGTGAATGCAGTTGTGCACAGAGATTATAAATGGGAGCCAATTTGGTTCAGAGGTTACATTAAAAACTAACTTTGTTCAGAGGTTACAATATAAGTAAATTTCATTTAATAATTATCATTTTTGTAGGAGGTTACGCTTGGTTCATTTTTAATTATTATTTTTTTGTGGGATGTTACACTTGGTTCTTGGTCCATTTTCCTTATTATATTTCTGTGGGGAGGTTACAAATTCTCCGATGAAAACTATCAACATTGTGATATTTCGATACCAAACTGTTTGAGAAGTACCTTGAAGTGTGGAGGCCAGTTCGATTTAATGTACAGTGCGAAATTCAGGAGTTTTGTTGACATTTTAAACCACTGAATTCGCCCATGGAGTTTTCCTTACTCGCGAACGTTAACATTTTATTACGGGAGACTGATTATAGCAACATTTGAACGAGTTATTCTAAAAGAAACAATGAGTTTGTAAACTTTCTGTAGAGGATAACTAATAATTACCATAAGGTGGTTACAGTTATGAAAATGTTTCAGTGTGCAATTTTCAGACTTCGTACAGCTTAGAGTAAGGCTTGATTGTAAATGGTATACTCAAGATTACCACAATAGAGAGAAATTTTAGGCACATAAATACGTTCATATAACTATTATTGAACTTCCATCGACAAAAATGGTTCAAATGGCTCTGAGCACTATGGGACATAACAGCGGAGGTCATCAGTTTGCTAGAACTTAGAACTACTTCCCAACTAAGGACATCACACACATCCATTCCCGAGGCAGGATTCGAAACTGCTACCACAGCGGTCGCGCTGTTCCAGACTGAAGCGCCTAGAACCGCTCGGTCACCAAGGCCGGCGTATACAAAACAACTTTTAATGCGACTTGTGGTTTCGAGGAGTACTGCTGTTTTTTCTAGTTTTTTCTGGCTGAGAACTACAAGGTGAGCGGATCTTTATAAGCAGCTGCACAGCACCACGCCGCTAGAGAGCGACAAGTCTAGTTTTATGAAGCTTCTGGTTCTAGTGTTGGTCTGCTGACTATGGCTACTCAAATTGTTGAACATGGGCCCTCTCATAAATCAGATAATATGTTGGTTCGTCAAGGAGATGTTGGAATTCCTAGTGTTGATGTTGTAATTCGGGAAATTAGCGGTGTTACTATGAGTGAGAATGCAGATTATTTAGAAATGATGGTACCTCTTGAGTCCACTAGTATGTGTCGTATCTTGCACGGATAATTCTACTCATGGTGCTGCCTGACCACGTTCAGGTTGAAGAGCTGGGTATTAACTCGCTTCCAAAAGTTACTTTCGATAAATATTTTATCACTTGTTTTGTGAGATCTAACTGTGAAGTATTTGAGGCTAGTAACACAATACAGTATGAAAAGATAGGGGTGAAAACAGACTAATGCCAGAGAACCAACCAAAAGAACAGAGGTGAATGCAATAGAACAGAAAGATATTTTACATAAATTAAGGGGTCAAGTAGACCCCAATTTAATGGAACAGTAAACTAACGTTATTGTAGTACGAGGGCAGATCCCATTGAGAACAGAAACTTAAATGCACTGGGAATGATATCTGAGGCAGATTTAATGTACTGACCATTCGTTTAAGGGGGGAACTGCTATCTGAGCTTTGTGAGTCCATCTCTGTGATTAAGAGCAAATTTAGTGGGAAAGTGCGATTAAACTGAAAGAGCTTGTGGACGAACATTATTAGCAATTCTCCTATTAGATTTGCTGGTTTTAAGGGGGGATTGAGTGAAGGACAAAGTGGGATGATGAGAAAAGTTGGACGCTATCCTAAGTCAGGAAGTTGTTAGATATAGGAACAGATTTCCAATTATTCAACACAGTTACAAGGTCTCGAAAAGAGTGCTGAAGATTTAATATCCAGCGACAAAAATCTCTGGAAACCCAAAGGAAGTATAAAACCCGTTAAAAAGGTGGCTGATTTAGATACTTGTAACTGTATCTGTTAGGGCAGGACAGTGTTCAACTGGTAGAGTACCAGTCGATACTGATGTTTCAGAAGAAGTAAAAACATTTAAGGAAGTGATTAGTAAATTACAAAAACCTTTCGAAGTAGAGAAAGCTGTTGCAAAAGAACTTACTTTTACTGTAGACAAGCCCACTGGTTGTGTAGCTCAGGGCTCGAGATACACAGTGACAGACTGTTTGCGATTTAGTGGAGGTCACAGCTGTATTGAAGGAGATTGTAGCTCATCCTGCTGAACATATAGCACAGATTAAACCGGAAATGAGACAGGTACTGACTGACATGTCATTGAGAAATGAGCTCTCAAGGGCTGTGGTCTCCTGTGTTGATGATGTGTGCAGTTCTGTGAATACTGTGTCAATAACGAGTAAAATATCCAAACTGATTACGCCTATTCTAAATAATAATGTGCCTATTCCTGTCGTCAGATTGTATGAGGCAATGAAGTGATAATTCTCTTATAGTGTATTGGCGTGTAATGTTTTATTTTGCTGGTGGACATTTCTTGTGTGATATGTGCATATGATGGGAAGATAGTTTTACCTGCTCCATTGTTAATGAACCACTGTCAGTAAACAATGAAGGTGCAAGTGAAGATCTTATGAATTGTGTTTAATACCTTGACTCTCATGGAGATATAATGTCTGTGTATATTACGGGCACCATCCCCACAGTCCTTAGCTGGCAGCAGTACTCGTTTCCTTTTCCGTCTTCTGCGCTGCTGTCTATTCTGTTACTATTTAATTTCTAACTTAAAAAGGATCTATTGCTATCATTGTGCTTGTTGTGAGAGCTGTTTTAAGGAAGCTATCAGGTCCTAGTGAGAGTGCCCGCCCATTCATTATGAGAACATAATTGAATAATTCAGATTATATGAGCTATGAAAGGTGTGCAAAGGATAGAAATACCCACGAGTAGGATCTGAGGTGGGTGCAGCTCCAAGGATATTTGACTATTTTAAATAATGGTTTCTCCACTTTGTAGTTGAGAGGATGTCTTGCATTGAAATATGTAATGTCTATTGGCTGAACTAAGTGGTACTTAAAAGATAAAATGAGAAGATTTGATGGAAAGATAAATTCGCTCAACAGGTAAGGGGTGAAGAATGTAATTTTATTGAATTTACATCGACGGTTGCCATGTTATGAAAAGAATATCACTGTGCCCAAGGGGACTGATCAATGGCTCCAGAGTGTGAGAAACCTACACTGAGAGATAGATTGAGGCTACAAGCAGGCAAGTAATTGTAACATAACATAGCAGGGATCTACCTTTTCTAAATTTGGAACTGAAAATAGGTCCAGCCGACTTTACGCTGTTTGCTTATTTCTGTTTCCTGGATCAGCCTAACTCTAATTTATGGGGAGAATTTAATCGATGTCCATGACAATGGACCTCATGGCTGGCGTTCTTTTTACTCAGATCTTTTATTAAGAGCTCATAGACACAGAGGACTATCAATAATCTCTGATACAGATTGTGCTAAGTTGTTCTGTTAAGGAAAATCATGATGCAATTTCCATTATGAACTGCGCCTTAGTTATGTTAACACTGAGGGAGACAGAAGCCTCGAAAGGGTCTGTGCAGCTTCCATTATTCGCTGAGACGACGTGCAAAGATTAGGATGACCAATGTATGAGCCTGTTTCTCTCCTTGATGAGTAGCAGGTAAATATGATGGAAAACCCTTCAAGGCCTTCAGTCCCCGTTTACCGGCGTCCACATTAACTAAACTGCTTAATTTTTTATCTGAACCTTCTATTTTAGTAGACGAGACCATCGAATCAGGGTTACTTCTTCAGAGAAACTTAGTAATTAGTTCATATTGTAATGAAGTGAGTAATTGCAAAAACTCGCCTACTACAGCTCACGATTAACAAACTGAATAAGACGATGTTAGTGAAGAGTACACATACCAGAACAGTAAGAGTGCTCGGAATCTTTAGGTAGTTTCCTGACTTAATAGATCACTGGTGTCTCATGTCAGGCTGTTCACCTCATACTGGACGAGCACAAATTTTCATATGTCGCAGCTGGGTAAGATGTCTATATTCATTGCAGCTTATGTCATGAAATCCACATTTAGGGAATAATTTGGAATAACAGTGTCAGCTGGACCATCAGTGAGAGAGTCGACCTTGTGTGGCAGCTGGAGACAAGGCGAGTATACCATTTGTTTGCAAATTATATTTGTGAGCTTCGAACAGGAGCGTCCTAATTATCTTTGTGTGGATACTAACTTACTTTATTTATTTCTTGCGTGCTTGCCAGGCACAGTCTAGTGTTCTAATAACTGTGTGGTGTACAGTTTTATCGTCTTTCATATGAATAGGAAATATGATTGAGTTGCTGAGATGGGGAGCAGAGTTGGTGACCATTCACACACAGCTCCTGCTGGTGCTGACTTCGGTCATATAGCTTACGAGGTACTGCATAGAAGTGGGGAGAAAAGAAATTTGTGCCACAATCTAACTAGCAGAATGGATCAGGTGATAGGACACATCCTGGGACATCAAGAATCAATAGTTCAGTACTGGAGGGAAGTGTGTGTGTGTGGGGGGGGGGGGGGGGGCGTTAATGGTCGGGGGAGACCAAGAGATAAATACAGTAAGCAGATTCAGGATGGTTTAAGTTGCAGTAGTTATTCGGAGATGAAGAGGATTGCATAGGACAGAGTATTAAGGAGAGGTGCATCAAGTCAGTTATGAGTCTGAAGACCGCATCAACAGCTTCACACTCATCTCAGACTCAGTGCGATGTTGTCACATTTCCAGGTTGCTGGGTGTGGGCCACGAGAGGCCGTATTTCTCTTTCGTCGGCACACCACGGCTGACAGTTGGTCCGGCCTGCGCGGCAGGTGAGCGAGTGCCCGCCCGCCCGCCGCAGCGCTGGCGTGCTGCGCCTCGCCTTGCCGGCCCGGATGTTTACGCAGGGGCGGCGCGTCGCTGCCGGTTTACGAGCGGAGCGGCCGAGCGGCGGGCGGCCAGGGATCTGCTGCTCGTAAATCTGACAGCGGGAAAGCCAGCCCAGAGGTGCGTGACGTGGGGTCGTAGCGGGTCCCCAGCGACTACTGCCCGTGGGCGCGTTCATCGACTCCTCGCAGTCGCTTCTGTTCATCTTGAGCGCGAGCTCAAATACGCTATCCGCCTCTAACAGCCACAAGATTACTTCGAAATGCTGCATCCGTAGCTCCACGCGAAGTCCGACTCATGCCCACGGTCTCTTGCAAGGGGTCGTCGTCGAGTTATAATTATATCGTCAAAACACAAAATAAAAATTATGATGAATTTGTCTCGAGTGATGACTTTTTTTCCCTGGAGCCAGAGTCTACTAAAATTTTCGAAAACATGTTTTCGTCATCTGACTGAGTATTATGTGTTTACTTCACTATCTAGATCTCGACCGTCGGCCATTCTCAAGTGTTTCTTTGTTAAAAATCGTTCGACTTGTGTGAAACCCAAGTCCTCGTCGAAAATAATCTTGCAGGTAATTTTCGACCATAACTTGTGTTTCTCATATATCGAGCAAGTTTTTAGTTGTAACGCTTGAAAATGGCCTAAAGGATAAATTTAAGTAATGAAAGAAACACATTATATGCTGTGGTGGAAACATCTTTTAGAGAATTTGTCTCAATAACGGACCAAAATCGATGTACTACAGCGAGGCAGCCGCAGGTGATCCTTCGGAAATTTAACTGGGAAAATCGTTGATCGATATTGCTATTTTGGTAGTAAAGTAATTGGTGGTAGGCGATGGAGAGGATATAAAATGATTGCTGGCGATAACAACTTCTGTGGACTGTAACCTTTTACAGAAGAGAAGCGTGGACAATAAACAGTGTACACAAGAACGGTGTGGGAGCTATTAAAATGTGGTACTAAAGACGAATGTTACAGATTGGATGGCTCGATCGGATACTGAGGAGGTAGTGAATGGGACGGAGAGAAAAGAACATTAGCGAACATCTTGAATAAAGGAACACATACTGAAGCATTAAGGGATTGTCAGTTTGGTAACGGAAGGAAGTATTGTGCTAGGGGAGGGGGCTGCGATAAAAGATGTACAGGGGGGCCTAGACAGGTTCACACCGATAAACTTCACAGTAACTGTCTAGAGATAAATAGGCCTGCATGAGACAGTGTTTAGAGCATCAACCCAGTGTTCGGAGTGAAAACCATTTCTACGACCACTGCTATTCCACAGTTTCAGGATGAGAGTTCAAACTTCATAACTACCTCTCCAAGCTACTTGCAGCGCGTAAACAAATTATATGATGTATTGTTCGACAGGATTTATATGATGTATTGTTCCACACGATTACCAAAATACGTTTATCACGTGAACAGAATTAATACCCAAAACTAGGACAGCGTCTAAACACCGGGAGTTCAAATGGTTCAAATGGCTCTGAGCACTATGCGACTTAACTTCTCAGGTCATCAGTCGCCTAGAACTTAGAACTAATTAAACCAAACTAACCTAAGGACATCACACACATCCACGCCCGAGGCAGGATTCGAACCTGCAAAAGTATCGGTCGCTCGGTTCCAGACTGTAGCGCCTAGAACCGCACGGCCACTCAGGCCGGCTAAACCGGTAGTAAGACTCGCTTTGAGAAAAGACACAGAGTTAGAGTTCACTGCTACTATACCACGGACAAATGCCCTTTAGCAGTCCAACTACTCACACTAACGCTTTCAAATTCGACAATTTCATTTCACAGCATGCCCCACAAACAATCACTACAGTGCCTCCAATTGCCGCCGATAAACTCTTCGAAGGACAAACAACAAAACAGTCCAAAACCAAAAGGGAGATAGGTAGCGTACGTAAACCTGAACATAGTGTTTCAATATATAGTAATCTTATTTATTCGCTCAACTAGGCACTCCCAATTCCGTCACTTTTATCAGATGGTACCTCCAAGATGTAGAATAGCTCAATGATGTGCCTCTGGCCGCCACGCACTTACCCACTGATTAAAATGTCTCGCCACAGAAAACGGAGGAAAAGGTGTAATACAAATTCCATTTCCGCATAAGTGAATGCACATCTAAATTCCTGGAGATATCAATATTAACAAATTACCTTGTAGCACCGGGTGACTTACTCACAAATACGCATTACCTTAAGTATCACTTGATCTGTAGGCCATTGAAGGCTGACAAAAGAGCCCTCGATTTTGGAGCTCCAAACAGTTCCACGGAAACTGTGTTATATTCAGACCTTTCAGCCAGTCAGATGTAGGAGTAGAATGCATCTAGTCTCGTCGGTCAGTTTCCGAACACCCTCAACCCCATGATATACTATAGCTACTTTGCTGCTTCTTGTGAGGGATTTTCAAAAGTTTGTCTCCGAAAGGTGGTGGAAATCACCCGACACCACTGGAGAATTTCTCGTCCAGAAGCAAGAATATTAGGCTCCAGACTACGACACATTTACGAAATGACTCACTCATCGCCTCCAAGTCGAACAAACACTCTTCTCTTGGGTACTAGATACTGCCTCTGGCATTTGCGGTATATAAGACGAGTAGTCTCAAGGCACAGCAAAGTATTTCTTACAAATCACATGCACGGCGCGACTACATCAGAAGTAAAACTTACAATACTACTTTGACAACGTGTCAGTATTCAAAAAACATCAAAACAGCAAGCTTGGTCGTCAGGTAAAATGTAAGTACTCAACCGAACGATAAAAACAAGAAAAAAGATAAAATACTCAGTCTGTTCGTTTCTCATTGTACTTAAGAGTCTATGCCATAGAGCTTTGCCGTGACGAGCGCTGAATGGGTATCAATATACGAGGGGAGTTCAATAAGCAATGCAACACATTTTTCTTTCTGAATCAGGGGTTGTTTTATTCAGCATTGAGATACACCAGGTTATTTCCCAATCTTTTAGCTACACAACACTATTTTTCAACGTAATCTCCATTCAATGCTACGGCCTTACGCCACCTTGAAATGAGGGCCTGTATGCCTGCACGGTACCATTCCACTGGTCGATGTCGGAGCCAACGTCGTACTGCATCAATAACTTCTTCATCATCCGCGTAGTGCCTGCCATGGATTGCGTCCTCCATTGGGCCAAACATATGGAAATCCGACGGTGCGAGATCGGGGCTGTAGGGTGCATGAAGAAGAACAGTCCACTGAAGTTTTGTGAGCTCCTCTCGGGTGCGAGGTCTTGCGTTGTCATGAAGAAGGAGAAGTTCGTTCAGATTTTTGTGCCTACGAACACGCTGAAGTCGTTTCTTCAATTTCTGAAGAGTAGCACAATACACTTCAGAGTTGATCGTTTGACCATGGGGAAGGACATCGAACAGAATAACCCCTTCAGCGTCCCAGAAGACTGTAACCATGACTTTACCGGCTGAGGGTATGGCTTTAAACTTTTTCTTGGTAGGGGAGTGGGTGTGGCGCCACTCCACTGATTGCCGTTTTGTTTCAGGTTCGAAGTGATGAACCCATGTTTCATCGCCTGTAACAATCTTTGACAAGAAATTGTCACCCTCGGCCACATGACGAGCAAGCAATTCCGCACAGATGGTTCTCCTTTGCTCTTTATGGTGTTCGGTTAGACAACGAGGGACCCAGCGGGAACAAACCTTTGAATATCCCAACTGGTGAACAATTGTGACAGCACTACCAACAGAGATGTCAAGTTGAGCACTGAGTTGTTTGATGATGATCCGTCGATCATCTCGAACGAGTGTGTTCGCACGCTCCGCCATTGCAGGAGTCACAGCTGTGCACGGCCGGCCCGCACGCGGGAGATCAGACAGTCTTGCTTGACCTTGCGGCGATGATGACACACGCTTTGCCCAACGACTCACCGTGCTTTTGTCCACTGCCAGATCACCGTAGACATTCTGCAAGCGCCTATGAATATCAGAGATGCCCTGGTTTTCCGCCAAAAGAAACTCGATCACTGCCCGTTGTTTCCAACGCACATCCGTTACAGACGCCATTTTAACAGCTCCGTACAGCGCTGCCACCTGTTGGAAGTCAATGAAACTATACGAGGCGAAGCGGGAATGTTTGAAAATATTCCACAAGAAATTTCCGGTTCTTTCAACCAAAATTGGCCGAGAAAAAAATGTGTTGCATTACTTACTGAACTGCCCTCGTATCTCTCATATATATAGACCGATAAACAAACTTTGAAGGACGTAGTCCTTCCGTAAAACTTTCTTTCTCTACCGGAAGCTTTCGCTTACAAGAAATGTATTTATCTTGGTTGGCGTGACCAGTAACCAATGTGTTTCTATGAACAACAAATATTAAAATGGTGTGTGACAGGAACTTGGACATTACCAGGAAGCTTAAGAAAACTAAGTTCTTGGGGGTTACGCTCTTCTGAAACAGTCTGAAAAGCTTCTAAGGGGAAGTTGTGTTGATGGACAACTACTGAGAAAAGAAATCGATACGCTGCACCGTCGCAAAAGAAAATTTTAGCGGCCCTTTAGGTACTATTAGTGCAAGTTTTTCTCATAGCGTAGATAACAGACTCGCCATTGCTCTGCCTCTTTGACTGATGTTCAGTCCCTAGTACCGTCCCATGACCAATTTCTGCCTCCATATCCATCCACAACTGCGAAAGTGTTGCCGGTGCAGGATTTTGTGCAAGAACAGATCTGTCGATTACGTGACATAAATGATACTTCGGATGATATGGGTTTCAGTATCATTCGGTCGTACTGTCCAGAATGTTCTTCAAACTAATCGCGAATAGTTGTGGCCATGTGATATGGCACATTGTCATCCACGTAACTTCCGATTTTGTTTGGGAACATTAGGTCCCCGAATGGCGGAAAATGGTCTGCAAGTAGCCTAACATAACCAATTCCAGTCAATGATCGGTTCTGTTGGACCAGGAACACAGTGTATTCCATGTTAACACAGATCACACTATTACGGAGCCACCAAAACTTGTACAGTGCCTTGTTGATAACGTGGGTCACGGCTTCTTGGGGTCTGCCATCAGCTCTTACAAACTTAATCGGGATTCATCTGACCAGGCCACTGTTTTTCAGTCGCCTAGGGTCCAGTCTACACGTTAACAAGCTCAGGAGACGCGCTGCAGGCGGTGCTTTAGCAACGACACTGGCGACGGTCGTCTGCTGCCATAGCCCATTAAAGCAAAATTTCGCTGCACTCCCCTAACGGATAAGTGTGTTGTACGTCCTTCATTGATTCCTGCCGTTGTTTCACGCAGTGTTGCGCGTCTGTTAGCACTGATAACTGTATGCAGACGCTGATGATTTCGCTCGTTACGTGAAAGCCGTTGCCCACTGCACAGTCAGCGGTGAAAGGTAATTTCTGAAACTGGATTTCTCGGCACACTCTTGACACTTCGGATCTCGGACTACTGAATTCCCAAACGATTTACAAAATGGAATGTCCCGTTCATCTAGATTCAGCTGCCATTCCGTGTTTATAGTCAGGTAATTCCCGTCTTGCGGCCGTAATCACGTCGAATACCTCCGCCAACGCACTGCCCGTTTATACCTCGTGTACGCAAAGCTGTCGGCATATATATATATATATATATATATATATATATATATATATATATATATATATATATACTCCTGGAAATTGAAATAAGAACACCGTGAATTCATTGTCCCAGGAAGGGGAAACTTTATTGACACATTCGTGGGGTCAGATACATCACATGATCACACTGACAGAACCACAGGCACATAGACACAGGCAACAGAGCATGCACAATGTCGGCACTAGTACAGTGTATATCCACCTATCGCAGCAATGCAGGCTGCTATTCTCCCATGGAGACGATCGTAGAGATGCTGGATGTAGTCCTGTGGAACGGCTTGCCATGCCATTTCCACCTGGCGCCTCAGTTGGACCAGCGTTCGTGTTGGACGTGCAGACCGCGTGAGACGACGCTTCATCCAGTCCCAAACATGCTCAATGGGGGACAGATCCGGAGATCTTGCTGGCCAGGGTAGTTGACTTACACCTTCTAGAGCACGTTGGGTGGCACGGGATACATGCGGACGTGCATTGTCCTGTTGGAACAGCAAGTTCCCTTGCCGGTCTAGGAATGGTAGAACGATGGGTTCGATGACGGTTTGGATGTACCGTGCACTATTCAGTGTCCCCTCGACGATTACCAGTGGTGTACGGCCAGTGTAGGAGATCGCTCCCCACACCATGATGCCGGGTGTTGGCCCTGTGTGCCTCGGTCGTATGCAGTCCTGATTGTGGCGCTCACCTGCACGGCGCCAAACACGCATACGACCATCATTGGCACCAAGGCAGAAGCGACACCACTGGAGGCGGGCTGCACGATGTTGGGGCGTGAGCGGAAGACGGCCAAACGGTGTGCGGGACCGTAGCCCAGCTTCATGGAGACGGTTGCGAATGGTCCTCGCCGATACCTCAGGAGCAACAGTGTCCCTAATTTGCTGGGAAGTGGCGGTATGGTCCCCTACGGCACTGCGTAGGATCCTACGGTCGTGGCGTGCATCCGTGCGTCGCTGCGGTCTGGTCCCAGGTCGACGGGCACGTGCGCCTTCCGCCGACCACTGGCGACAACATTGATGTACTGTGGAGACCTCACGCCCCACGTGTTGAGTCCACCCGGCCTCCCGCATGCCCACTATACGCCCTCGCTCAAAGTCCGTCAACTGCACATACGGTTCACGTCCACGCTGTCGCGGCATGCTAACAGTGTTAAAGACTGCGATGGAGCTCCGTATGCCACGGCAAACTGGCTGACACTGACGGCGGCGATGCACAAATGCTGCGCAGCTAGCGCCATTCGACGGCCAACACCGCGGTTCCTGGTGTGTCCGCTGTGCCGTGCGTGTGATCATTGCTTGTACAGCCCTCTCGCAGTGTCCGGAGCAAGTATGGTGGGTCTGACACACCGGTGTCAATGTGTTCTTTTTTCCATTTCCAGGAGTATATATATATATATATATCGCTGTCCGATGAATTTTGTCACCTCGATATTTGATTGCAGCTCAGTAAGGCAGATCCATCTTATTATGTGGCAGAAATAGTGTAAGCAGGTATCATGTTTGGCTGTGTCTCTGAATACACTGTGAATAAAGTTTCCCAGTTTCTTGGTGTATCAACGTGGACTGCCCATTCTGCCTACTAGCAATCTTGTGCCAATCGCAGCTATGTAACGGCGTTAGAACAAACGTTCTATAAAAATCCTAATCGAGATGGTCCAGAAATTAATGTTACGGCTTTCCAAAAACAACAATGTTAAAACACCACTGCAATTGTTAACATCAGTGAGTGGGGGCCATCTGAACCAGTTGCTAAGCGAATAGTTGAATGGAAAAAGCACTCATTACCCATCGAATGGCCACCGCTGATAGTGGAAGATATAGCTCCCCGTCTTCAGTGGCCGACACCACAGAATCTAAACTGTAGTTGACTGGAGGCATGCTGTGTGTGCGGTCCGACAAGTCTCGGTTTTAATTACATTCAGATGGTACGAGCCGTCGAAGCCTCCGACGGCACGATGAGAGTTTGTTAAGGAGAGGAGTTGATTACGCGATGTTTTTTTTTTTTTTTTTTTTTTTTTTTTTTTTTTTTTTTTTTTTTTTTTTGGTGCAGTTTCCCCTAGATATGTTCAATGAGTGTGTTGTGAACAATCCAGTCTTCCTGATTATGACAGTAATGTTAACAGTGCTGCACGAAGACAGATGTTGTTGGTTCTAAGAACACTAAGGAAGTTTATTGCACGTTGAGTAACCATCCTAGTAACCTGAAAATCGCACATAATTTCCTATTTGTAACAGCAGAAAACGTAGCAGTCAAAATCCTCACAGTTATGAATGTGTGCTGCATTGTCAAAGGGAACGGGCGAGCTCACAGAGTTTCAGGGCACCGTCCTGCTCTTTGAGTGGTGAATTATCCTTATGTGGTTGAAGAACCACAAATAATCAACAGCCTGAGAATGCGGAAGGAATGGGAGTCATTGCATTAAAGAAACACAATGCGAATCCACAAGTAATGTGACCTATAATTAAGGAATGTCGTAATGATATGTACATTGCTAAATGATTTCAGAGTAATTCCAAATGCGAATTCCAGCAGAGAACAGCCTAGGAGGAGGTTGCGTGAAAAAATGATTGGTGAAAGCAAATAAAATGTAGCATTCCTCTAGTGGGCGTAAGGAATTTTTTGTCAGGCAAATACTAATAATATGAACAGCAGGAGAAAATTGTATAATGGTGGTAGTATTCATTGTGAATAGGAAGGTAGGGCAGAGAGGGAATTTCTACTAATAGTTCAATGGCAAGGTTGATCCCTTCAGAATCTACACCAACAGTAATGGTTTGGATACAACTGCCGATGCTCAGCTGCGACGAGCGTGGTGACAGTGTTTTACTGTTTGATTTTAAGATACCTGCGGCAGAGGAGTCATTTTCGGCTTGGCGAACATTCTCCCTTGATAGTTTTTCTCCTTGACAAATTACGCCTTATAGTATTACTGTCACCGTCTGTGGAAGCGGTGGGATTGTGACGGCGGTGGCAAGTGCCACTGTTGCTGCAAGAGACATTTATGATTAACGTGCTCTTTTAATTGTGTTTTAGATTCTGATCTGGCCAGATCTGTCAGTATAAGAGTGCTCTGCCGGAGAGCTGTGAAATTTTCTGACACCCTTTGGTGCTGTAATGCGAGATCTCTTAAGTGTTCCTTAGAGCCTGATTGGGACTGTGAGCCGTCTTGTACTGGTACCTGACCGGTACCAGGATTTCAACACGGAATGTAAGTTCAAAATGTTATTTCAAATTTATTTAAACTCTGTCTGTAGCTTCGTTACATCAATATGCTTATTCTTGGTTCTCGCCAGTGTTTAAATTGAATTGTTCATGAAATTCTCAGTTTAGTCTGTTAATCACTGCATGCTGGCTGTTCTTGTAACTTATTCTGGATTGCTTGTTCAGGGAACTATTCACTGAAAATGTGTTAACGTACCAACTGAAATATTGGTGTTTCTGGGAATCTTCTTCAAATGGTTCAAATGGGTCCAAGCGCTATGGGGCATAACATCTGAGGTCATTAGTCCCCTAGACTTAGAACTACCTAAACCCATCTAACCTAAGGACGTCACACACATCCATGCCAGAGGCACGATTCGAACCTGCGACCGTAGCAGCAGCGCGGTTCCTGACTGAAGCGCCGGCACGCAACTTCTTCCGCATACGCTCATTCTACAAGATCCCTGCTGGTTGCCTGATGGATCACCTACTGCTGCTGCAGTCTATGTGTGCAACAGGCACGGCCTGACAAGGGTGCGCAGACCGCCGGCACTGTGTTACTAGCCACAATTTCGGAGTCGCTTCTGCCATTACCTTGTGTGAAGTTGCTTAATGCTGGGAGACTGCTGATTAACTTACCTCTTTTTTTAACCAGAGGTATCTTAAAAGTAGACATCATGAAACTATCACTACAATCGTCACACCGTGGATCACAACTAAGTTACGTTTCCGAAAGCAGCGAAAGGCGCTCGGCGAATACCGAGATGGGCAGGATGAAACAAGCAATACAGACGACACTAACAGCGGATCCAAACTTCCCCAGAATCATAAATTCACAACTCAGGGAAGAATCACGTAGGGCTGGGCTGTAAAAAAAGAGCCCACTGACGCTGCAAAACTAGATCACACAACATGGCTCTACAACATTAAAAAGTGCCCTTTCATTGCACCGGAATCAGCTAATGATAATCAAAGCCATTGCCATTCCAACGGATCCCTCAGAACGAATCGGTCAAGAAACCGACGACACTAACAGCGGATCCAAACTTCCCCGGAATCATAAATTCACAACTCAGGGAAGAATCACGTAGGGCTGCGCTGTAAAAAAAGAGCCCGCTGACGCTGCAAAACTAGATCACACAACATGGCTCTACAACATTAAAAAGTGCCCTTTCATTGCACCGGAATCAGCTAATGATAATCAAAGCCATTGCCATTGCAACGGATCCCTCAGAACGAATCGGTCAAGAAACCGACCACGGGCGTGTGACAACCCATTTTTCCTCCACCTTACTTCTTTCCTCCTAGTCCCCAGCGACTGTCCATTCCACACTCGCTCGCCTCGCAAACATTTCGAACGCAAGAACGCCGTTAGGCTACCGGAGGGGAAACGAACCGGAGATTCGATCCACAGACCGATACCAGTCGACACTGGTCGAGCTGGTATTGGCGAATAAACTTTCAAAGAAGCACAAGTAAATGAGGTGTACTTGTAACAGGTCTGAAGATGCGGGAAATCTTCGTGGTTTGACAGAGATTCTGTTATCAGATTTTGAGTTGTAAGGTGTTCCTAAGAGCAGATACCGACCCGGACCACATTTTTATTGTGTGCTGAAGTTGAATTTTGTGGTAGAGGTACTGGATGATGAGGACTGAAAAGCTGCATTTGTTTTCTAACGCTGTAAATACGGCGATAATGAATGACAACGCCGACAGTTCATTCGAACAGAAACGGATATCTCTAATATTAGCGCTCACAGACGTTTGACACATAAATGTAGGTTTCATAAATATATTTGCAAAAATACTGTAATACGTCCTACCGAGGCCACTTTCGCCAACGCGCCGCGAGCGGCCTAGCCAGACACAGTGGGGCGAGCCTCCGGGTGCAGTCATTCTGCAAGGATACAGCAGGAAGCCGGAGCCCACTTCCTCGCCTCGCTCAAGGAGGCACATGATGGGAAGGGCTTATCTGACAACGAGAAGCGTACCGAGGGCTGATGGACACCTGCAGCCATTAGGACAGAACGCCAAGAATGTACGCTCGAAAGCATCTGATTTCTTCTGGCCTGGCGGCAGTCGCCTTACCTGCCTTAGAAAGCAGGAATGTGCCGACAATTCCAGCACCCGACGGGCACAGGAACGTTAACGTAGAATGGTGAGACGATTCGTTCCCTCCTCCTTCCCCTTAATAACTGAGTCGTGTCCACGCCCAGTTAAACCAGCCCTGAGGTATGTAATTTTGTTTTGCTTTGTGTAAACAGCACGAAAATAAATACATTTCTTTCATGGTTTGATCATATAAGCAATTTTTACATTCATACATGAACAACCTAATGTCGTTCCATTTGTGTCTGATTTTATTTAATTATTGATATGAATTAATTGTTGGCTCCTTGTGTGGGGCAATCTCATCAGTTATCTGCTCGTCATTTCATGTCCGACAGCAGATACAAGAAGTCACATTTCACTACATTTTTGGCGCCCAACATGGAGCGTCCTCACTGATAATTTTCGTGGTATCAGATGTCACAAAATAATTTCTCGACCTCACTACAATACCTAGTGTAAATGAAGATTGACGAAAGAAGGAAATACGACAAATTTCGAGGAAAGACAGCAGTATCCAGCATTATAACTCATTTACAAATGGAGTATATGAGATGTGGTGAAAGGACAAGGGGAAGAGGTCGAAAAGGAAGTGGTCGTTGGTGAGATGTCCTCTTCTGATAAAATCAAAATAACCATCGATGAAATTAAATGCAAGGGTATCAACATTAAGATAGCGATGGAAATTCGCTGACAAACGCAGAGGAGAGAGCGGTTGAGTGAAAAGTGTTCATCGAAGGCCAGTACGAGGGTGATGACATGTCTGGTGACATATGCTTAAGGAAGAAGTGGGAGTCCTTATGGAAGTCGCAGAGGATACCAAATATGAGAGCTAGAATTTAATAGAACTTTGAGAGATTTACGATCAAATTAGACAGAAGCTACAAGTAACAATCCTTCGGAATTGCCGAAATCATTGGTGGAACTGGCAAACAAGCGTTTATTCCAGTTTCTGTGCAGCATCTACGAATTTGGAGACGTACTCGTACCCTCTGGCTTTCGGGAAAATGTCACCAACGTAAACTCGAAGACAACAAGGGTGGATAAGTGAGATTACTATCTCACAATCAGACTACTGGCTTACGTGTTCCAGTTGCCAGCAAGAATACTACACAGAAAAATGGAAAATAAAGCTTAGGATCACTTTGCCAATCATTTTAACTTTCGGTAAGGTAAGGGCACCAGAGATGCAGCTGCGACGTTGCAATCGATAGGAGGTGCAAGACTTAAGAAAAACCCAGACCCGTTTATAGGACTTGTCGACGAACAGAAAGCGTAAGACAAAGTGAAATAATTCATATGTCATAAATTCCGAGAAAACTGGAATAAACCGTATGAGAAGTCAAACATGTACACGGACCAACATGGGCAGTACGAATGGATTAAAAAAGGCTTGGACAGGTATGTAGCCTTTTGCTCCTACTCTTCGACCTACACATGAAAGAGGCATTGACAGAAATTAAAATTCGGGGTGAAAGAATATCAATGACATGACGAAAGTAAAATCACAAGTGATTAACTTGACATCAAAGTTTGTGACCACGAAGTATGGGAAGTGAAGGAATTCTGCAATATTGGATGCAAAATAACACACAATGGAGAAAGTAATATACTTTTAATTATTTATGGAATGGCTGCTAATAACGTTATGTTCACTGTAGAAGAGGAGATAATAGAAACTAAAACACGTGCATAAAAGAAAATGTGCCTACATGACAGAAGAACGTAATTTTTTCAAGCTTGCTGCACCTGTTTTGTAATTTTGAGGTAACTATTTCATACTGTGAAAAAGGATGTAAGTAATTTTAGGAGTTTTGCTAATAACTTATGTAATACTGTTTTAAACGAGAGATCACGCAATAATAATTCTACGTTTATGCTAATAATGCGTGTATGTGTAAAATACCTAGCTTGGGTAGTGGTTATATTGTAATGTTTAACATTTATTCAGGTGTATGTGTGTCACACAAACTGCGATGGGCATTGAAGAAAAAATGCAACTTCTTTTTTCTCGGCCAATTTTGGTTGAAAGAATTAAATAATTTGTTGTGGAACATCATGAAATATTCCAGCTGCAGCCCCTATAGTTTCTTGAGGATCCGATAGGTGGAAGCCTTCAAACCTGTGGGTGTAACTGATGTGCGTTCCAAGCAGGCAGCTGTCATTGAGTTACTTTCGGCGAAAAACCAGAGCGTCACAGATATTCATAGGCACTTGTAGTCCGCCCCACTAGCTGAACAGTCAGCGCCTTGGAATGCCACGCACGGGGGCCCAGGTTCGATTCCCATCTGGGGTGGGAGATTTTCTCCCCTCAGGGACTGGGTGTTGTGTTGTCTTCATCATCATTTCAATCCCACTGTCGACGCAAAAGTCGCCCAATGTTGCGTCGCACCCACTAAGACTTGCACTTGGCGGCCCAACTTCCCGCCTGGGAATTCCCGGCCACTTACGCCATACGATCATTTCCATTTTCCATAGGCACTTGTAGAATGTCTACGGAGATATGGCAGCGAATAAAAGCACGGCGAGTCGTCGGCTGAGACGGCTGTCATCGTCAATTCGAAAAGGAAGCTACCAACACTCCTCCGAAAGCAAAATATCAAGGCCATATCTTCGGCCGATGAAATCGTGGCGATAGTCTTCTGGGACTCTTAAGAGGTTATTCAGTTTGAGGTCCACCCAATGGTGCAACAAACAACTCTGAAGTGTACTGTGCTACCCTCCAAAAACTGAAGAAATGACTTCAGCCTGTTCTTGACCAGAAAAATGTTACGAAACTCCCCATGAAAGTGTAAGGCCTCACACAAGTCAGGGCACTCGAGAAAGGCTCAGAAGACCTCATTGGACTATGTTCTTCCTCATCCATTCTACAGCCCGCATCTCGCACTTTCCGACTTCGGTCGGTTTGGCACAATGAAGGATGCACTCCACGGGAAACAATATGTGGATGATATGGAGGATATTGATGCAGCAAGACACTGGCTGCGGTGTCGACTAGTAGAGAACTACCATGAGCGTATACAGGTCCTGCCAGTAGAGTGGTGTAAGGTCATCGTATTGAGTGGAGATTATACTGAAAAATAAGATAATGTAGCTAAAAGAGTGGGTTATAATACTGTGTAATGGATCCCTGAATAAAACCAACCTACTTTCAGCAAAAGAAGTGTTGCAGTACGTATTGAATGCCCCTCGTGCACTCATGTTAAGATAAAACAGAACAGTTTGAGTGACTAGAGATAGGAGGTTCATATTCAGAGGACATGCACGTTAGTGTGTTCTGCAGACACGATTAGCATTTCACTTACCTCGGGTCAGCATGTGCCTTGTTGTTTTGTAAGCACAGGGACTGGCATGGGCCCTGATAACTTTTCCATGCGTGATGGCATCGACGCGTATAAGCTGCATTCCATGGTTCCAAAGTTCATTTATGGTGGCTAGGACTGCATCTCAGTGCTGCACCCACTGTTTTACCATAACCTACAAATTTTCGATCGCCGGCAAATCTGGTGATCTGGGCAAAATGCTGACATCCTGTGACACCAAGAAGGCACATCTTCGTGCAGCAACGTATGGCCCGGAATTGTCTTGCTGAAAATTGTTTGGCGGTTGTGGTACTGCGCAGAAAGGGTATGGTTCGAAGGATGTCATTTACATAGAGCATACTGGCCACAGTTCCCTGGACTATGAGATTTTAGGTAGTCCTCAATAGCACTCCATATCACAACGCCTTCAGCTAGCGCTTCGTTTCATGTGCGAATGCAATCACTGTAATGCCGCTCCCCCTATCTGCAGCGAACCAGAACGCGGTCACCATTTTCAAACTAACAGAACACGGATTCGGCTGAAAACACTATCTGATGCTATTCCTGACCCCAGCGACGTCGTTCCACAAGCGATTGCCGTTTAGTGTGTTTATGCACATAAGTCAAGAGGAGGCGGAGAAGTGGACGACGCGCACGTAAACCATGTCATGATAAACGGTGACGGACTGTCACCCCACTGTTCCACTGTTGTGCCAGAGTCGAGGAGGACGCAGATCTGTATTGCAAAGCCATTCGAATGAAATGACTCGTCATGTTGTACGGTCTTCCGTGAACCATTCTGCACACACCCGTTGCATTGCCGAAACACTTCGTTCCACATGAGCAGCAATGTCGCCGATGCATTCAATACATTATCTCCTGGCAATAATTTTCCCTCTTTCAAACTCATTAATCTAACGGTACGGTTCGCGGAAACGTCTGCGAGGCATCCTGCGCGTCTGCCCAAATCGCACTGGTCCATTACCCTCGGTTTATGGCGACAGCGAGAGCCTCTGGCACATTTCACCTGTAGACGGCGTCGTGGCGTGACATCGATACTGACCTTGAACGCACGAGGCGGTATGTTTCAAATACAAAACACTTTTGCAGGACATACTAAAGCACATGTTTTGTGAGTATGGACTTCCTACGTCTAGTCATTCAAAGTGATCTGTTTTTTTTTTTTCTGAACATGAGTGTACTTAAAGTAGAGCTGCAGGGAACACACGGTCTTAGGTTCTTTGGTTATAGTCTGTGGTTGTCGAGTGACACATTGTGATTAACAATTATGGCACACAGTTCTGCGATGTGTGTACTGTAAACACGAGCAGCTCTACTTGTTTAAGAAAAGGTACTTTTTTTATACGAATAATCATTTTATTGTACTGTTATATAACTATTGTATGAGTTGTGTTTGCTGAAATAGCTATCTGATGAAATCGGGAGTAGTAGACCAATGCGTTGTTCTGGTTTGTCATCCTAGAGAAGTCTAAGAGTTGTTTTTCCATATTATGTTTCACTCTTGAATTTGTCACAGGTATTGTTACCAGCAATGGCCGGGGGTCTAGTAGTGTCAATTGTTAATGTTGTTGCCTCGTTGTGTATGTTAAGGCAAAGGTTGGATTTTAATCTTTAGTTTATTGAAGACTTTTTGTTGTAGTGCTTCTGTGTCGATAAGAGTCTCGTCTTCTAACGGCAGAGATACGAGTTTGTAGAACTATACGATACGTGGTGTCAATTTGATAAAGAGTTACGTAGCAGTAAGCGAACAACTGTGAAGTAGAAACATCAATGTGAAACAAATGCATCACTGAAAACATTAAACGTCTTACACACTTCGAACGGTTCACGTCGAACGACCTCTTAAAGCAACCTGTGGGGACCAGATTTGTGAGAATTAAAATTATTCGAATAATCCTGTGGAGGTAAAATCATATCACCATCGAATTCGTTTACAACGCTTTCGTAGAAATTACCCTTACTGTTTCTAGTCATCGAATCCGACGAGGCTATGACAGTAAACCACGTGAGAAACGTTTTGCACCACCTATATGAGTGGTACCGTTTGTGATCCTAGACTTATGTGGAGTAGGGTATGATAGTGATCATAAGCGTTCCACATCACTGGCTCAAAATATTGCTACCATTATGATGGATCCTTGGGACTGCTTACTTGAGGTAAATGCATAAGCTTCTATGACAGTCCTCATCATCCGACAAACCATGTACTTGTCGGCAGATACAGGCCGACGACCTTGAGCACATTTCTTTTCTGGTGTTCTCTAGCCCAATATATTCGCGCATCATTATGCAAAGAAGAGTTACTGCTGTTCGCAACTGACGCCCAGAGATGAAACTGGTCATGTGTGGTCGAACAGCACAACCCTCCCTGTTACCTTTACGCATGTCCTTCAATCCATAATTTGTAGGTGGCAGCCATACATGGTGGTGTTGAGTGCTGGCGATCCCTAAACGGTAGATCGAAATTTTTTGTGTCACACGTTACGGGTTTAATGCCGGAGATAATTTGCTTGGCTGTACGCTGATTCCAAGAACTACTAACACCCCATGCTGATTACCCTTAGGAATACTTTACTTTCAACTTCCGTTCACAGGACGAAATTGAAAAAGTCTTTTTCGATATTAAAAATATAAACCAAGCGAAGTTTTTCTTGAATGTTTTGCAGGAGTACATGGTGTTGATCGAGGAATGTATTTACCTCTTTTCTTCTTCTCTGTCAATCTCCTCTTGCCCCTCTTTTTCGCCATCTCCTGCTCTCCCTCTCCCTCTCTCTCTCTCTCTCTCTCTCTCTCTCTCTCTCTCTCTCTCTTCTCCCACTCCCTGTAGTCATTCCATCTGCTCCTTGCGCTCTCTCGTTCCACCTGCTCCTCCCGCCTTCTGACTATCCACACCTTCCCCTCTGTCATTCTGATGTTCCCCTCGAAGTCCATACACCCTCCCCCTCATCTCTCCCCTAAGTCAATTTTCTCCACCCCATCTCTCTCTTCGTTTCCTTTCTCTCTGTCCATCTTCTCCTCTTTCCTTTCTCTGTCCATCCCTTCTTCGCCCTCTCCGATTCCATTGCTCCTCGTTCTCTGCCCATTTCCTCCTCTCCCTCTCTCTCTCCATCTCCTCTGCCCCTTACCCGATTTCCTGCACTCCTTTCATCAGTCCATCTCCCCCTCTTTCATTCCCTGTTCATCTTCCTCTCCCACCTATCTCTGGCCATCATTCTTCTTTTTCGCTGTTCATCTCTCCCTCCCCTCTCTTCCATCTTCTCCACGCCCCCCTATATCCTCCCTCATCCGTCTCATCATCTCCCATCTCGTTCCAGTTTATTGCCTCACCCCAATACTTGGCTGATTTTTCTATTGCCCACAATATTTCTTTGCAGATTGTATGCAGTATGTTTACCAAGTTTCGTAGAAATCGGCCACGGAGTTTAAGAGGAGCTAAACCTGCGTATGTGTTTGTAGCATATACGAGTTCACGTATATAGGGTTTCCACCCACATTTCAAAGGTGCAGCAAATAGAATGTACTTAGATAATGAAACTGAACCACACGCTGGAGCGACTTAAACAATGTCTTTAATAATCATCACTACACCTCTACATATGAACATTTGTAGCAAGCTGAATATCGAGTTTGTATTCAATTTCTTGCCATGTTTTTCGTAACATGTCATCAGTCAGTGTTGCAATCGCATCAGTGATCGATGTGTTTGCGTAGGAATATCGTCCACTTCGATTGAATACACGTAGTCCGAGATCATGGAGTTCCATCTTGTTGAAAGACGGAGTTGGGTTTCAAGTCCTGTATCAAGTATACGGGACGTTCGAAGATTCACGTTACAGACTTCTACAACTTTTAAAGGGGAGTAGGTAGATGATATTTTGAACAGGAACCAATGTCCGGCAATGACGTCCAACGATTCTACAGCGCGTCAAAGTTATAGGCGCCTGCGCTTGTAAATGTCTACATGTATACCAGGTGATCCCCTGATGATACTAAGAGACTTTCTAGGATGATGGAGAATGATAAGCGTATCAGTTTGAGGTAAGGGTCGCTGCACCGGATATGAAAGAGTCGGATGTTAGAAACTAAAACCGTTCTCATACCTCTGACAGTGGACTACTTGTACTGGAACTCGTGTTGCTAAGATTGTAGGGTAGGCCAATTTAGGAGGTAAGTGTATGGACAAAGCAAGGAAAAAATATCCAAAAAACATGGGCTCTAAAACACATAAGAACTACGAGAACTTACTCAGTATACGAGAATGGTTTCACAGTAGCAAAGTAGAAGAAGTGCTCGTAGCTCCTCAGGTAAGTATTTGTGAGACGATGTTTACTGTACACTTTTTCCTTGTCTTGATCCATTCTACGACCTCTGAAAGTTACCCACCCTACAGTCTTAGCAACAGCAGTTGTAGTACATCTGTTCAATGTCAGATGTATCAGCACGCTTTTCGCTTATAACTTTAGACTCGTCCTTTTCCGGTACAGGGACCATTGCCGCTAATTGATACGGTTATCCTTTTCCACCATCCTAGAAAATTTGTCATATAATCACGGAATCACCCTGTATAAACATGTATTTACATACGCCGACGCCTGAACTTTGATGTTCTGTGCCGTCGCTGGGAGACTTTTCCAGACATAATTTCCTGCTCAGAATATTACGTACTCACCCCCTTCTACAAGTCTTTGAAGCTCGTAACGGAATTCCCGAACCCCCTGTGTAAACTAATTCATTCACCGTGTTTTCTGGAAGCAAAAATGGCTCAACATTCATGCCGTGCATTTCTCCACATCAGACGTCCAGTTTAGGGCTATTCTGAACATGGTGAATGGCAGCCTGCAGATGTTGCGAGCCTCATAACCGAGCACTATTGCCGATTGACCGTTTCTGATATATGAAAGGACCCTGAGAGTGACAAATGGCTCTGAGCACTATGGGACTCAACTGCTGAGGTCATTAGTCCCCTAGAACTTAGAACTAGTTAAACCTAACTAACCTAAGGACATCACAAACATCCATGCCCGAGGCAGGATTCGAACCTGCGACCGTAGCGGTCTTGCGGTTCCAGACTGCAGCGCCTTTAACCGCACGGCCACTTCGGCCGGCCCTGAGAGTGACATTCCGTAGCAAACTGGTGTCGGCATGGTTTGCCGTTCTGCGTCAGATGTTGCAGAATTTGCAGTTCCTAAGCATAAAGCGAAGACCTTTATGTACTACACAATTCAGTATTGCTCGGCGTGCATTAAGTTGCCCAGATGACCACCTAATAGACCTATATGGACATCTGAGAAACAGCTGTCTCATGTCCCCCACTGTCTCCTCCTAAACACTATGATGTGCTCCATCAGAATGTTTCAGAACACTTCCAGTCTTCAGAAACACCATTACATTCCTTAATAGTTTCCACATGTGGAACATAAACATAAATAGATATGCAATTGAGAATATTGTTGGATTCAGGGAAATACCGAGAAAAGCGTGATGGCTTTGCTTCATAGGATGTGTGATCAAAACGTAAGTATAAGTTGTTTTTCCTTAAAGAATCGGGATATTTTGTTCGTGAATTCGGAACAGGGAACAGCCTAATCCTTGAAAGCAAGACGATGATGACAAAGTATCTTCAGTTATTCATCAGCATCAACACAGACCTCTTCAAAGTATTCGCACTCACATACAGCTCATTGGTGCCCGGGCTTCTTCTAATCTTCGAAGCATTTCTGGAACACACTTTTTGTTAAACTGTTCAACTCCTTCAGCAAGTCTATTTTTATATCATCAATGGTGGTAGAACGAAGCCCTTTCACGCTTCTCTTCAGTCCCGGAAATATAAAGAAACCCCAGGGGACCACGTCTGGCGAACACGGTGGCTAGGGCTACATAACTGTTCTGTTTTTCGCCAGAAGATCACGAACAAGCATTGACGGATGAGCGGAAGCATTGTCATGATCAGAATTCCACGAGTGGTTTTGCCACATATTCTGGTCGTTTTCTTCGGACTGCTTCACACAAACGGAGCAAAATTTCCAAGTAATTTCCTTATCGTCTGTACAACCGTAAGGTAGAAATTAATTATCCACTACATACCCGTATACTCATGTTTCTTCACCTATTGTAACCTTCCTTAGAAGTAATGGATCGTCGTAGACTTCATTCAGCAATTCCTGAGCGATTTCTACGCGACGTCCTTTCTGGCCGAAACTCAGGAATTTCGGAGCACACGTTTCATGCCCGAATCTTCGGAAAAAATTGCTTGACACGAGCCAAAGGCTATGCTGACATCATTAGCAACCCATTTGATGATGATTCGGTGACTTTCAAGAATCATCCTATTTACTTCCTCCTCATTTTCATCAGTAATTGATGTGCTACGTTTATACCACTCATAAACTCTTGTCCTACTCATAGTGGATTTGCCAAAAGGCATAGTCAACGTTTCGATTGCGGTGCTGATATGCGTGTGGATTTTAAGTTGCCGATATTCTGGGATTCCACGTACTGACGTGTTCTCCGAGTTGGACTTCGTCTGATTACAAAATTACTGCTTCCATGCAAGCAAGGAATTCCAGAGCGGACGTTTGTCTTGATGGCAGGTCATCAGCTACTCCTGAACATGGAGGAATTTGTACGGATAGCAATGCAGGGCGTTTCGTATAATTTTATGTATTGTGCTTTCAGGAATTCCCAATATTCAACTAATTCACCCTGCACTATATGTGTGCACAACACGGCTCATCCCCTCCTGTGGTACTCTGGTCGCAATCAGACTTCCTGTCAGCTGCTTTCCTCCCTCTGCCTTTTATATACCATTCAGTGTCCAAATCTTCTGCAGGACCACTGGCGCACAGTCACCGTTTCTGCAAAAGAACTTCACCAGCAGCCTCGGGATCCTTCATGAGCCGGCCGTGGTGGCCGAGCGGTTGTACGCGCTACAGTCTGGAACCGAGCGACCGCTACGGTCGCAGGTTCGAATCCTGCCTCGGGTATAGGTGTGTGTGATGTCCTTAGGTTAGTTAGGTTTCAGTAGTTCTAAGTTCAAGTGGACTGATTACCTCAGAAGTTAAGTCCCATAGTGCTCAGAGTAATGTGAACCATTTTTTGATCCTTCATGAAGACAGTCATTTTGGGCGTCTCGAACGCAGAGGAAGAGCTAAGTGCCATGAGTCTGTTGGTCTGCATATTTTGACGCTTAGAGCACCATCCATTCCTCATTTTTCGTTTCTTATTTTTTTTGTTCTACGACATTTCCCCCTGCGTCTATAATATGCTGTTCGAATTCTTTTTCCACAGTGGTTTGAAACTGGAACATTGCTTATGCATGCCCTGTACGTATACGCTGATGGTGCGTGGGTGTACGAAATGTCACTCACGTCCGACCATGTCTCCTGGGTCCTCTCTCTTTCCCTGGCAACCACTGTATATCGTGGTTAAGCAAGAAGTTAGGAAATGTTAACACTCTTTAGTGATGACAATGAGAAATCAGAATGACGGCGTAATGGATACAGCGGTGCATGGCGAATTACAGAAACTACAGTACAAAGAGAAGTCAGAAAAAGTTCATAAAAAAGTTATGTTAATTCTACTCCATCTAATAAATACTGAATATAGTGTAATTACTCAGTGATCGGACGAAGTCACTAACATGGACTTTATTTGTGCTAATTTGTGGTAAAAATGTTGTGTAAATAGTTATTGTGAACCGTGAAGTATCCAGAAGCACTGGGGCAGATCTAGTACTCAGCCAGGACTGCGTGTGTGGTGACAGCAGGTGGACAAACTCGAGCTGCGATGGAGCTCCGGGACACCAATGCTGCTATGAGGAAATTAGACGTATTGCGTACTATTCCGTCTTGCGTGTGTAAATGTATACATTCCTGCTTCGCGCGTCGGACGAGAAGGTTCTGCCTAGTTCCGCCTCTACTGCAGTGCCGTGGAAGCTTCCATGTTTCCCTTTATTTTCTGGTGAGTCCTTGTGCGCGCCGCATCGATGTTTGTCTCCCAGGGTCTAGTATTTGTCTTGCGCTGTGACATTGTCCATGGCTCCAAGTAACATCCCACGTACAGTTACCTTCAGTTTTTGGTGGCTTGCAGGCACGATGACGATAACTACTTCGGAACGGGTTCCTAGCAACAATAGTATATATATATATATATATATATATATATATATATATATATATATATATATATAGCAGTGATCCAGGAAGTGTAGGATAAATTTCTTTTATTTCCGTCAATGAACACAAAATGTTCGGGCCTTAGACTGTCCGTTTCGGTCAGCAATGACCCTATTAAGATCAGTATTGTAACATTGTTATATTAGGACATATTTTCAAACACATCTGGAGATGGTCCTTGCGGGCCAAAACCGGTAAATCAAGCACGAAATGTCGGCCGCGGTGGCCGTGCGGTTCTAGGCGCTGCAGTCTGGAACAGCGGGACTGCTACGGTCGCAGGTTCGAATCCTGCCTCGGACATGGATGTGTGTGATGTCCCTAGGTTAGTTGGGTTTAAGTAGTTCTAAGTTATGGGGGACTGATGACCTAAGATGTTAAGTCCCATAGTGCTCTGAGCCATTTGGACCAAGGACGAAACGTTTTGTTGCCGTTGGCGGAAATTGAAGAAATTTATTCTACCAAGTTACTTTCATTCATTTCGATGGTTCTAATAGTATAGTTATTCTGGCAAATGCAGAGGGGGACTACACGGATGTCAAAGTATTGAACCTTCTGTCTGAAGTTGATGACGGTTTCCTCAAGACAGTCCTGCTTCCGTTTGCGGACATACGGAATGTACAGCCGGAGAGCTCATCCGCTCAACATCATCTTTTGCAAGTTTATAGTGGTGTTCGATTCGTGGACATGGTGGCGAAAATGAATATTCCCTCTTATTTGTAGGTATTTGGACACCGAGTACGTATAATTTACACATAACGAATATGGGACCTGCTTTTACGTAATGCCGTGTCGTGATGTTTCGTGCCGCATCACAGTCTTCGAATCCAATTATAAAAGTAGTAAAAAGCTAACTTCGGCGGACCTCGTTCCTCAAGTGGCAGCTAATGTGCTTAATAAAATTCCTTAGGGACAACGATAGCAATTGCTTGATAGCCCTAGTGAATTACCGTCGTTAACATCGCGCAAAGAAGTGGAATACGGAAGTTCTAAGGTACTAAGGAATGACGCTTGACGTTCGCTAAGGCTATAGATACAGCAATAGGGAATAGCTCAGTAGGCAATGGAGTTGAAGAGGTATAAAGGTCTGTAGAAAGGACAACGACAGAAGTTGAAATGAAAAACATAGGTTCAAAGATGGTGGCTGAGAAGAAAGCAAGCGCAACATAACCAATACTTTAGTTCATCAATGAAGGAAGCACAAAAACGTTGAAGTTAATTCAGGAACACAGAAATACAAGTCACTGAGGAATGTAATAAATCGGAAGTGCAGGGAAGCTAAGAAGACATGGCTGCAGGAAAAATGTGAAGAAATCTAAAAAGAAATGAGTGTCACAATGTAGGAAAGTCAAAACAACATTCGGTGAAATCAAAAGCAAGGGTAGCAATATTACAAAGATAATAGGACTTCCATAATTAAATGCAGAGGAGAGAACGGATAGGTGGAAAGAGTATATTGAAGCCCTTAGTGAGGGAATACATATGCCTGATGAGATAGAAGAAGAAACAGAATTCGATTTAGAAGGGACAGAGGATCCAGTATTAGAATCAAGATTTAAGAGCGCTTTGGAGGACTTAAGATCAAATAAGGCAGAAGGGATCGATAACATTCCATCCGAATTTCTAAAAGTCATTGGGGGAAATGGCAACAAAACAACTATTCACGTTTGTGTGTAGAATGTATGAGTCTGGCGACATACCATCTGACTTTCACAAAAATATCATCTATACAATTCCAAAGATTGCCAGAGGTGACAAATGCGAAAATTATCGCACACTCAGCTTAACTGTTCTCGCATCCAAGTTTCTAACAAGAACAATACACAGAAGAATGGAAAAGCAAATTGAGGATATGTTGCAAGAGGATCAGTTTGGCCAACAGTGAAGACAATCCGACGTTGAGGTTGATAATGAAGGCGAGACTAAAGTAAAATGAAGACACGTCCATAGCATTTGCCGACCTGAAAAAAAGCGCTCGACAATTTAAAATGTTGCAAGGTATTCGAAATTCTGAGAAAAATAAAGGTAATATACAGGAAGAGACGTGTAGTAGATGCAAGGGCCAAGAGGGAAAAATTTGACCACCAAGAACGAAGTGCTCGGATTAAAAAGGGTATAAGACAGGGCTGTAGTCTTTCGCCTCTATTGTTCAATCTGTACGTCGAAGAAGCGATGATGGAATTCAGAGAAAGTTTCAGGACTGGGATTAAAATTCAAGTTGAAAGGATATCAATGATACGATTCATGATGACACTGCTATGCTCATTGATAGTGAAGAAGAACTATAGGATCTGCTGAATGGATCGAACAATCTAATGAATACAGCATATTGACTGAGAGTAAACGGAAGAAAGACGAATGTAATGGAAGTAGAATAAGAACAGCGAGAAACCTAACATTTGGGCTGATCATCACGAAGTAGATTAAGAAATGCTACTACCTAGGAAGCAAAATAACCAGTGACGGACGGAGCAAGGTGGACATCAACAGCATACTAGCACTGGCAGAAAGGACGTTCCTGGCCAAGATATTACTAATAGCAAGTATAGGCTATGTAGGGAAGAAGTTTCTGAGAATGAAAATGTTGAAAATTAGATGGAGTGATAAAGTGAGGAATGAGGAAGTTCTGCGCAGAATCGGAAAGGAAAGGAATATGCTGAAAACACTGACAAGGTGAAGGAACAGGATGATAGGACACCAGTTAAGACATCAGAGAATGACTTCCGTGATACTAGAGTGCGCGGTAGAGGAAGGGAAATTTATAGAGGAAGACAGAGATTGGAATACATCCAGTAAAGGACGTTGGTTGAAACTGCTACTCT
Organism: Schistocerca serialis cubense; assembly: GCF_023864345.2. NCBI lineage: Eukaryota > Metazoa > Arthropoda > Insecta > Orthoptera > Acrididae > Schistocerca > Schistocerca serialis. The sequence goes on from NC_064641.1 coordinate 428,266,450, forward strand.
CAGATGAAGAAGTTGGCATGGGAGAACAATTCGTGCCACGCCGCATCGAGCCATTCAGAACACTCATGATTCACAATAAATAAATAAATGAATAGATAAATTAAAATAAAATATAAACGAGAACCTCGCCGTCACTTCCACTTCGAAACAAGCATAGATGGACGTATGATGGTAAAGAATCAGACAATTCCTGTTCTCTTCTCCACCCTACTGAAAAGATTCCGTTGCAGGATGCTTCTCCTCTCACCGACTTCAGACATAACGATACTATACCAACCGCTGTTCAAGATCCGAAAGCGTCCAGCAACCCCTCCAATGTGTCGGCAATGTATCTGCATCTTCAGGATTGCGTAAGGATGAACGTGTTTCAGAAATCCTTACTATATCGAAGGACTTGATGGGCAATCCTGAGTCTGTAACGCACTCCCATTCTTCTTTTGTGCCCCCAGATTGGGAATTAATGCAACCGACCACCGCTGATCATACCTAACTCGTCACAACTATGCCAGTGGAACGTGTGGTGACGTTAAGAGACGTGTCGTCAGCTTTCGTTTCCGTCAATTCTCAGGCGTGGCACCGCACGGCTGTTAAGAGTGAGGTGTGTCTAATACTGAATTTCCGCTGCATGCGCTCCACCTCTCTACCCGTCGCTGCATGCTGCAGTCGCATTACCGCAAAACCACAATAAACATCGTTTTCAGCCTGAGCGTTAGACGTCGCAAATAAAGAAAATATACACACAGGATGGAGAAGAGGGATCCACCACTTTATATTCGGATTCATCCACTGACTCAATTACATTCTGTAATACACTACATCAAATGCCACTTGGATTAATCATCTGACATATTTGGTAGTAACTAGATGCAGGCTTATACTTTTCTCACCTTGAATGTGAGTGGAATTATTTCCTGTCTTAGACTTGTGGTTCTGGAACAGTCTGTTTACGATTAAAGGGCACACGTGATATTTTAGCATTTTCTATTTCCAGCTTGTCTACCTTCTTTATGTTTGCTATGGCGTCTTCAGGATCTCGCCATTTCACATATAGATCCCGATTTTACTATGGTGAAATAGTTTATTTATTTCGTAAATCTCCGCAGAAACTTCTGTTATGGTGGGATATTAATTTTATTTTGCGTCCTGTGGATCAGGTATCCGGTTTTAATTTCAGTAAGGAACTACATGGTTTGGTGCCGCTTTTCCAAATAATCAATGCATCCCAATCTCCTTGGGTATACGCATTTTACATCCACTTCTAGCAGCAGACTCGCTCATCTTTATCTTTCTGATTACTTATGTGTGCAACTGTTAGCGACAGACATGATACGCACTTGTTTCACAAATTACTGTGCCGTAGCTGTGTCTTAAATGGTGTGCTGCAACCAGTAAAACTGTAACGCCTCCCCTGGGTATGGACACATCCCTTTTAAAGGAACTTTCCCTCGAGATAATCGTTCGAGAGGTCTGAACCCTTATCTTGCATCCCCAGGACCGCTATCCTTCTCTTATGGAATGGTGATCAGGACAAGGAAAACCACTGATCTTAAAAGTGTTAATGCATTACAGCGCTGAGAAGACGAACACAGGAATTACGTTACTCCGTCTTACGACAACTTTACGAAGGTTCCAGACAAGCTTCCGTACGGTTTATGGATGTTTTCCAGGTTAAGGCTAAGGGACAAGAAATGGAAGGATTGAAGGTGTGATCAAAATCCCGTTGATTTCTACACTATGAACTGACCTCCTCAAGTCATCTTATGTAGTTGTGGCGAGTCGAAAGAGAGCGAGTATCGCGTTCCTCATTTACATCAATCGCCACGTACTGACGCCTCATCGTGACATTTCCGGCGCGATCTACAATTACCTCACCGGTATTTATAACATCCATGCCACTGATACGATTTTCCTGATGCACTTAGACCTGTCACGGTTTGCTCCTTACCGCTGCATTAATAATGAATTTATAATTGACTTCACTCGAAATTATTTGTATCGCCTTCTTGTTGGTTCGCTGTCGCAAAAATCGCCGGTACTCGACGGTTTTCTAACCAATTTTATGTACGTTTTGGGGCGATTACATTACTTCCCTAGTAAGTGAGATGATACAAGGGGATTTGATTCCTCTCCCTTTCAAAGTTTGTGAAATCGTTCTCATTCTGAAGACAACTGGACGTCCAGGCATTGATGAATTCCGCCTTTTCACACTCCGCTATTTCTATTACAGAAAAGCCGACCTGACAGTTACTAGCCGTTTGTCGGTATTGCTTGAGAAAATTACTGTAGTTCACCAAACCTATGTGCTTGGGCGTACGACGTTGACCTCTGCAATCCAATGACCGGATGTCGTCTCCATGTTTCTCTTTGCTGATTTTTATAAGGCATTTGGCAGGGTCAGAGACAGTTTCTTGAAGCACGTGTTTCAGTCATACTGATTGTCGAATATTATCTTCTTTTTGCGGTGCTCAACCGCTGTCGTGGTGAACTGACATCTTAGTCCCCAGACACAATCCCCCGGGGCTTACTGCAGGGGAGTCCCGTCTCCATGTCGCTATTCGTGTTGTCCCTGGAACCTCTGCTTAGCCGTGTTGGTGCTCATGTATGTGGGTAGAAAATACTGGGAGAAACCTTCGCGGTGTGTTCGCGGATATTGCTACTTCATATCGATGACATATTCTTGCTCAAGAAAATATTGGATTTCCTTTGATCCCTCTCTGGGGCCTGCATTAACGAGCGGAAACGCGTCCTGCCTTCATAAAGTTGTCATTCTATAAACAAAGGTATTTGCTCTCCACAAATCATTAGGGAATACCGTGGATCGCTGCCCGATGAAAATGGCTACACTCAGTTGGCGAGATGTTCGGATCGAATTCAAGGGGCAATTCTTGAACACAAATGCCGTTCCCTTAGCCTTCTTCACAAAGTACGGATATTAGATTCCTGGATTAGTTAAGTGTATCATGCTGCGCAAATATTCCTGCTCCGTGGGAATAAAAGTATTTATCCGGTCTTTTCATACGGAAAAGTCTATTTTTCGACTGTGATGGTTTTCGGAGAGCCGACATTTTATCAGTGGCACACCTTACCACAAGATCTTTGCTTTCCCGTTGTGTAGTGTTATCAGTTCTCTCCCCTAATGAAATTGTTGCGTCATTAATATCGTAGAGAAGCTGTGCGGTTTCATGTCAGTCTCTCTATCCTCCTGATGGAACTTGTCTCATGGTGGTATAGGGACACTTATAATATGATCGCGATCAACGAACGCCTCCATCACATTATTCTTGAGTCCGACTGGTCTTTGCGACACATGTTGTCAACCTGACACATCACCACACAAGCCTGCCTCTTGTGGACGAGAACTCTGGCATTGGATTCACCTACAGCTGACTTTCCTTACCCAATTAGGTAAAGCTGCTTGGTCGATTAAAATTCCTCCTTCTCCGGACTTTTCCATTTTCTCCCAGACGAAGACAAAATCACTACGCCCCCTTTGCAGTCGGGTGTGACAACCATTCCGACGCCGTGTTTCTCACCAAAATATGGTGGAGACGCATTGGAAATGTTTCATCCTGTTTAATGCATTGAGAAATACGAGTACACTAATCTAACTCTCTCCGATTTTCAACAAAAATTGACCATCAGTACTTAACTGATTGTTCATATACTTTTTTAGCCAAGGTTTTCTGAAGTGTAAGACAACTTGTGACGTTCGTCTGCTTTATTTCTTCGTTGATAGTCCTCGGTGACGACGTACTGCATTGTTAGTGTGGCTGAAAATTGAAGGGAGTGGTGGTGGAATTTCAACACTGAATACTGTAAATGATGTAGCCGACAGTTGCACAATTACGTTTCACAGTTCTTTACTTTCACTATTCACAGCCCTCACCCCCCTTATTACACAATTATATAGCCAGTTCACTATTTGTGAATGGTGATAAGGCTCATTAATAGGCTGCAGGCAACATCAGCATACTGTTACGATAGTTTGCTGTTGAATATCTATGAGCAGTAAATCCTAACCACACAGTTCACAGTTCTTGCAAAATAATACGGTACGTGTGACACTGTTTTTCGATTAATTAAACAGACATTGTCATTAAGTGTTTTAACACATGGCCTATTTGTGTTACACTTATTCCACTGTTAAGTTAATGCATTGCTTTTACTCTAATCATTACATATTCTCCGTCTGAAAATCAGCTGTGAATTGACTGTCTCTGGACCAAAAATCGGTCCTTTGTGTTCCGTACAATAATAGGCACAGAAACTATACATTGTTCGATGTTTAAGTTACAGAAATTACAATTAAAACATAATTCATCCAGTTATCTGAATACATCGAAAAATTTCTTCTTCTTAACAGTTCCTTCTAACACTAAGTTTAGGCTGAATTATTTATTTAAATAATGAAATTAACAGACATAGTTATACGAACAATACTTTTGACAAACCTGATAATTACTTTGGAATTAATTAAGGGCTGGGTTTGCTAATATGTTTTCGAATAGAGCCAAGTAAATACTTTAAGAATCCTAGCAGTTCTTCTTCCAAACGTTTATAATTACTACATACTTTATATTTGTTTATAAGTCAACAGTAGAATCTAAGTCACGACACAATTACAGGTTTCACCCTATAGCAAAAGTTTGAGCAAGGAACGGTCAAAATAAATTAGGAAATTAATTACATACACAAAAATAATAACAAAATAGGACCTGGTGCTATATTCCTTAGGACTGAGGGTTAACCTTTCTCTTTTCTGGAAATGCAGATTATAGTCATGCATGTTATCTGTAATTAGGTAAAAATGAAAACAAAATTAATTTGAGGACGCAGCTGGCAAAACAAGCGAAGAAGTCAAGAGATCCCAGCATGCTTCGTCACAAATTGCTAAATCGTATCGATTTTCGAAGGTGAGAGGCAAAATTTCCTTGTGCCATTGACGAGTAATGAGAAGATAAAACTAACATTAAATTTCATTCAAATTTTCATTTCTAGTTACATTTTACACCTACAGGTAAACTCAACAAAATTTATAGAATAGTACAGAGTAATTTATCATATATGACTAACAGTTTTGGTGTCTCCTATTTGATATGCACTTAAAATGAAACATACTTTTCAGTAACTAACGTGCCCTTTCTGAAGCATTGATATATTGTGCTGCCCAGCCGTACAACACGTGAAAGCAAAGTAGCAACCAGTCCAGCCTCTGACAAAGGGAGAGTGTCCTAATAAAATTTAATTGTTACTTTTGATAATTTAGATTATGAGTCGATTGATATAAGTCACGGGCTGATCGGCCCAGTAGTTTATAAGTGAAGTCCATTAATTGCCGACTAAATCACATCAAATGAATTTACCTCGGCAATTAGGGGACTCCGTATCCTTGCCTAAAACGTGCCTCCTGGCTCGTGAAGGGATTGAAATTTGCTGACGCCTGGGTCAATTAATATAGAATTGGTAAAATATGATGTACTACTAGAAGGCTAATGTAACTGTTGGATAGAATATCAGCTATGCTTCGCTGGTGGCAGAGGAACAAAGCCTCCGTCCGCTGTTTTCGCCAAGGATCCGCAATTCCAGGCATCCCAACTGTGATGGTAAGGACACTGCTTCCACGGACCGTAACGAAAGTGTGAGAGGCGCAATTGTTAGGGTGGTCAACAAGCTCCTCTTCCTGTCGGAGGAGGTAGACCGAGTAGTTAGGTCTTGGTATACAAAACTGCCGGAAAACGCTCTCGATAACCCAGTTGAAGAGAGTTCTTAGCAGTTGCAAGTTCGTGAACATCGTCCGTGAGTGAGCTGCCGCCATTGCGAACAGACGTGCGTGCTGGTCGCATCGGTAGCGGCCACTGATCGACCGACACAAAACAGCATGGTCAGTAATCAGTTTCCGTCAGATAATTGGTAGTCTTTCCGACGCGACGCGATAACGTGTACACCAAACGGTTTTGTGCGGGAATCGTATCATACTTCCATAAAAGTAATCTCAACCACCCGGGACCGGTCTCGTGTATTCTTATGACTTTTAGTATTTCAGCTATCTCTTGGCGCACTCTCTCTTAATGCAGGGGTTGGATCATGCAATAATATGTCCGTAATTTGTGCTATTTCATTATTATTGTGACTTGACCTGCAACAAGACGAGTGTTTCCAGTTTCTTAACTTTATTGGCCAGCAGAATATGTTATTCACGTGTAGCAGGCTACCTTTCATTTAATGTGTTGCCTTGATACAATATATGCAACATCGTACCAGATCTGCCTTATCGTTTTCTTAGTGTGTAGATCCTCTTGTTGTCTCTTTAACAGTTAATCACTGAATCCCAGCTAAACGCCTGACACGGCAAACCGCGATCGGGGCATCAGAAGAATCACATGAGGGACTTAATATCTTCAATTCTTAGGAGTACAAGAAAAACGGACTGCCAGATTACCTGTTCAGTCAGTCTTCATTCAGCTCCGTAAACTACTTCCACCATCCATAAGATCACATTATTGAAGTCTTCCGTTAACGAGGGCGTAAAACCAGTGGACTTTAACCTGTACGAATTTTCCTGCTGGATATCCTTGCTCTAACAAGATGACTGGGTGAAATGTGATGGAACATCTTTCGGTGAAGACATTGTAAACATAATGCAGAGAGAAGAGCACATGCAAGAAGCACAATATGTAGCAAGTTTTCGATTCTACTTCCCTTCAAAAGACGAAAAATAATCTGCTTTGCGTTTGGTTTGTTGCTGTGAAAAGGCTTCTGTTCTCTATACTAATAGCAGTAACAACAAAATTCTTCATTTGAAGATGATGTTGTGAACTACCGGAACGCTTAGTGGGAAAACAAAGAAGTGACTGGTACAGTAGGTTGTTTTATTTATATTTATCAACAGTCGCATCTCTCATGATGTCGCCTTGTATGGAAGAAATATACGTCCAAGTAACTGTTCAGTACGTGAAGAATGCCTCTGCCTCGTCACACAAAACATTCAGAACAGAAATTTCATATCGAAAGATCGCATCTCGTCAGGTAGTGCCACGAATGACAGAAGGCGGCAAATGAACGGTCGCTGTATGAAATCGAGATTAAACTGTGTTTTAGACAACTAACATAGGGTCATTACAGTATACTGTCGTCAGTTGTGGTCCCAGTTGCACGGACGTATGGCTTTGTGGTGAATTAGCTTTATGATGAATAAGTGATCCCGTGGAATTACAGTACTACATACCTTCTGTGCAGTTTGTAGCGAAATGGAATACAGCTTGCAGTCAACTGAATTTTCTCCCCGCTTTTGTATAACCCACTGGGGACTCATACTGTACGTTAATGCACCACACGGAGTGCTTAAATTTTTATGAATTTGAAAAGTATCCATTTCGTGAACATCTGCCGACCATGGACTGTGTAATACGCTACTGGCCATTATAATTGCTACACAGCGAAGATGACGTGCTACAGGATCGAAATTTAACCGACAGGAAAAAGATGCTGTGATATGCAAATGATTACATTTTCAGAGCATTCGCATAAGGTTGGCGCCGGTGGCGACACCTACAACGTGCTGACATGAGGAAAGTTTCCAACCGATTTCTCATACACGAACAGCAGCTGACCGGCGTTGCCTGGTGAAACGTTGTTGTGATGCCTCGTGTAAGGAGGAGCAATGCGTACCATCACGTTTCCGACATTGATAAAGGTCGGATTGTAGCCTATAGCGATTGCGGTTTATCGTATCGCGACTTTGCTGCTCGCGTTGGTCGAGGTCCAATGACTGTTAGCAGAATATGGAATCGGTGGGTTCAGGAGGCTAATACGGAACGCCGTGCTGGATCCCAACGGCCTCGTATCATTAGCAGTCGACGTGACAGGCATCTTATCCACATAGCTATAACGTATCGCGCAGCCACATCTCGATCCCTGAGTCAACAGATGTGGACGCTTGCGAGACAATTGCCATCTGCAAGAACAGTTCGACGACGTTTCCAGCAGCATTGACTAGCATCTCGGAGGCCATGGCTGCGGTTAGCCTTGACGCTGCATCACAGACAGGAGCGCTTGCGACGGTGTACTCAACGACGAACCTGGGTGCACGAATGGCAAAACGTCATTTTCTTCGGATGAATCCAGGTTCTGTTTAGAGCGTCGTGATGGTCGCATCCGTGTTTGGCGACATCACGGTGAACGCACATTGGAAGCGTGTATTCGTCATCGCCATACTGGCGTATCACGCGGCGTGATGGTAGGGGGTGCCATTGGTTACACGTCTCGGTGACCTCTTGTTCGCATTGACGGCACTTTGAACAGTGGACGTTACATTTCAGATGTGTTGCGTCCCGTGGCTCTACCCTTCATTCGATATCTGCGAAACCCTACATTTCAGCAGGATAATGCGCGACCGCATATTGCAGGTCCTCTACGGCCCTTTCTGGATATAGAAAATGTTCGACTGCTGCCCTGGCCAGCACATCTCCAGATCTCTCATCAACTGGAAACGTCTGGTCAATGGTGGCCGAGCAACTGACTCGTCACAATACGCCAGTCACCACTCTTGATGAACTGTGGTATCTGTGGTATCGTGTTGAAGCTGCATGGGCAGCTGTACATGTACACGCCATCCAAGCTCTGTTTGACTAAATGCCCAGGCGTATCGTTATTACCGCCAGAGGTGGCTGCTCTGGGTACTGATTTCCCAGGATCTCTGCACCCAAATTGAGTGAAAATGTAATGACATGTCAGTTTTAGTATAATATATTTGTCCAGTGAATACCCGTTTATCATCTGCATTTCTTCTTGGTGTTGCAATTTTAATGGCCAGTAGTGTACAACGTGGAGCATTTCTTGCTAATTGGACTCTCACCATACCTTTAGAAGTAGCAGAAAAAACATGTCCCGAGTCCGCATTGACACAGAACGCCATTTAAACATCAAAAGACAGATTTTGTTGATATGCATGGAAATATTTACGTGAACAGCTAGTGACATACTAGTAGAAACTGTTTACTCTGTTTGTAGTTACTAAATCCTGCAAATGTCGGTAAAAATCGTATATTAGCACAAACACCTTCGCCTCAAGAGAAATTGCATTGACTTGTAGAACTACACTCCTGGAAATGGAAAAAAGAACACATTGACACCGGTGTGTCAGACCCACCATACTTGCTCCGGACACTGCGAGAGGGCTGTACCAGCAATGATCACACGCACGGCACAGCGGACACACCAGGAACCGCGGTGTTGGCCGTCGAATGGCGCTAGCTGCGCAGCATTTGTGCACCGCCGCCGTCAGTGTCAGCCAGTTTGCCGTGGCCTACGGAGCTCTATCGCAGTCTTTAACACTGGTAGCATGCCGCGACAGCGTGGACGTGAACCGTATGTGCAGTTGACGGACTTTGAGCGAGGGCGTATAGTGGGCATGCGGGAGGCCGGGTGGACGTACCGCCGAATAGCTCAACACGTGGGGCGTGAGGTCTCCACAGTACATCGATGTTGTCGCCAGTGGTCGGCGGAAGGTGCACGTGCCCGTCAACCTGGGACTGGACCGCAGCGACGCACGGATGCACGCCAAGACCGTAGGATCTTACGCAGTGCCGTAGGGGACCGCACCGCCACTTCCCAGCAAATTAGGGACACTGTTGCTCCTGGGGTATCGCCGAGAACCATTCGCAACCGTCTCCATGAAGCTGGGCTACGGTCCCGCACACCGTTAGGCCGTCTTCCGCTCACGCCCCAACATCGTGCAGCCCGCCTCCAGTGGTGTCGCGACAGGCGTGAATGGAGGGACGAATGGAGACGTGTCGTCTTCAGCGATGAGAGTCGCTTCTGCCTTGGTGCCAATGATGGTCGTATGCGTGTTTGGCGCCGTGCAGGTGAGCGCCACAATCAGGACTGCATACGACCGAGGCACACAGGGCCAACACCCGGCATCATGGTGTGGGGAGCGATCTCCTACACTGGCCGTACACCACTGGTGATCGTCGAGGGGACACTGAATAGTGCACGGTACATCCAAACCGTCATCGAACCCATCGTTCTACCATTCCTAGACCGGCAAGGGAACTTGCTGTTCCAACAGGACAATGCACGTCCGCATGTATCCCGTGCCACCCAACGTGCTCTAGAAGGTGTAAGTCAACTACCCTGGCCAGCAAGATGTCCGGATCTGTCCCCCATTGAGCATGTTTGGGACTGGATGAAGCGTCGTCTCACGCGGTCTGCACGTCCAGCACGAACGCTGGTCCAACTGAGGCGCCAGGCGGAAATAGCATGGCAAGCCGTTCCACAGGACTACATCCAGCATCTCTACGATCATCTCCATGGGAGAATAGCAGCCTACATTGCTGCGAAAGGTGGATATACACTGTACTAGTGCCGACATTGTGCATGCTCTGTTGCCTGTGTCTATGTGCCTGTGGTTCTGTCAGTGTGATCATGTGATGTATCTGACCCCAGGAATGTGTCGATAAAGTTTCCCCTTCCTGGGACAATGAATTCACGGTGTTCTTATTTCAATTTCCAGGAGTGTATTTACTCTAAACCTTATGTCAGTACAGTGGAGTGAATCTGTTTTCACAGTAACATTTGGTTAAATGTTGTGAGAGTAGAATGTTTAATTATCAAAAGCAGACATTGTTAGTAATACATACTTTTTCCAAGGAAGTACAAACTGTTATCTATGCAACAGTAATAAAACCGAGCAATGAATTATCTTGTAAAATTGAAGATTTTTGGGATTGCTGACCTCACTCGAGTTTTAGCGTGTTCCTTTTCGGTTGTGCAAAAAGTATATTCAGTGAAATTTTTCGTATGGAATTGGAACTGGTTCCAACTCCATACATGTACAATGGTTTAATTCGTACTGTCAACGAACATAATGACGTTTTTCTAAAACTGTTTGAAGATATGGACTAGAAAATGAGCCTGTTGAAGGTATACGTTCTACAGACTAGTTCGTTTTTTCGTCCGTTTTTCTGTTTGTATGTATTTTTATGTTGAATGTTCAGGACGTCTTTTCTTGAGGTATGCGTAATACAGGCTATGCAATTGCAGGGCAAGGAACTGTACAACTATTACAAGCACTGCAAAGAATCGTGGCATCACCGTGACCACCACCCCAGCCTCTTAGATTGGAATAACAAACGGTTCAAGTGACAAAATTCGGAGATTTTCTGGGACAAAGTGAAGGCAAGGCTGATTATGTTGCGCAGTTGACTGGACACTTCAACGCCTATGGAATATTAGGTAACCAGTGTATTTACGAGCCGGCCGCGGCGGTCTCGCGGTTCTAGGCGCGCAGTCCGGAACGGCGCGACTGCTACGGTCGCAGGTTCGAATCCTGCCTCGGGCATGGATGTGTGTTATGTCCTTAGGTTAGTTAGGTTTAAATAGTTCTAAGTTCTAGGGGACTGATGACCACAGCTGTTAAGTCCCATAGTGCTCAGAGCCATTTGAACCATTTGTATTTACGATTTTCCCGTTTTCTCTCCATCGTAGGCTCGGATGTATTCCGGTTGGTAGTAAAACTCCTTGCAGATTGTCAACCCCATAAGGTCCCCTACGATGAGTTAGTTGACCAACTGTGAAATCATTTTATATCACAAGTACATGTAGTGGCTGCTCTTTGTCAGTTTCTTAAATGAAAGTGGCAGCCAGGTCAGTTCTACAAACAGTAGGTAATAGAACTTCGTGGCCTCACTAGACAGTGTCACTTTCAGTGTTTACTTGGATTAAGTTACAGTGGCATTATGCTGACAGATGCGTTAAATTGACTCCTGTATTCGCGCTGCCATACTAAGGCATCTCAGAACTAAATTCAGTACTGCATTGTCAATTAATGAGTCACATTAAACTGTCGATGTAACTAAGCATGATTTTCAAGCAAATGCTATATCTGTTGTCCAGATGAAGACAATTCAGGGGTTATGTGCGAACCGGTCACCCCTTGGCGCTGGCTACGTGGGGTTTCCTACCGTGGGGTATCCTACCGTGGGGTTTCCTACAAGGATGCAGCAGGTAGCGAAGCTGTTCCGAGTAACCGGTTCCCTAACGAGGTGTTTGCAAACTGAGCCTCCCCCACTGCTTGTCTACCCCAGTCGCTCACCCTCAGTGCAGGTGTTGTCACCGTTTCTCAGACAGTGTCGTCGTGGATCAGCATCAATAATTTCGCAAAGTTAACTTGCTGAGTTTCGTCATATATGTCAAATGAAACTAATTATTTGTATCTGACGGATATCATTCACAAAAGTACGCTTTTAACGGTATTTCTAAAGTTCTAATACACAATCTGCTATTTATTGAATTTTTATCTCAACAAAACCGAAATTTTACTTGGTAAACTTCTTAGATAGCATGGACACTCATCCTGTGAAGCTTCCCGAATCTTTGGTGAGGAAGGTTGTAACCTCCCCACCGCAATTTTTGAAAGAAAATATAGCAATACTTAATAGAAATGGGAGCCAAGTGTAACCTCCCCACAAAAATTTTAAAAGAAAATAACGATACTAATTAGAAATGCTGATGGACATGGCTCTATGCGTAACCTGCCTACAATCAAATGTACTGACAATGGCAACAAATGTGAAATTCGCAATCTGACTCAATTATAAATCCTTCAAAAATTAAAGTCCATTCAGTGACAAGAAAATTCAATTAAACCGAAATATCGGTTTTTGGCCCTGTGTAAAAACAATCAGAATTAAAGTTTTACCTCAGAATAAATGGATGTCACATATCTGCTCTTGTTGTTGCGCACCACTTGGAGGAACTACATTGCAAATAATAATATTCTCCTTTTTTTTGTAATTCTAGTGAAATTTTTCTTCAAAAAGAAGTGGAATGAAATGGGAAGTGCAACGAGATCTTTAGTTCAAAAAAATTAAACTTTTGAGAAAATGCTTTTGAAATAAAAAATTATTATTGGGAGACTTGTTGGAGAATAATTACAATAAATAAAATTTTTCATTATCTAATGATTATATTAATTAACAGTATACCTTATTCCTCATCTTGACCATTGTTGCCGACCGCCTACATCACACAACCGCACTGGGCTGCTACTACTGACCGACCGCTCTGCATGACGACTACAGACAGAGTACTGCTCTCAACTAGACAGAGCTACAGACTCGCAACGACTGAACTGACAGACTCGCAACGACAACTAACTCGCAAAGACTACTACTGACTGAGAACCGCTCGCAACACTCGCGCGGTCAAGCGCATACTCTCTGGTCACAGATGCTACAATGCCTCGCCATCGCTGCTGCGTTACATACGTGTTTCATAACCCTCCACTCGGGGGGCAAAAATTTGGCAGCGATGGTGAGTCATTTGGACTTGCCAAGCGCGGCAAAATTTTTCTTTAATTAACAAAATCCTACAACTTACAGAATATTTAAATGTTGTGCACACGCACTAAGTACAAAATATATCAGACAAGGACAAAATGTGAATACTAAACATAGTAGCAAATCAGAAAAAAGTATATACAAACTTTTTGACAGATAAAGTGCACAGGCACTGAAAAAATTCTTTAGCATATTCAGAACAAATAAACAGACTGGCAAGAATAATTACATAAAGTAAATGTTGTGCACACGCACTAAGTACAAAATATATCAGACAAAGACAAAATGTGAGTACAAAACATAGTAGCAAATCAGAAAAGTATATACAAATTATTTGACAGATAACAAAGTGCACAGGCACTGAAAAAATTCTTTAGCATATTCAGAACAAATAAACAGACTGGCAAAAAAATATTATGTTGACAAGTGTACATGCACTGAAAAATGTCTTTAGCATTTTCACAACAAATAAACATAATGGCAAAAAAAAAAAAAATTCATGTCCAAAGTGCACATGCACTGAAAAATGTCTTTAGTATTTTCACAACAAATAAACATAATGGCAAACATCATGTCGACCAGTGACATAAGTGTACTCACACTGGAGTTTAGCGAATCGAAAAATGTATAACCTATGAACATAAATGATGTTACCAAAAAAAAATTTTTCTTTATGTGACAAGAATCAGGATAGGAAAGGGAAGGATTGCATCATGGTTGTAGCACTTTAGATTGCACACAGCTGCTCTGAAAGTCCATATCTTTCCACAGTAGTACAACACCAAGTGACACAACTTGAAGTTCTTTTCCCATCAGAATTTATCAGTGTAGCCAAGACACTGAACTGTCGTAGTAATGTTCCATGTTTTCATTTTGGCAGTACATTAGGTACACCAAACAGTGGGACCATAATAATGTCTTCATCGCTCATGGTGGTGGACAGCATGTCGTGTCAACACCACACTCTTACAAGGCACACCAACGTAGAATTAGTGCAAAACCAAATATAGTGCTCCATGATCACTGGGATAAACAGGACAAATGGACATTGCAGTAATTCAGGGTAGTCAGCTTATGAGGTGAAGGACATCAAGTCACATAATATTGACAATTACAGTCTTCCTTGATAGTTCGTGGCATTCATAGCCCAGTTATTGAACATTTCTGTACCAAGTATGTAGTATTACAGAAAAATGTTCATTAATTGTTTTACATAGAATCAGTAGCCTTCTTTTCCTGGTTACAAAATATTATGAAATAATCGCATTCTTTTCAGTTACAGAGTATAATTAAGAATCATTAACCTTCTCCTAATTACAGTTAATTAATCATTTGTCATTCCAATCTATTAAGAATCATTGGCCTTCTTCTAATTACAAAGCATTATTAAACAATCACATTTATTTCCAATTACAAAGTATGAACATTGAAAACAAGAGTTAATTAATGGCATAATTAATAACAATTTCGTTGATTGACATTAATTATTGGCACTCAGTGGCCATCAAGTATTGAATAGAATAAAACATAGTTCATCATTCAGTATTATTCAGATCATTACAAAGTCATTATTAAAAATCAGTTAATTACAGTCAAATCATTAGTAATCACAGGCATTACAATAAACAGTGGCAGTTATTAGCTAGTGACAAAGCATTATTTTGAATATAGTCTCATTAAGAGGTCATTACTCGAGTGACATGCTATTCAGAGTTGATCAGTATTATTCAGAATTATCATAAACTAATGACATTATGTGGGACTGGTAATACATTTTTTTTGGTAGCAATGCATTGCGTTGGGATCGATAATTAATTGCTGAGGCATAATACTTTTTGCTTTTGACCTATTGCTGCAAATGAGGATAGGTAACGTCATTCGTCATGAGTCAGCTGTAGCAAGATTATGTAACAAGGCAGTACATGTGATCACATTTATAAATGATAAACACAAATGGGTAAAAAATATAAAAATGCAAGTACTAGAACAGGTATAATAAGTAACAGGTTTAGTAAGTGTCATGAAAAACTTCTCCTGGAAAAAATACAAAAACGGATTATTGACCTGAAAGAAGAAACGCACACTATGCTGAAAAGTAGTGAACTTCGAATTAACAAGTAGTGAAATGTGTATAAAATGTGTTCCATAGCTGTCCTTTCCAAAACTTTCCGTCATCCTACTATGCAATGTAACACCTGCTGTCAAAGCAAACCGCAACAAATACTTAAATAACTACGTGGCATAAAGAAAAAAAAACTTCATTATCCATATCATCATAACTTCACCATTATCATCACCTGTAAAGAAAAACTTCATTATTCATAATACCATTTCCTTCATCATTATTCATCAGTATTCACTATCATCTGCAAAAAATCACTTCATTACTCATTACCTAACTATTCCTTATCTCTAGCATATTTCATCACTAAAAATAAGATGTGTAGTTCTCTCTGACAGCCTGCATCAATCACCTTGTATTCTGAAAGAAAAAATTAGTTAAGACTGCTATTCTGTGATGAGTATAGTATAGTCTTGTTAATGCTTGTTAATCCTGATCCCTTTACTCTTCCTCATAAAGTTATTGCATCTCCTTTCGTTTATTCCGTAGGTGAAATTCCCATTTATGTTAAATTTATTTCTTAGAATCATCATTCCTTTCTGAAATTGATGAACAAAGATTAATGTCTTGCATTTAAATCCTATACCCACTAAATAATGACTGGTTTATGGTGACACAATTAACCATACAGCATAACATGACAGAAAACGTAATATGTCCAAGACATTGACAGTGTTCGGATGCGAAAAAATGTACACAGAATAATACAATGCAGTAGCAAAAAAAATGTGAAACAGTCACGATGTTGAGATGTCATAAGGCAAAAAAAAAAAATGTCTAAGTCGACTGGTGTGTGTTATATCTTAACTATTTCATAGTGCATACAAACAAAACTGGAGTACAGTCATATACACAAAAAAATGGAAAATGTGCACGGTCTGATGTGTAACGACAAGAAAAGCGACCTGCTAACCTTACCTTGCCGGGCACTTGCCAAGAAAAAAAATACGATAATCATCAATAAGTAGTCACATAAATATAATTGCAGAAATAGTCGTAAATGTGTAAATTCATCTGGAAAAATATGCACGGTCTGATGTGTAACGACAAGAAGAGCGACCTGCTAACCTTACCTTGCCGGGCACTTGCCAAGAAAAAAAATACGATAATCATCAATAATTAGTCAGGTGAATTAATTGCATTAGTAAATGGCATCATAGTGTGTTGAATCATACAGTGGTTTCACTCAATAAACGGTTTAAAGTTTGAAATATGGTGATTGCCTTTCGATTTTCTGGTTCTCAAAGTTTCGACGTGTACAACATTGGGGTGAGGGATACTGCGAATCCGATACGGACCTGCGTATAGAAGTTCAAATTTACTGCACTTACCTTTTAATTTGCTGGATAAATAGTGTGTACGTACTAATATCTTCTGTCCAACGTGAAAGTCGCGGCGTGTACAAACCTGTTTTTGCTGTCTTCTCCGGCGCTCTGCGGCACGTTTGATGTTGTTCAGCGCAATGTCAATTATTTCGTGGTGTCGTAGGCGACGATTTTTGGGGAATTCTATTAATTCTTTAATTTTGTTCGGTGGTTCAACGTTTTTCAGTATAACAGTCGGAGATAGCATAGTGGATTCATTTGGAATGGAATTAATTACATCTTGGAATGAGAGTATGTGTGTATCCCAATCAATATGTCTTTTGTGGCAGTATATTCTGCACAGCTTACCAATTTCCTTCATTAATCTTTCACAAGGGTTCGAAGAAGCGTGGTACTTGGATATATAAATCGGAGAAATGTTTCTAGCTCGTA
The DNA here is from genome assembly GCF_023864345.2 of Schistocerca serialis cubense. NCBI lineage: Eukaryota > Metazoa > Arthropoda > Insecta > Orthoptera > Acrididae > Schistocerca > Schistocerca serialis. Next base: position 428,283,669 of record NC_064641.1, read on the forward strand.
ACATGCGTGTCCATACACTACTACGAAATTGAGATCCATTATCAGAAATTACTTTCATTACATGCCCTACATGAAATAGAAAATGTTTTACAAATGCTTTCGAAACAGTTTTAGCAGTAGCTTTGCGTAACGGAGTGAAAGTAACAAATTTTGAAGTGAGTTCAACAGCGACAAAAATGTAGCAAAAACCTCTGTTAGTTCTCGGAATCGGACCAAAAATATCTACTGCGGCCATGTGTCTTAATTTCACAGGTATAATGGGATATAAAGGAGGAATATGTGAAGTGGTGTCTGATTTAGCTTTCTGGCAAATTTTACAAGACGCTAAAACTCGTCGTATACGTTTTTCCATGTTGGTAAAATAACAGTTCTGTCTCAGTATAAGAAAACATTTTCGTGCTCCGTAATGTGCGTAACTTAAATGAGTGTACCAAATTAGTTTGTTAACCAGTTCGTCAGGAATGCATAATAACCAAATGTTGCTGTCAGGATGAGAGCGGCGAAACAGAATGTCATTGCGTACAGTGTAGTGGTTCCTAATCGTAACATTTTTCTTATCTAGCCAAAGGTGTTTAATTTCTTTCCACACATTGTCTTTATTTTGTTCTTGCGCTATGTCCTGTAATGACGATGAAATAAAGTTTTCAAATGCAACTTGCTGAATGTACATGACACTGAAATTTGTTTTGCAGAAGTGGGTTGCTACGTCTTGCTGATTGTTACTGAGAGAACGCGATAGTGCGTCTGCTATAACATTTTGCGTACCGGGAATGTGAACTATTGTAAAATTAAATTCCTGTAAATATAGTTTCCATCTACTTAATCTGTCGTGAGTAAATTTAGCTGAAAGCAAAAAATTGTATAGCTCTATGGTCTGTGTAAACGGTGGTATGTCTGCCGTAAAGAAAGTGCCTAAATCTCGTGAAAGCCCATACAACACATAATGTTTCAAGTTCTGTAACAGAGTAATTTCGCTCAGCAGGTGACAGAATGCGGCTTGCAAATGCGATGTTTTTGATTACTATTGAACCATCTTCTTCAATTTCCTGGAAAATGTGTACGCCTAAAGCGGTGTTAGAACTGTCGGTGGCAATGGAAAAATTTCTAGTAAGATCTGGGTGCGATAATAGTGGAGCATTCAACAAAGCATGCTTCAAATAACATTCTCGTGAGCAAAATTCTGCTTGTCAAAAGTAATGTTTGCGTTACTGTAGTATGCAATCTGTGCTGTATCTGGTTAAATTCTATCGTACGTGTTATTATTTACGGGAGAATGTTGTGGCATATCCACTGTATGAACTGTTCTGTTATTTCATACTGACATGTTACGCTATGGATGACACCTATTGTCTGGATCATTCATGATAATGTGTTGTTGCTAATGTTCTTGCTGCTGAAAAGATCGACTGTTATTAAATGTACGCTGAAAATTGTGCTCATCATTTTTACGTCTGTCATGATAGTAATTTCTATACGGCGCATAGCGATGCGAGTTGAAATAGTGTGTTGTCTGTACGTAGTTATTTCTTTGCTGCCATGCGTTACTATTTGTTGGAGCTGAGACTATACATGCACGCGGCGAAACATTAAAGTTTGGTTGACCTTGTAGACTGCATTGTTGGTTAGGTATGCTAAGCGGCTGACTTTCATGCTATTGTGGTGAAAAACATCTATTGTTACAAAAATATGGTTCCGACTGCTCAAAATTTTATACATACTGATGATTACGATTTTATCTGTAATTAAAATTACGGCGGTACTGGAGTGCCTACTGAAAATTGTCACATTCGGTAAAAGATTTGTCGTATCCGGTTTTCATTACATACGTTTCTTAATACTAGGTAGAGCAATAGTTAAAGAGCAGTTTGGATAGATATAAAGGATAGTAGAAGAGAAGGCAGCAGTGCAGAAAACTAAAGATGAAACAGCACTACTACAGCTCGGGGCCCTATGCTCGCTACGGCACATATTCATTAAAGTGTAATGAATCCCCTGAGGTCTATTACGCACTGCAAATAAATTTTAGCTTTTGTGTTACAGGCAATAGCGGTAAAATTTCAAAGGCAAATTGTTGTATTCGTGCTAATTCAAATTTCTTCATTACAGGCAATGCTGTTGTAAATACAAAAATAAATTGTCGCATCTGGTTCAAAGCTAGTTTCTCCATTACCGATAATAGCGGTGAATGTACAAAGATAAATTGTCGTATACAGTGCAAATCGTGTATCTGTGTTCTGTCATTATTAAATTCTTTACATTTGATTACAAATGCAAATTGCTCGAAATCTACGTTCTCGTCACTCAGTTTGATAACACGTTCAGGTTTGTGTGTGAATCTGTTCGTCTGTGTCATTTCGGATTTCAAGTTGCGTAGCTTTTCAGATTTTAAGTCGCGTGGCTTTTCGGATTTTAAGTCGCGTAGTTGCTGTAAATTGCTCACATTATACACGCTGCGTGACTCTGACACATGTTCATAAAGTGGCGTCTGTTGTGGTATGTTATTAACTGACATGTTTTTCATCTCTGTTACTTCTTGTTGTAAATTTGATAACTTCCGACGTAACGTGTTGTTAGATGAATCGATTTCATTAATTGTCAGCTGTAAATTTTGAAATTCAGGTGTTTGGATAAAAGAAACCGGTGCAGTATCGTCTGATTTATTGTCATTAGTATTTTCGATAACATCAATACGACTGGCCAATTCATCACATTTTTCAGTCAGTATTTTAACCTGATCATCGGTTTTAGAATCAGACGCATTAATCTGTTTTTGCAACTTGCGCGTAGTTTCGCTCAGTTTTTTAACATCAGCTTTGATGACATCGCAATCCTGTGTTAGATCTAGTTGTTCGAATCTATCTGTCACTGTTTGAATATTTACTGTGTGTGTATCCGTTTTTGCTTTAAGATCAGAAATTTCATCCCGTAATTCCGCGTTCAATTGTTCTATGGTATTAATTTTGTCGGACACTGTAGTAATATTATTGTCTACATACGTCTTCGCTTTCGCGAATATTTTACGTTTGTCCTCTTGTCTCTGTGCAGTGATTGTTTCCATGACTTGTCGTTTTACTTTGTTTTGATCTTGAATAAATCTGCGGAAACGCGTATCACTGTTCTGTATGTGCTGACTAAAGCGCTCATTAATCTGAGTGTTCTGCTGTTCGAATTTCGCGTCTATCTTTGCGTCCATAGTGCGCGAAAGTTCTACCGTCATTGCTTTAAACTCGTCCCGTAATTGTGCAGCTTTTTCAGAGCATTGTTTAGCGACTCCGCTAATTTCGTCTCTGAGTGTTTCTGTTGCGGCTGTTTGCATTTCTCTTAATTCTTGCGCAACAGACTTAATTTCTTCGCTATTTTTTTGAGAACAAGCCTCAATTTCCACGCGCAATTGTTCCTTAGTGTCATGCCACTGCGCGGCAACGTCTCTAATTTGTTCACTAAGCTGTCTGTTATCTTCCCTAAGTTGTTTGAAATTTTCACTCTGTTGTTTATTATCTTCCCTAAGTTGTATCAGTATTGCCATAATTGGATCCGAGCCAAAATTACCATTTCTATTATCTGTACTGTTCAATAGTGGATCTGGAATTGTTTCACTTTCTGTAACCATTTGGTCATTCTGAAATTTACAAAAAGGTTTGTCAGTCAAATGTATACTATCAGTCATTGTTTCGGAATTAAATACATCTGTCCTACTTTGTGTGATCTGTTCATTTTCATTAGACAGATTTGACTGTACATTACTTGAATTTTCCAAATCGGGTGTGTTAAGCTCTACAGCGCTCATTACCATAGAGCATTCTGCGTCATCAATTGTCGTCAAGTTAACAGACGAGACAATTGAGTTCGTTTGTTCATCATTAAGGTGAAAGTCATCATTAGTGGTTGGAATGCACTGATTGTTAGTGAACGCAGGATTGTCATCATTACGTTGCGTATCACAATTACTATCGGTCACGTTGTTTAAGTCGGTAATTTCATTCACAATACTTCGCGATACACTATTCACAGTCTTTCGCGGCATTTTTACAATAGTCAAAATTTTTCACAAAGCAAATAAGCACAATGCAAAAGCAACACACAAATACAACAAAGCAGCAAATTGCCGTTGACCTGTAGAAAGAAAGTCACAATATTATTAAAAGCGTTGCGCCAAATCCTAATTATCTAAGCAAATAAGAGCAGATATCTGACTGTCGCTCAAAAGACTCTCAACGAAATACGATCCTGGACTGGGTGTCGCCAAGTGTAACCTCCCCACCGCAATTTTTAAAAGAAAATAACGATACTAATTAGAAATGCTGATGGACATGGCTCTATGCGTAACCTGCCTACAATCAAATGTACTGACAATGGCAACAAATGTGAAATTCGCAATCTGACTCAATTATAAATCCTTCAAAAATTAAAGTCCATTCAGTGACAAGAAAATTCAATTAAACCGAAATATCGGTTTTTGGCCCTGTGTAAAAACAATCAGAATTAAAGTCTTACCTCAGAATAAATGGATGTCACATATCTGCTCTTGTTGTTGCGCACCACTTGGAGGAACTACATTGCAAATAATAATATTCTCCTTTTTTTTGTAATTCTAGTGAAATTTTTCTTCAAAAAGAAGTGGAATGAAATGGGAAGTGCAACGAGATCTTTAGTTCAAAAAAATTAAACTTTTGAGAAAATGCTTTTGAAATAAAAAATTATTATTGGGAGACTTGTTGGAGAATAATTACAATAAATAAAATTTTTCATTATCTAATGATTATATTAATTAACAGTATACCTTATTCCTCATCTTGACCATTGTTGCCGACCGCCTACATCACACAACCGCACTGGGCTGCTACTACTGACCGACCGCTCTGCATGACGACTACAGACAGAGTACTGCTCTCAACTAGACAGAGCTACAGACTCGCAACGACTGAACTGACAGACTCGCAACGACAACTAACTCGCAAAGACTACTACTGACTGAGAACCGCTCGCAACACTCGCGCGGTCAAGCGCATACTCTCTGGTCACAGATGCTACAATGCCTCGCCATCGCTGCTGCGTTACATACGTGTTTCAAGGTGGAATGAGGACTCAGACAGCTGGTTGCCCACTTTTCTGTCAGAGACTTTTAAACACGATCATATTTGCCTTTCTTGTGCTCCAACAGGAGCATTTTTCAGCTGATTATTGTGTAGTTCATTTTATAAAGATGAAATTCCAACTAGATGAACTTTGATGGAGTCATCTATATTAAGCAACTAATTTTATCATCTGTAGCGACATCAAGAACAACACTCTAGTCATCGACACTTTATACACCGCATCTAACCATAGGGAAATATTCTGTAATTTCTTGCAGATGAACACGGCCATTGTCGCGTAAATCTTTATCTAATTACTAACTGTAAGTCCGTGCGGTTCTAGGCACTACAGTCTGGAACCGAGTGACCGCTACGGTAGCAGGTTCGAATCCTGGCTCGGGCATGGATATGTGTGATTTCCTTAGGTTAGTTAGGTTAAGTAGTTCTAAGTTCTAGGGGACTGATGACCTCAGATGTTGAGTCCCACATTGCTCAGAGCCATTTGAACCATTTTTTGAATACATTCGAACAACAGAAATCACGTAATGATTTCTGTCGCATAAGGGGCAACATAGCTATTAAATAATAGTAACGAGATTGCGAGAGCAGTCACTTTCAGTGTTACGTAAAATAACGTTATACCTTGTAAATTATCACAACACAATATGAAGATGATAAGCAATGTGGGACTTCCTTCCGTTTGCGTTTGAAACTCTCGGAGAAATCCTGTATGGTGAGGAGGGTGAGAGGGGGCAGCAAGGGAGCCTCGATTTGTTTTGCCGGCCCGGGCCTCTGACAGGTTTAGTGTGCCACTGCTCGTAGGAAACCACACGGTAGGAAACCCCACGACAACTTGGCGCTGCTAGCACAGTCGCGCTAGTCCTGTCCGCGTTGCTCTCATACACGTGATAGAGTGCAGTGTCCGTGCCACAAGTCCAAGTGTTTCGCATGTGGCAAACAAGGCCACATACCGTTTTTACTGTCCATGTCAGACATGGATTCTAACGAGGTGTATAATGGGTGCAATGGTCCGCTGATCCTGTTGTAGCTTAGTCAGATTGGTAGGACACAAACTTTGAACTTATCAGTCGACAACCCAATAAGTAGTATGTTCAGTTTCATGTGTTCAATAAGGGTGTTAATTACCAGTTACATACTGGTGCTACTGTTACGCTGCTCAACCACGCTACATATGAATGGTTAGGTAGCCCACAGCTTCAGCAACAATTTACACGTTGTCAGCGTACAATGGACAACCTGTTTTAATTTACTAGCCACGTTCTGTGGCACTACTAAAGGGTGTTAGTTCATGTGTTGTGCTTTCGCGAGTCTACTAACATTTTTGGTATGGATAGCTGATTGTCAGTTCTGATATAAATTAATTCAGCTGGGTTTATGGCCAATATTAATGCATGAAAAGTACCAGTTCTCTGTTACTTAAGCAAGGCCCAACGGTTCGAGGGCCAAGTGACAATGAAAGGCAAATCGCAGCCCAAATTTTTAGTGATCGTCTTGTCCCTTATGCATTACGGAACCGGTAAGCTGCAGAGTTGAACGACAGTGATGTCATCAAACCTGTGCTGGCCAGTCAATTAGCGTCATCTCTGGGAGTTCTTCAAAACTGTTGGGTGGGTTGAGGCTCTTTGTAGACTTTAAATTAAACTTTCATCCACAAACTGTTGTTGATTATTTTCGAGGGATTTTATGGACAAATTAAGTCAGGTTAATTTCTTTTCAAAAATTGATCGTCGAGGCCTACCTGCAGCTATCATTAGATTAATAATCAAAGAAGATTTTTGTGATCAACACACACATGTGATTATTCCTGTTTCAGCGGTTATTATTCTGTAGTGCTTCTACCCTAGCTATTTTCCATAGGTACCTTGAGCAACTGACGTCGCAAGTGCATTAATGTTCTAACTATTTAGGTGATATAGTGTAACCTCCCCCTCACTTATCGACCTTAATGACAGTGAAAATGAAACCGCGTGTACCTAATGGGAATTTTGGAAAAGCAATCGTCACCGAAGTTAACCTGTCGGTAAAGAGGGAGGAAAGGGTTACATCAAAATGAAAGGAAAAATGCAAGTGAAACTGGTGGAAATTAATTTTGAAATAGGGATAAAGGTAATAAAGAAAGTAAATGTGCGGCCGTTACGTTAACAATCAACTAGCGGTAATTAGATATTTGAGATTTGGGGGAAATTACGGTCGCCAGTCCTATGGACAATTACTATAATAACTGAAAAAGAAAGGTTATTACACATATAATTAGCACTAGAAGCGTGGCAACTGAAGGTTGACACGTGTAGTGTGAAAACTGAAAGTTTGTCAGAAGTAATAAATTTCGCTACACTTAATTTAGCAAAAGAATTAATGAAACCGGAAAATCGAATGTTAATTTGGTGACTGAAGTTAATAGTGAGCTTTCTTTCTGAAGCACATCGAAATACAGTTAGTCTTGGACTACCTCAACAATCATTTCTAAAGCTACTTGAATCTACGCAATTTAGAAAGAAGAGATTTAACTTTGAACTTGAATTAAACGATTCTGAACAATTAACAATAGTAAAATATAGTACGTACCAAGCTGAGCTGCAGTCATAGGTAAGCTAAAATACGGTAACAAAACTCGCACTCTTAATTTGTGCTTGTGTAATCTAACTATTGTAGCCAGCTATGAATACTTAAATTGAACTTTGAAATTAAAGCAGTGAAATGGAATTATGCTGGCGTTTGAATTTCAACGACACTCGGGTTCATTTCGGAAAAGGAAGGGACCCTGCTTGGCAATGCAATTGGGACAATGAGCAACAAAGGTTCATGCTAAGCTGCTGTAATTTTGCGAGGCAAATGGAACAATTTGAAAAGCTGAGGTCTGCCATACAGTTCTGAAACTTTACGTGCTTTTAGTCTTCCTTGTTGGTTGACTGAAGGTTTGACGCCGTCGATCGAGGAGGTGGCGACAGTCACTCATTGTCGGCCGTCGCTGTTACAGAAGCTGGATGTTGGCGCACCTTCTTCTCGACACGGTCACCAGGCGAAACGGGCTCTTGATGTGCGCCAGCTAATGCTTCCCGTCCGCGACACCATGTCAGAAAGTATCATCGCGAGTCGAGCGCAATTACATGCTGCCAAACCCCGAAAGCGCGGCAACTCGCGGGAGCGTCACACAACACACCTGCTCCACTCGCTACTCCAGCCAGACTCACACCGCTCTGCCCGCGCTCCACGCGGCAGAGTTAACACTACCGAAGATCCTACACACTTTGAGTCTTCACACGACCTATCGATGTAATCATTCGATAGCAGTTTTCCCTAGGCAAGACCCAGCGTAAAAATACAAATAATATTTACGAAACAAACCAATTATACATCGACATAAATGCATAAATATATATATACAAATAGTAAAACAATTACAATATGTAAAGACACAGAAATGTCATATATTCAGGTAACAAAAATAAGGAAAACAAATTATAGTACAATAGGAAATAGGAGGATATGCATTTCCGGCGTTACAATAGTTGTCTCCAGTCATATGCCCACAGCACATTTACAAAATTAAGAGGCACTCTTTCAAGTGTTGTCCAAAGTGAGACTGATTTGCCACCGTTTTGAGCGTTCCTTCATTTCACTGAAATTGAGTATCTTAGCCACATGATTGCTATGCATGGCATCCATCTGTCACAGTCGCACTTAGAGGATGTTCGCGACTTTCTGCACCAAATAGTGCTTCAGAATTGCAGGTTTCAGTGCGGAACCTAACGTATTACATCCACTTTATCACGAATGCTGCTCATATCGTGGCAATTCTAAACTGGATACGTGGCAGTGGCATTCCGTTCATAAGGTTGGACAGATATAAGACTGCTTTTCAGCATGGTTGGTCTTCTTCGGCCCCAGCAAGCCTATCATTCTTTCTGTAGATAGCCCATCTCATAGAATTGGTGCAGTGTTGTCAAACAGAATGGCTTCGAATGACAGGCCAGCTGCGTTTGCATCAAAGACATGGCCCAACGCAGCTATAGCCAACTTCAAAAAAAGGAAGGTGGTCATGCACTTCTGTCAGTGCTTATATGGGCACTGCTTTTTCCTAGTCACAAATCACAGACCATCCACAGCTCCGTTTGGATCGTTCCATCATGTCCCAGCAATTAGAGCACAGAAGTTACAGCTGTTGTCCCTTGTCTTGTCTAATTACCAGTATGACTAGGGTTATTACCTATACCCGGGCCAGTGAAACATGTCACTTGACAGCTCGCGTGTGGTTGGCTACACTGCGATTGCGATGTTGCAATAGCTGCCACCGCACACGCTGACAACTCCGAAGTACGTAAGCTACTATCAACGTTTATACGTAAGTGCAACATAGCCGTTTTTCTAACAATAGAGAGAACGACGACGGAGACTAAGCGTTTGTTGGTACATTAAACCGGAAAATAACAACACTCGAAGTTTATGACAATATCTATGAAAAGTCGTCCAAACTGTTAGAGTAATAGCTGCATGTAAAACGTCGTATAATAATGCAAATCTAAGTATACCAAATAACACGCTATCCACACAGATAGAAAGAAATAAAGCAAAACATACATAGCCTACACGATTGCAGGGAGAAAAAGAATTAATTCTGTATACATTTACACTCACCAATTTACGATGTCAATGGCGCAATTCCATCCAATTCTGCTTCACTGTAATCGGAATCGGCGCCAAAACCATTGTCTTCGTCATTATCATCATCATTTAGAGAAATCATTAACAGTTGGTTTTCATTTATAGTGCCATCTATAGTCTGGGCTTCTCTTATCAGTTTAGCAACATGGTCTACTTGTTTCCTCCACAAGGTAGCGTCTACCGTAACAAGACCTTCGCGTAGCAGTCTTTCCACTTTCGTTATAGTAAAAGTCTTGTAATGTACGCATTGACTTCACTCCAAATCAATTCAATTGGATTCAAATGACAGTGATAAGGCGGTAGCCTAATTACCAAGTGACCCTGTTCGCTTGCAATTTCATCTACCACGTATTTAGGCGTCACAGGCTTATTTTGTTTCACGAGCGAGTATGACAGCAGTTTTATCATGATCATGTCCACAGCAATGTCTCTCGCCTGCAACCACTGCACCATAGTTTCTTTACGGTCACTAGTGGTGGGAGCTATATCTAAAATCACGGAGTGGTACGGTGTATTGTCCATCACAAAAGCTGTCGGAACACTAAACTGGAGCAACAAATTTTTATATCACTATAGAAACCGTGGGTGGTCCATATCCTTATGATAGTCACCGGTTTTTTTCTATCGAAAAACTAGAAGTCCTTCAGGCGCAAAGCCGTTTGAAGATCCAGCATGGACCCCAATTAATCGTGATCCTCTTCCTGTTGGCTGATGACCGCTGATATTCGGAGTATCATCTGTCCAGCATTCCTCAACTAAAACTCCAGCGTTGACCCAGGTTACGTCTAACCATACGACTGAGTGTATGCCCTCTCCTACAATGTTGTGTAAGAAAATGATACGAGCTGCAACGAAATGAGCTTTTTCTAGTAACAGTTTTCGTCCATCTAACTTTTTAGAACGGGAGCCCATACTTTTTAATATCTTCTTAAGTGCCCATTTTCTCCCTGAGAAAAGTTCACTTCCTTTTAAAGAAATTAGCAACTTCGCTATTGTGGGGTATTCTTTCCTTTTATGGTATCCGTATATATGCCGATGAATTGCATCGGACTGGAAAGAATCTATATCTGTAATAGGACGAGACTGCTTCTTTTTCTTGTCCGGAGTACTTAAAAACACAGTTTCTTCCACAGGGGCTTTCTTCCACACTGTTAACTTTACTGTCTTGTAAGTCTGGAAGTAGCGCCCCTCTCCTTATAACTGTTCTTTCACTGAGTCGTAGAGTTATCGAGGTACGCTCTAAAACTTTATCAGCAGGAATCGACGCATGTCCGTGAACAGAAACAAATTCTTTTTCTTCCTCATAAAACTCACGCGTCCTCCGAAGTAATTCCAAAGCCTGACTATTTAATGGAACTCCACGGCGCAGCGGATTGTCCCTTGGTGAACGACATAGTTTTGGAGACATTGTTTGACAAACAAAATCTGTAGTCGAGGCGGTAACACAACAGCAGGCGTTCGAGCACTAACATACAATGTTTACACGGAAGCCGGCAACGTTGTAGCGTCGAAGCCGGACTAGCTTTGTTCGGTGCCGTCATTGGTTCAGTAGACGTGGCGCCTTTGTTCGTCACTTGTTTGTTAGTTATACTACTAACTCTACGGCACTTGGGGAGTGACCTTGAAGTGACATGTTTCAGCGACCCTGTTTAAATGCCAACAGTGCATGGCTGACATCATGTCGAGGCTACCAACTGGCTTCGATGGTGCGTTTGATTCCTCCATGGACTCTTGTCATCACATAGATTCAGAAGAAATATTGCTTTCGGAAGATTTTCCGGTCACCTTCCACCATGTAGTGCAGGAAATGCTATCGTATCCAGAGTTGTAGATAATGCTCAAGGTCGTTCATGGTGGGTGGCCCTGGAGTCAGAAGGAGATCTGCAAGCCAGTGATACATCGCTATTTTCCTTGTGAGCGTGTGACCTATATCCAGATGGGTGCCTCCTGATTGCCACCAAAAGTGGCGATGAAAGAGTCATGATCCCCAGTCCACCCAGGGGGTGATTCTTTAATTGTTGCACCAAGGGCAAAGAGGTACAATGTACACAAACGAGTTGGCAAGGCACCATCGTATATCCACGAGAATCGATGCAATAATAGAGGTCATGACTTCACAGTGTGTAATGTGTGCAGATTATCAACTTGCGACTCCACAATTGAGCTTTTCGTGGCCACATACTGACGGACCTTGGCAATGACTGACCATAGATATTGCTGGTCACACTGGAACGTACATTGGCTGTTGATGCATAAAGCTTCCCTTCCTCATTCCAATAGAGTCTACCACTAAATCAGCACATTATCAGTTCTTACGTCGATATTCTGTACTGGGGGCTTAACTGAGGTGATAGTGTCAGATCCAGTGCAGTAGTTCACATCTCAGAGTTTGAACAGTTATATGCAGACTACAATATTCAGCACGTTGCCACAGCACCCTTTCATCTACAGTTGAATGGTGATGCCAAACGCTTTGTAAGGACCTTCAAATAACAGATGGACAAGTTGTGGGCCACCTACACACACACACACACACACACACACACACACACACACACACACACACACACATGCAGCACCAGACTTGGAAAGTTTTCTGTCGTTTCATAGCTCCCTGCCTAAAGATGAAAGGACATAAGCAGAACTCCCGCATGGTCGACACCATAGGACTGCTCAATTTACTACGTCCACCGCAGAGACCTTATACCCCTTCTTCAGAGTCAGAGAATCACAGTTTTGGCATCAGCAACTTGTGTCCTGTCATATTTTGGCAGAGGTCGGAGATGGTAAAGGGGCGTGGTGTCTGAGATATTGTCTCATTCCACTTACATCATCCACTGTCCGATGGCGTTGCACAGGCAGCACCAGAACCAGCTTCAGCCAATCCTCTTGGCTAATTCTGCAGCCCCCTTTTTGTTCACATATTCAGCACGCAACCAGGGTATGCAGCAGTCACCGCCACTGTTGCAGACGTCACCTCCAGCAGCACAGTCAGCAGTATTGGGTCACCCCCATGGATGTCGACCTGGCGCCATAGCGAGCATCGGAGTCGTGCTGGCTCCAATAGGTGCAACAAGCAAAAGGGTCGCGCCTTGTCGCCCAGCTATACGTCTCGGAGATTCTAGACGTCGTTTCCAGAGGTCCACCTGTCGCATCATCCGCTTATGCCCCTACGGCAGCCGACGTGCATCCTGTGGTTCCTCTCCGTTTCCAGCTTAACACAGGGTGGATACATGGCTGCTCGTGGATGCTCGGCGCTGTCGGAAGCTTCTGCACGTACCTCCGCAACTGCATCGGCCCTCCTTGCTTACCCCCTCCACCCCCCTCCCACACACACACCATTTGTCCCCATCGTCGTGACTCACCTCCATACAGAACGCTGGGGCGGCTGTTTGGGGGGAGGCTTGCGGTGTCGTTGAGTATCGAGAGCGGCTCATAAATTATCGACCACCGCAGAGATACTGACGGCGAAGCGGTATCACGGGAGAGCAATGAGAGGCTACGAAGAAGCCGTTCTTTCCGTGGTTGCGGACGTCACCGCTGCGCTTCTGCCGTGAAATAACGTCCCCAGAGGCCAGGAGGGCAGTTCTATTCGAGGTGGGGTCGCGCCCAATCCAGTAACGTTGTGTGATGCTCACTCACCGTGACACAGCCGTGTCAATCGTCAGGAAGTAAAGAGACTTCTGTATACGTGCCATCGCTATCAGAACTGTGTCAAAAAGTGAATACACCCGTAACAATGTATAGGCGTTAACAAAATTTCTTTAATCAATAAGATAAACAATCCCCCAAAATACAGGCAAGCTCGGAAGTCATACAATTTAAATGTGACTCCCAACTGGTACACACCAGCAGAAACATTGACAATGACCGTTAATAAAAATATAGTTGCCCAAATTACAAGATAAGGTGATAGGACATGTAATTTAAATGTGACTACCAACAGGTACACACCATAAGAAAAGTTGACAATGTCCTTTAATATATATTAATTGCACGAAAATACAAGCTGAGAACTACAGCAGATGGCTATCACAGTCAGCGAGGAAGAAGCTGGCAAATTTCTCAGTGGGTAGAGTTAGCTAATGACAGTGTATCAAAAGTAAGGTTCAACAGTTTATATTGATAAGTAAAAGTCCTTTAAACTTAACGGACTCCATAAATATCAATAAGAGTGCAAGGTTTACACGATAAATTTTCTACTAATGTCATAGACCAATTTGAATGCTTTACTTCTGATGGAGGCACCCACGGCAGAGCAAAAATCAGGTAAAAAGACTTAGCTTTTGCCACCAAGGGCTATTATTGCTTTAATTTTACTTTGCCAACTGTCGCTGACCACGCAGCCATGTTTAAAACGTTAAGATTTGTGCGTGTCCCAGCTTCCAAGGCTGCCTCTAAATATAAGGATATAATGAAGGAACTGTTAAGTACGGGTATGGCCATTCAGTTTAATAAGCAATGTGAAAAAGTGGCTAGTCCCTAATTATGTGAAACCCTATATCAATTTCGCAAATTGTAAGGAAGATCCCAAGTTTTTCAGACCTGTAGTTAGAAATCTCATTTCTGATCATGTTAAAAAGCTGTATGATAAAAAAGATGCTCTTAATGAAGAGGCATATTATCTGTATTTAGAGCTCACAAATATATTCCGTATTAACTATAATTTTAACGTCGACGATTTATGGATGCAGATTAACGAACATTTAGAAATATGTAAATAGAAGCTTAAAAACCTCTTTTGCCTGTTTACTCCTGAAAAATGTTATCAAAGTATTTTCAATCATAAATACAGTCACAACGTATTTTATAAAGGAATTTTATATAAGACTAACATTATTTTTACACAGAATGAAACTGTCTTACCTGAAAAAGGCCTAAGGTACAATGTCGTACCGAACTTGGCAGACAAAAATGTAGTAGAAAAGATGCTTGCCGATCTAAAAATTGGTCTTCATTGTATAAAAATGGATAATTCATGTCGAATTAGAACTGCCTTTGACGTAGCTAACACTCTCAGTAAAAACACAGCCAGTGTTCAAAATGTTATGCGGAACATAGGAAGTTGGTTAAATTGATTAATAATAAACTTAAATAAGCTGATGATTTAATAACTAAGTATGACAAGGTCGCTCTTTTGTTATTGCCTACAATTCTGAATTTATTTCGAAGACATCAGATTTTTTAAATGAAAATAGTATTTCGGAATTACAAAAAGAAGTTAGGTCAGATATAAACAAGGCAAAATATTTAATCAAACCTTTTCATAAGAAAATGCGTATCAACATGAATCCTCCGCCCCAAAACTTCGTTGTCACCCAAATTCATAAACCTAACAATCCGATGCGCCCGATTTCTAATATTATGAATAGTGCGAACCATGATTTGGGCAAATATCTGAATGAAACTCTTAAAAAATCGTTGATCGTCGGGAACAATTATTCCATCCCCAATAGTGACGCCTTAGACCATAAAATAAAAGAATTACAATGCAGCCAAGATACCGAGTTGTTTTCAGATACCAAGTTGTTATCACTAGTCATCAAAAACCTCTATACAAACGTTCCCGTACAAGAAACGTAAATGATCGCAGAAAAAAATGTACGTCATTTCAAAAAAGACGAACAAATCACAGTCTTCATGAATCTAATCACAGTTATAGTCAAATAATACTACTTTGCATTTAATGAATCATTGTATCAGCAATCCGACGGTCTTGCTATCGGAAATCCGTTAGCTGCTATCCTTGCTGACATTTTCATTAACTCTCCAGAAGAAAAGTTTTTCAACTCTTTCTCAGCTACAGCACTAGGCATTCCCTCCTATTTCAGATATGTTGATAATAGAATATGTTATCAAAAGTATCCGGACACCACCAGAAACATACGTTTTTCATATTAGGTGCAATGTGTTGCCACCTACTGCAAAGTACTCCATATCAGCAACATCAATAGTCATTAAATACCGTGAGAGAGGAGAATGGGTCACTTTGGGAAACTAACGGACTTCGAACGTGGTCAGGTGATTGGGTGTCACTTGCGTCATAATTCTGTACGCGAGATTTTGACACTCCTAAACACCCCTAGGTCCACTGTTTCCGATGTGATAGTGAAGCGGAAACTTGATGGGACACATACAGCACAAAAGCGTACAGGCCGATCTCATTTGTTGATTGACAGAGACCGCCAGACTATCACAAAGGAATTCCAAACTGCATCAGGATCCATTTTCAAGTACTATGACGGATAGGCGGGAGGTGAGGAAACTTGGATTTAATGGTCCAGCGGCTGCTCATAAGCAACACATCACGTCAGTAAATGCCAAACGACACCTCGCTTGGTGTAAGGAGCATAAACATTGGACGATTGAACAGCGAAGAAACGTTGTGTAGAGTGAAAAATCACGGTACACCATGTGGCGGTCCGATGGCAGGGTGTGGGTGTGGCGAATGCCCAGTGAAGGTCATCTGCCAGCACGTGTTGTGCCAACAGTCAAATTCGGAGGGGGTGGTGTTATGGTGTGGCCGACTTTTTCATGGATGGGGCTTGCCCTCCTTGTTGTTTTAGTGTGGTACTATCACAGCACTGGCCTACATTGATATTTTAAACACCTTCTTGCTTTCCACTATTGAAGAGCAATGCGGAGATGGCGACTGCATCTTTCAACACGATCGAGCCCCTGTTCATAATGCATGGCTTTGCGGAGTGGTTACACGGAAATAACATCCCTGTAATGGACTGGCCTGCACAGAGTCCTGACTTGTATCCTAGAGAATACCTTTGGGATTGTTTGGAACGCCGACTACGTGTAGGGCCTCACCAACTGACCTCGATACCTCTCCTTAGTGCTGCACTCCGTGAAGAATGGGCTGCCATTCCCCAACAAACCTTCCACCATGTGATTGAACGTATTCCTGCGAGAGTGAAAGCTGTCATCAAGGTTAAGGGTGGGCCAGCACTATACTGAATTCCAGCATTACCGATGGACGGCACCACGAACTTTAAATCATTTTCAGCCAGGTGTCCGGATACATTTGATTACATGGTGTATTTTAGTCACCTACAAAAGCCCTGCTGATGGCAATGACTGTATTTTCTACTCTTTAATGACTTCACAAGAAAATATCCTTCACCAGTAAACTATAAAACGAGGCCCATCAACGGAACTTTCTTGACTTGACGCTTACAGTAGAAGAAAAAGAAAAACTCATTCCATGTTTTTTGAAAAGAAACATACGACGTGCGACAATAAAGTTATTTATTTATATTCAGCGTATGGCTCATAACATCACAGTAAAAATTGCAGAAACAACATGATTTAAAAAAATTACCATATGTATAAGCAGAACAATAAATAACAGTTTGTATATAAGGACACCACCAAATGTAAATTTACAGTCACAGAAGAGCAATCACAAACAAACGTCCGATAATGAGACGGATTTTCTTTCCAAGATGTGGCAACCCTCCAGGCCTGCGTGGGCACTATATCTTTGACCTTGGTCTATAAGCTGCTTCTCCTCCAAGATGCATATCGATGCAACTGCTCAGTCGTGAGTTATGCTGTAATAAGTTGTCTCTCTCCTCACGGAAATGGATCCACATAATGTTGCGCAACGGTACGCCTTTTTTTTCATTAAATAGGGTGAAAACGCGACGACAACTTACGGTAAGCGTCAGAAGGCTTTTGGAAAAGGAGATTATGTCAGGTTTTTCATTGGCATAAAATGTTTAGTGAAGGCAATATTGAAGAAGAAGACCGTAGTGGACGACCATCAACCTCACGGACAGTTGTCAACTTGGCCAGGGTGCGTAAACTTGTACGATCTGATCGAAGATTATCCGTGAAAATGATTTCAGAAGAACCGAACATCAATCGAGAAATGGTTCATCTAATAATAACTGAAGATCTTGGT
This sequence comes from Schistocerca serialis cubense, assembly GCF_023864345.2. Lineage (NCBI taxonomy): Eukaryota > Metazoa > Arthropoda > Insecta > Orthoptera > Acrididae > Schistocerca > Schistocerca serialis. The sequence continues at coordinate 428,301,342 of NC_064641.1, forward strand.
ATGAGAAAGATTTGTGCAAAAGTGATCCCCAAAAGTCTCACACCACAACAGCGAGAAAAACAGAAAAATGTGGCAGCCGATCGGTTAGAGCAAAACGGAAATCAATCCAGAATTGTTGAGCTGTGTTATCACTGGTGATGAATGTTGGTTTTTTCAGTATGATCCAGAGACAAAACGTCAAAGTTCGCAGTGGTGCTCAAAGGGATCACCCAGACCAAAAAAAGCTCGTATGTCAAAGTCAAAAGTGAAACGCTTGCTTGTGTACTTCTTTGATTCCAAGGGAATTGTTCACAAAGAATGGGTGCCTCCTGGACAAACAGTTAACCAACATAACTACAAAGACATTTTAGAAAGACTTCGTAAAGGAGTTCTTCGTGTCCGTGCCAACATTGCTGATAATTCAATTCTGCATCACGATAATGCGCCGCCCCATACTGCTCTGTCAGTACAGCAATTCTTAACCTCAAAACAAATTTCAGTACTACCACAGCCACCTTATTCACCAGATATCGCTCCGTGCTATTTTTTTCTATTTCCAAGAGTCGAAACGGCGGTCCAGGGACACCATTTTCAAAAAACAAAAGATGTCCAAGAAGCTGTGACGAGGGTCTTGGAGGATATTACAGAAGACGAGTTCCAGAAATGTTACCATCAATGGCAGGAGTGCTGGAAAAAGTGTTTGCAATCAGAAGGGAACTACTTTGAAGGAGAGAACGCTAAACTTGATTAAAACGGTAAGCAACATTTTTTTTTTTTCACATGGGTCTCATTAATCTTTTTGGCGCACCTCGTATACCTATCAGATCGTACTTGGGCCTTCCATGCACCCACAAGCTCATAAAAACGCTAGTTCTGTCACTCTGCAACTCATAGAGATACTTCTACTGTACTCTCGAAGGAAACATTTGATGAAGATATTAATTTAATCATAACGATAGCAGCTAATAACGTATATGAACCTGTCATAGTGGATGACACCCTGAAAAGAAAACTGTTAAAAGAGGTACTACACTTGGCACCTCTACCATCGCCGGCCGAAGTGGCCGTGCGGTTAAAGGCGCTGCAGTCTGGAACCGCAAGACCGCTTCGGTCGCAGGTTCGAATCCTGCCTGGGGCATGGATGTTTGTGATGTCCTGAGGTTAGTTAGGTTTACCTAGTTCTAAGTTCTAGGGGACTAATGACCTCAGCAGTTGAGTCCCATAGTTCTCAGAGCCATTTGAACCATTTGAACCTCTACCATCAATACAACCTAAAGGAGGTTTTTTTCTGTTCTTTTCTTGGGACCCATCTCGTACCAGATTGAACGCCTTCTTCCTACTAAATATAACTGTAATGTCGCATTTTCAACCAATAATAGTTAGAAAAAAATTTCATTCATAATTTAAAATTGACTCGATCCTTATGGAAAACTCTAGTGCTATAAGATTATCTGCGACACCAGCTCTTCTTACTAAATAGGACAAACAGGACTTGCCTATACGGTCAGATACAAAGAACGTCTTTTAGGAAAAAATGGCACTAGCATCCAAAATTCTTCTCTTTCCGACCACCTTCTGATTACAGGACACGCGCCTAAAGCTGTTCACGATATCAACATTTTGCAGACCCAGAAGAAAGGGCGTAGATTAGATATGCCCGAAGAATTAGAAGTTTTTAAACATCTTTCTCGATATGATGGCCTCATTCTAAATGAGCAGCTACAATTACGTAATAAAAATTTCTTTAGTGGTATAAAGCCGTTACTTGATATTTGATTTCATGTTCCCAAGTGCAGTTACCGAAACTTTCTTAGTATCTAAGCCGACCCATAATTTTTTGCGTATTAAAGGGTTTATGTTGTTGTGGTCTTCAGTCCTGAGACTGGTTTGATGCAGCTCTCCATGCTACTCTATCCTGTGCAAGCTTCTTCATCTCCCAGTACCTACTGCAACCTACATCCTTCTGAATCTGCTTAGTGTATTCATCTCTTGGTCTCCCCCTACGATTTTTACCCTCCACGCTGCCCTCCAATACTAAATTGGTGATCCCTTGATGCCTCAGAATATGTCCTACCAACCGATCCCTTCTTCTGGTCAAGTTGTGCCACAAACTCCTCTTCTCCCCAATCCTATTCAGTACCTCCTCATTAGTTACGTGATCTACCCATCTAATCTTCAGCATTCTTCTGTAGCACCACATTTCGAAAGCTTCTATTCTCTTCTTGTCCAAACTATTTACCGTCCATGTTTCACTTCCATACATAGCTACACTCCATACAAATACTTTCACAAATGACTTCCTGACAAATCTATATTCGATGTTAACAAATTTCTCTTCTTCAGAAACGCTTTCCTTGCCATTGCCAGTCTACATTTTATATCCTCTCTACTTCGACCATCATCAGTTATTTTGCTCCTCAAACAGCAAAACTCCTTTACTAATTTAAGTGTCTCATTTCCTAATCTAATTCCCTCAGGATCACCCGACTTAATTCGACTACATTCCATTATCCTCGTTTTGCTTTTGTTGATGTTCATCTTATATCCTCCCTTCAAGACACTATCCATTCCGTTCAACTACTCTTCCAAGTCCTTAGCTGTCTCCGACAGAATTACAATGTCATCGGTGAACCTCAAAGTTTTTATTTCTTCGCCATGGATTTTAATACCTACTCCGAATTTATCTTTTGTTTCCTTTACTGCTTGCTCAATATACAGATTGAATAACATCGGGGAGAGGCTACAACCCTGTCTTACTCCCTTCCCAAGCACTGCTTCCCTTTCATGTCCCTCGACTCTTATAACTGCCATCTGGTTTCTGTACAAATTGTAAATAGCCTTTCGCTCCCTGTATTTTACCCCAGCCACCTTCAGAATTTGAAAGAGAGTATTCCAGTCAACATTGTCAAAAGCTTTCTCTAAGTCTACAAATGCTAGAAACGTAGGTTTACCTTTCCTTAATCTTTCTTCTAAGATAAGTCGTAAGGTCAGTATTGCCTCACGTGTTCCAGTATTTCTACGGAATCCAAACTGATCTTCCCCGAGGTCGGCTTCTACTAGTTTTTCCATTCGTCTGTAAAGAATTCGTGTTTATTTAAATCGGCTCTATTTCATGCTATGTCGTTTCTGTACACGCTGAGTCATTCAGGCCCCTTTGTAGTTCTATAATGGCGTTTTCAGCCTTTGAACTGTACTTCTAAGCTCTTATGTAGACAAAAAGTTACCATGTCTGCTGCTATCAAATAAAACATTTCCTTTTACTTCATGTACTAAATAATGTTCATTATAATATTCAGCTGTCAACATTTTGAAAAGTAGCCAATTTGTATTTGCGGCTTCTAGACAGTACTCTTGGTATAATATTGACCTGCCCGCATCTGCTAACGCTGTCACCTCAGTCTGTTGCTTCCTGTGGCTTGACATGTGTGAGCAGCCCCTTAGTGACTTATCTTCCATGTATTCTTTTTTAAAATCTTGTGACTAAAGCTTTATCGCTTGATATTTATTTTGTGTGTGACGTGGAAGTGCTGTTTCTTTCTTGTACTGTTAGTCAGTAGTTACCCTTATATTAAAAAACGTTTAGCGTAATTTTTGTGCTTGTAGACCAGTTTGAATGTTTGACTTCTGATGAAAGCACTCATAGTAATGCCGAAACCAGCTCAAAAGGCTTAAATTTTGTGAGCGAGGGCTGTTACTGCGCAAATTTAATTTTTTTTTTTTAAATACGTATTTGAAGAGCAGGTATAGCGAGGAGGAACATCGTGCTTGCAGAACACGCTTTAAACCTAATGAGCTTACTGTATTCACGAATAGGACAGGGTAATGGTTCCCAAATAATCGGCTACACTCCGCCGTGGTACGCCTAAAGCGACTAATTTTACTTAACCTAGAGCCACCACGACGTGGCTGGTAAAGGCACCAGATTGCCGGTCAAGCCAGACGTCGTGCGACGGCGAAAGTGCCACTGGAGCAGAAAGCAAGTGCGTCTCTGCCCTGGGTGCACGGAACAGGAACGCGTGGTCCGCTGCCAAAGCTACCCTGCCATCAGGCATCAGAAGGGAACAATAATCGGCGGAAATAAGGCTACAGACAAGAATGCCTCAGATGTAGAAAATCAGGACTTATTGCGAAAGTGACTACACACGTAGGTTACGAGCCTAACACTCCTTAAAATAATTTTAAGGGCGCGAAGTGTCCAGTTGTCTGTAACGGAGGTTCAAAGTTTTTTGGACAGGCTTTGGTCTCGCTTTGAGGATATTGTATATATCCTATGCAAACTTGATATGTAAATGAATACACGGATTTCGTAGACGGCTTCCTCCGACTGTGGTAGCTGTTGCGGTAACCTGGAACGGTAATTTAATGGTAACTGCTAGCCATATTTAACGAATTCGAAGAATGAAATTGATGGTATGCCAATTACAAATATAGTCGCCCCAAATACGGCGCCAAAATTACATTTAATACTAAAGCATTACCACAATTGTTAATCTTAGGCCGGATTTGGCTGGTATAGACATGACTCTGTAATTACCAAGTAGGAGAGGGGAAGTCACCACCTCATCAACTTTTTGCGAAGACACGTGCAGTAGATGCGAGGTCGGCGTGGGGAGTTGACAGTCAGCATCTTTCATTTTTAATGCTGGGTGGCTTCGAGAAGATGGCCCGTGATTGTAGATCGTCTTATTGCGACTGACTGGAAGGCTTAATTGCCTTCAAGTAGATCATTCGGTGAAGTACAAATTGGTGCTACTGTTCTCTTGTTCTCAGCAAATGATTTCCGCGGTAACTGGCTCTCAGAAGCGGTATTATTGTAATTTTCGGAGGCGGACGTCGGACATGGAAAATTCCGACGCTTACAGACCCTGGGCGGAGACAAAATCGGCAGCAGGTTGACATGCCTTCAGAAAGCTAACTCACAGTCTCTTCACTGCTCATTTCTCTCTCTCTCTGACTGCCTGAAGGTCCAATTAACTTCTCGCTGTTACACCAAGTGGTTCTCTATGAGTAGTCCTGGCTGCTGACATGATTCACAGGAGGCTCGAATTTTTCATCGTATCGGCTTTGTCATTGGTGGATCGAATTTTCATTTGCGTCCAGAGGCTGACCGACATTTTAGGATCACGCCTCTTAGCCTTCTTGTGGCAGCCAGCATGTGACTCAGGAGCTGCAATTTTATTCACATGTGTTCTTGTGTGGCGGTTTACAGCTCTGGCTGCAATCCTCCTCGTTAATTGTTGAAGTGTTTTGGAAATTTGGAAATCTGTGGTAAGTTCCTATGGGACCAAACTGCTGAGGTCATCGGTCAATATGATTACAAACTACTTAATCTAACTTAAACTAACTTACGCTAAAGACAAAACACATACCCATACCCGAGGGAGGACTTGAACCTTCGGCGGGGGGAGTTGTCCGATCCGTGGCAAAGCGCCAAAAACCACGCGGCTGAAGTGTTTTACTGAGTATCTGAGTTGTCAAGAAAACAGCCACACAACAACAAATCCGACTGCGTGTAGTAGGAAGGCCTCTACTTCGTTGAAGTGTTTGCAGTGTTAATACCATATAGCTCCCCTTTTCGTGGTCTATCAGACTTTACATAGTGTAACACTTCCCAAGCGAATCTAAGACTTCAGAAGTCGAACTTGCATCACTTCCAGGAATGACCCAGACACCGCTTGTGGTCTGAAGACGCCTTCTTGTCCCCAGCGCCGAAAAATAAACTATTAAAATATCATCCACGCACTGGTTGATATGATTTGCTCTTTTTGGCTGATATACGGTACGTGTAGTACCTTGGGTACAAGCAAAATTTTTATGAAGTGGGCTGTTTGTAAACGATCCATGATTCATTGTTGGTGTTCCTGAAACAGACTCCACACCAAATGCATTCCAGTTCCCTTGCCAACAGCAGTGAAGTCGAGAGCATAACTCTCTACTGATATTCCGTAGCGATACTCCGTTATATTCATTAGAGTTTTATAGAAGCGTCACCGCAATGTCTCTACTGCTAAAGTAAATAGCATAGCCAATGGTGGACGTCCTTGGTAGAATTCTTGTAACAATAATATTAGTATACTGAAGGATACGTCAACTTTAATTTTGATGTTGACTTAGTAACAAATCACATGATTATCTCAACAAACTTTTCAGCGATGTCGCTTTGACAACATACACATTTCTAAATAGGAGTAATCAGTTCGACTGTAAGCATTCTTAAAGTCTAAAAACGCTAACAGTACAGCAAAAATTGCTTATCGTGCCATCACTGCCACATTACCAAATGTTGATAGTACTATATATTTGCCATTCTGGGACTAGGAATTACATTGTTTTGATAATCAAACAAGACTTGCTAAATAATTTGAGTGATGAATTGCGAACACGGATCATGAATTTAAAATCGGTATTGTTAAACGTTATTGGGCGAAGATGACCTAATTATTTTCTTTTTTGAAAAGATTCTTTCACAATTCAGACCGTGATGCCACACATAATATCAGGTGATAATTCATCTCGTCGTAGTACGTCGATTTAAATTTGTGTTAATTTCGGACCTTTTACGTATCAATAACATTTATAGAATCTGCGGGGAATCCATCACTGCTCGGGAAGTTATTAAGAGGACTTTGTTTCATTATTGGAGTATTGTAGGTTAGGCTAGTTTGTTATGACACCCTAGTAAAGAGTTTGGGGTAGCCAGATCGGGCTATGAATGTCTTGTGCTTCTCTGTTAATATACAGGTGGTTGAAATCTCGTAAAATGTATTGTTTTATCTCCTACTGAGTGTCAGATACATGGTCGTGGTCGTGATTGTACATTACGTACTCACTGATGTGTTGACGAAGTGCGAATTGTTTCTCTTTCGTTACGTAACCAATTTATAAGTTTTGGAAATCAGGGGCATGATCCATTGATCTCATTACAAATACCTGAGTAGCGATACACGTTAATTGTACTATTTTAGTTTCATTCTGTTTAATTCACGCTAAAAGTCATTCTATATTTTCCGTATCTTCTAAATCTGTCTTAAAGCCAAGAAATTATAAGTGGAGTGTCTCCAGTGTGAAGTTCCTCCTGAAACTACTTCTAATTTTCAGTCTAGTATTTTACCCATCGTCATCAACTGTAGTCGTATACAACGAAATAATAAACAGTCAGTTGTAGGAAGAAATTTTCTTTGTGAGTTTTGGGAACTTACTGCCCTTCTTAAGAAGGTATACCTATCGCATTATTTGCAAGTGTCAACGATAAGATGCACACAGAAAAATGCCATGATCCTAAAAGAAATATACAGGAGCAGTAAGTGATACAACAGTGAATCCATTTCTTCAATATGAGCTCTTATTGTATTAACAGGCCACTAAGCGCCCGAAACTAATAAAGAAATTAAATTTATTTTATGCAATTGGCTGTTTATTGATTGGTTAGAATTTTCAGTTTACCATACAATAACCAGTACCGTAAATCTTTCTGAATCTTGATGAAAAACAGTAATACATAATCCTCAAAGTTTTTCGATTTCTTTCCTAACAAATCATTTTTTTTAAATATTATTTTTGAAGTCTAGCAACCGCATCCAAAATTGCTCGTGGCTAATAAAATCTTCCGCAACTGCGGTTACAATTTGTTGTTGTTGTGGTCTTCAGACATGAGACTGGTTTGATGCAGCTCTCCATGCTACTCTATCCTGTGCAAGCTTCTTCATCTCCCAGTACCTACTGCAGCCTACATCCTTCTGAATCTGCTTAGTGTATTCATCCCTTGGTCTCCCTCTACGGTTCTAACTCTCCACGCTGCCCTCCAGTACTAAATTGGTAATCCCTTGATGTCTCAGAACATGTCCTACCAACCGATCCCTTCTTCTAGTCAAGTTGTGCCACAGGCTCCTCTTCTCCCTAATTCTATTCAAAACCTCCTCATTAGTTATGTGATCTACCCATTTAATCGTCAGCATTCTTCTGTGGCACCACATTTCGAAAGCTTCTATTCTCTTCTTGTCTAAACTATTTATCATCCACGTTTCACTTCCACACATGGCTAGACTCCATACAAATACTTTCAGAAACGACTTCCTGACATTTAAATCTATACCCAATGTTAACAAATTTTTCTTCTTCAGAAACGCTTTCCTTGCCATTGCCAGTCTACATTTTATATCCTCTCTACTTCGATCATCATCAGTTATTTTGCTCCCCAAATAGTATAACTGCTTTATTACTTTAAGTGTCTCATTTTCTAATCTAATTCCCTCAGCATCACCCGACTTAATTCATCTACATCTACATGTACATGCCTACTCTGCAACTCACATTTAAGTGCTTGGCAGAGGGTTCATCGAACCACAATCATACTATCTCTCTACCATTCCACTCCCGTAGAGCGCGCGGGAAAAACGAACACCTAAACCATTTTGTTCGAGCTATGATTTCTCTTATTTTATTTTGATGATCATTCCAACCTATGTAGGTTGGGCTCAACAATATATTTTCGCATTCGGAAGAGAAAGCTGGTGACCGAAATTTCGTAAATAGGTCTCGCCGCGACGGAAAACGTCTTTGCTTTAATGACTTCCATCCCAATTCGCGTATCATATCTGCCACACTCTCTCCCCTATTACGTGATAGTACAAAACGAGCTGCCCTTTTTTGCACCCTTTCGATGTCCTCCGTCAACCCCACCTGGTAAGGATCCCACACCGCGCAGCAATATTCTAACAGAGGACGAACGAGCGTAGTGTAAGCTGTCTCTTTAGTGGAGTTGTTGCATCTTCTAAGTGTCCAGCGAATGAAACGCAACCTTTGGCTCGCCTTCCCCACAATATTATCTGTGAGGTCTTTCCAACTGAAGTTGTTCGTAATTTTAACACCCAGGTACTGAGTTGAATTGACAGGCTTGAGAATTGTACTATTTATCGAGTAATCGAGTTCCAACGGATTTCTTTTGGAACTCTTCTGGATCAACTCACACTTTTTGTTATTTAGCGTCAACTGCCACCTGCCACACACTACAGCAATCTTTTCTAAATCGCTTTGCAACTGATACTGGTCTTTGGATGACCTTAATAGACGGTAAATTACTGTATCATCTGCGAACAACATAAGAGAACTGCTCAGATTGTCACCCAGGTCATTTATAAATATCAGGAACAGCAGAGGTCCCAGGACGCTCCCCTGGGGACCATCTGATATCACTTCAGTTTTACTCAATGATTTGCCGTCTATTACTACGAACTGCGACCTTCCTGACAGGAAATCACGAATCCAGTCACACAACTGAGACGATACCCCATAGGCATCTCGCATTGAAGTCCGTGCCAAATTTCGTGCGTCTGTAAATTTTAGCCAAACTTCGGGATTTCGCGTTCTTCTCAACTTCACATGCTTTTTCCGTTGCCTCTGCAACAGCGTTCGGACCAGTTTTGTTTACCACGGGGGATCACTTCCATCTCTTACGAATTTATGAGGCATGAATCTCTCAATTGCTGTTGCTACTATATTTTTGAATTGGAGCCTCATCTCGTCTACATTTGCATAGTCAGTTCGGAAGGAACTGAGATTGTCTCTTAGGAAGGGTTCTAGTGACACTTTATCCACTTTTTTAAATAAAATTATTTTGCGTTTGTTTCTGGTGGATTTGGAAGAAACGGTATTGAGCCTAGCTACAACGACCTTGTGTTCACTAATCCCTGTATCAGTCATGATGCTCTCTATCAGCTCTGGATTGTTTGTGGCTAAGAGGACAAATGTGTTTTCGCAACCATTTACAATTTGCGTGGGTTCGTGGACTAACTGCTCGAAATAATTTTCTGAGGAAGCATTTAGGACAATCTCGGAAGATGTTTTCTGCCTACCACCGGTTTTGAACAAGTATTTTTGCCTACATATCGAGGAAAGGTTGAAGTCCCCACCAACTATAACCGTATGAGTGGGGTATTTATTTGTTCCGAGACTGAAATATTCTCTGAACTGTTCAGCAACTATATCATCGGAGTCTGGGGATTGGTAGAAGGAGCCAATTATTAACTCAGTTCGGTCGTTAAGTATAACCTCCACCCATACCAATTCGCACGGAGTATCTACTTCGACTTTACTACAAGATAAACAACTACTGACAGACACAAACACTCCACCACCAATTCTGCCTGATCTATCTTTCCTGAACACTGTCTGAGACTTCGTAAAAAATTCTGCATAACTTATTTCAGGCTTTAGCCAGCTTTCTGTACCTATAACAATTTCACCTTCTGTGCTTTTTATTAGCGCTTGAAGCTCATTGACTTTCCCAGCACAACTACAACAATTTACAACTACAATTCTAACTGTTCTTTGATCCAAACACGTCCTGTATTTGCCATGCACCCTTTGAGATTGTAGCCCACCCTGTACTTCCCCGAGGCCTTCTAACATACAAAACCACCCAGTCCACATCACACAGCCTCCGCTCCCCGTGTAGCTGCCAGCTGAGTGTAGTGAACTCCTGACCTATTCAGCGGAACCCGAAACCCCACCACCCTACGGAGCAAGTCAAGGAATCTGCAGCCAACACGGTCGCAAAACCATCTGAGCCTCTGATTCAGACCCTCCACCCGGCTCTGCACCTAAGGTCCGCAGTCGGTTCTGTCCACGATGCTGCAGATGGTGAGCTCTGCCTGCATCTCGTAAGCAAGACCGGCAGCCTTCACCAAATCAGATAGCCTCTGGAATTTCCTCAGATCCCAAGCGACACACGTCATTAGTGCCGAGACGTGCCACATGTTCCACATCTGGAGTGACTCCACCTGGAATGCACGCGGAGTGCACACTGGATTTCTTCCCCTCCTTAGCCGCCAAATCCCTAAGGGGCCCCATTACGCACCTAACATTGGAGCTCCCAACAACCGATAAGCCCACCCTCTGTGACTGCCCGGACCTTGAAGGCTGAGAATCATCCTCTGAAACAGGGCAGGCAGCTGCAGATCGCTCAGCCAGATACAGTGCCTAAAACCTGTTTGTCAGACGCACTGGGGAGGCTTACTGATCAGCCTCCGGGGAGGTCTTTCGCTGCCTGCCACGCCTTGGAACGACCTCCCAATCAACCACAGGCGAGGGCTCAGCCCCACTGCGGGCAGCAACCGGGGGAACCACAGCGGCAGACCGATCTGGGAACAGACGTGACGAGGTTGAGATCCCATGACACCCAAGTCCGGCTCTCCACAGTGGTGCCCATTGGCAACAGCCTCAAGCTGCTCGACCGAAGTCAGCGCCGCTTGCAGCTGAGAGAGATGGGATGCCAACTCAGCCACCATCCGAAAACAGCAATCACAGTCCCTGTCCATTCTAATCGATGTTGAACAACAGATACTGAAACACGAGCCCGTGTCTAGATAACGCAGGGGTAACACGCAAAGAATGTATTAACTAACCTGTACAAATGCCTAACGACAGCGCTACAATCTGCCTGAATTTACGATTACGGTAACTAAAATTCGAAATTACACCTCCTATACGAAACTCACACGCAATTTAAGTAAGAATCTACGAAGTAAACACTAAAGCGCGATGCTACAACTCTCAAATACTATAATACGCCGGATATTCATGAATTAAACAATGCAAGTACCCAAAAACACTCAAAGAAATTAAGAATTAAACTATGTAAAAAATCAGTGAGCTAGGAGTATACGACTTGCTTCTGCGGCTGCTTACCCAACGGCGGATGCCTCGTTTTGCTTTCGTTGATGTACATCTTATACCCTTCTTTCAAGACACTGTCCATTCCGTTAAACTGCTCTTCCAAGTCCTTTGCTGTCTCTGACAGAATTACAATATTATCAGCGAAACTCTAAGTTTTTATTTCTTCTCCATGGATTTTAATACCTACTCCGAACTTTTCTTTTGTTTCTTTTATTGCTTGCTCAATATACAGACTGAACAACATCGGGGATAGGCTACGACCCTGCATCACTCCCTTCCCAACCACTGCTTCCCTTTCATACCCCTCGACACTTATAACTGCCATCTGCTTTCTGTACAAATTGTAAATAGCCTTTCGCTCCCTGTATTTTACACCTGCCTCCTTCAGAATTTGAAAGAGAGTATTCCAATCAACTGTCAAAAGCATTCTCTACGTCTACAAATGCTGGAAACGTAGGTTTGCCTTTCCTTAATCTTTCATCTAACATAAGTCGTAGGGTCAGTATTGCCTCAAGTGTTCCCACATTTCTACGGAATCCAAACTGATCTTCCCTGAGGTCGACTTCTATCAAAATTTTTATTCGTCTGTAACGAATTCGCGTTAGTATTTTGCGGCTGTGACTTATTAATCTGATAGTTAGGTAATTTTCACATCTGTCAACACCTGCTATCTTTGGGATTGGAATTATTATATTCTTCTTGAAGTCTGAGGGTATTTCGCCTGTCTTATACATCTTGCTCACCAGATGGTAGGGTATTGTCAGGACTGGCTCTCCCAAGGCTGTCAGTAGTTCTAATGGAATGTTGCCTACTCTGGGGGCCTTGTCTCGACTCAGGTCTTTCAGTGCTCTGTCAAATTCTTCACGCAGTATCAAATCTCCCATTTCATCTTCATCTACATCCTCTTCCATTTCCATAATTTTGTCCTCAAGGACATCGCCCTTGTATAGACATTCTATATACTCCTTCCACCTTTCTGCTTTCCCTTCTTTCCTTAGAACTCGGTTTCCATCAAAGCTCTTGATATTCATGCAAGTGGTTCTCCTTTCTCAAAAGGAGGCAGTATCTATCTTACCCCTTGTGAGATAAGCCTCTAAATCCTTACATTTGTCTTCTAGCCATCCCTGCTTAGCCATTTTGTACTTCCTGTCGATCTCATTTTTGAGACGTTTGTATTCCTTTGTGCCTGCTTCATTTACTGCATTTTTATATTTTCTCCTTTCATCAATTAAATACAATATCTCTTCTGTTACTCAAGGCTTTCTACTATTCCTCATCTTTTACCTATTTGATCTGCTGCTGCCTTCACTATTTCATCCCTCAAAGCTACCTGTTCTTCTTCTACTGTATGTCTTTCCCCCATTCCTGTCAATATTTCCCTTATGCTCTCCCTGAAACTCTGTACAACCTCTGGTTCCTACAATGTATCCAGGTCCCATCTCCTTAAATTACCACCTGTTTGCAGTTTCTTCGGTTTCATTGTACATTTCATAACCAATAAATTGTGGTCAGAGTCGACATCTGCCCCTGGAAACGTCTTACAATTTAAAACCTGGTTCCTAAATCTCTGTCTTACCATTATATAATCTATCTGATACGTTTTAGTATCTCCAGGGTTCTTCCATGTATGCAACCATCTTTCACGATTCTTAAACCAAGTGTTAGCTATGATTAAGTTATGCTCTGTGCAAAATTCTACCAGGTGGCTTCCTCTTTCATTTCTTAACCCAATCCGTATTCACCTACTATGTTTCCATCTCTCCCTTTTCCTACTCTTGGATTCCAGCCATCCATGACTAGTAAATTTTCGTCTCTCTTCAATACCTGAATAATTTCTTTTATCTCATCATACATTTCATCAATTTCTTCGTAATCTGCAGAGCTAGTTGGCATATAAACTTGTACTACTGCAGTAGGCATGAGCTGAGTGTCTATCTTGGCCACAATAATGCGTTCACTATACTGTCTGTAGTAGCACTTCTATTTTGTTATTCATTATTAAACCTACTCTTGCATTACCCCTGTTTGATATTGTATTTATAACCCTGTATTCACCTGACCAAAAGTCTTGTTCCTCCTGCCACCGAACTTCACTAAATCCCGCTATATCTAACTTTAACCCATCCATTTCCCTTTTTAAATTTTCTAACCTGCCTGCCCGATTAAGGGATCTGACATTCCACGCTCCGATCCGTAGAACGCTTTTTCTTTCTCCTGATAACAACGTCCTCTTGAGTAGTCCCCACCCGGAGATCCGAATGGGGGACTATTTTACCTCTGGAATATTTTACCCAAGAGGACGCCGTCCTCATTTAATCATACAGTAAAGCTGCATGCCCTCGGGAAAAATTACGGGCGTAGTTTCCACTTGCTTTCAGCCGTTCACAGAACCAGAAAAGCAAGGCCATTTTGGTTAGTGTTACAAGGCCAGATCAGTCAATCATTCAGACTGTTGCCCGTGCGACTACTGAAAGGCTGCTGCCCCTCTTCAGGAACCACACGTTTGTCTGGCCTCTCAACAGACACCGTTCCGTTGTGGTTGCACCTACAGTATGGCTATCTGTATCGTTGAGGCACGCAAGCCTCCCCACCAACGGAAAGGTCAGTTGTTGGGTGGTGGGGGGGTGGGGGTTCGGTTACAGTACCTTTATTAAAAGTCCCAACTTGTTTTGCGTTGGTAGAGATGCGGCTTCAGGTTATCTGTGCAAGACATTAAAACATTACAAATTACAATGGTGTAAGGATAGGTTTGAATATCCATAGAGCGCCAAATATCAATGAGAGCTGCATACTCACAGGCTTTATAAACAGTCACGGCTTGGCAGAGTGACTGATAAGACCCAACTCCTGTCATCCATCGTCAAGATAGAAACAGGAAACACGTTAAAAGCGGTAGTCAAATGGTTCAAATGGCTCTGGGCACTATGGGACTCATCTGCTGTGGTCATAAGTCCCCTAGAACTTAGAACTACTTAAACCTAACTAACCTAAGGACAGCACACAACACCCAGCCATCACGAGGCAGAGAAAATCCCTGACCCCGCCGGGAATCGAACCCGGGAACCCGGGCATGGGAAGCGAGAACGCTACCGCACGACCACGAGATGCGGGCAAAAGCGGTAGTCCATGGCTTAATTGATTGGGACCACGAACGCCTGTTTGTGTGTGATATGAAGCGGGATAAACCTAGTCAAATTTCGGTCTGTCGCATAAATATGTGAACTAATTAAAAACACCACATTAACAAAATGGTTCAAATGGGTCTGAGCACTATGGGACTTAACATCTGAGGTCATCAGTCCCCTAGAACTTAGAATACTTAAAACTAACTAACCTAAGGACATCACACACATCCACGCTCAAGGCAGGATTCGAACCTGCGACCGTAGTGGTCGCGCGGTTCCAGACTGAAGCGCCTAGAGCCGCTCTTCCAACCTAGCCGGCTACCCACATTAACAAGTCTTCACTACAGCAGATAGGTGTAGTCGAGGTTAAGGGTCATACCATGTCGTAGACAGTATAGAAGTGAGTATGGAGGCAGCGTAAATTGTTCTGAGGAATCAGAATTACGAGCAATGCGTGCGACGTGGCGCTAGCAAGAGTCTCGGACCGAGGTGACGAAATCTATGAAAAGAGGAGTGGCGGACAGGCTTTACAGGGCGGCTCATACACGTACTGCTGCGTGTTACACGGTCATTAACAGCTTTCCTTTTCGAAGATATTACTAGTTAAATCGATTTAAACCTTTGAAAAACAAGATAATGCAGGGTGTTCGGAAATCGCCGTTACATACACTACTGGCCATAAAAATTGCTACACCTTAAAGAAATGCAGATGATAAACGGGTATTCATTGCACAAATATACTATAACTAACATGTCATTACATTTTCACGCAATTTGGGTGCATAGAGAAATCAGTACCCAGAACAACCACCTCTGGCCGTAATAACGGCCTTGATACGCCTGGGCATTGATTCAAATAGAGCTTGAATTGCGTGTATGGGTACAATGGCCCACGTAGCTTCAACACGATACCACAGTTCATCAAGAGTATTGTGACAAGCCAGTTGCTCGGCCACCATTGACCAGACTTTTAAATTGATGAGAGATCTGGAGATGTGCTGGCCAGGGCAGCAGTTGAACATTTTCAGTATCCAGAAAGGCCCGTAAAGGGCCTGCAACATGCGGTCGTGCATTATCCTGCTGAAATGTAGGGTTTCGCAGGGATCGAATGAAGGGTAGAGCCACGGGTCGTAACACATCTGAAATGTAACGTCCACTGTTCAAAGTGCCATTAATGCTAACAAGAGGTGACCGAGACGTGTAACCAATGGCACCCCATACCATCACGCCGGGTGATACGCCAGTATGACGATGACGAATACACGCATTCAATGTGCGTTCACCACGATGTCGCCAGACACGGATGCCACCATAATGATGCTGTAAACGGAACCTGGATTCATCCGAAAAAATGTCGTTTTGCCATTCGTACAGCAAGGTTCGTCGTTGAGTACACAATCGCAGGCGCTCCTATCTGTGTTGCAGCGTCAAGGGTAATCGCAGCCTTGGTCTCCGAGCTGATAGTCCATGCTGCTGCAAACGTTGTCGAACTGTTCGTGCAGATGGTAGTTGTCTTGCAAACATCCCCATCTGTTGACTCAGGGATCGAAACGTGGCTGCACGATCCGTTACAGCCACGCGGATAAGAGGCCTGTCATTTCCACTGCTAGTGATACGAGGCCGTTGGGATCCAGCACGGCTTTCCGTATTACCCTCCTGAACCCAACTATACCATACTGCCGGCCGGAGTGGCCGTGCAGTTCTAGGCGCTTCAGCCTGGAACCGAGCGACCGCTACGGTGGCAGGTTCGAATCCTGCCTCGGGCATGGATGTGTGTGATGTCCTTAGACTAGTTGGATTTAATTAGTTCTAAGTTCTAGGCGACTGATGACCTCAGAAGTTAAGTCGCATAGTGCTCTGAGTCATTTGAACCATTTTTATTCCATATTCTGCTAACAGTTATTGGATCTCGACCAACGCAGGCAGCAATGCCGCGATACGATAAACCGCAATCGCGATAGGCTACAATCCGACCTTTATCAAAGTCGGAAACGTGATGGTACGCATTGCTCCTCCTTACGCGAGGCATCACAACAACGTTTCACCAGGCAACGCCGGTCAGCTGCTGTTTGTGTATGAGAAATCGGTTGGAAGCTTTCCTCATGTTTTCACGTTGCAGGTGTCGCCACCGGCGCCAGCCCTGTGTGAATGCTCTGAAAAGCTAATCATTTGCATATCATAGCATCTTCTTCCCGTAAGTTAAAGTCCTCGTCTGTAGCACGTCATCTTCGTAGTGTATCAATTTTAATGACCAGTAGTGTACTTCTAGAACTTGTAGTGGGGTGTGGGTACATAACATTTTGATTTAGGATCCATGGCAGGAAACGTAGTGCTTCCTTTCTGTGGCGGCTTTTGTTCAGACGAGTAGCGCGTCCACGTTTGCTGAGTGAAACAGAAATGTCTCAAGAGTAGCTTATCCTGTTACTCAATAGGATAGACTGGACAACTTGTGCTACGTCAGACGGTCACCTGACATATAGTTGGAGGGAGGACTGCTGGCAAGAGTTCTGGTCGGTTTACTGGAAACTGAAGAGACACCAGGAGGGATGGAAAATATGTACCAGAGCATGCTTCATTGGTGCAATGTCTGTAAAAACATTGGTGGTCGCCACTAATGCGTCACTACCAACCTTTACGTCATGTAAGCTCGGTTCTTTTTTGTTATGGAATAATATAAACACGTGATGCTTAAATGTCCGTACAAGCAAAAGTGATAAATGGATGTCTTGTTATGTCTCCTTTCGAATTGTTACCTACATTTGTACTGTGTCAGGCTTAATTTATTTCCTCATTATTCAAAATACTGCGTACTCACTCTCCTCTACCAGTCCTACAAGTTTATAACGTCAATTTCCGAACTCCCTGTATAACCCTGGAAAGCGTAGCACGGTTGTGGCCATGCGGTACTAGGCGCTTCAGTCTGGAACCGCGTGACCGCTACGGTCGCAGGTTCAAATCCTGCATCGGACATGGATGTCTGTGATGTCATTAGGTTAGATAGGTTTAAGTAGTTCTAAGTTCTAGGAGACTTATGGCCTCAGATGTTGAGTCCCATAGTGCTCAGAGCCATTTGAACCAAAGCGTAGCTAGTAACATGAGTTTTTCTGAATGCCAAATGCTCTATTTTTAGAACCAGCAAGCTTGTAGGGTATCTGTAGTGTTTCAAGGTACGTAAGTAACACATAAAGAACTGTGTATTTAGAAAATTGTACAATTACTTCAGCTGAGAATAAAACAAAATAGACCCACGTCTTACGGATACAAGATCAGCAGTAAGGAATAACAGTGTTCTGCAGGGATGTAGCAGTTAGGCGCATTGGTAGGATAAAGATTATCTACATACATAATTAAAACTGGATAACAAACTTTTGTGGTGCAGCTCGGTCTGAGCCTTCAGAGTAATTTTGGGAAACTCTTTTAGTGAACGGCACACATCAACTGCCTCTGTAGCATTGAGCGTAATACCTTTAGATTCATATTAAAGAATCTGCAAATATGAAATGATATTAGTAATTGACAGGATTTTGGCCTACAAAATAGTAGTCGAAAGGCGCGATTTCTGTTGCAAATTTCACTGAAACACATACCGCTGCTCGGAAGGAAAGCGCATTCCAGGTACTTCAGGGCACTATGCCATCGCTGTTTCCGGATCAGGCAAAGTTTCTGGAGTAGAGAGTGCAAAATTCCGATTTGTCTAGAAACAATGATTGCTGTTTTGACTGCATTCCGACGTCGCATCAGCTAGTTTCCTCTTTTCCTCTGCGTCATCGTGTGGCTCTATAAGAATAACTTAAACCTAAATCACTGCAATCGTTTTTTGAACAAATATATCAAAATATACTAATTCTGGTTAAGAAACAAAACATGTGTGGGAAGAGTTACTATTTGTATCTGCGCCCCCAGGCAATAGTAAAGTCTATGATTGCAATTGTCTTCCTGTTTTTCCCTTTGAGTTCTTCAGCGATATAGTTGTTTATCACTGGCACATCAGTACTGTTAGCCTATGTCATGAACCAGTCCAGTCCAGAATGTTTTAATCTGCACTGAAGGCCCCGCCTTTCATCTGACAATGGAACACGGAGTGAGTCAGAAGGAACTGCCCCTTGGAAATGACAAAGGCCCGCCGAGGTCCCGGAGGCGCGCTTGTCAATACGGGCCCCGCACTACTCGGCCGTATTGCAGCCGTCGCTACGGATTACGAGACTTGCGACGAGTCTGACTTCTCGACACATCACTGGACCCCGCGCGGGCCTAACGCCACAGGTCCGTCGGGGGAAATCTCGGAAAGTTGCCGCTGTGGGCCTATGACAACGGCGATTCTAACTGCAAATGGAAACACACACAGAAAAAATACATTTCCGTAGTTAATGCACATAATATGATAAATAAATTTATCTATTAAAACATTCAACAAATCTTACACTTTAATTTTAAAAAATTGTAATTTTCTAGTGATTTTCCTGAGTTGTAACTGTACTAATGGTTTCATGATAAAGAAAAACACTGAAGTAACACAAGTCCTGGCATAGCGATATGCACATAGACAGATAACGGTAGTATCGCGTACACGAGGTATAATAGGGCAGTATACTGCATAGCTCCCTTAGACACTCAGGTGATTCTCGTGATTTCCGACTTGATTATAGCCGCACGATGACAATTAACAAACTTTGAACGCGGGCTGTCACTGGAGCTAAAAGTATGGGCCATCCCATTTTTGAAATCGTTAGGGAATTCAATATTTCTAAATGCTCAGTAGACGCCGAGAATACTAAATTTTAGGCATTATCTTTCACCACGCACAACGCAGTGGTCGACGTCATTTGCTTAATGACCGGGAGCAGTGGTGTTGGCATAGAGTTGAAAGTGCTTATAGACAAGCAACACTGCATGAAATAGCCGCAGAAATCAATGTTGGACCTACGACGGAAGTATCCGTTAGGAAGGTGCTGCGAAATTTGGCGTTAATGGGCCATGGCAGCAGAATTCCGGCGCTAGTGCCTTTGCTAAAAGCACGACAGCAGTTGCAGTGTCTCTCCTGGGAACGTGAACATATCGGTTGTACCCTAGACGACTGGAAACCCGGGCCGATTTCAGTTGGTAAGAGCTGATGGTAGTTTCGAGTATGGCGCAGACCCCTCGACGCCATGAACCCAAGCTGTTAACAGGGTACTGTGCAAGCTGGTTGTGGCTCTATAATGGTTTCAGCTGACTGCAAATGGCGGCCGCTGTGGCCCACCGATTCTAGGCACTTCAGTCCGGAACCGCGCTGCTGCTATGGTCGCAGGTTCGAACCCTGCCTCTGGCATGGACGTGAGTGATGTCCTTAGGTTAGTTAGGTTTCAGTAGTTCTAAGTCTAGGGGACTGATGACCTTAGATGTTAAGTCCCATAGTGCTTACAGACATTTGAGTCATTTATTTATTTATTTATTTATTTTTGATTGGAAATGGTTATATTATGGTTCTTTGAGACCATTTCCAGCCATTCCTGGACCTCATGTTCACAAACAAAGATGGAATATTTGTGGATGACAAACCGCCATGTCACCAGGCCACAATGGTTTAAGACTGGTTTGAAGAAAATTGTGGACAGTTTGACAAAATGATTTTGTCATCCACACCGACCGACAAGAGCCCCATTCAACATTTATGGGACGTAATGGAGCGGACATTTTATGCATAAAATGTTGCAGGGGCAACACTTTCGCGATTATGGACGGCTGTAGAGGCAGAATGGATCAGTTGTTCTGCGCGGGACGTCCAGCAGCTTGTTGAGTCGATGCACTACTACACCGGGCAAAAGGAGGGCCGATAAGGTATTTGAAGGTGTCCCACGACTTATTTCACTCACCGTACATTCGTATAGCGACATACATGCTGTGCGTTTATCAGTAATATAACATATAAATAAACCAACAAACCAGAATACTGTATTGTTTAAGACCGCTCACAGAAATTTATTCATTTGTGTTCACTATCTGTATCTCTTTACAGGTAAACGATTTCCACTCATTTTAAATCAATTTTTGCACGAACTAGATAAATGAAGTATTTGACTCTTAAATAGTCGAATATCCTGATACATTCAACACAGTCACTGAACAACAAGTGAAGTACTTCGTAAGCTCCCTGTGGTGACTCAAATCGACTAGAGCTCAAAATAGTACAAGATAGCTCCAACAGAATCTCAGACGATCGAGCGTCAAGTCGTCATAGAAATAGCAAAGCCTTCCTTTGCAGTAATCTGGTTAGTGCCCGAGTCGACGGACTATGGCAGGTTACTTCCATCAGTTCAGGTGATGTCTCTAGCTGACTAGCTGTTTGATGATCCGAAGTAATCTAGCACTGCCGATAACTGGTCCCTCGCTACGCTCCGTAGCTTAGGGCTCCACAGATAAAAAACGGAGCGAGTACGAACCCAAGACTGCAGGTTTCACACCTCATAATCAATACCCAGCAGTTAGGTCATTGGTGCACTGTTCTCCGTCTTCTTTGTTGTAGTTTCGCGAGTACCATGAACGTGAGAACGCTGACGTTGCCCCAATGCATATTCGTCAGCTATACCAACTTTTATATGTCCTTTGTTTCTGATTTTGTACATGGGAAAAAAACAGCGAACGCATGGGAAGAATTCTATTGGAAGATGATACAAAAAGTAAAAGAACTAATACCACGGAAAAAGATCACTAAACTCCGTTGGTAGGACTCAGAGTAGAAATACGCAACAAACTCTTCCGGACTACAATATGAAAAATCTCCTGAAAGCCTATGTCATTTCCAAGAATCAAGAAAACAGCCTGCCAAACGTATTAGGCAAACGAAGTGAAGGTACATGAAGAAGCATGAAGTACAGCTTCCGCAACCACAACAGGAGATAATTATACATGACGTTCTCGAGGAAGATCAGCGGGTCCACTTTTCCAAATTTGTGCTTCAGGAAACCAGATGGAAAACAAGCACTAACTAATCAAGAGAATTATCGAGAACTTGCTCATTATTTGTCCGATCTCCTTAACTGCCCAGAACCTGTAACACTATTTCCAGTACAGAACTGTACCTCCACCCTCCCAGAATCACTCCCACTAATATGGGAAGAGATCAATAAATACATACTTAAACTACAAAACAACAGGATATCTGGTGAAGAGGGAATCATTGCAGAATTACTAAGGAACCTTGGACCAAAGTCACTACAGGAGCTTACGCAATTAAGCTGTGCCATCTGGCAACTGACGTCTGGAAATGTGCACTTCTCCATCCACGGCACAAGAAAGGAGACAGGACGAATGTGAACAACTACAGAAGAATCTCCGTGCTACAAGTCACCTACAAAATTTTCTCATCACACTTACTCCAGAGAACACAAGAACAGTTAGAACACAAAATTGGTGGTTACCAGACAGAATTTCACTCTGGTCGTTCATGTACAGAACATACCACCAATGTGAGAACAATTCAAAAATACAAGGCCATTAGGAGTGCGCCAATCATTTGCACCTTCTTAGATTTCAAGGAAGCATATGACTCTGTTGACCGAAAATACTTGTTCAACGTCTTAGAAGAACAGGGACCTGACCCAAAATTACTACGATTAATGAGGCAGACATTAGCTAACACATCATCGAAAGTTAAATTCATGGGTAAAATATCAGATCCCTTCATGATCAAAACTGGACTGCGCCAACGCGACGGCTTATCCCCACTATTATTCAACCTAGTACTGGACAAGGTATTGAGGGAATGGGAAAAGAATTGAAAACTCAAGGACACTGGAAACCAACAGGCTTTGGAAGATGCCGGGACAAAATAGAAATGTCAAACCCAGCTCTCGCAGACGACCTGGCCATACCATCAGACTACGAAGCAACTGCAACCAAAGAAATAGAAGTACTAAAAGAATGCGAGGAAAGAGTTGGGCTGCAAATCTCTTTCGAGAAGTCTATTTTTCTGCTCAAAAGTAAACATAACAAACTAGACAAAAAATACGACAAAATAAACAGAGCTGTAAACTTCAAGTATCTAGGTGAATTCCTTGAACCTATAGGAGGAGGAGAGGTCACAGAGAAGACTTGACTACAAAAAGTAAAGAGAGTGTTCGGCAAGAGACAACACGTGTATAATTTAAAAAAAATGTATTTATATTCACACAAAAGTCAGACACTACAGCACAGTAGTCACGTCTGGAATAATGTATGCAAGTTAGACGCTAACAATTCATACGAAAAGTGATATGGAAAGGATACTGAAGGAGGAAAGTAAAATGTGAGGGAAATTCTAGGCCCAAAACTGCCAGAAGAAATGTTAAAATGGCTCTGAGCTCTAAGGGACTTAACATCTGAAGTCATCAGTCCTCCAGACTTAGAACTACTTAAACCTAACTAACCTAAGGACATGACACTCATCCATGCCCGAGGTACTTTTCGAACCTACGAACGCAGCAGCAGCGCGGTTCCAGACTGAAGCGCCTAGAACCGCTCGGCCACTGCGGCCACCCTAAAAGAAGTGGGATACGCATTACACTCTACGAAAACTACAGAGAAGATGTCAAACATAGCAGCAGATATCAGAAAAAGGAGGTTAAAGTTGTATGGGCACATCATCAGGCTGTCACCAGAATGACTCGCCGGGAGAAATCTAAAATACATACAAGGGGTCAAATCAACAATACTCTGGATCAAACTGGACGTAGAAGCAGCAAAGACCGATCCAATAGAATCTCAAGACGGAAATGTACACAGGGACAAGAAATACAAGGGTAGTGTGAGGTCAGAAAATGAACTCCCAAAGATGACGAGTTCTCATACTCCGAGGAGTGTAGGGGACGATGCGGGAGACGCGCACCGCCGTACTAGGCAAGCTCCTAGCGGAAGTTGTTTTCCATGGCCTTCCTCCGACCCTAATGGGGATGAATGATGATGATAAAATCGACACAACACCACCCAGTCATCTCGAGGCAGGAAAAACCCCGCCGGGAATCGAACTCGGAACACCGTGCACGAGAAGCGAGGACGCTACCGCAAGACCACGAGCTGCGGACAGTCTCGAATAATCCAGGTGCAAATTGTACTGAAGACAGAAAGAGATTCCATGGAAAAAAAGAGAGAGAATCATGAAGGTTAGAAAGAGCGCTCAAATGAGGCAGATTGCTTTGCGTTATCTTACAAGGCCTCGACCCAAATAATAATTACAATACATAATAAAAATGTTTGTATGTATGTGCGTTACACGTATTCTCCTAAACCCCTAGACTTATTTCAACCATACTTAGTACACATATCACTTTATGTCTGGAAAGAACCGCTGTGATGACAAAAACCATCTCCTTATCAAATGGGTGAGGATGAAAAGCAAACGTAGTTCACGGCACATAAATACCAGTACTTACGTCGTGCAGTACTTGAGAATGAGAGCACTCAGTGATTTGCAACAAACTTTAGACATAATTTTAAACATTTACTGAGCTTTCTCTCACCGACAGCTTCCACAAAATTATGAAAGGAAGAAAAGTTATCGCTTACTAAATTTTCGCTCTTCATATAAGGTGCATTGTGCTGCCACCTACGGCCAGATCATGTCCGCGACCTCAGTAGTCACTAGATATCGTGAGAGAGCAGAATGGGGTGCTCCGCGGAACTAACTGACTAAGAACGTGGTCAAGTGATTGGGTGTCACTTGTGTCATATGCCTGTACGCGAGATTTCCACACTTCTAAATATCCCTAGGTCCACTGTTTCCGTAGTGACAGGGAAGTGGAAACGTGAAGCGACACGTACAGCACAAAAGCGTACAGGCCGACCTCGTCTGTTGTCTGACAGAGACCGCCGACAGTTGAAGAGGGTCGTAATGTGTAATATGCAGGATGTGGGTGCGGCAGGGCGCAGGTATGCCGAATGCCCGGCGGACGTCATCTGCCGCCGTGTGTAGTGTCAACAGTAAAATTCGCAAGCAGTGGTGTCAGGGTGCGGTCACGTTTTTCATGGAGGGGGAGTGCACCTCTTGTTGTTTTGCGTGGCACTATTACAGCATAGGCCTATAGTGATGTTTTAAGCACCTTCTAGCTTCCCACTGTTGAAGAGCAATTCGGGGATGGCGATTGCATATTTCAGCACTATCGAGCATCCGTTCAAAATGCACGGCCTGTGTCGGAGTGTTTTCACGACAAAAACATCCCTGTAATGGACTGGCCTGCACACAGTCCTGACTTGAATCGTATAGAGTCCCTTTGAGATGCTTTGGAACTCCGACTTCGTGCCAGGCCTCACCGACCGACATCGATATCTCCACTCATTGCAGCACTCCGTGAAGAATGGGCTGCCATTCCCCAAGAAACCTTCCAGCACCTGACTGAACGTATGCCTGCGAGGTGGCAGCTATCATGAAGGCTAAAGGTGGGCGAACATCGTATTGAATTCCAGCATTACCAATGGAGGGCGCCACGAACTTGTAATTTCAGCCAGGTGTCCGGATACTTTTGATCACCTAGTGTACCTGCAAAATAACGTCATTGTATGAGACACACATGAGGAGATATGAATTCATACAATTCAAATACTGGGTTGCGTGGGAAACTGTCTATACATGAATGACCTTTTAATTTATTATTTCTTGATCTTCTAGAGCCCACATCTGACAGTAATGCTAATGATTAATGAAAACCAACTCAGCTGTATTTTTACGCATTAACTGTGTTACGAGTAGTTTAGTTTCATTGAACACGTTTAGTTTCATTCAGTTAAACAAAACAGGATATTTTACAGCGTTTTAGCGAATATAATGAGTGACTCTCACTGATAACAACCTTGTACTAGATCCTCGCCGACTTGTGCTGAAATCAAGAGATAGATAGTCTGGTGGTCGTACGAAATGGTAAAGACAACATCCAAGAACACTGATCGTAAGCATTCTACGCTCGGTTGGCGGAAGTATAGCCAACCGATACGGCATGCCCTACAGTAAAGTGACTGAATAGGTTCGCTCCTCGACAGTGGTAGCCTAAACATGTAAACGTAGTATTTGGTGTCTGTCGTCTGTGGTAGTAGGCTAAGCGATCGAATTCGTTACAAGCAATGACGAAACCTTAAGTACAGAGCTTAAAGAGGGCACAATTAATGCAAACAATTGAAAAGGAGAACCGAGCAAAAATTAACGACACAGTTATGCACAATAACAAGATTACATCTTAATTGGATTGCTGTGAGAGGAATAAATATTAACTACATTTTTAAAATAATCGTGTAGAAATTTTGTGGAAGATAATATTCACCTCAGAGACGATTAGTAATGTTGTTCCACACGATGCATTGTCTTTTGAAAATGTAAAAGAGCTTCGGCAAACAATCTGGTGGTTATCGGTCGTTGTTAATATAATTACAGGCGAGCTATTTTAAGCTATCTCTAATAATTGAAAATGGAAGAGAACGTACAACAATGGTTACACAGAGCTGTATCATCACTAGGATGATAACGCCATTGGTCTTGTTACACAACTGAACGTGAAGCAAATCATGTAGTACAAAATAACCCGTAATTGTGATCATACAATCCGCTCATGACTGAAGAATAAAAGTCGTTACCACAAATAACTTCATTGAACGTATAAAAGAACTAAAAATAGCTGAACATTGCAGTTAATGTCCGTTCCTAACAAACTAAAAGCGAGCTGTGCTTCATTTTCTACATGTCTGTTCATGTAAGAGACGGATTCCAAAGCTGACACAGGGTTGCATTGACACAGATTGATAAAGACAGAGGGTAAACAATTAAATATATGAAATAGTTGCCGACCGGTGTGGCCGTGCGGTTAAAGGCGCTTCAGTCTGGAATCGCGTGTCCGCTACGGTCGCAGGTTCGAATCCTGCCTCGGGCATGGATGTGTGTGATGACCTTAGGTTAGTTAGGTTAAATTAGTTCTAAGTTCTAGGCGACTGATGACCTCAGAAGTCAAGTCGCATAGTGCTCAGAGCCATTTTTTGAGCCATGAAATAGTTGCAGACTAATTGTAAATGTTCTCACACAAAGTAATTGTGAGCAATGAATAAAAGCGATTACCAGAAAACGTGTTGTCACTGAACATGTGGCATGCTAAATTAATAAACTGAATAGTTGCAGTCGTGTATTGCCAATTAACATCTAGTACAAATCTGATAAAGAATAAAAGCCACTACATAATTAATTCAAACAACTGAAAAACAGACACTAACAAAGCTTTCTAAATGACTACGCACAATGACAAGGGTTCAGATGGCGTTGCTTACACAAAACTACATCGCCATTTGACACATATGAAGATAAGTAAATAACTATAAAATATAGTGTCAAGGAATTATGTAAAATAACCAGTATCAATAATTAAGATCTCACAGAATTACCATAAGCCATGAATAAAACAGTTACAGAAGACGCATTAAAAATGTAAAAGAGCTACAGCAACCGACTTGTTGCTCATCGTGTACTATTGATAAAATTACGAGTGAGTTGTATTAAATAAGCTATAATTATTTACATTACAATAGAACAAATGGCAGAGGTTACACAAACCAACACAGAACAGCCAGAAAATTATGAACTATCGACATAAACGTCGATTGCCGGTGATCACGTGTCCATTTCAGTGATATCTGCCGTCGTCGTGATTGTTAACATAGGCACATGCAAGGGTTGTCGTGTACTATTGATAGAATTACAAGTGAGTTGTATTAAATTAGCTACAATTATTTACATTACAATAGAACAAATGGCAGAGGTTACACAAACCAATACTGAACAGCCAGAAAATTATGAACTATCGACATAAACACGTCCAGGCAATAGCAGCGTCACCTGGTAAAAAATGAGTGCTAGTCAGATACACGCACGGTTCATGTAGTATCCGTAAGCGTGCTGTCCATGTGTCGAATGGGGAAGGTGGGAGATCTGAGTTTAAGAGAGGACAGGCTGTGATGGTCTGGAGGCTCAGCACGAGTATTACGGAAACCGCACGATTTGTCGGGTGTTCGAAGAGAAATGTGGTGAGTGTCTTCAACACGTGGCAAAACATAGATGAAACCACGTCCACACGGCGTGGAGTTAGGCGGACACCCACATTACACAGGTCAGACGTCGTAGGATTGGGAGGCTGGTTAAATAGGGCGGTAGCGAAACTAACATCAGACATTCTCGCTGGGCAGAGCACGAATGTGTCTGGACACGAAGTGCAAACCCATAACGCCGACGACCCTTGCATGTGCCCATGTTAACAATCACGACGACGGCAAATATCA
Organism: Schistocerca serialis cubense; assembly: GCF_023864345.2. Taxonomy (NCBI): domain Eukaryota; kingdom Metazoa; phylum Arthropoda; class Insecta; order Orthoptera; family Acrididae; genus Schistocerca; species Schistocerca serialis. The sequence goes on from NC_064641.1 coordinate 428,329,379, forward strand.
CTGAAATGGACACGTGATCACCGGCACTGGACGTTGGCGCAGTGGCAGGGCGTTGCGTGGTCTGATGAATGCCAAAACCTTCTTCATCATATGGAAGGGAGGGGAATAGCAATTTGACTCTAGAACTGCGGGAGGGACACAAGCTGGCGTCGGCTCCATTACGCTCTGGGGAACGTTCAAAATGGTTCAAATGGATCTGAGCACTATGGGACTTAACTTCTGAGGTCATCAGTCCCCTAGAACTTAGAACTATTTAAACTAACCTAAGGACATCACACACATCCATGCCCGAGGCAGGATTCGAACCTGCGAACGTAGCAGTCGCGCGGTTCCAGACTGTAGCGCCTAGAACCGCTCGGCTAGCTTGGTCGGCGGGAACGTTCACATGGGCTTCCATAGGTGCAGTGGAGCTCGTGCGAGGCACCATAACGGCCACGGAGTATCGTACACAGGTTGCAGACCACGTACACTTCTCCATGACAATCATTTTTCCTGACGGCAATGGCATTTTTCAGCAAGATAATGTGCCATGTCGCAAGGCCAGGAGTATGATGGAGTGGTTCGAGGAACATAGTGCCAAGTTCCAATTAATGTACTGGCACCCAACTCGGACAGATCTGAAGTTGCTTCAACACATCTGTATGTGATTGAAAGTGACGTCGAGCTCATCGCTCCCCCTCATCGGAATTTATGGGAACTAGGTGAGTTTTGTGTCCAGATATGGTGGCAACTTCCTCCAACAACCTACCATGGCCTCACTGTTTCCATTTTATGACGCGTCGCCGCTGTTATCCGTGCTAGAGGTGGAGATATCAGCTATAGCGTAGGTAGTTCAAAAATGGTTCTGAGTTCTATGGGACTTAACATCTGAGGTCATCAGTCCCCTACAACTTAGAACTACTTAAACCTAACCAACCTAAGGACATCACACACATACATGCCCGAGGCAGGATTCGAACCTGCGACCGTTGTGCGTAGGTCGTCATAATGATCTGGCCGATCAGTGTGTAATTTCACTAGTTGATTGAGCCATGCGACTTAATTATACAGTCGACTGTGAATAATTACACTTAATATAACAGAACCGGTAATGGTGATCATATAAAATTATCATGTCTACAGAATAACAGCAACTAAAAATAGATGTTATCACTGTACTTGTTGAAGTATCAAAATAACAGCTGAGTAGTTCTCGTCTGTTGCTGTCAAACTAAGAGCTAGTGGCGCTGAGTTTTCAACGTATCTGTACAACAACTGAATAAATGCTGCAGCTTACACATAGATGCTGTAACGTTAAGCACACGAAGTAGTTAGTAATGTGTATGAAGCCATTGTTTCCTAAATAGTGAAAATATTAAATGTGCCCACATGAAGAGATCGTGAACTACAAATTAAAGCCGTTACAATAAACCGTGTTGCCATTGAAATGCTGAACTTCAAAATAACTAAACTGGATAAAAAAAAATGGTTCAAATTGCTCTGAGCACTATGGGACTTAACATCTGTGGTTATCAGTCCCCTAGAACTTAGAACTACTTAAACCTAACTAATCTAAGGACGTCACACACATCCATGCCCGAGGCAGGATTCGAACCTGCGACCGTAGCAGCCGCGCGGTTCCTGACTGAGCGCCTAGAACCGCTAGACCACCGCGGCCGGCAAAAACTGGATAATTCGAATCGTGTGTCGACAACTAAATCGAGCTGTGTTATGCTTACTACTATTGTGTACAATAAAAGAGGAAATGAACAGTGGTTGTATGAAGCTATATCATCATGAAATAGGTTCTCAAGCGAGTAATTGATTAAACAAACGATTCTGAAGCAAAACACCTCTGGCGTTTAGATCACCACTATGTGGACTAAAAGAATGTAAAATTTTAAAAAGTGAGATATATATATTTAAAATGAATTTCATCACCAGTGATTTTCATACAGAGCGCTACGTGGCGTTACCAATAAGAAAACCTAAACAGCCTACTTACATAAATTGTGAAAAAGATTTTAACAAATATGTATTGGCCAGTGCCCAAAACAATTTTGTAAAATTTTTTGTGGGGAGCATGGGGGCTATGTAAGTAGACTGTTTAGGTTTTCTTATTGGTAACGCCACGTAGCGCACTGTATGAAAATCACTGGCTGTGCTATCAGTCTGTGGCTAGTTTGCATTGTTGTCTGCCATTGTAGTGTTGGACAGTTGGCTGTTAACAGCGCATAGCGTTGCGCAGTTGGAGGTGAGCCACTAGCAGTGGTGGATGTGGGGAGTGAGATGGCGGAATTTTGAGAGCGGATGATCTGGACGTGTGTCCATCAGAGACAGTAAATTTGTAAGACTGGATGTCATGAACTGAGTATATATATTACGACTTTTGAACACTATTAAGGTAAATACATTGTTTGTGCTATATCAAAATCTTTCATTTGCTAACTATGCCTATCAGTTGTTAGTGCTTTCAGTAATTAGAATCTTTTATTTAGCTGGCAGTATTGGCGGTCGCTGTATTGCCGTAGTTTGAGTAAGAAAGATTTTTGTGAGGTAAGTGATTTATGAAAGGTATAGGTTATTGTTAATCAGGGCCATTCTTTTGTAAGGATTATTAGAAGTCAGATTGCGTTGCGCTATAAATATTGTGTGTCAGTTTAGTGTTGTTCAGAATGAGTAAAGAGAGTAATGTCTGAGTACGTTCAGTTTTGCTCTGCTGTTTGAAAAGAAAATAATGTGTGAGGTTTATCAGCACAGTCATTCATAAGTTTTTCTAAGGGAACGTTTCAACAGGTTGTACACACATTGACACTCCCAGTCTGGTAACAAATTGTGCTACACAATGAAACCCAATAAGAGGCAGACGGGTAACATACATGACAAACAGTAACAAAAGACAGTACATACACTTACAAAGCAAGTAAATACATAAGTGTTTGTTTATATAGAAACATGTCAATAGTTTTTTCTTAGGTATTGTATAGTATTTGTGTAAATCAGAAGCTAATTGTATGTAATAGTGGATACAGATTTCACGAAAAGAAACTTCAGCGAAGCACACTGGAAGCAACAACGTGATGTGCAGATGGTACGGGAGGATAACGACACAGCTGCAGAAAAGAGAGGAAGCAAGGGACGCCACCGGGAAGCCAGGGCCATGTCACGGACGCGGGCAAACAGCAGGCCTATTCAAATGTGGCTACCTGGAGACCTCAGGTGGCCAGCAATGACAGAGCAAGAAGCATCACAATATATGCATAAATATATATATAATATGATATAATCATACATATAATTATATAATATATATATATAGATTAAGATGCACTCATCATTGAGGTCATTAATCTGGACATTTATTATTGTTATAGTTGTAGAATCAGCCAAGACACTCACTTATTTACGTTTATTACTCTGATCAAAATTTCATGTACAAAGTTAATGTTAATTATAAAAGAACATATTCCTCAACCTATATAATTAATTATTAAATATCTGTCAGCACCTGTATACCTATGAAAAAAATACACATAACAATAGAATTATGATCATCACCAAATCCCAAAGTTAATAACTGCATATACTACCAGTTAAGCTACTTGTTAAATTATTTTCCCTTAGAATGTTTATACTAGTCTAACTGCAGCCTTATTCAAAGTAATACACTGTCACTGCGTATCACAAGATCGTCTGATCTCTAGGTATCGTCGTGGATGTAGTCATGAATATCTGTAACAACAAAGTGCACATCTGGACAAAACATACATGAATTAATGACTAGCTGAGCCTCTTCTTCATTTCATGCTTCAGCGTACTTCCTGTGGACAATCACAAACTACATAGCAAGTTTAGCACGAAATAACTGATACTTTCTCTAATCATCCTGTCATGTACGGTCTTTCATGTTTTTACTCAGTGATACCTTCTCTGTCACTGTCTTCTTTTATGTTAATAAAGTAATATTTTATTTTACTAGTGGTACCTCCAAATTTAAAGATTTGAGTACATTATATAAAATCACTGCTCAACAACACGACTGTCATGCCCTTATGTATTACCAACGATGTCATGTGCTTTGAACATATAGCACTTCTTACTTCCGTTCACTAATTTTTACGTGTCTATATCCCCTTATTACTTCCATTTCATGTCGCTGTAACACTCAAACAATATTTAGGTGCTCTCATACGGTGTTCTGCAGAACTGGCCATCATGTACCCAATTCTTCTGTCTCTCTAAACAGACATAAATACAACACTTCCGTGTACAAAAAAGGGTGCGCTCTCGTGTAGCCATGTGGAGCAGGCCGCCTAGTGATCTCTCGTTTCTCTGAATGGAGACAAATCATACTGGGACGATACACCTGCGTATCATCGCAAACCACCGCTAGCAAGTCACTAATTTCTGACCTCATTGCTAAATGTGGAAAACAGACACTCATTTCATTAAGTAGTTCTAAACATTTTTCAAAAAGCACGCATTCTCTGTTAATACGTTCCACATCAATTTGGTATCAAACTTATCTGTTCACACATTTTAACTACTTTGTTTTGCAGTACCTCACATTTCTCATTCTTATTTTATTCCTTTATGTACAGATAGCACATCTTAAACTCCAGACACCATTTAAATTGTACGCTTTGCTTGCTGGGCGCATAGTTATATCCTACACAAATAAACATACCCTAATTTTCTCATTCTCGACGTACTGCCCTTTTATACACTGTAATACCTCGTTTAACTTTATAATAGCACAGAAAATATTGATAAATCTACATATCCCTTCAGTGCAATAACTTAACTTAATTGCTAACTGTGTACAATATACTTTACTTTCAACATATAAGCTCAATATGTCATTTTGCTGTACTCTCCCACGGTTGGGTGGTCTGATTTCAACTGATTGTTCCCAATTTCTGTTGTTACTCATTCCACCCCATCCTTGGTCAGATCATTGACGAGTTTCTCTATTGTCGTCCCGTGATGTGCCATTACCTTGTGGGTCCCATCTGCGTGCAATTTGTTGCCTACTTTCTCTGCCATAGTTCTTCCACTGTTCATTGTTCTCACTGCAATATCTATTGTCCATGTTTTGGTGAGGAGCCGATTTACGTTGTTTTTCCAATTATGGGCTCTATTATTCCCTCCGTTGTTCTCCCTGCTTCGACTCTGCACCTCTCTCAGCTAAGATTTTACTCGCGCCTGCTGCTCTTTGAAAGCGAACTCCAGTTCTCTTAGTATACTCTTGAATCCTTCAGCATCACTTCCAAATCGGCCGACGAGCGTTTTCTGGTAGGAAATTGGCAACATCATGTTACACAATATTATGATATCAGCCAGATTACATTGGTCGTCGAAATACTTATTTTACTTGGTCAAGTTTTTGAAATACTTCCCCGAACTACGGAACCCTGAACTCTCTGCTCATCATTATTTCCGGTTTGATCCTGTCCTACGTCTCTTTGGATCAGTATTTGTTTAAAAACGCGTCACTAAACTCTTCGTATGACGTGCACGTTTTTGCAATGTTCCGCATGCATTCGCCCGATGTTCCCTCGATTTGTGAACATACGAAGTCCAGTTTGTTCATCAGACGCCCGCGAGGAGGTATTGATAAATCAAATTGTCCAATAAAGGTTGGGTGTAAAACATTACCCTCGAATTTTTTGCTGGAATTTTCGTACAGAGATAAAATGCTTAAAATCGTGAATTTCATTAGAATTTCGGCCCCCTCGGCCTACCACATTCTCACTTAGCGCTAATGTTTCCGGTCTACCGTTGCTTTGGACATCCTCTCTTCTACTCCCTGTTACGGTTTCATCACTGGAAAAATGTTCCGTAGTGAGCATTATCGGGTAACAATCACGCATATAAAATATGTCATTGCTGTTCTCCATATTCACAATCTGTTACCCAGTCGTGCCCTGTGTAGACGCAGCGGCCACATCTCTAGCGATATTTCGTTGCTTCTGCAGATAAGCTTTAAGTCTGTAGTTGACGAGCAACTCTTACATTTGAGCACATTCTACTATCGTCTGGGCTTTGACAAGATCGTACTGAGTTTAAACTGGATCTTTCGGTTTGTGTTATTACCAAATCGCCTACTATTTACTTTCTGAAATGTGATTTTTGACTAGATTGCGACCTGACTTCCTGAGATAATTGCTTGATTTCACTTTCTATGTTTTCTTTAAATTGTGAGAGCTTCCCAGTCAATGCCTTATTTGGTGCAATTTCTGTATTTTGCCGCTGTGCTGTCTCTACTTGTTTCAAGTGCCTCTGCATGCTTGTCTACCTACCTTTGTCGTATTTTCTGTCTTCTCTAATGTTTCAAGAGCAATCTGCATTGCACCCTTCGCTAGTCATCGCGCCTCGTTCGCGGTTCTTTTGACCTCCGCAATCTCTCGTTCTAATTTTGTTCGCATTGTCACTACCTCATTTTTCACTTCCCTTATTTCATGTTTTATTGACTGAATCTCAAATAATGGTTCAAATGGCTCTGAGCACTATGGGACTCAACTGCTAAGGTCATTAGTCCCCTAGAACTTAGAACTAGTTAAACCTAACTAACCTAAGGACATCAAAAACATCCATGCCCGAGGCAGGATTCGAACCTGCGACGGTAGCGGTCTTGCGGTTCCAGACTGCAGCGCCTTTAACCGCACGGCCACTTCGGCCGGCGACTGAATCTCGACACTAACGTTTTGAATTTTACTCCCCATTTCAGAGCGTACTGCATGATTCCCGTTTTTTATTTGACTTCCCAATTCAGAGCTGACCATTGGAATTTTATTTCCCATTTCACTTCCCATTGCTTTTAATTATCTAGATCTTCTCTCCTATCGCGACTTTATCATCCTCTACTCTTAGGTGACCTCCTGCCCCTTTTCTCTTTCCATTTCTTGGTATTCAAGAAAGTCATCACTGCACGACCCTGATATGCTGCCTCGTGACGATGTCGCTGACGGCGATCTACCGCGATTCTTATTTGTTCCGCATTCACTTGGACTCCCTACATTATATTCCCGTATCTGTTGTGCTACGAAGCGCGTTTTCGCCATAGTTATCATAGACTGATAACAGTTCTCTCTATAGGTACACACAGTTTACACTACCCACATTTATTATGTAACGGGCATGTAACATAAAATAGCTACAAGTGAAAAGCTAAACTATGGCAACGTCGTGAAGGAGTAGTGTCGTTACAAAACAAACAAAATACGACAAATGACATCAATTAATATCAATAAATTTGCGGCCTGTGGGCTGCTGCGAAACGCCTCTGAAAGGAAATACAATAAAATACACAAATATAATTTTAATGTTACCGCGTGACTTTACCACTGAAAACTATACACACAAGCTAGTGATCACTATCAATAACACCTAAACACTATAAATGGGAAAAACATTTTTGAAAATTTCTGAGGTTTCAAACCATTTTATGACTACTATCAGAAGGCTCTAAGTAGGATCCAGGTAGGGTAAGCCATATCCAAATGCTACTCCAGGAGGGTGTGAAATGAATGTGTGCAACGGAAAATACTGAATGCTATACTGAAGATTTAGCTCTATCAGACTACCCCCTGAAGCAGATATTAGGATCTCTCAATGCTAATGTTATCTTCTCCTTATTGCTGTTTGACATATAAATTATAACGTAAACGTAAATGGATGATTAAGGGAACTGGTAACTACAAATGATAAATGCTGTTTCAGATTGTTTATTTACTGCAGGTTAAAACCCATTTACATATTACAAATGTTTATATATCACTGTCCTATGGACATAAGATATACAAATGGATTTGCTAGCTAATATGATTGATCAGTTGCCAAAATCTGCCCCTTTTTATCGCTACACGATATAATATAAATAGTGCGAGATGACTGATATCATCTACGTAATAAACACCTGAAGACACAACTTTCAAAGGTGCTCTACAGGGGTGTGCAACCTCTGTGGTAATAAAATTTACGTGATCATAGCTGTTTAGTTTTATAGACCTAATAAGTTGAAGCAATTGACAGTATCACTGTTGTACTGCGTCCGGTGCGTCGAAGTAATGGTTCTCGTAAACGTCCGCGACGACGGAAGAACTCCAGCCACAAAACAAACTGTTTCAAACATAACGACGGCAGATGGCGGTCCTCTGACTAGTATAATCTAATACTGTCTTCTCCTCTCTGTGTTCTACAGACAAGAAACGTGAAATCCCAGCCACAAGGACGGAATTCAGATAACGTCTCTTCGCGAGTATAGACAGAAGAAGTGCTCTCTATCACCGATGGCTGCATACTCGACGACGACTCCCTACCTGTAGGCGAAGTCCTGAATCGTATAAGGTCGAAACAGTACAGTGCTTATCTGTTCTAACTATAAAATCTCGAGAGAGCAAAGTCCGTCGGTACCAACAAAAGCTGATACGGAGTGGCCTTCAAACACGGGCGCTCAAAACGGATGACATCTTTCTCTCCACTGCTCGCTTCCCAGCAAAGCTCGGCTCCCCTGCCTCGTAACTGCAGAAGGCGAATCATACTCTCGAAACCACGGAATATTCTCCCTCTCGAAAGATTCTTCTGAACGACGACTGACAATATTTTAGTCTTTTACCGTCCAGCGTGGAAAGTTTGCGAGGAAATACCTATACACGTTAATTAGGAATTCATACAACGGTACGCTTGTCAGAGTAAAAATATTCGCAAATAACCCAGACTACGTGATTTCCGAGGTAACGCTTCCTCGTTACTCTCTGTGGCGTCCAAGATTGTCAAAGTTTCCGAAATACTATCCGGATATCCCTCTGGCCCCGCTGCAAACCGGCCGACCGCCGCTGTACGAGTATTGTGCTTCAGCACTAAGGTGGTCCGACCTTCCATCTAGGGATACTTCCTGTGTTAAGCAGACCAAGACACCTGTGCGGGATTTTCCACTCAGGTACTGAGTTACGCCTGCCGTTTCATTTCTGCTGGCGTTCCAGCCTCTGCCAGTATAGGCAATCATTTATTACGTTGTTTTAATAATAAAGACACTCCATCATCTTTCATGCAGTAAGCGTTAACAACTATTTACGAGGTGTACATGATAATGTCAGTATTCTTTAATTAGTCATACATACGTTTTACAACCAATCACATGATACCTAACTCCGGTTGTAACTCAAGGAAAAGTATGTTGATGAGTGCTTGTAAGGTGCGAAATTATAGCCACCTTATAAGTGTGAATTCGCAAATAAATTGAGTTGCTTCATGACAATACGGACGGGCTATAAGATGTTCTATACTTTAAGCAATGTCTTCGAAGAGTATTCATGAAGTACAGAAGAAAGTGTAAAACTTAAAGTAAGGTATAACAAGCGAAAAAGAGACTTGTAATTACCATTAGTTAAGGATCTCCATGACGCCTGCCGCTGTGGCCGAGCGGCTCTAGGTGCTTCAGTCTGAAACCACGCTGCTGCTACGGTCGCAGGTTCGAAACCTGCCTCGGGCATTGATGTGTGTGATGTCCTTAGGTTAGTTAGATTTAAGTAGTCTAGGGGACTGATGTTCTCAGATGTTAAGTCCCATAGTACTTAGAGCCATTATGTCTCCATGATGTTCTCAGTGTACTTCCTGTTACATAATTCTGTTTGCCATTTAACATTCTTTCTGGTTGTATCTCAGGAAGTGTGTATTCCCAGCTTTTCTAAAGCATTCGTTCATCTGCCTACTCAAACTTTTGGAGAATAGCACTGTTGTTTTCTATGCTAATGACCATATGACCATTTCCATATAAGAGCATACCAGAAGTCGACATATTAATCTCACTTAAAGTAACATGCACCCTACTCTTTATGACGACCTTCTGTCCAGCCTGAACATCATAGCAGCATTCACAATCACTACATTTCAGCCTGTATATGTCAGATAGAAGGAACTTAGAGAAAACATCTATGCTGTACCTATGGCACGAATTCAGTATAATATTAGTAGTGAAACAATTTTAGTGTTACGAAAGGCATGCGCTATTTTCTCATGCATCTCCCCCATGTCTGGGATTGTGACATACGTTATATTATTGACAGATGCAATTTTCTGCAAAGTAATTTCCTTGTTATCCTCTGAGGCTAAACATTACTTTTCCCTGTTTTATACTTTATCGACTGTCATTGGTTCGTATCCGCTATTGATTATATTCGTTATTAATTTTATGCGTTTTAATTCCTCGGGTGTATGACGATCCGATAACGGGAGTCTAAAAATGCTTTCTACCATGGTTTTATAATAGGCATTTGTAAGTACATGGCTGGAATGAGTTGCCATGAATGACAGTATCTGTAGTCATCGGTTTCCTGTATAGGTTGGAGCCATCCATGGCGTCATTAATAAAGATATTAAATTAAGAAAATTAACAGTCTATACGATGTCGTTTTCAGTTGCATAATTCGGTTTAGTACTCAGTTCGTTGAGCTCACAGTGAATTTCATTTACATGATCCTCATTCTCATTAACGAACATAACTGTGTCATCAACATACACAGTCTTCTTTCTAGTATGATTAAGCTTGAAGAACTTTGTTTCTACGCGATATAAAATATATATTTGCAAGAGAGTACCCCATGGCTAGACCATCATTCTTAATATACATTTTGAAAACCGAAACTGCTGTGTGACAACACTAGTTCTATATACTCACTCAGCTCGATTGTAGCAGCAAGCGACAACATTTTGTTGAAAATGGTTCAAATTGCTCTGAGCACTATGGGAGTTACATCGATGGTCATCAGTCCACTAGAAATTAGAACTACTTAAACCTAACCAACCTAAGGACAGCACACAACACCCAGCCATCACGAGGCAGAGAAAATCCCTGACCCCGTCGGGAATCGAACCCGGGAGCCCGGGCGTGGGAAGCGAGAACGCTACCGCACTACCACGAGATGCGGGCCAACATTTTGTGTTTTAAAAGGTTATCCCTTATGATGTTAACTGTTTCACGTACAGATATGTTGGTCTATGTACAGGTAACAGCAGCAGAAATGAAACTTGCCACTATCCGGATTTTTCACATCTTTAACTCTCTTGACAAGTTCATTGGAATCCTTTACCGAATACTGCGTGTTAAGTGTAGAACTGGTAAAGCAGTTGATTAACTTTTTTACTAATTAAATAAGCTGCACTTCTTCTGTAATTAACTGTGAGTCATATGGGGAGGAGTTAGTATATTCCTCAGGCATGACTCTTAGGATTCATCACAATTAAAGCCTTTATCTTTGTGTCTGTGAAAGGATAATCGAATTTACTAACTATGCCGTTAACGAGAGACTGGAACTTTTTCTGGAATTTTGTGGTTGAGAATGCTGCTATGCCGGCCAGACAGAATAGAAGTTCGTCTAAAGCTACAGGAAAGGTGTAATTTAGGTGAAAATCATACCTCGTCTTTTCATGTGCACTTACGTCAAAATGGTCATACGACGCATAGCATAGAAAACAATCTTAGTTCAAAAAAATGGTTCAAATGGCTCTGAGTACTATGGGACTTAACAGCTATGGTCATCAGTCCGCTAGAACTTAGAACTACTTAAACCTAACTAACCTAAGGACATCACACAACACCAAGTCATCACGAGGCAGAGAAAATCCCTGACCCCGCCGGAAATCGATCCCGGGAACCCGGGCGTGGGAAGCGAGAACGCTACCGCACGACCACGAGCTGCGGACAACAATCTTAGTACTCTCTACAAAATTGAAAAGGGTACGTTTACGAATGTATTGGAAGAGCTGGAAATAAACACACTTGTAGAGAGAGAACCAGAAAGTATGTTAAATTGGAATACACAGTTGTGTAACATGAAGTACACTGGGAACTTGAAAGACATCCTTACCGAACTTTAATTGCAAGTCGTGCGCTTTTCCGCTTGTTATAATTTAGGTTTAGTTTTGCACTTTCTTCTGTAATTCGTGAGTTTGCTTTGGAGATACTGCTTTAACACAAATTTCAGTATAGACTCTTCTTAGTGTCAGTCTATAACTCAATATATTTGCTAATTCGTGCTTCATGCTTCACACCATGTACACTAAAGAGCTAAATAAACTGGCACACCTGCCTAATATCGCTTAGGGCCCACGAGAACACGCATTCGTACGGCAACAGTACGTGGCATGGACTCGACTAATGTCTGGAGTACTGCTGGAGGGAAGTGACACCATGAATGCTGCAGGGCTGTCCACAAACCCGTAACAGTAGGAGGGGGTGGATCTTTTCTGAACAGCATGTTATAAGGCATCCCAGATAATCTCAGTAATGTTTATGTGTTGAAAGTTTGGTGGCCAGCGGAAGTGTTAAAACTCAGAGGAGTGTTCCTGGAGCCACTCTGTAAGAGTTCTGGAAGTGTGGGGTGTGGTATTGTCTTGCTGGAATTGCCAAAGTCCGTCGGAATGCACAATGGACATGAATGAATGCAGGTGATCAGACAGGATGCTTACGTACGTGCCACCTGACAGATTCGTATCTAGATGTATCAGGGCTCCCATACAACTCCCACTGCTCACTCCCCACACTGTTACAGAGCTTACACCAGCTTGAACAGTCCCCTGCTGACACGAAGGGTTCATGGACTGATGAGGTTGTCTGCATACCCACACACGTCCATCCCCTCGATACAGTTTGAGAAGAGACTCGTACGACTAAGCAACATGTTACTATACATAAACAGTCCAATGTCGGTGTTGACAGGCCCAGGCGAGGCGTCAAGCTTTGTGCCGTGCCGTCACCAGGGGTACGTGAGTGGATCTTTGGCTCCAAAAGCCCATATGGATCCGTTCCGTTCAATGGTTCGCAGGCTGACATTTGTTGACGACTCAGCACTGAAATCTGCAGGAATTTGCGGAAGTATTGCACTTCTTTCACTTGGAACGATTCTCCTCAATCGCCGTTGGTCCTCTTCTTGCAGTTTCTTGTTCCTACAGCATCGATGTGGGAGATTTGATGTTTTACCGGATTCTTGATATTCAAGATACACTCGTGAAATGGTCTGACGGGAAAATCCTCGCTTCATCGCTACCTGGTAGATTCTGTGTCCCATCGCTCGTATGACGACTATAACACCACGTTCAAACTCAGTAAAATCTTGATAACCTATCATTGTAGCAGGCCCTAACCGATCTAATAACCGCGCCAGACACTTGTTGTGCTATGTGGGCGTTGCGGACCGCAGTGCCCTATGCTGCCTTTTTACATATCTCTGTATTTAAATACGCATGCCTATACCAATTTACATGGGGATTCATTGTATTTATTTGTTTTGTAAATGTATCTACCGTCTGTTGTTACTTTGTTCTCTGTAGCGCAGCTGGCAGTTTTGACAAGCGATTCGTGGGGACGTCATGTAACATATCGAATCACATTACACACTTCACAGGGGCGACATATGTACTGACAGAACTCATGAAGAGAGTCTTAGGATACGCTGTTGTTGTTGTACGTTCTTGTAGGCCATTCGGAATCGGAGAGGTGTCAACAGAGTTGTCCGTATGTAACCACTAATGACTTCATTACGCCTTGTACTTGTCCGGGTATATTTTTAAACTGCTCAAAAAAGGCGAGAGGGTGGCAAAGAGCGCGTCATAGAAGGGCCCGTTGTTTTTTATTCACCATGTGTCAATATCGCATCGCACTGTGATTATGACACAATATGGGGTGAAGTAGGAGGGCAGAAAAAGCGTAAGCACCCTGCGCTGATTTGGTTCATGTTCATATTTTGTTGAAAATTTTGGATCGTGCATTGTGATTTCACTTTGTAAACCAGAGCAAAATTAGCGACCGCACTAGATTCCAAAGGAGTGCATTCCCGTTCAGTGCTGTTACTGGCCAACTATGCCATTACAGAAGGGTTGGTTTTTCAGCAAGGCAGGGAAAAGTATCTGCATTGTCAAAACCGTCACCCTTCTGCTAATCATAATGCGAACCGTCTTTTCGACCGCGAAATGTGTGGGAATCAGCGTCCAAAGTAAAGGTGTGGTTTGATTGAGGTCTTTTACGCCACGCGCTTAGGCCTTTTCGTGTCGGTTTTGAATGACAGTGTGCCTGAAATGTTTCCCTCAGTCATCCATCAGAAAACCACATGATTTCAATGCTGGATGTCTTGGACCTGACCTGCTGCGCGAAATGCCTACGGTGGCGGTAGACGAATTTTGGTGAAGTAGATGCCAATATCAAAACATTATCCAACCTTACACCTCGCATGAACTCGAGATCACTGGACTTCTTTTTGAATGCGTCAGCCCCTTCCTGTCTGGAACACCACCAAGCCCAAGAGTGCCGTTGCAGAAGAGATGTACGTATCTCTGAAGTATATTTCAAACGTATGTGCTGCTATGGGATTTCGAAAATATTTTCGTTTAATTGTATACTGCAACGGAATTTTGCCAGATCCGATAGGATGTGAGAGGAGATTATATACTATAGAGCTTCAATTTCCTCGTTAAATTATTAAAACTACAGACACATAGATAATAGTCGGCATTTTATGTACAGGTTACTTCCTTTGCGATATTGTGGTAAAAATGCAGTTTTAATGTAAAGTTTGCATAGCGACACAGATGGTGGTTCACACTCAGCGGCAGACGGAATGTTCGTTCTGGCAAACTTGGCCTTGCAGAAGTGTATAGTCGATATTTTTAACAGTCACCGACTTGGGAGAAATGCATGTGTGTAAGGACAGTAAAAACGCGAACTGCGTAAGCCAGATATTACTCTTGTAGGGAAGCAGCCTACTCACGCCATATAGAATTCACATCAGTCTTTCCATTGTGTGCCAGCCTAGTCCGCTGTAACTAGCTCTGACGTCATAAATGTTGCGCAATACTTTAAAAATCAAGTAAACAACCTGAAACGTTTCTAGCATGTCAGGAGTAATATTAAATCAATATGTGTTGCGTATCTGTTCAATAACTTTAACCATTTTCGAAATTTGGACGTTTTTCTGTAAAAATCATTGGCGCAACAGAAATGAGCTAGAAACTTATAAATTTATATTTGGATTCCTTTTTCATAATAATTTAGTAGAAACAGTACTCTGGATCTCACAAATTAAGATTTTAGTGGAAATTCATGATTTTTATGGTTTTTGTCTTAAAAATTAAGGAAGCAAGATAGATTAAGTAGGCGAATAAATAAGGCTAGGATGTTTAAATTTAAGTAGAAGGGAGATCCGATATAATCATAAAGATGTGAGAAGTTTCAATTGAATAACTGTAAAACTCTAGCGATAGCATATCTCCAAAGGGCAAGTTCAGCTCGTCTACTGCGTGTAGTGTAATTAAATTAATTCTCTCGCCCAAAATATTTGACTTAGCCACGTCAAACTTTTTTATGATTACTTACCCGTGTGCTGATTGCACATTTAAATTGTGAGCTTCAACGGCCATCAGCAAAGGCAGCAATGATTTATTCGATAACTTAAAGTGGTGCATTACTAGCCCAGCGGCTAGTCAGGAGAACAATTTTGATCAGGCATTCACTTAGCCGTCCGCACCGCGGCTTTATATATAAGAACGCTGCGCGAGAGAAGAAGGCCCCAGTTCTCTCCAGACCCTGAATAGCACACCACCTGTGCCGGGAGTCGCGTCGCGTCGGTATCATTGCTATAAACAGCCTCGGGTGCCGTAATAAGTTACTCGGGATACGCGTAACCATGAAATCATTTTCGAGTGAAGCATTAATTCTGGGATGACTTTATTGGTCTATCGTCAGTTTGCGTATGTCGTATCTTCGAGTGCCGCCGCCGGACAGACATTCTACCATTATTTGGCGTGGCGTTTGATGAGCATTATCATCAAATTATGGCGAGCATTCACTTAAACATTTAATTTGAATAGTTATAGTTGCATCAGCGCATTAGACTCTGAACTGCTTTGGTTGTTGAATTGTGTGGATTCCTTTGGTCTGTGTCTTTCAGAATATAGTGAACATTTTTAGAGAATCTTTTTTTTTTTTATTATGAATCCCAGACAATCTCCAAATTCCTTAGAGCTATAAGCTGTAGCTATAAGTGTATTTCTTAGATGAAGTGGGCACTAGTTATTCTAATTACATGCTTCACGTTCTGCTAATCACTTTCTGGTTGCCAATATTGTAGTTAGAGAGCCAGTGCTGAGAACGGCCAACAACAGCAATAAATTCCGGGAAAAACAAAACATTTTGAATAACATTAAACCCACCCTCTGTACCACATATGGTGCTAATCAGCTGGGAAATGCATCTTTTCTACTTTACATTCTACATTTTTATATAAACAATTAATTCCACCTGCCGCCCCACATATGGTGCATCGGCCGGGAAAGTAACTGAGTAAAAGTGAAAATGATTTTTGAATATTCGGATTCGGGAGTGAAATGCGACACGCAACTGAGTAATAGAACAGTAATAGTGTTACGTGTGCACGTGGACGACGCATTTGAATTAACAACGCATCTGGATTGATGGAGTTGGGACTGAGTCTAGCGGCACTGCCGGCATCGCGATAAGCCAGTTTCGCCTCACCGCATTTGTCCGCCAGAGCCACCGGAGCCGCGCCTGCAGTTGTGGGCCACGCAAACACACAGCAGCCGTCGAAGTGCCGTCTGCAGTTCAATGTGCCGCGTCGCATCAGTAATCATGGTACGCAGCGCCGGTAACGCTATACGTCGCGCAGAAGGAACTAAGTTAAGTGAAAAGCTCTTAAAAATAATACCAACCTGCACTAAAAGACTGTCGGCGATGGAATCGCCAGAAGAAACTGAGGCTAAACTTAAATCAGAACCTATGTCTGTTGAGGGATCTGTAAATCCAGACAACGATTCATGTGTAAATATGCATGAAAATAGTAATGTTAAAGTAAAATATGAGGTATTGTCTGCTGACAGTAGTGTGAAAAGGGGCAATGATTCAATAATAGAGACCCCTGTAGTAAAGCAGAAATCAGAAATTGTTAATTTATTGGATGATTGTTTGTCTGAGGAGTTAAAAACGAAACAGTCATCAGAGGTGGTAGAGTTTAAACAGGAGAAGTTAGATATGACTGATCAATCAGAGGTTTCATTTAGGTTTGATGATTCTGGTGTTGGAGCTGGTTTTTCGTCACCTGAGTGTGATAAAAAGCCAGCTAGTGATAACCCAAAGATACTGCGGCTATTGATTTAAATGTTATATTACAAGCAATAGCTACCAGTAATGCTGAATTAAAGTCTGAAATAACTGTGGTCAAAAGCAGTAATGCTGAATTAAAGTATGAGATTGTGGCCAGCCAAACAAATTTTAATACACGGTTTGAGGCAATGGACAATAAATTAGAATCCAATAAAGCTGAAATAAAATATGAGATTGTGGCCAGCCAAACTAATTTTAATAAACGATTGGAGGTAATGGACAATACCTTCAAGGGTGGTTGCAATAAGTAGAAAGAGGATCTGGACAGTTAGAATTATAAAATTATTACAATCATGAGGATATTAGGAAAAAGGTAGCTCAATAATTTTCTGAAATGTATAAAACAGTAAAATCCGAATTTGCTGAGGTTCGCAAAGACTTCCAAATGGAAGATGCGAACCTGGAGCACAAGTTAACAGAAAAGATCGAGGCTGAATCTGACCTGTGCTCAGATAGGTTTAACGATGTTAATATAAATGTAAACATATGTCAAGCAGATGTAGATGCAATCAAAACTGATACTACTCTTATTGTGCAAAGAGTTCATGATGTTGAAATGAGAGTAGAAAATATTAGTACTAACATCGCTAACATTGTGAGTAAAGTAGCTTCAGTAACTTCTGGTAATGGTAGTATGCAACAAGTTGTAGCTGTCGGCAGTTCTTGCTGTTCGATCCAGATACAAATATCCACCCGCTAGATTTCTGGAACGATTTTGAAGTTGTGATTCCACCAACTTGGTCTGATCGAGATAAAATCTCATTTATTACAAGTCATTTAGCAGGTGACGCCATGCGTTGGCCAGCTGATGTTATACTGAAGTGTAAAACATTAGCGGAATTTAAAACAGCTCTCATTAATGAGTATTGGTCTAGGAATAAGCTAAATGAAGTGTTGAGAGAATTTTGGAGTGTAAAACGCTTCAATGTAGGCAAGGAATCTATTAAAGAGGTTGCCAGGTCATGGATCTCACGTTTGTCACATTTGGCTGTAAAGCTAAAACCTGAAATGATAATACTAGATCTTGAAGCCAAACTGCCATGGTATTGACAAACTAGAATTATATCTGCCCCTAGAGACAATCTGGATCGTTTCATTGAATATTTGGAACGTGTAAAGCGTGTGGCTGCCAATGAGCAGCAAGCACGTAATAACAGAAATGTTAATAACACTAGTAGTAATTTTAAGAACGAGCAGAATGGCAATGTAAGCATCAGAACAGTAGGTGTTCGCCATCCTAAGAGAGGTAGGAACTGGAGAAATAATTATCAGAGCCAACAATGGCATCCAAATGATAGTAATTTTGTTCCGAAGAAGATTATGCAGGTAAACAACAGTGCAGAAAGCAATGGATATAAAGGAAACAGTAGTAGGCCGAGGCAGGAAAACTAGTTCCCTTCTATGAGGACCCTGGCGCTCACCAGGCGGTTATCTTTCCTAAGCCAGTAATTACAGTAATTGGTAAGACAGATCAGAATACTCAAACTGAACATGTGGATGAGGGGTCGGTAGCATCTAAGGATACAGCAGAAACATTAGATCACTCACAGTATTTGATACATACAGCGTTAGAGACGTTTTCTAAGTGGGAAGAGAAAGAGAAGGCGCAGCAGTGTAACGGTAGGGAAGAGCTACAAAATACTGAATTGTCAGGTGAAGAAGGAGAAGAAATTCATGCTTATGTTTACGATTAGGATGATATGCTCTTATCTAAAGTGCCTGTGCTGGATGTTCATACTGTACTAATAGATTTAGGACAGGAGGTAAGTGAGAATGTAGAGGATAGCCTGTTGGGGGTCGATGAACCCAGTAGCTGTGACCAGTTGTCACTTGAAAAGGAACCCGACGATAATAGTAAAAGTGGTTTAGCTGTAACTAGTGTTATGCCCGGTCTGGAGACGCAGAATCGCTCAGACTACAGTAATTTGGGTCATGTTCAGCAAACTAAATGTAATGAAGTCATGTGGTGTTTCGATTTGAAATTAAAAGACCGACTGGAAAAGGCAGCTGAAAATGTAATTCAGGAAACCCCTACACACTTTGACCTAAATGTAATGAAGACAGATGTCGATCACTTTAGTTGGAGACAAATCTAAAAGGAACTATTGGATGAGTTTGAGGAATCACCTGTACAAACTAGAATAAGCCACCCTATAATAATAGTGAATATGTTGGGTATCAATGTACGTTGTCTGTTATACAGTGGAAGTGAGGTGAGTGCTATATCTCAGTACTTCTTTGATGCATTACCTGGTAAAGACAAACTTACAGTAATGAGGGTATCAGGACTAAGAATAATTGGTGCTACCGGCAAGGTGTGAAAAACGGTAAAGCAAGAAGCTTTGCTGCCCTGTAACATTAATGGTAATTTAATTGATCATCCATGCTTAATTGTAAATAATCTCAGTATTGAGGTTTTAATTGGCATAGATTTCTTGTCAAAATATCAGAGTGTTGTTGACTTTGAAAGATGCTAGTTAAAAATGGTCTTGCCGATAACCGGAGTAATTACAGTACCTTTTATTGATAAACATGTGGTAACTAATGATGAAACTTGGGAGCTGCCTATACGAGTTCTGAAAAATAGGTGATATTGGGACGAAGGTGTTAATCTAAGTAAAAGTCAGCTAAACACAAAGGAAAGAAAGAAGCGTCATGACGCAAAAGCTGTACCAACCAGTTTTGAAATAGGTCAGTTAGTCCCTGTCAAAACAAAGGAAAATTCAAAGAAAACAAATGCAGAAACAAAGAAATTCATGTTCGTATACCAAGGACCTTTCAGGATCATAGAAAAACCACATGCCAATGCATATAGGCTAGAGTACCCTAAAAGTAAAAAGCTATTAGGTCTCAGGAACGTGATCGACCTAAAGAAGTTCATAGGTAGTGAATGAATTCTGTTGGGAGGAGGTTGTTCTGTAACCTCTACCCAGTGTGGCAGCTGTGCAGTCCCAGCTGTGTGAGATCTTCTTCCCGCTTCAGGTCTCACTCATTCTTTATCTTTCCTATCCACCAAAGATTCGACTCGTTCTTGGCAATACAAAAATTTTCTGTCATGGCTATCAAGCCATGAGTTCTGTAACCATTCTATCCACCGATTACTGAAGAAAGTACCTAACGTGACAAACGTAACAGTGGCATAAACAATAGAGTAGTATGACGTAATTAAGATACAAATGTATTTGAGTAACAAGTATGTATAGAACCCTGGTAATATTGCAACTACAAAGTGAAGTTTTATTGCTAATGGTCCCACAACAATACTTAAAAAAGATATACAAGTTCGTTTATAAGCAGGATCTGAAGTGGCAGTGAAACCTATTGTATGCCGTAGAGCTAAGAGATTTTTTAGTGTCATGAAAAATATGCAGATAAGTTGTAAGAATGAACTCACCTTGTGTAGCAAGGAGTGACAGTGTAATAGAATTGAACAGTGTTTGTGGTTGAGACGTGAAGGGCACGTCCCTGAAGTATTTATAAGGTTGGAGCTGGCCATTATTTTGGTGTTGGGTGAGCCGTGGCACACTTACATGTATTGAGGTTATGAGTTGGAAGCGTGAATGCGACCATAGGTACCCTTACGTTAGATGAGACAGAGCAGCTCATGGTGTCCTATAGGTTTAAGGAATTTAGCATTACGCTCGTCCATAATTATTTAATGCGCTTTAGTGGTAGGTAGGTCGAGAGAGACTACCTGTAGTTTCTGCGTCCGATCGAGTGGAAATGGATTGCCACATGAGCAAACTGATCAGCTGCAATACACTATAGATATGAAATAATTGTGCTATACTATGCTTTAAATGTTAATAGAGTGAGTGTTAAATAAGTACATACACTAGCAAGATAATTGAGTAACATAATGGTCGACATGAAACATTATTTATAGCTCAGCATAAATACACTTCGATGAAGTAAGGACATAATTGCAGATGTGGAACTGACACAGCAGCAGAGGACCAATATGTGGATTTAGTAGTTAACTAAACGTAGTGTGTTTTGAACACTCAGAACTGTACTATTACCACAAGCTACTCACATGTACAAAGAAGCTGAGAAGACAACTGCTAATCAAATATACTCATACTATCTCTAAGAATACGGTAATCGAAGATGAGTCAGCTACGTAAGTAAAATACAAATTTATCAGGAATGTACCGAGCATTGGTTCAGTGTTCCGGCCCAGAAATAATAAACTGAAATTAAATAGGATTTATGACTGCATGCCTTGAGCATTAATTTTCTCTTGTATGTGACTAACGGCGTTTTGAGCCATATGTTTACCGATTTTATGACAGTTAAGTAACCGCGAGAGTAAAAGTGAAAAAGTTCAGTTACCTTTGTTCCAGTAACATATTGAAAAATAAAATGTATATATCCCCATTTCATTGTGACCCACCCTTAGATATTAAGTGAACGGAGTCTGAGGAACTCTTTTTGTTTGTTCTACAAGACAAACCAGATAATGGCAGCCTGGTAGCTGCGTGAAAGCGTGGAGTGACTTGGACACCAGTCACAGTGACCCCTCCCCTTTCCCCATGTAATTTAGAGTGATCGTGAAGGACGCACACCATAGCAACTTCCCCTCCTCTACCCTTGTGAATGGAAGTGTAGAACGCCAGCCAAAGCGGTTACAAACACGTGTGTAAAAATGAAATTGTCATGATTTGTGAAATATTCTTTCAAGTTTAGAAAAGACTGCTAAGATAAAATTATCAGTTTATGTATCATGAATAACAGTGTTATTTTCTTTGAATTTGTGTATGTAAAAATGTATTTAATGGATTTAAGATTTTCATAATTTTACGTATTTATGTGTTTGTCTGTCTAAGGCAATATGTATGCCAAAGTGTTTCACTGATGTTGCTTAAATTTTGAGAGATAATGTTGCTTAAGAGGCAGTGAACAGGCCAAGAATTTAAATAATTGAAGTAGGTAATCAGTTTTCTTTTTAATATTTCTATATGTTAACATTTAAATTTTAATTTTTCATAGGGAGTTAAGCTGTACTCTGGCTTCCATTTTTGTAATTATTTTGTTTACATCAAAAAAATTAAGTAGACGGTGATGTAGGGAAGCAACCTACTCACGCCGTATAAAATTCACATCAGTCTTTCCATTGTGTGCCAGCCTAGTCCGCTGTAACTAGCTCTGACGTCATAAATGTTGCGCAATACTTTAAAAATCAAATAAATAACCAGAAACGTTTCTAGCATGTCAGGAGTAATACTAAATCAATATGTGTTGAATATCAGTTCAATAACTTTAACCATTTTAGAAATTTGGACGTTTTTCTGTAAAAATCATTGGCGCAACAGAAATGAGCTAGAAACTTATAAATTTATATTTGGATTCCTTTTTCATAGTAATTTAGTAGAAACAGTACTCTGGATCTCACAAAATAAGATTTTAGTGCAAATTCATGATTTTATGGTTTTTCTCTTAGAATTTAAGGAAGCAAGATAGATTAAGTGGGCAAATAAATAAGGCTAGGATGTCTAAATTTAAGTAGAAGGGAGTATCGTCATAAAGATGTGAGAAGTTTCAATTGAACAACTATAACACTATAGCGATAGCATATCTCCATAGGGCCAGTTCAGAGCTCGTCTACTGCGTGTAGAGTAATTAAATTAATTCTCTCGCCCAAAATATTTGACTTAGCCACGTCAAACTTTTTTATGATTACTTACCTGTGTACTGATTGCACATTTAAATTGTGAGCTTCATTGGCCATCAGCAAAGGAAACAATGATTTATTCGATAACTGAAAGTGGTGCATTACTAGCCCAGCGGCTAGTCGGGAGAGCAATTTTGATCAGGCGTTCCCTTAGCCGTCCACACCGCGGAGAGAAGAAGGCCCCAGTTCTCTCCAGACGCTGAATAGCACACCACCCGTGCCGGCTATAAACAGCCTCGGATGCCGTAATAAGTTACTCGGGATACGCGTAACCATGAAATAATTTTCGAGTGAAGTATAAATTCTGGAATGACTTTAATGATCTATCGTCAGTTTGTGTATGTTGTATTTTCACGTGCCGTCCCGGGACAGACATTCTACCATTATTTTTCGTGGCGTTTGATGAGCATTATCATCAAATTATGGCGAGCATTCACTTAAACATTTAATTTGAACAGTTATAGTTGCATCAGCGCATTAGACTCTGAACTCCTCTGGTAGTTGGATTGTGTGGATTCTTTTGGCCTGTGACTTTCAGAATATAGTGAACATTTTTAGGGAATCTTTTTTTTTTTTTTTTTTTGATTATGAATCCCAGACAATCTCCTAATTCTTTAGAGCTACAAGCTGTAGTGTATTTCTCAGATGAAGTGGGCACTAGGAATTCTGATTACAGGCTTCACGTTTTGCTAATCACTTTCTGGTTGCCAATATTGTAGTTAGAGAGCCAGTGCTGAGAACGGCAAACAACAGCAATAAATTCCGGGAAAATCGAAACATTTTAAATAACATTTAACCCATCCTCCGTACCACATATGGTGCTAATCGGCTGGGAAATGCATCTTTTCTACTTTGCATTCTAAATTTTTGTAGAAGCAATTAACTCCACCCGCCGCCCCACACTCTAACAAATGACAAAATACGCAGTCACGATCGCATGTACACTGCTCCCAAATACTTAGTATAAGTTCAATGCACAGTTTGGACATTTGTGGAGTGCTTACAGAAAAAGCCAAAAGGTGAGTTTCTCAATACAGAAGGCATTAATTACGTAAGTATTGGCTAGCACTTTAGAATCAGTCACACACAATTACACACGCACAAACACACACACATACACACACACACACACACACACACACACACACACACATACAAATACACACATACATACTGTAATGTGAAAGTATCAAACACTAATGTTTACAACCTCTTTGCGGATCATGCTATTATGTCAAATACACTACAGTATCTCACATTGTAACACCATATCTCTACTGCTGTACGGATTTATTTTGCCTTTTGCTTTGGTTTAATGTTATAACATCGAGTATCTGTAGATGTGTTTGAATCGATAACATAAAATTGTATACTCCTTTCCTTGTTAAAACTTTGATGTCGTCGTTTGATTCTATGTAATGTAGTATATCTGTCATTTAAATTGTTTGTCCCATTTGGAGGGAACAAAACTCACTGTATATAATTGTAATTTATTTGTGAATAATTTTTTTGTAGAAATGGAAATATGTGCAATCGTTCTGTTTTATTTAATGCGTTTGGTTGCTGTAATGTAAAGTGCTGATCCTCACTTAGGGTTCTTAGTTGTTCTGTATGAAAAAGTTGTTGTGGTTCCCCTCGGGAACGGAACTGTGTAGCACGCGCAAATTGTGGTTGGCCTAGGTAGAAAAGGTGGAATTGAGAGTCAGTCGGGGACGAGTTACCAAACTGTGCACTGCCATGTAGAAGTTGCATATTGTGCTGGTTCCGAGTGAAGCTTTTTCTGTCACTTTCCAATGCCTTGGATGGATGTATTAATAGCTGGAGCGATTCTGGAATTGGTATCCATCATCGCCACCAAGAAGAGACAGAGTCCAGCAATTCTGCCTGCAAATCCACCTACCAACATGCAATTGCCACCACATTGCGCGATCACTGTAACGGAATACTATAATGGTGTACAGTGAAGAATCAGCTAAATGGATGTGTTAGTGTGCTCAAATCTAAGGTAACTTAAATCTGAATTCATGTACCTACCCTGATTTTTTTCCCTATCACAAAACCTCTCAGGTTCCTCTCCATTTGAACTAATATTACCGAGTGTCCTTATTGAAAGAACATTAATGCCCAGTGTTCTGCTAATTAATGCCTCTCGAACATAGTAAAAAGAAAGTTAAAGTTAATGTGGCAAGAAAGTGAGTTAAAGTAAACGATGCTTGCTGAAAATAACTTTCCTATTAAAAATGGTTATTAATATGTTGTTGCCAACTTCAAATTAAAAATTTCTTAAGACTCAGACTTATAAAATTTTGCTTAGTAAATGATCACATTGCTGCCTGTTGTAAATCGCAGAAGGTGAGTCAGTATCTTACAAATATGTTAATTTTGTGTCTCACTGTAGTAAAAGTGGAAAACTGCAATTGTGGAATGTTATATGTTCATGTTTGCTAATTGTTTTTCTCTCATGTGTATTGGAAGTGCATATTAATAGTATAACAGGATCCACAGTTTGTCTATTGTGGTCATGCTAGGTAACAAGTAACAGGAAGACCACTATGTGTGGCAACCATAATTTATTTATTCAAAAGACAGTGAGAAGTAACCTGTTAGTGAATTTCAACTGACTTTCATTTTAAATAGTAAAGTATTTAACTGAGAAAGACTTAACCTGCGACCAGCTTTTAAGTTTGTAGTGATTACACTTAAAATGTTATGAAAGGTGGGAAAATGCGTGAAAAGTAATACTGAACTTATGTCCAATCTATGATCTTACAGTGAATATTATTAGTAATGTTATAAAGACCATTCAGTTTGAACAAGCCCTGAAAGTAATAGTGTGTTTCGTTTTCTGTTATATTTTTGCAAATAGCTTGTGCTGCTCTAGCTGTTAGCTTCAATCTTACAGTAAACATATGTATGTGTCAGAGTTCATTGCACTCGCGTGTGGCAAAGTATAGGTTGTGTTTGTCCGTTAAAGTTACTCATACCTACTTTCTTACATAAGAACATTAATCTTTCTCTTGCCTAATTATGCTGGCGACCATTTTTCTTATTCTTTAACCCGTATAGCTAGGTAAAACATTATTTGCTACTGTTCAAATATTTACGTAATTCTGACTTTAATTTCCGATAAGCCACCCCCGTTAGGTACAACTCGGTCAACATAACAAAATTCCTCTCAGAGGGTAACACTGCTCTGTTGCTTTATACCATAATCGTTTTAACTAGATAGTCTTATTTCACGACCTGCCTCCTACTTTAAGGTTATGGTATAGCAGTAGCAGACGGAAGAGTTTTGAACTCTGCCTCTCACAGTAGTACAAGGGAGTGTCAAGAAATAGCCGGAATTATTTATTTAATGGAAAATACTGCTCACCTTGATTGAAATTCCATTACAGAATTTCAAAGTAATTTCCTTTTGAAACTGCAACGATTCTAGCCTTAGTTCAATGTTCAAAACACCCCCTGAAGTTCCTTTTAGATAGTCTGTTGAGTAATCTCGAAATTTGCTTATTTAGCTCTCGATCACTCTGAAAGTAACAAGTCCAAAGCTCTATTTTCGCTACAGGAAATACGTGGAAGTCACACTACGCTGGATCTGGAGAATAAGAGGGATGCAGTATATCTCAGTGCCTTATTCTGTGGCCGGCCGGAGTGGCCGAGAGGTTCTAGGTGCTACAGTCTGGAACAGCCAGACCGCTAGGGGACTGATGACCTCATAAGTTTAGTCCCATAGTGCCCAGAGCCACTTGAACCATTTTTGAACCTTATTCTGTGACTGCTTCTTGAGTCTTGATGGTGTGTTGAGTTGGTGCACTATCTTGGTGGAGGAGTCATTGTATTTGAGCGAGATATGGTGTTTTTGCTGCAGTTTTTCTCCTTAATGGGCCCTTCACTACATCACAGTAGCAGTTCGCAGTAGCACAACGTTGCTCATCCATCACATGATCGTGTAGCATGGCTAGCTAATCGAAGAAGACAAGTTGCATGACCTTTTCCTGCATTTGATTGGACTTTGACCTTTTTTGATCTTTGACTTTAAGAAAGATCCCTTTGGGTACTGTCCTGTTTTGTCTCTGAATTATAATGACAAAAGTAGGGTTCGTTGAATGTCATAACTTTGTCCGAAAAATCCTGTTCTCGCTGAAGCCTTCCCTTCCGTTGTTGTCGCGTCATTCCCAGTGAGCCTTCTATTCAACACTAATTACACGAGGCATCTACTTTACTGAAACATTTCTATACCCTACAACATTTTGTACAATGTCTTCATTGCAAACATGCGAAATGCGGAAAATTTAGAATTTCAAATCTGGAAACTGGTAAAATGGTTTGTGAAAGTGGCGATATGCTAAGGACACATGTCCAGAAATTCGTAAACTGTATTTATAGTCTGTAAAATGGCATTGCAACGCTATGCACAGGTCACATACACCACAGTTACATTACTGCATATGTCGCAATTACACCACAATTACGATGCAGTTATACCACACATAACCTCAATTACACCACAAATATACTACAAAAACATCACAGCCATATCATAGCATACAAAACACTTACACCATACGTATGTCGTACGTACACCACGGCTAGATACTTTGACAGTATAAGATAATGCCGGCATAGCGTACTCACACGATTTTAGTCAAGCCTTTCCAAAACAGGAAATTCGTAAAATTAGCAGCATAATAGCCAGTTTGGCAAAGTTGTCACAGTACACCTTAATGGGTACGTACCAGCCAAAAAAGGATTAGAAGATGAATAACCGTATCCATACATGCTGGATTTACATTTAAAAGTGTTTGAGTGCTGTGCATAATGATTGCTGAACCACTGACATCCACATGTGTGAGGTGGTGTCAAGAAATAGCCAGAAATACTTTCCTGCTTTGAGATGTGCCTGCACCTGAGACTAGTGTTGCCAGTACCTGATAGATCTTAAATTGAGGTGCTGCTCGAAAGTGATGAACATTATAAACACCTAGCAGTAGCAACGCAGCTAAAGGGAAGAAAACCATGCGCATTGCACTGCAAGGACGTCTAGCCATATTAAGCGGATTGTGCTTCAGTCACTGTGTTCGGCAAAGTGCAATGAGGCGATACACTTAATGAGAAAACGAAATTCTTGATGAGTCGGTAGCAGAATTTTAACTTGCTAAATTATCTATGAAAGACCAGCGTTCAAAAACTACACTGTTTCTTAATCTATTGCAACCATCTTTACATGGTCATCGTTTTACAAAAACTTTGGTTCTGCCGTGAAATGTTGTAATAGAAGAGAGTGGTAGATAGCTGTAAATTTACCACTCTATAACTTATGAGTGAAAGACATGCAAACAGATAACTTTGCTCATTCAAATCATAAAAATGAATCTAATCCGAACAAATAGAGAAAAAAGCCGCTAACATTTTCCATCTACCAGACACATCATAAATTGACGCAGCAAGCAGTGCAGTAACAACGTTACCTGTAATTGACACTTGCTAAATTAATCTTTACGGAAAGATATTTTCAGAATTCAGTGTTCTCTACATCTTTGTCTCTAGGTTCTGCAAGCTATTCCAGGCTGCTCAGTACCGTGACCAACACCTGACTCACTTATTTACTTCCCACAATATGCCACTGGCAGCGACAGTGCTATTGACAACAAAAGATAACATTGTTTGTACACGCAACCTCTGTGGTGCAACATATCAGATATTCAAGAAATTTCCAAAGTACAAATATGAAGTATGCGTAACATCCACGAGACGAATTTTAGCTACAGTGCGACGAGAGGAAATTATGCCTCTAAAATTATAAACATTATCTATTCAACATATGAAAAAACAGTGAAAACTATGATAAATATTAATTATTTATGTAATATTTTATGATGTAATTGGACATATCGATCTGCATCATACAAAGACAATGATAATTGTAAATTCCTTTTATGATCTGCGTTTGTCTTCCATTGTTTTTACCTTTTGTTGGATGGCTTTTGTAGGTTGCGGACGCACATCAAATTGAGGTCTGTTAAGAAATTGAAATTATTTGTTAACTATGACTTGAGAAAAGAGTTCATTATTATTATAAATATGAGTGAATGATTATTTGTAGCTTTAATTCCTCTCGCAGTAAGCATTATCTGTGTTAATTATTTCTTTCCGCTGCAAGGAGCACAGCCATTGATGATAGCGATTTGTATCGCGTTTTTTGACTGTGTTGTTGACTGTTTGCTTGATGAAGTCTAAATACTGCACAATACGAAAGTAAAGTTTAATAAGCATTTCAAATACATATACTATTTGCTCTAACAATTGAAAGTCTCTATCAATTGTCTGCCACCATCTTAACAATTATCTCAGCGGAAAAATCAAATTACGCAACTCTGCAGACATAAATGCCGAAGGTAATACAAATGTGTAAAAATAAATGTGCACCGGTGGTCCCGAACTCATTTTAATGAAAATAATTCGAATCAGATTGGTCCTTTAAAAACAGTGCTCATAGCACGATCGTTATAACAAACTTTTCTAGCTAATGTATGGAGCCGAAATTAAATACGCACGTGTTGCGAAGAATATTGTTTCAGGTAACATACGTCACTGTTGTGTGAGGCTGATATTCTGTGGTTTTAATGATCATTTTGCTGAAGATAACTGTCTCCATCATAATGAATAGTTGTATAGACTCTGTTGTATGAACTGTGATTTAGTGACACTTACACAACTTACAGACAACACTTTAACACGACGTTAACTTGGAGTTCTTTAGCAACTTGACCAAATCTTTAGCCGGGAGAAAACTTATTAAGTAATTACTCAATGTAATACAATAAAGTTATCATTTTGATTTACAAATTAATAAAACACCAAACCACCGAATAACACAAAAAACGCCACATACGGCAAATCAGTTGAAAATATAGAGCTCACATGACATTCCTTGAATACAAAAATAAACTAGAAATCATCAAACTTGAAGCGAGGCCATCTGACCAGCAGCTGACAAAGTAAAACCACTTGCAGCAGGGCCTGGAGTCGAGAAGACAGCCCATCACTGACCTCCACGTCGACAGCACCGCTGCCAGCTGCAGATGACAGAACTAGAAAGGGAACCGTAAAGACAAAACAAGGAAGTGAGACACAAATTTGCATTATATTCGAGAAGAAAGTTAGTCATTAACATCCCGTCGACAACGAGGTCATTAGACACAGAGCAGAAGTTTGGGTCAGTGAAGGATGGAGACGGAAAGCAGCTATGCCCTTTCGAAGGAACTGTCAAGGCATTTCTCTTAAGCGATGAAGGAAAATCATGAAAAACCTAAATGAGGATAGCCAGACGTGGGTTTGAAGCGTCGTTCTCCCGAACGCGAGTCCAGTGTGCTAAACACTACGCTATGCCACTCGGCTGCAGGGAATTGATACCACACTATACGTACTGCTAATATCTTTAGAACTAGTGCATTTAGCGCATTTCTCTGATCAGCACTGTATACCTGAGAAAATTCTACCGTACATTATAAGTTACATGTTTGATTATTGTTCGATGAACGTGTTTCTGGAAATTTTCCATGAACGGGGGGAAAGTTATTACCGGTTGCGCCCACCTTGTATCTGAGACAATTCTAATCGAACCTTCGTAAAGGTAGGATCTACACTGGATACACCACGAGTGGGTCGCTTCTTAAAAGTGTTGGAATTTTTCAGTAGGGGACTTAGAATAATACCGCACGACCGCACTGTTAACTTAGGATTCCTGCGAGGGCAACTTTATGGACTGGTAAATACCGCAGTGCAGAGTTACATACTACTAATTTTTCCGTGGAAAATCCGGTACTTGAATACATTGCACTATAGTGGTGCGGATATACAGGGTGAAATGTATTTAAACCGACAAAGTCTGGGAGGTTGTAGGGGACATCAAAGAAATACTTTTCTCTAACATAATTTTTCCTATGAGGATTATTTAAACCGGTGGGGGTCGTATTACTATCTTCAGTTGTTAGAGGGCGTATTATCCTCTTCAGTTGTACGCAACTACTGTCCATCAGTGTAATAGTGCATTGTCTCTGTTTACTAGTGGAGCGATACACCTGGAGTGAGTACACTGGTATGGTTTGGTGCGTACTACGTAGCGCATCTCAACGGACGAGCTGCACATCGGGTTTATCAACAACAATATTCTAATCACAGTATCCCCCATCATACGACCTTTGCTGCTGTGTACCAACGTCTGTGTGACACTGGGTCATTTAGCAGATTACCTGGAAAGGGACGCCGTCGCACGGTAAGAAAGCTGCAATTTGAGGAAGCTGTCTTGCAGCATGTGGAGCGAGATTCTTCAATCAGCACTCGTGCAATTGCGCTTAACATGGGAAGGAATCAGACGAATGTAAGATCAGTCCTTCGACAGAAATTGTTACGTCTATTTCACTTACAGCGTGCCCACAACCTGGAACCAGTTGATTAACCACCCAGAGCCCAGTTTTCGCAATGGTACCTGGAACAGTGTGAAATGCATCCTACATTTCCATCTTCTGTGGTGTTTACCAATGAAACAAGGTTCGGGCGTCGTGGAGTCTTCGACATGTACAATTCGCATGTTTGGAGTGGGGATAATCCACATGCCACAGTTACTAGCGCTCATCAAGTGCTGTTCTTCGTTAATATGTGGGTCGGTGTTGCTGGGGATTGTTTAATTGGGCCGTATCTGCTATGGCCATTAAATGGCAGGCACTATTAAAATCTCTCGCCAGAGCATTGCCAGAATTTCTGGAAGGAGCCCCTCTCCCTACAAGACAACGTATGTGGTTCCAACATGACTGGGCGCCGGCACATTTCAGCCGTCGTGTGCGTCGGTTCTTGGACAGACGGTTCCCAGAAACGTGGACTGGCAGATGGGGTCCTGCACCATGGCCTGCTCGATCCCCAGATATGTTTCCCCAGGACTTTTTTGTGATGGGAGAGTTGGGCAACCCTGTTTCTGCAACTCCTGTTGCATCAGAAGAGGATCTCGTTGCCCGGATAGTAGCACCAGCAGGAACAGTTCAGGATACTCCTGGGTTTTTTGTTCGTGTCAGACATAACATGATCCGACGGTGTTACCTTTGTTTACGTGTCTATGGCGGCATTTTTGAAAATCTACTGTAATTGAAACTGGGTTGTGTTAATCTGTTGTCTCTTGGTCATTATAAAAATGGAAATGTGTTCGTTGGTTTAATTGATTTGACGCCAGAGAAATCTTCCTCTACTGGTTTAAACACTCCTCATAGTAAAAAATGACATTAGGGAAGAATATTTGTCTTGGTGTTCCCTTCAGCCTCCCAGAGTTTGTCGGTTTAAATACTTTTCACACTGTATAATGTTGAAGTTTTCGTGAGACGCTTAGTAATTTTAACCCATCAAACTTAGATTTTAAGAACACCTGCACTGAACTTACAAGGAATTATCACCAACTTCACGTCATATTTTAAGGAAAGGAAAGAATACATGCAAGGTATCATTCCCAAAAATCGATTCTGCGAGAAAATGTTGCCCAAAAATGTCGTAGTACGCAGCTATGACTTGTAAATACAGTTTTGAAACTTAAGCGTACACCGGTTGCTTGCTACTCGCTCCGTCCTACGGCAACCAACTTAGCCATAGTGGGAGAAACAATAAAGTAGACTGACGAAATTAAAGAAAAGGCGTAGCGCTATTCAAGAAAAGAAAAAAAGAAAAACAAGAAAAATTGTCGCACCACTGAACAGTTCTCCGCTATTAAGTGGCTGAAGTGAGGCGAGCGATGACTTACAACCGGTACAACCGGTGCGTGCGAAAGTTTAATAGTAGTACATTTAGCGGGTTCCTACCTGCATAATGTAACTGTTATGGCCCAAAGTTTCGCGCGGGATCGATGGCTGGGCTAATATCTTGCAAGTATGCTCTATTCACCTTAAAATATGAAGTCAGTTTCGCGGTGTTTCTTTGTTAGAACAGGTTCTCATAACCTTGGTAGAGAACATTAACTATTTCCTGAGAACAAGACTTGAACCTATAAACTTTCTTGACTTACCTTGGTAGCAAGCGGCGCACATGCGAATTTTTCTTTACTTTGCCAAGTACTGACAATATTTCCCGAATGGACGTGATATTTCAAGACCTACCTTGGATGGAACTTTAACATTTGAAACCACAATGTGAACAGCTATCTGGACCTCGTGACAAACGCTAGCGTCGTGCTCTCTTTTAATGACACTTTGCATTAGTATTCGTTCTGTTATAGAGTGAGTCAAGGGACTTTTAAGATATAGAAACGAACAAACACAGTACGAACAGGCCTTGAAGGCCCAACAATACCGAACGACCACTGTGTCATCCAAAGCTCTTAGGCCTTACAGGAAACGAGTGAAGAGCGGTTTGTGGTGAGCACACCGCTCTCCCGGACGTTCTCAGTTCTCGTGATAAGCGTTGCTACTTCTCAGCCAAGTACCTCCTCAGTTGGCCTCACAAGGGCCGAGTGCACCACTCTTGTCATCATCACTCAGCAGCCCCAGACGGTGATTCACCTGAGTGCTGGCCAAACACGACAGCGCTTAACCGCCGTGATCTGACGGGAACCGGTGTTACTGCTGGGGCCTATCCGTTTCCTCTTTTAAGAAAAAGTTCACTTTATGCACACGTGGTCCAGGGTAAGTGTATTAGATTGGTAATGAAAACGTCCTTGGTCCTGGGTTCGAAACCCACCATCGTTTAATTTCTACACTCCTGGAAATGGAAAAAAGAACACATTGACACCGGCGTGTCAGACCCACCATACTTGCTCCGGACACTGCGAGAGGGCTGTACAAGCAATGATCACACGCACGGCACAGCGGACACACCAGGAACCGCGGTGTTGGCCGTCCAAAGGCGCTAGCTGCGCAGCATTTGTGCACCGCCGCCGTCAGTGTCAGCCAGTTTGCCGTGCCATACGAAGCTCCATCGCAGTCTTTAACACTGGTAGCATGCCGCGACAGCGTGGACGTGAACCGTATGTGCAGTTGACGGACTTTGAGCGAGGGCGTATAGTGGGCATGCGGGAGGCCGGGTGGACGTACCGCCGAATTGCTCAACACGTGGGGCGTGAGGTCTCCACAGTACATCGATGTTGTCGCCAGTGGTCGGCGGAAGGTGCACGTGCCCGTCGACCTGGGACCGGACCGCAGCGACGCACGGATGCACGCCAAGACAGTAGGATCCTACGCAGTGCCGTAGGGGACCGCACCGCCACTTCCCAGCAAATTAGGGATACTGTTGCTCCTGGGGTATCGGCGAGGACCATTCGCAACCGTCTCCATGAAGCTGGGCTACGGTCCCGCACACCGTTAAGCCGTCTTCCGCTCACGCCCCAACATCGTGCAGCCCGCCTCCAGTGGTGTCGCGACAGGCGTGAATGGAGGGACGAATGGAGACGTGCCGTCTTCAGCGATGAGAGTCGCTTCTGCCTTGGTGCCAATGATGGTCGTATGCGTGTTTGGCGCCGTGCAGGTGAGCGCCACAATCAGGACTGCATACGACCGAGGCACACAGGGCCAACACCCGGCATCATGGTGTGGGGAGCGATCTCCTACACTGGCCGTACACCACTGGTGATCGTCGAGGGGACACTGAATAGTGCACGGTACATCCAAACCGTCATCGAACCCATCGTTCTACCATTCCTAGACCGGCAAGGGAACTTGCTGTTCCAACAGGACAATGCACGTCCGCATGTATCCCGTGCCACCCAACGTGCTCTAGAAGGTGTAAGTCAACTACCCTGGCCAGCAAGATCTCCGGATCTGTCCCCCATTGAGCATGTTTGGGACTGGATGAAGCGTCGTCTCGCGCGGTCTGCACGTCCAGCACGAACGCTGGTCCAACTGAGGCGCCAGGTGGAAATGGCATGGCAAGCCGTTCCACAGGACTACATCCAGCATCTCTA
Source organism: Schistocerca serialis cubense (assembly GCF_023864345.2). NCBI lineage: Eukaryota > Metazoa > Arthropoda > Insecta > Orthoptera > Acrididae > Schistocerca > Schistocerca serialis. Next base: position 428,364,134 of record NC_064641.1, read on the forward strand.
CGATCGCCTCCATGGGAGAATAGCAGCCTGCATTGCTGCGAATGGTGGATATACACTGTACTAGTGCCGACATTGTGCATGCTCTGTTGCCTGTGTCTATGTTCCTGTGGTTCTGTCAGTGTGATCATGTGATGTATCTGACCCCAGTAATGTGTCAATAAAGTTTCCCCTTCCTGGGACAATGAATTCAAGGTGTTCTTATTTCAATTTCCAGGAGTGTATTAATATTCAAAATTCCGGCATAAGATATCAACCCCATTCTGCCAACGGCCTTGTCAAATATGGCGGAGGAGCGTACAGAGGTTCAGAGCACTCTCTTGACCTTGAAACAGGCTCTAAAGGCGGATGAATCAGCACTGATCAACCGAATGATGATACAGAAAGCAATGGAAATCACTGCAATAAAGAAACACAACATATATCCACAAGTCATGTGGCCTGTAATTGTAAAAGTATCATGATGATCTCTCCATTGCCAAAGATCCCGGAATAGTCCCCCATTCGGATCTCCGAGATGGGAATGCAAATAGGAGGTGACTATGTGGAAAAGATTGAATAATTAACGATATGGTGACCTTTCTACGAACTGGGGCGTGTAATGTCTGAATCTTGAATATGGTAAGGTACCTAGAAAACCTGAAAACGGAAAAGCAAAGGCTCATTGTAGGTATGGTAGGGGTCAGTGGAGTGAAATGGAAAAAAGACAAGGATTTCTGGTCAGGTGAGTATAGTGTAATATCAACAGCAGCAGAAAATGGTTTAAAGGGAGCAGGATTCGTTATGAATGGATAGGTGGAGAAAAGAATGTCTTACAATGAACAGTTCAATGATAGAGTTGTACTTGTCATAATACACAGCAATCCAGTATCGACAACGATAGTTCAGGTATACAAGCCCACGTCACAAGCTGAAGACGACGAGATATAGAAAATGTATTATGATATTGAAAGGGTAATACAGTACACATACGGAGATGAATGTGTAATAGCAATGGGGACTGGAATGCAGTTGTTAGGGAAAGAATAGAAGAAAATGTTACAGGAGAATATGGGCTTGGGACAAGAAATGAAAGAGAGGAAAGACTAACTGAGCTCTGTAATAAATGGCAGCTAGTTATAGAGGAAACTCTGTTCAATGATCACAAGAGAAGACGATATACCTGAAAAAGATCAGCCGATACAGGAAGATTTCAGTTAGATTACATCGTGATCAGCCAGAGATTCCGAAATCAGATAATGGATTGTAAGGTGTACCTAGGAACATGTATAGACTCATATCACAATGTGGTAGTGGTGAAGAGTGGGCTGAAGTTTAAGAGATTTCTCAGGAAGAATCAATACATAAAGTAGCAGGATACGGAAGTACGAAGGAATGACGAGACACGATTGATGTTCCCTAAGGCTATAGATAAAGCAATAACGAATAGCTCAGTAGGCGGTACAGATGAAATGGAATGGACACCTCTAAGAAAGACAATCACCAAAGTTGGAAAGAAAAACATAGGTACAAAGAATGTAACTGGGAAGAAACCATAGGTAACACAAGAAATACTTCAGTATATCGATGAAAGAATTAAGTACAAAAATGTTCAGGTAAATTCAGGAATACAGATATGCAAATCACTGAGGAATGAAATACATAGAAAGTGCATGGAACCTAAGCCTAAATGGCCACATGAAAAATGTGAAGAAATCGATAAAGAAATGGTAGGTGGGGAGAGTACACTGAAGGCCTCCATGAGGTTGAAGATTTGTCTGATAGAAGAAGAAACAGGATTCGATTTAGAAGAGACAGAGGGTTATGTATTAGAATCAGAATTTAGGAGAGCTTTGTAGGACCTAAAGTCAAGTAAGGAAGAAGGCATGGATAAAATTCCATCAGATATATTAAAATCATTGGAGGAATTAGCAACAAAATGACTATTCACGTTGGTGTGTAGAGTGTATGTGTCTTGTATGTGCGACATATCATCTGACTCTCGGAAAATATCATCCACACAGTTACGAACCCTGCAAGAACTGACAAGTGCGAGAACCGTCGCACAGTCAGCTTCACAGCTCATGCACCCAAGTTCCTGCAAGAATAACATAGGAAGAATGAAAAAGAAAACTGTGTATGTGTTAGATGAAGGTCTGTTTGGCTTTAGAAGAGGCACTTCTGACGTTCCGACTGACAATGGAATCAAGTCTAAAGAAAAATAAAGACACGTTCATAGGGTTTGCCGATGTGGAAAAAGCATTCAACTATGTCAAATGGTGCAAGATGTTCGATATTCTGAGAAAAATACTGGTAAGCTTTAGGAAGAGGCAAGTAATATACAATATGTACAAGAGCCAAGACAGAATGATAAGAGCGGACGACCAATAAGGATGTGCTCGCATTAAAATGGGTGTAAGGTAGGGATGTAGCCTTTTACCCTACTGTTCAATCTGTACTTCGAAGAAACAATGACGGAAATGAAAGAAAGGTTCAGCAGTGGAATAAAAATTCAAGGTCAAACGATATCATTGATACGATTCGCTAATGACATTGATATCCTGAAAGAAAGTGAAGAAGAATTACATGATGTGCTGAATGCAACGATCAATCGAATGATTGCTGATTGAGAGTAAATCGAAGACAGATGAAAGCAATGAGAAGTAGCAGAAATGAGAACAGCGAGAATCTTAACATCAGGATTGATGGTCACGAAGTAGATGAAGTTAAGATATTCAGCTATCTAGGCACCAAAATAACCAATGACGGACAGGGCAAGGAGGACATCAAAAGCAGACAAGCACTGGCAGAAAGGGCTTTCATGACCAAGGGAAGTCTACTAGCATCAAATATAGGCCTCAATTTGAGAAAGAATATTCCGAGAATGTTGGTATGGAGCACAGTATTGTACGGTAATGAAGCGTGAAGTGTGGGAAGACCGGAACAGAAGGGAATCGATTCATATGAGATGTGGTGCTACAGGCGAATGTTGAAAATTAGGTGGACCGATAAAATAAGAAATGAGGAGGCTCCGCGCAGAATCGGACAGGAAACGAATATGTGGAATGCACTGACAAGAAGCAGGAACAGGATGGTAGGACATACATTATGACATGAGGGAATGACTTCCACAGTACTATAGGGAGCTGTAGAGGGCAAAAACTATAGAGGAAGACAGAGATTGGTACACGCCTACCAAATAATTGTGGATGTAGGTTGCAAGTGCTACTCTGAGATGAAGAAGCTGGCACTGGAGAGGAATTAAAACTTTATTTATTTTAAAGTCGAACCTGTGTCTATACTACATCTATTTCTGCATCTTTACTCCATAAACCAACTGACAGCATGTGTCGCAGGGTCGTTTTTGAACCACTGTGACTTCAAACCTTTCCTTTTCTAGTCGCGAATGGTTCTTCGGAAGAAAGACTGCCGATAAACCTTCGTGTACGGTCGCGTCGCTGTGATGTTATCTTCATAGCCCTTCCACGAGACATGCGACGAAGGAAGCAATACATTTGTTGACTGTTTTATGAATGTATGTTCTCCAGTCTTTAATACACTCCTGGAAATGGAAAAAAGAACACATTGACACCGGTGTGTCAGACCCACCATACTTGCTCCGGACACTGCGAGAGGGCTGTACAAGCAATGATCACACGCACGGCACAGCGGACACACCAGGAACCGCGGTGTTGGCCGTCGAATGGCGCTAGCTGCGCAGCATTTGTGCACCGCCGCCGTCAGTGTCAGCCAGTTTGCCGTGGCATACGGAGCTCCATCGCAGTCTTTAACACTGGTAGCATGCCGCGACAGCGTGGACGTGAACCGTATGTGCAGTTGACGGACTTTGAGCGAGGGCGTATAGTGGGCATGCGGGAGGCCGGGTGGACGTACCACCGAATTGCTCAACACGTGGGGCGTGAGGTCTCCACAGTACATCGATGTTGTCGCCAGTGGTCGGCGGAAGGTGCACGTGCCCGTCGACCTGGGACCGGACCGCAGCGACGCACGGATGCACGCCAAGACCGTAGGATCCTACGCAGTGCCGTAGGGGACCGCACCGCCACTTCCCAGCAAATTAGGGACACTGTTGCTCCTGGGGTATCGGCGAGGACCATTCGCAACCGTCTCCATGAAGCTGGGCTACGGTCCCGCACACCGTTAGGCCGTCTTCTGCTCACGCCCCAACATCGTGCAGCCCGCCTCCAGTGATGTCGCGACAGGTGTGAATGGAGGGACGAATGGAGACGTGTCGTCTTCAGCGATGAGAGTCGCTTCTGCCTTGGTGCCAATGATGGTCGTATGCGTGTTTGGCGCCGTGCAGGTGAGCGCCACAATCAGGACTGCATACGACCAAGGCACACAGGGCCAACACCCGGCATCATGGTGTGGGAAGCGATCTCCTACACTGGCCGTACACCACTGGTGATCGTCGAGGGGACACTGAATAGTGCACGGTACATCCAAACCGTCATCGAACCCATCGTTCTACCATTCCTAGACCGGCAAGGGAACTTGCTGTTCCAACAGGACAATGCACGTCCGCATGTATCCCGTGCCACCCAACGTGCTCTAGAAGGTGTAAATCAACTACCCTGGCCAGCAAGATCTCCGGATCTGTCCCCCATTGAGCATGTTTGGGACTGGATGAAGCGTCGTCTCACGCGGTCTGCACGTCCAGCACGAACGCTGGTCCAACTGAGGCGCCAGGTGGAAATGGCATGGCAAGCCGTTCCACAGGACTACATCCAGCATCTCTACGATCGTCTCCATGGGAGAATAGCAGCCTGCATTGCTGCGAAAGGTGGATATACACTGTACTAGTGCCGACATTGTGCATGCTCTGTTGCCTGTGTCTATGTGCCTGTGGTTCTGTCCGCGTGATCATGTGATGTATCTGACCCCAGGAATGTGTCAATAAAGTTTCCCCTTCCTGGGACAATGAATTCACGGTGTTCTTATTTCAATTTCCAGGAGTGTAGCAAACCACACCACGATGCAGCAACCTCTCTTGCAGCGTCTGTCACTGTAATTGCTCGATCATCTACGTGACCTTCTCGTGCTGACTAAATGAACTTATAACGAAACTCCCTGCTCTAACTTCGATCTTTTCTATTTCCTCTATCAGTCATGTCTGGTACATTCCCACACTGATGAGCGCACCTAAAGTAAAGGTCGAACGATGGTCTTCTAAGGTGTCACCTACCTTCGTTGACTGGCTACGTTTTCTGAGGGTTGTTCCAATGAATCTCAGTTTGGCACCTGCCTTTTATGCCATTGGTTTTAGGTGTTGGTTCCACTTCAAAACCCTCCAGTGATTCCGCAGATTTTTTCCGCAGTCGTGTATTCAGTAATGGGTCTTCCAATGTATCCAGCTATACAGGGTGGTCCATTGATCGTGACTGGGCAAAATATATCACGAAATAAGCGTCAAACGAAAAAAACTACAGAGTACGATACTTGTGTAGCTTGAAGGGGGTAACCAGATGGCGCTATGGATGGCACGCTAGATGGCGCTGCAATAAGTCAAACGGATATTAACTGCATTTTTTAAAAACAGGAACCCACATTTTTTATTACGTATTCGTGTAGTACGTACAGAAATATGAATATTTTAGTTGGACCACATTTTTCGCTTTGTGATACATTGCGCTGTAAAAGTCACAAACATATGGCTCACAATTTTAGACGAACAGTTGGTAACAGGTAAGTTTTCTAAATTAGAATGCAGAACGTAGGTACGTTTGAACATTTTATTTCGGTTGTTCCAATGTGATACATGTACCTTTGGGAACTTGTCATTTCTGTGGAGGCATGCTGTTATTGCATGATTACCTGTAAATACTATATATACGCAATAAATGTTCAAAATGATGTCCGTCAACCTCAATGCATTTGGCAACACGTGAAACGACATTCCTCTCAACAGCGAGTAGTTCGCCTTCCGTAATGTTCGCACATGCATTGACAATGCGCTGACGCATGTTGTCAGGTGTTGTCGGTGGGTCACGATAGCAAATATCCTTCAACTCTTCCCACAGAAAGAAATCAGGGGACGTCAGATCCGTGGAACGTGCGGCCATGGTATGGTGCTTCGACAACCAATCCACCTGTCATGAAATATGCTATTCAATACCGCTTCAATCATGTTGGAAGTACATCGCCATTCTGTCATGCAGTGAAGCACCTTGTAGTAACATCGGTAGAACATTACATAGGAAATCAGCATACATTGCACCATTTCGATTGCCATCTATAAAATGGGGGCCAATTATCCTTCCTCCCATAATGCCGCACCATACATTAAACCGCCAAAGTCGCTGAAGTTCCACTTGTCGCAGCCATCGTGGATTTTCCGTTGCCCAATAGTGCTTATGATCCCGGTTTCCGCTACCGCTGTTGGTGAATGACGCTTCGTCGATAAACAGAATGCGTGCAAAAAATCTGTTATCTCCCGTAATATCTCTTGTACCCAGTGGCAGAACTGTACACGACCTTCAAAGTCGTCGCCATGCAATTCCTGGTGCACAGAAATATTGTACGTGTAATCGATGTTTATGTAGCATTCTCAACACCGTTGTTTTTGAGATTCCCGATTCTCGCGCAATTTGTCTGCTACTGATGTGCGGATTAGCTGCGACAGCAGCTAAAACACCTACTTGGGCATCATCATTTGTAGCAGATCGTGGTTGACGTTTCGCATGTGGCTGAACACTTCCTTTTTCCTTAAATAACGTAACTATCCGGCGAACGGTCCGGACACTGGGATGATGTCGTCCAAGATACCGAGCAGCATACATAGCATACTCCCGTTTGGGCATTTTGATCACAAGTTCCACACGTTAACACGATAGCGACCTTTTCCGCAATTGGTAAATGGTCCATTTTAACACGGGTAATGTCTTACGAAGCAAATACCGTCCGCACTGGCGGAATCTTACGCCATACCACGTACTTACACGTTTGTGACTATTACAGCGCCATCTATCACAAAGCGAAAAAAGTGGTTCAACTCAAACATTCATATTTCTTTACGTACTACATGAATATGTAATAAAAATGGGGGTTCCTATTTTTAAAAAACGCAGTTGATATCCGTATGACCTATGGCAGGGCCATCTAGCGTGCCAACCACAGCTTCATCTGCTTTCCCCTTCAAGCTACACGAGTTTCGTTTTTTGTAGTTTTTTCTTTTGATGCTTATTTCGTGAGATATTTGGCCCGGTCACTATGAATGGATCACCTGTATAGTAGCAGAGCAAGGAAAAAAATTCTTACAAACTGACAGACTTCGGTAAACCGGTGATTCTGCCTACGACGCTACGGTGTCGTAACCGAATATCAACACCCCGGAGGCCCTAGGCATAAACCAGTTGGTAGTTATTTTCACGAGACTATTTGAGAGCAAATCCAAAAGCAACTGATTTGGCACCTTGGTAACAGTGTGGAGCAGACAGAACGCTCTACTGTAGCGAGCAAAAGTATAGCAACTTCACCTACAGATGTCACAAGAATGCATTTCAAAATGAAAACTTCGCATAAATGAACAATCTGAAACTCTAAACAGTAGAACACCCGAGAACGTTGACAGACTGATAAAACGAGAGCACACTCTGTCTCCAGTGTAGGGCTGATCCCGTCATCGCCTTCTATAGCACATTTGCCCTCCTCAAGATCATTCTCAGAGAGCGGCCGTCCCAGTTTCATCACGGATATCGATGGAGGAGCAACTCTGTTAAGTAGCAGGACGCTCTGGTGAATTCAACGAGTGTCTACAAGATGCTGCCGATTTGCAAGATCACAGCTGTCCAGCCGTGGAGGGGACTTCGGATCAACGAGCTTCCTACTAGTCACCTAGTCACAACGGTGACAGAGGAAGCGAAATTTGATCACTGGGCGCCAATTTGATCACTGGGCGCCAATGTAGCCGCTACTAGGCAAGTAGAAATACTTCCTAACAGGCTGTGTGCTGAATTGCCACTCTTGCTTTCCTTCGTGTTGCTTTAAGTTTACCGTCTTCACATCATCAGGGGAACTGAAGAAGGAAGGAAGATTAGGCTTAACGTCCCGTCAATGTCGAGGTCATTAGACACGGAGCACAAGTTCGGATCATGTCAAGGATGGCGAAGGAAATCGGCCGCGTCCTTTCAAAGGAACCAACCTGACATTTGGCTGTGACGATTTAGGAAAATCACGGGAAACCTAAATCTGGATGATCGGGGACGGGTTTGAATCGCCGACCTCCCAAATGCGAGTCCAGTGCGCTGGCCACTGCGCCACCTCAACCTTTACAGCAACCAACTACATGGGTATGTGATCTTCTGGGAAAGAGATTAACTGCAGTTCACTCAACGAGGGCACCGAGGCTCCGACAGACGTCCCACAGCCACGCCCGTCACAGGAGTACCACCTCGCGCTTACCAGCAGCGCGGTCGTTGCTAGGAAGCACCGGGAAGAACACGGGGTGCTTGTAAAATTCTCGCTAGTAAATGATTGTTTAATAGATCATGTTTCATTAGCGCCTCGGCACTTTACACTATCAATCATCCTCGCTCTTCTTTTCTTTTTGGCGTCACCATACTTCTGATTGGCTTGATGCAGCCTCTTGTCACTGATGCAGCCCGCCACAAATTTCTCTGCTTTGGCAGCCTCTCCATCTCAGAGTAGCACTTTCCTTTGCTGGATGTATTCCATTCTCTATCTTCCTCTACTATTTTTACCCACTGCAGCTCCCTCTAGTGTGCCATGGAAGTTAATCTCTTATTTGTTAACACGTATCGTATCATCTTGTACCTTTTCTTGTAACCATTTTCAATATATTCAGTTTATAGCCGATTTCCTGGACAACCTCCTCATTCCTTACCTTATCAAACGACCTAATTTTCGACATTCTTTTGTAGCACCTTATCCGAAATTCTTCGATTATGTGATTTTCCAGTTTTCCCGCAGTCAATGTTTCACTACCATGCAATGCTGTGGTCCAGACTTATATTCTCAGAAATTTTTTCCTCGAATTAAAGCCTATGTCTGATACTAGTAGACATATTTTGGCCAGGAATGTCCTATCTGTTACTGCTGGTCTCCATCTGATGTCCTCCTCCTTCGTCCCTCATGGGTTATTTTGCTGCCTAAGTAGCAGAATTTCTTCGTGATCACTAATCGTAAGTTTCTCGCTGTTCTTATTCTGCTGGTCGTTTCTTTCGTCTTCAATCCTTGTTCTATACTCATTACACTGTTCAGTCCTTCAACAGGTCCTGTGTTCACATTTACTGAGGATAGCAGTGTCATCAGCGAATCTTATCACTGATGGCCTTTCACCTAGGATACTAATTCCACTATTGAACTTTTCTTTTATTTCCGTTATTGCTTCTTCGATGTACAGATTGAGCAGTAGGGGCGAATGACTAGTTGAACAGTAGGGGTGGAATACTACATCCCTGCCTTACCCGTTTTTAATACGACTATTTCGTTCTTGGTCTTCCACTCTTGTTGTTCCCTGTGGGTTCTTGCACGTATTGTATATTACCTACCTTTCCCTATGTCTTACAACTATTTTTCTAAGAATTTGGAACATCTTGCATTGTTTTAAATTAGCGAACGCTTTTTCCAGGTCGTCAAATCCTATGAACGTGTCTTTATTTTGCTTTACACTTGTTTTAATTATCAACTGCAACGTCATAACAACCTCTCTAGTGCCTTTACCTTTTGTAAAGCCCAACTGACCGTCATCTAACACTTTCTTTTCCATTCTTTTGTATATTATTCTTGTCTACAACTCGGATGCTGGAGCTGTTAAGCTGACTGCGCGATAATTCTCGCACTTGCCATCCTTTGCAGTTTTCGGAATTGTGCGGATGATTTTTTTTTTCCGGATGTAAGATGATCTATCGCCATTTTACACACCAACGTCAATAGTCATTTGTTGCCACTTCCTACAATGATTTTAGTAATTCTGATGGAATGTTGTCTATCTCCTCTTATTTATCTTAAGTCTTCAAAAGCTCCTTCATTTAGTATTCTCGCATACACGGAGCGACGGTTCAAACCCTCGTCTGACCATCCTGATTTTGGTTATTCATGATGTGCCTAAACTGCTCCAGGAAAATGCTGGGACGGGTCCTTTGAAAAGGCACGCCTGATTTCCTACCCCATCCTAGACACGGTATGAACGATTGATACTTTCTAATGACTTTGATATCGATGGGACGTAAATTCAATCTTCTGTCCTTCCTTTATGATATTGATTCTAATACTGGAGCACCTATACCTTCTAAACAACTCCTATTCGTTCTTCTATCACCTCTCAGACAAGTCCTTCCCTCATAGAACCACCCACAGTTCCCTTTCCAGCAACCCACTCTCTACTCTGCATTTAACGGTGAAAGTCCCATGGGACTCCCATTGACCTTTTAATAATACCACCCTTGCTTTTAATTTTACCGAAGGTCATTTTGACTTGTCTATATACTGAGTCTGTGCTTCCAACAATCATTTCTTTTTCGATTTCTTCATATTTTTCATGCAGTCATTTCGTCTTAGCTTAGCCCGTCCTATTTATTTCATTCCTCAGCGACCTGTATTTCTGTATTTCTGAATTTCCTTGAATATTTTTGTACTTCCTTCTTACATCGACCAACTGAAGTATTTCTTCTGGGGCTACCCACAGTTTCTTCGCAATTACCTTCTTTGTGCCTCTGTTTTTTGTTCCAACTTCTGTGATTGTCCTGTTTGGAGATGTCCATTCATTTTCAACTGTACTGCCTACTGAGCTTTTCCTTATTGCTGTATCTGTAGTCTTAGAGAACTTCAAGCGTGCCTTGTCATTCCTTAGCACTTCCGTATCCCACTTCCTTGCGTATTAATTCCTGCTAATTTGTCTCTTAAACTCGTCACTTCTAAATTGCGAACTGCGTCTATATCCGCTCCTGTGTACGCCTTACAACCCACTATCTGATTTCGGAATCTCTGCCGGGCCATGACGTAATCTAACTGAAATCTTCCTGTATTTTCTTGAAAAGCTGAAATTTATTGCAGATCTCAGTCTTTCTCCTGTCTCATCCCTAGTACCAAGCCCATATTCTCCATATTCTCCCGTAAACATTTTTTCTACTCTAACGATGCGCATTATGTTGCATTTGTTTACGTTGATGGTCAATAACCACTCCCTTCGCCACGCGCCAGTTCTTGGCAGGTCTTCCTAAATGTCGCTAAAATTCTCTGACGGTGTGGTTACACAACAGCATTGTTTGCGAGAAGTGCCATGGAATTTCTCATGTTGTCTGCTATATCATTTTTACGTCTGGCGAAAAGTAGTAGACCTGTAAAAGCCCTTTCGGGAACGCTGGAAGTTATTTCTACGTCTGAAGACTTGTCGCCGTAGGGAATGACATGCTGCGTTCCGTTTGCTGTAAACTATTTAGTCGAATAATACAGAGACTGGACTGATCGTTATTTAAATTTCATTTACGACGATTAACAGGGTGATGCTACGAGAGTGTGTTTTTCTCCTATAGATATCAGAAAGTAGCCACGTAACATTTTGATAGTCAACAACAAACCTTTGGGCAATGTAGTATGTTTTTGGCAGAAAGAAAAGATATAGTCGCAATGACAAACAGGCTCATTCTTTGCAAACTGCACATTTAAGACGAATCCCACGTTTTCTTTAGGTACGTACAGTAGCAGATATGGAAAACTACTCCTCTCGTGAACACTATCATTTTCGAGAATAGGTTATGACACATTTTCCAAGGAGCGAACTGCAAACTGCCACGATCCGAATTTCTGTAGAGACACGATGTTTACATTCACTAAAAGACGGTTCAGAAATCGTTGCTGTGCAGCCACATGGGATCCTGTTGTCTCGGACCGATGATTTTTTTTTTCCCTAAGAGAAAAGCAAAAGTAACAGTTTTGCTAATGAACTCATGTTAAAGGAGAATGGACATTGCTGATCTATGAAAACCAGAAGACAGAATTAGTAAGGGTGTCAAGGTTTACCATGACTTCAGTATATGTTAGCGTTAGAATATCAACCATAGTACACGAGCTCTATGCTGAAGTTTCAATGTGCATAAAATCACTTTCGCAATAATTACACTGTAAATCTACAGATATAAGGATTTCAGCATCCGTATATTTAGAGTATAATGAACGTATCTTAAAAAGTGAACAAGAACGTGTATTATACATACATGGCTTTTAAAGGATTACTAGAGTTAACCCAAAACCCAAAATTCTGCGTACAATTTCAGTGCCATTAGTTTCAGTGATGACAATACTTCAACTATTACTGGCTGTGATTCCGTAATAATACTGTCTACGTGTGTCTCAACCGACATCGAGAATATCATAAGATAGGTATTGTCATCGATTCCAAAAACATTATTGTGATCGCGATTCACTAGGATTAGTGTTTCTATTTGTAGTTATTTCGCATATCATAGTCATTTATAATAGCTCTTTATCGCGTCATGTGTTTGAGAAGCTTTACATTTAATAAAGTATTGCCTCTTTTGCTGAATTTTTGAATTTTTGCCAGCATTAGAAATACTACTAAAAGAAATAAATTAGAAACAAATGCAATTTAAGATCTACATCCCTTCTATACACAATTTATCTGCTGGTATTCTGGGGGGACATCTCTCTTTTGAAAATGTAGTTGCAAAAGAACTGCTTATAGCAGCTTTAGACACAGCTCCAACGGAAAGACTATCATAACCGTACTGTTCTGGAAATACGAGAGTACTGAGGCGATGAAAGTCATGGGATGCCTCCTAATATCGTGTCGGGCCTCCTTTTACCCGACCTAGTGCAGCAACTCTACGTGGCATGGACTCAACAAGTCGTTGGAATTCCCCTGCAGAAATATTGAGCCATGCTCAATCTATACCCGTCCATAGATGCGAAAGTGTTGCCGATGCAGGAATTTGTGGGTGAACTGAACTCTCGATGAGGTCCCACAAAAGTTCGATAGGATTCATGTCGGACGATCTCGGTGGCAAAATCGTTTGTTCGAACTGTGGAGAATATTCTTCAAACAAAATGCGTACAACTGTGGTCTGTGGCATGCCGCATTGCTATTCATAAAAATTCCGTAGCTGCATGGGAACATGGGGTCCTTGAATGGCTGCACAGTGGTCTCCAAGAAGCCGGACGTCAACATTTCCAGTCAATGATAGATTTAGTAGAATTATGGGATACATTACGTTCCTTCTAAACACAGCTCACAGCATCAATGAGCCCTCTACCAGATTGAACAGTGCGTTGTTGACAGCCTGGGACCACGGCTTCGTGGGATCTGAGCCGCACTCGAATCTTTGCATCAACTCTTACCGACTGAAATATGGACATCTGACCAAGCCACGGTCGTCTAGGGTCCCACCGATATGGTCGCGAGCCCAGGAGACGCGCTGCTGGCGATGACGTGCTGTTAAAAGGCACTCGTGTCGTTCGTCTGTTGTCATAGCTCGCTAACGCGAAATTTCGCCGCACTGTCCTAAAGGATATGTTCGTCGTAGGTCTCACATTGATTTCTGTGGCCATTTCAAGCAGTGTTGCTGGTCTGTTAGCACTGACAACTCTTCGCAAACGCCACTGCTCACGGTCGTTAAGTGAAATTTGTAATTCTGGTCAAATTCTTGACACTGTGGATCACAGGACACTGAATTCCTAACGATTTCCGAAATGGAATCTCCCATGCCTCCACCTCTAACTTCCACATTTAAAGTCTGTAATTCCCGTCGTGTGGCTATCATCTGCCGGAATCCTTTTCAGACGAATCACCTGACCACAAACGACCGCCCTGCTAATGTGCAGCCCTCATACACCTTGTGTACGCCGTACTACTGGCATCAGGACTTTTGTCATCTAACCGTACGTGTGGCGGTTCCTTCAGAAGGTTACAAAACGCCACGTGTACAAGTAAAATCTACTTCGCTGCTGAAAATTAAACCAATAAATTTTATGTGGTATAAAGAAACGCAGCTGATGGTTGGAAATGTAAAGTAGAAATGAAAAGATGGCAATATTTTTTGAACTACTCTACTACGTTTCTTGGTGCTTATCTAGTAGGAGAGGTGAGCGAACGGAATCATCCGACAGCTTCAGGCGAGAAATGGGGACGGGGAACAGGTAGGTGATGTGTTCCACAGCACTCCACTGTGTCGTTGGTGGATAGCGTGGATAGCAGTTACTCGGGAGAAGTCAGTCCAGGGTGCTCACCCCGCTGTTCTCTTTGTCGCCTCTCGTCCGCCGTGACAAAGGAGGCTGGCACTATGAAGAAGGGGCAGTTAGCGACTCCTGGCACAACGACGCCACTTATCCTCGCCAGAACCGCACTGCTGCTGTTCCGGTCGCTTTGTCTCAGTGCCCTCATGCCCTCCTTCTGCCACCGTCCCTGTATTTCCAGCACCAGCGATTCGAGAATGGAAAGGCCTGGTCGTTTCAAACTCTGCCTATTCATAAAGAGATTTTCGTGCTGTGCTATTCACACTCCCAAACGTTATTTTGTGCGCAGCATCCAGTCAACATGTTGAACTCCGGTAGTTTTTTACTCAGGTACGAGAAATCAATACATATGGTAAAACCAAACGACTCTACTCACTTTCAGGAATGTTTCAGTAATGTCTATGTGCTTCATTGAGAGTACTATTAAAACACTGAGATATTTCTTCAGAATATAATGTTGCCATCTGCTATTCCAACCATCAGAACATCAATAAAAATCCAAGGCGTAACAAGAATATAAAACGTTTTTAAAACACCACCAAGAGAGAAAATAATTTGTGACGTTTCAGTGAATTCATTACGTTAAGAAACCAAAAGGTCAGTTTCTTTTAGGTGAAAATCTTCTTCATTTCTCATATATGGCCGAATCTGAAACGTCAAGGAGCACATTCAGAGCGATGAAACTACGAATGAAGATAAAACAGAAAAAAGATGCAGAATTCCTAGAGCTCATTTAAAATCGAGGAAACGAATATCTACTTTTAACACAGGAACATGTTAGAAATTTTGTATCGCTATATTAATGAAGAGCAGTATGCATCCCGAAACTACTTCACTAGTGTTCCTATTTCTCTTTGTCATCAAGTTTCATTTGAGCACATTTCTTTTTGTTCTACTGATGGCAGCAAGTTTCCGCCTTCAGCTTCGTCTTCAACAGGAACAGTTACCGGATCCATTAACTCCATGTTTTGACTCTTTGTGGACATTCACCTGTATGTTAATTTTCCAGGGTTTCTGGCACTAATTATAAAACTACTTTCAACAGGTCAGACGATAAATGCAGCCAAAATATGACTCATTTCTGCAAAGGTGGGAACAGTAGTGTGTAATACAACAAGAAGCACCAACTTCACCTGAAGGAAAAATAAAGGTTTACTTAGTCTAATTCTTCCTAATCATAGGTCAAACAACATCCTGACGTATTACATCCTCACAGCGCACCGTTGAGTGTAATTATCAGACTTCCTTAGGAGTTCCTGGGTTGGTCTCAGATCATTCCAGTTGCGATAAGCACTGTAATTGGAGATATCTGGAAACACAAGAGACTTTGACAAAAGGAAGATGCACGACGTCTGTGAACGACCATCTAGGACAGTTGCTCACGACAGGAGTTACAAAGTTCTTCCGAACGGAGAAACCAGAAGGGTTAGACTGTATTTTGCTTATGAAACTGTGTTATATTTTAAAGATCATTACTGTTAGCTTTCTCCTATGACTGTAGAACTGATTACATAAATAGGGGATAATTAAAATTTTTCCTAATTCTAGCATTAATCTGTGACAGTGTGTTGGAAGTTACATTTTGTGAAACGAATGTATGACCAAAGTCCTTCCTTGTATATTCCACGGATTACATTTATACTCTGCACCTTATACCATGCATATCTGAAAGTAAAAGTGAGATGTATACATTACATATGCTTAAAGAGGTCATTAAAATGCTCTCTCCGATTTCTAGATACTTACTGTAATGGACGAGAACTACACAGAGGTTAACCGACTAATTAACAACACTTCCTCGGCTGCGGATTCGAACTTCACCACCGCTTTCATTTTGAATAAAAAGCATTAGTAATGGCGGCCGAAGACTGCCGGTATAAGAAGTCACCCTCATACAGCCAACGGCCTTGTGAAACAGGGAGGAGGAGGGGACAGAGGTTCAAGGCTACTCTCTTGCCCTTTGGGGTGGGAAGAATCTGCCCCTACAGGTGGAAGAATAGGCTAGATCAAAGGTGTGGGGATGCAGAAGGCAACGTAAATCGCTGCATTTAAGACACATGATGTGTATCCAGAGAACAATGGGCATGTAACTGATTAAGTGTAATGATTCATTGGTAGAATATTCCGGACTAGTTCCCAATTCGGATCTCCAAGAGGGGACTGCCAAGTGGAAACCGATCATGAGAAAAAGACTGAATAACCAGATAAAGGATAACGTTCTACGAGTCGGGGCGTGGAGTGTCAGAAAATCTGGAAAAGGAAATTTTAAGGCTCAGTCTAGATATAGTGGGGGTCAGTGAAGTGAAATGGAATGAAGGCATGGGTTTCTGGTCAAACGAAAATAGGGTAACAACAGCAGCTCCTGAAAATGTTATTGCAGGAGTACAATTCAATATGAGCAAGAATGCGGAACAGAGGGTGTTTTGCTGTGAACAAACAGTTCAGTGATAGGGTTCTCCTCATCAGAATCGACAGCAAACCAATGTCGACAACAATAACCCAGGCAGACGTTGCAGACCGAAGGCTTAGAGATTACATGCGGATACTGAACGGTTAATTCGTAACGTCAAAAGAGATGAAGGGCCTTTGCGATTGGCAGCGAGAGGGGGGTTGGGTTGTTTGGGGAAGGGGACCAGACAGCGAGGTAATCGGTCTCATCGGATTAGGGAAGGACGGGGAAGGAAGTCGGCCGTGCCCTTTCAAAGGAACCATCCCGGCATTTGCCTGGAGCGATTTAGGGAAATCACGGAAAACATAAATCAGGATGGCCGGACGCGGAATTGAACCGTCGTCCTCCGGAATGCGAGTCCAGTGTGCAAGCCACTGCGCCACCTCGCTCGGTGGCAGGGAGAGTTTCCACAAAAATAAGAGGAACGCTCCTATTGGTCGAAGAAAGCCCTGACGTGGAGAACGACAGAACCCAGGTGGGGAAACAGTTCAGCTACGAGAAAGACGAGAGCGAAATTTTTTGGGAATCTTCTCTGAACTAGCGTTAAGTGCAGAACAGGGCACATAATGCTCTATACGACGAAGAGGAGAAATTTGAGTGAACACTGCATTCTCTGCGGCTGACATTCAGTTACATATTAGCTGTAGAGTCGTTGAGCTCAAACTGGGGAGAAATGAACCAGCCAGTTAGACAATTGTTCTTGCGAGGACTGAGAGGGCATTTTAATATGCATGCTACTCCAGCCATGCATGTGCATATCGCCATGTTCCAAGACTAGGGATGAGTACATGTTTTCTCGTATAACGAGAAACATAGGGAGAGTTTCCGCTGGAAAAATCACCAAAGGCTTAATTAGTTTTCATAGGAATTTCAGAGGACGAGAACAGGCATGCACACGACAGCTCATCACAGCTAAGGTAAATACAGCGATCAGAGGTTGTTGGTTCACCAGCTTGTGCCCACTGTAAACTCGAGTGACCTTGGGTAATCTTATACTCAATTTACCACAAACTTAACCATCCTCCGTAGACATGATTCTTATCCTAAATAGTACTGAACTTTGAATCGGAATCAGATGATTTATCGTAGTACCGGCCAACATCATGACGTAATCGTAAGAATAATTTTGTTAAGAAACTTCTAGTTAAAATTTACCATTGTTGTGTTTAAAATTATTTGACTTTCTGAGGACGAGATATGTTCGTTTGACAACTGTCGTAACTTTTTCACATTGTAAACTTTTCAAATGCGTGTATTTCAGTCATAAGATTGAAACATTGAACCAAAAATATTTGCAGGTTACACAGTTGTTGTACTGTTCTGACCACAAAACCTTACACACCTACCGGTATCGTTAACTTCAAGAGACTTTATAAAAGAAAATTCTTTAACACTATTAGTTACGTGTGGATATGCTAGGTTTTGGAATGGAAGGATGAATGTTTTCGTGCTGGACTAGGATTCGAACCGATATTGTGCCTTTCGTGGAGACCTATAGAATATAGCAGTCTTGTGGGAAGCAACGAAATAATGGAATTATGTCGTTTGGTGTGGGTCAGATACCATGAAAGAGGCGTTCTGAATTCGGACCCACGCAAAAAATCTAATTTCTCAGCATCTCAAGTTACAGTATAGTAATAGCTCTGCGAACTGAAGTGACTATTGGCACTTTAAATAAAATTAAATTTCTGGTGTAAGGAAGCTCGACGGTCACAGAGTTTCTATTTGCCAGAAATTCCGCCTTGCTAAACCGGCTCTATCCTAGTCGTTACCGAAGGGATTAGAAGTTTATAATGCGGACTGTGAATTGTGTAGTAGCCTGACACTCTCCACTTGGCATTACTAGACAAGAAGGACATGTTTTCATGTGTGTTTAAAATACATGAAGGAAGTCGCAAAACGCACTCATAGCTCGCAACTAAGAAACTAGGATCATTGAACGACAGTACTGAAGCCACGTTTGTTACATTCACTATTGTGTCGTAACATACGATGCGCTTTCCTTACAAATTAGACACGGTGCAAAATACGCATTTGCCTATTAACGACAATCATCAGCAGGTTTCTGACACGGAAATTATGCTAGTCTTGCGTTAGAAGATTGCAAAGACGCTTTTAGCCGTCATAGTGTCGATTCGAATCCGTTTTAAAATTTTCCCTCCTTCAAGAAATTTCTTTGCTCGAGAAATGCCATTTCAGAGTATGAAGTTACACTATGTGATCAAAAGAATCTGGACACACCCAAAATCATACGTTTTTCATATTAGGTGCATGTTGCTGCCACCTAGTGCCGGGTACTCCATATCAGCGACCTCAGTAGTCATGAGTAGCATAATGAGGCACTCTGCGGAACTCACAGACTTCGAACGTGGTCAGGTGACTGGATGTCACTTGTCTAATACCTTTCTACGCGAGATTGCCACACTCAAAAAATGGTTCAAATGGCTCTGAGCACTATGGGACTGAACATCTGTGGTCATCAGTCCCCTAGAACGTAGAACTACTTAAACCTAACTAACCTAAGGACATCACACACATCAATGCCCGAGGCAGGATTCGAACCTGCGACCGTAGCAGTCGCGCTTGCCACACTCCTAAACATCCCTAGGCCCACTGTTTCCGATGCGATACTGAAGGGACACAAACAGCACAAAAGCGTTCACGCCGACCTCGTCTGTTGACTGAAAGAGAGCGCCGACGACAGTTGAAGAGGGTCGTAATGTGTAATAGGCATACTATCCAGACCATCACACAGTAATTCCAAACTACATCAGGATACACTGCAGGTACTATGCAATTTAGGCGGTAGGTGAGAAAACTTGGATTTCACGGTCGAGCGGCTGCTGGTAAGCCACACATCACACCAGGAAATGTCAAACGACGCCTCGCTTGGTGAAAGGAGTGTAAACATTAGACGATTTAACCGTGCAAAAACGTTGCGTGGAGTGAGGAATCACGGTACACAATACCGCTATCCAATCGCAGGGTATGAGTACTGCCAATGCCCGGTGAACATCATCTGTCAGTGTGTGTATTGCCAACAGTAATACTCGGAGGTGGTGATGTCATGGTGTGGTCGTGTTCTTCATGGAGGGGGCTTGAACCCCTTGTTTGGCATGCTATTATCACAGCACAGGCCTAAATTGATGTTTAAGCACGTTCTTGGTTCCCACTGTTGGAGAGTAATTCAGGAATGGCGATTGCATTTTTCAACACTATCGACCATCCGTTCATAATGCATGGCCTGTGGCGGAGTGGTTACACGACAGTAACATCCCTGTAATGGACTGGCCAGAACAGAGTCCTGACCTGAATCCTATAGAACACCTCTGGGATGTTTTGGGATGCCGACTTCGTGCCAGACTTCACCGACCGACGTGGATACAGCTTGTCGGGGCAGCATTTCGTTAAGAATGGACTGTCATTCCCCAAAAAACTTCCAGCACCTGAGTGAACGTATTCCGCCGAGAGTGGAAGCTGTCATCATGGCTAAGTGTGGGCCAACGCCTTATTGTATTCCAGAAATACTGATGGAGGGCGCCATGAACTTGTAAGTCGTTTTCAGCCAAGTGCTCGGCTACTTCTGATCACATAGTGTACTTCGATTATTGTTGCCATAATCGCTATTAACTTCCTCATTCTGCTGCTGCTACACGCGTACATGAAGGAAGTATTCAGGGCTTCTTGATTATTTTGAGAAGCAGTTGCCCAAAAACAGGTAAATATATACGTCGCAGCAAATGGTTCCGGCGTTCTATGGCAAGTTGACCGCAACAAGTAGTTATTTAATTCTTTTCATGTCTGGGAAATACTTTTCAAGGTAATATCAGGCATCTTCATTTTTCGCGGTTTGCATTACAAACAAATTAAGTTCTGAATAATCTACAGCACAACATAAACTGAGTTACACAATTTCATTGACACCCTCTTAGCATGGACCTTGTAACATGGTAGAAAAAGCGGTAGACATCACATTCGAAACCACAGCATCTTCATGTGTTCTGTTAAATGTCACGATAGTTCTCTCTAGATGACTCGGTCGACGTCACCTATTTTACGTAGTACAAAGAAGAAAAGATTGCAGAAGGTCAACTGTTTTCCGATGTATTGAACTAATCTTAAGTGGTTCAGGTTGACAATTTCAAATGTGTGTGAAATCTTATGGGACTTAACTGCTAAGGTCATCAGTCCCTAAGCTTACACACTACTTAACCTAAATTATCCTAAGGACAAAGACTCACACCCATTCCCGAGGGAGGTCTCGAACCTCCGCAGGGACCAGCCGCACAGTCCATTACTTGACATTTTCCCGGAATTACTCCAACTGTCATATCCACTTCAAGAATATAGAAAAGTGTTTCAACGTTGCAAAACTGACGTCCTGCTCAGAGGACTACAACTACACTTAGTTGCCAACCTGAGATCCGAACTTTGCGAAAACCCAGTTTCAGTAAACTGGTGTAACGAAGACTGTTTACAACTACACTCTCTCACCCGAAAGTACGCAGATGGCTTATAGGGCTCTGTAACAACACTGAAACAGTAATTTCGTGTGCAAGCAATGCTTACGAATTGTCGGGGCTTCCATTTCTGTATACCTCTGTCCTAAACTGGCTCCTCATCTAGAATATCATACTGAGACCGCACTATGCTCATACTGCCAACTTCAGTGTTCATTTTACTTGCTTTCGTATTCACTGAAATGAAATTCACACGACCACCGAACATGAGAGGTTTCAATTCGTTTCTTCTTTCCTTCTGTAAGATTAGTTTTCTGGTCACTAAGCATTATACCTTCTAACGAGCGAAATGCATCTATATTCTGCTAGTAATCGCTTCACAAACCGCTGTATAGCGTTATTAAGAACATTTCTTTTAACATTGTCATAGGTGAAGGAATTCAGTTAAACTTAAAACATCTTCAGCAGCAACGTTCACAAATTTGGCGAAACAGGAAACTAACTGTGCAGGTAGGAAAAGGTTTAAAAGCAATGTCTGCGCAATGTGAGCCATGTTGAGTTTTCTTCTGACACCTCAGCATTATAGCTTGCCTAAGAGCTATCACAGGTTGTAGTCGTGTAACTGTGGAAATCACTAGTTCAAGCCGAGTAGCATCAAAACATGAAACGATTAACAATTGAAGACAGTTCGTCCACAAACTGAGGTGTATTTGTAATAGGGAAGCTATGAGTGCCCGTTTGTCGTCGACTTCCTCCAATGATCTTTGGTACCATGTACAAGCAGACAAATGTTTACAACACTTTGAACGTTACAAGCGACGTTGGCAACCTAAACGAATAATCATTTGTTAGCTCAGAATTAAAGTTGGGGAGGTGATAGATTTCAAACCCCAAAGCAAGGGATAACAAATGTTACCTACTCCGCTATCCGTCCACTTGTATGAAGCGTTGTTACAGATTTCTGTGATTTAATAAGTGAGGTAAAACAGTTGTCAACAACACGAAAGCTGGAGCCATGCGACATGCATCACAACGTGATTCTAAATTTTCCATTTAATCTCTGAAAGCGGTGTTATAATGAATAGGAATTATATTTAGAGTCAAAATACGTTTACATGGTACTCTAAACTACACTCACAAGGAATTAAATTACTAAAGCTTCTTTCAAAGCATGTAATCGGGAATGAATTTGACTTCTGAAGCTGAGGAAGTGTTCTTCACCTTGTTTCGCACTTCGTTTGCACCTTTCTCGTTATTAGTTGCTTACTTCAGGTATGTCACAGCCTAAGCAATTTGATTAAGGTTACATACTTGTGCTTTATGAAAATGGATTTCCAGTGCCCTAAGATACAGAAAATCTTCCTATGTATAGAGGATGGTGCAGGCAGGCCGAGTCAACCATAGTCGTCGCCCTGAACATCCACGGACTGTCACAGAGGATCAAGATAATAGTATTCTCAATTGCACTGATGAAGACTCTTTCACTACAAGCAAAGAAATAGTAATATCCTTAATATAAATGTGAGTAGGTCGATCATTCCACATCGTCTCAACAAAAAACGGATTAATGTCGGAAATCAGCAGGTAAGGAAATGTTGAAGGAGCTACATAATAGTGGCAGATTAAGCTGCGTACTGGCGTACTTAAAGAGACCAGCTTTCGTTATCGAACTCGGAGAAAGTTACATTTATGGTCGAGAAGGTGTTATGCTGCACCCAATACTCCAGTCCATATATATTGACCGAGTGGAGCGTGATTCGACGACAGTAGGTCAATCAGGGGCAAAGGTGTGGACGAACTGCTATCACAGGTTGTTGATAGATATCAACAACTGTCTGCTGCATTCTGTGGCAACCGGACCGTCCGTTTCCTAGTCACTAGTACTGCAAAATATAGGACAATATAATGCTTCTTTCTGTTCATCTCATATTTCCGGGAGGCAGCAAAAGCTTCCAACACGATAGCTCTTCTGTCCACACGGTGAACTGTGTAAAACGCTGGTTTCAAATGAACGGAGGCATGGAGCTGTAGGACCAGCCTCCCAAAGTTGCTGACCGTACTCCTATAGAGCAAGCGTGGACAGAGATGAACAAAATTATTTTGTGTAGAAAATCAGCACCGATAACCAAGCCAGCCACATTCAAAGCAGTTCATGACATATGTGAAAGACTCTTCCGGAACGTTTTGCCTCTTCGCCGCAGTGGATAAATGCAGTTGTAGAGGAAGACGGACACTGGACATATTGCTGAATTATTGTGTTTTCACGGAGAAACGTTTGTTTATGACAAATGAAAGTTTTGTTTTCCGTCGAAGAAGAGGAAAATTCTTTTCTCTTCTCTTGTTTTCTCTTTCTCTATATTTTATTTGTACCTTTTTTATTATTTATTTATTTTGTAAGTGGAGCGTATTGTACATAAAAACTAGGCTATCACCTTCACCCTTTTCGGCCATTAAAGAGGTTATTCATTTTAATATCATTGACTAAATGTATTGACACAAACATGTCACGAAATTTCTACAGAGTGATGGCAAATTTATTCATGTGGCAGTTGCTCCTGCAGGAGATGTTGAAGCATATATTATGTCACCATAATTGAGGTTCATCAGCAAATGGAATTGAATTATACCCTTGTCATGTCTATCGTACTAAGAAAATTTGTGAAAGTAAACTGTTTGTATCAGTCACAGGTGTGAAATGATTCAAGTATGTCGCACAGTAATCAAAATACATATTTGCAATGAATCTGTATTTCTACTGATACAGATACTAAAAGAAAGATATGAATATGCCTGCAGTTCTGCTCTTAATTACCTCTTTCAACTCCAAATTTACTTCGGTTTGTTCATTGCTTCCGTAAAAGATAAGCAACACACTAATTGCTGTCATTAAACGTCTGTTTGAGGCTATTCTGAGCGTTTCTTGTGAAGCAACTCACTCCTACAATGTACTGAATGGAGGTTTGAGATGGCTTGTGATGCAGAGTCTGTCTTATGATTTAGTCACTGAATTTCGTCCTGGGCGTTTGCAGATCGAAAAAAGAAAAAGAGTGGAAGACTTCCAGATAGCGTAACCACTAGCGGATTGGAAATCGAGCATGTTATCCCTAAGCAAACAAGAAACGTCTTTAGTATAACTTTTTATGTTACGTCCATGTTTCCTAATTTACATTACTCGGAACCTGAAATTAGAAAGCAATCATTGCTTGGGCGCAAAGGTCAATTCTGGGTTCGAACAATGGATTTCAATTTGTGTTACATCCTAAATGGAGCCCACTCAGAATATGTCATTGAGATGGCAAGAAAGTACAATGTTAGACATAAAAACTGCCGCCAACCGTCTGCTGCAGAGACGAGATCGGAGTCGTTAACTTAGGGCAGCCAATACAGCTGACGTCCCCTCAGAACTCTATGTCTGGACAAATTCACAATCTGGCAACAGTGAAGGATGCACACGATCATGCAGAATGCGTTTTTTTTTCTATCGTGGCAAAAAAATATAACACCTACAGTCGTCCTTATGATTTCATTTTATTTTGTTGCTAACAGTTTCAACGCTTCATTGTGTCTCTTCAGGTCTTTTTTGACACGGTACAGGTTGATATGATCCCGATGCATAACCCATGAGTTGCGAGCATTACTGGATACACAGATAATGTGTCAGCACTCTAACCATCGACTGAGTAGGCAGTTGGTGTTTGGAGTGCTGCCACGTTATCTGCGTATCCAGTAATGCTGGCAACTGATGGGTTATTCATGGGGATCACATAAACCTGTACCGTATCAAAAAAAGCCTGAAGAGACGCAATGAAGCGTCGAAACTGGTAGCGACAAAATAAAATGGTCATAAGGACGGCTGTAGGTGCTTTAATTTTTTGTCATGATAGTAAACAGCCGTCGTCCCAGAGACCTCCTGCTAAAAGGATGGACATACAAAAGCTTTTTTCTTCTGTCAGCCTCCTTGTACTGTTACAAACGTGTATCTGCTCGTGGTCGAATGGTAAGCTTTGTGCTCTGTTACCATTACGTCGACTTTAGTATTTAATCCATCCTCAGCAACTGTACTGGTGTATAAAGAAATAATAAGCAACCATTTGCATAAAAGAAATTTTACTTATTTACCGATTTCGAGCACTTAGTGCCCTTATTCAGAAGGTTATACCAGTCGCATTACTTGCGAGTGTCACCAGTAAGATGCAAGCAGCAAATAGCTAAGGCATTTTGCCGTAACCATCTTACTGCTGACACAAGTAATGAGTTAGGTATAATCTTCTCAAGAAGTGAAATAATTGCGCGAAACAGTTAAAGAAATAAAATTTTTCATGCAGTTTTTGCTTATTTATTTTCTTATACGAAGTCTCGTGTTCAAGAACTCTCTATTGCTTAGATTCTTCAATCGCATATGAGATGCCTGCTTCAGTTATCAGTCTGATAGAAACTCAAACATACATCGTTTTATTTTCTAATCCACCTTTCATAGCAAAAAGCTCCCGAAACATTTCTTCCAGACAGCTCGTGGCTGCGTCTGGACCAGAACAGTTTATGCTCGAGGGTCTCTCCTTGCACGGCCGCTATAGGCTACCGGCCGCACTCCTTCCCGCCGACAGCGTCAGACGCCTCCGACCAGTTGAACGTGGCGTGGCCATACGGGTACATTTATCAAAGGCCATTTTCTTATATGAAGTTCTCGTATTTATCTCGAAATTAACATTTCAATTTTGCATCTTGAAACTTGAGATCTACGTTCAAGTATGATGCAATATAGTCGCAAGTGGAAAAATGTCTATAATACGCGACGTGTTCTTCGCTTTGGGTTTAATAGAGGGGTTCGGCAGCCGAGGCAGGTCTGAACCTGTGTATTGTGTGTGGTGCGACTGCATTAGAGCAAGACAGGCGATAAAAAGATTCTATGATTCAGTCTGCCATGAGCAAATTTGCGTATTCAGAGAGACTCTAACAGACACACCTGATGAAGTTAAACCATTTAAGGGTTGCCCCACATTTGCATTCAGAAGGCAAGGTTCAGAAGCTGTGAGCAGTAGTGCTGCTCTAATTGAAAGCTACAAAATTCAAGGAGGTGACTATTAATACATTTCTGCTAAATCGTCATCATTTGGCTCATTAGGAATTCCAATGCAATATTCCTACTGGTGACTAAGTAACTAGGTGACGTCTTTATATTAAATTCTTAACAGGAATTAACGGCTCAGCACTAACAAAGGACACATACTCGAGCAAGTAGCAAAGTGAACATTATATATGGCCTCTGATGACTCAAAAAGGATATTGTGCATCACGGAAACATCCCGAGGGGAGAGTATACTGAAGCTATAATTTTCTGCCGATAACTAAGACAAGCAGTTAACGACTTACGGAACTTCATCGCCTGTTGGTACTATATGACAACTCACTCTGCCGGTCTCACTAACAGGAGTTCGAAAAGCATCCCTCACGTAGTTATTCTCCTGAGCTTATGCCCAAATATGTTTACCTTTCAGGCTACTTAAAGAAAAACACTCAAGAAAATTTCTATCTGGACGAAAAAGCTGTTCAGACCTGGTTTGATGACATCTTTAACGCAGATCCAGTAGGTTTCGTCAGGCGTGGAATCAGTAAACTACCTGGCCCTTGTCACACAGTTCTACATAATGCTGGAGCACATATAATTACTGCTATGTTCATTAAAATAATGGGCAACGCTATTAACATGTGCTCTGTCCTAATTCAAATGAAACTGAAGTTGCCATGATGTCCTTACCACGGAGGTCTATTTTAATAAAACATAAGGTATCTACAACACGAGCGTGCCCATATCAGCACGAATTATTAAGACATTGCTCATTCAGGACTTCTAAACGATCTGTTTTTTCTGGCTGTCATCTGTCACATTGAAGAAGTATGGAAATGTGACATTTCACAAATAAGATAAATACAATTTCCTCATTTATTTTCGATCTTCCTCCTTGTTCTTCAATCACGAAGCGGCCAAACATGTACCACACAATGAGATTGGAATCCGGGACCAAAGCAGCCCCCACTTTATAATCGACCACATTACCTTGCAGATAGCGGAGGCGCAATTTCCACGTGCATTTCATCGACTCAAAACCAAATTGTTAACTTTATTTCACACCTTAAGCTAAAATAAATGGAATTCTTAACAGGAATACGAAAATACCATTTGAATATTTTAGACTTATTCTGTGTCATCCAGAGAGAAACCCGTTGGTCACATGGTTCTGAAACATATCCTGTGTTGTTCCCAAGTTTCAGTCATACCTGTAGGAAGAAAAGCAGCATACTTGAGGGCTTTAGCAAGTGACTAAAATTCGTGTCTCAAAGACGTGGCGACGAGCGCCGAAATACCCAAACTATATGTCAACGAGTCCCATTTGCGTTTCTGTAACTTGGTTAATGGACTAGAGCGTTGTCACCAAAAACACTCAGATTTGCCGACCACAAACTAAACGCACAAGTCGTTAACTCTCACATTTACTTGTGTTGTTCTATCTTAAATATACTGAAACTAATAACAGGTGTTTCATATTTTTAGAACATCTCCAGCAGTGATACTAGAAACTATATTAGTGGACAACACATCTTGTTTTGTGAAAATACACTTGGAAAACATTAATGTCAGCGACACCATCCAGAAAGACAGGCACACAACTGAAACATCAACAACACAGCATCGCAAAACGTTACATCGACGTGGAGACTTCCTGAACTATTAGATAACATAAAGCACCAAAACAAGAAACGCTACTTGTATAAAACCATGAGAAATTACAGAAAATGGGAGCTCAAAATTCCACTGAAAATCAAACTAGAGAATATATGCAGTGAAACTTTGATTCCAGCTTCAGCTAGCACGGAAGTAGACACCGTTCTTGTCAGAAAGTGTAAAAATTGCAGATAGACACGTATCACCTATTTGTTATGATCAAAATGTATCGGCGACTGATGCTTTGTCAATGAAAGCGAAAAGTGTCTATGTTTAAGAGCTTTTCGACATGCATTGTATTTAAGACAGAGAGAACCCGAAATAACAATAGGTTCACCAAGCTGAGCGTGGTGCTGAAATAGTATTCGTCGCTTGCCCAAAGTTTTACTAATTCAGTCAATAGTGTTTTAATCATTGCGGCGCTTCTAGGCTACGACAACAATCACAAGATAATTATCAAGTTCTACTGCGAGGTACATTGGGCAGTTAGTTCTAGAATTTGCAGAGACTATCCATATGCTGCTGAATCGTAACGCAAATTTACCACTGCATAAGATGATAGGCCTTAGCTAATTCTTACCTGAGACGGAATTCCTTAACCGTGGGTGAAGAGCATGAGCTCCACTAACCCCTCATTCTACACTAAACGCTGTCCCAACATATTCCAGTTAATAGCGGCAAACTGCTGTATGCTCGCGTCTTTCTGCCAAAGGCTTAATTTCTGCCGCAGAACTATCACCCCACTACCAAGGTGATAAACTAGTTTTATGGTATACCAGTCCACCGTCCACGCCCACTACCTCCGCTCACCTGCCACGTCCACTGTGAAAGTCTCATAACACCGAACGCAGATATACAGGGTGATTGTAAGTAAACTTTTAAACCGCTGTAGAAATAACACCTCTGGTCAGAATAACGTCAAATTGCAACTGAATATTATCAGAGAAGGGGGAAAACGTTTGACAGAAGAAAATACATAGTTACAAAATGTAGCAATAGATGGCGCTGTAAGCATCACAATTTTATACTGCTCCAAATTCTTCCAATCTGTATGTGGCATACACCAAACCAGTGCTTAACAGTATTGTTTAAAAACAGTCTTGGTTGCAATTTTAGTTTTTTATTTTTCAACGACGCGTTTCGCCTTATTAGGCATCTTCAGGTTATCTTTTCTAGACGGACGTGAGAGGCACCAATATCTGCGTAACGCGTTCCTCTTTCACAGGAGCGAGTAACAGCAACTTGCTCCTGTGAACGGGGAACACGTTACGCAGATCTTGGTGCCTCTCACGTCCGTCTAGAAAAGATAACCTGAAGATGCCTAATAAGGCGAAACGCGTCGTTGAAAAATAAAAAACTAAAATTGCAACCAAGACTGTTTTCCCTTTCACAGGAGCGAGTAACAGCAACTCGCTCCAGTGAAAGGGGAACGCGTTACGCAGATCTTGGTTCCTCTCGCGTCCGTCTAGAAAAGATAAGCTGAAGATGCCTAATAAGGCGAAACGCATCGTTGAAAAATAAAAAAAACTGAAATAGCAACCAAGACTGTTTTTAACCAGTACTATTAATACTGCTGGAGTACAAATGAAAAATGAATCATACAACAATGCTTAAGATGTACGTTTGACGTTAAACAAACTGTACTATGCAGTGTGCATGGGTCTACAGGTGTGATACTGTTAGTTACGTAAGCTCATCCACCACGGCAAGGTCATATCACATCGGATGGGAAAAATCGGTTTTAACTTGTCCTGAGACCAAAGACCGCATAAAAAGCATCAATCAGAATCAAATCGGATTATTAATTTCCGTGTGACTGGGGCAAAGTATGTTCAGTATGCTGTCCACTGTTTTCTTCAGCAAGTTGAAATCGAGAAACAGCATGTTCCACAACTGATCAAAATGGTTCAAGGATCACGTTCAGAATGTGTTGCGCAATGAGTGCTTTCAATGTATTTAAGTTTGCAGTCGGAACACTGAACAAAACAGCTTTCAGATAGCCCAACGGCCAGAAGTCACACGAATTAAAATCAGGGGATTGGGACGACCAGGCTGTATGGAAATGGCGGCTAATAATTCTAGCATTTCCGAAGTGGCGCTTCAGCAGCTGCTTAACTGGATTTGGAATGTGCGAGAGCGCACCATCTTGCACAAAAATGACACCATCCACACATCCACGCTGTTGGAAAG
Source organism: Schistocerca serialis cubense (assembly GCF_023864345.2). NCBI lineage: Eukaryota > Metazoa > Arthropoda > Insecta > Orthoptera > Acrididae > Schistocerca > Schistocerca serialis. The sequence continues at coordinate 428,394,159 of NC_064641.1, forward strand.
CTGGAATGACCTGGTTGCGCAAAAGACACTCACAGCACAGGACCGGAAGTACCCACACAGTGACGTTTTCAAGATGAAGTGGTACTGATTGATTTGCGTGTGGATTTTCCGTTGCCCATATCCGACAGTTCTGTATACTGACATATCCTGTCAGATAGAAATGGGACTCGTCTGCCCACAAAATCTTCCACGGTCAACCTTTGTCCACTTCCATGAAAGCAAGAAATTCTAAAACAGAGGTCTCTCTTGCTGGCGGGCCAACAGCAAGCAACACGCCACATGGGTAATTTTGAATGCATATCATAGAAGGAGTCTACGAACCGTGCTCACGGTTATGTCCAATGTTCGGGCAATTCTCCGTGCACTACACGTTTGCACACCACCACTCGTCTCCACCTGCATTGCTGTGGCCACTGCTTCCACTGACGTCGAATCGATTCGTTTCCTCCGTCTACCAGGGTGCATACCAAAAGAACCCATCTTTTCGATTTTCCGAATCATTTTCTCCAGATCCACGGCAGTGATTGGACAAACGCCTTTTTTTCAAACCGTCCAGTGTCGGGAACTTCTGCAGAGCGACGTGTGCGCAGTCATTACTGTAATACAGATTTACAAGCAGAGCGGGATCCTGCATTAAGACCGTCATGGCGAACGCCGCAGACGTGAAAGGAAGAAAAGCTGTCTGCCCGACGTGTTTATACGAACTTCAATGGGTCGTGTGCATGACTGGAGTTTTCATTTACGTATTCTGACATACAGTGCCATCTATTGATGAATTTTCGCAATATTTATTTTCTTGCACCATTCAATTTCATCCTTCTCCGCTAATATTCCGTTGCAATTTGGCGTCATTCTGAAAGCTCAACTTTAGTTACAATCACCCTTTATAGCTAAATTAATCAACATTTTATCAGCTTTTCTCACTGAGTATTCTGCCATTGCTCTGAAGAAAAATAATGTAAATATGAATATTCTGCATGGCGATCATACAATTTTTCCACGTTTCCTAGTTACTCGATAAACGGCGAAAATAAACGACAGATAAGCGTCTATGAATCAATAAATAATAATCTGTGAGAGTTGCTGTACTCCAGAAGCCATCTGGCGATAATGCGAAACTGCTTTTTGACCTACAACACTGCAATACAAATTTAAGGTTATCTTAGGAATCTGTTACTTAAATTCATTGTGATCTTTATCAGTTAATGTGGAGGAACAGGGAACAGTGTGGCTAAATATATTATTCCAGCAGGCTTTGAGTCTATGGCAAAAGTTTCAGTAGCACTCAGTTACTGAGGAACGTAGAATGTGAGCATTGTGTCATTGGTGTGGAACAGACTAAAGCAGAGTTAAGCACTTTAATTATTTTTATGTTTAAATTAAAATACTGCATCGCATTTAAAGCTTGTTTTGATCACTATCAGGTCTTTCTGTATACAGACATCTGTTGCATAAAGATAAAATGTCTTAGTATAACTTAACATAGAATTGGGTTCTTCACTGTTCGCTGCTGGTATGGCTATTGGATTATTTGGGGGAGGGGGCGTCAGTGGGTGTACAGAAATCAACGTCCAGCAGTGGCTTCTGCTAGCGTGGAGCCGTGTCTCGCTGTGGCAGAGACCATAGCCTGTACGGGAAACAGTTTTGCTGTAGTTGTTGTGGTGCGGCATCATGGGATACACATGTTAGAAGTCGGTTTTTGACTTATGATTTAGCCTCTCCAAGTTCATTTGCTTCTTTGGCACTCTGGAGCAGCAGTGTTGTAACATTATACTGCTGCTCTGCTTAATTTGACAGTAATTTGGGCAAAATTATTCCACAGAACATTTATTAGATAGAGTAGATTGATTAATGTTTCTCTTCTAATGCTAGGAATTTTTGTTTCCACTAATTGTTTATTGTTGAGGGTAACATGAGGCAGCATATCATGGCAGATATTCATAGTCATGATTGGTGCAAGCTAACGCTTGCGGAGCAGGCTAATATAGGCAGAGCTTAATCAGAGTTGTTAGTCATAAGAATGGACAACGCCATCACGCCATCTTTACTTAGGTAGGCAGCGTTAGATTAAGTGCACAACCAGCAATGTCATTCATAAAAGTGGGATTGCGTACCACCACTGTATTTTCTAAGCTTCCGTACCATTCTGATCATATATTTGTTGCTATCATCTACCCGTGATTATTACCGTATTATTCCTATTGATTCTTTGCCAGGAAAAGCGAAAAGTGCCTTCTGAATGAGATTTTCCATTTGCAGTACTCCTCGATTTCTTGCAGTTTGATGTTAATTAATGCCTGGTAGTTTTACACACTAACCGGTCCTTTGGCCACCAAAATATCGATCTAGGAATTATTCAGACCGTAATTACTGAAACATGCGACTATCTCAAGTTACACTCGATTAGGTGTTAAATATTACTCGGAAAGCGGCATTAATTGGACTTTCAGTCCAGCTGCTAAAGAATTACTGAAAGATGTGTGGCATATGCTAGTGATGGTGTCCCCCGCCACGTCAGTTCCGTAAAGGGTTGTGCCAGCTGTAAGTAATAACTGAATACGGACATGCACAAATATCGTAACTGATATATGGGATACTCTCCATTCTCACATGTACCCCATATGATAATTAGTAAATAACGTAAGGCAGATCCTGTTGGAAAACGTCGTGTCCCTGAGTGAGTCAGTCATTAAGAATCTCCGAGCGCTGATAATACATGAACGGAAAGAAAATGTTGATTTCTGTGACACTTCAGATGGGGGCTATGATAAGGATCTGTTGTCATATTATGCTTCAGAATCCTAAATTATTTATTTTTTTCACTTAATATTAAAATAAGTCCGACGATACAAGGGGAGTAAATGATTTATGTGCTTCTCAGAAAAAGTACTGCCTTGTGTACTACCATCAGAAGCAGATAAGCTCCTTAGGTTATCTTTGCGTATTGCGTAAGCCATTGTGCCATCTCATCTTACTTTTTGAGAAGGTTATCTTTTCTTGGGGTCACAAGAGAGTGGTCACTGTTACTGGTTACTTTTCCGATGACTAATAACAGGATACTGGTTCCACTTGCGTCGTCTGATATGCAAACAGTGTTTGACTTTGGCTGCTATACTTGGATTGTGCTGCGTGTAGGTTGAGTGGTTTGTGGCGTTGAAGCTATTCACTCTGTATTGAAAAATTCTCTCAAAAGTAGAAATTAAGTATGACTTATCATCTCATGTAGTGGTAATTTGGTGTTATGATTCAGCAGCATTAGGATAGTCTCTGAAAATTCTAGAGCCGTCTAGCTATCTATGCCGACGGAGTAGTACTCGATAATCCTCATATGACACTTCTGGCAGCCTAACTGTAGGGGCTAAATTAATAGCACTCTGCGCAAGCGTCGCATAGAAACCCAGCAACACGTTCAGCATGGCGAACTTGTTGTTACTTCGGATTAAACCGCCTGGTTAGCCGTGCGGTCTAACGCACTTCTTCTCGAGCGGGATGGTGAGCTGGTCACCGGCACGAGTCCTTCCGGTGGATTAGTGTCGAGGTCCGGTGTGCCAGCCAGCCTGTGGATGGTTTTTAAGGCGGTTTTGCATCTACCTCGGTGAATGCGGGCTGGTTCCCCTTATTCCGCCTCTGCTACACTGTGTCGGCGATTGCTGCGCAAACACCGCTTCCACGTACACGTGCATCATAATTGTTCTGCCGTGTAAAAAATTGGGGCTACACTCGTCTGGTATGAGACGTTCCCGGGAGGGTCCGCTGGGGGCCGAACCGCACAGTTACTCTGGGTCCGGTGTGGGGCGGTGGTGGTGTGAGTGGACTGCTGTGGCCTGTTGTGGGGTTGCGAGCCACTGAGGGCTACGGCGGGACGAAGCCTCTTCGTCGTTTTTAGGTCCCCGGTTTAGTAGATGCATGTATACATACTTCGGGTTTCTCTGTCTTCAGCAAGCTGCGCGTTGTACAGCCAATACATTTTAATCCTAACGTGTAGGTGACACGTATCTATATTTCAGTATTTATGAACTAAACGACAGTTCTTATTAAGGACGACAGATCCTGGCCAATGCTCTCACCGTTTTGTGTTCCTTGTTCTACCCTCTGACAGCAACTGCGTGTGTTAGTAGGCGCTGGAATCGAAGATTCACTGCATAAATTCGCTAGTTTAATTATCAACGGTAATTTTGAGACTGCATTTTCTTTACTTTCTAACAGCTACCTGCATTGCAGCTTTTGTTGATTTGGAACTTCTCACTTCGTAGCTTACGAAGTCTCCATGTAGATGTTACGTTTTGCAGCCGTTTCTGTGTTGTTGTCCCTTCATTTCGTGCCTGTCTTTCTGGGATAGTGCCACTGACATCGATCTCAAGATAAATAACACCCAAAGTTTAATATTGTGAAAATGACGTGTTGTCCGCTCATCACATTTACAATATATCTACTGGAGATTTTCTAAAAATGTGAAACATATCTGGTAATAAGGTTCTTAGTTTTAGCACGCTTAAGACAGAAAAAGATAAATAATTGTGACAGTCAATGGTTTGTGTCATTTAGTTTGCAGTCGACAAATATGAATGGTATTACTGACGACGCTGTAGTCCTTAAACCCAATTATAGAAACGCAGTAAGCCTCACTGACATAAAATTTGGGTACTTCTGCCATCGACCGCCACGGCTTTGAGACAAGTACTGTAGTCACTTCCTAGAGGTCTAAAGGCTATTATTCTCCCAGCCAGAAGTGTAACTGAATCTTGACGACAACGCAGGATAAGTTTGGCGACCATGCGACCAACGAGGTACTTCATGGAAGGGACAGATTTAACTTAAAAATTCACTTGAAGCATTCGTATCACTTCTGTTGAATATTTGAGTGATTTTCAATTAAGGTACGAAATTAAGTTATCGGTTTATGATTTTGAGTCCAGGAAAGTCGTTAGGCGTGGGAAGTGACTTAATCTCATCTTTTACGTTGCGAGTTTATCTGTCTTAGGCATAACGTGCTACCTTAGTATTGCGCTAATTGTAGAGTAACTTGTTCCCTTGTAAAGTGGAGATTGCTTTGGCACCGGTCTCGCTGAAGGGTACATTCTTACTCGTTTCGTGGCAAGCCTAGGAGCAGTCACATCGGAAACCAGTAAGGAAATTTTGTTTATTTTGTTAATGAAATGCGACATTACCATGTTACCTCAGTGTGACCGATAAAAGCCAGGAAACACCGACCGTTTCGAAAACCCAAATGAGTAATATCTTAATAATTCGTGCTGATATGTGCTCCTGTTAAGGTTTATGTTTTAATAATATAGACTTTCGTCGTAAGGAAATCGTTGTAATCTGACTTTCATTTGAATTAGGACAGTGCACGTCTTAATAGCGTTGCCCACTACTTTATTGCAAACCACAGTAAACATCAGAGAGAAATTAATGATAAGCACAATATTCTACCACCTATCTAAAACAGTCTGTCAAGAGTCATCTAGTTTATCGATTCCACGCATGTCAAAACCTGCTGTATCTGATTTAAAGATGTCGCCAAACCTGGTCTGAAGTGCATTTTCGTCCAGAGAGGAGTTTTCTTGATTGCTTCTCCGTAAGAAGCTCGAAAGGGAAACATATTAGGGTATATGAACAGAATTATAAAGGCTTGAGGGACCTCTTTTAAACTCTTGGATAGATTTGTTAGTAAGACCTTCAGGCTGCGTCATCGTGTAGTATCAACAGGTGACGAAGATTTTCAGGTCACTTTTTCTAGCGCTGCGGCCGATACGTATCTCAGTAGTTGGCAGATAATTGTAGCTGGATTTTACTTTCCCCGGGGACGTTTTGGTAATGCCAGCAGAGGCCAAATATAATGTTAATACTGCCCTTTGCTCCATTATATGTCCTTTGTTAGCATTCATATGCTAGTTCCTTTTGAGAGCTTGATATAGAGACATCATAACTAATCACCAGTAGGAGTATTGCACTGGAATTCCCAGTGACGATGATCAAGCAAAAATGTATTAAGAGTCCACCCTTGGATTTTTGTTCTTTTAAACTATAGTATGCAGTTTTACTGCCCGCGATGTCCGGACCTTGAATACTGAATGCCAAAGCCGTACGATGTTTAAATGGTGTAACTTCATGACATATGTTCGTTAACGAGGCCCCCTGAGTGTGCCCAATCATTCCTGGCCGAATGATACTTCTTAAAGGAAAATATCTTGTTCTAAAGCGTTTTGTCCTAATGCACTCGCCCCACAAGCAATATACTGCTTCAGAGCTGCCTCTGTTGCCTTTGCCTACCTACTGAACACGACGCGGACAACATATCGCATATGTTAGATCTCTTTCCACTTGCTGTTGTATTTTATCTCTCTTGGACAACATTCTTAAGTTTCAGACATGTAAAATGCAAATAGTAACTGCGAGATAACTGTAAATAAGAAAATCCTCAAGAATTAATATATTCATAGCACCACACTACGTTCACCGTCGGAGGCGTCTGATGTTGGCGGCGGGAGGCGTAGGGCCGGTAGCCGATAGCTGCTGTGGGGCGGGAAACTGTAGAGTGTAAACTGTTCTGATCAGTTGGGTGGAGATGTTTCTGTAACCTCTTGCTATTATGTTCGAGATTCCATAAGACTGATAATTTCATTAGATGTCAAATATGAGTTTTAAGAAACTAGGGAATAGAGTGTTTTTGAACAAAGGACTTTATGATTACAGAACACAAAGATTACCACTCGAAGAAGAGCAGATACATTTTCATAATAGTACAAGAACACTGAGAGATAAATAGAAACACCCTGCCCGCTGTGTCACATTCTACAGTGTTGCTAGATTGCGAATTTTTCCAGACAGAATTCTGAGGGGTCGTCAGCAGAATTGGCTGCCTTAAGTAAACGATGTAGACTTCATCTCTGCGGTGGTCGGCTGACGACATGGTTTTATGTCTATGACTGTACTTAATTGCCAACTCATTCAAATATTCTGATTGGTTTCCGTTTAAGAAGAGACGTTGAGAAAGAAAAATGACTTCTGTGAACCCAGATGTTACGTTTGCAACCTAAAACACAACTGCTCCCTAATGTCATGTTCTCTATAATCTACATTAGGGAACACGCTCATTATAGAACAAAGTATACCACGATTGTTTAGTACTGGATGTCATGAGAATCGATTCCGATGTCACTGGAAAATGTTGCCGTTTTGAAGTATTTCTCTCGTTTCCCTTATTCGTTCGTAGAATGGCAAGACAAAAATTCCGTGACTAATTCATAAGACACACTCTCGATCACAAGCCATCTGACAACCTCAACTCAGTACGTTGTAGGAGTGAGCAGAAGTGCCTGTTTTGAAAATATTGAGTTACTTCGTAAGAAACGCTCAGAAAAGCCTCCTGGGACATTTACTGACAGTAATTATTGGGTTTCTTGAATCATTTCACACCTGTGACTGAAACAAACAGTTTTCTTTCATTACATCAAATTTTCGTCGTAAGATAGATCTGACAAGTGTATAATTAATTTGCAATTTGTGATGCATTTCAACTATAGTGATTGTGTATATGCTTCAACATCTTCTGCACGAGAAGTTGCCACCTGAGTAGCTTGGCCAACACTGTGTTGATATTTCGTGACATGTTAATCTCAGTCCTTTTGGTCAATGTTTGTCAAGTAATTTAAACTGAAGAGTATATTTAACGACGGGAAATAGTGAAATAGAGTGCTTAGTTTTTATGCATAATCTGCTCCATAAACATAGAATTTTTCTCTTCTTCCAAGAAAAAAAAGTTCATTTCTCAAATTTCTCCCTAACAGCACAATAATTCAGTAACGTGTCCAGTTTCCGTTCTCCACTACAACTACTTTTATCAGCCGCAAGACAAAGGAAAAAAGTTTCCGGATGAATCTGCATCGAACAGCGCTGGCTCCTTTGACGGTGCTGGACTGCTACACCGAATGATTTTCTCCATCTCTGTCCATACTTGCAATATTGGACTGCAGTCAGGATTTTTGGGAGGCCAGACCTACAGCCCACTGGCTCCGTTCATTTGAAACCAGTGTTGCAAACAGTTCGCTGTGTGGACAGGATAACGATCATGTTGGAAGTTTATCCTGCCTCCCGGAAGTCTCAAACGAACAGCAGAAAGCATTACACTGTCTTATGTTTTGCAGTACTAATGGCTAGGAAACTGACGGTCCGGTTGCCCCAGAATGCAGCAGACAGTTGTTGATATCTATCCCCAATCTGTGACAGCAGTTCGGTCACACCTTTACTTGTGATGGACATATTTGCTGTCGAGTCTTGCTCCACTTGGACTGAAATATATGTTGCAGTAGAAAATACCTTCTCGACCATAAATATTACTTCATTAAATGAATTCGCAATTGGTAACAAAGGCAACCATCATCTATAGAATGGAATGACGACAATGAAACTTTGCACTGCAAGGGGACTAGAATCCGGATTTCCTACTTATCGCAAGCGGTCCTTTTACCATTTGGCTATCCGTGCACGACACACACCCAGACCCAAACCTCCATATGGTGTCAACCATACGTGTACGACCTGTACTCGTACATTCATGATGTATATTCCGGTACAGGTCAGACGTTGGTCTTGAAAGTCGCTTGCTCGGTATTGGCAGATAAATACGATATTGTAGTGCCTGTGTTTTTCTGTTTACAGTGCAAAGTTGCTTTGGACATGCATTCATAGCACAGACATTGTAATATCGTATTTATCTGCCGATACAGGCAAGCGACTTTGAAGTACAACGTCTCACCTGTATACGTAACAGATTTACGAGCACAGGTGGTAGAGGCATTGTTGACGACATGTGGAAGTTTGGGTCTAGCAGTGAGTCGTGGACGGGTAGCCAAATGGTAAGGCGACCGCAAGTGATAGGCGGGAAAAGGGTGGTTCAAGTCCCGGCGGGGCACAAATTTTTTCTAAAGCTGACGGTTGTCCTTATTCTCAACTGTGAATTCATTTAATGTATTTCATAACTGCTGTAGTCACCGCAGAGCCTGTTCCTTCGGGCATGCATGCGTGTCTAAAGAAATCGTAATCTGAACAACACAGGCACTGCAATATCGTATAAATCTAACTTGCCCCCAATACGACATGAAATCGGGTTCTTTCAGTACACCAGTGCTTAGCTTGAACTGGCACTCTTATGTTCCTCTGCCCCTGATTTTTGTCCATGTATTTGTTTCTTGTTAAGACCACGAAGAATGGTCGAACTACTCACATTTATCTGAAGGATGTTTCTAATATCTGTGCTTGTACTGAAGAGGCCCTCATAACTGCAGTTGATCGTACTACTGTCTTGATCCTCCGTAGCAGTCCGCCGACGTCCATGGCGACGACGACGGTTGACGTGGCCTTCCTCCTCCATCCTCTACACCTAGAGATACAGCATAGATTTTCTGTACCGTAGGGCACGGGAAATGGCACTGGTACAGTATCCATCTTGATAATGAACAAGAATGTGACCTTAATCAAATTACTTGAGCTGTATCACACCTGAAGCAAGGACCTACTAACAAGGCACGTGAAAACGAAGTGCGATACAAAGTGGAGATCATTTCCTCCGTTTCAGAATTCAAATTCATTCCCGATTGCGCGCTTTGACAAGATTTAATGACATAATTCCTTGTGAGTATGGTTTAGAGTAGCGTTTATATTTATTTTGTCTCCAAACATAATCCGTATTAATTGTAATGACGCGGGATTTAGAAATTAAAACTAAACTTTAGAGTCACGTTGTAATGTAAGTCATGTTGCTCCAGCTATCGTATTGCTGTTAACTGTTTTATCTCACAGATTAAACCACAGCAATCTGTAACAGCGCTTGATACAAGTGGGAGGAGAAGGGATTAGGTAAAATGGTGAGTTAGTAATCTCTTGTTATGGGGTTCGAATTCCGCCGCTTCTAGAATTTTAATTCGGTGTAAACAGACAATTGTTAGTTTAGGTGGACAATGTTATTTGTAATATTCAAAGTACTTTTAGTATTGTAAATATTTGTGTACTCTTACATGGCTTCCAATGCTCATTGGAGGAAGGTGACGACGAATAGGACCATTCTCTGTTACAAATGCACCTCACTTCGGGGATGAAGTCAGTCTTCGGTTGTTAAACGTTCCGTATTTTTACCAGTGCCGTACCCTCAGATGCTACTTGCAATCAACTAATGATTTTCACAGATACAGGAAAGCAACGTCTGATACGCCTTAGACAAACTGAAATGCTGTGCTATCAGAAGAAAACTTGAACTGGCTCAGACCTTTTCCTACCTGCCCAGTGAAATTCCCTTATTCGGTAAATCTGTGAACGTTGCTGCTTAAGATGTTTTAACATTAAACCAAATTCCTTCACTTAAGACTATGTTCAAGGAAATCTTATTAACAGCACTAAACAGTAGTGCGTGAAGCGACTGATGGTAGGGTTTTAATGCATTTCGCTGGTTAGAAGAGAAAATGCTTAGTGACTTGAAAACTAATCTCCCAGAAGCAAAGGAGGAACGAGGTGAACCCTCTAATGTTGGGTGATCATGCCACTTTTATTTCTGTGAATCCAAACGCAAGTGAAATGAGCCATGAAGTTGGTAGTACGAACAAAATGTTAGTCTCAATACGAAGTCGCAGTATCTGGGGCCTGAAATGATGCGGAGCCCGTTTAGGTTAGGAGTACACAAAACTGGAAGCCGCGGCAATTTGTATGCATTGCTTGCGCACGAAATTACTGTTTCAGTATTGTTATAGAACCCAATAAGCCAACTGTGTATTTTCCGGTGAGATAGAGAAATTGTGAACAGTCTTCGCTACACCAGTTTACTGAAAATGGTGTTCTCAGAGTTAGAGTCTCTGGTTGGCCAATAAGTGTAATCCTCTGAGTAGGGCGTCAGTATTGCAACGTATATACATTTTTCTACATTGTTGAAATGGATACTACAGTTACAGTAGTTCCGTGAAAATGTCAACTTGAACCACGTAGAATAAGTTGAATGCAAATGAAAACAGTTTACCTTCTCCAACATTTTCTTCCTTGAACCTCTTGAGATAGGTGACGTCGACCAAGTCATCTGGAGAGAATAATCTTGACATTTAACAAAAGAAATTATTATCTTCTGATTTTTAAACACTTACTTACCGCCAGTTTCCGCACTTTACAAGGTCGTTCCTAAACGCAAGTAAATGAAATAATCCTACACAACTTCTTGTATGAAATATAGCCTTCATCAGTTCCTTTCACTTAAATGTAAACTATGAATGATTTGCGATGTCCGATATGAACATCAAAAGGATTACCAAGACATTGTAAGAAGTGAGTAACTACCTGTTACGATCCACTTACCACAGAATAACGCAAACCTTCGTGCGAACTAAAAATATACCTTAACTGGGCAACTGCTTCTTAAAATAACCGAGAAAAAATGAATGCATTTTTCAACCACGCGTGTAGCAGTAGGAGAATGGGGAAGTTAAAAGCGATAATGACAACAATAATCGAAGTAACTTCATACTCAGCAGTTGTGTTTCTCGAGCTAAGAAATTTCTTGACATTGGGAAAATTAAAAAATGGCTTCGAATCGAGACTACGTTGTCTAAAAGCATGTTTACATTCCACTGGCACGAGACTAGCAAAATTTCCTTGTCAGAGACCTGCTGATGATTGACCAGCTGCAGAGAAATGAATTTTTTTCACACATCATACGTGTCAACACACCCACGAATATAGCAAACGTGCGACTAGGTATTCTCGTGGAATGATCCTAGTTACTTAGTTGCGAGGTTCTATTGCCACTTTGGTCATGTATTTTACGCACACACCAACACCTCTGGTCTAGCGGTTCTAGGCGCTCAGTCCGTAACCGCGGGACTGCTACGGTCGCAGGTTCGAATCCTGCCTCGGGCATGGATGTGTGTGATGTCCTTAGGTTAGTTAGGTTTAAGTAGTTCTAAGTTCTAGGGGACTGATGACCACAGATGTTAAGTCCCATAGTGCTCAGAGCCATTTGAACCATTTTTGAACCAACACCATTCCTTCACGTCTAGTAATGACAAGTGAAAAACGTCAGACTGCACCGCAGTTAACAGTCCGCATTTTGAACAGCACATCCCTTCGCTACCATTTGGACAAGGAATGTTTAGTTTAGCCCATAGCAATAGCGGAAATATCGGCAAATAAAATCTGTGTCAACACGGAGCTTCCTTACACTAGAAATGTAATTTTATTTAATGAGCCAATAGTCACTTCAGTTCTTAGAGCTCTTCTTTTATTTGAACTTGAGACGCTGAAATATTTGGTGCTCGACTGGGACTCGAATACAAATCTCCTCTTCCGTTGTATGTGACCAACACCGAACTTTAAATTTCGATCATTTCGTATTTGTCCCCAAGATTGCACTCTCCTCTAGGTGTCAACGGAGGGCACATATGTCAGTTCGAGTCCTGGTCCAGCACAAAGCATTCATCCTTTCATTTTAATCCATAGAAGATGCATAATGAACTAATACTGTAATTAATTTTCATTTTTAATGTCTGTTCATGTCACCAATAACGGAAGGTGCCATTGTTTCTAGTCAAACATGCAAACTTATCGCTGCTGTGAGCAAACAATTCTTGTGTAGAAAAGAACGGTATTCAGGCGAAAAAATGTACCCACATTTAAAATTCGAGTACCTTGCTGCTGGCGAAAAATTCGGTGTCTAACATCCCAATTTTCTTACTTAGCAATATGATTACGTGCTGGGTTCGAGGCCCCGCTCAAAACCTTCCATCATGGAACTTCGTTGTTAACATGTGCAAACATCGTTACATGAAAATATACACTGAAGAGCCAAAGAAACTGGTACACCTCCCTAATATCGTGTACGGCCCCTGCGAGCGCACAGAAGTGCCGGTAAACGATGTGAATTGACTCGAATAGTGTTTGAAGTAGCGCTGGAGGAAACTGACACCATGAATTCAGCAGGGCTGACCATAAATCAGTAAGAGTAAGAGGGGTGGAGAACTTTTCTGAGCAGCACGTTGCAAGGCATCCCAGGTATGCTCAATAATGTTCATGTCTGGGGAGTTTGGTAGCCATCGGAAGTGATTAAACTCAGAAGAGTGTTCTTGAAGCCACTCTGTGGCAAGTCTGGGCGTGTGGGTGCATCGGAATGTACAATGGTCATGAGTGCTTACGGGTGATCAGACAGGATGCATACGTACGTTTTACCTGTCAGAGTCGTATCTAGACGTATCAGAGGTCCCATATCATTCCAACTGCACACGCCCCACACGTTACAGAGCCTCCACCAGCTTGAACAGTCCGCTGCTGACATGCAGAATCCATGGATTAATGATGATGCCTCCATACCCATTCACATCCATCTGCTCGATACAGTGTGAAACAAGACTTGTTAGACCAGTCGCTGTTGACGGGCCCAGAGGAAGCGTATGGATTGTTGTCATGCAGTCATCAAGGGTGCACGAGTGGGCCTTCACCTCTGAAAACCCTTATCGATGATATTTCGTTGAATGGTTCGCACGCTGACACTTGTTGATGGCCGAGGATTCAAATTTGCAGCAATTTGCGGAAGGATTGCACTTCTGTCACGTTGAACGATTCTCTTCACACGCCGTTGGCCCCGTTCTTGCAGGATCTTTCACCTGCCGTACCGATGTCCGAGATTTGATGTTTTATCGGACTCCTGATATTCGCGGTACACTCGTGAAATGGTCGTACGGAAAGATTTCCAATTCATAGCTACTTCGGAGATGCTGTGTCGCATCGCTCGTGCCCAACTTTAACACCACGTTCGAACTCACTTAAATCTTGATAACCTGCCACTGTACCGTATTCTGTCTATTTACATTTTTCTGTATTTGACTCCACATGCCTGTAACAGTTTCTTAGGCGCTTCAGTGTATTAAACCAGTGTCCTCTATTGATCTCCCGTGGTATCCACTTTTAGTAGTCAAACGACTGTATCCTAAAGAGATTTGAGGACCAGCAGGACAGCTACGTTTGCGGGCTGCCTGAAGATCTGACGAAACGCAGTTCAGGTCGTTTGCATACGATTAGGCATGATAACATATTGTCCACACAGTGGAGCATATACGACACCTCACATTCCTGTGACACATCTTGCAGAACCGTTACTATTTAATATTCCGCTTCTTACTCCGAGTAATTCCTTGGGTTCCTATCTAGTGAAATGTCAACTTCGGCATCTGTTGTTTCAGATTTAATGCAATGTTTGCTTTTTCAGTTTTACTTTGTACCTACGCCACTAGCACTGTAGCTCTGTCTTGAGTTATTGGTGTATTAAACAGTTCACCTTGTAAGTAGGCTGTTTAGGTTTTCTTATTGGTAACGCCACGTAGCGCTCTGTATGAAAATCACTGGCTGTGCTTTGTGCAGTCTGTGGCTAGTTTGCATTGTTGGCTCCCATTGTAGTGTTGGCCAGCTGGATGTTAAAAGCGGCTAGCGTTGCGCAGTTGGAGGTGAGCCGCCAGCAGTGGTGGATGTGGGCAAGTGAAATGGCGGATTTTTGAGAGCAGATGATCTGGACAGAAACAGTACATTTGTAAGAATGGATGTCATGAACTGCTATATATATTATAACTTTTGAACACTAGTAAGGTTAATACATTGTTTGTTCTCTATCAAAATCTTTCACATTTGCTAACTATGCCTATCAGTAGTTAGTGCCTTCAGTAGTTTGAATCTTTTATTTAGCTGGCAGTATTGGCGCTCGCTGTATTGCAGTAGTTCGAGTAACGAAGACTTTCGTAAGGTAAGTGATTTGTGAAAGGTATAGATTAATGTTAGTCAGGGCCATTCTTTTGTAGGGATTGTTGAAAGTTAGATTCCGTTGCGCTAAAAATATTGTGTGTCAGTTTAAACACAGTCATGTATAATTTTTCTAAGGGGACGTTTCATATGTCGACCCTTAACCGAGGATAACTCACTGGAATCTTCTGATTTTTTCTTGTATTTTGTGTAATTAGTGCAGCCTTTGTTTATTGCAAGCGCGAAATTATGGAGAGAATTTCCTATGTAGTTGTAGTTTCTCATTCTTTTACAGTAAAACAGGTGTGGCATGCGTGTAGATTTGCATCAAGTATTTCGCAGCAGCGCTTGCAATTAACGAGATAATATTTTCAATGCTATGTTAATGTGTTTTCTTATTTTCCTCTTCAAATTGTGCTTTTCTGTGTTGTCGTGTGAAATATTGTGACAATAATGGCGTGTGAAAAACGTAATACTCGGCCTCAAAGTAAACTGAGAAATGACTGTGAAGACGAAAGCAGTGTGTTAGCGCCACCGAGTAATGAATTAACTAATGTTCAAAGTAGTAATTTGGTATTTGTCCATAATGAAATGGAGCGGGCTGCCAATAATGGTGTAGGCAGTGAAACAATTAGTGAACAGGGAAGCATTATCGATCGACGGTCGGCAACAGCTCGCCTCAGGAGTCCGAAATGACAAGACACAATCTTGCAAATACTGTAGATTCTGGTTTTGCTTCCTCACCGTTTTCTCAAATAATTCAAGACACAATTTCTGCGTGTCAAAATTTGAATGTTACCGGTACAAATGCACTGCCGAAAAGCATAGAGGAACAGATTCCAGACACTAATACATTATTATTGCCATTAATGCAACAAATGAAACAAAATCAGAGATAAAGACAGCAACAGTTAGACACAATGGAATAAAATCAGAGACAAAAACAGCAAAAGGTTCAAAAGTTATACACAATGGAACAAAATCTTCGGAAGTTAGACATCACACTTGAACAAACACGTGAAGATTTAACTACTGAGTTACATAACATTGAATCGAAATGTCAAAAGGTCTGTAACGACGTAAAAACACAAATTTGTGAGCATTTCCAACCAATTTTTTCGCGACATGAATATACATTACAGAATCACTAAACAGCCATAAAAGAACTGGAAACTATTGTTCACGAAAATCATGAGACCTTTCAAGCTAAAATTGACTCAGTAGCATCTACCAATTCGGTTACACAACTTGCAAATACTCAGGAAAACTTAAAGGACACATTAGATACGATTTCATCACAAATGGACACTCTGAGACTTGGTTCAGAGAAACACACTGAGGAAATAAGTTCACTATCAGAGAAAGTAACCGAACTTTCGGATCAGTTCACTAACTTATCTACGAAGGTAGATGATAATCTGAATGACGCAAGACCGGTAGTCTTTAATGACACAGAAGAGTATGAACAAATTAGGAAATTCAAACAAATTCAGAATCAACTTAATACGCAACACCAAAGAGAAATCCAGGAAGTACAAGATCAGTTGGCATACGTAATCCAAGAATTACATATTTCAGAGGACACTCGCGCTCCAACACAAGTAGAGGGATTTAGAAATATGGAAAAGCCACAAAGTAATAACACAGGTCATTTCGGAAATTATGAAAGAAATGGCAAGGTGCACCGAATTTTGCGATGGAACCGCCGACACGACGTAACAATGACCGATATGCGACTCGCCGACACGATGATTTTGACTATAAGCTGTTCATTACTACATGTAGCTTCATCAATTCTCTCATTCCAGAATGAGATTTTCACTCGGCAGTGGAGTGTGCACTGATATTCAATTCTCTCATTGTTTTCCTCCCAACTGGTCATTAGAGCATAGATTAGAATTAATGCGTGGCTACTTAGAGAATGAACCAGCTGTGACAATGCGATCGGTCATTCACGATTGCCACAGTGAAGGAGAATTTTATCATGCCTTCCTCTCAACATATTGGTCTCAAGCCACACAAGACCGAGTAAACATAGCATCATAATGATGAAACATTTCAAACAATCTGAATTTTCCAGTCTTGTGAAATATTTTGAAGACATGTTGCACAAGAATCAGTACCTGTCATACCCTTACAGCCCCTCAGAACTCATCCGCACTTGCTTAATCATATTGCCTGAACATTTACGACATATTATTTTGGCAGGAAGTTGCAAAGACGACTTTGAAGCTATTCAGGGACTGTTACAAGAATTGGAAATTGACACTGGCAATCGCGGAACGCGAAAACAGGAGCACAACAATTACAGGTCACATCCGTCACAATTCCGCGATGACAGAAATAATAAATGGACGCAACAAGGCTATTCATACAACGTAAATCGTGACCGAAACAGACACCACCCGCATTACAACCGTTGGCAGAGTAGTAATTATTACAGGGAAAGATCACCTCTCTGCGGTAATGACTATCACAGAGACAATCAGAGAAACAGACAATATGGGAACCAAAATAATTATTATCAATGGAGACAGAATAACTTGAAAGGCAACGGTCCAGCGCGCAGTTACGATTCAGGGAGAAATTCTCCACCACGTGACCGACAAGGAAGAAAGTATGGAATCTACCGACATGACGACAGCCGATATGATCGTAACGACAGACCTAAAATGCATCAGAACTGGCGGGATTCAGACAGGGCAGGGCCCTCTCGAGAAGGTGAATTTGTAGACGTTAGGTCTCCAAATCCCACTAACGATGCGCGCCATCAAAGAGACAATAGGCAATGACTCACACCGCTAGCAGCCACAAAATGTACTTATGTAACTGACGACGCAGCTGCCGTAGCTAGTAATTACGTAAAAATGGAAGACATTAGGGACATCTTACTCCAGGAACACGACGTAAAACATAACAACATTGCATATCCTGTGATTCACATTACAGTAAATGACGTAAAATTTGCGGCAGTACTTGACTCTTGCAGTCTCATTTCGGGAATTAATGAAACAGCTTTTAGCAAATGCAACAAATCGAACGATTGCCCCACACTTCCTTTACGTAAGGTTCAATTACAAGGTGCAATCGTTGGAAAAAGTGTAGATGTACGCCATCAAACCAACTTAGAAATCTTTTGTCAAAGCCACAGCTTCTCTATGAACTTCCTTATGCTTCCATTATTGTCGACTGAAATTATATTGAGAGTAGACTTTTTGAATGAATACAAAGCAATCTTAAACTTTCATGAAGCTGAAATAAGTTTAGAGAAAGAAGGTAAGCCAATAGCTTTTAAATTGGAAGATTGGCTCTCAAACCATGACGAGGAAATTAATTGGCTTTACCTTCTTTTAGACAACAGTTCGGAATTTTCTACGGAACTAGACACTAACAATCACTCTGTAAGTACTGACAGGGATGATATTGACGGCATATTTGATACTAATGAGTTAAATCAGAATTAAATTCAAGCAATTGAGAATTGTAATGACACTAATAGGCATGACCTTTTTGAGATTTTACAAGCACATTCCATAGTTTTTACTCACAAAACAGGAACAATCAAGGGATATCAACACCAATTTCGTGTTCGTGAGCATACTGAATTTTGTGTTAGACCATATGTAATTCCAGCACATTATACGGACCGTGTTAGAACAGAAACACAATCTGTGTTTGACAAGGGCATTATTGAGCCTGCAGTAAGCTCATACAACAATCCATTACATGTTGTTGAGAAGAAAAATGTATCGATCAGGCCTGTCTTAGATTCGAGACAAATCAATACTATTATCATTCCTGCAGATTCAGCTTTTATCAGATCGGACTTCATCCAGAATGTAGAAAATACACAGCTTTTCTTTGTTTCGGCGTTTGCTATCAATTTCGGAAACTTCCTTTTGGTTTGAACATTTCTTCGGCAGCGTTCATTTGCGGGCTAAATTCCATATTACCTGATTTCTTAAAACGTCCCATCACCTTATATGTGGATGATATTCTAATAGCAGAAGCCTCATGGGAACAACATAATCGCATGCTGAACAGTTTGTTACGTATTTTTGCAGAATCTGGAATTACAGTTAACTAGGAAAAGTCTGTATTCGGTAGGTCAAAGGTGAGGTTTTTGGGACATATTATTTCTTCTGAAGGCATTCAGCCAGATCCTGAAAAGTTAGAAGCAATCAGAGCCATTCCAGTTCCATCCACAAGAAAACAAGTCCGCAGTATTCTAGGTGTCGTAAATTTTTACCGTCGTTTTCTGAATATGCAAATTCTAGTTACACCTAAACTTTGTTCTCTCACTGGAAAAAATACTATTTGGAACTGTGACGAACAAGCACAGTTGGAATTATATTATTTGAAAGAATCGCTGCTTAACGCGCCATTGCTAGCTCACCCAGATCTGTCACAAGATTTCTGCCTTAGCACGGATTCTTCTAAAGCCGGTCTTGGTGCCAATTTATTTCAAGAAGCCATAGAAAATGACACTACTGTTCAGAAAACCATTGCTTTTGCTAGCCGAGTGCTAACATTATCTGAAAAAATTATTCTGTTACTGAATTGAATGCTTTAGCTATCGTTTTGGCATTTAACAAATTCCGTTTCGTTCTCTCTGGTAAGCACGTAAAAGTATACAGTGATCATCGTGCATTAGAATTTATTATGTCTTCAAAATGAAATCATGACAGGTTAAAACGTTGGGCATTGTTTCTGCAAGAATTCCACTTTACAATAGCCTACATTCCCGGCAAGGAGAACATGTTGCTGACGCACTGTCACGCGCACCGGCTGGGCTTAAGTGACACAGAAGGCAACCTCGAGAAGAATTTCAGTATTCTTTACATACAGAAAGTCGCCTTTGAAAACTTTATCACCACATCTTTAAAGGACATTGCTCATGAACAAGATAAAGGTCCGGTTTGGAAAGACATCAGAAGTAAATGGCATGAAAAGACGCACACTCAGATTCGGCGTTATTTTATGGTTAGAAACAACATACTCTTCAAACGCTGCACTGTTGATGACAAGCTATGGGTACTTCGCGTTCCAGACGATTTTGATAATAAGCTCATTTGGTACATTCATTTCAGCTACGCACATTTTGGTCCACGAAAATGTTATCATATTCTTCGAACGACTTGTTATTTTAACAATATGGAAAAGAGAATTCGAGGAGTCTTGTCTATTTGTAAACTTTGTCAAAAGGCAAAACCATCTACTATCTCATATCGTGCTCCGTTGTTTCCTATCATTCCTTCTAAATTAAACGAATTTGCTGCTGTTGATCTCTTGGGACCCCTTGGCAGAACATCGAATGGATTTTCGTACGTTCTAGTCGCTGTTGAACTTACTTCAAAATTTGATTCTTTCACTCCCTTACGTAAAGCCACTGGAAGGCCTGTATCCAACGCCTTTGCTAAAAATTTCTTACCTGAAGTTGGACACGTTAGTAAAGTCATTTCAGATAACGGACCGCAATTCAGATCTGGTGTTTGGCCACGCATGCTTCGGAATCATAAAATCAAACCTGTTTTAATTTCATTGTACTCACCACATTGTAACACGTCTGAACGGATTATGAAAGAAATCAATAACCTTTGCAGACTTTATTGTCACAGAAAGCATCAACATTGGGACAGAAATGGCTCTGAGCACTATGCGACTTAACTTCTGACGTCATCAGTCGCCTAGAACTCAGTACTAATAAAACCTAATTAACCTAAGGACATCACACAGATCCATGCCCGAGGCAGGATTCGAACCTGCGACCGTAGTGGTCGCTCGGCTCCAGACTGTAGCGCCCAGAACCGCACGGTCACTCCGGCCGGCCATTGGGACAGATATTTACTCTTATTTCAAAACGTGCTAAATGAAATGCCTCGTGACTCCACTGCTTTACCACCTATTCTTGTACTGAAGAATGAAGAACCACCGAACAGAATCAGAGAGCTTGTACCTTTTCCGAATACACGTAAACTTCGACACAAAGAGATATTTGATTTGGCTATTAAAAATATAAATTCCGCTGCAGACAAAAGGGGAAAACTACACTGTAAAGCAAATACTAAGAAACCGTATATTGGTCAGAAAGTTCTTGTTAAAGCCCATTCATTGTCACATAAGAAGATACACTTGAGTCACAAATTCTTTCAGGTTTACAATGGACCTTACAGAATCCGATGTATACCACATGATAAATGCGTTGAACTTGAAACTCTGCGTACTAGGAAGAGTAAAGGATTGCGCCACATTTCACATGTAAAACCGTTAATTGAAAGATAATATACTATTTAACTTGATCTTTGCTATAAAATTTTTCACTTCACGTTACTAGTACGCTTCGTCAGATTTAGAAACTGTTAACAAGCAACTATGTTTTAAAGATAACTATCCAGTCTAGAACCTAGGGAACATACTTAGACAGTAATTACGAATGCATTGTTATAGTGAACATATGACACAGTGTTATTGTGTGTGTACATTCTTGCTTGTAAGTTGTATGATTACGTAACGACTATAAGTCTCACATACTTAGAGCATGTACCAGTACTGCTGACGAGATTTTAATGCAACATTTTGGTTTACTTGAGAATACATTCTGGATTTAAAGTACTTTATGTGAGATTAAAGATGACTAAGCATTTGGTTTCTTTGACAGCTACACTATTATATCACGACGCTACTAATGTGTGACACAATTTACATTGTTGCTTTTGCAGTGTATCTGTTTTTCTGAATTCTTCTGGAAATTAAAACATATTTTAGTAGTAACATTTGTGGTATAGCTACAGTTAGACAGCCTTTTTCGTAGCACAACAATACGCTACAGTATAGTACTTTCTTGATCGCGGTACTGTATGTAATAATTACGATATCTATATGCATAGCATTTCACTTTTGTTTAGCATGAGGTAAGTACTTCTGCAGAACTTAGTTTTCGGAGGACGATAACTACGACACATCCATAGAATTATCATATAGCAAGACGCACATTTAGCGCCAAAGGACACGTATCTGAGTGATTGATTTTGTACTTAAAACATTTATTTTTAAAGATATTTGAATTTCAATGATACAAAGGTTTTCCCTGATACATTTCATTCCATTGCTGTAATATGTAACACCTGAGGGTATAATTACATTAATCCTCAGGGGGTAGACGCCTACGTTGTGTACCATGTGTCTGGCAAGCACAAGGAAGCCTAACTAATATGGTATTTGCTTATACAACTTTACACACCGGTACCATATTTCTCTAACACATAAATTACACAGCTATCTGATCATTTAACTGAGAGACAAACATTTTTTGTTACTACATCAGTGACACATGTTTACACAATTTCACAGTTGGATAACTTCACACTTATGAAACTGTATTTTGTCTGTACTTTGTGAACTGTTCATATTTGTTCAGAACCATTGTGATACTGTGAGAGTTTTGAATGATGTATTTGGTATGGGATCACGATTTTTGAAGTACGTTTGAGGTAGATGACACTATTGAAATGAGCAGAGAATATTTTTTAGGTTTTGAAATTATAGCAGAAAGCTACGACGTTTTTGAGATTTGACTGAGGTGTTATGGTATTATTACAACGACAATGTGTATTATGCTGTTAAGGAATGTTTATTATGATATGTATTTATTATGATGAAATATTGAAGTGTCGATGATTACGTACATAGGTAATAAGTTAAGGAATAATGAGTAGTGGTTAGGCACTCTGATTTGAGAAAAAGGGTGTTGGAAACCAAGAATCATACTTTAAGAGTTATGAAATGTGTGTAAATGCATGAATGTATCACAATGCCGGCAAAAATTTTTTGGGCACTGTTATATTTATAGGATTTTGTTTCTGCACATTTCTACTGTAATTTCTCGACTTGTGAAATTTTATTTCGATCAAACTGTCACTGTAGCGGAAAATTCTGTTGTAAATATTTCGGTAAGAAAGTTAAGTGAACTTCACGTAAAGCGTCGTGGGCTCCCAGCTGTGCCATCTGCCTGGAGAAAAAGCCATTAGAAGAAAAAAAAGAGGCCATAACCCTCGCTATAGATATTTCTTTGTAGAAAGTATCGCAAATACGACACTCTAGAACTTGAAAACATGTGATTACACTGTGGAACTCTTAATTAATGATATTTACTAAAATGCCTAATGAAATGAAGAGAAACATTTTACATCCATTGTCTTACTAGTTGAGAGATATTTTATTGCCTTTGGAGACGCCATTTGCCTAGTGAATGACGTTTCATGCCTTGCTCTATATAGGCTATATACATTTGCTTATCTCATTTAATATCTAGTTTCTAGCTGCGCTGCAGCATTGGTTAAAATAAAATTTCATAGATGTGCTAATATAAATATTTTATGCCTACAGATCCAGTAAATAATAACTTTATGAGGTACTAAAAAAAAAGAAGGAGCACAAAAAGACATTTCCCTTCACAGGAATTGCACAGAGAATTTTCTTTTCAAGTAGTTGGTAATTTCTTTTGTAGAATAAGTTGTGATGCACCACTCTAATTACATAGACATTAAGATGTGAATATACATTTCCCTTATCTACATTGTTGACTTTAGTGTAATATTTTTTCTGCTTGAGCTTTGTCATGTTTAGGTGTAAGTTATAGCATTTGCTGCTGCTGTTTGCCAGGCATAGTGTTACTGAATTTGACTTTGTATTACTCTGTTAAGCCAGTTTTACTACGGATTTATTTTTGTTGTTTGCTGCACATTGTCTTATATTAGTTGTAAAATTGAAATTGCTTTGCTAATTTATAAATACTGATGCTCGCTTTGCCAATTTCCATTTTTTTGTCATTGCTGTTTGTGTTAATTTGTCATGTGCTGCTGCATTGCCTCGTCCTTTGGTATATATATCTGAGCTCAGTAGATTTAAGTTAGCTTTAGAGCTGGAAGACTATATAAGAAACTATGATGGATTGGAATAAATGCATTGAGAAGCTATAAGAAAATGGTTTGGCCATAAAAGTAGTGTAGAGTGGAGAAAAACTATTTTTGAAAGAGGAGGTGAACAGAATACAGAAAGCATGCTTGGATTGGATTTTTTTTTGGTGGAAACAAATGTTGAAATAAGAGGAAATATCTACAGAACGAAGTTTTGTGTTGGACTGCAGTACCACATGTTACACTGAAAACAAAGCCTCTCTTGTACTTTTGTGTTATTACACTATGTGAATTCGTGTTTTTTCTGTCTTTATGTGTGTAGCTAATAAGATTTACCTTGTAGAATTTTTGTGATAATATGTTATTTACTTTGTAAAGATGTTTAGACATTATTTATTCTGTTTTGTTTTAATGCTCATGTGTGAAGTTGATGTTTCAAAAGTTATTCTGATCTTTTATGTATGTACTTATGTCATAATTCTTGTCACACTGATGTTCATGTTTATTTCTAAACTTTTGTAAAGCCTGTTTTACTACAAATGTTACCTGTATTGTAATGTTCTTTAATTATGTATTTTGTAACTTTGTCATTGTATTCTCATGTTATAAAATTGTAATTGACAAAAACTTTGTGAGTGCACAAGTGATGGTTTATGGACTTGCTATATTCTCCGCAAGACTCTTCGATGGTGATTGTGCACCTGCACAGTCGCAACAGATGACTGCTGGCCGTCTCTACAAGGACTACAGTGGGTCTTCATTTTTGATGGCCCACCAATACCATTATTTCTACAATGACTGCACTGGGTCTGCACCTCTGGGGGGCCCACCAATACCGTAATCTCTACCAGGACTACAGTGGGTCTACTCTGTGATGACCTGCCTACCAATATTCTTAAAGACTTCGACTGACTTTGCGGTGGGTTTGCTCTGTTGTGGCCCATTACCTGTCTGCATGTCAAGCGTCAGCACTGTCTTTCCGTTAGAAGGACAACACTAATTCTTCAAGACTGCATGGAAATCCAATACTTCCATGTGCATTTTCTTTTACTGCTCAGACTTTGAGGAAAACACTGCTATTTTACTGAGATGAACGATCAGCACTGTCTTTATGGACTGTGAGAATATTTTAGCTTTTGACCAACATTGTATCAATTAGTGTGTTCATTTGATTTCTTTGTTATTGCAATTATGAAATTTTTTTTTCAAATCTGTATTGGCCACTGCCCAAAACAATTTGTAAAATTTTTTTGTGGGTAGCATGGGGGCTATGTAAGTAGGCTGTTTAGGTTTTCTTATTGGTAACGCCACGTAGCGCTCTGTATGAAAATCACTGGCTGTGCTGTGTGCAGTCTGTGGCTAGTTTGCATTGTTGTCTGCCATTGTAGTGTTGGGCAGCTGGATGTTAACAGCAGCTAGCGTTGCGCAATTGGAGGTGAGCCGCCAGCAGTGGTGGATGTGAGGAAGTGAGATGGCGGATTTTTGAGAGCGGATGATCTGGACAGAAACAGTACATTAGTACGAATGGATGTCATGAACTGCTATATATATTATGACTTTTGAACACTAGTAAGGTAAATACATTGTTTGTTCTCTATCAAAATCTTTCATTTGCTAACTATGGTTATCAGTAGTTATTGCCTTCAGTAGTTTGAATCTTTTATTTAGCTGGCAGTAGTGGCGCTAGCTATATTGCTGTAGTTCGAGTAACGAAGGTGTTTGAAAGGTAAGTGATTTGTGAAAGGTATAGGTTAATGTTAGTCAGGGCCATTCTTTTGTAGGGATTATTAAAAGTCTGATTCCGTTGCGCTAAATATATTGTGTGTCAGTTTAAACACAGTCATGTGTAATTTTTCTAAGGGGACGTTTCAACCTACACTCCATATGCTCATTCAGTGCCATTGCCATTACCAGGCAACATTGTTGCTGTATGGTTAGACGCGATGTGGGCGTCGAATGCCATAAACATCATTGGCCTTTCGCGACGTCACATTCAAGGTGTTTCTGTAAGAGTTTACTTTGGGGCCAGTTGACAGCTGCCGCCTCATGTAATTTCCGGTAGGAGTCTGGTACAGCTAACTTTTTCGCTCGCTCATTAATTACTCAAAGTGCATCGAGTTGATGTGTGCCTAGCAAAGCAGCAAAAAGGGTTTGTGTTCTCTGTTTCAGCATGTGAACTTGCATATAAGAGCAATTCTTAATTTCGAGCAGCCGCACCGACGGATCGATCGTAATTTACTTATGGCTCCTTCCCTGCAGCATTTGCTACACTGTATTTAGATTTTTTATGCACTTCATTTTTTCTTTGATGCCATTACAGAAAACGCGTGATACTGTTAACCGGCATCGGCCACCATTGGTCATTGGCTATCATCAGGAGTGAAAGCAAAATCACACGGTCATCAAATAACATACTGTCGGAGTTGGTATAACTAAGTGCTGCAGTGACGTGATAGGTAGAAGTTAGAAGACAAGTCTGTCTATGAGGTACGACAGAACATTTCAATAATTAAGAATCTATATCTTAACTTTTTGAGAATGATCAGCGCATTTCCAATGGGACAACAGCTACATACACAACAGGAAAGTAAACTAAAGCAAGAAATCTATGGTCCATAATAGCAAATTGTAACGGCGGTTACTTTAGGATCAATTACTTTTCCAGGCACAAACTTAGATACTTAAGAAGAAAATTTATGTGTTCAGATCACAGACCAATGACAATAGATGCCGTATGTCAAGCACTGTCTACTGGTATGGTGATATATGCAGTAGGCAAACTCGATTAATCAGGCATTTTACCCTGCTACTGAATTTTGAACATTAACTTACCATCAGTTATAGAGAGATAAACACATGAAACAACATAATATAGACTAAAATTAGTAATTAAGTTATACCTCTATATTTATAAATTAATACAAATAACAATACCGTCACGGGTGACTCGTACTTCGAAATGTTGGAAACGATAACTCCTGGTCTCAGCGTTGTATTTGGATATGAAGATTATTACTATCAGCAGGATGAGGTGCCACCTCATTTTCTCCTCTATTTCAGCGCATTTCTCAATCGTACATTTCCTACCAGATGGATAGGACGAAGAAAGGTGTGAAGTATCCAGCTCGCTCTCCAGATTTAACTCCTCTAGACTTCCTTCTGTGGGGTACTCTCAAGAACACAGTTTACGCTGCGAGACCACACACACTCGACGATCTTAGATTGGTTGGTTGGCTTTTTGGGGAAGGAGACCAGACAGCGTGGTCATCGGTCTCATAGGAATAGGGAAGGATGGGGAAGGAAGTCGGCCGTGCCCTTTCAGAGGAACCATCCCGGCATTTGCCTGGAGTGATTTAGGGAAATCACGGAAAACCTAAATCAGGATGGCCGGACGCGGGATTGAACCGTCGTCCTTCCGAATGCGAGTCGACGATCTTAGAGAGCAAATTGAGCAAGCCTGTGTTGTTATTCCGTTGGAAACAATGAAGTTGTAATGTCGTGAGTCGTAAGTCGTTTTCAACGTTGTACTGCGATGAATGGACACCAGTTTGAACATTTACCACCTTAAGTCTGACCATGAGGCACCCAACACCACTAAAATTGTTTTTCTAACCCCTTTCATTAAAGAGATGTTCAGTTGCAAAGAGTGTATTCATTATTTTTGGACACCCTGTATTTACTGAATACAGAAACTTTATTACAGTAACTTCCTCATTACGTTGTAAGTCTATCAGCCTAAACTCACAAGCAAATGGTTTTTCTCGCACAATTATCAGCCCTGAAAACAGCTCGTATTTCAACATTGTCCAGAATCGTAAATATGATAAGAATTGTATTTTCAGGTCGTCTACATTGACGAATCACCTTGCACATTTTTTTTTTTTTTGTGTGTATACACTGGCGGAAGGCAAACGAAATTTGTGTGTATACACTAACAAAAAAAAAATCTCTGCGCCAAAAAGGATTTGTGCGGCATATAAGAAAGTTAGTAGGCGCGTTTCTTCACCTGAAAGTTAATGTCTATTCAAATTTCTCACTAGTCGCATAAGAGTGGCGCTAGTAGCGCCTCTATGACGATGTAAAACAAGTTTGCTTGAAATGCACACTGTAACGGTCGTAAGCAGTAGTTATCTTTCAGAATGGACGTAATGAGACGATGAGAATACTCTTAAGGTGACAAAGATTCCGTTATCAACACCTCACTGAGCTTTCACGAGGTCGTGCAATAGGGCTAAGAGAAGCTGCATGTTCCTATGCGATATTGCGGGAAAAGTTGCCAGGAATGTAACCACTGTGATAAGTGGCAGCGGTGTTCACGAGAATGTCCGGTCGGAAGATGCTCAAGATGGCCACGTGGCGTTCCCGAAAGGGATGACCAAGGTGCTTGCGGTATGGCTCTGGCGTCAAGGCCGTGCGAGGACAAACAATGGAGTCCCTGCAAAATCTTGCATCATCTTGCACCACTGATCGGAGATAGCTGCACCAGGGAGGAGAATTACGTCCCATGCGGCGGCTGTCGTTAATATTGTAACAAGAACGGCTGCGTTTGGAGTGGAGCCGTGTCTAGGAGATGATAAATATCGTTGCTTAGTGTTCGGCGATTAATTGCGTTTCTTCATTGTCCCCGTATGACAACCGTCGGTTAGTACTGTGGCGAAGTGTGGAGAGGTCTCATTCTAGCAATATTTTAGAGAGGCACAGTGGCATGAGGAGCAACCGGGGATGTCTTCAGGTCACGGCTGGTAGTGATTGAGGGAACTCATTACGACACAGACATCGTACGTCCTCATATGTTCCCTCTCATGCGACAGTACCGTGGTGCTATGTTTCAGTATGACTATTGTCACCCGCATATGGCAGGAGCGTCTTTGAGCTGTCTTCTTGTTGCTGACATAGTCCCGTGGCCAGAGAGATCCATAGATCTGTCCTCAATAGAATAGATGCGGGTCTGCCTCGGATATGACCTCCTGTCGAGTGCCATTATATGGAATTCCAAGGGTCTATGAGCAGATGCAACTGTTGCTTACCAGCCGTCGTAGGAGAGGATGCCACTGCTTTATGAAATCTTTTCCAACCCAATAAGTGCAGGCACCAAACCAACAGGGGTTCCAACTTTATACTAAAGTGTTATCTCCTACTGTGGAGTTCTTCGTAAATTTTACTCGATATTGTAACCACTTTTCCTTCCCCCCTTCTCGGTGGTTCACCTGTTCTGTCTGGCTCACGAAGAGCTGAGTATACACCTTAATGATCTTTTAGAGGCTTTTTCAGCTACTTTGGTCTTTCCATCGATTAAATATCATAGCGTTAACATAAGTTTTCACCACACGTAAAGTACACTACTGGCCATTAAAATTGCTACACCAAGAAAATAAATGCAGATGATAAACGGCTATACATTGGACAAATATATTATACTAGAACTTACATGTGATTACATTTTCACGCAATTTGGGTGCATAGATCCTGAGAAATCAGTACCCAGAACAAGCAACTCTGGGCGTAATAACGGCCTTGATACGCCTGGGCATTGAGTCAGACAGAGCTTGGATGGCTTGTACAGGTACAGCTGGCCATGCAGCTTCAACACAATACCACAGTTTATCAAGAGTAGTGACTGGCGTATTGTGACGAGCCAGTAGCTCGGCCACCATTGACCAGACGTTTTCAGTTGGTGAGAGACCTGGCGAATGTGATGGCCAGGGCAGCAGTCGAACATTTTCTGTATCAAGGAAGGCCGGTACAGGCCCTGCAACATGCGGTCGTGCATTATCCTGCTGAAATGTAGCGTTTCGCAGGGATCGAATGAAGGGTAGAGCCGCGGGTCGCAACACGTCTGAAATGTAACGTCCACTTTTCAAAGTGCCGTCAGTTCGAAAAGAGGTGACCGAGACGTGTAACCCATGGCACCCCATACCATCACGCCGGGTGATACGCCAGTATGGCGATGACGAATACATGCTTCCATTGTGAGTTCACCGCGAGGTCGCCAAACACGGATGCGACCATCACGATGCTGTAAACAGAACCTGGATTTATCCGAAAAAGTGACGTTTTGCTATTCGTGCACCCAGGTTCGTCGTTGAGTACACCATCGCTGGCGCTCCTGTCTGTGATGCAGCGTCAAGGGTAACCGCAGCCACGGTCTCTGAGCTGATAGTCCATGCTGCTGCAAACGACGCCGAACTGTTCGTGCAGATGGTTGTTGTCTTGCAAACGTCCCCATCTGTTGACTCAGGGATCGAGACGTGGCTGCACGATCCGTTACAGCCGTGCGCATAAGATGCCTGTCATCTCTCCTGCTAGTGATACGAGGCCGCTTCGATCCAGCACGGTGTTCCGTATTACCAACCCACCGATTTCGTATTCTGCTAACGGTCATTGGATCTCGACCAACTTGAACAGCGATGTCGCGATACGATAAACCGCAATCACGATAGGCTACAATCCGACCTTTATCAAAGTCGGAAACATGATGGTCCGCATTTCTCCTCCTTACACGAGGCATGACATAAACGTTTCAGCAGGCAACGCCGGTCCACTGCTGTTTGTGTATGAGACATCGGTTGTAAACTTTCCTCATGTCAGTACGTTGTAGGTGTCGCCACCGGCGCCTGCCTTTTGTGAATTCTCTGTAAAACTAATCATTTGCATATCACAGCTTCCTCTTCCTGTCGGTTAAATTTCACGTCTGTAGCACGTCATCTTCGTGGTGTAGCAATTTTAATGGCCAGTAGTGTATAAGGCGATGTTTCTAAGACTTACACAATACCTACGCCATCAGAGGTGACCTACTTGGTCGATGGTGAAGTTGAATATCTGGGATGACACGTTGTGGTAGCGATCGTCCAAGAGGTAGTTGTGCAGTTCGTCGACTCTGATGACTTGGCCGATAAACGCCGTCCCGTCTCCGTCGACGCCATCGCGCGATGTGTTGGCCGCGTCTTCTGCAGGCGCCAGAGCATCCTGGAAGCTCCCCATGGTGACCTCGAGCTGCCTCACAGGTCCGACTGCACTGTGAGGAACAGGACAGCGCCAGCTACGATCACTGACAGACCACACGGATACTTGGAATTGCTCTCACATTTTATGGTGCACTGCTTCTGCCTTCTTTCAGTACAATGTATCACAGCATGGTTTAGAATTATACAATTTGTTGGCAAGTCTAAGATGTGAATATAATTCTGCCCTGTTTCATTTTATTACGTTCCAGTTTCTTTTGGATGCTTATGTCTGATCGAGAAAGATGGAACAGCTACAACAAATGTAATGTATGTCTCGTACGAGTAGCTATAAATTTAACGTAGAATGATTTTACTTCATCTACATCATTCTTGTTCGTGAGGAACTCCGATTAAGTACTCCACTACATGACTGTGAGGTAGATTTCAAAGAGCTCTTGAACCTCTTTGTGCCTTCTACAAAGAGGTAATTGTTCTATATTTCTGTGCCTCTGTATCGCTATCTCAGGGAAGAGCAAGGAATCTCTGTTTATATGGTTTGAGCCTTTACTGGCAATAATCGCTTCCGGAACTTCTGGCTATCAGGAAAGATAGTTTCTCGATATGTTGAGTAAATGTAATGATTGTTAGCAGTTTTATTTTTCATTTCCTAAACACTCTGCACACGAGCTGAGAGAGTGGTAAGGCAGTTGAGGGGCACAAGCGATTCAAGTGAAAAAGAAGACTGTTTAATCTCGAATATTTGTGATAAACACAATTTTAATTTAGTGTCATAACCAATTTGTCAAATAGATTCTGCCAGCTCAGCAACTTCTCACTGCCATTGTCCTGCATCACTGACGACTTTCATATCGTCTTAGAACGATGTTCCAGTCAAAACATCGAAGAAGATCCAGCAGTTCCTTCGTGTTGGTCAGGTGTTTTATCCTCGCTTCCGACAACATTCCATTGACACCTGTGGAGAAAGAGAGAAAGTCAGTGAGATTGACAGAGGTACACTTCATCGTGTTGTGTTCCAGTTAATCGTCATCACATGTGAAACACATTGAGTTATTATTAAGTAAATACCAGTTTGCATAAAATATTAATATTCTGCAACATGCAACACATGTTCCTCCTCACGAAAAGATGGAACCCAAATCTGAGATTAACCGTGGTGATAGGTTTTAGGACTGACTATGTATTAGGGACAGTAAAATGAAAAGAAGACAGTTGAAAGGAACATAAGCTTCCATCAATTCCCCCTCCCACATGATGCCCTCTCTCCCTCCATTTATACCTCATATCAACCCTGATTCTCACTTTTCCCTCCCTACCTGTGTCCTTTTCCGGGGCTCCCTCTCCCTCCCACCTTCTCATCGTGATTCTTTCGCCGCCTACCCTCTCATTGCCTCCATTCTCTCCCCTGTTCCCTCCCCCCCCCCCCCCCCGCTTTTCATGTGTCACTCCTTCAACTCCCACCATTTTGCTTCTTTATCCTCTCATTTCCCCATATTCCCCTCAACTGTCCCGGTTCTCCTCCCAACCCCCTTCTGCATTATGCTGTGGTGTGTCATCTTCGTGTCTACAGTGCAGCATATATGTGAGTGTTCGGTGTTGTGCATCCCATTTTTTAAGTGTTGCAAACAGAAACCATACTGTTGCAGTGTTTTTTAATTCCGCCTGTCTACTTACTGTGTCTCTCAATTAGCATCATCAGCCCTGTGTTTTTATATATTTACTTCCACAACCGTCCACCATTTTACAGTTTTTAAAAGGTCACCCTTTTATCGCCTGTTTTTACTGTTCGTTATCTTCTCATTATTTTTGTAACTCTTCTGTAGGCTGAAGAGTGGCAAATGAAGTTGCTGACAGACTGTCTTCTCCCTCCCCACCACCTCTGGGGGCATTCGAAATTAAATAAAGGCAAAAAAGGAACATAAGACACCGCTTATTATTTAGAAAGTAACCGGAAAATCGTTAATTCATTTACCCCTGTCAGACACGACGGTCAATGTTTGTAACTGTAATGACTATGCTAATACATATTCAATGGGAAAATGTTTGCGGTTGCCTACGGAGCCATGATCGTATTCTTGCTTGTACCTTGACGTACGAAGTTAAGCGACGGCTATGAAAATATGGAAATCGCATAGTGACAGATCGGGACTGGAAGCCGGATGTATAAGGCTCTCCCAGAAAATCTTCTACAGCGTAGTCGAAACAATCTTGACAACATGTGGACCCGTTTCGGAAGAAGAGGTGCACACCTGAAGAACCGCGGCTCTACAGACAACCGCAAAAACTTATCCATCAAGACATTGACCATCTTGTCTGTCAGTGGCATTAATGTATAATCAATTATGGCTATTACTTTTGGAGTAATAAACAGTTTACATATATTTTATTCCATCTGTTTCGTTTTCATTTGACTGCCCCGTCTATTTTACTACTTGATAGCAGTGACGCCAGTGCGTATTTTATGTCATTTAACACCACAGTTTGAATATTTCCATCTAATTTATTTTAAATGACCTTAAGATACCTGATGATGATCTGAAGATAGGAACCGGTCTTAAATAAAGATTTATCTGCAGCTCTTGTCGCTATAGTTACGACGTTTTTATAATACTTATGAGTTTTGGAGCATCAGCTTCATAAAACATATAGACACACTGAGACTAAATAGTCTCCTATACTTTCACTAAGCTCGTATGGAATGTAGTTTTTGGTAATAGTCCATGTATATGCTATTTTGGTAGTTTATGTATTTATTTATTTTGCCATCAGACCGGCATGTGGTGTTCATTCACGAAGCTTAAGTGGATCACTATTTATGGAGGTTAGAATTATTTTAGCGATGAGACATTTCTTCTGATTACTTATCGGATATAAGCTCATAAAATGAACATGTTTAAAATAACAGCATCCGTTTATTAAGCACATAAACAATGTTATAGAAATTGTGCGTTACTCTCCTACATATGTTTTCGACGGGCTTATACAAGAGCTGAAGGCAGTAAGTTGTAAATAACAGGTTTTGAAATCTAATGATAAGGTTTTTTATTCTGAAATTCTCAAATTCCCAGGAGGAATCCTCAGGTTCACTTACTGCCGACTAGAAGACTTCATATCACTAATTCTACTGGGTAGCGAATACTACTGATAATGTATGAGTACTTTTAACTCTGTGGAAATTTCGTTGTCATTGTAAATTGCTCAAATGCATAGAGAAACAAGTGTTGCAGCGCCTTCTGGTGCACGCGACTGTTGCTGTTATCGTGTAGTTTGCTGATTACTGCAGTAATCTGCTGGCGCAGCATTTCGGCATTGTGGCCGCCTGAGCCACGTCGGTATCACCATCCTCGCCATTCAGCGACTTTTCCGGAATCTGCAGCATTGCGACATGTGTGCTACGTCATGCTGAACCTAAGAAATAAACCAGCTGCTTATAATTTCAGCATGGTGGATTAGCTCTTTCCATAGCCACATGTTACCCCTGCGCTCTCACACCAGGAACATCCCCATGCAAAAAGGAATTGAACTTCTGTACCTCATCCAAAGATTCTCCAAGATTTCCCTAAATAATTTCAATGCAACATCGGTATGATTAACATGTTATCACAACGTTGCACACCGCTCAGACCTTAGGTCAGTACTAATTCCGTATGGTTTCTTCATCATTTACAGAACGGCGTGCGAAGTGGCGTCGATGATGATATTTGTTGTTCATGCCGCTATAATAGGGAGTGACTTCAACTTGACATGTATAGACTAGGAGAATCATGCTATTAAAACTGGTACCTGAGATGAGGACTGGTGTGACATTACTGTTAATGTCTTATCCGACAATATCTTGTCAGATAATTAAAGAGGAACTCATGAAGGTACGTGTTAGACCTCCTAGCACAAAACAAAGTTCAAGTTATTAAATCAATAACGTAGTAGGAGATATCAATGATCACAAAGGTATGATAGCAAAAACAACCACAGAATGTACAAGAAATGCTAAAAAATGTTGTTGCTTAGCAAGAGCGACAGGATACAGATGCTGTAGTCAAAATGAAATATTGTGTGCTGAGGACGAACATATGAAGCAATTTTTTTCTTTTTTTTTTTTTCATCAGCCTTCTGATTGGTTTGATGCGGCCCGCCACCAATTCCTCTCCTATGCCAACCTCTTCATCTCCAAGTAGCACTTGCAACCTACTTCCTCAGTTATTTGCTGCATATATTCCAATCTCTGCCTTCCTCTACAGTTTTTGACCTCTACAGCTCTGTCTGGTACCATGGAAGTCATTCCCTCATGTCTTAACAGATATACTATCATTCTGTCCACTCCCCTGTCAGTGTTATCCATATATTCCTTCCTTCACCGATTCTGCGCCGAACCTTCTCATTCTTTACCTTATCAGTCCACCTAATTTTCAACATTCGCCTGTGACACCACATCTCAATTGCTTAGATGTTCCTCTGTTCCGGTTTTCCCACAGTCCATGTTTCACCACAAACTGCTACAAACTTACACAATCAGAAATTTCTTCAACAGAATAAGTCCTATGTTTGATACTAGTAGACTTCTGTCGGCCTGGAATACCCTTTTTTGCAATGGTAATCTGCTTTTGATGTCTTCTTTGCTCCGTCCGTCATTGTTTATTTTGCTGCCTAGGTAGCAGAATTCCTTACCTTCAACTACTTCGTGGCCATCAATCCTGATGTTAAGTTTCTCGATGTCCTCATTACTGCTGATTCTCATTACCTCAGTCTTCCTTCGATTTAATTTCAATCCGTTTTCTGTACACATTAGATTGTTTATTTAATTCAGCAGATTACGGAATTCTTCTTCACTTTCTTTCGGGATATCAATGTCGTTAGCTGATAGTCTCTTTGATATCCTCTCACCTTGAATTTTAATTCCTGTCCTGAACCTTCCTTTCACTCCCATCATTGCTTCTTCGATATACAAACTGAATAGTAGAGGCGAAAGACTACAAACCTGTCTTACACTCTTATTATTCCCTCTTGCCGCTTGTTTATGTTGTATATTACCTGTCCCTCCCTTTAGATTGCCTCTATTTTTCTAACAATTTCGAACATCTTAGTCCATTTCACACAGTCGAAAGCTTTTCCCAAGTCAACAAATCCTATGAAAGTGTCTTGAATTTTCTTCATTCTTGCTTTCATTATCAACTGCAACGCCAGAATTGCCTTTCTGTTGCTGTATCTTTTCTAAAGCCAAACTGATCGTCATCAAGCACGTCCTCAATTTTCTTTATCATTATTCTGTATATTATTCTTGTCAGCAACTTGTAGGCATGAGCCGTTAAGCCTATTGTGCTGTAATTCTCGTACTTGTCAGCTCTTGCTGTCTTCAGAATTGTATGGATGATATATCTCCGAAAGTAAATGATATGCCGTCAGACTCATAACATTCTACACACCATTCTTTTAAATTCTAATACTGGATTCCCTACCTGTTCCACATAGACTCCTGTTTCTTCCTCTATCACATCAGTCAAATCATCCCCCTCATAGAGGCTTTCAATGTATTCGTTCCACCTATCCGCTCTCTCGTCTACATTTAACACTGCAGTTCCCGTACCATTTTTCATGTTACCACCCTTGCGTTCAGTGCCACCGAAGTGTCCTTCGGACAGTCATTTTTTTTTCGAGAAAAATCCAAAAACATCGTCAGTAAGCCTTAGACAAGTACGTTGCAAGCAAGGTCTTCAGGGACGATAAAGACACCATGGTTTAATAATCGTGTTAGTAATCTGTTGAGTGCAAAATAGAGTTTCATTACAGTTTCAGAGGAAGTAAAAACCTAGGTAACAAGCCAAAGCTGAACGAAGTAAAAATGAGCATAAGGCGAGCAGCGAGGGAAGCGCTCAATGAGTCTGAAAGTAAAATTTTATCCGCCGGTGCAAGTAAAAACAATAATAGCTTTGATCCGTCCTTTCAATCATCGTAGGGACTTCTAAAAGGCAGACACTGAGATAACCGATCGCAGAACAGAAAACATTAGATACCTGTGAGATCGTAAAAGATTATGCAAAAGAACTTACTCCCCTACTATAAGCTGTATATCGTAGATCGCTGGAGCAACGAAGGTTGCCAAGAGATTGGAAAAAAGCGAAGGTCATTTCCGTTTTCTAGTAGGGTAGGGCAGACGCACGTAACTATCAGCTTATTTCGTTGACGTCAATCTGTAATAGAACAGTGGAACACATTTTACTCTCGATAATCATGACGTTTCTGGGGAACGACACGGAGAGATTTACAACTGAAATTTCCGGAGAGCTCTCTCCGGGATGACTCGGACAACATATTGTTTCCTTCCACATCTCGTCAAAATACGACTGCGAGATAATTAGAGAAATTTGATACAATACACAGGCTTAGTGACAGTCTCTCTTCCCACACGCCAATCGCAAGTGGAAAGGAGAAGGGAGCTGGGCGGAAACAGCCAGTGGTACCAAAGGTCTCTCGGCCACAGACCACTAACACATTATCGCCGAGCGTCACGAATTCGCATCATAACAATGCGACTCCAATAAGTGTAACATTAATAACCATTTTCGAGTGCCAGTGCCGGTAGTTGCAGATTCTACAAGAAGCTATCAACGACTTCGATATCTGCCACCACGTCCTGAGCGTTTCAAGTACTTTTAGAGAGAAATTTTTTTTTTTTTTTTTAATTTTGGCTGTTCGACTATTAAGGGGTTAAGATGCTTGCAGAGTGTGATGTAGATGTCAATTTCTACATCTACATCTACATCTACATGGATGCTCCTTAAATCACATTTAAGTAACTGGCAGTGGTTTCATCGAACCACCTTCACAATTCTCTATTATTCCAATCTCGTATAGCTCGTGGAAAAAATGAACATCTATATCTTTCCGTACTAGCTCTGATTTCCCTTATTTTATCTTGGTGATCGTTCCTTCCTATTTAGGTCGGTGTCAACAAAATATTTTCGCATTCGGAGGAGAAAGTTGGTGATTGGAATTTCATGAGAAGATTCCGGCGCAACGAAAAACGCCTTTCTTTTAATGATGTCTGGTCCAAATCCTGTATCACTTCAGTGACATTCTCAACCATATTTCGCGATAATAATAAACGTGCTGCCCTTCTTTGAACTTTTCCGATGTACTCCGTCAGTCCTATATGTTAAGTATCCCGCACCGCGCAGCAGTATTTTAAATGACGACGGACAAGCGTAATGTAGGCAGTCTCCTTAGTAGACCTGTTACATTTTCTAAATGTGCTGCCAATAATACGCAGTCTTTGGATAGCTTTCCTCACAACATTATCTATGTGGTCCTTCCACTTTAAGTTGTTCGTAGTTGTAATTACTAGGTATTTAGTTGAATTTACGGCATTTAGATTTGACTGATTTATCGTGTAACGGAATTTTAATAGATTACTTTTATGACCTCACACTTTTCGTTATTTGGGGTCAACTCCCAATTTCGCACCGGTCATACATGATTTCTAGATAGTTTTGCAGTTAGTTTTGATCTTCCTATCACTTTATTAGTCGATAAACGACAGCGTTATCTGCAAACAACCAAAGACGGCTGCTCAGATTGTCTCCCAAATCGTTTATATAGCTAAGGAACAGCAAAGGGCCTATAACATTACCTTGGGGAACGCCAGAAATGACTTCTGTTTTACTCGATGACTTTCCTTCAGCTACGACGAACTATGACCTCTGAGACAGGAAATCACAAAT
Source organism: Schistocerca serialis cubense (assembly GCF_023864345.2). Classification (NCBI taxonomy): domain Eukaryota; kingdom Metazoa; phylum Arthropoda; class Insecta; order Orthoptera; family Acrididae; genus Schistocerca; species Schistocerca serialis. Next base: position 428,432,511 of record NC_064641.1, read on the forward strand.
ACAATCACATAACTGAACCGGACCCGTGGTCTAGGGGTAGCGTCTTTGATTCATAATCAAAACGTCTTCGGTCCCGGGTTCGATCACCGCCACTGCCTAAATTTTGATATATAATCAGCACTGGCGGCCGAAGACTTCCGGCATTAGAAGTCAGCCTCATTCTGCCAACGGCCTTATCAAAGAGGGCGGAGGAGCGGATAGAAGTTCAGGGCACTCTCTTCTCCTAGGGGTGGGAAATTGGCCCTAAAGGCGGAAGAATCAGCAATGATCAACGACATGAGGATACAGAAGGCAGTGGAAACCACTGCATTACAGACACGTAACGTGTATCCACAGGACATGTGGCCTGTAATTGAAGAAGTGTCATGATGATCTCTCAATTGGCAAAAGATTCCGGAATGGTCCCCCATTCGGATCTCCGGGAGGGGACTGCCAAGGGGGAGGTTACCATGAGAAAAAGTTTGAATAATCAACGAAAGGATAACGTTCTACGAGTCGGGGCGTGGAATGTCAGAAGCTTGAACGTGGTAGGGAAACTAGAAAATCTCAAAAGGGAAATGCAAAGGCTCAATCTAGATATAGTAGGGGTCAGTGAAGTGAAGTGGAAGGAAGACAAGGATTTCTGGTCAGATGGGTATAGGGTAATATCAACAGCAGCAGAAAATCGTATAACAGGTGTAGGATTCATTATGAATAGGAACGTAGGGCACAGGGTGTGTTACTGTGAACAGTTCAGTGACCGGGTTGTTCTAATCAGAATCGACAGCAGACCAACACCGACAACGATAGTTCTGGTATACATGCCGACGTCGCAAGCTGAAGACGAACAGATAGAGAAAGTATATGAGGATATTGAAAGGGTAATACAGTATGTAAAGGGGGACGAAAATCTAATAGTCATGGGCGACTGGAATGCATTTGTAGGAGAAGGAGTAGAAGAAAAGGTTACAGGAGAATATGGGCTTGGGTCAAGGAATGAAAGAGGAGGAAGACTAATTGAGTTCTGTAACAAGTTTCAGCTAGTAATAGCGAATACCCTGTTCAAGAATCACAAGATGATGAGGTATACTTGGAAAAGGCCGGGAGATACGGGAAGATTTCAGTTAGATTACATCATGGTCAGACAGAGATTCCGAAATCAGATACTGGATTGTAAGGCGCACCCAGGAGCAGATATAGACTCAGATCACAAATAGTAGTGATGAAGAGTAGGCTGAAGTTCAAGACATTAGTCAGGAAGAATCAATACGCAAAGAAATGGGATACGGAAGTACTAAGGAATGACGAGATACGTTTGAAGTTCTCTAACGCTATAGATACAGCAATAAGGAATAGCGCAGTAGGCAGTACAGTTGAATAGGAATGGACATCTATAAAAAGGGCCATCACAGAAGTTGGGAAGGAAAACATAGGTACAAAGAAGGCAGCTGCGAAGAAACCATGGGTAGCAGAAGAAATACTTCAGTTGATTGATGAAAGGAGGAAGTACAAACATGTTCCGGGAAAATCAGGTATACAGAAATACAAGTCGCTGAGGAATGAAATAAATAGGAAGTGCAGGGAAGCTAAGACGAAATGGCTGCAGGAAAAATGTGAAGACAACGAAAAGGATATGATTGTCGGAAGGAGAGACTCAGCATACAGGAAAGTCAAAACAACCTTTGGTGACATTAAAAGCAACGGTGGTAACATTAAGAGTGAAACGGGAATCCCACTGTTAAATGCAGAGGAGAGAGCAGATAGGTGGGAAGAATACATTGAAAGCCTCTATGAGGGTGAAGATTTGTCTGATGTGATAGATGAAGAAACAGGAGTCGATTTAGAAGAGATAGGGGATCCAGTATTTGAATCGGAATTTAAAAGAGCTTTGGAGGACTTACGGTCAAATAAGGCAGATGGGATCGATAACATCACATCAGAATTTCTGAAATCATTGGGGGAAGTGGCAACAAAACGACTATTCACGTTGGTGTGTAGAATATATGAGTCTGGCGAAATACCATCTAACTTTCGGAAAACCATCATCCACACGATTCCGAAGTAGGCAAGAGCTGACAAGTGCGAGAATTATCGCACAATCAGCTTCACAGCTCATGCATCGAAGCTGCTTACAAGAATAATATACTGAAGAATGGAAAAAAAATTGAGAATGCGCTAGGTGACAATCAGTTTGGCTTTAGGAAAAGTAAAGAGACGAGAGAGGCTATTCTGACGTTACGGCTAATAATGGAAGCAAGGCCATAGAATAATCAAGACACTTTCATAAGATTTGTCAACCGGGAAAACGCGTTCGACAATATAAAATGGTGCAAGCTGTTAGAGATTCTGAAAAATGTTGGGGTAAGCTATAGGGAGAGACGGGTTATATACAATATGTATAACAGCCAAGAGGGAATAATAAGAGTGGGCGATCAAGAACGAAGTGCTCGTATTAAGAAGGGTGTAAGACAAGGCTGTAGCCTTTCGCCCCTACTCTTCAATCTGTACATCGAGGAAGCAATGATGGAAATAAAAGAAAGGTTCAGGAGTGGAATTAAAATACAAAGTGAAAGGATATCAATGATACGATTCGCTGATGATATTGCTATCCTGAGTGAATGTGAAGAAGAATTAAATGTTCTACTGAAGGGAATGAACAGTCTAGTGAGTACACAGTATGGTTTGAGAGTAAATCGGAGAAAGACGAAGGTAATGAGAAGTAGTAGAAATGAGAACAGCGGGAATCTTAACATCAGGATTGATGGTCACGAAGTCAATGAAGTTAAGGAATTCTGCTACCTAGGCAGTAAAATAACCAATGACGGATGGAGCAAGGAGGACATCAAAAGCAGACTCGCTATGGCAAAAAAGGAATTTCTGGCCAAGAGAAGTCTACTAATATCAAATACCGGCCTTCTGAGGATGTACGTCTGGAGTACAGCACTGTATGGTAGTGAAACATGGACTGTGGGAAAACCGGAACAGAAGATAATCGAAGCATTTGAGATGTGGTGCTATAGACGAATGTTGAAAATTAGGTGGACTGAAAAGGTAAGGAATGAGGAGGTTCTACGCAGAATCGGAGAGGAAAGGAATATGTGGAAAACACTGATAAGGAGAAGGGACAGGATGATAGGACATCTGCTAAGACATGAGGGAATGACTTCCATGGTACTAGAGGGAGCTGTAGAGGGCCAAAACTGTAGAGGAAGAAAGAGATTAGAATACGTCAAGCAAATAATTGAGGACGTAGGTTGCAAGTGCTACTCTGAGATGAAGAGGTTAGCACAGGAAAGGAATTCGTGGCGGGCCGCATCAAACCAGTCAGTAGACTGATGACCAATCTGTATTTACTTTGTCTCAATAGACCATTTCCTTCGAGGAAATTCATAATATTCGGACACGACGTACGTTCGAAGATTCTGCTGCATTTCGCTAATGATTTCTGCCTGTAATTTAGTGGATTATTCCTACTACATCTCTTGAACATTGGTGTGGGAGTGAGAGCAGGTGATCGCGCTGGCAAAGACTGTTTTTGAGAAGAAGCTGCCCCCAGGGGCTCAGCGTTCATTTGCTGAGTAAGGGCTTGGCGACCCCGGGGTCCTGAGCTGGGGACTCGTCAGCGCCGCCAGTCTCCTGTCACCGTAACCCCCGGACATGCTTCAGCCACCGCCGTATGGTGCAGCGGTGGAATGTTGTGTGCTGCGGGGAATGTTAATCTTGGCTTGACCGCCTGGATTGCGAGGAAGGTAAACCTCTATAAAAAACCCTCAATCTTACGGTGTGCTGCGCACCTATAAGATGCATGGCTGTTGGGGTGGAACAGTCGCAAGCGAGCAACATCTGGGGCACCTGCCGCACCCCAGTTGTATAAGGCTTACCTAGGCACGCGGGTCTCTGTCTAGGTGGACTTCTAGTTCCCTAGCTGCTCGTGGGACCGAGATGGATCCTTTGAAATCCACTTTTCCTCCTCCCAGCGGAAAGGGTGGGCCACTGGAAGGTTCTAACACCCAGTCTCTGAAGAGGGCTCGTGCAGTCAGTCCCCCTGACTGCAGCACATCTTTGACAAGTCAAGTCTTTAGTAACAGAATGCATTCTGGTAATCAGAATGTGTTTCTCATTGAAAAACAGAAGGAGGGTAGTTTTGAGAACGTTTCGCCCTTCTATATACAAAAGGGTCTTGAGGGCATCTGTGGCTCCTTAAAATCAGTGAAGCGTTTGCGTAATGGGACCTTGCTCGTGGAAATTTCCACTTCCCAGCTAGCCACTAACCTGCAAGCTGCTAAATGCCTTGGGGAGTATGCCATAGACACTGAACTGCACAGCACGTTGAATTATAGCAAAGGTGTTGTGACATGCCGGGATCTAGTCGACATTCCCATAGACGAACTGCAACGTGAGTGGGCTCTGGAAGGTATCGTTGATGTTCAACATATCATGAAGAGGGTTGATGGCAATCTTGAGAAGTCGGACTCTTTTATTCTGACCTTCAGTAGCACGAAACTTCCAGAACATATTAAAGCTGGCTTCCTTCGCCTTAGTGTCCCGTCTCCAATGCGCTGTTTTAAATGCCAGCGTTTTGGCCATACCACCTTAGGGTGTAAAGGCGAAGCGACTTGTGGCAACTGTGGTAAGGCTGCTCATGAAGGAGTTGGTTGCTCTTCTCCAGCCAGATGTATCAATTGCTCTGGAAACCACCCTGTTTGGAGTAGGGACTGCCGAATATTTTTAGAGGAACACAAAGTCCAGGAAATACAAACATCCCAGCGTATCCCATATGGTGAGGCCAAGAAGATCTATAAGTCGATGCAACCTCCCACATTTGCAACATATATTGCATCATGGGTTCAGAAGCCTACTCCAAAAAACGATGCCTCAACGCAGACTGAGGTGGTGAGTGTTGGCACTAACACCTGCAGCTGTCAGTGCACTTGCAACGCAGCCAGTGTTTCAGAGCCAGTAGCCCTTTACTCGAACGGCAGACAAAGGTACAGTGGCGAACTTGGGCCAGCCCCTGGCACCTCCAACAGCTGAGGCTGTTCCCAAGCCCAGTGCGCCAATTACCACTCCCACATCAGCTCCCCCAAAGCCCACCAAACCACAAAAAGCTCCTGTACAGCAGCAACAGCGGGTCAAATCCCGTGGTAAACCATCTGACCATGCGGATGTTGTTTTACGTGAGGCTTCATCTGACTCTTCCCCAGAGTTGATGGAATACGATGTATGTGTGGGGCAATCATCTCGCCCCACACCTGCCCCTCCATCTGCTGCGGTCTCCCCGCCCCGTCGGAGAGACAGAATGAAGGTGCTACCCCCATCATAGATGGCTTCCATAATTCAGTGGAACTTGCAAGGGTTCAGGACGCATACGGAGAAACTTCGTCTACTATCTCAGGGTTGACCACTGTGTCTCTGTCTCCAGGAGACTTATTTCCATCCATCATACTCCCCTGAGATACGAGGCTATACACTCCCCAAAAAGGACGACCTGCGTGGAGAGAGAGCTAGAGGAGGCGTAGGTATTTTCGTCAGGACAGACTACCACTCCTCACCTCTCTCACTTACGACGACTTTACAGGCCGTCGCTGTTTCCGTGCACGTGCGTCATCCATTGACTGTACGCTCGCTTTACTTGCCCCCACATGATGCACTTGATGAAGCGGCCCTCACCGACCTTCTTACACAGCTCCCCCAGCCATTCATTATTTGTGGTGATTTTAATGCCCACAATGTGCTTTGGGGTTATGCGATTACCTGCCCCAGGGGATGAGTAATTGAGAGGCTTCTCCTGTCATCCTGTGCCTACTTGCTCAATGGAGGACAGAGTACTCATTTCTGCACAGCGACTGGGTCGTTCTCTGCCATTGATTTCTCGCTTTGCTCTCCAGCTCTTGCCCTCAGAGCTCACTGGGAAGTGGTCACTGACTTGCACGGCAGTGATCATTTCCCAATCTGGATTCACCTGCCGGAAGGCCTGGGCCCCGAAAGGAGACCACCACGATGGGTGCTCAGTGGAGCTGACTGGACACTTTATAGCCAGTTGGCCCAATTCGAACACTGTGCGAAAGTTGAGGTGTGGGTGGATCACATTACCAAAACGGTCACCCACGCCGCGGCAGCTTCCATTCTACAGTCCGCAGGCCACCGGAAAAGGCCACCTGTGCCTTGGTGGAGTGCCGAATGCCGCTCTGCAATCAGGACCAGGCGTGCAGCTCTGTGTCGGTTCAAGTCTCGGCCGACTGCTGAGAATCTTGCAGCCTTTCGGGTGGCGAGGGAAAGATGTCGCCGCATTATTCGTGAGAGCAAGAAGAGGTCATGGCAACAGTTCCTGAACACAATGAATCGTTCCACCAACAGTTCAATTGTGTGGGAGACCATCAGGAGAATTTCTGGCAGAGGAGGGAGGTGCCCCATAGCTGTTGTAATGAATAACGGCACTCTCCACACGGATCCGCTAGACATTGCCCAGAATATGGCAGCGTATTTTGCCACAGTTACTGCAACAACCAGTCAGGATCCAGGTTTCCAGCGCCATAGAGCCGTTGCTGAGAGATGTGGTCTGGATTTCCAGTCCACTTCTCATGAAGTTCACAACTGCCCATTGTCTATGTGGGAGCTGGATTCTGCATTGTCTGGAGCTCGGGACACATCCCCTGATCACGACAGGATCCATTACAGTACGCTATGGCACCTCACAACGCGCAACAGAGAAATCCTCCTAGCACTTTTTAATGCCATTTGGGCGTCGGGTCACTTTCCTGACGCGTGGCGTGAGGCAGTTTTAATTCCTTTGTTGAAACCTGGGAAAGACCGCACGAGCCCACGTAGCTACCGTAGTGTTGCCTTCACTAGTTGCATAGGGAAGACCTTGGAGCGGATGGTCAACCCTCCGCCTTTTCTGGATGTTAGAATCCCAGCAACTCCTTAGTCTCTTTCAGTGTGGGTTCAGGAGGTTTCGCTCCACCTTCGATAACCTTGCCCTCCTGGAGGCGGCTATACAACAAGCTTTCCTACGCCGTCGTCACCTTCTAGGTGTATTTTTCGACATCGAGAAGGCCGACGATACCACTTGGAGGCGTCTCATCCTGGAGCAGCTTCACGAATGGGGTTTTCGTGGTTGTCTTCCTCTTTTTATTCAGTCTTTCCTCTCGCCACGATATTTTAGATACCGAATCGGTGATGTCCTATCTGATCGCTTTGCACAGGTAAACGGTGTCCCTCAGGGTGGCGTTTTAAGTGTGACTCTCTTTGCCATCGCTATTAATATCATTACGTCCATAGTGAAAAGTCCTGTCCAGTGTTCATTGTTTGTGGATGATTTCTCTTTGGTTTGCTCTTCTTCAAGCCTTGCAACGACAACACGTCAGTTGCAACTTACGATTAAGCGTTTGGATGACTGGACGCATAAGAGTGGTTTTAAGTTTTCCACCGAGAAGTCTGTGTGTGTTCTTTTTAACCGTTCTCGTTCGATTTTAACCTTTCCTGAGTTGAGGATGAGGGACACTATTCTTACTTTTAAGGACACGGTGAGATATCTGGGGCTCATTTTTGACTCGAAGCTCACGTGGTTACCTCATCTTATAGACCTGAAACGGCGGTCACTTAAGGCTTTAAGTATTTTAAAATGTCTTAGCCACAGTACATGGGGTGCTGACAGGACTTGTCTGCTCCATTTTTGCAGGGCGTCTGTGCGATCTCGGATCGATTATGGGTGCACGGTGTATGGATCTGCGAGGCCTTCTTACTTAAAGTTGTTGGACGTTGTGCACCGTGAAGCGCTTCGGTTGGCCACTGGGGCATTCCGAACTAGCCCCATACCAAGCCTCTGTGCAGAGGCTGGTGAACCGCCACTTCATATGCGGCGACGGCTACTTACAGTGCGCCAGGTGTATAAAACTTTGTCCACACCATACACCCCTGCATACCATACCGTTGTTCAGCCTCCTCTGGCACGTTTGTTTCATAACGGCAACGTGCGACGCAGCCCTATGGAATTCGCGCACAAGATTTCCTCGGTGCGATGTCTATGGCTGGTCTTCGTGTTTTACGTCGCGGTTGGAGCAGATCTCCACCTTGGCTCCTCCGGACTAATTTTAATAAAGATGGCACACCAGATTTTACATTCCAATCTCTGTTTTTTAACATTTTAGATGTGCATCACTGTTTCACTGTCGTTTACATTGATGGCTCCAAACTGGAGACTTTCCTTGGCTGTTCTGTGGTATTCGCTGATCATGTTACCCGGATTCGCCTCCCTGCTGAACATACCGTTTTCGCAGCGGAGCTCCACAGGATCCTGAAGGCACTGGAGCAGATGCATCGTGATCGGGGCGATCGATTTCTCCTCTGCTCCGATTCTCTTAGTGCATTACAATCATTTCAGAACCTATACCCGGCTGAGGAGATGGTCCAGCTGATACATGACCAACTGTACTTGCTCCAACGGCGGGGTAAAGAGGTATCCTTGGTGCCTGGTCATGTCGGCATATGGGGCAATGAACAGGCCGATCGGGCTGACAAGGAGGCCTGCAGAGAGCAGGATGTGGTCCAGTGTCCTATCCCCTTGCAGTCAGTCATCGCTGCACTCCACAGGAAGTGCATGGATTTGTGGGAGGACGAATGGCTGGCGGTGACGGCCAATAAACTGCGGTCGGTAAAGTCAACCACTCGGCCGTGGCGTTCCTCCTGCCGGTTGCTCAGGCGGGAAGAGGTGGCCCTCACACGTCTTCGCATCGGGCACTGTCCTCTCACACATAGCTATTTATTACGGCGGGTGGTGTGCACATCTCTGTCCGGCACATTTTAACTGACTGCATTTTATACCGTGATGCAAGGACAGAAGCATAAGTTGATGCGGATCTGCCTTGTGTTTTAGCTAACGATGAGACGTGTGTGTCTAGGGTTTTTAAGTTTTGTGATGTGTCTGGACTCTGGCCTAAACTTTTAGGCTGGATGTTTTAGTGTATTGCAGAGTGGCTGACTCCTCCCTTTTTTCCTTGCAGTCAGCCAGCCACTTTCATCTGCTACATTGTTATAGCTCCCTCTACCATTTTCTTCCTGTGTTGTCCATCTTTTACTGCTGACGCCCTGCTTCATCCCACGCTTCGGTGTGGGTGAGCACATATTTTTCAATGATTGTTCCCCATGTTTTATGTTTCGTTTTATATAAATGTTCTGAGTTTTTTCTTGACATCCGTCTCACTATGTTACTGAACGGGCGCTGAAGACCTTGCTGTCGTGCGCCCAAAAAACCCCTCTACTCTCCCTCTCTCCCCTGAGAAGAAGCTCAACTTCACGAGCGGTTGCTATGGCATCCCATCTTTCATAAAAACTGTTGAGTTCAGTGTTTCTCGCTCCTGTAGGGCGGGTATGACATACTAGCCAAGTATATTTCAGTAACACCGGCCAGTGATACTACACGTCTTTGGTCCTAGAACGCTAACTAGTTGAACACCAATGGGCCAATGATGAACGTAGCCGTGAAGCCACATCGTACTGTGACACATCCACCATACAGAGGAACTTCATGCACAGTGACTGGAGGTGAAGGTACACACAGTCGGTAATTCTGTGTTCACCTCAACCGTCAGAGAAAAATGAGCTTTATTAGTCCATAGGACGGCCTAGGGCCAGCCGTCGTCAAATTCAGTCCTTGCGAAAAAGTGGAGAGCGAAGTCAACACGTCGTTGTTCGTTCTATGGTGCAAGCTGCTGTACGAAATGGATCTCGTATGGATACTATTTGAGAATGGTTCGAAGCACCTTCTTTACAGTGTACCACGGGATCTTCAACTGTCGTCACACAGCGCGTGCGCTGTCTGACGATAGGGATTTTCACGCAGCGTTGTCTGCCATACCAACAGAGATTTCACCAACCACATGTGGTGCGACTGGTCGTCGGTATCTTCCCAGAGCGACACCAAGTTCTCCAGTTGATTCAAACTTCTTCATCCTGCTTCACACAGCAGGTGGAGAAAGAGGCCCCTTCGTAATCCTTTCAGCCGGCGATATTCTCGAAGTGCAGCTGTATCATTACTGTCGTTTTGCTAACAGAGCTTCACCCCCTCCGTTTGTCCAAGCTCATATTGACACGTCAACAAGTGTAATGCGACTGTCTGGTGTGTGAGACTACGAATCACAAAGACTGATCAAGATACCTTGTGTCCAGTGGCCACTGTTGGCACTGAACGGTGGTGCCATGACACATGGAAATCATGCACATTAGTGCTATCAAGATTGGTACTCGTACAGTAATTAGTTGCCGTGTTATAACATGTTGTGTGGAATTGCTGCCTGTTTACCACAGTTTGAAAAGCCTACAGGCCTGCTTCCTTTCACTAATTTTACATTTGTTGTGTACCTGCTAGCCACCACCGTGGCCTAATTGTTTTGAGGCGGAGCATCCACTCTCTTAAGTAGATTTGGAAGAATTGAAAATATCTTGATCTACCATCTGGGACGCTGTACTGATTTTGACCTCGTTGCAATTCTTAAAAACTGCAAGGCAATTTCTTAGCCCTCTGGCGGTTGGTCATTATTGATTTTGATCTTGCTATTAAATATTTTAATAGAGAAAATTAAAGTAGATACTGAGCCTTCTGGCGCTTTGTGAATATTGATGTTGATCTCGTTGTAACTTTTTTTAAAAGGAAAGGGGATATATTTTAAAGCAATTCTGACGGACTGTGGTGTTTTTAAGTGGCTTTTCGCTTCATTCGATCGCCAAAAAATCGCTTGTGTGAAAGTTGGGGGCCGAATTTTGCTTCGTACTTTTGTCGCTGCGCACCGCAGGAGCTTGCGCCGCGGTTTCTAGGACCTTATCAGGTCCTCTGGATGCTGCGACCTCTTAACTGGTTAGAGCCCTTTCAATCTCCCAATCTCCTGTCAGGAGTAAGCGGGGGGGGGGGGGGGGGAGGGAGAGGGGGAGGGGGGTGTCTGGCATTTATTGTTTCAGGACTAGGTTAAGCCATTGAGCCATGTTCCCGCTCGTATCGGTTACTATTCTGAACGACTTACTTTGTTTGGTTTTTCTTTTGGTCGTCCGGTGGAGCTGCCTCTGCTTCGCGGCAGGTGGACCGAATTTTCGCGGCTGGACAACGCTGGGAGGAAGTTGGGGCTCCAAGCTGAAGCGGTCGGGACAACGGTTGGCTCATTGCGTAGGAAGTAACCAAAGGCTCCGTTCCGCGAGAGGCTAACGGCTGTTGTCTTTCCACAGAATGTGTGTTGGCGCTGTCGCCGATTGTGTTGCTGTCCGTCGAAGTAACCTCTTGGTAATAAGATGTCAGTTGCCGATTCACTTGCAACCTTTCTGCTTAATTGTGATTTAAACGGAAACCACTGTTGATTGGTCGATTGGTCTTCTCAGCAGACGATGTACTGGGTCTTTTGGACGCTTGTGCGGTATGTGTGCCCCTGGTTACTAGTTATTCTTCCTTTTTGCAATACGGTGACTGATTTCAGTATTGTATGAGTTGCTTGTGGTTCTGTTCTTTCGTGGAGCTGTGAACGGTTCCAAGTAATAGGCAATTAAGAGCCGAGTTGTTAAAATATTTCTTTTATTTTGTTTTAGATTACATTGGTCATCCAATGGGGTGCCTGTTAGCCCTAGTCACACAAGCAGGTGGCTGTCATGTAGCGGACACCGTCGACTGATGATGAATGCCCTATATTGGTAAGAAGCAGTAATTGTATATAGAAAAATTTTTGAATGAGCAGCCAATCTTAACCCTTTTTGTTAACTAAATCTGTGGAGGCAACTTGTTGGAATTTTAGTTCTGGGCACGAATAATAGTCTTGTTGCCGTTGTGTTTCATTATTTCTTGAGCTTAAGTGATATAACCTTATGTAAAAAAAAGAAGGTGGGCGAGAAAATTTTCTGATGGTTCAAGTGGTGAATTATTTTTATGTCTTATGTGGCTACTGTCTAAGCTAATCTAACACTAATATCACGCTACTTAGCCGTTTTGTAAGGTGACTCAGCTTGCGGATGTCTGAACGACCAACAAATTGTTCCTATGTGCCTCACCAACCGGCCGACTCGAAGACGGGAGAGAAAGCGAGCGCGGTTCTGGTCGCAGGCCAGTAACAGAGCACTATTAGGACCGCTATACCGTGCCGAGTTGCGGTTGTGGATCGTCGCTCACTTACGTTCTTATGCTTACTGCGACGCTCTGTTCCGGGAATTGCCGTTGCCTACTTTTCCCTACCAAATTCAAGCCTCAAAATCGTGTAAACAGGAAGTTTTCCTGAAGTTAAACTCTATTGCACGTTAGTTTATTACAGACATTATATAACATTTGCATCACCCCGCTTCGCAGAACTCCTAAAGATAAACGTTGACTGAGTGTACTGTATCACAGACAGAGTCCTTTTTACCGGCCACTGTGGCTGAGCGGTTCCAGGCGCTTCAGTCCGGAACCGCGCTGCTGCTACGGTCGCAGGTTCGAATCCTGCATTGAGCATGGATGTGTGTGATGTCCTTAGGTTAGTTAGGTTTAAGTAGTTCTAAGTCTAGGGGACTGATGACCTCAGATGTTAAGTCCCATAGTGCTTAGAGCCATTTGGACCATTTGAACAGGGACCATTTTACTGTTCAGAGATGTCGCTAAACCTGCCCAAAGATGTAAATAACCATGCATAGCAGCGGCTATTAGACGGAAGGGGTACGACAGCCGATCAGTTCGAGTCATTCCACCAGGAAAGAGGTACACGGCTCGTCTTGTCTGTAGGTCTGTAGTTCAACCAGGCCTAGACGGTCAGTACCGCGTTTCGATCGTGTCCGCATTGTTAGTTTGTGCCAGGAACGGCTCTCAACAAGGGAAGTGTCTCGGAGTGAACCAAAGCGACGTAGTTCGAACATGGAGGGGATACAGAGAGACAGTAACTTTCGATAACATTCCATGCTCAGGTGGCCCAAGGGCTACCACTGCAGTGGATGACCGCTACCTAACGATTATGGCACGAAGGAACCTTGACAGAAACGCTAAAGTGTTCAATAATGCTTTCAGTGCAGCCACAGGACGACGTGTTACGACTCAAACTGTGCGCAATAGGATGCATGATGCGCGACTTCACTCCCGACGTCCATGGTGAAGCCCATCTTTGCAACCACGACGTCTTTCAGCGCTGTGCAGATGGGCCCAACAACATGCGGAATGGACCTCTCAGGGTTGGTATCACATTCTCTTCATCGATGAGTGTCGCAAATGCCTTCAACTAGACAATCGTCGGAAACATGTTTGTTGAAAACTGGGCCAGGCTGAACGCCTTAGACACATTGTGAAGCCAGATGGAAGTTCCCTACCGATTTGGGGTGGCATTCTGTGGGGCCGACGTATCCCGCTGGTGGTAAATTTTGTAAATTTGACTACTGTGGTCATCGGTCTCTAAGCTTGCACACTACTTAATCTAACTTATACTAACTTACGCTAAGGACGACACACACAACCATGCCCAAGGGAGGACTCGAAACTCCGGCCGGGGAGCCGCACCGCTGGTGGTCATGGAAGGCGCCGTGACCAATAGTGCAACCATATCGGCATCATACTGGCGAGGCATTCGTCTTTATGGACGACAATTCGCGCTCCCATCGTGCACTTCTTGTGAACTACTTCCTTCAGGATAACGACATCGCTCAACTAGTGTAGCCAACTTGTTCCCCAGACATGAACCATATCGAACATGCCTGGGATAGATGGAATAGGGCTGTTTGTGGACGACATGACCCACAAGCCACTCTGAGAGATGTACGCCATCGCCGTTGAGGAGTGGGACAATCTGGACCAACAGTGCCTTGATGAACTTGAGGAAAATATGCCACAGCGGATACAGGCATGCATCAATACAAGAGAACGTGCTACTGGGTATTAGAGGTACAAGTGTGTATAGAAATCTGGACCGCTGCCTCTGAAGGTCTCGCTGTATGGTGGTACGACATGCAATGCGTGGTTTTCATGAGCAATAAGAAGGGCGGAAATGATGTTTATGTTGATCTCTATTCCAATTTTCTGTTTGGGTTCCGGAACTCTCGGAACCGAGGTGATGCAAAACTTTTTTTGATATATATATCGATCGTGTCCGCATTGTTAGTTTGTGCCAGGAACGGCTCTCAACAAGGGAAGTGTCTCGGAGTGAACCAAAGCGATGTAGTTCGAACATGGTGGGGATACAGAGAGACAGTAACTGTCGATAACATTCCACGCTCAGGCGGCCCAAGGGCTGCCACTGCAGTGGATGACCGCTACCTAACGATTTTTTAAAAAGGGATTATTTTTAAACCTTCTATGACTCTGTATTGATCTTGACCTGATTGTAATACTAAATAATTTCCAGGCAATTTCTAAAGCTTCATGCGTTTTATAATTATTGATTTTGATATTGTTGTAAATTTTTAAGAGAGAATTATAAAATAAATTCTAAGCTGTGTGTCGTTCTGTGATTACTGATTTTAATTTTCATGTAATTTATTAAAAATGTTGCAAACTTTAAAGCACAATTTAAAGCGCTTCAGGCGCTCTGTGATTATTGATTGTAGTTAAGTGGCGTTTCGCTTCTTTCCACTATAAAGAAATATTTAGTATGTTTTCACTAAATAAGTTGTCGTGTTGTCAACAACAAGTGATGTACAAGCAGGATCTTAGCCCTTCCATAAATTCCTGCCGCCATAAATGAAATACTGCTCCACTTTTCAGCATGGTTTTTATTGTGGCATTATGTAACACCAAGTTTGTTTCATTTGACTCTGTTGTCTAAGTTACGTGTGTAATTAATCCATTTGTATTAATCCATCCCCATGTCCCCCTCTCTCCATCCGTCTCTGGTGCCCACTTTCTGTCCATCTCCTTCTGTCACCCTCTAAGATCATCTGCTCCTGATCCCTGTACCACGTCCTCACTCCCTCCTCTCCTTCTCTACTTATCGCTTCCTTCTCCCGTTTTTTCTCCTCGATATCATTCCCACCCCAACAGGAGTTTGTAGGATCTTACCCCCAGATTATTTCTTTCGAGACGTAAGTATTATGTGCACCAAGCTTGGCTAAAACCGATTCAGGTGTTTAGAAGCAGTTCATCTGCGGCTTTTGCCCACTTATGAACGTGTCATATAAATATGTATTTAACACATAATTAGAGCAGCAAACAGAAATTTTGCCTGGTGGCGTTTATTTTGCAACGAAACAATACAATCAGATGATAGTAATGTGAAGACAATACAAAGAATACAGGAAGTAAACAACTTCAACGTGCATAACGGTAGAAAAAATGTTATTCGTTAGTTTTTTTTTTTTTTCAACTTCTAGGAGTTATACACACATTCCGGTAACTGGTTAATGCACTCAGTATAGGGTGTGACCAACTCTGTCAAGGTATGACAATCAACGGGGCATGCTGTGAATGATGCCATCACTCTCATGTTGAGGCAATAACGCCCATTCGTCCTGCAGCGCTGCTCGCATATCATGGAGAGCGATTGGTGGACGCTGATGTGGTGCAACCCGTGTCCCTGGTGCATCCCAGAGGTGCGCTATGGGATTGCGATCGGGAGAGCGAGCGGGCCACGCCATGCATGTAGTATATTCCGTTTCCAAGAAAACATCAACTGTGCGTGCTGTCTAAGGCCGATCATTACCGTCCAAGACTACATAGCCTTGGCCCACAGTAGGTCGCATGAATCACACATTATGTCCTAATATCTCGTCACGATACCTGGCAGAAGTTAAACGTTGCCGACTTAAAACCGTGCAATTTCATGAGGAGATGTTCGAGTGGTCAACATAATTCCTGCGCACACCATTAGGGATTATCCATGATATCAGTCCGTTTCCACAATGGTTGGGTCCCGAGACTGTGTTCCATGTTTCCTCCGGATGCGAATCTGTCGGGAATCACGATCCAGACCAAACTGTGAACCGACCATTGGCCCACTGTTCGACCGTCCAGGTGGCATGTTGACGGCTCCACCAAAGACGTTCCTTTTTGTGAGGATGCGTCATAGGTACACATGCAGCAGGTATTCGACTATAAAGACAACTTTGTCTAATACTTTTCTATGCCGTTTTTCTCCTTACAACAAGTCCAGTGGAGGCTGCGAGATCAGATGCCCATTGCCGTGCAGTACTATGGCTGTACCGTCGTGTCCTTACAGTCAAATAACGGTTCTCTTTTTTTGATGTTACACGTAGTCGGCCCCTCCCTGACTTACGGAATTCAGTTTCGATATCTGTAAACTGTCGCCACATCCGAAAAACAAGAGGAAGATTCAGATTAAGCCACTGGGCTATATCAGTTTCGACTGTGTTGCTTCCATTCTTCACATGACCCTCCACCACAACCAGCCTGGCAAGCGTCTTCTCTGCGTCACACTGCGTGCAGTGTGTGTCTGTGTACACAGCGGTTGTGGATGTGGGACTACCGGAAAACACTATCCCGTTTGATAGATGCCCTGACGTCATCATTGGCGTGGTTGTCCGGTGACTAGAACGCCACCTCCAGTGCAGGATATGATTGCACTGGCATCTGTTGACAGTGAATTATACACAGGTCGTGGAAAGAGTGGTTTGTTGCTTTAATTTTGGATATCAGTGTGTTAGTAGACGTACCTCATAGACGTACCTCACCTGTATCTGTAGCGCTTTTCGGCCTGCAATTTCTTTTTCACGCGTCTGAGTATTATGACATCACATATCCTCAACTATATGTCGTACATTGACACATTTTTGTATGTTCATTTAGGCCCGTAAATGGAGACTGTGTGCAAAATGTGTTGCGAATATGGTTGCTGGGTAAGGAGTAATAAATTTAAACATCATGCGCGATGTGACAGTTCTTCACGCATCTCAGTGTTTACGACGTCATATCTTCTGAACAATGCTATGATTCATAATTTTTCATGTATTTTCAGTGGTGTATTTGAATGCTGTATGCAAAGTGTGCCGTGAATTTATTTAATAGTAAAGAATTAATAAAATAAAACGTCTTGCCTGATGCGACAGTTTTACTCTGGGAACACTGAAAATGTAGTAAGCGATAAACTACTTCCTTTCATAAGAGTTTTCTGGGTATGGTACCGCGTCATATTGTATAAAACTACTGATGAAGGAAACCTACGTTTCGGCCACGTTTTCAGCGACCTTCTTCTAGGTCTACTGGTCAGTAGACTGCAACCTTGGTCGAAACGTTGGTTTTCTCCAGCAATAATACTTTTATGTCGACAGACTCTGGCCGCGGAGGCCCATGCAATTATATTACTTCCTTTCATATTTTTACGGGTGTTGTCCGAGAGAAAAAGACATTTAAATGTTTCAAATTATGCGTAAAGTCTGCTGCAAGCCACTAAGTACTCTTTTTCAAGTACTGGAAGAATGATATCTGCGCAGTAGCACTTCGTGGTGTACAATCCTTTCTTATCACCACCCTTCTGAAAGGTAGGTGGTTCTTACTCCACAGCAATTCTTCCAAGACAGTAAGCGATATATGTGCCAAGTTTGGCCGAAATTGGTCCAGTGGATTAGGAGTAAATATGAAACATACACACTTACACACGTAATATTGGCATACTTACAAAGATCCACTTTTGTAATATGTATGGATTCATAGCATTGTGCGGAACACGTATGTCCAAATGAATAAAAGTTAAAAATGAATACAGCACTGACAGTCAAATATTTAAAAAGTCATTGAGTTCCAATATTAGTATTACCGTTAATTTATTGACGAACTGAGTTTTATCCGGAAGAAAAGTAGTTAATATTCCCTTAATACTGAATCTCGCCCCACAGGTTAATCTAACGTGGAATGTTCGTGCAGTAAATCTTATAATGATAGATGTGAGCTAGGCATAGTTTTGACACTGGTACCTTTATTCAAAGCTACATGAAATAGATGTTTAACAATACTAATGAGAAAGTTTCTCATTAAGCACAAGGAAGTTGCTTAAATACTTAGATCACAGAGTGCATTAGGAATATCACATTCAGACTTAGACGACATTTCGGTAATTTTTCTACAGTACCCTTTCTCGTTTGGTACAATGGGATATGACTGAAAAAACACAATACCTCTATACTTCTACCTAAATTAACTCACTTTTCAGTTAATTACTGAAATATCCCATATTGTGGACGTTATAGACCTTTTTACCTTAAGCTTCCTTTGCAGTGCTGTTGTTTTATATGTTACTGTCGTTGCAGAAAAATGCAGGTGCGTGTTAGCCTACATGTATTTGTGGCGTAATGACACTACAAAATTAATTAAATTCTTACTGTCGTAAGTGTGGTTATGTATAACTATGTCTGATTCGTGTCAGGGCACCGGCTTTTGCTTTTTATGTTTTTTGCTTTCTATTTATCTTTTGATTGGTTTCTTGACTGCTGCTCTTAAGGACATAAAGAAGGCACATATTTGTCGTATTTCCTTACAGTGTACTGGTTTTTAGTATCTTTCTAATATACACTCCTGGAAATTGAAATAAGAACACCGTGAATTCATTGTCCCAGGAAGGGGAAACTTTATTGACACATTCCTGGGGTCAGATACATCACATGATCACACTGTCAGAACCACAGGCACATAGACACAGGCAACAGAGCATGCACAATGTCGGCACTAATACAGCGTATATCCACCTTTCGCAGCAATGCAGGCTGCTATTCTCCCATGGAGAAGATCGTAGAGATGCTGGATGTAGTCCTGTGGAACGGCTTGCCATGCCATTTCCACCTGGCACCTCAGTTGGACCAGCGTTCGTGCTGGACGTGCAGACCGCGTGAGACGACGCTTCATCCAGTCCCAAACATGCTCAATGGGGGACAGATCCGGAGATCTTGCTGGCCAGGCTAGTTGACTTACACCTTCTAGAGCACGTTTAGTGGCACAGGATACATGCGGACGTGCATTGTCCTGTTGGAACAGCAAGTTCCCTTGCCGGTCTAGGAATGGTAGAACGATGGGTTCGATGACGGTTTGGATGTACCGTGCACTATTCAGTGTCCCCTCGACGATCACCAGTGGTGTACGGCCAGTGTAGGAGATCGCTCCCCACACCATGATGCCGGGTGTTGGCCCTGTGTGCCTCGGTCGTATGCAGTCCTAATTGTGGCGCTCACCTGCACGGCGCCAAACACGCATACGACCATCATTGGCACCAAGGCAGAAGCGACTCTCATCGCTGAAGACGACACGTCTCCATTCGTCCCTCCATTCACGCCTGCCGCGACACCACTGGAGGCGGGCTTCACGATGTTGGGGCGTGAGCGGAAGACGGCCTAACGGTGTGCGGGACCGTAGCCCAGCTTCATGGAGACGGTTGCGAATGGTCCTCGCCGATACCCCAGGAGCAACAGTGTCCCTAATTTGCTGGGAAGTGGCGGTGCGGTCCCCTACGGCACTGCGTAGGATCCTACGGTCTTGGCGTGCATCCGTGCGTCGCTGCGGTCCGGTCCCAGGTCGACGGGCACGTGCACCTTCCGCCGACCACTGGCGACAACATCGATGTACTGTGGAGACCTCACGCCCCACGTGTTGAGCAATTCGGCGGTACGTCCACCCGGCTTCCCGCAAGCCCACTATACGCCCTCGCTCAAAGTCCGTCAACTGCACATACGGTTCACGTCCACGCTGTCGCGGCATGCTACCAGTGTTAAAGACTGCGATGGAGCTCCGTATGCCACGGCAAACTGGCTGACACTGACGGCGGCGGTGCACAAATGCTGCGCAGCTAGCGCCATTCGACGGCCAACACCGCGGTTCCTGGTGTGTCCGCTGTGCCGTGCGTGTGATCATTGCTTGTACAGCCCTCTCGCAGTGTCCGGAGCAAGTATGGTGGGTCTGACACACCGGTGTCAATGTGTTCTTTTTTCCATTTCCAGGAGTGTATTTACTTTAACTTAGCGAATATGAAAAACAAAGTGCCTTATTCGTGTAACGGTACACGATATAACTGATGCAATTCTATACCAAGTTTCATATGGACCTTCTTGACAACAGCATGAACGAAAAAGGCTCTGAATCAAATATATAAAAATTCAGAACCGTTATCATTCCATATTGCAATCAAAGGTATTTACGCTCATACTTATGTTAATAAGAAAGAGAAGAAATTGTTTGGACTTCTTGTACATCCATCATAAGATAATATTTCAAATAAAAAGCATCTTGAAAATATGGTCACAATTATTTATTATTGTGCATAATTTTATCGGGATGTTCCTTGTTTGATCGTATTGTTTGCGAGGAAGATAAGAAAAAGGCTCAGATTTTCTTGTAATCTTCATAGCATATTGTGTAATACAAGACTGTCACAAACACGTTAGTTAATTATTATTGTAAGAAGTTGTAATTACAGTATTGTTATTACTGTGTTACATGCAGGCTGACAATTATTGAACATTGTGAAATGAAATCGTCATAACTTCTGAACGGTTTGCCTTAGGTCGTTAAAACTGCATAGTTGGCCGCGGGGCATGATGGGAATCGGAATGAGCACGCATGGTTTGGTTCAGCGACTAAGCCCACTTTCATACGGATTGGTTCGTCAATAAACAATACTGGCGCTTTTTGGGGATTGAGAATCTGCTTTCCGCAAATGAGAAATCTCTTTGCCCTCGACGGGTGACTATATAGTGTGCAATGTCCAGCCACCGAACGGTTGGTGCCACATTCCTACATGGCACGGTGAATACCGAACAGTATGTGACGGTTTTGGAAGATGATTTCATCCCCATTATTCAAAGCGTCCCTGGTTTCGAAAAAATGTTGTTCATGCAAGATGGAGCTCGACCGCATCGAAGCAGGAGAGTGTTTGATGTCCTGTGGGAGCACTCTGGGACCGCATTCTGGTACCGAGGCGACTGGCATAGGCCTTGATTGGCCACTATATTCTCCGGTTCTGAACTCATGCGACTCCTTTTAATGGGGTTATATTAAAGATAAGGTGTACAGAAATAACACCAAAACCGTTGCTGAGCTGAAAACAGCCATTCATTAGGTCATCGACGTCAATATTCCGACACTTCAGTGAGTCACGCAGAATTTCGCTATTCGTCTGCGCCACATCATCGCCAATGATGTCACGCACATCGAACATGTCATAACCTAGATCCGAATATCTGTAGTGACGTTTACATGTTGAATGAAGTGTCTCCAATCCGTAGTTTGTTTGTAACTAATTTACGTTTTTTTTCTTCCATTTCAATAATTGTCACCTTGTTAAGTCCCCACTATGAACCATGCTCGCAGCATAAATACGCACTAATTTCTCATTCCCTTTCTCATGATCATAAGCTGTACCTTAGTCAAATGACAAACACTACTGTAATGTTACTAACTGGTAGATTGTTTTATAGTTATTACTCTATGTTTCATGTAACACTTATAATCAAAATCTCTGTACTGCTATAACCTGGAAGGAACGAATGAAAAACAGATGTATTTCTATCAAACCAATAACAATTTGGCAACACGCTTTAACTAAGAAAAATTGTGCTGCTATATGACTCTGTTTCAACTAAAAGAAATGCAAACACCCTGACGTTAGAAAAATTAGTCCAACGGGAAAAACGACGCCTATTTTGATCCAATGACGGCATATCCCACCTGATAGATAGTAGACGTACCGATAACGGTTTCAACGTCATCAACCAAAGGTAGCGTAGTGGCATAGCTACTAGAGGTCCACCTGCATCTACCGCTTAATAGCGAATGCCCACAGCCAAAAGGCTCAGTGTGGCGCAGACTTGTGAATGAAGCAAGCAACCATGCCACAGACCCGCACTCGTGCTTCCTGCGACCAAATGAGTCACTTTCAAAGGGGACACATTGTGGCCTTCAGATGGGGATGGTCCTTTCGGTGAACTGCCACACAAGTTGGATGTACTGCGTCAGTTGTGCAATGATGCTGGTATTAGTGGTCACGTGAACAATCCCACACCTGTAGACAAGGTTCTGAAAGTCCTCGTAGTACAGATACCAGATCGTCGTATTTTAGGGGCAGCAGTGGCAGACCATACAGCTACCACAGCACAAATAAGATGGTCTGTGCGCCCAGATGTGTCACCACGAACTGTTTCGTACCAGTTATTAGCAATCGGGCTACATGCAAATGTCCGACAGATGGCGCTTCATCTGATCAGAATAGTAATAATTAGCATAACAAAGTAAGACAAAGCAAAGATGATGTTATTTACAGGAAATACTCGAATGTCGACCACCATTCCTCAACAATAGCTGTAGTCGAAGAATAATGTTGTGAACAGCACTGTAAAGCATGTCCGGAGTTATAGTGAGGCATTGGCGACGGATGTTGTATTTCAGCATCCCTAGAGGTGTCGGTCGATCACGATTCACTTGCGACTTCAGGCAACCCAAAAGCCAATAATCGTACGGATTCAGGTGGGACCTGGGAGGCCAACCATGACGAAAGTGGCGGCTGAGCACACGATCGTTACCAAATGACGCGGGCAAGAGGTCTTTCACTCGTCTAGCAATATGGGGTGTTTTATTTTTGTTCTAATAAAACCCCATGTCATTCCAAGCATGTGTGTCAATTTTTACCTCTCTATCTACATTATTCTGTGGTTTATTAAGTTTTCAAATTTATACTAACTTTTCGATCACCGGGTATATCTGAATCGCTTGTGATATTGACCCACTAAAGTAATCGTGTCATGTATTACACATGCAGAGTTCCAACAGTAAATCTTGAGTGAATTGGAAACCTCTAAAGTAGTGTAATAATGTTTTCGGCAGCGTAATTTTTATGAAATTAACTGCAAATCTCAGTTGTTAAGTGAATGTTACCATTTCATCTTGCTTGTTGTGGATAATGTCTAGTATATGAAGAATCCGTTGTCCAGTCACCAACTATACATTGATAACTAGTCTATAAACGGAAATATTTAATAAGATAGTAAAATGCGTAAGTCCTTTATGACCTTGACTAGTGTTAAATAAATGGCTGCAGTGTAGTATGTTTATACGACGCCGCACAAAAGTGTACTGCTCCTCATTTCGCAGAATTTTTATTTAGCGCTATTAATGGTTGTTTACATATATTCCCTGGACAAAGCCCACTGTCGGAATTATCACCACTGCGAGATAAAACACTGTGTATTTACATTACCACAGTTTCCAATACTGCAAAAACAAAATTGTTTTATTGTTAAACTGAATTCTCTTTTGAGTGGCTAGTGTACAGTGGGCGTACTGCATCGCTTACTCGATTTTACATATAATGGTTAGCGTAGATAAAAATTTCGAAATATTTACTAGCAAAGCAGTGGATAAAAGTTATCACTCAGCACGGTCTCCCTATATTGCCGCAACATTCACTGCCAATATGAAACATGCCTTAAAGCTTTCTTGAAAGGAAAAAAACCACATAATCATCCAACAAGAGAATAAGTTCTCTAAGCCATAAATAGAGGTTTATATCTCACTAGACAAACTTGTGGTTCCTGTGCCCAGCAGCCTTTTCAGTATTTTCAGGTGCAACAGTCTGGATGATTAACTGATCTGGCCTCTTAACACTAGCCAAAACGGCCTTGCTGTGCTGGTACTGCGAACGGTTGAAAGCAAGAGGAAATTGCAGCAGTACTCTTTCCCGAGGGCATGCAGCTTTACTGTATGATTAAATGAT
Organism: Schistocerca serialis cubense; assembly: GCF_023864345.2. NCBI lineage: Eukaryota > Metazoa > Arthropoda > Insecta > Orthoptera > Acrididae > Schistocerca > Schistocerca serialis. Next base: position 428,456,117 of record NC_064641.1, read on the forward strand.
GATGGCGTCTTCTTGGGTAAAATATTCCGGAGGTAAAACAGTCCCTCATTCGGATCTCCGGGCGGGAACTACTCAGGAGGACGTGTTATCAGAAGAAAGAAACCTGACGTTCTACGGATCGGAGCGTGGAATGTCAGATCACTTAAAAGGGCTGATAGGTTAGAAAATTTGAAACGGGAAAATGATAGGTTAACGTTGGATATAGTGCGAATTAATGAAGTTTTGTGGAGGCGGAACAAGAGTTCTCGTCAGGTGAATACAGGGTTATAAATACAAAATGAAATTTGGTAATGCTGGAGTACGTTTGACAATGAATAAAACAATAGGAGTGCAAGTAAGCTACTACAAACAGCATAGTAAATGCATTATTATGGCCAAGATAGACACGAAGCCCACACCTACCACAGTAGTACAAGTTTACATGCCAACTAGCTCTGCAGATGATGAAAGATTGATGAAATGGATGATGAGATAAAAGAAATTATTCAGATAGCGAAGGGAGACGAACAATTAATTGTCATGGGTGACTGGAATTCGATAGTAAGAAGAGGAAGAGAAGGAAACGTAGTAGGTGAATATGTAATGGGGGTGAGGAATGAAACAGGAAGAAGCCTGGTAGAATTTTGCACAGAGCATAACGTAATCATAGCTAACACTTGGTTCAAGAATCATGAGAGAAGGCTGCATACATGGAAGAGGCCTGGAGATACTGGAAGATTTTAGATAGATTATATAATGCTAAGACAGAGATTAAGGAACCAAGGTTTTGAAAAAAATGGTTCAAATGGCTCTGAGCACTATGGGACTTAACATCTACGGTCATCAGTCCCCAAGAACTTAGAACTACTTAAACCTAACTAACCAAAGGACAGCACACAACACCCAGCCATCACGAGGCAGAGAAAATCTCTGACCCCGCCGGGAATCGAACCCGGGAACCCGGGCGTGGGAAGCGAGAACGCTACCGCACGACCACGAGATGCGGGCCAAGGTTTTGAACTGTAAGACGTTTCCTGGGTCAGATGCTCACTCTGACCACAATCTATTGGTTATGAACTGTAGATTAAAACTGAAGAAATTGCAAATAGGTGGGAATTTAAGGAGATGGGACCTAGATAAAATGACAGAACCTGAGGTTGTAGAGAGTTTCAGGAAGAGCATAAGGGAGTGACTGACAGGACCGGGGGGAAAAATGCAGTAGAAAATGAATGGGTAGATTTGAGGGATGAAATAGCGAAGGCAGCAGAGGATCACGTAGGTAAAAAGCCGAAGGCTAGTAGAAATCCTTGGGTAATAGAAGAAATATTGAGTTTAATTGACGAAAGGAGAAAATATAAAAATACAGTAAATGAAGCAGGCAAAAAGAAATAGAAACATCTCAAATATGAGATCGACAGGAAGTGCAAAATGGCTAAGCAGGGATGGCTAGAGGACAAATGTAAGGATGTATAGGCATATACAGGGTGAGTCACCTAACATTACCGCCGGATATATTTCGTAAACCACATCAAATACTGACGAACCGATTCCACAGACCGAATGTGGGGAGAGGGGCTAGTGTAATTGTTTAATACAAACCATACAAAAATGCACGGAAATATGTTTTTTAACACAAACCTACGTATTTTTAAATCGAACCACGTTAGTTTTGTTAGCACATCTGAACATATAAACAAATACGTAAACAGTGCCGTTTGATGCACTGTAAAATGTTAATTACATCCGGATATATTGTAACCTAAAGTTGACGTTTGAGTACCACTCCTCCGCTGTTCGATCGTGTGTATCGGAGAGCACCGAATTACGTAGGGATCCAAGGGGAACGGTGATGGACCTTAGGTACAGAAGAGACTGGAACAGCACATTACGTCCACATGCTAACACCGTTTTATTGGTCTTTTTCGCTGACGCACATGTACATTACCGTGAGGGGTGAGGTACACGTGCACACGTGGTTTCCGTTTTCAATTACGGAAGCGGAATAGAGTGTGGCATGACATGTGAGGCCAATAGATGTGGTGGCCATCATTTGCTGCACACAATTGCAATCTGTGGCGTAATGAATGTCGTACACGCCGCAGTACATCTGGTGTAATGTCGCCGCAGGCTGCCACAATACGTTGTTTCATATCCTCTGGGGTTGTAGGCACATCACGGTACACATTCTCCTTTAAAGTACCCCACAGAAAGAAGTCCAGAGGTGTGAGATCAGGAGAACTGGCTGGCCAATTTATGCGTCCTCCACGTCCTATGAAACGCCCGTGTTTGTTACAACACGCAAATGAACGTCGGAGGTTTCAAGCGTCAACTTTAAGTTACAATATCTCCGCATGTAATTAACATTTTACAATGCAACAAACGGCACTGATTACGTATTTGTTTATATGTCCAGATGTGCTAACAAAACTAACGTGGTTCCATTTAAAAAAACCTAGGTTTGTGTTAAAAAACATACTTCCGTGCATTTTGTATGGTTTGTATTAAACAATTACACTAGCCCCTCTCCCAACATTCGGTCTGTGGAATCGGTTCGTCAGTATTTGATGTGGTTTGCGAAATACATACAGCGGTAACGTTAGGTGAGTCACCCTGCATATCTAGGAGTAAGACGGATGCTGCCTACACGAAACTTAAAGAGACCTTTGGAGAAAAGAGAACCACTTGCATGAATATCAAGAACTCAGATGGAAACCCAGTTCTAAGCAAAGAAAGGAAAGCACAAAGGTGGAAGGAGTATATTGAGGGTCTGTACAAGGGCGATGTACCTGAGGATAATATTATGGAAATGGAAGAGGCTGTAGTGAAGATGAAATGCGAGATATGATACTGTGTGCAGAGTTTCACAGAGCACTGAAAGACCTAAGTCGAAACAAGTCCCAGGGAGTAGACTACATTCGATTAGAGCTACTGACAGCCTTGGGAGAGGCAGCCCTGACACAACTTTTCCATCTGGTGAGCAAGATGTATGAGGCAGGCGAAATACCTTCAGACTTCAAGAAGAATAAAATAACTCCAATCCCAAAGAAAGGAAAAACTGGTAGAAGCCAACCTCGGGGATGATCAGATTGGGTTCCGTAGAAATATTGGAACACGTGAGGCATTACTGACCCTATGACTTACCTTAGTAGATAGATTGAGGAACGGCAAACCTCCGTTTCTAGCATTTGTAGACATAGAGAAAGCTTTTGACAATGTTGACTGGAATACTCTATTTCAAATTCTGAAGGTGGTAAGGTAAAATACTAAAATGTAAACTTTCACGGCCGGAAATACCATGTCCATTATAATTATCCGGGCTGTTATGCCGTGGTCGGTTGATGAATTCTGAGGTGATTCCCAACGTTTCGTCTCCGACTGCGTGAGACATCTTCAAGGGGGTCCGTAGCTTGATGGAAGGTCCAACACACACACTGGCTCGCTACTGACTGCCGCTAAATTCCGTGTCCGCGGGCCCCCGCGCCGCGGCGTGACGTCACGTGTTTTGAAAACGTCAGTGCAATTGGCCGCTGTCCGTCGCCGTCGATCGCCGTTGCCATCACCCAGTAGTGGACGAGTGGTACACATCTTCTTTAACACCGGCATCCATATACCGTTTAATTTGACGCCCTCCTCCTTTCGGTTGAAATTATTTGGGTGTTTAGCGATTTCGATTGCCTCCCTGTAGAGCCTTTCGTAGTATCCGCTCGTGGCCGCTAGTACTTGCGTCTCCTCGAAACGAATATTGTGGTTCCCTGGCTGGAAAGCATGCTCCGCAACAGCTGATCGTTCCGTTTCTCCTCTTCTACAATTTCCCTTGTGCTCTTCCAAACGTTTAGAAACACCCAAATAATTTCAACCGAAAGGAGGAGGGCGTCAAATTAAACGGTATATGGATGCCGGTGTTAAAGAAGATGTGTACCACTCGTCCACTATTGGGTGATGGCAACGGCGATCGACGGCGACGGACAGCGGCCAATTGCACTGACGTTTTCAAAACACGTGACGTCACGCCGCGGCGCGGGGGCCCGCGGACACGGAATTTAGCGGCAGTCAGTAGCGAGCCAGTGTGTGTGTTGGACCTTCCATCAAGCTACGGACCCCCTTGAAGATGTCTCCCGCAGTCGGAGACGAAACGTTGGGAATCACCTCAGAATTCATCAACCGACCACGGCATAACAGCCCGGATAATTATGATGGACATGGTAAGGTAAAATACCGGGAGCCAAAGGCTATTAACAATCTGTACAGAAACCAGATGACAGGTATAAGAGTCGAGGGGCTTGAAAGGGAAGCAGTGGTTGGGAAGGGAGTGAGACAGGGTTGTAGCCTCTCCCCGATGTTATTCAATCTGTATATTGAGCAAGCAGTAAAGGAAACAAAAGAAAAATTCGCAATAGGTATTAAAATCCATGGAGAAGAAATAAAAACTTTGAAGTTCGACTATGACATTGTAAGTCTATCAGAGACGGCAAAGGACCTGGAAGAGCAGTTGAAGGGAATGGACAGTGTCTTGAAAGGAGGATATAAGATGAACATTAACGAAAGCAAAACAAGGATAAGGAATGTAGTAGAATTAAGTCGGGTAACGCTGAGGTAATTAGATTAGGATGTGAGACATTTAAAGTAGTAAATGACTTTTGCTATTTGGGGAGCAAAATAACTGATGATGATGGTCCAAGTAGAGAGGATATAAAATGTAGACTGGCAATGGTAAGGAAAGCTTTTCTGAAAAAGAGAAGTTTGTTAACATCGAGTATAGATTTATGTGCCAGGAAATCGTTCCTGAAAGTATTTGTATGGAACATAGCCTTGTATGTAAGTAAAACACGGACGGTAAATAGTTTGTACAAGAAGAGAATAGAAGCTTTAGAAATGTGGTGCTACGGATGAATGCTGAATACTAGATGGGTAGATCACACACTAACGATGGGGTATTGAATATAATTGGGGACAAGAGAAATTTTTGGCACAACTTGACTAGAAAAAGGGATCGGTTAGTAGGACACGTTCTGAGGCATGAAGGGATCACCAATTTGGTATTGGAGGGCAGCGTGGAGGGTAAAAATCGCAGAGGGAGGGAGACCAAGAGATAAATACTTTAAGCAGATTCAGAAGGATGTGGGCTGCATTAAGTACTGGGAGATAAAGAAGCTTGCACAGGAGAGAGTAGCATGGAAAGCTGCATCAAACCAGTCTCTGGACTGAAGACCACAACAACAACAACATCTCACTAGATAATGTTGGAGATGTTTATTGGTATTCTTCTCGCACCACAAATATCGATTAAAAACGAGACCTCAGTGCGTAATTCCGTACACTTTTTCTTTTTGATAGGGTTGGCATCCCTCACGTTTTGAAGACTGATCAAAGGGCAGATGCAAACAATTATAGACCTGTATCGTTGACCTCAGTCTGTCGTAGAATTATGGAACAACTTCTGTTCTCAAGACTTTGGACGTCTTTGGAGATCGAGAATTTTCTCTGTAAAAATCGTCATGGATCACTGCAAACAGAGATTAACGAATCTCAGCTCGCTCTGTTCGTTCATAATACCCATTATACTGTAAACAAAGGCGCTCAGGTTGATGCCGCACTCCTTGAGTTTAGGAAGGTACTTGATACAATTCCGCGCTGCCGTTCACTGAAATATATACGTGCTTATCTTCTGTTGGACCATATTTGCGAATGGATTCAAGATTTACTTCAAGACAGAACTCAACACGTCTCTTTTAATGGAACAAAATCGACATACGTAAATTTAATTTGTGAGGAATCCCGGGGAAGGCTGATAGGACATTTACCAATTACAGAGCCTGTAAATGATCTAGTGGAAAGCGTCGGATGCGCCTTAAGACTGTCCACAGATGAATCAGCTGTATGCACCAAAAGAGCCACGCTACAAGACGCTATCGGATAGCAGAATGACCTGCAGATGATTTAAGAATGGTTCAGGCTCTGGCAGTTGACCCTGACCGTAAATAGATGTAACGTATTTCGCATACATAATAAAATAAATCCACCACTTTACAACTGATCTATTACGGAATTATGTAATAAATTGGGAAAAAGCGCCGATGTTGCAGCAGTAATTTTCTTTATTGGCGACTATTTTCGATATTAAGTTATTTATAAAATCATCCAGAAACATGAAGCAAATGGGATAACCGGATAATGAGCTTAGGCTCTAAACAAGTCATCAATATATTAATATGCCATATTCGACATTTTTCTGCAGTTCATTGCGTTATTTATTACACCAACACTTAATGATATCATGTCTTCCAGAATCCTCAAAATCGGTAAAATACGTTATTGACGCCAAACTGCTGTAAACAGTATCTGCCATAAGATGTCTAGCAGTCACTATCGTGAGCGACAGTAAGTGGAATGACCACATAACACAAATATTATGAAAATAAGACGCTAGGCTAAGGTTCAGAGGAAGTATCTTAAGGGAAGTAACTCATCCAAAAAGGAAGTTGCTTACAAGGCGCTTGTTCATCGATTCTGGAGTTGTGTTCACCAATCTGTGATTCTTCCCAGGTAGGCCTGACGGAAGGGATAGACAAGATACAAAGAAGAACGGCGCGCTTCAGCAAGCGATCGTTTAGTCGGTGCAAGAGTGTTAGAGGTGTTTAACAAACTAGATTGACAGACGTTACAAGAGGACGTCGTGCATCACGGAGAGGTTTTCTACTCATGTTTCGAGAGAGCACTTTCCGGGAAGAGTCTGACAACTTCCTCCTACAAACACTCGCACAATGAACACGATGAGGAAATACGAGAAATTGGAGCCGACAATCATTTCTCCTATGCGCCATTTACGAGTGGGAGGGGGAGAGAGAAACCTGTCAGTGGTAACGAAAGTACCCTAAACGTGACTTGCGGACTATGATGCAGAGATAGATGTGAACCAGAAAAGGGAGACCAAATTACAATTCGTACATCAACACAGATAATGGATTAAGAACTAAATGCGGGCGATAGTGAGAACAAAACCCATAGTTCATAGCAGGCCACTACGACGATGGCGATACTCGGGCCAACAAAAGACTCGTAAAATAACATGATATACCTAAACGGTACACAATACAAATTTTCTTCTTAAGTGGTCTAAGAAACACCGACACAGAGACTTGCCAGTGTCTTCTCTATGAATCATTAATTATTTCCTAAAATTTGAGATATGTGTCGTTTTCGTTTAATTTTAATACTATACGAAGAACAACACCAACATTAGAAAGGAAAGAAGACCACGTTTAATGTGCATTTGGCAATGAGAGACGAAGCATGTTCTTCCCACTGGGGAAATTGAGCAACGGAAACAGCTACGCCTCTTGCTAGAGACCACCTCGGGTTTTGTCTCAGCTGATTGGGGAAACAGCAGAAAACTTAAATCCAGATAGACTGAGCTCCGCTCGAGTCCTGTATGATTACAACTGTGTTGACTCACGCAGTGTTCCATTTACATTGCGTTAGTCGTGCTTCGTGGAAAGAACATTCAGGTTGAGGGGGGTGGGTGGTGGGTGAAGAATGATTTGAAGGGAGACTGGACGTATCATTCTCATAGAGACGAGTTTGGTTGGCATGTGCCGTAACTGAAGTAGACAAACCACGGAAAACCTGTTTATCGATGGCCGATGCTGGATGTGCATATCACTGCACCGCTCTCTTGGCCATGTTCCATGGACCGCAAAGAGAAACGAAAGATTTGGAATAAAATCCATAATTAAGTGCAACATAGTGAGGTGTCACCGATGTCGTAGACTTACATGCGTAAAAACGTGCAACCATTCAAACATTTGGAAGTTCGTTTGAGGTTCATGCTCTTGTGACCAGGGCCTCCCTCAGTGTAGACCGTTCGCCGGGTGCAGGTCTTCCGATTTCACGCCACTTCGGCGACTTGCGCGTCGATGGGGATGATATAATGATGATTAGGACAGCAAAATACCTAGTCTCTGAGCGGAGAAAATCTCCAATTCAGCCGGGAATCGAACCCGCGCACTTGGGATTCATATTCTGTCGCGCCGACCACTTTTTCTTCCATTTCGTTCGATATAGTTCGGTTTCGAAAGACGTCACGAGACATCTGTTCATATTGATCGTTGATTCTTTGACTCAGTTTCTTTTTATTATTATTACAGAGAGCACGCAGCCCTCTGACCGAACACGCTGAGCTGCCGTGCCGGCACCACTCAGGTACCGGGGGCGGACAGGTTTAAGGTGTGCTAAAGAGAAAAACATATTCTTACATCTCTGAAATCAGCTCAGCAAGTTATTTTTTATCACTCTGTGGTGATAGTAGGACGATTTCAATCAAGTACACACAGCTGCCTCTTCCAGCAACTTTAGTACTACACATAGCATCGAATTTCAAGCAATTTATAGCGAAAATCGTTATCTTTTATTCAATCCAACAGGGAGAAGCGGGTTACACGCACAAATATGACAACAGAATCCTCTGAACTGACGCTATGTAACAAGAACAATCTGTGTTGCAATAATACCAGTATAATGTGGTTGTTTCATTTATGAGTGGACGCTTTCATAACCCGCGAGCACTCTCGCTATGAGTATTTTGCTCACGGACCTTTATAACTCTCGGTACTTTGTGAACAGTACCTACAGGGTTCTCGTTCATTCAATATCTTTGTTTTATACGTCCACTGATCCGCGTGAGGTGTTTGTTTTGTGTCAGTATGTAGGTGTCGCTAGCAGAGGTCAGTTTTCTGGGCAGGTCATTTCAGTGCGTCATTTAGCTCTTCGCGCGATTGTCAACGTTAGTGTATATTTCGCTATTCATATTTTCTAAGGCGTCATGTCCTGTGTATTGCTCTTGGTTTGTTGCGTTTTTTATTATTTCCGATGGATGAGTATATATGAAAAGATTACACTAATATTGTATTGTATTTTCATAGATGGATAGACAAAGAAACATTTATAGCGTGGCTGGTAGATGATATGCGTATGAGTACAATACAAAATCTGTCTTATCCTCCACAGTGTTATCAATTCCAGGCTTAATGTTAGCGTAGAACAGTGAAATCGCCATTAAGAGCCGTTCATGATGTCAACAAGACACTGCCGACAGATTTGCAAAATAGCTCCAAATACAGGAGCTCCCCCCCCCCCCCCCCCCCAGTCTATCTCTTCTTCCTCTTCTTCTTTCATCTACATCTATCTACATCTACATCTACGTGATTGCTCTGCTATTCACAACAAAGTGCCTGGCAGAGGGTTCAATGAACCACTTTCATGTGGTCTCTCTACCGCTCCACTCTCGAACGGCACGCAGGAAAAAAGAGCACTTAAATTTTTCCGTGGGAGCGATGATTTCTCTTATTTTATCGAGATGATCATTTCTCCCTATGTAGGTGGGCGCCAACAGAATGTTTTCGCAATCGGAGGAGAAAACTGGTGATTGAAACTTCATGAGAAGATCCCGTAGAACGAAAAACGACTTTGTTTTAATGATTGCCACTCCAATTCACGTATCATGTCAGTGGCATCATCTCCCTACTTCGCGATAATACATAACGAGCTACCGTTCTTTATACTTTTTCGATGTCATTCGTCTGTCCCACCTGAGGCGGATCCCACACCGCATAGGAATACTCCAGAATTGGGCGGACAGGTGTGGTGTAAGCAGTCTCCTTGGTAGACCTGTTGCATCTTCTAAGCGTTCTGCCAATGAATCGCAGTCTTTTGTTTGCTCTACCCACAATATTATCTATGCGATCGTCCAATTTAGGTAATTTCTAACTGTAATCCCTAAGCATTTAGTTGAATTTACAGCCTTCAGATTTGTGTGACTTATTGCGTAATCGAAATTTAGCTGATTTCTTTAAGTACTCATGTGAATAACTTCACACTTTTCATTATTCAGGGTCAATTGCCACTTTACGCACCTTACAGATGTTTTATCTAAATATTTTTGCAAGTCGTTTTGATCATCTGATGACTTTACAAGACGGAAAATGACAGCATCATCTGCAAACAATCTAAGACGGCTGTTGAGATTGTCTCCTATGTCGTTAATATATATCGAAACAACAGAGAGCCTATAACACTTCCATGGGGAACGCCGGATATTACTTCTGTTTTACTCGATGACTTTCCGTCTATTACTACGATCTGTGACCTATCTTACAGGAAATCACGAAACCAGTCGCACAACTGAGGCGATACTCCGCAGGCACGCAGTTTGATTAGAAGACGCTTGTAAGGAACGGTGTCAAAAGTCTTCTGGAAATCTAAAAACTAGGAATCAATTTGACGTCCCCTGTCCATAGCACTTATTACTTCATGAGTTAAAAGAGCTAGTTGTGTTTCACAAGAACGATTTTTTCTGAATACGTGCTGATAATATGTCAATAAATCGTTTTGTTCGTTGTACTTCATAATGTTCGAATGCAGTACATGTTCTAAATCCCTACTGCAAATAGATGTTAGTGATATAGGCTTGTAATTCAGCGGATTACTCCCACTTCCCTTTTTGGGTATTGGTGTGGGTTGAGCAATTTTCCAGTCTTAAGGTACGAGTGGCTGTATACAATTGCTAAATGTGGAGCTACTTTATCAGCATACTCTGAGAGGAACCTGACTGGTATACAATCTGGACCGGAGGCCTTGCCTTTATTAAGTGATTTAAGCTGCTTTGTTACACCGAGGATATCTACTTCTATGTTTCTCATCTTGGCAGTTGTTCTTGATTGGAATTCAGGAATATTTACTTCGTCTTCTTTGCTGAAGGAGTTTTAGAAAGCCGTTTTTAATAACTCTGCTTTAGTGGCACTGTCATCAGTCACTTCACCTTTGTTATCGCGCAGTGAAGGAATTGATTGGGTCTTGCCACTGGTGTTGTTTATGTATGACCAGAAACCTTTTGAGTTTCTTGCCAAATCTCGCATTGAAGTACGCGCCATATTTCGAACTTCTGTAAAACTTTACCAATCTTGGGGATTTTGCGTTCTTTTAAATTTGGCATGCGTTTTTCGTTGCTTCTGCGCAACGATCGACCCGTTTTGTGTACCATGGGGGATCAGTACCATCACTTATTAATTTATGTGGTATGTATCTGTCAATTGCTGTTGATACTATCTCTTTGAAAACATTCCCCAACTTTTCTACACTTACATGATAAGATCGGAAGAAATGAAGAGTGTCTCTTGAAAAGGTGTTAAGAGCATTTTCTTCAGCTTTCCTCTCCCATTGTGCACAAAACCACCTCGTTCCTTCCCTTATCACTCCACCTAATTTTCAATATTCGTCTGTCGTACAACACCTCAAATGATTCGATTCTCTTCTGTTCCAGTTTTCCCACGTTTCACCACCATGCAATGGCATGCTCCAAAGGTACATGCTCAGAAATTTCTTCCTCAAATTAATGCCTATGTCTGTCAAGACTAGTAGACTTCTCTTGACCAGGAATGCCCTTCACGCCAGTGGTAGTCTGCGTTTGATGTCCTCCTTGCTCCGTCCGCCATTGGTTTTTTGCTGGCTAGGTAGCAGAATTCCTTATCTTCATCTAGTTCATGATCGTCAACCTTGATGCCAGCTGCTAATTCTCATTACTTTCGTCTCTCTCTGATTTACTCTCAGTCCATACTCTGTACTCATTAGACTGTTCATTCCGATCAGCAGATCATCTAATTCGTCTTCATATTCACTCAGGATAGCAATGTCATCAGCGAATGGTACCATTAATATCCTTTTACGCTGAATTTTAATTCCATAACTGAACTTTACCTTTATTTCCACATTGCTTCTCCGATGTACATATTGAACAGTTCGGGGGAAGGACTACATCCCTGTCTTACACTTTCTCTCTTGTACATAAAGCATATTACCCGTCTCTCCTTATAGCTTATCCCTATTATTCTCATAATTTCGAACATCTTGCACCATTTTAAATTGTTGAACGTTTTTTCTAGATCAACAAATCCTGTGGACGTGTCTTGATTTTACTTTAGTCTTACTTCCATTATTAATCGCAACGTCAAAATTGTCTCTCTGGTACCTGTACCTTTTCTAAAGCCAAACATCGTCATGCAACACATCTTCAGTTTTCTTTTCCATTCTTCTGAATATTACTCTTGCCAGCAAATTAGATGCATGAGCTGTTAGGCTGGTTGTGCGATAATACAACGTTTACAAAATTATAAACGGTCCATTCGGTGCAGTAAGAACCTCCGTAACGCAGTGTATTAGTGTTCCACTGTATCTGTTCTTCTAATGAATTCTTAATTTGTCTCAAATTTAATCAAAGTGTAGCAAGTTAGAAGCAGCTGTAGGGTAGTTTATTCTGGTAAAATGGCTTACAAAAATATTTATAAGAGCGCCAAAACAAGTTCAACGGTCTCTGGTGTCGAAAGTGTCCACCTTTCAACGCTAATTTCCAATAATTTATCATGTTTGGTACGCTTAATATAACTAGACCAGTAGTTATTCAGTACCTTGGTGTCATTTCCATGCCAGAAAAAGAGCTAGTGTTTTTTTATCTCATTATCAGTGTCAGAATACTGTTTTCAGAGGCAACAGTTCATGTGAGCAAGGAGATGGGAACCAAAGAGAGAGAAGTTCGGGCTGCGTGGTCGGTGATCATACACTTCCTGTCGAAAACTCTGCAGCAGCGTGTTGCAGTTGCACTGTGCGCCCGAGCATCGTCATGAAGGAGAGCAATGCATCAGGATAACATACCTCTTTACTTTTTCTGACTTGTCCTTCATAAAGGATTTTCTCGAATCACCTGAGCCACTGGCTGGCAAGATCTACGACTAACACTTACTTCATTCCGAGACCACTTGGATCATTAATGTCTGTGCGACCTGCTTCAGGTTTCCTGCGCCATTGCCTCCCTTTTCTCTCAAGCATCACAGTTACGTTATGTGAGCAGCATGAAATCAAACAGAACCACTCAGCATGGAGATATCAAATGGCAGTGAGCATTTTACACTGGGCAGGTGACTCTGTTGTTAAAGGCTCCTTTACGTGCCCACCGTGCGTTCAGAATTGAAAAGTGACGTAATCGTCGGACATACTAGGAACACTGCACGACTTATATGCACAAATCCTTATTGGATTTTTCACTGTGGTTCTAATTTCGCGGCCGATTAGACATTGAAGTAAAACAGCTGCCTTGTACATCTCGGTGGAGCTCAGTGATGTTCACTGAGTGAATAGCTCATCCACAGCTTCTGGTATGACTGATTTTTATGTAACCTGTCACGGTATATGAAGACAGTTCAGGAGCGAAAATCAAATTGTCACTGATATTGAGGCACACCTCCAGAACTCAATCTTTTACAAGTGAGATTCTAGAGTTGGACAACAATAAATCACGTCACGCGAGGTATCTTTGCTGATGACATTGTAATATTTCGTCAGTCAAGACACCTGCAGACAGTACACCCTGGCAGATATGTAAGTGCTTTCATTTTTTACATATCCATTTATATTTTCTCGTATTTTCCCCAATTTAACATATTCATCACACTTTTAGTATTTTTACAATGTTTTCTAAAATTTTTATTCAATTTGAGTAAAGTTCTTCAGGATAAGAGACCACACAGTCAATGTGTAATACTCTCAGATGTTTCGGCCACTGTTGCTAAATGGTCTACTTCAAGGTGTTTTGCTAAAAGAATGCGGTCACATACCCGAAGGATTTTTTTGATTCTTGGTGTGGGTTCCTGTTGTCATGTCCAAGTTCATGAACCACGGGCAACGTATGAGTGGCCAAGTAAGTGGTCCCGACAGTCGGGATACCAGTTACTTTGGAATAAGGCTGGGCATCTCTGACATATTCTGAGTTGTGGTCACCTTTGTGCTCATACGGCAAAGACTACCAAATCCACCGGTTAGTCCCTCAACCGTTAGGGGTAAAACTCAGTGGGACTCGGGGCAAGTACGGCTAGCAACCTGATTCCCTGGTACTTTAAACATGATGCTGGCAACAATCAGAGCAAAATGCCTCGGACCTTTGGAGGTGACGGAGTCCCACCTCTAACTGACAAACCAGGGACTCCTAAGATACGACTCGCCAAACAAATGGTAATGAGATGGGGAGCTATTAATATCAATCGGGGCTACTCTGGGAAGAAGGTAGAGCTGGCAGAGGCTGAAAGTAAGATGGGGCTGGACGTTTTAGCTGTTACTGACATTCGGGTAAGGGGTGAGAAAGAAGAGGAATTGGGAGAATACAAGGTCTACCTGTTAGGAGTCAAAGCCGGATTAGCACAATGGGGTGTAGGGCTTTACATCAGGAAAGAAATCGAACCCAGCACAGTTGCAATAAGGTATGTAAACGAAAGACTGATGTGTGTAGATTTGACAGTGTTTAGCAAGAAAATTAGGATTGTGTTAGTATATTCACATTGGGAAGGGGCAAATCAAGATAAGGTGGATAGTTTTTATGATGTACTCAGTGATATAGTTGTTAGAGTAAAGGACAAGGACAGTGTTCTCCTCATGGGTGTTTTAAGGCCAGGATTGGAAATCGAACAGAAGGGTATGAAAAGGCTATGGTAAATTTGGAGAGGATATGGAGGCCAACGGGAACGGGAAACAACTCTTGGATTTCTGTGCCAGTATGGGCTTAGTAATCACTAACTCCTTTTTTAAACATAAGAACATTCACCGTTACACTTGGGAAGGCAGGGGAACCAGATCTGTCATTGACTATATAATAACAGATCAGGAATTCAGGAAGGCTTTGAGGGACACACGTGTATTCAGGGGATTCTTTGATGACACTGATCACTATTTAATCTGCAATGAAATTGGTATTGTGAAGCCGAAGGTGCAGGAGGTCGGGTCCATATGTAGGAGGATAAGAGTGGAGAAACTTCAGGATAAGGAAATCAGGCACAAGTACATAACAGTGATCTCAGAAAGGTACCAGTTAGTTGAGTGTAGTCAATTACAGTCACTGGAAAAGGAATGGACAAGGTACAGGGACACAGTACTAGAAGTGGCTAAAGAATGTCTTGGAACAGTAGTGTGTAAAGGTAGGATGAAGCAAACAGCTTGGTGGAATGACACAGTCAAGGCAGCCTGTAAAAGGAAAAAGAAGGCATATCAAAAATGGCTACATACTAGAACTCAGGTAGACAGAGAAACTTATGTTGAAGAAGGAAACATAGCAAACAGATAATTGCAGCATCCAAGAAGAAATCTTGGGAAGACTTTGGAAACAGGTTGGAGACTTTGGGTCAAGCAGCTGGTAAACTATTCTGGAGTGTAAATAGCAGTCTTCGAAAGGGAGGTAAGAACAAATTGACGAGTATTTTGGACAGGTCAGGAAAACTGCTGGTGAATCCTGTGGATTCCTTGGGCAGATGGAGGGAATATTTTGAAGAGTTGCTCGCTGTAGGTGAAAATACGATCAGTAAAGTATCAGTTTTCGATTTACAATGGGATGCGAATGATGATGGAAATAGGATCACATTTGAGGAAGTGGAGAAAATGGTCAATAGAATGAAGTGCAATAAAGCAACTGGGGTGGATGAAACTAAGTCGGAACTCATCAAATACAATGGAGTGTCAGGTCTTAAATGGCTACACAGGATAACTGAAATGGCCTTGGAGTCGGCACAGGTTCCATCAGACTGGTCAAAAGCAGTAATCACACCAATCTTTAAACTTGGACACAGAAAAGATTGTAACAACTACAGAGGTATCTCTTTATTTAGCGTTGTGGGTAAAATCTTGTCAGGTATTGTTGAAAGGAAAGTGCGAGTATTAGTTGAGGACCAATTGGATGAAAATCAGTGTGGGTTTAGGCGTCTTAGAGGTTGTCAGGACCAGAATTTAGCTTACGGCAGATAATGGAGGAGTGTTATGAGTGGAACAGGGTATTGTATCTATGCTTTATAGATCTAGAAAAGGCATATGACCGGGTTCCTAGGAGGAAGTTATTGTCTGTTCTACGAGATTATGGAATAGGAGTCAAACTCTTGCAAGTAATTAAAGGTCTTTACATGGATGGTCAGGCAGCAGTTAGAGTTGACGGTAAATTGAGTTCATGGTTTAGAGTGGTTTCAGGGGTGAGACAAGGCTGCAACCTGTCTCCACTGTTGTTCATATTAGTTATGGATCATATGTTGAAAACAATAGACAGTCTTGCATATGCGGATGACTTAGTTGTGATTGCAGATTCGATTGAAAGTTTGCAAAGTAGTATTTCAGTGCTAGATCAGAAATGTAAGGACTATGGTATGAAGATTAACGTCTACAAAAGGAAAGAAATGTCAGAGGGAAAGAGATATAAACGGATTGAGTGCCAAATAGGAGGAACAAAGTAGGAACTGGTGGACAGTTTCAAGTACTTAGGATGCATATTCTCACAGGATGGCAACATGGTGAAAGAACTGGAAGCGAGGTGTAGCAAAGCTAATGCAGTGAGTACTCAGCTACGATCTACTCTCTTCTGCAAGAAGGAAGTCAGTACCAAGACTAAGTTAGCTGTGCACCGTTCAATCTTTCGACCAACTTTGTTGTATGGGAGCGAAAGCTGGGTGGATTCAGGTTACCTTATCAATAAGGATGAGGTTACGGATATGAAAGCAGCTAGGACGATTGCAGGTACTAGTAGAGGGGAACAATGACAGGAGGGTGTCCACAATGAGGAAATCAAAGAAAAACTGGGAATGAACTCTATAGATGTAGCAGTCACGGCGAACAGGCTTAGACGGTGGGGTCATGTTACACGCATGGGAGAAGCAAGGTTACCCAAGAGACTCATGGGTTCAGCAGTAGAGGGTAGGAGGAGTCGGGGCAGACCTAGGAGAAGGTACATGGATTCGGTTAAGAATGATTTTGAAGTAATAGGCTTAACATCAGAAGAGGCACCAACGTTAGCACTGAATATGGGATCAAGGAGGAATTTTATAAAGGGGACTATGCTCCAGACTGAACGCTGAAAGGCATAATCAGTCTGAAATTATGATGATGATGATGATGATAAAAACGGCAGCGGAAGGCTATGCTTACATTTTATGAACTTGGCGAATTACGTCATGTAGACGTCATGATGCTTTCATCCAATCACAATGCAACTTTGTCCCGATTATGCATCGGTTCTTAGCCCCCAGTCTATTCTCTCTGTCTGTGTGTGTGTGACTTCATAGCGTTCGAAACGAACACACTGGATAAGATACTTACGCTTCGTCAATGATGTCATAGAGAATTCTATGAACACCAATGATTTCTAACCAATGATACTATGTATATAAGAAATACCACACCACATTAGGTAAACCCTGCACTACGTTACAAGACTTTGCGACGTCGCAGTAAAATTCTGATGGTTCCAACCAAAGAGACTGTATCTGTAACATAGCACTATAAAATACGCCTCTAGGGAGGCGAACACTATTTGCAACATGCACAGCGAAAAGTACTTCGCCTGCAGGGTGGCCCTTCCTTCTGACTCCGACGTATTGGACACCAACGCTTGAAAGATGTTTGCGGACACACTACCCAGCGACGACCGAAAAAGCTGCGGTATAATCAACTGCAGCCAGAAGGGTGACATTGCTGCTGTATCAGTTCTCTCTGAGGGATCTCCTACCTGCAGTAATAACAGCAAACAGATCCCAACACGTCGGTGCCAATATCAAAGACTGCTGCAAAAACACACCTAGATTATGAGGACCTACTCCCATTTATTCGCTGGATGATGTCGGGAGGGTGTGGAACTGATAGTGCAGCCACTGTCACCAGTTTGTGTACCGCTGAGCTCCACATGTCTTCCTAACAATATGCCAAACCATCTCTGCAGGTGTGGTGAAGAAATTTGCGCAATGTGATCTCGTAGCTCGCAGTTCTCACAATATGCAAAGATCAGCACATTCCTCAAACTGGGGAACTATCATGAATGGGGTTCCACAAGTGTCGGTCTTGGGTCCACTGTTGTTCTTAATATATATTAATGACTTGTCAGTCTATATTCATGAAGAGGTAAAGTTAGTTATCTTTGCTGGTGATACAAGTATAGTAATCACACCTGAAAAACAAGAATTAACTGATGAAATTGTCAATAATGTCTTTCAGATAATTACTATGCCATTCCTTGTATTCGGACTCTCACTGAATTTTGATAAGACACAGTATATACAGTTCCGTACAGTAAATGGTATGACGCCATTAATAAATATAGACCTTAATCAGAAGCATTAGCTTAGGTAGAATATTCAAAATTTTTAGGTATGTCCATTGATGAGAGACTAAATTGGAAGGAACACATTGATGATCTGCTGAAACGTTTGAGTTCAGCTACTTATGCAATAAGG
The DNA here is from genome assembly GCF_023864345.2 of Schistocerca serialis cubense. Classification (NCBI taxonomy): domain Eukaryota; kingdom Metazoa; phylum Arthropoda; class Insecta; order Orthoptera; family Acrididae; genus Schistocerca; species Schistocerca serialis. Next base: position 428,474,389 of record NC_064641.1, read on the forward strand.
GTCATTGCAAATTTTGGTCATAAACATCTTAGTAAATTAGCTTACTGCGCCTATTTTCACTCATTGCTTGCATATGGCATCATATTTTGGGGTAATTCATCACTGAGGAATAAAGTATTTATTGCACAAAAGCGTGTAATCAGAATAATAGCTGGAGTCCACCCAAGATCATCCTGCAGACATTTATTTAAAGATTTAGAGATATTCACAGTAGCTTCTCAGTATATATACTCTCCTATGAAATTTGTTATTAACAACCAAACCCAATTCAAAAGTAATAGCAGTGTGCATAACTACAATACTAGGACAAAGGATGATCTCCACTATACAAGATTAAATCTAACTTTGGCACAGAAAGGGGTGAATTATACTGCCACTAAAGTCTTTGGTCACTTACCAAATAGTATCAAAAGTCTGATAGATAACCAACAACTAGTTAAGAAGTAATTAAAAGAATTTCTGAATGACAACTCCTTCTACTCCACAGAAGAATTTTTATGTATAAATTAAGAAAAAAAGAAAAAGAAACCACACAAAAAATTATAAAAAATATAAAAAATAAAAATGTTGTTAAATCAACTTAATTATGTCATGTATTGGAAAATTTGACTCGTTCCACATCATTACGAAATATCGTATTCATGATCCATGGAACTAGTATTAATCTAGTCTAATCCAATCTAAACTAATCTATAAACGCCGCTGAGTCGTTCAGGAAGGTAACATCCCATTACAGCAAAATCTTTCGTAACGCACCCACACCTTTGCGGATGGATATTGCAAACAGTTTTAGCTCCAATCAGAATAAAGCTCTCCCATCACCCTTAAAAAACATCCTTTAAAATATTCTGTGGGTGGCACCATTCTCGGTGAAGTTGTATTCCTAGGTGGAATGAAGACACAAAATTGTGTAAATAAAATACACCCAGCAATGTTACTAGTGCATGTGAAAGTACGGTAAGAATTGTGTATTAACTACATCACAACCCGATTATACTCGTTTTGCTTTTAACGCGATTTCAACTGATCCATAGAATGTCAAAGACACATGCTGGACAACTAGAACACTCCTGCTTTTACGAAATTATTGATGTGAAAACTTATATCAATATCACTAATAATTATACTTCTAATGTGGGCAAGACCGATGGAAGTGTGATACTCCTCACTAAACTGAGGGTGCATCGGGAAAAAATTATAGACAAATACATTCCTGGAAGCACATAGACGGTAGACTGGATCAGACAGTGTTCCCAGGCATAATATTAAGATACGTAATATTAGTATACGTCGTCACTACACGATTCGTTAACAGACGAGGAGATTATTACAAAAATATATATCCTCGTCCACACACAAATCAGACGGAAAATAAACTATCCTCATATACAAAGGCACAGACTCATAGAGGTCGTGATGCCTATTCCACTATACGATAAGATATGCAACCTTAGAGACCGAGCACCATTTCTCGATGAACGTATTTTCCAAACACCAATTAACCTATCACATTGTGTGTTGAAATTAGTAACAACACTCGCGCAAAGGCCTTCGAAACATGAGTTGGCCATACCTGTTAACAGACCCAGGAACTACAGGGACCGACGTCTCCAGTCCGAGGCTGCATACAGCCGTGGAAACGTGGACCATAGCACGGCCGTTGCTACAACCTCCCCGTATACGCGGCTACTAGCCCCAAGGACAACACCCTCAGAGTGCGGACATAGGATAAAATTTTGACTTGTCACATCGATAGGGGACGCCGTTTTTACGGCAACACTTAACGTTTACACAGATCGTCTTTGCAGTCGTTTCAGCACTCTATGGCAGCTTTTCAGAATGTCGCATCGGTATTGGACACCGTTTCTACGGCAACCCTCAACGCCCACATAGCTTTTCTTTGCTAGTAGCTTCCCACTATCGCTATAGCAAGCATTGAGTGCTATTCCATATATCTTTGCCAACAGCATGTATGTCACGGACCGGAAAACAGAGGGCAGCCTAGACTATTTTAAGCTAATTATTTACTACAGTTTACATTTTTTTACGAATAGCTGTTTCATAGGAATTTGACGATGTATTTTACCTATAACTCTTCTTCAAATCTTAGTAATATAGACTATTGTAATACATTTTATGCTAATAGTAAACACTGAACTTCTGATTGGTTAACACTGATATCATACACAGGACGATGAGTGGGACTAGTGTTATTTTAGACCATTGCCTGCCTATCCATTATCCATTTAGGAGTCAGTTCAACGTCGTGGACCGGCGTAGCGTGCTCCATGGAAGTCCACCTGCCGTTGTGGGTGTAATTATGTAGTTTGTAATCTTATTTCAGAATATATACGACACTATAAGCAACCCTCTGTTGGTACGTTAGTTATTTCAGAGTCTGAATATGATCCTTAAGGATTTAAACCGGTCACTCCGATTAAAGGAAATTTGCGATCAAGACTGATTTTTAATTATCATATTAATATAATATCGCTGATAATGTTTTCAAAAATGCTACTGTCGTCGATGATAAATTTCAAAACAGGTAATACCAGAGTCAAGTTTTGTGGCTGACGCTTCTGACAGGAGAATACTGTACAAAGCATATTGTTGAATCTTTTTATTGTTGTCCTCTAAGACGGCAACCAAAACAACTTGATTGAAAAAAGATTGCTTGTAATCCTTGCATGTAAAATATTTCTCTTGTAGGAGTCTACTGCATAAATTGTTTTGACATTAGACATTAAAGATAGGGTATATAGTAATTATGTTCCACACCTACAAAGACAATTTGGTCTGTGGCATCAGACTGATGAGCAAATTCCGTAATGTGGGTTTGTAAGTTTGCGGGACACACATCGTAGAAATGAATAATCTGTTAAACTACGAGGATTTTCACAAAATACCAACGATTTCATGATGGAATTAGTAAGACCAGCTTCAATCAACACGCCAGTGTATCATATTCGAGTGCAACATATTCGAGTGATTATCAGTAATAAGAGTCCTAGTGCTAAGATAAATATTAAAATACATTACGAAGCTGTGTCTAACCTCTGTTAGGAGGTGTACGAGGGCTATTCGGAAATAAGAAACGATCGCATGGAAAGTGGAAGCCACGGTAATAAACAGTTACCTACATCTTCCAACTACATAGTCGCCGTTCGGGCTTGAAATCTGTCGTACCGCTGTATGAACTTTCCAATTCCCTCGTTATAGAAGACAGCCTTCTGTGCTTTCCGACAATCTACCCTGGGCATTAGCTCGTTATCTGTAGCAAAATGTTGTCTTCATAGTCAGCGGTTCATTTCAGCATAGATAAAAATCAGAGGGAGCCAGTTCCAGTAAGCAAACAATTCACATCTAAAACGCTGCGAGAGCGTCCTACTGCCTCTGCAGCGTGCGGCTGAGAACTGTCATGAAGAGGGAACTGTGTGACAGTTTGTTTACATGAAATAAGGCGAAATCTCTTGGCAGTCACCCGTGCTAGGCGGGAGACACTATTTTCTTGGGATCCTTTCGCGCTCACTGTGCGCCCAGAATTGAGAAGAGCGGCGTGACGCTATTACGGGCATACTAGTGACATTCTCCAACACATCTGTGCAATTCATGAGCGGTCATTCCTTACTTACCGAATTGTCCCCGTACATACGCACTCGACTGTCAGTAAAAAAAGCATCTATGGAGTGTGTGTACTGTGTGTATTGAACCGGGGATCTAGAAACAAGCCGGCCGCAGTGGCCGAGTGGTTCTAGGCCTTTCAGTCTGGAACCACTCGACTGCTACGGTCGCTGGTTTGAATCCTGACTTGGGCATGGATGTGTGTGATGTCCTTAGGTTTGTTAGGTTTAAGTAGTTCAAATTTCTAGGGGACTGATGACCTCAGATGTTAAGTCCCACAGTGCTCAGAGCCCTTTGAACGTAGAAACAACAGAGAGGCTTCGTCCCACGGTAGTCCTCAGTGGTTCACAACCCCACAGCAGGCCACAACAGTGCATCCAGCTCACCGCCGCCCCACACCAAACCCAGGGTTATTGTGCGGTTCGGCTCCTAGTTAACTTCGACACGTCCGCCGGCCGGGTTCGTGCCGGGGACCACCACGTCTTCCCGCTCGGGAAGCAGCGCCTTATACCACGCAGCTATTCGTGCAGGCTTTCTATGCAGTAGTTGTGGCAATAATTATGGCACACGTAATACCAACCTGGTAAGTGTCTCGAACTTTCGATCAAATCTAGTATTTTGTCGTAGCACACGAAAAAATTTTAGAAATTTTTTGTACATAATAAAATCATTATAGATTCGAGGACTTTTCATATACACGTTACAACCATTATCACTGTGTACAGGAACCGTGAAACATCTGAAAAGACGATATATCTACAGACGATGCGAGGGCAAAAGAAAACTATTTTCCAAGTATTGTTTCAACAGGAGATAACGTGAGCAGGTGAGATGAATTCAATCATCCGATGGCGTAACTTTGAATTCCATCATCAGATTCGTTACAAAACAGCTGTCAGTATTGCAGTTCTTGTGTATTCGTTTTCCGTGTTAAAACTATATGCGTACAGCAAATAGATTTATAAACCATTGTCGGTCCTACCTTTCTTTTCTTTAAGTGTAATGCCTAGATAGTACATCCTGCTACTACCGAAAAATCCATTCATTAAAACTACAGTCTTCCACAAAATGTACGTATCCAGCTAAAGTGGTATAACATCTGTGTCTTCAATTTTAGGTGTCATACGAGAAAGTATGTTGAGATCAGCTCCATCAAAGCCAGTACTACTCACCAAGTAGATAAGCTGCAGGACGATCTTACGAATACAGATACGAGAAGTTAAGGAGAAAGTCTACGTCTGCATGTCAAACTATTTGTTCTATATATCGTTGCCTGCATCACATTCAGCTTTGGATTATCCCCATTATTGTCACTAGATATTTTTCCACATTCTTAACACTGGAACAGAAGCCCCTTGGGAAGGGACGTGCGTTTGATTGCCATAAAAACAGCAAATAACATGTTTCCGATACCTCTGACATGGGTGACGAATCGATTGGTTGAAGATACTACCACATCCTTGCGTCATTAGCAAAACCTTACACGCCATATTTCTCTTTTCCTTCTTTAAATTAGAGTGATAAAGTATTGCATCCCACCATTACAGAATAATCGATTAAAATTACAGTATTTCGAACCATATACACATCCAGCTCAAAAATATTATAGTTATGTATTCAAAGTTTAGAAGCCATGACCAGAAAAGACGTCATGATCAACACCATATGAGATTGTACTGATTGGTGGTGGAGAGAATTTCCCTGCGTCAGAACGTACACAGCGCCACGCGCCACGTACGCGGCGGAAGAGGACTTGACGTGGTGTTTTGCGTAAGCAGCTTCAGTGTACCTCGTAGAAGATAGCGTGCGTCTTCAGAGGAACTTTCAGAATTCGACTGAGGATGAGTAGTTGCCTATAGGGATTGCGGAATATCCTTCATAGTAATTGATGATCATGTCTGACGGTAAGAAGCAACTGTGATGTCTATCTGTAATCGGGAACGAAGGAGCGACGGGGCAGATTGCACTCATTTCGTTGCACCAATACATGTGATGACAGGGATATTATGCCCATGGCACTGATAGATCGCTTTGCCGCATCACGAACCGTATCACAACAAACTCGGTCTGTTGCGCAACAAGCAGTGTCCGCTCGTACCATTCGACGTCGTTTGCAACAAAGTGGACCGTCTGCAGGGTGGTGTCTGGAGACACCGTGCTGAGAGACAGTTATTCTTTATGCGTCGCCATATGATATTATGCAATGGCACGGTATCTGATTGGACTCTCGCACCCTCCCACCCTCCCCCCCCCCCCGCCCCCTACCTCCCATTCCAACCTCCATGTCATAGTAAACATTGGCGGTACAGTAACCAACCAACGTTACATCTCAGAAGTGTTACAGCATTTTTTCTCCCATACCTTCGGAGCTTGCCATCAGCAACATTGCATCAGGATAACTCGCTATCACACGTGGCACTCAATGTTCAAGATTTATTCGTCGCCCATCGTACTGTGTTTCTGCCTTAGCCTCCCTGTTCTCCCTAACTCTAGCTCATCGGATTGCGGAACGACTGTCCCGAGATACACGACGCGCTGCTGCGCCAGATCAGCTTTGACAATATGAATAAGCTGCATGGACCGCTATACTCCAGCAACATTCCTAGTGCCTCTTTGATTCAATGCCGAGACGTGTAACAGCGGTTATAGCCAGCGATGGAGGCAACACTCAATACTGACTTCGTCATCTTCGACCCGTCACATGGGGCTGTATTTTCAGTCACGTGATATTTGTACATAGTGTTATCTCCCAAATCAATTTGGTTGTCATACCTCCAGTCCTTTGGGTCGCCAGCAGTGTACGCATCACTTGAAACTAACACGTGCTGGCTGGAGAATGTCGCAGCATACAGAAAAGAAAACACTGCGTTCAAAAAAATGGTTCAAATGGCTCTGAGCACTATGGGACTTAACATCTATGGTCATCAGTCCCCTAGAACTTAGAACTACTTAAACCTAACTAACCTAAGGACAGCACACAACACCCAGCCATCACGAGGCAGAGAAAATCCCTGACCCCGCCGGGAATCGAACCCGGGAACCCGGGCGTGGGAAGCGAGAACGCTACCGCACGACCACGAGATGCGGGCAAACACTGCGTTCCTTCACGCACAAAGAACTAGCGGCAGAATAACAATTTTGTTTTGTCTCTCTAGAATGCACCATCTCTCCACTAGTAAGACAAAGGAGCTGTCATTCCCTCTATCTACTCGTTCAAGTTCCTCTCGACCGATTACCCTCTCTGCATAATGATTTTGCTTTTTTATACCTGTGACACCATGTCTATTCCCCTCTCTGTACCATCCTCGCTGGGATAGCTCTCTGTTTCGAAGTTGGATGGTATAATAAAATATCTAGTCACATCAGGTTATGTCAGCAATACTCAATAGGGTTGTAGTTGTACATTTACATATGGGAAAAAGGGGTAAATATCGAAATATCGGGAAAATGTCAGAACTTCCGTAAAAAAAGATGCAATGTGGTCACACAAGATATCTGCATTTATTCACAAGATTTCTGCATTTATTCGTAGAACGTGGTGGGAATATTACTTATGAAGTAAATCAGCGTGTTTGAGGAGGTCCCTTGTATACCCTCCTAGAAATCTGTGAGGATGAGTGATCTATTACAATCACAGCGCCCTACGCCTCAAAATTGACTGAGACGGACATTGCGTCACAATATATAATAAACGTTATACAGAAGAGGAGGGGGAGGGGGTAGTAGATCGAGAGAGAAGCTATAATGATTATACATAAGAGAGAGATTGATAAGAGAGAGATTTACAGCTCATTTGCCTCACTACTGGAACGCTGACAAATTGTTGAGAGACAAGACAAAATTGTCGTTCTCCCGCTACTTTCGTGTGTGTGATGAGGCGGCACTGTTATTGTAATCTGAATGCCGCGGCATCTCCCAAAATACTTGTTAATTGCGAGTCACGTGTATTTGGAACGGTAAAGAAAATAAATACTCTGATGTTATGTAAAGTTATTAGATTTCATAGTGGAAAGAAGCGAAACACGCTGATTACACATTCACGTCACTGAAGATGTAATCATGAGAAATTTTCCGACAGATAACAGAATGTGGCTCTGTCGACAACGTAACTGGTATTATTTTTTACATAATTTGTATTTGTTCCTAATGCTATTGCCTGGCGTTTCTCTTATCTTTAAACCCATTTATTGTAGGTTTTTGCTATTTTGCGATTGTCCTCCCAGATGGTATCACTTGTGGCAAATTTACAGTGGAGTGTTTTGGAGGAGAAGCAGCACTCACTGGAGAGAGGACTCTAGAGATGTTGTAACAAAAGTTGTTGTTTTGCGTCTCTGCCTGCTTGCTACGACGCTGTACGGTAGGTTTTGACCATCTCGCTGCTGAAACATCAGGGTCGACAAGATAGCTATATCTGCTGGCCTGACTGCAATCTTTTGCAGCAGTCCACGATTATTCTTTTAATAATCATAAGGTAACATTACATAAAAATCCAAGCAATTAGCCTCCTGGTACAAAGCGGGATGGGTGTCTTTAAAGTGAATTCCCTCCATTAGTGTGCCCTCATGCACACAGAAAATAACATCACGTCCACCCTACCAAAGACCTTGGAGTACTTACGTAAAATATAGTAACTGCAACAACACTTGGAGGGTATGACAGAAAGTGTGTCATCTGAAGTCTTTAATTATATGGTTCTGTTATCAGTATGGAGTATAGACAGTGTTTAACATCTGCTGAATATTGTCCACTTATTAATTTTCATTACTTAATATAGTGGAAATAAATTACGTCAACTTGTGCCGTTCATGTGAACTCATACACACAAATTATGAATTCGGAGGCTTTTACTACTACACATCGAGCATAAGCGCTGGACTCAGGACCTGAGGCTAGATCATGGGTATTATTTTATCAAAAAACATATCTTAGTTCTACTTATAATGATATCAAAGTCTCCTATATATTATGACGACCCTCGATGCCACGGATGCATTATCATGTTGTTCCATACAGCAGTTAAGTTTGGGAGCTGCGTCTCACTTTTCTTATAGATTTATGGTCTGGTACTTTGTTGAATACACACCATTAAGTGTGTGGTTTTGGTGTTCAGAGCAGCACCATAGATGTTGCTTGTCGTTGGTGGACTCCACGCGCGTCTCCCAACCCGTGGTCCTGGTTACACAAAGTGCTAATACATTTACGATTAGAAGATCATGTGACTGGGAGTGTCATCATCATCACCTATCCCTATTATTGCTTTGCTAAGAAACATTTCAGTGTCTGGCCAGCGCTTTTTCTGAATAGTAATCCAAAACGCCGTGAGGCCGAAACGAACATCATATACAGAATTAAAGTCTATACTGTTAACTTGTGTGGTTGTGCGTGCATAGCGTATATTAAGTGACTGCAATTGGTAATTACTTTTAAGCATTTAACTTGAAATCGATTACATTAGCAACTAAACAGTAATGGTGACAGTTCTAATGTGGACTATATGTAGGTTGGATGACCGTTTATTCGTCTTAAGCAAACCAGCATGGGCCAAATTACCATTAAGTGGTTTCTTTGATAGTGTTAACAATATGTGAGGTTCTAGTGACCGTAGATATGAGAACGCTCTGAATAACTGTACATCTCTAAAGGCTCTGATTGCCTTGCAGACAGAAGCATGCCTTCCTGATTTGTAAAAGGGGCAATGTACGTAGAGCAGACCTATTAAAATTATCGTCTATATAGCCCTAATTCCAGCTTATATCTTGTTGGTAATGCATCTTTTCTGATTATGGCTCCTAAACTTAGAAAACCTGGATGTGTACATGGTGTAAAGAGAACTGTGGCCTTTAACGATTTACTAATGGACGTATTATGGAACAAATTATTCGTCCGTGGTACGTAGTGGTGGAATTGTTTGTCATGCAGACCTAGGCTGTTTCTTTAACTTTTTGTATTTGTATTCGTAAGATCGTTCTGCAGCTTATACACAGGGTGAGCAGTACTAGCTCAAATAGTGCTGATCACGACATCCTTTTCGGTTGTGGCTCCTAAAGTTCGAGTACAGAAATGTTATACCGTTTTAGCTGGATACGTACGTACTTTCTGTGAAAAACCGAATTTTAATGGATTTTTCTATAGTGGCAAGATGTTATATCTCGATGCTACACTTAAAAAGAAATAAAGGCAGGACCTATAATAGTTTATGAAACTATTCGTTTTACTTCTGTAGGTCTAACTTGGAAACCGAATACACATAAAAAGCGATACGGACAGTTGTTTTGTAGCTACTCTGATGATATAATTCAGAGTTACTCCACCGGATGATTAAATTCATCTCATCTGCCCACATTACTTCCTCTGGAAAGAAGACTGGGAAACTAGCTTTTTAATGGCCTCCATTTATCAGATGTATCACGGTTCCGCGATACAGTGCTAATGTCAATCCAGGGTCTACGATTGAATAATTATTTAGCATGTACATGACATCAACATTTGATCATTAGTCTGAGACACCTACCTGGTTTGTTTCATGAATGTGAACTATAATTATCACAAGAACATCCGTAGAAGCCTATTTTTATGACAGTCCACCGTACGGATATGTCACGGATTAATTATGTCTTTTAAATGGTTATCATAACTTCTGGACTCTTATTGGTAATAACCACTCGAACAAATCACACACACACACACACACACACACACACACACACACACACACACACTCACTCACTTACACACACACAGTACTGAAATTTGTGCCTCTCACAAAAGCACGGTACGATAAAAAATGATGCTTCAGAGAAACATTTCTATCGATCCCTAATTTCTCTTATTTTACGGGAATATTCGTTGGTTCCAAATTTCACCCCTTAACAGAGCTTATCGCATGAAAATGACTCTGAGCCCTATGGGACTTAACATCTAACGTCATCAGTCCTCTAGAACTCAGAAATACTTAAACGTAACTAACCTAAGGACATCACACCCATCCATGCCCGAGGCAGGATTCGAACCTGCAACCATAGCGGTCGCGCGGTTCCAGACTGAAGCGCTTAGAACATCTCGGCGAGCTTACCGCAGAAAGAGTGTAGTCCAGTTGCAGAACAAGTAGTACTAGCATGTTGTTTGAACTGTTCACGCCAAGTCCATCATTACATTACTAGTGTTTTGGGAAAATCCTTCCAGTTGGAAGGAGGTGTGACGAAAGACTCACCGCTGCGATGGGCGGCCTGCTCAAAAATGTTCAGATGTTTGTGAATTCCTAAGGTACCAAGCTGCTGTGGTCGTTGGTCCCTAGACTTACACACTACGTAAGCTAACTTAAACTAACTTATGCTAGGAACAGCACACACACACATGGCCGACGGAGGACTCGAACCTCCGGCAGGAGGGGCCGCGCAGTGCGTGTCATCGTTCCCCAAACCACGCGGCCACTTGGTCTCACTGGGTTTGTTACGAGATGCTTCGGGAACGAAAATGAGAAAGGCGGCTTTCATTTCGGGAAACACTATGAAGAAAATTTACAGAGCCGTCATTGGAAGCTGACTGCCGAACGATTCTACTGCCGCTAACACACATCGTGCGGAAGGACCACGAAGATAATGAGCGAGATATTACTTCTCATACGGAGACCCACAGACAGTCGTTTTGCCGTCGCCCTGTTTGCGAGTGGAACAGGAGTGGAAATGACAACTTGCAGCTTACCCTCCGCCACGCACCTTATGGTGGCTTACGGAGTATCTATGTAGATGTAGATGTAGTTATAGATCTAGATGTAGATGTTTGTGAACCTAATACCCCATACCAACAAACTGTCGAGCTGAGTCCTATAAGCGGAATACGTTACATGCAAGGATTATGAGCACTTTTTTGCAAACGAATCGTCGTGTAGCTTTCTTAGAAGAGAAAGATGAAATGATTCAGTAATTTCCGTTGTACAGCCTTCACTCAGAAGCATCAGGAACTGAACTTGACTGCGATATTGCCTGATTTGCGATTCGTCAACGACGACTATACCGGACATGGGCTGCTATCGGAACTAACGATATATGGCAACCTGGAGAGGTGTTGATTCGTGGTAATCAAAAATGTTGAAATGTGTGTGATATCTTATGGGACTTAACTGCTAAGCTCATCAGTCTCTAAGCTTACACACTAGTTAACCTAAATTATACTAAGGAGAAACACACACCCCACGCCCGAGGGAGGACTCGAACCTCCGCAGATATCGGGGTAATCACTTAGCATCCAACACCTTATGATATTATTGCATCGAGCACGATTATGGCGCATTTTTTGTCATTAAATAATGTACTTTGGTTAATAAGATTGTTTGGGTAAGTACAGCTGCTAATACACATGTAATAAAAATAACTGTGGTCCGTTTTATTCGTTTATGCAGTTACCTCTGGATATCACTAGTGTTCACTCCGTGACGCACACTGTCAACGTAATCAATCGCGGGTTTCCTCTGATACCGGCAGCACGTGGGGTCTCCTCGGTTACTGTTTCCCTTTTAACAATCGCTGGCGTAATCTTCCTATGAGGCGGTTTGAGTTATGAGGCGAATGCATTCGCAGGTGATGCTGACCGTTAGATTAACTCACAGGTTGGTGATTCGACAAGTTACAAGCTTTGCATATGCAGTTTCTCGCGCTTTTTTGTCAGCCACTGTCTGAACTTAGAGGCTGTGCATCTCGGCACTAGTAGGCGAATATACATGGAGATGTTACACGCCTATGGTCTGGTCGGCATCCCAGCGCTGTCCGCATTCACGCACTAGAGACATCGACCCCTGTAGTTCCTAAGCCTCTAGCGAGGACAGATCCTTGCAGTAATTCGCCGTAAGCATGGGTGCTGACTGCACTATTATCAGGTATGTGCAACCCGTTTTTCATCGGTCATTGCTCATGATTGTTGGCAATCTGAATCGACAAGCTAGTAGGTTAACTGATCTTTGGAGAATATACTTACCGAAAAATGGCGTTAGATCTCTAAGTTCACTTTTTTCTGTACAGTGGGAAAGGTAACGGCGGTCTGTGCTGTAATTTTTGAAACAAAAGAGTTGAATTTAACTGATCTGTGGCCATTGCTCAGTCTCGTCTGTGTATGGCGAGGTCTTATATTCCACCAATTATTTCCGCATCCATTTCCGAGTCTTTTACTGACGTCGTTCACTGATACTGCGACAGTTACATGTCTTTATATACATAGGAACACTGTCAGGTCTAGCCCACCGTCAATGTGGTCTTAGGATCGCGTTTTCTCGCTAAATGATTCCCTGTATAACCGGCATGGTGCAGTGGAGGATATTCCAAAGGCACCAGAGCTGCCCACGTAAGAAGAATACTCATCATTATGCACAGATATGTTTTGGTGGTAATAATTTTTTAAACACAGCAGTCTGGTAGCTGTCCAGCCTGTGTCTTTGGACCAGCCAATATTATGTTAACAGCTAACATCACGCTCGGATTTTCCTGTAATTAATATACACTCAAGCGCCCAAGAAACATGTATTGGCATGCGTATTCAAATACAGAGATACCCAGATAGGAAGACCGCGGCGTTGCGGTCGGCAACGCCTATATAATACAACAAGTGTTTGGCGCAGTTGCTAGATCGGTTACTGCTACTACAATGGCAGTTTATCAATATTTACGTGAGCTTGAACATGGTGTGACGGACGAGTGATGGGGCACAGCATCTCCGAGGTAGTGGTTAAGCGTCAGCGTGCTTACCATTCAGCGAAACATCATCGATATTTGCCGAAGGCCCACTCGAGTACCCTTCATGACTGCACGATACAAAGCTTTACGCTTTGCCTGGAACCATCAACACCGACACTTGAATGATGATGACTGGAAACATGTTACCAGGTCGGACGAGTCTCGTTGCACATTGTGTCGAACGAATTGACGTGTATGGGTATAGAGACAGCCTCATGAACCTATGGACCGTGCACGTAAGCAGGGGACTGTTCAGGCTAGTGGAGACTCAGTAATGGAGTGCTGCGTATGCAATTGGATGTATATGAGACCCGTAACACGTCTAGACACCACTGTGACAGGTTACACGTACGTAACCATCCTGTCTGATTACCTGCGTCCATTCATGTCCATTGTGCATTCCAACGGACTTTCACAATTCCAGCAGGACAATGCGACACCTCACACGTCCAGAATTGCTACAGTGTGGCTACAGGAACAATAATCTGAGTTTCAACAATTCCGCTGGCGACCATACTTCCCTAGACATGAACATTATTGAGCACATCTAGGATATATTGCAGTGTGCTATTCAGAAGACTTCTCCCCCCCCCCTCCCTCTCCCATCCCGTACTCACATTTCATTGCCCCTCCAGTGTACTAAAGTTTGAGACACACTCAATTAGTTGAAAACATCCCTAAAAGGTTTTATTTGGAAACTGTCCACATCTTTTTTGTTGTTTTTGAATAACATGCTTCGGATGATGGTCTTTCCCAGAAGAATTTAAAATATTATTGAATTAACAGGGCTTGTTTTACATGTACAGTGAACTCCACCAGATGGGCGAGCAAATACAGATAACGGTCAACAAAAGATAACGCAGCGAACGCCGCCACTTACGTCTCACAAGGCCGAGGGATCTAATTATTGTCGCTCCGTAACACAAGCGCACTATGTGCCTCCGTGAACTTTCCCGGGGTAATAATTCGTTGTATTCAGATCGGATCTCCAGCCGGAACATCTCGTCATCTGCACACAATATCTCGACGGTCCACCTGGCCGCCGTCTTCAGGTGAGTAGGCCGTCGCACTATCTCGCCGGAACAGAAATCAAACACTCCGCGGCGTATCGTTTATACACCGACCGTTGCACCCCCGCGCGTGCGCGAAAGTAGCTGCTCTGTAACTACAGGCACAGCAGCGCATCGGTGGTGAAAGCTCGCGGAAGAGATAAATCGATATCAGACACTATTGACAGAGATAAGGACCGTTGCTTCTTAATGTCAAACACAACGGGGTTCCAGGATACCTTTTATCTCTGTCATAATATTGTCAGATAGCCGGATTTCAATGGCTTCTTTCACAACAGCATCCCAATACCGCGACGCAGGGGCAACCACTTCTATCTCATCGTTCAACATTTTATATCCTTCCGTAAGATAATGTTACGCCATCGCAGACTTTTCAGGTTGAAATAAGCGCGTGTGGCGATGGTGCTCCACACAACGATCCTGGACCGCAAGAATTGTTTGTCGAATATAGACCTTCTGGCAGTGGTAGGGAATCTTGTAGACTCCGGGCTTTCTCAAACCTAAAGCATTTTCACTGAGCGCATCAGGGCTCTGGTTTTTGATGGCCGACGGAGTACACATTTAATATTGAAGTTTTTGCTTACAGACACGGCATAGAGAAGAATTGAGAACGATGCAACTGAACGTGTGAAATGCAAGACACCTTCAGTTTTGAAGAAAAGTTCATTATCTGACGATGTTCTCAAAAAACTTCGACCTGGTGCTGCAGTCTCTCTAGATTATACGGTTTACCTAAAGTACAAAAACAGGGAGTACCCCTTCGGCCTATTGTTAGCAATTTGGGCTCTTCTACTTACGAGTTAGCCAAGTACTATTTAGCGTCCATTCTCAGTCTCCATGTCGGAAAATTCGAACACCATGTTTCATATTCTCTGGTTTTTATTCAGCGTTTCTTTTGTGTCTCAGTCCTACGGATTTATGCGTTAGTTTTGATGTTGTGTCTCTGTTTACAGAGTTTCTCTTGAAGATTCTTTGCAGTTGGTTGGTAAAAAATTGTACGAAGAGAAAAGTAAGGTTTGTCGTCATGTGTTGACATCGATGTATTTTTTTTATTGAATGACAAATACTTTGAACAAACTGACGGAATGGCTATGGGAATTCCATCATCACCCATAGTCGCCAATTTATTTATTGAAGATTTTGAGGACATGGTGCTGAAGGCGACGTTCTTAAAACCAACTTCCTCCTGGAGATACGTGGACGATACGTTTTTGGTAGGACCACAATAGAGATCGTTGCCTATATCATTTTAACTGCCCGCATCGCAATGTTAGGTTCACAATGGAAGTTGAAGAGTATGGAAAACTTCCGTTTTTAGATATCTTACTGTACAGGTGGGACGATGGGGCATTAGAACATAGTGTTTATCGCTAGCCCACGTATACTGACCGATATCTTCATGCATTAAGTTTTCATCCATCGTACCAACGCAACGGCTTTGTATGTACATTGGTAAAAAGAGCTCACGCTATCTAAGGTGCAGATTGTCTGACACAAGAAATGGACCAACTAAACGCTGTGTTCAGCAGAATGGTTATACTGACAATTAAGATCCGTCCTGCTCTACAGTTGGGACCTTCACGGGAACCAACGGAAGATTCAAACAAATCGGTGCTATTCCTAACGTTTGCGAGCATCGTACTTAAAAAATATCTAGAACTTTAAAACAATTTAATATTAAAAGTGTTTTCTATCCGCCAGGTAAGACCAGAACCCTCTTGGGCGCAGTGAAGGATTATTTACGTTTGAGAAAGCCCGAAGTCTACAAGATTCCCTGCCACAGCGAGAAGGTTTATATTCGACAAACAATTCGTGCGGTCCAAGATCGTTGTGTGGAGCAGCATCGCCAAACGCGCTTATTTCAGCCAGAAAAGTCTGCGATGGCGTAACATTATCTTACGGAAGGACATAAAATGTTGTATGATGAGACAGAAGTGGTTGCCCCTGCGTCGCAGTATTGGGATGGTGTTGTGAAAGAAGCCATTGAAATCCGTCTCTCTGACAATATTATAAAGAGAGATAATATGTATCTTTTAAGCAAGAGTTGGAATCCAGTTCTGTTTGACATTAAGAAACAATGGTCCTTGTCTCTGTCAATAGTGTCTGATATCGATTTATCTATTCCGCGAGCTTTCACCACCGGTGCGCTGCTGTGCCTGTAGTTACAGGGCAGCTATTTTCGAGCACGCGCGGTGGTCCCACGGTCGGTGTATAAAGGTGCCGCCGTGGCGTGTTTGATTTCTGTTCCGGCGAGATAGTGCGACGGCCTACTCACCGGAAGATGGCGGCCAGGTGGACCGTAGAAATATTGTGTGCAAATGACGAGATGTTCCGGCTGGAGACTCAATATGAGCACTACTACTTATATAGGGACACACGCGTGCTAGAACGTGTATTGAAGGCATGCATTTGAAGCAATTTTTGTATTCCCGGCTAAGTGTGGCACAGATAAGAGAAGTCCAGCTTCTCTGTCACCTCTTAAAAAGATTGAGGACCGATCTTCAGCGCAAAATGAGTCACAAGTAAATTCTGAGCAATAGGCCTGGCTCATCTGGAGGGTAACAAGAGACAGTTACTGCCAAGAAATTCTACCATTAGTCCCGCCGAAGTCGACCTCCTCAAGTATAAGAAGAAGAGAAAATAGCGTACACACAGACGATTTTGAAAATACTGTTACGCAATTTTATGTGTACATAAAAATGTCAGCTGCTGTTCATAGAGTTAATGTAGTGGTAGAAAAGGAAATATTAATATTAGATCTCGAAGAGATGACTGTTGTGACTCCTTGTTTTATTCGCAAGAGATTTTAGCGCCCACTTATAAAGTCACTGGTGATCTAAGATCTTGTACAGAAGTGAATTAGATAATAATACAGTTGTTTCACACGGAGCGCTTTACCGATTTCGGACACTACATCGTTTTTGAAGTTTACGGTAGGTACGAATGACAGAACAGTTTTTATTCCCGTGTAAGAAGCTGGTCACGTACTACGTTAAGAACACGTTACTCCCAACACACACTGGACAGTGCCGTTTAGATTTCATTAAGGCAGATCCTGCAGTGACAACTTGGCTATCTAACCTAATTGTTCCAAATATCTGAACGGAGAGAAACTACTACTTTCAATAGATGACGCTGCGAAAAAGTGTGGGGGATAATGTAGGACGTACAGTATATTTGTACGTTTCCACCGTGTAAATTAAGAAAACAATTTTTATAATAAAGTTATTATTTTTGTGTGTATGGTTTGTTTTACCTTTCATTCGTTCAGTAATATATCATTATATACAGTTTTGGTTTTTTTGAGACGTATATAGGGCTTGTCTTAGACCTAGGATTTACATTAACACGGCGCCAGATGTGTGTGCATATATTTGACACTGAAATAAGTTTAATATCACACCCGAGGAATGTGTATGTGTATGTGTGTGTGTGTGTGTGTGTGTGTGTGTGTGTGTGTGTGTGTGTGTGTATGTGTGTGGTGTGTGTGTGTTTACATGAAGAATGTATCATGACACCATTTTTATGCCACAATAATGCACATCTTGGATTTTCAAGGACACAACACATTTTTGACTTTCAAGTGGAGGTTATTTAAATTTTATTACATGTCTGGCACATCAAATGAATACTAGATTGTATTTGGTTGGAAAGAGGAGGAGTTGGGACATATGAAGCACAACATTTTAATACTGTGCTATGATTGACTGGAGATAAGGAGGGTGTTAGGGGGCCTGTGCATTACCTGATGTGTACATAAGAAATAATGTGTTTTGACACGCATCGTACTAATATTACACTCCGACTGGTTGAAGATATGGGGAGGTTTGGGGTATAAAGTATAACTGGTCTATTTCTTTCAACTTGGATTTTTAATACCAGGCTGTGACTGGTAGGGGATACGGGGTGGGAAGTGGTAGAGGGACTTATAATCTACCATTAACACAATTGACCTATTTCCGCCATTTTAAATTTTTAGTATTGTGCTATGATTGACTGGAGATTAGGAGTATTGCACTGTGGTTGATTGGAGGTAGGGAGAGGGGAAATGATTTTTAATTTTCCACTACATTAACATTTTAATACTGCATTGTGACTGGCTGGAGAGGGGGAGGGATATAAAATACAGCTGGGCTAGTTTGAATTTTTTATTTTTTATTCTGATTGAATGCTCTCGTTTACTAATTCGCTACTTTGGTTAGGAAGAGAAACGAGGGAATTTGGAGCATTAAACAGAATTGACGTAACTGAATTTCATAAATTTCACTCCAAATTGTTAAAATTTCCAACGAACGCACCTCCTCCCTCCGATTTTCTTGAATTTGCCGCTTTTTCTTTTTTTCCTGCGATCCTCCAACTTCGATTTTTAATTTTTCTGCTATTTTCTACACAGGAAAACTGACCTAATTCTATTTCCCCGTCAAGTTTTTGTTTTTCTCTCTATTCGTCATGTTTGAATTTGGAATTTCCCACCAAAAGCAACTGTGGTGCCATTTAGCGGCTGAAACTGTAACTGTGCACCAGATAGTTGGTAGACGTACTACTTTTACAGTCACTGTAAAATTTACTACGAATGAAGTTACGCACAACATTGATAAGGTACGAAGATTCTCCAAAATGTACATTTGGTAGAGTACAAAGACAACACACATTGCATTCGAAAAGTCTCAAAAATGTACGTTTATTATCGCTGAAATTCAATGATATTCTGGGGGAAAGATTCTTCGAATGAAGATATTGCTGCTAAAATTTTTTAAATCATAAAAGTTGATTCCGACTGATGCTACAGCTAAACTACGGTTTACGGTTACATGTACAAGTTTTGATCCAATCAACAAAAAAATCAAGTTTACATTTGACGCCAAGTCTTAGGACCTCAGATTGCGACAATCACAATGACGGCAGCAAGGACAAGAAAGGAGTAAGATGGGAAATTAGATTTTTAGGTTTATGATTAAGATAAGCTTCCTGTTGCGTCGAGCACGAACAATTACGTGAATTCTTCTGTTCACATTAAAGTCAGGCACAGAAAAAGTCGTTAGAGGCCGGAGAAGCTTCGTGATGTAGCACCGTCATTATATTAAATTATTCATTTATAATTATTCAATGATTTGCAAGACGAAAGCAATAAGCCGAGTTTACAGAAGGAAAATTAGACTGCCGGTTGGAATTGTGACAGACGTAACGGGACATCCGTCACCACGCTGGTGGTGCGCGATAACCACGTCATCAAACCGTTCCCTTTCAATTTTTTAATTAGCAGAAACATTCAGATAAAATTTCCAAATATTGTTAGAAAATGGAATGGATTACTTTTTCCATAAATGGAAACAGGTTGCAGCCCATTATGCTTATTAGTGAGACTAAATTACAAATGACAGGTTCATACGGCGCCTTTCAGGCTGACGATCTGGAGAGACGAAGGGAGAAGAAGAAGACATATGATAAACGGAAAGTGAACAGAGGTGTGTTAATTTTAAAACATAAGTGTTTTACTATAAGTTCAACATGATCTTATTACTGACACTTCGAGAACAGTGATTTGTTACAATGCCCTCTTGAATATCGAAGACAATGTCCATAATAACTTTTTTCATCACTCAATCATAACTCATATATGGACTCAATATTTCTTTAATTTTTGCATCAAAAAACGACTTTTGTCCCCGACTTATTAAAAACCAACGGTCTTTTCCGTATATTGAAGTGAATTTTATGGGGTTTATTTACACCGATAGCCGAGATCTAATCCAATTTATGGATTCTCCTCCATTATTCCCTCATTTTCCTGCAAATTTAGTCATTTACATTTTATAGTACACACGCGCCTTATTCCTGAGAAGTATACTGGAGCTTTCAGTGTAGCCCACAGCAACAAACCGGCTGCAGTAGAAATGTTTTGTTTGAGAAACTCTGGTTTCCTGCTAGGGTGAAATGTTTGCATGAACCCTGCCATTAATTTCATCCAGCAACGTAATTACAATTTGTCGAAGAATGTGACTGTCTTGTATGCTACGATTTGCCAAGTAGAGTTAATGTAGCCGTGAACAAATGAGAGTCATTAACATCTGAAACCAAAGCAACGTTTGCTGCACTAGGCTCAGAAATAGGACATATTCATTACTAATGTATCAGATACACTATGCACGGGTAATGCAGAGTTACTAACTAGTGGCCCTGTAAAGCTTAACCTCCTCTATAATCACTCGGTGTGTCATATTAGGAAGATCTAACGTGTTCCTTAATTGGTTCGTAAATGCAGGCAGTAAACTATGGACGACGGGAGCGTGGAGGACCAGCGCTATATCACTGTGCCTCTATTCCATATGTATGTAGAGCAGAATTTTATTTTCCTTTTCTGGTGTGCATTTCATAAAGATGATTAACGGCAGGCAAACCACAGAACATATTTACTTACAGATAGTTAAAAGAGTTTTAATTCTTAAACTAGTGGAAGTTTGTCCTACTAAGATCATAATACAGTGCCTCAAGTGATACACGTCAGTGAATAGAATGAGCCATCTTCTTAGCGAAAAGTATATTCCTTCCTGTGCACTATATTTCATCACTCATTATTTTCATTCCTTCTTAATCTCTAACAGAAAAGTACACAATTCTTATTTTACCGACTTTTTTCCACACAGAACCTGTAATTGTCAGTAATATTTTCATTCAACCATTTCACCTCTACCGTTTTAGGCCCTTACGTGACACTCAGATGTTTGCAACTGAACACATGACGCCGTTTGTAAGTATGGTTGCACCAGAGTGTCTGCATTCACAGTAAATTTTAACAGGGTGCTCTCTGTCTCTAATTCTGAAGGAAACTGTACACTGTGTTGTCTGCCTGTGTGTCTCTGGAATACTCTCAAAGGCTGCCGTATTCACGTACACAGCAGCGACATTCTTCGGACATTCTGTAGCTAACGTGAGGCATGAAACGTGGAACATCATCAACTTAGCGATCGCGCGCTTTCAGCACCACCACCCGCGGACCCCTAACGCCAATAAATGGCTCTTAAGGACCTCAGGTAGAGACTAGTAGTACTCTGCGTTGCGTTTTGAGAGGAAACTATAAGGGCTGTGTCGACCCAGAGAGTTCACGACGGTCTTCACTCAAATACTTCTGCCTCTAGACGTCCACTAGCTTCGCTTGAACAAACTGCCCAACATTGTGGTCCGCGGAAATGGGGATAATGGTAACATTTGGATGAATGAGGCCGGTGTAGTATTAAAACGAAACATGAAATCACCGTAGGGGAGTGTGAAGGTGGCCATATACTAATGCGTATCTTAGGATTGTAGTCAAACATGTTTGGCCCTAATTCATGTACATACGTCGAAAGCATCTTCTCGCTATCGATAGTACTTGTATGGCTGAGCACTATCGATACACGACCCTCCAGTGTCCACCTTTACAGTCAAAATTTCGGAGATGATTTGGGCTTTCAAAACGAGAAAGTACAAAGACACTACATCCGTGGTGTGAAAATTTTTCGGTATGGAGGAATCAGTCTAACGGAATGGCTTGGGGCATCGTACGAACACACAGAGTACGTCTCAAGCCATCTGAAGTTTGCTGGGAGTCATCATACCAGCTCACCAGACGCGACAGATGATCTCAGCGGGCCGCCTTACTGGTGTGTGACAGACATTCTTGTGCATGTAAGTCTCGACCACATTGTGGACAACGCGCCAAGAAGGTTCCAAGCGACTTGTAGAACTCTGAGAGGAGTAACACGGGGTTCATTGTTACCCGTCCGCAGATTTTGAATTCACAAATTTACGCAAATGTGCACTTTCGAGCTTAGATTTGTAAGGCTTATTGTTTCATCCCTACAATCGTTACTTCTAAATACGAACTCCGTACACATGTAGGTGGTGTGAAATTGATTAGAGTAGTTTATACAACCAATTACAAATAATTTTGTTTACTTATATTCAGTGGGACTATAATGAAAGACACTTTGCATATATGTTCAAGTCATGAGAATCTATTTCACCCACTTTCTGTTCATTCAACACATAAGTGAAGCTACTGAGGTGTTAAGACACAATCCTATCACATATCATTCTTGAAATATACTTCTCTTTCTTGCTTTGTTACATTATTAAACTTTATAGCATTCATAAATTTTCTCTCTACTTCACTTCCGTACTACAAACTGTTCTCCCTCTACTTGACTTCCACTAAAATTGAATTTTGAAACACACAAAAACACTCAAATATATTTCAACATCTGTAGACTTTTCATAATTCTAGTTTCCGCTATAAGAATTGATACCTTACACATCATAAATTCGTTCGTTCCAAACCAAAACTTCGTCATTTACATGGAGCGAACCAACTTTAATTACGTAGAATTTTTAATTCCATATGGACCGGGAGTTGGGAGGAAGCTGTTGTTCATTAACTTTCGTTTGCTCCAGGTCCCACCATTTGCCTTATGGCTGAAGAAAAACATAACGGCAGGAAAAACCACAGCAGTGGTTCGTTGCCTGTCGTTTGGCTCAAATACCTTCACGTTATCTCAGTGGACCTGACGATGAATATTGTGATCTTGGAATTCTGTTAGTGTAGAGAATTTCGGCCTAATTCTGTAGATGATGAAAAACTTGAAAGTCCAGTTTGTGTAGAGAATATTCTTGATAGGAGTTCACTGAGGTAATTTTGCTCAATACATTGTTCCTTCAATATCAGGCTGCAACATCTTCCCAAATACTTGTAGGCGTTCTTGGTCTGTGAACAATGTCATTGATTTCTCTGTTTTCTAGTGGATTCTCCTGCAGTGAATTCGATATTGCTTCGAGAATAATGTAGGGAGTAAATGCAAATTTTAATTTCAGAAAATGAAATGTTGTAGGATCGTGTTGGAAGAGTGATTTAGTAAGTCAATTGTTACGTAGTACGTTATGCCCTAAGCTGGTGTTCTTTCGTTCGGTCTATAATGTTCTTGGTTTCAAGTGTTCCGCGAAGGGAGTTTGTTCGGAAGTCATAACATAGATCTTCAGCCATTCGAAGCAACTTTGCCTTAGTGAATAGAATTTTTTCCGTTTAGTTAGATGACGAAACTCATGCTTGAAATCTGTATTCAAGAGTGAGCCGGACAAATATTTTATACGTAAGAGGGGCACCTGGTTGTTCCACTCCACGTATTCGGTATATCATGAAACCTACGAAATTAAGTCAGATTTCAGCTTGTTTAATCTTTTCAGTGGTGTTTTTCTGCCAAGAGTTCATCTAGATAGATTCCAGGATATTTGACGTTAGGTTATTAGGTAATTTCTTGTCCCCACATCGAATGTTGAGTTTGTGGGGATCGTGAATTTGGCAACTAGTAAAATTTCTATGTTTGAATAGGATAAGTTGACTTTTGCATAGATTAGGTCGAATTACCCATTTACTGAGCCAGGTTTCAAGTTTGCTGGTGTAGCTGTTGGCTTGCTCATTGATTGCACTGCAGATGAATGCATGATACCAATAAGTGGTATCACCCGAGTACAGAGCTTTGTACTCATTCTACCACCTGGGTCTTAGGATGTCAGCTATATATACCTTACATAACAATGGTGAGACGACCATCTGGAGGGTTTCCCGCACTGGGTGTGAAGTAGGATGATGTTTGATCGCCAACTCGTGCTTGTACTTTCTATTTCCAATGAGGTTAGCTATTAATTATTAATTTTCACGTGGGTTGTTGTATCTTAGTGTTTTATAAAGACTTTCCGCATGCCATTCCTTATCAAAGACGTGTTCTATGTCCAGAAAGAGTTCAACAGTCGCATCTGCTAAGTTGCAGGCTTCTGTTAATTTGCTTGTTAGTTTTAATAACGTACCAACGACACTATGACTGTTTGTAAAACCAGCTTCTTCATGTGGTATATTGCTGTTGCCTTCTGCAATCTGTTGTAGTCTGTTTAGTCTGTTGTTAATTATTGCTTCAAAGGTTTTGCCAGTTATTGGAAGCAATGTGATAGGTATGTATGAGCTAGCGTTTTCTTTTCCAGATTTCGGAATCATTCTAATATGCGAATGTTCCCATTTGCACAGTACAGTTTCCTGAGTTAATGCTGCATTAAATGAAGGTTTAGTGATTGAAAAAGTCCTTGTGGTAGAAGTAGTATGAGATGGAATGGTTCAATGACATGATGTCGAGGAGCCATATACTTGCCACCTACAGTGGCTGAGGCCATCTCATATTCTGTTATTTCCTTCAATAGTGGATGATAGGATGTGTGGTATTTTTGTATAGAAATGACTGAAGTTCCTTAGTAACAATGTCCTCGTGCTTGTCGTCAGTTTTGGGGTCCTGTGGGTGATTTTTTGAGGAGCTCACGGAATATTTCAACCTTCTCTCTTTCGTCGGCCATGACGTGGTTATCGATTTGTCAAGCCGCTTCTTCGGTGACAGTTCTGCCCATGATTCTCTCGAATTTATTCCAAAAGAGAGTGGGGTAAAGTGGGTCAAGTCCTTGCGACTCAGGTCGCCATCTATTTGCCCTGAATTATCGAATCTCTGATCCAACTTAAGACGGTTCCATTCAGTTTTAGCCCTTTCATTAGGCTACTATATCTCGTTATCATTAAGTATGTATAACAACTTTTCAACTATTGTCGTCCACGAGAACCCGTCCAAACTAGTTTCATTCAATAAATAAGAGATGTGTCTTTATTCTGAATATTCTTTCTAAGCACTGATGTTTCTTTCACATCAAACGCACACATGTGTAGTAGAAGGGTATCAATATGAGCCCAGATAACGATCTGATCAGAAGGTTACCCTGCCATTTCTTCTCAGGCAATTGTGTGTGGTATATTCATAGCCATATAGCAAGATAATCTTCCGCTCACGTGTCTAGAGCAATTGTGCAATTAAAGAATGATGGGAAAACGATGGTCACTCTCCCCACTCCCCCTAACGACCTGCCACTATTTCCCAAACTGAATTCCGCGGAATACTAGTGTTCTGCGAGAAGTGAATAAGTGCTCTACAAAAACCTACTAATAACATGGCGCTATTATCAACATTCTGGGGGTCGCAAATGTTCTATAAAGTTTTATTACAATTTCAGTATTATTTGTTATAATTTGAAATTGGAGAAGTCACTGAATAAAATAAGTTTATCTCATTTTCAAAAATTATATTAACATTCAAAATAAGCAAGACGTTACATCAGAGTACCATAACAGAATTCTTCAACCAACAGGACGAGTCAAAAATGGGAGGAAAACGAAGTCACCATACTGCCCCGCATTTTCCTTCCTAATTCTTCTCCAGCCAGTTAGTGTGAGGCTCATTATCTGAGGTCTGTTCGCTGTAGTAGTTTGAAGACAAATCAGCTCACGGTTATCCTACTTTCAAAAAGCTGATAAATACTATCTTAATTTATGATGCGGTATTATATAAGCCACTTGGACATTAGCATGTGTGATCAATATACTCTGTGCATTTATAAATGTGCTATTTCTAAATTACTACAGTTTAATGATATCATGGCATTTTCTACAGGCGCATCAATGTATGATCACATCTCATTGCTGCCCTCAGGGGCCCAGCATTTGTTTGCTGAGTACGGGCTTGGTGACCCCGGGGTTCCTGAGCTGGGGACTAGTAAGTACCATCAGTTCTCTGTCACCGTAAGCTCTGGGCATGCTTCAGCTACCACCGTGCGGCGCGTCGGCGGAACGTGGTGTGTCACAGGGAACGGGGATCTTGGCTTTATCGCCCGGATCGCGAGGACGGAATAAACCTCTATATAAAAAAAAAAAAAACCTCAATCTGAAGGTGTGCTGCGTGCTGATGAGATGCATGGCTGTTGAGGTGGGCAACCTCTGAGGCAACCTTTGGGGAACCTGCCACACCCCAGTTGTATAAGGCTTACTCAGGCACGTGGGGCTCTGTCTGAGTGGACCCTTATTTCACTAGCTGCTCGTGGGACCAGGATGGAACCCTGGAACTTTCCTTCTTCTTCTTATACCAGGGGAAAGGGTGTACTAACTGGGAGTTCTCGCTCCCATTCATCAAAAAGAATGAGGGAGGCTAGTCCTGCTGCTAATCATTTTGTTGTCAGTAACGGGGCGCAAGGAGTCATGAATAACAATGTATTTGTAGTGATCAAGAGGAAGGAGGGGTCGTTTGAGAAAGTGTCCCCCTTCTATATCCATAAAGGCTTGGAAGGGCTGGCTGGTACCCTAAAGTCTATTAAGCGGTTGCGCAACGGTTCCTTGCTTTCTGAATCTAACCAGGCAAAACAGGTTGAACTCCTTAATAAGTCGCAGAAACTGGGTGAGTACGACATCATTGTTGAATTGCGTAATTTCCTTAACTCCAGCAAAGGTGTGGTAACTTGCTGGGATATTATGGATATAGACGTTGCTGAACTCAAACAAGAATGGGCACCACAGGGGATCATAGATATGGAACAAAGGACTCGCAGCAACAATGGTGAGTTTGAGAAGACTGCCTTTTTTATTGTGACCTTCAATTCTCCGACGCTACCTGAACACATCATGGCAGGTTTCCTCCATCTTAGGGTTCGGCCCTATGTACCTAACCCTGTGCGATGCTTCTAATGCCAGAGTTTTGGCCATACAACGCTGAGTTGCAGAGATGAAGCGACTTGAGGAGGGGGGGAAGGCAGTCCATGAAGCTGGGACCGACTGTTCATCTCTAGCCGTCCGCATTAACTGCTCTGGAAGCCATCCTGCCGAGCTTGCCCAGTATTTGCAGAGGAACGAAAAATCCAGGAAATCAAGCGGATCCCCTACTCAGACGCCAAAAAGGCCTATCAGGCGATGAAACCCCCTGTCTTTGCCACTCCTTATGCTTAGTTGGTGCAGAAACCTGTTACTAACGTCGAAGCTTCGACTCAGAGATCGTCCAGTGTTCCCTTATCCACCTCTGACACCTGTACTTGCACCTGTATGTGCCAATGTAACGTGAATGACGTAGCGATCCAGACAGCTACAAAGGATGAGACAAATTTTGTTTTCACAGTGCACAGCCCAAAGGCACCCCAAAAGCAGAGTGCCCCTCAACGCAAAGTTTCTTCAACGAAAAGTGGCTCTCACCGCCCCCTTTCCCCTTCATCCTTGCTGGGAATGGGAGCAAGGAAAGGTTCCCGACATTCAGGTCGATAGCTGACAAATGTCATTCTGGCACGTCTGACTGATAATGAGGTCATCATGGATTTTGATGCCTCATCAGCACACCCAGTCAGCCCTAGAACTTAGCCTCGCTCTACAAACGCCTCACCACCTCAGCGCAGAGACAGGTGTAAATCAAGACCACATTGATGAAATGGCTCCCCTACTTCTGTGGAATATAAATGGATACAGAACTCCTCTGGCAGAGCTGAGACTCCTTGTCCAGGACAGACCCTTCTGCCTCAGCCTTCAAGAGACTCATTTTAAAGATACTGACACTCCTGTACTTGGAGGCTATGACCTTTGTAGAAACGATGACCTTACTGGTGAGAGGGCTAAAGGTGGGGTTGCAGTGTTCATAAGTACACTTTGCACTCCTCACCTATTCCCTTAACAACAACACTACCATTGGTTGCTGTTGAGATAGTGGCTCATGGCTCATGTTGACATTACGGTGTGCTCTGTGTGCTTACCACCCCATGAGCCTCTTGATCGTGGGGACCTCACTCACCTTCTTGATGAACTACCCCATCCCTTTCTCCTTTAGGTGGACTTAAATGCAAACAGTGCTCTATGGGGTTCTAACACCACATGCCCCAAGGGTTCGGCACCTGAGGATATGCTACAAGCCACAGATCTTCTAATGCTGCACATGGGTCAAGCCACACATTTTAACACCGCTACAGGTTCGTCCTCCGCCATAGACCTCTCCTTCTGCTCGCCTGCTCTTGGGGACAATGCTCAGTGGGCAGTGGACGATGATCTTCATGGCAGTGACCATTTCCCTATATGTATCCATCTGCCTGATGGAGTAGATCCTGGAAGAAAGCCACCGCGATGGTTACTCAAGAAGGTTAATTGGATGTTTTACAGGCAGTTCGCTGTTTTCGAACACCGTGATAGCGTCCAGGAGTGGGGGGTTCACATAAAATCTGTGATTCACAATGCCGCTCATGCATCCATCCCGAAGTCTGTGGAAGTGCCTATGCGGCGACCTGTCCTCTGGTGGAATGATGAGTGTCGTTTTGCAACCAGGCACAGGAGGGCGGCTATGCGCAGGTTCAATCGACGCCCTACAGAGGCAAATCTTGCGTACTTTCGAATGGCGCGTGCAAAGGCGAGTGCAAAGGCGCGGAGAATCATTCGAGAGAGTAAGCGGAGGTCTTGGCAAGAGTTCCTGAACTCCATCAATAAGCAAACATCCGCCAGTAAAGTGTGGAAAGCCATCAGGAGGATCTGAAGGCACAACTCTCGACCGCCAATAGCAACTGTTTGAATACAGGGATCTCTTGTGACATCAAAGAGGGACGTACCTCAGACAATGGCTGAATCATATAAATAAATTACGGTTGATTTCAGCCAGGATCCCACCTTCCGTCGATATCGGGAGGCCCAGGAGAAGGTTGCTCTTGATTTTCGTTCCACCAACAGGGAAGAAGACAACCAGACTTTCTCTCTGTAGGAGCTGGATTCTGCGTTGCCGGTTGCTTGTGATACGACCCCTGGACACGACCTGATAACGTATAGCAGGTTGCAACAATTGGACCGACGGTCGAAGCAAGTCCTCCTTCAGCTCTTCAATAAAATTTGGATAACTGGCGGCTTTCCCAACTCGTGGAAAGAATCTGTTCTAATTCCAATTTTAAAACAAGGGAAGGATCGGACAGACCCTGGTAGTTATCGTAGTATTAGTCTAACAATCTGCGTCGGAATGACACTGGAGCGAATAGTTTATCAGCGCCTAGTGTGGGTTCTTGGAACCGGGTCCCTACTCAGTAGCTGGTCGGGGTGGCCCAGCGGTTCTAGGTGTTACAGTCTGGAACCGAGCGACCGCTACGGTCGCAGGTTCGAATCCTCCCTCGGTCATGGATGTGTGTGATGTCCTTACGTTAGTTAAGTTTAAGTAGTTGTAAGTTCTAGAGGACTGATGACATCAGAAGTTAAGTCCCATAGTGCTCAGAGCCATTTGAACCATTTTTTTGATTACCTCCTTCCGCTCGCGCAGGCGTGAAGAAGTAGCCCTGACTCGGCTCAGAGTGGGACAGTGTCCATTTATGAATGGATTCTTCTTGCGTCGGAAGAAGCCCCCAATATGTCAGAGATGCGGGACACAGCTGTCAATTTGACATGTTTTAACCGAGTGTGTTTTATATGACGATCTGAGGGTTGAACTGGGTCTCCCACAGGATTTTGCCTCTATTTTAGCTGATAACGAGGCACGTGTTGCTCGTGCCTTAAGATTTTGTGTGGTGTCGGAGTTCTTGCCAAAATCCTTGGAGTGAGATCTTAATGTGCCACCGAGTGGCTGGATCACGTATTATTTCTAAGTTGTCATCCAGCCACGGATATTTTTCGCTTTTTAACAGCATCTTACAGGAATTTATTCATTTTTTTTACTTATCCCGCTGTATCACGCTGGGGTTTTATTATGGGCTTTTCTGAGCCTCACCTTGTTGGGGCTGCTTTACATTGCCTATGGTGGGATCACACGTAGTTTTCCTGTTTCTTGATTTTCCTCCATAAGTTGCGAAATCAACTGCGGTCTAACATTGCTGCAAGGGCGCTGATGACCTCGCTCCTTAGCGCCCTCCACCGTAAATCATCATCATCATCATCATCTCATGGCTGTTTAGGGAAATATGTTCATGTCTTCACTGATTTTCTACAGCATCAATCTAAGACACACATAAAGATGAGACTTAAAACGTTAAACAACCACCACAGTTTGATTTTTTAACAAATACACTGATATCCAACTTTAAGCAACTAGCATACTGCGACAAATACACCCAATACCAAATCTATGAGGAACTTGACTCTGTGTTATTAGTGGGTTAAAAGCAATGACATTATGGCGGGCTATAAAACAACTGCTTGTATTAGACATTGTTACAAAAGGAGAAAGCTTTCAAATATAGATTTCTTAATTTTTTTCTATAGCTATTTAGATCACTTTCATTTTAAAACATTAAAATATGATTACTAGTCTCAGTTGACTAAGCAGTCACCTTACAACCACTCGTGGAAAATTATATGTCAGCATACAGCATATGGAGAACCCTGCGTTGTACATACAGCTGAGAGTTTGTGTGTATGAGTAACAGGTGTAGTAAAAGAACTGAGTAAACCAGCAAGGTAAAACCAACTAGTACAAAACCGAGCTTAATGAGATTGCTGTCAAATGTAAAATGTATATACATCATCGTTATACTGAGTAATTGTTTGTACCAGAGAAAATGGTTTATCCAGCAGGAATGAGTTGACCATGAACCACTCATATCCTTAGGTAAATTCTCGTGTTGCTGAACTAGATGTTCGCTTGAGAATTGCTTAAATCCACTCGAATCATTGGGTCCTTCTGGTATTATCCATCTCGTGATAGAGTTTCTATTGACTTATATTACTTCAACGACATATTGGAGTGAGAATACTATTTTCCGAAGTTTTAATGTATCATTAACCTATAATAACCACGTTGTCTGTGTTGGAGTCTGTGTTAACAAAGTCTGTGTCCATTAGTACTGTGAGCAGTCTGTTTGGTATTGGACAAGCTGCATTATGGACAGCAGTCCGTTCGCTTTTTTGGTAGAGTATCACTGTGTGGTACTGCGACACACGCTTACCAAATGCTACATTGAAAATGCAGTCTTCTATGTCCTATAGAAATCCCTCCTGAATTTTAAAGACAATTTTCTTACAAATAATAGTCGTTAACCGAGGTGATCAATTCAGTCAGATGTTGCATATAGCATTCATTAATAAATAGGTTAAATTAAGCCTTTCAGCCCGCATTTTAGTACAGTATCGCTGTGTGGCACTGCCTCCCTCCATTAGCAGAATGTTCAATTAAAACCACAGTCTTCTTGGATATATAAACTCCCAATTTCATTTCTCCTAATTCTGAAATGTAATTTACTTAAGACGAAAAGCCAGTACTCCATCAGAACAACGGAATCGAATGTCTAACACAGACCCCTACAGATCTTACAGGCAATTAATGAAATCTGTAAGTAGCCAGAGTATAGTAACATCCTTTCATCGGTCCTGTTCGCCTAGAAGGCGTGCTTTGTTTGAGTTCGACCTTTGCGTGTCTTTATTATCAAAGCAGACACACTTCCGAATGACTGCAGTGCTACATATTTGTTTTATACTCAAAAGGAACTAATCCTAACTCTGTAATATCTGAATTTTTGACAGTGTTGTTAAAAACAATGTCCGAGAATGAAAAAAAGTGTGTTTTTAATAATATAACAGTTATATATATGTAATACTTGTGTCTTTTAAGACGATAGTAATCTACGTGAAGCTGATGCAATACGCCAGTAGTACGTCCATTACAAAACGTATTTTAACAGCAGGCTGTTCCATTTAGAAGCTACAGTGTATTTGTTTGTTTAAATAATGCACTGCAGTAATTCCAAACAGCCAGAGTTACTAAACATCTCTTTTTATTACTTGATAATGACGATCATCAGGTTTTTATTCATAATCCATTCTGAAACCATCCCATGAAACGATAGGCTAACACTACGACCAGTCATATAAAGTAGCAAACAGCCAATACTTGTTACGATGTGCAGTGTGAAATGTATCAATATGTGTTTCATCCAATCAGAATAAATATTACTCTATGTAGCAAAAAATCATGTCAATCGTTATCCAAAGGAGTGTAGTGCACGCGATCATGAAACCGGATACAAACAGGAACGGTACTGAGCATGAGGAAATCATGTGCCGTCCCTGTAGAACATTTAGGAAAGTCTTCGTTGCATACCTTATTCATCATCAACACAACAACATACCGAATACAGGGGTTTGTAAGCCACGCCACTAACAAATTATGCACTGAGAAATATTGTAAATCACGTGTGCACAAGTTAATGTGTAGTTCATGTGAGTCTTTTTGCGTAGTACAGGAAGGAGGAAGTTTTGTTAAACGCTTTAAAGAGCATGCCATTCCCATTAATAGAAACCCTTTCGGGCTGTATTTAAGGCATGAGGGCCACCGAGCCGATAGTATAGATAAATACATGAAGAGTACGCCATTGGATATTCTGGGGAATTCCATATTTTCAAAAGTATGATAAAGAATCCATATTAGGTTCTGAATATAAAGGTTGAGTTTCATTACAGTTGGTTTTCCGCTCCGTTATAGATCAATTTGTAATGGCATGTGAAAAGATTTTTTTGAGTCACAATTTCCTCTCCCATTCTCGCTCTCACCTCTTATGACGCCCCCTCCTCCTGCTTCGCCTTCCTCCCCTGCTTCTCTCTCTTCCCTCCCCGCTCATTACTCTTTTCCGTCCGGCAAGTGTTTCTGAGTGATTACACCAAGTCCCCCATTGTCTGTTTCCTCTCTCATCGTTACTTTATCTGATGATGGGAAGATGTGACCACGCTTCCCTCTTGTGTCCGTAGACCCCTCTGCTCCTCTGCCCTGCTCGCCTTCTCTAGTATCTTAAGCAACAGGTCTATGAAGGAAAGTGAG
Source organism: Schistocerca serialis cubense (assembly GCF_023864345.2). NCBI lineage: Eukaryota > Metazoa > Arthropoda > Insecta > Orthoptera > Acrididae > Schistocerca > Schistocerca serialis. The sequence continues at coordinate 428,507,437 of NC_064641.1, forward strand.
ACTGGTTTTCCATAACTGTATGTCAGATTTTCCAGTAAGGATGGGTCCCTTGTATGTATTCTGCAAAACAATGTAGAAAATCCCACCTCCAACACCCAACTAGTCCTGGCCCCATCAGTAACACCCCTTTCCATTCTTTTAATAACTTTTTAATTTTACTGATTTGTACTTAGATTATTGCATACTAGTGCCTCGTGAATGAGGCAACTTTGTAGCAGTGCAGCTCTTCTCTTGTATATGTATGTTTCATTAGGGTAATTGGTTGCTGCTCTCAAGGCTCATTAAAACAAGTAAACTACATTTAATTCTCAATAAAAGAATGATTTAGATTTGTTTTAGTTCACTGGCGTGTGAGATACTTTTAATGTGTCACCGAGTGGCTGGGTCACGCATTATTTCTAAGTCGTCATCCAGCCACGGTTATTATTTTTAAGAGCATCTTTACATGAATTTTATCCATAATTGTTTTTAGTTATCCCGCTGTGTCACGCTGGGGACAAAAGTGGCCACAGCCGGGGTGAAATGTTACAACTGGTGAAAGACCCATCAGAATCAGGTTTTGCGTCAATTTCTTCTGAACGAAACAACACACATCACCTTCAGTGAACAATTACACAGAACCTCACAGCGTGTATCCGACAAATTTTCTGGAGCCAGTTCGTCAGAGGAATAAGGAAAAATAGAAAATGAATTAGGGAAGAAATTAAAAAAAAGTCACAGGAACAGGATAGGAAATCATGGAATAAACTAAAAACGACCTTCAGCCAATAATCAGCATTTTTGCAGCTACATTACTTGGCCCTGAAAGAGAAAGCGTAAACTTGAAAACAAAGTAGCGTAGTAACGAGGACGAGTTGTTAGATAAAATCAGTACTGTAGTTCCGAGTGCGATAGTTACACAGAAAACGATAAAAAAAAATTGAACGAGTGGAAATTTTGACACTAAACTCTGAAGAACGAAAAGTACGACTTCCTATGGTAACAAACAACATAGTATTAGCCGACACGAGCTTAAACAGTGAAAGAAATCGGCGCAGTGACCAAGTATAAAAACTACCCAAAGAAAACAGTGTAATAATCTGTATCATTGCAACATGGAACGACAGCTTACATATAGTGAAATAAAATGCAAATGCGATGAACTTGATCATTTTATTCATATTTTGGCATTTTTGGTTTCTGTATGCATTCATAGTGTTTAGGTGACTTTTCGAGAGCACACAGTTTTTCTCACAATCAAAACAATGAGCATTGTTAGCGACATTACCGCGAAGTTTTGTGGATGAAGAAGTTTAGTTTTGTTTTGCTTTAGAGCGCAAAAAACAACTGAGGTCATACGCACCTAGGGATATTGAAAGTTTACACTTACTTTACTAACATTTTCATACAGACAACTTACGCAATTATTTTCTTACACAAAAATGCATTTACACAATAAACAGTGAACAGCCCGTGCGCAATTATACTGAGCACTGGAGCCAAATCATTACGAAAAGAAGTGACAATCTGAATTTCATGCATTTTATTACGTTCAGATGTAGGTAAGCGATCGATTACCCTTTTTTGGACACATCGATAGTCGAACTATGCCCCTCCCCCCCCCCCCCCTCCTCCCCTCCCCAAGCTGAGTATTAACTATTTTTCAGTTTCTTCGCAGACTCTTCGTCTCTTGGTATTCTTTTACTCGATAAGTACAAGAAACTTTCTTCTACTATCCTCATGTAAATGTGTTGAAAGTAATTTTAGTGGCTTGAGAGCTATGGTTAAAAATGTTTCCTATTGGCGACGAAGTACATTCAGATACCAACAAACCAAAAATTTTGATTACAAGCATTTCACGACTAACAAAATTTGAACTTTTTCAAAAAATGTTAAAAAGAAAAGTCACTCGCATTTTTTCCCCCCCATGAACCATGGACCTTGCCGTTGGTGGGGAGGCTTGCGTGCCTCAGCGATACAGATAGACGTACCGTAGGTGCAACCACAACGGAGGGGTATCTGTTGAGAGGCCAGACAAACGTGTGGTTCCTGAAGAGGGGCAGCAGCCTTTTCAGTAGTTGCAAGGGCAACAGTCTGGATGATTGACTGATCTGGCCTTGTAACAATAACCAAAACGGCCTTGCTGTGCTGGTACTGCGAACGGCTGAAAGCAAGGGGAAACTACAGCCGTAATTTTTCCCGAGGGCATGCAGCTTTACTGTATGATTACATGATGATGGCGTCCTCTTGGGTAAAATATTCCGGAGGTAAAATAGTCCCCCATTTGGATCTCCGGGCGGGGACTACTCAAGAGGATTTCGTTTTCAGGAGAAAGAAAACTGGCGTTCTACGGATCGGAGCGTGGAATGTCAGATCCCTTAATCGGGCAGGTAGGTTAGAAAATTTAAAAAGGGAAATGGATAGGTTGAAGTTAGATATAGTGGGAATTAGTGAAGTTCGGTGGCAGGAGGAACAAGACTTCTGGTCAGGTGACTACAGGGTTATAAACACAAAATCAAATAGGGGTAATGCAGGAGTAGGTTTAATAATGAATAGGAAAATAGGAATGCGGGTAAGCTACTACAAACAGCATAGTGAACGCATTATTGTGGCCAAGATAGATACGAAGCCCACACCTACTACAGTAGTACAAGTTTATATGCCAACTAGCTCTGCAGATGACGAAGAAATTGAAGAAATGTATGATGAAATAAAAGAAATTATTGAGATTGTGAAGGGAGACGAAAATTTAATAGTCATGGGTGACTGGAATTCGAGTGTAGGAAAAGGGAGAGAAGGAAACATAGTAGGTGAATATGGATTGGGGGACAGATATGAAAGAGGAAGCCGCCTGGTAGAATTTTGCACAGAGCACAACATAATCATAACTAACACTTGGTTTAAGAAACATGAAAGAAGGTTGTATACATGGAAGAACCCTGGAGATACTAAAAGGTATCAGATAGATTATATAATGGTAAGACAGAGATTTAGGAACCAGGTTTTGAATTGTAAGACATTTCCAGGGGCAGATGTGGACTCTGACCACAATCTATTGGTTATGACCTGTAGATTAAAACTGAAGAAACTGCAAAAAGGTGGAAATTTAAGGAGATGGGACCTGGATAAACTAAAAGAACCAGAGGTTGTACAGAGATTCAGGGAGAGCATAAGGGAGCAATTGACAGGAATGGGGGAAATAAATACAGTAGAAGAAGAATGGGTAGCTTTGAGGGATGAAGTAGTGAAGGCAGCAGAGGATCAAGTAGGTAAAAAGACGAGGGCTAGTAGAAATCCTTGGGTAACAGAAGAAATATTGAATTTAATTGATGAAAGGAGAAAATATAAAAATGCAGTAAGTGAAACAGGCAAAAAGGAATACAAACGTCTCAAAAATGAGATCGACAGAAAGTGCAAAATGGCTAAGCAGGGATGGCTAGAGGACAAATGTAAGGATGTAGAGGCCTATCTCACTAGGGGTAAGATAGACACCGCCTACAGGAAAATTAAAGAGACCTTTGGAGATAAGAGAACGACTTGTATGAATATCAAGAGCTCAGATGGAAACTCAGTTCTAAGCAAAGAAGGGAAAGCAGAAAGGTGGAAGGAGTATATAGTGGGTCTATACAAGGGCGATGTACTTGAGGACAATATTATGGAAATGGAAGAGGATGTAGATGAAGATGAAATGGGAGATACGATACTGCGTGAAGAGTTTGACAGAGCACTGAAAGACCTGAGTCGAAACAAGGCCCCCGGAGTAGACAATATTCCATTGGAACTACTGATGGCCGTGGGAGAGCCAGTCCTGACAAAACTCTACCATCTGGTGAGCAAGATGTATGAAACAGGCGAAATACCCTCAGACTTCGAGAAGAATATAATAATTCCAATCCCAAAGAAAGCAGGTGTTGACAGATGTGAAAATTACCGAACTATCAGCTTAATAAGTCACAGCTGCAAAATACTAACACGAATTCTTTACAGACAAATGGAAAAACTAGTAGAAGCCAACCTCGGGGAAGATCAGTTTGGATTCCGTAGAAACACTGGAACACGTGAGGCAATACTGACCTTACGACTTATCTTAGAAGAAAGATTAAGGAAAGGCAAAACTATGTTTCTAGCATTTGTAGACTTAGAGAAAGCTTTTGACAATGTTGACTGGAATACTCTTTTTCAAATTCTAAAGGTGGCAGGGGTAAAATACAGGGAGCGAAAGGCTATTTACAATTTGTACAGAAACCAGATGGCAGTTATAAGAGTCGAGGGACATGAAAGGGAATCAGTGGTTGGGAAGGGAGTAAGACAGGGTTGTAGCCTCTCCCCGATGTTGTTCAATCTGTATATTGAGCAAGCAGTAAAGGAAACAAAAGAAAAATTCGGAGTAGGTATTAAAATTCATGGAGAAGAAATAAAATCTTTGAGGTTCGCCGATGACATTGTAATTCTGTCAGAGACAGCAAAGGACTTGGAAGAGCAGTTGAATGGAATGGACAGTGTCTTGAAAGGAGGATATAAGATGAACATCAACAAAAGCAAAACAAGGATAATGGAATGTAGTCTAATTAAGTCGGGTGATGCTGAGGGAATTAGATTAGGAAATGAGGCACTTAAAGTAGTAAAGGAGTTTTGCTATTTGGGGAGCAAAATAACTGATGATGGTCGAAGTAGAGAGGATATAAAATGTAGACTGGTAATGGCAAGGAAAGCGTTTCTGAAGAAGAGAAATTTGTTAACATCCAGTATTGATTTAAGTGTCAGGAAGTCATTTCTGAAAGTATTCGTATGGAGTGTAGCCATGTATGGAAGTGAAACATGGACGATAAATAGTTTGGACAAGAAGAGACTAGAAGCTTTCGAAATGTGGTGCTACAGAAGAATGCTGAAGATTAGATGGGTAGATCACATAACTAATGAGGAAGTATTGAATAGGATTGGGGAGAAGCGAAGTTTATGGCACAACTTGACCAGAAGAAGAGATCGGTTGGTAGGACATGTTCTGAGGCATCAAGGGATCACCAATTTAGTATTGGAGGGCAGCGTGGAGGGTAAAAATTGTAGGGGGAGACCAAGAGGTGAATACACCAAGCAGATTCAGAAGGATGTAGGCTGCAGTAGGTACTGGGAGATGAAAAAGCTTGCACAGGATATAGTAGCATGGAGAGCTGCATCAAACCAGTCTCAGGACTGAAGACCGCAACAACACTCGCATTTAATGAGTATCTGATCCCGTTAGTAAGAGATGTAGAGAAAATCAAGTGGCATTTTCATTGAAGTTCGACTGTGACACATACGTAACAATACGCGGCAGGGGTGTACTACGGAACAGCGACTTGAAATTCCGGCAGTAAAAAATGGGTCACATCAAAAAACTATACTGCTGCTACGCCGCTGAATTTTGATTACTTATAGAAGATGTGGGACATCTTACTGATGGTCCCAGGAATTGTGCTCTCGGTAAACATTCAGTAATAAGAATTTTTTGGAACTGAAACACAGATTGGCGGAACAGGTACACAGTTTCGAACGCCATCACTTTTACTCGATTTGTTGTCCAAATGGAAATTCCCTTTTGCAAGTAATAGTGTTGTAAGTAGGCTGTTTAGGTTTTTATACTGGTAACGCCATGCAGCGCTCTGTATAAAAATCACTGGCTGTGCTGTGTGCAGTCTGTGGCTAGTTGGCATTGTTGTCTGCCATTGTAGTGTTGGGCAACTGGATGTTAACAGTGCGTAGTGTTGCGCTGTTGGAGGCGAGCCGCCAGCAGTCGTGGATGTGGGGAAGTGAGATGGCCGATTTTTGAGAATGGATAATCTGGAGGTGTGTCCATCAGAAACAGTAAATTTGTAAGAATGGATGTCATGAACTGCTATATATATTATGATTATTAAGGTAAATACATTGTTTGTTCTCTATTAAAATTTTTCATTTGCTAACTATGCCTATCAGTAGTTAGTGCCTTCCGTAGTTTGAATGTTTTATTTCGCTGGCAGTAGTAACGCTCGCTGTATTGTAGTAGTACGAGTAACGAAGATTTTTGTGAGGTAAGTTATTTGTGAAACGTATAGGTTAATTTAGTCAGGGTCATTCTCTTGTAGGGATTACCGAAAGCCTGATTGCGTTGCGCTAAAAAAATGTTGTGTGTCAGTTCAAGCACTGTCATGTATAATCTTTCTAAGGGGACGTTTCAGTTTTAGTGATGAACTGCAAGTATATGAAGGATTTTCTACTAGTTCAAGAAATAATTACAGATTGCTAAAGGTAGGATTGTCTTGTGGGTGGGAAATCATCGATATCCGAGGTAATATGTATTTTTTTGGACATTTTATTTTTCTGATCATAATGTGCAGTAATGATGGCTTGTTTGTTCAGTAGAGTTGTATATGAAGTTTAATTGTGGACTATTTCACTCGTAGGGATTGATTAATAAAACAGAGCAGGGAGCATTTATTATTAATTACTTATGAGACATGAGGATACTATGAGATGTGAGGTTATTGCTGTGACAATACAGTTGTGTGAAATATGTTGAAGGTCTTGTTGATTATTGATGGCGAGGATAATGGTGATAATGTGGCAGAAAGATGCTATGGTTAGGAATACCGATGTATTGTGTTGAGTATGTAAAAGTTAGGGCACATGTTAGTGGCACTGTTTTTGCTGAAGCGGGTTTTTCCTAGCATGAACATATTTCATTAGGCTGGACGTAGTAATGGGAGGGTAATGAACAGTAATGTGGTTAGTAGTACAACAGAGATCTGAAATGGTAAGTAAAATCACTGTGATAAAAGGTCAATTATAAATCCATGTGGTTGTAGCCAGATGATAAAACTAAATGTCAACTGTGTCTAAAATATCTGTAGCGTTACAGCGCACAGCAACAGTCAGCGGTAAATAATGCAATTGCACCACATGCCAAAGCGACACCCGTCGCGCAGATGGCAACTTTGCAAATCAGGAGACAATTGTCGAGTACCAAACCTCATTTATCGCGCAACTACTCGAGCGCTTTGCTTTCATAATGTGTATGCTAAAAAACTGCTATGAACGCAGAAATTTAATCTAGAATCAGAGTATGTGCGACAGCATTGATTGCTTCTCTGCACTATGGCACACTCTTTCAGTATACGGCACATCAGTGAACTTTTTGTGATTTGTCTTTGTGCTGGTGTCTATTTCCTTGTTGATACTAATAAATGACAATGTTTTCTTCTGATTTGTAGAAAGCTACATGCACTCAAAATTTAACTTGTAATGAATTGTTTTACAACTACTGTGACTTTCTTTCTCTAACAGATAAACATTACCAGAATGAAATTCTCACTTTGCAGCAGAGCGTGCTCTGATATGAAACTTCCTGGCAGAATAAAACTGTGTGCCCGACCGAGACTCGAACTCGGGACCATTGCCTTTCGCGGGCAAGTGCTCTACCATCTGAGCTACAGAAGCACGACTCACGCCCGGTACTCACAGCTTTACTTCTGCCAGTATCTCGTCTCCTACCTTCCAAACTTTACAGAAGCTCTTCTGCGAAACTTGCACAACTAGCACTCCCGAAAGAAAGGATATTGCGGAGACATGGCTTAGCCACAGCCTGGGGGATGTTTCCAGATTGAGATTCTCACTCTGCAGCGGAGTGTGCGCTGATATGAAACTTCCTGGCAGATTAAAACTGTGTGCCCGACCGAGAGTCGAATTCGGGACCTTTGCCTTTCGCAGGCAAGTGGTCTACCATCTGAGCTACCGAAGCACGACTCACGCCCGGTACTCACAGCTTTACTTCTGCCAATATCTCGTCTCCTACCTTCCAAACTTTACAGATGTTCTTCTGCGAAACTTGTAGAACTAGCACTCCTGAAAGAAAGGATACTGCGGAGACATGGCTTAGCCACAGCCTGGGGGATATCTCCAGAATGAGATTCTCACTCTGCAGCGGAGTGTGCGTTGATATGTAACTTCCTGGCAGATTAAAACTGTGTGCCCGTCCGAGACTCGAACTCGGGACTTTTGCCTTTCCTTTCTGCAGGTGTGCTAGTTCTGCAAGGTTCACAGAAGAGCTTTTGTAAAGTTGGGAAGGTAGGAGACGATTTACTGGCGGAAGTAAAGCTGTGAGTGCCGGACGTGAGTCGTGCTTCGGTAGCTCAGATGGTAGAGCACTTGCCCGCGAAAGGCAAAGTTCCCGAGTTCGAGTTTCGGTCGGGCACACAGTTTTAATCTGCCAGGAAGTTTCATATCAGCACACACTCCTTTGCAGAGTGAGAATATCATTCTGGAAACATCTCCCAGGCTGTGGCTAAGCCATGTCTCCGCAGTATCCTTTCTTCCAGGTGTGCATGTTCTGCAAGGTTCGCAGAAGAGCTTCTGTAAAGTTTGGAAGGTAGGAGACTAGATACTGGCAGAAGTAATGCTGTGAGTACCGGGCGTGAGTCGTGCTTCGGTAGCTCAGATGGTAGGGCACTTGCCCGCAAAAGGCAAAGGTGCCGAATTCGAGTCTCGGTCGGGCACACAGTTTTAATCAGCCAGGAAGTTTCAGATAAATATTACATATAAATGAAACGATGTTATAACAATCTAGGGGAGACAAGATGCAACTCATGACTCACGAGGTGTGATGTGGATAGACAGCACATTTAATAAGAGAAGGGAGATACAGGAATTATGTGGTGGAGAAGTGATGATGTTTTTCTTCAATTTCAACCTTACATGATGATTTTATTTCACTTTTCAGCTTTATTCTCTATTGCCATGACTCAGGATCAAATTTTTTACATACATATATTTCTACTTACAAATTTGACATTGTACACTCCTGGAAATGGAAAAAAGAACACATTGACACCGGTGTGTCAGACCCACCATACTTGCTCCGGACACTGCGAGAGGGCTGTACAAGCAATGATCACACGCACGGCACAGCGGACACACCAGGAACCGCGGTGTTGGCCGTCGAATGGCGCTAGCTGCACAGCATTTGTGCATCGCCGCCGTCAGTGTCAGCCAGTTTGCCGTGGCATACGGAGCTCCATCGCAGTCTTTAACACTGGTAGCATGCCGCGACAGCGTGGACGTGAACCGTATGTGCAGTTGACGGACTTTGAGCGAGGGCGTATAGTGGGCATGCGGGTGGCCGGGTGGACGTACCGCCGAATTGCTCAACACGTGGGGCGTGAGGTCTCCACAGTACATCGATGTTGTCGCCAGTGGTCGGCGGAAGGTGCACGTGCCCGTCGACCTGGGACCGGACCGCAGCGACACACGGATGCACGCCAAGACCGTAGGATCCTACGCAGTGCCGTAGGGGACCGCACCGCCACTTCCCAGCAAATTAGGGACACTGTTGCTGCTGGGGTATCGGCGAGGACCATTCGCAACCGTCTCCATGAAGCTGGGCTACGGTCCCGCACACCGTTAGGCCGTCTTCCGCTCACGCCCCAACATCGTGCAGCCCGCCTCCAGTGGTGTCGCGACAGGCGTGAATGGAGGGACGAATGGAGACGTGTCGTCTTCAGCGATGAGAGTCGCTTCTGCCTTGGTGCCAATGATGGTCGTATGCGTGTTTGGCGCCGTGCAGGTGAGCGCCACAATCAGGACTGCATACGACCGAGGCACACAGGGCCAACACCCGGCATCATGGCGTGGGGAGCGATCTCCTACACTGGCCGTACACCACTGGTGATCGTCGAGGGGACACTGAATAGTGCACGGTACATCCAAACCGTCATCGAACCCATCGTTCTACCATTCCTAGACCGGCAAGGGAACTTGCTGTTCCAACAGGACAATGCACGTCCGCATGTATCCCGTGCCACCCAACGTGCTCTAGAAGGTGTAAGTCAACTACCCTGGTCAGCAAGATCTCCAGATCTGTCCCCCATTGTGCATGTTTGGGACTGGATGAAGCGTCGTCCCACGCGGTCTGCACGTCCAGCACTAACGCTGGTCCAACTGAGGCGCCAGGTGGAAATGGCATGGCAAGCCGTTCCACAGGACTACATCCAGCATCTCTACGATCGTCTCCATGGGAGAATAGCAGCCTGCATTGCTACGAAAGGTGGATATACACTGTACTAGTGCCGACATTGTGCATGCTCTGTTGCCTGTGTCTATGTGCCTGTGGTTCTGTCAGTGTGATCATGTGATGTATCTGACCCCAGGAATGTGTCAATAAAGTTTCCCCTTCCTGGGACAATGAATTCACGGTGTTCTTATTTCAATTTCCAGGAGTGTAGATTAACTGACTTCTTGTATTTACATATGATGTAACAAAGAAATAAACATTGCCTTAGCTTAAGGAATTTTTATGTTGTATTTGCCTTTTATACTAATGTCACTTATTGAGCTCCTTCATAAAGCATATTCTCTGTATAAATTGTTACTATAGGATGCAGCGCGATTAGTATAATAATTATGTTTAGCATAGTGCTGTAGGGAGTTCTCATAAGTCATTTAAGATGTGTAAGAGATCACGAATTATTGGTGAGGAGGAAATTAAAAGAAGAAGGTAAGAGCAAGTACAAAAATGTTGTATAAATGAAATATGAGAAATTATGAGGTAGGGTAAAAATGAGAAACAGGTAGGTAAGGCAAATACGGCAAATGGTTCAATAGGGCAATGGAGCTAAATAATATGAACTTATGAGAATTTATGAAATATAAGACAGGGAGAACCAAAAAGTAAAGTAACAGTCAAATTTGTTGAAAGTTTGATGAAACTGTAGGCAAAAGGTCTGAGGGATGTAATATAACCAGGTAGCATGCTAATTACTGATCACAGTAGGTATAATCATAGACTGACGTTTGACTGACGGCATACAGTATTGTTTGATATGAAACTTGGTCAGTCCCTAATCCATGTTTTTCCCAAATATATATTAATGTTCTCCATATCTGTGTGTGTGACACCACTACCCTTGTGTGTTTATTTCTTGTGTGTGATCACCATTCTCATGTGTCTCTATCTATCTCACTCCCCATACTTTTGCGTATCGCACTGATGTCCACACAAATATATTTATGTGAATAAATTTAGAAACATCTGCAGGGTCATTCTGTACAGATATTATAACTGGTTATTATCACACCTATTGCTGTAAAGTGTTCTACATGATTTACTTGTCTGATGTTTCTATAATTCATAGTTGTGAAATCATGATGCTATTCTTTTGTTAGTTTATAGAAATCTGTGGTTGCCATTACATTACATGTAAAGTCATAGTACTGCTGTCTTAATATAGGTAATGGTATATTCTAAATGTAACAGATTGTAACTGATTGACCATTCAACATAAATGATTGAGACATTCCAGTGCAGAATAAATATGTCTAGTGATTACATATTGAAATATTTTGTGTCACATTTTGGCATACTTCATTGATAAAAGCTGCAGGTAACAGTCATAAGGAACTCTTTGATACTACAAGATGGCTTTGGAGTTATCAATGGATCGACAGTCTGCTTCAAACGACATTTTACTGTTTGTGCAAATGTGGGGTTGTCGGCTGAGAACTGTGCTATCTCACTGAGTCCGCTTCCACATAATTTCCCACAATGGTGACATTATTGCAACGAGCTAACGGAAGTTTGGTCGTTTATGAAAGGACACTCTTCTACTTACTGTCATCATGCATATTACTACTGACATATGTGATTGTGCTTCAGAAATGTAAACACTGAGTGATATAGACACTCCAAGCTACTTCCCATGTGCTACAAAAGACAGTGTAGATCACAATTACTATTTCAATACAAAATGTGACATAGAAACTTTCAAAGTAGCCCTGTACAGAAAGTTCTCGTAGAAATCACAAAAATGGAACCGGTATTGAGTAACCATTCACATATTCTTGGATTTCGTATATACTTTTTACCTATAGTTATTCAACTCATATTATTGTAAATCTCCTTTGCTCTTTGCATTTGTAACATATTTAGTATGTTAATATCGATACATTTTAGAATTTTCTCCTCATCCCGTTTTTATTTGAAATGACCCTAATGTATAATTGTGCTGTGGACAGTGGAGGATATGTATGGTGCTCATGTCATTTTGATTTTTGTATGTCATCAAAGTTCACACCAGTGAGAGAGAGAGTTACATTACCATTAAACATTCCTTGGTACTGTCATGGCACAATCTTTGTCTCTGTGCAGTCTCATACATTCTTAGCTGAACCGTGATACGTGAGGAATATATTTTGTAGTGGTGTGTGGACTTGCGATTGTATCTGTTACATGAAGGAACGACAGCAACGATGGGTATGATGTGTACATCGAAAAGTGAAAGGAATATATATTTTGAATAATGTCATTATATTTCAAGAAAAGAATTCTGATGTAAGACTGCAGCATTGCGCAGCTAGGAATGAATGTTGTCAGCTATTTAACTTGCTCAGAGCTGAGAGAAAGACCGTGTCATTTCCCTGAGTCAAGGACTAACTAATTAACTGATTAAGCTGTTTGATTTTTTTAGAAATGCTCTGGTAATATTGTATCCTCCTTAAATCTTTGTCCACATTGTTAATTATAGTACTGTACAGTCAAATGTTATATTTGAAGGTCATGCAAAGTTTTACTCTGTCTCTTTGAATATATACTTCATTCTAAAATCGTTTTCTTCGAATATCATTTCATATGAACAGTTACTCTCCCCACCTCACTGATTATCATTGCACATTACGCCATGCAATAGTCTGAATATGCATTTAGAAACACAAATATAGTTAAGCCGCTGACTGCTTGCTGTTTAATGTAGTGCTTTAAAAAAATCTGCAACAATGCCGTCAAGACGTGAGGTAAGTGGAAATTTTGATCAGGGCCAGACAGTTGTTTCACTTCCATTGCGCATTTAATACAAAGACGAGCGGCATTCAGATCAGTTACAGTTCAGTTGTAATTACGTTCTGTTTAGCCAATGGTTAGCATACAAGTGTAAGTAGGATAACAGTCTGTGAGTAAATGGACTTTGGTAATATGTAGGTTTGATAGAGTGGGGGGTCAAGTTGGACCAAATTCCGTACAGAAACAAATATAGTGGGGAGGTTATGCTATATTCATTATTGTCTTGTATTGATGATTATTATGGTACCCAATAAAGACTTCCCTAAGGGTTCAATAGGATCACCACCTGCAGGAAAATTTCCTTATGCTGAATGAAGTTCCTGTTTGTATCCTACTTCAAGACTGCATGAATTGTGTGCCTTTGAATAACGATTGGCATGATTTTTTTAGATGTGGAATAATATTTATTCTGACTGGATGATATTTATTTTGATACAGTAAACATTTCACTTTGTGACACGCATCTACTGTTTGGCACTTTATGTAACAAATCGTTATTTTATCCTAACGTTTCACACGACGATTTGAGCGTGGGTTACGAATAAAAATCTGAAACTAGCCATTATCAAGCAACAAAAAAAAGCTGTTTTGATACTTTGGCTGTTTGTAATATGGAAATAGTACTACAAGATTCTGTGCCTTCAATATACCAACGTTCTAGAAAGCCTCAGCGCTATTAAACAGTAGACTATGGGACATCTGTAGTCATTTGCTATCTGTCAAACCACGTTGCTTCTCTGTAAATTCAGTGGCAGCCCGGATCCCACTACATGTTGGTGCGGTTAGGTGTGTACAGTTTCGAGCAACATGCTATGACTCCCTGGAAGGAACTGACTTTACTGTCTGTGAATCTGTATCTCTAATTCAATACAATGCACAACACCAGTGTAACATCTATGTCCTTCAAGTCGTAAGTACAGCTTCCACACTCTTTGTAGTGTTTATGGATGTATTTTTACTCGCCACATGCCGGTAATGACCTCAGAGGAAAGCGACTACAATGCGCTTGCCAATATCAAGTTCATGAATACTTTTATGTAATTTTCATGTTTCCTATATTTCCTGCAATTTGTTGTTTCTAAATGTGAATCCAGCAAAAGTCATTAAGCACACATTGTTTACTGCCATAGCCCAATATTATATACATTATAACAATGGCATTTATTTCTAATGGAAGCGTTTTCTGAACTTATCTGTCTTAAATTTAGCTTTATGTTTATGATTCTTGAAAAAACACAGACCTTCATTACCATCTGACACCAGCTAGATCCATCTATACTCGCTTGCACTTAGATACCACAGAGTAGTGTCCAACTGTGGCTGTAAAGCTTCACATACATACCAAATATACAAGATGTATTTAACAGATGAAAATAATGCTCTCAATTCTGGTCAGATATACAGTAACGAGTTTTGAATAAGATAATGGTTCTATCAAGAGAAATTTGTCTTACATATTCCCTAATGCAGTAAACAACCCGAAAAACAGGGGGGGGGGGGAGAGAGAGAGAGAGAGAGAGAGAGAGAGAGAGAGAGACGGAGAGAGCGAGAGACAGAGAGATAGAGATAGACATATATGGGACGTACAGGATAATTCAGCTGCCGCTAGATATGGGATTTATACAACCAGCAATACCTTCAAAAACCATGTGCGATAATTTCACATTGTGTCGCTTACTGCAAGCAAACTAAAAATTAACGGGACATTTTTATAGGAAATTTAATGTAGTTAAATTTTGTACTGGGGTGTTTCCGCTGGAGGCAACAGTTCTCGAGATATTCAAGAAAAACACGTTAAATCAATTCTGTACGTTTGCCATTGAATAATTCTGAAACTATGGTCTTAGCGACAACGTAACCCTTTACAAAAATTTAACGACTTCAAATTTCCTCCACATAGTTTCTCCTCATTTTGTCTATAGTTTTAAAAGTTTGGTTGTCTTGTGCGACACAACATCAAAATTTGAGGGTTGTATTAAACCCATAGGTAGGGGCAGGTGAATCACCCTGTACAACCTATATATGATTCAGTTATTTTGCAATCACTGTTCATATTCAGATATTTTCCACATTCTGTGTGTACCTGTGCATGCAAATTAATAAAGGTTTTGTTCAAGAATGTCTCTGTTGTTACTGGATAACCAGTTGCATAGGGGTTGTTTTCTTTACCATCCAACTGTGATACCGATTCCGCACCTCGACAGAGAATTCACAAAATATTACTTCTCCAGCTTTACATTGCTGGCTGTCAAAGCGAATGCTTATACACACTAAAATACATTGACTGAGGTAGATGTGCGTTCTGATGGCTACAGCTCTGTAGACAGGTGTGTCGACTTTACCTATCTTAAATACAACTTTATGTTTGCAAAATCTCGCTCCATGACCACCTAACACTGATGACACTCATATGTACTCTTCTCTTGTATTGATAACACAGAATACTGTCCAACTACAGCTGCCAATGTTTCGTATATACAGTAAAGATCCAGGACGAAAATAATAATTGAGGAACTGACTTTATCCAATTGTAAACAGATAGCTACTTTGTTTGTGTGTGTTTGTGTGTATGTGTGCGTGTTGTGTGTGTGTGTGGGGGGTGGGGGGCAGGGGTACGCCAATGAACTCTGTTCCCTTCTTGGATCTTTAGTGTGTACACAAATGTTTGACATCTGTAGCTGACCAATATTGTCTGTTGTCAGCATAGGAGGAAAATATAAGACTTTGGAAGTTTTTCCTGGAAATACAATGTAATGTCAAAGTCTTAAGCAATTTTGCATGATAAATTAAGATAATATTTACCGCCCTTGTTAAGTATACTAATGCTGCATCTGATCTCTCTCTGGTGATATCTCCACTGCAATGCGCAGACCTCAAACGAGGAGGTTCACACAGTTGGACTAGAGAGAAAATGTGAAGTAAAAACTCTGTTTTCCCAGATTTCTTGTGTCATTCTGTTGGCTTAGAGCAATGGGAAAAGGGGAGAGAAGAGGAGTGACAGAACAATCTTATAAACAGCAGTGTCTGGATATTTGCAGAACAATTCACGGAATTATGTTTAAATGAGTTGGAGGTTAAATGCTTTGAGGGATCAGTTTCACTGAGACCGATCACTCAGGTTATATTCAAGCCAATGAAGTATTGTAGTAGCATTCTCCCTCAAAATCAGGAACCACACATGAGCGTACTCTGTAACATTTACTTTAAGTGTGACAACTCGACCTCCATCAACGTGCGCTCACTCCGTATTAAATTTTACCCGATAACTAATTATTAAAGTCCTTTGGTATAGCCCTCTGTGGCTTTCACTCGTTCTACCACAAACGAGGTCAATAAACCCAGTTACTTTCTCTCTACTCACCATCCTTCACTAATTTCCGTTCCCTGTTCCCACGATGTAACATTCATTTTAATTTCTGTGGGAGAGAGTGTTGTGCCTTGTGGATGGTGTACCTAGAAACACATGATGTTATTTTATCGGTAGTTTAGTTATTGCCTGATTGTAGAAGCAGATAAAGGAATGCGCACTAGAGACCGCAATAACCAGTTTCCGCCACTGTCTACAGCTTTATCTTTTTTTTTATTTTTTATTTTTTTTGCATGTGGTTCTGTCTTGTGTAGCATTTGTACACGTTTCGCATTGCGTATAAAAGTTGTAGGCACTACGTTGCTTTCAGGAACAGAATTCTATGGCGATAAAAATGTTATATATTGTAGAACAATGTATGCGACAGGCTGACAGTTAAGTTGTACCTTGCTGTTGGTACGTCACATCGTACCTTGAAACAGCAGAGGGGCTCTTTCCACAGAACATGTAACAATTGCTAATGAACGTAGTTTTCTTGATGTCTTGGCAATCTGACCTGTCATTAAAACGGAAATTTGAGGTATTTCCATTAGAGTCTACTTAAAAAGGAACTTGTAACAGATTCTGGTAACACTTCCACTTAATTTGGTTTCACTCCATGGTAGAGTAATAACATAACAGATAAACTACAGTACCGAATAGAGCGTTGACCAGAATTTGTTCTTTGCGTTGCTAAGGAACTTTAATCGAGTATTTGTTCCTGTGTACACGCCGATGCTGTACTTTGGAACGTGTTTTCATGTTTGGCAAATACTGGATTTTCGGGAGCAATTTTTTTAGTTCCAAGAAACAACTACACCACATAAAAAGCTAATCCCATCGTATATCAATGGAACAATAAATTATATTAGACTTCTATTACCAGGCTGGACAGAGGCGAGGATCTGAAATGTGTACCAAGCTACAGCACTTTCCTCCTGCTTATACAACATAAAATATACATGTACAAAACTTACATACTGGTGAATTTATATATTTCAGAAAGCAGAGGAAAACAAGTATGAATAAGCAAAAAGGGAAAAATTTTGCCCTAACCTAAATACAATGTAATCATTTTTCGATAGATAAAATGCTACAACAATCACTGTAACTAGTTATAGCCTATTTGATGACAATGACATTTATTCTCTGTATTTTGTATTATTCTGTTTTGTAGTTGTGTCGCTTTAGTTCTTAAGATCTCTTTACGAGCTTCTGATGACACATTGCCGTTGTTGTCTAGTAACAGTAGTACACAGAGGTCCTGTTTTTTTTTGTTAGCATTTATTGGTGAACTGTGAGTACAGAAATATCTAAAGAGATTAACAGTTTTGTGTAAATGGATACCTCAGTTTGGATCAAAATATAGATCCGGATGTGCATCGCACTTTCACTGGTCGCTCTAAGCAATCCCCTCAAAAATTCCATCTTAATTTTATCTCCTTTGAAAAGCTGCATGTTACAAAATAGTTCGTTTATGTTAAACTACGGGTCAGCTGGCTGGGTAAGCTTATTTACAGACTCACACTTACGAGAATCACTATTAAAAGTGAGGTGAAGGGAACGTTTCACACATTGTTATTTCTAGCTATTGAAATGAATGGCTCACTCCAGACGCGTTTCTCTAAACCCCGTAGTCAAAGAATTCTATGTTTTTACATATCAGGGAGTCCATAAACTTAAATTTGACTCTGTAACGAGCTGTAGCCTAATTTAAATTACTTGACAGTTGATGTCTGTCACTTGCAACTACAGTTTTGTCACATCAGCTGCCGGCTAACGCTCGGCTATAGGTGACATACAAATATAGCGGGTCAATTCACAAGCGTTGCTAACGTGTAATGCGGAGGGATGTAGGTAGTGACTGCTACAGAGTTATTCCGAAATGCGAAATGTTCTATCAACAACTAATTTTAAGTGACAAATGACTAAATTGTGTCAGGCGACGGGTTTTGCAGTCTTGAATTTAAACTCATTTCTTAAGCTAATCAGAACCTGGTGATGTGCAGTGTACCACAGGAAATGTCGGTAAACAATCTGCGGCAGAACGAAAATCACGACTACTTTGTTCATGGAGATTAAACCTAACATCTACGAGTAAATTCAACACAAAGGAAATTCGGGTTCCACGGTAAAAGCAAAGTCTAATTTCTCGATATCATTAGTTACATGAAAGTATCCCCAAAATGGTTACAGGAATTGCCGCATTACCAACCAATCAGTCGTCCTCGCTGGCACTTGGTTGTAGATTATAGGTGACGCAGGCTGATTCCTAACAAAAGAAGAATGACAGGAAGAGAGATAGGAGCAAATTAACTCAATACAATGATGAAAATGACGTGGCAAAAGATTAGAATTTAAATCGTACATTTAACCAATTTTGATTACATTAAGAATTTAAAAAAAATAGCCATACTAGACGAAATTGGTACGTGGTACCAGTTATAGTAGTTATAACTATGAGACCCAATAGCAGTGATGAATTTCTGCCTTCAAAAATTCGGCTTCACACAATGTCGTGCGAAGCTTATCTAATGCAAGCTGAACTCTGTGATAATGATAACAGTGTATTTCATGCTGAATCGCGTCTTTTTCAGGAGAATTCACTAGTGATTTGTTAGTGATGTATACGAAAGGGGCTTATTTCGTTACCATCGTTTTGTGTGTGTGTGTGTGTGTGTGTGTGTGTGTGTGTGTGTGTGTGCGTGTGTGTTGTTTTGGTGTGATTATCATGTGTGATATAACGTGGAATAAACGTGCCTGAAGCATGATTCGGGATGCAAATACATCAAGAAAGGCAACCAGAAAAGAAATTGGAAGTGAACTGACGAATTTTTGTGGCAGTCTGGCAACGGTGAACGGTTTGAGTGTGACATAGAGCGCTCTGAATGGAGGAAACCAGCTCCAACACGTGAAGTGTTAACTATCAAGTAATTTGCTGCTATACTGTTGGATGAAGTTGTTAAGATTTGTCAGGAAATATCTACGTATCTTACATTTTCTGCTATGTGTGAAATATCTAAATCTTTGACGAATGCTATTCACTATTTTACTGTGTAAAATTAATGACCCTTACACACCCTCATGAAACCCAACTAAATTCATATGAGTAGACCTATCTGTGAAAAGCTCGTCAGCAATGAAAACGTGTTGTATTTCTCCTGTCAAGGATCTTCTATTTAGTAACAGCGTTTTGTTTTATATTCTGTGTAGACGACGTAGGTGCAGCAATGAATCGAAAATTGTGAGGAAGTCCAGAAACAAGGGCCCCCAGGGGCTCAGCATTCATTTGCTGGGTACGGGCTTGGCGACCCCGGGGTTCCTGAGCTGGGGACTGGTAAGCGCCGCCAGTCCCCTGTCACTGTAAGCTCTGGGCATACTTCAGCGACCACCGTGCGGCGCGGCGGTGGAACGTTGTGTGTCTCAGGGAATGGGGATCTTGGCTTGACAGCCCGGATCGCGAGGATGGAATAAACCTCTATAAAAAACCCCTCAGTCTCAAGGTGTGCTGCGCGCTGATCAGATGCATGGCTGTTGAGGTGGAACAGTCGTTAGCAGGCAACCTCTGGGGAACCTGCCGCACCTCAGTTGTATAAGGCTTACCTAGACACGCGGGGCTCTGTCTAGGTGGACTTCTAGTTCCCTAGCTGCTGGTGGGACCGAGATGGATCCTTCGAAATCCTCTTTTCTTCCTCCCAGCGGAAAGCGTGGGCCGCTGGAAGGTTCTAACACCCAGTCTCTTAAGAGGGCCCGTGCAGTCGGTCCCCCTGAATCCGGCGCTTCTTTAAAATGTCCAGTCTTAGGTAACAGAATGCATTCTGTTAATCCGAATGTGTTTCTCATTGTGAAACGGGAGGAGGGTAGTTTTGAGAAGGTTTCGCCCTTCTATATACAAAAGGGATTGGAGGGAATCTGTGGCTTCTTAAAATCGGTGAAGCGCTTACGTAATGGGACCTTGCTAGTGGAAACTTTCACTTCCCAGCAAGCAACTAACCTCCAATCTGCTAAATGTCTTGGAGAGTATGCCATAGACACTGAACTGCACAGCACCTTGAACTACAGCAAAGGTGTTGTGACATGCCGGAATCTAGTTGATATTCCCAAGGAAGAACTGCAACGTGAGTGGGCTCCAGAAGGTATCATTGATGTCCAACACATCATGAAGAGGGTTGATGGCACACTTGTCAAATCCGACTCCTTTATTCTGACCTTCAGTAGCACAAAACTTCCTTAACATGTTACAGCTGGCTTCCTTCGCCTTAGTGTGAGGCCTTGTTTCCCGACCCCAATGCGCTGTTTTAAATGCCAGCGTTCTGGGCATACCACCTTAGGCTGTAAAGGCGAAGCGACTTGTGGAAACTGTAGTCAGGCTGCTCATGAAGGAGATGGTTGCTCGTCTCCGGCTAAATGTATTAATTGCTCTGGGAAGCACCCTGTTTGGAGTAGGGACTGCCGCATATTTTTAGAGGAACGCAAGGTCCAGGAAATAAAATCAACCAAGCGTATCCCCTATGGTGAGGTCAAGAAGATTTATAAGTCGATGCAACCTCCCACATTTGCTACATCTTTGGCATCCCTGGTACAGAAGCCTACTCCAAAAGTCGATGCCTCAACGCAGACTGAGGTGGTGAGTTTTGGCACTAACACCCGCAGCTGTCAGTGCTCTTGCAACGCAGCCAGTGTTTCAGAGCCAGTACCACCTACTCGAACGGCAGACAAAGGTACAGTGGCGAACTTGGTCCAGCCCTCGCGCCTCCAACAGCTGAGGTTGTTCCCAAGCCCAGTGCGCCAATTACCACTCCCACATCAGCTCCCCCAAAGTCCACCAAACCACAGAAAGCTACTGTACAGCAGCAACAGCTGGTCAAATCCCGTGGTAAACCATCTGACCATGCAGATGTTGTTTTACGTGAGGCTTCGCCTGACTCTTCCCCAGAGTTGATGGAGCACGATGTATGTGTGGGGCAGTCATCTCGTCCCACGCCTGCCCCTCCACCTGCTGCGGTCTCCCCGCCCCGTCGGAGAGACAGGATGAAGGTGCTACCCCCAACATAGATGGCTCCCACACTCCAGTGGAACTTGCAAGGGTTCAGGACGCATGTGGAGGAACTTCGTCTACTCTCTCAGGGTAGACCACTGTGTCTCTGTCTCCAGGAGACGTATTTCCATCCATCATACTCCCCTGAGATACGAGGCTATACACTCCACAAAAAGGACGACCTGCGTGGAGAGAGAGCTAGAGGTGGCGTAGGTATTTTCGTCAGGTCGGACTACCACTCCTCGCCTCTCTCACTTACGACGACTTTACAGGCCGTCGCTGTTTCCGTGCACGTGCGTCATCCATTGACTGTACGCTCGCTTTCCTTGCCCTCACATGATGCACTTGATGAAGCGGCCCTCACCGACCTTCTTACACAGCTCCCCCAGCCATTCATTATTTGTGGTGATTTTAATGCCCACAATGTGCTTTGGGGTTATGCAATTACCTGCCCCAGGGGTAGAGCGATTGAAAGGTTTCCTGTGCCTACTTGCTCAATGGAGGACAGAGTACGCATTTCTGCACGGCGACTGGATCGTTCTCTGCCATTGATCTCTCGCTTTGCTCTCCAGCTCTTGCCGCCAGTGCTCACTGGGAAGTGGTTGCTGACTTGCACGGCAGTGATCATTTCGCAATCCGGATTCACCTGCCAGATGGCGTGGGGCCCGACAGGAGACCACCACGATGGGTGCTCAGTGGAGCTGACTGGACACTTTATAGCCAGTTGGCCCAATTCGAACACTGTGCGAATGTTGAGGTGTGGGTGGATCATATTATCACAACGGTCCACCACGCCGCTGCAGCATCCATTCCACAGTGCACAGGCCACCGGAAGAGGCCACCTGTGCCTTGGTGGAGTGCCGAATGCCGCTCTGCAATCAGGACCGGGCGTGCGGCTCTGCGTCGGTTCAAGTGTCGGCCGACTGCTGAGAATCTTGCAGCCTATCGGGTGGTGAGGGCAAGATGTCGCCGCATTATTCGTGAGAGCAAGAAGAGGTCGTGGCAAACGTTCCTGAACACCATTAATCGTTCCACCAAAAGTTCCATTGTGTGGGAGACCATCGGGAGAATTTCTGGCAGAGGAGGGAGGTGCCTCATAGCTGCTCTAATGACTAACGGCACTCTCCACACGGATCCGCGAGACATTTCCCAGACTATGGCAGCGTATTTTGCCACAGTTACTGCAACAACCAGTCAGGATCCAGATTTCCAGCGCCATAGAGCGGTTGCTGAGAGATGTAGTCTGAACTTCCAGTACACCTCTCATGAAGTTTGCAACTGCCTATTTTCTATGTGGGAGCTGGATTCTACTTTGTCTGGAGCTCGTGACACATCCCCTGGTCACGACGGGATCCATTACAGTATGCTATGGCACCTCACAATGCGCAACAGAGAACTCCTCCTCGCACTTTTTAATGATATTTGTGCGTCGGGTCACTTTCCTGACGCGTGGCAGTTTTAATCCCATTTTTAAAACCTGGGAAAGACCGCACGAGCCCAAGTAGCTACCGTATTATTGCCCTCACTAGTTGCATAGGGAAAACCTTGGAGCGGATGGTCAACCGCCGCCTTGTGTGGATGTTAGAACCCCGGCAACTCGTTAGTCGCTTTCAGTGTGGGTTCAGGAGGTTTCGTTCCACCTTCGATAACCTTACCCTCCTGGAGGCGGCTATACAACAAGCTTTCCTCCGCCGTCATCACCTTCTAGGTGTATTTTTCGATATCGAGAAGGCCTACGATACCACTTGGAGGCGTCTCATCCTGGAGCAGCTTCACGAATGGGGTTTTCGTGGTTGTCTTCCTCTTTTTATTCAGTCTTTCCTCTCGCCACGATATTTTAGATACCGAATTGGTGACCTCCTGTCTGATCGCTTTGCACAGGTAAACGGTGTCCCTCAGGGTAGCGTTTTAAGTGTGACTCTCTTTGCCATCGCTATTAATAGCATTACGTCCATAGTGAAAAGTCCTGTCCAGTGTTCTTTGTTTTTGGATGATTTCTCTTTGTTCTGCTCTTCTTCAAGCCTTGCAACGACAACTCGTCAGTTGTAACTTACGATTAGGCGTTTGGATGACTGGGCGCATAAGAGTGGTTTTACGTTTTCCACCGAGAAGTCTGTATGAGTTCTTTTTAACCGTTCTCGTTCGATTTTCCTGAGTTGAGGATGAGGGACACTATTCTTACTTTTAATGACACGGTGAGATATCTGGGGCTCATTTTTCACTCGAAGCTCACGTGGTTACCTCATCTTAAAGACCTGAAACGGCGGTCGCTTCAATCTTTAAGTATTTTAAAATGTCTTAGCCACAGTACATGGGGAACAGACAGGACTTGTCTGCTCCAGTTTTACAGGGCGTTTGTGCGATTTTAGCCCGACTATGGGTGCACGGTGTATGGGTCTGCGAGGCCTCCTTACTTAAAGATTTTGGACATTGTCCACCATGAAGGGCTTCGGTTGGCCACTGGGGCATTCCGAACTAGCCCCATACCAAGCCTCTGTGCAGAGGCAGGTGAAACGCCACTTCATATGCGGCGACGGCTACTTACGGTACGCCAGGCGTATAAAACTTTGTCCACGCCATACACACCTGCATACTATACCGTTGCTCAGCCTCCTCTGGCAGCCCTATGGGATTCGCGCACAGGATTGCCTCGCTGCGATGTCTATGGCTGGTCTTCGTGTTTTACGTCGCGGTTGGAGCAGATCTCCACCTTGTCCCCTCCGGAGACCCAAACTTATTTTAGATTTGACTCGTTTTAAGAAGGATGGCACGCCAGATTTTCCCCTCCAGTCACTGTTTTTTAACATTTTAGATGTGCATCACGGTTTCACTGTCGTTTACAGTGATGGCTCCAAACAGGAGAATTTCCTTGGCTGTTCTGTGGTGTTCCCTGATCATGTTACCCGGATTCGCCTCCCTGCTCAATATACCGTTTTCGAAGCGGAGCTCCAAGCGATTCTGATGGCACTGGAGCTGATGCATCGTGTTCGGGGCGATCGGTTTCTTCTCTGCTCCGATTCTCTTAGTGCCTTACAATCACTGCAGAACCTATACCCGACTGAGGACTTGCTCCAACGGCGGGGTAAAGAGGTATCCTTCTGCTGGGTGCCTGGTCATGTCGGCATATGGGGCAATGAACAGGCCGATCGGGCTGCCAACGAGGCCTGCAGAGAGCAGGATGTGGTCCAGTGTCCTATCCCCTTGCAGTCAGTCATCGCTGCACTCCACAGGAAGTGCATGGAGTTGTGGGAGGACCAATGGCTGGCGGTGACGGCCAATAAACAGCGGTCGGTAAAGTCAACCACTCGGCCGTGGCGTTCCTCCTGCTGGTTGCTCAGGCGGGAAGAGGTGGCCCTCACACGACTTCGGATCGGGCACTGTCCTCTCACACATAGCATTTTATTACGGCGGGAGGATCCTCTGTTTTGTGATGCTTGTGGTGTGCACATCTCTGTCCGGCACATTTTAACAGACTGCATTTTATACCGTGATGCACGGGCAGAAGCACAAGTTGATGGGGATCTGCCTTCTGTTTTAGCTAATGATGAGACGTGCGTGTCTAGGGTTTTTAAGTTTTGTGACGTGTCTGGACTCTGGCCTAAACTTTTAGGCTGGAGGTTTTAGTGTATTGCAGAGTGGCTGACTCCTCCCCTTTTTTCCTTGTGGTCAGCCAGCCACTTCCATCTGCTACATTGTTTTCGCTCCCTCTATCATTTTCTTCCTGTGTTGTCCATGTTTTCCTGTTGACACCCTGCTTCATCCCACGCTTCGGTGTGGATGAGCACATATTTTTCAACGATTGTTACCCGTGTTTTATATTCCGTTTTATATTCCTGTTCTGGGATTTTTCTTGACTCCCGTCTCCCTATGTTACTGAACGGGCGCTGAAGACCTTGCTGTCGTGCGCCCAAGAACCCCTCTACTACTACTACTACTAGAAACAAGGATCAACTTCATTACCTTAGTCTAATGTACTTAGCATATAGTTTATAGTCCATGTTTCCCACCATTTTCAGAATTCGTGCTTGGATCCCTGTAAATTGTCATTTAGTCATTATGTCTTATATACTGAGACTGAGTTCGTGTTAGATGGCTCTTCTGGAATTGGAGATGACAGATTTATAAACGTGGGTATTTCTATCAGTTCTGCTTCGTTTATAGTGACGGGTGTGATCTACATTACTTTATTTTCCTTCGCCAAAAGGCCACTAAATTGTCGTGAACTGAAAGTTTTAAATCACGACTGAGCATTGTCGGATACTCCTGTCTCCAATGCCTGTGGATGTTGATTACAATTTCATCACTAAAAACGTTTGTTATCAGTATGTTCCTGCAGACGAACAATGGATAATTACATCACAACTACTGAGTATGTCTAACAATGCTGGAGCTATTAAGATGGAAGTCACAGTGGGAATGCCCAAGGGACGTGCTGATACTGCTTATCGGCTCCTTTTGGCCTTTGACCAAGGTCGAATTGTTGCCATGAGGGACATACGAACATAATTACGATGGCTAGCTCACATTGTTGTTAGCAGTGGAATGACTGAAGAACGATGGTTTCCCTCAGGACAACAGTGTATCCTGAATTGTAGGCACAGGACTTCTCATAAGGTCTACAGCGCAAAAAGACCGTGGGATTGTTCTAATGGCTCTGATGAATAAATAGATGACAACAGGTAATTGACAGGCAGAGTATCGCAATGGAACGTCAGGACCAGAGCACTGGAAAGTTCGATTGAGATCTAGAGTTGTCACGCGTCCATTATCACTGACACCACACAACAGACCGCAAACACTTGCATAGTGTAGAGGCAGAATCAACTGGGGCATTGAGGAGTGTTCCATAATATTCAGTAATAAGTATCGTTTCTGTTTATGGCAGTCATTGGCGCCATGTGTCCGCAGGCCATCTCGTGGAAGGTCATACCAGACTGCCTTTCTCGAGTCCCATACCTCATCAACTATTGCTGTAATAGTGTAGGTGGCTACTGTATGTGACCACAAGGCTTATTTGGTTTGCCAGTGGGAGGATGAATGCTTGCCAGTATGTGGTAAGAATGCTGTTGTAATACCCTTCATAGCTACAGCCCGCCTAAAATAACTTCACAGTTAACACTTCTTCACACGTTGTATCCGGTTTCCCACAATCCGAGTGCTCAACGTCACGCCTCAACCTTTCGTCTTCGCCAAATTGGCACAACAATTACTTTACTTCCACTTCCTTGCCGACTTTCTTTCTCGACGTGTTTGTCCAGAATCCAGCGTCTGGTTCTTTTATTTAATATTTCACCACAGATGATAACGACATCAAAAATAACACATATTCATTGCGAGGCTAAAGAAATACGCACGTTTCATACGCAGCACTAACCAAACACTACTGGATGCTTCCGTACTAGACGCGATGCAGCGTCATTTACGCAGTTAATATAGTCACTGAGATCGTTTTGTATTAGACAAGCTTCGTACTACATTGTGTCAACAGAATGCTTGAAGGCTGTCTATTAATCGTTGCGACTGGGACACCAGAGTCATAAATTGGGGGTCGTCGTATAAACCTAACTTATAGAATGTCCGCCATTCTAAATTTATCAAATGCAGCGAAGAATTTTGTTTTTCTAAGTCTAGTCAAAAGACTTTGATTAACATTTTTATTCCGTTAATTTTTTTATTTCTAATAAGTTTCTGCGTAATTTTCATTATACCTGCTTTTCATTTACTCTTATTTTTCTTGCTATGTTTCCTACTTGTTTGGAACTTCTCCGTGTCGCCTATAATTTGCAACCAAGCGCCAACCAGGACGGCTCATCGGTTGATAATACGGCATCGCGTGTAGAAGGTGTGAGGATAGTTCCTGGTACTCAAATACCGAGAAGAGTTCAGTTTGCTTTTACCCATGAATCTGTAGTATTGGTGTGGAATGTGGCTACGCAATTAAACGTATAACGAAATTTTTATTTCATGAATTTGCTCGTAGAGATTCGCCTTAAATGCTGTGAACAAAGCAATCGTCTTTATAGCTCCGACTCAGATTGCTGATCACGTTGCACATCACGAGATCGTGGTTACTTTAGGACATGAGTTTAACTTCAGGGCTACAAAACTTGTCGTCTGCTACAGTTCATTCATTGGTCACTTAAGATCAGCTATCGACAGAGTACCTCCCATTTCAGTCGTACCTCTGGGCGGCCGCTTCCAACAACGCTCCGCAGTATGCATTAATAGCACTTGTGAAGTGACCCACCGTGTTTGTGTGTGGCCTGTAACCGTGCAGTTGCTGACAGTGGTTGTATCAGCATCGTAACGACAACTATCAGCCGTCAACTATTAAGTGATTTTAGTCAGACTATAGCGTACCAGTTGGTATATGCCATAGGATAATGCAAGAACCCACACCGCAGTTAGCACCACATATGCCTTGTAGAATTTCTGGATCCTTCATTGGTGTGCCTGGTCCACCAGTTCGTCACCCTTAGTGCATGTCTGGGATTCAATGGGCAGACATATACTTCCGTATCAGCCTCTAGGCAAGAATCTACATGAGTATGAGATATGGCGAAAAAATTTTCAGAATGAAATTTGCAGGCTATTTGCTGCCATAGAACAGAGAGAAGGAGAGACTATTCGTGCCAGTGGGTATCTAGCCTAAAGCTGATATTGATGAGTTTCATCGGTTCCAAACCGAACTCAATGAAGTTTAACGAATATACACTCTTGGAAATTGAAATAAGAACACCGTGAATTCATTGTCCCAGGAAGGGGAAACTTTATTGACACATTCCTGGGGTCAGATACATCACATGATCACACTGACAGAACCACACGCACATAGACACAGGCAACAGAGCATGCGCAGTGTCGGCACTAGTACAGCGTATATCCACCTTTCGCAGCAATGCAGGCTGCTATTCTCCCATGGAGACGATCGTAGAGATGCTGGATGTAGTCCTGTGGAACGGCTTGCCATGCCATTTCCACCTGGCGCCTCAGTTGGACCAGCGTTCGTGCTGGACGTGCAGACCGCGTGAGACGACGCTTCATCCAGTCCCAAACATGCTCAATGGGGGAC
The DNA here is from genome assembly GCF_023864345.2 of Schistocerca serialis cubense. Taxonomy (NCBI): domain Eukaryota; kingdom Metazoa; phylum Arthropoda; class Insecta; order Orthoptera; family Acrididae; genus Schistocerca; species Schistocerca serialis. The sequence goes on from NC_064641.1 coordinate 428,535,713, forward strand.
AGATCCGAAGATCTTGCTGGCCAGGGTAGTTGACTTACACCTTCTAGAGCACGTTGGGTGGCACGGGATACATGCGGACGTGCATTGTCCTGTTGGAACAGCAAGTTCCCTTGCCGTTCTAGGAATGGTAGAACGATGGGTTCGATGACGGTTTGGATGTACCGTGCACTATTCAGTGTCCCCTCGACGATCACCAGTGGTGTACGGCCAGTGTAGGAGATCGCTCCCCACGCCATGATGCCGGGTGTTGGCCCTGTGTGCCTCGGTCGTATGCAGTCCTGATTGTGGCGCTCACCTGCACGGCGCCAAACACCCATACGACCATCATTGGCACCAAGGCAGAAGCGACTCTCATCGCTGAAGACGACACGTCTCCATTCGTCCCTCCATTCACGCCTGTCGCGACGCCACTGGAGGCGGGATGCACGATGTTGGGGCGTGAGCGGAAGACGGCCTAACGGTGTGCGGGACCGTAGCCCAGCTTCATGGAGACGGTTGCGAATGGTCCTCGCCGATACCCCAGGAGCAATAGTGTCCCTAATTTGCTGGGAAGTGGCGGTGAGGTCCCCAACGGCACTGCGTAGGATCCTACAATCTTGGCGTGCGTCGCTGCGGTCCGGTCCCAGGTCGACGGGCACGTGCACCTTCCGCCGACCACTGGCGACAACATCGATGTACTGTGGAGACCTCACGCCCCACGTGTTGAGCAATTCGGCGGTACGTCCACCCGGCCACCCGCATGCCCACTATACGCCCTCGCTCAAAGTCCATCAACTGCACATACGGTTCACGTCCACGCTGTCGCGGCATGCTACCAGTGTTAAAGACTGCGATGGAGCTCCGTATGCCACGGCAAACTGGCTGACACTGACGGCGGCGGTGCACAAATGCTGCGCAGCTAGCGTCATTCGACGGCCAACACCGCGGTTCCTGGTGTGTCGGCTGTGCCGTGCGTGTGATCATTGCTTGTACAGCCCTCTCGCAGTGTCCGGAGCAAGTATGGTGGGTCTGACACACCGGTGTCAATGTGTTCTTTTTTCCATTTCCAGGAGTGTAGAAATGTTAAAATCCCCTCCACAAGAACAACACTTTGAAAAGTGTCAAATTATTTAAATTAATTATCGCGCTTCAGTTCTGTTACAAAGTAGAAATTATTGTGTAGGAAACGGCCTGTGTTCATGAGTGCTTCTAATGAATCCCGTAGCCAGAGTAAGCGGGAATCAAGCAGCTCCGAGGAAACAGCGTGCGTAGCTCTCGCAGTGCGGTTGATCCAGATGTATCCGAGGGAAAGGCCACACCTGGCATTAGGGATGCAAACGCCTGCCTGTTGCTGTCAAACAAGGCACCCGCGATAAGGGAAAGGGGGAGGGGGGTGATGGATAGCCACTAATCTGCCGGCCTGGGTGCCAGCTGCGTGGGCTGCTGCTACCGAACGGCGACTGCCGTGCGAGACGCCACAGGGTGAGTGGCATGGCGTCATCTGTGTCACTGACCACATCGAACCGCTCTTCGACAGGTGAGATACCTGTGTAATACTCCCCCAACGGACTCAGGATTCACGCTGTCCCCGTTTACAAAATGTCCTTGGATCATCAACACCAGGAGTATTGTTCTAGTGCCACTGTCATTTGCTAGCCTTAAATTATTACGTAGAGCAATGGACGTCAGTGTGTAATATTTATCAGCAAACCTTCTGAAACTGCCCTCAAGGCATTATCAGTATTTCTCTTGTGTTTGTTCTGAGTCTGCGTAAGCCCAACGGATAAGAAACTGTTCATACACGGTAGACATTACACCAATAGCGTGCAATACCACCTCAGACCAAGATAATGGCCTCAGATCGACGAGGAAGAGAGTATAAAGGTTATTTCATACGCTACTGCAGCCACTTATTGCTCATTATGAGCTGCAGAGCTCTCAAACAGCGAGGATATTTACGTTTCAACTGGTACTGCGATTAGTTCTCGGTATCTCCTCCGGTGTTAATACTCGGTGAGTTACCTGGCCAGCAGATGTATGGAAATACCAGACACTAACATCACTAATAATTGTTCAACAAATTAGTAGCAAACCTGATTCAAACGTTATCATTGAAAGAGTCGACGATCGGTATACTGGGAATGAGCAGATTTTTTTGTTTAGGATCATTAGTGTTACCAATTTGCAAAAAAGTTAAAAAAGTAAAAAAAATAATCTCAGTTCTCTCTGTTACAGTTAAGGGACTTGCCACTAGATAAGATTTTATTTTAATCCGTCCATAGAAATGGTAAAATAAAGGAACCTATGATGTATGTTGTGTTGCTACACGGCAACACAGTACTGCACTTAACGGGTAGTAATGAAACTCAACCCATATACTACTAATCTGAAAATAACTTTACTTCGTAACTTCGTAGAAACACTTCAAACGTTTTTTTTTAAATCAAAGTTACCAGTACTAAGTTTGTTTTTTCTGCTAAAACACAATATATCATCACAGTACGAATAAAAGCTGGCACTTTCACAGTTTTCCACTAGCTGAAAGATATACCCCAACAATAAAGTCAGAAAATTGACATCTAAAAAGGCGTCCTCTAGATGAAGCTATAAGATGAGATTCTGCTCATGACTGGTTAGAACTAGTTCAATGTCTTATTGGAGTTTTGAGGCCAATTCCCTCGAATTAAGTGAATTTAGGATGGGTCCGCCTTTATCAAGCACACAAATTGTTGTCTCGTTTTATAAAGTTGTGGCCTTCTCAGTGAGATTTCTCCATTATTACACACAGTGTAAAATAAAAGGAAAATAGTAGAAGACCCATTGATGACGGCACAACTGTGGCATGTTTGCGTGATATAACAAAACAATAATTTGTGTAACTGCAAAAAGGCTTAGTTATTTAGAACTATATCGTTTAAACTACATGTTCTCTGTTCTTCGAAATAAGCGTCTTTCTACAAGTTCTTGCCAATATTATGTAATTTATGTTATAATGTTTTAAATGCTTCCACAATTTATTCTACTCAAGCAGCGGAAAACGCATCGGCCAATAATGATACAAATTAATTCGGTAGAGGGTAGCTGTTGTGTGATTATACATTTATGTGACGCTCCAGTAATCGCTGATATGATCACTTTACGATGCGATAGACGGCTAGCACCATTCTGACGGGGTTCCCAGCTTATCACTCAGCTCTGTTATGGCACTAACCCTGATGGATTTCCGCTGGAATCCATGGATTCAGAAACTAAATGGTTCTACCAAATCTCAAGAAAGACAACCTCACATTTTATGGTAATATGGATCTCAGAGCATGTGGGACTTTACAGAGTAACTCATTCATGTCGAGACGTTAGATTCTCTTGTGAGCCCTTCTTCTTACCAGTTTCAGCAACGGTCTGATTTGCATGAATTACAGGTACCGGCCAGATGACTTTTTCAGCATACTGCTATATATTTCCGTTAGGGAAACAGATGGGTTCTCCTTTCATTTATAGAATTAAAACATTATTTTACTTGGAAAAATAAGTTTGTACGGAAACAAATTAAATGAGAGATGAAATAAGTTTTTAATGTTTTTATTATTATTACTATTATTAAGCACGAATATACATGCAGATTTTTTGTAGAACGATATAAAGGGTGCACCATTACCACTCAACAGGAGGAGTCTATTAATCCAGACGTTAAGGGTTACTGAGAATTATTCCCACAGAGTTTTTCTTCAGCCTTGTGAAACAATATGGGCATATCTGTATTGGTACAACACTCATGTGTAGCGTAAACGGCAAAGACTGGGATGCAGATTTTATTTTTAGTTTTTCGTTGCAGCTCCTACCTCCAACCCTCTTCGTTCTTCTACAACTGCTATAAAAACCTACAATTAGAGGTTATTGTTTACCTGCAGCCTGCATTGCACACCTTAATAGAGCAGAATTTCAGAAGTTGTTTCTGCTGAATTGTAGTATGATGAGCCATTTGAAATCATTTTATCATGAATTCCAAAAAAAGATCATAAATACTATTTCCTTTCAGACTGAACTTTTCTGTGGGAGAGAGATTACCACCAGTGGAAGCAGACAATCCCAGACAAACACATTTGGATGAACTGCACAGGGGAAAATAATGAGACTGAAGTGTTGGATACTGTTAGTATAATACCTCACGTGTGTTTTCGGAATATTACTCGTGGATCTACAATTTTTGTTTGCAATCAGGCGTCATAAAGCTGGGAAATAATTGTATGTAGAGTCCCACAAATTTTTTTTTTACGGCCCTTATATTTTGTTCTGTATATTGAAAGGCATGCAAGCAGTAGAACTCGTCTACTTTCATTCTGCAAACACATTTTATATACAAATTAGAGTACATTCGAAATGCAAATTAATTGCATTTCACTTAAATCCAGCCGAAATGTGGTAGGCTGCAGTAGAAACCGGGTGGACTGTGGAGAAACATTTTTATTTCCAATTGCAGCACAACAAAAGTAACTGCATAGGCGAGTTCTTCTTTTTCTTCCGCTCGGAATTTGCAGATACTCCACTACGTGTATTGCGGACGGGTTCAGACGATTTGCATATGACGTCTCAGCCACATTGCAACCAGGGCAGTTCAGCATAACAACTGACCCAATCACCCGCTGGTTTAAGAGTAGACACTGGCGAGCAGATTGATGCCGTATTCCTGGACTTCAGGAAGGCATTTGATACGGTTCCGCACTTACGTTTAGTGAAAAAAATACGAGCTTACGGAATTTCGGACCAGGTTTGTGATTGGATTCAGGATTTCCTAGAAGAAAGAACACAACATGTCATTCTTAACGGTTCAAAATCTGCAGATGTAGAGGTAATTTCGGGAGTACCGCAGGGAAGCGTGATAGGACCTTTACTGTTTACAATATACATAAATGACTTAGTTGACAACATCGGTAGCTCCGTGAGGCTATTTGCAGATGACACGGTTGTCTACAAGAAAGTAGCAACATCAGAAGACTCGTACGTACTCCAGGAGGACCTGCAGAGGATTAATGCATGGTGCGACAGCTGGCAGCTTTCCCTAAACGTAGATAAATGTAATATAATGCGCATACATAGGGGCAGAAATCCATTCCAGTACGATTATGCCATAGGTGGTAAATCATTGGAAGCGGTAACGACCGTAAAATACTTAGGAGTTACTATCCGGAGCGATCTGAAGTGGAATGATCACATAAAACAAATAGTGGGAAAAGCAGGCGCCAGGTTGAGATTCATAGGAAGAATTCTAAGAAAATGTGACTCATCTACGAAAGAAGTAGCTTACAAAACGCTTGTTCGTCCGATTCTTGAGTATTGCTCATCAGTATGGGACCCTTACCAGGTTGGATTAATAGAAGAGATAGACATGATCCAGCGAAAAGCAGCGCGATTCGTCATGGGGACATTTAGTCAGCGCGAGAGCGTTACGGAGATGCTGAACAAGCTCCAGTGGCGGACACTTCAAGAAAGGCGTTACGCAATACGGAGAGGTTTATTATCGAAATTACGAGAGAGCACATTCCGGGAAGAGATGGGCAACATATTACTACCGCCCACATATATCTCGCGTAATGATCACAACGAAAAGATCCGAGAAATTAGAGCAAATACGGAGACTTACAAGCAGTCGTTCTTCCCACGCACAATTCGTGAATGGAACAGGGAAGGGGGGATCAGATAGTGGTACAATAAGTACCCTCCGCCACACACCGTAAGGTGGCTCGCGGAGTATAGATGTAGATGTAGATGTAGAGGAATCTGTCGGGGTGAGGTGTTTGGCTCAGGCAAGCAGGAGGAATGCTGCAGATTGCCGGGGCCTGGTTCCTGAAGAAACATTCCCGGCCAAGCTCACTTTGATAACATTCTTTTACAGCTATGACGATCTGTGAAACGACACTCTAGTGGAATATGTTTCTTTTTTTTTAAAAAAAATACTGCTGCCAGTTATTTGAGCCGTTGTTAAGGCGAGTTTCCTAGGGGTGAGAGCATGCCATTCTGAGATGCCGATTTCCTAGAGACACATTACCTGCTAACCGCACCCTGCTGACATTTTTGCTGCTATGGGCACCTGTGAATCACGTCCCTGGTTGAAGAAGTATTGCTTAAAACAACACTTTAAATTTTTTGACTCATTCTTAAGAGACAACTTTATAGCAAATATACCAATATCAAAAGCTTTCTGAAGGGCACGGGCAGTCATTGGAAATGACGCTCACACACTTCAGCCGCCTGTGTGGCGTTTAGCCCAAAATTATTCCCTTATTTGCTTTTCTCCTTTTATGACTCCAGTACAGAAAACAGTGGGTCAAAGGCACAAGAAATTATGTCATCTGATTTTGCTAGACTATCATGACATACAATTGTAGATACAAGTTGCTGGAAGAGGAGTTTCAGTACACTCGACTGGGAGGTCTGCATTTTCCTACAGTGGTGGGAGGTGAGCGAGTCTGCTTAATTTTTCAGTAGTGGGACAAGAATTTTACTTTTCTTATCAACAGTTCCTGTGTGTGGAAATGTTTGAAGAACTTTCACACTCAATGCTTTTTCGCCATTTGACAATTTGCTCCTAGTATTGTGACCAGACACTGCTTGCAGAAAGGACACTTAGTTCAGTCACTGCAGCAGTCAGTTCTATTTTTACACTTTGTAGAGACACTTCGAGACCTGCACGCAGTGGAACATTACTCGGTCAGAACGCTCCAGGCTGAGACTTCGACCAGCAGACTTCTGGTTCAGACTTCGTCCTAGAAGATGTTGCAGTTTATGCTGCGCAGACACACAGAGCGATCCATTTGCACCTCCAAGAGTCAGCACTTCGATTCTCCAACGATGCTGAGACGTGCTGGCAGCACCAGTGGTATAGGTCCCGATGAATTTGATACTGCTCAATAAATTCCAGGTCGGGTTCTTCCTACGAACTGGGGCTGGCACAATCGCGCAACATCTTTACTTAGATTCCCAGCATGAATGCTGTCATTGGTATCGAGTCACAGACTCGAGTCAGTCAAAATTAAATAGGACACAGTGCTGAACTTATCATGACGTGCTTGTCTTCTTTAACTCTGCCAACCATATCCTTCAGTTTTATCATTTTTGTGTTTATTATTACTGTTATTACACCTCGAATAACTTTTACTGAATTACAAGAGAATGATTTAATGAAAGCATTTTGTGCTAATTTACCCACGAATTTGATGTACTTGGAATTTCATTACATAGTGAGTCTTTCCTATGCACAATTACAGGAATCGCGTGATTGCATCAAAAGAGTGATTCAATGCTGGGTAAAAAAATTTGTGTTTGTTAACTACGTTGTGTACAGTTGAAGTAGCGGGGTTCCTTGCTTGGGAGAGGGGGAGGGGGCAGATAACTAACTAGGTGCATCATTTCTCATAGCGAATGGCCAAGATTTCGCGTATTTCCGTGACCTTTTGTGATGCATTTAAATTATAAACGTTAAACTGAAATCTTGGACTTAATCGTTATCATAAATTTAGACAACTGTCTATGGAGGGCAGCGATTGGTTCAATATTTAAGTTACAATCAACAGTCGAGATCACAATAATATTTGTTTATTTACCGGTTTCGGCAGATGTTAAATCATCTTCAGAATTTTTGGCCCGTTATCGCTGGTGCTCGCGGTTCGTCGGTTTTTCCATGACACCACGATCGTTTTATCACGAGAAAACCGACGAGCCGTGGTACCACGATCGTGGTATCACGAGAAAACCGACGAGTCGCCAGCACCAGCCATAGGAGCCAAAAATTCTGAAGGTGCTTTAACGGACGCCGAAACCTAAATTAATCGTTATCAGTAATAATTGCTTTTCACTGCAAAATGTCTAATACACATTAAAAATGCGATGACATAATTTTTAATTATTTTGCTCGTGCTAACACTTACCAAATGCAGCTTTCTTGCACATTTTGTCTTGTTTTGTGGACTGAATTTCACGACATGTATATATCGCCATCGACAACACCACTGTAACTTCGGTGTAGGTTTATAAATGTGAATTAGATATTGCCCTTATTTGCAATGTATTTTGGTACGTTTTCTCAAAGGTAGTGGAATATGTTTGAATGTAACCGAGAAGCGAGACGTAGTTAGCAAGGAATCAGGCTACGATTAATCTTGTAATAAACGGGTAAGAAAGTCAGAACTAGCAAGATATTGATACTAGGGACGAGACAGATCGTAGGGCAGCGGAAGATGATACAGGAGGAGAGAAACCAGGGGGTTAGCAGGCACTGTGGGTTATGACAGCGAGAGAGATGTCGTGGTTGCATCACGTCTCGTTGACGCTGTGAGGAGGTGGGAGAGAGTGATAGCCCAGACACACCACCACAGAGATATACGCGATTCAGTTCGTGGGTGTCAACTCCGAGTAGAAGAGACGTGCAGGGAGGCACACATTTTACAGAATCACAATATCAGAATTTTAATGGGAATGGATAAGAGGATCAGCAAATTTTAAGAAACAGACATCAAGAATTTGACACAAAAATTAGATGAGTGTAGGGAGGGAATAAAAAGGCAAAAGAGGAAGCCGAGTCAAAGACAGAGAAGACTAGGAGATAAGCAAAAGAAATAAGAATGTTTCTGAGAGGCAGGGAAACGGAATAGGAAGGCGAGAAAGGAGGCAGAAAGAGCAAGTGATTGCAAGAAATAAAGAAAGAAGTGACAGGGAAAGCTAGAGCAGTCAGAAAAGAAGTGAGGGAGAGGGGATAATAACAGCCACTGAAACAAAAGAGGTCGGAAACTTTACGAAGGAAACAAAATACGAAGTTACAGAGGCTAGGAATGAAGCATAGTCGACAAAAATCATGGCTAGGGAGACACAGCAGAAACGAATGATCGAGTACAACAACTTTCAGTGATAGAGCGTCGCCTTGAGAATGGGATAAGACGGAAGAGCCGGAGGACTGGTTGGACAAAACAGAAGAGCGGATAGACAGAAATGAAGGACGTATAATCAGGAAACTTAACGAAGCCGCAGAAAAGCTAGAATCGCCTACTTAGGAAATGAAGAAGCGAGCATTTTGCGAGAGAGATACAGTGTGAGATATCCTTGCCTGCATTATCAGAAGAAGTTCAGTCTTCACTACAATTAAAAAAGGAACAGTACTGAAGAACCTGGTATGCTCACAGAATGAAACAGCTAACTTCAGTACTAGGATGAGAGTCAGATGCAAGGGAAAAGCACAACTGTGTGCCACAAAGGAGGACCCCCGTGGGAAAAATGGATGAGTCTGACGCAAGAGCAAACTGTAATACGAGTCTGTAACAAATGTCAGATGGAAGGAACGAAATAGAAGGTCACCAACAGCAATTAGTAAATGCGCTAGAGATGAGGAGGTATTTGATTTCATACACTTTCTTTCCATATGTAGATTTCATTTGTACAAGGTTTCTGTCAATATATTCCACTTCAGGATGTGGATTTTTTCAATTTGGTTTGTCTTCGCCACCATCATGTCACTACAGCATAAATTAGACTTGTTGTTAGCACATGTGGAAGGGAACATAGAAGAAGTGGGAGTTCCAGTCTTTGATCACTTCAAGCATTTGTACGAAGCAGAATAATGTGCAGTTTAGAATACGTCAGACAAGGAAGGAGATACAACATCGAAATACAAACAGGAGGTAATTATTTTGTGTATATGTGGGTAGGAATGTTAAGAATAGGGTGATATCAATATTGAAGACTAGTCACTTACAAGATATATATGTAAGTGTTGTTACGATGCACTTAAATTGAGGTTATAAATGTATGTACAGAGGTCTTTGTAATAATGTTAAGTTTTTGTTAGTTTTATTTTTCTGCGGAAATGTTATGTCGTGTCAGAAGGTTATATATGTAGCAGAGTATGTACATGTTCTGTCTTCACAGACACGTGGTTTGAATGTTTGGAAAGGGTAATTCGTATGATGGAAGTGGTAGAGGATCTGTTGCGCCAGAGGTGCCGAACATGGAACATTAAACAGATGTATATATTACGCTGATTCCACGATGCACGTGTGAGTCTTGGATTTATTGGGGTTATGTGTGTGTTTAAGGTACCAACGTAGTGTACCTGCACCAGTAGACAGTGTTTAGTACCCATGCCACGGAAGCATCTGGACGGATGTTATTAAGCAAGGTAAACTTATATTTTTGTCCACGCCAAGTGTGTCAGAACTATATACATTAAGTAATGGTGCTTATATTTAGAGCATTCTGCGTAGGATACTTGCAGCAACACTAGGAAAAAGCTAGGGTCAATATTTTTGTGTATAATTGTTTAAGGAGCACAGAAGGTACAGGGATATGGATTCAGAAAGGTCAACCTGTGGGTGTGTTATTACGCTCTTAGCCATATTGTGTTTAATTTCATGATTGAGGGGCTAAAGATCATTTACGATTTAATTATTATTTACACTTAAGGATCCTTATTTTTGCCAGGTGACACAATCAATTACGGATGACATGCGGAGAAGGCTCTTGATTACCCGGGATGTGTTTACATCTGATTTACGCAGAGGAAAAACAAAAGAAAAAAAGTTGCTTGACGCAAAATTGTACCTATCTTGGTTTTCGTTTATTAATTATGTAATAGTTTGGATCTTTTGAAATGTGTGTGTGTCCTTTCGGGGGAACTGAATGGAAATTTTAAGGTCACTGCTTTAGTAAGTTTTCATTTCTTTGGTGAGAGGTGTTGTGAAACATTTTATTACACCAAGCAAATTGTAAATCAGTAAATTGACTGTACAAAAAATATGATCATCTGAATTGTCAAACTGTTTGTTATACAAATTCTTCTTGTTGTTTCTGTCGTGTTGAAGCATAGGCACTATATAAAATTTTGGCATCTTTCTTCCGTCACATATGCTGATACTAACATTTTTTTGTGTCTTGATAATTGCTTGATCCCTCATTATAAGAAATGTTGCTTATTGATAAGCAGTTATTTCTCAAATAACTGAAACAAATTTCCTTGCCTCTGTGAATTGTGTTGTTGAAAGTATTGCCTTCTATAACTGTGACAGTTAAGTGCGAAGCGTATTTGTTATCTTTGAACATAGATGTTTCCGTAAACATATGCGCCATTTTGGGTTTCCTACGCTTTTAACAGTTTATATAGGTCGGTGTGACATTGTATTACAGTTTTACCTTAAGACAAAGTAAACACTGCAGTATATATTGAGGAAGTACAATTTATGAAATTCTCTCAAGGCTGTTGTTGTTGCTCTTCAGGTGTTTCTTGTTAATTGTTGAAAGCCAAGAGGTAAATTTTTATTAACTGGTTTGATAGATCCTTTAAGCACAAAATATTAGATAAATATTTTGGTCACAAATGATGTTAAACCCTTACTTAATCCAAGTCGTCGTCCTGATACACAAACTCACACAGTAGCTGTGTACCAATTTTCCCAAAAATTTTGATTCAACCTCCTGCGACTGAATTTCTAAAACAGTGAAGCACCTACTTTTGATTTCTAACTGAGTAATAAAACTCCAGTTTTCATAGACGGATCTTTATGGTTAGAAGTGTATTAATAATGGCTTATATTAAAAACCACTCCTCATTATTTTACCCCCTTAGTGGTTGAATTTAAAAAGCTGCCGAAGCAAGATTTTTCTATTTCTGACGAAGAAAGCACTACCACCTTACTTAGTTTCAACTTCAATAGCGACATATTTTCAGAAAACTTTTAATCACCTATTCCGCCCCTTAGGGGTGGAATTCGATAAGTCCCTTTTTATGCAATTCCTACATGATAAGATCAACAGCCTCTCAAAATTTCATGTTTATATCTCTAGGTGTTAGCTCTGGGCGATGATAAGTCATTCAATCAGTAAGGAAATTTTCTTTTGTATATAGAGATGATTCCAGCACATGAGAAGGACTAATTCAAATACATTACGTTACGACAAAGATGATACATCAAGCACGACTCTGTAAAACGGGATTCAGAATCATTTTAACGAAGCACGGAACACGTTCATGTAAACATGAGAGATTCTGTCATTCTGAGGTTAAGTAAATATTTCGTTACATAAGTATGGATAACAACGACAAGACTACACCATAATTATTTTTTCGTAGGGCTGTCCATAGGTTCGAGTGATGTGCAGATGGAGCCGGCAAGAGAAGATAAAATAGTGATTCACAGGACAATGACTACTGGCGGAAAGATCGTACGACTGATGAGAAAATGATGATGCCTAAGATGAGTGGAGAAAACGGAGACAGACACATAAAGACGCACAGTAAAGAGTGCGCACGATATGGTGAGGTTTCCTGTCTTTTGAAATTTACTAGATAAACTGTAATCAGTATAGTCTAAGGCTTAGGTTGCAAAATATGAAGTATATACTTCAACTTAAAAACTGAGTCCCATAAAAGAGATTGATAACAAATGATTGCGAACTAACTAAATAAAACTAACTACTAATACTCCTACAGTCAGATTATTTTAATTTAATGTTGTGTAAATGCACCATGAATAATGGCACGAGTCACTTTTCTCCGCTTGACTATTAGAAGTTATTCCTCTCATAAAAAGACGAACAAAATTATAACTAGCTGCATCACGTCGAGTTTCCAAAAAGAATTATTTCTGGATTAGAAATGCGTTCTCATTGTGCAATACCTGTAGGCCTTGTAGAAATGTCATAAATAACCAATATTATTACCAGAAATTAATGTAGGACTTATGAGCTCTTTGCAGCAAGCAGTGGTGAGCGGATGGATCACCTCTCGATGGAACCCAGAGCACACTAACATGTCATTCCAGTTGACACTACGAAGATGGAGGGACACCGCATTCTATTGTCCAAGGCCGTCGACGCCTGTAGCTGACGAGTAACGGAGTACATACACTCCACGTGCTGAATTACTTGCCTTTCTCCACAGAACTATGACAAAGAAACGGCAAGTCCCTGCTTTCTGTGCCTACACCATCTCTGAACAACAGGTTTCTCAGGTTATCTTGGTTTTGTCGCTGTAAGGAAAACGCCTGTTACATTGATTCCTTGTCTTTTACTCTTTCGAACCAGACATTACTTTTGTTCATATTTATTATTCTTTTCGTATGCTTTGATTGTTGCTTGAATATTCCTTGATCCGCATAAATTAACACGTTCAGGCATTCACATTTAACGAGTACATATATTCAACTAAATGAGTTGAATTTTTTTCATCATCGCACAAGTACTGTGTGAACTACAAAAGCACATACAGTCAAATAACATACATAAATTATGTCACTTGTGGTCTGTTCATAGAATTTTGTTACATTTTTATTATTATCGTTGTGTCCTTACCTCTGATAAACAGGAAGTTATTTCTGCTTGCTTATTCACACTTTAGTGTAAATGTGTTATCTATTTTCAGGTAAGGTAAATGTGTTTTCTCTCCTAGGCAAACGCTATATTCTGTAATATCATAATTCTGTTTTTGTCTGTTTTATGTAATGTAAATGCTGTGTTTTCTCTCCTAAGCGAATGATGAATTCTGTAATGTCATAATCATGTACAGATATACAGCTGCAGAATTCTAAATGCAATGGGAGGGTTTCATATTCCTGCAACACTTGTTGATAACTTAGTCTCCCACTTCACCTTTGTCTCATAAACTGCGCTCTAATATAGTATGTGTGCATGTGGGGGTGTGGGGGACTTATGTAAACGATTATTCTTTTGTTTCCCTTTCACGTGAACTCGTTAGCAAGGGAACCTCCCATGGTATCTGGGAAGAGTAGTTAGCTAATATTCTAAGTAAATAAGCACTCATACCCAAACCAATGTATGAATGTTGCCACGTGCCTCGTTTCTCGAGCTGAACAAAATTTTTATTGAGGTCACCTTCACCTTTGAAGTTATTTGTCACGATCTACCAATTCTATACTTTAATTCTAGCATTAAAAGCCTCCGTAGGAGTAGTCAACTTTATTATGTATGTAAGTGTTAAGATACGTGGGACTTTGCGTTTCATACTTTGTAGGTGAGCAAAATACACTTTCATTTCCTATCACAATTTTGCAGCTGATCCTAAGGTGAACGATTCCGCCGACTGCGATAACCACCTCTACAAAAAAAATTGTACTTTGTTTCGCGAAGTGTATAATAGAATGGACAGATTACTTTGAACAGAAGCAGAGAGTGATGGAAAACGTTGAGGCAGGAGGCCTCATCTCTTTCCATTCAGTGATACACGTTTATGCAAACTAGCCACATTGTTACATGTAAATTAGAGTACACTTGATATGCAAATTGATTACATTTCAATTACATCTATTCCAAATCGAGGATACTGCGAAAACGCATGTTTGTTTCCTATTGCAACGCAACAATAATGAATTCCTTGGTGATTTCTTCCTTCTGACCACTTTTAGATTTTCCATTTTATGTCCTGTGTTGTGGGCTAAGACGTCTGCATGCAATGTCAGGGAAATTCAACGGATGAACCGTTCCAAACATCCGCTGATTTCAGAGACAAGGAAAGCATCTGCCTCAGATGTTCGGCCCAGGTAGGGAGTAAGGATGCAGGAGATAGGCGGCCATTTTGTGCTGTTCCTAGTGAGATATTCTCGACCAGGCATACTGTGCTATCATTTTTTTCCTACTGTGGATATCTGTGAGACGGTCTTCTATGAAAGAAGGATTTTTTCTAAACAAGTCAGCCAGTAATGTGAACCATTCTTAAGGGAAAGCTTTCTGGGATCTCCAAAGCTTTCTAAGGGGTATGGGCAGTCCCTGGAAGTGACAGTAACACACTTCAGCCACTTGTTCGGCGTCCAGCCCAATACTTTCCCGGTTTTTCTATTTCTGCTTTTCTGATTCCTGCCTAGACAACAGCGCACCAGAGGGGCAACAAATTATGACATCTGGTTTCTTAGACACAAGTCTTAGTACATTTGATTGGTAAGAATACAGCAGCGTGTACTTAATTTTTCATTGTTGGGACAAAAATTTTACTTTCCTTATTTGCAATTGCTACTTGAGACGTAGGAGACGTCCTCAGAACTGACGCTCTCTGTGCTTTTTTCTCACTTCGGATTCTGCTCTAACAAGGGAACTTCCCCATCGCTCCCCCGTCACATTTAGTTTTAAATTGGCACAGTGGATAGGCCTTGAAAAACTGAACACAGATCACTCGAGGAAACAGTAACAAGTTGTGTGGAACTACGAAAAAAATAACCAAAATATACAAACTGAGTAGTCCACATGCAAGATAGGCAACAAAAAGGATAGTGTGAGCTCCGGAGAGCCGTGTTCCCGTGATTAGCGTGAGCAGCTACGGAATGAGATGTCCTTGGTTCAAGTCTTCCCTCGCGTGGAAAGTTAATTGTTTATTTTCATACAATTGTTTTGCGAAGCTGCACAGGTACACAGAGCAGTATTGTTTACGTGATCGTGTGTCCATTATCAAAGTTCAGGCACTCACACATAATCATCTTCGCTCTCCGAAATTCCAGGACATGTTCAGATTTGCTTGGACATATGCAGGATTTGACGGTCTACACACGGAAAAATTTGAAAACGTTAAAAACATATGTTTTGACAGAGCAGAGGGGGAACTGTGCGACTGTGAAACTGTTGCATTCATTTGTTGCAGCTTATGCGACAGACTCTTATGTTCATTCGCCAGGTGTACAGATTAGGTGGGTCGACAACATATTCCTGTCATGTGACGCACATGCCGTCACCAGTGTCGTATAGAATTTATCAGACGTGTTTTCCTGCGGAGGAATCAGTTGACCTACGACGTTGCGATCAAATGTTTTCGGATCCCATTGAAGAGGCACGTCCTTTCGTCTACTAATTGCACGGTTTTGCGGTGCGGTCGCAAAACATGGACACCAAACTTATTACAGTGAACAGAGACGTCAATGAACGGATGGACAGATCACAACTTTGCGAAAATAAAGAAAGTAAAGTGTTCACCCGAGAGTAGACTTGAACTAAGTACCTCTCGGTCGGCAGCTGCTCACGCTAACCCCAGGACCACCGCGCTCCTGAGCTCTCACTATCCTTTATGTTGCCTATCTTGCGTATGGACTACTCAGTTTTCATATTTTGTTTATTTTTTTCATAGTTCCACACAACTTCTTCCTGTTTTCTCGATTGATACATGTTCAGTTTTTCAAGGCCTATCCACTGTGCCAACTTATAACTAAATCTGAGGGGGCTGCGATGGGGAGACTCCCTTGTAAGTAGAGTGACTTTGTTCACCGCTTGCAAAGAGGACCATTCAATCTCTGTTTACAGCACAGTTACTTCGCATTTTACACTTGGCAGGGACACTTCGGGTTCCACGCACAGCTAGCGCAGTATTCAGTCAGCACGCTCCAGGTGGAGACTTTGCCTAGCAGAATGCCAGAATGCTGGTTCCGACCTCTTCTGAGCAGGAAGCAGCACCGGCGCGCACATACGCGCCCTGGCGCCATCAGTACCTCCTGCAGACAACACATTCACACTCGTACGGTAGTGAGATACACGGGCACCAGCGACAGTACAGGTAAACGCCGATAATTTCAAGGTTTCGTTCTACATGCTCACTGCGGCTGGAACACGTACACAACAACTTCACTTACATTCCAAGTATGAAGGCAATCACTGTTGTTGAGTCAAAGATTTGAGTCAATCACAATTCAATGTTTCAGACCATTGTGATTACCGTCACGTGCTTCCCTCCCTAACTTCGTAAATCATAAACTTAAGTATTATCGTTTTGTGTTTATTATTATTACTGTTACTTCTTGAATAGCTTTTACTGAAGTTCTTGATTATCTTTTAACGATACCTATTCGTGTTTTCGAATTCAGGAAATTATCATACTTATTTCGTGTTGTAGCTACCCTTCCCCTTCCTTGTGCACAATTAATGTAACTGTGTGATTTCACCCATCAATAGATCCATTACTGGGGCCAAAATTAGTTTTTGTTTTATCATTTGCACGAATTTTAAGTAGTGTGCATCTTCAGCATCAAGATCTAGACAGATAACTAACTAGAATCACTTCTCACTTTCTTTGATATCGAGGGTATTTTTCGATATGTCAGTGACATTTCATCTGCAACACTACCAAATGCCAAGTGTATTTCATTATGAAATGTTACAAACATTGTAATAAATAGTAAATCTACTAGATCGTGGAGAGATCAGTTAAAGAAAATTTTAATGGACATCAGTAAATGGTTTCTAGAAATTATTTGACACTAAATATTTAAAAAGACACACTGCATGCAGCTGAGAAATTGTAACATGTTTCCCACCACCATATACCTCTAATACGGCAACAGACATGTGTAAGAAATTGATATTGTTGAATAACTGACATTAGAACTCGTTCATTCATCCAGGACGAACATACCTTAGAGCAGCTGAAGTGCCTATACGAATCTCTATTTCCAACATGAATATTTTCAGACACAGGTGATAGAAAAATTAAAAAGGTAGCGTACTATGCTTGTTTTCATTCCTGAATGTGATAAAAGGTTATTTTTGAGATGAGTTATCAAGTGAAGCTAAAGTTCCACATGTCCAAAAACATATAATAAGAATTATTTGTGCTGTGAACACAAATATCCTGCAGAGGCCTGTCTAGGGAACTAGGGATAACTAATACTTCCCAATATATTTCTTACTTAAGGAAATTGTCATTAAGAATGTGCCTCTTTTTGAAACAATCACTTCAGTTAATGTTATCAGTGCTAGCAGTAAGGATAATCATCACAAATATTTAATGTCAAGAAAGGCCTTCACTATTCAGGAACACTTGTTTTCAGTAACTTGCCAGTAGAGGTTAAAAGCTTTAATTGACAACAAATCTCAGTTTAAGAGTAGAGTGAAGCATTTATTGATGGATTACTCCTTCTGCTACATTGATAAATATCTCAGTAAAACCAATTGATATGTATAGACACTTTTTTAAAGAACTACATAACACTGTGCTGTTTATGACAACGTTAGTTTTTATTTTGCTACCAATTTCGGTTTGGCACCATTATGAAAGACAGTTGTGCAACCTAAAATAGTGGACAAAGTGACAACGCCAAAAAAATTAGGAAAAAAACAGGAGAAGCCATTAAATCGAACAAAATACTCACAAAAATTATAACAGATATATCATTTGTCATACATGATTTTACCTAAGTTACCACAGAGAAAAATAATTCTCAAGAAAAACCATAAATTGTGACAAGATTAAAATATGATGGAACTGTGACACAAGAACAACATGTGATGTGCAGCGATAGAAGTCAAAGACTTTAAAGTCAATGATGATAGTCTTGGCCAAACGCAAAGATGCTACCGTTAAATACTTCAGAGATAAACAGATTACAAAACTGAAGCATCAACAGTTTTACACTTGAATGGTATTACATAAAAACCCCATGAAATAAAATATAAAGTAACATATAACCAGGATTGATCAATGTAAAAAAATACATTCAATTCAAACGTTATCACAAAAAAGAAAAGCTACTGAGCAATCTATGAAATTAAAATCTGTCAAGCCATATCTGTCCCAAATACAAATTAAAATAAATTACTATGAAGGAAACACAATTTTTAGAAGTGAAGCAAAATACAAATGGAAAGCGGAATATGTAGATACAAACCACCTAAAATTTTATTCATATGATACAATCTAACCGGATATGTTTATCAAGAAAGATGGTATGCATCTGAACTGTTACACATTCATTAGAAAAATATGTCACTAGAATATCTACACAAATACGAAATGAAATTATAATCCCATTTATCACACAGATAAGAATTAACAAAGAGATATGGTGAACTTACTCTTTAATGCATTGGTTAAAAATATTTCATCAACTTTCATACATTCTCATAAGACAAAATAAGAAATACCAATTAACATACAGACAAAAATTAATAATGTAAAATCAATATACAGTGGACAAATCATATCATATGGCAATATGTCCATTTTTAGTTGACAAAACTCGGCATACAATGAGATAAAATGTGAGCGTGTTTTTAACCTTTACCTGAAACATATTGTGAAAATTACAAAGTATTGTGGGGCTGCAGGGTGTCTGTAGGAAGAGGGTAAGGTAAAGCAATTAAATATATGAGAAAAATTACAAAGTCATAACTTCAGAAATTGATATAGTTCTAAAAATTTACAAAAGTAGAATACTGTAGGACATCGCCCCTACAAACCACAGAACTTGCAGAAATGGTCAAACAAGAACCACAATTTTCATAGCCAGTTTAACATGCATGGCATTTTTTTACTAAAAAGTAAATAAAAAGATAAAATTGATGCCAATATAGAATTTCAACCGGGTTAATGAGCCGAAAGCCAAAACCATTGGTAACTATATTTCCAGTCAATCATGAAACTACCATAATTTGGAAACATGGTTAATAAAGGTCAATTATAAAGAGAACAATATTAATAATAAATTACTTGAGAAATTCGGAGAAGAGAAGCTAAGTGGAAAAAAAAAGAATATGAAATTGAGTTAGTCAGGGAAAATTTTTTACAATATAGAAAGTTAGATATTCCAAAGATACGCGAATTTATTGAGCTTCTAACCCTTCTTTAATCCCATGGTTATTTTATCTTCAGTGTTGAATATTTAATGAAACAAAATGGGCTTGCAACTTGTTGTTGTTTACTTGGCACTCTAGTCAATATCTTCCTTGATAATACTGAGTGTAAAATATTTTATAGCAATTCCAAGGTGGTTAACAAAATTGTCTACTATAAGAGGTATGTTGATGACACCATAATCTTAAGACGTGGGGACCATAATGATGTTCAACCCTTACACAGTGTGTACGATTATATGCATCCATCCATACAGTTGACAGTGATAGCTGAAGACAACATGGGAATATACATTTTTGGATTTCAGAGAGGAAACGTATACTCGTAGACATCAGTTTAACATGTATAGAAACCCTATGATCTGGAATGCAATATTCGATAATCAGTCATGCCACTCAGTCACATACACAGATGTCCTTTTCAACTCTGTGGTGGACAGAGTTGTTAGATCACCACAGTCTGAGAAAAACATAACTAAAGAACTAAATATCGTAAAATACATCCATCCAAAAACGGTTATGACATAGATTGGTACAGAAATTATATTTAAAAAATCAAAGCTAAAACGAAATCACTTTGCAAAATATGAAAGAAAGGCCATTTGTGATTTGCTACAGTTCCATACTGTGGTAAAGTATCTGATAAAATCTAACATTTATTTAGAAAAAGTAACACTACAATTTCATTTCAAACTGGAAATAATTTAAATTAAGACAGAAGGGGGTAAGAAAGTACCACCTCTGACTTAGAAACGAACTGAGAATGAAGCCATAGCTGCGACAATTTGGGAGTTCACTTTTTTTCTTTTTTTGGCAGAAGAATACTGGCTGTACGTGTTAATTTTTTGGGAACATTATAATGCAGATCACACAAAGACGTCATTATTTCCTTAAATGTATCATGGTATTGTGCTAAACAGAGGATGCTGTTTCAGAGACACAGGAAAATATTTTAGTTTCGTCTTATTTTAAAGGTGCGCACAGTTGGCATACTAGATAAGAGAGACCTTACAGTGATGACAAGAGGGCAAGGACTGTAACGCAGATATCAGGACCTGGGGTGCATTGTAGTGAGGATCTGATGAAATAGATATTATATGTAACATTAACGCAACTTGTCTGATTGTATCCATCACAAATATTTGTGAGTCACTGACGTGATCAAATAGACAGATCATGCAGCTGTAATATGTATGGTTATCGACAGTTAGTTTTAATCATCTTGTGTTTTCTCTGCACGTGGCATGTGGGAGTAAATCATGTTGGTTGAAGTTCAAAAACCTGACTCTGAGCACTATGGGACTTAACTTCTGAGGTCATCAGTCTCCTGTAACTTAGAACTACTTAAACGTAACTAACCTAAGGACATCACACACATCCATGCCCGAATCAGGATTCGAACCTGCGACCAGAGCGGTCGCGCGAACCAAGACTGTTGCGCCTAGAACCACTGGGCCACCCCGGCCGGCGGTGAATGTTCAGCTGATCAACTATCAGATAAGTTTAATGTTTCACATTCTGCTTAAGTGTGCCCCGAAATTACTGGAGTGCGCAGAGAAAGGCGGAGATATTCATGCATGCATGAAGTACAGATTACTTATCTTTTGCAGAAGGTGTAAGGGGGATTACCAGCACACAACGACTAATCGCTATCATTATTGGAGTAGAGGGTAACTTTCTGAAGTTAGTGTTGTGTTATACACATAAAGACTTAAAAGAAAGTGGAAGAAGACTGTAACACAGTGTTGTGCAGAACTCAAGGACGAAAGTTAACCTTCGCATGACGGGTCACTGTCAAGTAACATTTATCTATTAAAATTACATCACGTATAGAAAGAAGTGCTACAGTGTAGTATGGAAGGTACCGGTAAGTAACACGCACTGAGACGAAGAGGAAAGACGCTCTACTGATTCATGGTGCTCCTTTGGACAATATAATGAGCAGGACATGATTTTTATGGGGTGTGTGATCACCACGGAAGGTAATGAATGTTCTGCAGTGTGCTCTCTTGTTAGTCTATGTAAACTAATTCGAGGTCGAATGCACCCCTGTACAGATGCACGTGGTCAAGGAGTATAGTGGCAGTCTAAGGTTGACAGCTGAGTGTCCCATGATCTAAGATTTAGATGGCAGTACACCAGTGCAACATTTTGCCCCTTCCCCTTCCCCCCCCCCCCCCCCCCGCACAATAATACTTGAACCGCCAAAACGCTCTTGTTCGACAACACTCCGCCAGCCGGAGGGGCAGAGCGGTTCTAGGCGCTACAGTCTGGAACCGCGCCACCGCTACGGCTGCAGGTTCGAATCCTGCCTTTGGCATGGATGTGTGTGATGTCTTTAGGCTAGTTAGGGTTTAGTAGTTCTTAGTTCTAGGTGACTGATGACCTCAGAAGTTAAGTCTCATAGTGCTCAGAGCCAATTTGACAACACTCCTGGATGATACATATGTTTCTACCTCTCGCTATATGAGTGTTCGTTATGCATCCAGGAATGTTATCGAATATGATCGTTTTGGTTGTCTAGGTGTTAATTCTGTGTAAAGACACAATGTTGCATGGATATGCCGACCGCCAAATCTCTGAACACCGTACCCTAAAATATAAACATGGTTGTGACACTGAACTGCCTCCGCATGTGCCTCTTTTTAGGTTCGCTCACCGCCCTAGGTTCACGTTAATGGATGACAGTGCCTGATGGCATGTGAGCCGTAGTAAAATTTGCTGTTTTGAAGAGCGCGCCGCTGCTCGTCGTGTAAAGCAGTCACCCTCCGTTTCTGGAGGTGGCGCCGCTGTGGTAATCGCATCTTTGGTGACTCACTCTAGTGGAAAAGGGGAAGGTTGCCTATTAACGTGTATTTAAGGGGCGCTCGGAGAGCTGGTCAGTCGAGGCGAGTCTAGTCAGTTGGTCAGCCGTCTCAGTCTGGGGCAGTCAGTGTCTGTCTGTCGTCGGAGTGCGAATATGTCTGTCGTTTGGATCAAGCTTTAATCCAGAGGATGAGAGTCTTGCCACTCCACCAGTAACAGAACTCGGCTAGCGGTCGCCCGGTCGGGGCTGACTTCCTGCATCTGAGTCTGCGCGTCAGGCCGCCAGTCTGAACGAGTTGCTCGGGCAACGGTCATTGGTGGTTGGATTGGTCGATTGGTTGGTCGCGCACCGAGACACGAGATGACTTGTTCGCCTTGAGCGTCGGCGCATGTTAGGTTCCCACGTGAGTCCAGCGGGCCGCGCCGTATAGAAAGGGGTACTGTCTTCGCGGTTCACAAGAGAGCAACAGGAGCGCAACCACGACATCGGGCTGGCCGGGGCGAGCTGCGATGTCGTGCGACGGGAGATCGGCGCGCCTTCCTGCGTCCGTTGAAGCGGCTGGCAGTGGACGGTTCGGGAGAGCGTGGGGGTGCTGCGCAAGGCCTTCACCAGAAATCGCAATTTATTAGAAGTTAAGTGACTGGAGATACGTTGTTTCATTTACATGTTAAATTCTACTTGTTTTCCTGGCGGGGTCACCAGCCGCTTTGTTTTGGGGTCGTCCCACCGCTCTTCTCCGTTTGCCCACCCGCGGGAAGGTGTTATTGTGAATTGGGTGGTCCGTTTTTCCTTTGTGGTACTGAGGAGGTTTAGAGCAATCTGCGGTTCGAGTTATTTAGAACCCCCCCCCCCCCCCCTGTCAATCTGCCATACGTTGATAGCTGCCTCTGTCATGTTTGTCGGATTCGGTGTTAACGAAGTTATAGAATTAAGGTAAAGGCCGAATTCCTTAAATATGTTTTTATCTTGGCTATCATCTTGCGAGGCGGTATATGTGTAATGTAGAGCATGTTGTACAGTTTATGTAAGTCAGAATTTCATGGGTTTCATTTAAATAGTCATTTTTATGAAGTTGCCACCTTTCCACCGTAAGAGCCCTTTTAAAAACAAATTGCACTTTTCGTGGCAAATAATTTCTTAGTGTGAGTGTTTGTACCATTTCCATCCCTCTTACGGGGTGCATTGTTACTGTGTTTTTGTGAGCTGTTAAAACTTTTAGTTTAAAGTAAACTGGTGTGTTGCAGATTTGCACCAGTGTAGTCTTTCAGAGGTCGTTGTGAGCGGTCGTGACTACGGCCGTGTTGAAAGGCAGCGGAAGCTTCTCAGCCCGAAGGCTCCTACTGTCGCTAGTGAATAATGTAAATTCTTTAAGAAAAGATTTTGAAAGTAAATTTTCACCGTTTAGCATGCTACTGCGCTGGCGTAGGAGCTCTTGATATGAGAGAATATTGGGTGAATAGTAGACTGGTCTGCCCGTTCTCCCAACTTTAATCCCATCGAACGGGTGTGGGACACGCTAGGGAAACGTATTGCAACACATCTACGTCGACATACACCAACTACCATCCACTAATAGTTAACCGCGCTGGAGAAAGGACCGTCCTCTTTAGGACTACTGCTGATCGGTGTGGGATCCTTAGCAGATACGATTGGGACCGATGACCTCGCAGTTTGGTCCCTCCCCACTCCCCCCCCCCCCCTTCCTTAAACCAATCAACCAAACAGACAGGGTTAAAGGAATGCGTCGAGAAAGTTCAATGAAAAGCAGCACGTTTTGTGTTGTGAACAAATAGGGGACAGAGTGCCACTGACATAATACAGGATTTGGGGTGGACATCATTAAAACAAAGGCGTTCGTCGTTGCGTCGGAATCTTTTCACGAAATTTCAACCAACAGCTCTCTTCTCCGAATGCTACAATATTTTGATATTTTGTTGACTCCTATCTACTTATGGAGAAACGATCATAATAATAAAATAAGAGAAATCTGAGCACCAACGGAATGATATATGTGTTCGTTTTCTCACGCAATGTTCAAGAGTGGAACAGTAAAGAAATATTGTGAATATGGTTCGATGAACCATCTGCCAGCCACTTAAGTGTGATTTGCAGAGTATCCGTGTCGATGTAGATGTGGATGAGGATTACAGACGTATTGCTCCACTGAGAATGCTACTTATACATTCACTCACCAAATATTACAAGCCTTAAATAATAAACTATCAGCAGATGGTGTTTTTGTGAGCTCTGACAGGAATTTTATTACTTTGATCTGCTTACTCTCATTGGAAAACCTATGTATTATGGATTTGATTCCTTTACACAAAGTGATTTGAATCATACATAACAAATAGAATGTAAAAAATTGATCTGAATAATTCAAAAATCGAAGGAAGGGGAGAAAATTTTAGTAACTGGGCCGAAATCGCGAAGGCAGTCCTACAAGTTTGCGTATTGGAGACACTATTCCCTAACTTTACGAACGGCATTCCACTTAAACTCTGTCAAACAGAACTGGTACTTTTTGCGGACGATGCAAGCATTACAATAAATCCCGTTGGGGGGAAAACAACAGAAAAGTTAATTATAGAATTGTTCAAAGAATTATTAAGTAGTTCTCAGAAAAAGGGCACTTCCTAAGGCTTCAGAAAACACGCTATATTCAGTTCTGTACATCAAACCGAGATGTAGTACATGAAGAGGAGTTAGTTCCTAATTGTTGGTTGTACATATTGATGAAAACTTGAAGAAACATGTTATTTTGCTGCCTAAACATTTAAATTTAGCCAACTTCGATCTTTGTATAACTGCCAGTCTACGAAACAAAAGAATCAACCTCCTGACATATTGTGTACTTTTCCACTCAGTAACGTCCTATTGTGGGGTTGCTTATTGTATTAATAGAAGGTACGGATTGCTGAAAAGCGAACGGCAGTGACAAACTAACAGCACCAAAAACTATTTTTTATATGTTGTTGCATACTTTTGGCTAAAAATCATATTTTCATTTATGTCAACTAACCACATTCACAAATCGTGAAAACTGGCCCGTTCCACATCATTTTGTGGAAAGATATGGTTCAAATGGCGACATGAACCGTGTTATTAACTATCTAACACTCAAGTTCTTCACCGTTCCATGACATTGGGGTTGTATCAAGAAAGATCCTAGGCAACGTTTCGAGGAACTGAGGATCAATTAAAGACTGATGTTACTCTAAAATTACTTGGCACTCCTTCGTATTTAGTTTAAGACCAAAGTTTTGCACGCATCTAATCACCGAATACAGATCTACATTCATCTGCACTACAGCAGTGTTGATATCTTCATTTACATAAAGCTAGAATTAATGGCACCGAAATGTTACATAGAGTAGCATAGGGAGCGACGAGATGATACTGACGGTATCACGCTGTAGTGGTCTCAAAATACAAAGCCGTCAACAATTACACTTTTACGTAGGTGGCAACTATGCTGTGGAGACACTATGCAATGGAATCTGCTATTGGCGCCCGATAGCACACGTTGACCTTACCTTCGAGCAAGTGAACTCCATCCGCCCGTCGCGATGTGATTCCGAAGACAAAGGAACCACTTCGTGGCATTCCCTTCAGAACTGTTCCAGAGATCCGTCAGGCAGTAGACGGTTCCATTCGCACCATCAACAGAACAAGCTCTGCTAACGGCATAGTGCGCCTTCCACATCGCTAGCAACGGGTCTTACACGACGCTGGTGACTACTTTGAAGGACAGTAACAGGTGAAAACATGCAACTCTTTTGTATCGGTTGTGAGTAAATAGTTGCCAGTATTTGAGTTCCAACCTTGGTATCATATTTCGATTCATAATAAAGTTCATAGCGATGATTCTTATAATTGCTTCATGTTTTGTCAATTACGTGTTTCCAAAGAGAAATAAATGAGCTGTGCGTCGCTCGTGTTCCTACCATCATGTATTTTACACCCTGTTTTTAACGTACTTCCACCTCAGTACGTTTATTTAAATTACTACTGTCACTGACCTGCTGCTTTGCCTGACCGCGACCGGTGCTAGCAGCACGTATCGATATACGCCCTCTCGTGGTATCTTCGCTCGACTGCTATTACTTCCCGGTCGTTGGAGTTCGGGTCGCGAGTTAGGGCTGCTAATCAGTTGGAACGCATCTGGAGCGCAGTCCGGTTCCGCCAGTCGGGGAGTTGCAATGCGGCACTAGTGCAGTCGGGTTCGAGCTGTGAGTTCTGCATCGAGATGGCTCGCCCGACCATTGCCACCACGCATCACTTGAGCTGTACCACGGTCTTGGTGGAAAGTCCCTCGGTCGTCCTACCGAACGACGCGTCTTGGCTCACCGATCGTTCATGAGTCGGCTGTGTGTGTGTGTGTGTGTGTGTGTGTGTGTGTGTGTGTGTGCATGCGCATCGACTCTCGATTTGTCTTGGTGCGTGCTTAGTTACTGTTGGGTATCGTTCAACTATTCGTGCAAGTGTTTGTCAGGTTATGTGTGTAGTTGCCGTTATTTCCACTGACGACTATTTTAGATGTGGTCGGCGTTCAGAGTGTAGTCGGTCGGTTGCTGCGGTCGAGGGAAGTTATTTCCGCTCGGTGCAGTCGGCTGGGTTCGCTAGCGGTCCCTACGCAGTTTCGGAGCGTGTGTGGAGCTGTCCAATCGCTCCGAGCTTCGTGGTACACCGACCCAGGACGACAAAGTTGAGCTGTGTTTTAAGTACCCAAGCCACGTCCATTCATGTTGTGTGGATCGATTCAGTGGTTTGCTGTTAGGGAGGTTTTCCTGTGAGCAACACCGAGTGTTTGTA
Source organism: Schistocerca serialis cubense (assembly GCF_023864345.2). Classification (NCBI taxonomy): domain Eukaryota; kingdom Metazoa; phylum Arthropoda; class Insecta; order Orthoptera; family Acrididae; genus Schistocerca; species Schistocerca serialis. The sequence continues at coordinate 428,562,909 of NC_064641.1, forward strand.
TTGCTGAGTTTTAGCTGCCATGTCGTGGGATTAACTATATTAGTTGACTACAATTCAAGTGCACTTGCGGAATTTTCTGCCTTGTGGCCGTTAGTGTTCCGGGTACCTGCGCTGGCCACTAACGTAATTTCAGGTAGTGTCCATTCCTCACCTGTTGTCACTGTCCAACAGGGTGTGTAGTTTTGGCAGCTTAATACATATACATATTCGATTGTGGATAATCACCCCCGTAACATTTTGTGTTTGAATCCTCATGTACCGATGGGTGACAACCAAGTCGCCTGTCCGTCGGCCGTGGCTGTCCCTTGGTTGAGTTACGACGGATCAAATGTAGTTGGGCTCACCACCTGTCTCACCCAAGTGAACGAGGGCAGACCGACCTCCTAGAGGCTTTTTAGTGCTGTTGTCTATACCGTCTTTCTCACCTGTGCTTTTCTGTTTGTAATCTATCATAGCCAATGATAAAAGCAACATTTTTGGTTTTATTGCGTTTTGTGTAAGTAAGTTAGAATGGCGGCAAGTGGATATTTGCTGAAAGGTTATTGGCGTTGTGTTATCTTTTCATTTAGTCCGGTTTCAGCTACTTAAGACTTAAGGCTTATGGTTATATATTTTTTTAAACTTTAGAAAATGAATTGTGGGCCTTCAGCCTTGGAACCTTATTCTTAAAATTACCTTTCAAGCTTACACATTGCGGCCATCTGCCTTTGAAAGGTTATAGTAGTTTATTTCAAATTCTTGGAAATTTTGCTGTGGGCCTTCAGCCGTTTGTAATGCATCTTGTTTATGTTTGTCTATCCACCCTTGCCTTGAGGGTTTCACCCTAACTGTCTTATATATATATATATATATATATATATATATATATATATATATATATATATATGTATATTACTTCATTTGTAATTGTAACTGCGCATTTTCAGTCACTTGAAATGTATCTTGTTGATTTTTAAGATTTCTTGTTTGGAGGCCTTCAGCCGTGAAACGTTTGGAGTCTCAAACTCGTAGGTTTAAAAGGTCAGCTATGTGCCGCTTTGGTTGTAAATATGCTATTAAATTATATTAAATGTATTATACTAAACTATAATAAATTACAAGTTTAAGGTGAAACTGACTCCAACCTTATTTGGCCCTTTTCACAGCTCTAATTACCTGTTCTGCCCAGTGTGTTTAGCGGGAATATCAATAAATTCACATTCGTTTCCTCATGTCATTTACATCCAATATTCATTACTGCACAACGGTAGGCTCACAATAGTTACGTGAAGATGAATGTGATTGTCATTAGATAACATCTAATTTGGAGTGTGCTAATTTTTTGGTTTGTTATGGTTTGGTACATTTAGAATGGATCAACAAGTGAACGTCCCCTTTTGTGGTACCTGCATGGTTGTTGCTCAGCATATTACTGACGAAAAGCTTGATTGTAATCAAATAGCAGTAGCGATGGTCGCAGTCTCCGAAAAGTTGCTAACATGAATTGACCTGGTGGGTAACCAGAACTTAAATCACCTTCAGATGGCTGCTGCTGTTGGTCGTACGTTTGGCAAGTCGCCCAAGACTAACGGGGAGGTCGCCACGAGGGCAGGGAAAGTGCAGAAGTATATTTCGAAGATCGACTAGAAGAAGCGCGAGAGGAAGGAGAGCTATGCCATTTACATTTACAAGGTGATGAAGCGCGTACAGTCTGATGCTGGCATCTCGTCGAAGGCGATGAGCACCATGAACATCTTAGAAGCGACGTTACCGAGCGAACAGCAGCAGAGGCATCGCGCCTGGAGCACTACACCAGACGCTCGACTGTCACGTCCCGCGAGATACAGACCGCCGTGAGGGCTTTACTGCCTGGCGAGCTGGCGAAGCACGCCGTGAGCGAGGGCGCCAAGGCCGTCATTATCTAAACGAGTACCTAGTAAGGTGTCTCCAAACCTCTCCATCAGCGGAAATGTCGGTCAGTTTGCGACACGTTTGCAACTTGTGTCCTTCCTTCCGTGTGGAATCCCGACTGGACAACAGAAGATGAGGCGTAACACAAAATGAGATCGAGAAATCGTATAAATAGGATTCAAAGAGTTCTTGCAAAGGTAATGATGGAGGAATCAACCGCTTTCTCCAGGAGAATAAAAGGGGGATTTCTAAAATGAATTGCGGTTAAACATGTATTGGAGTAGCCCTTCTCACGGTAATAATTTCGTGTCTTGTAAAAATCAGTTCTGTTCGTGGTTTCAGTTTGCTGACTGGTTAACTGCAGCTATCGACACAAGTCTATCCAATGCAAGTCACTTCACCTCTGCGTAACTACTGCAGACAGTATCCACTGAAAATGGTCACTGTTGTGAAGCCTTACTCCCGTCTATAATTTTTACCCAAATATTGCCAACTCCCCCCTCCCAAACCTTTACTAGTTAATTATTCCCTGCTTTATTCAAGTTACGCATACATCTCCCCCCCCCCCCCCCCGCCTCCCCATCCCCTGATTTTGAACAGTACCCCTTCACAAATTAGTCAGTACCCTAGTCTTTAAATTAAACTGTGCCAGAACATTTCAAAAATTTTGCTCTATTGTTAATCGTCGACGATACACTTCCATATAAGGGGGCACTATAAAAAAAATACTTTCGGAAAAGTCGGTATCACTTAAAATTACATTCGGCTTTTTCTTCTATAGAAAAACTTTTCGTGCAGGTGTTATATGCGTTCTAAATACCCTTCACAGCGGCAACTTTCAGTCATATGCAATCGAATGAGACAGATTTATCCACTAGTTGTAGAGTCTCAATAAGTAATGATTACCCATCATAAGCATTTGTTTCCCTTTCTTAATAGAATCGATATACGGAACAACAAATATGCCGTGCTCTTCTGTATGGTCCGTCACGCGAGCCAATAGAGGATCCTTTTGAAGCTGTTGCTTATTTACCCTTTGCGAGAAGTATATCCTCCACAATTTCAAGAACTTAAAAAATAGATATTAAAATTGTTTTTACGCCGGTGGCCAAGACTAGAGACCTTCTCGGCCCGGGGTTTAAGAAATTCCTTGTCACTGTGGAAAGAAGTATATTGGTGAAACCATTCGAACTATTCAGGACCGGTGTGTGGAACATCATCGGCACTCTCGGTAGTTCCAGCCTGAGAAGTTAGCTGTGGCGGAACACTGCCTTAACGAAGGATGATGTGTGACAAGACACAATTGATAACTCCTGCTTCTCGCTATTGGGAATGTGTTCTTAAAGAATCCATTGAAATTAGATTATCAAGTAATATTATTAACAGCGATAAAGGTAAGATATGGAATCCGATTTTGTCCAACATTAAACGGCAACGGTCTTCTTTCCGATCATTGGATTCTTCCAACTAGTGCTGTTGCGATTCATCGTTCCTGCCGTCTTCTCCCACCGGCGCGCTGCGTGTCTGCTTGCCGCCAGGAGGCGCAGCCCATCATCTCGCGCACGGGTGGTGCTCTCTTCATGGTGTATAAAGGTTTCCGTCGTTGTGGCTGGAATTCAGTTTCCGGCCAGGCAGTGGACGAGCTTTAACTCACCTGAAGATGGCGGCCAGCTGGTCCGACGAAATATTGTCTGCACGACGGCATGATCCGGCTGTAAACCCGTGAAGAATATCGACGCATTATCTTGCGCATATGTATAGGGATGCTATTGGGATTTATAAACACCACAATAAATTTAACAGAAAAGAGGAAGGTGTTAAATTAGGCGAAATTTGGAAGTCAACATTGTAACGTAAGAACGACGATTGATTACTTTCAATCGATAGTGTTGGCAATATCAGCAATAATCTCGCAGCCGACGTCACGTGACAGGCTGTGGTGCCCTCTACATTGTTTACATAAACGGCACTCCCACGAGGTTTGATTGTGAACTCCGCAGGCTCTACCGCTCTTTCCTCCGTACCCGTGACTGGGATACATTCATCCGCCACCGGCTATTACAGCGACACATCCGGAACCTCCTTATATCCAAGAAACGCAAGCACTGGCGCCAGGCATGCACACAACTCCACCCTCCCTGTCAACTCCTCCAAGTACTGGTCAGCCTTCCACCACCTTACTGGTAGCCATCCCACCCCACATTACCTCCACGACGATCGCCCCTTCCCTGACAACCTCAGTAAAGCTAACCATTTTGCTTCCCACCTCTCCGAGTTTTCTCCATTCCTGACGATCCCCATTTTGATTACTCCCTATTCCCCACCATCCTTGATCACACTGATACCTCTGTCCCACCGCACGCCCCTAGCTTCCAATACTTAGATCAGTCACCCCCTACAGACATCAACACTCCATCACTGCACATTACATCACACTCGTCCTCTACTCCAAACGCAACAACGCCCCTGGTCATGATGGTGCCACCTACTGCCACCTCAAGGAATCCCCCCTGTCCTTCCTGGCTGTCCTTGCTACCCTGTACAATGCCCTCCTCTCCACTGGCTTTTACCCCTACTGTGGAAGACTTACCACGTCAGGCCCACCTCTGATACCTCTTCCTATCGTCGCATCTGCTTCGCCTGCTTTTTCAGTAAGGGCTTTGGGACCATCCTCTCCCTCCTATTCACCACCACCTTAATCAGTACCACCTACTTCCCCTTACCCAGTGTGGTTTCTGGCCTTCCTTCTCAGCCGACCAGTTCCTTAACGTTACCAATCTTCTTTCACTCCAACTTAACTCCCGTCGCTTAGCTATCTATGTTTCCCTTGACCTCAAGATTGCTTATGACCTATTCTCTCCCTATCAATTTCGGCTGTCTCATCGTTTCCTTCCTCCACCATCGTCCCTCCTATGTACCTGTCCACAATTCCAACTCCCATATCTTCTATCACTCTGCCAGCATGCCCCTAGGCTCTGTGTTTTCCCCCTTCCTCTATCCCCTGTACACTGCTGATACGCCCAAACTTCCTCCACCTGTTCATCTCCGCCAATTTGTTGATGACGCCGCCTTCATAGCCCTTTATCCTACCATTCAACAGTCCCAATGTACCCTTCAAACTCAACTCGACCAGTTCAAAACTTTGTGCAACGAATGATTCCTTCATATCAACTGCTCAAAGACGCAAGCAATCATCATAGGCTGCACCACCTGCTTCTGCATTTCCATTGTTTCTATCTAACGACTTATGGCCGTCCTATCCACCTCACCCCTACCCTCAAGTACCTTAGGTTCACCCTCGACCGCCACCTTACCTGGACTCGCCATCTCCTTACAATCCAACACAAAGCTCAAAACAAACTTTCCCTCCTGAAACTCTGGCCAGACATGGGGACTGCATCCTTCCAGCATCCTTCACACCTATGAATCCTTGATCTGCCCTATCCTCTGTTAGGCGTGTTGCTTGGATTTGCCCCCCCCCCCCTCGCCCCCCCCCCTCCCCAGGTTCTACAACGCCCTCCAAAATCCTCAAGCGCCTTCTGTATGCGCCTTCCATCGCCCACAGGCATCCTGTACAACCTCATCTCCTTCCACCACCTCTCCGTTTCATTGAACACATTTGCACCCTGTATGTTGCCTGCCAACTCGATACCCCCCCCCCCCCCCCCCTTGGTGCCCCTTTCCTGTCAACCCCCAGCACATTGCCGCACTATACCATTATGTCCTACCCTCTCTTCATCTTCACCCCCTCCACCTCCTTTCCCAATGCAACGTCCAGCACCTACCGCTCCCAGATGATTAACTTCGCCCCGACCTTTACCTCTCATACCAACTCTACACCTCTCATACCAACTCTACACCTTTCTCCTGCTGCTTTCTCAGGCTCCTTCTCCTCCCCCTCCCTTCTTGTGAGCTGCTTTCCACCTCCTACGATCCCTCCCTCTCCTGTGCTCCAGTGTCTCTGCACTCCCTCCTGCCCTGTGTTCCCACTTCATGTCCTGCCCTGCCCATCTAATGCACCTTGGCTTCCCCTTCCGATGCTCCCTCCCTCTCCTGTGCTCCCCTTCAGTGTCTCAGCACTCCCTCCTGCCTTGTGTTCCCTCTTCCTCTCCAGCCCTGCCCGTATCATGCACCTTGGTGTGCCTCCTGCCCCCCCTTTTTTCCTTTCCCTCCCACCCCCCCCCCAACCCCTCCACCACACCTCCTTTCCCTATATTTCCGACCTCTCCAGCCTCCAGTCCCTCGGCATGTCCCTACCAAAGGTTTTATGTTCTTCGTGAGTGCTCTGTCATTTCCACTGGTTTGTTAGTGTCGTGCTCTGTGTGATTTTTATCCTGTGGCCGACATTTGTGTTTGACTCCAGTAGTTTTTAAGTGCACTTTGATTTACGAGCTGTTTTCCTTTAACTTTATGTCGACAATTTAACTGCCCCCCCCCCCCCCCCCCCGTGCAAGTCCCCATCTTAGTGTATATTTTAACTCCCATCATGTCCATTTGCTGTGGCTTTTTAAGTCCCCCTTTTTATGCCCCCTTTTTATGTAATCATCCTTCTGTATTTTTGTAAAGCCAACTGGCTGAAAAGCGGTGGACGGTGCGGCTGGCAGCCCTCCTCTGCCCATATGGAGCAAGGGAATTAAAAAACAATAAAGAACAAAGAGAGTTCTGATTGCATATGCCATTTTACCTTTGTCGATTTCTCCCACAGCCGGAGATGAAACATAAGCAGAAAGTTTCATACATCGACCATGGCCTAATAGCCCAGATGTTTTTAAATGATGTCAGCACCAGCCGTGAAAGCTTACATTGTATGATCAATATCATCCACTGTAGGTGCTTTGTTTCAACTTAGACCTTTCAATGCTGTGCCAAATACTTCCGACAATGTCGCATCCACCATCTTATATTCAGCCACTTCCCTTTTCTGTAATACTGTCTACATCTTGTTCTCCTTTCTATTATCATTTATATTCCTTCAACTTCCAACGTTCATACAGCTGCTGCTCTTTTGCGATAGGTGTCCATTAATTCTTCTCGGCAATGAATCTACATGTCCTGTAACCATGTGTCCTTCTACTGCATTACACTTCCCATCAAACAAGTCAAGGTTCGCAAATTTGCACAATCTGTTTCTTAGTGTGTATGCAATTTTGCTTGCTTCATTTTGTACCCTTTTATATTTTCTTCTTCCAGCATTTCAAATTTAATATCATTTGTGTTATAAAAGTTTACTTTTGTCTTTTGGCCTAGTTGTTCCTCTTATTGTATCACTTTTTCATGTCTCAAAGCAATCCACTTACCTTCTTTTGTATTTATTTCACCTACTCTAGTATTTAACTGTCTTTTGTCCCATTGAAGCATGCAACAACCTTCGACTGAATCAACTCATCGAAGTCCGGTATTATTTATTACATGCTTTTATACGTAACTGTTCACCTTTAATCTCCATTAGACCTTAAACTAGAGTGTCGTTCTCTCAGGAAATATGCTGAAGCGCCAAAGAAACCAGCCTAATATCGTCTATGGCGTCCGCGAGCATGCAAAAGTGCCGCAACACTTCGTGGCATGGACTCGACTAATGTCTTAAGTACTGCTGGAGGGTACTGACATTAAAAAAATGGTTCAAATGGCTCTGAGCACTATGGAACTTAACTTCTGAGGTCATGTCCTCTAGAACTTAGAACTACATAAAACTAACTAACCTAAGGACATGACACACATCCGTGCCCGGGGCAGGATTCGAACCAGCGACCGTAATGGTCTCGCGGTTTCAGGCTGCAGCGCCTAGAACCTCTCGGCCACTCCGGCCCGCCTGACGCCACAAATCCGTAAGAGTATGTGGGGGTGGAGATCTCTTCTGGACAGCACATTACAAGATATCCCAGATATGCTCAGTATATATGTCTGGAGAGTATGGTGTCCGACGGAAGTGATTGAATTCAGAAGAGTGTTCCTGGAGCCACTCTATAACAATTCTGGACGTGTGGGGTGTCCTAGAATTGTCCAAGTCCGTCAGAATGCACAGTGGACATGAATGGATCCAGGTGATCATGCAGGGATACTTACGTGTGTCTTCTGTCAGAATCGTATGTAGACGTGTGAGGGGTCCCATATCACTCCTGACACCACACAACATTACAGACACCACCAGCTTGAAAAGACCACTGCTGACATGCGCGGTCCATGGACTCTTGAGGAAGTCTCCATACCCGAGCATGTCCATCCGCCTAATACAATTTGAAACAAGATTCGTCTGACCAGGCAACTTGTTTCTAGTCATCAACAGTTCGGCATCGGTGGTATACGAGTGGGTCTCCAGATCCGAAAGCCCATGTCGCTGATGTTTTGTTGAATGATTTTTACGCTGACACTTGTTGATGGCCCAGTTTTGAACTCTGGAGCAGTTATCGGAAGTGTTGCACTTCTGTCACGTTGAATGATTCTCTTCAGTCGTCATTTGTCCCGTTCTTACAGGATCTTTTTCCGGACGCAGCTATGTCGGGATTCGATGTTTTACCGCATTCCTGATATTCACAGTACACTCGTGAAATGGTCGTTCGGGAAAATCCCCATTTCATTGCTACCTCGGAAATGCTGTGTCCCATTGCATGTGCCGCCTGTAACACCATGTTTAAACTCACTTAAATCTTGAAATCCTGCCAATCTAGCAGCAGTAACCGATCTAACAATTGCGCCAGACCCTTGTTGTCGTGTATAGGCTTCCCGACCGCAACGCCCTATTCTGCCTCTTTGCATATCTCACTGTTTGAATACGAATGCCCTAACCATTATCTTTGGCGATTCACTGTATAATGGGCGTTGTTTCTCCTTCTCCGTTGGTAGTCCGACCTTGGAAGGCCGTATCGACTAATATCACAAGGCCTGATTATTCAGTATTCGTGACTTTCCTAGCATTTTTAAGTCTGATTACAGTTGTTTCTACATCTCACTTTATGCCATGGATGTATTGTTTATTAGAATAAAATACCCAATTACGAAACTGTAAAATATAACCCTATTTTATTTATACTTGCATTTACTTAAGAAATGTATGTAGCTTCTGTTAACTGACGCGTTCCACGTTGTCGTGAACATGAGTTTTAGATCACGTGGCAAACTAACATACATGAAGGCGGAAACGGGTCTTCTTCAGCATAGTTGGCTTGGAGTGGGGAGGGGGGGGGGGTGCTGTGTTACGCCACTGTTGACGTCTCACGTAGTTTTAGTCTTGAGAGGTCTCGATAAAACTGCCTTAACAGAGTAGTTACTCTGACATATTTCATAATTACAATTAATGTTTATATTACATGGAGTCCGTGGCTTACTGTGTCTTTAAGTGCCTGTAATAAATCGGAAAATTTTGTGGGTGGTCGAAAGAGCATCATGACTGCTGCATCCTAACTCTTGTCTCAACGATAGAGACGAAACAGACCTCTTTTTGTCGTCATTATATTCAGGGTTTGGTTTTTACTATCGAAAGAAGGTAGATTTAACGTCACCAGATCTATAACAATGTCCTCGTTAGGAGCGCTGACCACTCAGCTATCAGGACGTACCTTACGGTCATGAAACGATTAGATTAATAACTGTGCGAAGATGGGAACTGAAGCAATCTCTCCTCGGCCTCTCCATACGCAGATTAAATTGCAGGAAAGCTTACAACTGTCGGAAGTACAACCCGCTATGCACTTTTCAGTGGTTTGCAGAATACAAGTAGATACAGAGTACGCAAAGGAACTTGGCCCCCTTCTTGCAGCGGCGTACCGTAGATCTCTAGAAGGGCGTAGCATTCCAAAGTATTGGAAAAGGGCACAGGTCATCCCCGTTTTCAAGAAGGGACGTCGAACAGATGTGCATAACTATAGACCTATATCTCTAACGCCTATCAGTTGTAGAATTTTGGAACATGTTTGAGTATAATGACTTTTCTGGAGACTAGAAATCTACTCTGTAGGAATCAGAATGGGTTTCGAAAAAGACGATCGTGTGAAACCCAGCTCGCGCTATTCGTCCACGAGACTCAGAGTGCCATAGACACGGGTTCACTGGTAGATGCCGTGTTTCTTGACTTCCGCAAGGCGTACGATACAGTTCCCAACAGTCGTTTAATTAACAAAGTAAGAGCATATGGATAATCAGACCAATTGTGTGATTCGATTGAAGAGTTCCTAGATAACAGAACGCAGCATGTCATTCTCAATGGAGAGAAGTCTTCCGAAGTAAGAGTGATTTGAGGTGTGCTGCAGGGGAGTGTCGTAGGACCGTTGCTATTCACAATATACACAAATGACCTTGTGGATGACATCGGAAGTTCACTGAGACTTTTTGCGGATGATGCTGTGGTGTATCGAAAGGTTGTAACAATGGAAAGTTGTACTGAAATGCAGGAGGATCTGCAGCGAATTGACGCATGGTGCAGAGAATGAAATTGAATCTCAATGGAGACAAGTGTAATGTGCTGCGAATACTAGAAAGAAAGATCTCTTATCATTTAGCTACAAAATAGGAGGTCAGCAACTGGAAGCAGTTAATTCGATAAATTATCTGGGTGTACGCATTAGGAGTGATTTAAAATGAAATGATCATATAAAGTTGATCGGCGGTAAAGCAGATGCCAGACATATTCATTGGAAGAATCCTAAGGAAATGCAATCCGAAAACTACGGAAGTAGGTTACAGTACGCTTGTTCTCCCACTGCTTGAATACTGCTCAGCAGTATGGGATCCGTACCAGATTGGGTTGATAGAAGAGATAGAGAAGATCCAACGGAAAGCAGCGCGCTTCGTTACAGGATCATCAAACAATCGCGGAAGTGTTACAGAGATGATAGATAAACTCCAGTGGAAGACTCTGCAGGAGAGACGCTTAGTAGCTCGGTACGGGCTTTTGTTGAAGTTTCGAGAACATACCTTCACTGAGGAGTCAAGCAGTATATTGCCCTCTCCTACGTATATCTCGCGAAGAGCCATGAGGATAAAATCAGAGAGATTAGAGTCCACAGAGAGCCATATCGACAATCCTTCTTTCTACGAACAATACGAGACTGGAATAGATGGGAAAACCGATAGAGGTACTCAAGGTACCCTCCGCCACACACCGTCAGGTGGCTTGCGGAGTATGGATGTAGATGTAGACATTAGTTGTATCAGTGGCCCATGTGAAGGAAAGCTTGATTGAACTTTGCTTTGCAGTTCAAATGGTTCAAATGGCTCTGCGCACTATGGGACTCAACTGCTGAGGTCATTAGTCCCCTAGAACTTAGAACTAGCTAAACCTAACTAACCTAAGGACATCACAAACATCCATGCCCGAGGCAGAATTCGAACCTGCGACCGTAGCGGTCTTGCGGTTCCAGACTGCAGCGCCTTTAACCGCACGGCCACTTCGGCCGGCTGCTTTGCAGTTCTGTACCTCAATCAGCTTCAGGTCAAGTTGCGTTGCTGAAAAAGGTGGCCACCTGCAAAGTGTACGGGCACTATAGCTCCCTCTTCAGAGTGTGCACATATTAAGTCATTGACCACGGCATACCTACATCTACATCTACATTGATACTCCGCAAGCCACCCAACGGTGTGTGGCGGAGGGCACTTTACGTGCCACTGTCATTACCTCCCTTTCCTGTTCCAGTCGCGTGTGGGTCGCGGGAAGAACGACTGTCTGAAAGCCTCCGTGCGCGCTCTAATCTCTCTAATTTTACATTCGTGATCTCCTCGGGAAGTATAAGTATGGGGGAAGCAATATATTCGATACCTCATCCAGAAACGCACCCCATGTGACTCTCGAACTATACTTAACGTAGTTCGTATGATCTGTTCCGCAACTGCAGCAATCGTGAGGCATCGCCTTCCATAATCGTTCGAAGCATGTGCTATAGTCACTGAGGCGATCTTCCGAGCTCTTCATATGAGGTACCAGTACACTGATAGTTATTGATGCCTTCTACGCTAATACTTGTTTAAACCTAGCAACAGCAAGACTTTTCCGTAACCCACATTATCAAGAGGGGGGGGGGGGGGATTTGAGCCCACCCTGAAAGTAATTAAAAAAGGGAAAAATTCATTAACTGTTGTTGACATACATCAAAAACAGTTCTTAAGGAGGTACTGATATATTTAATAGGGCCCATATCATACGATTATCTTTTAGGACACTTTTACCACTGTCAAAGCACTTCCAATGACGTGTGTTACCGAAGGGGATGGAGAACTTTATGCGCTATGGAAAAAAATTTAATGAATGCAAATTTTGTTAACTGTTGTTGACTTTTACTCACAACGTGGTATTTTAAGAGATATTGATATGTAAGTTCAAAAAATGGTTCAAATGGCTCCCCTAGAACTTAGAACTACTTAAACCTAACTAACCTAAGGACATCACACAACACTCAGTCATCACGAGGCAGAGAAAATCTCTGACCCCGCCGGGAATCGATCCCGGGAATATGTAAGTAAGTGCCCGAAAATGCAAATGTTGAATATGACATTCACTAGTGAAAGTGACATTTCGTATTAACATTTAAATTTTTGAGGTAATTTCCACCGAAAATAGTAAATCTGTTTTAAAATTAGGTACATGAATTCCTTACAAATATTTATTTTCTTCAGAATATCAAAATATACAGAAATTTATTACATTACATTACTTTCAAAAGATGGCCATTTAGTGCTTCCACCCCCTTCGTACTGCGAGGGTTAATCTCATTTAGTAATTAAGTATCACTTGTTAACAAATTTTGTTCCTGCATTAAGACTTCCGATGAATCTCAGGACGACTTTCTATATGGGTTAGGTTTCATTACAGTTTCCAGCAGTTTTATTACGAAAATAGCTGTAAGAAGCTCGCAGAGAAAAAATTGTATTATGCGTTCAGTACTTTTAAATCACACGACTGCTTGAGGTCCCGTTCCTAAATGACTACCTCTCATCGCCGTCGGTTTTGTTGTCCTTGATACCAAATACCAACTGAAGCCGAACATTGCTTCGAAAAGCACTTGTATGTGCTGTGTTTTGAAAAAAAAAGTCTGATTTACAGCAAGTTACTGAATAGCGTTTTCTTGTTGAAATTCATACCTAAGATTGCGTGTGTAAAAAAAAGAAAAAAGTGTTTTTGACATCTATAATTCACTTTTTACCAATATCTTCTTTACATGTTAATGTATTTTACTAGACTCAAAAGTGAATTAATATTACACACTTGCTCGTCCGTATTCCGCAGCCCACCTTGCGTGCCTATAATAGCATTATAAGTACAATAGGGGCTCTAGCATAATATATTGCATCACAATGTGATATACTGCGGCGCTCAGTAGTATTTCTGGTGATGAAGTCTTTTACAAGCATTGAATCCGCCCAACATTTCTGCTGTGGCTCAGAACTCGAAGGCTGCAAATCTATATCCACAGCACTATATTCCAAGTAAATAACATTAGCACGCTACGTACAAAATAGGTTAGATTGGTTCAGGTAGCAGCATATAATGCTTCTTCCTTGCTCACCATATTATCACAAGTGTCACTTACTGCGATCGTGCTTCATTAAAATTTTCGGTTGTACGGCTTGAACTCCGGATCCTACTGAAAGCTGATTGTCTTAGTTGATGAAATCATTGTCTCACGTAAAATAAAAGAGCAAAGTTAGTAATGACTCTTTAGTTTCACATGTGTCATAAATAGTCTACGTTTAGTTTGGAGTAATTTAAAGTATTTTGGTTTTCAATCAACATATAGCACTACTCAGAGACTTTGGTCATTTGGCATTCTTACATAAAATTTACTGGCCTCTATGGTCACAGCTTTATTTGGGATATGATACCCCACAGGCTGAAACTGTGGTTCTGGCTCTTTCATGGGAAATTACGAGATAATTAATGCACAACGTAACATCTTAGAACAAATTTCGAAATAAAAGCCTATTCCACAACATTTAAGATTATCACTTAATTCTGCAAAATTTCACTATACCTACTGTATGAGTGATATAATAAATTAATGAGGTAAACAACCGAAAGGAATTTAAGACATTTAGATCCTCAGCACAAATAATTAGTATTACTCTGAACAAACACAATTAAACACGAACAGCAGATCGAGGTTCATGTATGTATAACGATAAATTTTTCAAAATTCAAAAACGAATAAACTTCTAGTAAGCAGATAGTAGGAAAATAATTATTATGAAAAATTGTTTCTTATCAAAGTACGCATTTGTTAATTTGTTAAATTTAATTCTGAGTTTCCTACTAGAACGTTGACTGAAGTCGGGTAAACTTTCTATTACGTTACGTGTCAGTTGACTATCTGTCGGACGCTATGGACCTTAAGACATCTTTTACGTTTCTGGCAACGTCTCGTCAACGAATGAAGTTTTCTAAAAGGGGTTATACCCACCTTCATGAGTTCAAGAATCATTATGTGGCAACAGAAAATAAAACATTTTATTGGTCCCGGTTTGCATCAAAAGAGGCAGGGAAAAGTTCCCCTTTCTGCGATCTATGACATCAAACTGCCACATATACGCTAACTATTGTTTTAAAGTTTCTGTTGTAATAGATAACTAAGCTGCCACAACGCTGATAAGGTGGCATTTGGTGTGTGACGCGAGGTAGCTTGCGATTTGGAAGGTGAATACTGTAGTAGCCCATACCAGCTGTCCACCGGAAAATTCGGCCGATGAAGCCGTTTTATACTCTTATTGCAGAATTGTAAGTGGGCCCGAACTACACGCAGATACTTTTTGGTTACGTTAAATGTGGCAGACTCCTAGGTTGCTGCACTGAACGAAGCTACGGCCGCTAGCGCATGCAAAATGTGCAGAGGCGCTCTAACGAGAATTAACTCGTAATTCCGCTCCTATTACTGGAAGAATATGATACCTTGAGTATCTGGAGGACAACGAGAGGAAGCGTTTAGTTTATCATCATTAGACTATGTTTCTACACCCAGAATTAGACCGGCACCAACTAGAGTCAAGGCCAAACAGCTGTACCGCGACGCGACGTCATAGCCAAACGGAAATCGTAATATCGCAAGCCACACGAAAGGAAATCTACGGTTCGTAAAGTTGGGAGATTTTAATTGTTATTTCAATGAGGTTAGTTAACAGAGAAAACGTGTATATCTGTTTGTATACATATCATGAAAACAAATAACACGTAACCACCGTGCGTCTTATTTGGTACGTAGGTATACAAGCACATTTGTAAACACCGTCACTCACGTGCTAAAAAATTCGTGATTTCTTTGTGTACGAAATCTTAGTAAAATCGGAAGCGTTTTTAAATGTATAGATATGAAACATTTACACATTTCTAAACACGGTTTTTCTACAAAATCACTGATTCATACACATCAGAGCCTGTTCTATTCGTACAATTTCCTATCACGTACGTAATTTCGAGAACATATTCAATGACGCACACTCAGAAACAATCTTTCATTCCTGGTTCCATGTAACTCCAGGTGGAACATATCGTTTTGAAAGTATTTGGGTCGGGAAAAAACTGGCTGATTTCGATTTCTGACGAAGTTTCATGCATAGGATGAAATTAGGAGCTAAAGAGATCAGAGTATTGTAAAACCAGTGTCATTTCCTCTGTTCTCTTTGTGGTGTAAGTGAAGTGACAACTGTATCTTCTTCAACACTGAGGCTTCCATTGTGCTCCGACAACAGTATTATTAAACCCCACATTACCGATTTCACTTCTCCTTCTGCAGATATTTTAGTGTCATACGTTTCTATGGACCTATAAGACTGATGAACAATTGAACTGAAAGCGTTGTTATTACCAATCCTGTCAGTGCTACGACTCTCCTTTGAAGTAACGACACTGCACCAACAGATCGGTGAAACTGACACACTCTTCGTTTACTATTTTCACTCAATTATCCTTTCAGTATACACTGCGGCGAAGTATGTCATGAATGTGACAGATGTGAGTGCCTTTGCTAATAGCACATTCCTGGCAGCGGCTCTCCTCTGCTCGTGACAATATCTGCTGGACCATAGACGATTTGGAAACGGTGGCCTAGTCAGCTGAACCCATATTTCGGCTGGTGAGGACTTATAGTAGGGTTAGAGCGTAGCGCAGACCACACGAAGCCTTGGACCCAGGTTGTCAGCCGGCAGGAGTGGCCGTGCGGTTCTAGGCGCTACAGTCTGGAGCCGAGCGACCGCTACGGTCGCAGGTTCGAATCTTGCCTCGGGCGTGGTTGTGTGTGATGTCCTTCGGTTGGTTAGGTTTAATTAGTTCTAAATTCTAGGTGACTGGTAACCTGAGGAGTTACGTCGCACAGTGCTCAGAGACATTTGAACCAGGTTGTCAAAAAAACACTGTGAAAGCTCTTGGTGGCTCCGTAACGGTGTAGCTCGTGCTTGCGTGGAATGGATTGTCTCCTCTGGTCCACCTGAACCGATCACTGACAGAAAATAGTTACGCTGGGTTATTTTGAGACCGTTTGATGCCATTCGTGAACTTCATGTACCTAAACAACTATGGAATTATTATGGATGAAAGCGCGCCATGTCATCAGGCCACAACTGTTAGTTTGAAGAATATTCCGGACAACTCGTGCGAAAGATCTGGCGACCGAAACTGCCCGACATGAATGCTATCGAACATTTATGGGCATAATCGAGAGATCAGTTCATGCACAAAATCTTGCAGCGGCAGCACTTTCACAATTATTTGTGTTGGCAGAAGAGGCAACAGCGTCTTACGAGTGGAGACCGAAATTCACGCGTTTTAGCTCACGCAGTCTGGCTTGAGGAGGGAAGTACTGACGTGAGGTCTGGAACATGAGTAGAATTCAGAAAGCGGACGTAATTAGTTTGATACTTAACTTTAATCCATTAATGATGAACGTCGCTCTTGACGGCACGTGATTCACAATATTATCTGTTCAGAATACATTCTTCAAGATGAATATGGCGCCTTGCTAGGTCGTAGCAAATGACGTAGCTGAAGGCTACGCTAAACTGTCGTCTCTGCAAATGAGAGCGTATGTAGGCAGCGAACCATCGCTAGCAAAGTCGGTTGTACAACAGGGGCGAGAGCTAGGGAGTCTCTCTAGACTAGACCTGCCATATGGCGGCGCTCGGTCTGCAATCACTAATAGTGGCGACACGCGGGTCCGACGTATACTAACGGACCGCGGCCGATTTAAAGGCTACCTCCTAGTAGTGTGGTGTTTGGTGGTGACACCACAGTTATAAACTATTATAGAGGCAGCACAGCTCCATATTTCTGCAGGGGTACTCCAAGAACTTGGGAGTCCATGCCACGTCGATTTGCTGCACTATGATGGGGAAAAGGAGGCCCGGTAGGATGTTAGCAAGTTATCCGTTACTGCTCACCACAGTGTACAGGTTGCTGTCAGTTTAAACTTCGTCTGAAAACGACATTCACAATAAGACAGCACAATGGTTATGAATTATAAGGCTTCGTACACAGCTACTCAGTGTTCTTCGCCTCATCAAGAAAAAGAAATATATGTTTCATTTCACTGTCATGTCTCACAGGGCAACTCAGGCGAGAAACGAAAAGCATTGACAGCCGTTTCTTTTGCCGATGTGCTTGTTCCGATTCGTCCTTCCCTACCCTTCTTTTCCCCCAAGATTACTCGCAGTGATCCGGTCGCTGCCTTGCGGCTGTTGCACGAGCGGGAGCCAGCTTGCACTAGCAGCTAGGTGAAAGGGTCTGCCTTAGAACGATGAAGAAGACGAAACTCCGTAAATGTATTTTATATTGCGCCAAACTCACGCAAACACGATAAAGTAATGAGTAATGCATTCTAAAACGGGAATTATTCCAAAGGGGTGGAGATCGGTATATGTGATTTACATGTACAGGCAAAGAAATGTCTACAATTTCATAAAAATCTGGACGATTTGTTAGAGACAAAGAGCTTCACAGTCCGAGCGTCAGTAACGCTTGGTCTGCCTCTGGCACTTACACAAGCATTTGGCACCTGTGAATATTGCTCTTGGATGTCTTCAGAGGGATGTTGTGCAAAATTCTGTACTACTGGCACATTAGATTGTGAAAAGCCCCGCCTTTAATTCTCCAAACAACCTCAAATGGGGAGAGATCTGGAGATGTTGCTGGCGAAGGTAGGGATGACAAACAGGCGGTCGTTATCTTACTGAAATGTCGGCCAAAGAAGGCTTAACATGAATGAAAACAAAACGGTGAGTAGAATATCTTCGACGCACCGCTGTACTCTAAGGGTGCCGCGGATGGTAATCACATGAGTCCTGCTATGAAACGAAATATCAATCCAGACCACGACTTTTGACTGACGGGCCGTATGGCGAGCGACAGTCAAGTTGGTATCGCATTACTGCCCGCAGCGTCTGCAGACGCGTCTGCAGCCTGGAATCTCATTTGGTGTACAATTTTTTCAATGATGACTCTCCCTGCGAACTGAGTGCCGATGACCATCGATGACGTGTCAGGAGACGCACCCGAATTCGGTGGGATGTCAACCTAACTGTCACCCACCATAGTGCCCAACAACCTGGCGTGATTCCGCGAGTGTAATTTCTTTTCATTCCACGACCACTTCGGTTGTCATCCGTGGCACCATTGCAGTAGAGCGGTAGGTTGACGACATTATACTACCCGCTTTTTGTGGTCCTCCGTAGCAAGCCATCCTTCGGTAACATTTCAGAATGATAGTGGGTGCCCATACACGGTGAGAGTTTCTACTGCTTTTTGTAGCGCTTACCAAACGCTACCTTGGCCAGCATGATCACTGGATCTCTCCCACGCTGAGAATGTTTAGAGCATTGCGCACAGGACCCTACAATCATTTCAGAATTTTGCGGATCTGGTGTGCCAGTTGGACATAATTTGGCACGATTTCACTCAGAATTAAAACCAAGAGCATTATTAACAATGCAAAATGCTTGCATAAATGCAAGAGGTAGAGCAAGCATTATTGCCTTAGTCAGATCGTGAAGCGACACTAACTGATCAAAAGTATCTGGATACCTGTCTGAAAATTAGTTGGGGTTGACCTCCATCGATAATTCAGGAATTTAGTATGGTGATGGCTCACCCTTAGTCTTGATGACAGCTTCCACTGTCGCAGGCATCCGTTGAATCTGGTGCTGGAAGGTTTCTTGGGGAATGGCAGCCCATTCTTCACAGAGTGCTGCACTGAGGAAAGGTATCGATACCGGTCGGTGAAGCCTGGCATAAAGTCGGCATTCCAAATCATCCCAAAGCTCTTCTATAGGATTCAGGTGAGAACTTATTGTAGGCCAGTCAATTACAGGGCTGTTATTGTCGTCTAACCACTATGCCACAGGCCGCACATTATGAACAGGTGCCTGATCGTGTTGAAGGATGCAATCGCCATCCCCGAATTGCTCTTCAACAGTGGGAAGCAAGACGGTGCCCTGCAGCAGTACTTAACAGCGGATTACTACTGCTAGCTGCAGAGCTGCAGTAAAATGTAAAATTTAGAAAATGAAATAAAAGTGAAAACGAGACGATCCTAAAAGTTTTGCACTGAAGAAACTTCCTGACATATTAAAACTGTGTACCGGAACCTTGCCTTCGAAGAGCAGTTCTCTTACTGACTGATATACAAAGGTCTGTCTCACAACCTAAACTCACAACTTCACATAACACTTCTCTTCTGCTTTCGGGAATTCATTACATAGACTAGAACAGCATTCCTGGACGAATGGAAATACCAAAGAATAGCACAGACTATGGGATTATTTTCGGGATGGATCTTTCACTATTCAGGAAAATGGTTGTTGATTGTAACTTCCTGTCAAATTTACTGTGTACGAAAGCGGGATTCAATCCCAGAACCTTCACTTTCACAGACACTGCTCTTACAAACTGATCATTTTTCAAGAGGAACGTGTGACCACAAATATCCCATAATGGTTACGACCATTTCTGACACGAGAATTCAAACCACTTAATGGGTAATGTTGGTGTTAAGTACTAATGATTTATGATCGCCATTTTCCGTACCTTTGGCTATGAGCAATTGGCAGTGCCTATCTCCGCGCGCATTACTTTGTCGCTGGATAGACAATACGACAGGTTTCACGAGAAATATGGTGAGCTTCCTAATGACTCGTGGATAGTTTCTAAAATTCCTTGTTAGTTTTCTCACTAAGAGAAACAACTTTTTCTAGCACAATTTGTTTCAGAAGCAATAAAAGGGGCATTAGAAAACACTGGTAATTTCTCTTGGATTTAAGGCAATGTTGGTAGTCAGTTCAAGAGCATTCTCAATTCTTGATATTCTTAGAGTCCCAGATCTCCAAAGGTACACCGAGTAGGGCATGAAAAGTATTTAAAAATTACGGATATTCTAGGTAAAAATAACATCATAGTTTAGGACTTGAAGAATTATATTGCTTCTTTATGTTTATGTAAATATTTCGTTACAACTACAAACCCAAATTTAACTGAAGGACCGCCGACATGAAATTCTAGCCGACATAGCTCAGCTTTACACTAAAACTGTAAGAGAAACCATTGCTTGACTGACTCCACACAGCAGTGACGCCACGAGTACTACATGGCACTAAAGGATATTGTATATGTCAAGGAGAAATCTGTACTACACCAAAATGAGATGTTTATCGCGGTTGTTATGAGTCCCGGCCTACTAGATCTCCACGTTGTTAGGATTTTGGCTTGACGTGTTACAAGTATGAACTTTTACATTATCTCTCATTCATATCTGTACGTATTGATTACCACATTAAGGTAATATTTTGTATTAACTAGTAGTCCACCGACTTACTCCTTTTCGAAGAACGACCCAGTCACGCCAGCGCACAGATAATCACTCTTTGACTACGAGAAAGCTTCTCACGAATTATTTCAGAATTGTCTCCCACATCTGGTAATTTAATTATCCAAGATGCTAAATTGCCTGCGGAATAAGAATCAATGATAGAACCTCTCTGTTTCACTGTTACCTAAATACAACTGAAGAAAGGTCGTTCTTTATAAACTTTCAGAAGAAAACCTGCTGTCAAAATTTGGTGCACAGTTCGTACGAGGACTCTATTCAGTACTACCTGCTAGAATTAATGTAAGATATGAGTCTAGACCCTTTTCAAGTGTACGTCTGGAGACATGTCACCATTCCTTAAAGGAGCAATTCTAGTATCGACCGTAAGTAATGTAGGTTGGCTGGACTTTTATTCAGTGGTTTAACCTCAGACTGCCACAACTCCTAGATTTCTTAATTTTTATATTTCATATATTAATGCATTTATTAAATTACACTTTAGGGAAGGGTAGCAACTTGTGACGATTATTATATATAACATATAAAACAGCTAATCCAAAGCTTTTCAAGGTTGACCGTATGATCTGTCTATATAGCAACAAATATTAATGACACTAACTTTCATGTGATGTCAAGTACTTCGTCAAACTATTGCATGTGATACACCTGATGAATCAACGATGCCCTCTCTTCATCGATGTTCCCGAGTTCTAAGAACTTCTTTAGCAAGTCGTCCACCTATGAGGCGTGGTGGATGTATGAGAGGGGCATCCCACGCATGTGGCGATGCCAATAGAAGTAACGTAGCACTGTGCCTTCCGCTGGCAGTAAAGGTGTCCTGGTGGTAACAACTTATTGATTTATGTAAATAAAGCACACTTCACAATCTTCGTGGTTGGTTTCTCGATAATTTTTGCTATATCAAGAGCTACTGTTTTTGGATTCGAATGTGTTCACTGCCATTTACTGTTTCTCGTTCGATTTTCAGGAAACTATTCAACAAAAAAATTTATTGTTTCGCACCTTGCACTCTCACATCGCAGCTCGATAATGAACTGGCTCTCTTGTCATTATTGGTTGTTGTTACTGAGATACTTCGGAAACATATTTCGAAGAGTATAAAGTGAGAAAATATAATAGGTGGCCAGTTTACGTTAAGGGCATTGTAGGTCATCCACGCTGTAATAGAATGTAGTTAAGATTACAAAAGCGGCGTTTAAACCAGAAGAAGAGAAACACCTCTTTCCAGTGCAAGGAAATAAGTGATATAAACTCGCAGTCGGCAGCTACGGCCATGGCTGTGGCCGACTTGTGTTTCTCTTTGGTATATGATTTATGAAATTTACAGTCACACTCTAAGCTAAGATTAAAAATTATTTTAATTTTGAAACAACAGACAGACCGTCACAGTTTCAGTGAATGAGTTAGCTGCATGTTGTAGGTGTCAATGTATCTTGTAACCGTTTCAATCATAAGATACTGAGTAACTGTTTTTGTTCATTTACTATCGATCAAATGACGTGTTTTCCAGCGAGCAATGCGTTTGACATTGGTTTTTTTTTGCAGATATAAATAAAGCATACTGTTTTTTTTAATAATTATGTTCTTGAGAGAGGTGAAGAGACGTTTACTATGGAATAATTTGAGTTTGTCACAAATTGGCATAAAAGGAGATTTGTCAGCAATAAGAAATAGAGATCCAATGACTAATAGTTTCTTAAGTGAGACTGGTAAATTATATTAAAGGACACTACAATCTAAGGTGTTACACTAATTAGAATAAGAGGTGTCATATGCTAATGATTCATGTGTACACTTTTGTTAATTTCAGTGTCCTGTCTTGATAGTTACGTTCAGTAGCTGCCTCTGGAAATTATTCTGGAACACAACGAAAAAACTTATCTGCTACTACGGCCCCATCCTCACACTATCCAGTAATCCGCTTTGGAACTGCATTTACTGACCGTGATTTGTTTAATGTTCCATATTGTATTGATGTAACAATTACTCTTCCAGATAACGTAATTTCGAAGGTGATCATTTGGCTTACTTCTTGTAATGCAAAGGAATTGAGGCTAACATTGGTGCTTGTTTAAAAAACAAATGTGGGAACAGTATCGTTCGTTACACCTTGTAAGAAACGAAATGCTTTCTGCCTCTGATGCGACATTCTTATTGGTCACTCATTTAGTTTGTTGTGTACGTTTAAAATAAAATAATTAACTATATATATATATATATATATATATATATATATATATATATAGAGAGAGAGAGAGAGAGAGAGAGAGAGAGAGAGAGAGAGAGAGAGAGAGAGAGAGAGACACGTTTCGCTTTAGCCTACCATCGATCATTCACGCCCATAGTACTCCAGAAATAACATAATTCCGCAACTGAATTCATTTCATTTGCTATACCTTGTCAAAACAAGGGCATTGTTGGAGTTTCCCAGGGCTTACCAGAACTTTAAATATAGGAGTTTCTGAAAACTTTAGCATGCAGCTGGCATTCTACAGTCACTCTGCCTCGTGTGACCTCAGGGTTTAGGTCTTTAAATAGATGAATGCATCTTGCTTCTCTATGGTTTTATCTAAGAACACACTACCATTCGCAGAATGGTGGCTGAAACGTCTGAAGGACTGTGAGTACAGCAACAGCTTGATAATTTACGAACACTGACTCAAAAATTCTGGAATAAGACGGGTGATCGTGACTGGGAGCTAAGGGATCAACCGAACTGTATCGGTAGCTTCGACGGAAGACACATTAGGATTTAAGTAGCTGATAAATCTTAATAAACATTTTATAAGACCTGTTCAAATTCTTGTTTGCTATTTTTAGATTCAAATGGCTTATTTTCATCAGACGGTATTGGTGCATATGACCGCCACATAGGTGTTCCATTAAAGCATTGTTTGGGGGTGCGCTCTAACTTCCGGAAGCTAACCTTTGCCGGCAGAATTTAATTTTTGTTTATTCTTCTCACTGAACACATTCTGAACCATATAATCGTAAACTGTTACAGGGTCCAGTGGCATTAATGTGACCACAAGCTATGTTCGACGTCAGTGTGCAATAACCACTCACAGATGTGAACTTGCATCACTAGCATTGGAGGGTGTATGAAGTGTGTCGGGAGGGATGTGAGAAACAGAGCTGGCGTTGACTTAATTCGGAAAGGACGAATTTATCTGGATCCTAAAAGGGCATGATCTTTGGCTTTCGGCCAAGCATGCAAGTAATTCCGAAATGGCTAAGTTCGTAAATTGTTCGCGTGCCGCCGTGGTTAAAATATACCGTGCATGGCAAAATGGTTCTTTGCAAAACCGGCGCCGAGCAACTGTGGTGCACCAGGGGCCATAAATGACGGGGGTGAACGACGGCTGCGGTGATGTGTACGGGCGAATAGACGCGCAACTGTTGAGGAACTGACCACCCAGATGAATCAAGGGGCTATCAATAATGTCTCCTCAAAGACCGTTCAGCGGACGTTGCTGCGTGTAGCCCTCCGCAGCAGGCAACTGGTTCACGCTCTCATGTAGACTGCTGTTCATCGGCGATGAAAGCTAGAACTGGCCCACAACTGGACGATCACTGAGTGGCGGCAGGTGACATCTACAGATGAATCACATTTTATGCTCTGTCGGACAGATGGCCGTTGCAGTGTACGGAGTGAAACGTCTGAAAGCGGGCATCCTGCTATGTGGCTGGCCAGGAGGTGGAGCGTTATGATCTGAGGAATGTTTTCATGGCATTCCCTGGATGACCTCGTCACTCTGGGAGGTATAATGGATCAACAAAAGTATGCATATGTTGTTGGGGACTATGTCCGCCCCTTCATGCAGTTTGTTTTTGCTTGGTACGATGGCGTATACTAGCAGGACAATGAAATGTGTCACACAGCTCGCAGTGATTCGAAGAGCACCAGGCTGAGATTGCTTTACCCTCTTGGTCACCAAACTCCTAGGATTTAAACCTAATCGAGAATCTCTGGGACCAGCTCGTTCGGGCTGTGAACGTCATGGATCCTCAACCGAGAAACCTAGCGCAGCTGGCCGCAACATGGTTGGACATCCCTCTCGGTACCTTTCACAACTTCATTGGCTCTCTTGCATGTCTCGCAGAGGTCTGCGCTCCAATAGCTCGTCTTTCAGGCTGGATCAGGGTTTTAGATACTTCAGTAAATTAGGACATGAATATAATCGAAGTGAGCCGATGCTATTAAAACTTATTACTAATACTAAACTCCTCCCGAACAAGCCATGAAGGCCCAATGGTACTGACCTGCCGCCGTGTCATCATCAGTCCATAGGAGTCACTGGTTGCAAATATGGAGGTGCATGTGGTCAGCACACCTCTCACCCTGACGTATGTCAGTTTCCGAGACCAGAGCCGCTGCTTCTCAATCAACTGACTCCTCAGTTTGCCTCACAAGGGCTGAGTGCACCCCGCTTGCCACCAGCGCTCGACAGACCGGACGGTCATCCACCCGAGGGCTGGTCCAGCTCTACAGCGCATAACTTCGGTGATCTGACGGGAACCAGTCTTACCGCTGCGGCAAGGCCACCAAATATTTTTTAGTGCCCTAAATTTGTACCTTATAGGTATATACCATATAGCTAATGCCTTAAAAAATTAAAACCTTCTGTATGGTGGTGTGTATAATTTAAGTCATTTATGCAGCACAATGTACACCACTCGTTTGGGAACTGACATCAAAAGTCAGGAAACTGACAACGACCTACAAACAACACTATGGTATTTATTAATCCGCCCCGTAGTTTCATTCTTAACCCCGGAGGAATATTGTCTTTTCAGAATAAAATATATATGTAGCTACAAACTGCAAGGATCTGACATTGCATTACATCCAGAGAATTGCTGAGATGTTTTACAGATAATCATCTTATGAATTATATGTAGTTCCATCTCTTATTCACAAGCAAGTTAACTAAGTTTCGGTTATTGTACAAGTGTATATTATTTCACTTGAAATCCTTTCCAAGGCTTTATTTTGCTTTATTCAGTACGACTTTGGTCGTAAATGCATGTATATTTTCTCACCACACAAACAAAACTAGACATTATAGTCAGTTACGTTTCTCATTTTTATGGATACAGAACAATCACACAACAAAACCAAAAGGGTTCGTAAACCGTCACTAACACGCCGCATTCATCTGGCAGTGGCGTGGCATACCATACGACACATCTCCGTCACGCCAGTCTCCTATCCGCTGGTCCGTTGGACTGTGTGTGTTCCATCGGCAGTCACCGAAATGTCGTCCAATTGAAAGAGAGAGCTACGATGCAAGCTGTGGGTAAGAATGTTACATTATTCTTAGATATGCTTCGTAAAAGGCTTTTGATCGTTTCGATTATCTGTGTTACCCATCAATACTGAAGACACATTCTGGAAGTATTATAATCGAATTGGATTGGTCGGTTTCTTCTATGTTTATTGTTGTTGTGGTCTTCAGCCTGAAGGCCGGTTTGACGCAGGTCTTCATGCTGTTCTATCCTATGCGAGCTTCTTCATCTCGGAATAACTAGTGCAACCTAATCCTTCTGAATCGGCTTACTGTATTCATTTCTTGATCTCCCTCGACTAGTTTTACACCCCACACTTTCCTCCAATACTACGTTGGTGGTCCCTTGATGCCTCAGAATGTGTAATATCTACCGAACCCTTCGTTTGGTCAAGCTGCGACAAAAATTTCTTGACTCTCCAATTCTGTTTAATACTCATCAGTTACGTGATCGACCCATCTAATATCTAACAGTTTTCTGTAGCACTACATTTCGAAACCTTCTATTCTCTTTCTGTCTAAGCTGTTTATCGGCCACGTTTCACTTCCATACATGGCAACATTCCATACAAATACCTTCAGGAAGTGTTCTTACCACTTACACCTATAATTTATTTTAACAAATTTCTCTTCTTCCGAAGTGCTTCTCTTGCCATTGCCAGTCTACATTTTACATTCACTCTGTTTCGGCATCATCAGTTAATTTGCTGATCAAATGGCAAAATTCAGTCACTATTTTAAGGTCTCGTTTCGAAATCTAATTCCCTTAGCATCTCCCGATTTAATTCGCCTACATTCCATTATCCTTATTTTGCTACTGTTGATTTTCATCTTATAGTTTCCTTTCAAGGTACTGTCCATTCCATTCAACAGCTCATTCAAGTCCTTTGCTGCCTCTGACAGAATTACAATGCCATCATAAAACCTTAATCTTTTTATTTTTTCCCTCTGAACATTAATTCCTACCACACATTTTTCTTTTGTTTCTTTTACTGCTTGTTTAATGTACAGATTAAATAATATCGGGGATAGACTACAACCCTATCTCACTTCCTTCATAACCACGGCTTTTCATTCATACACCCTGGCTCCTAACTACCGTCTGGCTTCTGTACAAATTGTAAATGGTCTATCGCTCCCTGCAATTTACCACTTCTACCCTCAGAATTTTAAAGAAATACTCCTGTCAACACTGTGAAAAGATTTCTTTAAGTTTACCAATGTTCGTTGGTCTTTATTTAACCTATCTTCTAAAATAAGTCGTAGAGTCAGCATTGGCTCTCATGTTCCTGTACTTCTGCGGAATCTTTACGTACTTACTGACGAACCGGAATTTTGACACGTGGACGTTCTTGCTTCCATTATTAGTTTCACATATTATCCTATACCATACTCAACGCCTTTTTGTGATTATAATCACTGCAAGAATTCGTGAGGCTGGCATTCTTTGCCAAAAGTTGTCATGCAATGTGTTGCTTTATTATTCGGCATTTTGAATGTTTACATTGTGATCAGAAGCCACATTGGGATCGATACTTACGTTTCAGAATAGATATATCTGAAATTGTTATCACAGATTTCTCTTACGGTCGGCATAATCTTACGCAATCTATGGCCTATCTTTCACATCGCCTTAATGGTTGCACTTCGGGAATAGACTAAACTTCGTACGTTGCTCACATAAAGGGCGTGTTTTTTATCTCAGAGCATGAGGCAAGTTCATCGACTGCATGAGTTTAGGAGGTGCGGGACAGGTTCACAGAGAGACTCTATTACTGAATGTTGACTCATTCCAGGCCTCTGGTTTCGGAGCTACGGAGTCAGGACTACAATATGGATTGTGAATGAACGTAAGTTATGAGCCTCACATAGTAGCGCAGGTAGTCTGCGTTCACAATTAGATGACAGTCAATGTCAGTATAAGGATACGAAAGTTTTACTTATCAGTTAAATAAGAAGAAAGAAAATAAAAGCGAGAAACCCTCATCATGACTCATTCCGTGAGTCTACGCTCGCCACTATTCGTTCGTGATGACGGATGTGTTGAGATACTAGAGACTGTTGCTTACAGAACTACATTAAAAATGGTAAGCTACCTAAACTGCAAACAGAAATGAATGAATCATTGACTATTACCGAATCATTCTTCAGGTTACTGAATTCGCGACACTAATACTTACGAGACAATGGTCCTAGATTTACGTCCTCACCCCTTCAATCACAAACATTATTTTGGTGTAATATGATTCATCATCACAGGATACTACATGGTTAACAATCTAGACGTCGATATCTACGAGCCGGCCGGAGTGGCCGAGCGGTTCTAGGCCCTCCAGTCTGGAACCGCACGACCGCTGCGGTCGCAGGTTCGAATCCTCCCTCGGGCATGGATGTGTGTCATGTCCTTAGGTTAGTTAGGTTTAAGTAGTTCTAAGTTCTAGGGGACTGATGACCACAGCAGGTAAGTCCCATAGTGCTCAGAGCCATTTGAACCATTTGATATCTACGAAGGTAACGGCGATAACTTTTAAACGCCATTTCTAATATCGAAGTATCCTCCATGGCTCAACTGATCCTTACATTCACAAAAAAGAGTCATATCAAAATTCATATTATTGCATTTCCTTCCAATCCTCGATACTCAAAATGCTTCGTCGTTTGTACGATACGTGATTATACTTTTGCATTTCCCTTTGTGACAGTGGCACCTTGCGAACAAATACTAACCGAGGACTAAAGAAAAAAAAAGTTGGAAAAATTTAAGATACTAGTCAACACATGTTGCTCACGTAGTTCCTAAATATCCACGATATATTATCATCAATAACAAGAAAACAAATTAGATACATTAAACTTTATACCCGATGAAATTAAATTCGCCTTGCGTTCTTCTTGGCAAACAGCTTTCGTCTACTTTCTTTCGTGTTCAGTCCTATTTCTGCATATGTACATTCGGATATGCGGATCTCAGATGACTACTAAATTAAGGTAGTTAATTACGTTATGAAAACTTTCAAGCAAAAGATTACTGTAAGCCAGAAACTGTAGAAGCGGAAATGTCGCTGTGACGCTAATCCTAAGCTGCTTCCATAGCCTTAATCCACCTTTTTATCACTTCTTTTTTATAAACTACTATCTCGTGGGCGAAACCACAGACGTCTGTACTTCGTCTGCCAGTGGAGGTTATTTCTGCCCTATTCCAGGAAAGCAGATGAGTGCTGGAGTTATGTCCTTGTATCTAACTAAATAAATAAAGTCAATATTTCTGTTATTAAGGCTGGTCTACATGGGTGAACGGTCAAAGATTTGGGAGAGGAAGGCTACCTCTACAGCGTCTTCAGCACGTTCTGTAATCTAGCACCATTAGCCATCACCTGTAAAGGCATCAATATACAATTTCATAGATTTAACAGAATATGTGTAGGTAGTAGACTGTATCGTTATTAGCCCCTCTGAGAACATGTAAGTTAATTCGAATATACAGAGCAAGTGAATATTAAAGTTTCGGCAACTGAGGTCAACTGACTGTTCCACTCATCGTCAACTTCAGCTGATGATGCTCTCTGAAGATGGCCTAAGCTTATGCCGAAACCGGTCATTTTAATAAAATATCCATCGCGATCAACAATTTTTTTCACTATTTCTATATAGATTACAAGACCGCTGTTTTCCCAAAAACGTCACCTAAAATGTTGAATATTAAACTATACCATGAATGTGTATGTGATATGTAACAATAAATGGAATAGAAATTGTTTGAGAAAAATATTTTCGATCTGCTTAGATTAGTTAGAGGTATTCAGAAGATGTGTGAAATGTAAAGACGAAGGAAACTATGAAAACTTATGAGACCATCACATAAAGACAGAGAAAAATCAGAGGTTCACTCTAGAAATGCTCCAGACTATTGACGAAACTGGAACGTAAAGGATGTATCGCTTAAAACTGGAGTGATGTCAACAGATAATACAAAAAATCGTCCGAACTAATGACAAAGAATCTAAGAAAATATTAAATAATGGCACTAAAAGTTGCTACAGCACTATAACATTCCAGAAAATAAAATTGGAGGTTTAACATATGAAGTACAATGGACATCATATCTGAAAAGTGGAATGAAGAGGCGATAACGAAATTTTCGCTCTGCAGCGGAATATGCTCTGCTATGAAACATCCTGGCAGACTAAAACTGTGTACCAGACCGAGACCCGAAGTTGGGACCTTGCCTTTCAAGGGCAAGTAATTTCCCGACTGAGCTGCCCAATCATGCATGACTCATGGCCTCTCCTCACAGCTCCAACTCTGCAGGGCTTCGTCGGCTACCTTCCAAACCTCACAGACGCTCTTCTGCGAACCTTGCAGAACTATCACTCCTTTCTTCCAGGAGCTTCTCAGGACAGCTTCTGTGAAGTTTGGATGATAGGAGACGAGGTACTGGCAGAATTGAAGCTGTGAGGATGAGTCGTGGGTTTTCCTTGGGTAGCTCAGTCGGTAGAGCAGTTGCCCGCGAAAGGGTAAGTCCCGAGTTCGAGATGCGATCTGGCACACAGTTTTAATCTACCAGGATGTTTCGTAACAGCGCACTCTCGTTTATATGCCTGGAAGTTTCAAGAGTCCATAGTTGTTCTAGGAAAGAAGCTACCCACAGGGTTAAATAAATAGAGAAGAAAATTGGTATGTGACATGAAGGTAAGCCGAAAATGCGGACATATTTTAAGTACTGGCTGGTTTGAGTTTAAATATATCACTTTGATTTTCCGAAAGGCCTTCCAAGTTTCTAAGAAAGAAGGGAGAAAATAACAATTCGAGGGATACTGTATCACACAGATAGAGTTGATTCATCCCTTAGTAGGGTTTGTCGAGTTACAGAATATGTTTGATAGTGTCCAGGGGAATTGGATCTTCTTTGTCAGAAAGATAATGAGGAAATTAAGTAGAAGAGTATTTATCAGTAGTAGAAAATAATTTCTTTCTTTTTCTTTAGCCTCTAGGTATTCGCTCCTGGAGATAGGTTTTTCCTGCATTTCGTTCGATGTCGCCTGTTCTCTCCAGAGGCCGTCCGACACTTGTCCTTGACTCCTTCTGACGCCAGTGTATCTGCACTGCGATCCATATGAAGTTATTCCTGGTCACGATTCCCGCCCGATGCCACTTGAGACTAGCTATCTGCTCGACAACGTCATAGGCCCCATTTCTTCTCCTTATCTGTTAGTTCCTGATTCTCTCTCTGAAAGTCACTCCAGGCATTGTTCCATTGTACTCTGACAGACCTGGAATCGATTTACGCTGACAAACAGTATGTTGTTACTTGTATAATACTCTTCTTGTTATGTTTATAGGGATGGTTGGTTTACGGAGAATGTAACGAAATTTCGTCTTACCATCGAGATGGAGCCAATTCGCTGTCTGCATTTCCCAAGGTTTGATTATTTGTTCACACATATGTATACACATCCAGGGTAGAGTTTCGATTGCGATAGTGACTTTGAGCTTTCGAATGTTAGTTGTGAAGCCTACAGCTTAGGAAGAATGTTTCAGTTCTAGGCTTATTGTTGACAGTCTTTTGCGTCACTGATGAAGAAGCTGATACCAACTGCAGAGCGTAGATGGTTGAGACATTTTCCATCTATGTCGAAACCTTTCTGTCCCCAGGATGTACGCGTCTTACAGAGCCATGGTGAGTAATGAAGGGAAAATTGCTTCGTCTTGTCTGAAGTTTCAAGGGAACCTTTCCAGTGATCCAAACTTCTTTGATTTTCACATGATGGTAATAGTCCCGCAAAAGTAGCACATGAAGTTGGTATATTTGCTACCACTGCGGGCTCTGTTCATCGTATTCTCAGTACTGACCAGGTTTAGCTTCTGCCGAATGCCTTCTGGTAGTCTAGGAAGGCCAGGTGATGTGGGATGGGAAACCGCGCACATTTCTCTATCCGAAAGATTAATGCTTGAATGTGGTCTGTTGGATGTGAAATTTTTTCTGGATCCTGCCTTTTCTACTGGATAGCAAAAGTCAATCTTCTCAATGATATTCGTTTTGTAAATAAAACCCGCCGTTTTCTCGCAGTGGTGTTTTTTATGTGTTCCAAACGAACTTCGTTTTTCACTTTAAGGCATATTGAGTTGGCTCTAGAATGACATATTTTTGTTGTGATTACAATACAATATTTGTAGATTAAAAATAGCTCACGTCATGTTTGTTTTTTTTTTTTTTTGCCTAAATGGCCATGCAAACAAACTTGTAATTCGTAATGGTTTTGTTAGCAGCTTGTAGGTCTTAAAACTCGATGTTTACGTTCTCAGCTTTTTGGAAGAGGAGAATGACTTCTGTATTTTTCCGTGACTCTTGAATCTTGTCTTCCTCGAGACATTTACTTAACATAATCAGGAGGGCCTATTAAATGACGCTCCTCCAGTCTCAAGCATCTCGCTCGTAATCTGATCTCCGGGCGCCTTATAATTCTTGAATGGTTTCAGAGGCTTTTCCATTTCATTTTTATTCAGTCCTTCCGATCCTACATTCATAACAGATATTCCAGCTCCATCATACAGGGTCCAGCTTCTCACTGACTGCCTTAACAGCTTTCGTTAAAAGTCCTGCACAGTATTTATAATTTTGCGTGTTCCAGTAACAACTTCTCCTCAACCATTGCGAGTTTTGTGGATGATCACCTTAACTTTTGACTGACTGGAAGGAAAGAGCCTCTTGTACACTCTACGTCTGATGGTTTCTACAATCAATCTCGCGTTTTTGAGTCCCTGACATCGTAAGGTCGCTTTGTTTACGTTTTTGTCGTGGTTTCTGGATTTGGGCGACTCTGTGCAGTATTTCTCCTTTCTTCTATAAACTGTTGTTTCGAGGGTGAATTTCGGGTTTTTCCGTTTTTAGAGCGAACTGAATTTATTTACTGCTCTTCAAATACAGTTGGTGACTTCTGGTGTCATTTTGTCCACTTCCATTTCTCTTAACTTTATCGTTTTTGTGATTGGCATCGACTCATCTCTTTGATTTTCTGTTTCACCTTCTTTATCGTAGGTCTGATCTCCCTTTTAGACACAAGTTTTCTTTCGAATGGAGTGTTAATAAGGATCGTGGTTGTACCTAGCCTATGGCCAATTCCTCTACAGAGGCATTTCATGAGCACACGCTGTGCATTCATATCCAAGCTGACCACATGCTGGTTCACTTCTTTTTCTAATTTTTCTTGTAAAATGTGTTCATGCAGTACACACGTTCATTGCTAAGGAAATTCACCAATATTTGTCCTTCATGGTTTCGCGTTCTACGTACAAAGTTTCCAATGAAAGAAAAGTCTTCTGGAGTCTTCGCTCCAATCACAACACAAATACCACCAAGTATTAAAGAATATGAGGTATTTCCAGGTCCTTTGCTGTTGTCATATCTTCACTGAATTGTTTTACCTCTGCAAGAGGTCCGAGCAGATGTAATTTCGATGTATTGCTCATGCGCTGCCTGCAATAGGCAAGGTATAAGAGAATCTCTGACCAGAGAGCAGTGTTGACTGCAGTAGGAACTGTGTATCTGTAGCAGTACGTTGTTGCTAGTCTGGAGTCTGCCCTGGTCTGGTGTGGTGTATCGTGTTGGCTGGCCAGGTCGCGGTGCAGCGATGTCGGGGCCTGAGTATTAATGTATAAGGTAAAAAAAGCAGCCTCGCGCATATGTAGTAATGTTATCTCAAGTCCCTTGTAAATGTTTTAAAACTCTCGTAATAATAATCTTCCTCATAAAAAGTAACTTGTAACAACCATTCATTTCATTTTAAAGAATTTACTAATTTCAGCCATCCATGCTCATCCATGTTATTGCAATAGAAAAATCAGTTGCTTCCTTTCATAAATGACAGATAGGTTGGCCAGCATTGCACAGAGCTGTGCCGGAAAAATTTATTGTAAGAGCAGATATATCCGGCGACTTCATTGAGGTAAGAATTTTTCCTTTTTTTATTGGGAATGGTCTTTCAGGGCCATGACGCAGCACTGCTGTCGTCCGAAATTTACCAGGTTAAATTCACAGTGAATTATTGAAAAGTCATAAGTGAGCGACAATTTAATTGAGAGGCTAGTTACATTGTTTTATTACCAGGTTACTGAATTTATTTTTTTGTTGGGATGTTATAGTGAACGTGAACGACATAATTATAATTTTTACTGTTGAGAGGTTTAGGAATTTTCCTGTTTTGAGGTTACGCTAAATGTGAATGAATTTTGAGCTTAGATTAAATGAGATAGAATTTTGTAGGGAGGTTACAAATGAGAAAGAATTTTGTGGGGAGGTTACACTAAATTAGAATCATACTCATATTATTTATAATATTTTTATGGGAAGGTTACACCTCTTCTTCGGTTAACATAGAAGTAGGTGCTTAAGGAAAAATTACTTGGAGGCTAATCTCAGCATTCAGCTAAAGGATCACATAGATCGCCCTGAGCGAGACGTACACAGCCACATTAGCAGAGCTACACCACCAATAAGCGAATTTCCGGCAGAGGTATTGTGAAATAAATGCCCAGACCTTACGATGGTATTCGCTTCGCCTTTCAGACTCGTTCTCTGATTCCGAGGACGTCCCATTTCACGTTCTGCAATTCGAGTTCTAAACAGGCTAGATGTTCTTCCAATCTCATGGTGCGAATATTATATGCTGCAGCTTAAAATATTTTATTCAGGTTGTTCCTATTTCCTTTTTGTTTTTTGGTTTGAATTTGACTGGTCGAATTTTTGACTCCCCTCCCCATAATTCCTGTCGCAGACAGACGTTTCATGGCGAGGTTCTGATCTTACAGGTCTGCCAGGTTGGGGTACGCTTTCTCTAAATCGAATTTATCATTTAGGAAAGGTTTTGACCATACCTTCTCACGTTGCTCCAATGCGTGATGAGAAGACGTGGAGGTTTGTACAGGCATTAGAGCAACTGTGGATGGATAAAGATTTAGGGGGTCAGATATACTGACGCGTTATTATATCTTGGAAATTATTAATTCTGGTTGCATAAGAGCTTTTATTATGTGTAATTAGCAAATCTGGGACATATTCGTTCAACGATATAATTTTTTGTCAAATAAGACCAAAACATAATGTTGCTCTCAAAAATATTGAAACGGACACTCCGACGTCCTCGTCTGCCTCGCCCTCCGTAACCCGGGACGTCCGTATCCACAGCTGCCTGTTAGCAGTGGAGTGCGTGTGCAGTGGCTGATACTTCTTGATATTCAAAGGTCTGTGCAGGATGGGTTCAACAAATGGTCATGACGGCCCACGAGATTCACATAATAGACATTGTTGCAGCAGTACGATGCCTGCCACAGAACTTTACAGCCTGACTAAACTTGGGAATGGATTGGTTTGAGCCAAACACTTTAAAGCAATCACTCGACTGGCAACTCACTCAACCACCGAAAAAGTAAAAACTCTAGTTAGCTATCATGGCCGGTAAGGTCGTGATGGCAATCGTTTGGGATTGGGATGGTGTCTCCTGATTGTTTTGTCAACATTGTCAACAGTTGATGAAGAGGCTTAAGCCAAGACTCTGATCTAACAGAAAAATTGTTTGTGACGTATTCCATTAGAGAAGAATATCAAAGAAATCCTGCTCCAACGTGACAATGCACTTTCAAAAACGTTACAGAACCAATGATCATTTCCGTTTGGGTCAATTAAGGACTGTCTACGAGACATACACCATAAAGGTAGTGAGAGAGTAGTTTATGTGTGGAACTTTTGTTATGAGCACGGGACAAGAACTTCTACCAATAGGGAATACATGCTGATGGGAAAAAGGTAGGGGTGAAAGCTACTACCTTTATTCATTTTGGTGGGGAATATATTCAACTGACGAGATGCGGGTGCTGGACATAGAGGAGTTTAGAAAGTGTGTTACCTGCTAGCATACAATATCTATCGTTGTTTGACGTCGGAGTTCGCTACAGACACCTACTAAAAATCACCCTGTAGCCCAGGTAATCGAAGCGAATACAACCTATCACAGCTGATGGACAAAAAAAATGCGTCACAGTTCTAATTATACTTGGAATTTGTCACGAAAAAACCAGCCACTCACAATAGACAGGTCATAATTCAGCACATGCACTGGAGAAAATCGTCATCCTAAAAGACTGCAAAGGGGGTGGTAGTTGAACGTGTGTTCTCCTCGATGTACAATCACAAATTGACGAAAATCGAAGCCCTCTCCCCTCACTCCCTCCATTCACATACAGGGTGGATGGACGGAGGGAGGGAGCTACTCTGCCAGCAGCCTCGTAGAACGTGCTGTCCGCTGTCTGCTTTGAGTCGATGGTTCTTCACCGACACTAAAGCAAATACAGTTAACTAAACAATAGGAGATAAAAGAACGGCTGTCCCGAATGCATCTTCTTTGTCTAGGCTATAGCGACACAACTGCCCCTAATGGTTAGGGGGTGCACCTGCGATGACGACCTGACACAGACTAGGAAGTTCCCAAACACCCGCAATAGGTTTCTCGTTCTGCGACGGAAAACACTCTTGTTTATTGTCAACAACTCTTTCTTGTAATCTGTCAAAAGTATTTCTTGGAATGGCTGGAGACCTTTGGAACAACAACGAAATTCCGGAGAACAGTCAAGCTGGAACTGAGAGAGAGCCACGGTCTCCTAGGGAAGTCGCCTGCCATTCCGTGATGGACTATTTAACATCAACTCGACTCCTATAATAAGGCAACTACTAGAAATAGGAAAAAAAGAACCATTCGCGATCCTAATAAAAGACCGCTTTCCATTAAAACCGAAAAAGTCCATTTTCATTTAGTTTTATGAGCAAAATCGGTATAGTTTTTCACTTTTGACTGCACTCGCATCTCATTATTTTGTGACGTCCAGCGAAGTGTACCGCCACCGATCACAAGTGATCATCAGGATGTAAAATCAGGAAAACAGAACTTCGACTATTTTAATACGAAAACTACCGATCACTGCAGAATAACCTCGTTATTTCGAAATTAAACTGATCATGAGAGTAGCTTTGCATGGCGAGTAATTGTTTTATTTTTTATTTTTTTCTGTAGTCGGATTACACTCACCAGGTCGGTCAAATGGGAATCCTTGGACGGAACACAATGTTCTTCCCAAGGAACACTATTGAGTAATGACATCTGATGCAGACCACAGAGGGATTCCACAGCCTACACACGTACATTTCACATAAGGACCATGCTATTAAAACACGATCATCGTCACCCTGCATAAAAAGTGGGATTTAGTCTACTGATACCGACATGAGCCTCTGCTAGTGTTACGCTTTCTGGTAGAAATGCTGTCCACGATTCGGAATCAAGTCTAGCAGGTCCACCACTTACTTGTGTTGGATTTGTAGAGACACCTTTTAATGATTACAGCCTCTGGTGAATAATGCTCGTGGGACTTTCATATCTCGAAATGAGTCACCTTGTTCAAACCCATGTACTAAGGATCCCATTTGGTAGCAACTCCAGTGCTGCTTTTTAGATAGTCACTCTGCATCTTGTAATTGCTTCTAAGTTTATGTCCCTGCCATCCATGCAGCTTAATCCATAAGCTCGCCACAACTTAAATCTAACCTGTATGGAAGTCGGAGAGTGCTGTATCTAAGACCTTCTGCATACCGTAGGGAAACAGGAAGAGCTGGGTTAATGCGATAGGAGCGCCTGTTTACCACTCAGTAGAAATGGGAACATGATGTCAAATCCCAGCCAGCCGTGTACAGTGTGTAAGACCAGCGCTAAATGAAACTTTCCCCTGCAACCCCAGGTGGTAGAGAAGGTAATGGCTCAAATGGCTCTGAGCACTATGGGACTCAACTGCTGAGGTTATTAGTCCCCTAGAACTTAGAACAAGTTAAACCTAACTAACCTAAGGACATCACAAACATCCATGCCCGAGGCAGGATTCGAACCTGCGACCGTAGCGGTCTTGCGGTTCCAGACTGCAGCGCCTTTAACCGCACGGCCACTTCGGCCGGCGGTAGAGAAGGTAACACGAGCAGTTTCAGTGGTATTTCTTGTTATGTAAATTAGGAAGTCTACCCACTATACATGGCATGGAGGAAGTACCAAGATTTCGCGACGCGTCTCCAAACTACATACAGGTAATCTGAAGGAGATCTGTGTCTCTCAGAGTGCATTCATGTATATGACCCAAACGCATGTGCCGATCCTATTAAATAAACAGGTATTGGTTTATTGGAGTATATGGTTAATAATTGAAATCGCTTCCACACAGCGGTGTAAAGTATCATCACCTGTAATGTAGGATGACCATATCGCACAGACTGTCAACCACACGAGATGGTTCGAGTATTTCTCTGTCATATGCAAGTTAATACATGGTTTTCTCTTTAGATGAAAATCATCCAATCAATGTACACTACTATACATTATGTTTTTTTCTACCATGACTTAGAGACCCATCTCAGCTGCTGCTAAACTGACATTAACATGCTTTGATCCCCTGGCTCTCACAGAAAACTGAGTATCCCATGTCATAAACTGTACATCTACCACACCACAGGCTGGTAGAAATAAAACACAGACGCGATGTTTCTCATTGATAAAAATGTGGAAGACATCGCAACATTTGAAAACTGGAAGAGTCTGCGGTATTAAAGAGCGCTCCAAACAACTATCCGAAGGTGGTTACTTGTACAGTTAATCTCATCTTCACATCAAAAGGGTAGCGGATGTCTTGGTGTTCTGTTTCGAAAACCATTGTTCCTCAATTTTGCCATCATGTAGATGATTACTGACCTAATGTTGACCATCGTTGGAAGGAACTGTTTACAACACGCTTGAGGTAGCACAAATAAAATGAAGTACTGTTATCTGATTGGAGAAAAGGATGAATATAAAAACAAAAACGTGTAGGGTATCGCAGCATACGTAAATAGGATGAGTGTGTAGCAATGACAAACTCTTCCAGACAACTGTACTAACGTGATGACCTCTACATTTATTCCCATGTTACACAGCAACAATGTGCAGTTATCTAGTGTTCCGACAAGGTTCCCTCCATCGCAACGGAGTGGTGCCAGTCAATCAGTACTCACCAGCGGCCCAGTGGACAATCGGAATTGGTAAGACACCATTGATATGAAGCAATGTACTGTAATGCGCACCGCAGTTGATAGCGAGATCAATTTTAGCATTTTTACCGAGAAGTCACAGAGACCAATATCCACCTCATCTGCAACTTGTTTAGAAAGAGAGTGACCTGAGTCAATGATGTAGGAATTTGTTTTGACTACTCGGTGGAAGTGCGAACATATTGTCGTAGCTGCACCACCCATCAACCTTGTGTAAGGTCAGCAGCGAATGAAGCCAAACATGATATATCTTGGCTGCAGTCGTGATTATAACTGATTTTACGATAGCTGAATATGGAGGACGCCTGGGCCAGTGCCTGCTCTGGTGTGCAGATTACAGTGATTTGACTCTTCAAAATCAATATCAAACTGTCGCATGGGCTGAGCTTTCCTGTCCCGAAACCATTAAACGACCTCAAAAATCTACTACCCGTCAGAAATAGCGTCTCCTACAAGCACTTGTGAATCAGAGCGTATGAATTTCGCATATAAATAACTATAGCGTAGTTTTCGACACTTATTAAGCATGAAGTGCTAGATACAGAGACGGTAAATAGTATTTCCATCAATCTGACTCCACCTCCATATGAGTATTCTGCAATTCACACTTACCTGCCCAGCAGAGGGTTCATCGAATCACTTTCAAACTGTTTCTCTACCGTTCCACTCTCTAACAGCACCCGTAAAAACGAACAATAAAATCTTTCCTGGCAAGTTCCGATTTCTCTTATTTTATTGCAATGATCTTTTCTCCCTATTTAGGTGAATGTCGGTAACGTATTTTCGCATTCGGAGGACAACAATGGAGATATAAATTTTGTGAAAAGATCTCACCGCAACGAGAATTGCCTTTGTTTTAATGGTTGCCATTCTAGCTCGTATATCATGCCCGTGACATCATTACATTTATTTCGCAATGAAACATAACAAGCTGTCCTTCTTCGAAATCCTTCGATATCCTCGTTAGCCAGATACGCTAGGGATCCCATGGTGCAGAGAGATATTCTAACCAAAGGCAGACATGCGTACTGCACACATTTTCTTTAGTACATCTCTTGCATCTTGTAAGTGTTCTGCCAATAAAACAAAGTCTTTTATTTGCCTTCCGGACAATTGTGTTTATGTGACCGTTCCAGATTAAGTTCTTCGTTATTGTAAGTCCTACGT
Source organism: Schistocerca serialis cubense (assembly GCF_023864345.2). Taxonomy (NCBI): domain Eukaryota; kingdom Metazoa; phylum Arthropoda; class Insecta; order Orthoptera; family Acrididae; genus Schistocerca; species Schistocerca serialis. The sequence continues at coordinate 428,603,153 of NC_064641.1, forward strand.
ATTTAATGAAATTGACAGCCTTTAGATTTGTACGATTTACTACGCAAGCGAAGTTTAACAGGTTTAGTATTCTTGTAGATGACCTCGTTCTTTTCATTCTTTAGGGTCGACGTCATTCACTGATACCGATACAGATACTAGATAAGAGCCGTGAAAGCGTGGTTAGAAAACACTCGTCAGCTGGTAAGTTAATCTTTTTGTTGCGTAGAAAGTTTCGAGTTTTAAGACCATCAGCCGACTGAGTAATACATAAAACACTTAGTTTGGATATTTTTAGGTGCGTGATGATGACCATGTAGGTAAAAACTGTTAATATGTATTTGAAAGTGATTTTCATAAAGTATGAAGAGGTGTGGAACACTGTCTATCGAATACATTTAAATAAGCGTAGTTAAATACATGTGCCGGTCCTACACTAAACCATTTTTCCTTTTCATACTAGCCGACGTATTGGTAAAGTGTAGGTAGTGAAAAATTCGACAGCAATACGAGCTGTAACGATTCTTCTGCAGTGTCATATTTTTATGTCGTAGTATTGTTCAGTTTTAACTGTTCTGGTCGGAGCGATCTGGAGTGACTAGTGATACTAGCTTCAATGCCTCTGTTAAAAGCAAAACGTTGAATAATTGTGATAATTGGCATTCAGTGATCATAGAAGATACGTCGAAACGAATTTCATAAAATACGAAACGACTGTGGAACGCTCTCTGTCCAAAATATTTAAATATTTATAGGTGATTGTACGTAACGGTCCTGTGATCAACCACTTCTCTTTTTCGTACTAGCCAACATACTGATAAATCATGGGCTGGTAAACGACGGATAGTGATGAATTCCGACAGAGATACGTGCTGTAACGATTCTTCTACAGCGACATATTTTAATGCCGCATTATTGTTCATTATTAACTCTTCTCGTCGAAGCGATCTAAGCTCACTAGCTTCTTTGCCACCGTCAGAAAACAAGACGCTGAGTAATTGTGATTAGAGTCATTTTACCTAGATACACAAAGAATGTCCAAAGCTATGCCCCATTCTGTAAACAAAATATTATCTTTGAGACAGAATGAGTTTTGTAATTAAGGCGGTTAAAAGCATGATGAACATTTCCCTTTTAAAGGAAAAAAATCTGCAAGTGGTAGATGGCACTGAATGATTAGAAAAGATTCGTCGTAATTCAGATCAAGTATGTGCACAATTAATTTTCTATTATCCAAAGTCGAAACTAACAGGGAATATAAGGAACTTGTGGATCAGAAAGCAATAGTGATCGACATTGTGTATCGAAGAATAAAATGATGATGTTAGTTCTGGAACCAGTAATTCGACGACAGCCAGAAGTAAAAAAGGAACGGGTGTGATATGTGAAGAAATAATGAGAACAGGAGTTACGATGTTTCTCGATATACCACCCCACAGATTGTTGCAAACACCGGAATATCGGATCTATTTCAACAGATCCTGGAGATAATAAAAAAAGAATTCCTTTTCTTAAAATTAAAGTCTATGAAAACAGAACTGCATTAATGAATATCAGGTCTATTGAAAACTATGAACACAACCTCTTATGCTATGAAAGAAACAGCCAAATGGTTGAACGAAAATTGAGGAACTATGAAAAACTTCCTAGGGCGGAACGTGGCAACTGTTGGGAGTAAAATTAATACAGGTAAAATGATTTTAGTGGCCGCGTTGACAATTCTGTGGCTGAATTACAAGGACAAAAATGTAAATGCTGAAGTTAATGATGTTAGCAATGAAACAAAATAGATTATTTATATTCCAAAATAACAATTAGGTTATAGTTCGTTGTGACAGGTTTTCAGCTTTCTTGGCCGTCCTCAGCCAGCTTAAAAAAAAAAAAAAATCAAATCGTCTTACTGGAATCAGCATCAGCTGAGAGCAATCCTTACACAGCTACAAATTCTCGCTGATGTAGTATGGAATATCTGTTAGTTCTCAAGTTGTGTGAGGACGGTCTACAAGATCTAAAACCAGTTCGTAATAAAATGTTGTTGTTGTTGTGATTTTCAGTTCGACAAGTGGATTAATGAAGCTCTCCTCGCTATTCTGTCATGTGCCAGTCTTTTCGTCTCATACTTACATTCCACGTTAAAAGTATTACTGTACTGTGTAACCCATCTAGCCATAGGACAGAAAAATGATACTGGAACCTGCTTACCGTTTTCCTTATTGCATCTCTTTAGTCACCCTCTATACTTTTTGTGTCCCTCACATTTTTCGAATACTAAATTGCTGAACGCTTGATGTCACCTGCTTTAGTAAAGTTATCTCACAGAGTTCATTTCTGCCCAGTTCTCTTCAAAGCCTCCTCACTGGTTACATGATTCACCTATCTCATCTTTAGGACTTTCCTATTGAACCACATTTCAAAAGCCTCTATTCTCTACTTTTCTAGACTGCTAATTGTCCACGTTTAATATCCATATGAAAGGTGTAAATACTAGAAGGAACGATTTTCAAAGATGTACATATTTTGAGAAATGTTATTTTGTTTGCTACGTTTGACAGTTTACTTGAAATGTTTACCACTTTGTGCATCTTTGCATGCAGAACATGAGAGTGATACGTATTCTTTGGGTCCCAGAGGTTGTAGTGAAGGGCGAACGAAGGAGTCGGAAACACTTGTCGGTCAAGTGAGGCAGAGTGCAACTGTTGTGTCATTACATAATGAGGAGTTTGGATGGCGGATGTGCCGCGCAGAGATTTTTATTTGAGACGCCTATTGGATAATTGAGGATATGATAGTATAGATCGGCGGCTCATTGGAAAGAAAACGTAATTTGTGTTGAATTCATTTTTCTGCAAGCCCTAGTTCAGTAATTATACTAGCGTAAGGATTTCATTGTGTTTAACCACATCTAGTTGTTGGTATCCATGGAGAATTGCCGGAAATGTGTTCAGTAATCTGATTAGTTTCCACCACAACGATTAACTTAAAAATACTTCATCTGGACTCTAAAAGAGTGACTTATAGGTGATTTAAGCCTTAAAAATTTTGTATTTGACAAAAAATTGTAGTGTCGCACCTCGCACCATTGCGTGGACAAGAACTCCATTCTGCTGCAGCAGCTAACGTAATAAGAAGGCACACTGCCTCACGGTGATTTATTACTGCTCATCATTCATTTCATCAATTTTCCTGTGCAGATAAAGCAGAGCCAGTTATCTGCTGCAAGGTAATAAAAAGTTGTACAGCTTAAATAAACTTTTAGAGAGAAAATTAGAAACAGTATTCATTCTCAAAAGCCCATCTGAGATCAGTATATCCGTTTTTTATAACAGGGTGCAGTTTTCTTATGTAACATTAACCAGTTCCTATTGTTGTTTTTCTTTTTTTCATGAAAAAGCCATTCTGAGCATTATTCATAATCATTCCATACGGAGAGTCAGATGCAGTTTAAATTAATAGGTATCAGATACATAAAGATACATTTGCCGAGTTCGTACTTAAAAGCAGGGTAGCACATACGATTCTACATCAATCACTGTAATCGGAATTAAAAGTTCTTGCTTTAATATTGCTCACGAGAGGTTTTAGCTCACACATAGATTCCTATTATTGGAGGTTGAAGCATATTAGCTTCAAACACGAGGTTACACTGCAGCCTGTAACTTTCAGTAATGACCTACTAACACCCAAACCAAGATTCAATGTTAACAACCATCTGCTCTTCAGAAATGCATTTTTCGCCGTTGCCAGTTGACATTATACATCCTCTCTTCTTCGGCCAACATCGGATTTTTATTGGCCAAATAGCAAAACTCATCTACTACATTTAATTCTGCTACATTCCATTAATATGTTTTTCTTTGGTTGATGTTTGTCTCATATCCTGCTTTCAAAACGCTGTCCATTCCATTCAATTGTTCTTCCAAGTTTCTTGCTGTCCCTGACAGAAATGCAATGTCGCCAGCAAACATCAAAGTTTTATTTCTTCTCCCTAAGCTACAATTCCTTCTCCAATTTTTTTTTTGGTTCCATAACTGTTTGCTCTATATATGGACAATAGAGTATTGGATAGGCTACAACGCTGTCTCATTCTCTTCTCAGTCACTGCTTGTCTTGTACGCTCCTTGATTCTTGTAACTGGTGTCTGGTATCTGTAAAAGTTGTATAAGGCTTGCGCTCCTTGTATTTCACCCTCGATACCTTCAGAATTTCAAAGAACGTATCCCTGTAGTTATTGTCAAAAGCTTTTTGCAAATGTACAAATGCTATTATCGTAGGTTTTACTTTCCTTAAGCTATCTTCTAAGATACGTCTTAGGGTCAGTATTCCCTCACGTGTTTCTAAAAATCTCCAGAATCCACACAAATTTTCCCAAATGGCAGATCCTATCACTTTTTGCATTCTTCTGAAAATGATTCGTGTTAGTGTTTTTCAACTACGAGTTATTAAAATGATACACCTGTCACTTGTCAGCATCTGTTTTATTTGGAATTTTAATTAATACATTCTTCTTGAAGTCTATGGGTTTTGATGAGGGTATTTCGCCTGTCTCATACATCTTGCGTTCCAGGTGGAGGAGTTCTTGTAATGTAGGCTCTCCCAAGGATATCAGTAGTTCTGAGGGCATGTCATGTACTCTGGGGGCATAGTTTTAGCTTAGGTCTTTCAGCGCACTGTAAAATTCGTCCCACAATATCGTATCTCCTATCACATCTTTATCTGCGCCTACCCTCAAGATCATTTACCTTGTATCTCCCTTCTGTACACTCTTCCCACTTTCTAGCTTTCCTTCTTTGTTTAGCCCTTGTTTACCATCGGATTTCTTATAGTCATGCACCTGTTTTTTTTTTATTTTCCTATACGTGGCACCTTTCTTACCTATTTATGCTTCGGGTTTAATGTTTGTATTCACTTTCGCTTGTTTCATCTGCGCAAGTTAAATTTTTTTCTTTCTCTTCAATTAAATTCAATATTTCCTGTGGTATCCAACGACTCTTACAACGCTTTGTCTTTTTAAATATTTGATTCTCCACTGCATCCACTATTTCGTCTCTCAAAGCTACTCATTCGCCTTCTATTTTATTCCTTTGATTCAACATAGGATTGCACTGCCAACTGGTTGCACATAACTCTTAGGTACACTGACCTAGATTTCGACACCTACTAGGATCCGCCCTCCATGATACAAAAAGAAATTTGAGGTACGTACGATTGAGAAGACTAAGAACAGTGCATATCATGAGTTCACAAGGTATCTTTTCGAAAAAGAGAAAAAGTACTTTGTTTTTCGAAATAATTATTCTGTCATCAATAGTCAAAATATAGTCAGTAAAATCAAAGCTCTGCAGTGTGAGCAAGATACTAAATTATTTTCATTAGATATTACGAACCTATATGCTAACGTACCTGTTCACATTGTTGAAAAAAGTTACATACTTTTAAAAAAAGATATTTCTGATAAGCAAATTGCTGACATAATTCGTTTGCTAAGAATAGTAGTAAATACATGTATTTTGTTTTCAATGACAAATTATACCATCAGCCTGACGGCCTGTCAATGTGTAACCCACTGGCAGGCATCTCGACCCGATTTTTATGAATTCGCTGGAAGATAAATTCTTGAATTATTTTTCAGGTGCTGATCTTGGTGTTTTGTCTTATTCTCGGAACGTATAGGATATTTTGATCATATTAAGTGATTCCCGATAAGAAATTCAGCATTCGTTTGAAATTTTTAGTAGTCTTCAAGAAAAAATCAGTTTCACTTGTGAATTATAAAATAACTACAGTCATCTTGATTGTTTGAACCTCAGTGTTGCTATTGACAACGACAGACTTTTTTCCGTATTTTTCTAAAAGCCACCAATCCAAATCAAATCGTGCCCGCTAGTTCAGTGCATTCTCATTCCCAAAAGAAAGCATTTTTTTTTTCATTCAGCGACTCATGGTGCTGTCTTTGTATCTCTGTTACCGGAGAAGCTTAATGAAGAGATAAACATAATAAAAACTATTGCACTTAATAACGGGTCTTGAAAGTTAGAACTGACGTTGAAATTACCACTTCAGGCAGCAGTGCTATTCCCGACAGTAAGGAATACAAGAATGTTTTTTCGGTAACATGTTTAGGCTCTGTTTCCTCTAAATTTCGTCGTACTCTGATTTTAAAAAAAAAATAGTCATAGTTGCCTTTTTCATGAACAATAACTTGCAAAAAAGTCTAATTCACACTCTAAACTCCACAGTTGCCCCGATACACAATGCAGGAGTGTATAAGATCACTTGTGATGCGTGTCCCGTTTGTTATACAGGACAAACTGGAAGGTCTTTTAGTGTTAAGTACAAGGAACATTTGTTGGGAAAAAGAGGTACTAATGTATACAATTGTTGGTCATCTGCTAATTTCCGGACACAAACCAAAGTGCATTGAAGATATTTCAATTTTGCTAAGAGAAAAGAAATGTCATAGACTCGATGTACTCGAAGACCTGAAGATTTTCAAACACATTTATGGGAGCGATGGCTTCATCCTCAATGAACAGTTACAACAACATAAAAAATTTTTTCAAGGGTTTCAATCCACTGCTCGCGGAATTTTGATTCCTCTGCTTTTTAGTATATTTTTCCCTGCTTCTGGCTCCGAAACAACATTTTCTTCGAATCTCGTAGATATGTGCTGCTGAAGTTAGCTTCATACAAATATTTTCTAGATTGTACAGCTGTCTGTAAATTTTTAGTGTATTATTCCTTCCTTTACGTAATAGTAATTTCTGTAGAGATTACCAGATGGCTCTGTTATACTTAATCTGCTCAACTACCTTGTATTTTCAAAAAGACTTTAAGCTCTATTATTTTATATCTCGTTTCTAAAATTAACTGTTTTTTTTTCAGTTATTTCTCTTATGTTTCAAATGGGCACATGTCATTGTCCGCGGCTAATAGGCCAAGCAAATCGTATTGTTTTCGTGGCAGCAATGGAAGCCAATAAGCTGATCAGTCTGATATTGTTCCCAGCATGGCATACGCGGCAAAGGCTAGAAAGTCTTATTTCACTTTTTACTTGAGCATAGCTGCTCTAAATTCTGACCATTGCTTTCTATCAATGTAATTTTACGTGAGTAGCCTTAGCACGTCATGTAAATTGCCATCTTCGTTAATGTGTTCTTGATCATACCAAATTTTCTGTGTGTTATTTTATAGGATTTATCATAATTTCATTGTGATGAATACACAACTTGTTGGTGTCGAAACAAAGATCAATGTGCCTACAAGTTGTGTGCAACGGGTTGGCTGCGTAATCCTATGTTGAAGTTAGTACACGGTTGCTGAGTAACAGCCATGTCTAAAACTATTATTCGTTTGCCCTGTTTCAGGCATCGCTGCGTAGTGAAACCCCTGAAAATATCAATATACTATTGTAATTTCTATTTATCCCGGTCCAGTCGCATTGCTTTCATAACTTTTAGCAATCTCTTCAGCTTTAATCTACAGTTAAACGAAGTGTGGTCTTTGTTCAAATATGCTTCTCCCTATGTGTCACAGTTTAAATTCCAGGACTCATAAACGTATACAGCCTTTCATGATCCTTAAACTAAATCTTAGTGACAGTTAAACTATGCTCTGTAGAAAATTCGACCAGGTGGATTCCTCTTTCATTCCTTTCCCGTAGTTCATATTCACCTACTACTATTCCTTCCCCTCTTATCGAATTCCGGTGCCTCATCAGAATGACATTTTCGCCTCCCTTTAATATCTGAATGATTTCTTTCATCTCGGCATACATTTTTTCAATCTTATCAGATGATGAAGAGACTGAAAAATTGTGTGACGGAATAAAAGAAATCATTCAGACAGTTAAAGGAGACTCAGTTCGCATAGAAAATTTGTATTACTGTCATGGGTGTTTACTTCACGTCGCTTCGAGCTATGATTCAAAATGGTTCAAATGGCTCTGAGCACTATGGGACTTAACTTCTAAGGTCACCAGTCCTCTAGAACTTAGAACTAGTTAAACCGAACTAACCTAAAGACATCACACACATCCATGCCCGAGGCAGGATTCGAACCTGCAGCCGGAGCGTTCACGCGGTTCTAGACTGAAGCGGCCACCCCGACCGGCTTGAATGGTTCGCACGCTGATCCTTGTTAGTGGTCTAGCAATGAAATCAGTTGTAATTTGTGTAGGATTTCATTTTTGTCACGCTGAACGATTCTCTTCAGCAGTCGTTGGTCCCGTTTTTGCAAGATCTTTTTCCGGCAGCAGCGACGTCGATCTGATGTTTTACTGGATTCCTGATATTCATGGTACACTCGTGAAATGGTCGTGTGGAAAATCCCCACTTCATCGCTACCTCGGAGGTGCTGTGTCCCATCGTTCGTGAGCCGACTGTAACACCATGTTCAGACACACTTTAATCTTGATAACCTGCCGTTATAGCAGCAGTAACACCGATCTAAGAAGGGCGTCAGACACTCGTCTTTTATAGACACTGCCGACCATGGCGCTGTATGCTGCTTGTGTACATACTGTATCTCTGTATTTGGCAACGCATGCCTGCGCTTCATTGTACAAGGTTAGGCGTGGGCTATGTCACGAGGACGATGACTAGATAAATGCATAGAGGTAGATGCTTCGGAGACCTGAAGTATGTGCGTAGTAATAAGGCATGTGTGCTGAGAGAGACATGTTTTGAATGGCAGTTAGAAGAGCAGGTTTCATTGTTGTAAGTGTTCGTTTCAAGTAGGGTGTTCAATGGGATACCAGGAGGAATGCATACAGATACAGACAAATGGTGGCCGCGAGGAAGGGTATTTGCTTCATCGTTAGTGTGCTTGTTATAACAGTGTTTAGAGTAGTTGCATTTGAGAGAGAGAGAATGAAAAACCGTAGAAGATAAAAAAATTAAATAATCCCAGTAATTACGTGCACCAGTGAATGAGTATTCTCTCCATGGAGGTTTAATTATGTCGAGTGGTGGCTTCCCTAAAAAAAACTGTGGTAGTTAGGTGCAAGATCAAAATCTGTGTGTAGCCGGATTAAAAGTGTATGTGGGGTGGATTGACGGATTCCCTTCTAAGTTCTGGAAGAACAGGACACATCAACTTAATCATACACCATTTTGATCCTACAATCACTATGAATCTAGTCATAAACGAATTAAAAGCATTAGCTGCCAGTGGACTTTCATTGATAACAATGGGGCCATTTGAAAATTTATGGCAGACCAGGATTCGGACCGGGATTTCCTCTTTATTAGACAGACGCATTGACCACTACGCTCTCCAGATACAGAGGTCACCACAACCATAAGGACTACCCTGGCACGCCTCACGTCAGATCCAAATTATCAACTCGTACCACACACTACTTGGGTTGTTTGGGGGAAGAGTCCAAACAGCGAGGTCATCGGTCTCATCGGATTAGGGAAGGATGGGGAAGGAAGTCAGCCGTGGCTTTTCAAAGGAACCATCTCAGCATTTGCCCGGAGCGATTTAGGGAAATCACGTAAAACCTAAATCAGGATGGCCGGACGCGAGATTGAACCGTAGCCCTCCCGAATGCGAGTCCAGTGTGCTCACACGCTACTTATGTAGTGCCCTGCTCGTTAGCCCCATCTCTCGTGACATTTCGTCAATTCCTGTAACAGCTCCATCTTGGTGTGGATCTGTACAGAAGAGATCACTGGGCGTCATGGTCTTAATTATATATGTGCAACATGGTCTTTCGGATATGTCTGAGTACTCAAGTTGATGTGTAGAATACATGAGACTGACGGTACACCATCAGACTTTCGGAAACAATATCAGCTATACAAATCCGAAGATAGCAAGAATTGACGGGTGCGATAATTATCGTATAGTATAATCTTAGTTATCGGAGACATAAAATGGAAAATAACTTTTCACCTCAGTACACGCTGAAGCAGACGGCGCAAAATCAATTCAAAATGATTGAGAGAATTTTATTCAGTAGGAGATGAAGGTTCTCGAGAAGGTGTATAACGGGAAAACGACTTTTGTATGAGTTATCAGTCTCCCGTTCTTCTGTTACCGAAGCTATCTTTGCAGTTGCCATACTTTGGACCAAGGTTTGACTGTCCGACAGCTCTTATCGTCAATTTTGTAGAAGTGCACCCCTCTTCAACTGAGTCACACTTTCTTCTGTTACTTCCCCTACAATATCAATCCAGTCCCTCATTACGATTAGATTTTGATCTATCTTTACGTCCAGAAGTACCCATTTAGCATAACCATGTACTCTCCCTATCACTTCGTCTACTGTTCGCGACGTTGGCATGTGTACCTAAACCATCGTTTTCGCCTTTGGTATGCTGTCGAATATGATGAGAACAGCCCTATCACTCAACTGTTCACTGCAGCTCACTCTGTGTCCTACGTTCCAATTCATAACGAATCCTTCTCCCGTTATTCCATTTATGCTTCTGTTGATATTTCCCGATATTCGTCTGACAAGAAATCATCATCTTCTCTTCATTTCAGTTTACTGGCCCCCACTGTATCCAGATTGAGGCATTGTATTTCCCTTTTCGAATTTTATAGTTTTACTTTCAAACTTCTGACATTCCGAGTTCCTACTCGTGGAATGTTGTCCCATTGTTGGTTGTTCCGCGTTTTTCTTATGATCAAGTAAACATATGTTCAATGCGACCCTGAAATCACTATAAAGGACTGCTAACTCATCTCTGTAGTGCAAGGCAATATATGTAACCACGAGACGACGGTTAAAAACCATGAGTAATTTTAAAGCAACAAAGTAACCCAAACCACTACCTAGCCATCCATTTTTAAATTTCCCACGGTGTACCTAATTTTGTTATGTTAAAAGAGACTAGCGATTTATAAGTTTCCTTGCTCGATTGACCTAGTAAACGAACGTCGTGGTCTTCGGCGTCCTCAACTACCTTTTCGAGAGGAATACGGCATTTCTTGACCCCCCAATCCAGTACATCGAGTTAGTGGGGATTTCTATGATTCACACCTAAATATTCTGGAAAGTTAGGATACATTCGTGAATTGGATGAATTTTTCCCTATTCTTTTCAGAAGTCGAATCCCCCTTGTTGGTGAATGATTTGTTAAAACGTCTCTTACTTCGAAGGTATCCCCCTGTCAAGAGCAACAGGTATCTGTTGGATGCCTTTAATTAAATTATGTAGATAAGTACTTTTTTCTGTGGCACCACATTATTCGCCCCCTTCTTGCTGTCACGAGTGTGTGCTTGCGTGCTCAAGCACATAACTGCTCGGTTACAGAGTGGTCGTGTGAAGAAAATCCGAGATAAACCTTAACCACTTAGCAGCTGCTCGCCTGGGACGTTACTGAAACAGCTGGATAAGCCGCTGCACTGAGTGCTTTTGAGCGCTGGGCGAGTTAATTTGCACTGCGCAAACCGTTGTGTGTATCTGAACCCGGGGTTTAATTCTGTCTGAGAACATCTCTCAAGGTATGTTTTCATTTCCTGGGAAACCCAGGAGGGAACAATCTGCTTTCGATTTAACGTATTGGAGCTTGTTGTTGTCGTGGTCTTCAGTCCAGAGATTGGTTTGATGCAGCTCTCCATCATACTCTATCCTGTGCAAGCTTCTTCGTCTTCCAGTACCTACTGAAACCTACACCTTCCGAATCTGCTTAGTGTATTCACCTCTTGGTCTCCCTCTAAATTTTTTTCCTTTACGCTGCCCTCCTATACTACATTGGTGATCCCTTAATACCTTAGAACAAGTCCTACCTACCGATCCCTCCTACTAGTCAAGTTGTAGCACAAATTTCTCTTCTCCCCAATTCCATTCAATACGTCCTCTCTTCAATTCCACCTACCCATCTAATCTTCAGCAATCTTCTGTTGCACCACATTTCGAAAGCTTCTATTTTCTTTCCGTCCAATCTACTTACCGTCCTTGTTTCACATCCATACATGGCTACATTCCATACTCATACTTTCAGAAACGACTTCCTGGCACATAAATCTATACTCGATGTAAACAAATTTCTCTTTTGCAGAAAACCTTTCCTTGCCATTGCCAGTCTACATTTTATATCCTCTCTACTTCGACCATGATCATCAGTTACTTTGATCCCCAAATAGCACAACTCATTTACTACTTTAAGTGTTTCACTTCCTAATCTAATTCCCTCAGCGTCATCCGACTGAATTCTACTACATTCCTTATCTTTGTTTTGTTTTTGTTGATGTTCATCTTATATACTCCTTTCAAGACACTGTCCACTGCGTTCAACTGCTCTTCCAGGTCCTTTCCTGTCTCGAATAGAATTACAATGTTGCAGGCGAATCACAAAGTTTTTATTTCTTCTCCATGGATTTTAGTTCCTACTCCGAATTTTTCTTTTGTTTCCTTTACTCTTTGCTCAATATACCGATTGAATAACATCGGGGATAGGCTACAATCCTGTCTCACTCCCATCCCAATCACTGCCTCCCTTTCATGAACCTCGACTCTTACAACTGCCTTCTGGTTTCTGTACAAATTGTAAATATCCTTTCGATCCCTATATTTTACCCCTGCCACCTTCAGAATAAGAAAGAGAGTATTCCAGTCAACATTGTCAAAGGCTTTCTCTAAGTCTACAATTGCTAGAAACGTAGGTTTGCCTTTCGTTAATCTATCTTTCAAGATAAACAGAAGGGTGAGTATTGCCTCACGTGTTCCAACATTTCTACGGAATCCAAACTGATCTTCCCCGAGGACGGCTTCTACCAGTTTTTCCATTCGTCTGTAAGGAATTCGCGTTAGTATTTTGCTACCGGTTATTAATCTGACAGTTCTGTAATTTTCAAGTTTGTCCTCATCTCCTTTCTTTGGCTTTGGAATTATTACATTCGTCTTGAAGTCTGAAGGTATTTCGCCTGTCTCATATATCTTGCTCACCAGTTGGTAGAGTTTTGATAAGGCTGGCTCTCGCAAGGCCATCAATAGTTCTAATGGAATGTTGTCTAATCCAGGGGCCTGGTTTCGACTTAGGTCTATCAGTGCTCTGTCAAAATTTTCACGCAGTATCATTTCTCCCATTTCATCTTCATCTACATCCTCTTCAATTTCCATAATTACATCGCCCTTGTATACTCCTTCCACCTTTCTGTTTCCGCATCCTGGCTTAGAATTGGGTTTCAATTTGAGTTCTTGATATCCATGCCAATGATTCCCTTTAATCCAAAGGTCTCTTTAATTCTCCTGTACGCAGTATCTATCTTACCCCTAGCGAGATATGCCTCTACATCCTTTCATTCTCATCTATCCATCCATGCTTAGCCATTTTGCCCTTTCTGTCGACCTCATTTTTGAGACGTTTGTATTCCTCTTTGCATGCTTCATTTACTGCATTATTGTATTTTCTCCTTTTATCAATTAAATTCAGTATAACTTTCCTTTACCCAAGGATTTCTACTATCCCTCGTCTTTTTACCTACTTGATCCTGTGCTGCTTTCACTATTTCATCCCTCAGAGCTACCCATTCTTTTTCTACTGTATTTCTTTCCCAGATTCCTGTCAGTCGTTCCCTGATACTCTCCCTGAAACTCTCTACAGCCCCTGGTTCTTTCAGTTCAGCCAGGTCACATCTTCTTAAATTCCTACCTTTTTGTAGTTTCTTCACTTTTAATCTACAATTCATATTCTATAAACTGTGGTCAGAGTCCACATCCGCCCCAGGAAATGAGGAAATGTCTTACAATGTAAACCCTGGTTACCAAATGTCTCTTACCATTATATAATCTATCTGATACCTTTCGGTATCCTCAGGCCTCTTCCATGTACACATCCTTCTTCCATGATTCTTGAGCCAAGTGTTAGCTTTGGCTCAGCTATGATCTGTGCAAAGTTCTACCAGGCGGCTTCCTCTTTCATTTCTTACCCTCATTCCATATTCACCTACTACGTTTCCTTCTCTTCCTTTTCCTACTGTCGTATTCCAGTCACCCATGACTATTAGATTTTCGTCTCCCTTCACTAAGCGAATTATTTCTTTTATCTCATTATACAATTCATCAATCTCTTCGTCATCTGCGGAGCCAGATGGCATATATACTTGTACTACTGTGGTAGGCATGGGCTTCGTCTCTATCTTTGCCACAAGAATGCGCTCACTATGCTGTTTGTAGTAGCTTACCCGCAATCCTATTTTTTATTCGTTATTAAAACTACTCCTGCATTACCCTATCCGATTTTGTATTTGTAAACCTGAATTGGTAGTTGAACTTCTTGTGGATGCTAACAAGTTATTTAAAATGTGTGTTCCCGAATAATGGACTCCTTTTTGGACCAAGGCAACTGCCTTTGTGAAGATTATTTTTATTTGTAGTACTGATTCCATGAACTGAGCTGTTGGTTTGAAAAAGAGATATATTCTTAATGACAACTATTATTAAGGAGTAAATATACTGGGAAGTAGTATTTAATTTCCATACTCCCTTTAGTAGGCCTCTGCAAGGTGTTCTTGACTTCATACCATAAATAATTCTTACTATACGTTTTTGTACCCTGAAAACGTTAGCTTGGCTTGACGATTTTCCCCAAAAAGTAATTCCATATGTCATTATGGAATGAAAGTAAGCGTAGTAAGTTAGCTTTTTCATTTTAGATCACTTATTCCTATAAAATTCGCAGTGCTAATAGAGCTTTGTCTAGGCGCTTTAGCTGTTCTGTGGTGTTCTCCTCCTAGATGAATTTATTATCTAGCTGTAATCCCAAGATCATAACATTATCTACCTGTTTGTCATCATATCTTAGGTACATGCTGGTGGGAAACCTCTTACAAGTTCTGAATTGCATGTAGTATGTTTTTTCTAAGTTTAGCATAAAGAATGGGGTAGATGACTATTTGCCTAGTGAATCGGACTCGAATCGGAAGAGTGGAGTTCAAATCCATATATAGATATGTAGATAGATTTCTCAGCGGATTACCTCAACCGATTAACGTGGATGCTGGAATGATTTTCTTGGAACAGTGACAGTCGACTTCGTAATCCATCCCTTTAGAGTTTGTTTTCGGCCACTAGTGGCCATGTAATTGATTGAATTCTAATCAGCAGTATTCTCACTAATAATTCTCTTGTTTGTTATGAAAGGAAGAGTAACGAGCTCCGAAAATTGAAAGAGCCACGGCAGCAGAGTTCGGGAGTAGTATATTTATGGGGCAGATCTCTGTCAGACATATTGTTGCAGAGAATTTTTTTTAAACAAGTCAGATAGTAAGGCAGAAGACACTTGATGCTTTCCAAGTAAGTGATACAATACCTCTGCCACTGCTAATCTATTTAAACGATTTAGGGACTGTTGTGTCCTGCGATCGGCAGGAAAGGGCTAACAGTATGTTTGAACACACTTTATTATAATTAAAGAAAAACGCCTTTTTGGGATACACTAAGCTTTTAATGCAAGAACAACAACAAAAACCCACATCTCTCGTGGTGGCAAACCATATACTCTACTAAATACAAAGTGCTACTACAATGCTACAGCGAGTGAATAAGATGCTACAGTCGCCGTAAGTACTGGCAAGATCTGTTCCTCGCGTTTGGTAAACACTGTCTGTCTGACTGTTTAGGCGTGCTTGTAAAGCCACATCGGCGGCGTGCTACATCAGACATATCAGTTCCGATTGCTGGAACTCTGTCACATGTTGTCTGGCGAAGTAGTTCTCTGTTTTTTGGAAAGACTGTTATTGTTTCTGTGCGCTGGTGATGTTTCTCTCGGCGTTCCTGAAAGGGGGTCGTCAACCCATCTTGCATGACAGTTGTGCGGGCCCTCTAACAACAACGGACTGCTATGACTGGAGACAATATGGTTGGTTGGTTTGTGGGACTGAAGGGACCAGACTGCTAGGGCCATCGGTCCCTTGTTCCAAAACCTTCAAACACCAACAGAGTATAAAAACGAACAATGGAGACGACAAGAGACGACACAGGACAAGAAAGACTCAAACAGAGACCAGACAAACGGAATTATAATCAAACAGAGTGTAACAGTGGTTGGCCGACCGTAGAGACAAAAAAGGAAAAGCCAACCACCAAGAAACACACTAAAAAAAACAGTCTACAATCGTAGACCAAAGGCCATACTCAACACAAAATGAAGACAAACACATAGATCAAGTGATAAAAGCCCCCTGCGCGAATAAAACGCAAAACTAAGCCTGCCATTGCAGTGTCATCTGTTAAAGGTGCAAAGAGCGTAACAGGCTGCTCTAACGTCTGCCTGAGCGCAGTTAAAAGGGGACAGGCCAACAAAAGGTGGACCAACAAAAGCCAACCCGCAGTGACATAGAGGCGGGTACTCATGGTGCAGTAAATAGCTGTGTGTCAAGCGGGTGTGGCCAATGCGGAGCCGACAAAGGACAACACTTTGAGGGGCTTGCATGGAGGACCGCCTTACATTCATCGTCTCCTTGACAGGACGGAGTATGTTTGGTGTGGTCAGGCTGCACCATTCAGAGTCCCAAAGTTCAGAAACTTTGCGGTGTAAGACAGCTCGCCAATCAGTCTCTGGGAGGCCAATGTCCTGAGATGGTTTACTGGTGGCCTGTTTGGCCAGGCTGTCAACATGTTCATTGCCCAGTATCCCAACATGGCCTGGGGTCCAAACAAAGATCACAGAGCGGCTGCAACGGGCAGGAGTATGGAGGGACTCCTAGATAGCCATCACCAGATGAGAGTAAGGGAAAAACTGGTCGATAGCTCGTAAACCACTCAGGGAGTCGCTACTGATAACGAAGGACTCACCTGAACAGGAGCGGATATACTCTAGGGCACGAAAGATGGCGACCAGATCAGCAGTGAAAATGCTGTAGCCAGCCGGCAATGAGTGTTGTCCGTAACGGTCCCCTCCAGTGACAGCATAACTGACACGACCAGCAACCATCAAACCGTCTGTTTAAACAACGCCAGAGCCCTGACACGTGGCAAGGATGGAAAGAAAGCGGCGGCAGAAGGCCTCAGGAGGGACGGAGTCCTTCGGGCACTGTGCCAATTCGAGCCGAAAGCAAAGGCGGGACACATACCACGGGGGTGTACGCAGAAGGGCCCAGCTAGGAGATGGACGAGGAGAAACCCCAAGCCTGGAGAGAAGCTCTCTGACGCGGACCGCGATTGTATAACGCAACCGGGGCCGACGTTCCGTGAGATGGGCGACCGACTGAGGGAACAAGAGATGATAATTCGAATGCCTGGGCAAGCTACAACATGTGTAGCCTAAGTGGCCAAGAAACGTTGGCGCTGTAACCACAGTGGAGGGACACCTGCCACCACAAGTATGCTGTTCACAGGTCTGGACCGGAAAGCTCCTGTGGCAAGTCGGATCCCACTGTGAAGGATGGGGTCCAGCACCCGCAATGCAGAAGGGGATTCTGAACCATAAGCTAGGCTCCCATAATCCAGACGGGACTGAATTAACGCCTGGTATAGCCATAAGAGGATAGATCGGTCGGCTCCCCAGCTGGTGTGGCTCAAGCATCGCAGAGCATTAAGATGCCGCCAACACATCTGTTTAAGTTGCCGAGTATGAGGGAGCCAAGTAACTGGACATCAAAACCAACACCCAAAAACCAATGTGTCTCCACCACAGCAAGAGGTTCAACGTCAAGATAAAGCCATGGCTCAGGGTGAACTGTGCGTTGCCGGCAGAAATGCATAAGACAGGTCTTTTCAGCCAAAAACTGGAAGCCGTGCGCTATAGCCCAAGACTGCGCGTTGCAGATAGTGCCCTGCAGCTGGCGTTCAGCAGCTGCAATGCCAATGGAGCTCTAGTAGAGGCAGAAGTCGTCAGCATACAAGGACGCTGATACACACGTTACCACTGCCGCTGCCAGCCCATTGATTGCAATTAAAAACAGGCAGACACTTAAGACAGATCCCTGCGGTACCCCATTCTCCCGAACTCAGGGGGAACTATGAGAGGCCGCAACTTGCACCCGGAGGGTACGATGCGACAGAAAATATCATATGACATTGGCAGCGGACCAAGAAGACCCCAACCATGAAGTGTACAGAGGATGTAATGGCGCCATGTCATATCGTAAGCCTTCTGCATGTCAAAAAAGACAGTGACGAGGTGCTGAAGGCGGGCAACGGTCGTACAGAAGGCAGACTCCAGGCTCACCAGCGGCATAGACGTCCTTACGGAACACACCCTGAGACCGAGCCAGAAGGCCCCAGGACTCGAACACTCAACTCAACTGCCGGCTCGCTATGAGTTTGAGCAACTTGCAAAGAACGTTGGTGGGGCGAATGGGGCGGTAGTTGTCCACCTCGTGGATTCTTGCCAAGTTTCAAAACGGGGATGACGATGTTTTCCCGCCATTACGACGGGAACTCACCCTGAACTCAGACGCGGTTGTAAAGGTCGAGGAAGCGTCGCTGGCAGTCCACAGAGAGGGGTTTGAGCATCTGACAGTGGATGCGATTTGGCCTGGGAGCTGTATCAAGGCAAGCGGCTAGGGCACATTGGGATTCGCACTCACTGAATGGAAAATTGTAGGATTCAGGATGGCGCGTGTGAAATGAAAGGCTCCGACGTTCCAATCGCTCTTTAATGGAGCGGAAGGCCAGTGGGTAATTCGAAGAAGTGGAACTGGAAATTGTATCGGCGTCAGTACAAACTGCCCCACTCAATGAGAGTGCTGGGACGCTGACAGGGGTCTGATAACCATTGTTGTTGTTGTGGTGGTCTTCAGTCCTGAGACTGGTTTGATGCAGCTTTCCATGCTACTCTATCCTGTGCATGTTTCTTCATCTCCCAGTTCCTACTGCAGCCTACATCCTTCTGAATCTGCTTAGTGTATTCATCTCTTGGTCTCCCTCTACGATTTTTACCACCCACGCTGCTCTCCAGTACCAAATTGGTGATCCCTTGATGCCTCAGAACATGTCCTACCAACCGATCATTTCTTCTAGTCACGTTGTGCCACTAACTCCTCCTCTCCCCAATTCTGTTCAATACCTCCTCATTAGTTATGTGATCTACCCATCTAATCTACAGCATTCTTCTGTAGCACCACATTTCGAAAGCTTCTATTCTCTTCTGGTCTAAACTATTTATCGTCCATGCTTCACTTCCATACATGGCTACACTCCATACAAACACTTTCAGAAACGACTACCTGACACTTAAATCTATACTTGATGTTAACAAATTTCTCTTCTTCAGAAGCACTTTCCTTGCCATTGCCAGTCTACATTTTATATCCTCTCTACTTCGAACAATATCAGTTATTTTGCTCCCCAAATTGCAAAACTCCTTTACTACATTAAGTGTCTCATTTCCTAATCTAATTCCCTCAGCATCACCCCACTTAATTCGACTACATTCCATTATCCTCGTTTTGTTTTGCTGATGTTCATCTTATACCCTCCTTTCAAGATACTGTCCATTCCGTTCAACTGCTCTTCCAAGTCCTTTGCTGTCTCTAACAGAATTACAATGTCATCGGCAAACCTCAAAGTTCTCATTTCTCCTCCATGGATTTTAATACCTACTCCGAACTTTTCTTTTGTTTCCTTTACTGCTTGCTCAATATACAGATTGAATAGCATCGGGGAGAGGCTACAACCCTGTCTCACTCCCTTCCCAACCACTGCTTCCCTTTCATGCCCCTCGACTCTTATAACTGCCATCTGGTTACTGTACAAATTGTAAATAGCCTTTCGCCCCTTGAATATTACCAGTGCCACCTTCAGAATTTGAAACAGAGTATTCCAGTCAACATTATCAAACGCTTTCTCTAAGTCTACAAATGCTAGAAATGTAGGTTTACCTTTCCTTACTCTAGCTTCTAAGATAAGTCGTAGGGTCAGTATTGCCTCACGTGTTCCAATATTTCTACGGAATCCAAACCGATCTTCCCCAAGGTTGGCCTCTACTAGTCTCTCCATTCGTCTGTAAAGAATTCGTGTTAGTATTTTGCTGCTGTGGCTTATTAAACTGATAGTTTGGTAATTTTCACATCTGTCAACACCTGCTTTCTTTGGGATTGGAATTACTACATTCTTCTTGAAGTCTGAGGGAATTTCGACTGTCTCATATATCTTACTCACCAGATGGTAGAGTTTTGTTAGGCCTGGCTCCCCAAGGCTGTCAGTAGTTCTAATGGTATGTTGTCTACCCCCAGGGCCTTGTTTCGACTCTGGTCTTTCAGGGCCCTATCAAGCTCTTCACGCAGTATCATATCTCCCATTTCATCTTCATCTACCTCCTCTTCCATTTCCATAATATTGCCTTCAAGAACATCGCCCTTTTATAGACTCTCTATATACTCCATCCACCTTTCTGCTTTCCCTTCTTTGCTTAGAACTGGGTTTCCATCTGAGCTCTTGATATTCATGCTAGTGGTTATCTTTTCTCCAAAGGTCACTTTAATTTTCCTGTAGAGCAGTATCTATCTTACCCCTATTGAGATAAGCCTATACATCCTTACATTTGTCCTCTAGCCATGCCTGCTTAGCCATTTTGCACTTCCTGTCGATCTCATTTTTGAGACGTTTGTATTCCTTTTAGCCTGCTTCATTTACTGTGTAATTTCTTCTTTCATCAAGTTAATTCAGTATCTCTTCTGTTACCCAAGGATTTCTACTAGGCCTTGTCATTTTACCCACTTGATCCTCTGCTGCCTTCACTATTTCATTCCTCAAAGCTACCCATTCTTCTTCTACTGTATTTCTTTCCCCCATTCCTGTCAATAGTTCCCTTATGCTCTCCCTGAAACTCTGTACAACCTCTGGTTCTTTCAGTTTATCCAGGTCCCATCTCCTTAAATTCCCACCTATTTGATGTTTCTTCAGTTTTAAGCTACAGTTCATAACCAATAGATTGTGGTCAGAGTCCACATCTGCCACTGGAAATGTCTTACAATTTCAAATCTGGTTCCTAAATCTCTGTTTTTCCATTGTATAATATATCTGAAACCTTTTAGAATCTCCAGGGTTCTTCCATGTAAACAACCCTCTTTCATGATTCTTGAACCAAGTGTTAGCTATGATTAAGTTATGGTCTGTGCAAAATTCTACAAGGCAGATTCCTGTTTCATTTCTTAGCCCTAATCCATATTCACCTACTACGTTGCCTTCTCTTCCGTTTCCTAATGTCGAATTCCAGTCACTCATGGCTATTAAATTTTCGTCTCCATTCACTACCTGAATAATTTCTTTTATCTCATCATATATTTCCTCAATTTCTTCATCATCTGCAGAGCTAGTTGGCATATAAAATTGTACTACCGTAGTAGGCGTGGGCTTCGTGTCTATCTTGGCCACAACAATGCGTTCACTATGCTGTTTGTAGTAGCTTACCCGCACTCCTATTTTCCAATTCATTATTAAAGCTACTCCTGCATTACCCCTATTTGATTTTGTATTTATGATCCTGTATTCGCCTGACCAAAAGTCTTGTTCCTCCTGCCACCGAACTTCACTAATTCCCACTATATCTAACATTAACCTATCCATTTCCCTTTTTAAATTTTCTACCGTACCTGCCCGATTGAGGGATCCGACATTCCACGCTCCGATCCGTAGAAAGCCAGTTTCCTTCTCTTGATAACGACGTCCTCTTGAGTAGTCCCCGCCCGGAGTTCCGAATGGGGGACTATTTTACCTCTGGAATATTTTACCCAAGAGGACGCCATTATCATTTAATCACACAGTAAAGCAGCATACCCTCGGGAAAAATTACGGCTGTAGTTTCCCCTTGCTTTCAGCCATTCGCAGTACCAAAACAGCAAGGTCGTTTTGTTAGTGCTACAGGGCCAGATCAGTCAATCATCCAGACTGTTGCCCCTGCAACTACTGAAAAGGCTGCTGCCCCTCTTCAGGAACCACACGTTTGTCTGGCCTCAACAGATACCTTTCCGTGGTGGTTGCACCTACAGTACGGCTATCTGTATCGTTGAGGCACGCAAGCCTGCCCACCAACCGCAAGGTCCATGGTTCATGGGTGGGGGGGGGGGGGCTGATAACCATAGAGACGCCTAATCTTGGCGTAAACGTGTGATGGAGAGATATGGAGGTCAATGGTGGAGACGTACCATTCCCAGCACTCCTGCTTGTGTTG
Organism: Schistocerca serialis cubense; assembly: GCF_023864345.2. Taxonomy (NCBI): domain Eukaryota; kingdom Metazoa; phylum Arthropoda; class Insecta; order Orthoptera; family Acrididae; genus Schistocerca; species Schistocerca serialis. The sequence continues at coordinate 428,625,199 of NC_064641.1, forward strand.
ACGAATGATGCGGCGGGCCATTGCATGGAGCCTTTTAAGTTTGATGAGGTGTTCTTATGAGGGATGCCGCTTTTGACGCTGGAGCGTTCACCTACGATAGTTAATCGCCTCGGCGATCACAGGCGACCACCAAGGCACGGTCCTCCTCTGAGGGGACCCAGAAGTACGGGGAATGGACGATTCTGTGGCAGTAACGATGCCGTTGGTGATGGAGTGAACCACCGCATCAATGGCTTCATTGGAAAGAGGCTCAATAGCGGCAATAGAGGAGAACAAGTTCCAGTCAGCCTTATTCATAGCTCATATACAAGGGCGCCCAGATGAGTGACCCTGTGGTAGTGACAGAAAGATCGGAAAGTGGTCACTACCACACATGTCGTCATGCACACTCCATTGGACTGATGGTAAGAGGATAGAGCTGCAGATCGAGAGGTCAATGGCTGAGTATGTGCCATGCGCCACACTGAAATGTGTGAAGGCACCATTATTTAAAATGCAAAGGTCGAGCTGTTTCAATACACGCTCAATGGTGCTGCCTCTGCCACCGATCCACCCCACAGAGGGTTATGGGCGTTGAAGTCGCCCAGTAACAGAAAAGGGGTCGGCAGTTGGGCAATCAGTGCAGAAAGGACATGCTGCGGGACATCACCATCCAGTGAAAGATACAGACTGCAGACAGTAACAGCCTGTGGCGTCCACACCCGAACAGGTGTTTGTAGAGGGAGAAACTCGCTGTGAAGGGAGTGAAGGACGTAGATGCAGACGCCACCAGATACCCTTTCATAAGCCGCCTGGTTCCTGTAATAACCCTGATGGCCACAGACGGCAGGGGTTCACATTGCCTTTTAGCCTAGTTTCTTAAAGAGTAACGCAGAGGAAAGCGTGAAGGCTTAGAAGTTGTTGGAGCTCAGCAAGATGGTGGAAGAAACCGCTGCAGTCCCACTGAAGGATGATATTGTCCATGGCAGAGAAAGGCATGAAGGGACTCGGGAGGCAGATTACACCGCTGGGTAACCTGCTGCCACAAATTGAGCACCTGCGCAAGAGCGATCCATTGTGTCTGAGGGACTGGCGAGATCAAGGTCCTCAGCGGACACTAGAATCTCCACCTCATCCTCAGACACAGAACTCGAAGGTTGTGGTGGGGTGGGTGCCACCGCGAGTTCCTTGAGCTTAGAGGTCTTCTTGGATTTCTCACGCTGCTCCTTAAGTTTCACTGGCTGGGAGGGCTTCACCGATTCAGTCTCCGGGACGGAGAAGGAACGTGAAGCCCTATGACCAGCTGATTGTGGGCACTTATGCCACTGTCGCACGTCAGCCTTTCTGCTTGTGGAAACCTGGGAAGGGAGGGACCCAAGGGACCCCTTGCGAAGGAGAGAAGTCGATGAAGTTGGACGATTCTCCAGCTTAGAAGCGGGGACAAACGTCCCCGATGGGTGGGCTTGGGGGGTATTGCTCCCGAGGTAGGTGGCGCGGGAGCAACAGGGGGTATAGTGCCCCTAAGGGCAAGGGGGCTTGTGTTGTACGGTTCGGCGATCCGAATGGAAGTCGAGGAAGAGATGGGGCTAACACAGTTGTCGTTGCAGCAGCATAGAAGGAAGTCATTCACACAGAATGCAGTCATCTATATTTCCTCTTAGCCTCAGTATAGGTCAGTCGGTCCAGGGTCTTATATTCCATGATTTTGCGCTCTTTCTGTAAGATCCTGCAGTCTGGTGAGCAAGGTGAATGATTCTCTCCGCACTTGACACAGATGGGAGGCGTGGCACATGGAGTATTGCGATGTGATGGACGTCCGCAATCTCGACATATGAGGCTGGAAGTACAGCGGAAAGACATATGGCTAAACTTCCAGTACTTAAAGCACCACATTGGGGGACAGATATAGGGCTTGACTTCACAACGGTAGACCGTCACCTTGACCTTCTCCTTTAATGTACTACCCTCGAAGGCCTATATGAAGGTACCAGTAGCAATCTGATTATCCTTCGGACCCCGATGAACGTGCCAGACGAAATGAACGCCTCGACGCTCTAAGTTGGCGCGCAGCGCGTCATGAGACTTCAAAAGTAGGTCCCTATGGATAATATTACCCTGGAGCATATTTGAACTCTTATGAGGTGCAATGGTTACGTTAACATCCCCCAACTTTTCACAAGCAAGTAACCTTCGGGACTGGGCAGAGGATTCCGTTTTTATCAAATCCGACCCACAGCGCATTTTTGACAAGCCCTACACCTCCCCAAACTTGTCTTCTAAATGCTCTACGAAGAATTGAGGCTTTGTGGGCATGAAAGACTCCCCATCAGCTCTCGTACAAACGAGGAACTGGGACGAATAACTGTCACTGCCATTCTGAGATTTACGCTCCTCCCACGGTGTGGCCAGGAAGGGGAACATTTTCGGATCGTATTTCTGAGCATTAAATTGAGCCCGAGAACGCTTCGGGACTGCTGGCGGCTGGCCACCAGACAGAGACAATGTACCACCCTTCATTGCGGGTCATCCGGCGTGATGCCACCCACTCCGACCAAGGGCCCTCCCCACTGGCGCCACCCAGCAGGAAGGATAGCCATTGCCGGGAGTCCCGATGCCTCAGGGAGATAGGCATCTACTCCTTGGCATACGTGGGGAGTTAACGGCGCAGGCATCAGCTGAGCGATTCCTGTGTTGTCAGGGGGCTACAACCTACAGTGTAAATGGCGGCTCCACCACAACGGACTGGCTATCGTGCTGGATATTAGGTGACATGTAGTCCTTGTTCGTCGTCAGTGTAGAAAGTGGCACTGCACACAGCATGGTGGAAAATGCACGCAGGAACGTATCCATGCCTCAAGAGATGGAGAGCAGGCAGGACTGCAATGCAACGACGAATAAGCTGGCGAAAGGTCTCAACGCATGATCGACACAATGCACCAAGTAAGGCGCCCTTCCCCAATCGGCCAATTTGGAATGATGGAGGTCAAACCCTAGAGGTGACCATCACACAAGGCGGAAACTTTTGAGACTCCTTTTGGTCGCCACTTACGACAGGCAGGAATACCGCGGTCTTATTCTTCACCCCGAACCCGCAGGGGGGGGGGGGGGGAGACAATATGAGCAGCCTTCTTAGATTCAGACGATGCTGTCATTAATTGTCTATTTAGGTTACCAAAACATCAAAAGTAATTGCAGAATTACTAAGAAAAGGTATGTGTGCAGTACGAAATCGACGATTGACTCTCAATAAGAAGAAGTGAGAGGTCATCCACATGAGAACTAAAATAAACCCATTAAACTTCAGTTATCTGATAAATCACACAGATGTAAATGGTGTTAATTCAACTAACAATTACATCTATGAACAACATAAATTAGAACGATCTTATACATAATGTTGTGAGGAAGGCAAAAGGAAGACTGAGTTTTATTGGCAGAGTAGTTACAAGATACAACAGGTCTAATAAACAGACTGCCTACACTACGCTTGGCCGTCTTCTGCTAGAGTACTGCTTACCACGTAGAAGTAACCGAGGACATTGAAGAAGTCCACTGAAGGGCACCTCATTTTGTATTATCAGGAAATTGAGAAGAGAATCTCACGGAGTGGCAATCATTAAAACTAAGGCGATTCTCATTTTGGTAGGATATTTTAATGCAATTTCATTCCGCAAATGTGAAATCATTTTACTGTCGCTAACCCTCTACAAAGGGTACCAGGAGAAAGGATCATCGTAATAAAATAAGAGAAATGACAGCTAGTGCAGAATGATTTAAGAATTAATTTCTGCATTTTCTGTTAGTGATGGAACTGTAGAGAAATAGTCTGAAATTGGTTCGAAAAATTCTTTGCCAAGCACTTACGAACTGCAGATTAATCATGTGCATTCGTAACCAGTCTGTACTATAGGTTTTTGCAAAGGTACCAACCATAAATTTTGTAGGCTATATAGTCTTTCTACGCTTTTTCTCGTATGCAAAAGCTTCCTCTGCACTGATATGCCTGAGAAAACATGAAACAACTATTACATCTACGCAGATTACTAACGATGCTGAATCAGAAATGGCGCTAGAACCGGAGTATTTTTTATCGAAAACTGAGAGATCGCCCTGGATTGACAACGAAGCCACATCGCTCTTATGATCAACGTCCCGTCCTGTTGCACACCAGTCGGTAGTTCGCTACATTTTCAGATACAAAATGCTTTGGGTACGTAGGCCCTGCTCGTATTAGTGTCGTTCCACGTTCACCGCACATCGCCAGAAATCTCCTATACTCTGTCATTGTGCTTACTGATTTTCAGTAAGTAACACACAGCTCTCATCTAATCGTAGATTGGTTTGGACAACACAGTGATTTACATCAGGTATTTGTACTGCAGATATTATGCTGTTGCCTGACTTCGACCTTTGAACTGCCTTGCCCAATCAGCAGTAGGAGGATACATGCCAAAGGTGAAAGAAGTGACTGACAAGAAGCTTAGGTCAGATCAGGGTTCGAACCCAAGCCCTCGATATCTGCTGTCTGGCTTTCATGTAGCAATATCTTCTTCATTTAGTATTCTTCCTAACTGTAGATGGATGTGGAAAACATTTCATTATGTGGAACTGACAATAAACTGCAACATATATAAGCCTGCTTTTATTACTAGATGTTACTTCACTCTTAATATGTAAAATAATGTCTCTTCCTTCTGAAACCATTTACTTTCCTCTGCGCTGTAAAACTTAAATTTATGCTTCTTTATAAATTAAAATAATTCTAATATTTTGTCTAAATCCATTCACTTGGTCATTTCGTCAAAAAGAGTTTTTCTCCTTCTTAGAGGTTTTTTAGTGCTGCCTTTATAGTACACGAAGTGCAAAAATTGCACTATATAATACAAGGAAAATAATAAGTACGAGTTTTATCCTTAGATACTAAATAAAAAGTAGGACATTGAAAATTCTACACATTAGTCTGAATGTCTCAGATGCGGGGATAACATGCTGTTGTGTGACTTGCAAATGGGTTTCATATTTTCTGTCTTGCAATTCACAGCGAAATGCTGGTAGTCTACACTTAATTCAGATAAATTTGGTCTTTTTAATGTTATCATGTTGTGCACGAATTGGCCTGATAGGCAGAATACCTACTGTTTTCCTTGCCATTGTACTGCTTTCGATGTTACGTTATATTCTATGGTAGCCACCGAGTCATCAATCCGAGCTCCCAGTACAAAAGTTGAAACACTAATAACGACGGTATATAGCGTTTCTGTGAGAAATAATACAGCAGCACGACTATCAGAAATTGCAGTAGAACCATTACCAGCAGAAACTGAAGACTGCGGTGCAAGAAAATATTCGGTGTATTTTATATAGTTGAGGATGAACATTAATGTGACCGGACCGTGTATCATCTCTGCAAAATAGGGATGTTTCTAGTACTTATCCCTTTCTTCCACCGAAGTGATGTAAGGGAAAAGATCTTAAGGCTTATAGAGTCTGGTACACGATACGAATAAAAGCGGGGTTATCCGTTCCTGCCCCGACGTTTTAAATTAATGCTGTAACAACAGACATAAAATGAACAGCAGCTCTTAGAACACCGGCAGCGCCAGGCAGGCCGTCAGTGCGGCGAGTTGCCGAGAGGTGGCAGCAGCTGCCACAGCACTGCCCTCCCCTCTAACCCACGGCGGTCGTTGCAAAATGTAAAGTCTGACGGCCCGAAATGTCACACTCATTAAAACGTTCCATACTACTATACCATCGCCGTATGAATTTCTTCTCGTTACCCGCTGTTGCGCCCCCTCTGCGGAAATCTTACACGAGTCTAACATCTGACTGACACCCAGGCTTGCTGCTAACTGCAGTAACAGCTCGTTTCCTCGTGTTAGCATACAGAGGCGTGACGTCAAATTTCCTAAATTTGCGCGCAGTAGTTGTAGTCCTAGGGAAGTGAATCTTCTTAACTAATTTTTATTGGCTACCAAATATTAAATCAGCATTGTAAAGTCACTAGCTTGCCGGATACACAGTGTTCACTTTGAACGTTTAATTTTTTCATTAGCTTTGTACATAGTACAGACATTCAAACTCTGACGCAAGAGGGATCACATTCTACGACACTGTTATGTTCTTCCCTGTCTATTTTTGGTATCAAGTAATCCGAAAAGGAGTCGACAATGAAACCCGAAGGAAACTAAATTAGTATTATTGTTAACTCTCTTCAAACATGAATCGAGTAGAAACAAAGGCTATGAAACATGAAGCGCTAAAAAGGAATTCCTTTCCTAATTGTGAACATTTAAATTTATCAGTGATCTATTAAAGATAAAATTTCTTTTCCTGCTTTATTTCTGTTGATCACTTGGTAATGGATAAAAATATTTTTTGACACAAGTTCATCAATTCCTTCACCTTTTATTTCCTGTAATTACAACGTGCGCCAACTCTCTCCCGTTACAATAAAAAGCGATCAATTAGAGTTAGGAGACCGCTAATAATACTATCAGCGGAGCGTCCTTCGTTAATTGGCAGGGAAGCTTGGTCTCGTTCTTAAATCTAGGACGTTATAATTGGTAGGTGACCTAAAAAGAAGGGCCCTATTATCTATGGCAGTCGAGACCGCAGTAAATTAGGCATCAATGTTTTCCTTCTCATTTCAGCTCATTATCAATGAACATGTCAGTTTATTTGGAATATCAGCGGAAGCTGAAATATATTACGTAAAGTAAACCAGAAAGCAATAAATCTGAGTAAAAAGCATAAGTGTCAGAACTATTCATGGGAAGGGCATGTTTTTAATTCTGCTAATTTCAGTTAAATGTAATCTTCCCATCATCGTTTACTGCTGCTCAAATGAAAAGTTCTTCGCTTGGAAATTAAAGACTGAGATCTTTCAAATTAAATTCACTTATCTTTCAACGTAATTCCGGCCAATGTCAATGCACATACGTGTAACATTATTGCGATGTGCGAAACAGTAAAACCTTTACAATACGCTTGACGATTGTTGTAAGACCCTCACTTATTACAGAAACATTTTCTGGCCATAAATTGTTTATAGTAATATGAAGAGGGTATGGTGAAATGATGAGTTCATCGGCAGTTCAGCTTCTAATTCCACAGTTTTCACAGTGACTAAACACCCTTCATAAATCTCTTTCCGTATTTTTCGCAGTGCTGGAGATTACCTGAGAGGTATTCGCCTGTAACTTTTTTGCTGTAGCAAGCTAATGAACGTAATCTTTCCGTCATATGAATTAGATTTTGCCTTATCTGTCGGTAGAAGCATCCATTGTCACGATTCGGCCTAGAATCTCGCTGATTGGAGTAGAGCTGTTTCCAGTGATGTGTCTCGCCTTGAATTGAACCTTCATGACAAGTGATCTTAGACTTACATTTCAGCAAGATAATACCCGCCCGCACACAGCGAGAGTTGCTGGTCAAACCATGCCCTGGCCAATAAAGTCTCCGGATCTCTCCCTAATTGAGAACATTTGGAGCATTATTGGCAGGACCCTCCAGCCAGTTGCCCCAGTTGGTCAGAATTTGAACCCGGTGTCCCTCAAGAGGACATCGAACAACGGTATCAGTCAGTGCCAATCTGACTAACTACACGCACAAGAGGCGAAGCTGGACCAATGCGCTATGGACTTTTCCAGTTTGTCAGTTCTTTCTTCTGAATTAATGCACCAATGTGTATGATGTCGTAATCATTTGTTTTCTGTACATGTACACCACACCTACCGACTTCTGCCCATTCGGATAATTCCTACGTGGTGCGCCTTTTAAAATATTTTTTAGGAGACTCACAACGTACTCACAGAAACGAAGCACTCCAGAAATGCAGTGGATTCAGTTACAAATGGTTTAAAATGGCTCTGAGCACTATGCGACTGAGGTCATCAGTCGCCTAGAACTTAAATGTAACTAATCTAAGGACATCACACACACCCATGGCCGAGGCAGGATTCGAACCTGCGACCATAGCGGCCGCTCGGTTCCAGACTGTGGCGCCTGGAACCGCGCGGCCACTCCGGCCGGCAGACGGTCTCACTTGTGTGTGGTTGGTATTCGAAACGTGTGGCACGTTTAATCTATGAGGATTTTCCCTGACCATTTCTCCATCTCAAATGAACGTCACTCGTCCTGTTATATAAGTGCGGTGTCAGTCCCTCAGCTAAATAGACTAATCATCTCATTGCAAATTGTACGCTTTCACGATGTTTTTATCTGTTATATTTTTGGAAAGTTCTTTTTGCGAATCCTCTATATAAGTAGTATCACCTTCTTCTTATTCAGCCACCAATTCTCCAACTTCCACATACATTACATTCGTAAGCTGTTACTGTGACCCTTTGAAATGTAAATAAAGACGGAACGTAACTAGTCACTGCATTTTTTTATTTATTTTTTTATTACGAGCAATAAGCCTTCGCCTATTCATAAGGTGATAGTTCTGTTTTTAAATTCAGATGCTGTGGCTCTGGGAACCATATGGCTGCGAAGCTTCTACATTCTTTTGCATCTTCTTTTTGTACCTTCCTCTACAGGAAACATTATTAGAGATGTTACATGTATATTAATTATTCTCCATCTGTTGAAAAAATGAAGCAGATTTATTATAATTGCACTTGAGCAGAGATTGTTTGTATTTATGGTAGCGATATATGCCGTCCAGAACAACGAATTACGAGTATGTGACGGAAGGAGCCTTCAGTTTCTCCACCTCATATTAATATCGACAGCTAAGTCATTAGACCATTGGAACAAAAAGATATACTTACGTTACTCTATAACGTCTAGGCACGTAACATAATCCAAATTCCATTGATATCGTGTTGTTTTAGCAGGGTCAGAAATCTTTTACTCTCTTGTGATGTATATCACTGTACAATACACGTTAACATACATCCTCTTTGTAGAAAATTAATATAGTCTGATTTTTGTGCCAGTCAGTGGGGAGTTGGCGATGGAAAGAATGCTGAGTGCGAAAGGCGAATAAGTCGGATATCTATACAGTTGTCGATGTAAGGTTTCTGCAGCACGTTTAAATTGGATCCGTTTTGGAGACAGGGCTTTCCCATCCTGGTGACAATAACAAGCAGCAATCAGTTTCGAAGCCGACAATAGGGAACAACGATGAAATAGGCACAAGTCTTGATGAGCAGAATGTAACTTAACACACGCCGTTGCAAACTGCAGACAATCTGTTCGTGTGCCATTGTTGACACCACTCACTTATTTACGTTTGTAGCGGACGTATGAATGTCGTGATTTCACCAAAGAATAATGCTAGTGAGTTATTTGATCTAATGAATCACTCTTCCTCTACAAAGGGGTCACGATACAAAAAATGCGGTGTGGTGGTAAGCATACCAGGATAGTGATTTTGTGAGCATCATGGCGTGACTCCTCTCTCTCTTCATCACGGACGTGTTGTTCGTTAGGCGAGATGTATTCAGGCAACAACAAGTGACAAGCCACTATCGAGAATGTTTATAATTTGGTTTGAATTGTATGATGATATGCACTGATGAGCGATATATAATGAGCACCCGTATAACATATTCTACAAGTCATCTGTAAACTGTTGCATTTCTTATATGATCATTCAGCTGATAAGGAAATCTATAGTACGTTATCGGCAACAGCGTTACGATTTTACCAGTTTCCAAAGATTCGAATGCTATTTTAATTTATCATTGATTATTCAAGTTTGCCACTGAATAGAAATTTTAACCACAGAATTGAGGTACGTAATCTATTGGACATCGAAATGTATGAAGAGAGTCACTGGTGTTTTAAGTGTTTTCGTGATTTTAAATTAGATTAAATTGGGTGTAAAGGTGTTCAGTCTGTTACTGAACTTGATATTGACGGATCTAAACAGCTGCGTCAGCACAAAACTCAAAAACCTCTCAATTAAAGTAATAACGAAACCGTGAAATTGAAAACAGCCCAAGAATTTATCAGAAAACCGCATTTCAAAGTCTTAGACTAAATTATTTTTTCAAGACACAATTGGACAATCATTATGCGAAATTTTGTAAAACATAAAAAAAATTTGATTATGGACATCCTACACACATCAGTTCAGTAGCAAAATTTTACAAAAATGATTATGATGAAAAGACGTTGATAAGCGATGGGCATACGTTTTTACAGCTTTCAAAGGGAAGAAACTGGAAACAAAAAGATTCGAGGGAAGATGTGGAGTTTTTAAGAGAACATGAACCGGCAGGACGCCTAATTCGTAAGTTTTTGCACTTTATTCCTTTGTTTTCACTGTCCGTGGATCATACTATCGTAATGATGGAAGAGTTTCTTTTCTACAAGGGTTGAAACCGAATTTAAGATCGAAAATGATGCAGGATCGAATTAATCATATCGCTATTTTGCTTGTTTACAGTGACACTGTCGATAAACTAGATGTAGATCATTTGTTACATACATTTCATTCGTGACATTGCACATCACACTCTTTTAATTTGAAAGTTACTTTTCTACTGAACAGAATTTAATTAGATAAATAGTATTCTAAGAATTATCTTGAATTTTTCGTATTTTTTATACCGAAAATCACTTTTTTTTTTGCTTTTCTTCTGTCAACAATATCTTGACAGAGATGGGTGGAGGGGAACTTGGGAATTCTTGTTTGGTCAACCACATGGTCATACAAAACATCAATCGCCAGACTTGTTCACGGACGTCCGGTACACTCACTAATCACGGCTGTGTCGAGATACACAATCCTCTCTCACCTGTAATGAGAGTGACATGTAAATATAGATTGAAAATCATTGCTGTATGTTACAATCAACTGGTCTGTCGGAATACTTCCTCTCTGATTACGTCGTTAGACAATAGTTCCCCCCCCCCCCCACCCCCCCCCACCCCCACCGCCTCCCCCTCCTTCCCACGCACAGCACACAGAGTCGATATGGTTTTCTTCTGTCCCAGTACTATACAGCACTATATTAAGTGTGCTTCTAGTGACACAAGAGTATTCATTACGACGGCTGAAGAAATAGGGACAGTACCCGAAGCTCACCACTTTAAGCAAATGTAGGACAGAGAATTATGATATCACACCCAGTCGACGACGATTTCATTACAGACGAAGCGCAAATTGGATTTCGACGAAGATTGGGAAGAAAATAGGAGGTGTTCTTTTGAAAACAACCACGTCGTCTCACTCTTTACCTTTTCAGGGAAACGATGGAAAACCTAATACTGTTTGGCGGGACGAGAATAGTTTAACTACTTCCTTCCCGTAATCCAGTGAAGTAGTTCACACAGCTAAGGGGGAGGAGGAAGGGAATGAGTTGTAACTAGGGTTGCCACATTAAATGGACAAAATTACCGCACACAGCTCGGCGAAAAGATTTGTTGAGCTGAGGACATGGGCTGAACACAATAAAACACTTAGAAAACATTAAAAATTATGTTTATATTGGTAGTTACAGCTTTCAACGATCTTTTTACCTTTAATGTTTTGGTGAAAGTCGTTGCATGCTTCTGCTGCTATCATTTAGACACTTTGTTTCAAGCGTGATACCATAAAGGATTCATCTGACTGAAAATTCTTTCCATGTGGGCACTGTTGCATGGATTTTACCAATTGAGTAGGAATCTTTCTTTCTGTTACGTTTTATTATTTCACACATAGGTCTGATACGCATACGAAACACTGCACACAATGAAATGAAAAAGCAGCTGTGTTCAACTCTGAGGTTCAACTAATTAGACTGTTTGCGGTATTGGCCGGTGGGCGCTGGCGGTGGGAACTGAATACAGACAAAGGAAGACGCGGAAAATGATTACTTAAGATCCCTAATGAAAATATCGCCGGCTGGCAACGACGCAGAAAATCTTTACTGTCTTAATTCTGCTAATCGATAAATATTGTAGTGGTATGAATGTAATACTAAAAATGCTGAAACACTCATACTTCGGTACCGAGCACCGAAAATGTGGGTCTGGAATACCGAACAGTTCAGTAAAAATTCGAGCAACTGGCATCCCATGCTGTACCCCAACAGAAAGAACCATCGCAGTTTAGGATACATGTGACTTTGGAAAACTACGTGAACCATCTAACAGAAAATGTGACGGGTAGTGTTATCCCTTATAATACCGAACATGATACTTAATAATGTGCACGTGCGTGACTCACTTCTCAGAACGACTCGCCAGACAGTATGTACTTGAGTTACGAAAATTCTGTAATGAATGTAGGTAATAACAATAATTGTGATATCTGAAAGCTGTTTCTTCTTGGATAGATAACGCAACTGTGAATTAATGTACATGTTCATAATTCGTACAGCGTTGAGGTAATATAAAAATTAGGTTTCACAGAATACAATGTCTTCGTCAGTTAAATGACAACATTCCAGAGTTGACTCAGGAGAAAATTAAAAATAAGTGTCCCTTCGCTTTCCTCCAAATATATGGACAACAGACGCTAGTTTTAAGCTGTGGAATGGAAAGAAGTAGTACAAATCATTTCTACATTTACGTCTACATGACCACTCTACAATTCATAATTTTGAGTCCAGCAGAGTGTTAGTCGTACCATCTATCTCTCCACCGTTACACACAAATAGAATGTTGGAAAAATGAAGCCCTAAATCTTTCTGTACTCGCTTCGAATTACTTTATTATGATGGTCATTTATTCCTATGAAATCCCATTTATTTTAATTGTTGTCACACGATCGCCTTTATCACGTCGGTGGCACTCTCTCTCTTATTCCGTGATAGTACTAAATAGACTGCCCTTCTTTGGACTTTATCGATAGCCTCCATCAACCCTGTCGAGAAGGATCCCACACCACACAGCAGTACTATAGCGGAGTGCTGCTACGTTTAGTCTAGGGAGTCTTTGTAGTAGACCTGTAGCCTATTCTAAGCGTTCTGTCAATATAACGCAGTCTTTGGTTTGTCTTCCCAGCAACATTATCTGAGTGGTCGTTCCACTTTAAGTTGTAAGTAATTGTGATTCTTAGTGAAAGGGACAGATATAGGTGGACAGGACATTTATTTGCGGATATTTTCAGAGTGAGTGAAAATTTCGTGTTACGAGAGTGAAGCAGTCGCGTGTGACATCTTTGGAATATCCAGCTCATGGCAATGACAGTAGTTTCTCTGAAAGCCTGTATCTTTCACCCAGTTGTAGACTGTAAGGTGGAACGTTGTCGAGTGTTTTTCATGGAGTAAGCTGGCAGAACGTTTAGCGTAGTGCATACTGGAGGAGGATTTTGCTGAAGAAAAATTTTTGGAATTACTAATCTGATGTAAAGACTTACAGACGCTGCATTTATGGAGCAGGGAGAATGGATTTGCATTATGGATACGTTTTTAAGGTTACAATTTATGCTGGTGAGTACTGATAATGTTAGTGATTCTTGCAACAGAGCAGTCCACCCTCCCACCTAAGTGTGGGTCAGTTTATTTTAATTCTTTTCAATTTGCGTAATCGTAAAGGCATTGACTTTTCTAAAGATAGTAAAGCCTTTACTTTTCTGTGAGTTTCATGTTGTTATGAAATAAGAGTTCAAAATACAGCACTGTCACTAAAATGAACGGACTAGTATTTTAATTTTAAGTAGGAAGTTTTTTAGCATGAGAAAATGATCATTATCTTTCTACTAGTAGTTCAGTTTTACTTTAGCATATTTTAGTGGCGCGACTTTTTCATGCTGTGCTGTTGCTGCTGATTATATTGTAATTTTTCAGGAGAGATAGTTTTCATATTTTGCTGGTTCTTTCGTTTCTCATCTCACGATTGCCCTGCGCAGATATTAAGCATTTTTTCGTAATTCATATTTTTAATGGACCAGTCAGCAGTGTGTATTTCATAGTGTTCTTAAGTAATTTTAATCTTTCAGCTTCTTTTGGGCAGTGCACAGTTTGATTTTGGTAGCGATTTTTGAGTGGCAGTTTCGATTTCATTTTTTGCACGGTGAACGCCAGTTTTGTCTTTATGTAAATGCGTGTACCGAGACACAGTGTTCTCTGTAATAATTTCAGTTCGACATCTAAAGTGGGCAGTACATTCAGATTTGAGTAAATAGCAGGCAAACATTTTAATGTTCTTGAATGAACGAACGATCTAATCAGAGCAAGTAACTTTCAGTAGGTATTTACTTAATCTGCCAGCCTTATAGGTTTCTCTGATTTATCGTGTAACCTAAATATATTAGATTCCTTTTAGTGTACATTGAGCTACCCTTTAACTGTTTCTTATTTACAATCGACTGCCACTTTTCACACCATACGAGTATCGCGTGTAAGTCTTTTGGTATTTGTTTCATTTTCTAATGAATTTACTAGATGGTAAATGACTTCATCATCTGCAATCAACCTAAGAGGGCTGCTCAGAATGTCTCCTAAATCTTTGATATATTTTAGGCACAAAAAATGCCTATTACACTTCCATAATAAACTCAGATATAAGTTTTACTCGAGGACTTTCCATCGATTACTACGAACTATGACTTTCTTGGTAGGATATCACAAATCCAGTCGCGCAACTGAGACCATACTCCATATTCACGCAATTTCATTAGAAGCGTCTTGTGAGTAGCTGTTGGCAATTTGAGAACCGTTGTCGGTAGCATTCAGCACTTCGTCCGAATAAAGAGTTATTTGTATTTCACAATTGTAATATTTTCTGAATCCCTGTGGTTTGTCAATAGATCATTCTGTTATTCGAACACAGTTTGTGTTCCAGAATACTACTGCGAATCGATGGTAGTGAATTTTTCCTTAAGAACTTGTATGTCGAAATCGAAAAGTTTTAGTTGGTTAGTTGTTTTTATTGACTGAAAAACGGTGTCATGTGAATATAATTTCCGTTGGCGTATGTTTTTATACATACAGTGTATTGACTGAAAGTTTTACTTTGTTTTCTACATGTAACATGAACGGTTAATGACTAAGCTCACTGTGCACAGTGTGCCGAGAGTAAGGTGAAGCTTAATCATTTGTAAATTTCGTAAGGATATGCAATCTGATAGAACTTGCAACCTATCTCCTCAATTATTTGATGGATGTATCCCAGTCTTTGTTTACCTCTACAGCTTTTACACTCCACAGATGGCTTAACGGTTGTCCTATCATAGTGTATCTTCTTCTTGTCAGACTTTTCCATGTAATCCATTCCTTGCCGATTCTACAGGGAACCTCTTCATTACTTACCATATCAGTTCCTCTAATTTTCATTCTTCTGGAGCACCGCTTCTCAAATGCTTCAATTCACTCTGGTAGGCAGAAATCTAAGAATTTTTAGCATATTGCAGCCCCGTCAACAACTGCGATAGACTAACATATTGAAAGATCCGCGAGGATTTCCTGGTCTTTATCCGGGTTTCGGTTAGAATAATTTAGCCTTCTTCAGAACAATAAAATTACTATAACATGCCACAGAAAGCACAGTCAACATTAAAAATTAAGACCTTTAGTTCTGCCGTACCATGTCGCAGAAACTACTTAACTGAAGTCCAGCCCCAGCATCACTTCACAACGTGGTAGGTTGGCAGAGGCAACTCCTTTCATTAGTGCTAGCTCTGCGAGGTTCACAGGATAACTCCTGTAAGGTTTGGAAGATAGGAGACGAGGTACTGGCAGAAGTGAAGCTGTGAGGACGGGGCGTGAGTCGTGCTTGGGTAGCTCAGATGGTGGAGCCCTAGCCCGCGAAAGGCAAAGGTCCCGAGTTCGAGTCTGGGTACGGCACGCAGTTTTAATCTGCCAGGAAGTTTCATATCAGCGCACACTCCTCTGCAGAGTGAATATCTCATTCTGGAAACAATAGTTATGCTCTACAGATATCGATTGAGGGCTATATAATTTGTCACCGGAAAACTAAGCTTCGACCGCAGTGAAGTTTGAGGGGCATTGAAATCATTGACTCTACGTTGACGAAGGACGTAAGAGGGGGGATGTTGTCTGCTATAAAATGATGCAACTTAAAGCATGCATGGTCACATAATTAGCAACTGTAGTACAAATTACACAAGGAAGTAAGAAGGTTATGTGAAAGCATATTCGTAGGGTTGTTCTGGTTCAAAAACACATGTTACGCTATCTATTTTTCAGGTAACACACAACATGGCTTCGTTGCGCTACTGCAACGCTAAAGCTGTTAAATCACTGAAGTTTGCGTCAGTCGTAAACACAGGAGTCGAAAGGATGTAAGACAGTCAGTTAATATTGTAGCCAGCTTACTACCCTTCCAATGTTTTTTCGTTGCTCGTCTGTCACTCTGCGCGCTACACGACATTGAATAATGAAGCCCAGATTTATTAATTTCATGTTAGTTATTGCTCACTACTTGTTAACACTCAATTTCGCAACATCTATACCAAACATCACACCAACCTCCTAAAAAAATTAATTTCCGACTGCGGTTTCCATGTACACAGCTCAACCCCACTCTCCCTCTGTTAGAACATCTAGACCACTGACTACAACAATGCTTAAGAGCTGTAGGCACAATAAGTTAGAGTTACTCTCTAAACTTATGAACTAGCAACAGATATTTTATAAAATTACACAAAAACATAGAATAGTAATATCCAATGCAAAACTTCGTACTGGGTGTAGTCTCTCGCGATTTTCCAACAAAGTGTAGCGATATGTACCGACTGACCACTTACAGACATTACATTGTTCCACTTCTAGGTGCTCTCAAACTTTGCAATGTAACAACCATAGTAGGCGTTCAAGAGTCCATATTTAATATCACCTTCATCACAATTAATAACTGCCATATTTTAATGATAGTGACAGTAAGACCACTTTAAGAATGAGGACGCAGTGGTGTGTCATATGGACGAAGATTCTCATTTGCCAAAATATCATGAACATTAGACACAGTGATCTCACCTCACGTCCGGATTTAGTTTATCAATCACAGTCCGTTAACTCCCACCAAATTTCCACCTCAACATCCATATGTATAGCCACTATCTTGGTAGTACAGAACAAATCTTTGGATAAGGTCTCGACTGCAACAAAAAAACTGACAACCCCATTTAATGACTATTCAACACGAAGCTCACGAAGAATGAAACATGTAAATTTTACTAACTGCACCAACACGCAGTTTAAATAATTCCCGCATCCTTTATGTCCACTAATGCATTGTTTAACTTGGCCTTAGTACCTTCTTCCAACCTTACCTTTGTCAGAGTAGCTAGACGCACTGCACTGTGTGCCCCTTACAACCACTTGCAAGTCCTTGAACCACATGTTCTCCACTACACCTTGAATAGTTAGTTAGTTCCTTGTTCCATGGAACAGATTCACGATATGCATTATGACGCGGAATTTGTCAACAGAACAAACACTTAACACAGTCAACTTAAAAAAATACACCTAAGTAATAACATTTATATGATTACATGTTGGATATTTACAGCTTTTTTAATGAATAATTACCGCCATTCAAGAATTCTTCCCTGATTTAGAAGAGTCGTTTAACACAAACGCTTCTGCTATCTGTCAGACCTTTAATTTCTATGAGTATGTTGTCAAAGAGTGTTATAGGTGCGTATGTCACTCCTTTCTGCACGAAGTTAGTTTCGCTAAAGGGCAATACAGATCATTTTTCCCTTCTAGTGCTGTACTTGTGAATATCTGCGGTGCTTTGAAACTTAGTATTGTTGATAACAAATGTTATAAGAGAATAAATTTAGGGCGAGACTGTGGTCAATATTCCCAATAGCTTAAAGAGGTATCTGCAATTTGTGCATCTGTGAACTCCGCTCATAGTTCTAATTACTTTATTTTGTCCTATCTATATTTCTTGCCTAAATGAGTATTTGCCCTAAAATACCTTTTACAATAGTATCATTCTGCTTTTCGAATAATTTTACGTGATAGGCATTCAGATCAGCATCTGTTGGAAATGTAATAAGATGTTTAGACGCAATATGTACTTTTTAAGGAACTGGAACCCGACACACACATATCCTGGTTATACAGTTAAAACTGACCTGCCTTTCTTACATTTACTCCACTTTGCTAGAACACAAATCTCTTTAAGATTTTATACAGACGCGACAGCGAACTCCATTAATATGACAAACTGGGACTCCTTCCCTATCTCCCTAAAGCTTACCGGGGTTACGACATAGCCCATAACGTAGCTACGGTGATCGATCGGACAGCGACTAATTACGTTCTCAGGAGGCAAACCCTCACCGCAATAATTTCGTTTCCTTTCAAAAGTCGATTCAGTTTTATAAGTACCGCTGTTGTCTAGGAAAAGTTACTTTACTTCTTTAAAATGCGGCACATTTTTTTTGTCAACCATGTGACTTATCTTTCCTTCTGTCTATTAACGATTGCCGGCCGATGTGGCCGAGCGGTTCCAGGCGCATCAGTCTGGAACCGCGCGACCGCTACGGTCGCAGGTTCGAATCCTGCCTCGGGCATGGATGTGTGTGATGTCCTTAGGTTAGTTAGGTTTAAGTAGTTCTAAATTCTAGGGGACTGATGACCTCAGACGTTAAGTCCCATAGTGCTCAGAGCCATTTGATCCATTTTTTTGTATTAACGATTCTCAGCGTCTCCCCGTTCCATTTACAACGCAATTTCTGACTTCGTACCTCCTTCCCTCCACCCTTCGTCCCCCAGCTCTCTCTCTCCCTCTCTCTCTCTCTCTCTCTCTCTCTCTCTGTCTCCCCATCTCACACTCTCTTTCTCTCCACCTCTGTCCTAGTGTCGTGATAGATGACATGAATATTTTTAAAAAATCACAAACCGCTGCAAACTACGTACTACGATTTTTTGTAGTGTTGTCCCCTTTTTATGAAAACATAAAACTTTTCAAACAAGTGCATACTTTCGAATGGCTGATCAAACAATTCACATTTAACGATATTAGGATTTTTCTTGTTTCTTTGTTTTCTATTAGGTGTGTTTATTGAGCCACTACCTTCGTCGCTTGTGTTTTCGTTACGGTCAGCCAGAAAACCGAAATAAATCACGGCGCCCACAAAAACACACAGAGAGTTGACGGATGAAATGGAAGGAACTCACAGACACACGTTGCTACGCAGAGCTGACTATAAAACAGGAACGTTGCGAACGAGCGTAAGCAAACGAAACGGCCGTCGTAATCATAGAAAATATACCGTGTTCACCACACACCCAACTACACTGACGTAACACCAGCTTCAATAGAATCCACCTTCGCCTTTAGGAACCACAGCGCCCACTTTCTGAATTAACGAAAATTTATTGCGAATTGCAAGAAGGCCAGTAGTTTGATCCGTAGAGTACACCTACTGCCTTATTAGGTCAGATATTAGCTGCAATCGAAGACTGGCTTTAAAGGGTAATTACGATATTGCAGCACCTGTGTTCTTCAGAAGTACGAATCAAGCGACTTTTAATTATACTGTTTCCCCTGTACGGGAATATACTTGATGGATGTACCAGTGCAGATTGTAGATTGTAGATACATGGCTGACGACACATGGAAATTTCAATCTCACTGTGAAGTGTGCTCGGATAGCCTATTCGTAAGGCAACCGCTCGCGATAAGCGGGAAATCCGTGTTCGAATCCCAGTCCGGCACAAATTTTCATTGTCGTCAATCCATTAGCCAGCTGACGGTTGTCCAAATTCGCAACTGCGATTTCATTTAACGTATTAGAAGGTCATGTTCCGAGGTCAAAATTTCCAGTCAGAAAGCTTCATCTACGACAACCATGTGAAGCGGTAGTAGTCCTTTACTATGCATTTATGGAAGTCACGGATCTGGAAACGCATTCGTTACAGAATTGCACAGGTTTATTATAGATCTAGTTTTGAATTAAAGACAAGATATAAAACTGATATTAGTGGAATAGCTATATCGGGATCAAGGATGTTGCTTGATTAATGTGGTTACCCACATCTGAATAGCTAAATTACGTAAATTATTGTACATTTTGGTGGATGTAATTACCAAAGGACAACAAGGGTAATTAAGATTTCGCTAATCACGTCGAGTCGATCTGTCAGAAATAATTTTGGGATAGTCATAATTTAATTAACCCACGTATTGTGACTAGAAATATAGTTGTTAGAAATACCATATCTGTGAGAGGAGTGCAGTTTTTTTTTTAAACTGGTTAAGCTGTTTATTTACGCGCCTTCTATTTACAATTCGAAATGTATGTTGACTAAAATCAGAGGATACTAACAGTTGTCTATACAGGAGGAGTGAATATGTTGAACCTGCACTTAGCCGCATATTCGGATAAGGGAAACGGATAATCTAGGTTAACGTACAGTACTTTCCCGTATACTACTCTATCTAATTATTGGTCGGTCGAAACTTTTTACAGCTTATCAACTTCGTGAAATTGGTTTAATCTTGGTGCATGTTTTACCCACTTCTTCATGGGTCTTGTTAAATAGAAAAATTCTTCATTATATCTACTGAAGAAAAACTAAAATTAAGCAAATGACAAAAAATAATAAAAGCATCTATCTATATAAAAGTAGCACAGAATATTACCAATACCGTAATTTGATCTCTATTTCACAACCGCTCATTACAATTCAGTTGTTACCTTTATGCAGTTTATAGCATCGAAAGACCATACATGTAGAATGACTACCGAAGAAGTTTCCAAATCTCGGTGTTACATTTTTAATTTTTTACAATAACGAAATTCCTACACGAGATAGAATTACTAGAAGTTATTAGTTTAATAATTATACGTTACTAGCTATTGACTAACAATACATACTCGAAAACAAAAACGAAGGGAATAACACACAGTAGTTTAATATAATTATTGCATGTAAATCCAACATCACTTTGACAGTAATAGTATGTTCACGAATGCAGTTTGTTTCTGCGACATGCAGTTAGTATGATTTTCAGTTCTAGTGTAGTTGACTGTAAGTGGTATCGATTTGTCACCGCGCTGTGTGGTTGGAATAGTTACAATAATGAAATTCAGGTGAGGCTGAGGGACAATGTTTTTCGTCAAAATTAGTATCATTATTTTGAAAATGTAGATATCAGGGTGTTTCGAAACTGAAGGTCAGTATTCAGGGATATGACAGGAATGAACATTCGAAATAAAAAGTCAAGCGAACATAGACTCTAAAACGCTTACCTTAAAGACTGAGCAATACTTGTTCTTCGATATAGTGAAGCAAATCTCCTCTACTACAAGCTCTTTGCTTTCCATATTTTGCGATGTGATAGTATGGACCAAAACAAGAAAAAATTTCGAGTAAACATGTGCTCTGAAATGCATACCTTTAGAGCTATGGGCCCTTCCTCACCTTCCCCACTTTGAAACACAACTCTTCTAAAGAACAAGTGCTCATTACTATTAAGATATGCATTTTGGACCTTATGTTTATTGGACAATGTTTTCTTGTTTTGGTCCATGCTACCACTTCCCAAAATATGGAAAGCAAAGAGCTCGCAGTAGAAGCGATTTGTTTCACAGTATCGAAGATTAAGATAAGAATTGCTCATAGCTATTAAGGTATGTGTTTTAGAGCTGATATTCAATTGTCTTTTCTGTTTGAATTATTTTCCTGTCACATCCCTGAATATTGACCATCACTTCTCAATCACCTTGTATAATTTACAAAATTATGTTTATACTTACAACACGTTTGTCGCAAATAAAACAGCGTAGAAAATTACCTGTTACATGTCTACCATCTAAGGAATTTATCGGCCTTTTCATTCTCACGAACATTCGTCTGTTAGAAAAATGTTTAATGAAATGTTTATCTGTTTTTTATCTTAATTTCTTTTTGGTATATACATGATGTCCCAAGATGGATGGGCCATATTTAGGAATATGATAGGAACGAACATTTGAAACAAAAAATCTCTTGGATATAAACCCCTGTTCGAATGGTTTCCAAGATAGGACACATTTAACATACGTTTGTTTTGGGGCTAGTGGCGCGCATGTGTGTGTCTTACCCTAATCGCTCGATTGGTCGTGCCATTACAGGTAACTGGTCACGAAAATCTTACGCCATTAGACTTTTCTTTATGGGATTGGACGTCTGAGGTTTACAAACTTAAGGTAAATACGTGAGATGAACTACGGAAATAAGCATTTTTCAAATGATACTTTGTAAAACGCATGTTCAAGCGTACATGTGTAAATCAGACAAAGTACTTAAAATACAGAAAATTAATAACAATGTACATTAGAGGTGTTATATCTTGAAACCATAATACTAAATACGGCGGAAGTCCATAGGAAGATATTTTCTTCAAATAATCATTCCTGACGTATCCCTGAATATTGAACCATCCTCGTGGGAGTGCCTACGTATGTTACGGAACCGAGAATAAAACTCATTTATTTTTAGAGGGAAGCTTGCTGAGATACGTTTCAGCGGAAATACAGAATAAGATCATCCAATGCGAACTAATCCGAAACCGTTTTATGACAAACAAAGATGCAGTGTTACATCTCTATGCCAAGTCAGTCGGAGTAGCAAGGCACGCGCCATTGCTTTTCATCTCACTGCTAGTTTTCCACGTAAACTTAAATAGTACAGTTGTATCTGAAAATATGTGACATTGATGCTGTACGACAAATCCAGCGCAGAGAAAATATAGAAAAAAAACACTATCATTCAGTGCAATTAAAATATGTAATTTTTACGCCTGTATAAAACTGTCACTGGAAAATAAAGTGTAGCAACGTAAAATTGTTAAAGAAATCAGTTTCAATATCCGTAATTCTTATAACTCATTGCATATGGGCAGCTACAATCACTGAAGAAATTGTTTGCTAGATGTAGCGACGTCCTTACTCGCTGTGTAAGAACTAAGAATCTCTGCCGTATCTAAAATTATTTTACGTATAAGAAACGTTGCGCTATGTTGTTTATTTGAATGGGTCATAGAAGTGGATGTAGGTGGAGCTCTTACAATGTGTATTCTATTTTCTATGTGCGAGTCAGTAGTTACAAGAGTCTAGATGTGTGATTACATGTTAGTTTCTCCCACATTCAAACAGTAGCGCTACGAAAAACATTAGTTTCCGTTTATTACTACAGTTTTAAAGAGATATCACGTAAATAATTCTCAGGCAGGCGTAGATTTTAAACAATGAATGACTCGGAAAAAAGAAAAAAAACAGTTTGTAGTGGCCTTGTACTCACACTTTAGGGCTGGTTTCACAGAGAAAATCTGTGTCAACATGTCAGTGCATCCTATCAGTATATAAGGAGTAGAAGATTGTATCAGAAATATCGCAATCTAGATACACATTAATAATTTAATGCTGAAAGCGTTGTAATGGCACAGTAAACTACAATGGAGTCAGCAGTTTCTTTTAGTTACTGCCTGAGTGTAGGGTGAATGAAAGTAGAAGCGTTGGACGTGATCATCAGGTATCTCAATTAACAGGAAGCACATTGTATTCTGTAAACGACAGCTTAAGAATCTAGCATTTGATCTGAAGACAAAGATATATCGATGCTAGGAACACATTAAAAATATTACTGAAGCTTTTTTGGAAACTCCAAAATCGATACAAAATAAAATTACAAAGTGGAAAGCCGGCCGAAGTGGCCGTGCGGTTAAAGGCGCTTCAGTCTGGAACCGCAAGACCGCTACGGTCGCAGGTTCGAATCCTGCCTCGGGCATGGATGTGTGTGATGTCTTTAGGTTAGTTAGGTTTAACTAGTTCTAAGTTCTAGGGGACTAATGACCTCAGCAGTTGAGTCCCATAGTGCTCAGAGCCATTTGAACCATTTTTTGAACAAAGTGGAAACAATAATTTCAGACATTTTCTCGTTTACTGTCATCTAAAAATAACGGATAAATATAGTCAATGGATTGTTTATAAGACTCCATGCTTCAGCCAGAAGATACGGCAGAGAAAAATTCATTTTTGTCTACTTATTTTTGACCTCTGCTCAAGAGTCATTTCATCAGCACAACGAATCAATTATCAGTTTCACTTTTCTAAGACAATATTTTTCATGCATGGAGAGTATATGCGAAACATGACGTCTTGAAACGCGAAACTCGTATTTCGGAGACACTCCTAACGTTTTTCTGTACTGGTTTCACTAACATGACTTCAACTGAATTCCTTTCTTGTCTTTTTAATATAGCTAGGTCATGAGCAGGGGTTTCACAACTACAGAATGTGAATTATGAGTCAGTAATCTGAGGGAAGGAAAGACGATTACGGTCAGCGACCTCTATGATCTCTGTATGAGGGTGTTGAAACTTTCCATTCGTTTTGCAGTGCTCAGAGAGAGGTTCGCATACTACCTGCTTTGTCTTCTATGGCACATGTGCAAAATATTGCTAAATTCGAATGTGTCGTAGAGCTTGGATACTTGTGATGTGAACCAAATAGCTATAATTGGGAAAAGAAGGTTACGTCCACAGACGCAGGTAAGTCAGATGAAACGAATGTATCCACTTCCCAGTGTTTCCTGGTAAAATACACATAGCAGTTTACTTCGAGAATTTAATTACAATATACTGATAGCTGCATCCAGCTGAGAAACGCAGTAATAATGTCAAATACTAAATGGCGAAACATAGAGTATTCAGGTTTTACTATTTACAGGTTAAAACTGACAGTGATGGAATATTATACACAAATAACTGCCTCTCAAACGTAGATGCGCTATCTGGTAGTATACATAGTTGATGAAATGGAAATTGCTAGCGCAAAAATGTCATCCTTAACATTTATATCTGTATACTACTTCTTTCACTTGGAAAGTGTTTGCTCATGACTGACAATACTTTGGCTGTTAACAAGAAAACA
This sequence comes from Schistocerca serialis cubense, assembly GCF_023864345.2. Taxonomy (NCBI): domain Eukaryota; kingdom Metazoa; phylum Arthropoda; class Insecta; order Orthoptera; family Acrididae; genus Schistocerca; species Schistocerca serialis. The sequence continues at coordinate 428,649,959 of NC_064641.1, forward strand.
ACTTAAGTGTAGCTGGTGTTATGGGGGAGAGCAGAATACAATGTTTTTGCTATCGTACGACAGAAATGGCAGTTTTGTGTATCTGTTTCTCTGTTGTAAGCCCCTAAAATACGTGCTTAGAATTTAGAAGATTACTGTAGAATTGTAAGTTATGGTAGGCACTGGGACGGGTTTGGATGTTACATACCTGTACCGCGGCGGAGTGTGTCTCGGGTACGTGGACAGCAGTCGGCCTGCCGAATGCCGCGGCGCGACCTACTCGCGACGCACGGCCGCCGGCTACCTGCTGCGCGCGCCTGCCGCCGACGACTGCCGCTGGGTGTCCCGCACGCCAGACGCGCCGCCCAACCACTGGCTCCGGTGCTGGCGCGTCGCGTCGCCCGCCAGCCGCGCGTCGCCGGCCGAGTCGGCGCCTGCGCTCCAGCCCTGTCCCTCCACCGTCCACCCCCACCCCCCTACCCTCCCCCTCAGCTTCGCCACCAGCCTAACCAAAACCCAACCAAACAACAAACACACGTCGCACGGCCTCTGCCCAGAAAAGACGCTTCTGTACCCCGTGCTGTCACGGGCGACTAATTTGGTTTAGTCCCTATCTTGTTTGTTCGTTTCCCCACCGTTCTCGTAACCACCGTCCTGCAGCAGATTTTAGGAAATTCATATCTGCACTTCCAGTCTCACATTTACTCCCTCTGTTTAATATCTACGTTGACACTCCCAGAGGCCGTTCATCCAGCAGCAGATGTACTTTGCCCCGCGCTGTCAGGGCCACCGCTAACACCGACGAATTTTTCGTTAAAAATTATCTGTTACCCGTTTTGAATTCAGTATGATAACACTGCTTGAATCATTGTGCTGTGTTTGTGAAGCATAGGAATTAACAGATAAGTAAAATGTACATGTCGTGTGACAAGGGCATCCCATCGTGTAAACCGTTCTCTGGCTGCCAATCTTTCGATTTGACGCCACTTCGGCGACTTGCACGTCGTTGGCGATGAAATGATCGTGATTAGGACAGCACAACACCCACTCCCTGAGCTGAGAAAATCTCAGACCCAGCCAGGAATCGAACCCGGGCCCTTAGGATTGATATTCTGTCGCGCTGACCACTTAGCTGCCGTGGGCGGACAGCAGATAACTGACACCAACTTCGTGAATTACATAACGTCTACAAATGTACATTCAACGTATTTCTCTCTTATTAGACCACATATTCGTATTAAAAATTCCTACAAGATTTTTGTTTAAATGAAAACTGTGATGTGCTGTGCACTATTACGAAATTACTCCACATATTATTGATAGATATTCTTTGGTTTATATTTTTAACATGTTGTTGTTGTGGTCTTCAGTCCTGAGACTGGTTTGATGCAGGTCTCCATGCTACTCTATGCTGTGCAAGCTTCTTCATCTCCCAGTACCTACTGCAACCTACATCCTTCTGAATCTGCTTAATGTATTCATCTCTTGGTCTCCCTCTACGATTTTTACCCTCCACGCTGCCCTCCAATGCTAAATTTGTGATCCCTTGATGCCTCAGAACATGTCCTACCAACCGGTCCCTTCTTATTGTCAAGTTGTGCCACAGACTCCTCTTCTCCCCATTTCTATTCAATACCACCTCATTAGTTATGTATTTTTAACATAGTTTATCTAAAATCGTTCGCTGACATGCAATAACTGAGACAAATATTCTGGACACCTACAAGTGAACTTTAGTACAGGTTCTGTATGTCCTTCGAGCTTATGAAAGCCTGAATTCTGCTGGGACACTTTTAGTGAGGAGTCGGAATGTCTGCGTAGCAACGGTAGTCCGCTCCCTTCCTCAAGAACTGACACCAGTCAAGGTACTGCTTTGGACGCTGGGGTCTGCAACGGAGCTGACGTTATAACTGTTGCCAGAGGTGATCCATTAGGGTCAGGTCGAAACTCTTTGCAAGCCCTCCCATTTCTGGAATGTTACCGTCCGTGAACTATTGCTCATAGATTCTGATTCACGACCACATGCATTGTCACGTGATGCAAACTGCGTCTCCAATCTATTCCTTTTGTGAACGCGGTACACGGTGTTGTAAAATGCCATTACCTTATCCATTTTGGTAGGAGAACACAGCGGTTGTTTTCATAAATTATACAAGTACTGCTACCAGCCCCTTAAGCGCAATGAAGGAAACGCTTACCAACCACGAGACACTCCTCCTCTGAACGTCTTACTGCCACTACATCTGACGGTGGGTAATGTTCTTCTGATGTTTCGCAAACTCAAATTTTTGCATCGGATTGTCACGGGTTTAGCGTGATTGACCACACAAACTCTCGTATGTCTAGTAGTTGACAGTGCAATGACACCGCCCAATAACTACCTCAAGCGTCACGTCACTGACTATAATCCCCCGCGTAGAACCTTTGTGCAAGCTAAGCTCCTTTAAGGACACAGGAAGGCATTTGCCACCGTCTCGCACTCCCTTTTAATGAAAAAAAAAGAAAACAAAGGAAAGGGCTTAGTGAATATCGGACCAGATTTGCGATTGCGATTACAGTGCCAAGACTTCTTGCAGACGGAACCCAACACTTCGTTTTTAGTGGAACTAATTCGTGAGACGTACAGTTAATTTCGGGAGTACCCCAGGGAAGTGTGATACGACCGTTACCGTTTACAGTGCATGTAAATGATCCAGCAGAAAGCGTCGGAAACTCTTTAAGACCTTTCGGAGATGTTTCGGTCGACTATAAGATAGTACCAATGCCAGAAGGAAGGATAGATTTGCAGAGATGACCTGCAGAGGGTTAACAAAGAGTGCAGGCTCTTGCAGTTGACGCTGACCGTAAATAAATGTGACATTTTGCACATACATCGGAAAAGAAAACCACAACTGTACAACTATACTGCTGATGAGAAACTACTGGAGTAACTACCCAGAGTGATCCGGAGTGAAGTGACCACACAAAACTAATACTAGGAAATCAGAGGCCAGACTGAGATTCATAGGAAGAATAATAAGGAAACGTAACACATCTACGAAGTAAGTGGCTTACAGGGAGCATGTTCGGCAGATTATGAGCATCATAAGTGTGGGAGCATTACCAGGTAGGAATTATAGAAAAGATACAGAAGATCCAACGAAGAGCATACTTTCGTCGCAGGATCGTTTAGTCGCCGCAAGAGCGTCACAGAGGTGCACAACGAACTCCACTGAGCGACATTTCTAGAGAGGCGTTCTGCAGATACTGTGATTGGCTCACAACTATCACTTAGGTAGAAGGCTCGTTTTACAGTGTATCTTCATGCAAGCCTTTTGGTGGGCGCGGTTTAGAAACCTGTCTTATAGTGGGAGAGATTTTCTGCCTTCCACAATACGTCACACTAGTGTTGGTTAACCTTGACAAAAACCAAGAGTGTAGGAAATTGTTAATTTTTCATATTAATATTATTGCTTGGAACTCGTGTAATCTGCTGCAGTTGGACGGAGAGATACCTACACTGGCGCATCGGATGGGTTTCGGAGAATAAAATAATAAAACACTGCCAATTAGAGTACTTGCGATAGAGAGGTTGAAGAGAATACTTTCTCCAAGCCCTCGCAGAGAAATGCACAGCGGGATGTCTCCATCTCAGAGCAGAGTACAGAGATCGACCTGAAATCCAAACTTACAGCCATTACTGCCGCTGACTTCTACAAACACAATGTTTAAGAGTTCTAAGAATAAGCCAGTGATGCAATCACGGAGTCGAGTAGAATACGAGGACATTTAATTTACATCAGGGTTTAACAGCGCAGTTTTAACATCCACAGCCAGCTATTCGGACCCATAAACCACTTTGGCAAATCTATTGGAGTTCGTAATTACTCTTCCGGGGTTATTCCTTCAAATTACTACCATTTGCGCAGTTATTGGCCATATCCACAACATTGTTCCATATTACGCTTTCATATGTCAACCCATTGTGCGGGGCAGCGAGTAATAATCAACTAGTCGTTACTTCGTAATGTCGTTATGAAAAGGCTCTTAAATTGTGTGTGCATCTTTCTCACCGACACTCGCCGTCTACAAGAAGCTGAAAACTGCTTTTGCGGTCAGCCAGAAAGCGATGGACAACCTACTGACTATAATTTCCAGTCTACAAGGGCACATTACTCTTTGTACACAATGAATGATAACGTTCCAACTTGCTATTTACTCATTGGTTTCAGGAACAATGAGTATAAATTAAAGTTTTGAGTTTTAACTGATTGATATTTTCCATAAAAGTTCACATGCGCATTATATAGTAGTATCCCTAATAACAATAACAATAATAGTAATAATAGTTATATCACTATCAGAAAGAGCACTATTAACAGTTCAGAGGCAATCTCTACGGGAAATTTCAAGTAAAATGCCCTATCGCTCTGACTTCCTGAGGATTTTCTCTGCCGGGGACCGGATGTTTATGTTGTCCTCATCATTTCATCATCAACATCAGTATCATCATCTTTCATGTTAGTAGCTAGATTGGACAGCGTAAAAAAAACTGGAATGTGAAAGAATTAGGACTTTCTACGGGCGCTGATGATCCAGCAGTTGAGCTCCCCACAAACCAAACATCATCATCATAGCCCTGACTTCCGGTCACCAAAATTTAACCGCTTGCCTTAACAGTGATAAATAATCTCGCCACCCTCCACGCGGCTTTGACAACATTATGAGCGACGCCCAAACAGTTACTGCAGTGAAATCCAGGTGATCCAGGACCGTGTAAAGTCCTTGCTAGTTCTCTTTCTACCCGTACCGAAGACGCATTCAAGTCTGCCCTGCTGTGTGGCCCTCTGAGGCACAACGCACGCGGGTATTTGACAGACGCGGACAGTTTTATATCTTGGTTTGAAGTGTGTCTTCCCACTGCCTCTCTGGCTGTTTTTACAGCGTATATGGGGGTGCAGCGTAAATTTGCTATCAGCCATCCTAAGCACAGATAGCAGTCTCTAAATGGCCCCTCTCTTGGACAGGTATTAAAAAATAGCTCTGTCGTTTAACAATTTACAGTCTTCTTAATTTTTATAAAAATAGAATTAAGTTTGCTTTAGTTACTGATAAGGATTTAGCTCGACTGCATTTAAACTACACCGATTAAAATTTTTAGAACGGAACCGCCAGTGCAACATGACATCTGAACTGCCCCTTTATGGTTCCTTGTAACGATTCTTATTTATAGTACAGTCTCAAAAGTTGACACAGCTGTATTATTTCATGCATGTAATCGATTACTGTAATTAGAACTTTCTATTGTAAATACAAATGATACTTAAAGTAACATGTTAAGGGTATGCAAAACAAGTCAACTAATACAACATGGAAATAATTACGTCTGTCTGGAATTCTATCCTGATTCTAGGAGAACGAAAAGCGCTGCACTGGCCGCGTTAAGTATCGATCATGGTCGCACTTTCATTGAGAGTACACCGCGGACTTCTTTTGAGAAGTATACAAAGCAATGGGACCCACTTTTTAAACGACCTCAAGAGGTGCTGAGCAATTAAGGGCGCTTACTGAACACATCACAAAGTGTCTTTTGAAGAAATTGACAATGATATAGAGAAAATGGAAATGTTCGTCTAGGACTATAGCATGGTCAACCAACAGCAATTACATAACAGTGCCGACATAAATCTATCTGCGTTACAGAATCCAATCACTAGTGCGAGGCAATTCCAATTTACAATCATTGACACTAAAATCCGTCTTGTTCCACGTATGTACACACAGTTAGTTACAATTTGACAATTATATTGCACAAGAGAATGAAAACGGAACCATTACAACAGACACCGTTTACCCACAGGACAAGCAGTCAACCAAAAAATTCTTGTAAAAAATCACGTTCTTCAGTAAAAATACCAGAGATGTAATTTTCTCCCATTTGGATCTCCAGTCTGGGACTTCTCAGGACGGAGAGGAAGCTAATGTTCTACCGATAGGAGATTGGAATATTTTATGACGTAGAATTGCGGGGAAACTAAGCATATGCAACCAGAGATGAGCACGTTAAAGCTACATCTGGTAAGGATTAATGAAGTGAAATGGAAAGATGACAGAGATATCGATTCACGTGATTATAAACAGTGCTGTTAAGTAATTGAGTAATGGGTGTTGGCATCGTTACGAACAGCAAGGTAAGTAAAGCGCGCTAGCTCTTTTGTGAGAAACACTAGTCAATGTAACGTTCTCGTACAGAGGAATATTCACAAGGTATTACTGTGCATTCTTAGTACGAAATTACTTCTTACTTATTTCTTTCTTATTTCACAGATACCTAATGCAGAATTAATCCGAAATCCATTAAGAACGTTTAGTTTACGACAACAAATATTGGTCAAGAAAGATCATTATATTAATTAGTATTTTTATAAAATGGGACCCATACAGTGATTCTATGTTATTTATTGGGGAATCAACAAATATTGTCACTGCCGGCAAATGTAAACAGAAAATTAGCAGTAACGAAAGCAGCAGCAAACGTTATGTGATCACAACACGGTTTAAATTTCGCCTAATTGCGGTATTGTATATATTTGTACTTGTAGTGAGTAACGGTCACAGCGCTTTTGGCAGCATGGTAAGAAATACATACTAAAACTTGCACCCCGAATACTGTTGAAATGGAAAGTGCTACTGATATGCAGTTCTCATGGAATGCATTAGTAATCGGGTGCTCGTATTGTTAGTCAATCAACAGATCGTAATAATACTTGGTAAGTGTATTGTTTTGCAAAGTCCCGTTTTTAATTGGAACAGTGCCTATTGACACTAACAAAAAGAAGCGTGGTAAATTACGATATCAGCGGCGTTTCTCGCAGGATTCTACTGTCAGACGTTTTCGAGATGTCGTACTTCGAAACGTTTCACAGCGACACTTGTACCGTACCTGCGGTAGCCCAGGATTCGGACCATCACAGGTTATGTTCAAAGTGACCAATGGAGGCAGCAACACACGCGTCCAGTGTGGTATGGAACTACTGCTGCACATGTGCTAGCATTCAGTGGAGATGTCCGAGCAGGCTGCAATTGTACGTTGTCGCATATCATGGGGAGTAGTTGGTATATCCTTATAGACAGCGTCTATCGTCTTTTCGCACAGCAAAAAGGTTTACAGGCATTAAATACCGGAACCAGGCCCGTCAAGGTTCAGGTCCTCTGTGTCCAGTCCAACGATTTGGAAACAGTTCCTGAAGAAATGTTGTAGAAGGCCTATTTCGTACACTATGGGTTGGACAGTCATCAAGCTGATACAACATGTTTCATATACTCTACAGAGGAAAGTCTTTTAGAACCTATGGAATATGGTGTGTTAAGAGGCTGCGATACTTGAGAGTGTTCAGCGTTCCATCTATAAAAAACCGGCCTGTCAGCTTATGGTTTACTGTCCCACACCACATGTCGCACTCCATGGGCGCTGACGTTCCAACTGACGAAGCCAACGAGGATTGTCAACAAACCAACAGTGCACGTTTCGGCGGTTTACCTGACCATGATTGGTAAATGTGGCTCCGTTACTAAACACGATATATGGTTCAGAATAAGATTTGCACTCTACAATGGAGTGTGCGCTGATACGAAACTCCCTGGCAGATTAAAACTGCGTGCCCGACCGAGACTCGATCTCGTGAACTTTGTCTCTCTCGGGCAAGTGCTCACCGACCTTTTTTTATTTTTGTTTGTTTTTGGTTTTTTAGTTTTTCCTTTTCTTATTTTACCTTTGCCTTTCGCGGGAAAGTGCTCTACCGACTCTTTTTTTGCAGGTAATGGAAAAAGAAATAAAAACCTCTACTGTATGAAAATAAAAGACAACTTACAGAACCTAAACGTACTGGAAGCTCAGTACGGCAGGGCTGGCCACTGTCGATGGTGCTTTATGCCATTGCGATGGAACCACTCATTTGTGGGTTACGGTGACGCTTAACAGGCATTCCACTCCGGGAACATGTGTTCCGCTGCCTAACCTACGCGTACGACTTGGCCGACGTCGTACATTCAGCGGCCGTCGTACAAGCTGCGATGAACTGGATTACCCCTTACACCGCAGGGGCACAGAGCGCTATGAACATCGCAAAATAATGCGCCATGAAGATCGGCCGCGGCCTTCCCGCAGACACCGTTGTCCCCTTTCAACTGTTGGGCACTGTAACGGAACCTATTAAGGCTTTACTTTACCGAAATATGCGATACCCCACAAATTCAACCAGTTTTAACGAGTATTTATGATAATAGAAAAGTTATTGTGTTTGATAACAATGATTGCATAACATGTCTCCATAAACAGTCAACCCATTAAATTATACTGAATAACTGACCCACACCAAAGTTAATATCACTTGATCACTGCTACAGCAAATTTCATCATGTAAAAACACTAAGTTCATCTTAAATAAGTAATATGAAGTACGAAAAATAGTGACCAACTGACGTATTTTGGATCTCCTTAAATAAAAATCACCCAGTGAAACCTATTTGTTCACTAGGACTATTTTCACTGAGTATTCACGTAGACTCTCCTATTTTAGACGAAAACCAATGTAATGCTTAATAATTCGTGTTATTTACTTATTTATGCAAATTAGAGAAGTCAGTTGACAAACTTCTAAAAAACGGCCTTTTTGTAACAAAGAATTATTTTGTCAAGTCAACAAATCTGTCTGTCATTTTAATAACATGCTAAATTATGTCACTCGATGCAAATTAATAACTTTTCTGCACAAATTATGATAACAGATGTACATGTGACTTATAAACTATATCTCTTTTTAGTAGTTCTTTGACATTGTTATAAATACAAGCAACAAGAAGGGTCGGGGGCACAGTCGGAATGTCACTTTGGTAAAGTGTGTTTGTGTGTTATTGTTTGAGGTGGATAAACAATGCAAAGAACATGTAAAGGAAGTAGTACTTTGTCTTGTGTCATGGCCTTTGGTGGACAGTGGAATTAAGATGGCCATCAGAGTAATAAATATTTGAAGTTTACATATTTGTTGGTTTCGCTCGTTCTTTGTCATCAAAAGCACATAAAAAACACGGGACCTCATATTTTTAACCCTAGACAACAAGATTTAGAGCCAGCATCAGCATCGAGACACAGCAGCGATCCAGCAAGTAGCAGCGATTACCACAATGCATTTTAATGGCGCCAACCTAACATCAAGTGCTAACAAGCTCCGTAAATGGGAGTGAAATAGTGCGATTATAGCAATTAGCAATATCTACGACTAGGCGACCATTACAAAAGTGGGGGCTCGTCCGGGATCTTTAAGTGCATCGATGATAATAGTGCAGCGATAAATTTCGTAAGTGCTTAGCACTCCAAAAAAGTTTATTTGTGCAGTGTGGCAACAGTGACAATATGTCAAAGTGAAAAAAAAAAACGTGTGTATGTGCGACTATGAAAAACTATCATCACACCACTCTGGATTATGCCAATGGCATTCATCAATCAAAACTTCAGCTTCGATATAACCGAATAAAAGTGAAGAAAGCCAACAAGAACACCAACCACGACATCATAGCATAGCTACAAAAAGCAAGGTATTTTGTTGTTGTTGTCATTTAAAAATTTAATAGTGAATATGTCTCTACCTGAGAGTGATGAGATCGTAGGAAATGTAAAAACTGAACCAGGGGATGGTGAACAATTAAACTTAACAGAGTGGCTAACAGAGTTTGCATCTCAAATAAGCTCGCAACTTAAACAATCGAGTGAACAAGTAAGTTTGAAACTTAAAGAAAACACAGATAGACTGGATAAGTTGAGTTTGAATTTTGATCTATTAAGTACTCATCTCAATTAGAAGTGTGAGGAAATTAAAACCACCCTCAGTAAGAACACTAGAGAACAGTTGATAAATTTCAGAAAAGAATTTCAAGTTAAAGTTGAAAGTTTAAATGATAACATACAAGCTAACACAGACAGCATTGCTGTCATCTATAATAGAGTAGATACTGAAGTTGAAAGATTAGATCAGAGAATAGACAAAACATCAGAAAACCTTAAACAAGAATACAACCTGTATACCACTAGTGTAGATACAAAAGTAGAAAATATACACACTAAATATACACAATTGGAAGATGCATTGATGTCAAAACAAATGTTTTACAATCAAAATACAATGTGTGGGCACATCCAAGTTAAATGCTTTCCTGGTGAAAATCTGCACCCTATTGACTTTATTCACCAACGTAAGGATATGTTTTGTAGTAGGAATGTCAGATAACATAAAAATTAAGTTAATAAAAAGGTTTCTCGAAGGGGAAGCCCTACCCTGGGCAAATGAGAATCATGATTCTTGGAATACTTTTGAAGAGTTTAAAGCTAAATTTATTTGTAAACCTTGGTCACAATCCATACAAGCCAGATTAAAGCCAGAATTTCTAAATGGATCAGTGTATAGAGGGAAAGTAGGTGGAATGCAAAAATTTTGCAGAGATCAATTGAAAAAACTTGCTCACTTGAATAACTCTTTTCATATTATGACACAAATTGATGTTTTAAAAAGAAGGTTACCAGAGAGACTGCAGTCGGAATCGGTCCATGGACCAGATGATTCAATGAAAGAGTTCCTGAAATTTGTAGATAGATTAGATAGGGCCTTGGAAAGAGAAAATAAACATAGTTTTGGCTCTGGCAACAACCAGTATGGGGGGTGGAACAGGAATGTAAACAGAGATTATTATGGGAGGAGAGACTTGGAAAATTCTGGATATAATGCTCCAAATAGGGGAGATAGGAGATATGAAAATGATTTCAGAAACATTACACAGGAGGGAGGATGGAGGAGAGATAACAGGAATGATAGAAATAGGTACTGGGGAAGAGAACAAGATAGAAGGGGATTTGCTGAAACTAGTGAACGAAACAACAACTACAAACGGACAGACCGAGGGAACCAGCTGGGAAACGGTGGACAGTCCCACTAGATGTCCGTAGTTTTGGGGCTAGACAGTATTATGACAGGACAACACATAACCGAAACTGGAAAAGGAGAGGATACAATGTAAAGAGTAAGTACCAAGAAAATACTGATGTTGTTAGAATGAATAAATTAGAATTTAATAAAAGGTTTTGGGATACTATGAGTAAAAGTGATACAGTGAATAAAAACAGTGTTAAAGCACAAGTAGTTAGTGAAAGTGCAGAAGTTGAAGGTACTGCAGAGTTCCATAGTTGGGCTGAAAAAGATATTGGTGTCAATAACAAGTCAGACCCACCACAAATAGAATCTATTTTGGGGGGTTTATTTGATAAGAAGGGGGATGACGAAGTGTTTAATGGAGCCAAGGACTCAATTGCTGAGATTGAGATACATAGGGGGGAAGCTGAAGATGGGGTTGTTGTGGAGAAGGAGGAAGAAATAATTGATGGACATTTAAATAATGATCCTAAACCAAGTGATGTTATTGATGAGAGTGTGGAGGAAGAAATAAAAGTATTTGTAGAATTGGAAACTGATTATGTGGTAAAGGTAAGTGATGTGATTCCACCTGACGTTGGTTGTGTCATAGTGTGTCAACGTGTGTCGCACGGCCTTTTTGGCGCCCAGTAACCAACATTGCAGTGTGTTCTCGTAACGCATGATTCGTTGAACACAAGTGTGCTTAGCCGGCCGCGGTGGCTGTGCGGTTCTAGGCGCTGCAGTCCGGAACCGCGGGACTGCTACGGTCGCAGGTTCGAATCCTGCCTCGGGCATGGATGTGTGTGATGTCCTTAGGTTAGTTAGGTTTAACTAGTTCTAAGTTCTAGGCGACTGATGACCTAAGATGTTAAGTCCCATAGTGCTCAGAGCCATTTGAACCATTTTTGAACAAGTGTGCCACGTGTCTGTGACCTGTTGTCGACATTCATGGACCCGCAGTAGCGTGACGTTGAGTTTCCAAGGTCCAGCACTGCACCATATAGTCTGCCCACGCAGACTCATGGTACAGATGTAGATGTCGTGATCTGAAAGGGCAGACGGCCAACGTTCCACGTCGAGGAGAACGGATTATAGAGCATCAGAGATATATATTCTATCGAGTCGGCTGGCGGAGTGGCTCTAGATGTGTGTGTATGCCTCGGGCATTCGCCGGGTACCACTCTCCAAGCGTCTAGGAGGCGAAGGCGGTGGACGAGGTAGCAAAATTCCGGACATGTGGTGAAATGAGGGTATTGGTCTGTACGCAAGAAAACCCAATAGAAATCTCCACCTTCGATGAGATGATCGTATATGCCGAGGAATAAAGGCGTAATATCTTCTGCGTGGAACTGGGAGCGATCCCTCCGTTTTTCAGTGCCCAATAGGGCGTAGAGTTTTATGATTTTGATTCCTTCAACTGTTATTGCCACCCCTTGCAGCATTGGAAGATATGAGAAATCAGAAACTGCCATCCCTTTTCGGAGGAGGATGGCTGCGCTTGTGAGTTCCATAGCTTCCAGGGCGGCGTACGGACCAAGTTGCTGTCCTCAGTTCTTGTGCCAGGGCGATGTCGACGTCCGCTGCTCATAGCGTGTCACGGGAGCAGTTGGAGTTCAACGTGGGAGCCAATATTATTAGTGTTGATGATAGTTATTCGGTACGCCTGATGGAGGATCCCTGCTGTCGATAGGTTCGTAGCTGGTGTAGATTGTTGTGGTGGATATTGGAAGTCATTGAAACTTCCCCCATATTAGTGTTGGTCTAACGGAGGAACAGATCTCATTTACGCATCGGGCGGAGGTGAGAAATCCGTGTCATCTGTCCATGAAAAATGACCGTCAGTTCCAACATCGGTGAGAGGTGGCAGCACTGGCCGAGTCGGCTCAATTTCTTGTTATGTTCCATGATTCCTAGGCGCGGGCTTGCTAACGATCTCTGTTGGATGGTTCACCGTCTTCTGGATGACGCGTGTCCGTGGCACAGGAGAAAGAGTTATCGTGTACTCCGTCAGAGCTATGTTCCATCTGTTCATCCTGCGGAGGGGCCTCGGTGGTCGATTCTGTTTTCTTCCGGCGTTTTTTTCGTCGTTTCGGTGTCTAAGGAGGGAAGAGATTCGCGTCGTTCCGTTATAAAACCCGCGGATGCTATGACGCGGTCTTCAGTCTCCATAAAACTCACGCTGGTATCCTTGTTGTCTTCTAGCGTGGGTGTGCCCGGCTGTAAGTCATGTTCGCGGGAGGCACTGCCGTTGGCAAGGTGCTGAGACGCCTCCGGGTGTATCGGTCCTGAGACACGCTCATGAACGGCGTCTTGTGAGGGCTGGACGTGCAGTGTCGCTGCACACGTGATTGGTAGGGCGGCTGTGGTTCGGTCGGTGTTCGTATCTTCGTGCCGTAGTTGTATGATGCGGCGTTGCAGGCATTCATTACGGACGTGCCCTTCCTTACCACAACCGGAATATGTTCGAGGTTGACCATCGTAAATGACCACCGCTCGGTAGCCGACAGAAATGTACGATTCGGACTTGTCGCACACAATTAAGAACCGGATACGTTATAAACAGTGCCCATGTCTCGGCTACGTGACTCTGGACTTCTTCTTACGGGCTTAACGCCACGATGACTTCATTTTCATTCACCTCGAAAGGCAGTTCCAATACACGAATCGTTCGAAGGCCAAGTCCTGCATGGTCGACATCCACAGGCCCGACATTGCCGTTGGAGTGTCGAAATCTTAGTCCATAATCTCGTTGTAGGCAGCGTCAGAAGTCCTCAACACAAACGACGCTGCTAATGATCGATAGGCGTATGTCGATGAGATCGTCACGGGGAATCGTCACATCTTCGCGTAGAAAGCGTTCGACGGCCAGTGCTTTGGGTCTCTGGAATTCATTTGAGAAGGTGTACTTAAGAGTATTCTTCCTGTAAGAGTTGGCCATTGTAGCTTGTTCGACTGACAAGTGCGGTGACGGGGAAGTGAACAAACACTCCGCACGCGGAGCGGTGTGGACGGCCGTGCGCGGTCCGCACTGCTGCCCGGCCTAATGCCGACTGACCACTGAGCTACCCAAGCGCGACTCACGACCCATCCTCACAGCTTCAATTCTGTCAGTACCTCGTCTCCTACCTTCCAAACTTCACAGAAGCTCTTCTGTGAACCTCAGTCCGGCGAACAGTTTTAAGCCGACAGGGTCAGCCCTTCCTTGTGTCCTTTTCCTTCCCCAAACTATGTATGGGGATCTCGATGATAGGAACAGAGCATCGTTGCTTTCTTCCTGGATATGAGTGGGAGGAGAATTGTTTATCCATTTTGCACCCATTTTCCTCTGAAAACTGTTGTAATCTCTGGCACCAAAGGTTATCTGAACTGTTTTACAGAACCATATTTCTGAGGTTTCCAGCGGTTGCTTGGGCTTTTTTACATTAAAGGCGAGCTCTGGAATATGAACAAAGCGTGAGGAGCATTCCTGTAGAGAATGGTGTCGCAGATCCTGCAGCCAAATTGCGTGAAGTATTGGATAATCCCCTTCATATTTCCCCCTAAACTTTGGGCAAGGTAGGTACTCCTGTTTCTACTCCTTGTATAACTTTGGAGGAATCGTCTTGCAATATTCAAGTTTTGGTGAGCAGTCTACCAATCCACAAGCAAATTTGTAGACTACAAGCGCATTTGTTCCGTTGGAGTAACCGCCTAGCTGCTTTCAATTACCTTGAGCTTACTCATCAGGGATAGGAGACCATTAGACAGTTAATTGTTCAGGTGAAAGATTTACAGATAAGTACTGGTTCTTTGGCTTTACGTAGTGAAGATGCAAGTATGGAAGAAAGTAATTTAGCAGTTAGTCAGTAACAGGGGTTGAGGTTCGTGCAGAATCGAGGCAGTGGAGTTCGGTCTCGGATTCCTTTGCCAAGGTGCCCAACCCGATTATGTACATTGAGCGGGTTCGTGAGTATGTCTCCGCCTTACGTAACCAAGCGAAATAGTCTCTCGAAAATTTTGGAAGTCGTGAGACCGGAGGATCGTTCGCATTGCGTACTGGCCCACATATTACCCCGTCTGAGTTCACTGAATTACTTGTTTCGACTGAAGCACTTAAGTTTGCTGGTGAGCAATACGAGCAGCGTAAGAGATTTCTGTCTGTTTCTTTTATATCTTAGGTTAATCGTCTTCAGTCGCACATTAATTCACTTCCTAGTAAACTTTGTTTCCTGTGTGGGGCACATAACAACTTGGTGCGTGAGTGTCTGGTTAGAAGTGGTCCAAGACCTAACAGCTAACGCCAGCGGGCATGGTGGGCAGCTCTTGTCAATAAGCCTCCCGTTGGTTGTGTACATATTTGTGGCCACAATAGGACTGCTCTTCCACGTCTTTGCGATCGTTCAAACGAGAACCGGTTTGTGGGCTTCTGGACTCTGGAAGCTCACTTTCCTTGCTTGACTGTCGTTGACATCTCAAGTTTCGCAGATTGTGTAAGTGCCTCCTGTAAGCCCGTCTTCTCAGGAACGTCGCGTCGTTGATGGACAAGAGTTGCCTCTGGTGGATGAGGTGTAAGGGAGTTCATTCGTCTGTAATTCTACTTGGTCTTTGAGGCTTATTACAGTTAAGAAAATTTCTGTCACGTTGTTGCTCTGGTGCAATTTTAATCAATGGACAGCTTTGGTTCTAGATTTTGCTAGTAATACCCTACAAATTTTGTTCGTCTGAGAAAACTGCCCATTGTTCTTGTCATCTCGTTACTAATATTAATGCCTTAGGCACAGGACAGTCCGAATTCGAACTTAGTCACCTTTATGACGAACAGGATAAGCATGTAAGAGGTATCTTACAACAGTTTCCCGATGTACTTACTGATCAACTGGATGTAAACTATAAAATTGGATATCGAATACGTAAGGTCGATGATATTCTTGTGCGTCATTCTCCTTATCATCTTTCAACTCTTACGATAAGAATACTGAGGCAGAAAATTGAGGATATGTTGCGGAATGGAGTTACTAGACAATCAACATCTCCCAATGCTTCACCCATATTCTTGGTAGGTAAGGAGAAGGGCGACGATTATAGGCCGGTTGTTGATTATAGGGTCCTTAATGAGGAAGTAATTTTGGGGTCAGTTCCCTTGCCTGATCTCCATAACCGCCTTACTTGGTATGCTAGTGCTTGTCATTTTTCGGTACTTGATTTAAATCAAGTATGCGTCAAGATACCATTGAGTGTGGAATCCAAACAGATTACAGCATTTCGTTCGGACTGGAACCCGTATGAATTTAATCAGATAATTTTATGGTTAGCTACTGGTTCTCCTGTGCTTTCACGACTATTGGAGCATGCTTTGAGGGTTCGTTTGTGTATACAGTTACTTTGATTATGATGTTTATAGTCGTTCCTTCCATGAACCTTTTCTCATCTTGAGCAGGTACTGATGAGACTCCGTTCGACAGGGTAACGGTAAAAACCATTTAAAGTTACTCTCATTAGGCAGCAGATTTCTTTTTTGGGTCATCTATGGCACCTCACAAGGGTTGGGATAGCTTTAAGGTTCAAATGGTTCAGATGGCTCTGAGCAATATGGGACTTAACATATGAGGTCATCAGTCCCCTAGAACTTAGAACTACTTAAACCTAACTAACGTAAGGACATCACACACATCCATGCCCGAGGCAGGATTCGAACCTGCGACTGTAGCAGTCACGCGGTTCCAGACTGAACTGCCTAGAACCGCTCTGCCACCGCGGCCGGCTAGCTTTAAGGAAAACACATACAAGGTGAACCCACGTATTTCGTCATTTATTACTTTATGTAATGTACTTTATTACTTACGAACGACATTATCTTTACAATTTAAAAACTTATTAAAAGAATCAGAATTCTCACCAAAACTTGAATAGGTTCAATTATTTAGAAACCATTTTTAAAAATTGTACCATTAAGAGCAGAGCTGGAAAATCGTAAGTACACAATTCCGAAAAACAAGACAAATCACACTAAGTGGACGTGACTGCAATTAGGTTCCACAAACAATTTTTTCAACCCAATGAATTACAAGAAGAGCCGCTAAATTTACAAATAATTATCAGGCTTAGGAATCCGTTACATAATTGTACAACATTAATCCATTTAGAGGGATGATCACAAGACACGCCACTGACTGTAGCTGTTGGAAGGCCGCTGAAAAATGCACAGCTCTTAATAAAAATCGCTTCAGCAATAAAATACACAGTTCCTCAAAATGGACTAACTGGCAAGGTATAAAATTTTAATACAAATGCCCACCTGTATATTAGAACCACAATTTAACAATAATCTTTAATATACATACAGTTGCCCAAAATTCACGATAAGTTAGAAGTACGTGCAGATGAAATGTACTTCCCACTGGTAAACACTATAAGGTACTTTGACACAACCTTAAATAAATATAAAATTGCCAACAATTAAAAGTAAACTGAGAGCTACAGTAGACGGCTATGACAGGCAACAAGGAACGAGCTGCCAGATTTCACAATTGTAGTAGCTAATGATTGTGGATCAGAGTAAGGTTCGGCATTTTACATTGATAAGTGACTGGTCCTAAACTTAACGCGCTGAGAAGTAGTAATAAGAGTCCAAGGTTTAAATGAATAGTTACAGAGGTATGAGGAGAAACAGCCTCACACTTGCCCAACACGCCTTAAATTCCTGAGCTCTTTAAATTCGCCAAATAGATCCAATTGCTGGTTCTCGCTTAAAGGGCGACACTCCGCCGTGCCACTCATCAAACTATCAACTTTACTTATCCTGAGCCACCATAACGTGGCTGGTGGGACGGCAGACTGCGGATCAACCCAGATGCCGTGCGACAGCGGAAGTGCCTCCGCGCCAACAAGCAAACGCGCCTCTGCTCCGGGCCCAGGGAGCAGGAACGCGTCGTTTGCCGCCCAAGCTATTCTGCCAACACACATCAAACGGCTAAAGTAATCTGCGCAAAAAAAGGCTTCAGACAAGAATAGCCCAGGAGTAAAAAAAAAAAATGAACTAACATCATCGTAAGGACAGACGCTATAATCAGGGGTGGCAACCCTTCCGAGAGGTTATGGGGGATAAGGTTCTCGTCCAAAATTTCAGTGTGTGTGGCGCACCGCATAGTGGAATTACAGGGGAATTTGCTCCACAATCTCTTGGCACTTGTTCCATTGTAATGGTCTAGAGCCCAGTTAATTTACTGGTGGGTAACATCACTACCGCCAAAGCCTTTGAGGATATGTTAGTCTTGTAAACAGTCTGGTTATTTTCCTCTTTGGTAGGATAAATGGCGAAGTTCCTTCGGTTTGAGTGGGGGACGTTGAGCAGTGGCGGTTTCATTTCATCTTTCCTTCCTCTTTCATATTCTGGCACCCTGCTGGATAGCATGAGTTATCCTTAGCTTCCCATATGTTATCGCAGACGCACAGTCTTGAAAACATACCAGAGCGTAGGGAAGTGGGAAGTGCCCGGCGTCGTGGCTATAAGGAAACACGCACAGTGGTCAGCTAGTCGGCTGCGTGGGCCGTTGGCTCTATTTGGGCAGAGAATGATTAATTGCGAATGTACTGTTGCTGATTGCGTCAAAGTACTCACCATGCCCTTCAGTGCGCTTTAGCTGAATTGCCTTGCATTATCTCCATGCTGTGCGGCTTTGGATGGTGGCATTTTGCATTGAGCTGAAATTTTGGAATAACGACTTCTTGGTCTAGGAATGGTATGATATTTCCCACTCTGTAACTCTCGCTTTAAGGATCTCAACAAATTTTCACCCATTGTAATTATTGCTAACCGCAACTGGTCTGTTTGAGTTAGATCCATTTAATAGTTAGTGGTTGTGTAACGGTGGCTTCTTAAAGCTTTAGGTGTTACTTAAAGTTTTGCGTTATTATTACTTGTTTACGCCACAAGCTGTATGGTACCTTAAATTTGGTGGCCTACACATTAGTGTTATTTTACTGTTATCCTAGTGTTTAATGAAATTAGGTATTTAGTGCTGTTATATCTTTCGTTAGCTCTGTCCTTAATCTGGTTTATTAAGTCGTTGTTCTAAACGCCCTGGAATATTTCCTTCGATTTGCTACTTAATATTTAATTACTTGAAGGAAAGATGTCGAACTAATGTATGCTGTTCACATTGTGTTTTAGATGTTTCTGATATTTAAGTGGCATGGAAGAGAAACTTATTTGTAGATCCTAGCAATTAAGTACCACTTTCCAGAGGTAGGCTCCTGTTTGTCAGAGAAATTTCAGTTTAGTGCAAATAAATCTCTAGCTGTGTAACCTAGATTTCACCCTATTCAGCTAAGCTGTTTTGAGAAAGACGTTTTAGAGGAGGAGGAGGAGGATATTAGTGTTTAACGTCCCGTCGACAACGAGGTCATTAGAGACGGAGCGCAAGCTCGGATGAGGGAAGGATGGGGAAGGAAATCGGCCGTGCCCGTTCAAAGGAACCATCCCGGCATTTGCCTGAAGCGATTTAGGGAAATCACGGAAAACCTAAATCAGGATGGCCGGAGACGGGATTGAATCGTCGTCCTCCCGAATGCGAGTCCGACGTTTTAGACGTCCGCATTTTGCAGGTTCATGTTATTAAGCAGCGTTTTCTCTAGCAGTTTTGAGTAACATTGCTTTTTAATTATAGGGAAGATTAGAAGATTTTAGATCATTAAGTTATTAAGGCATGGGCGAATTACTTCTCCTTAACAGTTCGTTTTGTTAACAGCTCTTAGTTTTATGAGTCGCAGGTTCTCTATTTGGTCAACCAGATTGCTTCAATTATGAAATGCCTTATCTTATTATCTTGAAATTTTGTGTTTGTCACTGACTTTTTGCTTGGGGTTTGGGGCCTCTGATAAATGTCTTAAATCGATTACTTGCAAAAAAAAAAAATTCCTGTTTCTCATTAATTGACATAGTTAATATTGTATTCTGTTTATTAGCGTAATGTGTTCTGAAATAAATGCGAACTGTTAAATGAAAAATGATGCGATTATCATGGTGAAACGTCCCCTTAGAAAAATTGTGAATGTCTGTGCTGGTAAACTTCTACGTCATTTGATTTTCAAACAGCTTAGCAAAACTCAACGTACTCAAACAGTTTTCTGTTTACTTATTCTAACCATCGCTAAACTGACACACAACATGTTTAGCGCAACGCAATCTGTCTTTCAGTAATCCCTACAAAAGAATGGCCCTGACTAACAATAACCTATACCTTTCATGAATCACTTACCTCACAAAAATATTTCTTACTCAAACAACTGCAATACAGCCAGCGACCATACTGCCAGCTAAATAAAAGATTCTAACTACTGAAGGCACTAATTAATGGTTGACATAGTTAGCAAATGAAAGATTTTGATAGAGAACAAGCAATGTATTTAGCTCCATAATCATGACCTCGATCTTTACAAATTTCCTTATTCTGGGGGATACACGTCCAGATAGTCCGCTTACAGTGACCTCACAAAATTTTGCAAAAACAGACATAATGTCTTATGGGATAACAGCAATCTGTGATTTTATAATGTTACTTAAAATCTGTCTTGACTGCAAATTTTTTATTCATATGACCGGTTTCGGTTCATTGAGAACCATCTTCAGATCTGTAAAAATAATGATACTAATTTACTATTTCACGGAAGCAAATCTTTTTCATCCTATCTAATCAACATCAAATGTACCAGAACGTACCTGATATTTCAGTTACAGGAGTAACCCGTCCTAATCCAGCAACTTTCACACTATTACCGACAGGTGGCGTCTGGTTCCCAAAATGGCGGGAACCACGGAAGCAGACCGTGGAGGAAAACAAGTTCACACCAGCACCATAGATACATAAATCGCCCTATGCTTTTTAGATCGTATAAAAATGATAATTTTACTGTTTTTTAATTCTGACAAGTGCAGATTTTAACCTTGACATCTACATATTTTAATTAAGTATTTTTAATATAAAAAAAGATCTACTGAATACAGTATGTGCAAATGGAATGTAACAAATGTACCAGACGCCACCTGTCGCTAATAGTGTTATAATTAATATAAATGACGTGCACTCTGGCAAACCAATTTTATGTGACGTAGCATGTGAAAGTTGCGGGATTTGGACGGGTTACTCCTGTAACTGAAATATCAGGTACGTTCAGGTACATTTGATGTTGATTAGATAGGGTGAAAAAGATTTGCTTCCGTAAAATAGTAAATTAGTATCATTATTTTTACAGATCTGAAGATGGTTCTGAATGAACCGAAACCGGTCATATGAATAAAAAATTTGCAATCAAGACTGATTTTAAGTAACATTATAGACCTCTCAAAACTTTGGCATTTCTCTCTCCACATCCACCACTGCTGGCGGCTCGCCTCGAACTGCCCAACGCTACGGGGCACGGGCTGTTCACATCCCACTGCGTTACACTACAATAGCGAATATTCCAACAATGCCAACCAGCCACAGACTGCACACAGCACAGTCAGTGATTTTCATACAGAGCGCTACGTGGCGTTACCAACATAAAACCTAAACAGCCTACTTACGATGGGTCCGCTCTCCCATGGGTCGTTTTCCTTCGCAATGTTTTGTAAGGGGATTTCAAATGAGAACAAAGGAACGGAAGACAGAAGATGAGAAACATTTAACCCTAAATGATTTTGCAAATGCGTTGTATCAGGAACAACAGTGATGAGCCATAGACCAAATATAAGTATGAATTGAATATCCTGAGAAATAAATTTTCGGACGTTTACTTTGCGCACAAGAAACCTATTTCAGCTAGTGCTATAATATTTTTTAGATATCTCGGGGTACTTTTGTAGCAATTCTGCCATGATTTTTGCGGAGGCTGGATGACAAATGTGCTCATTTCATCATGTCACATACACGTTAAATTGATAACAGATCTGTTGGTCTTGCTAGCCAAAGCAGATTTTGTACACAACGAAGAACACGTCACATTACAGCAGCGGAATGAGAACACGCGTTTTCCTGCTGAAAAACATCACCTTCCTATCGAAGAAATGGCAGAAGCAAGAAGCAGGCAGCCTGTGCAGTTTAGTTGACACTGGTTACTATACCCTGCAGAAACAGAAAATGTGAGCAACCGGTGTGACTGACGACCGCCACACATCCTAAAGCCTGGGACTCTGTTTCTGGGGTGTATTCGCTCTGGAACAGGTAGTTGACGCGGTATATGCCATACTCGAATACGTCCACCACAAGCATACAAGCGGAACCGACACTCATTACCGAACACAACAAGCACCACTCCATTCTCCACTCAGTTACTTCTCAACATGGGAATAGCCATGCTTGGAGGTGTCGTGGCGTCATTGATAACCTGTCGAGAGGCACACGCGAACTTAATCGCGGTGCAAGTAGAGGTTGCCAACGGTCCCTCACGACACAGCTGGTGCGTAACGTGCTCGGATTTTGTCCCTGGATGACAGTCGGCCGGTTAGCATTGTTCGCACGATGTGCTGGCCTTTACGCGCATCGTTACTGACCGGACATCCAGAGCATGCTCCACAGGCGTAGGAATGTTCCACAGAACGAGGTTGTAGTGAGCGAGACACACCATCGATATATTGTACCCAACATGTGTAACAATCGTCACGTTTTCTGTTTTCCATCGTACCTTAGAGGCTTCAGGACTCGTGCAGGTATGTCACGTCCATGCAAGTAATAGAAGGCAGTTTGTCTATTGCCATACCCGTTTCCCTTCTTTTATTTTTGAAGCCTCTTCAGTGGCCTGTAATACATGTTTCTTTTTATACATACAATAAACGGAGGTAAAATAGTCCCCCATTCGGATCTCCGGGCGGGGACTACTCAACTGGACGTCGTTATCAGGGGAAAGAAAACTGGTGTTCTGCGGATCGGAGCGTGGAATGTCAGATCCCTTAATCGGGCAGGTACAATAGAAAATTTAAAAGGGGAAATGGATAGGTTAAAGCTAGATATAGTGGGAATTAGTGAAGTTCGGCGGAAGGAGGAACAAGACATCTGGTCAGGTGACTACAGGGTTATAAACGCAAAATCAAATAGGGGTAATGCAGGAGTAGATTTAGTAATGAATAGGAAAATGGGAATGTGGGTAAGCTACTACAAACAGCATAGTGAACACATTATTGTGGCCAAGATAGATACGAAGAACCCGCCTACTACAGTAGTACAAGTTTATATGACAACTAGCTCTGCGGATGACGAAGAAATTGATGAAATAAGAAAGTGATGAAATGTATGATGAAATAAAAGAAATTATTCAGATTGTGAAGGGAGACGAAAATTTAATAGTCACGGGTGACTGGAATTCGGCAGAAGGAAAAGAGAGGGAAGGAAACGTAGTAGGTGAATATGGATTGGGGGTAAGAAATGAAAGAGGAAGCCGCCTGGTAGAATTTTGCACAGAGCACAGCTTAATCATAGCTAACATTTGGTTCAAGAATCATGAAGGAAGGTTGTATACATGGAAGAAGCCTGGAGATACTGACAGGTTTCAGAAAGATTATATAATGGTAAGACAGAGATTTAGGAACCAGGTTTTAAACTGTAAGACATTTCCACGGGCAGATGTGAACTCTGACCACAATCTATTGGTTATGAACTGTAGATTAAAACTGAAGAAACTGCAAAAAGTTGGGAATTTAAGGAGATGGGACCTGGACAAACTGATTAAACCAGAGGTTGTACAGAGTTTCGGGGAGAGCATAAGGGAACAATTGTCACTAATGAGGGAAAGAAATACAGTAGAAGAAGAATGGGTAGCTCTGAGGGATGAAGTAGTGAAGGCAGCAGAGGATCATGTAGGTAAAAAGACGAGGGCTAGTAGGAATATTTGGGTAACAAAAAAAATATTGAATTTAATTGATGAAAGGAGAAAATATAAAAATGCAGTAAGTGAAACAGGCAAAAAGGAATACAAACGTCTCAAAAATGAAATCGACAGGAAGTGCAAAATGGCTAAGCAGGGATGGCTAGAGGACAAATGTAAGGATGTAGAGGCCTATCTCACTAGGGGTAAGATAGATACTGCCTTCAGGAAAATTAAAGACACCTTTGGAGAAAAGAGAACCACTTGTATGAATATCAAGGGCTCAGATGGAAACCCAGTTGTAAGCAAAGAAGGGAAAGCAGAAAGGTGGAAGGAGTATATAGAGGATGTATACAAGTGCGACGTACTTGAGGACAATATTCTGGAAATGGAAGAAATTGTAGAAGAAGACGAAATGGGAGATACAATACTGTGTGAAGAGTTTGACAGAGCACTGAAAGACCTGAGTCGAAACAAGGCCCCGGGAGTAGACAACATTCCATTAGAACTACCGACAGCCTTGGGAGAGCCAGTCCTGACAAAACTCTACCATCTGGTGAGCAAGATGTGTGAGACAGGCGAAATACCCTCAGACATCACGAAGAATATAATAATTCCAATCCCAAAGAAAGCAGGTGTTGACAGATGTGAAAATTACCGAACTATCAGTTTAATAAGTCACCGCTGCAAAATACTAACGCGAATTCTTTACAGACGAATGGAAAGACTAGTAGAGGCCAACCTTGGGGAAGATCGGTTTGGATTCCGTAGAAATATGGGAACACGTGAGGTAATACTGACCTTACGACTTATCTTAGAAGCTAGATTAAGGAAAGGCATACCTACGTTTCTAGCACCTGTAGACTCAGAGAAAGCTTTTGACAATGTCGACTGGAATTCTCTCTTTCAAATCCCAAAGGTGGCAGGGATAAAATACAGGGAGCGAAGGGCTATTTACAATTTGTACAGAAACCAGATGGCAGTTATAAGAGTCGAGGGATATGAAAGGGTAGCTGTGGTTGGGAAGGGAGTGAGACAGGGTTGTAGCCTCTCCCCGATGTTATTCAATCTGTATATTGAGCAAGCAGTAAAGGAAACAAAAGAAAACTTTGGAGTAGGTAAAGAAATCCATGGAGAAGAAATAAAAACTTTAAGGTTCGCCGATGACATTGTAATTCCGTCAGAGACAGCAAGGGACTTGGAAGAGCAGTTGAACGGAATGGACAGTGTGTTGAAAGGAGGATATAAGATGAACATAAACAAAAGCAAAACGAGGTTAATTGAATGTAGTCCAATTAAGTCAGGTGATGCTGAGGGAATTAGATTAGGATATGAAGCACTTAAAGTAGTAAAAGAGTTTTGCTGTTTGGGGAGCAAAATAACTGATGATGGTCGAAGTAGAGAGGATATAAAATGTAGACTGGCAATGGCAAGGAAAATGTTTCTGAAGAAGAGAAATTTGTTAACATAGTGTCAGGAAGTCGTTTCTGAAAGTATTTGTATGGAGTGTAGCCATGTATAGAAGTGAAGCACGGACGATATATAGTTTGAACAAGAAGAGAATAGTAGCTTTCGAAATGTGGTGCTATAGAAGAATGCTGAAGATTAGATGGGTAGATCACATAACTAATGCGGAGGTATTGAATAGAATTGGGGAGAAGAGGAGTTTGTGGCACAACTTGACAAGAAGAAGGGATCGGTTGGTAGGACATGTTCTGAGGCATCAACGGATCACAAATTTAACATTGGATGGCAGCGTGGAGGGTAAAAATCGTAGAGGGAGACCAAGAGATGAATACACTAAGCAGATTCAGAATGATGTACGTTGCAATAAGT
This sequence comes from Schistocerca serialis cubense, assembly GCF_023864345.2. Classification (NCBI taxonomy): domain Eukaryota; kingdom Metazoa; phylum Arthropoda; class Insecta; order Orthoptera; family Acrididae; genus Schistocerca; species Schistocerca serialis. The sequence goes on from NC_064641.1 coordinate 428,675,530, forward strand.
ACTGAGAGATGAAGAAGCTTGTACAGGATAGAGTAGCATGGAGAGCTGCATCAAACCAGTCTCAGGACTGAAGACTACAACAACAACAAACGTATTATGTGGTACTTACAATATTGACGTGTTTTTCTTGTTTTATAAGTTAGATCCAACTTCTGTAGCACAAATTTCTTGATGTGAAATTATCGTTCTGTGTTACTTAAGATTTCCATCCCTGTTATCTCATGTGAGTGTGGTACTGGAGATGTGTTCAGTAGCCATCATGCTCCAATTGGACTATACCCTGCGTTATTCCACCAACATTTATTTCAACACAATGCAGACAGAACTTGCACTTTGCATTTTATGTTCAACATGTGTGAATGTTCGATTTATATTGTTGCCAAATGTTGTTGTGTGTTTATCTTTCGTCTTTTGTTTGTGTTGTGTGCGTGTGTGCGTATATTGATGTGTGTAAATGTGTCACTCTTTCGTCCACAAAGTAAGTTCCGTTTCTATTTCCATCCGCGGCAGCGCTACGATCGCAGTTCCGAACGTGCGCGGCAGCTACTCTGACTCGAGGAGAAGATACATACGCCATTTCCAGATCGCTGCTGCAGACGTGTGCTTTGTTGTGCTTCTTTATAGTGTTAGCCGTAATTGAAGATGCAGCCGTGTGAAATCAGATCTGTGATTCGTTTTCTAAATGTAAAGAAAGGTAAAAGCAAAGAAATTAATGGGCAAATCTGCGAGGTTTACGGACAAAACGCTATGAGTGATTCAATGGTTATAAGATGGGTCAGAATGTTCGATGAAGGTCGTGATCAAGTGCACGATGAAGAACGAAGTGGACGACCCTCTTTGGTTATTGATGAACTGGTTCACACAATTGAAGAGAAAATTAAGCACAACCGTAAGTGTACAGTTAGTGCTCTTGCAATGGAAGTTCCGCAAACCTCACGATCACTAATTCATGAAATTGTTACTGAAAAACTGAAATTTAGAGAACGTTGCTCACGTTGGGTACCCAAAATTCTTACTGAACAACACAATACACAACGGATGGGCAGTCACTTCAGTTTTTGACACGCTGTAATGAAGGCGATGGTTTTCTTTGTCAGATAGTCACGGGTGATTAAACTTGGGTATCGTACGATACCCCTGAAACAAAACCGCAATCAGCGGAATGGAGGCACACTTCATCCCCAATGAAGGCTAAGCCTAAGTAAATATTGACACCTCGAAAAGAAATGTGCACCGTGTTTTGGGACAGAACAAACAATCAATGCACATTGTTTCAGCGAGACCATTACAAAATTACGCCGCACAATACAAAACGAGCTCCGAGGATTACTGTCAAATGGTATTGTTTCTTTCCACGATGATGCCCGATCTCACACGGCGAATGCGACCAAACAAATCTTACGGAATTTCACTGGCTCACGTTTGATCATCCTGCGTACAGCCCAGACCTCGTTCCTAGCGACTTTCATCTCTTCTTACACCTAAAATCTGTCCTTGGTGGTCAACACTTCAACGATGATGACGAGTTGAAAGAACATGTTACCACATGGTTGAATACACAGGCGGGAACCTTTTATGAAGAAGGCGTACTAAAACTTGTGCCACACTATAAGAAGTGACTACAAAATTTCGGAACATATGTAGAAAAGTAGTTTAACAGTTGTAGATGATTTTTGTACAATAAATGTTTTTTCTGTATCTGTACATGTTTGTTTTATTTAACCAAACGAACTTACTTTGTAGACATATCTCGTATGTGACCTTGTTTTTTTTTATGGAGATCTGTGTGTGCGTGTGTGGGAGAGAGAAGAGGGGAGAGGAAGATTCATTAATTAGATATTCTGGTTACATTTCAGATCTCTGTTTCTTATTGTTTTGATGCTAAAATGATCAGAGAATTACGTATATGGATTTGGTCATTGAGTACCTTCTTTTCTATTGCAACGGCTCTTTGTATGAGAAAGTTTTCTTACAATGTCAGAAACATTTTGTTAAGATTAGTCACTCTGATGACTGTCATCTCAAGTTCCATGTTGGATGTTTCGTGTGCATGTTTTATCAGGTATTCGGCGAAGAAAAATGAAAACAAGCAGAGAAATCAAATACTAAACGACCCCACAGACACTACAGCACACACAGAAACACAAAACAGTAACACTTATGGCATGACTAAACGAAAAACCTGGTACACTTTAACGCACAAAATAGAAAATATGTTAGAGAAACAGGAACTGCATATAGCTTACAGAACAAGAAACACACTCCCGTTACATTTTCAAACAACAGACAAACCAGATAAATACCAAGGAGCAGGTATATACCAGCTAGAGTGCCAAAATAGTAAATAGTGTATCTGGGGATGATAGGTAGGAATTTCTGAACTAGATATAAGTAACATGTACGAAGTTAGAAATACCAAAATACCCATTCTACCTCTGCTAAACACCTGATGAAACATGGACTTGAACCTTCCAATATGGAACGTGACGTGACAGCTATCAGAGTGAAACGAAAAACTCCTGACATTCACATACAAAGAGCCATTGCAACAGAAAAAAAGGTATTCAATGACCAAATCCATATAACTCTCTGGTCATGCTAGTCACCACAGCAATCTCTAACAGACATCTGAAATGTAACAAAATAAATAATTAATGAATCTTCCTCTCCCCCCTTCCCCCCCTCCATCTCTCTCTCTCTCTCTCTCTCTCTCTCTCTCTCTCTCTCTCTCTCTCTCACACACACACACACACACACACACACACACACACACACACACACGCACACACACACACACACACACAAAACAAATGAAATATATCTAACCACACACACAACACAAACAAAAGATGGAAGAAAAACACAAAGCTACAGATGGCAAAACTACACACCGAAAACACACTCGTGTTGAACACAAAATGCAAAGTGCAAGTGAAGTTCGCGTTGTGTTGCATCAAATGTGAGGAAATTAGCCAACTGGAGCATAGCGACTAATGAACAAATCTCCAGGACTACATGCATGAACTAACAGCGCTGGAAATCGTAAGTAACATCGAACGATAATTTCACGTCTCGAAATGTATGCTACAAAAGTTAAATGTAACCTTTAACAAAAATGTAACATAATAACATATTGTAGGTATCACGTAATTCATTTATTATGAGGTGTGTTCGGAAAGTAAGGTCCGATTAGGTGTGAAATGGAAACCACTGTGGAAATCCAATGGAACTTTGCACAGATGTGTTGGGAGGTGTCTTCAGAGTGTCTGTCGATCGCTTCATGTCGCTCTTTTCAGTTCAGAGCGCAAAGTGATCGCTTAAAATGCCTGAAACAACAGAGTCTCCAACCATGGATGTGGATCTTGTGAGAGATTTCGCCTGAAGCTATTGAGCGCAGATAACATAAAGGTCATGCATATCTTTCTTCAGGACAATTTAAGTCGATTTCTGCGGGGGCAGTGAAGATGTCCATGCAGCGTTTGCGATGGTAAGTATTCGATCACCCACTATACACCCCTTAATTGGTTCCCTCCGATGTTCATCTCTGCTCACGTGAATGGCTGGCTACAGAGACAATATTTTGGCACAAACAAAGAAAGGCAGGCCAGCGTAGAGAATTGGCGGAAAGCACAGGCGGCTGCTTTCTGTAACGAGGGTCCTGGAAAAATTGTACAACGCCACTACAAATGTGTAAGTGGAAGCGGCGACTATTTAGAGAGGTATCTGGAAGGTGTGGCTAACTGTTGCGAATAAAAATTTTTGGTTTTCGCTGTGGTTTTCATTTCGCGACCGCTCGGACCTTACTTAGCGAATAGCTCTCGTATATGTATAAAAAGAAACGTGTATTACAGGCCACCGAAGATGCTTCATAACTAAAGGGAGCGGAACACGTATGGCAATAAACAAACTGCCTTCAACTAGTTGCACAGACGGAACACACCTTCACGAAACAGTAGCAGTCCTCCCATATGTGCATTCCACTTCCCACAATCCCTGAATGTGACTCCACTCAAATGGCTGAAACTGTTCAACAGGGGTACACACACGTCGGTGGGGCACTGCTGTAACCTACAGTGAATGTTGCACTTTTCATCTCTAAACTCTGCACAGTTACTGTCTGCTGAGTCAAACCAACGGGGGCAGTAAAAGCGCTACTTGTACAGACATGGCAATGCGCACAAGGTGGATTTTGATTGTCAATGTATTTTTAACCACCTTTGCATTATGTGCTACATTTTATCCACTTTATGACAACTTTGCATGAGGTTCCAACTCACAGTGAACAGGTTTTTTAACAACAGATGTGAAGATCTACAAATGACAGCAAAGACTGTCGAAATCAGTTGTTGAAAATAAAGTTCTTCGCTCTATAAAGTCATTTACCAATCAAAACGCATCACTCCTCCTCATTTCTCAACATGAGAAAATTCAGTCAGTATACAATTTCCGTGAAATAAGTATACTTAATTGAAAATTATAAATTGTCCTAGCTCTTGTAAAAACTATTGTTACGAGTGATTTTGTCACCTAATATCTTAGTGCCTGTAGGCCTCTCAATTTTGAAGGCCACCCTGATGCTATAAAGATAGAAAGAGAGAGAGAGAGAGAGGGAGAGAGAGAGAGAGCGTTCACGTGCGATAGAGAGAGAAGCGTTAAATTTTACCCTTCCCATTCAGCGTACAAAAGTCTTCCACATTAATCAGTTCATATCAGTGCATGTCCTTCGGCCATAAAATTAATTATGATGTATACAACTTCAAAAGTAAACATATGATGGAAAGACAACTCTTAGACGTAGTTAGGATCATTTACATAAAACACCTGGTCTACAAGTATTACCAGGTAGCTAGCACAACAAGTTATCGCAACGCTGTGCCAGACTACCTATGTATATATTTCATTAAATTCTTATTCATTAACACATACAATACGATCATTCACACGGTACAAATAACAAGGTGTAATCTTTGTACTAAGAGTGTCAATAAATGAGTAGCGCTCGGATCAAACCAAATTACATTCTGTCTGATTCCATAAATTGACCTTACAGTATGCTGTTTAACAATTAACTTATTAAAGCAGCAGGATGCTACCATGAGCTGCTAATTCATTGAGGAAATGCTCCTTTTAACGTGCAGAAGACCATTCCCTGTCTCGATTGGGATCGCTGTCCATTCAGCTGAGAAAAGACATCAACCGCTGCATCAGGTTGTTGTGTCGATGCATTAGCCACATCTCGTGCTGAAAGTTCGTTACGTACGGCTAATCGTACCATAGGATACGTGGCTCTTCCTCTAGGCTCCTCCCAGAACCCGGTCTTTCGTTTCTCTCCATCAACTGACCACATCAACGTCCACGCATGCGACCAGCTAAGTCAAGGCAGTGCTCCCTGCAATTACGAGGCCGAGTCGACAGCCATCTCGCGGTGCCAGCACTTTCTTGAGGCGGGGAAAATAACTGTGCCACTCCACGCTGCCTGTAATCGGCTGTTATGGAAAGATATTGAGGGAAGTACCTGTCTCTTGGGAACACCAGTGATGAAACTTTTAAAGAGGAATATGTCTGTAAAGTTTCAAAGGTGCGTCAAGTAGGTTAACGTTCTAGGAATCAAAACTTAGTGAATTCGATTGTAAGGTAATTACTGGACCAGGCAAGACACGCAAATGCAGATGGGCTGCTTCAGAAGATCAATGAGTCGTAACTGCTAGGTACCATCCCTACAGAACAGCTGAAAGGGCAAGCAGCTGACGAATAGTGTACGCTATTTGAAACAGGACCTCAATTGACTGTGCGCTACAGCGTGTAATATACGCAGACCGGGCTTGGAGCTTATGTTGTGGTACCATATACCTTTTGAGAGAATTTACTAAAGCAGACACACTATCAGGTGTTAGCAGGGCAGCGCATGGGGATTATAGGACGACAGAATGACGTGAAGTCGAGCGCTGTTGGTGACGAACACGTTAGTAGACGTAGACTAGTATGTAAAGAACTGTGTACCATATGGACAACGAGCCGAGTTAAGTTACCGACATATGTCGCTGCAGAGACAACCGGAAGCCAGAAAACCATTCAGATAATCGGTTAGGACATTTAGGTCATTTTGCTCAGTCGCCAATACTAAAGTGCTATGTTTTAACGATTATGAATCTCTTTTCACTCAACGTTGAAATGACAGTTATTCTTAGTCAACATGCCATTATTACTAACAGATTATGAAATTTCTGTACTCCAAAGATCTGGATTACAGACCAAGGCAAGAAATTTATCTGGGAACTGATGAAGCAGGTTTGTCATTAGTTCTTAAATAAAGTACGTCAAATATCACATAGCTCAAAATAAGGGAGATAAATAAGAACCGCTAAATTCAAAGATCCATAATTTTCACTGGTACATTTGGTCAATGACAATTAATCTCGGAAGTGTACATAGCAGTAATGAATGATTAGTTTCGCTGATATAAATAACAAGAAAAAACAGTAGGAGCGGATAGAATAATGGTCTAGACTTGAGAAACTTCTCTAAACCGAAGCCAAGCTTATAATGGTTTTTCAATACTAGGAAACTGAATGTAAAAGAAATTTAACTTCTCAAACTAACTTGAAAATGAAATGAACGCACAATTTATGAAATAAACAGTTACCATGAAGCATACAGGAAAGAAAAAAAAACAGAAAAAAGAATATGTTTGGAGGCCATGTACTAATACTTCAAGTATCTGTACTACTGAAATTCATGTGGCTAATCAGTGAAGGGAAAATATTTTAGCAGGTGAATAAAGCTAAATTTCTTGCGCAGACTGTATAGAAATCTTGGACGATAAGGTAAGCAAAAATGAAGGAACTGATTCAGAAACGAATGTTAAGTACTGAAACATAAAATTAATAATTCCTTCGATAGCAAAATAATATGTGTTGTGTTTTGTAGTACAGGATCTTCACAGAAAATCCACTATGAGCGGTCACCAGTACAGTTCCTAGCATCTGCCATCTTACACAAACAACAACAATCAAATATAGATCTCCTTTTGCTGCTGGCTGTCAGAGATGCTGATACCGAGCCGGTGTGTAAACGGCACCTGAGCTCAAAGACAACCCATTGCATGACAAAAGCTGCAGGAGCAAATGCATCATGCATGGCGTCTCGCGCCTTCCCTCTTCTCCCTCGTGGACGAACATATCGATTCCCAGACTACCGGGGAAGAGGAAGTGTTGTGCTTGCTATTGCGATAATCAGTATTTCATGCTTATATGCAATGTAACTCTAATGTTACTACGTTTTAAACTCATTAACGACTAGGAGAACTGCTTCATATAGTCTGTTAGAAAGGAAAAGAAAATAATAGTAAAATATAACCTCACAGTCAGTTTTATGTAAGGGTCTGCATTAGCCACAGATTTATTATGAAGAGTTACTTTCCCACGGTAGCCGTTTGTTTTTTATTAGAAATAAACAGTGTATTCACTTTTCAGTGCCTAGCAATTTGGCGCCTTTCGTATTATCAACTGATATCACACTAAAATATGTGCTATGCTTACAGCCTGTTATCATCCACACAGCTGTGTGCAAAAATCGTTGTGTTATGGTGTTTCAAGTAAGATTTCCGCACAACCAATCTTCATACGAATTTCAAATGTCTGACGGCTGTTCCCCCTCTTATTATAGATTAACTGCGGTAGTGTCATACAAAGAGTAGTGGTAAACGGAAGAGGCAGCTTGTCTGCTTCGGTGCTAGTTTTGATAATGATACGTTCTTTAAACACATCTGCGCAAAATCTGATTTGGTCTTGGTGGAATGCATCCTTAAAAAAGCCAGGATAGTACGCAGGTACAATACAACTGAAGAATTCAGTTTCAATTGGTACCCAATGCACTGTGTGGAATATATTTTAAAATATTAAGCCTTCTCGAACGTTGAACACCACGTGAGATTTTAATTTTTTTCTTATTTTTCTTTTTTGTTGATGGTGGTTGGCGGGAAGTTTAATTCTTCTGACTAATTTAATGAAACTCGCCACGAAATCCTCTTTTGTGCCGACCTCTTACTGTCATACAAGCATTTGCATATACGCACCCTACGTACTCGTCTACTTCGTGGATGAATTCCTATAACTGTCTTCCACTTCAGTCGCTACCTTCTGCAGTACCATCGAAGTTAGTCCCTGATGTCTTAACACAGTGGTAGCCAACTTTGCCTTGACATCCACAAGCGGACGTTCGCGCTATCATAATGGGCGGTAATATAAAGTTATCTCCCTACTTTACAAATTACCATTATAATGGAACCGGTTGGCGATTACAAAGTTTTACTACTAACACAAATACAAAATTTTGTCATAGGTAAGAAATGTTGGCTATCCCTGTCTCGACTAATGTTCTATTATTCTGCCCCTTTTCTTCTCAGTGTTTTCTATAAGTTCCTTTCCCCGCCGATTCTGCTTAGAACCAGCTTATTCCTTATCTTTTGAGTCCATCAAAATTGCAAGGTCCGTCCATTGTACCGCATCTCAGACGCTTGGATTCTGTTTATTTCCACTTGTCCCATAGTTCATGACACACTACCATACACTGATCTGCTCAAATCACAGTCCCAGAAATTCCTTCCTAAAGTGAAGACCGATGTTTGATATTAGCAGAATTCTCATGGCCAGGAATATCCTCTTTGCTTGTGGGAATCTGCTTTCTGTGTCCTCCTTGCTTTGACACGTGTCATTTCGCTTTCAACATAGTATTCCTTCACTTCGTCCGTTTCGTGGACCCCAATTTTCACGCTAAGTTGAGCGCTAGCCTCATTTCTGCTGTTCTTCACTACAATCGTCTTTCTTGGGTTGACTCTCAGATTCCTTAAATTCAACTAACCCAGTAATTAATAATCAGTATCACTGAGGATAGCAATGAATAGTGAAATTTATCGTTGATATGGTGTCACCTACACTAAAATCCATTAATTTCATCCCTTTCTTATACTTCCGTCGTTGGTTCTTTGACGTACCACAGTGCGAAGATCAGATGAAGAGGAATGGACATCCTTAAAATGGATGAGCACCGAAGTTGGAAAGGTGATCATAGGTGAGATGTATGTAATTGCGAAGAAACCTTGAGTTACAGAAGGTGTACCTCAGTTGATCAACGAAAGAAGAAAGTACAAAAGTGCTTTGAGAAATTCAGCACTACAAAAACACCTACGTACACTACTGGCCATTAAAATTGTTACACCATGAAGATGACGTGCTACAGACACGAAATTTAACGGAAAGGAAGAAGATGTTTTGATACGCAAATGATTAGCTTTTTAGAGCATTCACACTAGGCTGGCGCAGGTGGCGACACCTACAACGTGTTGACATGAGGAAACTTTCCAACCGATTTCTCATACACAAACAGCAGTTGACCGGCTTTGCCTGGTGAAACGTTGTTGTGATGCCTCGTGTAAGGAGAAGCAATGCGTACCATCACGTTTCCAACTTTGATAAAGGTCGGATTGCAGCCTATCGCGATTGCGGTTTATCGTATCGCAACATTGCTGCTCGCGTTGGTCGAGATCCAATGACTGTTAGCAGAATATGTAATCGGCGGGTTCAGGAAGATAATACGGAACGACGTACTAGATTACAACGGCCTCGTATCACTAGCAGTCGAGATGAGAGGCATCTCATCCGCATGGCTGTAACGGGTCGTGCAACCACGTCTCGATCCCTGAGTCAACAGATGGGGACGTTTGCAAGACAACAACCATCTGCATGAACAGCTCGACGACGTTTGCAGCAGCATGGACTATCAGCTCGGAGACCATGGCTGCGATTACCCTTGACGCTGCATCACATACAGCAGCGCCTGCGATGGTGTACTCAACGACGAAACTGTGTGCACGCATTGCGAAACGTCATAATTTCGGATGAATCCAGGTTCTGTTTACAGCATCATGATGGTCGCATCCGTGTTAGGCGACATGGCGGTGAACGCACATTGGAAGCGTGTATTCGTCATTGCCATACTGGCGTATCACCCGGCGTGATGGTATGGGGCGCCATTGGTTACATATCACGGTCACCTCTTGTTCGCATTGACGGCACTTTGAACAGTGGACGTTACATTTCAGATGTGTTACGACCCGTGGCTCTATCCTTCATTCGATCCCTGCGAAACCCTACATTTCAGCAGGATAATGCACGACCGCATGTTGCAAGTCCTGTACGGGCCTTTCTGGTTACAGAAAATGTTCGACTGCTGCCCTGGCCAACACATTCTCCAGATCTCTCACCAACTGAAAACGTCTCGTCAAAGATGGCCGAGCAACTGGGTCGTTACAATACGCCAGTCACTACTCTTGATTAACTGTGGTATCGTGTTGAAGCTGCATGGGCAGATGAACCTGTATACGCCATCCAAGCTCTGTCTGACTCAATGCTCAGGCGTATCAAGGCAATTATTACGGCCAGAGGTGGTTCTTCTGGGCACTGATTTCTCAGGACCTATGCACCCAAATTTCGTGAAAATGTAATCTTATGTCAGTTCTATTATAATATATCTGTCAAATGAATACCCGTTTATAATCTGCATATCTTCTTGGTGCAGAAATTGTAATGGTCAGTAGTGTAGAACATTGAGGGATAACATAGACAGTACAGTGAAACAAGGATAAAACGGCAACCGGATAAACAAGAAGCAATCGTAAAAGAAATGGTCGTCGGAAGGACTAATTCAGCACATACAAAATACGAAACAACCTTCAATGAAACTAAAAGCAAGAGCGGCAACATTAAGAGTGCATTAAGAACTCCACTGTGAAGCGCAGAGAAGAGAGCGGATAGATGAAAAGAGTGGAAAGAGTACACTGGAGACCTTAGTGAGGGGGAATAGCTATCTGTAGTGACTGAGGAAGAAATGATGGTCGGTATGGAAGACTTAAGGCATCCAGTGTTTGGGTGTAACAGAGCTTTGGAGGATTCGTGACGAAATAAGGGAGAACGGATACCACATCCCTTCAGAATTTCTACAGTCATAGAGGAAAGCGGAAACGTAGCGACTACTCATGTTGATGTCTAGAGGGTACTGTATGAGACTTTCGGAAAAATAGTATCCACCCAATTCCAAAGATTGCAAAGGGAGATAGGAGCGATAACTATCGCTCAATCAGGCTAAGGGCTCATACATCGAAGCTGTTGGCCAAAATAATGTATAGAAGAATTGATGACAGCACTAACGATCAATTAGATGGTTTGTCAACAGGAAGAGAGGGACACCAGAGAGCAGATAAAGATAATTTACTAGTATGTGGAAACAGCATCACACTCTGTAATTTAGTAGAAGGTGTTACAAATCATGAGAAATGTTTGAGTAAATAATACGGAATTATGGATAATATACACAAAAGCGCCAAAGAAACTGGTACAGGTAGGCGTATACAAAACAGGCAGAATACGGTGCTGCGGTCGGCAGTTCCTATATACTTAAGACAAGTGTCTGGCGCAGTGGTCGATCGGTTACTGCTGCTACAGTGAAAGGTTATCAAGATTTAATTGAGTTTCAACGTGGTGTTATAAACACAGAACGAGGAATGGGACACAGCACCTCCGGGTGTAGCAATGAAGTGAGGATTTTCCCGTACGACCATGTAACGAGCGTACCATTAATATCAGGAATCCAGTAAAACAACAAATCTCCGACATCGCTGCAGTCGGAAAAGGATCCTGCAAGAACGAGGCCAACGACGACTGAAGAGAGTCGTTCAACGTAACACAAGTGCCTTCCTTCCGAAAATTGCTGCAGATTTTAGTGTAAAGCCATCAATGTCGTGGGAACCATTAAATGAAACGGAGCCTTGACGTCTGCACGACACAAAGCTTTACGCCTCACCTGGGCCCATCAACACCGACATGGGACAGTTGATGACTAGATACATGTTGCGTGGTCGGACGAGTCTCGTTTCAAATTTTATCAAATAGATGAACCTTTGCGGATATGGAGACAGCCTCACGAATCCATGAACCCTGCTGGTCAGCAGCGCACTGTTCTAGCTGGTGAAGGTTCGGTTTGGGGCGTGTGTAGTTGGGTTAATATGAAACCCTGATACCTCTAGATACGACGCTGAGGACGTACATAAGCATTCTATCTGATTACCTGCATATATTCATGTGCATTGTGCATTCCGACGGACTTTGGCAATTCCCGCAGGAGAGTGCGATGCCCAATACGTCCAGAATTGTAGTGATTCCAGGAACACTCCTCTGAGTTTAAAAGCTTCCGTTGGCCACCAAACTGACTAGACATGAACGTTATTGAGCATATCTGAGACGCCTTGCAACGTGTTGTTCAGAAGAGACCTCCACCGCAAGGGATATACGGACAGCGCTGTAGGATTTATGGTGTCATTTCCCCCCAGCACTACTTCAAACATTAGTCGAGTCCATGTCACATTATGATGCAGCTCCTCTGCGTGCTCGTGGGGGGCCTATGACGGAATGAGGAACCTGTTCCAGTGTCTTTGGTTGTTCGGTGTGCAGCAGGTACAAGAGCCATGAAGAAACGACAAGAATGTAATACCAAAAACGAAGTACTCAGATAAAAAACCAAGAGGGCACAATACGAATGGAGAACTAGAAACGAAGTGCTCAGACAAAATCGACTGTAAGACACGGATGTAGTCTTTCACCCCTACCGGTCAATCTGTATGTCGAAGAAGCAATTACGGTAGTAAAAGAAAGGATATAGATATTTTATGATAAGTGAACCGTGATTTATTTTCAAAGAATATTCTTAAGAATTTATTTTATTTACTAGCGATTCATCAAGAACTTAACACTTTTATCACACTATGTAAGCGTGGAAGTAGTTGCCAGGGAGTAACTGATGAAATCATAACCAAATTCCTTTAAAAAATGGGAATTTTATTCACTTTAATAGTGTCTAAAAGCATTTCTAAATATCAAAGGTACAATTTATTCAGAGGCAGAAAGAAACTCGTTTTGACTGTATGAGCTTTCGGGCAGAGAACCTTGCCGCTCCCTTTTGACACGGCCGTAGTTACGAACGCTCACAACAGCCTCTGAAAGACTACACTGGTGCAAATCTGCAACACACCAAATAACTTTAAACTAAGAGTTTTAACAATTTACACAAGCACACAAACTATGCACCCCCTGTAGGAGGGATGGAAATGGTACAAAAACACTAACAATTAAAATATTAACCTTGCCACCGAAAGTGCAACTTGTTTAATTTCTAAGAAACGTCTTGCGGTGAAAGGATGGCTATTTTATATACTAAAATGATCATTGAAATAAAAGCCCATGAAATGCAATCTCATATAAAATTCTACAAAGTTGGCCAAACAATAGTTAAGATGCTCTACATTACACAGATACCGCCTCTCAAGATCATAGGCAATAATATCAAAGTTTCCAAGGATCAAAACATATTTCAGGCATTAGGCCGTTACACTCCAAGCAATAAATTCGTTAACACACTAACGTACGGTAGATTGATAGAGAGATTACCGAACAATCCGAACCGCAGGTTGCTCTAACCCGCCATTACTCCACAAGGGAAAAACGGACCACCCAATTTACAAACAACCTCCTTCTCGCGGGTGGGCAAACGGAGAATAATGGTGGGACGACCCCAAAGCAAAACGGCTGGTGACCTCACCGAGAAAACAAGCAGTATTTACAAGAGTAAATCAAACAACATATCTCCAATCACTTGATTTATAATAAACTGCGATCTGTGGCGAAGACCTGGCGCAGCACCCCCAACGCTCTCCCGAACCGTCCGCTTCAACGGACGCAGGAAGGCGCGCCGATCTCCCGTCTCACGGCGTCGCAGCTCGCACCGGCCAGCCCGATGTCGTGGGTTGCCTCATGTTGCTCTCGTGTCGGCCGCGAAGTCACTACCCCTCGCTATATGCCGCGGCCCACTGGACTCACGTGGCGACCTCACATGCGCCGACGTTCAAGACGGACAAGTCATCTTGTGTCTCAGTGCGCGACCGACCAACCGATCGATCCAACCGCCAATGACCATTGCCTGAGCAAACTCGAGCAAACTGGCGGCCTAACGCGCAGGCTAAGATGCAGGAACTAAGCCCCGACCGGGCGACCACTCGCTGAGTTCTCTTACTGGCTGAGTGGAAAGACTCTCATTTTGCCGGCCTTAAAAGTTGATCCGAACGACAGACAGACACTAACTGCCTAACAAATACGGACGAGAGACAGACTAGCAAGCTGGGGACGAGAGACTGACCCAGACTGACCCACTGGCGAGCTCATAGCGCCCCTTAAATGCACGTGAACAGGCAACCTTTCCCATTTCCCACCAGAGGGAGACACCAAAGCTGCAATTGCCACAGCGGCGCCACCGCCAGAAACGGAGGGCGACTGCTTCACACTACGCGCTGCGGCGCGCTCTTCAAAACTGCAATTTTTACCACGTCTCAATAATCACTTTTGTAGATGATCATTCCTCTTTACCTGAACTGACCACTGTCATATTCATTATCGCAGTATCTTTAAGTTTAGAATCTTTCAAAAGTGTCTTATCATTCAGTATCCCACTTCTTAGGACACTTATACTTCGACTAGTCTCTACAACTTCAGCGTGCTATTTGTCACTGCTAAATTGCGATCCTAGTCTGAATCTGCCAACAGTTTTGCCGCAGAGGTAACAAAGATTACTTGGATGGCTGACCATTCGGTCTGCCGAGCGTAGTTGGCATGCGGGGTGCCTCGTGTGACAAACTGAGGAGTTACTTGCTTTAGAAGTAGATGCTCCGGTCTCGTAAACTGACATACGGCCGGGAGAGCGGTGTGCTGGCCACATGCCCCTCCATATCCGCATCCAGTGACGCCTGTGGGCTGAGGATGGCCAGCGACCGGTCGGTACGGTTAGGCCTTCCGAGACCAGTTCGGACGGAGTTGGGAGTTACGAGTTAGCCTACAGCTGCTTACTGGTATGCCACACAATCCAATTACTGATATCGAAATCTCTGATGTAGCAATTAAGGAGTAATATTCCTGTTTCTGAAGGCCTTTAATGACTATAGACGTCCTCTTGTGATTTTTGAATAGTGTACTTGCCATTACTGACTGAGCTCAACTAGTCTTTCTCTCTTCTCATTCCTACTAGTACGCCTACTTTCTCCCTTAACGCTTTTAGCTGCTTCGTTCCTAGTAGCGCATTGCTGTTGCCCATGAATATTAAATGACCATATACTTTTATATGCGAAATTATCCGATCAGTATACTGATACAATTCGTCTATCTCTTTATCTTCTGCTTGTGACTTCATCATGTATACCGACTCTGGCGAAAACCAACCCATCACTGAACTGTTCACAGTAACTTACTCTAAGCACCACTACATAATGAATCCTACACTGTCCATATAATTTTCATCTATTGTTGATATTACCCTATATTTGTCTGACCGGAAATTTTCATCTTCGTTCCATTTCACTTCAAATAACTCCCCTATAATTAGACTGAGAATTTCATTTCCCTTTCCAGATTTTCTAGCCTTTCTGTTACGTTCAAAGCTCGACATTTCACGCTCCGTTGTAAGTTGCGTTATAGTTGCTTCTTCAGTCTCCTTTCGGTGGTGACCTCCTCCTTGGAAATCCTCTTCCGGAAATCCGAGTGGGAGACTACCTGGGAATCTTTTGCGAATGGAGAGTTCATCGTGATATTGTTTCAAATTACAGGCCACTTGCCCTGTTTCTGTATTTTATGTGACTGTAATGCAGTGGTTTGCATTGTCTTCTGTATCCTCGTGCTGCTGATCACTGCCTTTTAGAGGCATATTCCCAACCCAAGAAGAAGAGCGTTCTCTCAGTCTCTGTCCGTTCCCCCGCCTTGTTTGACAAGGCCTTTGGCAGAATCAGGATGACCCATATATCAGGAGTCTAAAGCTACTATTGCCTGCACAATACTGTATGTAGAAACAAATTTATGACGAGGGGAAAATGAAAGTACATAAAACAATATTGTCTCCTTTATTATATATGCATATACATTAGTTGATTCAGTACATTCAAGGAATGAGGCTCACAAATATGGGAAACCCTAGTCACCAGAAGAAGAAGCTTCGACATGTTCTGAGTAATGTCTCTCATGCTAGTCATGAGACTATAGCTCTCCACTTACGCTTTTGGAATGCCTCTACTATATCTCCATGAGGTCCTTCTAAAGGTTTTCCAAACCACAGGTTGGCGCAATAGGAATGACTGATGTTGACCTACTGCTGACAGTTTCTCATTTACCCCTGCACAAAGTCACGGCGGAATAACAGTCAACATCAGCACCAGAAAGCTACATCTTCCAAAGAATTTGGTGTGCAGCGTCTGTTACCCGGAGCCTTCCAATACCGTGACGAGTGCAGAGTCAAGAGTGCTCATTCAATAGCAACATTACCTGTTAAAAGCAATTTCGAAAACAAGATGTCGATGTCCACGCCGAAGAGCCAAGCAGCCGCGTGCTGTCTTAACATGACACTGCTGACATCATGCGTTTCCACCCGCCACCGCGGCCAAGGTCTCTAACTAATGCTTGTGCTGTATCGCTCGACCTGCGAGTTTTTGTTATGTCATCGTATGGCTAGGGCCCCCCTGCAGGCGGACCATTCGCCTAGTGTCGGTCTTTCGATTTGACGCCACGTCGGCGACCTGCAGTCGGTGGAGGATGAAAGGATGATGATGAGGAAAGCACAACACCCAGTACCTGGGTGGCGAAAATTCCCCGTCCCAGCCGGGAATCGAAACCGGGCCCAAAGGATTGACAATCCGTCATGCTGACCATTCAGCTACCGGGGGCGGACGACCCGGGAGTAAGTCGGTTCGAATCTCCGTGGTGAAAAAAAAATCTCTGACAGCATTTAGTCAGGAAGGGGAATGGGTGTAAACTTCGTGATCATGAGATTTCGCGCCAATCTCCTGGTTTAAATACCAGACTTCTCTCCAAAGACTCATGAAGCGAGAGCATGTGACGATGGTGATCCGCCCATAGTATGAGGACGTTAATCCCGAAGGCCTCCTTCCGCACGAGGAGTAGTCTTTGTGCTGGCACACCGTTTCACGTTTCACACTCTCGCTTCTTTCATCATGATCACCATATATATATATATATATATATATATATATATATATATATATATATATATATATATATTGTTGTGGTCTTCAGTCCAGAGACTGGTTTGATGCAGCTCTCCATGCTACTCTATCCAGTGCTAGCTTCTTCATCTCACAGTACCTACTGCAGCTTACATCCTTCTGAATCTGCTTAGTGTATTCATCTCTTGGTCTCCCTCTACGATTTTTACCCTCCACGCTGCCCTCCAATACTAAATTGGTGATCCGTTGATGCCTCAACACATGTCCTACCAACCGATCCCTTTTTCTAGTCAAGTTGTGCCACAAACTTCTTTGCTCCTCAGTCCTATTCAATACTTCCTCATTAGTTATGTGATCTACCCACCTAATCTTCAGCATTCTTCTCTAGCACCACATTTCAAAAGCTTCTATTCTCTTCTTGTCCAAACTATTTATCGTCCATTTTTCACTTCCATACATGGCTACACTCCATACAAATACTTCCAGAAATGAATTCCTGACACTTTATTCTATACTCGATGTTAACCAATTTGTCTTCTTCAGAAACGCTTTCCTTGCCATTGCCAGTCTACATTTTATATCCTCCCTACTTTGACCATCATCAGTTATTTTGCTCCCTTAAATAGCAAAACTCCTTTACTACTTTAAGTGTCTCATTTCCTAATCTAATCCCCTCAGCATTACCCGACTTAATTCGACTACACTCCAGGATCCTCGTTTTGCTTTTGTTGATGTTCATCTTATACCCTCCTTTCAAGACACTATCCATTCCATTCAACTGCTCTTCCAAGCCCTATCCTGTCTCTGACAGATATACAATGTCATCGGTGAACCTTAAATTTTTATTTCTTCTAAATGGATTTTAATCTACTCCGAATTTTCTTTTGTTTCCTTCACAGCTTGCTCAATATACAGATTAACCAGAACCCTGTCTCACTCCCTTCCCAACCACTGCCTCCCTTTCATGTCCCTCGACCCTTATAAGTGCCATCTGGATTCTGTACAAATTGTAAATAGCCTTTCGCTCCCTGTATTTTATCCCTGCCACCTTTGGAATTTGAAAGAGAGTATTCCAGTCAACATTGTCAAAAGTTTTCTATAAGTGTACAAATGCTAGAAATGTAGGTTTGCCTTTCCTTAATCTAGCTTCTAAGATAAATCGAAGGGTCAGTATTGCCTCACGTGTTCCAACATTTCTATGAAATCCAAACTGAACTTCCCCGAGGTCGGCTTCTACTAGCTTTTCCATTCGTCTGTAAAGAGCCATGCCTGCTTAGCCATTTTGCACTTCCTGTCGATCTCATTTTTGAGACCTTTTTATTCCTTTTAGCCTGCTTCATTTACTGCATTATTATATTTTCTCCTTTCATCAGTTAAATTCAGTATTTCTTCTGTCACCCAAGGACTTCTACTAGTCATCGTCCTTTTACATACTTGATCCTCTGCTGCTTTCACTGCTTCATCCCTCAAAGCTACCCATTCTTCTTCTACTGTATTTCTTTCACCCATTTCTGTCAATTGTTCCCTTATGCTCTCCCTGAAACTCTGTACAACCTCTGGTTTAGTCAGTTTATCCAGGTCCCATCTCCTTAAATTCGCACCTTTTTGCAGTTTCTTCAGTTTTAATCTACAGGTCATAACCAATAGATTGTGGTCAGAATCCACAACTGCCCCTGGAAATGTCTTACAATTTAATACCTGGTTCCTAAATCTCTGTCTTACCATTATATAATCTTTCTGAAACCTGTCAGTATCTCCAGGCTTCTTCCATGTACACAACTTCCTTCATGATTCTTGAACCAAATGTTAGCTATGATTAAGTTGTGCTCTGTGCAAAATTCTACCAGGCGGCTTCCTCTTTCATTTCTTACCCCCAATCCATATTCACCTACTACGTATCCTTCCCTCCTTTTTCCTTCTGCCGAATTCCAGTCGCCCGTGACTATTAAATTTTCGTCTCCCTTCACAATCCGAATAATTTCTTTTATTTCGTCATACATTTCATCAATTTCTTCGTCATCTGCAGAGCTAGTTGGCATATAAACTTGTACTACTGTAGTAGGCGTCTTCTTCGTATCTATCTTGGCCACAGTAATGTGTTCACTATGCTGTTTGTAGTAGCTTACCCACATTCCCATTTTCCTATTCATTACTAAACCTACTCCTGCATTACCCCTATTTGATTTTGCGTTTATAACCCTGTAGTCACCTGACCTGAAGTCTTGTTCCTCCTTCCGCCGAACTTCACTAATTCCCACTATATCTAACTTTAACCTATCCATTTCCCTTTATAAATTTTCTAACCTACCTGCCCGATTAAGGGATCTGACATTCCACGCTCCGATCCGCAGAACGCCAGTTTTCTATCTCCTGATAACGACATCCTCTTGAGTAGTCCCTATCCGGAGATCCGAATGGGGGACTATTTTACCTCCAGAATATTTAACTCAAGAGGACGCCATCATCATTTAACCATACAGTAAAGCTGCATGCCATCGGGAAAAATTACGGCCGTATTTTCCCCTTGCTTTCAGCCGTTCGCAGTACCAGCACAGCAAGGCCGTTTTGATTAGTGTTACAAGGCCAGATCAGTCAATCATCCAGACTGTTGCCCTTGCAACTACTTAAAAGGCTGCTGCCCCTCTTCACGAATTACACGTTTGTCTGGCCCCTCAACAGATACCCCTCCGTTGTGGTTGCACCTACGGTACGGCTATCTGTATCGCTGAGGCACGCAAACCTCCCCACCAACAGCAAGGTCCATGGTTCATGGGGGATATATGTACAGGGTTATTACAAATGATTGAAGCGATTTCACAGCTATACAATAACTTTATTATTTGAGATATTTTCACAATGCTTTGCACACACATGCAAAAACTCAAAAAGTTTTTTTAGGCATTCACAAATGTTCGAAATGGGCCCCTTTAGTTATTCGGCAGACATCAAGCCGATAATCAAGTTCCTCCCTAACTCGTTGCAGCATGTCCCCATCAATGAGTTCGAAAGCATCGTTGATGCGAGCTCGCAGTTTCGGCACGTTTCTTGGTAGAGGAGGTTTAAACACTTCACCATTAAGAAAAAATGTTGCTTCGTGACTGAAAACAAGTTTCGCACTGAACGCATCCTCTTCCATGAGCTGTTGCAACCGCGCCGAAAATTCAAAGCGTTTGACTTGGTCATCGGGTGTCAGGGCTTGTAGCAATTGTAAATGGTAAGGCTTCTGCTTTAGCCTTTTCCGTAAGATTTTCCAAACCGTCGGCTGTGGTACGTTTAGCTCCCTGCTTGCTTTATTCGTCGACTTCCGCAGGCTACGCGTGAAACGTGCCCGCACGCGTTCAACCGTTTCTTCGCTCACTGCAGGCCGACCCGTTGGTTTCCCCTTACAGATTCATCCAGAACCTTTAAACTGCGCATACCATCGCCGAATGGAGTTAGCAGTTGGTGGATCTTTGTTGAACTTCGTCCTGAAGTGTCGTTGCACTGTTGTGACTGACTGATGTGAGTGTATTTGAAGCACGGCATACGGTTTCTCGGCTCCTGTCGCCATTTAGTCTCACTGCACTCTCGAGCGGTCTGGCGGCAGAAACCTGAAGTGCGGCTTCATCTGAACAAAACTTGATGAGTTTTTCTACGTATCTGTAGTGTGTCGTGAGCATATGTCAATGAATGGAGCTACAGTGAATTTATGAAATCGCTTCAATCTTTTGTAATAGCCCTATATATATATATATATATATATATATATATATATATATATATATATATATATATATAGGACATGTTCTGAGGCATCAAGGGATTACCAATTTAGTATTGGAGGGCAGCGTGGAGGGTAAAAATCGTAGGGGGAGACCAAGAGATGAATACACTAAGCAGATTCAGAAAGATGTAGGTTGCAGTAGGTACCTACTGCAACCTACATCTTTCTGAATCTGCTTAGTGTATTCATCTCTTGGTCTCCCCCTACGATTTTTACCCTCCACGCTGCCCTCCAATACTAAATTGGTAATCCCTTGATGCCTCAGAACATGTCCTACCAACCGATCCCTTCGTCTGGTCAAGTTGTGCCACAAACTTCTCTTCTCCCCAATCCTATTCAATACTTCCTCATTAGTTATGTGATCTACCCATCTAATCTTCAGCATTCTTCTGTAGCACCACATTTCGAAAGCTTCTATTCTCTTCTTGTCCAAACTGTTTACCGTCCATATTTCACTTCCATACATGGCTACACTCCATACAAATACTTTCAGAAATGACTACCTGACACTTAAATCTATACTCGATGTTAACAAATTCCTCTTCTTCAGAAACGCTTTCCTTGCCATTGCAGTCTACATTTTATATCCTCTCTACTTCGACCATCATCAGTTATTTTGCTCCCCAAATAGCAAAACTCCTTTTACTACTTTAAGTGTCTCATTTCCATATCTAATACCCTCAACATCACCCGACTTAATTCGACTACATTCCATTATCCTCGTTTTGCTTTTGTTGATGTTCATCTTATATCCTCCCTTCAAGACACCATCCATTCCGTTCAACTGCTCTTCCAAGTCCTTTGCTGTCTCTGACAGAATTACAATGTCATCGGCGAATCTCAAAGTTTTTATTTCTTCTCCACGGATTTTAATACCTACTCCGAATTTTCTTTTGTTTCCTTTACTGCTTGCTCAATATACAGATTGAATAACATCGGGGAGAGGCTACAACCCTGTCTCACTCCCTTCCCAACCACTGCTTCCCTTTCATGTCCCTCGACACTTATAACTGCCACCTGGTTTCTGTAGAAATTGTAAATAGCCTTTCGCTATAAACACACGAACTACATATATGTAGTATTAGAAAAAGCTGTAATAGAGCATGTTGTTGATGCTCGGTGGTCCGGGAGCTTGCGGCTGGCTCTGCATACACAGTGAGGAGACGAAAGTCTTGGGATAGTGGTATACTCGTACACAGACGGCGGTGGTAAGGCGTATGTAAGGTATAAATGTGTAGTGCATTGGCGGAGCTAAGCTGAAGAGCCAGAGAAATTGGTACACCTGCCTGATATCGAGTAGGGCCCCCGCGAGCACGCAGAAGTGCCACAACACGAAGTGGCGTGGACTCGACTAACGTCTGAAGGAGGGCTGGAGGGAACTGACTCCATGAGTCCAGCAGGGATATCCTTAAATCGGCAACAATACGACGGGGTGGACATAACTTCTGAACAGCAGTCATTCCAGATATGCTCAATAATGTTCATGTTGGGGAGTTTGATGGCCAGCGGAAGTGTTTAAACACAGAGGAGTGTTCGTGGAGCCACTCTCTAGCAATTCTCGAAGTTGGCGGCATCGCACTGTCCTGCTGGAACTGTCGAAGTCCGTCGGAATGAACAATGGACATGAAAGAATGCAGGTAATCAGACAGGATGCCTATGTACGTCGCACTGTCAGTGTCGTATCTAGACGTATCAGGGTTTCATATCATCCCACATGCTCATCCCCTATACCATTAGAGAGAGATCCACCAGCTTGAACAGTCCCCTGCTGACATGCAGGGTCCATGGATTCATGAGGTTGAGGTTATCTCCATAGCCGTACACGTTCATCCACTCGATACAATTTGAAACGAAACTAGTCCGACCAGACGACATATTTTTCACTCGTCAACTGTCCAATGTCGATGTAATGGGCCCAGGCAAGGCGTAGTAAAGCTTTGTGTCGTGCAGTCATCAAGGGTACACGAGTGGGCCTTGGGCTCCAAAAGCCCATATCGATGATGATTCGTTTAATGGTTGACACGCTGACATTGTTGACGGCCCATCATTGAAATATCCAGCAATTTTCGGGAGGGCTGCACTTTGGTCACACTGAATGATTCTCTTCACTCGTCCTTGGTCCTGTTGTTGGTAGATCCTTTCCCGACCGCAGCGAAGTCGGGAACTTTATGGTTTTTTGGCTTCCTGATAAGCACGGTACACTCGTGTAACGGTCAGTCGGGAAAATCCCACTTCATCGCTACGTCGGAAATGCTGTGCCCCATCGTTCGGTCGCCGATTATAACACCACGTTCAAACTCACTTAAATCTTGATAACCTTTCACTGTAGCAGTAGTAACCGATCTAACACCGCGCCAGACACTTGTCTTATTTATATAGTCATTGCCGACTGCAGCGTCGTATTCTGCCTGTTTACATATCTCATACTTGAATACGCCTGCCCATGCCAGTTTCTTTGGCGCTTCAGTGCTTTATTTATACTCAGGTGATTCATGTGAAAATGTTTCCGACGTGATTACCAGGTTCTGACGAGAATGTTGGTTGCAGCTAGACCCAAGGATATTGCACTTCAGAAATAGTTAGGGAATTCAATATCCTGCGATCCATAGTGTCAACAGTGTGTCAAGAACACTATATTTCGGACATCATCGGTCACCACTGTATAGCAGTGGCCGACGGCCTTCACTTATTGAGCGAGAGCAATGCTAACATGCAAGCAAAAATTCGTGAAATAACTGCAGAAATCAATGTGGGTGGTACGACGAATGTTTCCGATAAGACAGTGTGGTGAAATTTGGCGTTAATGGGCTATGGCAACAAACGACAGAGACAATTGCAGTTTTGGAACAACAATAATTCTACCCCAAAGTACCATTACCCAAGATGGCGGCGATGACGTCACCCAAGGTGGCGGATTTTGGCGAGAAGTTAGAATTTTGGAGGTAAGTGCCACGCTCACCTCGCCCAGAAAAATGACGGGACGTTCAAATTCCCACAGGATAATGTGTCACACCAAGAAAAATGGCAGGAAAAATGACTTGTCTTTATTATTTAACCAGTTTCAAGCATGTGTGTTCTCCACGAGCTCTAGAGCCGAACTGTCTTAGTTGATATCGTGGCCACCAGAGAGCGCCAGCATGATGTCATCCCAGATGGCGCATTTTGGCGGGAAGTTTGAATTTTGGCGGGAAGAAGGTCAATTGGGCTACCTGCACTAACCTAACCCCCCTCCCCCAGGAAATGGCGGGAATTTGTAATTCCAACATGATAATTCGTCACACCAATGACAACGGCGCCAAAAATGCACTTGTCTTTATTATTTAAACAGTTTAAAGCATGTGTGTTCGCCACTGAGTCTGGACTGCAACTGACTTAGTTCATATCCGTGCATTCAGAAGTCGCCACCGTCACGCGGCGCTAGAGAGAAAGCTGACGATCTTGAGTCATCTCCTGATGTGATAGGCCCGCGAGCGGCCGAGCGCTCCCTGCATACTCATCTGGACACAGTACTTCGTAAATATTCCAACACTCACATCCTGCATCTAACATATAAATTACCCAAGTACTTAATTCCATTTCAATATTAATGTACCACTTCGATATTCAATGAACAACTAACAAGTTTCACATTTTCCCCACTAGGGGCGCTGTGGTCCTTCATGACGTACCACCCCCTCCCCCCCCCCCTCCGAGAATGCACCACTCCTACTCGCTTCTGCACTAGTCACTTGACTCTATGTCATAGAGCCTATATAAACCAGACCACAACCGAACTAGCCCTCATTCTGCTCCTATACTTTGTTTGTTAAGCGTGTGGACGTGATTTTGCATTCATTCATTATGAAGCGATCAGGTAGCGCCAATGGCTCCAGCATCAGCAAACTATCCCGCCCCGCTTAGAGGAAGTTCCACTACCTGGTAAGTACATGTTCAGTATTCCGATATATGTACCCTTTAACTCTGTGTATGAGTGCTACATCTGTTTTAGACCGCTCTCTATGAAGATTTTACGTCCACGTCTCCCGTGCTTCTATGTTTAGTATCTCTATGTTCCGTGTTATATCCGTTTTTGACCGCTCTCTATTTAGATTGCTGCGTATTTTAACGGATTCTATGCTTGTGTGTCTGTATGTTCAATGTCAGTGTGTTATATCTGTTTTTGACCGCAATCTATACAGAATGCACTGTCATTTAACAGATTCTATGTTTTTTATCCGTTTCTGACTGCTCTCTATAAAGATTGCTGGGTGATTTAACGGATTCTATGTCTGTGTGTCTATATGTTCAATGTCTGTGTGTTATATCTGTTTTGGAACGCAATGTAAACAGAATGCTGTGTCATTTAACAGATTCTATGTTTGTGTGTCTCTATGTTCTGTATTATATCTGTTTAGGACCGCAGTCTATACAGAATCCTGTGTTATTTAACATATTGTATGTTTGTCGTACGTGCTATATCTGTTTTCGACCGCAATCTATACAGAATGCTGTGTCATTTAACAATACTATGCTTGTCTGTCTATGTGTTATATCTGTTTTGGACCGCCATATGTACAGAATACTGTGTCATTTTACAGATTCTATGTTTGTAGTAAGTGTTATATTTATTTTCTGGTGCTCTCTATAAATATTTCATTTATTTAGTTTTTTGCCTATATGTTCTGTTCTACGGATTTCTGTATCATTTAAGTCACTGCACATTTTCCTATCCATACTCGATCATACTCGATATTATACCCAGTCTTTTCCATCTTTCTACATTTCATCCCTCAAATGCTTGCTTGTCTAGACCAGCAGTTCGAGATGGAGAGGGCGCAAGCACAGCCCGATTGTATGTACCTTTCTAATAAAAACGTAGTTCTTAGATCAAAATAATTTCGTCCGCTCTAGGGGCACCAAGTTTTTAGACGAGGAGCTCGACCTGCCTGACTGGTTTGGGGGCCTTGTTGATTGCGGCAATGAATTGCTCAAGCAATGGAGCCTGAACGGAGAAGGTGCATGCTATTGAACATTAACATTACTGCAAATAATTACCATTATTTACTCTTATTATTATTTATCACATCTAAATCATTAAAGTTATTTTTTTCTTATTTATGTTACAGGTATATCGCACGGTGTAGTCCGTGTACCTAGAGAGGCGGCTTGGGGACCGGGAATACAGGGCGCACAGCCGCAAAGACACGCAGCGCCTTGTTTAGCCCCGATCAGGGCAGCGCGAGAAGCGGCACAAGGCGTACAAGCTCCGCCGCATCCCCTCTGGCGTCCGTGACCGACTCAGCCGGTCGGCCGCGACCGAGAAGGAGAACAACAACGGCCCCCCACGCCACAGGCAGGTAGCGGCAGCAGCAACGCACCCCACGGGTCGTCAGCGCAGCCTGGCCCTTCAAGTCGGCTGTCACCGCCTCCTCCCCTGGAACAAGCTCCTAAACGTATACCCCTCCCTGCAAATGATGACGATGCACCATCACCAGCCCCTTCATCTACCGGATGGACCCATAGCTGTAGTAGTATTAGTAGTAGCAGTAATTATCCTGTGGCTAGCTGTAGTTCTCTACCCCGTCATATCGATAATGAATTCTATCAGAATAACGGCGTGATGACCCCCTTACTATACTCAGCAGTAGCTAGGGCTTTTGAGGGGCGAATCTCATTCACAAGAACTGAGAATCCGGGCGGGAGGTATCGCGACCCTGTCGGGTTTTTACAAGCGTGCCTCCCTGTCTTGGAGACCGAGCTCCTAAAACTCCTACAAGATCCGGGATTAAACGCCATTCAATGCAGCGCAGTGTTATGCTGCGAATTGTCGCCCACGTAAACGTCAAGGTGAGACGGAGACAACCACTGTGCACTATATATGGGGTGATAATGGCGTAGCCATGGGGTAGCCGTGGTCTAGGGGTGTCAGTCTGCTTTCGGCCGGTGAGGGGCGAGGACTTCTTGTTTACGTCCCGTCCGCTGAGTCGCGGTCCCGTCCGCAGAGTCGCGAGCGCGCGTAGTTTGTTTACTTCCTCGCCGCAGCTAATACTCGCGTCCGTTAACACTGAGTCGCCATGGCTCATTCGTACAGAAAAGCTACCATCAAGATCAGCTTCCAGCCCGACTACGCACGACCACGAGCCTTTGAAGTCGAACGATTCATCCGTGACGAAGTTCAAATACCAACACAGCACATCATCGGTATCCACCTATCCATCACAAGCAGCGTCGTTTACGTCAAGATGGTCGATGACGAGTTATTTCACGCAGTTGTGAACAGATGCGCGAACACTCTCAAATTCAAACACTCCGATGGTCACATCGGAGAGGTTACTGTTGACCATGCTGGACTAGGATTACGCACACTAAGAGTCTTCGAACTCCCTTTCGAAGTACAACCGGACGTCGTTACCTCAGCTTTCCGCCCTTATGGGACGGTAATTAGCCACGTGGCCCAAAAATGGAACACCTTCGAGACGTACCAAGTCCTCAACGGCGTCCGACAAGTGAAAATTGAATTAAAGAAACATCTGCCGTCCTACTTAGTCATAGGTGGCTGTCAAGCAATAATAATGTACGACGGCCAACTTCGTACTTGTTCTGGTTGCTGCCAGGAGGGTCATGTGCGCTCGGCGTGTATTCAACGTCGGGTTACACAACTTCCAATGAATGACACGACACCACCTCCTACGCTCACGGCCCTCCCCCTCAATTACGCAGAGGTGACATGATCGACCGTCATGACAGACGACAACGCCCCCGGAAGACAGGAAGCGTTAGAATGCGCACCTGTCGCCGGTCCTGGATTGACCAACAACATTACGGTGTCTGCAGGGGTTGAAGAACGCCGCCCATCGACTCCACAAGAAGATTCGGACGAGAGAATGGAACTCGAAGCTAGGGTTGTACCGACCTCTGCCTTTCTCCCTGAGGGGGACGCTATACGGGAACCACAAACTCTTTCGGACACAGAAACCCACGTCCGCAAACAAAGGTCACCGAGAAAACATAAAAAGCGACGTCGCACACCCTCAGACGATTGCCTCCAGCGGACGTCTTCTCCAGTTGACGACCGGAAGGCCGACGAAACGATGAGGAGAATGGATGACACGAGATCGCCCTCACCTGTCACTTTGTCTGATTTTGACAAACCCGATTCCGCTCCCTCGGACAAACGGATGGCCAGCACAGCGCCCGCCGTTGGTACACAACCGGAAACAACAGCGGATTCACCCTTAGTCACTCAGCCCTCAAGTGTTCTACCGGAGCCACCGTTAACTTACGGACCTTGGGCGGATGACATTGAAGACGATTCTACGGCCGCTGTGGTGGATGAGGAGAGGGGTCTCTCCTCCCACACCTCGGCCCCTCCCGAGTAGCAACAGATGACGGCGCGGACGCGGCCAGCAGATCACAGGCCCCACCCTTTACGGCGACACTGACGGCAGCCCCCTACCGTATGAGACGATCTACAAACCTAACGCTTAGCGACCATCAACATTAACACCATTCGGACACGTACGAAGTTGTCGCTGCTCCAAGACATGCTCAATGCAGCAGACGTTGACATTGTCTTTCTCCAAGAAGTCTTCGTCGCCGATTTCCCGGGTATGTATAGTTATACGGCTCATGTGTCCCACGCCTCGCCAACTAACAGTGGAGTCGCCATTCTCCTCAGAGAGGGCCTCGAGGCGGACGAAGTCCTATATCTCCCCGACGCTAGAGGAATGGCCGTAACGGTGCAAGGCGTCCGGTTTATCAATGTGTACGCCCCTTCCGGAACGAATCACCGTCGTGACCGATCGCTCTTCTTCGCAGAAGGAATAGCACCGCTTTTTCAGAGCAGGCACGATGACTTGATCTTAGGGGGCGATTTCAATTGCACCCAAGCTCCTAAAGATCAGCTGCCACGCCATTCACCATGCCCCGAACTTGGGACACTCATCGGCGATCTCCAGCTGGTAGACACATGGGAACATGTCCGAGGAAATAGACCGGGATACACCCATTTCACGAGTCACTCGTCTAGTCGCATCGATAGGATTTACGTCTCTCGTTCTCTCGTGGCAACGGTGAGTGACGCGGAGGTGTGGCCAGTAGCCTTTTCTGATCGCGAGGCGTATATATGTGCCGTCACCCCCTCGTCGCCAACGGGTGTGGCGCAGCCGACATCCCTGGAAATTAAACCTTGCTCATCTCGCTTCTCCGGATTGTCGACGCGCCATCGAAGACACGTGGAGTTTGAGCGTCCGCCGCCTCCCAACGTATCCTCCGTCGATTAGTTGGTGGTTAACCTGCGTCAAGCCGGCCCTACGGCGAACCTTTATTACGTATGGTCGTGAGACTGCTGCTTGGAGGCGGCAGACCCTTGATTTTTATTTCACCGTCCTTCGCGAATGCGCCTCCTTGCCACCCACACCGGAATGACAGCTGACCAGCGTGCGAAAGCACAGATCGTAGCCCATATGCGCCGACACCTCGAAGGGACGATCGTCCGAGCGCGGACACAAGACAGACTCGCAACGGAACGACCCACCATGTACCACGTCATCCGAGAACGTACACTGCAAAGACGGGCGCTGATACATGCCATCACCACTGAGGACAGCCATCATCACACGACACAACGCGATATTGCTGCAGCCTTCTCCGGCCATTACGCACGACTTTATTCTGCTCAATGTTCCGACCCGACGACGGTGACAGCAGTCTCACAACTGGTTTACGGCATTGTCCCACAGAATTTACAAACTGAATTATTGAACGACATTACGGAAGACGAAGTTATCGACGCCATCGGTAAAGGAGCGGCGAATAAGTCTCCTGGCCCCGACGGGCTCCCTGTGGAGTTTTATAGGACTTTCCAGGATTTACTGGCTCCCAAGTTAACAGACATCTGTCGGGAGCTTATGTCCCCCGCGGTGCCACTCCCTGCGACCTTCGTAGAAGGAATAATTATACCGGTTCACAAGCCTAAAGGTGGGGCTCGAATACAAGATTACCGCCCGCTAACACTCGTCAACTGCGACATGAAGATATTCACCAGGCTATTAGCAAACCGTCTACGACCGACCCTACCTTACGTCATCTCGCCAGATCTGACTTCCCTAGGGGGTATCAACAACATCCACACAGCACTGTGTCGATGCCGTGACTTAATAGCCCTAGCCAGGGCACGCCGCATCCCGGGAGCGCTGGCTTCACTAGATTTTAGCCAAGCTTTTGATCGAGTGGATCACGTGTACCTAACGTCCGTTCTCCAGCACATGCAGTACCCACAGCAATTCACAGACGTCGTGATGCGCCTACTCCGAGGGGCGACTTCCAAAGTGCTCGTTAACGGGCGTCTCTCGCAGTCCCTCCCGATTTTCCGCTCCGTCCGTCAAGGCTGCCCCTTGTCGACGTTACGATATGCTCTGGCACTGGAACCGCTCCTCTGTGGTCTCCGTCAACGCCTCACCGGTCTTACTTTACGTGACGTCACATTTCGCTGTACAGCATATGCAGACGACCTGGTTCTCGTGTTCCGCAATCGCGACGATGTCAACAGAGCACTAGAATGGATTACCAAGTACGGTGTAGCTTCCGGCAGCTGTCTCAACGTCGCCAAATCGGTCGCCATGGCCATAGGTGACGGGTTGACCCCAGCGTGTGTCGAACCCCTACAGCTTCGTGGCACTATCAAATGTCTCGGAACAGAGTTTCACGACGACATGCGGCGCACCGCGGCTCTTAACTACCGCCGCTTGTTACAACAAATTCGGGTCCAGATCTTCAACCTTCGTCTGCGGACCCTCGACATTCTCCGAAGGACGCACTTCGTCAATGTTTACCTCGCATCGCGCATTCCACACATAGCACGTGTTCTCCCAATACCGTTACTGATGGCTCGACGTCTATTAGCGGCATTCGGAGCCTACGTCAGTACAGGCATGCTCTTCAAAGACAGTTATGAGTCACTGACCCCCCAGAAAGGGGAGGTCTTGGTCTAGTCCATGTCCACGACAGAGCTGTGGCCCTGTATGTCAGCTCACACATCAAGCTGTGGCGCCACCACCCGGAAAGTTTGACAGGTTTGCTGTTGGAGTCCTTAGCTCCGCCCTCCATTATGCCCCCACTGACGACGCAAGACATACCCCCACCCTTCTACTACTTCGGGAACTTTTACATTGAACACAGCTATGTCCGTATCGCAGTACCACCGACCCGACGAAACAGGCGTCGGCGCGGGATATACATCATGTCCTACAGCAGAGGCACCCGCCAAACATCGTGGAGACCAAAAGCCCTCAGGTTAATTGGAAGGTGGCGTGGAAGACGATTCACGCGATTCCACTGGACACAGCCGTCCGATCCACATGGTACATCACAGTCAATGGTAAACAGATCACCCGATCACGCCTTCACAAGATAAACATGGCGGAATCGCCTCTCTGCGTAGACTGCGGGATACCAGACACGGACGAACACCGTCTCACATGTGGCGCGGCAGAAGACGTATGGCGCTTGGTGCGACAAATTTTGTCGTATTTTCTACGAGTGACTCCGGAACACATTACACCTCGATTTCTACTATTTCCGGATCAACAGTATTTCCCGCGCGCCAAGATCAACGCTGTCACGTGGATCAGTGCGCATGCGGTACACTACTTATTTCACGATGGACCTAAAGATGTATTAGACTTTTGGAACTACCTACAAGAACGTCATTGCAAGATCGTACGGAACCCGAAATACAGACAGTATTTTTCTAATTACTTAGGGAGTGCCCTCCGCGACCCTCCACGCAGCTGGATCATCAACAGCTAGGAGAAGATACCCATTGAGTGAGCTAATATGATTAAGTTCGATTCTCGGTGGAACAACATGATATACGTGAAGACGTACCTGGATGATGAAGCGCAAGGAGAGTAGCGACACACCCTTCTGCATCCTGTATGAAGCACTTTTTTTTTCGTTTTCCCCATATACATTACCTCGGTGTAGGAACGTGACGAGATAGTGTTATCTTTTTCTCAGAGCACGATGCGGTGCTAGATACATTTATTTTTGTTGTGGTATAAAGTAAAACCACATTAAGAATGTATTAACAACAGTAAATAAAAATAACAAAACGTCTTCGGTCCCGGGTTCGATCCCCGCCACAGCCTAAATTTAGATAAATGATCTGCATTGGCGGCCGAAGTCTTCCGGCATAATAAGTCAGCCTCATTCTGCCAACGGCCTTGTCAAAGAGGGCGGAGGAGCGGATAGAGGTTCAGGGCACTTGTCCTAGGGGTGGGAAATAGCCCCTAAAGGCGGAAGAATCAGCAATGATCAACGACTTGAGGATGCAGAAGGCAATGGAAACCACTGCATTAAAGACACGTAACGTGGATCCATAGGACATGTGGCCTGTAACTGGAGCAGTGTCATGATGATCTCTCCATTGGCAAAAGATTCCGGAATAGTCCCCCATTCGGATCACCGGGAGGGGACTGCCAAAGGGGAGGCTACCATGAGAAAAATATTGAATAATCAACGAAAATAACGTTCTACGAGTCGGGGCGTGGAATGTCAGAACCTTGAACGTGGTAGGGAAACTAGAAAATCTGAAAAGGGAAATGCAAAGGCTCAATCTACACTCCTGGAAATTGAAATAAGAACACCGTGAATTCATTGTCCCAGGAAGGGGAAACTTTATTGACACATTCCTGGGGTCAGATACATCACATGATCACACTGACAGAACCTCAGGCACATAGACACAGGCAACAGAGCATGCACAATGTCGGCACTAGTACAGTGTATATCCACCTTTCGCAGCAATGCAGGCTGCTATTCTCCCATGGAGACGATCGTAGAGATGCTGGATGTAGTCCTGTGGAACGTCTTGCCATGCCATTTCCACCTGGCGCCTCATTTGGACCAGCGTTCGTGCTGGACGTGCAGACCGCGTGAGACGACACTTCATCCAGTCCCAAACATGCTCAATGGGGGACAGATCCGGAGATCTTGCTGGCCAGGGTAGTTGACTTACACCTTCTAGAGCACGTTGGGTGGCACGGGATACATGCGGAAGTGCATTGTCCTGTTGGAACAGCAAGTTCCCTTGCCGGTTTAGGAATGGTAGAACGATGGGTTCGATGACGGTTTGGATGTACCGTGCACTGTTCAGTGTCCCCTCGACGATCACCAGTGGTGTACGGCCAGTGTAGGAGATCGCTCCCCACACCATGATGCCGGGTGTTGGCCCTATGTGCCTCGGTCGTATGCTGTCCTGATTGTGGCGCTCACCTGCACGGCGCCAAACACGCATACGACCATCATTGGCACCAACGCAGAAGCGACTCTCATCGCTGAAGACGACACGACTCCATTCGTCCCTCCATTCACGCCTGTCGCGACACAACAGGAGGCGGGCTGCACGATGTTGGGGCGTGAGCGGAAGGCGGCCTAACGGTGTGCGGGACCGTAGCCCAGCTTCATGGAGACGGTTGCGAAAGGTCCTCGCCGATACCCCAGGAGCAACAGTGTCCCTAATTTGCTGGGAAGTGGCGGTGCGGTCCCCTACGGCACTGCGTAGGATCCTACGGTCTTGGCGTGCATCCGTGCGTCGCTGCGGTCCAGGTCGACGGGCACGTGCACCTTCCGCCGACCACTGGCGACAACATCGATGTACTGTGGAGACCTCACGCCCCACGTGTTGAGCAATTCGGCGGTACGTCCACCCGGCCTCCCGCATGCCCACTATACCCCCTCGCTCAAAGTCCGTCAACTGCACATACGGTTCACGTCCACGCTGTCGCGGCATGCTACCAGTGATAAAGACTGCGATGGAGCTCCGTATGCCACGGCAAACTGGCTGACACTGACGGCGGCGGTGCACAAATGCTGCGCAGCTAGCGCTATTCGACGGCCAACACCGCGGTTCCTGGTGTCTCCGCTGTGCCGTGCGTGTGATCATTGCTTGTACAGCCCTCTCGCAGTGTCCGGAGCAAGTATGGTGGTTCCGACACACCGGTGTCAATGTGTTCTTTTTTCCATTTCCAGGAGTGTAGATATAGTAGGGGTCAGTGAAGTGAAGTGGAAGGAAGACAAGGATTTCTGGTCAGATGAGTATCGGATAATATCAACCGCAGCAGAAAATGGTATAACAGGTATAGGATTCGTTATGGTTCAAAATGGTTCAAATGGCTCTGAGCACTATGGGACTTAACATCTATGATCATCAGTCCCCTAGAACTTGGAACTACTTAAACCTAACTAACCTAAGGACAGCACACACCACCCAGTCATCACGAGGCAGAGTAAGTCACTGATCTCGCCGGGAATCGAACCCGGGAAACCGGGCATGGGAAGCGAGAATGCTACCGCACGATCACGAGCTGCGGACGATTCATTATGAATAGGAAGGTAGGGCACAGGGTGTGTTCCTGTGAACAGTTCAATGACCGGGTTGTTCTAATCAGAATCGACCGCAGACCAGCATCGACAATGATAATTCAGGTATACATGCCGACGTCGCAAGCTGAAGATGAACAGATAGAGAAAGTGTATGTGGATATTGAAAGGGTAATGCAGTATGTGAAGGGGGACGAAAATCTAATAGTCATGGGCGACTGGAATGCAGTTGTAGGGGAAGGAGTAGAAGAAAAGGTTACAGGAGAATATGGGCTTGGGACAAGGAATGAAAGAGGAGAAAGACTAATTGAGTTCTGTAACAAGTTTCAGCTAGTAATAGCGAACACCCTGTTCAATAATCACAAGAGGAGAAGGTATACTTGGAAAAGGAAGGGAGTTACGGGAAGATTCCAATTAGATTCCATCATGGTCAGACAGAGATTCCGAAATCAGATACTGGATTGTAAGGCGTACCCAGGAGTAGATACAGACTCAGATCACAATATAGTAGTGATGAAGAGTCGGCTGAAGTTCAAGACATTAGCCAGGAAGAATCAATAGGCAAGAAAGTTGGATACGGAAGTACTAAGGACTGACGAGATACGTTTGAAGTTCTCTAACGCTATAGATACAGCAATAAGGAATAGCGCAGTTGGCAGTACAGTAGAAGAGGAATGGACATCTCTAAAAAGGGCCATCACAAAAGTTGGGAAGGAAAACATAGGTACAAAAGAGGTAGCTGCGAAGAAACCAAGGGTAACAGAAGAAATACTTTAGTTGATTGATGAAAGGGGGAAGTACAAACATTTTCCGAGAAAAATCAGGAATGCAGAAACACAAGTCGCTGAGGAATGAAATAAATAGGAAGGGCAGCGAAGCTAAGACGAAATAGCTGCAGGAAATTTGTGAAGACATCGAAAAGACATGATTGTCGGAAGGACACACTCAGCATACAGGAAAGTCAAAACAACCTTTGGTGACATTTAAAGCAGCGGTGGTAACATTAAGAGTGCAACGGGAATTCCACTGTTAAATGCAGAGCAGAGGGCAGATAGGTGGAAAAATTACATTGAAAGCCTCTATGTGGGTGAAGATTTGTCTGATGTGATAGAAGAAGAGACAGGAGTCGATTTAGAAGAGATAGGGGTACCAGTATTGAAATTTAAAAGAGCTTTGGAGGACTTACGGTCAAATAAGGCAGAAGGGATAGATAACATACCATCAGAATTTCTAAAATCATTGGGGGAAGTGGCAACAAAACGACTATTCACGTTGGTGTGTAGAATACATGAATCTGGCGATATACCATCCGACTTTCGGAAAAGCATCATCCACACAGATCCGAGGACGGCATGAGCTGACAAGTGCGACAATTATCGCACAATCAGCTTAACAGCTCATGCATCGAAGGTGCTTACAAGAATAATATACAGAAGAATGGAAAAGAAATTTGAGAATGCGCTAGGTGACGATCAGTTTGGCTTTAGGAAAAGAAAAGGGACGACAGAGGCAATTCTGACGTTACGGCTAATAATGGAAGCAAGGCTAAAGAAAAATCAAGGCACTTTCATAGGATTTGTCGACCTGGAAAAAGCGTTCGACAATATAAAACGGTGCAAGCTGTTCGAGATTCTGAAAAAAGTAGGGATAAGCTATAGGGAGAGACGGGTCATATACAATATGTACAACAACCAAGAGGGAATGATAAGAGTGGACGATCAAGAACGAAGTGCTCGTATTAAGAAGGATGTAAGACAAGGCTGTAGCCTTTCGCCCCTACTCTTCAATCTGTATATCAAGGAAGCAATGATGGACATAAAAGAAAGGTTCAGGAGTGGGTTTAAAACACAAGGTGAAAGAATACAATGATACGATTCGCTGATGACATTGCTATCCTGAGTGAAAGTGAAGACGAATTAAATGATCTGCTGAACGGAATGAACAGTCTAATGAGTACACAGTATGGTTTGAGAGTAAATCGGAGAAAGACGAAGGTAATGAGAAGTAGTAGAAATGAGAACAGCGAGAAACTTAACATCAGGATTGATGGTCACGAAGTCAACGAAGTTAAGGAATTCTGCTACCTAGGCAGTAAAATAACCAATGACGGACGGAGCAAGGAGGACATCAAAAGCAGACTCGCTATGGCAAAAAAGGCATATCTGGCCAAGAGAAGTCTACTAATATCAAATACCGGCCATAATTTGAGGAAGAAATTTCTGAGGATGTACGTCTGGAGTACAGCATTGTATGGTAGTGAAACATGGACTGTGGGAAAACCGGAACAGAAGAGAATCGAAGCATTTGAGATGTGGTGCTATAGACGAATGTTGAAAATTAGGTGGACTGATAAGGTAAGGAATGAGGAGGTTCTACGCAGAATCGGACAGGAAAGGATTATGTGGAAAACACTAATAACGAGAAGGGACACGATGATAGGACATCTGCTAAGACATGAGGGAATTACTTCCATGGTACTAGAGGGAGCTGTAGAGGGCCAAAACTGCAGAGGAAGACAGAGATTGGAATACGTCCATCAAATGATTGAGGCATAGGTTTCAAGTGCTACTCTGAGATGAAGAGGTTAGCACAGGAAAGGAATTCGTGGCGGGCTGCATCAAACCCGTCAGTAGACTGGCGTTATTTCTCGGAGCACAGCGATTGCTGAGTGGTACCGAGAATCCACCCTCAG
Organism: Schistocerca serialis cubense; assembly: GCF_023864345.2. Lineage (NCBI taxonomy): Eukaryota > Metazoa > Arthropoda > Insecta > Orthoptera > Acrididae > Schistocerca > Schistocerca serialis. The sequence goes on from NC_064641.1 coordinate 428,712,451, forward strand.
CGCTATTGTGGCCCGATTTTCCGAGATGGAAGCACGTGGTTCCGCTAAAACGCTCAGGAGTATATCACATCTCGACATCCATGTACATGTCTATTATCCAATGAATGAAGGGTCTAGTTATATTAAACTCCCTGAGGATATTAAGAACAAAAACGCATGTGTTAATGTTGAAAATAAGTATGATAATGCTTGTTTTGCATGGTCAGTCCTGGCTTGCGAGAGAAAGTATCATTATAAAGATCATCCTGAGCGTCCCGGCAGTTACAAAGTCAAAGATATTAAGAGGCTGTATAACTTTGATGGAATAGAATTCCCTGTAAAGATCCAGGACATAAATAAGTTTGAGGCACAGAATACCGGAATATCGGTTCACGCTTATGAGCTGGAGAAGAAAAGCAAGTCAGATAAGCATGACAAATATACAGTAGTAGGCCCCCTAAATTTCTCAAACTCTTCAGGTGAGCGAGAGTGGCATGTAAACATGCTGCTCTTTCCTGAAAGTGATAAGTACCACTACGTCTGGATCAAAGACATGTCCCGACACCTTTCCACCCAACTAAATAAATATGGCCATAAACAGCAGATTTGTTTAAGGTGTTTGAAATATTTTTCTTCTGAAGAGTTATTAACGATAGATCGACTAGATTGTGCTTCCAAGGACCCGTTACGTGTGATTATGCCCACTGAGGAAAATAATTTCCTAGCCTCACACAAACATTTCCCGCAAAAACACTTACCATATTCGGCAGCGTTCCAAGTTGTATGTGGATATGATTCTAAACTTAATCGCTATCAGCTTTATGTAAGCAACGATCTAGAAGTTTGGCTTCTCACTGAGCTTGAAATACTTTAATGGGAAGTTGACAGGCTCTACAGCACCAACATTCCCATGACCAAATCAAACGAAGATGATGAAATGTGTGAAAAGGCGATTAATTGTCGTACTTGTGGGCTGGCCTTAGATAGAAAAGCAGAATCTCCTCGTAGAGACCACTGTCATCTTACGGATAAGTTCAGCGGTGGAGCCCACAACGCATGCAACTTGAAGTACCAGTTACCTATACACATACCTGTCTTTTTTCATAATTTGAGCGGGTATGACGCTCATTTTCTCGTTGAGCACTTGGCTAAATTCGGTAATAAGAATGATCAGGTCAGTGGCCTCCTTGAAAGTGTTGAGAAGTACATTTCTTTTTCAAAACAAATGACGCCAAAACTTACGTTCCGTTTCCTTGACTCTTTACGCTTTATGCAGACTCCAGAAACTGGTTGATTTAAAGTCCTGATATCGGCGGAAATTGTAGAAAACACGTCTTTTGCTGGTGAAGTAGCGCTGTAATTTTTCCGGTAGCTGTAAATCCCCAAATGAATCAAAATATTGTACTGTATTTGCACTTTTCTTAACATGCGGCACCCAATGGGTCCCTGGAACCCCAGCAACATCTAAATTTACAATTCCGGACTCATTAGTCCGCCACATGGTGTTCGCTAATGTATCCCGCATAAAGACGCTACGGAATCCAGGAATGTGAAGTTTTTCTTTAACAATATAAACGATATCTTTATTCGTGAGCCCTCGATCAGGTAGGATAAGTAACGGACTTTTTTTTTTAATTTATGAAGAGACCTAGTCCTTTCCTGTATGGTTTCAAGTAGAGACCGTTTCCGATAGCTGCTGCTTTCATGGTCCGACAAGTTGCGGATGTGCATTCGTGCGTTTTTGACCGTTTTGTCTACGGCTGCAGCCCCACCTGTAACTGAACCTACTGCCGGCAGAGCTGCATGGGCTGGAACGAGGAACGGAATAATTCCACCTGATGTGTTTGGTAGTGGTACGACCATAGGTGTTTTAATTGCAGTCTTCTTCTTCTTCTTCATCTTTCCCCACCTCCCCCCCTTCAACACACGTTTAGCTGCACACATCGATGTGGCAGTACAGTTTTTCAAACAACCGGGTTTCTTCTTCTTTGTCCCCAAAGCTGTTCGCGCTGCATTCATAATTCGTTTGAAATTCATCGCCTCCAAGCACAATTTAATTTTTCCACGCATGGTTTTATCAACTACGAATGCAGCAACTTGCTGACCTAATCCGAGATCTTATCTTCGTCTTATTTGCTTAGCTTTATCGGCTAAAGCCGTCAGCACACGGACCGTGCTGTCGAACGTTAACGTTGAGCGTGCAAAGTTCAACGTGCTGCTGAACGCTCAGGAACGATGCTACTTGTGCATACGGTACGTGGGCCCCAACGTGGTGTACGCGATCGCAACGCACTCCAGCGGCAGTTGTTTCTAGTAGTTCGTAAATCACACTATTTACTCAACGGGCGTGCGTAAGATTCCCACGTTAGCTCTATTAAAACGCACATTTTCTCCATCGTCCACGAAAAGGAAAGTACCATGTCCAATCAATAAGGACACAGGCTTATAACAGTTCCATTACAAACAGCGGGGTACAAGTTGGAATACTTCTCTGCATACGATAAACATTATTTCATCATTCCCACATTTTAGTAAAACTCCAGGGTCAGGCTTACTTGATCATTGTTCGTACCCAGTAGCAGAATCCTTGCAACATGCGAATTACGAAGCGTAAAAGAAAAAGGAACAAAATAACTTTATACAAGTACCGCAAGCTGTCCTGTAGATTAAGCCAATCGAACAAAGTCACCCCTCAAAAAAAGGTGAACTTATATTTACATAACATCAAATATTATAGCGTATAATTATATTAAACTAATAATAAAGTATCAGAACCTAATAATGCGAATGTTAGGAAAAAAAATTCTTGTAGTGTTAAGACGCGAACCACCGCCCCAACAAAAAGAGCTTCTTAGACAGAGACGCTAACCATTACGCTAAACCCCGACGACCCGTTGTGTACGTAATCATATTGTATTACAGCTTGCTAAAACCGTTAATCGTAGATAATTATGTTACTAATTTAAATTTAATTATAACAAATTGTACCAAGAACAATGCGTTTTTGGTGGATCTTCAGTGTGTCGCTGCCTTCAAATAGCCTACTCTTATAATACGCAGGTTACAATAATTCTTTTGCCACGAATACGATGTTCCTCACACTTTTATTGGAACGAATCACACAACTAACAACGGGTTTTACAGTGATTCTCAATTTGCTGATGCTCAGAAACGGCATATATACATATAGGTTTGAAATGAACGCCAATATGGCGCCTCACAACTCTGTACTGATGGGAGACGGCGTGCGTGTGACGTAGTGGCGCTGTGCCATCTCATTGGTCAACGCTCAGACGCACGCTCAGAATATCTGACATGCCAGATATTGCTCTGCACGTTCGGAAAGACTCCCGAACGTGCTATTCCACGCTATGACGTCAGAAACTCGGCACGCTCAACGCTCAACGTTCAGATGCACGGTCCGTGTGCCGACGGCTTAATATTCAGTCGGCAACGTGGCGTGTTGGGAGATCTTTATTTGCCGCATATGCGAGGTCGTGCGCAAGGCAGGTTCGTCTAGTAGGTTAATAGCTCTATCACCGCGTGCCAGGCGTTTCTGAAGCTTTGTTCCAGTCTCACAGAAGTTATGTCCCGGAATGTGCAATTAAACAGGCAATTTGTCGAGAATATCACCTCCACCTCATATTATGATGTGCCTCCTATCATGCCTGGTACGCTACTGATGAGATAGAGGTCTACGCTCCCAGTTATATACTAACTCGCCAGCGTCAATCCAACTGTTTTCTGATAATGGAAATCCTAACCATTTAACCAGCGCTCTATTCTCGCGACGTCTTATTAAGCGCTCGATGAGAAATACATCTGACTCACAACTCTTCCGAAATTCCTCTGTGTATCAGCTTCCTGTAATTTCTTCACCCTTGCCACCCTTTAAGATGTATGTCCTAGGGTTCGTTCTCTGCACTTTGGATACTGTGAATATCTCCACTGACCAGTTTGGTAAGTACGATTTCACGAACATTGCCTTGTGTTTTGAAGTACGTACTAAGTCGCCTACATTGAACCTCTGTTTTGCGCGGGTCCAGCATTTTAATGCGGAAATATTTTGTGTCCATGAGTGAATTATCGCTAACATCTATAGGTCTCATTTTTATTGTACAATGTATTAAATCATGTTTGCGAGGGTACGTTTTACGTGCTGGCTTGTGCAATTCTCGAACTACCGTCTCCATACTTATTCGATGATACCTCTCTCTCGAAGCTCTGAGATTATCGAAACAACCTCATTCGAGTGAGCTCTATTGCCCGCAGCAGCTGAAGCCATCAACAGTCTATGTCTGTCTATTAGTTCATCCGGCTCATCATAGTATATATACTGCGGGAGTTGATTACTCACGCCTTTATGCCGAAAGTCTACACCCTCGCCAATGCTTTTAGGTTGCTCATTGAGTAAAGGTTGTATAATGATTGCGTATTTAGAGTTTTGTGGATTTCCCAGTGTTCCGTCAGGATTTTTCCACAGCTCAGTCAATTGTAGTATTTCACTTTACACTTAACGATCATTGGTACAGTATTTTAAGATTTTTAAGGGCCTTAGGAAGATTAGATTCATTAAGCCAGGTGTTCTTTTTAACTCTGTATCACCGATGCGTATTGTGCTATCGGATAAACTTATAGTTTGAGAGCCTAGCATGTACGGTCTCTCCTGGCTGACACCAAATGTTCTATCTATCTTACCCGCCCCATACTGGTTGGTGGATTCTGCGATTGGATCATTATTACGCGAAGCCATCTTACTCATAGATTCGGTAACAGGTTTACAAGTTTATTTTAGTGTTTGCTCGCGATCCAAATGTCCCAACCTCAGCAAACGTAATTTCTCTAGAACTTCTTCGCGCGCCTGAATGACTTTATGCTTTGTCGACATCTCGGAGTATACTAATCAGATATCACGTGGTTTTATGTATGCTTTGTTGTTGCTCTTCTCCTTGTTTCCTACACCTTCTTCTTCCATAACAACAACCTCAGCTTGTATATTCCCCTCAATTGTGCTAATTCTATTCTCTAGCCGATTTTGGTTAAGCGCAAGAAGTTTCTGAGTGTCCTTTAATTCCCTTACAAGCCTACTGAGTCTCCCCTCAAGATTCTTAAATTTCATATTGGTATACATGCGAGCATTCTGTGTATGCACACCTAACGTCTCAGACTGTATGTGCGCCATGCGTGCGAAATTGTCCATGGTGTAGTGCCTACTGACGCTCTCAGCTATTTTGTACGTATATATATGTAGAAAGTCCTGGAAGTTCCGGCTATACCTACCGTCATTCAATTTCCGATTTTTATCAATAACGAGATACCCGTATTGTGAGTGGCTCCAACAATCAGAACATATCTTTACAAATTCGTTTTGTGACATGTCGGTTCCTACATGAGCCTGGTAAATGTGTTTTAAATTGATATTCTCTGGCTTGGAGGCTATAACTAGGTTGGCGTTATCCCTCACCATCTGTTTTCAGATCCTGGATAATGTCTGACTCAGATAAAATACGTCAACACCCATGACTACCAAAGCAGAAATATCTACGAATTTGATCCTGCTTTTCAACAGCAATATCGTCAAATGTGAAGACAGTGTTATCCTTTACCTCTTCAGGTGGGGGGATGTCGTCGCTTTCACTGAATGCTCTGTACGTTACACCATCTACCTCATCTAATATTTTCTGATGTAACTGGTACTTGGGTTGAAAGAGTGTTTTGGAGAAGACAAAAAGGTGTTCGAAGCGGACTCTGTGCATGTGCGTTAACAGAGCCATGAGGACATTTGTGTTACCACAGGTGAAAGGACCTACAATTATCACTCGTATGCTGTCGGGAAGGAGTGCTCCATTCTTCTTCTTCTTATTGGTCTTCTGGTCTTGGTCATCATCACAGGACCAGTCACCTACAACAAAGTCCTTCACCCTGCCTGCCATGATACCTACTGTGCTACGTACTAGCGTGCAATAGGCTTTTATACGATATATAATATGTGTGTGTAGCCACTGTAGAGTAGTCACCTAACCAATTAAGCTACAACGGCTACACGATAGAATGAGCTCCAAGTGGTATATTTAAAGGGAGGAGTGTCACATACATTAACATACACAAACGTATACTAAGGTGCAATAAAATATGTTACATTTTGTCTAGAGAAATAAACAGAGAAATATAAATTTAATATTACAAATATATTTATTTATTCAAGATATACAATTATGATCAGCATGGAGAACAACTAGTTCATTCTTTTTTAAACGGTGCAGCGGAAGTACAGTATTTCGAAAATAGCTGTTTCTTGTATCCCCCAAATTCAGCACGTATAGCTCATAATGTTATAGGTGCCATCAGTAAATTTCAGTTCAAAATTTTCGATACCTATTCGAGGACTAGCATAAGACTTCTGCACTGCAGTGATACAGGTACTAGAACAATGGTCTATATCTTCTATGTGAATGCTACATGTGTGAAGCCAGTTAATGACGTCACTGTATACAGCTTGAACATATGGGCGCCATCTATTTAGTCTCTCTATTGTACTAGTTACTGCCACGTCTAAATTGAACAAGTTATCAATAGTCGAGTGCTGAATGAAAATACTATGACACTCAGCACTTTTAATTCTTAGTGTAGCATCGTCATACATTGTTAGAATACTCACAGTTAGACTGTCGCAGTACATGTCCTGGTAGGAGTGGGACGGAGCGTATTCGGTAGTGATATGTTTCTTGATGTATATTTTTAGACGACAGAGTTCATCCCATTCGTAGTCAGAAAAACTAATTTTAATATTTCTGGGTACTTTTTCGAGCACTAACACAGTTGACAGGCTACCGTCTTGTGAAACTTCAAGCCCTACATGAAGACGCTTTGAACCACTAACTGTTAACACATAGCATGAGGCGAACAGTAAAGGCTTTGATGAACTGGAGGTCGGTATCTTCTCATCCACAACGTCCACACCAGCGCGGTTAGCCCGCTGTTCTTGCACTGATGGTTGTACATCTCCTGTGCGATGATCAATGGACGGCGCGTCCGAAGGAGTCCAGTACTGTGAAGCCGCCTCAAACGCAGTCTCTGGAACTGACATTAGCACCTCGTTATCCTGCTCCAGCATGCTGAGCAGCTGTACTACAGGATCATGCGTGGAAGAGTCCAAGGTCACCACGTGTGCGGGCCCCGAAAGGTTGGAACCCGCTGACGCTGCTGATGTCACGCCTGAAGCCAGCGGACAAAGAAGAATATTCATAAGCATAATATGCTGCTGTTACAGAAATCACAATAATAATAATAATAGTGATTTTGCGAAATAGATACTTACTTTTCTGCTCCTTCCTCCTCCTATTCTGCTGCTGTGGTGACTGATGCTTCATCTTGACTGACTGAGTGACCTGAACAGAGATCGAGCAGCTGCTGGGTTATCCTTATACACCATCCACCTACGTCATCATGATGCCGTGTTCATATTGGCTGAATCGTATGGTCACATAACCTATCGAAGCACTTTCTAGCCGTGAAATCGTGAACTAGATCAATTTTTTGGTCTGCTGCATCGAAGGCAGTGGACTGGGAGTTTATATGGTGCTTTTAGAAAAGGCAGAAAGTTCCAACAATAGCAGATGTTTCCATGAGATGGTTAATGCATCTATACAGCGTCTCGCTGCAATGTATTTATTTGCAGGACCATATTCTTTCTCTTCATATGTTGTAGCATTATCGCGCGCTTCCATTCTGCATGTAGGAGGCTATGGGGCAGTCCTAGACTGTATGCTTACAAACAACAGAGCTGTTAAACTCATCCCGCTCAAACTCCAATAACTCATTGTTGATAGAACACATTCGGCACGGCCACGAGGATGAGGGGGGGGGGGGGGGGTGAGCAGCTGATATTCAGTGGCATATAAGGAGTATTCTATGCTTAGACCGTTAGACCGAAGCGAATTGACATCAACTGGACGTCTCTTCAGTTTTGGGTGAGTGAATGCTTCATGAAGAAAATCTGTTCAGTTTGCGCATGCACATGAGCATGTGCTGGTTATGATATGCATCCTGGATCCATCCCTCTGCATTGCCGAAATCTGCTGAACAGAATTCTTGTACTTATTCCTCCTGCGCACCTCCATTATCACACTCTTCCATACGTGATGTAGTGAACTGTGGCTACCGTCTTCCCTCGAATGTCTACATGTAATGCTGCTATTGAAAGCTGCTCTGCCCTTCACATTCATCTGGATGATCGAACACATGGCGATGGTTTGACAATGACAGCTCAGCAAAGACTGAATGTTCACTGCCAATTCCGCTCATCTAAGTGGCAAAAACTTCCAGGAACATTAAAACTGCATGCCGGACCGAGACTTGAACTCGACACCTTTGCATTTCGCACGCAAGTGCTCTACCAACTGAGCTACCCATGCACGACTCCGACCCGCCCTCGCAGCTGTACTTCCGGCAGTACCTCGTCGCCTACCTTCCAAACTTCACAGAAGCTCTCCTGCTGCAGAGAGAAAATTTCACTCTGGGAACATCCCCCAGCTTGTGGCTAAGCCATGTCTCCTTTCTTCAAGGCGTGCTCGTTCTGCAAGGTTCGCAGGACAGCTTTTGCGAAGTTTGGAAGGTATGAGACAAGGTACTGACGGAAGTATATCTGTGAAGAGTGGCTGGGAGTCGTACGTGGGTAGCTAAGTTTGTAGAGCACTTTCTGCAAATGGCCGAGGTCCCCAGTTTCAGTCTCGGTCAAGCACAAAGTTTTAATCTGCCAGGAAGTTTCATAACAGCGGACACTCCGCTGCAGAGTGAAAATTTCATTCTGGAAAGATTTTAATGACTTTGGAAGACTACTAATTCGACGGAAACTGGGATTTGGTCAAGGAGTTGGCACTGTCGATAATGAAGGAAATCGATAACAGCAGAATTGCATCAGCTGACATTATTGCTCCCCAGTTTGGAAATCAAATTAACGAAAGAAGAAAATCCAAGAAAGACTGCTTCAAGATGAAGGGGAGTATGCATATGCTTTGCACTATATCATCCACAATAGGTAAGGCCTTGTACTAACATCGTCAAATTTTTAATCCAGGTTTTCCGTAACTTAGTTTTGGAAAAGTTATGTGCCTTTTCCTCACAAACCACTGACATTTGGCATGAAACTAGTCAGTACTATAGTGGCAAATCTGTAGAAGGAAATTTTGGCTTAATAAAATAGTAAAAACTTGGTGCATTTTTCACACATTTTTTGGAAAATGTAAAAATGCAGAAAGGGAAGGTAACAAAATGGCATTTCACAGAATTAGTAATGACGATATACCAAATACTATAGAAAAATAGTTACTTCTCGTTCTGATAGATTTTTACAAAAAATAACATCTGTATTCTGCTTGATGAAACGATCGACTGTTTATAGTTAAAAATTTATATTAACAATAACCATGAAAACTTATGAATTTATGCATACAACAACTCTTAACAACATTGCAAAATTTAGTTACATTGTCTTAAAAACTCAGGAGTTCATAACACTTTTTTTCGGAGCATTGCAGTTTCGCTAACGTCCACACTTAAAGTAGTACGTAAGAAGAAGAGCCCATTTTAAATATAAAATTTTAAAATTTCACGACACACAGTAAGATTACGAAGTTATTCATAAACAGATCAAATCACTAGGAATTCGGTTTAAGAAAGAACACTACGAAATACCTGCAGAAACAAATTTTGAGAATGATAGTTTCTAGAGGAAACCAATTAACGAAATTTTGAAAGGGAGCAAGAAAATGAGACATCATGGGTTGAACATTTAAAAAAGTTGTTTGAAGACAAAATACTACCATCAAACAGAAAGGAATGAGAGATCAATGTAAACGTTGTAAAACAGTTTCACAGGCAGAGGCAGACCTGTAAGTCTGCTAAAACGTAGTAAGTTCCCAGGAAAAGATAGGATTCCCAATAAGTTAATGAAATTTGGAGGATGTCCACTAACTGAACAATCACTCAAGTTAGTTAAAATTGTTGATTGAAATTCTTTTGGATCTTTATACAATGTCATTGTGTAAATGATTAAATTATAAACTGTAAAGCCTCACTGCTATACTGGAACTGTCAGGGAATATCTGTGTACAGAAGGAAGGAAACACGCTCACCAAATGCCAATAGCTGATTTACAGACTGTCGCCAATCAGTGGCATGCCGTATGGTCCACGAATTGCTTGTTTCCTACCCTTCTCGTTACGTCGTGACTAGCGTATTATTTTGTACGGGTGATGAAGGTTCACTTATATGATGGATTGACACTGATCGTCTGTAATAAACAGATATACCTCCACTCCTCCCAATCCAATCTTACTCTAAGGAAAGCCAATGTAATAAGGTCGAAACGTCCGTTTAGTAGTTCATAATTGAAGTATTTGATGCAGATACGCGATACAACACCTAGAACAATTTTAAACACGACTCTGGCCGCAGAAGCCTACGTAATTATATTAGTTAACGATGTAATAGCTTCTAATAAAATTTAATATGGATGGATGACTAGTATTTCTGTTCACATACACAAAAAAGTGGCCCGCATCTCGTGGTCGTGCGGTAGCGTTCTCGCTTCCCAAGCCCGGGTTCCCGGGTTCGATTCCCGGCGGGGTCAGGGATTTTCTCTGCCTCGTGATGGCTGGGTGTTGTGTGATGTCCTTAGGTTAGTTAGGTTTAAGTAGTTCTAAGTTCTAGGGGACTGATGACCTAAGATGTTAAGTCCCATAGTGCTCAGAGCCAAGACAAAAAAGTGATAGAAAAGAGCTTGTCGAATTACAAAGGGATAAACCTGCTCAGTTAAGTTTTTTTAAGTTATAAGAAAAATTATTAGTAAAATAAGGGAACAATTCAATCCGCGTAGAAGATCAGTATGCTCATACAGGATGACAATTATTGAACTGTGCGAAAAATAAAACGTAAATTAGTTACAAACGACAGCGTGCACACACTTTATTCAAGATGTAAACGTCACTACAGATATAGTGATTTAGAGTATGACACGTCCGATGTGGCTGCCATCATTAGCGATTATGTCGCCCAGACGAATAGCGAAATTCTGCATGACCCGTTGAAATGTCGGAATATCTATGCTGTCGATGACCTCCTTTACGGGTGTTTCCAGCTCAGCAATTGTTTTGGGGTTATTGCTGTGCAACGTGTCATTAATATAGTCGTGCAAAAAGGAGTCAAAGGTATCCAGATCCGGAGAACATGGTGGCCAATGAAGGCTCATGCCAGTGGCCTCTGGATACTCCAGAGACCGAACGCGGTCGCCAAAGTGCTGCGCCAGTACATCAAACCCTCTCCTACGTCGATGGAATCGAGTTCCGTCTTGCGTGAACCACATCTTGTCAAAATCAGGGTCACTTTGGATAATGGAGATGAAATCTTCTTCTAAAACCTTTACGTACCGACCGGTAGTCACCGTGCCATCAAGGAATATCGCACAGATTATTCCATGATTCGACACTGCACACAACACAGTCACCCATTGACGGTGAAGAGAGTTCTCGATCGCGAAATGCGTATTCACAGTCCCCCAAATGCGCTGTACCGTGACATTTACATTTTCACTTGCAAATGGCCGACAACAACAAGGCGTATGCATATGCGCATTCTAATTCCGATTATACTCCGCGGCAAACCGTGCAGTGTCAACATTCAGAAGTTATGACGATGTTATTTCATATGTTTCAATAAATGTCTTCCCATGGGTCATGCACAGATGCAGTATTCATTTTTGGTAAGGTGTAGAGAAGTCCACTGAATACAACGTACTAGCTTTCCTTTTATTGGCAGACAGAAAGCTTTCTACGGGATTTAGTTAAAAAATTTGCCAAACTTGCTCTACAGTTGGGGCATTCCTTCCACCTTAACCAAAAACATCTAAGACATTTTCTCCAACAATTACATCCAGGCGAACAATGTTTCGAAATTAAATAGCTGTGTTAGAATTGATAGTTGTATTATACTACTTTTTAATATAGTCATGGAAGAGGTGTTAAAAAAGATATTGGTTGGTAATGGTTACAGAACGGAGGACGAAGAAATAAAAACCACTTGTTACTTGTTATACTGACGATGCAGCTCTGCTAGGAAACAATAAATATAACATGCAAAAACGTAGTTTGAACATATCTACTCCAAAAACCAAGTGTATGACCCTATCCATGGAACGAATTAGATGCGAACAGATAGGAGGTGTAAAAATTATTCAACCAATAATGACATTTGAATACCACGGATCGAAACTCCAGCAGTGGAAATGTATAACAGGAGATAGAGAACCTGCAGCAATAGCGAACAGTGTCAAGGTATTTAAGTGATATAATTTAGAAACACAAACATATGGGAAAATATACCGAGGCAAGAATATGCAAAACAAAAGTGAGACCAATTGTGACATACACAGCTGAGACAAGATATGAAAGAACAACAACTACAATATTTGAAGAAACCACGGAAATGAAAATTCTACAGATGACTGCTGAGAGACACTAAGGGACAGGGAGAAAAGAAATCATTAGGAAAGGATTTAATGTTGACTCTTTTCATGATAGGCTACATAAGAGAAAGTGGAAATGTATAACAGGAGATAGAGAACCTGCAGCAATAGCGAACAGTGTCAAGGTATTTAAGTGATATAATTTAGAAACACAAACATATGGGAAAATATACCGAGGCAAGAATATGCAAAACAAAAGTGAGACCAATTGTGACATACACAGCTGAGACAAGATATGAAAGAACAACAACTACAATATTTGAAGAAACCACGGAAATGAAAATTCTACAGATGACTGCTGAGAGACACTAAGGGACAGGGAGAAAAGAAATCATTAGGAAAGGATGTAATGTTGACTCTTTTCATGATAGGCTACATAAGAGAAAGTATGGGTGGAACGAACAGATAGACAGAATGGGTGAACGGAGTATTGTGAAAATCATAAGAAATAAATTACCAGCTGGTGAAAGAAACAGAGGTCGTCCAAGGAAACGTTGTAGTGGCAACCGCATGGTAGATTGACAGGCTTTAGCTCAGAATGGAAGAAGAAGAAGAAGGAGAAGGAGAAGGAGAAGGAGACGTAAAAGCAGGAAAAATTTACTCAGCACTCTCAAACACACTGTGTCTGATGACTGGTAGATTCACATTATTCAAATCTTGTTGTCGACCCACTGCGTTGGTAGCAATGGAACTTGGATTTCATTTCAATAAAAATACAACTAAGCTGAAGAAATAGCCCACACAGTGGACCAGTGATATTTCAGTCGCATATCACCCCTGTTAACCATATCGCATTTAATTTTGTCGAGTTCATTTACAGCTGTTCCTGTTTCCCACTTTCAGAGCTCCGATTCTTAAAAGAGCATCGAATTATCTATCTTTTCCGATATAAATGATTCTGGTGCTGCACCAACTGAGAAGAATTTTGTAGTCTACTTGATCCAAGAATCTTTGGTCAATGGATCGTACACACGAAGTAAGAAGAGCCTTCTTTGCCTTTACTGCTCCGGCCTTACAGATATCGCTACTTTTGATGATGGTTGATTTTGTAACAAATGAGGATAATTTTCCATGGAAGGGTCACACGGGGTGTCCTGATCCTCTGCTCATTTCTTTGTATTATTTTCTCAGTGGCCCTTGACTGAATGATTGGTAACATCAAGTACAGCGGACGCAGAATGCGTTTACATGAATTTGCAGTCAATGACGCTATTCACAAGCGTGGCAGGTTTCCAGAAGTTTTCTTCCATGTCCATAAATATTTCCTACATTCGTTGATTGTCATACTTTCCTACCTGCATTGGATAACATGACTCTGATTATGCATCTACGCTTATGTGTCGATGCTCACCAATTCCTTCTTATCAAGTGATTGGATAGTTAGTAACAGCATAATACTATGCGTGGCTTGATCTTTTATTTCTTCGTTTTCTTTCAGGGTTGTTAACACTTCTTTAACACCGATCCATAGTGGGTAGTCACCTGTCCTGCCATTAGTATTGCTTTATTCTCTTCACCAAATGCCCAACCAGCCAGTGTTCCGTAGGAGCGATCGAGAACGTGATCTAAGAATGGAGAGATTGTGTTCTGTGCAACCTGCCAGTAAATGTTGAAGATTTAGTGCTCATGGTTTTCTTTTCACCGTTAGAGTGTTTCTGAAATGGAGATTCGGTAAGCAAATGGACTGGTGCAAACACTTAAAAACTGCATCCATATCGGAAAGTTTACCAGATAAACGGTTATGATATCGGACAGTACCTCCCGTACCTGCAGCAGCAATCAGAGGACAGCATTTCGCTGGTGAGCTGTAACGAGCTTCAAATAATAGGAAGCGACTTATTTTGGATTTACTGACATCATTTTACTTTAAATTCTAAGACTGTTTCAGTGTTTGTGTACCCAGCAGCCACATTTCCGCATTTTAAAAACTGTGTAGTGTTTATTTCCACCGTTTGTACTGCGATAGGCTTTTGTTCCACGGGAACACTCTGTTACACTTGTAGGAATCCTTAGTTCGGTGGTAACTGTGATTTGCGCAGCAGCTGCGTGTTTTTCCCTCAGTTCCGTGCTTTATTAACTGTCTTCTCTATAGTTCCGGTGTCTTTAGTAGGGTCAGGGACAGTGATGTCGCTGAGTTGATTATCTTTCAACGATCGTACGAGATTGGTTCCGGTCATGCACCTTGAAGCTGTTACTAATGGATGATTCCATCACTGTGTATGGTCAGAAAAGGTGATGCAATGTGCGTCCAGCACGTCCAGCACATTCTCTAATCCGTCGATACTCTGAAAACCCGACCAATTGCCCGTGTTATGGGTAACCCGTCGGCCATAGAAGTGTGGGAGACCGTCTCAAGGTGTGGGCTGCAGCGTAACACTTCCAGATGGGACCGGCAGAAAGGCCTCTGTGGCGTTACGGCGTCACACCGAGTGCCGGTTTCGAACTTCCCGCCGCGGCCGCCAGCTAACCTGACAAGGACGCACCGTCGGGAGACCAGCGGTTGGCGAAAGATGCCTCTGTGGTGGATTATGGGAGGCAGTTCGCTGCTCTGCAAGAAGGATCTGACTGTAATTCCGGTCTTCGTCCAGGATGGAATAAACGATCCCTAGACACAAGTGAGCCGAACTGAGGACGTGTGGCTGTGGGGGAACTGGGATGGGGACATGTGATGGCAAATGGTCGGTACATCCATGGTAAACCGAACCTTGCATTGCACTGAGAATGAAAGTGAAACCTTTCGATACCTGTCACTCGTGCCGAAGCACAGACTTGATGGACGGAAAGTGTTTACAAATGATTGAACTCATTAGGTTGATATTTTAATTCAGCTTGCTACTTAAGTTTATGACCTGTTGTGGTCTTTTCATGTGTCAGTTGCTGACTACTTACAGTTTTTTTCCCTTGGATGTGGAACAGAGGACGTTATGTATGGACACGTCTTTATGTCCTTGGTGATTAGGTGAGGTTAAACAGCCGGCCGCTGTGGCCGAGCGGTTCTAGGCGCTTCAGTCCGGAACCACGCGGCTGCTACGGTCGCAGGTTAGAATCGTGCATCGGGCATGGATGTGTATGATGTCCTTAGGTTAGTTGGATTTAAGTAGTTCTAAGTCTAGGGGACTGATGACCTCAAATGTCAAGTCCCATAGTGGTTAGAGCCATTTTAACCATTTTTTGAAGTTAAACACGTTAACCTTGGTGCCCGGTAGGTAGGTCTGATCAAGGAAATAACAATTCTGCTCTTAGCACAAAACTAAGGCTCATTTGACGTGTTTGTTGTCAAAGCTTCAACTTCCATTGCCGGTGATGAACTGGAGTCGATCTCGCGGTAGCAGACTATATGTACCTAGCGCGCCACCGTTCGAGGGCTTCTCTGCGGTCATATCCGGTGTGGTTGTCCTATTGCTATCTGCGACGATCATTCGCTGCAGTACGGGAAGCCAGGATCCGTTTACCATAAGGCTTTCCTCTTTCATGTTGGAGCCGTTCGCGTGATGTTGTGTTTCTACAGCTTCTCTGAACAAGCGGTTGTGATAGTGCTTCTCTACAGCCAGAACTTGGCGAATATTATTACGTGGTCGGTCTCACTCAATGCGTGCTCTGCCACTGCCGATTTCTCCACATGCCACAAATTGTAATGTCGCTTATGTTCTTTGATCCTGGTGTTGACTGATCGTCCAGTCACCCCGACAAAAACGTTTCCGCGTGTGCATAGTATACGGTAAATGGGTAGTCTTCTGAGTCCAGTGGTGGCAAACTTCTGCATGGAAGATTTTGAAACACAGGCACTGGACTAGGTGACTTGCAAACCTTAGGTGTGGTACAGATACTTCGATGATACTTCAGTTGTGTGGAGCCGTAGTGGAGACCAGCATGGTGACTTCGTAAGATACTTGAACAGCCTCCACGCCAACATAAAATTTACCATCTAAAGGAAAAGGACAAAAAACTGCCATTTCTAGATGTGTTGGTCACAAGGGATGAGAAAAACCTGGAACACAGCGTGTATCGAAATCCGACACACACGGACCAATAACTGGACCAACTATCAAACCACCACCCGAGTCAGAAGAGAAGCATGATTAATATGCTCGTAAAGCGAGCAGGACGAAAATGTGAACCGCAGCACATCAGACGCGAAATTCAACACCTGGAAAGGGTTCTCAGGAGCATTGGATACTCCACAAATTATATTACAAGTGTAACAGAACCAAACTCTCGGCAAAGAAAGGAATCAGAAAAAGAAATGGCGGGTACGGCCTTTCTGCCATACATTCCCAGAGTGACGGACAGAATCGGTCGTATATTGCTTAAACTCGGAGTATAGACGATTTTCAAACCGACAAGGAAAATCAAACATTGTCTTAGATCGGCAAGGGAGAAAAGGGCCCCTTTGCAATCTCGGGAATAAACCATATACCATGCATATGAGGAAACGCTTTTGTCGGAATGACTGGACGACCAGTCAACACCAGGATCAATGAACATAAGCGACGTTACAATTTGTGGCATGTGGAGAAATCGGTCGTGGCAGAGCACGCATTGAGTGAGTCCGAGCATGTAATGAAATTCGCAAAGATCTGGCTGTAGAGTAGCACTATCACAACCGCTTGTTCAGAGAAGCTGTAGAAACACAACATCACGAGAATAGCTCCAACAAGAAAGAGGAAAGCCTTAAGGTAAACGGATCCTGGCTTGCCGTACTGCAGCATACGACCGTCGCAGGTAGCAAGAGGAGAACCGCACCGTAAATGACTCCGGAGAAGCCCTCGGACTTTGGCAGCAAAAAAAGTGTGTCACTGCCGATAACAACAAACATAACGTATCTGTGTTGCAGGTCCTCTAAACACCAAAACCCCGTGGGGTACAGTCGTTTGACTACACACAATGGGTACCACAAGAGACGACTAAGAGAGCAAAGGTCTTTATGGCAGTCAGTCTAAGCGTCAACTAATATTGTCATACAAAACATATTAGGAAACACGTTCTTAGCGATGAGACACCCCATAACACTCATAAACTAACCTTAATTACAACAAGTGACAGTCCAAAAGTTCTGAGAAAACGGATTATTTTACATATATCGTACAGTAATCCTTAGTCAAAATTAAATGCTTTAGACAATATATGGAGTTACAAAGTTGTACGGCAATTGGAAAAAGGTTTTTGGCTCTCTAAAAGGTTTTCCATCCATGTGCTGAAGGTCGCTCAACGGCGAGTGGCTCTGGATACTGGATATTGGACGAACCAGTAGAAAAACGCGATTAACGGCAACTAGCACTCTAAGGAAATCGCAACATTAACAGCGAATCACCAGTAATATCATTGTTTTAGTAACACGTCAACAGCTACGTGTACACAAATTTGAACTTTAAATGACATGACCAACGTCGTCGTTCTGGACCTGGATTTAAACCCAGCAACTGTAGCCATTGCTAACTAAGCGAAGCTTTGTTTGTGCCTTATTGAGACCGGATCACTAGGCATAAAGAGACATGAAGTATAGACGTTTGCACCAGTATCAGTTACAATTCATATCCTGATAATAAATGACGAAAATGTTTGTACTGAACTGGGAATCCTGTCATAACAGTTACCGTCCTGGGAATTTCCCCCAACGACGTTTAATATGGTGTCATTCACGTGGAACAAGATATGCTCATGTTTAAAATTGAAATGCCATCATATAAAGCTTGTGACAGGGAGGCGAACCCTCCACGTAATCGGATTGTTATCGAAGTACGATCATGCTCAAAAGTATCCGAACGACCTGGATTGCATTTCGCCTGATACCCCTTGCAACCCACATAACGCAGCTGTCTAGCAGGTCCTCTAATCGCATCTTGATGCAGTCGTATGACTATTGAAAATTGTTCCAACAAGTCACCACTAGAAAACACTGCTCTGAATCGCAATAACTAATACAACGATACTAAAAATATCAGGAAACATCTCATCCCAGATAAGACTGTCCATAAGGCTTGTAAGCTCGCATTTATTGCAATAACTGATATACCTGAAATGTTAGCACTCTTATTATTACGTCAGTTAGGTAATGCACGCAATAAGTTCGTCGTATTCGTGATTTCCTCTTCAAAGTAACATACCGTACTTGTTATTTAAAACAAAATGTCAATAAAAATTTACATTATTCACGAGCAGCTAGCTGAGAATATGTATGAACTTCAAATGACATGACGAACCGACTCGTTCTACATATGGATTCAAACCCAGGTCATGCAAATCAAGATTTCGTGACTGACGGAAATTAACAGTCATTCCTGACTAGGCATAAAGTTAGTGATATACCTCGAATTTAGACACTATCAGTTAACAAATGTCAACTTCAAATTAAATAATGTAAACATTTTTAACGGTCGCGAATTCCTACCCAGCATCTATTGTCCGTGTTAACGAACTACAAGAGATGTTAAATATTGCTACTTCACAAGTAACTTACTTGGAATGCAGTGAGATAAAGCTTTGTGTTCGACAGGGATTCGAACCCAGAACCTAATCGGATTGTTATCGAAGCACAATCAACTTTGACATATCGGATTTTCTTGACAGTAGCTAGATGTATTAAATGCAATGACGAGACGAAACATTAATTTTTCCTTCCCAGGACTCCAACCCGGCACGTATCGCTGTTATATTCTAGATAAAAGGAACGTTAAGTATGGGTTTGTTACACCAGCAGCGACATGTGAGCATATTTGAACTAGAAATAATATGACGAAGTGTTCACTGCTGACTGAGAATCGAACCCCAAACATATCGTTGTTTACTACACACAAATAGACGTCAGCTACCGAATTTTTCTCCACCAGCAGCTCGGAATAACACCATTAAACTTACAGTGATCTCGCAAATAGTTCTGTGTCTCACTGGGAGTCAAAAACGTCAGATATCGTTAGTGTTAACAACGACTAAAAATGCATTAAAAATAAAAATTATTAACCACCAGCAGATAGGTGTTCTCATGTTAGAGCTTGATAATACATCGTGAAAAGTTTAGTGTTCGGCCAGGATTCCAACCCATTCATGAGCAATATGTGGAGATGTTGAGGAATCTGCAGTTTTGAACAAACAACAAGTTGTAGTCGAGCTGTATTGTCACGAAGGGATCAAATTCCGCGTTAAGGGCGGTCTGAGTTGCATTCCCTGTTTAGAACCAATTTTATCGACATATAGAAGCTCAAATAAAGGACCGAATAAGTGTTCTGTGACCACACACAGGGTTTTTTTCGTCACTAGAAAGAAATAACTAGTATAAGAAAGGTTACTGGTGGCAGAGTTTCTACATGTTGCCACACCTTACTTTATTGTGGTTCCACCTAACGTCTACTTGGCAGATAAGGAATATCATGTTTAATGTGATTTTCATACCACAATGTCATTATACCTTCTTCACTTGGCGTAGCCAGAAGGGAATAGAATCTGCCTCTCCCTATCAAAAAACATCGACAGCAGTTGGAATCGAACCGAGACCATCATCACATGAAACTATCATCAGTCCAACAGACCACCAAACCCTCTGCTCTACGACTCATTTCTCTATCATAAACCCGTTGCGGCACACAAGATGAGAATTCTGACACACAGACTCCCTGTAGTGATTTGCAGGATGTTCAGTACATTTATTTGCTTGGTTGAGCGAATCGCGATGAACTAATTGCCTTGGCTACCCAGTGCATACATTCGACTCTATTTTGTAATCACCGAAATAAAATAACGTAACTGCCACCTACACAGAACTGCCAACAGTGTAGGATGCAGAAATTTAAATAGGTGGTTTCCCATTCTATTTGAGCTACTCTATTGCGCTATCTGTTTGTTGAAACCATCGTGCAGTGCAAAAGAAATGCTGTAACTGTCTGTCTCTCAGAAGTCTATATCCGGCCATATGCATTATCTCACAGCACTGTGGAATGCCGAAGTTCTGGAGGACCTGCTGTTCACTTCCAGAGGTGCTGTAGCTATGTCACAGCTAGTAGCGTAACGGTAAGCGTCGCTCGCTGTTGATAAGACGTCGTGTGTTCTATTATATTCGCTACTACATTTTTCTAAAACGCAATTCTGCTGTCTGCTGAAATTAACAATTTAATGGAACTTTGAACATAATTCTCTTCACTTCTCAAAACAAAATAGTCGCATGTGGAAAAAAGGCTAACTTCTGCGTCATTTTGTTCTTTTCAGGTTTAATAGACAGCCAGGCAGCAGATGCGTCTCGAAGCTTTTTTATTATGTACGGGGAGAGTGCATGGTGCCAAAATAGTCAGAAAAGTATTTTCTACATTAGCTGTCGTCTGGTAGAGGCATTTCATTCTTCTTCAAACCTTGTTTGACAGCTTTAACTCAGAACAAGTTTTCTACATGCATGTAATCAATAAACTGCATGTGCATTGTCAGACTGTTATAGATAGCATCAGAGAATTCGCATATATCGTTGACGATTAATTTCTCTCTCATGTTTAGTATTGTTTTAACAACACTAAAAGATACCTTACGAAAATTGTGCACTGCATTGTAAGAAATGAAATAAAAATACCCACGATAACCTTACGACGAAGTCTGTTTTAACAAAACTGAGTATCTGTACACAAGTTTGCCACTATCTTTAAATGGTATGCTGTGTCATACTCAACAGGTATGCAATCGTGGCATTTCATAAATTAAGTTACGTATTTCTAGAAAGCCAAAATTTGCTTGTCAGCAGCGGAAAGAGGCGTTACCTGTTGTGCAGCATTGTAAGTTTTTCACCACTGCACAATGAGCTGAAGGTATTTTCTTACGATTAGCTTATCGATGTTTGATCTGCCTGCTTGCAGCTCTTACACAGGAGGGATAAAAACGTTACATTCAGCGAGGCTGGAACCGCGAACCGTAACGTTCTTCTTTCCACAGGTCAGCACGTCAACACAGAGCTTGCGGATAGATATGGTTTGCGCCTTCCTCTTACAAGGCCAATAGTTGCTAGAACTCGTAAACCGCTATTTACAGGACGAGATTAGTTGCGATTGCTACGTTCAATGACTTTGCTGGGCTGAAAACCGTAAATTTACAGTCTTCTGTTACACCTCAAGCGATAACAGCTCAGGTTATTCAATGGAAATGACACCAAAAATCAAGTGAACTTTGAGGCTTAATTCCGTGCACACCAATAAGTGTCGATCACTGTGTTGCCAAACATACCTTGCGTTGTTGCCAAATCCCAGTTACATTACCAGCAGGAAGAAGACGAACCGATGTGATCCTACAGCGGGCTGGGAAGTGACTATAGATGGCGCCTCAAAGACGCCGCTGCTACGGCCTGGAATACGTAATGCTTCTGATTCGCATTTCTGTAACTACGTTTAGGGACTGGAGCTAAGATACTTATGATTCTCAGAACTGACTGCTACTAAGCATCATAAATTCACAGTTGCAACACCCGCATCCGACTCACTGTCCTTACATTTAGTCGCTGGCCATATATTCTAGCTCAAAGTGACGCCAGTTTAAGTAACCTAATATAGCGAAGACTGTTTGCCAGACCTCTTTCTCACCGAAAAATATGCAATCCACTCATTGGGCACCATAAGTACACTGTAACAGTAATGTCTGTGTGTATGCAATGCATACGGATTGTAGAATTTAGTGCTGCTCTCTCTTCCACTTCTGACCTAAACGGGCCCTTTATCATTACAGGCCCTGGACGGTGCAACATCATATTGACAACAGTAATGTGCTTATACTGACAACCTCATTGTTCGTTCTACCCGATTTTCTAATCATTTAAGTGAAACAACATGACCTTCGAGTAGGAGACAATTCGTCCCCCTTTTACTTCTGTGAAATTTTTCGGTAAGCTTTTTGCCTTCGAACCAGCGAAATGCGGCAGAGTACAGCTGGTAAACGATTTACAAACCACGATTTAGTGCCGTTAACACGCTTTCTTTAAACATTGGCGTAGCTGAATGATTGTATTTTCTTCTATATCGTCTTATGCAGCAACGTTCACAGATATCTCAAATAGGAAAAGCTCTTTATCCAGGTACGAAGGTCGTAAAACAAACTTCCCACAGTTTGTGTCAGGTTGATCTTTTCGTCAGATAGAATTGCGTAAGTATTTTGTGTAAGAAGTATAAAAGTAGTGTTCCTGTAGCTGTGGGAATCATTGGTAGAAAACGAGTTTCACACCAATGGGTACAGTACTGATAAATATTCAAAATGATTATCAACCTAAGTCTGCGTTCATCCACAAACAGAGGCGTATTTGTAATATTGAAGCTAGACTAGGTATCCTTGTCTTCCTTGAGTGGGCATTGGAAGGCGTTTACACACACGTATACGAGGGTAATCCCAAAGGTAAGGTCTCCTAAGGGACACGCAAGTGCCAACGCAGGCACAAACGAGAGATCCTTAATTTTAATGACAAGCAGAAACCACAGTGTTAGCTGCATGGTGGCAAAGTGATAAAGAGCAAGAGTATCGATACGATGGTTTCAGGTTTGATTCCTCACCAGTCCCACGATTTTTATGTGCCGTTTTACACATATATCCCCTGGGGCAGTGTTTGTTGATGTGAAAAATGCCGAGTTGCACTGTGGTCCGAAAGCCACGTAAAACTGTAGGTTCCCCTATTAACTGGCTAGGTAAGTCAACTAAAAGGTCGGATGAAAGCAACAACATACCACCTCCAACAAGACCGTGCCTATTAAAGCACAGTGGTGTTCAAACCACTCTTGCGACTGATGACTGCTTTACTTTCTATGGGTTCCAAAACTAATGATCTTCGGGTTAGTAACATTTTTGTGTTTTCATGCTGTAGCTTTGGTACCAGTAGACGTAAGTAAGCGGCCGAGCACTGTCACCGTTCGAGTTGTCCAGGTGGTAGACGACGATGCTGTCGACCCCAGGTACAATTTTGGTCATGGCTATGTTTCAGTCGAATACCTCTATGGGCCTTTCTGCGTAGTTCAAGATATACTTTTATACACTTGGTACTCTTCCAAACTGATATCTGATAGAGCTGTATTTAGCAACATGAATCAGATATGTTTTCCGTGCAATATATCGGACTACACGTAAGTACAACGAGATTTCGTTAATGTGTTGCGCATGGTGCAAGAAATATTTGTGTTTTGCTTGCTTCTGTGATAGGTTTCACCCCAATGAATGCGAGCAAGCTCACGAATAGACTGTCAGTAACTGGAATTACGCAATAACACACTTAGAAGTTGTATTTTGCATTATGTATCCCGATGAAAATAACTGTAAACAGGTTATATGCCTACTTGCTTATTATCGCGCTTCTCGATGCTTTCCTCAAAAAATTAAAATTAAAATAAAAAGAGAGAGAGAGACAGAGAGAGAAAACATGCCTTTAAAATATCAGCTCAGTGACGCCATGTTCGTCTCGTGATGTAAAGTTGATAGTTGATAGGTAACGTCTCGTTGTAGTAGCGATATGTATGGCTACGGGGTTCTTTGTTTTCTCTCTGCAAACAACTACAACAGAATTCAGTAACAAAGTGGTAAGAATACCTACTCAGTGCGCCTATTAAACACTCAGCCAATCTTGGTTATTTTGTTAATCGTCTGTAATGCAGTAAACATCCTTGATTATTGATTTGTAATTATTACCATTGTTACTGTTACTCGTCACCCCACAACAGCTTTCCTATCACTGATTGCCACCGATGCACGTAACGAATGGATCAGGATGAATGGAATGTGGGATGTTTCGTCACGGAGAATATACACATTTATCTCGGCGTCTTGTTTCAGGGTAATATCAAAATCTCAATAAGAAAAGACGACAATAACACCGAACTATTTCTGTCCACTTAACACCATGACGACAGACAAATTGGCGTCTCACTGTATTTTGATTATAATTCGTTAGCCTTTTTGCGACCTCATTTTAATACCTCGTGGGAGCAGGCATAATATTTTGCTTTTTGAACACCGAACAATAACACACAGAGATAGTAGACGGAAGGATACAAAGAAAAAATCCGACTGATGGTTATGGATCCAGTTCATCATAAGAAGACTAAACAAGAGGGAAACATTACGAAAGCGATGAATACACTGGTTAGTATACATTATTAATATAGATCTGAAGATGAAAAAGCGCAATTCTGCACAGTGCCCGCATCTGCACTTTAGTTTCTGTCTCAATGGGCATAATTTTTAGTTTCTTCTCTTTTGAATAATCAAATGAATTGATTATTACGTGGTACAGAATTATTAGGTAACTGTGTTTCTTACAGCTCCCATTCGCTCCAGCATTTTTCTACGTTCTCGTGCAATTCATGAAATTCTACTTGCATAATCACAACACTGCACATAGATGCAATCGATTTCGAGGTGCAAAGTGTTTGTTATCTTACTTTTTGTGACAGGTCGGCAAAGTTGATTTCCAAATATTTTTTATTGTACTGAAATAATATTTTGTAACAAAGTAACAATGTAAGTGTTTTATTCGTATATATTTTGTGGGAAACTGTAATCGTGATGGAAGATTACACACCTGAATGTTTGACACAGCTGGTAGGAGAAAACGCTGCATATTAACCAAACCCCGCGCCTCCTCTCCGTCTCCTCCCATGGCACGAGCACAGGATTCTCCACCTATAACGCTACATAGCTGTTTCTAGCACAGCTGAGAATTGGCAACATCGTCACAAACATTTGGCAACACTGTGACAGTGCAATCACTTACGCGTATGGTACTGAACTGACTCGCTTAATTAACTTGATATTCCGTTTCCATTTGAATGACTCGTGGTATATAATCCTCACGCAAACTAAGACACTGAGACAGAAATTTCAATTTTTTGGGTAAAGAAATGCTATTCTTCACACAAGTGACTACTTTTAATACCTTTCACGATACGTTATGAGGCTGAGCGAAGAACATTATTGAATTTAAGACTCCCATGCCAAGGTGATAGATATGAAGGAAATATATAATATTACTTGAAAATACAGCTCTTCGGTTGCACAGGTAAAAAATTTTCAACTTTACCTAGGTTTCAACTGCTCTAAGGCAGCCTTCATCAGAAGTAAAAAAATTTACATTACCTATAACAGAGTTTCGGAATAATATAAAAAATTATTAAATTAAACATATGTAATAAAATTACATCATAGCTAATTGCTACGGTACAGTAGTACAAAGAAAGCATACTTACATAGAGTTAATAGTTATGAAATGGTTTAGAGCAACAGTGCTCACGTTAAAGATAAAAATATAATTTGTACATTATAAAATTTTCCTAGGAATGCACAACTTGATCAAGACGCGCCGCTAAGGGTCGCGTGTGTGGCCGGCACTGTAGGCAGCATCAGACTGACAGGCGCGCGCGCCGTCGATGTTAGCAAGTCGGCACCTTGTATTGCCCCATCTAGTATTGAATGCTTGTAATTTACAGTGACAACAGCTGTCAGAAGCATTGACACAGGACTGCACGTGATGTGCTAATTACGTTATGTCAGATAATGTGTAACAGATCGAAAGTTGAAAAAATATTGTACTGTAAAACAGGGGGAGAGAGAACAATATTTAAGGCTACAGTACGGGAGGCATAATAGCAATATTCCGCGTTAAGTGAATTTAAGCAAGGGCTTTACACCATCAAAGAAATCCTTATCACGTAATTATAATTGCTCATTGAGGATTATATGGTCGTTACGGGAAAAATGTTTGAAATTTTCCAACTGTTCAAGAATATCAAGTCTGAAGCCTTTCTTTTCCGTATGTGAGATACTAATATCATGAACATCTTTAGGTTTGTGTCCCGTGACAAAAAGAGGGTCAGCGAATGACGACCTATGTACGTTCGTACCTTTTTTCTCTAATAGATTATCTTTATATCTAACCGAAAAAGCTCGTCCAGTCTGTCCTATATAATAAGCTGAGCAAGTGTCACAGGTGATTTTATAAACGCCTGAGTTTTGCAGAGGCGACCGTCTTGGTTTTAAATTATGGATAAGACAATTTTTGAGAGAGTTGTTGGTAGAGAAAACTATGTTGCAGCCACATTTATTTTTAAGGAGACGATGGAATCTGTAGGTTATTGGCAGAAGCCAATTCACGGGGTTTGGGAGGAAGCCGAAAGGCACGCGTTTAAGCTCACGCAGACTAGCGTGAGGTCTGGACCAGGACAATGTAATTAATATAGCCAATAAGGTACGTTGCTGCGGGAATACTTAACTTTAATCCATAATTGGTGTCATCGCTCTTGATTATACATAGTGACAATCTCAATATAAACTGGTAATGGTACCTTGCTAGGTCGTAGCAAATGACGTAGCTGAAGGCTATGCTAACTATCGTCTCGGCATATGAGAGCGTATTTGTCAGTGTAGCATCGCTAGCAAAGTCGTCTGTACAACTGGGCGAGTGCTAGGACGTCTCTCTAGACCTGCCGTGTGGCAGCGCTCGGTCTGTAATCACTGACAGTGGCGACACCCGGGTCCTACGTATACTAACGGACCGCGGCCGATTTAAAGGCTACCACCTAGCAAGTGTGGTGTCTGGCGGTGACACCACATTCCTCCCCCGCAAATCGGCGTACGGTTGTGTTATAAGGCTTCCGCCCGCCGTGGGGAGGACCCCATGTGGACGTATGCGACGAAGTGGGGAGCCTAACAACAGACGAGGCTGTGCCACCCGCACCCTGCCATTCGGTCCGAGGGGAGCTAGGAAACGCCTGAAAACCTAGTCCAGGGTGCACGCCAACATGCGGTGTATGCTCCCTTAGAGAGACAGGAGGGGCTGAAAGGTCGACCTCCATCGCGTCGGGGTAGCCGACGGGCGAAGACGACGTCTGGTCCGGAGCGGGCAAGAGGTCCATGGCGGAAGACAACTGCTCACGGGATCGGCGGCGCGTGACCCGTGGAGGCACCCGGCGGTTGCAGCGACGCGTCCACTGCGGGCGCCGCCGGCTGGAGAACAGGCGGCGGCGGCGGCGCGTCGCCATGGGGCAAAATGGAAGGCAGCGTCGGTAACGCCTGGGGATGAGGCGAGCCAGTAGATGGGTCCCCAGGGCGCTGACCGGACGGCACCGTCGCTGATAGCAGACGGGGAGCGGCAGAACCCGTGCGACGACAGAGGCGCAGCTGATGGAGATGCCGACGCACCTCAGCAGAGGCCCCCAAAACCAGATACAAAGCGCGGCCGAGGCAGCGGAGAATGCGCCCTGCGAGCCAACGCCATGAACCTCGATAGTTGCGATAGTATACAACGTCGCCTGTGGCAAAAGCAGGTGTCTGCCACTGGACAGGAACCTGGTGCGGTGGATGCAGCAAACACATCACGGTTCGATGAGGACGACCGTGGAGCAACGCTGCCGGCGAGCGACCATCTCGGGGCTGAGAGCGATACGGGGAAAAGAAGAGCAATAACGCGTCCTCCCGAGTATGTGACTCTTTCAACTTCAACATCTGTGACTTGAAAGTCCAGAGCAATCGTTCAGCGGCACCGTTTGACTGAGGCGAAAATCGTGCGGATGTCAGATGTTGAATACCATTGGCCTTGCAGAATGACTGAAATTCTGCGGACAGGAATTGCGGGCCATTGTCGGAAACAATAGTCTGTGGAAGACCTTCAATGTAAAATATAGCAGATAACGCGTGGATGGTGGCAGATGACGTCGTGGAAGACATCCGGACAAGAAAAGGAAAATTACTGAATGAATCTACCACAACCAACCATCGAGCATTCCAGAATGGACCAGCAAAATCGATGTGTAAGCGTTGCCAAGAGGTAGTGGCTTTCGGCCATGCAAAGAATTTCCGCGGTGGTGCGGATTGTTGTTCGGCACACGCCATGCAAGAAGAGCACATAGTCGTAATCGCATCATCGATTCCGAACCAAGTACAGTGCTGACGAGCAGGTTGTTTCGTTCTCACCATACCCCAAAGTCCTTGGTGGAGAAGCCGTAAGACAGAGGACTGTAACGAACGTGGGACCACGACTCTGGACTGATCATTATCAGAACGCAACAGCAAAACACCACGTCGAACAAAAAGTCTCTCCTTGTGAACAAAAAATCGGCGAACCAACGGATCCTCGATCCGTGACTTTGACTAGGGCCATTGCGTAGCAACAAAACGCAAAACGGTAGCAAGGACAGCGTCAGCAGCTGTGGCTGTAGCTACATGACGAAAATCAGCCGGAGACGATTCTACCACGTCATCGGTTTCCGAATCAATGAACATGCAAGCAAGTTTGGAGGAATCGAATGCTCTATCCTCAGCAACAGGCAAACGTGACAACGCGTCGGCGTTTCCGTGCTTAGCAGTGGACCGATACAAGATATCGTAGCGGTACTGCGAGAGAAAAATAGACCAGCCAATGAATTTCTGCGCTGTACGTGGAGGAACAGGCTTGTTCGGATGAAAAAGCGATGTCAAGGGTTTGTGGTCTCTGATGATGGTAAAGTGACGACCATACAAGAAATCATGAAACTTTGTAACACCAAATACGAGAGCCAAGGCTTCTTTCTCGATCTGTGAATAATTTCTTTGCGCAGACGAGAGCAATTTGGACGCAAAGGCAATAGGGCGATCGTGCGAACCATGTTTGTGCGCAAGCATAGCACCGATCCCGAAATCCGATGCAGCTACCATCAACAAAAGGGGTTTCTGGGGATCGAATGGCGTAAGGCAAGTAGTGGAAAGCAACGCCGATTTCAACTGGCGAAAGGCGCGTTCGTATTCCGTCGTCCAGACGAACGGAACACCTTCACGGCGTAAGCGATGAAGCGGAGCTGAAATGGGAGAGGCGTTGCGCACATATTTATGATAATAATTTAGTTTTCCCAGCACACTCTGTAGCTGCGTCAAATTCTGCGGCGAAGGCAAGTCTTGTATGGCACGGAGGTGCTCTGGACTGGGATGTATGCCCTGGGCATTGAGTACATGGCCCAGATAGGGTAAGTCCCGAGCAAAAAACACACATTTGTCCTTCCGCAAGCCAAGACCATTTTGTCGCAAGACCTGAAATAATGTTCTGAGATTGGCTAAATGATCTTCTTCCGTCTTTCCGGAGATCAAAATATCGTCCAGATAGTTTGCTGCAGTAGGGACCGACGCACAACCAGTTTGTAAATATTGCTGAAACGATGCAGGGGCGGATGCACACCCGATTGGCAGTCTTTTGAATGGGTACAATCGAAGATGCGTGTTAACCACCAAGACGCTCTGGGATTCTTCGTCCACCAGTATTTGCAAGTACGCATCCGCTAGGTCCAACTTCGAAAAATATTTAGCCATGCACAGTTTTTCAAAAAGATCTTCCGGGCGGGCTAAAGGATAAGTTGCAATCACTAATTGTGGATTCAATGTAGCTTTGAAGTCCACACAAAGTCTCAATTTTCCGGAAGGTTTTGGCAAAATTGCTAAGGGTGATGCCCAGAGAGAAGCCTGCACACGTTCAATCACACCTTGTGATTCCAAATCGTTTAACGTTCTTGCGACCTCATCACGCAATGCGTGGGGGACATTGCGTGCTATGAAAAATTTCGGTTGCGCGTTTACTTTCAGTTCCAAATGTGCTTTATAGTTCTTAGCACAACCAAGGCCCAATGCAAAAATGTCTGCAAATTCTTCACAGAGACGAGAAACACTGGCTGAAGGCACAGTTTGGTTCACTGATAGGACCTGATTGACTATAGACAAGCTAAACAACTCAAATAAATCTAAACCAAACAAGTTCACTGGAGAAGAAGAACGAAGTACGTAAAATGACACAGGTTTTGTTTGTCCCTCGTATGTTACAAGAAGGGTGCACTGTCCTAACACAGGGATATTCTGATCAGAATAGCTAGTTAACTTAACATTTGCGGCACGCAACGGAGGTGTGCCCAGTTGTTTGTACGTGTCGCGATTGATCAGAGAAATGCAGCTCCGGTATCGAGCTGGATTGGTATGATGGTGCCATGAATGTCCACATCTACAGAAAGTTTACTGTCCCGCTGACGACAAGAGCGACTGTCTCGTGCAATGTGAACTGACACTGGTACAGAAATACTTGCGACTTGACGGGATTTCCGGCGATGTCAATGCACACAATTTGTGGGACGAACACAGTCACTGTTGGAGAGAGTGTCACTGGCCGGAGTGGAATTAACTACATGAATTTCCATGGGCGAAGGTTCACGAGCCTCAGTATTCTAGGTTCGATTCCGGCGCGAAGCAAAGGGCCTGGAATGGCTGTGAGTGTCCGTTCTGAGCTTTTTCTGGCAAACACTTTGAACATGTCCTTTATTACAGAAAAAGCAGATAGCTTGGCATGACGGGCAATTGTCACGTGAATGTCTAGTAGCACACCGCGGGCATGATTTTAGCACTGCATTTGCTTGCTTGCGCGGCACTCGGAGCGGAGAGCTTGGCGGCAGCTGCGCGGATGGGCGCAAGGGCTGTTTACTGTTCCGTGCAGCTCGCCTGGGGGCCTGGTTAATGTGACACACAGCTGGCGAAGTTTCAAATGATTCCTGAGCAAAGTCAAGTGTATCCTGCCTATCCAAGATGTCCATCACTTGTTGAAAGGAGGGATTGACTAGTTTCAAAATCTGTTCCCTTATACGAACATCACAAACGTCCTGTGCAATTGCATCACGCACCATAGTATCTGAATAAGGGAGTCCACAACCACACTCAAAAGCACAATCCCTAGTAAGGCCTTGCAAGGTTGCAACCCACTCCCGATTAGTTTGACCTGCCGTAAGTTTTGTATGAAACAACGTATACCTTATTGCAACTACATTGACTGAGTCTTTGAAATTTGCATCTAACCCTGACAAAATTTCGTCGTAGGACAGAGTTGCGACATCACGTCGGGGAAACAATTTCACTACCACACGGTATGTGGCCACTCCTACACAAGAAAGCAAAAAAGGCTTCCACTCAATACCTTGAATTCTGTAGGCGGCGAGATGGAATCCAAATTGGCGTGACCACTACGTCCAGCTTTCCAGTGCCGCATCAAAAGGACGAAAAGGTGTTGCAACTGCGTGTTCTGACTGCGGTAGTGGTGGAGCGGCGGCTGCCGCATCGTTTTGCAGTGCACGTTGACCCTGTACGAGCTGTCCAAGGGCATCCAGCAAGGCCTGCGTCGGCTGATTCTGCAAGCGATACAATTCGGACAGTACATCTGGAGATTGTGGCGAAGCCATGACACAAGTAAATTAGTGCATCAATTGGTATAAACGCGATTTAGCTCGTCGCCAATGTTGTGAATTGGCAGAAGCCAATTCATGGGGTTTGGGAGGAAGCCGAAAGGCACACGTTTAAGCTCACGCAGACTGGCTTGAGGTCTGGAACAGGACAATGTAATTAATATAGCCAATAAGGTACGTTGCTGCTGGATACTTAACTTCAATCCATAATTGGTGTACATCGCTCTTGATTATACATAATGACAATCTCAATATAAACTGGTAATGGCGCCTTGCTAGGTCGTAGCAAATGACGTAGCTGAAGGCTATGCTAACTATCGTCTCGGCAAATGAGAGCGTATTTGTTAGTGTAGCATAGCTAGCAAAGTCGTCTGTACAACTGGGCGAGTGCTAGGACGTCTCTCTAAACCTGCCGTGTGGCGACGCTCAGTCTGTAATCACTGACAGTGGCGACACCCGGGTCCGACGTATACTAATGGACCGCGGCCGATTTAAAGGCTACCACCTAGCAAGTGTGGTGTCTGGCGGTGACACCACAGGCCCTACATACGGAAAAGAGAAGTATTTCTTCAAATCGCTAGGCTCGTCAATAGTGGTCCCTAACGTGGTTATTATGTTATTGGTTTTCTGTCTGAAGACATCATCTGCTATATTTGGTTCGTAACCATTATTAACTGCAAGTGCTTTAATTAGATTCAATTCGGTTTTTAAATTTTCAGTGCACAAAGGGGTGGAATTTGCTCTATGAACAGCAGAGTGAAAAAATGCTTTTTTGTGAGATCGTGGGTGCGTCGAACAGGCTGGCACAGTTTGGTTAGGAAAGGAATCCTTACGAAAAATATTGAAAAAGGTTTTGTCATTCACTATTGTCAAAGTTAAGTCTAAATAATTTAACTGACGTGAGCTGTTTTCAAGTTCACATGTGAAAGTGATTTTTTCATGTAGTTTGTTAAAGATCTCGAACAGGTGGTTAATGTCATCGTTCGTTCCGTTATAGACGATTATCGATGTACCTAGAATATGAAACAATTCCTAAGGTGGTAGTGGAAATTTTTTTTTATAATGTCTCTTCTAGAGAGTTGATAAAAATGTCTGCTAGGATTCCAGGTACCCGTGGTCTAGAGGAACGCTGACACGGTAGCTCAGCGTGTTTGGTCAGAAGGTTAGCAGCCTTCTCTAACAAAAAAACTGAGTTAATCGATCAACAGCGAATTTAAACGGATGTTTTACGACGTCCGCAGCGAGCAGATTCAACAAACAAAATGAAATTAAAAAAAAAGGGGGTAGCGTCTTTGATTCATAATCAAAACGTCTTCGGTCCCGGGTTCGATCCCCGCCACTGCCTAAATTTTGATAAATAATCAGCATTGGCGGCCGAAGACTTTCCGGCATAAGAAGTCAGCCTCATTCTGCCAACGGCCTTATCAAAGAGGGCGGAGGAGCGGATACAGGTTCAGGGCAGTCTCTTGTCCTAGGCGTGGGAAATTGCCCCTAAAGGCGGAAGAATCATCAATGATTAACGACATGAGGATGCAGAAAGCAATGGAAACCACTGCATTAAAGACACAGCACATGTGGCCTGTAAATGAAGAAGTGTCAGGAAGATCTCTCCATTGGCAAAATATTCCGGAATAGGCCCCCATTCGGATCTCCGGGAGGGGACTGCCAAAAGGGAGGTTACCATGAGAAAAAGATTGAATAATCAACGAAAGGATAACGTTCTACGAGTCGGGGCGTGGAATGTCAGAAGCGTGAACGTGGTAGGGAAACTAGAAAATCTGAAAAGGGAAATGCAAAGGCTCAATGTACATACAGTAGGGGTCAGTGAAGTGAAGTGGAAGGAAGACAAGGATTTCTGGTCAGATGAGTATCGCGTAATATCAATAGCAGCGGAAAATGGATTCGTTATGAATAGGAAGGTAGGGCAGAGGGTGTGTTACTGTGAACAGTTCAGTGGCCGGGTTGTTCTAATCAGAATCGACGGCAGACCAACACCGACAACGATAGTTCAAGTATACATGCCGACGTCGCAAGCTGAAGATGAACAGATAGAGAAAGAGTATGAGGATGTTGAAAGGGTAATGCAGTATGTAAAGGGGGACGAAAATCTAATAGTCGAGGGCGACTGGAATGCAGTTGTAGGAGAAGAAGTAGAAGAAAAGGTTACAGGAGAATATGTGCTTGGGACGAGGAATGAAAGAGGAGAAAGACTAATCGAGTTCTGTAACAAGTTTCAGCTAGTAATAGCGAATACCCTATTCAAGAATCACAAGAGGAGGAATTATACTTGGAAAAGGTCGGGAGGTACGAGAAGATTTCAATTAGATTACATCATGGTCAGACAGAGATTCCGAAATCAGATACTGGTTTGTAAAGCGTACCCAGGAGCAGATATAGATTCAGATCACAATATGGTAGTGATGAAGTGTAGGCTGAAGTTCAAGACAATAGTCAGGAAGAATCAATACGCAGAGAAGTGGGATATGGAAGTACTAAGGAATGACGAGATACGTTTGAAGTTCTCTACCGCTATAGATACAGCAATAAGGAATAGCACAGTAGGCAGTACAGTTGAAGAGGAATGGACATCTCTAAAAAGGGCCATCACAGAAGCTGGGAAGGAAAACGTTGGTAAAAAGAAGGTAGCAGCGAAGAAACCATGGGTAACAGAAGAAACACTTCAGTTGATTGATGAAAGGAGGAAGTACAAACATGTTCCGGGAAAATCAGGAATACAGAAATACAAGTCGCTGAGGAATGAAATAAATAGGAAGTGCAGGGAAGCTAAGACGAAATGGCTGCAGAAAAAACGTGAAGACATCGAAAAAGATATGATTGTCGGAAGGACAGACTCAGCATACAGGAAAGTCAAAACAACGTTTGGTGACATTAAAAGCAAAAGTGGTAACATTAAGAGTGCAACGGGAATTCCACTGTTAAATGCAGAGGAGAGAGGAGATAGGTGCAACGAATGCATTGAAAGCCTCTATGAGGGTGAAGATTTGTCTGGTGTGACAGAAGCAGAAACAGGAGTCGATTTAGAAGAGATAGGGGATCCAGTATTGAAATTTAAAAGAGCTTTGGAGGACTTACGGTCAAATAAGGCAGAAGGGATTTTAGAAATTCTGATAGAATGTTATTTCTGAAATCATTGGGGGAAGTGGCAACAACACGACTATTCACGTTGGTGTGTAGAATATATGAGTCTGGCGATATACCATCTGACTTTCGAAAAAGCACCGTCCACACAATTCCGAAGACGCCAAGAGCTGACAAGTGCGAGAATTATCGCACAATCAGCTTAACAGCTCACGCATCGAAGCTGCTTACAAGAATAATATACGGAAGAATGGAAAAGGAAATTGAGAATGCGCTAGGTGACGATCAGTTTGGCTTTAGGTTGGTTGGTTGGTTGGTTGGTTTGGGGAAGGAGACCAGACAGAGAAATCATCGGTCTCATCGGATTAGGGAAGGACGGGGAAGGAAGTCTGCAGTGCTCTTTGAAAGGAACCATCCCGGCATTTGCCTGGAGCGATTTATGGAAATCACGGAAAACCTAAATCAGGATGGCCGGACGCGGGATTGAACCGTCGTCCTCCCGAATGCGAGTCCAGTGTCTAACCACTGCGCTTGGCTTTAGGAAAAGTAAAGGGACGAGAGAGGCAATTCTGACGTTACGGCTACTACTGGAAGCAAGGCTAAAGAAAAATCAAGACACTTTCATGGGATTTGTCGACCTGGAAAAAGCGTTCGACAATATAAAATGGTGCAAGCTGTTCGAGATTCTGAAAAAAGTAGGGGTAAGCTATAGGGAGAAACGGTCATATACAATATGTACAACAACCAAGAGGGTATAATAAGAGTGGACGATCTAGAACGAAGTGCTCGTATTTAGAAGGGTGTAAGACAAGGCTGTAACCTTTCGCCCCTACTCTTCAATCTGTACATCGAGGAAGCAATGATGGATATAAAAGAAAGGTTCAGGAGTGGAATTAAAACACAAGGTGAAAGGATACGATTCGCTGATGACATTGCTATCCTGAGTGAAAGTGAAGATGAATTAAATGATCTGCTGAACAGAATGAATAGTCTAATGAGTACACAGTATGGTTTGAGAGTAAATCGGAGAAAGAAGTAGTTAGTGACAAGTAGCAGAAATGAGAACAGCGAGAAACTTAACATCAGGACTGATGGTCACGAAGTCAGTGAAGTTAAGGAATTCTGCTACCTAGGCAGTAAAATAACCAACGACGGACGGAGCAAGGAGGACATCAAAAGCAGACTCGCTATGGCAAAAAAGGCATTTCTGGCCAAGAGAAGTCTACTAATATCAAATACCGGCCTTCTGAGGATGTACGTCTGGCGTACAGCATTGTATGGTAGTGAAACATGGACTGTGGGAAAACCGGGACATAAGAGAATCGAAGCATTTGAGATGTGGTGCTATAGACGAATGTTGAAAATTAGGTGGACTGATAAGGTAAGGAATGAGGAGGTTCTACGCAGAATCGGAGAGGAAAGGAATATGTGGAAAACACTGATAAGGAGAAGGGACAGGAAGATAGGACATCCGCTAAGACATGAGGGAATGACTTCCATGGTACTAGAGGGAGCTGTAGAGGGCAAAAACTGTAGAGGAAGACAGAGATTGTAATACCTCAAGCAAATAATTGCGGACGTAGGGTGCAAGTGCTACTCTGTGATGAAGAGGTTAGCACAGGAAAGGAATTCGTGGCGAGCCTCATCAAACCAGTCAGTAGATTGAGGACCAAGAAAAAAAGGGAAGCCAGCTAAGGGATTGCCCATAGCAAGACCATCAGGTTGTTGGTACAGGACACAGACCTAAGGATGTTCATGATATTAGTATCTTACATACGGAAAAGTAAGGCTTCAGACTTGATATT
The DNA here is from genome assembly GCF_023864345.2 of Schistocerca serialis cubense. Classification (NCBI taxonomy): domain Eukaryota; kingdom Metazoa; phylum Arthropoda; class Insecta; order Orthoptera; family Acrididae; genus Schistocerca; species Schistocerca serialis. The sequence continues at coordinate 428,749,026 of NC_064641.1, forward strand.
CTTGAACAGTTGGAAATTTTGAAACATTTTTCCCGTAACAACCATTTAATCCTCAATGAGCAATTACAATTACGTGTTAAGAATTTCTTTCATGGTGTAAAGCCCTTGCTCAAAATAACTTAACGCGGAATATTGCTACTATGCTTCCCGTACTGTAGCCTTAAATATTGTTCTCTCTCTCCATGTCTTATAGTATAATATTTTGTTCAACTTTCGGTCTGTTACATACTATTTGACCAAATGTAATCAGCACATTACGTGTAGTCCTGTTCCAATGCTTCTGACAGTTGTTGTCACTGTAAATTACAAGCATTCAATACTAGATGGCGCGATACTAGGTGCCGACTTGCTAACATCGACGGCGCGCGCGCCTGTCAGTCTGATGCTGCTTACAGTGCCGGACGCACACGCGACCCTTAGCGGCGCGTCTTGATCAAGTTGTGCATTCCTAGGAAAATTTTAAAATGTACAAATATATTTTTACCTTTAACGTGAGCACTGTTCCTCTAAACCATTTCGTAACTATTTACTCTATGTAAGTATGCTTTCTTTCTTCTACTGTACCGTAGCAGTTAGCTATGATGTAATTTTATTACGTATGTTTAATTTAATAATTATTTACATTGTTCCAAAACTCTCTTATAGGTAATGTAAATTTTTTTATTTCTGATAATGGCTGCCTTAGAGCAGTTGAAACATAGGTAAAGTTGAAAATTTTTTACCTGTGCAACCGAAGAGCTGTATTTTCAAGTAATATTATAAATTTCGCCTACGGGTGCTGAATTATCGGCCATGTTCAATATTGTATGAACGAAATAAATTGATTAGCAAATCGCAAGAAAATACTTTCAGCTCAAAGTTCAATGGTGAGAAACTTACAATGCTGCGCAAAAGGTATTGCCTCTTTCCATTACTGACAAGCAAATTTTGCGTTTCTTTGAATACGTAACCTTATTTATGATATGCCACATTTGCATACCTTTTGAGTATGACACAGCATACCATTTAAACACAGACCCAATCGAAATGTAAGTGATTAGTATTTTACTAATTCGTGCAGACAGAGGCACGCGTAAGTACAGTTATTAAGTTTTGTTCAAACAGACTTACTTTCGTCGTAAGGTTATCGTGGGTACTTTTGTTTCATTTCTTAGATACAGTGCACAATTTTCGTAAGGTATCTTTTAGTGTTGTTAAAACAATACTAAACATGAGAGAGAAATTAATCGTCAACGATATATGCGAATTCTCTGATGCTATCTATAACAGTCTGACAATGCACATGTAGTTTATTGATTACATGCATGTAGAAAACTTGTTCTGAGTTAAAGCTGTCAAACAAGGTTTGAAGAAGAATGAAATGCCACTACCAGACGACAGCTAATGTAGAAAATACTTTTCTGACTATTTTGGCACCATGCACTCTCCCCGTACATAATTAAAAAGCTTCGAGACGCCTCTGCTGCCTGGCTGTCTATTAAACCTGAAAAGAACAAAATGACGCAGAGTTTAGCCTTTTTTCCACATGCGACTATTTTGTTTTGAGAAGTGAAAAGAATTATGTTCAAAGTTCCATTAAATTGCTAACTACAGCAGACAGCAGAATTGCGTTTTAGAAAAATGTAGTAGCGAATGTAATAGAACACACAACGTCTTATCAACAGCGAGCGACGCTTACCGTTACGCTACTAGCTGTGACATAGCTACAGCACCTCTGGAAGTGAACAACAGATCCTCCAGAACTTCGGCATTCCACAGTGCTGTGAGATAATGCATATGGCCGGATATAGACTTCTGAGAGACAGACAGTTACAGCATTTCTTTTGCACTGCACGATGGTTTCAACAAACAGATAGCGCAATAGAGTAGCTCAAATGGAAAGGAAAACCTCCTATTTAAATTTCTGCATCCTACACTGTTGGCAGTTCTGTGTAGATGGCAGTTACGTTATTTTATTTCGGTGATTACAAAATAGAGTCGAATGTATGCACTGGGTAGCCAAGGCAATTAGTTCATCGCGATTCGGTCAACCAAGCAAATGAATGTACAGAACATCCTGCAAATCTCTACAGGGAGTCTGTGTGTCAGAATTCTCATCTTGTGTGCCGCAATGGGTTTATGATAGAGAAATGAGTCGTAGAGCAGGGGGTTTGGTGGTCTGTTGGACTGATGATAGTTTCATGTGATGATGGTCTAGGTTCGATTCCAACTGCTGCCGATGTTTTTTGATAGGGAGAGGCCGATTCTATTCTCTTCTGGCTACGCCAAGTGAAGTAGGTATAATGACATTGTGGTCTGAAAATCACATTAAACATGATATTCCTTATCTGCCAAGTAGACGTTAGGTGGAACCACAATAAAGTAAGGTGTGGCGACATGTAGAAACTCTGTCCCCAGTAACCTTTCTTATACTAGTTATTTATTTCCAGTGCCGAAACAAACTCTGTGTATGGTAACAGGACACTTATTCTGTCCTTTATTTGAGTTTCTGTAAGTCGATGAAACTGGTACTGAACTGGGAATGCAACTCAGACCGTCCTTAACGCGGAATTCAATCCCTTCGTGACAATACAGGTCGAATACAACTTGTTATTTGTTCAAAACTGCAGATTCCTCGACATCTCCACATATTGCTCATGAATGGGTTGGAATCCTGGCCGAGCACTAATCTTTTCACTATGTATTATTTTCATTCGTTGTCAACATTAACGATATCTAGCGTTCTTGACTCTCAGTGAGACACAGAACTATTTGCGAGATCACTGTAAGTTTAAGGGTGTTATTCCGAGCTGCTTGTGGAGAAAAATTTGGTAGCTGACGTCTCTTTGTGTATAGTAAACAGCGATATGTTTGGGGATCGATTCTCAGTCAGCACTGAACGCTTCGTCATATTATTTCTAGTTCAAATATGCTCACATGTCGCTGCTGTTGTACAAACCCATACTTAACGTTCCTTTTCTCTAGAATATAACAGCGATACGTGCCGGGTTGGAGTCCTGGGAAGGAAGAATTAATGTTTCGTCTCGTCATTTCATTTAATACATCTAGCTACTGTCGAGAAAATCCGATATATTAGAGTTTATTGTGCTTCGATAACAATCCGATTAGGTTCTGGGTTCGAGTCCCTGTCCAACGCAAAGCTCTATCTCACTGCATTGTAAGTAAGTTACTTGTGAAGTGGCAATATTTGACATCTCTCGTAGTTCGTTAAGAGGGGCAATAGACGCTGTGGGGTAGGAATTCGCGACCGTTAAAAATGTTTACGTTATGTAATTTAAAGTTGATATTTGCTAACTAAAAGAAAATTGGGTCTGAGCACTATGGGACTCAACATTTTAGGTCATCAGTCCCCTCGAACCTAGAACTACTTAATCTCAACCAACCTAAGGACATCACACACATCCATGCCCGAGGCAGGATTCGAACCTGCGACCGTAGAAGTCACGCGGTCCCGTACTGAAGTGCCTAGAACCGCACGGCCACCACGGCCTGGCCAGCGTGAACTGGGTTTGAATCCATATGCAGAACGAGTCGGTTCGTCGTGTCATTTGAATAATGGTTCATATGGCTCTGAGCACTATGGGACATAACATCTATGGTCTTTAGTCCCACAGAACTACTTAAACCTAACTAACCTAAGGACATCACACAGCACCCAATCATCACGTGGCAGAGAAAATCCCTGACCCCGCCGGGAATCGAACCCGGGAACCCGGGCGCTGGAAGCGAGAACGCTACCGGGCGCTGGAAGCGAGAACGCTACCGCACGACCACGAGCTGCGGACTGTCATTTGAAATTCATACATTCATAGCTGCCCGTGAATAACGTAAATTGTTAATGACATTTTGTGTTTAATAACAATTATGGTATGTTACTTTGAAGAGGAAATCATGAATACGACGAACTTACTACGTGCATTATCTATCTGACGTAATAGTGAGAGTGCTAACATTTCAGGTATGTCATTTATTGCAGTAAATGTGAGCTTACAAGCCTTAAGGACAGTCTTATCTGTAATGAGGTGTTTCCTGATATTTGTAGTATCGTGGTATTACTTTACATCTTGAGTAATTGCGACAAAGAGCAGTGTATTCTAGTGGTGATTTGTTGCAACCATTTTCAATAGTAAAACGACTGTACCAAGGAGCGATTAGTGGACCTGATAGACAGCTGCGTTATGTAGGTCGCATGGGAATTAGTTGAAATGCAATTCATGTCGTTCGGATACTTTTTAGCACGACTGTACATAATATCAGAAGTTAAATATCAAATGTTTTCACCAATAGCGAAATGCTGGAACCTTCATTGAAGATATGAAATGTTCTTTTGAACCTTAATTGAAGATAGAATAGTTTTTGGCTGACTGGGATTCGAACCCAGCATCTAGCACCGTCGTTTTCTAGCCAGGAACAGACGATAATTAGCTATTGTTGGTTCACCGGTATCCAATGGGTGCATGTTTAGCTAGACATCAGGCGACGAAAAGTTCTGTGCTGAATGGAATTCAAACCCCGCACACGTGGTCATGAAGAAACTTTAACTATCACATTCTTTTCCAATAATAGCAAGGAATGGCATGTGTGTACTTTCAATGATGTGATGGAAAATACTCTCCTGGCTAGAAGTTGAATCCACGACATACCGTGGTTGGTGATCACAACGAACACAACGTCAAACCCAAATCCATTTTCACCAGTAGGATGGAGAGGAATGTTTGAACTTGAAAAAAAGTAAGGAAACGTTTGAGCTTGTAATGTTGTGATAAAAAGCTCATCGCGTGGCTGTGAGTTGAAACGAACACGTTACCGCTGACAACGCACGAAGAGACGTTGAAAATGCAACTAGTTTTCACTTGTAGTTCGGAGTGCACATGCTAGGGCTTGAAATTAAATAATGAATATTTTGTGCTGATCAGGATTCGAAACCAGATATGTGCCTTTCGAGGACGCCTAGAAGAGTTTGCAATCTTCGGGAACACAGTGAAATCGAATTCTAATCCCAGTCGAGCACCACAATTTTCAACGTCTCAGTTTCAAATAAAGTAAGAGCCTTGTGAACTTACATGGCCATTGGTTCATTAAATGAAATACGTTTTCTAGTTTACGACGGCTTGCTGGTGACAGAGTCTCTGCCATACAGGGTTTCTCCATCTGTCACAGCTCAAACGAATGCCCAGCCGGCAGCGAAGGGATGTTATCTTTACTGCGGATATTGAACTACGGAGCTTACTGGCGTTCTGCACTTGGCGTTACTAGTGGTGAAGGAATGCTACTTGTGTGTGTTAAAAATCTTCGCCTGACGTGATATATGAACCTACACGATTTACACATCAATACAAGATTAATCCGCCAGACAACAGAACCCCCTGCCAAGTACATAATTTTGAATTGCAGAGTATTCATTTAGATGTAGATGCAGGTGTCAAGGGACGCGTAATAGGAAGGAGGGCGTGATCTGGGAATGGATAGAAGTGCAGAAGTCCAAAATATAAGCGTGAAATGCTTGCAAAGTATTGCATACTTATATGTGTGCCACAGTTCGTTTTATCTTAGGACCGAGAGATAAGGAAGGATTGTTCTCAGTACGAAGAATGGCTTATAGGGAAGGGGACATCAAAGAATACGGTTTCATAGGTGGTGAGAGGAATGATAGAGAGTAAAGACAGCAGCAATTAAAAGAGAAAATGTAGCATCACTGAAAAAACTGCTACATTTGTTTATAAAGTTTTGGGGGAGTGTAATAGAAGGACACTTGCGGCGATAGTGTCAGAGAGAGAGTGTGTCAGAGAGAATAGAAGATATATTAACAACGAGTAAACATAAATGTTCAAATGTGTGTGAAATCCTATGGGACTTAACTGCTAAGGTCACCAGTCCCTAATCTTACACACTACTTAATCTAAATTATCCTAATGCCAAACACAAACACCCATGCCCGAAGTAGGTCTCGAACCTCCGCCGGGACCAGCCTCACAGTCCATGACTGCAGCGCCTCAGACCGCTCGGCCAATTGTGCGCGGCGAGTAAACATAATATGAAATCGTTGGCGTATTGTGTGGAGGACGGAGGGTGTATTCCTGGATGAAGAGGATGAGAGAGACGTATTTGAAATAACAAAACTACTGTGACAGAGTCCATCGACGCTGATTAGTTTGTATGTAGACAGGGTATAAATGAAATCAAAGTAGAATACTTAACGAACTGTATATTCAAAAGAAACCCACTTGGATTAAAAGGGCAACTCAAAGGATAGATAACCCATATTGTATCTTTTCTATTGCCACGCGATTTTCTACTAGCTCACAATGAGGAAAAATGACGAAAAAGAAGACATAACAAAACATTTTAAGAACTCTGATATTTTATCCAGGATCCTTCATTATTTTGTACTTCTATCACGCGTCTTGGCATAGAATGTATAAGCCGTCGGACGTAACAGCCTGAAGAAGCAACTTCCTCCCAGGCTTCCAGGATACAGTGGCAAAGAGCGTCCGCAGTAGTTGGTTGGTTTCGTGGCCAGTTCTCTGTTAATGTTCTGGCGACCTCAGCCCACATGTTTCCCATGGAGTTCATATCAGCCGCCCGTAGCGGCCAGTCCATGACGTTGACGCCAATCGTGGAAAGCCGCTGCTGAACAAATGCGGACTTGTGAATGGGAGAATGATCCTCTTCCAATGTGACGTTCCCTTCTGCGTACAGCATTCGCACTGACGGAAGCATCACATTTTCCAATATGTGAACATACTGTGCGCTGTCCAGAGTTCCTTCTATTCTGTGAAGAATTCCCGCCCCTCTCGCAGAATTCCCACCCCAGAGAGTCCCTTGCGGCCTGTAAACGATTCGTGGACCGTCGTTATTGGTGGAAAACACCTTCCCATCAGTGAAAATGACGTTGTCCCACGACGCCCTCAGATGCAGCTCCGCAAATGCTAGCCGGTATAAAACGTTGTCTACGCTGAGCTCTTGTTTCACGGCGGATCGTCGTGCACGCAGTCAAGCGTCCCTCAGCCTTCGGCGAAACGTGTCACTGGAGCCGGGATGTTGGTCTGTCGCCGCAAGTGCTTCGCGTTCAGAAAGGGATTTTCTCTGCTCCTAGACACTAGGTCCCTGTCTTCCTGCTGTGAGATCACTCTCTTCCTGCCTGAGCCAGGAGCCCTGTTGGTGGTGCCTCTTTCAAGGCAGATCCTCCACCATCTCGTTGCAGTGGCATGTGGAACGCCATACCGTCTGCCAGCTTCTCTGATGGAGCATCCTCCTTCCTCGATGAGAGCGACGACTCTACCTCGGCCGGCCGCAGTGGCCGAGCGGTTCTACGCGCTTCAGCCTGGAACCGCGCGACCGCTACGGTCGCAGGTTCGAATCCTGCCTCGGGCATGGATGTGTGTGATGTCTTTAGGTTAGTTAATTTTAAGTAGTTCTAGGGGACTGATGACCTCAGATGTTAAGTCCCATAGTGCTCAGAGCCATTTGAACCATTTTTTTACTCTACCTCGAATAGACTTCTCCCAGTGAGCCATTACGGCAGACAGTCTGATGAGTATTTCTGCTTGCCGCTCTTACACTGATTCCAGGAGAGGAGGTAAACATATTTACTTCAAACGGAGCGGCAGAGGCAGAGGCATGCGGCGCGCCGTGCTGGCTCGTCACGGGTTGTTGGCCCACCAACGCCACCGCCAGCTCGCTCACTTGCGTCTCGCCTCGGCCAGCCTGGCTGGCCCATAGCTAGCGAGCCGCGCCTAGTACAGACCCGGGCCGCATGGCCACGATCACCCCTTGAAGGATCAAGAGTTACACCTAACCTACCCAAGTCTGTAATATAAACTAACGCAGCTACAGCTATTATGCTATAAAATGTGCAGGCACACCTACAGTTGACGATTTATTCAAATATTTGCCGAACAATACTTTCAAAAATACATTCATTTTAAACATAACTACCAAAAAATATTTCACCTACCTAGCAATAGCATGACGCAGCAAACTATACTTTCTTGTAAGCGCTGTGCATTAGATGTAGCCTTAAAAAATCCTGTATTCAACCACGACAACTAAGGGGAATGTAAAAAAAAAACAGGTTTGGCGGCAGCTGCTCCAAATAATAGTATACACTTAGTATATAATACACAGTTTATGCACTTATAACATGTACTCAGTGTCTCTGAAACAATACGTCCTGCACAACGGAAATTACTTTCTGTTGAGACACTTCATTTACATCTCAATGATACACGACTACTAGAGAACATTGCTCTTTTCGGTGTAACCTCCCCGCAATGGAATTTAATGACAGTGACAATAAATGAAAAATAGCAATCTGAGCCATGTGTAAGCTCCCCACAAAAATGAAAGTCAATTCAATAAGAATGAAATCTCAGTGACAATGAAAACGCAAATAGACCGAAATGTCGATCTTAGGCCCTGTTCTTACCTCAGTAAAATTGCATCTGCTCTTATTTTTCGCCATAGCTTGGAGGAAATGCATCGCAAAAATTCTTTGAACTTAAGTAATTTTTTTCTTTAAGGAAATGCATGGGAAATTTTCTTTCAATAAAATATTTGTTTTGTTAAAACGCTTGGTTTTAAAACAAAATTATTATTGGGGCGATTCTTGAACAAATTAATTACACTTAAGATGCATTACATTATTTGAAAAATATACCTCGTCCTGAATCTTGACCAGAGGCCCATGTCGACGCCCGCCGACTCCTCACACACAACTCCGACTCTCTCTCGCGCGCTACTCGCACTGACTAACTACAAGCTCTCGCGACTGGCTACGTACAACTGCCTGGCAACAGAACTAAACTCTCGCGCAGTCAAGCGCAGACTAGCCGCGATAAATAACTCTCTGGTCAAAGATTCTGTCATGCCTCGCCATCGCTGTACGCGTTGCATAACCCTCCACTGGGGGGCAAAGATTTGGCAGCGATGGTGAGTCATTTGGACTTGCCGTGAGCAACAATTTTTTTTAAACTAATCAACTTTACAATTACAGCATATATACAGATTTAAAACATGATGTAAATGTGGTGCACATGCACCGAATACAAAACATATCAGACAATGACATACAATAAATACAATGAGTACAGAACGTATCAGCAAATCAGAAAAATGTATATACAGATCATATTGATAAATACCAAAAGTGCACACTTACTGACGTTCACCACAAAACATACTAACACATGACATAAGTGCACATGCACTGAAAAATTATTCAACGTTTTCTCAACTAATCTCTTTGACAAATGACATAAGTGCACGTGTACTGTAGTTCAGAACATATCAGCAAATCAAAAATGTATATACAATATAAAAGACAAGAGTGCACATATACTGTACTTCAGAATATATCAACAAATCGAAAAAATGTCCTTAGCATTTTCACAACAAAAAATGGCAAAAGAATCATGTTGACAAGTGACATAAGTGCACATGCACTGCAGTTGAGAATATATCAGCAAATCACAAAACGTATATAAATAGAAATCATGTTAGCAAAAGAAATGATTATCACTATGTTACAAGAATTAGGACAGGAAAGGGAAGGATTGCATCATGGTTGTAGCACTTTAGGTTGCACGCAGCTGCTCTGAAAGTCCATATCTTTCCACAGAAATACAACACCAAGTGAGACAATCTGAAGTTCTTTTCCCAGAAGTGTTTATCAGCGTAGCCAAGACACTGAAATGTCGTAGTAATACGCCATGTTATCATTTTGGCAGTACATCAGGTACACCAAACAGTGGGACCATAATAACATCTCCATCGCTCACGGTGGTGGACAGCATGTCGTGTCAACACCACGCTCTTACAAGGCACACCAACGTAGAATTAGTGCAAAAACCAAATATAGTGCTCCATGATCATGAGGATGGACAGGACAAATGGATATTGCAGTAATTCAGGGTAGTGAGGTCAGAAGGTGAAGGACATTAAGTCACATACTAGTCTTCGTTGAGAATTACATTAGTCTAACAGCTGATTTAAGTAATTGGTGGCACTCATCGCCCAGTTACTGAACATTTCTGTACCATGTATGAAGTATTACAGGATAATGTTCATAAATCATCTGATTACAGTCAATATTGGCACTTATCGGTCAGTTATAAACCATCAGAAGTCATCATTGAAAAGGAGAGTCAATTATTGGCATAGCATTAACATAATTCATTTAGTTATACTAATTATTGGCACTCAGTGGCCAGTCACAAAACATCAAAAGTCATCATTGAAAACAGGAGCTAATGAATGGTATAGTATTAACATAATTCATTTAGTTAAACTAATGATTGGCACTCAGTGGCCAGTCACAAAACATCAAAAGTCATCACTGAAAACAGGAGCTAATGAATGGTATAGTATTAACACAATTCATTTAGTTACACTAATTATTGGCACTCAGCGGCCAGCTACAAAACATCGAAAGTCATCATTGAAAACAGGAGCTAATGAATGGTATAGTATTAACATAATTCATTTCATTTAGTTATACTAATTATTGGCACACATTGGCCAGTCACAAACATCAAAAGTCATCATTGAAAACAGGAGATAATGAATGGCATAGTATTAACATAATTCATTTAGTTACACTAATTATTGGCACCCAGTGGCCAGCAAGTATTGAATAGTACAAAACATTGTTCATCATTCAGTATTATTCAGAACTCTCTTAAATGGGTAGCATTATTTGGAACTGGTGATACAATTTTTTTTTGTTAGCAATGCATTGCTTTGGGTAATTATAAGGGAAAGCAAGAAGAGAAAAAGAAAAAAAATTGCTTCTAGGTCGTTCCTGTAAATGAAAGATGTGTAACGTCATTCGTCATGAGTCAGCTGTACCAAGGTTGTGACACAACTGGGTAAAAAAAATGCAAGTACTAGTATAGGTTTAATAAGTAACAAGTTTAGTAAGTATCATGAAAGGCTTCTCCTGGAAAAAATACAAAATGGATTATTGAGCTGAAAGAAGAAACGCATACTATGCTGAAAAGTAGTGAACTTCGAATTAACAGGTAGTGAAATGTGTATAAAAAATGTGGTCCATAGCTGTCCTTTCCAAAACCTTCAGTCATCATACCATACGATATAAAACATACTGTCAAAACAAACTGAAACAAGTACTTAAATAACTACATAGCATAAATACATAAACTTCAACATCATCCTCATCTGTAAAGAAAAAAAAAACTTCATTATCCATCACTTCATTGTCCATATTATCATAACTTCATTATTATCATCACCTGTAAAGAAAAACTTCATTATTCATAGTAGCATATTCTTCATCATTACTCTTCGTCAGCATTCATTATCATCTGCAAAAAATCACTTCATTACTTATTACACAACTATTCCTTATCTCTAGCATATTTCATCACTAAAACTAAGATGTGTAGTTCTGTCTGACAGCCTGCATCAGTCGCCTTGCATTCTGAAAGAAAAAATTAGTGAAGACTGCTATTCTACGATGTATAATATATTCTTGTTAATGCTTGTTAATTCTGATCCATTTACTCTTCCTCACGAGGTTTGCATCTTCTTTCGATCATTCCGCAGTTGAAATTCCCATTTCTGTTCAATTTATTTCCTTTACACGTTATTTCTTTCTGAAAATGATGAACAAACATTAATGTCTTGCATTTAAATCATATACCCATTAAATAATGGCTGGTTTATAGTAACATAATTTGAGCATACAGCAGACCATGACAGAAAACGTAATATGTCAAAAGCATAGACAGTGTTCAAAGGCAAAAATGTACTGAGAATATCACAATGCAGCAGCAAAAAAAGAGAAATGTAAAACAGTCACGCTGTTGAGATATCATAGCGCAAAAAAAATGTCAAAGTCAACTGGTGTGTGTTATACCTTAACTATTTCACAGTGCATAGAAACAAAACATGAAAATAATCGTACATACATAAACAAATGATGACAACTTGCTAAGAAAAAATGCGATAATCGTCAATAAGTAGTCATGTGAATATAATTGCATAAGTAGTTATAAAATGTGTAAGTTCATCTGAAAAAAATATGCACTGTCTGATGTGTAACGACAAGAAGAGCGACGTGCTAACTTTACATTGCCGGGCACTTGCCAAGAAAAAAAAAAAAAATACGATAATCATCAGTAATTGTTCATGTGAATATAATTGCAGAAATGATCATAAAAATAGGTAAATGGCATTACAGTGTGATAAATCATAAAGTATGTTCACTCAATAAAGGTTTTATGTTGGATAAGTGGTGGATTCCTTTTCTTTATCTGGTTCTCAAAGTTTCGACGTGTACAACATTGGGGTGAGGAATGCTGCGAATCCGATATGGACCTGCGTATAGAAGTTCAAATTTACTGCACCTACCTTTTATTTTGTTGGATAAATAGCGTGTACGTACTAATATCTTCTATCCCACGTGAAAGTCTCGGCGCGTACAAACCTGTTTTTGCTGTTTTCTCCGGCGCTCTGCGGCACGTTTGATGTTGTACAGTGCAATGTCAATCATTTCACGGTGTCGTAGTCGACGAGATGTAGGAAAATTTACTAATTCTGTAATTTTGTTTGGTGGTTCAACGTTTTTCAGTATAGCAGACGGAGATACCATAGTGGATTCATTTGGATTGGAATTAATTACATCTTGGAATGAGAATATGTGTGTGTCCAAATCAATATGTCTTGTGTGGCAGTATATTCTACACAGTTTAACAATTTCTTTCATTAATCGTTCACAAGGGTTCGAAGATGCATGGTACTTGGGTATATAGATCAGAGAAATGTTTCTAGCTCGTAACATGCGTGTCCATATAGCAGAACGAAATTGTAATCCATTGTCAGAAATTACTTTCATCACACGCTCTACATGAAATAGAAAATGTTTTACAAATGCTTTCGAAACAGTTTTAGCAGTAGCTTTGCGTAACGGAGTGAAAGTAACAAATTTTGAAGTGAGTTCAACAGCGACAAAGATGTAGCAAAAACCTCTGTTAGTTCTCGGAATTGGACCAAAAACGTCTACTGCGGCCATATGTCTTAATTTAACAGGTATAATGGGATATAATGGAGGAATATGTGAAGTGGTGTCTGACTTAGCTTTCTGGCAAATTTTACATGACGCTAAAACTCGTCGTATACGTTTCTCCATGTTGGCAAAATAACAGTTCTGTCTCAGTATAAGAAAACATTTTCTGGCTCCGTAATGTGCATAACTTAATTGAGTGTACCAGATTAATTTGTTAACAAGTTCATCAGGAATGCATAATAACCAATTGTTGCTGTCAGGATGAGAGCGGCGAAATAGAATGTCATTGCGTACAGTGTAATGGTTTCTAATGGTAACATTATTCCTATCTTGCCAAAGGTGTTTAATTTCTTTCCACACATTGTCTTTACTTTGCTCTTGTGCTATGTCCTGTAATGACGATGAAATAAAATTTTCAAATGCAATTTGCTGAATGTACATAACACTGAAATTTGCTTTGCAGAAGTTGGTTGCTACGTCTTGCTGATTGTTGCTGAGAGAACGAGAGAGTGCGTCTGCTATAACATTTTGTGTGCCGGGAATGTGAACTATCGTAAAATTAAATTCCTGTAGTTAAAGTTTCCATCTGCTTAATCAATCGTGAGTGAATTTAGCCGAAAGTAAAAATTGTATCGCTCTGTGATGTGTGTAAACGGTGGTATGTCTGCCATAAAGAAAGTGCCGAAATCTCGTAAAAGCCCATACAACACATAATGTTTCCAGTTCCGTAACGGAATAATTTCGTTCAGCAGGCGACAAGATGCGGCTTGCAAATGCGATGTTTTTAATTACTGTAGAGCCATCTTCTTCAATTTCCTGAAAAATATGTACGCCTAAAGCAGTATTAGAACTGTCGGTGGCCCATGGAAAAATTTCTGGTAAGATCTGGGTGCAATAAAAGTGGAGCATTCAACAAAGCATGTTTCAAATAACATTCTCGTGAATAAGATTCTGCGTGTCAAAATTATTGCTTACGTTACTGGAATATGCAACCTGTACTGTGTCTGGTCAAATTCCGTCGTACGTGCTGTTATTTACGGGACGATGCTATGGCATATCCACTATATGAACTGTTCTGTTATTTCTTCCATACGTATTACGCTATAGATGATACCTACTGTCGGGTTCATTCATGAGAATAGGTTCTTGCGGATGATTTTGCTGTTGGTAAGACCGACTGTTATTATATGTACGTTGATAATTGTGCTCATCGTTTTTACGTCTGTCGTGATAGTCATTCCTATATGGTGCATTGCGATAGGAATTGAAGTATTGTGTCTTCTGTACGTAATTATTTCCTTGGTGGCGTGCGTTACTATTTGTTGTATCAGGGGCTATACGTCCACGCGGCGAAACATTAAAGCTTGGTTGACCTTGTGCATTACATTGTTGGTTAGGCATGCTAACCGGCTGGTTTTGATGCTGTTGTTGTGAAAAACCTCTATTGTTACTAAAATGTGGCTCCTGTTGCTGAAAATTTTGACGATATTGATAATCAAAATTTTGTCTGCTATTAAAGTTCTGGTGCTCGTCGTTCCTGAAGCCTCTGTTACCTTTCCTATTGAAATTATGTGTCTCATCATAATTGCTGTACGTCTGTTGGCCTTGGTTGTTATATGAAAAATTTTTGTTTATGAAAGAATAATCTGATTGCTGCACTTCTAAAAGCTGTAACAGATCTCTGAATGCTGAAATGTTTTCCTTTTGCTGACCTGTTAAGAGTGACACTCTTAATGATCGTGGCAGTTTAGAAATGCATAATTGTATAAGTGCAGATTCACTATAAGGTTCACTTAAATACTGGTTTTGTTGGACCATGTGCTCAAAAAATTGCGTCACACTGGGAAAATTGGAGTTCTCATAATTCGGTAAACTAATTAACTGATCTTTAATTCCACACTGTGTCGTCTTTGACCCATACGCTGACAGAAAAGCATTCTGAAATTCTTCAACTGAGTAACATTGCCTCGCGATCGGTCTCATACGAGTTGCCGGTTTGCCTTCCAAAGAACTGCAAATAAATTCAAGTTTATGCATTACAGGCCAAGTCGGTGGAAAAGCAAAGCTAAATTGTTGTATCCAATCCAGTGGGTGAATCTGTGTTCTGTCATTTTTAAACACTTTAAATTTTCTCACTAACAGAAAATGTTTGTAATCAAAATTATCATCTCTGTGTGATGGAACAGGTTCAGGATTGTAAGAGAATCTGTTGAACTGTGGTTGTTCAGAATCTAAGTCCCGTACTCTCTCTTGATTACCTAAATTATACGCACTGCGTGAGTCTGACAAATGTTCACAAAGTGGTGTCTGTTGTGATATGTTATTAACTGAAATATTTTTCATCTCTGTTACCTCTTGCTGTAAACGTGACAATTTTCTATGCAATGTGTTATTAGATGAATCGATCTCATTAATTGTCTGCTGTAAATTTTGAAATTCAGGTGTTTGGTTAAACGAAACCGGTGAAGTATCGTCTGATTTGCTGTCATTATTATTTTCAATAACGTCAATACGACTGGCCAATTCATCATATTTTTCAGTCAGTATTTTTATCTGATCATCGTTCTTAGTGTCAGAAGCAATAATCTGCTTTTGCATTTTACGTGTGGTTTCGTTCAGTTTTTTAATGTCATCTTTGACGACATCGGAATCCTGTGTTAGTTGTACTTGTTCGAGTCTTTCGGTCACTGTTTGAAAATCTGTTGTGTATGAGTCTGTTTTTAATTTAAGATTGGAAATTTCGTCACGTAATTCTGTGTTCAACTGTTCGATGGTATTAATTTTGTCCGATACTGTAGCATTATTGTTGTCTACATATGTTTTTCCCTTCGCAAACATTTTACGTTTGTCTTCTTGTCTCTGAGCAGTGATTGTTTCCGTAACTTAACGTTTTACTCTATTTTGATCCTGAATAAATTTGCGGAAACGCGTATCACTGTTTTGTATGTGGAGATTAAAGCGCTCGTCAATTTGAGTGTTCTGTTGTCCGAATTTCGCGTCTATCTTTGCGTCCATTGTGCGCGAAAGTTCTGCTGTCATTAGTTGAAACTCGTCGCGTAATTGTGTAGCTTTTTCAGAGCATTGTTTACCGACTGCACTAATTTCCTCTCTAAGTGTTTCTGCTGTATCTGTTTGCATATCCCTTAGTTCTTGAGCAACAGATCGAATTTCTTCGCTACTTTTTCTTGAACAAGCCTCAATTTCCTTGCGTAACTGTTCCTTAGTGTCATGACACTGCGCGGCAACGGCTGCAATCTGCTCGCTAAGCTGTCTGGATTTGTTGTCTAATTTTTTATTAAAGTGTTATTTGAGATTTTCGTTATCTTCACTCTGTTGTTTCTAATTTTTGTCTAGTTTTTCAATAAGTAGTTTATTCATTTGTAGGAAGAATGCCATAATTGAATCCGACACAAAATTAGCATTTCTATTCTCTGTGCTGTTTAATGGTGGACCTGGAATTGTCTCGGTATCTGTAACCATTTGGTTATTCTCAGATTTACAAAAAGGTTTAACAGTCGGATGTACACTTTCGGTCACTATTTCGGAATTAAATGGATCCATCGTACTTTCACTACACTGTCCATTTTCATTACAAAAATTTGTTTGTACGTTATTTGAATTTTCCAAACCGGGTGTGTTAAGGTGGGCAGCGCTCATTACAATAGGGCGCCCCGCGTCATCAATTAGCGTCAAATAAACAGAAGACACAATCGAATTCGTTTGTTCATCATTAAGGTCTACATCATTATTAATGGTTGGAACGCACTGATTGTCAGTGAACGCAGGATTGTCATCATTACACTGCGTGTCACAAGTAGTATCGGTGAAGTTGTTTAAGTCGGTTATTTCGTTCAAAATACCTCGCGATACACTATTCACAGTCTTTCGCGGCATTTTTACAATAGTCAAAATTATTCACAAAACATATAAGCACTATGCAAAAGCTACACACAAATACAACAGAGCAAAGAATTACCGATGATCTGAGGAAAGAAAGTCACAAGATTAGTAAAAGCATTGCGCCAAATGCTAATTATATTAAGTAAATAAGAGCAGATATCTGGCTAGGTTTCAGAAGATTCTCAACGAAATACGATCCTGGACCGGATGTCGCCAAGTGTAACCTCCCCGCAATGGAATTTAATGACAATGACAATAAATGAAAAATAGCAATCTGAGCCATATGTAAGCTCCCCACAAAAATGAAAGTCAATTCAATAAGAATGAAATCTCAGTGACAATGAAAACGCAAATAGACCGAAATGCCGATCTTAGGCCCTGTTCTTACCTCAGTAAAATTGCATCTGCTCTTATTTTTCGCCATAGCTTGGAGGAAATGCATCGCAAAAATTCTTTGAACTTAAGTAATTTTTTTCTTTAAGGAAATGCATGGGAAATTTTCTTTCAATAAAATATTTGTTTTGTTAAAATGCTTGGTTTTAAAACAAAATTATTATTGGGGCGATTCTTGAACAAATTAATTACACTTAAGATGCATTACATTATTTGAAAAATATACCTCGTCCTGAATCTCGACCAGAGGCCCATGTCGACGCCCGCCGACTCCTCACATAACTCCGACTGTCTCTCGCGCGCTCCTCGCACTGACTCACTACATGCTCTCGCGACTCGCTACGTACAACTGCCTGGCAACAGAACTAAACTCTCGCGCAGTCAAGCGCAGACTAGCCACGATAAATAACTCTCTGGTCAAAGATTCTGTCATGCCTCGCCATTGCTGTACGCGTTTCAACGGCAGTCAATCCACTTGTAAATTAACATCATGATATCGCAAATATTAGGCAACACGTTACTAGGGATGAGTAAGGCCTTAAGGTTTGCAACTAAACGTGCTACTCCTAGCTACTACTGAATATGAAGTTGATTATTAACGTGTCTTCTTAAGCACGTGTGCGGCGTTCGACTCTCAGTCAGCATAGACGTTTCGTCACCTTATTTCTACTTAAACGTGTGCACATCTCGCTGATGGTGGACCAACATTGGACATTTCTCGTCTGTCCCTGGTTAGACAACGACGGCGGTAGGCGCCGGGTTCGAATCCCGGTCAGGCAATGCAACTTCAGTCGTCATTTAAGGTTCCAACCCCACTACTGTTGACAAACTGTGATGTCTACATTCTGATTTTACATACTTATTCAACAATCCTATTAGGTGCTGGGTTCACATCCTTGTCCCCAGCATTACATCATGGCATTTCAATTTTAAACATGTGCATCCTTCATTCCTTGACAATGCAACACTATACAACGTCTTTCGAGGTTAATTTCCAAGATGGTAACTGTCATGTTAGGGTTCCTGCTTTCATACAAACATTATCGTCATTTACGTCCAAGTTGAGAATTGATAACTGATACTGATGCAAACGTCAATATATGACGTCTCTTTCTGCCTAGTTATCGAGTCTCGATAAGGCACAAAGCTTTGCTTGGTTAACGATGGCTTTACGTTCTGGGTTTGCATCCGGATCCAGAACGAAGACGTTGGTCATGTCATTTAAAGTACAACTTCGTGTACAAGTAACTGTTGACGAGTAATGTGACTATGATATTACTTGTGATTCTCCGTTAATGTTGGGATTTCTGTAGAGTGGTTGTCGCCGTTAATCACGTTTTCTTTTAACTCTTAGTATTACATAAAGTTGATGCGAAACCACTCCCCGTTGAACTTTGAACGACGTTCAGCATGTGTTGGTTAAACTTTTTAGACAGCAAATAACTTGTTTCCAATTGCCGTACAACTTTATAAATCCATATACTGTCTCAAATATTTAATTGTGCCTAAAGATTACTGAACGATTTATGTGACAAAACTAGTTGTCCCATAACATTTGATATGTCACTAATTATAATTACGTTTAGTTTACAAACGTTAATGACTGTCTGATCTCTTCTGTACTATTGTGGTGTTACTTTACATCTGGATGGACTGTCATAAAGACCGGTGTTCTCTAGTAGTCTCTAGCAGTACCCATTGTGTATCTTACAACGACTGTACTGTGGAGGGTTGCGACTATGTGCACCACAGATATGCTATGTTGGTTGCATGCATTCAGGTGCAGCCTACACTTTGGAATTCAGGAGTGACCAACTTTTTTTGCTGTCAAGTGTACATAAAGTCTGCGGCCACGAGATCGGCTCCAGTTCACCACTGTCAATGGAAGGTGAAGCTTTGACAATGCCAGCCACTCGTGCTGGCGAAACGTGAGTAAAATCATCAGATGAACGTCGGCAAAAGAAACCAAGACAGAAGCCAAAAGGCAGTTTGTCAATTCAAGAAATGTCATGATGATCCCTCCATTGGAAAAATATTCCGTAATAGTCCCCATTTGATTCTCTGGGGAGGGACTGCCCAGAGGGAGCTTGTCATGAGTAAAAGATTGCATACTCAAAAGGATAGTGTGCTACGAGTCAGGTTGTGGAATGTCAGAAGCTTCAATGTGGGAGCGAAACTAGAAAATCTGAAAAGGGAAATGCAAAGGCTCAATCTAGATATAGTAGGAGTCAGTTCAGTGAAGTGGAAAGAAGACAGGGATTTCTGATCAGATGAGTACAGCATAATATCAACAGCAGCAGAAAATGGTGTAAGGGGTGTAGGATTCATTATGAATAGGAAGGTAGGCCGCATAGTGTGTTACTGTGAACAGTTCAGTGACAAGGTTGATCTTATCATAATCGACAGCAAACCAGCACCGAACCCAATAGTTCAGGTTTACATGCCGACATAGCAAGCAGAAGATGAAAAGATAGAGATAGTGTATGAGAATATTGAAAGGGTGATACAGTATGTGAAGAGGGATGAAAATCTAACAGTCATGGGAGACTGGAATACAGTTGTGAGGGAAGGAGTAGAAGGAAAGTTTACAGGAGAATATGGGCCTGGGACAAAGAATGAGAGAGGGGAAAGACTAATTGAGTTCTGTAACAAGTTCCAGCTAGTAATAGTGAATACTCTGTTCAAGAATCACAAGAGGAGAAGGTACACATGGAAAAGGCCAGATGATATGCAAAGATTTCAGTTGAATTACATCATGGTCAGACAGAGATCCCAAAATCAGAAACTGGATTGTAAAAGTATTTTGGCATGCTGCTTCTAGCCCAAAGTACTGTTATCCAAGATGGCGGCCATAACGTCAGTTGATGACATCATCCAAGATGGTGACTGTGAGGCAAACACCATTATCCAAGATGGCAGGAAAGTGCCACGCCCCCACTGGCAGGAAGTTCAAATTCCACCAGGACAATGCATCACACCACGGTTACCTCTACTAACCTATGAAAATGGCGGGAAAATAGTTCAATTGCACTAGCCGCACTAACCTAAGTCATCCGATCGTCACCTCATCCTATGAACTGGCACCAAGTTTGAATTTTGGCTGTGAAATAGGTCAATTGGGCTATGTCTATTAACTTTAGAAAACGGTGGGAAAGAAATGACACTGGGGCTACCTCCACTGACCTAAGTCACGCGACTGCCACCTCATCATAGGAAATGGTTTCAAGTTTGAACTTTGGCAGTAAGCAATGGTCACATGGGCTGTCTCTGCTAACCTAAGAAAATGGCAGTAAAGAAAGGGCAGTTCCCCTAACCTAACTCGCCCAACTGCCACCTCCTCCTATAAGGATTGGTTGGGGAGATGACTCGACGTGTGCTGTAACTAAGTCTTTATTATTCTACATGCACTATTTATTTACAAACTATGGTTCAGTACACCCATCCAGTGTGTTCACCACAAGGTTCAGACTCCAACTGGCCTAGTACACCGTACCACCACCAGAGGCCACTATCATCCCTCTCATCTGCTCAACCACTTTCTCTCTTCCACAATACTAACGGTACTTGCGCGACGTGTCTAGCCCACATGCACATGCTGACGTCAATTTTGTATCTGAATGATCGCCAAGTCGTCCTTTGGGCCACGAATATGCCGGTCCACTGCTGCTGACGTCATTCCTCTCTCTACCCCCAGTCTAGTGAAGGCCTATTTGCAGAGCGACTCACCCTTGCAGATGCTATAGAAAAACTGTTCAACTGCTCGCAGCATATGTGTGTGATGTGCATACTGATGTCACAGATCATGCAATATAATTCCACTGTACCACTCGCGATTCTAATGGTACTCATGTGACGTGTGTAGCCCGGACGCACATAGTGACATCATAGCATCCACCCTCCATGTGTATACTGACGACCGTCGGCCCTGTCCACTAGACCACAGAGCAGGCTACTGGCAGCCCCACAAAGTGGTGCAGCCATCAGCAGTCAAACCACACACAGCTGCCCATTTGGGTCCCCCCACGCTTTCGCACGTGGTACCTGAGAAATTCACCTCAAAATATTTGTTCACCTAGACACTGTTGCTGACCCGACAGGACAGAAAATAGAGCAAATGCTCTTCAAATGTTTAGGCGACTGGACACAATCGTGTACAGTGTTATACTACACCTCCAATCAGTGCACTTTGCTAGGTGTTGGCATCTGTGCTACATTTATAAGCAATTTCAGAACACACAACGCGATTTTATCTCATGATCGCATGGATAGATCTGACATAAAATTGATCCAATTGCGAAAAATGAGGAGGAAATAGGTATAACTTGACCAAATATAGACCAAAGAGCGGAGGACTTGTGGAAGCACTTGGGTATCTTGTGGTTGGCGCCAAAAAATTTGTACATGGGAACAAGTATGCGGCAGCAAGAGGAAACCGAGCAAATGTCGACATCAATGCAAAGGGAATCAGGGAAGCAGTAAATTTTGCTCCATTGAGGTACCAGTGATAGAAGCGAGTTGATTACTGTATTTGTTGCTTTTCAGGAAGCCAGAGAACCATCCGTCTCTAAACTTACTTACATCTGCATTAAAGGATAACATAGAGTGGACAGGGTGATCAATGGAGGTGGAGCTGTAACATGGTACGGTTTAATGGTTGACGATGCATTCTAGAGAGCGAGAAGTTGCAGCAGGTCAGTTTTTCCACTGTTCTGTCGGGATGCATCAGTTGCATGACCCAATGCTCTACTCATATACAGCTGCATGTTCTGTATGTGGTTTAAAGCACTATTTACTTGCAGCTATCAATGGTAAATCTGTTGGTCATCCGAGGACTTACATCTCATGTGTGATGAACTTTGATTTAAGCAATGTACACCATCCCCCTGTCTTCTCTTGGGTGTAAAATCGAGACTTCAGCGTCATAGCTAAGTTGGCTATAGGTGGTTGTGAGGCAGTGCAATCAACATGTACACATGTACCTGACAGGTTTGCTGTTTACAGAGTTAGTGATGGAATGACTTGAAATTTTCACATGTACCTTCCAGGTACTGATTCTAGACTCTACAACAATAGAGTTGATAGCTTGGTTGATTTACGTAAAAATGTGTATAACTCCATCTGTCTGGAACTCCATTGCGCATAAAAATCGTGTGTTTCTTGTTCTTCTTAACCATCTGCTTTTACATCACAACGCTTTGAAATCTGCTACTAACACATCGATAAGGAGTGCTAAGCTCTTCGACATAGGCGCATCTCGAGAAATCCCACGCACTTGGATGAGTTAGGACTCAGAAATTTCCATTTATTTACGAGATGCAGAGTGTAGCTGTCTTCTCCTGATCGGCTGCAGATTAGTTCTGTTACAGTGCTCCAGGGTGGGTTGGTCAATGACAGTGTGAGGAAGGTCTTTCACTCTCTAATTTTACCCTAAGGCTACGAGATTTCTCTGACACTCCCATCACCATAAAGATAAATCGTAAAATAAGCTCTACGCTTGAAGTGTTAGAAATATGTAGAGTGCTGTCTGATAAACTTTGATGATGGATGTGTGAGAATTAACAATGAATGGATATACTGCACAGTCATCTACCCACTTTTGGTATGATAATGTCAAAGTGGAGAAGGGATGGTTTAGCTATGATACAGAAATTGGGAAATATGCTGTCACATCATTGGTCAGTGTTGAAATTACTATAAAATTGCTAAAATTGTTTACACTATCAACTGTGATGCTTATTATTAAAGTACATCGATGGCGCTTTTCCATCTCGTCTGTGAACTGCCACGTGGTTGGTTATGGCATAATGGTTGACTGACAGTGCTTGCTTGTGTTGGAGTTTTATGGGACTTTTAATAGGATAGTCACATGTGCCTGATGCCTTCACACATGCAGTATTTGTTTTCGATATATGGGAGGAGGGAGATGTGGTAAAATTTTTATCTAGTTATCTATCAGATGAAGTTTGTTGAGATTTTATAGGTCATAATTTTTCTCGGATGGTACAGAATAACGAAGATAGCATGTTGGGGAGATCGATGTGAATGGACATGGATCTGTAGTATTTCAATGTAGTTTGGTGAAGCACCACAGTGCAGTAGCTAAATCCATGTCCTTCCCCCAGTTCCTGTACTGACTTTTCTACTACTTGGTGTTGCAGGCTTCGTTTCCGTCAAATGGTCAAAGCACAGTTCTGTCACAGTAACTCAGCTTCGCCTCTTTCTGAATGGACTGCAGGAGGTTATAGATCTACTGTAGTTTCCTCTGACCCCTACTCAGTTCCAACTTACACTGGAACGATCACATGCACAAAGGTGAAGGGATGATAGTGTAGTCTGAGGAGGTACTTGAAGGATGTGTAGGGGCTAGCTAAAATGAGGCTGTAATTTTACTGTAGCAGATAGATTCAAGAAAGGTGACTCATTTCTAGATATGGGAGTACCAGAAATATGATTCATTAGTGGGTGTAATCATTAATGCACTTCACCAGAGGATCTGGCGCAGGTATGTACTTGAATGGACAGACTAGATCCCAAATCCCAGACAGCACTTGTAGCGGATAGAGTGGCATTAGAGATCTTAAAAGCTTGTGTACATTTCTTATGACCTCAATCATCACACCATCTCACCATCTACTACTGTTAGTGATACTACTCAGTCAACCATTGCTTATAGCCCAGTGGATATATCACTGACCCCCTGACATTGCATTGAAACAGAATGAATTACAAATACTACAGAAATATCTAACCAGACGTTTATTCTTTCCCATGTAAATTGTTTGATTCACTGCTTCTCCACATTTCCCGTCTTTATTTAGTTGAGAGAATATCGATTGTGGTGTGTGCACCTAGCAATTGGTAGATACATTTGCTGGTTCTCTACACATGAGAAAGACCTTAGTTGAGTTTGTAAGTTATAGGAGTTATCTTAAATCTATTACATCAGCGTCATCGGTATTCGCGAGTGGAGTGATCAGTTTTCTCTATTTGTTTCTAGTTACTCAGTGGTCTAGAACACACTCCACCAAACTAAAGTTTTGGGTTTGTACAGAAATAATTCCCTGTCTGTCTCGTCAGAATTATGTTGCATGAGCAATTGGTAAGATACTGCTGTGTGCAAACCATGCGAAAATATTTTTCTTCTTGTAATCCCAGAGTCTGGAGATGGGTGTAGAAAGAAGCGAGCAGGGAAGCAGGTCTGGACCAGAAAGAGTAAAGCGTTTATGTCAGGGGGAACGAGCCCGAATTTGTAGAACAGTCCTGAGGGTGACTTCAGCCCACTGAGGGTGCTCTGGTCACCCATCAGGAGTGGATGACCACTGACCTTGGAGCTAGATATCTAGTACCGTGAGTATATCTATGGTGCATTCTGATTTCAAGGTATATGTATGAATGATGTAAAAGGGGCGATTTTTGTATGGTGTAGGATACGAATTGTATGTTTACTTCATCGACACTTTACACAGTGATATATTGCTGTGTTGGAGATCGGTTTCAAGCTCCAATATTTAAGCTCCGGTTCTCAGTGGGCGGGGGGGGGGGGGGGGCAGTATAATTGAGTAAGAGTCTTTCCGTATTTGACGATATGTATGGCATATTGCGATGTTTCGTTGTAGGTGCAATATGGCGATCAGAGTAAAATAGTTTTTTTCAGCTGAAACTCCCATCTGCAGACAGAAAAATAAAAGGCAGACAGTGCTTCCACACCGACATCATCAGTAATTCGGTGGGTAAATTCGAAAGAGCCAATCATAATCCCACATTCATTCACAAGACATCCATTGTGCTGGGATATAGGGGTCTCTACATAGAGGTGAGAACTTTTATGTGTGTTGGAAGCAGGAAGGTTAACACGTGATGGATGTGGTGATATTTTAGGACCACAAGGAAGAAAGAATTCACATTTTTCCTTGTTGTTCTATCGATAGTGGTGATGATTACAGTACACAAAACCATAGCGGTGATGTCTTTCCAAACATTACGTCTGCAGGTGCGGTATTCATTATCACACATAGTGCCTGATGCCTGTCCTTCAAAAGATTTGTTTGAGAGAATCTTGGCAGGATGCAGCACCTTCCTTTGTCAGATAATTTCCTACGACTGAGGAAAATCAAGACATATAGAGAGTGTGAGTGGACGTGTACATTTTTTTCAGGTGCTGTACAGATATAAAAGGTAACTGCACTGCTTGTGTATAATGTGTATATATCACATTGTAATGCTACTGTGGCTTATGTTGAGGCGTGACCAGAGAAGGTGAGCGTGTGTTCTATCGTAAGGGACGCATAGATTCAGCACACTGATAACTGGGAGGGTATGAGAGAGATTTTGTAGGTGGAAAATTATGTGCACTATAGATACTCAGTTTCGTTCCTGATTCACAGCCGTCAAGAGAAGACATTGCCGGTACATCGATCAGTGTCAGACTATAGCAGCAATCGTAATATTTAATTGTAGTTACACTGGTAAATATGTTCCTGGCTTCCAATATTCTTGTGAGTCTTGTATGTATCTGCTGATCCATAGACAACTTCTGCGGGTTTAATTGTCACTGAAATTTAGCGATCTCTGCAAAATAATTTTACCACCAAAAGTCTCATCTGCAGAAGACAATTGCGAATGGTACACTCACTGGACCCAAACTACAGCTTTGCGTCATTGCACCAGGAATGGTAGACTTTCACATGCTGTCAGCAGCAGAGAGAGAGCGATGGGTTGCACTGGCTTGCGTCCAGCGGTGGCTCGAGGCAGCGTCTTCCCTACCATCCAGTTGAGTATATTTTGAGAGGAATTTCTCAGGTACCAAGTATGAAAGGGATGTTGCCACCTCATGCATGGGGGACCAGAACAGGCACGTGGGTGTGGTTTGACATCTGATGGCCATGTCACTTTATGGGTCTATCAGTAGTCTCCTGTGCGGTCTAGTGGACATGGGGCAGCAGATGTCAGTATACGCATGTGTGCTAGACACTGTGAGGTCACTATGCTTGTGCAGGCTACACAAGTCGCAGGAGTGCCGTTAGAATCATGAGCGGTGAAGTGAGATTCTATGGCATGATGTGCGACATCAGTAAGTGCATCACACAAATGTGTCGCGAGTGGTGGAACAGTTTTTCTATAGGGTCTGCAAGGGTGAGTCGCTCTGCAAATAGGTCTTCGCTGGACTTCAGATAGTGGAAGGACGTCAGCAGTGGTGAACACGCATGTACACGTCCCAAAGGACAACTCGGCGTTAGTTAGATGAGATTTAATGTTAGTATGTGCGAGTGGGCTACACACGTCGAATGAGTATGATTAGAAACGTGGGGGAGAGAAAGCGGTCGAACAGATGAGAGGGATGATAGTGCTCTCTGGTGGTGGTAATATGTAGAAAGTCAGTTGGAGTCTGAACCTTGTGGTGAACACACTGGATGGGTGTACTGCATCATATTGTTTAAATAATTTGTGCATGCCGAATAATAAGGACATGTGCAGAACAGGTCGAGTCCTCTCCCCAACCAATCCATACTATGAGGAGGGGGCAGTTGGGTGACTTAGGTTAGTGGAACTGCCCTTTCTTTCCCGCCATTTTCTTAGGTTAGTAGATGTAGCTCAAGTGACCTTTCTTTACAACCAAACTTCAAACTTCCCACCATTTCCTAGGACGAGGTGGCGGCCAAGTGACTTAGGTTAGTGGAAGTAACCCAAGTACCCTTTCCTTCCCTCCATTTTCTTATGTTAATAGAGATAGCCCAGTTGCTCTATTTCACAGCAAAAATTCAAACATGGTGCCAGTTCATCGGATGAGGTGACAGTCGTAAGACTTAGGTTAGTGAGTGTAGCCCAACTGAACTATTTTCCCGCTATTTTCTTAGGTTAATAGAAGTAACTGTGGTGTGATGGATTGTCCTGATGGAATTTGAACTTCCTGTAGGTGAGGCAGTGGCACTTTCCCGCCATAATGGATAATGGTACTTTGGGCCAGAATCAGCGTAAGGCTTGTGTGGTGTCATTGCCACCATCTTGGGTAATGGTACTATGGGCTAGAACAGCCTTGCCCCAACACTTGTAAGGTGTAACCAGGGGCAGGTATAGACTCAGATCACAGTATAGTAGTGATGAAGAGTAGGAAAAATCAATACACAAAGAAGTGGTATACTGAAGTTTTAAGGAATGATGAGATACGGTTGAAGTTCTCTAAGGCTATATGTATAGCAATAGGTAATAGCACTGTAGGCAATACAGATGAAGAGGAATGGACATCTCTAAAAGTGCTATCACAGAATTTGGGGAGGAAAACATAGGTACAATGAAGGTAACTGCGAAGAAACCATGGGTAACAGAAGAATTTGATCGATGAAAAGAGGGAATAGAAATGTTCCTGGAAACTCAGGTATACAGAAACACAAGTCACTGAGGAATGAAATAAATAGGAAGTGGAGGGAAGCTAAGAAGACACAAGAAAAGAAATGACTGTCGGAAGTACAGACTCAGCATACAGGAAAGTCAAAACAACCTTTGGTGACATTAAAAGCAAGGGTGATAACGATAAGAGTGCAACGGGAATTCCATTCTTAAACGCAGAGGAGAGAGCGGATAGGTGGAAAGATAGAAGAAGTAATAGAATTCGATTTAGAAGGGGTGCGAGATCCAGCATTAGAATGAGAATTTAAATGAGCTTTGGAGGACGTAAAATCAAATAAGGCTGATGGGATAGATAACATTCCATCAGAATTTCTAAAATCATTGAGGGAAGTTGGAACAAAGCGACTATTGACATTGGTGTGTAGAATGTAGAAGTCTGGCCACATACCACCTGACTTTCGGAAAAGCATCATCCATGTATTTCCGAAGATGGCAAGAGCTTACAAGTGCGATAATTCTCGCACAATCAGCTCAACAGCTCATGCATCCAAGATGCTTACAAGAATAATATACAGAAGAATGGAAAGCAAAGTTGTGGATGCGCTAGACGGCGATTAGATTGGCTTTAGGAAAGGTAAAGGCACGAGAGAGGCAATTCTGACGTTGTGTTTAATAAAGGGAGCTAGACTAAAGAAAAACCAAGACCCATTCATAGGACTTATCAACCAGCAAAAAGCCTTCGACAGTGCAAAATGGAGCACGATGTTCGAAATCGTGAAAAAAGTAGAGATAAGACACAGGGAGAGATGGGTTTTATACAATATGTACAACAGCCAAGAGAGAATAATGAGAGAGGACGACGAAGAACGAAGTGCTCGTAAAAGGATGTAAGACAAGGATGTAGCCTTTCTCCCCTATGGTTCAATCTGTAGATCAAGAAAGCAATGATGGAAATAAAAAAAAAGTTCAGGAGTGGAACTAAAGTTCAAAGTGAAAGTATTTCAACTATACGATTCGCTGATGGCATTGGTATCTTGAGAGAGGGTGAAGAAGAATTAGATAATCTGATGAACGGAATGAACAGTCTAATGAGTACAGAATATAGTATGAGAGTAAATCGAAGTAAGACGAAGGTAATGAGACGTACTAGAAATGAAAACAGCGAGAAACTGAGCATCAGGATTGATGCTCACGAAGTAGATGGAAATGGAAATGCTGTGTGGCTAGGGCGTCCCGTCGGGTAGACCGCTCGCCTGGTGCAAGTCTTTTGAGTTGACGCCAGTGCGGTGACTTGAGTGTCGATGGGGATGAAATGTTGGTGATAAGGACAACACAGCACCCAGTCCCTGAGCGCACACAATCTCCGACCCGGTCGGGAATCGAAACCGGGCCGTTAGGTATGAAATTCCGTCCCGCTGACCATTCAGCTACCAGGGGCGGACACGAAGTAGATGAAGTTAAGAAATTCTGCTACCTAGGCAGTAAAATAACCAATGACGGACGGAGCAAGGACGTAATTAGTTTGATACTAAACTTTAATCCATTAATGATGAACGTCGCTCTTGACGGTACATGATTCACAATATTATCTGTTCAGAATACATTCTCATAGTAACTGAAAATGGCGCCTTGCTGGGTCGTAGCAGATGACGTAGCTGAGGAATATGCTAAATTGTCGTGACTTAGGTGAACCATCGCTAGCAAAGTCGGCTATACAACTGGGGAGAGTGCTAGGAAGTCTCCTTAGACTAGACCTGCCGTGTGGCGGCGCTCGGTCTGCAATCACTGACACTGGCGACACGCGGGTCCCACGTATACTAACGGACCGCGGCCGATTTAAAGGCTACCACCTAGCAAGTGTGGTGTCTGGCGGTGACACCATAACATCAAAAGCAGACTATTGTTGTTGTCTTCAGTCCTGAGACTTGTTTGATGCAGCTCTCCATGCTACTCTATCCTGTGCAAGCTTCTTCATCTCCCAGTACTTACTGCAACCTACATCCTTCTGAATCTGCTTAGTGTATTCATCTCTTGGTCTCCCTCTACGATTTTTACCCACCACGCTACCCTCCAATGCTAAATTTGTGATCCCTTGATGCCTCAGAACACGTCCTACCAACCGGTCCTTTTGCTGACTACCAACGGCAAAAAGGGCATTCCTGGCCAAGAGAAGTTTACTAATATCAAATATCGGAATTAAGGAAGAAATTTCTGAGAACATATGTTTGCAGTACAACACTGTATGGTAATGAAAGATGGACTGTGGGAAAACCGGAACAGAAGATAATCGAAGCATATGAGATGTGGTGCTACAGGCTAACGTTGAAAATTGGGTGGACTGATAATGTAAGGAATGAGGAGGCTCTGCGCAGAATCGGAGAGTAGAAGAGCATGTTGTAACATCCACGAGATAAATTTTAGCTACAGTGCGACGAGAGGAAATTATGCCTGTAACAGTTATAAACATTATCTATTCGACATAAAAAATAGTGAAAACGATGATAAATATTAATTATTTATATAATATTCTATGATGTAATCGGATATATCGATGTGTGTCATACAAAGACAATGATAATTGTAAATACCTTTATGATCTGCGTTTTTCTTCCTTTCTTTTTACCTTTTGTTGGTTGGCTTTTGTAGGTTGCGGACACATATCAAACTGAAGTCTGTTATGAAATTGTAATTATTTGTTAATTATGACTTGAGAATAGAGTTCATTATTATTATAAATATGAGTGAATAATTATTTGTAACTTTAATTCCTCTCTCAGTAAGCATTATCTGTGTTAATTATTTATTTCCGCTGCAAGGAGCGCAGCCATTGATGACAGCGATTTGTATCGCGTTTTTGTCTGTTTTCCTTAGAAACAAATCAAATGTGTGCTTGATGAAGTCTAAATAGTGCACAATACGAAAGTAGAGTTTATAGAGTTTAATAAGCATTTCAAATATTTCCTTATTTGGTCTAATAATAGAAAGTCTCTATCAATTGTCTGCCGCCATCTTAACAATTATCTCAGCGGCAAATTCAAATTACGCAACTGTGCAGACATAAATGCCGAACGTAATACCAATGTGTAAAAATAAATGTGCACCGGTGGTCCTGAACTCATTTTAATGAAAATGATTCGAATCAGATTGGTTCTTTAAAAACGGTGCTCATAGCACGATCCTTATAAGAAACTTCTCTAGCTGGTGTATGGAGCCGAAATTAATTACGCACGAGTTGCGAAGAATATTGTTTCAGGTAACATACGTCAGTGTTTGATGGTTTTAATGGTCATTTTGCTGAAGATAACTGTTTCCATCATAATCCCTAGCTGTATAGAATCTGTTGTATGAACTGTGATTTAGTGACACTTACACAACTTACAGACATCACTTTAACACGACGTTAACTTTGAGTTCTTTTGCAACTTGACCAATTCTTTAGCCGGGAGAAAAATTATTTAGTAATTACTCAATGGAAGAAAGTAAGATCATCATTTTCATTTACAAATTAGTTAAATACCAAACCACTGAATAATACAGCGAGCGCCACACTGGCGCCCAACGTGGGGCCACCAATGAACATTTATTCATTTTAATAATTGAAATTGTGATCTATTACAGGTACGGCGTACCAAAACAAACTATTAATCATTGTTTATGTAGTTGTTTCATGAGCATTGACGTCTTCCTACCGAACTGCTGTAGGAACCTGTATCTGCGCCGGTACGACAGTAACTTCATATAAGCAATGCCGTCCACCACTCTCAATCAACGCAGGTAGAAACAAATGTTCATGTTCAGTAATGACATAGCAGCAGATAAACAACATTCGCTAAATGTATAATTTAAAATTAATATCAGTCTCTCGAGCGATAAGTAGTAATAATTGAATATTCTGGCTGCGAGAATAATATTTTTAAGTGTTATTTGTGCATATGTGTTAGTTATAAGATTATTTTCTGTCAATTGGTGCTTGTCAGTGATTTATATATTTGTTCTACATTTGTGATAGAATGGTAAACCAAAATAAAGCGAATGAGCATACTGATGCAGAGATGACATCAGAGTCTCAGGTAGAACAATCTACCCATATTTCTGTCGAACTATTAGAAAATTAGATTATGAATGATAATTTAGTAACTGATGTCCCGAGTAATAGTAAAACTGAGGAGCTGCCAAAACAAACTGACACTCCTGCATTCAACCAGTTAGGAATTAATGACAGTATTTGTTCTGGGCGAGGGGCAGAAGTTAGCAATTCTCAAGCTATGTCGATACAGCATATGCTAACAGCATTATTCGGAAAGTTTACTATTAAAGAGCAGGAGCGTGAAAGACAACGTCAGCAGGAAAAGGAAAAACCTAGACAGGAAAAGCTTATAGAAAAACAGCAACAGGAGCTCAGGGACCAAGAAAAGGAAAAGAAACTTGTGGAAAATATAAACAATATTTTTCTGGAAAGAGATAAAGAAATTGTCCGTAAGATAAATCAAGAGTTGGTCGATCGTGATAATGCTATTACTACCCATTTTAAGCAGGAGATCGATGCAGTAAAAACCACTATTAAACCCTTAACAAACATTCCAGTTCAGGTCAATAGTCTTCGAACTGAAGTAGATAGACTAGAGAACTAATTCAAAGCCTTGGCTACCGCTGTGGAAACAGTGCAGGAGGACATTCCCTCCGAAATCCGAAAGCAAGTCCGAACAGAAGTAGCCAGGGCGCTAAGCTCTGAAAATCAAAACTTTGAAAATCTGACAGTACGCAGTAATGACAACACTGGCACTGACAGGCAAAAGATCGCAGATAATTTAACGGCGAATTTTAATGCACCACAAGGAAGACCAAATTTTGGTAATCAACCTATATTACCACGGCAATATGTGACACCAAGGAACAGTAATAGTGGAATAGAATGTACTTGTAATAAAGTAACCACACCACCTGCGAATGATAACAATTCCATGCACTTAACTACTTTGATGCATGAAGAAAGCCTGATAAAGCATAGAGAGTTTCAAATATTTAACGAAGCAAGCATGAAAAACATACATCCAGTAGTTTTCATTCGAAACTACAAAAGTGTTCTTCCAAAATCATGGTCGGAAGAACAGAAAATACAGTTTGTGGTTTCACATATTTTTGGTGATGCGTCGCTCTGGGCATTAAATGCAGCAGAAACTTGCAAGACTTTCCACGACTTTGAGAAGGCGTTCCTAGATCAATTCTGGTCAGCATCTACTCAAAGGCGACTCAGTAAAATTGTTTACAATGCAGAAATATACAATCCGAAGTCAGGTTCCTTAAGAAAGTACTTTGAAAAATATATTAACATGACCCGGTACTGGGATGAGCCAGTAACCACCAGAGACTCATTGCGAGTGTTAAAAGCTAGATTACCCATACATATCAGAGAAAAATTATTTAATGTGACAGGCACTGATCTGAAAGAATTTCTGTCTGTAATTGATTCTCTGGATGTAGTGCCAGAAGACGCCAGAAAAAATTCTGACGTGATCAGCAATAATAATAGTCCTAATAGAAAAAAATCATGGAATGGAAATAATGGAAATAGGGGCGAAGGTAGTCCAAAGAAAAATAAAAGTAAAGCTTATACAGGGTGTTTCAAAAATGACCGGTATATTTGAAACGGCAATAAAAACTAAACGAGCAGCGATAGAAATACACCGTTTGTTGCAATATGCTTGGGACAACAGTACATTTTCAGGCGGACAAGCTTTCGAAATTACAGTAGTTACAATTTTCAACAACAGATGGCGCTGCAAGTGATGTGAAAGATATAGAAGACAACGCAGTCTGTGGGTGCGCCATTCTGTACGTCATCTTTCTGCTGCAAGCGTGTGCTGTTCACAACGTGCAAGTGTGCAGTAGACAACGTGGTTTATTCCTTAGAACAGAGGATTTTTCTGGTGTTGGAATTCCACCGCCTAGAACACAGTGTTGTTGCAACAAGACGAAGTTTTCAACGGAGGTTTAATGTAACCAAAGGACCGAAAAGCGATACAATAAAGGATCTGTTTGAAAAATTTAAACGGACTGGGAACGTGACGGATGAACGTGCTGGAAAGGTAGGGCGACCGCGTACGGCAACCACAGAGGGCAACGCGCAGCTAGTGCAGCAGGTGATCCAACAGCGGCCTCGGGTTTCCGTTCGCCGTGTTGCAGCTGCGGTCCAAATGACGCCAACGTCCACGTATTGTCTCATGCGCCAGAGTTTACACCTCTATCCATACAAAATTCAAATGCGGCAACCCCTCAGCGCCGCTACCATTGCTGCACGAGAGACATTCGCTAACGATATAGTGCACAGGATTGATGACGGCGATATGCATGTGGGCAGCATTTGGTTTACTGACGAAGCTTATTTTTACCTGGACGGCTTCGTCAATAAACAGAAATGGCGCATATGGGGAACCGAAAAGCCCCATGTTGCAGTCCCATCGTCCCTGCATCTTCAAAAAGTACTGGTCTGGGCCGCCATTTCTTCCAAAGAAATCATTGGCCCATTTTTCAGATCCGAAACGATTACTGCATCCCGCTATCTGGACATTCTTCGTGATTTGTGGCGGTACAAACTGCCTTAGACGACACTGCGAACACCTCGTGGTTTATGCAAGATGGTGACCGGCCACATCGCACGGCCGACGTCTTTAATTTCCTGAATGAATATTTCGATGATCGTGTGATTGCTTTGGGCTATCCGAAACATACAGGAGGCGCCGTGGATAGGCCTCCCTATTCGCCAGACATGAACCCCTGTGACTTCTTTCTGTGGGGACACGTGAAAGACCAGGTGTACCGCCAGAATCCAGAAACAATTGAACAGCTGAAGCAGTACATCTCATCTGCATGTGAAGCCATTCCGCCAGACACGTTGTCAAAGGTTTCGGGTAATTTCATTCAGAGACTACGCCATATTATTGCTACGCATGGTGGATATGTGGAAAATATCGTACTATAGAGTTTCCCAGACCGCAGCGCCATCTGTTGTTGAAAATTGTAACTACTGTAATTTCGAAAGTTTGTCTGCCTGAAAATGTACTGTTGTCCCAAGCATATTGCAACAAATGGTGTATTTCTATCGCTGCTCGTTTAGTTTTTATTGCCGTTTCAAATATACCGGTCATTTTTGAAACACCCTGTGCTAACGGAAAATACAATAATAATAATAGTAGTAAGAATCCATACAACCAAAATTTTGGTTGTACTAATAATAATAACAGTAATTATCAAAAGGCGGAAGAACACCAACAACCGAATGGTAATCAGAGGCAGTATCACAATGAAAACCCCAACAATAACAATAGCAACAGAAAGAGACGAAATGACAACAGGTTAGACAGCCGATATAAAGACAAGCCTAAAAATATGCGGTGTGACAGTGAATATTGGCGACAGCCAGGGCCAAGTCATAGGCAGCCGCAGACAAATTCTGTCAATTCAGGTCAGCCAATAAATTATGTACAGGCTATACCTATACCATGCAATCAATATCCACCGTGGTCGGATCCAAGCAGGCCTCCTGCGACTGAAAACTCACAAGATGTTAGAATAGTGGAGATGCTTTCAGAAGCAAAACAAAACACTCAGAAGCCAACAACTAATTTCGGTCCCTGTAGTTAAATACCAAACCACTGAGTAACACAGCGAACGCCACAATGTGGAAAACACTGATAACTAGAAGGGGCAGGATGATAGGGCATCTGTTAAGACATGAGCGGATGCCTTCCATGGAACCAGAGTGAGCTGTAGAGGTCAAAAACTATAGAGGAAGACAGAGATTGGAATACACCCACCCAATAACTGAGGACGAAGGCTGCAAGTGCTACTTCTCGCTTCCGCCGGCCGTCGTAATTTAATATGTTATTATTATCATTTTTATTATTATAGTTGCCGACTTACGTGGTGGGCGTTAATAAAAATGATATTTCATTCAATTTTGATTTACGATTAAATGCTTTTGTGAAGTTCTTCTTTTTGACAATATTAATCTTAAATTATTTGTTACGTTAAAGAATGTTAGACTCGCTGAATCTTAAGATTTGAGCATATAAGTTGAACAATGGAATTAGCTTTTCATATTAATTTCCTCGGCTAGTCAGTTATTAATTACAATTCCGGCCCACACACGTGCGAGAGTATTGTTTCTTATCTCCGTTAAACATTGCCTCGTAGTCGGAGTCCTTGTTCTGACTCCCGGCTATGGTACCGAAAAATAAGAATCTTAAAGCTACGTATTTTCTGCAACTTCGTGCGGCTGTGGAGAATAATGAGTATTATGTTAATAGCGGGCGAGTTTCTCGCTTCCGCTGATTTTTTATAAGTTAATATCGCCACGTAATGGCATCATTGGCTGCATCGGCCGCTGCGATTGTTGAACTGTAAATTACTTGAATGCAGATTAATTCAAGGAAGGTGGACATGAAATCGGGATCCCCTCTTACAATCAATATTAGATCAATATATTATCTGCTTAATTTTTACAAATATGCTTACATTTGCCAGCACACGCAAGATGTCCGGCTACACGCAATCAAGACGAGAGAAGAAAAGAAGAAGACTAAAAAATTAACAAAAGAGCGTATCTTGTCGTCTCTCTAGATCATTTTGTTATATTTCTTTGCACTCGAAACTTACACAGAGAAATTATTATAATACGGAGAAAATATTATTTCGCTGGGGACGCTATATACTCTGAGATGGAAATGAGCGTTTGGCGTCATTGGCCGGGAGGCCCCTCGCGGGGCAGGTCCGGCCGCCATATCGCAGGTCTCATTACATTCGGCGCCACATTGGGCGACCCGCACGCCGGATGGGGATGAAATGATGATGAACACAACACAACACCCAGTCCCTGAGCGGAGAAAATCTCCGACCCAGCCGGGAATCGAACCCGGGCCCAGAGGACGGCAATCCGTCACGCTGACCACTCAGCTACTGGGGCGGACACTCTGAGATGAAGAGGTTAGCATAGGAGAGGAACTCGTGGCGGACCGCATAAAGCCAGTCAGAAGACTAACGACAAAAAAAAATGGCGTATTGTATTTGTGTCTCACGCCTTTCTGGGAGGCAAGGTTGTCAAAAGAGTACATACGAAAATTGTGTGTGCATGAATTCCACTCTTAAATGCAGAGCAGAGAGCGGATAGGTGGAAAGAATCTATTGAAAGTCTCTATGAGGGGGAAAATTTGTCAGATGTGACAGAAGAAGTAATAGAACTCGATTTAGAAGAGGTGGGGGATTCAGTATTAGAATGAGAATGATAGTATACAGAGAAGAAAACCAGTTTCGGAATGACTTAGACACGATATCTGTATAGTGCGCAAAGTGGCCATTGACTCTGAATAAGGAGATGTACGAGGGCAACCTCATGATTACTAAACGAAATTGGTTGAATTTTGGTTATATGATATATAACACAAATGTAAAGGCTGTCAATTCAACAAAACATCAAGAACTTATAATTACGAGCAACTTAAAGTAGAATGATCGCATAAATAATGTTGTGGAGAAAGCAAACCAGAAACTGTTTTCTATTGGCAGAACACTTAGAAAACGCAACAGGTCTCCTAAATAGACTGCGTACACTATGTTTGGCCCTCTTCTGCTAGAGTGTTGCTGTAAGGTGTGTGATTCTTACCAGACAGGATTGACGGTTGATATCGAAAATATCCAGACAAGGACGGCTCGAGTTGTACTATCACGAAATAGAGGTGAGAGTGTCACGTATATGGCGAGCAAGTTGCAGTGGAATCTTTCATTGCAGCGAGTTCTTCTTATACCATTTCAATCGCCAATTTTCTCCTCTGAGTGCGAAAATATTGTACTGACGCCAACGTACATGGGAAGAAAGATTCATCTTTATCAAATTAGGGAAATCAGACCTCGTACGGAAAAAATTTACTTCTTCGTTTTTCCTACGCGCTGTTACAGAGTGGAACGGTTGAGAAAGAGTCTGAATGAAGTTCGAAGAACTGTCTGACAGGCACTTTACTGTGAACTGTAGATACGTCAAGCGGTGTAGATATATGACAACGGTATTCGGATGATATATGATTTTCTAACATATCTGTCTGCCTAGCTAAAAGTTTTATTTATCTTAATATAAAGACTTATTTCGTGTGCTTAATCTAACAAAATATTTATTTATTTTTCTAAAACTCACTGAACGAAAAATCTTGGAAAAAGATTCCCTATATCTGAAATATTTATTTTATTATTTTGAAAGACTTCATTTCAGAAAAAGTTCTGTTTTTGTATGTTATGTTCGCAGGGAGCGATTGTTGCACTTCACTACAGAGGTTAAATGCTCACCACATACGTTTCTTCTGCAGTTACCACAAACAATTTGCTTCTCTCCTCCTTCTTTTAGGATTTCTCATGTAATAACGCTTTTATTTGGCCTAGTGTGCTTTTTTACTGCTGAGGTTCATGCAGAATACTTTCCATACAATTAAGAACTGATTTGTAAGGCCATAGTACTAGCCTTGTTTTGATATTTAGTTCAACCATATATTCATTGAGTTCGGAAAGAAACGTCTCAACCAGGGTTTAATTATTCTGACGTGATATGTAGGGTTCTTATTCAAAAGAACCACATATGCTGTAGATCCATGTATATAAACAAACCTCGTGAATAATGTCAAGGGGAATCTTTTTTTCAGCTGCACTAAGTATGCACTATCTGATCTAATAAGGACAGATTACCTTTAGTCTCGTTGTAGTATTTCACTACTTCGGTTCCGTAGCATCTTTAGTAATTACATCTGATATATAATGGCTTGTAGAAAGTGGCGCTACTCTTTTATCCCTGTTTAGAATGTGTGACGGTAGAGAATGATCTTGAGTGTAACGAAATTGTATAGTACACGCTTCCTGGCTATGTTTTGGTGAAAGTTCCCTAGGTGCGAATGTTTTAGTCTGTCGAACGGTTCCTAGAAGTGCCAACCCATGTTGTAGAAGAAAATCTGCCAGATTCATCAATGTGAAGGAATTATCCAGAATGATATTTCTGCAAATACTCGAATAGTCTGTGGCAAGATGAGTAACAACATTGAAACCAACATTTTCACCTCATTCGTTCTCTTGTTTTCAGAGATATGGCTGTCCTTTCAATGGATTTCAGTTTTCAGAGTCACATATTCAAAAAAATTTTATTCGATATTTATAAGGATTAGAACTTTTATGCAACTTAAACGCACACCGCCCCCGGAATGGAGCTAAATGTTTATCGATAGTCATATTTTCGTCTGGCCGACAATATTTCCCACGATTGCGGTTAATGTACTCCAAAAATTTGCCTCTGAATGCACCAAATTTATCATTCTATCTTCGAACACATCTTGTATAGCTCTATCATCGAACCAAAGAAACAATAACAATCTTGGAATCTCTGACTACCTATTATGGCTCTTATTATTAATGGATTACACTTCTCGCTCCACAGTACTCTCAGTTTGGAGAAATTGTTTTTTGGATGATCGGCTGTTATAAAAAGACTAACCACAGCTCCTATTTATACACTCCATTTTCTGCAACTCTTCTCAGAGTTCGTTTCCTTATAGACGCTTTCAGCTCCTTTGCTAGTAAACTGCACAGTTTTCTCTAGAACACCAGAGGGATATGATAGTTCAGAAATGCATGTGACCGTGTTGCAGTAGTTTTCAAAAGAATAAGCTTGACTATATCGACTTGAGATACTAATATCATTATTATTATTATTATATTATCTCTGCTTAGTCTTGTTTCTTCAGGTGGAACTTCATTCCTCACAAATCAGTTTCTTTTTCGATAAATACGGCACCAATACTTTCAGTGTTATTGGCTTCGTTTTCATATGTTAGGATCGGAACATTCGCAAATGAATCATACCACATACTTCACTCCCACTTTCTTTATCTTCATCATTATGTATATAGTCCGAATCCTCGTCACTGATATCGGTGACATCATAAAATTCTTCCAAACTTGAAGAATTTCTTCATTTATCAATTTCCATGATGTACGACTAGCAGCTTATATTTTTTATTGCCACCAGGTATTATTCCACAACACAAAATTACATCACATTAATGTACATTCTGCAATGAAATATATATGAAGCAAATAAATAAAAAGAGGATGAAATAATATTGAGAGGCTCGGCTCAGGTATTAATCTACATATATTTTAGGTATTACAGACAATATAAAATCTTACATTTTATTATGTATATGGACAAAACACGATGCTAGAGTAGCTACTTAACAAAACTGCAGCACAAATAGTTACTGCTAATAAAAAGAAAATGTAAAGAAATGAGTGTCGGAGTCTTGCCTTGGATGTTTCAGGGTTAAAAAGGTACTGTAGCGTGTGGTTAGTAATGTGCGCGAATAATGTTTAACGTTAGCACGAATGTCAGGAACGTTGTTCCAGAATGAATCATTTCTGAACCCTAGGTGTTATTACAATCTCGTGACATGAATCCACTGTTCTTATTTCATAGCTGTAATGAACAAAGACATTGATAAATCTATAGTTTCCTCTTATTCTGTTATTCTTTCTGAACTTCATCCACCTGTAATGAAATGTTATTAATTAGTCAGCAACCCATCGTCAACAAAGGAGAGCTGTTATTTTCAAGTAAGTGCGGCGAAGAAGATGAAGGAGTGTCAAAACATGGCGTAGAATTGCTTTAAAGGAATGAGGCATCTCATAGCCTTCAAGCTGGGAGTGCCCGCGCTTGACCAAACTAAAAGTACTCCCTCAGGTTTTTAGGACTTTGGGTAGGAATTAAACGATCATGAATAACTGTGTATCCAGTAAGCTTTCGATGTCTCGAGCGCCTACTTCATCAGGACTGTATGCATTGTGTATGTAGGGCTCTAGATGTTACAGTTAGTGCTGAGGAACAACGAGATTCTGTACTCTTCAGCGTGAAAACAGGAAATACACACTATGCTAAGCTATTTAATCTGTAGATACATAAATGATATTGTCACTAATGTGTCAATAAATAATAATACGACCTGACGTTATGTTGATAAGGATATTGAATATAATTCGTTGATGAAGGTTTCGGTAGAAGTATCCTGACTCGTTTTCGAAGCTTCTCATATTTGTGAAACAATCAATAAACTAATTTTAAATATCGCAGTGGTTTCTGGAAACATTTGAAAAAGTTACCATGTAATACTATTGTACTTATAGTAGGATAAAAAATACATTTGCTGGTATTTCTTATTAAGTTTCAAAATAAAGATAATTACGTTTATTTAATTAAGAAAGATAAGAAAGAAGAATCTTCTTGAACACAGTACAGATATGAATTTTAGGTGTATCCGTTAGAACACAAAATTCCTGTGTCTTTCGTTGTTACTTAACCAATCAAAGCCATGAATAATTTTTTCACGTTATGCGACACTCCTTACATACTTCGTCCAGGAACGCTTTTCCTTTCCATCTGATCCTAAAGGGAACTACTTAACTGTGGTGGATGCAGACACACAGATGTCAATTGTGTCAAATAAATATCTATTTTAAAGTAGTCACAAACTTTCATACCAAATCTCTATCTCAATGACTTTTTCTGTCTTTCTTGTTTCCTCAACTTCCAGAATCTTACTTTTATAATAAGCCACAGCTCAAGAAATAAATTTTCGTTTCAGTACTTTCTCGTGCTTTAAAGTACTGTCCTTATAATCCTCCGCCACTTCTTCAGTTTCCAATAATGTTGCACTATATAATGGGTGTTTGATTTGTGTACTTATTTACTGATGATCACTAGTGAACGTCGTAGAAAAATTTTTCAGCGATTAATTTCTTTGTTGGCACACGTTCTGGGTGATTTCAGTTCTGTTTGTTCCAAACACACCATTAATCGTAACAACTGAAAAAATGAAATGTAATCTGCACAGCGGCACCAGATATTTGAGTAAAGGAGCCTTTAGTTCACATGCTGTTCTGTAACTATTTCATCCGCTTTGAGCATATGTCTAGATTTCTACTCAGGAAATCTGTGTATTCAGAACGTTTTGATATCATAATTTTCTACAGTATACTCCAGATGTGAACTGCTGCTTCTTACTTGAACATATTTTGAACCATCCTATCTAATTCTTAAATTTCTCGTTTTACCTTTCACATTCTACGCCACCATGTTTACACTCAGAATGTTTTCAACAGTTATCTATGAACGTCATGAAGACGACGTCTTTCATAGTTTACTACACGACGGAAAACCGCTGGTTTATTATTACTTTCTGTTTCAGTCCGTTGAACTTTTCATTCCGTATCTGTTTCTCTCTTGCGAAAGTCTGGGTTGTTGTCTGGTGACGTTAAACATTGTAGTATTAGGTGTAATGGTTAGCCATAGATAAACAAAGCAAGTGTATCTGT
Source organism: Schistocerca serialis cubense (assembly GCF_023864345.2). Classification (NCBI taxonomy): domain Eukaryota; kingdom Metazoa; phylum Arthropoda; class Insecta; order Orthoptera; family Acrididae; genus Schistocerca; species Schistocerca serialis. The sequence goes on from NC_064641.1 coordinate 428,791,084, forward strand.
ACTTTCCGCCGTTCGCCTTCAAGTCCTGAAAATCCAAGTCGCATCGGGTGCTACATTCCATCGAAGCGGAGAAGCCCATGACCCCCAACTTCAAGCACTTAAGTGAAACTGAAGAAGACTTGCTCTTGACGCGTTCTACGATTTCCTCCAAAGAGCCTGCCATTTGCTTTCCACTTGCGAGATTTCCTCTGGTTTGTTCGTATGACAACAGTTAAGCTACTCACTCAAGCTTTTGACTGTCTTTTGAAAAGTTTCAATTTAATTAATTTCGTTTGCTTAATCACTTTTCACAGCGTGGATGTATACTGGAAACTTAATTCGAAAATGCGTTTCCCTTCTTCTGGTGCCTGATATCAAGCTACGCTTTACCAATAACGTTTCTAAAGTGGAAAAGTTTTCTCTCACATCCCTTCACTTACGTCGTCAGTGCCCCTTTAGAGCATACTTAGTTAAATCAAATATTGAGACTTATGTAAATTCGAGGAATGGTTCCTAATCTAACGCAATTAGTTAAATTTATTACTATTTCCAATAGACTTTCTTGACACCAACAAAACTTCAGCAATCTTTACTAGATTAGTTCGCACTGTTAAATCACCACGCAGATCAGCGTTAATATTTTATTTCAGTCTGTGTACCATGTACGCAACGTAGAAGGAAACTTTAACTAAGCCAACACTATGTTGTCCTAATATCCGACGGAAGAAAGTAGTAGTCGTAAATGAAATACGAACTACGAAACGTGCAAAACTCTTGATGTGCTGTAATACCTCTAGAGAGATGATGAAATTCTGGGTGACGTAAGTGGAAAGCCAAAAACTGTTTCGGGAAAAGAACTGCGCAGATTACTAAGAAAATCTCATCTCCAACAGAATGTAACAGAAATGGTGGAAAGCTTGAACTAGCGGTTCCTATAGACGGACAGTATCCCGTACAGATGTATGCGCAGGTCTGCTGACCATAACAAAAAGAATTTAACAGTAAGAAGAAGAAGCGGATAATCTTGGAGAAGAAACTATTTTCAGGGATACAACATACCATAGGACATTTTTCACTTATATTAGTTTGAGCAATAGTTACAAAAGTTGTAGTATCCATAACTGTCTTCTTATGCACGATAGTGGTTGTCAGTTTCTAATAGCACAAAGTTAGTTTGACACACAAACGTAGTAAAGTTGTTTTGTCTCTTATGAGAGTACATATCTTCATTCAGTCTTTTGTCGTACCACACTAAAAGACATAAACCATAATAGCAAAAGGTGCTAGAAAGTGAAGTATGTAGATATTTCAGAAATAATCTATTGGTAACAGCAGTAAAAGATATCAATCACGTTGTGTACCTACTTCTACGCCTATAGGAAATTCACGTTTAAGTGCCTGTCAGAGAGTTCACAGAACCACTTTCAGACATCAAACAGCTACACTCGCGAATAGCTCGCAGGCATTAAATATTTCTTATGTCACTTCACTTGGAACATCGTGTATAGAGATAACTCCATGCAGGACCTATTTTCGAATTTTCCCATTTTCTTCTGACAAATCCCCAGAGAATTATTAATGCTACATCACACATAGGTACGAAAAAAATTGTTAAAACTGACCACTTTTTTCACATGCTTCTGTTATATCCAAGCAATTGTCATGTCTTCAGATTCTTTAGTAGACATGAGGAACCTGTCAGTTTCTCTTAGGTGTTATCTTACAGACTGATGTTTACTAAAACAGTATTTTCTTTTCTTTACTCTCGTGAATTTCGTTCTTCTTTTATACATTGATAACAAACATTTTCTTTTACGTATTACATACGTTGCAATATTTTATCTGAAATCTTGCTTAGACGTTAGAAATTAAGGCGAATGACACAGTTTGTCTTAGCACTGTATTTCTGTTCGTTAGATTCTATGTCAGTAAGTGTCTCGCATTTCACTTCACTTCACTACAAAGATACACGAGACAACTTGTAACATCGCCGCGCATTCACAACCTTTTGTAATGAAGGAACAGTGTGTGAAAAATACTATAATTACCAAACAAGTCCTCCCACTAATGTACCCGGATATTACAGTCCAACTATGTTCTTATCTTTACAACTTAAAATGCTTCATAGAATTTCAGTTGCCTCATAGTTAATCGTTAAAAATAGGTTTATTTGTGTGTTCTATTATCATTTTAAATATTTATGTAGACACTCATTCACGGAATTAGTGAAATACAAAATCATTGATCACGCAAGACATTTTTAAACAAGGCAAACGCACAAACGAAATAGTTCGAAAAAATCGCTAACATGAATATCTGTAAATGAATCTACAACATTATGTTGCACTTTTCTGTTAAATGCATGACACGATCACTACCCAAATAAACAGTATACAAAAATATTTCTCTCTTTCTTTCAGTGGTAATATGTTGTTCTGCGATGCATATCCTGCAATGGTGAAAGCGACCATACTCTTTTGTCAAACTCACGGCGAAGTGCCATTCAGTGATATGCTAAGTATTCAGTATAAAGTGGTCTCAGGAAATAAGACAATATTTACAGCTTTCATTTCACCTCTAGCACATTGGTTTAACGGTAGCAGTTGTACTTTCCTTCTAAGAGTACGCTGGCCAGTAAGAATGAGCCATCCACGTAATTGCTGCGTGAAGTATGCTGTTGCACTGTTGGTTAGACGCGAACTGGTCCCTTCTGCGTAATCAATAAACTTTATGAGTGGCAAATCGGTAGTGTTACGTCGCCTCAAATATCTAACACACACTTCGTCACCAGAAAAAAAGTATATAATATAATGCCGTTACTAAAAGACTTGAAACACCACAAAAAAGATATACAAGATTACAAAACAAATTTAAAAAAAGACTTGAAACACCACAAAAAAAGATATACAAGATTACAAACAAATTTTAAAATATGTTTTCGTTTTTCTGTGTGTTGTGAGTTCGTTCCTAAATGTAGAATTTATATAGATCGGAAGCTTGTTTCTTACTGAATGTAAGTAAGTCATCAACATAGGCTGTTATACAAATTTAGTACAATCTGTGCTTTCGAGTTTGTTAGTAATACATTTACACCTAAACAGTTGAACAAAGGTTGAACATTTTTATGTGTTTCCCAAAAATTAGTTTAACTAAATTACTAAACATTTCGAAAAGAACGTTACTCTACGCATTAACCACATGATTATCGTTGTTACTCAGTGAACCACCCATACAGGCGCAACTGCGGAAGGAAGTCACACATAGAAAGTAATGAAAGAGTGTGTATCTGAATTCGTACTGTCATTTTGTGTATTTATAAATTAAATATTCTTCGTAACTAAAGTTTACTGGGCACATTCACTAAACTCTTTGCTCACTGTTGCCTACTCCATATTGTAATTCATCACCCCTGCTTGGCGTTTTCATTATGCAGTGGGTGTGACAGTTTTAAACACACACACACACACACACTTACACGCACAGAATGACACTAATCGAAATGACACTCATCGAAACGTCGCGGATTTTCGACGCAGCTACCCGGATGGAAGCCTGAGAAGATTTCATCAGAATGATGATATTTTGTCTGTCCATTGCCTCGCTCTGAACATGGAAATGTTTATGTCTTCGCAGCTGTTGATGCATTCTCCAGATCTACTTGGTTGATGACACTAGAGCACCTATAGCGCAGGCAGGCGTGGACGCTGTCAGAAGTGTATCTGGAGTGTTTGGTCTTAGACTGATGCTTGTATCTGATAATGCCATCGCTTTACATCCAAGGGGTTCATAAATTTTTGTTTACATGTGGATATGAAACACCACCACACTATGCCACACCGTCTGAAAACATATTTTGCAGGAAGAGGCAACAGAAATTTATGGAAGCAGGGGAATAATGTTCATCCTGGTGTAGTCAGCATTGTTACCAAATGTATTCGACATGGTAACTCTCCTTGGTTGATCCCCCACCTCCTCTCCAAGGGGGTAGATAGATGTGAATTATCACTCTAATGATATCACCCACCTCACTCCTACGTCTCCTCCACTTCCCCTCCCCCCCTTCCACTTCCTCCATTCCCTTCCTCACTTCGCCTCGCCTCCCCACTTGTGAACTGGCGGAGAAAAGTCTCAGTCAGTGCTGAGGCGCTGGAGAGAAAGGACTTAAGGTACTGTCTCATGAGTTGTGTTCATCTACTTATACAGGTATTATCCTGCTGAAAGAATTTCCTAAATTAGGATGGGGAAGACAAACTGACAAGTACCCTACAGTCGTGCTACTTGAAATTCAATTATACACGACTGCTTAAAACTGGCGGGACGGTTTTCGTGAAATAACAATCGTCTACGCATAGGAAACCTTCAAAAATCGGTAAATGAAACAAAACTAATATCTCGCATACATATCAAGCAACGCTTTGTGGTTTACTGAATATCATGAGAGACTTCGAGCTACACATAGAAAAAGGTCTGAGAAACTATAACAAAAAGAACACCATTTCTAATAACATACTGATTGCTACAGATATGAGAACGTCATCTGTGCAGGTATAAAAAGACATGCACACAAATTGGAGAACATTGACGAAATGGTCACACAATAAAACCGGATATTGTGAGAGAAATATCGATTAAAATTGTTCTAATTAGAGAATGATAAAGAAATGGTAGTAAAACCAAACCATAAACTGTTCTACACATACAAAATAGAATGCCACAAATTGTTTTATCATGAAAAAACGGTAGTTAAATAACGTTGGTAAGCTCGCTCTAATGCAATATATGAAACAGCTGCCGCTTGTCAATCCACGTCAATCACGTGCCACTGATGCTGGTGTCCCCACGCTCCCACCGCCGCCATGGCGTTTGTCATCCAACTGATGGAGCTGCGTCACCTGGCATACTGCCTGTACTGGGCTGAGGCGGCTCGCGCACTGCTAGGGACGACTGCATGTTAGTATTCGTATCGCCCCATAACGTGAGACCTGCTTGGGTATTTTACCTTGTTAACTGCTTGTGTCGCAGACGGCCAGCATTGACCCTAATTGGAAGTGTGTGTGTGTGTGCTGTGTGTGTGTGTGTGTGTGTGTGTGTGTGTGTTTTAGTGTCCCATGCCATCCTTGTTGCAGATGACTGCCTATTACAAATTGTCCAGCAAATGCCTCACATCTCTTAACTACCTGCCTGGACTGTACCCATACATCTAGTAGGAAACAAGCATGTATAGTTGGAAACAGCCAGAATGGCTGGGGGTGCCTTAATAATGTACAACTCACCAGCAGTTTTCTTGGATACGTTTTCGATTATACCAGGTGAATTGGCAATCGTAGTGTTGTCTGAAGCAGAACAAATTACCTCACTGTTACGCATGACAGCGATCCATTTATAAGGAAGACTATGCAGCCAGGACCACGCTGCAGAAATTGACAGGCTCTTGTTTCCATTGGAAATTAGAAGCTTTGTCGCAAGCAAAGCACTTTATCTCTTTGGCTTAGGTGATAGTGATCTACCAGCTCATTCTAATAAGAGGTATCCTCACAAAGGTTCCAAGACCACCCACTAGAAGTCGGATGTTAGTATTTTATACCAGGAGTAAATCTAATGATTGTCTCTAACTTGGAGTCTGTAAATATATGTGTACACGAATTAGCTTATTTTAAATTGATCTAAATTTGTAAATACTTTGACATGTCCTATATCCTTGTAGAAAGAGATCTACGGATGAATAAAGCTACTACTACTGCCAGATAGTACTGCTAGTACTGTCACTGTATACCAGGAAAACTGGGTCTGTAGCTTTGCCTGGAGCTGAAAAAAAATTTTGCTCTTAAAGACGATACCGTCACCTTCAGGGAAGGTGATGTTTTCCCCTAACAAAGGAGTTTACGCCACTTTGGTTGAAGAGGTAAGCAGTTGTGGGATCTTGCAGCCTTGTCTGCAACATGGCAATTTATCTTGCTAGCGATCTATGGTTTCCTTCTAAGAAGGAGACCACACATTAGAAGCTGAACATCTCTCCCTGTTCAAAGACGCTTCGATGTGGGCAGGACAAAGACTTTCGGTCTAGCAAGGTGAGAGCGGTAGACTAGCAGACTTGCCTGAGCTCGCTGGTCAGAGTTCCTGCAAAAATATTGACTGCCGCCAAAATAGGGAGAGCACCCTGTTTCCACCACAGTCATCTTCATTCTGCCTTAGTCCACATCAGTGTTTGTTTGCCTCTCCATGATCACAAATAAGTGTTCTTCATCCACCGGCAGTGCCAGCGGCGTATGCCTGAGACTGGTTGAAGGAGAATCGTCATGTAAGTACATATTTTCGTCTTCAACAGTTCGAATTTCGTTAAAACCGTGAATGTTTGTACCTGTCTGTCTATGTATAAGTTCCTCAGCAGTTACACACTTGTAGACTGGTGGGAGGCAACTCTTCCCCAACATCAGTTGCAGTTTGCTGTCCAATCTCGTCATAACCCGTATGTGTGGGTACGTGTGTGCATGTGATCAGATGTTGTAGCATATTTCCGTAACGTATGGTCAGGTTGTGTGGTGTATTTTCGTATTTTACACCCATAATAATAAGTTTTGCATCACTCCAGTTCCCAGAACTTCTGAAGATAGATGTTGACAGTGGATATTGTAACACAGCCACATTCCCTTTTCCTGTTCATAGAGGTCACCAAACCCGCTCAAACATGCTGTAAAAAACCATGTGTGCGCAGCGCCTATTAGGGGGGGGGGGGGGGGGGCTCACAAAGAAGGGTGGCTCGTGTTGTCTGTAGTTCACCCATGCCTAGTAGGTCAGTATCGCGGTTCGATCACGTCTGCGTTGTTACTTCCCGCCAGGAAGGCCTCTCGACATGGGAAGTATCCATGCATCTTGGAGTGAACCAAAGCGATGTTGTTCGGTCATGGAGGAGATAGAGAGAGGCAGGAACTGCCGATGACGTGCCTCACTCAGGCCACCCAAGGGCTACTACTGCAGTCGATGACTGCTACCTACGGATTATGGTTTGGAGAAACCCTGACAGCAACGGCACCATGTTGAATAATGCTTTTCCGGCAGCCACAGGACGTCGTGTTACGACTCAGCCTGTGCGCAGTATGCTGCATGATAAGCATCTTCACTCTCAACGTCCTTCTTTGCAAACAAGACACCTTGCAGCACAGTACAGATGGGCTCAGCAACATACTGAATGGACTGCTCAAGACCGCCAGCACGTTCTCATCACCAATGAGTGCCGCATATGTCTTCAACCTGACAATTGTCGGAGACATGCTTGGAGGCAATCCAGACAGGCTGAACGCCTTAGACACACTGCCCTGCATGTGCAACAAGGTGGATGTTCACTGCTGTTTTAGGGTGGTATTATGTGAGAGGGTGGTGAGGAGGGTACCCGTGGTCTAGGGGTAGCGTATTTGATTCATAATCACAACGTCCTCGGTCCCGCGTTTGATCCCCGCCACTGCCTAAATTTTGATAAATAATCAGCATTAGCGGCCGAAGACTCCTGGCATAACAAGTCAGCCTCATTCTGCCAATGGCCTTGTCAAACAGGGCGGAGGAGCGGATAGAGGTTCAGGGCACTCTCTTGTCCTAGGGGTGGGAAATTTACCCTAAAGGCGGAAGAATCAGCAATGATCAACGACATGAGGATGCAGAAAGCAATGGAAATCACTGCATTAAAGACACGTAACGTGTATCCACAGGACATGTGACCTGTAATTGAAGAAGTGTCATGATGATCTCTCCATTGGCAAAAGATTCCGGAATAGTCCCCCATTCGGATCTCCGGGAGGGGACTGCCAAGGGGGAGGTTACCATGAGAAAAAGATTGAATAATCAACGAAATGATAACGTTCTACGAGTCGGGGTGTGGAATGTCAAAAGCTTGAACGTGGTAGAGAAACTAGATAATCTGAAAGGGAAATGCAAACTCTCAATCTAGATATAGTAGGGGTCAGTGAAGTGAAGTGGAAGGAAGACAAGGATTTCTGGTCAGATGAGCATCGGGTAATATCAACAGCTGCAGAAAATGGTATAACAGGTGAAGGATTCGTTATAAATAGGAAGGTAGGGCAGAGGGAGCATTACTGTGAACAGTTCAGTGACTGGGTTGTTCTTACCAGAATCGACAGCAGACCAACACCGACAACGATAGTTCACGTATACATGCCGACGTCGCAAGCTGAAGATGAACAGATAGTGAAAGTGTATGAGGATATTGAAAGGGTAATGCAGAATGTAAAGGGGGACGAAAATCTAATAGTCATGGGAGCCTTGAACGCAGTTGTAGGGGAAGGAGTAGAAGAAAAGGTTACAGGAGAATATGGGCTTGGGACAAGTAATGAAAGAGGAGAAAGGCTAATTGAGTTCTGTAACAAGTTTCAGCTAGTAATAGCGAATACCCTGTTCAAGAATCACAAGATGAGGAGGTATACTTGGAAAAGGCCGGGGGATACGGGAAGATTGCAGTTAGATTACATCATGGTCAGACAGAGATTCCGAAATCAGATACTGGATTGTAAGGCGTACCCCGGAGCAGATATAGACTCAGACCACAATATAGTAGTGATGAAGAGTAGGCTGAAGTTCAAGACATTAGTCAGGATGAATCAATACGCAAGGAAGTGGGGTACAGAAGTACTAAGGAATGACGAGATACGTTTGAAGTTCTCTAACACTATGGATATAGCAATAAGGAACAGCGCAGTAGGCAGTACGGTTAAAGAGGAATGGACATTTCTAAAAAGGGCCATCACAGAAGTTGGGAAGGAAAACATAGGTACAAAGAAGGTAGCTCCGAAGAAACCATGGGTAACAGAAGAAATACATCAGTTGATTGATGAAAGGAGGAAGTACAAACATGTTCCGGAAAAATCAGGAATACAGAAATACAAGTCGCTGAGGAATGAAATAAATAGGAAGTGCAGGGAAGCTAAGACGAAATGGCTGCAGGAAAAATGTGAAGACATCGAAAAAAATATGATTGTCGGAAGGACAGACTCAGCATACTGGAAAGTCAAAACAACCTTTGGTGACATTAAAAGCAACGGTGGTAACATTAAGAGTGCAACGGGAATTCCACTGTTAAATGCAGAGGAGAGGGCATATAGGTGGACAGAATCCATTAAAAGCCTCTATGAGGGTGAAGATTTGTCTGATGTGATAGAAGAAGAAACAGGAGTCGATTTAGAAGAGATAGGGGATCCACTATTAGAATCGGAATTTAAAAGAGCTTTGGAGGACTTACGGTCAAATAAGGCAGAAGGGATCGATAACATTCCATCAGAATTTCTAAACTCATTGGGGGAAGTGGCAACAAAACGACTATTCACGTTGGTGTGTAGAATATATGAGTCTGGCGATATACCATCTGACTTTCGAAAAAGCATCATCCACACAATTCCGAAGACGGCAAGAGCTGACAAGTGCGAGAATTATCGCACAGTCAGCTTAACAGCTCATGCATCGAAGCTGCTTACAAGAATAACATACAGATGAATGGAAAAGAAAATTGAGAATGCGCTAGGTGACGATCTGTTTGGCTTTAGGAAAAGTAAAGGGACGAGAGAGGCAATTCTGAAGTTACGGCTAATAATGGAAGCAAGGCTAAAGAAAAATCAAGACACTTTCATAGAATTTGTCGACCTGGAAAAAGCGTTCGTCAAATGGTGCAAGCTGTTCGAGATTCTGAAAAAGTAGGGGTAAGCTATAGGGAGAGACGGGTCGTATACAATATGTAAAACAACCAAGAGGGAATAATAAGAGTGGACGATCAAGAACGAAGTGCTCGTATTAAGAAGGGTGTAGGACAAGGCTGTAGCCTTTCGCCCCTACTCTTCAATCAGTACATCGAGGAAGCAATGATAGAAATAAAAGAAAGGTTGAGGAGTGGAATTAAAATACAAGGTGAAAGGATATCAATGATACGATTCGCTGATGACATTGCTATCCTGAGTGAAAGTGATGAAGAATTAAATGATCTGCTAAACGGAATGAACAGTCTAATGAGTACACAGTATGGTTTGTGAGTAAATCGGAGAAAGACGAAGGTAATGAGAAGTAGTAGAAATGAGAACAGCGAGAAACTTAACATAAGGATTGATGGTCACGAAGTCAATGTAGTTAAGGAATTCTGCTACGTAGGCAATAAAATAACCAATGATGGACGGAGCAAGGAGGACATCAAAAGCAGACTCGCTATGGCAAAAAAGGCATTTCTGGCGAAGAGAAGTCTACTAATATCAAATACCGGCTTTAGTTTGAGGAAGAAATTTCTGAGGATGTACGTCTGGAGTACAGCATTGTATGATAGTGAAACATGGACTGAGGGAAAACCGGAACAGAAGAGAATCGAAGCATTTGAGATGTGGTGCTATAGACGAATGTTGAAAATTAGGTAGACTGATAAGGTATGGAATGAGGAGGTTCTACGCAGAATCGGAGAGGAAAGGAATATGTGGAAAACACTGATAACGAGAAGGGACAGGATGATAGGACATCTGCTAAGACATGAGGGAATGACTGCCATGGTACTAGAGGGAGCTGTAGAGGGCAAAAACTGTAGAGGAAGACAGAGATTGGAATACGTCAAGCAAATAATTGAGGATGTAGGTTGCAAGTGATACGGTGAGATGAAGAGGTTAGCACAGGAGAGGAATTCGGGGCGGGCCGCATCAAACCAGTCAGTAAAGTGATGACCAAAAAAAAAAAATTATGTGAAGTCGACGTACGGCAATGGTGGTGGTCACGGAACGCGCCGTAAGGGCTGTACGATACGTGAATGCCATCCTCCGACAGATAGTTGAACAATATCGGCTGCATATTGGCGAGGCACTAGCCTTCATGGTCGACAGTTCACGCTCCCATCGTGCACATCTTGTGAATGACTTCCTTCAGTATAATAACATCGCTCGACTAGGTGGCCAGCTTGTCCAGACATGAATCCAATTGAACAGAAGAGGACGTGCTACTGGGTATTAGAGGTACCGTTGTGTCTAGAAATCTGGACTACCACCTCTGAAGGTCTCGCTGTATGGTGGTACAACATTCAACGTGTGGTTTTCATGAGCAGTAAAATGGGTGGAAATGATATTTATGTTGATCTATATTCCAATTTTTTGAGGACGATCCGGATCTCTCGGAACCTAGGGGATGCAAAACTTTATTTTCTGTGTGTACATTCAGATTTCGCAACAAAAGTTTCTTTGTTGTTGTTGCACATTTTATTCATAAAATTCAGGAGGAAACAATTCGAGAGCACGAGGCTGATGGAGGATCGGTTGGTAGAAACATGCAGCCCACCTCCTGCTGCGATTCCACCAGTACATCATCCGTTTAAATACACAAATTAATGTTAAAATTTCGTAGTATATATTCACGTTAGAAGAAGTTTTGATTTCCTTTTTTCTTGTTACCGTGCATGATCTTGACGAGATTTACCGGATGATGGAGATTGTAGGCAAGCAGGGCAAAGAGACTGTGCAGTCTCCAGCCGAAATTCCGCATGTTGGGTCATATTATCTTTAAAAAGTTTCTCTGTAGTGTTGTATTATGCGTATTTGGGTCCTCGCTGTAAACGTTTTTATATCGGTATGTTCTTGTTGTTGTAGATGATTTCGAGAAGATGGAGAGACGTGCTACACCATCCCTGTAAACATATCGCGATAGTAGTGTTAGTACAGTTGTGTTTATCAGATCAAATCTTGTAGTATATTCTCTTTAAAGAAAGAAGCAAATTTTCCAAATCATCGTCATGCTGTTGTTGCTATTATTGTTACAGCTTCCACGGGGGAGCTAGACCTGTGGGGGCTTGGTGACGAGATGCCAGAGTGTGTGACTGAAAACTGTAATTCCATGAAACCCAATCAGGGATGCTGGGCTTGGTATAGGCAGTCCCTGATGACCTCACAGATATTGTTTCAGTGTGGAGACAGAGATTTCGGTAATTATCGTTGATCAGTGCTCTTTCTTTGCAACAGCAACATGCAGTTACACCAATAGACTACTTCTATCCCCCCCCCCTTCTCTCTCTCTCTGCCCCCCTTCATATGTAAGCCCAGCTACACTAATACAGAACGTTGTGGCACAAGTGCAAAGGTAGTTGGTAACACCAACGTAATAGAGTCCCATCTGCCATGTCTCGTACTGTATCACAAGACTGGCCGCTCCATGGGTTGCTACCACTGACTGCACTGCCACAGCCCTTACCAATACCGATCCAAACACACTCTAATGTCTGTGGGAGACATCACCATTGGTTTCTGGGTCACCACCTCCACCCCAACAACAACCATCACACCGACCTGTCTCACCACTCCCCAGTTGCTCCTGTTGGCATGATGTAGATGCCTAGCATCCCTGGCTTGCACCACTACTACAACCATCTGGAGTGGGGGTAGTCGCTGCTGTTGGTAAATCTTGTTGGCCCGCATTGCCCCTGCTCGATTCCTCACAACTGGGCTAAGAAGACTGTCACAAGCACCATATCCCACCAACAATCAGCTATAGTGTGTCTGAGGTTGACTGCAGCTCCCTCTTCTTTAGTGATCAGGTCAAGGTTAGTAACACCTTGCCAGAGCTTAAATATGTGGTGATTAAAGATGATTTTGAATAGTGAATTTCATTCTCACAAATGGAGAACCTAGTAGAGGGTACAAAGATCCAGTAGGGTTTCTGAAAGAGTGGCTTTCCCTACTGGAGATCTCACTCACTTTACTAACCATCTTTGGTACCCTGTAAATTAAGTACAGTGCAATGCTATGCCATGAGGTCACGCATCCCCCAAACAAGTTGGTGCTGCAGAGGAGACCAGCATCATCTACATTTGTAGGAGAAATGGAGTGGTATCACAGAGCACCTAAATGGCTATGTGGTTTCAAGTTTTCACTTGAATGCTATATGAGACAAGTTTTCTGAGATAAAAACGAGAGTTTTACATAAAACATTCAGCTGAATAATACACCTCGACATCGATACACATGTCTAAGATGCAGTCAATGTAGGGTCCAGCTACATCAAGCTTCCTGGTGATATAGCTTAGAAGAAGACATATATTAATGTGCAAAATGACGATCTGTATCATTTCTGTAACACTCTCTCTCATATTTCGCGATAATACAAAACGCGCTGCCTTTCTTTGAACTTTTTCTTTGTACTCCGTCAGTCCTATCTGGTAAGGATCCCACATCGTGCTGCAGTATTCTAAAAGAGGATGGACCAGCGTAGTGTAGGTCTGTTACATTTTCTAAGTGTCCTACCAATAAAACGCAGAATTCGGTTAGCCTTCCCCACAACGTTTTCTATGTGTTCATTCTAATTTAAGTTTGTTCGTCATTGTAATACTTATGTATTTAGTTGAATTTACGGCATAACCTATGTATAGGTGAGCGCATCCCTTGATTCGAACCACATCACATATCTAGAAGTGAATAACTTCTAGAGCATGCCATGCTACAATCGCTGCCAACTGACGCGCTTCGATTGCTGAACTAACTGAAATTTAAGGGATTCAACGAAACTATCCGTAGTGTGCCATCTGGTTTTGGTATAGAGTATGCTGTAGAGGGGGACCTTTCATACCCTAATATTTTGCATGACACGCAGTGCAATTTTCCATTACGTTCAGACCAACTACAATTAAGAACCAACGAAACTGGTACACCTGCCTAATATCGTGTAGTGCTCCCACGAGCAAGCAGAAGTGCCACAACACGACGTGGCATGGGCTCGACTAATCTCTGATGTAGCGCTGGAGGGAACTGACACCATGGATTCTGCAGGGCTGTCCATAAATCCGTAAGAGTATGAGGTGGTGACGATCTCTTCTGACCAACACATTGCTAGACATCCCAGACATGCTCTATAATGTTCATGTTTGTGGACTTTGGTAGACAGCGGAAGGGTTTAAACTCTGAAGAATGTTCCTGGAGACACTCTCTAGCTGGACAATGGGATACCCTTGTCCAGCTGGAATTGCTCAGGTCGGTCAGACTGCACAATGAACATGAATGAATGCCGATGAGCAGACAGGACACTTACGAAGATGTCAATTGCCAGAGTCGTATCTAGACGAATCAGTGACCCCATATCACTCCACATCCATACGCCCACATCATTACAGAGCCTCCACCAGCTCGAACAGTTCTCTGTTGACATGCGGGGTCCATGGATTAATGAGGTTGCCTCCATACCCGTACACGTACATCCGCTCGATACAATGTGAAATGAGACACGTCCGACCAGGCAACGTGTTTACAGTCATCAATAGTTCATTGTCGGTGTTCACAGACCCAGGCGAGGCGTACAGATGTGCGTCGAGCAGTCATCAAAGGTACACGAGCGGACCTATGGCTCTGAAAGCCCGTATTGGTTATGTTTCGTTGAATAGTTGGCACGCTGACGCTTGTTGATGGCTCAGCTTTGAGATATGTAGCAATTTGCGGAAGGGTTGCACTTCTGTCACGTTGAACGATTCTCTTCTTTCTTCGTTGGTCCGTATTTGCAGGATCTTTTTCCGACCGCAGCATGTCGGAGATTTGACGTTTTATCAGGTTTCTAATATTCACGGTGCACTCGTGAAGTGGTCGTATAGGAAAATACCCACTTCATCATTACCTCGGAAATGCTGTGTCCTATCGCTCGTGCACCGACTATAACACCACGTTCAAACTCACTTAAGTCTTGGTAATCTACCACAATAGTACCAGTAACCAATCTAACAACTGCAACAGACACTTTTGTAAAGGCGTTGTCGACAGCAGCGCCATATTCTGCCCGTTTACATATCTCTGTATTTGAATACACATGCCTATGCCTGTTTCTTTGGCACTTCAGTGTTGTTCCAAGGGGTGGGAACATCCCAAGTTGATGACAACGCTGGAGAAAAGGCAGAGATATGTCATGCATTACAGAAACCTCCAGCAATGTCTCAGTTTAGGGATGGAGCTAACTGCAGTTAGGCAGGCTGTCTCCTTCAAGCACTCAGCATGGTTGGAGGAGTATATTGATTTAATTACCGGAAATTTATATCGAAAAAGGCTTTTATAAATTAACGAACAATGCAGTTATCAGCAAGAGGATGGAAAATATGAGGAAACTCCGTGAAATTCTTATTAGGTCGTTGTCGTGGGCCTTGGGGCGTATAGAAGTGTATCGCCAGACCAAATTTCGAACTGGTCACTACCTTCAGTAAGAACTTAGCTACTGTGGAGATGTCGAAGACTGTAACAGAGTTCATGGAATTTGTCTATGTGGGGATGTGCATACCATACCTGTCCCAATTCCACACATACTGAGGCCATTAAGAGTTTACGAAAGCTCATTTCGCTGATCCTAAGTTACTCTATATGGGTACAAATATTGGATGAAGAGCTGTGATCCACATGAAGTAATGAGGTTAGATGGTGAAGAATGCGACACGTCTTCATACACGTCCTATAATCCCTGTGTCATTGTACCACAGAAGAAGGAGGTTATTGATTCAATGAAACACGTAGTTAATGGGTCACTGATTGTGGAGTCTGTAAGCCTACGATTCAAAACGTATGTGTATCGCACTTTGGAAGGTGCCACCCAGAGGTTGCTAAGCATGTGCATCATGGAGCATCAAACACCCTACAGATTGAAGACTATCTGCAATGCTTGTAAAGAGGTGTTCACAGTACTTCACCACAGCTGCCATACGTGTTAGACCAAACTAGTATTCTGTCTCGAGGAACAGAGGTGTATACTGAACTGCAGTATAAAATTAGTTTGTCGGCTCATGACGATCAACGAGTCATTTATGATGACAGGATTGAAACTCGCCCATACACACACTATCAACTTGTTAAATGTGGTGTGTGAATTCGAGAGAGTGAGAGCGCGTATGTATGTTTGAAGAATAGTGTAGAATAGGATGACTCCTTTATCACAGTGTTAATATTTTTACCGTAAAGGTGTGTGTGTGTGTGTGTAAATCTAAATATATCCACGCAATATTAGGATTTTGTCTGTGTCGTGTGCTATGTTCATCTGTAAATATTCGCACACCATTTGTGTGTGTGTGTGTGTGTGTGTGTGTGTGTGTGTGTGTGTGTGTGTGTATGTGTACAGTGTAAATAGTTCCTATTAATAGTCTAGTGTTTATGTGTCACCTGTTGCCAAACCTCCAGTCTGATTAGTTTTTTATTGTAACTAGATCACAGTCTATCTTGGAAATATTCTCTTCCTGAGCTATTATGTCATACAAAAATTGAATAAATACTATCTGCCAGCGCTACTGTGCCCTGGAAAACTGTAAAATATATTCTCAACCAGTGTTACTGAAAATTGTAAATATTCTCAACCAACGCTACTGTTGGGTGGACTGTGGAAGATTTTTTCTAGTTATTAGTAATAGTGATAACAAAAGTAAAAGTTTGAAGTACCTTTGTATTTAAATAATAGTCCCGAACTGTATCTCAAGAGTCAAGGTATACATGAAAAACTAACTTCTATCTATGAGAACTGAATAAACGAAAAATTCGCTACCGTACGTCTGTGTGTGTTTACAGAAAACCAATCCCAACTGTACATATAAAGGATGTCCAAGACACTAATGACATAATTTTAAACATAAGTGCTGTTAAGGAGATGTAGTTTAAGATGGAAAATAACGAAATATATGTAATCGTTGCATGTGATTATGCCTATCATGCAGCACGTGTTTCATTATGGGCGTGGATACCACATGATCGTGTCCTCTTTTAGAGACATACAGCAAATATGTCTAAAATTATTTCTCCTGTGCTTGAGGAGAAACACAGACGTGGATCTGCGTAATGTTACACAGCAACAAAGTGTGAAAGAAAAGGACACTGTTTGTAAAGGTAAAAATTCATTTATTTTTAATACAGCTTAAGTTTAGTTTTACATTTTACTTTTCAGTAAGCAGACACAATACTATTTTCACACAACCTCTCCTTATTCTTCTTCTTGAGTCGATGGAAAGCAGGACATCTGTAGAATGACAGATCTTGAGTAGCAACAAACTTGAAGATTCGATGCATTCGTGTGATCTTCTCCTCATGACATGACATGATGTCCATGATGTCCATGTATTCGAATTATCGAAGCAACTTCATCATCTCTTTATTGAGAATACCAGGATCAACTCAGTGAATTCCATGGTAAAAACGTGTTTACCGCTTTGCACTCCCCAATGTTTTAGCACGCTTCACATCCTTGAAAGACCTTGGTGATTCAGTGCTTACTGAGAATGTTTCTATTACAATGGCATCTTTTGTGTATGCTACGAATGCACTATCGGTAAGATTGAACTTTCTACACTCATCATTACAGAAACTCTGAGCATCTGCAATTGTGTTGACACCTCGGGGTGCCATTGCGAAATGCTCTCGGCATGGCGCAGCACTTGTTCATTTGTGTGAGCAGGTAACAGCTCATCATACGGTCATGTAAAATTAGAGCGTAGGCTTTAGTGAATTCTGGGAATGTTGCCGAAGGTTCAGAGTCAGTTCATACATCTATAGGCCAAGATTTAACTATCTCGATCGGTTTTGAGCAGACTTTTACAATGATTTGCGCCAGCTCCTTGAATTTCGGTGGGCTTTGTACACATCCCTCCTCTTCATGGTATGAAGCACAGAACTTCGCACTGATGTCAAATGGCAGACTGTATACATTTTCATTCCACTGCATGAGTAAATTATCGTATGCATAGAATGGGGAGCTCAGGTAGACTCTGGGGTTAGTTAACTTTCAGCAGTCGAGTTTGGTGAAATCATTTGCTGTATTCCCTCTCCTGTTGGTCTAAAACGGAAGTGTGATGTCTGGGAATCTCCAACTGGATAGAGGTTTTAAAAGCCCACGTCCGTCTGCTTGCAGACGGTAGCACTGCGTACCTGAAATACTGCATGAACCGGATGTTAATGGTACAAATACACTGACATTCAGAACTTTTAAAAGCTTCAAACGCTGCCCATCTAACAAAGAGATGTGTGGCATTTTCCATATTATACTATTGATGATGAGGTCATTCTCCTCTTGAGCTCTTTGAATGCTCCTTACACTTCGTACGAGAGTAAGGTCCTCATGTCTTCAAATTATGTCATACGCAGTTTTGGAGGTATACGTGCAATATATCTCTTGTACTCTTAGGCTGCTCTACCCACTGGCAAAAGCGTTAGCATCACCAGCTGGTGAACCCATCTCTGAGAGACCTGTAAGAGCAGGAATGATGAAGGGGGTTATTACACTTGATGTATTGTGTACAAGCAGAATCCAGGGTGCTTTCAATGGTCCTTTGTACTTCAGGGCACTTTAAGCTGCATACATCGCTATCGGGTTCAAATGGTTCAAATGGCTCTGAGCACTACGGGACTTAACATCTGTGGTCATTAGTCCCCTAGAACTTAGAACTACTTAAACCTAACTAACCTAAGGACATCACACACATCCATGCCCGAGGCATGATTCGAACCTGCGACCGTAGCAGTCGCGCGGTTCCGGACTGCGCCCCTAGAACCGCTAGACCACCGCGGCCGGCATCGCTATTAGGATACAATTTTTTAAACACCACTACCCTGGCTTCTTCCTCCTCAATGTGGTCTTTTTCAGTGCACCACATGTACCGTCCACAACTTGCTTGAAGCTCACACCGAATCCCAGCTTAGTTTTACCATGCATGGTTGTGTCAGCTACAAATGCTGCATTGTACTGCCCTATACCAATACCCTTTTTTGCATGTATTGCATTGGCTTTATTAGCTAAAATTCTGTCTGTAACATGACATCCTGAGAGGTCTTTATGTTTGGCGAATGCAGTATCGTGTTCCAAACACGCCTCATCGAGCAGGTTAATTCGCTCATCACCATGAGCGACACGTTTTTGAAGCTTTGTACCAGGTTCACAGTAAGCATACGCAAGAATGTGCAATTTAGACTCTAAGTTTGTCGAAAATACCACCATCTCCTATACTGTATCTTCTATTGTGCACGCTATACTACTGCGCTGGTTGTGCACTGTACACACCATTATACAGCATATCGTCAGCGTCAATCCTGCTGTTTCGTATTGCAGGAATACTAAACCAGTTAACTACTGCTCTACTCCCTTGACGTCTCATGTGCCCTATGAGAAATACATGTGCTTCTGAGATCTTCTGCAATTCTTCTATGTAAAAGCATCCTGAATTTCAGTGCCACTGCTGTCCTTTAAAATGTAATTTCTGGGATTTGTTCTCTGCTCTCTGGAAACTGTGAATATTCCACTCAATCAATTTGGGAGAAGTGACGTCTCAAATGACACCCTACGTTCTGTGATACACACCAGACAACTCAATTAAATTTCTCTTAATGTAGATCTGATGTTTTAATATGGTATTGTATTGCATCCATGACACCATTATCACAAACATCGATTGGTCACATTTTTATTGTGCCATGTTTGGTTCGATTATACTGTGCAATCATTTGTGGGAGGGCGTACATCCATTTGTATGACCTGTGAAGATTAAAATGCATTTACAGTTGAATTTTTATAGTTCTGTTCAGACACTCCAAGATACTCGACTTCAGGTGGGTGATTGTTAAATAGTGATGTATTCCATACCCCTGCACCATGATCTTAAAATACCCATTACAAAAGTCTCCACCATGATCTGTTTGCAGTTTGTCCAGGCATCGATTAATCCCTCTCAGCAACAAACACTCAAACACCTCTGCGACATCTCTCCCCATCTTTCTTTTAACGGACAATTCCCAGGTGAACTTACCGTATGTGTCAATGATGATTTAAATTTATTGGAATCCATTAGTTTCATGCTAACATTCCCACATGTTTGAAGGATAACTTGCGAAAAGTCATCGAAACCTTTATTCATAACATGCTTTTGAGGGTGTGTTTCGCATGCTGATTTGTGCAGTTCGGAAACTACTGATCAGCAGTCATAATGCATCCACCGCACACCGAGCAGTGCAGCGCTGTGAAACGGCATCAAGAGGGCACTGGTCAGCACTCCAGTGGAAGTAGCGGGCAGTGCCACACCTCCAGGAAGGCAGTTCAGTGGCCCAGCCAACGCTGACTACATCAGCCGTCCATCACTGGTTAGGTCCAGTTCGATCACAGACTTTGAGAACATCAGCACTGAGTAATACGAACACGATACATAGCCTGCGTTCCGCGAGTAGTAATAGTAAACATGGTTCAAATGGCTCTGAGCACTATGCGACTCAACTGCTGAGGTCATCAGTCGCCTAGAACTTAGCACTAATTAAACCTAACTAACCTAAGGACAGCACACAACACCCAGCCATCACGAGGCAGAGAAAATCCCTGACCCCGCCGGGAATCGAACCCGGGAACCCGGGCGTGGGAAGCGAGAACGCTACCGCACGACCACGAGATGCGGGCATAATAGTAAACATAATTTCATGTAGGAGGCACAGGAAGTACAGCAAGAACATCAAGCCACTTCATAACGAGAAATTATGTTTCTTTTCTTTTTAGAAATAAAGTGTCCCATTAATCTGAAAGTATATGTACAGATCATTTTTGATTCCTGCCACCGGCCATCGCAACTTCTCTCTTACCTTTTTTGTGTTGGTGCTGACTCCAACAGTAGCCGACACAACATCTGGAGATGAGGATTTCAGAACCAGTACTGTCTTTTATCTTAGCTGCCCTGTTACAGTGCATCACTAAAATTTCTTTCTCTTCTTTCAGAGTAGCATTGCTACCAATTGTGTTCTTCCGTGCAGACTAACCGCAACGCTTCCATTAAATCTGTACTTGCATGGCTTATACTTATCTGTGGCACACCTCTCACTGAAATGGCCTATAGCCCTCCCCATAGCCGGACGGAGTGGTGAGCAGTTCTAGGCGCTACAGTCTGGAACCGCGCGACCGCTACGGTCGATGGTTCGAATCCTGCCTCGGACATGGACGTGTGTGATGTCCTTAGGTTAGTTAGGTTTAATTAGTTCTAAGCTCTAGGGGACTGATGACCCCAGAAGTTAAGCCCCATAGTGCTCAGAGCTATTTGAAGCCTCCCCCCTACACCATCTGCGCCTACCCTCTGGTTGCTGCAGGCTGTGATCGAATGTAATTTATTCAGTTTCAGAACCACCAAATGTTGCAGTTGATGACGGCAGTCCAACAGCTCATTAACGCAAGGCGCTGTGCATCAATTCCGTAACAACAGCCACCCAAATCCACAGCACTGCCCTCTTGCATTCCACTATCGTGAGGTTTCAATGAACAACAAGTGGAATGAAACGAGTAGTACACTCAGTTCAACGCTCATTGTTCTTCACATCAAGTGCAACGTACTGTTAAACTTTCTTATTCCCTGTCAACAGACGGCACAGGAGTTCACCGCCTCGCTCAGAAGTTATACCTGGCTAATAAACCACAGTTCCTAGATTTTGAAGATTTCGTTTCTATCCTCACTACCACGAGGACCAGGTGCAGGTGGCCAGGTAGCTGCAGCTCGTCAAAAGTTCTTTCGACTGCAGAAAAAGACAGAAATGGCATACCGCCAGTGGGTCACTGAACTTCGGGGCTTGACACAACACTATCGTTTTCAGTGTAATTGTGGACAGTACAACAGTGACGCAGTGATTCATGATGCAACAATGTACAATGTGGCAGATTGTAGGATTCGTGAAGAAATTCTCAAATATTCTGTTCCTACGTTCAAATAAGTGTCAGAGATCCTTGAACATCAGGACTCGTGTGCTAGTCCTGTGGAAAACTTTGAAGTAGCTCCAATTTGCAGTGTAATGTAATGTGACAAACATGCACGGCTTGCAACCGACCACCGCTCGCAAACAGGCCACTGCGCTGTGGACAGAGTAAACAAGTGTCAACGTGTGTGTCTGCTGTGAAATCATGTCCTCATTGCTTTACCACGTTTAAATGACAACAATCCCCTTCACAGAACTACATTTGCTTATGGAAAGCCAGGTGACGTTCACTACGTGTGCTTGCAATATAAAATCTACTCCACCGTTCGCTCTAGTATGCACAGAGCACCTTCCTACGCAGGGAACGTACTTTTTTCAAAGCTAGCTACCAGTATTAGTAACGACCAACTTCAGGATGTGCCTTTGCCCTGACCAAGTGTGCTGAAATGATAGTCAAACCAACATTCTGAGGACTTACATATTGCGAGACGCTGTGTGCAACTGCAATTAGATACTGGCACTTCCGTTACATTGCTTAATCGTACCACGTATGAACAGTTGGGCTCACCACAGTTGACAAAATCTTGCTAACAAATTTCAGTGTATAACGCTTAAGAATTCCAGTGCTTGGTACATGGAGTTTGTCTGTCACATTCTAGTCTCACAGCAGAAGAGTGACATTTACAATTATGAGTTTGCGACACTATAGAAATACTTTTGGGTTAGATTTATTTGATGTGTTTGGTCTTCGTATTCAGGACAATGTACTTTCTGCTTTCAACTCAGATGGGAGCTTTACTCAATTGATTGCGGAATTTCCTGATCTAATTTCTGAAGGACGTGGCGTCGATGCAACGGATATTGTGTAACCTACGTTTTTCGGGTGCGTCCTGTTCCTCATGCACTTGGAGACAAAGGTGCTAGTGGACTTACAGAATGGCAAGACATTGTGATTATTGCTCCTTTTCAGGTAATTCCTTAGTACTCTTACCAAAGTCTTCTGGAAGACATCGTCTTTATGTTGACTTAAAATTCACTGCGTATCCACAAAAAATAATTGTTATTTATTGCCTCGCCCTAAGGAATTATTTGACAGGCTTCGAGCACGGCGCTACTTTTCAGAAATTGTCTTAAGCGATGATATTTGTAAATACCGCTGGGTGAGGAGTCTCAGAAAGTGTTTGTGGCCAACACACATTTAGGGTTGTTCAAATTTTTCCGCTTACCTTTTGGTAGTGCTTCCGCGTCTGCCATATTCCATCGCTACTTAGAACTGCTTATTATTGTGTTCAAATTACTTGGCAGATACTGTGGCGTGAGGAGGTACACCGGAGGAACAGTTAAGCAGCCATCGTACGCCTTTTCACTTACTTTCATGTGCAGGTTTGAAACGTCGCCCGGACATATGTGCCGTTTTTCAATCTGAAATTCAGTATTTACATGTTCTTAACAGCTTAGGTGTTGATCACCTTAAATCGCATTTGCTGGCCATCCGGGACCTCCCTGCCTCGTGGAACGTGCCGGAATTCCAGTCGGTTCTCGGGAATGCAATGTTACTTATAATCCGTCTTGATTGCAAAATTTTGTATTCATATGACCGGTTTCGGTTCTTCTAGAACCATCTTCAGATCTGAAGTTTCGGTTACAGGAGTAAACCCGTCCACACACAGCAACCTTCACACGCTGCGTCACATCAACGCAGCATGTGAAGGTAGGACGGGTTACTCCTGAAACCGAAATGGCAGATCTGAAAATGGTTCTAGAGGAACCGAAACCGGTCATGTGAATAAAAATTTTTGCAATAGACGGATTATAACTAACATTGTATAACCAGTGATTGCGGTATCCCATCAGACATTATGTCTGTTTTCGCAAAGTTCTTGGTAATATGACATATTATATCCGGTTCAAACCCAACGAAGCCGAGATCGCGGCTTCTTTGCATCGTTTGCGTGGGAAGAATGTGCCATTTGTTTCGACCAGAGACTATCAGGATGCTTTACACAAACGTAAAAATGCCTTGTTGAGTGACAGATATCTTGATCATTTAGATATCGCTAGGACTGTTGTTTTGGGAGTGGTCGCTTGTTCGAGCATAATTGGAGCTGTGCACATGAGATGCCGATGGCTCTCACTTCTATGCTGCTGACCAAGACTCAATGTAACTATTACCAAACCGGGAAGGAAACGCTCGCTGTTATCTATGGCGTAACAAAGTTTCGCCATCATCTGTTTGGTCGGACATTTTACCTACTGACGGACCATAAGCCACTTCATCTTTGTTTCACCAGTCCAAACCCGATTCGCTGCGCACGGCTCACAAACTGAGAGGTTCGGCTTCGTTATTGGCATAGAGTCAGTACGAAATACTGTCCTGGCCAACGTCGAAACATGCAAACGCTGATTCCCCTTCTCGGCTTCCTTTTGGTCCTGATCCTGATTTCGATACCACTGCCACATCATGTTGTCAGATCGATGAGCAGGGCAATGAACTTTTACACACTTCTCTCCTGCACTACAGAAAAACTGTTCAGGAGACCCTATCTTGAACCTGTTGTTGCACTCCAACCGTACTGCTTGAAGTCTCTCAGGGAAAGACTTTCAGAATATTTTCGTGCGCCGATATTTTCTCGTCGTCGTAGACTTTCCTTACACCAGGGTGCGATTTTATTAAAAAAAGACTCTCCGTACACCATGGTGCGATTTTATTGCAAAAAGACTCAGGACAATCGCTTGTGCTTATTCCTAAAGTGTTGCAGAAAGATTTGTTGCTATTTCTCCGCCGAGGCCATTGGGGAATTGTACGCACAAAGCAGCTAGTCCATTGGCACTGTCCTTGGCTGGGCATGGATGCCCACATTGAACAGATAACGTCACGGTGTCAGGCTTGTGCTGAAAATTTATCGGTAGGCGCAAATGTTTTCAATAGCCGTGGCAGTCAGTAAACATTGACTTCGCTGTCTTTCTTGGAACATTCGTTGGCTTATTTTTATGGACTCTTTTAGTAAAGATCCGTTTACAGTGTCCATAAACTTGAGTAGTCGCGTTGTACCAGTTACGCTTTGTTCTCGATTTTTTGTTTGGAGGGTTTGTCTGAAGTGCTGGTTACAGACAACGGACCACTGTTTGTGGCTCAGGACTTTGAACAGTTTTGTACTGCGAATGGTATCACTCACCTTATCAGTACACCGCTTCATCTTCAGTCAAACGGAGAAGATGAACGATTTGCACGTACATTCAAGCAACAGAAGAGCAATCTACATGCCAATCACACGCCGGAGCAAGTGCTGATGTTCTTCCTCAAATCGTGCTGCTCCCAGCTCCGCGACGGTCCGTCACTGGCGGAGAATCTACATGGCTGGCGTCTCTCTACACTGCACTCATCGCAGAGCATGGCGCCTCCCAAGCACCGCAAGCATCCCTTTGCGCCTAATGATTCTATTCTTTTGGTCGCAGCAGGTGCTGGGAGAGAGGACCGATTCTTTTAAATTTGGGTGCATGTATTTAACTGAAAGTCCTGCTAGGTGGCTGCACCGCCATCAGAACCAGTTTCCTACTTATTGATTGCTAGATTTTGCGACAGATTTTCGGTCCCCAGATTCGCATTATGCCGGGACCTAGCTGGTGCCCCAGTGACACCTCCTCTGGAACCGATGGAGCTGGACGCGTTGCCTCCGCCGATGCAGCAGCTCGTCACAGTACCAGCCGTGGATCTGGCACCGACGTCGTCGTCGTCGTCGTCACCGCCGCTATCGTCATCGCCTCCGTCTGCGATTCACGTCGTACCGGCTCAGGAAAACTGTGGGCATCTTTTCGTGGGTTTTTGGAGCGGCAGCCTCTAAGGAGAGCAGAACGGATCTCAGGGCATGGCCGAGGACTCAACGTCGGTTCCAGTTGCGACTTCCGGCTCCTCACGCAACACAGCTGCCTGCCCCCCACCCCCCCACCCCTCAACCCCCTCCCCAACCACATCCACTACACACACACTGCACGACAACGACGCAGCACTTTGGACTGGGGAATATGCAATCCTAAAGCATCGGCTGCAGACCGACCAGCGCAGCGCAGCGAAACGGCATCTAGAAGGCGCTGACGCGCACGACAGTGGAAAGAGTGGGCAGTGCCACACCTCCTGGAAGTCAGTTCAGCGCCCCCTGTCAATGCTGACTTAATCAGCCGCCCATCACATGTCGGACCCAGTTCGGTCGCTGACTTTGAGAGTATCGGTATCGAGTGATAGAAGACGATAATTAGCTAGCATTCAGCAAGTAGTAATGGGGAATAAACATAACTACTTGCAGGAGGCACAGGAGAACATCAAATCACTTCATAATAAGAATTTAAGTTATTTTTCTTCTCTTTTTATAAACAAAGTGTTTTATTAATTTGAAAGTGTTTGGGGTACAGATCGTATCGAATTCCGGCCAAAAGCCATTTCAACTTCTCTCGTACCTTGTTTGCGTCGGTGCTGACTTCCACAGTATCCGATACAGCAACTGTCTCCATACTAATTTTATTATAGTTGTCTCTGTCAGTTCAGAGACTACTGGAACAACCTAATTGAAATGAGCAGAGTTACCAGCAGCACCTGAAGCCCTGAGCAATCAAAGTTGATCTATTTGTTCACTGATACCACCATGGTATATTCAGGGTGGTCCATTGATAGTGACCGGGCCAGATATCTCACGAAATAAACATCAAACGTAAAAACTACAAAGAACGAAAGTCGTCTAGCTTGAAGGGGGAAACCAGATGGCGCTATGGTTGGCCCACTAGATGGTGCTGCCATATGTCAAACGGATATCAACTTCGTTTTTTTAACTATGAATCCCTATTTATTATTACATATTCGTGTAGTACGCAAAGAAATATGAATGTTTTAGTTGGACCACGTTTTTCGCTTTTGATATATAGCGCTGTAATAGTCACAAGCGTATAGGTACGTGGTATGGCGTAACATTCCGACAGTGCGGATGGTATTTTCTTCGTGATACGTTACCCGCGTTAAAATGGACCGTTTACAAATTGCTGAAATGGTCGATATCGTGCTGATGTATGGCTATTGTGATGAAAATGCCTAACGGGCGTGTGCTATGTATGCTGCTCGGTACCTCGGACGACATGATCCAAGTGTCCCGAGGTCCTAGTCTGTAAAAGACCGAGACGACAGCTATGATAGAAAATCATTCTTATACCTATAACGGTTTACGGTTTCTACTGCAAGCTCTTGGCTTTCCTTATTTTGGGATGAGGACAAGAAGAAATTGAATAGTAAACACGGGCTCCAAAATGTATACCTTAACAGCCATGACGACTTGTTCAGTGGAAGGGATGTGTTTCACGATAGCGAAGAACTAGTGGTCATAACTGTTAAGGTACATAAGCGCCTTTGTTTACTGCACTTTTTTTGCTTAGCGCCATACTGTAACCTCTCAAAATACGGGAAACAGAGAGCTTGGAGCAGAAGAGGCCAACTTTCAGAGGTATCCAGAATCTGCACGCTGGTCAGTCCCGTGCAAGGCTATTCTTCACCTCGTAACTACGTGCACCTAGATTATCTGTCATGCTTAATGTACTAATAATACCTGTTCCCCATGATACTGTTTCACGATACATAAGGGTGCGTTCTGTCAACATATCTCTTCTTCTAGTCGGGTTGTGTTTTACGGTTTCATGTCTTTGTGATATTATTCCGTACCTCTTTGATTTGCCTCTTTCTCCGATGTATCCACTATATCTTTAGGGTTTTGAGTAACTCTAAATTTAAAAAGCCACCATCACTAAATTGTATATATTATCACTAGAGGATGGGAAAAATTCTCGAAAAAAAGAAACTCAAGTATGGGAATTACAGGTTAACTTTTACAAAATTTCGTGGCACAGCCGTTAACAATGTGCGTAGAGGCCTCATGATGGCACCAATGAAGTGCAAAAACTGGTATATTAAAGAAAAATAGATCAAAACTGATTGAAACATAGCTGTTGTTTGGGTTTTGTTCCACATGCTATATGATCAGCCACTGTTCCGAGTCCGTTATGGATCCCAGAAGATTTCAAATTTAAAGTTGAGATGTTCTTTGGTTTCACAAAAGAGCAGGAGAAGTAGATGGAAAAATTAGATTTCTTGGAAACATTAACAAGCCGTTTCATAGCTGTCGTGATTTTAGATCTGAGGCAGATACACATTTATGTGATAATTTGATGAATAGTACTGCCACATGCTATTATATGTACATTCAATGATTTTTGATATGCATGGCGCCTGTCTCCATTTACAATTCTATGGAGAGGTCTGTTGTCAAACGTAAGCTTGGCTGATGAAGTGGACACCCTAAAATGTGTAATTCAATTACAAGGTTGCCATCACGAGCCGTTTGCTATGTGGGTAACTATATTTCATTCTTCGATGTGTATGTCCAACTGCAGGGCAGGTTGATTTGATGTAGAAATCATCTGAGTTATGTAGGAAAGTAGATACACTAATGACGTAATGCTTTATTGACTTTGCTTCAAAATTTGGACCTACATAGACTACTGGATGGCGTTAGAGCATTATCAGCATGCCTGCATTGTGTGAACTGCACACTCGGCTTGGGCGTACACGTCTGACTCAGTTGGAAGCGTTTTCATCTCAACATATTTCGCTCAAGAAATGGGGTAAATGGTCAACAGGCTGAAAGACAGCACATTTTAGTCCCTTTGAGACTATCAAGAGCTTAACCAATCTACATATATAACAAAGAACAATAACATTGTATTGGATGCAAAAAGAAATGGGGATAGAGTCACTAAATGCATTCCATAAAAGTTGCCTGCTCTGTTCGTCCACGAGTCCCAGAATGCTTCTACGTTTCCCTAACTTCCACTCAAACATTTAGGATCTATTATGCCTTCTGCCTAAATAACTGAGTAAATCTGGTTACGTATTAATGGGATAATTCAACCTATATTCGCTGTTTTCAACGCTAAAATCAGTGTGATCCCTACAATATTCGGCTTAAAAGGAAGAGGCTAGACATGGAAAAAGGATTAACAGCTCTTGAGTTGGATATTTCCTTGTTTTCGACAAATTATTCGTTGCTTTCAAGATACAATTCAAGTGAACATTCAATCATGTTCTGTGTGCATATCGCTTGTCGCATTTTAGAAATTCTGTCGAGATATCTGATTCTAAGAGTGCACTGCAAATACATTGTGTAGTACGTTGTTGAGTTCAAGTCTCGTTTCGTAGGTAGGTAATTACATTTGATTCTTCGTCTGACCGTAGAGGGCAGATAGATCTGATGGGCCAATTCTCCTGTTTACATAGAAAATCGATTACTTCGTGATATACTCGCTGACCTGGAGAGGAACTACACCGATCTTTAGCTACCAATTTCATTGACTTCGCTACAATATCGCTGCTCATTGCAAAATTAATGTGAAACTTCGATAGAGGAAGTTTACATCATTTCTTCCCAACTGATGTGAAGTAGGGTGCTGTTCTGTAGTGTAATGGGAACAGCATAGAAGACGGCAGTATGATCGGTATTGTGTGTATATCCTGTATTGCTAATTGAAGAACCACCAATATAATTTCGTTACGAGCTCGATCGTAATTTTAGCCGGCTGCGGATGGCAGGGGCATGAGTTATCAGATGTTTCAGTTTGCTTCGAGCCACTTGAATCATATAGCTGCAGTGTAGTTACGCAATTTGCGACTCTTCCTCACAATGTGTCTTGTTGTTAGGGCTCTCGCTGCACTCTCGAGGTACAGCGTTCATATTCCTTCCACCAGATGGAGGTTAGGTTACAGACCGCTACTCTAGTAAACATAACTTTCTTTCCCATCGTATCTACTCATATTTGCTTTGCTTTTGATGTCTTGGAATCGACTTGCAAATAAGTATAGCTGAGCTTCATTCGCAAATGTTAAGCTACATACCTAACACATATAAGTTTTTACTCAAGATGGCTATGATTACCCTGGGATACCTTTCCTCACCTTCGACCTTCACCTCACCTGGACCCCTCACCTCCTGACCATCCAGCAGGAAGCCCGTACCCCCCTCTGCCTTTTCCAACTCCTGTTTGGGTGGACATGGGATTGCGTCATTCCACCATCCTCCACACCCACAAATCCCTAATCCATCCTATCCTTTGTTGTGCCAGCGTTGCCTGGATCTCAACCCCCACCCCCCACACTTTTATAAAGCCATCCAAATCCTTGAATGCCATGTGCTCCAATTTGCCATCTGTATCTGCCTTTCGTCCCCCACATGGATCCTGCGTGAACCCTTCTCCCACCTCCTCCTTTTCCTTCAACATAACCTCATCCTTTACACTGTTTGCAGGCTTCATCCCCCACCTCCTGGTGTCCCCCTTCCACTCCACCCCCTTCACATTGCCGCACCTCTATCACTGTACCCCACCCTCTCTCTTAAGCCGCTCAGTCCGGAACCGCGCGACTGCTACGGTCGCAGGTTCGAATCCTGCATCGGGCATGGATGTGTGTGATGTCCTTAGGTTGGTTAGGTTTAAGTAGTTCTATGTTCTAGGGGACTGATGACCACAGAAGTTAAGTCCCATAGTGCTCAGAGCCATTTGAACCATTTGAACCACCCTCTCTTCATCTCCATACACTCCATATCCTACATCAGGGATATTTCCAACACCTCCCCCTCCCACATGATGAACTTTGCTGTGATGTCTGCCCTTCTTATCAACTGTAGCCACACCTTGTTTTTCCCATCTCCCCAGGGTCCCCGTTTCCCATCCCCTCCTTTCCCCTGAGCGGTTTCTCCTCCTTCCTCTCACTCTCTTGAGTCCCTGCACTCCATCGTCAGATGATGCCCTCTCCCTTCCTTTCTCTCCCCAACCCCTTCAGTGCTACCCCCACCGCATCCCCATCCCCATCCCCTTACTCTCCCCCCTTTCTAGCACCAACTCTTACCACTCCCCCATTCCCATCTCTCTTGTATCCCCACCCCTGGCAGATCCTCCCAGTTTTATATTCTTCATCGAGTGTGTTGCATCAGTGTTCTGTTCTCTGCTCTTCTGCACTGTCAGCAAGTGACGTGGTTTTTAATTGTGTGCGCGACTTGCATATATTGTTGCCATCCGTGTTTTTCCGTGCCGCGCCGACCATCACGTGGCTGTTTTAATCATTCTGAGACTTTTGATATTCTTGCCATACTTGGACTTGTGTCTTTTAATTCTCACAGTGTGTAGCTTTTTTGTGTAAAATATTTTTTGTTTGTGATTTCCATTCTACAATCACCACTTTTCTTTATACTTCCTTGCATTATGTTGCTCTTGCTTGTATCTCCTTTTTATTCTTTTAAACGTCCTGTTGTACAATTGTAGCATCTCTAGGCTGAAGAGCAGCGCTGTTGTTGCAGCAATTCCGCCCCAGATGGGGAATTGAATAACGGGAAAAAAAGATGGTTATGTTACTGCTGCTAAAATAGCCACAATCTTTTGCACATAAATTTTTTTGTCAATTTACAAGGGTGGTACCTGAACCTTTGTGGCAAGTCACTGTAGTCCACTAACAGCAGGACGAATGTGAATCTCTTGGTGTTTCAGTTTTCAGACAGAATGTATATATAGGTTACAGGTTATTTTAGCACGCTGCCGTGGATATTTCAAAGGGTCAGGCCATGAAGAACTTTGCCACCAGTGAAAGAACGCTATGCCAGTGCAGCCATCAGCTGCAGCGCTTATGGCCTAGGCCTGTATGGTAGAGCGAAAACTGACAGCATCCAGTCAGTGGCGTGGAAAGCCGTTTCTCCTACCCTCATGCTTCGTTAAATAAAGACACAAGTGGCGAGATATTAAGGGTTAGGAGAAGCAGTATGCAGTGACCACACATCTCTGAGAGAATAGTATCCTGGGGAAAACATGTTAAGAATATATCCTATGTCTGAGAAACAGACTTGGCCCTGCCAGGGGGTGGGGGAGAGGGTGTTAATAACTTCCTTTGTCTCAAGGGGGAGTGTAATCTGACATCATAGTACCAGGATTACAGAACGTGGATTATTATATCATAGAAGCAGAGCCAGTATTCAGCGGGTTGGATGTTGGTGTCATAGAGCCGGTATCAGTACTCCACATCAGCCGTATTGTATTCAGACTCCATAGAGCCTATCGCAGTATTCATGGTCAGCTAGCGTGACATTGCAGCATCTACGATTTCTGAGTTTTTCTCCTGTTTGTATTTAGGACAACAACCCTACTTCCACAGGATTGTGGGAAAAACCATACCAAAACTTCATTTCCCCGCCGTTTTTTTTTTTTTTTTCAAATTTAATGCGTAAGAGCTACTTGTCTTTGCCAGGAAATGTAACCATCGTCGACCTACATTGTCTGACAACAATCACTGACTCACCCACTGACAGTCGTGTGGTGTACTAGTGTTTGTTTTTCATCGATGCGATGTATCTTCTAAGAAGGGCATAAGAGTGTATACAGTTGACAGTGGTAATGTATTAAAAGTTATGCATCTGATATAAAGATAATTACAGTGCGCTGCTGGAGGTGGGCATGAAATTCTATACCGGTGGGGCTAAATATACCTGTGTACTATCCATTAGATGTTTATCCCGAGTCGCCATGATGTTCTTGAGATTGTGAGACTGGTTCTGACTGGATGGGCGTTTATTTCCCACGCATCCCGTGGAATAAAACTGGTTTATGAGTCTCACAACAAAAAACAGTCAAGATGAAGGGAACTTTGTCGGACCAGTTCTCCAACTCAATGTTCGTTTACATAGTAAAAATGTGATTACTATCATGGCACTTACGTACTTACTTTAATTCAGAGTACCTTATTTCCCATTTCATCTTCATCTACATCCTCTTCCATGTCGATAATATTGACCTCAAGTACATCGTCTTTGTATGGACCCTCTATATAGTTTTTCCACCTTTCTGCTTTCCCTTCTTTGCTTAGAATTGGGTTTCCATCTGAGCCCTTGATATTCATACAAGTGGTTCTCTTTTTTTTTTCCAAAGGCGTCTCTAATTTTCCAGTAGGCAGTATGTATCTTACCCCTAGTGAGATAAGCCTCTACATCCTTACATTTGTCCTCTAGCCATCCCTGTTTAGCCATTTTGCACTTCCTGTCGATTTCATTTTTGAGACGTTTGTATTCCTTTTTGCCTGCTTCATTTACTGCGTTTTTATATTTTCTCCTATCACCAATTAAATTTAATATTTCTTCTGTTACCTAAGAATTTCTATGAGCCCTTGTCTTTTTACCTACTTGATCGTCTGCTGCCTTCACTACTCCATCCCACAAAGCTACCAATTCTTCTTCTACTGTATTTCTTTCCCCCACTGCTGTCAATTGTTCCCTTATGTTCTCCCTGAAACTCTGTACAACCCCTGGTTTAATCAGTCTATCCAGATCCTATCTCCTTAAATTCCCACCCTTTTGTAGTTTCTTCAGTTATAATCTACAGTTCTTAACCAATAGATTGTAGTCAGAGTCTATATCTGACCCTGGAAATGTCTTACAATTTAAAACCTGGTTCCTAAATCTCTTTCTTACCATTAAATAATCTATCTGAAACCTGTCAGTATCTCCAGAATTCTTCCATGTATACAACCTTCTTTTATCATTGTTGAACCGAGTGTTGGCTATGATTAAGTTGTGCTCTGTGCAAAATGCTACCAGGCGGCTTTCTCTTTCATTTGTTACCCCCAATCCATATTCACCTACAATGTTTCCTTCTCTCCCTTTTTTTACTATCGAATTTCAGTCACCCATGACTATTATATTTTCGTCTCCCTTCACGACCTGAATAATTTCTTTTATCTCATCATACATTTCTTCAATTTCTTCATCATCTGCAGAGCTAGTTGGCTTATAAACTTGTACTACCGTAGTTAGTGTGGGCTTCGTGTCTATCTTGGCCACAATAATGCGTTCACTATGCTGTTTGTAGTAGCTTACCCGCATTCCCATTTTCCTATTCTTTACTAAACCTACTCCCTATTCGTTTTGTGTTTATAACCCTGTAGTCACCCGACCAGAAGTCGTGATCCTCCTGCCACCGAACTTCACTAATTCCCACTATATCTAATTTTAACCTATCCATTTCCCTTTCTAAATTTTCTAACCTACCTGCCCGATTAAAGGAATCTTCCAGGTTCGGATCCGTAGAACGCCAGTTTTCTTTCTCCTGATAACGACCTCCTCTAGAATATTTCCCGCCTGGAGATCCGAATGGGGGACTAAAATGTATAAAATAATTTTATCAGGCCCTTTGCAAGTACCTAACTTCATATAGATGGGAATGTAATTCTGTGAAAAAATATCTGTAAGATTCAAAACGAAAAATGTGAGGAGCGTGAAATAAATAATAATGAGGAGGTGAGATATTAATGCATCAACTACGCATTGCATGCACCGCATGTTTCTGATTTCAAATATTAAAAGCTTTCACATAGCTATTACAAATTGATAATCACATTTATTCAGTGCTATCTGTATTTAGTTGTGTATCAGAATGACAATAAGAAAAATAATATTATACTACGAAGAGCACTTGAAAAAACTTGGTTTATTTAAGACTGGTTCGTATTTAAATAATTATTTTATGCGTCTAAGCCTTCTGCGTGTGAAATTTTTCAGTCGATTTTTAAGGTTTTGATGAGATCACAAAGGAGGCACGTGATAAATGTCCGATTGAATTCAGTTGCCCTTCACCTAAGACAATCAATATACTTCTACGTATAACTCTCGGAAGGTCGTGGAACTAAAAATTAGAGAGGTTCGAGTTCACAAAGAGGTTTACCAGAACGTTCTTCCTACGAACCGTTCACGATTGGAACAGGAAACGGGTGAAATGGACGTGGTATAAAAAGTATTCTCCATCAAGTACCAGACAGGGAACCATCTAGATATTGCTTTTTCCAATTCAGGGGTTCTGCATTACATTGAAAGTTCCAAATATCCACATCATCGGGAAGAATAATGACACAGGTAAACTAAGTACCCTCAAATAAACATCAGACATGAAAGCGAATTAATATTGCATTGTCATCCAGTTCTGAGCTATGTTGAATGTTCCATATCTGTAGCTCATCGGGATGGTAGTTTAAAATCAGTCACAAAATATGTACTGGTCAGAAAAACAGAGAGACAAGAAAGAGGCCTAAGATAAGCATGGTACTTCGTTTTATAATAAAACATGGCAGTTTGTGACGGTTTAAGGAAGTCCTCAGTTTTTTATAATTTATAATGAAGCTAGGGAACTTTTCACAGAACTGATGCACTGTCCAAAAACATTTAGAAATTACAGCTATAACTGATTTTACAGTTGCATATCAACGAAAAAGTTCCAACCTTCTCAGTGACGCACAGATGTATGAATAGCAATCACATCTGTCACCCAAAATCTAGCTTCTGCTCGGCAAATTATTTTGCCAAAACCATGACGTTTGCTAAATTTGAGGAGTAATCAACATTAACTTTCTGCAGCGTCAAAAATCTTGCATCCGAGGCAACAATATGAAAGAGACGAATTGGTATTGCATTGAAAAGCATTTGAAATCTTCGGTGAACTCCCTGTATCGCAAACGCCCACACCTTACCACTGCTCGTCAAGGCGTCTACTTGGGTCTTCTGCTAGGTATTACAGCGACTGACTCACTAGTGTTCCCCTGAAATGGGCCAAGGCGCACCCCTGTCTACAATAAATTTTTCATAATGAGGGACCGACCTTGGGCACTCAGCTTACTGATACTGTTGTCCATGTATGTATTAATTGCTTTGAAAATAATTTATGACAAAAGATATTCAGGTGATATAGCATTACTGTGTCAAGGATCATAGAATGATATCGACTTCCTAGCTCTCAAGATGAACGAACTTCACTATAATATTAACTTCCATGAAGAACATCGGCAAAATACACCGAGTAACTATTTAGATTGCATTTATCATAAGAACGCAGAACACATGCCATCATTTGCCAGAATTCATGCATTCTAGCACAGCATCGAACAGCATTCTTCTGGGTAATGATACGGAGAATAGCGAAATTATCCGTAAATACTTATGAAACTAAGAAAAAATATAAACCTTACATCGTGCTGCATCCAAAAACGGCTTGCACTGCTCTTTACTTGATAAAATATGATTCAGAATCGCAAGCTTTACAGAATGTTGAGAAAAATTTCGAGATGATCCTGCAGAAAGTTTAAACTTATCTCGTTCCCAAAAGATTTATTATAGGGCTTTATTGCCCTTTTTTAAACAACCGATTTCTGTTAGATTGTACC
This sequence comes from Schistocerca serialis cubense, assembly GCF_023864345.2. Classification (NCBI taxonomy): domain Eukaryota; kingdom Metazoa; phylum Arthropoda; class Insecta; order Orthoptera; family Acrididae; genus Schistocerca; species Schistocerca serialis. The sequence goes on from NC_064641.1 coordinate 428,826,997, forward strand.
ATCCACCCACCCATAGACAACACTGAGAAAACAGTAATTACATGAACTCGATCATTTTCTTCACGTGGGGCACGGCAGCCGTTTATTTCTTGCAGGACATTGAGAGAGTATTCCACCACGCCTGTTTTTCCACAAGTACGGAATACTTGAGGAAAAACAGGAGAGGTGGAATACTTCAAAATTCTTCTTTAACTGTCATTCCAAGCCATCATTAGACATTAAATGCACCAGAACATACATGACTGATATCAGTTGCAGGCATAACACATTCAACTAATGCACCAGAACATACATGACTGATATCAGTTGCAGGCATAACAAATTCAACTATCAGCCAATTCACATGCTACGTTATATAAGAAAACAGTGGTTTGGTAGAATCTGCACTATTACTGTGGTTCACAAGATTAATGTCAACAGGTGGCGTCTGGAACAGTTGTCACATTTGAATTAATAATAATTTCAGCATGTTTGGTGGGAATAGTGACTTTGGGCTGGGGGGGGGGGGGCACTTAATTAAAATATTTAGTTGGCTGAGCTTAAAAAGAACTTGAAACACGTCATAGATCTTATTGTAATCTAAAAGATGAAAGGCATCCACATCCGTGACATTGTTATATGCCTGTCTCCGTCATGGCTTGCTGTCTCATTTGATCACTTCCTGATGTAATTTCTGATAGTTTGACGACAGATCACTCTTGAAATTAACACAATCAGGTACGCTCTGGTGCACTTCGTGCCTGGAGGTGACATTGAATAGTTACATTTTGTATTTCGTATAGTATGAGTGATTATTGTTTTGCTGTTATCCATAAATGTGAGGATGTTTGACGTCGAACCGAAATAGGTCGTTTTAAAAAAGTAACGTAACCAAGACAGATAATAAATGTATTTCAAAACCCGTAATTTCACATATTTTCCTCCAAGGATATTATGTTAAGTTTTGCATTGTCTCACTTCCCTTTTAAGATAATGTTCAATATAAGCACAGTGCATTGTTCCATATGTTGAAAGTCACAGTTGCTTTCAAGACCACTAACACATAGGTCAATTACTTGAACGTAATAATAAAATAACAAGAAATTTGGAATTGCAGGTATAGACTGGCTGACAATAAGTGAAGCACCCTGAAAATATGGTAACTTTGTTAAGTACACACCGTCGGCGTGTTGTAATTCCTCTCCGACAGAGTGGCTTCAGTGATTTTCTACCACCGTATCGTTATCAGATCTGGTGCAGTCAATGAGGGGTCAGAACAGTGTCATATATGCATTGATAACAGTGACAGACACAGACATGCAGCGTATTCACTTTAGATGGCGTTATCAGCACCTGGCAGAATTTGAAAGGAATCTCATTGTGTGTCTCCACTTGTGTGGCTGGCCAGAAATTCTTGTATCCTGATCTGTCGTGAATTCTCATGAAACACTGGGCAGATGCTGGACTCCATGACAAAGTGCGAGTGCACACAATGTCAAGGATCGAGTCAAACATATCGGATCCCCGCAGTATGGGGACAAAAGCAAAGCTGGCACTGTCTAGAATGTTTCCCAAGTTATAAAAGATGGCTGTTCTTCCTGGGGTCCCCCCTCCCCTCCCATCCCCTCTCTGGGCTGTAAAAGTGGCAACACTGCATGTATGACATTACCAAACTCACTCCTCGACCTCCCCCAAATAATCATCCTCCCTCCTCCCACTGAGAAACTTGTACACGGGCCATGGCAAGAAGAGATTGGACAGCAAAATGTCACTGATACGTAGCAAGAGTTCTCTATTAATGATCTTCAAGTGTACAGCTGCTGAGGAACTTCTAGTCAGCTATAAGCTATGAAAGGATAGGGCAGAAAAGTGTCACATAAATGTAGGAAGAGTTCCCTCCTTCCGATCTTCAACTGTGTAGTTGTTGAGAAGCCTGTACACTGATACACGATAGGAAGGGCATGGAAAACAAAGTATCCGTACGGATCTACAAGTGTGAAGCTGCTGAGGAACTTGTACACTGATACTTGGTAAGAATGGACAGGACAGCAAACTGTAAGTTAAGTGTAGAAAAAGTTGTCTTCTACCACTCTACAACTGTATAGCTGCTGAGAAACATGTATATAGAGACACGGTAAGAAGGGATATGGCAGTAAACTACCACTGAAGTGTAGGAATGCCATTACACACCACCATAAATGACAGAAAATGCTCCACCACCCTAATCTCTCATCGAAATTATCTTGGGAAAACTACAACCCATAAACATCAGATCAAATTGCCACACACACACACACACACACACACACACACACATACACACACACACACCCACACACACTGGTAGTTGAGAAAAATACCTGCAACAAAATAACTACTGCAAAAACCGGCCCCAGAGGATCCCACGAGGAGGGAGTGGTGGCAGCAGCGTGAGTTTTCACTTCATTGTGTGGATACAGAGTAAACGGGATAGAACCAGTCTTACCCTTCCACCAATTGCCCTCCCCTTCCCCCCACCCTCCCCGCTGCTTCTCGTCCCTTCACCTGTAGGTAGGGATACCTGTTTCTCAGGCCTGTTCTAACATGCCACCGACGGTTCACGAAGAGATTCATCTGCTGGAGGTGATATACCGTTTTTAGTCTCCAGAAAGTCTCAGAATGACAAAAGAATCAAGAAAAAGATGCCACCTGCAAGAAGTTACTTGTTTCTACGAAAGACTGGCCCCCATTGAACAGTAGCAAAATAAGCATCCGTCAGGGATGAATTACTGAAGGGTCAACATATCCATGCTTTCAGATGTACTCGATGTTCCAGCACTTAAAGTGATCCTCAATTATGTAAAATGAGTCTCATGTAGGAAAAGGATTTCTAGGTGTCTCACTGTGCGCCGATCCGCACGTTCTACCTCCTGTAGCTGGACAGCAGGTAAAGACTCACCTGCTGAAGAAGACTGGAGTTATACAGTCTGCTGATGTTTATGTCATTCTCTCTGACGTCTCTCTCGACTCCTCTTCAGAGGCGATGGAGGTTGATGTCAGACTGGGGCTATCACTCGCCCAAAAACTGAACCTCCACCTGTTGTGAGCTCTCCTCCCCGACAGAAAGTGAGGATGAAGGTACTCCCACCCTGATAAATGGGTCCCATTATACAGTGGAACATGAATGGATTCCGGACACATGTGGAGGAACTGAAATTCCTAGCACAACAACGCCCCCTGTGGTTGTGTTTACAGGAAACACATTGAAAACCATCTGGTGCTCCTGTACTAAGGGGCTATACGTTGTATCGCAAGGATGACCTGACTGGGGTCAGGGCCAAAGGCGGAGTCGCCGTGTTTGTCAATAATTACCACCACTCCTCTGCTCTCCCCCTGGATACTGACCTGCTAGCAGTTGCAGTAGAAATTCATTCACATCGGAGGCTTACTGTTCGCTCCCTTTCTTTACCTCCTCTGGATGCAGTGAACTTAGAGGCTCTCACAGATCTTATCGAACAACTCCCCTGCCCATTTCTCTTCCTAGGCGACTTCAATGCCCATTATGTCCTGTGGGGCTCCACTTCTCTTTGCGCCCGAGGTCGGGTTTTGGAGAGCCTCCTGACATCTCAAGTGTTGTGCATCCTCAACACTGGTACTCCAACTCATTTCTCTGCTGCTACTGGGTCATTCTCAGCCATTGACCTATCTTTCGGCTTTCCAGCCCTCATCGACTCCGTTCACTGGGAGGTCATTGACGACCTTCATTCCAGCGATCATTTCCCCATCCGCATTGATCTCCTGGATGGTGTATTGCTGGAGCAGAGGCCGCCATTGTAGATGATTGGCAGGGCTTACTGGCCACTGCTCAGTCGGTTGGCTGTCTTTGATCGCCGCAACCGCGTACAGCAATGGGTCGATCACAGCACACTTGTGATCCATCATGCTGCTGACCTGTCCATACCAAAGTGTTTTGGCCCTCTTAAGCGGTGCCTTGTGCCTTGGTGGACAGAAGAGTGCCAATCAGCCATGCGGGACAGGCGTGCGGCTCTTCGACGATTTAAATGCCGCCCAACGGCAGTCAATCTTACCGCCTTTCGAATCGCGAGAGCCAGGGCACGCCGTCTCATTAAAGAGAACAGGAGTTCCGGGACTCTATCAAACGTTCCACTTGTTCCACAAAAGCCATCCGGAGGATTTCCGGTAAACGCAGCCGTTTACCAGTATCTGCAGTCCTGAACCAGGGATGCCTCCAAACGACACCCAGAGCAATTGCTGAGACGCTGGCAGAGCATTTTGCACAAAGTACTGCCACTGCAAACTAGGATCCAGCGTTTCGTCGCTACCGTGCGGCTGTCGATAGAGCAAACTTGGACTTTCGGTCGAACAGTTCTGAGACCTACAGCTCCCCTATCTCCAAGTGGGAACTTGAATCGGCGCTTTTTGAGACTTCTGACACTGCGCCAGGTCACGACCGCATCCGTACTCAATGCATCGGCATCTGCCAGCGGCGTCAAAGGAAATCCTCCTCGAATGTTTTAATCTCATATGGCAGATAGGAATGTTCCCCACCTCGTGGAGGGAGGCAATTCTCATCCCTGTTCTCAAACCAGGAAAGAAAGGCACATATCCCAGTTGTTATCGGAGTATCGCCTTGACGAGCTGTGTCGGAAAGACCCAGGAACGGATGGTTAAAAGTCGTCTGGTGAGGCTGTTAGAAACCTGACAGCTCCTTAGCCGCTCTCAGTGTGGATTCCGAAAATTTCGGTCCACGGTCGACAACCTGACCCTCCTAGAGGCGGCTTTTCAGCAGGCTTGCCTCCGTCAGCATCACTGTATAAGTATCTTCTTTGATATCGCTTACGATATTACTTGGAGACACTGTATTCTTGCACAACTGCATCAATGGGGCTATCGTGGCCACCTCCACATTTTCATTCGCTGTTTCCTGCCTCAGCGGTTTTTTCGGACCCGAGTTGGTGACACACTGTCTGATCGCTTTGAACAAGAGAACGGTGTCTCCCAGGGCAATGTTTTAAGCGTTATCTTCTTTGCCATAGCCATCAACTGTATAATGTCTACAGTGAGGAGTCCAGTACAGTGCTCCTTATTTGTGGACGACTTTGCTGTTTTCTGTTCCTCCTCCAGTGTTGCAACCGTGATCCGTCAGTCGCAGCTAACAGTGCGGCGGTTAGAGGAGTGGGTTGCAAGACGGGTTTCCGGTTTTCTGCCGATAAGTGTGTTTGTGTTAATTTTAATCGTTCTCGTCGTCTTTTTACTTTGCCTGCCTTGCATATGGTGGATACTGTCCTACATTTTAGAGACACAGTGCGGTTTCTGGGCCTAATTTTTGACTCCAGGTCGTCATGGCTGCCACACCTACGAGACTTGAAAGCCGGAACCCTGAAGGCACTGAACATCCTCAAGTGCCTCAGCACAGGTCTTGGGGAGCGGACAGGGCGCGTCTCCTTCAGTTTTATCGGGCTTTTGTGCATTCAGGGCTGGGCTACGGGTGCACAGTGTATGGGTCAGCGAGGCCGTCTTATTTGCAGATCCTTGACGTTGTCCACCATGCTGGAATTCGACTGGCCACGGGTACTTATCGAACCAGTCCGATACTCAGCCTCTGTGCTGAGGCTGGGGAACCACCACTTACCATCCGGCGGCAGCTCCAGCTGGTGCGCCAGGCTTGTAAGTTTCTTGCAGCTCCAACCTCGCCTGCTCACCATATTGTTGCTTATCGACCTCTGGGCCGCCTTTTTTCCCACCGACCCTGGGTTACGTTGTCGTTTGGGATCCGTGTGCAACGTGTGGTTCAAATGGTTCTGGGCACCATGGGACTTAACTTCTGAGGTCATCAGTCCCCAAGAACTTAGAACTACTTAAACCTAACTAACCGAAGGACATCACACACATCCATGCCCGTGGTAGGATTCGAACCTGCGACCATAGCGGTCGCACGGTTCCAGAATGCAGAGCCTAGAACCGCTCGGTCACCCAGGTCGGCTGCAACGTGTGCTAGAGTCCCTCGGTGTGGAGTCTGTACAACCACAAATCCTGGGTTTTAACCGCCTGCCACCCTGGTTACTGAAGAGGCCCAGAATGATTGTAGATTTATTTCAGTACAAGAGAGATTGCACTCCTGCCACCGTTTTTAATGCAGCATTTTCTGCCATTTTATCTGATCACCACGATTATGTAGCTGTTTTTACGGATGGTTCGAAACAAGGGGATTCCGTTGGTTGCTCTGTTGTTTTTCCGGATCGTGTCCTCAAGGTCCGACTACCTCGGACTTTTATTGTTTTTGATGCAGTATTGTCTGCGATCTTGCGGGCACTGGAGCAGATCAGACATTCGTCCTGTCCTAAATTTCTGGTCTGTTCCGATTGACTAAGTGCCCTTCACTCATTCCAACGTTTGTATCCAGCAGATCAAATAGTCCAGACCATCCAGGATGCCCTCCTCCAACTACAGCGACTGTGGAAGGTGATGGCTTTCTGCTGGGTTCCGGGGCATGTCGTCATTGCTGGGAATGAAAGGGCAGATCTCGCAGCCAAGGAGGCGTGTCTCTATCCACAAGTATCTCAGTGTGCTATCCCCCTGCACGCACTCGCTGTTGAGCTCACGAGTCACGCGTCGGTGGGAGGATGAGTGGCTGGAGGTAACTGACAATAAGCTCCATATAGTCAAGCCCAGGACGCGTGTGTGGTGTACCTCCTTTCAGCCCCGTCGTTGGGACGAGGTTCTCCTCACTCGGCTTCGGATAGGCCACAGCCCTATGACGCATGGCTTCCTGCTCTGGCGAGAGGATCCTCCAATGTGTGGTGCTTGTAGCGTCCAGGTCACTGTACGCCACGTTTTATTGGATTGCGTTTTATTTTCTGACCAAAGGGCCGCGGCTGACTTGCCAGCAGACCTGCCATCTCTTTTAGGCAACACTCGGACGAATGTTTTTAAAGTTTTAAAGTTCTATGCCATGTCAAATGTTTTAACAAAGATTTTAGGGAGAGGATCTTAATTTGCTCAGTGTGTGACAAGCTCGCCCGTATTTTACGTAAGTGGCCAGCCAATGACAATTTCCTGCGGTATTCTTGTTGCTACATTTTCCCTTTCCATACGTTTTACTTTCTTATGTAACATTTTCCTTCCTCTCCTGCCTTCTTTAGGCGTGTGCTTCAGTTTTACTAGGTCTGTCTCCATTCGTTCCTTTTAATGTGTATCAGGGCTCTGAGCGCTGATGACCTCGACGTTGAGCGCTCATAAGCCCCAACACACACACACACACACAGACACACACACACACACACACACACACACACACACACTTATCAAAGGAAATCCCGTGGACTGGATCAACATTAATATCGCTTATAACATAGTTACAGCTGATTCGTGGGAAACAAATTTTGTGTCATTATTTCCTAGTCATAAAGGTATAGTATTGTTATGCGAAGTTCGGTTTCCATGGACAAGGAAAGGGAAAGCAAAGGCAGACCGTTTTGGCCGAGCGGTTCTGGGCGCTTCAGTCCGGAGCCGCGCTGTTGCTACGGTCGGAGGTTCGAATCCTGTCTCGGGCATGGATGTGTGTGATGTGCTTAGGTTAGTTACGTTTAACTAGTTCTAAGTTTAGGGGACTGATGACCTCAGATGTTAAGTCCCATAACGCTCAGAGCCATTTTGGGAAAGGAAAGCTGCTTTTCTTCTAGAATTTCGGAGTAGTCTTGGTGGCCACACTTGACAAAAGAGTAGTGAGGTACGCCCAATTTGTTTCGGTCTTGAGCTAGAGCCGAATTACGAAAGTCTGACATGGAGAGCGCATTCCCAGAACCCAGCGTCTAACCTATAGATTTCTACAGTCACACAGGGTCGTATGGATATAGCTGTAGGCTGACAATCATTGTGATTTTGTCTGCTTGATGCATAAGGCTGTAGTTTTAATACACCCTTAATGCAGGTACTGTAGGTGGCCAATTGCTTTTGTTGGAAATCTTTGTAATGGGTTACCATATTGGTGTGGAGTGCTACTGGCCGCTGTGGCCGTGTGGTTCTAGGCGCTTCAGTCCGGAACCGTTCTGCTACTACGGTCGCAGATTCGAATCCTGCCTCGGGCATGTATGTGTGTGATGTCCTTAGGTTAGTTAGGTTTACTTAGCTCTAAGTCAAGGGGTTGATGACGTCAGATGTTCAGTCCCATAGTACTCAGAGCCATTTGAACCATTTGTTGAGAGCTGTAATATATCTCAAAATATTATTCTGGTTTCCTAGCTGTGTTTCGAGTCTCTAATGTCACTACTCGACAGTTCAAGGTCCTTCGCATTTGCTGTTTTAACGTTTCCAGACATTAAAGGTTGTCCCTTATCGCTGGAAGTCACTCTTCGATCCATGAAAGAACAGGGTATCAATATATCAAACATGAAGATTGTGGGATACCACTGTCGATCACACACTGAAAGTGATCTACCCACTCCAGAACGCACTGACAATTTGCAACTCATCAATTGACAGCAAAGTGTCCGATTTCCATTGATAAGCGAGTGTTTCGGTTTTATCATCCGTTAGATATATACAAGGGGGTCCAAACAGGAATGGTCAATATGCAAGGATACTACAAGAACGATAATTATAAGCAAAACTGTCTAGTAGACATAGTTTCCTACATAAATTCCTTAAAAGCCATGACCACTTCATCTTTTATGCAGTGAAACCAGTCTCTTCTGCTACAAGCTCTTAGCTTTCGACACTTTTGGAGACGGTAGTATGGGCTAAAACAAGAAAAAATTGTTCAGTACTTATGGGATCTACAGTGACCTATGAGAATTTGTTCAGTAGAAGAGAAGTATTCACAGTAGCTAAAGTGAATCAGAGTTCATAGGTCTAGAGGTATTCCCTTAAAAACCCATACTTCTTGGACTCCGGAGCACTGCTGAAACGCATTGTGAGGCTCGTTTTTTGTAGACAAAGTGCTGTTAAGACGTAACATTCACTTCATCTTTACTTCGAGACATTTGCTGAGATGACAAAGTCATGGGGTAGCTATATTCACATATGGAGATGGCGGTATTATCGGGTACACAAGGTATAAAAAAGTAGTGCATTATAGGAGCTGTCATTAATACTCAGCTAATTCAAGTGAGATGGTTTCGGTGTTGATTGTGGCCGAACGACTGGAATTAACAGATTCTGAAGGCGGAGCGGTAGCAGGAGCTAGATGTGTGGAGCACTCCATTTCGGAAATCGTTGGAAAATTCAATATTCCGAGATCCTCATTGGCAAGACTGTACCGATAAAAGTAATATATGGCATTACTTCTCGCCACGGACAATGCAGTGGCCGAGGGCCTACACTTAACGTCTGAGAGCAGCAGCGTTTGCTTAGAATTGCGTGTGTTAACAGACAAAAACCCTATGAAATAACCGTAGATGGCAACCTACGAGATACTACCATCGTATTCATCAGGACAGCGCAGCTAAATCTGGCATTAGTGGGCTATGACAGCTTACGACCGCCACAAGTGTCTATGCTAACAGTACGACATCACCTGCAGCGCCGCTCCAGGGCTCGAGACCATATCGGTTGGACCGTAGACGACTGGAAACAGTGGCCTGGTCAAATGAGTCCTGATTTCAGTTGGTAAGAGGTGGTGCTAGAAATCGGTTGTAGCACAGAACCCACTAAACCACGGACCAAGCTTGTCAACAAGGCACTGTGGAAGCTGATGATGACTTCATCTGGCGTGGAATGTGTATTCATGGAATGAACTGGATCCTCTGTTGCAACTGAATCGGTCATTGGCTGGAAATGGTTATGTACGTCTACTTGGAGACCATTTGCGCCATTTATGTTTTTTTATGTTCCCTAACAACGACTGAATTTTTGTGGATGACAACGCATCATGTCACAATGGCAGAGTTGTTCGCGATTGGCTTGAAGAGCATTCTGGACGATTCGAGCTAATGGTTTGCATATCTAGATTGAGCGACATGAATCCCATTGAACATTTATGAGACATAATCAAGAGGTCATTTCGTGCACAAAATCCTTCAGCGGCAGCATTTTCGCAACGATGCTCGGCTTTAGAGGTAGTGCGGCCCAAAGCTTTGCAGGAGATTTCCAATGACTTGCTGAGTCCAACGTCAAGTTGTCGTACTACGCAGGGCAAATGGAGGTTAGATACGATATTTGAAGGTACCACACGACTTTTTTCACTTCATTGTATAACACAGACTATGCGTTGAGCTCTCGAAGTTGTGTAATGCACAAAAGGACTTTGAAATGGTAATTCAGAAGCTATAACGCAGCAAGCACTAGTGGTCAAGAAAGTACATCCTCATTTTCTAGAAGTCACAACACTGTTTTGCCTCTTGTACTTCGATAGATTTAACGTATTTACTCAGATGTATTACGATAATATCTGCGTGTTTACAGCAAAAGGTGGCAATTACACAAAAACATAGGTTAGAGCTCCAGCTGTCCACTTTCTCTCCTCAATACTTCTGGAACACCTAAATTCAGCCACAAAAGAACTACGATCCTGCCAACAAGGCGAGCACGCTGCCTTCAGCAACTTTCTCTCCCTATAGAACTGCCCGTCTATTGCCAGCTAGCTATCCGCTCGCAGCAGATAGATTGCAAAGGAAAAGTTTGTATGTTAAAGCGCTACTCCAGTTAAACTTGATCTCTGGACACAGTTGACGGGGCAGTAACGCTGAAAACCGATTCTCTACATGAAGGAAGTTGAGAACGTATGTAGGAGAATGAAAAAACAAAAACAGTAAAAGATACCATTAGTATCACTGAAAAATTTATCAGTTATGGCTCCAGCAATAAGGGACATTAGTGACATAATTAATCAAGCGAAAATACGATGTAGCCCGATATTACGACAGAGGCTTTTCCCAGGCTAATGTTTGTGGCATTACACAATAGCAGGCCGCGGTGGTCTTGCGGTTCTAGGCGCTGCAGTCCGGAACCGCAGGACTGCTACGGTCGCAGGTTCGAATCCTGCCTCGGGCATGGATGTGTGTGATGTCCTTCGGTTAGTTAGGTTCAAGTAGTTCTAAGTTCTAGGGGACTGATGACCTAAGATGTAGAAGTCCCATAGTGCTCAGAGCCATTTGAACCACTACACAGTAAAGGTCTTCTGGCTTTGTTAAGCTTTAAAATTGTTAATGTAAATAACTGATTTATCCTGGGAGGTCATATACCACGTAAATGTGGAATGTACAGTAGCCGTTACTTGGTTTTGTTTTGGAGCAGAAGACACCTGCTGCTATTTACTTTCATTTTTAATTACCTCGACGGGTGTCAACCACCGTGGTCGTTTTCCAGTAGTTTTTTTTTTACATAACTGGATAACAAAGTACTGTGGAATAAGTTATAGCTAAAAGAGAGTAAAACCAAACATAACTAAAAGAAACAAATTGAGGTAAGTAATGTGGTATAAGGACTCATCTATAAACATCACTGTGCGGCTGGTCCCGGCGGAGGTTCGAGTCCTCCTTCGGACTTGGGTGTGTGTGTTTGTCCTTAGGATAATTTAGGTTAAGCAGTGTGTAAGCTTAGGGTCTGATGACCTTAGAGGTAAGTCCCATAAGCTTTCACACACGTTTGAACATATTTTTATAAACATCACCATAATCGCATCGTAAAGCATATAATGTTATAAAAAAATTCGTCCACAGTTGAAGACAGTGGCCACATGTAAGATGAACTTACATAGATGTCGTCGAAGAGTTATACAAACATATACTAATGAGACATTTGAAGTGCTGGGCTTAGTATGGGGGTGGGGGGGGGGGTGGGGGGGAATTACTGAGAATGGCTGTAAAAGGCGGGACAGGTAGACATCAAAGAAACTAATAGTGTTAATGATATGAGATCAACGTTCTAGAAACTAGAGGAAAATACATAAATTCAAGATATTCAAAACATTTACATATACACATAAGAGAAAGACACATAAAAAGTGGTAATATGGAAAAAGTAAATCCGGATGTCCACACCGTGAACTACTGAAACGAACGAAGCTTGGAAAGCCAGTGACGGTAAGTGGAATCAGCAAATGCATGCTTGCACGCAAGTAAGATGTTTACATGACATAAAGCTTGAGGTAATGTGCGTAGTCTGTTCATTGCACTGAATGACACATAATGTGTACTCCTAAGTGACGGCACTACCATCAGTTACATTGCAAAGCATTCAATGCGTCTGAAAATAATAAAGAAAAACGGAGTTTTGTTTTAAAGTTTTTCCGTTTGTGAAGGAGATTGATACTGCTGTGGTATACATTGTTATAATTTTTTCCAGGAAATCCATATGAGTGGGCGTTCTCCATTTTACGCAAATCGTAAGATTAATTACAATATTCGTACCACAGTGGTTCTTCTTTGATTAGATGCGACTGAAGGGTTAATTTGTTGTCTGCGTATTTGCTTCTTTTTTCCGTATGTTGTTTCTACCTGGTTTTGAAGTCCCTTCCTGGTTATCACGTGAAAGAGCTTCGTAGTGAGCACAGCTTCATACAACTGCCTGACGCAAACAGTGAAGCACTGAAGCGATTGCAAAAACGAGAGAAATTAGCAGGGGCTTTTTGGCATGAGCCTATTTATCACTAAAAAGTTGCGCCCCATCAGGGCTTGATGCATTCTCTGATTCTGTCGGGCAGGGTATCATAAACCCGTTGCGGACACAACTCGTGAACGCAGTCTCTGTCACAACTGTTGTAAAAGATCCTATACGTACTGTATATGGGTACTGGGACGAAGCTGAAGTCCGAGCTGGCCCCACACTTGTTTGTTTGGAATAGATCTAGAAAGCCTCCCGGCCAAGTCTGGACCTCAACATTACGCAGAATGTCCATACTGATAATATTGTGCAAGATTTTGTACACGAAGTGACCTCTCGATTACGTTCCGTAAAAGTTCGATGGGATTCATTCGGGGCGATCTGGGTGCCCAAATTATTTGCTCGAATTGTCCAGAATGAGCTTCAAACCAGTAGCGAGAAACTGTGGCCCGGTGACACGGCGCACTGTCATCCACATAAATTCCACCGTTGTTAGGGAACATGAAAGTCTATAAATGAGACGTATGGTCTCCCAGCAGGCGAACGTAACTATTCCCAGTCAATGAACGTTTCAGTTGCACCAGACCATCCAATTCATTCCATGTGTACACTGTCCACACCAAACGGAGCCATTATTATAGTGTCAATGCCTTGTTGACAACCTGGGTGCATGGCTTCGTCGGATCTGTGCTTCGACAACTACCATCAGCTCTTACTAACTGAAGTCTTGACTCATTTACATGGTCATTGTTTTCCAGTCGTCTAGAGTCCAACCGGTATGGTCACGAGCCCAGGAGAGGCGTTGCAGGCGATGTCGTACTTTAAGTAATGGCACTCGCGTCGGTCTATGCTGCCACAGCCCATTAACGCAAAATTTTGCAAAAAATGGTTCAAATGGCTCTGAGCACTATGGGACTTAACATCTGAGGTCATCAGTCCCCTAGATCTTAGATCTACTTAAACCTAACTAACCTAAGGACAACATACACATCCAAGCCCAAGGCAGGATTCGAACCTGCGGCCGTAGCGGTCGCGCGCTTCCAGACTGAAGCGCCTAGAACCGTTCGGCCACTCCGACCGGCCAAAATTTTGCAGCAGAGGCATAATGCGAACGTACTTACTATGCTCCACGTGGATTTCTACGGTTATTCCACGCAGTTTTGCTTGTCTCTTAGCACAGACAACTATAAACAAACACAGCCACTCTCGGGTGTTAAGTGATCGTCCTCGGCCACTTCGTTGTTCGTGGTGAGAAGTAATGCCAGATATTACTATCTGACACTGTTGCTCTCAGAATATTGAATTTTCGAGCGATATCCGAAATGGATGTTCTATGCCTCTAGCTATAAATACCACTTCGCTTTTAGTGTCTGTTAATTGCAGTCGTCCGGCCGTAATCATTACGGAAACCTCACATGACTCAGATTTGTACTTATGATAGCTCCAATAAGTGATACACTGGCCTTTTACACCTTGTGTGCGCGATAAGACCGCCATCTGCATGTGTGCATATAGCTACGCCACGACTCTGTCACCTCAGTGTACGTATGGAGGTAAAGATGTGGCGAATGTCATAACTTAACAGCGCTTTGCCTACAAAAAACGAGCCTCACCACGCATTTCAGCAGTGCTCCGGAGTACAGCATATATGTGCTCTAAAGTGCATACCTCAAGAGCTATAAACACTTACTCGTTTTCGCTACTGTGGAACGCTTCCCTTCTGCTGAACAAAATCTCATAGCTCATTGTAGATCCCATAATTACTGAATAATTTTATCTTCTTTTGGTTCACACTACCGTCTTCGAAAGCGTGGAAAGCTAAGAGCTTGTAATAGAATATACTTGTTTAACAGTATAAAAGATGAAGTGCTCATAGCGTTTAAGGTATGCCTTTTGGAGACCATGTGTACTAGACATTTTTGCTTACAATTATCGCTTCTGAGCTATTCCTGAATATTGACCATTCATGTTTGGGCGTCCTAAGATACATCTAATGGAGAATAAAACCGAAATTGTTGCTCGTCAGTGCCAATTGGATGCTTTACAGTCAACTGAGGAGTCTCAAATTATCAGAGCGTTCTGGAGTGTGTAAATCACTTTATGTGTGTAATCGAAAATGCTACCAAGGCGTCTATCCCACAACTTAATACCTGCTATATCGATATCCCGTTCCCTGATGGATGGAGTATCGACATTCAGTGACTAGGGATAACCATGCACGTCTGCAAAGATTAAGATACAAACTGCAAAGAAGCTTGATACTGCGGAGTAGTGACATTAAAGACCCAATACGCAGCGAAGGAAACCAGAATGACGTTGTGAGATATATTCCAGCGCTCGACTGAAATATGGTAAGCCATCTCAAAAATGTTCAACAGAATCAGTTAGCCACCTACAGTATCCGCATTGAGGCTGGATTCACACTACAACCTGAAACGCCAGCCACACAAGGTCAGAGCCATACTAGTACGGCGTTGTAGAAAGGTACAGATTTTACACTGAGCTCTAGAAATGCCTTTTCCATGTGGGTACTGGGGTAATCACAGTCAGACATTCATAATTCTGCTCACACTCAAGACCGAATTAAATTCAGTATGCCTCAGCTCCTCTTTTCATCAAGTGTGGCAAACAAGACCACTGCCAAATTGATGATGAAAGGGAGCTTTGCTTTCAGTTTCCAATCTATAAACAACCTAACGTGGCCTGCTGATGCTATCTATACCCTTCTGACTAGGGTGTAATAATACAAAATGTGTTTGCCATGAGTCAGATGTGAGGATGTTATAGGCGACATTAATGTTAATCTTAGCCACCGAATTTCTGTTAGACTAGATTTTTCTGTCATCATCATTTCTTTTCTCTTGCATAGGTAAGTGCCGATTTTCCTCACCGGTGGCAGCTAATATATATGAAAGTCCCTGTAATGAATCTGCCACTACGTAATAATTTGACTACATAGTCTGCTCTCAAGTTAACGACGGCTACTGAAACCGCGAAATTTGACATGTTTGTTGTAGTTCACTATGATTTAATATTCAAATTAATCGTCATGTAGACATTGAAGTATATTAATTCCTACAATCCACATTGAATACTGAGTGCCATACACATCCATAGAAGAGTCCGGAGAGCTACTCAACCTCTTAACGAACGTAACCCCTGTTAACAATACCACCACAAAGTCATACATATTACCCAATATTACGTTAATTAATCCACGTATCTGAGAATTATTTGTGACTTTTCAAGTAACACCCGTGGTCTAGGGGTCTGTCGGTACGGTAGCTCAGCGTGTTCCGTCCGAGAACTGGCAGCTCCCTATAATTAAAAATCTAAAACACTCAACGATCAGCTTAAACAGATATCATGTTACGTCCACCCAGGCCGAATGCTGAGAACAATACTGTTCGAAATAAAGAGAAAACTGATTCCACACAAGTCTTTTGATGCAAGGGCGGCGCGACTCTACAGTTATAATCACTATGTAGACAAGTGGACTGTAGGTTCTTATCTGAAACGAAAGAGAATAAAAAGGTGGTGTCTTTCACAACGTGTGTCCCAGGTTCTAAATATACCACTGCTTAAATTTTAATCAAAAATCCTGAACAATGTCGGCCGAGGACTTCCGGCATAAAAAGTCACCTTCCTTGTGCCAACGGCCTTATCAAAGAGAGTGGGGAGCGAGCATAGGTTCATGGCAGTCTTTTGCCCTTGAGATGGGAAACTGCACCTAAAAGATGGCAGAATCAGTACTGATCAACGACACTGGGATGCAGAATGCAATGAATACCGCTGCGTTAAAGACATATACTGCCTATCCACAGGACATGTGGCCTGTAGTTTCAGTGTGATGATGATGTCTGTATTGACAAAAGGTTGCAGTTTGGGCAGACAGTACGGATCTACGTAAGAGGACTGACAATGGGGACGCGACCGTGAGGAAAAGACGGAATAATACACGATGGAATTACATTCTGCTAGTTGAAGTATCGAATTTAAGATGTTTTACTGTAGTAAGAAACCGGGAGAGTCCAAAATGGGAAATACAAAGGCTCAGTGCAAATGTAGAAGAGGACAGAGAAGTGAAATGGAAAGAAGATTAAGATTTGTCGTCGGATGAATGCAGGGTAATATCAACAGCAACAGATATTGGTATCACGGTATTGGGATGTTTCGAATAGGAAAGTAGAACAGAGAGTGAGCTAATGTGAACAGATCAGTGATAGACTTGTTCTTATCAGATTCGACAACAACATCCATTGTGTACCACTATAGCTCAGGTATACAGGCCAACGTCGCAAGCAGTAGCCGAGGGGACTAAGCAAGCATATGAAGAGACAGAGGAAGTATATAATAATACTGAAGTTTAATTCAATGTGTAAATGGAGATGAAAATCTAATTGGCTTGGGGGATTCGAACATGGTTGTATGATAAGAAATAGAAGAAAGTGTGCCGAATTCTACCAAGTCTAGATTATTTCAGGAGGAGTCGAGAAGATACTAGAACACACACACCAATTATTAGTAAGTTATTAAACCCAGAGCATGGAAAATATTTAATTCGGAAACAATAATCACACTCAGACAATATATAATTGATACTGTTAGTGACAAATCTAAAATTCAGCATTTCTTTCGCTGAAGAATCATAGTTTCGCATTAGAGTATAATTATCTAAAACTTGACATAAGGTTCTGAATAATTCTACCAGCACTCATCTGGATCTCTGCTAAGACGATACTGTCGTCTGCACCCGGACTTAGTTTTCCGGCTGAGGTGGCGTAATGGAACACATGTATGCTGCCTACGCTGACGTCTCCGGTTCGTTGACGCTCCTGGCAGCGACTGTCTTCATTTGTTGTGCCCTCCTGAGATACCAACTTCTACATGAGACCTCGTTCTGCACACGACACCTCGGCAATGGTTATGGCAGAATATGTGCTTGGCAGTAGATATGAGAGAGGACAATAAATTACAGACGGTAATAGCGAATACCCCTGTCCAGGAACGACAAACTGAGGAGACACAGTTGGAAAAGACCCAGAGATGTGGAAAGTTTCAGCTGAATTACATCATGTTCAGACAAATACCCCGCAATCGAAAATTGGACTGTAAGGCGTACGGAGGTGCAGATATAAACTCAGATCCCAATTTGGTAATGATTAAAAATAGACTGAACGTTAAGGAACCGTCCGAAAGAGTCAACTTGGAGGCTAGTGGGATAATGGACTACGGAGAAATTACGAGACGTGTTTGAAGATCGCAAAGGATGTGGATACTGCGATAAGGAACAGCATAGTAGGCAACTGAGTTGAAGGGGAGTGGGCATCTCTAAAAACGGCATTCACAGATGTTGGACAAACAAATATAAGGAAGGTAAATGGGAAGAAATCTTGGGTAACAGATGAGATATTTGAAATGATCGACGTAAGTGAGATACATAAAAATCTTGAGGAAAAGTCAGGAATACAGCAATTACTAATTAAATAAATCGCAAGTGTAGGGAAGCTAAGGTGATTTGGCTGCAGGTAAGACGCGAAGAAATCGAAAAAGAAATGTTGGTCCCAAAGACTGACTCAGCGTACAGTAAAGTGAACCTTTGGTTCAAATGGCTCTGAGTACTATGGGACTTAACATCTATGGTCATCAGTCCCCTAGAACTTAGAACTACTTAAACCTATCTAACCTAAGGACATCACACAACACCCAGTCATCACGAGGCAGAGAAAATCCCTTACCCCGCCGGGAATCGAACCCGGGAACCCGGGCGTGGGAAGCGAGAACGCTACCGCACGACCACGAGCTGCGGACCAACCTTTGATGCAATTAAAAGCAAGGGGGTATCATTATGAGCGCAATGAGAATTCGACTGTTAGGCGTAGGACTTAGAGGGTAGGCGTAATGAGTTTATTAGAGGCTTCTACGGTTTCTATCAGAAGGAGGACGTGTCTGTTAACATGACAGAAGTAGAAATTGGAGTCTATGCGGATGACGTAGGGGATCCAGTACTGGAACTTGAAAGACCTCTGGTAAATTTGGGATCAAGTGAGGAACAACGGAGAGGTAACATTCCATCGGAATTTCTAAAATCAACGTAGGAAATCGCTACCTAACGACTACTCCAGTTAACGTAGCACCTAGGGGAATGGCGACGTACCATCAGATCTTCGGAAAATATCATCCGTACAATTCCGAAGATAGACAGAGCAATTCGTGCAAAAACCATCGCACACTTAGTTTAACAGCTGATGCACCCAAACTACTGACATGGATAATGTTCAGAAGAATGGAAAAGAAAACTGAAGAATAGTTAGATGACGATCAGTTTGGCATTTAGGAAAGGTAATGGTACCAGAGGGACATTTCTCATGTGACGGTTGATAACGGAAGTAAGGCTGAACAAGATTCAGGGCGCGCTTATAAAATTGTACAAGAACCAAGAAGGAACAATCAGACTGGAAGATGAAGAAAGAAGTGCAGGGATTAAAAATTGTGCCAGAAAGGGACACATTCTGTTCCTTCTGTTCAACCGCATATCGAAGAAGCAATGACGGAGATAATGGAACGTTTTAAGGGCGGGATTAAAATTCGTCGTGAAAGGACATCAGTGATAAGATTCGCCGATGACATCGCTACCCTCTATGAAGGCGAAGAAGAATAATATGTCAGAGGAAATGAGCACTATAATGCGGGCAGAATGTGCAACGAGAGTAAACCTGAAAAATACAACGTAATGACATTTATCAGAAAAGAGAACAGCGAGGAACTTAACTTTAAAATTAATAATTAGAAATTAAAGATGTGTCGTAACTTGGAAGCAAAATTACTCATGACGATCGAAGTAAGGAGAAGGTATAAAGCATGCTACCAGTGGCTAGGAAGGCCAAGAGAAGTCTATTGATATCCGATACAGGCCTTAATTTGAGGAAGAAATTTCTTAGAATGTACGCTTGGAGAACTGCATTGTTTGATGATGAATCACGGGCAGTAGGAAAACAGAAACAGAAGAGAATCGAGGCATTTGAGATGTCGTGCTTGAGCCGTGCCACGACCATCGATAATTGTGTCATGACATAAATGATATCTTTGCTAAAGCGAGGCGAAGATGGTGTGGCAGTCAGCGGATCCGGTGGGTCTGAATGCGTTCTTAGGAGACTTGGAGGAAACGGAATTGAGGCACGCTTAGTTACTGCGTGTTTGGTGAGTTGACTGTGCTGCTCCTGCAGTGGCGCCTCCGAAGTCCATAAGTGAGTCGAGGCATGCGGACCACGCCTTGGGTATGTGAGGAACGCTACCTCGTTCGGGCTTGGAGTTTTCATCTGCCTTCCGCTGTGGCTTCTTGCTGTCAACTATGCCTTCCGGGAGTCTATGTCCGTTACGACCGCTGCACAATCTGCCCTGACTTGTGTGACTGAACATTACCACACCATCTGATTACTTGGTGAGTTGATTTTAATGCACTGGTTAGTGGCTTGCTAGCTCATTAACCTTCTCAAAATTTAGGGAAACACGTCATGTAAACGTGCTCCCCAATTCGTTACCGTTTTGAGTGGTGTTAGTGTCAATATCTTGCTCAGTTTTGCCTGCTGTTATCCTGTGTTGTCTCGAAACTGACTGTCGAAGCCAGGTAGTATATTGAGCCTTTTGTTTTACACGTCTACACCTGCTTCTGGATCTACACTCTGCAAACCACCGAATGGTTCATGGCGTGGGGTACTACCAGATATTCGGGTTTCTTTCTGTTCCATTCAAGAACGGAGCACGGTAAGAATGATTGTTTGAATGCCTCTGTGCTACAGTAATTATTCTAATCTTATTCACACGATCCCTGTGTGAGGGATACGTTGTGGGTTGTAGTATATCCCGAAAGTAATTATTTAAGGCCGGCTCTTGAAACTTCGTTAACAGACTTTCTCGGGCTAGTTTACGTATGTCTTCAAGAGCCTGCACTTCAGTTCCTTCAGTATCTCTGTGACACTGTCCCATGGATTAAACAAACCTGCAACCATTCCTCCCTTCTCCGTATACGTTCGATATCCTGTGTTGGTTTTATTTGGTACTGGCGCCACACACTTGAGCAACTTCTAGAATCGGTCGAAAGAATGATTTGTAAGCAACCTCTTTTATGGACTGCTTGCACTTTCCCAGTATTCTACCAATGCATCACAGTCTACCACATGCTCTAACCACGACTGAACCTATGTTATAATTCCATTTCACATCCCTGCAATGTGTTATATCCATGTGTTTGTATGAGATGGCCGATTCCAGCAGTGACTCACTGATATTATAATCATAGCATACGACGTTTTTAATCTTTGTAAAGTGCCCAATTGTACATTTCTGAACATTTAGAGCAAGATGCCAATCTCTGCACCAAGTTGAATTCTCATCAAGATCTGACTGAATATTTACGCAGCTTCTTTCAGTTAGTACTTCATTACAGATAACAGCATCATCTGCAAAAAGCCTGATTTTATTATTAACATTGTCTGCAAGGTCATTGACATACAATATCAATAGCAATAGTCCCAATACATTTCCCTCAGTCCAGCCACAAATTTCACTTTAAAACCTATATTATCGTGCTATTGACAATAATGTTACGTGCCATACTGATTCAAATGCTTTTCGGAAACGAAAACCCACAGCATCTACCTGGTTGCCTTGATCGAAGGCTTTCAGTATGTCATGTGAGAAAAGTGCGAGTTTGGTTTCGTATGATCGATGCTTTCGAAAGCCACGATGGTTGGTATTGAGGGAGTCATTCTTTTCAATATACCTCATTATGTTTGAGCTCAGAATATGTTCTAACATTGCACAACAAATCTATGTCAGGGATATTGGAAGGCAGTTTTGTAGATCACTTCTGCTGCCCTTCTTGGAGACAGGTGTGATCTCTGCCTTTTTCCAAGAACTGCGCATGGTTTATTCTCGGAGAGATCTACGGTAGATTATAGTGAGAAGAGGAGCTAACTCAGCCGCAAATTCAGTATAGAATATGATAGGCATTCCATTGGGGCCTAGAGCTTTGTACAATTTTAATGATTTCAGCTATATCTCACTAATACCTATTTAATTCATCTTTTCAGAGGTACGGCCGGACGAAGTGGCCGAGCGGTTCTAGGCGCTACAGTCTGGAACCGCGCGACCGCTACGGTCGCAGGTTCGAATCCTGCCTCGGGCATGGTTATGTGTGATGTCCTTAGGTTAGTTAGGTTTAAGTAGTTCTAAGTTGTAGGGGACTGATGGCCTCAGATGTTGAGTGCCATAGTGCTCAGAGCCAATTCCTTCAGAGGCACGAGAGTTAAACTGGCAACTCACTTGGGTTTTCCTTTGTAAAGGAATATTTGGAAACAGAGTTAAGTATTTCAGTTTTTGCTTTGCTACCCTCAATTTATGTTCCTGTCTCAATCGTTAGGGACAGGACTCTGAATTTGGTCGCACTAACACTTTTTATATGCCACCAGAATTTCTTTGGATTTTGCGAAATGTCATTTGACAATATTCTGCTGCGGTCGTCTTTGCAGGCATGACGTATTGCCAAAGGTGTATCATTGAGAACCTCTGTATCTATAGCCCTACGTTTTGTGTTACACCTATTACGCAGTAGTTTCTGTTATTTTATAAGTTCCGTTACGGTGAGTGTATACCGTGGAGGTTCCCACCCATTACGAACTGTGTTACTGGGTACATACCTATCCAGTGTGTGGTCCACTATTCTATTAAACTTGAGCCAGAGTTCCCCTACACGCCCCTGATCTGTGCCAAAAGTTTCGAGTTCCTCTTTGAGATATGACATTACAGATTTTTTATCTAGTTTACTGAGCATATACATGTTTCTGATTGCTCTAGTTGTCCTTCGCACGTTGGTAACGATCGTTGCCACAGCCACGTCAAGGTCACTGATACCAGTTGCCATTAAGTCGCCACACGGAGTGGCCGCGCGGTTAGAGGCGCCACCGACGGATAGCGCAGCCCTTCCCGCCGGAGGTTCGAGTCCTCTCTCGGGCCTTGGTGTGTGTGCTGTTCTTAATGTAAGTTAGTTTAAGGTTGTTTAAATAGTGATTAGGTCTAGGGAGCGATAGCCTCGGCGGTTTGGTCCCATAAGAATTTACACACACTTGAAATTTTTTTGCTATTATGTATGAGTGTGGTTGCTAACTATCTAGGTAGTTTTCAGAGAAGGCAGTTATTGAAGTTTCACACTATGTCTTATCACGCTCACCGCTAGTAAAATTGTAATTACCCCAATTAATTGTTGGATGATCCTAGTCTCCACTAATGATTGCAATATGATTTGGAAACTTACAAACAATTACACTGAGGTTTTCTCTGAAGCTTTTGGTTGCATCAGAATATGAGTCTGGTGGCCGACAGAAGGATCCGATTATCATTCTATGACCAGCCATAATAACGAGAACTGACCAAACAATCTCACAAGCAAGTTCAATTTCTGTCTCCGTGAATCTGAGTTTTTTGTCTACTGCGACAAGTATATCACCATTTCTAATTAGCCCATCCTTTCTATATACACTTAAATTTTCCCCCAAAATCTCACCGGTATCAGTTTCAAGTTTCAGCCAGCTTATGTGAGCTTCAGTGCTATTCATGAGTGCTTCAAACTCTGTAACTTTGTTGCGAATATTTCGGCAGTTTTCCATTAGAGTTTTAATACCCTCACCTGTAAGATGCGTTTATTTGAAGTCTTACACTGATAGTTCTGGGTTTCCAGCAATTATTGTTATCTGTATTGGATGTAGAGTCGACTAATTAAAAAAAAAACTTTTGTGTGCACCCTAAACACAGTCAGCTACCTGAATAGCAGCCTCTGATGTTTGCTGCATACCTGACCCATTTGGGTCACGCTACAGTTCTCAATCCTACTGCGCAAGTCCAGGAACTCGCAGCCTAGCTTGCCACAGAACTTTTGAAGTCTCTGGTTCAGTCCTTCTACTCGACTCAGAACCAAAGGGCGACGATCGGTTCTGGGGACAACGCTGCAGATTGTGAGCTATGTTGATACTCCACGCACAAGGCCGGTCTTCCCAACCTTCTCGGCAAGTCGTTGGAAAGTCCCAGGGCTGACTTAGGAGTCCAGAAGACAGGCTTCATTTGTCCCAACGTGTTCCACAGGCTGAAGCTGGTTGCACCCTGTTCCATCAATGGCTGCCGGAATAGTCTCTTCAACATGTGGAATGAGGCCCCAGGCATACGCACTGAGTGCACCTGGTGTCCTTCCCTGTCCCTTGCTGCCATTTCCCTAAGGGGTACCATCGTTCGCCATACGTTTGAACTGCCGACGATTAAACGAGCCCTACCCTTTTGCGTTCTTGGCCTTGACGAACCTGTAAACAGTAAAAGGTAGTAATATTTATAAGTTGTCCTTGCTGATTAACTTCGATCTGGTAATTGCTGAACTGCTTCCTCTCACCGGGATCCCATTGACATACTGCTCGAAGAAGCTGTTTTCAATAATGGTTTTGATATACTTCTTTTGTGTGTTGTGGATTAAAAGACTGATGTCATTTGGGGAAATATCGTTTGGTTCTTTGGACCTACTGTTAAGCAAACATTAAGGGGCCAATTAATGGGCTTGTGCTATTTCTCTTAAGATGAACTCATGTGTTTTAAACTTAGGTGGCTGCTGAAGAAACCCTTTACCCTTGTAATTAAGATGTGTTTTGCCTTTGCTTTATTTCCATTGGCTTCTTATATTAAAGTGCATGTGCTTTAAAGGATTTTTACTGTGTGTTTTAGAAGCGGGAGCTCCAAGTTCTTCCTGCTTGTCCATGTTGTAAGGCGTTGGGCTCGTACCACTAGTCCCTAGCATTTCCTTACTTGTAACATTTATGTCTCATTTTTGTGTTGTGATTCAAATTGTCATATTTGTTGTAAATTTTTAATGAAATAATTTCTTTATGGCAACTGATATTTCAGAATATTACAAAATTTATGTTTAACTTGTGATATTTAAAAGGCTACAAAATATCTGTTGAACTTGCAAAATTTTTAAAAGCATTTAGAATTTATGATTAACTTATGAAGTTTTAGAGGTTCCTAAATTTCTGTTTAACTTTATTTTTCAATGTTAATATTATTACCTTTTTAACAGAGGGAAAAAGGGGGCACAAGGAAAGCCTGCTATTTGGTTGGGTTTTAGAATTGCTTCCTTAATTGTTTAATGCTAATTTTTAGATTTTGCTTAGTCATTTTCTTAATTGAGTCAACTGTAAGGTAATAAGAAAATTGTGATGTTATTAATAAATGATTATTTGTATAATCGTTACCAATGATGTTCAGTTCCTTAAGGGCCATCCCTCGTTCCAAGTTAACCAAAACGCAAGTAGTGCTTTAGTGATTTGAGAGCCGTAGAAAAATGTTGAAAATTACGTGCACCGATAACGTAAGAAATGTAAGATATGAGCAGGTTCCCCGTGTAGTGTCACCCTTGTCCTGTTATTTTCTTTCTTGTAGCACACAGATTTAAGTGTAACCGCGCAAATGATTTACATGTATTAAAGACTCATTATGACTCTGAAAGATCGATTATATGTGATTCGTGATATAAAGACCCTCTGGATATCTCGCGGAACATTACGTGTAGTATGTACAGACTACTTCTGATTTAGGAGTTGTAGAGAATAGGATAGCAGAGGAACTGTAATTAGCGGCATTGTATAAGGTGCAATTTTGGATATCGAATTTAATGTGATTAATTATGATAGTATTTCATCTCATACGAGAGGATTATGTATCCTGATCTGTAGATATGGAGATCAGTTACGAAGAAATATAATTTTATGAATGGAAACGTTTAATTCTTCGGTTATTTTAATTTCTCCCTTGAACTTTGTATCCTATGATATCGGTAGAGCCTGCATCCCGATCATTTATGCTCTGTTTTGAGAGATTAATTTCTGGACATTGATTCCCATGCTGCAGAGCGAGTACGTCATTGCATCCTAGTCGGCTTCCCCTCGGTGTACGGCTGTTTTAAGAATTTTCAGAGTCGGCGATCGCCGTTGTTATTCAGAGCCAAAATATTTTATTCCAGACGCTGACATCGACATCGAGAGGCAGACAGAGTATTATTATGAACTGTAACTTGTAATCACTTTGTTTTATAAAGTTGAGAATTCAACTAATAATTATTTTGTACCTGGAACTGTGGAAGATAATTGTGTTAAAATATTGGGAAAGCGACTTCTCTCGACCAAAAGTTTCCATTCAAGTAACTAGACAGCCGCAGATTCGGTGAAGAACGGAACATAACAAAACCACTCACATGACATATGTTACTACATAGCGATCAACCTCAGTGATGCCATAGGGAGCTGTAGAGGGTAAAAACTGTAGGGGAATACATTGATGTGAATATATCAAATGGCTCTGAGCACTATGGGACTTAACATCTATGACCATAGATGTTAAGTCCCATAGTGCTCAGAGCCATTTGATATATTCACATCAGTCCCCTAGAACTTAGAACTCCTTAAACCTAACTAACCTAAGGACATCACACACACCCATGCGCGAGGCAGGATTCGAACCTGCGACCGTAGCGGTCACGCGTTTCTAGACTGAAGCGCCTAGAGCCGCACGGCCACACCGGCCGGCGATGTGAATTTATCCAACAAATAATTAGCGACATAGCATTCACGTGCTACTAGGAGATAATGTTAGCGCGGCAGTGTAATTCGTGGCGGGCGTATCAGGCAAGTAAAAACAAAAGGAGAAAAGTAATTTGAATCAAATCAGATCACGGGTTGTTTACTGAAAAGCTCAATTCAAATATATTTGACACTTACTATTGCAGAACTGAACTAAATTAACTGAATTTAATCACTGTTAATGTAATGTGCTGTTTGCTTGGTATAGTTTGTGTCCACTTACTTGTGATGTCATCCCACCACAGTTATCAGCGGATCGACAACTGCAGAACTCCTACTATTCATCTGTTACCTATAGATAATTTGTTACGGAAACAGAAGAGCTCTGAAGAAATCTGTAACATCCGGTCTCTCTGTGTGTGAGTAGAGTTGCTAATCAAAAACATTAACAACTTCCATAAATGAGAAAGTAAATGTATTCTGCAAACTTCGAAAGTGACAGTAACAAAACCACGAGCTCCTGGATTTACGGCTGTGGCAGTTCTATAAACTGATAATTTCTTGTCTACTTTGGGTTATCACAACTTTAACCATGATGGTGCCACCATTTTCTGCTTTGTTACGCGACTGGCATCTTTAAGTTCGGTATTGACAACTGTAGATACGCCCTTGCCCCATTTACAAACTTCACCTGTAAAAGTCAAAAAACTTTGCCATGGCATTCCATCTTCCAGCCACTTACTTGCCTGCATAGTTCGGTTAAAATATAGTCTTATTTTGCGTTCTACCTCTACTTCGGATTTCAGGATGTACAGCCAGTTTCAAGCTACTAATAGCATTTGACATAACCTCTCGTTAAAACCGTTTACACTGTTTGCGTCCGTTAAATTTCTGGCGTATGAGCCGTATATAATGTTAGTTCTATCTTGTCCTGGCGTGTGAAGACACGTGACATAGGATCCTCAGTTATTCAACTGCTCTAGAAGTTTTTAACGTTTCTTTGTAAATAATTATTTGTGTTACCGATTCTTAAACCTTTTTCTATGATGATCTTTGACTACTACAAATATTTTACCGAAATTACCTGCTGCGTGCAGACTGTTATTTCTGATAACTAAAATTCTTGGGATAAATCCTCTGCCACACGAACTTAATGGTTGAATACATTATGGGAGTAGCAGTGATCAATGAGTTACAAATATTTGCTATTAAAAACAGTATTGATCACGATTTATTTATTAAGGTGACGGGTTTCGACCACTACTGTGGTCATCTTCAGACCATTGAGTAGGAACGTCTTTCTGCTGGAGAATCACTACTGTAGTGAGTCTCCAGCAGAAAGAGGTTCCTACTCAATGGTCTGAAGATGACCACAGAAGTGGTCGAAACCGGTCACGTTAGTAAAGAAATAGTGATCAAGACTGTTTTTAATAGAAAATTAATGGTTTTACCTCTGTCGACTTTAATATTATGGTAAGCCAAGCTGAAATGTGGTTGGGGTTGGGTTGTTTGGGGGAGGAGACCAGACACAAGCTGAGTGTTTCGAGCTTCCCTTGAAGTAATTTTTTTGGTGACTAAACGAAATAAGAAGAGACCACCA
Source organism: Schistocerca serialis cubense (assembly GCF_023864345.2). Classification (NCBI taxonomy): domain Eukaryota; kingdom Metazoa; phylum Arthropoda; class Insecta; order Orthoptera; family Acrididae; genus Schistocerca; species Schistocerca serialis. The sequence continues at coordinate 428,854,729 of NC_064641.1, forward strand.
GTTGCTTCCTTTGAATAATCGTTTATTATTTTTCAGTTTCATGCTTTGGCACTAATCATTGTCATAAAATCTCACCAAGGATTCTACCGCATTTGTTCACTGCGTTTATCGCATTCGGGTGTTCAGCGGTTCAATCCCGCGTCCGGCCATCCTGATTTAGGTTTTCCGTGATTTCCCTAAATCGCTCCAGGCAAATACAGGATGGCTCCTTTGAAAAGGCACAACCGACTTCCTTCCCCGTCCTTCCCTAAACCCATGAGACAGGTGACCTCGCTGTTTGGTCTCTTCCCCCAAACAACCCCAACCCCCTCCCTCACTGCGTTTAGGACTTCGTCAAAATAAAACGTGCTCAATTATTATCTTATTTAATCAAAATATCCAAGGGTGTACTGCCGGTCCACAGTGTCCAACGGTCACAATATTTCGGCGATCATACATGTCGCCATCATAAGGTGAACTGACGGACTGAGTTCCTGTGAACGTGCCGGCACGGAGATCTGTACGCTACGGCTGCTCAGAGGGAACTGGGCTCGGTTGCGGCGGCGGCCGATTTAAATACTCTCCGCCCGCGGCGCGCTCCCTCCTCTGTCCGTGCCCCGCGCCCCGCGCCACGGTCGCGCGGTGGAACAGATCGCGACGGCGTCTGAGATGACGTCGGTGTGATGGCGCTGTCCGCCGTGGTCGTCACAACTATACGTTCGCTCGGTTTACTTTTGATTAACCCAATGGCTGATTCCCAAGCCTTGCTAAGATTATAGCCACAGTCACGGTTTATGAGGTCGTCATTGGTGCAAATTTCGATGGCCTCTCTAACAACGCTGTCCCAGTATCTCGACGTCTGTACCAGAATCCTCGTGTGTTCATACTCCATAGCGTGATTTTCCGATAAACAATGTTCAGCGACTGCCGACTTGCTCGGACACATCAGTCAAGTGTGCCTCTGATGTTCACGGCATCGATCCTCGACGGTACGCATCGTCTGACCAATACACGACATGCTACATTGACACCGCATCTGGTATACGCCGGCCTTCCTCAAACCGAGGTAATCTTTGGCACTCCTCACCAGTGCACGAGTTTTATTCGGAGGACAAAACATGGTTCCGACCCGGTGTTTCTTCAAAATGCGGGCGATTTTCCCCGAGAGTGCGCCTGTATATGGAATAAACGCAGTGCCTACCTCCTCCCTCGTGATTTCATCCATCTCCACAGGTTATGCTGTAGAGGTTGGGCGGAGAGCACGTTGAATCTGCAACTCTGAGTACCCATTTTTTTGAAATACAGATCTCAGATGTTCCAATTCCTTGGGTAGACTCTCTGGGTAAGAAATAGTGCGCGCCCTGTGTACTAGAGTTTTAAGTACTCCATTCCTGTGTGAAGGGTGGTGGCAGCTGTCTGCGTGCAAATACAGATCAGTGTACGTTGTCTTACGATACACCCATTCACAGGAGCTCAGTCCGTCAGTTCACCTGATGATGGCGACATGTATGATCGCCGAAATATTGTGCCCGTTTGACACTGTAGACCGGCAGTACACAAGTGGTTATTTTTATTATCAAATAGGCTGGGAGAAACTCATGAATCGCATTATCTTATTTAATCGTCATTCCTGTCCTATGCCGTCTGAAACCCTTCCACAAGTTGTTAAATAGGCTATATCGGTATCTCTATATCACTCTATCATTATTCGCTGCCTTCGTTGACCCAATGAATCTCTCTGATGCCTGCTCCCCTGCTCCCTTTGTTCCGCCCTGCTGTATTCTCCGTTCCGTTCAGCTGCCAACAGCGCTGCCTGGTTCCTCTGGCATTTCCGCTCCTCCCAGGGTTAGCGTCTGGGACATTGCACCACATTTCTACTCTCGAAAACTGTGCACGACGAGAAATCTTGAACCACAGGGTACACTATTATTTTTAATTATTTCCTTTTCTTGCAGCTCCTCTTTCTTAGCAAATTTGTTCGTATGTGCTATTAAGTTTGTACAGTCATTAAGTTCCATATAGTATTTAGATTATTCAGCAATTCGTGAGATGTGCGGTTACTTGGAGGTATCCAAAGACAAGCCAGTCCCAAAATAAAGCCTGTCAACTTTGTAACCTCGGGTTTTAGTCGACGTGTTCATCGCGTTACAAAGTTTTAGAAACGCAAGGGCTTTGCAAAAAGGCGTAGAGAGTACGCCTTTCCAGTACTTTAGTTACAGTGAGATGGTCTGAAAAGAAACAGTTTTGAATACTAGCAATCTGCTCTACTGGCTGCAATTGCCTGCTTTAAAATGAAATATAGTAGCAATGAAACTGCGGTGCAGTGGTGCTTACAAAACAAAAATTATATTTTAAACGAATAATCGTTAGCTACTTTGGCGTGGTTGCTTCATTGAGATAATTTGCTTTGGCTGTGTAATCAACAGCAACCATAATTTTCCGCAAGATACATGCTTCTTGCTCCAGAGAGAGAGAATCATTCAATGTATGTTAAATTTGCTTGTGTGCTACAGATATCTGTTTCCCGCATCCCCTCAGTCTTTTACAGTTGATTCGGTTTTATATTCAGATGTCAGGACAGAGCACAGTTTATGTCAAAGGCTGCCTTTATTTAGAACTGACAATAATGAACTATAATTTTTAAGATTCTTTGAATCGCCTGGCAACGGCCTTGCCGCAGTGGATACGTCGGTTCCCGTCAGAACACCGAAGTTAAGCGCTGTCGGGCGTGGCCGGCACTTCGATGGGTGACCATCCGGGCCGCCATGAGCTGTTGCCACTTTTCGGGGTGCACTCAGCATCGTGATGCCAACTGAGGAGCTACTCGACCGAATAGTAGCGGCTCCGGTCAAAGAAAACCACCGTAACGACCGGGAGAGCGGTGTGCTGACCACATGCCCCTCCTATCCGCATCCTCATCTGAGGATGACACGGCGGTCAGATGGTCCCGATGGGCCACTTGTGGCCTGAAGATGGAGTGCTTTTGAATTGCCTGATTAGCTCCAAAACTATGTGGAAGTGATTTTAATGCCCTACTGTATGTCGTGTTGAATGCCACGGGCGCTGTGGTTGCCTCCAGCGATTCCTTCCACGAGGACAGACATAGCAGCTCATATAATGAACGCTAGCGCCACTGCGGCAGAGCTTGGTTCAGGTTTGGCTGGCAATTAGCAGTCAGCTGTGTTGATCAGAACTTGCAACATCTCCGTGAAGACAGTGCTGTGTCCACAGTCGGCACCCGAGCCACATCGTCAGCAGACGGTGGAGGAGCACAGGCGGCTCTGACGGCGGCAAAGTTTGGTGACTCAGGCTGTGCTTGGAGAAGTGGACGGATTGTTGTGTGGGCTGTTGCTGGAGTGGAGCGAAGCAGGGACTCTTCGGTCGAGCCAAGTCTGACAAACCTCAAGAAACACTCTGCGTGAGACAGATGCAGAACGACGCAACAGGCAGCATTGATGGTGCTGTTGTGTAGACAACAACCTGGTGGAGCAGTTACTTTCTTTACACGGCAGGAAGCTCAACAATTGCAGAGAAGTTAAAGAAACAGCTTCTGATAATCTGAAAGAGCTCTATGTAAGTACCCTTGTGCTACTGGTGGTGGCAGACTTGTCATTTTGTAGTTGAAGCTGTGCATTGTGTTATGTGTGAATGTGCTCTGTGTGTAGCTCTTTCTACAACAAAAATTCGTGAGCAGAAGCATGTGAGTCTATGTAACAGCTTATGTACTTATGGTACACCGGCTGTGCGGTAGGGTTGTAAACTCCCCCTCACTTATCGACCTCATTGACAGTGAGAAATTAAACTGCGTGTACCTAATGGAAATTTGGGAAAAGCAATCCTCACCGAAGTTAATCTGTTGGTAAAGAGGGAGGAAAAGGATACATGTAAATGAAAGAGAAAATGCAAATGAAATTGGTGGAAATTAATTTTGAAAAGGGGTAAAGTTAATAAAGAAAGTAAATGTGCGGTCGTTACGTTAACAATTAACTGGTTTTAATTAGATATTTGAGATTTGGGGAAAATTACGTTCTCCAGTCCTACGGATAACTACTATAATAACTGAAAAAGATAGGTTATTGCACATATAATTAGCACTAAAAGCGTGGCAACTGAAGGTTGATACGTGTTGTGTGAAAACTTAATGTTTGTCAGAAGTAATAAATTTCGCTACACTCTGACTTAATTTAGCAAAGGAATTAATAAAACCTGAAAATTGAAAGTTAATTTAGTGACCGAAATTAATAGTGAACTTTGTTTCTGAAGCACTACGAAATTCAATAAAATAAGGCTAGTCTTGGGCTACCCAACAATCATTTGAAAAGCTACTTGAATCTACGCAATTTAGAAATAAGAGATTTAATTTTGAACTTAAATTAAATGATTCTGACCAACAATAGTAAAATTTAGTACGTACCAAGCTGAGCTGCAGTCACAGGTAAGCTAAAATACGGTAACAAAACTCGCACTCTTAATTTGTGCTTGTGTAATCTAAATGTTGTACCCAGCTATGAATACTTTAACTGAACTTTGAAATTAAAGTAGTGAAATGGAATAATATTACTTTATTGCTGGCGTTTGAATTTCAATGACACTCGGGTTCATTCCGGAAAAGGAAGGGACCCTGCTTGGTAATGCAATTGGGACAACGAGCAACAAAGGTTCACGCTCCATTGCTGCAATTTTGTGAGACAAATTGAACAGTTTGAAAAGCTGAGGTCTGCCACACAGTTCTAAAACTTGACGTGCTTCCAGTCTTCCTTGTAGGTTCATTGAAGGTTTGAAGTCGTCGATAGAGGATGTGGCGACAGTCACTCATTGTCGGCCGTCGCTGTTGCGGAAGCTGGGTGTTGGCACGCCTTCTTCTCGACATGGTCACCAGGCGAAACGGGCTCTTGATGTGCGCCAGCTAATGCTTCCCATCCGCGACACCGTGTCAGAAACCATTAATGCAAGTCGAGTGCAATTACATGCTGCCAAAACCCGAAAGCGCGGCAACTCGCAGGAGCGTCACACATCACACCTGCTCCACCGCGCTACTACAGCCAGACTCCCTCTGCCCGTGCTCCATGCGGCAGAGTTAACACTACCAAAGATGCTAAACACTTTGGTTTTCCACACGACCTATCGTTCGATAGCATAGTTTTCCCTAGGCCAGACGCAGCGTAAAAATACAAATAATATTTACAAAACAAACCAATTAAACATCGACATAAATGCATATATATATATATTATTATTATTATTGTTGGCGAATTTTCCCTAAAAGGAAATCGTTAAGCTTATGACTTTGAAGGCTTGTTCTTCTTGTCCTTCCAGTACTCCTTCATTCTCTTGGAGAGGGCCTCTTTTCTCTCCTCAGACCATTCTTGTTTGGTCCGCTGTTTTAGCGCTTCTGACTTTACTTCCCAATTGTCTACGTGTTTTCGGAAGGTGCTTCTGTCTGTGGTGTTTGTGGTGCCAATTGCTTGTAGGTCTTTTCGGACTCCTTCCATCCAGGGTGTCGAGACTTTAAGTGTCTTGATGTGTTCTAGAATTTTCTTGGTGAGTCTTGTTTCAGGGAGTCTATCTAAATGTCCGTAGAATTTAAGGCGCCTTTTTCTCATATCGTTCTCGATGTTCGAATATGCTTCTACTGTTGAGTTCTTCTGTAGTCTGTAGCCATCTGGTGTTTGTCTTCCTCCTAAAATTTTCCTCATGATTTTGCGTTCTTCTTTTTTGATTTCTTCAATTTTGATTTTCCTGTTGAGTGCTAGTGTTTCGCTGGCATACAGTACGGCGGGTTTGATCACTGTGTTATAGTGTCTGATCTTGGTGCTCCTGGAAATGCATTGTTTGTTGTAGACGTTTCGTACCATGCCTAGTGATTTCCGTGTCTTCTGTTGTCTGTCTTCGTAAGCCAGTTTCTCTGTTCCGGTCGGTTCGATGATTTCGCCTAGGTATCTGAAGTGTGTGACCCCTTTAATTTTGCCGTACTTGGTTGTGATGTCGTCGCCTTCTCTTGTTAGGACTTGCGTTTTTTCAAAAGAGATTTGTAGGCCGACTTTCTCGGCGCATTCTTTCAGGATTTCGATCTGTGTTTTTGCTGATGTTGGATCATAGGTCAGTATCGCTAGGTCGTCTGCGAATGCTAGGTAAGGGATTTCCAGTCTTTTCCTTCCTAATGTGACTGGTCTCCAGGTGTTTTGTCTCCTGACTTCAGCTTCCCATTCGCTCATTACTTTGTCCAGGACGATGTTGAACAATAGCGGGGATAGTCCATCTCCTTGTCTTAGGCCAGCGTGGATTTCAAAGGGGTCCGAGATTTCGCCCATGAATTTGACTTTGGATTTTGTATTGGTTAGTGTCTGTTCGATTAGTCTTCGGGTCTTTTGGTCTAGGCCTTTTTCTCTGAGGATTTGGATGAGGGACTTTCTGTCGATCGAGTCGTAAGCCTTTTTGAAGTCGACGAAAGTGCAGATGATTTTTTTGGGGCTTGTCATGTGGGATTTTATGATTGATTTCAGGTTGAAGATTTGTTCGGGGCAGGCTCTGTTGGGTCTGAAACCTGCTTGGTATTCCGAGATGGCGGGTTCCAGTTGTCCTTGCGTTCTGGTGAGAAGGCAGGTTGATAGAATTTTGTAGATGACCGGTAGCAGGGAAATTCCTCTATAATTGTTTGTGTCTGTCCTGTCACCTTTCTTGTGTAGCGGGTGAATGAGTGCGGTCTTCCAGTCGTCAGGTATGATTTCGGTTGTCCAGGTGTTCTGTATGATTTGTGTGATTTCGTTTAGCGAGTTTGGTCCTAGGTTCTTCAGCAGTTCTGCCGTTATTCCGTCTTCACCGGCTGCCTTGTTGTTCTTCAGTTTCTTTATGCAGTGGATGATTTCTTCTTTTGTTGGTGATGGTGAGTCTTCCGGTGCGTTGGCCGGTTCTCGGGGTTCGAAGGTTGAGTTAGGTTCCGGGCAATTTAGTAATTTTGAAAAGTACTTCGCGAGCTCTTCACAGTTTTCTTTGTTGGTAAGTGCCAGTCTTCCGTCTTCTTTTCTGAAGCAGAGGTTCTGTGGTGAGTATCCTTTGACTTGTTTGGCGAACGTCCTGTAGAAATCCCGTGTGTTGAAATTTCTGAAGTCTTCTTCGATGGAGTTCAGCTGATCGTTTATGTATTTGCGTTTCTCTTTTCTTATTGTTTTCGATGTTTGTCTTCGAATTTCATAGAAGTTGTCCTGTGTTTCTTGTGTTTTGTTGCTGTTGTAGTTTGTGAAAGCTGTTCTTCGATTTTGTAGGGCGATTTCGCAGGTAGTGTTCCACCAAGGGTGCCTGGGTTTTCTAGTCAGCGGGATCAGTTCTTTGGCTGTGTTCACAATTTTTTGTTTAAAGCTGGTCCAATCTTTCGCCTCTTGTTTTTCCCAGTGTTCTGTGATGTTCGATTCTCTGATCTTTCTTGTATCAAATTTCGGTGAGGTCAATTTCTTTTTGTGTTGTCTTCTTGGTGTGAGTTTGATTTTGATTCTTGTTAGGTAGTGGTCCGAATCTATGTTGGCGCCTTTTCTCACTTGGACGTCGTGGATTTCTTTCTGGTATTCATAGGAGATTGCCACGTGATCTATCTGGAATTCGCCTAGTGAGTGGACTGGTGATCGCCACGTCTTTTGTTTCTTGGGCTTTTTCATCAGGGAGGTTGACATGATTTTGAGGTTGTTTTGCTGGCAGAGTTCGATCAGTCTGGTGCCGTTTTTGTTGGTGAATTTGTGTGCAGGGAAATTTCCTACTGTTTTTCTGTAGCGTTTTTCTCTGCCGATTTGTGCGTTGAAATTGCCTAGTAGAATTTTCGCGTTGTCTTGGGGTATTTTTGCCAGGGTGGTTTCGAGTTTGTCCCAGAATTTGTCTGTTTCTTCTGGTTTGTCCTTGTTGTCTGCGTTCGTGGGGGCATGTACGTTGATGAGGGTGTAGTTCTTGTTGGCGTGTTTGATTCGCATGGTCATGAGCCTGTTGTTGATCGCGTTGACTTCTTTTACTGAGTCTAGGATGTTTTTGTTTACTGCGAAGGCCATGCCGAGGAGTGCTCCTCCTTTGCCGATTTTCCTGTTGGTTCCACTCTTGAAGAATCTGTAGTTTCCGTAGTCTATTGTGTCTGAATCCGTGTATCTTGTTTCTTGTAGCGCTAGGATCGAGATCTTTTGACTGGTGAGTTCCGTTGTTAGATTGTGTAATTTTCCCGTTTGTATTAGTGTCTGTATGTTGAAGGTGCCAAAGTATGTGTGTGTTTTCTTGGGTAGTTTGCCAGAGCGCTCCGACTCGCCCTTTAGTACATCTCCAGGTCCCCCAGAATCCGAGTGCCTGGTTGCCGTCTTGCGACGGGTGGATCGTCCACCTGGGGTAATGTTGTTTTTAGGTGTACTTGCCATTATGCTTGTGATTCGTCTGGCTTGCGCCAGTTTGGTAGAACCAGGGATTTTCAGTTCCTGGAGCTCGTATCAGCCGCACCATTGGTGACAGACGCTGGCCAGAGTACCGGTGGTTACCACACAGACGTGTCTGGGCTTTTGTGTTAGTTTTCTTCGTTTCGCCGGTTTTTACTCCGGGTACTTATCCTCGAGGATGTGATAGTTTTGGTCCGCCCCGAGTATTTGATTTCCTCGGTGCCACCCATATCTGGGAGGCTTTCCCCTATCCGCCACCTGGGGAGGTGCCCGATGGAGGATCTATCAACCTCACACGGGTGTATATATATATATATATATATATATATATATATATATATATATATATATATATATATATATAGTACAACAATTGCAATATATAAAGACACAGAAATGTTATATCTTCAGGTAACAAAATACGGAAAAAAGTTTATAGTACAATAGATGGAAATAGGAGGATATGCATTTCCGACGTTACAGTGTGTGCTGTGACAGAGAGCAAACATAATTGTTTCAGTAGACACTGTGAGCGTTATTAATCAAATCAAACAGAAGTTGACTGTGTTCGCCATGAGCTTGAATGAATTCTATAAGCAGTGGTTTTAGGAGCTGATTAAGCATTTGAATTCTAGTGGTTCAAATATTGGTTCATTTCTGTGTATTAAGGTTCTGTTCCGTTACTGGCTCTCTTTCTTTGTCTTTTCTTCTTCTTCTTTGTCATCTGCCTTCTGACCGATTCAATGTGGCCCACCACTCTCGTGTGCCAATCTTTTCATATCAGTGTAGCACTTGCACCCGTCCCTAATATTTCCTGGATGTATCACAATCACTGTATCCCTCTAATACCATGGAAGTTATTCCCTGGTGTCTTAACAGATGTCCTACCATGCTCTTCCTTTTTCTTCTCAGTGTTTTCCATGTAGTCCTCTCCTAACTAATTCTGTGGAGAACCATTTCCTTATCTTACTCGCTTATATGAGTGGATTGTCATAAATGAATTGTATTGTCACATTAGTTTTGTGTAACACATTATTCTGACAGAAGCAAGGTAATTTTGTTGGTAGGTGATGTCTGAGATGTTGGGTGGTGGTGGTAGTAGTAGTAGAATAAGATGTAGTTAGTGGTTATATTGCTGATCGCAAATAGGTTAGATATTAAAACTTCCTGGCAGATTAAAACTGTGTGAACGACCGAGACTCGACCTCGGGACCTTTGCCTTTCGCGGGCAAGTGCTATACCAACTGAGCTACCGAAGCACGACTCACGCCCGGTACTCACAGCTTTACTTCTGCTTCGGTAGCTCAGTTGGTAGAGCACTTGCCCGCGAAAGGCAAAGGTCCCGAGTTCGAGTCTCGGTCGGGCACACAGTTTTAATCTGCCAGGAAGTTTCGTATCAGCGCACACTCCGCTGCAGAGTGAAAATCTCATTCTGGAAACATTCCCCAGGCTGTGGCTAAGCCATGTCTCCGCAATATCCTTTCTTTCAGGAGTGCTAGTTCTGCAAGGTTCGCAGGAGAGCTTCTGTAAAGTTTGGAAAGTAGGAGACGAGGTACTGGCAGAAGTAAAGCTGTGAGTACGTGGCGTGGGTCGTGCTTCGGTAGCTCAGTTGGTAGAGCACTTGCCCGCGAAAGGCAAAGGTCCCGAGTTCGAGTCTCGGTCGGGCACACAGTTTTAATCTGCCAGGAAGTTTCGTATCAGCGCACACTCCGCTGCAGAGTGAAAATCTCATTCTGGAAACATCCCCCAGGCTGTGGCTAAGCCATGTCTCCGCAATATCCTTTCTTTCAGGAGTGCTAGTTCTGCAAGGTTCGCAGGAGATCTACTGCAAAGTTTGGAAAGTAGGAGACGAGGTACTGGCAGAAGTAAAGCTGTAAGTACGGGGCGTGAGTCGTGCTTCGGTAGCTCAGTTGGTAGAGCACTTGCCCGCGAAAGGCAAAGGTCCCGAGTTCGAGTCTCGGTCGGGCACACAGTTTTAATCTGCCAGGAAGTTTCGTATCAGCGCACACTCCGCTGCAGAGTGAAAATCTCATTCAGGTTAGATATTGTTTGGCACTGTAAAATTTATGCTGTCATTTCTGATTATGAGAGAGTACGAGACATTTCAGTGTACGTACATGTTTGTGCTTAGTGGCCTGTTGTATGTCCAGACCGAATTTCTTCTATACTTCGCCCTTTTCTGTATATATCAAAGGGCCATTTTATGCTTCATTATTTTAGACATGCTTTGGGGTATGGAAATTTTATTCATTTTATTTCATGTGGTTAACTTTCTGTTAGTGTAAAATTTTGATACTAAACAAAATCAGTGTTTTAATTTTAGCCCCATGTCTTCGCAACTCTCCAACCCAAGCCCCACACGACACCCACCCACGAGTGACCTGCATTGTCGACACGCTAGGCGTTGCTAGGTTGCGATCGTAGTCGGCGTTCCCTAAGGTAGTGTTATAGGCCCGTTGTTGTTCCTAATCTATATAAACGATTCGTGAGACCATCTGAGCATCCGTCTTAGTTTATCGACTAATAAAGTTATCAGAAGATCAATAGATACAGGAAAACTGTTTATAAGAGATGTGTGAGTGGTGTGGAAATTGACAGTTGACCCTAAATAACGACGAGTGTGAGGTCATCCACATGAGTGCTAAAAAGAATCCGTTAAACTTCGGTTACACAATAAATCGGTCAAATAAAGAGATCCTAAATTCAACTAGCCGGCCGGAGTGGCCGAGCGGTTAACGGCGCTACAGTCTGGAACCGCACGACCGCTACGGTCGCAGGTTCGAATCCTGCCTCGGGCATGGATGTGTGTGATGTCCTTAGGTTAGTTAGGTTTAAGTAGTTCTCAGTTCTAGGGGACTTATGACCACAGCAGTTGAGTCCCATAGTGCTCAGAGCTATTTGAACCATTTGAACCTAAATTCAACTAAATACTTAGGAATTACAATTACGAACAGCTTAATTTGGAAGGAACACACAGAAAATGTTGTGGGGAAGACGTTTCATTGACAGGACACTTAGAAAATGTAACAGACCTACTAAGGAGACTGATTACACTACGCTTGTCCTTTCTCTTTAGGAATACTACTGCGTGGTGTACCAAACCGGACTGACGGAGAGCAGCGAAAAAGTTCAAAGAAGGGCAGCACGTTTTGTATTATCGCGAAATATGGGAGAGAATGTCACTAAAATTATACAGGACTTGGGCTGGACGACATTAAAAAAAGACGTTTTTCGTTGCGACGGAAACTTCTCCCGAAATTACAGCTTTCTCCTCCAAGTGCGAAAACATTTTTTTGACACCGACCTATATTGGGAGAAACGTTCACAGCCATAAAATAAGGGGAACTAGAGCTAGTACGGAAAGATATAGGTGTTAGTTATTTCCGCGCTCTATACGTAATTCGGATAATAAAGAATTATTAAGGTGGTTCGATGAACCCTCTTCCAGGCAGTTAAATGTGATTTGCAAAGTATCGATGTACATGTAGATGTAGATTAGGCTAAGCATCTCTGATTATAGTGACATAATGGATGAAAAGATGTAACAATGAGGACAGCTTGGATTAACAGAAAGTGGAAGCGTGGGGTGTATTTTTTCTTCCTTTCCTGTTGTTGTTTATTTTGTAAGATTTGTGGTGGGTCTTATACCAGCAATAGCGGGAAGTTGCGTCCCTGGTCGATATAACAGGGCAATATTTTGCTGACCACAATACACCGCCAGATGAAAGTAGTATTACCTCTATCCTCTCTTCTCAGAGTAGTTTTTCTTTCTTTTTTGGTGGTCCCGATCCTTCCGTGCCACCTCCCGGTCGATCCAACTGTGGTGAAGATTCCTGGAATGCTTCCACAAGTTCTCTCTACTGCGCTACTAAATAAATAGCGACACTTCTCACAAACAGGGGTATACTTTGCCCAACAATCTCACTATTATTTTCAACAACACAACTAACAATTGCTGTGGTCATACCACTCTCTTGAGTACATTCAAAGCTTCCGTACATGGGCACTGCCGAACCTAAGAGAGAAAACCAGAAAATCAACTGCTGCTCTTCAGTTGTTATTACGCTCTCGTTGGTGCGTAGTTTACTCCATGGCTCTCGAATTCAGGCACCTCCTGTACCATGGCACAAATGACTCCCGGACGACCAGTGGTTTTAATATCATTTTTACTGGTCCCCTTCTCACCGACTCGACCACTGCTCCATATTTACTGCGTAGAAGAAAGGAAAACACACAGTTTTCCTTTTCCACTATATTTTTCCCTATTGAATTTACTGGCGAGCATCTCTCGTCGACGGATTTCCAATGGTGTGTTGGGATGTTTGCAAATATCCCGCAACACTACAAGCAGTAATTACGAGCATATATGACACTTATACACCTAAATCGGAGACGGTCCGTACATGAAGTCAGTTTTCACAATCTATCGATGAAGGCGAGGCGTAACGGTGAGCTGCCACATATTAAGATAATTTTTTTACCGGAAGAAAAGTGTAGCACGTCAGAACCCTTAAGGTTAGGAATACGTTTCCATAACACAGTGTTTGGAAGACATCGCTGTGAGGAACCAGGGAAATGCAACGAGAGTGAACAGACATAGAGCGATGTAAGTGTTAGACGTGGACAGGGTACGCTAAGTATGTAACGCCGTAGTCGATAAATTTTAATGTATGAAACAGGAAGTTGTGTACTGTGCGTGTAGCACGTATGTAGAGATGAAAGAGTAAGACAGCTTGTAGCAACAGGCGTTCTCAAAGTTACGGGTACCAAGCAGTATTTGTCTAACGTCGAAAGTCATTTGTTGTGAGGAGGGAAGGACTAGCCTCTCGGAATTACATGTAATGCAACTGAGCAATACTTGCAGCTGTGATAGAATTTCTCATCACAACAGACTGAATTACTCTCAGCCTTTAATGTTTGTGATTCATAATCACTAATCCAAGCGTTTATTTTCCCTGTGCCCCCAGTACTTTAAGTTCAACGGGTACCATTAAGTGACTGGTCCGGACTACTTAACTGGAGTAACGGCGATAAACTACACAAACAAACTTTTCTCATGAATTGATCCATTTTCTAGTGAGAATCGTATCAGGATCCTTACAACAGTTCCTGAGAATGGTTTCCACATATTGGCACATATTGAGAATCGTATCAGGATCCTTACAACAGTTCCTGAGAATGGTTTCCATATATTGGCAGAAAAAAATCAGCGGGGTGCTTCATAATGTGTACAAGTTCCTGTACACAAATCCGGGGTTTGTCGCTAGTCTTACATAAAATGTTTCTACAGGCCACAAGCATAACATATATTACAAAGCTTTAGAGATGATACAACCTGCGTTACCATTGCATTATGCCGTTAATCACAAGTGAAACGAGACTTTAGACCGCATTATAAAATAAACTATTTATATGAAAACATTCTTTCCATCATTGTCAATGTCAATTCAAAAAATGGGTCTGAGCACTATGGGACTTAGCATCTGAGGTCATCAGTCCCCTAGAACTTAGAACTACTTGAACCTAACTAACCTAAGGACATCACACACATCCTTGCTCGAGGCAGGATTCGAACCTGTGACCGTAGTGGTCGTACGGTTCCAGACTGAAGCGCCTAGAACCGCTCAGCCACACTGGCCGGCTAGTGAATGTCAGTGGACCCAAATTTACTTCGACTTTTGTGTACTATTACTGGTGGTCTGATTTTCTCGTAAACGAATGAATGGTAATATTGTGGCTTACTTTTAATATTTCTCTGCGGGATATTTAATGTTTTCTTCGATTACGCTACTTTAATTTTTGGTTTGACCTAATAAGCACCACTTGAAATAATTTATATATTCTTTATGTTCTCCTTTCTTTCCTGTAATTTTTCATTCTTTCCCTACGTTTTTCTTTTCTTTCTTCTGTGAATACTGCACCTGTCTTTTTATTTGTTTTCTCCTGAAGACCCTTGAAACCGTTTTCTTTTGCCCTGAACCTTTCTTGTATTTCTTCCTCCATGATTGCCATTTCTCTAAGGTCTGCTTTAACTTCTATTATCCACGTCACTGATGTTCTGGGGCTTCGGTCAAAGAGGTTAAAAATTCTTTTTGTTGTCCTGTTTTCATCTAGCCGTTTTAGGTGTTGGCAGAATGCGGGTTCTCTCTTCATCGTGTCTGGTATTCGCACTAAATTTTCATAAACTTCTTTATTACTTCTTACTTTCCATTTCACATTCTCATATTTTGATCCCAAGTTTTTCCTGATTTGTTCCTTTGCTCCTTTTCTGTTTCTTCTGATTGTTTGGCTGTGTAGCTAAAGGCATTATGATGCATAAAGGAATTCTAGCTTAATAACAATATAGTAGTGCCGAAGTTTTGCATTTATGGAAATATATTTCTTCTTATGCATGCTTTTCTTAGGTGAAAACAGCCATGTCCTTGCCCTTGCTGTGTTAGCTTCTTTATAATACATTTGGTAGTAGTATTTCACCTAGATATTTTTATTTTGTAACCTTTTTTATTCTGCCATAATCAGTTTCCATATATTTCACTGCCTCCTTCACATCTATCATGTATTCAGTTTCTTAAAACGATATGTGTGGACCTGATTTTGAAGCTATCACCTGTAGGAGATTTATCTGCATTGTTACATCTACTTTAGATACAGAAAAGATGGCTGTATCACTTGCAAAATCCAAACAATCAAAACTTAGATTAACCTATTTTCTCCAGCTTGTAATTCTTCTAATTCCTTTCTTCTTCTGTTCCTTTCCTCCATTCCCTGATTAACTTAACTAGAACACAGCTGAACAATAAAGGAAACAATCCATCTTCCTGCCTTACGCGAATTTCGATCTCAAAAGCCATGGATGTTTCGCCTAAAAATGTAACTTTGCGTTTGGTATTTGTTAGTGAGTCTTTAGTGATTACCACTGATTTGTTGCCAGCTCTGTTAAGATGTTGAACAATGTTTTCCTGTCAATTGAATTACATACTTTTTTGAAATCTACATATGTCATATAAATGCTTTTAGATCTCGTTTCTTCTGTACCTCATAATGAATTTCAGATTTAAAATTTTTTCCACACAGGATCATCCTCATATATATATATATATATATACATATATATATATATATATATATATATATATATTATCTGTTCTTTCGGACAGATGAAAATGTGTGCCCCGACTGGGGATTTAACGTGGGATCTCCAGCTTACATGGCAGATGTTCCATCCATCCTTTTTTTTCTTTTTTTTTTATTCCACAAAAACAGTAACAAAAATGACTACGATGATATTACATAAATAAGGTGACAGATAATTCCAGTCATACACTACAGCATTCAAAGAATGAGGAATCATTTTCAGTCTTTAGCAGTAGTACAATTCAGCACCTTCACTGTCACCTTCAACTGGTGGCAGTTCAGCATGCACATTTTTTTCTTCTGCAGCCTGAGGTTCCTCATCATTATTCCCAGACTCAAATTAATCATTCAGTAAATCCTTGATGTGTGTTGCTTCCAGAGTAAATTAGGTGGACAGAAGAGCAGTCCCGAACACCGACATCGCAAAATCCTTCACTGCCTGGTTATTTTTGTCAATTCCAGGCATGTAAACGCATCCGTAAGGAGTTCAAGATCTTACTTTACATCAGACACCAGATGTTTGCCGTCATATTCTTATATCTGCTGTACTACTGATTTATTTTTCATGTGTGACTTGCAGGTGAGGTTAGGGTCGGGAACGTGATCCAATCCACTCCCTTTCTACTAGAAATCCAGTTCCTAACCTATACCCATTCTGTTGAATACAATTCGGAGCATGTTACAATATTTCTTATTGTGATTCTAATATTTAAGTATTTTCTCGAATTCATTTTCCATATACATCTTGTATTCAATATGTTCTTCGCTCCAAATATTGTTAAAAACATAACTTGTATATTTGGCCATCAACCAAATCACTGCGTTATTTTTTGCCTGAGGGTGGTAACAGTCTTCTGGTCTGAAAAAAATGTTAGTTGGTACATTGTTTGCTGAAGTTCTTGTCATTTGAGCAATTTTCTCCCTGGTCCACATCCAGATGATAATGCGATCTCCACATCTGTAACGATGAGGCACACTATTAACGAGGTTTCATTTGCTGCAGAGGTTAGTGTCACTTAAACCGATGGAAAAGAGACGCTCATTAGTGGTCATGATGTTATTGACTACCTTTTACCACGCTGTTCTCACGTCAGACGAAAGAACATCACAACTGATGTCTTTGCAAACCACATTCCATGCTATTCCTGCATATTTAGTTCCTATGTTATTTTTCCGTTGATGATTCCGTCATTCAGCTAAAATGGCCTATGGCCGTTGCTGTAACGTTTTGGAGTTTAAAAGCTTTTTTCTGAAATAACTTAGTTCAAGATAATACTCCCTAATGTGTTTTAGCTTCTGAGCCACCGAGGACACAGAGAGAGGGTAGTGCGACTGCTGGGACTTATCTCTGGCACTCCTCCCATGAGACCCACATTCCCAACTTATTGTCCCGCACTAAATTCATAGTGCCCGTGCCCATTATACTCATTACTCACGGCTTTTTGCCGATTCCCGTAAGAGTTCAGGCACTGTTTGTGCATCCGCACAGAAGAAGATGGTTTGATATATGCCAACGGGCACAGTTGAAAATGTGTGCCCCGACCGCTACCCGAACCCGGGATCTCCTGTTTACAACCATCTTCCTCTGTGTGGATGCACAGACAGTGCCCGAACTCTTGCGGGAATCGTCAAAAAGCAGACAGTGATGAGTATAACGGGCAGGGGCACTATGAATATAGTGTGAAACAATAAGTTCGTAACGTGGGTCTCACGGAAGGCGTGCCACAGGTAAATCCCTCCAGTCGCACCACACTCTGTGTTCTTTGTGGCTAAGATGGCTGTAATAAAAAACTCAGTCAACGGCTCAACACTGACCTTCAACGGGTGTCATGGAACATCCGCACCGAACAAATGCAACAAACAAAATTGAACAAAATGAGAACAACAAAACAAAAAAGAAGAAAAGATGGATAGAGCATCTGCCATGTAAGCAGGAGATCCTGGGTTCTAGTCCCGGTCGGAGCACACATTTTCAACAGTCCCCATTAACATATATCAACGCCTGTATGCAGCTAGGGGTATTCATTACATTGCAATTTCACGATCATCCTTTTCTAAACCCTCCTTGATACTCTCCTAATTGCTGATAATTTGGCTTTCCAACCTGTTTTCTAATGATTTTGAAAGAATATTCTGAGCCCCTGGAAGAACGGATATTCTTCTGTAGTTTTTGGGGCGGTTTTATCTCCTTTTTTGTTGATTTGGTGAAATAATGCTGTTTACCAGTCTTCTGATTAAGCTTCTGTTTCTCAGATTTTTTGAAAAACTCATTGTATCTCCTTGACCGTTCTCCCTTTATTGTAATCGAACAAAGTTCAGGAAATGTTGGCTTACACAGATTCATCGATTACTTCGCAAAATTCACGAATCTATCATTTCTGAATTTTTTGCATCACTAGCCACAAATAACATTCGGTACTTTCTATAAAGTCTTTTATAAAAATATAACTCGGCGTCTTCAATGTCTGCCAACTGTAATAGTGAACAACGGGAATAGGTTAACAGAGCAATAATGACCTCACACCGGCACGGTTATTATTTATCTGCACAGCACAAACCAATAGTTTGATTGTGGTAGCATTCCTTCGAATCGCGAATTTTTTAACAGGTGAACTCAGAGAAGAGCAAAGTTCGCCAGCCTTCTCTTTTATGTGTTGAACGTTGACAGTGGTATGTTGTCTTATTTTTTCCGTAACGTCAGTACAGCTATTTTAGTGACGGGAGCAGTACACATACGCCCAACAGTGAGGGTACTCCGAAGGTTGCCTTTGATCTATGGCGTGTAGGTCACGAATCTGACATAAGACTTGTGACAATGAGTCCTTAAAGAAACCATTGACTAGCAAAGGCTCCCATACTATAGTTTACAGGGTGAGGGGCGGCAGATTCAAATTGAGTCTTCAAGGAGAGCACCCAGTAACAAAGGCGGCCATGCTGTTCTTTGAGGGGGGGAGGGGGGGGCCGCTAGAGCTTGGGCTATGAAACATTTTTAATACACTACTGGTCATTAAAATTTCTACACCACGAAGATGACGTGCTACAGACGCGAAATTTAACTGACAGGAAGAAGATACTGTGATATGCTTTTCAGAGCATTCACACAAGGTTGGTGCCGGTGGCGACACCTACAACGTGCTGACACGAGGAAAGTTTCCAGCCGATTTCTAATACACAAACAGCAGTTGACCGGCCTTGCCTGGTGAAACGTTCTTGTGATGCCTCGTGTAAGGAGGAGATATGCGTACCATCACGTTTCCGACTTTAATAAAGGTCGGATTGTAGCCTATGGCGATTGCGGTTTATCTGATCACGACGTTGCTGCTCGCGTTGGTCGAGATCCAATGACTGTTAGCAGAATATGGAATCGGTGGGTTCAAGGGGGGTAATACGAAACGCCGTGCTGGATCCCAAAGGCCTCGTATCGCTAGCAGTCGAGATGACAGGCATCTTATCCGCATGGCTGTAACTGGTCGTGCAACCACGTCTCGATCCCTGAGGCAACAGATGGGGACGTTTGCAAGACAACAACCATCTGCTCGAATAGTTCGACGACGATTGCAGCAACACGGACTATCAGCTCGGAGACGATGGCTGCCGTTACCCTTAACGCTGCATCACAGACAGGAGCGCCTGCGATGGTGTCCTCAACGACGAACCTGGGTGCACGAACGGCAAAACGTCAATTTTTCGTATGAATCCGTTTTCTGTTTACAGCATCATGATGGTCTCATCCGTGTTTGGCGACATCACGGTGAACGCACATTGGAAGCGTGCATTCGTCATCACCATACTGGCGTATCACCCGGCGTGATGGTATGGGGTGCCATTGGTTACACTTCTCGGTCACCTCTTGTTCGCATTGACGGTACTTTGAACAGTGGAAGTAACATTTCAGCAGTGGACGTAGCATTTCAGATGTGTTACGATCCGTAGCTCTACCCTTCATTACACCCCTGCGAAACCCTATATTTCAGCAGGATAATGCACAACCGCATGTTGCAGGTCCTGTACGGGCCTTTCTGGATACAGAAAATGTTCGACTGCTGCCCTGGCCAGCACATTCTCCAGATCTCTCACCAATTTTAAACGTCTCGCCCATGGTGGCCAAGAACAGGCTCGTCACAATACGCCAGTCACAACTCTTGATGAACTGTGGAATCGTGTTGAAGCTGCATGGGCAGCTGTACCTGTACACGCTGAAAGTGTCGTTAATAAAACTTCTCTATTTAAACTAGACTGAACTGCATGTGACTGCTTTAGTCTTTAATAAAACTTGCATCTGACTACGTATTTAACTGAACTTAACTTTGTCTGATTGCATGAAAATATTGTTGGAAAATTAATACTCAAAATACACATCTGACTGCATGAAAGTTTAGTGGAAAAAATAAATGAAAGTCACCAACCTGCATTTGACTGCGTCTGCGGACTTAGCTCGTGCACTCCTTCCCGTTCAGCCTATAATAAAACATATATATTCAACTCAGCCGTAGTGCAATGGCATAAAATTGTCATTCTGGATAACTCTACTCATTTTGGCCCAGTTTGTTACTTAATAAAAATTCTGTCCTGTTCTGAATCATTTGCCAACTGTGCAATGGCATATAGATTATTTTACTCTGATAAATGAAATTATTAGCTTTACTGTCCGCCCCCGGTAGCTGAGTGGTCAGCGCGACAGAATGTCATTCCTAAGGGCCCGGGTTCGATTCTCGTTTGGGTTGGAGATATTCTTCGCTCACGGACGTGTTGTGTTGTCCTAATCATCATCATTTCATCTCCATTGACGCACAAGGCGTCGAAGTGGCGTCAAATCGAAAGACTTGCACCCGGCGGACGGTCTACCCGAGGGGAGGCCCTAGTCATACGACATTTACATTTATTAGCTTTACCGAGCGAGGTGGCGCAGTGGTTAGCACACTAGCATTCGGGAGGACGACGGTTCAATCCCGTCACCGGCCATCATGATTTAGGTTTTCCGTGATTTCCCTAAATCGCTTCAGGCAAATGTCGGGATGGTTCCTTTGAAAGGGCACGGCCGATTTCCTTCCCCATCCTTCCCTCACCCGAGCTTGCGCTCCGTCTCTAATGACCTCGTTGTCGACGGGACGTTAAACACTAATCTCCTCCTCCTCCTCCTTTATTAGCTTTACTCATGGGAACTTTAATGTACCTTTTGGTTCAATGCAAGCACAGGATGTGGAGAACGACATAAGGTGTGAGATGAAACTCTAATTTTATCCAAAAAATATTTATTGTTCAAACTTTAAGGCACATGTGAAAAATTAAAAAAAAACTTCTATAGCATGGATTTACGAGAAAGTTTCACGAAACGCTTATTGCATCAACAATGGGATTCCTATCTAGCTTTTAGACATTATTTAACCAAAGAAAACCTATTTTATTAATTATTCTTTCTAGTTTCCCCAGGTATGCACCGAGTTTCGCTCAATATATAGCTTATCATGTGCGTAGCGTCAATTCTTACTTTGATGCTGTCACGACCCGGCTGCCTCCAGCAGGCATCTAGCTCCGACTCGAAACACGTCTGCTGTCTCTGCACATGTCCTCACCACTACTCAAACTTTTACCGCGTGCACCTAGCTCTGTTAGCTGTCAAAGATCTTACTACTCGACGATGTACTAATCGTCCAACCTTGCGGTTGGGAACTATCGACATATTGCACTGGCTCTATCCTGATCGAATCTCAGCACATACCTTTAAACGCCATCCAAGCTCTGTTTGACTCAATGCCCAGCCATATTAAGGCCATTATTACGGCCAGAGATGGTTGTTCTGGCTACTGATTTCTCAGGATCTATGCACCCAAACTGCGTGAAAATGTAATCACATGTCAGTACTAGTATAATATATTTGTTCAATTAATACCCGTTTACCATCTGCATTTCTTCTTGGTGTAGCAATTTTAATGGCCAGTAGTGTACTTTCGAAGACGAGTGCATACTTGTAAGTAGCCATAAAAAAGTCCCGTTTTGGTCCTCCTAAAATCCCATGTAATACGGACATATGGACTTTTTTAACTATTTTCTTAGAGTGTGGGAGGAGCGGGTTAGAGAGGGGAAAGGTGCTTCCCTCCCTTCGCCCCACCCCCTACCGTCGGTATTGCCGCTCTTGTCCAGTAGTCTTCCTTGTCTCGGTTCAGGCCTATTCGCGTAACGACGAGGCAGTTGTTGCGTGACGGTGAGCCATATATTCCGCTCCTGCCCCTTCGTTGATTGAAATGGATTTTTCCACTCTAAATCCCTTTTCGGTGCAGTGCTTTGACATACCTTTCTAACTGCCAGACCAAAAATTGGACTCAAATGACAGATTCACTTGCTAATTATCACTCACATGGTTGTTATTGTGATGCCGATTGTGATGCATAATGTCTGACAGCGGCTGTTACTTTCAAAGACTCTCAGTACTCTCCGCTAGTGGTACACGAAACTTATACCGATTCCTTAGTTTACCACGATGATCAGTTTCTAACGATTTACAACTAATATGCACCGAAATCAAATAATTTCGTGTGAGGTAACACATAAAGATCGGGAACTGTTGGGTAAAGGAAGGAAAATCCAAAAAAATTTGCAGTACAATCTGAAAATATCCTGTAGGCAGATCACTCCCAGCGAAAGCCTCCCTTCTTTGCCAATAATATTTCTTTTTGAAAATAAGAATGGGATGCACATTGATCCAACTGCCTCAACCCGATCCTATTTGAGAATGTGTGCAAGTGCCCCTCAAAGCGCAAAATTTATTTTAGAATTTCATGTGGGCAGTGAACTTTTAATTTTTTTCATCCATATTGCTCAAATTTTGAAACTCTTAATTGCCACATAACTTCGTGAACCAAAGCACAAAACTTCATGCTGATCACTTGCTACAAAATCCCTGATCGGTAAAGTTAATAGCCGACGGAAAATAGAGATAAACGATGTCTATTAGAACACACAGCACAGAAACTTCAGGATATTAGTCGTCGCAGCCACGAAGAGCAGAGAAGACTGGCACAAGAGAGCAAGATCTTGGAGGGGATGGTGGTGTGTCCGCTATTGTTATCCGGGGGAAGGGGACAGGCATCAGACGGCTTAGGAAATGTCAGAACTGTAAAACAACAATTGAAGCTTTGATTCAACGAAGAATATCCTATAAAGAGTTACAGAAGTTTTTGTAGATCGAACGGTAAGGACCGTTAAACTGAATATGTAGTGAACGAGAAGAGGATTATGAAGTTTGTTTTAGAGGAATGAGGTTTCACGAGTATGGGTCGATGCTTTCCCATCGGTTATGCATCAAAGATGCTTCGGCTGTGTCCCCTTGACCGAGGTCCCTCCGGTATGAGAGAGGTCGAGAGAGGCTGCCGGCCGCGTGAGTGAGCTGGTAGCGTAACTACAGAAACGAACTTCTCAAATGTCGGCTTGGCGTTTGCATCTCATCCTTTGAATAGCAGCCCAGCTGTCCTTTGAAGGGCCTGTTGAATAGGGCTCGAGCAATGAAATGTCTCAACAGCCCGAGTTTCGCCCCTTTCGTAGGGATCTGCCGTCCTTTGCCTTGTGAGGGTTGTGTTGGCTTGGCAGCAAAAGCATTCTGTGTGTGTCCTCAAAGCTAAAAGTTTGCACGGTTAGTCAGATTAAACGTCTCAAGGTTTTCATCCATTAATGCTAATATTCTTTCGTCACTCCTAAAACGTCTGCTGCCAGTTCAATGGTCTGTGAAAGCTGTTAAAAAAAGAAACAGGTGATAGACGTGACATATTACTAGTGTCTAAGCAATGGAAGAACATAGCACTGACGCGACTGTAACAGCCATTTCGCGTATCACAGGAAATGGATTGTGAGAAACCCACAGAAGCCGTACCAGGGTGACCAGAAAGACATCAGAATATTGTGTATGCTGAATGTCCAATCTTCATAGCATCACATCCTTGCACAGACGGAAAATGGGGTGTTTTTTCACTGTCATTCGAGTACAAGGAACCAGGACATAAACACTACAATGCACTTTGTTTTCAGAAACGTTCTATCTCTATTGCATTGCTCCGTGGACACTGACTGTTTGCTAGATAGGATACCACAGTGATAGAAGCCTGAATCACAATTCCAATTTTGTTATTTCTCATTCCTGCCCATGGCGTCCGAACTTGCAGTATAATAAGAAAATACATTTAAAATCCGTCTCTGCAACTGCTACGTTGGGCCTTCCATTTAATAATTCCAATAGAGTGCTCACTACATATAATTGATGATATTGCTTTTACTGGTGTATTTAGCTCTTACTGGTGTATTTAGCTCTTATTGTCCGCCTCGCACGTCACATAGATCCCCACTTTTTCCTGGAACAGGAATTTTGTTATGGCAGGGACATTTTACGAAGGCACGTCGATTAACATTCGGACTACCAAGTATCTAGGTCAACAGGAACTACCAAGATGGATCATGTGAGGATCCACGCAGTAACAGTAATCATCGAACAGAAATGTATGCAAATACAACAAAACAATTAATATAAATGCGAAATATACTTTGGTTGGTAACATAACACATTTAAACAAGTAATTAAGGTGTAAGTACGCTGTTTAAGTTTTTGTGTTGGTAACGTCACGTAGCGCTCTGTATGAAAATCTGACTGTGCTGTGTGCAGCCTGTGGCTGGTTGGACTCATTAGTGGAATATTCGCTTGTGTAGTGTTGAGCAGTTGGATGTGAACAGCGCGTAGCGTTGGGCAGTTGGAGGTGAGCAGCCAGCAGTGGTGGATGTGGAGAGAGAGATGCCACAGTTTTGAGAGGTTACTATAAGCGGACGATCCGGACGTGTGTCCGCCAGAAAAAGGAAATTTGTAAAGATAGTTGTCATGAACTGCTATATACATTATGACTTTTGAACACTATTAAGGTAAATACATTGTTTGTTCTCCATCAAAATCTTTGATTTGCTAATTATGCGTATCCATAGTTAGTGCCTTCAGTAGTTAGAATCTTTTATTTAGCTGGCAGTAATGGCACTCACTGTATTGCAATAGTTCGAGCAACGATTTTTGTGAGGTAAGTGATTCATGAATAGTACAGGTTATTGTGAGTCAGGGCCATTCTTTTGTAGGGATTTTTGAAAGTCAGATTGCGTTGCGCTAAAAATATTGTGTGTCAGTTTAGTGATAATCAGAATAAGTAAAGAGAAAACTGTTTGAGTACGTTTAGTTTTGCTCAGCTGTTTGGAAACCAAATAACGTAAGAGGTTTACCAGCACAGTAATTCATAATTTTCCTAAGAGGATGTTTCAAAGGCTACGACGCTGTGCCTGTGAATACAAAGTTTGAGGTAAGACCTGTTTTAATTTTTGTCCTCTGTCTCATACATACAATAAAAATTTACCATGCTAGTTTAACTTTTCCTAATGAAACAAAACAAAACTGAGGAAATGATGACACAAATGAATAAAGAGAAGCAGATATCATATTTCCAACCTTTTGTCTACTTTATGCTGGCATTACATGGTACACCGAAATTCTAGAATTTGCTTGAAATGTGTTATGCAACTCATGTTTTGAAGATCTCACAGAAGACGCTACACATTCTGCCAAACTTTCTTGGACACAGCTGACACTGGCTCTATTTAAATGCTATACTTTTGCAGAAGGTTCACCATTTTGTCTTCCCACAGCCCCTGATCCCGGAAAAAACGTTTTCGTTGGAGTGCTTATGAGATCTATTAGTCATTCAAGTCCTCGTTTGATTTGTGGCATAATTAACTCCTTGCTAACATTAAGCGGAAAATTTCTCCTCCCGGTAGTTCTTTTGTCTTCCATAATAAATAAGCATTCAAGCACACCCTGTTAACAATGTTAAGGGATAAGACGTAAGGCCATCTCTTCACAGAATATTCATTTAGTATCTTATCCATTGTACCGACATTCTCTTTGTTGGTGTTATAACGCAAAATGATGTCTGATATGTAACTTCCAGCATCAGCTCCTACATTCGTATCGTGATGCTCGGTACTGAACGAAACGACAAAACGATTCTTCTTGGGGATACAGGACACGAAGATAACCTCGTAATGGGAAACGGAGCCAGTTGACATCAGTTTCTTTGTATGGTAAGGTAATAACACTTTCGGTACTTCTTGATTCTGTCTGATTATTTAATAAAGAATCAAATTTCTCTTGAAGTTCAGCTACAAGTGCAAGAGACGTAAAAGAAAATTATCAGTGGTAATGCCGTAAACCTTCTCTAAGACAGATATTTAGACCCAGTACTACTGCTTGTCCTTGATTTGTTTTCTAGGACGTTCCCTTCTATTCCGGCGTGCACAAGTGAGTTCAGTGCACAATTTGATTTTGCATCATGCTTTCGCCCCGTAGTAGGCTTTCACTTCTTACAAATAACAAATGGACAACGATCTCAGAAAGAAATATGTTGGTCATCTACTGTAAGATGTAAAAGAGAAATGTAATTATACTTGCAGTGATTGTCAACCAATGTGCAGACATATCTGATAGCAGCTAGTTTAGCTTACTTTCTCCTTTTGCCTGTCGGAGGTATGTCATATCTGATGGACGTAGATCACTGCTCAAATAGTGTTCGACCGGGTTCGATTCCTGGACGGGTTGGGGATTTTCGCTGCCTGGGGACTGGGTGTTTGTGTTGTCCTCATCATACCATTACCATTCATGGAAGGGGCTAGATTGGACTGTGTACAGATGTGGAATGTGTACGGGCGCTGATGACCGCGCAGTTGAGCGCCCCACAAATCAACATCACCATCATTAAATTCACTAAAGCAAGCAAAATATCTCATTTCTAAATTGTATCTTTGGTCGTCAATAGCTGTACAGACTACGTTTTAGCTTTCAGGACAACCATAGGTACCATATTCTCAAAAACTGAGTACAATTCACGTCATCTGTTACAACCATTGTTTTAGCTATTCTGGATATCTTGAGTTTCATTCCTCATAATACGCCTGGTTTTTTTTTTTTTTTTTTTTTTTTTTTTTTTTTTTTTTTTTTTTTTTTTTTGTACGGGCCACAAGCGTTTTTAAAATTCTGTCGTCAACGAACAACTTGAAAAAACCACTTACAGACTAAATTCACTGGGTGCTCCAGCAAGGACGTCAATAGCATTATGAAATGTTCTACATGAAGCTTTTACTGTATTTCTAGACCTATGTATTCCATGCTTTCTTACATAATCTATATCATTTCGTATATTATTATCTTCATCAACAGTGATTCCTGTTTCATTTTCTACCTCCAATACATTACCATATTCTGATGATTCTAGTTCATTGTCACAATTTATCTCTTCGCTATCACTATCATGTGTAACAGATGAGGCCTCATACCGCACAGCCACTCCGCGCGGCGAATCAGGTAGCTTCAACTTCAGCTTCGATTCGTGAACTTCAATTAAGTTTAGGATTTGGAGGTCTTAACTGTTACTCTCTTATTGATACCTATAGGTCCGTTACGATCATTGCGATTTCTTAGCTGATCTATTTCACTAAATGTTGGTTTCTTGAATTATGGCTGTTGTTGCTATTCTTGAGTCGATACAATACTTGGTTTTTTTAACAGAATTTCTTAAACTGTGTGAGTTGGGTTTTAGCCGATGTTCCTGCTAAACGTCTTCGAACACCAGATAATTGTAATATAGCCATGTGCCGTTTCCAGATACCTGTGGGCAGTACTTTTTTAATTATATAGACTTAGGAGGCAGCTGGGTCTCAAAATTTGCAATTGTTGGGACTATATAATTGGGTCTGACAGCCTAGTTTTCCTGAGGGCGTTTCGCCATAGTTGTAGAGACGGGGGTCTTGCAGCAACGCGGGTGTACCGTTTGGTTACTTTCCGTTGCTTTCATTTCATTTACCTCGCTGTGTTAATATTTCTTTTTCCGGTTTCTACCCAACGAAAAGAGCCTTAGAAGGTCCATTCTCTCGTTGTAGCCTTTCTTTACATTTCTATTTGGTTTACTCTCATGCTACTTGTGTAGAAGCCTTCTGGTACACCCCTTGTGTGGAGGTAGTTGAAACACTTGGTTACTTAACTGGAGCAATTATTCACGAATGACTACCTGTTTTTACTTGGTAATTTTACTTAATTGAAGCTGCTGTTATTGAAGGCCTGCCTATTTTGCATTTGGTAATTTTGGTTACCTGAAGCTGTTATCAGTGAATGCCTGTCTGTCATCTATTTGGTAAATTAACTGTATCTGTTGTTGTTAAAGTCCCGCTTCTTAGTATTTGGTAATTTTACTTGACTACAGCTGTTATCCTTGAAGGCCCGCTTGTTTTCTATTTGGCAATCTTGCTTAACTGAAGCTGATATTACTGAGAGCCTACCTCTTTTCTGTTGGGTAAATTTACTTAGCCGACCGGAGTGGCCGATCGGTTTTAAGCTCTACAGTCTGGAGCCGCGCTACCACTACGGTCGCAGGTTTGAATTCTGCCTCGGGCATGGATGTGTGTGATGTTCTTAGGTTAGGTAGGTTTAAGTAGTTATAAGTTCTAGGGGACTGATGTCCTCAGAAATTAAGTCTCACAGTGCTCAGAGCCATTTGAACCATTTTGAAATTTACTTAACTGAAGCTGTTATTAAAGAATGCGTGCCTGTTTTGCATTTGGTAATTTGCTTAACTGAAGCTGTTATCATTAGTGGCCTGTATCTGTTTTCTATTTGATAATTTTACTTAACTGGGTCTGTAACTGGACAATGCCTGCCGTTTTCGTGTTAGTAATTTTCCTTAACTGAAGCTGTTATTATTGAATCCAGCCTTTTGGTATTTGGTAATATTACTTAACTGAAGCCGTTATCATTGAATGCCTGCCTTTTTTCTATTTGGTAATTTTACTTAGCTGAAGCTTTTATTAAGAAAGACCTGACTGTTTTCTGTTTGGTATTTTTACTTAACTGGTACAGTAATTATGGGAGGACTGCCTCTTTTTTTTATGAAGGCCTGCCTGTTTTATATTTCCTAATTTTATTTAACTGAAGCTGCTATTATTGAAGACCTTATTGTTTTACATTTGTTGATTTTGCTTAACTGAAGCTGTTTTTATTGAAAGACTTCATGCTTTGCATTTTGTAATTTCCTTAACTCAAGCTATTAACATTTATGGCCTGCCTCTTTTCTATTTGGTAATTTTATGAAATTGAATCTGTTATTAAAGAAGGTATCTCAGTTTTCTATTTGGTAATTTTACTTAACTGGAGCTGTGATTATAGAAAGGCTGCCTGTTTTCTATTTCGTGATTCCATTTAACTGAAGCATTTATTAAAGAAGGTCAGTCTGTTTACTGTTTGGTAGTTTCAATTAACTGAAGCGGTTATTATATAAATGCTGCCAGTTTGTATATGGAAATTTTAGCTTGTTATTACTGAAAGCCTGCATGTTTTCTGTTTCTTAATTTTACTTAACTGACACGATTATCGTTGAAGACCTGCCTGGTTTCTATAAGGTAATTTTACTTAACTGATGTTATTATTGAAAGTGTGACTGCTTTCTATTTGGGAATTTTGTTTAACTCAGGGTGTTATTATTGAAAGCCTACCTTTTCCTTTTAAATAACTTGAAAACTCTTACATAATTTGGGTCACCTCTACTCAATCAAAGCCTCATACTGAGATCTGCTATCTTATTCACTCAGTGTTGTAAGTAACTGGAATTGTGATTGCAAAAGACATACGGGTTTCAGAGGTATTTATGTCAACAAGGAAGTAGCCAGAAATGACACAACATAGTACATGTGTCTTAACCTTTCGCCTCACATCTCTTTTTCTACGATTATTATTGAAAGTGTGATTGCTTTCTATTTGGGAATTTTATTTAACTCATGGTGTTATTATTGAAAGCCTACCTTTTCCTTTTAAATAACTTGAAAACTCTTACATAATTTGGGTCACCTCTACTCAATCAAAGCCTCATACTGGGATCTGATATCTTATTCACTCAGTGTTGTAAGTAACTGGAATTGTGATTGCAAAAGGCATACGGGTTTCAGAGGTATTTATGTCAACAAGGAAGTAGCCAGAAATGACACAACATAGTACATGTGTCTTAACCTTTCGCCTTACATCTCTTTTTCCACGATTATAGGTTTCAGGTGGTAGTAGTGCTTGGTTACGATGAAGTGAACACTGGGTTATGGGATCAGCATGCTTCCAAGAAGGGGAACCGACATATTTTGTTGGTTGTTGGCGCGTTTTCCTGATTTGAATGGTTAATCCCTGCTTGTGATGTCACGGCAGCCATTACCATTGCACATCTGACCAACATGTTCAGCTGGTCTAGGTCCGCCAAGGCTCTTGTTAGCATTAATGCTCTGGCGTTTCTTTCTGAACAGTTTAAGCAGTTTAGCTTTCATAATAGTGTTGAGCACCTAACCACCAAGCAGTGTTAACTGCAAGCATCCTTTGCCAGGAGTAATTCGCAACCTTGAGTTAGATTTGGTTATTTACCGTCGTAAGTCTCAGAGTAAATGCGATACCACCTTGGTCCATTGATTTAAACAGGTTAGGGGGAGGTTGAGCCGTGACGGAGTTGCTGGCATCCTCTTTCGAATTCCTGGAGCCAGTGGCTTGATCTGTAGTGTGATGTCCCGCTGGTTTGAGGCCCCTGCGATCTTTGCTCCAAGTTATTGTGCTGTCTTCATGCATGGCAAGTTGGGAAGTGGTGACGGAGTGAGGAGGACGTTGTGAGATGTCTGTTAAGTGTCTTCCGCATACAGTCCGGCGAGAGGTTGCTGGGGATATCTGTGGGCCGATTTGGTCCGTCGCTGACTTGAGGTGCTGTCGTCATGTGTAGCCTGGCCAGCAAGCTCTGGGATATGTCACACCAATAGAGAGTTGAAGCATTTTGCTGTGCTAAATCCTCAGCCCTCTCTGAAACAGGGAAGCTTCCACTTCGATTCATGAATTTCAGTTAAGTTTTCGATTCTGAGGTCTAAATTTTTATTTTCTTATTGATACCTATAAGTCCACCGCGATCATTGCAATTTTTAACTGATCTGGTCCACCACCACTTAGTTCCTTGAATTGTGGCTATTGATTGATTTTATTGAGTCGATACTGCATGTGTTGTTTGTTACCAGAGCATCTTAAACTGTGTGAGCTAGTGGTGTTTCCTGATCCGGAGTGGTGAAGTGTTTCTTCTATGCTGTGTGGCTGGACGCTCCCTGTCGTCTTGCCGTAGCTAGATGGTTCGATTTTAGGCAACGTCCCTGCCAAACGCCTTTGGAACTTTGTGTTGTAATGTGGGAGGGTGCCGATTTCTAGATACTTTCTTGAAATGCACGTGTCATAGCTCTGATAATTATATGGCTTAGGAGCAGATGGGGCAAAAAATTTGCAATTGCTGAGGCTACATAATTGGGTTTGGGTGTTTTGCCGTCCTTGTAGATACAGTATCTTACAGTGAAGTGGGTATACCGTTTGGCTCGTTGTTCTTGTTTCGTATAATTAACCTTGCTGTGTTATTTCTTTTGCCAGTCTGTACCCAACGAAAAGTGCCTTTTAAGGCTGGTCCTCTCATTGTAACGTTTCTTGACTTTCCTATTTGGTGTAATCTTGTGCTCCTTACGTATAAACCTCCTTGTGCTCCCCTTGTGAGGAGGCAGTTCAGACTCTTGATTACTTATATGAAACAGTCATTCATGAAGGCCTACATGTTATCTGTTTGGTACCTTAGTCTTACATAACTGAAACTGTTATGAAAGAAGGTGATCCGTGTTGCGTCTCGCGTTGGTAGGCTGTCGTCTTGTAATGGGTATGGTGGCGTCTCGTTTTCTTCTTGTGTTTACTGGTGCCTCTAATTTTGCTAGTGTGGTCTGGCCGCGAGTGGCACCAGGAGCAGTTATCAATATCTAGTATGTTGGTACTATCTTTCGAGGTACATCAAGTGATTTCCGGGTCGGAGTGTGTGAGCGAGTTTGGTTGGGATGGAGCTGGGGTGAGGGCTGGCAGCACAAGGACATGCTAGGGCTGCTGGTGGCAGGCAGACACCGCCGGATCGAGGGGCTGTAGTTGCGAGGGCCACAACCTCGTTGCCCACTGAACCTAGGACGTTTGAGTTGAGTGAACATTAAGCCAGTAGTGAAACCTCCACTATTTTGTGATCACGCCATTTGTTCACGCGTTGCTGCTCGCAGGCTCACTGAGAAGAGGAGCAACGAATGTAGTGTTGGCAGTTGTCTAAATTAATTAGCTGCCCTCCATTTCTTATTAATTATCATTGAATTCCTTGTGTTAATGTTGGTGTAGTTCAACCAGCGGTATTTTTCTGCCTAGTGGCTGCTAACGCCCCAGTTACCTGTACTGGAAGTTAGCGTATTTTCGCGGGAGTGTACCTTCCCTAGCCTTGCTGGTGCTGTCCTTAAAGGCGTGTAGTTCGACAGCCTCCATGATTGTCATTTGGATATTTTGTTTCCTTTGGACTACTTTGGTCGTAGTGGTTCCTTCTGCTTCTGGATGTTCTAAACACTAGATTCTGAAGACGCAGTGCTGTCCGCCAGTTCCGCCCTGCTTGGCTTATTCCGTCGTTGTACTGCTTATCAGGCGTTAGGTAGATTTTGCGAGAGTGTTGGTCTTCATTTAAACTGTCTCTAGTTTGAGTTGTCATCCGGTTAAGTGAATCCAGTGCTTGGCTGCCTGTCTCATCGTTTACGAATTTGAGCCACTTTACCAGGTCGATCCATGGAGCACTGACTGAGGCCCACATCTCCCTTGATTTGGTCAGATCGTGTTTTTCCTTAAATATTTTAATTTTGAATTATTTCTATTTCGGCCTTCAGTCGACAAAGAGTTTGTATTTCTTGTTAATAAGGCCTTCAGCCGTAAGTGTAACTTGTTTTAAGAAATTTTAGTTGGACAAAATATCTTAAAAAACTGAAATGTTGATGATTGTTCTTTAAATATCTCTCGAAGAAGTTTAATTGCTTGTCAAAAATTTGCTATCCAGGCCTTCAGCCGTCCAACTGTCTTTTATTGGTGCTTTCAGTAGACGAAAAGATTTGAATTTCTTGTCAATAAGGCCTTCAGCCATGAATGCAATTGGTCTTAAGAATTTAATTAGATATGGTCTCTTAACAGTGAAATTTTGATGATTGTCTTTTTTAAAAATATTTTAGTATCTCTTGAAAAAATTTAACTGTTTCTTAAGAATTTGCTATCCAGGCCCACATCTGTCAAATTGTTTTTTGAGTTATTACTATTGGGGCCTTCAGCTGACAAATCATAATTCCTGATCAATAAGGCCTTCAGCCATGAGTGCAACTTAATTAAGGATTTTTTTAAATTAGACATTGCGTCTTAACAGTCAAATTTTGCAATTGTTCCTTATCGTTAACTTTATTTGCAATTGTTTCCAAATAAAGTGTACGTGATTATAAAAAAAAACTGAGCAACCAACGGTAACGGATTACGGTCCCGTCCACACCGAATCCGGCCTTTACCTAAGTACCAGGTCTCAGAAGGCTTACTCGCACTGTGTTTGGTAATTCACTTAACTGAACCTTCTAACATTGACAGCCTGCCTGTTCTCTGTTTCGTAATTTTGCTTAACTGATGTGGCTCTACTCTATTTGGTAATTTTGCTTGACTGAAACTGTTAGCAGTGGAGGCGTGTGTTTACTATTTGATAAATTTGCTTAACCTAAACTGTTATTAAAGAAGGCCTGCCTGTTTTCTATTTGATAATTTCAGTTAACTGAAACTGTTACTACTGAACGACTGCCTGTTTTGCATTTCGCAATTTTGCTTAAGTGAAGCTGTTATCACGAGAGCCTGTCTGTTTTCTATTGGGCAATTTTACTTAACTGAAGCTGTTAATATTGAAGGCCTGTCGGTTCACTTTTAACTAAATTAATAGCTATTTGATAATTTTGTTTCCTTGAAACTCTTATTAACCGAGCCCTCTTTGTTTTTATTGCCCTATTATTGATAGCTGATATATACTTAGTTAGTGTTGCAAGTAACCCTAATAGTGATTGCCAAAAGATTACCTGTTTCAGAAGTATTTATGTCAATAAGTCAGTAACAAGAATTGACACATGATGGTACGTTATTCAGGCTTTCGTCATTCACGGTTGACGTCTTGGATGCTGATTCTGTGAGACTGCATATTGTGTGGATGATCCTGCGATTATTTATAAACGAATGAACAACAGCTGACTTCCTCTAACAGAAAAAAAGTAAAAGATGAGAAAGGGAAAACGACGAAGAAGATGGCAAGGTGAGCGCCGTAATGTCAAGAGCAATGGAAAGGGTAGGGAGAGATCTAAGAACAATCACGGACTTTAATCGCTAGTAACAAACATGCAAATAAACATAGATTATCAAACGAACACATCACTGAATGTCATTACTCAAGTCACGGCATAAGTTCAAACAGTTAGCCACCAGTTAACTGTATTATGCTCGTGGCCCTGATTACGAATGGATGATTTTAACTGAAGCATTGTCAAAGGGGCTTGTGATTTGTGTCACACGTAGCCTATTGATCTCATTTTGATTTCTTTATCTTCTCATGCTGATGATGTGGAAGGTGTCTAAAGCAGTTTTCTTCGAACATACGGCCTGTCCTCCAGTGTAAGCCCAGCTCTAATCGCACAGGACTCAACAAACATATGCAGCACGCAAATAAATTGACAGCTTGACTGTCACATATCTGGTACATTTGTGCGTTTCTATGCACCCTGAATCTACACAACAGTTAAGTGGCATTAGTATTTATTGTCAGAGACTAAAAATGTCAACTCAAGAATGACTACGGAAATCGAACTGTGGATTAAATATCCAGGATGGTTGGAGCATCAGAATATCAAGATTCTTTTCCTGAACTCGAACTTTGTACCCAAACAATGCGTGGCCTTTAGGGCAAACCGAACAAAAGTCCGACCTACATTACACACATGTCTGAAGTAGATATTTCCAGAACACATGATTCTTTTCCTTTTTGTTAAGAAATTCTACGTTGGACACATACGTGTTACAGTGTTTCAAATTCCCGAAATTTGCATTCGACGAAATATGCGTGTGACAGTCAGGTCAAACAATTGTTCACTGTAGTTTATCATCCCCGTCATTTCTGAGTGAGTAAGCTTAACGACAGCAAACACTGTACGGAAATCAAGCGTCTTGAAATACATTCAAACCAGCGGTCGCCGTCTCACTGCCCTAGTTCCATCTGCAACAGGAGGTTCGTCAAAGAGATATTTTCTTTTTATTTACACAAATATGTGTTAAAGAAACTGGCCATGACCACATGGCTGCTACACACGCTGACTACTGCCTTCTGGAAACTTTACACACTGCAGCCATCACTTATTTGTCACAGACACAAGCAAGTTTCTTAAGAATTAGTTCACAAATGCTTATTGAGGGACATGCACAGACACACATTGACGAAACTCAAGGCAGACTTGTCAGTTTCACTGGCGGGTTTCGAGTCAATGGGCTCTCCAAGCAGAGCCACATTTGTTTAAGGGCAGACCGCAAGGACAAAATTTTTTTAATTGGTCTTCCTCAGTCTGAC
The DNA here is from genome assembly GCF_023864345.2 of Schistocerca serialis cubense. NCBI lineage: Eukaryota > Metazoa > Arthropoda > Insecta > Orthoptera > Acrididae > Schistocerca > Schistocerca serialis. Next base: position 428,889,773 of record NC_064641.1, read on the forward strand.
ACAACTACCGTTCCTTTTGACGAAAATATGTTTACTTCGTTCCCAGGCATCAGTGTAAGGACGGCAGGCAGAAATCACATCGTGAGCATTCAACATCATTTGCTCACAGAGAGGATTCAGTTCGAGACAGAGTGAGTGAAGGAGGCAGGTTGTCAGCCAGAGGTGCTAGCAGGAGGTATATTGCGCCACTTGCTACTGTAAAGAGATGTTGGAGGGATTATGTTAAAAGAGGCACTACCTGGAGACCACGAGCTGCTGATACAGCGAATGAGCATTCACGTTCAGCATTCATTTAGCAGCAGCTGTCCAACATGGGCATCAACAGGATGGACTGTCCGTAACAGGCTGATGGTATGAGTACAATGGAGAACAAAAATGGTTCAAATGGCTCTAAGCACTATGGGACTTAACATCTGAGGTCATCAGTCCCCAAGACTTAGAACTACTTAAACCTAACTAACCTAAGGCATGACATACATCCATGCCCGAGGCAGGATTCGAACTTGCGACCGTAGCAGCAGCGTGGTTCCGGATTGAAGTGCCTAGAATCGTTCGGCCACAGCGGCCGGTACAATGGAGGACATTTGAGTTGATGTATCACTACAGCTGTCAGACTATTGGCCACGAAACCAACGAGCTACATCTGAAGCCCGTTGATACTGTGTTCCTGAAGCCTTTAAGGTAGTTACCTCTTTTGGCGTCTATGTCCGACTCCTCACAGATTCTATGCCAAAACATATGATTAAAGTTAGGAATAATAGAGGCTTCTGGACAAGATATTAGAGCACTGAAATCATTTTATTTTCTTTACTTGTTCATTTGATTTATTTGTTCAGTGACAGCCTTTGGAAGATCACAGAAGGGACACGAGAAAGTGAAATATGAGTAACTTCTCTTTTAAGTTACTGTTTAAATTGAAGTAAATTTATTTCCGATATGTTCTTTAAATATTCTATTTCCTTCTCGTTTGCTCTTTGCCTGCATACTTATAGAGTAATAAATTATGAGGGATTATTTTAACGTTATTTTTGTTATTTCAAAATCATCTCTCTTGTATTCTATTGTTACCTCCTGTATCATCACAAGAGTAAATAAAAGTTTTGTTCTGATATTTATTTACGTTCAACTTCCCTTCCCAATTTGTTTTCTCATTAAACAGCTCTGGTCTGGGATTGGTAAGGAAGCTGGACGCCTCAGTTTGTATATAGCCGTTAATGACGGGAATCCACTTTTGTGATCTTTCCTGGACTTGATGCGACGGTATACCGTGACGTCATGACATCTGTTCTGATGTTAATGGTGATAGTTTCTTGAGCTTTGATCAGAACTCACGTTGTGGAATAGTATTTTCAGACGCAAAGGAGGCTAGGTCAATGTAAATGCCCATGAGTCCGTCAAGATTACAAACAAACAGTAGTCACAGAGGCGACTAGCAAAAATGCATGGCTCTTAAAAAATCAAGGACCGCTGGAAACTCGTGGAATCGACGAGTCGATTGTTGTCCTTTGTCGGAGATTCGAGAAAGATCCTTGCGGCCATATGGAGGCAGATTTATTTCAGAAGTATGCATATTCATCACAACTGACCTTTAGCATCCACAAGGATCAGGCTAGCTCATTTCACGTACGAGACGCCTACAACAGTAAGTTCGGTTTCTGGGTGCGGGTGTTGAGTTTCGTCACCTGTATCCGACATCTGTCATTATTTAGCGCAGAAGCTCTTAATGGTGGGATCTTCAAATGATTAGTAGTTTTGTTGTTCAAAATACGGTGTACGAAGAGAGTAGAAGATGGTATAGTTAAGGGAAGGCAGCTTCGGTAAGCAAGTAAGTAGCAAAGGAAGTTAATGGCCTTTATGAGGCTCGTTAAAAAGGGAGCAAACGATGTTTTGTTCTGCTGGCAGTTCCTATAAGATTTCAGGGTCTAACTTGGGTCTACGCGATGTATATTTCTGTTCCAGTTTATAATTATCCAATGATTGTTAGTTCTCATGTCTATTGATCATTCTGGATTTTTACTAGTTGCCGAGCCAATATTTGCCAGTTAAAGTAGAACTGGTGAGCTGGAAGACTGCTTCTGCAGACAAGAAAATATCTCCAAGGCGTTATTAAACACATACAGACTTGGGGGTTTTTGGGACATTCTCAATGCTTCATTGGCTGAAGTCAAACAATGATCCGTACCTTTTTTCAAAAAGTTCTGCATAACATAAGTCTGTTCTAGAAATTGCTCAGCGATAACTGTCATATAAAAACTGTGATGATCTAGAGAAGCAAATATCAGACCATCAGCCAATAACTTAACGGAAAACAGCACTGGCTCAGAGGCGTTACGTTGTAAATGCCTGCCCCACTCTCAAATAGTTAAACCTCTTACATACATAGCGCTAGCTACGAACCAGGAACATTATAAATCACTTGTTGTTTATGCACAAAATGTGAATCGAATTTCAATTATAAGTGGCTACCTAAGAGCGATATTACATGTCGTTAACAACCAAAACTACATAACAAATTATATCTCATCCAAACGTGAAAGAATATATGCAATGTAGACAGTGGTAAGCATACTTATGTCATGCTGTTAGAGTTCTAGACTATCCAATTTCCTCAGTACTGAATAGCTGCGGACCTACCACCCCGTGGCAGCATGTCTCGAATAAGCAACTTTTACTTCAGAATGACATGTTAAAGATTGGATGTCAGCGCACTGAGATCCTTTTTACAGTACAATAATTTCTGTACGCCTTTCCGTCGTACTTTTATCACAATTGCGCAAATTGAGCATAGGCTTCTGCACAGTTCACTCGAATGATTTGAGGCCTCATATTACTTGTAGCTTCCGGAAATTCTCTGTAGATGTTCGCGTTTCTCTATCAGTGCTCCGTTGTCTTCTCATCTGTGCTCCTCTGTTTTGGATTAGTGCCAAGGACAGTTTCCGCAAAAGCTATCTTTTTTAAATCCATAAAGTTCAAAAGATTTGTTACATACGCTTAATGCTTACACTGCAAGCACCGTAGTCAATGCAAAAGACTGGATCACGTCTGTTGAATGAGCTTTTCTGTTTTCAGTACGCTTAAGGAACTGCTAAAATTCTGACAGCTGATGATTTATGATATTCAGATTGCAATTAGTGTATCTGAGTGTTATTAGTAACCACGCCCTAGACCGTAAGCGCAGTTACGGAAATGAGAGTGAAAGTCATTGCTGTTGATATTTCGGCCCTGGGTCATCTTAACAGTGCATCTTTGAGACACGAGTTACATTCTATACTTCTACCTCACTCAAGAACACCATATGCTGTGTAAACTGATTACTCCTGTGGCTAGTAAATCTAGAAACATCGCATAATAAGTATGACGACTCTGTAATGGTGAAGTTACTTCATTGAATGACACAGAATTATCATGCTAAATTTTATTAATATTTTCTTGTTAGCTACTTTAAATAATCTGAGTGATTTGTGTGGAAGATGTAACAACGGGCTTAAAATTTATGGTTTTTGAGTCGAGATTCATCGTTCTACGGAGAAAATAATACACTTTACTCCTTCACGCCGCAAATTATCTGAACTCCTGGAAATTGAAATAAGAACACCGTGAATTCATTGTCCCAGGAAGGGGAAACTATATTGACACGTTCCTGGGGTCAGATACATCACATGATCACACTAACAGAACCACAGGCACATAGACACAAGCAACAGAGCATGCACAATGTCGGCACTAGTACAGACTATATCCACCTTTCGCAGCAATGCAGGCTGCCATTCTCCCATGGAGGCGATCGTAGGGATGCTGGATGTAGTCCTGTGGAACGGCTTGCCATGCCATTTCCACCTGGCGCCTCAGTTGGACCAGCGTTCGTGCTGGACGTGCAGACCGCGTGAGACGACGCTTCATCCAGTCCCAAACATGCTCAATGGGGGACAGATCCGGAGATCTTGCTGGCCAGGGTAGTTGACTTACACCTTCTAGAGCACGTTGGGTGGCACGGGATACATGCGGACGTGCATTGTCCTGTTGGAACAGCAAGTTCCCTTGCCGGTCTAGGAATGGTAGAACGATGGGTTCGACGACGGTTTGGATGTACCGTGCACTATTCAGTGTCCCCTCGACGATCACCAGTGGTGTACGGCCAGTGTAGGAGATCGCTCCCCACACCATGATGCCGGGTGTTGGCCCTGTGTGCCTCGGTCGTATGCAGTCCTGATTGTGGAGCTCACCTGCACGGCGCCAAACACGCATACGACCATCATTGGCACCAAGGAAGAAGCGACTCTCATCGCTGAAGACGACACGTCTCCATTCGTCCCTCCATTCACGCCTGTCGCGACACCACTGGAGGCGGGCTGCACGATGTTGGGGCGTGAGCAGAAGACGGCCTAACGGTGTGCGGGACCGTAGCCCAGCTTCATGGAGACGGTTGCGAATGGTCCTCGCCGATACCCCAGGAGCAACAGTGTCCCTAATTTGCTGGGAAGTGGCGGTGCGGTCCCCTACGGCACTGCGTAGGATCCTACGGTCTTGGCGTGCATCCGTGCGTCGCTGCGGTCCGGTCCCAGGTCGACGGGCACGTGCACCATCCGCCGACCACTGGCGACAACATCGATGTACTGTGGAGACCTCACGCCCCACGTGTTGAGCAATTCGGCGGTACGTCCACCCGGCCTCCCGCATGCCCACTATAGGCCCTCGCTCAAAGTCCGTCAACTGCACATACGGTTCACGTCCACGCTGTCGCGGCATGCTACCAGTGTTAAAGACTGCGATGGAGCTCCGTATGCCACGGCAAACTGGCTGACACTGACGGCGGCGGTGCACAAATGCTGCGCAGCTAGCGCCATTCGACGGCCAACACCGCGGTTCCTGGTGTGTCCGCTGTGCCGTGCGTGTGATCATTGCTTGTACAGCCCTCTCGCAGTGTCCGGAGCAAGTATGGTGGGTCTGACACACCGGTGTCAATGTGTTCTTTTTTCCATTTCCAGGAGTGTATGTTGAGTATCATGACATGAAATGGAAAATTCATTGTTTCGCTCGCTTAGTGGTACAGCAATCGCTATATGAAGTAATGGCTGTATTAGCTGTGGCTTCGAAACTCGCTGGTGGACTTATGTGACATCTTCGTGTTTTGCTCTTTTTTGAATTACCAGACCGAAAATCGGCAAGTATATATCAAGAGAACCTCTGCATCGCAAATCTTCTCATACCCTCTATTCAGCACGTTTTAGATATGAAAATGAATAACTTATGAAACTCCTGAATTACATATTTGTTAACACCAGCAATTTTCTACTTCAGTCAACAATATTTAAATTTTCTTACGGATTCATAATTGAGGTAAATGCTGAGTGCCACAGAAAAAATTTTTCAGTCTATAGACAACGAAACTTCGTTCGTAGCTGACTGACGCCTTGCTGCAGAGCGTTAACTAGTTATTTCAGTCGATCAAGCCCAGCATGTGGATCATTCATAAATTATCTTCGTGGACGTAATCTAATGTTGTGATATGTAAATATCGTTCTCTGCTTCAGCTAAACCCTCCGACAGAGAGATGTAGCTGAAATCTTTAACGGTAGATAAATGAAATCGTTTCATTTTCACCTATATAGTATTCGGCATGTCTTAAATCAGTCAAAACGATAGGAGGCCTTCGAAATAGGTGCGGGGAACTTCGACCTATCTCCTCACATTATTGCTCATCGCCTCTTTTTTAACTGAAAAATAAGGAAAAAAAGAAAACATGCAATTCAGCCGGCCGGAGGGGCCGTGCGGTTCTAGGCGCTGCAGTCTGGAGCCGAGCGACCGCTACGGTCGCAGGTTCTAATCCTGCCTGGGGCATGGATGTGCGTGATGTCCTTTGGTTAGTTAGGTTTAATTAGTTCTAAGTTCTAGGCGACTGATGACCTCAGAAGCTAAGTCGCATAGTGCTCAGAGCCATTTGAACCATGCAGTTAGTGTATTTTGTTGGAAATCTGTAGATGTAATCTACACGTACAAACAAATGATTGTAAATGAAGCGGTCAGCAGAAGAAAGTGTTAACCTTCAACTTTGTGAAAATTGGTCTGGTCACACCACCTGGTTTGGTTTCAATGCCCTACATGCTGAAAACATATAGTTCCATCTCTACTGATAGAAAGGGCTGACTCCTATATGCACTGTTTTGTATCATTGTAGTATTGTTCTTATATTGCTATGAAAAAAACGCCATCCCACAGAGTAAACATTGCAGTCACGTTGAAGTCTGATAAAAACAAAATATAGCTGTTTGAAGAGGATATTAAAGATGGTTGTGACCCATTTATTGGTGACACTGACGCAGACTGCGATTACACACACTGAGCGAGGTGGTGCAGTGGTTAGCACACTGGACTCGCATTCGGGAGGACGACGGTCCAAATGTGCATCCGGCCATCCTGATTTGGGTTCTCCATGATTTCCCTAAATCGCTTCAGGCAAATAACAAGATGGTTCCTTTGACTAGGCACCACATATATGCTTCCCTCACCTGGTGGGAGCGATGGCCTCGCTGTTTGGTCCTTCCCATCCACATCAACCGACCAACCAAGCGTTTACACGCCAGGGAATACATCAATTACTGGAAATGTCAGAAGTGTGGCTTAGCGTTGTATTGACACTAGACTAATCACAATGGTTTAGGCATAGTATTTATTAAATTTTTGGGGAATCCACTAACGGAATGAGAGCATGAATTTAATACGTATCAATGAATTTTGGTGAAGTTGTTACTTTCTCATTCTGTTTACTAACAACACCTATTTTCACAGGTGACTGAGAGTTAACATTGTTTTGATCCTAACATAAAACACTGTAGGTTAGCATAATTTTTACTCTGCCTTAGTTCTCTACAAACGTTTATGGGAACTTCTTAGTTGTCTTCTGAAGCGTGAAGAAAAACTGTCAAACGTGAAGAATGATAATTTCAAAAAAATGGTTCAAATGGCTGTGAGCACTATGGGACGTAACATCGATGGTCATCAGTCCCCTAGAAGTTAGAACTACTTAAACCTAACTAACCTAAGGACAGCACACAACACCCAGCCATCACGAGGCAGAGAAAATCCCTGACCCCGCCGGGAATCGAACCCGGGAACCCGGGCGTGGGAAGCGAGAACGCTACCGCACGACCACGAGATGCGGGCGATAATTTCAAATACCATGTCAATATGACTGGCTTCAACAAACAAAATTCAGATTTTGTTTTATAGCTTACAAAATCATATCCCGCAAAAAAGAATTATGGTCAAACATAACCAAAATCTTCTCATAATCAAAAGTCCTATAATTTTAACATTAATATAAATGGGGAACTACAGAGTATTTGGAGAAAATCTTTTTCGTGGTCCATGATTTTCTGAATAACGGAACGTATAAATATAATTCGGAACGTAGACCCAAAAATGATCGAACGGGAATACTTGAAAATCATCGAAGCCATATTCCTGAAGACAGAATTAAAGCTTTCCACGAGCATATCAGAAGCAAACCTCCATGTCAGACACATTATAGACCACTGCAGAATCTAAATAAAGTGCATTTTAAGAGCGATCTGAAAGTTACAGCATTGTGTCGTGACTATCATGTAAGGCACAAGGAAGAAAGAAACGTTAATTCTGTCACTGAAGACAAATATCGGTGGATACGTTGCTAGTCATATTTTATCGGACTTCAATTACCAAAATCAGGTAACTGTAAGACTCGTGATAAAATACACTTTATTCTCACCACGTGTAGTGAGTACTACAGATGAGAAGAAAAAAGCCCTTAATAAAAAAGGGCTGACTGAAGAGCTGAAGTATAGAGGAAAAACTTCAAGACTTGGGTGTAGAAGGAAAATAAAACCCAGAAATTGAAACTTTATTTCTGATTGTGCATGTTTTAGGGTTCTTACTGTAATAGTTTCATTTTTTTTCTTACTGTTTAGCAACTTTCATATATTCTCCTCTGCCTTATGATAGTAAAAGTTACGTATTTGGGGGGGGGGGGGGGGGAAGGGTAGAATGTATGTTTTGATGAAGACAGTGCTAGCTCAAAAAAGTAGGACTCATTTTTCAAGAAAACATATTTATGAGACATTCCAACGATTTCTAGTGCATATAAAACATTACAAAACTAAACAAACAGTGGAAATATTCGTAGAAAAATTTACAAAATATGTGTGAATTCCTAAGGGACCACACTGTTGAGGTCTTCGGTCCCTAGACTTCACACTACTTTAACTAAGTTACACTAAGAACAACATATTCACTCGTGCCTGAGGGAGGACTCGAACCTCCGGTGGGAGAGGCCGCGCAGTTCATGACCTTGAGAGGTGGCATGAGCCCCCTCTCATATTTCTATCTTACAATTCTCCTCTCTAATTGCATGTGGTGGAAAGTTGCTATTCCTCCACACGCGGACTTCCCACGCAGCGTGTCTCGTCTGCCGGGTGGTCCGGTGACAGGCGGGCTCTGCTGATTTTGAAAGGGTAAGCCGACGGGCATGAGGGAGTCGAGTGAATGCTTTCCAGACGCCGACATTGTCAAAAGACACGTCCGGAGGGGCCTGAAGTAGTGGCTGGGCTAGAGGTTCCGTTACTTCGCAGAAACTTAGCGAAAACACTTTCTGGCGGGCTACCAGTGAGGCCGTGGGAATGACTTGTGTACCCAGGCAGTTGTGGCGGGAAAATTCCCGCGCTTTCTGCAAAATAGTAACTGTGATAGGCTTGCTCAGGGCATAGCTCCGTGACGTAGCAAAATCAGCGAAGAAATTGGCGCCAAGAATCTCCATTGGTGGAATGGTAGTGTTCCGGCAATAGAGTGGAATTTTCCGTCGGTTTTCGAGTTGCTGATTGGAACGGTTAACCACGGCCACTGTCGTGGGGGCGGGAATGTTCTGTGTTCGGTTTTGTACAGGTGCTCTTGTGGGTAGTCGTCTCTCGCCTTTCGGTGGAAGTAGGTTACAAGACTGAGCTCTCGCTGCTCGGGTCAGCCTGCCTTCCGTCGGCTGTCTAATATACTTTTATTTAATTGTAACTGTTTGACGAAGTTGCTGAAGTTTCGACTTCAACGTAACTTTCCGAGTACAGTTGGCAATTGAGCGTTCTGTGTACAAGAGGCCTATGTTGTCTGTCTTGAGCAGTTTTGGCTAATTTTGACTGTATCGGAGTTACTGGGTGACTTCGCTTGTTAAAATCAATCACTGTACCGTCAGTGATTGTGTGGCGAGCTTTCTTCATCTCGCTCAGAGGCGCATTTGTATTGCTAGGATGTCTTTAGTCTGGAACAACCAGGCCAGGATAATTTGTTTCGGGCTATACTCGCGACATTATCATCACCACGACGGGCCGTCGAAGCAACCAGCCAACCCCTCCGGTACGCCAAATCGTGTTCTTGCAGTTAAGTAGACAGATTGGTAATGTATGTCCGCAGCACTGGCAGACAGGGATTTTCCTAGGTGATAATCAGAGCTCAGCAGAGCGCGCCTGTTCGTCTTTTTCTAACTTTGTTCTGTCTTGGGTAGCAGCAATTAATGTTGGGTTGGCTGTGTGTTTTCTCTTAAGATTTGAGTTGCAAGGAATTGGGTCCACATACCACTTCGTTATAATCCTCACAATCTAGTTTAGGGACAACATCACATTCACAGCGTTTGTTTGAGTATCCAATTTGAGCCAGTTTGATGTATTGTAAATGTTTCATGTGTTTTTGTTTATTATTTTGTGTTTAGTCTTAATAAATCATATTGTTATTTTGGACAGAACTTTCATTCTGTTAATCAGTAGAGCAACCCTATCATTTCTCACTATGTTAATGAAACCTTCGTTTATTTAACTTATTTATCAAATTAAATCATTGCAGGTGCCAAACTCTCTTCTACTCCACTGGCAGGGTTGATCAGAGTCAGTTCGCGTATTTTTTTAATCCTTGTGCAACAGCAAAAGTCGGATGTAGAATAGGTGGGGCTTAGAGCATCATTTACATATGTAGATTCTAGAAGAATTTAGTGTTAAATACACTGCTAGCCCCGGCACCACGCAACATGACACCTCAAGCCGTGTGGCCACTCCGCACAGCTGAGAAAAATTTATAAGATTTACAGATTTAACCAAACATATAACATGTAATAGAAGTTATATTCCTGTGGGTTAGCACTTTCTTCAACAGACCCCGTCACAAACTGAACAAGTCAGTAACGCGTTGATCCACCTACGGCCCTTATGCAAGGAGTTATTCTGTTTGGCACTGATTGATAGAGTTGGTGGATTTCCTCCTGAGGGCCATCGTGTGAAATTCTATACAATTGGTGCGTTAGATCGTGAAAAATCCAGAGATTGTTAGAGGGCCTGTCCATAATGAAACGGTCTTTACCGGCGAGAGATCTGGTGACGATACTGGCAAAGGTAGGGTTTGAAAAGTAGGAAGACAAGTATAGAATCGCTCACCATGAGCGGTTGGGCATTTTCTTGCTCAAGTATGAGTCGAGCATGGCTTGCTATTACAAAGGGGAAAAAAAAACAGGACGTAAAATAATGTCGACGTAACACTGTGCTATATGGGTGGTGCGATCCTGCTACGAAAAACAAAATGGCATCTCAGACCATCAGTCCTGGTTGTCGGGCCGTATCGCAGGCGACGATCAGGTTAGTATCCCACCGCCGACCAGCGGGCCTCCAAACATGTCTTCGGCCTGGAATCTCATTTACTGGGATAGAACTGTAACAATGATTAGCCCCGTTTCGAAGTGAGCCCCAAAGACCAGGGAAGACGTGTCCGGTGATGTACCAGGCAGTGAAGGAATGCCAACGTGACTGTCAACCCCCTTTTTGTCTGACAGCAAGGAGTAATTGTCTGGGGTGCCATTTCCTTCCATAGTAGGATCCCTTTGGATGTCATCCGCGTACTCCTACAGTGCAGTGGTATGTCGACGATATTGTACTCAATGTTTTGTTCCCCTTCGTGGTAAGCCATCCACCTTACATTTCAGTAAGATAATTACCGCCCGAAAACGGCGAGAATTTCTGCTACTTGTCTTCGTGCTTGCCAGACCCTACCTCGGCCAGTGAGGTCTCCTGATCTCTCTCAAATTGAGAATATTTGGAGGTTTATGGGCAGGGCCACCCGACCACCTCGGGATATTGACGATCTAAAGTTCCAATTATTCAGAACTTGGCACGATATCTCCCAGGGGGACATCCAACGACTCTGTCAATCAGTCCCAAGCCGAATAACGGCCACATTAGGGCCAGAGACGGAACAACGCGTTGTTGATTTGCTCAATTTGGGAAGTTCTTCTCTCGAAAAAATCATCCAGTTTTACAGCAGCTGTAGTAATTTCTTTGTCTGTACATGTACATTACATTCACAGATTTCCGTCTCATTCCGATAATTACTTCTTGGTGCGTCTTTCTTTTCTAGTTTTTTAAAATTATGTATTTATTTATTTTATAGCGTATAAATCAAATTAAAAAAACATCTTCGCGCAAAATATAGGGTTCGCACGTACTTTTATCACCCTCGCTAACCTAAATCACCTTCTTCGCCACATAAAGGGACAACACAAGTCAAAATCCTAATACCGAGACATCAGCGTGGAAGACGAAGACCTTTATTTTATTCATCTTTCTACCACACATTCTTGTCGCCTACTGCAATGAAACAAGACCTTTCCTGTGAGATTCGCTATTAATTAAATCCGCATCTCGTACGACTTTGTCATCCACACACATTCTGCACCTTTCAGTTATCGCGACACCTAAATCAGCATCATAATCTGACGGTAGTGATCAGGAGAAGGTATCCCCTTGACAATTTCCTTGTTCTCTCTTGCCGGACAGTAGAGGCGCAAGGCAATCCAATACCGCTATGTACCTTAGTCAGCATCGTACTGGACCGTTAAATAAATCGCAAAGTAAATGCTGCGGCTTAGAGCTAACGAGACAGAAAAGCAAAACAGTCCTGGCAATGGAGGAAGATAAGAATGAGGAAATACAAACTTACAGCTACGACCTAAACATAACATTCCACTCGTTATGAATATTATATACGTTACAAAAACGTAGGCTCATTACTGGTTTATTCGATTTACTGTTTATTTGATTTACCACTATTTGCACCTTCACTCCGAACTCACTTGCGTCAACTTCCTTTCCAGCATTCTCAAACGTTGTGCTTATCCCGAGATATTCCAGGCCGCTCTTTTCGTCTCAGAACTCTATCCTCTTGGCCTTCCTCTGTAATCTTGTTCACCTAATCGTTACAACCATATCGTCCCGGGTATGGCGAGGTCCACCTGCACTCATTACTCCTCTCCTCTGATTGCTTCCAGTCAGTATCGTGAGTACCCTTGTTCCGAATGCCCCTCCAATCTACTTCCTTGCACTTTATTTGGCATAACACAGGACTTCTCATAATTCTCCGAGACTCTAATTGCTCTGACCAATAAGGCCTCGTTTATGTTCAGCTGGAAATTTCTCACACAATATTCTAAAAGTATCCAATTATACCCATGTAGCAAAAAGGGGTACCGAAAATTTTACTATTTAGGACTTTTACTTTAAATGAAACAACAAGTTTACTGTTACAAGTCACTGTTTTATTTATTTCCAAGACGCGTTTCAAAGGTTTTAACCTCCACCATTCGGGTGGATTAACATTAGATGGTATGACATTTGTGTGTGTGTTGTGTTACGATTTTTTGGAGGAACTATATGGCTCCAGCCCGACACGCTTCAACCTCTCCTTGTTATATGTTCCACGAAGTCAGTGATTGTAGATAGTGGCTGTACTTAAAGATAAAATAGAGTTTGTAGATACTGACATGGATTTTCACATAATGTTTTCATTACATTTGAAAGGTTTGATGTAGAATAGTTTGGCTAGTGTCTGTTCAGCAAAAAGGGAAAAGAGGGCACCACTCAAAGGCAAAAACCGTTGCTAACAAACAGTTCGACGGATAAATTGTGGAACCTGAGCATATGTCGAAGGTGAAATCTGCAGGACACAATTGGTGAGAAGAAAATAGAGAGAGAGAGAGAGAGAGAGAGAGAGAAACCATCTGGTGCACGACTGTTCACTCTCAGCTGGCTGGTTGTTCATGTCTTTGGTCATAAGCAAAGATCTTCAAAGGTCATGCTGCTAAATCATGGTTCATTCATATATGGCCATTACGAAGGGCCTAACAACCACCTGTTCCTATCTTACATAGCCAGCATGAATGCCTTGAACCCGCTGACATCATGGCACCAGCATGCAACAGCTTGTACTAAAACATCTCAGAAAAAAATTCCATTCCCAGTGCTCCACTTGTCTCAAAGTAAAAACTAACACTCCTGAGAGGGACCCTAAGAACTTCATTATAATTAGTATTATTATTATTTGGATCCTATTGGACCACAAAATGCACAAGTACATCATTTTTTAGGTTTTGTGTCAGCTTCTATTCGTGCCCATATTACTACCGTTCATTCGGAATGGGCTCTTTTCTTCTTGTCGTGCCAAATGCTTCCAATCTTCTAGGGATTTTTGCCAGGCCATGTGTCCAGGCGTGAGCTTTCTCCTTATTTTTTTATTTTGTTTGCTATATCAAACGTTAACATAATTCTACGTTACGAAAGGTGGCCCGCAAACTGTTTAGGTCTAGAGTAGTCCACAAAAAAGTCTCTGCAACCTCAGCAGAAACAAAAGCCAAGGTATTAATGTGGAAACCACGTGGGAAAAAATGCTTCCTTCACCTCTTCTTTTACTGCCACGATTTATTTCTGCCGTCGTGTGTCTGGAAGTGAGTGGGAGACGCACCAGCAGTGCAGTCGCGACGGAGCAGCAGTCGCGGACAGACCAGCGTTCAGTCGGTCGGATGGTGCGCACCAGGAAAGACGGGAGATTGGCGCGCCTTCCGGCGACCGTTGAAGCGGCTGGCAGCGGACGGTTCGGGAGAGCAATTTGGGGGTGCTGCGCCAGGTCTTCTCCAGAAATCGCAGTTCATTAAAAGTTGATTGGTGGTATGTTCTGTGATTTAATCTCGTTAAACTCTACTTGTTTTCTTGGTCAGTCTCTCGTCCCAAGCTTGCTCGTCTGTCCCTCGTCCGCATTTGTTACGCAGTTAGTGTTTGTCTGTCGTTCGGAGCTGCCTCTGTCATGTTTGTCGGATTCGCTGTGTTAACGAATTTATTGCTTGAAGTGTAACGGCCTAATTGCTGAAATATGTTTATATATTGCCTATTATCTTGAGAGGCGGTATATGTGCACTGTAGAGCATGTTTGGCCAACCTTGTATAATTTTGTGTAAGATTGCATTTCATGGGCTTTTATTTAAATACTCATTTTAGTATATAAAGTTGCCACCCTTCCACCGTAACACTTTCCTTAGAAGTTAAAATCAAGTTGCACCTTCGGTGGCAAGTTAATCTTTTAATTTTAGTGTTTTGTGCCATTTCCATCCCTCCTACAGAGTGCATAGTTTGTGTGCTTATGTGAATTGTTAAAACTTTCACTTAAATGTAATCTGGTGTGTTGCAGTTTTGCACCTGTGTAGTCTTTCAGAGGTTGTTGTGAGCAGTCGTGACTACTTCCGTGACAAAATCGAGCGGCAAGGTTCTCAGCCCGAAAGCTCATACACTCAAAAGTTTGTTTCTTTCTGCCTCTGAATAAATTGTAATTTGATATTTAGAGGGTGCTTTCTGCTTATAATTTTAAATCCATTTCTGAAAAAAAAGCTTTTAGCAATAAAATTCCCATTTGTTAAAGGCAATTTCATCTTGGTTTCATCCGTTACTCCCTGGCAACTACTTCCACGCTCACATATTGTGATTAAACGCGTTAATGTTATTGATGAATCGCTAGTAAGTAGAGTAAACTCTTAAGAAAAAGTTTTGAAAGTAAATTCGCGGTTCAGTTACCTTACCTCACTCCTGTTTGAATTTCAAAATCCATCGAAATTTCTTCCTCGAATACTAGCCTAAATAGTATATCATTTGCTATGTTCTAATAATTCTGTCCTTTTTAGTTACAGAATGTGTTCTTTCCAATTTAGAAGACCGTGCCACATTCCACTGAGTTCTATACATTTTTAAATCTACAAAAGTACAAAACTACTTTGATATTAATTTTTTGGATTTCTCAAAATTAGTTTCAGAACCAAAATTTGTTCTAGGAGGTACCTGTTTCTGCGAAGATGTCCTACATAATTGCCAATTTTGCAGTCACGTTGTTGTTGTTATAGATGACTGAGATACAATTTTGAATGTAATAGAAAGAATGCATATCGCTTTGTAATATGTTAACGTCAGTTATATCTCTTCTTGTGTAGTCAATATTTCAATTGAGTTTCCCACTCACCCGGATTTTCCACGGTGAGCAAAATGTTTTGCATGTTCAACGTAATATGTGCTAAGAGTTTGTTACAGCTGATTTCAGGTGTTCTGCATCAAATCCGTCTTAACCAGCTGCTTTGTTACTTTGACCCGATAAATGTGTCTAGGGATTTGCTCTTCACTTGATGCTTCTGAATCTGCTTTCGTTTTTAGTCTAAAATCTGTAGGAGATACTTTTTGGCTCAGGGAACCATTAAAATTTTGTAAAATTATTTGCAAAACTCTCTCCAGTTTTCTTTGTCGTTAAGTGTCAATTGTCTATGTTCCTCTTTGAGAGTAACATTTTAGTACTGGAGCCACTTTTACCTCATTTTCAATGTCTTACATAAGGTCTTTGTCTTTTCTTTTAAGAATTTTTAGAGATCTTAATGTTCTCAAATTGTTTTTTACAATATTTTCCGTTTTCAGGATCGTGTCATGTGTAACTTTTGGTTTGTACAATTTGAAGTATTGAATCCGTTAGGTAAAGAATTTACTGCATTTTCATATTCTTCGTTCCTCTCAGCATGGTTTTTCCGCATTTGTGAAGAAATTGGTCTTGGACAGGTTTGCTAAATTTGTCTTTGAGCTGTTCTCAATTTTCTGCCTTCGTTTTATCGAGTCCTTCTGCAATAGTAATCAGTGAATATTACTGGAATGAGATTCAGGGGTTTCTGAACTGCTGTTGCTGAATTTTTATGTTTCCTTGCACCCAGACTCCTTAGCGATTTGTCTCAGTATTTGTTCAGTTTAAAACTTCGTTTTGATTTCCATACAATACTGCACTACAATCAATCTTAACTTAACCATGTTTGTGTTGGGTGATCGCCTTGTCTGTTTCGAAGGACTTTTCAAAAAATTGTTTGAAGTAAAATCAGTTATGTCGTTCTTCAATTACATTACAGCAGCTAGTGCATCTCCTTACTGTATCTACACTTGCGGCAAATACCGCACTTAAATAATTTTTGTTAATGGATTTCAATGGACTTAGCAATCTCGATCATATAATAATTCAATAAATACAGAAAATTTGCTCCTTCCAAGGCATATAACGAAGTTCACTACATATTTAAGTAACTTCTATGAACAAATCCAAAATAATGGCGTTGAACGGAAAGTTTTCTCTATTATCTAAAATTGTCATACATTATGAGGTAGAACTGTGTCACAGTTCAGATGTTTATGACATGGCGTAAACTATAACGGAGACCACCGAAAACAGAAGAATAATCCGAAGCATCTACTAAATAACAGGGAAATTTTTAATGGATGTACAGCGAAGGAAATACAAACACACGCTAGTTTTAAAATGTATTTGTGGTTCTAAAAGATAGACCATTCATAAAGACAATGAGAAATAATCTACGATATCAGAAATTAGATTTTTCTAGAGGAGTCTGACATCCCTTGGTTCGCATAACAAACATTTGTGAAGGCTTTACAAAATCAGATCATAATGGCTACATCTGCAAACTGAAGTAGAAGTAGAAAATTACTAGATTAATGACGATGGAGTGACTCATTAAACTATCAGATTTGATTAACAGTTTTGAATGGAAAACATTAATATTTTTCAATATATGACTCTAAAACGATTGTTATGGAGAGCGAAATGAATGACAGCTAAAAGTAATTCTGGATTAACATAATGTGATTGGAAACGAAGTACATTTTGCACTTTCTTGTCCTTTAAAAAAAGTGAAGGACCACGAACACGTTCTACTATTCGCAAGGGTACCTAGAGTTCAAACGTATTGTAGAATACGTTCATGAATGATGAAAGAAATTATGTTGAAAATTTGTGGAAACTGCGTAGGTCTCTGTGTGTGTTAAAACACCATTGTTTTATCTACTTACTTATTACAATTACTTCTACTCTTAAACGTCAAAGCAAAACCACCTTTCAAATAATCATCGTATTCATATGTATGTTTGTTAAATAATGTGAAAATATTATTTTAAGTTGGTGCTATGTAACACTTTTTACTTTTTAAAATCGTTCCTTCGACAGCAGTGTCTCAGACGAGAATATCAGAAAGCTTGAAATTTAAATTCGTACGACAGCATGACGTTCTACAGTAAATTAAATACTTGTTGATCTAATAACTAGCGTGATAGTCTACTGTTCTTAATCAGTGGATAGGTGTATCATCAGACAGCCAACAAGCAGGCGTTCGCACTCCAAGTGAGTTGATAACATTTCCAGTCGATTGTCTCCGGATGTAAGCGAGCGAAGGGGCAGAGACCCTTTCGCTGGACATTCGTTCTTAGTGCCTGTCCTCAACATCGATTCCTTCATTTGAAAGGGTAAGTGCCTCAGAAAATGGAATTTGCAGCAGTACTGTGAAGATGAGGTCAATGAACATCAGTGCAGCAACAGAACATCCGATTATTAGTAACGTTTTCTCGCTTTAGAGAATGTTTATTGTACAGTCACTCGTTGACCAATATATCTTCCCGTAAGTATTACAACGTTCTGCAGTGCTAGTCTACATCAGCTCATCACTTTCACTACTATGGAGTTTGCTGAGGAGATTCTCTTTCTATGAATGCTAAGTGGTGAAATTAAAATTATCTGAAGGTATTTTAGCTTATATGATAAGACTGGAAATCACTAATCATGTGCATACAAAATCTATATCTTTGTAGGACGTAAGTATCGGGCTATTATTTTCTGCCTTAATGAATACTTTATATAATTGTTAATGAAAGGAGTAAAGTAATGTCTTTGATAGATTCAGTGATAAAAGCCGAACATAGGAGAACATTCATTATGCAGTAAGTCTGCCATGTTAGCTACGATCTTAAATTCGAAATTTCTTTTACCCCATATAGTATATTACCAATGTTTCCCTCTGTTTCAACCCCTATTTGTGCATCTACATATTGATTTCAGATGGCTCTCTGCGAGATAGGAGGGGCGTGGTGACCAGAAATGTTTCCCCCGTGCTTCTCACAGATGTTGTTCTGCTAGAAAATAGTCATTAACGTCTTGTGTGCGACCACATTAATCTAATTTTGACTTCGTGGCCGTTACGCTATATGTAAACTGGAGGTGGTAATATGTTTCGCGACTCCCACTGCAAAAAGCGGGTTCTCGGAATCTTGAAACTAACGCTCTACAGGATGGATGGCGCTAGATTTGTAGCTCTCACAGTCGTTAGGTGAGTATATTTGTGACGTTCTCAGTTTGCACATATAAACCGTTACTAAAGGTGGTAATCTTCGTTTGCGTTTAGAAACATATTTCGTTAAACCAATTTGTTGAAGCTAAGTCGTGAGACATTGCTGAGTGGCAACCGAGCGAGGGATTGAGCAGCCCACATGTGTCTGCCAACTGCAGATGATAGTAGTGTCTGTATAATTCAGTGACATTTTGTTGTATTTAATGACGCTCAGAAGGAGGGACACCCGATGCTAGCACAGAGTGTACTCCTCTTGAATGGCGCAAAGAGGGCGATCGAGATTATCCCCGTTCTGTGGTCAAAATACCATCAAAACCGTCACACGATTGTACTTCATATGAATTTAGGGTCTTTACTTAGGCCGCTGGAGCAAAGTAAATTGAACAGCGACTGTGAACTTCCAGCTTTCCTTCATTTGCCGGCCAAACAGTTTGCTTTAAATTTCCACATCACCTAGATTTATAAAAGCAGCTACCTCAGAGTCGAGAACCTTCCTACCAATGTGTAATAGCGACCTCGAGTATGGACGCTGGTAAGCGTACATGGTGAGAACGTAATACTGAGGTACTTTTTCTGAAAATTGTTCAAACGGGTAACCTTTAAATGGCCTCCAGCGTGAGTGAATTACTTTTATTTATATAGCTCTTAGTAACATTTAGTACGAAGTCTTCAAGCACCCTCTCAAATATTCTGATGGGAAAATCTTCGTACACTCGTCTCTTCACTGACAATAAGGATGCCGCTGTTGCAAATAATTACCACAAAAGCTACATGCTGCAAAAGCTGAAAGAAGATTACGAAGAATGTGGACTAAAATGGACATACAGACATCTGAATATTTGGCAGTAGGAAAAGGACGTGTAGGTGATCTAGACGTTCATATGACAAAAATTAAATGAAAAGGCGCTTTCAGATGCTTGTGAGTGTCGCTCTTACATAGCTGCAGAAGCACTGTTGATATGAAAAACAAAATAGATCAAAGGGGAGAAAATCTTCGATAACACCGTTGTTAAAACTGTTGTGGTCTTCAGTCCAGAGACTGGTTTGATGCAGCTCTCCATGCTACTCTATCCCATGCAAGCTTCTTCATCCTTCTGAATCTCCTTAGTGTATTCATCTCTTGATCACCCTCTACGATTTTTATCCTCCACGCTGCTCTCCAATACTAAATTAGTGATCGCTTGATGCCGCAGAACGTCTCCTACCAACCGATCCCTTCTTCTAATCATGTTTTGCAACTTACTGATCTTCTCCACAATCCTATTCAGTACCTACTCATTAGTTACATGATCCACCCATCTAATCTTCATCAATACTGTTGTGTATCGCAGCCTGATAAGACTGTGTGTGAGACAGATAGACAGACAGGGAGAGAGAGAAAGAGAGAGAGACAATCTACTAGCTCTGCCAAAGGAGATTTCGGGAAGAAGTTGTGACATTTAGGAAGTTTTCCATGTGAATAATAATAAGGTAAGAGGGGTTACGAAAGACAGGACACCGACTAATGCAATGGAAACAACACCACTATTGAGGCTCCACTGTTCGGTTAGGATGTATGCCGAAACCTCACGAAAACGATTTTTGTAAATGGTCTCATCGTGGGATGAGGAACAACTATTCCCGTCACCTATAACACGGAAGGAACGTATCTCCGAGGTAATGGTGACTAGATGCACACAAAATGCAAACTGTCTCAATAAAAGGAAATGGGAAATGGCAGGGGTAATGGTGACATGAGTGCACTTAGTTTTCTCCAAACAGTGCGACAGAAGTTTTAATGTTTACTCTTTAATTCCCCCGTTGCAGGCATCGCTTTGTACCCATATATTCATTCATTTATTTTTGCCCCCTTTCCATACCTAGGCTGAATGAAAATTGTCTTTAAACCATTAGAAACACAAAATATTACTTTATTTATTAGCATATTTATTTGTTATCGTAAGGCTGACGGAAGAATATAATGCAAATGCATACCTTAAGTTGCTGCAAGACTATACACGGTGGTCCAATAATCGTGACCGGGCCAAATATCTCACGAAATAAGCGTCAAACGAAAAAACTACAAAGAACGAAACTTGTCTAGCTTGAAGGGGGAAACCAGATGGCGCTATGGTTGGCCCGCTAGATGGCACTGCCATAGGTCAAACGGATTTCAACTGCGTTTCTTTAAATTGGTTCAAAAAATGGCTCTGAGCACCATGGGACTTAACATCTGAGGTCATCAGTTCCCTAGAGCTTAGAACTACTTAAACCTAACTAACCTAAGGACATCACACACATCCATGCCCGAGGCAGGATTCGAACCTGCGACCTTAGCAGTCGCGCGGTTCCGGACTGCGCGCCTAGAACCGCTAGACCACCGCGGCCGGCTTTAAATAGGAACCCCCATTTTATATTACATATTCGTGTAATACGTAAAGAAATGTTAATGTTTTTGTTGGACCACATTTTTCGCTTTGTGATAGATGGCGCTGTAATAGTCACAAACATATGGTATACAATTTTAGACGAACAGTTGGTAACAGGTAGGTTTTTTAAATTAAAATGCAGAAAGTAGGTACGTTTGAACATTTTATTTCGGTTGTTCCAATGAGATACATGTACCTTTGTGTATTTATCATTTCTGAGAACGCATCCTGTTACACTGTGATTACCTGTAAATACCACATTAATGCAATAAATGCTCAAAATGATGTCCGTCAACCTCAATGCATTTGGCAATACGTGTATCGACATTCCTCTCAACAGCGAGTAGTTCGCCTTCCGTAATGTTCGCACATGCATTGACAATGCGCTGACGCATGTTGTCAGGCGTTGTCGGTGGATCACGGTAGCATATATCCTTCAATTTTCCCCACAGAAAGAAATCCGGTGAACGTGCTTCGACGGCCAGTGCACCTGTCATGAAATATGCTATTCAGTACCGCTTTAACCACACACGAGCTATGTGCCGGACATCTATCATGTTGGAAATACATCGCCATTCTGTCATGCAGTGAAACATCTTGTAGTAACACAGGTAGAACATTACGTAGGAAATCAGCATACATTGCACCATTTAGATTGCCATCGAAAAAATGGGGGCAAATTATCCTTCCTCCCATTATGCCGCACATTACATTAACCCGCCAAGATCACTGATGTTCCACTTGTCGCAGCCATCGTGGATTTTCCGATGCCCAGTAGTGCATATTATACCGGTTTACGTTACCGCTGTTGGTGAATGACGCTTCGTCGCTAAACAGAACACATGCAAAAAATCTGTCATCGTCCCGTAATTTCTCTTGTGCCCAGTGGCAGAACTGTACACGACGTTCAAAGTCGTCGCCATGCAATTCCTGGTGCATAGAATTATGGTACGGTTGCAATCGATGCTGATGTAGCATTCTCAACACCGACGTTTTGTAGATACCAGATTCTCGCGCAATTTGTCTGCTACTGACGTGCGGATTAGCCGCGACAGCAGCTAAAACACCTGCTTGGGCATAATCATTTGTTGCAGGTCGTGGTTGGCGTTTCACATGTGACTGAACGCTTCCTTAAATAACGTAACTATCCGGCGAACGGTCCGGACACTTGGATGATGTCGTCCAGGATATCGAGCAGCGTACATAGCACACGCCCGTCGGGCGTAGCCATACATCAACACGATACCGACCTTTCCGCAATTGGTAAACGGTCCATGTTAACACGGGTAATGTATCACGAAGCAAATACCGTCCGTACTGGCGGAATGTTACGTGATACTATGTACTTACACGTTTATGACTATTACAGCGCCATCTGTCACAAAGCGGAAAAAGTGGTCCAACTAAAACATTCATATTTTCTTACGTACTACACGAATATGTAATAAAAAATGGGATTTCCTATTTTAAAAAACGCAGTTGATATCCGTTTGAGCTATGACAGCGCCATCTAGCGGGCAACCATAGCGCCATCTGGTGTCCCCCTTCAAACAAGACAAGTTTCGTTCTTTGAAGTTTTTTCGTTTGGCGCTTATTTCGTGAGATATTTGGCCCGGTCACTATCAATGGCCCACCCTGTATAAGACACTTTTGATCAGTACAAACAGTTAGATCCGTAAATACGTATGTATTGGAAGCTGGAGAACCGGCTGTATCTACAGGCAGTTGAAAATCAGTGTTCCATCATAACTGGATGTCGAAACACTCTCTCCAGTTGAGTGCTGCAGATGTTGCATGTACTCAGTCTTTCTGGCTAAACGTGAATATTCGTTTTTTGGGAGTATTTCAAAATGTCCATCACTTTTCCGATGTTCTGTAGTCGCATTGGATATAATTGATAATTCCCCAGGTGGGTTGTGATATGGATAAGGGAGCTTATTATTTAACTTGGTTGCTTAATGCCCGGAAGTTGAATGATCGGATCTATATCACGTAACTTCTTATGAGCATGTAAGGACGTCCACTTGATTTTTATCGGGTGCATCGTAAGTTGTTCAGTGTTCCATGAATTAGTAAGTCTCTGAATTTATGAAGTTTCATCCATTCGTGTATTTCTGTTTACTATCTTTGGAGAATTGGAGAGGCATTATTGGTGTGAATTTAGGACCCTCCATATTAGATGGATGTCTATAATTTTGAATTGGCTACTTCTGCTCCAAACAGCAGAATGATATTCGGCTACAGGATCTACAAATACTGTAGATCCTAAAGTGTTTGCGTAAGATCTCTAACTACCACCAGCCACTTTTCTTAATACGTTCTTTCTAGAGTTTAGCTTCAGTCCTGTTAGTTGTACGAGTTTTCTAAATGCCAGGAATCTGTCGAGGATCACAGCCAAGTATCAGGAGTGTCGTCAGAGTGGTATCATTTCTTTTCGAAAATTGCTTTCAGTTCTTTCTTTGCCGTTTTGGTTAAGTGAAATGAGCTGACCTCTGTTTGATCAGTATACAATGCGTCAGAGCGGAAAACAGGTGAAATGGCTGTTTTAAGCTTTAATGGAGCACGTTTGTCACTGTTTCAACTGTTTGTAAAAAATGAGTTAGAAGAATCGCTTACTATCTGTACTCTGTAATGATGCCCACAAAATACCAAAATAAAGCCAAATAATGCACGCGAAACCACTTTATATAGGCTTTGAATATCACGCTTATATTCGTAGGTAGGGTGTGAGATCTCTAGAGACGGTACGGGAGACGTAGGAGACATTTTCTTTAAGACTAGTCGTCTTAGCCGGATATTAAAATCTTTGAAGGGGCTCGGATTCCGGGTGCAGTGAAAACGTGTGCGCGCCTGAGCCACTCTAGCGGCCCAGATCACGGTGAAGAAACGTCGGCACGGCGAGGCCTCCCGTTGGTCGGCAGCTCGTAAAAGGGAGGACCTCGCCGTTTTTTGCCTTATCGCCACGGCCAGGGCCACAGAGACAAGCAGCGCGCTCCGGAAGCCTGACTATGGTGCACTTTGCCGACTATGGTGCACTTT
This sequence comes from Schistocerca serialis cubense, assembly GCF_023864345.2. Lineage (NCBI taxonomy): Eukaryota > Metazoa > Arthropoda > Insecta > Orthoptera > Acrididae > Schistocerca > Schistocerca serialis. The sequence continues at coordinate 428,913,749 of NC_064641.1, forward strand.
GCCGAGGACACTCACGAGTCTCGCCGTGCTCTGCCCTGCGAGGAGCCCTCTCAGCGCAAACTCTAATTCAGCCACAGGCGCATTCCATGAACTACGGCAAGAAACCATAGCAACAAAAACGCTCTCATCGGATTTATCATAAATTCATCGCAAAATCTGCTCTCGCATCTAACAACCAAGTAAAAATGTATATGTGTATGTAAAAGAGGGAAACAACGACAAATGTTGTCCATATACTTAGATGCCTTTGGCTGTCGTTAATTTCTCCGGATAAGCTCTTGCTCTGTGAGTGCTCCATATTTACAACGAACTAAGGTATCAGATGTTATTGGAACTCGTCTCATCAGTTTGTCATAGACCGATGTGACGGAAGTCATGAGACAGTAGTATGCACCTATACAGATGACGGTAGTATCGTGTACGCAAAGTACAAAATGGCAGTGCATTGGCGGTGCTCTCATTTGTACTCAAGTGATTCATGTGGAAAGGTTTCCTACGTGGGTATAACCGCATGACGGGAAGTAACAGACTCGGTTCGAGACATTCCATTTTCGGAAATCGTTATGTAATTCAATAGTCCGAGATTCACAGTGTCAAGAGTGTGACGAAAATACCAAATCTGAGGCATTGCCTCTCACCATGAACAACGCGGCGGTCGACGGCGTTCACTGAACGAGCGAGAGCAGCAGCATTTGCGTAGAGTTGTCAGTGCTAACAGACAAGCAACACTGCGTGATACAGCCGCGGAAATCAATGTGGGACGTACGGCGAACGTATCCGTTAGGACACTGCGTGATACAGCCGCGGAAATCAATGTGGGACGTACGGCGAACGTATCCGTTAGGTCAATTCGACGAAATTTGGTGTAACTGGCCTATGACAGCAGCCTACGAACGCGAGTGCCTTTGCAAATACCACGACGGAAAGAGCTGACAGTAAGGTTTGAGTGTGGTGCAGGCCCCACAAAGCCATAGGTCCAAGTTGTCAACAAGGCGCTGTGTTACCTGGTGGTTGCTCCATAATGGCGTGGGTTATGTTTTCGTGGATCACTGCCTAGAAATGATTATGTTCGGCTACGTGGTGACCCTTTGTGGTGATTTATGAACCCCATGTTTCCAAACGATGGATTACAATTCGCTATGTCACTGGGCTACAACCGTTCGCGACTGGTCTCAAGAACGTTCTGAACAATTCGATTGAATGATATGGCCACCCAGGTCGCCCGACATGAATCCCATTGAACATTTATGAGACGTAATCGAGTTGTCAGTTCATACACAAATCATAGACACGAAGAACTGACGCAATTATGGGCAGCTGTAGAGGCACCATGGCTCAGAATTTCTACTGGGGACTTCCAGCGACTTGTTGGGTTTGTACTACGTCGAGTTGCTACACTTCGCCGGACACAAGGAGGGCGGACACGATATTAGGAGGCACCCCATGACTTTATTCACCTTTTTGTGGTGTACTTCCATGGGTATTAGTTACAGCGGTTTACCCAACTTTACCTGAAGGGTCTCCAACACATGGAGGTTGATTTATTTAAATACGAGGCGGGTATTTATGTAATGTCCGTTTTGTTGTAGACACTAGTAGTTCGGGTGTATACCGCAACGATTGCGTGCGTAGCGGAATGCGTCGGGAACAACTGTACTCAGTTTCAGCTCTGTAGCTAACCTGTACGATTCTGCTCTGTGCTTTCGAAGTGTTTAAGACTATCAACTGACCCCCCTCTTGTGAGGTTCTCTCAGTGATACAGTTTCTGTCAGCAAGGAACCTGTCTGCTCCAGAAATTCATCGACAGATATGCGTACGGTGATATTGTTATGAGTGAAAGCAAAGTGTGTAAGTGGATACGAGAATTCAAAGCTGACCGTGACAACGACCATGATGAGGACCACTCCGGTCGCCCTCCTAAGATTACAGACGACTTGTTGGCTTCAGTTGAAACGAGGATTCGTGAGGACAGGCGCTTCACAATGGCGTGTCGAGATCAGTGCTATACAACATTGTTTCTGAACACCTAAAGTTTAGGAAACTGTGCTCCCAGTGGGTCCCGAAACTCCTAACAGAGAATCACAGAAACTAAAGATTTGACAGTGCGATGACGTTCTTGACTCGTCATGAAGAAGGTGACTGCTTCTTGAGTCAGATCGTAACTGGAGACGAAACATTGGTTTCGCATATCACGCCCAAACCGAAGCTACTGAGCATGGTACAGAGACAGACACACACTCGCCTGTAAAGGTGAAGGCAAAACAGGTTCCGTCCCACCGCAAAATCATGGCTTCGGTGTTTTGGGATAGTCATGGTGTTTTGTTGGTCGACTTCATGCAACGATGAACCACTATCAGTGCAGGAGCATACTGCCAAACCCTGAGAAATAAACGCAAAGCAATTCAAAACAAAAGACGCGACACGCTGACAAAGGGAATTGCCCTTCTCCATGACAATGCAAGACCTCACAATGCAGGTCAGACCAGCGATTTAGTGCACAGTTTTCACTGGGAAGTTTTAGACCACTTACCCTACAGTCCTGGTCTTGCACCAAGCGATTACCATCTGTTCCTCCACCTTATACGACACCTCAGTTGCAACCGTTACAATGATGACGGCGACGTGAAAACGGCAGTGAACTCTTGGTTATCGGAGCAGATGGCAAGTTTTTATGAAGAGGGTATTTTGAAATTGGTTGAGAGGTATGATACGTGTTTGAACAAAATTGACAATTATGTCGAAAAATAGAGTAAAGTATGTGCTTACTGAAAATAAATTTACTTTTCTGAGATAACCTGTCGTTGTGTACTTTTATTCAAACCGGCCTTACTTAAAAAACACGCCTCATAGAACTCAGTGCAGCTAAGGGAGCATCGTGGCCTTACAGCCTGCAAAAAGCAGTCAGTTGCTACAGTGACTAATCGTAATCATAGGGACGAGGATGAACTGCCGAGACGAAAAACAATCTTAAAACCGGGAAGAGGCCAAAATTGTTTTATAACTGGAGTTGCAATGCCTGCATTATACGTAATCGTTCTATTTGTTGTCAATTTTTTATCTCTTTCTCGACCTGGAGTTAGGTTGCTTATCTATAGCCGATGATCTGATATGTAGTTGTTGGAAGAATAAAGAATAACAAACGCATATTGTTAACTCCAAATATTGAGCTGTAGAGAAACAGTGTCAAATCTGCCAGCGTTCATATCTACTTCACTGGGAACTGCAATGTGGTGTAGTCAAGGCAAAACGTTGTGCTTATTCATTTACTATTTACTGTGGAGTTCGGTTCTCTCATACTATGTTCCAACATTAGTGTGTCCGCATAAGGAGCAGACGCTTGAAACAGAATTTTAGTGTGAAAATATTTAATGGTATTTCCTGGGACACAAACTATAGCGCTTTACTGTTTATCTTACTGAAGCTTTGGATGAACAAACATACAAATAAAATAATGTTCTCTATGTGGAATAACAGGGTTCATACATCGATTCAGAATATAAGCATTCATATATTAGAACTTCTACCATCCATTTCATTGTGCAGCAGGCACTCGTTTGACAAGCAGCAGCAGCAGCAGTACTTACCCAAGATTCAGTGTCATATCCTCTGGCTCATTTGTACGATTGATTATCATGATGTGGAACAAGTTACTTTACGTGTATAACAGACATTCGTATATAAGTATAGCCTTCTGCCAACCATTTCCTTTTTTTTGAAATGGAGCTGGTAGTTAGTAGTTGCTTCCTACCAACTTTCATATAGTACGAATATAGAAATTCTCTAAATAACAGAGTCAGGCATCAAAGAGAACAATTTTTAGTTTATTTTGAGATTTAATTTAGTCGTCAGATATTTTATGTCGTTGCGTAAGAGATTAAAATTTTTTGCGCTATCATCGTGCACCCCTTATTGTGATGAAGTCAATGTTAATAAAGAGTAGCGAATTTTTGTATATTTGTATACAGGAATTATAGTTTCTTTTTAACTGCAATGGGTTATTTATATCAAACGTCTTGAGAAATAAATATATCGTGACGCAATAGCCAGAATACAGAACTCCTTTAAAGAGATGATCGTGGACGGGCACCACATTTTATTGTCACAGCACGTTCTTGAGCAACGATCAATTACTCCAAATTATTATACCAAATGATATTATTGAACGAAAATACGCAAAATATGTCACCTTACTGATCTTCCTGTCCTCTAGGTTTGCAATAATTCCAAGTGCAAACGTAGCTGAACTAAGTTGTTTCAGGAGATCCAAAATGTGTTCCTACCAGCTTAAATATGCATCATGGTCGCAAAAAATGTTTGAAGTTTCCTCCACGGTTATTACTTCTTCACCGTGTGCTACCCTTATGCTTCCCTTACCCTTATACCTACAGATGTGCAGAACTGAATGTGTTGTGTCTATTTTAAATTGAGTGATACTATTCGTAAAAAACCGCTGTGTAATGCCTTTGAGAGTATTATCTACCATACCTTCTGTTGCTGTAGTACGTTTGAATCGATTTAAAAACTAGTGTCGTCGGAAAAGAGAATTAATTCTATTTGTTGTGTGTTAGATGGAAGTTCGTTTTATACGAAAAACAATACTGGAGCTAAGATAGCGTTGTGGAACCATATATGTGATTGCTCCCCAGTCAGAAGAATCTCTACTTCCGATATTGAATGAATTATTAAGCACAATTTTCTGCTTTCTTTGGATTCTAAATGCATTTCTTGGATTCTGGTGAGCAACACCATCACTTCCATAATATCCGAGACGATATTCGGATTCACACAGTCAAATACCACATAGAATAACAACTGATGCTATATTTTTGTACACTGTCCACCAAAGGTTCACAAGTAATTAAGCAAACCAATATTTTATATAGTAGGAGGGAAAAAGATCGTTAATATCGATGATCACAGCTAATGATTAACTAAAAACATCATAAATATAAAAGGTTACTTTATTAAAAGGAAAGTTCTCAAAATAAACCAATCTGTATTATAAAGGGCAGTCTGTGGTCCACATTTTGTTGGAGTGTCACCTTTTAGCTGTGCTCAGGCAGACGTTAGCGCTGCCTGATACGCTCCCTGCCCTTTTAACAGATGAATCTGCCATGGCGGACTTAGTTTTGCGTTTTATTCGGGCAGGGGGCTTTTATCGCTTAATGTAAGTGTTTGTCTTTTTGTGTTGATTCTGGTCTATGACCTACGATTTTAGTCTGATTTCTTAATGTGTTTCTCGGTGGTTGGCTTTTGCTTTTTTGATTCTATGGTCGGCCAACCATCGTCACACTCAGTGTGATTTTAATTCGTTTTGTCTGGTCTTTGTCTCAGTTTCTCTTGTCCTGTGTCGTCTGTTATCTTTTCCTTGTTCGCATTTATTCTCTGTGGGTGGTTTTTAAGTTTTGGAAAAAGGGACCGATGGCCGTAGAAGTCTGGTCCCTTTAATCCCCCAAACTAACCAACCAACCAAAGGGCAGCCAAGTAAATAAAACATGTCTAACTTATACTAATGATTTAAGTGCAACTTGCTAATACTAACAACTCAAGTACAACACTTCGTGTAACATCTGACTGAGATTGAATATTTAAAGTGACTAAGGTTTAAGTGTTTGAGTGCAACGCGAAATATGTTTATCCCCAAAACCTAAATCAGAAAGTCTCACAAGACCACTAAAGACAAAATCATGGCTCGCAAAGGAACTGCTTTACGATCCTTTATCCAAATACATGCAACAGTGACTGCATAGTAACAACCCAGACTATCTAATCTACTGGCCTCTACCTAAACCCATCTGAACCATCACCGCAGCACTTTGTGGCAAGAGAACGATTAGCAAGCTACCTGTAATATTTGCTGACAGACTTCTATACAACAGAAAAGAAAGCTAAGACGAAAGTAAAGCTCTCCTATCCTGCAAAAGTGATCGTCCATTAGACTAGCATGGTCGTAAGCTTTATGTAAACTTTATTTTATTTTACGATTACGCTGGTAAATTGGTGACTTAATTTTGAAATAAAATACTCGTATAATAAGACGATTCGAACTGAGGACAAATGCATTGTGTTGAACAAGTGCAAGGTAATAGATTTCGATGCAGAGATTAAAGGATTGTTCCACATTCCAGATTATCCAGTGGTATCAGAAGCAGCCCCAAAAAAAGAGAGGCTCCACGACAATTTGAAGAATCTCGAAGGGTTCAACTCAGGGAAGTTCTTTAATGCTATAAGTGGTGAGAAGTTGACTGGCATCTCTCTTGTAAACATACCGAATATAGCCTGTGACTGGAGCTGAAATCCCTCTTCATGTGAAGGCTACGCTAAAACATTTTTCCTGCGGTCATAGATTTTGCTCATTTCGACCGACTATTCCAGCCGTTGGCAGGACGCGGCATGCGGGCCACTTTCGACCCCCGTGCCTTCTCCCTTCTGCCAGCACCTATTTTACAAATTTAATATCGCGGCAAAACTAAAATCCGAGTAACAATGACGACCGTACGAAAAGCGGCGCGGGACGACAAATGTGGCCAGTGACACCCTACTGAGTGGAACGAGTTTTTATGCATCACGGCACTGTACGAAATTAACAACAACTGTCTTTTGAATTTCGCTAAGTGTGAGAGTTTTTTTTTTTCGTATTTGACGCACTTGACTTCACGAAGTTAAATAGATGTATGCAATACAATTATGCTTCTGTTTCAGTGTTTACTTCGTTTTGTTGGCTTAATAACTTTAACTGCTGGTTGTTGTTTTTAGAGGGAGTTAGAGGAAGAAGATAGTGTTCACCGTTGCTTGGACAGATGAATACTTTTTTAGTGACTGTGAAGGAAAAACCAAATGTCAAGAAAACTGCCGCCGCTCAAAAGGAATATACTCTCAAAGGCCACTAAGATATCGAGTATAAAGCAAAATTTTAAGGTATTGTTGGTGACTTCAATAGCCGGACGGCGTGGCAGTACGGTTCTAGGCACTACAGTCTGGAACTGAGCGACCACTACGGTCACAGGTTCGAATCCTGCCTCGGGCATGGATGTGTGTGATGCCCTTAGGTCAGTTAGGTTTACTTAGTTCTTAGTTCTAGGCGACTGATGACCTCAGAAGTTAAGTCGCATAGTGCTCAGAGCCATTTGAACCATTTGATTTCAATAAAAATAAAATTACGTCATCCACATTGTGAGTAACGAATCAACATATGTTTTTTAAGGTTCAGGTTCAATGTAACATGTCACGTGTACGTGGGAGTTTAAGGACAGCCGAAAACCTTGGCGGGTGTGGCCGACCGTTTACTGACACCGAACTAATAAAACAATGTGCTTTGACTAATGGCCGAGAAAATGTGTCAAGACAAAGAATAACTGACGGCATTTGTCTGTCTGCCAGAACATGCTCCTGAACTACTAAAGAGCTAGGCAACAACTTATTTAAGTAGGAGGAAGAGGAATGATTACTTGAATGGTTGCAGCGCAGCTACGACATTTTTTTGTGGAATTGATCAGTCTTCATGCTTTTGAGAATATTTCACAGTTATGCAGTTTGAAATGAATGATTACATGGGAGGATTTATTTCATCACTAGGAACAACCTTTAGTATCAGTTACTATGGCTCAAACTGGCAAGCGTTAGAGCTGATGGAGTCAGAAAAATGGTTCTGCGAAACAAGGGTTTAGAGAGCACAAACAAAATAAACTGAGCTGTGATTGCGATATCTCTTTCTTTTTCCATTGTGCTGTCCACCAAGATGCGTTATGCTACATAGTTCTTGCGTAAAAAGAATTAATGTACATCGTTATATCCATAGTAAATTCAATCAGAAGAAAACGATTGACAAGTCACCCGTTTCAACAACTTCTGTCAGATATGCAAGCAGATCACCGTGATGTCCTGTATTAATCTGAAGTGAGATGATGAAGTGAAGGTGAAGTACTGGAAAGGGTTTTTTTTTACCTCAGAAGAGAAATCTACACATCTATGAAATAAAATAGCAGATGTGTTCCAGAGCTTACATATCCCCAATCGGTAATACATCTTAGATTTTTGCCAAGTTTAACTAATGCAGAATATGAGGCTTCAAGAAAAAAAAACGAATTAATCTCTGATACGCGTACATACGTAAAGCTAATTCCAAATTAAAAGCAGGTTCTCCATAAAACATTTTCACGAGAGAAGATCGACCATTTCCCATTCTGTAATAAAGCTGTCTAGAAAGTTTAAATAAACTTTCAATGAAGAAACGATCAAATAAAATGCGTTTTAATGCAACTGCAAAATCGATTTAAAGAGAGGTTTTGAAACTTGCAGAAAGTTTCTGGTAAGCTAAAGTTTTCCGCAAACATTTTCATTTGATAACAGAGAACGAACAGAGTAATTTACAAGTGAATCTGATTAATCTTCATTGTAAAATTTTTTTAAAAATGTCGTTCAACGAAATTATCTTCTTAAATTTTAAGAGAGGTGGTCGTTTAATTTTGAGGAACTGAAAATGTTAGGTTAGTAATGCATTATGATTTTGGCAACTCATACTTACTTCAGCTAACGTTTTTAATTCTCAATTGCAGGTAAAATAAATATTATTATTTTCTCACTATTGACTATGTGGGTGCCATTCTGGAAATTTCGTCGACAGAAATAAAAGCAAGCATTCCTCAAATAACCAGTCAAATACAGCCTCCAAAATTAGATTAAATTTTTATTCGATTCGCACGTAAAATTTTCTCGACGTTCTCATCTAATCTGTCTGGTTTTTCTCATTTTTTTGTCATTGTAGCTCATTTTAATGGAAGAGCAACAAAAAACTGTAAAAGAAAATATTTGTGATTTTGCATTATTAATATATAGGTACCGGTGTTTATTTACGCGTGCTGCCAGGTTTTATTTCATTATACCACAATATCGGCTTGGCCTGCTAAAAGCTTGCCTACCCCTGATGTCTTGTCTTACTGATATACAGTTTATGTGATGTCCTTTAATAACATGACATTCAGAAGGCGTGCGAGAAACCACAAATTTTGTATGGGAAATGGAAAGCCTCTCTGTGCTCACATTGCCAAACAGAAATTACACATACTATGCATTTACGAAAATAGACGCAAATATTAATATGAATGATAAATATTGGTGATTATACATCGTTATAGAGTCAGCGTACCGCAATCGAAACCTTTCAATATTTTATGCTTACAAGTATTAAAATAAACGAATATGGGTAAAAATCTGAAAATGTTGGCACACTGTGAGGAGTAAACCTACGTAATTTCATTCGCTCACTCACACCTCATTCTCGTTTGCGCAATCAGCACATCTCACCCGCCTTAAGACAACGGTAAATGGGTGAAGTTGCTAAATCTGAGATTAAAACGTGTTTAAAACATGACAAATACGACAGAGGAACTAAAGTAACAGTACAGAGAAGTGGAACTGGCTGACCACTTATCAAAGACATGCATAAACCAGCCACCCTGTCACTATGTTAATAACACCTCCCTACAATTTTAGGAAACTACTTGGACATGTCAGAAAACTTAAAATCTTAATCACATTCATTTGAAATCCCTTCAAGTAGAAGACAGGTCTGTCGCCAAATCTACGGCTGTACCCTGGTCTGAAAATAAAACACAGCCCAGTAAAATGTGGAAACTCGCACTACCGGTACAAGTGTGTGACCTCTAAGTGAAAGGCTGCCAAAAACATGGCGAGTAACACGAGCTCCACTGTGATAGGCAATAACTGGACAGCGAGGGGTGCTTCGTAAAAACGAAGACAGTGAGACTGAGTGATGAAGCTGGAGTTTGTTTGTTCATTCCGTTCCAGAAAGGAAACAATTGTCATGGGTGGCACTACTTTCTGTTGGTACCCTTTAGGGCCATTCCTCTAAAACATCAGGTTACCTTCTGGCAGCTTACCGTTACATGTATGGTTCAAAGACACAACTATCTCACAGTAGTCACGTCCTGCACTCACAGAGGCTACTACCTTCATTCAATGAAACCTAACAGCAGACCCCGGCACATTGGTGAAAATTAATCGATTGGTACCGAAACGAGTTACATGAAAATTAAAACAGACTTAAACTACTTCTTAGTGTAATGTATATTACTATCTGATTTCTTCTAGACAACACATATAAAGTAATAATTCAAAACATCCGTTAATTACTGTAATTACTAACCAGTTCATGAAACAGAGTTTCACACTTGCATTCGGCTTTCTCTGTAATTCATGATATTACCTTAAAATTTTGGTGGCACACCACTCTGTAATGGATACACGTCTAACGACTTTCCTGTTGTGATTATAGTGAGTGTATCCCTTTTCGGAACTTCACTGTTCGCAAAGGCCATAATTATTCCATGAGGGTTTCGAATGATTCATTACGAACATCCAATGTAGAGGAAAATGATATATACTCTCGCACGTACAAACATTTCCCAAACACATATTCGTTGCTAACAGTGTGTGCCACTAAATGAAACGCAAAAACCCTCCATTTTCAAGCCCGGCCGTGGCTCATCGAAGTAAGACGTGAAAAGCTTGTTGTTCGCCGAACCTGCTAATAAGCGCTTTTGGCGTCAGCAATTATATTACACCAAAACAAGCAAAGGTGCTTTGCCCTCACACATCCATACAAAATGAAAACTTCTGACACAAAATGTACTTAAGAAGCTATATTTGGTTTAAAAGCTAAAAAATTTTTAAAAATTAAGCTTAGACATCAACTATTAATTAATTACACTTACTTAATTATCAGTGACTAATTAATCTGAGTGAACGATACTAATGGATATTCACGCATAGTAAGGCATAACTGCGCGTATAGCTGAGTGATTATACACTACTTGCACAAGTGTGCCATGAAGAAGCGTTAACCATTGACTTCGATGCCACCGTAGTTCTTACAAGTAAGCACTTATACCTTTGTGAAGGAAACTACTAAATAATCTCACAAAGAAATGTTAACTATTGTACAAAATACAGCAGCATAATCATCAATTTTTATCAAAAAAGTGTAACAACTCAGCGCATAATTAGTGAACAAGTTTTATCTTAGCTTTACTCAAAGCTCAAGAACTTCAATGTCTGTAATACGAGGTAAGTTACGTATACTAGTTATTAGTGTCAAGAACTGCCTTACGTTTTCTCTGTTCCTCTCACAAGTTAAAAATGTTTCAATACATTTATGTTACCTAAAACTTAATACTGGAACCGTCATAATAGTTTTTTTTCAGTTCAGACTGTGCAGTATGCCAGTATCATACTAATCCGTAAATGAAATTAATATTTCACTTCATAGCCCAGGTTCTCTCTGAAACGTATTTTTTCGTAATTTTCCCGTTTTTGTTTCTGCTATTCTGGATTCCCTATTATAAAGTTCGTACTGATTTCTAAGAGACGTATCCTTCTTTCACCACATAAACTAATGAACCAGTTATTCGCAGATTTTTCGCCTTTGCCTTTAGACTCTATGTATCTACTACATTCAAGTGTCTTTCCTTTATTATAAGCTATTAATTTTCTGCTGCTCAATAAAATAATGACAGTCAAAATTGGAAAATTATATCATTTAACGTATTTATAAACTACGTGGCTCTGTATTACTATAAGTTAATGGGCTACTATTTCGCCTAATTGTGTCAAAATTCGACAATAATTCATTTCCATATTTGTAGTCAATTATCAGAAAATATAGTCGTTAAACATTCGATTTCAAACATCTTAGGATCTCAATAAAAACGCAAGCAATAGCTTTTAATTAAAATCGAAATTTAAGGTAAAAGTCTTTCAGTGTGCAAAAAATAAAAGGGGTAGACAACATGTAAAACTGGCAAAACCAGTCAGTCTACATAATAATAGTAAAGCTCATCACAATAGGAAGCACGACTTAAAAGGAATATCGTTGAATTGGTAACTTCTGTTCGCACTTACCACAATGTACTGTGACTGCGTATCCAGAAGCTGTTTCTTAAATATAATGCTTGTGACAGATAATACACTGCTTGACAAAAAATTATCACTCATAAGAGAAGGTCGAATATAACGTAACTTCAAACACCCGCATATCATCGCCGGTTGAGTAAACGATCGAGGAGTTGCAATTCTCTGTGACAAAAAGGACTGCCACTACAGTGGTATGGTGTTGTTCGTGTTTGGTGTTGTTACGAGACCTGGTAGAGTATACAAGATCTTGTTGAAAAGTAATGCATCCGAATAATTTATGCGAAAACTGTTAAAGCTTTTTAAATAAAACGAACTTTATTAACATTCTATGTCCATACTTCTAATGTCTACAAACTTCTTTCTAAACACAGTCACTCTGGCGACTAAAGCATTTTTTCTAACGAGAGACAAGTTGGTTTACACGGTCACTGTGGTATGTTTGACTGTGTTGATGGAGTAATATCATCTTCACTCGTCACTTCTTCACTATACAAACGAAGCTGTCTAACGTGTTTTATAGGTTTGGGAAACATGAAAATCTTATGGGGCCCGGTCGAGAGTGTGTGGAGGATGATCGATGACAGTGAACCCAAGGCGACAGATCTTCGTAGATGTCGCAGTGCTGTGTGTGACAGCATTGCCATGCTGTGTGAACGAACTCTTCGAAGGTAGGGTCCAGTTTACGGGTGGTCTGACAGTACGTTACAAAGTTTGTGGTTGTCCCATTAGGCATGACTCCCAAATGCACTATACCTTGAGCATCCCAGAAGTGCACTATACGTTGAGCATCCCAGAACACTGTTAGCGTGTCTTTACCTGCAGATGGCGTGGTCTTGAAACTTTTTGGCGTCGATTACCCATTGTGGCTGAAATTAACTAAAGCCTCTTTTTTTCGGGATCAAAATGGTGAACATAGCTTTTACCACTTGTCACACTGTTGTAAAGGAATCCTCATGCTCAAAACACGAAAGAAATTATTGACAGATGTCCAGTCTCCTCCGATTCATGTCAGGAGTGAGCATTCGAGGCACCCGCAATGCACATAGTTTTCTGTACGGCAGTTCTGCAATGATGGCCTGTACAAACTCCCGTGATATGCCACTATCACTTATCAGCAGCGTCTGTGGTATTCGACGATTTTCTATTATGACATCATGAGCTACAGTCCGATGAACCTCGTCGGTTGCAGTACGCGGTCATCCACTCCGAATGCTGTTGCACAAGTTGATTTTAGGGATACCGTTTCTTTCACAACGAGCACGTACAGCCCAACGTCGACACAACTATCAACGTACAAAGCCTACATTCCTGTATTGGATATCAATAGGGGGCACGTTTTCTGCCTACAGAAACTTGATAATAGCATACAGTTTCTCACGCACTGACGTAGTAGCCTTTACATACAGCCATGTTACACGTACAATTCGGATCTTACTAAGGAGAGACGTGTGAGGCTCAAACGACGTAATAAATCTACCGATTCTGAGAACAGAATAGAGCATTTTGAGACATTACTTTTCAGCACACACTTCTAAAGGGGTGTGAACAGCCTCAGATGTTTATTGGTTATTGTGAAGGAGACAGAGTTGCCATGTACTCGTGTAAGTGTTATCAGTAACTGACAGTTTGGAAGGGGCTTCACTGTACGTCTCCGTTTTGCCGGTTGGTCGAATCGCAAAATATCAAGTTATATGCGTCATCCAGCTGTGACAGTGACCCAATTACGAATTTCGTGAGAACCTGAGGGCACGCCTACTCTCTGTCAGGCTTCCTGTCGAAAGTGTCTGATCACCACCAGGGAGGATCCCGTAACGTGCACCAAGCATATCACGTCCTGTTCAGTCACAGCACCATTGCTCGCAAACAAACACCGTTGCATGACTAGGCTGCTATTAACACCACAACACAAACGACTGCATTTGAACCGGTTTCGTTGCTCGGAAGTATAGGCTGGAAATGAATGACGTCACATTGTGTTCAGCGATGAGATGTAGTTCAGAGCAAGCTCAGTTAACCTTCGCTGGCAACTAGAGAAGCAACCCGAGGAAGATTTGGAAAGCTACAGCTGTGTTAACCCCGGAATCATGACTTCAGGTTACAGCTCGCAGTGGTTGAGAGAACCCCGACAACAATGATAAGCCACAGACACCATACATCCTCCCACACGACAGTATCACTGTGCCATTTTTCAAGAGCACAATACTCAGCTCCAAATGGCATGCATCTCTATAAAATAATTTACTCCTGTGACTAGCCATATCTCTGATCTGCCACTAACGGTCGTGGAAACAGCTTCGACGTAAACTCCAAAATCCTTCCGAGTGGCAGTATCCACGATTTCAAGCACCTGTTGCCAGCTGTGAGCCAGTTTACGTCTGTAGGCGGTGCAGCAACTTCGTAATACAGTTTCCAACCGAATCAGTGCATGCATCAGGATCAGGGGAGGGGGAGTGGTAGGAGTGGATGGCAACGTCACACTTATAAGCGAAAAGTTTTCGATGGGGCTGAGCCAAAGTAATTCAATATTTTTTGAAAGGATAAAGCCTTTGGAGAGCTTTAACTGATATGATGTGATAATGGTCGAAGAATTCTTAGCGCTGTACTTGATACTGAAATAAAAGCCGAAATGTAGATACTACAGAAGATAAGTACAGCAAAACACAGTACGAAAAGGAAAGAAAAAGAAAAACCTTATAATCTCGTGGTGTCAACTTGTTTGTAAATTTGATTTGGTTTTCTAATCATTGAAACAAAATAACATATCTTCTCAACCCATGGCGTTTCATTTAGTTTGCCAAGCAGTCTGTAGTCCATATTCCGCAATTCATTACATTAATTTTCATAACAGTAGTCTGCAATTAAACTTATCTCATAGTTATCAGATCCTCATTTAAATAAATATATTTTGACAATGTTGACCAGAAATAGTTTTACCTGATACTACCGTCTTAGTGGAAATAGAAACTCCTGCGTTATCAACCGATAAGCAGTCCTTGTCGTCATTTGGTTGGGATTATGGGCGACACAGCCAGATTCTAGAAGGAAAAAGGAAAATAAGATCAAATAAAACGTCAATACGATGATGACAATGACATGGCAAAGCATTAGAGTTTAAAATCTTACATATAAACCAATTAATTGAATAAAAATGATAATGAAGCTCTTTTGATTAGATTTAGGAAGAAAAAAGTTACGTGTCACGTGACAAAACTCGAACCTATGTCATTTTTCACGGCGTTCTAATTCTCTAACCACTGGGCTATAGAACAACGCTATAGTCAACCAAGGGTAATGATGAATCCCAGCCTCCATAAACTCTGTTCCATGTAATGTCGTGAGAAGCTCATCTAACGTAAGCCAATCTCTATTATATCTTCGTGTGTGACCCTGAATCGCGAGTTGTGTAGAAGTATGTAGGAGTGTGTGAGAAAATGTATACCTGATTTGCAAAGTTTTGTGTGGTTATCATGTATGAAGAAATATAAAATAAAGGTGCCAGACCCATGATTCGGCATTCAAACACATTAAGGAAGAATGCCGCACAAGGAGTTAGATGTGAACTGATCAACTGTTGTGACAGTTTGGCAACGGCGGACGGTTCGGGCGTGACGTTGAGCGCACTGATTGGAGGAAACGAGTACCAACGCGTGAAGTATCAACTATCTAATTATTTTCATCGATCTATAACTTACGACTGAAATATTGTAGGAAGGAGCCATTTATCAGGATGTTAAAAGTGTGAAGTTACTTCAGCATTAAAGTTTCGAATCTACTGCAAAATTTATACATACAGTGCTAAGACATTATCAGGTTTTCAGTGTAATCGAGTAAGTAAACAATTTTATGAAAATAGCTAGCTAAAATGTGCGGCAGGATGATACGTCTTAAGAAACCAGGGTATTATATCCATTAAGTCACAGAGCACTAAAATTGTAGCAGTAGGCAGACGCTGCTGTTCACAGACAAAATAGGTGACGACGTTACATACAGTTATTTCTCTGTGTCGGAGAAGGTGGCACAGAATAGAGAAATTTTAGGCAGACCTCATCAAATTATTCAAAATACTAATGTCTTCTAGAACAAGACTTTAACTGTGGCCGTTTTTAGCAAGATAATCAGTTACCACAAATAGTGTACTGTGGATCTATCTCCTATTACGAAAGCCTCCATCGAACGATGAAGTCTGCTTGTGTATATTAGCTGCAAAGTGGATAGAAACATATCCCAGTAAATTGTAGAAAGTTGTCGTCAAATATGAGTCAGTAGGTTGAAGCCCTCAGCGAAAATGAACTGTAAGAATATTAAATGAAAAAAACACTGCTCAGTTTAAACTTCCTTGTCATAGCTAGTGCGTATGTAAACGTACACAGTTAATCAAATGCACATCTTTCTTTTGAATGTCAAGTTAGCCTACAATAAATTTTATATATAGTGATTTTTTGTTTAATTTTCTTCCCTTTCTCATTCCCTGTATAGTACATTACAATGGCACAAAATCCACTGATGATTAAGGAGTACAGTATTTGATATAACGAGAGATATGAAATATAATGATAACGAATCTGTTGGTGGGGTACTGCAGTACTTTTTTAAATATAAGTGGTAGTGTAGTACGAATAGATAGAAAGATAGAGAGAGAAACAAAGACGGATATGAAATTTACTGCCAAGATAGTATTTATTTAACAAGAATATGAAATATAAAAATGAGTAAAACTTAAAATCCATGAAACTTTCAGATGATACAACAGTACTTCACATAAACGTTTTTCTGTGTGTGTGTGTGTGTGTGTGTGTGTGTGTGTGTGTGTGTGTTCATTAGCTCGAATTTACACAATTAAGATGGCGAAGCTTACATTTTTTAATTACTGTAGTATGGTTGAAATTTTTTTTAATCGTGGGGCCGGGAGAAGCTTGTGGATAAAATGCAGCATAAGTAAGTACAACGCAAAAAATACTGTGCTATCATTAGTTGTAAAAGTTTTTCTGAATCTTACAAATTTTTTTTAAGCTTACGTTTCTTAAACTTACCACTAATTGACGTATTTGATACATACGATTTGTGCAACTTTTCAAATTTCCCACCAATTTTCTAATTTCCCGCCTCCCGCTATCTTGACGACGTCTCTTGACTGCAGCACCGATTGGCGGTGGAAGCTTCCCTACATCCTATATTTGTGAAGTATGTATATTTTGGAACATTCGATGCCTGCATAAATTATAGTACTCCGCGTCCAGGAGTTAAGTCCCGTTGTGTCTGTACACTGACGTTCATAATCAACATGCTTTCAGCGCCCCATGATGTAATTTATTGTTGACCTTTCTTTTGGACTTGGAATTGATGGTGGTCACGTTACAATTTTTCTCACAGAGTATTTCTTAGTATGCAGCTTACACGTAAATCGTAGCAGCATCAGGGATGGCGATGTTGTGGGTTATTATATACACGCTGTGCGACAGCACTTACTTTTTTATTAGGGTTTTTGGCCGCTTTTATAAGAAACGCGGTTTATTGCATGTACGTTCCTCAGCACTGTCGTTGATATTATTGCGTCCTCGGTAAGCTAACACTGCACTGACTTTTGGGATTTCAAGCGATTAGTAACTTGAGATCAGTTATTCACAGCCCCTGTACATCATGAAGTTGTGTTATGTTTCATAGTAGATGTAAACTTCAGAATACGTCTGGGAGGGTGCTGTGAACTTGAGACTCTACTCCAGAATTCTACGTAATGATTCCAAGAGGGACGTCCTCGAGCTGGGAAAGGCAAAATTAGACAGAATGCTGCTCGTTAGCGGACGCTTCCGCATGGGCGACTCTTCCTTGAGCAACGGCCTAAAAAGAATCCAGGCTGCGCGGCCGTGCAATGACGCACTCAAGTATAGCTGCTGGCAGTTATCTGACTTGCGCATCAGACGCTTGTTGCCAGGTATCTACGATGGCGTGATACAGTGTTGCTAGCCTGCAGTCATGCAACGTTTAGAGTTATGATTGTCTCTAGAGATGAATTCATGTTATTAACTAAAAACCGACAAAATGAAAATAAGGATCCTCATAGCTGTATAATGCTGATGGAAACACTGTTGTGATTAGCTTCTTGGAGCATATTAGGCTCAGCATATCAGCTGGATGGTTAACCAATTCTGCCAACTTGATATCAGAAAAGCAAACTAACGTAAGATGTCTTTCAAGAGAATTTTAAGATATTAGTTTTTAATAGAACAAATAAAAAGACGGACGAGGAACAATTATAGACGCAGATATCCTTTCCGGAAATGCAACAACGCTTTATCTGCAAAAAAACAGAGTCAGTCTGAATGGCTCGAAAACGATAGAGGGTGGATGCTTCGCCTGCTGTTATAAGATTAAGATGTCAGTGGGTTAAAGTTTAAACGAGGAAGCCCTACGTTCTAGCGTCTGGGAAGGCAATGAATTCACAATAAGTTCGTGAGCTTGTGCTCCAGTTGGACGAACAATAAAAGTAGTCAAGTCCAACCTCAGTACATTAGGTATGAATAAGAAGGGTTTGGTGTCCGATTAAAGAATGTCCCGGTCAGATTCATACCTATGTGACATATTTCGCATTCTCCGTATTAGGATACACCTGATTCCCTGTTTCAGAATGGGACTGCTTCCTCTTTTCCAGCTGCCATCGAGCTGACCTTTGAAGTGTCTCGAACGTTTGACTATTGTTCTTTCACTTGATTTGTAACGTAATGTTTCGACTGAGGTAACGAAATTTTATGTTTCATGGTGTACGGTAAGTTCCATTTGTGTCAGAATACACGAAGACACACTTTTAGAGTTCCGTATCTCCGTCGGTGAAACGGAACCCTTTTAGTTGTAGGGCTGCTTCCCTACAACTAAAAGGGTTCCGTTTCACCGACGGAGATACGGAACTCTAAAAGTGTGTCTTCGTGTATTCTGACACTCACGCCGTATAAAATTTACATCAGTCTTTCCATTGTGTGCCAGCCTAGTCCGCTGTAACTAGCTCTGAGGTCATAAATGTTGCGCAATACTTTAAAAATCACGTAAATAACCTGAAACGTTTCTAGCATGTCAGGAGTAATACTAAATCAATATGTGTTGAATGTCAGTTCAATAACTTTAACCATTTTCGAAATTTTGACGTTTTTCTGTAAAAATCATTGGCGCAACTGAAAAGAGCTACAAACTTAAATAATTGTATTTAGATTCCACTTGCGCAATAATTTAGTAAAAACAGTATTCTGGACCTCACAAATTCAAATTTTAGTTGAAATTCATGGTTTTCTGGGTTTTGTCTTAAAAATTACGGAAGCAAGGTACATTAAGTAGGCTAATAAATAAGGCTAGGATGTTTAAATTTAAGTAGAAGAGAGATCCGCTATAATCATAAAGATGTGAGAAGTTTCAATTGAATAACTATAAAACTATAGCGACAGCGTATCTCCAAAGGGCAAGTTCAGAGCTCGTCTACTGCGTATAGTGTATTTAAATTAATTCTCTCGCCCAAAATATTTGACTTAGCCACGTCAGACTTTTATTATGATTACTTACCTGTGTACTGAATGCACATTTAAATTGAGAGCTTCATCGGCCATCAGCTAAGGAAGCAATGATTTATTCGATAACTTAAAGTGGTGCATTAGTAGCCCAGCAGCTAGTCGGGAGAGCGGAATTGATCAGGCGTTCCCTTAGCCGTCCACACCACGGCTGTATATATATAAGAACGCTGCGCGAGAGAAGAAGGCCCCAGTTATCTCCAGACGCTGAATAGCACACCACCTGCGCCGGGAGTCGCGTCGCGTCGGTATCATTGCTATAAACAGCCTCGGATGCCGTAATAAGTTACTCGGGATACGCGTAACCATGAAATCGTTTTCGAGTGAAGTGTTAATTCTGGGATGACTTTAATGATCTATCTTCAATTTGAGTATGTCGTATTTTCACGTGCCGCCGCGGGCCACACATTCTACCATTATTTAGTGTAGCGTTTGGTGAACATTATCATGAAATTATGGCGAGCATTCACTTAAACATTGAATTTGAACAGTTATAGTGGCATCAGCGCATTAGACTCTGAACTGCTCTCGTAGTTGGATTGTGTGGATTCTTTTTTTTGTCTGTGGCTTTCGGAATATAGCGAACATTTTAGACAGAATCGTTTTTGATTATGAAATCCAGACAATCTCCTAATTCCTCAGAGCTATAAGCTGTAGCTATAAGTGTATTTCTCAGATGAAGAGGGCACTAGGAACTCTAATTACAGGCTTCACGTTTTGCTAATCACTTCTGGTTGCCAATATTGTAGTTAGAGAGCCAGTGTTGAGAACGGCAAACAACAGCATTAAATAAACAATAGGAACATTTATAATAACAATTATTCCACCCGCCGCCCCACATATATTGCTAGTCGGCAGGGAAAAACCAACAAAACATTTTTATAACAATTAATTCCACCCGCCTCCCTACGTGTTACTAATCTGCCGCGAAAAACAAAACATTTATTATAAACCAATTAATTTCACCCGCCGCCCACCATATGGTGCATCGGCCGGGGAGGAAAACTGAGTAAAAGTGAAAGTGATTTTTAAATATTCGGACTCGGGAGTGAAATGCGACACGCAACTGAGTAATAGAACAGACATAGTGTTACGTGTGCATGTGAACGACGCAATTGGATTAACAACGCATCTGGATTGACGGAGCTGTCAATGAGTCTAGCGGCGCTGCCGGCTTCACGAGAAGCCTGTTTCGCCTCACCGCAGTCGTCCGCTGGAGGAACCGGAGCCGCGCTGCAGTTTCGGGCCACGCAAACACACAGCTGCCGTCGAAGTGCCGTGTGCTGTTCAACGAGCCACGTCGCGTCAGTAATCCTGGTACGCTGCGCCAGCAACGCCATACGCCGTGCAGAAGGAACTAAGTTAAATGAATAGCTGTTAAAAATTTTACTAACCTGCACTAAAAGACTGTCGGCGATGGAACTGCCAGAAGAAACTGAGAAACTTAAATCAGAACCTATGTCTGTTGAGGGAACTTAAATCCAGACAACGGTTCAAGTGTAAATATGCATGAAAAAAGTTATGTTAAAGTGAAATATGAGGTATTGTCTCCTGACAGTAGTGTGAAAAGGGGCAACGATTCAATAATAGAGACCCCTGTAGTAATGCAGAAATCAGACATTGTTAATTTATTGGATGGTAGTTTGTCTGATGAGTTAATAACGAAACAGTCATCAGAGGGGGTAAAGTTTAAACAGGAGAAGTTAGATATGACTGAAGAATCAGAAAATCAGAAGTTTCATTTAGTTTTGATGATTCTGGTGTTGTAGCTAGATTTTCGTCACCTGGGTGTGATAAAAAACCAGCTGGTGAGCAACCCAAAGATACTGGGGCTATTGATTTAAATGTTATGTTACAAGCAATAGCTACCAGTAGTGCTGAATTAAAGTCTGAAATTGTGGCCCGCCAAACAAATTTTAATAAACGGTTTGAGGCAACGGACACAAAAAAATAGAATCCGATAATGTTGAATTAAAGGTTGAGATTGTGGCCAGCCAAACTAATTTTAATAAACGATTGGAGGTAATGGACAATACATTCAAGGCTGGTTACAATAAGTTGAAAGAGGATCTGGGCAGTTTTAATTACAAAATTGATTACAATCATGAGCATATTAAGAAAAAGGTTGATCAACAGTTATCTGAGATGTATAAAATAGTTAAATCCGAAGTTGCTGAGGTTCGCAAAGACTTCCAAATGGAACATGCGAAGCTGGAGCACAAGCTAACAGAAAAGATCGAGGCGGAATTTGAACTGTGCTCAGATAGGTTTAAATATGTTAATATAAAAGTAAACATATGTCAAGCAGAAGTAGATGCAATCAATACTGATACTACTCATATTGTGCAAAGAGTAGGTAATGTTGAATTGAGAGTAGGAAATATTAGTACTAACATTGCTAACATTGAGAGTAAAGTAGCTTCAGTAACTTCTGGTAATGGTAGTATGCAACAAGTTGTAGCTACAAACGTCGCTTTTATCGGGTGTCGGCAGTTCTTGCGGTTCGATCCAGATAAAAATATGCACCCACTACATTTCTGGAACGATTTTGAAGATGTGATTCCACCAACATGGTCTGAACGAGAGAAAATCTCATTTATTAGAAGCCATTTAGCAGGTGACGCCATGCGTTGGTCAGTTGATGCTATGTTGAAGTGTAAAACATTAGCATAATTTAAGACAGCTTTCAATAATGAGTATTGGTCTAGCAATAAGCAAAATGAAGTGCTGAGAGAATTTTGGAGTGGAAAACGCTTCAATGCAGGCAAGGAATCTATTAAAGAATTTGCTAGGTCATGGATCTCCCGTTTGTCATATTTGGCCGAAAAGCTAAAACCTGAAATGATAATACTAGGTCTTGAAGCCAAACTGCCATGGTATTGGCAAACTAGAATTATATCTGCCCCTAGAGATAAGCTGGATCGTTTCATTGAATATTTGGAACGTATAGAGCATGTGGCTGCCAATGAGGAGCAAGCACGTAATAACATAAATGGTAATAACACTAGTTGTAATTTTAAGAACGAGCAGAATGGCAATGTAAACATCAGAACAGTAGGTGTTCGCCATCCTAAGAGAGATAGGAATTGGAGAAATAATTATCAGAACGAACAATGGCATCCAAATGATAGTAATTTTGTTCTGACCAAAATTATGCAGGTAAACAACAGTGCGGAAAGAAATGCTGTGCCAGTTAACTATAATGGAAATAAAGGAAACAGTAGTAGGCTGAAGCAGGAAAACTAGTTCCCGTCTATGAGGACACTGGCGCTCACCAGGCGGTTATTTTTCGTAAGCCAGTAATTACAGTAATTGGTAAGACAGATCAGAATACTGAGACTGAACATGTGGATGAGGGGTCGGTAGCTTCTAAGGATACAGCAGAAATATTAGATCACTCACAGTATTTGACAGATACCGTGTTAGAGACGCTTTCTAAGTGGGAACAGAAAAGGCGCAGCAGTATAACGGTAGGGAAGAGCTACAAAATACTGTTTTGTCAGGTGAAGAAGCAGAAGAAATTAATGCTTATATTTACGATGAGGATGATGTGCTCTTATCTAAAGTGCCTGTGCAGGATGTTGATACTGTACTAATAGATTTAGGACAGGAGGTAAGTGAGAATGTGGAGGATAGCCTGTTGGGGGTCGATGAACCCAGTAGCTGTGACCAGTTGTCACTTGAGAGGGAACCCGACGTTGATAGTAAAAGTGGTTTAGCTGTAACTAGTGTTATGCCCGGTCTGGAGGCGCAGAGTCGCTCAGACTACAGTCATTTGGGTCATGTTCAGCAAACTAAATGTAATGAAGTCGTGCGGTGTTTAGATTTGAAATTAATAGACCGACTGGAAAAGACAGCTGGAAATGTAACTCAGGAAATCCCTACACACTTTGACCTAAAGGGAATGAAGAGAGATGTCGACCACTTTAGTTGGAGACAAATTCAAAATGATTGGATGAGTTTGACAAACCACCTGCACAAACTAGAATAAGCCACCCTATAATAATAGTGAATATGTTGGGTATCAATGTACGTTGTCTCTTAGACAGTGGAAGTGAGGTGAGTGCGATATCTCAGTCCTTCTTTGATGCATTACCTAGGAAAGACAGGCTTACCGTAATGAGGGTATCAGGACTAAGAATAACTGGTGCTACCGGCAAGGTGTCAGAAACGGTAAAACAAGAAGCTTTGCTGCCCTTTAACATTAATGGTAATTTAATTGATCATCCATGCTTAATTGTAAATAATCTAAGTATTGAGGTTTTAACCGGCACAGATTTCTTATCGAAATATCAGAGTGTTAATGACTTTGAAAGAAGCCAGTTAAAAATGGTCTTGCCAATAACTGGAGTAATTACGGTACCTTTTATTGATAAACATGTAGTAACTAATGATGAAACTTGGGAGCTGCCTATATGAGTTCTGAAAAATAGGAGATATTGGGACGAAGGTGTTAATCTTAGTAAAATTAAGCAAAACACAGTAGAAAGATAGAAGAGTCATGACGCAAAATCTGTACCCACCAGTTTTTAAATAGGTCAGTTAGTCCTTGTCAACACCAAGGAAAAATCAAAGAAAAAATGCAGAAACAAAGAAATTCATGTTCGTATACCAAGGACCTTTCGAGATCATAGGAAAACCACATGCCAATGCATATAGGCTAGAGTACCCTAAGAGTAAAAAGATATTAGGTCTCAGGAACGTGATCGACCTAAAGAAGTTCATAGGTAGTGAATGAATTCTGTAGGGAGGAGGTTGTTCTGTAACCTCTACAGTAGTGTGGCAGCTGTGGAGTCCCAGCTGCGTGAGATCTTCTTTCCCACTTCAGGTCTCACTCATTCTTCATCTTTCCTATTTACAAAAATTTCGACCCCTTCTTTCCAATACGAAAATTTTCTGGAACCAATGAATTCTGTAGGAAGGAGGTTGTTCTGTAACGTCTACACAGTGTGGCAGCTGTGCAGTCCCAGCTGTGTGAGATCTTCTTTCCCATTTCAGATCTCACTCATTCTTCATCTTTTCTATTCACCATAATTTCGGCTCTTGCTCTCAAATACTAATATTTTCCGTTATGGTTATCAAGCCAATAATAAACTGATGAATTCTGTATGGAGGAGGTTGTTCTGTAACCTCTACATAATGTGGCAGCTGTGCAGTCCCAGCTGTGTGAGATCTTCTTACCTCTTCAGGTATCACTCATTCTTCATCTTTCCTATCCACCAAAGTTTCGATTCGTTCTTTGCAATACAAAAATTTTCCGTCATGGTTATCAAGCCATGAGTTCAGTAACCTTTCTATCCACCGATTAGTGAAGAAAATACCTAATGTGACAAACCTGACAGTGACATACACTACAGAGAAGTTGAAAGGTGGCTACACTGAGCCACAGCGCCAGAGATTGCGCCAAAGAGTATTATTCAGCCGCCTCCACTTGCAGTTCTTGTCGAGAAGTCGTGGTGGAGAGTGCTTATTGAGAAGTAGCAGTAGGCAGTGCTTGTTGAGATGTAGCAGTGGTGAGTCGTTGTTGAGAGGTTCCCATGGAGAGTGCTTGTTCAAATGTTGTCATATTGTTTTGATGGGCTAGACACAAGATGTTGTTGGATGAGGGATGCTGTAATGTGCTTATCGTCAATATATATGAAGGTAAAATAATTCCTTTTTTTATTTATTTCAATGTCTTAAACAATAATGCCTCTTGGTCACAGGTTCAGTCAACAAAGCATCTGGCTCTTGTTCTTGTATTAGACTGTATTTCTGGTTTCTATGCGCAATTATAGTATTTCGGGTTTTTTTTAATTACTTCAGTATAAATGGTGTTTAAAATACACTCCTGGAAATGGAAAAAAGAACACATTGACACCGGTGTGTCAGACCCACCATACTTGCTCCGGACACTGCGAGAGGGCTGTACAAGCAATGATCACACGCACGGCACAGCGGACACACCAGGAACCGCGGTGTTGGCCGGCGAATGGCGCTAGCTGCGCAGCATTTGTGCACCGCCGCCGTCAGTGTCAGCCAGTTTGCCGTGGCATACGGAGCTCCATCGCAGTCTTTAACACTGGCAGCATGCCGCGACAGCGTGGACGTGAACCGTATGTGCAGTTGACGGACTTTGAGCGAGGGCGTATAGTGGGCATGCGGGAGGCCGCGTGGACGTACCGCCGAATTGCTCAACACGTGGGGCGTGAGGTCTCCACAGTACATCGATGTTGTCGCCAGTGGTCGGCGGATGGTGCACGTGCCCGTCGACCTGGGACCGGACCGCAGCGACGCACGGATGCACGCCAAGACCGTAGGATCCTACGCAGTGCCGTGGGGGACCGCACCGCCACTTCCCAGCAAATTAGGGACACTGTTGCTCCTGGGGTATCGGCGAGGACCATTCGCAACCGTCTCCATGAAGCTGGGCTACGGTCCCGCACACCGTTAGGCCGTCTTCCGCTCACGCCCCAACATCGTGCAGCCCGCCTCCAGTGGTGTCGCGACAGGCGTGAATGGAGGGACGAATGGAGACGTGTCGTCTTCAGCGATGAGAGTCGCTTCTGCCTTGGTGAAAATGATGGTCGTATGCGTGTTTGGCGCCGTGCAGGTGAGCGCCACAATCAGGACTGCATACGACCGAGGCACACAGGGCCAACACCCGGCATCATGGTGTGGGGAGCGATCTCCTACACTGGCCGTACACCACTGGTGATCGTCGAGGGGACACTGAATAGTGCACGGTACATCCAAACCGTCATCGAACCCATCGTTCTTCCATTCCTAGACCGGCAAGGGAACTTGCTGTTCCAACAGGACAATGCACGTCCGCATGTATCCCGTGCCACCCAACGTGCTCTAGAAGGTGTAAGTCAACTACCCTGGCCAGCAAGATCTCCGGATCTGTCCCCCATTGAGCATGTTTGGGACTGGATGAAGCGTCGTCTCACGCGGTCTGCACGTCCAGCACGAACGCTGGTCCAACTGAGGCGCCAGGTGGAAATGGCATGGCAAGCCGTTCCACAGGACTACATCCAGCATCTCTACGATCGTCTCCATGGGAGAACAGCAGCCTGCATTGCTGCGAAAGGTGGATATACACTGTACTAGTGCCGACATTGTGCATGCTCCGTTGCCTGTGTCTATGTGCCTGTGGTTCTGTCAGTGTGATCATGTGATGTATCTGACCCCAGGAATGTGTCAATAAAGTTTCCCCTTCCTGGGACAATGAATTCACGGTGTTCTTATTTCAATTTCCAGGAGTGTATCTTGTCTTATTGAGGAAGAACCGTGTCAGTTGTGTACGTTGAATCACACTTCCACACACGGAATATTTACACTTGTGATTTGTTGTTTCGTAGGTTTTATAGTTGCTGGGGACTTAATTAATTAATTGTGTTAACGGAAACTTTCTTTCATTCTTTGTTGTTGTTCTACGCAGTCAGATTGCGTACAAATACCAGACAGGGCCAACCGTTTACGAGACTTTGTAACCGGACATTCAGCTACTAAAATTAAAAAATATTTGCATAGTAAATAAGTAAGCCACCATGCACGTGGTGACCACTGCTTCGGATCGTCCCTTGGAATTATTCTGATTGTAAAAATAGCAGACAGTAGTATTGTTGATGTAATTTGTAGTATAGTAATTTTAGTCTATATTGCATGTGTAGATTTGGTAATTGTCATTCTTCTAATGGTATTTTTGCAGAATTTAATTTTTGTTGTCTTGTATACGGGTGTGACAATTTTGTGTAATTATGAAGATTTCAATTGTTCATTAATCGTGTTTGAGGGAAGCATTTCGTGTGAATGATATTGTTGGAGATAAAGTCTCATTGTGTGTAATTTTCTAATAGTGACGAATTTTGTATGTTTTGTAAATGATTACGCGATTGATGAAAAAGGCAAAAATGATGGATAGTGAGAATGACGAAATTGTTAACATGGCGAACTCGCCAACACAGGAGAACAGTATGATGAATAATGAAGTTGAAAACAATTTAATAAATCGGGAAAATAGTCCAGAACCAATTCAAAATTTTTCACAATCAAAAAATTTTCAGAATTCGAGATTAATGACAGAAGATTCTGGAATAGTATCGAATACAGATAGCTTCATGGCTATGTCGAAGGAAGCTGGTATTGCAGGAAATATTAGGGGCGAAAAGAATTTTTAACCAGTTAATATGGAGCAGTTGATGGGTGCAATATTAAATTTGGGATCTGAATTAAAAGCAGTGGGATCACAAATAGGAACAATTAAAACAGAGATAGGAACAATTAAAACTGATATGGGAACAATGGAAACACAGTTAAGATCTGAATTAAAAACACAGATGGGAACAATGGAAATACGGTTAGACTCATTGGGATCACAGTTAGGATCTGAATTGAAAACAGTGGCAACACGGCTAGAAACTGATATGGGAACAATGGAAACACGGTTGGACTCAAGAATAGGGGCATGTTTAAAAAACATGAAAGATGAATTAAAGAAAGAAATTAGAGAAGAAGTACAACCGATTTTGAATGCGAACAATAATAGATTAATTTCAATAGAAATCAGACAAAAGGAACAGGACAGAGAACAGGAAGAAAGAGATCGCGTGATAGTACAAAAAATTTCAGAGTTAAATTTACAACGTGCACACAATAAGGAAGAAATATTTGAGAGAATCGGGGAATCCGTACCTAATGACAGAATAAATAACCTAACACAACAATATGAACAGTTAACTACTAAATGTGTCAATACTGAAACCCGAGTCGCGACACTTGCGGAAGACGTAAATAAACTGAAAGAAAAAATAGGTGACTTATCGGAAAGAGTTGAGGAGATTGCAGATAAACTGACAAGTCTTAGTTCAAATGGGGACAGAGATTCAGATGATACAGTTCCATTGCCATTTGCAATAACCGAAGAGTACCAGAGCATTAATAAACATGTTGAAAATCAGGGAAAATTTAATGAACGTGTTAAAAGGGAATTTGAGGCGTTACGGAAGGAAGTCAAACAAATTGGAGGCAAAATCGTAGGAAAAGACAGCAGAAGAAATTTAGAATCACAGATAGCAGAGGGGTTTGAAGAAAGTAATTTATTTCATTTAGGAGAAGCAACAAGAGAGCGCCAGGCGCGCGAACTTGACAATAATCGACATTCGGACTGGGATAGACACGGTAGGTCTTTGTCGCCACGAGGAGAAAACTTTGACTATAAACACTTCTTAACTGTTCGGAAATTTAAGATCTTTCGGAATTCTAAGAACGACATACATCCATGTTCATGGTTACATCAATTTATGTACGCACTTCCGCCAAATTGGCCACTAAGTCACAAACTGGAATTTACGTGCGGCTATTAAAGCCCTCAGGGGATTCACTACGCTAAGTGAATATGTGCCACAGCATGCACAGGGCCCCGAGCTGTAGTAGTGCTATTTCCCTTTTAGTTTTCTGCACTGCTGCCTACTCTTCTACTATTCTTTGTATCTATCAAAACAACTCTTCGACTATCACTCTATCTAGAGAGTCGGTAAATAATAACCGGATATGACTATTTTACCCAAAAGTGATTTCGGAAATTACCGTTTGGACTTACTGTGTCTTCTGCAGCATTCATTCGTAGTGTAAACGAAATTTTGCCTGTTTGTCTTCGTGGCAATATTACTTCATATGTTGACGATATTCTTATTGCTAAACGTTCTCGGAATGAGCACAACAAAATTTTGGATTCATTATTACGTATTTTTTCAAGAGTTGGCATTACAGTGAACCTGGAAAAATCTGAATTTGGTCGTTCTCAGGTGAAATTTCTTGGTGGTATTATTTTTTGGACAGAAGGTATTCTACTCGATCCAGAGAAACTAGATGCTATTCGTAATTGTGCTGTTCCTACTACAAAACATGATGCTCGTAATTTTCTTGGTGTCTGTAATTTTCTTAGACGCTTTGTTAGATTGGACAATTTGGCCACACCTCGTTTTTGCGAACTGTCTGGAAAGTGCTTTTTAAACGAAAATCGGTCGACAACTCTGTTTGGTTAGTTTGTATTCCTGATGAGTGGGTCAATAAATTGATTTGTTATACACATTTCAGTTATGCACACTTTGGTCCCAGAAAATGCTTTCATAAATTACGAGAAACTTCAGTAATATGGAAAAACGTATTCGATCTGTTCTTGCCAAATGCAAATTATGTCAAAAGGCTAAGCCGCCAACTATTTCTCACAGAGCACTGTTGTTTCCTATCATTCCAGCGAAATTAAAAGAGATGGCTGCAGTCGATTTGTTCGGTCCAGTGGTTCGTTCTACTAATGATTTTGCGTACATTTTGGTAGCAGTGGAATAGGCATCAAAATATGTGTGTTTTACACCTTTACGCAAAGCAGCAGCTCGTTCAGTATCTAACGCTTTCATCAAACATTTTCTTAAATAAGTGGGTCATGTTGGTAAGGTTATATCAGATAATGGATCACAGTTTCGCTCTAAAACTTGGCTTCGTACTCTACGGCGTCGTAAGATTAAACTAATTTTCATTTCACTTTTTCACCCTCAATTAATGCTTCAGAGAGATGGATGAAGGATATCAATAAATTGTGTCGACTTTATTGTCATCAGAATCACAGAACGTGGGATCAGTATCTTCATACTCTTCAAAACTTTCTGAATGAACTCCCTAATGATTCAATTTCTTTACCGCTTATATTGATATTAAAAAATAAAGCACCGACAAATCGCATTTCTGAAATCGTTCCTTTTCCGCCTACACGGAAACTGCGGCATTCTGAAGTTGTGAATCTGGCTCTACAAAATATTGCATCTGCGGCTGCTAGAATAGAGGAATCAGCTAAACGTCCTGGTCGTTTAAAAACCTTGTCACTTGGTCAAAAGGTGTTAATTAAGTCTCACCGTTTGTCTCACAAAGGAAAAGGCTTGTGTCGTCAATTATTTCTGCCTTATAAAGGTCCATATGGAGTTCGCAAAATTATTCGTGATAACACTGTTGAAGTAGAAACTCTTAAATCTCGACGCTCCAAGGTAATACATCATATATCGAACGTTAAAATTTTTGTGGAATGACATACTTTTGAGAAACTTAACAGCTACATGGAAACATGCAGAGAATACAAGGATACCGCGCTGTGTTTTGGCGGCGGCACATACTCAAAGCAACAGTCAAATCTGCGCGCCGCACAAGGCAGTCTTTGACTGCAATCATTTACTTCCTACGTCACGCGTACCTACAGCTGATCGAGCGCTCAGTGCGAATGCACTGACAGCCGTAAACAAATACACAGTCTAATTTCTCTGATTAAATTCAGTATAAAGCTATAGTGACTTGATAAATTACTTTATTAACGTTCAGTATTTTTCAGGATACGGTTGTATGAAATATTTAAGAACTTCAGGTAATTTCTGTGTGTGTCCGACGTTAAGAGGACTTGCTATCGAGAAATTTTCAGGAAGAATGTAATTTCGAAGAAGTAACTAATAAACTAAATAGGTAACTATTAATTGAGTTTATTTTCCAGGTAACATATTTCCACTTAGGTACGTACTTTAGACGTAATTTTCTGCTCGCGATTACGTGATTCATACTTTGTGCTAAATTTTATGATCTATGAATTTACTTGTGAAGCGACATGCTTGCGTGCATTAACTGATTTTGACAATGATTGATTAATGAACATTGTTGTTACTTGTGTATATTATGCATCGCTTGGCTGCTATGCTTTTTCACTGACGTCATATTTTTTTTATTATGTGCCTGCTGTGCTTATTTATTTAAATTATAATTGTCTCCTGATTAATTGTGCTGATGTGGTTATGTATGTAGGTTATACTTTGTGATTTATCTGCTTGCGCCTTCATGTTTACTTATTAAGATTACATATGAACATTTATTTGCTTATGCTGATATGATGCTAATGACCTGTTTATTGTGTAAGATATATATTTGCTGCTTTGCGTATGGATTGCATATTTATACATTTCTGTTTGTTGCCATAAATATACTCTAATTTGGTATATAGAAATGCTGATATAAGGTGTACGAACATGGAGTTTAGGCCACAGGATGGTGTTAATTATAGATTGTTCGCTTGGCAGAGCCTTGTTATAGGGATTGCGTTTCATCCACTTGTTAACATTCTGTTCTCAACTGGTATATTTACTCGCTATTGCATGTTTTGCTTACGCTCAGTGCCTTATATTTTAAGATAAGAAAATGAACTGCTATAATTCGGCGAACAACATTAGTACAAGAAACTTCATAGAAGTCACATGAGCTGGAGGTTTTATGAAAGCTGTATAAATTTATGCTAATAGATAGGAAGCTAACGACATGAAATACCACCACTAGGTTTAGACCATTGACAGTTATTACACTGCATTCTTCGTGAGCAATTGAAATAGTAAGTGACCCTTGACGCAAGAAATACTTCATGTTTGCTAATGTTTTGCCATGATTCTTGAAGTGGTGTACATACTGTGAAATATCACGATCATTAAAACTCCGTACTCGTACTTACTTACTGAAAGTTATTTGAACTAAAGGCTGTTAGAGGTCATGTATGCATTTCTTTTATTTAATGATGGACAAGGTAACCTAAATGTATTTTATGATTCATAATGAGTAGAAGATTTGGCTCAGGTGGACTACACAGAGGTTGTGTGTCGACATTGGGTCTTCAGATTGTATGGGATGATGAATTGAAGTTTGCACAAGGATTTTATCTGTACTTGTTCGAGGAGACTGACTAGAGGAAAGAGTTGTTATGGAAGTGAAATGATATTGGTAATAAAGTTTATATGTATCGACGTATTGAAGAGGTATTATGAGATATTGAGATTGTGTGAAGTTGATGATTATTGGAGTTTTGGTGGACAAGAGGTAAGGTAAATGATTTTGATGATAAGGTTTATATGTATCGACGTAAGAGGTGTTATTGAAGTATTAAGATTATGTGATGCTGATGATTATAGGAGCTTTGGTGGATAAGAGGTAAAGTGAGTGAGGAGCATATCTTTTTTGTTGGGTTATATGGAACAAGGAGGATGAAGATGGCAGACTAGAACACTCAAGTAGATGGAAGATTGTCTACACACACACTTTGTTAAATCACTAAGCAGTATATACCTTTTTTTTTTTTTTTTTTTTTTTTGGAGAGAGGAAGCATTTGCATATCTTGGCACACTGACAGTTGTTCAGCAATCGTACATTTGATTTGGCTTGGCAAACATTGGTCTTGACACGATGACTATGACGTAGACTAACTATTATTGACTGTTATACACTGCTGCCACTACTACTTGATACACTTGTTGTACATCAAATTTTGACAGAATTGTATTTACACAGTTCACACTATTCAATTACACAGTAGTACTTAATGTGGATGAAAGATGAGTGAGTGTGTTTTGTGTGTTTTCCTTTCCTAATCCCAAATAATTGGTACCGACCTATCTCCTAAATATTATTTTTCTTGTTTGTTATGGCTTGCACTGACACCCATAAATATTATGGTTTTACTGTTATTTGTGTGTTGTAATAGTTAATATGACAATTATCTGATATCAATTGTGTGGTTATTATATTTCGTATATTTAGTGTAAGAGCATTGATAATAATTTTGTAAAAGCTATTGTGTGGGCATTCAAACTGTTGTTCGTGCTTGCACCTATTCAACATTGCTGGGTGCCACTTGGAAATGTTTAATTTAGGCTGATGAACTGTGATGAACTGTTTAATTAGTGATAGCGAATATTATGAACTGTTACGTGCACTTGCTCAACATTACTGGGTGCCACTGATGGACTGCTTCTACTGAAATGATGTCACTTGTTGGTGTCTGCACCTGTTCAACAATGCTGGGGGCCACTGATGGTCTGCATCTATTGAAATGATGTTACTTGTTGGTGTCTGCACCTGTTCAACATTGCTGGGTGCCACTGATGGAACTGCTTCTACTGAAATGTCACTTTTTGGTGTCTGCACCTGTTCAACATTGTTGGGTGCCACTGATGGACTGTTTCTACTGAAAAGATGTCACTTGTTGGTGTCTGCACCTGTTCAACATTACTGGGTGCCACTGATGGACTGCTTCTACTGAGATAATATCATTTGTTGGTGTCTGCACCTGTTCAACACTACTGGGTGCCACTGATGGACTGCTTCTACTGAAATGATGTCACTTGTTGGTGTCTGCACCTGTTTAACATTGCTGGGTGCCACTGATGGAATTGCTTCTACTGAAATAATGTCACTTGTTGGTGTCTGCACCTGCTCAACATTACCGGGTGCCACTGATGGAACTGCTTCTACTGAATTGATGTCACTTGTTGGTGTCTGCACTTGCTCAACATTGCTGGGTGCCACTGATGGACTGCTTCTGCTGAAATGATGTCACATGTTCGTGTCTGCACCTGTTCAACATTGCTAGGTGCCATTAATGGAACTGCTTCTACTGAAATAATGCCACTTGTTGATGTCTGCACCTGCTCAACATTACTGGATGCCATTGATTGAATAATACTTATGTAAACTATTATGTAAAATCATATGTATGAAAGCATTTGTATTCCTTACTGTATTTTATATATTAGGATATGGAACGGTCAGTGCAGAGCCAAAATTTTATCTAGTTATGTGATATTTAATTATTAATATTATCTTTCATTTTTGTCTGTAATTTTTTTTTCTTCTTTGGACGAATTTGGTGGTATTTTCACCACCAATACTGGCAAAAATACCATCAAATTCTGGCCCATGGAGGAGGGGCATATGAAAGGTGGCTACACTGAGCCACAGCGCCAAAGAGTATTATTCAGCCGCCTCCACTGGCAGTTCTTGTTGAGAAGTCGTGGTGGAGAGTGCTTATTGAGAAGTAGCAGTAGGCAGTGCTTGTTGAGATGTAGCAGTGGTGAGTCGTTGTTGAGAGGTTCCCATGGAGAGTGCTTGTTCAGATGTTGTCATATTGCTTTGATGGGCTAGACACCAGATGTTGTTGGATTAGGGATGCTGTAATGTGCTTTTCGTCAATATATATGAAGGTAAAAAAATTCCTTTTTTTATTTATTTCAATGTCTTAAACAATAATGTCTCTTGGTCACAGGTTCAGTCAACAAAGCATCTGGCTCGTGTTCTTGTATTAGACTGTATTTCTGGTTTCTATGTGCAATTATAGTATTTCTGGTTTTTTTAATTACTGCAGTATAAATGTTGTTTAAAACATCTTGTCTTATTGAGGAAGAACCGTGCCAGATGTGTACGTTGAATCACACTTCCACACACGGAACATTTACACTTGTGCTTTGTTGTTTCGTAGGTTTTATAGTTGCTGGGGACTTTATTAATTAATTGTGTTAATGGAAATTTTCTTTCATTCTTTGTTGTTGTTCTATGCAGTCAGATTGCGTACAAATACCAGACAGGGCCAACCGTTTACGAGACTTTGTAGCCGGACATTCAGCTACTAAAATTAAAAAATATTTGCATAGTAAATAATTAAGCCCCCATGAAAAGTATGATGTAATTAAGATACAAATGTATTTGAGTACTAAGTATGTGTAGGACCCTGGTAATATTGTAAGTACAAACTGTTGTTTTATTTGAAATGGTACCACAATAATATTTAAAAAAGATATACAAATTCATGTCCAAGCAATATCTGAAGTGGCAGTGAAACCTATTGGTTTTTGGTAGAGCTAACTAATTAATAGTAAAAGAGATTGCTTAGTGTTATGAAAAGTATGCAGATAAGTTTTAAGAATAAACTCACCTAGTGCAGCAAGGAATGGCAGTGTAATAGAATTGAGTAGTGTCTGTGGTTGAGACGTGAAGGACACGTCCCTGAAGTATTTATAAGGTTGGAGCTGGCCGTTCTTTGGTGTAGTGTGTGACAGAACACACATACACGTATTGAGGTTATGAGTTGGAGGCGTGAATGCGACCATAGGTACCCTTATGTTAGATCAGACAGAGCAGCTGATGGTGTCCTATAGGTTTAAGGAATTTAGCATACGCTCGTCCATAATTACTTAATGCACTTTAATGGTAGGTCGAGAGAGACTACCTGTGGTTTCAGCGTCCGATCGAGTGGAAATGGATTGCCACGTGAGCAAACTGATCAGCTGCAATACACTATAGATATGAAATAAATGTGCTATCCTACGCGTTTAATGTTAATAGAGTGAGTGTTAAATTAGTACATACACTAGCAACATAATTGAGTAACATAAAGGCAGACGTGAAACATTATTTATAGCTCAGCATAAATACACTTTGATGAAGTAAGTACATAATTGCAGATGTGGAACTGACACAGCAGAAGTGGACCAATAAGTGGATTTAGTAGTCAACTAAAAATAGTGTGTTTTGAACACCCAGAACTGTACTATTACCACAAGTTACTCACATGTACAAAGAGGCTGAGAAGACCACTACTAATCAAATATACTCATACTATCTCTAAGAATAAGGTAATCGAAGATGAGCCAGCTAAGTAAGTAAAATACAATTGTATCAGGAATGTACCGAGCATTGGTTCAGTGCTCTGGCCCAGAAATAATAAATTGAAATTAAATAGGTTTTATGATTGTATGCCTTGGGCATAAATTTTCTCAAGTACATGACTAACGGCGTTTTGAGCCATTTGGTTATCGATTTTATGACAGTTAAGTAACCGCGAGAGTAAAGTTGAAAAAGTTCTGTTAACTTTGTTCCAGTAACATATTGAAAGATAAAATGTATATATCCCCATTTCATTGTGACTCACCCTTAGATATTAAGTGAACAGAGTCTGAGGCACTCTTTTTGTTTGTTCTACAGGACAAACCACATAATGGCAGCCTGGTAGCTGCGTGAAAGCGTGTAGTGACTTGGACACAACTCACAGTGATCCCTCCCCTTTCCCCATGTAATTTAGAGTGAACGTGAAGGATGCACGCCATAGCAATTTCCCCTCCTCTACCCTTGTGAATGTGAGTGTAGAACGCCAGCCAAAGCGGCTACAACCACGTGTGTAAAAATGAAATTGTCATGATTTGTGAAAGTTTCTTTCAGGTTTAGAAAAGACAGCTAAGATATAATTATCTGTTTATGTATCATGAATAACTGTGTTATTTTCTTCGAATTTGTGTATGTAAAATGTATTTAATGGATTTAAGATTTTCATAATTTTACATATTTTATGTGTTTGTCTGTGTAAGGCAATATGTATGCCAAATTGTTTCATTGATTTTCCTTCGATTTTGAGTGATAATGTTGCTTAAGAGGCAGTGAACATGCCAGCAATTTAAATAATTAAAGTAGGTAATCAGTTTTCTTTTTAATATTTCTATATGTTTACATTTCAATTTTAATTTTTCATAGGGAGTTAAGCTGTCCTTTTGCTTCCCTTTTGTAATTAATGTTTTTTCTTTTTCTTTTCCATTTGCAATAAAAAAACTTAAGTATTGGGTTATGTAGGGAAGCAGCCTACTCACGCAGTATAAAATTCACATCAGTACTTCCATTGTGTGCCAGCCTAGTCCGCTGTAACTAGCTCTGACGTCATAAATGTTGCGCAATACTTTAAAAATCACGTAAATAACCTGAAACGTTTCTAGCATGTCAGGAGTAATACTAAATCAATATGTGCTGAATGTCAGTTCAATAACTTTAACCATTTTCGAAATTTTGACGTTTTTCTGTAAAAATTATTGGCGCAACAGAAAAGAGCCACAAAATTAAAATTTTGTATTTAGATTCCTTTTGCGTAATAATTTAGTAAAAACAGTATTCTGGAATCTCACAAATTCAAATTTTAGTTGAAATTCATGGTTTTCTGGTTTTTGTCTTAAAAATTAAGGAAGTAAGGTAGATTAAGTAGGCTAATAAATAAGGCTGGGATGTTTAAATTTAAGTAGAAGAGAGATCCGCTATAATCATAAAGATGTGAGAAGTTTCAATTGAATAACAATAAAACTATAGCGACAGCGTATCTCCAAAGGGCAAGTTCAGAGCTCGTCTACTGCGTGTAGTGTAATTAAATTAATTCTCTCGCCCAATATATTTGACTTAGCCACGTCAGACCTTTATTATGATTAATTACTTGTGCACTGAATGCACATTTAAATTGAGGGCTTCATCGGCCATCAGCTAACGAAGCAATGATATATTCGATAACTTAAAGTGGTGCATTACTAGCCCAGCGGCTAGTCGGGAGAGCGGAATTGATCAGGCGTTCCCTTAGCCGTCCACACCGCGGCTATATATATATATAAGAACTCTGCGCGAGAGAAGAAGGCCCCAGTTATCTCCAGACGCTGAATAGCATACCACCTGCGCCGGGAGTCGCGTCGCGTCGGTATCATTGCTATAAACAGCCTCGGATGCCGTAATAAGTTACTCGGGATACGCGTAACCATGAAATCGTTTTCGAGTGAAGTGTTAATTCTGGGATAACTTTAATGATCTATCTTCAATTTGCGTATGTCGTACTTTCACGTGCCGCCGCGGGACAGACATTCTACCATTATTTAGCGGGGCGTTTGGTCAACATTATCATGAAATTATGGCGAGCATTCACTCAAACATTTAATTTGAACAGTTATAGTTGCATCAGCGCATTAGACTCTGAACTGCTCTCGTAGCTGGATTGTGTGGATTCTTTTTTTTGTCTGTGGCTTTCGGATTATAGCGTCCATTTTAGACAGAATCGTTTATGATTATGAAATCCAGACAATCTCCTCAATCCTCAGAGCTAAAGGCTGTAGCTATAAGTATATATCTCAGATGAAGTGGGCACTAGGAATTCTAATTACAGGCGTCACGTTTTGCTAATCACTTTCTGGTTGCCAATATTGTAGTTAAAGAGCCAGTGTTGAGAATGGCAAACAACAGCATTAAACAAACAATAGGAACATTTATAATAACAATTATTCCACCCGCCGCCCCAAATATGTTGCTAATCGGCCGGTAAAAACAAACAAAACATTTTTATAACAATTAATTTCACCCACCACCCCACATGTTGCTAATCGGCCGGGAGAAACAAACAAAACATTTTTATAACAATTAATTCCACCCACCACCCCACATGTTGCTAATCGGCAGGGAAAAACAAAACATTTGTTATAAACCAATTAATTGCAACCGCCGCCCCACACAGTGCACGTGGGCGTCGGTCGGCCTATGGTACGCACCATGCACCCACCATTGGTTTAAGTCCTGCCTGCGGAATCAATTCTGGATGGAAATAAAATATATTTCCTCTCAAAAATACGTCCTCTGAGGAACTATTTGTTGGCGTGGCCTGTCGGAAAAGTGGAACATTTCTTGTCGAAAAGTTACCCTATAAACATTACGTTCATGGACGCTACAGTTAAGACTTTGTAACAGTTCTGATACTAAATTTAACTGGGTTTTCTCTTTTGATGCTAGTCAATTGTCAGGATGAGTATTACAGCAAAGGCCATTTGATTCTAAAGCATTATGTGAAGGTGCAAACACAAAATAAATTAACTTTTCTCTCTTAACAACGTGTGGGCAGGGTGGGTTCTTCCTTGGCTCGGCTATGAGGTAGAATGAAACAGCATTTTTTCATAACATAAGTTTTATTGCAAGTTTCGTGCAACGGTTTTCTTACTGGATTGTACTGGCTCGGAGAGTGGCAGCTGTTTCGTTTGCGAGGGCTTCTGCTGCGGCAGCGGCGGCGGCGGCATCTGATTACGCGTAGCGGTGTGTATCTCACGTCGCCGTCTCGCCCAGCTGACTGGAGATTTGCAGCGCGAGGTGGCCGGTTTCATTATTGCGAGTGAAGTCATACATCAGATGGTGATACCTTGGATGTGGCGTCCCAGTGTGTCTCTTCTCTAAGCGGCTGTGTGAGTTGTGCGTCGGCCTGCGGAGCGACGCGGCGGGGGAAGGCCAGTGTCCCGGACTCGAACAATGGACTACCGCTTGCCAGTCTTCGGCTGTCAGATCTTCATCCCAGCTTACAGGTGTCCTCACGAGTCACCCGGGTATGTAAATACCAGTCTTCAAATACCTTTCAACTTCTGTCTTCTGGCGCCGAGGCTGCTGCTTGCTATTCCATTACAGTGGCGTTGAAAAGCTTCTCAAAGAATCTTCTTAACGTCAGTCATTTGCTCTTGGAATGTAGGCGAGGGTCTTTGATAACATGTGATGACTGAGAAACACGTGAGCCGGTTTTTGCCTCTTCTGTCACATTGAAAAGCTTCTCGAAGAATCTTCTTAACGACGGCCATTGACTCTTGGAATGCAGGCGAGGGCCTTTGCTCACATGTGACAACTGAGAAACACGTGAGCCAGTTGGGCGATGCCCTGATGGCTGAATCGACAGTGTCCGCTCATGTGGAACTTGCTGACTTCATGGTCATTGTCTCTTCTGCTCTGCTGTTCTACCCGCTGTTTGCCAGCGTGTAATTCTTCTAAACTAAACTAAGTTTTTAATTTACTTTCTAATTTCTACTTCACTTTCATTTCACTAATTTATTTACTTAAGTACCACACAACATTCCTCCACCCTTCGGAGAAATTCGCCCTCGAATTTACCACTAAACATTCCTCTGCTCTTCACATGGCAAAAGAACTAACACAAGCAATGAAAACTCTCGCCTTAGACGATTACACACGCTTCCCATTAGGTATGTTGAAAATACTTTATCTCTTTACTAAAGCACTGTACGCTCATAAATCCCATAGTTCACACATAAATCATTGTAATAAGTGTAACAAATCTTGATGACAATGAATAAACGAAAAATTGATATATCACTTAGAAAATTACATAGCAACACCTGTTTTATCCTACCCTATACTAATGCAAGAATATCTATTCTACATTATTGGTTATTTTAACATTAGACTATTTAATAAAGACTGAAGTACATAAACAAAATTAATACACTAATGCTCAAAAGTAACCACTGAAGTACACCAGTTAAGAGTGTGGTATCCAGGTAACAGGGATTTGATGATCTGGTATATTATTATTTGGCTTATTTTTTCGTCTTAAATAAAAGAAAACTGTACAAAGCAGAAACACCAACACAAAGGTTCCAGAAATACCCGTTCCTATCATTATAATTTTGGTTTCGTGTTCACTTTTTAATTTTGAGACATGTTGCTTCATAACATTGGCATCAATTTTGACTTGCTGCGAGTTTATGAACATATCTAATGACTTCAGAAGGGAACTGTCAAGGGAGTAATTGAGGTAGGATAGGTTTTGTGTAGGAAATGTTTTGCATGGCGTTTTCTGAAAAGAGCAAACAACATGGTTGTGAACCTACCAACCTATTAAAACAAAAACAAAGAAAAGAAGGAATACATTGTTAACTACTAGATCTACCTGTTTCTATGTTCACTTGTTTTCTTCAAAAAAATAAATCATTATCATTTATTAATTATTCACATTTGTATGTTATCCACAGTCTACTAACATTCAACTAGGACATTCGCACCCTTGGTCGAAGATTGTATGGTGCCATGTCTGTATGTTGTGCTGGCGTGGCCACTCTTTTTCCTTTTCAGGTACTTCCTCCACCCTTCGGAAAAGCAGACACTATTGTTGAAGGAATTACATCTGGAGCACCCTTAAAAGATTTTAAACGACTTGAATAGACAATAGTAGTACGGGTGGGCTGTTGCAGTTTAACGTTGACTGGTGATGTGATCTCAATAATTTGATAAGGACCTCTGTAGTTTGTTACAAATTTCTTCGTTTTTCCTTTCGCAATATATGCGGTTGACAGCATCACCCACTGACCGATTTTGTAATTTGGATATTTAGCTTGGGTATTACCTAATCTTTCCTGTCGTTCCAAAGCCTTTGTATTAGATTTTTGAACCTTTTTCCATACATCCTTCATCATTCGACTGAAATCTCTTACTGTTTCTCCGACTTTTCCGTTTTTCTGCCTGATTACATCACAAGGGGACGGCATTTTTCTCCCATAGACCACTTCATAAGGTGACATGCCAGTTGCTTGATGCGTTTTGGCGTTGTATATCGACATGATTATTGGTAAATACGTATCCCAATTAGAATGTTGTTCGTTAATATAATAACTAAGCATCTTGCCAATTGTCCGATGAACTCTTTCTGTGCGTCCGTTGCACTGAGGGTGTAACGGAGTTGTGCGTAATTTACGTATTTTTAGTAAGTGGCAGAGCTGTTTCATTAATTCAGACATAAAATTCGATCCCTGATATGTGATAATAGCTTCAGGTACGCCAAATTTAAGTATCCAGTTGTTAACTAAAGCTTGGGCAACTGTATTTGCTTGCTGATCTGGGAGACTCACCATAGCTAGATAGCGTGGAAAGTGATCTATAATTGTAAGAACATACTTATTACCAGAAGGTGTTTTATGAAATGGCCCGTAGACATCCAGTGCACAGATTTGAAATGGACATGAAGCCACGGGTAACATCTGTAAGGGTATTTTTGAACGAGAAAGTTCAGCTCGCTGTGCGCATGCAATGCAATTACGAACGGACTGTGCAGCATCCTGCTTTCTGGTTTGCCACCAAAAACGCTCTGCTACGCGTCTTTCGGTTGTCCGCTGTCCACCGTGTCCTGTAAGGATATGGTCGTGGGCCTCTGCCATTATTTCTTGTCTAAGGTGTTGGGGAACAACAATTCGCGGTCATAGTTTTGTTTTATAGCATAATACACCATCTTCAAAGCGAAATTGTTTTTGAGTTGCGTACTTTTTGCATTCTTTCTCCTCATCTTGTGCCTTTCTCCAGTCCTCAGTATCTTGGCATGTTAATTCCAAAACTGCTATTATCCGACTTGGACAATCTGCATTCGTGTGTTTTTTGCCTGGTTTATGGATAATTTCGAAATCCATTTCGGAAAGACATAGGGCCCAACGGGTGAGACTACTAGATGGATCCTTTAACCCAAGCAACCATTTTAAAGCTGCGTGGTCTGTAATAACCTTGAATTTTCTGCCATACAAGCAGCATTTAAAGTATTTCATGCCAAAAATCAAACTTAACAATTCTTTCTCCGTTGTGGAATAATTTCTTTCTGCCGTTGTTAGTTGTCTCGAAGTGTAGGCTATGGGGTGTTACGCGCCATTTATATTCTGACTCAAAACGACTCCTACTGAATGACCACTTGCATCACAGGATAAAATAAATTCTTTATTATAATCTGTGTAGGCTAATACTGGACTGTGTGTTAACTTATCTGTAAGTGTTTGAAATGCTGATTCACGATCTTCAGACCAATGAAATTTTGCAGCCTTTTTCAATAATTGGGCTAAGGGTCGGGCAATTTCAGCAAAATTTTGAAGATATTTTCGGTAATACGATGCGAGATCAATGAAACTTTGTACTTCCTTAACGCGTTGTGGTGTTGGGAAGTCCTTAACTGCCGAAATTAATCGAGTATCCGTTTTAATTCCTTTTTCACTAATGACATGCCCTAGGTATGTAACCTCTTTCAATGCAAAACTACATTTTTCCATATTTAATGTTAATTTAGCTTTTCTAAGTCTCTGGAAAACATTACGAAGACGCACAGCATGTTCATTAATGTCTTTGGAGAATACAAAAATATCGTCTAGATATACACAACATTGCTGAGTTTTGAGTCCTCGCAATACTCCATCGAGTAGTCTTTGAAAAGTTGATGGTGCATTTTTCAAACCGAAAGGCATTCTTTTAAATTGCCAGTGGCCTCCAGGGATAGAAAATGCTGTTTTATACCTAATTTCAGGTGCAACTTCCAACTGATGATATCCGCTACGTAAATCGATTGTTGAAAAGTCTTTACTGTTACCGAAACTGTCAATGATATCTGTAATGTTTGGAAGAGGATAAACA
Organism: Schistocerca serialis cubense; assembly: GCF_023864345.2. Lineage (NCBI taxonomy): Eukaryota > Metazoa > Arthropoda > Insecta > Orthoptera > Acrididae > Schistocerca > Schistocerca serialis. The sequence goes on from NC_064641.1 coordinate 428,957,056, forward strand.
TCTGAGATAGTTTGTCTGTTAAGGTGTCTGTAGTCACAACAAAATCTATATCGTTTCGTACCGTCGGGAGACTTCTTTGGAATAATTACGATATTTGAGTTATAAGGCGAGTCAGTATATTCTATAATTTCATCTTTTACATGCTGTTCTACAAATTCATCCAGTACTGGCTGTAAGTGATGCGGAACTCTATAAGGCTTCCTATGAACTGGGGAGCTATATCCTGTTGGGATCCTATGCTGTGTGATATCTGTTGCCGGCAGTAGACCTTCTGCATTAAATAAATCTTGGAACTCAACTAAAACTGCTTCTATCGTGTCTCTGTCATTTCCTTTCAAATGCTCAATCTTCTGGCGTAATGCGGTTTTATAGGGGTCTGGTTTCTGACCATCATCAATATTTGACCAACTGAAATCTTCTTCTTCAAAAGTACTGACTGTGGCTACTAATATTCCCTTCTGCAACTCTTTGTCCTCCACTCCGAAATTGTCAATATGTACCGGTACTTTTCTTTCTCCCTCAACGTCTTGAACCCGTACAATACTTCTACGTACAAAACTATGTGATCCATCTAATTCCTCATTTTCCTCTCGTGGCTCTATTAGACATATTGTATCTGTAGGTACCTCGGGGTCAACGGTCATCCAGAAAAGTTTTCCTGAGCCAGATGGTATCTGATCCCCCGAATCAACCTTCAAGGACGTTGCACGCAGTGTAGTTGATTTCGCCTGCCGGTTAGGGAAATCTTGCGGCAGCGGGCCCTTTGCAGCTGTGTCACCTAGCTGAAACACTATTCCGCTATGTTCTACAGTTTGCTGTCTGAGGTCAATTTTAGCGTGATGTTTATTTAGGAAATCCAACCCGAGGATCGCGTCGTACCCGTCAATTACCTTTGTTACCACTTCTACATCTTCTTGAAATTTTACACCATGAATATAGAAAATCAATTATGTACATCCTAATGACTTCACTGTACCTCCTCCTACCCCACTCAATCTATACCTTGGAGGGTCATATTTCTTTTCTCCAATACATTCATTACTCACTATTGATACATTTGCTCCTGTACCCACCAGTATCGTTGCCTCTTTATCCTGTATGGTAGCAGATAACCAGCATTCCGCCTTCACATACGCCTTAATGGCATGAAATTTTATTGGGAACGCCTGGCGGTGGTTCCGACATTCCCGTTTGAGTTTAACTGATTTCTATTTCCAAAAACTTTCTTAGACCTGCATTCCTTGAATGTGTGACCTATTCTTTGACAATTAGTGCATTGAGGTTGTCTGCAGTTTTTTGCTATATGTCCCTGTCGATCGCACCTAAAACATCGTACTCCTGCTGAAAATACATTTCGTTTCTCCTTGTATCTGGTGACAATGTCAATTTCTTCAAAAGCCGTCGCTACAGATACAGCTTCTGTTAAATTTTTTAGAAACTCTGCCCCGACACGACGGGACGTTTCAGGAGGTAACCCACATTAAAATGTATCCAGAGCCTATCTTCTGCCTCTTGTAAAATAACTTTATTTGCTTCATCACTAGTTGTTAACTGATAGGTGTTAATACTAACTTTTCTAATCCTATCTGCAGAGCTTTCTAACGACTCGTTTTGCCTCTGAGTGATAGTGTTTAACTGTTGCCTATAAAATCTACAGCTGTTCTGTTTTTGAAAACGTTTAAGTAATCCTTTCTTCAATTCCTCAAATGTTGGAGCATTCCGTAATTTTTCGTGGTATAATACATGTGCTTTAGCCTCTCCTAGCAATCTTAACTTTGTCATTTGTAAGAGCTGTTCATCTGACCATGATCCTAACTTTGCAGCTGCTACTAAATCATCATAAAAGGCTGTTATGACCTCGCCAGGTTTACCAGAAAAAGGAGTTACTAAGGCTGCTGCTGAAGAATCTAGGGTGGGAGGGGTTGAACTGGTTTGCCTAACCTCACACAACTGTTTAAATAATGCATTATTATCATTTTTAAGCTGTGCTATTTCATTTACTAAGCTCTGGATAGCTTCCTCAGTAGAAACCACTTGTGGTGCTGACTCTGACTTTGTACGATTTCGTGTCATCATTTTACAAACTATTAGTTACACAATCTTACTACACTGAATGAAAAAGATATTTAAATATTTTCGACAAAATCTTAAAATTAAGAGAGAGAACAAACTTCTAAATAAAGAAAATATAAGACTGCTACGCAAACCCCTATTTTTTCACACATTAATCGATACTAACTGTGGACATTTAGTGACTGTCATTCACACCTCATATTGAGCCAAGGGTTTTTCTCTGACACCAAATGTAACAGTTCTGATACTAAATGTAACTGGGTTTTCTCTTTTGATGCTAGTCAATTGTCAGGATGAGTATTACTGCAAAGGGCATTTGATTCTAAAGCATTACTTGAAGGCGAAAATATTAAATAAATTAACTTTTCCCTCTTAACAATGTGTGGGCAGGGTGGGTTCTTCCTTGGCTCGGGTATGAGGTAGAATAAAACAGCATTTTTACATAAGATAACTTTTATTGCAAGTTTCGTACAATGGTTTTCTTACTGGATTGTACTGGCTCGGAGAGTGGCAGCTGTGTCGTTTGCGAAGCCTTCTGCCGCGGCAGCGGCGGTGGCGGCGGCGTCTGATTACGCATAGCGGTGTGTATCTCGTGTCGCCGTCTCGCCCAGCTGACTGGAGACGCGCAGCACGAGGTGGCCGTTTAATTATTGCGGGCGAAGTCGTGCATCAGATGGTGATACCTTGGATGTGGCGTCCCAGTGTTTCTCTTCTCTAAGCGGCCGCGTGAGTTGTGCGTCGGCCAGCAGAACAGCGTGGCGGGGGAAGGCCAGTGTCCCGGACTCGAACAACGCACTCCCGCTTGCCAGTCTTCGGCTGTCTGATCTTCATTCTAGCTCACAAGTGACTGCTGATGTGAGGCCGTTTCCTTCCCGTCCTTACGAGTCACCCGGGTACGTAAAAATCAGTCTTCAAATACCTTTTATCTTCTGTCTTCTGGCACCGAGGCTGCTGCTTGCCATTCAATTACAGCGGCGGACTTGGTGCGTCTGTGCATGATGTAGTCTCTTCTTGCATGACGGTCTTCAGCACTGAAACTGACTGAAAACTATTGCTACTCTTCTCTTCTTCCGTCGTCTTCTTCGTCTCTCGGGCCCACTGAGTCTCGCGTATTTATTCACTTCAGTTTACTGGAGGTGAACGACTTCACGGTCATTGCCTCCTCTGTCACGTTGAAAAGCTTCTCGAAGAATCTTCTTAACGTCGGTCATTGGCTCTTGGAATGTAGGCAAGTGCCTTTGATCACATGTGACAACTGAGAAACACGTGAGCCGGTCTTTGCCTCTTCTGTCACGTTGAAAAGCTTCTCAAAGAATCTTCTGAACGACGGCCATTGAATCTTTGAATGTAGGCGAGGGCCTTTGCTCATATGTGACAACTGAGAAACACGTGAGCCGGTCGGGTGATGCCCTGACGGCTGAATCGACAGCGTCCGCTTATGTGGAACTTGCTGACTTCATGGTCAATGTCTCTTCTGCTCTGCTGTTCTGCCCACTGTTTGCCAGTGTGTAATTCTTCTAAACTAAACTAAGTTTTTCATTTATTTTCTAATTCCTACTTCACTTTGATTTCACTAATTTATTTACTTAAGTACCACTCAACAACTTAATGAACTACGAGTGCTGCTGTCGCGACGTAACGAGTTGGCCTGCTATGATAAATAAGTATGTGAATCAAGCCCGTGGGTCACCAAAGCTTGCCCATGTATGCCTTATGGGATCACTTTGCTGTCTTTCCGACTATTAAGCATACTTTTTCCTCACGAACGGGTACACATATCTAGCTGAAGGTTATCTCACTGTCTAAGGTCCCTTGGCAATGTAGATTTAATCTTCTGCGTCAGTACAATAAAAAGATACGACCACTTATGTCTCATATTTTTGTCTCATATTTTGATATAATTTCAGTATCCGTACCGATAACAGGCAAAAATCATCGATGTTCTCCATTCCCGGGATGGATGAAGTGTCTATATTCATAAATGAATTTGTACGGAACCCTTGGTGGATTAGTAATACTCGCTGTTATCCAATTTAATTTATATGCTCTCGCAAGGAACATGGGCAGAATCAACTCTTAGGTAGGTTTGCGGATTATCTTTATAGAAATATAACTTTATATAAATTTCAAACCTGTCTTTACACAATACTGATGGAGCGAGTAACACATTCGCTGGGACCATATGACAGCACATCATGAAATTGCTCGTATCCTTTACACTATGTATGTGATCTGCTCTAGGTACTGAAGTGTGGGTAGTATCCGACAAGTTAACAACAAGATAATCACATTTAACATTGTTTCATAAACTACATGTCAGAAATAGGATGATAAAATTTAGCAGTATTAGACTAAAATTGGAATTTACAGTAATATGTGAAAGAATTTACGAGTAAGGAGTGTAAAATTATCCGCAATTTGCCTGAATATGCTGTGAGATGAAGCGGCCATTTGAATGCAGTTTAATGTTATCTTTTATGTCTTGACCATACTTTTATTTTTTCCAAATCGCCTTACGCGTTTCGACTTTCGTCTTTTTCAAAGGCAGGTAATGTCAGTCATGTAATATTGTTCCTTAGATACATTGCATCAGTCAATTTTCTTAGGGCTAAAACGTGAATAGTCTTCACTCCCTAAGTAATGCTTATTCATGGAGAATGATTCGTTCACTCTGAACTTGACAGGGCGTTGACAGTTTATAAAACCACGGGGAACTGGGACTCAAACAGGTATCGCAGAACTAGTTTACTCATTACACCATGGGCATATTTAGTAGTGTGTCATATCTTCATCAGGTTACTGGTGGTGGCCCTCAAAAATTTAATCATACTTGGTATTCAGAAATAAAAGTTTCGAGATTCTAGCTTGCTTACATGGCGGCAGTTTCGAAAGCCGCAGATCTCAGAATATGAAAGCTTTAGGAATTACTGGATGACTTCTTAATCGTGTACCCAATCCCTAAATCCCTACCTAGTGTTCGGCATTGCATGAATGTTCTGAAACGACATTCGCTAGTTGGAAAGTGAACTTGCAGTCATCGTTTAGCACCTCACGTGAGATTCTGATATAAATACTATTACTCCTCAATCCCCAAGTAATATACATTCCGGCAGCATCAACCATTCACTCTGAAGCAGACAGTGCATTGTAAGTTTAAAACAATTTGCCGAACCGGGACTCTACTCTGGATCCTTGACTTTTGCAAGCAATGCAGGTGAACTACTTTGGCAAGACCTGCTACCTTCCCTCAAAGCTTCGTCCGTTCCAGTGCCTTTGTTCTACGTTCCAATGATCTCCATAATATTCTATCTTCCACTGGTGCTAGTCCCAAAAGGTATGCAAGGGAACTTCAGTGATGTTCTGAATTCTAAGAGGAGAGACACTTTCGGCGGAAGGGAGGTAGTGAGTAATGCCTAAATAATTAAGCTGGTATGAGCTCTAGGCGCGAAGAGCTAGTTCCCGGGTTCGAGCTGTATTCAGTCTTGTGTGGCGCGGGATACGCTGGCAGTGCTAAGTGGCTGAGAATTGTGAGGGCTTAAATACTTCCCACCTTCGGTATTATATATTAATATCACAATACGGGTAATCAGACTACAAGAGCTCCAACAAAAGTAATAACGTTGGATAACTTGTGCATATATTTTACATTAAATTCTATTGCAAGAACATTCCTTATACTTTAAATAAATGTTGAATTTCCGTAAAAGAAGCGGACGAGGTAAATCAACAAGACTTTAACAAATTAACTGTGCAAGCTGGGAAAAACAATAATGAAATTAACTTTCTGGGCAGAAGCTCAGGACCCACTTAGCATATAAAATAGAAATCAGAGCTGAAAAAAGACTCCCAAACCTTCATTCCGCCTCCCAACTGAAGGTAGCAAGACACATACAATGTAAATAACACGGAAAAAAAGCGTAGATGATACTGCGATATCGGAAAGATGGATTGAAAACGCTAGGTCAGTCGATCAGATATATTAAACATTGAACCAGTTAAAAGTAACTTAACAACAATGTAGGAGAGCGCCAAGGGCTTAAGTAAAATATGGCTCTGAGCACTATGGGACTCAACTGCTGTGGTCATTAGTCCCCTAGAACTTAGAACTACTTAAACCTAACTAACCTAAGGACATCACACACACCCATGCCCGAGGCAGGATTCGAACCTGCGACCGTAGCAGCAGCGCTGCTCCGGACTGGAGCGCCTAGAACTGCACGGCCACCGCGGCCGGCCAGGCTTAAGTAATATCGAACCTTTGACAACTTAACGATTATCAGCCGAGCAGACTTACGCATTATAGTGGATATCCCATTAAAGTTATAGTAAACTGGAAAACCCTGAACTCTTACGTAGTAGATACAGTTTAAAGATGAATCAGAAGCAGAAGTATTACTCATGTAAGGACGAAGAATGGAAAATAGCCGCAAACATAATGGATGTTATTTGAAGACGAAAAACAATTTTTTTTCTCTATGTCAATAAATGTGTAGAATGATGTGAAACTTTTTGTAACCGGAAGATTTAATTGCATGGTGACGGTATATCTTTGAAAAACAGTAATATGAAATTAAGTTTTGCTCTCTATGGAACACGAGAGCGCCCTTCCATCTCTTGTCTTGTGTAAGAAGTAAATGTTACTCCCTCCATCTCTCTCTCTCTCTCTCTCTCTCTCTCTCTCTCTCTCTCTCTCTTCCTAGCCATCGTACCAGAAGTATTTCGTAAGTGCCTCTCATATTCTTGTATTTTAATTCAATAATTGTGGTAGATTTATGTTCGGTAGCTTCTCCTAGTCCATACTTGTAATATTGGATATTTTTTTTTGTATTTTTAAAGTAATACACACATCAAAAATCGTTTCCTGTCACCGCGGTTCCAAGAGTTCTGGTACCTGTACAGATTTTTATAATAGTGATTGACGTAATCATCCTTTCCGACCTTTCTATGCCTCATGAAAAACACACATTGCAAGTCGTACCACCAAACTGCGTGACTTTCAGAGGTCGTGGTAAAGATTGCTTTACACACAGGTAACTCTAATACCCAGTAGCACGTCCTCTTGCATTGATGGATGCCTTTATTCGTCCTGGTATACTATACACAAGTTAATCGAGGCACTGTTGGTCCAAATTATCCCACTCCTCAACGGCGATTCGGCGTAGATATCTCAGAGCGGTTGGTATGTCACGTCGTCCATAAACAGCCCTTTTCAATCTATCCCAGGCATGTACGATAGGGATCACGTCTGGAGAACAGGCTGGCCACTCTAGTCGAGCGATGTCGTTATCCTGAAGAAAGTCATTCATGTGCACGGTGGAGGCGTGAATTATGCTGCTGATATGGTAGCACTGTTGGTCGGAGGATGGTATTCACGTATCGTAGAGCAGTTACGATGCCTTCCAGGACCACCAGCGGCGTACGTCGGCGCCACATAATGCCACCCCAAAACAGCAGGGAAGCTCCAACTTTAGCATTCGCTGGACAGTGTGTCTAAGGCGTTCAGTCTGACCGGGTAGCCTCCAAACATGTCTCCGACGATTGTCTGGTTGAAGGCATATGCGACACTCATCATTGAAGAGAACGTGATGCCAATCCTGAGCGGTAAATTCGGCATGTTGTTGGGCCCATTCGTACCGCGCTGCATGGCGTCGTGGTTGCAAAGATGGGCCTCGGCATGGACGTCCGAAGTGAAGTTGCTTATCATGCAGCTTATTGCTCACAGTTTGAGTCGTTACATAAAGTCCTGTGGCTGCATGAAAAGCATTACACATCATGGTGGCGTTGCTGTGAGGGTTCCTCCGAGCCATAATCCGTAGACACCGGTCATCCACTGCAGTAGTAGCCTTTGGGCGGCCTGAGCGAGTCGTGTCATCGACAGTTCCAGTCTCCCTGTATCTCCTCCGTGTCCGAGCAACATAGCTCTGGTTCACTCCGAGACGCCTGGACATTTCCCTTATTGAGAGCCCTTCCTGGCACAAAGTAACAACGCGGACGATATCGATGGTATCGACCGTCTAGGCATGGTGGAAGAACAAACAAGACAAGCCGTGTACCTCCTTCCTGGTGGAATGAACGAAACTGATCGGCTGTCGGACGCTCACCGTCTAATAGGCGCTGCTCATGCATGGTTGTTTACATCTTTGGACGGGTTTAGTGACATCTCTGAACAGTCATAAAGACAGTATGATACTCTATCCATAGTGAACGTCTATGTTCAGGAAATCTTGGAACCGGGGTGATGCGAAACTTTTATTGATTCAGGCCTCATTGGAGAGATGTTACGGAAACATTGTCTGGCAGCCACTAACCAACACTGATAATGTTCATTCGGCACTTAATCCTTCATTTCTAATCCATAAGATCCCGAGAAACTTTTCCCAATATTTTCTATTTTCTATACGGGCTCTGTTTACACTCGAAAGGTGTAAGGTTTCAGGTCGGTCTTACCCGCCTTATAATGTCGCCACGCACCAAACTCGCAATGATACAGCTGGAGTGCAAAAATAATCAAAAATAAATAAGGTAGTAAGATAATGGCGGAAATTTATCTGTTAAATGTTTGTTTGTGCAGAAGAAGTGACCAACGATGTATTACATTAAATTATGGCGCTTCATGTTCCACCAGCTCCAATTCATACAAATATTTTCTAAATGTACAAATTCCTTCAAATTCATAAAAAGAAACATTATATCTGGCGCAACCAAAGAGTGGCTCGAACAAAATTTGTATGCTTGTTACTAATGCTTGTATTTTTCTGTTTCATAAACCAATAACGTTCTTTCAATAAAATGGAAAATAGACGCCTGCTGTCACAAAACTAAATGCCAACTGCAACACAATAACTGCTGTATTGGCAGATGCATGAGAAAGCAGACATCCAACATAAAAGACAGGAATAGCTAACATTATGTTACCTGCTGCTTCTGCTTTTTACAGTCTGAAAAGCACGGTTTACTGCTTCATGGTCGAATTTAATTTTACCAGTTATACATAGTTTGCCAATTTGTAGTTGCAATAGTCATTGTTGTGAGAAGTTGTAGCAATAAGGCTGCCTTTGCCGTATGCTCACGCAGATAGAAGGTAGTTCGCGTGTGCTGTTTTGAAATCAGGCATTCATGTTATCGTATCCTGTCGCAATAGTTATACTCTGTTTAAATTATATAGATCATTTATTGTATACTGCAAAGATAAGTCAATTCAAAGTGAAAATTCCGTTGGGGGATATGACCAAGATACGAAAACTGGGAAACATGGATTCGGAAAATATGATAGTATTGAGACAAATGTCGACGGCGGCAACAACGACGATCCGACAATGTCGGAAGCTGCCACACCCATTTCGGAAGTGGAATAGAATCTACAATCACAAATTGATGAGAGCGCTTCTCGGATCCCTCCGGTAGCAGATCCTTTTGCTGAAATACTAAATGAAATATTTGAGTGCGTAGGATCATCAGTTAACTGACCGGCTTAATGAGTGCTATCTGCAGTTAACTGAGATGCTTATCGAGCACGATAAAGAACTCGTCTCGCATGTATATAATACTCTGGTTTTAGAGAGACAAAGAACTATCTACTATAATAAACAATAATTTTTCTACTATCGCCTCAGAAATGTCGAGTCTGGGAGACGCGTACAAGGACATTACGGAAGCTGTTGCACAATTATCCTAAGATGTGAAATCCCGGCAGACTGCACAAAAAACTATTGAGGGCCCTGTCCAGCAGCTAACCCTACGGATCGAAAATTTAACTGTAGAATCTAAGGCAGTTTTGCAAAAACGACTAGACGAACATGGAGAGACGATCGCCAACGAACTTGCAAAACGGTAGGAAACGAAATCCAAACTTCTTGATGACAAAATACACTCCTGGAAATGGAAAAAAGAACACATTGACACCGGTGTGTCAGACCCACCATACTTGCTCTGGACACTGCGAGAGGGCTGTACCAGCAATGATCACACGCACGGCACAGCGGACACACCAGGAACCGCGGTGTTGGCCGTCGAATGGCGCAAGCTGCGCAGCATTTGTGCACCGCCGCCGTCAGTGTCAGCCAGTTTGCCGTGGCATACGGAGCTCCATCGCAGTCTTTAACACTGGTAGCATGCCGCGACAGCGTGGACGTGAACCCTATGTGCAGTTGACGGACTTTGAGCGAGGGCGTATAGTGGGCATGCCGGAAGCCGGGTGGACGTACCGCCGAATTGCTCAACACGTGGGGCGTGAGGTCTCCACAGTACATCGATGTTGTCGCCAGTGGTCGGCGGAAGGTGCACGTGCCCGTCGACCTGGGACCGGACCGCAGCGACGCACGGATGCACGCCAAGACCGTAGGATCCTACGCAGTGCCGTGGGGGACCGCACCGCCACTTCCCAGCAAATTAGGGACACTGTTGCTCCTGGGGTATCGGCGAGGACCATTCGCAACCGTCTCCATGAAGCTGGGCTACGGTCCCGCACACCGTTAGGCCGTCTTCCGCTCACGCCCCAACATCGTGCAGCCCGCCTCCAGTGGTGTCGCGACAGGCGTGAATGGAGGGACGAATGGAGACGTGTCGTCTTCAGCGATGAGAGTCGCTTCTGCCTTGGTGCCAATGATGGTCGAATGTGTGTTTGGCGCCGTGCAGGTGAACGCCACAATCAGGACTGCATACGACCGAGGCACACAGGACTAACACCCGGCATCATGGTGTAGGGAGCGATCTCCTACACTGGCCGTACACCACTGGTGATCGTCGAGGGGACACTGAATAGTGCACGGTACATCCAAACCGTCATCGAATCCATCGTTCTACCATTCCTAGACCGGCAAGGGAACTTGCTGTTCCAACAGGACAATGCACGTCCGCATGTATCCCGTGCCCCCCAACGTGCTCTAGAAGGTGTAAGTCAACTACCCTGGCCAGCAAGATCTCCGGATCTGTCCCCCATTGAGCATGTTTGGGACTGGATGAAGCGTCGTCTCACGCGGTCTGCACGTCCAGCACGAACGCTGGTCCAACTGAGGCGCCAGGTGGAAATGGCATGGCAAGCCGTTCCACAGGACTACATCCAGCATCTCTACGATCGTCTCCATGGGAGAATAGCAGCCTGCATTGCTGCGAAAGGTGGATATACACTGTACTAGCGCCGACATTGTGCATGCTCTGTTGCCTGTGTCTATGTGCCTGTGGTTCTGTCAGTGTGATCATGTGATGTATCTTACCCCAGGAATGTGTCAATAAAGTTTGCCCTTCCTGGGACAATGAATTCATGGTGTTCTTATTTCAATTTCCAGGAGTGTATATTCCGAATAGAAGGACGCGGTGCAACGAGCGGAGAGAGAAGCAGTTGCTGAACTCGGTACAGTAGCGCAAACCCGCCGTTCAGAAATAGATGGCGTAAAACGAAGTTTAGAATATGAACTTCCACAATGGCGGGATGAGGCTACGACCCAGGTCAAGGAAGTGCTTCGCGCTGTCGAAGCAATTCAGCAGCCGCAGGTTGATGCACCGACAGTGGTCACGCGCATGCACGATTTATATGAAAGAGTACCGCCCAATCTCGGACCACACTACAGTGAGTTTATCCCTGGCATCCCCCAAGTACAACAACCGAATGAATCGGACGGAGTAGCTCCGCCCTTGACCGGGTAGAATTTGTTGAAGCACCCCCAGTTTCAGATATTCACCGCGACAAAGAGGACATCCAGTCGGTGGTATTTATCAGATTATTTAGAAACGTGTTGCCACGATCATGGAACCAGAATCAAAGAATTCAGTTTGTGGCATCGCACATTCAAGGAGAGGGTGCCTCATGAGCTACCGAGGTAGTGGAAATTTGCACAACCTATGACCAATTCGAAAGGGAATTTCTGGCCAAAAATTGGTCCGCAGGAATACAAGAGCACCTGCGCAGAAAATTATTCATCCCTGAGGTGTACAATCCGAAACAAGGCGGATTACGCAAGTACTTTGTGAAGTATGTAGGCGTGACTTGCTACTCGGACGAGCCCGCAGCACACAAAGATGTGCTGCGTATACTGAAGGGAAAGTTGCCTGTGAACATAAGAGAAAAATTAATTTTCGTGTCTGACCACGATTTAGCGTATTTCCTGTCGGTATTGCATATGATCGACCTGATACAAGAAGATGATAAAAGTACTGCCAGTATTGCTGCACCGCCATCCGTAAACAAAAACGGACACGACTACTATACATCACGCAATGGCGAGTCATGAGGTACGAGTGGCGCACCGCAAGCCGGACAAGCGCAACAGAACAGTAATAAAAGTCCACAAAACGAACAACAATTTTGTCAAGGACCGCGTCGCAATAACAGCCGGTATCGTCCCGGGTATCAAGGTAGCTGTAACGGGAATTCGAACAGGCATTGGCAACAGAGCAATAAGAACCTCTGTCAACAGGGCCACTACAGCCAGTGGTCGCAGAACGCGTGGGGTCAGACACCTCCTGCAAATGACGGCTGCACAAACAATGACGTACCTCCACCGAGCTGGGCACAAAGCACTAGCCGTGACGTGGGGATAGTCGAGATTGGCGAAGTACAGTCCCCTTGACTTCCGGGTCGTCAAAGTAAGTGCGGCTAAATCTAGCTCCATGATGTCAGTCGCGGGCGGAATGGGGGACAATATTTTTTAATGAGCAGCTCTGCATGCTCGTATATAACGACGGCATTCATATTAGACAACAACTGTTTAACGAGGCAGATAACTGTATAGAAAATCCCACAGAGTTTATGCAGGAGGCTGTTAATGCAATAGTGCCATTTTTATACTAGACACTGGTGTTAGTGTGAATGTAATTGTTGCTAACTTTTTTAAAAACGTTACTCAATCTGTCAAAATTCCAACGCTGCCGCTTGAAAACTGAATGGTGTCTGGTGCTATTGGTACGGGAGGCCAGACAGTGACGACACAAGAGTTTGAGAACGCAACCCACGTATACACGTTTCTCGTAGTGAAAAAGTGGACCGCGTTCTCTCTCTGAGGCATTGAATTCATGCGTGAGAGGAACATAAAAGCCTACTTCACGTGTAGAAAATGCTATTTGAAACTAGAAGGCCAAGAATTAGTTTTCAACCTGAAAGGCGAAATATGGCACATTCTTTGAAGGAATACGGATAAAGATGGTAACGAATAGAGTGCTGAACATGCACGATCACGCACCGTACGAAGACCTTGCACCTTGCAGCTGTTAGAAACAGATTAATTCTCGTATCATTCAAAACAAAACTGCTGAAGAGAAGACTTTGTCAGAAGAACAAAAAGGGAAATTACGTATATTAATTGCAAAGTATGTCAACCTCTTCTCATAAAAGCCTGAAGTAATAAAAGATAACGTGTACAGGTTGGAAAATGTTATCTGCTTGTTAGCATATACTGACTCGTTAAAAATTAAAGGACTATATCACGAGAAAGATCTCAAGAAATACGCTCAGTTAGAGTATCTGTGTAAGACGCAAAAGTATTTTTATTCGTCTATGTACTTATGTGTTGCTGTCATACGAGTAGTTGTATTAATTTTCTTGGTGGTCTGCCATGAAAATTGATTTACCCTGTGAGGACTGTGTTCTTACCCACATAAACCTAAAAGGTCATTTAGAATATATATAGGGACTGGTGACCTCGCCGTTTGGTCACATAAGCCCCCTAAATTAATCAGTCAATCAAAATTATGTATAACACATGATGATGTCTAAGTCTAACGATATTTATATCTGACAGTAGTAGCAATAGTGGTAGTACTAGTGACTATTTTTATAAGGAAAAAAGACTGGTTTTATAAGGAAAGAAGTACTTAACGATTTACCGTTTGTTACTGAAATGTATTTATTTTGTGAAGCATGGGACAAAGTATGGTGAAAGAGTGCTTCACTGTGACACTTAGAAGTGCAGGACATAAGTGAAGGCTGATACATTTCTGTGTAGAAGTGATGATTTTTCTAATTTCCTAAGCTGAGTTACTTTTACTGGCCAGTAAATTTTGACTTATTCGTTTGTGTGTCACTTTAATGTAGAGTACGTGCAGGGTGACAAATATGGATTCACATGAAGTGAAGGTCATGTTTGGGAAATCTAAAGTGAATTGCAAGTAGCGACTGATTAACTGTTGCTAGCAGTGAAGATAGAATGTAAAGAAAAGACACTATTATTGTAAATAATTACTTTGTCATCAATACTCAGAGATAATTTCTTTTCCTGTAAGAATATGTGACATATTCATTTCATAATCAGTGGCAAACAAGGACACAGGATTCAATTTAGAAGCAACACACATGTGCGTAGGATGTAATGACCAGTTACAGATGTTCAATTGAAGAGAGATATACAATTTAAATGCTCATGTAGTCAGTGGAACTCATAGGCCATAAAGTACTTGTATATGATTTGTAAATACCTGCATATGTATAAATAGTAACAGAACGCTCTTAGTTAATAGGTTAAACTGAAGCCAAACCAGAAGCAGTTTTGCCTGACATTTTATTTCATACATGCACTGTATTTTCATAATGCTCTATTTAGTGTACGTTTTAATGATATTTCCTGGAAGTAAAGCGTTCTGTCGGAAAGTACACTGAGTGAATGAGAAGGAACATGATTCTTTACGTATGTGTAAACGTCAGACCATGAATTCGGCGAGCTACGATGCGCTTTTCTTCGGGTCAGATCTTTTTGTTCCTTGGGGTTTTGGTGCTATTGTTTATTTTTCGCTAACACGAGTTTTGTTTTGTTTCTTTGCTGCTTTTGCTTATCCAATCCGTGCCTAGCGTAGAATAGGTTTGTGTTCACGAGATAAGGTTTTGGTATCCCATGTAGCGGCGATGAGTACTATACAATTTAAAGGAAAGTAACTTATATGTAAGCATCAGACTATCGATCAAAAGCATTTTGAAAGGGGCGACATACTACATGAGCCACACAATTATTTTTATAACCAACACAATCATCTGTAAATAAAACCACTTATAAGTAATTTAAATGTAAACAGTATTTTGCATTTATAAAGAAATTTTAAAATGATCCAGGGGACACGTGAACTTTCAGTTCACATAAAAAGCGTATTTACACTCCTGGAAATGGAAAAAAGAACACATTGACACCGGTGTGTCAGACCCACCATACTTGCTCCGGACACTGCGAGAGGGCTGTACAAGCAATGATCACACGCACGGCACAGCGGACACACCAGGAACCGCGGTGTTTTCTGTCGAATGGCGCTAGCTGCGCAGCATTTGTGCACCGCCGCCGTCAGTGTCAGCCAGTTTGCCGTGGCATACGGAGCTCCATCGCAGTCTTTAACACTGGTAGCATGCCGCGACAGCGTGGACGTGAACCCTATGTGCAGTTGACGGACTTTTTTAGCGAGGGCGTATAGTGGGCATGCCGGAAGCCGGGTGGACGTACCGCCGAATTGCTCAACACGTGGGGCGTGAGGTCTCCACAGTACATCGATGTTGTCGCCAGTGGTCGGCGGAAGGTGCACGTGCCCGTCGACCTGGGACCGGACCGCAGCGACGCACGGATGCACGCCAAGACCGTAGGATCCTACGCAGTGCCGTGGGGGACCGCACCGCCACTTCCCAGCAAATTAGGGACACTGTTGCTCCTGGGGTATCGGTGAGGACCATTCGCAACCGTCTCCATGAAGCTGGGCTACGGTCCCGCACACCGTTAGGCCGTCTTCCGCTCACGCCCCAACATCGTGCAGCCCGCCTCCAGTGGTGTCGCGACAGGCGTGAATGGAGGGACGAATGGAGACGTGTCGTCTTCAGCGATGAGAGTCGCTTCTGCCTTGGTGCCAATGATGGTCGTATGCGTGTTTGGCGCCGTGCAGGTGAGCGCCACAATCAGGACTGCATACGACCGAGGCACACAGGGCCAACACCCGGCATCATGGTGTGGGGAGCGATCTCCTACACTGGCCGTACGCCACTGGTGATCGTCGAGGGGACACTGAATAGTGCACGGTACATCCAAACCGTCATCGAACCCATCGTTCTTCCATTCCTAGACCGGAAAGGGAACTTGCTGTTCCAACAGGACAATGCACGTCCGCATGTATCCCGTGCCACCCAACGTGCTCTAGAAGGTGTAAGTCAACTACCCTGGCCAGCAAGATCTCCGGATCTGTCCCCCATTGAGCATGTTTGGGACTGGATGAAGCGTCGTCTCACGCGGTCTGCACGTCCAGCACGAACGCTGGTCCAACTGAGGCGCCAGGTGGAAATGGCATGGCAAGCCGTTCCACAGGACTACATCCAGCATCTCTACGATCGTCTCCATGGGAGAATAGCAGCCTGCATTGCTGCGAAAGGTGGATATACACTGTACTAGTGCCGACATTGTGCATGCTCTGTTGCCTGTGTCTATGTGCCTGTGGTTCTGTCAGTGTGATCATGTGATGTATCTGACCCCAGGAATGTGTCAATAAAGTTTTCCCTTCCTGGGACAATGAATTCACGGTGTTCTTATTTCAATTTCCAGGAGTGTAGTTGTGAGTGTTCATATAAATATTAGGAGCCTCATTAACGGGTGGACAGTCATCGCAAATGACACATCAGAACGCTCAAGTGAGTGGTGATGGGAAATTAGTGTCTGCAATCTGACTTAGCATATCTCCTGAAGCGAAAAATTTTTCATTGGAGTTCACCGTGGTTTTGCTGGATTCCAAACGACGCAGTGAAGAGGTTCCATGGTCGTCTGTTGTCTTCTGTGAGAACTCACTCGTGGTAATATGCATATACTCTCACACACATGCATGTTGGTGAACACACATGGAAAAACTGTGATGCTAGCTAGGGCACACCAGCTCAGTAGCGACATTGTCAGTAAACTAATATAAGGTGGCACCACGGATGATTTTCGCCATGTGCTGATTTATATTTAATAAACCTAAACATGGGACGTAGTAGGCAATAATGCGATGTTTATTTAATCGTTCGGTTACCTAGTTCCGACTAAACGGCATTTCCAAGCATCTGTAAAACCAATATGTAATAGCACTACATTGCATCTATCGCCATACACACACATCAAAACAAGTTTGCATCGACTCGGTTCCGAGAGTTCCCGAAACTGTACAGAAAATTGGATTAGAGACCAACATAAACATCATTTCCGCCCTTTTTATTGGTCATGAAATTCACACGTAGCATGTTGTACCACCACACAGCGAGACCTTCAGGGGTGGTGGTCCTGACTGCTGTACACACCGGTACCCCTAACAACCACTAGCGTGTCCTCTTGCAATAAAGCATGCCTGTATTCGTCGTGGCATTCTAACCACAAGTTCATAAAGTCACGGTTGGTCCAAATTGTCTCACTCCTCTATGGCGATTCGGCGTAGATCCCTCAGAGTGATTGGTAGGTCACGTCGTCCATAAAAAGCACTTTTAAATCTATTCCAGGCATGTTCGATATGGTTAATGTCCGGAGAACATGCTGGCCACTCTAGTCGAGCGATGATGTTATCCTGAATGAAGTCATTCACATGATGTGCACGATGGGGACGCGAATTGTCGTCCATGAAGACGATGATGCCGATATGTGTCACTATCGATCGGAAAATGGAAATCATGTATCGCACAGCCGTTACGGCGCCTTCCATGACCACTAGCGGCATACGTCGTCCCAGGAAACCTCAACCTTGCTGCACTCGCTGGATAGAGTGTCTAAGGCGTTCAGCCTGACCAGGTAGCCTCCAAACATGTCTCCAACGATTGTCTGGTTGAAGGCGTATGCGACACTCACCGGTTAGGAAAACATGATGGCAGTCCTTAGCGGCCCATTCGGAATGTTGTTGGGCCCATTCGTACCGCTCCGATGGCGTCGTGGTTGCAAAGATTGACGTCGCACATGGACATCGGGAGTGAAGTTGCCTATCATGCAGTCTATTGCGCACTGTTTGAGTCGCAACACGACGTCCTGTGGCTGCACGAAAAGCTTTATTCAACACGGTTGCGTTGCTGTCAGGGTTCCTCCGAGCCATAATCCGTAGGCAGCGGTCATCCACTGCAGTACCAGCCCTTGGGCGGCCTGAGCGAGGCAAGTCGTCGACAGTTCCTGTCTCTCTGTATCTCTTCCATGTCGGCACAGCTTCGCTTTAGTTCGCTTTGTGAGTCAACGAGCATTTCGCTCTCATTTAAGTATATGGCCGAAAGAGTCAGCTTACGTGAACTGTGAAACAAACCGTGTCGCCGAGTACCGTGTGCCACAGAGGACGTAGATTCAACACAAGATGGGGAAATTCACAGGCGTCTATTGTCTGTGGAGGCCTGAGCGCTGTAGTGTGCGAGTAGACAGACGAGAACCTACGACATAGGGATACGCAGTGGAAGGCTTTTGTGGCCAAGGAGATGTAGTAGTGTTAAATTTAGCAAACCGAAGATCGGCCATAAAGGGAAAGATTTCAGAAAACTATTTTATTCTTTAGTAATGCAGGGAATCAAATAACAGTAATTTTAATCTCTCATCCTCCATAAAATGTCATTGCAATCATGATAAAACTTGAATATTCATCATATTTATAAAATTTTAGAATTTACTCGCAAAGTGAAACTAAGAAGTTTTGTAACAAAGACCTGAATGCTAAAATCTGAACGCTTTGGTCAATCTTAATGATCGACATTTCATATAGAAGGGCATCATTAAAATGACAAATATTGTAGATATCAAATCTGTATTATATCATTTGTTTGAAAGATATAGTAAATTTAAACTATCAATGTTTCCAGGTAAGCATCGGATCATCGTTTCGTGCACACAACACCCACTGAACGATGAGAGCATGACGCCTTATTGACTCATTAGGTAACAGAATATTTGCTGTAAAGTTTAGTGCATAATATTTACTTTTGATCTGTACTTATTTATCAGAAAGCACTTTGGTGCAAGGCTACTGGCCGTAACATTCAAGGTTAAGAAGGAACTTGTATTGGTTTTATGAAAAAGTATTTAACGTTTATTATGTAATGTATATTATTGTTACTTTAATTAGAACGTGAAAATGGTCAAGCTTTGACTATTTAAATATGTTAAAATGTAAAATAATATGCAATAAGCTGAAGCCAATCAGATGGGCGGCTACAGGAAAGAGAACTGCCCTAGTCAGTTGAGTGACGATGTTCGGCACGCGGGAAAACGCAGCCGGAGGCGGGCTGAGAGGGACAGGTTAGGTCGAGACACCAAAGGGTATATTTCAGATGGAGACGCGAAGACGGACGGTCGAGGAAGTGAAACGACTAAGGATATTTCACGTTGTATGGCATCGCGGGACTTAGTCTCTGCTGAGGGGTGAGCAGCCGCACGCCTGGTGTGATCCCTAACTTCACGCTTAGATGTATTTCGTGATTGTCAATGATCGAACTGTGTCAAATTGCTAAGCGCTCCAATGTAACAGTAACTCTAATAAATACGACTAGTTTGGCGATTAGTTTGCTTTCTGAATAAACATTACTCTAACCGAATTGTAACTGCGTGGCCAACATGTTTTATGCATGGGTGGTTAATTTAGTTTCCAATATTATTATCATTGTTATTATATGTTGTGTTAACTTGGTTTTTCGCAAAATTGCCATCAGCCAGACATTTTAACCAAAGGGTCACAGGTGTCTAATTTAGGGCATGTAATGCGACACGTGCGGTTCAACCCCTAGACAAGTTTCATTCAAGACATTTCGACGAAGAGGGACCGTATATGAGCCCGAACTCCTATGGAATGTTAGCTCGCAACACCGAGACACCTGGACACTTCCTTTTTTGAGAGCCCTTCTTGGAGCAAAGTAACAATGCGTACACGATCAAGCCTCGGTATTGACCATCTACGCATGGCTGAACTACAGACAACACGAGCCGTGTACCTCCTCCACGGTCGAATGACTGGAACTGTCGGAACCCCTCCGTCTAATAGGCGCTGCTCATGCATGGTTGTTTATATCTTTGGGCAGTTTTAATAATATCTCTGAACAGTCAAACGGGCTGTGTCTATGATTCAATATCCATAGTCAATGCCTGTCTTCAGGAGTTCTGAGAACCGGGGTGATGCAAAACTTTTTTGATGTGTGTATTTTTACACACCTGACTTTAAGATAAAACATTACTCTAAAATGGTTCAGATAAGTAGTAACGAGATTAAATATGGTGGGAAGCTCTGAGATTGTAAACGTAATTTATGTTTTGACAGGGTTGTCAACGTGGCTAAAAATGACTCTGAACACTATGGGACTTAAATTCTGAGGTCATCAGTCCCCTAGAACTTAGAACTACTTAAACCTAACTAACCTAAGGACATCACACAGATCCATGCCCGGGGCAGGATTCGAAACTGCGGCCGTAGCGGTCGCGCGGTTCCAGACTGTAGCGCCTAGAACCGTTGTCAACTTGTCGAATGTAAAGTTCTCCACTGAGGAGGTAAAGGTTTTATATAGGGAGCTGAAGCTCAATTTCAAACGAAAGCTACGCAATAGTGAAATTAAAAATATAATTGGTAATACCTAAGTGGCACTATATATGACTTAGGTGACAGCGCCTGAGTAAAACAGCATCACTTCTAAAGCAACGAAAGTTACTGAAAGGTAGATGATGTGAGAGAAAACTGACAGGTGCTCTAATGCATTCGAGGCTAGAATTGTACAGGAAATAAACAAGTTAAAAGAAAATACGGCCATTGCAGTCAAGGCAGGTAAGGGGATATATTAGTTCTTTTGAACCAAGAGGATTATAACCGGAAAGTAGGAATTCCTTCCTAATAACAACTTCGCGAAACTGACTTGTTATCCCACTATTAAGTTCCATGCTTTGATTAAAAGGGCAGTTAAACGATGCAACTTTATACTGTCTGATGAAGACAGCAGAGAAGGCGTTGTTATGAATTCCAAGCCTCCAAGATTTAGAGCTCAACCAAAACTACATAAGAATACATTCCTCTTCGTCCAATTGTAAATTCTATTGACAGTCCAGCTCATAAGCAAGAAAGTAGATTCCATTATTAGAGAGGCTAATCGTTTGAGACAAAATATATTGTGATAAATTATGCTGATGTTGCTGAACATATTAAAGATATACAGATACCGTAGGGAGAAAGTTAGTTTCTTTTGATGAAGCTAACTTGTATACCAATGTGCTAATGGCAGATGTCATTGAGATAATTAGTAACAGTCGACGGAAGTTTAAGAAATTCATTTCAAAAGAGACAGATGAGATTATTGAAGTAGTTCAGCTGATTCTGTCTTATCACGACCTAACATTTGCTGGTTGACTTTACTCGCAGCCTGAAGGCTTAGCAATGAGGTGCTGTCCAGCAGGCACCCTAGCAGAGACAACTTTGTCAAGCATATTGAAAATTTGTCTTTTGAAAGGTATAAAGTCACAGCAAATAAAATAATTTATTAGAAAAGGTACGTTGACGACATATTGGTGCTCTTTAATGGTACAGTAAACGAAATTATTCAGATGCTTCTTCAACTGAATAGATTGCGTCCTAATATGAATTTCATAAACGAAGTAAAAAAAAAAACAATTAGTTTTCTGTATTTGAAAATAGTGAATGTTAGGGACACACACAGGTGTGACATCCACCGTCAACGACAACCGATATTATAATCAGTAACGGCTCTGGTCTTTCTGATTCACATAAACATGCTTCTTCTCAAGCGATGATGGATAGGATGACAAACGTTCCTCTTGAGGCAAGAGGAAATGAGTAAAGAATTAAACGCGTTGAAGGAAACAGCTTGTAGAAACGGTTATGATGGAATGGTTTCAGCTACGTATATTAAAAAACTGAATACCTCGGTAGGAAAGAATATCAATAGTATTAATCTAACATAAGTGCTGCCTAAAGATAAAATGAGGTATGTTACGTTGTCATACTACGAGCGTGTTTCTGATGAGTTAACTAAGGCTTTCCCTAATAATATGGTACAGATAATAAACACAAAATCAAATTGGTAGATTTCTACGCCATAATATCCCACAACGTACCACCATGAACCATGGACCTTGATGTTGGTGAGGAGGCTTGCGTGCCTCAGCGATACAGATGGCCGTACCGTAGGTGCAACCACAACGGAGGGGTATCTGTTGAGAGGCCAGACAAACGTGTGGTTCCTTAAGAGGGGCAGCAGCCTTTTCAGTAGTTGCACGGGCAACAGTCTGGATGATTGACTGATCTGGCCTTGCAACACTAACCAAAACGGCCTTGCTGTGCTGGTACTGCGAACGGATGAAAGCAAGGGGAAACTACAGCCGTAATTTTTCTCGAGGGCATGCAGCTTTACTGTAGGGTTAAATGATGATGGCGTCCTCTTGGGTAAAATATTCCGGAGGTAAAATAGTCCCCCATTCGGATCTCCGGGCGGGGACTACTCAAGAGGACGTGGTTATCAGGAGAAAGAAAACTGGCGTTCTACGGATCGGAGCGTGGAATGTCAGATCCCTTAATCGGACAGGTAGGTTAGAAAATTTAAAAAGGGAAAGGGATAGTTTGAAGTTAGATATAGTGGGAATTAGTGATGTTCGGTGGCAGGAGGAACAAGACTTTTGGTTAGGTTATAAATACAAAATGAAATAGGGGTAATGCAGGAGTAGGTTTAATAATGAATAAAAAAATAGGAGTGCGGGTAAGGTACTACCAACAGCATAGTGAACGCATTATTGTGGCCAAGATAGACACGAAGCCCATGCTTACTACAGTACTACAAGTTTATAAGCCAACTAGCTCTGCAGATGATGAAGAAATTGATGAAATGTATGATGAGATAAAAGAAATTATTCAAGTAGTGAAGGGAGGCGAAAATTTAATAGTCATGGGTGACTGGAATTCGACAGTAGGAGAAGGGAGAGAAGGAAACATAGTGGGTGGATATGGATTGGGGGAGAGAAATGAAAGAGGAAGCCGTCTGGTAGAATTTTGCACAGAGCATAACTTAATCGTAGCTAACACTCGGTTAAAGAATCATAAAAGAAGTTTGTATACATGGAAGAATCCTGGAGATACTAGAACAGATAGATTATATACAGGGTGTTACAAAAAGGTACGGCCAAACTTGAGGAAACATTGCTCACACACAAAGAGAGAAAATATGTTATGTGAACATGTGTCTGGAAATGCTTACTTTCCATGTTAGAGCCCGTTTTATTACTTCTCTTCAAATCACATTAATCATGGAATGGAAACACGCAGCAACAGAACGTACCAGCGTGACTTCAAACACTTTGTTACAGGAAATGTTCAAAATGTCATCCGATAGCGAGGATAAATGCAGCCACCCTCCGTCGCATGGAATCCCTGATGCGCTGATGCAGCCCTGGGAATGGCATATTGTATCACAGCCGTCCACAATACAAGCACGAAGAGTCTCTATATTTGGTACTGGGGTTGCGTAGACAAGAGCTTTCAAATGCCCCCATAAATGAAAGTCAAGAGGGTTGAGGTCAGTAGAACGTGGAGGCCATGGAATTGGTCCGCCTCTACCAATCCATCGGTCACCGCATCTGTTGTTGAGAAACGTACGAATACTTTGACTGAAATGTGCAGGAGCCCCATAGTGCATGAACCACATGTTGTATCGTTCTTGTAAAGGCACATGTTCTAGCAGCACAAGTGGAGTATCCATTATGAAATCATGATAACGTGCTGCATTGAGCGTAGGTGGATGAAACTAAAATGAGCTCTAACATGGAAATTAAGCGTTTCCGGACACATGTCCACATAATATCATTTCTTTATTTGTGTGTGAGGAATATTTCCTGAAAGTTTGCCCGTACCTTTTTGTATCACCCTGTAATGGTAAGACAGAGATTTAGGAACCAGGTTTTAAATTGTAAGGCTTTTCCAGGGGCAGATGTGGACTCTGACCACAATCTATTGGTTATGAACTGTAGATTAAAGCTGAAGAAACTGCAAAATGGTGGGAATTTAAGGAGATGGGACTTGGATAAACTGACTAAACCAGAGGTTGCACAGAGTTTCAGGTAGAGCATAAGGGAACTATTGGCAAGAATGGGGGAAAGAAATACAGTAGAGGAAGAATGGGTAGCTCTGTGGGATGAAGTTGTGAAGGCAGCAGAGGATCAAGTAGGTAAAAAGACGAGGGCTAGTAGAAATCCTTGGGTAACAGAAGAAATATTGAATTTAATTGATGAAAGGAGAAAATATAAAAACGCAGTAAACGAAGCAGGCAAAACGGAATACAAACGTCTCAAAAATGAGATCGACAGGAAGTGCAAAATGGCTAAGCAGGGACGGCTAGAGGACAAATGTAAGGATGTAGAGGCTTATCTCACTAGGAGTAAGGTATATACTGCCTACAGGAAAATTAAAGAGACCTTTGGAGAAAAGAGAGCCTCTTGTATGAATATCAAGAGCTCTGATGGAAACCCAGTTCTAAGCAAAGAAGGGAAAGCAGAAAGGTGGAAGGAGTATATAGAGGGTCTATATGGAAGGTCTACACAAGGGCGATGTACTTGAGGACAATATTATGGAAATGGAAGGGGATGTAGATAAAGATGAAATGGGAGATACGATACTGCGTGGAGAGTTTGACAGAGCACTGAAAGACCGGAGTCAACACAAGGCCCCAGGAGTACACAACATTCCATTAGAACTACTGACAGCCTTGGAAGAGCCAGTGATGACAAAACTCTACTATCTGGTGAGCAAGATGTATGAGACAGGCGAAATACCCTCAGACTTCTAGAAGAATATAATAATTCCAATCCCAGAGAAAGCAGGTGTTGAAAGATGTGAAAATTACCGAACTATCAGTTTAATAAGTCACAGCTGCAAAATACTAACGCGAATTCTTTACATACGAATGGAAGAACTGGTAGTAGCCGACCTCGGCGAAGATCAGTTTGGATTCCGTAGAAATGTTGGAACACGTGAGGCAATACTGACCCCACGACTTACCTTAGAAGCTAGATTAAGGAAAGGCAAACCTACATTTCTGGCATTTTTAAGCTTAGAGAAAGCTTTTGACAATGTTGAATGGAACACTCTCTTTCAAATTCTAAAGGTGGCAGGGGTAAAATACAGGGAGCGAAAAGCTATTTACAATTTGTACAGAAACCAGATGCCAGTTATAAGAGTCGTGGGGCATGAAAGGGAGGCAGCGGTTAGGAATGGAGTGAGACAGGGTTGTAGCCTGTCCCCGATGTTATTCAATCAGTACATTGAGCAAGCAGTAAAGGAAACAAAAGAGACTATTCCGAGTAGGTATTAAAGTCCATGGAGAAGGAATAAAAACGTTGAGGTTCGCCGATGACACTGTCATTCTGTCAGAGACAGGAAAGGACATCGAAGAGCTGTTGGACGGAATGGACAATGTCGTGAAAGGAGGATATAAGATGAACATCAACAAAAGCAAAACGAGGATAATGGAATGTAGTCTAATTAAGTCGGGTGATGCTGAGGGAGTTAGATTAGGAAATGAGACACTTAAAGTAATAAAGGAGTTTTGCTATTTAGGGAGCAAAATAACTGATGATGGTCGAAGTAGAGAGGATATAATATGTAGACTGGCGATGGCAAGGAAAGCGTTTCTGAAGAAGAGAAATTTGTTAACATCCGGTGTAGATTTAAGTGTGAGGAAGTCGTTTCTGAAAGTATTTGTATGGAGTGTAGCCATGTATGGAAGTGAAACATGGACGATAAATAGTTTGGACAAGAAGAGAATAGAAGTTTTCGAAATGTGGTGTTACAGAAGAATGCTGAAAATTAGATGGGTAGATCACATAACTAATGAGGAGGTACTGAATAGAATTGGGGCGAAGAGGAGTATGTGGCACAACTTGACAAGAAGAAGGGACCAGTTGGTAGGATATGTTCTGAGGCATCAAGGGATCACAAATTTAGCATTGGAGGGCAGCGTGGAGGGGAAAAGTCGTAGACCAAGAGTTGAATACACTAAGCAGATTCAGAAGGATGTAGGTTCCAGTAAGTACCGGGAGATGAAGAAGCTTGCACAGGGTAGAGTAGCATGGAGAGCTGCATCAAACCAGTCTCAGGAGTGAAGACAACAACAACAACAACAACAATATCCACAAGGCATGAGGTAATGAAGCAACCTGAGTTCTATAAACTCAGTTGTGATGACTGTGAAAAATATCACGCGGAAGAGACAGGGAGTAGTTCTGGAACTAGACGGATGGAATATAGAAATATTAGTACGAGTAACAAGTCTTCGTTCGGAAATCACTTATCAGCTAACAAACATACTGCGAGTGGCCCTACTGCTGTAGAAACTCTAAATTTACTAATAAATGTAGATTGATGAATATCCTTGAAAATATGGAAATTTATATCGCTTTCAATAAGCATCAAGACTTTGTTCTAAATTAACAAACGGAATTGAAAAGGAGGAATATCCTGCAGAATTTTAAAAATGTGTTATGTTAGGCGTCGTGCATGGTATTTCGACGTTGCTTTTCCATTTTAATCCAACCTCCGACCTTTTACTGTGTGTGTTAGTCGTGCGTAACCGGTTTCATTTTTAACGGCTCTTGTGTTTCACAATTTGGATATATATTGAACGGCTCCAAAAGGGTTTTGACAGTTGTTGTATAAGCTTATAACCAATCTTATAACGAGAGAACAGTATAACTGCAATGTCTCTCTTACATTGTGTGCACAGCAATTGCTCCTTCACTTCGTTATGCAAGTGTTCTTTGTTTGCTGACCCTCCTTGTATTCCCTCTATTCACACCGTGTTGATTCCTAATAAATAATTTGTCTTAGCTCCTGTGTTGTTCGATGTGCATAAATAGTTTATAGCTGTTCCTTCCTTATTTCTGCTATTACTTACAATTTATCTCTCCACAAAGTATATGATGCGTTTTCAACTATTTGTTGAATATTAGAGGCATGTAAATCATAGTGAGAACAATGTTTTGGCATCTTTCCGTATCCAATAATGGATAATGTGGTGATGTAGAATATGTATCGTCACCAACTGCTCTGCATTAGGCCTACGTTTTATATATCAATATTATGCACATTTTTACGTGTCCTTGTAACCCTTCTAGTACTGAAAATTTCTTATTTTTGCCGTCACCTTCCCATATCATTTTGCAATATGATGTACTTTTGCTGAAATGATCAAAATGTTTTTGTAGGTATTTTAGAATTTCATAATAAACTTTACAGATTGACAACAGTATGCCTGCTATATTGTGTACCCAATGGTGGTTCCAACACTTCTTGTTACAAATATTATGTGGTCGCTCCCCCTACTCACTTTTTGTTGCTATTGACACCTTTTTTATTCTTAATATTTAAAAAATGTCTACAATTTAGAATTACTCACACCCTACATTTTACAATTGTTGACACCTTTTGTATTCATAACACTTCACAGTTGTTTTATGAATGTTAACATTTAACAATTGTTGATACCTTTTTTATTCTTGATAAGTAGTGCGTATTAGCCCATCTGTTTACTTGACATGCATCGCATAATAAATTGTAGTTGTTCCCATCTTAATTCTGCTATTGTTTACCATATGTCTTTCCTTAAACCATGTGGTGTTTTACCATGCATTTATGCGATAATAGAGGCATATATACGATTGTGAGAACACTCTTTTTAATCTTTGCACATCCAATAATGAATGATATAGTGGATGTTGAATACATAAGGTACAAACTGCTCTTCCTTTAGGAGTACGATATTGATTTTTACACATTTTATGTTTCGGTATTAACTTACTTTATGTGGCCACATAACACTTCTTGTTTTGTAGCTCTTTCTCCGAATTTTACAGTTATTTCCCACGTTATTTCGCTTCATACTGATCCGACAACATGGTTTTTTAATGCATTTTATGATACTGTCATAAACTTTAAGTCCTGAAGTACTTGATGTTCCCAATAAAGGCTGATACATTTTATAACATAGGTGACATTTTCTTGCCACAATTTCATGCACTGCATATTGGTTGTTACTTACAAAGTTCCATGGGTTATCTTTCTCTACAAATAGTCAGATCCGTATTCTATGTGTCTAGAAATAGCGTTCAGACAATGATAAGTTACGATATAAGGCAGTCGTTATACCTGGCACCCCTGTAACTGATGGAGTCTTCTATTTAAATTATTTGTGGAATTTTGTACATACCACATACATATTCTTGTGAATATGATGTTTAAAATAGAGTAGTTTGTCTGATGATAAGCCGTGTACTGTATACAATATTTTACGTCAATTTGTGTGCGCTTAATGTGTTCTTTGGTCGGTGCCGGTTTGTTATACATGACATCAACTAACTATGGCACGTCAGAAATATATGTAACGTGCCTATGATATGTACTATCGAGAATCTTAAGGTCTTAGGATGAATATGGTTCTCTGACTACAAATTACCACCCGCTGTCAGTTACCATGTTGTTGTACAAAGACCAAAATTTAGGATACGATATTAAAAGTGTCACTGTTGTGTGGATCCTTTCGTAAAATGACGGAATATGGATCCTTTTTAATTGTAATTAAGAGCGATTTGAAAATGACACGAAATATACATGTTACAAATGCGTGTAAGAAATTTGTACAGTAATGTTTTATCTTAATGTGAGGTGCGTAAAATGTTATTTACTCCTAGCGATGTACGCAGACGATGTAGTGCTTTTCCATGTTGGTGTTACAGATGCTTCACAATGACGCTTACGCGAAATTAGCTAACCGCACGATTAAATAAACATCGCGTTACAGCCTACTACGGATCACGTTGAAGACTATTGAGCACCTAGAGCCTGTGGATCCCAACAAATACAAAATTCTAAATTTTAAGGACTATATATTTGTAATCCATGTTTGTTTTTAATATCACCTTAAGAAATAGTGACTCTACAGTGACATTATTCAAATGACTCTGATGTACAGTAATGTGCTTCACGAGTGTTGTGATGTTGAAGAGGACAAGTGTAAAATGTCGAATCACGCGATTTGAAACCTGAACTGGTCTACAAACAGCAATGCCAACACAAATGTAGTGAGAAGCTAAAGCCCCAACTTACGTCTACCGCAAAGATATTTAAACGTAATAAAATTATTGGTATGAAATTATGACTTATTAAACACGTCTTTCCCCAGGACACCTTTTTTTTGGCTAAATATGTTTGTGTTACTGCCGTTTTGAACTGTGCATGTTTGGGAGGGAACGTGTACGCCAAAATGTCAGCATGCAGTAGTAGCTGATCGTCACATGTTCACAACGAGTGGATAGAGGGGGCCCGGAAGCCGCCACCGCCACTGAGTCCTACGCCCCTCCCCCTCCCCCCCCCCCCCCCCCCGCCTGCCACCAGAGCTGTCGCCACCTATTCAGCTGTCCGAAGAGATCGCCAACCTGCCTCGACAGGGACGGCCAAGAGAAGTCAGCTGCTTGTTATGCGTGATTACATACACTAGTTCGGATGGATTTACATCATGCTGCGTCAAATGTGTCCTGTCTGTAGTTCATGCATTTGATTTATTGCACGTACATTCGCCGACCGCGTTTGTGAGGGCAGTTAACCGTTTATTGATGAACACTAAAAGAACAAAAATACGAACTTTTTCAATCCAAGGAAAGAACAAATTTTTGTACTGATATTTAATATTCATTTTATAACAAGTATGAAACATAACTGCAGGTTTTGTGCAACATGTAAAGCTACTCACTCAGTTACAAATTAATAATTGTGAAGTGTAATACACTTTTTCAACAGTGTCACGAACTGACACGGACTAAACATTAACTTCACTAGTTTGTTTATATAAAGAAATGGTGTCTCATCACAGGACTTTAACAAAATACTTCGCTAAATGGTCTACAGCTGAATACTTTTCAGGTATTTATGTGGACTAAATAAAGCCAAGTATTCAAGGGGTCAGCGAAGTATTACCCAAGTAAGGGCAAAGAATGAAAATAGCCCCAAACTTTGTGGATATTTTAAGAGCATGAAAAATATTTTTTTCTCTGGGTCAATAAATGTGTCAAATGATATGAAACTCTTCGTAAGCAAAAGATTTAGTTTGATGTTGGCGTCTCATCTTGGAATAGCATTGGTATGTAATTAATTTTTTCCGTCTACGGAACAAGAGAGCACACTTCCTTCTCTTCTCTTGAAAAAAAAGTTAATGTTTATCTCCCTCTTCCTAGTCGCTGTAGCAGATGTATTTCAGAGGGTCGCTCATGTTCTTGTATTTTAACTGATTAATTACGGTGGATTAATATCAAATACCCGTGTCAATATTTCGATGCCTCTTCTTAGGCCAATGTTGTCATATTGGATTCTTATTATGTGTTTTTTTTTTTTTTTCAAGTCCTGTTTCAGGCCTCATTGGATAGAAGTTGCGGGAACATTGTTTTGTGGCTACTGATAGTGTTCATTCGCCGCTTAATCCATCATTTCAAACCCATACGTCCCTGAGAAATTTTTTTTATCTTTTCTATTTGCGATCCGGGCTATGTTTACACGCGAAAGCGTAACGTTGCGAATTGATCTTAGCCGCCCAACAGACTTGTCATGCAGAAAAGTCGTTGATCTGATGCAATGATACAGCTTGTAATATTAGTAATTTTCGCCTCACAAACATTAATACACACCGGCCGCGGTGGCCGAGCGGTTCTAGCCACTTCAGTCTGGAACCACGCGACCACTACGGTCGCAGGTTCGAATCCTGCCTCGGGCATGGATGTGTGTCATGTCCTTAGGTTCGTTAGGTTTAAGTAGTTCTAAGTTCTAGGGGACTGATGACCACAGATGTTAAGTCCCACAGAGCTCAGAGCCATTTGAACCATTAATATACGCTCAATAGTAAACGCCTGATGGCCTAAAGTTATCTAACAATTGAAGGGGTCGGAGAGATATAGTCAAAAGGCACATCGAACTAGTTTTGAGATACAGCGAGTTTAAAGTTTCACGGAGGTCTGAAACTGTTTAATACAAAATAGAAACTTTATTTCTACGGCAAACACTTGCTTAATACTTGCGAAGCATATTGTTAAATAGTCAACACTCTGCATGCTATAAAATATTAATTTTAGAATGATTCTAATTAAGGTGTAGTCAATGGTGGCTTATGACTATATCTCCCAAAAGTTGTTTAAAACGTAAAGTATGAATTTGTAAGGATTTATTTTAACTACTCTTACACAGCAAGCAGAATATATAATTTTTACACATTAATATATACATATCAGGAATCTGAGATGTATAAATTACTTTTTCATTGATACAGTTAAATCAAAGAAGATCCTCTACCTCATCATTGTACACGTTATTTCCAGTACATGACCGAAAGAAAGCTTGATTTGCTGCAGGTACGTATGGCATAAGAGACAGTACAGCATCAATTTTTTCTGGTTAATTGGTAGTGGCTTTCTGTACTTAATTGGCAGCTGATATGGATTTGGTTCGACTAGCTTTCCTTTCGTTTTGACACGAATATCCACTGACATGAAAGCTCCTCTGTCTGAATAAGAGTACTTTACACTTAGCTTGAAGGGATCTTCAGACTCAAAGTTAAATTGAGTAGCTTCACTGAAATGGTGGGGATCTCCAGACGTGGATTCTGTACGTTTTGAGATCAATGTCTTCAGGCTTTCCAAACTTCTGAAGTCTTCTCTTTCCATTTTAGTTACAATGAAATGTTTTGGACTAGCAGATTTTATTACTTCTGCCCATTTATCTGGAGTGTACACTACTGGACGTCTGTTTCTTGCATACCGTTCAGTGCGACCAAAATCACGATTGCAAGGTAGCATGATGTGACCTACCACAGGGAAGTAATGCTGGAAAGAATCAAATCTTTTGGTAGCAACAAGGGACCTTTCCAAAGCAATAATAGTCCAATTCTTTGCCTGACCCTCGTAGTTGTCTGTGATTATGTGGAGATGTTTTGTATGAGGATTAGTTATCTCCAAGTACTTCAATAACCCTTATTTGATCCACAGTCATGGATACCAAAGGTGTATGTCCATATTTTCCTCTTGTAAGATGCTGGACCAACTGTTAGTTTAGGTGTGGGGAACGTTTGCTGCATATCCATTGCTATCACATGGTGCTCTTTCGAATTTTCTTCAGCCAGAGCAGATAAAGACGCAATCATATTTTGTCCTCTGTCAGCCTTTTTGAGATGCAGTTCATATTGTTTTGTCTTTTCTGTGACTTCTTCTGCACATAATTCTGGGTTATTTCTTGCAATTAGAAATCCATCACATTTTGAACAGGTGTCACTTTTTGGTAGTTTGAAGCCTATGTCAAATTCAGATACGAAAATTTCTCTGAATTTACTTTCAAATACTGCAGGAACCTGCATTTCCTTGCAGTATTCTGAGTATTTATCTCGAAAAAAGAAGCAGTTGTGAGATCATAATCCAAATACACTTTATTGGGGTTCTGTTGCCTACTGTAATGACTGTTATATTTCGGTATGGCGTTGACATATTCTCTAACACTTTGTACAGCTTCGTCTTGAAATTTATGTGGGTAGTTTCTATGTTTTGCTGAAAGAAAGAAAAGATGAGTTTATATCCTCTTTCTAATAGGAATATTTGTATAGTACTCAGTTTGAGTACATCCCTAACTTATAGCACAGAGTAACATACAAACCTCTTCCATCTTCTTTTGGCACTGCAAATCCCTGCTTCATTTGATGCGAATTCCTCACTCTTCATGCATATATCTGTAAGCCATGAACCCTTAGGAAAGCTTCCTTGCAGATCATGACTTCTATTCCGCATACACTCACATTATAAGAAAATGTAACATACCTGGATAATATTTTCTTGGAAGTCTTTTTTGGATTGCTTTGAAAGAAATTATGACAAATATAACAAAACGAAATAAATAAACAAAATATTAAACTGTTTTTATTTAGATAGTGAAAAAACCTCCGCTTTTTTGGTTCCATTTTCATACAGTTCATCAGGTAAGTATTCTGGGCATTAAAGTTTCCTATGTCCCAAAATAAATGAAAAATGTTTTCTTCCTCTCCAAGCAGTTTTGTGAATCATTTATTTAAACAAGTACAGGGAGTTCCTACAGTAGCAGCCTGAATAGTCTTGTGGGTTTTGAAAGACTTATACTGCTGACCAGCATTTCGTCGACGCTTTGCTTTATTTTTCTTCCACTGATCAATATTTCGCTTTCTTATCCGTGAAGGCTTTGGTTTTTCGAGTGATTCTTCATTTATTCTACTTATTTCAAGCTATAATATGAAGAGCAAAATATTCTAAGAATTTGTGTGAGATATAGTCATAAGCCACACAAAACATTAAATTTCGCTAAAATCACATTAATGAGAAAATATTTTTTTCGCTAAAATCACATTAATGAGAAAATATTTTTTTCACATCTTTTGCCTTTGAAACTACATTATTGCACCATTAAGCAGTAATAGAAATGTGCCCATCAAGTTCCATCATTAACACACAGGATGGCTGTCAAATGCGTTGGCAATGTTGAGAGAAACAAAGTCACAAGCCACAGGAAATTAATCACCAGAAATAAACCGTTTTATATACTTACCGAAATTTCATCTGAGCTGGAACTGCTGGTCGATGGATGCCAAGATTCATCACTGTCAGGATCCAAAGGGTCAAGCTCTTCACTTCCACTACTGTCTGTGTCAAATATGCGTTGAAGACCCGAGGACGCTTCAGACATTCCTGGTCCACCCGCCATTTTGCCGTGGCTTGTGACTATGTATCTTCTGAAACTACCATCAGATGGCACAGCATAGAACTGCACTCCATCATAGCCTGCCATCTGTTGCAGTAACATGGAACTTTTTCAACACATTGTGAAGAAGACATTGTTAAGAATGCCGCTACATGAAAAACTCAATTTCGTGAAAGTTGTGGCTTATGACTATACCTCTCCGATCCCTTCAGTTGTAAAGTAAAAGAAATGAACAATCGCATAGCAGCGACATAATCTATTATTCTTTATCTTTGCCGTTCTTGCGCGGTGCCTGGGAATCCCTATGTACATGTATCGATTAATGATACAATAAAGAATTCTGTTGTTTCAAGACAAATGAGGCATGGGTGCCTCACCTTTTCCTGTTTGTATTCCATAAAAGGTGACCGCGGACTTGCTGCGTTCCGCATCGGTATTTTATATTTTAGGTGCAAATATTCAGTAAATATGCAAATTGTTATTTTTCCAATCAGAAAACATGTAGTTTCTTGTAATTGACTACGAACAGACAGCATGAAGAGGACATTTTGACTGTTATGTACAAAGTATTTAACCACAATGGTCATCTATTGTAATTCAATATGAAAAGGGACGTAACATTAAAAAACGCGTGTTGAAGATAAGTGTGCTTATTTTAGTAAATTAACCTTGATGATTTCCATCTCCTCTGTTACTTGAATGATAATTATTTTGTGTTGGTTCATCACCAGAAATTACGATCATGCTGATGGGCCGAACGCAATATGAGGCGGAAGGATCATTATCGTTATCCTATTATTTCTGAATCAGCTATTTTTTTAATTGCGTAGTGTTGCATTTCTTTTAAAGTCTATAAATCTTCTAGTCCCTTAGTTTTGTTCCGGGTATGACTACATCGCAACTATAAAAATGCACAGGAATGATAATGTTTCTTCCGAACGATCTCAAATAAATCAATCTGCAGCTCTTGTCCAAAATAATCCAACGTATGTTATTATACTAGTGTAATCAATCCCTGATTCTGTTGCCAAGTGGTTCACCAAAATATTCACTTTTTCGATATTTTCCAAAAAAAGAAATATAAAATAACAATTCTTTTGTCTTTTCGCCCCCCAAGAAGAACGCTATACTTTGCGCTCGAACAGGGACTCGATCAAAAATCATTTGATGAATGTGTTTTAAAAATTTATTAGTGCTTGTTTTAATAACTGTTTCGTTTTTTCATGGGGAGACAATTCATCCGAGAAAGAGAAGTGGGAAAACCTTGTAATTAATTCAGAAGAACGATTGCCGAAAATACCAAGAAACTCGAGTATCCAGTCGCATCGCTATCAGGACAGCCATGGTAAGTGAAATTTTCATACGCAGTAGCCAAGCTTTTGTGGTGACGTAGCACCTTTCAAGTTGATCACAAACGTAACCATGTCTTCCCTCGCCTTGAAACAGCTTTATTTCATTCTTCTGTAGTTAAATTCAGTGAAAGTGTACTATTGTTGCCAGTGCTTAAAAAAATTTGTACAACATGGCGGATAATTACACTCAAAACAGGTAAAACGTGCGATATTTCATTAGTTTGTAATTAGTAGGAACCATCTTTTCTTCTTAGCTTATGTGAATGTCAGTTGTTACCCAGAGTTAAAATTTCATATTAGGTCCCAGCAATCCATAGCACTACGTTACCGACAAACGTCTGACGGCAGTGACACATAATATCTGTAGCATTTTGACGTTTGATAAAAAGTTCATGAACATGGCTGACGGTAAACGGCGGACACAAACAAAAGCAGACGACAGCGGTGATGCGAATGGACATCATTATCCTTTATGATCACGCACGATAGGTACACGAGCGCAGGCAGAAACAGCCTCGACCGAAGTTTTAGAAGCTGGTCACAGTGTGCAAACTATTACCGCATTTCAGAAAAATGACTTAGCAGAAATGATTTAGGCAATAATGGAACGTAAGTTCGAAAGTCAAAAACAGGAAAGACTAGATGAAAAGTGCCGCGAAGAAAACGAGAAGGCCGAAAGACGGCATAATACAGTTCACGTCCTTACAAATCTGTGCAATTCAGTAAAAGCAGACATAGATTCCGTAAAAACAGATCTGGAAACGGAGATAAATGACATATATACACGGTTAAATTCGGTAAAGGCCGAATTAAAGGCAGACATAACAGCTGATTTCAATACCCTGTTGGGTAATGTCCAAAACCAAGTCAGTACTTAGATCACGACCATGAGGTTAGAAATTGACACAAAAGTAGAGTAAAAAACAGAGGCTATCTCAAAACAGTTAGATGAAAACATCGAAGCAGCCAAGGGAGAGATACATTCAGAAGTGATGGAATTTCATCAACAAGCTGCGACATTAAAAGAAGATTATAATGCAATCTCTGATGAGGTCAAGGGAGTTAAAACCACAGTAGACACGATCGAGAATGTTACTGATGATCTTTCCAAACAGATTTAGACTCTTAATGTAGAGGATCAAATAAAGAATACTGTTAAGGCACATGCCGAAGCATTGTCCGACCACTACCAAGAGTGGATCAAAAACAAAGACGGATTCATAGAAAATAAAGTCAAGAACGAACTCAGGGAAACTGTCAAAAATGTAACCTTTGAAATATTGGCAGCCCCTGGAAAAACAGGAGACACGGTCATGTTAGAAATAGGCCAGATAAGACGAACGTTAGCTCAAGATTTACCTGAATGGCGACAACAGATAGTTAAAGAAGTTCGTACACTAAAATGTCAGGTTGAAAATTCCCCACATCCCATGTCAGGAGAGAGGAATAATTCACCACCACATGATGAACAACAGCAGATACATTACCGTTCACCACTTGATAACGCTCAAACCCATAGTTCTATAGAAGTACCATTTAATCAGAGTACCAGCCCACCCACTTTTGTCAGTTTGATGCAAGAGGAAAGCGTGATCAAACATAGGGTTTTTCCGACCTTTCAGCCGCAGAAAAGACAAATTCATCCTGTAGTATTCCTCCGAAACTTTTCAGGAATTTTTCGGAATAGCTGGAGTTACCGTTAGCGAATTCAATTCGTTACTGGATGTATCGTAGGCGATGCTGCCTTATAGGGAACCGAAATGGTCGACTCTTGTAAAACTTAGAAAGAGTCTGAACAGATGTTTTTAGCTAAATTCTGGAGTTCTGGTGTGCAGCAGCGCCTAAGAAAAGAGGTTTACAACGCCGAAGTATTTAACAGTAAGCGCGGTAGTCTGAGGAGATATTTTGAAAAGTATTTAGCGAAAATCAAGTTCTGGGATTCGCCGATCACCGCCAAAGACGTTATTATGATTCTAAAAACTAAGGAACCGATTGCGATCAGAGAAAAGTTATCAAACGTGTCTGAGGACGATACGGACACCTTCCTATCTGTGTTAGACTCATTAGATCTGATTTACGAGGACGCTAGAGTTGATGTTGGCAACGCCCACTTCAGTGCAGGCGGCCAGCACAATGCGGAGTATGCAGGCAATACTGGCGGACGAGCGAAAGCGCGTCACAGCGACGGCCAATACCAACTTCACAACGGTTTCAAAAATGAACACACTACGTACTCCAACAGTAAATACAAAAATAAGTACAATAACGGCCAGCGATACAATCCAATATATAATTCGTCATCACATCAGTACGGAGATGCACGTTATAATACACAGCCCCAGCGATATGGAAACACGCAAGCGACCAACGGTAATTATCAAATAGATCAGTCTTACGATTCATATCGTCCGTGGAAAAGAAATAAATGGCATAATCAAGGTGGAGACCAAAGTACACCTTTCAATACTGGTTACAATCAACACAAGCCACAGCAAAATACTATTCAGCCGCAAAATATACACTTCACGCAACAAGCGAACGGACCTTCAGGAAGTCTGAAACCTAAACGCCCGAATAATATGCAAATTTATTATGCGCAAGCGAATACGCCAGGACAACAAGATCCATTTCCAACCGAATTCGTACCACAAAACCAACACCAGTTCGAGATAGAAGAAACTTTAAGAAATATGAATCAGCAGGAAATTAAGGGTCGATCGGAAAATTAAAAGCAGCACCTTTCAGCCTCCTAGAGGATGCTGCAGGTTTGAATGGGTGCACTCTGTCCATTAGCCCACACGAAATGAAAGCAATGAGGTATGACAAAGAGACAAACTTACGGGATGATCTAGTAGGAGACACTGAGACGAAAGACAATTATGACGCATGGGACGAACAAATTCAAGCTTCCATAAGAGTATCACTTGCCAACATAGCAGTAACAGCCATCGTAGATACAGGAGCTAATATAAACGTCTTAACTTTATGTTTATTTATGCAAATATACTCTGTATGCAAAGTTTTATCACTTCCAATTCAAGGTTGCACCGTTTCGGGAGCAATTGGTCCACTAACACAACGTGTAAATCTTCAGACTCAGCTTAAAATCCGGATAGAGTCTACTTCAGTAACATGCATTTTCCTTATTGTCAAAAACCTATCAGTGCCATGTACCCTGAGTATGGAATTCTGGAGACAGACGAAAGCTAAAATTGACATCGAGTGTGGTATCTGTACTCTAGTAGCAAGTCAGCAACAAATAACAGTAAATGTGTTAAGAAGTAAGGTGAAGACAAACTTTGGTGTGCTTCAAACAGCAGTACAACCATGGACTAAAAAAGACAACAGGACAGTCAGACAGGAGACATGACAGATCTTGAAAGTGTTAATGACGATGAGCATAAAGACATAGTTCCCGGTCAGAATGAATCATACGTTAAAGCTAGTGAGTCCACTGAATTTACCCAATAACAGAAGAATGAGCTTTACAGATTACGTTCAAGTATTTTCTAAGAAACCTGGACTAATAAAAGGCTTTGATTATCGAATGGATGTCCTGCCCCATTCAACCTACTGTAGAACAAGCTATTCTATTCCATATGCGAGAAGCGAAGCTGTCAAGTGCGAGATCAGGAAAAGTCACGCTGGAATGTGATAGAAGTATCTCATTCACCTTATTCGAGTCCTTTATTGTCTGTACTAAAATCAGATGGTAGCGTAAGGCTAGTAATAGATGCAAGATTAATCAATAAAATTATAGTACCCGTAACAACGAGTCCTGAGGCTCTTGATGAGCATCTGCAGAAGTTTC
Organism: Schistocerca serialis cubense; assembly: GCF_023864345.2. NCBI lineage: Eukaryota > Metazoa > Arthropoda > Insecta > Orthoptera > Acrididae > Schistocerca > Schistocerca serialis. The sequence goes on from NC_064641.1 coordinate 428,995,960, forward strand.
ATGGAATTAAGTATTTGAGCACCCTCGATTTGAAAAGCAGTTACTAGCAAGTGAAACTTGCACAGGAGTCTAGGAAGTACACTGCGTTTATATTTGCAGGTAGATCTTACCATTTCAAAGTTGTACAGTTTGGACTAAATGTGAGTTCCGGAATTTTTGTTTCAGCCCGTGACTATGTACGAGGTCCTGAACTTTTAGATGAGGTGACAGTGTATGCGGATGACGTTCTTGTAGCATCGAAACATTGGGAAGATCATGCGCTCCTTCTGCAAAAGGTGTTTCAACGATTCAGAGAGTATGGTGTTACAGAAAATCTTAATAAATCCAAGTTTAGAAAAAGTGAAATTAAATTTTTAGGACACATCATGACCCATGAAGAAATTGAACCTGACACGGAAAAATTGTCTGCTATAAAAAACTTCCATCCCCTGTCACAAAAAGGCAATTGAGAGGATTTATCGGTCTTACGTCATTCTTCAGACGTTTTGTTTCCAATCAAGCATTGAACAATCCCGCTCTTCACAACTTTTTCAAAAAGAGTTCACATTGGAATGGGACGCCGGAATGCCAAGACGTATTTCAGAAAGTGAAAGACAGTTTGGTTAACAGTAACATTCTCCATCATCTTCAGATGGATAAGGAATTTTGCATTACTGCAGACGCTTCCTTTGTGGGTATCGGCGCTTGTCATTTCCAGATTCAGTTAATAGATGGACACGAGCAAATCCAAGTGATTAGCTTTGCGAGTCGAGTGTTATCTGAGTGTGAAAAGTCTTATTCAGTTACGGAGTTGGAGGCACTCGCATTTGTATGGTATTTAAGCCGATTTAACTATTATATGTATGGAAGAAAAATTAATGTCTGTTCAGACCATCAAGCCCTATCGTTTCTCCTTACATGCAAGTTGCAACATCCCCGTCTTACTCGATGGTGCTTATTCCTACAGGAATATGACTTTTACATTGGATATATAAAAGGCAAAGATAATGTTACGGTAGACGCACTTTCTCGCTCACCTGAGGGCTTACCAGAAACCAGCGAACTGGTGGAACAACTGTCTAGTTATAAAATTTTGTTAATGAAAGATCCAATTCACAGAAAGTATTTTCTTCACTTATGTAGGCAGATTCAGATTCTTCAAAATACAGATCCAAAATGGAAAAAGGTTAAACAAATTCTTCACGAAATCCAGCCCACAAGTTGTCAAAGTTTTATAAAGTTCATAATCAAGTGCTATTTCATAAGACATCAGAGTCATCTGAGAGGTGGTGTTTTTGCTTCCCTCGAAATTTCATTGAACATCTTCTGTGGTATACTCACATTTCATGGGGTCACTACGGACCAGAGAAATGTAAAAGGAAAATCTCGACGTACTGTTATGTTCCGAATCTACATCAGAGAATCCATAAATTATTGAGAAACCGTGTCATCTGTCAAAAGGCAAAATGCCGGCCGTTGTGGCCGAGCGGTTCTAGGCGCTTCAGTCCGGAACCGCGCTGCTGCTACGGTCGCAGGTTCGAATCCTGCCTCGGGCATGGATGTGTGTGATGTCCTTAGATTAGTTAGGTTTAAGTAGTTATAAGTCTAGGGGACTGATGACCTCAGATGTTAAGTCCCATAGTGCTTAGAGCCATTTTGAAAAGGCAAAATCCTTAAACATTTCCACTTCAATCCCACTAAATCCAATAATTGCTGAAAGGCCAAAGCAAACTCTTAGTATTGATTTGGCAGGTCCACTACCCACCGGTAGGGGAGGCGCTAAACACTTAGTAGCTATCCTGGACAATTTTTCTAAACAGATAACACTGTACGAACTGAAATCTTTTTGTGCAAATACGATAATTCGTCGCATTGAAAATGACTATTTCCCATGACTCGGGGTTCCTGAGTCAATCTTGTCCAATATTGCTTCAAATTTGACATCACGCCCGTGGCGTGCATTTCATGCTCGCCATGGAATGAAACGAATTTTGATATCCCGGATTCTGCGTCAATCGAACCTAACAGCAAGAATCTTCAAAGAATTTAACAGATTTATAAGGATGTACATTCCGAATAAGCAGTCTAACAGGATAGACTTCGTAACACCTTTCGAACAGATTGTAAACCACCTTCCTCATCTGTCGACCGGATCCGTGCCACATGAGTTAATGTCAAGATCAAGAAAGGAACTAGTGGATAGATCCCCTTGGAAAGTTACAAGGCAACGAATTGGACCTAGACGCAAAAACCAGGCAAGCTCTCATATAATTGACAACGTATGCTAACCTCAGAAAAAAGGTATTTGATAAGAAGTTATCCATTTCAAAGAAGGAAAAAAGGTATTAGTCAGGACTCACTTTAAACCATCCCTGTTGTTAAAGAAGAATCTTAAGTGGCAACGCATTTATGAAGGTCCCTTTGTGATAATGAGGAAACCACACATTGGTAGCTATTTGTTATCTGACCCTGTCACGAATAAAATCAAAGGATTCTTCCACCATCACGATTTAAGAAAATTTTATAACACTAGGAATTAAGTTAATTTTAGCTGTAAGAAAATTCAAAGGTATTGGAGATCAGGATTAACCAATGATTGACAAGAACTAAACTGAACTCACTACAGACGTTAACCAGTGCTAAAAGGAAACCTTACGTGTTAAAACAACGTGTCTATAAAGTAAAATGCAGAATAAGTTGTAGAAAAGTATTTATATCAGTAATCTTTATGTAAACAGGGGGATATGTCCTGAAGGCGATTTCCAATTTTAGCTATAAGTTAGTATGTAAGAAAAATGATGTACCCGAGAGGCATTAATTACCCCGAGGTACTAAAATGAGGAAAGAGGAAGGAGCGAATAATGCACTTCTCTCGCTAAATAGTAATATGAAAATGAGGAGGAAGGAGCGGATAATGCACTTCTATCGCTAAATAGTAAATATAAAAATTATGATCATATGCTCTTAGCATCAGTAAGTGAAATTTAATCGAGGACAAATTAATGACCTGTTTTGAAAGAAAGTGCTTAACGTCTAGACAAAGGAGGAAAGTAGTGTGAAAAAATTCGATTCCATGAGGTTATTCCCTAATTTCAAACGTTAAGTATATAAGGCACCACCTGTTAGCGCAAAGCAGTCGGTAGATTTAATTTGTAAGTTCCAGCACAGTGCTGTGCCAGCGATAAAATAACATCTCCTTGAAGTAAACAGATACCTAGGATTAAGCATCAACAGATTGATAACGCAGCGCAATTGTTCTAATAAAACCTGACGTTAACCTTAAGTAAAAGCGTGATGGAATAAAATGGAAGTTTATTATATAACGCAAATTAAGATGAGTCCAGACTATGAACAAGCTGAGTAAAGGAACATATATTTACATGGTTTATTATGGCAATTTCATGGTACTATAGAGCAATAGCGATACTGCAAACTCACAAGCTAGTAGCAAATAGAATAAAAATCCCGCCCAAGCTTCACAGATCGCCACAGCAGCAAACAACAACACTCTAGTGAGAGGCTTGTATATATACACAAATGATAATTAATACCCAAATGCGTAATGCATAAACTTAGTCTAAGAAATGAACAAAGAGCAGTAAGCAAGCAGCAGCAAGATACATATTAGATGTACATGCTTGGAGTGATAGATTTTATTTTAAGTGCGCTCTGCAATATTTACTGTTTTCTTTGCAATTATGTGAATATTGAATCCCTTTCCTAAGTGCTAATCCTTTAAGATCCTTGATCCAATTCACACCACAGGTCAACTTGTAAGGATGCACGTGTGCTTGAGACACTACATATAAAAATGAGTAGGTTAGCGACGTGCAAATTGCTTTTGTATTGTGCAGTGTAAATTATATTTTCGACCTCGTTGAGGAGTGATTTAAATACTGTCGCCGATCCGCATGTAGGCCCTCTTTGCTCACTATTCATTTTAGACTGTTTGTATTTCTACACAAAATCCTGAGGCGGATTTACTATTTTCAAATCTGTCCTAGAATTTTCTTTAAAGACAAGCATATACGAGAGAAACTTCGACATAAATGAAGCACCACTCACAAGTAACTAAGTAAGATGAGCATTAAAAAATTTATTGGGCCTACAAAATGAATAAACAATCGTGATAAAGATTACCATGAATGAAATTAATTTGTAAAGGAGATTGAAATGACTTAAGTCAAAGAAAAAGGACTTTTAGTAGCTTACCTGTGACGGTATCCATAAATCGTAAAAGAAAAGACTAATTGAGAAACAATTGTTCTGATTCCAAGTGACAATTAGATTATTTCTCGATTTAAATGAACTTTTGTAAATATAAGTATGTTAATCAACTTGTAAACACAGTGTGATATTATGAAGTGAGAATTTCATCGAATACAACGTTAACGCAGATGCACACCACAGTGCAAGTGAAGTAAAGTTCGACGATTATCAGTGGCAGTATTCTAATGCACCATATGTGTGAAAAATTCATTGATGTGTGTGGTGTGTCATAATCAGTATCATTCCACACATGCAGTTGCAGCAGTAGCTACCACTTACCTGTGAATCCGTAAGTGGATAGTGGACAGGAAGTGATGTGAGGCGGTTTCGGTGGCAGAAGCTCCCTCCTGCTATTTAAAAACCACAAAGCCGCGATCCGACGATCAAAATCGACGAACAGCACCTGAAACGCGAAATCAACGCTCTGCAAGTAAGATCCGGTCAGGTGCGCGCGCAGACTGAATTTGAAGACTACTCACAACACTGGAGGCGGAGAGCGACCATGTGACGAAATAATGCAGACGCTCAACCGCCAACAGCAGTTGATGTGCGCTACATCCTGTAGCAAAAACATTGACACCCTGTACTGATGTTCAAATGTGTGTGAAATCTTATGGGACTTAACTGCTAAGGTCATCAGTCCCTAAGCTTACACACTACTTAACTTAAATTATGCTAAGGACAAACACACACACCCATGCCCGAGGGAGGACTCGAACCTGCACCGGGACCAGCAAACCCACTACTGAAAACATTTTTGTACGTATCATAAACCTTCTGAGAGACTCTAAGATAGAGAAGTTGGCGTAATTAGGATAATGACTTACTATACACTAAGTCACAAGGACACCTCAGAACACTGTTGAAACTTGAAGGAGAGGTCCCGATTCGAATGAAAATAAGCACAAGAAAGGAAACCTCAAGAGATCTGATCCTTCCTATATCCCATCCCATATGTACATAAGATTAGTTTTGTAAGCTATTCTAATATATTTTATCTGTTTCATATGTGAAATAATTCAGGGTGCCACTCTGGAGCCCTGAAGGTGAAAGATACGGACTTCCTTGTCGAAGCCATCACCAGTGGCCGCTCTACAATCCAAGTCTACCATAAGAAAGACCGAATCCACACAAAGACTGATAGAAACACAGAACAAATTTACAATGATCTACCGTCAGTAATTACAAATTGCAACGTTAATTCTTTTCTTATGGAATGAATGTGAAACGAAAACTTTTAATAACCTGCATGTTACACCCGAAAATTACAAATATTCCAATGGGCATGAGGATGAAAGTAGTACCTTCGGTATTCCTACCCTCCTCATGGGAGGCGGTGTAATATTAGTAATTTTCGCCTCACAAATATTAATATACGCTCAATAGTAAACGCCTGATGGCCTAAAGTTATCGAACAATTGTTAAGTAAAAGAAATGAACCATCGCATAGCACCGACAGAATCTATTATTCTTTATCTTTTCCGTTCTTGCGCGGTGCCTGTCAATCTCTATTTACATGTATCGATTAATGTTATAAAAAAGAATTCTGTTATATCAAGACAGCCGGCCGGAGTGGCCGTGCGGTTCTAGGCGCTAGAGTCTGTAACCGCGTGGCCGCTACGGTCGCAGGTTCGAATCCTGCCTCGGGCATGGATGTGTGTGATGTCCTTAGGTTAATTAGGTTTAAGTAGTTCTAAGTTCTAGGAGACTTATGACCACAGCAGTTAAGTCCCATAGTGCTCAGAGCCATTTGAACCATATTTCAAGACAAATGAGGCATTGGGCGCCTCACCTTTTACTGTTTGTATTCCAAGAAAGGCGGACGCGGACTTGCTGCGTTCCGCATCGATAGTTTATATTTTATGTGAAAATATTCAGTAAATACGCTAATTGTTATTTTTCCAATCAGAAAACATGTAGTTTCTTGTAATTGACTTCGAACAGACAGCATGAACAGGACATTTTGTCTGTTATATAGAAAGTACTTAGCAACAATGGTCATATATTGTAATTCAATATGAAAAAGTACGTAACATTAAAAACCGCGTGTTAAAGATAAGTGTGCTTATTTTAGTAAATTAACCTTGATGATTCCCATCTCATCATTTATTTGAATGTTAAATTATTTTGTATTAGTTATCACCAGAAATTACAATCACGCTGATGGGCCGAACGCAAGATGAGGCAGAAGGAACATATCGTTTTCCTATTATTTCTGAATCAACTCTCTTTTAAAATTGTGTGGTGTTGAATTCCTTTTAATTTCTATAAATCTGCTGGTCCTTTAGTGTTGTTCCGGGTATGACTACATCGCGACTATAAAAATGCACAGAAATGATGTTTCTTCCAAAAGATCTCAAATAAATCAATCTGCTACTCTTGTTCAAAATAATCCAACAAGGTATTTAGTGCTCAACGTATCTTATTACGCTAGTGTAATCAATCCCTGATTCAGTTGCCAAGTGGCTCACCAAAATATTCACTTTTTCGACATTTTTCAAAAAAAAATAAATAAATATAAAATAACAATTCCTTTGTCTTTTCGCCCCCCAAGAGCAACGCTACAATCTGGAGGACAGAAATCATGAAAATTAAATAACGGAGTAACACAATCACGAAAATGTATCAGTTTTGTATTTTATTCTACAGAAGTAGGGCCTCCAGCGATGCATTACATTAAATTATAGTGTTTCATGTTCAGCCAGTCCAAATTCATTCTAATATTTTCAAAAACTATAAATTCTATGAAATCCGTCAGAAGGAACGCTACTGACTGCACAACTATGTCTTCGTCGAGAAATATTACCAGCAGGATTCATTACTGTCGGCATCGCCGTTCGAGAATGGACGCCATGGTTAGTCTCTACTTCGGTAAAGTCAAGACGACCTTCCCTGGAGGCAGAACACCAGGCACCTTCAGCCCAGCCGGAACAGGAACCGATGTCGTCGTGTTGATAACACGTTGCCGCTAGCCGCTAGCTTAGACAAGGAGTTCACCAGGCTGACGCTCTGCTGGCTAAGCGAGTCTGCAGCTCCGTCTACATTGCTCATACCCGACTCTCTGGCATCCTTCCCACCTCTCCCCAGAAGATTGCTATTGTGACAAAGTCCATTTACTCAACGACAGTTTCAAAGCAGACAAAATTTCTTAAGTAAAATCTAATTCATATTTTAAACAATGGAAAATCCAGCGTGGAATATGAAATTAAAGGATGTCTAAACCGAAATTCCCTATTTTAAATGTGTGCCATATACAAATCTAAATGAAAGAACTTTATTTTTTCACAAAAATAGGTTGTACGTAAAGGCAAGTTTTGAAACAAAAACTACAATAACCAATGAAATCATTTCCACGCGACACGAGGAATGTCGAATCTGATTTCAATTTCCATCCACGTTCACTGTAACATGTCCGAAGGAATGGTGTCAATGACTTCCATAATCCGAGTACGGAGGTCTGCAGTGGCGAACACCCCGTCCTTTACGTAGCCCCATAGAAATAAATCCAACGGTGTGATGTCAGGAGAACGTGGAGGCCAATTCATGGGTGCACCTCGTCCAATCCAGCGTCCTGGAAATATTGTATTTAGAGCCTTCCGAACATCCAGCGACCACTGAGGTGGAGCAACATCTTGCTGAAACCATAGGTTTGGTTGCAAATCTTCAACATGGGGGAAGACAAAGATCTCCAGCATGTCTAGGTACGTCGTTCCTGTCACAGTTGTTTCAACAAAGAAGAACAGCCCAATTATATTGTCACACTGAAGGTCACACCAAACGTTCACTTTCGGGCTGTCTCGTAACTTTGCCCTGACACTGTGTGGATTCTGCGACCCCCAGATTCGAACCTTATGCGTGTTCACAGTTCCAGAGACATGGAAAGTGGCCACGTCAAAAAACACTACACTTGACAGTAACACAGGATGCCGGTCGATTCGGTTAAGCATTTCACATGCAGATTCACATCGTCACTGCTTGTCAGCAGGCTTTATTTCCTGCAGTATCTGCACCTTGTACGAATACAAACACAAATGCTTTCTGAGGACATTACGAACAGTTGCGCGTGGTATCTGAGGTTCTCGTGAAGCTTGAAGGAATTATATTCGTGAAGTTCATTGGAACGTTTGGCAGATATTCTTGTTCTTCAGAGACTCGCCGACCTCCTCCATGCTGCACTGCATTATCTAGTGGTAATCCACAATCCACTGGGTAATAGCAGTTTGATTTAACGTGCCTGAAACATTTTTCTCTGGAAGAGGTAAGGAAATTTTTAATATTACTCACCCTTCTGTAGTCAACATCGAACAGGAGCTCTTCTCGAGTGTTGCGGCCTGCCATGTCTAATCCTAGCCACTGCTGCTGTTTGGGTACGTGCATAGCTCCGAACATCTCTTAGCTCTATCCCCCAAAACGCTCGTTTTACCAACACATTTGCACTTGTCGACATCCACCGTTAGCCTAGCCGCTCTTTCCATAATTCTTGCTGTGCACGCTCATTTCATTTTGCAACAACTGTGATACCTGCTGTTGTAAAGATGTCATTTACAGTGCGAGCTCTTGCAGTTGTTTAGCGACGTCTGATTGCCGAGTTTTTTGTATTCCTGCCACCACTTGTGTTACGTCTGCCTCCTTAATTATTGCCATGGATATTGCAGGTCAACTGGGCGGGTTCGCGTGTACTCTTCAGCTGTCTTCAACACATTATGGGTGATTTCGTATCTGTAGATTTGAACCACTGTTTGTACCGTGACTGACAACTGAGCCAGTCAAATGGGACAGTCACACGCGGCAAATCCAATTTGTTGACGATTCGTCGAAGATGTCTCCAGTATTCAGACGGCGTCCTATCCCTTATGTGTTTCTCCTTGAGCGCTTTCCATATGTTTGACTAACGGTTTACGAAGTCTGCTAATTGAGACTTTATTTAACGTTGCATATGATGGTTCTGCTGGAGGTCGGAGTATCACATCCGCACCCACCGGTGCAAATCTGGCATCAAGTGCATTAACAGTCACTATGAACTTCATGTGCTCGTCGATGATCGCATTCTGTACGAAAGTGAGTTCGATCACCGAGAACTAGGGTTCTGGTATTTGCGGTGTGTGCTGTGGTATCCATACGTTTATCTGTTGCTTATTTTTCGTCGAGCTCCTGTTGTGTACTGAAGTAGGTGTGCTTGTCAATAGAGTAGTTTGCGTCGCTATCAAATTTAGCTCTTGTAGTTGCTTCTGCATATCGTCTTGAAGGCATGCTAATTGAACCTCCTGGATCTTTTGTAAAGCCTATGGACTTGATAATCTCAATAGCATGTACATTATACTTCTTGTTTACCGTTAGTTTTCGGGGTCACCTCATTAGCCTATGCGTCACTTATATTAACTCAACTGCAGGTAAAACTGCTGGTTGATCTGACTCTTTATTTCGCAAATCAAATTTCAAAGACTTGTGAAGCAAATCGTAAAAAAAAAATAATAATTCTCTCAAGAAAACAAGGAACTAACATATTCTGGCGTGACATGTGTCATGGAGTAACCACCAATGTCTACTGTATGCTTCCACTACGACGCTGGTGGTTCCCACAAAACAGAGGAGCAGCTCAAACTGGTTTTCTTACAAATGTCAATGTGAGAACCATTCGTCACAATTCACATGTCTAACCGATAGGCGAGTTCTTCCCAAATCTTGATCAGTGTATTTACTGCGTATCTGTAACTGACTACAGTTTCAGATACTGAAATTTAATCCTGAAATTAACGATAGTCTATGACTTGTCGTTGTCTTGATACTGAAACGTGTACTGGATCACGAGGTGTGTGAGTGTAGGTAAATGCATTAATAATCTATGAGACGACATAGGTAAGCGTGTGACATGGATGTTTAGGTCGGTCTAGGGAGAGTGCTTGGATAGCTTAAGTGGTCAGGCGACTGTTCGCAATAAGCGGGAAACCCAGTGTCGAGTTCCGATACGGCACAGTTTTTAGTATGTCGGCCTACGTATTATGTCTATGCTTATTACAGTTAAATTGAATATCAAAAATATATTTATTTGTCAGTTTGTCTGCATTAATTGTTGCAACAACTCCTTCAGTTCTGTTTCGTAAGTAGGGTAGACTAACTGGAAGCACCTTGTTGGCAACTTGGATCCAGAGCTCCGTTGGGTCAGCACCACAATCGAGCAGTACCATCAGCTCTTACCAACTGAAATTGGGACTCATCTGACCAGACCACGGTTTTCCAGTCGTCTAGGAACCAGCATATATGGTGGCGATCCTAGCAGAGCCACCGCAAGCACGTCGTGCTATTAGCACACGAATTCGCGTCGATCGTCTGCTGCCACTGCCCATTAATGGCCAATTTCGGGGCACTCTCTTAACGGATACGTTCGTCGTATACTCCACAATGAGTTCTGCGGTTTTTTCATACATTTTTGTTTGCCTGTTAGCACCGACCATCGGCCACTTCGTTTCCCGTGGTAATTTTGAGGTATTGTCTGAAATTTGGTATTCTCGGCACGCTCTTGACGCTGTGGATATCGGATAATTGAAGTTCTTAACGATTTCCGAAACGGAATGTCAAAGGAGTCGAGCTCCAACCACCACTCCGTGTTCAAATACTTAATTTCCTTCGCACGGCCATTATCATGTCGGTATCCTTTACACATGTATGACGTGAGTACAAATGACAAAATGGTTCAAATGGCTCTGAGCACTATGGGACTTAACATCTATGGTCATCAGTCCCCTAGAACTTAGAACTACTTAAACCTAACTAACCTACAGACATCACACACATCCATGCCCGAGGCAGGATTCGAACCCGCGACCGTAGCGGTCACGCGGTTCCAGACTGAAGCGCCTAGAACCGCACGGCCACACTGGCCGGCTTACAAATGACATTTCCGCTAATGTACTGCCATTTTATACATTGTGTACTCGATTCTACGGCCATCTGTATGTGTGCATATCCCACGACTTTTGTCATCTCAATGTAAGACGACACGGAGGGCCTCATTATTCCGACCTTTAACTGTTGATCGATAATTTTTAATACTTTCTTCTTTGGTGATGAGATCCTATATGAAGACTGCTGAAGAGGAACTTCATCAGTTTCCAAGATCTTACATTTAATTTTACTTGTCACCAGTGGCGGCTCGTGGCCAAAGAAGATGGTGGTGCTCTTTGCTCACGAAGGAAAACATCAACAAAAAAGAGAAAATCAGTACACTGCTAATGTTTTTGTAATGCCTGATATAAACAGGACGTTCGCTCGTGTCACTCCTGTATCTGTTGTTTGTTGTGGTCTTCAGTCCTGAGACTGGTTTGATGCAGCTCTCCATGCTACTCTATCCTGTGCAAGCTTTTTCATCTCCCAGTACCTACTGCAACCTACATCCTTCTGAATCTGCTTAGTGTATTCATCTCTTGGTCTCCCTCTACGATTTTTACCCTCCACGCTGCCCTCCAATACTAAATTGGTGATCCCTTGATGCCTCAGAACATGTCCTACCAACCGATCCCTTCTTCTGGTCAAGTTGTGCCACAAACTTCTCTTCTCCCCAATCCTATTCAATACTTCCTCATTAGTTATGTGATCTACCCATCTAATCTTCAGCATTCTTCTGTAGCACCACATTTCGAAAGCTTCTATTCTCTTCTTGTCCAAACTATTTATCGTCCATGTTTCACTTCCATACATGGCTACACTCCATACGAATACTTTCAGAAATGACTTCCTGACACTTAAATCAATACTGGATGTTAACAAATTTCTCTTCTTCAGAAACGCTTTCCTTGCCATTGCCAGCCTACATTTTATATCTTCTCTACTTCGACCATCATCAGTTATTTTGCTCCCCAAATAGCAAAACTCCTTTACTACTTTAAGTGCCTCATTTCCTAATCTAATTCCCTTAGCATCACCCGACTTAATTAGACTACATTCCATTATCCTTGTTTTGCTTTTGTTGATGTTCATCTTATATCCTCCTTTCAAGACACTGTCCATTCCATTCAACTGCTCTTCCAAGTCCTTTGCTGTCTCGGACAGAATTACAATGTCATCGGCGAACCTCAAAGTTTTTATTTCTTCTCCATGAATTTTAATACCTACTCCGAATTTTTCTTTTGTTTCCTTTACTGCTTGCTCAATATACAGATTGAACAACATCGGGGAGAGGCTACAACCCTGTCTTACTCCCTTCCCAACCACTGCTTCCCTTTCATGTCCCTCGACTCTTATAACTGCCATCTGGTTTCTGTACAAATTGTAAATAGCTTTTCGCTCCCTGTATTTTACCCCTGCCACCTTTAGAATTTGAAAGAGAGTATTCCAGTCAACATTGTCAAAAGCTTTCTCTAAGTCTACAAATGCTAGAAACGTAGGTTTGCCTTTCCTTAATCTTTCTTCTAAGATAAGTCGTAAGGTCAGTATTGCCTCACGTGTTCCAGTGTTTCTACGGAATCCAAACTGATCTTCCCCGAGGTTGGCTTCTACTGGTTTTTCCATTCGTCTGTAAAGAATTCGTGTTAGTATTTTGCAGCTGTGACTTATTAAGCTGATAGTTCGGTAATTTTCACATCTGTCAACACCTGCTTTCTTTGGGATTGGAATTATTATATTCTTCTTGAAGTCTGAGGGTATTTCGCCTGTTTCATACATCTTGCTCACCAGATGGTAGAGTTTTGTCAGGACTGGCTCTCCCACGGCCGTCAGTAGTTCCAATGGAATATTGTCTACTCCGGGGGCCTTGTTTCGACTCAGGTCTTTCAGTGCTCTGTCAAACTCTTCACGCAGTATCATATCTCCCATTTCATCTTCATCTACATCCTCTTCCATTTCCATAATATTGTCCTCAAGTACATCGCCCTTGTATAGACCCTCTATATACTCCTTCCACCTTTCTGCTTTCCCTTCTTTGCTTAGAACTGGGTTTCCATCTGAGCTCTTGATATTCATACAAGTCGTTCTCTTATCTCCAAAGGTCTCTTTAATTTTCCTGTAGGCGGTATCTATCTTACCCCTAGTGAGATAGGCCTCTACATCCTTACATTGGTCCTCTAGCCATCCCTGCTTAGCCATTTTGCACTTCCTGACGATCTCATTTTTGAGACGTTTGTATTCCTTTTTGCCTGTTTCACTTACTGCATTTTTATATTTTCTCCTTTCATCAATTAAATTCAATATTTCTTCTGTTACCCAAGGATTTCTACTAGCCCTCGTCTTTTTACCTACTTGATCCTCTGCTGCCTTCACTACTTCATCCCTCAAAGCTACCCATTCTTCTTCTACTGTATTTATTTCCCCCATTCCTGTCAATTGCTCCCTTATGCTCTCCCTGAATCTCTGTACAACCTCTGGTTCTTTTAGTTTATCCAGGTCCCATCTCCTTAAATTCCCACCTTTTTGCAGTTTCTTCAGTTTTAATCTACAGGTCATAACCAATAGATTGTGGTCAGAGTCCACATCTGCCCCTGGAAATGTCTTACAATTTAAAACCTGGTTCCTAAATCTCTGTCTTACCATTATATAATCTATCTGATACCTTTTAGTATCTCCAGGGTTCTTCCATGTATACAACCTTCTTTCATGATTCTTAAACCAAGTGTTAGTTATGATTATGTTGTGCTCTGTGCAAAATTCTACCAGGCGGCTTCCTCTTTCGTTTCTGTCCCCCAATCCATATTCACCTACTATGTTTCCTTCTCTCCCTTTTCCTACACTCGAATTCCAGTCACCCATGACTATTAAATTTTCGTCTCCCTTCACAATCTGAATAATTTCTTTTATTTCATCATACATTTCTTCAATTTCTTCGTCATCTGCAGAGCTAGTTGGCATATAAACTTGTACTACTGTAGTAGGCGTGGGCTTCGTATCTATCTTGGCCACAATAATGCGTTCACTATGCTGTTTGTAGTAGCTTACCCGCATTCCTATTTTCCTATTCATTATTAAACCTACTCCTGCATTACCCCTATTTGATTTTGTGTTTATAACCCTGTAGTCACCTGACCAGAAGTCTTGTTCCTCCTGCCACCGAACTTCACTAATTCCCACTATATCTAACTTCAACCTATCCATTTCCCTTTTTAAATTTTCTAACCTACCTGCCCGATTAAGGGATCTGACATTCCACGCTCCGATCCGTAGAACGCCAGTTTTCTTTCTCCTGATAACGACATCCTCTTGAGTAGTCCCCGCCCGGAGATCCGAATGGGGGACTATTTTACCTCCGGAATATTTTACCCAAGAGGACGCCATCATCATGTAATCATACAGTAAAGCTGTATCTATTCATTATAAAACAAAAAGGTGTACACAGAAAAAATATTACTTTTTCCGAACAAAAGGAATTAAAATCAGCTGCAGTTCTATGTACTCAAAAAGTGGTAGGCATGCCTTACTAACCTTTTTCAGCAGGACTGATGTTAACGCCGTTCGATTTTATCTCTGAATTTGGATGTGGTGGTGATCACTTGTACAGGAACTCTATTCATCTTTCCTTCACATTTGCAAATCTTTCAGTCACTCTTTGATTGAAGTCTGCAGTTCCTAAAACGAGGTCTCGTTCAATAAAGAGCATCGCGGGTGCTGATAGTCTTTCTTTGTTCATAGTGTTCGGCAAGAAGGTTTTGATGCGTTTCAGCGAAGAAAATGTTCTGCTTCTGATGTGGTCATCGAAATTGTAATTATCGCTTCCAGGAGCTTCACAGATTCGCTCATTGTATCACAAAGCTTATTGTCTGTTATGTAATCCAGAAAGCTCAAAGCTACACACATGCTTTTGAACTCCTCTCTTCCATAAATAACAGAGAGCTCTGTTGGAAGTTTCTTTGCTTGCAAAAAAGAGTAGCAGCTCTGAAAGAAGTTTCTAGAAAAGTGGAAGAGTAAGTAGTGAATTTCTCTGGTAGAAAGAGAGAGGTTGCAACTAGGTGTCCAGTGAACTTGAATCTTTCTTTTGCCTCGAGCAGTAGATTACACATCGCTGCGCCATCTTCGGTTCTCCCGTTTATTGGTACTCGTGTAAACCTGTTGAATTTTCAATCACTCCTTCCCTAATGTTTGCAGTTTCACGCTCAAAAGCTGTCACCTGATTTTGTGCATAAGTTGGGTCAATATTCCTTTTCTGTAGCTGGTTATAGAAAATATACAGATGGAACATGATTTTATGAAAAAATGAAAGCCAAAAATGAACTTTTCGTCCTGCAAAACTATGCCACAGGCTTGCAGGATCGTGTTCTCATTACACAGTTTTTCCCCCTGGCTCATTTTATTCATGCACATGATAATATCTTCCTTATATTCGAAAACAGTATTTACACGTCTTAACTGAAAATTCTAACGAGTAGGCACTGAACATGGCAGTCGTTTTTGTACTATTTCGTCGAGAACTGCTATTCTTTGAGGAGATGCTAAAAAGAAGCTGCAAAGTCCCTGAAGTTTAGTGAAGAATATTCGCACATTTTTATTAATGGAAGCGGTTTTATGCATAATGAGATTCAACTGGTGGGCATAATAATGAATATATGAAGCATTGGGAAACTTTTCCTGAATAAGAGCCTGTACCCCACGTGGCGAACCATTCATGACAGCTTCACCATCATAAGTTTGCATTATTAGCTTATGTGGACAGTTCCAGAAATGATTATTTATCTGTTCGATGATGGACATTGTCAAAGACTGGGCATCATGCTTTACTGGTGCTATGAAGTCCCAAAATCTTTCAACTGGTTTTCCGTTAATGATGTACCTATATACTATAACCATCTGGAAAACACAGGCTACGTCACTGCTTTCGTCAACTATTACAGCCAAAACCGCAGCACAATTTCCTTTCTAATTTCCTCTTGGCAGACTTCGAGCATGCACTGGAATAGTTCATTCTGGATGGTTTTTGAAGTTCCTTTGAAAACTGTAGCGTTCTGTAAATGCCATTTCAATACAGAGTCTAATTGTGCTCTAAAATTAATCAAGGAACGAAATACACCATGACTGGAAGATGATTCAGTCTCATCATGTCCTCTAAGGGCAAGTTCCAACACACCACAGAAACGAATACAGTTAGTAATTAGATTTAATATGCGCCTATATCGGTAATATTTGGTTGTGTAATGCCATGGGCATTCTGTACCCACTGTCCAATTGGGTAGCTATCTTTACATTGCCTAGACTTGCCATATCCAAAACGTTATTTACATGGATTGACGAAATGTCGTGCTTTCTAATTTTGTCATGGAGGTATTGGATGTCACAGATTCCGTGTTTAGACCATGAAATAATAAACAAGGAAAACAAAAGTAAGTCGATTTTCATGTCACAACCACACAGACATTCATGCTTGTTGTACAATTCAGAGTTAAATTTCCTATTGAACTGGCGACTTTTCGTTTTAACGTTCTGTGAAACAGTTAAAGCAGGAGTCGGCCTACCTAGCCTCTTGATTTCTAATTTTTCTTGAAACCTCCATGAACTGAAGGGTTCAGAGAGCAGTGAAATTACCTGAGTCATTATTTCATGTATTCACTTTTCACTTGAGCCTCAAAATTCACTGTAGCACACCCTAAAATAACTAATACAACGCACAGGAAATAGTTCACTCGCAGCTACACCTGAACTGGTAATGTGGCGAGAGAATCCCGCAATTGCTCCAAGATCCGATAGTTCCGTTTCCCTTTTGAAGATTTCGGGCCATCTTCCTGCCGTTGGCAGGGTGGTTACGGTGAGGTGTTTATACACACAAGGCCTGCATACGAGTACCGTGTTGCCAAGCGTTGCTCCCGCACCTCGCACCCCGCACTTCCTCTGAGGCACCCAAGTCCGCGTTTGCAGCCACAACGCAGCCCGCTGTCGCCGTCGGTACATTTCTTCCAACTCCGCTGCGTTTGGCGTTTGGAGCCCGGGCATTTCTAAAGAGATAAACTGCGCGCTATTTCCCTACTAGTATATAGCGCTCAGAAGGCAAACACAGTTGAACAAAATTATTCCTTGAGGGTAGCGCAAACCTGAATCCTACACAGGAGCCGCCCCTGCTTGTCACCCCCATTTTATTGGTCAACAAACAGGCAAAATCTTGCAATAACTTCAACAAACATTTGTTGTAAATGATATACCTTACAACCTGTGTCACTTGCACTAACGCTCAAAACTCGTTCCAATCCACCTTTCCTACACGCAGGAAACTTCTTACAGGCAATAGCTTGAACATAAGACATTTGCTGCTGTACTCTAAAAAACCTTTAGTCCTTAAGAAAAACTCATAACGCTATAAAACCGATGTTATTAAACCCTTCACAACAACAAATTCAACAAACCATTAGAAACCCTGAATACTATGATAATTTTCAACTTTCTCGTAACTCCTAATCGTTGACCTTTGACTGAACGGCGCAAGGTAAGAGCCTCCCTCCATCGAGGTAATTTGCTCATATTTACAGATTACTATACCACATGAAATCAAATCAGATGTTACTAACAGAATTCACTAGAACACGAATTGATTTATGGCTGTCAAACAGAAAAACGGCAAACAGATACATGATTCTGTCTTAATATTCCTACAACTCCTGATCACGCCTCTCAAGCTTCTAATTTGGCCATGTTCCTTCTGCCTTAATCTCGTTTTCCTAACTTTTCTAGGAACCGGCTGTCACGGATTAAATAACCCTCTTGGTAATACCCGTAAAATCAAATACTTCCGTAAATTTTTTGATTAACTATTCTCTGTGACGAAACTCTCTTTCACCACAGGTGTTCCGAGATCACCCAACCTAGTTACATGCTGCCGCCACGAAATAGAATGTTTTCAGTTTTGGCACCAACATTATGTAAATCCAGAAAGCTTCTTGGTCTTCCCACGAATAACAGACGGGTCCGATCGTCGGGTATAATCATTCCAAAATATTTCTGATTATGTTTCCTTTCAATAATTCTATGCAAGGCGCTGACTCTTCTACACGCACACTTTTAATGTAATACACAGGTGGCTCTTTCCCCCCTGCACCAGATAACTATGCTGAGTAACTAAATACTTAAGCATCCTATTAGACAAATGGTTCAAATGGCTCTGAGCACTATGGGACTTAACATCTATGGTCATCAGTCCCCTAGAACTTAGAACTACTTAAACCTAACTAACCTAAGGACAGCACACAACACCCAGCCATCACGAGGCAGAGAAAATCCCTGACCCCGCCGGGAATGGAACCCGGGAACCCGGGCATGGGAAGCGAGAACGCTACCGCACGACCACGAGATGCGGGCTTATTAGACAAATAACCTACTAATGATTGGTAAAGTACTAATAAGCAGTCACTATTAGGAGTTGCTTCACACACATTCCGCCGTAATGTGCCCTGCAGTAAAGAACACATTACTTCAAAAACCACAGGATCTTCTAGTTACAAATCAATTGCTTGCTCCTCGAGCCCCACAGATAATGAAATGCCCATTAATTGTCATTGACCACGATACATTCGGCGATTTATTAAAACATTATGTATCCCCTCGTTATATATCCGGTCTATTTTGAAACTAAAATTTATTCAAACTGGCCTTGAGCAACTTCCATATTTTATATAGAATCACCAATTATAGTTTCAAAGCAGAGGCAATTAAATAAAAGAATAATAATAGACATTGGAACAGAGTATTATATCCAAAGTAGCTAGGGCTTTTATTCAAAAGAGTTTCTAACGAACGTCCCTATTGTTTCACAACTATTATGTAAGCCCAACGCAGGTACTGTTAACTTCTTAAGCGTCGGGGATTTTTTAGCGCCTGAGTGACTTTGGCGTATTGGAGTCTTTTGCGTGTCAGATTTTTGTGTCTGAGTTTTCAGCGTTTGAGCCTTGAGTATTAGAGTGTCTTAAGCTGACGCGCCACTGCCTGAGACAATTAACTTCGTTGGAAGCCGGGCAGTTAAAAGTATATTTCAGTTCGTTTAATTTACTGCTAAAAATACGAAAACTGACAGAACTTAGATAACGCTAACATCCAGTGAACATATCAATCGATATAAGCTTGATATCATTGATTTCAATTTCAGAACTGCAGTTGTTGCCAAAGTTACTATTCAAACATCATGTCGAAATTTGACTTTTGACTATAGACTCTATTTGGACATTTATTACCGGGCTTAAGAGTGACCATTCATAACAGTGTCTCATATCAAAGAAACTGTTTTAATAAAACAGAGTTACAAAGAACTGTAGTGTCCTATGATTTCGAACAGAGTCTATCGCAAGAAGTGAATCGTGTACTGAATTATCTCTGGACAATAATAATAATAATTATTTTTATTATCTTTATTCCATATTAATATTTAAGGTAATAGTTTTCAGCAGACAAAACATTGTGCTGTGTTAAATAAACATGCGATTTTTGAAGGGATTAATTCGGTATACATGTGCTACGCAAATCAAAGACATCAATTCCTTTTGAAATGCGAATCGGTCGCTAAGTAACTGTCAC
Source organism: Schistocerca serialis cubense (assembly GCF_023864345.2). Lineage (NCBI taxonomy): Eukaryota > Metazoa > Arthropoda > Insecta > Orthoptera > Acrididae > Schistocerca > Schistocerca serialis. Next base: position 429,015,676 of record NC_064641.1, read on the forward strand.
TGAGCATCTTCGACAGCAATCGGTAAACAACTCAGCGGGACGATGGTAATAATTTGGATCTAAACTTATTGATCAACATATATTGACTTCAGTGACAGATGTTAGTGTTTCGTCATCTCGCTTCCACATGACGAGGTGAAGGGCAGTTGCTGGGCACAGAAGAAGGACACCACACCCTCGCTGATCACTGGAGTGCCAGTAGACAGCAATACGAGGCGTCACGAAATCCACTTTATTCCCGGATTTTCTTTCATGTATCCATGATTAGGATGGTCGAGATGCAAACCCCGTCTGATCTGGGATGTCCTGACCTGCTTAGTACAACAGCCTCCAATTGTAATTTCACAAAGTTTTCTTTTAACACTTCAGTTCGTGAAAGTTGCTCTGATGCATTACGAATTTTATTTAAATCCTCAGGACTGTTCCCTACATGCACCACCTGAGACTTAAGCCTAAAAATTTGAGCATGGTTGGGAGCACGCTCTTGGAATAATTCGGTGTTAGTCTCCACACCGGACAAGCGACTGTCGCAGACAGCGCAGGAGTCACGTGTCTCACTGAGCGCCGCAGCGCTCAACACCAGCCGATGATCCAGTGTCCCACGTGTCAGCTGGGCTAAATCTGCCACTCTAGCATCGCCCGAGACCTCTCGTACGGCCAACTCATTAACTCATGTCCATTGTAATTATCCGGGCTGTTATGCCGTGGTCGGTTGGTGAATTCTTTGTCAAATTCCAACGTTTCGTCCCCGTCTGCGGGAGACATCTTCAAGGGGGTCTGTAGCTCGATGCAAGGTCCAACACACCCACTGGCGCGCTACTGACTGCCGCTAAATTCCACGTCCGCGCTCTCCCGCGTAGCGGCGTGACGTCACGTGTTTAGAAAACGTCTGTGCAATTGGCCGCTGTCCGTTGCCGGCGATCGCCGTTGCCATCACCCAGTAGCGGACAGCTGGTACACATCTTCTTTAACACCGGCATCCATATACCGTTTAATTTCACGCCCTCCTCTTTACGATTGAGATTATTAGGGTGTTTAGCGATTTCGATTGCCTCCCTATAGAGCCTTTCGTAATATCTGCTTGTGGCCGCTAGTACTTGCGTCTCCTCAAAACGAATATGGTGGTTCCCTGGCTGGAAAGCATGCTCCGCAACAGCTGATTGTTCAGTTTCTCCTCTTCTACAATTGCCCTTGTGCTGTTCCAAACGTTTTGAAACCGTTCTTTTAGTGGTAGCCACATAAACATCTCTACAGCTGCATGGGATCCTATACACTACAGCTTTGATTAAGGTATTCCTGTATCTTCCTGGTGGGCTTGAAAATTACGGTGATATTCCGCTTCGTCAAGATCCTCCTTATTCTTTCCGTTATATTTTTAACAAACGGCAGAAAAACCTTAGATTTTGCAGTAGCCTCTACGACACTATGATTTCTATGTGGCTGTCTCAACGCACGTTTTATTTCGGCAGACGGATATCCGTTGTTCGTTAGTGCATTGTGGAGATGTTCCATCGCAGTGTCAATCAACTCAGGATCACAAATATTTCTATCTCCGTCCGCCAACGTCTTGACAACACTCCGCTTCTGTTGTGGGTGGTGGTTCGAATCCCGGTGCAAATAACGGTCCGTCTGCGTGGGTTTGGGGTATACTGAGCGTCCCAAACTACCATTTTCGTTTCTAAAAACAAGCACATCGAGAAAATGTAATTTGCCGTCTACCTCCTCTTCCATTGTAAACAGAATTCTCGAGTTTATACTATTCAGATGTACGAGGAACCGGCTTAGTTCCTCCCTGCCATGTCCCCACAGCACAAATGTGTCATCCACGTATCGGAACCATACATTTGGTATTTTGCTGGCAGTACCTAAGGACTCCTCTTCGAATTTCTCTATAAAGATGTTTGCAACTACGGGACTTAGGGGGCTTCCCATAGCCACGCCATCCGTTTGCTCATAACACTGTTCATTCCACTTGAAGAATGTGGTCATCAAACAACACTTAAACAGTTCTGAAATATTGGAAGGAAAAATTCGATCCAGCCGTTCCAATACATCACTAAGTGGAACCATGGTAAACAGCGATACCAGATCGAAGCTGACCAATATGTCCTCCGGCTGGACTACTATGCCACTCAATCTGCTGATGAAATGTGTCGAATTCTTTATATAAGAGTCTGAACGGCCCACAAGTGGTTTTAACAGCGTAGTCAAAAATTGGCTAACAAATAGGTGGGCGAACCAATGGCACTTCGTATCGGTCTTAACGGTATATTTTCTTTATGAATTTTGGGCAATCCATAAAGCCTCGGTTGTAGCGCAACCGAATTGCAGAGACCTTTCTGTACACTCTCTTCAGTGGAGGACTTTTTTACTAACTGTGACACAGTTCCAAGAACGTTGTTAGTGGGGTCCTTATTCAATTTCCTATATGCTTGCTGATCCAGTAGATCAGTCATTTTATTCTGATAGCCGCCCTCATCCATAACCACCGTTTCGCTTCCTTTGTTAGCTGGGAGAATCAAAATAGTATCGTCGTCATTCAGGAGTTTGAAAGTTCTTCTCTCACCCACAGTTATATTACTCTTCGGCGGTTTTGCATTGGCTGATATTCTCACTGTTTCTATACGGATTTCTTCAGCTGTTACAGAATCCTCACTGCGAATTCCTGCTTCTACACTGGCTATAATTTCTTCCGTGGACACATAACGCGGACTAACAGCCAAATTTCCTCCCTTGCCAAGCATAGATGTGCCATCGTCAGCTAACGAACATTTGGATAAATTGATAGCGGTCCAGGAAACGTCTAAATGCCGACCAGTCTGATTAGGTAGCAAATTATCAAACTTCTTCTTCTGTCTACTGGGCGTTGCCAACATACTCTTCAGCATGGTATCATGCAGTAGTCTATCAACTTTATCCCAGTCACCGCTGCACATTTTATTACTGACAGTAATATGGAGAGGAAATTACAGTTTGTGCTTTTTAAGTCCCGTCGGGTCTCGTAGTAAGGCCTACTCAGTCCGTCTGAAAATGCGTTGTGCCTTTCCAGAATATAACAGTCGCTTCATCTTCAGAAACTTCTGTGTAACGCCGTCGGCTCTGTAACGAGACAGGAATGTGAGGGAACACAAAAGCTACAGCTCCTTCTTCTGGAGTCCTTCCAGGCGTCGCACTTCTCTTGATCTCTTGACTACTCCCCCCCCCCCCCCCCCACCCGTAGAGGCGTCTGATACTAAAATGTAGACTTTCACGGCCGGAAATGTCATGTCCATTGTAATTTTCCGGGCTGTTATGCCGTGGTCGGTTGGTGAATTCTTTGTCAAATCCCAACGTTTCGTCCCCGTCTGCGGGAGATATCTTCAAGGGGTCTGCAGCTTGATGGAAGGTCCAACACACCCACTGGCTCTTTACTGACTGCCGTTGAATTCCTTGTCCGCGCGCTCCCACGCCGCGGCGTGACGTCACGTGTTTTGAAAACGTCACTGAAATTGGCCGCTGTCCGTTGCCATCGATCGCCGTTGCCATCACCCAGTAGTGGACGGTGCGGCGGCGCGGTCCTTTCGGTCCTTCTGCGACGGACTTGCACCTACCTGTGAACATTCTCTCAGCAGATCATCAATAGGAAAGGCGAGTGAAACCTACTGTACTTCGACGTGAGCCAGGCTGCAATTTAAGTCACTAATCTATGTTTCGAGAGGAAAATGGTTCAAATGGCTCTGAGCACTATGGGACTTCACTGCTGTGGTCATCAGTCCCCTAGAACTTAGAACTACTTAAACCGAACTAACCTAAGGACATCACAGACATCCATGCCCGAGGCAGGATTCGAACCTGCGGCCGTTGCGGTCGCGCGGTTCCAGGCTGTAGCCCGTAGAACCCCTCGGACACTCCGGTCGGCGTTTCGGGAGAAAGTTTTCCCACAAATGAAAGGTTGGAAATTTTGTTCTCAATTAATATATTCTGAAACTTAGGTGAACAAGTATGACTGCCAAGCTCGTGCTAGTCTTAACACAGTCACTCACAGTCCCCTTCACTCACGTTAGCAAGTTTACGGTGTTGCATTTCCCGACAACGTAATAGCTACAAAAATACTGATTGTTTTTGATTGATAATGCTCGCCAAATATTAAGTCTCTTGGTACCAAATGCAGTCACAGTTTTTAGCCACCGACCTCCTCAATACGCCACGCGGAATATGTCTTTTCTCGTCACAAAATTCACTTAAAAATTCGAAATTTCTACACGCCCATCGGAATGATTATGCCGTCACTTTATCACAGTTTTGATGTGTGAAACACTGCTAGATCGGGCAACTTACCGTTTCCATCGGAACTACTACCACACACGTCCGAACTGTTTCATGGCTAGGCTCCGACTCTTCTAGAATACACTAAGTCTTCTTTTCCAGCAGAGAAAGGCGCGCGAAGACTATTGCTTTTAGCATTGGTCAGTTTACTCAACAGCCAATAGCAAAACAACATTTCCTCGCGTCAGTCCGCGCTTTTCATCAATAACCAATCGCTAAACAGTAAACCTAACGGCTGCACTTTTTACCAACGTAATTATCTATATACTGAAGTTTTGCTTATGCATAATTTACTATTGTTATTTATACCTGAAGTAACTTTCCCTTTATCATACACTTTCTTTACAAATCTGTTCTACAAAAATACCCTTTGTCCATATCCATACCTCTTCGAAATGTTCCCACACTAAATCCCACTACATAACTGTTAAACAATTATCTTCATATTAACCTGAAACGACACTCACGCATCATTCATACTGCTAAAACACATTTATAGCATTTTACATACACAAAAAAACATAATAACACTTTATGCAAATTCTAGAACAGTTTATGAAAAACATTCTATTACTTTAGTGTACTCTAGTGGGCACAATCGAAACTAAAATCACAGTCCCCCTTTCCAATATTGTCCTCTATCACTTGATACATAAACCGCATGCGCATCCAATCTCGCGTCACCATCTGTCACTATCCTGCTCTGAGACACATTTCCGATTTAACCGCCAGGATCGTTATATGTCGCTATGCCTCACACCACCTATGATTATAAAATTTGATTCCAAAAAATTTTAAAATTATACTAATATCGATCCTGACTTAAAATTACAAAATATTTCAGAAAAATATTCTCATTCTTATAAACTAAAATCAGAAATCTCTTACTTCGGACTTGGCAGTCTATAACTATCCTAGTCTAATAATATTAATTTCTTTGATAATAATCCTTTGTTACTTGAAAACATTTTTTGCAAATCTCTCTAAAATATTCCTAACATTTTAATAAGTTTATTTTCATTTACTTTTGGCATATCTCTTTTTAGGCACTGCGGTTAGTATCCTATTATTTAATAATAGTATTTTGTCCTACCTTAAAAAGCTACACATAACCATCGCCTCTTTATCACCAATTTTTCCGTGAGTCTTGAGTATGGCACCTTGTATTGTAACGTCCATAACACACCTCCGTTCTCCACTTATTGGTCCCTCCATGGCTTACATGCATTGCTGTCCCTGAAACCATACTTCCGTCTAAGCCTACTTCCTTTATATATATCCTAATATACAATTACTTATAGTATAGGAGATTAATTACATTTTTTACTATTTAGTTTAACTTGAATTCAAATGAAAGTAAATTAACTGAGTATTGCTTACTCAAATCGGCTACTTCAAATCTATTCGAAAATCTTTTTTTAAAATCTACTTCTTTTCCAAAATCTTAGTGAATTTAAAAGAACTAGTTGCTATTGCAAGCAAAGGCTATATTAATTTTTTCTGTTTAACTTTCATTCAACTTGAAAATATTTAATGGTAAAACGCATTTCATATAGAGCAATTATTTACAAATATTTTTAAAGTACATAGTTACCACTTTTTATGTAGTGTCTCTTTTCATTACTTCTTCCTCATAGTTTCACCACTGTGTAACAGAAATCAAGAATTTTATTTACAAAATATACATATATTCTCCACATTCATTCATACTCCACTCATAAAAAATATTCTTCACGTAGATCTCCTTTACTAACTGCCCTTGTCACGTCCGGTTACTCTCATATTTGTACATGTCACTCAGCCTTCAATCACAAACTGACCCCCATCTCTCTCACAACAAAACTTACTTCATCTTAATCCCATGACTCCATCTTACACCTACAAAGCCACCTTCCATGATAGAGAAGAATATTACAGAAGATAGATTCATCTCAGAATGATTAGAAGAGGAACTTTTTCGTTTCTGCTGTAATCTTTTTTGATTTCTCCCCTTGTTTTAACTAATACCAAGTCTCCAATTTGGAATCTTGTCGGGGGAGCTTTAGCATCATGGCGTCTTTTAAGTTCCAATGCTTTTTTCTTAATGTTTTCTCTCGCAATTTTTTCTTTTACACTCAGTGCCACATCCACAATAGCTGGAAACTCTACCAAGTCAAACAGCAAATTGTCTGGTCTTACCCCTACATCAATTCACAAGGAGCGAACCCTGTAGCCTCATGCTTTATGTGGTGTCACCGCCAGACACCACACTTGCTAGGTGGTAGCTTTTAAATCGGCCGCGGTCCATTAGTATATGTCGGTCCCGCGTGTCGCCACTATCAGTGATTGCAGACCGAGCGCCACCACACGGCAGGTCTAGAGAGACTTACTAGCACTCGCCCCAGTTGTACGGACGACTTTGCTAGCGACTACACGGACGAAGACTCTCTCATTTGCCGAGAATATAGATAGCATAGCCTTCAGCTAAGTCAATGGCTACGACGTAGCAAGGCGCCATTAACAGTATATTGCATGTATCTAAAGAGTCTAACTTGTATCGCCAAGAGCGATGTACACCAATGATGGATTAAAGTTGAGTATTCCAGCAGCTACGTACTTTTCTTTATAGCATTCATTACGTATCCTGTTTCCGACCTCACGCCAGCCTGCGTGAGTTTAACGCGTGCATTTCGTCCTTCTCTAGCAACATATCACTTTATATTATTGATGACATTCTCAAAATGTTCTATATACTGTGCCCATGCCGTATGTTTTCTATGAAAATAAGTAAGACATAACATTTTCAACTCCTTCATAATTCTTTCGCACATGTTTCCTTGCGGAAAATACGGCTTTCTAAACATTCCTTAAATTTGTTGGAGGCAAAGTGCGGACCATTGTCTGACCAGATAGCTTTTGGAAATCCTACCACCACAAAATACTCTTTCTGCTAACTATTTACTATCACTTTCGCATTAGCCTTCTTAATTGGGTATGGTTTGACAAATTTTGTGAATCCATCCACCTACACCAAAACGTATTCACAACCCCCTCGAGACACAGGCAAAGGACCGAACAAATCACAGGCTACCAGAACTATTTTATTCTGTGGCTCAACACTGTACATGTCTCCTTGAACTATTTTGTTATTAACTCTCACTTTTTGACATCTGTCACACATTTAAACCCTTGCTTTTACTCGTCTCCACGTGTTATTAAAAATTACAGTTTCACTGAGTTTAGTTACACAATTTCTGGCCCCATAATGCCCAAACTTCTTATGAATATAGTCAATTAATAAATTCACATGTTGATCAGGAAAACAAACCTTCCATTGAGTGTCAGTATTTTTTCTCTCACGGAATAAAACGCCTTGATGCAACTTATAATATTCGGCAACTTTAGGATAAGCTGGATTACCTAAATAACTTTATACTATTTTCAAATTGTCATCTTGGTTCTGTTCCCTCCATAATTCTTTACACACTTTTGTCAACTGTCCCTCCTCCTCAATCTTCATCACAGTTGCAAATACATGAACCCCTTCTTTGTCTGTCAACATATTCCCGTTATCCTCATTATCTTGTACTCCCTGGATAATGCATCAGCCACCACATTCTCAGATCCTTTTATGTACTTAATTTTCAGATCGTATTGTTGCAAGTACAGAGACCACCTAGTTAGCCTGGGGTGTTTTAATTTGCACGGCTGCAGATGTGTCAACGCCCTATGGTCACTGTATACAAATATTTTATGTCCCAACAGGTATTATTTAAATTTTTGTAATCCAAAGATAATCGCTAATGCCTCTTGTTCTGAAATACAATAATTTTTCTCAGACTGTTGCAATGATCTGCTCGCAAATGCTATGGTTTTATGAACCTCGTCATCTCCTTCTTCACACACTTGAAATGGGTCCACTGCAATCTCGTATCCTCACGCATCTGCCATTAAGCAAAAAGGTTTGGAAAAATCAGGATGATGAAGTATTTGGCTTTCACATAAGGCTTTCTTTAGTTCCTCAAATGCAATTTGACATTCATTCGTCCATTTGTATGGTACATCTTTTCTCGACAGATTTCTTAAACAGGTTGCGTTAAATAATTGCCCTGGTACAAAACGCCTGTAAAATCCATATAATTCGAACATCCCTCTTAAGCTCTTTCTACTATTCGGAGCTTTGTATTCCATAATAGCCTTCAATTTTTCTCGATCGGGCATTATTCCTTTCCCACTAATGATGTGACCTAAAAATTTTAATTCCTTCTCAGCTAAATCATTTTTTTCCAGTTTCAATTTCAGTCCCCCATTTTCAATAGCACTCAAAACTTTATTTAACACAACAAAATGCTCTTCCCATGTGGCAGTTGAAGTTAATATATCATCTACATACACTGTTATTTTCTTGAGTAGTTCATCCCCCAACACTTGTGACATGGCTCTAACAAAAGCACACACACTTATGTTTAAACCAAAGGGTACCACCTTATACTGATAACATCTGCCTTCAAACAAAAAAGCAGTATATTTGGTGCAGATTCCAGTAACCAGAGGTCACGTCCATAGATGTAAAATGATTATCACTCAAATTTTTGCAGTAACTCATCAATGTTTTCTGGCTGGTCATTTTCTGGTAACACAACTTTTTTCAAAGCTCTAGCGTCCAGCACTAGCCTTGCAGATCCATCCTTCTTCATAACCACGATGACCGGATTATTATATACGCTCGCAGCCTTTTAAAAAATCTTCCATTTAATCCTGTTCTGTATAAGTTCCCTAATAGCTTCACTGTGTCTCTCAGCGATAGGTATAGTTTTTTTTGAAAAAAAAGGAGTGTCATCTATTACATTTAAGTAGCATTGATACCCCTTGACTAAGCCACGTATATCAGAAAAAACATTTTTATGATCTAGTAACACTACCCTTAATCGGTCCCTTTGATCCTCCTCTAAACCTGGCACCTCTTTCACTTTTTGCTCTATTTTTTCCTGTACCACCCACATTTCCTCAGGGTCCACCCCCACATCATCTCCATAGTCATTGTAGGCCCCCATATCCTCTGTCTTTCTACAATACCTAACTAGTATACTGGCTACTTCTTCATCGATCACATAGTCTTTTCGAAAAGATGGCACAACCACATCTTTCCCATTTACCTCAAAAATTATCGCACTTTCATTAAAATTTAATCTCCCTTTGTAATGGTTAAAAACTCTACACCAATCAACATTTTTACACACAGATCAAGAATTATAATGAAGCTATGGAGTATTTCCACCCCATTTATTTTCACTGGCAACAGAACTTCATGTCTAACAGGTTTTTTCACTTTTCCAGTAGCTACAATAATCTGTACCCCCATTAGTGGCATAATTACAAGATCATTCGCTTTTTGCAATGATTCTAACGAACCTTTACTCACAGCACATAAATCACTACCTGTATCTGCTAAACACTGTACCTCTTCATCACACACCTGCAGACTTATTATTGGTTGAGGGTGCTAGTACCAGCACACTCCTCCAACAAGTCGTTCACAACCTTTCCTCTATAGAAACCATCCCTGTTTCCGGAAATTACACAGAGTTTTGCAGAGTCACCTTCACCAGTTTTCTCCCCAATACTAAGTATTCTATCCACTAGTGACAACTCAAAACTCCCTTCTGGCGCTTCGCTATTCTCCATTATAGCCTCCCTCCCCTTTCTACACTGGTAACTGGTCGACCTCCATTAAGGTCACCATACTCCTGCTTCTCCCTAATAGCCTCACAAATGACGTCATTTATAGACGCTAATATTTCCTCCACACTGGCATCACTAATTTCCTCTAATTCTGCAGCCTCTGTACTTTCTCCTTCCTCAGAAAATGACTCGACTTCAACCTGGTTGCTAACCACTTTCTTGCATTCGGATTCTGTCCCATCTTCCACTAATACACTATCCCTCGTCTGCAATACAGTGCTTATCTTGTATATGTCTATCCAAAAAATCCTCTAAACCTCCATTAAACGTACAGATTTTTACGTAGCTCGTTTCGTCTGTTGTTACTACTTTCTCCTGTACCTCCCTTACAGTCCCTGTCTGGATACTATTAACACATACAAAAGGTTTTGCTAGCAGGTTCAAACTACTACTTCCCGTCTGGTAAATGCTAGCCCTTTCACTGACGGCATTTAGTTTGATAGATTCTGTAGTTCGGTATCCTTTCTGACGTTTACCCCTCTCTGCTGTTGCCTTTGCGCAACATCATTCTCTCGCACTGGAGAATACGATCGATAACCGTGCACCTGCTCCCCATTACTTCGCCATCATTTGCAGGATAGCGCAACCTCCCGGCACCTCTGCCCCTGCCATTTCCACGGAACACGCCAATTCTGTTAATGTTTACATTATGTCACGGTCCTGCATCATTTGGTGGTCTGTCATTACGATTTGCATATTCCTCCTCATGCAATAACTTCTCAACCCTCTCCAAATGACTAATGAACTTACGCACATCATCCATGGGCGCTGAAATAAGTTTGTTCCGCCAGTTCATGGGTAGTTTACCTTCCAAAACCACAACAATTTGCTCTGGCTCGATTTTGTTGTTTAAGTATGACAAATTTGTCATCCACTTCAACGCGAACTTTTTTACATTTTCCCTTCTGGGATTAAACTTTTCTCCCTCCCAGAAGCTATTTACTAACTCCATCTGTTTTTTCTTACCCCAATATTCTTTCAAAAATACCTCTTTACATTTATCTAAAGTATCGTACTGTTCAGTAGCAACAACTCCCCAAGTTCTGGCCTCTCCTAAGACCACAAACTAGGAAACACACCTTCAAAATCATTCCAAAATTCTTTTTGATGAACATTTCCTGTTGGATCAAAAAGTAAAGACTGTCTGTTAGTGACATTTGAAATTTCAGATGATTCTACCTCAAAACTACACCCACTATTGTTAATTCCATGTTCGAGGTTAGTTTCAACTTTGCTTAGTCTAATGTCATGCTCATCCAACCTACTTTCCACCTCTTCTACTTGGTTAGTTCGCTGAAGAACATTTTTTTGAGACTCGTCCACTCGTTCTGACACAGTTTTCACTTCATTCATACATTTGTCAGATTCAGAACTGATTTTGCTGGCTAACACTTTGTGATCAGTTTCATATACAGATTCTACAGCCGCTATTTTAACCTGTACTTTTTGTATACTTTCTTTAATTTCATCTACTCTTTGTTTGTTTCCAATAGTAACTCTTTTCAAGGCCTCTGTTAATTCACCTTTTACAATGCTAACAGATCTTTAGCAATTATTCTCAACTCCAGAAATTTTGTCATCTATTTTATTTTCTAATGACTTCAATTCATTTTCCCACATATCATTTAAAACAGCAGTCTGCTTTTCAAGTTTTTCATTAAACCCACTATTAAGTTCACTAATTTTTTCACTACAACCACTGTCAAGTTCACTAATTTTTTCATTAAAACCACTGTCAAGTTTCCTAATATTTTTTTCAGTTTGGACTTGTATAGAGCCCATTAAAGCGGCAAACATTTCCTGTGTACTTCCTAGTTTCATTTTTGGCACCACTGTTTCTTGTTTACCTTGTTCCACCGACACTATACCAAATTTGGTATCCACATTTGATACATGTGATTCAGTAACATTCCCAACACTATCATCACACAACAGATCGTTACTGAGTTCATGCTTAATGTCACTTTTTGAATTAGTATTATCCCCACTAGTTATTTTAACAGGTATACTTGAAGCAGACTCAATTCCACTGTCCGTAAATAACATAGAAATATCATCATAAACATCCCCTTTTATTTTAACATTTACTCCTTCTCACTGTTCAGGTGTACTAGTTTGTGAAGTACTCACATTGAATAAAAGTTCTTCCTCCTTCACCGTATTCACAAAATCTTTATCACTTGCCATGTTTCTCAGTCTTTCAGCACACATACACAGCAGATGTAACAAAGTTCACTTATATTTTGTCGAATGCTGCAGCCTCGGCGTGTTGAAACTGCGAGTCCGACCCCTTGCGCCTGCCTCAACAGTTTCCGGTCCCCCTCTCGTCGTGTAGGCTGGCCGCGCTAATCCGTTGTACTACTCGCCGACACCGCAAACATGCCTTCTGCTGCTTCGCTGTGCGCCCGCTGCTACTGCAGCCGTTGCGTATCATCTCCTTTATTGCAACTCCAGCAACTCGAAACAGGTTCCGTTCAAACTTCTGCGTGTACCGGTTCACTAAATTCTTTCACTTACGTTCACAGTTCGGTCTATCTATGTCCGAACCGCGGAGTCAAAGTACTATGGGGTTAGTGTTTCCGGGCACCGATGCACCACGTGCGGCGGCGAGGTTCTTTCCGTCCCTTTACGACGGACCTGCACCTACCTGTGAACATTGTCTCAGCGGGTCATCAGTAGGAAAATCTACTGTACTTCGACGTGAACCAGGCTGCAATTTAAGTCACTAATCTACGTTTCGGGAGAAAGTATTCACACAAATGAAAGGTTCGAAATTTCGTCCCCAATTAATATATTCTGAAACTTAGGTGAACATGTATCACTGCCAAACTCGTGCTAGTCTTAACACAGTCACTCACAATCCCCTTCACTCACGTTAGCAAGTTTATGGTGTTGCATTTCCCGAAAACGTAATAGGTACAAAAATACTGATTGTTTTGGCTTGATAATGCTCGCCAAAAATTAAGTCTGATGGTACCAAATGCAGTCACAGTTTTTAGCCACCGACCTCCTCAATACGCCACGTGGAGTATATGTCTTTTCTCGTCACAAAATTCACTTAAAAATTCCGAAATTTCTACACGCCCATCGGAATGATTGTGCCGTCACTTTACCACAGTTTTGATGTATGAAACACTGCTAGACCGGGCAACTTATCGTTTCCATTGGAACTACTAAAACACAAGCTGAACATTATATTACTGCTAGTAATATGGAGGGGTGATTACAGTTTGTGCTTTTTAAGTCCCGTCGGGTCTGCTGAATGCGCTCTCGTAGTAAAGCCTCCTCAGTCCGTTTGAAAATGCGTTGTGCCTTTCCAGAATATAACAGTCGCTTTATCTTCAGAAACATCTGTGTAACGCCGACGGCTCTGCAACGAAACAAGAATGTGAGGGAACACAAAAGCTGCACTCTCTTCTTCTGGAGTCCTTCCAGGCGTCGCACTTCTCTTGACAACTCCACTCCCCCCCCTCCCCACCCCGTAGAGGCGTCTGATACTAAAATGTAGACTTTCATAGCCGGAAATGTCATGTCCATTGTAATTATCCGGGCTGCTATGCCGTGGTCGGTTGGTGAATTCTTTGTCAAATCCCAACGCTGCGTCCCCGTCTGCGGGAGACATCTTCAAGGGGGTCTGTAGCGCGATGGAAGGTCCAACACTCCCACTGGCTCGCTACTGACTGCCGCTATATTCCATATCCGCGCTCTCCCGCGTAGCGGCGTGACGGCACGTGTTTAGAAACCTGAGTGCAATTGGCCCCTGTTTGTGGCCGTCGATCGCCGTTGCTATCACCCAGCAGCAGACGGGTGGTACACATGTTCTTTAACACCGGCATCCATATACCTTTTAATTTCACGCCCTCTCCTTACGATTGGAATTATTAGGATGTTTAGCGATTTCGATTGCTCTCTGTAGAGCCTTTCGTAATACCCGCTTGTGGACTCTGACCACAAATATTGGTTATGAACTGTAGATTAACCTTCATGCGCTCGCGCTAGAAATAATCATGCGAACACTCGCGCGGGAGGTCGGCCGACCGCCAGAGAGATTTCATCAATATCTTGAGGTTTCCCGTTTTTGAAGGTCATATTTTCATAAAATATCGACATTGGATATCTCACACAATATTATACACTGAAAACTTTTTAGTCGAGTTTCAGATTGTCTGGCTTGTCCTCTAGGACCTGGTAGAGTTTTGATTATATCTTTTGACTTTGTTTTGGTGCTGGATATATTGTCACTATTAGCCCAAATAGTTTCCATGTCCTTACCTGTATAAAATCTGATATCGTTTGTTGGTAGCTCCTCTTGATCTATGTCATCTTCTCCCACGTTTTCCAAATCAATTTCCGACTCATTTTGATGTATATCACCTTCAATCCCTTCTTGTTCATAATCTGGGTCATCGGAAACGTCACCTTCTAGGGATTCCTCATGGCCTTTCCCCTCTCTCGTTGTCAGTCTTCTCTCTAGCGGCACCGTGCTCGACCTCTTAGGACTACCAGCGCCAGCGTTTCCCTAATATTCGAGCTGCGACTGAAGACGAGATATCGAACCACGATCAGAGATGGAACAAAGCCGACCGTGCAACGGCTCAGAAATACTAGAAGTAAAATAAAACTTTGAAATACCAATTACACTGACATTATTGTGCTTACCATAATTTCATACATAGGTCGTTTTGCCTGTGTAATTGGTGTTTACCTTTCTAACACAACAATCGCTGCCAGGTTGAAAATTCGGGGAACATGAATTAAACAGTGTTTAAGATGAAAACAGAGTACTTTATCATGCTGTATAGTCACGGAGGAAAAGAGTGCACTTGAATAGTTAGTATTAAGGCTGATGGGTAAGTGGGGAACGAAAGCGTAGGCGTAGGTGGAAACTAAGTCACAGATAATTAATTGTTTTATGGATATTTACTAGTAGACAGATCACAATTCCAGACCGTCAGGAAGTACGTTTCAGTCAATGAACAAGAAAAATAATTAAGTTGACAATGAACGCACAGAAGAATTAACTAAGCAGGAATTATTTTAACGCCAAAGACGTCTCCAAGGAATAACACACCTGGTTTAGATGGTCTGGCTCTTTAGCTTATTTGATATTTCAAGGCATCATGGGGGAAGAGGTCATTGCCTCGTGTAGCGAATACACGGAGTAGCAAGCTGCCAGCAGCGGTTATCTGAGGCATAGTTGTACTTGTCTGTAAGAGTAATCCACCCGAGTATATAACAGGCTATAAGCCAACCACGTTTAATATCCGGGCTAGAAAATACTACTACAGCTGATAAAGAACAGAATGGAGCCACTTGTGACACCACTGCGCTTACTAAGAGCGTGGCGTCACAAACAAGAAAGTAAGTTGCCTCCACGACCAGTGCGGGATTGAATGTTAGCTGAGCACAAACTCACACATTTTGGTGAATGCAAACTGGAGGGCAAATAACAACTAAATGCGTCATCCAACAAAAGGATAGCAAGAAGAGAACCTAAATGAGTTACAAAGAATTCCATCTTTAAGTGCCCATGTTGTGTCTGTGTTCCCCATCTCATCACTTCTAGCTACTCGAATCCCAAATCTGTCACTGGCCTCTAAGGTATGGCACCACTTTTAAGGCTCCTTTTAAAATGGCTTCCTTCTCAGTTTTGTCAGAAGTTTTTTTGCTAAGACAGAGCTACATACTGCGCACTGCTATGTACACTGAGGAAACTTACCTCACCGTAAAAAGTTCACCAATAACCGATACTTTGATCACAGACCTATCACAAAGACAATGTATGCGCCAAATAAGCATTATACAAATACGTGAGAAATTTATGAAATTTTAATGAGGAGGTGACCAGAAAAGGAAGACACGGGATACTAATGCAGCAGCACCTTGAAGAACATTAACAGTTTTGTCTTACAATGGCACCTACAAGCAACTGGTTCGAAGTATTTTAAAAAGTCTCGCTAACAGTGAACAGTTGTTTATAACGCAAATTAAGAATAGATACCACTTGCCATGGTTATTAGTTAACGGATTTGATACAACATGGATTTTTGAGCCGGGACAAAGCTACGTATCGGTCTGGCTGATAAAGAAGTTAGCCCTAATAATGCGGTACATCGAGTTGGAACTCATATTGGTATGCGTGCTAAGGCCTGGTCACGGTTCTCACATCTTTTGGTCCACAGTTTCAAGTTGAAATCGGACAATTACATAAATTACGTATCTTCTGCCTGTTTGATGCGGCCAGTTACGAACTCCTCTACTGTGATAATGTTTTTGTTACAGAGTGCCCTTGTAACCTGCGTCCTCAATGACTTGCTATATACATTTCAGTCCCCGTCATTGTCTACAGTTTTTTACACTTCATAGTTCTCTCTAGTACAATGGAAGTTATTCTCTTATGCTTTAACAGATGTGCAACCACCCTGCCCCTTCTCCTTGACAGTGTTGTCCATATATTCCTTTTCTTACCGGTTCTGAGGAGAACTTCCTCATTCCTTGCCTTATCAGACCAACTTATTTTCAAAATTATTCTGTAGCACCCCATCTCAGATGCTTCGATCCTCTTCTGTTTAGGTTTTGCTGCAGTCCATGTCTCTCTGCCATACTATCCTGTGCTCAAAACGTGGGACCGAGCGAGGTGGCGCAGTGGTTAGACACTGGACTCGCATTCGGGAGGACGACGGTTCAATCCCGCGTCCGGCCATCCTGATTTAGGTTTTCCGTGATTTCCCTAAATCGCTCCAGACAGATGCCAGGATGGTTCCTTTCAAAGGGCACGGCCGACTTCCTTCCCCGTCCTTCCCTAATCCGATGAGACCGATGACCTCGCTGTCTGGTCTCCTTCCCCGAAACAACCAACCAACCAACCATCAAAACGTGGGTTCTCAGAAATTTCTTTCTCTAGAGCTATGTTTGATATCGTAGATTTCTCTTGGCCACGAATGCCATTTTTGCTAGGGCCGATGTGTTTTTTTATTTCCTAATAGCACTCTAGATGCAATGAAACCATTTAATAATAACAGTTAATTCATTAATTACGCATTCGTCATCCATTCCTTCGTTTCTTTTTAAGAACACTGATGCGTTTTTGGCATTGGCACTTGAAAAACGCTCAAATATTAAAAATCAGCACTTTTTCTACTTGCATAGCTGACGAAAACATATAATTCCAAACTGATAAATAGACATCTACATCTACATCTACATGACTACTCTGCAATTCACATTTAAGTGCTTGGCAGAGGGTTCATCGAACCACAATCATACTATCTCTCAACCATTCCACTCCTGAAAAGCGCGCGGTAAAAACGAACGCCTTAACCTTTCTGTTCGAGCTCTGATTTCTCTTATTTTATTTTGATGATCATTCCTACCTATGTAGGTTGGGCTCAACAAAATATTTTCGCATTCGGAAGAAAATTTCGCAAATAGTCCTCGCCGCGACGAAAAACGTCTTTGCTTTAATGACTTCCATCCCAATTCGCGTATCATATCTGCCACACTCTCTCCTCTATTACGTGATAATATAAAACGAACTGCCCTTTTTTGCACCCTTTCGATGTCCTCCGTCAACCCCACCTGGTAAGGATCCCACACCGCGCAGCAATATTCTAACAGAGGACGAACGAGTGTAGTGTAGGCTGTCTCTTTAGTGGACTTGTTGCATCTTCTAAGTGTCCTGCCAATGAAACGAAACCTTTGGCTCGCCTTCCCCACAATGTTATCTATGTGGTCTTTCCAACTGAAGTTGTTCGTAATTTTAACACCCAGGTATGTAGTTCAATTGACAGCCTTGAGAATTGTACTATTTATCGAGTAATCGAATTCTAACGGATTTGTTTTGGAACTCATGTGGATCACGTCACACTTTTCGTTATTTAGCGTCAACTGCCACCTGCCACACCATACAGCAACCTTTTCTAAATCGCTTTGCAACTGATATTGGTCTTCGGATGACCTTACTAGACGGTAAATTACAGCATCATCTGCGAACAACCTAACAGAGCTGCTCAGATTGTCACCCAGGTCATTTATATAGATCAGGAACACCAGAGGTCCCAGGACGCTTCCCTGGTGAACACCTAATATCACTTCAGTTTTACTCGATGATTTGCCGTCTATTAATACGAACTGCGACCTTCCTGACAGTAAATCACGAATCCAGTCGCACAACTGAGACGATACCCCATAGGCCTGCAGATTGATTAGAAGTCGCTTGTGAGGAACGGTGTCAAAAGTTTTCCGGAAATCTAGAAATACGGAATGAACTTGAGATCCCCTGTCGATAGCGGCCATTACTTCATGCGAATAAAGAGCTAGCTGCGTTGGACAAGAACGATGTTTTCTGAAACCATGCTGATTACGTATCAATAGATCGTTCCCTTGGAGGTGATTCATAATGTTTGAATACAGTATATGTTCCAAAACCCTACTGCAACCCGACGTCAATGATATAAGTTTGTAGTTCGGTGGATTACTCCTACTATCCTTCTTAAACAATGGTGCGACCTGCGCAATTTTCCAATCTGTAGGTACAGATCTATCGATGAGCGAGCGGTTGTATATGATTGCTAAGTAGGGCGCTATTGTACTAGCATAATCTGAAAGGAACCTAATCGGTATACAATCAGGACCTGAAGACTTGCCCGTATGAAGCGATTTGAGTTGCTTCGCAACCCCTAAGGTATCTACTTCTAAGAAACGCATGGTAGCAGCTGTTCGGGTTTCAAATTCTGGAATATTCCATTCGTCTTCCCTGGTGAAGGAATTTCGGAAAACTGCGTTCAATAACTCCGCTTTTGCGGCACAGTCATCGGTAACAGTACCATCGGCACTACGCAGCGAAGGTATTGACTGCGTCTTGCCCCTTGTGTACTTTATATACGACCAGAATATCTTCGGATTTTCTACCAAGTTTCGAGACAATGTTTCGTTGTGGAACCTACTAAAGGCATCTCGCATTGAAGTCCGTGCCAAATTTCGCGCGTCTGTAAATTTTAGCCAATCTTCGGGATTTCGCGTTCTTCTGAACTTCGCATGCTTTTTCCGTTGCCTCTGCAACAGCGTTCGGACCTGTTTTGTGTACCACGGGGGATCAGTTCTATCTCTTACCAGTTTATGAGGTATGAATCTCTCAATTGCTGTTGCTACTATATCTTTGAATTGGAGCCACATCTCGTCTACATTTGCGTAGTCAGTTCGGAAGGAATGGAGATCGTCTCTTAGGAAGGCTTCTAGTGACACTTTATCCGCTTTTTTAAATAAAATTATTTTGCGTTTGTTTATGGTGAATTTGGAAGAAACGGTATTGAGCCTAGCTACAACGACCTTGTGATCACTGATCCCTGTATCAGTCATGATGCTCTCTATCAGCTCTGGATTGTTTGTGGCTAAGAGGTCAAGTGTGTTTTCGCAACCATTTACAATTCGCGTGGGTTCGTGGACTAACTGCTCGAAATAATTTTCGGAGAAAGCATTTAGGGCAACTACGGAAGATGTTTTCTGCCTACCACCGCTTTTGAACAAGTATTTTTGCCAACATATCGAGGGAAGGTTGAAGTCCCCACCAACTATAACCGTATGAGTGTGGTATTTATTTGTTAAGAGACTCAAATTTTCTCTGAACTGTTCAGCGACTATATCATCGGAGTCTGGGTGTCGGTAGAAGGAGCCAATTATTAACTTAGTTCGGCTGTTAAGTATAACCTCCACCCATACCAATTCGCACGGAGTATCTACTTCGACTTCACTACAAGATAAACCACTACTGACAGAGACAAACACTCCACCACCAAATCTGCCTAATCTATCTTTCCTGAACACCATCTGAGACTTCGTAAAAATTTCTGCAGAACTTATTTCAGGCTTTATCCAGCTTTCTGTACCTATAACGATTTCAGCTTCTGTGCTTTCTATTAGCGCTTGGAGCTCAGGGACTTTCCCAGCACAACTACAACAATTTACAACTACAATTCCGACTGTTCCTTGATACAAGCACGTCCTGTATTTGCCATGCACCCTTTGAGAACATGAACAAAAACAGACCAAAAGACTAACATAACAATTAACACCCTCAATAAACCAGTGCGATGAACTTATTAATCATTGATTACCCCAAAGGTCACGAACTATGTTATGTACGAGGATTAATTCTTCTGCTCCAAAAGAATGAAACATTTCACAAACATGAATCAGTTTCTGTTTGACGACTAGTCTTAATTATATCATAGTTGTTCTCTCACGTGCCTTCCTATGTATATTTTTACCCACCGCCTGAAAAATGATAAAAAATTTATATTATTATTCCTGCTTTAGTAACTGTTTATGTAACACCGTTTCCATTATATTCATAACGTAATGGAAACAGTTGCAATTATTTGCTATATATGAGCACTGCAGAACCCTTTTAAAAACAGTGTTTTCAGTCTATTTTCCGCTTCTGTAATTTCCTTTCTAAATGCGATGTTGGAGTGAAACAGTTTAATTGGGAGCTTTCAAAAATGGTTCAAATGGCTCTGAGCACTAAGGGACTTAACATCTATGGTCTACAGTCCCGTAGAACTTAGAACTACTTAAACCTAACTAACCTACGGACATCACACAACACTCAGCCATCACGAGGCAGAGAAAATCCCCGACCCCGCCGGGAATCGAACCCGGGAACCCGGGCGTGGGAAGCGAGAACGCTACCGCACGACCACGAGATGCGGGCAATTGGGAGCTTTATTTTCTTTATTTGCTTCATTGCGCATTCTACCTTCTTTGTGCCTGCTAAATGGGTTTAACGCGAGTTTGTCTAAACGTGACCATTGAATGAAGCAGTTTACTGCATCATCAAATGTTGTACAAATAGATCTCTATATAAATAAGAGCTATTTCAGTAACTTTGTGGTGACGACCGAGTAAGCTGTACGTGAAAGGACAACAGCTAAACAACGTAGAGCTATGGCGAAGGAATCTTCGAATTTATTTCTTAGATTCCACTTGAGAAGAAAGCCTTTTTCGATGATAATGTTGCCACTAACAGTTCTTTATTTGACAGTACTTTGTAGTTATTTAAAAGACACACAATCTCTATTTACCAGTAGTCATGGATTAAGAAAAACTCATAAAGTAGATATAATTCGATAAATAATATACAAATAACGGAAAATAACGTTTTTGCTGTCACAGTGATGTTGCACCAATCAAATTTTGCAAACCTGTAGGACCTTCGTCCACTCGTGGCACTAGTACTTTCCAGGTAACTCCTTATTCGATAATACGAAACCAGCTGGTGTCATGGGAGTTGCAGAAGGCGACTGGAACAAATACTATGTCCAGGACCCTTGGTTCTTGCCCCAATGGGCCCTAAACAGCACTCTGCGGCACGCCACATATGCTTCCCTCTGTGTGAGCATTACAATACGGTGGAGATGGCTTTGATACACGTTTCTTTCTGCCAAATATATGATATAGATAACGTAAACATTATTTCAAGTTTTTAATTATATATTAACTTGTGTGTCATTGTATATTTACTGTAATTCCACAATATTCCGAATGTGCTAAGTTTCAGTGTGTATTGCGGCTTGTCAGTATAGTCTTTCCTCCTAGCACTTGTCAGTGGCCTGAACTATATATATATGTATTCTTTTTTTGCAATTTTTTGGGTGGTAAGCAATCTACAATTGACCGTTGAAAAAGTGGCGGTGGAAAATCTCACCCACAGTACTGCACTGCACAGTCGCGAGTGAAAAGCAGCACTCCTTTTTCTTTCAGATTTCATTGAGAGCACACGGAAGAGGAATTTTAATAGGTCTAATTGAACCATTACGCAAAAATGATCCAATATGTGTTAAACTATTCCTAGAAAACACGAAATCATTGCTGGTAAAAGGATATGTTGTTACGAGCTATAGACACACTGCATACAGTCTTAAGAGGGAAATATTTTGCTAGTAGTCACAGTGCATGGATGGTAAGCCCGACAGCTTTCTTTGTTGGTTACTGACGCTAAATATCACGAGCGCGCAAGTAAGTCTATCATCGTCATCATCATCATCATCCTGTTTCATATTAAGTTTCAGCAAGTGCTTTACTTTCCTTGTCGCAAGAGAAACGTCTCATACAGAAAGGATCCCACTTTCCGATGATGAGCAGCTACTTATCCACAGCAGATATAACAGTCCTTCACCTGACCGTAGCATTCTCTGTTAAACGGACGTCAGTGACATCTAAAATAGTCATTATTATAATAAGACGGTAACAATAAATAACTAATGGCGTCGAAGACTTCCATTATAAGCAGTCACCCTCTTCGGGCCTTCTCAAACACGGTAACCAAAGGTTCAGACCTCGTAAGGAATAGGGTGCAAACTTCTGTTTAATGGGTTCCATCATCATTCGCATCCTATTTTTCCTGCTCACTCCAAGCTACGAAGTGGTCCAATAAAAATGGCGTAACCTTATGCTAATGAGATTTAATTACGTACCACCTGCAAGGACGTACCCAGAATTTTGTCAAAGGAGGGTTCGATTTGTTAGAGAGGACCTATTTCATTGATTCTGAAAATTTTCATAAGGGATACACAATTACATTCGGCAACGATTTCGGAGTTTTCACCATGCACAGATACACCGAGAAGACTAAAGTCATGGTACAGCGATATCCGTGTATACAGGTAGCGGTAGTACCGAGTAAAGGTATAAAAGTGCAATGTATGGGCCGAGTGGTCACTTGTACTCAAATGATTCGTGTGAAAAAGTTTCCGATGTAATTATGATCGCACGAAGGGAATTAACCGACTCTGAACACAGAGTGGTAGTTGGAGCAAGAGGTACGGGACATTCCGGTTCGTAAAACGTTAGGGAAATCAATATTCCGAGATCAACAATGTTCATAGTGTGCCTAGAATACCAAAGGTCAGGCTTTACTTCTCACAACCGACACGAAGTGGCTGACGGCATTCACTTAACGACCTAGAGCAGCGGTGTTCGCGAAGAGTTGTCAGTGCTAAGGGACAAGCAACACTTTTTGAAATAACCGCAGTAGTCAATGTGGGACGTACGACGAAAATATCCTTTAGGACAGTGGGGCGAAATTTGCGTTAATGAGCAACGGCAGCAGAAGACTAGCACAGATGTCTTTCGTAATACGACGACATAGTCTGCTCGTGATCATATCGGGTGGTCCCTACACGACAGGAAAACAGTGGCGTGGTCAAATGAGCCCCGATTTTAAATGTTAAGAGCTAATGGTAGGTTCGAATGTAACGCAGAACCTCACGAAGCTATGGATTAAATTGCCAACAACGCGCTTTGCAAGGTGATGGAGACTCCATAATGATGTAAGTAGTTTTTGTATGGAACGAGCTAGATCTTATTGTCCAGATGAACCTATCACTGATGGAACTCAGCCAAGTTCGTCTACTTGGATTCCATTTACAGCCACTTCATGTTCCCAAATAACGATTAAAATTTTATTGATGGCAGTGATCCAGGTCAATGGGCCACAGTTGTTCGCGATTAGTTTGAAGAACATTCTGGAAAATTCGAGCAAACAATTTGGCCACTCGGATTGCCCGACACGAATCCCAAGGAACATTTTATGGGAAATTATCGAGAGGTCAGCTTGTACATAATATCCTGAACCGGCAACACTTTCGCATTATGGATGACTATAGAATCAGCATGGCTCAATAATTCTGCAGGGAACTTCCTACGACTTGCTGAGTCCATGCCACGTAGAGTTGCTGCATTACGCAGGGCAAAAGCAATTCCGACAGGATATTAGAAGACATCTCTTGACTTTTGTCACCTCAGTTACTTAAGAGCACTGCAATTTGGGAAACAATAAGATACCGCCATGTTCCTATTTTCATTTATCCTGCGAGGTCATTTTACGTTCTTGTTCTCTCAGCCTGGATCTGAACTGAGGACGTGTCCAGGAATGGTCGACCGCTAAGTTTTTGGGACGCAGCAGACGAATGCATGAGCGTAACTCACGAAAACTGGTATTGTTATTTATTTATGATAAGGCTTTTAGTGCCAAAAGTCTTCGAAGCGATGCTCTGCTCATTTCCGATTCAACTCTTTTCATTCAACCAGAGGAGCTGCATCTCTAAGGGAACTGGAATCTCTCAGGAAAGAAATGTATTCGGAAAGAAAGCACAGAAATCAGGATTTCTAATAGATGGATTCAAACCACCTCACCTCCCAAACCTATGGATCCCTATTACTTCAGCGGTTCAACTCGTAGAGCTACCCGAGGTCGGTGGAGAATTAAGAGAAACTAGTTCTTGTACACTATTTTAAAATAAAATAACATGCATCAAACAAATACTGAAAACAGAAATTTCACGTTTTTCCTTTAATTGTGCATGTTTAGTCTTTCGAAAATGCATGAGCGCAACCTAATTTTAAGATTTAAATGCGTATGGAATTGCTGGCTTATTGTTATGGTATTACAAGAGCGTATATAGATTGTGGACGAAAGGGGCAGTCTCCTGGGACGAATTCAAGCAGCCAGATGAAAAACTCTTTTGGAAACTATCGAACTATAAAATCCAACATCAGCACACACCCCTTCTGTTCTCCACAAATTCCTGCCCATCGTTCCGTTCCGTAGCGGAACTGGTTTTCATAAAGAAACATCTCCTTGGTTATTAGGTTGGTCGATATTTTGTAATTTGGGCTACTAATGATAGAATATTGAGAATTTTGGTAAGAAATGCAACCATCGTCATTTGGGCGTTGCTTTTATTGATCAATGCGATTTTTAGGCGACACAGACGAATACAGATGTGTTTTTATACGCCGATTTTAATTTAGTATTATACATAACGATATTTAAAAAAAATGGCTCGGAGGGTTATGGGACTTAACATCTGAGGTCATCAGTCCCCTAGAACTTAAAACTACTTAAACCTAACTAACCTAAGCACATCATACATATCCATGCCCGAGGCAGGATTTGAAACTGCGACCGTAGCAGTCACGCTGTTCCGGACTGAAGCGCCTAGAACCGCACGGCCACCGCGGCCGGCCCGATATTTGCACCTCTGCTACCATGTAAAGTATTGAAATATTGCAAACCCAAATTTCTTCCAGTCTGCAAACAACGATACCAATGCTAACACCAAACTGCTGTAGATAGGTAAGAAACTGGTATAGGCACACGTATTCAAATACAGAGGTATGTAAAGAGGCAGAATAAGGCGATGCGTTAGGCAACGCCTATGAAAGACAAGTGTCCGGCGCAGTTGTTAGATCTGTTGCTGTTGCAACAGTGGCAGGTTATCAAGAATTAAGTGGATTTGAACGTGGTGTTAGGGTCGGCGCACGAGCGATGGGACGCATCATCTCCGAGGTAGCGATGAAAATGGGATTTTCCTGCACGATCATTTCACGAGTGTGCCGTAAATATCAGGTACCCGGTAAAACATCAAATCTCCGACATCGCTGTGGTCGGAAGAAGATCCTGCACGAACGAGACCAATGACGACTGAAGAGAATCATTCGACGTGACAGAAGTACAGCCCTCCCGCAAATGGCTGCAGATTTCAATGCTGGGCCATCAAAAACCGAGTTAGAAAACTGCTGCGGAAGCAAAGGGAACTTCACAGAAAACATAAACATAGCCAAAGCCTAGCAGACAGACAAAAATTACGCGAAGCGAAATGTAGTGTGAGGAGGTCTATGCGAGAGGCGTTCAATGAATTCGGAAGTAAAGTTCTATGTACTGACTTCTTGGCAGAAAATCCTGAGAAATTTTGGTCTTATGTCAAAGCGGTAGGTGGATCAAAACAAAATGTCCAGACACTCTGTGACCAAAATGGTACTGAAACAGAGGATGACAGACTAAAGGCCGAAATACTAAACGTTTTTCTCCAAAGCTGTTTCACAGAGGAAGACTGCACTGTAGTTCCTTCTCTAGATTGTCGCACAGATGACAAAATGGTAGATATCGAAATAGACGACAGAGGGATAGAGAAACAATTAAAATCGCTCGAAAGAGGAAAGGCCGATGGACCTGATGGGATACAAGTTCGATTTTACACAGAGTACGTGAAGGAAGTTGCCCCCCTTCTTGCAGGGGTGTACTGTAGGTCTCTAGAAGAGCGTAGCGTTCCAAAAGATTGGAAAAGGGCACAGGTCATCCCCGTTATCAAGAAGGGACGTCGAACAGATGTGCATAGCTATAGACCTATATCTCTAACGCCGATCAGTTGTAGAATTTTGGAACACGTCTTATGTTCGAGGACAATGACTTTTCTGGAGACTAGAAATCTACTCTGTAGGAATCAGCATGGGTTTCGAAAAAGGCGGTCGTGTGAAACCCAGCTCGCGCTATTCGTCCACGAGACTCAGAGGGCCATAGACACGGGTTCATAGGTAGATGCCGTGTTTCTTGACTTCCGCAAGGGGTTCGATACATTTCGCCACAGTCGTTTAATGAACAAAGTAAGAGCATATGGACTATCAGACCAATTTTGTGATTGGATTGAAGAGTTCCTTGATAACAGAACGCAGCATGTCATTCTCAATGGAGAGAAGTCTTCCGAAGTAAGAGTGATTTCAGGTGTGCCGCAGGGGAGTGTCATAGGACCGTTGCTATTCACAATATACATAAATGACCTTGTGGATGACATCGGAAGTTCACTGAGGCTTTTTGCAGATGATGCTGTGGTGTATCGAGAGGTTGTAACAATGGAAAAATGTACTGAAATGCAGGAGGATCTGCAGCGAATTGACGCATGGTGCAGGGAATGGCAATTGAATCTCAATTTAGACAAGTGTAATGTGCTGCGAATACATAGAAAGAAAGATCCCTTATGATTTAGCTACAAAACAGGAGGTCAGCAACTGGAAGCAGTTAATTCCATAAATTATCTGGGAGTACGCATTAGGAGTGATTTAAAATGGAATGATCATATAAAGTTGATCGTCGATAAAGCAGATGCCAGACTGAGATTCATTGGAAGAATCCTAAGGAAATGCAATCTGAAAACAATGGAAGTTGGTTACAGTACGCTTGTTCGCCCACTGCTTGAATACTGCTCAACAGTGTGAGATCCGTACCAGATAGGGTTGATAGAAGAGATAGAGAAGTTCCAGCAGGATCATTTAGTAATAGCGAAAGCGTTATGGACATGATAGATAAACTCCAGTGAAGACTCTGCAGGAGAGACGCTCAGTAGCTCGGTACGGGGTTTTATTGAAGTTTCGAGAACATACCTTCACCGAAGAGTCAAGCAGTATATTGCTCCCTCCTACGTATATCTCGCGAAGAGACCATGGGGATAAAATCAGAGAGATTAGAGCCCACACAGAAGCATACCGACAATCCTTCATTCCACGAAACATACGAGACTGGAATAGAAGGGGAACCGATAGAGGTACTCAGGGTACCCTCCGCCACACACCGTTAAGTGGCTTGCGGAGTATGGATGTAGATGTAGATGTAGACGTAGATGTAGAAAAAGTGACAGCGTGAGAACCATTCAACGAAACATCATCGAAGGCCCTTTCGTTTACCCTTGATGACTGCACGACACACACCTTTACGTCTCGCTTGAGCCCGTGAACACCGACATTGGACTGTTGATAACTGGAAACACGTTGCCTGGTCGGACGAGTCTCCTTTCAAATTGTATTGAGAGGCTGGACGTGTATGGGTATGGAGACAGCCTCATGAATCCATGTACCCTGCATGTCAACAGGGGACACTTCAAGCGGGTGGAGGCTCTGTAATAGTGTGGGGCGTGTGTAGTTCGAGTGATAAGGGACCACTGATACGTCTAGATACGACTCTTATAAGTGACACGTATGTAAGCATTCTGTCTGATCACCTAAATCCACTCACAGCCATTGTGAATTCCAACAGACTTCGGCAACTGCAACAGGACAATGCGACACCCCACACGTCCAAACTTGCTAGTGCGTGGCTCCAGGAACACTCATCAGCGTTTAAACTCTTCCGCTGGGCATCAAACTCTCTAGACATGAGCACAATTGAGCATATCTGGGTTGCCACGTAACGTGCTGTTCAGAATAGATATCCACCCCCTCGTACTCTTACGTATTTATATACAGCCCTGCTGGACTCATGGCGTCAGTTCCCTCCAGCGCTCCTTCAGACGTTAGTCGAGTCCACGCCACTTCGTGTTGCGGCACTTCTGCGAGCTCGCGGGGGCCCAACTCGATATTAGGCAGGTGTACCAGTTTCTTTGGCTCTTCGGTTAGTTAGGTTACTATAATAATTTGTAGATATTGTAAGTGATTATGACGCTACCGGAAGAATTAAAAGTGGTTTTCCTCTTCTTTGTTGTTAGAAACGTATTTGTAATAAGAAACTATCAAACCGCATACAGCACGTATTGATGGCTAGTGTGTAATTTCGTTTAGTTGATAGGGCGGGGGAGGGGTCCGTACTCTCTGGATCCTCCCTTTGCTTAATACCTTGCGTACGGCAAAATAATGGACCCAGGTGGCTATTAATATTAGCCAGATATGAAAAACATTCTTACGCGT
Source organism: Schistocerca serialis cubense (assembly GCF_023864345.2). Lineage (NCBI taxonomy): Eukaryota > Metazoa > Arthropoda > Insecta > Orthoptera > Acrididae > Schistocerca > Schistocerca serialis. The sequence goes on from NC_064641.1 coordinate 429,044,215, forward strand.
GTGCTATGCTGTTACATGTGTTTTTCTTTTAAGTGGCTGTAATCTATTATGTTTTGTCCCCACATCCAAGCCAACAGAGGGAGTAATCTTCAAGTTGCGTAAACTGCACTATACACTTTGTAAATATTGACTAACGATGATAAGAATGCCGCACTTACCCTTCTGGCTGTACTCTTTGTAATCCTTGAGTTCTTGATGTAATTAAAATGGCATATTGTTCTATTCTGGATGGGCAATATTTTCTTATAGTGGGCTACTTATTTCGAGTGGTCTAATTTAGGCAAATCAGCTGAGACCAAATCAGGTGTGTCACTAAATATTTTGGAAGTAAATTGTTATAAGAGTATTGAAGTTATAGGTGAACCCTATAGTAATTATAATCTTTCTTGTTTTTAGAGATATTGTCAAAACGTACCCGAGAGGAAAAGAGGATGGAAAGAGCATTAGCTCCCTAAAGGAGTGGTGATGGGGGTTCAGTTGTGCAGCCTGTACGTACAATATTCCTAAAGTCACTTTGAAAAGGCGTGTGACTGAGTTAGTGTTAACACAACAGAAAATAAAGAGTGTTTTGGAATACGTGTTGGTGTTCCTGAAGAAATAAAAAGATACCTTGGAAGGCACCCTACTAAAGCGGAAGCTTTATTTGGAGTAAAGAGGTATGACATTCGGCGCCTAACGTTTCAAATAGGGGAAGTGAACAATTTGTCCCGCAGATTCAACCGGGAGTTGAAAACAACTGGCAACAAATGGTAAAAAAGTTCTCTCTCATAGCTCTGAAATATCACTACGCCAGCCTGAAACTTACATGGCTAGAGTTCATGGATTTTGCAACGGGAAATATTTCTGAAGCAAACATTTTTTGAGCCGGCCTGTGTGGCCGTGCGGTTCTAGGCGCTTCAGTCTGGAACCGCGTGACCGCTACGGCCGCAGGTTAGAATCCTGCCTCGGGAGTGGATGTGTGTGATGTCCTTAGGTTAGTTAGGATTAAGTAGTTCTACGTTCTAGGGGACTGATGACCCCAGCAGTTAAGTCCCATAGTGCTCAGAGCCATTTTTGAAGAAAATAAATTAGATACTACACGAATGTTCAATGTAGATGAAACTGCTCTTTCCAACGTTTAGAAACCGCAGAAGATATTAACACGGAAAGAAAACCAACAAGCTGGTGTGATAACAAGTAGCGAAAGGGAAATCAGTGTTAACGGAGTTTGGTGCATGAGTGCTAATGGGATGTTTGTTGTCACCCGTGGTTTTATTTTAAGAGTCTCCGGTTTAAATTTGAGCTCCCAGCCAGAACATGTCCAGAAACTAAATTTTTATGCTCAGGATGTGGCTGGATCACAAGTGAGATTTTTCTGTAGTATCTCGAACCCTTTATACAAACCGACAGAAAACAAGGTTTGATTTTGCTGGTAGAGAACACTACAAACTCTAAGACCACTGTCGCAATTAACCTGGAACAAGATAACGGTGTCACTATGCCTTCGCTTCCTGCACATAGTACCACCGACTGCAAGCTTTGGATGAGGTCTTTTTAAGCCTCTCTCTCTTTGTTCAACGATCAGTCTTGTGACACCTTGGGTGAGAGAACATCCTACGCAGTCTGTTACCCAATATCACATAAGTGAAATACTCGACAGTTCATATAGGTGAGCTGCCACAGTAGCCGATGCTGTGCACAGGTTAAAAAATACTGGAGCTTGAACTGTTAACAGAAACGCTTTCTGATGACAGAGAATTTGCTGCAGCATATTCATCAACAGTTTCAGTGTAAAGTTCAGCAGCTGCTTCAAAGAAAATTCTGCAGAAATTACTGCGGAAGATGCAGCTATAGCAGTTGTATTGGCGCAGCCAGTCTGCTGAAGGTAATGCCATTTCTCATCGATATGAAACAGGTCTGACTTTGACCCCATATCAGATGACGTGGAAAACACGGAAACCAAGAACGACTTACGTGTCAAAGTACACTCCTGGAAATGGAAAAAAGAACACATTGACACCGGTGTGTCAGACCCACCATACTTGCTCCGGACACTGCGAGAGGGCTGTACAAGCAATGATCACACGCACGGCACAGCGGACACACCAGGAACCGCGGTGTTGGCCGTCGAATGGCGCTAGCTGCGCAGCATTTGTGCACCGCCGTCGTCAGTGTCAGCCAGTTTGCCGTGGCATACGGAGCTCCATCGCAGTCTTTAACACTGGTAGCATGCCGCGACAGCGTGGACGTGAACCGAATGTGCAGTTGACGGACTTTGAGCGAGGGCGTATAGTGGGCATGCGGGAGGCCGGGTGGACGTACCGCCGAATTGCTCAACACGTGGGGCGTGAGGTCTCCACAGTACATCGATGTTGTCGCCAGTGGTCGGCGGAAGGTGCACGTGCCCGTCGACCTGGGACCGGACCGCAGCGACGCACGGATGCACGCCAAGACCGTAGGATCCTACGCAGTGCCGTAGGGGACCGCACCGCCACTTCCCAGCAAATTAGGGACACTGTTGCTCCTGGGGTATCGGCGAGGACCATTCGCAACCGTCTCCACGAAGCTGGGCTACGGTCCCGCACACCGTTAGGCCGTCTTCCGCTCACGCCCCAACATCGTGCAGCCCGCCTCCAGTGGTGTCGCGACAGGCGTGAATGGAGGGACGAATGGAGACGTGTCGTCTTCAGCGATGAGAGTCGCTTCTGCCTTGGTGCCAATGATGGTCGTATGCGTGTTTGGCGCCGTGCAGGTGAGCGCCACAATCAGGACTGCATACGACCGAGGCACACAGGGCCAACACCTGGCATCATGGTGTGGGGAGCGATCTCCTACACTGGCCGTAAACCACTGGTAATCGTCGAGGGGACACTGAATAGTGCACGGTACATCCAAACCGTCATCGAACCCATCGTTCTACCATTCCTAAACCGGCAAGGGATCTTGCTGTTCCAACAGGACAATGCACGTCCACATGTATCCCGTGCCACCCAACGTGCTCTAGAAGGTGTAAGTCAACTAGCCTGGCCAGCAAGATTTCCGGATCTGTCCCCCATTGAGCATGTTTGGGACTGGATGAAGCGTCGTCTCACGCGGTCTGCACGTCGAGCACGAACGCTGGTCCAACTGAGGCGCCAGGTGGAAATGGCATGGCAAGCCGTTCCACAGGACTACATCCAGCATCTCTACGATCGTCTCCATGGGAGAATAGCAGCCTGCATTGCTGCGAAAGGTGGATATACACTGTACTAGTGCCGACATTGTGCATGCTCTGTTGCCTGTGTCTATGTGCCTGTGGATCTGTCAGTGTGATCATGTGATGTATCTGACCCCAGGAATGTGTCAATAAAGTTTCCCCTTCCTGGGACAAGGAATTCACGGTGTTCTTATTTCAATTTCCAGGAGTGTAGTTCGAAGAATAGCGTAGTCACTTGGTTTTGTGAACTGGAAGTTCAGTATAAGACAGTGTATGCCTAAATTGGACTAAAATAAATCTAAACCAAATATTTTCTGTGGTAGTTTGTAAGTTTTCAAATTAATTAATACGTGTGCGGGTTGTCGTTCATAAGAAATATGTTTGCATGTACACCTCTTCATAATTTGCCACTCTAAAAATGTTTGGTTAAAATTCAAAGATTGCCAGGTGTTCAACAACATGCTGTCTTACCCTCTTAGTTCATATCGTAATCAACTGTTTCGGAATAAGTGAGTGGAAGGGCTACTTTGAGCCGAGTGTGATTCTTTTGTTCAAAGCAGGTTACAGTTTTATTGGAAAACTCTCACTGAAACAAAACAATATTTTAAAAGAGTGAGATGTATATACTTCATCAATCTCCTCGAAAATTACAAAGTGGATTTACAGTTTATTTTGCGAAAATGAGTTCAGTGAAAAGATTTATAAAGTATTCATGTATGGAAAAGTATTGCCGTGACATGAATGGCATTAAGCCTCAATAAGATAATAAAGGTAAGCAATTAGTTTTACACAGACAACCATCCCCATTTGTGAATACATGAATAAAATTTATAATAAATTATCCTCAAACCGGTAAGTACAGCAACCGGTAAGGCCGTAACAGCCAATCTGCCTTTGGCCAGCCAAGCCAAAGGCTTTCTGAATCACGACCGGAGTCTTTCTTGATAACATGAAGCCACCCAGCACTTCCGAGCATGCAATGAGGTACACAACGGTCAATAACATCGAGCAGGCAACTTCAATGGCGGAAAAAGTCGTAACACGAAAAATAATTAGTAATGAGGTTCAGGGAATATATTTGTCTAGAAAACATATTTAAAATTGATAAACCTTGAAAGATACTGATTAATGTAAGCATGAGGTAAGCCACTGCAGACGTGAAATTCTGGTACATTAATAACGAGTGTAACCTGCAGAATGTTGATTGCAACCATGCACAAGTCCTGGATATCAGTTTGTGGGCTGGAGTTCCATGGATGTTGCACTTGGTCAGTCAATAGAGGGACGGTTAATGCTGGTTGTGAATGATGCTTGAGTTGCTTTCCGATTATATCCTATATGTTATCGATCGTGGACGAATCTGATCACTGGGCAGGCCAAGGCAACAGGTCGACACTATGTACAGCATGTTGGATTGCAACCATCGTCTGTGGGCGAACGTTTCCTGTTGGAAAACACCCTCTGGAGCTCTGTTGATGAATGGCATCATAAGAGGTCGAATCACTAGACTCACCCACAAATTTGTAGCCAGGCTGCGTCGGACAGTAACGAAAGTGCGTCTGCTGTCACGCATATTCGTACTCTAGATTGTAAATCCAGGCGTAGATCCAGTGTGTCTGGCACGCAGACAGGTTAGTTGCAGTCTCTCAACTGGTCTCGTTACACCCAAGACACGGCAATAAATGGCACAGGGGCAGAACTAGCATACATCAGGAAACGCAACAGACCTCTACCCTGAATTCCAATGAGCTCTCGCTTGGCATCACTGAAGTCGGAATTGCCGATGGTTTGCGGTCAGTGGAATGCACACTACTGGGCACATCGCTGGGAGGTGCCTCTGATGTAACTCATTTGTAACAGCTCGTAGCGTCAGTGCGGTTCCAGCTGCCACTCAGCTCCAGATGCTGTAGGATGCCCTAGAACCACGTGCCAAACACGATGGTCTTCCTTTTCGGTAGTACCATGTGCCCGTCTGGAGCCCGGTGTTCTTGCGACTGTACTGTCCAGCGACCATCGCCGCCAGCGTATGTACAGAAGCTACAATGCTGCCAAGTCTTTCCGCAGCATCACAAACGTAACATCCATCTTCTCGTAACCCGATTACATGACCTAGTTCAAATTCAGGGAGGTATGGATAATTTCGTCTTTGTCGCCTTAAAGACATTCTCCACTTAACATCAACTCATCACGTCCAATCTCAAAGATATCTAACAATCACTACCGTTATAGTGTGTATTTAAAGCAAACCTGATTTTCATCCTCATAGTGGCGCTACTAGCGCCGCTTTTATGTGATTGGCGCGAAATCTGAACAGACAACAACTTTCAAATGTGGGAACACACCTATAAAATTTCGTTTATGTCGTAGAACTCGTCCTGCATCTTGCGTTCTGTCTCTTTTATTTTCCATCAGTGTATAAGCACATTCGATAACCCGATGGTAGGCGTGTCCATTGACGATACTGAACGCCAAAAAAGAAACATGTCCAACTTAGGCTCCAGCGGGAAAGTTTCCGCCGATGATCGATTCAAGTCTCCAAGTGGTGGCGGAAAAGAATTCTTGTCGTCACTCCGCCGTATATGGCAGCCAGCTTCATCTAGGAGACGCTATATTAACAGTGCCCATAGCGCCACACAAAGCGCCAGCATGTGAGGCCGGTGCGACATTACAGATACATGGCAGGAGTGGAGACTTTCGTGTCGATACAAAAATGTTCACCTGAAACAATTTATTACGAGCCCCATGTTACAACATCAATTTAAATATACTTAAATAATAACTTCTACAGGGTTAAACACTTTTACAAGCAAGGAAAGCTTACAGCAGGTAACCTGTCCAGTAAATCAAAAACAAATAATACCAGTTTCCTTGGAACAAGAAGTACATTCATTTCAACTAAGCGAGGCCATAGCTACAAAAACATCAGATTATAGTAGGTGATAATTGCGCTACCTCTCTTGGCACATGCCAAACACTGATGCTTGCTGTACTTGTCGTACGGGTGCTTCTACAATATGCATAAGACAGCCCCAAATACCCACACTACTCCAGCAAGTGACACATTCCAAACGCCAGGTGAGTACATCGACCGATAGGCCGCCCAGCTTCCTTCCCTAGTGAGTACGTCGTCACTCGCGCTCCACTGTTAGTACAACTTACACGGTCCCCTGCGTACTTTACTCACTTTTCATAGGTTCCAGAGAGTACGTCATTGAAAGATATCTGTTCTTCTTTGTTCGTTTACCTAGTAACGATCCAATGCAGACCAAAAGTAATAAGGCGTAACTATGGTAGTCACTAAAAACTATAGACCTTTAACAGTAGTCGAGGAGAGCCCCCAAAAATTTCTTGCATCGGTTCGATCCTGTTCATAACATTTCAACAGAGAAAGGACTCCATCAAATGACGGAACAAGCGAACGACCGCGGCAGAAACGATGTCTAGATCAACATATCTCCGTCTCAGCATGTATCGATAACGACAGACATGTGGAAGTCTTCTGGTATCTGTAATACTTAAATGTGACACGGCATTTCATAGATGATACGTGGACCTTGACAAAGTCTGTCTCTGAAAATTCCACTTTTTGTAGAAGCTCACACGTCCTCTCAAATCACAGCAAACTCGAGAACACTGTAAATAAGTGGCATCTAAAAGGCGAAGTGATAAATGTAGCAACCGATAATCCTGGAAACATAGCAACCGCTGTCAGGGTCACCATACACATTCAAAATTTCTCTTCATCGCCTGTTCCACAAATCTCGTGGCAAAGCTGGCTACATCCGATGTTCATGCAGTACAAAAAAATCAGACAAACGCCGTCGAGCTGCAGGCTTGTTTCTAAATCTAATTGCTTGACAAAGGAGAAACTAAGGGCAGTACAGCTGGAGTCAGAGAAACCACGTCACAAATTCCTTCAAGAAGTGGAAACGCATCGGAAAGCGCATTCGCAGAGTTTAACCGCTTGTATGAGCGAACAGAGTTTGTCCCTGCTACTGCAGCTTGTTTACCGAAAGCCGCAGAATCGCTCAGTCCTTCAGCATGTTAATTAGCACCGCGTATGTTTTCTGGGTTGTTACTGTTTGAATCACTGACAGCAGAAGTGTCGTCGGAGACGCATGTTTCCATATCCAAAGTATTCCGAGCGAATAAAAAACTGCACACTGCCCTTAGTCTTCACGACACTACTTCATGTGGAAAGGTTGGAAGGTTGAGGCACAATCTCGTTCAACAGGCCCAAGGAAGGTTTGTTGTAACACATAGCGTAAAACATGGCGCTTGCGACGTTACTAGATTCATTAGAATGGAACAGATTTCCCGAACTGTTTTATCATTTTCCTAATGAGAACATGAGCAAAATATTTCAACAATAGCGTCATCGTTACGGACGTCCAACATCATAACAACCAACATACAGCAACTTCCTATGCACTCTGTACTATACGTGGCAGATTCTCCTAAATATTACAGCGGATACTAAAGGAAGAAATGAAAGTAGATATCCCGGACTACCTCTGTCAGCAAGCAAACGGCAAACGTCTAACTGTGGCTACTTATGTACCAGATGGACGAATATTTCCAGAGACCGCAGTGGTACTGAAAAAGTAGAGGAGCACGTTGTCCGGAAATATCGTCTAAAAGGTTAGTTTTTTGAATGGTACTGATGTCTAATTGTAAAATTATGGCTCACATTAAAATTTTTTTTTTAAACTACGTTTGACATATTTTGCTTCCTTTACATTGTTCAAATATTGTGCACAAAGGCATACATGCTAAATGAGCGTGACAAATTATATGTTCCTAATTGTCAGAGTATGGCGTAAATGTTTTATAATGTTTCATTAATTGTTTTTTTCTAGAGTTTCTAAGGATACTCGAATTTGTCTCATCTGAAGGACAATATTTACGCTGTTAACTGTATATTTTCACCTTGGTTGTAATTAACACAGTAGGGTAATTTTCAGCTGAAACATTTCTTACTTAGGTACGAGTCAAAAAATTTAACGATTCTTTGGCATAAGAAAGAGTGGAATCTACTATTCTAAAATAATTGTGTGTTTTACTTAAAACTGTGTAAACGTGAGCCTATCTAACATCGCTATAAGATATGATCCAATGCTTAACAAAACTTCAGCGTCTAGTAAAATACCACTGCGTCAACATTTGTAGTGATTCTTGACAAAACTAACAGGGGCGAAAATGTTGTTCCCCAAAGTGTACTACTTGACCTGAACCCAACAGAAAGAAAATCACGTTTTATTTGGTTATTAGAAAACATATTTTATCAAAAATGATGTAATTGAGAATTTATTTCCCTGCACATATATTAGATCAATGGGTATAAAAATTACCAGTTTTAATTGCATTCAAAACAAGATGGAAAAATCAGACGGAGTCAGAAAGACTATTAATCACACAGGGTGACTTTTTTCACTGTGTACGACCTGTAGGCATTGATCGATGAAAGGATGCGGGACCAAAAAGGTCAAATGAAATTCTGTCCGGAAATACATGGTTTCATTGCTAAGAGGTCATTTATTCAATCTACTTTGTGGCAGAGACTGCGGTCTAATACTCGCTGTACCATGTAGCCACAGTTACAGTATGCGGGTTTCCTAGAGAGTTGTGCTGTTACTCGTAAGTTGAGCCCTAGAGCCCTCTCCTGCCATAGTAACTGGTAATGTTGTGTCCTATTCAGTTCTCTTGCTGACTCATCTTCTAGTGTATGTGATACAGCGTTGTACACAATGGTTCCGTATCCGAAACGAGGGATTGCATACATGATTTCCACGTACAGAAAGGCAAATGGCAACGGGCAGGGGGCAGTAAGATTGTATCAGGAGACCTATCTCTGCCGAAAACAGTCACAGCGTTCAATGTCTGCAATAGTGTTCCGCCGTTTGTGTGAGGCAGGTCGTTTCAGAAAGCAGGAAATGATGAAGGGTTTCTTCTTCAGGTAACCACGATTCAAGCATTTGTGTCATCCATCCTATTCACAGACGAGGACACCTTTACGCGGACTGGCATGTTTAGCTTTTATAACAGTCATCCAAGGGATAGTGGTGAACCCACAATTGTGTGATGACAGCGAGTCATCAGCATCGGTGCGGCCGGAATGTGTGAGCAGGCATTTTAGGAGAACGCATTTTGGGACCAGTCTTCTTTCCACGTCGCCTAACAGGCCGGAGCTATCGGCATTTCTTGCCGTAGACTTTTTCTCCCCTGCTGGAAGAACTGCTGTTGATGATTCGAAGGGTTATGCGGCTGCTACATGATGGTGCTCCAGCCCATTTCACCGTTAACGTTCGTAAGCATCTCAATTGTGTCTTCTCTGGTCAGTTGAATAAATGTTCTCTGTCATGGAAATCATGCATGTCAGGACATAAGTTCATTAGAGCTTTTACGTTCCGTCTGCTCTCATTGATCAGTCCCTAGAGTTTGTACATGATGGAAGAAAAATCACCCTGTATATTACATTCTTAAGAAATGAAATAGCTTATATAAAAATAAGCTGTAATTCTAATTGCCGGAAGGGAATGACAGGGGCAAGAGATTCGTGTATATGGTACCAAGAGATCGCGGAACTAGAAAACGCTCGAAGCTGAATTGTCATTGAGATCTTTTTAGCTGCTAGATGTTTTTCATTATGACCTGCATCTCAGAAGCTACTACCATCTTTATTTCACAGTTATTAAAGCTCCATCCTACATTAAAACATTGTTCATTTACTTTATAATTAGTTTACCGTACAGTACCGAAACGAACTGTAATGGCGAGAGCATATTACAGTCACAAGACACACAGTGGAGGTAGCAACTACAGACGGCACTTAATCGAAAGATCCAGCAGAACCCCAGATTTCCAGAATGTGAAGTAAACTCTTCGAACACTATGAGTCGCGTTTAAGGACAGCTTTATTGACACAATACGCCCCACCACCTTTTATATAGACGAGTTAAAAAGCCTATATAGGGAGAGAGGCCAATGTTTCATAGACCTAGATAATAGGCACCGACGGCATCCAAAACTGCGCCAGAATTCGTGTGAGAAGTACTGTCCACCTTTAGACTATCACAACACTTATATCTGACACTCGCACCATGGTATAGATTCTATCTTGTTGTTTAGTACACGGCTGCCAGACATTTAATGTGGAGTAAATTCAGATCTCGAGTACCCACTGTATTATCCATTTCTTACACCGTCCGGTACAATAAGGAAATCGATCAGGAAAAGATGGGCTTCATTTTTATCAGCTACAATGCGATTCCAGAGTTTCTTGCTTGAATATTTGTTGTTCAAGTCAGCAGCATCTAAGATTTATAATTTTTTTTCCTTCCCAACTTAATATACTTTAAATAGATCATTTACGATTTAGTAACAATGTCTTATATTGTCAATGTTCGGAAAACACACTTCTTTGACGACGATTTGGAAACGGGTGAGGAATAAATGCATGGTAAAACAATTTTACAATAGTTGATTTTAGAAAACGAATCCTGTTATTACACATTTACATGCAGTTAGAAAGTAAAAATAAAGAAGATTACATGTAGTATTTGTGAATCAATATTTCACATCCATAAATACAATTCAGATAAAGGGAAAAATAAAGGTAATTTGGCAACAGAAAAAGTGGAGCTGCCGACAACACGTTTGATAGTCTACAACGCTAGTCACTGTGTTACACGTGACATGATGACAAATTTGCAGATATCAGATATATTGCACGTAAAAGTGCTCAAAAATTTTCAAAGTATTTTTTTTTTCTCCTTCCGGACAAAAGAAATCTGCAGATGTGGTATGCTGTAGGTGGAAACAGTTTGCCAAGACGATTTGTTCAATAAGTGGACATTGATTTTCGGCGAATACTGCCGAAGTATTCAAATTAAAATGTGAAGAAAATGTGATAAAAGTTTACATCATATCTGCTGTGTTATGCATTCGAAAAAGTCGAGTTTCAGGCTATTCATATCGTCTTGATTGGGCATTTCAGACTGCAGAAAGGAGGTAGATAAGTCAGATAAGAATTCCTTATCGAGAAATTTCTGTAGGTTTTAGAAGAAATCGTGGGCATACAGGCTCTTTGCCACAGAATATGAAACTTTAAATGTAAAAGCATAAGCCTCAATGAAGAACTACACATCCCAAATGACGTATGCAGTGAATACTTTGTGATGACCTGAAATTTTCATAAGCTGTCTTCTTCATTTCATTTCAGCATAGTTTCCTCAATCTGTGATGTACAGGTAATTTCTTTGACATCAAAACGTACTGGGTCCCGAGTTCTAGACCCACCACTGATTAAATTTCGAATAAAAGTTATTAGTAAAGGTGTCCGAAGACTTCCAACATAAGAAGTCACCCTCATTCTGCTAATGACCTTTTTGAACATGCAGGAAGACGGGTGAGGTTCTCCGGCCCCTCTCTTGCCATTGGAATGGGAAACTGCCGTTAGAAGGCGGAAGAATCAATAGTGTTCAATGGTATGAGGATGCAGAAGAAGATGAGTTCTACAGTAAATTTCAAGTAGTAATAGCTTGGCCTCTGTTCATGAATCACAAGAAGCCGAGGTATACTTGAAAAAGACCCAGAGACTCAGGAAAATTGCAAGGCGCTACAGTCTGGATCCGCGAGACCGCTACGGTCGCAGGTTCGAATCCTGCCTCGGGCATGGATGTGTGTGATGTCCTTAGGTTAATTAGGTTTAAGTAGTTCTAAGTTCTAGGTGACTGATGACCTCAGAAGTTAAGTCCCGTAGTGCTCAAGGCCATTTGAACCATTTTTTGAAAATTGCAAGTTTGATTACATCGTGGTCAAACAGAGACTGAGAAAGCAATTATTGGATTTTAAGGTGAAGGGGAGATGTAAATATTGACACAAATCATAATATAGTAATGGTGAAGAGCAGACTGATGCTTAAGAGAATCGTTCTGAAGAATCAGTGTGGCAGAAGGTGGGATACTTATGGGGTAACGGATGAATTGTTGCCACTATTCAAAAGAGCCTGAAACGTACTTTTGTCGTCAGAGTTTGGAAAGTTAGTTTAACTTTTAAGTTCATTCTTAGACTATGTTGCAATATTTTTCTTGCTGCATACAGCAGCATTATGATGACATAGAGCTGGTATTAGTGAAATGCGGTAAAGTCCCGGCACACTCGCTCACCTCTGTATCTCTCAAAATGATACAGTGCTTGTTTTGCCACATACTGACGTACTGGGAAGTGAAAAGGCTCGTTCGATGATCGCTAAAGATGTGAATACTGCAATAAGGAATACCAGAGTATGTAGTTCAGTTCAAGAGGAGTGGACTTGTCTCAACAGTACAATCACTGATGATGGTAACCGCGAAGAGACCTTGGGTAAGAGAAGAAATACTTCAGCTGATAGACGAAAGAAGGAAGTACAAAAATTTTACGTGGAAAGATAGAAATACAACAGCATAGATCCCTTCAGAATGAAATAAACAGGACGTGCAGCGCAGTTAAAGCAAAATGGCTGCAAGAAAAATGTGAAGAAGCGGAAAACGAAGTTCGTGGGAAGGGCAGACTCAGAGTAAAGAAAAGTCGAAACACCATTTGGTGACATTAAAGACATGGGTGCTAACATTAAAGGTCATATGGAAATTCCACTGCTGAATGCAGAGGAGTGATCGAATAGATGGAAAATGTAGACTGAGGTTCTCTATGAGATTGACGAGTCATCTGATGACGTATTAGAACAAATGGTAGTCTGTGTGAAAGACATAGGGGAGCCGGTATTAGAGTCCGAACAAATAAGGCACAGGAGGTCCATAAAATACCACTGGTATTTCTAAAACCGTTGGGAGAAAATGCAGCCAACGAACTACTGAAGCTACTTTTGTACCCCTCCTGGAAGGTGGCGTGTAGGTCTGCTCCTGTAATCCGCCAAAGAGGACGAATGAAAGGAAGCGAGTAGGAGCAGGTGAGGTAAACACGTCGGTACTGCAAGTAAAGTAAAAGAGGTTTTTACTGATGCTTGAATATATACAAATGAATATGTATATTTGGTACAGGTGAGCATGTAGGCGTGCAGCAGAAGTCCAGATAAGAAGTCTCAATAGCAAGCTAAGCTAAAGCGATGGTTCTCGGCCCTCTGCTCTTCATGAACTGCGTGAAAGTGGAGCAGCGCTCGTAGACCTGCACAGCGTCGGCTAGAGGGCGCTGGGGTAGGCGAAGGTCTTCCGCTCTCGTAGTGCCAACCTACGCTGTGGCATCGGAACTATCGATACCACACTTACGATGCGAAATTGAATTGCCTGTGTTATCCCTAATTAGGATGCATACATGTCCGAAGGAATATTGCATCGTAATTCACACAAATCAGGCACTGTAATATCGTATTTATCCGGCGACACTGGGCAAGTGACTTTCAAATGAAGTATCTACCCTGTACGGTAAAATACGAGTATAGGTTTTAGTAGGCACAGGGCTGACGACGTATGGAAGTTTGGGTCGGGCTGTGAGTCGTGCTTGGATAGCCAAACTGCCACTCGCGATAAGCGAGAAATCCGGGTTCCACTCCCGGTAAGGGGCAAATTTACGTTGTCGTCATTCCAGTATACAGCTGATGGTTGTCCATATTCGCAACTGCAGTATATTTCATTTATCTATTGTAGTTGGTGTGCTGAATTTTCGAGATTGGCACACTTACCCTCAGTGCTTCGGAAATATGTTATTCATACATTTCGGAAGATAGTAAGTGCTACCAGGTGCGAGAGCTACGGCACAATCACCTTAACAGCTCCTCCTTACAAGCTGCTGACACAAATAATACACATAATGGAGAGTAAAATTGAGAATCTGTTAGATAACGATCAGTTTGCCTTTAGGAATGGTAAACTCAGCAAAGATGTAGTTAGTTCTACGTTCTGATTGATTATGAAAGCAAGGTAAGAAAATGCAAGACACGTCAATAGAATATGTCGACTAGCAAATGCGTTCGACTGTGTATGATGGTGCGAGATGTTCGAAATTCTGAGAAAAATAAGAGAAAGGTGACAGAAAAAGACGAATAATATACAACGCATACACGAACCAAGGGGGAACAATATGTTTGGATGATACACTATTAGAAGGAGTTTTAGACAGGAATATAGTCTTTCACCCTTACTGTTCTATCTATACATCGAGTATCCAATGAAGTAAACAAAAGAAAAAGGATTAAGAATGCGATATAAATTTATGGTGTCAGCATTTACATTGATACAAGTCATGGGGACAAGAATCAAGAGGGGACAATGAGACTGCAAGAACAAGAACTAAGTTCCCGGAGTAAAGGAGTTTGAAGACAAAGATGTAGTATTTCGCCCCTACTGTTCAGTCTCTACATCGAAGACGCAAAGAAGGAAAGAAATGTAAGGTTTAAAAAAGGGTTTAAAAGTCCAGGTTACATGATAGCAGTGATGAGATTTGCTGATTACATTGCTTTCCTCAGCGAATGTGAAGAAAACTTACACGATCTGTTGGATGGAATGAACAGTCTGATGAGTACAGAAAATGGGTTGAGAGTAAACCGGGAGAATACCACGGTAATTAATTGGAATAGAAAGGAAATTGCGAGAAACTTAATATAAAAATGGTGATTACAAAGTAGACTAATTTAAGTAATTCTGCTGCTTAGGTAGCTAAATTAACATGTCGGATGAAGCAAGGTGCAGATAAAGAAGGACTACCACGTACAAAGATGGCTTTACTGTCCAAGAGAAGTCTACTACACTCAAACATTTTCTTTTGACGAAGAAGTTTCTCAGCATGTACTTCTGCATCACAGCGTTGTACAATGGTAAATTTTAGACAGTGAGTGAAACGGTACAGAAGAGAATCGAAGCTTTAGGATGTAGTATTACAGAACATGTCTTAAGACATCGTCGAATAACCCCCATGGTTCAAAAGGATTACGTCCAACGAATAACTGAGGATGTATGTTGCGCTACAGTCTGGAACCGCGCTACCGCTACGGTCGCAGGTTCTAATCCTGCCTATGGCATGGATGTGTGTGATGTCCTTAGGTTAGTTAGGTTTAAGTAGCTCTAAGTTCTAGGGGACTAATGACCTCAGAAGTTAAGTGCCATAATGCTCAGAGCCATTTGAACCATGTATGTTGCAAATAATATTCTGAGCTGAAGAGATTAGCGCAGGAGACGAATTCGTGGCGAGTCGCATGAAGTCAGAAGACTGATGACAAAAAAAGAAAAAAAACTGTTTCGTATCCACATGTCTTTCATTAACAGTCTTGATTTAGATTGACCCACAGTAAGGAAAAATTGCAAAAAAATGGCTGTGAACACTATGGGACTTATCATCAGTCCCCTAGACTTAGAACTACTTAAACCTAACTAACCTAAGGACATCACACATATCCTTGTGCGAGGCAGGATTGGAACCTGCGACCGTAGCAGCAGCGCGGATCCGGACTGAAGCACCTACAACTGCTCGGCCACAACGAAAAAGTGCAGGTCACTGCTTTCTACGGAGGTAAAGTAGTGAGGGGGAGACAGACTCACAAATGGGACTCCATGAGATGTGGTCTGCCTGCTGCCCAGCTCTGCTTTCTCTGTCTGGTGAACAATGACCTGCCCTTTATTTTCATAATAGTGTTTATAATAAGGTGGAGGAGTCATACTAGCATTAGTTGCCTTATTTTATTCCTGTAACAGAATGTAGCATTGTTTATAGGCAGAAACACTTCCTCCAGCCACCTGAAGTTCTATTTAGTCAATGGCAGGATGACGAGGAGGAAAAGTTCATGATTAGGCATTAATGTAAAGATGTGGAAGTACATAATATTATTCAAACAAGAATCACAGGAAGCAACTGAAGACTCGAGATAAAGCTGGCTGTAAGTGCCATTATAAGGAATTTGGAACTTTTGTTTAAAATGGCATGTACATGCCAATACCAAAAGCATATAAAGGATCACGATTGAAAATGCATAACCAAATGCAATCAACACATGGAGCGCGTTTAACAGCCGCTGTTGTTAATTACACTCTAGGTGTTATTTTCTGCACGCTTAGTTGTCTGATTTACGCAAAATAGCTGAGGCAGGAGATGTTTGTAACAGTTAGAGTGAGAAGAAACGACGAAATAAAGGAGAAGGTATTCACGCTGCATTGAGAAAAAGCTTAAAAATGGAGGTATTGAATACATAAGTTCAAGCGATTAACGTATTCCTTCGACAGCACGTCCTGCTTAGGAGTAAGTCTCCTTACAGGTCGTTAACCTATGTGATTCCAGGACATACACTTTATTCTCTTTCTTTTTCGATGAAAGCAATAGTTAGGTGTAACTAAATTTTGTTGATTGACACAAAAAGGTCTTGAGATATAGTACACACTGCTCAGGGATGTCCTTACTTTTAGAGTCGGTGTGCAGCTTCGAACACAAAGCCGGTCTGTTTGAAGATTTATATACTAACAAGGTACTGAAATGCAAGGAAGTTACTTGATGGGTTTGATGTACGTTTCGCATATTAAAAACAGAATGTCATGGTACCTATGATGATTCTGGACAGAGCAGGAGACACTGTTCCACGTGGACAAGTTGACTAGTGGAAGTGTAACCTCACCACTGTATTTTTTTCTGTATGAAAATTTAGCCCAACTATACCTCACGCTCCTCTACGTATTACCAAAAATGTGTCCCCACAACTTGTATGCTAGTCTTTGAGTAAACAAAACCTAATTTGAACTGAACTGTAAATGACCTGAATGCAACTTGTCTTTATCTTAAATGCGCAAATGATGTAAAAGAATGATTTGGCCCTAATCAAAGGTCCTCTTATCTCTCGTCTGGGTGACATTCTTGTAGTTTTCTTGAAAGCACAACAGCAAGCAACAAGCAGGCGGTGGCTATGCTAGAATTCTATTTCTAAATAAAATTGCATAGCACATCTGGTAATGAGTAATGATAAAGAGTGAGGTGGGGAAAGTAATTATTCCTATGAAATGATATTCCAAGACAACGATGTTAGAATGAAATATATATTCAAAAAGACAGAGGAATACTTCTCGTGGTCTTCACGCATAATATGGTTTTGAACAACACTGTGCTTAACGAAGCGAACAATGATTTAAAGATCGTGCAATGTTTACGGAAATTGTTTACCAAAACCAATCACATTAATCAATAAAAACATTAAAGCATGACTCAGGGAAGTGGTGTGCTTCTTCTCTCAGCTCTACGTAAGTGAACTGAATTAACCAGCTCCCAATAATCATTTCTACAAACTAGCTGCGCATCGCCGCCGTCTCATCTAAAACTTCTTCTCACCAAAATATAATAACATTATCCAAAATTTATATTCCATTTACTTTCCAATATATACATCATATTCGTCTTTGCTATCCTTTACAATCATAAGTAAACACAGAACTGCTGCCCCTATCGAACGTTCTAGTCCTCCATCGGGCTTGGGTGTGTGTGTTGTTCTTAGCGTAAGTTAAAGTTAGGTTAAGTAGTGTGTAAGCCTAGTGATCGATGACCTTAACAGTTCGGTCCCATAGGAACTTACCACAGATTTCCAAATGTTCCAGCACAGCACTACCGAATACGTCCATCACCTACAACACTTCAACTAAGAATGTATCAGACTGCTCAGAGACAAAGACTAAAGATGGTTTAAGAGTAAGGTAACTTGCTCTCTCTATGACGTGCACATTGGTAACATACAAAAATCAAAATGATATGACCACCTTACACAAGTTTGCAGACTGAATGTTTGCTGAAATATTTTCGTCAAAAAGTGCTGGTACTTCCTGAAAAGGAAGGAAGTCTTGCCACGTACAAGGAGATATAGGGTAATAAAACGCTACATAGAAAATTCTTTGTCCAAATACAAAATTAAGTTACACACCATATGTAATCGTTTTCACTAGATCTAAGTCACAATAGCAGGCGCATAACTGGAAAGTAATATCTCAGACCTGCTCATAAATGTACATGGAATGTTCAGTACGCTCAAGAACATCACCGGTCATTCACAACTGAATAGAGTTTTTTTATGATATTTTTAAGAAGCATTTCCCTAACCTCTCTTTTCAGCATCCTTGTTTAGATACGTGTGGCATGTTTGATGAGCTACATGTACTGGTCATCTTCAACTTAGTGCGAACAAGGAATTGATAACTAGTCTGGAGTTACATCAACGCAAAGCCTAAAGAGCTACGACTGTGGTGAAGCAAGACCATAATGCATCCCAGAAACCAGCTACTGTTACCTGTACAGCATCCACTGGTTTGCAATAGGTGCTGTTCGTTTCAACTTTGATACATAATGAAATGTTTTATCTCAGACGCCTTACAGTTTACAGCTTTGGTGTACATGCTGCTGATGACAACGTACATATATGATTCTGTCGTAACATGGTTTAACAGGTCATGGTAATAATAAAACTGCTTCATATTTGTTTAAAATGTTTGCAGATAGCATAGATTTAAAGAAAAACCGTAATCTGAAGAAATAACTGATGTGGCCAAAATCAAAACTAAGTCATTCTTTTTCTCTGCATGTACCCAGTTATAACATGTGTTTCAAGAACTAACCCAAGTTCCTTTTACCTGGCCATTCCTTCTTAATGTGCGACAGGGAATTTTCCCTTTTTGAAGAAGAAACAGAATTTCGAAATGCGTCATTACAGAAGATGTAAGGGACATCACACAGTAGTCAAGATAAATAAAGCCATTTGCCGTCAGTAACATGAATGCATCTGACTTCTTAGATTTTAACATAGCAGCTGATTCTAATATAAACACAACATAACTAAAAAAATCCGAAGTACACTCGGTGCAGCTGGACCGACATAAGCCTCATATAGTTAAGACCAGGAGAAACTTAAGTGGAATTGAGAACTGGGAATGTATCACTAGTTTGAAGATGGTGTATAAGTACAGGACAGCAAGAAAATGCAACTATCTGCCTTGGATGTTAAAGGCCACAGCTCCAAAGAAAAGAAGAAAGATTTGACTGAAATGATGCAGCATCTCACAAATAATGAGCATATACACCTTTAGAAAAGTAGTACAGAATTAACTTTTAGAGAATGAACAATTAACATTATTACTTCATTCCTTTGTCCGCTTTTCCATCTTTTTGCTGAGTATTAAACAGTGGCACTCGGAGATTTTCACTGTATTTACACTCTCAATAAGTGTTTCATATTATTACAATATAAAGGTTTGTAATTTCCTGGGACAAATAGATTCATACTATGCTTAATATTCATATATAACACACTGATACTGCTGTTATGACAGTTAATTACCATATAGGCCTACATTAAAAAATTATTTTCCTCGGATTCATGATTTTGGCCCTTTGAGCCTTTGTTTTCAGTCTTCAAGGAGGTAATTGAATGAAAAGGAGTGAGGTGACCACAGCAACTGAAAATCCTCACAACTTTGCAAGTAGCTCACGCCCTTAAGAACATCCACAATTACCCAAATTTCCTACTTTATTTTCAGATTAACAAACAGATGTATAGTGAAATGCATATCAGTACGAATGCAGCCAATAAAAGTAAGTATCTAAAAGAGAATGCAGTATCTCTAGTTCTGCTAGTTAACAATACACATTATTATCGTTTAAATTATACACCACAAATAAACTCCAACAAACAACTGCACAAACCGTATACACACACATTTTCTGGATAATATAACTGAAACAGTATTCCATTGTGCTCATGTGCCATTTAACAGCATGGAATAACTTACAGTAGAAAGCTCTTAACAAGAAAGTAAGGATAGCTGAACACAAAAATCCGAAAGAAATATAATGTGATACTTAATCCTAAAAACTTGGCATATTTTGTAAACAAATGATTTAGCGATGGGGAAATTATTTGGTGCAGAATGTATGCTGCATAATTCTATGCTAGCAGTAGAGGCTATGCCATTGACAAAAGAAGGCAGTCAGCAATACAGTGTACAACATTAAAAATAAATCGTCTATGAGGTTTAAACGACAATGTACTTGCAAAGACAATTCATGAACAGGACTGGAGGGCCTTTAATGGACAATGGTAATACAACACTATTATCCAATTATAAGCTACTATATTTAAAAGACACAAAGGTTCCTCCTCTGTAAAATTAGGTGAAATTGAAAATGTAGGAAATTACTTAACACTATCATCGTTCAGAGTGAAGAATAAATTGGCTTTAGATTTAGACATTAGACAACATTTGTGGTGGAACCATTTACAACAATAGTTCTAAAAATATCAGGCGAAGGAGAATAAGTAACAGTATCTTCCCAGTCCCAACTAAAATCATTGAAACACTAAACCATGTAATTTTGTTAAAGAAACTTTATATTCGTACAATGATGGGGAGAGTAAGATAATTTATACGGATTCAGATAAAATTTTCTCTGGCATCCAGCCGCGTCCAGTGGCCTCAGCTTTCGGCTGAGTTCTCCTCGGCCCTTGTCAAGTGGTGATTCTCGATTGATTGCTGCTTCCGTCCTGATATAGCCGCACTGTCTTCATTGGCGTTACTGGAGCTCGCTCCAGCGCCATATATAGTAATGCTTTCATTGCTAGCTTCCCGCGCTCGCTTCAATTTTCCGATGGCCGGGTTCCAAGGTGTGCTTAGGTGTTGGTTGCCGTCTCTATTGTGGTGGTGTCATAAAAGAAGCGATCGACATAAAAATTTCTAACACTGGTCCGTGTTCTAAAGCATGTTCCGCGAAAGCTGTTTTCTGAGGATACCGTAGGCGAAAATATCTCTCGTGCTCCGCACGGAGCTGTTCAATAGTACCTATAGTCTGTCCGATTTAGAGCTATCCCACCGAGACCGTATTTTATATATCCTTGGCGTTCTGAGTCCATTATCTTTTTTCATAAGCCTCATTAGCTGTCGAATTATGGCCGGTGCCCTAAAAACTATATAGATTTATGCTTCTTTAGAATCCGGTTAATCTTTCCTGTTATTGAGCCACAGAACGACAACAACGCAAGCTTTTTCATTCTCTCTTCGGAGGTCTTCTGCGTATGTTTCTTCGGCAGGATGGTTTGCAAAATCTGGCGGTTGCTGTAGCCGTTTTCTTTGAAGACTTTCGGTAAGTGGCTCAGTTCCTTCAGAAGACTTTCAGCGTCTGAAACGGGTCCCGCTCTATGCTCCTAGAAAACAGAGTGGAAAAGATTTATATATTTCATCTTACTGAAACATTAAAGTATGTTGGGAAGGGCATGGAGGTTGCACAACATTCTGTAGAATACAACCCTAAATTTGCGTTGATAGTTAAACATAATGCACCGCACAAGTAGAAACAGTACTATTCACTGGTCGTAGCAACTCTTGTAGTAACACTTTTATCTCTGGTTGTACATACATAGGCAGCTACTAACACAGTTACAAGGAAAAACTGCAAAACATGGACTTCTGCACAACAAAGGAACCTGACCTTGCCAAACTGAATATAAAGTAGGAATTCATAAGCTGATTCACAAAGATTAAATATTTTGCTAGTCATGTTGACAAAGTCGTTCACTCCATAAGAGGTATCAAAACGTCTAGCATAATATATAATTTGCTGTAACTTGGAAACAATGTTCTGCTTGTTGTACTTGAACATAACTTTTTGCTTACGTAATTTAACTGTATGTACACAATCTGCTGATGCACTTATGTCACTGTCTTACAAGCTATGCAGGTGATTTTCATCACACCTTTTCTAGCGTTCTGCAGCCGTGTCTGCTGCCAGATTACCTCTTCTGTTTTCTTGACTGGGATAGTGACATAGTTTCCTTCGTTTAGCCTTTGGAAGCGTATGAGAAGAAACTGCTGGTGAGGCACTGGAGTTCAGTTTGCTCTTGTCATCGATCCTCACTTCCTCCCACTGGTCATCACTGAAATGTCTCTGTTATAAAGAAGCAAAAGAAAAGCTTGTGATAACTTGATATCGTAGCAGCAGCTACAGGGTCAACTGTACTAACGAGAGAAAATAAAGACAAAAATGCCAAATATGAAAGACTCTGGAGCTTTCTTCCCTGAAACTAATACCGACAAACTAAGACACCCATAGTCAAATAATCTGGAATGATTAATTATGTAAGTCAATAGGCATTTGTGTGAACATTTAGGTACTGTTCAAAACAAGTCGTAACAGAAAGAGGCGTAATTATGAGTGTTCGCAGCTTAGAAGAATCCGTCCACATTTGATACATAGCTACATCCATTTTTTCTTATTACAAATGGCCACTTACTTCTCATAGATAAGTGCAATCAGTCAGTTTCCACAAGCCGACTTGTGTGATTTATGTCACTCTTGTTCACTGAAAATGCCCACTGCTTTCTTTTTTCGTCATTCCGCCGAAATATGAGTATTCTAAATCCATCTTCGTCTCTGCTGGATCATCCGAAAGTAACACAACCTGGCATAGTTTCTAAATTATCTGCCTAAGGAATTACAGATGATCAAAGGCGCTTACCTCAAAATCGGCTTTACTTGAACTCTTATTTCAGCTCGCACACATACATTATATGCACAAAGATGTCGGAATGAATTTCAAGTACTTACAAAGTGCATGACAAATCTGTAAGTAACTGTTATAACTTCTAACCGTTTCCAGAGTTTTCAAAGTAATGAGCCAATTTCGGTCCTTACTACCGTTCAGTGTGCTATCTTTGTATCGCTCTCTTTTTCACTATCTGGGAACCAAACGAAGAACACGTTTGGTGACACCGTCCCTGGCTTGTCGCTTGAATTTGCGTGCTCAAAAGCATGATTCATTAACTTCAGTACTAAACAACTTGAAAATGGCGCAACGTATAGATTTCTCTTTTCTCCTGTCACAACCTACCCTGCAACAGTGTTACACGTTTTCAGGCTGTTTCCGACCACCAAGTATATGTCCTCAATAGCGTGTCTGCTTATCTTGGCATCTAGTGGTCAATGTCGCATTACGTAGAGATCTTCAAACACTTTTGATCAAATAGTGTTTGACGAAAAAAACGAGGAGGACATAAAAATCCGCCTGTTACACACAAAGAAGGCGTTCCTGACAAAAATAAGTCCCATAGTATCACACATCGGTCTTAATGTTAATAAAAGCATCTGAAAATGTACGTCTGAAACACAGCAGTGTCTCGAAGTGCATCTTGGATGGTGGGCAAAATCGAAAGGATCAACCCATTTGAGATGTAGTACAAAAGAAAGGTTTTGAAAAGTAACTGGGTAAGTAAGAAAAGAAACGAGGAGGTTCTATGCACAATCGGCGAGAATAGGAATATGTGAAAAACACTAACGAGAAGAACGGCCAGAATGATATGACATTTCGTATGACATCAGAGACTTAAATGAACTCCACAACAGTCTTGCAGAAGAGCAAGGGTGATGCAAAGCTGAAATTCCTTTTCACGCTGAGCGTATGCTGAGGTTCTCTTATGATTATACTGCCGAATTCTGGCAAGTGGAAGGCAAATCGATTACGAGGCACTTAAAGACACTAACTGGGAACAACTCAGATATCACTCACGTAAAAATGTTCAAGTCTTACGCCTTAGTTTTCGGAAAAACAGGTAATCATGATTCATATTGTTTCGTATTAACCTCCATCAGCATCATCCAGATTCACCTGGGAATGCTTCACGTGACAAGATTCATAAAAGCACTCAGAGCATATAAAACTCCTGCGTCAAGCATACTTAATAAATGACTCTTGGCCACATGCATTACCTGTCTCCTTAATTTGGCAACAGACACTGTGTTGTTGTTGTTGTGGTAGTCTTCAGTCCAAGGACTGATCTGATGTAGATCTCCGTGCTACTATATCCTGTGCACGCCTCTTCACCTTCTAGTAACCACTGCAACCTACATCCTTCTGAATCTGCTTACTCTATTCCGGTATTGCTCTCCCTCAACGATTTTTATCCCCCACGAGTCCCTCCAGTAATAAACTGGTAATTCCTTGATGCCTCAGAATGTGTCCTCACAACCGATACCTTCTTCTAGTCAGGTTGTACCACAGATTTCTCTTCTTTCCTATTCTGTACAGTACCTCCTCATTAGTTATGTAATTTTCCCACCTAATCTTCAGCATTCTTCTTTAGCACCACATCTCAAAAGCTTCTAATCCTTTCTTGTCTAAACTCTTTATCGTCCATGTTCTTCTTCCGTACATGACTACACTCCACACAAACACTTCCAGAAAAAGCTTCTTCACACTTAAATCTATGCTCGATGTTAACATATTTCCCTTTATCGAAAGTCTTTTCTTGCCAAGGCCAGTCCATATCTTATATCCTCTACTTCGACCATCATCAGTTATTTTGCCGCCCATACAGCAAAACTCATCTACTGCTTTACCTGTCTCATTTCATGATCTAATTCCCTCAGCATCACTTGATTTAATTCGAGTACATCCCATTATTTCGTTTTGATTTTCTTGGTGTTCATCTTATATCCTTCTCTCAAGGCACTGTCCATTCCGCTGAACTGCTCTTCCAAGTCCTTTGCCGTCTCTCACAGAATTACAATGTCATCCTCAAACATCACATATCTTATTTCTTCTCTCTGGGCTTTAATTTCTGCTCTAATTTTTCTTTTGTTTCCTTTACTACTTGCTAAATATACAGATTGAATAACATTGGGGGTGGCTACCACCCTGTATCACTCTCAAGTCATCTACTGCATCCCTTTCATGCCTGTCGACCCTTATAACTGCCGCCAGGTTTTTATACAAGTTGTAAACAGCCTTTCGCTCCCTGTACTTTACCCCTGCCACCTTTAGAATTTGAAAGCCGATATTCCAGTCAACATTGTCAAAATATTTCAATTAGACATTTTTTTTTTTTTTTTTTTTTGGATTGATGCGGCCCGCCACGAATTCCTTTCCTGTGCTAACCTCTTCATCTCAGAGTAGCACTTGCAACCTACATCCTCAATTATTTGCTTGACGTATTCCAATCTCTGTCTTCCTCTACAGTTTTTGTCCTCTACAACTCCCTCTACTGCCATGGAAGTCATTCCTTCATGTCTTAGCAGATGTCCTATCAACCCATCCCTTCTCCTTATCAGTGTTTTCCACATATTCCTTTCCTCTAGGATTCTGCGTAGAACCTCCTCATTCCTTACCTTATCAGTCCACCTAATTTTCAACATTCGTCTATAGCACCACATCTCAAATGCTTCGATTCTCTTCTGTTCCGGTTTCTCCACAGTCAATGTTTCACTACCATACAATGCTGTACTCCAGACGTACATCCTCAGAAATTTCTTCCTCAAATTAAGGCCGGTATTTGATATTAGTAGACTTCTCTTCGCCAGAAATGCCTTTTTTGCCACAGAGAGTCTCCTTTTGATGTCCTCCTTGCTCCGTCCGTCATTGGTTATTATACTGCCTAGGTAGCAGAATTCCTTAACTTCATTGACTTCGTGACCATCAATCCTGATGTTAAGTTTCTCACTGTTCTCATTTCTACTACTTCTCATTACCTTCGTCTTTCTCCGATTTACTCTCAAACCATACTGTGTACTCATTAGACTGTTCATTCCGTTCATCAGATCATTTAATTCTTCTTCACTTTCACTCAGGATAGCAATGTCATCAGCGAATCGTATCATTGATATCCTTTCTCCTTGTATTTTAATTCCACTCCTGAACCTTTCTTTTATTTCCATCATTGCTTCCTCGATGTACAGATTGAAGAGTAGGGGCGAAAGGCTACAGCCTTGTCTTACACCCTTCTTAATACGAGCACTTCGTTCTTGATCGTCCACTCTTATTATTCCCTCTTGGTTGTTGTACATATTGCATATGACCCGTCTCTCCCTAAAGCTTACCCCTACTGTTTCAGAATCTCGAATAGCTTGCACCATTTTATATTGTCGAACGTTTTTTCCAGGTCGACAAATCCTATGAAAGTGTCTTGATTTTTCTTTAGCCTTGCTTCCATTATTAGCCGTAACGTCAGAATCGCCTCTCTCGTCCCTTTACTTTTCCTAAAGCCAAACTGATCGTCACTTGGCGCATTCTCATTTTTCTTTTCCGTTCTTCTGTATGTTATTCTTGTAAGCAGCTTCGATGCATGAGCTGTTAAGCTGATTGTGCGATAATTCTCGCACTTGACAGCTCTTGCCGTCTTCGGAATTGTGTGGATGATGCTTTTCCGAAAGTCAGATAGTATATCGGCAGACTCATATATTCTACACACCAACGTGAATAGTCGTTTTGTTGCCACTTCCCCCAATGATTTTAGAAATTCTGATGGAATGTTATCGATCCCTTCTGCCTTATTTGACCGTAAGTCCTCCAAAGCTCTTTTAAATTCCGATTCTGATAGTGGATCCCCTATATCTTCTAAATCGACTCCTGTTTCTTCTTCTATCACATCAGACAAATCTTCACCCTCATAGAGGCTTTCAATGTATTCTTTCCACCTATCTGCTCTCTCCTCTGCATTTAACAGTGGAATTCCCGTTGCACTCTTAATGTTACCACCGTTGCTTTTAATGTTACCAAAGGTTCTTTTGACTTTCCTGTGTGCTGAGTCTGTCCTTCCGAGAATCATATCTTTTTCGATGTCTTCACATTTTTCCTGCAGCCATTTCGTCTTAGCTTCCCAGCACTTCCTACTTATTTCATTCCTCAGCGACTTGTATTTCTGTATTCCTGATTTTCCCGGAACATGTTTGTACTTCCTCCTTTCATCAACCTTTCATCAATCAACTGAAGTATTTCTTCTGTTACCCATGGTTTCTTCGCAGCTACCTTCTTTGTACCTATATTTTCCTTCCCAACTTCTGTGGTGGTCCTTTTTAGAGATGTCCATTCCTCTTCAACTGTACTGCCTACTGCGCTATTCCTTATTTCTGTATCTATAGCGTTAGAGAACTTCAAAAGTATCTCGTCATTCCATAGTACTTCCGTATCCAACTTCTTTGCGTATTTATTCTTCCTGACTAATGTCTTGAACTTCAGCCTACTCTTCATCACTACTGTATTGTGATCTGAGTCTATATCTGCTCCTGGGTACGCCTTACAATCCAGTATCTAATTTCGGAATCTCTGTCTGACCATGATGTAACCTAATTGAAACCTTCCCGTATCTCCCGGCCTTTTCCAAGTATATCTCCTCCTCTTGTGATTCTTGAACAGGGTATTCGCTATTACTAGCTGAAACTTGTTACAGAGCTCAATTAGTCGTTCTCCTCTTTCATTCCTTGTCCCAAGCCCATATTCTCCTGTAACCTTTGCTTCTACTCCTTCCCCTAAAACTGCATGCCAGTCGCCCATGACTATTAGATTTTCGTCCCCCTTTACATACTGCATTACCCTTTCAATATCCTCATACACTTTCTCTATCTGTTCATCTTCAGCTTGCGACGTCGGCATGTAAACTTGAACTATCGTTGTCGGTGTTGGTATGCTGTCGATTCTGATTAGAACAACCCGGTCACTGAACTGTTCACAGGAACACACCCTCTGCCCTACCTTCCTATTCATAACGAATCGTACACCTGTTATACCATTTTCTGATGCTGATGATATTACCCGATACTCATCTGACCAGAAATCCTTGTCTTCCTTCCACTTCACTTCACTGACCCCTACTATATCTAGATTGAGCCTTTGCATTTCCTTTTTCAGATTTTCTAGTTTCCCTACCACGTTCAAGCTTCTGACATTCCACGCCCCGACTCGTAGAACGTTACCCTTTCGTTGATTATTCAATCTTTTTCTCATGGTAACCTCCCCCTTGGCAGTCCCCTCCCGGAGATCCGAATGGAGGACTATTCCGGAATCTTTTGCCAATGGAGAGATCATCATGACACTTCTTCAATTACAGGCCACATGTCCTGTGGATGCACGTTACGTGTCTTTAATGCAGTGGTTCCCATTACCTTCTGCATCCTCATGTCGTTGATCATTGCTGATACTTCCGCCTTTAGGGGAACTTTCCCACCCCTAGGACAAGAGGGTGCCATGAACCTCTATCCGCTCCTCCGCCCTCTTTGACAAGGCCGTTGGCAGAATGAGGCTGACTTCTTATGCCGGAAGTCTTCGGCCGCCAATGCTGATTATTTATCAAAACTTAGGCTGTGGCGGGGATCGAACCCGGGACCAAAGACATTTTTGATTATGAATCAAAGACGCTACCCCTAGGCCACGGGTACTAGGCCCTCTAAGACATGCAATTCTGTAAAATTAGGTATACTTTCCCGTAACCTATCTTCTAAAATAAGTCGTGGGGTCAGTATTGCCTCACGTGTTCATGTATTTCTCCGGAGTCCAAACTGATTTTCCTCAGGGTCGGCTTCTACCAGTTTATCCATTCTTCTGTAAATAAATCGTGTTAACGTTTTCCAGCCGTGACTTATTAAACTTACAATTCATTAATTAGCACACTTGTCAGCGCCTGCTTTCTGTAGAACAGGAACTATTATATTCCTCTTGTAGTTTGAGGGTATTTCACGTGTCCCATACACCTTGCGCACCGTGTGGAAGAATTTTGTCATGGCTGGCTCTCCCAAAGCTGTCAATCATTCTAACGGGATGTTGTCTCATCCCGAGGCCTCGTCTCGACCTAGGTCTTTCAGTTCTCCGTAGAATTCATCACGCAATATCATGTATCCCATCTAATCTTCGTCTGAGTCCTGTTCCACTTCCGGGACATTGGTCTCATCTCCCATGAATAGGCCCTCAGTATACTCCTTCCACCTTCCTGCTTTACCTCCTTTTGTTAGGACTGGTTTTCCATCTGATCTCTTGATATTCATACTGGTGGTTCTCATTTCTCCAAAGGTCTCTTTAATTTTCCTATAGGGCGCATCTATCTTTCCCCTAGTGATACATGCCTCTAAATACTTACATTTGTCCTCTAGCCATTTTGCACTTCCTATCAATTGCATTTTTTCCTCCTTGCTTTCAGCCGTTCACCAGTACCAGCACAGTAACGCCGTTTCGGTTTGTGTCACAAGAACAGTTCAGTCAATCATCCAGATTGCTGCCCCTGCAACTACTGAAAAGGCTGCTGCCCCTCTTCAGGAACCACATGTTTGTCTGGCCTCTCAACAAACACAACTATCTGTAACACTGACTAACGCACGCAGGTCTTCCTACCAACGTCAAGGTCTATTGTTCGGGATTGGGCTTAGGTGAAATGTGTTACCCATGAAAGTACACTTGTGTGCGAGGCAAGACTGCCTAAATGAGAGACATCGTTGGCAGAATGGTTGTGACCGCATTGTCGATCGTGTGGAGGAAGGGAATTTGATGACGTCATAGGCTTGGGCACAGCATGCTGTTCCAGAGTGCATTGTGCGACTCTGGAGTAAACTGTATCGACACACTGTAGAATCCATTAGGCCTTTAGGAACTTACCGTTGTCGTGTCGCAGTACCAGCCCATGATAATGAATTTCCGAAATTATCTTCTAAAGGACGTGCAGTGGAATCTAGCTAGTGCCTTTTCCCGGTTGGGGAGGAAGGTTCGATTTGGTGTTCAGTACCGTCGAGTGCAAAGAAAAACGTACTGCGGTCAAGGGGAAGCCCAGTAACCATCAGCAACTCCACCGATTTTCTGATGAATATTTCTGTCGTGAATGGTGGAATATAGTCTTTTTTTTTAATTTCGATATTCCCACAGTGAACGACGAACCAGTACGAGTAGATAGCCCACGTGGTGATCGACTCGACTCCAAATTTACCAAAGAGCCGTCTCGCAGTGGCGTTGTGTTTGTGGGTGTCTGAGGGCAGATGTGTTCCCGGTAATGTGTTAAGCTTCACAAAATGGATAATGGATTTGATGCTGTCCAGTACACTCACGACGTGAGTAATGTTATGCTCCCATCAGTGTGAGTAGTGTTTCCTAAGGTATTAAGCTCTGTCCATCAGACATACTACCAACACACTGGTACACTATGGTACACTAGTGGTCTGCAGAAAAGAATAATATGATTCCTCTAGATTGGTCTACTTTTTCACCTGATTTTGATCCGTTGTAAACGTATGGGTGGAGGCGAAACAGACTGTACAAGAAAACGGTCCTGGCTCTGCAGAAAGAACCCGAGATGGTCTTCAGAACTTCAACTTGGTGGACTGTTAGGAGATGATGTAAAACAAGAGATTTATTACTGCGAGAATCCCCTCCTTGCTGGAAAAAGACGAAGATTGAACAGATCGGCTTTTTGGTTTCATATTAACTGGTAAAGAAATCACCTGGTCTGTCATTTTGAAACCAAAAATAACGTGTAGTTGTTCTGTCATCCACTACATTCAGCTGCCATTCTTTTGTGTCACCAATCTTCCGACAGGTTTGTAGTAACCCACCACAAATTCCTGCATGGAATAAGAACTGCCCGATGGCTTATCACAGCACACGTCTTATCAACCCGCCCCCTCTCCTCGCCATTGTCATCGACTTGTTGCCCTCCTTTTCTCGACGATTCTGCCGAGGACTTACTCATTGCTTACCAATTCACCTGATCTTCAAACTTCTTCTTAAGTTCCACAACTTAATCCCTTAACGCCAGGCGTCGCGAACTCGCATCATACCAGTGCGACTGTAATAAGTGTAACGGGAGCTGTTCTCGAGCACCCGTGCGAGGAGGTTCAGATCATACCCAAAGCTACCGTCGCTTTCCACATGTGCTGACTTGTCCTGAGTGTTTTCGGTACTTCTAGAGCGATATAATTTTGGATTTCTATTTTCCACGAAGAAATTTATTCAGGCATTAAAGGGTTAAAACGCTTCGATTTTTAAATATAAGTTATTTATTGATCTTAAATAAATTATATTACAACTTCGTGCATTTGTTGATGCAAAAACTGAAGTGCTATCAACAGATCTTCCAAATCACTTGCATCAATTAAATAATTAAGCAGTCAAGCAATGCCAATGTACTTATTCCCAAAACAATAAATATTTTTTCAAACAGTATCAATATATTTCTATGCTCCTTTGGGTTTTAGATGTAAAATAGAGAAAGTAAATGAAAGAACTGTAACAACTGTCACATCATGCATCTTATCCTAATACAAGGATTTCACGTATATTACAAGAAGGTAAAGGCCGCCGTAACTTGGTCGTAACGTCAGATAATTTTAACATTATAAGTTTTTATAAGATGACGTGGCTGTGCATACATTTGTTTTTATTTGTGATATTTATGCTACTGATTTGAATGTCTTGTTGAAATAGGTTCCAGAAGAAACTGATTTGTCAATTTTTTAAATTGAAGATTATACACAATGAAATAAACACGTGAAATACACCATATTATTTTTTCGGCTGTATTAAGAAAATGTCTTACGTTACAACAAACAATACTTCGTCTCTGTTCTATTCTCATTTGAGGTCTCAAACAGTCTGCATATGAAGTCCAAGTCTTTTTCTCATTTTACAAGATTCTCCCAACTCAGTTGTTCCATCAGGTAGTTCTGTTAATGATGAATTCGAAACGTTCATTATTTTCGCATCATAAACAGCCTCGATGACCATACGTGGTTAACTGTGTGTGACGGTCCATGTCTAACTCCCGGAGGAGATTTCAAACTCCAATATTGCAGTCATAAACTGTGAATGAATTCCTGTACGTCCCAGACCTTGAATGTAGCGAGTAAAGAAACTACTAAGTTACAGATCTGCCGAAAAGGTATCGTCGCAAAACTGGGTTGCCATTTATCGTATTTATAGCGAATCTCTTGTGATAGAGAGTTTCTATATGACCCAATTCCGAGTGGTAATCCTTATCTTGTATAGATATGTGTGTGTCAAACTCGCTTCAACACTACACAATTCATTTAAATCTTAGGAGGTATGTTTTACTTTATATTTTTTAGAAGTGTTTGGATAGATTTCGTTGATGACGCATAGCAAAATACCATTAATACTTTTGGGAAGTGGAAAACAACTTGTAAGAGCTGCGATACTCAGGTATTACTTAATTTTGTTTTGCCCTTGACAGGACACTATAACTCTAGTACGTCTAGAACGTAGCTAAACCTCAAACAGATCTTCTTCTGTGTCTTTAGAGAATGCGTGCTATTCTTGGTGTCAGGTGAAAATCCCTCAGTTGCACTCACAATTACAAGTGTCTCTTACAGCTTAGAGCAGCGCAGTTAACTTCGTGATTTGGCGATACAATTCAAATTTCAAGCATGGACACTTTTTCTGTTGCCTCCCCATCACAGTTCCTCTCAGGGATCCATCACCCATGTTGCTGGAAAAAGAAATAATCTGTATAATATAAACTGAAAATACCATGAAAATCGCTTGATACAAAATGGTTCTTAGTGCTATGTACGGAGAAACTGAACTTACTTTAGTGTTGCCATCGCACATGAACTCGCCTTAGTTTCTCACGAAAATCGTTCATTCCCCAACATTTTTTAATATCTAAACACTAAATGAGTTTCATCGAAAGATAGAAGAAAATTTAACAATTAATTTAATCGCCTGTGGAATTGTGGTTGCTGTTTGTTACATGTCCCACTCGCATAGCAGTGTAGAGCAGTACTCATTTGTATACGTTCATAAACATCGCTTTTGACGAGAGTAAATGAACTAATTCAGAAAATAAAATTTTATTACACAGAAAATAAATCACATGACAAATAATAACACCAGACGCAAGTTTTCATGAGCACACAGAGCGTACTGGACTACTAAGTGGTTATGTAAACAAGTGAAGTATATTGCAAATGGCAAACAGAAAAATTAATTTTACGTGGAAATTAATTTTACGTTACTTTCGCCTCAAAGAGTTACGGCTGGCGTTAGTAGCTAACAGATTTCGCAATGAGCTTACAATGACTCTCTCAGAATTGACACTGTTGTTAGTCGCAAAATTTTGCACTGTGTACATTAACGGTGTTCTCCCGACCCAATATAACTGCCACAAATCACAATCTCATACGCCTGCCTGAAAGCGGGAGGACCCATATTTCCTTACCGAGTGTTGGCCTATAGATAATTTTACGACTATGGCACCATTAGTTAAAGTAATTAAATATAATTAAATTGACCAGCTCAAACAGCCGCACAGGTGTTTACGTAAAGGTGTTAAAACTTTTAAAATATAGAACTGCGTGAAGAGTCCAATAGTCCACTGTTGCTGTATTTATGTAAGTCGATTAGAGACTCCACAAGCGATTTAGCAAATTTTAAATCGCATCTTCTGATGTATATAAAAACTATGTGAAAATGAGTTACTAAACATTGTTCTTTTTTTTTTTTTTAAAAAAAAGGAAACCAACATCAATTATGAATGATCGGTCTGTGTTAAAATCACTAACTGTCATCACGACTAAGATATGTTCCTGTGGGCCTGTGCCAAGCAACACACGATGCCCCTCGTCAATGTTGTCCAGGAAAATATAGGATCCGGAAGACGACATGCTTAAGTGTGTTTGTCACCAACGTAATAGAAATCGCAGCAGCTGACAACATAAGACACTGACCGACCTAGGTGATGCAGTGGTTACCATACTAGACTCGCATTCGGGAGGACGACGGTTCAAACATGCATCCGACCATTCTGATTTAGGCTTTCCGTGATTTTCCTAAATCGCTTTAGGCAAATGTTACGATGGTTCCTTTGAAAAGGCACGGCCGATTTCCTTCTCCATCCCTCTTTGATCCGATGTGACCGATAACCTCTCTGTTTGGTCTCCTCCCTCAAATCAACCAACCAACCACAAGCCATGAGGTGTCCAGTCTGTTGCTGGACAGCGAGCACTGTCTGCCGTCCGGGAGTAACAGCTAGGTAAATCTAACTAACACGGGCAACACGGAATACAAGAGAAGCACACTGATTGTGCTCTGATGAGCAATTGCGGCCACCACGAGAGCAGTTAGACTCGACTATACGTACAGTATTACATATAAACAGGACGTAGGTGATACTGATGTAATAATATTACTAAGCTGAAAAAACTTTATAATTTATGTAACATTAAATGGATAAATAACCTACATGTGGACCGGTAATGGCAGTAAACTTGGATATTAATATTAGAACAAGAAGCTTAACAATGTAACCAACTAGTTAGATGCTGAGACCGAAAATTCGAAGTCAAAATTGGCAAATAAATCTAGGGTTCTTTATCCGTTTGGTTCTTCAGAATATTGTTATGGGACATTCTTATTGATTCTATTACATATATCTCCTGGAACATATTTACCACTTGCTGTTAACTTCTTATGTAGTATCCCCAAACCTATTGTGGACATCTTAAATAGATTGTTGACTATCATGCAAGTGAGTTTTTAATGAGGATTTGCTTGGTTGAGTTGGGGAGGTCTTCAGCAGGGAAGGATTGGAAAGGAAGTCGGCCGTATACTTTCCAAGGAACCATCCCGGCGTTTGCCTGAAGCGATTTAGGGAAATCACGGACAACATAAATCAGGACAGCCGGACGCGTGTCTGAGCCGTCGTCCTCCCGATTGCAAGTCCAGTGTATTAGCCACTACGCCACCTCCGTCGATACTGCAGATTTCAAATTGCTCACATTGAGGTGTTCTTTAAAGCGAATATCGAAACGTCTACCATTTATCTCAAGGTACTTTCGAGACGGTCATGACAGGAAACTGAATAATTGCTCGCTGATTGACTGTTCCTTGTGTCTATATTTGGCACCTACATTCTGCGGGATGGAAAACACAAGATTTGTGTAATTCTTCTTTAAATGTTTTCCGGCCCTTTCTGAAAAGTCGTAGTGTGATGACAATCTGTTATTTTAACACAGTGTGGACATTCATCACTGACGATGATTTTTAAAAATTGAAGAATGCTGATAACTTTTCCTAGTCACGCCAACTGTTATTCTGCGTCCTTCTCTAATAACTTCTTCTACCATACGACGTGGCTTTGATATACACCAGAAGATCCAACTTAAAATTTGCCAAACCGTTTGTGTCAGTCTCTAATCGACTTTATTAAATACAGCTACAGCGAACTTTTGGACTTTTCATGCAGTTTTGTATTTAATGGATTTAACAGTTGTATGTAAACACCTCTTATACTGCATAAAATGAAACTTCTTCATAAAATATTTACTTAAACTGCTGAGTAAAATTGAATGCAAGTGTCACTTTGGTAGTCTTTATCCTTACAACACTGACCTACTGAATTTCCCCTGGCAAAAAGAACTCAAACTTTTCGTGTTCATTAATTACTTGCAATATACAACTGTTACGCGATCTGACTGCTACCAGATTAACTCAAAAGAATGGCCCTGACTAAAAAGAAACTTTAACAATAATCTATACATTTTATTAAGCACTTACCTCACAAAAATCTTCATTACGCGAACTACTGTAATACAGCACGCGACAATACTGCCTGCTAAATAAAAGATTATAACTAATAAAGCCACTAACTACTAATAGGCAAGTGGTTAGCTAAGGAAAGATTTTGTTGCAAACCAAATAATGTATTTTTTTGTACCTTAATAATGTGATATCCAGTTCAGACACGAATATAAATCGTCATTGACATCCAGTCAATCTCCAAGTCGAACATGTACAGATCGTTAGCCTACGCTATCACTTCAGACCTCTACCGACCGTCAATGCTAACTTCTCACATCTAACATCCATCACTGCTGGCTGTTCAAATTGTTCATATGGCTCTAAGCACTATGGGACTTTCCAGCTGAGGTCATCAGTCCCCTATGCTTAGAACTACTTAAACCTAACTAACCGAAGGACATCACACACATCCATGCCCGAGGCAAGATTCGAACCTGCGACCGTAGCAGCCTCGTGGTTCCCGACTGAAGCGCCAAGAGCCGCTCGGCCACTCCGACCGGCTGCTGGATGTTCACCTGCAACTGCCCAACAGTACTTCCATCATTGCTGGCTACTAATTTCCAATTGCCCAACACTACTGGCGATTAACTTCCAACAACGAGTCCAACGAGCCACAGAGTCTCTTACAAAGAAAGTGCAGTCAGTGATCTAATGCAAAGCCCTACACAGCGGTGCCAACACAGAAGCAGCCGACTTACAGAACTAGTGAATCACGTAGAATAATGGTTGTTTGGGAGCGTGGCCTCACAGTCCAGGATGATAAAATCGTTAGCTGAGTACGATACGGTTCCAGAACATAACCTCCAAGTATTAAAAACAAGCGTCTCGAATAACTCCTGCAGTATCGATTCTGTAGCAGCTTGGAAGTCTAGTAGCAGATGCTGATTTTTCCGTACCGCCACCCGCGTCTGAATGACCTGGTAGTGGGTCAGCCTTGAGGAGGCTTCGGCAGTCTCACTGAGTGCCTCTCTAACAACATCCGAATCCTTGTCATCGATCCCAGTTCCAGAAGTTTCTCGACGACTTAGAAACATGGCCTCTTCCCCAAAGTCAGCGCTGGGGCCCCGTGTTAATGCACCCACACCCAGGCTGCCGTCATGCGCACAGCTGGGCGCTACTATGACATACAGCCCGTAGCAGTCATCGTGGTACTTACGACGCCGCTACGATTGCCATTTCCGGTCCGTGAAGCAAGGACCGTTGACTAAGCCAGGTTTCGCCAGCATCCGCCGCCGCGTCCTTGGACCAGGCCGAGCCCTCCAACCGCCCATCTATGAGCAATCACCCACTCAACATTTTTGTTTTCGCTCTCATAACTACAGCTGCGTGTCTAGAAATTACTCTGCTACCTTGAACGTGATAGGTGACTGCTCTTAGGTCGTTTATCTGTTAGGAAACATTGAGAAACGCATTGAAAATTTTAAATTATTTTTTAGATAAATCTTTCACCTTCTTCAATGTTTTCTTTCACGGCACTACTCTCAGATTACCATATGATTTACGCTGTTGAAGAGTTAATGATGGAGCACATAATCTCTTATGCCTTGTACCTTTGTACAGTTTTCTGGGCTCAGCTGCAGTTTACTAGATCCCACTTCATTTCGAATAATCATGGTGCCAGAACCGTTCTACACATTGCATTTGACATGCCTACTGAATTAACTCCGAGATGGTGGGACCTGAAAATCGAACGTTCAATCCTAATTTTGGTCGCATGAGTGAAGTTAATACTTCCTTTCGACTTACGGCCAGTATTTTTCATGAGTGACACAATTTGAGAACTTGTTGGCCAGTGGAATAGTGGAACACCCTCTCCATCGAGGTAGCCAACATATGATGGAGCAATACCTCCTTGAAAGATCACGCCACGAAGCCCTTGAAGATCAGAAAGGGGTACCGCATTTAAAAATTCCGGAGATATAACTCCTGCTGTCCAGTGTACCGTCTGCGTGATCTACAGCTGATATTTCTGTGTACGTAATGGGACTCAGTATCATCACACCATGGGTTGTGCCCATATGAGGATGACATAGACAGTCACAGTATGTTCGTTCTGCTCAGAGCTTCTGCATAACGATACGTCCGTCACGATACCGTATGCACAACTGGAGAACTGGAACTCGTCTGAAACCACAATGTGGTTTGCCTCGTGTACCATCGTTTTATGCAACTATGTCATCACGCCTCACTCTGCTTCCTCATCAGGGCATGTAGCAAGTACGGTCGTTACGTACGCAGTTCGCAGTGCTGCAGTCGTCGTCACACTATCTGCGTGGATACTTTTCTTGCTGTGGTTTGTTGGTGGTGATCGTGTTCGTGTGTGTGTGGGGTGGGGGGGGGGAAGTGGGGGGGGGCGGAGAAGAGGCATCATCAGTCCCCTGACTTCCTTGATGTGCCCCTCCCACGACTTTGACTCCTATGTCAGCCTCCTCATCTCAGAGTGGCACTTACACCCAACTTCCTTAATAATTATTTGATAGATGTATCCCAATCTCCATCTTCCCGTACACATTTTATACTTCACAGCTCCTTCAGATGCGAAGAAAGTTATTACCTAATGTCTTATCATATGTCCTACCATCCTGTCTCTTTTTCGCTTCTAACTATTCTGCATATTTTTGTCATTGTGGTTTTTACTGAGAACCTCCACCTTTATTAACTTGTTAGTCCGGATAATTATCAGCATCCAACTACGGTAACACATCTAAGAAGATTCTATCCTCTTCCAGTATCCCATGCAGTCAGTGATTCACTTCCCTACAATGCTGTGCTTCAGACGTTACATTTCAAAAACTTCTTCCTCAAATTAAGGCCAGTGTTCCATAGTAAGTAACTTCTTTTGGCGACGAGTGCCCTCTTTGTCGATACTGTGCGTTTCATGTCCTTCTAGCTCCCTCCGATGTATATTATTTTCCTTCCAAGGTAGCAGGATTCTTTCACTTCATGACACAAACATCCACTAAACTTCGAACCACCGAAACTCACAGAAATATGCAGCACTTCGACACATGCTCCACAAACTCAACACAATGCCACTAAACAAAGAAAACTACCGAAACTAGCTCTGTATATTTACAATAGCAACTTAGTCACAAAATTAAACAACAAAATTAAATGAACAGTTACAACATTAAAGGCAAACACATAAAGAACAACACATCATAATCGGCGTGAACACACAGACTTAGTACCATGACAACAATAAACAACAATTGGGAAGACATAAGATGGTACTTTATGACATACAAAAACAGACCAAGTTCTCAAAAGACAAGCATAAACGTAGCTAAAACAACATACAATTCCATCAAAGAAAATGTTCCACATCTGGCAACAGGTAGAGTTGTACGATAAAGCACATATGTGTTAATTGCAATGTAACACATGTTATGACAGATACACTGAGGGAACAGGTATCGGATTTAAGGCCAGTTACAATGAACACATGAGAGCCAGGAAGTATAGGACAAGTTACTCCACGTTAACTCTGTGTACAGAATCACAAGCCAACCTCTAGAGAAGAGGACATGAAAATAGTAAGTACAGACAGTAATAGACACCTTCTAACCTTGCAGGAGAATTATGAAATACAAAAACCCAAAGTAGAAAAGAAAACCGTTTTGAATTACCATGTGCACATGACAAACAGCTCACTGTTTATATTAAGATATGAGATAGTAGAAAACACCCAGACAGATGATAATCAGAATAACTCTACACCATCTTTTTTGCCTCACTTTACCATGATTTCCCCCGAATAACTCATAACAAAAAATCAAATCATCCGAACACCTATCTTCAAAGCTATAAGACCCGCATTCAGCTTTCTACAACGCACTTCCTAACTAATTTCAATCCACTCCATCCTCCTCCCCAACTTTCATGTAAATATAGGAACTAGCATACATACGTACACACACAACGAGAGAGAGAGAAACAGACAGACAGACAAAGAGACCTGAAGTGGGTAGTCTGTAGGTGTAATTAGCTGAGTTGGCAACACTTATATAAACAAATAAGTAAAGGGAGATCAAGTGAACAACAGAAAACACTTAACCGTTCTCGTTAGAAAATCTTCCGTTAGAGTCAGACTAGTAATTGTGTTCCTCAGTAGTTAGCTTACGAAGTACGAAAATTAGCAAACAAATGATCGTGACTTGAAAATGTGTAAATATTTTTAAACTAAGCGGCAGTGAGACCTTAGACCTTTAAGTAGATGAGACGAGACGAAGATTTCCCCAAGAAAAACTAATAACTGTGATTATCTGGGAGTCAGAGTATGTGGTGCAACGGGTAATATGACACACTTCAATATTTCTTTAACTGTGAGAGCTAGTGCCATCTGATCACTGCTCCCATCTGGTGCTCAGTTACACAAATAAGCACGCAGAACGCAGTAACCGTTACTTTCCAGTTATCAGCGCAAAATAAAAGAGCCTGTTTTGTGTTTTTTCCTTCTAATGTTTGATCTCGAGTTTCTAAGAGATACAGCATTTCCTATCGTGTTGAACTGTAAGTTTCTTTCGTTATGCATATCTCTGCAAATTAACCGGTATGGTTATATAAGTATTGTATTATTATTATTATTATGAGCCAAGTACGAATGTGAAACTATACTTTTATATAAATCATTGTCGTTGTGGTAGTTTGACGCACACAGGCCGAGTGCGCCATTGTACCTCACTTGAGTTTTACACTAGCGATAGGCGGCAGCTAAATGAACTACACTGATGTGTATTCAATGAAGGGCAAAATAACACAGTGAATACTAGAATGAGTTCCTCTGTTCAGATGTCGAGGACGTACACCCATAAAATAGAGAGAGCTTCTTACATGGCGCATGAATTAGGAAATAATGTTAATGCGATTCGTAATGAGGCTTCACCAAAACTTACAAGAGGAAACACTACGCAAAAAATTGATGCTAAGAATGGAAGCATCTATATAGACCTTGGGTCCTCCATCCATATATTCTCCCGGACTAGAATTAGCATTCGCCAATTGTGCATTAAAACTACCTAAGGTATTTTATTGGCTAAGACCTTACGATTTAAGAAATCTGGCATGTAATTATGCCGAATGTGGTAACGTTGGACACAATTTTAATAAAAGAGAAAACATAACAGGAAAAGACTGTTATTATTGGTATCTGAAGCGTCTCCACAAATTACTTTGAGGAAACAAGAAGGAACTAATGTGAGAAAAAAAATAGCTTTCAGTAAAGAATCTTTAGATATCTTGTAACACCGAAAATGCAGATAAAATACCCTCTGCGCCATCCAAAATTTCCGCCGTTTAATATCTACTGATAACTTACACTGTACTTTTGATTCTAAAGCTGTGAGGTGCATTACAGAAATTATGTTTAATACGTAATCGATGTACTAATGTATTTATTTTTGACTGTATGCAATTGACTGAAATATAACGAAAACTCTGCAAATTGCTGCGTAATATCCAAGGGAACTTTATTGAAATGTATCGATGGCAATGACTAAATGTTAGTAGCTGTGCCATTGTTTATCTTTGCGTATGGAGAATTTGTCGTGTTGCGAACAGAGAGAAGGCAGAGCGGCGTGAGTCATGTCATGAGTGCGGAAGTGTTTGTTGGGCGCTCCCGACGCCGCAGCGTCAGCTATGCTCGCAGCAGTGTAGGCGCACCTAATTAGTTAACTCGCGAGTGCTGGGAGCACGGAAGGAGTGGACGGGCGGAGGAAGCTGCAGTTCCGACTACTGCCTGTCTTATAACTATCCGTGGCTCTGGATACGACGAGGGATTGTTCCCATCGAACAGCAGCAGCAGCAACAACGGCAGCTCAGCATTGTCGTCGGCCACATTCTCCGCCGTCCGCGCACCTACAACATCGTAAGACTGCTAACTAACAAATATAGTAATGTAGGGGCTTTTCCCAGCAACATTTCTTTCACAATACATGAATAACTTGAATAATAACTTGCAATAGTTAAAACTTGTAGGACAGATCTGTTGTCACTATCTTCAGACATTTAATACCAAGCAGGGTCCCTTTCCTTACATGAAATCACCGAGTGTTGTAAGAATACGAAAACTGATCATTTACTGCCAATCTCAGTCTAAATTAACTGCCACTGTAGCTGTTCATTCAAGTATTACGTAACAGAGGCTACTTAAGGTAAAGTAAAATTTCACTGGCAAAATTAATAATTAAAGATACAGTACAAATTAAGAGTGCCAAAATTCATTTATTCTGTATTGAGCTTAGCTAGTGCCTTCCGCTGGCTTAGTATGTATTTTATTTATCTTATTTTGAAAATAAAATTATTTGCCCATTTGCTTAAAGTAAATTCAGTTTAATCTTTTAATAATCAAACGTAAATTGCTTGCCTTTTTTCTAAATTTTGCGTCACATTAAACTGAGGTTACTGAAAGTTATATTTTACGTAACAGAGTTTAAGTAAAGCCAGTCTTTTATTTAACCAGTAATATCATTTATCGCTACTTTGAAAATTTTGTATTTCATTGCTCTAGCAGGCTGTCTACCATTTAATTGTCCCTTTTTTAGTTAATCAGTGTTTTCTGTGTTATTAGTGAGTTTTTGAGTAAACATTACGTGGTAACCTATCCGCCCTCCCCCTTGCGGTTCGTGAGCGGTTACATTATATTCCACTCATTTCAAAATTACCTTCTAAATTTAGTATAAATTTAGAATAGATTCTTCCTTTAGAAAAGTCTGTTGTACACTTTCATGTAACTTACCGGTGTTACTTTCCTCCGGTAACGATAGTCTTATTCACTGTAAAATTTCATTATGCATATGCAATAACGGCCAGTTACATCGGAATCTGTAGGCCGATGAGGAAGGGGGAGGTTACATGCGGCGACGCTGGTTACAGCACAATATCAATTTGGTACTGCTCTTGGCACTAATTTTCACTGTGCAGATTCGTAGCGAACTGAAACCTTCCGTTACAAATAATGTCGCCCACTCACGGTAGGAGTAAGTGCTGAAATAAGCCACAAAAATTTTTAATATTTCATTAATAGGAAAACAGGCAACATGATGGATACAATGGAAACTGATAATTTGATAGTACTTAACGGGAAACAATCGGCAGAACCAAGGAGAACGCTAGCAGTGGAACTCATTGTTGAGGAAACGGCGGGTAAGATCGTAATCGCTACCGCTGAAACACTGGAACAGAGGAATGTGGAATTCCTGGCATTGAAGAATGCTACGGAATTCGGAATAAAAATCAAACTCGAATCCAATGACGGTGGGTACGAGGAAACCCTTCAGAAAGAAACAGAGTTACGAGTCAAAACCAGTAACAGCCGGAAACATAAAATATTTTTTGAGCTTGTTGATAAGTAAAATTAATGCTCCGTCCGAATCAATAAATGCTCAGACCAAATCCATTACTGTTAAAGTTAATGCTCAGGCCGAATCAATAGAAGCTCAATCCGAATCAGTGAATGCTCAGTCTACAGCGATCAAGATTGTGAACAATAATATTGGAACTATTAACACGAAAGTAGAGGAAACCAAGAAAGAAATAACTGTAATGAATACCGAAATCGGCAATCTTAAGCAGGACATAGCAGAGGAACGGTCGAATATAGGAAGCATAAATAGTCTTTTTGGGACGGAAGTTCGGAGGACTGAACGGAAAGTGCAACGGACTAAATGGTTCAAATGGCTCTGAGCACTATGGGACTCAACTGCTGTGGTCATAAGTCCCCTAGAACTTAGAACTACTTAAACCTAACTAACCTAAGGACAGCACACAACACCCAGCCATCACGAGGCAGAGAAAATCCCTGACCCCGCTGGGAATCGAACCCGGGAACCCGGGCGTGGGAAGCGAGAACGCTACCCCACGACCACGAGATGCGGGCTGCAACGGACTGTTGATCCCATTATTGAAAGTAAAGTAATTGAAAACGCAGAATTATCACGACAAGACGAAAGGAAAGGGTTATGAATTTGCTAACTTTAGTATAAGATATGGATATTAGAGTGAAGAAACAGCTTACCACGTATGATGAGGAAAAGAGGAAAGTGGGAACGTTAGCGACGACTACTTGCCAAAAAGTTACCAAAGTAACCGAACTAGGTAAGAGACTAGACCAGCAACAGAACTTACTTCATGCCGCACGCGTAACTCAGAAATGTTGGCGAAGTAGGAGCGTTTCGATCCCCTCAGGAGACAGGGTGGATTGCACACAACCGAATTCATTACAGATTGCGAAAGGGAAAACACAGTCAACGAAAATGTGGCATACTGCGATATGTTCTCAATAGGTACCACAAATTGGATAACCCTCTTGCTGGAGCATATAGTGTCCTATCCATGGTCGAGTGATGTATTACGGACACACAACTCCGTGATTCAAATACAACATTAATTTATTTCTGTCCAAGGAACGTACATCAGCGAACATAGAACATTAATTCAAGGATAATCAATATTTCCAGAGTGTCTATAATTACAAATATCAACCCGCAACACCCTCCCCACCCTGGTCAACTTCTAGAGGAATGACCAGTTGAACGGGACGTGAGGTTATGGATCCTTCTGAAGTTCGTAAGGTTACAGTTCGTGTTATCCCACCTCTTCTTTCATGGGTATCTTCTATCCACGCCTTCCTCCACATGTGTCGTGGACGAACATGTTCTTGTAGAAGAACGACATCACCCAGCTGGAGTCTTCCTGAACCTGGCCTTGGTTGATGAGTTTCGTGGAAGTGTTCTACCATCTTCTGCAGCCGTTGAAACTCCTTGGACAAGTCCTTTCTAACTGGTGATTCTGGACCAGTAGGTAGTGTTGTGAGTCGATCACCTACAAGGAAATGTGCGGGCGTCAGTGGCTCAGATTCTTCTCCCCCTTGCGTAATTGGTCTAGAGTTTAGTGCTGCTTCTATGCTGACCACGATTTTGTTGAGATCTTCTTCGTCCAACTGTGACTGTCCTAAAACTTTTCTCAGGCAGCGTTTGACAGATCCCACCATCCGTTCCCAGAATCCTCCCCACCAAGGCGCGTGTGGGGCGATGAATTTCCAAGTGATGGCTTGCTGCCCGATGTACTTGTGCGTCTTGCTTGCCTTGAGAGCCTGCCAGAGCTCCTTCAGATCTAAGTGCGAGGCATGGAAGGTAGTAGCATTGTCAGTGTAAATTGTGCTGGGCACTCCTCGTCTTCCGACAAACCTTTGTAGGGCTTGAAGAAATCTCTCAGTTGACATATCTGAGCATAGTTCCAGGTGTATGGCTCGTGTTGTTGCGCATGTGGATAGAGCAATATACGCTTTCTTCGTAATATGTCCTTGTCTGACATATAATGGACCAGCAAAGTCAATACTTGTTACTGTAAATGGTTTCAGTTTGTTGAACAACATGAGCTTTCACCATCTTACAAGGTAAGCAAAGGTGTAGAACATGTTTAAT
Source organism: Schistocerca serialis cubense (assembly GCF_023864345.2). NCBI lineage: Eukaryota > Metazoa > Arthropoda > Insecta > Orthoptera > Acrididae > Schistocerca > Schistocerca serialis. The sequence goes on from NC_064641.1 coordinate 429,089,093, forward strand.
TGCCTGTCGAGCTCTAAGGATCCAGAATTCTGTTCTCAGTTCAGATAACACTATGTTTACTCCAAGGTGATGCAAACGAATGTGAGTCTGCTGGATCTTTGCAGGCACCTTTTGCTCTCATCATTGCTGGCGTTCGTCTCCACGAAATGCGTCCGGAGCACGCCGTTCTATAACGCGAGAGAGTGGATTTTTTACAGTTGTCGTCAGTTAACCGTGGGTGGCTGCTGCGTTCGCTGGAAAGAGCACTGCCGTCGTTATCCGGTGTGGTCTAGTGGCTAGGATACCTGGCTCTCACCCAGGAGGCTCGGGTTCGATTCCCGGTACCGGAATTGCGGGTAATTCTGCAAACTGCAGCCGTCCACCGAGACGAATAAGACCGTTATCCAAGAATGGGTTGTAGCGAACTATCTGAGAATTACGTGGTAGAGGCTTGTTCTTGTATAGTGCATGCAGTTCGAGCCCAAATTGCTGCTGTTGAACAACTTGAAACCAGTAAGTGCGTGCTTCGCCCAAATCTGATGCTGTTAGTTCTCCAGACGTTCTGTTTTCTTTCAATAAGTGCCGTTTAAAGCGAAGTACCCATCCCGTAACTGTTAACAGCTTGAAGTAGCTACTGTACCGTGTAGCTGTTAAAACAGGAATCGTTGTTTGTACCATGAAGACTCGGTCTGTTAATTTCTTCTTTTCTGGCAAGGAGTGCTCTTCCGTCTGTAACATTCGAAGCCACTGTCTTCTGTTCTTTGTTAACCACGCAGGTCCATGGAACCATACAGAAGCATGGTGAAGTTTATCTGCTGTGGTACCTCTGGAGGTTAGATCAGCTAGATTTTCGTCACCAGGGCAGTGCCTCCACTGACGGATTCGTTAGTGGTTGTATTTCCGTAACACGGATTGACACAAACGTTTTCCATCGATTAGGATCATGTTATATCCATCCTAAGGCTACAGTTGAGCCAGTCCACAATGTTGCACGACTTGCATTATAGCTCGTGGCCTTACAGAAATAATGAAGTAGTCTTCATCCAAGAAGTGTCGCTAGAAGTTCCAGACGTGGAAGGGTTATTTCTTTGATGGGAGCTAGTCGGTTTTTACTGCAAACTAAATGGACTGATACCATATTTGTTTTGGTGCACCGTACATAAAGGACTGCTCCGTAGGCCTTTTCTGATGCGTCGAAAAAGACATGGATTTCTGGCTCAGTGTTTTCAGATACACCAACCCATCGGGGCATTTTATGTGTGAACATGATGACAATGTTGATACCCACATTCGCCAGCGTTTGCTAAGATCAAGGGGTAAAAGCTCAGCCCATTCAATTCCTCTTGACCAAATTTCTTGAAAAATTATTTTTGCACTGAGGGACACAGGCGACAACAAACCCAGTGGGTCATAGAATCTAGCAGCGTTTCGTAGTACTTCTCGCTTAGTGGCAGTCGGTAACATTGTTGTGAACAACAGTGAGCATATCAGTCTGTGTGTTCCAGTGGACTCCAAGTACCTCCGTATCTGTAGTGTTTATGACACCTTCTGATTGCCATGTTCCAATCAGTTGGCTTGAATTTGTGGCCCACTTTGCCAATGGTAGACTGATCTGTCCCATGAGTGATATAAGCTCATAATATAAGTTAATTACGGCATTGTCATCTTTAGCACCTGCTACAAAATCATCCATGTACATATTATCTTCAACAAGTAAAGCAGCTTGCGGAAAATTCATTTTGTGCATAACAGCAAGTTCTTTCAGCGTGGCTGCTAGAAGAAACGGACTGAGGTCAGTGCGAAAGGTAGTCGGGTGAAGCGGTACGTAATCCTTTCGTCAGTTGTAATATAGTTTCCTTGTTGATCTACGATTACTTTGTACCAAAAAAAAAAAACCTCGTGAGATCTCTATCTTTCCTGTGAAGAACTAACTGTAGAAATACTTGTTTGATATCGGTAATTAAGGCTACTTGATTTAGACGGTATCTCAGTAATATTGAAAGAATGTCAGGAAGTAAATTAGGACCTATTTCTAAAGAGTCATTCAATGAACGTGCATTCTGGTCGTGCAACGAACCATCAAATACAATCCTCCATATGATGACACCTAACTTTTCTTTCTTTACTGCATGATGTGGCAGATAAAATGTGTCACGCAATATCTGTCCAGAAGGGGTCACTTCCACATGTCTCTTCTTGATGTGTTATACAATTTGCGCCTCGTAAATTTGTTTCAGTTTCTTGTTCTTCGTAAACTTTTTCTCCAGTGAGGCAAATCTTTTCTCTGCTTGCTGAAGATTACTAGATAACATAACGTTGGGTTTTCTGGGGAAAGACACCGCTCTTCTTTTGTCTTCGGTGCAGTAGGGTTTTGAGAAAACTTGCAATAACACCAATTCCTTCTGATTTAGAGTTGTTGTTTCATCTTCTGTGATTCACATTGTTTCTAATTTCCAGAAACGTCGTAAAATATCGTCAGTTGTTGTCGCTGTCTCTAAACTGATGTAGTTTGCCGTCACAATGTTGGCCGTGGTGCTTGATTTGCTTCCACTGAGAATCCTACCTAGAATGGAAGGTACCAGAACAACTGATGGCGTTAGTCGAATCGGATGGGAATCTTTAACGATTTTCCAATAGTAATCTGCTCCGATAACAATCTCGATGGGAAGACCTTCTGTACCATCCCTTAGGTCCGCAAACTGAAGTCTCCGTGTGCGAACAAGTTTTTTTTTTAAATCGGAAGGCACAGTTGGGTGCGCGGAAAATGAGTATGTGCTTTCAAACGCAGTCATAGACGTCTTGGAATTAGTCCATGCACCCTGCAGTGTGAATTCTACGACTCTACGATGCGTTGAAGTTGCGGATAGCATTTCAAAGGCGTTGTCTACCGCTATCCAGAACGCAGCGAGTAAGTTTGCTTAATCCTGCGGGTCCACTGACCCAAACTCGAGCTGTCTGAAGATAAGTAAAACCTGCTGAACTTACGTCGATTCTTCCTACAGATGTAGAGCTAATTTGCTGAGAAGATGAAGAAGAGGCAGCAATGTCAGTACAGATAGCTTTGTGATGACTTTTCTTGCACTTAGAACACGAGACCTTGCCCTTCTTACTGCAGTTTCTAGCATTATGACCTCGGTTTAAACATATAAAATAGCACTTATCTTGCTTTAGTTTATCGATACCTTGTTGGCTGTCAGTTACTATGTTGCAGTCTTGGGCCCAATGAGAGCGAGCTTCGCAAAATACGCAATACGGTTGTACCGGTACTTCTCGTTTAGGCTTACGCGGATATTTCGCTTGCTTTGAATTTATGTGAAGAGCTGCTGCAGTGGGCGTGAAGCTAGGAGATGACTGATATTCTGTACGGATCTTTTGTGCAGTGAGAGCACCACGAACTTCTTCTTCCAAAAAGTTAAGTAGTTTCAGGACATCTCCTTCCGCTACTTCGGTTCTTCTAGCATGAATGACCCATTTCTGGCACATTTCAGCGGGAAATGCACGCAGAATTTTCGGAGTGAGAATTTTACCGTATGCCACTACGTCTTCTGCTAAGGTACGCAGTGCTTGACTACGACGGTTACATTCCAGGAATGTACTGTTCAGCGTTTCAGGTGTCCCTGACGGTACAGGCTTTCGCACATCCAAATAATGCGATTGCTATCTCCGTATCTATTCAATAAAATTTTCTTTGTTTCTTCATACATGTTTCCCTCGTAGGGAAACATGTTTGTTTACTGTAGAAAGGGATGTGTCTTTATCAATGGTCGATTCAAATTGTTCCCAGAAGCGGGACCACATTTCGACATCTCCACAAAATGACTCAAGCTTAATTGGTGGTAGCTTGACAGAGTGGAATACAGTTGGTTGTATGAGCACTGGTGGTGACTTGATATTCATCTGCGACGTTGTGGCTGAAAGCTTGTAATCTATTGCTTTTGTAGCCCTCTGTATAGCGCGTTTGACTTTATCTATATATTCCTCACAGCTCATCATGTCTGCATTGTATTCATCGTCAGAGAGAAAATTATGAATAGCGTCATCTAATGAAACGAGCTTCTCTAGAGTTTCTTAAAGACGTTCCCTGTAATGTTCAAAATCATCAAACGGGCTTTTTGGTATGAGCATCAACAGCCGCTCAAAACCGCGTAGCATTAGTCCTCTCCCAAGTTCGCTTTCTTTTAAAGTTTGCTAAGTGTATCTCTGATTAGTTCTGCATTATGTCTTACTGAAGACGGCTGTTGTAAGATTGTTTACGAGTGCGCTTGTGAATAGCTTAAACGTTTAACAAGCAGCGTAAGCGCAAACGAAAGTGAACGAAAACCTTTTAACAAAACTGGCTACTCTGAGTGCAAGTTTCAGGCTTGCAATACAAAGCCACAAAAATTGTTTTTAAGCAACCAGTTCATGCGATCATATTATATTGAAGTGGACTTAGCTTGTGATGCGGTCCGACGTCGTCTCTTGTTTCCTACAGCGTGAAGTAACCCGTTAATTGTTGATATCACGCAGAAAATCGCAATTTCTTCCCGGGTTTCGGCACCATAATGTTACGCACACACAACACCGTGATTCCAATACAACATTAATTTATTTCTCTCCAAGGAACGTACATCATGGAATATAAAACATTAATTCAAGGATAATCAATATTTCCAGAGTGTCTATAATTGCAAATATCAACCCGCAACATGATGAGAATATTTTGTAGCCTGTGTGAAAAGAGATAAGCGCTGGCCAAGTTGTTGATTTTTTCTTCTTCTTTCAGTCAGCTCTCTCTCCTGGGTCAACTTCATCTGTGAAAAGCATTTAAACTCGAAGTTATCCATTATTTGTTGAATACAGTCCAATATGTGCATCACCCATCACGTTTTGTAATCTGCAGCTCGCTGTACTGCCTTAGAAGATAATATTACGACTTCTTAAGTTTTCCTTCTCACATATTTCTTTCCACTCCGATCCTACATAGGACTTCTTCATTTCCTACCTCATCATCGTCGGCATCGTTGTGGAAACCACACGTCAGTACGCTGGCGCTGACTATGCTACGTTTCGCAGTCCAGATTTCATTTCCATACAGTTCTGTGCTGCAGACGCATTTTCTCACAAAATTATTCGTCGAACTAAGCCCAACGTTTGGTATTACCAGACATCTTTTATCAAGAAATGATCTTTTTCTTTGTTCTGTTCTGCTTCTTACAACCTACTTACTACTTGTAACAGGCGTTATCTGATTTCAAGGCAGCACAGTACTTACAATTCGTCAACCACAGGGACCCCTGTTCAATAAAGTTAATTTAAAGTCCAAATTCTGCCATCTGACATTACATTTGTCGCCTTTGGTTTGCATATTCCATGTTTATTAGACTGTTCGTACCTGTGAATAAGATTCTGTAATACTTCCTCTCATTCACTTCGCTTACATTCTTTTTAATGCAAGTGTTTCTCTCTTCTCTTGTTCTTCAATTTATATTAATAGCAAACCAAACCGTAAGGTATAGAAGTTATTTCCAGCGTTCGCCACTAGAGTTGGTTGATCAATATCGTGACGGTTTTTTGCCCAACAAACTGTCCTATAAGGAAGCACGCGGCAATTTTTTGATCTCCTCTCTTACCTATATCGATATTGTCTGGTATGGATCTCAGACTGATGAGCAATTTAAAAATGTTGATCGAATGAAGGTTTTGCTAGTTATCTCCACTGGGAGGGATACTGTGAATTATATGTCATTCCCAGCAGCTTATAACTGTTTCTCAGAAGAAAAGAAAATAATGTTGTAGCTTTTTACCTTGCTGAATCGTTTTTCAAGATTGACAAACCATATGATCCTATCATAACTTTTGTTAAGTGTTGCCTCCATTACCAAGAGGAATCTCAGAACTGCCACTCTGATTTTACAATTGCTAGAGATCGTAATAACAGTCATGTAACAGCTCCTTCGTTTTCTTTTCCGTTCTACTGTATATAACTCTTGTCAGCAACTAGAATCATGAAATGAAAAGCTGGTGTGCGATAGTTCTGGTAATTCCGCCTTTGATATCTTTCTGAGTGTTTGGACGATATAGTTACGAAAGTCCGAATGTACAATGAGATGACAAAAGTAATGGAATAGCAATATGTTGTGGTACCTCCGCCCACGGCCACTTTCGCCAACTCGAGCGTCAGTGGCCCAGCAGGTCGAGGGACCCGGACACTGCAGCCATTCTGCAGGCACACTCAGCCGGAAGTCGGGCAGGCGCTCTCGCCTTGCTGAAGAAGGGAGACATTGTGAAGAGGAGAGGCTCGCTATGAGAAGCGTGCTGGGTAATGACGTACTCTTGCTGCCGTTACAACGGAACGTCAATAATGTACGCGCGAAAGCATGTGAGTCCATCTGGTCTGGCAGCAGTGATTTTACGTGCCTTAGAAAGCGGGAATGTGCCGACAGTTACGCCACTCCATGGACACAGGGAGGAGCGTGCACAAAAGCACGGAGAGTTCGCGCATGGGTGCGTGTGCAAAAAAGTCAGCGTTCTTATGAAGATGTTTTTCTTGGCAGTAAGGAAGTTCCTTGTAAATCACGAACGCCAGCAGAATCTGAGATGATAACCCAAACATGCGTTGGTTCAGGCCTCACGCAGAGGCAGCCGTCACAAAGAAGTGTTAATGTAGATGCTCTCACAACAGCCTCGGAATATCGAAAGAATGTGAAATCCTGAGAAGGTGCCAATTCCCGAGGCACACACCAGTCCACGCTAGATGAAGTATTTCCACCCTCCTCTTGGAGAGGCCTGGGCATGAAACAATGCCTTCCATAGGCCTGTATTAAAAATTGAGTCTGCCTATGACAACGTCGCGAGAGGAGAAAATTTCGAGGAAGAAGATGGATGAGAAGAGGCAGTCGGAGACATCGCGGAATCAAGAGGACGCGAGGTTTCTTCCATGAATCGCCAACATCTGCCTGCTGGCATCGTGATATCATGGCTTCGGCCATGCTTTAGGAAACCACACACCGCATTTAACCCCTATGAGGAAGGAGAATAAAACACGATCTGAAAGACTGGAAACTGAGATAAAACTTTGAATTCAAAAGCTTGATGGGCAGATTGCTGGAGTTAGGCACGAATTGGAGAGTTAAACCGAAAAGACATGTTCGGAGATCACTAACAACGTGGACGTAGTGAGAAAAGTGTGTGAAACGAAGGTTACCAGCTTAGAAAGGCAGGTACATGCGAAGTTAAGATGACTCATATCTCTTTGAGTATAGATGTGGAAAGTAAATCAGCCGAGGAAACAGTAACATGAGTGCCAGTCCTCCAGCAAGAAATGTCTGCAACGCGACACAGTAATGTCCCTGCAAAGGAGGTCACGCCAACGGATATGGAGGCCGCTTTCCCAGTGCAGGGCCTGGACATACCACTGCCCAAATTCGGGAGAACGCCCTGTGTCCACACGGAGGCATACCCAAAGGCCGCGCTGAGTGGCAGCGTGGTTTGAGGCGCCATGTCCCGGATTGCGCGGCCCCTCCCACCGGAAGTTCGAGTCCTCTCTCAGGCATGGATGTGTGTGGTTCTTATCACATGTCACTTTAAGTTAGTTTAAGTAGTGTCAAAGTCTAGCGACAGATGACCTCAGCACTTTGGTCCCTTGGGAATTCACGGACATTTTAACGTATCTAAAGAATCGAGACACGTATCTGCGTGCGAAAGGAGCAGGGGTATCCAATGCTTTATTCATCGCACGGCAGACGTTCGATCAGGAGGAGGATGCCTGGTTTGATGTTACAATTTGAGAACAATAGTTACAATGATTTTTGTTCTAAGTTTCTGGTAATATATTGGAACCTGGCCACACAAGCAGATGCAAAGATGAGCATATATCGGGACACTATGCGGCCAGTCACGCCAGTCTATGGCAACATACACTGTTCACTTTATCATTCTCGCGGAACACTTGGATAACAAAATGACAGATGAGGAATGATGTAGCGCGATGCGCTCACATTTTCCTGCTCACGTAGAACGTGCAATCATCGGAGCACTGTCGAGAGAACGGGTTTTCGATATTTTAAGGTCCTCGGACGAGCAGGAGAAGTGAAGGACGGCATTTGTAAACGCAATGAGGGCGAGATAGACGCCATGGTTCACTCCAGGGAGAGCAGGGCAGGAACGAAGTGTGAAACCACACACTTCACGAGAACTGTGTGCAAGCGTCGCATAATGAGACAGACAGTGATAATAATGAAGGTTCATCACCTCTGGCGCCACCTTGGCTAGAGGAAAGTGAAATCAGACAAGTGAACGACCAAAGACAAAGAGATATCACATGGATCGCCACAGTAGAGAAAGGCCATCGCAATGTTCGGTACTATCACAAATGCAGGACGACAGTGGGCAGTAATGTGGTGTTCCAGAGTTACCGGAGAATCCAGATGATCAGTGTCTCCTCATTGAGGTAACCGTGGAAGGAAATAAGTGGAAAGCATGCCTCTATTGTGGGTCAGAAGTGACAGCACCTTGGATCCCTCTCTATGAAAAACTGGTAGAAATTGGTAGTAAATTAGCTGAGATACGCGTAAAAAGAATCTTGCTTTTGAAGCGAAAAGGAAGAAGAACGAGAGAAGTCTTGGTGTCGCTAAGCAGCGGAAGTAGTGTCTTGCAGGTGATGCAATTGTCACCTGTGCGTTGTTACTCGATTTTGTAGTCGGTAAAGACGTACTCTCCAGTGCAGCAGCGATCATGGATTGGACCACTGAACTCGTGGTCAATTTGTTCAAAGAGCGGTCGTATGGGGTGCAGAGATTGGTTCAAATGGTTCAAATGGCTCTGAGCACTATGGGACATAACATCTATGGTCATCAGTCCCCTAGAACTTAAAACTACTTAAACCTAACCAACCTAAGGACATCACACAACACCCAGTCATCACGAGACAGAGAAAATCCCTGACCCCTCCGGGAATCGAACCCGGGAACCCGGGCGTGGGAAGCGAGGACGCTACCGCACGACCACGAGCTGCGGACGGTGCAGAGATTATGAAGGTTACAATTGATTACAAAAATGTAAGGATCGCGACTAAATTTTCACAGGTGGGCCATGAGAGCTAAAAGATTATTTATTAGAGGGAACAGGGGTTTCAGATGAAGTCAGTTTGCCGTCCACAAATCGTGATGACAGTTCCACGCACACAGCGGACGAAGGAGAATCTGATGGACATGATGCGACTAGGCGTGGCCTGGAGACTCTTGCACGCATATAGCTAGCGCAGGACATACTGGCCGATGCGCAGCGACCAGTTTTCGTACAAAGCGCTGGGAGAGTTCATTCGCTTGTTCGGAAGGGGAGGCCGATAGGTGTTTTCGAACTTTCGACCAGTAAGCGATGACAGAACTGAGGTGTGCACCCTGCAATCTTTCTGAAATGATTTGCAGAAACTACCCGGTACAAAAAATCATTTTTGCTTTATTTGTAGATTTGTATGTCAGATTCATGATGATGTGCCCATCATTTCGTTAGTGTTATTGTAGTTATTGTGATATTTATGTAGAAGTAAGACACTGTTCGAAATTCGCGGAAGTGTGGAATAAAAAATAGAGGTCACTATGATTTTGTTTGTGGTGCATATTGCATAATCTGTCGTTGCATGTGAAATTCAGCTAACATACGGAATTTTTCTTTAGATTTGGGTAGAGGTGTCTATCTGTCACCAGTGTCGAGAAAATTGATCTGATGTATTACATTCATTTGCGTCCGCGCCGCGCCACCAATAAAGGCCGAGTGAAATGTACACAACATGCCTCATATTTGCTAAATGGTTTCAGGTATCGAAATGAGATTTCGCCAACTGTTAGAATGCTAAGAGGAGAGTATTTCACCATATCGTTATTATATAAAACTTCATTATCTACCATGTTATTCCAATAACTGCAGACTCTTTCAGTGTAAGAGTGTAACTCTTAAGGGCCATCGATAACTGACGAAAAGAGAAATGTTGTGAGTTTTGGAACAGCATATATGAAGATATAACACCGGTTTTGTACCGAGATGTTTTTTTTCCATGAGCTACTGACTTTCCATTCGCTCAGTTTGTCACTTAATAAACTTAATACACCACTCATTCAGAATTTTCTCGCATTTGTGCTTGCACAACATGTCATTGAGATGAGACAGTGTAAACAACGCTGTGTTTTGGCAGAAGAAGCAAATTTTGACCTGGAAACCGGAGAAATATGTAGGTTTTACTTCAAATTCGCCTATCATAACGTTTCTCTGAAAGTAACAAATGGTTAACAAGCCAGGCGAAAATAAATCGCAGTATTTTCTGCAGATTTTCTTGTAGATACTAACGAAAGCAGAGGTGACAGTAGATCTCTTTGAATGGTCACCATGCAAGTGTGAGCACAGAGAGGCACCACCTAATATTTAGAACGCCACTTACCTTCTAGAACATGGCATTTCCCCTACAGCTCTCTTAGGATACCCCACCACTGCAACTCTCACAATGCTGCCCCAGCCGACTGCGCATCCAGCGGCTACGGCCTTTTAAGCGCACTATACTATTAGGAATGAGAGTGCCTGAGACCGTTAACGAGTACTCTCCCGTGAGAGCCGAAACCGTCCATTCGAGTACGGAAGACACGCTCCAAAAAGAACATAATAATATGTATAGAGAGACCACAGTCAAATGCCGTGATGTCAAGCGAGCCGAGACAATGAAAAAGGTTGAAGAAAAAGCTCGTGTAGAGCGTAGAATGCGAAAACGATTGCAGAGTGGCAGAGGAACACAGCGAAAAGTACCACAGAAGTACCAACGCCCACTCGCCTGCAGCAGAAGACAATGTTGTTCCATCCACAGTAGCAAAATGTGAAAGAGTAAGACGGTTTTCGGAGGGCTGTAAGTGTTTTCATGCATCGAAGTGCCGAGATAAGTTGATCACATCGCATTCAGCTGAATAGGATGTTCCAGACACCGGAAAAATCTCACATAAGTGTTGTTCCAGTAAATGCTATTGGTAGGCGGGGATACACTACACATGGCCTGCACCTGAATAGGATGGGGAAAAATAAATTAGCTTCTCTATTAGCAGAAACTGTAAGTGGATCCACAGTCACACAAGTGTCAATCTCTGTGGTTAATGGGTCCAGATAGACATATTTTTTAGGTTAAAGCCAAAGTCCAGACAGATGACAATCAAGATAAATAGAATAAAAGAAATTTCATGTACAGTAAATAAGGGTAAAGCTAAGGGCAGTATCAACTTACTTCATCAAAATAGCAGGGGATTAAAAAATAAAGTAGATGAGCTATTAGTGTGTTTAGATGATCTCAAAAATAAGAATGAGATTGATATACTCTGTCTGTCTGAACACCATGTAATTGTGGGCATGGATAGTATCAGTATAACTGGGTATAATTTAGCATCTTACACTTGTAGATCTAGGATGGATAAAGGAAGAATTGTCATTTTCACAAAACAAGGGTACAGATGCAAAACTGTAGAAGAAATCAAATTTTGTGTTGATCAGCACTTAGAGGTTTTTGCACGTGAACTTCAGATAGATAATGTAGTACTGATATTAGCAACAGTGTAAAGCCCCCATTAGGAGACTTGGAGCTATTCATAAGAAAGTTTGACTCTCTATTATGCTGTCTGTCAAACAAAAAGAAGAAGTTATTAAACTGTAGTGATTTCAATGTAAACTTTATAAATAACTCTGAGAGAAAAAGTGAACTAGAAGCATTATTAACAACATATAAATTAGAATCGGTGATGAATTTCCCTACACGTATAGCTCAAGACAGCAGCACGCTAATAGATAATGTATTTGTACAGAAAGAGGATGTAAAACAAGTACTTGCTTTCCCTGTGAAAAATGGATTGTCAGACTATGCTGCACAACTGATTGACTTACAAAACCGAACAGGGTGTACAGTTCGGAAATCATTAAGTAGAAGTGTAAGGTCGCTCAACCTGGTATCTATAGAGCATTTCAAAGAAAGCTTAAGAAATGTTAATTGAGGAGATGTGTATAATGAGCCAAATGCTAATGATAAATGCAACCTATTTCTTGATACATTTATATCCCTTTTTGAACATTGCTTCCCAAACAAAATCGCTAAATGTAACACCACACACTTTTCAAACATACCTTGGATTACTATAGGTATTAAAGTGTCTTCAGAAAGAGAAAGAAAACTTTATGAGACAGCAAGAACTAGCAATGATCCAGAAGTAGGTTTACACTATAAAAATTATTGTGACATACTGAGAAAAGTTAAAAGGAAATCAAGAGCTATGTATGTTAGAGAAGAAATTAACAACTCTGGCAAAAAAATCAAATCAGTATGGATTGTTAGAAGGGAGACTGGAATGGTAACCAGTGGGGTAGGTAGTATTACAATTAAGGAGAATGAGATCATCCTAACCAACAATACACAAGTAGCTAATGTATTTAACAACCGTTTCCTGAGTGTATTATAACCAACAATACACAAGTAGCTAATGAACAACCATTTCCTAAGTGTAGGAGAAAAAATTGGTGAGAACAGTTCAAAAGAAAAAGCCAGGCAGTACATGGGAGTGTCTGTTTTGAAAATATTTAGTCAGTTTAAGTTTCACCTAACAACCTCTTGTGAAATAAATAAAATTATTAAATCTGGAAAAATAAATGTTCTGTTGGAATAGATGCCATCTCTAATAAGATATTAAAACAAAGTGGAGCAATTACAGCTGATGTTTTGAGACACATATGCAATGCATCAGTATGTGAAGGTATTTTCCCAGACAGTTTGAAATATGCCATTGTCAGGCCACGGTACAAAAAGGGGGACACCACAGATGTCAATAATTATCGCCCAGTATCCTTGCTTACAGTATTATCAAAAATTTTGAGAAAGTAATGTACTCAAGAGTGGTTAGCCATCTCAACAGTAATAGGATACTTCGTAAATCACAGTTCTGATTTCAAAAATGCTGTTATACTGAGACAGCTATATACAATTTCACTGTCCTCATAATAGAGTTTTTAAATAATAAAATGTCACGAATAGGAATTTTCTGTGACTTGTCCAAAGCATTCGGTTGTGTGAACCATAACATTGTTACAGAAATTACAGTTCTATGGTATAAATGGAATAGCATATGAGTGGTTGAAGTCGTACCTAAAGAACAGGAAGGAAGAAGCTTCCTTATATGGGTCAAGTGATTTAAATAAGTTTGCCACTTCATCTAACTGGGGTGAAATTACATTACTTGTTCCACAGGGTTCAATCATGGGCCCCCTTCTGTTCTTGATATATGTGAACGACCTCGCTTCCCATCTGAAACAGGAAGCTGAACTGACACTGTTTGCTGATGATACAAGCATCATTATTAATCTGGTAAAGGAAACTCAAATTTAAAACGATACAAATATGGTCTTCAGAAGTCATTAACTGGTTTTCTGCAAATGGGCTTACTCTAAACTTTGAAAAAACACAGTACATACAATTTTCTGTTGCAAAAGGTACAGTTCTTTCAATAAATATAACGTTTCAACTGAAGTCAGTAGACAGGGCAGAGCATACTAATTTTTTGTGTGTACACATAGATAAGAATCTTAATTGGAAAATTCATAGTTTGGATTTTCTAAAGAGACTAGGTTCAGCAACTTTTGCAATCAGAATAATTGCCAATTTTGAGGATAGAGAAATTAGTTATCTAACATACTTTGCACACTTTCACTCTCTGATGTCGTACAGAATAATATTATGGGGCAACTCAACATTTTGTCTAAATGTGAATACTTTCACTGCTCAAAAGAAAGTGGGTCGAAAATGTTTAGGATTCATAGTCGCACATCTTGTAGGCATCTTTTTAAAAGATTGGAAATTCTTACAACAGCCTCACAGCACATTCACTCACTAATGAAATTTGTTCTCAACAACATGAACCAATTTAAAAAGAACAATGACATTCGTAATTATAATGCCAGAAAATAGAAAGACTTACACTATCCTTTACTCAACCTATGTTTGGCACAGAAAGGGGCAAAATATGCTGCTATAAAAATTTTCGACAGATTACGAGATGAAATACAATGTCTGACAGACAGCAGTAATAGGTTCAAAAATTAGTTGAAATCATATCTCCTTGACAACTCCTTCTATACCATAGATGAATCGTTGAATAGGAATAACTAAATCTATAAATATAGTACATGCATTTTGTGTCATTTAAGGTAATAGGGTAAATACTAGAAATATTAAACCTTAATTTTGTATTGTAATATATACATATTAAAAAATCATGTTTCATATGTGCATTTCTTGTGCACTTGACACGTTCCACATCATAACGGCTACAGTACCGTGAGACTGATCAATTGAACAGGCAACCAACTAACTAACTAACAAGGGACATGGTAGTGGTGCTTTGTGTACTGACGATCAGCCAGAAGTGCGCATGGATAACACAGAGGCTGATCCGATGGGAATACTTAGAAAGAGTGTTCAAGGTAACCCATGGTTGAACCTGCAGCTGAGACAGGAGGTGGAGGAAACAATCATGGAATTCAGGATACATCCCTGTCCCTACCACGAAGATTTAGGGAAGCGGTTTCGACATATAGAGTAACGTGTCACCAGCCGCCGACAAAGGAAGCGTACTCAGTTGCCTGAGAGCACTGGAAAGCATCAGGAAAGTGATACAGGCGAGGGAGGCAGCCGGATCCCTATCACGGGCCGCGTCGGAATATGTGAATATACTTGCAATTGCCCCTATGAAAGACGGATGGGTCCATTGTTGCCTCGATGCGAGGGTATTCAGTTATCACACTGTGGTAGGCGGAAGAAGACCCAAACCTATTCAAGACATACTACGCCAGTTCTCCGGCTATCAAGTTTCACATTACAGCTGGTTTCAATAAAGTTGAGTTCGATCCATCCTGCCCAAAATACACTGCCTTCCTACTCGAAGGGGAACAGTATGTGTACAATCGAGTACCATTCGCACATAAGAACTTAAGTTCGACATTTTTAGGGCTCTGTTTAATCACAGCAGAGGTGAGAGAATTTTGTGTTGCCTACGCTGATTATACAACTGTCGCGTCTGCAACATTTGAAGAATACATGTGCCACATAAATCAGCTGCTGGCGGCAAACAGGGTCATGCATATCGGGTTCGAGATCACGCCGGACGGTATCCGTCCGGAAAAGTGCAAATTGCTGGTAATCACGAAAATGAAACGGCCATCCCAGATGCGAGAAGCAACTCAGCTCTTGAGGCTATTTCGTTTTACAGGGGCGCAGCGTCAACTTCTCGCAGATATTAAGTTCTCTTCACGAGCTGATGAAGAAGGGCAAGAAGTGGAAATGGGTTAAAGAAGGGGGTAAGTGCGTTCGAAATTGTTAAGACTGTGTTAATGACAATATTTGTTTGGCGCATCCTGACTTCTCTGCACCTTTGCAGCTTATCACAGACGCAAATACACGAAGCACTGGGGGATGTCTATAACAGAAAGTCAATGATGGGAATGACCGCACTGTGGCCACATGTAGCCGGGAGCTTTTGGACGCAAAGACACGGTGTTTCACTACAGAGCTAGAAATGCTGACCATTGTCTGTGTGCCAAAACAGTTCAGGAGTTACCTGGTCGAAAGGAAAACTCGTTTGCGTACGGACTACCATTCTCGAACGTTCTTAAAATCTGTCAGATACCCGAGTAACAGAGTTATGCGTTGGGCCCTAGTGGTTCAAGAATTCGATCTAGCAGTCGCTTATTGCCGTGGTAAACACAATAAATTCGCCGACTGGTTAAACTGAAATCCTTCGCGGAAGGACAGCGACGAAAACGTCGCGCGAGAAAATAATGAGGTTATAATGGCAATGTTACAACAATGGGACCATGCGTGCATCCGACAATACAACAGAGAGTTAGCCACAGCAGAAGACCAACAGCCAAATGTCCGGAGTGTCAAGGACTTTCTGATGCACGGCGTTAGTGGAGAGGATGTGCGGCTTAGGATTACTGTTTTACTGTGCACGATCGATCGGAGGGTGTTTCCAGTGCAATGTGAAAGAACGAAGGCGGAAAATGTAGCTCCCTGACGAACTTTCGGGAGATATGATCGAACGCTATCACGAGCACCTTCGGCACTGTGGAGTGACGAAGCTGTATGCGACAATCGCCAAAGAATGGGAACGTGCCGTTCTCAGACGGAAAGCTGCGGAGGTAGTTAGGAACTGTGACATGTGCAAGAGTATAAAACATCCGAACATGGCTGTGCGAGGTGAAATGCATACCATCACACAAGAAACACCAAATGACCTCGTGTGTGCGTATAATTACGGCCCTCTGCCGAAGGGACAGCTCGAGCGGCAGTTTAATTTCGTTGTCGTGGACGCATTTGCTAAACAAGTCAGGCTTTACGCGGCAAACCGCACCCCAACGAAAAACTGTGTAAAAATTTTGACAGAAGATTGTGTGCACACTTGTGGAACACCCAAGAAAGTACTCTGCTATTTCCAGAACTCACAGGTGGAAGGCACGGTCAGAAGAGGAAGGGATGAAAGTGACATTCTTCTTTATTAGAAACCCCCAATCCAACCCTGCAGAACGATACATGCACCAGCTGGGAGTGTTCTTTAGAATATTAGTTTCTGAAAGGCAAAATGCCTGAGTCCAATACCTACCGGAGAGGTATTTCAATAAATCCGTGCATTGCAATGCGGGATACAGACCAACAGATCTACAGTTCCAGAAACCGGAGAAGCCCTTGCTGACAAGGTTGTCCGACCTCCGACTGGAGGATAGACAGAGACACACCAGAGACGCGTGAATCGAGCTCGATAGTTGATATTAGAGAAGGCGATGAAAAGACTCTAAATGGAGCAGGGAAAGGGATGAAGACTTACGAGATCGGGCACTGAGTCCTCGTAAGAAGGCATAGGCTGTCGGATACCGAAATGAAAAAGTTTTTCCACATGTACGAAAGCCCATACTCGGTGAGACAGGTGGTAGCAATGAATGCATAAGTAATTTATGATGACGAGCGCGAGGTCGGAATTTTTAACGCCCGCAGCCTAAGAGGGTAGTGGTTCAATAGAGTATCGTACAGCAGTAGGCGTTAAAAACACGACGTATTTTATGAACAGATTTTCTGTTGTAGTAATCAGTACGTACTTATTGCGCTTGGACAGTCATTTTTGTGTGTGTCTGGACTGCGAGACACTTGGTGTGAATGTGAAGAGGTGATATGACGGTTACATGTGTGTGTGTCTGGGTTCCGTGCGGCGTCGCGACGTGCAGCGCAAGGCTGAGAGGAGACTCCCGCATTCGACAGCATGGTACTTCCCTTAGCGCGGGGTAAATCGTGCAGCTCAAGCGAGCGCATTGTCACTTCCATGTCCGTCAAGTTTTGTTTGTTTGTTGTATATATTTCATTGTAATGCAGTGTGATGGAGCCATGTTTTATCGTATTACCATGTGATGTGTTCAATGTAATGACTCTAGCGTGAAATTATTGTTGCAAAGTAGTGTCTGATACGTTCATTGAAGCATGGTAATATTATTTTACATGTCAGAATTCAAGGATTAGTTAAAATCTCGCGAATGTGCAAAGTTAAATATAACAAAGATCTATTTTTAGATTATTGCCATTCGAGCTCGTTTGAATGGCTCGCACATCTGACACCACTAAATTTATTGAATAAAAAATTTTGGATGCTAAAGTGAAGGGTATACAAAGGTAGGTACAAGAACATTTTTCTTTCTTTCTTTCTTTCTTTTTTTTTTTTTGTGACATTCGAGTCATCCATATTTGTTGCGCACTTGACACTACGCAACCTATTAAATATTAAATGAGAAGGAGGCCTCCCAGAGATCAGTGATGTGTAAATTATACATACTGATTGTAGGTTCCGTGGTAGAAGAGAAGGGACCAATCTCATTTTTGTATGTGTGATAAGGTAAAATGCTACTCATCCCATTCTATCTGGCATGGCCCATATAACTCCAATAAAATAAGTCATCAAAAAATTTATTTTTTTCTGTGTGCAGATGTTTAACCTGACACACATCTTGTATAGATTTTATAGAGCCCTTTGTTGAATGATAGTACTTAGTTCGCTTGTGTGTTTTCTAATTTGGCGTTTCTGATATATAACTATTTTATAAACATTATTACTGTGTATAGTTCACTTTTGTTTGTCGTGGGCTGCCGTGGTGGCCGAGCGGTTCTAGGCGCTACAGTCTGTAACCGCGCAACCGCTACGGTCGCAGGTTCGAGTCCTTGCCTGGGGCATGGATGTGGGTGATGTTCAAAAATGGTTCAAATGGCTCTGAGCACTATGGATCTCAACTGCTGAGGTCATAAGTCCCCTAGAACTTAGAACTACTTAAACCTAACTAACCTAAGGACAACACACACATCCATGCCCGAGGCAGGATTCGAACCGGCGACCGTACGGTCGCGCGGTTCCAGACTGTAGCGCCAGAGCCGCTCGGCCACCAGCGGCCGGCGTGGGTGATCTTCTTAGGTTAGTTAGGTTTAAGTAGTTCTAAGTTCTAGGGGATTGATGACCTCAGAAGTTAAGTCCCATAGTGCTCAGAGCCATTTGAACCATTTCTGTTTTTCGTGTCTTAATTCTATGTGTCATGAAGATATACAGTATTCTTATCTGTACAATGGTATTATGTATGGCTGGTTTTTCATTTCCACACGTCTTGATTACATGTTTATTTTGCGTATGTCTTACGTACCTCTGTGACGTTATCATCACATTTATTGTGATTTGTCTTCTTTGTGTATTGTTTTGGTCTTTATTTATTTGTGCATGTCTTGTATCTATTTATTAATGGCAAGCTATATGTAAATAATCGACTGGAATTGACAAACTAGGGCCCAACTGAAAGTGTTATATCCCTGCAATATCCCACTCAAAGTGTCAAGTGTTAGTGTTACTATTAGGGAGTGAACGTTTTCCCTTTTTTTTCTTTTTCTTTTTAAGTGGATGTGTGACGGGCCAAATGAACATAGGTGGGGCGCTTTGCCGTTACGTTCAACCTCCCGTATCAGAAGTTTAATAGTCATGACAAGGAGCTGTGTGAAACCTTCACCCATGGTCGCTTTCGCCAGCTCGCAGCGGCAGGGGCCAACGAGGAGGGGAGAGCAGGACTCCCTGTGCCAAGCAATGGAGAAGAGGGCACTGCAGGCATTCTGCAAGCGACAGCAGTACGTCGAGCGGACACCTTCGCCTCACTCAAGAATGGACACATTGCGAAGAGCCAGGGCTGACCATGAAAGGCTTGCAGAGAACTGATGGACAATTGTGACCGTTAGATGTAGCATTATGAATGTACTTACGAAGGCATGTGAGATCTTGTGGCCTGGCACCAGACCTTTTACTAGCCTTAGGAAGCAGGAATGTGATGACTATTCCAGCACTCCACAGGCACAGGAAGGAACGTACACAAAGCGCGGTGAAGTCGTGTAGGGATACTTCTGAAAGAAGTCAGGGTTCTTAAGAAGAAGTTTTTCTCGGCAATCAGAAAGTTCCTTATGAATCACGAACGCCAGCAGAATCTGAGAAGAAGACCAAACATGAATTTCTTCAGACCTCACGCAGAGACAAAAATGATTCAAATGGCTCTGAGCACTATGGAACTTAACATCTTAGGTCATGAGTCGCCTAGAACTTAGAACTACTTAAGCCTAACTAACCTAAGGACATCACACACATCAATGCCCGAGGCAGGATTCGAAGCTGCGAACGTAGCAGTCGCGCAGTTCCAGACTGAAGCGCCTAGAACCGCTTGGCCATACCGGCCGGCTCACGCAGAGACACCGTTTACAAAGAAGTGTTATGTAGCTGCTCTCACAACAGCCTCGGAATGCAGGAAAACATAGTAAGAATGTGAAATCCTGGAAAGATGCAAATTACCGAGGCACACGACAGCTCACGCAAGATGAAGAATTTTCACCGTCCAGTAGGAGAGCATTGCAATTAAAGTTGAGTCCGCCAATGACAACGGCGCGAGGAAAGAGAATTTCGAGGAAGGGTCGAGGTGGAAGATGGATGAGGACAAAAGAGGCAGTCGGTGAGACGGCGCTGATACGAGATGACATGAGGTCCCTTCCACGAATCGCCAACATCCGCCTTCCGACATCTTGATATCACAGCCGTCGCCGCGTGACCGACAACGGGCAGACAACGTGGAGGTGGTATCTGGGTCTTGCCTCAAAGCCGCGATTTCTGATGAGCGCAACCGCCTCGCACTGCACAGCCGCGAAGTGACGCGCCGTACCGACGCTGCGCCTGCCGCCGCCAGCACTACACGCTGAATGATCGAGATTCATGGTAAGACGATTCGTCCCCGACCTCTCTCCTTCCTCTTAATAACAAGGTCGGGTCCACACCCGCTCAAACTAGCCCTGGGATTTGTACTTTTGTTATGTGTACATGATACTAAAATAAATATATTTATTTTCATGTTTTCATCATCTAAGCCATCTGTTCCATTCATACATCAATCCCTTTACCTCATAAACTTTTGCGTTTGATTTCAGTTAATTTTTGATATCAGTTAATTTTTGGCCCAAACGTGGGGCTATCTTATTAGTAAGTTTCGTGGTATGTGACGTCACGAACAATTTCTCGAGTTCACTCCTAAATTTTGGCTCCCAGCGTGAGGCAATCTCATTAAGCATCTACTCGTCATTTCATATCCAACAGCAGAGAAGACATCTCAAACCACCACAATATACGTATACAGATGGCGGTACTATCGCGTACAGAAGGTGTAAATGGGTGGTACATTGACGGAACAGTCATTCCACAGTGTCAAGACTGTGTTCATTTGAGGCATTACCTCTCACATAGAACAACGCAGTGGCTGATGGCCTTCACTTAACGACTGATAGCAACTGCGTCTGCGTAGAGTTGTCAGTGGTAACTGATCATCAACACTGCACGAAATAAACACATAAATCAGCCTGGAACGTACGACGAACTTATCTGATTGGACAAAGCGGTGAAATTGGTTGTAATGGGCTATGGCAACAGATGCCTTTCTAAGCTGCATGACATTGCCAGCTGCGCCTCTCCTAGGCTTTTGAAAATTATGGTTGACCCTAGACAACTGGGAAGACGTGGGCTGATCGAATGAATCCCAGTTTCAGCTGGTAAGAGCTGATGGCAGGTATCGAGTGTGGCGCAGATCCCACAAAACCATGGCTCCCAGCATGTGAAAGTTGGTGGTGCCTCCGTAATGGTGTGGGCTGTGTTCACTAGGAATGAACTGGGTCGTCTAGTCCAACTGATCATTGACTGGAAATGGTTGTGTTCGGCTGCTTGGAGGCCATTTGCAGCCATTCATGGACTTCATGTTCCCAAACAACCATGTTAAGTTACCGGGCCACAGTTCTTTGCGACTGGTTTCAAGAACACTCTGGAAAACTCCAGCAAGTGATTTGGCCGCCCAGATCGCCAGATATTTATCAGGCATAAATGGGAGGTCAGTTTGTGTCCAACGTCCTGCACCAGTAAAACTTCCGCAATTATGTACGGGTACAGAGGCAGATGGCTCAGTACTTCTGCAGGTGACTTCTAACGACTTGTTGAGTTCCTGCCTTACGCCGGGGAAAAGGTGGTCCGACATGATATTAGGAGGTACACAATCTCAGTGTATATCTCCAGTCTCATGAAATTCACACTATGTACTGGTCCGTGACTGGCAGTACCCAAGATCGATTCACAACGACAAGGGATCGTACTGTACCAACGTCTCTATGCCGTTATTGGAGAGTATCCTGTTGCGCAAAATACTTAGGCCACCAGTCGACCACCACACCTTTAATTACATACAGTTTCTTATTTTTAACTAGATGTTAAGACTGCTGAACGCTCTCTAATTGTAGAAGATTCCTGTTGGAGAGGAGCCTCTGATGACAAGAATCTAGCCCGCACCGCAATCTCACTGGCAATGAACAAATCGAACACGAAATCAACCTTAGTGCAATTAATACTGCAGCCACCTCAACCGCTGACCATGCAAACAGCCTGCCTGCCAAATGATGTAAACAACACCCTGCCTAGACACGACGCCGAAATCGTACCAAGCCACGATAGAGCTACGAATACTCGCTTAACAATATTCACACACCAATGATTACTGAAGTTAAGCAGTAGTGAATAAATGGGCCTATTTAAAGAACCACTCTTGTTGTCTACGATACTGATCTCGTCATAGCAGCAAATTAATTAAATTTCAGTATCTGATTATCTTGCGTGATGATAAATGCGACATCCAACTAGCAATTGTTATCTTCCGCAACGAGCTTTTCACAATGTAGGACGTACTCTCTGACATTAAATGGGTATTGTTTTATTACTTGTAATAAAATACCAATCTGTCTACCGTCTTGAAATGATTATTCTGTTTATGGACACTTCCATCACTACTGTTACGAATTAAAAGATATTTCATTCTCCCTTAAATATTTGTTAGTAGCAAAATCTTTGGCCTTTCCGTAAATAATTCAATTACCTCAATTAAACTTATTCATCATTTAGGAAACTTTTTCCCTTAATTGAAATCTTTTCTTTAATTTAAGAAGATCTACATTCAGTAGATTATTTATAATATCATTCGTTCAAGAACCTTTTACCAACCACATTTAAAAACACCACATTATACGTGATATCGACTCCACTGTAACAATATATCTGAATTACACTATTTTATACTTCCGAAAATGATATTGATATATTCACACTAGATACCAATGAAACAGACTGGAAAGTTCCCATTAACCCCAATAAAATTGGATTTATTTTCCTTATAGGTACCTCAATACAAGTTGGTTATCACCAATGAACGAGTCCCAGCAAATATATTATCATTCCCCACAATATGGAAATAAGTAATAAAAAAAATCAAACAAAAATCCTAAATGTCACCGCCACTTTTCAACTAACCTTAAGTTACAGTTTAAAAGCATATCTTGACCTCTTCAGGCGTTGACCACACGCAACCCGCTAAGTTCCCTAACATTTAAATAGGCCACTCGTCACCTTGATGAATCAAGTTTTGGTTTAGCTGCGTGTAGCTCGTTAAATGGTTCCTTCATTTTACTGTCGCTTGTCTACTCAGTGATACGTGCACACCATCATCGTATAGTGAAACAGTTCGACGTTCTATGAGCCAATTCGCTGTCTGCTGCAAGCTAGTGGTCTTGAAAATAGAACTACCAACACGTGTTCAAGGCTTTCCCTTCTCGATACACACAAGCACAACACCCAAACCACCTCAATCAAAAACGACAAGCAACCGAATTACCTCTGGGTGCGTCGCGATCACTCAACATACAATGCAGACGGGATATCGGTCACACCGATTCCACAAAACTCAGCATCTAACGAATCAATCTCTCAATTAAATCAGGCTCACGCGGGACTCACCCCAGCAAATTTTACGAACGAAACTGTTCCCACAACTACAATCAACAAAATTCCGTGCACTCTCCTATGACTTAGGTGTCAACTGTGTAGCCTCACTACACCACGCAGTGAAACGCTGTAAGATCAGACCTGATATACACCACTACCACCACTTGGTTGGTGAGAGATCTATCCGGGAACTAACTAACCCTTTTCGTTGTACAATAGGAACCATTTAAAACGAACAAACACGCAACGCCACACCAACTTTTAACGATTGATGTAATAATCATCGATGCTGCCGATTCTTCGCAATAGCGGCCGGCTGCTGCGCGTCGCTCAGGCGGTATCTCTGGACGCAGCGAGGGCGATATGGTACATCGCTGCAGTCCCACATGCTCGCCACCTGCTATTCCGTAGGCGCTCTCATATCATCTAGAACACAATTTTGGTTTTACCACATCACACACGTATATTATCGTGACCACCAGGTGTTATCATTGAATTATCACGCAGGACGCTCAGCACCAGCAAGGGCGAACGTACCCCGTGCGTTTTGACACAGCACAACACTAACCTGAATAAACCTTCGTTTCCCAGTTTCTTCAACGATTTTAGAAACTACATAGGAAACTAATATGTCTTCTATCAGATTTGACCGTAAGTCTCTCATAGTAGAAAAATAGCGAACGAAGCACTTTCTGCTGTTCGACTCACACGTTTCCTTTTATGACTTCCGAAGACACATCTTTCTCCCTTGTAGGGCTTCTGAAAGTACTCTTTACACAAATCTTTTCTCTCCTCTGCGATTATCAGTGGAGTTCCTGTTGTACTCTGGCATGCCAAAGCTTTTAATTTCACAAAAGTAAGTCTGGTTTTCTTTATGTAGAGGCCGACCTTCAACGACCGAACAAAGAAATCCTCTTCGATGAAGATGGACTCAAGTGAGACGGACGACGTTTAACTACCTACTGACAGTAACTAGCGTTCCCTTGATATTGGTGACGGCGGCAACTATTTTCTTCTGCAGACATCAGATAGATCTTTAAATAGATGTACGACAAACTTGCCTGTTATAGTATGAGGTCGGTAATCTGAAGCAACGACTTTCACGATAAAGTAACTTGTTAGGGACTGCTCTATTGTCGGGTGCTACCAGAACTAAAGATATTGCTTATATACATGTGTCTTCCATACCCTTTTTGTACAAACTACCACTTATATTTATTTTGTTGCTGCAGATCATATTTTAATGTATTTATGGCAACAAAACTTTAAGCACAGTATCATGAAGAGTAATCCGTGGTATCAAAATGCACAATTTAATTTGTGATGAATTGCAGAAGAGTAATTTACTGAACGAGTACATATTATTCAACATAAAGGTAATTTAATGACGTTGGAACCACGTGGTACGAGGAAGGGAGTTCGTGAGCCAGAGGCTGGTGTTGGAGCTGAGCCAGCAGAACACGGTTTGCTGACATGACGTGAGGTGACTCCCTGCCAGCGCCAAACACTGTAATTGGAAGTCGTCCAAGTCTACAGACTTCTAGAGTAAGAACATGGGAACGGTGTGGGATTCTACACATCTTAGGATCACATATTTCCAAAAGAAAATGTCGAGTTCTTTAATGTTGTACTGCATTACAAAGTAACCTGCACAAATTTTTATTTGGTACAAAATACTAATATTTCTAGTATAGACAGTTTTTTCTTCTTCTATTTGCGGGTAACTGCATTCCGCTCAAATTGATATAGATTATTATAAAAATCCATTACTCAATAAACGTGCTATGGGGCTGTCCATAATGTGTCCAGCAACATTTACGTTCATGATCCAAAGGCATAATTCTCATTACAGGGACAAATACGTATTTTATGTAAGGAATTACCGAAATATTTTATCATTATGATATCAATGAAAACAGTGCAAAATTTGACACCTTCATTATTTTGTGTCCCCAAATTTATTAGGAAAGGGAGATGAGGCTGAATATTTCTAGAGTCTACAATTATACTTTTTTCTTAGAGTTCCCGATTTCATAAATATTCACATACAGGAATTAGGAATTTTTGCTTTCCCACTAGGATGACTTGCACGCAGTCAATATTAACACTAGAAAACGGTACGTGTGGTGTACCGTTTACTATTCTAAATTTAAATAAATCCTTATTCGTTAAATTACTTTCCCAGTCAAAAAGGAATAGTTATTGTTGTTGTTGTTGTGGTCTTCAGTCCTGAGACTGGTTTGATGCAGTTCTCCATGCTATTCCATCCTGTACAAGCCCCTTCATCTCCCAGTACCTACCGCAACCTACATCCTTCTGAATCTACTTAGTGTATTCATCTCTTGGTCTCCCTCTACGATTTTTACCCTCCACGCTGCCCTCCAGTACTAAATTGGTGATCCCTCGATGTCTCAGAACATGTCCTACCAACCGGTCCCTTCTAGTGCCACAAGCTCCTCTTCTCCCTAACTCTATTCAATACCTCCTCGTTAGTTATGTGATCTACCCATCTAATCTTCAGCATTTTTCTGTAGCACCACATTTCGAAAGCTTATATTCTCTTCTTGTTCAAACGATTTATCATCCACGTTTCACTTCCATACATGGCTACACTCCATACAAATACTTTCAGATACGACTTCCTAACTTTTCAATCTATACTCCATGTTAACAAATTTTTCTTCTTCAGAAACGTATTCTTTGCCATTGCCAGTCTACATTTTATATCCTCTCTACTTCGACCATTATCAGTTATTTTGCTCCCCAAATAGCAAAACTCCTTTACTACTTTAAGTGTTTCTTTTCCTAATCTAATTCCCTCAGCATCACCCGACTTAATTCGACTACATTCCACTATCCTCGTTTCGCTTTTGTTGATGTTCATCTTATACCCTCCTTTCAAGACACTGTCAATTCCGTTCAACTGCTCTTCCAAGTCCTTTGCTGTCTCTGACAGAATTAAAATGTCATCGGCGAAACTCAAAGTTTTTATTTCTTCTCCATGGATTTTAATACCTACTCTGAATTTTTCTTTTCTTTTCCTTTATTGCTTGCTTAATATAAAAATTGAATAACATCGGTGATACGCTACAACCCTGCCTCACTCCCTTCCCAACCACTGATTTCTTTTCATACCCCTCGACTCTTATAACTGCCATCTGCTTTCTGAACAAATTGTAAATAGCATTGCGCTACCTGTATTTTACCCCTGCCACCTTCAGAATTTGAAAGAGAGTATTCCAATCAACATTGTCCAAAGCATTCTCTTAGTCTACAAATGCTTAAAACGTAGGTTTGCCTTTCCGTTATCTTTCTTCTAAGGTAAGTCGTAGGGTCAGTATTGCCTCTCGTGTTCCAACATTTCTATGGAATCCAAACTGATCTTCCCGGAGGTCGGCTTCTATCAGATGTTCCATTCGTCTGTAAAGAATTCGCGTTAGTACTTTGCAGCTGTGACTTATTAAACTGATAGTTCGGTAATTTTCACATTTGTCAACACCTGCTTTCTTTGGCATTGGAATTATTATATTCTTCTTGAAGTCTGAGGGAATTTCGCCTGTCTCATACATCTTGCTTACCAGATGGTAGAGTTTTGTCAGGACTGGCACACCCAAGGCCGTCAGTACTTCCAATGGAATGTTGTCTACTCCGGGGGCCATGTTTCGACTCAGGTCTTTCAGTGCTCTGTCAATCTCTTCACGCAGTATCGTATCTCTCATTTCATCTTCATCTACATCCTCCTCCATGTCCATAATATTGTCCTCAAGTACATCGCCCTTGTGTAGACCTTCCATATACTCCTTCCACCTTTCTGCTTTCCCTTCTTTGCTTAAAACTGGGTTTCCATCTGAGCTCTTGATGTTCATGCAAGTGGTTCTCTTTTCTCCAAAGGTCTCTTTTATTTTCCCGTAGACAGAATCTATCTTACCCCTAGTGAGATCAGCCTCTGCATCTTTACATTTATCCTTTAGCCATCCCTGCTTAGCCATTTTGCACTTCCTGTCGAAGTCATTTTTGAGACGTTTTTATTCCTTTTTGCCTGCTTCATTTATTGCAATTTTATATTTTCTCCTTTCATCAATTAAATTGAAAACACCTTCTGTTACCAAAGGATTTCTACTAGCCTTCGTCTTTTTACCTACTTGATCCTCTGCTGCCTTCACTACTTCATCCCTCAAAGCTACCCATTCTTCTTCTACTATATTTCATTCCCCCATTCCTGTCAATTGTTCCCTTATGCTCACCCTGAAACTCTGTACAGCCTCTGGTTTACTCAGTTTATCCAGGTCCCATCTCCTTAAATTGCAACCTTTTTATAGTTTCTTCATTTTTAATCTACAGTTCATAACCGATCGATTGTGGTCAGAGGCCACATCTGCCCCTGGAAAAGTCTTACAATTTAAAACCTGGTTCCTAAATCTCTGTCTTACCATTAGATTAACCATACAGTAAAGCTGCATGCCCTCGGGAAAAATTACGGCTGCAGTTTACCTTGCTTTCAGCCATTCGCAGTACCAGCACAACAAGGTCGTTTTGGTTAGTGTTACAAAGCCAGATCAGTCAATCATCCAGACAGTTGCCCTTGCAACTACTGATAAGGCTGCTGCCCCTCTTTAGGAACCACACGTTTGTCTGGCCTCTCAACAGATACCCCTTTGTTTTGGTTGCACCTACGGTACGGCTTTCTGTATCGCTGAGGCACGCAAGCCTCCCCACCAACGGCAAGGTCCATGGTTCATGGGGGGGAAGGAAATAGTCTACTTCCGTTGACATCTACAAACTCAAATGCAAACCGTTGTTCTAATAATGAAAGGAATAGTAGGCCTATATTTCATTATTGGAACACCAGTTTGCATTTGAGTTTGTAGATATCAACGGAAGTATGGTACTAGTTTCAAGAGAATTTTATTGCAACGATGAGAATAAATATGATACCTATTTCCAAAAAAATTAAAACTTTATTTTTCAAAATTACTTAATGTTTGAATGTATGGTCGCAAACGTATTGGGGAAAATAAAACTACTAAAAGAATCTATATTAATGTAGCTCTAACCGTATAGAGCTTATGCCTTCTGTAGAGAAAACGTTCTTTAGCAACTGTTCAATCAACTATGAGTACTTGGAACTGTATCGAAACGTATTTTTAGGTATTAACGAGGTTATCATTAACTGTCCTACCTAGGGACAGTTGTACAATCTCCAGTTAGCAACCCGTTAAACTCTATTCTCGGAATAGCTCGAGAAACGCGTTGTACGAACCCGGAATAACGCCTAACCAGAGAATAAACTTGAGGTAACTTAACCGGCGATTTCTGGCCGGGTAGCGAGCTTAACTGGGGAACAACTTATCAAGCTAGCAGGGACAGAGACAGTTGCAGCCAGCAATGACGAAATTTTGGCTCCACTGTTCATGAGAATGAGGTAGGAAAAGAAAGAGTGATGATGCCGAATTTATATCCAGAGTTGGCTAATCAAAGGAAACCGCGCTTCGTCTTACCAGTCTTGTACGTGATAAACTGGAGCGTATGACTCACAAATGAGGCTACTGCTCTGTTCTCTTATATGTAGTAATACGCATTTGATTTCAGAGCTTTGTGAATTCCGTCGTGTTTTTTATGTAAATCAGGCAAATTAAAATGACAATTCGCAGAAAAATAGTCTTGTTTCTCTGGTGTGTGTTACAATTGCTACAGCAGCGGAAAGGACATTTCGTTTTATTTAGCAAAAACGATTCCCAGAAAAATAGTCTTATCTATCGGGTGTGGGTTACAATTGCTGTAGTAGCGAAAAGGACCATTTCTATTTATTTAGCAGACAGTGCCATAAGAGACATAACGAAATCAAAAAATCACACTAATTTTGTGTACAGAGTACAGTGTGCATTAACAGCTTCTTCTGTTTTTGACAGAACATCGATTTTTCGTGTAGCAAAACGTTTCTACAAAAGAGTAGCGTCCCAATCTTATCAAAGGCACAAAATATTGTTCTGCTTTATGTAAACACCACAGCAGTGTCGAAACAACTTTCCACCTATTATTGAAAATGTTAGGATTACAGGCCCATTAATGCTTCAGAGCAAGAATATTGTCTCCCACCTGCCATTATTGACTGAAGCCAGTGAACTATTTGTTGTTACTCAAGCTAATTTTAAGACAGTAATATTAAGAGGAAAGTAAGATCTTTTCCTTAAAAAAGTATTATGCTTCCGCAGCTTTAGAACGTAGCTACTGTTTCTTTGTTGTTAGTATTATCCACCTAAGTCCACCCATATTTATCATAAAATAATGGCTGTATTTGTGTGTTACAAGAACAGAACGGACACCTAGTTATTTGCTGCATAGCAGTAGCATGTGGAAGGAGTGCCTGGAATGCTATGTTTTCCAATTCTTTGAATATCAAGTTATTTTCAGTGTTCTCCTTTATGTGAAACTGTAGCTAGTTGAAGGTAACTTGCATTGAAATATCTTATATTGTGTGGAGCATCATTTTTCTGAAACTGATGACTCACTGTGATTATGTAATGAAACAAAAGTTTGATAATACACTAATGTCCCTAGTTCACACAGCGAAATCTATAGCAGAAAATATTGTTCACACTTATATTCAATTGGGACAATACCTTTCGACCTTTTAATGAATGCTTCAGAGCATCAGAATAGTCCACCACCTAGCATTATTCCCACAAACATTTAAAGTATTTGTCTTTACTCAAGCTAAATTTAACACAGTAAAATTTATAGGAAAGTAATTTTTCTTTTAAAAAAGTGAAGCTGCAGCATACGGCTGTTATGTTTTTCAGTTATTAATATAATCCACTTAACCACGTAAATATTTATCATAAAGTAATTATCTCTGTGGGACAAGAGCATAGATACTTTTCATTCAGGTAACAGAAATCTCTAGTTATTGGATCTACATAATCATAACAGTGGAAGAAGTGGCTGGAAATTATGTTTTTAAATTTCTCTTGAATTTTCTCATGTCATTCTTTTCTTTCTTTCAGAAATGACTCTGTTCTACCAATGAATCAGCTACTACAGACACTCGGATATTTTGCCTCTGGTGATTTATTTCTGTCCATTGGAGACTTTATTGATATTAACAAGGGGACAGCCACCAAGATTAATAAAAGGATGTGTATGACACTGGACAACATGCACAATAGCCAGGTTTTTAATTATTCCGGTTCTCTTATGTAATTAAAAGTAAAGAAAAAAAACAAATGTTTAAGGATTAATTATTTTGATTCTGAAAAGTCATTTGTATTACTTTTTATTCTCTTATCCTAATTTTGAGCTTTATGACGCTTTTTTAATCAACACAGTTTTTTCTACCTTCTCTGGTTCTTGTCAAGGAATTTTTAAGCAGCCATATCTGCAACTCTGATTACTCTTTCACTTTTAAGAACGGTTATTATTATTCTGATAACAAAACTGGCAGTTCTGAGATGACAAGAAAAGAAGGAAGAAAAAAGTGAAAGTGCCAGACCTCTGGTTACCTCCCCTTCCCCTGCCCGATTACATACAGGTGCTAGATATGACTGCAGAACCCATAATCATGTATGAAGCAGTTTCTCGACCATTTACAGTGAGATACAATACCAGCAGCATACAGCTGTTATGTTTCTCAGTTATTAATATAATCCACATCGTCACGAAAAAACACAGTGACCAGTATATGTAATAAGTTTTCTTTAATTCACAATCTTTTCTATTTAACAGATTACCGGTTTCGGTCTTTAATGACCATCATCAGATACGTCTCATAAGAACAAAGTCATAATTCACTGCAGCCATAGTGGCATAGTCAACTGTTAAATGCGGAATCAGCACCAGCATCGTCAAATACATATAAATCACACCACAAACAAAGAACAAAACGTATCAATTAAACAATCAGAGGAAAACGAAATCTTAAGACAGCCACCAGCACAAGCACAAATAGAACATGAAGTGACACACATGTTAGATATAGAAGAAAAATTTCAGTTGACATATATAGAATACAAAGAGACAAATACAGACATTAGACCAATCTTGCATAGACCACCAAATAACCCACAAGTCGAAACAATAATAAAAACTATCAACACAATCATACACAACAAAATAAATGAATACACAACTGTGGAAGAGTTACAACTACTGGTTTATGTAGGAGCACTCACTACCCTAAATATACACACTAGGCAGAGATCAGAACCAACCAACACAGAGAAGAAACCCACAAAACCAGCATGGCAACACAGGCTACAGATCAGAATAGAAAAACTGAGAAAAGACATCGGACAGCTAACACAATTTATAAGAAATGAAATATAGGACAAAAAACGAAAAAGGTTAGGTAAAATCTCACAACAAGAAGCAATAGAGCAATTAGATGAAAAGAAGCAGAAATTACAAGCATTGGCCAAACGACTTAGAAGATACAAAAAAAGTTAAAGTAGAAGGAAACAAAACCAAACATTCAACACAAACCAAAAGAAATTTTACCAAACAATAGATAACACACACATAAAAATAGACAATCCACCAAACATAACAGACATGGAAAACTTCTGGAGCAACATATGGTCAAACCTCGGTACAACATAACAGGCATGCACGGTGGATACAAGCAGAAACAGACTCATACAAGATGATACCACAAATGCCTGAAGTGATAATTTTGCAACATGAAGTCACCCAAGCAATTAATTCTACGCACAATGGGAAAGCCCCTGGAAATGATAAAGTAGCAAATTTCTGGCTAAAGAAGTTCACCTCAACACATTCAAATCTAACTAAATTATTTAACAGTTACACTGCAGACCCATACATATTCCCTGATACACTTACACATGGAATAACTTATCTGAAACCTAAAGATCAAGCAGACACAGCAAACCCAGCTAAATATCGCCCCATAACATGCCTACCAACAATATACAAAATGTTAACTTCAGTCATTACACAGAAATTAATGACACATACAACACAGAACAAAATTATAAATGAAGAACAAGAAGGCTGCTGCAAAGGAGCACAAGGATGTAACGAGCAACTGATAATAGATGCAGAGGTGACATATCAAGCTAAAACCAAACAAAGGTCGCTACACTACGCATACATTGATTACCAAAAAGCTTTTGATAGTGTATCCCACTCATGGTTACTACAGATATTGGAAATATACGAAGTAGGTCCTAAATTGATACAGTATCTAAACATAGTAATGAAAAACAGGAAAACCACACTTAATATCCAAACAAATTCAGATAATATCACATCACAGCCAATACAGATTAAGCGTGGAATATACCAAGGAGGCTCATTAAGTCCTTTCTGGTTCTGTCTTGCTCTGAACCCACTATCCAACATGCTAAATGATACAAATTATGGATATAATATTACTGGAACATACCCACACAAAATCACACATTTGCTATACATGGATGACCTGAAACTACTGGCAGCAACCAATCAACAACTCAACCAATTACTAAAGATAACAGAAGTATTCAGCAATGATATAAATATGGCTTTTGGAACAGACAAATGTAAGAAAAATAGTATAGTCAAGGGAAAAAACACTCAACAAGATGATTACATATTGAATAACCACAGTGACTCCATAGAAGCCATGGAAAAACAGATGCCTATAAATATCTAGGATACAGACAAAAAATAGGAGTAGATAATACAAATATTAAAGAAGAACTAAAAGAAAAATATAGACGAAGACTAACAAAAATACTGAAAACAGAATTGACAGCAAGAAACAAGACAAAAGCTATAAATACTTATTCTATACCAATACTGACCTACTCATTTGGAGTAGTGAAATGGAGTAACACAGACCTACAAGCACTCAATACACTTACACGCTCACAATGACACAAATATAGAGTACATCACATACATTCAGCAACAGAAAGATTCACATTAAGCAGAAAGGAAGGAGGAGGGGGATTCATCGACATAAAAAACCTACATTATGGACAGGTAGACAATTTAAGAAAATTCTTTCTAGAACGAGCAGAAACTAGCAAAATACACAAAGCAATCACTCATATAAATACATCGGCTACACCACTGCAATTTCATAACCACTTCTACAACCCTTTAGATCACATAACATCAACAGATATGAAGAAAGTAAATTGGAAAAAGAAAACACTACATGGCAAGCACCCATATCATCTAACACAGCCACAAATCGATCAAGACGCATCCAACACATGGCTAAGAATAGGCAATATATACAGTGAGATGGAAGGATTCAGGATTGAAATACAGGATCAAACAATAAACACCAGATATTACAGCAAGCATATTATTAAAGATCCCAATACCACAACAGATAAATGCAGACTTTGCAAACACACATCACAAGCGGATGTACAATACTAGCAAATACAGAATACCCCAGAAGACATGACAATGTAGCAAAAATAATACATCAACAACTTGCCATAAAACATAAACTAATAAAACAACACGTTCCCACATACAAGTATACACCACAAAATGTACTGGAGAATGATGAATACAAATTATAATGGAACAGAACCATTATAAGAGATAAAACAACACCACATAACAAACCTGACATCATACTCACCAATAAAAAGAAGAAATTAACACAACTAATCGAAATATCCATACCCAATACAACAAATATATAAAAGAAAACAGGAGAAAAAATTGAAAAATACATCCAACTGGCTGAGGAAGTCAAGGACATGTGGCATCAGGATAAAGTTGACGTTATACCGATTATACTATCAACTACAGGAGTCATACCACACAATATCCACCAGTACATCAATGCAATACAGCTACATCAAAACGTATATATACAACTACAGAAATCCGTAATTATTGATACGTGTTCAATAACCCGAAAGTTCCTAAATACAATGTAACTTATACTATACAGTTAAAAGGAAGTCACGCTTGATGAAGGTCCGCGTCACTTTCCATTTTTAACCAGACCTAAGGCCTGAGAAAAATAGAAATAATAATAATAACCATATGTCTATTGTAGCTGCTCTGTCGATCTATGTGAAGTTGCTTGTGAATGGAAAGTGTTGCATATTTTTTCGTATACTTTATTCGAAAATTTAGAAATGTCTGTTACTGGTCAAATAACAAATACCTAATCATTTAACTGAATGCAAGACACCAAGTTATACATATATCTATCATACCAATTTAGTTAAATGTTTTGCACTAATATTTTCACTGTATGAGACTGCAACGGTTTTCGTGTTTCCTACTATACTCTTGAACTCATTCGCAGTATCTACCAGTCTCAAGGTACCCTCAAGCGAAACGTCTTGCAATCTGGAATGTTTATCACTTATGTATGACAAGCTATTTCTGCAGACAACGACTATGTAAATATGAAATGACGTACACGAAATTACCCACAGTAGTCTTCTGTTGTTGCCAACTTAACTCGTCTTAAACGCTATTCCGGGAATAACTAACCGAGGAATAAAATGACGTCTTACTACGAGCACTCCAAGTTAACCAGTGGTTAGCCTGTTTCTTGGTTAGCTAGCCGTCGATTTACTGTAGAGATTGTACAATTGGCCCGTAGTCTAAAAACAAGTGAAAAATATGGTCTAGGGATAAACCCTCAACTATTCACAACCTAAAGTTAAATGACCTTAACTAATATGTCACTGACGTTAAATGACTGCTTAACACTGAGTAACTTTCTAAAGAAAAGATTATAATCGTATCTTCAATAACTTTGACGATTTCTACTTTTTTTCCTTTTTCTCGGTCTGTATCTCATTCCTTGTGTGTGGGTTTTCATACTAGTACATTTTTTTTCTGATAGGCTACAGATACTACGACCGAAATACACAGTGGCCACTGTGGTTCTGACGGCAGATATGGAAGTCGTGTATTTTGTGTGTGTGTGTGTGCATGTGTGTGTGTGTGTATTTGTAAGTGTGTGAAAATAACACGTGCGATGCCGTGTCGTAAGCGACACTGTTTAGGAGCAATGGTGAGGTGATAAGAGCTACATTTGTGTATCACAGAATAGCATAATAACTAATAACGAAAGATTGTGTGAAATTAGCAACGGAGGTAGCCTGTAACACGAGTTCCTTCATATTTTCATACTAACATGTGATAAACAGAGATTTATGCTGAACTTCAGTAGCGTATTGCTTCTCATTAAAGTAGATGTTCAAAATAATATTTTCTATAATTTGGATAATACTTTCTACAGTGATGGTAGTATTTTCCACAAAAGGGGTCAAAAACGCTAATTATATTCAATTACAAGTACTTTTTACTTTGAAGAGACATGTGGGTCTTTATGAGTTCTTTTGCAGCATTTTTTGTACTCATCATTTCGATAAGTGCATAATAGATTTCGCATCAGTACACATCACCTGGAAATTGGTGAACTACGTGAATTCCCCCAACATTTCATTGAACAGATCGATATAGTTTTTCATTGACAGATGACTGATGACATGTGTGACCCCATAGAGATAGGGATCCAGAGATACGGATGGCTAAAAGCTGATAAGCTTTTCAGGAAACACTACTGTAATAAAACTGTCGGTACCGATTGAGTAAGCTTGCAGGGTCCCCTTTAGTTTAAATTCTTATAAGTACGAGACTTTATCATGCTGTAAGGTGAAGCAATGTTTCGGCTACTACTGCAAGTAACCATCATCAAATAACTCGGATGAAGGGGATTTGCAGTTGCTACAGAAACGTTTCATTGTTGTACGTCATAATTTTACTTACAGCCCACATCTGCATCCAAATACGAGTACAAACTGCAAGACACCATACGGAGCATGACCTAGGGACCTTTAACTACTGTTAATCATTCCCTTCCCTTATCCACACGTAAAAGGAGCAATGGAAAATCGATTGTTTCCCCTATCTTGTCTTTGCGGTCCTTACGCGAGATATATGGTACTGACAGTGGAATCGCCCCTATGTCGCAATGTCCGATTCTCTAACATTTCCCAATTGTGTTTCGTGAAAAAAACGTCGTCTTCCTTTCAAGAATTCCCCTCAGAGTTCACGTAGCATCTTCACGCAATTCACGTGTTTATCGGATCAAGTGGTGAGAAATCTGGCCGCAAGTCTCTGAAAGGCTTCGAAGTCTTCCTTTAATCTAACCTGGTAGGGGTCTTAAACACTTTATCAGTGCTCAATAATTGGTCACATTGGTGTTCTATACGCGGTCTCCTTTACAGTGAGTTTCTTTCCATAGAACTCTTCCAATATACCGAAGTCGACTATTCACTTGCCTTACTACTGGCCTTACGCGCTCGCTTCATTTCACATCGCACTGCAACATTACGACTAGACATTTAAACGACGCAACTGTCAAGCAGCACACCACTGATACGGTATTCGATCATTAGAGGATTGTTCTTCCTATTCACCTGCGGTAACTTATTATTTCCCAGATTTTGGACAAGCTGCTATGCGTCACCATGACTAGAAATTCTGTTTAAGTCATCCTATGTAACACAACGATTATACTTCCCCGTACACTACAGCGTCATGAGCAAACAGTCAAAGATTGCTGCTCACTCCATCACTTAGATCGTCTTCATACACAGAGCAGTCTATCCACTTCCCTGGGACATTCCTGCCTCTGATGAAAATCCGCCGCCCAGGACAACGTACTAAGTCCTATTACTTACCGAAGTCTGTTAACTCTCACACATTACATAACCAGATTCCGTATGGTGAGAACTTCGTTAACAGTCTGCAGTGGGGCTTTATGTCAAACGATTTCCGGAAATCAAGGAATGCGTAATCTGCTTGCAGCCCTTTATGTGTGGTTCGCTGCACATCGTCCAAGAAAATTGGCTAGCTGAGTTTCGCACCAGTGCTGCTTTCTAAATTACAAAATTCCAGCTACTTTGTGGACAAAGGGTTTCCTGTCTGAAGGATATTTAGTGTGGACGAATCTAGAACGTATTCAAGAACTCTGCAGCTGAGCGAGATTGAGAATAATGGTCTTTAATCTCGTGGATCTGTTCTTTTACCCTTGTTATGTACGGCAACCACCTTCACATTATTATAGTCTCTTTTAATTTTGAGCTGGGTGTGAAATTCGTAATAAATACAAGCTTACAAACAGGATTATGCCGAAGAGTACTCTACGTAAAACCGAATTGGGATTTGATCCGAACCTAACTACTTGTTCGTTTTCAACACTTTCAGTGGCGTATCAACGCCATTAATAGATATCTCTATATAATCTATCCGGAAGTCTGTGTGATTGTGAACCATGGGAAGTCCTCCTATTTCGATGATTTCTGAAACAAAGAATTTAAAACTTTAGCAGTTATTTTGCTGTCTTCTATTGCCACATAAGACTGATCGACCAGTGACTGAATAAAGGCCTTCGACTCGCTTAGCGATTTTCCGTGGGGCCATAATTTTGTCGATTCGGCGGCAAAATCTTTCACTAATGTTTGACGATGGAAGTTTTATGCTTCGCACATGTATCTTCTTAAAGATGCACGCAATACTGCTAACTTTTGCGTGCGTTCTTTTTTGTAACGGGAGTGCGACAAAATGTTTCCTCAGCACTTTCCGAAATCTGCTGTTGAACTGCAGTAGGGTTTTCCGCCATTCCTGCAGTTATTAGAAAGTTGTCCACACTGCCATTTACAGACAGTACAAACTTTATCCTTAAGTCCTCTACGCGACTCATATTGGAATTAAATTCAGTCCATTTATTATTTAAATTGGATGCTACAAACAACAGGTTATTAGCTCTTTCCTGTATAAAAACTCTTCTAGGACTCATGTATGATTTACTAACTTTGGTAAGCATAATTGCTATGATAATTTCATGATCACTAAACTCTATCTTCACACTGGTACCGTCAATACGGTCTAAAATACTTACTTTGCTTGTAACGCGTCGAACTAGCTGCTCCATAAATAAATGACTAATAATTAGAGACCGGATTATAAGCATTTGCATGTTGCATATGCATTTGCATATTTGGCTCCTTTTCAGCGATTATTCCACATTTTAACGAAAAACTAGTGACGATGCATACTTTCGCTCCACGTTTACAATATTTTAAAAATTTAGGAGGGCAGCCTCTAGCTCGATCTAGTTTTGATATCTCACAGGTTGACCGCGACCTATGAATGCGTGCAATCGCTAACCGAGAGGCCACTGCCTAAGAAATCATTACAGAAGAAATGGAAGAGGCAGACAAAGCCAATGCTCCTGCACCCGCGACGCCCGTTAATCCCCCCGGCTGTCATACCATCCGCGTCAGCAGCAATTAAATTAAACTGCGAAAGCTTTTAGTTTCACGTCCATTGTTTCAGTTTAGCTTCCTATTTACTTGTAAACAGTTGAACGAGTTTACGACGTGTAGTGTGTAACGTGTTGTGAGCCATGCCACGCGTAAAAAGAAACGTCGTTTCGTGGATAGCTGACCATCCTGGAACATATACGTATGACAGAATGTTTTATTTTGTCGAGTTTGTGAGAAAAAAGTTTCGTGCAAAAAATAGTTTCAAATAGACCAGCATGTCAAGACAAGTCTTAATATCGCAGGAATGCAGAAGAAAGGACCACGGCGATAACTTCTGACAACAGCTACCTGCAGTAGCAAGAATTTGTGCAAATGTAACCAAAAAGTCGGTTTAACATGGATCAATCTGAACCATTCATTGCAAGCAATATTCTTCTCCACAAATGTACAAACCTTATCGTCAAAGGCTTCCAGCGCAAATATTGCTTAAATCAAAGTATATCTGATGAATCAACATTGCGTAAAAATGACATAGAGACAATTT
The DNA here is from genome assembly GCF_023864345.2 of Schistocerca serialis cubense. Taxonomy (NCBI): domain Eukaryota; kingdom Metazoa; phylum Arthropoda; class Insecta; order Orthoptera; family Acrididae; genus Schistocerca; species Schistocerca serialis. The sequence goes on from NC_064641.1 coordinate 429,128,287, forward strand.
ACGTAAATGATCTGGAAGAAATACGCGATGAACTCAAGGACAGCTTTTGTAATCGCATGTCTTTGCCGCCGACCGGCATCTGTGACCCGTATGAGCAGTACCACGGCGGTGGAGCATATAAGGCCGCGCTTGGCATCTTGTCGTCAGTCTTGTGGCTCACTCTGAGGACTGCCGGACGATACGCGCCCGCATCTCGTGGTCGTGCGGTAGCGTTCTCGCTTCCCACGCCCGGGTTCCCGGGTTCGATTCCCGGCGGGGTCAGGGATTTTCTCTGCCTCGTGATGGCTGGGTGTTGTGTGATGTCCTTAGGTTAGTTAGGTTTGAGTAGTTATAAGTTCTAGAGGACTGATGACCATAGATGTTAAGTCCCATAGCGCTCAGAGCCATTTGAACCATTTTTGACGATACGCGGCCGAAATATCAGTGGAGGCAATTTTATTTGCGCGGCAGCATGCCCGATATTTAATGGACTAAGGACAGCATTATCTGGATCTCAATCAACGAAACTACAGGCACTTGTGGCCGGTACATTGAAAATTTAATTGTTGGTGCTTTAAAACAAGAGCCTTCTTCTTCCTATTCAGCGGCCTGCAAAGAACTTGAAAAAGTAAATCATTCTACGATCACCAGATTTGTGAATGAGGGTATTAGAAAAATATTTCCAGAGTCTTCTGCAGATGATCGGTTGTTTGTGTTTATTTGAGATGCTTCTCCCTATATGATCAAAGCAGGAAACTCCCCCAAGTGCTTTATCCCTATTTGATTCATGTGACACGCTTTGCTCAAGGAACACATCGTCTTACTTAGGAAGTACTTTCCATCCGGAACCGCACTTCTGCTACGGTCGCAGGTTCGAATCCTGCCTCGGGCATGAATGTGTGATGTGTCCCTAGGTTAGGTAGGTTTAAGTCCAGGGGACTGATGACCTCAGATGTTAAGTCCCATAGTGTTTAGGGCCATTTGAACCATTTTTAAGAAGTACTTTTTTCGTTTTTGAACGCAAAAAAAATTGATTTCATCCACAAAGGAAGTGTTTCTAAAGGCTCCTGCTCGCTTCAAGGCCTAGAAAGAAAACTGCCAAATGTGACTTTACCTTCCGAACCAGTGGTAATTCATTGGGGTACGTGGGTCGAATCTGTGTTGTTTTACAATGAACATTTCGAAGCCGTTAGAGGGGTAGTAAACGAGTTCGGTAGTGCAGAGGCTTTACCAGTTTGCCAGTGCAAGGAAGCTTTCAATGATTCCGAATTAAAAAGACATTGCTCTGATCAGCACCCATTTTTCCCATATAGCTTAATCTCGAGGTTTGGCGATCAATGAATCTATTTAGTCCGTGAATAAAACTATTGTAGTTAAGTCCTCATTGCCGGAGGTATTCGCTGGAAAACTTATTGAAAAGTATAAAAACATTTTAAACAATATCCCAGGCTTTGGACTTGTGCGAAATTGGTAGTTTTATTAATGGGACGGCTGAACTTTTACCAGAAACAACAAGTGCCAAAATAGCACCCAAACTCATATACTGCCCAGTTACCCCAGTTGATGTAGAACTTTCCTTTTCTATTTATAAAAATGTTTTGAGTACTCGAAGACACAACCCTACTACCGAACATTTGGAACAGTATTCGGTCTTTTATGTTTACAATAGCAGAAAAACGTAAAAAAAATTGTAAATGATGCTTTGGTCCAATTGTATTAATTAAAGGTTAATAATGTTAAAAAAATTAATGATTGTGTGATTTTGTTAAATAAAATATTACGGAGTTTATGAGCGTACCCCTCTCTCTACGTGCGATATATCTCGAAGTTGGTCCTGTACATACAGATTGTTTCTCTGCGGCTCACTTTCATCGCATCAGCTTGTTACCGACAATAATAGCTAAGAAGGAACAATTCTTGAAACACGATATGCGTCCAAATTTTGCAAATTTTTAGAAAATAATCCCAGAAAGGCCCCCTTCCTAACCTCTACCAGAAACTATTCAGAAACTGGAATCAGCTTTCTAAATTTACCGATTTTTCTCGTGAGCGGCGCTCTTCCTCGTAATTTACATGCACGGGTTCGACTTTGAGATATAATGCACGCCGTAAGTACCTTGTTTTTTATTTACTGTTTGATCTTGCATTTTTTTATACTTATCATGATTTTTTTAAACATATTTCATTCATATTTGCGTGCATTTTAAGGTTTTTATAATGCATATAATGCGATCTCTACTAATAACATTTAGATCGATATGGATTAGCTTAGCATACATGAAACCTTGTTTCGTATTACCGAAAGTGTAATGGATACAGGTATAGGAGAAGACTGAAATGATAATGACAGTTGCTGCTGGGAAAGAAAAGAATATAAATAGAGAACTACCGACTAGGGTAGTGAAAAGTTCTGGAGGAGGGGGGGGGGGGGAGGGGTTGATGAGAATGAACTACACAGAATGTAGAAGAGATGGCTGCGTAAGTTGTTCAGATAGTAGAGTAAGAGCTGAACACAAAGAAGAGGCATTACAACTATTGAGAATGCGATTGAAGATATATAGAGTATGATAGTATGTAGACTTATCGGGAAGCAGCTACGACAATTTTTCGTAGGCTGGTGTGGTATGGTCGAAAAAACTTGCGTCACAAATGTGTCGTACAGAAGCAATTGTCACTCTTTTCGTGCTTGCGTGAGCTCGTGAACGAAAGGCCATCGATAATTACATCATCGTAGTTTTGGGGAATCTTAGTGTCTGTATGAGCTCCTTTTTAAGCTCTAAAGGAAATTATTTTTTAATTTTCTGTAGTAAGTCAAGTGGCGTCGACATCTTCTTATAGACTGCTGTTGTGTGTTAAGTGTTGCGTAAATGATGCCCCACAACCATCCCCAAGTTCTATGCAGAAGGAGAAAAGGCCCTGAACTGAATGGTAATAATTGAAGACCCAACATTCTAAATGTGTTAAGGACCTAAAGTAATATTTTGAGATATAACAAAAAAACAATGTTTTATGACATAATAAATTAGCACACACATCTTATTATATTAATAGGGGATGTAAACTTTACCTGCATGTCCAGAGAAAGTTGCATTGAATTGTCTAGAAAAAGAGACTTAAAGTCTGGAAAGTGTCTTCACATTACGTTATTCAGACTAAATGGTCTAGGTTCAACAGAGATATCAAACTGTAATAGTTGACAAAACGGACCAAAATATACGAAATGTAAACAATACGCAACAAATATCTTCAGTTTGCAGTTTCATTACACAATTCAGTACAAAAAGTGAGGATGGTTATGTGGTATAAAGTAAGCGAATCCTTCTCTCCTTCAGCAGACCATAGTGGAATAACTGGCAATACTGAAAGTTGTGTAATAATGAAATCGTCAACAGTTTTGCCTTTCTTTAGGATGTTTACTATTTCCCACTGTTCAGTGTAACTGAATGCTCTTTTGATGTACACTACTCCAGGTGCGGTGATTTTAATTTTAGCATGCGTAGTGATGTGTAGCTTTGTTGTGTCCGTGACTTTATCAGCAGCAGCCAGGAAGTCAGTAAAGTCCTTTTCTTACATTTTGAGTGTCTTGAATGGAAAAGAAGGGCGTGCTGAAGTAATTAGTTTTGATAAATCATGAGGTACTTAACACTTAACTACCTTCGTGCACTTTTCTGTTATGGAAAATTTTTTATCACAAGATAGGACACTGTGGCCTGAAAGGAAACTGTAGCCTAAAACCAGCCACTATACGTAGACGGTTTTTGTTTTGTCCACAGCAGTTGTCACCCCAAATTATAACTTTTCTTCTGTTACCAGTTAAATTGACAGTATTTTTAGTGCAGTTCAGGACTTGGAACAGACATGTGCTGTGTTTTTAGCTTCACGAGACCCTTAACCCTCACGCCACAAATACATTATTGTCTCACTGTCGTCATGAGCATGAACACAGAAGTTGTAACACGAAAGCTGGCATAAGTAGAACATATCTGAGAGTGTAAGAGTTATAACAAAGAATACTCATTGCAGATCGTTTGCTAATGTGCATGTGTTACTTCCAGCCGTAGTTGAAGACGTCGCATCATTCTTCATGTTTGTCATTTCACTTTCTGCCTTCCTATGGTGCAGGTCTAGTGCTTCTGAGCTTCCCTACTCTCTGATGAGTGTTCTTTCCCGTCAAGGTGCAACGAGTCATTTGTCTTACAAGTATCTGACGTTGGTCTTCCAAACGATAAATCTGTAAAATATTTAAGGACTATCTTTCTACACCACATTTCGTTAACTTTGGTCTCTGTAAATTTGATCTTATATGCTTTTCATAAGCGACTAATATTAAGAGGTAATCTTTAGTAGACTTCCTTCTACTTTAATGGGTCTCCTTTCTTGGAACTGACAGTATATCAGTTGCTTTATCAGTAGAATATGGTGATCAGTATATTTACAATTGTATGCCCTATCTCTGTTATCATATTATGACACTTGACCCATCTCCAGTTTATTGGTTGATTTTGCAATCCTCCTCTTTGAAACACAAAATACGTCCACGAATGTTTTACGGCATACTTTGGAATGACCAGCTTTTCCATCAGGAACCATATACACTACACTTGATTGACGACGGCTGCTCTCAAGTTCGACAATATATCACTTCACCGCTTTGATAGCATTTTCATTAAACCCATTAGAAATGTGCCTTGTGTAGTTTCATTGTGCTTATAGAACTCGCTAAATACATTTGATTTTGATTCATTCGACAAGGATAATGGCTCAAATGGCTCTGAGCACTACGGAACTTAACATCTGTGGTCATCATTCCCCTAGAACTTAGAACTACTTAAAGCTAACTAACCTAAAGACAGCACACACATCCATGCCCGAGGCAGGATTCGAACCTGCGACCGTAGTGGTCGACAAGGATATTTGCAGCTCAGCTGAAATTGTAAGGTTACTTACATTAGTTTCAATACATTAAAAAACAGTTTTTTATTACACTAGGTACATTTCCATTCCATGTGTTTCGCTAAAATAAATACTTAAATGCATGCATTTTACACTGTTTCCCCTTCACGTTAGAGACAAACGTAGTTCCGAGAAGAATGGAACCACACAGTTTATAAACAAAATACCTACCTGCGTTTATTCATTTTTGCTGGTATTGTTCTCCCAGGATTTGTAGTATATTCTGCCCCTTTAAATCGTGCATTATGCCGTCGTACTTTCAAAGATAAACAATGTTTAGAGAAATTACACCATGCTTTTGTTTTCCATAGCAGAAACGTGCCCACAACGCAACACTACAACAACATAGCAACTATTAGGTACGCGCTTAAAACTCGTGTAATATAATTTACCGCTGATTGTCGAGCACGTTTAGGAGGAAGAAGGCCCTCTAGATAACACCAACACAATTCATGTGGGTCACTGTTATTACTTCTTACCTTCGTCATATGATGAAGCGCTTCTAATATGACATACTGTACTCGCATGGATGCAGCTCTTTTACAGCGAATGAAATCACTTTTGGATAAATGGCACGTAACACGTTTAGAATGTTGGCTCTTCAATTGTTTTAAGAGCTACTAATATTACTTGCGTTTTAGATGGGTTAAGTATGAAAACTACGTGCTGAATTCATACTGATAGAGGGAATAAATCGGCATTTACACGCTGGATTGCTGTGCACAGTCTTGTTTGACTTGCACTTAGATGTGACTGAATATCGTCAGCTATTGCAGTGCGTGAGAATAGTTGACTCATAACTAGCATATAATGGGAAGAGTAACGGGCCCGATGACGATACTTGTGGGACCCCTGATAGTACATCCCTCCACCGTGCCATTTTTGTTCCAGTCATGGCGAAACGTAAGGCGTGGGTGGAACCACTGTACAGCACTTCAATAATAATTGTGAACTGTGAGTTTGCCAAGTTTATGCCAACTTTGGCAGTGCCGAAAGCTTTGCAGAAATCCAAAAATGACATTACAGTCGCCTGTTGCTTCAGTTCGTCAGTCATTTCTACAACAACAGTCGTTGTGCTGCGATTATGCCGGACTGGTATTCAACTACAAGTTTATCTGATGTTAAATAAATAGTAAGCTGTTCATGCGCTATTTACACTAAAGCCTTGTACAGCGCTGGTAGAGTGCTAATGGGTCTGTAATCGGAGAACTGTTTAACAAATTCCTTCTTGGTTAATGTCTTACGAATCCTTGTATCCAGTCTGTTGAAAAGATGCTGGAGGTCAGAGAATAGTTAAAAATGTCCGTTGACGATCGACGAGAAGACTTTATTTAGCTCTGTTGTATTACCGTACCCTGCAGCTGCCAACGAATTCGAACAGTTGACTTTCGAACCATGTTAAGACTTACTGGATGGAGAAAAGATTTTACTTTCTACCAGCACTGATACTTTAAGGGAGTCGATGGTTGACGCCGTTGTGCGTTGGTCATGTAAAGATACCGGCGTGGCGGAATACACATGTAGATCCTCAGCAGTAACTAGAGGTTCAGCTGCAGATTTGGTTCTCCCAATTCCTAAACCTTGTAGATTTTTCCACAGATCGGCAGATGTGTGTAAGTCCTTTGTTAGTGATTGGGTATACCTGAGCGTTGCATTGCTCGCAGATTTACTAACTCGGTTGCGTAGTTGCTTGTAGCTGAGATGATTATCAGAGGTCGAGCGTCTTTTTGTATGTCCTCTGTGCTGCATCTCTGACATTCATTAGGTGTTTCAGATAGTCTGTAGGCCATGGTGAGGGTTTTCTCCGTAGACTTAGTGTTTTTAGAGGAGCGTGTGTCTTATAATGGTTGAGTCTTAGTGAATCTAGGAAAGTCATTACTGATGCTGAAGCTTTTTCCTGCCGTTGCCAAACAGGCCCACATATAGTCATGCTTTAAAATCTTTAAAAGTCTTCACACATAGATGGTTGAACTGTTAGATTCCACTTGTTTTATTAGAGGAGGATCGATAGTTAGGACTTCGGAGGACTAGAAGAAGGAATTTCTTTAAAGGAGTTTTCACGTTCCACGTCCTAAGGATTCGGTGCAACAATGATGCCTTAACTCTGAACCTGACAGATATATAGTGAATTAACTACGCTGTTAAGTGATCTATTCATATAATATGTGGAGTGCTCATCGCACTCAGTTCAGGTTTCAACGAGCAGCATATGCTCCATGCTGACGATTAATTTGGAATAGTGTTGTGACCTCACTAAGAAGTTACGAGCCGACGTTCAAATCCGACTGTGTATTACCGTAAAACACCAATATGATGGAAGGTATACGTGATACAGCAGACTCATTAAGAGGATGATAATCACTGCAGGTAGAAATCGCTTCCAATACACCTAGCCATGCGCACGTGGACTCATGCAGCCATCGTAAGTTCATTTAAAATTCTGAGTACGAGACTTCGCCCTGTTGTGAAGTTCTTCATTCCTTCATGATGCTTCCCTCTCTGATTTTACAGGCGTATTTAACCAGTTTCAGTTTTTTCTGAGAGCCATCTTTCGATTATTTCGCTACCTTTGTGGTAACTGCCACCGAGAATTTCTAGAATATTTTCATGTGTCTTAATCTTTCAGTATTTTACGTCCTCTTATGTTACTTTGCCTTTCTACTTTTAAATATCTGCTTTCCATTTGTGACTAATGGGCTGTGGACAGCGAGTCCATGTGACCATCATTTTATTATATCTACTATTTTTGGCATATTTCTCTGTATAGTAGTATCGCATGATTACAGTTTATCTTACAACGTCATCTGCAGAATGTCAGAGTAACGAATAAGAAAACATTCATTAATTATTTGGCGTTGTACTTCCTGAATACAGAATCGGAATGCATCAATGTTAATGAATTAAATATCAGACGCACACACACACACACACACACACACACACACACACACATATATATATATATATATATATATATATATATATATATATATATATATATATATATATGTGTGTGTATGTATGTATGTATGTATATATATCGCCCTCAAGGTGTCTAAAACTTTACGAACATTGAAATACGCTTGTATGATATATTTTGCCAATACCTGTTACTTTTGTGATCTGGAATCTTGTTAGCCATATATCAGGCCTCCAGATAGTCATTAATAATGACCGCGGATTTTAAGTAAAAACCTATTTTGTTCCTGAGTTCCTATTTGCATAAAAATTTGTACTTATGCGTTTCATTACTATTTACAATTAATAGCGTTAATTCTATAGGACTTAAAAAAAGCCTCATCGACGTTAATGCCTATTTTTGCCTATTTCGACTTTAATATCCTAAATAGTGCCTATTTCATCATTTAAGACAGTGGCTCCAAGTTTTTCCACACTATACGACACATGGAAAAAAATATTTTCTGCCAACGTGCAGCAAGGTGGCTAGTTGATATGCGCTCATGTTTCGTATTTGCCTAACACTTCGACCTTTTTTTATTTTTTTTATATCGCTATCCCCGTTAATATCGAATACTGTTTATAGGTGTTTTATTATTCATATGTAAAAAATACATCACGGATCTTAAGGTTAAAACCTATTTTTTTCCTAAGCTCCAATTTGCATATAACGTGGTACTTAGGCGTTTTATGACCAACTAAACTGAATACCGCTAGTTCTATAGGACATAAAATCTTGTATTTCGACGTTGACGCCTAATTTTGCCTATTTCGGCATGAAAATCCTAAAAAATAACCTTTTCGTTAATCTGACATAGAGTTTTGTGTTTTCGAAGATTAGGAAAAGGAAGTAAACTTAGGGCTTTACGTCTCGTCGAAGGCGACGGACGTTAGAGACTGTTTACATTTCCTTTGCTTGCCTTACTACCAGCAGCACTCGGCACGGTTGAATGGTCATCCATCCAAGTACGCGCCGAGCGCGACGGTGCTTAACTTCGGTGAGGGAATGGGAGCGGTGAAAGATTTGAGTTACACATTAGAATCGAACGTGGGAGTACTAAAAATAATTTGCCAGTAGTGAGATGTTTTCATCTGAAGCATCGGTACACTCGATTCGCTTGTTCAGAAGGGGCGGCCATCTGTCAGGTGCAACGAGTACGGTACTTCCCCTACCGCTCCCGTGCACCGCAGCAAAAAAAAAAAAAAAAAAGGTCATCGTTCACTTTTTTCCCAGCGAAATCAAATCAGTACATTGTGCAGCGACCGACGTGTTAAGTGTTACTGACGTTCTAGGTGCAACATGAATTCTAGTTTCTGTGTGAGAATGGTACGCCATGCCGAAAACTGCTAGTTCAAAGTCTACTCATTAGGGCAGTGGCTGCAAGATTTTCCGCGTTATACAATAGATGGGAAAATTGTTGTCTGCCAAGCATGCAACAAGGAGGTTAGTTGATGTTTTTCTTAGACTTCTTATTTTCCTGTCACATAGGATTCCTTTTATCGCTATCCTTTAGTAATACGAAACACTCTTTATATGTGATTGTAAACTGCATTTCCCTTTTCTCTCGTATTAGGTTTCGAGTGTTAAGAAATCTCACTTAACTCAGCATGCAGATGGTATCCCACATAAAGCTAATGTTGAATGAAAGTAAAAATTGAAGCAAACTCTTTTACCAATAAATCTGGTGAATCCTCCCAAAGAAACAAATTCTGCAGTGATTTGTGTCATGCACTTGTGGCAGCAAACATCCCCTTTCGGAAACTAGAAAACCCTATTTTCAGAGGTTTTCTTGAGACGTACCGCCATCAGTATATTCCTGCAGAGTCAACTTTACGTAGGAATTATGTGGATTCAGTTTACAATGCTGCATTGCACAGAATCCGAAAAGATGTTGAAGAATCTTGTATACGGATTTCTGTGGATGAAACTACTGACAGTCTTGGCCGTTACATTACAAACCTGATTATTGGCAAGCTAGATCCAAATGCTCCACCCAGGGCTCATTTGATTTACTCAAAACAGCTTGCAAAAACTAACCAACAAACAATAGCACAGTTTGTGGCTCAAATTGCTCTGAGCACTATGGGACTTAACTTCTGAGGTCATCAGTCCCCTAGAACGTAGAACAACTTAAACCTAACTAACCTAGGGACATCACACACATCCATGCCCGAGGCAGGATTCGAACCTGCGACCGTAGCGGCAGCGCGGTTTCAGACTGAAGCGCCTAGAACCGCACGCCACTCCGGCCGTCACAGTTTGCGAACAGTGGGCTTAAGGTGGGCTTAAGGTGCTATACCCAAACGGAGTGGATGAGAATAAGGTTCTTCTGGCCGTCACTGATGCTGAAGCATGTATGCCAGCGTTTCAACTATTAAAAGTATTCTACCCATTGATGTGCACGTAACTTGTGTAGTGTATGGGATCAACCGCGTAGCACAACAAGGAAGGCTACAATTTCCTAAAGTAAATAAAGTAATATCTATGGTGAAAAAAAATTTTGTTAAGGCACCATCAAGAGTACAGGCATTAAAAGAACAGCTTCCAGATGTCCCATTGCCGCCAGAGCCTGTTGTCACCCACTGGGGCACCTAGCTGATAGCAGCAGAATACTATAGTACGCATCTCGGAGCTGTCCAGAAGGTGGTTGAAAATATACCGGAGGATGCTGCATCCGTAACTGCAGCAATGGAGTTACTCAAATTCTTTAAAACGGGACTTATCTTACATTAGGGCCCACTACACATTTATGGCATGACTAATTTCACAATTAGAAGGCTCAGGGAGACCTATCTACGACAAAAATGCAAAAGGGTTTGCAGAAGAACACTGGCCTGAAGGAGTTGTGTGCAGCTGCTGACATACTTTGTGGAAAATCCAGCACTCGTGACTCCAGAATTTTTGTCCAACATGTGCCGAAATTTAAGTACGCCCCTGTCACAACTGTTGATGTAGAACGTTCTTTTTCAGCGTATAAATTGATTCTGACTGACAAGCGCCATAGTTTTTTACTGAAAAACCTAGAAAAGAATTTGGTTATTCATTGTGAAGCCAACTATGGTCAGAATATGTGAAACTACGAATTTATTAATTAAACCATTGCCACATCTATTTTACGGAGATCTTTGTCTAGCAGGAACTCAAAAATATTTGGAGTAATGTTCAACATTAATGTTGTAGATTGCTGTACTCTGTAACTGCGTAAATATTCATTCTCCTTGTTTTAAAGGCTAATAAGAAGTTCATACTGTCAACAGTGTGTATTTTAATTTATTTTTATTTTCTCTGTATCTATTTTATTAGAACCTATTTTAGGTTTTATACAGCCTAAATGAACTACTGAAGGAGCCTATTTTAGATGCCTAAAACACACTTTTTTACGACCTACAAATCCGTGGTCTAGTCATTATATACACAAATTTATAACAAAAAACTGGTAGGTGGCAATACATCTGAGAAACTTATTTTATTACAATAGGTGAAGAAAACAGTGAACTACTGAAATCACTCAAATTTATCGATAAGACATCTTAAAGCGTTTTCGATACATTCTTAGGGGAATGTATTTCTTTATTGTTAAATTACTTATGGCTAGGATCCATAGGCAACGAAACGGTCTATTTCAAATGAAAGCTCTCTGCTTTATCGAAGGGTACATTGGATTAACTAGCCGTCCCATATAACATTGCTTAAGGTAAATAATCCGTACCTCAGTTCGCTTCTCTGTGGCTGAGCGGTTCTAGGCGCTTCATTCCGGAACCGCGCTGATCCTACGGTCGTAGGTGCGAATCCTGCCTCGGGCATTGGCGTGTGTGATGTCCTTGGGGCAATTAGGTTTAATTATTTCTAAGTTCTAGGGGACTGATGACCTCAGATGTTAAGTCCCATAGTGTTCAAACCTATTTGACCCATTTTTTTCAGTTCGCTTATTTCATATTACAGTGCATATGAGTCGGATTACTTGTTGAAATTAGTTCCGTAACACATTACTTCATCTTGTTTAATTTTATTTACAGAATTTTTGTGTTGAGCGTATTGTTATAACTGTATATCTTAATACTGCTCCCAATTCTTCTGTATAAGGGAATTGTGGCTACAGTTCACTTCCATTTTCGTAGTTAAATTGTGTTACCTAAGAAAACATTCTGATGCCCTTACAATTCGCTGCGTACCAAACTCCACCACGGCCCCTTATGATACGAGAGACCTATCAATGGTAGCAGAGTGGCTGCGTATTTGCTTTTGATTAAGAAGAGAAGTTGGAAGAATTTTTGTCTTTTCGCCTCTAGGGCATTGTTCGAGTTTTTCACAGGATTTTGGAACCAGCCCCCGGAGTTATGGTGCCCAAGCTGACCAAACAAATTTGCTGGGTATTGGACGACTCAGTTTAGTTAACTTCTGAGAGACAGTTTGATGTAAGTACTGCCGTCTCGGTGTTTCAGCTCTAGAGGTATAAGTATGGTGTCCCAATCGTAGACATAAAATTTATCGAAGTGTCTTCAGTAAATTCATCCTGAACATATGTACACTCGACAGCAAAAACAGTGGGTCACCCCTGAATTCCAATGGGTAGGCTGCACCTGAATATATGCAACCAACATAGCATATCTGTGTTGCACATAGTCGCAAACCCTCCACAGAACAGTCGTTGTAAGATACACAATGGGTACCGCTAGAGACTACTAAAGAACACCAGTCCGTCCAGATGTAAAGTAACACCACGATAGTACAGAAGAGAATAGACAGTCCTTAACATTTGTAAACTAAACTTAATTACAATAAGTGATATTTCAAATGTTATGGGACAACTAGTTTTGTCACATGAATCGTTCAGTAATCCTTAGGCACAATTAAATATTTGAGACAGTATATGGACTTATAAAGTTGTATGGCAATTGGAAAGAAGTTCTTTGCTGTCTAAATGGTTTACCCAACACATGCTGAACGTCGTTCAACGTTCAACGGTGAGTGGTTTCGCATCAACTTTATGTAATACTAAGCAGTTAAAAGAAAACGTGATTAACGGCGGCAACCACTCTACGGAAATCCCAACATTAACAGCGAATCACAAGTAATATCATTGTTCACATTACTCATCAACAGTTACTTGTACACGAGGTTGTACTTTAAATGACATGATCAACGTCTTCGTTCTGGATCCGGATGCAAACCCAGAACGTAAAGCCATTGTTAACCAAGCAAAGCTTTGTGCCTTATCGAGACTCGATCACTAGGCAGAAAGAGACGTCAAATATTCACATTTGCACCAGCGTCAGTTATCAAGTCTCAACTTGAACGTAAATGACGATAATGTTTGTACGAAAGCAGGAACCCTAACATGACAATTAACTTCTTGGTTCAAAATGGCTCTGAGCACTATGCGACTTAATTTATGAGGTCATCAGTCGCCTAGAACTTAGAACTAATTAAACCAAACTAACTGGGATTCGAACCCGGCGCCTACCGCCGTCGTTGTCTAACCAGGAACAGACGAGAAATGTTCAATGTTGGTCCACCATCAGCGAGATTTGCACACGTTTAACTAGAAATAAGGTGACAAAAACGTCTATGCTGACTGAGAGTCGAACGTAGCAAACATGGTTATGAAGACACGTTAATAATCAACTTCATATTCAGTAGTAGCTAGGAGTAGCATGTTTAATTGCAAACCTTAACGCCTTACTCACCCCTAGTAACGTGTTGCCTAATATCTGCCATATCATGATGTTAATTTAAAAGTGGACTGAGTGCCTTAAAGAGTTATGTTCTCTATTAGTCGTGTATCATTGAGATGTAAATGAAGTGCCTCAGCACAAAGTAATTTCCGTCGTGCAGCACGTATTGGTTCAAATGGCTCTGAGCACTATGCGACTTAACATCTGTGGTCATCAGTCCCCTAGAACTTAGAATTACTTAAACCTAACTAACCTAAGGACATCACACACATCCATGCCCTAGGCAGGATTCGAACCTGCGACCGTAGTGGTCTCGAGGATTCAGACTGAAGCGCCTATAACCGCAGGGCCACACCGGCCGGCTCAGCACGTATTGTTTCAGGGACACTGAGTACATGTTGTAAGTGCACAAAACGTGTATTATGTACTAAGTATATACTATTATTTGGAAAAGCTGTCACCAAACCTGTTTACTTTTACATTTCGCTTAGTTGTCGTGGTTGAATACAGGTTTTCTTGAGACTACATCTAATGTACAGCGCTTACAAGAAAGTATAGTATCCTGCGTCATGCTATTGCAAGCTAGGTGAGATATTTTGTGGTAGCTATGTTTAAAATGAATGTGTTCTTGAAAGTATTGTTCGTCAAATATTTGAATAAATCGTCAACTGTAGGTGTGCCTGCACATTTTATAGCATAATAGCTGTAGCTGCGTTTGTATTACAGACTTGGGTAGGTTAGGTGTAACCTTTGATCCTTCAAGAGGTGATCGTGGCCATGCGGCCCGGGTCTGTACTAGCCGCGGCTCGCGAGCTACGGGCCAGCCAGGCTGGCCGAGGCGAGACGCAAGTGAGCGAGCTGGCGGTGGCGTTGGTGGGCCAACATCCCGTGACGAGCCAGCATGGCAGCGCCGCATGCCTCTGCCTCTGCCGCTCCGTTTGACGTAAATATGTTTACCTCCTCTCCTGGAATCATTATAAGAGCGGCAAGCAGAAATACACATCAGGCTGTCTGCCGTATTGGCTCGCTGGGAAAGGTCTATTCGAGGTAGAGTCAAAAAATGGTTCAAATGGCTCTGAGCACTATGGGACTTAGCATCTGAGGTCATCAGTCCCCTAGAACTTAGAACTACTTAAACCTAACTAACCCAATGACATCACACACATCCATGCCCGAGGCAGAATTCGAACCAGCGATCGTAGCGGTCGCGCGGTTTCAGACTGAAGCGCCTAGAACCGGTCGGGCGCTCCGGCCGGCCGAGGTAGAGTCGTCGCTCTCATTGAGAAAGGATGATGTTCCATCAGAGAAGCTGGCGGACGGTATGGCGTACCACATACCACTTCAACAAGATGGTGGAGGATCTGCCTTGAAAGAGGCACCACCGACAGGGCTCCTGGCTCAGGCAGGAAGAGAGTGAACTCAAAGCAGGAAGACAGGGACCTAGTGTCTATGAGTAGAGAAAATCCCTTTCTGAACGCAAAGCAGTTGCGGTGAGAGACCAACATCCCCGGCTCCAGTGACACGATCCGCCGAAGACTGAGGGACGCTGGACTGCATGCACGACGATCCGCCGTGATACAATAGCTCAGCGAAGACAACGTTTTATACCGGCTAGCATTTGCGGAGCTCCATCTGAGGGCGTCGTGGGACAACGTCATTTTCACTGATGAGAAGGTGTTTTCCACCAATAACGACGGTCCACGCATCGTTCACAGGCCGCATGGGACTCTCCATCGATGCGAATATGTAACCACGACGAGAAGAAGCCGGCTATCTGTTACCTGCTGGGTTGGAATTCTGCGAGAGGGGCGGGAATTCTTCGCAGGATAGATGGAACTCTGGACAGCGCGCAGTATGCCCACATATTGGAAAATGTGATTCTTCCGTCAGTGCGAATGCTGTACACAGAAGGGGACGTCACATTGGAAGAGGACCATTCTCCCATTCACAAGTCTGCATTTGTTCAGCAGCGGCTCTCCACGATTAGCGTCAACGTCATGGACTGACCGCCACGGGCGGCTGATGTGAACTCCATGGAAAACATGTTAGCGGAGGTCGCCACAACATTAAGAGAGAACTGGCCACGAAACCAACCAACTACTGCGGGAGCTCTTTGGGACTGCGACCTGGAAGCCTGGGAGGAACTTGCTTCTTCAGGCTGTTACGTCCGACGGCTTACACATTCTATGCCAAGACGTGTGATAGAAGTACAAAATAATGAAGGATTCTGGATAAAATATTTGAGTTCCTAAAATGTTTTGTTATGTCTTCTTTTTCGTCATTTTTCCTCATTGGGAGCTAGTGCAAGATCGCGTTGCAACAGAAAAGGTACAATATGGGTTAGCTTTTCTTTGAGTTGCCCTTTTAATTCAAGTGGGTTTCTTTTGAATATACAGTTTGTTAAGTATTCAATTTTGATTTCATTTGTACCCTGTCCACATACTCACAAACTAATCAGCGTAGATGGATTCTGTCACAGTAGTTTTTGTTATTTCAAATACGTCTCTCTCTTCCCCTCCATCCATGAATACACCCTCCGTCCTCCACACAATACGTCAACGATTTCATATTATGTTTACTCGCCGCGCGGGATTAGCCGAGCGGTCTAAGGCGCTGCAGTCATGGTCTGTGAGGCTAGTCCCGGCGGAGGTTCGAGACCTCCCTCGGGCATCGGTCTGTATGTTTGTCCTTAGGATAATTTAGGTTAAGTAGTGTGTAAGATTAGGGACTGATGAACTTAACAGATAAGTCCCATAAGATTTCACAAACATTTGAACATTTATGTTTACTCATTGTTAATATCTCTTCTATTCTCTCTCACACTCTCTCTCTCTGACACTATCGCCGCAAGTGCCCTTCCATTACACTCCCCCAAAACTTTGTAAACATATCTAGCGGTTTCCAATGACGCTACATTTTCTCTTTTAATTGCTGCTGTCTTTACTCTCCATCATTCCTCTCACCACCTATGAAACCGTATTCTTTGACCACCCCTTCCCTATAACCCATTCTTCGTTCTGAGAACAGTCCTTCCTTATCTCTCGGTCCTAAGATAAATCGAACTGTGGCACACAGCTAAGTAAGCAATACTTTGCAAGCATTTCACGCTTATACTTTGCACTTCTGCACTTCTATCCATTCCCAGATCCCGCCCTACTTCCTGTTACGCGTCCATTGACATCTGCATTTACATCTAAATGAATACTCTGCAATTCATAATTATGTGCTGGGCAGGGGGTTATGTGGTCTGGTGGATTAATCTTGTATTGATGTGTAAAACGTGTAGGTTCGCATCTCACGTCAGGCGTAGATTTTTAACATACACAAGTAGCTCTCCTTCACCCCTAGTAACACCAAGTGCAGAACGCCAGTAACCTCCGTAGTTCAATATCTGCAGTAAAGATAACATCCCTTCGCTGCCGACTGGGCATTCGTTTGAGCTGTAACAGATGGAGAAACCCCGTAAGGCAGAGACTCTGTCACCAGCAAGCCGTCGTAAACTAGAAAACGTATTTCATTTAATGAACCAATGGCCATGTAAGTTCACAAGGCTCTTACTTTATTTGAAACTGAGACGTTGAAAATTGTGGTGCTGGACTTGGATTAGAATTCGATTTCACTGTGTTCCCGAAGATTACAAACTTTTCTAGGCGTCATCGTAAGGCACCTATCTGGTTTCGAATCCTGATCAGCACAAAATATTCATTATTTCATTTCAAGCCCTAGCATGTGCACTCCGAACTACTGGTGAAAAATAGTTGCATTTTCAACGTCTCTTCGTGCGTTGTCAGCTGTAACGTGTTCGTTTCAACTCAAAGCCACATGATGAGCTTTTTATCACAACATTACAAGTCAAACGTTACCGTACATCTTTTCAAGTTCAAACATTCCTCTCCATCCTACTGGTGAAAATGGATTTGGGTTTGACGTTGTGTTCGTTGTGATCACCAACCACGGTATGTCGTGGATTCAACTTCTAGCCAGGGGAGTATTTTTCATCACATCATTGAAAGTACACACATGCCATTCCTAGCTATTATTGGAAAAGAATGTGATAGTTAAAGTTTCTTCATGACCACGTGTGCGGGGTTTGAATTCCATTCAGCACAGAACTTTTCGTCGCCTGATGTCTAGCTAAACATGCACCCATTGGATACCGGTGAACCAACAATAGCTAATTATCGTCTGTTCCTGGCTAGAAAACGACGGTGCTAGATGCTGGGTTCGAATCCCAGTCAGGCAAAAACTATTCTATCTTCAATTAAGGTTCCAGCATTTCGCTATTGGTGAAAACATTTGATATTTACATCTACATCTACATCTACATCTGTACTCCGCGAGCCACCTTACGGTGTGTGGCGGAGGGTACTTATTGTACCACTATCTGATCCCCCCTTCCCTGTTCCATTCACGAATTGTGCGTGGGAAGAACGACTGCTTGTAAGTCTCCGTATTTGCTCTAATTTCTCGAATCTTTTCGTTGTGATCATTACGCGAGATATATGTGGGCGGTAGTAATATGTTGCCCATCTCTTCCCGGAATGTGCTCTCTCGTAATTTCGATAATAAACCTCTCCGTATTGTGTAACGCCTTTCTTGAAGTGTCCGCCACTGGAGCTTGTTCAGCATCTCCGTAACGCTCTCGCGCTGACTAAATGTCCCCATGACGAATCGCGCTGCTTTTCGCTGGATCATGTCTATCTCTTCTATTAATCCAACCTGGTAAGGGTCCCATACTGATGAGCAATACTCAAGAATCGGACGAACAAGCGTTTTGTAAGCTACTTCTTTCGTCGATGAGTCACATTTTCTTAGAATTCTTCCTATGAATCTCAACCTGGCGCCTGCTTTTCCCACTATTTGTTTTATGTGATCATTCCACTTCAGATCGCTCCGGATAGTAACTCCTAAGTATTTTACGGTCGTTACCGCTTCCAATGATTTACCACCTATGGCATAATCGTACTGGAATGGATTTCTGCCCCTATGTATGCGCATTATACTACATTTATCTACGTTTAGGGAAAGCTGCCAGCTGTCGCACCATGCATTAATCCTCTGCAGGTCCTCCTGGAGTACGTACGAGTCTTCTGATGTTGCTACTTTCTTGTAGACAACCGTGTCATCTGCAAATAGCCTCACGGAGCTACCGATGTTGTCAACTAAGTCATTTATGTATATTGTAAACAATAAAGGTCCTATCACGCATCCCTGCGGTACTCCCGAAATTACCTCTACATCTGCAGATTTTGAACCGTTAAGAATGACATGTTGTGTTCTTTCTTCTAGGAAATCCTGAATCCAATCACAAACCTGGTCCGATATTCCGTAAGCTCGTATTTTTTTTCACTAAACGTAAGTGCGGAACCGTATCAAATGCCTTCCTGAAGTCCAGGAATACGGCATCAATCTGCTCGCCAGTGTCTACGGCACTGTGAATTTCTTGGGCAAATAGGGCGAGCTTCTGATATTATGTACAGTCGTGCTAAAAAGTATCCGAACGACATGAATTGCATTTCAACTAATTCCCATGCAACGTACATAACGCAGCTGTCTATCAGGTCCACTAATCGCTCCTTGGTACAGTCGTTTTACTATTGAAAATGGTTGCAACAAATCACCACTAGAATACACTGCTCTTTGTCGCAATTACTCAAGATGTAAAGTAATACCACGATACTACAAATATCAGGGAACACCTCATCACAGATAAGACTGTCCCTGAGGCTTGTAAGCTCACATTTATTGCAATAAATGACATACCAGAAATGTTAGCACTCTCATTATTACGTCAGATAGGTAATGCACGTAGTAAGTCCGTTGTATTCATGATTTCCTTTTCAAAGTAACATACCATACTTGTTATTTAACACAAAATGTCATTAAAAATTTGCGACATTCACGAGCAGCTAGTTGAGAATATGTATGACCTTCAAATGACACGACGAACCGCCTCGTTCTGCATATGGATTCAAACCCAGGTCATGCAGGCTAGGCCGCGGTGGCCGTGCGGTTCTAGGCACTTCAGTCCGGAACCGCGTGACTGCTACGGTCGCAGGTTCGGATCTTGCCTCGGCCATGGATGTGTGTGATGTCCTAAGGTTATTTGGGTTTAAGTAGTTCTAGATTCTAGGGGACTGATAACCTCAGATGTTGAGTCCTATAGTAATCAGAGCCATTTGAACCAATCGTGTTGGCTTAGATTTCGTGGCTGACGGAAATTAACAGTCATTCCTCACTAGGCATAAAGAGAGTGATATACCTCATTTTTGGACAGTATCAGTTAGCAAATATCAACTTCAAATTACATAACGTAACATTTTTAACGGACGCGAATTCCTACCCTGTTAACGAAATACGAGAGATGTTAAATACTGCTTCTTCACAAGTAACTTACGTGAAATGCAGTGAGGTAAAGCTTTGTGTGGGACAGGGATTCGAACCCAGATCCTAATCGGATTGTTATCGAAGCACAATCAACTTTGATATATCGGATTTTCTCGGCAGTAGCTAGATGTATTTACTGAAATGACGAGACGAAACATTAATTTTTCCTTCCCAGGACTCCAACCCGGCACATATCGCTGTTATATTCTAGAGAAAAGGAACGTTAAGTATGGGTTTGCTACACCAGCAGCGACATGTGAGCATGTTTGAACTAGAAATAATATGACGAAGGGTTCAGTGCTGACTGAGAATCGAACCCCAAACATATCGTTGTTGACCACACACAAAGAGACGACACTTACCGAATTTTTCTCCACCAGCACCTCGGAATAACATCCTTGAACTTACAGTGTCTCACTGGGAGTCAAAATCGTAAGATGTCGTTAGTGTTGACAAAGAATGAAAATGTACTAAAAATAAAAATTATTATCCGCGTGCAGATATGTGTTCTCATGCTAGAGCTTGATAATACATAGTGCAAATTTTAGTACTGGGCCAGGATTCCAACCCCTTTTTGCGCAGTATGTGGAGATGTTGAGGAATGTGCAGTTATGAACAAACAACAAGCTGTAGTCGAGCTGTATTGTCACGAAGGGATCAAATTCCGCGTTAAGGGCGGTCTGAGTTGCATTCCCAGTTCAGAACCAATTTTATCGACATACAGAAGCTCAAATAAAAGACGCAATAAGTGTCCTGTGACCATACACAGGGTTTGTTTCGTCACTGGAAATAAATAACTAGTATAAGAAAGGTACTGGTGATAGTGCTTCTACATGTCGCCATTCCTTACTTTATTGTGATTCCACCTAACGTCTACTTGGTAGAGAAGGAATATCATGTTTTGATTTTCAGACCACAATGCCATTATACCTTCTTCACCTGGCGTAGCCATAAGAGAATAGAATCTGCCTCTCCCTATCAAAAAACGTCGGCGGAAGTTGGAATCAAACCGAGACCATTGTTATATAAAACTAACATCAGTCTAACAGACGACCAAATCCTTTTTTCTAAGACTCATTTCTCTATCATAACACCATTGCGGCACACAAGATGAGAATTCTGACACACAGGCTCCCTGTAGTGGTTTACAGCATGTTCAGACATTCATTTACTTGGTTGACCGAATCGCCATGAACTATCTGCCTTGGCTACCCAGTGCATACATTCGACTCTATTTTGTAATCACCGAAATAAAATAACATAACTGCCAGCTGCACAGAACTGCCAACAGTGTAGGATACAGAAATTTAAATAGGAAGTGTTCCTTTCCATTTGAGCTACTCTATTGCGCTATCTGTTTGTTGAAACCATTGTGCAGTGCAAAAGAAATGCTGTAACTGTCTGTCTCTCAGAAGTCTAGATACGCCCATACGCATTATCTCACAGCACTGTGGAATGCCGAAGTTCTGAAGGAACTGTTGTTCACATCCAGAGGTGCCGTAGCTGCGTCACAGCTAGGAGCGTAACGGTAATTATCGCGCACTGTTGATAAGACATTACATTTTCTTCAAACGCAATTCTGCTGTCTGCCGAAGTTATCAATTTAATGGAACTTTGAACATTATTCCCCTCACTTCTTAACCCAAAATAGTCGAATGTGGAAAAACGGCTAACTTCTGCGTCATTTTGTTCTTTTCAGGTTTAATAGACGGCCAGGCAGCAGATGCGCTCGAAGCTTTTGTATTATGTATGGGGAGAGTGCATCGTGCCAAAATAGTCAGAAAAGTATTTTCTACATTAGCTGTCGTCTGGTAGTGGCATTTTATTCTTATTGAAACCTTGTTTGACATCTTTTACTCAGAACAAGTTTTCCACATGCATGTAATCAAGAAACTGCATTTGCATTGTCAGACTGTTATAGATAACATCAGAGAATTCGCATATATCGTTGATGATTAATATCTCTCTCATGTTTAGTATTGTTTTAACAACACTAAAAGAAACCTTACGAAAACTGTGCACTGTACTGTAAGAAATGAAATGAAACTACCCACGATAACCTTACGATGAAAGTAAGTCTGTTTTAACAGAACTGAGTATCTGTACACAAGCGTGCCTTTTTCTGTACGAATTAGTAAAGTACTACTCACTTAGATTTCGATTGGGTCTGTGTTTAAATGGTATGCTGTGTCATACTCAACAGGTATGTAAATGTGGCATTTCATAAATAAAGTTACGTATTCCTAGAAACCCAAAATTTGCTTGTCAGCAGCGGAAAGAGGCGTTACCGGTTGTGCAGCATCGTAAGTTTTTCACCATTGTACTTTGAGCAGAAAGTAATTTCCTGCGATTTGCTAATCAATTTATTTCCTTCATACTTACCACCCTGGCATGGGAGGCTTAAGTGAAGAATATTATTGAATTTCGTATCGTTGACGGTCGATTCGAATTTCTTCACAGACGCTTGTATTGTATAGCAGCTTGGCAGTCAGAAAGCCGAAATCTACGACCATTAAGACAACTTACTCAGTCGAGCTGCCAAGAGGATTTGAAGTGTATAGGTTTTCTTCTGACTTCGTTACAGAATTTTTTTGGGAATTCGTAGCTCCATGAAATAATATACAAAAAAAAGCTCGCACTCGCTGCCCCTACCACGGTTAGAACTGTTGATTTTCTTAACCGTTGGAACACGGGATACGAGCGGTACCACGGAGCGACGGACACACTGCTGCCAGCACACCACTCTCGTCACGGTATTGGTCGCTCAGCCTCATAACGCATCGTGAAAGAAATTAAAAGTTGTCACTTACGTGAAGAATAGCATTTCATTAGCCAAAAAATTTAAATTTCTGTCTCAGTGTCTTAGTTGACGTGAAGATTATATACCACGAGTTATTCGAATGGAAACGGAATATCAAGTGAATTTAGCGAGTCAGTTAAGTTCCATACGTGGAAGTGACTGCACTGTCACAGTGTTGCCAAATGTTTGTGACGATGTTGCCAACTCTCAGCTTGCTAGGAACAGTTCTGTAACGTTATAGGAGGAGAATCCTGTGCTCTTGTCATTGGAGGATACGGCGAGGAGGCGCCGGGTTTGGTTAATATGCAGCTTTCTTTCCTACCAGCT
Organism: Schistocerca serialis cubense; assembly: GCF_023864345.2. Classification (NCBI taxonomy): domain Eukaryota; kingdom Metazoa; phylum Arthropoda; class Insecta; order Orthoptera; family Acrididae; genus Schistocerca; species Schistocerca serialis. Next base: position 429,151,367 of record NC_064641.1, read on the forward strand.
GTGTCAAACATTCGGGTGTGTAATCTTCCATCACGATTACAGTTTCCCACAAAATATATACGAATAAAACACTTACCTTGTTACTTTGTTACAAAAGATTATTTCAGTACAAGAAAAAGTCTTTGGAAATCGACTTTGCCAACCTGTCACGAAAAGTAAGATAACAAACACTTTGCACCCCGAAATCGATTGCATCCATGTGCAGTCTTGTGATCATACAAGTAGAATTTAAGGAATTGCACGAGAATGTAGAAAAATGTTGGTGCGAATGGAAGCTGTAAGAAACACGGTTCCCTAATTATTCTGTGCCACGTAATAATCAATTCATTTGATAATTCAGAAGAGAAAAAACTAAAAATTATGTACATTGAGACAGAAACTAAAGTGCAGATGCGGGCACTGTGTAGATCTGCGCTTTTTCATCTTCAGATCTATACAAATAATGCATACTAACCAGCGTATTCATTGCTTTCGTAATGTTTCCCTCTTGTGTAGACTTCTTACGATGAACTGGATCCACACCCATGAGTCTGATTTTTTTTCTTTTTATCCTTCCATCTACTATCTTTGTGTGTTATTGCTCGGTGTTCAAAAAGCAAAATATTATCCCTGCTCCCACGAGATATTAAAATGAGGTCGCAAAAATCTCAACGAATTATAATCAAAATACAGTGAGACGCCAATTTGTCTGTCGTCATTGTGTTAAGTGGACAGAAATAGTTGGGTGTTATTGACGTCTTTTCTTATTGAGCTTTTCATGTTACCCTGACACAAGACGCCGAGATAAATGTGTATATTCTCCGTGACGAAACATCCCACATTCCATTCATTCTGATCCATTCATTACGTGCATCAGCGGCAGTGAGTGACAGGAAATCTGTTGTGGGGTGACGAATAACAATAACAATGGTAGTAATTACAAATCAATAATCAAGGATGTTTACTGCATTACAGACGATTAACAAAAGATCCAAAAATGGCTGACTGTTTAATTGGCGCACTGAGTAGGTGTTCTTACCACTTTGTTATTGAGTTCGGTTCTAATTGTTTGCAGAGAGAAAACATACATACATATCGCTAGTACAACGAGATACTACCTATCAATTACCCTTGCTTTACATCACGAGACGAACATGGCGTCACTGAGCTGATATTTGAAATAAATTTCTGTTTTCTTTCTCTTTCTCTCTCTCTCTTTATTTTTATTTTAATTTTTTGAGGAAAGCATCGAGAAGCGCGACAATAAACAATTAGGCATATAACCTGTTTACAGTTATTTTCATCGGGATACATAATGCAAAATACAACTTCTAAGTGTGTTATTGCGTAATTCCAGTTACTGACAGTCTATTCGTGAGCTTACTCGCATTCATTGGGGTGAAATCTGTCACAGAAGTAAGCAAAACACAAATATTTCTTGCACCATGCGCAACACATAACCGATATCTCGCTGCACTGTCGTGCTGTCCGATATATTGCACGGAAAACATATCTGTTCCATGTTGCTAAATATAGCTCTATCAGATATCAATTTGGAAGTGTACCAAGTGTATAAAAGTATATCTTGAAATACGCAGAAATGCCCATAGAGGTATTTGACTGAAACATAGCCATGACCAAAATTGTAACTGGGGTCGACAGCATCGCCGTCTACCACCTTGACAACTCGAACGGTGACAGTGCTCGGCCGGTTACTTACGTCTACTGGTATCAAAGCTACAGCATGAAAACTCAAAAATGTTAATAACCCGAAGATCATTAGTTTTGGAACCCATAGAAAGTAAAGCAGTCATCAGTCACAAGAGTGGATTGAACACCACAGTGCTTTAATAGGCACGGACTTATTGGGGGTGGTATGCTGTTGCTTTCATCCGACCTTTGAGTTGACTTACCTAGCCAGTTAATAGGGGAACCTACAGTTCTACGTTGCTTTCGGACCAGAGTGCAATTTGGCATTTTTCACATCAACAAACACTGCCCGAGGGGAAATATGTGTAAAACGGCACATAAAAATCGTGGGACTGATGAGGGATCGAACCTGAGACCTTCGTGTCCATAGTCTTGCTTTTTATCACCTTGCCACCATGCAGCCAACACTGTGGTTCCTGCTTGCCATTAAGATTACGGATCTCTTGTTTGTGCCTGCGTTGGCACTTGCTTGTCCCTTAGGAGACCTTACATTTGGGATTACCCTCTTATACGTGTGTGTAAACGCCTTCCAATGCCTACTCGAGGAAGACAAGGATACCTAGTCTAGCTTCAATATTACAAATACGCCTCTGTTTGTGGATGAACGCAGACTTAGGTTGACAACCATTTTGAATATTTATCAGTACTGTACCCATTGGTGTGAAACTCGTTTTCTACCAATGATTCCCACAGCTACAGGAACACTACTTTAATTCCTCTTACACAAAATACTTACGCAGTGCTATCAGACGAAAAGATCAACCTGACACAAACTGTGGGAACTTTGTTTTACAAGCTTCGTACCTTAATAAAGAGCTTTTCCTATTTGAGATATCTGTGAATGTTGCTGCATAAGACGATTTAAGAAGAAACTAAATTCCTTCAGCTACGCCAATGTTTAAAGAAATCGTGTTAACGGCACTAAATCGTGGTTTGTAAATCGTTTACCAGCCGTACTCTGCCGCTTTTCACTGGTTGGAAGGCAAAAAGCTTACTGACAAATTTCACAGAAGGAAAAGGGGGACGAAATGTCTCCCACTCGAAAGTCATGTTGTTTTACTTAAATGATTACAAAATCGGGTAAAACGAACAATGAGGTTGTCAGTATAAGCACATTACTGTTGCCAATATGATGTTGCACCACCCAGGGCCTGTAATGATAAAGGGCCCGTTTAGGTCAGGCACATAGTACACAGAAGTGGAAGAGAGAGCACCACTAAATTCTACAATCCGTGTGCATTGCATACACACAGAAATTACTGTCACATTGTACTTATGGAGCCCAATGAGTGAATTGCATATTTTCCGGTGAGAAAGAGCACTGGCAAACAGTCTTCGCTACATTAGGTTACTTAAACTGGCGTCACTTTGAGCTAGAATTTACGGTCAGCGACTAAGTGTAAGGACAGTGAGTCGGATGCGGGTTTTGCCACTGTGAAATACTTTCCTTACATTATGGAAGCGAATATTAAATTTGAACTGATATTGCGAAACTTTTGGACTTGGATAGCTTAGAATGAAAGTCTTTCTGTTTATTGCAAATCAAAACAATTGATTTTCTAAAACATTCTGTGTCATACACAACTTGAAACAGGTCACGTCGACCAAATCATATGGAAGAACCGACAGCGACGTATATTGGAAGGCAGTAAGATCCCTTGGCGTTTGGTTTGGCAGTATTCTATTTCTAGGCGCAAGTAAATGTAGAAAGCCAGCGCGTTTTCGTTATCAAGTAACGTCTTCATCAATTACTGTAGTTTGATTGTGATCAACGAGTAATTGCTGATGTCTGATATTAACATGCAAAGGATTCTGTAGACAGGGAAAGAACTTGTTCTTCTATAATGACCAAAAGGACTTAAATGATCTTCAAGCACATGTGTCCCAACAGCGACATGAAGAAAATGATAGCAATAATGACGGTGATAATCGAATTATCCGGTGACTTCACACTTCACAGTGGATTTTCTGGATATATGAAATTTCCTGAATTAGTGAAAATTACAAAATGGCTTCAAATCGAGGCTATGACGCCTAGAAGAGTCTTTACATCCTGCTGACATGAGAATAGCATAATCTCCACGTCAGTAGCTTGCTTCTACTTAACCATTTAGTAGACTCGCGTTTTTTCCCACAGTGACTAGTTTAGTAAGCTAAGCACATCATCCATTACAGCACACTCCTGGGGCTGGGAAATGTGGCCACAATGGTCTGGTAGAACGAACTATCACAAATGCAGTGCGTGGGTTCAGGCACTTACTTTTAAGAGGCACAAACAGATTTACTTTACCTCTGGTAACCTCAAGAGAAAGCTGTTATAATCCAGAATCCGCATTAAACATCACGTTCCTTCATTCCAAACTGGGCAGAGCCGGCTTACGTTGGAAAATGACATAGGTGGAGGTCAGGGTAAACCGAAATACTGTCACCAGTAAACTTACTTGCATTCGAAAATTTTATTTTATTTGATGAACTGATAGCTGTCTAAAGCTCTTATTTTACTTGTACTTGATTGAACTAGAGACGTTGAAAAATTTGGTGGTGGACTGTGAATCGAATTCGTATCTCTTCTTTCGAGGATCTGAATCTCTCGGAACAGTATAGTTCAATCATTTCATTCCTTATCCCAAGACTGCAGTCTTCTCTAGGTCTCCTCCAAAGACAAATATGTGGGTTCGAATCCTGATCCCGAACAAAAATGTTCATAATTTCATTTGGAGCCCTATCACGTGCACACCGGCCTGCTAGTGATAATTAACGTGCATTTTTAATGTATGTTCATGTTGCCAATAATTTCTCGACAAACACGCACACATGTTACTGTTGGTGCTTAAGCAATTGATACTTAAGCAATATTCGTGGACAATAAAAATAACGATAGGAGTGCGGTTTGATTGTCGCTCAGGCACAAAAAATTTTGTCCTTATTTTAGATTAAACACCTAGCAGCTGGCAAGAAAAACCGATACGTAACATTTGATTTTACTTAGTTAACAATCCGATTACGTCTTGGGTTCGTATCTCCGTCGCAGAACTTCACATCATGCGCCTCATCTTTAAATTCATACACACTTCGTTACTTCTGAATTGAGGTATATCAGACATCTTTCATGGTTAGTTAACAGGGATGAAAGGGTCTTGATAGGAGTCCTGGTTTATTACAAAAGCTGTCGTCTTTTATTTTCAACTTTAGATTTGGTTACAGATGTAGGCGAAAATTTCGGTACTTCATGACTCTCCATGGATTGTCAGCAATATGATATGATTAGATTAGGTTAGATTAATATTTGTTCCATAGATCATGAATACGACATTTCGTAAAGGTGTGGAACGAGTCATTTTATTGAAAGATTTCTTTACATACCAGTATTCAATTTCTTTACAACAATTTTTTACCCTCTCCCTCTCTCTCTCTCTCTCTCTCCCTCTCTCTCTCTCTCTCTCGCTCTCTCTCTCTCTCTCTCACACACACACACACACTCACACACACACACACACATTCTCTTTTTACTTTTATTTGTTTGTTGTGCTCGACTATCGGCGAGTCACGAAAACGTCCGTGAATGAGTTTCTTAGTTTTGAGTACAGTTACCAAAGAAATATAAAAACAACTCTGAGAGTTGCTGATTTATGACGCCTAGTAGAAGTCAGTTCTGAGTATTATTAGCAAATAAGCTCCAGTCCCTAAACGTAGGTACAGAAATGCGAATCAGACGCATTACGTATTCCAGGCCGTAGCAGCCGCGTCTTTGAGGCGCCAGCTATGGTCACTTTCCATTCGCTGTAGGATCACATCGGTTCGTCTTCTTCCTGCTTGTAATGTAGCTGAGATTTGGCAACAACGCAAGGTATGTTTGGCAACTCTGTGATCGACGAGTTACATCCTGGTGTGCACGGAATTAAGCCTCAAAGTTCACTTGATTTCTCGTGTCATTTCCACTGAATAACCTGAGTTGATATCGCTTGAGGTGTAACAGAAGATTGCAAATTTATGGTTTTCGGCCCAGCTAAAACATTGAACGTGGCAATCGCAACTAATCTCGTCCTGTAAATAGCGGTTTAAGAGTTCTAGCAACTATTGGCCTCGTAATAAAAAGGCGCAAACCATATATATCCGCTAGCTCTGTGTTGACGTGCCGACCTGTGGAAACGCGACCGTTATGGTTCGCGGTTCCAGCCGAATGTAAAGTTTTTTACCCTTCTCTGTAAGAGCTGCAAGCAGTCAGATCAAACATCGAAGGCAAATCGTAAGAAAATACTTTACGCTCATTGTGTAATGGTGAAAAACTTACAATGCTGCACAACAGGTAATGCTTCTTTCCGCTGCTGAGAAGCAAATTTTTGGATTCTAGGAATACGTAACTTTATTTATGAAATGCCACGTTTGCATACCTGCTGAGTATGACACAGCGTACCATTTAAACACAGACCCAATCGAAATCTAAGTGAGTGATATTTTACTAATTCGTGCAGATAGAGGTACCCTTGTGTACAGATACTCAGTTTTGTTAAAACAGACTTACTTTCGTCGTAAGGTTATCGTGGGTAGTTTTATTTCATTTCTTACAATACAGTGCACAGTTTTCATAAGGTTTCTTATAGTGTTGTTTAAACTATACTAAACATCAGAGAGAAGTTAATCATCATCGATATATGCGAATTCTCTGATGTTATCTATAACAGTCTGACAACGCACATGCAGCTTCTTGATTACATGCATGTGGAAAACTTGTTCTGAGTAAAAGATGTCAAACAAGGTTTCAATTAGAATAAAATGCCACTACCAGACGACAGCTAATGTAGAAAATACTTTTCTGACTATTTTGGCACGATGCACTCTCCCCATACATAATACAAAAGCTTCGAGCGCATCTGCTGCCTGGCCGTCTATTAAACCTGAAAAGAACAAAATGACGCAGAAGTTAGCCGTTTTTCCACATTCGACTATTTTGGGTTGAGAAGTGAGGGGAATAATGTTCAAAGTTCCATTAAATTGATAACTTCGGCAGACAGCAGAATTGCGTTTGAAGAAAATGTAGTAGCGAATGTAACAGAACACGCGACGTCTTATCAACAGTGCGCGATAATTACCGTTACGCTCCTAGCTGTGACGCAGCTACAGCACCTCTGGAAGTGAACACCGGTTCCTCCAAAACTTCGGCATTCCACAGTGCTGTGAGCTAATGCATATGGCCGTATCTAGACTTCTGAGAGACAGACAGTTACAGCATTTCTTTTGCACTGCACGATGGTTTCAACAAACAGATAGCGCAATAGAGTAGCTCAAATGGAAATGAACACTTCCTATTTAAATTTCTGCATCCTACACTGTTGGCAGTTCTGTGCAGCTGGCAGTTATGTTATTTTATTTCAGTGATTACAAAATAGAGTCGAATGTATGCACTGGGTAGCCAAGGCACGTAGTTCATGGCGATTCGGTCAACCAAGTAAATGAATGTACTGAACATTCTGCAAACCACTACAGGGAGTTTGTGTGTCAGAATTCTCATCTTGTGTGCCGCAATGGTGTTATGATAGAGAAATGAGTCTTAGAAAAAAGGATTTGGTCGTCTGTTAGACTGATGTTAGTTTCATATAACAATGGTCTCGGTTCGATTCCAACTTCCGCCGACGTTTTTTGATAGGGAGAGGCAGATTCTATTCTCTTATGGCTACGCCAGGTGAAGAAGGTATAATGGCATTGTGGTCTGAAAATCAAAACATGATATTCCTTCTCTACCAAGTAGACGTTAGGTGGAATCACAATAAAGTAAGGAATGGCGACATGTAGAAGCACTATCACCAGTAACCTTTCTTATACTAGTTATTTATTTCTAGTGACGAAACAAACCCTGTGTATGGTCACAGGACACTTATTGCGTCTTTTATTTGAGCTTCTGTATGTCGATAAAATTGATTCTGAACTGGGAATGCAACTCAGACCGCCCTTAACGCGGAATTTGATCCCTTCGTGACAATACAGCTCGACTACAGCTTGTTGTTTGTTCATAACTGCAGATTCCTCAACATCTCCACATACTGCGCAAGAAGGGGTTGGAATCCTGGCCCAGCACTAAAATTTGCACTATGTATTATCAAGCTCTAGCATGAGAACACCTATCTGCTGGTGAATAATAATTTTTATTTTTAATGCATTTTCATTCGTTGTCAACACTAACGATGTCTGACGATTTTGCCTCCCAGTGAGACACAGAACTATTTTCGAGATCACTGTAAGTTCAAAGATGTTATTCCGAGCTGCTGGTGGAGAAAGATTCGTTAGCTGACGTCTCTTTGTGTGTAGTGATCACCGATATGTGTGGGGTTCGATTCCTAGTCAGCACTGAACTCTTTGTCATATTATTTCTAGTTCAAACATGCTTACATGTCGATGCTGGTGTAGCAAACCCATACATAACGTTTCTTTTCTTCAAAATATAACAGCGATATGTGCCGGGTTGAAGTCCTGGGAAGGAAAAATTAATGTTTCGTCTCGTCATTTCAGTTAATACGTCTAGCTACTGTCGATAAAATCCAAATAGTCAGAGTTGATTGTGCTTCGATAACAATCCGATTAGGTTCTGGGTTCGAATCCCTGTCGAACATAAAGCTTTACCTCACTGCATTTCAAGTAAGTTACTTGTGAAGAAGCAGAATTTAACATCTCGCGTAGTTCTTTAGCAGGGCAATAGATGCTGAGTAGGAATTCGCGACCGTTAAAAATGTTTACCTTATGTAATTTAAAGTTGATATTTGTTAACTGATATTGTCTGAAATCGAGGTATATCACTCTCCTTATGCCTAGTCAGGAATGACTGTTAATTTCCGTCAGTCACGAAATCTTAGTTTGCATGACCTGGGTTTGAATCCATATGCAGAGCGAGTCGGTTCGTCGTGTCATTTGACGTTCTTACATATTCTCAACTAGATGCTCGAGATAACATACATTTTTAATGACTTTTGTGTTGATTAACATGTATGGTATGCTACTTTGAAAATTAAATCATGAAGACGACGAACTTATTACGTGCATTACCTATCTGACGTAATAATGAGAGTGCTAACATTTCAGGTATGTCAGTTATTGAATAAATGCGAGCTTACAAGCCTTAAGGACAGTCTTATCTGTGATGGGGTGTTCCCTGATTTTGTAGTATCGTGGTATTACTTTACGTCCTGAGTTATTGCGATACAGAGCAGTGTTTTCTCTTGGTGACTTGTTGGAAACGTTTTCAGTAGTCAAACGACTGTGTCAAGGAGCGATTAGAGGACCTGCTAGACAGCTGCGTTATGTGGGTTACATGGGAATCAGGTGAAGTGCAATGCAGGTCGTTCTGATACTTTTGAGCACGACTGTACATAAAATCAGAAGTTAAATATCAAATGTTTTCACCAATAGCGAATTTTTGGAACCTTAATTGACGACAGAATTGTTTTTTCCTGACTGGGATTCGAGCACAGCATCTAGCACCGTCGTTTTCTAGCCAGGAAGAGACGATAAATAGCTATTGTTGGTTCACCAGTAACGAGATGGACGCATGTTTAGGTAGACATCAGGCGGCGAAAAGTTCTGTGCTGAATGGAATTCAAATCCCGCACACGTGCTCAAGAAGAAACTTTAACTATCAAATTATTTTCCAATATTAGCTAGGAATGGCGTGTTTGTACTTTCCGTGATGTGATGGAAAATACTCTGCAGGCTAGAAGTTGAATCCACAACATGTCGTCGATGGTGATCACAACGAACACAACGTCAAACCAGGTCGTTCGGATACTTTTGAGCATGATTCTACTTTGTTAACAATCAAATTAGGTGCTGGGTTCGAATCCCTGTCACAAGCTTTATATGATGGCATTTCAATTTTAAACATTTAAGCGCAGCATATCATTTGATGCTATGGGGAACTGTCGAGTTTGCAGCACGATAGCAAAGCTGCAATAATGAAGTCTGCACTCTCTTGAGGGTTTCGGTGAGATTGTCTTTCAACTACAACAGTGGTATAATCTCCATTCCAAAGTATGACTGTGACACTTCTTTGCTTAATAACTCGTGATAGCAGTTGACAGCTAGAAGTAACACAGACACTTTACATCCGACAATTCCCAACTGTTTTCTGTCTCTTTTAACTATCTGTATGAAATAATAAATGTAACGATGATGTTTCTTTATATGGTTTCTCGAATGTTTTAGCCAATTTGTCAATACTTATCTTCATTTGCTGTAAATGTTGATTGTTTAGTTTACGTACCCCTGTGTAGTTGAGTAGTTCAGATCATAAAAAAAATATAACGTGTAATTACAAATGAGTCCTTTCTTGAAAGATATAATAGTTTAGCCTTCACTAGCTTTGATTCTGAATCTCCTATGTTACCTGTAAAGTTAATATTCATTGATTAATACAGACGCACGAGCTTGTAAAGGACTACGCTGCGTTTTCTTGCCACCACCAAGTTCCGTTAAAGACGAGATAGAAGTCAGGAAAGATCTATCTTTGGAAGCAGTGGGAATCGAATCCGAATCTTCCGCATGGGAGTCAGCTTATCCAGAGCTGGCTACATCAGGTTACAACACGATGAATACAGTCAGCAGCGGTGTATTCAGTAGCCACATTGATGATAAGTTATCGACTTCTCTACATCGTTCCGCCAAATTTTCTCAGGATAGTTTTGCGTCATCAGTCTTCTCATCGTTTTCATACAGCCGCCAGGAATTTCTCTACTTTGACCGGCTTTTCACCTTGGAGCAGCAATTGCAACCAAGGTTCTCAGTTGGTTGCTAGATGTGAACCAACCTCTGTACTCCTCTATGGTTTGTACCGACCCCTCTAGATCTGTGGGCGCTGTTCCCTGGTATCCTAGCAGGTATTCTGTCATCCTGTGGCTTCTTCTTGTACTATTTTCCACACATCTCTTTCCTCGACGATTCTGCGAGAACCTCCTCATTCGTTACCTTATCAGATCACCTAACTACCAACATTCTTGTGTAGCACAACATCTCAAATACTTCAGTTCTCTTCTGTTAGCAATATTATCAGCAAATCTTAACACTGATAACGTTTCATCTTGAATTTTATTCCCACTCTTGAACCTCACTCTAACGTCCGTCATTGCCTGTTCGACGTATAGACCGAACAGTAGTGCTGGATGACTACATTCCTGTTTTACTCCCATTTCAATCTGTGCACTTCTTTCTTGATCTTACACTCCCTCCTTCTTTGTTCTGCGTCCTTCTGGGCTCTAGTGCAATAATGGAAGCGCGTAACACATCGTACACTATCAGAAGTCACAGTCCGTCTTCATTTAAAAAAGCACGTGTTACGTACGTGCGGTTCACTTCTCCTCCCGCTTTTGACCATTGTGCAAAAACAATTGTACACTACTCAAGATCAGAAGAAACTGAAAACCTTGAATGACTAGAGTTAGGACGTTCATATTAGCAGGACATATATATTAGTATGTTCTGCAGAAATGATTATCATTTGAACCATATCGGCCCGCGGGTTCAAGGTCAACATCACTATCGTAGCACAACATTATCTACCGACAAAATGTGCCTATGGCTCTCGTTGTCGCTATAAACTCAATGGAATGGGTCAGTGTAACTTAAGGAGACGCGCAAGATGCCTTGCAGGGATATGTGCGATCAGTACCATCAAATCATTGAGTTTGAAAGAGGCCGGATTATTGGTATGAGAGAATATGATGCGTCCATCCGGGAAACTGCTGCTCGCATTGGACCAAGTGTTTCGGCACTGCAACAGGTGTGTGCTGAATGGTTCACGGAATAGCATAGTACACGACGAGATGGGTTAGGTCGCACCATTCAGACAACCCCCCGAGAATATCGATACCTCATCCGGATGGTATTGCAGGACGTGTCCTCCTAGTCTTTCGTGACGGCATACATGAATAAAACGTTCTCGGTTGTCAGGCCGCGTCAAATCGAATAAAATCCTCGAGCTTTCATTGACGACGATGGCGGAGATGGTCATCGAAAGCTCCAGGAGTTTATTCGAATTGACGCGGCTTGAAAAGCGAGGACGTTTTATTCGTTGCAGGACATATCTGCGTCCTTCTGGGCTCTAGTGCAATAATGGAAACGCGTAACACATCGTACACTATGAGAAGTCACAGTCCGTCTTCACTTATGAAAGCACGTGTTACGTACGTGCGGTTCACATCTCCGCCCACCTTTGACCATTGTGCAAAAACAATACTAGATGGCAATGGTGTATTGAACGAAGTCACTGGGAACAAAATGGTTCAAATGGCTCTGAGCACTATGGGACTTAACAGCTGTGGTCATCAGTCCCCTAGAACTTAGAACTACTTAAACCAAACTAACCTAAGGACATCACACACATCCATGCCCGAGGCAGGATGCGAACCTGCGACCGTAGCAGTCGCACCGTTCCGGACTGCGCGCCTAGAACCGCGAGACCACCGCGGCCGGCCACTGGGAACAGGAATGGCATCTGATAGTGTTTATGAACGAAAACAGGTTCTGTTTCTTTGAAAATGATGGTCGCATTTTGGTTCGCTACAGACAGGGGGAGCGGCATCGCAGTGACAGCATTCGCAAAAGACATTCAGCGGCAACTCGAGCCCCTATGGCGTGGGATGCTGTCGAGTAGAATCACGAATCACAGCTGGTGCGTGTCCAGGCCACAGTGACCCGTTTGACCTACTTGAATGACATCTTGCTCCCTGTAGTCATACCCTTCCTGCACAAGACGCCAGACGCCATTTTACAGCAAGACGGTGTTCGACTACATGTTGCTCCATGAACACGGGCCATCTTGCTGTCACAGGATGTCAACCCCATTTGTCCTGGCCCGCCAGATCACCTGACTTGTATAAAAACCCAAACTAAACTCAGTCCGAACAGGCCTTGGAAGGTCCAACGAACCGACCCGCCGTCGTGTCGTCCTCAACACACAGAAGTCACTGAATGCGGGTATGGAGGGGCATGTGGTCAGCACACCGCTCTCCCGGCCGTATGTCAGGTTACAAGACCGGAGCTGATACTTCTCAATCAAGTAGCTCCTCAGTTTGCCTCACAACGGCTGAGTGCACCCAGCTTTCCAACAGCGCTCGGCAAACCGGAGGGTCTCCCATCCAACTCCAAGCCCACTTAACTTTGGTGATCTGACGGGTCCCGGTGTTACCGCTGCATCAAGGCCTTTGGCAATCGGACTTAGCGCCAGTCGAAAATGTGTTGGATATGGTGAATGGACGGGTGCAACATCGTGACCCAATGCCAATCACCACAGATGAATTTTCGAACCAGGTGAATGGAGCATGGATGGCTATACCACGCGACGCCATTCGCGCCTTGTACGTCTCGAAACCATCAAGTATAGAACAAATTATCAGGCCAATGGCACATGCTGAACAGAGGTGACTGAAATGCTAATCATTTCTGCAGAATATACTAATATTCTGTGAATATGAATGTACTATCTCTAGTCGTTTAAGGTATTACGTTTCTTTTCTGAACATGAATGTACATTACCCATCTTTCACTACAGATTACACCTAATTTTTCTCAAAATTTCGTACAACTTGCATAGTTTTACATAGTCGAATGCTTTCTCCAGGTCGACAAATCCTGTGAACGTGTCTTGATTTTTCTGCAGTCTTCATTCCTTACTAACCGCAACGTCATAACTGCCTCTCTGGTGCCTTTATATTTCCTAAAGCCAAGTTAACAGTCATCTAGCAGATCTTCAGGTTTCTTTTGCGTTCTTCTGCGTATTATTCTTGTGGGCAACTTGAGTACATGAGTGTTATGTTGGTTGTGCGATAATTCTCGCACTTGTCGAAATCTTGGAATCTTGGTAGTTATGTGGATCATGTATTTTTCGAAAATCTGAAGGTGTATCGCTAGTCTCATACATTCTGCACACCGAAGTGAATAATCGTTTTGTTGCTACTTCCCCCAATGGTTTTAGAAATTCGGATGGAATACTATCTGCCCTATCTACTTTAACTGATCTTAAGCCTTCTCTATATACTGATCGTAATTCTGGATCCCCTATCTCTTTTCTGTCGACTACTGTGTCTCTTCTATCACGTCATCTGATGTTTAAGTGTTCCCCCTCATAAAGGCCCTCAGTGTACTCTTTCCATCTGTCTACTCCCTCTTCTCCTTTTAACAGTGGGATTTCCTTCGCGCACTTAATGTTACCGCTCTTGCTTTTAATTTCACCTAAGATTGTTTAGACTTTTCCCTGTGCTGAGTCAATCCTTCCGACAGTCATTACTTTTTTGAAAGTTCACATTTTTGAAGTAGTCAATTCGCCTTACCTGACCTGCACTGCCTAATTACTTCATTCGTAAATGAATTTTACTTCTGTATTCTTGTACCACACTCAACATTTTTGTACCTTCTTCTTTCGTCGATCTTTTGAAGTATCTCTTCTGATATACATGATTTCTAGGTATTTACCTTCCTTGTACCTATGTTTTTCTCTCCAACTTTTGTGATTGCTCTTTATACAGATGTCCATTCCCCTTCACGTGAATTGGCTACTGCTACTCGTTATCGCAGTATCTATAGCCTCAGAGAACTTAAATCGCAACTTCCTTAGCTGTTCCATAGTCCACTACTTTGAGCATTGATTCTTCCAAAGCATTTTCTTAAATTTAGACCTACTCTTCATCATTACCAAATTGTGATCTGGATCTATGTTTGCTTCTGGGTACGCCTTACAATCCAGTATCTGATTTCGAAATTTCTGTCTGAGCACGATGTAATCAAAATGAAATCTTTCCGTACCTCCCGGCCTTTGCCAAGTATTCCTCGTCCTTTTGCAATTCTTGAACAGAGTATTGGCTATTGATATCTGAAATGTATTGGATACCTCAATTACCTTCTCACCTCTCTCATTCCTAGTACCAAGTCCGTATCCTGCTGTAATCCTTTTTTCTGTTCCTTCTCCTACAACTGCATTCCAGTCTCTCATGATTGTTAAATGTTTATCTCTCTTTACTTGCTGAATGCCTCGTTCAGTATCCTCACAACTATCTATTCATCTTATGGTTGCGACGTCGGCATGAATACATGAATTACTGTTGTCTGTGTTGGTTTGCTGAAGGTTCAGATGAGAATAGCCCTATCATTGAATCATTCACAGTAACTCACTCTTTATCCTACCTTCCTGTCCGGAGCGAACCCTACTTCCGTTATTGTATTTTCTTCTGCTGTTGATATTACCTTCGGTGTCGATACAGAAAAAAGTGGTAAGCGCCACGCAATGTGGTCGTGAGATCCAAATAAGTGACAGCACACATCTGTTCCAGTTTAGTTTGCCACAACGTGCAAACCTCCTTGACACAAACAACGTGTAAAGTGCACGAATGGCCCACACAGTCGATCGGCTTTTGTCAGTTCAAATTTCAGTTAGTAATGCAAAAGGAAGTTCTTGTTTGAAATCTTTGTTTCTGTCTAATGCAGCCCTGAAGGACAAAATGAGATTTCATTGTAGAAACTGAATCACATTTCGATACACTTCATCATCTAACTAACACGTTCTTAGCGCTTTCACGAATTTCACTTGTAAAAGGTCCACCTCCCAAACAGTTCTAATTCACGAACATAGTCTTTTAATAATAATGGTTTAAATGAATTATTTATACAATAAGCACACTAGATCACTATTTCACAACCTTCAAGTCATCTTCACTTAGCAAGTACAACCATGAAATCACCAGCCCTAGTTCAAATATGTTACCATGGGGTCTTATGAACAAATCAAATTTCATACATAGTGTGTCTTCATACATTTGCATGGCTCCTCCTGACAGGTCAACTCACATTTTTTTCAAGCACCAAATCTTAGTCATGTATCATTCGACACTGATAAAAAATATACCTAACTGGGCCGTCGATATTATTTTCAGATAGTATTACTGTCCAGACAATACAACTAGAAATGTGATCTGATGTTTTCCCGAGTATTCTTAACTTACAGAATTCTCGGGTGATGTCAAATTGCTCCACGATACCTAAGCAAACAGATTCGTGGCCATCTTAAGGTGGTCCCTGACAGAGATCACCTGAAGATGGCAACGAGCCTCTCTGCGGCAACACCGCGGAGTAATTTAGACGTGAAACAGCCGGACACAAGAGAATTCCGTTACAGGATACAGTTCTACAGTTTGCAACAAGACATCTACATCTACATACAGTCTACGCAAGCCACCGGACGTTGCGTGGTGGAGGTTATCCTGTACTATTACTTGTAATCTCCTGTCCTGTTCCACTTCCAAATTGTGGATTGAAAAAACGACTGTCTGTATGCCTCCGTATGAGCCCTAATTTCTCGTATCTTATGTTCTTGGTTCTTACGCACAGTGTGTGTTTTTGGCAGTAGAATCGTTCGGCAGTCAGATTCAAACGCCGATTATATAAATTTTCTTAATAATGTTTCTCGAAAAGAACATCGCCTTCCCTGCAAGGATTTCCATTTGTATTCCCGAAGGGTCTCCGTAACACTTACTTGTTTTTCAAACCTACCAGTAAGAAATCTAGCAGCCCGCCTCCGACCTAGTACGGATCCCAACCACTCGAGCAAGAACAGGTGGCACCAGTGTTCTATATGCGGTCTCTTTTACAGGTGGACCACTCTTTCCTAAAACTCTCCCAATAAACCCAAGTGACCAGTTGTCACATGCTCGTTCCACCTCATACCGCTTTGCAATGTTATGTCCCACATTTATTTCACAAACTCATACAGGAACATTATTGCCACCTTATGAGGAGTTTAGCTAGTAACTAGTCCAGTTACGATTTGAATTACCAAGCATAGCCCTAGCAGGGATCCAAAATTTCATCAAAATGAAATATTTGTTGGTGCAGGTAAATCAACTAAAGAGTTGTTAATAATTTTAACTAAAGAATGTTTCAGACGGACCTATAGTATTCACGACGTTCTCACTTGATTCCTTGATTGCAGCAAAGTGACGTCTGGGACAAGGGTGTTGTAGATGTCCTGCGCACTATGGACAAAAACAGCCGCTACTGGGAGAGACGGCTACCTCGCCATAATCACCAGCCACAGAGTTCAACACCTCAGGCTGCCTCTGTCACAGATTGGAGGACTTGGAAGCCTTGTCGTCCGATCAGGATCAGGACACCAGCGTTCCTAACATTCTGGCATACTGAATAGGGTCTACCTGAATGTCTGACCAATATCGTCGAACTTCACAGCTAAACGGCAGCTGTCATCATGGTACGACGGATGACGAAGAAGGGCCATGAGCAGGAGGGGACAGACCACCTCCCAAGTCCAGTACCCGCGCCGCTGTCACTCGCCGTGGCGGCATAGAGGCAGAGCTGGTGCCTGCGCCACCGCAAGCTGAAAACAGCCAGTGCAGCAACCGGCTGGAAAGAAGTGTGCGCTGTCAGATGCCTTGAGTGGGTAGAAAGCCGCTTATTGACAGACGATGCCAACGATGAGTAAGATGATTTTCGTATGTTTGTATAAATAAGTAACTTATTCTGAATCTTCTTTCACTGCACCTACCAGCGATCACAGTCCACTACCATCCTTCAGAGGATAAATGGAAAGGAATGAACTGAGAAAAGCCTCCTGACACGGAACCAACTCTGCTTAACCCCTCCCAATAGTCGCCTTTTTGAATGGTTTTCAATTATTCCCCAACGACATGAAAAAGGTCCTTTACATTTGAGTGCTAAAGTTCTTTATCGGTTAATTCAGTTGACTGCAATACTATCAAAACTATTCACATCCGTTACTAACTTGTCCATAATCCCTACATTATTCATCGCTGTATAGCTAATAATAATCCGTGTACCATCCTGCGTCTAACTGCTGCACTCAAATTCATTCAGTCTTAAACAGCGTTCACTGGCTTTCACTCCAGGCACAGCTGCATAAAATTTTATTCTCCTCAACTCATCATTTTTCTTGAACTCAGTGCACGTCCACACCCAAGTGTGTTCTCGCTTTGTATTTGATTGCCACATACGTAACTATAATAAATGCTACCCATGAACCGTGGAACTTCCCCTGGGTGACATGTATGCATCAACGATGCAGATAGCCATATTGTAAGTGCGATCACAATGGGTATCTGTGGAGAGGCAGACTAATCCATTGTCCCTAAAGAGGGGCGGCATCCTTTTCAGTAGTTGCTGGAACAGTATGGATGATTGAGTGGTCTGACCTTGTAACATCCAACAGAAATTTAAATGTACGGAAGCTCTTTCTGAAGGAAAATGGCTTGTATTGACGTGAAACATGGATGATAAACAATTCAGACAAGAAGAGAATAGACGCTTTTGAAATTTGGTGCTACAGAAGAATGATGATGATAGATCATGTAACTGATGGGAAGGTACTGAATCAAATTTGGGTGAACAGAAATTTGTGGCACAACCTGACTAACAGAAGGGATCGTTTGATAGGCCAAATGCTGAGATACCAAAGTATTGCCAGATTAATGTTCGAAGGAAGTGTGTGATGGTAAAACTGTAAAGAGAGACCCAGAAATCCATGTGGTAAGCAGGCTCCAATGAATTAGCAGGTAGCAATAGGTAGCAGTCGTTTTTCGAAGATGAACATCCTTGCAACAGACAGAGTAGCATGAAGAGCAGCATCTCAAATCAGTCTTCCGACTGAAGACTGCAACAAAAATAACAACAACAACTATAATAATATGTATAGGCAGTGCATGGGGACCAGCTTCATTAACGTTCCAATGGCACTATAGATCCTTACTTTTGATGCGTGCGTAGTGACCACCTTGATACTGCTAGCGATCATTGATAAGAGAACTCACAAAGAACGTGACCACGATACCGCTGTGAACTAAAGAAAATCCTCTGTTTCCGTTTCATTGTATGTCTCTTAACGGCTGAACATCACCTTGACATTCTTTTTTCTTCTCATCTTCCTCTAGTAGCCAAGCTTTCATTTCTTGTTGTGTGCACATGGCTTGTTCATTCCACGAACTATTGTCCCCCTGTCTGTCTTAATCGTTTGTGACCACACTGCTTTTGTCACAATTCTGAAGCTCGTCGTTTGTCTCATGATGAGTTCCATCCCCTTCCATCTCCTTCATCCTTTACAGCAGGACTGAGGAAGTGCAGGCACAGGCGTTCGCAGAGGCACGCGGTGTTTGCACGCAGCTCCTAACACCCCATCACTGCTCCACCCGTGGAGCCTGTGTTTCCCTCACCACCCCACTAGCCATTATACCACCGCTCATTAAAAACCGATACGCTCCCAGCAACATGGCCTGTTAACCTTTTGGTGCTATCATTGTCTAAGATACGTTTTCTTTTGTTTTAGCAAGACAAGACTAGTGTGAACAAAATGGCCGAAGAGGATTTCAAATGCTCAAAACGAAATTCTAATGATTCCTTATGTTTCATCTTACAGTGAGAAGAGTATTACTTCCGAAACATAAAGCGATCTTCAGTGGTTCTTTTGTAATATAAAATTGTCGTCATCGAAGATGCATATTGTGAAGTGACATTTCTAACTGCTTCAAGAGAAAAAGATAAAAAAGTAAACATTTAGACAGATCTATGCCATTTTTGTTAATTGTTAATATTATTGATGATGCAGTATGTCGTTCTACAGTGGACTTTTACATCCTGCTTGTAAATTATCCATAGGGGGAACGTCATGCAGCATGTCATAATAACGCTAAAATAAAACTGAGATGAACATCACTTGTAAAACAGTGAAAACATGGTGACCTTTCATCAACGCAGAAACTGTGACAAAATCTTTGTAAATAAAGCAACAACTTTGGGTCCACTTGATATCCCTCTTGAAGTGCAGTAGGACCATATTATAGGATAAATTGTGATAAAATTCAATCCGGGGGAGCTGAAAGCTGTAGAAGGAGTTAATGACGGAAGGAGAGGGGTGGGGGGGCAGGGGGAGGGTTGACGCATGAGGGAAGTGCGTTAAAACTACACGGAATATGAATTACTAATAACGGTAGAGACAAATTCTACGTAAATCTCTGCACACTGTTGTACATTGCTACAGGGGAAGCTGATTGTCATCTTGTACGGCAGTTGTAACACACTTGCAGGAAGACAACTTCCCCCACCACCAGTGCTGCATGCTTTTCAGTTTACGGCATGTCCTGTCCAGTTCTCTGATGTGACTGCACAAACTAATTGCACTGAGATTGTGTTTCTTAAGTGGAGTTTACGTATCTGAGGTTGTCAAGTGAGCTTTTATGCAAAATACACTGTTGACACTGGCTGAGAAGTGTTTAACTTTTATGTGTGATGTTGTAAGTGACTCGTCTAATACTGATGGGAAAGTGATTAGGTTGGCAAGTGTACCGCTGCTATCTATCATTGCTACTGCATTGTAAATTCGTGAACTGTGCAGTGAATTAATGAATCATCACAAAGGTACTGCATTACCATCACCGTTAATTGTGTTGCTGGTACAATGGATAAATATCTTTCGTTGCTGGCATATGTAGAGTAGGCTACACTGAGTGCTGTCACGTACCACACTTTCACAGTACGTCTCGTTACGTGGGTGTGAACTGTCTGCTGCATTGGGACTGAAAATGTTCTAGTCTAGAACAGTAATCTGCTGTAATGCATTACTTGAGATAGGCTGAAATACCTGATGTTCCAAAAAACTTAGATGACCAACTTCTGGCGCTGAGCGAGCAAATTTAAGACTCTGTGTTTCGTCAGATATTGGAAGAGTTGAGTGAGGCCGGGGGGACGCATTTGATACACCTCATGCTGTTAAAAGTATTTCACGCATTAATAGTGGAAACAGTGAAATCGACATTGTCGAATACTTATTGACGGCATGTTACACCCAGAATGGCGCGATCCTAGCACTGTCATGGCTCTGTTGAAAATCCTTATGCTGTCCGCGACCGCGGCGAGTTTCTCTCGTGGCCGAGCAATAATCTTGGCCTTCTGAACCCGGTATGCGCCTGTGAGGTGCGCTTCCTGCGGCATCCGGGTGCTGTTGGAGCTGCATACCATCATGGCCATCAACCAAAGAGGTGCTGCCGCCTGGTATCGCGTATGCCGTTCTGTTCCGTTACTTACGCCATGTAGTACATTCCTGGGCGAGGAAACTTTCTTCCGTTGTTTCTGTAGTAGTCCCAAAGCACGATTACACGCAGTAGTGACTTTATATCATGCTTCTCGGTTGATTAAATTCTCCACCATCTTGATTCAATCGATTCATTAACGACACTAGCCCAGAATCGGGGGGGGGGGGGGGGGGGGCTGAGCCAGGACCCTAGTTTTGTCATAATCCATGGTTTGCTCAAGGTCCAGGCAATGTTCTGCTACTGCAGATTTAGTTACCTGCCGTACCCTGGTATGTCTCTGGTGTTCTAAGAACGGTAGTAACAGACTTGTGTGATATCTGTTTAGGCGCCTTTGTCACTATCTCAGTGAGATAGCTGCTTATGGTGGTGACTGCTTAGAACTTGAGTATCACTGAAGAAATGAAGTCCGATTGGCCTGTACGAATAAAATTGGCGCTCTTGAAACATTCCATAAGCCCATCTTTAGGTGCCGCAGATGTGCTGTGGTCCCCGAGCGCCGCTTGTACCAGGCGCGGTGTGCTGCATATGAGCTTAGATGTTGCGGATGTTCTTCCCACAGGATTGTTTGTTTAATTCCATCAATGAAATAGGAGAGTAGTGCCACACCAAAGTATAAAGAGCTTATATGGTATGCAAGTACGTGAAGGAGCGAAGTTATGGCAGCTGGGAATAATTAGAACGAAAATGTATATTTTTACTAATACGTCAGACTTATTTTCACTGACCAGTCAGTAAATGAAGGATACTATAGAATTCAACGTACGAGTCTGAAATAAATGGAGGTTCTTTCTATTTAATTTTTTTCGTAAACTCCATGATTAGAATTTTCATTTCCTTCTCCTTCGGTGAGACTGATTTCCACACCCATCGGGCTTGTTATCATTTATTTCACAGCTTAGCAAACCGTTGTATTTACCTTTCAGTAAAGTAATGGTTCAAATGGCTCTGAGCACTATGGTACTTAACTTCTGAGGTCATCAGTCCCCTAGAACTTAGAACTACATAAACCTAACTAACCTAAGGACATCACACACATCCATGGCCGAGGCAGGATTCGAACCTGACACAGTAGCGGTAGCGCGGTTCCAGACTGTAGCGCCTACAACCTCTCGGCCACCCCGGCCGACAGTAAAGTAATGAGTCTGATTCCTTTGCTAAGTGCGGTTGTTAAAAATACTATATGTATTAACTTGTGTTTCAATCTGAGCGGAAACGAGATACAAAATAGTACCACTCCGATCAATCGGATGGCCTCCCCGCAAAGAGGAAAAAGGTTGTATTCATACAAAAGTTTGTGAAGCAATGTAATACCATCAGCTGAATTCTTAGTTGAACAGTAATGAAAATACTCATGAGCTGGAGGAGGATAGGAGTGTACCACGTAATATATACTAAGAAAATCACTGATAACACGAAGGAAATACTGATTATCTGAAATAAGTACAATTAAACGGTCGCCCGCCACCTAGGCCAATGATTCTCCAGAATCTTGAGAAAGTTAATAGGAAAGAAATTTAAGCAAATAATTACTATTGTGGCAACAGAAGATTTTCACGCTTTACCACAGCAGAACATTTGACGAGAAAATAATTAAATCACAAAGCACTGAGTCTGCCGTTACTTGTTCTGAAATTCTAAATTTTGAAAGAAACGTCATATGAAATTACTGGTTAAATAAATGACTGACCTTACTTAAACTTTGTTCTGTAAAAAAATAACTTTCAGTGACCTTTATGTAACATAATGCAAAATTTAGAAAATGCAAGCAATTTACTTTTGATTTCTGAAAGTTTCAACTAACTTTAGTTTAAGCAAATGAAGATTGATTTCACCTTAAAAATAAGAACAACAAAATACATACCAAGGTAGGAACAGCTGCTGTTATGCAGTACAAGAATGAACAGTTACTGTGGCGGAAAATTTAGACTAAAGTCGGACTTTAGCAAACACACTAACCAGCAGTAAATAGTTGATCACTTTTCATATTCTAAAGACACTCGATGATTGAATGGAGTGGAAAAGGACCCTGCTTTCTAATAATGTCTGTGGACAGTGACAACATAGGTGCCGTCCAAGTTTTAACTATTGCAAGCGAAGGGATGGGTGGGAAGGGGCGGGGATAGGAGGCAACAGGATGTAGAGGAGTTCGGGAGTGGAGGTAATGAGGGAGGAAGTTGGGGAGGGGAGAGGCAGTTGGAGAGAGGGGAGGGGAAGGGTGGGTAAGGAGGGTAATTTGGAGAGAGGAGAGGCGAGGGAAGGTGTGGGGTTGAGAGAGTGGGTGTGGGAAGTGGAGGGGAGCGGGGGGGGGGGGGGGGGGGGCTGTGTAACATGTAATACCCACATCAGCATTTTGTTATTCAAACAGTCATTCTCGGAATCATGATGTCAGCATCATTGCATCTGGCCATATGCCAACAGCATACAAAAGAGTTAAGCCTGCCACAGGCACCTGGCCCAATGCCCCCATGCCCCACGCCCCCATGCCACCACGACCCAATGCCCCATGCCCCCACACCCTATGCCCCCACGCCCTGAGGCTCCTATGCCGCCATGCCCCACATCCAGCAGCCAACTATGATAGAGTGCCTGTTTTACTGTAAATTTTGTCAACTATATCTGTATAGCTGACTTCCAAAAATTCATTTAAAGACTTGCTCACCAGCCACACTGGCAATTTTTTTCCCTTATTGTAATTTCATGCCCCTGCCTCGTATGGGCAGGAGAGAGCTGGCAGCAGTGTAGTCCACCACTCTTCAGCCGAGTGGCTTTACAAATACATAAAAAGGAGGAACTCATACATAAAAAGGCGAAAGAAAGTGGATATTGAAATACAGAAACAGAGATAATGGAAGTTAAAATATACGCTAATATGGATCATGGACTGTTAAAAAGTCGACATTAAATTAGAACACAGCTGGCAATTTGTGGCCCACTTAAAATACACTGGAATCAAACACAAGTTAAAAGTTGGCCACAGTATAAAAATCACCTAGAGCAAGACACTTAAAAAACCACTGAAAACGACAGAGTACTCACAAAGAATAAAAACCACTGCTAGGGACCTGCTGACGGATTGGAGGCTGGAGAGGAGAGAGAAGGAGGGGAGGCAGATGTGGTGGGGGGTGGGCTGGGGAGGGAGGGAGGAAGAGGAAAGAAGGGGTCAGGGGGCACACCAAGAGGCGAAAGACAGGCAGGGGAGAGTGCACAGGCACCGGGGCCATGGGATAGGGAAGGGTGTAGAAGGGAGGAAAACTGCTCAGGGGAAGGGAAGGGGAGAGGGAGCCCTGAGGAGTAGAAGGGAGGATGGTGGGGTTAGAGATTGTAGGAGAGGTAGATGTCAGGACAAAGCTCATCTTCTGGGAGGGGTTGGTGCTGGAAGTTTGATTGGGAAAGGAGGTGGAGAGTGTGGAGATGTAGAGAGGATGGGATACAGTGGTAAAGACATGGTAATGGGCTGGGGATGAAGAGGACAGGGGACACCAGCGGGTTGGGGGGATCGAGTCAGTGGATGATGTACAATGTGTGGATGTGTTCAAGGAAAAAAGGGAGGTGAGGGAAGCGGATGAGATAATAGAGGTTGCATGTGAGGTACAGAAGGCGGATATGGAAGGTGAGGCAGAGTGTGAAGTGTTCCAGAATTTGGAGGTTTTTATAGAATCTGAGGGGGTAGAAATCCAAGTGACACTGGCATAACAAACGATAGGTTGGATCAAGAATTTGTAGGTGCAAATGATGTTATAAGGTTGCAGTGACCATGTCCAGCCGGAGAGGAGTTATAGGAGGCAGAGTCTATTGTAAGCTCACATGGGCAATTTCTTTTTTTCTTTGTTGTAATTTCGTGCCCCTGACACATATGGGCAGAGAAGGGCTGGCCACTGCCACAGTCCACCACCCTTCTGCCAAATGTTTTTGCAAAAATACATCAAAGGGGAACTCTTACATAAAAAAGGGGATAAAAGTGGGTCATTAAGGAAAACACTGTAAATGGAGATGATGGGAGTTAAAATATACACTAAGACAAGGACATGCACTGGGAAACAGTTAAAAAGTCGACATAAAAGTAAAAGAACAGAGCTGGCAATTCATTGTGCACTTAAAATCACTAGAGTCAAACGCAAGTAAAAAGCCGGCCACAGTACAAATATCGCACAGAGAGAGACACTTAAAAAAATGGAAAGAAAAGGGAATTGGGAGTGACAGAACACGTATGCAGAATAAAAACCACTGGTAGGGACCTGCTGAGGAACTGGAGGCTGGAGAGGAGGGAAAAGAGGAGAGAAATATATGGTGGGGGGCTTGGGGGAGGGGCAGGAGGAAGAGAAGAAAGGGGGCAGGAGGAGCACCAAGAGGCAGGACATGGGCATTGCAGGAGATGAAGAGGGAAGACAAGGCAGGAGGGTGTGTAGAGACAAAGAAGGGGGTATGGGAGGAGGAGGGGGAGTAAGCAGGGCAAAACAACTCAGGGGAAGGGAAGGGCAGAGGGAGCCCTGAGGAGGAGGGTGGAGGAAGGTGAGGTTGGAGTTGGTAGGATGGGCACACGTCAGGGTGAAGCTCATCATCTGGGAGGGGTAGGTGCTGGAAGTTGGAAGTTGCATTGGGAAAGGAGGTGAAGGGTGTTGAGATAGAGAGAAGGCAAGTCACAGCGGTAAAGGCACGGCAACCATCTGGGTTTGGAAAGGAATGTGGACAATAGGGGATGAGGGGGATCTAGTCAGCAAATGACACACAGGGTGTGGATGTGTCCGAGGGAAAGAAGAAGGTGGGGGAAGGGGGTGAGGTTGTACAGGATATGCATTGGGATGGAAGGCAGATAAAGTATGCGAAGTGGGCCGGCCGGAGTGGCCGTGCGGTTCTAGGCGCTAAAGTCTGGAACCGAGCGACCGCTGCGGTCGCAGGTTCGAATCCTGCCTCGGGCATGAATGTGTGTAATGTCCTTAGGTTAGTTAGGTTTAATTAGTTCTAAGTGCTAGGCGACTGATGACCTCAGAAGTTAAGTCGCATAGTGCTCAGAGCC
Organism: Schistocerca serialis cubense; assembly: GCF_023864345.2. Classification (NCBI taxonomy): domain Eukaryota; kingdom Metazoa; phylum Arthropoda; class Insecta; order Orthoptera; family Acrididae; genus Schistocerca; species Schistocerca serialis. Next base: position 429,177,152 of record NC_064641.1, read on the forward strand.
ATGCGAGGTGGGGCGTATATCGCTCTGGGATTTGGAGGGCTGTATAGAATCTGGACGTGGCGGAAATCCATGCAAGGCTGGCATAACAAAGGAGGGGTGGATCTAGGATTCGTAAGTGCGAAGAATAATGGAAGGATGCAATTCCAATATCTGGACAGACAGGAGTTTCAGGAGGCAGAGTCTATTGTGGGCTTTGTGTTGTATCTTAAGGAGATGGGGAGTCCAGGTGAGGTGGTGGTCAAGGATGAGTTCAAGGTATTTTAGGGTAGGAGTGAGGTAGCTAGGGTGACCATAAATGGTTAGGTAGAAATAATGTAGACAGAAGGAGTGGGTGGTGCAGCTTATGACGATTGTCTGGGTCTTGGAGGGGCTAACATGAAGCACATTGTCGGATTTCATCTGTAGCTACGAATTATCCCTTATGGAACACTGGATCGAGTAGACAGCATTTTCCTCAATAAATTACTGAAAACCAACATTGCTTATCAAGTATAAATAATGATTTAGGAATTCATATTTGTTCAAAGTGAGTTTTAACTTAGGTACTATCCCAAAAACCCTTAAAATATGAAACAAAAGCAAATCCTGTTTCATATCCCAATTACTCCTGTCATCAGCAGATGGCTGCAATGTAGAAATCGAGTGCACCTGCCTCCAGCAGGTGGTTGCACTGTGGAAAACGAACGCACCTGTCATTTGCACTGTAGGAATGAACAATTTTTTTTTCTTTCAACAATGAGTAGTTGTTCTCACTCTCTTCAACAAAAGGATTGATTATTACAGAATGTAACAGAACCATAAGTTAGTTATTTCCCTCATTGTAAATGTACAAAAATTCTAACATGTCTGCAAAATCCATTTGGAGCCCAAATGGAGCGATGTTTACACCAACTATCCACGACTTAGTTGAATTTAATTCATGAATAAAACGTTGTGTTACTCCAGTTAATGAGATGTCACAAATTTGGAAAAATATGTCTGATATGTAAAAGAAAGCGTGAGTTAATTTCCACAAATACACTTACTCACCAAATTAATGGCCAAAATTCTAAAGTATGTATCCTTATGCTGGATTTCCGTGTCTAATAACATTTGAAATTTGAGGAAGCATTCCGAATAATTTAATGTCATAAAAATAACCTGATGGGGCTTGTAACTGCAGATAAATACCTGTTAGCTAAAGTAGTACTGCAATAAGCAGTCTGCATTTAAATTGTTCTCAAGTACCATTTTAGGAAGGACAATGATAATGATTATGTTATACACAAGCAAAAGTATAAACGATGCTACTGATTGCCAGTAATCGGTATTATTACAATTGACACAGGCCTATTGAAGGCTATGTAAATAACAGCAGTTTTGAAATCGAAAGGCTCCTCTTTTTCCAGCACTTATGTTTGGTGGAAACGTTGTGGCAGAGGAGGGTGTTTGTGTTCTAAAACGTCAGTGTGTACAAGACATTGGATATATTTACTGCTCCGATCTATTTGTGACGGATATCGCATTACTTGATTTGCATAAAGTTTGCATGTGATATTTTCAAAAGTTTAAAATATGTTTTCTTATGAAGAAGGATCATTCTATGGTGTAGATGATGTTTTAAGTGATCTATTTGACTCCATAAATTGTTAGATAATTAATTTGACAGTGTAGTGCAAGTGGATTATTTCACTCTATTTTTGATACCAAAATTGCGTCAGGAATATAGTATGCTGAGGAGAGATGAAACCCTCCATCTTCGTATTTACTATTAAAAACAGTCATGATTACGATTTATTCATCAAGGTGACCGGTTTCGACCACTACTGTGGTCATCTGCAGACCTACAAGTTGTATACAAAGCTGTAATTAGAGGGCTACATACATTAAAGAAAATAAATAAAGTTATAAAGCTATAAAACGATGAATTACCATTGAGTAGCAATCTCTATCTGTTGGAGAATCACTACTGGAGAAACCAGTGCAAGTCTTACTATAAATAATGGAGGCTCCACCCACTTCTAACAGCATGATTATAAGTCGAATAACAATGTAAAATTTCTCAGTTAAAAGAACATTGTCAAGAATTAAAAATAAATACACAGAAACGTAGCTTATTAAACAGCTATTGTCAATTAAGAAGCGTTAAAAATATTTAAATATGAGGATAAATGAAGTTTGGTTTGGCAGTACATGGGTTGCCCTCTCAAGGCCTGTTAGTGAACCATTTGGAACCACTGGTTGCCATGGTGAAGTTGGACGCCGTTCCAAAGATGAGGCAGCAGGCTTCTTTCCACTGAAGTTGTTGTAAAGTCGATAGGCGAACTAGTGGTTTCCATGGTGAGGAGAAAGGCCAGTACAAAGATGTGGCAGCAGGCTTCTTTCTAACGAAGTTGTTGCGAAACTGGATTGGCGAAGACTGTCACGCCAGACGATGTATTATTGAGCAGCAACATGTCCTTATTGAAACCATTTTTTTTGTTAGGCTGCAGTAATCTTTAGCTGAATGTATACTACGTGGTGCACAAATAGGATAGGAAGTAGTTGTCCATATTTATGAAACATTGTCTATGAAGTTCGTATGTGAATTACATGTGACAATTTTTAAAAGTCATTGCTATTCCTTAAGCTGTATGCCAGTCTTATAACCATATAAAAATAATGAAAATGGAAGGACTTTAAACTTATAATACTATGAACCATAGTGTCAAAAATAAAAGGATGTGAATTAGCAATATGCAGTCTGAAAGGTTATAAGCAAAAATTCTAAAACAAATAGCCAGTCACAAAATAATGTTTGGTGAAATAAAATTACAATCTAAAGATAAAATATTTCCTAAAAGTCTTAATAATTTATAAAAACAAAGGACAGAAGAGTGAACATTCTACAGCAGATAATCGAAAAGAAATGTTTGTCTTTGAACTGAAGTTGTCCGTTTAAAACAGATAATGGATTACTTTTGTTAAGTGAAAAGATTTAAATTTCTTCCAAAGTATTTAGCAGTAGTCCTTTTGGCACAGTATGCAATATTCTCAAATTGTTATAAATGCAACCTTCAGAACGACTGTATCCATCAAGATGTTGACCAAATATTGGTTTGGTACGTGAAGTACCAGTAGTATGTTCTTTAAAACGTGTTAGATAGTTACGGCCAGTTTGGCCAATATACTGTTTCTCACATTACATATTATTTTGTAAACGCCTGACTTTTGGAGTATATTTGAGTCACCAGTTGTGTGTTTCAGTTTCATCTGCAGAGGGTTATTGGTTCAAATGGTTCAAATGGCTCTGAGCACTATGGGACTCAACTGCTGTGGTCATCAGTCCACTAGAACTTAGAACTACTTAAACCTAACTAACCTAAGGACATCACACACATCCATGCCCGAGGCAGGATTCGAACCTGCGACCGTAGCAGTCGCACGGTTCCGGACTGCGCGCCTAGAACCGCGAGACCACCGCGGCCGGCGGTGTTATTGGTTTTAAATGCTATTGTCACTCTTGTATTCTTAAATAATTTATTTATTTTATCTGAAATCGGTCCCTTGTATGTGATATTTGTAAATCTCTTCTTGGAATTTGTAACAGCATCATTTGTTTCTTGTAATTTTTGATATAAGAGATCAACCTGATGGGAATTATAATTATTAGCAACTGCTATCTGTTTTGATGTATCAATTTTTTTGTACCCTTCTAATTACTGGCTAGAGGAAGGATTAGAAGAGTCTAATACACAACAAAGAAAGTTTTGCATCACCCTGGTTCCCAGAACTCCTGCAGATAGACGTTTACTGTGGATTTTGTATCACAGTCACAGTCCCTTTGACTGTTCAGAGATGTTACTAAAACCGCCTAAAGATGTAAACGACCATGCTTGAGCAGCGCCTATTAGACGGATCGAGTCCCACAGCCGATCCGTTCCAGTCTTCCACCAGAATGGAAGTACAAGGCCCGTGTTATCTGTAGTTCAACCATGTCTAGATGGTCAATACCGCGGTTCGATCGCGTCCGCTTTGTTACTTTGTGCCAGGAAGGGCTCTCAACAAGGGAAGTGTCCATGCGCGTCAGAGTGGATCAAGCGATGTTGTTCGGAGACGGAGGAGATACACAGAGACAGGAACTGTCGATGACATGCTTCGCTCAGGCCGCCCAAGGCCTACTACTGCAGGGTATGACTGCTACCTACGGATTATGGCTCGGAGGAACCCTGACACCAACGCCATCATGTTGAACAATGCTTTACTTGCAGCCACAGGACGTCTTTTTACGACTAAAGCTGTGCGAAATAGGCTGCGTGATGCGCAACTTCACTCTCGACGTCCATGGCGATGTCCATCTTTGCAACCAAGACACTGTACAGCGCGGTACACTTGGGCCCAACAACTTGCCGAATGGACAGCTCATAATTGGCGCAACGTTCGCTTCACCGATGAGTGTCGCATACGCCTTCAGCCAGACAATCGTCGGAGACGTGTTTTGAGGCAACCTGGTCAGGCTGAACTCCTCAGACACATTGTCTGGCGAGTGCAGCAAGGTGGATGTTCCCTGCTGTTTTCGGGTGGCACTATGTGGGGCCGACGTACGCTGTTGGTGGTCATGGAAGGCGCCGTTACTGCTGTACGATACGTGAATACCGTCCTCCGACCGATAGTGCTACCATATCGGCAGCATACTGGCGAGGCATTCTTCATGGACGACAAGTCGCGCCCCCATCGTGCACGTCTTGTGAATGACTTTATTCAGGATAACGACATCGCTCGACTAGAGTGGCCAGTATATTCTCCACACATGACCCGTATCGAACATGCAAGGGATAGATTGAAAAGGGCTGTTTATGGACGATGTGACCCACCAACCACTCTGAGATATCTACGCCGAATCGCTGTTGAGGAGTCGGACGATCTGGACCAGCAGTGCCTAGATGAACTTGTTGATAGTATGCCACGATGAATACAACATCAATGCAAGAGGACGAGCTAGTGGGTATTAGAAGTACCGATGCGTACAGTAATCTGGACCACCACCTCTGATTGCCTCGCTGTATGCTGGTAAAACATGCAACGAGTGGTTTTCATGAGCAATAAAAAGGGCTGAAATGATGTTTATGTTAATCTCTATTCCAGTTTTCTGTACAGGCTCCGGAATTCTCGAAAGCGAGGTGATGGAAAACATTTTTTATGTGTGTATATTTAAATTATATGTTAAAAATTAATATCAGTGTTATTAAAACTGCACAAAATAAGAATAAAGAAAGACTTGCTGTTTCTGTGTGAATATGCATGCAAGAATAAATGAGGTATGAGAGTATATTATGCTTTCTCATTCGATATCCTTTCAAAAATCTTAAGACTATCCGATATATGATGGTCTATGTGTGTGGATGTGACTAGCTGTATGACCTTGAAAATTAGCAGAAACTGGGTAATGGAGAGCGTATCGAGCCCCTACATGTCTCTGACGTCCCACATACCCGATTTCCTTTCTTTAATATACACAACACAGTAACTGCACTTAGGCCAATTACTCCAGTGTACAAACTGTGGAACACCACATATGGACTCATATGTTTTCTGTATGCAAGGCGGTTAACATTGGAATATAACAGCAGACTCCTCTGAAGGGCTGCTGAATTACCACTGCAAGCTGAATCAGTTTTAAACTCTGTAAACTAATGTTAGGTAGTTATTGGCAGAACTTGACTTGCAGCTTGTATGTAATAGGACAGACTATCATTTTCTACTTATTGAAATAAGGAGTACATTAGAACCTCAAATCTGGTAGAAAAGAAGGATTACTCGGTTTGACCACGTGCAAGACTCTTTAAATGTGTTAAGTGTCATCTCACAGTATTTATGATATGCTCCAGTGTACTCCCGTTTGGTTCCATTTGATGATAGTTAACGAATACCTCACAGAATTGTCACGGTGTGGTGTTTAACAACCTATCTACTGTTTCTCTACTGGCGTACAATAAGGCCATTAACTATTTTCTATCTGTGTACGCCTATAATAACCTACTCTAACTCTGACAGAAGTGCTATATTAAAAAATGGAGTGAAACATTTTTCCCTGCTATACGGTTGGCTGTGGATTCTCTCAACCGAGATTTAGTACTGTGTCACACATAAATCACAGAATGTATAATTAAAGTTGTGATGCCATAGTTACACAACAATTTTTCATTTTTTAAATTTTGCTGTTTTTATGAACATTGAAGTATCGATATAGTGTCCTTAAGATTAGTGTAAGTGGGATCTGAATGAGAAAGTAGAACATTTTTCGAATACGTTCTTTCAACATAGAAATGGAAATTACGAAAGAGTTAATAATTTCTTGAAATAAATGTTATGGTAACAAGATGTAATAGTTGTACAGACTGTAACAACCTCAGGTTTATTTGAATTATAATTCTTTTAAACAAACTTCAGGTTATGTAAAACCCCACTTACGAGGATGACCTCTACGAGAGCTGCGCCAATGGGGGAAAAAAAGTTACCAGTTTAGTTCCGGTGGAGCCTTCACAGTGTGTACGTCCTGCTGTCCCACGTCAGGTGATGTATGACTCAAACAATACTAATACTGTGTAAAAGAGTGCAACTAATACTCCTGCGACAGCGGTATTTGTGTTCTAAAGCCTTCTCCACAACTTTAAGTTCGCAAAACAAGAGTGTCTGACTGTTTCACTTGATAGAATCCAGCCGAGGCATCACCAAGTAAAGATGGATATTTCAAGTTTCGTGTTATCATTTGTTAATTCCATGACAGGAAAGTTGTTCAAGACAAGAAACATTTAATTAACTTTTCCATCTCAGAGTTTATGCGGGGTGTCACAGTCACAGTTTTGGTCTGAAACGCAATGGATTCTTGTTAAACGCAGTTCTGAAAATCTTAACCCTCCAAGTCATCACCATTTTCATGTTTCCTTTTCATTTTTGTGTAAAAGTCACTTGTGTGTTAAAGTAAATTGATTTGTTTCAGAAAATGTGCAGAATGTGTTACGACTGCTTCACGGTTCATAAGAAAGTAATGTTCTAAAGTGTTGGTTAGTTATAGTGTAACAAAGTTTGATGAAGTTTTGCTGTTTCATATCTAAATTTTCATTACTTAAAAATGTGCACTTATCATAAACTTTGCTGAAAGTAATGATGGCTGCCACCTGTTGCCCAAAGAAGTTCTCTGTGTGCTACCATATTGTTTCAGAGTAAATTCTCTTTAATTAAAAGTAATAAAAGAAAGATTCAAAACTGTTCTTTCAGAGCTGGCCATCAGCAGTAATTCTTTAGGAATAGTTTTTCTTTCAGTGGGCCTCAACCAAGGTAAGGTTTCGGATCTAACGTGGTGTGGTATGGCGGTCTGGATGGACCTGATGCCACATAGGCCGCACTGAGTGTGAACGTTATGTGTCCCACCAACAGTGGAAAATCAAGCCCCTTCTTCCACATTGCTGTTTGGAAAGAGGCCCAAAGTAAAGGATGGCCTTGAACTCAAAATTCCTTTAGGTAACGTCGAGTGAGTAAGTTAGCGACAGTATTTTGTGCTTGAGAAGGGAACAGCAGCGAGGCAAGGTAGGTACGGTTTTGCCCCAGTAAAGTAAATTTCGCTTTCGTTGGCATGGCGTCAGCTGTAACTTTCACCTCTCAGAAGAATACGAGCGTTATTTTTGAGACTATAAATTCATTTATTTAAACAAATTCTGTTGCTTTAAGGCTGTAGGGTGAAGCCTGTGTAGTTAAAAAGCAGTTTCTTTCCCAACTACCTAATGAATAACAGCACGCTTGCGCGTGGTTCGTACACTTTTAATTACTATTATGAATCGTCACACGTGGAATCGGCGGGTTCGGTTACAAAGTATCGTGTTATGTTACCATTCGTCGTCATTTCTTTGTGGAATATGCGATTACATTATATACTATAAATCTGCATTAGCAGAGCCGGCCTGCTTCGGTGGTTCTGTAATTTTTTCCCAATGTGGTGCATAATGTTCACCTGGAAGTGACACGTCGCACATACAGCGACAGCTAGAGTTATAGTATGCGATAAGAAGGTTCCGGTTGATTGTTTAAGGCAAGTGGCCTCCAGTCGTATACTACAACTTATTTATTATACACTCATGTTCAGAAAACACACTACACTTTGAACGACTAGAGATAGGACGTTCATATACACAGAGCATGTACATTCAGGGTCTTCTGCAGAAATGATTAGTATTTTAACCATGTCGGCCTGCAGGTTCAATGCCAAAGTTGACAGCGTGGAGCAACACCACCTACGTGTAAAATGTGCCTGCTGCTCGCGTTTCCTATGTTAACTGAAGGTAATGGATCTTGGTCTTAGGCACATGTGAAGGACGCCTCGCAGACATATATGCGAACCGTACTGTCAAAACAGTGAGTTTGAAAAAAATGATTCAATTGGCTCTGAGCACTATGGGACTCAACTGCTGAGGTCATTAGTCCCCTAGAACTTAGAACTAGTTAAACCTAACTAACCTAAGGACATCACAAACATCCATGCCCGAGGCAGGATTCGAACCTGCCACCGTAGCGGTCTTGCGGTTTCAGACTGCAGCGCCTTTAACCGCACGGCCACAGTGAGTTTGAAAGAAACCACATTATTGGCGTGAGAGACTGTAATGCATCCATCTGACAACTGAGACATTGCTGCTCATGTTGGATCAAGTGTTTCGGGTGTGTATCAGATGGATATGTGCAGAGTGGTTCATGGAAAGCCGTGGCAACGATCAGATGGGTCAGGGTGCATCATCCAGACTACTCCCCGAGATGATCGACATGTGACCCTGGCATTGCAAGACATATAGGCGTCCTCTTCGGCTCTGGTGCAACAGTGGAACAGTGCAAACTATTATACACTGTCAGGTGTGACAGTTCATCGCCAATTTTTGTGCCATGGGTTGCATGCACAACGCCCACTTCTCTGCTATTTTTGACGAATGTGCAGAAACGTGGTAGAAGGCAGGAATGGCATCAGATTGTGTTTTTGGACGAATCCAGGTTCTGTTTATTTGATAATGTTTGCCGCATTTTTGTTCATCTCAGACAGGGGGATTGGCGTCACAGTGACACAGAGACTGCATTCGCACAATACATACAGCGCCAACTCCAAGCCTTATGGTGTGGGGTGCTATTGGGTACAACTACAAATCACAGCTGGTGCGTGTCCAAGGCACTGAAACCATTGTAACCTACACGAATCGCGCCTTGCGACCCACAGCCATGGCCTTTCTGCACAACACCCCAGACGCTATTTTTTCGGCAAGCCAATGCACAGCTACATGTTGTTGCATGAATTTGTGCTTTCTTCGTGTCACAGGATGTCAGCCCTGTACCCTGGACCACCAGATCACCAGACTTGTCGCCAATCGAAAATGTGTGTGATATGGTGAAATAACTGCAGTGCTGTTACCTAACGCCGACCACCACAGATGATCTTTAGAGGCAGGTGAATGCTGCGTGGATGGCTATACCATCACACGTGAAACAAGTTATCAGGGCCCATGGTGGACCCTGTGCCTGCTACGCAAGAAGACACATGCTGAATCGAAGTGACTGAAATATTAATCGTTTCTGCAGAACATACTAATGCACTTGTTTTGTGAACATGAATGTCTTAACTCTAGTCGTTCAAGGTGTTATTTTTTTTTCTGAAATTGAATGTATTGTCAAATCACAAGCGCAGGAGCGAGCAACATTATTGGCGAACACCGTAGTTTTTATAGTGTTCAGATACGAATCTACAGATATATTTTACTTCTTCCTTGGTTAAAGACCGTGGTATTAAAAGGCTGGAGACCGCTACAGAACGGATCGTGTGTTTGATCCCTGCGAAAGACTGTTTAGGTATGTACACGATGGAAAGGATCTTTATCTTCAATTACTCTGTTATGCAATATAATTACATCATTTAGGCAATTGTTGGTCATTCCTCATCAATATTGCTGTTGTAATCACGTAATTTCGTCTCTCTTTCCGTCGTCGGTATCTTCGTCTCTGCAGTCATGGACTGTGTGGCTGGTCCCGGCGGAGGTTCGAGTCCTGCCTCGGGCACGGTTGTGTGTGTTTGTCCTTAGGATAATTTAGGTTAAGTAGTGTGTAAGGTTAGGGACTGATGACCTTAGCAGTTAAGTCCCATAAGATTTCACACACATTTGAACATTCTTCGTCTCTACAAACCGGTGCGTTCATGCTGTCACAGTGCAATGTTGAGGTACCTCACCTCGTAATATTTACAACCATTTTGTTTAAGTAATGCTTATTGGTATTCGAAAATTGAAGGTGTGATTGAGGGCATTACGTTGAGCGTATATTTGAATTGAGGCAGCATCACAGGTTGGTAGAATATCTAACGCGTATTCTGGTTGAGACCCACGAAATTTTAGAACACAGTATCTTCCTCATCTGCTTCTACATATCTGTACGTGAAAGAGAGAACATCCATTTAAGACGTGTCGTGGCACTTGTTTAGCGTTTCTAGGAATGGAGGGTGGTCCAGCTTTGTTTGGCGTTAGGTGGTTTTGATTCCTCATTGTACTTGCAAGGCGAGTGAAGCTGAATTTTTGCGAAGTTCTGGCTTATATTACGATACTGCGTGTATTTTAAGGAGTTGTACAAACAATACACTCTGATTAGCGAAAACACGACCACTGCCCATCGCGGCGTTGGATGCCACCTGGTGGCACTGCAGGCACATGACGTGTTAACAGAAGTATGTAAGCGGAGCAGACACGGAGGTGCGATCACCCTAGCGAATATATGGTATGCAAATGGTGAGATCCATTTGGATAAGCGACCTTCACAAAGCACCGTTTATTATTAGGCAGAGCCTGTGAACGAGTATCTCGAAAACGGTGAAAGTCGTCGAATGTTCACGTACTACTATCGTGAGCATTTATGGAAAGAGGTAGATGGACAGTGAAACTACCACCAGGCGCTAAATGGTTGGATATCCACGACTCGTCCCAGAACGGGGGGGTTCGGAGGTTTGTCTGTTCTATAATGAAGGATAGATGGTGATCCGTGGCGCCTTCGTCGAAATAGCAGAATGTTGGTGCATGCACAACTGTTTCGGAGCAAACCGTTCATTATACATTGTTGAACATGGAGATCTGCAGCAGACCACCACTACGTAATCAAAGTTGACCAAACGACATTGTCAATTACGATTTCAGTGGGCATGGGACCATGGGAATTTGGCCGTCGACCACTGGAAACGTGTCGGCTCTTCAGCTGAATCACATTTTTGCTACAATATGTCCATGGTCATCTCCACAAACGCCGTCAGTGATGTGAATGGCGGCTCGAAACGTGCAGAGCGCCATAGATGTAGGCTGGTGGGATCAGTACTATGCCGTGGGAGACATTCTCCTGCACTTGCATAAGACCTGTGGTGGAAATCGAAGACACGCTGACAGCGGAAAACCACATGCATTCCTTCGTGCTTGCGGTCTTCCCCGATGGCGATGTCATCTTTCAGCAGTATAAGTGCGCATGTCTTGGAGCTAGAACCGTGTCGTATTGGTTTGAGGACCGTTATAGTGAGCTCACGTTGATCTTTCGGCGACCAAATTCGCCTGATTTAAATCCTATGGAACTGATCTGGAAGACTATCGACCGCCACCACCGTATCCGAAAATCAACAGCCCATGTACTTCGTTCGAAATACGGGCAAACAAGCAACTAAGCATGTGGCCATAATATTTTGGCTATTTAAAGTAGATACAAGAGTATTTAATTTCTGATTGCAAACTGGCAGAAATCTAAAAATATGTAATAAATATACATAGATTTCTGATGGAGTGAGGCTTTGCAGCTGTCAAATATTTGTGAAACTTCTTAGCAGGTGACTATCAGCGGTTTGGTTTAATGCTCAATTCATTGAGAATGAAAATAAACCGCAGATGGTCGTCTACATTGATGTTTCACTTTTGGTAAGTAGTTGTATTTATTTTAGAGATATCGACAAAGACATTGTTTTGAGAATATCACAACTCTCACATTTATCTTCTTCGGTAGCGTCTTTTAAATAGCCTATTCTGAAGCTCTAATATTTTCTTGTTTTTTCGCCATTTCCTTCGACTCTACCTTGTTTCAGCTTATCTTCCTCAGATACTTTAGCCTCCACTTGATAAGTGACTTGCGAGGTTTCCTTTCCCTTCGCCATTCTTTGTTCCCTTTTATCGTTTTCATCTTCCACTATAGTGTTTTCAGCCCTTTCTTTCATTTGTTCTTGTACATATTCTACACTGCTTTGACTAGTTTTCATTGCTGCTAATGTGGCATTTTTATATGTACTGCTACCTCTGATCAAAACAGACCGGTATTCGCTTTTTTTTTTTTTTTTTTTTTTTTTTTTTTTTTTTTTTTTACGTGCTGTTCAGTCCAGTTCACGACAGCTTTAATTTCCATTGTCGCTCCTTCCAGCCAGTTTCCTGTTCCATATTTCATTTCTCCTATTATACCAAATAACAGACTGAACATTAACTCTGGCATTATTTCCGCTCTCCAACTTGGTTATATTGTGTTTGCTGTGGCTAATTAAAACGGTACACCTACACCCACTTCTTAGTCTACAGCAATTCCGCTAATTTCTCGTTCTAGTGAGTCTTCTATCGATTGAATATTGTTTCCTTGTAACTTAGTTCGCACTCTATTAGAAATTTTCGCTCAGTAATTGCTTTTATTCCGAAGAATACCAAACTGGTCTAATACAACAGTTGTTTGTGTTATGATAACAACAGCATGCTGCTCCGTGGTCGACATGTAAAACAGTGGCTCATTGTATGCCTTCTTCCAGTGTACTTGCTATACTAGCTTATTTGTATTGCCGACTGAGGTGAGGTCTAGTCCAACGAGATTGTTCTGCTATAAGATGAACGGCACAGAACGGCACCATCTGAAACGACGTTGCCTCCACTCTGCAGATATTCCACAAAAATACTGAATTTTGTGTCTGGCAGAGGTAACCATAACTTGCAAACACACAAAGGATACATCCTCTCAGTCAAACTACAGAATAAGGAATTCATATAATGTGCAACAGTTATAAAGCTCAGATGAATATATAGACGAAAATAACATCAAACGATCGTTTGACATCGCTTCAATGGAGCGCAAATTTCAGATCCACTGAAAAATAACTACCATTTAAAAAACGGAAACCGCTAGTGAGCTAAATTAATTACATTTTAGCAACTGGAGTGGCTATTCACTGATACAGTGCACAGCTGTGAGGCACCGATAATTTCTGAGAAACTAATAACGGTGTACCCCCAGCCCAGATTATATGTGTTACCATGTTTCTTTTTTGCAGAGCCAGTCCAACAGTCCTTTGGTCTTCTCTTGGGGCAGTCTTTCTGGAAGGACACGAGCCTATTCTCCTTCCCTTCTTGCTGCCCTGAGTTGCGCTCGTCGCCTCTAATGTTTCAGTCATTGCACTAAGCGGAAAAAAATAACATCTACGTTTAATAAATCACTTGAAGCGCTAAACGCTAGGCCCAATTTTTTCTGATCATAAATAAGGAACATTGATGTAGTGTGAGCGAGTTAAGTGATTTAATTCTGTTTTTATGCGTGTAATCTGTCTTGCAATGCGAGATAAGTGTGGATGTTGCCGTAGGATAGTCAAAGAGGGAGTGGTATGTGTAGATTGTGGTACGGAATTTCACTGGGGTGATTGTAGTGGGGAAATGAATGGGGAATTCAATGAGGGTCTCCCATGGAAGGGCTGTGCAAAAAAGACAGGACTAATCAACATTACGATAGTGTTTTGCCACCCTCAGCTACGTCTCGAAAGATTTACGCAGACACCTGTGGTCGATTATTAATTAATAAAGCTTTTAGAGATGGATGCCGATTACGATATTCCTAGCCCATCGGGGTGTCGTACATTTTCGACACCGTGAAGAGTTAGGAAAAAATGTCATGAAGCAACTTGGGACACAGAGCCAGGTGTTTATGCGGTATCGGCCGCCACACTTTAAGGTACACGCGTCGCCAGTCATCCCGCCGCATTTCATACAGCCGCCACCATGAATGAGGGCGCTGCCAACGGTACGCGAGCATCCTCTCTCCGGAGAGTTGCACAGAAATTTTGTGTGCGTGCCGTTTTATAACCCTTACAAACTTTCATGGCGGCCAGGGCTTGTCACTTACGGAATAGTCAATGTTTCGAAGACTGACTGAATTGTTCACGTCTGTATCTGTATATATTTCAATAATCAAATCTATTATTACCAACTGGCGTTGCAACTACAGCAAACAAAGCTATATATTACTTTTACTATTTGAAATTAAATGTACTGTCCCCCAACAGCATGTGTTCTTCGCTCCTGTATCCACTTTATAACCACAATAGTTGTAAAGAAAATCACAACACTTCAGTAAACACCTTAGATGTCTTTTCCCTTCTACTCACTGAGTTGTTTTATGACTGAACTGAACTAATTCGTACTGGTGACTACAAACAGGCAATGCATCAGTACGTGAACATCACTGTATTACTGTAACCATTCTGACGTACATTGTTACGGCACAGCGGCAGATTACGTTGATAATTAATGCACGTGTACTACTTTAAGTCTCTGGTGTCCACTTTCTCCACTGAGTAAAAAAAAAAGAAAATCCCTGGGTGGCACCGGGACGCCATTCCGGCGCATTCCGGCTAAAATTAAGCCCTGAAATTCAGAAATCCTCGGAGTGCCAGTTGCTGAACGACGCACATTTCATTTTACCTGTATGAACAATCCGTCGGTATCTGCTTCCGTTCTCCCGCCGTTCTCCCCGCGGTTTTCCATACGAACGCATATATATGGAACTCAGTTATATTTCACTCCCGTTCCTCCCGTTGGTTGAACCTCTTGAATACTGCTTTATCACTCAGTTCGATTTTTTAACTATCGACGATAAACGGAATAGGATGATGAGCTTCTTGAATTGCATGTTCCGAAACTCGAAACAGATAAAATTACAGACCAGTGCCTCGACATTCGTCGAAGGTACACTACTTTGTAACACTATTTTGAACAGTCTCAGGTGAAATGAGTTTAATACAATATATATATATATTAATAAAATATTGCAATGCCGCTCAAAAACGTTCGGAAAACAAGCTGTCATATTAAACATAGGCGCGGTTGGCTCCGAACATAGTAGACCACACACTATTTAATTCAGATTACATTTCAATAATTTAAACTGAATTACAACACAGAGTTCTTCAATTAGATAAAGAACATTTCGAAACTATTATACAACAATGCGGCCATCAAGTTGGTACACTCTAGCGTTGATAGTGGAAACTTTTACCCTTTTATTAATGTGTGGCGTTGAACTTGTGTAACACCTTTCACGGCAGAGAAAAACACAGCAGTGAGTGATATACAGTAGTTCCCATTTTCAGGAAAGAACCTTCAGACACAGAGTGCGGACTTGCATGCTGGTGATCATTATCGAAACGACTGTGTTTCCTGCTCTCCAATTGAATGCTGAAACAAGTTTTCAACAAGATTTTTGTCCATTTTGTTTCAGTTGCCTGTCAAGCCCTAAACAGTTTTGGCTTTACAGATCCCTTCTTTTGAAAGCATAGTAAAAAATGAAGTGAATGGTAAATATACGAAAAGCAAAACGTTTCAGACAATTTTAATTAACAGCGCTCTGAAACGTGGGCGTCCGACTCGTATTGTATGGCTTTTATTTCGGCTGTGATGAACGGCACCAGCTCGAATAATGCAGTCCTTGCGGATCGCTAACGGCTGCCACGATCGGAGTGCCATTCATCACTCGAGCGACGGCTCGACCTCGGGGCCACTCGCCCCTTGTGTATTCCTGGCAAACGAGGTGTCGTCTTCCTAGGCACGTACTACTCACCTCTGTAAAGCGATACACATCACATCTCTGTCAAGGAAAGAACGTTAGCCAACTTCGAGATCATGAAACGTGCCCAGCAGTTGTGCAGTAATTTGCGTTTGATTGCTTTTCATTCAAAGATACGTATCCTGCTAATTAGGAATGACTTTTTTGAATCGTTCTCCGAACTGATTTGCGATTAATTTATAATGTGATCCCATTGTTTCTTCGAAAATCAACATAATGAAACGTTAAACATGTTTGCGGGGAAACCATCGTCATTCATCGCACCATAGAACGAAATTGCCTAACAAGTGCACTCCGTGATCTAGAAACTGACATTGTGATAAAAGCAGGAGGGAAACAGACTTAAATGTCTACAGTTTAATTTTTCGTGGTACTCTCCTATTCTGAGTAGGGAAACTGCTTGATATGAAAAAAATTAATTAATCCTTTTTGAATCAAGTGTCCAGGATTCACCTGACATAGTGCAGGAATGTTTCTGAAAAATTAACTACGAGATTAGTATCTATATTCTCTCGAATTCGAGTTAAGAGGTCTATCCGTCAAACTATACTACTCTTCACAACTTTAAATGTATTTTTATTTCATTTGTAATTTGTGTTTCGTACCGATAAATTTTTCGTGATCATTTGTAAATATTTAATCTTCCGTTCTTTATAAGCAGTTATTTCTCTCGTACCTCTGTTGTAACTCCGAATGTGAAGCGTATGATTTCTTGAGAAATTTAACATGTCAATATGATAGTTCTTAAACCCTGATTTCACATGTCACGTTCCTGCGAAAAGCTACGAATACGAACGAATCAACGCATTATGGGCACAAAAATGTTAATTTGAAGATCATCTTGCCACAAAGAAGTTTATTTAGCCCATAAATTATTCAAATAATGTTCCTGCAAAGATTTTAAAGACTTTAATATCTTCTCTAATATTTGGACGCTTCATGTATTCAATCTTTTTCACTTTATTTCAAATACGTAAAAGTAACTCGACTGAAAGTTTCAGTATACCCAAGTCATTATTAACAAGGGGTTTAGAGTCAGTTTTAATGAACATTTTACAAATTTAAAACTATCCCCTATTTATCATCATATAGAGTGTTAATGTATTAGTTGCTTATTTCAGGATGAAATTTGGCGTAGAATCAATGACTGTACTTCACATTACTATTCACTTGGTGTAATTACGTAGGGTATATAGATACGTTGACTTTAAATTCATGTGTATTCCCATGTACTTCAGAAGCGTGCTTCATTACTCGACGATAAATTGCTGCGTTACTAGTAACTACTTAGCACATACGTGTTTCAAAACTGTGTGAAATGCTAAAAATTTGTATTGACAGGTTATAATTCATAAAGAGCCATATGTATTGAAGTGCACTTGTGCATCTGCTACATACTGTGTCACAAGTACCTCACTGCATCATCATATTTGAGTGGGCGAAAGGAGCAAATGTGTTCAGTCACCATATGAATGCAACACAAAACGATGCCCACGATAAACCAGAGCGTGTCCGTTGTCGAGTATTACTCGAAACATAATTCGTAGGAAACGTGTGTGAAACTTCTCGTGCAAGAGTGGCATGGCTAAACATCCAGCAAATTCTGCAGTGCAAAACTGAGTGGTGAAAGCGACAACAACGGGGACCATTTCCAGCTTCTTCCCGTGATACTGATCAGCAAGTGCCAATCCTGCGTCAGTCATATTGTAAATATCATCCGGACTGGTTTTATTTTGCCCTCATACTAATTATACTCCCAGGGAATTACAAAAGAATTTTTCCCGCTAAGGCCCGTTTCCACGATTTAGGGTTCCTCAAATTATTGCAGCAACAAGCTGCACCTTGTGAAAATAAAATCTCTGTGATTACTGGTTATTCTTTCATGTGATATGTTACGAGAATTGAAATATTAACGAACCTCTAGGACCTCTATAGTGTATCATACTTTTGTGACACTGTTAAGAAAGTTTTAGTACAGTACCGATAATAAGCAACTCCATGAGAGTTTCTCAATAGAAAAATGAACGGGACGACGTAACTAGCATTGATGAAGTCACAAGTAGATTCTACTGTGCTCCACTGGGTGTATGTACAAATACGAAGTTCATATCATACGTTGTCGCGATCTGACTAGTCACTGATTCGAGGGCAGCACATTCTTCTGGAGAAAACGCAGAATTCAAGAAGTCAGTAGTGAAAGGGGTAAATATATCGAGTACGCTGAGCATGGAGTACTCAAGATACAAAAAGGAAGTTAGGTAAACTTACTGCATCAAATGATTGGAGGAATAAAAAATTTAATCTAAAAACCTCAGCCTAAGGAAAAAACGCTTTGTCAACTTCGCTGTAAAATTCTAATCAGTGTCTTCAGGATAATAACAGTCATTTATTGACAAGATAAAGTAAGCTCAACCCATAGTACAAGAACTATTTGGAGCATCGGGGTCCTTTGGTTTGGAGTGGAGGGTCTCAACCAGAGGCTTCGTCAACTCTGCGACGGTCTTGGCTGCAGATTTCTAGACTTGCACTGTTGGGCGGGGAATTGTAGGACGCCCCTAGATAGGTCAGGGATGCACTACACAATGGAAGCGGCCACTAGGGTAGCAGAGTACTTGTGGCGTGCATATGGGTTTTTTTTTAGGCTAGGCAGTAGTGCGAGGTGTCCCCATGAACACTCACCAGTCGACGTGCAGGCAAGGAATTTAGGACGCGCTCAGTGTAAATACACTTCAGTTATCACGATATTAGCAGTAAATTTTCAGAGTGTTCGGAATAAAGTTCCTGAATTTGCTGCCCTCCAGGAAGCGTGTGGTGCGAAAATTATTCTCGGGACTGAGACCTGGCTGAACCCTGAGATAGGAAGTTCTGAAATATTTAGTGAGGGTTGAAACGTGTATCGGAAAGACAGATTAGACACCGTAGGAGGTGGTGTCTTCATTGCAGTTGACAAAAATATTCTGTCTACTGAGGTCGGAGTAGAGTGTGATTGTGAAGTTCTCAGGACACGTTTAACAGGGCTAGGGGAAATAAAGTTAATTGTTGGGTGTTATTACCGGCCACCAGGTTCCACCGTGACAGTTCTAGAATCATTCAAAGGGAGTCTACATTCTGTATCGCAGAAGTACCCGGATCATGCTATATTAGTCGGAGGCGACTTCAACCTACCTATTATAGACTGGAATGTCTATGGATTCATTACAGGTGGTACAGACAAGCCGTAGTGTGAATTACTTTTGAACACATTATCCGAAAACTGTCTTGAGCAGCTAAATCGACAGCCAACGCGTAATGGAAATATTTTAGATCTGGTGACCACGAGCAGATCAGACCTCATCGACGGTGTCAGTGTTGAGACAGGGATTAGTGATCATGATGTTGTCATTACGACTATGGTTATGAAATTTAAAAAGTCGGTCAAGAAGGCTAGGAGAGTATTCTTACTAGAAAGAGCAGATAAGTAGTTGTTAGCATCCCACTTAGTAAATGAATCGACTTCATTTACTTCCGGTACGATGGACGTGGAAGGATTATTGGCAAATTTTAAACACATTGTAAATCACGCATTGGACAAGTATGTGCCGAAAAAATGGGTTACGGACGGAAAAGTCCCACCGTGGTTTAACAGCGCAAAGGCAGTTGCACTCGCGGTACTAGAAAGATCGGGAGAATGAGGACAGGCAAAATTTAGTAAAGATTCGTTGTTGTTGTTGTTGTTGGTTGGGGTTAAAGGGACCAAACAGCAAGGTCATCAGTCCCTTGTTTCAAATGGGTTCCATTCCAATAGTGTGACATCTCAGAAAAGTCAGAACGATGAAAGGAAAATGGCTAAAAAATGTAAAAGGGCAGTCACGTTGTCAATGGTAAAAACAAAATGAGGTAAGTCAGCAAGAGAGCGAACCCAACGCTATTCTAGAGGCAGGATACATCCCACCTCTGAAGCTGCAGAGGCAAGACCACCTGCGACTTAAAAGGTGCAACCGCTAAAATGGAGAAGTGCGTATGGGAAAAGGAGACAAATTAACCCTAAAAAATGACAAAAACAGAGTAAAAGGGGAAGAAAAGAGGATCTCGGCCAGGGAGGGGAGTCGGGAATCTCGAAACACGGCTTACGGTGGGAGACATCCCAACACTCACCTCCCTGCCCCAACACCAGAGAGAGATTAAAAACCTTAAAACTGAGAATAAAAACCACTTTCCCGGAGGAAACCGAGAACTAGGTCGACTATCCGGAAATCGTCAGCCAACATCAAAGGTAAAGTGCGGGGGAGTCTGTACTTAGCACGCAGAGCCAAAAGAAGGAGGCATTCAGCCAAAATGTGGGCTACTGACTGGAAGGCACCACAACCACAAAGTGGGGGTGGCTCAGCACGCAAAAGAAAAAACATGGGGCAGCCAGGTATGGCCAATGTGGAGACGACACAGTGTGGTCGATTCCTTTCGGGAGAGGCGAAAGGAAGAACGCCATGGGCCTGGTGTAACTTTAATCGCACGAAGTTTATCAGACGGGGAAGTAACCTCCCAAGAGTTGGCCCATAATTGTGCGAAGTGGTATTTATGTGAAGCCGTAAATCCGCTGCAGGAGGGGTTACAGAAAACGGGGGGTAAGTAACTGCTCCCTCAGCCAAACGATCAGCGAACTCATTACCCGGGATACCCACATGGCCAGGGACGCAAAGGAAGTCAACAAAGCAAGCAGCACGGTGAATATCAGCGAGATGGTCATGGATGGCAGAGACCAAGGGATGGCGCGAAAAATACCGGTCAGTAGCCAGAAGGCCACTCATTGAGTCCGTACATAACAAAACGCGGTTGTGTTGGGACTGTCTAATAAAGGGCCCGGGGTATTGCCATCAATTCCGCAGTAAACACCTCACATGTAGGTGGCAGCAGATGATTTTCCGTTCCAACAGAGGACGCGAAGGCATATCCCACATGATCAGCAGATTTAGAGCCATCAGTGTAAAAAACAACAGCATCCTGAAACTCGCACAAAATTCGGCGGAAAAAGGAACGGAACACCATTGGGGGGATGGAATCTTTCGGAGCTCGGCGGTCCATCCGAAGTCGATGCCGAGGAACTAACCAAGGGGGGGGGGGGGGTGTTGGGGGAAGGAGCGAGGAAGACAGAACAAAGAAGGAAGCTAAAAATCACGGCAAAGAGCCCCAAGGCGAAGCCCAACCGGTAAACCCACCCGAGGGCGGGAATCAGGTGGGTGACATCCATGGTCTTGGAACAGGATAGAATAGGAACGATGAGTGGGAGAGGAATGGACAGCGAGTGCATAAGACACCAGAAGCTGGGACCACCGAACAGAAAGGGGGGGGGGGGTGGATCCTAGCTTCAACCAGGCGCCTGTCAACAGGGCTAGTAGGGAAGGCACCGGTGGCCAAACGGATACCACGATGGTGGACTGGATCCAGCACGTGCAGTGCGGAAGGAGCAGCCGAACCATAAACTTGACAACCATAGTCCAAGCGAGACAGAACTAAAGCACGATAAAGAATGAGAAGGAGGGAACGGTCTGCACCCCAAGATGAGTGGGCAAGGAAGCGAAAGACATTGAGTTTACGGAAACATCCTACCTTCAGAAGTCTGATATGGGGCAGCCAAGTGAGCTTGTTGTCGAAAAGAAGACGCAGGAAACGAAACTGTCGGACCACAGGCAATCGTAGTGCATCGAGATAGAGCTCGGGATCAGGGTGGATCGTAGTACAGCGACAGAGTGAACCACCTGCGATTTTAAAGGAGAGAATTGAAACCCATGTGAGAGGTTCCATGCAGAGGCACGCTGTATAGCTCCCTGGAGAAGCCGCTCGGCAGAGACCATCGATGAGGAACTAACCCAAATGCAGAAATCATCCACATACAGGGCAGGGGTGACCAATGGACCGACAGAGACCAAAAGTCCATCGATAGCAATGAGGAAAAGTAGTACACTCAAGACAGAAGCCTGCGGGATGCCCGTCTCCTGGGTCCGTGGAGAACTAAAAACAGTACCAACCGGAACCCTGAATGACCGATGAAACAGGGACTGGCGGATAAAAAACGGGTGTGGTCCCTGAAGACCCCACTGATGAAGTGTAAGTAAGATGTGATGGCGCCAGGCCGTGTCATAGGCCTTGCGAAGGTCAAAAAATACTGCAACCAAATGGCGGCGCTGGGAAAAAGCCTGCCGAACTGCGGATTCCAAGCGAAGTAAATGATCTATCGGAGACCGTCCCTCTCGGAAGCCACACTGGTAAGGGGCAATGGATCCCGAGATTCTAGGACCCAATTGAGCCGACGGGCTACCATCCGTTCAAGTCAATTGCAAACAACATTAGTCAAACTAATTGGCCGATAGCTATCAACAAATAGGAGGTTCTTACCAGGCTTAAGGACAGGAAACTGGATGCTATCCCTCCACTGAGAAGGGAATTCATCCTGGAGCCAGATAAGGTTAAACACCCGGAGAAGATGTTGCCGTTGTGGAGCACTGAGATGTTGAAGCAGTTGCTGATGAATGGAGTCTGGACAGGGGCCGTTTCATGAGAAGAAGAAAGTGGGGAAAGAAATTCCCATTCAGTAAAAGGTTCATTGTAAGATTCTGACTGACAAGGGGTAAAACATATGGTGGAAGATTCGTCCCGCTGTTTCCGCTGAAGGAAAGCAGCCGGATAGAAGGCTGATGCTGATGCCATTGCAAAATGAGTCACTAGATGTTCCGCAAGAATCAACGGGTCCGTACAAAGGCCATCTGGAAGGCGAACGCCTGGGAGGGCGGACTGCCGATGGCAACCTTGGTGAGAGCGAAGTGTAGTCAATACCCGTGACATAGGCACAGTAGAACCGAGGGAAGAAACAAATCGTTCCCAACATATCCGTTTGCTCTGTTTGATTAAATAACTGGCTTTAGCGCGAAGGCGTTTAAAGGTAATAAGGCTGGCAACGGATGGGTACCTCCTAAGGTGTTTGCAAAGCTCGACGGCGATCACGGACGGCAATGGCAATGGCCGTACTCCACCACTTGACTTGCCGGCGACGAAATGGTCCACATGAGCACGGTGCAGCAAGGCTAGCAGCGCGAACAATCGCGTCAGACACGTCACGTAGGACGTCATCAATACAACCCGATAAAGAGGGAGAAAACACATGTGCAGTGTATAGTGGCCAACCGGCGCGTTGGAAAGATAAACGAGGTAACCTATCCATCAGGGAGCAGGAAGGGAGAGAGAGAATCAACGGGAAATGGTCACTATCGCAAAGGTCGTCGTGTGGCGACCAGTGTAATGAGTAGAGATTCGTGCTGCTGTAAAAAGAGCGATGTGCGAAGCATTGAACCACTACCACCATCATACCTTAGCAAAAGATCTTGCTGAAAACCCAAGGAAATTCTGGTCTTACGTAAAATCGGTAAGCGGGTCGAAGGCTTCCATCCATTCACTCACTGATCAGTCTGGCCTGGCAACGGAAGACAGCAGAACGAAAGCTGAAATTTTAATTTTACCATTTGAGAAATCTTTCACGCAGGAGGACCGTACAAACATACCGCTGTTTGAGTCTCGTGCAGATTCCCGTATGGAGGACATAGACATCCCAGGGGTTGTGAAGCAGCTGAATGGTTTGAAAATAAATAAATCGCCAGGTCCTGATGGGATTCCAATTCGGTTTTACAGAGAGTATGCTACTGCATTGGCTCCTTACTTAGCTTGCATTTATCTCGAATCTCTTGCCCAACGTAAAGTCCCGAGCTTCTGGAAAAAAGCGCAGGGGACGTCTGTATATAAGAAGGGTACAAGGACGGATCCTCAAAATTACAAACCAATATCCTTAACATCGGTTTGTTGCAGGATTCTCGAACATAAGTTGCTGTCCATGCTTCAGCACGGCTTTAGATAGCATCGCTAATGCGAAACGCAACTCGCCCTTTTTTCACATGACAGGATATCAGACGGATGCCATATTCCTTGACTTCCGGAAAGCGTTTGACTCGGTGCCCCACTGCAGACTCCCAACTAAGGTACGAGCATACGGGATTGGTTCCCAAGTATGTGAGTGGCTCGAAGACTTCTAATGAATAGAACCCAGTACGTTGTCATCGATGGTGAGTGTCCATCGGAGGTGAAGGTATCATCCGGAGTGCCCCAGGGAAGTGTGGTAGGTCCGCTGTTGTTTTCTATCTACATAAATGATCTTTTGGATACGGTGGATAGCAATGTGCGGCTGTTTGCTGATGATGCTGTGATGTACGGGAAGGTGTCGTCGTTGAGTGACTGTAGGAGGATACAACATAACTTGGACAGGATTTGTGATTGGTGTAAAGAATGGCAGCTAACTCTAAATATAGATAAATGTAAATTAATGCAGATGAATAGGTAAAAGAATTCTGCAATTTTTGAATACTCCATTAGTAGTGTAGCGCTTGACACAGTCACGTCGATTAAATATTCGGGCGTAACATTGCAGAGTGATATGAAGTGGGACAAGCATGTCATGGCAGTTGTGGGGTAGGCGGATGGTCGTCTTCGGTTCACTGGTAGAATTTTGGGAAGATGTGGTTCATCCGTAAAGGGGACCGCTTATAGAACGCTGGTGCGACCTATTCTCGAGTACTGCTCGAGCGTTTGGGATCCCTATGAGGTCGGATTGATGGAGGACATACAAGCAATTCAGAGGCGGGCTACTGGATTTGTTACTGGTAGGTTTGATCATCACGCGAGTGTTGCGGAAATGCTTCAGGAACTCGGGTGGGAGTCTCTAGCGGAAAGGAGGCGTTCTTTTCGTGAATCACTACTGAGGAAATTTTAGAGAACCAGCATTTGCAGCTGACTGCACTACAATTTTACTGCCTCCAACTTACATTTCGCGGAAAGGCCACAAAGATAAGATAAGAGAGATTAGGGCTCATACCGAGGCAAACAGGCAGTCATTTTTCCCTTGTTCTGTTTGGGAGTGGAACAGGGATAGAAGATGCTAATTGTGGTATGAGGTACCTTCCGCCACGCACCGTATGGTGGATTGCGGAGTATGTATGTAGATGTAGTTTGTAGTGATTCTAACCTACTGAGCATTGACTGGGACGTGTATGGATTCATTGGGGGGGGGGGGGGGGGGGACTAGACAGACCGTCTTGTGAAATACATTTGAACACGTTTTCCCAAAACTGTCTTCACCAGCTAGTTCGGCAGCCCACATGCAATGGAAGTAACTTGTAAGTTGGACTTTGTAGCTAGAAGCAGGCCGGACCTTATACACGGTGTCAGTATAGACATGGAGATTAGTTATCACGTTGTCATCATAGCGACTGTGGTTACTAAACTTAATAAATTAGCCAAGAGGGCTAGGAGAGTGTTTCTGATAGAAAGAGCAGATAAGATGTTGTTGTCATTCCATGCCATCATGAGGAGAAATGAAACTGGCGTTCGAAAGATCGGAGTGAGGAATGTTAGGTCCCTTAATCGGGCAGGTAAGTTAGAAAATCTGAAAAGGGAAATTGATAAGTTAGATCTAGTAGAAATTAGTAGAGTGTGGTGGCAGGAGGAACAGGTTCAAAAATGGCTCTGAGCACTATGGGACTCAACTGCTGAGGTCATTAGTCCCCTAGAACTTAGAACTAGTTAAACCTAACTAACCTAAGGACATCACAAACATCCATGCCCGAGGCAGGATTCGAACCTGCGACCGTAGCGGTCTTGCGGTTCCAGACTGCAGCGCCTTTAACCGCACGGCCACTTCGGCCGGCGGAGGAACAGGACTTCCGGTCAGGTGAATAAGTGTTATAAATACAAAATCAGATGGGGTTAATGCAGGAGCAAGTTTAATAATGAATAAGAAAATATGAGTGTGGGTAAGCTACTATGAACAGCATAGTGAATGTAGTACTTTAGCCAAGGCAGACACCAAGCCTACACCCACCACAAGTTTATATACCAACTAGCTCCGAAGATGATGAAGAGATTGTAGAAAAGTACGGCGAAATAAAAGAAATTGTACAGATAGTTAAGGAAAGAAGAAAACTTAATAGTGATGAGGGACTGGAATTTGATAGTAGAAAAAGGAAGAACAGGAAAAATATTAGGTATGGATTGCGGGAAAAGAATGAAAGAGGAAGCCGCCTGGTAGAGTTTTGCACAGAGCATAATTTAATCATCGCTGACACTCGGCTTAAGAAACAAAAAAGAAAGTTGTTTAGGCGGAAGATGCCAGGAGATATTGGAAGATTTCAGATTGATTACATAATGGTAAGACAGAGACTTAGAAACGAGGTTTTATACTGTAAAACATTTCCAGCTGCTGATGTGGAATCCGATCACGACTTACTGATAATGAACTGTCGATTATAAGCGAGGAAATTGGGAAAAGGTAGGAAATTAAAGAGAGGGACCCAGAATAACCTGAAAGAACCAGAAATTTCTGAGAGTTTCAGAAGTAGCATTAGGCAACGGCTGACCAGAACAGGAAAAAGGAGTAAAGTAAAAAATGAAAGGGTAGCTCTAGAAAGCGAAATATTGAAGGCAACAGAGGAGCAAATAGGTAAAAAAACAATGCCTGGTAGGAATCTGTGGATAACACAAAAGGAACTGAGATAAATTAATGAAGGGATAAAATGTAAAAATGCAGCAAGCGAAGTAACCGAAAGGGAAGACGAAAGTTAAAAAAAATTAGATTGACAGGAAGCCCCATTTATTTAGCTTATGGCATATAACACATCATATAGAAAAGACATATAGGAAGCCCCAAATGGCTAAGCAGCAATGGCTAGAGGACAAATGCTAGGATTTAGAAGCATATTTCATCAGGGGAAAGATAGATACCGCCTGCAGGAAAGTTAAAGAAGTCCTTGGGGAAAAGAGGAGCAGCTGTATGAATATCAAGAGCTCAGATTGGAAACCAGTCGTAAGCAAATAAGGAAAAACTGAATGATGGAAGGAGTATATAGAGGGTACACACATAAATGGCATTACAGAAAGATAAGAGGACGTAGATGAAGATGAGATCTGAGACACAATACTGCGAGAAGAATTTGACAGAGCTCTGAAATACCTGACTCAAAATAAGGCCCCTGAAGTAGACGATATCCCGTCAGAACTACTGATAACCTTGGGAACGCAAGCCATGACAGAATTCTTTCATCTGGTATGGAAGATGTATGATACACGTGGAATGCCTTCAGATTTCAAGAAAAATTAATAATAGCTATGTCAAAGATAGCAGTTGCTGACAGGCGCGAAAATTACCATCCTACCAGTTAAATAAATCTTGGCTGAAAATTACTGACACGAATTCTTTACAGACGAATGGAAAAATTGGTAGACCCGAACTTCAGGAGGATCAGTCTGGATTCCGGGGAAATGTAGGAAGACAAGAGGCAATACTGACCCTCCGACGTATCTTTAAAGATAGGTTAAGGAGAAACAAACCTACATTTATAGCATTTGTATTCTTAGAGAAATTCTCTCTTTTAAATGCGGAAGGTAGCAGGGGTAAAACAGAGGGAGCGAAAGGCTTTCTACGTCTTGTACAGAAACCAGAAGGCAGTAATAAGAGTTGAAGGGCATGAAAGGGAAGCTGTGGTTCAGAAGGAGGTGACACAGGGTTGTAGCCTGTCACCGATGTTATTCAATCAGCACAATGAATAAGTAGTAAAGGAAACTAAAGAAAAATTTTGAGTGGGATTTAAAATGGAGGGAAGAGAAAGCAAAACTTTGATATCTGCTAATGACACTGTTATTCTGCTAGAAACAGCAAGGGACTTGGAAGAGCAGTTGAAAGGAATGGACACTGTTTTGAAAGGAAGGATGTATGAGAAACATCAGCAAGAGCAAAACAAGGATAATGGGATGTAGTTGATTTAAATCAGGCGCTGCTGAGGAAATTAGATTGGGAAATGAGGCACTTAAAGTAGTAAATTAGTTTTGGGCAGCAAAATAACTATGATGGCCAAAGTAGAGAGGATATAAAGTGTAGACTAGCAATCCCAAGGAAAGAGAAATTTGAGAAAGAAAAATTTGTTTATTTCGAGTATAAATTTGAGTGTCAGTAAGTCTTTTCTGAACGTACTTGTCTGGAGTGTAGCCAAGTGTGTAAGTGAAACAGGAATGATACACATTTTAGACAATAAGTGAATAGAATCTTTTAAAATGTAGTGCTACAGAACAATGGTGAAGATTAGATGGGCAGATCACGTAACTAATGAGGAGGTACTGAATGCAATAGGTAATCTGGAAATTTGTAGTAAGGTTACATGGGCCCAAACTGCTGAGGTTATCGGTGCCTAGGCTTACACACTAATTAATGTAATTTAAAGTAACTTACACTAAGGACAACACACACACATGCCCGAGGGAGGACTCGAACCTCCGACGGGGGGAAGCCGCGGAACCGTGACGAGGCGCCGCAGACCACACGGCTACCCAGCGCGGGACGGAATGGGGGAGACAAGAAATTTGTGGCACAGCTTGAACAAGAGAAGGGAGCGGTTTATGGGACACTTTCAGAGACATGAAGGGATCACCAGTTCAGTATTGGAGGAAAGTGTGGGCGGGAGAAACTGTAAAGGGAGACCAGGATATGAGTACAGTAATCAGATTCAGAGGGATGTAGGTTGCAATAGTTATTCGAAAATGAAGAGGCTCACACAGGATGCAGCAACATGGAGAGTTGCATCAAATCAGTCTGTGGTCTGAAGACCACAACAACAACAACAACAATTACAACAACACCCCACTAAGACAATGTACTGCCATCATTTGGTTCAAAAGTGATATACCTAGAGGATCTATGAGTAAAGATTAAACAGATTGTGAATCGTCCTCTGGACAAGTATGTACGTAGTTTGTGGAATAAAAAAGGAAAAGACCCATCATGGATTAATGACAATATTGTGAAAATGCTGAGGAAGCTAAGACTGTTGCAGTCTCGGTTCAAATGAGAACGAGCCGAAGTCGACAGGCAAGGTTAGTTGAGATTCCTGCATCTGTCAATGTGCGAAGCATACAATAACTACCAGCGTTATACCATGGCTAAAGATGTCGTGTAGAACCCGAAAAAATTGAAGTCCTATGTATAATCGGTAAGTGAGTCTAATGTTTCCATCCAGTCACTCGATGAGTAGTCTGACTTGGCAGTAGAAGACAGCAAAAGAAAGGCAGAACTTTTAAATTCCACAATTCAGAAATCGTTCACACAGGAGCATCGTACAAACGTGCCGCTGCTTGTCCGTCGCACACAGTCCCGTATGGATGACATAGTAGTAAGCACCCCTGGCGCAGATAAAAGTCAAGGAGTTGAAAACAACTAAGTTGTCAGATCCGTATCGAATCCCAAATCGATTTTACAAAGAATACGTCGCTGGCCTTTCTCATACTTTAGATTTATCGTGAATAACTCTACCAGCCCAAAGAGCCAAGCGAGTGGAGAAAAGTGCAGGTGACTCTTGCATATAACAAAAAGAACGGACCCGCAGAATTACAGACCGATATTCTTAGCAAGGCCCCGTGAGTAGACAACATTCCATTAGAACTACTGACAGCCTTGGAAGAGCCAGTCCTGACAAAACTCTACCATCTGGTGAGCAAGGTGTATGAGACAGGTGAAATACCCTCAGACTTCAAGAAGAATATAATAATTCCAATCCCAAAGAAACCAGGTGTTGACAGATGTGAAAATTACCGAACTATCAGTTTAATCTCGTAAGTCACGGCTGAAAAATACTAACGCGAATTCTTTACAGACGAATGGAAAAATTAGTAGAAGCCGACCCTGAGGAAGATCAGTTTGCATTCCGTAGAAATGTTGGTACACGTGAGGCAATACTGACCCTGCGACTATCTTAGAAGCTAGATTAAGGTAAGGCAAACCTACGTTTCTAGCATTTGTAGACTTAGAGAAAGCTTTTGACGATGTTGACTGGAATATTCTCTTTGAAATACTGAAGATGGCAGGGGTAAAATACAGGGGGCGAAAAGCTATTTACAATTTGTACAAAAAACCAGATGGCAATTATGAGAGTCGAGGGACATGAAAGGGAGGCAGTGTTTGGGAAGGGGGTGAGACAGGGTTGTAGCCTCTCCCCGATGTTCTTCAATCTCTATATTGAGCAAACAGTAAAGGAAACAAAAGAAAAATTCGGAGTTGGAATTAAAATCCATCGAGATAACATAAAAACTTTGAGGTTCGCCGATGACATTGTAATTCTGTCAGAGACAGCAAAGGACCTGGAAGAGCAGCTGAATGGAATGGACCGTGTCTTGGAAGGAGGATATAAGATGAATGTCAACAAAAGCAAAACGAGAATAATGGAATGTTTTCGAATTAAATCGGGTGAAGCTGTGGGAATTAGATTAGGAAATGAGACGCTTCAAGTAGTAAATGAATTTTGCTATTTGGGGAGCAAAATAACTGATGATGGTCGAAGTAGAGAGGATATAAAATGTAGACTGGCAATGGCAAGGAAAGCATTTCTGAAGAAGAGAAATTTGTTAACATCGAGTATAGATATAAGTGTCAGGAAGTCGTTTCTGAAAGTATTTGTATGGAGTGTAGCTATGTATGGAAGTGGGTAGATCACATAACTAATGAGGAACTACTGAATAGGATTGGGGAGAAGAGAAGTTCGTGGCACAACTTGACTAGAAGAAGGGATCGGTCGGTAGGACATGTTCTGAGTCATCAAGGGATCACCAATTTACTATTGGAGGCCAGAGTGGAGGGCAAAAATCGTAGAGGGAGACCAAGAGATGAATACACTAAGCAGATTGAGAAGGATGTAGGTTGCAGTAGGTACTGGGAGACGAAGAAGCGTGCACAGGATAGAGTAGCATGGAGGGCTGCACCAAACCTGTCTCAGGACTGAAGTCCACAACAACAACAACAACATCAACAACATTCTTAGCATCGGTGTGCTGCACAATAGTAGAGCATATTCTGATTTCGAATATATTACATTTGCTAGAGACCGAAAAGTTTATGTCCACAATTCAGCACAGCTGAAGAAAACATCGCTCGTGCGGAACTCAACTTGTTCTTTTCTGACATGACGTACTGTTAACTACAGGTGAAGGGCAACTGGCAGATTCCATATTTCTAGATTTCCAAAAAGCTTTCGACGCAATACTCCACTGCAGACTTTTACGAAAGTACGTGGATATGGGAAAGACTGTAAGATATGTGACTGGCTCGAAAACTTCTTAAGTAATAGATCCCAGTGTGCTGCCCGCGAGAGCGAGTGTTCATCGTACACAGGGGTAAAATCAGGAGTGTCCCAGAGAAGTGCGATAGCTCTGTTGCTGACTACAGAACGATCCAACTGCCGTAAACATACATTTTGCGTAGGGACCATGAAGATAAGATACATACTGTGGCATGTAGACAGTTGTTTTTTTGTTTTTTTTTTCGGTCTGTCTATGAGTGGAACAGAAAAGAAAACGGCTGGTTGTGGTACAGGGTACCCTCCTCCACGCACCGTACGGTGGGTTGCGGAGCACGAAGGTAGATGCAGATAACAGGAAGAAAACTAATCAAGGCAAACAAGAAACTCCTTTTAATACAAACAGTGAACCGATCAAAGATACCTAAAAAGTTATAGATATTTTTCTGCTAATATCGGAGTATTCAGGTATGAACAGTTCCATATTAATTTGCATAAAGTTACAAGAAAGGAACTCGTGAATCCCAGTTACGTGCTACACCCACCAACGATACTGATATCAGTAGTCACGAGAAAATTCTCACACCCGTAGATGAGGTTCTGGATGTTGACGAAGCCTGGACGCCAGTCATGATCGTCGTATTGTAATGGCAGCAGTGGCAAATCGTACAGTTATCACATCACAGAAAACAGGGCTTGTGGAGCCGATTATGACCGGTGGGACTACGGGCACGCGCACTTCTAGTCCATCTTCCCTTCGGGGCCCACCATCAACACGCACGGCTCGACTGGTGCCACTGCGCGTCGTGACCTTCGCAATGAAAGTACATTCTGCCGGCATGCAAGTGATGTCGTCTGCACGTATGACGTAGACCTGCTGAGCGCTGTCTAGTAGATTGCATTCCTGCAATACGCTCTGGCTCCACCCCAGGCCTTATGGCGTAGGATACAATAAGCTACATCTCTCGTTCACCTTTGGTGGTTCCGGAGGAGATGTTAACTAGCACGCGCTAAGTGCAGGATGTTGTTAGATCTGTCCTTTTGCCGTTCTTGAAACAGGAAGGTGATGTTAAAAACCATTAAACAGCCAAGATTGCATTAAATATTTCTTTATTTAAGACATCCTGTTTCAACAGATTACGCTGTCGTCTTCACCTCTTAAGATCTTTTTGTTGTAAATGATATTCATTTTACGCTGATCTCCCGCACAAGACGTCAGGTGGATAAAAACAGCACATTATAAAAGGTTTGACATCACTGAAACATTTAAAAACGTAACGCATCTTGTGCAAATTGCCATGTACATACACATATTGCTCACCGTGACTTGTTACATCGTACAAACAAGGTACACAATAGGACATTTTACATATTATGGACATATTCTAAAGCGTCCGAGTCCACATTACATGGCGTATAAGGTACAACTCACGTGTTGCTCCGACGGGATAATGTTCACCCACACATTGCCTGTAAAACTCGACATGCTCCGTAAGATAAGCAAAATCTTCTCTGGCCAGCACAGTCTCTGGACTTGAGTCCAGTCTAGCACTTGCTGGATAAGATGGGACGAGAAGTGACTCATGTAATCATAAACCAACAATTCTTGCAAAACTAGTTGAACAGGTCGAGCAGGCGTGGGACATCGTACCCAGATCAGCTGCAGGATCGACTGGATGCCAGAGTCAGCGGCTGCACTGCTGCTCGTAGAGGCTACACCACGTAGTAATTATGAGCGTATCAGCATAGGTCGATAGCCCACACCTCACAATCACTTTTGCTATTGATCTGTAAATATTCTCATTTCATACACCCCATATGCATTGTTGCAACAATAAATCTTCAATTAATTGGAAACACTCTAAAAGGATGTCCTATCCTTTTCCGGCAGTGTAGTTTGTGTGAGATTTCCTGTTGAAATTAGAGGCATGACACAACGGGTTATTTTTTCCATCTGAAATTATGCCTTGAACGTATTGTACTTTTTTTAGTATTATTATTTCGTAATAAAAGAACCAATTCTTAATTAGACTCGTATTTTGGCTGTAGTTCAGTTTCATTTGCGTATTAAATTTGTGTTACCAAGGAAAGGATTGTTATACCGTCACATTTTCCATTGCTTCGACTCCCCAGCCTCAGTTCTGCCAAAACTCTGTCAGCGGCAGTAGAGCATGGTTGTGTGTTTCCGAGGATAGTCTGACGATAGAGTGAGACAAAAGATTTTTACAGTTTTTGACTTTCTGCTTCTGGGCTGTTGCACACATGATCGTCAGAGTTATCCTGAGAGTGAGTGGCTTCAGTAGGATGAATTATCCAAAGAAAGGCATCATTCATGGACAGGTTGCTGAAAGTAAAGTGCCCAGATTGATCCGAAACTTCACCATTTGTTGTGAGAACTGTTTTAGTATTATTATTTCGTAGTAAAAGAACCATTTCTTAATTAGACGCGTATTTTGGCTATAGTTCAGTTTCATTTGCGTATTAAATTTGTGTTACCTAGGAAAAGATTGTTATACCGTCCCATTTTCCATTGCTTCGACTCCCCAGCCTCAGTTCTGCCAAAACCCTGTCAGTGGCAGTAGAGCATGGTTCTGTGTTTCCGAGGATAGTCTGACGATAGAGTGAGACAAAAGATTTTCACAGTTTTTGTCACTCTGCTTCTGGGCTGTTGCGTACATGATTGTCAGAGTTATCCTGAGAGTGAGTGGCTTCAGTAGGATGAATTATCCAAAGAAAGGCATCATTCATTGACAGGTTGCTGAAACTAAAGTGCCCAGAATGATCCGAAACTTTACCGTTTGTTGAGAGAACTATTTCACTACGAGACAACATCAAGTAAGCACAGCCCTTGCAGACGTTCGCTCTACTGATAGGCAGACGTAATTAAATTTGTCAAAATGCTCAAATCTTGCGCCTCCCAAAGACATGTGCAGTATGTTATGCGCTATGACCCCTCTGTCAATACTTATTATTGTTGAATATCTGGTTATTTACGAGAAATACTGCATTTATCGTTCAATTGTAAAATGTTTGTCCAAGCCCACTTTCATTTTTTTCTTTGTGATTTATCTGGCATAGTACTGTATGTGCTGACAGATGGTTGTTCTGTGTGTTGTTGCCATGTCAATATTTATTATGTGTATTTACCAGCGTACTTTTCTCATCCACTCCAAAACTCCCAGTAATCTCTGCAAAAAAATGGTTAAAATGGCTCTGAGCACTATGGAGCTTAACTTCTAAGGTCATCAGTCCCCTAGAACTTAGAACTACTTAAACCTAATTAACCTAAGGACATCACACACATCCATGCCCGAGGCAGGATTCGAACCTGCGACCGAATCTCTGCAAAACATGAATGTGTGGTTATATATGTTCAAATCCGGTGATGATAGAAACAGATTCTGTGGTGATATACGGTGGAACAGTGGCAACTTTGTTAAGCTTCTACAGAGAGGTCTATCAAAGTGCTTATTTTCTAGTCAAAGCATTCCTCTCTCTGAAACACTGGCAATGAGAAATTTCTTCTCTCAATTTCGCTAAAAGGTCTTGGCTATCACTACTGTTAGCTGGCCCCCCCAAAAGGTGGAAATCGTCAAATTTTCTGCGAATCACAGCATTTCCTGTTTTGCCCTCACTAAGCCCCATTGGACAGCTATCCAAACTCCTTTAAAGGAAAGAGCGAGTCTCCATTGCAATACGAGTGACCAGCACCTCTGGGCACTAACTCTTGGGCCAGACAATGGTGTGGTAAACATGATCGTCTGGTATACCTTCGTGTTTCTGTTAATGAGGACAGATACTAATTCTGGTTAGAAACTTACTTGATTTGTTTCGTCAAGCATTCTATAGCGGTTTTATTTCATATAGTGAATTTCTTTTTTATCACTCCTCGTGGGTAATATCATAATTAGATTTCTCTTTTTATTCATGCCAACATGGAGTACATGTCATCAACACTGCTGTTCCTTCACTTGGCAATTACTGCGAACCTGTTTAAATGCAGATGTTTTCTAACTTTGCAATCTTAATAATGATATTATAAATCCGCTTACTTGGTATAAAAAGGTTGACGAGTTTGAGTAATGTGCCTCGCTCATAACCTGGTAAAGTTTTCTTTTGCTCGGTCTGAATTTTAGCCTTCGGCAATTACAATTTTGAAGTATGCTGCATGTTTCAGTTTCGAGATTTGAATTTCGTTACTTTATTCCTGAAGGAGATATTTTAACATGGCTTGACCATCATGTCAGCACAGAGCAGAGATACTGTGTATGTGTTGGTGCTTAAGCCCAGTCAACATACCATTCAAGTTGTTCAAGGTCAGAGAGTAGCCTCATACACGATTATCACTGACAAGTGATTTTAAATGGTTACAACTCAGGTCACATGTGCTAACGACTTCATGGTGTTGCGATACATGGTGGATGAGGTTCCGTGAAGAAAGTACAAGAGGCTGTGGTGTAACCCTCTTGCAAATTCAGGAAAAGGAAGAAATTTTCTGCTGGGCTCCAGGGCATCTAGAGATTTGGTTATAGCTACTCACTGCCAAGGAGACTTTCTCACTTCCAATTCCTACTGACTCTTCAGTTCCCCTGGAGCATGCAGTGGGACTTGGTCTACTGACAAATGGCTTTCTCTTATTCCGAGAGAAGTTCCCAGGTAGTTTCAGATATGAAACACAGGTGTTGATATAACATACTTTTATTAGTGCGTTTTGTATGATGAGCTGAGTTCAGATCTGAGTCTCCAACAGGAACCACTCCCAATTTTAACAGATAATGGGGCGAGTGTGGTTCATGTTTTATGATTTAGTAAGATATCTGTACTTCTTTCCCAGACTATTCAGTGAAAGATTTTAATGTGTCTGAGAGTGGCTCAGTTACTCTGCGAAGGGTTGGTATTCTTAAGGTTTAAGAATTTACTTTTCTCAGTAGGAATTCCAGCACATAACGTTTCCTGGATACAGGAGTACATCAGATATTTTGCTAAGCACTCGCTTGCAGTAAATCGATTTAGACATCTAGGACAGAAATGATGTTTCGAAAACTGGGAGGAACATAAGCGTGGATGTATTTTTGATCCAGCAGTATGGTTGATTCTCCCCCTGGGTGAACAGAAGCAAATCCACTTGCAGGGTACACTGACCAACGAAATCAGAAATATGAAGAGGTCCTAAAACTTTGCTTGTGAATTTGCTATCATCCACTGCCTTGCTTTCTTCCAGACCATAAACAATAAGGGATATACCAGTATACTCTCTGTAAAATTAGAGTACGTACTGAAGTCCAATATGGAAATTCAGACTAGCACAGCTATAACATCCATGAATATTATTGCCCACATATTATTTACCTGGATGCTCAGAATGATTTGAGTAATTTCTTTCGCTAGCCAGGTGTGACCATGCTAACCAAAACTCGTCAGCATTGTTTTGGACACTAATAATGACTTCGTAGCTATCTATACTCTTATCTAGCTATCTATATCCTGATCAAGAGAAAGAAAACTGGCGTTCTACGGATCGGAGCGTGGAATGTCAGATCCCTTAATCCGGCAGGTAGGTTAGAAAATTTGAAAAGGGAAATGGATAGGATAAAGTTAGATATAGTGGGAATTAGTGAAGTTCGGTGGCAGGAGGAACAAGACTTTTGGTCAGGTAAATACAGGGTTATAAATACAAAATCGAATAGGGGTAATGCAGGAGTAGGTTTAATAATGAATGGGAAAATAGGAGTGCGGTTAAGCTACTACAAACAGCATAGTGACCGCATTATTGTGGCCAAGATAGATACGAAGCCCATGCCTACTAAGTAGTACAATTTTACATGACAACTAGCTCTGCAGATGATGAAG
Source organism: Schistocerca serialis cubense (assembly GCF_023864345.2). Classification (NCBI taxonomy): domain Eukaryota; kingdom Metazoa; phylum Arthropoda; class Insecta; order Orthoptera; family Acrididae; genus Schistocerca; species Schistocerca serialis. The sequence continues at coordinate 429,213,997 of NC_064641.1, forward strand.
AAATTGAGGAAATGTATGATGAGACAAAAGAAATTATTCAGGTAGTGAAGGGAGATGATAATTTAATAGTCATGGGTGACTGGAATTCAACAGTAGGAAAACGAAGAGAAGGAAACGTAGTAGGTGAATATGGATTGGAGCTAAGAAATGAAAGAGGAAGCCACCTGGTAGAATTTTGCACAGAGCATAAATTAATCATAGCTAACACTTGCTTCAAGAATCATGAAAGAAGGTTGTATACATAGAAGAACCCTGGAGATTCTAAAAGGTTTCAGATTGATTATATAATCGTAAGACAGAGATTTAGGAACCAGATTTTAAATTGTAAGACATACCCAGCGGCAGATGTGGTTTATGACCACAATCTATTGGTTATGAACTGTAGATTAAAACTGGGAATGTAAGGAGATGGGACCTGGATAAACTGACTATACCAGAGGTTGTAGAGAGTTTCAGGCAGAGCATAAGGGAACAATTGAGAGGAATGGGGGAAATAAATACAGTAGACGAAGAATGGGTAGCTTTGAGGAATGAAATAGTGAAGGCAGCAGAGGATCAATTAGGTAAAAAGACGAGGTCTAGTAGAAATCCTTGGGTAACAGAAGAGATACTGAATTTACTTGATGAAAAGAGAAAATACAAAAATGCAGTAAGTGAAGCAGGCAAAAAGGAATACAAACGTCTCAAAAATGAGATCCACAGGAAGTGCAAAATGGCTAAGCAGGCATGGCTAGAGGAAAAATGTAAGGATGTAGAGGCTTATCTCACGAGGGGTAAGATAGATACTGCCTACAGGAAAATTAAAGAGACCTTTGGAGAAAAGAGAACCTCTTGTATGAATATCAAGAGCTCAGATGGAAACCCAGTTCTAAGCAAAGAAGGGAAAGCAGAAAGGTGGAAGCAGTGTATAGAGGGTCTATACAAGGGCGATGTACTTGAGGACAATATTATGGAAATGGAAGAAGATGTAGATGAAGATGAAATGAGAGATATAATACTACGTGAAGAGTTTGACAGAGCACTGAAAGACCTAAGTCGAAACAAGGCCCCAGGAGTAGATAACATTCAATTAAAACTACTGACAACCTTGGGAGAGCCAGGCCTAACAAAACTCTACCACCTGGTGAGGAAGATGTATGAGACAGGCGAAATTCCCTCAGACTTCAAGAAGAATGTAGTAATTCCAATCCCAAAGAAAGCAGGTGTTGAAAGATGTGAAAATTACCGAACTATCGGTTTAATAAGTCATAGCTGCAAAATACTAACACGAATTCTTTACAGACGAATGGAAAAACTGGTAGAAGCTGGCCTCGGTGAAGATCAGTTTGGATTCCATAGAAATGTTGGAACACGTGAGTCAATACTGACCCTACGACTTATCTTAGAAGAAAGATTAAGGAAAGGCAAACCGACGTTTCAAGCATTTGTAGACTAAGAGAATGCTTTTGACAATGTTGATTGGGATACTCTCTTTCAAATTCTGAAGGTGGCAGGGGTAAAATACAGGGAGCAAAAGGCTATCTACAATTTGTACAGAAACCAGGTGGCAGTAATAAGAGTTGAGGGGCATGAAAGGGAAGCAGTGGTTGGGAAGGGAGTGAGACAGGGTTGTAGCCTCTCCCTGATGCTATTCAATCTGTATATTGAGCAAGCAGTAAAGGAAACAAAAGAAAAGTTCGGAGTAGGTATTAAAATCCATGGAGAAGAAATAAGAACATTGAGGTTTGCCGATGACATTGTAATTCTGTCGGAGACAGCAAAGGACCTGGAAGAGCAGCTGAATGGAATGGACCGTGTCTTGGAAGGAGGATATAAGATGAACATCAACAAAAGCAAAACGAGGATAATGGAATGTAGTCGAATTCAATTGGGTGATGCTGAGGGAATTATATTAGGAAATGAGACACTTAAAGTAGTAAAGGAGTTTTTCTATTTGGGGAGCAAAATAACTGATGATGGTCGAAGTAGAGAGGATATAAAATGTAGACTGGCAATGGCAAGGAAAGCGTTTCTAAAGAAGAGAAATTTGTTAACATCGAGTATAGATTTAAGTGTCAGGAAGTCGTTTCTGAAAGTATTTGTATGGAGTGTAGCCATGTATGGAAGTGAAACATGGACGATAAATAGTTTAGACAAGAAGGGAATAGAAGCTTTCGAAATGTGGTGCTACAGAAGAATGCTGAAGATTAGGTGGGCAGATCACACTACTAATGGGGAGGTAGGACATGTTCTGAGGCATCAAGAGATCACCAATTTGGTACTGGAGGGCAGCGTGGAAGGTAAAAATCGTAGAGGGAGACCAAGAGATGAATACACTAAGCAGATTCAGAAGGATGTAGGCTGCAGTAGGTACTGGGAGATAAAGAAGCTTGCACAGGATAGAGTAGCATGGAGAGCTGCATCAAACCAGTCTCAGGACTGAAGACCACAACAACAACAACCCGTAGGAAGTTGGATACAGCTGGATCCTCCATTTAATGGATCAGAAACATGTGAATGGATATTGAGATGGAATACTCAGTTGGATGCCTTACTACCCTCTCTTGCCTGCATCTCTGAAATATGGCATTTTATGGCACTTAAGACCGAAGCCACTCAGTATTTGAGGCGCCCTGTGATATTACATAATCCCCCCACCCCCACCCACAAAAATATAGATAAACAGATAATGGTATGCTATTCAGGGCCATTAACATGTTTTAGGAGGTGGATTCACAGCTTGGGACTGATGACCTAGCTGTTTCGTCCCCTCCCCCAAAACAACCACCAACCAAACACCCCCCCCTCTCCCGCCAACCACTTCACAGCTGAACACTGGAACACACTTAATAGTAAGACACTGGACACTGCTGATTGCTAACGATTTTGGACAGCTCTCTTTCCAGAATAGGTAGACATGGATCAGATCTTGCTATCTTGTAGTAGATTTTTCTGTGTGAGCAAATGAGATGATGTCGTTATACAAACTTGAAACCACTGAGTGATTCAAAGATGGCATACAACTATCATTGTGCTTATATACATTGTTAGTAGGAAGGGAGAGAAAACTGCTGCTAGCTGTAATAGTATTATATATACCGACAGTGAGGCTGATGGCTGTCAGATTTTAGACAAACCAGGATGCTGGCAGCCTGTCATTGGACACTGTTATTAGACTGATGTTGTAGGAAGCATGATGTTGAATTGAGGGATGCCAGGCCAGACACACTCATGACGCTGGACCAGACCACGGCGACTTCAGTGCCCCAAATCCCAGTCCCAAGTATTTAAACAAGCTAGTGTGAAAAAGTAAAGAAATATATATTACTTTCCAAAAACCATGGTGGACATATATGTGTGTGTAAATAATAATAAATTTCTTTTGTGTTTACCAAAAGCATCATGGATGTCTGTAGCTCCATCGACAGCTCATCTCCTCATCTAGTATTTGATAGAAGCCATTCATTGCATTCTCCGTCCACTCAGATATGTTACAGTCACAAGCCTCTTGTGATTTGGGTACATCAACATCATCATTTTCATCACCACTGTAAGTAGGAACTGAACAGTCTTCGTATAGCAACCCACATTAACTCACATGTCTCCCTCTTGTGTGCTTAAAGACGAGTAACACCTTGGCATTTTTGAAAACGATGACACTGTAGACGTAACAAGTATACATACACACTGTTCCTACAAACTCACTCACATATGAATAGAAATCTTACTTACCCACACTATCTACACTTCATGAAATGAATTCACAACTGCGAATAAGGACAACCATCAGCTGTAGAATGGAATGACGAGAATGAAAATCTGTGCCGGACCAGAACTCGAGCCCGAATTTCCCGCTTATTGGAAGACATATGACGTCAAGCATGCGCCTACGACATGCATGCACGTCCAAAAGAACTTTCCATTATAATCAGAATAATACAGGCACTGGAATATCGTATCTATGCCTCTCTCCAGGGAGCACATTGTGTTAGGAGACAAATATGGTACATTGACTGCTGCATTATCTGCCTGCTCACACTCTGCAATTATCGCATCCAGATCCCCAAGAAATAAGAAAACATCTACATGAGTATTATGTGAATGTGTAAATTATTGTAGAAACACTTTCAATGTGAATTAATCTATAGGTTCTTCCATCGATGGCAGATTCCACAACACATGAACTCTGGGTGGAGAATGGCATTAGAAAATCATTGTTGATTACTTTGTTGATGAGCAGCTCACCATGACGTATTTGGTCGATTGTTTTGGGTAATGCTATGGATGGTATTTTCTCATTGATAACTTCCAACATATCAGCATCTTACTGCTGCAGACTACCTTCTGTAACAACTCGGAATTAAAACGATTACATACATGTACATGGATATGACAAACAAGTACATGTAATGTCTTCCTTGCACACAGAATGTATTGGCGCAAGCTGGAGCCAGCGCACAGGTCAGCAAAGACGTAGCAAGAAGATAGACAGTAGGTGCTGGATCAAGTGTACCTACCAGGAGGCAGACCGAAGACAAACTTGCAAACAATGCGCCGCCAGCGCCCTCTCGACCGCAAGTATTTAGATCGCCGCTGCTGACCGGAGTGCCTCAATCTCAGGCACTATCAAAGTCACACTCAGTCTCAATCTCAGTCGTTACTGCAATCGCTCAGTCACTAGGTCAGTCACTAAAGCACCAGCTCCCGCTCCAAGTTGGCATCTGTCAGTGCTTTGCGACCTGAGTAGTGTTTATAGTGGGACTTGCACTTCACCAGCACTGAGGTTAATGTGGAATAGTACTGAAGAGCTTGTATCACAACACATGGACACTCTTACAGATACGTAGCTTCCTACTCATATAAATAAAGAAGCGTGCTAATCCTTGTGTGTAGCTGTGTTGTTGAAAAAGAATGCCAGCCACCAAACAACATCCTCTCCCTTGATTCCTATGGTGCGAGATTCTACAGTGGCGATGAGAACACAGCACAGTGCTGTAATATCATATGACTGATGAGGCTGCTTGGCGTGCTCAGCTCTTTCAGACTAACTGTGGGTGTGTTACTTCATTTATGGTGTTGGTAAAATGTCAAGCAAGGGAATCAAGACAGGGAAGTCAGTCCTGCCTTTTATAAATTGGAAGAGAGTTAGTAAATTGTTTAAATGGGAAGACATGTGGTGCCACTTGATATGTGAGGACATGCACCATGATATCTGCAAGTGGGCATATTACAGGGGCCCTCAATATGTGAAAAATAGATGACGTAGCACACGGCAAGTGTGGGCGCAGAACGCTGATAAGCTACTGGGTCCTGCTTCTCTGTTGATGATGGTGGGAGCTGCGCACAAGAAATAATAACTTATTTTTACAAGAAATGCTGCTTCTAAATCTTGTTATTATAATTTATGGAGTCTCTTGCATGACTCCTGACATCGAGTGTTAGGTAGGTGTCGGTCTTCTGCAGTAAGAATGGGACAGCATAGTCATTGACAGGTGTGCGAACATGTGCACCACAGTTGTTATCAATAGTACTACACCCACATGTTTGCCCTTCCAACAGAAATAGCAAATCACGCTAACTGAATTAAAATTCATGCCTTGATCTTCTTCCAAATGTTGCAATCGGCAGATCCTTCTGTACCCTGTGGAACATATCTTCCTATACATGAATTGTACTGCTTAATGCATTTGTTGACTGGGTACGGGAGCTTCTCGATGCAGCTTGTCAAAGGGTGCAGCTGCTATTCAGTGCAGGCACGGTCTGGAGGTGACGGCATTGAGATGGAAGCTGCCAACTAAGCGTCCAAGGTCCACTCCAGACACACATACAGCGGCTGTCATAGCACATGGCCGAATTTGTAATACTGGTGGCTGTTGTGCTAGCTGGCTCTATGTTTGATGCTATCAAAAGCATCGTCTCTCATCGTCTCAATCCTTCTAACTACATTTGATGGGATAAACAACGGCTGTTAGCGATGTCTCATCTATGTTGCGTTGCAAGGGTGACGTAAGTATAAAGACATTTCTTTTTTGGGCTATCTAGCATTTGGAGTATGCAGGCTAAGTGGACAGAATCGTACTAAGTGAACGCTATGTCTACATACAGAGTGTGACCATTACATAACATAAGTGCACGCATCTGTAGTCCAGAGATAGGGTCCTAGGTTATTAATCAAAATGTCCTTAGTCCTGGGGTCGAACCTTGATGGTGTTTAAATTTTGAATAAAAATCAGCAGTAATGGTGGCCGGAGATTTCGAGCCATTGCAGTTATCCACCTTCTGCAAACGGCATTGTCAAAGAGGGCACAGGAACAGACAGAGATTCAGGGCACTCTCTTGTCCCTGGAGTAGGAAACTGCTCCTAACAAGCGGAAGAATATACAATCGACTGCGTGAGTATACAGTAGGCAATGAAAACCGCTGCGTTAAACACGCATAATGTACTCTTATGTCCACAGGACATGTGACCTGTAACAGCATTACGGAGATATTTCCATTGCCAAAAGATTCTCTTCTAGTCCCCCAATCGGATCACTGTGAGGGGACTGCCACGCGGGAGGTGACCTCTAGAAGAAGATTGAATAACCAACGAAAGGGTAACGTTCTACGAATGTGGGAGGGGTATATCAGAAGTTTGAGACTGTTGGCAGCCGGCCGGAGTGGCCGAGCGGTTCTAGGCGCTACAGTCTGGAACCGCGCGACCGCTACGGTCACAGGTTCGAATCCTGCCTCGGGCATGGATGTTTGTGGTGTCCTTAGGTTAGTTAGGTTTAATTAGTTCTAAGTTCTAGGGGACTGATGACCTCAGCAGTTAAGTCCCATAGTGCTCAGAGGCATTTGAACCTTTTGACTGGTAGCAAAGCTGAGATACCTGAAAAGAGAAATGCTAAAGTTCAATCAACATACAGTGGGATCAGTGAGGTGAAATGGAAAAAAGAGAATTATTTATGGTTAGACGCATTTAGGGTAATATCAAAAGCAGCAGAAAACGGTATAAAAGGTATAAACAAGAAGGTAGGGCAGGGAGTGAGTTACTGTGAATAGTTCAGTGATTGGGTTTTTATCATGAGAATCAAAAATGGCTCTGAGCACTATGGGACTTAACATCTATGGTCATCAGTCCCCTAGAACTTAGAACTACTTAAACCTAACTAACCTAAGGACATCACACAACACCCAGTCATCACGAGGCAAAGAAAATCCCTGACCCCGCCGGTAATCGAACCCGGGAACCCGGGCGCGGGAAGCGAGAATCGGCACCAAACAAATTAATTTTGGAAGCGGTGGTGTAGATTTAATAGTCATGGATTATCGGAATGCGGTTTTAGGTGAAGGAGCAGAAGAAAGTATTATTTTACAGTATGGGCTTGGTAGTAGATATAGGGAGGAAGAAGAGTAACTGAGCTCTGCAATAAATTTCAGCTAGTAATAGCGAACACTATGTTCAAGAATCACAAGAGGAGTAAGGATAGTTTGATAAGGCTGGAAGATATGGGAAGCTTCCAGTTAAATTACATCATGGTGACGCAGATGCCAAATCAGATATTGGATTGTAAGGCACGCACAACGACAGATATAGACTCACATCACAATTTGGTAATGATGAATAGTAGGCTGAAGTTTAAGAGACAAGTCAGGAAGAATCAGGGCGCGACGAAGTTGGATATGGGAGTACTCAGGAATGACTAGTTGTGCTTGAATTTCCCTGGGGCTATAGATACTGCGAGAGTGAATAACTCAGTAGGCAGTTCAGTTGAAGGACATCTCTTAAAAGGACAATCACAGACGTTGGGACGAAAACCATAGGTACGAGGACGGTAATTCCGAAGAAACTGTAGGTAACAGGACGATTACTTTTGTTGATTGACTGTAAAAGGAGGTAAAAAATGTTCAGCAACGTTCAGAACTATAGATATACATATCACTTACGAGTGACATAAATAGGACGTACTGGGAGGCTAAGGCGAAATGGCTCTATGAAAATTTGAGGAAATCGAAAAAGAAATGATCGTCAGAAAGACTGGCCCAGTATTTAGAAAAGTCAAAACAACCTTTGGTGAAACTTGAAGAAAACGTGGTAACATTATAAGCAGAATGGGAATTCCACTGGTAAACGCAAAGGAGATATCTAAAGGGTGGGAACAGTACACTAACCGTCCCTGTGACAGGAAGAACTTGTCTGTTGAGGTGATAGAAGAAGGAACAGGAGTCGGTGTAGAGACACCGGACAGAAGATTTGCCCCAGAAACAACATCATAAATAAACTGAAAACCGCAACGTGGTGAGCGCAGCCCAGCGTTTTCTGCACATCTGCGCTTGTTCTGTGTTTCTCTGCTACGGAGTATATTTCACCAGTCTGGAGGAACTCTTTATATGATAACCAAGATAATGTGGCTCTTCACGGAAAAGGTTACATAGTCATAGGGTGCCTAAGACCAACCCCAGTCAAAAAGATCATTCAACTCATGGGAATGTCACGTCTAGATACAAGAAGAAAGCAGCAGAAAATGAAATGAAGAAACAAGAAACACATCCAAGGCATCTACTGTTTGTAACTCACGCTTGTCCATCACGACTGACATCCAGAGAACTTCCTTCTGACAGCAGTACCGGGTCTAACTTCAAGGTAAGCCCAACGAACTGACCAATGGAAGTCTCCTGGAGAACTACAGCAGAAAAAGTGAAGATACCATCAAGCTGACATCTCCAGTAAGGGACGTGGAAGACTCCCAATAGTTTGAGAACATGGGTGATCAGGTACAATACTAATTTGAGGAAATAGAATATCAATGAAGATGAATTTTCTGAACGTGGGGGAAGACAGACTTCTGATCCCTTTTTCTTTTGCATTAACCTCAGCGAATCCCGTTTCCTTACAAGACTTGTTTGCAGCAAATGGCCGTGCCTTTCTGGCTGGACTGATAAATTGTGAAATTCCCTCAGTCATTAATATTAGATCGTAATTATACTGTCCGTTAGCGTTTTTTTTTCTTGATGCAGATAAACAAAAATATGATAAATGATTTTTCTTGGAACTTCGTGAGAATCAATAGTATTCCTAAGTACTTGTATTGCGTTTACTTTAGTCTGTTATGTTGCTAGCAGAGATCTGTCAGTCAGTGATATACTGGTATTGTATACTGAAGACCAAGGTATGTCAGAAGTGTTCTGTCTTATGAACAGCGTAGTATCGATAGCTTCCACGTAGATAATCATTACGTTAGCGAACGGGTTTCCTCGCCAGGCAAGAGTGCCTCGTAAACTTTGCATTACCCACCTCTTTCTTGGGAAGTGGAACCTGTAACTTGCCAATCGTACGGTGGCTCTGGATGTTCAGAAGAGGAGGAAACTTTGTTAATAAGAAGTTGAGGAACGAGATTCCAGTCACAAGCAACAAGATCTATTCTCGTAGTTCTAAGTATTTATTGCAAATTCCAGTAGCGAAAGACGCCAGCAACTAGGAAGCACTACGCTTTTGTTTTCGGAGTAACTTGATATTGCGTGCATTCATAAGCAGCTACCTCGGCGTAGTTTATGAGACATTTTTGACATCTATTTAGTTCAAAATTAAGGGCTGAAGTTCAGCGAATTCGAAACTTTGTCTTGGTTAAAGGCGTTCCACATATAGATTGCACCGTTGTGTCAAAGTTATTTTTGGGTACAGGAAAGCGTGCGTTGGTAGTAAGCCAAAACGAACAATGTCGTAGAAGACCTAATTTAATCAGCAGTATTTCGCCGTTTCATATGCTTGGAGTCCCTGAGGTACATATGGCTAGTACGCTAAAAGCTCTATAGAGGAAAGCAATAAACCTGATGGAAGTACAATAATGGCTATGATCATACATTAAGGTACAAAATTCTGTAGGTTTTAGAGCAGAAACATTGACCTATGAGAATTCCTTAAGGAAATTGTGAAATCAGTAATAATATCTTAGAATGGATCGCATTTGAATAGAAACAACGCAAGAACTCAAAGCGCATCTGTTTCTCCTAGTGATTTAGAACAGCGTCTTTTTACGCTCGTATACACCGAATAGAACGTGGAAGCAATTACAGTAGATGCACAAGTAGACATATTGAAGAGAAAAACAGTTAAGTAGAAAAAAGTAACGAAAATTTCCGATAACATGGGGCATTGTTCGATATTTGTGACCAATATGTAGCACTGAAAATTACTTATATCATCATGACACACACTTAACTTACATGATTTAATGGTACATAGTTTCACGACCAAGATGAGGTACACCAACGCATAGTATTATGCATTTGTTATTGTGCGATGAATAAAAAGAAAGAGAAAAAGTATCACGAAAATAACTCGGTAAACATAAAGAAAAGTGAGAGTACATTTCACTAGTTAATAGACAATTACTTATTAATTCCTGAGAGTAAATATAGAGGGAATTCAAATCACTTCTGCCGCTAACGCGTGAAGCATGTAGGAAAATACTACGTGAACTTAATGGTAAATCGTTGGAGGAAGGCGACGTTTTCCCCAACACATACTTGCAGGATCTGTACTCCGGCATTCGAAACCGTAAGGGTGGCATACTGCAAGGTAATATTCTAACAGAGGGCTGACATGTGTGCTGTGGGCAGTCTCTTTGTGTTTTATGTTCTATCAATAAAACGCACTCTCTATCTATGTGAACGTTCCAATTTAAGCTCATAATTGTAATTCCTACGTAGCGTGTTAAACTGACAGCCTTTCCATTAATGTGATTTATTGTCTAACAGAAATTTAACGAATGCCACTTAGTACCCATTTCCATTATTTAGGGTCAATTGCGGCTTTCGCACCATACACACATCTTGCCTAAATCATTTCGCGATAGGTCTTGATCTTAGACTTTATTAGAGGAGCATCAATACAAGCTTACAACGGAATTGAAGGAACAGCACCTTGGCAAAGCTGGGTGGTGTGTTAGGGGTGAATACGTTAAAATCAACACAACACGAAAGGTGGAGGGTAGAGGAGAGGGGGGGGGGGGCTGATAGACCACTTAAGTTCGTAGAAGTCGATTAAAATATTACTGAACGTTAATCAGAAAGAAAAGAAGGAACTACAGAAAGAATCATGCATGAACCCACTGTCTTCGTAACACATGTTGAATTCGAAATTACAAATGATTATACCTGAACCATAAACGTAAAAGCCTTAAAGACAATCCGAAAACTGCATTTACGAACTGTCACTTGGTTGACCGTGAAGCCCCAACGGATGTCTACTGGCCACGATGCCATCCTCAGCCTTGAGGCGTCACAAATACTCAATATGGTGGGGCATTTGGTCAACACACCCCTCTACGGCTATTTCTCAACTTTCCAGACGGCGAGTCCTCTATTGATCGGTCAAGTAGCACTTCTTTTGGCATCACGAGACTGAGAACATCCCGTACCAATCTTTTCTTCAAGATAAAGTCCTTGGCTGTACTACTTCTTCCTCCAAGGTAAAGTCCTCCCACATGGCTGCCATCTATGCTGACCACTTAGTGTCGCTGCATGAATCAGTTCATCCGCGACAGTGCACTGTATCAATATGTACTAAAAATGCCTTGTGGGAGAATGAGTTTCCTGTGGGGGTCATACCTCAAATTTCATTGATCAGGGGGGGGGGGGGGCGGGGTGGGGGGGTCATATATTTTTCGCAGTCTTTGGCCTAGCGATCATCTGCGTAATAACTGGAAGAAAGGGCAATCTGTAGCTATCCTACTGTATAGGGTCAAAAGCTAAACATTATACACTTCCTCCAGCTCAGGCAAATTGAACAAATCGCTTGGTTCCTTTTCATTAGGTGTGGTCTATGGTGGGCCTCAGGCACCTTACAAAAGCAGCATTTCTGCAGGGGCGGTTCTTGAGAAAACCCCACAAAAATCATGATTTTTGGGTAGCAAGAGTACCAGATATGGACATGGCTACTTCTTTAACATATATTCGTGGCAAATTGTCGAAGTTTGTAACGCATGTTCTCAAAATTATGTTTTCGGGGAACTTCGAAACAGAGTTAACACACTTTTGTAGAAACTCGCAAAATCACGTTTTTTTTATTTTTTGCATTGAAGGTCGCTATCATCTAAATAACAAACCATGTAAAATCGTTCAAATTTCAACTGTAAATTCTTTATACATTTATCTAGATATAATACTTCACTGCTTTTTAAAATCTTTGTTCCTTATCAAGATAAACCCGAAAAACTTGATTTTTGAGTACCAGAAGTACCTATTATGGGGATAACCACTTCTGTAATTGCTGTTCCTCGCAAATCGTCAAATATTTAACCATATGTTCTTAAGATGATGTTCTCGTGAAACGTAGATACTTTCTTCTATATGGGTATCAGTTAACCATATTCTGAGGTTCAAATTTAGCATCTTATGCACATAAAATATGCACTTAATGTCGGTCTCAGGCGTAAATGTTTAACTGAATTAGTGAACACACAGCTTGGAGGCCATGGTAAGCATCGTAAGGTCACCAAACTATGTTTTTAGTCGCCATCTTTTACTAATAAGACTTTCTTTCATGTTATCCCCATACAATGGGCGCTTCAAGACCATATAGACTGTTTTCACTTAGAAACTATTCTTGCTGCCCTCTGACAGGGTAAGCACGTAACAAAAAATACTTTTGCTCACGAAATTCTTGTACGTCTGTTTTGGTGTGCTGTAGGTCTAACCAAAAGTATTACGCATTTTTATGTAAAGTGTAGTGCAACTTGATGTTAACCTTATATTACTGGTGCTTACTTGTTTATATGTGTCAAAGTATTCCAATATGTCGAAGTACATAATAAACTTTCGAAACCTTAATGACCTGTAGAACTCGATTTATGTAAGCAACACATCCTGGTGGAACAGGGAGAAAAAGAAATCAGCCGAAAAATGTTCCTATCGGAGCACAAAAAGGGCATATATTCCTCATTGAAAGACTGATAGAAAAATGCGGACCAATTGGTCCTATATTTATTACGTTTTCTCACCAAGAATTTGATGTGCGAACTTATTCAAGCTTCTTTTAGGCTTCAAGAGAGTAATATAGAGATGCTGACGATGGAAGAGAGAGGAGACAGTACCAGATGGTGAGACAGACAAGTAAGGCAGTGATGGTGGAAAGTTACAGTAAAAGAGAATGAGAGATGGACACACACACAATACTAGTGGGAGGCAAAATTAGAGAAGGTATTCACGGTCAGTGAGAGACGGTGACAGTCAAACAGAAGGAGAGATGTATGGAGATGGTAACAGTGGGCCCAAATGAGAGACAGTGGAAATGAAAAACAGGGACTAGGGGAGAACTTACATGGACTTGTGGGGGAGTCGTGACCAACGACACAAATGTAATTCAAAAAATTTGTCCACTTTTCCTTATGCAAAATATCCACAAGTTGAAATTTCCTTGTCTAGGGCTCAGAACCAGAAGCAAATCATCCCCAAGGACGTGACGAAGAGGATGCAATGTTGATTGAAGAGAAAGACAGAAATCTGTAAGTGCCATAGAAAGAGACAAAATGACAGGAACAAAGCAAGTGACAGAGAGACAGTGAAACTGGCAGAGAAGGCGACAATGGTAAGGAACAGCAAGAAAAAGGGATGAAGACGGTGGCAGTGGGAGAGACAGTCAGTTAAAGGAAAAGGAAACAGTGGCAGCGAGATGTACGCAGACAGTGGCGGTGAGGTGGAGATGCAGAGTATGGTGGCTTCACTACTGTTACTACTTATGCACAACTTGTTAGCAGCAGACACGCAGTGGCTGCGCCAAAGACTGAGACAGCGTGATTTTTTACAAATATTTATTGAACTTTCTTTACAATTTCTCCCTCGTCGTCGCTGCCTGCCCTGCGGATCCCTCCTCCTGGCTGCTGCTGTGTAGATTCTCCGAAAATGCGCGAAACGCGCGCCGTTGATCGCAGTCGGGAGCCTCAGGCCACCAGTGCCCCGCTGAAGCCAGGATGCCCTGCAGTTGAGATGAACTCGTGGCCACCGTGTGGCCAACTACCGACGCCTGTTGCACCGGCGGCTGGGAAGCCGTCAGTCGCGATGTCTGCGAGGTCCCATCATGGACGGACCTCGTGCCGTGGGGCTGGGTTGCCGTGAAGTCCTCGCGTCAGTCCCCCGCGGTGCCTGTGACCAGCACCGCACTGCGGCTGGCCCTGCTGGAAGTTCTCACTGTAGTTAGTCAGCCATGGTGCCGATCGAACTGAGGCCGACCTCCAGAGCTGAAGTTGACATCTGGCGACGAACGGATGACGCCTGCGAGCTGGAACAGACTTCTGGAATCGTCTCCTACGAGGGTTGAACATTCGGACATGGACCATGTCTGTCCTCAGATCCAAACAGCTTCCCAGTGGCTTCTGTCTGCTGCTGCCTGCGCTCCACTATTTATATCTGGCAGTCGGACGTTTTTTACCCTCGGTGGTAGCTTTTTGTTATTACTCCCACAGTATATTGCAGCGTAACTTAGCATACTGGCCTCACTTCTCCTTACTCAGCACTCTCCATGCTTCGCTCGGCGCTCGGCCTTTGTGCGTCATTGTATCAGCCTGTCGGTAGACTGCTGCTGTCAGCAACGCTATCTGTGCATGCTGCTTTCGTAAAGCCTCGGTCGCCGGCGTGCTTCTCTTTTGTCATTCTCCACTGCATGAAGAGACGCTTACTACATGTGGCCGCAACACTGCCTGCGCCTAAAAATTAAATTCGTCCCCAAATTTACCCTATACGTTTAGTTCTATCCCATATTCTACTTCTTCCCTATGTACATCCAGGTTGCCTTGACTCATGCCCTACTGGTAACCCATTCTATAGGAATCTCATGGTGGAGTCTTGCATTAACACACTGAATCCTCCGTTTTAATTAGACATGTACCACACTGATAAATACAGTCAACACAGTAATAGTACTGGTTGAAATACCAATGGTCACTATGCTACGTTTCGGCCTGGTATCGTACTCCTCCACATGCCTTAATAATTGCTGCGTTGAAATTTGACCTTTCTCCAAACCTACTAGTTTGTCAATCGTTTGCAATAGTGTAGCATCCTAGGTGTTGTTAATATACGTCAAAGTTTCTCCTGGAGCGATGCTGAATGACGCATCTGGCCAGTACAACGTCAGATGAGTATCTGTAACCTTGGTGACTCCCAGGACTGTCGCTGGTAAGCTGAAACGATCCCCTACTATTTCAAAATTTGTCCTGTTCGTTAGCAGACCACTGTCCTGTAATTCCATCTCCGTGGTTGCTGTCCAATTCCCAATGTCATAACACTTGGCTGATATCCTCTCCGTAGTGAATACTGAATACAACCAATATCTCCCAACTTGCTGAAAATGTGGCGTAGGCTTCACTATTATTCTCCGACACTCTTAAGCTTCTGCTTCTGCCCTAAATAAATGGATCCCACACGACCCCTTGCCAGTGAAAACAACCCGCGATGGACAAATGACTCCCTTTGACATCTACTCAACTCTAAACTCGACATAGTAGCATGAGTATCCCCCTCCTTAGAAATTAATAAAACCTCCTGTGTCCTGAACTGTACGCCTTTCCCCACGCACTCCCATCTGACCGGGTAAGGATGCACTGTGTAACGGTGATACTGTCTCCCCACACTAGTTACAGGAAATCTAATCTCTATTTACATCTTAACTAGATCCGTTGTTACCTTAATCCTAGACATATGATAAAAGTGTGACCCCCTCGCTTCAATTATCGGCACTACATGCTCTACCCCCTCTGGAAACTCTGCCTGCTTCAGACTCCGCCTGAATTTTTCTGGTGACATCAACGTCACACTCACCTGCCCATGCAATGCGTGACGTGCTGCCTCTTGCAATTCATCCATCCTCACTCGTGCATCACCAATGCTGTTAACCAGTTCCCGCAGCAATTTGGCCATTTCCAGCTTCCTTTCCACTATATCCAATCGCGTTTGTACCTGTTCCAGATCCGTATTCAATAATTTCTGTGTTTGTTCTGTATATGCTCGTAACCCTGTAGCAATCCCACGCACCACACGTGTCACATTCAACAACTCTGTACCTAATCCCCGTATCTCTGTGGTGTGCATATCCAATAACCTCCCTATGCATTCCTCCCTGTAGCGAATAACTGTTAAAGAATTGGTCAAATCCTCAATATCGTCTCTATCCGCTGGTCCAAATAAATTGTTTTCAGTAACTTCCCGTTTGCATTCAACGAACCCCGCCTAACTCTTTTTCTCCTCCCTGGAATCATGCTCACCACTTGGCCCAGTTGTTCCCTTATTTCCTTACATGACCTATCCAAAGCCTCGTAAGCCGGCCGCGGTGGCCGAGCGGTTCTAGGCGCTTCAGTCCGGAACCGCACGACTGCTACGGTCGCAGGTTCGAATCCTGCCTCGGGCATGGATGTGTGTGATTTCCTTAGGCTAGTTAGGTTTAAGTAGTTCTGAGTTCTAGGGGACTGATGACCTCAAAAGTTAAGTCCCATAGAGGTCAGAGCCATCTGAACCAATTTGATCGTGCGATACACTCTCTCCATTCGTCCGTTTGCTTGCGGATGGAATGGACTAGTCCGTAGTTTCTTTACCTTCAGTAACTTACACAGTTGATTCGTCACATCAGACGTGAAATTAGTACCTTGATCCGAGATTAAGGACTGAGGTACCCCATACCTGAGTAACCAGTTATTAACTAAAGTTTGTGCCACCGTACTTGCGTTCTGATCTGGTAATGCGACCATGACTAAATACCTAGAAAAGTGGTCAATCACTGTTAACACATACATATTCCCTGCTGCACTCCTATTACATAGGCCTAATACATCAATTGTGATTTGTTGGAAAGATCTCTCTGCCTATGGTAATATTTGAAGCTGAATCTTTTGATGGCTCAAGTCCGCATGCTGTGCGCATGGCATACAATTCCTGACGTACTCGTCCACGTCTTGACGTCGTGTCCTCCACCAAAACTTCTCTGATATCCGCCTATCCGTAGCTCTTCTCCTGCCGTGTCCTGGAAGAAAATGGACATGCGCCTGTTGCAGAACTTCAGATCTTAACGCTGCTGGTACGACGACGCACGGGCCGCATTTCGTCGACCTGCAAAGTAACCCGTCCTGTGCGAGGAACTGCGGTTGCTTTCTGAACAATTGGCAATCACTATCCACGGCTTGTGCCCTTTTCCATTCATCTTCAGTCACCCCTGTTACTTGTAATACTGCCACTTTCCTGCTCAATGCGTCAGCATTGGCATGTTTCACAGCTGGCTTGTGTATTACCTCATAATAGAACTCAATGAGTTTCAGAGCCCATCTCACTAGACTACTCGCTAGGTCTTTCAGACCTAATAACCATTTCAGAGCTGAATGATCCGTCACAACCTTAAACCTTCTACCGTACAAATAGCATCGAAAGTACGAAATCCCTTATATTACCGCTAACAATTCCTTCTCCGTCGTGGAGTAATTTTGTTCCGCCTTGTTAAGTTGACGAGACGCGAACGCAATCGGATGTTCTTTGCCATCAATTTCTTCCCCAAATACAACCCCAAGAGCGTGATTAGACTCGTCACATTGTAGTATAAACTCCTTCGAAAAGTCTGGAAACTTCAAAAGTGGATCTGATGTCTGTATCCGCTTCAACTCTCGAAATGCTTTCTCCCACTCTGACGTCCACTGGAAGGTAACACCTTTAAAAAGCAACTTAGTATGTGGCCTCGCTATTTCTCTGAACCCCTGTGTGAATTTTCGATAATAGCTCGCAAGACCAATATACGATTGCAGTTGTTTAAACGTTTGCAGAACCGGAAAATCTCGTACTGCAGAAGTGAGACGAGGATCTGTCCGTACCCCATCCTGACTGACAACATGCCCGAGATAGTTTACTTGTGCTTGCGCAAAATGGCATTTGTCCAAACTCAATGTTAGCCGTGCTGCCTCTAATCTTTTAAACACCTCTTCTAACTGTTCCACATGCTGCTCTATAGCTCTTAAAAAAACTATAATGTCATCCAAATACACCATGCAATATTTCGGTTTCAACCCGTGAAGGACTCCATCCAAACAACCTCTGAAATGTTGCTGGAGCGTTTTTTAGTCCAAACGGCATTCTTTTATACTCGAAGTGACCACAATGCGTCGTAAATGCTGTTTTTGGTCGGTCTCCGGACATACTTCAGTCTGGTGATAACCGCTTCGCAAATCCATAGTGGAGAAAAATTTACGCAGCCCTAGGTTGTCTTACGTTTCTATGATATTCGGAATCGGATATGCGTCCGTCAGTGTCCGTTAATTCAAATGTCTGTAATCGCAACAAAAGCGAAATTTTTTCGACCCGTCCAGTGTCTTCTTCGGAACTATGACCACGCCACTAAACCAGGGACTATTACTGGGCTGGATTATCCCATCTTCCAGTTGTTGCTCTATTAATTGCTGTACTACTGGTTGTAATTGTTTCGGTAGTCTGTATGGTTTACGTTACACCGGAGCGTGATTCCCTGCCGGAATACGATGCTGTGTTATCGGTGTAGCAGGTAACGTACCCTGTGCTTCAAACAATGCTTTATACTTTAGTAATAATGCTTCCGTACCCGAACGATCATTTCCTCTCAAATGATTTACGAAGTGCAGACGTGCTGACGGTTTACTTTACATCATAGTCGAGCCTCGAACTATCGATGACTTATTCATCCATTAACTCTACTGTGGCTATTACTAATCCATTCAGCAGATCGACACCATCCCGCCCGAAATTATGTAAACTTACCGGAATCATAAACTGCCCGTTTATGTTCGTTACCCGTGATACACTCCTACGAATAAAGCAAAGCTTTTCGTCTAAAACCTCATTACTCGATAGCGGCTCTACCAAGAATAACTCCTGCTGTGGCACATCGACATCCACCGGGACCCAGATCAACTTCCCTGTACCTCAATAATTCAAGAACAGTCTTAAACGCATTTATTATTGTTATAATACCGCCAACCGGTTCCAACCCGACGTGGGGGTCATCTTCTGAGCGTGCACACTGTGAAATTACAGATATCCGTCAGAAAGGCTCTATTATACAACAGCTAAAATTACGTAAATTTAAAATATGTTACCCATTGGTCGACTGCTGGTGGTGTCACTCCTGTCAACATAACGGCAGGAAACTATGCGCGCCCGCATCTCGTGGTCGTGCGGTAGCGTTCTCGCTTCCCACGCCCGGGTTCCCGGGTTCGATTCCCGGCGGGGTCAGGGATTTTCTCTGCCTCGTGATGGCTGGGTGTTGTGTGCTGTCCTTAGGTTAGTTAGGTTTAAGTAGTTCTAAGTTCTAGGGGACTTATGACCACAGCAGTTGAGTCCCATAGTGCTCAGAGCCATTTGAACCATTTTTTGAAACTATGCGAGACTAACCCTTCGTATGGGCTTAAATATCGTACTGAGATCACGTGAATAGACGGCAACACCCCCAGCAGCGATCAACGGCATTTAATACAGTTTGTTATATGTAATTACTAGTCACCTTGGTTTAATATAAATTTAAGTGACAGTAGACAACAGAAAACGGAACCATTCCATTTAAAAAGAGTTACAATTATAGTGTTAATTTTAAAATAATAGTAAATGTTCCATAGTCAACTCGTAAAATTCTTAAAAGTATGTTACATTATGTGTCATAATATAAAGTAAAACAATCTGTGACCCACAAAAAGTGGCGTCGTCTTGTATTACAGTGTACGTTTACGTAGAAAACATTTGAGTCAATTTAGTAAAACGGTTAATATGGAAGTACTACGTCCTCCACTCCTTGTGGTGAGGACGCCGTTGCCATGGATTACAAAGCGTGTATCAGGCGCCCTCTAGTTTGTGTAGCGAGGACGCCGTCGTCATGATAGCAGCTGGTGTGTTCATATGGTGTTATCTTTGCCCTGGCCACGGCGTCCGTTGCCGTGGTAGCGGTATGTCATGGCTCTTCATCCACAGAGAAATTGTCACTTATTTGAGGTTGCGGAAATATCGACAATCAAGAATAACCTAAAAGTCTAAAGATAAGATAAAAGTTTACGATACGTTTGTAGTACTCATTAAAGGAATTTAAGTATTACAATAATAAAAGGAAAAGTAGCATCATTGTCTGCAAATAATATTTTCGAATAGCTCGAAAAAGTTTTTATCGTGATTCTCTATTTGTTCATTCAGCACGGCTTCCGGGTTCCATTTATTATGTATAAAAATTTCCAGGCTCTCCAGAATATCCATCATAGGTCCTTATTGGGTTACATGCCGTATCTTCGGATTTACCCATATACTGATTTCTGCATGTTTTTCCATGTCTAAATGCTGTCCGAAGAGTGATTTGTTATGTGCTGTTCCAGTAGTATGTTCTTTAAATCTAGTATTAAAACTTCTCCCTGTTTGCCCGATGTAAAGTTTGCTACAATTTTTACAAGTCAATATATAAATACCTGATTTAGCAAACATTTTTAGAGAAAGCAATCGTAACATCCGAATTCTTGAACAGTTTGTTTATCATATCTGATATAGTCCCCATATACAGCATCTTCGCAAAAGTTCTCTTTTCGGGTATTTTCGGCTGTCTGACGTGTATTTTCTGTTTTATCGTCTCTACTATATTTGCATTATATCAATTAGATATCGCAATTTGCTTCAATATGTTAATCTCCTTCTGTCTCTGTTCTGGTGACAGTGGTATTCTATTCAACCTATGTATCATTGTGAAGAAGAAAGCTTTTTTATATCTATTTGGGTGGCATGACTTTGCAGGGATATTGGTATCTGTAGTGGTAGGTTTCTGATAGATGCCAAAGTTGTGGTGTCCATTATCGTTAAAAATAATTAGGTCTAAATAATTTATAGGTTTATGTTGTTCATGTTCAACCGTAAAAGTACGTTTACGGTGTATGCTGTTCAACATTTCCGTCAAATTATTTATCTCCTCTATTGTACCGTCAAATAATATTGGAATGTCATCAACATATCGCTTATGTTATATAATTTTCTGGCGTATGCACGGATGATCTTTCAAAAGCATGTTTTATTTATTATTGACGAAAAATTCGGCTATCGTTCCTGCCAGTGAATTGCCCATAATGATCAGATATATCAACAGAAAGAAGGCCTAACTTCACCCCGTGTAAATGGCTGCCATTCCCATGAAACCTACTGGAATGTGCGTTCTTATAGGACAACTATCCAAGGATTTCCACCCAATCCAATCCAAACAGCAGGCTCTGTACAAATTTATTAAACTGCCAATACTAAACTCTTCTAAATAACAACAAATTCACATAACTTCCAGAACTTTACAAATGGTTAGATGAATGAGCTTTAAAACAATAACGGCGGCTTGCCACCATAAAATCATAGGACCTTTTACAATAGTGCTTTTAGAGTTCACGCAAGAGACAAAATCCAATAATAAGTTAACTTGGCAGTACACTTAAGATCATTTACATAAAACTTTTAAGAACGATAATGACACTTGGCACCATAAAATCGGAAAACATTAAGAGCAGTAACAAACAAAAAGTAATAATAATAATGGCAACTTGGCACCATAAAATAAGAAATTACAATGTCCCATTAAAAGATTTTACTCCACAGACCAAGATCCAATAATAAGTTAAGTTGGCTCCAGAACAGCCAACTGTAATCGATTATAGCGCGCGCTCTAAACAAGATCACAGGATAGCGACGCGCGCCATATCACCTACCAGCAGCTGATTGAACGTATGCCTGCGAGAGTTGAAGCTTTCAGCAAGGCTAAGGGTGCACCAACTCCTTATTGAATACCGTATTACCGTTGGACGTCGCCACGAAATTGTAAGTCATTTTCAATAAAGTGTCCGGATACTTTGGATCAGATGGTGTATGTTGATGAAAATACGTGTTTAAATCCGGAGGTACGCATAAAACGTCATCCGAAACTGTGCTAAACCCATCCTCTTAAATTTATTTTGAGCAGTTATTTCATGAGCCCACGTGAAAAATATACGATTGTGAAAAACACACTTCACCTCTTAGCAGCAAATAACCTTGAGCAAATAACGAGCATCAAAACGGATACAGGGGTTAGTGAACATAGGGTTGTCGTAGGGAGACTGAATATTGTAAGCCCCAAATCCTCCAAAAATAAACGAAAAATATGCCTACTCAAAAAGCAGATAAAAATGCGCTTGACGTATTCCCGCGGGACAATCTCTACTCCCTCCAAATTAACGATGTATGTGTAGACCAGATGTGGCTTGAATGCAGAGAAATAGTATCGACAGAATTGAGAGATATTTATAGCAACTAAATTAACAAACGACAGAGCTGATCTTCCTTGGTACACAAAACGTGTCTGAACACTGTGGCAGAAACAATGAAAAAAGCATTCCAAATTCAAAAGAACGCAAAATCACCAAGATTGGCAATCTTTTACAAAAGTTCGAAATTTAACGCGGACGTCAGTGCGAGACGCTTATAACAGTTTCCACAACGAAACTTTATCTCGAAACTTGGCAGAAAATCCAAAGAGATTCTAGTGGTATGTCAAGATGCTAGTGGCAAAACACAATTAATGCCTTCTCTGCGCGATAGCAATGGCAGCTCTATGGGCGACAGCGCTGCGGAAGCACAGTTAATTTCGAAATTCCCTCACCAAAGAAGACGAAGTAAATATTCCAGAATTCGAATCAAGAACAGCTGCCAACATGAGTAACGTATAAGTAGATATCCTCTGAGCAATGAAGCAACTTAAATCATTTAATAAAACCAAGTCTTCCTGTCCAGACTGTACTTTCAGAATATGCTGATGCAATAGCTGCTTTCTTAACAATCATGTACAACCGCTCGTTAGACGAAAGATCCGTACCCAGAGACTGAAAATTTGCACAGGTCACACCAATATTCAAGAAAGTAAGTGAAAGTAATATACTAAGTTAATGGCCCATATCATGAAAGTCGATATGGAGCAGGATTTTGGAACATATATTGTGTTTAAACATTGTGAATTATCTCGAAGTGTTGACTGCTATTGGCCAGGGATTTCAAATTGATTCCGAATATTTACATTTCCAAAAGGCTTTCGACACTCTACCATACAAGCAGCTTGTAGTGAAACTGCGTGATAATGGAATATCCTCTTAGTTATCTGACTAGATTCGTGATTTCCTTTCAGAGAGGTCACAGGTCGTAGTGACTGACGGAAAGTCATCGAGCAAAATAAAATTGATTTCTGGCGTTCCCCAAGTTAGTGTTCTGCGCCCACCACTGTTCCTTGTCTATATAAACGGGGTTTATGAGACAATCTGAGCAGCCATTTTATGTGGTTTTCACATGATGCTGCCATTTTTCTTCTACTTAACACATGAGAAGATCAAAACAAATTTGAAAACGATTCAGAAAAGATATTTGAATGGTGTGAAAACTGGTAATTGACCCTCAATAACGAAAAGTGTGATTAAATCCCCATGAGTGTTAAAATGAATTTTTTTTCACTTGCTGCCCTTGTTTTACGATCCACCACCTGATTTCTTACGGTGGGTCTTCACTGACCGCTTGGCCGCTGCCGCCGGTGTACGGGCCTTGAAGTGGCGTCTACCTTTACCACACCAGGTCCCGCGTCCTGCCGCACCGTTGGCCGTGGCCCGCCACGTGGAGGCGGGTCTTAGGTGTTCTTATCTATTTTGTCTCCTGTAGCTTTAATTTCTTTTCATTTTGTTTTCTGTTGTTTGTTTTCTTTTCGGTAGCTTATCCCAAAAACCATTTAACATAAATTTTAACATGTGTTCGAAATACAAATAAATAGGTGAGAATGAAGAAGAGGAAAGAAGATAGGAAAGGAAGTGAATTGTATTCCCGCCACCCTGGGACCTTAGGATGAAGGAATTGATCATCAAGCCGCTGATCCTCAGGCTCCAATGCCTTTGGTTTTAACCCTTAAGCAGAGAAGATATATGCTATATTAGAGCTACTACTAAACTAGTTACTAGAGCTGCTACCAAACTAATTACACTATTTACGGGTTTAAAGTGCCGTGTTTGCACGTGGCAACAGCGACGGTGCGTCGACACTGTTCAAGTTTGGATCTAGTCTAGTGTTATCTATTATTGTGGCTATAATTATGTTAGATGTTGGACGCTACATCTGGGTTTTAAGATATTTCTGTAGGGTCTTTTGGTTTGTCTTGGTTTTCATTCTTCACACTGTGGTGTCCGTTTAGGTGTTGCATACAGGTTTCTTGAAAGACATCATGTTTACCACCTCTCACGTCTGTATTCTTTGTGGCATTCGTCTGATACTTTTTCTGTTAGTATGTTTAATTCGTCCCATAATTCTGGTGCTTTGACTGCGTCTGTATTCCCGCTTAATAGTATTGTGTGTTCGGGGGTTCCCATTTCTCCGCATCTACCTGTAGATGTGTCTCTTAGACTCAAGCGGTTCAAGTGCGTGGGATAAGGTCCGCGCGCAGTCAAGAAATGCAACATGCCGCGGCTAGCGTCGGCATGTCTCATACTTAACCTTTCCGTTATATCCGGAAGAAATGTGTGTACTCTCCATCCCTTATCACTTGTGCCCCATTCTTCCTGCCATGTGTCAATTTTCCATTTCCTGAGGTCCC
Organism: Schistocerca serialis cubense; assembly: GCF_023864345.2. Classification (NCBI taxonomy): domain Eukaryota; kingdom Metazoa; phylum Arthropoda; class Insecta; order Orthoptera; family Acrididae; genus Schistocerca; species Schistocerca serialis. The sequence continues at coordinate 429,238,565 of NC_064641.1, forward strand.
GGTTGTTGTTCAGTGGTGAACCAGTTATTATATTACCCTGTTGCAGTCTAACCATCTTTAACGAGTACAGAGCGGCCCGATATCTGATTGCAATATCTATCGCGAAGAATCCAAGCACAACACACAGTGCATCGACCGATGTTGTGCCGAAGGCTCCAGATAGTTGCAATAGGACGCTTCTATGTCTCTGCCTAACTGCTGTTCTGTTTGTGACGGGGTTGAGCCTGTGCGCCCATGTACTGGGCACTAAGCTTAGTACTGATTCGAAGAGTACGCAGTGCTAGGTTCGTGTGACTGACAGAGGAAGTCTGTATTGTCTTGAATTTATCCTTGCCAGTTTGTGCAATATATTTTCTACCTTGTCTGTTGTTATTCTAATATGTTCATGGAAGTTCAATTTTTCATCTATGTATACGCGCAAGTAGAGGGTTATCTTAGTTCTTTTTATATTGCTTTCACCTCTTTTAATTAATGGGTTACATCTTAAAAAATGGCTCTGAGCACTATGCGACTTAACTTCTGAGTTCAGCAGTCGCCTAGAACTTAGAACTAATTAAACGTAACTAACCTAAGGACATCACACACATCCATGCCCGAGGCAGGATTCGAACCTGCGACCGAAGCGGTCTCTCGGCTCCAGACTGTAGCGCCTAGAACCGCACGGTTACATCTTAATTGACCTTTCAAAAACGTGTATGTTGTCTAGTTACCCGCTGTCTTGAGTTTGTTTATGTCTCACCACTGTGTTATTGTTTGCAGTGTACCACTCGTCTTCTCCTCTAGCTGGGCTCTTGTATTTGCTGTAATGACCACAAGTAGGTCATCTGCACATGCGACAACTCCATGTGTCGTATCGTACGCATCCAGCAATTGCAGAAGGGGTTCAATAATTATGTCCCAGAAGATGGGCCCCCAGATCGAACACTGGGAACAACTTTTGCTAATTTTCCTTATTACCTTCGGGTTGCCCACACGCAATTCCACTGTTCTATCCCTGCAGTAGTCTAGTAGACTATTGTATAAGGCTGCTAAAGGGAATCCGGCAAACTTCGGTTACACGAAAAATCAGTCGAATCTAAAGGCCAAAAATTCAATTAAATATCTGGGAATTACTATTACGACCCGCCAGGTTAGCCGAGAGCACTAATGCGCTGGTTCCTGGACCCGACTAGGAGCGCCAGCCAAGGATCGAATATGCTCGACGGATTAAAGACGTGGGCCCGTGTGCCAGCCAGCTTGGATATGGTTTCTAGGCGGTTTCCCACATCCCACTAGGACAATTCCGGGCTGGTCCCCACATTCCGCCTCAGTTACACGACTCACAGACATTTTACTCACGTTCGCACTATTTCATGGTTTACAGGGTATACTGATTCCATCCAGGGGCGTATGGGGTGGCGGCAGGAAGGGCATCCGGCCACCTCTTTAAATTAACCATGCCAAATCCGTTATAATCACGCCGATCCTATGGAAGCTGCGGGACAAAGGCGCAAGGGAAAGAAAGAAAAAAATTACAATTACGAACAACTTAAATCAGAACGAACACGTAGAAAATGTTTTGGGGAGGGCGAACCAACTGTTTTACTGGCAGAATACTTAGAAGATGCGACAGATCTGCTAAAGAGATTGCCTACACCACACTTGTCGGTCCTGTTTTCGAGTACTGCTGCGTGGTCTGGAATACTTAACAGATAGGATCAACGGAGTACATCGATAAAGTTCAACGAGGGGCAGCACGTTTTGTATTATCGCGACATAGTGGAGAGAGTGTCACGGACATGATACAGGATTTGGGATCAACTGCAGTAAAACAAAAGCGTTTGTTGTAGCCGCGGCGTCTTGTAACAAAATTTCAATCACCAACTTTCTCATCCAAATGCGAAAAAACAGTGGTTGACGCCGACCGACATAGGGAGAAACGATTATAAGAACAAAATATGGGAAATGAGAGCTCGCACAGAACGATATAAGTGTTCGTTTTTTCCACTCGCTGTTCGAGAGCGGAATAATAGAGAATTATTGTGAAGGTCGTTCGATGAACCCTCTGCCATTCACTTAAATGTCATTAGCAAAGTGTCTGTGTGGATGCAGATACACAATATGATGTCGTCCGAAGAATGAGGGCCTATGTTAAAGTTGTTACCTCACTGCGGAACTACAAGAAAGGACAGTCGCTACCTTACGCAGCGATGAACGAGAAACATCAGTGTAGACGCGCCCTGAAGAGGTTCCATATGCTACAGCAGCTGGAAGAGTACTAATATCAATGTACAGTCCTACTCTGCCTAATCCGCTGGCATCACTTACGATGACATCATCATTGTACTTTTGATCCAGCTGGGCTAGTTGTATCAGAAATCAGAACCGTGTCGACGATCATAGTCAGTTGGACACAGTGATGAGACCATCATTCGGTATTGACTCAAGAGATAAGTGATCAAGTACAGTAACAGCAACAAATGCATAGACATTCTATGGACATGGATTGTTTCCAAGTTAAGTATTTCAGATAGTTCAAGTTCTAACCTTTTCGCTATGACAAACATGCTCTAGAAATGACTCACTGCATAGACAGGTATGTCAATATTGTTTCACACCTAAGAATTACATCTTTCCTGGAGCTTTTAGGAGGATGGTTGAAGCCTATGACGAAGCACAAAGTGTCAGCTCAGTAACTTAATGTTCGGTAATAGTTACTCTTCCATAAACCTACTTCCTACATATATTCACAACTGTAATAACTCAATGTAAGGTTGCCTCTATCATTGATAGAGCTCTCATACGTTGGCAGTCGTTGGGAAAGACAGTAATAATTTTTTCGCACCAAGTTTGTTGATACTGAATTCTCAGGAACCCCGTTGATCGGACATGCAGACCGCTACTGAAATACTTTTCATCCGATTTTAAGAAAACTATATGGCAAAAAAATTTGATTATTTCACATGTTACAGTGACGAACAGAATTTATTTTCGTTATTCGTCTTATTTGCTGTGCTACATTCAAGTAAACAAAACTTTGAGCGAAATGTTAAGATATTTTCAGAGGTAAAAACACATTGCGCAGACTTTGCATATGGTCCTTTATAGGACATTGACCTCGATGTATGAAATGTAGCTAACATTGAAATTGAATTAAAGGTGAGAGCAGAACGAGCAAATATTACCAGTCTCAAGATATAGGTTTTTATGTATATAGGAGAGCTGTGTGCATTGCACCTAGTATTCTGCCAGCACAACGTGAATCATTTTGTCAAAGCGCCCGTCATATTTCATAAGTGATTCAATCTATCAAAACGAGTTTCTTGCAAATGACAGCACGCAAATAGGTGCGTATGTTGCCATATGATTAATAATCGAAACTTTTTAATCTATCGAGATGTGGACGTAATTATAATTTTTTCGATTGAAACATTCACTTCTTTTTAAAGCATTTAACATTTTGTCAAAAAAGAATATTTTGGCTTTGCACACATTAAAACTCACAATATTTAATGTGGGATACTCAGATGCTATCGGGAACTGTTTCTTGATATGTCACAATATGTAATCCCTAAGTAACTAAATGTTTAGTTATTTCAGTGTCCATCGACCTTATGAACGCATTATAGGTACATGTAATGATATCAGTTTGCCAACAAGTCTCTCCAACAGCCCCACGGCAATGGTCTTCATATGGGGGCATCTGTTATTATACCTCTGTGTCTTTTGTCATGTGACGCCAAGTACTACTTCTAACTGCATGTCACCATGTCCAGGATTTCTTCCTGTGCACAACCAAAACAGCGTGCCACTTTTTTAGTCACAAACGAAGATGAAAAAAGCAACACAAGTAAGATCGCAGTACCAAAGGCATAGGCCCAACGATGGAAAGCTGCTGAGAACTCAGGTCGGAAATATGGATCCTTGGCCGCTGTACGTGGCCGCAAAATGCCTCACGCGTAGAAACCACGGCAGGCAGCCGTATTAACACCTCGGCAGCACAAAGACGGCGGCAAGGTGGTGCGCGTATACACGCCTAAATCACATGACGCAAGCACCAAAGGCGTGCGTAAAAGTGTCCAGAGCAGTCAAAAGACTGATAAACTGATCCATTATTTTTTGTATGTTGCCGTACCTACCTGAAAACCTCCAAAAGTAAAACTCGGTTTTCTAGGACCCACTGCAGTGCCCATACTAATGTCTCAAATGATAGTCCGCCGCAAGACACAACGAAGAAAAAAATAATAATATTCAAGAAAAAGAATTAAATTTTCCAGTAGGATCACTGTGTTACGGTGTCACACACTGTCAAGAGTGTATTCTACAAAAAAAAAAAAAAAAAAAAAAAAAAAAAAAAAAAAAAAAAAAAAAAAAAAAAAAATTGATATACAGGTAAGTGGCAACTTCAAAATCCTGCCCTGTATCTTATACGTTTCCGTGGATACCCTTCAGAGTGTCTCCAAAAACTGCATTTTCTCATCTTCCTTCGTGGTTTCTTCTTCAACTTGTAAAAAACGTTTCTTACCTTAACTCGTATGCTGATTGTTCGTCCTGTCCACTTCTCAGGAAACTAACGAGAGGGCAACTCGGAACTCGGATTTTAGTATTTTTTTTTATATTTATGGTGTGTGAAGTATAGATCTCAGATATCAATCCAACGAAGACTTTAGACACACCTCTCAAAAGTTCTCAAGAAAATCGAGTTTATAGTTTTCGGAGTGTCTTTGTGGCTCAAGTAAGATTGGTTTGCCCAGTATGGTCCTTTGATAGATTGTTCGCCTGCCAAGCAGACGCCATAGGTACGATTCCAGTCAATGGAGACAGCTAAACAAAGGTATATGTTCTACAAGCACTTCTGCGAAGCATAAAATGCATAAATTTCGGTAGCAGCCAAGACTGGAAATCACTGGATTGTTGCTGCGAGTCTCATTTAGGTCATTACTTTTTTCGTGTTTTATCGTTTACTTTGAATACATTTAACTAAAATTTCACATATATATGATAATTAACCCATACCTAATTTTATGGGGAAAACACGTCTTCTCCTTTGTAATTACGTATCACTCACAAAAATCTTTATTTCATTCAAATATATGTTCTTAATTAACGGTCTTTTACAAAAAAGATGTTAAGAAAGATTGTTTTGGTGAAAAAGATAACAACCAATATTATTCATCTTTATGTAGTTCAGTCTTTACTCGAATGCTCAGAGAAAGTGCAGTTCACAGCCAGGACTCAAATCTGTGACACACACGTCACGTCACACACACATGACTGTACTGCAGAGTCAAGCTGCCTGTCTTAGAAATGATATTACGTTAGGATATTAACGAATCTCTGGAAAGTTCACGATAAATTTTCTCGAGTACTTTTGAGAGTCGCATCGATGGCCTCTTGGGACTCGTGTGTGATCTCTAAGCTTCACGTACTACCAATTCAAAAAATTACAAAATTACAACTCTACTGTGGCCTCCTTGCGAGTAGTTTGCGCTTTCCCCACGGTTGGCAGGATGCAACTGGGTATTCATGCACAATATGGCACTTTTCACACACCAGAACGAGGTCTGCATTCAAAATGTCTAGTTCGTCTCTTTCCATCCGTGAAGAAAGGCTAGCACTCAGATTTCGTATTGTGCGAGCGCATGCTTAGAATCCAGGTGATCTGCAACTGAGTGCCTCTTTGTAGCAAGAGCACTACATTAACAAGATTGCCCGTTGCACACATACAAGACGGCACCAAGAACACTACTATGGAGCAGTCAGTTTTGTTGTGCCAAACATGTGGTTTTCTTTTTCTTTTTTTCCTTTTTTTTCCAAGAAGACTGACAAAGGATCTCTTTTTCTAGAGAAATATCTAGGAAAGGCAAGCTGGAAATCCTTTCTTACTATCATTTCAGCTGCGGTACTTTGAGACTGACTGTACCTCAGCATTAACGCATATTGACGAAAATAGCACCAATAATTATCCTCAAAGTCAAACTGCTTGCATTGCACGAACATGAAAAGGTCGCAAATACAGGACCTGTACTCGGCAGTAAGCCCAATACACGTGTGTGGACAGAACCTCACTTGGTAATGACGCGCACTGAAGCTCGCCTTTCACACAACTGTCAGAGTTCCGTTCGTCTCGGTGTAACAATAATTAAACCCAGGAAAATGACCCTGAGAACATTCATTAATGTAATGGAATTTGATGATTCCCTTACATCAGTCATGGTCGTTGTTTTGTAAATGAAATGTTTATTACGGAAAGGCGGTAGTTCCAGTCTTCCAAGTTCTCACTTAAACAAAAATTTAAAAACGATCATAATTTTTGGTCGAATACTAATTAACGTTCCTTCATTTTCACTCAAAAATATCTTCCACACCTCGTGACACATTTCTCGTTGTTGGAGCTATAACTTTTTTTGTCACAAAGCTGACGTCCTGTCTACTTACAGGCAACTGATTTCATAAAAATATTACAATCATAATGTTCTACGCTGTCAAGTGATTCAAACGTATTTTTTAAAATTCGTTTAATCTTTATCACCGCCGAGATCAAATATTCGTATTATTGAGAATGCCATGGGCTGACCCTTCTCATCGTCTCTCCCTTCCTTTGAATTTTATTTATAATATTGAAGGCTCCTAAATGACCAAAGTTTATTAAAAGAATCTAGCAGACGCACTTTCTGATGGCTGATAAGCTTAACAAATCATCGATCTTTTCCATTGCTGGTTTTGTACATATTGCTTCCAATGAAAATTTATAGTTTCGTTTCAGCTTCGTACGTTTCGAAACTTTCCTCTTTTTCTGAAAGGGAATGCTGTAGCTATTAGCACCATTTCGGTACAAGTGATTTCTTCCTCTTTAGTGAGATAGTATAAATTGATTGACTCAAACCTAAACAGGTTTTCCTCTTTCATATCAAGAATGTTCAGTGTTAATGTTTATTAAAAATAAGAATAAAGCGGACATGACCGAAAACACACCGTTCATAACACTGTGGCCTGATATTGCTGTAAGCAAACCCCGTCCGTCGTTTGACGTGACGAAGAGGTAATGTCAGGACCTACTCCTTTCTTGCTATCCGTCGTGTAACAAATGAGTGTTACATTTTCTTGACATAACGAAGAAGTTTATAATTACCACGACACAGTACATGAAACTGTAAGCTCCCCCAGAACGGAGCTACTTCGTTCTGCAGCGAACAGTTGATTGAGATTTCTAGAAGATACTGAAATTACCTTACTGTGGAAAAAAGTAGAACATTTTATAAAACAGTAATAATGTACGCAATTATCTTCCTGTGTCTAGTGCCAGTAATTCCTTTATTTATTAAAATAACTGCGCTTCCACACTCAAAAGTAAAAACATCATTATTAAAAATGAAATCAACATTAGTCTGACTTCATCAGTATTGAGTCTTAAAGGAAGCCGTCGCTACATTGTAAAGGCTGCAGAAGAAGACAAGCCAATCAACAAATTGCAATTACGGGTGTTTTGTATGTGTTGATCATGTGCTGCAAATAATAAAAGTCTCACGCATGAAGTGTGTGAAGGTATGTCGTGTGATGTGTGACTGTCACCATATTCTTGAATAATGTTTTTGTTCCTCTCTGTCTATAAGATCCTGTAATTTGTTGTTTAGAAATCAGGAAATATGTATAAGCAAATTAACAGTTGTGAATTCAAGGAGAAGACATTTACACATCACAGCATGTCACTAATATTTTTGTTTATCACTGCTGAACAATCAGAGCTGAAGTCCCAACCACAGAGACACCACGTACGTATTGATGCTTGGGAAACGCACAACCGTAAATGCCGACAGCTGTTCGAACTAGAGCGCTATCACACGCCAAACAGCTTGCAACAGTTAAACGTTGTTGGACAATACTCACTAATACTGTCCACTGGCCCGTATTTATTCACAGCTTATTACTTGAATTTTTGTCTTGTCTAATGAAACAAAAACGTATTTGAATTCTAGTGCTGCGTTTCTAACTAAACTATCACTTAATAGCCTTCCTTTTCAGCTGCGTCTCATTGTTCACCCACGATAAATCGTTGAATCTGCGACCTGTTACAGCCAAATCTCCTGGGTAGAACATTTTATCCCAAAGTTTGTTATCAAAGGCGCCCGTACTACTATTAGTAGGGCGGTGGCCTAGACTTGAAGGTATGCAGGATTTTCAGTTTTTTGCAAGACGAATGGCGAGATGTAAGTATCCATAAAAGGGTTCCAATTCCGATCATGTAAAAACCAGCGTAATGCCGACTTAACTGGCTACACTATACTTTTTGCTTTCCCTGCGAGCTAAGAAGGGGCCTTTGCTTCCAGATTATTGGCACCCTTCTTTATTATCCAATGGATAAACACAATGTCGAGTACTGTGAAACAAGAAGATGAGGAAAATACTGCTTAGCCAGCCAGATGCACAACTGAGGTCGTCAGATACGAAAATGTGGTTTGTGAGTCAAACAGTGAGTTTGAAAGCCACCGGAACAACTATTTAACTACTACAGTCACGTGGAATTGGATGTAGTACCACTCTCCAATTTGACACAGATTTCAGCGTAGTCATCAAGTATCTGTATATGACTGTCGGAACGTTCTACCAGTTGTTTAATTCGAATGCGACAGAAATCAGTTTTGGTCATGTAGCGTTTTGAGAGCCATTGTATGAATACTTCGACGTTGGAAAATCTCTTTACGCTCCAAATAATTTTACAGTATGCCGTAAAAATGAAAACCGCATGGTGCTAGATCTTCCTTCTTTTCGAATTGGCGTCACCAACATCCGTGTGACCTTCACCATATTGATGGCATTTCACTGTGACTGCACGCTACACCCCATTTTATCCATACACCACCACAATTTCAAGGTGTATGTGCGTGCAAGTTAGACCTTCTGCCCAGAAGACGCGTACTGCCCCGAGTGCGTCCGCTTTGGAGTTCATTTCCAGTTTCTTCGCCATTTCACTCCCGCACTGTGATTCACCTGCTATCCGTGCCCCAGAAGAACTGTCTCTGCAGGACACCCAGACAGTGTACCCTCTTGTCACAATGTTCCACTCTTATTGCGACATGCCCTTAGCGTGGGACGACAGGTAACTGAGCTTCTCAAGTTCCTACATGCATTCCAGAGTAACTGCATTTGCCTTTTCACACACTCTCATTAAACAATATCACCTGCAGACTATGTATTGGTGTTTCCACAAATTTATGCATGCCTGGGTCTCAAAGAATTTAAAGAAACACGATTTCAATACTTATGGTTATGTTATGAAGCGTGGCACTTCACATGGCATAGTAGGAAATTGATCATGACTCGTGGATTGCACTATGTGCCGCGGTCCTCAGTCTCTGGTATACGTAACTTCAATAGGAGGCTTGGTGCCCTTGCAAGGCAATAAACAATTAACAACGGATATCCATTCTTTGGATCAGCAAATCCACCGTTTCTCTACTATACAATCATACTTGGTACCAGTTTTAGGGTTGTACTGTTTCAGCCTAGAGACCCCATGCAAGTTTTCTATTCAGCACACGGGATGTCCCCGTGGTGCAAGTGATCGCTCACCATCGCAGTATAGTGAGGCTTCATCATCCATCATATGTCACTCAAATGCACAATAATCACAAAACCAGTGCATATACCGTTTCACAACGTCAGCGTTAATGAACACACGTCGTAATATTAAAAAATACATACTTTCAGTGGCGTGTACGGTTCTAACATGATGCTGTCTCGCATAACTTCGCTGACGCCGCCATATCGGCACCTTTACACAACATCTGCAAAATTACAGCTAGTGACAGGGCTACCGACTCATGTATGTACAGTACACCAGGCCTTTATTTCTGGGTAAAATTATAGTGGGAAAGACAACACACTCTCTGAGACTCTAGTTTATTTGGTGAGAGCTGATTGTATCTGGTAGATTACCGAGAGTACTGAACAATCTTTTGATGGCAATGATACGCAGCCCGCCAGTGGCTGTTGACCCAAACGGTATTTTGCTCACTTTACCAAGGACAGGTGCTGTTTCGACGTTTTTGAGGATTAAAAGAAATATAACCTTGCATCAGGTTCCAGCAATCGTTAGCTTCCGCTGTACTGCCTTTCTATGTCCTCCGTCCTGAAATCTTCTACAGAGCTGTAAACGGATAGTACAGGAAACGATGAACCCCCCGAGCTGCTCGAGTTAACGGTGGCTGGCCTCTCATCTGCCAAAGTGAAGCCGTGCTGCTATTTGCCTCATACGTTATAAACCGTGTGTTGGCGTACTTAACGTTGAGAGAACCATTATAAGAAGTTCTCCACTCGTACACACAGCTAGGGACACATTAGTAGATGTCTAGTCAAGTGGGTGTAAGAAAAGCCCAGATTGTTGCAGCGCACTGGGCGCGCCTACCACAACCAATCACGTGAGTTCATCTTGCAAACCTCTCTTTGGTAACGCCTCAGTGTTATCACAGCTATATAGACGACTGCTGTTTTCGACTGCTGTAGCCTCCACTGCTTTCGTAAATAAATCCGCGCGTTTCCACGAATAAACCGAGTCATACATTACTTTTACCCTAAAAACCGACGTAATAGTATCAACTCGCAGTCAACTGTTGGCAAATTCTTCACACAATTTATTCGCGTCGAAGCCTACACTCGATCGCTTCCTACCCAACGAAAACAACGGATCTTTCCAACTCACTAGGCATCATAAATGAATTATCCAAATGGGATGTAAATTGGTATATGTGATGTACATGTACAGATAAATATGTGATTACCATTTGAGAAGAAATGGATGAGTTATTCAAGACAAAGAGCTTCACAGAATTCAGCAAGTCAGAATTTCGTTGGTCCACATCTGGCCCTCACTCCCACAGCTGTTCCGCTTGACATGGATTGATAGAGTTGTTGGATGGCCTCCTGACGGGTATCGTGCTAGCTTCTTCCTAATTGGTTCGTTAGATCATCAAAATCCAGAGCTAGTTGTAGGGCGCTGCACATAATGCTGCAAACGTTGTCGACTGTGACGATATCCGGTGACTTCGCTGGCCAAGTTAGGATCTGGCAAGTTCGAAGAAAAGCTGTGTGCGGGCGACCAATATCTTGCTGGAATGTAAACCTCAGGGCGGCTTGCCGTGAAGGACAGAAAAACGTTGTTAGTATATAGTGGAGGCACCAAGGGTGCCGCAGATGACAACAAAATGAGTCCTGCTATGAAAATAAGTACCACCCCAGACGACCACTCATGGTCGTTGGGCCGCATGGCAGGCGACATTCAGGTTGACATCCCACTGTTGTCCGGGGCATCTCCAACACGTCTTCGCCAGTCGTCGTGGCGTACTTCGAAACGCGATCCGTCACTGAAAACAATTATATTCCAGTCACTGAGTTTCCAGGTCGAAGACGTCACGTACTAGCTTCTAAGGCTTTATCTCAGCGCATTAGAAAAATGTCGGTATAACAACAAAATGGTGTATATTTAGTCCCTTAAGTACATTTCATTAAATATAAAAGAAGGCTTCGGAAAAGAATTTTGTTGTTTGAAGTACTGTATTTCATTTTCTGAAACTGCTCTCATATAATGTTTACAAAATACATTTCACTTATCATCCTAACCGACAACAGAGGTATCGGTATTGACAACATTTTGTACAGATAATGACCGCCACACTGCTTGCCTTTTAATTTAGTGATGTTATATTTTATTATTGACTAAAATGTTTGGATAGTGGTTGCAGGACAGAGGAAATAGCGACATAGGTCACTACCAACGACGCAGGCACAGAGAGGGCGCAAAGCTTACTGGAAGAAAAACAGGAAATAAAGATGGCTAAAGAACTAACGAAGAAAGAATGACTCTCCCTACCTCTCATATTCTTAACTTTTCCCTACGAATCGAAGACTTTCAGTCGGCTGGCGATGTAAACACTCACAGAGACATTTCTACAGTGCCACTTAGTCCAAGTAGTATCATAAAGGTACTAATACTGCAAAGTAGACATCTATCGATGACATGGTTTATGTGGCAACTGTGTGCTTGCTTCACACAGCTGTCGCCTAAGCACCTCGTTCAACGATATTTCTTGGTGGTACCGGTACTTCGCTACGGTGTAGTAGGCTCTCAAAGGCCGACAATGAGATACTGAAGCAATTTCGCTACTTCAAGGAAGGCGTCCTCAAGGAGTGTTCTGGTACAGTCTCATCATTAATCACAAAACTTCAAGTTCTAACAATCATTCATTGTTACTCCACTAAACTCCAGATTTAGCGTTGGTGACCGCAGAGGCAAATAAATGTTGGACTTTTGTAGTTACCACTTTGTTCACGAGGATTTATGTTCAATCTTTGGTTTCTTTTCTCTTCTTTAGTCAATCTGAATGGAAACTTGTAGAGAACCATGTAAAAATTAAGCCTTCAATCTCTTCTATCACTTCCACGTTCAACCCTTAACTAGCTGCAGGAAGGAGATGTTCGAACACCCCGGCGCGCGGATTGTCAACAGTTCTCAAAACGTCCCAAACGTGGCTACAGTGTACGTGCCATTCGTCTGTCCCCAATTATTAAGCTTCGCTTGCTGCATAATACAACTGTATTTTACCATTTGTCTGTGAACAGGGAAACCTCACCAAGGCTTGCTGATTATACATTCTGTTTTACACGACAAAGCTATGGAAGTGCAATCGGAAGAACACAGCCGTAGATTTCTATATTCATATTTAATCTACAGACCCATATGTAACGTTACCAAAAGGAAAATACCACCTATATTGGGCCGGCCGGAGTGGCCGATCGGTTCTAGGCGCTGCAGTCTGGAACTGCGCGACCGCTACGGTCGCGGGTTCGAATCCCGCCTCGGACATGGATGTGTGTGATGCCCTTCGGTTAGTTAGGTGGGAGTGATGACCACAGAAGTTAAGTCCCATAGTGGTCAGAGCCATTTGAACCACTTATATGGGAAGAACACAGAAAATAAGAGTGAAATTTCAACCACGAGAAAATGTCCTTTACAGGATTGGGAACTTCTGAACGTTTATGGAAGTTACACGGCTCCATATGCAGTGATTGAGCCACGAATTCTGCATTCCAACCAGTGTGCTGCACAACGATATGACAAACACTATAAGACAAGAGAAAACGATGTACCACGAATTGGTCAGAAACTGATACTCGCACAGGTAACGAAGGACAATGCTAAATTGTAAACTTCTTTGATGTTGCAGCTTCATTTAACTGCGCTGCTGGGAAGGATAGTAAACACCGGACACGACCATACCGGGGCATAAATTATTTTCGATTATCGCTTCGTGTACGCAGTTGGATAGTAACCATGCCTTTTAGACAGGTACATGAACAATATACGCAAATGTCAGCAGTTGAGAAAGGACGTGTAGTTGGGTTCAAAGAAACCTGTTGGAGTAATAAGGGAATCGCTCAACATTTGAACAGAAGCACTGCTATTATTCGACGATGCTTGCAGGAATGGGTGAACCATGTCTGAACAAAATTTCAAAAAGGAAGCAGTTAACGTAGAGACAAGATAGCACGTCAGAGACGAGCAGCCGTCAGAAAGGCACTCAAAACCATTAATACATCATTGTAAACGATCCGATATGCAATTGGTGTGCTTCAGAGACTACAACAACGATTAATAGGCGCTCCACAGAGAGGAGTATGAGGTCACGACTTCCCTTGCCCTCACTATGATTGAGCACTTAGCACAAAAAAGCCCGTTTGCAGCGTTGGCAGGGACTTTCGGTCTGGAATTTTATTGATTGGAGTAGGATTTTCCGCAGTGACGAGTCCCGCCTCTTACTGAGGCACGATTACAAGCAATGATGCGTCGCGAAACGTCCTAGGCAGCAGTGGGATACCAAACGAGTTGTCGTCCGCCTTACGGCCCCACAGTCACGAGTGGCGGTCTGGGGTGGCATTGCTTTTCATAGCAGGAACCCTTTGGTTTTCGTCCGCGGCACCCTTACAGCACAGTGGTAAGTCAATTATACTCCAGCCCACGTTTTGTTGCCCTTCGTGGCAAGCCGTTCTCGCTTAAATTTCACTAAGATACTGCCCGCCCGGTCAAGGCGACAGTTTCTATTGCTTGTCTTCGTGCTTGTGAAACCCAAACTTTGCCAGCAAGATCACGGAATATCTTCCAAATCGAGAACGCATGTTCTAGCCGTGGGATACATCTTACTTAAGCAACTGAAAAAAGTAGCTTTCAAACTCATTTTATTGAACTTCAGATATGCCAGTCAACACTTAAAAACACAAAATATGAAAGTAATGCAACAAATACACTAACATAAGCAGATCAGAAATTTTATAGGCGAAACAAGTCTAGTACATGGGATCAAAGATAAATAAGACGTTTCCTCTTATTCTTGAAACTTCCTGGCAGATTAAAACTGTGTGCCGGACCGAGACTCGAACTCGGGACCTTTGCCTTTCGCGGGCAAGTGCTCCACCGACTGAGCTACCCAAGCACGACTAACGCCCCGTCCACACAGCTCTAATTCCGCCTGTACCTCGTCTCGTCTCCACTTTTTCGAAATGAAGTAATGCGACAATACTGTCAATATGTGGCAGGAGTTCTCATTTGTGCTGAATTTCATTTCTTTTCATTTCACGCTAAGATTGTGGGAATACGAATAATATTATATTCCTAATATTTTCTACCTATGTTTCAAAACTTGCGGGATACCATGTCTTTTGTCTGATAAGGATTTAACCTCAGGTCTTTCAACTACTACGAGGCGATTCATATTTAATAGAAAAACATTAATTTTAGACATACCACTGAAATATACCGACCCTTTAAGTGTCAAAGTAAAGTACTATCATCCAAACGACCTGAATTGTGATCCGCCTAATTGTATGCAACCAGCATAACGTAGCTCTCTAGCGGGTCCTCTTATCACTTTGCGGTAAAGTCTTTCGGCTATACAAAATGGATACCACGAGAGACCACTAAACAACACAGTTGTTTAAGGCAATCAGTGCCATGTAACATCACAGCATGATGCTGCAAAAACTAGAAAAACATTTAATTAGAGATGAATTAGTTCCTAGCTCTTGTACAGGTTACAATGCTTTTCAAAAGCGTTACCATCTCAATGTAATCAGACACGACTGCCGGCTGGGGTGGCCGAGCGGTTCTAGGGGCAACAGTCTGGAACCACGCGACCGCTACGGTCGCAGGGTCGAATCCTGCCACGGGCATGGATTTGTGTGACGTCCTTAGGTTAGTTAGGTTTAAGTATTTCTAAGTTCTTGATGACTGATGACCTGAGCAATTAAGTCCCATAGTGCTCAGAGCAATTTGAACCATTTTTTTACACGACTAACTATGGCACAAAAACTATGTAGCAATACTTAAACAAAGTAAATGTTTGCATGAACAAGACATTCTGAGACAATGTCTGGACTAACAAAGGTCTATAACAGTTCGGAGTATTTTTCTTCTGTATAAGGTTTTCCCGCACCTGCTAAATGCCACAGTGACAATTTGTTTACCAGCAGCGAGCAGTATCAATATTACAAGAAGGTACAATTTGTTTTTCTAGGCCGGTTATCAAACCCGGTGAGTACTATCGCTGTCTCCCTTCCGTAAATACACGTTAAGCATCAACTGCCAGCTCACAAGTAGTGAGATGCTCGCATTTTTCACTAGAAATACCGGTACCTATCGTTATTGTTGACTATTCGTGAACAGAAATGAAATATGCAAACTGTTTTTCGGTGGTAGGTCAGTGTACACATGCTAGGGCATAAAATTAAACTATGAATTTTTTGTGCTGGACCAGGATTGCAACCCAGATACGTTCCATTCCTAGAGACTCTAATTCGAATTCCAGTCGAGGACCAAAAATTGCAACGTCCCCAGTGCAAATTAAATATGAACACTGTGAACGAAGTAACCATTCCTAAATTAAATGAAATAATCTTTATAATGCTATTATACTGGCGACAGAGTTTGTGCCTTCAGCAGCTGACGCATTTGTTATGGCGCCTTTTAAACAGGCTCTGACGCTGTTGGTAGTGAAGGGATATTGTGTTTAATGCGGATTCTGAACCACCGTGCGACCTAACATTCTGTACTTGGGGTTACCATAGATGAATTAGATGTTTCCGTGAATGTTAAAAGTGGACGCCATGAGTGAGAATCGAAACTGAGCCTGCCAATAATATTGACTTAAGTGTGGCACTGAAAGATTTTTTAACTTTCTCTTGCTAATTCGTAATGATTTGGGGTATTTTGCCTTAAGGCGGCAGACATTTTTCTACCGTTATAATGATAAGTTGTAATCAATTTTTATTACTATATTGCATACTGCATATGGCCTTTTCGGTAGTTCATTAAACACGACACACAAAAATGAGGGAGATATTAATCAGCAGCAATATAACTTCCATAACAGTCTGACCAAGTCATCTGTAAAGCATACACTTGACATTTAACGGCGGAAATTAACATACCCGCGTTTTGAATAGTGTTTTACCTCCTGATTTCGCATTTTACAAGCGTCGTTGCCAAGCGCAAAAAAATAAAAAGCAACACGATTTCTACTCTCAAATAAAGGTTTCAGCAATTACTTTAATTTTAATGTGATTAACGAAAAATTGGAGATTTACGACATTCAATCGAAAAGTATTCCCTATACATGGAAGGAACTACATAATCACTAGATTTCGGCAGATGGTTCCAAAAATGAACAAAGATCATATACCTTCCCTTCAATCACATGTGTGTAGCAGCATTATGAAGATAATAATAGCAATCATGACAGTAATCATCGATTTATCTGATCACCTCACACGCTGCAATTGCATTGCTCGAACTAAACATTAGTTGTCAAAGAAATAATTTCATATTGGCATCAAATTGGAGCCATGAAGATTAGAATGGTCCTTATATCACGCAGTCATGATATTTGAATGACACCCGCATTATAAACTATCAGATAATTAACCAGTTAATTGAGAGAGCCGGATTTTTTCACACCTTCTAGGCGCATCGTCGGACTCAACAATACCGTCAGGACACTGCCATCTGCGAGTTGCAGTGGTCTGCTGGGTGGATCGTAGTTTGATAATTGCGGGGTATAGTTTCGATTCTCACTCATGGCGTCCACTTTTAACATTCATGAAAACATCTAATTCATCTATGGTAACCCCAAGTACAGAATGTTAGGTCGCACGGTGGTTCAGAATCCGCATTAAACACAATATCCCTTCACTAAAAACAGTGCCAGAGCCTGTTTAAACGACGCCTTAACAAATGAGTCAGCTGCTGAAGGCACAAACTCTGTCGCCAGTAACCTAGCATTATAAAAATTATTTCGTTTAATTCAGGAATGGTTATTTCGTTCAGAGTGTTCATATATAATTTGAACTTGAGACGTTGCAATTTTTGGTCCTCGACTGGAATTAGAATTCGGATCTCTAGGAATGGAACGTATCTGATTTGCAATCCTGGTCCAGGAGAAACAAATTCATAGTTTAATTTTATGCCCTATCATGTGCACACTGACCTACCACCGAAAAATTATTTTCTTATTTATGTATGTTCAGGAATAGTCAACAACATCGATAGATACCGTTATTTCTAGTGAATTTACGGATGGGAAACAGCGACAGTACGCGCCGGGTTCGATTCCCTAACAAGCAAAGCAAATTGTATCCTAAAACTTCGTGCGCCGGGCCGAGACTCAATCTCGGGACCTGTGTCTTTTGCGGGCAAGTGCTCTACCAACTGAGCTATCCAAGCACGACTCCCGGCCCGCCATCACAGTTTTACTTCTGCCAGTATGTCGTCTGCTACCTTCCAAACTTTACGGAAGCTCTCCTGCGTACCTTGCAGAACAAGCAATCCTGACAGAAAGGAAATTGCACGCCTTGAGTCGTGCTTGGGTAGCTCAGCTGGTAGAGCACTTGTCCGCGAAAGGCAAAAGGCAAAGCTCCCGAGTTCGAGTCTCGGTCCGGCACACAGTTTTAATCTGCCAGCAAATTTCATACGAGCGCACACTCCGCTGCAGAGCGAAAGATTCATTCTGAAATTGTACCCTCATCTTATACTGATACATCTCTCTGCTGGCAAACAAATTCGATTTCTAACATCTGATTTGATTAGTTAACTATCTGATAAGGTTCTGGTTAGAAAATCCCGTCACGACATTTTAAAACATAGCATTCCAGTTTTTAGCACACGCATACCTGAATACTTGTGAAGGAGAGTATATTAAACGTCTTTCGTGGTTAGTTAACACGGCGATAATGGTTTCGATGTATTAGAAATAATTTCGACATTTCGTTTCAAGTTGAGATGTGTTAACTAATACCGGTGAAAACCTTTATATTACACGTCTCTTTACAGGTAGTCAGCATTGACGATCGTTGCCTAGATCAGGTCCCGGTTTGGTGCGAAAGTGTAGTTTAGTTAGTAATGGCTTCGTCTGCTGAGTTTCTGTCCAGATCCAGAAAAAAACTTCGTCATGTCACTTATAGTTCAAACATGTTGGCAAATAATCCTTCTTGAGTAATTAGTACAGTGACGTTACTGATTATACTCCATTAATATTTCGGTTTCTATAGAGCTTATACTGCTGTTTATCGCGTTTTCTGTAATTAGTTTCTTTAACGATCAGTTACATCTCACTGATTGCCTCAAACAACTGTGTTGTCTAGTGGTCTCTCGTGGTATCCATTTTGTATAGTCGAACGACTGCACCGCAAAGCGATTAGAGGACACTCTACACAGCTACGTTATGCTGGTTGCGTGCAAATCAGGCGGATCACAATTCACGTCATTCGGATACTTCTGCGCATGATAGTACTTCCGAAGGCTAAGTCGATACCTGTCCATCTTTTGATATACAATTAGCCTTGTGTGATTCTTGGGAAATTTGGTTCTTCGGACGTGACATGTTTTCCAACTCATCTACCATTGTATCAAAACTGACAATTTTGCAAACTTGTCCTCTCTAGAAAAAATTTATACCAACGCCCATGCCTCAGATTCCAGCAGATTTTTGGCGACTGAAGATTGGAAAGTTACTCAGCAATGGATCAAGCAGGAAGAAACGGTTAAGTTTATATGTAAAATTCTTGCCCCTTTAGCCAGTTCCTTTGCTGCTCCAAAGTTTCGGTTAGTACAAACAGCAATGTACAAAGAATGCCACACTAGGCTCTCTTACAAAATTCCAAAAAAACACAAATCTAAATAGAAAAAAATTTAGAAAAGTATTTTTAAAATAGAAAGTAAAGGTAGCTAAAAGAAATTTTTAACTACATCTTTGGTGCAAAGTCTGCCAACGGATAATGCAGAAGTGGTTCATATCTGTAAGAATAAAAGCAATTCTTTCTGAATTAAAATAAGCAGTGACATGGTATTTGATATGTTACAGGATGTCACATATGCAAATCTAGAAACTTGTTACTCCAAAAAATAGTTCTGTTCCTTTAACTATCTAAACTCAAACTACATAGCGCCGATACTTAACGCCATCTATTGCAAATTGATAACAGCATGGCTGCAGTCATGCTGGATTCTGCCATTTTAATTGCCTCTATTCCTTTATTATATATGTAATGGTAGTGTATTGGGCCTCTGTTGGTAATGTGAACTACATGCATACCTAATAAGCAAAGCCGTTCAATGTAGTGATGAACGTGTTAATAACAGGTACTAGTTCATAGTAATGCCCGTAGAGCACCCTGCCGCAGTAGCTAGTTTTACAGATAGAAGTGAAGTTCCCTTCCTTTCACTGCAGGCATAGACTTACTGGTAGGTGACTGTGCCAATATTAATACAGCTCTATCAATGTTAATGCATTTTATCAAGGCTTAAGTTCCATTATTAATTTAGCATTTTATACTTGACCGTTGACTTGGATAAATTTTAGTCTACAAAAATGTTGATGTTAGTATTATGAGCCCATTTTATACTGGCAATATCAACCCTCAATATGAAAGGACACACATTGTAATCACTTATAAATTTCTCTTTAGTGTTGTGTAGCAGATGCCTCGTGAAGAGTTAACCCTATGAGAAACGAAGA
The DNA here is from genome assembly GCF_023864345.2 of Schistocerca serialis cubense. Taxonomy (NCBI): domain Eukaryota; kingdom Metazoa; phylum Arthropoda; class Insecta; order Orthoptera; family Acrididae; genus Schistocerca; species Schistocerca serialis. The sequence goes on from NC_064641.1 coordinate 429,258,601, forward strand.
AGAAACACTGGGGATAAACAGGAGATGATAAGAGTCTGTAATACAGCACTGTCACAGAAACGAATGGGCGTAAAGAAGACGCCGAGGTGTGAGGACGGCCTTCAAGAAGATTTCTATATTGTTCACTCTAACAATTATATTTAATTTAATAATTGGTTCTTTCTTCACATGTTTTAAATAGTTTTTCTTTTCTTTTCTTCCCATGGGACTAGTATAACAACCACAATTTTTTTGCATTTTCTGTAAGGGTCTTTAGAACAGATTATATTATTTTTATCATGCATAATACCTCAAAAATCGTATGACAAATGAGTGAAACACATGCCATAAAATGTGCTCAGCAAGTACGAAGGACACAGAAAAGAAATAAAGACAATAAAGATGTAAGAAAACTAAAGGGTCCCTCATTACACAACCATGGAAATACGTATTATATTGTTATTGTGCACAGAGCCTGCTGTTGATGCACATACCACAAAAACTGACCTCATTGCAAAACACTTCGTCCTATAAGTGTTTCACACGAATGTTTGGAGAGAGCCCCACTGTCTCCCATATCTCTAGTCCAGGATGGTTTTGGATGACAGATGAAGTACATAACGCATCTCGATCAGCTGACAAGTAATGGCAACACTTTGCGACTTTAGGATTCCTCCTAGAATGAAATTTCCACTTTGCAGTGGAATGTGTGCTTATATGAATCTTGCTGGCAGATTAGAACTGTTTACCTGACCGATTCTCGAATGAAGGTTGGAGACGAGGTACCAGCAGAAATGAAACCGTGAGGAGGGGGTCTTAGTCGTGCTTGGGTTGCTCAGTCAGCACAACACTTGTCTGCGAAAGGCCAAGATCGAGAGTTCGAGTCTCAGTCCAGCATACACTTTTGATCTTCCCGGAAATTTCTTAAGGACTGTAGTTCAACTTATCGTTATCTTAATTGTAGTGTTGTCAGTAAGGGCCTCGGTGATGCAGTGCTAAATTCTTGTCCAGCGTTTGGCTACACCGAACGGTGTACGGAAGGAAGATATATTTGGTTTCAATTCGAAAAAAAATTGGTATCGTAATTTTTCAGACTGGGTGACTGAATTAAAGCTTGGAGCTACGACCTTTTGTTTCAGAGTATTTCTTTTTGTGTACATGTTACGAACAGAATGAGAACGGTCATTATACAATGCATTGATTTTCAGATCTAAAACTCTATGAACGTCGAAAATTCTGAGACGACAGAATGTTAATATCAAACTCACTACAAGAGTTTTCTTTAAGGACAAGGTTCTCTAATGTATTACAATCCTTATCTTCATATTGTTTCAGTATTTGCGGTAGATTAAGAAAAAGCCATAAAACATGGATGTTCATTTTTTGTAAAAACTGAACATCATGGATCGATGCGAATGTCGTTTGTTATAAAAGTATAATAAATAACTTTACATACTGTTGAGAAATCGTGAGGTAGCCAAATGCCTTCCGTCAGCTGGATATTTTGTCATCTGCTTCCGTGTAAGTGTTGAACTAAATGACTCGCAGTGCAATAAACGCAAGAGTCCACCGACGAAACGTAATTATGTCGCTTTCTGTTGTATTACTTGTGGAATGCTTATGAAAGAATCCGTTCAACTGTTATAATCAATTCATGATATCAGCTTTAAATGAGAATAACTATAAATGTCAGCTTCACTTCGCATAGTAGTGCCACGTGGTAGTTTACGCCCAAAATAGCTCATAACGTATTGTATAATTTAATATGTTGGTCCCTACAGACGGTAAAATAAAATATTTTACGCGACATGAAAAGTGCAAGAAATATTCTTTACTGCCAGTGATTCCACTGCTAATTATTTCTACTCCTCCTTTCCTATTGCTACAGTGAGGGAGTCTTGGTATGTCGGTACCCTTCCGAGGGATTTTGGGGAAGAGGAGGGAACAGGAGAGTCATAAGATTGTTTGGCATTGAAAGCAGCCTGCCAGGTCTACACAGCTCCAGCGTCCAGGAGGCTCGCCCGCAGCTCGTGGTCGTGCGGTAGCGTTCTCGCTTCCCACGCCCGGGCTCCCGGGTTCGATTCCCGGCGGGGTCAGGGATTTTCTCTGCCTCGTGATGCCTGGGTGTTGTGTGATGTCCTTAGGTTAGTTAGGTTTAAGTAGTTCTAAGTTCTTGGGAACTGATGACCATAGATGTTAAGTCCCATAGTGCTCAGACCCATTTGAACCGTCCAGGAGGCTGGGCAGCTCACCATAAAATCTGAATTGAGCGAGAAGTAAAAATGAATCTTTTTAGCTAGATACAAATCTGAACGCCAGGTAAAACATGAGACCTCGTTGCATGGGAGCAGCCATTGAGCTGTGACCCAGCTTTCTGGAACGTTTGCTTGAATTCTAGTAAGGCATTTTCTGATTGATTCATAGTAATTATATCGGAAGTAGCGGCGAATTTTCTCGCGTGCGGATCTGCATGGCTTTGGTTTGACCATGACTGAAAATCGAGTCATGTAGTGGTAGGGATTTTCTACCTTCTTCTGGTCGCCATACCTTATTGGTTAAGCAGGGCAAAATCCAGAACAGTACGAAATTGTTCAACTTGTATATGAAATAATCATTGGTCGAAACTCACAAGGTCTGCAAGATCCCGACGTGGGCAGAAGCAGCTAAGTTTCACAGAATAAATTCACAACGAAGTATGCTTAGGGGTGTGGCTGGGAGAAACACGCTTGCTCCAGGCCGTTGCAGGGCGTTGCAGAGGAAGATATTTGTGACTGACAGCAGAGTACTGAGGCTGGGCTGAACTGCAGCCGTCTTCTACAGTCACACAGCTTGAGAGTTGTACCCGTGCACTGTCGTCGCAGCTACCATGATAAGGAAAATGCTAAGTTAGTTGATTTTCATTACGTTTTCATTTTTCAGATCTAATTTTCACAGCCAGCTTATTGGACCCATTGTGCACTTTGGCGGAAGTGCTTTTCTGGGCCTTTTTCTAGAAATCATTAACGTTTTTCACTGTCGTTGGCCGTATTTGGGAAATTGTTAATTCCATTATTTTACACTCCAGTCAATACCTGGAAAGTCCGTACTTTACAATCAGTTGTCCACTTAGCCTACTAAATGTGGGATTCACCTGGTGTTTGATTTCTGATGGCAATAAACTAAATTGTTCAAAAAATGGTTCAATTGGCTCTGAGCACTACGGGACTTCTGAGGTCATCAGTCCCCTACAACGTAGAACTACTTGAACCTAACTGACCTAAGGACAGCACACACATCCGTGCCCGAGGCAGGATTCGAACCTGCGACCGTAGCCGTCGCGCGGTTCCAGACTGTAGAGCCTAGAACCGCTCGGCCACCCCGGTCGGCAAACCAAATTGTAACTGTGCCATTAGTTTCTTCACAATTTAGTGGTTCCCTTCATTAATACGTCCATGTTAGGTGCTGTACCGGTAGATTCTCGTTTAATTGTGCTTAATTGGGCCATCCTTAGTACAGCCCACTTAGAAAGTTGTTATCCGTTGCGGCCCACGTTTGTTTTAAATTTGCATGATCTTACTGGGATCTTCCCTTCCCTGTACGTAGCCGGGGATGGGATCTGTAGCATGTTATCAGTAAGCTAAACAGCTCAACCACTACCTCACAGTGGATAGTGACAGAAACTCAGCTTCTAGCTCTCCATTATCTGACCAAGTGGTTGGTTTCAAGCATTAACACTATTGAACTCGAGAATGCTTGTTCTATTTGTACCTGTTGCAGTAGATCCAAAAATGGGGGTACATGTTCTTAGGGGACTTCCACTAATTACGTGAGCTCAAATTGAGGAAAGGGGCCGGGGAGGGAAGTGTGGCAGGAGGGGTCTGCCAAAATCTCATCAGATCTCGATTAATGGGCGGACACCTTAACTCGAAGAATGTATGGTATTAAAATGGGCAAAATGTTATCTTATATAATTAATCCTGAGCGTAGACAATATTGAAGTGTTCACCGCCTTTATGGCCTCTCTGAACTGAACTGAATGCCTTGCAAGTGTGAATGCCCGAGATTACCCCATTTGGAACAAGTGCCGTACAAGTGTGAGAACTCATTTGGGGAGTCCTCTACCGCACTGGTCGAGACACCTGTGTGCCACCAGTGAGCTAGTCGTGACATTCTGCGACCCATATAGAGCCTATGTTACTGTGTTCAACATGAATTAGTACGAAAATATATAGAATGTGTCCATTATGCGGTATGCCGACAAGTCGTAACACGTCTGCGAGCAAGAGGTTAATCGTTTGTGGAAGGACGTTATGCCGAATTCCACCAACAAGAATTTCTTTTAGTGGTGATATGTATCAAGAGACGGAAAAGCTACATAATCGTACAGTTCAAAGGAAGGTTCAAAAAATATTGTCTTTCATCTGAAATGTAAGGGTTCAATAATATTTAATGTATATATATCAATAAAAGATTAGCTTTTTACAGACCAATCAATTTCTTCTCGGAGCCTTTTTCTCCCTCTCCCTGTCCCTCTTAATATTACTCTGGACTGGCAACTTTAAAATAGCGATTTAATCATGTATTAAAAACGCTGTAAAATGTACTTTGTATATAAAGCATGGTTTTATAATGTATTTTTATCAGCGTTTAAAACAGAACTTCATTTTTCCTTATTTTCACCCGACTGTAAAAGGGGGGGGGGGGGGGGGGCTCACCATACTTCAGCAAGGGGAAAGGAGGGTCCAAGTTTTAAAGAAAACCCATCACATAATTTAAAGAAAACCCATCACATAATTAATGGACGCCCCTTAATGCTAAAATTAAATTGTATTCAGAGAACATCCTGTAATATTGTAATACTCAATATATAAATTGCCAGCGATTAATTTTCACCCTCGTCCGATGCATCTGTCGCATAAAGTGAGATGTATGTGTTACATATGTTACACATGCTTAATTATCCTATGGAAATACCTTCTCCGACCTGTAGGTAGTTCCTGTAATGACCCCGAAATTGCTTTATTCTTCACTTCCTAACAGAAAAAAGGAATATGTTGACAAGAGAACACAACTTTGTAATTGCTACTAGACTGTTGTAGTGCCTAACAGATTATTATTGTTGCTATTATTCTCACTATTTGTGACAGTGGTCAGACTGAAGAACTTCATTTCTGTAGTTCAGAAGTGAGCAACCCAGCAATTCAGTGATCTGGGAACAAATAATACGGTGCACGTATTTTAACCTGGTTAATTTTAAATGTGGGTGCTAGGTGCAGGTGAAGTAAGTGTTGTAGGGAGGGGGGGGGGTGGAGATGTTGGGGGGAGGGGAGTGAAAGGGGGACTGCTACAGGGGAAGCATCATTCATAACAAGTTACTTTCCTCACGATGTAGATTGATTCTAGGTATCTCTCGTAATGCACTGAGAATTATTGTGTGATGCTGTTCTTTTGGACGTGTCTGAATGAACAGACACCACTAATTCATATGACTGTTTCGCCTCGATGGGCAACGAATCTACAACCTTCAGTGTGGACTCACATTCGGACTCCAGAGGAAATCTAAAATTCTAATGGACAGTGGACGTGGATGGGGACTGTGGAAAGTGGGGCTAGATGAGAAAGTGACTCGGCCGAGGAGGTGACGAGATAGTCCGTGCATCTGCGACAGATATTTTGTCCAGATGGCGCATTGGTTAGCGCAATTCCTACTAAGCAGGAAATCTCGGATTCGATTCCCTGTGCGGTATACATTTTCTCTCGTCGTCGCTGATTAAACATAACGTTCTGATGCAGTTGGTACCGTCAGTTCCTTACCTGTTCTTTCTCCCCAATCCATCTTCAATTTACACCATATACACTGCGATTTGTTTCATCATTTTAAAAAATAACGTTGTTAGGAATAAGTAGCATCAATTGGTCTCTCTGACTCATTAGTTCATGGTTTAATAACATACTTACAAAAAGTAAATATCATTTATCTTACAGAGCCTTAACATTAAAAGTATTCAAAGAACTTTGTTTCATTCTGACTTTGTGTTAGGTACTAATGTTGATTATGGTAGGAGCAGGGGCGGTAGAAGCTAATATGTGACTGGACCCAGGCGTAACGCTGTCAGGAACTTTGAGAGCCACCGATCCACGGTCTGAGCCGTGGCGTCAGCGGGCAGCCGCCTCTATGGTAGCGGCGAGGAGCGCGAACCCGCGCTTGCGCGCCTCCTGCGCGGTGGCAGGGTCGGCGCGCGCGCCGGCAGCCAGCAGGATGCGCGCCACCTCGGGCCTGGCCGCGTCGTCGACGTCGTTGCAGTCGTCGCTGGTGGCCAGCGCCAGCAGGCAGTCGTCGGCGGGCTCGGCGCCCGCGGCGAGCAGCCGCCTCACGGAGCGCGGCTGCGCCGCCACCACCGCCAGTCTCAGCGGCGACGCTACGTGGGGCAGCGTCTCCGTGCGGTCTGCCCCACCACTCAAAAGGGCAGCGACCACCTGCACCAGAGGTCACACATACTGCTAGCAACGCGCAGCAACTCGACATTCTAACGTTAGTGAAATTGCAGCACCGTGGATCTCAAACCAATCTCTAATAGAATAACCTCGTTCTAGCCAACACATAAGGAGTCATGCGAAACCAGGTTACAATTTTATCGCATCATATTCTGAAAGTCATGGTTGAAACTAATCACGTAGATTTTTTTTGTCCAAAAAACATTCCGCCAAACACAGCTTGTTACTACACAGTCCAGACACTTTAACATGACCACCACCATTTGCACCACGCCGGAAAGAAACAAACTGCAAGTACTGCCACTCTCTCCACCTCCAGTTGCGGTGCTGGAATCTAAGTTCCTGCCTTATTCGCCTAAGTACAGCAGTCAGGACGAGTACACGCCGCAGGCGCCTGCTGCGGTGACCAACACGCAGCAGCGTCCGCGGAACGGTCGTTGAGGAGTCACTGTTGGTACATGCTTGGGAGGTCAGTTGCTCCACAGCTGCACTTCTACTCGCCCGTACACGTTTTCGCAGCAGTCATTCAGCCCTGTCATTTATGGCACCACAGTTGCCTCGGCGCCGAGCATATACCCTCGTGTACTTAAACCACTGCGGCACACATACGTTTAAGAAAATCAAGCGTGTCGGAAATGCTTCCATCTCTGGCCTGAAAGCCACTGACTCTGTCCTTTTGGACGACAGATAATTAACTCCGTTTCCGTGTGATGAATGCACTGTTTCCAGCGACTCTACCCCCCCCCCCCAAGACTTTTTATATATCCTCCACAGCTACTGCTGCCACCAGCCATTTGATTTAGGTATTTATGTCACTCGCACGTAAGCAACTCAGTAACACAATATTGATACATATGTCTCAGCGACGATGTTTTTAGAATTGCGCATACTATACAGCTGTAACTTGGGTTACAATGCACACCCGACAAACTGCCGCTTTCGTCACGTGCATTCTCCTCAGTACTGGACAGAGATTTAAACCAACAAAACTGAACATTTTTGATACTACCCAGATTGAAATGAATTGGCTGACGCCGGTGTCAGCAAACGTATACAGGTCTGGCTAACTGCTATTAAACAAATTTAGAACACGGTAACAGTATTCACTGTATTACTATTCCTCTGACATATGGGTCTTACGTGAGGAACAAAACTTAAATTCATGCCTTTGACGGTTGAGTGGAAGCTCTTCAAAAGTGTATGTATACTGAAATAGTTTCATATTCACAAAGCACACATCTATGACCATTAAACAAATTACTAAGTCAATCTTGTGAAAAGACTTAATGTTCAAAGGTATTCTTCAGATTTGGTTCTCAAAATTTCTTTCAACAATTTACAGCCTCATTAAATAAAATCTGAAATAAGAAAAAATGCACTGGCTCCCCGTGTTATTGAAAGTGACAACTCTCACCCCCCATTGCATCGCAGAATATGTCCGATACCACTTTTTTTTCTTAAGAATCTCATTTGGTTCGTTATCGTTTGTTGCATTTGTTCGAGGTGAACTTCCCATCACATCCGTTGAAGTTCATCGTTGATCCTATCACTCAGTTTTTTATTACAGAGGGCAGCTAACCCTCTGTCCTGCCACACTGTGCTACCGGGCTGGTGAACCACTGAGTTAATGAGGCTCCGTCAGCAGCAGCTCTCTCTCTCTCTCTCTCACTGCTGTGTCGTATGTTGAGCCTCATAACGCTACGTTTAAGATTGGAAGAGTTGTTAATTATGTGAAGAGCAGCTATCCTCGTAAAATTAAATTTTCTGTTTCAGTTTTCGTGTTACATGAGGATTATGTAGCATAAGTCGTCGAAGAGCAAAGGGAATGCAACTTAGGGAAACAATTTTCAGGACGACGCACGAAAGCAAATGGGTTATCACTTTGTTGCCATATATTTGTAACGAACTTGTTTCTTTTGTGCTAACGACAGCTACACTGACGTTTGGAGAAAATGAAATACCAACACCGAAAGAGGCTATCACAATGAAATTTATTCCACTGATTAGGGACATAAACTGCACAAATTATTAATATTAGAGACCTGTACATGCACTGTGACTCTCAAAATTGAGTATGGTGTAGCGCCACCATGTGCTGCAATCGGAGCAGCTGGACGTGGTCTCAAGGAATCGAAGATCGCCTGAGTATGCTGCTGGGGAATAATCTGCGACGTGGTTAGTAGGCGTGTCTAAATCGACTGTGGCTGTAGGAGGACCAGAACAAACAAGTTTATGACCGACCATGTCCCAGACATGTTCGATGCGTAACATTTTAGGCGACCAGGCAGACCAGGGAATAAGTGGTACCTGGCGTCCTTCGAAGAAGGGTTGCACAATCGTCTTCACTTGAGGCCGAGCGCTGTCCTGCTGAAATATTGCAGATGTCTGATTGGTTAGTCAGTGCTTCGGGCTTTAAATCTACCCTGATGTGCCGGTAGCTGTTCAGATTGCCCTCAAACCGTGTGTTATGGACAATGGCACCCCAAACGTTCGTACTTGGTGTTTGTGCACTATGCCTCTCAACAATACAGTCTGACTGATAGTGTTCACCACGGCGGCGTCGGATGCGTATGCAACCATCACTCTAGGACAGTACGAAGAGGGACTCGTCCAAAAACCCTACATTTTACCAATCAGCACGCCAGTGTCGGGATTCAGCTGCCCATTGCAGACTGCACCGTTTGTGGGTTGTGGTCTACAGACGCTTGCCACCAGTCTAGCCCGCAGAAGATGGCGTCGAAACGTCGACGCAGACATCTCCCATACCCGTTGCAGCGCTCCAGCGTTGCGCCAACACTTTGGACGAAGCCGTTCTGTCCGTTAAGGCCAAGAGGACAAGATGGCTGGCATCTCGCTCAGTGGTCACACTGTGTTGTCCGGTACCATGTTTACGCTGTGTACGGCCCTCGCAAAGCGAGGTGGTGCAATGGACTCGCATTCGGGAGGACGACGGTTAAAATTAGCGTCAGGTCATTCTGATTTTGGTTTTCCGTGATTTCACTAAATCGCTCCAGGCAGATGGCGGGATGATTCCTTTCAAAGGGCACGACCGACTGCCCTCCCCATCCTTGGCTCAATCCGAGCTTGTGCTCCACCCCTAATGACCTCGATGTCGACGAGAAGTTAAACCCTAAAATTCCTTCTTTTTCTTGTTTTTGCACGGCCTTCTTCTCTCGACCGGTTCCACATAGCCCTCACTGTTAAAGCAGCGCGCCATGAACGAGCCGCAATGTCACAGAACGACAGACCCGCCTCCCGGAGACCAATCATTCTGCCCCGTTAGAACGCTCTCACTTGTCCAATTCCACCCTGTAATGTTGGCGAGGCATAACGGAACTTCGTTATGTTTCCAATTCGTATGACGGCTCTACACCAACTGCATATTGCGGAATATTGAACCGTCCGCTCACACAAATTAGGGCGCTGTTAGCCGTACGTGCACGCCTCCCCTCTGCTACCTAAATCACTTATTGGTACACTGATCTATAGGTTCTCTTATCGTGGCGCGCTGCAGACAATTTGTTCTGAGTGTTCCACTTTTTACAAACAGTAGTATATGTAGTGAAAGGCTCGTCATATAAAGGCCTTCAACGGGGAGGCATGAGCTCTTTTGGTTTTTGTGCAACGTTATCTCCTGTTAATTTTTAAAGTCACTTTTAAGGCTACCTATATTTAAGACACTCAATTAGATTTTATCTACAATTCCTCTTTTTTTTAAGCCTTCGGGCTTCAAAAGGACTGTTAACGATGGTATTACGTATGATAGCGCAGGGATACCGAAGCTCTGAAATTATTGAGGTGTACATCTTCCATCATGATTGTAAATTTCCCGAAAATACAATATATCGGCGCGCATAAAGCTCTAACTGCCTGTTAATTACTTTCATAATATTCCCCTCTAGTTTGGTGCCTAAATTAGAAACAGAATACAGATGCACGTCAAGGATGGTTCCTTCGAATCTTTCCACAGACTTTATTTGTATGTTGTTGCTTGGTATACGTAAATCTGCTCCCACAAGGTACTGGATCAGGGTTGCTAGACGGTTTACGAATTGTATTCGAAATCGAATGTCATAAGCAGAAAAAGCACTTCGTTTACCGCCGGCTGGAGTGACCGAGCGGTTCTAGGTGCTCCAATCCGGAACCGCGCAACCGCTTCGGTCGCAGGTTCGAATCCGGCCTCGGGCATTAATGTGTGTGATGTCCTTAGGCTAGTTAGGTTTAAGTAGTTCTAAGTTCTAGGGGACTGATGGCATCAGATGTTAAGTCCCATAGCGCTCAGAGCCATTTAAACCATTTTGAACTTGTTTTACCTGGAATTTCCGTGTTATTTTACGCAGCTGTGTAAATAACCCTAATTTATCCATTTCCACAACTCATTCCAGCAGCAGGAGAAAAAAATTATCGAACATAGTCTTCTACCTTTTTCATTTTTGAGTCATCAGTCTTCCCACTGGTTTGATGCGGCCCGCCACGAATTCCTCACTCATGCAACTTCTTCGTCTCAGAGTAGCACTTGCAACCTACGTCATCGATTATTTCCTGGATGTATTCCAATCTCTGTCTTGCTCTACAGTTTTTCCCCTTTACAGCTCCCTCTAGTAGCATGGAAGTCATTCCATGACATCTTAGCAGATATCCTATCATCCTGCCCCTTCACCTTGGCATTGTTTTCCACATACTCCTTTCCTCTCCGACTCTGCGCAGAACCTCCTCATTCCTTACGATATCAGCCCACATTCGTCTGTAACCTCACATCTCAAATGCTTCGATTCTCTTCTTTTCCGGTTTTCCCACAGTCCGTATTTCAGTACCAGTAGGCTGTGCTCCAAACATATATTCTCAGATATTTCTTCCTCAAATTACGGCCTATGTTTGATACAAGTAAATTTGTCTTGGCCAGGAGTGCTCTTTTTGCCAGTGCTAATGTGCTTTTTATGTCCTTGCTCCGTCCGTCATTAGTTATTTTGTTGGCTAGGTGGCAGACTTCCTTAACTTCATCTGCTACGTGAACACCAATCCTGACTTTTTTGGCGTTCACATTTCTGCTCTGCTACTTCTCATTACTTTCGACTTTCTTCAATTTGCTTTCAATCCTTATTCTGTACTCATTACACTGTTCATTTGATTCAGCAGATCATGTAATTTTTCTTCATTTTCACTCAGCATAGCAATGTCATCAATGAATTACTTTCACGTAGAAGAAGATGTAACTAGATGAATGACGAACACTAACTCCACGTAACGAAGGTTTATTCAGCACTTGTACATATAAGAGCGCGGAGCGAACTGCTTCCGGCCGGAACGCATACAGTATATATAGAGCTACAGAACATTCCAGTACAATGATTACTGACATTTGCGGATACTGCTAGAATGTACGCGAACCGAATATACAAATTAAAACTGTACAGTCGAGTTTTGAACTCACGACCCACATGCAACTGTTTAGTATCATAACTATCACACCACGGTTTTACTCAGCTTCTTCTGCAACATTGCTCCCTCCTTAACTGAACAGCGAGTCGGTGTTACGTCCTCCTAGTCCGGGAACGATTCATCGGTCCTGCGCACTCCGACTTCCAATAACTGATGCTCGCCCTGGCGGTGATCTTCTTAGAACTTATTTGCCGCTACGCTCTTCGTCAACTTTCCGCTTGTTGCCTGTCGCTGGAGCTTCGAATTTACCCTGGGTTGCTGGATCGTTATAGGGTTTCATTCGAAGGACGGTGACTGCATCTCTGATCTTTCGTCGTCTTGCGTCGGGGTCGAAATCTTCAACTTCATAAGTAACATCAGACAACTGTATTACAACTTTATAAGGTCCAAAGTAGCGCCTGAGGAGCTTCTCAGAGAGACCAACCTTCCGAACAGGAGTGAAGATCTAGACGAGGTCACCTGGCTGGCAGACAACAGGGCGGTGGCTTGCGTCATACCTTCGGCGATCGTTTTCTTGACCCTGCAGCGTGCGGAGTTGAGTTAACTGCCGGGCTTCCTCAGCTCTGATTAACACCTGGCCGATGTAGTCGTCGTCCACGTCATCAGGATGTAACGGAAACACAGCGTCCATCGTCGTAGTTGCCTCAAGCCCATGCACCAGGAAAAATGGCGTAAATCTTGTGCTGTCTTGTTTGACGGTGTAGTAGGAAACCCTCACGAGAGGTACCACCTCATCCCACTTGCTCTGCTCAACATTGAAGAACATTGATAGCATGTCGGCCAAGGTCTTATTAAGGCGTTCAGTGCTCCCGTTAGTTTGCGGATGGCAGGCAGTCGTCATGTGATGCGTAATGTCGCACCGACGGTTTATAACTGTCACAAGATTCGATTGAAAAAATTTCCCTCGATCCGTTATTAACGACCTTGGGACACTGTGTTTTAATCAAAGCCTACACGATGAATGTGGCTACCTCGGATGCTTCGGCTGTTTTCACGGCCTTTGTAGTGGCGTAGCGTGTCAGATAATCAGTGCAAACAATATCCCATCTATTGCCACTAGCAGCAGTTGGAAATCGTCCGATGAGGTCAATCCCAAGACGCTGGAAAGGCGTTTCGGCTGGTGGAATTGGTATGAGTCGGCCTGGCGACTTCTGAGGAACTGCCTTTCTCCTCTGGTACAGTCGACAGTTCAGCACATAGTGACGGACACTACTAAATAAACCTGCCCAGAAAAATCTCTTGCAGATCTTATCGTATGTCTTAATAAATCCTAAATGTCCGGCCTCAGGTGTGTCATGGAATTTCTGTAGAACATCTAAGCACATGTGTTTAAGACTCACTGCTAGCCATGTCTTTCCAAACGGACCAAAGTTTTTCTTGCAAAGTAATCCATTAACTACCTTAAATTGTCCTTTCACATTCTCTGACCAATTTAAGGCAATCATAATGTGAGATATTTTGGCGTCCTTCTTCAGCATAGAGATCCTGGCGTGCAGCGAGACAGCCACTATCTTCATCAAAGTCTTGATGGTCTGCCTCAGGGTTTCTTGAGAGACAGTCGGCATCTTGGTGTTTCTTCCACTTTTGTACACTATGGTAATGTCTTACTCTTGAAGACGTAGCGCCCACCTGGCGAATAGTCCTGTTAGACCCTTAAGACCTGTCAACCAACAAAGTGAATGACAGTCTGTAACAACTGTGAATGGCCTTCCATAGAGATACTGTCGAAATTTGTACATGGCCCAGATCACAGCAAGACATTCTCTTTCTGTAGTTGAGTAGTTTCTCTCGGCTTTTGAAAGTGTCCTAGAAGCATAGGCTACAACCTTCTCTTTTCCATCCGAAATTTGCACCAAAACAGCACTGATTCCATACGGCTGGCATCTGTGTATAGTTCTGTAGGTGCTCTCTCATCATACAGACAAAGTACAGAGTCAGTCGTCAGAACTTATCTCAGCACATCGAAGGAATCTTGTTGAGCACCACCCCAGATAAATTTGGCATCGGCTCTTAACAACTCTTGGAGTGGCCTGTCTTTGATACAAAAGTCTTTGATAAAACGGCATAATCCGAGGAAGCTTCTCACATCGCTAATACTTTTTAAGAATAGGAAATTCCGTTGTAGATCTCACCTTCTCTGGGTCTGGCCGCACACCTTCGTTTGACACAAGGTGTCCAAGTATTTTGATCTCTTTTGCTCCAGAGAGACACTTTCTTGGATTAAGTTTCAGTTCGCCTTGTTGGAGACACTTAAGAATGGCCCTCAGCTTTTTTACGTGTTCATCAAATGTCTCCGAGAACACTATAATATCATCTAAATAACAAAGACACATGGTCCAGGTGACGTAGAAGATTATCCATCATCCGTTCAAAAGTAGTTGCTGCATTACACAAATCAAACGGCATTACCTTAAACTCATATATGCCATCGGGGATGATGAATTCAGTTTTCTCACGATCAGCCTCATCTACTTCGATTTGCCAGTATCACAAGTACATGTACATGGTTGAAAAATACAGACAGTCTAGTGGATCGTCAATTCGTGGTAGAGGGTAGACGTCATTTTTAGTTATATTATGAAGTTTCTAGCAATTAACACAAAAGCGGTAACTGCCATCCTTCTTCCTGACGAGATCCCTTGGTGAAAACCGTGAGCTCTGTGAAGGCTGAATGACGTCATTCTTCATCATTTTCTCTACCTCGTCGCGAATTATTCGACGTTCCGTTGCTCACACACGTTATGTTCTCTGGCTTATTGGTTGATGGTCTCCACTGCTAATCCGGTGCTTCACCGCCGATTTCTCTTATTTTCTCTCCACCTGTAGACTGTAGCATTCAGAGAACTCTTGAAGAATGGCAAGTAGCTTCTTCCTTTTTTCCTCAATTAGATCTGGTAATAGTTGAGCTAGAATAGTTTTCCCGTAGTGGTAGCGCTAACTTCGCCCATAGACTGGGCATGGGAGGTTTCTATGACGCTCAGCTGTTCTTCAATTAACGGCTCAGCGTTTGCTACGCACATGGGTCCTGAAAGGATCTGCGGTTCTCGGCGACAGTTAACTATCCACAATTCACCGCATCCGTTCTCAAATGAGACGACAGAGGCTGGGATGACAAAGTTGTTCTTCAGTGGTATGCTTCTCTTACATTCCACTACAAGAGCCATGTATTGAGGCATGGCATGACACGTGACAGTTACCTCTCTAGGGCTGACTGCACGAATGATCACTTCATACAGCACACATAGTCCCCACACAATCGGGTGCGCATCTTCCTGTCCACAGTATCTCATCTTGTCTAGCATAATCTTCGAGCGACCACAATCTATAATTGCCTGAGAAGCTTTTAAAAGCTCCCATCCGGGAATGACGTCATAAGTACACTATTGTAAGGTGATGAAATCTAAGGGCTGTGTAAGGCCACTTATACCCACACTAATGGTACATCTTCCTGTAGGTTTTACATATTTCCCATTAGCCACCTTCAGCAGAGATGTTTTGCTGTCGACGAATACGGTTTTCTGCAACTGGTGACGGTACTTCTCCGAAATGACTGAATGTGATGCTCCAGAGTCCACAAGAGCTTGGGCTAGTCGGCCATCCATGAGGATATCGACGTAGTTTCCTATCATTTTTGTAGGGATCAACGGCGGAGGAGTTTTCTCTTCGGCGGCCTCACCTCCATGGAAGGTCGCACAGTTTGGTTTTCCAGGTTGAGGCTGCTTGGCGATCGGCTGTAGCTTTTTAACGGCGATGGAGACCTTGATCGGCGTGTTGGGGAGCGTCCTCTCCGGTGTATAACTTGCGGCGATGGTGACCTACGTCGTCCTGCACCCACATCTTCTTGTTCATCTTCATTGTCCCGGAATTGGCGTTGGCTAAATTCGGTCTGCTGTCTTGTGGCGCGGGCGTCATCAAATATCCGCCGCCTTTCTCGACAATAGCGCACTACAAGTCCCGGTCGTCGGCAGTGGAAACATACTGGTAGGTTATCCTGGGTCCTCCAGACATGAGTCTTCCTTGGTTCCCAAACAGATTCCTCATGCGGCGTTCTAGGAAAGTAATTCCGCCTGGGTCTCGACGTTTTCACCGTTCTGAAGGGAAATGAAGGCCGAGAGATTGGGTTCAACGTCTGTTCCACTTCCTCCCTTATAACGTCTTGGAGCGTCTCGGTTTTTTGGTCGCCATGCAATCCAAGTGCCTTCTGAACTTCCTCTCTATCTCACGAAGAACACTTGTGAAATCAGTTTCTTCCTCCATCACAGACATTGATAGAACGTTTGTAAGCCGTTAAAACTACTTCTGTAGAATTCCTTTTTAATTCATTACCTCGATATACTAGCACCATTTTATGAAGTCGTCTGCTATCGACACCTTCTTCATGAGTAGGGCTTCATTCATATCCTCAGCAACATCCTTAATGAGATATGTAACCTTATCTTCCCGCTTCATTCTAGGATCCACTATTCTACACAGCTGCAAGACATCTTAAATGTAGGACGCTGTAGTTTGTCCTGCACGCTGTGCCGTGCACTGTAATTTATCTTCAGCCATGCACTTCTGTCGTTGTGTGACGCCGAAATACTTGTGCAGTTCTACCTGGAATACTTCCCAGCTTGTGAACTTCTCCTCGTTGGTCTCATACCATTGCTTGGCACTGCACTCGAAGTAAAAAAATACATTAGCCAAACACAGGGTGTCAGCCCATTTGTTAAATTTGGCTATACGCTCATATACCTTCTGCCACTTGTTTGGATCGCCAGCAGAGAACCCGGAGGGATGTCTCATGTGGTGGCACACCGTTGTTGTCATCGTACCGTCCTCCTCCTCTTCTGTCTCCGATAGATTGCGATCTGTTGAATATGGCTCGAACTCTGGCTTGTCGCCACATAAACGTCGGCTTTGTCACGGCCTGATGGGAGCCACCGTGTAGTCGATTATGTGCGCTATCACAAGTTCCAATACCCAGCGTCTCCACCAGAATAATGTCACGTAGAAGAAGGTGTAACTAGATGAATGACGAACACTAACTCCACATAACGCAGGTTTATTCAGCACTTGCACATACAAGAGCGCGGAGCGAACTGCCTCCGGTCGGAACGCATACAGTATATATACAGCTACAGAACATTCCAGTACAATGATTCTTGACGTTTGTGGATACTTCTAGAATTTACTTGAACCGAATACAGAAATTAAAACCGTGCAGTCGAGGTGAGTTTTGAACTCAAGTCCCCCCCATGCATAAGTTTAGTATCATAACTACTCCACCACGGTGTTACTCAGTTTATTCTCCGACAATATCCTTTCACCTCGAATTTCAATGTCACTCCTTAATCTTTCTTTTCTTTCCATCATTGCTTCTTCTACGTACGGGTTGAACAGTAGGAGCGAAAGGCTACATACCTGTCTTACATCTCTTTTAATATGATCGTCCACTCCTAGTATTTCCTCCTGGCTCTTGTACATATTGTACACTTGCCGTCTCTACCTACAGGTTACCTTTGTTTTTCTCAGAATTTCGAACATCTTGCACCATTTCACATTATCGAACGCTTTTTCCGGGTCTACATATCTTATGAACGAGTCTTGATTTTCCTTTAGTCTTGCTTCTATTATTAACTGCAACACCAAAACTGCTTCTCTAGTGTCTTTACCTTTCCTAAAGCCAAACTGACCGTCATCTAACACATCCTCAATTTTCTTTTCCAGTCTTCTGTATATTATTCTTATTAGCGACTTGGATGCATGAGCTGATAATCTGGTTATGCGATAACTCTTGCACTTGTCAGCTCTTGCAGTCTTCGGAATTGCGTGAATGATATTTCTCCGATAGCCAGATGGTACGTCGCCAGGCTCATAATTCTGCACACCAACTTCAATAGTCATTTTATTGCTACTTCACCCAATGATTTTCAAAATTCTAATTGAATGTTACTTACCCCTTTTGTCTTATTTGATCTTAAATACTCCAAGGCTCACTTAAATTCTGATCCTAATACTGGATCACCTATCTCTTCTAAACTGACTCTTTCTTGTACCACAAACGACATATCTTCTCCCTCGTAGAGGCCTTGAATGCACTCTTTTCACTCAACAGCTCTCTCCTCTGCATTTAACAGTGGAATCCCCGTTGTACTCTTGATGTTACCACCCTTGCTTTTTAATTTACAGAAGGTTATTTTGACTAAGACAGCCCTTCCGAGAATTATTTAGTTTTCGATTTCTTCACACTTATCATGCAGCCATTTCCTCTGCTCTTTCTATTTATTTCATTCCTCAGCGCCTTGTGTTTCTGTATTCCTGAATTTCCCTGAACATTTTTGTACTTCCTTCTGTTATCGATTGACAGCAGTATTTCTTCTGATACGTATGGTTTCGTCGTAGTTACCTTCTTTATACCTATGTTCTTCTTTCCAGCTTCTGTGATTGCCTTTTTTAGACACGCCATTCCTCTCCAACTGTGCTGCCTCCTGAGCTATTTATTACTGCTATATCTATAGTCTCAGAAAACTTCAAACGTATTTCTTCATTCGATAGTACTTCCGTACTCCACTTCTTTGCGTATTGAATCGTCCTAACTCATCTCTTAAATTCAGCCTACTCTTCATCACTGCTAAATTGTAATTTGAGTCCGTATCTGCTTCTCGGTATGCCTTGCAATTCAGTATCTGATTTCTGAATCTACATCTACATCTACATCTACATTGATACTCCGCAAGCCACCCAACGGTGTATGGCGGAGGGCACTTTACGTGCCACTGTCATTACCTCCCTTCGCGGGAAGAACGACTGTCTGAAAGCCTCCGTGCGCGCTCTAATCTCGTGATCTCCTCGGGAAGTATAAGTAGGGGGAAGCAATATATTCGATACCTCATCCAGAAACGCACCCTCTCGAAACCTGGCGAGCAAGCTACACCGCATTGCAGAGCGCCTCTCTTGCAGAGTCTGCCACTTGAATTTATTAAACATCTCCGTAACGCTATCACGGTTACCAAATAACCCTGTGACGAAACGCACCGCTCTTCTTTGGATCTTCTCTATCTCCTCCGTCAGACCGATCTGGTACGGATCCCACACTGATGAGCAATACTCAAGTATAGGTCGAACGAGTGTTTTGTAAGCCACCTCCTTTGTTGATGGACTACATTTTCTAAGGACTCTCTGTCTGACCATGATGGAATCTAACTGAAATCTTCCCGAACCACCCGGCCTTTGTGTACCCCTACCTCTTGTGATTCTTGAACAGAATTATCGCTGTTACTAGCTTAGTCAGTGGTAAACCATGGCCCAGGCCATAAATTCGTAGCTATCTGCAGCAGGGGTATAGTCCATACCACATACCCCTTTGTTTAGTAATATATTGCGACACGAGTATCTAGCATCACGGCGTTACATCAACAGAAATTGCTGTCTACGTCACAGGATTCCAATTGTCGTTCCTTGTTGTTGGGCTTTTATTATTGCCCTAAAAACAAGCAGCAGAGGTTTTTGTGTATACTAGCTGTCCCTAGTATTATATGGGCGTTGTGACCGTTTATTAATGAGAGCAGTTCTGGGACGTTTCTATAGACGCTCCTGCGGTTTACTATTAGCACATTAATATTGTTATTCCTTGTTCTTCATCTGCAGACCATCTACGCCGAGTCACTGCGCTCTTCAAATTTCAGATACATGCTGTCGCCAGCTGTCTAAATCAGTATAAAACTAACACCCCAGCGAGTGCTACTGCTATTTATGTGACTCAGATCACGAATAATGCGTAGCTAGGGCAATGTATATGTATACTGACAACAATCTACACCATTCAGTTACTCAGAAACGCTGACAGACACTTTCAGAATAGGCTTCCAAAGACGTTAGCATTTTTACCTTATGAGAAAACCTGTTATGGCTTTTTCCATTTTCCATTTTTCTTACGTTTTACTTATGCCGTCATTACGTATTTTGCAGCCTACATCACAAAAATCCCTCTGCATTTATTTCATTCTTCTATAGTTTATTGAGCTTTAGTTTATGTCTTAGACATTAAAAGAATGAAAAGGGTCGTCGACACAATAGTTGCTGTGTGGTCACTCAAGAAGCCTTTCCAGTACATGTGAACCGCGTCTGGCGCACGAGATTCACAATTTGCGGTACACTTCAAGCCGAAATGAACAAGATAGTAATAAGATCAGCAGGTTTATCACACTGAGCGTGGTACTGTTTCCTCCCAATTTACCAGCTGTCAGCACCAAAGGGCGTTGTTAGAACAAAAATATCGAAATGTTCATATGGGAACTACTATCAAGATGTAATCGTTAAAATACCTCACTACGTTAGATGGCATTAAGTTTTAGGCTAATCGTAATTTCAACCCATCTCATGATGATGTACTAAATGAATTGCGAACTTCTCTCACCGTTGCCTACCTCACTGATCTCGTAAAGCGTTACACTGCACGACAGTCGAACTTAATGGAGATATGCACAAAGTGGTTTATTGTTTACAGCGTCAAATAGTTTCAGCGGCAAGTTGCTTCTTACAGTGATTCCAAAATAAAGATTATGTAAAATTTAGCAGAGCAAGTTGTCCCGCGCTAGTTTGAATTTTCGAATCTGATTATGCAGGAGTCCAGCTACAACGACACAAACTTCTTGCCACTAGCGTAGTCAAGACTCCGCAGTGTTGTAGGGATTATTTGGCAACTCTGCTGTAATAAAAGTGATTTATGGCCGTGGGACTGATTTACCCTGCTAAATTCGCTTGACTTTCTCTTGCCTTCTCGATGAAATATTCTGAATCTTTTCCACATAAGATATCGGACTGAGTAAAGTAATCTTTTTGCTTGCAAGAAGCTCGTTTCATGCAAAAGCGTTGCGACTAACCTTCCTCGGCTACAACAAAGGCAATGAAAAAGTGTTTACTGCACCAACGCATTGTCTGCGGAGCTGAAAAGTCTTCACCTTCTAAAGCGGCCGCTGTTTTTTGAGAACAGTACCTATTTTGATGAAAAGCTGTATCTTATCACATCTTTTCGCTACTACCTTAGCTGAGCTGTTAACTACCACAAGTAAGTTGCGAATGTTAACGTACCATGTCATATGTCTTCTGGAAACCTCTGCGGATACCAGGTTACATCGCCAACAAAATGAGAGAAAGTCTGAAGAGATTCGAAGCAAGTCAGTAGCACGAATCTATGTTTCGTTTGTCATCCCATTATGAAACAAGATAGGAGAAGTTACAAAAGCATGAACAAAGTTATTAATCTGCATTACTGTTGCACGTCTGGAGGAGAAAAATGTATGAAAGTGTACAACAGGACAGTTGGTTATTTCTTCTGTTTTGTTTCTGCTTCAATTGCCATACATTATTTTTTTCTTGTGAATCCACAATTTGGCTTATTAATACGAGGCATCCTTGTATTGGTCTATTATACATCACCATGTTTTATGGTATTCCTGATATTGTAATTGTGTATGACACAAGGCCGGATGCAGATACAGCCCGTTTGAGCCAAACGAAGCAGTGTCATGTTTGCTCCATGGCTCCATGCTTCTTTCTTCCAATGAAAATAGCTCTAAGGAAATTCAGTAACAGAATGGAAGGAAAATCTTTTCATTGTGCCATCTGAACGATCGACTGACTATTATTTCTGTTCCTTTTTAAACCTCAGCCTTCCTCTGTAAAGCAGTTCATTGCTAATATTACAATTAATGTTGTTATTTGTTCTCTTAAAATCAGCTCTCTTATCCTCATTTGGTACAATGCATACGACGAGTAAATATGGAAGAATGGAATATTGTATGCTGCGACACGCGGAATACACACAGTTACCTTGCTTACTGGGCAGTAAAAAGCTCAGATAGAAAAGACGACGATGAGAGGCCAGTGACACAGACAGAACTCTGCGTCAATTTCTGTTGATTTAACACCGTGACGAGAGATAAATTCATGCCACGATATATCACTCACAATCGAATGTGTAATATGGACCCAACCACTGCTACATAGAGCTATGAATTTGTGGGCAGGACTACGGTTTATCAAAGGTTCGGTTACTGATTACAGTGTAACAACTGGAAACGGAACTCTGTATTTGATAACTTTTGTTCTGATGCTGTTCGAGTGAATTATGCCAATGGATAAATCAGGGTTTCTTCCAGCTATTATTTACACGGTTCCGTAAACTGACATGGAAATTCAAGGTAATCGAGTGCATTTTTCACTTAGACATTCAATTTCGAAGACAGTTCGTAGTTATCCTGGCAGCCTCGATCCTATACCTCTTCGGAGCACACATAGTGGTTACTTTGCAAATGCCAAGCATACCATACAAAACAGTAGTTGGAACAATTCGAGGTAAATATCAGTAACTTGGACAGTATTCTTCTTATCCTTTGGGGCACAAAGAAGAGGGGAGCATCAGAAAAGCAATGAACAGGCTAGTTACTATCCGTTGAGTAGATCGCAATGCGAATAATCTACAAAGGCAAAAAATTGTACACTGCCAACATCTATAGTTTTCGATTTCTTCCCTTCTGAATCCTCAAGTGAATGATTATTGTGTGGCATGGAAGTATTAGTTCACTGTGTTCCTTCTTGCTTCCATCCCCACTAACGTATTTCTGCCTTTCGTGGCAATCATGAAGTTCTGTTTGTAAGTAGTAGATTGCACATAGACAAAGTCGAGTTCGTAGTACAGAGTGATTGGTATCTTACTGTTCCGTGAGATTTGGTGGAACGTCAATTTCCAGTTTTTTTTTTATTTCACTGGAATAAACTTTCGTTGCAAACAATCAAAATAAGTGATTTATTCGTTTGTATTTTGGGAAATTGCAATCATGATGGAAAATCATATACCTCTACATTTAACAAGTCGTATGCTACGTAGGCGGAGACTAATATCACTAGCTTTACTATACTCTCGCTGTATTCACACACCACTGGCGTTAAAGGCCCTTTTCAGGTAGGAAAGATTTAGAAAGGATTGGTATTCTAGATTAAATGTAACGGTATGCCTTCAGTATAGATTGCCGGAAGGGTGACTTCAGAATGTATCAAGAGAGAACGCTGCAAATAAATCAAACGCGTTCGCCCCTCACTATTGGGATCCCGCATATGTAACTTAACGTAGCGTACATACACTAAAGAGCAAAAGAAATTGGTACACCTGTCTAATATCATGTACGGCTCTCGCGACTATGCCGCAGTGCTGCAACACGAAGTGGCATGGACTCGATTAAGGTCTGAAGTAGTACTAGAGAGAATTGACACCGTGAATCGTGCAGGGCTGCCCATAAATCCGTAAGACTACGAGGGGGTGCAGATCTCTTCTGCACAGCACGCTACAAAGCATCCCACATAAATGCAATAATGTTCCCGTCTGGGGAGTTTGGTGGCCGGCTGAAGTGTTTAAACTCCGAAGAGTTTTCCTGGAGCAACTCTGTAGCAAT
Organism: Schistocerca serialis cubense; assembly: GCF_023864345.2. NCBI lineage: Eukaryota > Metazoa > Arthropoda > Insecta > Orthoptera > Acrididae > Schistocerca > Schistocerca serialis. The sequence continues at coordinate 429,281,925 of NC_064641.1, forward strand.
TCTGGACGCGTGTGGTGTCGCATTGTCCTGCTCGAATTGCCAAGGTCCATCCGAACGCACAATGGACATGAATGGATGACTGTGATCATACAGGATGCTTACCTATGTGTCACCTGTCGGGGTCGTATCTAGACGTATTAGGGGTCCCATATTACTCCAACTGCACACACCCCACACCATTACAGAGCCTCCATTAGCCTGAACAGTCCCCTGCTGACATACAAGTTCCATGGATTCATGAAATTGTCTTCATTCACGTAGAGGAGGATCCGCTCGATAGAAACTGAAACGAGACTCGTCGACCAGGCAACATTTTTCCAGTCATCAATAGTCCAATGTCGGTGTTGACTGGCCCAGGTGAGGCGTAAAGCTTTGAGTCGTGCAGTTGTCAAGCGTACACGAGTGGGCCTTGTGCTCCGAAAGCCCATATGGATGATGTTTCCCTGAATGGTTCGCACGCTGACTCTTGTCGGTGGCCCAACATTGAAATCTGCAGTAGTTTTCGGAATGGTTGCACTTCTGTCACGTTGAGTAATTCTCTTCAGTCGTCGTGTGTCACGTTCTTGCAAGATTTTCTTCCGGCCGCAGTGATGCCGTAAATTTGATGTTTTACCGGATTCCTGATAATCACGGTACACTCGTGAAATGGTCGCACGGGAAAATCCCAACTTCGTCGTTACCTCGGAGATGCTGTCTCCCATAGCTCATGCACTGACTATAACACCACGTTCAAACTCACATCTTGATAACCTTCCATTGTAGCAGCAGTAACCGATCTAACAATGCACCAGACAGTTGTCTTATACAGACGTTGCCGACCGAAGCACCATATTCTGTCTGTTTACTAATCTCTGTATTTGAATATGCATGCCTATACCAGTTTTTTTGGTGCCTCAGTGTATAGAACATAGGATACATATCTAACACAGCAGCTCGAACAAACGTCAAGACTTGCTCAACAAACTGCCCCAGCCTACACTGTTGCCAGTTTGTGCAGACATCTGGACTTATCGGTGTGCCTATGTTATTTGTCCTATGATCCCATTGGAGCGAAATTTGTGGCGGCCGGCAGCCGGTCTGGTTTTATGTCAATGTGTGTACATGATGTACAGACAGAACTAGTGATAAAAATTATGCTGTACATAGAAACGCAATTTATGTTTTAGTTGACAGCAATTTTTGAATATGACCTTATCGAACTGTCGCTTCCCTGAAGCTACTATCGGCCAGACAAAGTAAACGCCTTATAATCCACCACACTCTGTCCCTCCATCTTTGCTTTCCCACCATACGTTGTCTCAAAAACAAGGAATGTCTTGTAAAATGTGGCGCTTTTTATGTTACCTGTGACTGTTTTATGAAGAAAAGGGCGAATTTGTTATCTTCTATGACAACGTTAGAACTAACCGTATAGTGAGCAACAGAGGACCACAGTGAAAAGCGGCTTTTTAAGAACGTTTCTATAACATGAATGAAAACTGCATGGAGGTTCAAAATATTCGAGAAAAGTCTCTCTAATCCAGAGCTCAGACAGAGACCAAAGACGATTAACCTCGCAGAACTACGCGAAGTAGTTCGAAACATGACACAGCTATTGAAATGTTAGGACTACGTGAAGAACTGGTCATATCTCTACAGGCTACAAATTTTAAGGCAGAGGGAACGCAACGTTCTGCGGAAGTTCCATAGGGAGCACTTGCGAATCTTAGGACTGTGGAAGCACTTGATACTCTGTCGGAAAACTGAAGTATGGATGACCACAATATCCCACGTCCCAGAAAAATACCAGTCAGATTGAATGTACGGAACATAGGATTTTCCTGAAAAATCAAGAAAATCTAACGCAACTAAGCCATCTTCAAGAGATGTTTAATACGTTCTCCAAAACAAGCCATCGATCTACGCGTTTGCAAGACTTCCTTGCAGTACAGAGAGCAGATATTTAACCAGGAAAGGCCCGATGCACAGCTAGAAGTACTGGAAACCATTAAGACTGGTATATCTTCACGCAATGTTCCCTCTTCTTAATCACAGATAATTAACGAACATAGCACCGTTAAGTAACTGCTCCAGGACTTTATTCGACAGATCCAGTTTACAAAACTGTTGAGACTTCCGTGGCTATTTGTTGACCTATTGCCTGCTGGGTGTCGCCTCGTGATCTTCAGCCGCCCTTTGCTCAACGATTTTTCTGGCGTTTCGCCAGCACAAATGGCTGGCATTGACAGTGATTTACCGTCCCCCTACAATGGAGAAAAATCATTTAGGAAAAGTCGACCGAAGATCCCGACACGGAAGCAGATATGCATTACGTGAGATCCTGTATCGTCGCATCCTGTGACAAGTCTTTCAGCACTAAAAAATGCCTGACATCAACTGTGACATAGTCGAGACTCCCTCGTCTACTTCGCCTTCGTGACCAAAGACACACGGCTGGGTAAATTAAAGTTATAGGTATCGCGATAGAATTTGTATCCCGAATTGCGGAGTGGAAAATTCTATCGGAAACTGAATGTAATATTTTTGGAGCCAAGTAAATATATTTTGTTAAGTGAGTCATATTTTCTTATCTCATTAAGATGCCATGCACAGTTTTTGTAAATCATTAATAATAATAATAATAATAAGTGGTTAATTTACGGTTGACTGACATTGTACTAAATTTAATCTTAAGTCTTATTGGTAAGTGGTCTGATAGCAACCAGACGTAATGTCTTTCGAGCTATATGATTTCTTTTTCAAAATTAAAAGAAATAAATTGTGTCCAAGTGACTGGACATATATTAGGCCATACTCTATTACTTTTAATATTTATGGCTTGTTTATATATAGCACTGCCTGCCTAACGCACATTTCCTCACTATAGGCATACGTGTGCAGAATGACTATTTTTCTAAGAAATTTAAGTCTAATTCACAATACACGAAATCAGTGAATAGGTTTGCTTTCTCCACAAAAGTCTTTATATAGGTTTGGCTGCCGACCGTTAAAATAAAAAGCAGAGCGCCTCTAAAACCACTCTGTTCTTCCTTGCTGCCTGCCAGCGGTACGTCTTCCTCTCCTAGCTTAAACTATTGTACATACAGGGTATAAAAACCTGCGTGTACAAAAGATAAAAACTAACACAGTTTTACTTGTCAAACGAGTTACATGTGTACCTTTTTTCCTGTAGGATTCATGAAGGTTTCGACGCTGGTGATATTCAGAGGCGACGTTTGAACTGCCGCGCAATGAATATTGTTTTAAAAATGGTAATGAAAACATCGTCCTTTCACAATTGGCATCTACGTGCTAATGATTATCTAATACGCTCATAACAATGAGGTTTATCACGAACAGCAGCTGTAGGTTCAGCCAAACAGCAGCCAGCTCATATGAAGTCTCCAGTGTCTCGGACTCCAAACGCTTCATCTCCCCCCACAAAATTAAATTCATAAGACAGAGGTGGCTATGGTACTCGTCCACTTCTCCCAGTCCAACAATTCGGGAAAAAACATTGTCTTAATGTTCTCCAACATGAAGGGCAAAGTGCCGTGAGGCCCCCTCATGCAGGAACCATAATGGTTGCATGACTGCTAGTGGGACAAAGTTTTGTTAGTATGTCAGGGACAAAGACACGGTAATATCTTCCGTCGATGGTGTTAGCCTGAAGACGCTCTTTCCCAATACTAGCCCACGTATTTATGATAAATCTCTGTTGAAAGTGGAACACATTAGTTTCTTTAAGAGTTTCCAACCGCCAGACATATTGTGGCTGTTGAATACCGTTCTGTTGTGAAGGCAGCCTCGTCAGTAAACGAAGCACACGTTTTTGAGTCATGGAAGTTTACAATTTGGTGTGTTACATCGTCAGAGGTCTTCAATGTGTTAAAATTCATTAGCTGATAGGTCTTATATGTTCTGGAACTTCAGTGGGTGCATGCCTGTCTCGAGCAACCTTCTACATGTTGGCTTTTGAGATTTAGTTTTTTTGCTATGGCTACTGTGCTGGTGCTGGAGCTGTTCTCAATTCATTTTGAGACAACTTCCTCAGACTGATAGTTTGCGTGGTGCAAGCTCCACTAGTTTCCCATAGTGCTGGATCATGTTTCATGAAGAAGCCCGTCAAGTCTTTGCAGTGTGACATTATTCAGTAAATTGTCCTTGGTGCTCTATTGTTGCATCGTGTCTTCCCAGAAATCAGATGCATGTTAGAATAACTAGGTTAAAGTGTCATTGGCCTTGAATAACCGGTAAAAGTAGTAGGAACTCTAATGTAATTGTTTATCCAGGGATCTGGATAGTGTTAGCAGTAATGGAAACTTAACGTCGTTAGCAGTAAAGTATGACTATCTTAGAGAAAATCCAGTATCAGCATGTAGCATAGGAAGCAGCCAAAATAACTGTTAACGTTGACCAAAGGATATTCCAGTGCAAACCTATCAAAGACACGTGGCGGGAGAAAGGTGCTGCCGTGACAGTTGCATCAGAGAAGGAACGTTCTTTCTGTTATCGCCTCTAATAACTCTACGACATTGTATACACAGCTTTTTTACACCAGTTATGGAAACTTGTCCTCGAAACTTGGGAGTGTGAATACTGCGAGAGAAAAATAGCCATTCTTAAGAGTCAGTGTCCAGGAGGAACCTTCTCACTGGTTGGCTGTAGTGGTAATGATGCCGCAGCATCGATTTAACAACATCACGCTATTACGGTTTCAAAACCGTCTCAATTAACTGAGGCCATTGTCGGAACATTGCACTGTAAATTGCGTTCATCCAATCAACTCTATTAAGTTCAGCTTTGGATATGGAGATTTTCAGGAATGCAACCACCCGCCGTTGGGCAAGGTACATGTAATACAGATCTGAGGAGGAAGACAGTGAATTAAACTGATAATGTGAGCCTTAAAATCTCCTGGTATCAGCTACTTGGAATGAATTTGAGCCCTCATTAGCTCAACGAAGCGAAATCTTAGCGTGAACAAACATGGCCTCCTTATGCGGAAGAATAACTATCATTCACTTCCAGTCACTTACAGGGCTTGAGAGTCCACGTCATAACGAAATGCTGGAGTTCAACTTGTGAGTGGATTACTATGTGTGTGTGGACATGACGTTCTGGTCAATCTGAGGAATTCATTGCCATCATTTTCCCGTATAGATAATGGTAATTTACAGTTACTAAGTGATTCAGTTGCTACAAACATTCATGATCACTAAAGCTAGTTGTCCGAAGTCAACGAACCGAGCGAGGTGGCGCAGTGGTTAGACACTGGACTCGCATTCGGGACGACGACGGTTCCTCGAACTATTGGCTTATTTCTGACGGCCCCGTTACTCAGTTCTGTTTGTAAGGAAGTAGAGCAAGATTCACATTTGAAATAAACTCTGTTTCTTTTCTCTACTTCTTATTTGTACTCGAAAGAGAATTTGTATTTATAGCTGATAAAATATTGTAAGCACTGTGTATTTTTATCTTATTCACTTTGCTCTAATTACTTGCTCTCTCAGGAAAGACCATCCCTGAAATTTAACAGTGTTCGAATGTATGGAAAAGTGTGAGAGTAGTCCGTCCTGTGAGGGCGAGCAGATAGGAGAAGCCCTGTGAATTACCTATAGTTACTATTAACACTCTGTGTGATATCTGATACCTCATCATCAGAATAACGAGCTGCCACGTGTATTGGTTTCCAGCCGTTCAAGTCACGAACATTAACGTCTGCTCCTTGGTCTATAAGGTACTTCACCACCTGCAACAAAAAAACATAACATTATCGTGATGAAATGATGTGCCGATATGAGTCTAAGAAGACTGTTGTTAATATCTTCACGGTTTCACTCGTGGATCGTTGCACTTAGCGAAATGTCTAACACAGGAGAAATATTTTACAAAGACACATGGAATAAAGATACAGATACTACAGCAGCAAGGAACCACATTATGTAGAAAACCGGTAACAAATTCTTTATGAAACATACATAAACAATATCGATCGTCATCAAACGTGAGGATATTCCTATTATGTTTTGTCGTATATCATTAATACGTTCTTATAGTATATAATGTACTTATCAGTTTTCGGTCACGTATATTTAACGTTTTCGTGTACTTCATGTTCTATAAAGTCTTAAACGTTTCTGTCTGTCCACAAGCAAAGTAGTTTCGACCCATTTACGTGAAAGAATATGCTTAAAACGTCGAATTTTGTATGTATGATTTTTAAAGTAAGCTTGTGGTTTCTTAAATGTCCAGTCACGGACCATAGAAGTTTAGCAATCAGTGATCCATGACGGGATTTATAATAGAATAAATGTTTCGTAGCCAGCTGTGAGGCCTTATTGCGAATGTGTAGCAACTCGTGTAGTGTTTCTTTCAATATAATAACTGGAATACCGTGCCATTATAAATCCTTTGCTTTGAATGGTTTACACCAATGGATATTCATCCATAATTGCCGAAGGCTTATAAAGAGTATACTCCTTGATGTTAAACATTCAGCAAGTGGTACCCAACCTCAAATCATGGACAGCCGGTTTCCAATGGTAAGGATCGTTTACTAACAAGTTTTTTGGCATGGTCGTTTTCATCAGCAACTACAGAAATACTGTTTTTATAAATTGAAACGACTTTTTCTTACAGCAGTTCTATTTTTCCCTCAAATTAAAGCCAAAGTTTGATTGTAGTTGAGCTACTTTGATCGGAATGCCCGCTTTGCCTGTACTACCCTGCTTTCGTGTCCTTATTTCGTTCGCCGCTTGTAGCTTTGCGTACAAGTAGCACCTCGTCTACCGAACCATTTACTAATGGTATGCAGCAATAAAGAGTCAATTAAATTTATAAAACTAATATTAACAAGCAAGTTTGTAATGTGGATAAAATCAGTCTTTTTCAAATTTCTGTGAAAAAGTGGTGGTAACTTCACCCCCTTTTTGAAATTTAGTAATGTATTCTTGCCATCCGAAATAGGTCAATAATCAATCTTAATGTGCACTTGAGGGACAGTGCTACATTCTGATCACCTTCTAATGCTCTGTGCCACTATTGCAAAATATCACCAACATATACACCTGTTTTCCAATATACCTTTCCCTAAACTGGCCAATGAACACTTATGAATCGTCAAATTGGCATGACATTCTCGGATTTGCAAATGATTAACATTTAAGCGAAACTGGAACAAGTATTTAGGATCAGTGACATCTACATTCTGTAAAAGGGAAGGATTACGCAGAGAATTTCTCATTCAGAAATCGCTTATAAATGTCGCCTGCTTGTGAAAAGATTGTGTTATAGTTGGTGTAAGAAGGTCAGTTAGTACATGCCGGAATTTCACAGCGTCCTATCGAGACTCTGGTTTACTGTTCGGAGATGTTCCAGCCCGCAATGCCCGGGATCCCACAACAGTCATACAAAGATAATGTCGATAGTTTAGGTAGCGACATGCGCAATGCCATGCAGGATCTCAGCAGTACCTAGCGACAAGCACCACGGAGAAGAAGATCGAACTGTCACGTTACGCGCTGTGAGTCAGAAAATGCAGTTGTTCACACCAAGATAGACACATCCGCAGCGGCAGTGCGACGACTGTGGAGTTTCACAGACCGTCAGCATACTGACCATAATTGCCACTACTTCTGATGCAGAGAAATCCATGACGACACTGTTGCGCAACTACCTCTGGACGCAGAAATAGCCACCATTTAAGTTCCAACCCTCCTATTAATATATTGTGAAACTGCCTTGCAATTGTTAAGGCATATCATAAAAATTACATTTAGGCAAACAATTCATCTTTACAAAAAATACAATAGGAAATTTGGGGTTATATAAGAAGCTCGTCTCACTATAATTCGTTGTACAGCAAAAGCGCACAAATACATGAATACTGACTACCTTAGAGTAGATCTATGCAACAATATTGAGACAGATTATTCATCAAAATTTGATAATTTTTCTTAATGAATTTTACCTCAAATCCTATTTCTTCATAAATCACTAATACCCAACACTGAAAATTATTACACTGAATATTTAATACCAATAACTGCCCACTCATTTTTTTTGTCGACATTGTTCGTTGAGCGTGGTCTGGGTGGACGTTACAAGATATCCGTTCAAGTTGACCGTTTGTTCCTTTACTCAGTTTTTTTTATTACTGAGGGCGAGCAGCCCTCTGACCGAACACGCTGGGCTACCGTGCCGGCTATTCCGGCGCATCACGACTACTTCTGGCGTGCTACTCCTGAGCAGCTACTACCTACTACCACGCTACCTAACAACAGGTATTTGTTACATGTGGTGGCTGCCTCGCAGCATTCTTTCACACGTACATCTTTGTAATCGATATATCTGTTATGCTCCTCGATAATACATTAAAATTTACTATTATAATTACGTGTACCCATTTCACAACCCTACAGCCATTCTGACAAGAATTGGAGCGGGGTGTTGTGCCTTGTAGCCATGACAAACCTACAAATTCTTAATAAGCAACAGAAAAAGTGTTGTTGAAGTAGAATAGTATATAAAACGATTTTTCTATGTATACAGTAGTTTCTATCATATGAGTGATTATAAAATTGAGAGAGAGTGACTGACTGTGGTGCTCAGTTGCACCACAACTGCCAAAATATCGTCTAAAATTTACGAAATATTTTGTACAGACAAATTATACCTATAAGATAGAAAGTAGTGACATTATATCATGTGTTAGTATCGAAAATGTATGAAAATATTTACACTATTCATTGTAAGTAGTGCACATGTGTACTATTATTCTCGAAAAATATTTCACATTGGCAAATAGATTGATGTATGGCTCACAAACAACATATGGCTATGGTCCCATATAGAAATATCAGTTCAAAGCGTATCATAGCAAAGGATATAAGGTAAACAGAATGGAATAAGGAATAAATCGAGATAGAAGTCAGTCATGGTTTAAGATGAGTCTGATTTCATGCACTCTGCAGATTAAGTGTCCATAAACAGTGGCTGTACCACATCATCAGAATTGTAAGTATAATAACTCATTTCACTCGAGGTTCATTACACAAAGTCGATTGATGATGTGTGTCGTGATCTAGAACATCTGCAATCATGTCTGTGGTAAACAATACTACCTATTATAGCTCAACCATCTGACACACCAAAGTCTCGTAGGTCCAATTCTGGATGCAATGACAGGTATCACCGCAGATCATGGTTTATTGAAGAATATCGTCCATAGCATGTCATTGGTCTCGTCACACAACTTTACAGATGTGTGCAAGATTGATGATTCCATGACCTTGTGGATGGACAGCATTACAGTGGAATGATTAACTGGTATTTACAGAATTATATCGCATAGTATCTAATATCTTAATTATACATGTATACAGTGAATTTCTGAAGGAGACTCGATAACATGCTTGAAGTGGCAAATGTGGCTGTTATACATAGCAGATCATAATGATAACATGCATGAGTGATAAACAATATGTGTAAAGCTAAGGCCTACATTGCATAGCAAATCATAGCAATAAAGTACATGAAATAGTACACTAAGTGGCAGCTTATGGCAATAATAAAACATGACTATAAGGTGTGAAAGTTTTCATTGGTAAGTGGCAACATAGGGCCCATCATACATAGTAAACACTAAGATAAATGAGTGATAAATAATAAGTGGTGAGCTAAGGCCAACAATGCATAGTTGCTCTTCCATGGGTAAATATTTGAAGCCTAAATGATCAGGTATGTGGAAACGCCCATGTCAACTCGGATATAGATAATATTATTTTAAGGAAAACTGCACTATGTAACTGCAAAATATAAATTGTAAGCGTCCACAGTCATGCATCATTAGTCAAGACAAAATAATGGAGAAGAAAATTTGTGATCACATTGCTAAGCTGAAGTAGTGGTAAAATAACAGACATGCACAAAGGCCTATTAACCATAAGAATATTATACTAGTGCATTAACGTAAATCATACAAGGATGAGAATGAATACTGAAGATTGTTGTACCCCTAAAGTGCAGTTAGATATAAGGCTGTCAATGCGAAAGGCACATATTAGAAGCATAAAAAATATCACCATCTACAGGTCATCAGAAGAAAATCAATGTAAGAAGTGCATTATATCTAGTCACTTTCCTCAAAGTCAGTCCTAACCAGTGTCCACAACAAGTTAAACAAGTGAACCTTGAAATATTGTACATACATACACATTATAAAACATCATAAAAGAGTGTCATCATTATACAGGGTGAAGCGAAATTCGTGCACTCGGGACTCCTCACATGCCAGCGATAAAAAAGCGTCTATCACAAAATTTTGTCGGCGAGTACATCCGGCAGAAAATGGACGTTAAAGAGTGGCAATCTGGTAACACTGTAATCACATGTATTGTAACTACCTCTGTGTACAGTTGGTGCAGTGGATAGTGTTTTTGGTTAGCATGCAGGAAATATATGGTTCGATCCTGGGTTGATGCACATGTTTTTTATTTGGTAAATGTAGTCCAGGTGGTACGACATCTGGGATCTTAATCGTCAACAGTGATTGCAGAGGGTCCTCTAGAACACATTTGCACTTACATACTTCAATCGTAGACATGGAAGCTTGGTCAGCTTTTAAAGAAGCCCTTTCCACGGCGTGGGCGTGAATTTATTGGCACCACCTCATCTAGTAGATGTGAAACCTGTTTTCTCTTTACCCTTTTCCAATGGTCCCATAGGTTAGTACCAACTATTATTCTTGCATCATTCAGGTCCATTACATTTCGTTAAGGCCTTACGTTGCAAACAATGTCCAAACTCGGTTAATATTTGCTTGTGTTATCACCACAGTCCCACTAATTATGCCTTTCAACATTGATTCTGGTAAATGGGTGCTGTTTAGTACATATCTCAATGCATTATTATTGTTATTATTATTATATCGATGGGATTGTGGAAACGTAACGGCTATGACCGTTAGGGAAAGTGTAATTCGAAACGGAACAGTCCACAATTAGCGGTGTCGGGATGAATCATGTAGAACAATATCTGTCAGAGGGGTAATGCACGCTAGGCGGAACAGCGCGCAGGACTGATGGCGTGTTTATACTGTATGTGCTGTCCACCAGACAGAGACTAGTTGTGATCGGAGTAACGCGCCCATGACAGACTCCAATGTACATGCGTACATGTATCGGATTTTCACATTGTAAACCTCTAAACCAATGTGGCAGACGTATGGCATACACAAACGTTGAATATTTGGATATGCTTCTGGTCCTTGGTGCATCTGATAACTGGGCTTGTGTTGTCGCTTGTGAATATGCTGCTAGATATGTTCGTCGACGCCATCCAGATAAAGATGTCTTTCGTCGTCTAGAGCTGCGCCTTTAGAAGTCATGTTCTCCCCAAGTACCATCGTGTGACAGAGGTCGTCCTCGGACTCGCCGTACTCCAGCTACTGACGAAGCTATTCTGGAGTCTTACACCAAGAATCTCAGCGAAGTACGCGTAGCATAGAAAGGCAGCTGCGTGCACAGTCGTTAACATGTTGCACGTGAATGGACTGCACCCCTATCTTTATGCTATCACGCAACACCTGCATCCTGCAGATCGCCATCAGAGGATGCAATCTGTCAGTGGTTCCAACAACAACAGGAAGCAAACAATGGCTTCGTGGACACCATAATATGGTCGGATGAAGCGGCATTCACTCGTGAGGGTTCTTCAGTATGAACAATGCCTAGCACTGGTGTGAGGTTAACCTACACGTCATCTGTGACAGTGGATATCAATTTCAGTCTGGGACGGAATACTGGGCGACCGGTGTTATGGTGGTATAGCCCCAACACGTTGTCTGACTGGTTGACTGCACGAAGGTATCATGCATTCTTCTCAAATTGTCTGACGTGCTGGAAGATGTTCAACTACATGTTCGGCAGACGATATGGTTCCGACATGGTGGTGCACCTCCACAGTCTGGAATTAATGTGCGACAGTATTTGGATAGAACATTTCAAGGAAATGACTCGGACGTGGAGGTCCAATTGTATGGCCACCGCGTTCAGCTGACCTAAATCCCCGGGATTTCTTCCAGTGGGAACACCTGAAGGAGCATGTGTACTCTACTACACCTACGAATGTGGAAGAATTAGTAGCACGTGTTCGTACTGCTCTTTTTACTGTGTATGCAGCTTTGCTCTGAAGGGTCCAGAGCTGTATGATCCGGCAGGTTGTGCAATGTTTGGACATTCAAGGAGGTCACTTTTAGCATCTGTTCTGAGGACAACATATTCTGTTGTGAAGGTCATGTAGTCATTAATTAGGGCATTATTATAGTCACTGGTGGCTAATGTGTGACATCTGAGCAATCATATTACATGTATCCAGAATGAGATTTTCACTCTGCAGCGGAGTGTGCGCTGATATGAAACTTCCTGGCAGATTAAAACTGTGTGCCCGACCGAGACTCGAACTCGGGACCTCTCCTGCGAGGAGAGCTTCTGTAAAGTTTGGAAGGTAGGAGACGAGGTACTGGCAGAAGTAGAGCTGTGAGTACCGGGCGTGAGTCGTGCTTCGGTAGCTCAGTTGGTAGAGCACTTGCCCGCGAAAGGCAAAGGTCCCGAGTTCGAGTCTCGGTCGGGCACACAGTTTTAATCTGCCACGAAGTTTCATATTACATGTAGTATAAATGACAATAGATGTTGTGATTTTCTGCTGTGCTATCATCTTTAGAATCTCAAAATTTACATTGCTTTTGTAGTTATTCTATCCTATGACAGGTCACTTGTTTGGAGTGTCTACTTCTTATTTGTCTAACCACGTATTTGTTATGTTTAGCGTTAGAAAATGTTGTAAATTTAGAATACATGTGACATTAGAAACGTTCTATATTTCAGTATGAAATGCAGAATGAAATTAGCAAATAAAAAAATGTCCCCCAACAGAGGATCGAACCATCGACTTCCTGCACGCTAACCCAAAACTCTAAACCACTGCACCAACTGTACAGCACAACGAAGATGTGCTAACAGAGGTAGTTACCATACATGTGGTTACAGCGTTGCCAGATTGCTAGTCTTTAACTTCCTTCTTCTGCCGAATGTGCTCGCCAGACGAAATTTTGTGACAGACATTTTTTTATCGCTGGCGTGTGAGGAGTCGCGCTGCAAAGCCCGAGTGCACGAATTTCACTTCACCCTTTGTAAATCTCATAGAGAAGTAATCATTCATTTCAAAAATTTTTATAGTATCAGCATGTAGCATGATATTAACATCATTTGATAAATATCCTCATAGCAAAACATAATGATCATCATCAACACCCTTAAATCTGATTATAGTGTTTTCAACGCTGATTTCGGGAAAAATAGTGACAAAATTCCGTCACGTACAGTTATTTCACAAACTGCTTCTCTAGTTTGAGCTTTTTCAATATTTCAGCACTCTAGTGAGTTTGAATTTTGGTTTTAGGATCTCCATAAACTGTTATTTAGCCTTTGTTAAACTAGATATACGTAAAATAAAGAGTAATTAGGAGAAACCAGCAGTATTTCCATGTCAGTGACTGTCTAGCACGCTGCCCCTTCCCCCGCCATCACTAAGCAGTGAGCTTCTGCTATTGACCTTCAGTTCACAGTACCTCTTCACTGTGTGCTGTTCACGTGTTGTTGTTACTAGGGCTTTAAAGTAGTGACTGTTTTCTTGTGTTGTGAAGTTGTTTTATGGGCAATGGCTACCAGAGGATGTATAAACTCGCCAGATTGCTTCTGCTACATTTGTGGTAACTATACCGTTGAAAAGCAACAAAGAAACATTTCCGATTTTGTTGAAAAAGTATATTTCGCCTATTTTGGTATAAAGTTTGGCGATCAAGATAAGCCTTGGGGCCCACATAAAGTTTGTTCACTATGTGATGAAGAACTGAGGCAATTATTTCAACGTAAAAAGTAGTCCTTACGTTTTGGAGTACCAATGATTTCCAGGGAGCCCGAAAACCATAGTGATGACTGCTATTTTTGTTCCTCCACCGTAAAAAGTTTCAATTTGAAAATCAAAAAGGTTATTTCTTACCCTAACATTCAGCTATTTTCCCTGTTCCTCACGGGCCTCAAGTACCAATACGATCTCCTCCAGATTCTTTGGATGATGTACTTGATCACGACCCATTGGCTCACCAAGGTGACAGTGAAGAAGACAGAAATTGCTACGATCCTGGCACAACCGATCCCATTCCATTCTCACAATCTGAACTGAACGATTTTGTTAGAGACCTAGGCCTTTCTGAACAATCGGCAGAGGTTTCAGGGTCTAGATTGTAGATAAACATATGTTGGCTCTGGGTACATCCTTTTCTTGGTATCGATCGAGGGAAAAGCAGTTTGTATCATTCTTCTCTCAAGAAGGTGACCTGGTGTGTACAGTGATGTTCCTGGACTTATAGCACATTTCAAAACAGAATATGCTCCTGATGCGTGGAGACTTTTTATTGATTCTTCAAAAAGAAGCCTTAAAGGAGTACTTCCACACAATGGCAATAAGTATGCTTCTATACCAGTTGGACACTCCGTTCACTTAATAGAATGTTACGAAAACCTTGAACTGGTTTTAAGCTATCTCTGCTATTCAGAACACTATGTGGTGACTTAAAAGTGATTTCAATGTTGCTTGGATAACGAAGTGGCTATACAAAGTTCCCTTGCTTTCTCTGTGAATGGGACAGTAGAGACAGAACGCAACGCTACATAAAAAAATCTTGGCCCTAGAGGAAAACCTTACAGGTAGCGGTTACAAATTGTGACAGGAAAAGCCTCGTGGATCCCAAAAAGTTGTTAATTCCACCATGTCACAGTAAGTTGGGGCTGATGAAACAATTTGTTAAGGCATTGCCAAAAGAAGGGGAGTGTTTCAGATATCTTTGTGGACGGTTTCCTGGTTTATCTGAGGCAAAGCTAAAGGAAGGAATTTTGTCAGACCAGACATTAGAAAACTAATGACAAATCCCAACTTTGTGGACAAAATGTAAACAAGGAAAAGGCAGCATAGACAAATTTTAAATTAGTTGTTACTGGTTCCTAGGAAACAAAAGAAGTCCAGACTACAAGACAATCGCCGCAGACATGCTCGACATCTTTAAGAAGCTGGGCTGTAACGTGACAGTTAAAGTTCATTTTCTCCACTCACATCTTGACTATCTCCCTGCAAACCTTGGTGATGCCAGTAAAGAGTAGGGCTAAAGGTTCCACCGAGACATCAAAGAAATGGAAAGAAGATATCAAGGAAAACGGAACATCAACATGGTAGCGGACTACTGCTGGATGATAAAAAGAGATGATCCTCAACGAGTCCACAGCCGGAAAAACAATAAAAGAAACTTCGACAGAAAGCGAATGCCAGATTATAAGGACTTATGAGATTAACGAGAAATGGAAGTGTACTGGAAATGTAGTTTAGAACAGGATTTATAAATAACATTTCGTAACGTTGGAGAAAATTTGATAAATTGGTTAAATTTTGTTATTATACCCAAAAATACTACCTATTTTGTGAGAAAATCTGATAGAAAAAAATTGATCTCATTTTTGAAATCAGCGCGGAAAAGTACATAAAAGTCAGTAAAAGGCAGTTATCACATTTCAAAAAACTTTCAAAAAATATATTCTTGCAGATCTGTGAACTCTTAACGTAAGTATTTCATGACAAATTGCTTATTTCCTGTGGGCTGCTGAAAGTACTGGTTAGTAAGCAAAGGAAAAGGTGTGTAATGAGTAGTGTTTTATCTTTGTATTTTTTTGTGGAAGTGCCTGGAGAAACTACATTAGTTCGGGAAAGGAATTATTTGTGCACCATTTTGTTTGCTTTATATTCCTGCGTTTCTGTCTTATTGACATATTTTCATTGGCAGTGCTATCCATACGCGAATTTAGCTCTTATTAATGGTATAATGTCTCAGTTGGTATAATTGAGAGTTGGCAATACTCTCTTAGGATTTAAAGGTTGGCTACAGCGCGCATATACAAGATCTGGAATCTAAAATATTGTTATCGCGCTTCGCAGCACACGGATTAACTAATAGCAATTTGGAGGCCAGTGTAGGAGCCCGCCTACTGTGGTGCGCACGTGTGTTGGCGAGGGATCGCCGCCGAGCTGCCATACTGCCGTGTCCGCCAGCAGCGACACAGGATTTGGTATTGAGTTGATACTTTTTATAATTTGCAACGCGCTTATTAATTTAAAGAAAAGGATTTGTGTATGTGCGTTGCAGCAGACGGTAATTTTGATAATGATTGGAGTTGAATTCTTACGGAGAAACCACTGTTAGATTAAGTATTAATTTTTGTCACTGATTTCTTTTGTAATTGTCAGGGAATTGTTTCACTATGTATTCAATAAAGAAGTATTTCAGTCTGTGTCAAGAGTTTGATTAATTTGTAATATTGCTTTAATGTCACTGGAGGCAGATTTACAAACAGAGCGATTGTTCAAAGAGCTTCTATCGTTTTGCTAATTGAATGAGAAAGAATCGCTTTCAGTATATAGTTTTTTGTTTGGGTTACCATTTATCGAGTTTAGATTTGACCAAACCCTTTCTCTTGAATTATATGTAGTTGTAGTAAGCAGCACCCCCCCCCCCCTTCCCATGAACCATGGACCTTGCCGTTGGTGGGGAGGCTTGCGTGCCTCAGCGATACAGATAGCCGTACCGTAGTTGCAACCACAACGGAGGGGTATCTGTTGAGAGGCCAGACAAACGCGTGGTTCCTGAAGATGGACAACAGCCTTTTCAGTAGTTGCAGGGGCAACAGTCTGGATGATCGACTGATCTGGCCTTGTAACATTAACCAAAACGGCCTTGCTGTGCTGGTACTGTGAACGGCTGAAAGCAAGGGGAAACTACAGCCGTAATTTTTCCCGAGGGCATGCAGCTTTATTGCATGATTAAATGATGATGGCGTCCTCTTGGGTAAAATATTCCGGAGGTAAAATAGTCCCCCATTCGTATCTCCTGGCGGGAACTACTCAAGAAGACGTCGTTATCAGGAGAAAGAAAACTGGCGTTCTACGGATCGGAGCGTGGAATGTCAGATCCCTTAATCGGGCAGGTAGCTTAGGAAATTTAAAAAAGGGAAATGGATAGGTTAAAGTTAGATATAGTGGGAATTAGTGAAGTTCGGTGGCAGGAGGAACAAAACTTTTGGTCAGGTGATTACAGGGTTACAAATACAAAATCAAATAGGAGCAATGCAGGAGTAGGTTTAATAATGAATAAAAAAATAGGAGTGCGGGTTAGCTACTACAAACAGCATAGTGAACGCATTATTGTGGCCAAGATAGACACAAAGCCCAAGCCTACTACAGTAGTACACGTTTATATGCCAACTAGCTCTGCAGATGATGAAGAAATTGATGAAATGTATTACGAGATAAAAGAAATTATTCAGGTAGTGAAAGGAGACGAAAATTTAATAGTCATGGGTGACTGGAATTCGTCAGTAGGAAAAGGGAGAGAAGGAAACGTAGTAGGTGAATATGGATTGGGGAGAAGAAATGAAAGAGGAAGCCGCCTTGTAGAATGTTGCACAGAGCATAACTTAATCATAGCTAACACTTGGTTGAAGAATCATAAAAGAAGGTTGTATACCTGGAAGAATCCTGGAGATACTAAAAGGTATCAG
Organism: Schistocerca serialis cubense; assembly: GCF_023864345.2. NCBI lineage: Eukaryota > Metazoa > Arthropoda > Insecta > Orthoptera > Acrididae > Schistocerca > Schistocerca serialis. Next base: position 429,299,567 of record NC_064641.1, read on the forward strand.
ATAGATTATATAATGGTAAGACAGAGATTTAGGAACCAGGTTTTAAATTGTAAGACATTTCCAGGGGCAGATGTGGATTCTGACCACAATCTATTGGTTATGAACTGCAGAAACTGCAAAAAGGTGGGAATTTAAGGAGATGGGACCTCGATAAACTGAAAGAACCAGAGGTTGTAGAGAGTTTCCGGGAGAGTATAAGGGAACAATTGACAGGAATGGGGGAAAGAAATACAGTAGAAAAAGAATGGGTAGCTCTGAGGGATGAAGTAGTGAAGGCAGCAGACGATCAAGTAGGTAAAAAGACGAGGGCTAATAGAAATCCTTGGGTAACAGAAGAAATATTGAATTTAATTGATGAAAGGAGAAAATATAAAAATGCAGTAAATGAATCAGGCAAAAAGGAATACAAACGTCTCAAAAATGAGATCGACAGGAAGTGCAAAATGGCTAAGCAGGGATGGCTAGAGGACAAATGTAAGGATGTAGAGGCTTGTCTCACTAGGGGTAAGATAGATACTGCCTACAACAAAATTAAGGAGACCGTTGGAGAGAAGAGAACCACTTGTATGAATATCAAGAGCTCAGATGGCAACCCAGTTCTAAGCAAAGAAGGGAAGGCAGAAAGGTGGAAGGAGTATATAGAGGGTTTATACAAGGGCGATGTACTTGAGGACAATATTATGGAAATGGAAGAGGATGTAGATGAAGACGAAATGGGAGATATAATGCTGCGTGAAGAGTTTGATGGCCTTGGGAGAGCCAGTCATGACAAAACTGCACCATCTGGTGAGCAAGATGTATGAGACAGGTCAAATACCCTCAGACTTCAAGAAGAATATAATAATTCCAATCCCAAAGAAAGCAGGTGTTGACGGATGTGAAAATTACCGAACTATCAGTTTAATAAGACACAGCTGCAAAATCCTAACGCGAATTCTTTACAGACGAATGGAAAAACTGGTAGAGGCGGACCTCGGGGAAGATCAGTTTGGATTCCGTAGAAATGTAGGAACACGTGAGGCAATACTAACCATACGACTTATCTTAGAAGAAAGATTAAGAAAAGGCAAACCTACGTTTCTAGCATTTGTAGACTTAGAGAAAGCTTTTGACAATGTTGACGGGAATACTCTCTTTCAAATTCTGAAGGTGGCAGGGGTAAAATACAGGGAGCGAAAGGCTATTTACAATTTGTACAGGAACCAGATGGCAGTTATAAGAGTCGAGGGGCATGAAAGGGAAGCAGTGGTTGGGAAAGGAGTGAGACAGGGTTGTAGCCTCTCCCCGATGTTATTCAATCTGTATATTGAGCACGCAGTAAAGGAAACAAAAGAAAAATTCGGAGTAGGTATTAAAATTCATGGAGAAGAAGTAAGAACTTTGAGATTCGCCGACGACATTGTAATTCTGTCAGAGACAGCAAAGGACTAGGAAGAGCAGTTGTACGGAATGGACAGTGTCTTGAAAGGAGGATATAAGATGAACATCGACAAAAGCAAAACGAGGATAATGGAATGTAGTCGAATTAAGTATGGCGATGCTGAGGGAATTAGATTAGGAAATGAGACACTTAAAGTAGCAAAGGAGTTTTGCTATTTAGGGAGTAAAATAACTGATGATGGTCGAAGTAGAGAGGATACAAAATGTAGACTGGCAATGGCAAGGAAATCGTTTCTGAAGAAGAGGAAGTTGTTAACATCGAGTATAGATTTAAGTGTCAGGAAGTCGTTTCTGAAAGTATTTGTATGGAGTGTAGCCATGTATGGAAGCGAAACATGGACGATAACTAGTTTGGACAGGAAGAGAATAGAAGCTTTCGAAATGTGGTGCTACAGAAGAATGCTGAAGATAAGGCGGGTAGACCACGTAACTAATGAGGAGGTATTGAATAGGATTGGGGAGAAGAGAAGTCTGTGGCACAACTTGACTGGAAGAAGGGATCGGTTAGTAGGACATGTTTTGAGGCATCAAGGGATCACAAATTTAGCATTGGAGGGCAGCGTGGAGGGTAAAAATCGTAGAGGGAGACCAAGAGATGAATACACTAAGCAGATTCAGAAGGATGTAGGTTGCAGTAGGTACTGGGAGATGAAGAAGCTTGCACAGGATAGAGTAGCATGGAGAGTTGCATCAAACCAGTCTCAGGACTGAAGACCACAACAACAACACAGTAAGCAGCCGCAGCAACAGCAGTAGTGGCCATACAGAATGTGCTTTGCACTTAGCATGAATAATAGGTTTTTTATGTATTTGTTAAATAATGGAATGCAGCAGATCAAGCAGTGGCAGCAGAAAGACCAAGTAAGTTATTTGTTGCGCACAGGACCAATAACAAAAAATAAAGTTTTGGCGATCTCTGTAATAGTAAAGTTAACAAGTGTACAAGCACGAGTTTTTCAATAGAAAGCACGAGATAAGAAGATAGAGCTCGCAACTTTCTCCTCTCGACCCTGCCAGGATACGTTTTTTTTTTGGATGAGTCGTAGTTAGATATGCTTCGTCTTTCTACTGCCAACTGCAGGCTTACGCAACAGTAATCATTAGTGGAGGCACAGTATTTTGATCACTTGCGCACTGCTTTGTATTATCACAAAATTTTATTTCAGCAGTTTTGTCGTTGAATTTATTGGTGCATTGTGTAATAATTAATTTAACAGTGGTATTTTTAGGATAGCGGTGTATTTAGTGACGTTTTCGTTCGTATTGCGACAATGAGGACGCGATCACGAAATAAAATGGAAAATAATGCAGATGCTACTGCAAACGCGAATGTAGATACGGTTGCGAACATGAATGTAGGAGCGGTTTCAAATGCAGTTTCCGAAATTTCGGATCAGAGAGTAGAAAATTCTTTTGAGAATATTGAGATCCGGGAATTTTCGAACAATATTGCGTAGAATCAGAATGTAGGTGATCATTTGCCAACAATGTTTGATGAACTACTATGTGCTACACGCTACTTAGGAGATGACAATACAGTAACGCAAACAGAACGCATTATGAGAAATTCCAGGGTTGCTTCCGCCTCAAAAGTGCAGAGTAATTTTGTTTTCCCCACTTTTGGTGGAAATTCAGATCTCGTTGCCACTCCGGTAGAGCGGAGTAATTTTGCCTTTCCTTCTGTTAGTGGAATTGCAGGTACTGCTTCTGCTTTAACAGAGAACAGTAACGTTGTACTCCCTGTCCCTAGTAATGATGTTTTACAATTATTACTGAGTAAACGCACTGAATTTAATAACAGACAAAAGAGTAAACTCACTGAATTTAAGAGTAAACTCACTGAATTTTAAGACAATAATGCAAAGAATTTCAAATCGCTTCAGAACGAAATTAATGATAATCTGACATTGTTTCAGGGTACTTGATCACATACAAAATGTTGATATTGTTGAAGTGAAATGACAGACGTCACAACAAGAACTGCAAGTAGAGGAATTAGCGAAAAATGTTGAGTCATTGCAATTACAGACCACCAATAAAGTTTCAAAGATAGAAACTCAATTAACGATAGTAGCTAAACAGGTAGATGAATTATCCATGAAAGTGAGGGAACTGAGTAGCTGGTTAGTTACGAGGTCAGATGACACTCAGCCGGTACCGATCGCGGATACTGAAGAATTTCAGTCTCTGCAACGTTTTAAACAAGGGCAGATGACAATCAGCAAAACAAACGTGACGTAAAAAACATAAAGGAACAGCTTGCCAGCATCGAAGAAAAGACCGAACGCAGCAATGACATGGGTAGATCCGATAATTACCAAAATGGTAACAACAATGAGCGCGTTAATTATGGAAATGCCGACCACTTTTCTCGTGGATATGACACGTTTGCGGGACGTAATGAAGGGAACGTGAGTCATGCTGTATAAGAAAACTCATCCGCTAAGAAAATGGACGAGTTTGACTATAAGCATTTTCTCAAAGTTAGGAAATTTAAAATTTTTCTGAATGCTAGTCATGAAATCCACCGTCGTTAGGGGTTACAACAATATGTCTATTCTTTACCACCAACATGGCCTATTGGCCACAAACTGGAATTCATTTGTAGTTATTTTGAAGGAGAGCCTGCAACAAGAATGCGCTCCATAGTACGTGAATGTCACACATATGGTGATTTTTATCACGCATTCTTATCTGCTTACTGGTCAGAGACTACACAAGATCGTGTAAAACATTACATCATTATAATGCAAAGTTATGAGCAGTCGAAATTTTCAACTCCAGTGCAATATTTTTAAAACATGATGCCCATGAACAGATATTTAACGAATCCATACAGTCAGTCGGAATTAATTTGTATCTGTTTGACAAAGCTGCCGATCCGATTACGCCACATAATTTTGGCAGGTAGGTGCAAAGATGACTTCGAGGTATTCCAAGCTCTTTTGCAAGAATTAGAACAATTAGTAGTCTTCTCTGCACAGCACATTGAAGACACCATGAAGTGGTAAGTAAAGCATTACAGAACATCAAGAAAGCTGCAGACAGAAGAAAGAAGCTGCATAGTCCACGAGTCAACGTCAAGAATTTACAAGTGGGTCAAAATGTATTGGTTAGATCACATCGACTATCTCATAAGAGAAAGTATTTGAGTAGGAAGTTTTTCTTGGTGCATGAAGGACCCTTCGGTATACGACGCATTGCACACGCAAACGCTGTGGAACTTGAGACAATACGAACACATAAATCGCGAGGTCTTCATCACTTATCACACATTAAAATTTTCACGGAATAAGGCCCTAGGGGGTTTACTGATCTTTAGTAAATATATTTTTGGCGAGAATAGGTGCCCCAGCCGTTACAGTATATCCTTCCGATTTTAATTTTCAGTACTGTTTCATAATCTTTGACTAACCTGTTTATCTATTAATCTTTTACTATCAATCTATCCTGTATGAAAGAACAAGAATGAAAGATTATGAATGATTTGTATTGTTTGAGAGAATGAGAACTCTGCAAAGGGATATTTCTGACGAGAGGAGTATACCAGCTGTTGACATCTTACGACTGTTCACTGAAACAATGAAATTTTCGTAACTTATTGGAAGGAAAATGCAAGAAATAACTATGTACGTTTTTTAGGAAGAAATAACATGAAATAACAGAAACTGTTGACTTAATCTTCAGGTAAAATATTGTGTATAAGCGGCTCTGATTTGAGAAGGTATATTTGATGGGCAATAGTATAATAAGGATACCTTCGAACTGACACTTGTTCTGATTTATGAGGTAGTTTGAAGAGTGATGATTTGTGTGGATTTTTCGTGTTTATTAGTTTGCCAGGTAAGGCGTATTAGGATTTATGGACCACTCATGAATAGTGTGACACAATGAGGAAGCACTTTGCAGACATTTATAGAACAAGAGAAGGTAAGAAAGATACACTTCTAAATGAAGAAACCCGCAACGGTATTCCATGAAGGAAGATATAGCTTATACACATTTGCGTAAAATGTAAGTCACAGTAATGTTAAGGTAGAGTACACATTTACTTAAAATCTAAGTCACAGTAAACTTAAGACATAGCTATGAGTCACGAAAGGAGTTCTGATACAAATACACAGCAATGTGTTAAATTATGTGATGAATGAGTGCCGAGAATATTTTTTGCTCTGTGAAATTGTGGAATGGTAAGAATGATGGTGTTGTTTCCCTTCTTATTGTAGTTAAGGATGACTTTATTGCATTTCTTACACAAAACATGATCGCAACGGAAGTTTTCTTCATTGCAGAAACGAAAGCACTTAACGTGACGTAATTTTGTAAGCGTATCTGCCGTATTTTATGAACGTGTAAATAGGAGTGTAAAATAAGTCAATTTAATATTAATCTTGTGTTTTTTGTATTTCATGATTGTCATTTAGTGATGCAGTGCCGATTCCAGCACGAGGTCAATTGCAAGGTGATGATTTTTCTCTTGTCATGTCATAAATTTATTTCTTGTCACCTTGATGAATAAAGCATTTCTTTCAGTTTCTACTGGACAGATGGAGGGGTTTTGTGTGTTGTATTTTGTAAATAATCTATTTTTTATTATGTACATTGTAGGTTGTTTCTTTTTCATGGTTTTTGTGACCGTCCAAGGTATGGCCACACAGATTCAGACAGACTAGGGAGGACTCCAAACAGAGACAATGGGGACTCCATATAAAAAACGATTGAGACATTGTACCACAGACACTGACGTTTGACATCAGAAATATTGACAGTTATTACAGACTGATAATTATAAATTTGGTATAACTTAGTAATTAGAGTGCAAAAAATTCTGATGTGAAGTCACATAATTATTCAGTAACTTTTGTATGTATTCATGAATTGATATGGCAAGCCGTTGGCTAGATATTATCTAAATGAATCTGTAACTTTTATTATATATAATAGCATCACTATGGAATTCCTTTTCTATTTGTAGGATTATTTAAATATTTTATAACGAAAATGTACATAATTATTGTTATAAATACTGTAACATTCTTTTTCAGCATCACTAGTAATGTAAAAATAGTAGGTAGTTAGAGTTCGACGGCACAGGATTTATGCCTTGAAATTAAAACTATATTTTTTTGTGTGGTGCCACATTTGTAATGATTCGTGGTCACAATCAAAACTTTGCCACTGTTATTGGCCAAACTAATCGTAAGAAAATTAACTTCCCACCGTGTGGTGAACCTCATATTAAGACTGAATTGAAAAATACATGCCACAAATCTGTGATTGCTGTGGCGGGAAATTTAAAGAAAATTGACTTTGCCACCGTTTGGTGAGCCTCACATTATTCATGACTTGAGATATATGCCACAAATCTGTAATTGCTGTGGCAATAGAGTTAAAGAAAACATTTAAATGAGCTCAGAGCTCACATGCCTGTTTATATGATATAATACAGGGGTGATTCAAAAAGAATACCACAACTTTAAAAATGTGTATTTAATGCCTCTGTTTACATCATTACAAAGAGTATTCAAAAAGGTTACTTTTCACTCAAAAACAAGTTCAGAGATGTTCAATATGGCCCCCTCCAGACACTCGAGCAATATCAACCTGATACTCCAACTCGTTCCACACTCTCTGTAGCATATCGGGCGTAACAGTTTGGATAGCTGCTGTTAATTCTCGTTTCAAATCATCAATGGTGGCTGGGAGAGGTGGCCGAAACACCATATCCTTAACATACCCCCATAAGAAAAAATCGCAGGGGGTAAGATCAGGGCTTCTTGGAGGCCAGTGATGAAGTGCTCTGTCACGGGCTGCCTGGCGGCCGATCCATCGCCTCAGGTAGTTGTCGTTCAGGTAGTTACGGACAGATAAGTGCCAATGTGGTGGCGCTCCATCTTGCTGAAATATGAATTGTTGTGCTTCTTGTTCGAGCTGAGGGAACAGCCAATTCTCTATCATCTCCAGATATGTAGTCCAGTTACAGTAGCAAATTCGAAGAAAAAGGGACCAAAAACTTTATTGGCTGAAATGGCACAGAAAACGTTCACCTTAGGCGAGTCACGTTCATACTGAGTTGTTTCCCGCGGATTCTCAGTGCCCCATATACAGACACTGTGACGGTTGACTTTCCCGTTAGTGTGGAAAGTTGCTTCATCACTAAACACAATCTTTGAAACGAAAGATTCATCTGTTTCCATTTGAGCAAGGATAAAATCAAAGAAATCGATTCTTTTAATCTTATCAGTTGCAGACAGTGCTTGAACCAATTTCAGACGATAAGGTTTCATAACTACCCTTTTTCGTAGGACTCTCCATACAGTTGATTGTGGAATTTGCAGCGCTCTGCTAGCTCTGCGAGTCGATTTTCCTGGGCTGCGAACAAATGCTTGCTGGATGCGTGCTACATTTTCTTCACTCGTTCTCGGTCGTCCAGAACTTTTCCCTTTACACAAACACCCATTCTCTGTAAACTGTTTATACCAACGTTTAATACACCACCTATCAGGAGGTTTAACACTATACTTCGTTCGAAATGCACGCTGAACAACTGTCGTCGATTCACTTCTGCCGTACTGAATAACACAAAAAGCTTTCTGTTGAGCGGTCGCCATCTTAGCATCAACTGTCGCTGACGCCTAGTCAACAGCCCCTCAAGCGAACAAATGTACAACTAAATGAAACTTTATAGCTCCCTTAATTCGCCGACAGATAGTGCTTAGCTCTGCCTTTTGTCGTTGCAGAGTTTTAAATTCCTAAAGTTGTGGTATTCTTTTTGAATCACCCTGTATTATTCCTTGCTTTATTTCTGTAATTAGGTTAGGGATATCGTATTTTAAAGGGAAAATCTATTTTCTATAAAATACGACGTTTCCAGTATACAGAAATACTCGACCGAGACTTGTACTACATACGTTTGAGGAGGTACTTACGCAATAACGTGTGGTTGTCAGTGAACACGACGTTCCTGAGTCTTCCAACACAGTCAAACTGTGTCATCCTGGAAGAATGGACGTGACGTATGGTTGCCAGTGGACACAACGTCCGTGAGTCTGCCTACATTGTCAAACTGTCTCACCAGAGGAAAATTTGACTTCAGGTGTGGTTGTCAAAGGATATGAAGTCCCTGAGTCTGCCTACACAGTAAATTAACTGATCTTGGAATATTAGTGTGGCCGGCCGCGGTGGCCGTGCGGTTCTAGGCCCTTCAGTCCGGAACCGCGTGACTGCTACGGTCGCAGGTTCGAATCCTGCCTCGGGCATAGATATGTGTGATGTCCTTAGGTTACTTAGGTTTACGTAGTTGTAAGATCTAGGGGACTGATGACCTCAGATGTTGAGTCCCATAGTGCTCAGAGTCATTTGAACCATTTCAAGGAATTAGTGAGGTTGTCAGTGGATATGAAGTCCCTGAGTCTGCTGCACTTAAAACATGTAGACCTGGTTTCTTTTGACCAGAGGGAACTGCGAGCGTAAAAACATAAAATATCATGTAGTCACGCCACTGCTGATTAATGTCATGGAAACGTAAGTGCCCCAATGCACAAAATAAAATATTATTTTTTACTAGTTATTAGGTTATGTTAGCTTATTGAAGACTATTCAATGCTTAAGTAGTTACTGTTATGCATCTATTAAAACTTACATGATCTTTTTTATCTTTTCATGTAAGATACTTGTTATGTTTCCTTTGATGTATTCTTATTACATACGTACTAGGCTAGCAACATTGTCATATTATTTTTGTAAAAGGAGCCATGTTTTCTCCTTTCCAATCAATTAGGCAAGCAACATTTCTGCCATTTTGTGTAAAATTTTAACATTTTTCTCTTGCTATATGCCATGCAAGACAATTTTCGTCGTTTTGTAAACAGAAAAAAACTACTTAGATGCTAAGCAAGAAATACTTTTAATCACTGGATATAAATTGTAACATTTTTCTCTCTGCCAAATTTTTCGTCGTTTTGTAAAAAAATTTACTGTTGGTTCCTTACCAATATGTTAGGCGAGAATCACCCCGCAAAATTTTCAAAAATGAGTTTGGCAATACTCTCTTAGGATTTAGAGGTTGGCTACAGTGCGCATACACAAGCTCTGGAATTTAAGATATTGTTATCGCGCTTCGCAACACACGGATTAACTAGCAGCGATTTGGAGGCCAGTGTAGGAGCCCGCCTGCTGTGGTGTGCACGTGTGTTGGCGAGGGGTCGCCGCCGAGCAGCCGTACTGCCGTGTCCGCCAGCAACGACACAGGATTTGGTATTTAGTTGATATTTTTTATAATTTGCAACGCGCTTATTAATTTAAATAAAAGGGTTTGTGTATGTGCGCTGCAGCAGACGGTAATTTTGATAATGATAGGAGTTGAATTCTTACAGGGAAACCATTGTTGGATTAAGTATTGACTTTTTTCACTGATTTCTTTTGTAATTGTCAGGGAATTGTTTCACTATGTATTCAATTAAGAAGTATTTCAGTCTGCGTCAAGAGTTTGATTAATTTGTAATATTGCTTTAATGTCACTGGAGGCAGATTTACAAACGAAGCGATTGTTCAAAGAGCTTCTAGCGTTTTTGTTAACTGAATGAGAAACAATCGCTTTCAGAATATGGTTTTTTATTTGGGTTACCATTTATCGAGTTTAGATTTGACCAAACCCTTTCTCTTGAATTATATGTAGTTGTAGTAAGCAGCAGCAGCCGCAGCAACAGCAGGAGCCGCCATACAGAACATGCATGAATAACAGGTTTTTTGTTTTGTTAAATATTGGAATGCAGCAGATCAAGCAGTGGCAGCAGAAAGACCAAGTAAGTTATTTTTTCCGCATAGGACCAATAAAAAAAAGTTTTAGCGATCTCTGTAATAGTAAAGTTAACAAGAGTACAAGCACGAGATTTTCAGTAGAAAATGACGAGATAAGAAGATAGAGCTCGCAACTTTCATAATTACATAGTAAATCAGTCTTATTGTAGATCGACGAAACAATATGTAGAGAGGTTTCTCCATCCTAATTTCATAATAACAATTGTAGCATTTTCTTAATTAGTTTTACTTCAAATCTTATTTCTTCCATAAATCATTAGTACACAACACTGCAATTATTACACTGAGTATTTAATACTAAGCGACTGGCCACTCTTGAGCATCGTGACAGACACTGCCAGCCACTGGTGCGCTACTCCTGCTCCTCCTAGGCAGCAACTGTCTGCCACCGCGCGACCTAACAAAAGCTTTTTCTTACACCTACTCTTCCTCAACGATAGTTGTCTCGCAGCGTTCTTTCACACTTACGTATTCCTAATCGATATATCGCTTACGCTCTTCGATAACATGTTAAAATTTACAATTTTCATTAGACGTACCTATTTCAGTATATTAATTTTTCAAATTTCCTACTCGAGAGCAAGATACGTATAGTTGACAGTGAGAGAAGCAGTAGTCTCTGAGGGTGATGTCACAATACTTAAAATTTATCCTTACACCTTGTTAATTCTAAAACTGTAGGGTAATTTGATTGGAAATTGCAGTCTCTTAAATTGTAATGGCAGTTCAATAGAGGTCAGTTGTATTTTGGGAATAAATAGTGTGTTTCGTTTGTACTTTCCAGTTATAAGCTCGACTTCGATGATGTTATTCTACAGCTGATTGACTATCATCTTTGTCCCATCACGTAGTTCTGGTGATTTCAAGCTTCTGGGTAGTATGATCGAAGATATAATTTTAACTCGAAGGCTGTGTAATAGCATTCCTGATACTCGCAAAGAGTTTATAAATTATGCAGGGGAAGTTCAAACTTTCATAAACGTTTACTATCTTGTCGATCGATTTGTATATTCTCTTCTCTTGAAATTTTCGTTTGAATATTGAAGTTGAGGTTGTCGACAATATTATTTTTAGTTACCGAAAGTTCTTTCAAATTACCAGTCCGGATAGGTATAGTTGTGAACAATATTGGCATAAATATGGTCGATGAGTTCGTTTCCAGCAGCGACTACGTTGAAGAAGTCCGTGCTGAGTTTAATGACACTGGTCGTCTGGTCAGCGGGATATGCGCCTTCGCCTGTTTGAAGAAATTGTTGAGGAAAATGTACTTTTGTTTCGTCTTTCGATAGGTAAACCCTCATTTCTTTGTTATTCGCGGAATTCGTATACGTGGCCAAAGATGTGAACACATCACTGTTTGTTTTTATTTACTCAGCGCATTACTTTTTCGGTACCTCCCTTCGTCTCTGGTTACGAAACTGCCGTCCGAACCCACGAAGGATCTTGCTTCATATACCCCTACCACAGGGTAGCCCAGCCAGTGGCGAAATACAGGACATACCAAAAAGGCTTCGAATGGCCCACAATGTTCCAGAACATTCCACAACATTCGGTAGTGTTCTGGAATGTTCCACGATGATATGAGATACTGTGGGATGTTTCCGAACATTCTGGAATCTTCCCAAATGTTTCAGACATCTTGAATAATTGTAGGACATTGCGAAATATTCTGGAATCTTGCTTCATATACCCCTACCAAAGGGTAGCCCAGCCAGTGGCGAAATAAAGGACATACCAAAAAGGCTTCGAATGGCCCACAATGTTCCAGAACATTCCACAACATTCGGTAGTGTTCTGGAATCCCGTGCCAACTTCGTGGCTCGGTGTCCAGGGTAATTCCACGGGATCCTGTAAATACTGTTGAGGTCATATACAATCTCATTAATGACGGCTGCCCCCTCTAATAGTTTAGAAACTATTGCATCATGTCTTAGCACCTGTCATCTCACTCTGTCCCTTCTTTTGCCCCTTCTTATCTATAATCCTTTCGCCGCTAGCCCCGCTAGGAATCTGCTCATTTCTGACAATCAAGTTAAGCTTCAAATACATTTGTTAAATCTCAAACGTTTCGATTCGCTCATTTTCCGCTTTTCGCAAACTACATGATTCACTTACGTACAGTGCTGTGGTCCAGGCGTATATTCTGAGATACTACAAATTGGTTCAAATGGCTCTGAGGCATTATGGGACTTAACTTCTGAGGTCATCAGTCCCCTAGAACTTAGAGCTATATAAACCTAACTAACCTAAGGACATCACACACATCCATGCACGAGGCAGGATTCGAACCTCCGACCGTAGCGGTCGCGCGGTCCCAGACTGTAGCGCCTAGAACCGCTCGGCCACTCCGGCCGGCTATTACAATCTGCTTTCTCGAATGTAAAAGTAAACTGTCCATTACTTAACATTTTCTGAACATATTAGTTTAAAAAAAAAAGCTAGAAAATGTCGGGTTTGAAAAAGAGATCATTTTTATTGAAATAATACTCGATGCCCCAGATGTGCCTAGGCACTGGGAGTTCTTGAGAATAAATTGTTGCATTACCCAGCCCATTCACCATATGTGGCATCCTCTTCCACCCTTTTCCACAAATACATAAATTTGGTTTCAGTGCACTGAAGAAATTTTAGCAACCACAGAGATGAATGCTATGGAAAGCACTCAGTATCGCATGGCAAGGACAGAATTTACTCACTGAAAATTTCTTGGCCAAAAGGCATTACACTAAAAGAGGACAAAGTGAAAAAAAAACTATTTTCATCCAAGACAGTCGTTCACTTCCATAGATCGAGCTTTCATCTTGTCCTTTCAAAGAAGAAATAAAACTTGTAACCTGCACACGTATAAATTAGCCAGTCACGACAAAAAATTATCAATTTCAGAGACGTAATAGTATTGGTACCATCTCTTGTGCCACTAAACTTCATTCCCTTCTAACATTGTAGTACCGTAAAGTACACGATCACGAACTGGACTTCGGATTTCCCATCTTGACGACTGCAGTAGAGCGAATGCTAGAAATCCGTGACAGATGGAAAGTGAAATGTGTGTTTCACAGCTCAATAAATAAGTAACTAATAGGACAATATTATGTCCATCTCCAAAAAATTTTTTCTCCACAGGGAGTTACGCCCATTTAGTATGGTGGGGTGGAGTTGGGACAGCAGTAGAATCGCTGTAGGTTGGGGATGAACGACAGACTTACGGAAAAACCGGTCAACGTGAAAACAACGTACGTCAGAAGTAGATACTTACGATTTCGTTATATTTTCTGGGATTTCCATTCATCTCTCACTACGAATATTAATAAATTAACTTGATACACAACAGTAACAACAATAGGTGAGACAGAACGAAAGCTCCGTTCTATGGTAATGGTTCTTTGATTCTCCCGCCTCATAAGCGCTACGGTTAAACATCGGAATGTTTTTAATGCTAGGAAACACATGATGTATAGAAGTGACACAGGACATACCATTGCTAATGTTGCATATCATGTTTGGTTGTAACTAAATGCAATGAATAGTGCAATTATTGAATACAACGAATACAATATGTAATACAAATTTCTGACAAAAAAAGAAACTCCATGACAGCTGGAATCAGAACACTCTGTTACCGAATTTGGAGCAAGTCAAGTAATTTTAACTCCCCAGAAGTTCTGGTTGTAAGGCTAACAGAACGCGAAAACCTGTCCTTAATGAACATTGTACTTACTCGCTGGCCTACCTCTCTTTTAATTTTTTATAAGAATATATTTATAATAACTTTACTCTCAAAGGGCTAACATGTTTCCTTCTGTGTTCCTCAAAATAAGAATACGATAACTGTGAGCTGCATGAAGTTTGTTCATAATCAATACTTCATTACTGATACTGTTACTGATTGACATTTGTTTTATTCCTGCCCTGACAAATATCTGGCAGAGACACACACATAAATGCATGTAAAATACAATACATTATAATAAATAATGCCACAGATAACACAATTTTGAAAGTGAGTTGCTAATCCTCGGTAGCTCAGATTGGTGAAAATGATTCTTTTTATTTTCTTGTGTGATAAGAATACCAGATTGGCTACATATTTTGAATTAATTTTAGTGCATTGAAATAATGTAATATGTTTGTTTCATAAGAGGAAAATTTGTTGAAGTGAAGAAGTAGACTGAAGATTCTATGCACATATATTTTTACTTAAGTATTAATGTGTACTCATCTGAAATTAAATTGAGAGATGGATAAGCGAAGAGGTGACTGACGTGCTATATATTTGCTCTGTAGAATTAGCTCCAGTTGATTCGACCACATTGTACTTAATTGGTAGGAAATAACACGATGGTTAACTGAACACTGCAATATGACTAAATCTGTTGTGCTAATGCTGTTACTACACAGATCAAAATTGTCAATTTTTCCATTAATGACATTTCTGTGGTATTCATTTTTTCTATTAATAACATTTCTGCAGTAGTGGAAGTATGACGCTGAGCTGCTGAAGTTATACTATTATGTGAATAATATTGGAGTGAACAGCCAACGGACACCTGTAGGGCGACGTTTAATAGTTTATCTACGAAGAATCAGTGCGCAAGAAAGTAAGATAAGGGTGTACTAAGAAATGAAAATAGATTCATGAAGTTCTCTGAAGGTATAGATACAGCGATAACGAAAAGCTTAATAGGTAGATCAGCCGAAGAAGAATCAAAATCTCTAAAAAGGGCATCACAGAAGTTGGGAAGAAAACCATATGAACAAGGAAGGTAACCTTGAATAAACCAAGAGGAACAGAAGAAATTCTTCGTTTGAATTACTACAAGAAGGAAGCACAAGTATCTTCAGCTAATTTCAGCAATACAGAAATATATGCCAAACGGAAATGAAATAAAAAGGAAGTTCAGGAAAACTACGGTGCAGTGTGTGAAAAATGTGGAGGAATTGTAAAAGAAATGTTTGTCATAAGGACTGACTCAGCATACAGAAGTGTCAAAACAGCCTTTGATGAAATTGAAAGCACGGGCCGTAATTTTTAGAGTACAATGTTTATTACACTGGTGAATGCAGAGGAGAAAGTGGGTAGTAGGAAAGAGTACACTGAAAGCCTCTAGGAAGGCGAGGGGTTGGAGGAGTTGTCTCATAATGTGATAGAAGACATAGAGGATCAAATATTAGAATTTAGAAGAACTTTGGAAGACTGAAGGTCAAATAAGGCCGAAGCGATGGATAAAATGTCATCAGAATTTCTGAAATCGTTGGAACGAAAAGACTATTCATGTTGCTGAGCAGAATGGGCTACATATCATCAGTCTTTCGGTAAATTTAATATATACAATTCCGCAGATTGTAAAACCCAACAAGTGCAAGTATTACCTCGCAACCAACTTAACGGTTCACACATTCAGGTTAATGACAAGAATTATTTCTTTATTTCTTTAAATATTTAACCTGATCTGATTATTACCATCAGGCATCCTCTTACTTCAGTGTACGGTTTCACACTACGAATTATGTCATAGTAACTTAAGAAAACAGCAGTTTTAGAATCACAACTAGTATCTGCAGTGGCGGTTTGACTAAATTATATTGACTACGAACTACGAAAGTTAATGCTTGCATTACTTGTACTCCTGCAGATGCAGCGATTAATTAGTAATAATAATAATAATAATAATAATAATAATAATAATAATAATAATAACCCAATAATAATAATGACAACAATTCTAACATCATGAACAGTAATGATGGCGGCACATAAAAGAACAATTTATTGGTCTATAAAGTAGATGTTTTCTGATATATCGAGTTCTGTGAAAAGCAAATTTAGGGAGACCATATCGGCTAAGAATACTGGGAAATGAAGAAAATCTGGTTGGAAACAGGGATGTTTCGTAAGTATATACGCCGTTACCTGTCTTTTGAGGGTGGAGTAATGAGCAGTAGGAAAAATGATACCAACAGGAAAATAAAGACCAGGACTGACGATCACAAAGTAGGTGAAATAAAGGAATTCTGCTGCTTTTTTTTTTTTTTTTTTATTTTTTTATTTTTTTTTTGGCATCAGTCTACTGACTGGTTTGATGCGGCCCGCCACGAATTCCTTTCCTGTGCTAACCTCTTCATCTCAGAGTAGCACTTGCAACCTACGTCCTCAATTATTTGCTTGACGTATTCCAACCTCTGTCTTCCTCTACAGTTTTTGCCCTCTACAGTACCATGGAAGTCATTCCCTCATGTCTTAACAGATGTCCTATCATCCTGTCCCGTCCCCTTATCAGTGTTTTCCACATTTTCCTTTCCTCTCCGATTCTGCGTACAACCTCCTCATTCCTTACCTTATCAGTCCACCTAATTTTCAACATTCGTCTATAGCACCACTTCTCAAATGCTTTGATTCTCTTCTGTTCCGGTTCTCCCACAGTCCATGTTTCACTACCACACAATGCTGTACTCCAGACGTACATCCTCAGAAATTTCTTCCTCAAATTAAGGCCGGTATGTTATATTATTAGACTTCTCTTGGCCAGAAATGCCTTTTATGCCATGGCGAGTCTGCTTTTGATGTCCTCCTTGCTCCGTCCGTCATTGGTTATTTTACTGCCTAGGTAGCAGAATTCCTTAACTTCATTGACTTCGTGACCATCAGTCCTGTTCTCATTTCTACTACTTCTCATTACCTTCGTCTTTCTCCGATTTACTCTCAAACCAAACTGTGTACTCATTAGACTGTTCATTCCGTTCAGAAGATCATTTAATTCTTCTTCACTTTCACTCAGGAAAGAAATGTCATCAGCGAATCGTATCATTGATATCCTTTCACCTTGTATTTTAATTCCACTCCTGAACCTTTCTTTTATTTCCATCATTGCTTCCTCGATGTACAGATTGAAGAGTAGGGGCGAAAGGCTACAGCCTTGTCTTACACCCTTCTTAATACGAGCACTTCGTTCTTGATCGTCCACTCTTATCATTCCCTCTTGGTTGTTGTACATATTGTATATGACCCGTCTCTCCCTATAGCTTACCCCTACTTTTTTCAGAATCTCGAACAGCTTGCACCGTTTTATATTGTCGAACGCTTTTTCTAGGTCGACAAATCCTATGAAAGTGCCTTGATTTTTCTTCAGCCTTGCTTCCATTATTAGCCGTAACGTCAGAATTGCCTCTCTCGTCCCTTTACTTTTCCTAAAGCCAAACTGATCTTCACCTAGCGCATTCTCAGTTTTCTTTTCCATTCTTCTGTATATTATTCTTGTAAGCAGTTTCGATGCATGAGCTGTTAAGCTGATTGTGCGATAATCCTCGCACTTGTCAGCTCTTGCCGTCTTCGGAATTGTGTGGATGATGCTTTTCCGAAAGTCAGATGATATATCGCCAGACTCATAAATTCTACACACCAACGTGAGTATTCGTTTTGTTGCCACTTCCCCCAATGATTTTTGAAATTCTGATGGAATGTTATCGATCCCTTCTGCCTTATTTGACCGTAAGTCCTCCAAAGCTTTTTTAAATTCCGATTCTAATACTGGATCCCCTATCTCTTCTAAATCGACTCCTGTTTCTTCTTCTATCACATCAGACAAATGTTCACCCTCATAGAGGCTTTCAATGTATTCTTTCCACCAATCTGCTCTCTCCTCTGCATTTAACAGTGAAATTCCCGTTGCACTCTTAATGTTACCACCGTTGCTTTTAATGTCACCAAAGGTTGTTTTGACTTTCCTGTAAGCTGAGTCTGTCCTTCCGACAATCATATCTTTTTCGATGTCTTCACATTTTTCCTGCAGCCATTTCGTCTTAGCTTCCACGCACTTCCTATTTATTTCATTCTTCACCGACTTGTATTTCTGTATTCCTAATTTTCCCAGAACATGTTTTACTTCCTCCTTTCATCAGTCATCTGAAGTATTTCTTCTGTTACTCACGGTTTCTTCGAAGCTACCTTCTTTGTACCTATGTTTTCCTTCCCAACTTCTGTGATGGCCCTTTTTAGAGATGTCCATTCCTCTTCAACTGTACTGCCTACTGCGCTATTCGTTATTGCTGTATCTATAGCGTTAGAGAACTCCCAACGTATCTCGTCATTCCTTAGTACTTCCGTATCCCACTTCTTTGCGTATTGATTCTTCCTGACTAATGTCTTGAACTTCAGCCTACTCTTCATCACTACTATATTGTGATCTAAGTCTATATCTGTTCCTGGGTACGCCTTATAATCCAGCATCTGATTTCGAAACCTCTGTCTGACCATGATGTAATCTAATTGAAATCTTCCCGTATCTCCCTGCCTTTTCCAAGTGTACCTCCTCCTCTTGTGATTCTTGAACAGGGTATTCGCTATTACTAGCTAAAACTTGTTACAGAACTCAATTAGTCTTTCTCCTCTTTCATTCCTTGTGCCAAGCCCATATTCTCCTGTAACCTTTTCTTCTACTCCCTCCCCTACAACTGCATTCCAATCGCCCATGACCATTAGATTTTCGTCCCCCTTTACATACTACATTACCCTTTCAATATCCTCATACACTTTCTCTATCTGTTCATCTTCAGCTTGCGGCGTCGGCATGTATACCTGAACTATCGTTGTCGGTGTTGGTCTGCTGTCGATTCTGATTAGAGCAACCCAGTCACTGAACTGTTCACAGTAACACACCCTCTGCCCTACCTTCCTATTCATCCTACACCTGTTATACCATTTTCTGCTGCTGTTGATATCACCCGATACTCATCTGACCAGAAATCCTTGTCTTCCTTCCATTTCACTTCACTGATCCCTACTACATCTAGACTGAGCCTTTGCATTTCCCTTTTCAGATTTTCTAGTTTCCCTACCACGTTGAAGCTTCGGACATTCCACGCCCCGACTCGTAGAACGTTATCCTTTCTTTGATTATTCAATCTTTTTCTCATGGTAACCTCCCCCTTGGCAGTCCCCTCCCGGAGATCCGAATGGGGGACTATTCCGGAATCTTTTGCCAATGGAGAGATCATCATGACACTTCTTCAATTACAGGCCACATGTCCTGTGGATACACGTTACGTGTCTTTAATGCAGTGGCTTCCATTGCCTTCTGCATCCTCATGTCGTTGATCATTGCTGATTCTTCCGCATTTAGGGGCAATTTCCCATCCCTAGGACAAGAGAGTGACCTGAACCTCTATCCGCTTCTCCGCCCTCTTTGACAAGGCCGTTGGCAGAATGAGGCTGACTTCTTATGCCGGAAGTCTTCGGCCGCCAATGCTGATTATTTATCAAAATTTAGGCGGTGGCGGGGATCGAACCCGGGAACGAAGACGTTTTGATTATGAATCAAAGACGCTACCTCAAAACCACGGTAAAATAAACCGTCAGACGGAATAAGGTGCAAGTAAAACGAGGACAGAAGAGACTCGTAGCATCCGAGACGTGAGCCAGAGAATAAAGTTGAAATTTAGGTGGGCTGATAAGGAAGAGAACGAGGAAGTGCTCTGCAGAATCGGCGAGGAAAGGAGTATGTGGAAAACATTGACCAGAAGAAGGGACATCAGGACATAACTTCCGTGGTACCAGAGGGAGTTATAGAGGGTAAAAGCTGTAGAGGAAGACAGAGATTGGAATATATCCTTAAACAACTCAGGACGCAGATTGAAAGTTCCGCTCTAGGTGAAAAGGTTGCCACAGGAGTAGAGTTTACGGCGGGCTGCATCAAACAAGTCAGAAGACTGATGACTAAAAAAAAAAGTGGTAACGGGGAACCATTATATACACTGTCAATATGGGCAGTTAATTTAATCAGTCAGGATTTTTATGTAGTACATAAGAATAATCGTAGATCTGTCATTTTCCACGGCAGGTAGCCTGTGTGAGGTGGCCAGTACAAGAGAAATTAAGATTTTGATCTGATTAAGTTGCAGACACATAATTTCTCAGGAACATTTAAGATCAAGATCATTGAGGGGCTGTCATTTCGGTAATTTTTTTCTTTATGTCTGATTAGTGCGTAACTGCTTAAGATACGGTTTGCGTTGATTTTTCTCTACGAACGGATTTCAAACATTTAGGCACGTTGGTCATTTCAATGTGCATTCGCCGGTTATTGAAATGGTTCTCAGATGTCATCTCCTTTTGATTTGAGTCATTTGGAACCAGGGCCTCGTGTACAGCTGCAGAATTTGCGTGAAGAATTTAGAGAAGTTGTCACTAATCGTCGAGCAGTTGAAGGGTACGTGGAGTACAAAATAGAGCTACTTCTCTTCGTTCCACGACATCCTGCCTCCCCCGTGAGTGAAACAATTAGAAGTCGCAGCTGATGAGGTGGTGCGAAAAGAATTTATAAGTCTCTCCATGTCTCCATATTCTTCAGCTGTTTTTCTGTTACCAAAACCACACGTGCATCTGTCTCCTTTTCAAGTGACCGTCCTTAGTATATAGATTACGTAGGTCACTTTCCACGTCCAGGGAAGAGATCCGATTTGCACTAGTTTGCGTGGACGCGTGAACGTGTTCTTGAGGGTTAATTCCCACTAGCAACGTCATAGCGCCAGCAGTTAAGTTCTTAAAGGAAATTATTGATATTTTTGAACTCTCTCGATCCTTAGTATCAGATAATTCCACGGTCGTCACATCGGCTGCCTTTAGGAATATTTGTTTCGAACTAAGTTTAGCTCGTACCACCCTAATCCCGAATTACACACTTATCTCATTTGCAGATCTTGTGAACAGGACCTTATGTGCAGCGCTGCTTGCTTCTCACCACAACAACAACAGTAACTGGAATAATACACTTTCTGCGTTGAGTTATGCGTTGAACACCACTGTCCATGTGGCATACAAAAATACTCCAGCGAACTCCATGTTTTCTTTTAAAGCCAATTCGCCTCTCTCCCTGAATGATTAGACCAGAAAAGTTCGACGTTGCGCAAATCCACGGCACGTGAATACAAGCAAAGAGGAATCTGAAACTAAGTCATGAAATATTGCATGCCTTTAGAATGTTGAGGGACGGCCAGATGTTTAAAAGAAACTACTGCTGTAGGTAATGGGGCAGATAAGGTTATGGCGAAGCTTTTATCACGTTTAACACGTCCAATTCATATCGTCTGATTTATCATACCATTTAACTCGTTAGTAAAGCCCCACAGAGAAGGCGAATCTTTTTGGTGCATTTCTCTTACACCAAACCACATTTAGGAAAGGCTTCAGCCGGCCAGTGTGGCCGAGCGGTTCTAGACTCTGCAGTCTGGAACCGCGTGACCGCTACGGTCGCAGGTTCGAATCCTGCCTTGGGCATGGATGTATGTGACGTCCTTAGGTTAGTTAGGTTTAAGTAGTTCTAAGTTCTAGGGACGGATGACCTCAGAGGTTAAGTCCCATAGTGCTCAAAGCCATTGGAACCATTTGAAAGGCTTCACCTAAGTGAAATTAAATTTCGTTACGTGGGTCCATGACTGCAAGATCCGCCTTGAATGCTTACGGCACTAAAATTATATTGTTACAGTGTCATTCACTATCATTAGGTGTGGTTTATAACTACAGTGGGCTAAGTACAAGGATTGGCACTCCCTATCCTTCCGCTGAATGATACTGTTGAATAAAATTAAGGCACATGATGTAATGAATTGCGCAGAGTGATTGTGCAGCTTATTAGTATTGTACAAACCAGAGAACGGAATTAAAATATAGAAGTCTAATTTCGCTAATTATGTCAAATAGGTGAATTAAGCGTTGTGTGATGGCATCTTGAAAGTAGTAAAGCCATTTCCATAGCTGTTGTCAACTGTATTAAAATGAACCAAGTGAAGGAAATTATATTAAGAGAAAAAAATCTGGTTCATTTTCCAAAAATTCTGCATTTATTGTGTGACCGGTTTCGATGCCAAGACCTTCATTCTCAGTTGCCACCAAACAACTGAGGGAACATGAATGTGTGACGTTCACGCCAGTGAGCGATGGAGGGGGGGGGGGGGGCTAGCACTGACATAGAACAAACATGGCAGCAGAGAACCACAACCGCGGCGCTCGCCTCGGTAGCACGAATTGCAAGGTTATGGAAATTGTGCAAGTCTGTATTTTACATCTTTAATGTGAAGTAAACGGTGTTTGAATTCTAAATAGGCCGCTGCAGGATTTCAGCAAGATTTTCTGTGCCCTTGATTCGTATGGCAGGAAGGATACGTAGTCTCCGGACGTCACACACCTGTAGCAATTTAAATACCACGACAAGGCGATATGTGCAACGTGAGGGGACGATGGTTCGATGGACACAAAATGATGTTGACTGCCTGTAGGAGTCCGAACTCTTTTAATTATTGTACCATCTGGATAATATATATATATATATATATATATATATATATATATATATATATATATATATATATACACTCCTGGAAATTGAAATACGAACACCGCGAATTCATTGTCCCAGGAAAGGGAAACTTTATTGACACATTCCTGGGGTCAGATACATCACATGATCACACTGACAGAACCACAGGCACATAGACACAGGCAACAGAGCATGCACAATGTCGGCACTAGTACAGTGTATATCCACCTTTCGCAGCAATGCAGGCTGCTATTCTCCCATGGAGACGATCGTACAGATGCTGGATGTAGTCCTGTGGAACGGATTGCCATGGCATTTCCACCTGGCGCCTCAGTTGGACCAGCGTTCGTGCTGGACGTGCAGACCGCGTGAGACGACGCTTCATCCAGTCCCAAACATGCTCAATGGGGGACAGATCCGCAGATCTTGCTGGCCAGGGTAGTTGACTTACACCTTCTAGAGCACGTTGGGTGGCACGGGATACATGCGGACGTGCATTGTCCTGTTGGAACAGCAAGTTCCCTTGCCGGTCCAGGAATGGTAGAACGATGGGTTCGATGACGGTTTGGATGTACCGTGCACTATTCAGTGTCCCCTCGACGATTACCAGTGGTGTACGGCCAGTGTAGGAGATCGCTCCCCACACCATGATGCCGGGTGTTGGCCCTGTGTGCCTCGGTCGTATGCAGTCCTGATTGTGGCGCTCACCTGCAGGGCGCCAAACACGCATACGACCATCATTGGCACCAAGGCAGAAGCGACTCTCATCGCTGAAGACGACACGTCTCCATTCGTCCCTCCATTCACGCCTGCCGCGACACCACTGGAGGCGGGCTGCACGATGTTGGGGCGTGAGCGGAAGACGGCCTAACGGTGTGCGAGACCGTAGCCCAGCTTCATGGAGACGGTTGCGAATGGTCCTCGCCGATACCCCAGGAGCAACAGTGTCCCTAATTTGCTGGGAAGTGGCGGTGCGGTCCCCTACGGCACTGCGTAGGATCCTACGGTCTTGGCGTGCATCCGTGCGTCGCTGCGGTCCGGTCCCAGGTCGACGGGCACGTGCACCTTCCGCCGACCACTAGCGACAACATCGATGTACTGTGGAGATCTCACGCCCCACGTGTTGAGCAATTCGGCGGTACGTCCACCCGGCCTCCCGCATGCCCACTATACGCCCTCGCTCAAAGTCCGTCAACTGCACATACGGTTCACGTCCACGCTGTCGCGGCATGCTACCAGTGTTAAAGACTGCGATGGAGCTCCGTATGCCACGGCAAACTGGCTGACACTGACGGCGGCGGTGCACAAATGCTGCGCAGCTAGCGCCATTCGACGGCCAACACCGCGGTTCCTGGTGTGTCCGCTGTGCCGTGCGTGTGATCATTGCTTGTACAGCCCTCTCGCAGTGTCCGGAGCAAGTATGGTGCGTCTGACACACCGGTGTCAATGTGTTCTTTTTTCCATTTCCAGGAGTGTATATATATATATGGTCGGCCTCTGGTGATCAATCGAAAGAGTTTTCTATGTAATCGAGGTGGAATAGGGCTTTCCACACTGAACTCGCATTATGGGGGACGACGGTTCAAACCCGCATCCGCCCATTCACATTTAGGTTTTCCGTGATTTCCCCAAATGGTCGCAGGTATATGCCGAGTTGGTTCCTTTGAAAGGGCACGGCCTATTTCCTTCCCCATCCTCGACACAATCCGAGCATGTGCTCCGTCTCTAATCATCTCGGTGTCACAGAAACGTTAAATCCATCCTTCATCCCTTCTTCTATGTGGTGTTTAAGATTACCGATTAGTGTGTCTACCTGGAGCCTACATTTAGTTTCAGCCCATGTTTGAGCGCTAATGATGTTTTCATTTAATGTCACTGTAGTGATTGCGAAGAGAACCTTCATATACTTTCTCCATGTTGGTAACGTAGGGTCGCCTTGATTTTCATTTTAGTACTTATGATCCATAATTGATCCCTGTGTGTTCCCTGCTGTGCCCAATGATATTTCATCTGTTGTATTAAAACTGTGGCTGGTGGATCCTTATTTGAGTAACACATTAACAAAATTTATTGATTGCACTGAACTTATAATTTTAACTAACCTTAATAGTTGTTAAGGCCAAATCCTAGACTGAGGGATTTGCCAAATTAACAACGAGTTATTCTGTTTTGTTAACTAGTGTTCAGCTGAAGAATATTAAGGGTTAATTTGTTTTCTGTAAGTTATTATGGATATCTACAAGAAGTGCATCTCAAATCAATTAAAGTTGGATGAGTTTTGAAGAAGTAATGTCATATATATCTTCCACATTCGACGATGAAATTCCATTCACGATCCTTGCACAGTGATTGTTCTTATGATTGGTGTTACCTTTCCTGATGTATGACATTTTTGTGGAGTAAAGTGCTGTTCCACTAAGCACTTGTTCCTATTGTTCTATAACATCAAGATTTGTTGGCATGAACGAAGCCAGTATTCATCGCCTAGTTTAAAGAGGTGCTGCCAGAATCCCTAATTTGTCTCTACTTATGCTCGGTAGTGAATAAAACAGAAAGTTTATATTACTTACCTCTGGTGGTCCATTACGGGCTGCATAGTGTAATGCCGTCCAACTAATGAAATTAGTTTTCTTAAGATCTGGTTTATGACCCATTAGGCACTTTACCATCTGTAAAAACAGTAAAAAAATCATTAAAATTGATAAAGAGTCCTACAGACATAACAGTATCTGTATAAACATTCTACATTATTACAGATCTCCAAATTAGTGTGTCTATCAGATGCTTTAAACTGTGGCGTTAAGGATAGTAACCTCGTTCGAAACAACATGTGCTGACTACACATCAAGTATGTGAATTTGACAGCCAAAGGACGCATAAATTTTTAACTGGTTTCAAAGGACAAAGGTTTCAGGACAAAGTACACATTAATACCACCACTTGCAATTCTCTTTACAATATAATGATGAGTTGAAACATTAAAACACCCTAATATTAGTACGTAGGTCAAATCAACAGAGTGTGAATTTTGCGCGCTTTGGGTTTTGTAATTTTTTGGTCGGTTTCCATGGTGTCAAATGCGTATGCATAGGATATGCAATTGCAGCAAATTATGGGCTTTTGATGTATGAACTCGGAACTGGTTCGAAATACTGCACACATATGTTATATTGGGTCAGGCCAGGTGAATATGGTGGCGAAGACAACAACTCGAGTTCACCGTCGTCCTCCTTAAACCAGAAAAGCACGATTCTGACCTCGCAACACTTACAGTTATTGTCCCGTATGCCACCGGCATCGGAGAAGACAACAAACATGAGGGGATGCTGGTGCTCCGCAATAACGTTCATGTATCCCACAATCGTCACACTGTCTATCATTACCACCACAGGTCCAATGCAGTCCATGTGACTTTCCCCCATGGGATAATACTGTCTCTTTTAAACTGCCCCCCCCCCCACGTTGCAGTGCATGTTTCAAAGCACTCATTCGCCTGGCTGTCAGTGTATGTGGAGAGTACCATCGATAGGCTGTTAGAAGGAATGTAACAAGGAACATGATTGATTCAGTCACGTGGGTGTTGAATCAAAGAGAGAACTGGCTTTGTGTCGCGCAGTTTTCCTACGTCAGGAGCACGTTTATAGCAGGTGCAAGTGTGTACCCTCGGCAGGAAAACTGGCTAACTCTGCATTGTTGCCAGACCTCCTCCAGTGCCTGGCTCACTCTGAATTTGGCCAAATCTCCTACTCCTCACCTCCCTCCTCCACTGACCCATCACTTGCACTAAGGTCAATGTGTGACTAAAAATGTCAGGAAAGCTAAGTGCATGGTTACCATGTTATAGGTTCTCATCTCAAGATGTGCTATCCCTTAAATTAACTCATCGCTAATGTTCTGTCTATGGCTCAGCAATTGCCTATTTGCTCATAAAAATAGTTGTAACCAAACTCTCAAGTGTCTAAAACTGTGATACCTAAAATATGGGGTACAGAAATCAACTGTCCATCAAAGCGTCACAACAGTTACGATGAAAATTATTATTATTGAGGAAACACGCGATTATCGAGACAGAAATATAGAAACAGAAAAGTAAGAAGGTTACATCATAAATGAAGGAAATGTTTTTAGAATTATCTCTTTACTTTCATTACTAGGTATCATCTCATAGTGTGCCATTATGTCATCCAGACTCATCTCTTGAAAAGATTTATGTTCAGTGTGTTCCACTAAAGTTTCAGTTTTCACTAGCAGAATACAAAATAATTTGTATTTTACTCGTTAAATTCTGTGTGGCATGTGGATCTGTGCCCCTTCTACAGTCAAAGCACTGTGTTTTAGTGTCACCACTGCTTCCAAATTTCATAAATAGCAGATTCTCACTGGCGATATTTCTCATGTGGTTTCACAAAACTGAAATTTCAAGTACTATATCAGTCTCCTGACTCTATTGCTCTGACAATCTTTGATCTTAATTCGTCTTCTCAAAGAAATGAAAATGATCAGTACATTGCATGTTGAGACCACGTTATTAAAAGGACACAAGTAAGATTTTGTCAGACCCATGACATTTTCGAAATTGAACTGAAGTGCATTTTTCTTTTTTTCTAAGCCAAATTTAACTTCAACGACGAGTTTGTCACCACAGAGTATTTGCAGCAGCATGGAAGTGAAAATTTCGTTTCCTCTGTATGGACAACTACTAAAATGAAAGTTGGAAATGTATCCAGCTGACAGAGGCGTCAGTCTCATGAAAGACTATCGTACATTATTTATAGAAGAATGAGAATAGCACTTGTATGTAAGTTAGATTCTAACTACGCATCGCATTTAGTTTCTAGAGTATAAATCAGTATTTCAGCAAAAAATAAGGATTTCAAACAGAAATGCAATTTTCTCGTTATATTTATCTCACACGTCAGAAACTTGATCATTGATCAGATAATTAAACATATATGAGGAGTCTTCTATCGAAAGAATCCACCGGTTTGGACAATCGTAACAGGATTATCCAGGCGAAGACACCGTTCCGATACAGTTGGGTCTACACAGAAGAATAAGGCGAGACGGAGGGCCTAGCAATGCACTAAATAAACAAATAAATGTGCAACATAGTCAGGCAATAACAAGCTAAAATTTAACAAACGTGGAAGGTTTTTGTATTTTGCAACAGTAAATATCAGTTGTCAATTCTTTAAGGAAAGTTGGTAAGTTGAAACATCTAACAAATAGATTAATATATTTATCAGAGCCCTTCAAGAGTTACATAATACAGACTAGGGCCTGATCTAAACAGGAGGATATCTGCTTTATAAAGGACTACCAGGATCAAGGGCACTAGAAAATGTTTCACAGTACGGAGTGAATTTTTGGTACACAGTAGAACATTGGAATCCACAAAGGATTTTTCTTCTAATCCCCCATAAACAATAAAGGTGGGAAACAAAATCTACATACTGATAAATGACCAAGCTTCAACAAATGTTAAAAATATAACTAACAAGGATGATGCAGAAGAATTTTGGGATGAACTCGACTGACTGGTCACGACCATACTGGATACTAATATATAAATTGTTCTTGAAGGCTTTAACCCTAAGACAAGACGACAGAAGAAATTTCGATGTGTGGTTGGGCAATGGTCAGCGCGTTAACTTACAAACATGTATGGAGAAGGCTTAACTAAATCTTGTAGTACACATGGGTTGGCTTATGAGACAACGACGTTTAAGAGAAGGACAAGTAAGTTAAGGACCTTCAAATGTCCCAACGTCAAGCTAGGAGAGTTTCAGATAGTTTATGTGGGCATGAATCATAAATTTCGTAAGAGAATGTATAATGTCGAAGTACTCCGCGGTGTCCATACTGATTCAGACCACTGTAAGTCAAAAATTAATACCAAACTGACACCTAAAAGGAAAAACAAACCCCAAAAGTTATACAGAAAGAGAATTTACAAACCTGGTTATATTATTAATAATCTGATTTCTTACGAGAGATGTAGAACACCTTTAAGTGACAACTTAGCAGCAATGGCTGATGGACTGAAAGCGTTAGCTGAAGAACTTGCTTCCTTCAGGAAACGTAAGAAAAATGCTTGGTGGAATGAGGAATACTATATGGCGATCCTGTGCAGGCATAAACCTTGGTTAAATGCTCAACCAAAGAAAACTGAAAGTTCAGGGAGAATTTAATTAGTGTTAGACGAATGCACAGCTAAAGATATTAGAAGGATCAAAAGAAAATTTCATCAGAACTCACTAAAATCTATCGAGGAGGCTTTCAGTCGCCATTAGACGAGAGATTTACTAACTGATGTTTAAACAGTACCATTCAAAACATGTTCCATCTATTCTTATGATGAAGAATATGAACGGAAAGGGAGCGCATAACAGTTATGACAATTCAGTCTTATCGAGACGAAGTACAAGCAGCGACCAATTCGCTTCGGAATTATAAGGCAGCGTGTGAGAGTCAACTAGTGGCAGAACTTTGGATGTATGCAAATGTAGAAACTATTCGGAATTTACATACATGTGTTTTTGAAGTTTGGACAACTGAAAAATTGCCAGAGGATTGCAAAGTTGCAATAACACACGCCAAAGATGGAATTTTTTTTTTTGCTGAAAATACCTTATTCTTCTGTTTGTTAGGGTGGGACATCCAAATATGATACTTAAAAAACTGTATCACCCAACATCTCTTCATATTTTACAGCTAAATTTATTACAATAAGCGACTTTTTAAAGAATGTAACAGCTTTTATGTAACTAAAATAATTTAAAAAGGAAGTGTAATGAATGTAGATGACGTTGGTAGCACTGCTGAAAAGCATTTGCTGGCCAAAAAGGTCGGAAAAAAGTGGCTCTGAGCATTATGGGACTTAACATATGAGGTCATCAGTCCCCTAGAACTTAGAACTACTTAAACCTAACTAACGTAAGGACATCACACACATCCATGCCCGAGGCAGGACTCGAACCTGCGACCGTACCGGTCGCGCGGTTCCAGACTGTAGCGCCTAGAACTGCTCGGCCACCCCTGCCGGCTCCTAAAAGTTCGATTCTTCTTTTATGTTGACAGATGGTGTTTTGCTCAGGCCTACTGCAAACCTAACCTGACTTTCCCATTACCTACACACGTGCTCAATACAATGTCTAATTGTGGTTGTAGAAACTCTGTTGACAGTTTTTGTTATATTCGTGGTGAATTTGTGATTAAACATTACAGACTTTGTGGAAAAGCTTTATCTGTCATACTTCGGATCTAAACTTGGTGATCAAGATAAATCTTCGGCGCCGTATGAGTTGAAGATCTGAGGATATGGTCCATGAAGGAGAAAAAAGCCCTTAGATTTGCTGCGCCTATGATTTGGAGGGAACCAAGAAATCATTCTGATGATTGTTACTTTTGTAATGTTGATCTTACTGGTCATAATTCGAAAACAACAAAGTTAAAAAGCTACTTTAACCTTCCGTCCGCCATCCGACCAGTAGGGCATGGCGTAGATTTGCCAGTTCCTGAACCACCAGATGATTCACAGTCTATTCCAACAGAAGTATTTTCTGATGTACAGTCTGATTTAGATGAACCAGATGATGATGAATTCCATTGTAATACAGAAAGTCTAGAGCCCAATTTGTTTACGCAGACCGAGCTTAACGATTTGGTATGGGATCTGGACGTAATGAAAGATAAAGCTGAATTGTTTGGCTCTAGATTAAAAGAAAAGAGCTTACTGGCAATTGTAGCCAGCATACACATGTATAGAAAGAGAGAGCAGCAATTTTCCAAGTTTTTTCAACAAGATGGTGACTTAGTGTACTGCTCAGACATTCTCAGTCTGATGAATGAGTTTGGTATTGAATACAAAAAGGAAGACAGGAGGCAGTTTATTGTTTCACCCAAAATTAGTTTAAAGGCCCTTTTATTACACAATGGTAACATGTATGCATGTATACCTGTTGGAAATTCTGTACATATGAAACAAAGCTATGAAAACCTATAAATAATGCTCAGTAAAATAGGCTAGTCTGCTCGTGGTTGGATGATGTGTGGTGATCTAAAAGTAACATACATGCTCTTGGTCAGTAAGGTGGCTTCACCAGCATTCCATGTTTCTTGTGCGAATGCGACAGTAGGGCTAGGGATCAAAGTGGTGCAGAAAGGACTGACCTGTGGGGGAGTCTTCAAAACCTCATGAGAAGAAACTTCTACGCCAAAACCTTGTAGATCCAAAAACCGTACTTCTACCACCTCTACATATAAAGTTAGGCCTAATGAAACAGTTCGTAAAGGCTTTGCCTAAAGATGAACCATTTTTTAACCTTGTAGATCCAAAAAACGTACTTCTACCACCTCTACATATAAAGTTAGGCCTAATGAAACAGTTTGTAAAGGCTTTGCCTAAAGATGGACCATTTTTTAAGTATCTCTGCCAAAAGCTTCCACACCTTTTACAGGCTAAACTAAAAGAAGGCGTCTTTGTCGGACCTGACACTAGAAAATTGATGTTTGAAGTTAACTATGAACCCACAGTGACCTTCCATTGAGAAAGAAGCATGGGTATCACTCAAGAAAGTCGTTACAAAGTTCTTAGGACAAGAAAAATGTTTCTATTATAGCTACAATGTTAAAGAAACGTAAAACTTTATGATGATTTATGAGCCTGAAAGTTCACTTTTTGAACAGTCACATTGATACTTCCCGGACAATATGGAAGATGTTAGTGAGGAGCAAGGAGGGTGTTTTACCAGGACATCAAAGTGATGGAAAAACGCTACCAAGGCCGCTGTAACACCAACATGATGGGGGACTACGGTTGGTCACTTCACCGAGAAGTTCAGCAAGTGACACATGACAGAAAAATCTACAAGAGTAGCTTCAAAGAGAAAACAGAAGGAAAATACAAACCAATTCCAGCTGACAAGTGAAACCTCTATTAACACACATAATTGTTTTAAGTTGCTTACTGTAAATACAAACCATGCTTATGTTGTAAGAAAGCGTTTCATTAATTTCCCCCTTTACCGAATATCAAAGAATTTTTATATTATATAGTAAAAATCATATTGCTCGAAAACTATGGATGATACAAAAAAACTAAGGCTAGATTTGGTTTCAGCTCATAAAAATCTATAAAGATCAGCTATCAAAGTGAAAAAGGTTTTTCCAAAAATAAATTTCGTTGGCCTGTGTAATACTTTTACTGCACAAAAAACATGAAATATCGAATCCAGATAATTACAGAATATATCTTTGCTGGATACTACATACAAAATTTTCTCTAAAGTTCTGTATTTCAAAATTCATGAACAGCTTGATGGTGAGTCAGGTTAATAGGAAGGAGGTTTTCGTTTAGGGTGAAGCTGTCCTGATCAAATTATTAGACTTCAATGGATAATGAGACCAACGGCCTTGCCGCAATGGTAAAACAGGTTCGCATCAGATCACCGAAGTTAAG
The DNA here is from genome assembly GCF_023864345.2 of Schistocerca serialis cubense. NCBI lineage: Eukaryota > Metazoa > Arthropoda > Insecta > Orthoptera > Acrididae > Schistocerca > Schistocerca serialis. Next base: position 429,331,595 of record NC_064641.1, read on the forward strand.
AGCTGTCGGGTTTGGCTAACATTTGGACGTGTGACCGTCCGGTCTCTCAGCCCTTGTGAGGCAAATTAAGAAGCTACATACTGAGATGTAGTGGATCCAGTCACGAAAACTGACAACGGCGGGGAGAGCGGGTGAGCTGACCACGCACCCCTCCATACCCGTAGCCAGTGGTGCCTACAGGCTCAGAGTGACACGGCAGTCAGTCAGTACCGTTATATTTTCCGACACCTGTTCAGCTGGAGTAAATGTATAATGAAACACCAAAGCGTCGGGAACAATACGCTAGTGATCAGCTTCGTCGATTTTACAAAAGACTATGACGGTATCCATCGTGAATCTCTGCTGTGTATCCTTACAGAATTTGGTTTACATCAGAAACTTGTCAACCCCACTGCAGTCGCTCATCGATATACTAAATCTGGAGTAAGGTTCAGAAATTAATTTTCTAAACCTTTTGAGATTCGATCTGGCTTTTGTCAAGGTGATGGATCATACATTGCCCTTAATTTCAGGAAAATTTTCTTAAAATGTAATTTTGGGGCTCAACGTTGTGTAGGAGTGTATCGCAGGCTACGGGAATAACTAGAAAGAAATTGAATTGGGCATCTAAGATGTGGTGCTATAGGAAGATGTTGAAAATTACCTGGACTAATGAGACATGACTTCCTCCGCGGAAACGACGAGGTGGGGGAACATATGGTAAAATCCTAGAATCATAAGAGACAGGATAATGGGTCATATGTTAAGACATCAAGGAACAGCTTCCCTAGCACGTGACAGAGCCGTTACGTGAAAAATATGTAGGGGAAACCAGAGATTAAAATACATCCAGCGAATATTTGAAGACGCTGATTACAAATGCTAGTGAGAGGTGAAGAGCTTGACACAGAAGAGGAATTCATGACGGACAGAATCAAATCAATCATAATAATGCTGAATACAACTCTCATAATATTTTTAAAGTTGTTACCCGTATTTGGCACATGCAAAACTATCATCAACAGCCGCCAACACTCTGCGAAGCGTTACAATGAGTCTGACTTAAGTAGAATTGTACACAAACGGCCAGTGGCGTCGTGCTTAAACAAGGCATGGTCTTAATATTACACGTAGTTACCATCTCACACAATAAACAAGCGAAATATTTGAACTGAAGTTCTTGAAACAAACAAAATAACTCTTGTACTTTGGGGAAGGTGACTCATTAGTCAAGTCTACCTGTTTCTCTGTGCTCTGCCCCCCCCCCCCCCCCCCCCACACACACCAACTCCACCGCCGCTTGTTATGCTGCATTGCATAAATGAATTGGTCGTGTGTTTTTGGAGATCTGTAAGGGAATATGTTGGGTGGTGCTGCTTCTCCTCTACATTTGCAAAAAGTTAAAACTTTAGTAAAAAATTCATTTTTATTGCTTTTCAAAACTAACTTTATCACTAACAGACATTTTTGACGTATGGCCACTATTATGGTCAACACCTGTGAAATATTTATAGATTTATGGACACAGTTTACGCCCTCATTGGAGCACTAAAATCAAATATTTGCAACAGATTCTACAATTTGTAAGTTTATATCTTAGCAGTGAAAAATTCCTTATTTCCCAAAACTTCTTCATTCGAAGTGATCTGGCGGCTCCTTCTTGTGCAGATACAACGCAATACTTCCGTTGTGACCGCTTGAATGTCAGTTATATGAGTTTGCTCTTAAGCAGCAGCTTCTTTACCCTATGTTCAATTTGATGTTTGTTAATGTTCATTTCATTTACATACATTTGTATTTCTTTAAACCAATTTTTTCTGTCTTCCGGTTCCAAAAGCAGACAACGTTGTTTCCGGACCCTAGTACTGGGTAAGCGAGAAACGTGAACAAAAAATGCAAACCATTTTTTCGCACTGTATCAACAATGGATTTACTTTCTTGGTAACGCACCGTACTGGGTAAGAGTCTCCATTGACCGTTAACTTGGTGTCTTTCATTGATAATCGTTGGAAATGGTTCAAATGGTTCAAATGGCTCTGAGCACTATGGGACTTAACTGATGTGGTCACCAGTCCCCTGACGCTTAGAACTATTTAAACCTAACTAACCTAAGAACATCACACACCTCCATGCCCGAGGCAGGATTCGAACCTGTGACCGTAGCGGTCGCGCGGTTCATGACTGAAGCGCCTAGAACTGCTCGGTCACTCCGGCCGGCAATCGTTCGAAGTATTCTGCAATTCGTTAGCTGTTGCTTGAGTGTTTAGTTTAATGTTTCACGTCCATATGTTGCTTCCGGTTTAATAATGGAGGAATAATGCTCAAGTTTAGCAATTATCGAAAGAGATGGCTTTTTGTAAGTTGGCCACGTAGATCTCTGTGTTTCTGGTAGTTTAAATGTTCTACTACCTATTGATGCTCTTTCATTGGAATTCCATGTAATAATCTCTCCAAGATAATTAAACTTTTATACCACCTTCATTTCTTGAGCGTAGTGGGGTATAAAATGGGATGTGTCAACTTGGAAGGTGAACATTTCTGTTTTCTCAAAAGAAATTTCCAACCCAGCCTATGCCACTAATCATTCTAGTTTTCTTATCTGAAACTTTGCTTCATCGATAATGTTTGCTAACAACTTCAAATCAACTGAAAATGGAAGACAGTTAAGTCGAATCTTTCTTCCAATCTTAACAGATGGTGAACATATCTTGTTCCTTTTGCGCATGGCCGGCCGTGTGGCCGAGCGGTTCTAGGCGCTTCTGTCTGGAACCGCGTGCAGGTTCGAATCCTGCCTCGGGCATGGATGTGTGTGATGTCTTTAGGTTAGTTAGGTTTAAGTAGTTCTAAGTTCTAGGGGAGTGATGATCTCAGCTGTTAAGTCCTATAGTGCTCCGAGCCATTTGAACCATTTTTTTTGCGCATGATTTTCTCCAGCACATAATTAAACATCTTAGATGCCCCATTCTATTTTTTTCTAGTTGTTCCCATAGCCTACGATACACTCCTACACAACGTTGAGCACCAAAATTGCATTTTAAGAAAATTTTCCTGAAATTAAGGGCAATGTGTGATACTACTAGACAGCTTTAAGCCAATTGAGCCACATGGCTTGAGCTGTTTCATCCGTGATGTTTTATTTAGTTTCCAGAGTAACAGAATTCGTTCATTTCTTCATTTCAGTCCCAGTAATGATTTTTCTGTTATTTCTCACTGCTTTCGTCTTTGTTGTATTCATCAGCTAATCTCATAGTTGACATTCCTTCAATCTTCAGTTTCACTCCTTAATTTTCTTTGTATCTCCTTCATTCCTATTTCTACGTACATTGGCGACGAAAATTAAAGCAACAAACGGAAATTTTGCAAGGTTGCGTTTATTTTGCTACAAAACCATATACACAGGTGATAGTAAAATAGAAACAATGTAAAGTATACAGAACGTAAACAAATACAACGTGCATAACGGAAGGCAAAAACGTTCTTTGTTTTTGCGCACACTCTCTGACAGCTGGTTAAAGTGCTCAATATGGGGTGTGACCACCTCTAGCAGCAATGATGCGGAATGATGTGAATGATGTCATCGACCTCATGTTGACTAAATAACGCCTGTTCCTCCTGCAGATCTGTTGACAATTCTTGGAGAGTGATTGGTGGATGCTGATGTGATGGAACCTCTCTCCCCGTGCATCCAAGGCATCATCCTTGGGATTCAAATCGGGAGATCGAGCAGGCCACGCCATGGGAGCAGTATCTTCCGTTTCCAAGAAAACATCAACCACCTGTGCTTTATAAGGTCGACCATTATCGTTCATCAAGACGAAGTCGCAGCAACTCGCAACAATCGCACATGAGGTCCCAAGATCTCGTCACGATACCTGACAGCAGTTAAACTTTGCCGATTCACCAGTACAATTTCGTGAAGAGGTATTTGTGTGGTTAACATACTCTCTGCCCACACTATTAGGGATCCTCCTAGATATCGGTCTATTTCATAGTGTTTGGTTCCCGAAAGTAAGTTCCACGTACCCTCCAGACGCTAATCCGTCGAGAATCACGCTCCAGACCAATTTGGCACACATCTTTCAAAACAACATTGGTTCACTGTCTGTCCAGGTGACATGTTGATGACTCGACTCTAGATGCTCCCTTCTGTGAAAACGCGCCACGTACAGCTTAATATCATGTGACAAAAGAGCAAGCTGAGTTTCATATGAGCGACACTTTCTAAAACAGTGTTTACTCATGGTCATACGGTTTCCAGTCTCTTGTAATTTATTATGTGGACATGGAACATGTTCTAAAATTCTACAGCAAACGGATATTATGTTACTGGTCATAAATTTTGCATGTCTGTTCTCTTACCTTTCATATATACAGGAGTCACCTGCACTCATTTCCAGCCGCTTTGAGCTATGCGCTGGGTGAGAGATTCGTGATAAATGCAACAACGTGAGGGGGCATTGCTACAGAATACTCTCTGGTGACTTATTACCCATACGGGACTCTGTGCAATGGTCAAACAACGGTGTGTTTGTAGGATTCTATTGCATGAACGATTTTTTAAACGCAAAATTTAAAACTTCAGTTTCCGTTTTCCTGTCTTCAGCTGCCACACTCGACTGGTCAAAGAGGGCCTGGCTCGAAATTTTAGCTTAGTGATTTCAGCTAGGACCACAATTTCCTCGGGTTCTACGCCAGATATTTTGGTAAGGTGTGACGATGGTACTTGTTGCATGCTTCGCTCATAGATCTTTTCACAGACGCTCGAATCTGTACTAACCTTTGCCTGTCGTCATTTGTGTTTTTTTTTTTTTTTTTTTTTTTTTTTTTTTTTTTTTTTTTTTTTAAGTCGATAGTGCAACAGCATTCGCTTCGGCAGCATTTTCCGAATTTCGTTGCTGAATCACACTGGGTTTTTTGCCATCCTTAATCCACTTACTGAGCACACACTTGTCGAGACCATGACTTACAGTTTGTTTAAACTTTGCCCATAATTCTCTATGTCCATCATACTGGCAGTAGAAGTCTGCAATTGATAGTTTGAGATGCTAAGAATGCTTATCTGCTCCTTCTAGGAGAAACACTCCCCTAGCCTTCTTGACTAATCTATTAGCTTTCGTAGCCATAGTCACTATGATGACATCATGACCACTAATCTCATTCTCAATACTGACCCATCGATGAGGTCTGGCCTGTTTGTAGCTACAAATTGCATTTGCAGTAAATACCCAACCATAAGGTCCTAAAACAATCTTTTTATTAGCTGCAGCCATTCTGCATCAGTGACATGAATTAATGAAATTCTGCTAGCACTATGCACACGTTTCTCTCCCCAACTGGATACCATTTATTCTGGGTTTCACATCAGGGTTAACTAGTGTTCTGATATGAAAACGATGTTAGTATAGTGTCAACACTAAATACATACATGTGATGTGTTGGAAGCGAAGTTCCGCTAAATATTTATTTTTTTCTCCTTCCTCACATCTCACTGAACCCATAAAATTGGTTGTCTGACATTCTGTATCGTTACAATTTGCCTAAAACATGCGATGATATACAGCTATGGTAACCTGAAAAGGTCCATTCTACCACTGGTTTCCTACCACACACAACTTCTGACGATTCTTAGCCGCCAAATGGGGTGCAGTGTGACTCGTAACAGCAAAACTCTCTATCCTAGTCATCTGCTAACTTTGCCAGCAAGTCGCTTTCCACACAAGCGCCATTTTAAAGGGACCACACATTCATTAATCAGAAACGACCTAGAAGCATTGTGGAAGCACTGTAAACTGCAAAGGATAAAGCTATATTAGGACTTGGAGCCATGGCTGGAGTACCAGGACTGAATCAGGCGACAGACGAAGTCTGTCGGCGCGCGGTCAGTAGGCTCGGAATCGCCTCCATGACGACACACCACAAGTGGCGATACTGTAGCAGCCTGCAGGCGCCCTGTTCTATATCGTTCATACCCGCATGTGCAGTAGGTTAGTCTCGGTATTGATGTCATTTTCGGTTCTTTATCCGAATTTCCTATTCAGTAAGCTTCTGCGACCTATTACCGAACGGTCCTCCCACCGATTTTCCGACAACTGTACCGAGATGTTTAAGATTTCAGTATGGCCCTGTTGTTGGTTAGCTGTGGTTTATTTTAAACGTATTGAGCGGTTTTGGCTTTGGATTAAGTGATTGTGTTACTAAAGGATCACCACAGGACGCGTCCAGTTGGAAATTGAGTTCATAATACACTATTTTCCTTTGTTATATGGTTAGTATAGGTAGTTATTGTGAATGATTACAACAAATAAAAAACGGTCTCGGTCAAAATTCTCTCAAAATAAATCTTATTTTTATGCAATTAAGAGTTTAAAGATCATTAAATATCACGACATTGGCCCTGCGGCTCTGGTTACGTATACTACATGAGTGTTAGCTGAAATTGCTAGTGACTTCGCGTACTCTTTTCCGCAAATGGTTTACATATTAACTACCGAAACGCGAATAAGCTTTTAAGTAACAATGCAAAGGAATTTTGTGATGTCTGATAGAGGGAATCTTCCAAACTTTCGTACATTAACTGCTTACGCTCGCATCATTCGGCAACGAAGTCAGCCTGCATCTCTGTTAAATGGAATTACATAAAGTAAAGCATCCACAGCATGCGACCTGTAGTAGCGAAGTTGGTAAGGCAGCGAACTGCCGTAACAAAGTGCGTACGATCTTATACCATCGGATGCGGAAATATTTTCATCTTCTTCGTGTTTCCAACACATTCTCTCACTTCGTTAATTGTCAACGTTAAGCATTTTTCTGAAATATTCATTGTAATTCACACGTATGAACGCGCTTTCTGAGTAACGAGTATCTCCAATTTCGTGACTTCTATATGTTTATGAAATGAAAGATGAAATTGCTGTGCATGAAACAACAGACAGACATTTATTCTACTTCTTGTCACAAATAATTCACCATTTTTTTCGGAATACGTAGCGATTTCCGAGAGAGTAGTCACACAGGAATGTAAGAACACAACGTAAATCACTTCGAATTGAACTAGCAGCAATCGTCTTTATACTCAAGTTGGTCACAAGTATTTATCTTCGATCAAAACCTTAACAACAGTAGACATAGATGAAAGGTTCCTACCACAATATTTTGAGACTATACCACCATAAATGAAACATTTTGATTCATCATTTATAAGTTACAACGAATATCTGTAGCTGCTCTCGCCACACGCTCTCGAAAAGGCGATTTTTTACATTTTGCTTTTGTGAACCAAATAGTTGATCTATAGGGATGTAGGCTACTTCATTATTTGAATCTCTAGGAGTGAGCTACAACTACATTCTATGCATCTTCTTATACTTTGACACTCTGTTAAACAATGTTCCGGGTTCGTGGAGATGTATTCCGTCTACGCAACTTATTCCCATACGCGTTTCGCTTCTTTTACTTGTGAAACATCATCACGAATAAAGGAAGCGAAACGCGGGTGGCAATAAACAAACTGTCTTCAATCAGTTGCACAGATGGAACGTAACTCCACGAATTTTGAAGCCGACCAGAGTGGCCGAGTGGCTCTAGGCTCTACGGTCGCAGGTTCGAATCCTGCATCGGGCATGGATGTATGTGATGTCCTTAGGTTAGTTAGGTTTAAGTAGTTCTGCGTTCTAGGGGACTGATGACCTCAGAAGTTAAGTTCCATAGTGTTCAGGGCCATTCGAACCTTTTTCTTTTAATTTTGAAGCAACTAAGGAACGACGGAAAACAGAAAAAAGTGACGATTTTTCTGGTGTTTCTATGTTTTATTTGTACAATGTCATACTAGACTCCATTCCTGCCTCATATTCAGAAACGTAAAATCCAAAAGAAGACGTCGATGTGAATGAGAATAAAACGACATGATAAGACAATTACGACAGGTCCCAGAATACAGTCAGTATTCTATCGTTACCATGCATTCACAGAAGCCTGTGGTCAGCGAAATTTCAACAGTATTACGTACTCTAACCACACTTTTCGGTACTGCGAAGAATGACATGCCAGTGTCGGCGCAAGGACAACTGACAACAGCGTTTCAGTTTCCTAGGACCATTCGGCATCGCTTTCGAAATGCTTGCTGAACAATGCTGGGGCTCTGTTTCGAAAACAAGGCCGTTCGGTGTGCTCGCGTACTGAACCGATTGTCAAAATGGTGGAAAGGTACAGAACAGGGCCCTAGTGCGGTATTACAGCCCGATTACAACTGGGACAGTCCCCGGATCAGAATATTCGGCGCAAACTGTAAGCACCACCTTTACGGCGAAATCAGCGTCGAGAAGTAATATTTAAACGTGACCAAACTAGCTCGTCATGGTGTCGAATAGTTGGGCCAGCCTTGTGATGTTGAGGTTGTGGATATCAGTGCCGCGCCGTTGCCGTGGACATATCTACCACTGCTGGGACACGAAATGCTGTGTGCTGCCCAAGCATATGCCTGTTGGGGTGGCCCCACAGTTTACCATTATCACGAGAGCACGGAGTGGTGGTCCGGATACCCGGGCCCTTACTGGGTATCTAGTCGCTGGCCAGCGCCGCAGGCTTTTGCCGTGGAGAAGTGGTTGGTCGCCGCGCCGTGTCCGCAGCAGTGGCCACACCATGCAGTCCCAGCTCAGTGTTCCGCCGATGGCAGCTCAGCGCGTTGCCAGTGTGAGCATATCGCTCGCGGTACACTATCGCTCAGAGGACAGTCTAAACTGAATAAACTAATAAAGAACTGCTGTATGATCACTGTTAGTTATTGTGCAGCTTCTGCACACGTCGCACCTGTCTACCAAACCTTACAATGCCCACAAAAAGCTAACACAGGCTGACAAACAAGAACTATTCATGCTTCACTCATTTGCCGTTATAACACCAACCTGTAACAGCCTAAACCAGCTAGGACTAGTAAACGCCAGTAATATAAGTGGAACTTTCAGCTTCGTAGCTGTCACGGTTTTGACTCTTTGGTAGAAATAGGAACTCCTTCAGCGAGATACTGAACTATCTCAGAGCTATGACTGTTCTACTATTCTGAGATGATCTGTAAGGAAAATATTAACTGCCATCCATTCTCCAACTTTTCAACATCTACATCCATACTCCGCGAGCCACCCGACGGCGTGTGGCAGAGGGCCCTTTGAGTACCTCTATCTGTTCTCCCTTCTTTTCCAGTCCCGCATTGTTCGTGGAAAGAAAGATTCTCGGTATGCCTCTGTGTGAGCTCTAATCTCTCTGATTTTATCCTCATGGTCTCTTCGCTAGATATAAGTAGGAGGGGGCAACATATTGCTTGACTCCTCAGTGAAGGTATGTTCTCGAAACTTCAATAAAAGCGCGTACCGAGGCACTGAGCGTCTCTCCGCAGAGTGTTCCACTGAAGTCTATCTATCATCTCCGTAATGCTTTCGCGATTGCTAAATGATCCTGTAACGAAGCGCGCTGCTCTCCGTTGGATCTTCTCTATCTCTTCTATCAACCCTATCTGGTACTTATCCCACACTGGTGAGTAATAGCAGTGGGCGAACAAGTGTACTGTAACCAACTTCCTTTGTTTTCGGATTGCATTTGCTTAGGAGTCTTCCAATGAATCTCAGTCTGGCATCTGCTTTACCGACGATCAACTTTATATGATCATTCCATTTTAAATCACTCCTAATGCCTACTCCCAGATAATTTATGGAATTAACTGCTTCCAGTTGCTGACCTATTTTGTAGCTAAATTATAAAGGATCTTTCTTTCTATGTATTCACAGCACAATACACTTGTCTACATTGACATTCAATTGCCATTCTCTGCACCATGCGTCAATTCGCTGCAGATCCTCCTGCATTTCAGTACAATTCTGTTATCTAGGAACTCTTCAATCCAATCACACAATTGGTCTGATGGTCCATATGCTCTTACTTTGTTCATCAAACGTCTTTTCGAGGTTACAATGCATTCTGTCTGAATGATGAAGAACATTACAACTACAGAACCGGTATTCGACGTGAATTCCGTATACAAGTGATGTTACATATCTTTGGAAACCTATCAAGGGCTTATGTGATACAGACTGAGAGCTGTTACAATATTTCGGACGACTTTCATCAATTTTTTCACAAAATAGACCAATTTAGACTTATAATTCAGTGATTTTATCACTGATTTCGAACAAAGTTAGTTGCAAAACTATGGAAATTCTGAGTCAGTGATAGGGTGGGCAACATTTCTTATCGTCACGTCCGAACAGAGAAATGATAGTAGAATCTATGCGCTCGTCAAACAGTCCTGGAAATGTTTCATTTTCATCTTCCACGAAAGCAATGTACCTAGCCATCAAATGTAAATCATACATCCCGTCAAAACCGTTATAATCGCGAAGACCGTAAGCCAGAAAAGTCTGCCGGCCGGAGTGGCCGAGCGGTTAAAGGCGCTACAGTCCGGAACCGCACGACCGCTACGGTCGCAGGTTCGAATTCTGCCTCGGGCATGGATGTGTGTGATGTCCTTAGGTTAGTTAGGTTTAAGTAGTTCTAAGTTCTAGGGGACTTATGACTACAGCAGTTGAGTCCCATAGTGCCCAGAGCCATTTGAACCAGAAAAGTCTCAGGAATTGATTACGATGAGGAATTGGAGCTAATACTAAGGTCTACCTGGACCCTTGTTTATGCACACACACACACACACACAGACACACACACACACACAGACACACACACACAAACAGACATACCGTAAGGTGGCATAAGTCTAATAACATCGTCTGGTTCACGTTCGACCGTAAATCTTAAATGTAACCCACTTGGTGGGTTAATTGGACCCTCCATTCCCTGCAGTGTATATGCCAGCTTGAGCAATAGTGTACACGTGTGTGTATGCGGTTTTTTAATGAGATACTGGTATATAAACGGTGTGATATGTTACATGGTTTCACAATTATAGAGTAGGTAGGTCGGTTGGAGCAGATTTCCGGCTAGAATCGGCGTAATTGTGGAACTTGTTAGGTAAATTAGACTAGTTTGACACTAGCCGTAAGCCACTTTTGTGTCACAAGTCATAATAATTATTAGTTTATTCATTTCAACAATAAATGTGTAATAAAATTTAGGATGAAGCCTCAGTTCACTTTCTTCTGGTTATGTCTTAGGTTGGTGGCTGACGCTTCCACTACGGTTCACAGAACACAAGTGACGAATCCACCGTGCCTGGATAAGTAGCGACTGTAGCTTTCTCACCGTTTTTATTCGTCCAATTGGCTACAGAATTGGAGAGGGGGGGGGGTGGGACAACAGTGCATGGTGTTATAAGGGATGAGGTACGAGCGCAGTGCACAAAGCGTCAAGGTGCGTACGTCCCATGACTGATAAGCATAACTTGAATTAACATGCTTTTCTTGTTCATCAAAGGGTAACGTTTCGTGCTAAAACACATGAAACAGCTTAGTGCTCTTTCTGTGCAGCTAGTTGCAATATTCCTAATGACAGTAAACAAAGGGTCTCACAGAGAGAGCAGAAATGTGCCTTCTTCTACAATGTATTAAAGTAGGATTCACCCAGTTATCAGTCAGTGAATACTGAAGGGCTAGTTCTAGACTGAAGCACCAAAGAAATTGGTATAGGCCGGAGTATTCAAATACAGAGATTTGTAAACAGGTAGAATACGGCTCTGCACTCAGCAATGCCTAAATAAGACACAAAGGGTCTGGCGCAGTTGTTAGAATGGGTTACTGCTGCTGCAATGGTAGGTTATCAACATTTAAGTGAGCCTGAACGTGGTGTTATAATCAACGCACTAACCATGGGACACAGCATCTCCGAGGAACGGTGAAGTGGGGATTTTCCCGTTCGATCATTTCACGTGTTAGCCGTAAATATCATAAATCCGGTGAAACATCAAATCTCCGAAATAGCTGTGGCCGGAAAAAGTTCCTGCAAGAATGGGACAAACGACGACTGAAGACCATCTTTCAACGTGACAGAAGGGCAATCCTTCACAAATTGCCGCACTAGACTTGACAGCAGGCGGGCTGCAGACGTGATACCGATAGGTTTGAATAACACTCAAGTATTACGGAGATGTTTCGGGAACTCAGATGGGAATCACTGGAGCGACCGGGATTCAAAGCCGGGATTTCCTGGATAGTGCATCTGCCATGTAAGCAGGAAATCCCGGGTTCGAGTCCCGGTCAGGGCACACATTTTCAACTGTCCCCGTTGATACTTATCAACGCCTCTAAGCAGCTAATGGTCTGTATTTCATTATGATTCTATTATCCCTTAATTGGTGGTAGTTATGCTTCCTAAGAACCACAAAAGACAGATTAATTTTGTGGTAAAAATACGTCCCAAGCGCCCTTCAGGAACTTCCTTGGTGGTAGGCATACTTTCAAAAACCCTTACAACCACGTTATTTAGCAGGACATATACTTTCCATGGCCATAAAACATATGTATTTCACAACAAATAAAAACTACAGCTGGTGCAGCGGACTACCAGTAGATGCCAGGAGCATACAGAAGCGGTGACACTTCTAGTCAGATAATCAAGACGACGAATCCGGTCACAGCTTCTGCAGCACCTTACAGATGCAGTCCAATTGCAAACACCTATCGTAACTGCGCGATTTTGTGTATGTATTACTGTGCCACGGGTGTCTCCAGACGCTACCACAGACATAACACATATGCAGTTTTTCTTTGGTTGTCGAGTGACTATGTGTACTTGTTGTAAGCAAAATCATTGTTCACAATTAACTGACTGCTGCTGACATACTACTGATTACTCAGTAGCAAGATAAACCCTACGTTTATGGTTCATCATGGATTTTAAACACTTAGGATAATGTCAGTCATCCTGTGCGCTGACCATAATTCTCCACTGACCATCGTTGTCCGCTGACTAGTGTTCTCAATTTTCAATCATTCTAAATTGACTAGATATCTCCAGTAATCGTTATTATCCATTGACAATCATATTCTACTGACTGTTAGTACCATCTGTCCATCATTACCCATAGAATATTGTTATCCACTGGCCATCATTGCTAACATTGTTGAATTTTCACGTTTCAGATGGGTAGAAAATATGCTGCAGACGATTGGGAAATGCAGAAACGAACTTTTGCTGAAGGTTTATCGATTATAAAGGCTTCCAGAAATTTTAAAGTACTTTTTATCACACTGTAAATCGAATTAAAGAGCAGAAATGAATCAGGCCTGAACTTAGGGAGTAAATGTGATCATGATGTTAAAATGCCTGAAGTTACAGTATCTTTGAAGAGGCGATTCAGGAACTGTTCACTTCCAGTCTGATCCGTATCCAAATCTCTACAGAGACTGGGACAATTATTTCAAAGGATAAAGGCCGTGCAGGAAAGCACGTCCGGCCTGCGACCTCGACCTGGGGCGTCCAGGCCACATTCTTGAAACACGTACCATTGCCTGGTGTAGGTCCCTCAGAGGGCGGCTTTGACGCAGCAGCAACGGGCAAGCCGCCGCGGACAGCGCCAGGTTGGATCAAAATACAGACTTGCCGCCACCGCTGGCAGCTGTGCGCGCTTGTAGGGGATTTTTTTGCTGTGCTCTCACACTAACAACGACGCAAGGCAGATCTGTTTTATCACTCAGCGAGCAGTGGACTGTGGAAATGACTAAAGCAGATAAAACTTGTCGAGCAGGAGAGAAAGTACGACCTCTTGTGCAATACAGATAATGCACATTATAAGAATATTTTGAAGAATCCCGGAGCATGGAGGGATATAGCCGCTGAACTGAATCAGAATGCTAAATATTTTTGCAAAAATTTTAATAGTCACACATACAACATATTACATAAAATGTACTAAAGTACAGTTCAGTACGAAGTACTGAAAATCAATTAGTGTAAATAACATCTTAAAGCATATCGAAGATATACTGCAAATACACATACAACTGACAGAAACACATACAAATCCGAAAGAGAAAGAATTACCACCTTCGTTAACATTATGTTTTCATTTACACGAAAACTAATTCTATAGCCTCAGATGCTACTTCTGACGTCAAAGAAAATTTTTCTATGCTTTGTTGTAACACTAACAACTGAAGACATTACTCCCTGAAGTTTTTTCATAATACAGCTAACAGAGTACCTTGCATTCCTCAGGTATCTATTTATTCCAATCTTCTATTAGTCCATCTCCTCTGATCCACACTCGCTGTCCATTTCATCCTTCATGCCCTCTCTGTCGGTCCTCTCCCCCCCACTTCTCACTGTCCATCTCCTTCTCCTCCCTTTCCCTGTTGATTTCCTCCTCTATCAGTTCTCTGTGCATCTCCTCTTCCCCCTTTCTGTCCATCTCCTCCTATTCCTTTACTCTGTTCATTTCCTACTCTCTCTCTCGCTCTGATCATCTCGTCCTCCCCACTCTCTCTACCTATATCTTCCTCTCCCAGTCTCTGTCCACTTCCTGTTTCCTTTCTCTGTCCATCCCTTCCTCTCTCCTCTGTCTGTCCATTTCCCCCCATTTCCCTGTGCCCATGTCCTCCACCGCGCTATTCGTGTCCATCTCCTCCTACCCCCACACTGTCTATTCAACTCCGACTCCCCACTCTCTTCCAGTTATCACACCTATTTCCGTAAGGAGCTGGTGGTTCTTATCACACAGTGTTTCTTCCTTTATCGTAACTATTGTGGATGCCAACTCTGGATGAAATGTTTCCACGGGTTTAGAATGATCTTTTTACCAGTGGCTTGCCTATGTACACACATTTATGATACATTCACATTCATTTAATATATTTCAGACGTGTTTGTACACATATTTACCCGCACCTCTGGCCAATTTCTTTATGCAGTTTCATTTTCACACTCATTAATGTTTCCGGCATCGAATCTCCTGAACTAAGTGTCGTACAATGATATATTTTTGCTGGTATATTCACTAGTATATGCGAACACTGCTAAAAAAAAGTGTTGTTAATACAGTTCATAGTAAAGAAGTAATACGTTAAAACTGCATGCTTTATGCAGCAGTTTTACTGTATTTACAGCGAAAATATTGTAAGCTATAATTTTTTCCTTTCATCTGCTGTGCAAATTATCAGCGACAAAAAGTTTCCTAAAGGTTTGATTTACGTATAAACATTATTCCAAGTTACTATGTCCTCTCCTTCTCAAATACTATATGATCAAAGAATAGATATTCGCGCGCTGTGGGCTATACTGCTTTTTCACCTCCAGCCCCTTCCCTTTGACAGGTAGATGGTACATACCCCAACATCGATGGTTTCCAGGCAGTTTGTTTGAAACTGCCCTAATGTTTTAGGGAGACACATGGAACATACATACATATACATGATTCAGCTGCCCCTACTGCTGTTTTATGTGCAACCCGCATTGTCATTACCTGTCTTCGGAAAGACACACGAGATTTTCATATCCTCCTGCTCGCTACGCGCAACTCATTAGCCCTACAGGAAAAAATGAGCAGGACCTTTCACGTAGGAAATTTAATATAATTAAATTTGGTACTGGGATACATTTTTGTAGCGGGCCACTGTTTTAGAAGTATTCAACAAAAGCCTACAAAAGTGACCTAGAAACGAACACTCAATCCCACACTCAGGACTCAACGGTCAAGATTTCTAGTATATTTTTCATGGCACTCCGTCCTACCAATGTACAATAATTTGCGACTGCACAAAATTATTTCCAATCCGGCCCTTTTTTGGTTCAAAAATGGTTCAAATGGCTCTGAGCACTATGGGACCTAACTTCTGAGATCATCAGTCCCCTAGAACTTAGAACTACTTAAACCTAACTAACCTAAGGACATCACTCACATCCATGCCCGTGGCAGGATTCGAACCAGCGACCGTAGCGGTAGTACGGTGCCAGAATGAATGGTTTTACTACATCTCTGGCCTAGTCAACCACTTACAAATTGTGAAACTGGCGTTGCTGTGAGTATTACCTAATAAATTTTGCGAAGTTTAACAGCATAAAATAAACAATTATACAGTTCTATTCGTCAGGCCTTCTGACAATAAAACTATTATATTTAGGTTTGGATCGAATTATCAACGTAATTAATTTTAGCGTAACGCTTACAAAAGTCGTTTTTTTCTTGATTACTCTTCCGGAAACGATTAAATTAGTAATGTCAACGAAGTTCCTCACTATGCAGGTGGTGTGATAGCTCCATCAACACAGATCAAAACCGATCGAATATCGGAAATAGTTCATGCAGTCGTAAATCTTCGTTGCAGCGGTAGAAGGGTGTGCCACGAAAAACATACTAGAGGTACTGGCTGGTGTGGGTTGAAGTGAGTTTGAAGTTCCGTTTTTTACTTTTTTCTAGAATAACACGAAAATTCGAATACATATCCCAGTGTAAAATTATACTAAATCCAATCTTTATAAGAAAAGCTTGCATACGATGACAGCGGTAGAGATAGTTGTATCAGCCTGTATATGTATATCCGTCTTTATGATACGTATGGGTTTATAGCAATACCTCCAACTGCATGAGAAACACCTTCGGCATAGTTTTACCAATGGTACAAAAATTTGTTGCGTGTTGTCAAAGGTCCGAGGGAGTGCCTACCACATTCTGTACCCAATTTGTGGATGGGTTTGCACCTGCAATAAGTCTTAGAGCCCTTGAACTAAAAACCATGCCCACCAACTGGAAGAAGCATAGGTCACACCCATCGATAGGAAGTATAGCGGATGTGATCCAAGAAAATACCGTTCAACATCCTTCACACCCATCTGCTGTAGAATCCTTGAACGCATTCTGAGCTCAAACATAATGAGAGACCTCGAAAAAAATTAGCTTTTTTATGCCAACCAGATGATTTTTAGAAACATCGGTCATGCCAAACCTAGCTCGCACGTTTCTCACATGAGATACTGAAAGCCATGGATGAAGACTGTTACTTAGAAGCAGTATTTCTCGATTTCCGAACATTTAAGTTAGTACCACACCTACGCTTATTATCAAAAGTACGATCGTATGGGCCGCCAAGCGAAATCGGCGGCTGTACTGCTGACTTTTTTGTTTATTTCCGAGGGCACAGGACGTTCTGTTGAATAAAGAGTCATCGACAGATGACAACGTAACATCAGGTGTAACGCAGGGTGTTGAGTTTCTTACTGCCCATACGTGTGGATAATATTAATAGTACCCTCACATTTTCGTAGATGATGTAGTTATCTATACTGAAGTAGGCTTGCTGAGAATTCAGTGTGGTGTAGAGACTGGCATCTGGCTTTAAATATCTGTGAATTTAAACTTTTGCCCTCCACCAAACGAAAAAAAACAAGTGTCGTATGACAGCTTATCAACGAGCCACAGTCAGAATCTATTAACTGATGCAAATCGCTGGCTGTAGAAATTTGTAGGCATATCAGATAGACTTATCATATAGCCTCAGTCAAGGGTAGAGCAGGTATTGGAATTCAGTTAATTGGTAGAATACTGGGGAAATGCAATCAGTCTAGAAAGTGACTGCTTTCTCATCACTCTGTGAAACGTCCCATAACATTGCTAAGAGGTGTGGGACCCCTACCAAATAGTACCAATAGGGTAATGAACATAAGCAGGGAAGAGCAGCACGAATGGCCACTGGTTTGACTGGCCAAGGGAGAGTATTACAGAACTGTTTAAAGAATTCAACAGGCAGATACGTGAAGCTAGACGTAAACTATCCCGAGAATGTCTGTCAACAAAGTTTCAAGAACTGGCTTTGAAAGATTAAGAATACGCCATAAGCTGCTGCTTTTAGCTCTGAGGAAAGGTTATATAAATTACAGCACACAGAGAGGCCTTTAAACACTCATTCTTCCTGCGTTCCATACGTGAAAGGAACATGAAAAGCCTCTATAAATGATACAGTAGAGCACACCTTCTGAAATGCACTTCACAGTGGCCTGCAGGAAGTAAATGGAGATGTGAATGTAGAATTACCTATGGATAACACAGATAAATGAACTAGATCTTGGATGTAATTTCACAGAAGTCTCACTTGGTTGTCTTGCGTTTATTCAAATGTGATACAGTAGTAGCCTGCGAAAGTGCCCTTTGCTAAAAACATGACATTGCTTGCCCTACGGATAATTGTGTTATGAGATACTCCAGTGTACGCCTCTGTGCCAACGACAGACTCAGCTTGTGAAGTGTTGATACCATTCAGATAATTTCATATGTAGTTGTGCAAAACACTCATAATTTTAATGTAAACTTGATTTTCTTTTGAAAACGGTAGGATGTTCTGTCCAAAGTAAAAATGTGACATTTCTACCTTTGTTTGTAGTTACCAGGTAAGTGGAAAAACACCATTCAAGCAGAATAAATGTAAAACAAACTGCTGCAGTCATCAAACTATTTTGAATATTCTTACTTTAGCTTTACGGCTAATTTTGTAACAGGTATCATTGTACACACATCTACACTCCTGGAAATGGAAAAAAGAACACATTGACACCGGTGTGTCAGACCCACCATACTTGCTCCGGACACTGCGAGAGGGCTGTACAAGCAATGATCACACGCACGGCACAGCGTACACACCAGGAACCGCGGTGTTGGCCGTCGAATGGCGCTAGCTGCGCAGCATTTGTGCACCGCCGCCGTCAGTGTCAGCCAGTTTGCCGTGGCATACGGAGCTCCATCGCAGTCTTTAACACTGGTAGCATGCCGCGACAGCGTGGACGTGAACCGTATGTGCAGTTGACGGACTTTGAGCGAGGGCGTATAGTGGGCATGCGGGAGGCCGGGTGGACGTACCGCCGAATTGCTCAACACATGGGGCGTGAGGTCTCCACAGTACATCCATGTTGTCGCCAGTGGTCGGCGGAAGGTGCACGTGCCCGTCGACCTGGGACCGGACCGCAGCGACGCACGGATGCACGCCAAGACCGTAGGATCCTACGCAGTGCCGTAGGGGACCGCACCGCCACTTCCCAGCAAATAAGGACACTGTTGCTCCTGGGGTATCGGCGAGGACCATTCGCAACCGTCTCCATGAAGCTGGGCTACGGTCCC
This sequence comes from Schistocerca serialis cubense, assembly GCF_023864345.2. Taxonomy (NCBI): domain Eukaryota; kingdom Metazoa; phylum Arthropoda; class Insecta; order Orthoptera; family Acrididae; genus Schistocerca; species Schistocerca serialis. The sequence continues at coordinate 429,350,610 of NC_064641.1, forward strand.
GCACACCGTTAGGCCGTCTTCCGCTCACGCCCCAACATCGTGCAGCCCGCCTCCAGTGGTGTCGCGACAGGCGTGAATGGAGGGACGAATGGAGACGTGTCGTCTTCAGCGATGAGAGTCGCTTCTGCCTTGGTGCCAATGATGGTCGTATGCGTGTTTGGTGCCGTGCAGGTGAGCGCCACAATCAGGACTGCATACGACCGAGGCACACAGGGCCAACACCCGGCATCATGGTTTGGGGAGCGATCTCCTACACTGGCCGTACACCACTGGTGATCGTCGAGGGGACACTGAATAGTGCACGGTACATCCAAACCGTCATCGAACCCATCGTTCTAGCATTCATAGACCGGCAAGGGAACTTGCTGTTCCAACAGGACAATGCACGTCCGCATGTATCCCGTGCCACCCAACGTGCTCTAGAAGGTGTAAGTCAACTACCCTGGCCAGCAAGGTCTCCGGATCTGTCCCCCATTGAGCATGTTTGGGACTGGATGAAGCGCCGTCTCACGCGGTCTGCACGTCCAGCACGAACGCTGGTCCAACTGAGGCGCCAGGTGGAAATGGCATGGCAAGCCGTTCCACAGGACTACATCCAGCATCTCTACGATCGTCTCCATGGGAGAATAGCAGCCTGCATTGCTGCGAAAGGTGGATATACACTGTACTAGTGCCGACATTGTGCATGCTCTGTTGCCTGTGTCTATGTGCCTGTGGTTCTGTCAGTGTGATCATGTGATGTATCTGACCCCAGGAATGTGTCAATAAAGTTTCCCCTTCCTGGGACAATGAATTCACGGTGTTCTTATTTCAATTTCCAGGAGTGTATATGAAGGAGTCTTCCCGACACCTTCCTTGATCAGGTCCAGGAGACAGTTAAATTGGGAAATACTTAACCTGAAGAACTCACAGAACTTTGTCTTCATGTAATAAATGACGATTGATAAAGGTGGTAAGGAAAATTTTTTCAAGATTTTTATGAATGACTATTGCATTATGTAACTGTTGTGGTTCAAGGTCTTCTTCTTAATGATCTTCCAACAATAATTCGCGATCACTAATTTGAAAAAGGTGTGTCAATTTCTACCAACTGCTCTCGACTGAGCTGCCGACTGCAGCACTTGCACGGGGCGAGCTCAGACAGAGCACTCAGCGTCAGCGTGAGTAGGCGAAATACTTTGACTTCTACTGTCTCAGTACCGTAGTCAGATATGGCATTCGTTAGAAACTGGAAAACAGTTATAGTATTTTCGAAACGTAAAGTAGCCAGCGACCACATTCGTCACTCAAATATTTCGAAATTTATACTGAAGAATACTTGTAAAATGAGTACGACAGCAACTATCACCAATGCGGAAGAACCAGACGCGTCATCATCAAGCTGTGACATGAAGCAATAACACAAGGGCGAAAATCTGTTATGCCTGTTAGTTTCCTCAGACCCGAATGAAAAGTATTGCATAGTGAAGGAAACCGACAAATCCGAAACAAGACGTTTATAATTTTTTAAAAGAAAAGGAGAACTTCTGCTGAAACATTAGCTTTCACGGTTAACGTAACTTTGCTTCATTTACATACAGTACTTTTTACAGCAAGGAAATCGGGAACTCATTTTTCTCGTGTACTGCTATCAGCCGCTTCATTGGAACGACTTCCTGTGTGGTGTCCCTTGTTGCTGTCAGCTAACGTGGTATGACCCACGCAGCCAAGCCACTTTCTTTCTGTCCAGGCCCTAAATGTACGCAAGACGAATTCGTTAAAAACAGTGTATTTACGAAAGTGGAAATAGAAAAGAAGATGATCGTGATTATTATGAGGAAGAGGAAGAAAATGAGGATGATTATGATGACATACACAACTGAAAGATACGGTGACACAATGGACGAGTGATTAATAATCTCTGAACACCTCATTCCTTTTGAAGTGTATTTATCTCGGCGTCACTATAACAAATCATTTCATAGTTACTCCTGTTCTAGGACTCACTTATATTAAGATGGTGGTAGACTCTGAATGCGCCCACAACAAAGCAATAAACGGGCAAATTTCCACAGCTGTGCACAGTAATTACGGTCAGATTGCTTCTACAATCAAATGTATAAGATGTGATACGAGTGACGTCATGATCATGTCCAGAGAAGTGTCTCCATCTTGGATCGTTAGAGTGTATAAGAAACTTTGGAAATAATTGTTTCCCTAACACAGTGCATGTACAGGGTGTAAGGAGATTCTCCTCTGAAAGTGATTCTTTGATGAGAGGAAATGGTTTTTGAACGTCAGTTCTAGTCTCCTAAATCAGCGTCATTGTGCAGTTCCATGCATGATGTGTCAGACACTGGGTTAGCTCGTCCTAGGTACAGACCACATAAGGCGAGGCTAGCATTCTCCGATGGCATGAAACAATGTCTGGACAAAGTAAATGAAACTGGATTCCCTTATACCGCTAATACCCATGTTACCATTGTGTTGTAGGTATTAAAGTGTGGGAAGAGATGCACAAACCAGGAGTTGAAAATTCTGTGTGGTTTTTGAAAACATTGTTTGTAATTAAGAGGAATGGTGAAAATTTTGTACGTGATATTTCCTGAGCAAATACGTAATAGTTAGTGCAAAGGATGCAACTAATATTAAAACTTCCAAGAAATCTTTGGAAAGCTGGCTCTTTTGTCATCTTTAAAGGTGTATGAGAACGTCATTTGACAGTAAGGTCTTTCGACAATTCTCACCAGTGTAAAATTTGATTTAGGTTGAGGTGCGAGGGCTATTCCATTCCAGCAGACTTATTATTGATAGGAGTAAATGCACATCTAACCGTTGCTCTTGTGCTGTGACATGCATAGCCGTCTTATAAAAAATAACATGATACACATCATCCTAACTAAAGGGCTAGGTACTAAGCTCTGTTAAATCACATCTTTTCACAATATATATGATGCCATTAAACACTTATTGCAGCTTCTAAAAATTGAATTTATTAAAATGTTTTGATTTCATAACGTATATACAGAATGCTCTGACATAATGACACTCCTTTCCACACATTACTACTTGAAAATAAGTTATTCTTTTTCATTCCACACCAACCACAATGTTCACAAATTTTTGTTTTTTGTAAGCTTTCAAATCTGTGTTTACTGTACTAAACCTGAATTCCTTTATTGTATTCACACCTATTGGAGTAGTTATGTCATCTTGTATTTAATTTCTTGTACATGCAGTTGCACGGTTGCCAAACTCGTCACTATCACTTTGAATTTTACGTCGCGATATCCACTTTAATATATCGTCAAGAACGTTTTCCAAATGGAATCACTACTGAGGTAGGCTGTTCAGTGCAATACATATTGCATCCGGCAAACCATGTATGTTTGCCTTAGAAACACACTCTGAAATGAACGCAATCTTGAGCTCTAAACTTTAATGTAGCACTACAAAACACATTGGCTAGTGCTGCAGTGACACTATTGCTCCTGCCAGGGCTGATGCCACTTCTACCAGAACTGTCATTGTCGAAATGGAATGTGCTGTATTGTGTTGCCAACTCATCCTCGATGTATACCTGAGTGTTGCCACACTGCTCCCTGTCTTCTTGAACAACTTCAGTCTCTTACCTCACTGCACATTTTGTACTTCTACTGTAATTTTGAACTTAGTGTAGGATTCTATCCTGGCATCAACACATGTACAGCAGTTAGAGGTAAAATGATACCTCTTAGCAGACACTGACATCGCTTTGATTGCTAGATGAACTGGCAGGTTATATATCCACATGTATTATTTTCCTATCCCGGTCATTGGCTGTGTCATGAAGTTCACGTTAATATGAAGTGGTGGGGAGCACTACAAACAAAAACTAGTTGGCACAGATTCTTAAAGCTGGAGATTCCTCAAATCAAAGGAGATGGAATGGGGTGAGTAAGTTGAAAACTGTCGGTCCATGGTAGAGAATTTGGTGGACTTATGGAGGGGACTACTGCTTTGTATTTCTGGAATGTAATTCTCACAAAAAGAAAAAGGGGAGCATAGGGGAAAAATTTGATTTAAAGTATGTTATGAACTGAAGTTTAAATTTTCCATATTATTTTCTTAGAAGTCGACTTACTTTTGCTAAAAGTGATACCAGATTTATTTACGTGTTATAGCAACCCGCCATGATAGGGCAACTTCTGATGTTAGCATTTCGATCCCCTTAGAAGTTGAGTGTCACACATGCTACACTGGTCGATTCATTTGCTAGATATTTCCCTCTAAAATTAATGTTATTACAAAGGCCTAATGGAAAAAACTGTAAGCTGAGACTGTTCCCCCAAATTAACGTTATTCCACGCATAAAAACTGAGATATTTGGATAGAACCCTGGATGGTATTTCCGTTGTGGCACATTTCTGATGTTCTTGGGTAGACCTCCAATCGCATTGTATGGTAATTTACACTGTCGGTGTCAGACAGTGGCACGCTGCAATTCTACATATTGATTATAGTCAGTTTTGAGACATATCTACGTGAAGCTATGTATTTATGTATGTTTAAGGGAATAATGTCACTGTATGTTAGGCTACTTTTCTGAAATACGGGTGTTTTATAGCAGTTTTGGAGCAACATTTCACAGTTTAGAGCCAATTTCTCAGTTTGAGCGGACAAATAGTTACAGTTTTTGCTGTAACATGTGGCTGTATGGACTGAAGCTTCCTGTAGTCTGCACTGATCATTTCCTGTTACATACAAAATACTCAGAACCCAAAACTCATGTGAACTATTTCATATCCTAGCTACAGTGGAACATATTTCCATGTCACATAGCATAGCAACAAGTCTTCGCTGTTGATTGATGTAATAACCAGTCACAAGTCACATGAGTGAATGTATAAATGGCATTCTCAGTCGAGCAGCCCTTCTGAAATCCAGTCACTGAAATACTAAATAAATTGTTTCCACTTAAGTGTGTGCAACTACTCTTGAGTACCACTTTCTTGAAGACTTTGAAAAAAGATGTCAATAATGATAATGGACGACAAATGTTTTTACTCTGTTCTGGCACCTTTCTTATGAAGTGAGTAAACAACTGCATAGCTTAAGCTGTCTGGAAAAATAGCTCATGCCATTGACGTATAGCACAATTCGACAAGTTGGAAAAACTTTTCGGAATTCTGTTTGACATTCTATCAACCACAAATGAACTTCTGTTCTTTAGAATATTTATAACTGTATTAAGTTCAATGAACGATGATGATGCTACTCCTAGCTGCTAAAAGTTTTATGGATTGACTTTTTATACATTCTTTTGCTTTTTCAACTGAACCATTTATCCTTACGTTTGCTGTTACGTTTATAAAGTGACTGTAAAATTACTTATAACATATGAATATTATCAATGACAACATTGGCATTTAATTTAGTTGTTACAGAATCTTGTACGATGACGGGTAGTCCTGGTTCTCTTTTGAAAATGTCCAAAATAGTTTTAATCTTACTGTCTACATTATTTATTTCTGACAGGACATGTGCAATCTTCGACGTTTGAATGACTTTCCTTAACACAATAAAGATTTTTTTATAGTATAAAATTATGTCAGATTTTGACTTACTCTGTTCTTCACATAAATTTCCCTCTCGCTCTTACATGTTTTAATTCCCATAGTTATCAGATTATTTGCTTTTTTATTGGATGTTTTTGATGACTTTTTCGGAAAATAACTTTCAAATATTGCCAAAAATTTACCATGGTATAAACTAAATTACATGTCAGGCACTCTTTCTGCATGTACCTCATGACCACACAACCCCATTTGGCTTACTCTTAAAATATTATATCCTGTTGGCGTAAACGAGGCTCACTACACTGTATAAACCTGCCTCAGAGTTATAAGGTGCCATACTGCTTATTTCCATTAACTGTGCATCATGATCAGATGCTACAGGCATTAATTGTTTCAGCCTGAGCACTGTCTAGAAAAAAGTTTCTGGACTCAAGTTGGAAAGTAAACTCCTGAAATTATATTGAAGGATCCAAATAATAAACGTAGATTATTTTTCTTGTCTTTATCTTTAAGGGAACATACATTTAAATCTCGTCAAACTACTACTTATTTCTTCTTGTTTGACATGTAGCTCTATAATACATCTAGGCTTTTGACTGACATGCTGTGTGCGTGTAAGGATATACGTGTAGGAAGCACACCAAGGCAACTAGCACTGCTGTTCAACAGAATCGATTTGGATATACTGTGGGAACGTTTCATATCATTGTCTAGAGCTAACGTAAACTGAAATATAGCACATTCACAGTCCAGTATCATGAACTGTGTTCTGTCTGCCATAAGGATGGATGTCTGTTGTGCTTTTTATAAGCATTTGTCATATGAGAGTGCAGGAAAATATCGACAGATATTCTTAGAAAGTTGGAAGGACGCTCTTAAATCCAAATAAGAATCTAAAGACATTTCTCATTCACTAATTCTTTCACCACCAAATATCTCTGTAGCATGCGGTACACAAGAGGATTTGTCATTGGTTGATATGTAATTTGTGTTGAGGAAATGTAACTGAACACAGGAACAAAATTGCTCGTTATCAATGAAAATTCGCCACATAAAACCATCAAACCTATTGGGAATGCAACAGCACCACATCAAGGTCGATCTGAATATAGAGATAATCCACATATAGCCATTAATGTAACAATAAGAAATATAAGAATTTTTTGACGGTGAAGTCTACATATTTAGATAAAATTTAATAAATAAATTCTCTATGATCTATTAAGATATTCACAAACTAGAAAATCCAATTAATTACTGTGAATGTTTGCTCTGAAGACTGTGGGTATCTTTGACACCCTAGTTGTGTATATTCTGGGCATCTAAATGTGCTGCAATATTCAAGCTGCAAATATTTAAAATATAGTTTCATTTAATTACGCATAAATCGTCTTTTATATTGCTCTACTAGTAAGTCAGATAAAATTCGAACATGCAACACCAAGTAGAGACATTTGGAATACTACATTAGCTTGTGGGTATTAAAGTAACAGCAAGTAAGCCATTTAGGGTCTGAATCAGATTCTCAAACGGATCTGCCACTGTGTAGGCTGAACATTCCTCGACTTGCGCCCTAGTGTGGTGGGTTCTCCGGTTCCGCTAAATACGTCAGGTGTCCACACACAGGAGGCGCCTACATGGATAACAGAGGCTGCGTGGCGTGGACTGGGCGGTTTTTTAGGTCAGAAAGACTCGGGAAAGATAAATAAGGGCTCCCGTCTCAAAGGGTACAGGTCAAAGAAACGACAAGAATCGACCAAGCAACAGTCGGTATTGTAGATGTAAATTGTCGTAGCTGTGTTGGAAAAGTACCGGGCTTCAAGCGCTGATAGAAAGCACTGAAGCTCTAGTCGTTATAGGAACAGAAAGCTGGCTAAAGCCTGAGATAAATTCTGCCGAAATTTTTACAGAGGCTTGAACCGTGTTCAGAAAGGATGGGTTAAATAAAGTAAGTAGGTGGTGGTGTGTTTGTGTCTGTTGGAAGTAGTTTATCTTGTAGTGAAGTTGAAATTGATAATTCCTGCAAATTATTATGGGTAGAGGTTAAACTCAACAGCCATACCAAAATAATAATGGGCTCCTTCTACCTACCCCCCGACTCAGATGATATAATAGCTGAACAGTTCAAAGAAAACTTGAATCTCATTACAAATAAGTACCCCACTCATACAGTTATAATTGGTGGAGACTTCAATCTACCCTCGATTTGTAGGCGAAAATAAATGTTCAAAGCCAGTGGTAGACGGAAACCATCTTCCGAAATTGTACTAAATGCTTTCTCTGAGAATTACTTTCAACAATTAGTTCATGAGCCCACACGAACTGTAAATGATTGCGAAAACACTCTTGACCTATTAGCCAGAAATAATCCTGATCTAATAGAGAGCGCCATGACGTATAAACGGATTAGTGAACGCAAGGTCCCCGTAGCGAGGCTCAAAACCATATCGACCAAAACCACTGAAAATAAACGCATAATATGTCTATTTAAAACAGTAGATAATAATTAGCTTGATGCCTTCTTAAGAGAGGGTCTCCATTCCTTCCAAGCTAATTACACTCCTGGAAATGGAAAAAAGAACACATTGACACCGGTGTGTCAGACCCACCATACTTGCTCCGGACACTGCGAGAGGGCTGTACAAGCAATGATCACACGCACGGCACAGCGGACACACCAGGAACCGCGGTGTTGGCCGTCGAATGGCGCTAGCTGCGCAGCATTTGTGCACCGCCGCCGTCAGTGTCAGCCAGTTTGCCGTGGCATACGGAGCTCCATTGCAGTCTTTAACACTGGTAGCATGCCGCGACAGCGTGGACGTGAACCGTATGTGCAGTTGACGGACTTTGAGCGAGGGCGTATAGTGGGCATGCGGGAGGCCGGGTGGACGTACCGCCGAATTGCTCAACACGTGGGGCGTGAGGTCTCGACAGTACGTGGATGTTGTCGCCAGTGGTCGGCGGAAGGTGCACGTGCCCGTCGACCTGGGACCGGACCGCAGCGACGCACGGATGCACGCCAAGACCGTAGGATCCTACGCAGTGCCGTAGGGGACCGCACCGCCACTTCCCAGCAAATTAGGGACACTGTTGCTCCTGGGGTATCGGCGAGGACCATTCGCAACCGTCTCCATGAAGCTGGGCTACGGTCCCGCACACCGTTAGGCCGTCTTCCGCTCACGCCCCAACATCGTGCAGCCCGCCTCCAGTGGTGTCGCGACAGGCGTGAATGGAGGGACGAATGGAGACGTGTCGTCTTCAGCGATGAGAGTCGCTTCTGCCTTGGTGCCAATGATGGTCGTATGCGTGTTTGGCGCCGTGCAGGTGAGCGCCACAATCAGGACTGCATACGACCGAGGCACACAGGGCCAACACCCGGCATCATGATGTGGGGAGCGATCTCCTACACTGGCCGTACACCACTGGTGATCGTCGAGGGGACACTGAATAGTGCACGGTACATCCAAACCGTCATCGAACCCATCGTTCTACCATTCCTAGACCGGCAAGGGAACTTGCTGTTCCAACAGGACAATGCACGTCCGCATGTATCCCGTGCCACCCAACGTGCTCTAGAAGGTGTAAGTCAACTACCCTGGCCAGCAAGATCTCCGGATATGTCCCCCATTGAGCATGTTTGGGGCTGGATGAAGCATCGTCTCACGCGGTCTGCACGTCCAGCACGAACGCTGGTCCAACTGAGGCGCCAGGTGGAAATGGCATGGCAAGCCGTTCCACAGGACTACATCCAGCATCTCTACGATCGTCTCCATGGGAGAATAGCAGTCTGCATTGCTGCGAAAGGTGGATATAGACTGTACTAGTGCCGACATTGTGCATGCTCTGTTGCCTGTGTCTATGTGCCTGTGGTTCTGTCAGTGTGATCATGTGATGTATCTGACCCCAGGAATGTGTCAATAAAGTTTCCCCTTCCTGGGACAATGAATTCACGGTGTTCTTATTTCAATTTCCAGGAGTGTATGTAAGTGCAGACCACATATGGCTCAAATTCAAAGATACAATATCTACAGCAATAGATAGATTCACACCGCATAAGTTGATAAGAGACGGGACTGATCCACCTTGGTAAACAAAACACGTCAGAACACTGTTGCAGAAGCAACGAAAAAGAATGCCAAATTCAGAAGAACTCAAAATCCCCAAGACTGGCTAAGTTTTACGGAAGCTCGAAATTTTGTGCAGACGTCAATGCGAGATGCTTTTAATAGTTTCCACAATGAAACATTGTCTAAGATATGGTAGAAAACCCAAAGAGATTCTGCTCGTATGTAAAGTACACCAGTAGCAAAAAACAGTCAATACCGTCACTGCACGATAGCGATGGAAATGTAACCGATGATGGTGACACTAAAGCCGAGTTACTAAGCACAGTTTTCCGTAATTCCTTCACGAAAGAAGACGAAGTAAATATTCGTGAATTCGAAACAAAAACAGCTGTTAGCATGAGTGACATAAAAGTAGATATCTTAGGTGTTGCGCAATAACTTAAATCACTTAAGAATGGCAGGTCTTCCTGTCGAGATGATATACCAATCAGGTTCCTTTCAGAGTATGCAGACACAATAGCGCCTTTCTTAGCAATCATATACAACCGCTCACTTGATGAAAGGTCTGTTCCTAAAGACTGGAAAGTAGCACAGGTCACACCAACATTCAACAAAAGAAAGTAGGAGTAACTCATTGAATTACATACCCATACCGCTGATCTCAATTTGCAGTAGGATTTTGGAACAGATACTGCACTCGAACATTATGAATCACCATGAAGAAAATGACTTGTTGATACATAACCTACACGGATTCAGAAATATGGTTCTTGTGCAACACAGCTAGCTCTTTATTCCCATGAAGTAATGAGTGCTGTTGACAATGGATCTCAAAACGATTCCATATTCTTAGATTTCCAGAAGGCTTTTGATACCGTTCCTCACAAGCGACTATTAATCAAATTGCGTGCATATGGAGTATCGTCTCAGTTGTGTGACTGGATTCGTGATTTACTCTCAGAGATGTCACAGTTCGTAGTGATAAATGGTAAATCATCGAATAGAACAGAAGTGATATCTGACGTCATAGGCCCTCTGCTGTTTCTGATTTACAAAAATGATCTAGGGGATAATCTGAGCAGCCCCCTTAGATTTTTTGCAGGTAATGTTGTAATTTACCGACTATTAAAATCATCAGATGATCAACTCCAATTACAAAATGATCTAGAGAGGATTTCTGTATAGTGCGAAAAGTGGCAATTGGAACTAAACAAAGAAAGTGAGAGGTCATCCACATGAGTACTAAAAGAAATGCGATAAATTTTGGGTATACGATAAATCGCACTAATCTAAGGGCTACCTAGGAATTACAAATACGAGCAACTTAAACTGGAAAGACCACACAGATGATATTGTGGGGAAGGCGAATCAAAGACTGCGCTTTGTTGGCAGAGCACTAAGAAGATGCGACAAACCCACTAAAGAGACAGGCTACATCACACTTGTCCGTCCTCTGCTGGAATATTGCTGCGCTGTTTGGAATCCTTAGTAGGTAGGATTGACGGAGGACATCGAAAGAGTGCAAAGAAGGGCAGCTCGTTTCGTGTTATCACGCAATAGTGGTGAGAGTGTCACTGATATGATACGCGAATTAGGGTGGTAGTCATTGAAACAAAGGCGGTTTTCTTTGCAGAGAGATCTATTTACGAAATTTCAATCACCAACTTTTTCTTCCGAATGCGAAAATATTTTGTTGACACCCACCTACGTAGGGAGAAATGATCATCATAAAAAATTAAGAGAAATCAGAACTCGAATGGAAAGATTTAGGTGTTCCTTTTTCCCACGGACCTTTCGAGAGTGGAATGGTATTGAAGTAGTATGAAAATGGTTCAATGAACCTCAGCCAGGCACATAAGTGTGAATTGCGGAGTAACCATGTAGATGTAGGACTGTCATGTCCTTGTGTCTTGAGAGGCATAACAGCGTTACGTGGTTGGGAAGTCGTTCAATTTACAAGATTTAGTAGAATTTCGGGTTAGTTCTGGAAGTAATAACGAATAAGTTTTCTGAATCACTGTGTGTACAACCGTTGGTCACTTTGTTTTATTTGTGGTAGCATTGCAGTCGTTTGAAATTTGTTTTACGATACCATAACACAGATGAAAGGTGAATTAATTGCTAAAAGTAATGCACGAGAACTCGTAACTTATAGAGACTATTGAATACTGTTGAAGTATTTGGAAATCATCCACCACACCAAACATTCATTTACATATTTAGGACAATAAATTAATCTTACTGAATCTGTAAATACCTCTAAAATATTAAGACTGTAAAATTTCTATTAACTGTTGCTGAAACTCTTTTTGGTTCTTGTGTAACTACCTCTTGTCGAACTCGGCTACTCAGTTCTCGCGGTGCTGTGGTCAAGTAGCGTTTGCGGATAATGTCTGACATGAATCTGTTGTAGAAAGTCACAGCCTTGGGAAATAGCATCTTGACAACAGCAACTTACCTTGAGATTTCGAATACATGCCGCTATCATCATTGGCGTAAAGCCCTGTTCGGTCGTATCATTGATATCTACGCCCTTCTTCAAAAGAGTTTTCACTTGTTTCACGTCTCCAGTCAGTACTGCCGTGTGAAGTGGCTTATAGCCAAGCACTGATACCGCACACGGATCAGCACCTGCATCCAGAAGAAACAGCATCATCTGAAACGAAATATTTGAGACTGAAGTCAACATCACCACGACCTGGTTCATACAAATAATTTTATCTCTATACGTCAATGAGATTACAATACAGTCTGTGTTGCACAGAAGTCTGTTTTTATTTAAATGGCGACCAGTACCAGACTTTTCTCCCTTGTCAAGCCATCCACGTTAGTCTTAAAACAGCACCTCAGCCTTCCACCAGCCATACCCTTCTGTATGTGTAGCTACTGTAACAGAAGTTAATGAATGAAGCAGCCCAATACAACTCCCCTTACAGTTGGAGGCTGGAGAACTGCATCTTGCCCCTAACTGGCAAGCTGAGCCGCAAAGCAAATTATAAGGAAGATCAATAAAAGTCCCACACAACAAGTCCATTATGCAGTGCGTCTTATATAACAGTGGGTTAAAATACAATGCTGATACTAGTGCATTTTGCTGTGTGTGTGTACTAAATTTGTTGGAAATCGGTCGAGAGCTTTAGGCGAAAGACACTGGACGTAAATAAACCTCCACTGCTTTATATGCAGTATACAGTGGATACTATACGCAGATATTCGTATATATGGTATCTTGATAGGTACATACATCAGCATGTAGGTTGCTTTTTCTATGCATCTAACTCTCTTCCTAGAAACACATCATATAATTTACTGCTGATATTTTCGGCATGGTTGTAACTGCACAACTAAGTGAGCTTTGCCTGTCAGTATGTACTAAGCATTTTCCATCCATACGTCCACACTTCAGTGTCTCACCAGCTGTCCAGCAGAAAATAACTGTTAATGGCTTGCTATTGCCCTATTTACTCAAAGGAACCAATCAGCCTAAAAAAGCACTATTCCTAATGCAAGCTGCCCTGCAAGGCAGGTAGATAAGGAAGCCCAATACTATCCCCTTACAACACATAGATTGTGAAGGGCAGCCTACAGAGTAGGGGCTGGAAAACTGTTTCTCGCACCTGACCCCTAGATTGCCCTGCACAGAGTTCGATGAGGTAGGCTGATACTACTCTCATACAACATGACTATCATGCATGGCAGTGGCTGCAGTTGAATGTTTTAACCCATATCTCCACTTCTATGGGAGCTAGGAGCTTCTAGCTTCCAAAGAGCTGATACCACTTAAATTTGTTGTCTGTGTATCAGTAGGTCTCTGGTCAACATTCCAAGGATTTGGATATAGGCGCTGGACATAAACTCCAGCCTTCTTTACTGATGCACAGCAGTCAGCATGAGTGCATCATCCAGGCACCTGTTGTGGAGACTATATGCACCAACATTCACTGTAGAGCCACTGGGGAAACAATGATGGTACTCTCTTATACACTGCTAAGTCACATTAACGTGAACACCTATCAAAAGCCTGAATAACCACGTTTTGTGGTCGAGACCACTGCGCGATGTGCAGCAAGAGACACATTGAAGTTAAGGAAGGTTCCAAAAGGGTTGTGGAGCCATGACGTCTTCAGTACTGTGACCAGACTGCTCTAGGTTTCTCAATTGAGTATCCACAGCACAAACAACTCCGCTGAGGCTGCACTACAGATTCTCTATTAGGTTTAATTCTGGGAAGTCTTGTGGTCAAGGTAAATTCGTCCCAGTGCTCTTCAAACCATTTACATACATTATGGGCTGTGTGGCATCTCGTGTTGTTCTTCTGTTAGTTACCATTGTGCCAGGAAGAAATAAACTATATGTAGGGTGAACATGATCGCCAAGGACAGATGCACGCATGTGTAGATCCATTGCGCCTTCCAGAATGACCATAGTACCCAGCGAATGCAAACAAAACAACCCCCAGAAAATAACGTTCCCTCCTTCAGCTTGGACGCTAGCAGGGCTAGCATGCCAGCAACCATGTGTACTATGGAGCATGGAGAATGCCACTTGCCACAACCAATGGATGTCCAGTTGCAATACTGGTAGGCAAACTCCAGCCTTCTTTACTGATGCACAGCAGTCAGCATGGTTGCATCATCCAGGCATCTGTTGTGGAGACCATATGCACCAACATTCGCTGTAGAGCCACTGGGGAAACAAAGTTGGTACCCTCTTGGCTGCTCTGGAAGGTCAGTTGCTCAACAGATACTCCTGTATTCATCTCTACACATCTCAGCAACCACTTTCACTCGTATCCCATGGCCGGCCGCGGTGGTCTAGCGGTTCTAAGCGCTCGATCCGGAACCACGCGACTGCTACAGTCGCAGGTTCGATCCTGCCCCAGGCATGGGTGTGTGTGATATCCTTAGGTTAGTTAGGTTTAAGTAGTTCTAAGTTCTAGGCGACTGATGACCACAGATGTTAAGTCCCATAGTGCTCAGAGCCATTTGAACCATTTTTTCGTATCCCATGGTACAACACAGTTGTCTTGCGCCAGTTCTGGATGGTGCCATTTTGCTGTAAACAGGGGACATCAACAAGGTAGCACACAAACTATTTACAAACTAAGCCATTTCGGAAATTCTTCTACGCTATGTCCAAAAGCCTTAGACATTTCGGAAACACTTCTATGCTTTGCCCAAAAGCCAATGATCATGTCATTTTGGACACCGGGTAGGTCACTCGGTTTCTACATTACAACAATTGGTTTTGCTCTGACATGCTTTTTATACTCTCCACTACTGATTTTGCCACCTGCCATCTGTGAATGGTTATTGCATAGTCACACACACACACACACACACACACACACACACACACTGGCCATTAAAATTGCTACACCACGAGGATCACGTGCTACAGACGCGAAATTTAAACGACAAGAAGGAGATGCTGTGATATGCAAATGATTAGCTTTTCAGAGCATTCACACAAGTTTGCCGCTGGTGGCGACACCTACAACGTGCTGAAATGAGGAAAGTTTCCTACCGATTTCTCATACACAAACAGCATTTGACCGGCGTTGCCAGGTGAAACGTTGTTGTGGTGCCTCGTTTAACGAGGAGAAATGCGTACCATCACGTTTCCGACTTTGATAAAGGTCGGATTGTAGCCTATCACTATTGCGGTTTATCGTATCTCGACATTGCTGCTCCCGTTGGTAGAGATCCAATGACTGTTAGCAGAATATGGAATCAGTGGGTTCAGGAGGATAATACGGAACGCTGAGCTGGATCCCAATGTCCTCTTATCACTAGCAGTCGAATGACAGGCATCTTACCCACATGGCTGTAACGGATCGTGCAGCCACGTATCGATCTCTGAGTCCACAGATGGGGACATTTACAAGACAATAACCATCTGCACGAACAGTTCGACGACGTTCGCAGCAGCATGGATTATCAGCGCGGAGAACATGGCTGCGGTTACCCTTGACACTGCATCACAGACAGGAGTGCCTGCGATAGTGTACTCAACAACGAACCTGGGTGCACGAATAGCAAAGCGTCATTTTTTTCGGATGAATTCAGGATCTGTTTACAACATCATAATGGTCGCATCCGTGGTTGGCGACGTCGAGGTGAACGCATATTGGAAGCGTGCCTTCGTCATCGCCATACTGGCGTATCACCCGGTGTGATGGTATGGGGTGCCATTGGTTACACGTCTCGGTCACCTCTTGTTCGCATTGACGGCACTTTGAACAGTGGACGTTACATTTCAGATGTGTTACAACCCGTGGCTCTACCCTTCATTCGATCCCTGCGAAACCCCAAATTTCAGCAGGATAATGCACGACCGCATGTTGGAGGTCCTGTACGGGCCTTTCTGGATGTAGAAAATGTTCGACTGCTGCCTGGCCAGCACACTCTCCAAGTCTCTCACCAATTGAAAATGTCTGGTCAGTGGTGGCCGAGCAACTGGCTCGTCACAATACACCAGTCACTACTTTTGATTAACTGAGGTATCGTGTTCAAGCTGCATGGGCAGTTGTACCTGCACACGCCGTCCAAGCTCTGTTTGACTCAATGCCCAGGCATATGAAGGCCGTTATTATGGCCAGGCGTGGATGTTCTGGGTTTGATTTCTCTGGATCTATGCACACAAATTGTGTGAAAATGTAATCACACATCAGTCCTAGTATAATATACAGGGTGTTTCAAAAATGACCGGTATATTTGAAACGGCAATAAAAACTAAACGAGTAGCGATAGAAATACACCGTTTGTTGCAATATGCTTGGGACAACAGTACATTTTCAGGCGGACAAACTTTCTAAATTACAGTAGTTACAATTATCAACAAAAGATGGCGCTGCAAGTGATGTGAAAGATATAGAAGACAACGCAGTCTGTGGGTGCGCCATTCTGTACGTCGTCTTTCTGCTGTAGGCGTGTGCTGTTCACAACGTGCAAGTGTGCTGTAGACAACATGGTTTATTCCTTAGAACAGAGGATTTTTCTGGTGTTGGAATTCCACCGCCTAGAACACAGTGTTGTTGCAACAAGACGAAGTTTTCAACGGAGGTTTATTGTAACCAAAGGACTGAAAAGCGATACAATAAAGGATCTGTTTGAAAAATTTCAACGGACTGGGAACGTGACGGATGAACGTGCTGGAAAGGTAGGGCGACCGCGTACGGCAACCACAGAGGGCAACGCGCAGCTAGTGCAGCAGGTGATCCAACAGCGGCCTCGGGTTTCCGTTCGCCGTGTTGCAGCTGCGGTCCAAATGACGCCAACGTCCACGTATCGTCTCATGCGCGAGAGTTTACACCTCTATCCATACAAAATTCAAACGCGGCAACTCCGCAGCGCCGCTACCATTGCTGCACGAGAGACATTCGCTAACGATATAGTGCACAGGATTGATGACGGCGATATGCATGTGGCAGCATTTGGTTTACTGACGAAGCTTATTTTTACCTGGACGGCTTCGTCAATAAACAGAACTGGAGCAAATGGGGAACCGAAAAGACCCATGTTGCAGTCCCATCGTCCCTGCATCCTCAAAAAGTACTGGTCTGGGCCACCATTTCTTCCAAAGGAATCATTGCCCCATTTTTCAGATCCGAAACGATTACTGCATCACGCTGTCTGGACATTCTTCGTGAATTTGTGGCGGTACAAACTGCCTTAGACGACACTGCGAACACCTCGTGATTTATGCAAGATGGTGCCCGGCCACATCGCACGGCTGACGTCTTTAATTTCCTGAATGAATATTTCGATGATCGTGTGATTGCTTTGGGCTATCCGAAACATACAGGAGGCGGCGTGGATTGGCCTCCCTATTCGCCAGACATGAACCCCTGTGACTTCTTTCTGCGGGGACACTTGAAAGACCAGGTGTACCGCCAGAATCCAGAAACAATTGAACAGCTGAAGCAGTACATCTCATCTGCATGTGAAGCCATTCCGCCAGACACGTTGTCAAAGGTTTCGGGTAATTTCATTCAGAGACTACGCCATATTATTGCTACGCATGGTGGATATGTGGAAAATATCATACTATAGAGTTTCCCAGACCGCAGCGCCATCTGTTGTTGAAAAATGTAACTACTGTAATTTCGAAAGTTTGTCTGCCTGAAAATGTACTGTTGTCCCAAGCATATTGCAACAAACGGTGTATTTCTATCGCTGCTCGTTTAGTTTTTATTGCCGTTTCAAATATACCGGTCATTTTTGAAACACCCTGTATCTGTGCTATGAATACCCATTTATCATCTGCATTTCTTCTTGATGTAGCAATTTAAATGGGCAGTAGTGTATATATATGTTGAATATGCTATCCAAGTGAAGCTATATATATATATATATATATATATATATATATATATATATATATATATATATACATATATAGCTTCACCTGGATAGCATACTCAACATATATATACACTACTGGCCATATATATATATATATATATATATATATATATGTGTGTGTGTGTGTGTGTGTCTTTGTGTGTGTGTGCGTGTGTGTGTGTGTGTGTGTGTGTGTGTGGTGTCACCACCAGACACCACACTTGCTAGGTGGTAGCCTTTAAATCGGCCGCCGTCCGTTAGCATACGTCGGACCCGCCTGTCGCCACTATCAGTGATTGCAGACCGAGCGCCGCCACACGGCAGGTCTAGAGAGATTTCCTAGCACTCGCCCCAGTTGTACAACCGACTTTGCTAGCGATGGTTCACTGACAAAATACGCTCTCATTTGCCGAGCCGATAGTTAGCATAGCCTTCAGCTACGTCATTTGCTACGACTTAGCAAGGCGCCATTACCAGTTACTATTGATACTTAATCATGTACAGTCAAGAGCGACGCTCATCGTTAATGGATTAAAGTTAAGTATTCCACCAGCTACGTCCGTTTTTCTAAAGTCTAATTGTCTTGTCCTGATTCAGACCTCACGCCAGCCTGCGTGAGCTAAAATGCATGCCTTTCGGCTTCCTCTTGTAAAATGGTGTTGGCTCTCCTGCCAACACACAACATTGGCGATGAGACAACACTGCGTTCGTAACTATACTGCCCTGATTTAGTTGTGTAATGGCTTCGCCACCATCTCCAGATGTACTGTCTGAATTTTATCGCTTGCAGAATCAGCTGACGCAGGCCTTACTGGATGCCCTTGGACAGCTAGTCCAGGGTCAACGTGCGATGCAAAACGATGCGGCAGCCGCCGCTCCACTGCTAATGCAGCCACAACACGCAGTTGCACAAACTTTTCGTCCTTTTGATGCCGCCCTGGAAAGCTGGACGGAGTGGTCACGCCAATTTGGATTCCATCTTGCCACCTACAGAATTAAAGGTAACAAGCGGCCGTCTTTTTTGTTATCTTCCGTCGGGGTGACCACGTACCGTGTGATAGTCAAATTATTTCCCCAACGCGACATAGCAACTCTGTCCTACGACGAATTTTTGTCTGCATTAGATGCATATTTCAAAGAATCAGTCAAAGTAGTTGCCAAACGGTATACCTTCTTTCGTACAAAACGTACGGCAGGTCAGACTAATAGGGAGTGGGTTGCAACTTTGCAAGGTCTTACTACGGATTGTGCTTTTGAGTGTCAATGTGGACTCCCTTATTCAGAAACTATGGTACGTGATGCAATTGCACAGAACGTTTCTGATGTTCGTATAAGGGAACAGATTTTGAAACTAGTCAATCCCTCCCTTCAACAAGTGATGGACATATTGGATCGGCAGGACATACTTGACTTTGCTCAGGAATCATTTGAAACTTCGCCACCCATGTGTCAGGTTAACCGGCCCGCCAGGTGAGCTGCACGGAACAGTAAACAGTCCTCGCGTCCGGCCGCGCAGCTGCCGCCAGGCTCTCAGCCCCGTGTACCACGCCGGCAAGCAAATGCAGTGCTAAAATCATGCCCGCGGTGTGCTACTAGACATTCGCGTGAGAATTGCCTGTCACGCCCAGCTATTTGATTTTACTGTAATAAAAAAGGACATGTTCAAAGTGTTTGCCAGAAAAAGTTCAGATCGGCAACTGAAAATCATTCCAGGCCCTTTGCTTCACGCTAGAATTGGAATCGAACCAAGGATGCTCGGGATTGCGACACTTCGCCCATGGAAATTCACATAGTTCATTCCACTCCGCCCAGTGCCACTCTCTCTAAACGTGACTGTGTTCATCCCACAAATAGTGTGTGTCGACATCGCCGGAACTGCCGTCAAGTCGCAAGTAATTTTGTACCAGTGTCAGGTCATGTTGCACAAGACAGTCGCTCTTGTCATCAGCAGGACAATAAACTTTTTTGGACTTGGACATTAATGGCAAAGTGATACCATTTCAACTCGATACCGGGGCTGCAGTTTCACTGATCAATCAAGACACAAATTGGTAGGCACACCTCTGTTGCATGCTGCAAATGTTAAGCTAAGTAGCTATTCGGTTCATAGGATTCCTGTGTTAGGACAGTGCAGCCTTCTTGCAACATACAAGGGACAAACAAAACTTGTGTCATTTTCGTCCTTCGTTCTTCTTCTGCAGTGAACTTGTTTGGTTTCGATTTATTTCAGTTGTTTAACTTGTCTATAGTAAATCAGGTCCTATCAGTGAACCAGACTGTGCCTTCTGACAGTGTTTCTCGTCTATGTGAAGAATTTGCAGACATTTTTGCACCGGGCCTAGGTTGCGCCAAGAACTATAAAGCACATTTGGAACTGAAAGTAAATGCGCAACCTTCAGGAAAATTGAGACTTTGTGTGGACTTCAAGGCAACAGTGAATCCACAACTAGTGATTGCAACTTTTCCTTTACCCCGTCCGGAAGATCTTTTTGACAAACTGTGCCCAGGTAAATATTTTTCGAAGTTGGACCTAGCAGATGCGTACTTGGAAATACCGGTGGACGAAGAATCCCAGCGCGTTTTGGTGGTTAACACGCATCTTGGTTTGTATCGATTCAAACGACTGCCATTCGGGTGTGCATCCGCCCCTGCATTGTTTCAGCAATATGTACAAACTGTTTGTGTGTCGGTCCCTACTGCAGCAAACTATCTGGACGATATTGTGATCTCCGGAAAGACGGAAGAAGAACATTTAGGCAATCTCACAACTTTTTTCTAGTCTTGTGACAAAATAGTCTTCGCTTGCGGAAGGACAAATGTGTGTTTTTTGTTCGTGACTTACCCTACCTGGGACATGTACTCAATGCCAAGGCATACATCCCAGTCCAGAGCACCTCTGTGCCATACAAGACTTGCCTTCACCGCAGAATTTGAAGCAGCTACAGAGTGTGCTGGGCAAAATTAACTATTATCATCGCTATGTTCCCCATGCCGCTTCCATTTCCGCTCCGCTTCATAGCTTACGCCGTAGTGGTGTTCCGTTCGTCTGGACGACGGAATGCGAACGCGCCTTTCGCCAGTTCAAATCGGCGTTGCTATCCAATACTTGCCTTACGCCATTCGATCTCCAGAAGCCCCTTTTGTTGATGGTGGATGCATCGGATTTCGGGATCGGCGCTGTGCTTGCGCACAAATATGGATCGCACGATCGCCCTATTGCCTTTGCGTCCAAATTGCTCTCGTCTACACAAAGAAATTATTCACAGATCGAGATAGAAGCATTGGCTCTCGTATTCGCTCTTACAAAGTTTCATGATTTCTTGTATGGTCGTCACTTTACCATCCTCACAGACCGAAAACCTTTGAATCGCTTTTTCATCCGACCAAGCCTGTACCTCCATGTACAGCGCAGAAATTCATTCGCTGGTCTATTTTCCTCTCGCAGTACCGCTACAATATCTTGTATCGGTCCACTGCTAAGCACGGAAACGCCGATGCTTTGTCCCGTTTGCCTGTTGCTGAGGATAGAGCATTCGATTCCTCCGAACTTGCTTGCATGTTCATTGATTCGGAAACCGATGACGTGGTCGAATCGTTTCCGATTGATTTTCGTCGTGTAGCTACAGCCACAGCTGCCGACCATGTTCTTGCTACCGTTCTGCGTTTTGTTGCTACGCAATGGCCCTTGTCAAAGTCACGAATCGGGGACCCGTTGGTTCGCTGATTTTTTGCTCACAAGGAGAGACTTTTTGTACGACGTGGTGTTTTGCTGTTGCGTTATGATAATGATCAGTCCAGGGTCGTGGTCCCACGTTCGCTACAGTCCTCTGTCTAACAGCTTCTCCTCCAAGGAGATTGGGGTATAGTGAGAACGAAACAACTTGCTCGTCAGCACTGTACTTGGTTTGGGATCGATGCCGCGATTACGAATATGTGCTCTTCTTGCAGGGTGTGTGCCGAACAACAATCAGCACCACCGCGGAACTTCTTTGCATGGTCAAAAGCCACTTCCCCTTGGCAACGCTTACACATCGATTTTGCTGGTCCATTCTGGAATGCTCGATGGTTGGTTGTGGTAGATTCATTCAGTAATTTTCCTTTTGTTACCCGGTTGTCTTCCACGACGTCATCTTCCACCATCCAAGCGTTATCTGCTGTCTTTTGCACTGAAGGTCTTCCACAGACTATTGTTTCCGACGATGGCCCACAGTTCATGTCCGCAGAATTTCAGTCATTCTGCAAGGCCAATGGTATTCAACATCTGACGTCCGCGCCGTTTTCGCCACAGTCAAACGGTGCCGCTGAACGATTGGTCAGGACTTTCAAGTCACAGATGTTGAAGTTGAACGAGTCGCATTCTCGGGAGGACGCGTTATTGCTCTTTTTGTCGTCGTATCGCTCTCAGCCCCGAGATGGTCGCTCGCCGGCTGAGTTGCTCCAAGGTCGCCCTCATCGAACCTTGATGTCTTTGCTACATCCGCCGCATCAGGTTCCTGTGCAGCGGCAGACACCTGCTTTTGCCCCAGGTGACGTTGTCTACTACCTCCACTATCGAAGTTACGGCGTTGGCTCGAAGGGCGCATTCTTCGCTGCCTCGGCCGCGCTGTGTATCTGGTTTTGGGGGCCTCTGGTGAGGTGCGTCGGCATCTCAATCAGCTGCTCCTCTGTCGTCGCACGGGATCTGCCGCTCCCCGTCTGCTTTCAGCGACGGTGCTGTCCGGTCAGCGCCCTGGGGACCCGTCTACTGGCTCGCCTCAGCCCCAGGTGTTACCGACGCTGCCTTCCATTTTGGCCCATGGCGACGCGCCGCCGCCGCCGCCGCCGCCGCCGCCGTCTGTTCTCCCACCAGCGACGCCCGCAGTGGATGCGTCGCTGCAACCGCCGGGTGCCTCCCTGGGTCACGCGCCTCCGATCGCTTCCCGTGACCAGTTGTCCTCCGACATGGAACTCTTGCCTACTCCGGACCATCTGTCGTCTTCGCCCGTCGGGTGCCCCGGCCGGATGGAGGTCGACCCTTCGGCCCCTCCTGTCTCTCTGCAGGGGCATACACCGCATGTTGGCGTGCACCCTGGAGCAGGTTTTCAGGCGTTTCCTAGCTTCCCGCGGTCCGAATGGCAGGGTGCGGGTGGCACAGCCTCGCCTGTTGTTAGGCTCCCCACCTCGTCGCATACGTCAACATGGGGTCCTCCCCACGGCGGGTGGAAGCCTTATGCCACAACCGTCTGCCGATTTGCGGGGGAGGAATGTGGTGTCACCGCCAGACACCACACTTGCTAGGTGGTAGCCTTTAAATCGGCCGGCAGGTCTAGAGAGACTTCCTAGCACTCGCCCCAGTTGTACAACCGACTTTGCTAGCGATGGTTCACTGACAAAATACGCTCTCATTTGCCGAGACGATAGTTAGCATAGCCTTCAGCTACGTCATTTGCTACGACTTAGCAAGGCGCCATTACCAGTTACTATTGATACTGAATCATGTACAGTCAAGAGCGTCGCTCATCGTTAATGAATTAAAGTTAAGAATTCCACCAGCTATGTCCGTTTTTCTAAAGTCTAATTTCCTTGTCCTGATTCAGACCTCACGCCAGCCTGCGTGAGCTAAAACGCGTGCCTTTCGGCTTCCTCTAGTAAACCGGTGTTGGCTCTCCTGCCAACCCACAACAATATATATATATATATATATATATATATATATATATATATATATATATATATATATATATATATATATATTTGGGTAGCAAGTCCCACTGACTCTTTGTGTATCTCATCCCCCCACCACACTTCTACTGGTCCATCCCCTCCTTCTCACTCTCCGTCACTGCAGCTCCTCCTCTCACTGTCTCTGCCCATCTACCCCTCTCCCTGCCTGTGATCATATTTCCATCCCCTCACCCTCTATCCATATCCCCTCCTCCGCCTTTCGCTGTGCATCCATCTTATAGCCCCTTCCTTGCTCCATCCACTCTGCTCTCCATCTCATCCTAGTTCACACTCTCTCCATCCATCTCCTCCTACTTTGTCTCTATTCATCTCACCCAACCCTCCTCTCTGCCCATCTGATACATCTTCACAGAGTGCCTATCACCTCCTGCCCTCTCTCTCCTGTAATATGTATTCATCTTGTAATATATACTCACATATAATCATACATAATTATATTTATACAGTGATGATATTTCAAAGCTGTAATTTTAAAGCTGTAACTATGAACGTATGTAACAAAGTGCGACACTGTCCTGAATAAAACAGTGATACAGAGAAAGTGGGATAAAATTCCTTGATCTCCATGACCAAAATATATTTTTGCTCTCAGAGATCTCATTTTGGAGGTGACATCTTTAGATCAGCTTAAAATAGAGAAAAATCAACTACAACTAATGGGAGAGTATATTTCAAAAAATTAAATTTTACTATGTTGAAAAATATGCGTGCAGGTGATATACTGTGTTGTAGATAATGTGAGGCATACCTGTTTTAAACAAATCCTAAAGTAATGAAGCCATAGAGGCATAGGAGCAAAAGGGAATGACAGAGAGAAAATTAACTTGGCATCAGACACAAAAAATTAAATTTAATATTAGTGACAAACTAAGGTAAGATACAGTTGCCTCTAAATATGTACTTGTATTAAACACGAAACGGCAAGCATAAGCACTCACTTGCAGTATGCTGGACAGCAATAGGCAGCAACTTACTGTGATCATATAATATCACAAAACCGTGAAAGTTGCACAGATATTTGTTTTATTTGAATTGCGATCAATATCTGACTTTGGTGTGCAGTGGAAGGAAGACCAGGACTTGGCCATAGACAGAAAGGACGAAATGGACAGAAAAAGAGGAGGAGGCGGTAGACAGGCAGAGGTAGGAGGAAGGGTAACTGCAGGAGGTGGGTGGAACATGTAGTGGAGTAATGGGCAAATGCAAAAGGAGGAAGGGGAGTTAAATACAGAGATGAAGCAGGCGAGGGGGTCAAAGAGAAGGGGAAGGACATAGCAAGAGAGAGTAGCAGTGGGCACGAGGAAACAGACATACAGAAGTGAGATAATTAAAAGGATGTAGAGACAGAGGGAGGAAGAGGTGGATACAGAAACTGAGGAGGAGGAGGTGTATGCATTATATGTGTCGTACTTGAGTGAAGCCACAGAGAAAACGCTAACCTATATACACAAAGCAGTATGCGAGTATCTATAATCAGTTTCTCCTCCAAAACCCCTGTGGAACACAAACTGCAAACTTCAGAACTGTGGGGATTGCTAGCTCTAATAGAAGTAGAGGCACAAGTGAAAATGTATTTTTTATCAGCCCCTGTTTTATAGGCTGACATCAGGAGTGTTGCGTGGTAAACGTATCAGTCCGCCTTATCGACCTCTTGTGCAGGATATCCTACATCAAGGGCATAAAGTACTTCTTAAATCCTTGCCTTATGGGAGTAATATCGGCTTGCTGTATCGATCTCCTTTGCAGCCCTAAATATGCAGATAAGGAGGGACAGAATGGGTAGTGAGAGGGTGGATGATGAAATGGACTGAGAAAGGAGGATGGAGGAGATGGATGATCAGAGAAGGTGGACAGAGAAGGAGTTGAGAAGGAGATTGACAAGATTACGCCAGAGGCACGTGGCGAAAAAGATTTCTATGGATACGATGGCCTCGGAAATGTACAGAGGCGAGATTAAGATTTTTAAACTTTATATTCATTTGTTACTTAATATGAATAGATGTAAAGAGTGTAATGATCTCATACATGTAAGAACAATGACTACATACTGCAGTAATGAGGTACATGAAGATTTAAATAATTCTGAAAAATCACAACTTGCATTAGCAGTTTTATTTTTTCTTTGAGTCTTCAGTCACCTGAAGGATTTGATGCAGCTTGCCACAAATTCCCCTTCTGCACCAATGACTTCATTTCAGAGTAGCACCTGCGCACTACTTTCTCAACCATTTGTTGGGTGTATTCCAAACTCTGTCTTCCCCTATAGTTTTTAACTTTTACAGCTCTCTCCAGTACCATAGAGGTCAAACCCTGATGCTTAACAAATGTCCTGTCTTTCTGTCCCTTCTTCTTCTCAGTGTTTTCCATACATTCCTTTCTTCGCCAGTTCTGCAGAGTAACTCCTCACTCCTTATTTTATCAGTCCACATCATTTACAACACTCTTCTGTAGTGCCACATCTCGAGTGCTTAGATTCTCATCTGCCCCAATTTCCCCGCGCTCTTTGATTTACTACTCTAAAATGCTGTGTTCCAAACGTTTATTGGCAATAATTTTGTCTTCGGAATACGTTTACATTTAATACCGGTAGGCTTCTTTAGTCTAGGAAAGCCCTCTTGGCCTCTGAAACTCTGCTTTTTATGTTCTCCTTCCTTCGTCCATCATGGGTCATTTTGCTTCAGAGATAGCACAATTCTTTAACTTCATCTATATCGTGACGACCAATTTTTGTACTAACCTACTCGCTATTCTTGTTTCTACCACTCCTCATCATTTTTTTCTTTCTTCGGTTTTCTCCCAGTTTATATTCTGTAATCATTAAACTTTTCATCACATTCAAAACATTCTGTAACTCTTCACTTTCATTGAGGATGGCAATGTCAACACCGATATCCGTTCACCCTGGATTTAATCCTTCTCTTAAAACTTTCTTTTACTTCCGTCTTTTCTCCCTGAATATAAAAATAAACAGTATGGACGAAAGGATGTATCCCTGTATTACACCGTTTTTGATCGGAGCAGTTGGTTCTTGTACATATTATGTATCACCCATCTTTCCTTGCTGGTAAATCTATCATTCTTAGAGTTTCGAACATCTTTCAGACTCGTACTTTTGAGCATTTTTTCTAGACCAACAAATCCTGTTAACATATCTTCCACTTTTTCAGTACTGTTTCCTTCATCTAGTGGAACGTCAGATCTGCGTTTCTGGTGTCTCTGCTTCTTCTAAAAGTTAAACTGGTGGTCATCTAACATATGCTGCATTTTCTACTGTTTATTAGACTTTTCAGCAGGTAGGATGCATGAGATGTCAAGCTGAATGTGAAATAGTTTTCGCAATTATCTATCCCTGTTTTCTTTGAAAATGTGTGAATGATGCTGCTCCCAAAGTCTGATGGTACGTCGTCGATAGCGTGGATTCTGCACACCAACTTGATAAGTAGTCTGGTTACCATTTTAGACGTTCCGACGGAATGTTATGCATCCCTTCCACTTAAATTGTTCACAAGACCATCAGAGTTCTTATAAATTTTGACTCAAATATGAGAACCCTTCCCTCCTTCTCGACTCCCGTTTCTTTTTCTATTAAGTAACCGGAATAGTCCTCCCCCTCGTGAAGGCCTTCAATATAGTCCTTCCATCTACTCGCTCTTTCTTCCGCGTTTAACAGTGGAATTCCCTTTGAACTCTTAATTGAGTTTCTTCAAATCTTTCTAGAAGTCTTTTCGTCTCGGCTGCTGCTTCATATTTCATTTCTAAGTGATTTATATTGCTGTATTCTCGTCTTTCCCTAAACGTTTTAATATTTCCTTCTTTTGTCGATTAACTGAATTGGTTCAAATGGTTCAAATGGCTCTGAGTACTATGGGACTTAACATCTGAAATCATCAGTCCCCTAGAATTACTTAAAACTAACTAACCTAAGGACACCACACACATCCATGCCAGAGACAGGATTCGAACCTGCTACCGTAGCGGCCGTGCGGTTCAGGACTGAAACGCCTAGAATCGCTCGGCCACTCCAGCCAGCGATCAATTGAATTACTTCTTCCTTTACCCAATATTTCTTACCTTCTTGCTCCTGTGTCTGACTGGCCAACGTCTATGGTTGCCGTTACTAGAGATGTCCACTACTCCGGAAGTGAACTGTCTATTGTGATGTTCCTTATATCAGTATCCATGTAGTGAGCGAACTTAAGAGACCTCTCATCATTCGTTTGTGTTCCAGTATCTCACTTCCTTCCACACTGATTCTTCTGTCAAAAATGTGTGTGACATCGAATGGGACTTAACTGCTAAGGTCATCAGTCCCTAAGCGTACACACTACTTAACCTGAATTATCCTACAGACAATCACACACACCCATGCCCGAGGAAGGACTCGAACCTCCGCCAGGAGCAGCCGCACAGGACATGACTGCAGCGCCCTTGACCGCTCGGCTAATCCCGTGGGGCAATTCTCTTGTCATTTCTCTTAAACTTCAATATTCTCCTCATATTCACTAAAATATGATCCGAGTCTATTTACACTCCTGGATACGCTTTAGTATCCAATATCTGATTTCGGCGTCTCTGTTTGACGTTGATATAATCCAACTCGAGTCTTCCCATGTCTATGAGTCTTTTCCAAGTACACCTCCTCCACTTGTAATCCTCACAGAACTCAATCAGTCTGTTCCTTATCTCATTCCTATTGCTTAATCCATATTCTCCTATAATCCTTTCTCCATTTGATTCCCCTACACCAGCCTTAAGGTACCAAACGATTATTACATTCTCAACTCATTTTATATTATTCTGTAGAAATGCATTTCAAAAGTTTCTGTTGAGTTCTAGCCTGAACTGTTTACTGCCCATGTTTACTTCAGTACACTCCACATAAATACCGTCAGAAAAGACTTCCTAACACTTAAATCTATATTCGATGTTAACACACTTCCCTTCTCCAGAAATACTTTTCTTGGCGTTGCCAGTTTACAGTTTGTGTCATAGCTACTTCGATCATCATCAGTTATTTTATTCCCCTAAATTAAAAATTCTTCTATTACCGTACGTGTCTCGTTCCCTAATCTATTCCCTCAGCTTTACCATTATCGTTTTTTGCTTTGGTTGATGCTCATCTTATATTGTGCATTCAAGGCATGTCCATTCTGTTCAACAGCTGCCCCAACTTCGTTGCTGTATCTGACTGCATTGCAATTGCAACCCTCAAGGGTTTTATTTCTACTTTAACTTTAATTCCTACTTAAAATTTTTCTATGGTTTCCGTTACTGCTTGCTCAATGAACATATTGATTAACGTTGGAGGTAGGCTACAGCACTGTCTCACTCCTTTCTCAACCACTGACTTCTTTTCATGCCCATCGACTCTTCTAACTGCTGTGTGATTTCTCTACATGCTGTAAATAGCCTTCCACTTCCTGTGTTTTACCACCGGTCCTACTTTTATAATTTTAAAGAATGTATTCACATCAACATTATTAAAACGATTCTCCGCATCTACAAACGCTATAAACGTAGGGTTGCCTTTTCGTAACATATATTATACGAAATGAACGCTATTGCTACCAGAGTTAGAGTTTGGTAGCGTGAAAGCCAGGAACGTCCCTCCATACGGAGTAGGAGAAGTGCAGGAATCTTGATATGGTTGTCCAGAGGCTCCCTGGAGGTGCAGAGCTTCACATCAGATTCGTCGATGCCCATACAGCGCGGTGGAATAGCGGGATTACTACACCTAGAGAGAATCTGGGCGCCACCACCATCCCTTAAACACTCTTGACTTCGGTATGGTAGTGAGTCCTTAGTC
This sequence comes from Schistocerca serialis cubense, assembly GCF_023864345.2. Taxonomy (NCBI): domain Eukaryota; kingdom Metazoa; phylum Arthropoda; class Insecta; order Orthoptera; family Acrididae; genus Schistocerca; species Schistocerca serialis. Next base: position 429,380,089 of record NC_064641.1, read on the forward strand.
AAATTGTTGGTACGCCAATTCCCTTACTCACTGACTAAGACTGTGTTTCTCACTTGGAGTGCTTCTCCCAGAGTTGTACTTCACTATTCTGCTAGTAATTGCTACTTCTGTTACCTCTCATGCCAAAGACTCAGTCTCTGATATCTGTTATGCAACCAGTTGCATCCTTTGCTATTCCAGTGCTCAGTATTAGCCATCAATATAGTAGTTACTGTCAAGGAAACAATGAAACTGATTCAGACTCTTCAGTCTCCTGAGTCACCTGCGAACATCCTTTCTAACCCGAAAATCTGCGCCTCTCTTAGGTGCTACTTGACAGCGTTTGACATTCGTCCAAGCAGTCAATCTGCTAGATTGCAAGTTTTTCTCTCGGCATTTGCTCCTAACCTTCGGAACTTAAAAAGTGACCTGTAACTTCTTTTTCCGTCTATTCTATACTAGCACCTGAAAGCCGACTCCTCGCTGTTCATTTTTGCATATTTGTTTACTCATTTGTAATTCCCTCGTGAAAAGAAAACGGAGCGAGGTTTCGTGGAACTTAGTTCTTTTCGGCCACTTCAATGAAGCTGGAGTTAGGGCAGGGGAATCGCAAATCAGAATCATAACTTGTTTCATGGCACACTGCTCATTTTTGAAGTTGCGCACTCGAACAATAATGCAGTCGCTATAACAATATCTGCAAGTGGTCCTGCAGGTAACGGCATTGTTCAGTCTTAGTGATTTGAGCACTTACCTTACGCCAGTTAGCTTCATTACCTCATACATTAGTGCGCTAAAGTTTTGGGACGAAGGTACGTAACAGTTTTACTCATTTCTGTGAACCTGTAAACATTTATTTCCCCAGTAAATAGTAATAAAAAGGTAAAATTTCAATAAAGCGAATATTTGTAAAGCAAATGATGTGAACTGTAGATTTATTTTATATGCTGCCCTTACTTAGTCACACTGAGGCATTTCAGGCCCACGGTACTAGCAAGTCTGTGCACACCTTGTATAATGTTAGTATGTCATTGTGTTCCATAGGAAGTTCCTATATAATGTTTACGTGTATATGACTTCCGAAATTATTATAATTTGTGCATTATGAGGAGACTTATTTTTTGAAGATTTGTGGACTGTAATATATACAGAGTGAACCAAAACTTCACCGACACAGTGCGGACGGTTTTTTTTCTGAGTATTTTCGTATGAGGGCACTTCAGTTTAGCATTTAATATTGCTCTGTTCTGACTTAGGTTTATTTTTCTTAGTTCGAAACGTAACAGGTGAAGAATAGGTTTACGGGTAACACCACTACAGGTTCACTGAATGAAATGGAAGAGACTACGCTGACCTGTTCCTGCAGCGACACCAACCTCCCCACAGAAGCGTTACAACTGAGTGTTGTGTTGATATACAGGGTGTTACAAAAAGGTACGGCCAAACTTTCAGGAAACATTCCTCACATACAAATAAAGAAAAGATGTTATGTGGACATGTGTTCGGGAACGCTTAATTTCCATGTTAGAGCTCATTTTAGTTTCGTCCTCCTACGCTCAATGGAGCACGTTATCATGATTTCATACGGGATACTCTACCTGTGCTGCTAGAACATGTGCCTTTACAAGTACGATACAACATGTGGTTCATGCACGATGGAGCTCCTACACATTTCAGTCGAAGTGTTAGTACGCTTCTCAACAACAGATTCGGTGACCGACGGATTGGTAGAGGCGGGCCAATTCCATGGCCCCCACGCTCTCCTGACCTCAACCCTCTTGACTTTCATTTATGGGGGCATTTGAAAGCTCTTGTCTACGCAACCCCGGTACCAAATGTAGAGACTCTTCGTGCTCGTATTGTGGACGGCTGTGATACAATACGCGATTCTCCTGGGCTGCATCAGCGCATCATGGATTCCATGCGACGGAGGGTGGATGCATGTATCCTCGCTAACGGAGGACATTTTGAACATTTCCTGTAACAAAGTGTTTGAAGTCACGCTGGTACGTTCTGTTGCTGTGTGTTTCCATTCCTTGATTAATGTGATTTGAAGAGAAATAATAGGATGAGCTCTAACATGGAAAGTAAGCGTTTCCGGACACATGTCCACATAACATATTTTCTTTCTTTGTGTGTGAGGAATGTTTCCTGAAAGTTTGGCCGTACCTTTTTGTAACACCCTGTATACGAGATGAACATTCATAAAACCGAGATTACAAGGACTGAATCCTGACTGGAAATGGAGGAAAAAATGTTCTGCGAAAGTGTGTCCGGGAATGCGTCGTTGTCACTGTAGAATGACAGTTCCCCTGACAACAATTCATGTGTTCCTTGTGTGTGGCAGGCTCTGTGATTGACGCAGCGCACTGTAAGCAGCAGCGGTATTCATGTCGGGAACAAGCCAAGATGCTGTTTGCGTACAGCCAACGGGATGGAAACGTTCGGGAGGCAGCACCGCAATACCATGTGAATTTGTTTGATCATGGGTCTTTTCAGACAGACAAAAGTGCAGGGAGGCGGCGGGCTGTACGTACACCCGATGTGGAGGACCTGGCTCTACAGGACATTGAGACGAACACTAAAACAAGTTCCAGTTCAGGAGCATGCACAGTCCTCCACATTCCTGCACGTTCGTCTGTCTAGAAAGACCAATCGTTAGACAATCGCCCAAAAAGGGCTTGAAATTTTCTGTGATATGCTTGGTATCTGTGAGGGTATTTGTTTTGACGTGGCTGTTCTGCCTCTCGACCTTTTCCATCTTCCTGGTCGTGCACAAACACCATCTCCGCTCGTTTCCGTCGCGAATACTGGACCATTACGTTACTTGCGGTACGCTTCGTCAACCACATAGCCTGCAACATAAAACGAACACATGGGATGTGTTCAGAGGAACTGTTATTCGTCGGCGCTGTTTACCGTGGCAACGATGCATTTCCCGATACATGTTCATAGGATCTTTCCTCCTCCATTTTCTGTCAGGGATCCGTCCCTGCAGCTTGTTGCCTGCAGTTTATCCCTTTTATTAATGTTCACCCTGTATATACACACACTGACGGAAGAAGAACTCGTGTTTGTGAATAACACTGGTGCGTGATCACAGGTTAATGTCAGTGCGAGACGCAACTTCGAAGAATATAAAGGAGACGGAAAAGAAGACAACAGGTAATAAAACATGTTTCACTCACGTAACTAATTATTAAAGAACTGGAAGATCGTTATGAGCTTAAAACCCTGGTGCATGAAGTAGATATATTTGAAATTCAAATCGTCGAAATAGGGTAAGAGTCCTTAGAGCAGAGGGTAAGTAAATACATTGATGAAGTCTAGACGTGGAAAAAAGAGAGAGAGAGAGGGTAGTTTGTTTGTGGAGAGTTTCCGTGTCATGAGTGGTGAATTGTGACATGATGTGGAAAACTATGGTAAGGAGGTACAAATGTTAAAAGTGAAAATACTTCATCACTGTACAGCACTCGGGGAAAACGCAACGAGGCTTAAGCGGTTATCAGTGTACATCAAAGAGGGTGTAGAGGTAGACTGGTGGGAGGATTTTTGCTTTGAAGTGGGCAAAGGCGTCGCATAGAGAGTTTCTGTTTTTGATTCTCAATGTAAATCTCATCTAGTTTGTTGCTGAGAACTTTTGAAGGTACTTAACCTACTGCAACGTGATTTGCAATTCATCATTTAGAAGATAATACTGTGTAACGGGGACTGGTAAACTAGAGAGATCTGAATCATAAGAGAAATTTAAGAGTCATCATGTATCCAGAAGTTCTTAAGGCTACAGCATACAGCCATTAAGACGGATTTATAACGAATCATTTGGTGGATACAGGATTCTTGTAGAGCGCCATATAACTCATGCCAAATTTCTGAATCACTGAACTGTTGAGTAACATCTGATTGGAACAGTAATTATTAAGTTAACATGGAGAAATACAGAATAATACGTAGAACTTGGGAGAATGTCCGAGTGTTAATGAAATTTCTAGATGTGATTGATTACATAAGGTATTCTGAGAAGGCGAATGAGTGTAAGCGGAACACACGTAACAGTAATATGAAGAGACAGAGAATAGATGCTGGAGTTTATGATAAACTTGCGGTGGATTATTGTCAAGTAACACATAATACACATCCAGATATTAGCGACAGATTTAGAGGAATGACAGACCAGACAGTTAAAACAGGAAACAGAGGAGAGGAGACGGATATGAGGAACTAAGCTGGTGAGAATTAAATTATTGTCGCTAACCAAGAAAATCGTGTGGAGTACTGTTGGAGGAAAGAAACAGTTGGTCACTATGCATTTATACTATGCCAGGAGCAAGAGTTGTTGAAGAACACGATTTTGGAAACAAAACCAGTATGAAAACTCAGTCACAGTCTACAATTGAAGAGAAAATAAATGAGAAAGTTGTAAATAAGTTAACTGATTTAGGATCAGGTTGTGTTCCTACGGATACTTTGGTGAAAACGAAAGTGGACTGGTGGTCTACTGAAAGGTGTAGAAAGGATTTTGAATAAGTAAAAGAGTCATTATGTTAAACTATACTGACCTCACTGAGAATTTTCATGTGACCATCAATGCTTTGGCATGTCGAATAGTATGAAAGATGTATTAAGTAAAAGAGGTACGAGGATCAAGATTGCGGGAGGCTATTGTTGTTTTTCAGATTTTAGACATCATTCGAGGACTAACCGTTACAGAAAATTTATAAACACATAGCATGATGTGTACGGGAAAGAACTACAAAACTTTTAAATGGCAAAGCAAAACGTAATTCCTATAGAAATGATTAGAGACAGTAATATTCACACGTGTGATACAATTTGTGTGAGTAGGATGTGTTGGGAGATGAGCACTGAAACGGTTGCATTGTTTTTCTTGGGGAGATTCACCAATTTTTCCAAGTTGTGGGGCTTGGAAATATTCTAGTTGTTGTTGACATTTTAAACACTACCGACAGTCATCGGCCTTTGCAATATTACCCACTATCGTTATACTTTGAAGTATCTCCTACGGTCGCTGGACTTCGACATATTTCCTACTGTTGCTGTGCTTCGACACATTTGCCACAGTCGTTGAACTTTAAAACATTTCCTACAGTAATTGGACTTTTGAAAGATTTCTGGCAGTCGTTGGATGTAGTCATACAAGGTCGTGGACAACTGTGGACTTTGAAATAATTAGACGAGGTCCGGCTGTTGAATGTTTCATATGAAACACGAATATGACGAAACTGAACATTCGTGCAATGGTTAATAATCAAGTAAACTACACATTGCATCACATCGGTTCCGAGAGTTCCGGAACCTGTAAAGAAAATGGGAGTAGATATCAACATAAACATCATTTCCGCCCTTCTTATTGCTCATCAAAACCACACATACAAAAGCACCATACAGAGAGACCTTCAGAGGTGGTGGTCGAGATTGCTGTACACACCGGTACAATTAAAACCAAGTAGCACGTCCTCTTGCACTGGCGCATGCTTGTATTCGTCGTAGCATACGATCCACTAGTTCATCAGGCATTGCTGGCCCAGATTGTCCCATTCCTCAACGGTGATTCAGCGTAGATCCCTCAGAGTGGGTGGTGGGGTCACTTCATCCATAATCAGCCCCTTTCGATCTAGCCCAGGCGTGTTCGACAGGGTTCAACTCCCAAGATGTGCACGATGGGGGCGTGATTTATTGTCCATGAAGACGAATGCGCCAATATGCAGGCGATATGGTTGCACTATCGGTCGGAGTATGGAACTCCCGTATCGTACAGCTTTTACGGCACTTTCCATGACCACCAGAGTCGTGCGTCGGCCCCACATAATGCCACCCCAAAGCAGCAGGGAACTTCCACCTTGCTGCACTCGCTGTACAGTGGGTCTAAGGCGTTCAGACTGACTGGGTTGCCTCCAAACACGTCTCCCGTGATTTTCTGGCTGAAGGCATATGCGACACTCAACGGTGAAGAGAACTTGATGCCATTCCTGAGCGGTCCATTCGGCAAGTTGTTGGGCCCACCTGTACCGCGCTGCGTGTTGTCATGGCTGCTAAGACGAACCTCGCATGGACATCGGGAGTGAATTGCGCATCATGCAGCGTATTGCGCACTGTTTGAATCGTAACACGATGTCCTGTGGCTGCACGAATAGTATTATTCAACATGGTGGCGTTGCTGTCAGGATTCGCCCGAGCCATAATATGTAGGTAGCGGTCATCCACTACACTAGTAGCCCTTGGGTGGCCTGAGTGAGGCATGTCATCGACAGTTCCTGTCTCCCTGTATCTCCTCCATGTCCGAGCAACATTACTCTGGTTCACTCCTAGGCGCCTGGACACTTCCTTTGTTGAGAGTCCTTCCTGGCACAAGGTAACAATGCGAACTCGATCGAACCGCGGTATTGACCGTCTAGGCATGGTTGAACTACAGACGGTACGAGCCATGTACCTTCTTCCTGGTGGAATGACCGGAACTAATCGACCGTCGGAACCCCTCCGTCTAATAAGTGCTACCCATGCATGGTTGCGTACGTCTTTAGGCGTGTTTAGTGACATCTCTCAACAGGCTAAGGGACTGTGTCTGTGATATAATATCCACAGTCAGCGTCTATCTTCAGGGGTTCTGGGGACTGGGATGAAGCAAAACATTTTTGGTGTTTGTACATACTAATTTCAAGGTGTTGTTGTGGTTGAGAGGTCAATAAATTCAGTGAATTTTTGGTAAGTTGTTTTGTTCAAAGTATATCCGCCTCACTGTACTGCATTAAGAAAATGCAGCGCTGTTCCATGGATCAAATGACTTTCACTGATTATGGTGGGCATAAAAGTAAAAGCAAGGGCCTGGTCTGTGGTCCCCATAGACGACAATAAACGTTACAGACATAAAAACTCATCTTTTAAACTCCTAGAAGGAAGATAGAGTCGCAATCGATGAAGTTTCTAGGAAAGTTGGGCAACGTACTAGTTTCTATCACATCTGTCACGCGGAAGAACCACAGCGAGAAAAACGGAGAACGGAGAAAGATGGGCTCATACGAAGTATTAGTGGCTGATGTTCTTCCCACGTGCCATACGCGAATTGAATTAGGCAAAATAAAAAAGCTAGTGGAATGAGAAGTACGCTATTCAACACGAGATGGCTTGCAGAGAGTAAATGTAGATCCTATAGACTAGGTTATGATGTGTTGGTGTGATTTTGAATGTAACTGGCTGGTAAAACGACACCAGAACGACGTTGCTCTCCACATGTAAAGTCTAGCCACATGGCATATCCGTTTAAAGTTTCAGATAACACACCAATCACCCAAGAATGGAAAATCTGTGACTGTTAATGAAATGATCTGTCACTGTAATCTCGATTGACGCCTTTATCACAGTATCCCAGAAGTTCTTACTATTCTATTCCATGTTTACAGATGAGACAGTGTTTGGCGATAGTTGATCCAGATGTCTACTCTAGGTGGGTGTAACGTTAGTGTTCTTTACACATTGTTCAATAATTCTTTTAGCCTAAGATGCAACATACGCCATTCGCATGGTATGAGCTGTACATCCGAAAACCGGCAAAAGCGGCAGATAATTTCATCAACAGGGACAATTACCTTAGCTGTCGTAAAACGTGGCATTGTCACAAATTCATTATCGATTATGGGAGCAAAATCGATAGTGGTACCATTACAGGATACTCTTTGAACCTAAATAAATTTTATTTCAAGTTAGTTACACTTTTTCTTTACACGTTAAACATACTTATGACACCAGCAAAACATTGCTGATATCTTGCTGATTCCTTCCGAAATTATATTTAGGAATTCCCGTAAGATATCCATATTTCGTATGTTGAAATTACTTGAATACTTCATCCCATATTCTGCTACCATGTACTGAGGATATGTAGTAACTGGCCATAATAGGATAATGTTTTCCACGGGAGTCCAACTAAACTTTTGTCACACATGAGAGAAGAAAGCTGTTCTATAATATTCAGAGGAAATTGAAAGACCGTTTGGAAAAATAACATTTACTCAGCAAGTACTAGAGAACAGAAAGTGCCATGTTTTACACCTACTACTGTAATCTAAACGCGTTAGCCAAGTTAATGTTACAAAAATAAATCATATTATTAAATTCTCCGTAACTTCGGATATATAAGAAAGTCAGAAAATTTAAGACTAGTTTTGAAATGAACATTACAATTACTTTTCGATGCGACACATTACATACAAATCCCGGATGATTTAAATTTGGAAAAAAAAAATTTGTTTCATTTTGATAAGGTAGCAGAGACGTCTGTGGAAATAATGGACTCAAGTATTGATGCCACAGCTACACTAATACACATACAAATAAGTTTAGTATGCAACAAAACAACTCTTAAGTAAATACTGGTATAAATTAACCTTAACCTTCAAGAACTTCAGTCCTTTTACTAAAAGCAACTTCAGGCTTGGTTTTGTGACACTACATTCCGCAGATTGGTACGCACAAGGTTGTCTTTAGATTTCAGAGACATCAAGCGATACTTCAGAGTGAGTTGATGTGTGCCAAGTTGTCAGCATACATAATCATCTCTGATGTCGTCATAAGCGTCTTCTGTAAGTTATTTACGAACTAAATACTGAACTATGAAGAGGTGTTTTGATTTATCAGTATATACATTTCTCAAAGTTACAAGAACGTGATAGTGCAATGAACGTCGGACCAGATAGCACATCAATCGATGTCATTCCTTTCATCATATCCTTCTCCTTCATCTTGTTCTTTTTTTTCCTCTTCTTCTCATGGCTTTAGAACCTTGCTTGGGTGTAAGCCCGTCCAACAAGTTTTATCCAGTCTGCCCTTTCTAGCGCAGTTTTCCGTCATCCTCTGAACGGTCATCTGACATAGATGATACCGAAAACTTTATTTGCGGCTTGCTACATTGAATCAGTGGTCAGGAGTTACTTTTATCGACCTCAAACATAGTAAAAGTATGAGTACAGAACTCAGTTTATCTAAATCACGTCAGATATAACTTAATGTACTGTCTTTGCTCAAGGTAAGTCCCTATTAAGATCTTTTACTTTCTTATGACTTTTCACGTTTTGGAATAGCGTCTCAATCGTTTTCGCAGCTCTGTGGACTGTTCAATTGTTTCATTTCTCCGGAATAAAATGGCTACTGCAACGCTCAGCTCTTACCGTTGCATCATGGAGATCCTCATGCAACTACAGTATCAGACTCTACAAGAGATGTCTGCCGCACCAATTGAGCCAAAATGACGTCTCAATCGACTGTGTGGGTGGACTAGTGTAGCATCTCGTTTGCTCGTAGCTACACGGGTGTTGGTAACGCACAGAGGTGACAATACTCATACGATACCTCCTAACATCGCGTCGGACCTCCGTTTGGCAGGCGTAGCGACGCAACTCGGCGTCGCATGGACTTAACAAGATGTTGGAGGCCCCGTGCAGAAATATCGATACATGCTGCCACAGTAGCCGTTCATAATCGCGAAAGTGCTGCCGGCGCTGGATGTTGTGCACAGACTGACCTCTCGATTATGTTCCATAAATGTTCGATGGGTAGTCGAGTCATTCACTCAAATTGTCCAGAATATTCTCAAAACAATATCGAACAATTTCGGCCCGGTGACATAGCTCAATGTCATCCATAAAAATTCCATCATGGTTTGGGAATATGAAGTCCAGGAAAGACAGTAAATGGTCTCCAAGTAGACGAATATAAGCATTTCCAGTCAATGATCGGTTCAGTTGGGCCAGAGAACAGCCCACAACGTTATGGAGCCACCGACAGTTTCACAACGCTTTGTTGACAGCTTGCGTCCATGGCTTCGTGGAATCTGTGCCACACTCAAACCCTTTTATCAGCTCTTTACACATGAAATCGGTACTCGTCGGAATAGCCCATGGTTTCCCAATCGTCTCAGGTCGTCGTGCTGTTAGCAAAGGCACTCCCGTCAGCTACCACAGCCAATTAACGCCAACTTTCACCACACTATCCTAATGGACACGTTCGTCGTACGTCCCACGTTGATTTCTGTGGTCATTTCACGCATTGTAGCTTATCTGTTAGCACTGAAAACTGTACGTAAGCGCCGCTCCTCTCGGTCATTAAGTGAAGGCTGTCGGCCACTGCGAAGTACTCGGTGAGAAGTAGTGCCTGAAAGTTGGTATTCTCGGTATATTCTTGAGACTGTGTATCTCGGAACACAGAATTCCTTAATTATTTCCGAAATGGAAAGTCCCATGCATCTAGCTCCAACTACTATTCCACGTTCAAAGTCTGTTAATTCACGTCTTGAGGCCCATAATCACGTAGCAAAATTTTCACATGAATCACCCGAGTACAGATGATAGCTCTACCAATTCATTGTCTTTTGTATCTTGTTTACGCTACGCTACCGCTAACCTACGACTTTAGTCAGCCCAGTGTATTTCTACCAGGGCGAGCGATTGCCGATAGGCTGAAGCAGTTATCCACTGCAGCGTACGGGTGTACACAGGGTTGTGTCGGTTAAGCTCAGTAGGTGGTTCGTCTTTTCTACAAATACCTAAAGGACACGCTTGTACATGAAGAGAAATTGAAGAACGGCTATTATGATGTGTACAGATGCTGGGCACTGTACTTACATTGCGATCATGTGGACTGTATTGGGTAATTCTAGATATTGCTACAGCAAAGCTGTGCAAACTATGTTGTTCCAACATTTTGTTTCACATAAATTTTAAATAAACAAATGTACAAACCTCTCCCTGCCCTCTCTGCGCAGCAAGTACGAGCGCCGTGTGATCCGATTGGTCCTTTTTTTCGATTTTGGCTCCAGCTTCCAGCAAGATACGCGCACCCTCTACATAGAATTCTTCTGCTGCGAGGTGCAGAGCTGTCGAGCCCTGTTTGTCTTTGATCGACACCTTGTGGCCAGCGGCGATCAGCGCTCTGATTACCTAGAAACGAATAATGAACAGAAACAAGTTAACATTATCATACTTGTTGTAGAACTTACAAGCGTACGATATCCTCATATCGGCAATGACTGAAATACAGACTCATGCTGGCAATGACTGAAATATGAACGATAACTACAAGCTAAGCGTTGATAAAGTCTGTTTGATGGTAACAGTTTCTGGCCACGATTAAGCAATGACTTGTCGTTACAAATAGAACATTCACTGTGACTGAGATGGCACAGTCGTGTGTCAAGCACACGGTCGCAGCAGAAGTGAAGAACGCGCAGGCAAAGTGGTTTGTAGTAAGCATATACATGCAGCATTCTCACTCCACCGCATATTATGTAGATAAACTCAGGGCGTTCGCTATATACGGGCCAGGTGGGTGTCTCCTCGTGGCACCAGACGTGAATGCAAAATCCTCTGTGTGGCACAGTAGGCATACTAGCAAGGTGAGATACGAGAGTATGAAATACAGGGATTGGGCTTCCTTCTTTTAAATACAGGTAGCCACCCGAGTACATTGAGAGACGAGTGGTGTAGACACTAACATAGATGCCACTTTAGAAAATCGCATGGCAGCAGCTAAGGTTAATAGCTGGCAAGTGCTCCTGTACCTTACATCTAGTGATCATAATGCAATTGTCATCGAATGGGGAATAGACAATAACACAGGGAGCCAAGCAGAGGAAACCAGAACTGGGAGAGACATCAGGAAAATGGCTGGGGGTGGCTTAGTCACCTACTTTGTAGCATTTCCAATCGAGCCGCTTCCGGTACATATAGACCTGGGTGGGCAGCTCCTAACTGTACTCTTGCAAAGAGCACAGTACATTATATTCCTAAAGGTAAATAGTCAAGTCACAGTCCCTTGGAGCCCAGAACTGTCCACGCTTAAGCGAAGGGTAAGATAGAGAAGAACAGCTTATCAATGTCCTCTAGGGCAACCAGAGGGCTTTGCTAGGTTCCATGAATACAGGTCAATTAAGATGCGCTACAGAACATTGCTGCGGGAAACTAAAAGCATACACTGGGAGAAATTTCTACAAAGGCTACTGCTAAAATTTATTGACGGGAAAGGTTAAGGGACGTACAATCATATCCACAACTCGTATGGAGGATGGCTCAGTGACGGATGGATGGAGGGAATCAGCTCAATATCTGCAAACAGCCCTAATTTCTGGTGATAATCGACACAGATACTGAAATACATGTAGAGCTTACAAATGAACAAGATAATGAATACGACAATCAGGTGCCGGTGACACCTTTCGCTCAAGAAGAAGCTACTGTCGCAGTTTTCAAGCTCAAAACTGGGAAAGCACCTGGCCTCGATGGCGTCTACCCAGAGGTCGTGCGGATAGTAAGTCCACTGATTGTTCCACATTTGACAGCATTACTAAAGGAGGCTTTGCGTATAGGTAGGATCCCGGTGATTTGGAAAACAGCTATGGCAGTACTAACTAAAAAGGGAAAGGACAAAGACCCGAAATCATCTAAAAACTATAGACCTATCTGATTATTGAACTTGACCAAAGTTCAGGAACGTCTGTTCCCTGATCGGCTGCAGGCGTACTGAGATCTCTATGGTCTAAACCTGTGTCAGCATGGACTCAGAACGGGAAGTCTATAGATGATGCGTTAATAGATGTCTTCAGATTATAGAAAATTCGACTACGAAGTACGCAGTCGCGCAGGGGACAATCTTTGGTCGCCTGCGATGTTCGCACGCCTTAGAGATCTCAGGGTCCCCAAATGTCTGTATAAGTGCTTTGTAGATTATTGCGGTGGACGTAGAGTCCGGTCGCTTGCGAGGCAGAGCAAGATTACCAGGGCTGTCCTCAAGTGGTCCACTGTTGTGGGATCTTCTGTTACATCTGTTAGACAGGGCAGATACTACTAAAGGTGTTGTCGCATATGCAGAGAACGTCCTAGTTGTAGTGTCTGTAGACTCTATGGCGAGACTTGAGGAAAAGGTGACTGATGTGCTTGCTCAGATGCATCATTGGTGCAAGAGCAACAGACTGATTATAGCTGTTTATAAAATGATATACATATTTCTGAAGGGAAGATTTTGCCTTGGCACAAATCCTTCTCTGAGGCTTGTCGGAGTACTTGTAAAACATAGCACCGCTTGTAGATATTTAGACATTATTCGAGAAGAGAAAAGAAACTTTATAGAACATGTAAAATCTATTGCTCAAAAAATGGCTAAAATTATGCATATGAGTGCTTGTGTTGGCACTGATAACTATAAATTCCGCTTGGGTGAGGTGTGGTCACATCACGAAACCGATCCCATTAACATTGTGGGCTCCGCTGCCCTTTTCTGGGCAGCCACAGAAGCGTAGTTCTGAGGCACACCGGTGCCTTTCGCATTACACCTGTAGAGTGTTTACTGGTAATCCTCGTGATATGTCCAATGGATATCGTGGTACGTTACAAAGTAGCGCTGTAGTGGATGCAATGTAAGCAATATAATCTTGTATACGAGATCACAGAAATGTATATGTCTGATAAAAGACATTTACGAGCCAGGAGTTAAGTGAATAGCAGTCTGATTGGGACACAAGGAACACTACAACGCATGTTTACATCATATTCCCAAGCATCAAGAACAGGCTCAAACTGCGCAAAATTGTCCCTGCACCATGTTTTGTGAACCTATTAACACGTCAAAGTCCAGAACCTAAACAGGTGGATCGAGTGGGACGTAATAACAACCAATCAGTGAATGTGGAGAAGATTCTGTCGTTCTCAGATGCTCTTTCTCAGGTAGAGAGAGAGACTGCAGACAATTACTCTGTGATGTGGGAACAATTGTAAGTTACCAGAATTTGTGGACTAAAGTCAATATGATAACAAATCGGATATCTAAAAGACAACTGCTTAACTTCCAGTCTATATCATCAAGTGGACACTCTGAGTATTAAAATGATGTCAACAGGTCTCAAAAGCGTTTTCTCAATTATAGATAATCATAGGCACATATACATTTGATTACGAGAAACTTTAAACATATTGAAGAAGAAAAAGAAAAAAGGAAGTACAAGGAAAAGAAAGGATGCTATAATTACCCACATGGGTATGACTAGACTCGTAGATTACCGAGGCACACGAACATCAGTGTGGGTGATGCAGAATAGTGCAGCAACAACAGGTTTAGAACTGGGTGTAATTGTAGTTTGTCGGCAAACCTCGAGTTCTTCCCAGGCAGCCAGTAACGTATCAAGTAATATAAGATGGAAGTTATTCACTTGGAACTTGATTTAATCCTCTTTATTTTATGTTATTTCTTAACTGTCTCTTATTTTTCAAACGTTCTCTTTTATTTCTTCATTAATTTTACGAATCGTTGGAGATAATATGATTTGTTTCTATGTACATGCATAATACACTGAAGCGCCAAAGAAACTTGTATAGGCACACGAACAGAGACATGTAAATAGGCAGAATACGGCGCTGCCTACGGCAACGCCTACGTAAGGCAAGTATCTGACACAGCTGTTAGATCGGTTACTGCTGCTACAATGGCCGGTTATCAAGATTTAAGTGGGTTTGGCATTGATGCATAGCCGGCGCCGAGCGATTTCTGTTGACCGAAAATCAGATCTCTAGCAATCAACACAGATCACGCTAACAGTGGCCACGTGAAATACTCGAATAGAACGGTCTATTGACACAGCGTCAACACGGATTCAGAAGGCATTGTTATTGTGAAACACAACGAGCTCTTTACTCACACGATGTATTCAGTGCTATCGACAAATCATTTCAAATTGATTCCATATTTCTACATACGCAGAAGGCTTTTGACGCCGTACCTCACACGCGTCTTGTAATCAAATTGCGTGCTTATGGATTGTCGTCTCAGTTGCGCGAATTGCATTCGTGATTTCCTGTCAGAGAGGCCACAGTTCGTAATAATTGGCGGAAAGTCATCGAGCAAAGCACAAGTGATTTCTTACCTTCCCCAAGGTATTGTTATAGGCTATCTGTTGTTGTTATCTATACAAACGATTTAGGATACAATCTGAGCAGCCGTCAAGTTGTTTGGAGATGGTGCTGTCGTGTAACTTCTAGTAAAGTTACCAGAAGGTCACCAGATATTGCAAAACGATTTTCAAAAGTTATCTGTAAAATGCGAGAATTTGAAATTAACAATAAGTAATGAAAATGGGAGGTCATCCACGTGACTGCTAAAAAGAATCCGTTGAACTACGGCCAGATGATTAAATAAATTAATCAAATCTAAAAACAGTTAATTCAAGTAATTATCTAGGAATTACAATTACGAACAACTTAAACTGGAAACAATATATAAAAATGCTGTGAGGAAAGCGAAACAAAGATTCTGCTTTATTGGCGGAACACTCACAAGGGAACCTCCCCATCGCACCCCCCTCAGATTTAGTTATAAGTTGGCACAGTGGATAGGCCTTGAAAAACTGAACACAGATCAATTGAGAAAACAGGAAGAAGTTGTGTGGAACTGTGAAAAAGTAAGCAAAATATACAAACTGAGTAGTTCAAGGGAAGATAGGCAACATTAAGGACGATAAAAACGTAGGAACGCCGTGGTCTCGTGGTAACGTGAGCAGCTGCGGAACGAAAGGTCCTAGGTTCAAATCTTCCATCGCGTGATAAAGTTTAGTTTTTTATTTTCAGTTTATGTAACAAACTCTTATGTTTTCATCACTTTTTTGGGAGTGATTATCACATCCACAAGAAAACCTAGATCGGGCAAGGTAGAAGAATCTTTTTACCCACTCGCCAAGTGTACAAGTTAGGTGGGTCGACAACATATTCCTGTCATGTGACGCACATGCCGTCACCAATGTCGTATAGAATATATCAGATGTGTTTTCCTGTGGAGGAATCGGTTGACCTATGACCTTGCGACAAATGTTTTCTGTTCCCATTGGAGAGGCACGTCCTTTCGTCTACTAATAGTACGGTTTTGCGATGCTGTCGCAAAACACAGACACTTAACTTATTACAGTGAACAGAAATGTCAGTGAACGAACGGACAGATAATAACTATGCAAAAATAAAGAAAGTAAAATTTCGAGTCTGGGGAAGACTTGAACCAAGGACCTGTCGTTCTGCAGCTGGGCACGCTACCACGGGACCACGGCGCTCCTGATCTCACATAGTCCATTATGTTCTTATGTGGCCCATTGACTACTCAGTTTGTATATTTTGCTTATTTTTTCACAGTTCCACACAGCTTCTTCCTGTTTTCTCAATTGATCTGTGTTCAGTTTATCAAGGCCTATCCACTGTGCCAACTTATAACTAAATCTGAGGGGGGTGCGATGGGGAGGTTCCCTTGTCAGAAGATGCAACAGATCTGCTAAAGAGACTGCCTACACTACTCTTGTCCGTCCTGTTTTGACGTACTGGTGCGCGGTGTGGCATCCTTACCAGATAGGATTAACGGCGTACTCTGAGAAAGTTCCAAAAAAATGGCAACATCTTTTGTACTATCGATAAACAGCGGAGAGAGTGTCACAAACATGATACAGGATTTGGGCTGACGTCGCTAAAACAAAGGCGTTTCTCGTTGCGGCGGGATCTTCTCATGTAATTCCAATCACCAAATTTCTCCTTCGATTGCGAAAATACTTTTTTGACGCTGACTACATAGGGCGAAACGATCACCATAATATAATAATGGAAGTGAGAGTTTTACGGAAAGGTGTAGGTGTTCGTTTTTTCCGCGTGCTGTTAGAGAGTGGAGTAACAGAGAATTATTGTGAAGCTTGTTTCAAAAATCACTTAAGTGTGATTTGCGAGATAGCCATATAGATGTAGATGTAGATGCTCTAACCGTTCTTCCCCGAGACTTTAGGAATGTGTTCTATACAGTTACTTGATGAAGCCTAACGATCACAATAAGAGCGTCCGGAGTATCGCCCGAACTGTGCGATCGCACTGTAGATTTTCCTGCAAACATTCTTAAAAGAGATCTGAAGACTATAAAGCATTGTGTTACGAACCATTCCAAGAACGGCATGTGCAGTGAAGAGTGCGTGGAATCCAGCAGAAGACTGGAAACAAAGTCATTAATGAATAAGAAATCACATGATAGATTCGGGAACTTTTGATCATGAACAGTGTGCTTACAGTGTTCTTGTGTGTTCTTTGAATGCATTGCGACTTGCTATTCAGTGTGTGACAGTCAAGCCGTAGGTCGTGAGTGGACGTTGGGATTTATCAAAGTAGAAACAGCCGACATGCTCATGGTATAAGGAGAGTTTAGGAAGAATGCAGTTTGTTCTCGTAAGGTGTATGCTTCAAGATACCCCAATAGCCGTTACCTATTTCGGGAGTTATTTATCAGCCTCTTCGACCAATTACATGAAAGTAACACCTGGACAACGTAACAGAAGGAAACAAGTGACGACAGAAGAGAGGGACATTAATATTCTTGCTGCTATTGCAATTGATCCGCACGATAGCTTTCGCACAGTAGCATGAGGAACTTGCATGAAATCAGGCAAGTGTCCTATTCATTCCCCCGCAACATAAGACCAATCCGTAATACGTCCCTCTCCACCAAGAGCGGCATGGAAACTATTATGAGACTCGTGTTAATTTCTATACAAGGGCATTAAGACAGGATACTCCAGATGACGAAGCGACAATCACCAATCGTGACTAGGTAAAAAACCGAAAGGTACACTATTGGTGTGTTTCCAGTCTCCAGTGGTTTTGTCAGGTGGAACGTAAGCGTCCATGGAGTGTAACGTCTGGTATGCGATAATGAACCATCAGGTCACAGGCATGTTTTCGTAGATGCAACACTGAATGCGCACAAGTATCGCAGCCTCCCAACAGGCTATCGTCCTTGGATACTTGAAAACGTTCGTTTACAGATTGGAGGAATCTGCAGTACCAACGCGATGGCTGTCCAGTTCATAGCGCACGAAGTACTACAGGATGTCTTCACGAATTTTTGCGAAATTCTTTGATTGGCGCAGAGGCGGGCCCATTCCCCAGGTATGACGGCCTGCAGAATTTATTTCAATGGGAAAAGGTGAAGGACGCTGTTTACAATCATGTACCAACCACACTTGATATGCTTCGACGCATTACTGCAGCCTGCTCCGATATCTCTGTTGAAATTCTAACACGTGTGCAACAGTCATTCCACACAAGACGGAAGCTTGTATTGCCGCTGCTTGTGGTCGTTTTGAACACATCCTGTGATGGTCAGTTGTTGTTTGTCAGAATCCACGTAACTATTGTGTGGAATTCCGTTGTGTGCAGCCGGCCGCGATGGCCGAGCGGTTCTAGGCGCTTCAGTCCGGAACCGCGCGATTGCTAAGGCCGCAGATTCGACTCCTGCCTCGGCCATGGATGTGTGTAACGTCCTTAGGTTAGTTAGGTTTAACTAGTTCTAATTTCTAGGGGACTGATGACCTCAGATGTTAAGTCCCATAGTGCTCAGAGCCATTTTTGGAATGTGTGCACCACAGATATTGTACAAGTGTCGGTGTGCGAACTCTTCAAAATGCGATATGTCGCACTAGAATCCTGCAAAAAAATACAGATGACATTCTAATTCACCCCACTTTTATTTTGTTAACGTCTACAGGGATTGTCCCATTTAAAAAATGTGTATGTTTGCACAAAAAAGCACACTTTCTTCGTATTGTTACAGTCTGTTGATCGGCTAACAGTACGAGCCCATGACTACCAATTCATACTTGTGGAAACCACACATCAATAAACACTTTACGTTTCTGCCAAATTGGCGGTACGATTTTGAGGTAATTCACCCTGTATATCGCGAAAGGACAACATTACTGCCTTTCTGAAGAAAGACGAAGAGGGTGAAGTTACAAGAGGAGTCTTACGCGATTATGAAAATGCGAATTATGCATAGCGAAATGTAGTAGGATTGGTGATTCTCCCTTTAGTTACTGAAAGGATGCAATGTTCCTCAGGGGATTTCCGTTTAACGGGAGCGGCCGACTTAACCGTGAATAACCCACGGCCAGACTCAAACTTCTATATATGTTGTCGTTTCTGCGTCCGGAAATTACGTAACGTTTATAGGAGTACAGGCAGTGACGGAGGAACAACGACAAGGATGTTTGGTTTTGGCCTTGGTACATGCACGAACAGCGAATGCGGTTAAGGCGAGTGCTCGTGTAAAACAGGAAATCCTGGTACGTGTCCCTGCCGGGTAGAAATTTTCATTCTAGTCATTCCGCCAGACAGTTCACAGTTCTTCGTATTGGCATTTGTGAATACATTTCATGAACTGTAAATGGCTTAAATGATAAGAATTAATGAAAGGTCATAGAAGTTTTATTTATTGCTGGAGCTGCTCCTTCTTCAAAAACAGACCAAATTAATTTTGATTTAGGAAACTCCCGTATGCTTCTACACATACACTCCTTCCACTGAAAGTTCAGACATGGTGGATAAACGGCGTGAATAATTACAGTGACCATTTTCTCGAACCGTACACAAATTTTCCGGATTATATCGAAGCACACACAGCTAAACGAGTCCATATTTCCAGTAGGCTGTCTAAAGTATCACGCCGAGGGGGCGTGCGATATTTCACAAAGCATTATCAGTTCGATACTGCTCAACCATCTGTTGCTACTTGACTTTCCATACTCAATATGCAGCGGAACTAAAAAATGAGCTTAGAAGATGCTGATTAATAGTGAACAGTACGATAATGAGGATAGGGGATCTTCACAAAGAACGAGGCTAGGGGATCTTCACAAAGACACGCTGTACCATCAAAGTACTTCTAGACAACGATAGTTGTATTTTTTGAAAGTCTGTGAAACTTGTAAATGCCATTTATTAGCGTTATTTTGATAATACAACAGTTTAAGAAATGACTTAGGCGACTGGCCAAGATTAAAATAAAAGCGGTTTAAATTCCCAATCAGGCAGAAAGTTCCATAATACAGAGAGTGGATAGTGAAAATAATGACATTCGCGAAGTAAACTCAAACGAGTTGCATTATATCATCGAGATATGGAGAGATGATAGTAACCTGTAAGTGTTAAAGCAGAGGACGAAGTAATATCATGGCAACTGGCGATATTATTCCCGTTTACTATACGTAGAAATACAGTTTCTCAAAACTTGGACAATGCTGCAATCATTTTATGTCACTATAATCCAGACATGAAAGCCATACAAATTGTAGATTTATCAGAGTGCTCTCCTTACCGTAAACGATTTTTCATAAAGTCATCGTCAAACACAATTAAAAAATTGATTTTCTTCACGCGAAAGAGAAAGCACACACACACTCACACAAAATAGCCAAATTTTCAGGTCTTTATTGTTAAGTGATCAATTGCATACAATTAACAAAATTCTAAAACTAAACAAAACAAGAAGTTGATTCGTTCGATGTTATTACATCGCGGCATACGTGTGCAGCCGGCCGCTGTGACCGACAGGTTCTAGGCGCTTCAGTCCGGAACTGCGCTGCTACTACAGTCGCAGGCTCGAATCCTGCGTCGGGCATGGATGTGTGTGATGTCCTTAGGTTAGTTAGGTTTAAGTACTTCAAAGTTCTAGGGGACTGATGACCACAGATGTTAAGTCCCATAGTGCTCAGAGACATTTGAACCATTTTTTTGAAGCGCCTAGAACCGCTCGGTTCATTTTAGATTCTGTGGTATTTTCTTGGGTCTTGCTCGTACATGTGCGGATGTGGACCGAGGTTCCTGTACCATGGTGCGTTTCTATGGCAGTTTTCAAAAGGCAGACACCCTCGGTACCTCAATGGCGAAGCTGACGGTCTTAATTGTTACAGTACTTGCTCTTTTATACTCAAAATATTTCTAAATTTGCTTCACATTGACTCGTGTACTAATGCTGTTGCAGTTTTAATAATTATGTAAGTTGACTTAATTTTTGAAGAAAATTTCGAAGCCAAGTTCGCATTCAGTATTATTTATTCCCGCTGTCCGATTTCAACAGTCTGAACAGTCATTTTCTGATCTTTAAGAAACGTCCTGGTCCATTATGACTATGTCCCACACACCATATTGACATTATAGCGGATATCATGTAGCACGTTCCACACAGGTTTGTTAAACATAAAAATAAAATCCGATTTGTCACAAACAACAGATTTTTTTGTTTGTGACAAATCGGTTTTTATGTTTTTGTTTAACAAACCTGTGTGGGATGTGCTACATAATATCCGCTACAATGTCAACATGGTATGTGTGATACACTCATAATAGAAGAGGATGTATAACAAAAAGATGTGAACCTTGTTATTAAATTTTCTTCAAAGCAGTTACAGATCTCTCCTTCCTATTTCAAATTCCGAGGAATTTCAATCGATTTAATCTTAATTTAAACTGCTTCTTTTAGTAATAATTCATTGCAGCGTTAATATTTGATCTTGAAAAATTCTGTTTGTGAATCTGTTGGTTGTAGCCGGTTGGTCTGATAAAGTCAAATCTGCATATGTGTCATACTATTCATTCATGTTATCAACAAATGTGTGAATAGTTTCCTGGTAACCCAAACCCAATCAGTCTATTCCACCTTTCCGTTCTGAGGACTCAATTACCCATAGCAAACTGTAGTAGAGTGTACTACATTGACTGAGTAATGTTGGATATATTCTGGATTAAGATAGTTTTCAGCGTTGTTTCTTCTAGATAGATTTTTTTTTTCAGAGCGCCTTGTGATGCAATGCATCCATCTTCCCTGAGAAGGGAACAGATAACATCTCGGTTACAGAGGAGAAGAGTATATTGCTGCGTTTCAAGGAATAAAAGAAGTTATTGAATGTGAGGATAGTATTACTCCCAGTCAGATACTGAGAAAGCAGGCCAATTTTAACCATTACATTGGTAGTATGGGTGGTCTATTTGTTGTAAACGAGAAACAGGAACAATGTTTAGAAACTTAGTGTAACATTGTTAACGAATGGTTCCAGAACCGTAATAGAATAGCGAATGAGTTTGGCAGTGAACTTACACAGAAAGATCGTAATAGTGAGACTGGACGGAGGGTCCTTGATACTCTATTTACAAAGTTGACAACCGGTTACAGAATTTTCAGAATGGGTGTTTTCGATTATCTATCAATTTAGTTGACCATGTGGTTGCAATTTAGTATTTTACGGATGAGTTTCAGAATATATAGCTGTCCATTAAAATGAATAATTTAGAAGAGTTCATATTCTCTTAAACTTCAAAGATGATTTACCTGGAAAGGAATAGCAGCTCATACTAAAAGATAACAGCTGGCAATAATTTCGGCTTAGAGTTCACCGAATAATTCCTGCAAGAACTCTACAAGAGTTAATCCTTTGGCAATATGATACTGATCAGGTGATTTGCAAATCATAAAGTGATCTGTTGCGTTAATGATAAAAATGTGTTTGAGTGATGCTAAATGTTATTATTTTTACAAAATGGAAAATTTAATCTTCTCAATAATCTCCAAATTGTGAGCTACACTCTTAACTTTTATATGTGAATTATCGAATTACGCATGGCACTTTTGTTGACTATGCCTGTGGTCGCTTTTAGAACTCAAATTAATAAGCAGATAATCTAATTTAACAAAACTGAACCTTGAATTGCTGGTGTACCCATATACCACCAAAGTAGAATAAAAACAGTTAGTAGTTGAGGGAGTATAAATGAGAACAGTGGCGTATTTAAGTTTACAAAATAATCACAAGTTATATTAATCATTTTGTAGCTACAACTAGCTGACTAAACTTACACAGAAATGGTAATCACAAATCAGAAAAGGAATGGTGTTTGATTGGCAAAGCATACACTCGGATGGAAGCTACACAAATTCTTCCCTGAATTAATCCCTTTTACAAAGGAATCTCACTTTGTTTACATGCATCCACTCTGAGGCCCAACTCTATTCAAATTGAATCAATTATGACCAAGTATACCACAAACTATGGTTCAGCTGGGAACAGGGAGCCGGGAATATCATTCGACAGCCCTACGCTTGTGCAGCAGTTAATATGGTTCAAATGACACTGAGCTCTATGGGACTTACCTTCTGAGGTCATCAGTCCCCTAGAACTCAGAACTACTTAAACCTAACTAACCTAAGGACATCACACACATCCATGCCCGAAGCAGGATTCGAACCTGTAACTGTAGCGGTCACGCGGTTCCAGACTGTAGGGCCTAGAACCGCTCGGCCACTCTGGCCGGGTGTGCACCAGTACTTTACACATTCACGTTGATTCAGGCAGCAGCTAAAAACGGCGCCCCGTGGGCGAGGAGTGGTGCACTGTGGCAGCTGTAATGTTCTGATACATCCACGGAAATTGCAAACTACGCGGTCTGGTGTTCTGATTATCAGAAAGTGGGAAACTTCCCTATCAGAGCCCTGAAATTCTGGCAAATTTCATTGTGAGTTGCCCCCGTTTTCTGTTCTACCCAGATGAAATTCATTCACAGGCACAATAGTTCGTACTGAAATTGTCTAACGTCTGACGGCCAACTCAGGACGAATAAGTTCACCCTGATGACACACGATATGTCTGAGCTGATATGCAGTTCCACTGTTGGCACAGTCGCACACTGCCATTGGCTCTTAGTCCACCACATCATATATACCACAAGTATCACGCACTGGGGAAAGGGCTGAAGCTCTCCACAATGGAGGACCAGAAGACGAAGAAGGCTAACAAGGGAACCTCCCCATCGCACCCCCTTCAGATTTAGTTATAAGTTGGCACAGTGGATAGGCCTCGAAAAACTGAACAAAAATCAATCGAGAAAACAGGAAGAAGTTGTGTAGAACTATGAAAAAATAAGCAAAATATACAAACTGAGTAGTCCATGTGCAAGATAGGCAACATCAAGAAGAGCGTAATCGCAGGAGCGCCGTGGTCCCGTGGTTAGCGTGAGCAGCTACGGAGCGAGGGGTCCTTGGCTCAAGTGTTCCCTCGAGTGAAAAGTTTACTTTTTTGTTTTCGCAACGTTATGATCAGTCTGTTCGTTCATTGACGTCTCTGTTCACTGTAATTAGTTTAGTGTCTGTGTTTTGCGACCGCACCGCAAAACCGTGCGATTAGTAGACGAAAGGACGTGCCTCTCCAATGGGAACCGAAAACATTTGATAGCAAGGTCATAGGTCAACCGATTCGTCCACAGGAAAACACGTCTGATATATTCTATACGACACTGGTGACGGGATGTGTGTCACATGACAGGAATTTGTCGTCGATCCACCTAACTTGCACACTTGGCGAATGGGTAAAAAGATTCTTCTACCTTGCCCGATTTAGGTTTTCTTGTGGATGTAATAATCACTCCCAAAAGAGTGATGAAAACATAATAGTTTGTCACATAAACTGAAAATAAAAAATTTAACTTTTCACTCGAGGGAAGACTTGAACCAAGTTCCTCTCGTTCCGCAGCTGCTCACGCTAACCACAGGACCACGGCGCTCCTGTGCTTACATTATCCTTGATGTTGCCTATCTTCCGCATGGACTACTCAGTTTGTATATTTTGCTCATTTTTTCGTAGTTCCACACAACTTCCTCCTGTTTTCTCGATTGATGTGTGTTCAGTTTTTCAAGGCCTATCCACTGTGCCAACTTATAACTAAATCTGAGGGGGGTGCGATGGGGAGGTTCCCTTGTAAGAATCACAACTAATTTCCACCAAGCCTCGTTATGGGAACCGAATTAGCAAAAATGAAACCACTCCCACATTTCCCAAACGAACTATCCCCTACTCACTGAATCTCCCGTCTTGACTGTTCTGTTGGACTGGCAGCCAATAGAGACACTGTATCTGGGTTCCAAAGCTGGGGGAGCAAAAATCAACTTTGCACATGCTGAGAGAAGCCAATCAGTGACTCCAAACCTCTCTTGTCTGAAAAAAGAAGATTTTAGGCTAGGGAGGCATCGTTCTCACGCTAAATAGGTTCATTATTTGGCAAAAAACGTCTACCTACACAAGACCACCCTCATTTATGAGAGCATTTAATCTTTCCAGGCCAGCCGTTTCCAGTTTCTGCCTTCCCAGGCAGTCATGTCCATGAAATATATGTTTTTCTGTTCACTAAAAGAACATGGCGATTTCCTGAAGTCAGAAGGATTACAGTCTTGCTTCCACTAAACATCTGCACTAGCCACTCTGTCTGTATCATCCCAGCTTATAACATGGGAATGCATATAGTTTTATGACCTGCCCACCATTTACACAAAGGCTCAGTTTACAGCAGTTTCTCTTAAATGTCTTCCTCCATCCACTTTCCACCAACTGGCAGCTTCACTATGGGATGCCGCCTGCCCCAGGTAAAATGTTTTACAAACGGGTGCCCTTCTCTCTGACTCTAAGAAGAAGGGTGAGAGGGCCTCGGCCGGAAGCCCCTCTGCAGGTAAACTGCACTGAGTGCAGCTTCCCAGAATCACTCGAACAACGAGGTTGCTAAAATCAGTATTTATGATCCCCAATCCATCTCTCTCTCTCTCTCTCTCTCTCTCTCTCTCTCTCTCTCTCTCTGTTTCCCGTTGCCTTCACTATGGCCAATGGGGAACAACTCTATCGGTTACACATGCAGTTATACGAACATTCTGTCCAAAATTTCTTCATGTAAAAAGTTATTAACCCCTGCAGTACTGGCAAACACAGACATCATGACTTAAAGTATGAACATGACAATGTTGTTAAAATGAGAGAGTGCCATGCCACTCTCAATTATACAGCGAGAGGGGGAGTGTACCTTGTATAATGCTTGTCATTTCCTTTCCCATTCCACTCGCAAACAGAATGAGGGACGAACGATTATATGCCTTACCTTCATGTCTCCTACACAAAATGTACGCTGGCGGCAGTAGAATCGATCTACAGTCAGCTTTAAATGCTAGTTCTCTCTATTTTCTCAATACTGTTCCTTGAACGTAATGTTTCCTTCCCTCCAGGGATTACCATCTGACTTCCTAAAGCACGTCCGTAATACTTTCATGTTTGATCGAACCTATTGGTAACAAACCTAGCAGCCCACCTCGGAATTGCTTCGATGTCTGGCTGTAATCTGACCTGAAGGGGATCCCAAACATTCGATCTGTACTCTAGAATGAGTTGCACTAGCGTTCTGTGCGCATTCTCCTGTAGATGACCCACACATTCCTAAAATTCCCCCAATAAACCGAAGCCGAGCATTTACCTTCCCTACAACAAATCTTAAAAAAACCTGCCATTTCACATCGCTTTCTAACGCTAAGCCTAGATATTTACTGTGTCAAGCAGCACGCTACTAATTCGAATACTATGGGACTGTTTCTCCTGCTCAGCTGCCTTTATACATTCTAGATTTCATTCAGCATATAAACCTGAAATTTTCCCTATCTCATCTCGTATCTTTCAGTAATTAGTCAACGACACCACCTTCCCATACCGAATAGCATCATCAGCAAACCGCAGCAAATTGCTGCTCATCCTGTGTAGTGTTTCGGGATATTTGTAAACATCCCAATACACCACTGGAAAGCCGTCGACAACAGATGCTAGTCAGTAAATTGAATAAGGATTAATGTAGTGGGAAAGGGAATCTGTGTGTTTTCCTTTCTTGTGTGCAGGGAATGTGGACCAGTGGTGGAGCCGGCGAGAAGGGTACCAGCAAAAATGGTGTTACAACCACCGGGCGTCCGGGAGTCATTTGTGGCATGGTGCATAAAGTGCCAGAATCCGAGAGCCATGCAGTAAACGACACGCCAACAAGTGCGTAATGTACAACTGAAGAGTGGTAGTTGCTTGTCTGGTTTTTCTCTCAGGTCCTACATTATGCATGTACGGACATTTGAATGTACTCATGAGAGTGATATTACCGTAGCAATTGTTAGTTGTGTAGTGAAAAGTAATAATGAAAATGTTGGGCAAAATATAGAGGGAGGTGGTACGGAATGATCCGGACCACCAGGAGGACAAAGGTAATACTACTTTCATCTGGTGGTGTATTGGGGTCGGCAAAACATTGCCCTTTTAATCTGCCAGGTACGCAACTTCGCGCCTGTACTGGCATACGACCCACCAGAAATCTTACAAATAAACAACAGCAGGAAATACACCCGAGCTGCCAGTCAAGTCATTCATTTCTACAGACAATCATAGATATCCAGTCATACAACCCTCGGGTACTCCTGACAACACACTTGTCTCTTACGAACACTCGCTGTTGAGGACAACATACTGGGTTCTACAGTTGAAGAGGTCTTCGAGCCACTCGCATATCTGACGACCTACTGGGTACGCTCCTGTCACTGGAAACAGTCTGCAATGGATCACCGTGTCAAATGGTTTTCGAAGGTTTGGAATATTGAATCTACCTGTCGTCCTTAATCCAAGGTTCGTATGTGAGGAAAAGACAAGTTGAAGTTCGGACGAGCAAGGTTTTCTAAAACCGCGTTGACTGACTGTTTTTTATGCCTCAAGAGGATTTATTGTATTCGAAATGAGAATACGTTCAAGTACTACGCAGCAAATCGATGTTTGGAGGATTTGGTCTTATATACTGCAGATTCGTTTATTTATCCTTGTTGTATACTGAAGTCACCCGCGCTTTTTGTCAAACTCTTGGGACTTCGAGCTCGGGGAGTGATTCGTGACAAGTGTGAGCTAAGTTTGAAGCATGGAACCAATGCCGTCGAGTACTCTTTGTAAATCAGACTTGGAATTTCATGTGGACCTGGCGCCTTATTTGTTTCTCAACTACTAGCTGCTTCTCTACCGCTTGGATGCCTATTGCTATGTTCTCCATACGGGAGTCTGTGTGTTGTCAAACGACGGTACGTTTCTACGTTCCGCTAGCATGAACGATTTGTGAAATGCGGAATTTATAGTTTCAGCTTTCCTTTTGCTATCGTCTTTTTCCACACCACACTGGTCAACGAGTAACTGGAAGGAAGCCTTCGATCCGCTTATCGATTTTCTCGGGATCTCGCCAAGGTGTTTTCCTAAGTATGACGGTGGTAGTTGTATGCTTGGATCGTGAATCTTTCTACAGATGCACAGATCTCTACTATCTTCTGTCTGTCGCCATTTGAGCTTTCCTTTCGAGTCGCCCGTGCAACAGTTTCTGCTTCCTCAGAATTTTCTGAATTTTGTTATAAAACAACGGTGACTGTTTCCCCTTCATAATCTACTTACTCGGCACATACTTCTCCGTAACTCCTCTAAGTTCATCATAGTGGAACTAAATAATGGATATCCATTGTATAAGTAAGATTCTAACAACTGCTTATCTGTTCTTTCTAGCTTTCTTGACTGGTTTATAAACTTCAGTAACCACCGTCTCCGTGATTGTCATCACTAATCCCTGCCTCTATATCGACACTGTCGATAAGATGAAGCCTGTTTGGAGCTGCAAGGTCTAAAATATCTCCGTTGCGTGTAGACTGTCGAACTAGCTGCCCAAGACAGTTTCCGGCGCAGGTATTCAAAAGTAGTTCAATAAATTGCCTGTCCGTGCCCTACAATGAATCCATAGACGCATCCATCAATTAATTTGAATGCCCCTATACCTCTTATATTCCAGAACGCAGTGCTCATTTGCTTCCTTTATGGCCCTGACCACTGTTCCCCAAAGGGGCTCTATAACGCGCCGAACACTGGATCCACTGATAACTAGCGTACACTCGCCCCGTGTCCCTGCTCGGATCCTGCTACCCTCCTGACGTGTCACCAAATGAGGCTGACGCCTTACAAAGCTGTTCAACATGTTTACAAAAATGCAATATCATATCTTTAAAATAGAAAAGCATACACGGAATTCAATTATTAAACTACTTAGAAAACACAGAAAAAGCTAAATGCCTAACTATGTGCCTTGCTGCCGCTTAACGGGCGACAGCTGAAACGTTATTAACTACGCTGAACCAACGGTTACTACCTCTTAAGCGCAGTTTGACGACCTTGGAACAGACAAGTAGTGAAGTTCAGGTACTGAATTATATTTTACATCGGATAATCCCTGAGAAGAGACAGGGAGTGGTATCTTATCGGATTCCCAAAAAATTGGTTTAATTAGATGAGGTAGTCCAGGAAATCTAGGGTGTGGAGTTTGCATACTCGCATAGGAATAGACATGTCGTCAGGGGGTGAGTTTGGGAGAGCAAAGGTTCAGATGGGAGAGACAAGGAGCAAGACCTTAACAGAAAAGGGCACCAAGGAAACACTAACTCTTAGCGACGTGAGGGAAGGGCCTCATCTACAGTTATTTGTTGGAAATGTGGCGAGCCTGGAAATACAAGAAAGATAGGGATTACGACAATTAAAGCAAGGCCAGGGCAGGAAAAGTTAATATGTGCGATTAAGGATCAAAGAACTCCACGATTGCCGTTTGTATTTACGACACTGAATAATGAAGCAGAGTGCACATTACTTAATTTAGGCAGTACGATTTCGGCAAAAGATTGTAAATGGTTTCTGAAGCATCAAGGGCTCTGTAAGTTGGAGAAGGTCACAGTTGAGACTTTTCTTGGGAGCTTGGAATTAAGATTGTTGATAATTTAGCATATAAGAATATTTTGGGTGTGGATTTTGTTGGTAAAGCGGGTCTGATTCCCGCTTGATCCGGAGACTAATCTTTTTTAAATTTAAACTAGCAGTGAAATTCCAGATTTCCGGCATAAGAATCTGCATCAACATCTAAATGGTTAGCCTGCAGTTCACAGTTCAGTGCCTGGCAGAGAGTTTATCGAACCACCTTTGAGCTATCACGGTACCGCTCCACTCTCGAAAAGTGCGCGGAAAACACGAACACTTAAATCTTTCCGAGCGAGCTCTCATTTTTCTTACTTTATTATGATGATCATTTCTCACTATTTATATTGGTGCCAACAAAATATTTTCACAGTCTGGGGAGAAAGATGGTGATTGAAATTTCATGAGAAGGTCCTGCCGCAGCGAAGAAAGCCTTTGGTTTAGTAGCTGCCAAACCAATTCGTGTATCATACTCATGGCACCCTCTGTCCCCTATTTCGCGATCTGAAAAACGAACTGATCTTCTTTGAACTTCTCCATATCCTTCGTCAGTTCTATCTGATGCGGATCCCAACCCGCACGGCAATACTTCAGAAGAGGGCGGACAAACGTGGTGTAAGACCCCTTTAGTAGACCTGTTATACTTTCTAATTGTTTCGCTAATTTGTCGCAACTTTGGTTTGTTTTCCCCACAACATTATTGATACGACAATTGCAATTTATGTTATTCGCAATTGTAACCCCTGAGTGTTTAATCGAGGCTACTGTCTTTAGACTTGTGTAGTTTATCGTGTAACTGAAATTTAGCGGATTATTTTTAGTGTTCATTTGGATGACTTCACACTAATTTGGAGTAAAATGCCAAATTTTTCACCATATTGATATCTTAACTAACTCATTTTGCAATTCGTTTTCACTCAGAGAGAGAGAGAGAGAGAGAGAGAGAGAGAGAGAGAGAGAGAGAGTGAGGAAGCCATTAATAAACTTCCAGCCAACCAGAATGGCAAACATTGTGCCAGGTCTTTGGGCAATGACAATAGTTTTAGGAAGTTCATAAGAGGTTTTGTAGACGATTTTCATGAAAAACGATGTCAGTTGCTTTGGGTACCTTCACAAGAAGCATCAGTTTTGGCGTGAAGCCAGCATTTATATCAGCACTGGTATTAGCCCTACTTCATTCCAACACGGGATTCGCGATTCAGATGGATGTTTCTGTCGTAGGGATAGGAGTGATTTTGTTGCAGGGGTAAGAAGACGGCAGCAAGATAGCTTTCTATGTCTTGAGGGCATTAAACGAAGTAGAAAGCACGTTTTCAGTTAATGAATTGGAACTGTTGCCAGTTTTGTTTGGCATGGCCAAGTTTAGGTATTACCTGGAACATGGAAAGTTCATCCTGGAGACCGACATACAATCGCTCATATAGAAGCTATTCAGACCACGGAAAACTGGTCATATTTTCAGGTGTGTAACAAGGATAGTAACCTTTAACTTCGAGGTAAATAACATTAGAGGTTCAGAGAATGTGGTCGAAGTTGGGTTGAGCCATATGTTTGACAGTAGTGAGAATAACTACGGATCAGTTCCTGAAACAATAAGTTTAGCGTCACATGGTGACTTACATTTGGACTCGGATTCCTCATTTTTTTTCATGATATCAGAGCACTCTAAGATAAGGACGAACGCATTCGTGAAATGAAGGAGAGGCTTAAGACTGGTGAAACAGTAATACCCTATACATGAAATGTATTTGCAGTTACGAATATGGACGACCATCAGCTGTATAATCAAGTGGCAACGGAAATTTGCGCTGGACCGGTACTCGAACCGGATTTTCTGCCTATCGCGAGTGGTCTCCTTACCATTAGGCTGTCCGTGCACGAACCACGACCACATTCAAACTTCCATATGTCGTCAACCATGTGCCGACAACGAACACGTGAAACATTTTTGTTGGAAATCGCTTGCCCGGTGTCGGCATGTAAATAAGATATTGCAGTGCCCCTGTTATTCCGAATTACGACGCAATGTTTCTTTGAATATGCATGCGTGTCCAAAGGAACAGGTACTTCGTCGAGTACAGCCGTTATGAAATAAATGAAATGTTTACGGAGTTGCAAGTGTATACGTTCATCAGCTGTATAATGAAATGACGACAATGTAAATTTGTGAATAACTGCACGATTGTCCCGTTTTCGAGGAACTGTATTTCGGTGTACAGTTCCTCTACCAGTCCAACCGAATCGAAGAAGATAACTCAATACTGGAATATAATTTTTCACAATATACTATCGTAACAATGCTTGTGAGTAAAGAAGATATTACTCCTTTCCACATCCTTTTCTCCTTTCGGTGTACCATACGCTTTTCTTCAACAGCTTGTTATGAAACTAATTATAAAGGACATAACTGATAAGAATTAATCACAGGTCACAAAATTTATTGTTTATTACTTTTATTATTACTGCATCAAAAGCCAGATGAAACTAAACTTTGATTTAGAAAAATCCTCTACGCCTCAGGACACATACACCATCCCACTGAAACCTCAGATACAGTGAAAATACGGCGTGGATAATTGGATACTTAACCGTAGAAAGGTGCAAAGTGCTAAATTTATGAAGCGATGTTATTAGAAACAAACTGCCTCTAGCGCAATGTTTCAATTATTTATTCCTGAAACTTTTCCATGTTACAAATGAGAGTATCTTATCATACATTAGTAGTGGTTTCATAACACATTTGGAATTGTTTGGTGCTGAAGGCAATTCAAACAGAAATATTTATGAAAGGTGTTAAGTCCTATCAAATTATTCAGTTGCTATGTTCTTAGTCACTCCCCACAGACCTGCGTATAATATTCTTTGTGCTGATTCTTTTGCAGGTAGGGTATCATTGCCATTAAATCTTTCTTCTTATCATCTGTAATTGAATGGATTGAGGAAATAGATTCAAAGGTAGCAAATTGAATGTTTATTGCATGTTTTCCGTTTTTGAGCACAATCAGCATACGGATCCTTTCCATGTCGGTGTAACACTCCTGTATTGCTGCACGTGCTATATCTGTTGAATCATATGTCATGCTGACAGCTTTTGAAATGTTCAGCTTTTTTGTAGAGAATATCTCGTTTGCCATAGCTTGAATATTGATGGAATTTGAGAGATTCATAAACATTACTTTTAAAGGTATAACAACCGTTGCCTCCTCGCCCTTTTTCCATTGACCGCTGCATACAAATGCCTTCGTCACCGACTTCCTTCGCTATTTCAAGAAAAGTCAGAGTCACAGGGGAGGATTCTGTCCCCACTAAGAAGAAACCGTTGTTCCGTTCGTGTGAACAACCCATTTGCCACCAGAAAAAGAAAAAGAAGTATCATCATTCGATTCTTGTTGTGTGCAGTACAGTCGTCACTCCAAACAATAAGGCTTTTCTTCGTTGTTATCCCGGTGTTTAACACTTTCAGAATTTATGACGCGATTTCATTTCCACCCCTACCAGCGATACTCTCATCCCCCATGCACATGTAAGACCGAAGGGTATCACCTACCCATACTGCCAGGTTGTAACAAGATAAATGGCGGCGATAAAACATCTCGGAGTGTGTGATTGGGGGCACAAAAATAACCTGCTGCATATCGAACGATATGCAGCAAAAAGCACTGTCAGAACTGAGAACAACTGACGTCACTCTTCAGAAGGCTCTGTGCCATCTCGGCCCTCCTACTCTCAATCTTTAAGCGCACCTGTGACTGCGGCCAAGATGCTTTTGCTTCAGTGTTCAGTAGGTAACATGTCTTGCTGGTATCTGTCCTAGGTCTTTGAAAGGAAAGTTGGGATATTATTTCACAACGACTACGATAAAAACTGGAAGTTATTGTGCTTTCAGGAAATACGTTTCTAAAGTGGGAATATAGTCCTGAAATATTCAGGTCAGAACTGAGGTATTCCTT
Organism: Schistocerca serialis cubense; assembly: GCF_023864345.2. Lineage (NCBI taxonomy): Eukaryota > Metazoa > Arthropoda > Insecta > Orthoptera > Acrididae > Schistocerca > Schistocerca serialis. Next base: position 429,413,458 of record NC_064641.1, read on the forward strand.
GCTTGATCTTGCTTAGCTGTGATGATTAAGTTCTCGGGGAAATAAATTTATATGCTGGTTTATACACATTTTGTCTTCGTCGCTGTATTGTGATTGTACGTGTCTTGTACTGCGGTCGATGAATGTTGTCTCTCCAAGATTTTTCTTCTTAGTAAGTATTTCCAGTCTTTTCTTTCCAACAGCAAAAATGTTCATAAAAATGGTTTTGGAAATGGCAACTAAATCCCCTGTACCATTTGGAACAGAATACCGAATTGTTTCCTGCCGGCGACATCCAGCGGGACTATCATAAGTTCCATGCCAACGACGCCGTACTGATGAGACACTAAGAGGACCCATCAAGAAGGTTCCTTGTGTTGAGTAGTCAAGCCTATAGGACTTAGAAAACGAAGCTATTTTCAATGCAGGCATCAGCTCACTGCGCCTTAATCCACATTTGCATAGTATCTAAAGGAAAGAAACATTATGTTTTCTATAGAGGACACTGGAATTAAGTAGACATTCAGCAGCAATCATTCCTTACGTAGATTTCATAGCCAGTGAAAGGCTAAAAATCGTACCTGCGGTGAGGGACTGTTCTTAGTAGGTGTACCTGTTCTTCGTGTGTTTGATACGTCAAACCTTTAACCTTTAATTTCTTCTGTTCATCTCTGAATGATCCACTATCATATTTCTCCGTCTTCTACTGATGTGGCTTTCATCGGTCATAACGTAATAGATGGAGGTCCCATCTGAACAATATTATTTAAAGATAACATGTAGTTTTTTCTCCCTATGTGACACGGTACAATACAGCCTCACCTGTCTTTCGCTGTCTAAGTCTCTTGGTGAGGCAGTAAATTCATCCACAGGACAGTGACACTGCGTCACTGTAACACACTTTGGAGGTGTGACGCTGAGACTTGGAGTCCCATACTACCCTCCAACGGTGACCGTACGACAACAGTCAGGCAGAAAAACGTAGTCCGACATGGGCAGGTAGGGTGGGCTAGTACTGGATGTAGAATGGGGGCTAGTCTCGCCGAAGGATGTAGCCGCGGTGGGCGTGCCATATCTGTCGTTAGCCAAAATCGGTATCTGAGTCCTCTAGGATAGTTAGAAGATCCAGATGTTGATGCCAGTGGCGTGGAAGTGTTGTCCCAACGTGGTGTAAGACATGGACATCGTCCCGCAGGGCACCCATTTTCTAAAAGAGCCTCCCCGCGTTGTTGCATATGGTCGTCTTGAGGGGGACGATATCCGCTTCATCATGAAGAGTCACTATTCTCACGAGTGGTGCGGCGTGCAGGCTCCACCAGAGAACTTTGCTCTGCAGGCGCTACAACGTCCGCCTCCTGGTGACACTAATCGTCGCCCATGCAGTGGAGCCATACGTGAGTCAGGGCAGGATAAATGCTCGCTAGATGCGGAGCTTGGTATGTGCGTAAAGTTCCCTCGAGCTTTTGCCCCTTGGTGGCGACATACTCTGCATGACAGTGGAGTAGCAACTTGTTGTCCATCCGTGGTCGTCGGAGACCAGCGCTCCTCCACGCCTGCAATCGAAATATTCAGGATGAGGACTGCGCGCCGTTTCGTGAAATAGACTGCCGTAGTTTTGGCAGCATTAAGAGCTATTTTGATTGTCCGGCACCAGGTGATGGTGGCGTCCACCTGTCGCTGGAGGCAGGCGATGACAGCGTCAGTGATACGCCCAGTAGTGTAAAGTACTGTGTCGTCAGCATATTGTGCCAGGTGGCACTAGGGGAAGACCGGCATACCATTCACATAGACATTAAAAAGAACAGGAGACAGCACCGATCTTTGCGGACTGCCCACCGAGAACTGGCGAATGCCGGAACGCATTCCCTGTTGAGCCACGAGGAAAGTCCTATTGTGAAGGAAGTCATCCATAATCTTGACATAGTTATGGGGTATAGGGGTCTGCGCCAGCACCTTGTGCAGTAGGTTGTCGTGCCAGATCTTGTCGTAGGCGTTCTGCAAGTCCAGAAAAACGGCAGCTGTCGACTGTGTTGAAGCCTTTTCTGACGTGTTCAGTGATTCGTAGGACCTGAAGTTCGGCAGAGAGGTGCGAAGTAAATCCGAACTGTTCATGTGGGATCGTCCCAGCCGCCGCCAGAGGTTGGGAAATTCGGTGGAGGGTCACAGTTTCACGGACCTTCGCCATGGTATTTAAGAGGTTGATGGGCCTGTTGTTGGTGGGGACCGCAGAGTCTTTGAACCGTTTGGGGATCTCAATCATAGAACACGAGAGAAAGCCAGACTTGAGAAAACCATTTAAAATCTTGATGAACAAGAGGAGAGGCGTACGTGGAAGGCGACAATGATGTTCATTTAAAATTCCGTCCAATCCAGGGGCTGACTGGCCATGGAAGTAATGTGGGGGGCACACAGAGGTGGACGGTGTCGGAAAGCGGCAACAGGTCAGGACATCGAGTTCGTCCTGTAGCTTTTCCGTGGGAAGGTCTTGGACATGGGGGTGGTTGGTGGTCTCGAAAGCGTCCGCCAGCGTTTCCACAATTTGGAGAATATCATACGACAAGCTCACTGCCATGCCAATAGGATAGGTTGTCGCCAGCATAGAATGCCACCGGGCGCGAATGACAGCCCAGTCAGACTTATGGTGTAGGAGGAAAGCGACATCCTGTCCTATTATTCGGACCTCCAGTCGGCGAGCTGGCGGCCGAATTCGCGCTGGAGGCGCCTCATTTGGAGTTTGTCCTGAGGATCGCGAAACTGCTTCCACCGCTGGTGGTAGCGGTTCTTCTGCACCTTCAGCTCCCGTGGCAAGTCGTTCAGGGGGGGTTAAAGGCCGAGGCACAGTGGAGGTGAAGAGCTTCACTGCTTTCTGTATTTTGGCAGTATTGGCCAGTGTTGTCAAGTTGAGGTCATCCCGAGTGGTGTTATTAAGTACCCTGGCGAACTAGTCCCAATCGGTGAGGGTCGTAGTGTAACGAACATCAAATAAAAGAGCTGCACTGGTGACGTTAACAGTCATGGTCGGAGGCTAGTTTGTGGAGAACTTCCAGTAAAAACTGAGCGGTGACATTTTTGAATATGGGTACATCCAGAACATCTAGCTGGCAGTTGGAACGAACTGGTATATGGGTGGGTCCAGAGGAGCTATAGACCGACAGCGCTAAAGTGTTCTCCAGGTCAAGGAGGAGTCGGCCTTTGGAGCTAGAGACCCAAGAATGCCAAGCCAGGTGCTTGGCATTGAGATCTGCCCCAGCAATGAGCCTGTTGTAGGTCGTCGATGTGCGAAGGTCCCCTTCAAGCAATGGCTTGTTTTGGCTCAAATACGCTACTGCAAAGTTAATGGCACCAAGGTGAGTCGAGATGGTACCTGCTGTGGTCTCTATGTGTTCAAGTGACTGAAGAATCTCTTGGGTATGGACAAGAGCTTTATTGAAGAACAACCACAGCAGTCGAGGCTGCCAGAGCAGTAACACACAATGTTCTGAAGGCAGATATCGTCCACCAATCTGAGGTGTGTGTGACCAGTAAAATATCTGCACGATGGTCATAGAGGAAGGTGTTCAGCTCCATCTGTTTGATGACATTAGCATTAAATATGCAGATGAAAATGTCCCAAGGGGTCTGGTGGGGGCATGGTGGTCGAACCGCCATTATAACAATATTTGACTAAGCCTTTCCACTAAGGCAATAACTTTGGAGAGCACGTCCTCCGACCGACGGTTTTTGTGGGCAGTGTCACGAATAACAGCCCAGATGTGGTGTTTTATGAAAAAGTAGACAAGCTGGAGGATTTCGTACACGTTCTCCCAAAAGGACGTATCAGTCTTTGCCACTGGGGGAGGGTCCCAGGTGAGCTGCTTTGCCTGTGGTGGGCATGGGCTGGATTAGTAGTAGGCAGAGCAGGGGTAGGGTCAGAGGACTGGGATATAGCCGCATGTCGACTAGAGGGGGCTGCAGCTGGCTCCTGTAGTTGGTGAGCAGTGGAAGCCATGATGGAATATGGGCAATGAGGGGGAGACCGGGATGCAGCAGCAAAGGATGTCATGGGAGTCTGAGCAGAAGGGAGAACATGTGCCTCAGAAACGTCTGTGGCCTGAGTGGGTGGTACCACAGCAGTTGCTGAGGGAGGTGCAGCAGACTGGCCCTGCAAAACAGGGAAGTTGGTGGTGTCCCATTGTGGTGGGAGAAGTCTATTGGTTCTTGGTTTCCTTTTAGGAGGACATGAAGATTTCAGTGTCTTCTAGTAGACAGGGCACCCCCTCTAGGATGCCTTGTGGTGAGGATCATGGGTCGTGCCCAAAAACCTGGCGCGTGTAGGTTTCTCTAAGGCGCGGAGCGTGCAGTTCTCCCACTAAATGTGGGCTGGCACACTTAACACACCAGAACAGTAGCGAGCAGTAATTCGAAGTATGTCGTATACGTTGGCATTTGTGACAGATGATGGGCCCATTTCGGCCCTCATACGACATGGTCTGGACCTTCGTGCACAGAAGGTTCCAGAGTTGGTAAACCTCCTCTAGGGTCTCCCTCCAGGAAAGGGAGACGACATAGGTAGGGCAGTGGGTCAAAGGCTGGGTCTCAGGACCTCTCTTGCTATACTGGTGAAGTGAAGGGTTCTCGAAATGGAGCAAAAGCAGTTCCTCCTTGACCTCCTCTGCCCTAAACTCTGGTGGCAAATCCTTGATGACGATTTTGATTCGACGATTTCTCGACGTCTGGTGGATAAAATAAGACATCGCCCTTGATTTGACAAATTCAAGAATGTCGGGCAGGTATTTCACTTGTTCTTGGTAAACAGCAAGCAATTGGCTGAAGATGAGCCACTGGAGCTCAGTGTTCAGTTTTGCATAATTTGTGTCATTATACACCACAGTAAATGGTTCAAATGGCTCTGAGCACTATGGGACTTAACATCTATGGTCATCAGTCCCCTAGAACTTAGAACTACTTAAACCTAACTAACCTAAGGACAGCACACAACACCCAGTCATCACGAGGCAGAGAAAATCCCTGACCCCGCCGGGATTCGAACCCGGGAAACCGGGCGTGGGAAGCGAGAACGCTACCGCACGACCACGAGCTGCGGACTTACACCACAACAGGAGGTATTTTTCTTCAGAGGGCTTGATGGAGTCTCTTGAGAAGGAGGTTTGGGAGCAGGAGTCATTTCTTCATCCACAGGACCATTCGGTGCGGCGTCCCCCGGGAGGGAGGTATCGGAGCTTGACCCGCTGCCACCACGGCCCGCGTGGGTGGAGAAGCGCCTGGAGCGACGGCTAGAGGACTTTCCGACTCGGTAAGGGTGCACAGAAGACTCACCACTGTGGCAGGGCAACGTAGGAAGAGGTGCACTCATAGATACAGCCGGGTGGTGGTCAGACACAGCCGAGGCGTTCGCTGCCTCACTACGAGATCAATTACTAAGCGGTCAGGTGAGTCGTTGGACGACGACGACACGGAAGAACGGTCCCTGACACGGGACGGTGGGCAGTCGTCACTGTGATCACGGTGATAAGTTTCAGTGAAGGTGGTATCCACCGGCGATTTGTGGCGGTTGGCTCGATGCAAGCGGTACTTCGCCCACAGCGAGGTGGGCGGAGCATCAGGCGCGATTGCATCCAGGGGCGAGCGGCGTCTCCTACGCGATTCACTACGAGGGGCGGCGGTAGAAGTGTCGGAGAGCTGCGAAGGTTGCTCCACGGACTTCACCATGATAGACATGGGTCTGCCTGATGTAGCTAGGGGCCCAGCACGAGAGGACTACGCACACCAAAAACTTCCCAGCTAATCTGGGGTAAAAACTATGAAAAGGCAGGTAAACAACGCAGATATACGGTGAAAAGTACAACGATAGGACACGGAAACGCACTTGTACAGGAAAACGCTTCTCGGGATCCAACCTGTAGTATATAACATGCAGACATATAATATTTCATTTATATGACTGTGTTTTACGACTGTATATTAGCGTAATATTACGCAATGTTTGTATACATACCTTATAAGTTGAAGAGCGGTGATTCACAAAAAAGGACAGAATAGAAGTCTATGCATACACTTATCACGGCAGCAAAATGAAACAAACACAAATGAAGGGCACATTGCATCATTGGTATGAAATCAGCAGGCAACTTAGCACAATTGTTATATATTGGTGGCAAGTGTAACCACCTGGAATTCTCAGTGGACGTACCACTTTTCTTACGTAATCCTGCTCGGTCTTCTGCACCTTTCAAACCACTTATCACATTTTCATGAATTTGGCGCTTAATATCTTTCTACAGTTAATTATCCAATTAGACGAACATATTCTCTAAATGTGTTCTCCCCCCTTCGTGGCGGCCCATCCATTTGCTGCTGCATAACTACATGACTACGTCTTCAGAAAGCACGCATGTAAATCTTAAAAACTGTTCACTCATCAGAATCCTCTCCTTAAGGTACCTTCTATGTCCTAAAGTTATCATCAACTACAGAAAAAAACTTATTTTATTGAGGCAAAAAGAAAAGAATCAAATACACATACACAAACTAACTTTAGTTGACTATACGATATTTACGTACGATACGTGCGATATTGTAGTGCCTGTGTTGTTGAGAAGTACGCAATTTTCTTTCGGAGACTTAAGCACACTTCTGAACAACAGAGGCACTGCAATAGCGTCAATGCGCTAGCGACTTTAATTAAAATCTGTACACTGTAAGGGAATATATAAAGCAGATCTATTAACACATGTTGTAGACACGTGGTTGACGACATGGAAGTTTGGTCGTACTCGGATAGCCTAATGGTAAGGTGACCGTGATAAGCGGGAAATCTGGATTCGAGTCCCAGTTCGGCACAAATTTTCACTGTCGTCTGATGGTTGTCCATATTCGCAACTGCGAATACATTTCACATATTTCATAACGGCTGCAGTCGTCGCAGTGACTGTTCCTTCGAAGATGCATGCATGCTCAAAAGAACTTTGCATCTTAATACGGAACAACGTATTAAGATAGAAAGTTGTATGTTCTGGGGGTAATGAATCTAACTTAGTGGTTCGCAAGAAATTGGTTTTGTGCCTGCTCCGATATTTCCATTCATCACCTGTAGCGAGGCGTCTAGGAGTGAATAAGAAACCTGACCAAAACGGCTCCACTTTATAGAGTTAGGCATGGGTAAGTAAATTCATTAAAGAGTATCCAGTTATATGTGTGCCCTCAGTAAACCATCCCAGAATAGAAAGATGGAATATTTGACCTCCGAGTTATTAGAGAAAGCCTTTCAAAGATTTGGTCGGTTTATAGCCTAGGTCGAACATAGACCAGTATATTTTTCTTCCATTGATGCATTTAGACGTTTCGTCTGGTTATTATCCGACACGGTGAAGATTGGTCAAGTGCAGGGGAACTTTGGCACCTTTGACCCTTCGCAAACTTTAATGACTTTAGTAATCATGTGTAATTGGTTAATAGATGATATTCAGAACGGGGAACATAGAGAAATTATTGCTGCTGAGTGATGTGATATGAAAACAGAAATTTGTTTAGAGTGAGTGTATACGTGGTGTCAAGATTATTTAACTGTAGGTGGGATTTCAGTTTTTTTTATGAATTTGTCCAGTATGTATTGTGTCCAGTAGAACCTTATAATACTTAATTTAGTTTGCAATAGGTTTATTATTTTGTGAAGTGGGATAACTAGGTTATCGATTTATAGTCCAGTAAAGGCGTAACAAAAATGGCCTTCTTCTCGCATAAAATGAAGTGGAAGGCTTTACGTTTTTATGTTGTGCATATAGTTTAGAGTATGTTGAATCCAGGTTGACCTCCAAAATCCTTGGGACAAATTTTTGTTGCCAAAAGCCACGAAATTTTGGGACTTTTTCCATGTTTTCGCCTATTACTCGGATACTATGCTCCCTACTGAAAATTTTACCATTGCCAGAATGAAAAAAGATTAAATTTTGCGTCTAATGAGCGTCTCGAATGTCAAAACCGGTCCATCTGTTTGGTCGCACTCAGTTGAGGGAGTTCGTTCCTTTCTACCACACTGGCTAAAACGTCGGCTCCAACGTTATAGAACATGAAATTTCATGCTACAAAAGCATCTAGTTTTCCAGTTTTAGGCACTATTAAGCATTCATATAACTTGAAAGCCAAAGTAATTCCATTTTGTTGGTTCTCCGAAAGTCAGAGTTATACAATGAAATGAAATTTACAGTGAGATGAAGCCTGTCTAATGAAAAAAAAATAAAATAAATTTAAAAAAATAAAATGGCTCTGACCACTATGGGACTTGACTTCTGAAGTCATCAGTCCCCTAGAACTTAGAACTACTTAAACCTAACTAACCTAAGGACATCACACACATCCATGCCCGAGGCAGGATTCGAACCTGCGACCGTAGCGGTCGCGCGGTTCCGGACTGTAGCGCCTAGAACCCCTCGGCCACTCCGGCCGGCGCTGTCTAATGAGCACATACCTTTTTTTCTATATATGTCGTTTTAATTCATTTTAATCTATTTTTATCCGTGCCTTAATTTGTAAGACTGGGTTGCTAAAATGAAAACCAAGTGAGTCGTGTTGCTCGATCAGCGATATTCCCGCCGCCGGAATGGGTCATCTTCCCTGCGGTGTGCACAGAGCGCGCGCTGGCACCACCTACCGGGCCGATCGGGAGCGACAGGAAAAGCTGTGAAAGAGGGAGTTATTTTGCTTTTGGACGCCGAGCAGTAACGGCGTTTTGGGAACTATGGCGGACAGCTAAGGACCAGTATCAGCCATCAAGCAGGGCACGTCTAAAAGCGGCTGTAACCCTGGTGACGCAGCAGCGCCAAATATCGTCGGCGTGGAAAGAGACGTTACTGGCAAGCCGTTGGTGTTTTCTTTCCGCTTACTTCATGTCTTCTGGCATCGGTATCTGCGGCGGCTGGCTTCGTCAAACCAGCAAGAGGGTAAGGGCATTGCTTGTCCTGTAAATTATGATTGGAATCCACTACTGGGTTCTGGGCGATTGATGTATCTTCTTGGGTGGCCGTCGCTACTCGTACTGAGTCTGGCCTTCAATGCATTGATTTTAATTGTTTTAATACGTAATGTTTGAAGGTGTATGTTGTGTGATCCTCAACATTTACGAGGGCCTGGAGTGCTGAGACATTCTGTTGTAGATCCCTACTGTTCAGGTTTAACCGCCATTGAAAGCTGTTTGTTAGCCCATGTTTAAGTACCACCTTGTTATTGTATATTATCACACCAAGGAGTTGAGATGTCCAGTTACTTTTGACATATATGTACATAAAATATTTCCCTGAATATATTTATCTTTGAATTGTAATAATATTAGTGATACGTTCTGTTTGAACTAATAGTGTGTAATTTTGAAATTAGTAGTTTGCTAAATTCTTACCAGTTATGGAGAGGCCAGTTGTTATTGTGTGTTTAATAGCCTAAACGGATTCTGTTGATGGTGGTACTGGAATTCCGTCAATGACAGTAGATCGATATAGTAATTAGTTTCATTTACTGATGATGTGTTGTAATGAGTTATTGTGTTTCTAGTTATTTAAGGCAAATGTCAATCTGTTGTAGATAGCGACTAGTTCTGGGATTTTCTCGTGCCCGTTCGTGACCGTTGCTGCTCCCGTCCGGGGCCCATGTCGAGCCTGTATTGGAAACAGCTGAGCGGGCGGGCGTCCGTTATCTGAGCGTAGTTGTTGAATCTCACGAGCTTGTTTGCTCACATGAAATTTTATGGTTTATATGATTAATTATATGGTGCCTACCGTTTAAGTAACCTGTTGTGTGCCATGGTATCTGATTGTTGCCCTAACTCTGAATTATTTTGGCAATAACAATCACTGTCGTTATGAGAGCGTACATTAGTTGAATTTTAGTAAATTGTCCTTCACTTTGATTACAATCTAGAGTATATAAAATTTGACTCATTGGTCCGAAGCCGCTTTTTTATGAATGAAATTGAAGTAATTTACTTTCGCCTGAATGGCAATTTTTAAGATGTGTTGTAGTTTTAAACATGTGATGGTCTTATTTGCCAAGTTCTCTTGTTTAAAGGTACCAAATAAAATGTTCGGTGCAACTGTCGATGGTGATTGCTGATATATTACTTTGGTCCAGTCCTGCCACCCTACAGCCTATTGTGCTGAGTTTGTGTCGTTGCGTAAAAGGTGGAATTATATATTGTCCCGACACTTCACCATGTACATTTTAATTGCCAATACATATTTACGTATGAGTAATATACAAATTTGTACAAATGAACAAATGAAAGGGCATGACGATATTAAGAAGGACAATTTTCATATAACAGATTGACATGTTACAAAATTTCAGTTCTATCGAGGTCGTTTGAGAGGCTGTGGAAGGTCCCGGTCCAGCATCCCATCTTCAGGATATATTGCGACACCTTTATCAGCTTCCTCGTCCTGGAACATATTTTCCGATATCTTCCTCATCCTCTTCGAGCTCAATTTCTGGGGCGTTCGCACCAGATAAGCCACAACAGCGTTTGCACGTGGAGGGGCAGTTACGTCCTTGTTTGCTACATCCACATACTGCTGTGCATCCTGTTTTGCAGGCACATGAAACCGTCTCCAGTAGCGTGCGTGGTGCCGCATCTTTCGATATCATCACAGGAAAGTGTTTCATCCGGTCCAACGGGCGTGTATCAATTTTCTCCTCGTGCCGAGATTGCACTTGATGATAGGATCTCAATAAATTCCACCCTACTGAGTCCGATGATGGCAGCAGCCTTTCAAGTCTTAAAGATTTTCTCGGGGCAGACTTCATATAAGGCTCGTACTTGAGCTTGTCCGAAGTCGCGTAGCTGGAATTCCCATCAGCTGTTCTCCTGCCTCTGCTATTATACCTCGAGAGACTGCACTTTGAGGTGTTTCCTTTTCCTTGGCCACAAAAAGGATGATGTAGGATCACATCCTGTGAAGCCTTGGTATAAAAGGGCAATGTAGGACCGAAGTTGAAACAATTACTGGAGTACCACACTCCTGCTGTTTCCCTCTTCCCTGTTTATGAATGACCAATTTGCTGTACTTGTTTTGTCGACCCGTTTGGAGCCGTCAATGTTCAAAAAAATGGTTCAAATGGCTCTGAGCACTATGGGACTTAACAGCTGTGGTCATCAGTCCCCTTGAACTTAGAACTACTTAAACCTAACTAACCTAAGGACATCACACACATCCATGCCCGAGGCAGGAGTCGAACCTGCGACAGTAGCAGTCTCGCGGTTCCGGACTGCGCGCCTAGAACCGCGAGACCACCGCGGCCGGCCCGTCAATGTTCTCGATCACGATTTTCACTTTGTCAGCAACTTGGGGAAGGACTGTTTCTACAATTAATGAACCCGCATCTTATGCTGCCTTTAGCACTTGAATACCTCCATCTTCAAATTTCCGAATGAGCGTCACAATAAAGCGCTTCTTGTTGCTCTCATTTGCCAGAAACTTCTCCTGTGCAGCTGCAGCATTTGTGTCTTCATCGAAAATGGTACCTGATAAAGAAAGAGGGGAGCTTTAAATGAAGACCTTGTTCCCCTTTGCGAAGCATCACTTGGGTAGCTATCGAATGTAACTTTGATTCGGGATGTTTAGTGCTTTCTGAAACAGATTTCATATACTGAGCTAGTTTGCGCAATGGTTAGCACACTGGACTCGCATTCGGGAGGACAACGGTTCAAACCCACGTCCTGCCATCCCGATTTAGTTTCCGTAATTTCCATAAATCACTTCAGGCAGATGCCGGGATGGTTCGCTTGAAAGGGCACGAATTATTCCACTCCCCATCCTTCCCTAATCCGAGCTTGTGCTTCGTGTCTAATGACCGCATTGTCGAAGGGACGTTAAACACTAATCTTCTCATCCTCCTTCTCATATATCATAGAGATGGCACAAAACTTATCTTTGATGTACCGAACCTACAGCAGGTGAGCACTTTATTCATAGCTTGTTTGTCCGTCTTTGGAACGAAATACATAACTGAATCTGCGAACCAGGAATCCGTCAGGTTGTTGGTAGGTTACGGAGGTATGTCGCCTTAGATGTCTGAGTACAGGACAAGTACGAGGGTTGTCTAGAAAGTAAGTTCCGATCGGTCGCGAAATGGAAACCACTGGGAAAATCCGGTAAAGCTCTGCACAGATGTGTTGGGCTGTGTCTCTAGTATGCTTTCGTCGCTCTTTTCAGTTTTGAATGAACAGTGCGCACGTACAGATGCGTAGGCAATAGCTTCTCCCGCCAAGTAGGAGGTCCTCACTGCAGGGGCAATGAAGACGCTCCTGCAGCGTTTCCGATGATAAGTGCTTCATCACCCCCAATACAGTCCATAATTTGCTCCCCGTGGCTCACATCTCTGCTCACAAGTACCGCTGGCTATGAAGACAAAATTTTTCCATAGATGAGCAGCAGGCCAGTGCAGATAACTGACCGAAAGCACAGACGGCTGCTTTCTATTACGTGGATATTGGAAAGTTGGTACAACACTACGACAATACTCGAAGTTGGAGAGGCGACTACGTAGAGAAGCAGGTGGAAGGTGTACCTAACTGTTACAAATAAAACGTTTCTGGTTTTCACTGTGGTTCCCATTTTGCGACTGATCGGAACTTACTTTTTGAACAACCCTCGTATTTCGCACAAATAATGGGTCTCTGACTTGCTTACGCAGTGATGGCGCCCGATAGCGACCTAAATGTGTTCCACGGGATTTACATCGGGCGAATTTGGTCGCCGACACATCAACATGAGTTCACTCGAATGCTCTCAAACCAATGCAGTACGAGTCTAGTTCAGAGGCACGGCCAATTATACTGCTGGAAGATGATATCGCCGTCATGGAGACATCAAGCATGAAGAAATGCAGATGTTTCGCATTTGTCAGAATGTCTTCGCTTACTACCACAGGCCCACCACGCAAGCGCAGTAAAATGTCTGAGCACAGCATACTAGTGCTCCCACCAGCCTGCGTCCGTGGCGCTCTTCATGTTTCTACCAGCCGTTCACCTCGATAATGGCGTTTGAGGAGACGGCCATGGATCTGGTGTAGCAGAAAAGTGATTTACCCCGACGGTTGACACGTTTCCATTGATCGATGATCGAATCCCAATGATACCGTTCTCACTGCAGTCGTAAATGACAACGTCGTTGGGTCTACATGTGAACATGTAGGAGTGGTCTGCTGCAGTGCTCCGTTTTCAACAATCTACAATGAGCGGTGTGCTCAAAAACACTTTTGCGTGCACCAGCACTGAGTTCTTTTCGCAGAGATGCCGCACGTCACCGCCTGTCCTGTTGTACAGAGCAGACAAGTCTCCAAACCCCACAATCTCTGAAGTGTCGGCAGTGCCCAACCATATAGCGCCAGGTGATAGTTTCACTGGCAGGTGATAGTTTCACTGGGACTTCTACCTCTTTCAGTAGACGCTCACGACAGTAGCACTGGAAAATTCGAACAGCTTCGCCGGTTTCCAGATACTCTCTCGCAGGCTCTGCTTAATAATAATCTGCCCTTTGTCAAAGTCGGTTATCTCAATGGATTTTCCAATTCGCAGCTCATATCTTGGCCATTGTGATCCCTCGTCCTTGTCTGCTCCGCTTACATACTTTTGTTACCGCGTCTCCCGGACAAAAAAGAAAGATTGAGTGTGGCTACCAATGAAAACAATATCAAAGGAACGGACGGGATGGCGGCCTCTGCTGTTTTAGGACATGTCAATCGATAGAGATCTACAGATACCTCTACATCTGAATGTGGGACAGATTTATGTCTTTCCATTAGAAATTTCATATCATTGAATAACTTTGACTTACGAGAAAAAAAAATGGAAATAATTCGGCTTTCAAGATATATAGACGTTTAAAAGAGTATAAAACTGAAAAAGTATATGATATTGTAACATGAAATTTCGTGCTCTACTAAATTGATAAATTGACATTTTTCATTTGGGGTAGCCGTTTTATAGTTACAGTGATTGAGGCTGACTTTACAGACAAGTTCCTAAAAATGACCAAACTTTGACAACCGATTGCGGCCAAACGGTTGTACCGATTCTAACTTTTGAGTAAATGATTCGAAGCAAAATTTAATGTCGTATCATATTTTTACTGGTAAAATTCTCAATAGGGTGCACAGTTCCCGAGTAATAGGCGAAAACCTGAAAAAAGTGCCTAACTTTCGTTGTTTTTTGGCCACAAAAAATTGTCTCGAGGGATTTGGAGGTCAAAAACTTGGATACAACATACTCTCAATATCTGCACAAGACAAAAAAGAGTCTACCTCCTTTTCGTAAACAAACAGTACCGTGTTACTGGACTATTATACTTTCTGTGGTTACGTGCAATAGCACGCAAAGAAGAACGGGTACATATTTTCGTAATGCGACATGATATCTGACGGGTACAAATGAACGTCGTGGACTGTAAGTGTTTTATGAAGTAACTTCCCCTAGACTCTCAGTGGGACAGCTTAGATAATTGTGCACGAATCAGTAAGGTGAGCGTGAATGATGTGATAAGAGTCAAATGTGGTAACATATATCACGTATACATTCTTGACACTGAGAACCTTATGTCAACGAATCAGCATGGTTTTAGAAGGCATTGCTCAGGCAAAGCTTAGCTTGCCCTTTTTTCAGATGATTTACTGCGAATTACTGATGAAGTGTCAGAGGGAGATTCGATACGTCTAGATTTCCGGAAAGCATTTGACACGGTGTCCCATTGCAAGCTGTTGATAAAGGTACGAGCATAGGAAATAAGTTGATAGATATGTGATAGAAGCATACACAGTGGGTACTCACACATACGAGTGGTTCGACGACTTCTTAAGTAACAGAACCCATTATGTTGTCATCAGCGGCGAGTGTTCATCATAGACAAGAGCATCGTCAGGACTGTCCCACGGAAGTGTGCAGAGCCGCCGCTGTTCTCTAAATATGGTACATACAAGAACTGGCGGGCAGTGAGGGCAGGAATCTGCTGTTTGCTAGTGATGCCCTATTGTACAAAAAGGTGTCGAAGTTGAATGAAGGAAGATACAAGATGACATAGATAAAAGTTCCGGTTGGTGCGATGAATGGCTGATAGCCCTAAATGTGGAAAAATGTACGTTAATGCGGATGAGCAGGAAGAACAAACGTGAAATATTCAGGTACAGTATTAGTTGTGTCCAGCTTGACACAGTCAAGTAGTTGAAAATATATGGTCGTAACGTTGCAAAACGATACGAGATGAAAGGAGCATGTGAGAACAATGGTAGGGAGGGCGAATTGTCAACTTTGGTTTACTGGGAGAAAGGAAAGAGCGGATCACCTGTAAAGAGACCGCATATAGGACGCTAGTGGGACCTGTTCTTCAGTAATGCTCGAGTGTCTGGGATCCGTACAAAGTGAAATTGAATGAAGACTTCGAAAAAATTCAGAGGCGAGCTGCGAAGTTTGTTTCCGGGTTTTCGAACAACACGTAAGTCTTACGGAGATGCTTCGAGGACTCAAATGGGAATAGCTTGAGGGAAGGCGACGTCCTTTCCGAGAAACTCTGTTGAGAAAATTTAGAAAACCGGCACGAAGCAGACTGCCGAACGATTCTCCTACTGCCAACATACATTGCACGTAAGTACAACGACGATAAGATGCGAGAAATTAGGGCTCATTCGGAGGCATGTCGGCAGTCGTTTTCCCTCGTTCTATTTACGAGTGGAACAGGAAAGGAAATGACTAATAGTGTTACAGGGTACCCACCGCCTGCGAAGTGTCTATGTAGATGTAGCTACTACAGTCTCTACCACAGAAATTTTGCGTAGTTTACGGAACCAGCAACTGACAATTATATGAACTACAGAGAGACTTGAAATTACTGATTCTGTGTCAATGTCTGAGCCGAAGAAGGTGGAACTGTGACAACAGTGTAAATATCAATAGGCAACGGACTACACAGACATACGGGATCTAAGTTTCAAATTGTGGTTCAAACTGCTGTTTTGTAAAACATGAAATGAAGAAACAGGTCCTCTGTTGCAGTCAGACTTCAGCTGCCCAAGAAATGGATGGGCCAAATTATTTCTTGAATATGGGAGTGTAGTGATGCGGGCATAAGCCCATGTCCGATGCCGAAATCGGAACTCTTCCAGATTTCTGAAAGACCAGCACTTACCCCAGGCCAGCAGCTCTGTCGTTTTCTGGGGAAATAAGCACCATTTCGAGATATTACGACGCTGCTTGCCATGGCCCCTGTGCCGCCACAGCTGCAACAAGACCTGCTTTCTCTTGTATGAAAACTAACTGCCTGGCTAGACTGGGCATGGCAACGCAACCAGTTTGGAATCGATGTCCGTCAAGTGTTGGTTGCCAGCCCGAAGCCGCCGTTCTTCCTGCCCAAGTCTGTCTTTGGATGAGGCTCCCCCAAGTTACTGGGGCAATGGGCACTTGCCAGCGCCACAAAACCTCTTCATCTTGGCATCCCGCCCCGCCAACAGCGTAACATCATTTAGGTCACCACATCTGACGCAGCACTGCCAAGATATGCCGACCATCCAAGGCACTGGCAGTACTGGGGTCGCAGTAAACGCTGTAGTTGCGAGACTGCTTCACGTCACAATGAACATAAAGTTCGACGCCCGACGACGCCTGTGGAACTTCAACGCGATGAGTCACGCAGAGTCACACCGCTGGGCGAAGGTGTGTGCCTGTAATTGCTGTAGTTTGTTGGAGTAATAAAGAATTTACATGCAAGCCATTCCTCTTGCTGGAACCATCTTCACCTGCGACGGATTCCCGTAGCACTTGACAACTCTTCTGACGCACAGTGCCCCGGTGGGAAAGCTATGACTGTACTGGTCACTACAAGAGAGGCACCTCTAAACCTCCGTAGGGTCACTGCAGCCCCAGTTCTCAATATTTTGAAGCCTAGAGGGGCACATGCGAGCGTTTGCGTTGCTGCACAGCTAGGTTACAAGCAAAATCAGGCCGAAAGCAACAAAAAATCAGAAAGAGAATGTATGAGCACGTGGCGGTACAGCCCCCAAAAAGGTGCCAAGAAACAAAGAGCGCAGACGCGGCAGTGTATGCACGGTTTCTTGAGGGCTGAATGAGATACGTAGCCGTGTAAGCGCGTGTTTGACAGTAAAAGAGGGCGGAAATGTGACACTTGGAAACCGTGCTGAGCTGCCCACACCGGCACCAGGTCTGAAGTTTCACCGCTCGATGTCGGTACTCTTTGACACTCTCCTATTGGGTCGTTCTGGAAGTATGAAAATTCCTGGTGACTATCAGGCGTTCAGGATGCTCTGAAAACACTTAGTCGGAATTTCCCGTGCTCACTGGCCATTGGGATCAAGGAACGGCGGGGTAGTTTGCCATGAATGCCCAGAGGGACCAGCAAAAATGATCAATATAACTCAATAAAAACGTTAACCCATTAAGATACTGAAAATCCATTCCGCAAAAAAAATGAGAAAATGAATGCGAGGTTTTAGACGCGCTCTCGGTACGATGCAAAGTTCCCAGGTTATTTTACGTCCAATATTTTGTGAACAGTACAGACTTTAAAAATTAGTACCTTGACCAATTTTTACAAAAGCTGTATTTATGAATAGGTCTAGCAGAGAACAATCAAAAACTAGTTCTTATAAACATTATCAGTTTGAAAGACACACTAGGACTTAAATTCCAAGAGGGAAAATAGCGAATTTTTGCCAAAAGATTAATTAATTAGTTAATTGCTTCGTTTCTTGCTTGACTGACTGTCCTTCGACACAAGAAGCAAAACGGAACTAAAGACGACAAAATTAAAAAGAAATCTGGCGTGTTTCAGATTCTACTCAAGAGTTCCAGTGATACTCGTTAATAATCCGCAAATATGGCATTGAAACTTCTTCGCAGTCTGAATAGAACTGCATGTTGATAATGTGCCATTTGATGTCCACAAGACATACTGGAACACATCTTCCACGTTTCCATTTCCCACGGCGACGCTTTACTCTGTGATCTTGGAGTAGCACCCGCATTTCATGCCATGAGAGGGTCGATGCGCAAGGCGTCGGCCAACGGTCTTATGTTTTGTTGGTACCTTTATCTACACACCCTATGCGTTTGGATTCAACCGAGCCATTCCATATTTTTAGATTTCCAGAAGGCTTTTGACGACGTTCCTCAAATGCGATTTCAAGTTGCATGTCTATGAAGCATCGTCCCGGCTATGCTACGGCATTCGTCACTTCCTGTCAGATAGTCGCAGTTCGTAGTAATTGACGGAAAGTCGTGGTGTAAAACCGAAGTAATATCTGGCGTTTTCCAAGGAGGTGTTTTAGGCCCTCTGTTGTTCCTGATCTACATATACGGTTTAGGGGACAATCTGATCAACCTCTTAGATTGTTAGCAAATGACGCTGTCATTTGCCGTCTAATAAAGTAACAGCTGATCAAAACAACTTGTAAAACGATGTAGGCTAGATATCTGTTGGTGCGAAAAGTAGTGGCAACTAACTCTAAATAATAAAACGTGTGAAGTCGTCCACATGATTACTAAAAGGAATCCACTAAATTTCAGTTACAGGATAAAACACACAAATCTGGAGCCTGTATATTCAACTATACTCTTAGGGATTACAATTACGGATAAATTAAATTGTACGATCACATAGATAAAGCTGTGGGGAAAGCAAACCAAAGACTGAGGTTTATTGGCAGAATACTTAGAAAATGTAACAGGTCTACTACAGAGACTGCTTACACTACTCTTGTCCGCCATCTTCTGGAGAACTGCTGTGTGGTGTGGGACCTTAATCACATAGGCGAGAGAATTCAACGGTTATGATACGCGAATTGGATTTGCGATTATTAAAGCAAAGAGATTTTCTTTCCACTAGGCAACGTAAAGTACCTAGAACGCCGCACATAGTACACTAGCATATCGAAGAAATATATTGAAGCAAGTGGCAGCAAATGAATTTTTATATTGATATAATCAAAGATTGGAGCACAGCTCCCACCCACTGGCATTGTTCCCCCCTCTGCGATGAGGAGGATAATATAGCTACTACTACGAATTTTACACTTACTAATGCTGATTCTAGTGCACATGGTAATGGTTGGGTTACTGTGGCTCTAGTACGTGGTGGTAAAGTGGAGAATAATGGAAGGACAGGTGCTTTGATTCAGTTTCTATAATAATGCGTGGCACCACCGACAACTTTAATCTTTGCACAATTCAGTGCACCCTTAAGCCGTACTGACACAGACTCTGATTCATTTACTTTACGACGATTGCTTGTCCTAAGAACCAACGGCATCGAAGACTTACAGTAAGATGAACCAGGATCTCTGTTATACACCTCACTTATCTGAAATGTTCGATAAGCAATAACTTCTCAGCTGTTAAGTCTCCAGCCCTGATACAGTCTCCAGTTTACCACCACGTACTAGAGCCACAGTAATTCAACCATTACCATGCACACTAGCATCAGCATTAGTAAGCGTAAAATTCAGTACGCATCAACAAAACACTGAAGGACCATGAAGAATAACTTGCTCACCTACTGCGCTCTTCGTAGTAACTGCAATATTATCAATGGCTTTATACACAGTAAGGCGCAAACGCATTCTCCTCCTAAAATAACGCGGCGTAACTAGCCTATATCGATACTGCTGCACGTGTGCCTGCTCGACAACTGACTCCGTCTTACCAGAAACGTCCCTTTATTCTTATCATGAAATATCAGTCAGCAACTTTATCTTCAGTGTGTGAAAGTATTTCGTTAGCGCTCACGAACATAGGTAGGGATGATAATTATAGTACAAAGAGAAATCAAAAGGGCACTGAGAAATTGAATTATTCGTTTTACCCGCAAGCTGTCCGAGAGTGTAACGACAGAGAAATAGCTTGTAAGTGATTCGATTGAACCTCTGCCTGGAACTTACTTGTGAAGTGCCGAGTAATCATGTGAATATAGATGTTTCAAAATTCAGAGTAGTTACTGTAAAAGAAATAATGGCGCGTTCTTGACAAACTATTGCTCACAGCTACGCTACTTTCCACAGTTAACTCTGGCATTCATAAAAACAGTGTTAGTAACTTTTCCCACAGTACGGATCAGATGCTTAAATTACCTGGACGTTTCTGGAATGGATGGCCCAGTGTAAGTAGGTCCAGCCACTCTGAGGCTTGTACAGCAACATTGGCCCGGCGAGATCCGTCACCACCTGTAAGAACGTTATATCCAATTAACGATCAATTATTGTATACAACTAAGTTATTAGATCTGCAAAAGGAATAAAGGCTTCGGTGATTTAGTTTGTGCCACGGAGTAGAACCTTGCATGGTAGCCTCAACGACGGTGGCAAAATAGAGAACTCAACGAAATCATAAGGTGTATCTACGTCCTTAATGTCTGAGCAATAATACGTAGCAGGACATTCTAGAAGTTACAATTTGAATTGGTCATTCAGCTCCGCACTCACCTGTTGAACTAACTGAAAAATTCAGAAAAAAAACTACACCACACTACAAATAATTTTAACTTTTTTGAGATAATAGTGAACAGTGTCGTTTGCCACGGTTCCTGTTTTTGCCTTTATTTACTGCTGTTTGGAGTTTCCGCCCTTTTTTGGAGGGCGTTGCGGAGCCTCCGCAAGCGTGCTGCTAGCACGCCCGCTGGGAGGAGGCGCTGTGTGCCGTGCCGAGGGCGGAGGAGGCAGCTGAGACGAATGTTTGGCACTGGACGACCGTTATGCAGCGGGACGCTCGGTCCCTCTATGCTAAGTCTGGATGGGCCCAAAAACCCGGGGCGTGAGGACAGAAGAGGCCTTAAAACTGTGAACAAAGTTTGGTTTCCGGTCATGGGCTGGGGAAGCTATGAAGTCCGTCTGCAGCTGCCAATAACCTCCAGAAGGTGCTGTCGTTACTGAAAGTAAGATTTTTCATCTAGTTAGTACAACGGTCGTCGTCTGGCGGGGTCAGTCTCCCGGTGTTGCGGGAGATATTAATAACCGTGTGGCAACGTTTCTATGCTTTGAGTTTGTGATCGGAAATTGCCTTGCGTTTGTGATACGCCATGCTGACTTACTTAAGGCGCGCGTCGTAAAGAAAGGAAACAAAAAGAAGATTTTTTTTTTTTTTTTTTTTTTTGCTGTGGATCTTCTGCAAGCCATTGTTTCCCCACGGATGGCGTCGGTCACTGTTCGGATAAGCTCGTTCTAAAATTTTTAAATAACCCTGCACTGTCTGACGGAGAGATAGAGTAAACTATAGTCCATTAATGTTATGGATGTCTGAAATGCGGGATTATGTTAATGTTCGCTAATATCTGTAGTGTTTTAGGACATAGGCATATTTAACTTTAGTCACTGTCACTATGTGCATATTCTTGTGTTAGGGAGTATGGTCCCCGTGGCATATCAGTGCTCTATTTAGTTATCTTTAAGGTAGTGCTAGAGTTTCTATTTGGTAATCCTCCTAGCCACGACTGATGTCGGTTGCTGGGTCTGTCTGAAATGTTGGGTCTATTGGCTCCCCTCAGTCCCGAATGCCCGTATCGCTACCACGGCGGTAGTTCTGCCGGAATCTCATTTGCAGAAGTTATCAGTTCTTGTGAGCACAAATTAAGCTACCTTTGTAATTTTCGTCCGCTGGCCAGCAAGCTTTGCGTAATAATTAAAAATCGCCAAATGGTCTTCGTCCAACTTAGTAGCTCTTGTTAGACGAGTTCCCTCCCTTTCCAGTTCGGGTAAATGTTTCCTCCTCCTGGTGGAGCCATCCTGTTTCCCGAGCCACGCTGGGGTAAGAACTGCCCGAGCGTCTACTGCTGCTCAATGTTCCAGGAGAATGAAATAAGAGGTTAATTATCTACTCCACCGTTATGCCAAAAAAATGCGAATTAGAGTAGTTCATGATAACCTAAGTATTGTAAACAATTAAGATAGTTCTAGGTTTGGAGAAACTGCTGTTTGGTAAAATTTAGCCTTCTGTGTCGGTAGTCCGGCGTATTCGACGATCCAACATCGTTATAGAACTGAAAGACTTGGTTATGATGCATTTGCTGAGACGTGACTTAATTATTTGCTATTGATGTTAATTGCGTTAGAAGAATTTTCTTTAATCTGTGGTTATATTTCTTAATGATTAATCGTCCTTAACGGTGTAACACTTAATGTACATCTGTCCCATATGTCACCTACCCTCAACGCTTCACTTCAGATTTGCATTTATTGTCACATCCTTCAGTGCAAACCACAGAACACGCAAGTGTAACAATGAGAGAATATTTGCACTCGTAATATTTGGTATATAACTTAAGAATTCCTTAACAAAGAATAGGAATCTGCGATTACTCCTTTAAACAAACACATATTTAAGACCCTAAACGATACGGATCAACGGTTAATAAACTCCCACAGATCAA
Source organism: Schistocerca serialis cubense (assembly GCF_023864345.2). Lineage (NCBI taxonomy): Eukaryota > Metazoa > Arthropoda > Insecta > Orthoptera > Acrididae > Schistocerca > Schistocerca serialis. The sequence goes on from NC_064641.1 coordinate 429,435,840, forward strand.
GAGCAAGGATCACCTTTTCAGTCTCTGAAGACGATACTTTCGTTGTTTGGCCACATGGTAGTGAGAATTTAAACCGTTTTTGGAACACCTGAATTCAATCCACCCGAATATTCAGTTCACTATGGAGGTGGAGAGAAATGGATGCCTACCCTTTCTTCATGTGTTGGTCAGAAGGAAGACTGATGGTACGTTGGGACATTGTGTTTAAGGGAAGCTTACTCACACCGACTTTTATCTGCGAGCTGATAGTTGTCACCATTCAGCTCAGCATGAAGGGGTACTTCGTACCTTGGTTCATAGGGCCCACGTTATCTCAGACCCTGAAAGTTGAGCAGCTGGGGTATCACATCTCGAAGACACCTTTCATCAGAATGGTTATAGTGAGAGGCTGATCAAACGTCCATAACGTGAGAGTGACGATAGCAACTAAGTGGCACCTAAGTCTACGGCCTTCTTGCCTTACGCAAGAAGCATTTCCAACTGGATTGGCCGTATTTTGCGGAAATATGTGAAATGTGTTTTTCGACCACCTTCTAAGATTAAGGCCCTGCTTGCGTCCGTAAAAGATGATCTTGGTTTGCGTAAGGCTGGTGTGTCTCGTGTTCCTTGCAGTTGTAGCATGTCATTTATTGGTCAGACAATCAGGACTGGGCAAGACCGGTGTAGTGAACGTAAGCGTCAAACACGCTCACAACAGCAGAGCAAATCCGCTATTGCAGAACATTGCCTTGACACCGGTCATCCTATGGAATACAACACGGAGATTCTGGATTGCACGTCCAGCTATTGGGATAGTGTTATTAAGGAAGCTGTTGAAATCAAACTATCAAGCAACCTTATAACCAGAGATGGTGGATTTTGGTTATCTGCTTGGAATCCGGCTCTGCCTCTCATCAAAAAACAGAAGGACAGAATTACTGATACCTCACCTGTTGATTAATAGTCTGTATCGATATTTCTGATGTTGGTTATCTTCGGTTGTGTTAACTCTGCGGTTACTTCTTCTGTGGGTGGTACCTTCCTTGTTTCTCCTCTGTGAACCGAGGTATTAAATTCCCTTGCACATTGCTTCCTCTTGAGAATAGCAGGGTGTGCTCCTGTCGAAATATCGGCGGTGGTCGACGACATCACCCGGCTGCAAACCCGTAAGTTATTTGAATTGCAGGATACTTTTAATGGTATCAACAGTCTACTGAGTACAGAATATGGACAGAAAGTAAATCGAAGAAAGATGAAATAAAAAAGGGAGGCTGCAGAAACGAGAAGAGTGAGGAACTTAATATCAGCATTGGTGATCATAAGGTAGATGAAGTTAAGGATTTCTGATACCTTGCCAGCAAAGTAAACCATTAACAACGAAACAAGGAAGAAATAAAGAGCTGACTGGCAAAAGGAGATTCCTGGCCAAAAGAAGTCTGCTACTACCAAACTTGGGTCTAAATTTGAGAAAGAAATTTCTGAGGATGTACGTTTTGAGCACAGCATTCTATGGTAGTGGGACATGGAGTGTGGGAAAACGGGAAAGGAAAAGAATCGAATCATTGAGGATATAGTGGTATAGAAGAATGTTGAAAATTAGGTGGAATGATAAGGAATGAGGAGTTTCTCCTCAAAATAGACGAGGTAAGGGCTATATGAAAAAGAACCAGTAGAAAAAGGGATACAATGATAGGACATACATTAAGACATCAAGGAAAAACTTCCGTGGAGCTAGAGGGAGCTGTTGAGAGTAAAAACTGTAGAGGATCACATACATTTGAATAAATACAGGTTAAAAGTTTTTCTGTTAAATACGATTAATGAGATACACCTGGTTTCTATCAAATTATATTATTGCTACAGTTAATTTGTTTTGAGCTGTGCTTGGTTAGTATTTAAGCACTAAATGAACTGTTGTTTCGTTTCTATGTTTAAAGCTAGCTGTAGCCGTCAATAATATATCGTGACATTTAGTTTTGGAAACTGTCCGGTGCGATACGTTATTCAGCGATACGTTTTTAGCGTAAAATGTGGTGGACACCAGATTGTTTACCTGAATAAATGGTATTCAGGTTATTTCCCAGGCAAAAAAAAAAAAAAAAAATCCATTTCAAAACTCCCTTAACACCCTGCGTTTCAGGAAACGTTGTGTATCTTGTATCCTGTGGCTGACTTTGTTTGACAGGAACAGGGCACAAACAGTGCAGAGAAGGTGAAGTTTTACCGATATGTGTGATGTCAAGTGTAATTAAGAAACTCTGACGTCAACATATTAGTATTCCAAAACCATATAAAATTTGGGTGTGTCCCTCGAGAAAGCAGTAAAAGGAAAATGCATTGAAGATACCTATACACTGGCAACATGTTTGGAGAAGTCATTCACAAGATGTGCAGGATGGGAGCGCGAATTCTCGTTCATGAAGACGAATGCCTCCCCATTATGCTGCCGATATGGTTGCACTATCGGTCGGAGGATGGCATTCAAGTATCGCACAGCTCTTACGGCGCATTCCATGACCACCAGCGTTGTACCTCAGCCCCACATAATTCCAGCCCAAAACAGCTGGGAACCTCCACCTTGATGCACTCGCTGGAAAGTGTCTACGGCCTTGAACCTGACCGGATTGCCTCCAGACACGTCTCCGACGATTGTCTGGTTGAAGGCATAGGCGACACTCATCGGTGAAGAGAAAGTGATGCCAATCCTGAGCGGCCCACTTGGCACGTTGTTGGACCCGTCTGTACCGCGCTGCATGGTGTCGTGGATGGAAAGATGGTTCTCACCATCGATGTCGGGAGTGAAGTTACACACCGTGCGGGGTTTTGCGCACAGTTTGATTCGTAACACGACGTTCTGTGGCAGCACGAAAAGCATTATTCAACAAGGTGGTGTTGCTGTCAGGGTTCTTCCGAACCATAATACGTAGGTGGCAACCATCCACTGCAATAGTAGCCCTTGGGCGGCCTTAGCGAGGCATGTCAAGGACAGTTCCTGTCTCCCTGTATCTCCTACATGTCCGAACAACATCGCTTTGGTTCACTCCGAGACGCCTGGACACTTCCTTTTGTTGAGAGCCCTTCCCGGCACAAAGTAACAATGTGGACGCGATCGGACCGCGGTGTTGACCGTCTAGGCATGGTTGAACTTCAGACAATACGAGCCGTGTACCACCTCCTGGTGGAATGACTGGAAGTGAGCGGTTGTCGGAACCCCTCCGTCTAATGGGCGCTGCTCATGTATGGTTGTTAAAGTCGTTGGGCGGATTTAGTGACATCTCTGAACAGTCAAAGGGACTTTGTCTGTGATTCAATATCCATAGGCAACGTCTATCTTCGGAGTTCTGTGAACTTGGGTGATACAAAACATTTTTTGATTGTATATATATGTCTGTATTCCTGAACTTCACTGAACTCTTTTGTACTTCCTTCCTTCGTTGATCAGCTGAAGCATTTCTTGTGTTACTCTTGGTTTCTCTTCAGTTACTTTCTTTGTTCGTGTGTTTTTCTGTCCAATTCCTGTCATTGCCCATTTTAGAGATATCAACTCCTTCTCAACTGTATTGTCTACTGAGATATTCCTTACTTCTGTATTGGTAGTTTTAGAGAATGTAAAGCATATCTCGTCATTCCTATGTACTTCTTTGCGTTTTGATTCTTCTCAACTAATCACTTACATTTTAGCCTTCTGTTCTTACAATCCAATGTCTGACTGCGGGATCAGTGCCTCATCACGGAATAATATAATTGAAATCTTTGCGTATAACCCGGCATTCTCAAAGTATGCTTCCTCCAATTTTTAATGAACAGAGTATTCGCTATTACTAGCTGGAATTTATTACAGAACCCAACTAGTCTTTCTCCTCTCTCATTCCATCCCCCAAACCCATATTCTCCTGTAACCATTTCTTCTATTCCTTCCCATCCAATTACATTATAGTCCCCCATCACTATTAGATTTTCAGCTTCCTTTGCGTACTGCATTACTCTTACAATATATTCATATACTTTCTCGATCTCTTCGTTTTCAGCTTGCGTATTGAACTTCCTGACTAATCTCTTGAACTTCAGCCTACTCTTCTTCATTGTGACATGAGTCTGCATTTGTTCCTTGGTACTCCTGATTTCAGGATCTCTGTCTGTCTATGGTGTAATATAACTGAAATCTTCCCGTATCGCCAGGTCTTTTCCAAGTACACCGCCTCCTCTTGTGATTCTTGAACAGAGTATCCGCTACTACTTGCTGAAATTTATTACGGAATTCAATTAGTCTTTCCCCTCCCTCGTTCCTTGTCCCAAGCCCATATTCTCCTGCAAGCTTTTCTTTTACTGCTTCCGCTACAACTGCATTCCAGTCTCCCATGACTATTAGATTTACACCTCCCTTTATGTACTGTATTACCCTTTCAATATCCTCATATGCTTTCTGTATCTCTTCATCTTCAGCTTGCGAAGTCGGCATGTATACCTGAACTATCGTCGTTGTTGTTGGCTTACTGCCGATTGCGGTAAAGACAACCTTACCACTGAACTGTTCACAGTAACACTCTCTCGGCCCTACCTTCCTATTCATACTGAATCTCACTCCCGTTATACCATTTTATGCTGCTGTTGATAATACCATATAGTCATCTGACCAGAACTCCACGCGTTCTTTCCATTTCACTTCACTGACGCCTACTGTATCTAGATTGGCCCTTTGCATTTCCCTTTGCAGATTTTATAGCTCCCCTACCAGATCAAGGTTTTGACATTCCCCGCCACGACTCCTAGAACGTTATCCTCTCTTTGGTTATTTAATCTCCTTCTGGTGGTCACCTCATCCTTGGCAGTCCCCTCCCGGAGGTCCGAATGGGGAACTAGTCCGTAATCTTTTGCCAGTGGAGAGACCATAATTAAACTTTCCCAGTTATAAACCACATGTCCTATGGATACACTTTATGTGTCTTTAATGCAGCAATTTCTATTGCCTTCTGCATCCTCATGCCGTTGATTATTGCTGATCGTTCCTCCTTCTTCCTTATTCGATCTTAAGTCTTTCAAAGCTCTCTTAACGTTACAAGTAGCACGTGGGTTATTTTTTACCTATGAGTGTTTGTCGTGAGCTCTGTTCCCTAATACGAAACGTTTTAATCGTTTATGGGATTGTACAACTCACCAAAAGTTTATCACACTGCTCCTTATGAAAGTATGAGAAATTTACCTGTTATACCTAAAGTATGAAGTGGACCATTCTTGATCAACACGCAATTTGACGCAGTTTGTCACCAGTAACACTGGTTTTCAGACTCTAAATATCTCCTGGGGATGCCTTTCAGCTATTCAGGGGGTGTTTAAGTACGACTGTTTTGGACAAAAATAACCTGAAATACGAAGAATTTGAATGTGTGTTTCTTTACCCCACAGACTTACGACATTCCGACCGACGATGTGATATGGGGAAGCCACAGAATAACTTGTACATGGGGGAAGGCCCCTCCCTCCTTCCTACACCACTCATCCGGGGCTATGCTCGTAGCCCCAGTAAATGACAGCAGATGTCAGGCGGATCGTCCTTATAGATGTTTCCTATCTGTATAAATTTGTCTGCAGCCAAGCCTAACTGACCGAGCCTGTCCAGACGTCAGTGACGTAGTGTAGAGGGGAGTTTCCCCTCCCGGTATGTTATTCTGTGGCTTCCCTGGTCACTTTGTCAGTCTGCTTGTTGCCAGTCCGTAACGAAACGAAAGCCGCACTGATGTAGAGCATCATCAAGGCTTGTCGCTTGGGACATTCCGTCAGGTCACGGGCTTGCAGATTATTTTCGCGAGTTCACACCATTGAAACAAGATTACGCGGCTTTACGTCGGCTGATATTTTCTATCATCCGGAGAACATTTCACAGAAAAAAGTCGAGTGACTAAACTGTTAGTGAGACGAGGGCACAGATGGACGACAATTACTTTCAAGCACCAACTGCTGACTCAGGTGATTCTGAACCATCTGACGATGACATACCTCTTGTACAAAGTTAGCATGGTACATTCTAGCTAATTTTTCAAACTGACGAGTGCACTATCATCTGTACAGCATTCTTTATTTTTTCTTGAGATGTCGATTCCATGGATTCTGCCTGAGGGCATGTACGGCCTTCCCGACGACGAGCCTCCGTATTCACAAGGCGGGAAGCGGCCTTGAATGAAGACGACAACGGCGGGTCGGAGGATCTGTCAGTCGGCTATCACATGAAGTTGGTAGGTCACAGACAAATACATCTTCATTCAAAACTCAAACGCATTATCACTGATCATGTGACATAAGCACGTAAATCAAATTTTGTTGTGGCTTTTCTGTAGCCGTCGTTCACTATCTCTCTTAGGTTACGAAGAACTTTTATATTCAAATAAGATTCAATTTTCAGCTGAAAATGGGTGATGATCTGGGTGTTGCGGACGACTCTTAAGACGGCGACAGCGTGGCGGTCGGTGTAGTTGACGGAGCTGCCATGGGTGGAGATGGTCGCGGTGCATTTGGTGCCTGTCGTGGAGCAGCAGCATTTCGTGGACGAGGAAGAGGGAGCGCAGGGCGGAATTCAGTCTCTGGCAACGAAGTTGAAAGTTCTGATGGCACCAATTGGACACGGACTGAGCCATGCTTCACAGCAGGGAGGTACAGTTCCCAGAATGTGTTGCGGGAGACACCCGGGCCGACAGGACACGCCAAACGAAACGCAGTAGATGACTCGCAACTCCCTGCGTTGCGGTTATTTGGCAGCATTCCTATCATGAAGCTGATAAAAAGGTGCACTGAAGGAAAGGCTAACAGCACACTTCGTAAAAATGAGTGGTCTCTAATCCTAAAAGAACTAGAGGCTTTCATTCGATTACTCTCCGCTCGTTGAGCATATCGTGCTCGAAGTATTTCGTGCAAAGACATATAGAGCAATACGTGTGGACCTCCTTTCTTTCAAAGCACCATGTCAAGGAACAGATTTACTGAAATATACACTCGTCTTGGGTTTGATTCTACATCATCAAAGAAACAATGCAAGGAAACTGATAAATTTTGCCTTGCTTCAGAAATATGGAACCTATGTACTGATAGTTGCACTACCTGTTACAAGCCATGCGAGAACATGGCTGTCGACGAGCAGTGTATCCTTACTGCTGCAGGTGCCCATTCATAAATGTACTGTTGACAGCCTTTCCGACAGTAAATTCTTTTTCAGTTTTTCCTGTCACGAATTCACCTTCGCTTACATGCACTTTCTATTTGTTTGGTTTCTAGGAAACTTGTATTTCAGTAATACTCACTTAGGGTGAGCATTTTTGTACTTCCTTATTTCATCGATCAGCTGAAGTATTTCTTCTGTTGCCAGTTGTTTCTTCGCAGTTTCCTTCATTGTGCCTATGTATTTCTTTCCACTTCCGTGAGCGCCCTTTTCAAAAAATGTCAATTCCTGTTTAATTGAACTGCCTCCTGAGCTATTCCCTGTCGCAGTTTATATAGCCTCAGAGAGCTTCAAGAGTATCTCTTCATTCATTAGTATTCTATATCCCACTTCTTTGCCCATTGATTCTTCCTGACCAGTCTTTTAACTTCAGCCTGCTCTTCATCACTACAAAATTACGATCTGAGTCTATATCTGTCACTTGGTACGCGTTACACTCCAAGGTCATCTAACGGAATTTCTCTACCTCTCAGCCTTTGCCAAGTAAAACTCCTCCTCTTGTGATTCTTCAACAGAGTATTCGCTATTACTGGCTGAAATGTATTGCACAACTCAATTAGTCTCTCTCCTCTCTCAATCCTAGTGCCAAACCCGTATTCCCAGTAATATTTCTTCTACTCCATCCCCTGCATCCTCATTCCAGTCCACCACGGCTATCAGAATTTCATCTTCCTTTTTTGTAGTAAGTTCCCATAGACCAAACTACTGAGGTCATCGGTCCCTAGGCTAACATACTACGTAATCTAACTTAAACTAATCACGCTAAGGACGACAAACACACCCATGTCCCAAAGGGGACTGGAACCTCCGACGACGAGAGCCACGCGAACTGTGGCAAGGCCCCTCAGACCATGCGGCTACTGCGCATCGCATCTACCTTCATGTACTCAATTACACGTTCAGTATTCTCATACACTTCCCCTATCACTTTGTCTTCAGCTTGCGACGTCGGCACGCGTACCTGACCTATCGTTATCGGCGTTAGTTGGCTGTGAATTCTGACGACAACAATCACTGAACTGTTCACAGTTAAGTCACTCTCTGCCCTACCTACCTATTTATAAAGAATCCTACTTCTTTCATACCATTTCCTACTGCTGTTGATATTACCCCATATTCATGTAAACAGAAATTCTTGTATTCTTTCCATTTCACGTAACTAACCACCACTATATCTAGATTGAGCTTCAAATTTCCCTTCCCACAGTTTCTAGCTTCCCTACCATGTCCAAACGTCTAACATTCCACGTCCAGCCACAAAGAAAGTTACCGTTTCTGTTGTTATTCAGTCATTTTTCCTTGGTCACCTACCCTTTGGTAGTCCCCTCTTGGAGATCCGAAGTGGGGAACTAGTCCAGAATCTTTTTGCCAGTGTAGAGATGATAATGACACTTTTTCAGATACAGGCCACATGTCGTGTGGATAAACGTGATGTATTTTTAATGCAGTGGTTTCCATTGCATTCTGCATACTCATGCCTTTGATCATTGCTGATTCTTCATTCTTTAGAGGCTGCTACTAACTCCAACGGCAACAGAGTGCCCTGAACCTCTGTCCGCTCCTTCACCCTGTTTCACACGGCTGTTGTCCGAACGAGGGTGGCTTATTATGCTGGAAGTCATTAGACGCCATTGTTTATGATTTTTATTAAAAATTTAAGCTATGGCAGGGTTCAAACATGGGACCTATGACATTACTAATCAAAAACGCTACCTGTAGGCCATGGGTGTCACATTGGCTATATTAAAATGCACATTTGCTCCCTTGTCAATATGTGGTCCATGTCGTTCAGCCTGTGGCATACATTAAGAGAAAATGTAATAGCAATGATCATGATACAGGGCAAAAGACAGAGTCCAGACAGTAAGGACATGGGCTTTCAAAACTTCCCTTAATTCTAGTGTGATAGAAATTTACGAATGTGTTCCATATAAGAAAAAATTTATTTCTTTATTCATCCAGTCAGTGAAACCCGTAGGAAATTCTTGCCAGATCACTGTTGATAAGCAGTGAGAGAATTTTTAAAACATGTGAAATACAATAGACCTGAAACAAGAAAAATCGGAAGTCTCCAACCGCAAGAAGCGCGATGTCTCTTGTACATCATGGTAAACAATTTTTGCACTAAAGTATTACTGCTGTATTCTCTGTGTTTTGTGTACACAAAATCTGGGATGTCCAGGTTGGTGTATCACCAACATTCTGAAAAGGACAAATTGCTACACAAGATGAAGATCACACATTAAGTTACAAACACACGTGACAAAGAAATGGTTACACATTTCAGCTTTTTGTCCAAAGCCTTATTGAGAGCCGGCCGGAGTGGCCATGCGGTTCTGGGCGCTACAGTCTGGAGCCGAGCGGCCGCTACTGTCGCAGGTTCGAATCCTGCCTCGGGCATGGATGAGTGTGATGTCCTTAGGTTAGTTAGGTTTAATTAGTTCTAAGTTCTAGGCGACTCATGACCTCAGAAGTTAAGTCGCATAGTGCTCAGAGCCTTTTCTTGAACCTTATTCAAAAGGGGAAACACACACACACACACACACACACACACACACACACACACACACACACACACACACACACATTCATACAAGTAAGCACGCATCACATGCACATGGACACTATCTCCACCAGCTTTGGCGAGTATGCGACTGCATGTGTCGCACAGAAGCAGCAATCTTGGTTGAGGAGGGAAAGAAGGATGGGTAATGGGGTAAGGATAATGGGAGGAAAGTCATCACTGCTTCAGGGAGCATACTGGTTCTAGATTGTGGCAGGAGAAGTCTTCCAGGCAGGAGGGAAGGGAGGTTAACCATTGGATGGAATCTTTGGGGTCAGTAGTATAGTGCTGTTACCCAGTCTTTGGGCAGAAAATTATAAGTCTATGTTGAGATAAGTAGTGTGGATAGTGGTGCAGAGCATTGCATTAAGGGTGGAGTGATTTGGGGTCCATTGGTCCAATTGCATTAGGGAAGGATGGGTAAGGAAGTTGGCCATGCACTGTCAAAGGAACCATCCTGCCATTTGCCTGAAACGATTTAAAGAAATCATGGAATACCAAAATCAGAATGATCATACATGGATCCGAACAGTCATCCTCATGAATGTGAGTCCAGTGTGCTAACCAATGGGCCACACTGCTCGACTGAATTAAGGAGAGGGTCGGTAGCCACCTCTGTAGTGACATGAGTGTCACAATAAAAGACTCCAATGGACTGCAACGCAAGCACAGTTGAGCATAGCATTATATAGCACCACGCTGCACAGCAGCTACTTTGCAACAAAAGATCGATGTCAATAGACAAGGGTGGCACTTGTTATGGTGGTATGCCTAGGTACCAGGTTTTAGAGCAGCAATTGGGCATTAGAGGCATCCAGATAAGTTGGATTTTAAGGCAAGGATCACTTCCTGCCACTGGAAACTAGTACTGCAATCACAGCATCAGAACTATGTTGGACAGTCTGTCACAACTGGATTTTGCCAGCAAAAGTAATAGATTCAAGACTGGTCTGCGCCTTCTGCCAGGACTATGTGCCTCATGGGACTTGGTAGTGCCACAGCTCTGCCACCACCCACGCTTAGTTCCTAGTGGAGAGAGAGAGAGAGAGAGAGCAGGTGTGTCAACAGAAATTTCGGAAGTATTTAGATCAAACAGTTGCTGGCACCTGAGGCTTTCTTACAGGAAGTAACCAGTGTGGCAAGGGAGGACAGAGGAGGGGACTGGAGGGAGGAAGGATGGAAAGGTTGCTTCTCCAATCATCCTGTGTCAATGGTATTGTAAACTACCTCTGTCAGTATCTTCACAGCAGGGTGAGCACATAGAGCAGCTGCTTCTACTGACCTGGTACAGAAAGTGTGTGTTAGGGAGAAAATCAGGAAGTATTCTGGGATTAAAGGGGCCCTAGCAACTGATGCTTTGTTTGGGGCTTAAGTTGCAGGCCACTTCTTTTGAAGTGTTTTACAAGACCTGCATCTTTCTAAAGAGCAGAGAATGATGAGCTTTTCCCAACAAATGGAGATATCCAACCCCTGCAAAATGAACTTTATAAATAAGCAATATGTTGTTGCACCCTCTGCAAGTAGCTAAATTTCCTGTCATGGGATCCCTGCAGTCCACCAGCTCAATGGTAATACTAGACTACTTTCTCTAGGAGGATTAGGGAGGGAAATGGCGATAGGTAGAACATCCTCAGGTGGTGGCACTGTGCAGTAGCTCAGTTGATACCTGCATGTCAAGGCAAGCACACTTGCATAAATTTTCCTGGAAGACAACTCCCCTAATCTACAGGAGTGTGATCACATAATTAGGATATGTATTTGCTGGACAGAGTAATACTTGCATTTCCACACCAACAGCTCAATATACACTGAGCGATTTTTCCTCCAGTTTTTTTCTAGGTGGAAGGGGGACATCGAGGAGACAGGTTAGAGCTGGGGAATTTCCCAGGAGGGGAGGAAGTAATTAATTGATTTGGTTAGTTAATTAGCCAAAGATGTACTGATTATCCCCAGGGCATCATAATTATCCTTTAAAGATCATGAATCAGTTAGTTTAACAGTAGCTTAAGGGCAGGCGCAGGGTTTCATAAATCAATCAAGTTTGCCCCTGAATGTATGCAACCCACACAAACAAAAGGTGCCAGAATATACATTGCCCTACTACTTCCATACACTGCCATCATGGCTGCCTCCACAGCTGAGGAGCAGTTCCCCAAGTGAGACAGCATCATATCATACACATAGTGCTGCTGATGTCAACAGCATTGGCCTGCAAAGGCTGCCAACCTCAGCAACACATCACAACATCTCAGTAGCTACAGGTGGAAACTGCTGACCATTCAATTCTATGTCGATAAAATCTGAATACTCAGATATTTATAAAGAAATCGTGTATGGCTCATTTGTGTAAGGCAAAGCATGAGACATTGAATAAAAACAGTGTCTAGAAAGAAGGATGTGAAGTGGCAACATTTCAGATTGCAGTCTTCTCTGCTGTTCATTACTTCATAGTTGGCACACATTAATTTAGTTCTGTGTCTTTGAGCTCAGGTGACATGAAGGCCTTATCTGCTGGTATGTCACTGGCCGACAGTTAATAACAACAATTCGTACCCAAAACAACAAGTTTTTGAAAAATGTTGCATACACAGGCTTCTTTAAATTGCATACTTCTGTGGCACTCCAATTATAATAAGCCGGCCGAAGTGGCCATGTGGTTAAAGGCGCTGCAGTCTGGAACCTCAAGACCGCTACAGTCGCAGGTTCGAATCCTGCCTCAGGCATGGATGTTTGTGATGTCCTTAGGTTAGTTACGTTTAACTAGTTCTAAGTTCTAGGGGACTAATGACCTCAGCAATTGAGTCCCATAGTGCTCAGAGCCAGCCAATTATAATACGAAAAGCATGGAAGACGATAAACCCATAACCTTCAAAATGACGATTCTAGTCATTTCATTATAAAGAATCGTACAAAACCGATTTGGAGAGGTCTTCAGTGTGACAGCTTATCGGTGCATTCGAACATGTAAGTTATAATCAAAACACGGCCTTCAACTTAACACCATGTAACCCAGTAATATCTTCTTTTGACATAGGAAGAGATGTTTTATGTGACTGATTACGTTCCTCTCCACGAAGCGAAGTTCTGATATGTCTTACTCTACATTTCATGCTGCGCAGTGCTTCGCACCGCCACAAAACTCGACCAGCTTGCATTCTCTTCCTCTTTCCTGGTCCTGTGAAAATTGCTTCAGATAGCTTGTGGAGTGTCGATGTATATGGTATTACTCAACCACAATATTACTTGAGCTAGGACTGGGGACGCTTCGGTCGGCTTATTGTCGATTTTTGTCGATTTTTGTCGTGATATTTCTTGAGGACCTGATGAAACACTTGTTAGGATATGCACAGCCGTCTTGAAACCTTTCGAAGTGCGATGCGGTTACCTTAGTTAAAATTGAACTTGTTTGCTGTAACGTCGAAAAGTGTTTCTAATAACGGCCACGAAAGTCCTGGTGCAATAATGTCGTGGTAGAGTAATAAACACTGAAGTGGCAGAAATCATGGGATACATCCTAATGTCGTGTCGGATCTCCTTTTCACCAGCGTACTGCAGATACTCGACGTGGCACGGAGTCAACAAGTCATTTGAAATACCCTGCAGAAACATCGAGCCATGATGCCTCTAAAACCGGCCACGAAAGCGAAAGTGTCACCAGTGCAAAGTTTTGTGCACGGACTGGCCTCTCGATTATGCCCCATAAATGGTCGATAAGATTCATATGGGGCGGTCTGAGTGGCCAGATCATTAGATCGAATTGCGCAGAATGTTTTTCAAACCAACTTCGAACAAATATGGCCTGATGACATGTAGCATTGTCATTCATAAAAATTCCCTAGTTATTTGTGGCCATGAAGTCGATGAATGCGTGCAAAGGAACTCCACGTAGCTGAACATAACCATTTGCAGTCAGTGATCGGTTCTGTTGTACCAGATACCCAGGCCATTCAGTCTAAACAAAGCCCACACCATTAAGAATCCACCACGAGTTTGCACAGTGCCTTCTCGACTACTAGGGTCCATGGCTTCATGAGGTTTGTGCCACACTAGATCAGTACCAGCTGCCCCTTTTTTGTGTCATCAGTCTTCTGACTGGTTTTATGTGGCCCGCCGCGAAATCCTCTCCTGTGCCAACCTCTTCATCCCAGAGTAGCACTTGCAACCTATGTCCAAAATTATTTGCTTGATGTGTTCCAATCTCTGTCTTCGTCTACAATTTTTGCCTTCTACAGCTACCTCTAATACCATGGAAGTCATTCCCTCATGTCTTAACAGATGTCCTATCATCCTGTCCCTTCACCTTATCAGAGTTCCACATGTTCCTTTCCTCTCTGATTCTGCGCAGAACCTTGTCATTCCTTACCTTATCAGTCCACCTAATTTTCAACATTTGTCTGTAGCACCACATCTCGAATGCTTCGATTCTCTTCTGTTCCGGTTTTCCCACAGTCCACGTTTCACTACCATACAATGCTGTGCTACAGACGAAAATTTTCAGAAATTTCTTTCTCAAATTATGACCTATGTTTGGTACTGGTAGACTTCACTTGGCCACGAAAGCCCTTTTTTCCAGTGCTAGTCGGCCTTTGATGTCCTCCTTGCTCCGTTTATCATTGGTTATTTAGCAGCCTAGGTAGCAGAATTCTACATCTTCATCTACTTCGTGACGATCAGTGCTGATGTTAAGTCTTTCGCTGTTCTCATTTCTGATACTTATCATAACTTTCGTCTTTCTCCGATTTACTCTGAATTTATATTCTGTGCTCATTAGATTGATCGTCCCATTCAGCATATCATGTAATTCTTCTTCACTTTCACTCAGGAAGCTTTGTCATCAGCGAATCGTATCAATGTTATCCTTTCACCTTGAATTTTTATTCCGGTCATGAACTTTTTCATTTATTTCCATCATTGTTTCTTCGATGTTGATGAACAGTTGACTTACATCCTGTTTAATCCGAGCATTTCGTTCTTCGTCATTCAGACTTTCTTGGTTATTCTGCATGCAGTGTATTATCCGCCTTTCCCTATAGGTTCTCCATAATTATCTCAGAATTTCGAACATCTTGTACGATTTTATTTTGTCGAACGCTTTTTCGAGGTCGACAAATCCTAAGAACGTGTCTTTATTTTTCTTTAGTCTTGCTTCCATTATCTACCGCAACGTCAGAATTGCCACTCTGGTGCATTTACCATTCCTGAAGTGAAACTGATCGCCATCTCACATATCCTCAATTTTCTTCTGCATATTATTTTTGTCAGTAACGTGGATTCATGAGCTGTTAAGCTGATTGTGCGATAACTTTCGCAAATGTCAGCTTTTGCAGCCTTCGGACTTGTGTGGACGATATCTTTCCGAAAGTTAGATGGTATGTCACCAGACTCATACATTATACACATCAATGTGAACAGTAGTTTTGCTGCCAGTTCCCCCAAAGCTCCCTTAAATTCTGATTCTAATACTGGATCCTCTATCTCTTGTAAGTCGACTCCTGTTTCTTCTTCTATCACATGAGACAAATCTTCTCCGGCCACGCGGGATTAGCCGAGCGGTCTGAGGCGCTGCAGTCATGGACTGTGCGGCTGGTCCCGGCGGAGGTTCGAGTCCTCCCTCGGGCATGGGTGTGTGTGTTTGTCCTTAGGATACTTTAGGTTAAGTAAGTTCTTTCCACCTATCCGCTCCCTCCTCTACATTTAACAGTGGAATTCCCGTTGCATTCTTAATACTACCACCCTCGCTCTTAACGCCACCTTCGGACAACCATTTATTTTTCGATTTCATTACATTTTTCGTGCACCCATTTCGTCTTAGCTTCCCTGCATTCCCTATTTATTTCATTTCTCATCGACTTCTATTCCTGTATTCCTGAGTTTCCCTGAACAATTTTATACTTCCTTCTATCATCGATCGACCTAAGTATTTCTGCGGTTACCCATGATTTCTTAGCAGCTACCTACTTTGTACCTATGTTTTTCTTCCCAAATTCCGTGACTGCCATTTTTAGAGATGTCCACTCGTCGTCAGCTGCACTGCCTTATGAGCTATTCGTTATTGCTGTATCCACTGCCTTAGAGAACTTCGTTTCCCGTGAACCTTAATATTTCCATATCCCACTCCTTTGCTTATTGACACTTCCTGACTAATCTCTTGACCTGCAGCCGACTCTTCTTCATTGTGATCTGTGTCTACACCTGCTCCTGGGTACGCCTTACAATTCAGTATCTGATTTAGGAATCTCTGTATGAGCATGGTGTAGTCTAACTGAAATCTTCCCGCATCACCCGACCTTTTCCAAGTATACCGCATCCTCTTGGAGATTCGCTATTACTTACAGAACTCAATTAGTCTTTCCCCTTTCTCATTTGTTGTCCCAAGCCGATAGTCTCCTGTAACCTTCTATTCTACCCCAGCTGTGTTCCAGTCTCCCATGACTATTAGATTTTTATCTCGCTTTATGTGCTGTATTAACCTTTCAGTATCCCCATATACTCTCTTTATCTTATCATCTTAAGTCTGTGACATCGGCATTTAACCTGAATTATCGTTGTCATTGTTGGTTTGCCCTCGATTCTGATAATAACAAACCTATCACTCAACTGTTCACTGTAACAGACGCTTTACCCTTCCTTTATATTCATAGCGAATTCTACTCCCGTTATACCATTTTCTGCTGCAGTTGATATTACCCTATGCTCATGTGGCCAGAAATCCTTGTGTTCTTTCCATTCCACTTCACTGACTCCTACTATATCTTGATTGAGCCTTATCATGTCCCTTTTCAGATTTTCTAGCTTCCCTACCACATTCAAGCTTCCGATATTCCACACCCAGATTTCTAGAACGTTGCCTTTCGTTGATTATTCAATCTTTTTGTCATTTCACCTTCCCTTGGCTGCCCCCTCCCGGAGATCCGAATGGGCGACTATTCCAGAATATTTTGCGAACGGAGTTTCCATGGCCTCCTGAATCCGCATGCCGTTGATCATTGTTTATTGTTCCGCCCTTAGGGGCAGTGTCCCATCCCAAGGACAAGAGAGTGCCCTGAACCTCTGCCTCCTCCTCAGTCGTGTTTGACAAGGCCGTTGACTGAATGAGGTTGACTTCTTATGCCGGAGGTCTTCGGCTACCAACGTTGATTATTGATCAATATTAAAGCGATGGCGGTTTTCGAACGCGGTACCAAGATCGTTTTGTTAGTAATCAAAGATGCAACCCCTAGACCCCAGGTGCATCAGCTCTCACTACCTGTAACTGCTACTCATCCGACCAGCCACGGTTTTCCAGTCATCCTGGGGCCAGCACTATGATCACAAGCCCAGGACAGGCGCTGAAGGTGATCTCATGCTGGTTAAAAAAAGAGAGAAATTTCACCGCACTGTCCTAATGGATACGTCCGTCGTACATCCTACGTTGATTTCTGTAGTCATTTATGCAATGTTGCTTGTCAACTCTTAGGAAACGCTGCTGCTCTCTACGTTGGCCTTGGTATTCTCGGCCCACAAGTGACACGGTGGATCGTAGAATACTGAGTTCTCTAACGATTTTCGAAATGGTGTATTCCTCGAATCTCGCTACAGCTTCCATTCTGCGTTCAAAGTCTCTTAATTCCGATCTTGGAATCCTGATCACGTCGGAAAACTTTTTCCTCACCTGAGTAGAAATTACGGCTCTGCCAATTCCTAGCCCGGGATTACCCGCCGTTTGTATGTACGCATATTGCTATCCTATGACGTCACCTCACTGTATTTGTAGATGAAGGTAGTTTCTTTATTTTTGTTTGATCTTTTTTGTCTATGAAGTGTGCTACATTTTTCTACAGCCTTCCATACGCTAAATGAACAGACCGTACTCACGTCCAGACGCCGGGCTAACGCCGCGAGGGAGAGCGCCGAGTCGCCAGAGGGCGCCTCGTAGCCCGCGTCGGCGCCCGCTTCCAGCAGCGCCCGCACCGTGTGCCGGCGGCGGCCGGCGTCCGCGCAGGCGGCGGCGTAGAGCAGCGGCGTCCAGCCGCAGTCGTCGTGGCCGTGCACCGCCAGGCCCCGGCTGAGCAGCTGCACCACCTCGGGGTGTCCCACAGCCGCCGCCACGTGCAGCGCCGACAGACCTCCCGGCGCTCTCGCTTCTCTTCGTTCCGCCAGTACCGATTCCACCCACTGCAGAAAACATAGAGCTAGTGTAAGGAACATGGTTCTAACTGCACGTGGTCACTGAATAAATGCAATGACGGAAAAAATCCCAACACTCAGATATAATTAATGTACAATAATTGAGTTTCAGGAATATGTTTGTCTAGGTGACATATTTATATGATTAACATTGCAAGTTCTCCCGCGCCGGGGTTCCCGGGTTCGATTCCCGGCGGGGTCAGGTATTTTCTCCGCCTCGTGATGACTGGGTGTTGTGTGCTGTCCTTAGGTTAGTTAGGTTTAAGTAGTTCTTCTAGGGGACTGATGACCAACGCTGTTAAGTCCCATAGTGCTGAGAGCCATTTGAACCATTTGAATATTGCAAGTTCGCAGATTAATTTAAGCCCCACAAAAAAATATGATATGCTAGTGCATTAATAACTGGTGTAACCGCCAGAAGGTTGAATGCAAGCAGCCAGACGTGCATGCACTGTGTTGTACAGATTCCAAATGTCAATTTGCGTGCTGGAGTTGACTGCCTGTTGCACATGGTCGGCCAATGCAGGGTCGGTAAGTGCTGGTTATTGTCCTCCGATGATGTCCCATATGTGATCGATTACAGACAGATCTGATTACTGGGCAGGCCAAGGCAACATGTGGACACTCTATAGAGCATATTGGGTTACAACCGCAGTATATCGGCGAGTTCTATGCTGTTGGAAACACCCACAGGAATGCTGTTGATGAATGGCAGCGTAACAGGTCGAATCACCAGATATAAGTACAAATTGAGAGTCAGGAGGCGTGGGATACCCAAGAGAGTGTTCCTGCTGTCATACGAAGTGGCACCCCAGACCTAACTCCAGGTGTACGTCCAGTGTATCTAGCATGCAGACAGATTAGTTGGAGGCTGTCAACTGGCCTTCTCCTACACACACAAAGCCATCACTGGCACCGGGGCACAGGCTGCTTTCAAAACACAACAGACCTCCATCCTGCCCTCCAGTGAGCTCTCACTTGACACCACTCAAGACGCAGATGGCGGTGGTTTGGGGTCAGTGAATTGCACGCCACATGGCATGTGGCACGGAGCTGTCCTTGAAGTAAGCGATTTACAACTGTTCTTTACCCCACTATGGTGCCAACTGCTCCTCAAGTTGCTGCTGCAGATCCAGAGAGATGCACCAGAGCCATTTGCAAATCACGATGGTCTTCACTGTCGGTAGTGCCAAGTGGCCGTTCGGGGTTCGATTTTCTTGCAACTGTACATTCTCGTGACCACCGCTGATAACAGTCGTGTACAGTGGTTACTTCCCTGCCAAATCTTTCTGCAGTGTTCCAGAAGGGACATTCAGCGTCTTGTAGCCCTGTTACATGACCTCATAAAAACTCGGTGTGGTATTGATAATGGCGTCTTTGTCGCCTTAAAGGCACTGTTGACTAACATCAACTCATCAAGTCCAGTCTCAAAGGTAAATAACGCTCAAGAACATTACAGCGTGTGTTTAAAGCAAAGCTGCTCTGCATTCTCATAGCGACGTTACTAGCGCAACTCCTGTGCTACAGGCGTGAAATTTGAATAAAAATTCTCTCTCTCATGCAGAAGCACGTCCACCAACTTTCGTTTATGTTGCACAGCTCCTTCATGGTACTGCGATTTCTTTTTTTCGTCTGTGTACCTGTGTACCTGGGCCGTTTGTGGTTGCAGTCTTCAGTCACGACGACAAATATACAAAACTTTCAGAAACCACCAGTTACGAATGTAACATGTCGATATAGCATTGGAATATGTATTAGGGACGATCAGCGAAGGAACAGGGCTAATTTAAAACTTATTAGAAGAAATTCTGCGGCCTCCGCAGCACAAGCACAAGCAAAGCAGTTACATTTTCCATGTTTCTTTCACAGTTTAATTCTCAGATTCCATGTGGGGTTCACTATTTAAGAGCAGTAATCCTGCGTCTTATTAACTGTAAATTGCACGCTCCGCCATTCTGTAGCACAACCGTCCTTCTTGTTTTGAATAAAGGCGTCAGTCTCCACTGGTGACGTGCTCGGAAGGTGGCATGTTGTATGTATTCGTTTCTGAGTTTGAATTTATATCAGGTTGGTACACTAGTTCGTAGCGTGTTTGTTTTGCATGTTAGTATTCCTATTGTTATGGATTTATTTATCGATTGACATTATTTATTTATAGTTCACTGCTCCTACTTAATTTTACGTATGCTAATTTTGTTATTTGGAGATAGTGATTGGAGCTGTGGATGCCAGAAAATCGAGTGCCAAGTGGAAAAATCGGAACATTTCTGATGCACTCTTCTGTTTGAGTTAAATAGCGGGGTAACAACAGCGAAGGCAGCCAGAAACAGTTGCCCCGTATGTGGGGATAACGCCAATGCACAGAGCAACGCAAATAGACGGTTTTCTCGTTTTAAGGCATTAGTGGCTCTCCACGTTCAGGAACAAAAAAATGGTTCAAATGGCTCTGAGCACTATGGGACTCTACATCTGAGGTCATCAGTCCCCTACAACTTAGAACTGCGTAAACCTAACTAACCTAAGACATCACACACATCCATGCCCGAAGCAGGATTCGAACCTGCGACCGTAGCAGTCACGCGATTCCGGAATGAAGTGCCTAGAACCACATGGCCACCACGACCGGCGTTCAGGAATACTTTCGCGTTATGATAAAGATCGTTGAAAAACATTAGTCCACAATGTTACACATCACTGTACTCGCGAACTGCCCAATGCGATGAACTGTGATCATCCAACCATCATCCGAAATTTACATGCAGTGGAGAAGCTTCAAAAATAAGACTTATGTGTACCACATGCTCCACGCCAAAATCACAAAAATCCGACGGTGGCCACACGTATATCTCTGCTTGCTCGTCGTCAATTGGTTTGTGAACAACACCGACCATTCCTATGCCGTATCTTTGCAGGTGACGAGAACTTGTTTATTTACGCTGACTTAAGGAAAATAAAATGTATGGTTGAGACCAAACAAAGAAGCAACTCCCAGTACAAAGATCTGTGCGCAAACACAAATGATAATGCTATGCATCTGGTAGAACAAAGACTGTGTGGTGTACTATGAAATGCTTCCGATGGGTGTAACCATCACTGCTGACATTTACTGTCAAAGACTAACAAGGGTAGGCCGCCAATTGTGAAATTCAGATTCGATTCGTACTGCGCATAATAAAAGCTCATGGCCACAGGTGTAATGTGGCAAAGCACCAACATGCACTTCTCAGCCGTTGTCGAGAAAATCGAAAGTTAAAAGAAACCGTTGCGGTGAAATGCTCTCTACGATTAATAATTTTCTCCAGCGTCGTGGCGCAGCGGTAAGCGCTGGGGTTCGTAATCCGAAGATCACCGGATCGAATCTCGTGCCATGCAATTTTTTTTATAATTTGTTTTTTGTAATTCATATATATATATATATATATATATATATATATATATATATATATATACTATTAATAAATTGCTTATGCATGTTGGTGAAGGCGGATCGCTCTCCAATCATATCGCCTCCATTTTTCCGTTTATTTAACAGGGTGTAGCAAAGCTCTCCCGTCCGCACTGATTTTCGACGATGTTATAAGTTGCGCTAGGGACCGCATCTACCTTCTTTCGAAGTTAGCAGGCAACTACGCTAGTTACGCGGCGGCCCATTCAACGTCTGTTCTTCAAGTGTAACGAGAGAGTAACGGAGTTTATACACTCCTGGAAATGGAAAAAAGAACACATTGACACCGGTGTGTCAGACCTACCATACTTGCTCCGGACACTGCGAGAGGGCTGTACAAGCAATGATCACACGCACGGCACAGCGGACACACCAGGAACCGCGGTGTTGGCCGTCGAATGGCGCTAGCTGCGCTGCATTTGTGCAGCGCCGCCGTCAGTGTCAGCCAGTTTGCCGTGGCATACGGAGCTCCATCACAGTCTTTAACACTGGTAGCATGCCGCGACAGCGTGGACGTGAACCGTATGTGCAATTGACGGACTTTGAGCGAGGGCGTATAGTGGGCATGCGGGAGGCCGGGTGGACGTACCGCCGAATTGCTCAACACGTGGGGCGTGAGGTCTCCACAGTACATCGATGTTGTCGCCACTGGTCGGCGGAAGGTGCACGTGCCCGTCGACCTGGGACCGGACCGCAGCGACGCACGGATGCACGCCAAGACCGTAGGATCCTACGCAGTGCCGTAGGGGACCGCACCGCCACTTCCCAGCAAATTAGGGACACTGTTGCTCCTGGGGTATCGCCGAGGACCATTTGCGACCGTCTCCATGAAGCTGGGCTACGGTCCCGCACACCGTTAGGCCGTCTTCCGCTCACGCCCCAACATCGTGCAGCCCGCCTCCAGTGGTGTCGCGACAGGCGTGAATGGAGGGACGGATGGAGACGTGTCGTCTTCAGCGATGAGAGTCGCTTCTGCCTTGGTGCCAATGATTGTCGTATGCGTGTTTGGCGCCGTGCAGGTGAGCGCCACAATCAGGACTGCATACGAACGAGGCACACAGGGCCAACACCCGGCATCATGGTGTGGGGAGCGATCTCCTACACTGGCCGTACACCACTGGTGATCGTCGAGGGGACACTGAATAGTGCACGGTACATCCAAACCGTCATCGAACCCATCGTTCTACCATTCCTAGACCGGCAAGGGAACTTGCTGTTCCAACAGGACAATGCACGTCCGCATGTATCCCGTGCCACCCAACGTGCTCTAGAAGGTGCAAGTCAACTACCCTGGCCAGCAAGATCTCCGGATCTGTCCCCCATTGGGAATGTTTGGGACTGGATGAAGCGTCGTCTCACGCGGTCTGCACGTCCAGCACGAACGCTGGTCCAACTGAGGCGCCAGGTGGAAATGGCATGGCAAGCCGTTCCACAGGACTCAATTTCCAGGAGTGTATTTCATACCTGCCACAGCAAATTTGTATTCGTGGGGTCTCTATTCTAATTCGAACGTTTGACTTAGGCTATACGCATTCGTTTCGGAATATCATTTCTACGTCTTCCGTTAATTATACGTGGTTAACATTATGAAGACAATTAATAACATTTCTGAAATGCAACTTTGTTTACGGAAAACATAATGATGTTCGAAGTCGCCAATTTTTCCACGACAAACGACTTTCAACAACTTATTATATGCATAATTGTTGCAACTGATTGCCGGGAATTATATATATATATATATATATATATATATATATATATATATTTGAATTACAAAAACAATCCCTAAATCGTTTCAGGCAAATGCCGGGATGGCTCCTTTGAAAGGGCACGGCCGATTTCCTTCCCACTCCTTCCCTAACCCGAGCTTGCGCTCTGTCTCTAATGACCTCGTTGTCGACGGGACGTTAAACACTAACCACCACCACCACAAAAAACAAATACTAAAAAAAAAGGTTGCACGGCGCGAGATTCGATCCAGCGACCTTCGGATTAGAAACCCGAGCGCTTACCGCTGCACCACGACGCTGTAGAAAGTTATTAATCGTAGAGAGTATTTCATCGCAATGGTTTCTTTTAACTGTCGATTTTCTCGACAACGGCTGAGAAGTGCATCTTGGTGCTTTGCCACATTACATCTCTGGGCATGGGCTTTTATTATGCGCAGTATGAATCGAATCTGAATTTCACAATTGGCGGCCTCCCCTTGTAAGACTTGTTGCAGAAGCAATCCAAGAACAACAACCATGTAGACTGGGTGAAATGTTGCTGCTCCACGATAACACCCGCCTCCCTTCTGTTAGAGTGACAAGAAGCACTGAACAGAAGCATGGTTGTAAATGATTCAGCAGTCACCTTATAGATCTGATTTCGCATCCTCAGAATTTCACCTTTCCTCCTATCTATGGAGAAACTTCCCAGGAATTATATACTTACATGAAGCCCTCTAGAAAGTAATTAGAATTACATATTAATACCTCCAGATGCTGAGGGAGGTTGATATATACCAACGGAACAGGTGAAAATATGTGCCCCGACTGGGACTCGAACCCGGGATCTCCTACATACATAGCAAACGCTCTATCCATCTGAGCCACAGAGGGCACAGATGATACTGCGACTGCAGGGACTATCTCGCGCACGCCTCCCGTGAGACCCACCTTCTCACCTTATATGTCAACACACTACATTCGTGGTGTCCCTACCCAACACACTGATTACTTGTGGAAGACATTGTTACCAACTCCCGTAAGAGTTCGGGTAATATATTTGCATTCGCACAGAAGAAGAAGGTTATGGCCGGTACTGCCAGAACTATATCTGTTCTGCCCCCAGGGACTCGGCATTCAGGTGCCGGGTACTGGCTTGGCGACCCCGGGGCTCCTGAGCTGGGGACTGGTAAGCGCCGCCAGTCCCCTGTCACCGTAAGCTCTGGGCATGCTTCAGCGACCACCGTGCGGCGTGGCGGTGCAATGTTGTGTGTCTCAGAGAATGGGGATCTTGGCTTTACCGCCTGGATCGCGAGGATGGAATAAACCTCTATAAAGAACCCCTCAATCTCAAGGTGTGCTGCGCGCTGATGAGATGCATGGCTGTTGAGGTGTAACAGTCGTTAGCAGGCAACCTCTGGGCAATCTGCCGCACCTCAATTGTATAAGGCTTACCTAAGCACGCGGGGCTCTGTCTAGGTGGACGTCTAGTTCCCTAGCTGCTCGTGGGACCGAGATGGATCCTTCGAAATCCTCATTTTTTCCTGCCAGAGGAAAGGGTGGGCCGCTGGAAGGTTCTAAAACCCAGTCTCTTAAGAGGGCTCGTGCAGTCAGTCCCACTTACTCCAGCACTTCTTTGACAAGTCCAGTCTTAGGTAACAGAATGCATTCTGGTAATCCGAATGTATTTCTCATTGTGAAACGGAAGGATTGTAGTTTTGAGAAGGTTTCGCCCTTCTATATACAAAAGGGTTTGGAGGGAATCTGTGGCTCCTTAAAATCGGTGAAGTGCTTACGTAACGGGACCTTGCTAGTGGAGACTTCCACTTCCCAACAAGCAACTAACCTCCAAGAGACAGGATGAAGGTGCTACCCCCATCATAGATGGCTCCCATCCTTCAGTGGAACTTGCAAGGTTTCAGGACTCATGTGAGGGAACTTCGTCTACTCTCTCAGGGTGTGTCTGTGTCTCCTAGAGACTTTTTTCCATCCATCATACTCCCCTGAGCTACTAGGCTATACGCACCGCAAAAAGGATGACCTGCGTGGAGAGAGAGTTAGAGGAGGCGTAGGTATTTTCGTCAGGACGGACTACCACTCCTCGCCTTTCTCGCTTACTACGACTTTACAGGTTGTCGCTGTGTCTGTGCACGTGCGTCATCCATTGACTGTACGTTTGCTTTACTTGCCACCACATGATGCACTTGATGAAGTGGCCCTTCTTACACAGCTCCCCCAGCCATTCATTATTTGTGGTGATTTTAATGCCCACAATGTGCTTTGGGGCACTGCAATTACCTGTCCCAGGGGTAGAGCAATTGAGAGGCTTCTCCTGTCATCCTGTGCCTACTTGCTCAATGGAGGAAAAAGCACTCATTTCTGCACAGCGACTGGGTCGTTCTCTGCCATTGATCCCTCGCTTTGCTCTCCAGATCTTGCCGCCAGTGGTCACTGGGAAGTGGTTGCTGACTTGCACGGCAGTGATCATTTCCCAATCTGGATTCACCTGCCAGATGGCTTGGGGCCCGAAAGGAGACCACCACGATGGGTGCTTAGTGGAGCCGACTGGACCCATTACAGCCAGTTGGCCCAGTTCGAACAGTGTGTGAATGTTGAGTGG
Source organism: Schistocerca serialis cubense (assembly GCF_023864345.2). Taxonomy (NCBI): domain Eukaryota; kingdom Metazoa; phylum Arthropoda; class Insecta; order Orthoptera; family Acrididae; genus Schistocerca; species Schistocerca serialis. The sequence continues at coordinate 429,461,532 of NC_064641.1, forward strand.
TGTGTGGATCATATTACTAAAACGGTCCACCACGCCGCTGCAGCATCCATTCCACAGTCCACAGGCCACCGGAAGAGGCCACTTGTCCCTTGGTGGAGTGCCGAATGCCACTCTGCAATCAGGACCAGGCGTGCGGCTCTGCGTCGGTTCCAGTGTCGGCCGACTGCTGAGAATCTTGCAGCCTATCGGGTGGCGAGGGCTAGATGTCGCCGCATTATTCGTGAGAGCAAGAAGAGGTCGTGGCAAAAGTTCCTGAACACCATTAATCGTTCCACCAAAAGTTCCATTGTGTGGGAGACCATCAGGAGAATTTCTGGCAGAGGAGGGAGGTGCCCATTGCTGCTATAATGAATAACGGCACTCTCCACACGGATCCGCGAGGCATTGCCCAGACTATGGCAACGTATTTTGCCACAGTTTCTGCAACAACCAGTCAGGATCCAGGTTTCCAGCGCTTAGAGTGGTTGCTGAGAGGTGTAGTATGGACTTCCAGTCCACCTCTCATGAAGTTTACAACTGCCAATTTTCTATGTGGGAGCTGGATTCTGCGTCTGCAGCTCGTGACACATCCCCTGGTCACGACAGGATCCATTACAGTATGCTACGGCACCTCTTTGCGCTACAAAGAAATCCTTCTCGCACTTTTTAATTCCATTTGGTCGTCAGGTCACTTTCCTGACTCGTGGGGTGAGGCAGTTTTAATTTCTTTTTTAAAGCCTGGGAAAGACCGCACGAGCCCTAGGAGCTACCGTAGAGTCTCCCTAATTAGTTGCATGGGTAAGACGTTGGAGCGGATGGTCAACCGCCGCCTAGTATGGATGTTAGAATCCCAGGAACTCCTTAGTCGCTTTCAGTGGGGGTTCAGGAGGTTTCGCTCCACCTTCGATAACCTTGCCCTCCTGGAGGCGGCTATACAACAAGCCTTATTACGCCGTCATCACCTTCTACGTGTATGTTTCGACATCAAGAAGGCCTACGATACCACTTGGAGGCGTCTCATCCCGGAGCAGCTTCACGAATGGGGTTTTCGTGGTTGTCTTCCTCTTTTTATTCAGTCTTTCCTCTAGCCACGATATTTTAGATACCGAATTGGTGACGTCCTGTCTGATCGCTTTGAGCAGGAGAACGGTGTCCCTCAGGGTAGCGTTTTAAGTGTGACTCTCTTTGCCATCGCTATTAATAGCATTACGTTTATAGTGAAAAGTCCTGTCCAGTGTTCCTTGTTTGTGGATTATTTCTCTTTGTTTTGCTCTTCTTCAAGCCTTGCAACGACAACGCGTCAGTTGCAACTTAGACGTTTGGATGACTGGGCGCAAAAGAGTGGTTTTAAGTTTTCCACCGAGAAGTCCGTATGTGTTTTGAACAAGGATTTGATGACTCTCTTCAGAACAGGGAAAATGATGACACCAAAACTGGCAATTTATCGTGGCAAGATGAACTGTTTCAGTTGGAGTTCCAGAGCGCACCGCAGCGGTACTAAGACAAAAACAAAATCGTAATAAAAATTTTTCATTGTAGTTAGACCCTGCCAACCAGTTAGGTAACTATCCAGACTCACAAGAAATATGGCGTTTCTTTTTTAACACTGAGATATTGGATGAGATAGTAGTACATACCAACTCAAAACTACAAGTGATAAGGAATAAATTACAAAATCCTTCGTCTTCCAGTTATAAACATACAGACAAAACTTAAATTGAGGCAATGATTGGTTTGATGGTGCTATGTTCCATTTTTAAGTCTGGACGTGAAGACTTGGCAAATGAATGTACTGGACGTCCCATTCTTCGTGCAGTCATATCTCTAAAACGATGTGAAGTCTTACTGGTGGCTCTCAGATTTGATGATGATTCTACTCGCGAACAAAGGATAAGAGGTGATCCTGCTGTAGCTTTATTTCTAACTGTCAGAAGGTATATTCGATTGGGGCTTACGCACGTGTAGAAGAAAGTCTAATCCTATTTAGAGGCAGATGCCGACTCAAAATATTTATGCCCAAGAAACCTGTTACTTATGGCATAAAAGCCATGTGCTTCACATGTGCACATTCTTCATATATGTATAATGCTTACATTTATGTGGGGAAAGATAGTGATGGAAGAACACTATCTGAGGAAGGAAAAAGTTCCGAAAGCCAACACAGTCTGTGATTTATCTTTCCAATAGTATATACCGGACAAACAGAAATATCATAGCAGAAAATTGGTTTTCCTCCATTGAATTGTGCAAGGAGCTGCTGAAAAACAGATTGACGTATGTTGGAAGCCTAAAATCCAACAAAATAGAAGTTCGAAAAGAGTGTCTTCCCAGCCCAAAGAAAAAAGTGAGCTCAAGTATTTACCAGGTTTTACGAAGGATTTTACATAATTGTCCTTTTTCCAAAAAATGTAAGGCAGTTTTAGCGCTTTCTTCAATGCACCACACTGCATATACTGATGAAAGTAGCAACAAACCAGTTTCTATAATGCCACAAAATCTGGCGTATACGCCCAAGACATGAAGTGCAGCAACCACTCAGCTAACCGGAGAACAAGGAGATGGCCGCTGGCAGTATTTTACGTCCTAATATCTGTGAGCTGCGCAAAAGCCTATTTACTCGTATGTATCTTCAAAAAAGTACAATGTCAAGATTTGAATTCATTAAGAGGATAGGAATGAAATTAATCAGGCGTCACATGCAGAGAAGGCTCCATATTCCAAACATACTGGATGACCTCAGGAAAATTCTTTCAGGTGTTTTGGGTGAAAAGCAAAGAGATGGGAATCAAAAATGGTTAAAAGGGCTCTGAAAACTATGGGACTTAACTTCTGAGGCCATCAGTCCCCTAGAACTTAGAACCACGTAAACCTAACTAACCTCATCGCATCACACACATCCATGCCCGAGGCAGGAGTCGAACCCGCGACCGTAGCGACATTGGAATCCAACAAAAAGAAAAATAAGCGACAAGACACAAAAGTGAAAAGACTGTCGTTATTGTCCCTATAAATTGAACAGAATGACGGGATACAAGTGTGTGAAATATGATAAACCCAATTGCTTACAGAGCTTCATGAAAATATATAAAATGTGCGTAGAAAATTTGTGATTTTTTTCCGTTTCCTTGCATGTATATCAAGACATTTGAGAAAACACATATAGAGTTTAGAAACTGTTTCATTTAAAACAGTAATATTAAATTTTGTGATTTTTACAAAGGAATGATATACGTTGTTGTTGTGGTCTTCAATTCTGAGACTGGTTTGATGCAGGTCTCCATGCTACTCTATCCTGTTCAAGCTTATTCATCTCCCAGTACCTACTGCAACCTACATCCTTCTGAATCTGCTTGGTGCATTCATTTCTTGGTCACCCTCTACGACTTTTACCCTCCACGATGCCCTCCAGTACTAAATTGGTGATCTCTTGATGCTTCAGAACATGTCCTACCAACCGTTCCCTTCTTCTAGTCAAGTTGTGCCACAAGCTTCTCTTCCCCCCAATCCTATTCAACACCTCCTCATTAGTTATGTGATCTACCCATCTAATCTTCAGCATTCTTCTGTAGCACCACATTTCGAAAGCTTCTATTCTCTTCTTGTCCAAACTATTTATCGTCCATGTTTCACTTCCATACATGGCTACACTCCATACAAATACTTTCAGAAACGATTTCCTGACACTTAAATCTATACTCGTTGTTAACAAATTTCTCTTCTTCAGAAACAATTTCCTTGCAATTGCCAGTCTACATTTTATACGCTCTCTACTTCGACCATCATCAGTTATTTTGCTCCCGAAATAGCAAAACTCCTTTACTACTTTAAGTGTCTCACTTCCTAATCTAATACCCTCAGCATCACCCGACTTAATTCGACTACATTCCATTATCCTCGTTTTGCTTTTGTTGATGTTCATCTTATATCCTCCTTTCAACACACTGTCCATTCCGTTCAACTGCTCCTCCAAGTCCTTTGCCGTCTCTGACAGAATTACAATGTCATCGGCGAGCCATAAAGTTTTTATTACTTCCCCATGGATTTTAATACCAACTCCGAATTTTTCTTTTGTTTCCTTAACTGCTTGCTCAATATACAGATTGAATAACATCGGGGAGAGGCTACAACACTGTCTCACTCCCTTCCCAACCACTGCTTCCCTTTCATGCCCCTCAACTCTTATTCCTGCCATTTGGTTTCTATACAGATTGTAAATAGCCATTCGCTCCCTATATTTTACCCCTGCCGCCTTCAGAATCTGAAAGAGAGTATTCCAGTCAACATTGTCAAAAGTTTTCTCTAAGTCTACAAATGCTAGAAACGTAGGTTTGCCTTTCCTTAATCTAGCTTCTAAGATAAGTCGTAGGATCAGTATTGCCTCACGTGTTCCAATATTTCTACGGAATCCAAACTGATCTTCCCCTAGGTCGGCTTCTACCAGTTTTTCCATTCAGCTGTAAAGAATTCGCGTTAGTATTTTGCAGCCGTGACTTATTAAAATAATAGATCGGCAATTTTCACATCTGTCAACACCTGCTTTCTTTGGTACTGGAAATATTATATTCTTCTTGAAGTCTGAGGGTATTTCGCCTGTCTCATACATCTCGCTCACCAGGTGGTAGAGTTTTGTCAGGACTGGCTCTCCCAAGGCCGTCAGTAGTTCTAATGGAATGTTGTCTACTCCCGGGGCCTTGTTTCGACTCAGGTCTTTCAGTGCTCTGTCAAACTCTTCAGGCAGTATCATATCTCCCATTTCATCTTCATCTATATCTTCTTCCATTTCCATAATATTGTCCTCAAGTACATCGCCCTTGTATAGACCCTCTATATTCTCCTTCCACCTTTCTGCTTTCCCTTCTTTGCTTAGAACTGGGTTTCCATCTGAGCTCTTAATATTCATACAAGTGGTTCTCTTTTCTCCAAAGGTCACTTTAATTTTCCTGCAGGCAGTATCTACCTTACCCCTAGTGGAATAAGCCTCTACATCCTTACATTTATCATCTAGCCATCCCTGATTAGTCATTTTGTACTTACTGTCGATCTCATTTTTGAGACGTTTGTATTCCTTTTTGCCTGCTTCATTTACTGCATTTTTATATTTTCTCCTTTCATCACTTAAATTCAATATTTCTTTTGTTACCCAAGGTTTTCTACTAGCCCTCATCTTTTCTCCTACTTCATCCTCTGCTGCCTTCACTACTTCATCCCTCAAAGCTACCCATTCTTCTTCTACTGTATTTCTTTCCCCCATTCCTACCATTTGTTCCATTACGCTCTCCCTGAAACTCTGTACAACCTCTGGTTTAGTCAGTTTATCCAGGTCCCATCTCCCTAAATTCCCATATTTTTGCATATTCTTCAGTTTTAATCTACAGTTCATAACCAATAGATTGTGGTCAGAGTCCACATCTGCCCCTGGAAATGTCTTACAATTTAAAACCTGATTCCTAAATCTCTGTCTTACCATTATATAATCTATCTGAAATCTGTCAGTATCTCCAGGCTTCTACCAATATACGTTATAATATACTTTATAAACTATTTCATGTCAAAACTAGTACCTAATTTTATAATTTTTTGTTCGTATTGTATTGCAAAATGTGATTGAAAGACAATAAAAATATTAGTATTAATTTTTCTTCAAGCTTTTAAGTTGTTATTTATTTTCAATATTCACTATGATGGAATTTCTTCGAAAAATCTGGTCACTCAGTCTCCCAGACGGATGTTACTGTAAACGACAATTTTTTCACGTTTTACGAACTAAGTGTTAATCTAAGGCAGCAGGCATCACATTTATGGTGCATTAAGGTCGCTGTTTGTACTCTACCGTTGAAGTATCAGTGACGTTATCTTTCGAGAAGATAATGCAAGGTTAAATTTTGTCCATTGCTGTACTGACATATCCCGATACTGAGGGCATTTACGACTAGCATTTTTCCTAATCTCTCACCTACTATAAATATATGGGCATGGGCTTCCAATATATCGGCGTATCATCACTCGCCAGAAACTATGTCCAGCTCTGATACAGAGTTAAGGAATAATAGAATGATATACACAGATATGTCATCCAAGTAAAGGTCAACTTGATAACAGACTCAATGCGAAACCATTGTTGCTAAGATTTTTTGTTTGATCACTTTCCTGAATTATCACCACAATTTTCAAGTTTTTCTCCAAGGGCCAAATATCAACACTGACAACTGTTCAGTAATAAAGTAAAGCAGTGACTACCGCATGCATAGAAGTATAAATGCCTTCCCAGCAGCCTTTCAGTAATAAAAACCTTTAAGTTAATAACAAAAGTGCAACACAAAGACGAACGTTAACACTTCATATGGCAAATCAGTAATAAGAAAAGGAAGGAAGGCTGGGAAGTGGAAGAAATGAATGGAATTACCACATATATAAAAGTAACTTGAAGACTACATTGCGATAAGCGATGAGGAAGAGTACGAATTTGAGATGGAGAGGCGATAAAGTGTGAGGGATTTGCCAGAGCATCGAAACACCACTCTAAACAAGGGAATTATTAAGATTCTTGGGAGTATAACACTGTTTCAGTTGATATGTAGGACATACGAAACAGAAGAATCATCTTCCTACTTCAGGAAGAACGTAATAGTCACAATACCAAAGAAGGCCGAGCGTGAAAGGCGCAATTATTACTGAACCATCAGTTTAGTTGGTCGTGGCTGCCAAATAATCATACAGATTTTTGACAGATGACTGGAAAGACTGATATGGCTTATCTTCGAAGACAGATTCAAGAAAGATTAATCAACATTTGTATCATTCATACATTTAGAAAACCTCTCTTGACACTGTAGACTGGAATTCACTGTTTAAATTTCCGTAGTCCTAAGGAATAAAAAACGGAATGCGTTAAATGTTATCACAAGTTGTATATAGACCGTATGGTAGTTCTACGAGTCGAAAGACAGGAAAGGGAGCAGCAATTACGGCAGAGGAGAGACGGGATTGTATCCTATCCTCCATGTAATTCTATCTGTACATACAGCAAGTGGTAAAGAAAACGGCAGAGAAATTTTCTAAAAAAAGGAACTTGAAGTTCAAGGAGAAGAAACAAAAACATTAAAGTTTGTTGACGAGAAGGCAAAATATTTACAAGTAGAACAGAATGAATACGACAGAAAAGAAGTTACGAAATTTCGTCAGTAAAGGTAAAACAACGGTAACTGAATTTAGTTGAATTAAATTAGGCGATATTGAAGGATTTAGGTTAGGAAACGAGACAGAGTTGAAGACGAGTTTTACTATTTTGGCAGCAAAATAACTGACACAAAATGTGAAGCAAGAATCTTTACTCAAGAAGAGAAATATGATAATACTGAAGACAATTTTAAGTGTAGGCAAGTATTTTTCAGAAGGATTTATCCAAAACATAGCCGTTTACGAAATTTAAACATGAACCATAAACGGTACAGAGAAGAGGTCAATAGAAACTTATCGGAGGTGATGTTACAGAACAACGCTGATGATGACAAGAATAGTTCTGGTAATTAACAAAAAGCATTGAACTGAATTGGGGATAAAGGAGCTTCATGTTACAAATTGAATTGAATTAGGAAGAATAGAGATTCTGAAGAGGGGAAACTAAGGCAGTAAGTGGATGCAGATGAATTCATGCTGCTGTACTAATACAAATATGAAAAGGCTTGCTTAAAGTACACTAACTTGGAGAGATGCACCAAACGAGAATTTAGGCTGCAAGAGTCTAAAACATGAAAAAAGAGTGTGTAATGTCCTTTTTGCAATATAAGACACTTGAAAAATTAACTGTTTCTGTTTCCAACAATACTTGCCGAAGCTGAATTTGAGGAAAGAAGAAAGTATATACGAAAAGGGTGTCACTTACTTTCTTAAAAGAAGGCAGCCAACATCCTTGACAGTGAAACAATATGTTGGTGAAAAATGAGATGTCAGTTAGATAATCACAAATTTTTTGAGTTCCGTTACTCACTAGTGGGAGGGGAAGTGCATCGGATTTTCTTAGCTACATTCTACTGAAGGCCTTATACAACCACTGTGACCTTTACGTAATGGAACTTCTGCAGTATTCGCTAAGGCAACACCAGCATGCATTTAGTCACAAGGATGAGTATATTTCAAAGAATTCAGGACAACAATTTACCTTGTGATCCCCAACGTACGCTGCCCAGTGAACTATGCTCCAGTTTTGTCCCCGCGGAGCTAACACACTTCCAAGTAGCTCGTTTATTATCTGCAACAATTTGGATGCGACAGTAATTATTAATCGTCAAAGTCACATCAAGGCAATGAAAAAGACAATGTCATAGTAAAATATTTTTTTTATTCAGTCTGTATTGGAATGTTGAATAAGTAGAGAAATCTCATAAATTAATATACATCCCCTGTTCATCGTGTGACATGCCAGGCGCATTTTTGTCTGCAAATATTGAAAAATTTTGTTCCTTGAATGCGCAGTTGGATCTGCTCAAGCCAATACTGCTGATCACATCTTTTTATGCAACGCCCAGTGTCAAAGGAAAAGTTTTTTTTTCTTAGAAAGAGAATGATTTTCAAAATAGAATTTCACATACACATTTGATAGACCGGTTCCACATTAGTTTGGAGCGATATTGGATTCAGAAACATGTATTGTCAGGGCCGTAGAACACACTAAAACTTTTATTCCTCACATAATATTTGTCCAACTTAACCTGTCTCGTATGCCGCCTTGATCAGTCCTGCCCTATAACACGATGCAACACCGCTACTCAGCCGTTCCTGGAGTACTGGTAAGTATTCGTGTTCGTAGGTCACTAATAACACATATCACTAAACCGGATAACGCATTAGACTAATTTGGGACCGTTATATCGATTTTATGTGAAAAATTCTGCTTAAAAATAATTTTCTTTGAAACTGTAAACAAACCGACATGTTACACTGAGCCTGGACGTCACATGTAACTTGCTGACCATAGAGCAGTATTTCTTTGCACTGGTAATTATTTCTACTGGTGATCGAGGAAGGTGTACTGAACAACATTACATCAGCATTTACTTAATTTGCTGGCTAATATTTACAGCTATTAGGCACAGTATACTTTTAAGTTGGATGCTACATGCGACAAAAGTAAGCCATTGATGTTTATTCTCCCAGGGCAGCAGGTCAGGTGATGAAGAGTGGACACTTGGCATCAAAAAAAGCTGTTCTATACTGACAGCCGAAGTTCACTTGCAAGTGCAGTTACGACCACGCAGAAAACACCTGATCGTAAAATTTGTGACAAGCTTGTGGGAAGATGGTTTGATGCAGAGAAAAAACAACGAATACACTGATGTGTGTACGTATTAAGGTCCACGTATCAAAATATCTGCACACAGACACACACACACACACACACACACACACACACACACACACACAGGCTTTTATTTCTAGTGCTATCCTTGGTGATCTCGTTTCACACTGGAGTGGTTGTGCGGTAGTAGCTGTTGTGGTTGGCGAGATATAAATGTCTGAAGTAGTCGCCATCATGTCGTGCTTGTCAGAATGTGTCTGCTGTGTCTTTCACATCAATGTATCTTCGAAGGGAAAAAGTTCAAGATCTATAATGTTTTTGAGGTTTTACGAATTTTCGCTAATGTTAACGAATGTTTCCAGTTTTGAAGACTAATCTCGAATAAACCACCAGGACAAACGTGGCAACGTTGCTGTTTGAATTTAAAATAATTGTGTCCTTATCGGAACGGCCAATGACCCCTTCAGTGCTGGTGCATACTAAGTCCAGACTCCAAAGAGATGCCAGGAGTAATGAGTAGAAAGGGCTAGGGGCACTGCATTAGTAGTAGTGTGTGGAAAAGTTGTGGATCTGGGTCTGACACGAGGCGTGCTGGGCTAGTCAGTGCAGTTACGATCACTGCTGTATCCGGATGGTGCAGTGGTCAGAGCATTTGCCTACTAAGCAGAAGATGCGGGTTCGAATCACGGGATGGCAAACATTTGCAATTTTCGCTATTGATTTAAATCAATTTCCACTGGCAGCTAGTGTCTTTAATTCCCTTGTGTCTTGGTTCATAGCAGCTATTCCTTCAGACAACCGAAAGAACAGGTACTGAAGTTTGAGAACAGTAGCGTCACAATTTCTTCAGATGGTTAGTTTATCCTAATAGATTGTGCAACCCACTTGCAATGAGTGTAATGTAGGCGCAGTGACTGCGCTTACAGAAAGCTCAGTTTATTGCTTGGGTGGCAAAACGTATCAGAGGATTTGATCAACAAATGGTTTGGGGTCCCATATGAAGTTGGAAGTGGGTGGTGATTTCAATTCTTACACCTTATAACAGCAATAGGTTATAATTGGCGATTCTAAAGTCGGTTAATATTATTGCAAGTTAACCTACCTGGGGGGCAGGGTATCAGTTGAAATGCAAACACTCGTTATCTCTGTATAACGTTTCCAAATAAATTGAGGCTGAGGTTTTGGACATGTGACATCTCTGGGGTCTATTCTACGTCTGTTTTCTTACAGCTGTGAACCTTCATGTAAAGCAGATATTTTTAAAAATCGTCCTTCATGATCACGAGAAACTGTAGAACGAGGCGTCAGGGACTGCAGAAAACTACGAGGGTTGGAACATTAATAGTGGCAACTATTTATTTACATCTCGTACAACATAGATATATGTTTTAAAGTTTTTTCAGAGTCGTCACCAGCATTGTGTATAACCCATTGAAAGCGAAGTGGAATAGATAGGATGGGTAGTTATGAATTATCGGGGTATGCTTTGTGAAGGGGGAAGGAAGGAACCATGGGTTTAACATTCTGTTGACATTGAGGTCGTCAAAGATGGAGCACAAGCTCGCATTGTGTCAAGGGCGGGGAAGGAAATCGGCCGGGAACTTAAGAAAGGAACCATCCCGGTATTTGCCTGGAGCGATTTAGGGAAATCACGGAAAATCTAAATCTGGATGGCCGCATGCGGGTTTGAACCATCGTCCTCTTCAGCGCAAGTCTAGTGTGCTAACTGCTGCGCCACCTCGCTCGATCTGTGATGCTGTGGAGAGTTGGAGTTGGTCTGACACTTAAGGGAGCGTGAAAAAAGGAGGAGATTTGGTATATTCAGTAATAGGTGATTGTGTGAGTGACAACGCTAAAAGATCGGAAGGACTTGATAAACAGTGGTAAACAGAGTGAACTACGTCAAGAGTACTTGTGGTAAATCGTTCATATGGACGTAAGAAGGTGTGATGTTTATTGTGTGTATTTGTGCTTATGATTAACCGCAGTAATTGTTGAGCAGGGGACAAAGACTCCACATTAAAAGAAGTCAAGAGAAGCGAACGATTGAAGGTAAAGTGGATTTATAAGTAATGTGCATAAAATCTAAAATCTAGACACTCAGTTGCTGGGAAGGAAGGATGATTGTCCCTCTCCAAGTACAAATGGGAAAGGCGACAAAATTCTGGGAGCAGCTGCCTCCCAACCCCTCTTCCCAAACTGAATCCTGTCCATACATACATTCACATTCCATTGCTGAATAATTGTTCTGATGAATAATAGTAAGCATACTTGAACTCCATGTGATGAATACTAGGTGGAGACAGAATGTTCTGCTCTGCTGTGAATCACATTTTTTGTTTTTGTTCTCTCTTCTCTTAGTGAACAAGTGACTTTCATCGTATGATATATACCACATTTTTGTACTATTACATGTGACTCGTCCACTTGCTTACTGTCTTTTATACGAGTCGCACGCATCTCGTGGTCGTGCGGTGGCGTTCTCGCTTCCCACGCCCGGGTTCCCGGGTTCGATTCCCGGCGGGGTCAGGGATTTTCTCTGCCTCGTGATGGCTGGGTGTTGTGTGCTGTCCTTAGGTTAGTTAGGTCTAAGTAGTTCTAAGTTCTAGGGGACTGATGACCTAAGATGTTAAGTCCCATAGTGCTCAGAGCCATTTGAACCATTTTTATACGAGTCATATTTTCTTGTACATGAAACACAGACACACACTACTGTCTTCACAAAGAATTCGTTGTATTGATAAATACGGTAAGGATTTTTAAATAAGATAATAATTTGGGTGGTAATACGCTAAATTTTGAGAAGATGATTTTCAATCCACTTGTCACACATTGTGTCTCAACCCGAACGATCATACATCGCTAGGGAATCAGCAATTTAATGTGATGCAACATGAAATTTTTAAAAGAATGCTATTATAGTATTTAACAGACATTTTGTCGTTGGAGTACAATCAACGTATCTCCCTTTATATGTATGACTGCATGTTGTTAAAATAGTTTTCTGTGACATTCCCACGTACATGTACAAATAAACATACATTGTTAATGTTGATGTAAACGTTAGTAACACAGATATGTATTTCGTGCTCAAATAATGATTTGTATACTTCATATTCAGCAAAAAATGCCAATTCTTTCTGTAAGACTACTATTTTTCGTTGTCTTTATGCAGGTAAAATTTTATATAGAGCTGATATAAATGTAGAAGGCGTATAAACACACCGGTTATAAAAAGGTCAATAACTATGTAATAGACATGCAAATGTATCTAGACTGTATGTAATCAACAACCTTTTATCAGACGAAGCAGATAGACGTATTGCATGACTTGGGACTCATATAATTTTGCGGAAGCGGAAGATGAAAATAATGTAACAGTAAATATTCAGTTTCTTCAGTGTGTGACTGTATTTAACAAACTGCTGAGCCGAGTTTTAACTCTTTTATGGTTGTTATGTAGAGTTCTGTTGAATGGCGTTTGTGAGATTTGAATGTCTTCCATAACATCAAATAATTTCCATTCAACGACATGCCCAGAGATAAGAGTGGATGAAAAGGGTAGCTTTCAAGAGTGTGAGTATGGAGTTTTCATATCTAAGTAAATACACTATGTTTGCACTTTTCTTGTGTGGGCAAAGATAAAATTTTTACCCTTCTTCTTCAATCCTTTACTATTAAATCTATTAAACAGAAAGATGAGGTCAATGGTATATCGAGGATACAGGGAGCTTTAAAGTTTTGCTGTGGAGATGACCAAATAGCAGTTTTTCAGAATGTCACCTCCATTGCCAAATTTGCATTGCACGGAGGAAGTCATGAGTGGGCGCTACTCTTTCCTGTTAGCCACATCTCACCCACAAACAGAGATGGAACGGAGTACTGTCCATGTAGAATGGGACAAACGTATTTGTGATTATGAGGATGGATATGGCGTCGATTACAAGGGCAGTGATAACCTTCGTTTCTTTTCTCTTTTGTCGGGCATTTCACATCTTGAGCTGTGGATGTGGATGGTGTGCCGTCTGGGGTGGGAGAGTGCAAGGCAGCGCGGGACTGCCACAGGGGCCATTTCCTTGGCACATAGGCACTGGTGTCCTTTCGCTAGATGGACAGTGAACTCAGGCAGGACGGATGAGGGAGAACAGAGTTGTGCGAGAGGCTGGACAGGCGCTGGGCCGCAGACCGCACGGGCCTAGAACAGTACAGCAGGATGGAACTGTGGCTATAAAAATGCAACCTTCAATGTTTCTCACAGTACAGAACATCCGCAGGTTGACGAGAAAATCACCCGGTAGTGTGAGGAAATTCAAAGAAATGCTGTTCTGGGCATGCAGAAGCGCAGGCTCCAGTCGTAGAAAATAACGTTAGATAGCGTACCAATAAACGGCACTGATTGTCACTTTATTGCGTGGCTGGTGGCCCTAGAAGCCAACACCGAGTGTTTCATTTCAACTCCATTCTGACTAGCTTGTTGAGGACCACCACAATTTTCTCTCCCGTGCCAGTCTCTTCATCTCAGAGCAGCGCCTCTAACCTACGCTCTCAATTATTTACTGGATGGATTCCAGTTTCTACCGTCCTATACAGTTTTTACCCTCTGCAGCTCCCTCTAGTACCACTGAAGTTACTCCCTGATAATGTATCAGATGCCCTACGTGTGCTGCTATCCTGTGGCTCCTGCTTGTCAGTGGTTTCCATACATTCTTTTCCCGGTCGATTCTCTGAAGAATCTCCTCAGTGTTTAACAGCCCACCTAATCTAAAACATTCTGCTGTAGCACCACATTCCTTTATGTTTCCTTTCTGTTTCAGTTTTCCCATAGTCCATATTTCACTACCATGCACTGCTAAACATCAAATGTATATTCTCATAAATTATCAATCAGTTTTCGGCTTACGTGTGACACTAGTAGACTTCTCTTGGCCAGGAAATCCCTTTTTGAATCTACGTATATTCTGTACTCTTTAGACTGTTCACTACATTCCAGAGATACTGTAATTTTTCTTCGCTCGCACTGACGACAGCAATGCCATCGGCGAATCCGATCATCGATATCCTTTCACCCCGAATTTTAATCCTAATCTTGAATATTTAATTTATTTCCGCCATTGCGTCTTCGATGTGTAGATTGAAATGTAGGAGCGAAAGACTAAACCACTGACTCACATCCTTTTTAATCCAAGCACTTCATTCTTCGTCATTCAGTCTTTCTTGGTTCTTCTGCATATTGTGTATTATCTATCTTCGCCTACAACTTATCCCCAATTTTCTCAGAATTTCGAACATCTTGCACCATTCTACATTATCGAAAGGTTTTTCCCGGGCGACAGTTCCTATCGACGTGTCGTGATTATCCTTCAACCTTGCTGCCAGTATCAACAACAATGTCAGAACTGCCTCTGTGGTACCTTTACCTTTCCTAAAGCCAGACTTATCGTCATCTAACACATCCTCAGTTTTCATTTCCAGTCTTCTGTATATAATTCTTGCCAGCAATCACGGATGCATGAACTGTTAAGCCGACAGTGCAATAATTCTCAGACTTGTCGGTTCTTGCTATCTTCGAGGCCGTCCAGATGATATTTTTAAGCAAAGATGGTATATCACAAGTTTCAAACATTCTGCAGCGCGGTCTCGGGCGTCCTGTCACGGTTCGCGCAGCTGTCCCCTTCGATAGAGGAGTCCTCCCTGGTGCATGGGTGTGTGTGTGTGTTGTCCTTAGAGTAAGTTAATTGAAGTTAGATTAAGTATTAGTGTCTAAGCCAAGGGACCGATGACCTCAGCAGTTTGGTCCCACAGATCCTTACCACAAGTTTCCAAATTCGCAAACATTCTACACACCAACCTTAATAATCGTCTTGTTGACACTTGCCCCAGTGCTTTTAGAAATAGTGATGTAATGGTATCTATCCTCCCTTACTTGATTTTAAGCCTTCAAATGGTTCAAATGGATCTGAGCACTATGGGACTTAACATCTGAGGTCATCAGTCCCCTAGAACTTTGAACTTCTTAAACCTAACTAACCTAAGGACATCACACACATCCATGCCCGAGGCATGCGATCGCGCGGATCCAGACTGAAGTGCCTAGAACCGCTAGCCACACCGGCCGGCTTTTAAGCCTTCAAAAGCTCTTTTAAATTCTGATGTTGATACTGGATCCCCTATCGACTCGCGTTTCTTCTTCCATCGCGTTATCAGACAAGTCTTCTTCCTCATATAGCCCTTCATTGCTCTCGTTCCATCTATCCATTCTCTCCTCTACATTTAACAATGGAATTCCCATTGTGCTCTTAATATTACCGCCCTTTCTTCGAAACCTGTTTTGATTTTTCTATACGCTGATTCAGTCCTTCCGGCGATCATTTCTGTTTCGATTTCTTCCATATTTCATGTAGCCATTTCACCCTCAGTTCCCTGTACTTCTTATTTATTGCTTTCCTAAGTGAGCTGTGTTTCAGTATATCTGAATTTCCCTGAACGTTTTTGTACTTCCTTCTTTCATCGGTCAACTGAAGTATTTCTCATGTTACACATAGTTTCTTCAGTACATCATTCTTTGTACCTACGTTTTTCTTTTCAACACCGGGGATTGCCCTTTTTAGAGTTGCTCATTCCTCTTCAGCTGAACTGCCAATCGAGCAATTCTTATCGCAGTATCTACAGCCACAGAGAACTTCAAGCGTACCTCATCATTCCTTAGTTCTTTTGTATCTACTTCTCTCCGCATTTATTCTTTCCGACTAGTCTCTTAAACTTAAGCTTACTCTTCTTCACTATGAATTTATGATATGAGTCTATCTGCTTCTTGGTGCACCTTGCAATCCAGTACCTAAATTTGGAATCTCTCCGTGACCATGATGTAATCTAGCTGAAATCTTCCAGGATCTCTGAGTATACCTCCACCTCTTTTGATTCGTGAACAGGGTATTCGATTTTACCATCGAAGATTCGCGGTAGGACTCCGTGCATCTTTCTTCTGTTTCAGTCTTACTAAACAGCCCCTAGCTCTTGTCACATGTTTCCTACTTCTTCTCCTACAACCGCATTCCAGTCAGGCATGACGATCAGATTTTTATTATCTTCGTTTACCTACTGAAACACCCGTTCAGTATCCTCGTATACCTCCTTACCTCATCATATTCGGCTTGGGTAATTGGCAGGCATACGTCGACTATCGTTGACGATATTGGTTTGCTGTCGATTCCGTTGAGAATAATCCTACCACAGAACTGTTCACAGTAAATCACTCTTTGACGTACCTTCCTAATCATAACGAATCCTATTCCTGATGTACCATCTTCTGCTGCTGTTGATGTTACTCTGTAGCATCTGAACAGAAATCGTTGTCTTCTTTCCATTTCTCTTCACTCGCTCCGATTGAATCCAGACTTTGCATTTCCCTTTCCAGATATTTAGCTTCCCTACCACGTCCTAACTTCTAACATTCCACGCCCCGAGTCATGGAATGTAGCTTTCTCGTTGGTTATTCAGCCTTTTCTCTTGGTCACCGCCCCCTTGGCAGATCCCCCCACCCCCTTCCCGTGGAGATCAGTAATACTTTACCTATACCTCTGGGAGTGCATTTCAATGACATTACAATTAAATCAATACCATTAGCTGCTGACAGGCGTTGATATATACCAACGGGGACAGTTGGAAATTTGTGCCCCGACTGGGACTCGAACCCAGGATCTCTTGCTTACATGGCAGATGCTCTATCCGTCTAAGCCACCTAGGGCACAGAGGATAGTGCGACTGCAGGGATTTATCGATGGCACGTTCCCCGTGAGACCCACATTCTCAACTTATAGTGTTTCAAAGGGCTCTGAGCACTATGGGACTTAACATCTCAGGTCATCAGTCCCCTAGAACTTAGAACTACTTGAAACTCACTAACCTAAGGACATCACACACATCTATGCCCGAGGCAGGATTCGAACCTGCGACCTAGGGGTCGCGCAGTTCCAGACTGAAGCGCCTAGAACTGCTACGTCACACCGGCCGGCCTCTCAACTTATAGTCTACGCACTTCATTCGTAGTGCCCCTGCCATGTCGGACATGTCCGGAAGAACAGATGCTATCTTCATTTCATTTCAATTACGGACCATTTGTCCTGCGGATACACATTATTTGTCTTTAAAGCAGTGATTTCCATTGCCTTCTGCATCCTCATGCCGTTGATCATTCCCGATTCTTCCGCGTTTGGGGACAATTTCCAACCCCAAGGGCAAGAGAGTGCCCTGAACCTCCACATGCTCCTCCGTCCATTTTGACAGGGCCGTTGGCTGAATGAGGGTGCCTTCCCATGCCGGAAGTCTTCTCTCGCCATTTGCTGATGATTTGTATTCAAAACTTAAGCAGAGATTGGAATGTATTATTCCCTATTGTTTTCCCATGGCGGCGAAAAGGTGCCGTTGAGAGAAGCACCCTCTGTCATTGATAGGTGGTCTGTGTCATGAGTTTTGATTTCCACATTGTAAACAGAGAAAGCGGTAAAAATATTTATTGAGGGAACAGATTTTGTGACGTCACTGGAGCCAGTTTAAAACACGTTATGAAATTATGCCATTGGTCACTGTTGGTATCATAGCAGTACACTGGATAGGAAATGTTATGCATACGAAAAACTGATGTCAGACACAGAGAAGTGCAATTTTAGACATTTATCCTCCTGTAGGGGAGTAGCAACGCTTCGTACTCGGGCTCAAACCATACAATATGTTTCTGACTCGTTTTCTGGAGTGTGAAGCAAACTTCAGACCTGCAGACTGAAGGTCAGACAGACTTCGATCTGCTAATGTCTGACCAACAGTGACTGAGGGCTGCCTTGAAATGCTTCGGTCGACGCTGACCATCGAAGACCATGGAAAGAATCCACTGCAGCACCAGCATGACAGGGAGCGATAGGCACATAGCTTGTTGATTCGGTTGGAAGCGGTGACCTCTCTAATGGTCTGTCTGTCCAGCAAGTATTTCTCATCATTCGTTGTCAGGTTCACTCCTTGCAATCACTGCGTACCTATCATACGACTTCGTGATTCTACAAACATGGTAGTGCATCGTTGTAATCCAACTGACATCTTGCCTCATCTCTGAACCTCGCCAACAACTACGTGCTGTGCACTCACAATATCGTCGCTGGTATCGATTCTGCTCGCACTATATGTGGCTCTGGGCATTACTGAGTGAGGAGAGGATGCTGGGCCGAGAGCGTGTGCCCATGGGCATCCGCGGACGGTAAGTATTTTGGGACTCGGCTTGCGATAGGGGAGTGACAGGCACACAGCAGTGGCAATGGGAGGTCCGTTTTGATAGAGGACATGTGAGCGCTACGCATGGTCAAAAATTGCTGGAAGGCGGCAGCAAGCAGTGAAGAGTTATAGGCACTATCAGACCGGTTGGGAACATCAATTTCTTCTACATGATGGTTAAAGAAAGCAAGTCTGCTTGGGGAACTGGTGCCGGCACGTATTCTGGACTATGATATGGTGCTTGGCGACTGGCATTTAGTTCATGCATCCTGGATACTCATGCGCCCTCTTAATTGTTGTCACATTGCTCCCATGTGATACTGTGGGCCGAAGCTGCCCGTTTGTTTTTGAAATCACGCACGTACTCAAGGTTTGTGGAGAACGGGTGCTAAGTGAGAAAAATCGTATTTTTATCGCTATGTTATTGAGTAGCTTGGCTGCCTTGTGCCGTGCGCGAGGAGCAATTTCTGTTCTGTACCTTAGTGGATTACCAACGCAGTTCTTTACCTCACGTTGCCAATCTTTTCAAGTGTTTACTGTTTGTTTGAACAGTGTCATAGGTGCCTAACGTTAAGGTTGCCTACAGTTTTCTTGTCTCACATGTTATCCATTGACCTGCTTTGTATCAATGCAGTTTTTATGTGCTTTGGTTGACTGGTGCGTTAAGTGCTTGTTAAACTTACTTTATGTATATTCTTTAAACCTCATACTGTTTAATTTTGTTTGTATGCAGCGAGGCGAATTAAACGCTAGTTAAGTTTTAATCAAGGATCTCATTGTATGCCTTAGCTAGTGCTGTGACACGCACTTGCCATTTATTACTTTTCTGAACTGTCCGTCTGTCTATTAATTATTTGTCGACTGTTTGCGCCGTCGTGCTGCCTGAGCCTAGCCCAGTCTGGCGGTAGATTTGAGCGGCTACTGCCGTTGTTTACTGCACCCCAGGTTAGGCGTCGGTTTCACCTAAGCGCATCCGTAAATATGAACCTAGCCTACAACTCTGCTTAGTCACTGGGTGGTTGAACTAGTTGTGCAATTACTTATAGTTTCTCATGATTTCGTCAAAATTCAGGGCAGATGCTAAGGCACCTTCGTCAGCTGCAAAGTGTAGCATGTGGCCACTAGCAGTTAATTCAGTATACGTCTTCCATTTAAAGTACTGGTAAAACTCATTGTAAGCAAAATCTTAGAATCTGGTCCTGGCTATCATATTAATTTAAGTATTTATGTTTTTAATCTGCATCTGTTCTTTCTACTCTCATTGCAGCAGCCTATGTTACTTGAAATTTTCAATTATCGAAATAGTACGTGATTACATGAAAACGCGTATTTAAGTGAACCTGCAACATAAGCACCGCTATTGTTTCCTTGACCACTGTGTTATGAATTTCACTGTAGTCACTAACGCATTTGTAGCATTTCGGAGGACTAAAGGCAAACCTTAAAACACGTTCACAAACTGCAAACTTGTGTCCGTGACCACCTACCGTTAATTCAGTTAACTGGTAGACATTCTGACTTCTTTGAATACACTTTAAAGTCAGTGTTTGTAAAATTTGAAGTTACCTAAAAATTTGGCGTTTTCTTCATCGTGGTTAGTAATTTTATTGGGCAATGTGGCTTTTATTAAATTGTCGAATGAAAATCATTTGTTTCAGATTTTGGATTTTTAATCTGTAATTATTCCCTATATTTTCATATACCTTTACTTTACCTGTCTATGAACAAAGCTAAACGACAGTTAACTATCTGACAGTAGTTTGATCTCTGATTCTTTGTTTGTTCCTCTAACAATTAAAATTTAAGTTTTGTTGGGCAAGGCAACTTTTGTTGACCCTTAACAATTTACTTGATTGTTCCTTGTTTAATTGTGTATTAAATGCTTGTGGCTGTAATCCTTCACTAGTGTACTTTCAGTGTATGATCTTAATTGTTTTTAGTAAACTATTTGTTGGAAGATGTTTTGATTTTTAGACGCAGTACCTTTACATTCCCAAACCCACCCGTTTGAATCGGTCCGCATGAATTGTGTTTCCACGTCAAAATTTTCGTCACAGATTAGCACTTGCAGCATACGTTGTCAGTAATTTTATGGATGTATTCCAGTCTCTGTTTCTCTTTACAGTTTATACCATTTAGAGCGCTCTTTAGTAACACAGAAGTTATTCCCTGATGTCTTAACAGATAGCCTATCGCCCTGTCCCTTCTTCTTCTCAGTGTTTTCCATATACTCAGTTCCGTGGAGAACCTCTTTATTCCTTACCTTATCACTCCACTTAATTTTCAACATTCTTCTGTACAACCACATCTCAAATACTTCGATCCTCTTCTGTTGCAATTTTCCCACAGTCCGTGTTTCAGTGCCATACAACCCTGAGCTCCAAATGTACATCCTCAGAAATTTCTTCCTCACATTGATACTTATGTTTCACACCCAGAGACTGCCCTAGGTAAGGAATGCCCTTCTTGTCAGCACTAGCCTGCCTTTATGTCCTCCTCGCTCCGTCTGCCTTGCGCTGTTCTGTTGCACAGTGAAATAATTCCTTAACTTCATCTACGTCGTGATCACCATTGCTGATGTTATGTATCCCGCTGTTCTCATTTCTGCTATTTCTCATTCTTTCCATCTTTCTTCGATTGTCTCTCAACCCATATTGTGTACCCTCTACACTGTTCACAACGTTCCACGGGTACTGCAGCTCTTCTTCACGTTCTCTGATGACAGCAATGTCATCAGTGGATCTTACCACTGGTATTTTCTCAGCCTGAATTTTAACCAAAATATTGAATCTTTCATTCATTTCCATCATTGCCTATTCGATGTATCGATTGAACAGTAGGGGCGAAGGTCTTACACCCTTTTTGAACCGAGCGCTTCATTCTACGTCATTCAATCTTTCTTGGATCTTCTACATACCGTGTATTATCCGCCTTTCCCTGCAACTTGTCCCTAATTATCTCAGAATATCGAACATCTTGCACTATTTTACATTGCCGAACGTTGTTCCCAGGACAGCATATCCTATAAACTTGTCTTGATTTTTCTTCAGTCTTGTTTCATTACCAAACACAATGTCAGAGCTGCCTCTCTGGTGCTTTCACCTTGCCTAATACCAAACTGATACTCGCGTAACAGACGCTAAATTTTCTTTTCCATTCTTTCGTATATTATTCTTGTCAAAATTCGGACGCATAAGTTTTTAAACTGATTATACAATAATTATCGCCCTTTTGCGCTCTATTTTCTAAATTGTGTGGGTGATGTTTTTCCGAAAAGTCAGATGATTTATCGCAAGTGTGAAACATTCTACACACTAACGCAAATAGTCGTTTTGTGCCACTTCCCAAATAATTTTAGATGCATCCGATGGAATGTCACCTATCGTTTCTACCTTTTTTGATCTTAAGGCGTCTAAAGCTCTTTTCATTAGTAGTGTTGACTACGGATGCCCTGTCTCTTCTATTTAAACTCCGACTTCCTCCTTTATCGGATATGCCTTCCCCCTCGCAGACACCTTCAGTGTACTCTTTAGCCTTGTTTTTAATTGCACCGAACGTTATTTTGACTCTTCTGCATGCTGAGTAAATCCTAACGATATTCATTTCTTTTTCGATATCTTCACGTCTTCCGCGCAGCCATTTCGCCTCAGCTTTCCCTGGGCCTGCTATTTATTTCGTTTCTAAGTGACTTGTATTTCCTATTCTGGTTATTTCACAGAACATTCTTATACTCCCTTCCGTTGTCGATCAATTGAAGTATTTGTTCTGTTTCTTATGGTTTCCTCGGAGTTGCTTTCGTTGTGACTATGTTCTTCTTTCCATCACATATGATTTTCCATTGCAGAGATATCCATTCCTCTGAAAATGAACTGCCTATTGAGTTAGTCATTATTGCAGTATCTATACCCTCAGAGAACTTCATGCGTATCTTTTCATTCCTCAGTAATTCCGATTATCACTTCCTTGCGCACTGATTCTTGCTCACTAGTCTTTTAAACTCAGATTGCTCTTCATCATTATTAAATTTTGATCTGAGTCTCTGTCTGCTCATGGGTAGGCCTTACTATCCAATATTTGATTTCGGAATCATTGCCTGATTATGATGTAAACTAACTGAAATCTTCCCCCTTATCCCCCGGCCTTTTCCACGTACATCGCCTTCTCTTGTGATGTTTGAACACACTATTCGCTGTTACTAGCTGAAAGTTACTGCAAAACTCAATTATTCTTCCTCCACTCTGATTCATACTCATTCCTAAATTCTCCTGTAAACCTTTCTTGTACTCGTCCCATTAGAACCGCATCCCGATGCTCCATGTTCATTATATATTGATCTCTTTCTATATACTGAATTACCCGTTTAATATTCCCAAATACTTACTGTCTCTTTATCTTCTACTTGTGACGTCGGCATGTGTACCTTAACTGTTGTTGTTGATATTGGTTTGATGGCTATTCTGATGAGCACAATGTTGTCACTGAAATGTTCACAGTAACTCACTGTCTGCCCTACGTTCCTAAAGATACTAAGTACTACTGTCGTTATACCATTTTCTGCTGTCATTATCGTCTGACTAGAAATCCTTTCCATTTCACATCACTAACCCCCACTACGTCTAGTTCAACTCATAGCATTTCCCTTTTTCAGGTTGTAGAGCTCCCTACTGCGTTCAAGCTTCTGACATTCTACGCCCTGACTCGAAGAAAGCTGCCCTTTCGTTGGTTATTCAATATTTTTCTCATGGCCATCCTCCTTTGGTAGTGTCCTTCGGAGATCAGAATGGAAACTAGTCCAGAATCCCTCAGCTATGGAGAGATGATTATGATACTTTACGAAATACGGGCCACATGTCCTGTGGGTACACATTCTGAGTCTTTAATGCGGTGGTTATTATTTCTTCTGCATCCTCATACCATTTGTCATTGCTGATTATTTCTCCTTTTAAGGGCAGTCCATACCTCAGGGCTAGAGCACCTGGACATCTGTCCGCCCCTCCACCCTCTTTGAAAACGCCTTCGCGGCAGTTGCCGATCATTTTCATTCAAAATTTAATTAGTGGCGAGCTTTAAGCTCAGAAACCAGGACATTTTGATTGGTTGTCGAAGACGCTACCCCTTGATCACAGGTGCACAGCAGAACTAGTAACAGTCACTAGTGAGACCCCCATGTACTATTGGAAGTGATTGATTAACATCCTGTCCTTAAATAAGTTTTCTGTGAAAATGATTCTTAATCTACTGTGTTTTTTGATTTAGCAAATCCATTGTCACTGAGAAGTGTGTACAAAATTCAATGAGCCTCCGTCAGCCTACAGTGCCTAAGGTCCTCTACATCATATCGCACTAATTAAACTCTGTTTTATAACTTTAACAATCAGCATTGGGTAAGGAAGAGTGATCTGCTCTCGTAATTAGACCGGTCAAATTAACTAGGTGAAAAGCCTAGGTACAAGGGAGGGGGACCATGGCACAGTATTTGTGAGATAGATCCACTCAGATCCCTTGTACCAGAAATCATGAGGCACCTGCTGCCATTCACTGAAGAACGTAGTACGTCCTCATATAACGTCTACTACTTGGCTGTCAGTGGTCAAGAGTTTTAAAACCTAGATTGTGACAGTCGCTGGCTGCCTGAGCTCGCAAGTAGGTGCGAATCTTGTCGGCAATCTGAAAGGCCGACTCAGCACATTATTACTTTGCTTTGTGGGTAGGGTAGCATGACCACAGTTGTACCTGGCGAGTGCCGGCAGCTATGATAATTGACTGTAAGCAAGTATTAAGAAGGGCTAAACGGCGATGACATTCAAAAACACCACTCTAAGATTAGTATTATGATTTCCCCATCCTCAATTAGATTGTTATGTTGTCCAAACTTTAAGTCAAACATTTTGAAGACCTAGGATCATTCCACAGAAACTATCACATCAGTGAGACTAATTCAGTGAGGTACCGCACAACAAAAATTCAGAAGTTTACAACGAGCTGCGTAAATCAGTGTTTATAATATACCTGTATTAAAGTAAATAGCGTGCAAATGCACATAGGCACGATAAAAAGCGAGGTGTCAGGAAACAGCTAGTGAGTCATTTCTCAAACGTGTAGCGTTCCGCAGCCACGATCAGTGCCTCTCTCCTAAAGTCTTACTCCATCATTGGACGTTATTGTGCTGCGGGCATTCCAAACTCACGTCGACGGCGCTGTGGCCACTGCTGAGCGGCCCTTTGGGGGGCGCCGCGGACTGGCACGCCACAGCGTGGGCTCCACCGGGAAAAACCGAGAGAGGCCTACTGCCAGCGGTCTGAGAAGAGCGGTGGAGTCACCCGAATGAGAAATATCAAGATTGAACCTGAGGACGTCGCCAGAGAAGTGGCCCATATCTATTTCATTACGCAC
Organism: Schistocerca serialis cubense; assembly: GCF_023864345.2. Lineage (NCBI taxonomy): Eukaryota > Metazoa > Arthropoda > Insecta > Orthoptera > Acrididae > Schistocerca > Schistocerca serialis. The sequence goes on from NC_064641.1 coordinate 429,486,457, forward strand.
TTGTAAATACGTATCGAGTCGTTGGATTTTAGAAGAGTGGATTGGCCGAACGGATGGGTGCTGTTTGCTTTAGGGCTGTCTGTCCGACCTGTCCCTCCAAGCCATCATCGGAGACAACGACCTAGCTCGTGTGTGTCTGTGGTCATACAGCCCTAGTCTCACTTTCCATGACAAATAGTGGCTAGCTCTCTCCCATATTAAATAGCACTATATTGGATTGGAGAGATCGGAGTCATTTCTAACTGCAGTATTTCTTGCCATTACTAGGTTACTGTCTAACCACTGTTTGTTCAGCAGATTGGTTATGAGATCAGGTTACCCCTGCGCAAGATATATTTCTCAGTCAGTGCAGTACAGCAGTAGCACTCGGCACACTACAAGGTCTGTAAATGCTATCTCAGTGTGTGCGCACACGTAGGGGCAACGTACCCACAGTAGATTTGTTTTATAGTCGGACTGCCTTGATAGGGTTCCTTTTCACTCCCCAGATCGTTATTTTTCCTTAATGTGTTCAAGAAGACCCACTCAAAATATACATTTTAAGTTAGATAAGGAGTTTTAAAATTTCTACTCCAGTTGTGGTACAGTGGCGTATTTGGTCAGTCGATCTGCTGGCTGAAGTTGCTTCTGTGGATAGACTGTGTATTCATTTTCTGAAATAGTTCCAACTAAGAGTAATTACCGTCAACGTTGAGCTCAACGCTACAGTATTTTCACAGTTGAATAACTGAAGTTTAATTGCGTTTCAAATTACTAGAGCGAGGGGTAGGTGCCGAATAATACAAGCTCTACTGCACTGACGTATCAGTATATCTTGTGCAGGGGTAATCTGTATAACAAATAGTAACTGTATTTTTGCTGGCTGCTGCTGGGCAATCTTCATCATTTAAGAACTCGTAGAACTAGTTAACTAATTTGCTGCTTTTACCTTTTTATGATTGTTATGGGATGGCAAGGTTTATTACTATTTTTTCTTTTCTTTAGTAGTGAAATTTGATAGTGACTCTCCTCATTGTTGAACTGTTAACGACTATACATTTTATAAGTTTAAACTGTTCTGCTAATTTAAACTGTGCACATAAATTTGCTGAATAGTTATTGCTAAACTGAATTCGTGAATCTGTTGAATAAAAATGTTAAGGGTAACATATTCACAGGTCGACCCACTCCTATCACTTCCCCTATCGGCATTGTAGTCGGCCGTGGTTATGTGTTTGGCGAGCTGTGGGTGGTAAATAGGATAGTTTAATATCTTAGTGTTTCAGTGTTTTATTGTCTTGTTGTGGGTTCATTACTATGGCAAATACTACTCTGTTTACTGTACTGTGTTAGTATGACCTCATGAGAGATGACCAGAGTGGTGGATTTGCACAGGCCCGAGTTAAAGTGTCCACTAGAAATCAGAAGCCTGGATACAGTGGGAAGTGCAGCTGCAGCGTGTCTGCGTCTTCGCGAGCTGCTCGACTGTCCAGTGGCAACGCCGGACATGCAGCTAAAAGAGGTGACTGAGGCCATCGCTAAAGTGCACTCTGCTTTACCTGTTCAGTGTTAGGTGTATTAGAAGTGAGAGATCCCTCACATTTTCAAGTTGACTGAGATCTGTGGCAAGAATCTACACAGTTTCAAGGCTGTAGAACAGTTTCAGAAGTCCTTTACCCCATGACAGAGGCCAGTGAAACGTTATGTTAACAAGATCGAACCAAGGCATTGTTAGATAACATTTGCGTACGTTTCGATAGTGAAAGGGAATATGGTTGTAAGGTACAAAATAGAGACAAAATGGTATTTGGACAACTGCAGTGTATGTTATTTATCAAACTGCTTAACCCTTAGTAAGACTGCTATGAAAAAGTGGGGTTCTATCAGTTCAAAGTAGCAAGGATATTAACATAAATTGAAGTCCCTTTTAGATTTACAGGATATGGGAGAGATGCTGGGATTCAAGGATTTTAAGTTTTGTTAATTATTGGTTTCTGGCCACTTAGAAACGCTACAATTGGAAGCAATGGAGAGAGCACCATGAGCTAGTAGGTAAATTATATTATGTTGGTGTGCAGCTTTGTGACCTATCATAACGTTAATAGAATAAAAAGGGTTTCTCGATGTATGTTCTCCCCTCTTCTGAAGAACAGGTTGTTAATAACTTCTTAGAAGGTATGTGGCCTGAGGACAGGATGCGACAAGGAATTTTGTACAGTTGGAACAACTCTACGCAGGCTCAGGCTGTTAGGGAGGCTAACAGGAACGGTTTCGATGGAACTAACGTAGGACTGCAATGGAAGAAGTGTAAACAGTGTGTAGTTGGGGCATATAAGAGGGAGGAAGTGATGGATGACGTATGTGACAGCCTCGGGCATTTGGGCAGCACCGCGACTAGTCTCAAGCTATAATAGGGTATCTGTGGCACCTGCAACTCGAGTTCCTTTTGAATGCACGTAAATTAACGGAGAACTTGAACTGCTGGATACGGACAGATACAGGACGTTGCTTAGTAAGGAATTTTATGACACACATAAAGACATCCGTAAGTCTGGATCCGTATCAGGGGAGAAGGAAGTGTGCAAGTAGCCCAATTTACGTGAAATGCTTTTATTGGAAGAGTTTAGCGTAAGGTTACTCATTAACAAATTTACATTGCCCTTTCAGGTCAAGATGGTGGAAGGATTATCGGTACCAATGGTTCTGAGGGCGGATTTTGTTTACCGCGTGGGGCGTGGCTGCAAGATTTTCTTTCATTTTGAAAGACATTGTTTCGAATTTTGTAACTTGCTGTACAAGTTGGTGAGCACATTATAGTCAACCGTAGTGAAACTAGTCCGGGGTCCGTCTTCGAATTGAGCCATTTTAGCCATGAACAACGTTAGCAGTCGGAGGAGTTATGTTGGAAATTTAATGCGTGGCGGCTGCCTCTCTGTGCATGGATCAATTAAAGATGACAGTGGATGAAATGTTTAGAGACAGTGTGATCAGACCATGAAAGTGGCTGTACTCGTCTACCATTTTCTTAGTCCCGGAACCATGAGTCATGGTTCCGCCACTGGTTGATATCGCACCTTCATAACAAAATAGTATGGAAATCCATTCCCGCCTCGGATTTGCACTCTTGCTCTGCGTGGTTCCAGAAAACTAATTTGTTTACAAGATTTGACCTTAACAAGGAACAACAATATCAGCTGTCATTAGCGGAAGAATCTAAGCCAGTCACTGCCTTTGCGACCGGCTGGATTCTATACAACTAAAATCGGTTTTCGTTCGGCGTCTCAAATGGGTCAGTGGTAACGTCGCACATTTTGGATAATTTTTTCTCTCATTTGAAGTTTAGTGCCATGTACATTGACTTGGATGTTTTATCCTTTTAATCAGGATTTTCAAGAACAACGAGAAAATGTCAGAGAAGTACCTAAGCGTTGGCAAGAGGTCAGATTAAGGTCAGACATTTACGCAGCCAGAGATTTTCTTTCTCAGCCATACGCTATCCTGTGGAGGTATCAGACTTGATCAAACTAACTCGAACAGAAGCAGTTCACACCTGCCCTTCAAATGGTTCAAAAGGCTCTGAGCACTATGGGACTCCGAGGTCATCAGTCCCCTAGAACTTAGAACTACTTAAACCTAACTAACCTAAGGACATCACACACATCCATGCCCGAGGCAGGATTCGAACCTGCGACCGTAGCGCCTGCTCCCCATCTAAAATGTAAGAGAGGTCCCACGTTTTGTAGACATGGTGAATTCATTCCATAAATTCGTCCCCAATTCCGCACAATTAACTACTCCCATTCAGGAGTTACAGCGAAAATGAAAAAGGATTTGAGTGGGGTCTCTCCCAGAAGGCGTTTTTTGGAGGTCTAAAGGCAGCAATGGTATGTGCGCCTGTAATGGTGGCGTCAGAGTTTGAAAGAGAATTCATTGTTCACGGGGACTCAGCGACATCGGGAGTGGCCCCCGTTTTGTTACACAAATTTCCTGGTGAGAAGAGGTCAGTGGAGCACGCCTCTCGGAGTATTTCAACATTGGTAGTTAAGTAATCACTGTATGAACTGGAGGCTTTGACCCTTTTATTTTCTTTGGAGAAATTTAAAATAGGTATATATCACAGGATGTTTCAGTTAGAGACTGTAAATCAAGCTCTCAGCTGGGCGCTCTCGCGGCCGAGGCGGGTGGTGAGGACACCCGCTTTTCAGTTTCGCCCTTTGAGCACCAGTGGTTTGTCTAAAGCCACCCTCTTATAGTACCAGTGCCATTGGCATGATTCATTGCGTTGTAGAAGATACTTATAGTGTTCAAAGCGACAGTCAGAACGGAAATTGTGATACTTTATTGTAGGAGATCTGACGGGCGGTGTTTCTTTATAGTGGCCTTGTTGAATGGCAATGAAGGTAAATGTGTCCAGGTTACTGTATCGTACATTTATGTTTGCACTATTGTCTTTACGGGTATTATTGAAATGAGGCCACCTCGACAGAATGCAGTTGTCATAAAAAACACATTAAATTTAGGTCCATTTTCGCTTGTTTATGTAAAACTGTAATTTGTTTTAAGCGTTATGAGTTCATGAAAGTTTGAAGATGCGGGATTTTGTCTGGGAAGAATGCGAATTTTGTTTCAGATATAACACATGAAATAATGTACCTCTTGATTACTGCGATAATACAGGTTAATCATGCGAATAATTTAAAAATTATATTTTTTTATAATGATTGGGACTGAAAAGCTTGAGGTTAAGTATATCTAAGGGAAACGTTTTTGCGGACGGCCTAAGCAGAATGCTGTGATGAAAGTGAGGGAGATGTGTGTAGTCATTGGGTTGAAACAGGTGAAGTGGTATGCCCAGTTTTGATCTTCGATCAGGCTACCACTCTTTTTTAGAGACCGGGAGCTGGTCCCACTTGCACATATTTTTGCTGGCTACTTCCAGTGAGGGATGTGAACACGCTGATTACAATAAAGTGTTTGCAAGGAATCACCCGAACTTTCGGTCCATGTAGCACCATTGTATCCGATAACGTGATAGCCTTTTTCCTGTTTTGAAATTGGTGTAGCCCATGATACAACAGTCCCCTCTATGCAAATCCCTCGTTTGCAGTGAGTTAACAGGAATTAGCAGACAGCGTAGACAACCTTCCTCCAAGATGACATCATTAGCAACGGAACATTTCACGGTGTAAACAAAATATACTGATGAAACTTAGTAGCGGTTTAAAACTAACACAATATTTATTTTTTCGTTTTCGCTTAATTTCACATTTAAGGGATACAACGCACACCACAGGGTAACTTGACATGTTAGGTTAAGAGTAAATGCCCTCGAAAATATGATATATAAAAAAATGTGTTCCTATTAAAGTTGAAATGTAATTACCGTTCTTGAAAACTGTATAAACAGCTTTTTTAAACTTGAAATTTTTCAAAATACTCCACCACCATTAATTAATTTTGAAAAACGAAACTTTTTGTTACAACATAAATTAATGGAGCTTTCACGCCACATCTCTCCTGATGTAATAAAGCTAGTTTTTAAACAACCATTTTTAGCTGTACACGCTGTCAGAGAATTTTCAACGTACCTAATTATAATATCTAAAAATTCATTATCATTCTAATTATTTATTTCACTTATTTTTATTACATGTTTTAAATTGTTATTGTACATTTTAAATTCGTGTTCTTTTCCATTTTTTTAGTTTCCCATGTCACATAATTAAGTATATTTCTTTAACTGAATAATCTGGAAACAAATGCTGAAAACTTAATTTTTTTACACCATGAACATAAAATATACGAAACGTCTTCACATAATTCACACTATGGAAAACACAATTTAAAACAAGGTTCAGCGTTATTTTCTAATTGTGGTGGGCATTAATAGATAAAAGACGATAGACATTCTCACATACATAAATACACACTACAGCTCTGGTTCCAGCTTATTAAAATTAGAATAAATCCCACTTCCATAAATATTTGTCTGCGAAATACTAACTCTATAAATGCATCAGTTCTTTGGGTCCCCCAACAGCAGGTTAACCAGAGTGATGAACGTCACATTTTCAGCAAACCCCTTGAACCGAGGTAACGGTTGACTGAATGAGTTTCTGGGTGCCTTTATTAAGAAGCTGAAAATTCTTGACAAAGATTTGATCCCTTGCTTTCAAGGAAATGGACGCTCTCCCCACGTTATGAAGCTGAGCAAGCCTCTCGTGACTAATTTTTTAGGTTTTTCCTTGCTATTTCCATGTTTAGGGAGTGGCGCAGTTTCAGCTCTCTCTAGTCACACATCATTTAAGGCCTACAGATTGGAGAGAGATGAATAAAGCTTGAAGGCAAACATAAGGGTTGCTGGTGTTTTCTTGTGTGCATCATGAATAGTGGCATAACTTAACCAATACAAAGACATGTTCCACTTTATGGCGGTGAGACTCGAAGTCGAGACACAAGTTTTAGTCTTGGTCCGTCGCACAGTTTTAATCTGCCAGGAAGCACTTCCATCAACAGTGCCCGCAACAAGTCCCTCGCCACTGGCCACAGCGCTATCGGAGCGGTTTTTGAACAGCTACGGCACAGCAAGGTCTCCCTCACATTCATCTTTAAAGATTGGGGGTCAAACTTTGGCTGAAGAACTCAAGCACCCCTTTACGTAACATGTATAACACCTTGGAGTGCAGCATATACACATGGCCGCTCTCTGCACCAAGCACACAGTAGCCCCTTCACATCTGTGCTTTCCATAACAGAACCAATAATTCACCTACTCAAACATTCTGTGTCATCCAACACCAATGGTTGGAGACTAACAACAAACAGAACAAGGAATTACACTATGTGATGAAAAGTGTCCGGACACCCCCAAAAACACTCGTTTTTCATATTAGGTGCATTTTGCTGCCATCTACTGCTAGGTACTCCATATCAGCGACCTCAGGAGTCATTAGACATGACGAGAGAGCAGAATGGTGCGAGCCGCGGAACTGTTCACGTGACTGGGAGTCACTTGTGTCATACGTCTGTACGCGAGATTTCCGCACTCCTAAGCATACCTAGGTCCACTGTTTCGGATGTGATAGTGAAGTGGAAACGTGAAGGGACACGTACAACACAAAAGCGTACAGGCCGTCCTCGTATTTTGACTGGCAGACCGCCGACAGTTTTAGAGGGTCTAATGTGTAATAGGCAGACGTCCATCTAAACAAGAACACAGGAATTTCAAACTGCGTCAGGATCCACTTCAAGTTCTATGACAGTAAGGCGGGAGATGAGAAAACTTGGATTTCATGCTCCAGCTGCTGCTCATGAGCCACACATCACGCCGGTAAATGCCAAACGACGCCTCGCTTCGTGTAAGGAGCGTAAATATTGGACGATTGAACTCTGGAAAAACGTTGTGTGGAGTAACGAATCACGGTACACAATGTGGCGATCCGATGGCACAGTGTGGCTATGGCTCAAGTGGTTTTAAGTACTATGGAACATCTGCTCATCAGTCCTCTAGACTTAGAACTACTTAAAACTAACTAACCTAGCACACACATATATGCCAGAGGCAGGATTCGAACCTGCGACCTAGCAGCAGTACGTTTGTGGACTGAGGAGCCTAGAACCGCTCGGCCACAGTGGCCGGCGTGTACAGGGTGAATGAACCGTGAACATCATCTTCCAGCGTGTGTAGTGGTAACAGTAAAATTCTGAGGCGGTGATGTCATGGTGTGGTCGTGTTTTTCATATAGGGGGCTTTCACCCCTTGTTGTTTTGCGTGGCACTATCACAACAGGCCTACATTTATGTTTTAAGTACGTCCCTGCTTGACACTGTAGAAAAGAGTAATTCAGGAATGGCGATTATATCTTTCAACACGATCGAGTACCTGGTCATACTGCACGGACTGTGGCGGAGTGGTTACAGGACAATAGCATCCCTGTAAAGGCTGCCTTGCACAGTGTGCAGACCTGAATCCTATAAAACACCTTTGGGATGTTTTAGAACGCCGATTTCATGCCAGTCCTCACCGACCAACATCGATACCCTTCCTCAATGCAGCACTCTGTGAAGAATGGGCTGCCATTCCCCATGAGACCTTCCAGCACCTGACTGAACGTATGCTTGCGAGAGCATAAGTTGTCATCAAGGCTAGCGGTGGGCCAACACCATATTGGATTCCAGCATTACCGATGGGGTGTGCCACGAACTTGTGATTTATTTTCAGCCAGGTGTCCGGATACTTTTGATTACATTGTGTACCTTCCCCTGCGTAGGCTGCCGTTAATACCGTAAGACAAACGGCCACATCTGCCAGGAGAGCATGAACAGCTCATGAACGGTGTCGTACTGTGTTCGTGATTTTCCACTACTACGAATGACTGTTGTCGGCGAGTACTGGGACTACCTGCGCAGACGTCTCACTCTTCCAATCTCCGCCACAATAATCTTATCCTAGCATTATGGTGTCGGGAGCCATGGCGTATGGCTTCACGTGATGGCTGGTAGTGACTGACGGAACATTTATGGCTCAGCGGTGCGTCTCGTAGTTCTGCGTCCTCATGTGTTACCTGTCTTGTGACAGTATTGTGTACCAGTTTTCAACAGGACAATACTAGACCACACATGGAACGTGGCTCTGTGACATGTCAGCGTGATGTTGAAGTACTCCTGTGGCTGGCAAGAGCCATCCCAGATAGAACATGTGTTTCTAATAATCTCGATCGTCAATCCAATCCCCGTGCCCATAACCACGATATCAAGGCTATTTACAAGACTTGCGGTCTAGCTTGCTTCTGGAGAGAATACAACAATTTTCACAACCTTTCTAACCGAATCAGCGCATATATCCAAGGAGAGGGGTGCAACGCCCTATTGAAAAGTGGGCTCATGCTACCAGTTTTTCGTAAATTTGACTCTACATTGTAGTCACTGAAATATCACATACCCTCTCATCACATGAAGTTTCCTCCTCCTCTTCTGAGTATTTCACCTTTTTTGTTTTGTTAGGCAGTGTACGTTGGCCTCGACGTCAGTTTAAAACGACTGCATTTATAAGTTTTTAAAAGTCTGTGATGAGTATCCGAGCGAATACAACTTACTGTAGTAGCCAAGAAACCTTGGATAGTCCATACAAGCAATTTAGTTGGGGCATGAAGAGAAAGCCGAGAACTTGATGAATCTGTTTACTACAAGATAAAGAAACCATTTAAATTTCACACAGATGTTTTGTCAAGCGAGATCGGTATTAATGTGATATTCTCAAACAGTACTGTGTGGATAACATGAAAATGTCAATAGTAGATTCCGAACTAATCATGAAGAAGTGACTCATGTTCCTTCAGTGTCGATTAGGCACCACTGCGAGTCAGGTATCTCTCCGAGGGATTCACGAATCGCGAAACAAAGGCTTAAGTAAATACCGAGAAAGATATCCACCGAAGTATTGCAATGAAAATAACATGACAGATGTTCCAAACTGAATTTTTGTGTCACCGGATCCGAAATTTCTACCTTGTGGTTGATAACGTCAAAGAAATCTAAAGAATTATGATCCAAGCCTAAGTAATTAGTGTTACGCTCTTATGCACGGCCAATAGATTAAACTTCATCGGATGACTCTAATACTAGCTCCATAGAACGGATGATTTCTGTTACTTCAGTACTTGTAAGTGGCATGTAACGTTTTAAACAAGGAATTGTAAAATTTTATTTTTTCAAATAAGCTACAAAAAATAATAATTTTCCATTTGTTTATGAACGTTTTCCGTCATATAAATGTACTTTGTAACTGAAATTTCCAACATTTTTTCATTATCCCTGTTCTATTGAACAGCGAATAAAAATTATTATGAAACTTAACAACCTACCAATTCTTTGAGCATCGGTTTTTCGTGTGCATTAATTGTTTCATGAAACAGCCAGCCATTTTTGACCTGCGATTTAGAATTTTGTGAAAATAAAATTAAATAAATAAACAACAGATGTCACGAACCTTGAGTACTAGTTTGTATTTCAATTTGAACGTCATTTTGTCCACGTATTCCGTGAAGTGGGACTCTCTGCTCCGTTTAGCGCATCATACTCTGCCAATTTACAGCGACAGCGAGATGATACTCATGTTTCTTTCTCATTCCCTTTGATCATTATTTATAACAGTAATTTTAAAGCACAGAGATAAGTACTGAAAATTACTTGTACTAAACATGTTGTACTAATGAGAGGCCGTCTGTATCTCTAACTAGAAGTTTCACCCGTTACGACGTACTGGGAAATCTAATAACGTTGGCCCCAACGCCGACAAATTTGAAGCCCAGCAAAAATGAAGTTACGTATTTTATTCTGGCAGCGTGAAAATAAACTACTTTGTCGAAGAAGCTACATGACGAGAGTAAAACGAAAGAATGTAAAAGAAAGATATTTCTATAAACTTTTGTGGTCAGTCATTCTATGTAGGAGATAACTGTCCAGATATTACGGGATTATTTGAAGCACGAGGGTGAGTCAAATGAAAACCTTAAATATTTTTTTTAATATTATTTATTGTGCAAAAGTGGTACAAAGCTGTATCACTTTTCAACATAATCTCCCCCCACGCTCAATACAAATCCTCCAGCGCTTACAAAATGTATAAATTCCATTAGAAAAAAATTCTTTTGGTAGTCCACACAACCACTCATGCACCGCGTGGCGTACCTCTTCATCAAAACGGAACTTCTTTCCTCCCATTGCGTCTTTGAGTGGTGCAAATATATGGAAATCACTTGGTGCAAGGTCTGGTGAGTATGGTTCATTAGGAAGACACTCAAAATGCCGGTCTGTGATTGTTACAACTGTTGGACGGGCACTGTAGGGCCTTGCATTGTCATGTTGCAAAAGGGCACCTGCTGAAAGCAATTCACGTCGCTTTGATTTGATTGCAGGCCGCACATGATTGTTAAGAGGTCTGTGTATGATGCACTGGTGACAGTGGTCCCTCTAGGCATGCAATGCTCCAAAATGTCGCCTCTTTCGTCCCAAAAGAGAGTCAGCATTACCTTCCCTGTTGACGGTTCTGTTCGAAACTTCTTTGGCTTTGGTGATGAGGATTGGCACCATTCCTTGCTCGCTCTCTTCGTTTCCGGTTGGTGGAAGTGAGCCCAGGTTTCGCCCTCAGTAACGATTCTTGCAAGGAAGCCATCACCTTCTTGTTCAAAGCACCGAAGAATTTCTTCACAAGCATCAACACGTCGTTCTCTCATTTCAGCAGTCAGCTGCCGTGGCACTCATCTTGCAGACACTTTGTGAAACTGGAGCACATCATGCACAATGTGGTGTACTGAAACATGACTAATCTGTAAACATGCTACAATGTCATTCAGTGCCACTGGGTGGTTTTCCTCCTCTATGGCTTCAACTGCTGCAAAGTTCTGTGGAGTCACAACTCGTTGTGCCTGACGAGGAGCATCTTCCACTGAAGTCACACCATTTGCGAACTTCCTACTCCATTCGTAGACTTCCTGTTGTGACAAACATGCATCACCGTACTGAACCTTCATTCGTCGATGAATTTCAATAGGTTTCAGACCTTCACTACACAAAACCCGAATAATAGAGCGCTTTTCTTCCCTGGTACAAGTCGCAAGTAGGGTGGCCATATTTATACTGATACTGCGACGGTATGTGTGCATCTGCACTATGCTGCCACCTAAAGGCCATTCTGCGCTCTGCTTGTAGCACGCTTACCAACTTACAAACTGGAGCGCAAAATTTCGATTTCTTATTACAAATTTAACGTTTTCATTTGAGTCACCCTCGTACATAACTCTGACAAATGTTTAAATATTATTAGTTTTATTAAGGACAGGAGAAGTTAATACCACTGCTGAAAATACTGCGGGCTATAAAAATATTTAATTCCATAACTTTTCGTGTTTTCACAAAATCTCAGGTGTTGTGTACATAGCAGAACGCCATTTAATGCAACACAAAGAAACAAGAAAAGCTATACCACGTCGCCGTTTAAATTGTCGAATTCTGTAAAGACACACTTTAAAAGTTTAGCCTGCAGCATCCTACAATAAAAGAATTAAATGTGTTTGCCATCCAAACAGAGTAATTATTCATTCCAGCATTAACAAAGATCAATGTCATTTTAACCATATTTAACAATTTTAATTACATGGCTTTTATTTAAAGCAATGAGCACGGTAGCGCAAAACGCATATTCTTACTGTTTAATAGTGGAACAGTAAACTTACAACGGCTTGTGAGTTCGGAAAACGACCGGTGAACTGAGGAGCTCCTATCAACATATTAACTATAAGCTTCAGTGACTATAGGTTGCAATGGCAGGCCCTTTTTGTGGTTATTTTGGAGTTTTGTGCGTTTTCACGGCATTTAAGGTCGCGATTTGGTTCGGTGATATCTCGTGTCGAGGTAGATCAATATCGATTTGTGTGAAATTCAGGCAATTAATTGTTTGTCGGTTGTGGCAATTTAAAACACTGGGAGTGACGTTCTCACACTATCTCGGGACGCAGAGTAGTTTGCTGTCGTTTCATTGGAGGAATTTGCTGTTAGTTAGTTGTAGCACTGATATAATGTGCTGTCTAGCCACTGAACCCGTGGTGGCAAAGTAGCAACCAGTCCAGCCCTCTGACAAAGGGAGAAGGCCCTAATAAAATTAAATCAATAATTTTGATAACAGAGTTAGTTTCGTCTTTAGATCACGAGTCCATTGATATAAGTCACGGATCTACCGGTGGTTTAGAAGTGAAGTTCATTAAATGCCGATTAGATCATATCAAATAAGTTTTACCCGGTAATTGGGGGACTCTGTAGGCTTGCCAAACAACATGACTCCCGGCTCGTGAAGGGATTATAATTTTACGACATCTAGTTTAAGTAATAAAGAAGTGGTACAATATGTAGTTGCTGGAAGGCTAAAGTAGACGTTAGTTCGAATTTCAGTTCTTCTCCGCTGGCGGTGGAGGGACACAGGCCCGCCCCGCCTCGTTCCCGCTATTCCAGGTGTCCCAACTGTGAGAACGCCGACACTGCCTTCAATGGCCGGAACGAATGCGCGAGAGACGCTGCTGTTAAGTTGGTCACAGAGCTTCTCTTCCTGTCGGCGGTGGTAGATTGTGTCTTGGCATGCAAATGTGATGAAGGACGCTCTCGATGACCCAGTCAAAGCCAGCTCCTAGTAGATGCAACTTCGTGACCATCGTCCGCGAGGGGGTTCCCGCCATTACGCACAGACTTGCGTGCTGGTCACATCAGTGGTGGCCATTGATAGCGCAACACAAAACAGCATGGTCAGTAATCTATTTCCGCCTGTTAATCGGTAGTAATCCTGACGGGACGCGATAACAGTTACGCCAACGGGTTGGAGATGGAATCATACCATATTTCCATGAAAGCAATTTCAGCCGCCCCTGAATGGGCTGCTCTCCTGAATTCTCATGACTATTAGTAATTCAGCTATCTCTCGGGGCACACTCACAGGTTGCACGATTCGGAATTATGTCTCTAATTTGTGCTCTTTGATTATTATTGGTCTCTTTCCTTATCAGTCAATCACTGAAACCCAGCTACACGTGATGGAGCGCGTTCGGCACACCAGAAGACCCACAAGTGATATTTAACATCGCCAGTTCTTAGGCGTACAATAGAAACGGACAGCCAAATTAAATATTCATTCATTCTTCATTCAGCTTCGTAAACCTCCTCCATCAGTCACGGACAGTACTTAATTTCGTGAGTATTTTAATAGCAGTTTAGCCTCGAGTTGAGTGAAACTTAAGTACAAAAATGGTTCAAATGGCACTATGGGACTTAACATCTGTGGTCATCAGTCCCCTATAACTTATAACTTCCTAAACCTAACTAACCTAAGGACATCACACACATCCATGCCCGAGGCTGGATTCGAACCTGCGACCGTAACGGTCGCGCGGTTCCAGACTGTAGCGCCTAGAACCACGTACAACACAGAAGCGTACAGGCCGACCTCATCTGTTGACTAACAGAGATTGCCGACAGTTGAAGAGGGTCGTAATGTGTGATAGGCAGACACCTATCAAGACCATCACACAGGAAGCCCAGACTGCATCAGGATCCACTGCAGGTACTATGACAGTTAGGCGGGAGGTAAGAAAAATTTTATTTCATGGTCGAGCGGCTGCTCAGAAGCTATACATCACGCCGGTAAATGCCAAACGAAGCCTCGCTTGGAAAACGTTGTGTGGAGTGACGAATCACCGTGCACAATGTGACGATCCGATGGTACAGTGTGGATATGTCGAATGCCCGGTGGACGCCATCTGCCAAGGTGTTTAAGTGCCAACAGTAAAATTCGGAGGCAGTGGTGTTGTGGAGTGGTCGTGTTTTTCATGGAGGGGGCTTTCACCCCTTGTTGTTTTGCGTGGCACTATCTCAGCACAGGCCTACATTGATGTTTTTAGCACATCCTTGCTTCCCACTGCAGAAAAGAGTAATTCAGGAATGGCGATTATATCTTTCAACACCATCGAGTACCTGTTCATATTGCACGGACTGTGGCGGAGTGGTTACACGACAATAGCATCCCTGTAAAGGACCGCCTTGCACAGTGTCCACACCTTAATCCTACAGAACACCTTTGGGATGTTTTGGAACACTGACTTCGTGCCAGGACTCACTGACTGACACCGATACCTCTCCTCAGTGCAGCACTCCGTGAAGAATAGGCTGCCATTCCCCAAGAAACCTTCCAGCACCTGACTGAACGTATGCCTGCGAGAGTATAGGCTGTCATCAAGGCTAAGGGTGGGCTAACACCATACTGAATTCCAGCATTACTGATGGAGGCGACACGAACTTGTTAGTCATTTTCTACCAGGTGTACGGTTACTTTTGATCACATAGTGTATATATTAGAAACAAAGCACTGGCTATATCAGTATAACATGCAGTCATTTAAATCAAACACCGGCTAAATGAGCGTACTAAGCAGTCATTAGAATCTAATGTTAAATATACAACACCTGAGTAATATTAAATACCAGCGTAAATTTGATGTCTTATCTATCCTCATCGACAGCAGTCGTGTATAATGAAATAATAAGAAACCAGTTGCATAAAATGAATTTAATTTCTTTACCGGGTTAGGGCACTTAGTGCCCTTTTTCAGGTGGTTATACCTATCGTAATATTTGCGAGTGTCAACAATAAAGTGTATACAGCAAAATTCCATGGTCCTAAAAAACATGCAGGAGCAATAAATAATACGATACCGAATCCATTAATACAATTAGAACTCTTAGAGGCCTAGTTGTAGTTTACAGTGTCTGCCGTGTTCTGTGCACTTATTTATTTATTTATTTATTTATTTATTTATTGTTCCGTGGGACCACATTTAGGAGAAGTCTCCATGGTCATGGAACGAGTCAATACATGAAATTATAACACGATTGTAGAAACAGATAAAATGAAACAAGTCGTTAGTTTAAATAAAGAAAATCAAGAATGTAACACTGGAATTTGCTTAATTTTTTATCTCTTCCAGGAGCTCCTCGACAGAATAGAAGGAGTGAGCCATGAGGAAACTCTTCAGTTTAGACTTAAAAGTGTTTGGGCTACTGCTAAGATTTTTGACTTCTTGTGGTAGCTTATTGAAAATGGATGCAGCAGAATACTGCACTCCTTTCTGCACAAGAGTCAAGGAAGTGCATTCCACATGCAGATTTGATTTCTGCCTAGTATTAACTGAGTGAAAGCTGCTAACTCTTGGGAATAAGCTAATATTGCTAACAACAAACGACATTAAAGAAAATACATACTGTGAGGGCAATGTCAAAATTCCCAGACTATTGAATAGGGGTCGACAAGAGGTTTTCGAACTTACACCATACATAGCTCGAACAGCCCGTTTTTGAGCCAAAAATACCCTTTTTGAATCAGAAGAATTACCCCAAAAAATAATACCATATGACATAAGCGTATGAAAATATGCGAAGTATACTACTTTTCGTGTTGAAATGTCACTTATTTCAGATACTGTTCTAATGGTAAATAAAGCGGCATTTAGTTTCTGAACAAGATCCTGAACATGGGCTTTCCACAACAGCTTACTATCTATCCGTACGCCTAGGAACTTGAACTGTTCCGTGTCGCTTATAACATGCCCATTCTGTCTGATTAAAATGTCAGTTCTTGTTGAATTGTGGGTTAGAAACTGTAAAAACTGAGTCTTACTGTGATTTAGCATCAAATTATTTTCCACAAGCCACGAACTTACTTCATGAACTACATTATTTGATAATGTTTCAATATTACACACAAGATCCTTCACTACCAAGGTGGTGTCATCAGCAAACAGAAATATTTTTGAATCACCTGTAATACTAGAAGGCATATCATTTACATAAATAAGGAACAGCAGTGGCCCCAGCACATACCCTTGGGGAACGCCCCATTTAACAGTGCCCCATTGGGACTGAACATCATTACCACTCTCAATATTGCGGAGGATTACCTTCTGCTTTCTGTTCTTAAAGTAGGAGGCGAACCAATTGTAAGCTACTCACCTTACTCCATAATGTTCCAACTTCTGCAGTAATATTTTGTGGTCAACACAGTCAAAAGCCTTCGTTAAATCAAAGAAAACACCTAACGTTCTCAACCTTTTATTTAATCCGTCCAAAACCTCACAGAGAAAAGAGAATATAGCATTTTCAGTTGTTAAGCCATTTCTAAAACCAAACTGTACATTTGACAGCAAATTATGTGAATTTAAATGCTGCAGTAACCTTGTATATACAAGCCTCTCGATAACTTTAGCAAACACCGATGGCATAGAAATAGGTCTATAATTGTCAACATTATCCCTGTCTCCCTTTTTATAAAGTGGCTTCACTACCGAGTACTTTAATCGGTCAGGAAACCGACCACTGCTAAAGGAAAAGTTACAGATATGGCTAAGTACTGAGCTAATATACGTGGAACAATACTTCAGTATTCTGCTAGATACCCCGTCATATCCATGAGAGTTCTTGGTCTTTAGTGATTTAATTATTAACTCAATCTCCCTCTTGTCAGTATCATGGAGGAGCATTTCAGGTAACAGTCTCGGAACACTTTTTTCTAAGAGCGCTATATGATTCCCTGTTGGGACTAGGTTTCTATTTAGTTCACCTGCTATATTCAGAAAGTGATTATTAAGTACTGTACATATATGCGACTTATCAGCAACACGGACATCCCCACTACGCACTGATTCTATATCCTCGACCTGTCTCTGCAGACCAGCCACTTCCTTTACGACTGACCATATGGTTTTAATTTTATCCTGAGACTTAGCTATTCTATCTGCATACCACATACTTTTTGCCTTCCTAATAACTTTTTTAAGCACCTTACAATACTGTTTGTAATGGGCTGCTGCATTTAGATTTTGACTGTTTCTAACGTTTTGATATAATTGCCACTTTGTTCTACAAGATATTCTTATCCCTTTAGTCAGCCACCCAGGCTGCCTGTTTGTGCTAGTACCCTGTTTTAAACGTTCTAACGGAAAGCAACTTTCAAAGAGCACGAGAAAAGTCTTGAGGAAAGCATTATATTTATCGTCTACTGTATCAGCACTATAAACATCTTGCCAATCTTGTTCCTTGATAAGGTTTACAAAAGTCTGTACAGCAACTGGATCAGCTTTCCTAAAAAGTTGGTAACTATATTTAACATGTGTTGAAGCACAAAAATCTTTTAGACTTAAAATTTGTGCATCATGATCTGAAAGGCCATTCACTTTTTTGCTAACAGAATGCCCTTCTAATAATGACGAATGAACAAAAATATTGTCTATGGTTGTTCTACTGTTCCCTTGCACTCTCGTTGGAAAGAATACGGTTTGCATAAGATTATATGAATTAAGGAGGTCTACCAGCATCCTTTTCCTTGCACAATCACTTATACAATTAATATTGAAGTCACCACATATAACTAACTTTTTGTATTTCCTATAAAGTGAACCAAGAACCTCCTCTAGCTTTAGCAAAAATGTTGTGAAATCGGAGTCTGGAGATCTATAAATAACAACAGTAAGAAGTTTAGCTCCACTAAATTTAACCACACCTGCACAACATTCAAACACCTTTTCAGTGCAGTACTTTGAAACATCAATTGACTCAAATGGGATACCGTTTTTCACATACATGGCTACTCCCCCACACCGCAAAGAGCTCCTAGAAAAGCTGCCAGCCAACCTGTATCCTGGTAAAGGAAGCCTCTGAATTATCTCCTTATTTAAGAAGTGTTCAGATATACCAATAATTTCAGAGTCAACATCTATAAGCAGTTCACTAACTTTATCTCGAATACCTTGTATATTTTGATGAAATATACTAATTCCCTCATTAATCGGATACCCAAGCTTTGTAGAAAGTGGTTTCTTTGTTAGAGAGACTTCCCTTAAGCAGGAATACCTATCAGCTGACTTCAATCTAAAAAAGGTACAGCTCTAACACCCACAACTACCGGAATTTTCCCATGAGTGATCCCACCACCCCCACCTATGCTGTCACCTATAAGTTTTGCCAACCTCCCCTTCCCATACCTGTTGAGGTGCAGGCCATGTCTAGTGAAACCCGTCCTACTGATAGACTCCACCGACACCACTGAAATGTGACTCATGCCTCCTGTCATCAGCGCACCCCCAAGTCTCATGTTATTACGCCTGACGGCTATATTAAGATGAGGCCGATCGTGACGCTGAAACAGTTCCACGAAATGCACATTCGTGTTGCCAGTCTGAGTGGCTATCTTTTCCAGGTCACCATCTATGTCATACTTCCCATCCCTATCAATACTATTACCAGCCCCACCCACAATCACTACCTGATCCTCTTTAGTAAAATCCCTACATAACCCCCCTATGTTAAAAGTCACCTGAGCCAATCCTGCATTAGGCTTCACAATGCTGGTGACCTGGTACTCACTCCCCAAAACTTCCTGCAACTGCTGGCCTACACCTCTACCATGAGAACTACCTAACAGCAGAACCTTCTTCTTTCTCTTAGACTTTGCAACTGTCCTAGCCACCGTAACTGCTGAGGTCTGCTGCATACTTCCTACATCTACAGCTACTAGAGATTCCTCTCCACTAGACTCTGACAGTTGGTCATATCTATTACAAACACCAATAGTAAAACTATCTGAAAATCTCCTTCTCCTAGCAGATCTCTTGCCAACAGCCAGCTCCCATTCCCCAACCCCCTTCTCCCTCCTCATCCTATCTAGCTCCTCCTGTGCGTTTTTCAACTGCACCTGAAGGGCACAGATCTTACGCTCCTGCTCCTCTATCAACTTACTCTTGCTACATAACCTGCAGTTCCAGGAGAGGATCTCACCAGAATGCCCACTGGCTTCCCCACTGCATTCCCCCCAGTGAAAATACTTCGAACAAGTCTCACACCGCAATCCACTACTCACGAACCTACGGCAAAGCCCACACTTCTCACTCATGGTAAAATTTTACAATTATTGAAACAAGAAAACAACTTTATCTAAGTTCCGCTACTACAATAAGAAGATGTTAAAAACTGACTACAATTATCACAAACTTGCTCTACAAGGGAAGTAACTACTATTATTGACAGTATTAATCAACAACAAATGAGAATATAACAAAATACTAACACAGAAAGAAAATCAAACGTCTAATGACAGTAACGAAACTGAAAGCAGTTCGCAAAAATTTCTTCTGAAGTTATTTCACCGGAAAACACCAAGAACACCGGTTGAAGACTACTAAAGTTCCTAAATAAACTACTATACACAAACAATTAATTAGTACTTAGCTTTCGATGCGCCGCTACAGCTGCAACTGGTCAGCGCGGAATGTAAACACGGGTAAGAGGTTAAGTTGCTCGATACGAAACACTCACAAATATCAGGCCACAACACACGAAATGCAGAGGTGAATGAAGAAACCACTAATAAGTCACTTATATAGTAAATATTATCACAAAAACAGTTAAAATATATATCTGAAAACTAAAAATAGATGAAAACTTAGAGAGCGATCTCACACGCAGTCACGCGCTTATGACGTCACACCAAAGACCAATCAACGTACGCACTTTATTGTTGACACTCGCAAAGAATGCGAAAGGTATATCCTTCTGAAGAGAGGCACTACATGCCGCTAACAGGTAAAGTTATTAAATTTCTTTTATGTAACTGGTTGCTTATTATTTCATTACCAACGCAAAAATATACACAATGGTTGTCCGAACATCGGTATTATCCAGGTGCTTAAGTACTGAGAAGTTCAAATGGTTCAAATGGCTCTGAGTACCATGGGACTTAACATCTGTGATCATCAGTCCCCAGAACTTAGAACTACTTAAACCTAACTAAGCTAAGGACATCACACACATCCATGCCCGAGGCAGGATTCGAACCTGCGACCGTAGCGGTCACGGGGTACGAGACTGTAGCGCCTAGAACCGCACGGCCACAACGGCCGGCTATTGAGACATAACTGTACAACAAAACTATACTCGTGTCTGATCAACAGTGCCTTACTATTTATTGTATGTATTCGTACAAGGTCAGAAACAGTCTGAAAAGTTTACAAGGGTGATGCAGGGTAGGTTGCGCAGGAAAATAAATGTTAAGAAAAAAGTTGATACGTTGCACCATTTCCGAGTTAGTTAGCATTGAACTTAGCCAATCAGGCCATGGCGCAATCGGATCCAAGTGGCCCGTCAGAGACGGTGTCACCAAACGTGTTCTTCGTTTGGTTTCCTAAAACCGAAAAAGCGAGCGACACAAATATCCGACATGGGACGGTAGTGAGGATCGAACACGAGCCAAAGGCTGAGCAGTCTCGGCGCTGTTATCTACGCTATGAGATAACTGCCACTAATTGCATCTGTCGGACGCGCGGTATTAGCCGATGGGTCTAGTGGCGCTGCAGTCATGGACTGTTCGGTTGGTCCCAGCGGAGGTTCGAGTCCTCCCTCGGGCATGGGTGTGTGTGTTTGTCCTTAGGATAATTTAAGTTAAGTAGTTCGTAAGCTTAGGTAGTGATGACCGTAGCAGTTCAGTCCCATAAGATTTCACACACATCTGAACATTTTTTTGTATCTGTGGGACCGCTTTAATTTGCCTGCAAGGGCCTGGTTCGCTGATTTCAATTCTAGCTAACTCATAAATAGCTCCGCAACGTACTGAACTCTTTTTCTAACAGTTATTTATCAGCACAACGTATCTTGTAATACCTGTACAATTTTTTCAGGATATATATGACTGACCATCCTGTTATTTTCAACAAGAGTTTCCTTGATGAGGTGAACTGTCACAGTCGTATCAGTTGGTCTTGAGTTCAAATCCCGGTGAATATTAAGACGTCGACAAAACTCTCTGACTGTGAGGGTGCGTGTCTTAGCGATTATTTACGCATAGTCAGTTACTCAAGGTTGAGGGTGAAGGGCTGCGGTACTGAATCACGCGAAGCGGAGCTAAGCGAAGAGGTAATTTCGACCGCATTTGTTCTTTTTCGACGTAAATGATTTTATGACGGTAGTAAACCCATAAATCTGAACCGTCAGAAAGATTTTACGTGTAAATAACCTTTTGGAACATAAAGCATAAAAGAGTTAAGTGCAGACGTGTGAAAAGAGTCTTAGTAACCAAAAAACAGGAAGGATCTGCTAGTTCATGTTTATGGTCAACGTTCAGAAATAAGCGCACCGAATTTCTTGTCGACAACTTGTTTATTAGAGAATAATGTTATAGACACTTGGAGGATAGTGTAGCTAGGAACACATGATGTCTTGTGGTCGCTGTTTCAATCTGGTGCTTATTTTAGAATCACATGAAAGAATGACATCGGCATTTTCTGCCGTTTTTGTTCCCGTGTAATATGAGGTTGTGTTTCTGCAGTAGCTGTATATTAAGTGCTGTATAACATACTAAATCAATTTGGAGTTGTGAGTCCTTCACTCAGGATGTTTTAATGTGATTGAAATTCTGCGTATTTTTAAAACTTGTTACATAATGTGTGGACATTTAAGCCATACTTGGTTGCTCCTGCACCATCTTGTACCTTGAAAAGGGAGAATTTATTCTACCCTGTAAGACGTGATATTAGCAAATGAGCTCAGTTCCTTTCATGTCACCCCATGTTCCCCTATCTTGAAAATTGAAATTTGTGATAGTTGCCAACAACTTCTACAGGAAGTGGACAAAAATGTGAAAACACAGAATCACAATACATTACCCACAACACATAACCCAGTGTAAGAATACCGGTCGCATTCAAAGAAGCTTCAGGTCGTCGCATAATGGATAACTAAGCTACAAGAAACTCATACACCAGTCTTCCTGGAAAATAGTGGTAGGTTCAGGTAACGATGACGCAGTTGCGTAGCGATCAAGTATCCTATTCCCCAAGTACACCAAAAAGGCTAAATAATACTGAGATATGGTGACTCTGGTGGCCAGGAGGTACGCGAACATTCATTATCGCCTCACAAAAGCAGTTCTGGACGATGCGAACTGTATGATCAGGGGTTCTCTGGTCAAGCAACTCAAAACCACCAACGGGGAACGTACATTGTATCATGGGATGCACCTGATGATCACATAATCCTCGCCAGCAATGAGACCTCGCACAGCCGTAATGGGACCCATGGAGTACCACGACATGGCTGCCCAAATCATCACCGAACCCCCACCAAGTTTCATTTCTGAGGCGTAAACTTTGCCAGAAGTTGGTGTGAAACAAGACTCACGCGACCAAATGAATTACACCGAGCGAGGTGGCGCAGTGGTTAGCACACTGGACTCGTATTTGGAATGACGACGGTTCAAATCCGCGTCCGGCCAACCTGATTTAGGTTTTCCGTGATTACCCTAAAATCGCTTCAGGCAAATTCCGGGGTGATTCCCTATCCTTCCCTAATCCGATCTTGTGCTCCGCCTCTAATGACCTCGTTGTCGGTGGGACGTTAAACACTAGTCTTTTCCTCAAAATGACTTACTTCCACTGCTCCACTGTCCTGGTTTTATGACTTCAGCTACGCGTTTCCCCCCTTTTTTTGCGCTTACTCGGTTAGCGAGTTGACATTCAGTTCTGCAGTGACTGTTGTAATTGTCGTCCTCTTATTTCTTATCACAATCCCCTTCAATGGCCGTCTGTCACGATCACTCAGGAGATGCTTTCGTCCGCGTTCAGACTTAACAGATGATGTTTCTCCGCTTTTCCTGTCTGTGGTATAAATATTCTGTATGTTGCCTCTTGAAGCACCAAGTACTTCGGCTCTTTTGGTCACCGATGCACTCACCCTACGACCATCAACAATTAACTCAGCCGTAATGCACTTACAACTACACAGTACACTGTTCTGATCGTAACTGACATGTTAACGTATTGAGAGCATTTCATAGGTGCCCTTCACGGTCAAATGCAGTAGTGCAACCTGCAGGAATAGCTACATTTTTGTTAAAACGTGCATTTCTGGTGATATTTCCATATTTCTGTCCAAATCCTGTATTCAAAATTGTTTTTAACTTGTAACTGCTTACTGATAACACTTCTTCTTAATTTAATTTCACTTACTGATTATTGGTGTGTACTAGAGCAATAATGTAACACACAGACCATTAAATACGGTATTTACAAGGTTTTCTCGATTGCAGTACTTTTTAATTTGAACAGAATATTTGTTGTGAGCTAGATGGCCATGTTGTACATCAGAATAATTTTTCAGGTTTGGGAAAGGATATTACAAGAGAATTTTTTTGTTATTTACAAAAGAGGACTGCAGTACATGTAAAGTAAGTGCTGTCGTTTCAACAGAGAATAACAATGGTTTGATGAGCCCCCACGAATCCCTCTCGTGTGCTAACCTCTTCATCTCAGAGTAGCACTTGCAACCTACGTCCTCAGTTATTTTCTGGGTGTATTACAATCTCTGTATTCCAACCTCTACGGGTTTTGCCCTCTACAGCTCCCTCTAGTACCACACAAATCATTCCCCCATGTCTTAACAGATGTCCTGTCATCCTCTCCCTTCTCCTTATCAGTATCTTCCACATATTCCTTTCCTCTCCGATTCGTTACCTTATCAGTCTACTTAATTTTGAACATTCGTTTGGAGCACCACGTCTCAAATGCTTCGATTCTCTTCTGTTCCGGTTTTCGATCAGTCCATGTTTCACCACCATCCAATGCTGTACTCCAAGCCGTATATTTTCAGAAATTTCTTCCTCAAATTAAGGCCGACATTTGATATTAGTAGACTTCTCTTGGCCAGGAATGCCTTTTTTGCCATAGATAGTCTGCTTTTGATGTCCTCCTTGCTCCGTCCGTCATTGCTTATTATACTGCCTAGGTAGTAGAGTTCCTTAACTTCATCTACTTCTTGACCACCAATCATGATGTCAAGTTTCTCGCTGTTCTCATTTATACTAATTCTCATTACCTTCGTCTTCTATCGATTTACTCTCATTCCATACTGTGTACTCATTAGACTGTTCATTCCGTTCAGGAGATCATGTAATTCTTCTTCACTTTCACTCAGGATAGCAATGTCATCAGCGAATCGTATCATTGATATCCTTTAACCTTGAACTTTAATTCCATTCCTGAACTTTCCTTTTATTTCCATCACTGCTTCCTCAGTGTACAGAATGAATAGTTGAGGAGAAAGGCTACATCCTTGTCTTACACCCCTTTTAATACGAGCACTTCGTTCTTTGTCATCCACTCTTATTATTCCCTCTTGGCTATAGCTTACCTCTACTTTTTCCAGAATTTCGAACATGTTGCACCATTTTACACTGTCAAATGATTTTTCCAGTTAGATTTTTCTTTAGCCTTGCTTCCATTATTAACCGCAACGTCAGAATGGCCTCTGTCGTACCAAACTGATCGTCATCTAGCGCATTCTCAGTTTTCTTTTCTATTCTTCTGTTTATTATTCTTGTAAGCAACTTGGATGCATGAGCTGTTAACCTGATTGTGCGACAATTCTCGCACCTCCCAGCTCTTGCCGTCTTCGGAATTGTGTGGATGATGCATTTCCGAAAGTCAGATGTAATGTCGCCAGACTCATACATTCTACACACCAACGTGAATAGTCGTTTTGTTGCCACTTCCCCGAATGATTTTAGAAATTCTGATGGAATGTTATCTAATCTTTCTGCCATATTTCACCATAAGTCCTCCAAAGCTCTTTTAAATTCTGATTCTTATACTGCATCCCCTATTTCTTCTAAATAGAATCTTATTTATTCTTCTATCACATCAGACAAATCTTCCTCCTCATAGAGACTTTCAATGTATTCTTTCCACCTATCCGCACTCTGCTCTGCATTTAACAGTGGAATTCCTGTAGCACTCTTAATCTTACCACCCTTGCTTTTCATGTCACCGAAGGTTGTTTTGACTTTCCTGTATGCTGAGTTTATCCTTCCGACAGTCTTTTTCGATGTCTTCACATTTTTCCTGCAGCCATTTCGTCCTATCTTCCCTGCACTTCCTATTTATTTCATTCTCAGCAGCTTGAATTACTGTATTCCTGAGTTTCCCGCAACATTTTTGAACTTCCACCTTTCATCAATCAGCTGAAGTGTTTCTTTTCATACCCATGGTTTATTCGCAGTTACCTACTGCCTACTGAGCTATTCCTTATTGCTGTAACTATAGCCTTAGAGATCTTCAACCGCATCTCGTCATTCCTTAGAACTTCCGTGTCCCACTTCCTTAATTATTGATTCTTCCTGCCTACTGTCTTAAACTGTACCCTGCTCTTCATCACTACTGTATTGTGATCTCAGTCTGTATCTGCTCCTTGGTACGCCTCACAATCCAGTATCTGATTTCGGAATCTCTGCCTGATCATGATGTAATCTAACTGAAATCTTCCCGTATCACTCAGCCTTTTCCAAGTATACCTCCACCACTTGTGATTCTTTAAAGCGTATTCGCTATTATTAGCTAAAACTTGTTGCAGAACTCAATTAATCTTTCTCCTCACTCATTCCGTGTCCCAAGCTCATATTCTCCTGTAACCTTTTCCTCTATTCCTTCCCCTTCAACTGCATTCGAGTCCCCCAAGACTATTAGATTTTCATTCCCCTTTACATACCGTATTACCCTTTTAATATCCTCATACACTTTCTCTATCTCTTCATCTTCAGCTTGCGAGATCGGTATGTATACCTGAACTATCGTCGTCGGTGTTAGTTTGCTGTCGATTCTAATAAGAACGATCCTGTCAGTGAACTGTTCACAGAAACACACTCTCTCCTATTCATAACGAATCCTACTCCTGTTATACCATTTTATACTGCTGGTTATATTACCCTATAATCATCTGACGGTGGCACTTTGGTGTGTTTTTTTAGTTCAATTTTCCTAAGGGGCTTTTTAAGGGAAAAAAGTGGTCAAAAAAAGAAAAACTACAAAAAAAAATAAAAAAAAACAAAAAAGGGGATTAAATAAAAAACGTTGGTAGAGCACTTGCCCGCGAAAGGCAAAGGTCCCGAGTTCGAGTCTCGGTCGGGCACACAGTTTTAATCTGCCAGGAAGTTTCATATCAGCGCACACTCCGCGGCAGAGTGAAAATCTCATTCCAGTCTTTGCTATGTTCAACAAGAACGTCCAGTTATCAGCATCGAATAGTCGTGACAACTCTTTGCCTTCCCTTTTTGTGGAGTCGCTGTAGAATGTTTATCGTGTTTGGTGAGATGCTCTGTGTCATAGCCAATCAGCGATTTGACTGGTCATCTGGGCCATTTGAGCTAATGTATTTGGAAGCTGGATGTATTCTGGGATCGTAGCACTTCGGAGACGACGACTGCAGTCCTGGTGATTATGGTAAGACCTATTCATTTAAGTTGCATTCGTTTTCCTTAGGTAACTTTTATATCATTCCATCCGTATGATGCTAATATTAGCACAATTATTTTCCAACCAACCTGCGTGCAGAGCTTGCAGTGAAATGAAATGTGGTTTGGTATGCACACGCGTAGCTCCTCAACGGTTCACGCACCCTTCGTTCTTTGTAATCTTGAACCTGATTATGAGATCGAGGTGTATTTTTTAAATCCGATGCTTTGTGCACACAATGGCGTCTTTCTTCCTCAACATTAAACAGCTTATTACTTTACTGGACGACGTGTAATTCTAAGCTTTACTAATCTTCGATTCACGTCGTACCGAGAAAACCAGGCAATTTGTATAATTTGTTTGACAGGTTTTAGTTCATTATAGTATCTTAGTTCAGTGTTACTGCTACTATCACTGCTTTTCTTGTGCCATTTATCTGTTCTTGATCGCATGATAGATATATGGTTGTAGTAACGTCCTCTGGTCGACACCCGCTGCCAAGGCCCTCCTATTGTCTTTTCAGTTGTTGATCAGTATATGATAAAAGAAACAGTTTAGTCATATTCGGCTGACAGATTTTCCGCTATGTGCAAGAGTAACTGAAAGGTACACAAAGACAAGTCAGGACGTAATGTCCGGAATGCTGACTGCTGTGTTGGACTTTGCAATGTTTATATTCACATAAAGGGGCATCTTGTGTAGTACGTGGTAGTGATACCATACCATGACTGTGGATCATTAACATTCATAAAAAAGAGCATAGCTTCATAGAAAAGGGCTTTGTCTATTTACTATCGATAGTAGATCAATTCTTGACATACAGCTCACAATATGAACGAAGAACTTCCAGAGTGGCGATATATCCCGATAAAATACTTTTCGCGTATCACAATCAGCTATAGCTTTAAATATTGTCGCCAAGAATGAATTTATTTGTGATTCTTCCACGGCGTACTTGGTGTCGAAATAGTTCACGGGTGAACTGCCGGATGACAGTATCCAACGGGTACACTGTTTCGGAGAGTGAGCATGCTGCCATCGTCAGGTGCACTAACAAACTGAATCAACGCTCCTGATGACGTCAACGTGGTCGTTTGCCGAAATAGAGTGCCAATTGGACAGTGACATCTGTTGTTCACGCGTAAATTATTCCTACATGAATTTATTTATTGAAATATTGTCATAATTGTCTGTAGAGAGCACTGAATAAACGGAAATTTGTTTGGCACTTACTTTCGGTTGACATTGTTTGGCCGCTAGCACAATGGCCGTGAGTCCTGCGGCGTCTTTCTCTTCAGCGTTGGCCCCTTCCTCCAAAAGGACTTTGGCACAGTCCACATGGCCCTTGGCGACAGCGATATGTAGGGCCGGCGAGCCCTCTGCATCCCTCGCTGACATGTTGCAGCCACCTTTGCACAGTTCTAGCAACACCTGTTGCATAAGACACGATGCTCAAGTTTCGGCAATGACAACATCCAGAAGCTTGCTAGTATAATAGCACAGTGTAAAGCAGTACAGCGATATTTCACGAGAGCGTGACCGCTACGGTCGCAGGTTCGAATCCTGCCTCGGGCATGGATGTGTGTGATGTCATTAGGTTAGTTAGGTTTAAGTAGTTAGCTCAGATGTTAAATCCCATAGTGCTCAGAGCCATTTGAACCATTTTTTTTATATTTCCCGAGAATTAATTTTATATAAAAAAAAGAACGACACAACACGAAGAAATTATTCAAAGGGTTCGGATGTCAGTAGATTTGATGTATATGTGTAGCTCGCGTCCCACCGGTTTCTGGGCGTCTCCATACACGTCTTCGGCCTATATTCTAATTTAGTAGAGTAGTATTGCCTATAGTAATGAGCCCCTCTTTGAACTGAGCCCTGATAACCAGCGAGGTCGCTTCCGACAGCGATGGAATGTCAACATGACCTGTTACCCGTCATACACCCCGACAATCGTGAGTGGTGGACCCCGTTGATTGTCATCCACGACACCCTTAGAGCAGAGCGGTATGTCGACGACAGTCGATGTCCCATTGTGCTGCCGTTCCTGGCAACCATACTGCGCTTACTTTTCACCAATCCAGAGAGACTCTACTACTTGTCTTTATACTTGTCAAACATTAATTTAGCCGGCAAGGTCACCGGACCCTCCCCGTTTGAGAACGTTTGGAGCATTATGGGCAACGCCCACCAATCAATTCGAGACTTTGACGATCTAGCGCCCCAGTTTGACAGATTTTGGCATGATATCCCTCACGAGGACATCCACCAACTCTAGCAGTCATGGCCAAGCCGAATAATTGCTGGCGTAAGAGCCAGAGCTGGATCGAAGGGTTACTGAGTTGCCCAATTTGTGAATGTCTTTCTGTTTAATAAATCATCCAGCATTTCTGAAATGGTAATCATTTGTTTGCCTGTACATGTACAGCACATTTACCGATTTCCGTCCCAGTCGAGTAATTTCTTTGTGGTGCATCTTTTTATATATTCTTCTGGCTGAGCCAGATCGCTGGTCGATCAGCAGCGATCGACTTGTTATCTTTGGCGCGTCCCTTGGCGTGAGCATCTTTGCGTTTTCGGCTTGGGCGCGCGGGACGGCGAGAGGCAGTCGGTTTGGGGCGGCCGGTGAGACTGGTGGAGTTGTGGCTCGGGCGTGAGCACATGTGTGATGTCTGTTACGATGGGTCTGTTTGCTAATCGTGAAACTCCTGCGGCGGTTACTGGTTTCCTGGAAGGCATTTCATATAAACTGTGCCAAGCCTCGCAGTGAGAGGGGAGTCCGGTGTTGGTGTTGGCCTAGATGTTTGTACAAATTGAGGTGCCTGTGTGAGAAGCACGGCGTGGGCCTGTTGGTTGCTTCGGCCTTCTGGCAGCCACCGCAAGCGGATGTTCGGCCGGAAGCTCTAAAGTTTGTGGTGAGCATAGTGTGAACAAGTGCTCGTAGGATGTGCTCCCAGCCTGACACTTAGCCTGTGTTATTTGTGGGTGGCGACTCCTTGTCTGTTACTGCTTCCGGGTGTCCAGATTTCACAGCAAAACTGTTTTTGTGGCATTCTGTGTTTCTGGCTCAGCCCCCGCCTAGAAAGGGGAAAGATTTGTGCCTCAACTTAAACGGGGGGGGGGGGGGGGGTTCGATTGGATATCTTTTGGAATTCCTTAATGATCGAATTTAAACATATAAAAAAATTGTTCTTTCAGAATAAGCGCCTGTTTCTTTGGGACACTGCAGTTCAAACGGGGGTGGCGTAATGTTAATGAGTATTTGTTATTCGTGAAATGAAGTGTATTTAATGTCTAGCTGTTTTCTGGGGCACTCAGCTGTGTTATTGACCTCATTTTGAAGTCTTCTGTCGGGTGAATGACTGCTCCCCACTTCAGTGTATTCTTTTGAGTAGTATTGTAAGGTTTTTTGGATATTTGTCAGTAGGGTGTATTGATTCAATTTTGTTTTGCTCTTTCTTTTCAATTACGGTGAATTGTTTAGTTTGTCTCGTTATTGGTTTAACTCGCGCTTTACACACTAAATCAGCTGATATTGAAATTGTTTTTCTATTCCTGTTTAATATCAGACAAATTCAAATGAAACTTCATTTGTTATTTGAAATAAATGTGTTGGATTGACCGTAATGAATTATGTGCAATCGAAGTAAGGCACCGAGTCCTTCATTAGTGCTTAACAGTGGCGTGTGGTTCGGGTTGTGAGCACCGTGCTCGTACCACTGATGTCTTTGTGAATGACAAAAGAATGATAGCTCTAATAATCACTCCCTTACAAGCCTGCCATCTAGAGTTGTATTAGTTCCAGTTCAATTATCCATCAAAGCTTATGTCATGCAGTAGAAACTGGATAACATTTCATTAAGATTTGTAAGTTTCTTCAGTCAGCTAACACCATCACAGCAGAAGCATAACGTTTCTTTTTGGAGGAGGGGGGGGGGGGGGGGGGGAGAGGCGCTAGATATCAGAATGAGACCAATGAATTAAACAGGATCGGACAATAACTAAAGATGAACGGTTTTTGGGAAATTAGATGATCAGGAAAGTGATATTCAACAAGGAACTGAACCTGAAATGATAAGATCATACGTTTCAGTATGCAGTAGAGGCCGCTTCAATTAGAAATAACGTTACAAACACACTTTCGAGTACCAAAGCATGGCAAGAACACTTACTATTATTGATGCGACAACTCATAAGGATGCGAAGGTCGTTAAGCAAGTTAATTTCCTATTCTCAGACAGTGCGATGACTACAGCAAGGCCGGCCCGCAGTACCGCGGCCAGTGCAGACGCGTTAACACCAAAATGTCGAACTCTAATGCAACACCTCAACTGCCACCGAGAACTGATTGTGCCCAGCAAGGCGAAGGATTTGGTCTACGACAGCTCGCGCAGGGTGTGGAGGCTAAGGCGCAGGAACCAGTTTTCGTCCACAGCGCTGGGTGAGTTCCTTCGTTTGTTCGGAAGGTGGGGCCGATAAGAGTTTTCCACCTTTCGAGGCGGGCACCCTGAAACTTTCTAAAGCAATTTTAAGGAAACTCTTAGGTAAAAAATTTCATTTTTGCTTTACTAATTTTTTTGTATAGTAGGTTCATGGTGATGTGCAAATCATTTCGTTAATGGTCCTAGTTATTGTGATATTCACGTGAAAGTAAGACGGTGCCAGATTAAGAAAAGCGTGCAGTGAAAAACAGAAATCGCTGTGATTTTGCGTCTGGTACATATTACGTAGTATGTTGTTGCGTATGAAATTTAACTAACAAATTGAATTCTTCTTTAGACTGTCATCAATTCCGAGAAAACTGATCTGATGTAGCACACTCATTTCAGATAGCGCCGCGCTAGCAATAAAACCAGAGTGAAATATGCACAACATTCCTCATATTTCGTAAACGGTTTCAGATATCTAAATGAGATTTTGGCGAATGATATCACACAAAGAGGGAGTGTTGTACTATATCGTTAATACATAAAACTTCATTATCTACCGTGTTATTCCAATAACTGCAGACTTTTTCGGTGAAAGAATGTAATTATTAATGGCCAGCGACAGCTGATGAAACGAGAAATGCTATAGGTTTTGGAACATCACATGTGAAGACATTACACGGTTTTTTGTACCGCGTATGCGCTTTTTCTTAAGCTGCTGATTTCACCTTTCCTCAGTTCCTCAATTAATAAGCTTAATAAACCACTGTTCCAAAATTCTCTCGCAATTGTGTCTTCACAGCATGTTAATAAGGTGAGAAAGTCTAAACTCCGCAGTGTTTTTGCAAAAGAAGCATGTCAGCCAGAAAAAAGTTAGGTGTTACTTAAAATTCGCTACTCATTACGTTTCTCTGAAATTAACAAATGATTAACAAGCCAGTGGAAATAAATCACTCTGTTTTCGGCGGAATGCTTTTTAGATACTAACGAAACCAGAGGTGACATTAGATCTTTTCAAATGGTCACGATGCAAGTGTGGGCATGGAGGGGCCCCACTTAATATTTACAAAAAATTTGAGCGTAGGCTGCAGTTTATAAAGGCACTTCCCCTCCAGACCTCGGCGTTTCCCTCCCAGAGCTCTGAGCAGTACCCCCCCCCCCCACCCCTCCTCACCATCGCACAACCACTGCTGCTCTCCCCCACGCTTCCGCATCTACTGTGCATCTAGCAGCCATGGCATTTTGCGCGCACTATATATGTTTGGCGGTGGACATTGAAGTGTATAAACGGAGCGTACTTAACGTTTCTACAGTCTCGGAACCAGGGTATAAAGTCGGCAGTGCAGTAGACAACTATAGACATAAGAAGAACTCATCGTTCCGTCACAGTACCCGATGAGACGTAGATTGCTGGCGTCCACCCAATAAAACTAAGGAAATTATTGAATCAAGAAACTGGCGAATATAGTGGTCATAATGCCAACATAAAATTGATATAGATGGTAATAAATAGATTTGAAACAAGAACAGCAACAGCAGCTAATGTTATAATATTTGCATACGTGTAGGAGGAGACAAAACCTGAAGCCTACGTTCCAAATCATTTAGTTCATAGACAGGACGTCATATGTTAGGTCTCTCCGATGGAAGACAGAGGCGCTAGATCAGTAAAACAGCATTCATGGTAATGTTAGGTCTAAAGTTAGATTGCAGACGTTTAATCTAAATCTTGATGTGCGGCAGCTTTCTCATTGCACCTATCTGCATAAGACACGATGAGAATTGCCTCTGTATGCGTTATTGGATAAAATCTACTACAGTTGTTCCAGGATCGGCATACAAGCAAACAATTCACAGCGCTCTATTTTCACAGTGCCTCACCTATTTTAGATGCAATTTTATGCTGAGGTGACACACGACAATCTTGATTTTGGTGTTATTACGTTAAGGAACATAGCGTTGTATTTTATTTGTTTTGGTGTCATATCTCGACTAATTATCCATTTACAGATGATGCTAAACTCTGCTGACTTCATCGGAAGTATTTCAGACTTCTCTCCACCTTGAGAAAGCAGCCGCATAAAACAACTAAAACTTCGAACTTGTGATTTAGCAGTTGTTAGACATGCTATATCGTCAACACGATGTGATCGACATTATTCTGAAGGTCTTTCACGGCTATAAGTTCATCAGCAGCGGAATGAGCTACTCAGAGGATAACGAGTTCGACGATTTCGCCAGAAGCTTCGTTCTCTGATGACCAGTTCATGTACGTGACATATTCTATCTCACTAACTTAACAACAGAAAATCGTCGATTTTCTTATTCCTTCACGCCGAGCATATATCCATGTACATAAAGTATTCCCGCCACTTCTCAAAACTCTAAAATTATGTAATTAACTAAGTCAAAAAATCTAAATGAACATCCGTTGTCAAAAAATCTAAGTGAGCATCCATTGTTACTGTTAACACCCCAATTCCTATACTTTCTATACTGCTGAAAATGTGTCCCAAAGCTCCAACCTCTCTGCCCTCCTTTGTACATTGTACATAACTGATATGAACCCTCCTATTCACCTCACTGTTTTTTGTAGCCCTCAACCCAACACTCCAGAAATATCAATGTTATCTCCATGTTACCAGTTTTCCTATTGGTTTAACTAGTGGGTTTGAAGCTAAATCTGTCCAAAGCACAGTTACTAATTATGGGACAAACTACCTGTAACTTCCGCATCCATGAATTTTACCTAACCATTTTCATTTTTCCTTTCCAGTTGTCCAATATATTAAAATGTATCGGACTAGTGCTCGACCAGCAACTAATTCCGAAAACTAACAGTAGGCTAAAACCATCCGATCATGGGATTACAACCCTCCACTGTAACCCTACTTACAGAAACTTGACCCGTGCTGTCTTCTCCTATGCCAGTGTTGCCTGGATAGTCTCTGCAGCCTAGTTTCACCACTCCCCCAAATCCTTGAGCGCCATGCAATATGTCTTCGTTTTGGCATGTGTTTATCTTCCCCCATACGGATCATTTACTATCTGGTCACATTTTCACCTCTATTCACCCACAATGGAAACAGTTCTACTTGTACCACACTTTTCGTAAATTTTAGAATCACCAGTCCTGGGGTGCTGCTAAGCCTGCATGAACATATCCCACCGTCCCTACACTTACGCACACTCTGCAACCTATCCCAACGCAACTTCCACTGACTTCCCCACCCAGACTATTACATCCACTCAACTATTACCTTACCCCACCCATCCCACTCCAAAATAGGATCTCCATTTCCATCTTCCCTCTCCAAACCTACGTATTACCTCTCCTCTTCATACTACTTTCCTGCCCACACATGAAGCTCGTCTTCCCTTTCTGTCTTCGCATCATCAACCCCAACACCTACCTTCCTTTCCATAGTTAAATGTTTCAAATGGCTCTGAGTATTATGGGACCTAACTTCTGAGGTCATCAGTCCCCTAGAACATAGAACTACTTAAACCTAACTTACCTAAGGACATCACACACATCCATGCCCGAGGCAGGATTCGAACCTGCGACCGTAGCGGTCGTGCAGTTCCAGACTCTAGCGCGTAGAACCTCTCGGCCACTCCGACCGGCCTTTCCATAGTTACTACACAACGGACGCCTGTCTTATACACAAGCCTTTCACACTACAGATCGCCCATCCTCTCCAACACCCACCAAAACAATAAACAAATAAAAACACTTTTCTCCCATGCAGGAACTTTAACTTTTTAGTAAAAGAGCGGAAGTTATATTACAAAAAACAGCATTACATTAAATAATGTATGTTTTTATAAACACATCAAAAAAAGTTTTGCATCATCTCGGTTCCGACAGTTGCAGAACCTGTACAGAAAATTGAGATAGAGATCAACATAAGCATCATTTATGCCCTTTCTATCATGAAAACAACACATTGCATGTTGTACCACAATACAGCAAGAACTTCACAGGTGGTGGTCAAGATTGCTGTACACACCGGTACCTCTACTACCCAGTAGCACATCCTCTAGCATTAATGCATGCCTGTATTCGTCGTGGCATACTATCCACAAATTCATCAAGGCACTGTTGGTCCACATTGTCCCACGCCTCAACGGCGATTTCGTGCATTCCTCAGTCGCTGATGGGTCACATCGTCCATAATCAGCCATTTTCAATCCATCCCAGGCGTTGTCGATAGGGTTCTTGTCTGGAGAACATGCCGGCCACTGTAGTCGAGCGATGTCATTATCCGGAAAGAAGTCATTCACAAAAGGTGCTCGATGGGTGCGCGAATTGTCGTCCATGAAGACGAATGCCTCCCCAATATGCTGCCGATATGGTTGCAATATCGGTCGGAGGAAGGCATTCACGTATCGTACTGTCGTTACAGAGCCTTCCATGACCGCTAGCGGCGTACGTCGGCCTCTCATAATGCCACCCCAAAACAGCAGGGAACCTCCACCTTGCTGCACTTGCTGGAAAGTCTGTCTAAGGCTTTCAGCCTGACCGGAATGCCTCCAGACACGTCTCCGACGATTGTCTGGTTGAAGCCATATGCGACACATACATGTGAAGAGAAAGTGATGCCAATCTTGAGCGGTCCATTCGGCATGTTGTTGGGCCCATGTGTACTGCGCTGCATGGTGTCGTGGTTGCAAAGATGGACCTCGCCATGGACGTCGGGAATGAAGTTGCGCATCATACAGCATATTGCGCACAGTTTGAGACGTAACACGACGTCCTGTGGCTACACGAAAAGTATTATTCAACATTATGGTGTTGCTGTCAGGATTCCTCCGAGCTATAACCCGAGGTAGCGGTCTTCCACTGCAGTAGTAGCCCTTGGGCGGCCCGAGCGAGGCATGTCATCGACGGATCCCGTCACTTTGTATCTCCCCCATGTCCGAACAACATCGCTTTGGTTCACTCCGAGACGTCTGGACACTTCCCTTGTTGAGAGCCCTTCCTGGCACAAAGTAACAATGCGGACGCGACCGAACCACGGTTTTGAGCGTCTAGGCATGGTTCAACTACAGACAACATCAGCCGAGAACCTCCTTCCTGGTGGAATGACTGGAACTGTCAGACTCCCTCCATGCATTAGGCGCTGCTCATGCATGGTTTTTACATCTTTGAGTGGGTTTATTGACATATCTGATCAGTCGAAGGGACTGTGTCTGTGATACAATGTCAACAGCTAACGTCTATCTTCAGGAGTTCTGGGAACCGGGGTGATGCAGAATTTTTTTTTATGTGTGTAGATTTTGTAAGCAATTGTGAAGTTTTTCGCCTTTTCGTCACATTTTTTCGTCTTTATGTATGTATAAAAACAATATTGCAGTGCTTGTGTTTGAAAGAAGCACGATGCTGTGCCCGTTTAACATGCATTTTTGCCCGAAGGAACAGGCAATGCGGCGACCACAGCTGTTATGAAATACAGGAAATTTGTACGCAGTTGCGAATGATGTCAACTGCCAACTGTAAGATGGAAAGATAACACTGAAAATTTGTGCTGGACTGTTACTCGAAAGCGGAGTTGTCTGAACTATTTCGGCTGTCAGTGTATTCTCCATGGCCATACCCGAATTTCCATATTTTGGTGGCCATATTCCATTAACCTGCGCTCGTACGCTCACTGCAATCCCTGTACAGGGGAAAATTAATCGAAATACATGCATGTCTGAAACAACATAAGCACCGTACTTATTGATACATCCGCTTTGCGATCTATCGATCAAGAGCATCGCACGCTCAGGTTGGTCATTTTGCTGGTAACGAGAGGGCGCGCGCGACCTTCGATAAGTTCTTGAGCAGTGCGCAAAAGATGGCACGCGGTTGTATCTTGTGGTTGCTGCCAGGAGGGACGGAGCACGCGCAGTGCTGGAATTTGGTGACCTGCCTGGACGCCGGGACACGTGATCGTCGCTGCGACAGCACGGCGCGGGCAAGAAGCACTGGTGGAAAAGAAGGCAGGGCTGTTGTCGCCGTGGAGCATGTTGGTGAAAATTTGGGTGTACATGATTGCCTCATACGATAAAGTAAGCTGTGTTCCTTCCTCTGTTACTGATGTATGTTTGTACAACGTATATATTAAGGTGGTTTGACACAAGGCGTAGCACATGAACGTATTTTATCTCGATGCAGATTACGAAGGTGGACTTCAGCCTAATACAAAGGATGCCACGCCACCTTTACGAGTAAGTTCCACGCGATGCTTGTCTGCCCGTCTGAGTAACGGGGCAGTTGTCTTCTGATCTATTCTCTTTTCTTAATAGTTATTTAATGCACTGTTGTGCGTGAAGCCTGAGTTTTTGACCATCGAAAGGTCTCGCCATATTGCTAAAAGCTGTATGCTGAGTAACTTAGGGAGTGGCGTGATCCTTAAGGTTTGTTATTAGGGTTTCATAAGTGTAGCTCGTCATCAGTTTAAGTACATGAATCCTTTTACAGTCTCACGGTTTTGCAAACGGTCGAAGTTTTATTCTGATGTAACTGTCTATTACTGGTGATAGGGGGTTACTAAAAATTGGAGCAGTGACTAGTTAGTTACTTGATGTTCTGGAGTTCACAAGTTTCTTTAAAATTTCAGATACCACTTGCCACTAACTGATACCAGCTGAGGATTGTGATTTATGTTTTAAGGGTTCTTTGTCAATCTACGTATTTCTTTAAATTAGTTTTTTATTATTGCAAAGACTACATGAGAAAGGGAGGAGGCCCATTCATTTTAAGGGATTTGTATCAATTTCTACTATAAATTGGACTTAGGCTGTTCAGATACTATTGAAGCAGATATTTAGATCATGCCATGCAAATAACGGTTGAAAGCGAGAATTTTAAAGCAAACGCTCAGGGCCTTACCATCTACGGATCCTTGCATCCAAACTCTCAACCCACTTTTTGCATATTTCTGTCTTCAAACACGGGCACTGCAAGTTCATACTTGTCCGCCGATCTTCCGACAGCTGGAAAGCGATTTTCGACTTAATGTCTCCCCTGTACGATAATTACAGTAAGTGTACGTTTGCAGTTAATGACACATGGACGAAGACATATGGAAGTTTAGGTCTGGCCGTGCAGTGTGCACGGACAGCCGAAATTATTAAGTTGACAATTTCCAACAAGCAGGATATCCATGTTCGATTCCCAGTCCCGCATAAATTTTCAATGTCATCGTTCTGTTCTACGGAGCTGTAAATACATTTTGTGTACGATTTACAGGTTTTGGCTGAAAAGTTACTTGTTATTCCCCTATTAGCCCATTCTCCTCCCATGTAGTATGGGGAGGGGAGGGGGGTGAAGGGGAGTGATAAAAAAAAGAAACCGTTACACAGAGAAGGTGAATTATTCACATTGTGTTACTGGCAGGCTGTACCGAACGTGGAGTAGATATGGTTTCATGACATCTGTGAAACAAAGAAAAACTTCATTTACTGGAATTAAGGAACTGTAGGTCACAATAAATAATTGAGATAATCCGTTGGAACTCTTAAGGTTGTTCGTAACCAATGAACTAGTGCACATACAGCTAGGAAAAAAAAAAAAAACCAGATGCGGCCCAGCAAGTTATCTAAAAGTACTACAGATATTTTCGTGACTTTGTTAGAAACACATATATTTTTTGTTTGTTGTCCAAAGGTATTATATGGACAACTGAACTCAGTGCTCATTATCCAAAAATTTCAACATTTTAAACTCCAAGAATTACGAGAGTGAAGTTGTAATAGCACATAGTGCCACTGCTAAACGTCTTGAATTCCTTTTAACCCAAATGATGTTCCTGGCAATATAATAAAATGTTAAATAAAGTGCAAGCAATTATTGACTACATCAACAAATGATTTAGTGGTGAGTATACCCCCGTTATTGGATCAGAGTGTAATACTCTGTACATGATACTCATCAGTGTAGTCCTATAAAACGAGCAATATCTGGCACAAAAGGGAGTGTTATCCAAATTTGGTTTAGGTTAAATATAAGACATAAGTGATTTATACACGGAGCAAGTAAACGAAATAAAGTTATATTGGAAAAGAATGGGACTGATATGTTGAACTTCAATATCATGCTACGTTTTGTGTTTATTGAACAACATCACTTTGCAAATACAAAGTTGAACAGGATATTCTGGAGAGAACAAGCACACAGCGCACTGTTGGATTTCTCTCTTCCCTATGACATCAGCGATGACGTCGTGCATTGATGCCAGATTTCCCCTATTAAGCCCATTGCAATTCAGAATTTGGTGGGGAATTCAAAATATTTCAGTTACGCTACAAGGGTTTTTCCCTCACTCTTATGGCGTCGATGTGGAAGAAGGTCTGATGTTGTCTATTCATAATTGTGGGAAGTGGAAAAGTCTAACGTGGGGCACTGTTCTGTTGATGGAAATAGCTCACTAGTGCTAAATATAGAATTCAAGATTGCCACTGGGCTTATTCTCTGATGCCACTGTGGCTGATGTCCTATTTGGTGGGATATTAAAAAAATCCAAGCTGCTGCAATGAGGTGA
This sequence comes from Schistocerca serialis cubense, assembly GCF_023864345.2. Lineage (NCBI taxonomy): Eukaryota > Metazoa > Arthropoda > Insecta > Orthoptera > Acrididae > Schistocerca > Schistocerca serialis. Next base: position 429,526,254 of record NC_064641.1, read on the forward strand.
AATTCAAAAATTCAAGGTGGCAATCCAAGGCGGCCAAGTTTATGATTACCAGACAGGTCGGAAGTCTGTCATCACCCCATCCATAGACCTAATCCTTAGTATGCCAAGATTCGAGTCACTGCTCACCACTGTCAACACCGGAACGTCTGGTAGGGGCAAGAGGAACACTCAGCCACTAAGCCACGACGTCAACCAGCCGTTAGCCGATGTCAGCTCTGTGCAACTGTATCCAAAGCCTGCGCCATTGATCGAAGCTCAGATAAGTCATTACAGGTTGCTGTTGTTCAACACTACTTATCAATTGACTGCCAACAGATCGAATCCTGTTAATGATGATTTAACATTTGACATGGACCGTCCAGGAGGTGCCAGGTGCAGTTCACTGATGCAGAGTGGGATCAACAGTGCAGCAAGCTGAAATATATCGAGGAGTCTTGATAATTGAGAACTGTCCATTCCCTCAAGACATCAGTATATTCGACAGCAACAGGGTATCCATCATCGACATGTTGGAAGTGATCCAGTGAACTTAACATCTCAAGACCCCACAAAGTGTGTGTATTTTAATCGTTTAAGTATCGCAATCCTGCGTGGCTTCTGTAGTCAAAAATGTATCACCATTGAGACACTCGGTAACGAGGGTATGTTAAACCCTCTTCGATAATTTTGTAAGGAGTCACATGTGTGTATTCATACAGGGTGTTTCAAAAATGACCGGTGTATTTGAAACGGCAATAAAAACTAAACGAGCAGCGATAGAAATACACCGTTTGTTGCAATATGCTTGGGACAACAGTACATTTTCAGGCAGACAAACTTTCGAAATTACAGTAGTACTGGCGTACGTTAAAATATGGCCGAAAGGTGACGTCAGATGCATAAACTTCACCTCTATATTAAACTAAAACATGCAAATGGCTCTGATCATTATGGGACTCAACATCTTAGGTCATAAGTCCCCTAGAACTTAGAACTACTTAAACCTAACTAACCTAAGGACATCACACACACCCATGCCCGAGGCAGGATTCGAACCTGCGACCGTAGCAGTCCCGCGGTTCCGGACTGCAGCGCCAGAACCGCAAGGCCACCGCGGCTGGCAAAAAACATGCAAAACATGGTTATTGCCATCTGGTACTTCCTCAACAATGAACAGCTAGTGCAGTACTGTATTTAGACACTGCCTTACCACAACTTATTTCATACAAGAACGAATATTACTACCCAATCGATGGGGTGGCTATGGACAACCCCATTAGTCAAACAGTTGCCAATTTATTTACGAAGTTCTTCGAATAGCAGGCGCTTCAGACGGCCAATGCAAGACCAGCTGAGAGGTAGCACTGTGTGAACGATACGTTTGTGGTATGGACTCACGGTGAAGAGGAGCTGGACATCTTCTTGGTGCATCCCAATAGTATTAACCCAAAGATTCAGTTTACGATGGAGAAAGAGAGAAATGGTCAACTTAATTATGTACCCGTAATTAAACGGGTGGGTGGGGCTCTGGACCATAAGATATACCGAACGGGCATGTACGCTGATCCGTACCTCCTCAAGGAACGAGACCATCATCCTAGCCAAAAAAGAGCTGTCATTAAAACCTTGGTGGACAGAGCCAACAAAATCAGCTAGCTGGTTTATTTGGAGGATGAATTAAACACTAATTGCTAGCCTTCATGCAAAATGGATATGCTGGTAAGGAGATTGATCGAGCACCTCTTCAAGGAAGACAAGAAACCGAGAGTACTGAGCAACAACGTCCGTCAGCTGAAAATGTTTTTCGCCGGTTTATTAATAAAATAATGAAGTGTGGGATCGAAACGATCCTTAGACGCACCAAGATTAATTAATATCTGAGAATGGGAAAAGATGCACGACAGCCCATAGCAGCACTTGAGGTATATGAAATTCCGTGCAGGTGCGGACAAGTGTCGAAAAGTAGTGTCAACACCCACGTAGCTTAACACAAAAGGGACTGGGACATACCAGATTATCGGCCTTAGCAAAACATTTTTCTCGAGATGGGAAGCAAGACATAATTTTCAAAAGGACGAACTTCTCAGTAATGACATCACACCATTATGCGCGCATGTACAGAGAAGCAAGAGATTCATAAGCACCAAAATAATTTCAATAGAAAAAAAGAAGATTTACGTTAGATAAATTATAGATGTCGACTTTGCGCCAATAGAATGACAATCGATTATTTTTAAGAGAGAATGATGAAGCAGTCCAGAGGTAGTCGTACAGCCGGCATCACGTGATGTATGGTGATTCTCTCTATTCGCTCTATAAATTCAAGGTCTCATTGGCCTTTATCGACCCATGTGAGTAAAATATGGTTATGGAATTTCGACGCTACAGACGAATCACTCCATGACGTGTGACGGTAGCAACTTCAAATGAAAGGACTGAGCACACCGTGGGATGTTCTCGACATTTGTGGCAGAACTCCGTCACCTGAAAGCCGACATTCGAACTAGCGCCGTCCACAGCTCCACTGAGTGGCTGACCACCGGACTGTAACAACGGCAGTGCTCGCTCCACTGCGGCGCAACCAACTTGGCGTAAACACAGACGCGCCAGCGTCCGCACGGTCATAAAACATCAGGACTTGTTCTAGCGTCCGCGAGTGAGTGAAGGCGATTTGCTGACTGTGTAGCAATCAATATTATGCGATCTTCAGAGCATATGAGTGGTTTCAAATTGTGTTTTAAATTAAGGCAGAGGCCTGTGAACAGTATTTTCAATTTGTTTTATGTTATTTCCCTGAAGTAGTCTATGCTTACGTTTACATGTTTACGCAAACACGCAGTGACGTAGCAAGCAACAGAAACCTAGATGCACTATTTATTGTGCATTGCAGGATCTTATTTTTATTAATTTATGATGTAATTTTTATTTCAGTTGTCGCACCCCGCCATAGGTGGTGCCTTTCACCAATCTTGCGTCGATGTTACCTGTGTGGTGCAAGCAGGAAGGCGGCGACATCGGCGTCCTCTTCTAAAATAGGATTCACCTCCACACCTTTCTTAACGGAGATGAGGCAGAAAGACTCTCTTTGGGTGATTGCGATATGGTAATGTTAATATTGTCGACTACAAAGGAGTATTGCTGCAGATAGATACTGCACAAGTGGTAGGTTTCTACTTTGATATAAGTCTTTTACCGAGCTGTTAGATCCAAGTGAGATTACAGAGAATTAGAGTCGGTGAGGTGTCAGATTTATTACTGTTTATTATGCAGTTATTCAAGAACCGGAATGAATCAGACCCGAGAGGTCTTAGATGCACACACACTGCTAGCTACTGGGCCCCTGAGCCTGTTTCAGTGTTAATATATGATCACTCGGCTTTGCAGCACAGGAAACAAGTCGTCAGTTAAAACTTGGTCCTGTCATTTACTGAAATTCTGAAGTATCACTCGTTGAGACAGAGACAGGCATTCTCCGTTCAATACTGTTCCAAGAAATGTGCAGTAGCTGCTCACCTCGCAGTTGTTTTGCGTACCCAGAGTATTCCCACCGGCTTCACGTGGCTGAAGTGGCTAAGTCTTCACCTGGTGCTCCGGCGGCGTAGCCATTCCGTACGCTGAATGCTCCGTACTGAAACTTATTAGCCATCCTCCTCTTTACTGTTAAACGGCCCGTTTTATACCTGGCTGCGCACTGCCTTTCCGCATGACCTCAATAATGTCCATTAAGAAGATTTCGGCATTGATGCTGTATTGACCAGTTTGGCCGTTTCTTTGGGAGAATTCCACCAGTAAGTGAGTGCCTTAGTGCTAGATTAATCTGTTGTCGCACGTTATGTGTGTCAGTGTAATATTTGTTCTGTCTTATTTTACCTTGCCTTCTCAGTGTCTTGGAGCTTGCTCTAGTGTCTCTGTGCTGACTGGTTGACTAAACGACGAGTGACCTCCTGTTGAAAGTGGCGTTATTTTCTCCAGTTAGCTGTCCTCTTTTTCATGTACTCCAGCGCGTCAGAGCACTTAACACCATCCTCAAGTAATTCTCTTTCTGATGTGACAGTTACTTAAATTTTTAAATTGTCTCAGATGCCATGTTCAGTATAGTGAGTATTGAGACAAGTGTTTGGTTTTCGTAGGCTTGTGAAGATTATTGTATTTAGTGGTGATAGCTACGTTGTTAATTTGGGGTAACTGAAGTGGAGCTCTGAGTACTTACTTAATTGATTGTTAATTAGGAGGATCATCTCGGTTATCAGTGGTTCTGTAATAGTACTTGCAAAAAGATTGTGAATATTTAGATAGTCTTCTGAGCCAAAAGAGGTTGATGGTAAAGATCTGGAAAAATGGAGGTAGGACCGAAAGAGATGACTCAAGGATCGTTGGTTGTCGATTATCAATTTACAGCCGTTAGGATCAGCCAACTGGGTACACTGACACATCAGCAAAGGTAAAAGAAGGAAAACTGGTATGGGTGGGGGATAGTTAAACTTAATATTTGGAGCGATAGCAAAAGAAAATGAAGAGCCAACAGAACTGATTCACACAATAAATGAAAAATGTATGAGCCCAAACATGCAAACTAATTCCAGCCGCAGTCGGAGACGAAAACACGGAGAGGTATAACAGTACAGAGACCACCGTCTCAGATAGCTGTAAACATAAAATCCATTTAAGAACATCTGCAGAAAAGAAATTCCTTATAAGATAAAAATGGTAGTACAGATTAAACAGGTGAACACAGATTTAGTAGAAGACACGAAAATCCGAGGGGTCAATAACGCAATGACACAAAGCAGCAGGAATAAACTGAATCAATAGGAGAAAAATTGAGTAACGAAACTTTTCTCTTAGTGCATCAAGCTGAACAAAATGTCTGTTGTATGGAACTAAGGTAGTCGCCGTCCTGAAATCGAGGAAAACAGGGGACGACTCCAAACATTTCAAATCAGTTTCGCTGTTATGCATTACTTATAAACTATTTGAAAGAATAACTACTTTTGAATACATTTTCGGAGCAACCAGTGATGAGTGTTATTACTAATATTTACCATCAAAAACAGCCTTGGTCACAAATTACTTATTCCGGTGACCGGTTTAGATCAAAACTGTAGTCATCTTCAGGCCTACAAGTTAAATACAAAGCTTGATCGGAGGGCTACATGCATTAAAGAAAAGTATATAAAGCTACAAAGTTGTGGAACGATGATTACGAATGAGCAAGACCCTCCTGCTGGTGGTAAATCACTATTGGAGAAACCAGTGCACGTCTTACTATATATACTGGAGGCTCTGCCCTCTTCTGACAGAATGATCTCATCGCTAACCAATGGGTTATAGGTCGAAAAACAACGTAGAATTTCTTAGTTAAAAGAACATTGACAAAAAGGAAACTAAACACACATAAAATTTAGCTTTTTCAACAGCTATTGTCAGTTAAGAAGCATTAAAAATATTTAAACATTCAGGATAAATGAACAGTACATGAGTTGCCCTCTGTAGGCCTCTTAGTGAACCATTTGGAACCACTGGTTGCCATGGTGAGGTTATACGCCGTCGCAAAGATGGGGCAGAAGGCTTCTTTCGGCATAAGCTGTTGTAGAGACGATAGGTAAATTAGTGGATGCCATGGTGAGGATGGACGCCGTTCCAAAGATGTAATATCAGACGGTTTTCCACTGAAGTTATTGTAAAGTCGATAGGCAAACTAGTGGTTTCCATAGTGATGATGGATGCTATTCCAAAGATGTTGCAGCAGGCTTCTTTCCAACGAAGTTGTTGTGAAAGTCGAATGACAAACACTGTCAGGTCAGATGACGTACTATTGAACAGCAACATGTTTTTATTGAAACGATAGACGCTCTGTCAGTGCTCTTTCTCATGAGGAGGCTGCAAAAATCGTTAACAGACGTGTTTTAGTACATGCTGCACCGATACGGTTTCATGCTGTAATAAGAGACTTCCATCTATATAGATTACTCGATACATAATAATTAATCCTTACAGATCAATATTAAGAAAGAAAGTAATCAAGAGGGCATAATACTTGTGCATATTTACAAAATATTGTCTATGAAGATCCTATGTAGATTGCAATTTTTACATGTGACAATTTTTAAGGCATCTAAGAATGATTCTATCGATCAGGGCGTTGACCAAATATTGATTTGGTACGTGTAGTACTAGTAGTATGTTCCTTAAAACGTGTTAGAAAGTTACGGCTGGTTTGGCCAGTGTACTGTTTCTCACAGTCGTTACATTGTATTTTGTAAACGCCTGACTTTTGGTACATATTTGATTCCCCAATTGTGTGTTACAATTTCATCTGTACAGGGTTATCGGCTTTTAATGCTATTGTCACACTTGTATTCTTAAGTAATTTATTTTATCTGAAATAGGTCCCATATATGTCATTTTAGTAAATCTCTTCTTGGAACTAATAACAGCATCATAAGTTTGCTATAATTTTTGATATAACAGATCAACCTGATGGGCATCACAATTGTTAGCTACTGCTATTTGTTTTAAGGTATCAGATTCCTTCTGGATTGAATCAGGTTGAAGAGGTAATTTCAATATCCTATATATCATTGTTTAAAAATGCTGTTTTGTATTTTAGTGTATGGCATGATGTAGCGTTTATTATTGCGTTATTTGTAGGTGAAGCCCTTAAATTATTGTTGATGTGTGGCCTTCAGCGGAGTTTTAATATCTCTTAAATTAGTGTTATTGTCTTGCCCTTAAAACATAAGATTGTGATGCTTATGTATGGGTCTTCAGCCGAATATCGCATTCAATGTTTTAAGATAAGGCCTTCTGCCATTTGATGGAAACTCTTCATATTGCTCAATATGGAACCTCCAGCCATGTACCATTAAAATTAAATTGCTAAGCCCGTCAGCCCATTAGATTGAAGATTTAAAAAATATTCTTGGGTGAAACCTCCAGAAGAACTTTGTATTTCAATTTTTGATTAGGCCTTTTGTCTTCCATTATAAGTGTGGCCTACAGCTGATCAGAAGTTACCCAAGGAGATCGATTGAAGTTTTGAGTGGTTTGCATTCTTAATATAGTATTGTGTGTTGATAAATAAAGTTCGTACGTTCAGTGCAACTGACAGGAACTTATTGCACTGTTGTACTATCTCTGGGAGACCGATAGTATTTCTGGGTCATCGTGTGTCTGCCAGTGATTTGGAGATTGGACATGGAGTAGTTGAGTTGGAACATGGCAGAAGTGCAGTCATGATGTATCAGTAGTGTAGTCAGGGAGGGAGCGCTAGGGAGGCGCGGACAGCCAGTACTCTCCAACTGCTCGTGACACAGGATGAACTGTCCAGTGGACGGAGATGACAGTGGGATCAATCATTGGTCGGTCGTTCAGTTAGTCGCCTCTTTAAACGACATGTTTTTGGTCTTTTGACCATTTCTGGGCCTTGTCACTGGATCATCTTGCTGGATATGGCTTTGTTCCTTCTTGTGCGGAGACATCTTTGCCAATGGGCAAGATTTACCACTGCATGATTGGGTCTGAGCCAGTGTGCCCGGACCGCTGTGTCTCCAAGTTCCAGACGCACATCGGGTTGAGTCAGGTTGGAGCAGCAGTGAGCTCCAGGTAGTCAAGACTCGGCTGACCGTTGCTGACACACATGGTTTGAGTGGCAACAACTGTTGGTTGGTAGTTCAGTGGGATGTCTCATCAACACGTATTTGGGTCGGTTCCTTCCTGTGCAGAGATGTCGGTTGTTGTTTCCGGGACGTCGTCCATCCGAAGGAAGTCAGTGAGTGGGAGACGCACCGGCAGTGCAGTCGTGATGGAGCAACAGTCGCGGATGAACCAGGAGTCCAGTCGGTCAGTTGGCGTGGAGCAGCAAGCAAGCCCCCGTCGTGCAGAGTCGGGCTGGAGCCGCTGGCAGCGTGCACGCACGGCTGGAGTGTGAGGTGCTGCTTGCGAGAGCTACAAAGTTCGTCGCCCACCGATCTTGGACATGAAAGTTGAGTCCTCACTCAGCTTACTATCGAGCCTCAACTGTTTACATTTCTTCGTTTGATCCTGGTTGGTGCTTTTGGGACATTCCCGCGAGCAACAACGTGTGTGTATTTAAGTCGCCTAAGATTCCAGCCGTCTTCCTGTGTAATTTAACTTAATATATTCCCTGTTATTTGAAGTTCACCAGCGGTATCTTCTGCATTGCGGCCGTTGATGTTCCAGCTACCTGCAACGGTCGTTGACGTAATTTTAGGCAGTGTATTTTCCTCGTCGCGTTGTTGCTGTCCAGCGCAGCGTGTAGTTCGACAGCTGAGGTGTTGTTGGTCGTTGTGGGCGCCAATATTCTGTGATTCGTTGTATTACAAGCTTGTGGTCGTTTTGCTGGTTGCGTGGAGCGGAACTGATTTGGTTGATTGGTTAAACGACTGTCTGTCGATTGGGTTGCCTCCAGATTAAGAAGTCGTTGGACAGGCTGCCTGTCTCACCTAAATGTGCGTTAGTGTCACAATCCCAGGCCAACCCCTGGAAACTTGCGAGTGCTGTTGCGTGCCTGTTACACACTAACGCCCCTGCCTGAGTTTGTTATTTGGTTGATGTGTGACCATCAGCCGAGTTTTTATATATCCTCTTGCCCTTTAGGCATAAGATTGTTATTCCTTATATGGGCTTTTAGCCGAATTTTATACCAAGCCATTTAAGGCCTTAAGCCGTTAAATTATTGTGTTGATGTGTGGTCTACAGCCGAGTTTTAATATCTCTTAAATTAATGCTCTAGTCTTGCTCTTAAGGGATAAGATTGTGATGCTTTTGTATGGGCCTTCAGCCGAATTTTGCATCCAATGTTTAAAGATAAGGCCTTCTGCCTTTTGATTTAAACTTATCTTATTGCTTAATATGTGCCCTCCTGCCAAGTTCCATTAAAATTAAATTGCTAAGGCCGTCAGCATCTTACATTGAAGATTTAGAAAGTATTCTTGAGTGAAATCTCCAGAAGATCCTTGTATTTCAATTTTTGCTAAGGCCTTTTGTCTTCCATTTTAAGTGTGGCCTTCAGGCGATGTTAAGTTACCCAAGGAGGTCGATTAAAGTTTTGAGTGTTTTGCATTCTTGTTCTAATATTGTGTGTTGATAAGTAAAGTTCGTATGTTGAGTGCAACTGGCAGGAACTTAATTTTGGCCTCTTTCCACAACCTAATCATCTCTGGCCTGCGAGGCCAGGCATTTCACTGGTAGAAGAGAACATACAGAAAAACGGAATAGGCTCATTTTGAATGAACTGCTCATGCAAATGCCAACTTGTTGGTATAGATCCCTTTGGTGTGTATGATTATCGAATTTCAATATTAGTGTGTTGATGAACGCTATTGCTTTTTCGAGAGCCGGAATATACAAGCTTTTTCACCCAACTTATTAGAAGCGATATACTTAAATTCTTTTCCGTCACTTACTCCTCCTTGTGGCCCCACATAAAAGATTATGAAATTTTGAGTCACTAATTCCAAAGGATTTTGGATTGTGTTTTTTTCACATTCATATAGCAACTCTGTGTAATCTTATGAAGCTCAATTGATCGAGTAAGAAGTAATGAATAGTATAAATCAAAATAAAACAATGCTTTAAGTCCTATACGTTATGCACCAAGATGACAAAAGTCACAGGATACCTCCTAATATCGTGTCAGATCTTTTACCTAGCCTAGTACAGCTACTCGTCATTGTAAGTCCTCAGGAGAAATAGTGCCTCTATAGCCGCCCACAATTGCAAAAGTGTTCACTGTGCAGGATTTTGTGCGCGAATTGACCTACCATTATGTCCCATAAATATGCGGTGGAAGCGTGTCGCGAGATCTTTAGGGCGAAATCATCCGTTCTAGCTGTCCAGAATATTCTTCAAACCAATCGTGAACAACTGTGGTCTAGCGACATGGTGCATTGTCACCCATAAAAATTGCATCGCTGTTTCTGAACATGAAGTCCATGAATGGCTGCAGACACTCTCCAGGGAAGTGAACATAACCATTTCCTGTCAACTATCGATTCAGCTGGACGAGAGAACCCAGTCAGTTCCACATAAACAGAGTCGACACCCTTATGGAGCCATCACCAGCTTTCACAGTGCCTTGTTGACAACCGGGGTCCATGGCTTCGTAGGGCCTGCACCGTACTCGAACGCTAACCATCAGCTCTCACCAACTGAAATTGGGACTCACATGACCAGGCCACGTCGTCTAGGGTCCGACCGATGTTATCTCGAGGCCAGGAGAGGTGCTGCAGGCGATGTGTGCTTTTAACAAAGACACTGGCATCGCTAGTCGGCATCCATAGCAAAATAACGCCAAATTTCGCCACACTGTCATTACGAATACGTTCATTGTAGGTCTCATTTGATTTCACGCAGTATTTCTGGTCTGTTTGCAATGACAATTTTATGCAATCACTGCTGCTCTCGGTCGTTAAGTGAAGGTCGCCGGCCACTGCGTTGGCCGTGGTGAGAGTTAGAGCCTGAAATGCGACGTTCTAGGCTCACCCTTGATACTGTGGATCTCAGAATAAATTCTCTAACGATTTCCGAAATGGACTGTCCCTTGTATCTAGCTCCAATTATCATCCCACGTAGAGAGTTTGTTATTTCCTGTTCTGTGGCCACAACAACGTCAGAAACCTTTCCGCATCAATCACGTGAGCACAATGAGAGATCTGCCTACGAACTGCTCTTTTATACCTTCTGTATGTGATACTACCGAGATCTGTATACAGGGTGATACACTAAGATATGCAAATATTTTCATATGTTAGTCTACAAGCAAAACTAGAGAAAAAAGTTAGTATAAACATAGGTCCGCAATGTTCATTTACGGAGTTACGGCTAATAAAAGATTTTACCTAAAACTTGTCAACTTCGCTAATACGAAGCCCTCGCCAAACTGAACGACGTTAAAATAAAGCACGGTTCCCACTTTTTTTTTTTTTTTTTTTTTTTTTGTTAATCTGGTAAATCTGATAAGACATGTCTCAGATGAGTATCTGCAGGAGTTTTCCCGAACATCCAGAGAAGCAAAGAAGTAATTTCGTAAAATTTTTGCTTCATTATCTGCTTGGCCCAATTTGTTTTTTAAATTCCAGACAATTGCACGAAGGTTCCAACAGAAGTTGTAGAGAATTTAATGTTCGAGAAATGAAGGTAATAGCTTTAACTGAAAATTTTTGAATTTTATCAGATAATCTGCTTTTATTAATACCATAGCACACGTGAATTCAAGTTAAACAGGAAAAAATAGTCTCAGTGTTAAGAAAGTTGTACAGTATACAGACAATTTGACATTACCTTCACAATAAATGTTCAAAAATGTCTCCACTGACTTCAGTGAATTTAGCTGCACGTGTATGCACAGATTTTGTTGCTCGTTTCAGTTTCACAGGGTTGTTCTTAATTTCGTCCATTGCATTCATAATGCGAGCAAGTAATGCCTCACGTGTATTGACTTTGTCCTCATAAACTATGTCTTTCATTCATCCCCATACACAGAAATCGATTGGACTTAAATAGGGTGATGTGGGTGGCCACAGACGTGTGGCACCACGACCAATCCATTTCTGGGGAAAATGTTCATTTAAATGTGTAGTAACGGCGTTGGTGAAATGTGGAGGCGCGCCGTCATGTCGAAAATACATTTTCAATCGCATAGCATGTTTAACATCTTTGAGCAAGCGGGGCATTTATTCTTGAAGAAATTGTAAGTACATCTCGCCAGTTAGACGTGCTGGCAAAATGAATGGTGCAATAAAGTGTGTGTTTATTATACCACACCACACACATATGCTAAATCGCTGCTGGAAATTACGTTGCACTGTTGCACGTGGGTATGCTTCAGACCATACGTGCTCGTTATGTAAATTCTTTACACAATCTCGAGTAAACTGGGCCTCATCAGTAAATAAATTGTACTTGTGTAACTGCTGATTAGTATTTAACCAGGTGCACAACTGCAAGCGAAGGGTAGGATCTCCAGCATGTAAATTATGCACCTTTCGTTTATGGTAAGAATACAGATTATTGTACTTCAGAGTACGCAAATCGTTGAAAGATACGCCGTGTACTGGCACCCGGGCTAAGTTGAAAAGCATCCATAATATCCTCATAATCGTCTTCACGTATGGAGCGCCCATAATGATTATGAACACTAGGCAGTGAATCTGTCTCCCGTAGTATTCGAAATACTCCACTAACGGTTCGTGCATTCAGAATCCTCCAAGTTGGATAACGTACGTGATATTCGTTATCTGTAGCCGTAGCATTACCATCTCATTTGCCATAAATAAACATCATATCTTCTGTCGTAAAATAGATAATCAACAAACAACAGTTACTATGTGGTTTCACTTAAATACTGTAGTTATTACGTTCTTTCACTGAACAATACAGAAAACTAACTCTTTTGAATGTTAGGAAACCACTGAAGCAGCTCACTAACGGTTTTCAACAAAGACCTAAACGTTTCTACGTTCTTAATAGAAAGTAAACAAATTTACTTGTATAATGAACTTTACTTCTCTGGACGTTCTTGAAAACTACTGCAGATAAACATCTGGGGCATGTTTTATTAGATTCACCAGACCAGTAACAACAAAATAAATGGAAATCGTGCTTTACTTTAACGTCGTACAGTTTTGCGATGGCAACATATTAGGAAAGTTGCTAAATATCAAGGAAAATCTTTTATTATCCATAACTCCGTAACTTAACATTTGCGGACCTATGTTTACACTAACCTTTTTATTTAGTTTTACTTGCAGAATAACATATTAAAATATTTGCATATGTCCGTGAATCACCCTGCATGTGCACATAACTATCCCATCATTTTTGTCACCTCGGTGTATAGTGCTGCACCTTACCGCCCAATGATTTCAGTGATATAAGTACTTGCAAGTGAACGTATCTCACCCTAATCAGTTAACTCGAACCTCCAAAGAGACTTTGTAACAGTGTTTCCAACTGCTTTAAATTATAACGAAGTTGAAACTTGAATACTCTAGATAATGAACGAGCCTAATGCCCAAAATCCCACAGTCCAAGATACTGAATTTTACAGAGAATATACAGAAATTAAAGGAAATAAAAAAGGATCGGCATCGAATTCACAACACTTCGGCTATGCTTGAGAGATGGGACAGAAGGTGGTAAAGAGGAAATGAGAAAGAATGTGAAAGGAGAGGTGATGGACCTTTATGATACCTACGTGAACGCAATAAAGTGATTTAGAAACTGCTGGCATAGACTACTCCCTCTCCACAGGTTTATTCACCGTGACCTGCCATACAGACGGTTCTCAGACAGGAAATCATTATCCATCCTGAACTCATGGCACCGATTAGATTTTCTGCTACGTCACTGCTATTGTGATGCTTCATGCTTATGTTCAATGGTCCGTGCCATCAGCAGCCTGAATGTCATGCAGTGCACCATTTCACCAAACAAAATTTGCCAGCCTATCCTCTACGTGGCCGAGCCAACGGTCCAGACGTATCAAGCGAATGATCTCCGTCGATTAATTCTCATTCAGCGAAAGGTTCCATCATGTTACATTATGTCAAAAACAGTGGCTTACAATCATTTTTAAAAACTTAAAAGCACTTACTGTCGACATCTGTTCTTCCACTCATCAATTAGTCAATATCGTTAACAGAAAGGCGTCGTATATATTTCTGTGCGTATTAACTATGGTAACATTCCATACGCGTAAAAATTGTAAAAATGTATGTAAGTATGTATTTATGTTCTACACGTCTTCCTAAAACAATGAGTGGATTTCAAAATAAATTGGCACACATATCATTTACTGTCTGGAAAGATTCACTGTGTGGGTAACAACCACCCACATCTCAAAGGAGTGAGGGTGAAAAAGCAGTATAGCTCACAGGTGGGCTAGAACCCATACTTCAGTCATCCAGTACTCGAGAATGAGAGCACTAAGAGATTTGCAATATACTTTACACATCATTTCTAATCTTCACGAAACTGTTTTTGCGGTTACTAGATTTTTGCTGTTCATGCGGTAAAACTGCCACATGAAGGACGATGTTCTAATTTATTACTTCTTTACCACTAAAAGTATGGGCGACGTATTATGCAAACACTATTCACATGTACCAGAAAAATATTCACATATACTTGAAAAATTATATCATTGTCTGGTAGTTCAGGAGATATGACATCATAAACATTAAGATACATGAAAAGCTACCATGTCAATCAAGACGTTTAAGTTTATTACTTCGTTGCGTTTAACTCTATTCGCAACACTATTCGAAGGCAGTATCGACATCACCGCTGAATTTATCTACAAAAATATGTCATTGTATGATACACAGTTCTGGAGATAAGGCGCCAAATACTGAGATGTGAGAAAAAACTGCTGCATCATGCATGACGTTTTAATTTGCTACTTCGTGACTACTTACTCTGTTCGCAACACATTTCGCAGACAGTATTCACATATACTGCTGAATGCAAGTACAAAAGTATACAGAGTGAGTCGCTAAGCACTGCCAGTAAGAAAAACTCCGAAAGTATGATAGGAGCTGAAAGGATAGTAGGACATAAGTTGCATGCGACAACGGGGGCCATAATATGACGTTGGTTTTTTGTTGCTGGGTGGGGTCGCTTCAGAGATATGAAGGTCAACTTTGTTTTCCTAAATGGGATGCTATAGTTTGGTACTTATTTTCTGATACCGGCTATCGAGACGAATCCAGTGATGTGTAACAGTGACGTCTTTGAAGGTCAACGAAGGTTAAAAATGTGGAATGAACATCCAATTACAGAAGGTGTTTGATGTTCAAATGCTTCAAATGGCTCTGAGCACTATGGGGCTTAACATCTGAAGTCATCAGTCCCCTCGACTATGAAATACTTAAACCTAACTAACCTGTCACACACAACCATGGCCGAGGCAGGATTCGAACCTGCGACCGTAGCAGCAGCGCGGTTCCGGACTGAACCGCCTAGAACTTCTCGGCCACAGTGGCCGGCAAAGGTGATTGAAGTGATGACCACTAGTATCAATGCCGCGCTGCAATCTTCTTATCACGAATTCAGTGCTATTCCTAATCACATCGGCTCTTATCGAAGCACATGCTCTGACAATTCTCTCTCGCAACTGTTCAGGTGTAGTTGGAACGTCTTTATAAACAATGTTACTTACGAATCCCCACAAGAAAAAATCCAGAGCCGTCAAGCCACGCCAGGACACATCTCCTCCGCATCCAATCTAACGATTTGAGAATTGTCTCTACCCTCAGCGGAAACTATGCCGGACGCCCATCGTATTGATACCACATTCTGTTCCTTGTTCCTAAAGGTATTTCTTCCAATAACAGACCTGATGTTTCTTGCAGGAATGCGTTGTACTTCCTACCAGTAAGACTTTCGCCGATGAAATAGGGGCCTATAATTCTGTCCTATAACATTCCCACCATACACTCACTGACCACGGTTTTTGGTGTGGAACTTGCCGCAGCCAACATGGATTTTCAGTTTTCCAATATTGCATGTTATGCTGATTCACATTTCCATGGGTCGTGAATGTAGCCTCGACAGTAAATATAATGAAATTAATAAATGTGTCATCCCTATGAATCTGAAGTTGATCCCATCGGCAGAATTCAATGCGACGTATACAATCCGTCCCAGGTAATTCTTTGTGGATGCTGACATGGTAAGGATGATATTTATGGCGATAGAGAACACGAACAGCACTACTCTGGCTCATATCAGATTTCCTTGCGATTTGACGCGAACTAACACAAGGATCTCTAACCACAGTGGCGAGAGTACGAATAAAGATGCAGTTGTTCTCAATTTATCATAAACATATTTAACTGTACGAAGTGTATGGTGAGTACGTTGAGGATATCTTTCAGCGTAAAAGTCACTGAATTTCGTTGGCATTCTCCATAAATGAGAAGCATATGGACATGTTCTTCGAAGGAGTACATCATTTACATTCGCTTGATTCGACGATACTAGCTTACCGTTCGTATTAGTGTCGTAGTGCGAAACCGTCGAATGGTGTTCACATGTCAATGGCACGTTAGATGGATACACCGTAATCGGCAAATATTTACTATTTGCACAATATATGAGAGAGAATTGTCAGAGCATGTGCTTCAATAAGTGCCGAAGTGATACGGAATACCACTCAATCCATCATAAGGAGATTGCAGCACTGCGTTGATATCAATGGTCACCACTTCGAACATCATTAAATGGACTTCATGCCACTTTTGAGACCTTCGTTGACCTTCAAAGACCTTACTGTTACACATCACTGGTTTCGTCTCGATATCCGCTATCAGAAAGTAAGTACCAGACTATAGCATTCCATTTAGAGAAACAAAGTTGACCTTCATACCTCTGACCCGGCCCCACCTAGCAATACAAAACCAACGTGTTATTATGGCCTCCGTTGCCCAATGCATCTTTTGTCCCACAAACATCCCAGCTATTATTATAATTTCGGAGGTATTCAAGGTGGCAATAGTTAGTGACTCACCCTGTGTATTGTACGACACATAGTTCACGAAATATGACTACACGGAGACATGACGTGATAGACACTGAGATGCGATGTGAAACAGCTGCATCGTGCATGAAGTTTTCATACATTTCTTGTTTATTACTAACACTATTTACAATACATTTCGGAGACAGTGGCACCTATAGGAAAACATGTTGTATGTAACATACTACATACACTCCTGGAAATTGAAATAAGAACACCGTGAATTCATTGTCCCAGGAAGGGGAAACTTTATTGAGACATTCCTGGGGTGAGATACATCACATGATCACACTGACAGAACCACAGACACATAGACACAGGCAACAGAGCATGCACAATGACGGCACTAGTACAGTGTATATCCACCTTTCGCAGCAATGCAGGCTGCTATTCTCCCATGGAGACGATCGTAGAGATACTGGATGTAGTCCTGTGGAACGGCTTGCCATGCCATTTCCACCTGGCGCCTCAGTTGGACCAGCGTTCGTGCTGGACGTGCAGACCGCGTGAGACGACGCTTCATCCAGTCCCAAACATGCTCAATGGGGGACAGATCCGGAGATCTTGCTGGCCAGGGTAGTTGACTTACACCTTCTAGAGCACGTTGGGTGGCACGGGATACATGCGGACGTGCATTGTCCTGTTGGAACAGAAAGTTCCCTTGCCGGTCTAGGAATGGTAGAACGATGGGTTCGATGACGGTTTGGATGTACCGTGCACTATTCAGTGTCCCCTCGACGATCACCAGTGGTGTACGGCCAGTGTAGGAGATCGCTCCCCACACCATGATGCCGGGTGTTGGCCCTGTGTGCCTCGGTCGTATGCAGTCCTGATTGTGGCGCTCACCTGCACGGCGCCAAACACGCATACGACCATCATTGGCACCAAGGCAGAAGCGACTCTCATCGCTGAAGACGACACGTCTCCATTCGTCCCTCCATTCACGCCTGTCGCGACACCACTGGAGGCGGGCTGCACGATGTTGGGGCGTGAGCGGAAGACGGCCTAACGGTGTGCGGGACCGTAGCCCAGCTTCATGGAGACGGTTGCGAATGGTCCTCGCCGATACCCCAGGAGCAACAGTGTCCCTAATTTGCTGGGAAGTGGCGGTGCGGTCCCCTACGGCACTGCGTAGGATCCTACGGTCTTGGCGTGCATCCGTGCGTCGCTGCGGTCCGGTCCCAGGTCGACGGGCACGTGCACCTTCTGCCAACCACTGGCGACAACATCGATGTACTGTGGAGACCTCACGCCCCACGTGTTGAGCAATTCGGCGGTACGTCCACCCGGCCCCCCGCATGCCCACTATACGCCCTCGCTCAAAGTCCGTCAACTGCACATACGGTTCACGTCCACGCTGTCGCGGCATGCTACCAGTGTTAAAGACTGCGAAGGAGCTCCGTATGCCACGGCAAACTGACTGACATCGACGGCGGCGGTGCACAAATGCTGCGCAGCTAGCGCCATTCGACGGCCAACACCGCGGTTCCTGGTGTGTCCGCTGTGTCGTGCGTGTGATCATTGCTTGTACAGCCCTCTCGCAGTGTCCGGAGCAAGTATGGTGGGTCTGACACACCGGTGTCAATGTGTTCTTTTTTCCATTTCCAGGAGTGTATACAAGAGCAAAGAGGGAACAACAAGAGTGGAAAACCAAGAACGAAGTGCTCGGTTTGAAAAGCGTGTGAGACAGAGACGTTGTCTTTCGCCTTACACGTCGAAGAAACAATGATAAAGTAGGTTCAAGAGTGGAATTAAGTTCCAAGGGAAAGGATGGTGGAAACTGACGGAAGAAGGGTGAAGGATGCGAAGGACTAAGACAAGATTGGAATAAACACACATCCGGGCGATTCTGAGTACTAAGCTACTTTATACTGTAAAGTCCAGACTGCAGATGAAGCGAGGTCTACCCCGTGATCAGACCTGCACTGGCTGTGTCCAGCAATATAGGGTTACCTAGACACGAACTGCACAGTGTGCGCCGGCCGAAGTGGCCGTGCGGTTAAAGGCGCTGCAGTCTGGAACCGCAAGGTTCGAATCCTGCCTCGGGCATGGATGTTTGTGATGTCCTTAGGTTAGTTATGTTTAACTAGTTCTAAGTTCTAGGGGACTAATGACCTCAGCAGTTGAGTCCAATAGTGCTCAGAGCCATTTGAACCATTTTTTTTGCACAGTGTGCCGTGGAGCGCAGAGCAGCATTGCGCAGCAGGTGGAGAGGACTCACCGCGCTGTTGCCGGCCGCCGCCGCCGCCAGCAGGGCGGTCGCGCCCCCCTGGGTGGCGCGCTCGCGGTCGCCCCTGTTCAGCACCTCCAGCAGCGCCCTGGCGCACTCCGCGTGGTCCCCCTCGGCCGCCAGGTGCAGTGCCGTCCTCCCGTAGCTGTCCGAGGCCGTCGCATCCGCTCCCAGAGTGAGCAGCTCCCTCAGCACCTAACGTGAACAAAAGGACCCTGCCAGTGTGGCTTTGCAAGCGGATACTCAAGTCAGTCGTCGTTAATATCAATGCACATTATTTCCACAGGTTATCTGCCAGTCATCCTCACGTTACTCAGAGAAGACTAACGAAGACTTTATCTTTACCACGCTTAATTAGAATGCTGAGTGTATTTTGCATCTGTGAAAGGGGAGGTACATTATCAGACTACTTGGTGGGCAGCCCTTCTGGGTTCAGTGCCAGATGACCTGTTTCACATACGGTCGGAACTTATAAAATACTATACCAATACGGTATAAGCTGAATAAGAAGGAACGCTGTGACCGTTAAACATCTTTATTCAAAGACATGGGCGAATTTCCAAACCAAACTCAAGTTTTAAATTTCGCATTTAAGATATCGTCCGTGTAGGAGGATGGAGCAAACACAAAAATGTTTGACCATCAGACAGACTCCCGTATGGAGAACGTAGTAATAAGCACATCTGGTGTAGAGAAACAAATGCGATGGTTGAAAGCAAAAGAGTTGTCATCTCCTGATGGAAGTCCAGTTTGATTTTACGAAGAGTATCCCTACTTAGCTTGCGTTTATCGTGGATTCTCACCCAGTGCAAAGTCCCAAGCCAATGGAAAAAAAATTACAGATGACTTCTATGTATAAGAAAGGTAAAAGAATGGCCCTGAAAAATTACAGGCCAATATCTTTAACATCGCTTTGCTCGCCAGTTCGAAACTAATAAATTTCTGGACGCGCAGTTAGAGGCGCCATGTCACGAGTAGCGCGACCGCTCCCGCCGGACGTTCGAGTCCTCCCTCAGACATGGGTGTGTGTGTGTGTGTGTTGTCCTTAGCGAAAGTTAGTTTAAGTTTCTTTCAGTAGTGTGTAACTCTATGGACCGATGACATCAGCAGTTTGGTCCCTTAGGAATTCACACATTTGAACATTTTTTATAATAGATTTCATTGAAAGTGAAAACCTTCTGTCCAAAAGTAAGGTTTTAGAAAGCATCGCTCGTGCGAAATGCAGTTTGCCCTTTTCTTGCATAATATCCTGTCAACCATGCATGGAGGGCAAAAGGCGAATTCCATATGCCTAAATTTCCGTAAAATGTTTGACACAGTGCCACACTGCCAACTATTAAAGAAGGTGGAATCATAGACAATAAGTTTCCAGGTATGTGAGTGGTTCGAAGATTTCTACGGTTCCACGACGGTGAGTGTTCACCATAGATAAAGATACCGTCAGGAGTGCCCTGGGACGTGTGAAACGACCAACGGTTATTTTCTTTATACGCAAATGATCTGACGGGCAGGGTAAGCACCAGTCTGCCGCTGTTTGGTGACCTGTTGGAAGGCTTGTAGCTGAGTGACTTGACTGTAGAAGGATACAAGATGACAGACAATATTTGTAGTTGTTACGATGAATGGCAGCTAGCTCTAAATGTAGAAAAAATGTAAGAATGCAGATAAGTAGGAAACAGAAACCCATAATGTTGACGTAGAGCATTAGTAACTTGCTGACTGACATAATGACATCGATTAAACATCCACGCATAACGTTGCAAGCCAGTATGAAATGCAATGAGCATGTAAGAATTCTAGAAGGGAAGGCGAATAGTTGATTACCGTTTATTGGGAGAATTTGAGGAAGTGTAGTTCATCTGTAAAGGAGACAGCTTGTAGGTCCCTATTGCGACCCACTGATGAGTACTGTTAAAGTCTTTGGGTTTCACAAAAGGTTGAATTAAAGGAAGCCTTCAAAGCTAGATTTGCTGTTGGTAAGTTTGAACAACACGCAGGTATTATGAAGACGCTTCAGGAACTCAATGGGGAATGATTGCAGGGAGGGCGACATCCTTGCCAAGGAACACTATAGAGAAAATTTAGTTATGGGATGTGAGTGTGACTGATGAACAATTCTGGTACTGCCAGTTCACATTCCGCGTAACGACCATGAAGGTAAGATTAGAGATAGGGGTCGTATGGAGGAGCACAGACGTTTTTTCCTTGTTCAGTTTGTGTGTAGAACAGGAGAGTAAATGACTAGTACTAATACAGGGTACCCACCGATACACACATTATGGTGGCTTCCCTGCTGTGTATGTATACGTATATTTTCATCATCAAGTGCTCATAGTCAACCCATAAAAACGATCTCTTTCAATGGTGGGAGACTCTAATTTCCTAATATTCTCATCAAGGAAATTAAAATTTCAAACTCGTGAATGTGCGAATGTCCATAAATAGAAAAAGGGTCTAACCACCAGAACGTTGAATGCAAGCTTGCAAACGTGCATGCATTGTGTTGTACAGGTACCGGATGTCACTTTGTGAGATGGAGTTCCGTGCCTGTTGCACTTGGTGTGTCGACAGAGGGACGGTTAAAGCTGGTTGTGGATGACCGTGGAGCTGTCCTCCACTGATGTCCCAAACACGCTCGATTGGAGACAGATCTTGTGATTGAGCAGGCCGCAGACAGACAGGTTGCAGGCCCTCACCTGGGCTCCTTCTAACCACAGCCATCATTATCACCGTTATAGAAGCAGCTTTTATCAGAAGACACAACAGACCTCCATTATTTCTTCCAATGAGCTCTCAATTGATACACTGAAGTCTCAAACGGCAGTGGTTTGGGGTAAGTGGAATGTACGCTATGGAACATCTGGCTCAGAACTTTCTGAGCCGTGATCACTCCGAACTATGCATTTTCTTGAACTTGGCTGTCTATCTGTGTTTGATTTCTCGCTGTTGTAGCAGTTATTCCATGGTTATTCCTCCTTCTACGTGTGGTAGCGCTGATGTGTACCGATATTTGCACCGTGTAACATCTTTGGTCTTCTGCGTACGGTTTCCGGCTAGGGGGTCTGCGGGCATTCGGTCGGTTGGTGCGGACCAGGGAGCGTATCTCCGCGCGGTGCAGACAGCTGGGTCTGCTGGCGGTCCCTGCGCAGTGTCGGAGCATGTGTGGAGCTGTCCAGTCGTTACGAGCTTCCTAGCCTACCGACCCAGGACGTCAAAGTTGAGTGGTGTGTTAAGTATTCAAGCCATGTCTGTTCATGTTGTGTCATTCTTTTCATTGGTTCGCTGTTGGGGAGCTTTTCCTGTGAGAAACACTGAGTGTTTGTAGAGGTAGAATTTAGCCGCCATGCAGTGGAATTAACTATATTGGTTGACTACAATTCAAGTGCAGCATCGGAATTTACTGTCTTGTGGCCGTTAGTGTTCCAGTTACCTGCCCTGTCCACTAACCTAACTTCAGGCAGTGTCCTTTCCGCACCTGTTGTCGCTGTCCAACACACTGTGTAGTTTTGACAGCTTAATACATATACATTGTAGATAATTACGTCCGTAACATTTTGTGTTTGAGTTCTTATGTACCGATTGGTGGCAAGCAAGTCGTTTTGTCGCTCGTTCCATGGCTGTCCCTTGGCTGGGTTACCGACGGATCAAGTGTAGCTGCGCACACTACCTCTCTCACATAAGTAAACAAGGGCAGACCGATCCCCTGGAGGATTCTGAGTGCCGTTGTCTTTACTGTCTTTCTCACCAGTGTTCAATTGTCTGTTTATAATCCATCACAGCCAATGACTAAAAAAATTCTTGGTTTTTACTGTGTTTTGTGTAAACTAAAGGTCATCACCTTCGTATAAGTAAGTTTGAATTTAGGCAAGTGGATATTTGCTGAAAGTTAATGCCGTTTTGTTGTCTTTTCTTTTAGTGTGGTTTCAGCTACTTAAAACTTAAGGCTTGTTGTTATGTTTTTAAAATTTTGGAAAATTAATTGTGGGCCTTTAGCCTTGGAGCCTTATCCTTAAATTTACCTGTCAAGCTTAAAAATTGCGGCTTGGAACCTTATTCTGAAAATTACCTTTCAAACATAAACATTGCAGCCTTCTGCCTTTGAAATGTTATGGAACTTTACTTTGAAATCTTGAAAATTTTTTGTGGGCCCTCAGCCGTTTGTGTTGCATCTTGTTTATGTTTGTCTGTCCACCCTTGCCTTGAGGCTTTTAGCCTAACTGTGATATATATATATATATATATATATATATATATATATATATACTAAACGAGCAGCGATAGAAATACACCGTTTGTTGCAATATGCTTGGGACAACAGTACATTTTCAGGCAGACAAACTTTCGAAATTACAGTAGTTACAATTTTCAACAACAGATGGCGCTGCGGTCTGGGAAACTCTATAGTACGATATTTTCCACATATCCACCATGCATAGCAATAATATGGCGTAGTCTCTGAATGGAATTACCCGAAACCTTTGACAACGTGTCTGGCGGAATGGCTTCACATGCAGATGAGATGTACTGCTTCAGCTGTTCAATTGTTTCTGGATTCTGGCGGTACACCTGGTCTTTCAAGTGACCCCACAGAAAGAAGTCACAGGGGCTCATGTCTGGCGAATAGGGAGGCCAATCCACGCCGCCTCCTGTATGTTTCGGATAGCCCAAAGCAATCACACGATCATCGAAATATTCATTCAGGAAATTAAAGACGTCGGCCGTGCGATGTGGCCGGGCACCATCTTTGTTAAACCACGAGGTGTTCACAGTGTCGTCTAAGGCAGTTTGTACCGCCACAAATTCACGAAGAATGTCCAGATAGCGTGATGCAGTAATCGTTTCGGATCTGAAAAATGGGCCAATGATTCCTTTGGAACAAATGGCGGCCCAGACCAGTACTTTTTGAGGATGCAGGGACGATGGGACTGCAACATGGGGCTTTTCGGTTCCCCATATGCGCCAGTTCTGTTTATTGACGAAGCCGTCCAGGTAAAAATAAGCTTCGTCAGTAAACCAAATGCTGCCCACATGCATATCGCCGTCATCAATCCTGTGCACTATATCGTTAGCGAATGTCTCTCGTGCAGCAATGGTAGCGGCGCTGAGGGGTTGCCGCGTTTGAATTTTGTATGGATAGAGGTGTAAACTCCGGCGCATGAGACGATACGTGGACGTTGGAGTCATTTGGACCGCAGCTGCAACACGGCGAACGGAAACCCGAGGCCGCTGTTGGATCACCTGCTGCACTAGCTGCGCGTTGCCCTCTGTGGTTGCCGTACGCGGTCGCCCTACCTTTCCAGCACGTTCATCCGTCACGTTGCCAGTCCGTTGAAATTTTTCAAACAGATCCTTTATTGTATCGCTTTTCGGTCCTTTGGTTACAATAAACCTCCGTTGAAAACTTCGTCTTGTTGCAACAACACTGTGTTCTAGGCGGTGGAATTCCCACACCAGAAAAATCCTCTGTTCTAAGGAATAAACCATGTTGTCTACAGCACACTTGCACGTTGTGAACAGCACACGCTTACAGCAGAAAGACGACTTACAGAATGGCGCACCCACAGACTGCGTTGTCTTCGGTATCTTTCACATCACTTGCAGCGCCATCTGTTGTTGAAAATTGTAACTACTGTAATTTCGAAAGTTTGTCCGCCTGAAAATGTACTGTTGTCCCAAGCATATTGCAACAAACGGTGTATTTCTATCGCTGCTCGTTTAGTTTTTATTGCTGTTTCAAATATACCGGTCATTTCTGAAACACCCTGTATATATATATATATATATATATATATATATATATATATATACTGGGTGTTTCCCTGTATATATATATATATATATATATATATATATATATATATATACAGGGTGTTTCAGAAATGACCGGTATATTTGAAACAGCAATAAAAACTATATATATATATATATATATATATATATATATATATAACTGAAACTGCGTGTTTTCAGTCACTAGAAATTTATCTCGCTGATTTTTAAGATTTATTGTGTGGAGGCCTTCAGCAGTGACAGATTTGGTTTTTGAAACTCATAGTTGTAAAAGTTCGTCTTTACTGCCACTTTGGTTGTAAATGTGTTATTAAATTATAATAAATTACAATTTAGGAGTGAAACCAATTGACACCTTATTTGGCCCTTTTCCACAATCCTAATCAGCTGTTCTGCCTAGCGGGTTTAGTGGGCAACTCACTGGTTGCAGAGCGTGGTTACGCTTGTGCTTACCAACCTAGTTGCGGTCAGTTTCACTATTGTTTCGATAGTGTCTGTGGCATCGTATTATTTTGCTTGCTATCGTTTCAGGTGTTAAGATAATGGCAGTCAGACAGTGTCTGTGGATTGACCTGCTGAGAAGAGACCATCTCATTTACGAGACGGCAGTAATGCGTCAACCGACGGAGGGCAGTGTTCCAGAACTGGTAGCCCGTTTGCGCGCGGCCGTGCTGCAACCGATTGACGTCACCTCAGCAGTGATTGGTGAGACAGGTGCGGCCATCCGATTTCTTGGTGAGGCCCTTAAAGGCCTTGAGGATACTATTGGTCTCCTAGAAGGAACCCACCCTAGTGAGAGTCACTTGGGTCGGTTGCGGGCACAGCTGGTGCATTTAACTCAGCTGGTGCATGTAACTAATCGGGTGGCTGATTTGAGTGCGTTAGATTTGGGAGAGCATCACATTAAGTTGGGCGCTGAATTAGGAACTCTGGTGAGTGTGTTATAGTTTAAGCTTACATGCTTGGATTTGGATGGAAGGAAGTTCGAAGATAGTGACTTGGCTATCAGGGGGAACATGGAGGCCAAGCCGGGGGTGGCATTGTTCCAGTGGCTGTTAAGTTATATGGCGTGTTTGCTGAGTTGCCTACCCCTGTGACTTATTTCTTTCGGGGTCTGACGGAACTGATAGTAGAGCGAATTGATCCTGCGTCTCGAACTGCAAGCGGCAGCTTTTCGCTTTCCGTATCACGTGATCCTGTCGTGGATATACCCGCTAGATAGAGGCGAGTTGCAGAACATCCTCTCACGAGCCATGGACGAAGAGTTCACCTTACAACAATTAAGGGGGCTCATATTTAGTCAAAGATTAACCACCGGGGTTCGAAAACAACTTGAGTGCCTCCACATTTGGGAAGTGTAAGCGGGGTGACGAGCAGTTATATCAGTATGTCGACAGAGCCCACAGAGCCTCCTTGGCTTTGCTGATTGAATTACCTGATCGAGAATTTGTTTCTATCATTCTCAAAGGGAATGCGTGCTGCAGATAAGTCGCATATTGTTTTCCGTAAGCAGCCTGAGACCTGGTGAGACGTGGTCGTAGCAGCATCCGCATTACCCCTTGAGTGCCACGGGCGTTGGGAAGTTGCAGGGCGCGACATAGGGACCGATTCTGCTCGTAGATTATCCACATCCGTTGAAGTTGGCGTTGTTTCAGATACAGCAGTACAGCTCATTTGGTACGCTCTTGTGATCAGCCTTGTGCTCTTAGAGCTAATAGATGACGCCGAGTTGGCACGCGAACCCGGGTTCAAGCCTTCAGGCCTTGGTGTACTCGTGTGGTCACCCCCGCATTATCCCATTTGCCTTATGTTTGTTCTCGGGTAGGTGGCGAGCCCTTTTGCGCTCTCTTGGATTCCGGTAGTTCCTTGTCATTATTGAGTTTTGAGTGGTTTTTGGAAATTGGGCCTCTTACTAGACTTCGTTCGGTCCCGTCCCCGGTGCAGAGATGTCAGGTGGCCAATGGCCAGGTGTTACCTTTGCAGGGCTGGGTCCGGGGGACTGTATCGGTTGCCGATTTTTTTCTGGCCTGTATCTTTAGCCTTGGTTAAGGGACTGCCTGTTAATCTAATATTGGGGTGTGATTTCATTTATAAAACCGGGCTCATCTTGGATTATTTTGGGCGCACCTTTTGCTTTAAGTTCTCTCTTGGTGAGAAATTTGGTCTTTGTAAGTGCGCTAAACCTGGTGTATGGCGAACTCGGCAGTTCGAGTTCGCCATACCAGATCTTCAGATTCTTTACTTTCCACTTCCGCACCAACACTTCATTTTTAAGCATACCCACAGCACCTAAAATTGAACTTATTTCCGTAGATATGTGCACTACTCCATTACAGATCCCATGCCGATGAAGCAAATTAAGATTTTGTTGGTAAATAGTATTAAAGAATAGATTTCATGAATATGTGGTCTGACCAGAAAGATAGAACAATTCCTGTGACAGGACTTGTTTCTCGGTTTTGAAAATTTTTATGGTGAACCGAATTTTCAAATAGATTTCGCAGCCAGTAGTAGTTCGCTAAGACTGAACAATATTTAGACTGGGACACTGTTAGTTACTCTCTGGTGAGTCATTGAGACCTGACAAAGACTTCCTCCAAACGATAATTTATTAGTATGCTGTGTATATTCCTCACATGGGCGAGGATGATGGAGACCGGCTGTCTACACTACAGGGTTGGCAGCGAAATTGCTGGTGGCATTAGCTGTCCTCAGCGTTGCTTCTCGCGGTACCTATCACCGTACACTAAGATCTTCTCTTAGAACATATTGCGACAATAACAGGGTTCCACCCACTGTCCAGCTGGAATCTACTATCACGGTTGATTACATTTTCCACCATGCACATTCTTTAATGATTTGTCAGTCACAAAAAGATGTTGCTGTGGCCACAATTTTGTTGCATCGTAGTCGTCCAGTGGAGATACAATGTTTGGCAATTGCAGTCTTAATTAGTTACGGAATGTGAGTGCAGCTTTGATGTTTGAGGGAGCATTACTCGATGGTGCACTTAGTATGACATATCTAACGTATGCAACATTGAACGTGGCACTTTGTACGTAGGGCATCAATAGCCGAAATATTCCAAGTTGAATTAGGAAGACCGCTGCTACTGTAGAAAGTCTTTCTTTAAAGACAAGACCGGTTTTGCAAACTATATTTGCATCATCATGTGTTTATCGCCAAGCCATGGAAGCAATTTATTTTTTTAAACCGGAACCAGAGGGTTCCCCAACAATCTCATGAACGTAGACTGACGGAAAAATTATCTCAAAACTAAGGAGGACTTGTGCTAGATAAACGAATGTTGCTAGGCGTATACCAACATGTGAAAGATGACATCTATTCAGACTTCGCTCCAGTCGCACAAGAGTAACGCTGATAGCACCGCTATAATAATGAATATCAGGTTTGCTTTAATACACGCTGTGACGGTCGTGAGCGTTAGTTAGCTTTCAAATTGGACGTCTAGTTACCTTTCAGATTGGACGTACTGAATTGATGATAGTCAAGAATATCTTTCAGACGACAAAGACGCCATTTCTAAGAGCTCATGTAGTTTGACGCGGCTGACTAAGAGGGCAATGAGAAGCTGGATGTGCCGTTTGTGATACTGTAGAGGGTCATGGCAGGAATATGGCCGCTATATACGATGGCTCGCAGCGGTTGTCACGGGAAGGTATGGTCGGAGGTAGTCCGGTCTCAGGTCGGCCACATGGCACTACTGAGAGGAAGGGCCGTCGTGTTAAGCCAGTACCTGTGGGGCATCGTACTGCGCCTGCAGTAACAGTTCGAACAGCAGTTGGAACCACAGCGATAAAACGATACAGATCGGTTACTTCAAAGACAGTGAGACACCCGCTAAATCCGCTGGGCAGAACAGGTGATTAGGATCGTGGAAAGGGTCCAAATAAGGCGTCGCTCGGTTTCATTCAAAAATTGTAAATTATTATAATTTAATAACACATTTACAACCATAGCGGCACCTACCCGAACTTTTACAACTACGGGTTTCAAACTCCAAATCTTTCACTGCTGAAGGCCTCAAAACAAGAAATCTTAAGAATCAACAAGGCAAATTTCAAGTGACTGAAAACACGCAGTTAAAATTATGAATAAATAATTAAAATATACATATATATCACAGCTAGGCTGAAAGCCTCAAGGCAAGGCTGGACAGACAAACATAAATAAGATGCCATACAAACGGCTGAAGGCCCACAATAAAATTTTCATGATTTTAAAATAAATTACTTTAACCCTTCAAAGGCAGAGGGCCGCAATGTTTAAGCATTATAGGTAACTTTAAGAATGAGGTTCCAAGCCTGAAGGCCCACCATTAATTTTCCAAAATTAAAAAAAAAATAACAATAAGCCGTAAATTTTAAGTAGCTGAAACCACACTAAAAGAAAAGACAATGCAATGCTAATAACCTTTTAGCAAATATCCACTTGCCGGAATTCAAACTTACTTATACGAAGGTACCTTTAAATTACGTAAAAACAGTAAAACCAAGAACTTTTTTAAATCATTGACTATGGTAGATTATAAACAGACAATTAAACACTGGTGAGAAAGACAGTAAAGACAGCGGCACTCAGAATCCTCCAGGGGGTCGGTCTGCCCTCGTTCACTTAGGTGAGTCAGGCACTGCGCCAAACTACACTTGATCCGTCGGTAACCCAACCAATGGACAGCCGCGGACCGAGCGGCAAAACGACTTGCTTGCCACCAATCGGTACATAAGAACTCAAACACAAAATGTTACGGACGAAATTATCCACAATCAAATATGTATCTCTATTAAACTACACAACGTGTTGGACAGGAACGACAGGTGAGGAAAAGACACTGCCTGAAGTTACGTTAGTGGCCAGGGGACTGATTTGCTGTTCATGAGTGGCTGGATAGAATGTAATACCGATGAGACAGGTGACGAGCCGAGACCAGGCAACATCCTTGATCGTTCTAGGAGAGAGTCGACGTGCCAGCCTAAAATATACTAGATCCGCCAAAAGCTGAGCCGACTAGTAACACCCAGAGTCGGTCTCCCGCCAAGCCATCGGAAAAGATGAATTACATTTTCAAAAGTACTGTTTATATAAAATGACTTTATAAAACAGGATACCACTTTGGAAAGCACTTCATCCTGGGACTCGAGAGCGCTGGACGAGTAAGACTTCTTCTTCCACACTCGCCAGCTGGCAGTTAGGTTTGACTATAGTGATGCGTACAATGGTGAGACCTTTTTTATCAACTGCATTGTGTTATTGTCGCTGGTTTCTCATATCTGGAACGAATTCCCGGTCTAACAATTTGGTGCATATAATTGTAATTAATGGTATAAACACTCCTTCCACAGAGTTAACTAAAATGTATTGTAGCTGATGTCTTACAATTGTAATAAATTATTGACATAGTTTTGTTATTTCTGGGTTGGGAACCCAGTGGTGACCTTGAAATTTTCATTAGATGTTGCTGATGTTGCTTCACACGTTGGCTGTCGAGTGTTGGGTGCATCAGTTGTGTGACAGGGCACACAGGTGAAGATATACGTGGGGGCCAATTGAGTGTAACCAGTACCATACAGATTTCAGTCCGCTGGTTTCTGCAGGTTGCGGAATCCGCTCGTACAAGCAGAATACAGCAATTGGTAATTCTAGTTCGTACGGTGGATGCGAATAATCTGTCATATTGATTTTCATATATTCCACTTTTCTCGCCATCAGCTCCTCATAGTGAGCGTAAAACGACAGCACTTGCTATTGAAGGTCAAATCAGAAGCCAGGAATTTATTACGAAGAACTGAATGAAAATTTGTAAAAAATATAACGAAGGACAATTTCACTGAGACGACTGCTGCCTAGTTTCACCATTGTAGCCGGAAGCCAAATTTTCATTCCCAGTGACAGCCTTTGAAATCTAGCTCTTGTGTAAATCGGTATGCACTCGACAGCAAGCCCTGCTAATATATTCCAAAACGCCGCTTTTAAAAATAGGATTTTTCGAGGGCTCGTAACTCGGGTTTTATTGGCGATAGAAAGGTAGGTTCAAGCGTTCAGGACGTCCGTCAGGCTAGGAACCATTTTTACACCCAAAAGAAGGATCATCTTACCGTAACTATCCCATAGTGCAGGATCAAAGTTCGAATATTACATAGTTCGTCCAGTTTAGGCAAATGGAGAAAATCGGTTGCTTCTTTTTGCATTAGATATTGTCTACGGTGCACTTTAAGGGACTTATAGAAACACAATTTTGTTCATGGTCGGTTGCTTAGAAAAGACTAAAAATGTGTTTTTCACCGTTACTTCGCCATCAGTAGCGGTTATCCGAACAACTAGCTGCAGCAAAGTGCTCAAACTTCAACGGTGTGCTCTCTAGGCATTTATCTAGAAGTTCTATCTTCCCGTTCCCAAAAATATTTATCATTTATTGAGAAAACACTAAAAGATAGTTCTCCAGTACCAAAACCTAGCCGTGGGCTCCTAGACGGCCGCACAGTGAATGGCTGCAATTCATACGATATATTCCTAAGACGGCGATTCGAACAACCTTGAAAGTTTGTTTGATATCCGTACACGTTTCGGAGAAGAAGAGTTGCAAACTTACCCTACTCTTACACTTAAAACAATCAAATGTGGGGCAAAACGTTGTTTGTAAAGTGACGTAGCACGGAAAATACGTTGTAAAGTGTCTCCTTTATTATCCGAAAGGTTCTGGAAACCTATGTTGTAGTGATGGTGCAGATGTATCACTTTTTTGTACGTAAAATCCGGTCTGATGTGTAAAATTAGTTTTGCGTTATTTCTGTTTCACACAAGTAAACTATCAAAACTTTATTCGCCTTTTTTTAAACTTCGATAGGAGCATTTTTCCGCTGGCAGTCTTATACGTGATGCAGCTTCTGATCGACTTGACGCCGTCGTTGGAAACTCCGCTGCAATCTTTCTCGTGTTCAGTTTTTCCGACAGAATGCGTTCTTACGTACAGTCTCTACTATCTTGTGGGATCAGAATCCTCCCTTTCTCAACATATTTGGTGTATTGCCAGTCACTTTTCAACAGGAATGGTCCTCGTCATCAGTCAAAAACTAGCCATTTTGGAAACGCATATACCAGTCGTATGTTTGTGACCTGGACAGTTGTCTCCAAAAGATTACTTGAGCATGTGAAACAACACCGTGTACTAAGATACTGCTGTTTCAGATCAGCTACTAAAAAACTGCAAATTAACGGAAACACGAGACTTTAAGTATATTGACCAATAACTTGAAAGGATGCGAAAATATTGAGACTTAACATCCGGAATGTGCGTGAAAGATATCACGATAAAATTTCTGCTCCCTCAATATCGTGTATGAATGAGTAAACATGCCGTTTTCTGGTGTTATTTTGGTATTGATTAATGTTATATAAGATGTTATTCTGCAATTCCACATTTTATTTGTCTATTGCATACTACATTTGTGTCTGTTTGTATTTATGTGTATTTTGTTTGAGGTATTCACTAGGCTGCAGGCGGTGTTGCGTTCGAGGCAGCTGATGGTATGACATAGGCGCAGCTGAGGCAGGGATTCGCCATCGTCAACTGTAGCTTCAAGGCATACGACACATGGAACATTTCTTGAAGCCCAACTAACAAGGGAGAAGAAGAAAACACAAATTTTAAAGTAATAGCTCCTCAGTCTCATATCTGAAGACCTTAGATAAACGTCTACACCAGTATGCGATGAGACATCATTCTTTGTGTACGTAATTCTCGGAATAAATTAATTTGTCAACGCTAACTTCTAGTCTACTAATTTAAATGGATTGAATAATCAAATATGCAGTAGTATACTGCAGTTCGAGAACTGTACATGGGTCCTGCACGACTGGCCATGCTCACAGTTCAACTACTAGAAATTGATGTGACACCATAAAGCGTGTAGACCGTCATTTAGAACGAAACTGCAAGGCGAAGTAGTCAGAACCACGCGGTAAATTGCAGGATCTGAATTTCTAATGATTCGCGAATGCCAAGAAATTATACTCAAATGTTAATACGAAAACAAATCGTTGTCACCAAGACATAATACACTATGTGATCAAAAATATCCGGATACCTGGCTGAAAATGTCTTATAAGTTCGTGGTGCCCTCCATCGGTAATGCTCGAATTCACTATGGTGTTGGTCCGCACTTAGCTTTGATGACAGCTTCCACTCTCGCAGACATCTGTTCCATCGGTTGCTGAAGGGTTTCTTGCAGAATGGCAGCACATTCTTCACGGAGTGCTGCACTTAGGAGAGGTACCATGTCGGTCGTTGAGGCCTGGCGCGTTTTAGAGGATTCAGTTCAGGACTCTGTCCAGGCCATTCCATTACAGGGATGGTATTGTAGTCTAACCACTCCGCCACAGGCCGTGCATCGTGAACGGGTGCTCGATCGTATTGGGAGATGCATTCGCCATCCCCGAATTGCTCTTCAAAAGTGGAAAGCAAGATGGTGCTTAAAACATCAGTGTAGGCCTGTGCTGTGATAGTTCCACGCAAAACAACATGGGGTGCAAGCCCCCTTCATGAAAAACACGACCAAACCGCAACACCACCGCCTCTGAATTTTACCGTTGGCACTACACACGCTGGCAGATGACGTTCACCGGGCATACCCACACCCTGCCATAGGATCACCACATTGTGTGCAGTCATTCGTCACTGCACAAAAAGTTTTTCCTAATGTTTACTCTCCTTACACCAAGCGAGGTGTCGTTTGGCATTTACCGGCGTGATGTGTGGCTTATGAGCAGCCCCTCGACCATGAAATCCAGGTTTTCTCACCTCCTGCCTAACTGTCATAGTACTTGCAGTGGATCCTGATGCAGTTTGGAATTCCTGTGTGATGGTCTGGATAGATGTCTGCCTATTACGCATTACGACCCGCTTCAACTGTCGGCGATCTCTGTCAGTCAACAGACGATGTCGGCCTGTACGCTTTTGCGCTGTTCGTGTCCCTTCACGTTTCCACTTGACTATCGCATCTGGAACAGTGGACCTAGGGATGTTTAGGAGTGTGGAAATCTCGCAAACAGATGTATGACACAAGTGGCATCCAATCACCTGACCACCGTTCGAAGTCCGTGTGTTCCGCAGAGCGCCCCATTCTGCTCTCTCACGATGTTTAATGACTACTGATGTCGCTGATGTAAGAAATGTATAAATTGTGTTTAGTGTCCAGACAATTACTATCACTCCATCCAAAGAATTCAGCGAATCTTTCAGCGATATCCTGCCGCTGGCTGACTGGACTGAACGACAAGCTAAGTTTCGTCAAATGACTAAATACGATCGACTCGAAGACCGAACGCAAGAAGACATGCCAAGATTACGTACCATGTTTAATCTCACTGAGAAGATTTTGGAAGACTCTGCAGTTTCGGTGCTAGAGAAGAGTCTGAATGTTGCACCAAAACCAGGGACCATTCCAATCCGAGATGTGATTAGTGGAATAGAACAGGGTGTTTCGAAACTTCCTAAGGATGCTGCCGAAGAAATTAGGCGTGACACGTGCTGCAGCTTAAGCTTCACCTGAGAGGTCCAATTTTAACATCACCTCAGCTGAAAGGAATGCTCTACGAGTATTGAGAGAAGACCAAGACATCGTCATCTTACCTGCTGACGAAGGAAAGCTACTGTGCTTCTCTCTCTTATACAGTAAATTAAAAAGTGATCCGACGGGTAGGACCCAGAGAAAGACTCTGGAACTAATAAGAGCTCGATTCCAGCTCAAGTCTCTAAGGGTTTGCGTCAACAGGCTGTAGTTCCTCCTAGACTCTACGGCCTACCCAAGATCCATAAGAATGGGGGTGCCTCTCCGTCCCGTTGTAAGTAACATACGAGCACCTACTTATTTGGTTCCCAAATATCTGACATAACTATTGGGACCTCTCATAGATAAGTGCGACCATCATATTCGAAACTCTGAAGATTTCATAGGTCGCCTGAAAACAAATTGCAATCGTCGGATCTCTTAGTAAGTTTAGATGTTGTGTCTTTATTTATAAAGGTGCCCTTTCAGGTCTATTTGGAGCTCATTAGCAACAAGTTTGAGGAGGACATAGTAGTATTATTTAAACATGTGCTTACTTCAACATATTTCTTATTTCATGACCAATATTTTAAATAATTGGACACTGTCACCATGGGAAGCCCTCTCTCCCGTGGTGGCCAATTATTTTATGGAGGACTTTGAAGAAAAAGCATTAGCGTCAGCCACTCTCAAACCCTCTTGTTTTCTGCGGTGTGTGGGTGATACTTTTGTGGTGTGGTCACATGGACTTGATACTCTACAAAAAATACGTTTCTTCAGCATCTGAAATCGCTCCGTCCGATTACAAACTTCATAATGGAAGTGGAGAAAGATGGTACTTTACATTTTCTTGAAGTTTTGGTACGAAGGAAACCAGAGGGACCTTGGGACACAGCGTCTATCGCAGGCCAACGCATACAGAGCTATATCTGCAGGTCACAAGCTGCCACCATCCTGCACAGTGAAGTAGTGCATTCATAAAGCACTTCCAGTATCTGATCCCGAAAGCCTTTCGAGTGATATACAATATTTGACGACAGTGTTCCGACAAAATGGTTATTCTGAGAGACAGATATGTAATGCATTCAGGCCCAGGCGAGTTCAATCCATGAAGCAAAATGAAGATACGAAGACACCCACCACTTTGGCCTTCTTGCCGTATTTTGGTGCCATGTCGTCAAGAATCGGAAGAGTTCTAGGAAGATAGGGAATTAAGTGTGTTTTTCATCCACCGAAAAACTGGAGAAACCTGTTGGGTTCGATTAAGGATGATCTTGGCCTGAGGAAATGTGTGCACACGATTCCTTGTCAGTGTGGGGCAGCATATATAGGCCAGACATGTCGTACAGTGCAAGAACGCTACGATGAACATCAGCCTTTGTCAACTGGAAAAGTCAGCAATTTCGGAACACTGTCTGAATACAGGACATTGCATGATTTATGAAAAGACGAAAGTTTTATCCGCGGCATCATCTTTCTCGGTGTGCGTCTTTAAGGAATCAATACATATCCGTACTGCCGATAATCTCATCAACAGGGATTCGGGATTTCAACTGAGCACAGCCTGGGAACCTGCATTGGCTGCTATTAAATCATGACGCGAAAATCATAACATTGGTCTAGTACGATCTTTTGTGAGCAACGTCTGGCCGCACTATTGGTAAACACAGATAACAGAGCACACGCAGGAGAGTTAAATCGAGAGGAGATTTCGTTTACCAGCATAATAAACGACAACTTTACTAAGCGAATAAGCAAAAAGACTGTCACGAAATGCTAACATATCACAACGGTTTATTAAAAGAAGTTAAACGTAAAATCAGAACTGAAACCTTTCGACACTAATCTGAGTCGTTAAAAGATGAAAATAAGAAGTTACCCAGTGCGTTACAAAAGAGCTAGTGGTACCCCACTAATAGTATGCACAATCAAATCATAAATTGACATCACTACGATGCAACACAGCGTGTATTTCGAACAACTGAGCACAAGTTGCCAATGGGATGCACAGTTGCAGTTCAGCTAATTGGTATGCGGAGACGCTTCCAGTACGCAGCCACTTCAGCTACGAGAGTTACCGCTAACACCACTATTCAGCGATCATCTGCCTATAGCACTCCAACACACATACAGTGAAGCGAGGTATCCGAATTACTGCTGACATCACTACAAAGCCAACATCCGCCAATGGCAATACAATCGAGTGGGTGCAAATAAAATTTGACTAAGAAAGTGAAGTGCTGAGATTCTGTGGTCATGCACCCGTTTGTGTATGAGACAGATATTTTCAATCAATTATTGTGATGAAGTTAGTTCAAAATACTCCGTGACACAATAACAGACAGGCAGATAGTTACCAGGTACGTATATATGGTAATACAATTGACCAGTCAAATCGTACAATATGTATTTCAAGGGCTGCCATCTCTCCCGCCTATGGATGACAGGCCTGCAGTGACGACAACTCCCTTGCCTAATACGCAGAAGGCATCACAAGGGCCTTCACAGACACGAAATACATCCCTTCTCCGAAAACGTAGTCCAGAAACAGGTTTTTCCATGCTGTATCTTCACATACCTCCCTCCTCCCACCACCTCCAAGAATCAGATACCAAGGCAGCGCCCCTCTTCACTAAATATCACCCTGGTCAGAGACAACTGAACCATGTCCTTCGCAAGGGCTTTGATAATCTCTCATATTGCCGTGAGGGGCACCCTATACAAGATCCATCCCAGCCCTCCTAAAGTGGTGCTCCTATGTCCACCCAAAATACATAACATCCTAGTCCATCATTAGGCCACCCCCACTCACAACCCCTTGCCACAGAGCGTGAGGCCAAGTCAACCCACCCAGTACCTCCTATCCAGGCTTATCCTACCCAAACACAGGCCGTACCACCTGTGAAAATAGCCATGTCATATACCAACTCTGCTGCAAACACTGCACAGCCTTTTATGTTGGCATGACTGAAGGGTCTCTGCATGAGCCTCTTCATGGTTTTGTCATACCATACGGATTCATTTGTTTGTCTCTGGGACCTCAGTTGGTGGTGCAAATGGTCTATTACCCTAGATGTAAAGACGAAAAGGGAAAAGACTGAGCAACTGAGTGTGTTTGTGGTGGCCACAGCATTCTATCCATATTTCGTTTTAATGTTTCATTACGTTCTTGGTGCTTGTCGGGGCCCCACTCGCATGTTTGATACATTTAAGTGCCGTACTTCAATGTATCTTTTCTTTCCTCTTCTTGTCCGATCAGTTGACTGTATGAAAGAGATTGTGCAAGGATTTCAGTGTGTAGATCTGTGGGATTGTAGTAGTCTGCCACTGTGTCAGTGGTTGGAGAGCGAATGTTTGCAGTGTGTTCCGTGGGACACGAGACGGGTGAGACCTACTGGCTGTAAGTGTGCCTTTTTGATGAGAAGTTAATGTTGTGTTTAATGTAAGTTTTTCAAAGTTAGACAAAGTAAATGATTCCTTTCATCGCTCATAGTTTATTATCGTGTGTGACAAATTTTACTTGCTAATTTGCGAGTTTTAAATGCTTTAAAATCGAAGAACGATGTTGGCTATTGTTCAGTTGAACTGTCAATCAAACACTTGGAGCGGGGTTGAGCTTATTGTGATTCAGTTCATTTTGTATAGTATCCCTTTCGCGAGAGCATGTATATTGCGTATGATTTGCATGGTTTTATGACTGAATTTTGTGCAATTCGTCTCACTTGATAACTTCCTTTATGCACGCTTTTGTTTGTGAGGACCGCGTGGTCGTGATATAATGAGAAAGTCTATAATGCCAAGGCCACAGTAATCTTCCGCTGTAGAATATTTGAATTACTTGTGATTCTTATTTATGCTTCACTTTCACAGCAATTCACTATAAAAGAAATGTTATTCAGTTATCCTGCATATTCGAATGAAGGGAACAGCCCCTCTTTCTACCCACGTTTGCTGCGGTGAAGGTATGTAGCTCTTTTCTTTCGTTTTAGTCTCTCAAGTGCGTGTGACTAAGTGCTCGTGATAAAACCATCCTTTGATCATTCCTCTTCCACAGAACATAGACCTTGCAGGGGACTCCGAAGTAAAGTTCGAGGGTCGACTAATATGCGACATAATATATTGCAGGCATCAGCAACCATCATATTACTCACTACAAACGTTCATGTGTCCAATTAAATTTACTGATATAATAAATGTTGTTTTGCCAGAATTTTTGTGTACTCCATGCTTCACCCAGCACTGATGTACGGCACATTCTACTGCATTCCGTTTACGCGACAGCTGTATTAAGGCCACGCTTTGCTGCCCATATTAAGTTTACTTGCAAAGATACCCCTTAATTGTAAAGATATCTTTCACTAGCGCCAAACAGCTGTCCACTAGGATGAGTAGGCACGAAAAAAGCAACTCCAACACAAAGTCCTACAAATTTCAGTGTGATCACCATTTGCCTCTTAGTATACAACAGGCATTAGGTGAGTCATTTTCGTATCTTGATGAACGTGTATGAAGATCACTTTTGTGTGCTACTTAATTCTTCGGGCTTACCGTGTCCCTTCCTTGAGTGGCTGCCATGAGCAGTGGCGTCCCGCCTTGGTTGTTCCTTGCCTCAAGGCTTGCCCCGGCGTCCACCAGCAGAGCGGCGCACTCCAGCTGCCCCATGGCCGCTGCCGTGTGCAGCGGGCTGCAGCCACAGTCGTCCGTGGCGGCCGGGTCCGCAAAGCCGCACAGCAGGTCTCTCAGCACCTGCGAATCATACACCGCTGATACCCAACATTCTTCCAGCAAGATCACTCGGCTTGAGCTGGTAATGACTATCACTGGCAACTAAATGGCTTTAATTATTCTTCACAATATTCTGATTTTGCATTATAAATAGAATCGTAATTATATTAAGGGGAAAGGGATCATGAGGTGACAGCTGGAGACGTTGTGCAAGTAAAGTTATCCCTTGGACAAGCAATTTGTATTTCTTTTCCTACTTTCATCATAATTTCGTCTTCTGCAGTTTTATTCATGGTGACTGTGTCTGGCAAGGAAACCGAGCGAGGTGGCGCAGTGGTTAGCACAATGGACTCGCATTCGGGAGGACGACTGTTCAATCCCGTCTCCGGCCATCCTGATTTAGGTTTTCCGTGATTTCCCTAAATCGTTTCAGGCAAATGCCGGGATGGTTCCTTTGAAAGGGCACGGCCGATTTCCTTCCCAATCCTTCCCTAACCCGAGCTTGCGCTCCATCTGTAATGACCTCGTTGTCGATGGGACGTTAAACACTAACCACCACCACCATCTGGCAAGGAATAAGGAACGCCTCCCTAATGCTGTTACTGAACACACAAATAGAATAAATTTGTCCTTGATACACATGTACCGAAACCTTATTACTGAGTTTAGCGGAACATATCGTTGGACTATCAGACCGATGTTCACGATTTTCAAATTAACACCTAGCTCTGGATAAAGGTTGCCTTGAATTTACATGAAACAAAACCAGGGAGCACACACCCTCACATTACAAAGCAAACGTAGATGCAGCACATTGATTTACTGCAGCTAGTCACCAAAGGAACCAGAAGAAAGACCTAACCCTAGGATTGATGCTGCAATATGCCACAATGGCGATTAATGATAGAACGGCTCTCATGTGGGAGCACCTGTAAAGTCGATGTGCCAGCAGTCTGAAACATGAAGCACAGATGTGATTTAACTAGCGACTGCAAAAAACTGGGAAAAGGTGAGAGAGAACTACGGATGCTGATGGTTTTATAGATTCGCAGTTTCAATTTATCCTTTGACAGAGACCCCCCCCCCCCCCCCACCACCTGGCTCCACATACAAACTCTACCGGAAATAGCCTGAAAAAATGAATCTGGACACCTCCCTAGCCTAAACCAAGGGTGATCATCCCTGACACCGGGAAAAATGTGGTTATGTAGTGACAAAAGCAGCATAGCAGTATTTTGCTTAGGGTCCTGGCGCCGGACTGTCAGGATTGAACAGCGTACCTCCAGCTAATGCACAAAACTGTCACGCTTTTTATTGGCCTAATGTCTCAATGCAGTTTTCTCATTCTAATTTGCTACATCATGGTTTACTCAATCAAATGTGTTCTCTACATCACAGTAGGGGATAGTTTTGTGAGGTGACTAGCTGCTACAACACACTAATTTCGACATGTAACCTGTAACTATTCAAAAGAGGATAGCAGGTGTTCTTTTGCGATCTTTCTCAAAATGAGGTGCTAAATACTGAGCGCTACAACAAGAATAACGAGATATCAATAGCGTCAGATGCAGGAGCAATTCACCACCACAATGAAATATAACGTAAACACTACTGTGCGTCCATAAGCTTCCATAGCAGGTGTCATCTTGAATAAAATAATTCAGGATATTGGGCCGCATCATTATTGAGATGGTCGTTGTCGATTACAGATAGTTTACCGATTATGTGCAAGGTGTGCTTGCCATTAGATGACAGGGATAGCGCTCGCAGGCTTGAAGCGAAGAGACATGGAACGTCTCGAAACAGTCAGTGTTTAGACAGGACAGTGAGACTGATGGAACTCGCCTGGCAGATTGCCCAGTGATATTCTTGAGGTATTGTGGGCAACTCCACGTGTAATGCAATATGTTATCTGCTCTGCAAGTGAACATTGAATTACTGCAGTGCGGTCTACATAGTGAGAAGCGTGTTCACATGCTAGCTTAGAGTTTGTATTTAAGTTCGTTGCACTGTGTGGAAGTAAGTATTATATTCCACCTTATTAGTTCTGCTTTTTCATCATGTTGTTCTGTACCAGTATCAGCCTGGAGAGGCTAGTCTTCTGTTTCAGTTTCACCATGGCTTCGTGAAAGGCAGAGAACCAATATCCGTCCACTGTGGCCGAGAGGTTGTAGGCTCTTCAGCCCGGACCCGCGCTGCTGCTACGGTCGCAGGTTCGAATCCTGCCTCGGGCATGGATGTGTCATATCCTTAGGTTTGTTAGGTTTAAGTAGTTGTAAGTCTAGGGGACTGATGACCTCAGATGTTAAGTCCCATACTACTTAGAGCCATTTGAACTATTTGAGCCACAACCAATTTGCTGCAGATACACTCCTGGAAATTGAAATAAGAACACCGTGAATTCATTGTCCCAGGAAGGGGAAACCTTATTGACACATTCCTGGGGTCAGATACATCACATGATCACACTGACAGAACCACAGGCACATAGACACAGGCAACAGAGCATGCACAATGTCGGCACTAGTACAGTGTATATCCACCTTTCGCAGCAATGCAGGCTGCTATTCTCCCATGGAGACGATCGTAGAGATGCTGGATGTAGTCCTGTGGAACGGCTTGCCATGCCATTTCCACTTGGCGCCTCAGTTGGACCAGCGTTCGTGCTGGACGTGCAGACCGCGTGAGACGACGCTTCATCCAGTCCCAAACATGCTCAATGGGGGACAGAACCGGAGATCTTGCTGGCCAGGGTAGTTGACTTACACCTTCTAGAGCACGTTGGGTGGCACGGGATACATGCGGACGTGCATTGTCCTGTTGGAACAGCAAGTTCCCTTGCCGGTCTAGGAATGGTAGAACGATGGGTTCGATGACGGTTTGGATGTACCGTGCACTATTCAGTGTCCCCTCGACGATCACCAGTGGTGTACGGCCAGTGTAGGAGATCGCTCCCCACACCATGATGCCGGGTATTGGCCCTGTGTGCCTCGGTCGTATGCAGTCCTGATTGTGGCGCTCACCTGCACGGCGCCAAACACGCATACGACCATCATTGGCACCAAGGCAGAAGCGACTCTCATCGCTGAAGACGACACGTCTCCATTCGTCCCTCCATTCACGCCTGTCGCGACACCACTGGAGGCGGGCTGCACGATGTTGGGGCGTGAGCGGAAGACGGCCTAACGGTGTGCGGGACCGTAGCCCAGCTTCATGGAGACGGTTGCGAATGGTCCTCGCCGATACCCCAGGAGCAACAGTGTCCCTAATTTGCTGGGAAGTGGCGGTGCGGTCCCCTACGGCACTGCGTAGGATCCTACGGTCTTGGCGTGCATCCGTGCGTCGCTGCGGTCCGGTCCCAGGTCGACGGGAACGTGCACCTTCCGCCGACCACTGGCGACAACATCGATGTACTGTGGAGACCTCACGCCCCACGTGTTGAGCAATTCGGCGGTACGTCCACCCGGCCTCCCGCATGCCCACTATACGCCCTCGCTCAAAGTCCGTCAACTGCACATACGGTTCACGTCCACGCTGTCGCGGCATGCTACCAGTGTTAAAGACTGCGATGGAGCTCCGTATGCCACGGCAAACTGGCTGACACTGACGGCGGCGGTGCACAAATACTGCGCAGCTAGCGCCATTCGACGGCCAACACCGCGGTTCCTGGTGTGTCCGCTGTGCCGTGCGTGTGATCATTGCTTGTACAGCCCTCTCGCAGTGTCCGGAGCAAGTATGGTGGGTCTGACACACCGGTGTCAATGTGTTCTTTTTTCCATTTCCAGGAGTGTATTTAACCTCGATTGTTCACAGTCAGCATCTGCAATTTCACTCTTATAAATCTAAAAGTGTGATGTTTGACCATTCTAGGAACATTTAAGCTTCGCCTCTTCTGGTGGTTTCTTTTGTTTTTTATAATATGATCCAAGTGAGTTAAGTTTACCATAATTAATTTGTTTAAAGATGTTTCTTCTTTAATAACTGTTTTATAAAATGTTGGTCTTCCTTCTTAATTTCTAGTTGGTGAAACAGATTCTCATTACTTAGATCAGGTTCAAAACCTTTTTGGTTGTTCGTAAGTCGGTTTCTTGCGCACTTTCGTTCCTGTGAAGGTTTAAACAATGTTACTATTATGTTTCTTGTATCATTTTAGTTTAATTCTATATTATTTTAAGGTCTCTTTCAAGGGTTATTTCTTTCACTTATTTGTATGAGAATTGTGTTTTGATTAATGTGGGTGACTCGAGCATTGGGGTGGATTTATTTAAGGGCTTTGGAAGAAAGTTGTTGTACTGTGGTGTTATAAGCTGTCTCCTCTGTTCTAGAAAACCAGTTGTCCTGAAAGTGTATTTTATGTTACGTGCCTGAGGGTGGCTGCCGTTGGCATAACGTTCATACGCGGCTGGTTGCACCCATCCGCCTGTAATCAAAATGGATCAGAATTAAATTTGGTTACATGATTGAATATTGCTTGATCATTATTTGCAATCTAGCATTTGTAATAAAGTGTGAATATGCGAAAATTTTGCCGGCCGTTGTGGCCGAGCGGTTCTAGGCACTTCAGTCCGGAACGGCGCTGCTTCTACGGTCGCAGGTTCGAATCCTGCCCCGGTCATGGATGTGTGTGACGTCCATAGATTAGTTAGGTTTAAGAGATTCTATGTCTAGAGGACTGATGAAGTCAGATGTTGAGTCCCATATTGCTTAGTGCCATTTGAACCATTTTAGGAAACTTTTGGCCCCCAGATTATGGTCCTAGTGCTCCTGGTTCAAATGGTTCAAATGGCTCTGAGCACTATGGGACTCAACTGCTGTGGTCATCAGTCCCCTAGAACTTAGAACTACTTAAACCTAACCAACCGAAGGACATCACACACACCCATGCCCGAGGCAGGATTCGAACCTGCGACCGTAGCAGCAGCGCGGCTCCGGACTGGAGCGCCTAGAACCGCACGACCACCGCGGCCGGCCTAATGCTCCTGATTTCGAACGCAAATTGTCCTTCCCCTGTTTTGATAATTACTTGATGAAGTGCCTTTTAACTGTGTGAGTTATTGTTAGCCTATTTCAAAGTTTTTTAAATCCTTCGGTCATTAGAGAGGGGGATTGTTCAATTATAAACTGCTAAAGCACTAACTTGCTAACATTTCGACAGACTTGCTGCAATGTTCTTCAG
The DNA here is from genome assembly GCF_023864345.2 of Schistocerca serialis cubense. Taxonomy (NCBI): domain Eukaryota; kingdom Metazoa; phylum Arthropoda; class Insecta; order Orthoptera; family Acrididae; genus Schistocerca; species Schistocerca serialis. The sequence continues at coordinate 429,570,263 of NC_064641.1, forward strand.
ATCGATTCACTGCTGCGTTCTGGTGAAAGTCTTCCCTTATATACTTTCTGTTTCGTTTATCTGTTGGCTATAGACGTTACATATCTTGCATGTCATTCCACAATTTAAAGACAGGATGTTATTCAGGGGGTGGCGTATGATGGGCTGTTTACTGGTGACTGATTGGAAGGATGCTCTAGTAGGTAACTGGTAGGAAGTAGCGTATCGACTGGCTCTTGCCTGTGCCACTCTGGTGATTGGTAGGCAGTCTCTCCTTGGTGAATGTTAGTCAGTACCGTATCTGCAGCTTGTGTCCAGAGGGAAGCGTTTTCCATCAGTGAAGTGTTAAGGTCACACGGTATTTCTCTCGTGGCCACTGTTAATACTGTCAAATCCGGGTAAAGCGTGCTGCTGTTTCACGAACTCGCGTGGTCCGCCGGGCTGGAAAGGCTGACATCGAGGCGGTATGTAACTGTTAGCCATCTTCCCTATTCATGTTCAGGAATTTATTTTTTCAGTAATATCTATTGCTTTACGTTGCTGCATCCACGGCTGTCGAGCAAGCGCTCGAGGTTCTTGAAAGCTGACAGAATCGTCTCATTCCTGGTGGTGTTCTGCTACAACCCTATTGTTTTTCTGTCCCAGTCGTACGTAACGTTCACGCTCCGACATTTCGGTGCTAGTGGTTCTCCCGGTTTCACCAACGTAGACTTCGCCGCATTCACATCGAAGATAGTAGATGTCTACAATGAGGAGAGCATTCACGGCGTTCTTAGTGGGGCTCAACAGATCACGGATGTTGCGGTCACTCCGAAGGAGGGGTTTGATTCTTCCGCGACCCACACCTTCCCTACACGGTCGCTGAACCTCTCACATAGGGTATTCGAGTAACAGGAAAAGTCTCTTCCTTACCTCTGGTTGTTTTGTCTTCACTGTACCTCTTAGCTACACGGAATGTTGCCTTGAGATTGTTCAGTCCAGTCTGTATGTGGTTGGCGTCTGTAATCCGTTGAGTTCACGCTGTCAGCATACGTAGCAATGCATTCTTTTACGCTGGATGATGGTGCGAATCCGCGTGCAGCTATCCGTTGGTGAACGTCAGCTTCCAGTGGACTTGATGGCTTAGTCTGCCGCTTGATGGTCTGTAGACCTCCACGTCCAGAAAAGGAATGACTCCGTGGTATTCCATTTCCAGCGTGTTCTGTATCTTCTTACGTAAGCCTTTGAAACATTCACGAAATGTGCATAGTTCTACTTCTCCATACTGTCATATGACGGATGTGTGGGCCACGTACCTCAGCCAGCAGCGTGGCCGCAATGGCGCGGAATATAGCTCGGTTTGTTCACAAGCTTCCATGACTACCAACTAAAAACTATTGATGATACGCACAACTGCATGAGGTCGCGGATGCCTGGCACTATTTGCTCCTCTGTGACACCAATTGTTTCAGCTATAAGCACTTTGGTAAACAAATATTTTATGTCAACGCTGGCCATGAGATATGTAGCCACCACTTGCTGTTCCATTACGCACTGGATGAAATCCGCGGAATCTTTAACACAAGACTCCGTATGGCCAACTGGGCAGCGTAATTTGTGGGCCAGATATTTTACCAGATGATATGTGAGCGAGTTGATCCCATTTTAAACTGGTTTAAATTATGGCCTTTCTTCTGGATATTAGGTACTCAATATGTTCTTGGTGACATTGGAGCTTTCGACTTGACCCCCCAGGTGCATCTAAATCCATTCTAGAACTCTTAATCAGGGCTTGAGTCTCAGTATCTTCGCAGTAGGGCCTCTTTTCAGTTCTTTTTATACAGGGTCATTCAGCAACGCGCTCATTTTGACTTCATATGGTGTAGTGCCCAGTATTACTTTGGCATTGCCTTCGTCCACCTGTAAAATTACAATGTCTTTGTTATTCCTGAGTTTACTTAAGTCGACACTTTCCTCAAGTGAGATATTCTTCTGCGGAGACTTCGTATGCTGCAGGATTCTGTTTCTTGGCGAATCCTTTTGCTTCTACTTGACGCATTTTCCAGAGCGACATTTCAATGACCTGTATAATGTCCTCTGTCGATAGGCGACGAGGCGTCACAGAAAAGCTGAAACCTTTACACAACACATTTGTAGCTGCCTTGCTAATGATATGTGTTGACGATCTCACCAAAGTGCGAGACGTGTTCAATTTCGGCTGAGTACTTCGTTTTTCCAGTGCCGCTCTTTACTGCTTCACTCGACATTTTGTCTTACTTGGACGTTATTTTGTCACCTTTGTTCCAGTCAGTCTCCGATAACTTTGATGTCAGCGATAGATGGTTCTCGAATAGCTAACTGTCGTAGAGAAAACGAACCAAAGACTGAAGGTAATCGGCAAAAAGAAAATTCAACAGGTCTACTAAAGAGACTACTTACATTAGTCCCCCTTCTCCTGAAGCACTGCTACGCAGTGTGTGATCGGTGCCAGGCAGGCTTGACGGAGTGCATAGAAAAAATTAGCAGAAGGTCAGCTTCTTTTGTATCATCGCGACAAAGGAGAGACAGTGCACGGATACAACAAGCAAAGTGAGGTCGTAACCATAAAAAGTGATGAGGTTTTCGTTGGGGAAGGATCTCCCTATGCAGTTTCAGTCATCAACTACCTCCTCCGAATGTGTATAACAAAGCCATGACCAAATAAATTAGCTTCTCACAGTGCTCATAACAACAGCAACACCAAAAACTAAAGGTCTGATTTCTTATAGACTACGTGATATCTTGGAATTAAGTAAATGCCACACAGTATGAAGATTTCTAGACTCGGAGAAACCAAGATAAATGTGCCACCAGCTTCCACATCTCTTTGAAAGACTTGTATCCACATAACCTCATACTCAGATAGATTTTATCGACCTCAGGCTGTCACTTATGCATGGGAATACAGACTCGAGGTTTCCTTACATTTTCTGCAGATTCATGTAAGACGTTTTCTTCCTTGTGGCATAGCGTACTGGACTAGACTGAGAATGTACTTACAGAGTCCCACTCAAGGAGGCGTCACAGTGGTTGAGGCACAGTATTCTGGTTTAATTCTCGTACCAGCTTTTCTAATTTTCCAAAACCGATTAACGTATAAGTCGGAATGGCTCCATCGAAAAGGACACTTTCCGTAACAACCAGACTTCTCCCCGCGACTAATTATGAGGCCTGCTCAGGTTTCCTCGCATTGTCAAATGCGTCCTGATTGACTCATTCCCTCTTCATTCGTTTTCATTGTGGATAATCACGTTTACTTACATAATATTCCCTTTCTTATACGTCACTCATTCTGAAGCCAAAAACTACAACAACAACAAAAAACATGCTTGTGGTATGTTTCTACTTCGTTATGGATGTACACATATTTTAATAACTCGATATACAACCATCTTTTCCTGATTCTACTGGACTAATCATTGGTACATTTTCTCTCCGTGTGTTGAACCTCATCGTTACCTACAAATCACTGTGTTCCCAGGGATTTCATCGAAAATGGAAACGCCTACTAGTCATCAGTCATTTGCTCTACGGAGGATTCGTCATATACAAAGTACTAAAAAAATTAAGTGCCTGTCATGGTGTATTGAGGGTGTATGGTAGTGAAGTAAAAGAGCTCACGGCGGCGGTCCTTAGCGATTGTGTTGAATAGTGCTGCATAATATTTGCGACTACGCAAAGATTTCTCTTCAAGGAAGGAAAGAAGAAATGACGACTAGGGTTAAGTGTCCTGTCGATAATTAAATTAGTAGTACTGGAGCCGAGACTCAGATTAGACAACGTTTGCGTAAAATTCCGTTGATTGTGTTCCTTATTTTCTGAAAGATTTTTCAATAAGTTTGTAAGCATATTTATTTCGCTGGGAAAAGGGGGAGGTGGGTCGGTGTCCCACAGACGACGAGATTATAAAATTATTTATTTAGTCGCACTCACTGACGGAGGAGGTCAATATCTGCATTTATTAAACACGTACATATATCGCACACAACCAGAAACTGCACATAAATTATGAACCAGCGGAAAAATGCTCCTATCGTAGCACAAGAAGGTCAGTATGCGCTTGCACAAAAGACTCTGATTGCAAACTGGGGTATCACCTTCCTCATCCTACCTTCCTCAACACCTTCAAAAATTTTGCTAAAATTTTCTGCTTGCTATCATATTCGCACTCTTTTTTTTAACATGCGTCTCACCTCTTATCCCTGCTAGCTCCTCTACCTGTAACTCGCTCATACCCATTAGTCGTTCATACCAGTAGCGGATACATATGATGGGCGCCCCCCCCCCCCGCCCCCCTTGCGGCGCCGACCGCATTGCCATCCGAGCCGTCCTCGCCAGTCAGCCCGCACGCTATTCGTTCGTTTCTTCGTAAGCCGGCTCGACCGAATCGAGTTATGGAGTAGTTGTACTTGTCTACGTAGCACGCGCGTCCGCGTAATCATATTTTATACATTTCTGTCTGGCACATTGATAGTTAACACATACCTACGAGGAATGTAGCGGCCGTTCTGGTGATCTCGATACGTTGTTCTGTCTGGCATTTGTTCGAGAAAAGTCGGGAAATTTCTACTGTTTTGTGATTCAAAAGCGGCTAGTGGGAGAGATTCTTCAATACAAGCAAACGAGCACAAACGCCCTTAATGATCGTTATTCTGTTATGCAAGCGTTGTCTGTTTGACCTAGATCTAATGTTATTTTTAATCCGTCTTGATTGTCAAATTTATTATTCCTATGACCGGTTTCGGTTCATTCAGAACCATCTTAAGATCTGATATTTCTGTTACAGGAGTTCATTCAGAACCGTCATCAGATCTGATATTTCAGTTACAGGAGTAACTCCTGTAACTGAAATATAAGATCTGAAGATGGCTCTGAATGAACCGAAACCGGTCATATGAATAAAAAAATTTTGCAATCAAGACGGATTATAAATAACATTATACGATCACTGATTGCTGCTATCCCATCAGACATTATGTCTGTTTTTGCAAATGACCTAGATCTGACTGTCCAACTTTGCACACGCTGTACAAAATATTTGCTTGTCTACCTGCATCTATTGCTACAGTAGAAAGAAATTTTTCAAAGTTGCGGCGTACAAAGACATGGCTGATGTCAACAATGAAGGACGACCGACTTAATTGCTAGCTCTGTTGAACACTCACCCTGACATTGATTGTCCTGTTGACGATGTAATTAACCAATCTGCCAGGAAGAACAGCCGCGTTGAATTCATCATTTAAGGAAGAGAACTGCAATTGTAACTTTTTTATATCATAAGATGGCATTGTCTTGTATATGTGTATAATCAGTTTAAATAAAACTTTCGTAAACTTTGCATGTGACTTCATTATTTTTTATTACGGTAAAAGTAAAGGTAGCTCAAGATATCTTTAGCACCCCTTCCTTGAGGTTTTTCTGTATACACCACTGGTTCATACCCATCCATTCCCACTTTCCCATTTCTTCATTCATTGCTCCCAACTCATTTCGGCTCTCTTTGTCTCTTTCTAACTTTCACTGTCTCCTCTCTCACAGCCACAGTCTTCTTCGTGCTGTCCTGCAACTAGTATCTCCACTAATTATCACCGTCTCCCTCTGCTCTCCGTTACTCCGACTATCTTACTGATTCCTTCCCACTGCCACGGTCTCCTTTTCCCTGAGCATAAAAAAGCGCGAATATTTACGCATCTAATATTTTTCTGGAAAGTAGAATGAGGCAGCTGGTACCACACTTTCTAGTCAGACTCTTTTAAATAGGACTAACTTGCCATTTTTAGCTCCGATGGGAGTATTTTTTTGATAATTCCGTTCTTTGCCTTGTTACAGCATGGCATTTCATTCATATGAAGTGAACTTCAGTAAAATTTTGAAATTTTTACTTAAGTACAATTAAAATAATCTGTTGCTAATTTTATATCTCAGACCGAATTTTTCGTGGACTAAAATTTTACAAGTGCTTCAGTACTTCAACAACATGGTGTTAACAGCAATCTTCTGATGACAAAGAAGATACGTAACAGCTGCGTCACTTTATAAACTACCCTTTCGCCTCGCACTAGATTTTACGTGCGTATTATACGTGAACACATGGGGTAACTTTGAAGCTTTGTATCTGGGGAACGGCTAAAGATACCCAGGAAATGTTCACGGTTGTCCGAGATGTGGATCTCAGGAACATGTACAAATTACAGCCACTTGCTGTAAGTAGCCGTGTCGAAATCAACTGCTCGATTTTGGTATCCAACAACTAGGTTCCTGGGGTGTTTCACGACAGCAGATAGTTTTGAAAACCACAAGATGGCTCCCCTAGATAAATGCCTAGAGAATATACCATTACAATTTAAGCAACGATCTGCGGTTAGTTATTTCGATAACTACGGCTGTAAGCAAAAAACTGGTGGAGACCGCTTTTTTCGGGTTTTTTCAAGAACCGTCCCTGAAATAAATAGTGCCTCCACAAGCCCCTTAATGCTGAACGTAGGCCACATCTAATGCGAAATGAACCAACCGATTCGCTCCATTTACCTAAGCTGAAGGAAATGTGTGATATTCAAACTTGGATCCTGCATCGTAGGGTAGATGCAATAAGACGTCCCTAATCCGAGGGCTACCAAAAACACTTGACCCAATCCCTCTTATGAGCCCTGGAAAAATCCCGTTTTTACGACGTTTTGAAACATCTTGTTGAAACTGCACATTACCTCATGCAATACGGTATCAAGCGATCTACTGGGTGATGAAAAAGTCAGTATAAATTTGAAAACCACGGAATAATGTAGATAGAGAAGTGAAAATTGACACACATGCTTGGAATGACATGGGGTTTTATTAGAACCAAAAAAAAACAAAGTTCACAAAATGTCCGACAGATGGGACTGGACAGAAAAACGTCAGTGACTGCGCATGACAATCGTGTATAAAAGGAGCGGTAATGAGAGAGAGGATCAGATGCGCCAGCAGTCGCAGCATGTTGACGTTATCTGAAAAGAAGCTTTTAGTGAAGCTGTATTATCAGAATGGGGAATATGCTAGTTCAGCGTTACGATTCTATCGCCATAGGAAGGGGATTCGAACGGGTAAATGTCCGTTGACAAATGCAGCTGTGGCGAGAATGATTTCGAAGTTCGAAGCCACGGGTTGTTTGGACAATAGACTCCGTAGTGGCCGACAGAGCACAAGGCGTAATGCTGCTGAGACGGATCATGAAGAAATGGAGACTGTAGCGGGTTCGTCTATGCACGAGGAAGTCAGCGCTCGTGCAGTCGCACGTCGCACCGGCATTCCATACACTACTGTTTGGTTGGCACTTAGGCGTACCCTCCGATGCTATCCGTACAAAATACATTGGCATCATGAACTGTTACTTGGCGATTTAGTGAAGCGGAGGGCATTTGCGGTGTGGGCGTTTCAAAAGATGGCGGAAGATGACGATTGGTTGAGTAACGTGTTGTGGTCCGACGAAGCTCATTTCACGCTGCGAGGGTCTGTCAACGCCCACAACTGCAGAATTTGGGCTACCAAAAATCCTATAACTGCCGTGGAAACTCCATTGCACGACGAGAAAGTTACTTATGGGTTGGATTTACCGCATCTACCGATATCGGGCCTTTTTCTTCGAGGAAACGCATGATCCTGGTTTTGTGACTGCTACCGTGACGGGTGAGAGGTACGGCGATATGTTAAAGAATCACATCATCCCCAGCCTGGCTGATAAACACCTGCTGGAACGTACGATGTTTATGCAGGATGGCGCTCCACTCTATATTGCTAGACGCGTGAAAGATCTCTTGCGCCCGTCGTTTGGTGATGATCGTGTGCTCAGCCGCCACTTTCGTCATGCCTGGCCTCCCAGATCCCCAGACCTCAGTCCGTGCGATTATTGGCTTTGGGGTTACCTGAAGTCGCAAGTGTATCGTGATCGACCGACATCTCTAGCGATGCTGAAAGACAATATCCGACGCCAATGCCTCACCATAACTCCGGACATGCTTTACAGTGCTGTTCACAAAATTATTCCTTGACTACAGCTATTGTTGAGTAATGATGGTGGACATATTGAGCATTTCCTGTAAAGAACATCATCTTTGCTTTGTCTTACTTTTTTATGCTAATTATTGCTATGCTGATCAGATGAAGCGCCATCTGTCGGACATTTTTTGAACTTTTGTATTTTTTTTTTTTTGTTCTAATTAAAACCCCATGTTATTCCAAGCATCTGTGTCAATTTGTACCTCTATATCTACATTATTCCGCGATTTATTGAGTTTTCAAAATTATACAGACTTTTTTGATCACCCTGTACATCTGCAGCTACGTCGATACTCCGCAGTCCGCCTTACTGCGCGTGGCGGACGATACCCCATATCACTACTAGTCATTTTCTTTCCTGTTCCACTTGCAAACAGAACCAGGCAAAACGACTGTCCGTATGCCTTCGTATGAACCCTAATTTCTCGCATCTTATCTTCGCGGTCCTTAGGCGCAGTGTATGTTGGAGGCAATAGAATCCTTCTGCTGTCATCTTCAATTGCGGATCCTCTCAATTTTCTCAGTATTGTTCCTCGAAAATAACGTCACCTTCCCTTCACGGATTCTCATTTGAGTTCTAGAAGCATCCCAGTAAGGCTAGCGTGTTGTTCGAATCTACCAGTAACAAATTTAGCGACCAGCCTCTGAATTGCTTCGATGTCTTCCTTTAATACGACTTGGTGCGGATCGCAAACATTGAAGTAGTACTAAAGAACAGGTCGCTTTAACGTCCTATATGCTCTCTCCTTCACAGAGGATTTACACTTTCCTATAATTCTTCCAATAGAACGAAGTTGGCCATTCGCCCTTCCTACCACAACCCTCACGTCCTCGTTCCATCGCGTATCACATTCCAACGTTACGCCAAAATATTTAGAAGACGCAGAACAGGTGTGGCAGATGGAACAATCGTTTCAGATGACCTATTGTCAAGTACCAAACATTTATTTTACATCGGGTATCTTTCGCTACGATTCTTCATGTATTAGATGAGAAAATACCCTTTCTGTTCTAGCATGTGACAACAACTACTGAATTTATAACCGATATTACCTGCGTGTCTCCTGACTCAGCGGCGAGATGCAGGTAACTCCATCCATCGTGAAGGGATTTGCGCAATGCTGCTTCTGCCAGACAGTTCACCACCTGCAACATAGCGATTTAATTAATTTTAGGCAGTACGTATGGGGAGTCGATTATGAGACATTCGATTGAAGGCGTAATCTTTCCCACGAACTGTGTTATTTAACCAATGGCTGACGTGAGGTGAATAAATAAAAGATACTTTATGCTAATTTAGGTTTATTTGCACTCTGCTGTAGAATAAAACTTTACTTTTGCTCTAAATTTTATCTCCAAAGTACTTGTTATTTGTGTATTTGTACTGTAACTTCAGCTAGTGAGTGTCAAAGTTAGTCTTACTTCAGGATTTAACTAAGCCTTACATTATTTTCCTACCTATTTCTATATTAGATATATTTTCTGTGCGTGTTGTTATATGATCAATTTATTTTAATATTACAAAGTCATCTTTCCTTCAACTTGTTTGGTACCGTGCTCCATCTACTGTGTAGTCTGCTTAGTGTATTTTAGCCCTCCTTCATTAATACGAACATTTCCCGTCTACAGATCTTCCAGCCCCAGGGCAACCGACCTTTGGTGCCGTAGCAGCTATCTCATTAACCAGTCACACCTTCTCGCAGAGCAACAGGTCTCTTATTCGTGACCTTCCAGCCAGCGCACTAAAGAGTTTCTTCATCAATTCATTACAGACTTTCTCCATTATGTACTATTTGTCGTTGAGGTCTTCATTCTGAAGACTGCTCTGATGCAGCTGTCTATGCTAGTCTGTTCTGGATAAGAGTCTTCATCTCCGAATGAACATAAGTTGTCCCATTAATATTTAAGTTTCTTGTGTTTCTGGTTGCCTTTTGGCTAAGGTCCACGTTTCTCTTCCATTCACCTCTATACTAAGAACGTATATGGTTCAAATGGCTCTGAGCACTAAGGGACTTAACTTCTGAGGTCATCAGTCCCCTAGAACTTAGAACTACTTAAACCTAACTAACATAAGGACATCACATACATCCATGCCCGAGGCAGGATTCGAACCTGCGACCGCAGCGGTCGCGCGGTTCCAGACTGTAGCGCCTAGAACCGCTCGGCCACTCCGGCCGGCTCATAACGTATACTTCCAGGTATTTGCACTTTCAGCAACTTGTTTCTCGCATTTCCAACATTTTGCAATTTTAGAGCTCTTCTGTTCAGAAGTCATTTTTTGTTTATGGCAGTCTGAGCCGTGCATCGCTCACCAAGCCACAAACTGGTATTTTACACCCTGTTTTAACGTATTTCCATCTCACCACGTTGATTTAAATTACTGGCGTTACTGAGTTGCTGTTTTGCCTGACCGTCATCGGCGCTGGTAGCACGTATCAATATATCCCCTCTGCTAGGATCTTTGCTCGGCTGCTATGACTTCCCGGTTGTCATCTGTCGTGGAGTGAGTCGGAACGTGCGAGGAGGAGAGTTCACGGAGGCAGTGTGGGTCGTGAGTTGGGCCCTGCCAGGAAGTGGCAAATCGTTTGGAGCGCAGCCTGGGCCAGGCAGTCGCTGGCTTGCAGCAGCGGTGAACGCTGCGTGGACAAAGCCCGCCCGACCGTTGCCGCCACGCATCACTTCAGCCGGGCCTGACCTTTGGTAGGTTGTTAGTCTGTCCGTTGGTCCGAAGACATCTCTGTGCGACGTAGTCGACTGGGCTGATGGCGGTCTCTGCGCAGTGTCGGAGTCTGTCTGGAGCTGTCCGATCGGTACGAGCATCGTCGCTCGCCGTCACAGGGCGGGAAGGTTAAGTGGTTTTGATATTTACGTTGCTGGTTCCTGCGTTGCTGCTGTAGAGGTTTTCCTGTGAGCAACAACGAGTGAAGTGTTCGAGATAACTGCCGTCAGGTATACTTCATTAAATTACTATTTCCATAGTTAAGTTCACCTGCGGAATTTTCTGCCTTGTGGCAGTTAGTGTACTGGTTACCAGCCCTGGCCGCTAACGTAATTTTAGGCAGTGTCTTTTCCTGAGTGTTGTTCCCTTAATTATTCTTTGGCTGTCTTAATGTTTTTGTAATTTATTTTAAAAAGTTTTTTTGGGGCTTTACTGTATTTTATATTTTCAACTGGGCAAGGTCAATCGAGAGTCTTCAGCCCTGGAAACATGTTCTCAGAGTTTCCTTCAAGTCCATACATTACTGCCTTCTGCTCTTGAAAGATTATTGTAATTTCTTCTGAAAGATTTTACAAGTTATTGTGGGCCTTCCGCCGTTGGTGTTGCAAAAGGAAATTTGTAAACCTAATGTATTGTTTTACCGATTGTTGCATATACATATTTCCTTAATTTTCAGAATTCAACTTTGAGCCTTCAACCATCTTATTGCGTTTGTTTATCTCTTTCTGTGCTCCTTGCGCGCTATCAGTCCTTTTAGCATCTTAAAACAATGTGACATTCTGCCTTCAGTAATCATTATAGTATATTTGGAATTTTGAAGATTTAATCCGGAGGCCTTCAACCGCTCCGCATGCTGATCTCATATATGTATATGATTTATCTTAGTCGTAAATTTAACTGTGTGTTATGTCTTTCCAAATTTGAACTTACTCTAAAACATCTGTTGGAGACCTTCAGCAGCGAAATTTAATTCTTTCAAAAGTGTATTTGTGAACTAAATGATAATAAATTACAATTGTGAAATGAATCCGACCGCAACTCCCTTGGTCCCTTCCACAATCCTTATTACCTGTTAGCCCTGCGTGATTTAGCGGGCGTTTCACTGGTAGTAGAGCGTGGTTTGCGCTCGTACTTACCACCCTACTCGCTGTCGGCTTCACTTTTGTTTCGATTGTGCCTGTGGCGCGGTATTGTTTTAGTTGTTATCGTTTTAGGTTTTAATGCTGAGAAAGGACCACTTTGTTTAGCCAGCCGAAGTGGCCGAGCGGTTCTAGGCGCTTCAGACTGGAACCGCACGACCGCTACGGTCGCAGCTTCGAATCCTGCCTCGGGCATGGATGTGTGTGATGTCCTTAGGTTAGTTAGGTTTAAGTAGTTCTTAGTTCTAGGGGACTGATGACCTCAGATGTTAAGTCCCATAGTGCTCAGAGCCATTTGAACCATTTTTGAACCACCTTGTTTACGAGTTGACAATAAGACACCAATTGGTTGAGGGCAGTGTTCCAGAATTGGCAACCTGTTTGCACGCTGCCGTTCATGAGGTGGTTGACGTCACGCCGGCGGTAGTGGGTGAGAGAGGAGCGGCAGTTGAATTTTTGTTTGAGGCTATTAAAGGCCTTGAGGACACTATTTGTCTTTATGAGGGAACCCAACCTAGTGACAGTCAGCTGGATAGGGTGCGGGCACAGTTAATGCATTTAACTAATCGGATAGCGGATTTAAGCACGTTAGATTTGGAAGATCATCACAAAAAATTAACCATTGATTTGGGAACTTTGATGAGCGCATTACGGTTTAAGCTTACTTGTTTGGTGTTGGATGGGAGGAAGGTTGAAGATTGGGACTTGCACTGTCAGGGAAAGAGTGAGAGCCAGCACGTGGGTGGTACTCTTACGTCCTCTGTCAAGTTAGATGCTGTGTTTGCCAAGTTACCTAATCCTCTGGTCTATTTCTTCCGAGATATTACTGAATTGGTTGTAGAGCGACTTGATCAAGTGGAAAAATTGCGGTTATTGTTTCGCCTAGAACAACACGCGGCCGCCTTTCGTGCTCCGCACCAACTTTGTCGTCAAGGGTTTTCCTTGCTGCAATTAAGGGAGCTCGTAATTAGGCAGAAGTTGACCACCGGGATTCGTAAACAGCTTGAGTGTACAAATAACTTACGGGTTTGCTGCCGGGTGACGTCGTCGGACACCGCCGATATTTCGACAGGAGTACACCCTGCCATTCTCAAGGCACAAATGCAAGGGAGAAAAAATGTGCACGCAAATTTAATACCTCGGTTCATAGAGGAGAAACGAGGAAGATACCACACACAGAACAAGTGTCAACACAACCAAAGATAACCAACATCAGAAATATCGATGGTTACTATTAATCAGCAGGTGAGGTAGCACTAATTTTGTCCCTCTGTTTTTTGAGGAGGGACAGAGCCGGATTCCAAGCAGCATTTAAACAAAATCCACCATCTCTGTTAATAAGGTTGCTTGGTAGTCTGATTTCAACAGCTTCCTTAATAACACTATCCCAGTAGTTTGACGTGCAAGCCAGAATCTCTGTGTTGTTGTATTCCATAGGATGACCGGTGTCAAGGCAATGTTCTGCAATAGCGGATTTGCTCGGCTGTTGTAAGCGTGTGTGACGCTTATGTTCAATACACCGGTCTTGGAATCCGGCTCTGTCTCTCCTCTGCCGTTGATGCCATAACTAACGAGTTTGATCTGGCCCATCCCTTGCCCCATCAGGCTTCTCAGTTACTCGATTTATTGCACAGCTTTCCTCCTTAGTGATAACCTGGGTGTTACTAACGTTCTTGATTATCATATCCTTCTGTCCGACTGTATTCCCGTTAGGCAGTCCCCATACCGCCTGTCACCTCCTAAGCTGAAGATACTCAAGGCAAAGATACCTCAGATGCTCCAAGAAGGAGCATTTAAATTGGATCTCCATGGACCGGAATGTGAGAGAGATGATATCCCAATTCCGTATGTGTAATGTAGCCAAACACAAGGATGCTCTTCAGCAGGGTTTGTTGAGTTCTGAACGAGAGTGCTGTCCTATGCACAAGCACAATATTGATTATTTACGGCCGTTAACTCGTACTAAGAAGGGCAATCGATATGTACTAGTTGTTATCGATGCGTTCTTCAGATTTCCTTGGTTCCTCCCGAGTCGTAACATTACCGCTGCTACCACTATTTATCATTTAACTAGTGTCTTCAGTGTTTTTGGCCCACCTAAGTAGCTTGTTAGCGATAATGCTCCTGCTTTTCTTTCGGCTCCTTTCAAGGCCTTCTGTTTTCAGAATGATGTCATGCATATCACGACCACCCCGTATTATTCCCAAGGGACCTTTGCGGAGAGTGTTGACCAAAATCTTAAGTCCGCGTTAATTTTTTATCATGAGAAAACCCTTTAGTAAATGGGACCCCAGTCTTCCCTGGCTTAGTTTCGCCTTTAATACCGCCAGTCACGAAGACTTGCGAGCTACGCCAGCCTCCTTGATCCCTACCTATCCGGGTAATTCACTCTTTCGAGCTTCTGGGGAATTCAAGATCTTATTCGAGCCGATATTAATCCTCATGTTAAAAAAAATTGGAACCCGGCAAGGTTTAATATACTTAGAGCCCGTAATAAACAAGCTGAGCGTTATAATCGTAATCGAGAAACCTTTAACGGCAGGCCAGGGGATCAAGTTTGTGTCCGCAATTTCCCGGAGAGGCAGTTGCGTGGCGGGAATTTTAATAAATTTACTTCTCGTTTTCTGGGGCGTTGCACTATCGTGCGTATTTTAGGACGGTAAATCTGTTGGTGAAGGAGAACAGTTCAGGTAAGCAGTATCGGGTTCAACTTAGCCAAGTTAAGTTCAGTTGGCTCAGGGGTTGACTCACCCCCTCCCTGAGTTTAGTTTGAAGGGGTGAGATTGAGGCGTGGCTGGCTGGCTCATGCTATGAATTGGATTAAACCTTGGTCGCTATTCTGTGTTTAGTCTCCGGCGGTTATCACGATTATGCAGTTATCCTCTCCATACCGTGGGTGGTAGCAGGGGTGTGCATCGGTATTCGCACCTTGGACTATCATTGGCGTGGCTGGGCTGTGTGCGAGCAGTTGTTCAGTTGGCGTGGAGAAGCGAGGAAATCTCGGCGGCACTTAGTTTGGCCGCGCCCGTTGGCGGCCTCTATGCGGTGTCAGAGTGTATGGTGCTGTTCCCATTGCCACGAGGTTCGTGGCTCACCGATACTGGACATGAAAGTTGAGTTTTGACTTAATCTACCAGCAAGTCAAGACGGTTCACGTTGTATCGTCTGGAGTTCGTTGTCGGCCGTTGGGAAATTCCTACGAGCAACAACGTGTGTTTTCAAGTTGGAAAATCTTAGCCACCCTCCGGTGGAGTTTAACTATACTTGGTTATTTGAATTGAAGTGCAGCAGCGGAATCTTCTGCCTTGTGGCCGTTAACGTTCCGGTTACCTGCCCTGGCCGTTGACGTAAATTCAGGCAGGGTATTTTCTTCATCGTGTTGTCGCTGTCCAGCACGGTGTGTAGTTTGACAGCTCAATGTATAATTGGTTGGAGGGGGGGGGGGGGGGAGGAATACATTCTACGTAGCTCCATTGAACTCCCTGTTGTGTGCTGGTCAGGTGAAGCGGAGGTGATATTGTCAGTGGGTCCGTTGACTGTCTGTCGGTTGGTTTGTCGTCGGATCTACAGTGGGTGGGCCGACTGCCTGTCTCACCTAAGCGAGCGATAGTGTTTGAATTCCAGCCCGACCCTCGGAACTTCTGAGCGCCGTTGGGTGAAATGCCTTTTCTTGTTCTTGTTGTTTGTACTTGTATGGTTTCCAGACGATTTTTAGATGAAGGTTGTTTTGCCCTTAAGGCTTCAGATGGTTTGGGCCTTCAGCCTAAATTATGAACTGTTTTACGTAAAGCCTTTGGCATTTTTAAAATTAATGTTTTTGAGTCTTAAGTGTTGGGCCTTCAGCCGGTTTTGAATTTAAGTAGTTTTGCTCTTAAAGTGTCAGATTTTTTGGGTCTTCAGCCGATTTTGAATTAAAGTTGTTGTGCTCTTAATCTGTCAGATTCTTTGGGCCCTCAGCCTAATTAAGGAACTGTTTTAAGATAAGGCCTTACCTTTTATGTTTCTGATTTTGGTTGAGTTTTAAGTTATTGGCTTTCAGACGTTTTTAAATTGAAGTGGTCTTGCCCTTAAAGCATGAGTTTGTACGGCGCATTCAGCCGCTAATTAAGGTCCAAAACTAAAAACAAACACAGTTCTTGTAATGTTTGATCGAATAAAAGGTTGTATGTTCGACTGTAACTGACAGCCGCTTATTGTGGCCCCTTTCTACAACTTAAACTACCTGTGCTGTCGGTTTAGCAAGGGCATCTCAGGTGAGAATGACATCATTTTAAACATCTGCACGTTAAAGGTGTGGGCAAACTGCTTGTCTTCACGTCTGGAGGATGCATGGAACGGCTCTTTTGTAACCGGAAACAGAAGTCGTGAAATATACTACATGACAACTGATAGCCATTATGCGAAACTATTTTTCCGGAAGCTCCTTAATTCTGCAAGGCGTTTACTTTTTCCCTTGCTGTGAAGTTCGGCATTCGAAAGACAAATAGAAATTTTGTGTAAGTGTTTACAACGACGACCCACATCGCTTGTAGTAATGGACAGGAAAAGTCCACTTTATTTGGGTTAAAGTTAGCGTTTTAGATGTGTATGCAACGTGTTGCTCATGGAAATCGTAGTTTTTATGAGAAACAATTACCCCGATGCCACGTTCAGGCGCGTTAGTGGCTATCAGAAGGCGTATTAACGTGTCACAGGTCGACAGTTGCTCCGTGGGCGATGCATATTGCTTTAACTTTTGAAAACCAAATGGACAATGCAGAGAGCGTATTTTGCGCCTACCTTACGTAAATTATTAACATGTCTGGTGACCGGTATGAGTTTTCGTATAGTAAATGTTCTAGCCGGTAGATGACGCTAGGCTGTTTTTCAGTTTAACAGACACTTGAAGCTAGACACTTTGCTAAATTAGTTGCAGCCCTTGACGGCTCAATTTGTGGCCCGAACATACCACTTGCTCTTGAATGAACTCAAACTTTTGTAGATTGGACTTTAGTGAAATTTGTTGTAGCGTCTGCAACATTTAGATGTATTTGTGTAAGATATTTGTGTTTTGTAGCGTTACTCACTAATGTACCGTTTATATAGGATTCAGATTACTTTGGAGCAGCTGCTCCAGGAAACGTCTGAGGGGACCTACCCTTGTACTTATGACTTAGCTGATTGCATAAAAGTACGCTGTTTAGTAACTACGGTTGTGTAGTCACCTGGAAGCGGAGCATCAGATGTTTGTTGCATGAGTACTAGTCCTTTTATGGCTTAAATGGTGCAATTGGTGATGGTGGATTTTGTTCTGTCGTGATGAGGTGCAGAGGCGTAAACCTCTGCTTTTTATTAATTTGCAGATACTGCCTTTGTTGTTGTTCTTGTTGTGCTGTTTTTACATTTGAAGTTATAGCTGTTGCTGCGACAGTTTTATCATTTCTGGATCCACTATCAATCGACTTACTATGTCGAAACATACACGCACTTTTCGACTCCTTGTCACCATTATTACGTCCTCTAATGTGAAGGAATGAGTCTTTATCCGACAGTGAAGATGGATACAATATTATCGATTGACAGTTCACAAAACCAGTACGTGCTGAGTCGTCGTACATGTACACATACACAAAATGGAATAATCCAGACCATCTGTGCTCAAGCAAGTCCATAAGCACCAATATACAGGGTGGTCCATTGATAGTGACCGGGCCAAATATCTCACGAAATAAGCATCAAACGAAAAAACTACAAAAAACGAAACTTTGTCCAGCTTGAAGGGGGAAACCAGATGACGCTATGGCTGGCCCGCTAGATGGCGCTGCCATAGGTCAAACGGATATCATTTGCGTTTTTTTTAAAACGAACCCCCATTTTTATTACATATTCGCATAGTACGTAAAGAAATATGAATGTTGTAGTTGGACCACTTGTTTCGTTTTGTAATAGATGGCGCTGTAATAGTCACAAACGTTTAAGTTCGTGGTATCACGAAACACTCCGCCAGTGCGGACATATTTGCTTCGTGATACATTACCCGTGTTAAAATTGACCGTTTAACAATTGCAGAAAAGGTCGATATCGTGTTGATGTATGGCTATTGTGATCAATACGCCCAACGGGCGTGTGCTATGTATGCTGCTCGGTATCCTGGACGACATCATCCAAGTGTCCGGACCGTTCGCCGGATAGTTACGTTATTTAAGGAAACAGGAAGCGTTCAGCCACATGTGAAACGTCAACCACAGTCTGCAACAAATGATGATGCCCAAGTAGGTGTTTTAGCTGCTGTCGCGGCTAATCCGCATATCTGTAGCAGACAAACTGCGCGAGAATCGGGAATCTCAAAAACGTCGGTGTTGAGAATGCTACATCAACATCGATTGCACCCGTACCTTATTTCTATGCACCAGGAATTGCATGGCGATGACTCTAAACGTCGTGTACTGTTCTGCCACTGGGCACAAGAGAAATTACGGGACGATGGCAGGTTTTTTGCACGCGTTCTATTTAGCGACGAAGCGTCATTCGCCAACAGTGGCAACGTAAACCGACATAATATGTACAATTGGGCAACGAAAAATCCACGATGGCTGCGGCAAGTGGAACATCAGTGACCTTGGCGGGTTAATGTATGGTGCGGCATTATGTGAGGAAGGATAATTGACCCCCATTTTATCGATGGCAATCTAAATGGTGCAATGTATGCTGATTTCCTACGTAATTTTCTACCGATGTTACTACAAGATGTTTCACTGCATGACAGAATGGCGATGTACTTCAAACAGGATGGATGTCCGGCACATAGTTCACGTGCGGTTGAAGAGGTATTGAATAGCATATTTCATGACAGGTGGATTGGTCGTCGAAGCACCATACCATGGCCCGCACGTTCACCGGATCTGACGTCCCCGGATTTCTTTCTGTGGGGAAAGTTGAAGGATATTTACTATTGTGATCCACCGACAACGCCTGACGACATGCGTCAGCGGATTGTCAATGCCTGTGCGAACAATACGGAAGGCGAACTACTCGCTGTTGAGAGCAATGTCGTTACACGTACTGCCAAAGGCATTGATGTTGACGGGCATCATTTTGATCGTGGTATTTACAGGTAATCACGCTGTAACAGCATGCGTTCTCAGAAATGATAAGTTCACAAAGGTACGTGTATCACATTGGAACAACCGGAATAAAATGTTCAAACGTACCTACGTTCTGTATTTTAATTTAAAAAACCTACCTGTTACCAACTGTTCGTCTAAAATTGTGAGCCAAATGTTTGTGACTATTGCGGCGCCATCTATCACAAAGCGATAAAAGTGGTTCAACTAAAACAATCATATTTCTTAACGTATTACACGAATATGTAATAAAAATCGGGGTTCCTATATAAAGAAACGCAGTTGATATCCGATTGACCTGTGGCAGTGCCATCTAGCGGGACAATCATAGCACCATCTGGTTTGCCCCTTCAAGCTAGACAAGTTTCGTTCGTTGTGGCTTTCTCGTTTGACTTTTATTTCGTGAGATATTTGTCCCGGTCACGATTAATGGACCAACTAGTATTTACAATCCAAAGATTTCTTCAGGTGACATCCAACAAGTTTCCCAGCCATGTATGCAGACTATCAACAACATAGACACTAGAGCAAAGCATGAGACAAAGTGAGTTCAAGCTGGTACGGAAGAAGTTTTATTTGCTGCATGGCATCAGCGGCCAGGCACATGCGATATCTCGGGGCACCGCTTACCGGCCGCAAGTGGACTTTGATAGCGTAAATGGCAGTCCATGGGCATCGTATCCTGAGGACACAATAAAGCAGGTAACATCCCAATTTAATGCTTAAGATCGCTTCTATATACTCGAAGCTTTTCGGAACGCCACGGGTTGGTGTGCTAAGTTAAATTCGGGCCCGCAGGACGTACATGGCCCGAGAGTGTGCTAACATGAGCTGAGACGAAACGAGCGAAATGAGAAAAATGAGACAAAAGAGGTAAATAAGCCAAATGAGTTAAATTAGGGAGAATTAAATTAAATTAGTCCTTTCAATATCCCTATCCTGGAGGAGTCACGTAAGTAATCCTCTCGTCTATAGTGTCCGATTCTGAAGCAACTGCCGAACAGCAGAAAATTGCATTTTTATACCTTTATATTAATGTGGTACGGGTGATTCTACTTTATAAAGATATGAAACACGAAAGTAGATCGAGTGGTTGCGGATTAGTTAGGGGGCCCCACATCACCTCTTTTTATCAGAAATCTCCCAGGAGATCCTTCACTCAAAAATAATTTTGGTCGTGTTCTAGTGTGCCCAAGAGAGACAAGAGTTTTCAAGTGAGCTCTCTGCCATTTTACTTAATGCATTAAATACGTGAAAGTGGTTTGAGAGCACTGCAGCTACCTATAAAAGGGTTCTGTTATTTTTTAGTTGCATATTGGTACTGGCTGGAAAAATTTTTATCGTTTCGACTGCCCAGAAATTAGCATATTAATTTCTATGAATGTTCAATGAAACACTTAATTGAAATTTTAATACAGGTGATCTCTTCTGCATACAAATGTTAATCACTCCTTACAACTTGGAACAGCCGTTCACGCTTCGTTCTATATATTTCTCAAAAAAATTCAGGCTTTAACAGACTCTTGCTACTGGACAATGCATGTGTGATGTGATGGCTACAAGTCTTCCCTGAGAGATGGAATGCGGTCATGTGCTTTCCGAAATGTCGCGCACTCACATTGTTTTGATTTGGGAAGAATCGGAAACGATTTATTTTACCGACTTTAAAGAATTTGCATCTGATGAATAAATACTCGTGATCCATGAACAAAGCCGAAGTTGTCGTGAGCGAAGCATGGGATAAGCACCAAAACGTAAGCCGGGAATTCAAAGTATAAGGCGAGGTCGACATCCGGTAACAGCTAAGCGAAACAAGTGTTTACTTAAGCAGCGTACTAGGCAAGACTAACCGCTGCAGCTGGTTGACCCCTTAACCATCAATGGGTCAGACCATTTGTCTCAGCAACCGTGCCCCTGGTGGTCCATAGCTGAGTTTAACTGTAGTGCCTCGGAACGACTATCGGTAAACGTCCGGGCAACAATATTGCAGATCTCCCCCAGAAACCAGCATATAGGGAAAAAACAGATGGTGCGATTGAAATGGGGGCAGAAGGCGGGAGAGGTATGTTCCACCGCCAGCAGACAAGAACCATTAGCTCGAGGTCAACAGCAGCAGGAGACCCTGTCGACAGCTGTGGGGCACAATAGGCAGCAGTGCGTCTGCAGCTTGAGACAGATGTACTACCATCATGGTGGGAAACAGTTGGGGTACAGGGAGCATCTACATCTCCAAAAGTTCTAAAACTGTGATACGTCACCCACCCACAAGCGAGTGGGGCTGCAATGGCAAAAGTCATACCATTGCGCAGCAGGCGTGAGAGAGGAGGCGTGAGAGATTGTTAAGGGACCTGGCAGGAGGTGATCCAGTTGTCCGTTCTGTGGGATGGAAGAGGAGGCAAGGACATGGTGGCCTATTATGTCTGCAGTAGCAGCCAGAGCTGGTTGCGGTGGTGGAGCAGCAAGTAGCCCAGACCTTGATGTAGAATAGCTGTGCCCAAGACGACCACGCTGCACAGCACACAGAAGATCTAATAGGATGTGATGCATGTGCCTGTTTGGCGAAAAAAACCTCATTGACCGGGATGGATCGATAAGAAACAGGGAAGTTGTGGATGGCATGCTCAATTGATTATACTTCCAAGGACTTCTGTATCTGAGTCTTGAAGATGTGGACCATGCGTTCAGTAAACACCTTGGAGGTGGGGTGGAAAAGTGCGTTGAGCAGAGGGTCGATGCTGTTTTGGCGACATAAAATCTTGAATTGAATTGGCTTTAGTTGGGGCCCATTGTTGCATACCAGGGTGCGAGGTGCTCACTCATTGGCGAAAATCCTCTGAATGGCACGGATGGTGGGTAGGATGATTGTGGACACCATGAGCACCAAGCCCAGGGCAACTGGAAAAGGCATCCACAACAAACAACCTCATAGCTCCCTGAAATGGCCCAGAGAAATCGATGTGAACCTTCTCCTATTGGAGGTCAGCCTGGAACACGGCAAGAAACGTTACACTGGGGTTTACTGATTTAGAGAGGAGACATGGCAGAAGCAGCACATGTTTTCAATGTAGACATCGATACTGGGTCAGTAGACGTGTCGCCTGGCCAATGCATTCATGTGCATCATCCTCCAATGGAACACATGAAGAAGCTGGGAAGATACATTGCGAAAACAGGTGCAAAACGACTCTCCAGTAGTCAGAATACTCTGTGGCTGTAGTCAAGATGAGCTGAGAGGTACTGAGCCAGTAAAGAAGCGCGAAAAAGTTTCGAGAAACCGCTTGGGGTACATGCTCTGGCCATCTTGTATGGACTAACGACAAATATTTCACAAGACGTGGTTGTGCTACATCTCCATGGCGGCCTTGCATTCCGTCAGTAGGAATTCGTCCAAGATGGTTTGCTGTTGTTGATCCAGTGCAAACAGACAGCTTCATGGCAATAGAACTACATATTTGAACCATGAGGGAGATGGAACGGAGTATCTATGTTGGCATGTTTGGTAATGGAGCAAAAACGGGCATCGTAATGACATCTACATAAAAACCATGCCCAGTGCTGCAGACGCTGTACCATCTTATCTGGGAGCGTACACTGACGTCCAGTTAATCAAATCAAGGGTTTGTGGTCAGTCAACAGGTGACTTTTGCTGCCACACAAATATATATATGAAACTTTTGGATACCAAAGGGTACTAGGAAAGCTTTGCAATTAAGTTTCATTTATTTAATTTTGTCAAAGTAATTTCCACTACATTGAATATACCTTTACATACCAAACCACTTCTCCCAAGTTTCTGAAGGGAGTAAGGCTCACTCATTGTCCCAAGCCCTCAGGAGGTCCTCATCACTTGAAAACTGCACTACTTTCAGCTTCATTTTCACATGAAATAACAGCATAAAGTCAGAAGGAGCAAAGACTGGATTGTAAGGATGGTGCTCAAGAAGTTTCAGTCCTGTACCCCACCAATATTCGGTGCATGTTTTGGCACGGTGAGCTGGAGCGTTGTCGTGATGGTGGAATCAAATGTCCATTCTTGACTTCAGTCGCAGGTTCTTCAAAGATTGGATGACTTCGGCAGGCACTGCTCAGTGTACCACTTAACTGTGACTGTTTTATGTGTGTCCAAATCAATATGCTCCACAATTCCACTCTATTTGAAGAAAAAACTATCATTTTCTTCTTTACTGATCGGGATTTTATGACAGCTACGGGTGTGTCGTCATCTTCAAAGACACAAACTTTCGGCAAGTCAAAATAGTACAGCCTAGACTCGTCACCGGTCACGATGGTGTTCACATACTGCTATTGTCCCTTACAACAATTCTTTAACATTTCCTGGCACCAAGTCACACGTCATGTCATCTGATCTCCCATCAGTCTGTGTGGCACCCAGAGACAACAAAATTTCTTTACTTGGAAATTATCATGCAGAATCGAATGAATAGCTGACGCATTTAGCACTAAGGTATCCCCTATCTGCTAATAGGTTACTCGCCTGTCTTTGTCTAGCATTTTCCTCACAGCATCAACGTTTTCCTCCGTAACTGATGATCGTGGCCTTCCCGTACTCTAACCACTCTCCCCAGTGAAATGCCCTCTTGAGAATTCTCTGAATGTAGTGTTACGGGGTGGACACTGTTAAACTGTATTCAGAGAATTCTAAATCGAATGCAAGAGTCATTCCTTCAAAGCACTGGTCTGTGTTTAGAACACTCGCGAAGCCTTACCGCAAAACTGCCCTAATCTAATGCCATCACAAGCTCTTCAACTTAAACCTGCTACTGAACGACTGTGCCACAAATTTGGCTCGGAGGCTAAAATTCAAGTATGAAGTATTCTGAGAACACAGCAACAATCAGCCTCCTACGACTTATTGTTGCATTGAAGTGCAAAACTATCCTAATACCCTAACGTGGCCCAGTTACTTGACTCTGGGACCCAGTGACAATTCGCCGACCGCGGAAATAGCCCTGCGACAGTAGTACAGTAAGTTGTGCGGGGCCCCTTGTAGCAGAGTCGATCGAGTTGTCAATATGCGTCCTTGATTATTAAACAGCATTTTTCTGACTGTGTAATCCATTTTGCTGAAGATGTTGAAAACAGGACTCGTGTTTATTGCAAGGTTCTGCATGAGTCACCCCCGTAACGGTAATTTCATCCAACTTACACAGTGTGGAACATCCTGAATCGATTGCCGTAAGAACTTTTGGAAAATGGCAGGTTCATTCGTAATCCGAAATACTAAACAATTGTACCTCATTAAGACGAAAGGTATATTTCAAACCAACAACTGATGGGAAGACTCATCAAGCGGCAGTTGGAGGTACACGTCCTTTAAATCAATCTTCCAGCCAGCTTAAAAGCAGCTCCTTGGGACGAGGCAGTGGATATGGATCAATATTAGATTGTGAGTTAACAATGGAGTTATAATCACCACAGATACCAAGTGGATCATGACTATGACACGAGTCGCCCATTTACTGATGGAAAATGTGGAGATTACGCCTTGGCCCTGAAGCCACATAATTTCGTCATGAACCACAAAGGTAAGTAGGCGATCTCAACAAAATGTTAGCACCACAGAAGTCCTCGGGGAAATATGACCAGAAAAGTCACGGGCAGACCTAAGAGTTTGTTCCAAAAGCTCCTTATTAGACGTTCACTGTGCGTCAGGAGCAGAAAAAGGCCCTGAAGCAGGCACGGAATTAACATGGTCCTCCAGGTGAACTAAAAACTAGTAAATGCATCTAAGACGAATATGTTTGTAGCAGTAAGTGCATATCTAACAAGATTAATGTATATTCGATGTTTTTGTATTTACCGACAGTGACAGTTCGCCGAGCTGAGGAATAGTCCTGCGACAGGAGGACAGTACGTAGTACAGGGCCATTTGCAGCAAGAGTCCAATCGAGTTGGCAATATGTCTCGTTGTTTATTAAGGACACGGTGGAGCAGATGTGTAGCAGAGATTCACTGACAGGCCGAGTAGTGTTAAGACTGAAATGAGCACCCGTGAGGGTAGAGCAACTGCTGATCCCGAAGCAGTGATGGAGTGGACGGCTACGTTGTCCACTTGTCGCAGTAGAGTACGCGAATGGCGGACCCCATGTTGGCACATGACAGCCAAATGATCACCCTTACCACAAGCCCAGCCTCCACAGCAACAGCGAAAATCAATTTGTGCTACGTCCGCTGCCCCATTCAGGACAAGACTAGCATCTGTGAAGTGCGTTACTGACTATGCGACAGCGAGGAGTGAGGGCGTTTCTGACCTGTCCGGTTAGCGTTACAATAAAGGTACACGATGCTGATGTGGGGGGGTGGGGGGGTGGCGGACAGAATGAGCGTGAACTTCGGAGGCAGAGTATTGTGAGGAAGATTCATCAGACTGCAGCTTACGATAGTGACAAACAAGCTGAAAAACGTGGAAGTCGTTAATTGTAAAAACGTGCTGAGACTGAGTTGTGTCGTAGGGGCCCCTAATTGCTAGAGGGCCCGCGGAACAGACACGCATGATAGGTTGCTAACTCCCTTTCAGCAGCGCGGAGAGAAACATCGCCAGCGGACCAACAGTAACAGACTTTCCAAATAAACACGGAACTACATTGCCAAACAACATGTGACAGTGTTCCACCAATCGGAACACATACGACTGCTGTAGCACTCCGCCGACCTGGCGTTATAAGCACCGTCAGACCAGCAGTGTTTACCAACCGCTGGGAACAACTCCAGCCAGTACTTACGCCGGTACTAGCCTTGTATTCACTCGCCATGGTCTTGTAGTAGCACGTTGTATTTTGTAGAGTAGTTTTGGTCAGTATTTTCTTCGATTGTCTTGTTTTCTTCAGTGTTTTGGAGTTTCCTATGTTTGTTCTACGTTTAAAACCAAGTGTATGCCAAGAAGGCGTTTTTTTCCTTAATGGCAATAACGTGTGTTTAAACTGTTAGCTCTTTCCTGCCGATCACAGGACACCACAAGTTGCAGCCTAGAAGTATTTAACAGGCATAAAAAATTCAGCAAGAGTAGGTCCGGATTGGGCCAAAGCTTTATCTCTGATCTTCCTGTTAGGGGAAGTCGCACAATCACATCATAAATCAATGATTTCTCATATAAAACTTACAGCTGTGGCACCCAAAACTATACCTGCGTGCGAGACCCTGCAGGTCGATCGCCCAAGCGGCGTACGGTTCTCCATGCTGGTTAATTGAAGCCTAGGGGCAGTGTGTGTCAGCAGACCGTAGTAGTCGGTTAACAGAACAGAGATCACAAAAGTTCACTAGCTCTCAAGAGTGGCTGCAGTTTATTAATGTAAACAGCTACAAAATGACATGAGTAAATCGCGTTTCCACTCACAGCACGCATCGTACGCAGGACAATGCAAGTCAAACTTAACAGGTAGGCGCCCCATCTCTCCAAGCGTCGTCGAAAGAAACGAACGTCGGTGGCGGCGCCGCTGCGACATCGGTCTGCCGTGGTTGTTGCTGTTGCTGCTGAGACACAAGCTGCAGAAGAGCGGAATTTCTTTCCTGCTGAGCCGCAAACTATTGCTGTTGTAGCTCCTGCTGTGTCTGCCGACTGCTGAGCCACTAACTGTTGCTGTTGAAGTGACAGCTGTTGCTCTCACTATTCCATAACTTTCGGGTCCTTAACACAGAAAACGAAGGTGAACACAACGTAGAAAAACCCAATAGGGTAAGAACTCCGCGCCACTCATGATCAGTGAAATAGCCAAGGTTGTGTCGACAACGGAGCACTGGATAAGCTCCAAAAATGTGAGCCAGGAAGTCAGTGTCGTAGGCAGGCTCAACACCCGAATAACAGTCAGTTGTAACCAGTACTTACTCTTGAAGTGTGCTAGACATGACTGAGCCGCGGCGTCAAGCTTGACCGGTGGCTGTCAGTGGGTCAAACCATCTGACTCGGCAGGCGCGCCCCTAGTGGTGCCTACCTGAACCTAACTGTTGTAACACGGTGACAGTACAGCTAACTCCCGCCGGTGGAAATGAGGTCTTATCGCGGAAACTTTCAGTTATATCTCGCTCTGCTGCTGTAGCTAAATCCTGCGGCTGACAAAATGTTAACAGTGGCAACAAACATGTCACGTTGAACGCGAATATCCTCAAAGATATGTTTAAATTACACACAATTCTTGTGTGGCTAGATGGACAGGAGAGGAAATGCATGTAATGATGCAGACACAGGACACTAATGGATAAGTAGTCACTCAAATAAATTAAATCCAAGGTAGTTTACCTGTTAAGAAACTGATTTATTAAGGGCACTCTGGCTCATTTCTGGTACGAGAATGTCAATCACTCGACCTAGCTATCGTCGAAAACTTTCAGACGTTCACCTAACGTTACAGTACGTGTGTATGTCCTATCTCAAATTGAACTCTAGAAACATAATCTGTGGAGTATATATCAGTACTCTATTGTTTGTGTCTGTCCCTCACCTTTTCGTGTTTTGCCATGCAAGCTAGAGCGAGAGCAGTATGTCCGTGACAGTCCTCGAGTCGCATTTCGGCCCCAAGTTCAAGCAGCAGTTTCACGGCCTCTTCGTGGCCATTCTTGGCAGCGAGATGGAGAGGCGTGCAGCCTTCGACATCCGCTGTAAAGATGTCCCCGCCGGTTGACGCCAGCACTCTCAGCATCTGAAACACAATTAATGTCATCGTAAACATGACACGAGAAGCGATTAATCGTCTAACGCAATATCACTTCACTTTTCTTTACCAGAATAGATTGGTAAACACGAAACTGAGCTATAGGAAAAACACGTCACGGTGTTCATCCCTTCCCATCCAGTTCGACAGTGTGGTGCTCATGTTATTGGGTTGAATGTATCTAAAAATTTTATAGAACCATACACCATCAAGGCATTAAGATCATTGGATGTACAATCTCCTCTGGCTAAGTTTTTACCATTCAATGATAAATAATAATGACAGTGACTGATAATGCAGTACTGGAAATAAATTACCGAAAAAACGTCGACGTCTCGATTTGAAAAACTAATCATTCCACTTGGTGAAAATCACCAATATTAAATAACTGATCCTCACAGTGCTTGCTACCAAACATTTACACGCTGATTCATTCAGTGCACATAGTTGTGATTTTAGCGTCCCAAAGAAGAGAATCCATACTGATTTGACATGGACTGACCCACTACACAGGGAGTAAAGGCTGTAAAATTTCAAGGCAACAGGGCACAAAATATAGTCCCCCCCCCCCCCAAACCCACAGCTAACAGGACAGCACCAACAGCAAAGGACGAGACAGGTGAAATCGATGCTACAGGGCTCAATAAGTATTTCCTACATTATATCAGAAGCAAAACATCTGAGTCCTTTGTGAAAAATAAAATACCCTCAACTTCTAAATATGAAGAGAAAGGTTAAACACTTATAATTCATATTTGAAGAGTCACTTGGTTACCACTTTAGTAAACTCTGTCTGTAATATTGGATCCACTATGCCTTCCATATCGACTTCCATTCCTTCCCCAATCACGTCTTTAGACAAGTACTCCCCTTCTGACAGGCGTTCACAGAACTCCTTCCACCTATCTGCTCTCTCTTTGCGCTTGACAGTGGAATTTACATTCACTCTTAATTTCGGCGTCCTTGCTTTTAATTTAGCTGGATGTTTTGATTTTTTTGTACGCTGAACCTGCCCTTCCCGCCACCATTTATTTTTCAATTTCATCAGATTTTTCCTGCAGCTACTTTCCTTCTCTGCAATTTCTATTTATTTCATCCTTAAGTGATTTACATTTCTGTACTCCTGAATTTCAATTCTCATTTTTGTATTTCCTTTGTTCGTCCCTCAATTTATTATGTTACCAAATATTTCTATGCAGTTACCTTCATTGTGCCCATACTTGGCTTTCCAACCTCTCTGGTTGCCGATTTTAGAGATGTCTATTACTCTTTGACTGAACTGCTCACTGTGCTATTCATCACCGCAATACCTAAGGCCGAAGAGAGCTACAAACACATATCATCAATTCTCAGCAGTTCAGTATCCTAGTTCCATATACATTGATTCTTCTGGACAAGTCTCTTAAATTTCAGCCTACACTTCATCTTTAGTAATTTCCGATCTGAGACTACCTACTCCTGGATATGCCTTACAATTTAATATCTCATTTCTGAATCTGTCTCACCATGATGTAATTCAGCTGGAATCTTCCAATATCACAAGGCATTCTCTAAGTAACATGTTTGAACAAAGTATTCGCTATTACCAGCTGGAGTTTACTGCAGAATTCTACTAATATCTCTTCTCCCTCATTCCCACTACCAAGCCCATAGTCTCCCATAACTTGTTTTTGTATTTCTTCCCCTCCTACCGTTCGAATACCCCATGATTATTAGATTGTCACCTACCTTTAGATACTGATCTACTCGTTCAATATCTCTGTCTTCTTTCTCAAGGTCGTATCTCCGTCAGTAGCTGGGAATGTGGTGACCTGACCCAATGCCCTTCCATACCACCTCTGATGTTCAATTACTGAAGAACGCACGGTGGTCGGTCCACTATTGCTTGGTCTTCTAGGCCTGGTCGAACGATTCCTTTCCTTTTACCTCTTCATGTAACATGCTTCTGACATCGTCCGATATACCCAAATTATCGCTGATGGAATTGGTTTCCTTTAATTTACATCTATGGTTACAAACTGTTTGATAACAGATTACCGGTTTCGGTCTTTAATGACCATCATTAGATCTGTTTCATAAAAACAAAGTCCTAATGTACTGCAGCCATAGAGGCATCGTCAAATGTTAAATGCCACTATGGCTGCAGTACATTAGGACTTTGTTTTTATGAAACAGATCTGATGATGGCCATTACAGACCGAAACCGGTAATCTGTTACCAAACAGTTTGTGACCATAGACGTAAAGGAAACTTATTACATATACGAGTCACTGTTTTTTCGCGACGATGTCGCAACTTGTGAAGCTGATGGAATTGGTTTGCTGTCAGAACTTTGCAGTAACTCGCTCGCAGTACTACTTTCCTGTTCATAACGTATCCTACTCGTGTTACGCCATTTTCCTGCTTCTGTTGATATTACCCAACATTCGGATAACCAGATATCTTTGTCTTCTTTCTATTTCACTTCACTGTCAATGACAATATCCAAACTGAAATTTTGCATTTGACTTTTCAGGCTTTTTAGCTTGCTTACCACATCCAGACATCTGACATTCCATGCTCAAACTCTTAGTATGTTTCTCTTCATTTTAGTTATTCAAATTTTATCTCATTATTGCTTCGACACTTTTAGTTTCCTCATAGACGTCCAAATGGGTAACTAATCTACAATCTTTTGTCAATGGAGAGATCATCATGATAATTTTTCGATTACAAATCACATGTCCAATGGATACACGTTATGTGTCACTACTGCAGTGGTTTCCATTTCCTCCTGAATCCTTAGGCCATTGATTGTTGCTGATTCTTCCACCTTTTAGGGGCACTTTCCGGAAGGTAAGTGGTTGCCCTCAAACTCTGTCCACTCTACTGCCCTCTGTGACAACGTGGCCATTGGTAGAAGGAGGATGACCACTAAGCTGGGAGTCTCTAGCTACCATTACGGCGAATTTTATTCAGAATTTAATAGTGACTGAGTTAGAATGCAGGGCTAAGGAAGATTTAATTGCGTTTCCAAGACCCTATCCCAAGGTCGCAGGTCCTATTTGAGTATTTAACACTGTCTAACGAAGTAATGATATACGTTCTAAAATTACATTTACATGCTTATTAAAATATTTTGGGCTATCGCGCCGTGGTCAAATGAGTTCATTGGAGGAACCGAACGTTTTGTCCCCAGTCTGACGAGGTCATGCAGCTTGTATGACTGATTTTTCACACTATGTTTCGCTACTGATTGAAGTAAAATATTTTTATCTGGGTGCTCCCGCCCGGAGGCATAATGCTTCATGCTTCAAAAACTCGTGCACCTTTGCCTGTTTCTGTACTCTGCTATTGCTATTAACCCATGCTAAAAGTCTGGTACTCATCTTCTTCTGCACAGGAATCTACATATTTCACACCTTCCTCCTTCAGATTAGAATTACTGTCGTGTTTAGTAATGTCTGCCCTCTCTATGCAAAGCTTACTATAGTACAAGCTCGTTGCAGCCAGGACCTGAATCTTATAAAACTGTCTTCGATTTCGATTTCGTGGCTGCAAAGCACGTTCCGCAGCAGCTGGTGTCCCCTTCAAAAGTTAATCACGTTTTCTTCTGTTTGATTTTCGACCTTTGTTTTCGTAGTAAATAGCCCCACAGCTCTACAGCTACATGGGGTCCTATAAATTCTCGCTTTTTCCAGAGATTTCCGACCATCCTTGGCCGACTCAAGGTTGTAGTGGCTACAACACAGTGAGATAACAGGATACTGTTTAGCACTTCTTATACTGACACCAATATTACCATCACAGACGGTACTAGTAATCCAATGGCAGAAAATCCAAAGCAGAGTCCAGCTAAAGGTGCGGCAAGTTTGTGCGCAGAGTAGTAGTAACGGAGCAACAGACGAAGCTAATTGTAGCCTAGGCAGCGGCCCAATCAACTCGCCGCAGGTTGTATAGGCGCCGATCGTGCTTTGTGTGTATAGGCGCACGCAACCCGTGTAGCAGACTGACGACAGGGGAGCTGGTGCTGTTCCATGGATTCGTGGGCGAGCCTCGATGACGTAGCACGCTGTGGCGAAGCAGGAACAGTGTTGCGCTGTCCGTGCGGCTTCCTCCGCGGGAGAAACCGCTGCTGGAGACTGAGAGGCCTACGCAGTAACATGCAGGCGGTAACGCTAACGTCAGTTGGGTTTGTATGCTATGGCGATATTTCGATTTGTCAAGCGCTCTCATATGTGCATAGCGTCTCTACTAAACAGTTGAGAAATGTTGTATTTCGCGAATGGCTGTGCATCACTATGAACTCTATGTGGCTGTGTCAATACTCTTTTCATTCCAACGAACAAATACCCTTTCTCCGGAAGGACATTAATGAAATACCCCAAAAGTAGGCCGCGGTGGCCGAGCGGTTTTAGGGGCTTCACTCCGGATCCACGCGGCTGCTACGGTCGCAGGTACGAATAATGCCTCGAGTATGGGTGTGTGTGATGTCCTTAGGTTAGTTAGGTATACGTAGTTCTAAGTCTAGGGGACTGATGACCTCAGATTTTAAGTCCTACAGTGCTTAGAGCCATCTGAACCAGACAAATATCCCAAAGTACAGTTCACAGATGTTTCCGACTACATCGGCTAACATTTTTATGACAACGCATTGTTGCCGTAGATAGGATCTGAATCCTGGTGTTGGTAACAGCCCCTGTGGATTGTATTCCTGACATTGATTAGGGTACGGTACAAAACGCCAAAACAGAATTTCAGGTTAAAGTTCTGCACGATTATTTCATAGCATCAAATGACCGAAAATCAATAGTTTTTACAATAAAATGTTCGAGAATCGTTAATGAAAAAGTTAATTACACATTATGTAACTCTTTTTCCTTTGTTGATATAATACACAAAGTGTGCAAGTCACGTTAAATACATCAGGTGACTGAAAAATATTCCAAAAGTCTGTTTTTAGGTAAGCTGAAATTTACGAATCTTGCTAATTCATTATTGGTTTAATCAAAATACAGATATTTCTCCTAACATTACTATGGGAATGTAATAATGCAATCACGAGATAAAATTATACGTTTTTCTGAAATTTGTGAAATTATGTTAATTCACAACACCAAGTTTTCTAAGTAGTTATAACTTCCTGTTAACTGTAGGTAAATGATGTTGATTCGGTATATAAGCGAACCATACCGTCTAATTTCCTGACAGAAATTAAGCAAAACAATACTTCCTAACCTCTGTCCATTAACTAAATAAACACGGTTTTTTGCCTTGTTTGACAAATATTATTCTTAATGTTTCTGCACAACCTAGGTTTCGTGTCATAAGCCCATTTTCAGGTACATTACTGATTCCCAGAGATGATAATACACAGACAATCATGATGATAAGGCAAAGATAGTCATCTCAACTTTTGAAAATATCGATCTATGGCTTAATGCAAAATTACTTCAGTTACCTTTTTTTAACAAATTACATACGAAATTACGCAGTTCAGCAATTACACTAACATGGATGGACTAAAGGTATGCATCAGCCAAGAACATTTTATCTACCGATGGACTGAGTCCTAAAGTTTTGTTTCTATCCTGGAATTGAGATTTGTCTAAAAGAGGTGAATAATTGAATTGGGTTTGCTCGTTTAATAATAGGTGTGGGGATATCTGTCTTTTAATTTATAAAATTTCTAATTGGTTTAGTTCAGCCCCCTTTTCCTCTGAGTGTTCGGTTGTATATCTATTATTTGTGGTTATTGTTCAGGCAATGTTCCGCAAAGGCTGAATCAGGCTTCTTCAGTCTCCAGCTTCTATGATGTTTTTGAAGCCTGGTGCAGATTGACCTCCCCGTCTGCCCAATGTAACAAGATTGACACTCATGCCATGTGATTTTATAAATCCAGTTTTTTGTAGTGGCTGGTTGTTCGTCTTTTGCATCGAACAAGGAGCTACATATTGTCCGAAGGACATAGAAAAATACAGAGAAACCTTTTCCCTTCAAAAAGTTACTTATCCTATTTGATGTTTTCCCTATAAAATTTAATCTGCACAATTTTCTTTCCAGTTTGTCTGTGTTTTTCATTGGGGACACTAGGGACCTGTTGTGCTTCTTCATCTTTTTATTTAGAATTTTATCAGTGATGTTGGGGTCAAATTCGTTATTTGTGGCTGTTGTTTTCATAGTATTAAGTTCCTGGTCAAAGTCTTCTAGGGACATAGGGATGGAAAGGAGCCGGTGGATCATGTGGTGGAATGGGGCATGTCTGTAGGCTGCAGGATGTTGGCAGGAAGCCGGGTTGAATGTGGCAGTGAAGGAGTGTTTTCGATAAATTTTAAATTTGTGCTTGTATTGTAGTGTATTGTACTGTAATGAACTGGAGACCTAGAAACTACGGAGAAGCTTCGTCCTCGACATAGCCTCAGTGATACACAACCTCATAACAGGCTACAGCAGTCCACTCACCCCACCGCCGCCCCACACCGAACCCAGGGTTATTGTGTGGTATGACCCCAGTGGATCCTCCTGCGAACGTCTCACACCAGACGAGTGTAACCCCAATGTTAGCGCGGTAGAGTAATAATGATGTACGCCTACGTGGAGAAAGTGCCTGCGCAGCAACCGCCGAGAAAGGGTAACTGAGGCGGAATAAGGGGAACCATCCCGCATTGGCCGAGGCAGATGGGAAACTTCCTTAAAAACCATCCACAGACTGACCGGCACATCGGACCTCGACACTAATCTACCGGGAGGATTCGTGCCGGGGACCAGCACGCCTTCCAGCTCAGAAAGCAGTGCGTTAGACCGAACGGCTAACTTGGCGGGCAAATTTATGGTCATTCCTTCCTTAGTTTAATGTCCAGGAAATTTGTGTTCCCCCCCCCCCCCAACTCGAGCTGCCCTTTATGGGACGGCCGGTGTGGCTGTGCGGTTCTTGGTGCTTCAGTCTGGAACCGCGTGACCACTACGGTCGCAGGTTCGAATCCTGCTTCGGGCTTGGATGTGTGTGATGTCCTTAGGTTAGTTATGTTTAAGTAGTTCTAGGTTCTAGGGGACTGATGACCACAGATATTAATTCCCATAGTGCTCAGAGCCTTGGATGTGTGTGATGTCCTTAGGTTAGTTATGTTTAAGTAGTTCTAAGTTCTAGGGGACTGATGACCACAGATGTTAATTCCCATAGTGCTCAGAGCCATCTGAACCATTTTTTGACTTTAATGTTAGTGTGCCCCTTGCCCCCCGGGGGCAGCATAAATATCTCGTTTCTTAATCTCATTCCCTCAGCATCGTCTGATTTAATACGGCGACATTTCTTTTATCTTGTTTTCGGTCTGTAGATACTCATCTTGTACCCTCTTTTCAAGACACTGTCCATTCCGTTCAATTGCTCTTACAAGTCCTTTGCTATCTCTAACAGAATTTCCGAGTCATCGGAATACCTGGTAGTTTCTATCTCTTACCTAGCGATGTGGCGCAGTGATTAGCATACTGGACTCGATTCGGAAGGACGACGGTTCAACCCCGCGTCCGGTCGTCCAAATTTATGTTTTGCGTGATTTCCCTAAATCGCTCCAGAGGTATGGTTCCTTCGAAACGGCACGGCCAATTTCCTTCCAATCCTTGATACCATCTTAGCTTGCGCTCTGTGTCTAATGACCTCGACGTCGACAGGACGTTAAACCCAATCATCCTTCCTTCCGTTTCCGTTTACTCTACCTGGACATTAGTTTCCTCTGTAAAGCCTTTTTTGCTTCTTTTACTGCTTGCTCAAGGTACAGATTAAATAACATCGGGGATAGGCTACAAACCTGTCTCGCTCCCTTCTCAACCACTGCTTCCCCCTCATGCCCTTCGACCCTTATTACTGCCATCTGGTTTCTGTAGAAATTGTTAATAGCCTTTCGATCCCTATTTTAGCCTTGGTGCCCTCAGAATTTCAGGGTATTCCACTCAACATTGTCAAAACCTTTCTCTAAATCTACAAATTCTACAAATGTATGTTTGTTTTTCCTTAACCTATCTTATAAGTCATAGGGCCAGTATGTGTTCCTTCCTTTTTTTTTTGGACTCCAAACTGATCTTCCCCGAGGTCAGCTTCCACCAGTGTTTCCATTCTTCTGTAACGACATCTTCAACCATTGCATTAAAACAAGCGTTCAGTGCATGGTGCTGTGGAATGTGGGAAAAAACCGCAAATTGGCGTTCATAAGAAGAAGAACAACACCAAAAAAGAACAGGAGCGTAATATGTAAGAAATTGTCCACGCAACCTGCCACCGATGATGCCTTGCAGAAAATAAAGGCGAAACGCGTATGGCACTAAAATTGTGTTTTATTCAGTTGCTGTCAGACGGTCCATAAGAAAAAATTATCAATATACATTCTGTAACGAATTCGTGTTAGTATTTTGCTACCATGACTTATTAAACTGATAGTTCGGTAATGTTGTGCCAAAACAAATTAGCCAACACTTGTATTATAGCGTTTTAGGGTAGGAAAAGCTATTAAACAAGTCATGCTCTGTTGTTGAGTTTTTAGATAAGTTGCTCACACAACATTCATAGCGCCATCGGCTTTATTGTAACACTGAGTGAGTAATATATTTAATAAAATGTTTTTCGTCCAGCTGAAGGATACTTTGGCGGTACTTTCTTTCGATGCCGGTAAAAGATAACATAAAGTGCACTGCAATGAATCGGTCTGTGTGGTAAATATCCCTCAACAACAACCTCGGATGTAATGCGTACAATTAGGTGCGCACCGGCCGGTGTGGCAGTGCGGTTCTAAGCGCTTCAGTTTGGACCCGCGTGACCGCTACGGTCGCAGGTTCGAATCCTGCCTCGGGCATGGATGTGTGTAATGTCCTTAGGTTAGTTAGGTTTAAGTAGTTCTAAGTTCTAGGGGACTGATGACCGCAGAGGTTAAGTCCCATAGTGCTCAGAGCTATTTGAACCATTTTTTGAATTAGGTGCGCGTCATATATTCGCAGTCCCTCGTAAGTCAGGCAACACGTTTTGAAAATACCTGCGTCAAACAGAAACTGTGGCACGCTCGCAGGCTTACGAGTAAAGCTATAACCGCCAGCTACTACTACCACTTACTCGGTTTCTACTCCACGTAGATGTAATTGGTCAAAGACTAGGACAGTCGAGTGTACTTAATGAGACATGTGTAACGAGGACCTCAAAGCGCATCAGATGACTTCTTGGCAGATCGCTGTGTCACAGAGAAGCAGCGGCTGAACACAGCAGCACTGATTTCTCCTACAGGCAAACGTGAAGTTGGACCCGTCATACGGGGTTGGAGAACACACAGCGTAGCGCTGATCGAAATTCGCCATCAGGTCACTCCTTGTCTTTTGTCATTCAAAGACTAGACTCGGACCCCATAAGATGGTTCATTATTAGGGCAGACACTCGCATCGGAGACCGCAGAAGGAAGCATCGATGACGAGCACACTGAGCGCAAGCGATCTACGTTTTACAGTTAGTGATCTCAGCAGCCGAGTCTGAAGAAATCCCAATCACATAATGCAGGCTTCCACAGCCGATATTTGTCACTCTTGAGTTTTCAGTTTTATGGGCATTAAGCTGTGCTGTAAGGCACGCATCTCTGCTTGATGTTTCGTCCCGTAATGCTGGACACACCAACAAAGACTATAACGACGAAGTTAATTAATTTTCAAACTTCAAGCTCTGCAGGGCGACAGTATCGAATTTTTCATAGGTAACCACTCAACCTTCGGGTTGTAAGGACATCAAAACTGCTGCGAAATATTGCATAGTTGCGCCGATGTCTGCTACTGAAATTGTGCAGGAGAAGATCTGGTGCAGTAAGCATTGTTTAGAGCTAAGGCCAACAACCCACCTGATTACAGTCCTGTTCTCGTCTGTTAATGGTATTTTTGTGTTTGTGAATTTCCATGACCCCGGTGTCCATCCTAGTATAGTAATGATAGGACTTTGATAAAACTATGTTACGCAGTAGAGAAACAGAGAGCCATAAAGTTTCAAAAAGAACTCTAGCCGAATAGATGAAGAGCTGAAGTTCACTAGTTATAGATCTCAGTGCCACGCAAAACAAACAAAGCCACCCGTTCTGTTGTACGAGCTCCACAGCATCATTCGACACCACTTGGTGATCGTTGGTAGCGGGAGCATGGCGATCCGACCGCTGCGCCGTTACGCATCGACAGTTTGGCATTATCGGCTTGGAAGCTGGTTTAAGTTTGGAAGTTGCGCTCGATAATTGTGTGCCAGGTAGTTGCGAGTAGAGCGCTAAACCAAGAAAATATGAGCAACATCGACGCTCCTGTATTGCACCTCAAAGATGACGACAAGATCTTGGTGAGGAAGTTCAAAGGTAATGTAATTTACGCACTTTATGCCGGCAAGTAAAAAAAAGGTATTTACTCTCGATTCAGGGTAGAATTCCATGAAAATCCAAGTTCAAGGAGGCTACATTGGTACAGAGATCCATATGCACGGTGTGGTAGTCTGAACGAGCGTTTTGCACTTTGACCTCCTGCCCAGGAACGAAACAATGATAGCTGACCGCTGCTTGTTTCTAAGATTTATAAGGTCTTAAATGCTCACGTACGATAATACCACACGATTGCTCCCACCACTGCGTGCCATTCTCTCAGTACTCACATGTGTCCATGTGAATTCCGATGCTCAGCAGCATCTTCATCTCTGTGACTTCTTTTCCTAATAACAAAGAATAGCGCATTTTGACAATTAGTTTACTAATATTTGTGATTATTACTACTATTCTTGGTATTTATTCATTTGGCATTTACAAGTCAAACATTAAAAGAAAGATCTTACAACTAAAATAAGACTTTTCAGCATATTGCATCCATCCACGTGCCTGAAGGAGATGAAATATTTCACCTTTCTTTGTGTGTACGTACCGACTGATCACTTTCCTGGGATTGTTATCCGCTACTCTACAACTAGACTAATGATGAGAGATCTCTGGAAAGAGTATGTACCGTAAAATATATAGGACTTATTGCCTAGTTATTTTCGTCTTGTACAAATAGTTCTGCTGTCGGTACATCCGTAATTGAGTGTTATATTAGACAGGAAAAATACCGCTTCAGGGGAAAAATGGAAATATGTTAAAAATGTAATAGACAGGAAAATCACCACTTCAGGAAAACAAGGGAAATGTGTTAAAAATATTCTTTTACATACGCTTGTGTGCCTAAAACATTGAAAACTGTGAGGACTGTCGTGTATATAATTCCAACGTGGTCGAGCTATATATGATGAAGTGTGACACTGGAATAAGAAGCAATATTCGACGATAGTTAATAATAAAACGAAATAAACAGCCTACGTGGAGTGGCAGGGTATATCATGAGAAACAGAAGACTGACACCGTGTGCTGCGTCGCCATGTGCCGTGACATACCCGTGACAGCTTTAAGCGGAGGCGACCACCACAAGCGAGTGCACAGCATCCAGTGCCACACTCGAAGCAGGGAAGTACCGAAAGTACTATGGTTATCTGTTAGGATGAATGGAAGTGAGTGACACGAGACCGACCGAGACAGAGTGGTTCTTAACTTACACCATGCCTCTTCAAGGACACGGTTTCTTTGGTTTTATTATTAGTTGCCGCCATGGTATTGCGAATTATTCCCCTCTCACTTTTCGCCTTATCTAGCCTGACCGCTTTTAGAATTTTATACATGATAGTCCTCATCAGTTTTCAATATTTTATGGATTCAAGTGTATGTAAAAATTATTTTTAGCACACTTCAGTATTAGAGTAATAGGGCTCCTACTCCAATTTATATTTCAAATTGATATGCAAATTAATTAAATTGATTAATTAATTACCTCTACCCCCACCACCAATCCATGCTCACCCCACCCTCACCCCACATGACGTCATATATTTTCCTAAGCCTGAACATGGGTTCCCTTCCCCTTCTCTTTCCCTCACCTATCCTATTGGCGGAAATTTCGAATTTCGGCGGAAATCTCGAATTTTCGCTGTACAATTCAATGGTCAGTGCAGAGGAAGTAACATTAATTGAATATGTTGAAAAAAATTGTTTTAAAACGGGCCTAGGTGAAAGAAATGAAAAAAAAATTCAGATAACAGAAAATCGGTGAGTTGTGCTCTAAGAAGAACATAATTTGCAGTGCCTAGGATACGGATACTTTTGTTTAATTTCTTATCGCTGCAAAACTGCGATAAGCAAAGTCATTAAGATTCTTTGTGGTGCGACTGCACTACTGGTGTGCCTGGCTCCGTGTCGCCTCCCCCTCCCCTCCCCACTTCAGAATGTTGCCCCATCGGATAAATTTGGGGGCTCCGTCTGCCCCCACCAGACCGTATTGATGGCTGCTGTAGCTGCCTCTCCTCAGTGGACTTTACCACACCTGCCTACAACTCCCTGCTCTGCTCTGGGAGCTTCAGATGACAGGGCGCTGTGCCACACGAGCTCATAACTCTGGCAGCTGGAAATGACACACCCTACACCCCACTTGGTTGCATGCCTGGCAGTCCGCACGGAGA
The DNA here is from genome assembly GCF_023864345.2 of Schistocerca serialis cubense. Classification (NCBI taxonomy): domain Eukaryota; kingdom Metazoa; phylum Arthropoda; class Insecta; order Orthoptera; family Acrididae; genus Schistocerca; species Schistocerca serialis. Next base: position 429,610,429 of record NC_064641.1, read on the forward strand.
CCATTTTCCGATGTCCCCCGACTTAGTGGCTTCCAGCACTCAGCTTCCATACCACATGGGGCAGCAGCCAGCAGTTGGAAATTGGCAGATGATTAGAGTGTAAAATGCCATCAGTCCCATAATATACGGTGGTGGGCATCTACCACAAACAACAGATTCCTTTTTAAAAGATTAGTGTATTCCTCCCACAGCTGTGCCCTAACGAAAACATCATGTATTTTGAAGGATGTAGCTGATGTCAGAAGTGTCAAGCTATCTGTTTCACTCAAAATAAATAAAGAGTGTTTTTCTAAAGCTAGGAGCTGCATTCAATTTACTAGCCATTAGCCAGCAAACAAAGGATCTTAGAATTTTTTTCTGCTTCACAGCTGTATTCTGTTCCGCAGACACCTGCACCAAGCTTGCTTGAAGGCAAAGAAGACAAGTTATAACTTGCTTGTATGGCATTCTGTGTTCCTATTGGTCCTCTGCAAAATAGAGTGTGGAGTCTGGAGGTATTTAAAGTCCAATCCCATCAAAATCATCATCAGTCTTTTACAGCGTGTCCATGTGATTATTGCAATATGAAACCGTCAGCCATTAGTGATGCCAGCAGCAGTAGTGATGGGAACCGACCAAACTTGGGACAATTGCCATGAATGTGCTTATAAAAAAAATATCAGTTCAAATAGCGACAGTAATAAAATTTAATATCAAAGTATACAGATTTTTGGAGATTGTGATACATTATCGTAACAAGTGGTTATAGATGTTTTACAAGCTGCGACATGGTCGCGAATAAAACTGTGACCCGAATATAGAATAAATTTCCTTTACGTTGTGGTCACAAATTGTTTGCCACTACATAACCATCTTCAGATCTGACCATCATCAAATCTGTTGTATAAATCTTGTTCTATAAATCATCTCTGAAAATGGTCATTGTAGACCAAAACCTGTAGTCTGATGACAAAAAATTTGTGACCACAGACATAAAGCAAAGGAAATTTATTTTAGGTTATACAAGTTCTTTTCTTTTTTCTTTCTTGCTACTGCAGCATTCATTCACGAAATGTTGGCAGAATTACAACATCCGTTGGAACCCGAAGGTGGCCAGCTATCCAAAGACGTTGTGCTATCATCATATAAGTACATCTCCAAATCATTTTGATAGATTACATGTTAAGAAAACAGCTCTATTCAGATCGTAACAAGTGTTTATAAAAAATTTTATATCACTGTTGTAGCATTAGAGCCGCAGCTGATGGACATTCAGCAGCTGTTGGAGGCCGAAATGCAGCAACGACATAAGTTCATTTGTAATATATTGCCGTTAGGCTTTTTTATCATATGCAGTTGTGTGAGGCATACATTCTTCGTTGTTGTAGATGTTGCTAATGATCAAGAGGAGGATGAGAATCTAGTAGCGTTGTCCATCGAGAATGATGACCAGCAGTCATTTCCAACTAGTGCGAATTTTTGTTTTCTCGTAGTTATGTGTAGTCAGTATCTCACTGTAGGTAAATTCAGTACACATTCCTTTCTATTGTTGTTTCTTATAATCAATATCTGGTTATAGTCGACTTATGTGAGATGGATTAGTGGCTCCATAATAGCAACAATTCCAGCCAGGGTGAAATACCGGAGTGGAAATGTGAGATGGTGCCTGCTGAAGGGCAGTGTGATTTCGCCCTTCTGCAAGTGGAGGTGAAGTTAGTTGACTGGGTGGGAGAACTAGCAGAAAGATCGACTGAACTGCTCAATCCTGGGACCCAGAGTGTAAAAGGTGATCATAATGCAACTGTCATTGTTACATTGCATAATCACTAATTTGGGCTGCTGACATAATTGTTTTTATTTGTTCCATGCCAATACTTAAAAATAGTCCTTAATTTTTTCCATTATTAGTAGGTTAGAGAGGCGTCCCCAACCCCACCTCAACAACAGCTTGCTGTGGCACGTGCAGTGGTTGTGGAGGCAGGCATCAAACATCCACCGAGTGATGAGCAGTGCCATGCAAAACGCCACCCATTACCACGCAAGAGGTGGCCGAAACAGGCGCAGGTGCTGCAGTGCCAACCCCCTCACCATCACATAACCCCTGCTGTCAATGGGAGGTTCAGTCAGAGCAGTGATCTGCCATCCCCCAGGCTGGCGATGTTGACCTCCAACATGCAGCAGCATCCAGCTCACCATCGCAACCTCCTCCACTTCCGATTCTGGCTGCTCGCCCTCACCGGCAGCAAAGAGTATGTGTGCCTTGATGTATACCCTACCCCCTAAAGGCGCCTCCTCTCCAACGGATCATCCACTGGATGAATACAATCGACTCCTAGTTACAGTGTTAATGATAATGAACCTGTGGCTAGCGGTAGTGCTCTACCTGTCCTGATAGTGAAGGACATCAGATCAGAGGCATCAGAGCCTTTGAAGGGGGTATCTTGTTTACTGGAACTGAGAATCTGGCCAGGGGGTGTCGTGACCCAGCCAAGTTTCTAGGAGCATGCCTCCCAGTGCTGGAGACAGAGCTCCTCAAAGCCCTAGATGATCTGAGATGTATTTCCATTAAATGTAATGCTGCACTCTGCTGCCAGTTGACTCAGCCCCACCAAACAGGTGGGTGATGTTGAGGAGAAAAGCCTCCACCATCTGGAATGGCGCTATATCTCGAAGTACATCACTCGCCGAGTAGTATCGTAAGTCCACCTTGGGTGCCATACTGGCCCTGTTTCTCGTAATGGAAGTAAGAGGGTCAGCTACAGCACTCAGCCAAATACTGCACCTCGACATTAATATTCATGTGTATATACAGTTAAGTGGAGCATCAATTTATATAATTTATATCAAACTCCCTAAGCATAAGCTGGCTAAAAAGGCATGTATTAATGTCAGAAATGAGAAAGATACTGCTTGTTTTGCATGCTCAGTCGTGACTTGTGAGAGAAATTATCATTACAGATACCATTCCGAGCGCACGACAACATACTATGTACCAAAGAATAAAATCCCCAGAAGGTATGATTTTGATGGTGTCGATTCAGAAAATACCAAAATCTGAAACACAAATTCCCAGAATATCGGTTCACATTTATGACCTGAAGAAGCAGGAAAGCACGCCTGATGTGCAGGACAAGCATACTGTAGTTGCACCACTTTGTTTGCAGGTGAACATGATTTTCAAGAAAACATGCTACTCTTTCCTGACGGTGATAATCAGCATTATGTTTGATCAAAGACATGTCCCACCTCTGTAACTCCCAACTCAATGAACACAAATGTAAATGGCAAATATATTTTATGTGTCTAAATACCTCCTCACAAGAAAAGTATTTAAAAAGACATTTGACAGACTGTGAATCCAAGGAACTGGTAAATGTTGTATGCACACACAAGAAAAAAAGCTTTTTAAATTCAATTATGCTCACTTCCAGGAACGATATCCATTTGTTGTATACACAGGCTTCGAATGCCTCCTTGCCTCTATCACCTGCTGTGAAGGAAACCCTTTAGTGTCAGACACCACCTTCATGCAAAAACATGTACCATACGTGGCAGTGTACCAAATTGCACATTCTTATGATTCATGTCTTAACCGCTAAAAATGTGATGTCGGGGATAAGTGTGAGATTTGACAGCTCCCTGAGTTGGAAAAACTCTCATGAGATGGTGACAGGGTTTACCATACCAACATCCCCATGACCAACCCGGAGGAGGATAAAAAATTATACAATGATGCAGTTAGCTGTCATATTTGTAGGCTGTCGTTAGACAGAAAATCTGAAATTCCCTGTAGAGATCATAGTCATCTTACAGGGAAGTTCTGTGGTGAAACTCAGAACACATGGAATTTGAAGTATCAGTTACCGAGGCACATACCCGTATTCTTCCATTATTTAAGTGAGTATGACACTCATTTTCTCGGTAACCAATTGATTAATTTCGGTGGCGAGGAAGATCAGGTAAGTATCCCGCCATAGAGTGGAGAATAAATTTCATTCTCCGAACTAATGAGGCAAAAAATTATGCTCTGCTTCCTTGAAACCCTATGTTTTATGCAGGCGCCACTTCATAAACTCGTTGAAACTCTGGAGGATATGCGTATCACCCAGTTTGCATACCCTGATGAGGAAAAGTTTCAGATTTTGACTAGGAAAGAAGTTATGAGTATCTGGATAGTAAGGCGAAACTCGACGAAATCAGGCTACCCGACATACCTGCATTTGCCAGTACTCTCACAGGCGATGCCACAACTACTGCAGATTACGAGCATGCCTTGAATGTCTGCCGGGAATTAAACATTCCCAATTTGGACGAATACACAAGACTATACACAGACACTGACGTCTGCTTACCTGCAGATGTTTTTGAAAAGTTTCGGAGTGTATGCATGACCACGTAGTCTCTGGAACCCGTCTTTTGTTACACAGCACCTGGATTGTCCTGAGACGCAATGCTCAAGAAAACGAGGTACAGCATCTAAATTTTGACTGATGCTGATATAATTCTTTTTTTCTTTGAGCACGGGATCCATGGAGGACTTTGCCAATGTGTCTATAGACACGCCAAGTCAAATAATTCACATTTGGGTGTGAAGTTCACTGCATCCGTTGATTCAAGTAATATTCCGTATTTGGATGTAAATAGGTTATACAAGCACGCCATGATGCGGCCACTGCCGTTGGTGAGTTTCAATGGGTGCCCGAAAATAAATTAGAGATATTAGGTGGAAAAATATGAATCAGGTGGCTGATTCTGATGTAGGGTATGTGGTGGATGCAGACCTTCTATACCCTGATGTTATGCATGAAATGACAGGGCACTTGCCATTATGTCCAGAGCAACAAGTTCGGTGAGGAAGCACTGTCTCTAAACAGGTGACCACTGTTGGACACAAGTAGAAATTATCACAATCTCCAGCAGTGTCTCAGCTTAGGGAGGAAGCTATGCAGAAACACCCAGGCTATCTCGTTCAATTGAAACGTCCCCTTTGAACAATTATACATGACTGTGCTTAAACTGACACACAATATTTTTTAGCGCAACGCAGTCTGACTTTCAATAATCCCTACAAGAGAATGGCCCTGACTAAATTAACCTATACGTTTCACAAGTCACTTACCTCACAAAAATCTTCTTTACTCGAACTATTGCAATACAGCGAGCGCCAATACTGCCAGCTAAATACAAGATTCTAACTACTGAAGTCACTAACTACTGATAGGCATAGTTAGCAAATGAAAGATTTTGATAAAGAACATACAATGTATTTACCTTAATATTGTTGAAAAGTCATTATATATATATATATATATATATATATATATATATATATATATATATATATATCAGTTCATGACATCCGGTCTTACAAATTTACTGACTCTGTCCTGATCATCCTCTTTCAAAACTCCGCCATCTCTCTCCCCACATCCACCACTGCTGGCGGCTCACCTCCAACTGCGCAACGCTACGCGCTGTTAACAGCCAACTGCCCAACACTACAATAGCCAACAACAATGCAAACCAGCCACAGATTGCACACAGCACAGCCAGTGATTTTCATACAGAGCGCTACGAGGCGTTACCAATAAAAAAACCTAAACAGCCTACTTACACAATCGTCCCGTTAGTTGAAGGATCCATTTACAGAAGATGTTCGAAGTGATGACTATTGGTATCAATACAGTGCTGCAATCTTCTTATCATGGATTGAGTAGTATTCCTTATCACATGGGCACTTATCGAAACACATGTTCAGACAAGTCTCTCTCGCATATCGTCAGGTGTAGTTGGAATGTCTTTATAAACAATATCTTTTGCAAATTCCCACAAGAAAAAATCCATAGGCGTCAAGTCTGGGAAACGAGCTGGCCACTCAACACATCTCCTCCGCGTCCAGTCCAATGATTTGTGAATTGTCTCTGCAACTCATTTCTAGCCGTCAGCGAAAAATGTGCCGGGCACCCACAGCGTTGATACCACATTCTGTTCCTTGTTTCTAAAGGTATTTCTTCCAATAACATAACCTAATGTTTCTTGCAGAAATGTGATGTACTTCCTACCATTAAGATTTACTTCCATGACATAGGGGTCTATAATTCTGTCCTCCAGAATCCCTCACCATACACTGACCGAGCACAGTTTTTGGTGTGCAACTTGCTGCAGCCAGCATGGATATTCAGTTGCACAATAATGCATGTTATGCAAATTAACAAATCCATGGTTCGTGAATGTAGGCTTGTCAGTAAATAAAATCAAATTAATAGATGTGTCATCCCTCTGAATCTGAAGTTGAGCCCATTAGCAGAATACAATGCGATGCATACAATCCGTACAAGTTAATTCTTTGTGGAGACTGATATGGTAAGGGTGACGTTTACTGCGATGCCGAACACGAACAACACTAATCTGGCTCATGCCAGATTCCCTTGAGATTTGACGTGAACTAACACAAGTACCTCTAACCACAGTGGCAAGAGTACCAATTTCCGTTTCCTCGTTAGTAACTTTCCTTTGCAGGATATGTTTCCAATGCGTTAATCATCCAGTTGTTCTCAATTTATCATACGCATATTTAAATGTACGGCGTGTAGTGTGAGTACATCGAGGATATCTTTCAGCTTATAAGTCTCTGAATTTCGTTGGCATTCTCTGTAAATGAGAAGCATATCAACTTGTTCCTCGAAGGTATACACCATTCACATTTGTTTGATTCGACGATACTAGTCTTACCGTTCCTATTAGTGTTGTGTTACAAAACCATCGAATGGTGTTTACATGTCAATGGCATGTTAGATGGATATTAGACAAATATTTACTATTTGCACAATATACGAGAGAGAATTGTCAGAGAATGTGCTTCGATAAGTGCTGAAGTGATAAGGAATACCACTCAGTCCGTATTAAGGACATTGTGGCAGTGCACTGATACCACTCGTCATCACTTCGAACATCTTCTGTAAATGGACGTTCATGCCACCTTTTTGATCTTCATAGACCTTCAAAGACCTCACTGTTACACATCATTGGATTCGTCTCGATAGTCGCTATCAGAAAACAAGGACCAAACTATAGCATTTTATTTAAAAAAACAAAGTTGACCGTGATATATCTGACGTGACCCCACCTAGCAACAAGAAACCAACGTCATATTATGGTCCCAGGTGTCCCATGCAACATTTGTCCCAAAAACTTCCCAACTACTATCATAATTTCAGTTATTCTAGGTGGGAGTAGTTAGTGACTCAGCCTGTATATTCTGACCCCACTGCAGCAGTAAACTGTGTATAGAATTCTGAATTCAAGTAGGCTCTGGTGTTAGTTAAATTATAGTTGTCAAATACGGTAAATTCATTTGATAAATTCCTCCTGCTGTAGGCCAGAAATGCGAGTATGATGTACTTTGGTGTTTCCAGCTGCACGGAGGTTTTAATAGTCCACGTTTGTCTGCTCATTGTCTGTAGCACCAGAGACTCAAAATCTCCCATGAGCGGAAAGTTAATGGCAGATATGTACAAGTATTCAGAACTTTTAAATGCTTCAAATGCTCTCGTGTGCCACAGTGATGTGTGGCATTTTCCATATAATTTAATTTATAATGACCTGATTCTCCTCTTGAGCTCCTTGAATGCATAAGTTGTTATCCGTTGCACAGCATAGCAGAATAATCTCCTATTTATCATTGATATTAATTCGCTGCAAGTCCTCAAAGTACCCCATAAGAAATTTTAGAGCTATGCATGCCGTAAGTTTGCGGTACTCTTCTGCTGTTTAGCCCAAAGGCTCGTCTATGGACAACCCTGCAATTTCTAAGCCGTTCACATCCGAGTGTGAAGATGAGACGTATGTTTTAACGGTTGATGCTACGCCAACATTACGTCTACGATCAATCTCTACCCCATTAAGTTCATATCGTATTTGCTGGAACAGGAATGCCGGAGCATTATGTGTAAGCTTGGATCCCACTGTATTACTACCATCATTTTTTCTTCAGTGATACATGAAACTCCTGCTGGATGACGATCCTAATTTCATCGTTCTTGTTAAATATCGCTGAAGAATAAAGTTTATGCAAGAAGTATTCCTGACGTATTATTCGCTCATCATAATCCACTGGTCGAGGTATACTGAGGGACGACGTCATTGCGAGGTCTCAGGCCTACTGATTTAAGAAACTTTTCGTTCGAACGTGTTATCACCTTGCGCTTCCTCTGAGAAGTGCTGTGCCGTGCGCTGTGTGCGCTGGTTTTATATCTTACACCCATCCGGTCTTAGATGTAGTCGTACAATGATTTCCTCACAACGAAAGTCAAAAAGTTGGTTTTTCTTGCCCACAATACGCAGCTCCAGATAACTAATGCTGGAACTGTCACTGGAAGGTATATAGCGTTGGTAGGAGTCTCAACATCATATGCCCCGTTTCAACTGACGGGAAGAAACCATAAATTGAATGAATCAATCTATCATTGAGATATGACTTCATTGCTAAGTTGCCCTCAACATCGATTTTACTGACAGAGAGAATATCCACTGTCTGATCCGGTTTGTAAAATTTACTGGGATCCGTCTTCAAAACCTGTTCCTTTTTTAAACCCAGAAGTGGGCCTATTGGGGCTCAGATTTAAGAGTACTAATATTCGCACACAGCTAAATCTCTTTTTCAGACTGTTTTAGGTCTTCGTTCAAATCGCCAATATCTTATGCACCAGGTTCAATTTCTTCAGTTTCGTTTTTACAGTTCATTTCCAGATGTTGTTTACTGTTAGCGTCTGTGATATTTGGGATGGTGTTTTATGTGTCCACTCCAATCAGCGTGATCAATCTCCAGTGCTTAAATCAGTTGGTCAGAAGGAATCCGTACGTAATACAGAAGATCGTTCTTTTAAAGTCAGAGTGAACGAATTCCATGGAAACATCAGCTGTTGAATAGACGCTTAATACCCGTCCTTACATATCATTCGTAAACGTCAGGAGGAACATGGTGCACAGATGACCACACAGGAGTGTATTAAAGTCTTGGTAGCATCTAAAGAAATATAACACATGTCTTTTGCCTATGAAGCATCGTTGTAATAATTCTGTGTGTTGCAGATCGCCGAATGAGTAAAATAGTAGACGTTATTTGTATTTCTTTTTTCAGTATATGAATTCCAGATACTCCCGTTTCATCCAGATTCAAAATTCCGCATTCATGATATCCATATAGTCTTCTATAATGTATTCTGTGTAAACACACCTCGGAATGGCCGAATGTTGAATTTCTTCTTAACAAACTGAAGCAGATCTGTATTTCTAAGCGCGTGTCTGGTAAAACTGCTAGGGAGCTTTTCTCTTTTGTTTATCAGGAGACCTAGTCCTCTCTTGTATGGTTTAAGTATAGCCCTTTTGCGATGGCTGCTGCCTCCATCATGTGGTCATGTGTTGGTGCCTCGTGCCGTTGCTTCTGCGAGACTACCCTGGCAATAGCCGCAGCATTCCGTGCCACTGTACCCACTGCTGAGAGACCGGTTAGAGAAGGAATGAGCAAGGGGATAATTCCAACCGACGTCTTGGCTGTTGGTAGAACTATGGGTGGTTTAATCGATCTTTTTTTTTCTCGCTCCTTTCTGCTTCTGGGTGCTTTTAGGTGCCTACAACGTTGTGAGAATACGGATTTTTATGCACCCTTTGGTTGTCATCTCCTTCCTTACTGCCCTAGCTGCAGCGCTCATAACTTGGCTGAGTTTCTTCACACCCAGTCCAAGCTTAACTTTACCACGCATACTTTTTTCAACTGCAAATGCTGCTGTGCGTTAACCTATACCAATACCCCTTCTCACAAGTATTGCCTTAGCTTTTTCAACTAAAATTCGGTCGGCAGTGTAATGATCTTTATTTACTGTGTATGCGATGTCGTGTTCCATACACGCTTCGTCGACCATAGTTACCCATTACCACCTCGCGCCAATCGTTTTTCGGGTTTTATTCCAAGTCCACAGCAGTTATATACAGGAATGTGTAATTCTACTAGTAGTTTGTACTACCTCTTCTTCAATTGCGTATTTTGCTACTCAGGCGGTTATGGTCTGCGTACCCGGTTGTGTAGCAAATCGCCATCGTCGACCCAGCTGTTTTTTGATGCGGGAAAACCAGGCCATTTAAGTAACGCCCTATTACCTCGATGCCGTATGATCCTCCCTACACAGCAGGTATCTGGTTCCGAGCTCTTTTGTACGCTGCTGTGTAACAGCACCCTGCAATTTCAGTACTACTGCTGTGCTTTAAGAGGAAGGTTTTGGGATTCTTTCTCTGTATAACTGAAACTGTGAATATCTCGGTTGACCAGTTTGGCATGTTTGTTTTGAAATACGTAGTAAATCTCCTACATTAAATTGCTGTTTGTGTGGATCTAGGATTTTAATATGATTGTATACTGTATCTAGAAGCCTATTATCACGAAGATCGATTGGTCTAATTTTTGTTGTGGGATGTTTGGTTCGATTATACTATACAGTTATTTCCGAAGAGATATCGGTCCATTTGTGTGAGCCATGAAGACTGAATTGCATCTACATTTTGGATTTCACTGTTCTGTTCAGGCGTTCCACGATACTCGCCTTCAAAATGGTTCAAATGGCTCTGAGCACTATGGGACTTAACATCTATGGTCATCAGTCCCCTAGAACTTAGAACTACTTAAAAGTAACTAACCTAAGGACATCACACAACACCCAGTCATCACGAGGCAGAGAAAATCCCTGACCCCGCCGGGAGCCGAACCCGGGAACCCGGGCGCAGGAAGCGAGAACGCTACAGCACGACCACGAGCTGCGGACTCGCCTTCGGGTGGGCGAATGTCGAGTAGTGATGTATTTCATACCGCTCTATGAGTCTTGAAATATCTATCGTAAAACTAACCACTGCGATCTGTTTGAAGGCTGTCTGGGCTTTGATTCGTCCCCGTCTGCAGCAGACGCTCAATCACATGCGTTACATCCTTCCCTGCTTTCGCTTTCACGGGTAATATCCAGGGAAATTTAGAATGAGAATTAATGACCATTAAAATATATTTGAATCCGTTTTCACACGTGAATAATTCCTCATGTCGACGAGATTCTCCTACCACAGGTTTTCGGGATTATGTATTGCATGCTGGTTTGTGCAGTTCTCCAACTTCAGTCTCCATACTTATGCGACGATACCTGTCTCTCTAAGCTCAGAAATTATTTAAACAACTTCATTCAAATGAGCTGTATTACCAGTGATAGCTGATGTCATGAGCAGTCATAGCCAGTCTATTAACTCATTGGGGTCATCGTAATATATAGACTATAGGAGTCAATTGCTCATTCTTTTACGCTGAATGTCAATACCATAACCACTGCTATTTTTTCCATCATTCAATATAGGTTTTGTAATGGATTTGTATTTGACGTTGCTTCAGCTTTTTGCATTCTTATACAGATGAGTCAAATGCAGTAGTTCACGATAAACTTCTAGATCTGTAGGCGAATAATTTACAGTTTTTGTAGGTCTTATCTAAAGAAGGTTAAGTAGACTGGGTATTTTTTGAAACTGTCGATCACCGATCTGTATTGTCTTTTCATTTAAAGTTATAGTTAGGCTGTGTGCCCAATATCTACGCTTTCTCACCACCGACACCGAATGTTTGACTATCCTAGCGTCGCTTGACGGCAATGGAATCAGCAATACCGTCTTCGTCGTCGTTGTGGAATTACGCTGAGAGTTTATCGAGAGATTGAGTAACTCGTTTGAAGGTATCTCGCACTGTCTGCTCCTACTTCACATGCTCTGACCTCAGCAACTGTAACTTCTCTCGAACGACCTTGAGTGCCTCGATGACATTATGCTTCGTCGACGTCGCGTTGTACACTAATCGGATTTCTGCGCTGCTTGAGGTTTTATATATCCGCTTTTCTTCTTCTTATATGACTCCCCCTCCTCGAAAAACAGCTATTTTCCCTTCATTTGAGTAACCTACTTTCTTTTTAATTGAGTTAACCCGTTCATACAACGTCCCCTTCTCAATAACAGGTATTTCCCCCTTAAGTTAATTCGTTTACTTTCTTCTCAATTGCATTAACCCGATCATTCAATGTATTGTTCAGTCTCAGAAGAGTGTAACAATACGTCTCTAGTTCCTGGCGTTCGCCTCCAACTATGCGTTCGAGAGTTTTAACTTAAGCGTCCATGTATAAGCGAGTGTTTTGTCTATGCACACCCATCGCATCATACTAAGCTTCCAGCATGCATGCAAATTTATACATGGTGATGCCTACACTGATTTACTCACCTCTTTCCATGGCTATGTGTATAAGAACTCCTGGAAGCTCCGCCTGTACCTGCAGTCATTCAGTTTTCTTCTTTTATCAATAAAGTGAAACCCATACTTCGAGTGATTCCAGCAATCTGCACACGACTTTACAAAACCATTGAACGACTTATCGGTTCCTACATGAGCCTGGTTAATGCGTTTTAAAATCACATTGCCCTGTTTGCATTACCACTCACCAGCTGTTTTGCATTTCTGGGATATGTCTGACTCAGATAAATACGTCGACAGCCCGATACAGAAATATCGTCGAATTTGAGCTTTATTTTCCGCAGCAACATCGCCAAACATGAACAGTTTGTTTGGCTTTACTGTTTCTGCGGAGGGATATCACTGCTATCATCGAATGTCGTGTATGTCACACCATCAACATACTGCAATATCTCCGGTAATAGGTGGGCTGAAACAACACTTTTGAAAATACACATACATGCTCAAAGCAGACTCCATCCGCATGTGATAGCAGCGACATGAAAACATTTCTCTTGCTTCTGTTGGATGGATCTACAATTATTGCATTATGTGTTTGGGAAGGAGTACGCCATTCTTCTTCCGGTCTTCTTGCACACCTTCACAGCTACAGCCGCTTACAACAAAGTCTTCACGCTTCACCCTCCCTGCCACGATACATACTACGTCAGGTACAGGCGATCAGTGGGTTTTTACATAAAATAATGAACACTACGCCCCGCCATAATACTGATACCTCAGGTACTTGTGTGTAATGGTTTTTTTTTTCAGAGAATTTAGTTAAATGACATTATTATCTGTTGTTGCATGTTTGCAGTGGCAGTAGGTTTAGTACTTTCAGTATATTGCGAGGTAAGAAATAAAAACCCGTACATAGTTATATACATTTTTATTCAATAATCATAGACCGAATGCACTACAACAACAGATTCATTCCTGATCTTGTTACCAGTACAGAATATAGAAAATGAAGCTTTCTTGCGAGCACAAAGTTCAGCACTCATTGTTCTCAAACTTATTGGCAGCACATTAGTTTTCGTTGGCACCATACTGACCCACTGTCCGAAGTCGTCTACATGCATACTGTTCAGACTTAGATACTCTGCAATGTCTCTACACACATTTTTAACACAGGGCAGCCATCTGTTCAATCTTTCCAACAGGATGGATAGCACCATATGTAGACCGAACAGGTTAGTAAAGGTGGAGCACTGTAGATGAATGGATATGTCACCCAATTTCGTACAGAGTGCAGAGTCATTGTACACTGTTGCGATGGATAAAGTTAGAGCAGCACAGTAAATGTCCGGAGGAGGACAGCTCAGTTGTCACCCAGCGATCAACTGCTGCTTGATGAACCCATCCAACCTTCATAAAACGCAGTTTAACACTTTCAGCTGCATTCTCCATCTCTATCAGAACATGCGAGCCTATGTTTGTGGTTGTCTCTATACCAGTATGTAAACGCTTACAACCACTAGCAATTAAATTACACACAAAAGTGAACATCAGTGATGCACAGGGCTTAATTGGTATCTTCTCTTCCACTGCATCATTACTTTGCCCATGCAGTATCAATGGAATATTCTGCTATGGTGCGTATAATGGCGTCCAGAACCGACCTATGTCATGCTGTTTAGGACCCCCAGTGCACTTCAGCGAGTCTGGGGTTAGCTGGGTGTCTTCAACCGACAGCAACAGCAGATTGTCATGTTCTATAAAGCTGACCAGGTGCGCGACAGGATCAGAGGGTACTGCTGCTGCTGCTGCTGTGAGTGTCAACTGGCTGGGACACGTCGCTGTTTCAGACCCTGACAGGCTGGAAGATGTCGCATCCACTGATGAGCAAAGAATAAAAATGTCACAAGCGATGATAGCAGCACAAAGACTTCATCTTCCTCACACAGACATTAATCAAGAGGTACATAAGCTTCCGCGGTTTCGATCTGTTTTGCTGCTGTTGTGGCTGGGGAGCACAGGACGATCTTGGCTGTAGCTCCATGCTGATTACTACTGAGGCTGCAGAGCTGCAGGGCCGCCTTGTATCCCAAATGTGGTCAGTTGCTGCGTTCCTATTGGTTATTGCCAATTTCAAGGGCCTCTGGCAGCATAATTGCGAACTGGATCAGTCGCTTGGTCCTCTGGATCAGAGGCAGACGTCTCTTGTGAGGTGGAAAACTGACTGTGAATTTGAAAACTGACAGGCAGTTAAAACAGCAGCATCGGTCTGTCCAACTTGCAGAATGCATCCTGATACCATTCCGTTGTATAACCATTATCTGCTGAAGAGTAATTCTCTTCTTTTCCATGCACTCATCCAGTGTAACTCCCTTCCACTCTGCATGTAGCAGGTTATGGGCGCAGTCCTCGGCTGTTTGCTTACGGGCAACATATCTGTTAAAGTCCTCCCAGTCAGACACCAACAACTCCCCAATAGAACACATTCCGCACAGCAACGAGGATGGGCTGCTGGAGGAGGAACTGGATAGGTATGAGCAGTTGGAGCTATTCAATGGTATATATCATGTATACAAATATGCATCCACTGAAGCGAATTAGCATCAACTGCCCACCTCTTGCATTTTGGAAGAATGAAAGCTTCATGTGGAATATCTCGGGAGTTTGCGCATGTATATAATCATTCATAGGTTGCAACATGCATCTTGGCTCCATCCCTCTGCACTGTCAGAATATGCTGAACTGAATACTTCTTCCATCCCCTAGTAGACAGTCCACCTTCAAATGCGTATGTGTAGTACAGCTACTGAAAGCTGCTCTATCCCTCACATTCATGTCACTGCTCTAACACATTGCAATGCTTCCACAACAGCAGCACAGCATAGACCGAACCTCTGCTGCCAATTCTGGTTACGTGAGCGGAGGAAAAAAATTCCCACCGAAACTTCAATTTCCAGACAATTCCCAGTTGTTGGGGGAGGCGGGGGAAGGAGGTGACAGGACGTCACCACAGCCCTGGCACAAAGAAATCCCCACCAAAATTCTAAATTCCCGCCACTAGGATAGGTGGGGAAGGGGGAGGGATAGGGGTGGGTGGAAAGGGGGCGGGCGCCCACGTACCAGCTAAGGGAAACACACGACGTCATCGGGGTTGGGAGTGGGGGTGAGGGGTCAATTAATTAATCCATTTAATTAATTGGCATATCAATTTGATATCAAAATTGGGGTGGGACCCCCCTACCTACAACTCACTTCCATTATTTCTTTCGCTAACTGCACCTGGTGATGGGCATTTGTTAGCCCGAATCCGGTCGTGAATTACAACGTAAAAAGCCCTACAGCTGAAGTGGTGATTTTCATGTCTATTTGGCATTGTAATTCAAATACGGTATAACGCTGAATATATTTTATTGCACCAGTAAGTCGCCATGTTTGCTAGACAGCTCCTTCAGCGATCGAGTAGCAGCAGTTGTGAGAGTGATCCAATGACGTCACGACTGTTGACTGCCGAATTGTTACAGAGACAGCTTTTCCGTTGCTTTGCCTGACTACAAAATTTAACCACCAACTTTCACAGCCAGCCGCTACGACGGGAAGTTCAAGCGAAATAGCAAATTTCGTGATATCCACTGCAAAATGATGGTAAAGAGCATTTGTGGTTAACTACCATCTACTCGGCCCCATACTTCTAAATCCTAATATCGCATTCTTGAATTCTTGTTGAAATCCTACTCTCTAGCCGGGGATGAAATGACGGGAGGACTAAACACATCCAAGCCCTCTTATCTCTAGGGCAATATTGTCACCATCCTCTTATTCAGCCGCCTCCGAACGCGATAGGTTGTTATGTACTATGAAATTTACCGAAAATATAAATCGGACCTAGGACGCAGCGTCTCAAGAAATCCTGTCTAGAGTGGTAGGCAGAGGGCCGAAGCCGACTTACCTTGGTACTTCCACAGGCAGCCGCCCACTGCAGACATGTCCAGTCGTCATTCCGCGGACTTCGCAGGTTTGAGGCGGCCATTACTTCCACAATCTGCAAGAGAAACAGCTATACTGGAAAAAGAGATCCGGCTGAACTTCTCGTATGCCAAAATAACCATAATACTCGCAACTGTGACAGACTAGTCGTGACACCCCGAAGCTCTTGAGTAAGTCACTTGATTGAGATTTTCAATTTCTTTAACTCTTTCAGACCTGAATTTTTCTGGAGGAAGAAAATTTTTCTTACATGCTGTAATTGCCTTAGGTGATTTTTTAATGATTTTAGATGCAAGATTTATACAAAAATATGTAATGGTTCTCAAAATATGCTTGCACACTTGGCTTCTTTTTATGGACTAAAAATAACTTATTTTGAAATATTCATTGTTTTAATAAATAAGCTGTTCATTCATTATCATGCACTACAGCAATAATAATAATATTCATTCATACAGTGAAATATAGCTAACCAACCACTCCTATATATTCTGCCGTTTAAAATCTGCTGTGTGCTGCTACACTGACTAGTTGATATTTTTCTACTGAAGCCCAACAGTTGGCAGCACTTGTACATGATGAAAATACTGAACATTCAGAAATGTTCACACGGGGTTTCCACTGGGGAGAAATGTTTCTGTTCCTACAAAGCGAAAGGAAAATTTAATGTAAATAATTGTAGTCAGTTGGTCTGAAAGGGTGAAAGGTATGTCACAAAAAAGTTAAAATAACGTAATGCTATTTTACAGTATTCTGTGTGAAAATACTAACACCTTTGTTGATATTTTGTGGTAGTACGGGTAAATGTTACGGGATGAGAAATGGAAGTCTGAATACATCACGTATATCGGGTTTTATAATGGTACCACGTCAGAGCCATCTGTTGGGGCTGGTCGGTAACAACAACCAAGTACTGAGAACTTCATAAACTTCCAAGCTGAAAAGAAAGGAACTATTTGGGACAAAGCCGTGGAACCTAGGCTTTTTTCTCAGAAGACTGAAGCCAATAGACATAGGTTTTAGCGAATTTGTTGCTACTCAAATATCGGTCATTGTATCATTCCTTTGATTTTAATTTAGTACATGAAGTGGACTTCATGTTGTTCGTTGTTAAAACCATTATTTAATCGTAGTTTTTGTGAATTAAAAGTTACGGATAATTCAAAGTTTTCGACTTGATAGTTAAACCTTTATGGCTATACCTTTACGTATGTGTTTTGAAATGGAACTCTCATCTTTTCTCTCTTGTACCATAAAGACGCGCTATATTTTGAGTTTCCTTGTAGATTTTGCAAGTACTTAAACTGTTTATTTAATTATTATTCAGTTTCTGCCTACTACCGAAAATACCCACGTTTGATACCTATAAATAAGATACTACCAGTGTTTATCAGTTAGTCTGGGATGAGCGAGTCTGGTCTGCGTGTATCGGCTTTAGACCGCTGACTGACTGTTTGCGTGCCTCTCAAGTGGATTGACAAAGAACTCGCAGACTCTGGACGTGGTCTGTTACAGCTTCAGAGTGAAGGTACGACAGGACAGTTTCATGGTGAAAGTTAGAATATATGGATGTGACGTCACTAACAGTGCTTATTTTTGACTTTCGTCTGTTACTGCAATGGGTGCTACGAAAACCAACATTTTGGAGTTAAAATTTTGCTGACTATGAAACACTAACGTCGTCTGTAGAAAGAGATTTAGGGCGCTTTTAACAGCAGGATATTTTCATCGTTGTACTATCGTGTGGTTATACACATATCAAGCCGGCCGCGGTGGTCTAGCGGTTCTAGGCGCTCAGTCCGGAACCGAGCGACTGCTGCGGTCGCAGGTTCGAATCCTGCCTCGGGCATGGATGTGTGTGATGTCCTTAGGTTAGTTAGGTTTAAGTACTTCTAAGTTCCAGGGGACTGATGACCACAGCCGTTAAGTCCCATAGTGCTCAGAGCCATTTGAGCCAACACACATCAAAGAAGTATTCGATTACCTCGGTTCCGAGGGTTGAGGAACCCGTATAGAATATTGGACTAGAGATCAATATAAACATGATTCCGCCCCTTCCAGTGCTCATGAAAATCACACATTGCATGTTGTTCGACCACATAGTGAGACCTTCAGAGGTGGTGGTCCAGACTGCTGTACACATCAATACCTCAAATACCCTGTAGCACATCCTCTTTTATTGATGCATGCATGTATTCGTCGTGCCGGCCGAAGTGGCCGTGCGGTTAAAGGCGCTGCAGTCGGGAACCGCAAGATCGCTACGGTCGCAGGTTCGAATCCTGCCTCGGGCATGGATGTTTGTGATGTCCTTAGGTTAGTTAGGTTTAACTAGTTCTAAGTTCTAGGGTACTAATGACCTCAGCAGTTGAGTCCCATAGTGCTCAGAGCCATTTGAACCATTTTTTGTATTCGTCGTGGCATACTATCCACAAGTTCATCAAGGCATTGTTGTCCAGTTTGCCCCACTCCTGAACGGCGATTCGGAGTTGATCTCTCAGAGTGGTTGGTGGGTCAAAATGGTTCAAATGGCTCTGAGCACTATGGAATTTAACATCTGAGGTCATCAGTCCCATAGAACTTAGAGCTACTTAAACCTAAGTAACCTAAGGACATTACACACATCCATGCCCGAGGCAGGATTCGAACTTGCGACCGTAGCTGTCGCGCGGCTCCAGACTGTAGCGCCTAGAACCGCTCGGCTACTCCGGCCTGCTTGGTCGGTCACGTCGTCCTTAAACAGTCCTTTTCAATCTGTCCAAGGCATGTTCGATAGGGTTCATGTCTGGAGTACATGCTGGCCACTCTAGTCGAGCGATGTTATTATCCTGAGGAAAGCCATTCACTAGATGTACATGATAGGTGTGCTAATTGTCGTCCGTGAAGAGAAATGCCCCGTCAATATCAATATGCTGCCGATATTATTGCACTATCAGTCGGAGGATGGCATTCACGTATCGCACAGCCGTTACGGCGCCTTCCATGACCACTAGCGGCGTACGTCGGACCCACATAATGCCACCTCAAAACAGCAGGGAACCTCCACCTTACTGTACTCGCTGGACAGTGTGTCTAACGCGTTTAGCCTGACCAGATTGCCTCCAAACGCGTCTCCGACGATTGTCTGGTTAAAGACATATGCGACACTCATCGGTGGAGAGAACGTGATGCCAGTCCTGAGCGGTCCATTCAGCATTTTGTTGGGTCTATCTGTACCGCGCTGCATGGTGTGGTTGGAAAGATGGACCTCGCGATGTACTTCGGTAGTTAAGTTGCGCATCATGCAACCTATTGCGAACACTTAGACTCCTAACACGATGCCCTGAGGCTGCCCGGAAAGCATTATTCAACGTGGTGGCGTTGCTGTTACCGTTCCTCCGACCCATAACAAGTAGGTAGCGGTCATCCACTGCTTAGTAGCCCTTGGGGGGCTGAGCGAGACATTTCATCGACAGTTCCTATCTCTGTCTGTATCTCCTCCATGTCCGAATAACATCGGTTTGGTTCACTCAGAGATGCCTGGCACTTCCCTTGTTGAGAGCCCTTACTGGCACAAAGGAACAATGCGGACGCGATCGAACTGCATTATTGACCGTATGGTTGAACTACAGACAGCACGAGCCGTATACATCCTTCCTGGTGGAATGACTGGAACTGATCGGCTGTCGGACTCCTCCGTCTAATAGGCGCTGCTCATGTATGGTTGTTTACATCTATGTTTGGGTTTAGTGACATCTCTGAACAGTCAAAGGGACTGTGTCTGTGCTACAATATCCACAGTCAACATCTATCTGCATGAGTTCTGGAAACCGGGGTGATGTAAAACTTTTTTGATGTGTGTCATTAAACTACCCCTATTTAACACATTATAACACGTAAACTAATTACCTTACGAGTACCAGGTTTGATAGCGTTAATGTCCAGAGTATGGGGTCCATGATGCCCATGCATTACAGCACCACTGCCAAGTTCCAACTATGGCCACCAGGTGCGGTGATCACTAATCGTGATTCATAGTCTCACACATCTGACCAGTTGCAGTGCGCTTGTTGATGTATCAGCATTTGCTTCGACACAAGGAGCAGGGCATTATTGGTAAAATTCCATTATCAAAACAACAGTAACGCTGCAGCTGCACTTCGAGAATATCGCTAGCTGAAAGAATTACGGAAGGGTCCTCTCTCTCCACCCGTTGTGCGGAGCATGATGATGAAGTTCGAATCAACTGTAGAACGGGGCGTCGCCACGGGAAGAGGCCGACGACCGGTTGCGCCACAGGTGGCTGATGAAATCGCTGCTGCTGTGGCAGACAACGCTGCGTGCAGTTCCCGATCGTCAGGCAGTACGCGTGCTGTGTCACAACAGGAACATACCGTGGTCCACTGTAAAGGAGGTGCTTCGAACCATTCTGAAATGGTATTTGTACATGATCCATATCGTACTGTGCAACGAAGTGTTCACTTCGCTGTCCAGTTTCTCCCAAGGATTGGAGTTGACGAGGGCTGGTCCTGGTCCATCCTACATTCAGACGGAGCTCATTTTTCTATGACGGGTGAGGTGAACGCACAGAATGGCCAAGAGTGGGAATCTTCACAGCCAGTCACTGTGCACGAAGTTCCTCTGTATGGTGAACGTGTCACCGTACGGTGTGACTGCACGGCTACATTCATCATTGACCCATTCTTTTTTTGAACAGGTTGGAGCTCTGCGACCAAAGACGTCCAGTGTGACTGGCCAACGATACCGCAATATGCTTTGGCACACGTTATACCCACCCTACAGGAGAGAGACGCATTGAACTCATCAGTTTTCATGCAAGATGAGCCCCACCGCACATGGCTAGAGAAGTTCGCCTGCTTCTCCGAAACACATTTCGAAACGATCGAATCATCTGCTGATCCTTTCGAAATGCTTGGCAGGCGCCATAACCTGATCTCACTCTCTGTGATTTCTTTTTGTGGGACTACCTGAAGGACAGGGTTTACCTGAGGAACATTCACACATGTGCTGGTCTGAAACACAACATATCAAGAGAGGTAGCCAGCATACCTACGGACATGCGTCCCTTTGCTCTGCAGAAAGCAAAGCTGCGCTTTCAGACCTTCCGAGCACTGGTGTGCGCAATATTGAGCCCATTTTGTAGCACTAATGGTACCGGTATGTAATGGTATGATGTACTGTAGCAGCACATTAAAGGTCCTTCAATCTAATTGATTGTGCATTATTTCTCTTCTGAGTGTCCTTGACATTAATGCTACCATATTTGGTCCTCGTACAGTAATTACCTTCTGTGTTCTAACATGTTAAATTGGGAAAGTTTAATTATAACAACCAAGCAGGTGGGATTTTAGATATAAACTCTATAGATTGCAAGAGTAGGTCGATTATGATGATGATGATTGGTTCGTGGGGCGCTCAACTGCGTGGTCATCAGCGTCCATGGACATTTCCAATCTATACACAGTCCAGTGTAGCCCTACTCATGAGTGATGATACGATGATGAGGACAACAGGAACACCCAGTCCCCAGGTAGAGAAAATCCCCAACCCAGCGGGAAATTGCCCCTGTGACTCCATGATTCAGAGGTAGCAACGAGAATGAGGAGTACAGCTAGAGCGGAAGAGGGATAGAATGGAAGGGTGGGTGAAGTTTATGTACCTTCAGAACCCCCACCGCAAATCCTTAGATTTTGTGTCTCGTACTGGTCTTGGAGCTTCCTTTGTACAGTGTAGTGATTATGCTGTCGTAGGTGTTCTGTCTATGATGGTGCGATTGTTTGATATGGATGCCAGTACACCGTACAAGTCACCAGGACATCTTCTGTCTCATTCGACTTTCGATAAGTAATGAAACATGTTCTTCTCCACCAGTTTCGACTGAAAAAATCCGGAATTTGTTATGGGACATCGTGGAATATTCCTATCTTAGCCCTTATAGCATCATTTCCGGTAAGTGGTGGCGCTATATGTCGCTTTCAAAATGGCGTCTGTAACGTAGGTTTCTTTCCAGGCAGAGAGGTGTTATTTTCTAAGGCGTCTGTCATCAAGGCATCAAGGTCGCGCAAACCACTCCGATCTCGCGCGTACCGGCCGGCCGCGAAGAACTGCGACACGTGCAGTGTTGGAACGTGCACACACACTTAATCGACCTGATCGACGGATCACAGTCATAAACTTCGCAGCTCAGCCGGACGTCTCTGTTGGCAGTGCTGACACACTCGTCCACCAGTCGGGGTTCTCAGAGGTGTGTGCCCACTGGGCTCCTAGCAGCCTAATTGAAGAACGCGGAGAGCAACGGAGGACCACCTGTGCGGAATTACTTGTGCGGTACGAAGCAGATCGTGACAATTTTTTGTAGAACGGGTTCATCACTTTGAATCGGAAACAAAATGGCAATCCATGGAGTGGAGCCACATCATCTCTCCACCAAGAAAACGTTCAAAGTCACACGTTCAGCCGCTAAAGTCAAGACGACGGTCTTCTGGGATTCTGAGGGACTTCTTCCCTTTGATGTTCTCCCTCATTGCCCAACAATCAACTCTGTTTGGTATTGTGGTACCCTCAGGGAACTGAAGAAACAACTTAAGCGTGTTCCTTGTCATAAAACTCAAAACGAACTTCTCCTTCTCCATGACAAAACATGGCGTCACTCAAGTCTGCGCACCCCAGAGGAGCTTACGAAACTTCATTGAACCGTTCTTCCTCATCCACCCCACAGTCAGGACCTCGTACCTTCCGACTTCCGCCTATTTAACCAACTTGGCATGAACGATGCACTCAGTGGCAAGCAGTACGTGGATGGTGGCGAGATGCACTAAGAAGCTGGCGTTATGTAACCAAGGTCGTTCGCTCCCTATATAAGCGGGCAGTGCACGCCAGCGGAATCATTCCGCTGTGAGCTCTATCTGCAACAGCATTGAAGCACTGTGCCTCGTCGATGTGTGTATCGTCAACGTCGCCACCGCATGCCTGTCTACAAACACATAATAAGCCTCGAAAATAAACTTGGCACAAATGGAACCGCACAAAGTGTTATACTGAATGGACAAATTTTTTTCCGTGGATGTCGAGTTAATTTCAGTCTTGACGCTGGCACAGGGAGTGCTGGAAGTGGATGGTTTACTCTATCTATCGTCCGATGTGAGAATGCGTCTCTACCTGAACTCTAATCTTTCGCCGACCGACTTACAAGACCTGTCACTGTGGAATAGATGCTAAGTCCCAGTCTAGACCTAGTTACGTATATAGTAATATGCCTTTTACATTGTATACCCGCTCCTGTCATAAAGTTAGTAATGATGAAAAATACATATATGGATGAAAGGACTTGGTGCACTTGCTGAGAATGTAACTCTAACTGGTGATGTAACCCTGTACTACAATTATTAATAAAGTGAGATCTGTAGCGTCAGCCATCAACCGGTGAGCGTACATCGCGAACCGTGGGCTAAGGGATGCAACAGTTTGAAACAAATCTCCCTCTCAGTAATGTGACGTAAGGTCGTCGCATGAAATGAGATTATGTTTGAAACATAGTCAAAAGAGAGACAAATATTATGGTGTACTGGAATCCTGAATAAAACGAACCTGCTTTTAAAAAAACGTGGTGTAGTACTTGTTGAGCGCTCCTCATACGTTTCAAGGGAAAAACTGAGATTTTCCTATAACGTTCCCGAGATTTTACGAATATTTTCGAATGTCATCGAATATTTTCGAATATTCTACAATTTACTGGAACGTTGTAGTCTACAACTCGGAGACGGCAGATGTTGCATTGATCAGCATTCCAGCGAAATCGTCTTAATATGTGGGTTGCGCAACAGAGTAAATACGGAAAGTCATATAGAGAGCAACTACATAAATAATGAACTGTTATGTGAGCGAACGAGTTTAGAAATAAATATTGGCGTAAGTCAACAAACAAATCGGCAAATACAGATTTTCATACCAGACGAATAAAAAATATTTAAATATATTGGTACAACGTTGACCCAAAAAGAAGGTGTAAACTTCACAACAGAATTCCAAAATTCACTCAATGTTCCTGGTATGCCCTCGCAGAAAGACTGCTAAACAACATCACAGAAGTGGAGTTATTAACCAGAAAAGAAAAATGAGAGTCAGCATTGTTACCACAGATTCTACTCGTTTCAACCAATATTCAAATATAAAAGACCCCATTTTCAGTCAAGATTAGCGTACAGAACAACAACCAATAAAGCACAAGGGCAAACGTTCTAGTGCTTGGAAGTGAGTTTGAAAGAATTGCCCTTCTCACACGAACAGATATACGTAGCATGATTAAGTACTGGACCACACGAAACGTATTAATCTTTCCACCCGAAAGAAAACACCATATATAACTCATAGCAATATGCTTTGAATAAATTAGATGCTATACAAATGAGATGATGAAGCACATAGTTTCCAATGTACGAAGGTGTGCTGAAAATTAATGCCTCCTAATTTTCGATGTGTAATATCTTAAAGCTTCCTAAACAAAACAAACGTTATTAACATACAACATCTTCACTCTTCATGTCCATATATCCGCAACCCTCTGTCGCTGAAGGGCTCTGAACTGTAGCGTGTAACATGGCGGTGTGTGACGTGCTTTTGTCGGTTCATGAGAAACAGCGTGTTGTAAACTAACTTCGAATTCGAAAACTTCGTCCACACATAGAGCACCCTCTCCTTCATCATTACAATGACAGACGGCATATGACCGCAGCGAGATCTGGTACAAAGTGATGCCTCGGGTTCACTATCGTCGATCATCCTCTATACAGTCCCGAGTTGGCCCCATCCGATTTTCACCTGTTTCCAAAACTTAAAGAACGCTTTCTGTGACTTCATTTAGATAGTGAAGAAGCGGTGCAAACACAGGCGAGAATGTGTCTCCGTCAAGAAAGTCCAACATTCTAAAGTGACGGTATCAACAAACTGATCTCTTGCTGACAGAAAGGTATTTATCGCCAGGGTGACTATGTTGTGAAGTAAATATTTAGACATAAAGAATTTTAATAACATTTGCTATATTTAACAAACCTTAAGAGTTTTTACATAATAAATTCGGAGCCATTACTGTTCAGCATGTCCACGTTAAACACAAATGTAAGAACAGACCAAGCCAAGTGTGTCCTGAATGATATTTTCACTCTGCAGCGGAGTGTGCGCTGATATGAAACTTCCTGACAGAATAAAACTGTGTGCCGGACCGAGAACCGAACTCGGGAGCTTAGCCCTTCGCGGACAAGTTCTCTGCCATTTCGATGCGTGTCCTTCTCAGTTAGTAGTAGTTGAAAACTCCCAGATCAGCAGTATCTCAGCAATGAAGGGGCAATAGGCAGTAGGTGCAGGTTTGAAAAGTTCTTGGTTCTCATAGATACAAAAGATGTGAAATCAGTAGATTTTAGCACTAAGAAATAAATAATTTGAAAATGGTCATGAACATGAAGCACAGGCAGACAATTTGCGTTTGCTGTTGCTTCGTTAATGTTCCAAGGAACTATTTCCAAATGGTTCAAATGGCTCTGAGCACTATGGGACTTAACATCTGAGGTCATCAGTCCCTAGAACTTAGAAGTACTTAAACCTAACTAACCTAAGGACATCACACACATCCATACCCGAGGCAGGTTTCAAACCTGCGACTGTAGCGGTCACTCGGTTCCAGGCTGAAGCGGCTAGAACCGCTCGGCCACACAGGTCGGCAACTACTTCCACGAAGTTAGTGCGATTCTAATGTACTTATATGGAAATCAGTAGTACGTTATGGAAATGGCAGTTGCTGCTATGGGAGTGTGAGACGAAAGATAGAGGCAACACCGCTTCTGGGCACCATATAACACTACAGGGCCCACAGCGTGGACACCCTTTAGGATACTGCAAACTGATCGAATTCGGACAGAGATGCCCGGAGGGTTATGTTCGTTCTTCACATGACCTTATCTTTAGGCAACAGATACATGTTGCGTGTATCTTACCCTTGCTGTTCATAGCTAGTTGTGTCCCCCCATAATTGTAAAATCCCAAGTGACACAGCGCCACTCACCACGGTTCTTTTGCATGGGTCCTAATGTATATCACTTTTCATATGTACCGCGCAGGTTGCTTTTTAAATTGTTACTAATCACTCTCTAGTGCGCTCGCAGCTTTTATGTCATCAGCTTTGGACGGGTACTTTAACATTTGTAAAATATTCGTTATTAAAGATACAAAAATACTCACATTTCGCACACATATTTTCATCTCTGCAGATGCTTGCTGAAATAAGAGTACGAAATAGATACCATCTGCAGACGTGGACTTTCCTTTAGAGAATTTTTAGAGGGTTTCACCACAAAATCAGGCAGAAGAAGCATCCTTTAAGTGTATCAAACAAGAAATATCATTAAATACCGGCGAGTACTTTCAGCGTACCATTTCATAATATAAAGACGTGTGACAGTCGAGTAAGAACTGTGAACACATTGCATGGGACTGTGGACGTGCCGGCCGGAGTGCCCCAGCGGTTCTAGGCGCTACAGTCTGGAACCGCGCGACCGCTACGGTCGCAGGTTCGCATCCTGCCTCGGGCATGGATGTGTGTGATGTCCTTAGGTTAGTTAGGTTTAAGTAGTTCTAAGTTCTAGTGGACTGATGACCTCTGAAGTTAAGTCCCATAGTGTTCAGAACCATCTGAACCATTTTTGAACTGTGGACATATATGTAAAGAAACAAGCCAAACCAGTTGGTAAATAAACTAGGGAATTTGTATATGCTTCCAGTTTTTTCTCATTCTATACAAAACTTCCTGAATTACTGTGACAGGGAACTCACTTCGAAATGCTTCTCTCTGGCGGCTACAGCAAGTGGTGTATCTCCTCTGTAATCTTCGATATCCGCATTGCAGCCATGTTGCAGTAGTAGCCTCACAGCTTCAACTTTGTTGTGGGCTGCAGCAACATGCAGTGCTGTTGACTCTTCTGTGTCCTGCGCATCAACTTCTGCTCCAGCATCCAACAGTGCACGTAGGACCTGAAAGATAAAATTGTAAGTGTTGGTAAATCATTTGATAACTAAAACAAACTTGTTGTTCTCGTACTGACAGGCTACAAATACAGAGTGTATGAAATACTTGTAAAAGCAATACAGCCTACAAATTACATAAGTGTTTCAGGGGTTTGTATCAACACCGTGATAAATGGTACCTCTAGCATCCCGTGTGAAGTTACACAGTTCAGTCTTCATATATTAGGAATAAATGATATGTCCTTGTATTGTGATTATTGGATTTCGACATGAAAAGATGATATCAAAGAAATTTGCTCACCATCTTCTTTCATAAGTAATGTAACATGAAGAATAAAACAAAAATTTGAGACTATGAAAGTTATATCAATCTGGTGAAAATATGGGCTTTAAATATTCATAAATGTAAAACAATGCACTTTACAAACCCAAAAATCCTGGTTTAATGTGAATATATCCGTGAGTGTCGAATGGAATCAGTCAACTCACGCCTGTGCCAGGGCGAAACAGTTTGCAGGGATATGATACGCAATGTTCACATATGCTAAGTCGTAGGGGAAAATGTGATCAGTCTACACGGGAGATTGCTGACCAATCTTATATTATGCGACTTGTACCAGATTGCACTAACAGGGGATATTAAATATATGGTTTATAGAGCAGAGCAGCTACATAATTATCTTGTTTTGTGTTTTCTGAAGATCAAAACTATAATTTGAGAGTGGAGTTTCTGCAAAACCTACACCGTATTACTGTGTGTTTCTCCCAACACATGAGTGTATAGATGAGTACAGATACCGAGTACAGTTATTGCAAACATGACAGTAGAAAAATCCAAAATATAGTCACCAAATCTTTTCGAGCAGCAAAAACTGGTTTATTAATTCGCCAGTCAAATCCCCAATAACATAATCTATCTGCATATTGCAAGCTATCAGTATCCACATATGTAAAAACATTCCTACACAACCTAACATTCTAGGAACTATCGTAATAATCACAATAAACAAATATTTTTCAATGCTACTTTTGTTAGAATAATAATTACTTAAAACATGTTGTATATTTCACACCTGAATATAAGTGCTCACTGAAGATGGCACAATGATGTTGGAACATGCTTGAGTGTTTAAAAAGAGCAGTTGTTTCCATAAGAGACGGACCAAAATTCAGTGTTGCTTCTGTGACCCGTCTCGACGATACTGAATTTCAGGATCTTGGTCCGATTATGGTAATACAGGGCGACAAAAAAGTTTCTCTCTGAGGGCGCTACCGCAGCTTATGTGCAACCCAACGCGATTCCAGTGCGGTGCGGAATGGCCGCGCGGTTAGAGGGGTCATGTCACGGACTGCGCTGCCGTTCGCGCCGGAGGTTCGAGTCCTCCCTCGGGCATAGGTGCGTGTGTGTGTGTGTGTGTGTGTGTGTGTGTGTGTGTGTGTGTGTGTGTTTGTTTGTGTGTGTGTGTGTGTGTGTGCGTTGTTCTTAGCATAAGTCACTTTTAGTTTAAGTAGTGTGTAAGTCTAGGGATCGATGACCTCAGCAGTCCGGTCCCTTATGAGTTCACACACATTTGAAGATTTCTGCGATTCCAGCGTGGGTGTGAGCGTACATAAGCACTGTCGTGTACACTATGGATTGGAGTGGCTTTGGAACGGAAACTTTTTGATCGCCCCTTATAGAACCTTGTCGAACGAAAATAAATGAGTATTTAGAATTGTTGCTCTTTATTTCCATACCAAGTACGATCGGTGAGGTTCCAGTATGGTGGCATAAGTTTAAAGTATACGTGGTGTGGCTTAATAACTGGGAGAATGTTCTATCCGACATGTTCGAAAGAACAAGCACCACGTAGAATCCGCAGCAGTGAGACGCATTATGTTAATTGAAAGTGGAGGGGAGGGGGGGGGGGGGGGTGGGGGGAGAAAGGAAAGAAAACGGAAGGAACTTTTGATGTCAGCAGCATTAGGACCGTACGTAGATTAAGCAGCGACGTTTGACAGGGTGGCAAGCGGATTTTTCTAATATGTAGGAAAATGACTTACTCTATGCTGGACAAGAAAAATCTCACAACACGAAATTCAAACCAAAGTCAAAAATATATTGATACATATTATTTGTTTACTCATTTTGTAGGAGACAGGGTTATACCACTTGGGTAGATATCACTACTGCACTTACTACCCATGCTTCCTCTAAGTATTCTTTGGTTTGGTTTAAATGGCTCTGAGCACTATGGAACTCAACTGTCATCAGTCCCCTAGAACTTAGAACTACTCAAATCTAACTAACCTAAGGACATCACACACATCCATGCCCGAAGCAGGATTCGAACCTGCTACCATAGCGATCGCGTGGTTCCAGACTGAAGCGCCTAGAACCGCTCGGCCACAGCGGCCGGCTAAGTATTCTTTCATCAGGTAGAAAAACATCTTCCATTCTCTGTCACGTCATGCATCACAACACTAGAACGTTAAACTCTTGTTTGGCTCATAACAGGACGCCGTCTCACTTTGGAACTCTCTATTAAGGTAACCAAATGTCTCGCCCAATACGTAGTCTCTGAGGGTAACAGCACAGAGAAATTGTAAATATAAGGTGGACCTGCTGCACATTATATCCAGAGCAGTGTTCAGAGGCGGATCCACAATACATCTCGGATAGGGCTCGAAGGTGGAACAACCACGTGTTACGTCCAGAGATGTGTTCTATGTTCGAAGTTGGAGCCTCCGGTAGGGTGGCGGAACGGGAGAGGGGGGTGGGGGGAGACTGCCATCGAGCCATCCGTAACACATACATACAGAAAACAGAGCAATGCATTGTAAGTGTAGAATATGTGACTGGAGATGATTGGTTCCATGCGAGTACTGTTATATACTATGCCGCCCCACTCAAAAAATAGTGCATTTGTGCTAAGTGTTGGTAACTGTAATACATTTACAAGCAATTTCATAATAAAGAACGAGAAGAGAGGTAATCCTAACATGCGTAGAAGTGA
Source organism: Schistocerca serialis cubense (assembly GCF_023864345.2). Lineage (NCBI taxonomy): Eukaryota > Metazoa > Arthropoda > Insecta > Orthoptera > Acrididae > Schistocerca > Schistocerca serialis. The sequence goes on from NC_064641.1 coordinate 429,640,657, forward strand.
CATAAAATCGATAAAAAATGACGGAAAATACGTTTAAATTGAGGGAAAATACGTCGAAATGCGTGGAAATTGAGGGAGTGCTTGCATTACTTCTGGTTGGTGCTGAAGAATTCTCGTACATTGGAACGAGTATGCAACAGCAAGAGGAACCCAATATGAGGAAACGTTGACATGTGACGTGGAAACACCGGGAACCAGGGAAATCATTTTTTCCCCGAAGCAACATTCTACTGTATGTCTAGTGAGATAATATGATACACACGAGCTGACTGCTGTCTTTGATGCTTTCGTGGAAAAACAGAGAACCACCTGCCTCTAAACTTAATTGCATCTGCATTAACGGATGACAGAGAGTGGATGAAGTGATCATTTGAGATGGAGTTGTAGCGAGGTATGATTTAATGGTAGACTGATGACGCATTCTAGAGAGAGAGAGAGAGAGAGAGAAAGAGAGAGAGAGAGAGTTGTTGCTGCTGGCCATTTGACCATTTTTTTCAGTTGTTGTGTGGGAATTTATCAGTTATGTGACATAAACTGCAGTTATACAAACTGCGTGTTCTATGTGTGACTTACAGCACTGTCTATTTACGATCATTAACAGCAGATCTCTCAGTCATCAGAGTACTTCCATCTTGTTGTTGTTGTTGTGGTCTTCAGTCCTGAGACTGGTTTGATGCAGCTCTCCATGCTACTCTATCCTGTGCAAGCTTTTTCATCTCCCAGTACCTACTGCAACCTACATCCTTCTGAATCTGCTTAGTGTATTCATCTCTTGGTCTCCCTCTACGATTTTTACCCTCCACGCTGCCCTCCAATACTAAATTGGTGATCCCTTGATGCCTCAGAACATGTCCTACCAACCGATCCCTTCTTCTGGTCAAGTTGTGCCACAAACTTCTCTTCTCCCCAATCCTATTCAATACTTCCTCATTAGTTATGTGATCTACCCATCTAATCTTCAGCATTCTTCTGTAGCACCACATTTCGAAAGCTTCTATTCTCTTCTTGTCCAAACTATTTATCGTCCATGTTTCACTTCCATACATGGCTACACTCCATACGAATACTTTCAGAAATGACTTCCTGACACTTAAATCAATACTGGATGTTAACAAATTTCTCTTCTTCAGAAACGCTTTCCTTGCCATTGCCAGCCTACATTTTATATCTTCTCTACTTCGACCATCATCAGTTATTTTGCTCCCCAAATAGCAAAACTCCTTTACTACTTTAAGTGCCTCATTTCCTAATCTAATTCCCTCAGCATCACCCGACTTAATTAGACTACATTCCATTATCCTTGTTTTGCTTTTGTTGATGTTCATCTTATATCCTCCTTTCAAGACACTGTCCATTCCATTCAACTGCTCTTCCAAGTCCTTTGCTGTCTCGGACAGAATTACAATGTCATCGGCGAACCTCAAAGTTTTTATTTCTTCTCCATGAATTTTAATACCTACTCCGAATTTTTCTTTTGTTTCCTTTACTGCTTGCTCAATATACAGATTGAACAACATCGGGGAGAGGCTACAACCCTGTCTTACTCCCTTCCCAACCACTGCTTCCCTTTCATGTCCCTCGACTCTTATAACTGCCATCTGGTTTCTGTACAAATTGTAAATAGCTTTTCGCTCCCTGTATTTTACCCCTGCCACCTTTAGAATTTGAAAGAGAGTATTCCAGTCAACATTGTCAAAAGCTTTCTCTAAGTCTACAAATGCTAGAAACGTAGGTTTGCCTTTCCTTAATCTTTCTTCGAAGATAAGTCGTAAGGTCAGTATTGCCTCACGTGTTCCAGTGTTTCTACGGAATCCAAACTGATCTTCCCCGAGGTTGGCTTCTACTGGTTTTTCCATTCGTCTGTAAAGAATTCGTGTTAGTATTTTGCAGCTGTGACTTATTAAGCTGATAGTTCGGTAATTTTCACATCTGTCAACACCTGCTTTCTTTGGGATTGGAATTATTATATTCTTCTTGAAGTCTGAGGGTATTTCGCCTGTTTCATACATCTTGCTCACCAGATGGTAGAGTTTTGTCAGGACTGGCTCTCCCACGGCCGTCAGTAGTTCCAATGGAATATTGTCTACTCCGGGGGCCTTGTTTCGACTCAGGTCTTTCAGTGCTCTGTCAAACTCTTCACGCAGTATCATATCTCCCATTTCATCTTCATCTACATCCTCTTCCATTTCCATAATATTGTCCTCACTTCCATCTTATGTGTGATGAAACATGTCCATCCTGTTTAGACAAATTCCTCTTGACAAACGAAGATTTATGTGACGTACTACACTTCCCTGCCACTTCTTTAGCATAAAATATAAAATCATGTGTTAAGTTTCATAATTACAGTGATTTTAAGGTAGCATCAGGTGGTTGTGAGGTACTGCAATCCCTGTGTATACATCTGCTTACAGATGTCCTGTTTACAGAGTTAGTGGCGACGTGACGTGTAGTTTCATATGTCACACACCGCTGTTATGCGTTTGTCTCTTTCTTTGTAAGAGGCATTAGGCGTTACTCACGATTTTTTTATATAGGACTGAGGCGAACATACTATAATTTCTGAACCGTGATCGGATGTGAACAGTGTGCGCTATTCACCTCTGGAAAGCTATATTCTGCATGTACCACCAAGAATCGATGTTTTAAGGAAGTAGTTTTTTCATTTTACAGTTGTCACCATAGTTTACCGTCGATAAACCTCCAATGTTAATGTATGCCATGCGCTGGAGATATATTTCTTACATCCGGACGGTAATAGCGTTGCATTTCACACGACAACGTTTCTAGTCAATGGCTACAGCCATACGTCGAGCCACACATCCTTGTCGACGAACACAAGTAAGCAAGATAAGTAAGAAAGAGACAAACTGCTGCCAGCAGTGCGCTTACCTTATGTGAAAAATGTCACTGACCGAATAGGCAAACACCTTCTCCGGTTTGGGGTGCAGCCAGTCTTCTATAGTGCTCGCAGGATCCAGGACGTGCTAGGCTCCATTCAGGACAAGGTGGATGCATTGCACGCTGCAGGCGTGTACAAGGTGGAATACGAATGTGGAGAGGTATAAATTGGCGAGACTGGAAAGCCAATAGCAACGCCCATTCGGGAACACGAGCGCTATATTACTCTGGTGCAACACAACACACCCGCAGTGGCAGAACGTCAGCATGATTGCGGAAAAGAAATAGCTGTGTTTGCCAAGCAGTCGGTTATGACGAAACGCAAAATTAGAGAGGCCATCGAAATGCTTAAACACCCTAAGAAAATGAGGACGGACTCCGGCTTGCACGATCTTGGCTGCCAGCAATCGGAGCACAACAAACCGCACTGTCAACACGAGGCGCGAGCAGTACCGGCGAGTAACTGCCGCTGCGCACCCAACGTCGAGCACTTGGTAAACAGGAGCCAGCTTCTTCTTCGCCAGTGTCCACCAATCATGTCACATAATACAAGAGCCAATAGATAACAGAGGTTACGCTCTCCCTCCACTGCAGTAGCTTATTAAAATAAATTTCTCTCTCCTTCTTCCTTACGTGAACAATGAAATGGTTCAAATGGCTCTGAGCACTATGGGACTCAACTGCTGAGGTCATTAGTCCCCTAGAACTTAGAACTAGTTAAACCTAACTAACCTAAGGACAGCACAAACATCCATGCCCGAGGCAGGATTCGAACCTGCGACCGTAGCGGTCTTGCGGTTCCAGACTGCAGCGCCTTTAACCGCACGGCCACTTCGGCCGGCTACAATGAAATGGACTACCTTTCCAAAATTATGACGCAGTGGCACGTGCAGTGAACAATAATAACAAAATACAACGGAGACTCCATAGCTAGAACGCAGCAGTAGACCCAGAAGAAGGCTGCTGCAACCTGTCTTTGATGCTTTCCTGGAAAGTCAGAGTAACAATACTTTAGTGACGTGAAAATGTTTTCTTGTCCGATTTCTTCTATCTTAGAAAATAACCCGTATAAACGGGAGCAATCTACATTTTGCGGCGAGATATTCGAGGGGTATGGTCGGCAACGTCGTTGCCTCGGATTGGGTGTTATTGTTTAGAACGTACACGTCCAAGCAGCTTCTGTTTGTTTCGCAGTGCACTGCTGCAAATGGAAGTAACGAATTAGTTCAGCCTTTGACGCGTACAAAGAATGCGCCTACCTGCCTGATCTTAGCCGTGGCAGTGAGGGGTGGCGAAGCGACCAGTGTTCTGGGTGAGTGTGACAGGATGGGATGTGTGCGTGTTGCATGAGATAAGATTCGAAATGATTGACATTCGTGCTGGATTTACTGATAAAATCGGAATTCCTACCACTCCAGTCATCTTCTGATGCCCCCCAGGGAGGGGGTGGTGCACGCAGGCATACGTGCGCGTGCACGACTGCGACTGTGGCCGCGGCAGAAGCTTTCACTGGCACACTGCTGGCGGTGTACACGGGGGCAGGCGCCCTGCTTGTGGACCTCGGAACAGGAGTGTGTGAGGTGTGCGAGTGTTTTCGGGTCTCTCCAGCATCTAGCCGTGACAGCTTATGGCTACGGGCTGGATCGTGACTTAAGTATGTCATGTTTAGTGAGTCTCAATGCATTGCAGTGGTATTTTCTGTTGGTTCTGTTCTATCACGCAGTAGAAACTTCCTCCCTCCTTCCAAATGTAATGTAGAGTATCAGTTTAGGAAGTCTGTGACACTTAAAAAGTGACGTCAAATGACCTATTGCTCAGTTTATTATTGCCGATGGTTGTATAGCATGCACGCATGCGTTCTTGTGTGGGTCTCTCTCTCTCTCTCTCTCTCTCTCTCTCTCTCTCCTAGCCGGCGCGGACAGGGCTACCCTGCAGTCAGCAGTGCGTGGTGTGCTTCGTGATAGCAAGTTTATGTTATCGTCAGGATTTTTTCCGCCAGATATGTTTACTGAAACGTTGGGTTGGAGGAGGGCGCATACAGGACCCCATATATATTTAGCGTTAGGTCAGTTTCATGCGGAAATTTCATTACTTGATTTACATAATGTTTACGTGTGATAATCCAAGGTTGAAAATGTGTTTTATTTTAATAAGGATCATTGTAGGTGAAAGTTAGTGTTTTAAGGGATCTATTTGACTCCTGTGAAACGTTAAACAATTAATCTGACAGGGTAGTGCAAATAGATTATCTCACTATTTATGATATCGAAATTGCATCGGCTTTCCCTTTGTCTCCAGCATTAGCCAGTAGGAATATTATATTCTCAGGAGAGATGAAAGCCTCCATCTACGTGTCTGGAGACGTTATTTCATACAGACAAAGCACGGAGTGGCTTCTTGAGAGCGATAGAGACATGAAGCGAGCCTGGAATTTGCCGATTAACAGAATGATACAACTTGATGCTTTGTTTGGAGCCACGAGATCAAAGGAGGCCAATATCCGGTCCATGGTCGGTGGTATTTAGTAATGTTACCTGTAAGTAAGACATTGGGCTGTTTTGATTTTCATGGCGGCATCCTGACGATAGACACACAAACGAGAGACACTGAATGGTGGCTACTACATTGCATTTCATTCCATTCCGTTGTGATTACAGTTACTGTGTCAAGGGGAGCAAGGGTGATGGTGCAGTCTTGTCTACCCAAATGGGGGAACCCTGCCTCTCACAAACTGTTTTAACAAAGAATATGACGACCGCTGTAACGGAGCGGTTCTAGGCACTTCAGTCTGGAACCGCGCGACAGCTACGGTTACAGGTTCGAATCCTGCCTCGGGCATGGATACATGTGATGTCCTTAGGTTAGTTAGGTTTAAGTAGTTCTCAGTTCTAGGGGACTGTTGACCTCAGGTGTTAAGTCCCATAGTGCTCAGAGCCAGTTGAACAAAGAACATGTACCAATACATTACTGACTTTGATTTGAATTTCGTGTTGTGAGATCCTTGAACTCCAGCATAGAGTGAGTCTTTGAGTCTTTTTGCTATCTATTTTTTCTCGGAGGGGGGCAGGAGGGAGGGGAGAGGGGTAGGGGACGTAAGACATACTCTGGTGGTGGCTCAGTCGATTCCTGCAGGTCAAGGTGAGTGCACACAGGAACTTTTTCCAATAAGTTGATACCTAGAGTGGTGGCGCTGTCCACTAGCTCAGTCGATCCCTGTGGGTCAAGGTGAGTGCACACAGGAACTTTTTCCAATAACATAACACCTTCAATCTGCAGCAGTGTAATTACATAATCAGGATCTGTAGTTGTTGGATGTGAGCTTTTCCAACCAAATAAAAGTGAGATCCGGCCTCTGAAAATTGAATTTTATAAATAAACAGTATATCCTATGCTGTATAATTGATTTTCTTGTCCTGAGATCCTTTCTCTCCACCACAGATGGCAGCTTAGAGCCCATGGCGGAATCCAGTGATGAATTTGCCTTGGAAGGAAGGCGTCTTGTATGTGTCGGTATTCCACAGGCATTTACTGGGTAAATGTGCCTGGGTCTGACTGACTTACAGCAGGTGCTCATCTCCGCTACTTGGAAACACAACTCTTCTAATGAACAATTACTCATAACTCTTAAGGTATGCATTTTGGAGCAAATGTTTACTGAAAAATTGCCTGTATCTCTTAAGGTGTGCATTTCGACCCTGAGGTGTTGACGGAGGCTGCAGACGAGCGTTTCCAGTACCAGGGCCTAGAGTAAAGTCGACTTGGTGCAGTCTTGACCCACCGATATGGAAATCATAAGGGACTGCCTGAGACGCCAATTGATGAATACCTCGGAGACCGCCCCTCGGAGGAGCATGAATTGCTGTGGGTACTAAATGTGTTGGAGGACGGATGTCAGGTACATGTGATCAACCCGATTAAAAGCGTGGCTAAAATCTAGTGACGCCAGTGCTCGTGGGCTACGGCGTGTCGTCACTAGGGCTGTTATGTCACGGTATAGACATAGTGCTCTATGGATATTTCTGATGCCCTCTAGGGAAGCCTGAACTAGTGAGATGACGTGAGGCAGAGTCGGCCGTGTATGTGTCGCTAACCGTCTGTAAATATCTTCATGTAGCAGCTGAGAAGTGTCTGTTGGCTATCATGACGTACTTGAGCGCCACTTGTCGGTTTGTGTACGGTATAATCATTCCTTCTGTGAAGGCTGCGGGAAGCGGATCCACGAGGCACATAAATGTCTGTCAACTTGGGAGGCAATAAGTACTGAAAAAAGTTCTGTGAAACCACGCAGGGACGTCGACGGGGACTTGTTCGACGCTCCTTTACCTATAGCGTCGATAACTTCTCCAATTTCGTACAATAATTCAGTTTACAAACCTGTGGAACAGACGTTGAGAGATGAGGCGCCGACCTTCCGCGGTACTGGTGGCACGTATCAGTGTCCTTCCTTGTGGTTAATGTTCTCGAACGACGCGATCTGGTTCCGTTGCTATTCTGTCATGTTTTAACGCTCGGACAATCGTCTCTACGAGATGTCGGTGCATGTGGACTAAGATGTGTGTCACCGTATGGTGTATGTCAGTCCGGCGTGGGTGGCAGGGACGCACATTCGCGATGGACGGTGAAGTAAAAATCCTTGGTGCGCCAGCTCCAAGTAGCTGTCTCGTGACCTTACATAATCAAGGTTTTTCGTACTGCCAACCTGGCGCAGTTTATCCATCAAATGATCGCTGTAGGATACGTTGGCAGGCGGTTCCGTGTGTGCTTGATGGCGCCCCAACAACCGTGAGAAGCGAGATGATCGAGATTTAACTTCCAGGGATGTCGGCTGCGCCACACCTGTTGGCAGCGATGGTGAGGGCACATATATAGGCTTCGTGATTCTAGAAGGCTAAACGCTACACCTCCGCTCCATTCACTCTTGCCACGAGAGAATGGAAGGCTTAAATCCTATCAGTGCGACTAGATGAGTGACTCGTAAAATGGATGAATCCCAGCCAATACCCATGGACATGTTCCCATGTACCTACCACCAATCAGGTTAGCCGAGAGTGGTAATGCGCTACTTCCTGGACGTGGGTAGGAGCGCCGCCCCGGATAGAATCCGCCAGGCGGCTTAACGACGTCAGCCGGTGTGCCGGCCAGCCTGGATGTGGTTTTTAGGCTGTTTTCCACATCCCGCTAGGTGAATACGAGACTGGTCCCCACAATCCGCCTCATTTAAACGACTCACAGACATCTCAACACGTTCGCACTATTCCATAGATTACACTAGATGCAGACAGCTGGAGTACACTAATTCTGTCCCGGGACATATGGGGTGGTGGCAGGAAGGATATCTGGCCATCCTTTCAAATGAACCTTGCCAAATCCGTCATAACCATGCCGACCCTGCGAAACTGCAGGACAAGGCACCAGTAAAAGAAGAAGAAGAAGAATGTCCCATGTACCTAACAGAGAGAGATCGCTGAAGAGTGCCCCAAGTTTGGGACACAGTGAATGTCGCTGTAGCTGATACTTACGCGCCTAGGCGCTATTGAATTAGTCCCCTAACATCAAGTCATAGTGCTTGACCTGAAAGAGTAAGCTATCGTTAGCAACGTCGATATTTTCTAGCAGAGTCATGCTCATTGATTAACTGGACATGTAGTACCACTATGGTAATTCCTCTAGCGGCAGGGAGATAATGTGCCTTACCCACCTCGAGGTCCTCGCTGAAGTGTACTGCAACATCTGTGTTTGCTTGCAACGGGTGGGACACATGAGCTGTATAACCGGACATACCCGAGAAATCGTCGAGTCGATCTCATGGAGGAAGACAACGTCGATGAGTGCTGTAATAGGTATGTCTTGGATTAGCGACGACATCTTACGTGTCCGAATGCTGTTAATGTTGACGGTTTGTAAGCTAAGTAATAGGTCTGTACATCATCTGATGCAATGGGCACCACCGTCAGCGTCGCCGTAAACGTCGTGGCCTGATATCTGGAGGCTGTGTCCACGCCGTTTTCCGCAGCTTCTCGATGATGATGATGTTTTGATTGTGGGGCGCTCAACTGCGAGGTTATCAGCGCCCGTACAAATTATCAACCGTTTCTCAGTCCAATCTTCCACTAGCATGAATGATGGTGAAATGATGACGACAACACAAACACACAGTCATGTTGAAGCAAGTGAAAATAATTGACCCCGCTGTGAATCGAACCCGGGACCCCGTGTTCAGGAAGCGAGAACGCCACTGCGAGACCGCGAGACCACGAGCTGCGGACTGCTGCTTCTCTAGAGGGAAAGAGGTGTATGAGAAGACACTCCTCCCCTCCTCCACCACAGAGAGTGTAAAATCTTCTTCACTATCGCCCTCCTAAGGTCCATAAAGTAACCGTGACTGTGGTGGAGCACTTGCAGGCTGGGTGATGAAAGTTGCATCCGTAGGCATTTCCTGCTGTGTATTGGTGACGAGCATATTACCATGATTCGTTTGCAAGGAACCAGAAAGGGCTGTGTCGAAATCAGAGTAAGCAACAGATGAGATAGAGCTTGTGTCATCCATGTTTCCTGTGTCGCCGGCCGTCCAGTCGTCAAATGAGGAAGATGTTCAAACGAGGCAATCGTCTGAGGGTGTACAGAGTCGTTTTTTGTTTCTTCGGTGACTGCTTGAGAACGTTAGTTTCTGTGTCCGAAAGAGTGTGTTGCTCCCTCACCGCGTCCCACGCAGGAAGAAAAGCTGAGGTCGGTCGAGCTCCATTCTCTAGTTAGGATGACATCCCCAAGTTGGAAGTTCTCTGTCATGGTGTTGGTCAGTCCTAAACTTGCTACACGTGTGCATCTGACGTTCCTTGTCTTCCCAGTGATCTTCCGTCTGCCATGTTGGTTGACCAAATCACCCCTACGTAACGGAGAGGGAATGCCGTTATCGCAGAGGGTGTTGCCTATTCAACGATCGGCTGACACACATCTTTGACTAGACAGGATGGCACATGTTTTGTTAATTCAGTTTTTACTTGTCGGACGCCGTTGAGAGCCGGGTACATCTCGAAGGTGTTCCATTTTTCTGTTAGTCTGTAATTACCGTCCTCTACGGTCGGAAATCAACGGTGACTACTTCCACTGCAACTCCCGACGAGAGTTCGAGGACTCTCAGAATGCGTAACCCTAGTCCTGCATGGTCATCTGTAACCACCTCAATGTGGCCATCGTAGTGGATATGAACTTGAGAGTTTTCATACATCTACTCACGAAAGTTTCTCATACGTCTTCATTGACTACCTTGACGTAGATGACGCAACTTGTGATGGATAGGTCTTGTGTGGTCCGATTGGAAGGGCGTCTTGTGGCCGCTTTCCTGTAAGAATGAGGCGTAGCGACTCAATGTCAACGGACTCGAATACTAGACACGGTGAAGAAGTAAACAAACTACACATTGTCGTGACTCTGTAGACGGGATGCAAACAAGAAGTCCTCACCGCTCACCTACCGAAGGAGTCTGGGTTCGAAACCAGGATCTCTCGCTTACTAGGCAGCTACCTTAACAACTGCGCCATCCGGACACAGTGTATACAGCAACTGCGCTGACTGTGCCGCAAGAGGTCGAACGTAACTGTGCAGCCGCCCAGCGGCAACCGGTCGAGTGCCGAAGGCTTGAGCCTGCTCCCCTACGACACAAACCCACGCAACCAATCGCGGACTGCCGCGAAAGAGCTTCGGCTCACAGCTCCCGGTAGCCTCCGGTTAACCAACGCCCCCAATGTGATTCTCACGTTCTTTTAGGGACTCTGAAGCAGTACCAGGGCTCCTTCACGGGACCCCGCCCGCGTGCATCAGGCCGTTCTTCTTCCGCACCTCCTTTAGGTGCCGCGCTTGCACCAACAGCGCATGTAAGTAAAACGTAGGGAACACCCACTTCATTAGCAAACAAGAGACACTTTTATCACCTGTCGAGGAAAGCAAAATTGTCGTTTCCCCCTCCCCACCTAATAAATAATCCTAAGTGCGATACGGTGGACGCTGCTAGCACTTTCCCTGCTGTTACCCGCAGCAAGACTGCAACACACGAGGCGCGAGGATCGACTGCACCCGCCGAAACTCCCGCCCCGCCCGCTACCGAAGGCAAGGGAGCGGTTGGCGACGTTCGACAGCTTGGTGCGAAAGCGCAAAAGCAGCTCGAGTCGCGCCGGCTAATCACAGAACTATTCGGGGCGGACGTCTCACCCACCAAATCACCAACTCTTAACATAACATTACACTCCCCTGTTACTGGACAGTCATGCACCATTGTCCCACCGACGCCGCAGCCTCAAGGGATCGAGGCAGCGGTGGCGGAAGCGGACCCAGAAAACCACTACACAGAGCCCTGGCAGGTGGAGAACCCTAGACGCAAACCCAGAAAAACAACACAGACAAGCGAGCAACCAAAGTCGCTAGGCAACAGAAAGGCGCCGTTGCCTACACCTACTAGCTCATCTCAGGCTAGCAACAATAATAACACAAAACAAAACGCAAACATGGCTGTGGCGAACAACAACAAAGCACACAAAGCCACAGTGGTGCCCACACAGCACAAGACTGGTGTCCCCCCAGTCGTTATACAAATCTATGGGAACCTTAGTGCCCTTAACACTGCATTCGCGGAAAGGCACATTAACAGTACACTACACGCAAAGTACTCGGGGGATAGGGCCTCACTGTACGTTGTCACAGACAACGAATATAAAGATCTTCTGACCTTACCCAAAGATCGAAAGATCGAACACTACACTTACAGAACGCTGGACGAGAGAACCCAGCAGTACGTGATCAAGGGAGTGGATCCCAGTACCCGCAACGAGACAATACATGCGGCGCTCTGTTATCTGGGATTCGACTCTAAAAGTGCCTCCCGGATGAGAGGGTTACGCACATACGCACCGCTATCACACTACATGGTTGAGTTAGCCGACAAGGCTGATTCCCGCGCCATCCTGCAGATAAAGAGGTTGTTGCGGATGGAAGTACGTGTAGAACATTACGAACCACCCAACGTCCCCCAACAATGTAACAACTACCAGCGATTCGGCCACTCGGCCCTCCACTGTGGCCTTGCAACTCGTTGCCGCGGATGTGCTGGCAATCACAGATCCAACACATGCACACAAACACAGTCAAACCAGCGACGCTGTGCCAACTGCAGTGGGCCCCATGCGGCCAACTTCAGGCAGTGCAGTGCATACAAACATCACCTGAAGCGCAAACAAGACAAGAACAGGGTACAGTACGACATTCCACGCCCAAGGCCAGCGCCGAACCTAGTAAGGAACGGCGTAACGTTTGCCACGGTTGCACACCCTGGCGGAACGGCACAGGCCACGGAACCTCAGCGCCCTTCACACACACGCGAAACAACCGCTGCAACAGCTACACAACAGCCACAGACAACACCTGAAAACCAACAAGCATCGGTACCAACACATATACCCCCAAACAACACGACCCCACTCCCGGAAGTCACGTGCTGCGAAGAAACGCACGCTATATATGAAAACACACCCATACAAGAACCCCCAGAACCCCAAGCCCAGAGGAGGAATAGACGTACACGTTAACACAGGGCGGGGAACACGAAATCACCACAACAGGCCACCCAGCAACCACAGACCAATAACACACAGGAAAATAGTCAACAAGACAACGAGACTGTAACCCACACTACCATCCACCTCACCACAAAAGTAACACAAGCGCCACAACCTCTGTCACAAAACACAAACACAAATGCCACTCCTAACAACACACCAATTCCCGCACAAGCGGCCGCTAACTTTACAACAGCACCTCAGGCTGCCACACCGAACACCAACACGTCGCCTGGGGGAATACTGGAAACACTATTCCCTCAATACACGACCGTTCAAATCTTTACCAAGGTGCTGACGGCCGTCACCACCCTCATCACCCAGCTCATGAGCGCCGAACCCGGGCAATACTGGGCTGTCATACACACTTCCATTACAACACTCTTTCACACTCTTACATGAATAATATACCACTCCCGGCCCGTAACGCAAACCCACACACACTATCACAGATCCTGTTCTGGATTGCAGACTCGATCCACAACAAAAGGGCAGAATTTGCCGCGTTCATGGCGTGCAAGGGAATCCTTGTCGCGCTACTGAGCGAGACTAAGCTTAAACCGCCGACTAATTTTCCTGGCTACTGCGTCTATCGTACCGACCGACCGGGCGACGACGTGGCAGGTGGAACTGCAATCGTCATACACAAAGACATTGAGCACACAAACATAGAGCTCCCTGAACTGTTCAACGGAGCCTACACCACACTGACATCGGTATACAACAGTCCTGTAGGCATTTCAACACGCGATATCAGCACACTACTCTACATTCCACCGCGAGTAATAGTCGCTGGAGATCTAAACGCAAAACACCCAGAATGGAATTCACGCATACGAAATCCCAACGGCAAAAAACTATATGAACATTCACTAGGCAGAAACTACATTATACTAGCGCCGACTGAACCGACGCACATTCCCTATCAGAGGGGACACAGGCCAGACCTGTTAGACATGGCCCTCATCGAGGGCATTACAGCGACACTCAACGTTGCCGTTGAAAACGATCTGCCCTCAAACCACCAACCTGTAATACTATACATTGAGGAAACACTGCAGCACATGGAACAACGCAAGATGTTGGACTACGGACGTGCGAATTGGACATTGTTCAAGTAAACGCTCGATAGCCACATCCCACCCATACACGAAATTAACGAAACAGCACAAATTGACGAGGCAGTAGAAACCCTCACTAACGCCGTCCAGGACGCAATGGCAGGCACCATACCTGATCGCACCTCACAACAACACAGCGCGGCCCTGCCCCAGGATATCCTGGGCCTAATCTCAATGAGGAATCGCCTCAGGAGACAATGGCAGTGCACCAGGCGTCAGTACTTCAAACGGCACATTAACAGGCTACAGGGCATAACACACATAACGAATGCCATACTAAAACACCAACACTTCCCCGCCTTTTGGAAGACGGCCAAGGTCCTGATGTTCAGGAAGCCTGGGAAACACCACAGCCTCCCATAAAATTAAGCCTGCTGGAGTGGCCGGCCGGCCGCGGTGGTCTAGCGGTTCTCGGCGCTCAGTCTGGAACCGCGCGAGTGCTACGGTCGCAGGTTCGAATCCTGCCTGGGGCATGGATGTGTGTGATGTCCTTAGGTTGGTTAGGTTTAAGTAGTTCTAAGTTCTAGGGGACTGATGACCACAGATGTTAAGTCCCATAGTGCTCAGAGCCATTTGAAAAATTTTTTTTGGAGTGGCCGTGCGGTTCTAGGCGCTACAGTCTGGAACTACGTGACCGCTACGGTCGCAGGTTCGAATCCTGCCACGGGCATGGATGCGTGTGATGTCTTTAGGTTAGTTAGGTTTAAGTAGTTTTAAGTTCTAGGGGACAGATGACCACTGCAGTTAAGTCCCATAGTGCTCAGTGCCATTGGAACCACAAAATTACCGACCCATCAGCCTTCTGAGCTCGCTCAGTAAGACTGTTGAGAAGGTGATTCTCAAACGCATCACTAGGCACTGCATAACAAATGACATCCTGAGACCGGAGCAATTCGGCTTCAGGAATCACCACTCCACAACACAACAGTTCTTACGGGTCGTTGAACATGTGGCTTCAAAATAAACAAAGCTACAGGGGCGGTGTTCCTGGACATCGAAAAGGCTTTCGACCGTCTATGGCACAACGGCCTCATTCGCAAACTCAGCGACGCGGGATTCCCAGACGGGCTGGTGCGTCTAATACACTCACACCTCACAGACAGGAGTTTCAACACTGACGTGTACGGGAAACAATCAACACGACACGGTATACACGCGGGAGTACCCCAGGGAAGCATCCTAGGGTCCCTACTGTTTAACCTCTACATAAACGATCTCCCAACCACACACACCACAACGATGGCAATCTACGCGGATGACACAGCCATCCTCGCCCAAGATTGGAAACCATTAAACATTACGTCACGCTTAAAGACTGCACTCAGAATGGCTAAGCCTTGGTTGGAGAAATGGCGTGTTAGAGTAAACGTCGACAAGTGCGAAGCCTTTCTGTTCACTAGATGACCGAAGCAACTGCGCAAACACCGATACTGTAGACCAATAATTCTACATGCACGCGCAATACGTTTCCGTGACAAAGTCAAATACCTCGGTGTCTGGCTATACTGGAAATTACTCTGGGGGACCACATACAACACATGACCAACCGAGCTAGCGCAATGCTCAAACAGCTCTACCCTATGCTCAACAGGCGTAGCACTCTGAACAGAAGGGTGTTGAGGTCCATGTACGTGACACTTATTCGACCCCTGATGTACGCAGCTCCTGTCTGGGGATACGCTGCGCCTACAAGCCTGCGCCGTCTGCAGCTCATACAAAAAAAAAGTACTCAAAATCATAAGCAATGCTCCACGATACACACGCATCGCGGACCTTCGCCGGGCTACCGACTTGAGACTCTCGCGGAGGTAATCCACAAACTCACCACGAGTCTACACAGAAACTCCAGACATTCGCAGAACCCCCTTTATTCTGAATCTGGGGAACTACGACCACAACCATAGATGGAAACATAAAAGACCAAAAGACATAATTGGCCAAGCACACGCAAACACAACGGTACAGGTGAGCCCCTGTTAATCAGACGCCATTACTGGATATCCAACTGGAATACACTGCCGAATAACTGGCACCACGCAGGGAAGCCGTACCGTACACTGCATGCAGACAAGCTCCACACATCCCCCACAGAGTGAGATGATCTATGACCGATCTCCCACTACTATACAACGATCTTGATTGTTCTAGGAATGTAGCGGCTGCAGCAACTGGGATACATCGCCATCGCTTGCCACGGTAATTATGCATGATACCCATACTAACAAATCCAACCTTGCATGAACTATCGCAGCTAGTAAGCCACTACTGCTCTTATTACCCATCCCACTGTCGCAGGGTTTTTTTTCCCACGAGCCTTGGAACTTTTTTCCCTCTGCTCTACAAATCGCTACCCTCACTCACGTTCCGTCCACTATCTATCACCTGATGGACCGTGTTAATGCGCAGTCTTACCCAGACGCACGGATAACATCACAGCCCAGCATCCTGTGATCCACTTACTAGATAACTGACATGTTGACGGAGGTGACAGTAGAACTTTTGGTTTGGTCACCACGTTGGTGCGGACGTGGAGGGGCCCCATTTCTATAACTGTGCATGCAAACTGAAGTTGGTGGGTTCATTACTGATCGAGGGGAATCAGTTATACGAATGCGTGGGGCCTATTCTTTCAAACATGTAAACATGTCCAAAATAACAGACACCACACGGAATCCAAAGCTGTGATACATAATGTAAAGTGATGGGGAAGGGGGGGGGGGGGGGGAAGAAAACAAAGGAAACAGAAAGAACTATTGATGTCAGACTCTTGGGGTCTCTACATGGAATGAGCAACAATGAGTGAAAATGTGTGCTGGAACAGGCTTCGAACCCGGGATCCTGTGGCACTAGGTGGGAACGTGGGTCGGCCGAGAGGCATGCCAAGATAGGCCTGGCAATTGCGATAAATAATGTGTCCGTATGGCGTAGTGGTTAACCAAACTACCTAGTAAGCAGGAGATCCCAGGTTAGAATCGCAGTCTGAAACAAAGGTTCTAAAATCAAACGATCTTGGCTTTCACAAAAAATAAAAAAATACACGTTTTCACTCGTCGCTGCTGATTCCACAAAAAGTCCTGATGCGGCTCATATCAATAGTTCCTTCCCTTTCCTTTCTCCCCACTCTACCTTTAATTTACATAATATGAGATGATATTATTTGCCCATTAAACATATCTCATCCGCTCGAATGCCTTAACAATCACATAACGACTGTGTCGTTTGCGATACAATCAATTTCCTTACCAAACACATGGATAATATGGCGCTGCTTGTCTAAAATATTATAAAAACATCACTAAACCATTTGATGTGAATTTCAATATAATTCATCAAGGTAACTGCTGCATCATACAGTAAAGTACTTAAAGCTCTCATATGCTAAACAGTTTTCAGCATTTTGTGCTTTCATACGGTGGTGCACCTAGAAACGTTTTGACGAAACACACAAATGACACAGAAACTTCAATATCTCCACACTTAGAGATATTGCTTTTTAAAATAAAAAATAACGCTGAGCCTCGTCAGAAGTGACCCTCATCAAACACGACACAGTATGTTCATATCATTCACTCCAATTTGCAAGAGACAGTTTACACGAATCATAATATATCAATGCGTGATGTCTGTTCTTTCAGACATGTCCAAAAGAACAGACACTACACTTCATATAACCGATCCACTGCGATGGACAGTCAATCCACAACCTACAGTGCAGATGTACAATTGCGTTCGACCTCCTGTGGGAATGTTAGAATAGCGAGCATGGTGGACATGGACGAGGACTGAAGACATGGGGCGCTAGGTGAGAATGTAGGTCAGCCGGGCGAGGCATGTCAAGAAAAGTCCACTGCTATAAACATTATGCGTTGATGGCGCAGTGCTTAACACAACTCCCGAGATAGTCCGCGTGATTGCGGTGAGCACTGTGTCCGGATGGCGAAGTGGTTAAAGCAACTGCTCAGCAACCCGGGTTCGAATCACAGTCCAGCACACATTTTCACTCGTTGCCAGTCATTCCGCATAAAGTTTCGATGCAGCTCTGACATGCCGACATCATTAATTATTTCCCTTTTCTTTCCTTTCTCCCCTCATTCAATTTACGTAATAAGAATTGCACTGTGCCTCATTCCACGCAAATGGTTATGAAAATGTAGTTCTACAAGCGGGCGGGCGGGTAATGGTAAGACGTGAATGTGCCAGACATTTCTTGTTCGTCGCACCATGAGGAGTTGCTGATTGCTGGTAAGTTAAGGCTATCGAACTTGAGTGCAGATAAAAGCGATGGGACTGGTACTCAATTTTTAACCGTGCGGACCCGTACGTCATTCAACGACAATCTAGCGAAAGCTGTACAAAGGCACAATAAAGTTATAGGAGGAGCGTACGTTTTGCCTCCCACATCTGGTGGCTAATGTACTTTGAAATGTGGAGTGCTGTAAGGGAGTCAGTTTTCAGATCTCTCAGAAGTGCATCTATGTAAGTATACCATAAAAAGTTCGGGGAAAACTGACATCGATGCTTTGAAAGTGTTGCCTCTTGATGAAAGGTCATTAAAATAAAATAAAAATACAGTGAGAAAGTTTGAGTAGGATGTTCTAATTTTTCATTCGATAGAGAAATACAGCTTCTTTGTGTTCATTATCCTTAACAATAATGTATGCATCATATCTGCATCTAAAAATAGGCTCTGAAACAAATTTTCAGCGCATCAGGGAATTATTTTGTATCACTGCATTCCTTCCTCTGCAAACAAGTCGACATGGATGTTCTTATATTTCAATCAAATATCACATCTCATTTCATTAAAAATCTCTTTCTCCAATAGTTCTACCCCATACCCCTCCCTCTTTATCACTAAGGTTATTCCCTGGTATCTTGATATACGTCCCTTCATCCAGCCCTTCCTTGTCAGCATTTTCCACATGGGCCTTTTTCGCTTTTTCTGTAGAGAACCTCGTGATTTATCTTATCAGGCCACCTAATTTACAACATTCTTCTGTAGCACCACATTAGCTTCTGTTCCGGTTCTCCCACAGCCCATGATTCACAACCATACAGTGATATGCTTCAAACGTGCATTCTTAGAAAACCCTTCTGGAAATTACGACCAAAGTTTGAAACCAGTACATTTCTCTTGGGCAGGAATGCCCTCTTTAGCTGTCCTAGTCTGCTTTTTGTCACTTCGTCTGCCCTGGGTTATTTTGCTCCCAGTTTAGCACAATTCCATAACTTGGTCTACTTTGTGCCCACCAGTTTTGATGTTAAGTTTCTGGCTATTCTCATTTTTGCTACTTCTCATTACTTTTTTTTCATTTTACTCTCAATCCGTATTCTGTAGTCATTAGATTGTTCATTCTACTTAACCGGTCCTGTAATTGCTCTTCACTTTCACTGAAAATGGTAACGTCATCACCGAATGTTACCACTGACATCATGTCACCTTGAATTTTAATCCAACTGGAACTTTTATTTCCGTCATAGCTTCTTAAAAGTAAATATTGAAGAGCTGAGGTGAAAAGCAACAACTTTCTGTTATATCCTTTTCAATCCGAGCTCTTCACTCTTGATCTTTTGCTCTTATCCCAATTTTTTGCTAAAACATGACAATTTTATTTTCAGACATTTTAACGCAGTTTACGTTATTAATAAACATTAATGTAATATGTTACTAGACTTTAATTCTCTCATTTGTCTGGCATTCTCTTGTGCATGATAGACCAATAGGCTGAATGAGAGAAGCTTTATTTTTCCAGCAAACTCTTTACTTTTTCAATTGTCATTCTCTTTACGGAGTACCTAAGTTTCACTGTAGAGCAGTGGCCAGGCATGTACCGGTATGACACCAGATAAAACTTGATATCACTGCTAACCCACGTCTTGTTCACGTGCACACCATTCTCACAGTCAGTGACACTTCGGTGAATGATCGCTGAATGTGGTACACTTCTCAAGTATCTCAAGCAACCAATTAAATGGCTGTCAACGGTCACGTGCTTCCTCAGACCCGGAGTGGCGAGAGCGAGCTGGGACAGGCCTTGGTCTTCCTTAGCACAGAACCCTCAGCCAAGGTGTGCCTTCCCTTCCTTCTCTGAGGCCACTTGCACTTCAGTCTGTTGGTGGTCTCCTCGGTGCCTCACTTTGTATCCACCATCGATAGGTTTCTGTAATAAAGCTAGTACCCCGGCTAGTTTGAGAAAAGTACCCAACTGTTCCTTTTCGTAGACACCCTGATGCTCACTTCCAGCAATGGCCTAACCCTAAGTGGCCTGAACAATCGTTGTTAGCTTTGGGATGTGAATGAACGTTTCAATCTGGTATAAGAACGTCTTTCCCTCGTGGACTGTTTCTGTGCTACAAACTCCATGCCAGAAAGCTGACTGCACATCGTTTAGCCCTGAGATCCGCCAACTTGACATAGATACTTTGGTGACTTGGGCGCCTGTATACAGCTTGCAGCATGAAGATGCCAGACGATGCCATGCCGTGGGTGCGAGTTTTCCCCGAGGCACTGCCACTACTGCCACTCCTGAAGTCAATCATTGTTGGAGCCTTTCGCAGGGGGTCGAAGCCAGAGGCCGTGTTTCAGGCAGAGCTACGAGGATCCTGGTCATCATAGATCATGTCAACGTGCCGTCATTACCGGTTGACACCTACGCATCGCTCCGTGCGCCGCCCCTGTTCTCTACATAGTCTTGATAACCATTTGTATTTGCAGTCTGCGACCACTTCATTGTGAGCAGACATTCGAAATCCTTGTGATTAGCCTCTAACTTTTATTTCAGTACCATGACTCCTTTCCGTAAAGTTTTGTGGTCCTGAAATAACTGTTTCTCCATATTCTCTAATGGTTCAAATGGCTCTAAGCACTATGGGACTTAACCTCTAAGGTCATCAGTCCCCTAGAACTTAGAACTACTTAAACCTAACTAACCTAAGGACATCACACACATCCATGCCCGAGGCAGGATTCGAACCTGCGACCGTAGCTGTCGCGCGGTTCCACACTGTAGCGCCTCGAACCGCTCGGCCACTACGGCAGGCTATATTCTCTAATCATGCCTGGTAAAAGTTCTGGAGTGAATCAGGAGGAAGCCACTGAAAGTGTTAGCAACAATCCTGTCGCTGCTTTGAATGAACAAAATAACAAACTTACCCTTCAGCAGATACACATAAAGGAAGAGTGTGATAAACTGGCGAAAATGCGTGAAAATAAACAAAAGCCTGGCAAAACTATTGCAAGTTCCTCAGAGACCTCAGCAGTTAGTTCTGCGACATTTATTACAACCACTGCAAGCAATGCCTTGCTGTAACGTTTATTTCCACTTTTTCAGGAAAACCGAGCGAAAATGTCACTACAGAGTGTTCATAATGGCGGGAATACTTTTATTTGGCTGGACAAATTTCTGCTAAACGTAGTAAGGTTAAACGTACCATATGACCCACCCACGTATCTATACCCTATCAATGGATCAACAGAAGCAATAGGATTTCGAGCCCTGGCACTCAGTTTAGCAGAGCGCATTTGGGACGAAAAAGAAGTCACTTATTACAGAGACCGTTTATCTACATTACGGCAAAAACGCAATGAAGATTTTGAAGTTATTGGTTATCGAATACGAACTGTGTCATGTCTCACATACATCCTCGGGAGGGAGGTTACACGTAATGAGCTGCTAATTGAGGAAGATAATAGCCGAGCGGTTCTAGGCGCTTCAGTCTGGAACCGCGCGACCGCTACGGTCGCAGGTGCGAATCCTGCCTCGGACATGGATATGTGTGATGTCCTTAGGTTTAAGTAGTTCTAAGTTCTAGGAGACTGATGACCTCAAATGTTAAGTCCCACAGTGCTCAGACCCATTTGAGGAAGATAAAGACAAAGCAATCGAAGTTTTAATTTGCGGAATAAACCCACAGGTAGGTAGTTAAGTCACAGTGGCCTCATATATTTCATGAAGCTGTAAGATCAACTTCGTTTTGCACAGAGGCAGGCCGGTTTGTTTGAGCTCCATTGCGAAGCAATGACCCGTGCTGTGTTTCTGTAAACAACGTACACTACAACCGTTGTGAGAAGCCTGACTGAAACGTGCTGGCTCGCCTCGATTCCTATCACGATCTGCCGGCGTGACCTTTCGCGTCTGCGCACCGCTAGGTGGCGAGCGGCGCTGCCGCAGGGAGCGGGAGGGATAAGTGTGGGCCTGAAGCAGAGGCGGAGCGCGGATGTACGCTACCGGCGCTCAGCACGTGATGCCTTCTGTCTCTTGGCCTGTTTGCTATTTTCCTATTTGGTGGCAGCTGGTGGGTTAATCGGCTGTGTGCTTTTCGAGGGCTATTCGCGCGTTGCTGATGTGACCTGCTCTTGCTGGCTTGCTTCCATCGCCGATGCACGGCTTTGGTCGGTAAACCTTGTGACTGTTGGTTCTGTGGGCCTGCCTGTCCCTATTCAATCGATTGCTACTCTTGCCTCCATTGCTCTGAGTTTGCCTACTCCCTTGTTGGCGGCTTACTGTGTAGTTTTGCTGGTGTCTCATTAAAGTGTAACTGATACGTGTAACAGATTTTGAGCGCAGCCTAGCTTCCAGAGTGTGTTGTGCAAGAGCTTGCTCATCTTACCTACTGGTTTAAATACTTTATTAAATTGTTCTTCTACATACGTTTAAGAGGCTTATATTTTTTCAAAATTCTCTAATTTATGTTGGACATTGCCTGTTTTTAATCAAGAGTGTTATTGAACTATGTTTTAAGTGTCCTGGTGCGCACCGGCTACCCACATTTGTACACAAGTCGATAAGGTTACTGTACTTGTAGTATTTAAAGTAAGCTCGACGCTGTGGGGTCTTTGCCCACGCCGCTGCCACAGTTATCTGTTTACGTATTCTTCTTCGAGTTTATTACCTTCAGGTACACCTTTATGTAAATTATTGAGGTCATTTTGGCTGATTATTGTATTGTTTGTCATTGCCCTATAGAAGCTCTGGTCATGTGACGCTACTAGTGATTGTAGAGATATAATCAGGGTCCTTTCATAGGATATTTTGGGTCACATCCCACCCACCCCGCCTGTTGTTCAACGTAGATACTTTTGGGTCAAGTGATTTCACTTTACGTACCTTTGATATTTATATTTATTCTTAAGGTGGAACTCCTTGTGGCTTACTGTCTCTTGCGGCGGTGCTGGCTGTTGTCTAATTCTGCGAGTCAGGAGCCGAGAGCGAGCGATAGTGAAGTGCAGCTTGTGTTGGCTCGCTGTGGCATGGCTCGGGCGCGTGTTATATTCACTAATCTGGTTGTTTGAATCCAGCTTCCCGTATTTTGGCCAGTTCTCTGCCAAAATACACTATGTAATCAAAAGTATCCGCATACCTAGCTGAAAATGACTTACAATTTCGTGGCGCCCTCCATCCGTAATGCTGGAATTCAGTATGGTGTTGGCCCACCCTTGATGTCAGTCTCCACTCTCGCAGGCATACGTTCAATCAGCTACTGGAAGGTTTCTTGGGGAATGGCAGTCCATTCTGCACGAAGTACTGTAATGAGGAGACGTATCGATGATATTGTCATGTAACAACTCCGCCACATGCCGTGCATTATGAACATGTGCTTGATCGGGTTGAAAGATGCAATCGCCATCTCCGGATTGCTCTTCAACAGTGGCAACCAAGAAGGTGCTTCAAACATTAATGTAGACCTGTGCTGTGGTAATGCCACGCAAAACAACAAGGGATGCGAGCCCCCTCCATGAAAACCACGACCACTCCATGACACCACCGCCTCCGAATTTTACTGTTGGCACTACAAACACTGGTAGATGACGTTCTCCTGCCATTCACCATACCCTCACCGTGCCATCGGAGCGCCACGTCGTGTACCGTTATTCGTCACTACACACAAGGTTTTTCCATCGTTCAATCGTCCATTTGTCCAATGTTTACGCTCCTTACACCAAGCGAGGCGTCGTTTGGCATTTACCAACGTGATGTGTGGATTATGGGCAGCCGCTCGACCATGAAATACAATTTTTCTTACCTCCCGCCTAACTGTCACAGTATTTGCAGTGGATACTGATGCAGCTGGAATTCCTGTGTGATGGTCTGGATAGTTGTCCGCCTGTTACACATTACGACCCTTTTCAACTGTCGGCGGTCTCTGTTAGTCAACAGACGAAGTCGGCCCGTACGCTTTCGAGCTGTACGTGTCCCTTCACATTTCCACTATCACATCGGAAACTGTGGACCTAGGGATGTTTCGGAGTGTAAAAATCTCGCAGACAGACGTGTGACACAAGTGACCCCTAATTACCTGACCACCTGCAAAGTCCGTGAGTTCCGCGGACCGCAACATTCTGTTCTCTCACGATGTCTAATGACTGCTGAGGCCGCTTGCGGAGTATCTGGCAGTAGGTGCCAGCAAAGCGCATCTAATAAGAAAAACGTATGTTTTTGGAGATGTCCGGATACTTTTGATCACATAGTGTATGTAAGCTGAATTTCTCGCTTTATTCCAGCTTAAATTTGTGATCGCTAAATTATTTTCGCGTGCGATCATTATTTCAGTTAATTCGGGCCCGGATAGTGCCTCTTCCTTTCTGAGCAGTTCTGTAACTGCCATCAGAGAAAGACTGGGTTTTAAGGGAGAGTGTTTCATGCCCATGTTTTTAACGGTTCTTCATTTACTAACATTGTAGTTGTTTTTCTACTGTCAACAAAGTTAGCTTGGTAATTTACTGTAATTGATAGTGTTTCATTGTTAGTTGTTTCATTGTTAGGATAAAGTAAATTATTCACTCCAGTTCTTGTAATTGTAAGTAACTGCTGTTCTGACCATCAACAAATTTGCTTTGAATAATTGTTCTGTATCTGTTTCAGGGACTTGTCCACCTATTGCCAACGATATTTTTTAAGGGCACCTTACTCGCCATTTCGTAAAACAATCGCGGTTCCGCAGCTCGTGGTGTACTGGCTAGCGTTGCTACCTCTAGATCACGGGGTCTCGGATTTGGTTCGTGGCAGGGTTGAGAATTTTCTCTGCCCGGGGACTGGGTGTTTGTGTTGTCCTCATCATTTCATCGTCATCCTCATTATTCGTGACAGTGGCTAGATTGGAGCGGTGAAAAATTTGGAATGTGAACAAATTGGGACTTTGTATGTGCGCAGATGTCCGCGCAGATGAGCGCCTCACAAACCAAACACCAACCAAACATCAAAACCATAGCGCACCTTAATTACTGTTAAACTAGAGCTACGTGCTAGTCCTATCGTCCTGTTGTTCTGGAAGGTCTACACATGTCGCTATATTGCTCTGTAACAAGTTTTATGAATTGTATTTGCTGGTTGGTTAAAGGCTGTTCCTTTAACTTAAAGCAAGCTTAGACTGTTAACATTCTTGTAATCGATAGTAAATGCAATTAATGTTGTTGATGGGATGGATGATATCTCATTGGGCCCAGCCCTTTCATGCTTACCCAGTATCCTTGTGGTTCTGTATTCTGTGGCATTTCACTAGTCATATAGCTGAGCAGTGGTAGGCACCATTTTGTCTCAGATGCTTCCTTCTCTCTCTTGAAATAATACTGAGAGGTTGTATTTGAAGGTATTTCAAGCTATTCAGGATGAAATGTATTCCACTTCAAGTCCAGATCGTTTCTGGATATATTGAAGTTCCTAATTGTTTACATCAGATAATCTTTCACAGAATTGAGCACTACTCACTTAACATTGGTAGTTTCTGTGAAAACCCAGTTTACCGTGTTTCCTGATACACGGTGTCTGGCTAAATATAATTACTGGGGGACATGCTCAGACTGTGTTCATTAGGACTACTCAGGAACATCATGAGTAATGGGATCTGTGAATTCAGACTCCTGTGGAATGCATCACTATGTAGTCCAGTATAGAGGAAACATTTTCTCGCTTCATAACAAGCCTTCCAACACAACAGTTGACATCACGTATTTTTTAACTTCATGACACAGTAGAAAGTGTGGTATCTCGACTTGTAAAATGAGGTAAGAAAGATGATTTCCTTCTATTGGTCGCGTCGTTGACAGAATGTTAAATCTTAATCTTTTTTCTTTTAATGTGGTGTTACTGTTTAGCAACTTCGCCGTATATGTAGCGCTTATAATTTAGGAGCCTTCTCATTATTGTAAGTATTTGTATTTCGCAGCCCTTACGTGTACCCATTTCTTTCGTACATTATCGTTCCAAGATTTGAGGCAGACTGTAGCATTATATTATGTTCTTCTTATGCCTCCCCTTTACGAAAAACCGGCACTTCGCAGAGAAAGCGTGGGGAAGAGTCATCATGTATACATTGCGACTACCATGACAGGTTCCACCAAGTGACAAGCGGTGGCGGACGCTGGACTTACCAAGATGTCCTCAGAAGCTGCGGCCCAGTGGAGGTACGTCCACCCTGAGCGCCGTGGACCTTGTAGCTTCGCAGCTGCTAGACGTTCGACTACCTGTAACAAAGCAATGTACTGTCAAAATTGCACATTTTACATATTAAGGTTTTTGGGTAATGGTATTGTTAATATTTAAATTCTTTCTTCCTCACTTGCTACGTCAATGCTCTTATCCTCTAGATAAAATGTTACTAGGGTTCTGAAAATTCATTTTTCTTTTCATCTGAATATAGTTCATCTAATTGTTTTAGGCCAATTAAGTCATTTACTAATAAAAGGAAACAATAATTCCTTATTAAACTATAAAGATTTTGTTAAATAGTAAATAGTGTTCTGTACAAGCATTTTAGCTTAAAACATTTTATGCATTAACTCTCCTTTTGTTGGTCTGTCTCTGCATAAAATGGTGGGCTACTATATGGGTCTGCCTAAAATAAATAAATAAAAAAATCGTTAACAAACTACTACTAAAAATCCACAAACCCAACTTTTCAATAACATCAATTGCAAATTCCGGAAAGGTCCATCATATTTACTAAGAAGACAAATACGTACATTCCTACGAAGAACCTACATGTACACAAATAATAGCCGCCTTACAAACACAGCAGGCGTACTAGAGAATCTTAAGAATATCAATGATCCTCAAACCTAACTGATCTATCTTTTGAGACTGATGTACCCACAGGAGAAAGTATAATAATCATTGAACAACAAAACAAATACGCAAAAGTCCCAGACAAGGAAAAAATGAACTGTCACCCAACCTAAAAGTAATCACAGAACAGCTATTTGCAATAAGAGGAGCCACAAACGTAGGCCCCCCTCAGTGGAACCGTGGATCATATAGAAAAATGGTTGAAATGGCTCTGAGCACTATGGAACTTAACTTCTAAGGTCATCAGTACCCTAGAACGTAGAACTAATTAAACCTGACTAACCTAAGGATATCACACACATCCATGCCCGAGACAGGGTTCGAACCTGCGACCGTAGCGGTCGCGCGAGTCCAGACTGTAGCGCCTAGAACCTTTCGGCCACCCCGGCCGGCGATCATATAGAGATTGTAATATTCAACAACTGTGAAATAGAAGAATTACAAAATATGCAGGTACCAATAAGCAGGTGACATAGTTTGTCTCACAGATGAAAAAGAAAGCAGGATAGAAGAACTATACAAATAAACTTTACAAAGAAAACAAGAAATTAAATTTCCCGAACCTCACTGTCACAAGAAAACAAAACAAGAATCTTCTGTCTAGAGATGACCCTCAGGTACCAGCGCTGTCATCCATAACACACTCACTCACCAAATAATAGATAAATATGGCGCTTTCACACGATGCTCCACAGATTCAACAGAACACCTCTCAAACCCGATAACCTCAAAATTACCAAGCAAATTAAATACGTGTAATCTAACAAACTGGTATTGAAAACTATACAAAACATACATCATAAACAAGCTCAGCCGGTATCCACATATACCACTGGATGTAACTACATCATTTTACAACACACAGTTCAAGATACATGGAGTCATAAACACTGAGTTGCCTGAAAACGAAACTGCATGGCGAAATTCGCCAGAGATACAGGATAAATACGTGTACAAATAAATGTGCAATATGTTAAATGTATGTGAAATTCTTGTGACATGTGCATACACAGATAAAGCGCAGAAAAGCCTCCTAAATCCCTGAACCGATAT
Organism: Schistocerca serialis cubense; assembly: GCF_023864345.2. NCBI lineage: Eukaryota > Metazoa > Arthropoda > Insecta > Orthoptera > Acrididae > Schistocerca > Schistocerca serialis. The sequence goes on from NC_064641.1 coordinate 429,668,398, forward strand.
CAGCCAAACTTGGTAACTTATCAGTATCTTGAAAGAAATACTGCAGGAGTAAGACTATGCAGATTGCTTTTGGGATGGTGGTGATAACTTACAAAGTGAAGGGGTGATGGGGAGACGGACAGATAGTGCGGAGGGGAAAATGGCCATCATCTACACGTTGAGATGGCTTTGCCATAAGCATCCGAAGGGAAGAGGAATGCAGGGTACGGCTGGTGCCTGATTATGAAGCTACACGCCACACAAGATGGTGCTGCGGATTGCCCTCGTGGCAGACGTCTGCATCTCCGCTTCACTGCCTCATCCGATGCAGTAACCAGGGCCAGCGAACCATGTGACTCCGACCAACTTCCTATCATTCATACACTGGGCGGCCTTTACAGGACCACCGCCTGCAGCTCTTGACGAGAGCCATCCCAGCCTATACTATTACGTGTCGCTGAGTACAGCACATCACAACCAAGGCGACAGTGTAACAGATTCCGACTTTGCCTACGGCGGTTCTACCAATAAAGACAGACTGCATGATTTCTGGCACCTACACGGATCTGTAATATATTAGTGACATTTCTTCGAATACATAAAAACGATTTTCAACTTCCTTTCACTGAGAAACAGTTTGTTGTTCATGTTCCTGTAGGCATATTTGTAGAAATAAAGTTCTGCTGTATGATTCTTACTCGTAAACCAGGAAACGAGCAAAAGCAACTTATATTGACCAGCTGTTGGCCAAAAGCAGAGCTCATACGATTTGCGTAGTTCTCTTACACCTATTTTCCCACTCTCGCTTGCTATGACGGAGATATTCGCTGCTGTCTTTGCAAGATCACGCACACGAGAATGAATCGTAGGGACAGAGCACCTGCAACCTATTCCAGCGCTATAAATAACTTTAAAGCCAGTTAACCGTCTGGATTAGAGGGCGGAATAATTGTATACGAATGCGTTAAGGCACTGATGTTAAATGATATTGATACAACTATCTTGCTGTCTCTAATATCCATGGTTCCATTCACATGCATTTCATGTTCAAATCCCGATTGGTCGGAGTGGGAAACAAATTCCTTACTGAACGGTGGGTAAGTTCATCCGATCTACAAATTTTCGGACCGATTCCGCAGAGTGCTGTGCTTCATCATGTTGATACTTCGTTTGAAATTTCGTCATCTAACGTCTTTCAATACTTTAGCAGTGTTTGAAGTTAGGCAACTACCCATTACTTTCCTTGATATCACTGTAATTTATGTCACACGCAGTTTGATGTGCATAACATAGGAGGCCACTATTATTCACGTCCTGTAAATTGTATCGATCATCCTTGAAACGAGAAAACCAGTTTTTGCAACAAGTGCACCTCGTCCTTCCTTGCATATCCGTAGTTTTTCTTATGCACTGTGCGGTCATATTATTGTGGACTTGTTCGAAATCACTTCATAATTGTTTTTACTATGCTGTGGATTATCTTACATGTACGTAATTACTTTTAGTACAACGACTGTCCTTTACTACATTTCACTGGGGACAGGATTTGTGGCTCCCTGTCAGACAAGGATGATGGAATATATGGCTACACATCTATGTCAGTATCTATTTCACATGTTAAGCACGTATCGTCATCATTGTACTCCTCAGGTACATTGTCGGCACAGTCGACCGTATACGACAGGGCATATTCCTGCAACTCATCCTGCAGAAACCCTAGTATTTCTTCTACCACTTCTTTCTCGGTCTACGAAATTCCTTGGGTTCCTCTCTAACGAAATGTCAACTTCAGCAACTGTTGTAGATATAATGCAATTTTTGCTTTGTTTATCGTTGCCATTACGCTGCTTTGTATCAAGGCCACTAGCACTGTAGCGCTGTGGTGAGTTACCCGTCGACTAAGCAGTTCAACTACGTCCTGTAGTTTCACTCTGGGCTCGCCATTGCATATCTCCAGTCCCGCCTCTTGTTGCCATTAGCAGCATGATGGACAATATGTGGGACGTCGAATGCCGTAATCATCATTGGTCTTTTGTGACCTCACACTCAAGGGGTTCCTTGTAGGAACAGACCACTGAAAAATTCGGCAATGCAAGATTATACCGACTCGTATGCAACTCCTGTCCGAGCCAATATATAGGACAAACACACAGAAATTTCCAGACAAGGTACACGGAATGCATGACAGCTTAGTGTGACAAATCACATTTCACTTTCGCAGAACGAATACTGAAAGAAAACCTGCATTCCACATATATAGAAACTAATCCGGACGTTCTAAAACAGAGGAATAACTTACACCGTAAATTAATGTCAGAAGAAAAGTACAATATTACAAGAAAAAGACGCTAGTGGAAGGTAAAAATGTAATAAGCGAACAAACAACACTCTCTAACAACACTACCTTTACTGGTTTAAAGGAATTGACATTTGCCAACAGAAGTAAATCACGAAGTGACCACCACAGCTGCGACAATACAGCAATAAAACCGCCTCCGTAGCTGCTTGGGGCATGGGCTCGATTCCTGGTAGGATCGCAAATTTTATCCGCTCGGAGACTGCGCGTTGTGTTGTCCCCAATAACATTTTATCATCATCGACGTGCAAGTCCCCTAAGTGACTTCCAATAAAAGACTTGCACTAGGCAGCCGAGCAACCGAATGGGATCTCCCAGTCAAAAACGCCATACCTTCATTTCTTCTCACAGCTTAAAATTTCATGATCGTAACACAGACGTTTTTACATTCATATTCTCATATTTGTTACTGATGACCGCTCGTGCTTTTGCACATGACACGCTGTACACCGCCGAGAAACCAAAACTATCATACAACATATATGCAATAACTACACAGTAAAATGTTTCTGTAGGATTATTCATACATGTATCTGGGAACGGTACAGCATATAATTAATTGTTCATAATGAAACGTAACAATTCTAATTTACGGTGAAACTAGTTTAAGGAACTAAAAATGAAAAAGATTTTGCACCAAGGCGAGTCTACAATCGTACATTGATTCTAATTAACTTGATATTCACATTTATGTATAAGATAAGGATTTATACGTTGCTCTTAATTTTAAATCTTTGTTCTGTGTGTTGTGTGATCACTGGTTCCTTTTGTAAATTCTATTGGACTTAATGCGTCTTTGAGGAAAGATTTCACTTAACTCTGTATCGCACCATTGCTGATCACTGCACTTGACTTTGCACCGTGTTGACTGAGAATTCATGAAAGCTGGCAGCGAAATGATGTGTTGGGGTGACAGACCATGTAGGTGGTATCACAATGGGACAGTCTTATGATGTTATTGTGTTTTTCTTGCAAGGGCATTTATTTAATTTATTATTAATACTTATTGTATTGTAAAGTAGCTTGTGTATTAGTAGAAGTACTCTATCTTGTTACCCTTTAGATGACTGGGCAACCTCTGTAACTTTACGACATACACATTCCGAAGAGTGAGCAAGCTTTCTTCTGTTACTGTCGTACAGGACTGTCATGGCTGGTTATTTTTCCCAGTGAATCAGGCTCCTTGTTACACCAGATCGATGGCAGTATCCGGATATGCCGAACTCGAAACATGCACCGCACCACGGCCGCAGGCAAGTGGTGGCAGTATTATGCTATAGGAGAGATTTACTTACGCTTTCATGAGACCCGTAGTACCTGTCGAAGGAACCATTACAGATGTGGACGCCGTGAACGTTACTGCCGAGTCCTGAATCCTTTCATGCTTGATATCTTCCCCGACGGCATCTCTCTGCAGGAAGCTGTCCGTAAACAAGGCCAGATACATTCTACAGTGGCACAAATACGTAAGCCTCTATGACCAGTCTCGGTGTCATTAAAATCTATCTAGGTATGTTGCCATATTAACTTACGAGATAGCTGAAATACTGAAATAGACAGACGTTTCGATCAAGTTGCAGCGACTCTCATCAGAGCAAAGACTAATTTGCTAGCGAGTGATGATTCAACGTAAGACTTTTATAATTGTGTAATTAGATCATCATAATCACATTTATTAGAATTTTTTGCACTGGTATATCAGGAGATGGGATGTGGGCCCACCTGTTTGTGATTATTTTTATTTTTAATTTATGGACTTTCGTTAGGCGCCTACACAGCCATTTCATTAGTGGATTGACGGTTGTGACGACACTCATGTAAGGACAACACAACAGCCACTCCCCGAGCGGAGAAAATTCCCACCCTCGCTGGGAATGGAACCCGGGCACCATCGGTTATCAATCTTCTGCACTAACCACGCAGCTACCGAGCTGGACACATTTGTGGGTAGTCGCTGTGAATCAGCCACAGATTTCTACGGGACGTGTTTTCGTGCTGTTAGTAGTGGAGAGATGACGCCAGTTGTGCCCACGCTCTTTGTTTTGTACAGGTCGCGGCTGTTTCTGGCGAGACCGCTGCTCCGCGATCATACGCGGCCGTTGTAACGAGATCGACTCTCTCTCTTATTTCGCGTGTGTGTATTCACGACTGTCAGGCAAGTACTCGTGGTTCTTGACACTCGATAGCCTGCTCGCAATGACGGTGTTCCTCAGCTGCCACCGTTCTGTGATGTTACTCCAACAGAAAATAACGCTCTACTGCGCGGGTGATACCAGGTCTTCCGGTTTCCGCAGTCTAGGTGGCACCATCCTCACATTGCACCTCGTATACAGCTGCGGTATTAAGGGCTTTTACTGTGTTATTGCAACCGCTCGGGAAAACTGGTTTGATGTCTCCTCGATGAAGGACATTGCCTTCTCAATCACTAATGTCCTTGACGTAAAGTAAGGAGTTGCTCTTTTATTTCCTTTTGTATAACAGGCTTCCTACTGAATGGGCCGGTCTTACATATCGACAGCTGCACTGCAATTTTCTTTTGTACAGGAAGCGTACACTGAAAGAAAGACAATGCCAAAATTTTAGCTGTTAAGACACACTGCAAGTATTTTTCAAAACTGTTGCAAGTTACCAGATTCATAGATTGTCAGGGGCTGGAGCACACAGCACATACGCAGCACAGCAACCGCTTACCTTTGATTGACAGCGCACTGTTAAACAGATAACACGGCACAACTTGACCGTAATATGTGAAGCGAATTTCAGTTATGTTGATAGTTTCTCGGACGTAATTGTTAGCAGTTGCTATTCAGTCGAATTTGCAACTAGTTTAATACCCATAATAATAATTAAAAACGGTGATCAAATGCAATTAATTTTCTTTATGTTTTCGATATGTAAGCTTGTTGGTAGCATCTGTCTTTGTGGAATTTCCAGAGTTTCACAGTAGTATGGAATCAAATTAATGTCTCCATGCTTGCAAAGATGAAATATGAAGAACGTGGTAAGTGAAATCACCTACTTGTTCTGAAGATGTAGATTTGTGTTGTTTATTAGTTAATTTCTTGGACATTCATTTGAATGATGTCAACATTTCGTTAGAAGTTGTGGAATTATTGGAAGGAAAAGTAAATAAATGACACTACCTACTCTGTTAACCGTGGTTCTAACTTCGATTTTCTGCTAATTAATGTCCAGAACAAAAATACAGTCCCTTCCTAGCCCAAAGGAAATATAAACTGTAATAACTTTTAGTGGCAACGGAAAGGCTGTTACTTTCTTACGAAGGAAGGAAAAAACGCTTAAAGTTAAGCAGTGTGCTACCCCGGTTTCCTTTCCAAAATCTGAACGTGGATTGTACAAATGGTAAAACGATTTATACGAACTACGAAATACTCACCAAAACTAAACACGCAAAAGTGTGAAAGAAAACCTATTCAAAACATTTAGAACTGGTTGTGAAAGCAGATGCACCATCACTGAAGGAGATTTGCGAGAATGAGGCTTCAGAATTATAAGTGAGGTGAACATGATTGATATCCACGGTCCTTAAAGCTCTTTAAACACATTCAAGAAATTATGCAGAAAAAGAAGTTGCGAAATTCTGAGTGTATTTCAAGTAAACGTATACAAAACATGTCATTCATAGGTATACTACAGAGAAATTTGGAGCTGAACTGAAAACCAAACTTCTTTTTATCCCCTAACATACTCAGAATAAAGCCAGTCAGTCAGGTTTAGTACAATAACTGTGTACAAACCACACTTTATCATCTCGAGCGAAAAAAGGCAGAGTCATTAGCGAAACATTCGTATACAACAATGACAGCTTCAATGAATAACTGTTACTACTGCTTCATATGTATCTTCAGGAACCTCAAAGCAAATTAAGACCAAAAACTGAAAAGAAAGGACTGTTAGTTGCCAAATTCTTTTAATACAAGTAGCAAAATCAGGAAAAATAACAGAATAATTTTCAGTATTACATCCAAAACGTCATCTTACCAGTTCCAGAAAATTGATTGCTTTTGTTCGACACTTCGAACGTAACGTCACGTCTTCAGGAAGACGATGAAAAGACTTTTAATCTAATCGAATTCCACCCAGAACTAACAATGTGATTCAGCCTTTCGAGAAAGAAGTTTTGGCGACAGTGTAAAAGATTTCTCAGAAATCTTCAGCTTGAACATTTCATTTACAGGGAACAGCAACTCATTTAAATTCGTTAAAGGGTTTATTAATGGCTGTGTTAATAATTGCAGTATTTATAGGGTTCAGAACCTCACAGGTTCATTTCCAAGCCTGGCCTACTGAGGCTGCTCTGACAGTGCTGTTCTTAATAATAAACAGTAAATGGGAACACATGGTCTATAAATATTTTCAAGATGTATGGCGCAATCCATACATGTCTTTTACCAAGTCAAAAGTGAGTTTGTATTTGACTTGTTACTAAGTCAGAAGTGAGTTTGACTTTGACTTGGTAACAAGTCAGAAGTGAGTTTGATTTTGACTTGTTACCACATCAGAAGTGAGTTTGACTTTGACATGGTAACAGGCATGTGTAGATTGTGGCATTCATCCTGCAAACATTTATATGGCATCTCTTCCCATACATTGTTTATTATTATTATCAGGCACTGTCAGTGCCGCCTCAGTAGGCCAGGCTTGAAAATGAACCTATGAGGTTCAAACCTAGTCGCCTAATAAATACTGCAACTGTTGACAGAACCATTAGTAAGCCCTTTAAGGAATTTTTCATATAATTGTCGAAAATATAATTTCAGGTTTATCAGCAAAGTAGTATTGTTATACTTCAGTGATTTATGCATTGTCAGTTTGCATCACCCAATTTTACGAATTTTATCCAGCATGCCAGGTACACAGCACAATATGCAAAACAACGGCCATGACCATATCTTACCCCAAATCAAATCGGTCGAACCACAACTAGCAGTTACTGTTAAGTGCCTGAATTCATTAATTTTTGCTTTATCGACTATGCCTCTTGTAAGGAAAATATTTGTTTTCATCCAACAGACATTTCCCAGTTTTGTGATGACTACAGGTAATAAACAAGGAACTGTTTCATTGTTTGTATGATATACAACATCAAAAATTATTAACCAACTTGTGCTGCAGAAATTGTTACAAACTATTTCACGTCAACAAATTAAAGTTCTAACTGATGGAATTCGTCTGTAATGTAACATCATATAACAGGCCTGATTTTCTTTTCTCTGGTAGTTGCTTGTGTAACAATTACATTTGCAGCACTTCAGATGTAGATATGACCTGTATGTTATTCAAAAAATTTGTTGATCCTTTTTGGAATGGTTTAACCCTTGTCCCATTAGGTGATTTTTTGTAACTTTTACTTCTAGGTGTGATCTCTTGGACGTCTATGTTTAAACCAATATTTAAGGTGTAGCTCATACGAAAATGTATGTTATACAACACCTATATTTATATTTATTTAAGTGTTGTTTAAATGTTTCTTGTTGATTTGGTTGCATTAACTGAAGCAAGCATATTCTATACTTTTTATTACACAAATTCACATATTTATGTGCTGTTTTTTAAATAGTAAGGAAGCTGAAAATTACGATACCGATATTTCCAGTATGTTTTTAGCAAGTAAATTTTCACAAAATTAAATTCAGGGTTTTAATTTGCACATAACAATTGTTCTCTGTAATAACAAATAGGAAGTCTGTGAAGTCGACATCCATTACAGCGATCTACGTTTTACTTCACTACCACTCATAAGGCATTTGATTTTGATTAAAACTTTGAGTATGGTATTGGAGAAATAGAGTTCCCCATTGTCATTAAGGTCCTCCCCTAGATGATCATCTTGTTCGCTAGCAGAATTTTGATCACTGGCTATTGCAAAATCGTCGTTTTTTTTCGTGTATTTCTTGATTTATATCACTAACATGTTTCTCCATCCATTGACTAACAATTTCATCAAACTTGGGCTTGTTAAAACTGACACATTCCAGTGTGAACATATTTTCTACTATACTGAAGAAAACAGGTAGTAAGTCAAGAGACACAGTCTAGCAAACACCCAACAAGTATCCCAAACATGTGTGAACAAAAAACAAAGAAGACGATAATGCAACTGTCAGTAAAAGATTAAAGAGGTAGCGAGTAAAGGAGGGCAGAGAGCGTATAGAAGCATTATGTCGGAAATGACGAAAAATAGTATCCTAAGAGAAGCCAATCAGCGACCCAAAATCACTCTTGTTGAAAAAAGAATGATTTTAGACTACGGAGGCGCCGTTCGCATGGTAAGCATGACCCTGTTTCACCAAAAAAGTCTGCCTAAATGGGACTTCACTCCCTCATTTATAGAAAGATCTAATCTTTCCAGGCCAACCATTTCCAATTTCAGAATGAAGGCTATTAAGCACCATAGACAGTTTTTCCCATGAAATACGTGTTTTTACAACTCACTAAATGACTCTGGCGGCTTCTTGGCTCCATTAAATACATGTATCAACCACTCTGTCCGTATCATCCTGGCTTCTAACATCAGAATGCTTGTAGTTTTATGACCCTCCCACTGTTTACACAGAAGCTCAGATTACAGCAGTCTCTCTTAACTGGCTTCCTCCACCCAGTTTCCGCCAATCTGCCTCCTTCATGATGGACTGTTGCCTGACCCAGGTAAAATGTTTTGTGAACCGGCACCCTCATGGTCCGACCCCAACATAATTTCATAGGAATCGTCCCAGCATTTTCTTTTGGCTATTTGGGGGAATCATGAGAACGTATAAGTAGATGACTGGCTGAGGATTTGAACTATCATTCTCATGAATATCAGTCCATTGCGCTAACCACGCAGTCCGTTAAATGGAACGCAGCAAAAACAAACAACATCTAGTAATCGAGGTTCCAGTCCCAATGGTACCTATACCAAGCCTTTAGAATGCAAATCTAAACAACGAAAATTTACCAATCACAATGAATAAAATACAGCATTTTGTGAGCAGCATTTTGTTAGCAACAAACGTTTAAATATAATCCATTGATAGCGGTAGATACCATGAGAAATATTTGGCACTTTTCAGTTAGAAAATAATTAGGTTCCTGGACGTGGAGTTAAAGATTCCTGTGTGGATTGCGAAAGCAATATATTCAAACAGTTTTGATTTTGGCGGTGACTATCGAACGACATTTCGACAAACACGATAGCCACAGTGAGCGCGAAAAATAAAATTACTTTAATATCAAGTCGCAAGTACAGGTACACTTAGTACCCTTTCCAGGTATCTTAACAACTTCTTCATTTGCTGCGCGAGCTCTGGTTTTCGCAGTTATCAATATGTTACGTTAATATATGTTCAGTAAGACTAAGGACTGTCGAACTGAGCCCAGTCTGTGACCACCGACCAAGTGATTCTCTTAGTCTCTCTGGCAAAGGATTTAGTAGAAATACATAGACAAAGAGCAGCTGGCCCATGAGCCAGTGGAGAGATGTCTGTGGAGAGACAGTGGTGTCAGAGACGATTCCTGCTGCTGGAGTTTGCGGGCTTTCAAATAACTACGCACCCTCCGACTCAGAGTTGCAATATTAAACGTTTTGGTTGGCTTCGTTGTCTATGGGCTGGGATTCGTAGTTGCCGCATTGCAGGCCAAATACTGCTGTGTCTACAGTATACGATAAGAGTACACACATGAATCGAATGGTCAAAGGTTTCTGTCACTAGGCAATTGCGAATTATGAAAGTAACATGAAAATTTATAAATGAAAGATTGAAATTAAATAAAATCTGCAGGTACTATCTTAACGACTTTAAATGATGAGCACGGTAGTAGAAGTACTTTTGAGAATGCGGTATATTCCTGCAAAATACTTATTGGTGTCGATGGTCCATCAAATAAATAAAATATGAGCTGAATAACAATGAAGCAACAGATTCCTACTGCAAGTAATTAGTTATGAACAGCAACATAGCTCGCGATATTCACTTCAAAACGCACACTACGACTTCACTGTAGAAACCTCGGAATCTCAGAAGTCCACACACCGCAGTATTTCTATCTCTCGCGACCACCCACAATCCGCTCCACACACTCCAAGTTCCTCTCGCGACGCCGCCGCGCCCCGGACCCCCGCGTCCTGTGCCGTACAGTGCAGAACTGCCGCACTGCCAGAGCTGCCTCGTGTCCTCTCCGGAAACGATGCTCCCATCCAGTCTCCTCATTCACGAGCGCTGTGACTGGCTACAGCGCTCGCGCCATGTCTTCAAAACAACACACCCACACACATATTTAAGCACATACGAAATACTGGATTGATATTTAAATACTTGAAATTAAATAAAAATTCCTACGTGGTCGCTGCCGAGCTGTTTCTTCAGGACATAGAATATTTTCAGGGCGCAGCGACTAGCCCGTTACCTCACAAGTTGTTGGGTGGTACATGCTTCTTACCACGTTGAGATTATCCGAGAGAACGAAAATTAGCTTTGGATTATTTTTGTCATCATATATCTACTCTCACTTTTAATTACTGGCCTTATAGGCCGGAAAATGACTCATGAAATTGCTAATTAAAATATTTTCTTGAGATAGTGTTCTTCAAAGCCCATGTGGCCTTCAATCAACTTGTCATTTTTAATATTATATTGTTCATCCATTACATAAACACTTACATCGCTGTATCTTATGATGGAAAGTCCTCGGTGTGCAATGTATCGTAAATTAGTGTTCCAAGAAACTGATTGGAGTCTACAATGAAACGAACACCCTTAGCTGCTTATAGGCGTTGACATACGTCAACGGGGAAAGATGAAAATGTGTGCCCCGACCGAGACTCGAACTCGTGATCTCCTACTGTCATGGCAGACGCTCTATCCATCTGAGCCACCGAGGACACAGAGGATAGCGCCACTGCAGTGAATTATCTGTGGCACGCCTCCCGCGAAACCCACATTCTCAATGTATTGTCCCGCACTACATTCGTAGTGCCCCCGCCCATTATACTCATTACTCGCGGCACGCTGCCGATTCCCGTAAGAGTTCGGGCTGTGCATTCGCACAGAAGAAGAAGGTGGCCAAGTGGCCGGTGAGCCTTAACTATATATATGCTAAGACGGTATGTCCAAAAGAACACATACCATATCAACGCCAGTAAGCAGCTAAGGGTGTTCATTTCATTGTGATTTCATTCTAATGAGCTGCATGGTCACCGATGGTATCTGTTCTTTCGGACATGTCCGAAAGAACAGATACCATCCTAGTATATATATGATTGGAGTTTCCTGCCATGTTCCTCCGAGTGAAACCATAAGCTATCACTCCGGTCACTTCACGAGCATGTGTGTCGTAAGTGTTTATGAATTTGTGGTAGACTCGTAACTTCCTGGAGGGAAAGTTCTTGGCAAATTAGTAGTTTTGCGCACCACTTGGTGGCTGTGGAGCACGAAGTTCATTGTAAAGTAAAACTGGATCAAAGCGGAACGTGTCTAATTCGGAAATCTTCGCAAACCGTACAAGTATTTCACTCGCGATGCATTCAGTATACTTGTATATGCTAATTTTTTGTGTAAAGTGAAACATGCATAACACGGAAACGGAATGCAAATTTTAATACTTAATTAATAATTCACGGTATAATGCATAAAAGAGCTTAAAAGTGCTACTGTATTAGGTCATATCATAGTTATTCACGACTCTACGAGGACGCTACTTTTAACACAAAGACTGTACAGTCTGACACTGCCGTTAAGCGGGACAAAACCAGGAAAATAGGTTAGGGGTGGACATTAAACCGTGCCGCTCTGTGCAACAGCGGACAAGCTACCCGCAGGCGGTGCATCTCGATGCAGTGAGCCGCACTTATCCGTCGCCGGTCGACACACAGAGCCGAATTCCCGCTCACTGCAGCCTGTCTTCGGCTCTCAGAGCCGAACTCCCGCCCACTGCGGCTGTCACGTGGCACATAAAAAGAGCTCGTGTCTATTGGTGTGTTGTTTCTAGAACCATTCAGTAGCAAAATGTTTCATGTAGAGAAAGTAGTTGTTGCTGTTGCTTCATTTGTTATAAAGAAACGCAAAATACAAATAGGAAGTACTGGTGCCACCAAGTAACTAGTTCTCGCTTAAGCTTAGGAGTTCTTTTATTGCTTTCACGGGACACTCTGAACAGATCCTAGTAATTTTTTCAATTTTGATTGTATATCATTAACTTCATTCGGGGAACTGTGTACAGTACTGAAACCATTCTTTCACTTGGTGGACACCAACATGAGGAAGCCTATAACAGTGGAAGGGAGGGTGGCTGTGATTCTCAAGTGGGTACAAAACAAGCTTCTTTGTTGTAAAAGCATGGAACATGTTATTAAAAGTTTAACAAGTTGATCATTCGTCTGGTGCAATTCATTTGAGTTGACGCCACTTGGGCGACTTGCGTGTCGATGGGGATAAGATGATGACGATGAGGACAACACAGCATCCAGTCGCTGAGAAATGAAATCTCCGACCCAGGCGGGAATCGAAACGGGGCCCTTTGCATGACACTCCGTCGCGCTAACCACTTTTTTCTTTTTTTATTATCAGATTGACTTGGTATTTTCATGAAAATCAGACAACCATAGTCAAATCATCATTTAATATCAGCTGCGATAAGAAAATCAACAAATTAGTTCAAGTACAAACAATTATTAAATTCTGAACAGGAAGACTAACCCATTATCTCACCATTCTTGTTAATTTTTTTATACACATGAGGAAGAGAAAAACTAACAAAACAAAGCTACAAGGGAGGGGACTCAAGCTCCGGGAAGAAACAGGGATCACAGGGGAGTTTAACCACCTTGACGGTTAAACACAAGAAAAAGCATATTCGCAAAAAGCGTTCGGTATCGTGGCAACAGCTGCCATTTCCAATTCGCAGTTTTCAGATAATGGTGACAAACGCGGGTATTTGGGTCATTCCCACCTTAAACGATATAGTGAACATAGCAACCCAATAGCCAGACAATCGTGTTCGTTTTGTCTGAGGAAAAAAGGATATGTCCGGATGCAGGAGAATGTCGTCTAGGAAAGCGGTTTCAGGCCCTCGAGTAAGGAAAGCTTATGGACGGCGGACTCAGAGCCAATGATACCGTCCGCAAGCAACAAGCCTGTGAAGTAAGGTGTCAGTTTGATGACATTTCTAACAGTGATCAGTCGGACGAAGGCCAATACGGAAAAGACGATCACAAGTAGGTATCAGACGGTGAATGACCTTACACCACGTTTAAACAATCGCGATCGGCAATATAGGAAGACTCAGATGAGACCAGACCGTTTTCAAAGAAGTTCAACAGAAGAAAAGGAACATGGTGCACCCCAACGGGGTGGTAGCATGTTGGTATTAATATTCGTCATAGAAAGTGTATCAGCACCTAGGATCCCGATAACTATAAAGTATTCACGAATGTGCCGCAATTTAGGATTAATCCGTCCGACATCAACAGCAGCGGTCAGACAGACCGGCCGGAGGCAGGAAAGTAAACGAGAGGTAACTGAATGCGGAGCCCGCGTACAGGTTAAAACATTGCGGCGGGCAAATAAGATGGATGTCTTCATTTTGATATCGGTAAGACCCAATCCTCCAAGTTTTAGGGGTTGTCCACTACTGCATACCGGACACGAAAGATATCGCGGCGCCACGGGAATCACCCAGACAGCTGTTTCAGTCTGCACGCCATCATCGCGGGAGGAGGGAAGACCTGCGCCACGCAATAAACTTTAATAAAGCCATAGGTTTGCCGGCCGGGGTGGCCGAGCGGTTTTAGGCACTACAGTCTGGAACCGCGCGACCGCTATGGTCGCAGGTTCGAATCCTGCCTCGGGCATGGATGTGTGTGATGTCCTTAGGATAGTTAGGTTTAAGTAGTTCTAAGTTCTAGGGAACTGATGACCTCAGATGTTGGAAATGGAAATGAGCGTTTGGCGTCATTGGCCGGGAGGCCCCTCGCGGGGCAGGTCCGGCCGCCATATCGCAGGTCTTATTACAGTCGGCGCCACATTGGGCGACCTGCACGCCGGATGGGGATGAAATGAGGATGAACACAACACAACACCCAGTCCCTGAGCGGAGAAAATCTCCGACCCAGCCGGGAATCGAACCCGGGCCCAGAGGACGGCAATCCGTCACGCTGACCACTCAGCTACTGGGGCGGACACCTCAGATGTTAAGTCCCATAGTGCTCAGAGCCATTTGAACCATTTTGAAGACATAGGTTTCTAAAACCGGTACCTTGTGAAGGAGCCTAAGGGAACGGCGTTCATGTTCAAGGATCGCCCCGTGAACACGACTCGTAACCTCAAACCAAATTAGTGTCGCCATTTTGATCTGACTGCGATCCACTAAGATCCCTAAGGTCATATGGCGACTGACGGCCGTCGCCCAAGGAATCACGACATGATTGAAGCCTCTCAACGGTAGGAACTTGCATTTACGATCATTAAAGCGAGCACCAGCAAGACGACATAATAAAATTTAATGTCATGGAAGTTTTTTAGAATTTTACGTCAAATGAAGTACTGTATGTATTAATGAAACTAGAATAGCTTTCAGAAGGCTCAGAATTCAGACTCATTTTCGATTTCTGGAGTGGGCTGAGAGGAAAGTTGTGTGTAAGTTCTGATTACCATGACGTAGGATGATTTTGGGGGAGTTGGGCGACTTATTTCAAAGGCATTTGAGGAAAACTGCAACTGGGGAAACATCACATTGGTGTACCATATGTGCTGCAAAATTTGTAGAACCTGGCTGATACATAGTCGTAAAAGTCTGTAGCTTATATTTAGAACTCACTTGAATTATTTAACATTTTGCCTGAAGCTTGCCGTGCTCTGGAATAGTTGCCAAGTCTTTTACCAAAGACAACAAAAACAGTTTATCCTCATCAGACAATGTCGTCTTGTTCTCTTCTCTACTCTTCAATACTTCGGTGCAAAACATTACACAATTTGTCTGTGTCTAATTTTGGATCTGGCTTTCTAATTCTTCTTGTTTTTGAAGGGATGTGTTCTCCTTCACTAATACTAGCTCGAAATTCATCGCTACCCTCTCCAGATACGTCGACTTTAATTGTGTCATCTTCTTCACATAAGTTAGCGAATGTTCTGGAAATAATTATGTATGCGACAGCATTAAAAAAGAAAGCAATCTGAATACGTTCAATTATACAGGGTAGGATGATACACGAGTAGCATGTATTCTGTTCACTTACATTTTGTGTTGAATAACAAGTGGCAAAAATATAGGTCAGAATACATTTATTTACTTTTGTCAGTTGCTACAGAACCACCTGACCTCTCAGAATCTTTTAATATCCGTCACGCATGATAACTTCAGATTCTTCCACTTCTTTTCCATATCATTCCCTAAAAATATGATATTTGTCATAAGTATATTTATGTAAAACTATTCTTCTTACAGGTACTGATGCGCCTGGTGCATCCCATACTCATTTCCATTACTTTTTCCGAATTGGAATTTCAACCTTGTCTGGAATAATACAAGATATTGGATCACAGAAGACAAATGACTATACCGAACAAGGAAATGAGAAAAGCATAGCTAACGGTTTTTTCAAAGTAGCGGGTTTCTCGAACTTCGTTGGTGCAATAGATGGAAAGCATATGAGGATTATTCACCCACAAGACAGTCTCTCAGTTTTATAATTACAAGCATTATTTTTCAGTCGTACTTATAGCTGTTTGCGATCATAATTATTGCCTCGCTGCTGTTGACAATGAAGGGTACGGAAAAAGTTCTGATTCTTCTCTCTTAATGAACTCAACTTTCGGAAACAAAATTATAAATAAAACATTTGATTTACCTAGCCCACGCCCATTGCCATGGACCACAAAGCCAGATATTCCATTTGTGTTTGTTTGCAGATGAAGTATTCGGTTTGTCCATGAACGTTTTGCGTCCTTTTGCTGGTAGATGTCTATGAAAACCAGAGTCTTTAAACTACGCTCTGTCTAGAGCAAGACGCCTTATTAAATATACATTTGGAATATTGTCGAATAAGTGGCGAATTTTTCACCGATCATTGACAGTCTCCCTCTAGTTTGCAGAAGACTTTATAAAATGTTGCGTTGTGCTTCACAATTTTGTCCGCACCAGAGATGGAATAAAATTAGAAGATAGTTTGCAGTGTGATGGTTTTAAAGGTACAGAATGTGGCTCAGTAACTAACTACAGATCGATTGCAGTGAAATGTATTCGCAATAATTTTGCAGACTACTTCGACAACAGTACTGGAGAACGGGAATGGCAGAATTCTCGAATATAAGCGTTATGTAAACCTTGAGGAAGGTAACTGTGACGTGTTGTCGCTTGTCACAAAACAAACTGCAATACAGTATACCAATTTCCTATGTTCGTACAGAAAATACCTAATTACAGACTAATAAAAATATTTACACTTACTTTCCTATGATTTGCTTCTGCAGTGGCGGCAAGGTGTTAGAATCCTTGTTATACATTCTACAGATCTCATTCCAAGCTTCGGCTTTTTGTACTTTGTTCGAATAATCAGGTGCGGAACAGTCCCACAGCACTGGCCAACGTTGCACTTCCGCAATGAAACTCTCTACGTCGACCACACTCACTGTTTTCTTTATGGTTTTAGACACCCACACAGGCCTTTACTAGTTATGTACACTGGTCAACAGACAGAAACAATAGAGTCGCTGCCGGCCGAAGTGGCCGTGCGGTTAAAGGCGCTGCAGTCTGGAACCGCAAGACCGCTACGGTCGCAGGTTCGAATCCTGGCTCGGGCATGGATGTTTGTGATGTCCTTAGGTTAGTTAGGTTTAACTAGTTCTTAGTTCTAGGGGACTAATGACCTCAGCAGTTGAGTCCCATAGTGCTCAGAGCCATTTGAACCAATAGAGTCGCTGAGCCAACAATATGCGCCGAAACTGCGCGCGGGCGGTGACGAGCGGCTCGCTGCATGCGGTGTAAAAGCTCCCATAAGGCTCTGTGTAAAGCGAATTGCAGGCGATTCGCTTGACAAGCTACAACGCGGCTCAGTGAGCCGAAGTCCAAGCTCTAACTCTCTTGTGTGAAAGGAAGCATATGGTCCAGTGTAACGCGAACCGCTTCAGCTGGATGCACGGTCTCCCGTGTGAAAGGGGCCTTAGTGAGCGCTCTGTTTGTCGGAGTTCCTCGGTCTCCATTATTACTGAAGAGCGCGGAAGCACGCTGGAATATTATTGTACAACTACGGACACTATGCTGCAATTTTCGCAGTGAAAGAGGAGGGCGTTATTCCGTTAATCAATGTTTTACGGGGGCAATATCAGGCATTCCGAAGAGATGCACTACGTGCATCGTTTTCTGGCAGTTGCAGTTGACTAGTAGCACTGTAAGTAATAACGTGATATTGAACAAAAATCATGTGTACTTCATTAAGGAAATCGAGGAGACCGGGAAAGACAAATTCTGTGTGCGCGAAATAGTGTTGCGTTTCAATTAAGATAAAACACAATTTTTTTTATAAACGAGGATAAGATATAGGATTAATGGATGAAAGGGAACGGGCAAATGAAAATAAAAACGAGATATTGTGGGAACGGTTCGTACGAGTGTGGACAAAAAAACTTATCTTTTTCTGGGCCCATGATACAGAGTGAGAACCTCCAAGTTGCGGACATGTCCGAAAGTACATATACTATCTTCATATAGTTAAGGATAACCGGCCATTGACCTTCTTCCGTGCGGATGCACACGCATTGCCCGAACTCTTACGGGACTCGGTAAGATTGTCTGCCGCGAGTAATGAGTGTAATGGGCAGGGCACTACAAATGTAGTGTGTGGACATTAAGTTCGGAATGTGGGTCTCACGGTGAGAGTGAAAGGGATAAAATCTTGCAGTCGCATTATCCTCTGAAACCTCGGTGGCTCAGATGGATAGACCGTCTGCCATGTAGGCACGAGATCCCAGGTTTGAGTCCCGGTCGGGGCACACATTTTCAACTGTCCCCGTTGATATGTATCAACGACTGTCGGCAGCTTAGGGTCTCGATTTCATTATCATTTCATTATAGAGAGCTGCATGGTCACCGGTTCGGACATGTCCGAAAGAACAGATACAATCTTCATACAGATACGCCTTTGAATGATGTCCACCCCAAATCCTGTATAATGTGCGTGACACCCTCCCCACTATTTCTCGACAATACAAAACGTGCTGCCCTTCTTTCAACTTTCTCGATGTACTCCGTTTCTCTTATCTGGTGAGGACCCCACACTGCGATGGAGTACTCCAAAAGAGGACGGACATCCGTAGTGTAGGTAGTTTCTTTAGAACATCTGTTTTTTCTAAGTGTTCTGCCAGTAAAACGCATTCCTGGGTTCGTCTTGCCCACAACATTTTCTACATTTTCTTCCCAGCCGGCCGGGGTGGCCAAGCGGTTCTACGCGCTACAGTCTGGAGCTGTGCGATCGAATCCTGCCTTGGGCATGGATGTGTGTGATGTCCATAGGTTAGTTAGCTTTAAGTAGTTCTAAGTTCTAGAAGTTAAGTCCCATAGTGCTCAGAGCCATTTGAAGCATTTTTTTTCCTTCCCAATCTAATTTGTTTGTAATTTCATTTTCTAGGTATTTAGTTGAATTTTGGGCCTTTAGATTTGACTGATTTATCGTGTACACGATATTTAACGGAATCCTTTTAGCACTCACGTGGATGACACTTCCCATTGTTTAGGGCCAACTGCCAATTTTTGCACAATGCCGATATCTTTTCTAAATAGTGTTGCAATTTGTTTTGATGTTTTGGTAACTTTACTAGAAAATAAACGAAAACATCATCTGCAAACAACCCAAGCTGGCTGCTCAGATTGTCTCTTATACAGTTTATATAGATAAGGAGCAACAGAACGCCTATAACACTACCTTGGGGAACGCCAGATATCTCTTCTGTTTTACTCGATAACTTCCCTTCAGTTACTTCGAACTGTGACCTCTCTGACAGGAAATCACGATTCCAGTCGCTGAACTGAGACGATCTTCCATAAGCACGCAACTTGATTACAAGCCGCTTGTGTGGTACTGTGACAAAAGTCTTCTGGAAACTTATAAATACGGAATCAATTAGAAATCCTTCGTCGATACCACTCAACACTTTGTGTGAATAAAGAGCCATTGTAGTTGTGTTTCACAAGAACGATGTTTTCTAAATTCGTCCTAACTGTGTGTCAATAGGCCGTTCTCTCCGAGGTAATTCCTAATGTTCGCACACAATATATGTTCCAAAATCCCTTTGCATAAAGACGTTAACGATACGGCCCTGTAATTTAGTGGAATACTCCTATAACCTTCCTTGAATGTCGGTGTGCCTTGTGCAACTTTCCAGTCCTTTGGTACGGGCCTTTCGCCAAGAGAGGAATTGTATATGATTGTTTAAGTATAGAGCTATTACATCAGCATACTCTGAAAGTAATCTAATTGGTGTACAGTCTGGACCGGAAGATTTGCTTTTACTCAGCGATTTAAGTTGCTTCTCTACCCGGAGGATATCTACCAAGTTGCTCATGCTGGTAGCTGTTCCTGCTTAGAATTTTGCAACATTTACTTCGTCGTCTTTGGTGAAGCAATTTCAGAAGGCTATGTTTAGTAACTGTGCTTTGGTAGCACCTTCATCGCTAGTACTTCCATTGCTATCTCGCAGAGAGGGCATTGATTGTGTCTTGCCGCTAGCATACTTTATATGCGACTAGAATCTTTATGGATTTTCTATAAGGCTTCCAAACAAAATTTTCGTTGTGGAAACTATTAGAGCATCTCACATTGAAGTCCGCAATAAATTTCGAGATTCTGTGAACGATCGAAAATCTTGGGGATTTGCGTTACTTTACATTTGGCATGCTGTTTTCGTTGTTCCTGCAGTAGTGTTATGATCTGTTTTGTTTACCATGGGTAATCAGCTCCGTCGTTTGTTAATTTATTTGGTATAAATTTCTCAATTGCTGTCGATACAAGTCATGGAGGGAGTGCGTACCTCGGATCGGTTGATACATTTGACTTCTGTCCGACCTCCCTGACATCATTCTTCTGAATGGCAAAGTTCAAAATAATGGAAGAGCTGCTCGTTGTCTTCATCAAGAACGTCATCCACAACGTCCGAGTCCATCGCATTCTCTTTTCGCCAGAGTTACGCAGCGGCTTCCAGGAAGGAGTACCTTCTCCGTCAGCAAGCGTGAGTGTGGTACTCCAAGCAGATGCCGCGCAGCATAACGGTGAAGAGAGCAGTCAGTGAGTACAGGAACGATTGCACGTGCAGTGGAAGTTGCTCCCAGCACCGCCTGGTGTCTTGCGCGTGCATCGTCCACCTCGGCAGCTGCGCTGTCAGCGAGGCGGAGTGATGAGCGAAGGGGTCTGGGTGTGATTTCCAGTGAGGTCGGAGACTTTCTCGTCTCTGGGACTGGGTGTTGGTTTGTCTTTACCTTCGCATTGTCATAACTGACATTACGAACTATTGAGATGGCTGAATGGGCGCTGCCCGAATCCATATAAATCGAAAAAAAGATCTACATCCATACCACCTCCAAAGGATACTGTTTAACTGTAAACAACAGTGTTTGTGAAAACTGATAGTTTCCTTCTTGTTTCTTTGGTTATTAACGACTGTAATTGTAAAACAAGCTATGTGTTCTCTCACGCCTCATATTTCACTTGTAAAAGTGGTCGCGTTGCCAACACGTTTTCATATCATCGTAGCACAGAAGCGGTACGCTTCCTCTTACGGCTTCATGTTCAAAATATCATATACAGTCCCCTCCACAAGTCCTAGAAGTTTGTAACGGGAATTTTAAAGTATCCCGTATATAGGGTGAACATTAATAAAACCGGCAGGCTGCAGGGACGTATTCCAGACTGGACATGGAGGAGAAGAGGTGTTACGAACATGTGTCTGGAAACGAACGGGGTGCGTACCACGACAACAAATCGCCGCGGAACGCAGTACAGAGCTGCATCGCATCCATGTCACAACAGATGTTCAACGTGGCCTCCATGGGATGCAATACAGGCGTTCACACGTAGCATCATGGGTTGCTGCACTCCTTCCCACGTTCCGTTAAAAAAACCTTCGGCCAAATTCTTTCCGTAGATGCTCACGTTACGATGCGCTACTCACACAGCCTACAACACACAAGGAACACACGACACGTGGTCAGAGGATCTGTCATTCGTCAGCGTCAGCTATCATGGCAACGACGAATTTCCGGACACATGTTGGTAGGACCTTTCCTCCCAGATTTCCATTCAGGAATCCGTCCATGCAGATTTTATTAATGTTCACCCTGTAAACAGGAACTTCCAGAACCATTCGTCCAAATTAATACAGGAGGCAGAGAACATCTAGACAAGTATATGTCGATAAGAAACATATGATCTTTGTAGTCAGCTTGTATTGTTAGAGAACAATTTGTTATTAGTGCTGACGTGAGCCGTTGTATCGGTGTCACTGACCAGCAGTCTGTACTAACATTCAAATCAGCTGTGTCTACGAACGGTTGGTTCTGAGGTCTGCTTGGAAACTCATTCAGTCGCAAGCATCACGGGTTTGTGAAATCAAAGATGACTTCTTTGTAAACGCAACGATACAGTCGTAATCATAACCGCCATATGTCAACAATGCTAGACTTGGAGCAGAACGTATGCTGAAATGGCTGGCATGTATCTGGCATAGACTGGACGGATACCACAACACGAAACATTCGGACGTCTGTATCGCCTTGTATGTGAAACAGCCACTTTCCATGCAAGAGTGCATTATACAGGTCGGAATCGAACACTGCGAACTCCCAAAGACGAGATTCTGTGAAATGGCTGACTGGAGCATACATTCTTCCATTTCTCTTTAACGGATAGAAATATCGCATCTTCGTGAAACATTTGTTGCCAGATCTGGTGGAGGATGTACGTCTGAATATTAGATTTACATCCAGCACGACGGAATTGCTGCGAGGAATCATCTGAGAGCCACCTTCGGGAGTCGACGGATCGGCCGAGGTGGCCCTGTAGCCTAGCCACGAATGTCACCTTATCTCAAGTGTCGGAATTTCTTCCTCTAGGGGCACATGAAACAGTTGGTGTATGGAATCGTTGTGGAAACAGAAGAAGATCTCGTCGCTAGTAATGCTGTCACTGCGGGTACCATTGCGGACATATCAGCAATGTTCGAATGGACACGACACTCAGTGATCGGGCAATGTACTGCATGTATGGTGGCACATTCGGGCAGTTCCTGTGGATGCCACACTGTAATTAGCATGCTAAACTACCTTTGTATAAACCGCCCACAGCATCAGAAATTTTCGTCACGGATCATATGTACCGTAGCTAAATATATTTGTTGTGGTATTCTCTACTTCCAGGGTTAATTTGAACGAATAGTTTCGGAACACCCTGTATGTGTTGTCAAGGCACGATAGGCCGGATTTCGACTGCAGTGTGTTATTTACCTCATGACCTCGCAGCCGAAATACTAATTGGTGCACCACACGTGGAAAGCAAGCTGCACCACCACTGCATAAGCATCCCCTGTAATCTTCAATCTTGAGAGTCTGTGAGGTCACACCGTGCACAGCCTTAGCCCACCTTTGGGTGGCATCTGAATCTATGCAGTACGCATACAACTTGGATCTCCCTAGAAACTCCATAATTTGCGAGCCATCCGCCTCGTCTTTCATCATGATTACACCGTTCTTGCTCTGAGGAGTTACGCCATGAGGATTATTAACCGCCTAACCATTCACGTAAAATTCCTCAGATCGATCGCAGCCTTTTACCCAGTAGATGAAACTCTCTGTATCCATGTAAACTAACTGGGATCAGTGAAGTTTGGGTTTGCGGACTCATAGTAGAATCGGTACATGTGGAGATTAATCGGTACATGTGGAGGTGCAGAATACACATACCGACACAGACAAGCATCGTGAACTCCACTGAAACCTTAGCCATCTCTACAGGATCTAGTACTTCAATGAAGATTGTAGCCAATTTAAAATTTGGCTTGGTGGTGTATTCTCTTGCACCATCAAAACCACCCCAATGGTAAAAATAAATTAATTTCGCGGCGCTTGCCCACATTCTTAATGGTTTCGGCAAAAATAGAATTATTCAGTGATTTATAAAGAAATAACCTTTTCAGTGTCACATGTCGCGATAATCCTGTTTTCAGTATTAACATCAATGTCCTCCTTCTCACACTAAACAGAGGCATTGATACAGGTTGTAATATTATTGGACTTCGGATGCTCTGTATATAAAATATTTGTCATAAAAGAGAAGAACAGCCATCGAGCTGTAGTTGGTAAGATGTTTCCCATCACAGCGAAAATGTTAGGAAAAGAAATATTTTTGTAATGTGCGTCCACACAAAGACGCGAGTCCAGCATTAACTGCTTCAAATAAACACTATGACCCGCCGAGCGCAGATACGCAATCAACTGCCGCAGTGCTCGATCCTAATAAGATACGAAACATATGAATCATAAAAATATTGACTTTTGTTATAAATAGTTCTAGAGACTTGGTTACCTTTTTCTGTTTAGATACTGACGTGTTACGAAATGCAGTGTAGCATCGCCACAAGTTTTATATAATATTTTTGTAGCAGTAATGTAAATTTATTTAACTAACGCTTCGATAAACAGTGCGACGCTACGAAATATTCACGTGCACGCAAGGACAATTAATTTTGAGAAAATATTGGACATACAAGAAAGGACATTGTCGTAGCACGGAATGTGTGTAGGAAGTGCAAAACGTAAGTTTTGTATTCCATGCTGATTTGTTCATGCTTAGTGGTATGGATTATTTCAGAATATACTGATGTGTTATAATGAATCCCTTTTTTTATTCTTTTCTTTGAGCAACCTCAGTGTTTTTTCGTTGTATGCAGACTATGTTACAGGGAAGCTCTTTACAGCGGTATCTTGGTTATTTTCGGGAGGCTACTAACATATTCAATCCCAGATTTGATAACCATTACCATAACCCACTTTCCTTCATCCATTTCCCTTTCAGCATTCAGTTAGGTCCCTTAGGCAAAATCGGTTAAGAAATTACCGAGAGTGCAAGATCTAGTATAATTACTATCGTCATACCACATTACATATAATACTAGAAGGTGTCTGTAGTACAGAATATGTATCTGCTTGTTCCCCAGCATTGTCATCAGATTGGGAACGGAACCATTTCGGGGGGCTAGGTGGTTCAGACACAGTGGCAAGTCGCTGTGTGCGTCATAAAAAGACATATCCATCACCAGCAGCCACAGTCACATCTTGAATCACTTTTTCCAGTCTGGTGATTCGCTCTTTTGACATCCACCGAAAACCTTCTATCGGCAGAGATTGTTGCATACCGCACCCGTAAAGATTGTTAACGTCCACATGTACCTCAGTCATATGGTCTTTACTCCTCCTCATACATTCACGAGTTATTCACCTTGGTGTACCTACGTATCCAATACTCCCCTGAAAACAGGGCATTCAAAGAAAAGCAAAATCTGGATTATAGACTAGATGTTAAAGCGCAAGGGCTGACAGTGGCTATACATAGAGCAATGGAGGTATCGATACCTGTCAGGATAGATCATTTAAATGGAGTATCTTGCGTCTGGGCCGAGACGCCACAGAAATTAAGATGTGTAACAAGAACCAGGAGCTATATCAGAGTAGCCTGACTCATTGAGGAAGAGTTACGGAAAACAAAATTGAACAATAGATGCATAACGTGGAGGCAAACTTAGACGCCGATCCCTGGAGTATCCCGTAAAAATAGGCTCCAAGAAAATACGATCACCAACTGCCTTCGCCACGCTCAAAAGGAATGCCGGGACGATAGCAAAAAGTTGCAAATATCAGCTGCCCTGCTAATCGGCACACTACTTTCTGATGACGAACAAGAGTCGAGACAGAAGATCAGCTTAAGTTACAAAATATGTTATGGGAAGAATAGAAGAAATAAATGTGTTTATCCCTTGGTACAATAAGAAATTGGGTAATTTTAAGACTGAAAAAGAAAAACTCTCCGGGACTGTGTGGGATCTCTGTCGAAGTATAAGCCCCATACGACCATTTCTACATGTACATTGATGCTACGCAAGCCACTGTACGGTGTGTGGCGGAGGGTACCATGTGTCACTACTTGTCATTTTCTTTCCTGTTCCACTCACAAATAGAGGAAAAAATGACTGTCGGCATGCCTCCTTATGAGCCCTTCCACAAGCAGTATAATGAGTGTCTCTTGTAAGGAGAGGTCTCTATTCCATGGAAGAATGCTGACGTGATTAAAGGGCGAGATATGGAGCCAATGATAGGCAAATCCGGCAGATCAATTTGTCTTTTCAATTTTCTCAGCAAGATATTTGAAAAAGTATTGTGCGAGACATTAGAAGACCATTGACTCCTATAAGGGATGATCCCTTACCAGCACAGGTTTATAAGAGGCAGGTCAACTGAAGACGCAATAAATAAAGTAATTTCGCTAGCGACAGGTACTCATTCCCTGTAGGCTTTACCGATGATGATCGATAATGTTGACGCTTTCGATAACCAATGAGGGCCTCTTTTCTTTGGTCGCCTTAGGGAATTGGAGTGCCCAGAAGCTCTGCACAACAATAACAATTAGCTGTCCACAGGGATCAGTGTGTGGTCCAGAGTTTGGAATGTAGCACTAGAGCCCATATATATTAAGTTACATGACAGCGGGAACAGAAGCTGACTGGTAGCATCTGCAGAAGTCACGCTGTTTGTTGCAAGTGGTGACTCCTGAATAATTATGGAAGACGAGTGTAATGATGCGCTCCACGAACTTCAGGGCTGGTGTCGAAGTGTTAAATTGTCACTATCATCTTACAAAACAATGTACCCCCTGCTGAAAGGGAACCTAGCAATAAGCCTTAAAGTAAATTGAAATGATGGAACGATTATGAGGAGTACAGTAACGAGATATATATGAGTATTTCTAGACGAACTTCATACGTTTCCACATCATATAGAGGAAGAAGGCAGGAAAGATACAAACGTCATGAATAAAATTACAACCATTGCAAATAGTCGATTTCGACGCCCAATATACACTCCTGGAAATGGAAAGAAGAACACATTGACACCGGTGTGTCAGACCCACCATACTTGCTCCGGACACTGCGAGAGGGCTGTACAAGTAATGATCACACGCACGGCACAGCGGACACACCAGGAACCGCGGTGTTGGCCGTCGAATGGCGCTAGCTGCGCAGCATTTGTGCACCGCCGCCGTCAGTGTCAGCCAGTTTGCCGTGGCATACGGAGCTCCATCGCAGTCTTTAACACTGGTAGCATGCCGCGACAGCGTGGACGTGAACCGTGTGTGCAGTTGACGGACTTTGAGCGAGGGCGTATAGTGGGCATGCGGGAGGCCGGGTGGACGTACCGGCGAATTGCTCAACACGTGGGGCGTGAGGTCTCCACAGTACATCGATGTTGTCGCCAGTGGTCGGCGGAAGGTGCACGTGCCCGTCGACCTGGGACCGGACCGCAGCGACGCACGGATGCACGCCAAGACCGTAGGATCCTACGCAGTGCCGTAGGGGACCGCACCGCCACTTCCCAGCACATTAGGGACACTGTTGCTCCTGGAGTATCGGCGAGGACCATTCGCAACCGTCTCCATGAAGCTGGGCTACGGTCCCGCACACCGTTAGGCCGTCTTCCGCTCACGCCCCAACATCGAGCAGCCCGCCTCCAGTGGTGTCGCGACAGGCGTGAATGGAGGGACGAATGGAGACGTGTCGTCTTCAGCGATGAGAGTCGCTTCTGCCTTGGTGCCAATGATGGTCGTATGCGTGTTTGGCGCCGTGCAGGTGAGCGCCACAATCAGGACTGCATACGACCGAGGCACACAGGGCCAACACCCCGCATCATGGTGTGGGGAGCGATCTCCTACACTGGCCGTACACCACTGGTGATCGTCGAGGGGACACTGAATAGTGCACGGTACATCCAAACCGTCATCGAACCCATCGTTCTACCATTCCTAGACCGGCAAGGGAACTTGCTGTTCCAACAGGACAATGCACGTCCGCATGTATCCCGTGCCACCCAACGTGCTCTAGAAGGTGTAAGTCAACTACCCTGGCCAGCAAGATCTCCGGATCTGTCCCCCATTGAGCATGTTTGGGACTGGATGAAGCGTCGTCTCACGCGGTCTGCACGTCCAACACGAACGCTGGTCCAACTGAGGCGCCAGGTGGAAATGACATGGCAAGCCGTTCCACAGGACTACATCCAGCATCTCTACGATCGTCTCCATGAGAGAATAGCAGCCTGCATTGCTGCGTAAGGTGGATATACACTGTACTAGTGCAGACATTGTGCATGTTCTGTTGCCTGTGTCTATGTGCCTGTGGTTCTGTCAGTGTGATCATGTGATGTATCTGACCCCAGGAATGTGTCAATAAAGTTTCCCCTTCTTGGGACAATGAATTCACGGTGTTCTTATTTCAATTTCCAGGAGTGTATATTAGCATCAAGCCCCATTCGTAGGATATGATGCAAGCGTTTTGGCTCATAGATTGCAGTGAGTGAAGCCAGCCTGATTAGTGAGAAGAGTCCAACGAAGAGTCCTACTTAGATTAAAGGTCGCCTGCTGCACTACCTCGAATGATGTTTTGTTAGTTATTCTAGAAATATGGCTACTAGACTTGGAAATTAGGAAAAGGGGAGCAGTTTCTGGAAAAGAAAGACAATCAAATGGAACTACGAGGGATGCTTGTTGAAAACTTAATAAAAGGTCGTACATTACAAATGTGTCAAAATGATTGGGACACTTCAGGCATCGGCAGAATAACATACGAATTTCTCCCTAACATCAGAGGAGACTAAAAATGGAATTTCTTAACCCGTCGAGTGAATTGATACATACCTGACTGGCCATGGCCCGTATGCTATGTATCTCTACAAAATCAGGCGACAAATGAATGATAGCTGCGCCTGCGGCAATGTGGACACACCAGAACGCACATT
The DNA here is from genome assembly GCF_023864345.2 of Schistocerca serialis cubense. Taxonomy (NCBI): domain Eukaryota; kingdom Metazoa; phylum Arthropoda; class Insecta; order Orthoptera; family Acrididae; genus Schistocerca; species Schistocerca serialis. Next base: position 429,696,770 of record NC_064641.1, read on the forward strand.
ATGGAACTGTGCTCTCGAAGAAAATGAGGCGGGTAGTGGCCGTTAGGCTGCAAGGGCGTTGAATTCCAAAGCTGCACTAAGGAACGGGGGGTGGCCGAGCGGTTCTAGGCGTTTCAATCTGGAACCGCACGACCTCTACGGTCGCAGGTTCGAATCCTGCCTCGGGCATGGATGTGTGTGATGTCTTTAGGCTAGTTCTAAGTTTTAGGGGCTGATGACCTCAGATGTTAAGTCCCATAGTGCTCAGAGCCATTTGATCCATAAGGAGCGGTGCGCATCTAGGGTGACCCTGCAGCCGCAGTATCCAGGAAGGCCAAGGAAGACGTCATGAAGCTTTCAACCACATGTCAGCATGCTGCCATCCCAGGTGGTTCACAAAATCTGTAGATGGATAGAACACAATTGAGGTCAGCGGGCACTGAATAAATAGTTTCTAAAGGATTTGCGTTGCTTTGGTGCAAGTGACCATGGGAGTGTGAACTTTCAGACGTAATAGTGATCGTGGGATTGCTTGTTATAGTGGAAACGTTGCTGACGTGCTACCTGACGTCCAAAGAATCCAGCAGACAGTGGCTGTTGACTGAGGTAGTTTGATGGCAGGTCTAGTAGCGGAAACAACCACCTACAGGTTAAATACACCAAAGTAAATGGAAAAACACATAACTGATTCTGTATCACTTGTAGGATTATTAGTAGTTGGGTAACTGGAAAGGGTTTTATTGTAGTTTTGTAGTACTAGAAATAGTTGTAGTATAAGGAAGTTAAGTTACAGAAAAAAATACTTGGTATATAAATTTATTATTATGTACGAAAATGTGGTGTGCATGCCCTACCTTAGCTTTTCAGATAACAGAATATAATTGTGAAGTACGAATAAAAAAATAAAAGCAACACAGCGAAATAGGTACAGTTAGATGTCGATACGTGCCTTTTTTTAACATTGTATCCCGCAAAAGCCCTGGTGCTGTAATAGAAGGCCGGATCCAAAGTGTATGTGTCCACACATACCCACGTAACATCTCTAAAATATCCCTGGGCAGGTGTAAACCTGTGTCAATGTACAATTTAGCTTATCCTCCTAAATCAGAAATGTTTAACTCCTGCTAATCATTCATATACGTACCAAAATCAGGTTATTATACTTTTAGCTACCTAGTTCCGTTTATTTTTCAAGGTCACTTGACTATCCACTCCCCCAATCCAAAAGACAGATGACAGTAGACTGAAGCACTTTTTAGTAGGGTAGCGAATAAGGAAACAATCTTGTACGGGAACAGTATTAATTGCCGCACATACAACCACTGGAAACAACTCTTTGGTTATATTTGTTTGGTGGTGTTCCGATAATATCAGGTTTGGTTTTTATCTCATAATTTAAATCTACATTAGATTCATCTACTTCCCAAGTTATTAATTTAATTAGTATAAACAAGGTATGTTCTAAAATTCTAGTATGTATCTAACTTCTTTCCCTGTACAATACCTCTCTTGTGGCTTCAACAATTTACTTTCTACCTGCCTGCAATTCTTCTATCAGAGAACATTCAAGTATTTTAATTTTACCTCTTTCCTTCTTCGTAACATTACTGTTAAACCACTCAACATCTCCGTTCTATACTTCTGTGGAATTTCAAATTGACCTTTAAGTTTACAAATTTAGCAAACGAGTGTCAATTAAATGTATTTATTAAATCAGTTTCAAACTCTACAAATAACTGCTCTTTTCCTAGGTGCACAACATACAGGTCCACACATTTAGATAGAGCATAGCCTGCCTTTACTGTAGTAAAATTTCCTGATTTCGTAAATATGAGCCAGTACTCCCACAAATGAACAGTTTACCTTGCTGTTTCATATAAATGAAGATATTTGATGTTCTCCAGTCATAATCATATTTCTCCATACACTGTGTTTAAAGTAATATATAAGAAAATCTTGCTAGCCCCTCTGCGACAGCTTCTTCATTTTTCAGTTGCACTTAATACACTGAAGAGGCAAAGAACAAAGAAACTAGTACACCTGCTTAATATCGTGTAGGGCCCCCGCCAGTACGCATAACTGCCGCAACGCGACGTTGCATGAACTCGACTAATGTTTAAAGCAGTGCTGGGGGAGGGGCGGGGGAATTGACACTATGAATCCCACAGGGCTCTCCATAAATCCGTTAGAGGGGATGAGGATCTCTTATGAACAGCCCGTCGCAAGGCATCCCAGATATACCCAATAATGTTCATGTCGGGGGAGATTGATGGCCAGCGGAAGTGTTTAAGCTCAGATGAGTGTTCCTGGACCCACTATGTAGCAATGTAGCAATTCTGGACGTGTGGGGTGTCGCATTGTCCTACTGGATTTGCCCAAGTCCGTCGGAATGCACAATGGATATGAATGGGTGCAGGTGATCACACAAGCTGCTTAAGTGCGTGTCACCTGTCAGAGTCGTATATAGACGTATTAGAGGTCCCATATCACTCCAACTGCACGCGCCCCACACCATTACAGAGCCTCCACCAGCTGGAACAGTCCCCTGCTGACATGTAGGGTGCATGGATTCAAGACGTTGTCTGCATACCGTACACGTCCATCTGCTCGATAAAATTTGAAACGAGACTCGTCCAACCGGGCAACAGGTTTCCAGTCATCAACAATTCAACGTTAGTGTTGATGGGCCCAGCCCGGCGTAAAGCTTTGTGTCGTGCAGTTATCAAGGGTACACGAGTCAGCCTTCGGCTCCGAAAGCTCATATCGACGATGTTTCGTTGAATGCTTCTCACGATGACACTTGTTGATGGCCCAGCATTGATATCAGCACCAATGTGGGAGGGCTGCACTTCTGTCACGTAGAACGATTCTCTTCAGTCGTCGTTAGTCTCGTTCTTGCAGGATCTTTTTTCCGGCCTCAGCGATGTCAGAGCTTGGGGTTTACCAGATTTCTGATACTCACGGTACACTTATGAAATGGTCGTACGGGAAAATCCCCACTTTATCGCTACCTCGCAGATGCTGTGTCCCATTGCTTGTGTGCCAACTACAAGACCACGTTCAGACTGACTTAAATTTTGATAACCTGCCATTGTAGCAGCAGTAACCGATCTAACAATTGCGCCAGACAATTTTTGTCTTATATAGGTGTTGCCGACCGTAGCACCGTATACTTCCCGTTTACATACCTCTGTATTTGAATACGCATGCCTCTACGCTTCAGTGTAATACATAATATATAATTGTTTATAACAGTTATATCGTCTATGTTGGAGTCAGTGTTAAGAATCTCAACGTAGTTTGCACGTAGGTAGCTAAAACTGTACACAGACGAAGCATAGTTTATATGCTTTTCTCAGTCTTGATTGGCTGGAAGGCTTACTTGTACATCAATGTTCAGGTATTCTTGTTGCCACAGTAGACAACCTGCAGACTGTTGTTGAACACCGCACAACAGCTGTTCTCTATGTTATTCGTTAACTGACACTACACAGAAGTTATTGGCGTGGAAAACATTGTAATTAATGTTAAATAGTGTTTCTTGGTGTTAAAAGTACTTATACAGTATTGCACAAGGTCAAACACACGAGCTAGTTTTTAGTTGTGTATTGTAGCCTCTAGTCTCCTGATATAATTTATCTTAGGCAAGGAAGGTGTAGGTGTTTCTTATCGTCGCACGTCTGGACAATTTAGAAGGGCTCGGTTGGTAGAACATGTCCTGAAGCATCAACGGATCACCAATTTAGTATTGGACGGCACCGTGGAGGGTAAAAATCGTAGAGGGAGACCAAGAGATGAGTACACTAAGTAGATTCAGAAGGATGTAGGTTGCAGTAGGTACTGGGAGATGAAGAAGCTTGCACAGGATAGAGCAGCATGGAGAGCTGCATCAGTCCCAGGACTGACGACCACAACAACATCAAGGTGGTTACCGATAACTTTGTAAACTCTTGGGTTTGTGATTTAAAACATAAATTTGTTGTACTTATTTATACCGCAATTGGACTTCATCCAATGTTAAACAGTGATCCCCAACTGTGTTACTGTTTTTCACTATCAGGCAGCTGTTTCCCTGGCGGTCTCCTTCCAAGCAGAAGTAATGGTTTGAAATCAGTCACACATCTCCACCTTGTTAAAAATCTCTGCAAAATCCTTTCATGCATCAAAATAAAATAGGTAGCTCTCGTCTACAAGAAGGTGATACAATGTTCCAATTATCTCTTCCGTTATAACACTCATTTTAAGTTCAGTTAGTTCAGTTTTATGTAGTATAGCCACAGGACTTTTATATTTCTTCGAAATGGTTTCCAGTGGGTCTTTGTCGATTTTATTCCATTATTCCTCTTGCTGCCAGATTGTCGTTCATGAGTAAGAGAAAGGTAGCTTCGCCTTGACACCATATCGCTCAGTGACGAACTTGGAGAATTTATTACATAGATAGCTGTTAAATCACTCACAAGTTCCTGTCTTTAACATTACAAACCATCTGGGTTTTCGAATTATTCTAGACCAGGGCTTCTGAACACGTTGTCCACGCTACCTGGCAGTTGCCAGCTACCAACTGACAGTACACTGTTGCAACGCCACCTCTTAGCTGTCGGCTATGGACTGACAGCTGCCGTTCGGTAGATACGCAAAGACGTAAAGATAACTAGACTTTCCGAGCTGTTTGCATGGGCACGAAAATCGATTGTGGAACTGGAAAATGGCTTTATAAAAGCAGATTTCCAGAATAGATTTTGAAGTGTTTACCTGACCAACCAAAAGCGGAACTGGGACATCGGCTTACGAAATCCGGTTTTGGAAACGCATGTAAACAACAGATGTACAATAGTCCTATAAAGTTATTACTTAGCCTCTTTTCTTTCGTGATGTGTTTGTATCCCAAATCATGGGTCAGCCTCTTTACTTCACAGCTGCGCGGAATGGCCGCGCAGTCTAAGGCGCCATGTTGTCTTGGATTGCGTTGCCGCTCCCGCCGGAGGTTCGAGTCCTCCCTCGGGCATGTGGGTGTGTGTGTGTGTGTTTTGTCATTATAGGTTAATAGTGTGTTAATAGTGTGACTAGGGAATGATGACCTCAGCAGTTAAGTCCCATATACTTTACATACATTTGAACATTTTTCTTCGGATTTCACGAAAAACCACACACACACACACACACACACAAATGGTTCAAATGGCTCTGAGCACTATGGGACTTAACATCTGTGGTCATCAGTCCCCTACAACTTAGAACTACTTAAACTAAACTAAGGACATCACACACATCCATGCCCGAGGCAGGATTCGAACCTGCGACCGTAGCAGTCGCGTGGTTTCGGACTGAGCGCCTAGAACCGCTAGACCACCGGGGCCGGCACACACACACACACACACACACACACACACACACACACACACACACACGACTGTTACGAAATATGCATGCTCCTTACACAACAGTAGCCAAACAATGGAAGTGAACAGACCACAAGCGGCAGCTTGTCAACAGCGAACAGTTTGGACGTGATGTTGATTGCTCTTGGAGGAAGGCAGCTCCAACGTGTGAAATGTCAATTACCAAGTAATTTTAATCAGGCTATAGTGTGTTGAACAAAGGGAGTAAATCCACTAGTAAGTGTGTGGATACAGTGGGAATTCAAACTTGATCGTTAATTTCAAGTTGTTTTCACTCATCTCTAAAACAAAGACTATTGATACTTCAGGGGGTCGAGGGGGGGGGGGGGGGGGTCATTGGAAACACGGCACTAGCATTAAGAAGCTTTCAGTTCCCATGGGTTTAGCTCTGAAATTTAAAGTTACTGCGTAGTTGACTTACTAGGGGTTCACCATGGATTTTCGACTGAAGAAGGGGTCTGACAGCTGAAAAGGGTGGGAAGCCCTGTTCTAGGCAGTTTACTTCATCGCAGGTTTTAACGATAATGTTGACATCGCAATACGGTCCTGTAACAGGCATAAGTACATTGTAATTCTCCTTGGCAAGGAACATATGATTTTAGGTGTAATTTATGTTGTCAATGTCAGTCGCAAGATTAACCAAGTTCTCCAGTAAGAAACACAAAAAAACCATTCGTCAGTTCCTCTAGGCCTCCTCCCTAATAGCTGAGGGACTTTTAGCTCTTCGGAAGAATCCATGTTGACTCTTCCCTCTACCACAGCAACCTACTTTTATGCTCTGAAGATCCAAGATGGCGGCACTGTTTTGTGTGTGTGTGTGTGTGTGTGTGTGTGTGTGTGTGTGTGTTCACGCGTGTGTATGTGTGTGTGTGTGTGTGTGTGTGTGTGTGTGTGTGTGTGTGTTTGTGTGTGTACACACACATGAACGCGTGGTTTGGCTGAGTTTGCATGTCATTGGCCAAGATGTCAATGCCTTGGGGCCCCACAGTGATCAACAGACAGCAGAATAACATTGACATAGACATCTAATGGCTTTGACCATGGGGGACGGATTTCCAGGAAATACGGATGGGGGGGGAGGGGATGGGGGGGAAATATCAGAATCGACTCTGCCCAGAACCAGCAGTGTTATGCTAATAATAGCCTAAAACTGGCATGCCTTTACTCCTACCCCGACTCCTCCAGCAGTTTGTGCCCGTGGGAGTCATGCAATCCATTCGAGGTTAGCTGTGGTGGCGCAGCAGGGAAGAAGGCACTTTCTGGTACGCCAAGGCAGCAGCAACAGCATGGTCGCTGTGGATATTAGCGGCCGATAAGCTCTGGTGTGCGGGACTGGGACGTGTGTGCCGTGCCATCTGGATTTGCTTACCTCCCGGTGTCTCTGGTTCTGGGAGTGCGCTGAAAAGCAGCAGCGCCGGGACATGTGGGCGGATTTTGGTTAGAGGTTCAAATGGTTCAAATGGCTCTGAGCACTATGGAACTTCTGAGGTCATCAGTCCCCTAGAACTTAGAACTACTTAAACCTAAGTAACCTAAGGACATCAGACATATCCTTGCCCGAGGCAGGATTCGAACCTGCTACCGTAGCGGTCACGCGGTTCCATACTGTAGCGCCTAGAACCGCTCGGCCACCTCGGTTGGCTTGGTTACTGGCATTGTGTAATAGCCGAAGACGTGTGGAGTCCGACCATGGAGTGGCCATGGTGATCATGGAGCAGCCTGGGGCCAAATTGGAAATGAACTGTATACAGAGGACAGCAAGAGTTGAAACTACGAAACTGGAGTGGCAACTCGTACTGGGAGCCAGCGGCAGGTCGATGTGAGCAGCTGCTGACATGTCTGGATGTTATGCTGAGGCCTCGGATAGCTCAGTGGCTGTAAATTTTTCTTTTGGTCTTGGCTGGCCCATGGTGCTGCTGCAGTGGACATAGTTTTAAAGAAGAGCTAAACAGCCAATGGTAGTCGGAATCTGCTGGTGAAAGTGAACACCTCCTGGAGGGAGCTCAACGGTGTCATCTGAAGTCAGAGCAGATAGCAAAGAGGCAGTAAGCCACTGAGGAGTGCAGACTATCAACACTAGGTGTTAATGAGAACAGCAGACAGTGTTTGCCTCTGCACACAGAGAGGGTATGGCAGGTGAGACCAGGAAGAATTTGTGTTTCAACGAGTGAAGGTTGTGCTTAAGAGTGACCTGCGCCATTTAGTTGCGCTACTCTTTGAGTCTGTGATGGCATTGGTGTATTACTAAGATTTTGAATTGATGAACCAGCGGGGCCCCAGTTCTGACTGTAATAAGAAGAGCTGTGCATATTACGAGTGCATTGTGTTTTGAGAAACACGGTGAGACCATGACTGGCCTGAGTATTCTAAAGCAGGGTATTATCTAGGGAATTGTAGTAATAAGATTTTAGGATTCAAGTTGCCTTTGTATGTGCCTCGATTATTGAGGTACGTTTGGTTGTCGTCTCACTGTACAACGTATGCTTATGTCCTTGTGCTATCTGGTTGACTAGTTATGTTGCTGTAACTTTACTGAATGCCCCTTTTGTTATGTTAATCTCAGAGGGCTGGAGTGTTTGTATTGAATGATACATGCAAACTAAATTAATATTTCCTGATTATACACTGAGCGGCGCTACTAAAAGCTCACTTTTTCGAAAGCCTATAATTGTGTCGCACTGCGACACAGAAACTTGAAATCTGGCTCAAAGGCGCGTACCGCTTTCCTGTGCCATTGTGCAACATCGTACCACCTTGAGACGTCACTCTCGGAATCGACGACGCTTCAGATAGCAAGGTGTCGACAGGTGCGAAAAAAACTCAGAGGTCAAAAGTTCGTCACGTGTAAGGCAAGTTAATGATGTCACATTGGCACCACATTTCTGCCTTCGCCACGGTGGATATGTCACGCAATGAGAAGATCGTCACACCCTCTCTTACCCGCAATTCGTCCCTTCTTCTGTCACCTCTGCAATGGTGGTGGTATACAGGCTGGAAACATTAAGAGCCACTTAATGCCACTCTACTAAAGCTGAACACCATCCAAAAGCAGCAAAGCGTATTTACGCTTTTTCAGCTGATCTGTTCCTCACCCTCCTGTGATCACGACGGGGTGCAACAATCACGGACTCACGTGAGTATAACTGCAAAGAGTACCATTAAGACTTCTCATATCAGCAACACCATCCTTGCCACCCGCGTTCCTTTGTTGGACAACTTAAAAATGTCCCTGTGCAGAGACAGCCAGTGACTGATTTCAAGGTGCCGGTGTGACAGGCTACCATTTAGACGTTCCTGACTACCTGCCAGCTGCATGCGAAAACTAAGGGGTTTTCGAAAGGGATGCACGTCACGCTGGCACTTGAGAATCAGTCACTGTCTGTTTCTGAACAGGAAGATTTTTAAAGTGGCGAACAAAGAAGCGAGGGTAGCTCAGAGGGCGTTGCCAAACTGGTGGGGGAAGGGAGTGTGATTTAGAGGTGCCCCAGCCCCTGCCGTTTCATTCACATATATGTCAGTGTCGCACCCCGCCGTGGTAACGTCAGAGCAGGGCACGGAACAGGAAGGCTGAAAAAGCATAAACGTCTCTTGCTGCTTTGTGATACGTTCAAATGTCGTCGAATGGTTTTCAACGGTCCCTAGTGTTCCACTCTTTACGCCAGGGTAAAATTACGGTCACGCTGGATCACATTGAATGGGGTTGCATCCTTAGAGGAGAGTTGAATCATCTGGGATGCGTAAGCAGTGTCAAAGGTTGTCAGGAACGTCGTCCTGTTTCACACTGCGTTGCAAACTGTCGTTTTCGACCGCGAGAGGTGCGTGAATGTAGGCCACAAGAGAAGGGGCTGTTCCATTTGTGATGTTACCGCCCAAAGACGACAAATTACATATTGACGCCCTTTATACCACTCCCTAAGACCTCTCCGTGTCGATTCGTCGATTCTGAGCGATGGTGTGTTTGAAACATTATCGTCGGTCATTTGTAAGAAAACCGTGTGACTTCAACACTGCTCATTGTGGTTCTGACCTCCAACGCAGAGACGTCAAATGAAGAGGTGAAATGTGCATAAGAAGGTGTATGAGACCTTCCCATCGTTCGACACATCCAGAATGGTTTTGGGCAGAAATGTGGTGGAATTTAGTGCCAACGTGACGTCATTAACACATCTTACACCTCACATGAACTTCTAAACTGTGGCCTCTTTTTGCATGCGTCGACACCTTGCAGTCTGCGTCGCCGAGTCCGAGGATGCCGCAGGGAGCCACGCTTTCGCACTGTTACAGATGAAGCTTGTTGGCACATTTAATCCAAATTTAAACATCTGCGTAGCAATGGGAGACGATTACATGGTGTCGAAGAAGTGACCCTTAAATTGTGTTGCACATTTACTGGTGCCTGCTTAAGACGTTATTAATATTGTGGGGCGGCAGCTTATTATCCTGCAACTTTGTGTTACTAAATCAGGTAAGTCATTTGCAAAATTGACTGCCAATTTCTGCTTTGTATTGTCTTTTGAATGCGCTCCGGTAATCGCACTATTAGTACTGTTAGTTCAAATGGCTCTGAGCACTATGGGATTTAACAGCTGAGGTCATCAGTCCCTTAGAACTTAGAACTAGTTAAACCTAGCTAACCTAAGGACATCACAGACATTCATACCCGAGGCAGGATTCGAACCTGCGACCGTGGCGGTAGCGCGGTTCCAGACTATAGCGCCTACAACCGCCCGGCCAACCTGGCCGGCAGTAGTGTTAGTGAAATTGAATTAAAGTTGATTATGAGTCCATGCTTTTACATCCCCCAGCCGACTTCCACTCCCACCAAGTGTGACGATATGACGATAAAAACTTGTTCCGGTTTACGTCCATTTCAATTTCTTGAAGCTGGTGCTCCTTAATCACATTTTTGTAAACCTGCTTTTGCTTTACTCGAATATAGATTCTGAATAGGAATGGCTCTCTGATTAATTATTCAGTTGGTTTTGAGTTTGCTCTTTAGAAAGTACTACTAAGTTCAAACACAATTTTAGAGTCTTCTATAAATTTAAGTAAGATAGGAAAAATGCTATAATCAGAATAATAATGATTATTGTTATTATTGGAATATGCTACCCGACTGTGAATAATGCCTTCTGCCATATAAAATATCGTTACAACGCCAGGGCGGCCAGATGGCTGGTACGCACCCGGAGGTGTTGCTTCTTGGAATATGCTACCCGACTGTGAATAACGCCTTCTGCCATATAAAATATCGTTACCACGCCACGGCGGCCAGATGGCTGGTACGCACCCGGAGGTGTTGCTTCTCGGCCGCCCTGCGCAGCAGCGCCTGCCAGTCCAGGTCGACGTCGTCGCGTCCAGCGGCCACCTCCAGCAGCAGTGCGACGATGGCCGCGTCCCCCTTCTCCACTGCGACGTGCAGCGCGGTGCGTCCATTGCAGTCGGTCGCCATAACGTCAGCTCCACCGATCACCAAAGTCCTCACTACCTGCAAACAACGACAAGTGCTATGTTACTGCTTCCTATCTCCAGCGTTGAGACTCAATCCTCCTTTGTTACTGAAACTGCAACTTCAGGCATTCCCTGATGGTTCATTCATATGAGTAAATTGCACCTCTCCTGCAGACTTCAGTCCATAGATGAACCTCTGTAACGTGGATTGCGAATGTCCCAGCTAAAGAAGAATAATAGACACCATTCTCACCTTCTTACTTGTTTGATCCTCCTTAAGCGCATTTAGCAGTTAAGTGAGCCTATTCTGCGTAATTAATTCAGTAGTATACATTTACACTCATTGCTATTGATTTGAAAATCTGAATATTTGGTTTCATACGATATTTTTAAACACTGTTCATCAGTTTTTTTTCACTATCTACCAAAAACCTTAATAACAACTTACGGTTTCCAACAGTATATTTTGATTGCCAACGTGCTTCGAAATCTACAGATTCCCTTAACCAAAATACGTTGATTTTCATTATTTTCATGCATTTATCTCAAGAGGTAATATGAGGACTCCTCAGTAGCGACCAAAACAAGCACAGCCGAGATTCGTATAAACATTCTTCGTCTTTGTCATCCCATTCTGCTGGCATCCAGCTATGAGGAGGGAACTATGATGGTCTATAGCCTTTCCGTTCCTTCATATACGAATTACATGGGTCTGCACGTCTTCTTCTGTCGCCTTATACACTGCTAGTTCGGAGGTGTGCTCTTGTGAGTCCAATGCTGTGGAATTGACGCTCTGAAACCAGAGGATCGCTTTGTGGCCACTAGTCCAGGGACATGCAGGCACTAGTGTACTCCCATTTGTGCTGGCAACTTCCTGATGCCTACACTGCCCATGACTCTACACGTAGTCTACGTCGTGGTCATATTCGCCCTGACGCCTACTCCCGAGGCTGTTAGCGGCCACTGCTTAGCGTGGGTAACGCAGCTTGCCGACTCTGTGGGGACAGTGGCCTCACGGTGTCTCTGGTGCTGACACCACTGCTTCTCCAGCTGTCAACTGCGTGCGGCTGTGCGCTACGTACTAGCCAGTGATTACACTATGTGATCAAAAGTATCTGGGCACCTGACTGAAAATGACACCATCAGTAATGCTGGAATTCAATATGGTGTTGGCCCACCCTTGGCCTTGATGACAGCTTCCACTCTCGCAGGCACAAATTTAATGAGGTGCTGGAAGGATTCTTTGGCAATGGCAGCCCATTCTTCACGTTGTGCTGCACTGGGGAGAGTTATCGATGTCGGTCGGTGAAGCCTGACACTACGTCGGCGTTCCAGAATATCACAAAGGTGTTCTATAGAATTCAGATCAGGACTCACTGCAGGCCAGTCTATTACAGGCCATGCATTAAGCTCGACCGTGTTGAAAGATGCAATCGCCATCCCCGAATTGCTCTTCAACAGTTGGAAACAAGAAGGTGCTTAAAACATCAGTGTAGCCCTGTGCTGTCATAGTGCCACGTAAAACAACAAAGGGTGCAAGCCTCCTCCATGAAAAACACGACCACGCCATAACACCATCGCCTTCGAATTTTACTGTTGGCACTACACACACTGGCAGATGACGAACACCGGGCATTCGCCATACCCACACCCTGCCATCGGATCGCCAAATTGTGTACCGTGATTTGTCACTCCAAGCAACGTTTTTCCACTTTTCAATCGTCCAATGTTTACGCTCCTTACACCAGGCGAGGCGTCGTTTGGCATTTACCGGCGCGATGTGTGGCTTATGAGTAGACGCTCGACCATGAAATCCAAGTTTTCTCACCTCCCTCATAACTGTCATAGTACTTGCAGTGGATCCTGATGCAGTGTGATGGTCTGGATAGATGTCTGCCTATTACACATTACGACCCTCTTCAACTGTCGGTCGTCTCTATCAGTCAATAGACAAGGTCGGCCTGTACGCTTTTGAGCAGTACCTGTCCCTTCACATTTCCACAGGATGCAAACCAACATTACCGTCTTCGGCCACACCGCATAAGAGCCTTAAAGTAAACTTAGTAAAACCAGGTAAACCTGAGACTTGATCACAATTTAGGGGAAATCCTAATGAATATTATTGAAACCTCCCCTTAGAAAAATTTATGAATGGTTGTGTTGATAAACCCCTTACGTTATTTGATTTTCAAACCGCTGAGCAAAACTGAACGTGCACAGACATTTCTCTCTTTACTTATTCAGATCATCAATAAACTGACACACAATATTTTTAGCACAACGCAATCTGACTTTTAATAATCCCTACAAAAGAATGACCCTGATTAACAATAACCTATACCTTTTATGAATCACTTACCGCATAGCCATAGGTAGCAAATGAAAGATTTTGATAGAGAACAAACGATGTATTTACCCTACTAGTGTTCAAAAGTCATAATATGTATATATATCAGTTCATGACATCCAGTCTTACAAATTTACTGTCTCTGACGGACAAACGTCCAGATCATCCGCTCTCAAAACTCCGCCATCTCTCCCCCCATATCCACCACTGCTGGCGGCTCACCTCCAACTGCGCAACGCTACGCGCTGTTCACAACCAACTGCTCAACACTACAATAGCGAATATTACAACAATGCCAACCAGCCACAGACTGCACACAGCACAGCCAGTGATTTTCATACAGAGCGCTAGGCGGCGTTACCAATAAACAAACCCACACAGCCAACTTACATTATTTACGTCCAATAAGGTATCAGCGTTGCAACTTGGCACGTCATGAGTTACCAAGTATGTAAGCAATGCCTGGTATGGGTACCACAGACCTATGGCACGGCCGTAAAGTGCTTCACTGTTGTGTATCACATTGGGCTATTATCCGGCATAGGGAATAGTGTAATCTTTTCCTTTCTCCCCGTCTGTGCTTTTATAGTTGTCTTTGCTTTATATTTTGTTGTTAGATAGGGGTTGCACAAATGCCAGCAATGACGATGCAGGAAACGGCTGAATTTTTGGCGAGGCAATTGCTGAGTTAATGCAGAAAAATGAAGCATTACAAAAGAAGGTAGACACTTTAAAAGCAGTTGATGAGCGAAGACATGCCGAGTTACTGGAAGCATAAGCTTTAGTTGATGTTCCTGTCCCTTCTTTAGACGTTATTGCTGCTAATTTAGTAACTAATTTTTTAGGTAAATCAACTGTAGGTGTGTCAGTGTTTATTAGTAGTTTTCATTCTCCACTAAGCTGGATCATATGAGATGCAAGTGTACATGACTAAGACACAAAAACTTATGCATCAAGACAGATTAAATTAGGCACAGACATTTGAGCAACTTGATGAAGGGATTTATCAATATTATTGCAAACAAAATAACGCAAGGAACTGTAGGGGACAACTTAATAGATTACCTCAGAGAATTAACAAATTAGTAGAGACATTAAGGCACAGAACTAGAAAAATTAATCCTCAGACCTACGATTTGACCCGGAACGTGGTAGCAGGTAGAATTAGTCTGCAGGAGGCAGAGCATATGGGTATTTTGAGCTGTGTGCCTATGAGTGGCACATCTGCGAATTATCCCCTCCTTGACTCGCACTGGTGGCACTATCGAATGTCGTAAAGGGAATGAGCGCCCAGGCAGCGCGAAGTCGATTGGTGGAGGCTGGTGCTGCAACACAGTGATGTCGCGATATACCCGTGGTGCTGGCTTGTTAAAATAGTTGTCTGGCGAATAGCAATGATACGGGTCTTCGACTATGACAGTGCTTACCTGGATCGGTGCCTCAACCTGCGTGTAAAGATGTCTTTAGTTGCGAACTGAGGCGGAGAAGGTTACAGGGGTTACAGGGGTAATGCGATATTACATTCGCAGCCACGGTAACTCGAACACTCCCACATCCAATACCTGTTCTGTGTTGGTAAACATCTGGCATCGGCTGGCATAAGTTACTGCTGTATTAGACGTGCACAAATTATCCTCTCTATGAATCTTAACGCCGATGAGAGTAGTGTTACCGAGTAACTGACAGTATGCAATGTTATTCTGTGCCGCCTAATATTGTTCTCGTGTCACCACAGTCCTTCTGAATTTCACAATATTGCCTACACATGTTGGTCTGATATGGCATATTCTATTCTATTGTGTGTGGGAGAAGATGTTGTCAGTCCTAAATTTCTAAAAGACTGCTGCTAGTACCCGAGGGGATCTGATTTAATACTGTACGTTACGCACGTATGAGCTTGCGTATAGGTACGTATATGGTTTAGCACCGTTCTGTGATTATTATGGCCAATGAAATCACGAATGAGGAAATACATGTTTATGCTGTCCTTGTAATTATCTTGTAACTTGGGACTCGCGGTGGCTATCAGTTGTAATCATTTTGCTTTCCAAGTGCTAATTATGGTTCCATTCAGATTATGTAAAGAAGTGTGTGACTAATAAGATGTTCGATGGGCGGTGGAGGTCCAGCAAATGTTTGGCTATTAAATTATCCGAAGTCAATTGGCAACGACTGGGGAGCCACAGTTGTTAGCAATACGGGGCCCGCAAGGGACTGGGGCTACTTGATCGTGTTGACTGAGCTTCGATCATAGGAAACTACCTTACTTGGGCAGAACCTTCTAGTTGATAAGAGTTTAAACCATTGCCATTTCATTTGATTATAAGTTTTGAATCTTTACTTAGATTTGATTATAAGTTTTGAATCTTTACTTACTTTGAAGGTGAATGAATGGTCTCTTAAAAATATGTTGGTTATTACTTATGGAGTACTAATGGAGTTTCGTTTAAATTATTAGCCTATGACTGAAACACTCTTATTAGAGTGTCGTAGGAACTTAGAGATCTTACAAAAAGTCAGTGTACTGTAAGCTCGTTCTTGTGAATGTTTTTGTTTCTAAATTCGAGTGATTGGAACTAATCATTCCTGTGATAGATTTTAATTTCTTGTTTTTATTCTCCCGTTTGTGTATGAAAATCTAGAATAATGCATTTTGATACCCAGTCCTCTATACTCTGCCAAACGGGTAGAGGTGATATGTCAAGAGAAGTAAGAATGCTATTATGGTAGCTGCGAAACTCGAAGAGGTCTATACTGCGACCAGCAGACAGAATAAGTGGAATGTTGTTTTTTCCTCGGAGGTGAGTCGCCGTAGGTGTGGATGTAAAGGCCATGCCAGGAAACAATGCCGTCAGCTGCAATGCTATGAATGCAGAGTGGTGGGGCATCAGGCACATGACTGTCATAATAAGAAGCAAAGCGGTCTGTGTCGTGATAAATGTTAGTCAAAAGCCAATGGGCATTCATCAACCGCCAGATGACGTTCCCAATAAGACAGCGTACGGCAAAAGCATTTGCAGAGGCGGAGTGCTACTTGGTGGGCATAGTGAACATTACAGAACATAGATTTTTGGTGGAGACAGGGCCTCATTTGTCAGTAGCTAGTCTGCTCCTACTAGGCAGGAAGAGACTTAAGTATGCAATATATAAGTTACGTGGGGTGGGGGACAGACAAGTGGCATAATTGAAATCAACACTGTCCAGTCTCCGTGTTAGAGAGAAAGATTTTTCGGAGTATATGGCAGTATTGCTAGATGTCAGTGAAGGATTCTTTGTCATCCTAGAGTCATACTTCATGGATCGGTGTCACGGAAAAATTGATTTCACTGTATACTGTCGAACTCAGTAGGATGCTGTTCCAGGTGGGAAAGACAATTGCAAATTTTACTGTGTCGTAAGGTTCACCTATCATGAAGGTGGTACTAAATAATCTCCAGACATGTACATTAAAGCTAGGTTTGCAGAATAAAGTGCAGAAAGGTACAGGAAATTTCCTCTCCGTAAGTGTGGGTACTGACCTACCTAACGAGATGTGCGCATAACGAGATTGGAATGCAGTGACAATATGGATGCGTTGCATTATTTTGTATCTACAAGTGTGGTACGCATGAAACAAATAGATTGTGAGTTAGGATCATTTTGGCTCTGATGAGTTGAATTTACCAAAGGGTTTGTTGATTGCCAACTTGGAAATCCTAGACGAGGACGATCTAGATAGGTTGAGTGGCGACCTTCGTCGCAAGCAAACTGTCAATCCATCTACTTTACCAAGGAGGTAAAGAATTTAAAGGGAAGAGAGAAGTCAGCTTTGTTGGTGCAATTTGCAGACTTCTTCAGTCTAGGTGGACCACTGTGACCAACACCAGTAACGCAGCATGCGATACCAACGTATAATAACACGTTGGTGTTAGAAAGTGTTCAGAATCACTATGCACCTGCAGCTGATAATGAAAGAATTTATTTTACCATTAATAACAGAAGAATTTGTGAATCAATAGTTGAATGGTGTTATTATTGAGGAGAGTGACAGTCTAACGGGTGCAGCTGTCATAATTATACCCAAAAAACTGACAATGGTCAACACGGATTAAGAAAACGTCGTTCTTGTGAAAAACAACTAGCTCTTTACTCTCATAAAGTGTTGAGTGCTACCGACGAAGGATTTCTAATTGATTCCGTATTTCTAGATTTCCAGAAGGCTTTTGACATCGTGCATTGCAACCAGCTTGTAATCACATTCTGTGTTTATGGAATATATTCTTAGTTATGCGACTGCAATCGTGATTTCCTGTCAGAGAGGTAAGAGATATCGTAGTATCTCAAGGAATGTGATCGATTAAAACAGAAGTGAATCTGGTGTACCAAAGGTAGTATTATAGGCTCTTTGTTGTTCCTTATCTACATAAACGATTTAGGAGACAATCTGATCAGCCAGCTTAGGTGGTTTGCTGATGATGTTGTCGTTTATTGTCTAGTAAAGTCATCCGAAGATCTGGCAATTGGCACTAAATAATGGAAAGTGCTAGAAGGACTCCGTTAAACATTGGGTACACGATAAATCAGTCAAATCTAATGGCCGTAAAGTCAACTATATACCTAGGAATTATCATTACGAACCACTTACATTGGAAAGAACATATAGGAAATGGAAAAGGTAAACTAAAGACTGCGTTTTATTGGCAAAACACTTACAAGTGTACTAAACAGTTTGCTTCTAGTAAGGTTATTCGTCCCGTTGTGGAGTACTGCTGCGCTGTGCGGGATCCATGTAAGATTAACGGAGTACATCGAGAAAGCTGAAAGAAGGGCAGCATGCTTTGCATTGTGAAGAAATAGGGGAAAGAGTGTCAAGGAGACGATACAGGACTTGCGGTGGACATCATTGAAACAGAGCCACATCTTGTTGCGGCGGCATCTTCTCACAATATTTCAGTCACCAAATTTCTCCTCCGGATGTGAAGATATTTTGTTAACGTTGACATAGGAAGAAACGACCATCATAATAAAATAAGGGAAATCAGAGCTCGCACGGTAGGATACACTGTAGGTGTTCGCTTTTTCTGCGCGCTGTTCAAGAGTGGAATAAGAGGTTAAGGTGGTTCGATTAACACTCTGCCAGGAACGTAAGTGTGACTGGTAGAATAACCATATAGGTGTAGTTGTA
Organism: Schistocerca serialis cubense; assembly: GCF_023864345.2. Classification (NCBI taxonomy): domain Eukaryota; kingdom Metazoa; phylum Arthropoda; class Insecta; order Orthoptera; family Acrididae; genus Schistocerca; species Schistocerca serialis. The sequence goes on from NC_064641.1 coordinate 429,715,110, forward strand.
GATAGAGAAGTATAAGTTTTGTTGCGATTACCGACATCTGAATGCAAGAACAACCACACATGCCTGTCTAGTACCACTCATAGGGAAAACTTTAGACAACTTAGGTCAGTGTAAATATTTTTATATAACGGATTTAAAGAGTGGTTATTAATAGTTGGATTTGATTCTGGAAGACCAGCCAATCACCACGTTTACTATTCCGTGGATCATTTTCAGTATCAATGGATGGCTTTCTCTCTTAAGTACGTGCCAGCCACTTTCCAGAGGCTATAGTATGAAGTACACAGAGGACTGAAATGGAGATGGTATATGATTATCTTATCAACATAATTGTACTTTCTGAAGATCTGGAGGAACACGTACAACTGGAGGATGTTTTAAGAGGCTACTTTCAGCAAGTTCAAATCTGTGTGGGGGCGTGCGGTACTTTGTATCATCAGACGTTAGTAATGTGGGTCATATAATTAACCAAGAGAATTTGATGATGGATCCGCAGTATATTACTGCAATACAAGATTTCTTGTCACCATAGACGACGAGGCAACATCATCGTTTTTAGTACTCTGTAATAACCACCAAAAATTCGTTAAGGGATTCGCTGAAACTGCTGAATCATTGGTTGAAAAAAAAAGGTATAAAATTCCAGTGGTTGATCAACTGTCAGACTGTGTTGGAGAAACTGGAGGAAGCGTTTACAATGAATCTATTATTGGTATTTACAAATTTTGAGAAGGGACGTATCGTACCATTTAACACAAGCAATCTGGAATTGTGGAATTGGATGAATTCTCAGATACAGATGGCAAGGAACACCGTTGAACAAAGCGAAACGAATTACAGATTTTTTTTTATTTTTTTATTTATTTTTTTTTTTCAGGCCAAAGCCGACGCTAGAGCGTTAACTCTAATCGTACGCACGATTCCTCAGCAGCCAATATCTATGAACTGGCTATCGCAGACTACGTGTAACATCTATGTTGTGTCTCCAACTATCAACTAGTTGGTTACTATATCGCACTCTGTTCGTATGACGTTCACAGCAAACATCTGAACAAGTAAATACTTTACCACTTCCCACCGTCAACATATGTTTTGAAGAATCCCTGTCAGGGAACCTACTGAATTTTCAACTTTTGACTCTTAAGCATATTAGCATTGGAAAGAATCTCATCTTCGGTGAAACGGTTAATACACGCACTAACATCAGCTGTGCGACTGGAGCCTACTGGAATCTTCGTCTTCTATACTTCGAAGCGACGTTTGGAATTGAGTTATATGTCTGAAAGTAAGCTATGCTACAAATTTTTCACCACTTATGAAATGCAAATAGTCTTGCACCTGATATTATGGTGTGAAAAACGTATGGTACACTTTTTAGATGTCAGTTGTTCGCTTACGATTTTGGAGTACCTAAATTTATTTGCGTTGTTGGTAGACTGTGCGGAGTTGTAGTGTAACACTTACACACAGCTGCACTGCTTATGTGACACTGATTTGCAAGTAATTCACTGTACAAACGTTTCTACATACATGTAAACAGTATACACCTAATAAAATATGAAGGCTTTACAGCGTGTGGCTGAGTATCGACTATCGCTTGTTTACAGCGATATTCGCGATGCTGACAGTGTGCTAGTCGTTTGCTACACACTGGCGCATCTTAAATCTACTGCATTAGGACTGGCCTAAGGCTGTTGAGTTTTCAAATTTAGTTATCTCATTAAAAATATTAATTTGGTTATCTTATTAAATTATCATCTTTTTTATAGTAATATTTTCTAGTCAATCGAATACAAGGTGATATAAACAGTAGCACATTTTTGTTATAGCGGGAGCTTGGTTCATCATTACTAGGAAGGTCGGACACAGAATGAGTTACTGTGAATACTGAAGTGAAGTATAATTATCTTAAAAATTAACAGCAAAGCGGCACCTTCAATAAAAGCTCAAATACGCATGCGGATGTTGCAAGAAGGGGATGGACAGATGGAGAAAGGGACTTAACGTGAGTTCAGTACATAAAGGGAGATGAAAATTTAATAATCATGGGTTGGACGGCTATAGTGGGGAAGGAACAAATGATTATTTTGTAAAATAAGGATTCTGTGCTACGAGTGCGGCTATTGCGACTAACTGAGTTCTGTAATAATTTTCAACTAGTAATAACGAAAACGTTGTTCATAAATCACAACAGGAAGAGGTATACATGCAAAAGAACTGCACACATTACCAGTGGCGTTACATCATGATGAGACAGAGATTCAGAAATCAGATGCTGTATTGTAAGGCGTACCGAGGGGCAAATGTGGTCTCAGACAATAATTTAATAATGTTGAAGAGAAAGCTGACGTTTAAGAGAATCGTCTGGAAATACCAAAGTGGAACGAAGTGGGATAATGAAGTGCCGATTAAAGATGATGTATGACTTCAGATCTTTGACTCTGTAGATATTGCGATAGTGAATACCATAATAAGCTTTTCAGCTGAAAAGCAATGGCCATACCTAAAAAAAGACAGACAGAAATTGGGGAGACAAATATAAATAAAACGAAGGTAGTTCCCAAGAATCCTAGGAAACAAAAGAAATGCTTCCTGGAATGCAACAAAAAAGTTCAGGGGAATAAAGGAATGCACAGTGCATGCCACCCAGGAATGAAGTAAATAGGAAATACTGGGAAGTTAAGACAAAGTGTCTTTGAAGATAAATGTAAAGAAACCGAAACAAGAATGGTCATCACAAGGACAGATTCAGCATATCGAAAGGCAAATCAACCTTCGGGGACATTCAAAGCAAGGATGACGACATTAGGACTGCAAGAGGAATTCAAAATTAAACGTCGAAGAGAGAGAGTGGATATGAGGAAAGAGTACCAAAAAAAAATTGATTCAAATGGCTCTGAGCACTATGGGAATTAACATCTATGGTCATCAGTCCCCTAGAACTTAGAACTACTTAAACCTAACTAACCTAAGGACATCATACACATTCATGCCCGAGGTAGGATTCGAACCTGTGACCGTAGCGGTCACGCGGTTCCAGACTGAAGCGCCTAGAACCGCAAGGCTACACCGGCCGGCGAAAGAGTACACTTCGGGCTTCTACGAAAGGGAAGAACTCTCTGATAACATGATACAAGAAGAAATGGCATTTGATCTCGAGGTCACAATATAGGAACTAACGTCTCACAGTATTTTGGAATTCTAAACTCAATGGCGGAAATGGAAATCGTCTGACTTATCGAGGTTGTGCGTAAAATATACGAGACAGGTGATCGAGCATTAGATATTCGAAAAGTATCATCCACGCATTCCCACATATGGTGAGTAACTACAAGTACGAGAACTACGCCACAATGACCGTAACAGCTCACGAATCGAAGTATCTGATAAGATGAAGAATGGACACTGCAGTATGAAAAAAAAACTAACACACGTTAACAGAATTCGTCGATTTAGGAAAAGAGTTCAGTAATGCAAAATCGTTCAAGATGTTCGAAACCCGCAGACAATAGTGCAAAACTGATAACATATAATACGTACAAGAGCACAAAGGCGGCAGTAATAATGACAGAACAAGAAGGAATTTCACGGATTAAAAGGGTTGTAAGACAGAATGCAATCTATCACTTCTACTTTTCAATCTATATATAGTAGAAGCAATGAATGGGATTAAAATTCAGAGTGAACGTATGTCACTGAGATTCGCTTATGACATTGCTACCTTCAGTAAAACTGAAGAATAATTACAGGACCTATTATATGGAATGAACAATCCATATTCTGCATTTATATTCGATAGAAATGCAGTGGTGTGTGGCTAGCAAGCTGCCGTGATATGTCTGGGCCAGGTAAGTCAGACTTGGTACCGGGAAAAGCACAAGGGCTGATGCAGCCGTTTGGAATGAACCCGGAAGCAGCTCGGCTTGGAAATCCCCAAGTGGACGGAGGATAATTTGTGTACACGTGGTCTAGGAGTAACGTCTTTGGCTGCTGATGATAACCTCCGGGCCTCGGGTTAGAACCTCAGCACTGCTTAAATTTTGAATAAAAATCAAAAGCAGTAGCGGCCTTCCGGCGTAAGAAGTAACCCTCGTTCTTCCATAGGCCTTGTCAAAGAGAGCAGAGAAGCGAACAGAGATGCAGGGCATTCTCTTTTCCTTGGGGTGGTACTGTCCCTCAAAGGATGGAAGAAACAGCAATGATAAACTGCACGAGGATAAAGAATGCACAGGAAACCACTGCATTAAAAACACATAACGTGTATCCACAGGACGTGTGGCTTGTAGTTGAAAGTGTCGTGATGATCTCTTCATCGGCGAAAGATTCCAGACTAGTCCCCCATTCGGATCTCCGGGAGGGGACTGCTTAAGTGGAGGTTACCATGAGAAAAAGAGTGAATATCCAACGAAATGATAACGTTCCATGAGTTCGGGCGTGGAATGTCTAAAGCTCGAACGTGGTACGGAAGCTAGAAAATCTGAAAAGGGAACTGCAAAGTCTCAGTCTAGATATAACGGTGGTTGGTGGATTGAAATGGAAAGAAGACGAGGATTTTTGGTCAGGTGAGTGTAGGCTACTACCAACAGCAGCAGAAAATGGTATAACGGAAACAGGATTCGTTATGAATAAGAAGGTAAGGCAGAGAGTAAGTTATTGTCGACTGTAGCGAATACTCTGTTCAACAATCACAAGAGGAGGACGTATACTGGGAAAATACGATATTGCAGCTCCTGTGTTATTCTGAATTACGATACAACGTTCCTTTGGACATGCATGCATTCCTAAGCAACAGGCACTGCGGCGACTACACCCATTACGGAGTATATTAAAATTATTCGCAGTTGCGAATATGGACAACCATAAAGTGTGGAATGGAATGATGACAATGAAAATTTGTGCCGAATCGCGACTCGTACCTCTTTTCCCCTTATATCACGAGCGGTCCCGTCACCATCTGGCTATGGGTGCACGACTCACTGCCAACATGCGTCTACTGTCAGTACTATTAACATCCATTATGTATATTCCCATACATGTGAGACGTTTTACATGAAAGTCGTTTGCCAGATGTCAGCAGATAAATCCATGTCCAAAAGAAAGTTGCATCGTAATTCAGAATAACACAGGCGCTGCAATATCGTATTTATCCGCAGACACCAGACAAGCGACTTTCAAGTAAAAGTCTCACCTTTACGGGAATATACACAATGGATGTACGAATATTGCCAGGACCGATGGTTAACGACATATGGAAGTTTGCGTCTGCCCGTGAGTCGTGCAGAAATAGACGGTAAGGCGACACCTCGCAATAAGAGGTAAATCCGGGTTTGAGTCACGGTCCGGCCCAAATTTTCGTTGCCATCATTCCATTCTACAGTTGACGGTGGACCATATTTGCAACAGCGAATGCATGTAAGGTATACCCGAAAAAGGCAGGAAGATTCGGTAAGATATAGTTACATTACATCATAAATAGGTAGAGATTCCGATATCAGATACCGGATCGTAAGTCATGCCTAAGTAGAAGATATAGGCTCAGATCACAATTTAGTAATGAAGAGTAGGCTGTAATTTAAGAGAATAGTCAAGAACAATCAATGCGCGAAGAAGTGGGATGAAGAGACACGCTTGAAGTTCTCTGAAGCTATAGATATTGCGATAGTGAATATCTCAGTAGGCATTTCTGATAAAGAAGAATGGATGTATCTAAAATATAGTAATTGTAGTTACTCAGAGGTAGTACTCACCACTACACTGGGAATTGGGACTGAGGGCCGAACAACTAAATCAGCTGTCTATGGCTTTTATCAAGTGTAATTTCCGTGCTATACACTAAACATGATATTTCTTCGTCCTGAAAAAAATCAATGGTGGCTTCTTCTCTATATGGGAATAAGTGAACTACGCCACTAATAATGTCTTGGAGATGTACGCAGTTGGCTGGTCTGTTCCATCAGTATTTTTGTGACTCAGTACCACAGAAGTGCTGTACTGCGACATGTCTGTCGTAAGCGTGTGTTTGGCTTCGGTGTAAACATCACTTAGCCTAGAGCAGATTTCCGACACAGTCTCATTTCCTGGAGAACTCTTTGTCAAGCTGCTGCACATGCTATCTTGACACTGTTCTTCAATGAATGAACACTGAGGCAATAATGTACTACTTTCGGGGTAAATGTGCCGTAGTGGGTAGCGTCACCCAGGACCAAGGTCAGTTATTTCACATCGTTAGAAACTGGCAGCTCATACAGGGTCTCTCTCCTATGAACGGTCAGCCGCATTTTCTCTAATGTTTCAGCAAACGTTTTAAACTTCGTTTTAGAAATGTGTAGATGGAATCAGTCCAAAGAAATACTAATCATCTTTCATCTATCACCTTGAGTAAACGGGAAGGGTCGGTTTATTCCCCATTACAAACAAAATGAATTTTAAAGCGGAATTTTACGTACCCATCTCATAGAGCAGTCCCAGATTATCCTACTGCAATGTAAGTTTTATCAGTATGTACTGATTGGGACAGTACAACAAGAGGAATTATCAAAATTCCAGCAGCAAGTGATCAGCTTTGCTGCATAGCAATAGGAGTCATCGCGAGACAGGGCGTTGCTGTAGCTGCTGGAGTAGTGGCTACCGCTCACGTTTTGCTCTCCTTGTTAATATACAATGACAAACCAAAGCATTATGATCACTACCTACCGCGACGTTGGCTGCCTCCTGGTGGCGTTGCGGGCACGTGACGCGTTAGCAATAGTATGTAAGCGTAGCAGAGACGAACGGGGACTAAGTGGGCTGCAACTGGGAAAATCCATTGAGATAAGCGAATTTGACAAAGGGCAGACTATTATTACGCAGAGCCTGTACATGAGCATCTAGAAAGCGGCGATGCCGGTCGATCGTCCGCGTGCTACTGTCGTGAGGATCTAAGGAAACAGGTAGAGGGACAGTGAAACTAGCACTAGGCGTTAAAGGGATGTGCGTCCACGAATCTTCACAAAATAAATAATGGTTCAAATGGCTCTGAGCACTATGGGACTCAACTGCTGTGGTCATAAGTCCCCTAGAACTTAGAACTACTTAAACCTAACTAACCTAAGGACAGCACACAACACCCAGCCATCACGAGGCAGAGAAAATCCCTGACCCCGCCGGGTAATCTTCACAGACTGTGGATTTCGGAGGCTTGTTGGCTCAGTTAAGCAGGATATATGGTGATCTGTGGCAACTCTACCGAAAGAGCACGATGCTAATGCACGTACAAATGTTTCGGAGCACACCATTCATCGTACATTGTTGAACATAGAACTCCGCAGCAGACCATCCCTACGTGTTCACATGTTGACCCAACGACATCATCAGTTACGATTGCAGTGGGCACGGGACCGTCGGAGTTTGACCGTCGATCAATGGAAACATGTCAGGTCTTCGGGTGAATCGCATTTTTACTGCACTAGATCGATGGTCGTCTCCACGAACGCCGTCATCGATGTGAACGGTGGCTCGCAACGTACAGCGCTCCACTGGCGCAGGCTGATGGCAGTAGTATTAGGCTATGGGAGACATTCCCCTGCGCTTGCATGGGACCTGTGGTAGTAATCAAACCAAAGACATATTGACAGCCGCAAAACACGTGCATCTCTTCATGCTTGATGTCTTCCCTGACGCTGATGTCATCGTTTAGTAGTGTAATTGTCCATACCTCGGAGCCAGAATCGAGCTACAGTTGTTTGAGTATCATTATAATGAACTCACGTTGATGTCTCGGCGACAAAATTCGCCTGACGCAAATCTTACGTAAGCCATCTGGATCCCTATCAGGCGCCATCACCATGTGCGCAAATCAGCTGCCCGTTATTTACGCTTATACATCTAACGCCACATACCTCCATAAACCTACAAACAAATTCTCGGATTCCTGATACGGAGAATCAGTGATGTATTTTGTTTCAGGGACGGACAAACAAACTATCAAGCAGATTGTGAAATGTTTTGGCTCCTCAGTTCGCATCGGCTAAGCGAGTATACCACGAAATTTATTTGGGACTGTTCCATCGAATGGGCACGCAAAATTCCGCTGCAAAAATTCTTTTGTTCGTTATTGGAAACATACTGTCGCTTCCTGCAGACATTGGGTGTTGCACAAAAGACGTAATGATCAGTATTTGTTTGGGCTGACTCCAGCTGCAAAAGCGAAACTGCAAATATCGGCCCGACGACTGTTGGGAGACACACCTGATACGTGGCGCTGACGTTTTCTGCTGTAGCAAGAGAGCCGATTTGCTCAGCAAGTGTCCAAGATATTTAATTTTTGGCTCAAACTAGCTGTACTTATCGAGTCGACAATGGAAACCTACTCATTGCAGTCAGTTAAAAAGTGCTTCTAGTTTCTGCAACTATTGCCCGTCACGACACTGCCATCCAGAAATTTAGCACATTGTCTTACCCTCTGTGTGAGCTGTTGTAGCCGGCCAGAGTGGCCGAGCGGTTCTAGGCGCTACAGTCTGGAACCGTGCGACCGCTACTGTCGCAGGTTCGAATCCTGCCTCGGGCATGGATGTGTGTGATGTCCTTAGGTTAGTTAGGTTTAAGTAGTTCTAAGTTCTTGGGCACTGATGACCACAGCAGTTAAGTCCCATAGTGCGCAGAGCCATTTGAACCATTTGAGCTGTTGTAGGTACTTTTAAAAATGGCGCGAGAGCTTGCAACTGCAAATGGTAATATATTGCTTGTACATTCTGGGTAGTGCATTAAGAACAAGAATCATTAGCTTTTCTATGCCAGCTGGTTGTTTCAACTATGCCTCTCCTAATGCCTCCTTTTTGAGAAGTAGTGCATCCCCCCCCCCCCCTCTCCCCAAAGGTAACAAAGGTAATTTGGCCATCAATTCTTCAGGAGCTGGACTCAGATATAAATTTACAGGGTGTCCCAAAATAATGTATATACTCTTTGAACCTGAATCTCTCTTTAATTAAAGTAGGTAGACTTTTTGCAGATAATAAGTCAGAATGCTGTGAAAAATTTAGTAATGCCTCTATTTGCAGCAGTATTGGAAGTAAACATGGCGTTATCATTTGAGTAACGGAAGAAAGTGCTCGATTGTTATGCGAATACACTGAATGTGAGTGGGGAGCTGAATTTAGAAGTAGCAAGTATCCGAGATAAGTTTGAAGACGATGGAACGAATCAGGATATGCAGAAGGGACACAGCGATGAGAGAGACGTTTAAGAAACAACAGAAGTATTGCTACAGTGATTCAGGGGTACATGTATTCACAAAAAACTTATGCGAAGTAATGCTCTCGTGACGCTAGGATCTCCAAAACCAATATTCGGAGAATTTTGTGGACTCCGATATGGGAGCCCTTCTATCCGATAGTTTTCCACACTCCGAACGATAATGTTCTCAGTTGTGGAGTTTAATTTTGTGAGTGGTTCATCAATATGTGTGAAGAAAGTGAACATTTCAACGATCTAATTCTTTGGTCGGATGAAGCGATATTTAAACTTAACGGAACAATTAACCATCATAGCTGCGTTTACTGGGACGAAAATACTACGAAAGGAAGGCACAATTATCTACCAAGTAAAACTGTCTGGTCTGTCTTCGAGGGCTAATCGGATCGTACCCCATCCACGGGTGACTCATGCTTAGAAATGTTGCCAATGGTAACTCCACATATAAACGGCATATTTGACAGTGTAGATCACTACTTTCAACAGAATGGGGCGCGCCTAGTTTCCTCTTTTATTTGTTTGAATTTCTTAATCAGATTATCTTAGAGTTGGATAGGACGTAGAGGATGGGTTGCAGTGTGTCCAGATCGATCACCACAGTTAACCAAACCCTTCAGCCTTCTATCTTCGGAGGTTTGTCAAAACCACAAAGAATTAATGATATAAGAGAATAAATTGAACAAGCCTTTGATACTGTCCCGTTAAAAATAATCCAACTGGTATGTCTCTCTGTTCCAAGACGTTGTCGACAATGAACTGCATTGGGAGGTGATTATTTTCGCATATATTACCTTCCATTTCATCTTGACGTATATGTCACGAATTTTTTTTTCTTTATATTGAAATAAAAGAGATATTCAGTGTGAAAGAGTGTATGTATTACTTAGCACATCCTGCATGTTGGGCTGAGAGTACATGTAGTTTTTAAAATACGCATCGCCTCATTTTATTTTCTAAGTTCTATCATCGGTGTAACCCACTGATTTAGAGACGTTAGGGTGGTGACACCTATTTCTTACAGTGTGTCAAATTTTGTTTCAACCGCCCTGCATATCATGACAGTTAACTGGCGCTCCTGACACCATATTTATTTGATCTGTGTGCAGAGCACATTATGACTAGCTGAAGCAGATACCGGAACTAAAATAGCTGAGATAAATATAAATAGCCTTAGATTTGCAGATGATACCATAGTGATGGTAGAAAGCGAAGAACTGAAGAACCTGTCGCTGAAGGTGAAAGAAGAAAATGCAAAGGCTGGTCTAAAGCCGAATGTCATGAAACGAAAATTGTGGCAACTAAACCTATCACTTCAGGGCATGCAGGAGGAGAAGAAATGAAGGTAGTGTCTGCATTCAATTATCTCGTCTCCGAGATTTCTGCTGATAGTGACTGCAACCCCGAAATCAACAGGTGCTTGTTACTTGGCAGAAAGGCAAGCAGTATAGTAAGAGCTATGGTCTTTCCACTTGTGATGTACGGCTGTGAAACCTGGACCATAAGAACGACTGAACGGCGTAGAACAGATACACTATGTGATTAAAAGTATACGGACATCCCCGATATCATACGTTTTTCATATTAGGTGCATTGTGCTGCCACCTACTGCCAGGCACTCCATATCAGCTTTCTCAGCAGTCATTAAATAACATGAGTGAGCAGAATGAGGCGCTCCACGGATCTCACGGACTTCGAACGTGGTCAGGTGATAGGATGTCACTTGTGACATACATCTGTACGCGAGATTTCCAGATTCCTAAACATCCCTAGGTCCACTGTTTCCGAAGTAATAATAAATAATGGCGTGTGACGAGGGCCTCCCGTCAGGTAGACCGCTCGGCTGGTGCAAGTCTTTCGATTTGACGCCACTTCGGCAACTTGCGCGTCGATGGGGATGAAATGATGATGATTAGGACATCAAAATACACAGTCCCTGAGCGGAGAAAATCTCCGACCCATCCGGGAATCGAACCCGGGCCCTTAGGATTGATAGTCCGTCGCACTGACCACTTTTTTTTATCTCATTTTGTTCGTTTTAGTTCGTTGTATCTGCTCGGGGCGGACGTCGCAAGACACCCGTTTCAGTTCGTAGCTGATCCATTAACTCAGTTTGTTTATTACAGAGGGCAGCTAACCCTCTGACCGAACACGCTGAGCTACCGTGCCAGCACCACTCAGCTACCGGGGGCGGACGTTTCCTAAGTGATAGTGAAATGGAAACGTGAAGGGACACGTACAGCACACAAGCGTACAGGCCGACCTCGTCTGTTGATTGAAAGAGTTCGCCGACAGTTGAGGAGGTACGTAATGTGTAGTAAAGCCGGTAAATGCCCAACCAGGCCTCGCCTGGTGTAAGGAGCGTAAACATTGGACGATTGAACTGTGGAAAAACGTTCTTGGAGTGACTAACAATGGTACCCAACGTGGCAATCCGATGGCAGGGTGTGGGTATAGCCAATGCCCGGTGAACGCCATCTGCCAGCGTGTGTTGTGCCAACAGTAAAATTCGGAGGCTGTGGCTTTATGGTGCGTACGTGGTTTTCATGAAGGGGGCATGCACCCCTTGTTGTTTCGCGTGGCACTGTCACAGCACAGGCCTACATTGATGCAATACCTTGGACACGGAACAGTTTCTTTATTTCATGACGTTTTTAACTATCAAGAAGAGTCCAAACATATACCAAGAGAGACATTCAGATATAACAGCGAAGTCAAAACTGCAAACTAATCTCTTAGCTTAATAAAGTACTACGAAGAGTCTGCACCAAAAGCTCCACAGGGCTTTGTGCCAGTCTGAATTCTGTGGTATAGATTACTAGAAAATTTTGGGGTACTGTACGATCTGTACTTAGTGTTACTGCAAGTTTAATTTGTAAATATGTGTCATTCTATTAGGTATTGTGCGAGGGTCATCGTTATTCTTTATGATGTGAATTTGTGGGTTCTTGGCCCAATGAAATTTTGAGATTATGGACCATACCTTTTTTTTCTTTTGGATGGATTTCCTCTGGATAATGCGGCTGAGTGATGGTTGCTTTAAATGTTGCCTTAGGTGAGTGTTCATAATAATACTTTGGTTTGAAGAGATTGCAGTCGTTGTAGGTAAGTATTGGCGGCCATTGACTAACTTCAAACCATACAAGATTAGCGGTAATATCACTGCATCCAGGTTGTCAGTTTTGCGTTATGTGTGACCTGACCACGGCTATCGCAGCTCAGCCCAAGTCATATCGCGTGGCTCTCACATATTGCGATCTGGGCATGCATAGCGCAAACTTCTGTTGGTAGGAGAGGAGTCCGTTTAGCTACTCTGGTGACCAAACACCAAACACCAAATGTAATGAATTTATGCTTGATAAAATGTTATCTACTAGACTTATCCAAACTTCACTTTTCAAGTCTTAGTTAAAGTTGGAAAATAGCCTAAGCGGTCAGGCACCTTGTACTGCGGTGACGCTATTTTTTGTAATTGTTGGCTATTATACAGTATATTTGGTTCAAATAAATGTGCCTATGACCATCGCCGAATGAAGCTGTATTAAGTATTTGATGCAACTGAAATATTAAGAGAAACATAAGATGCTATTTTTGGCAAGAATTGATTCCCAGAAGCAAGGATCTTAGAATTTTAGCTGTTGTTGTTGTTGTTGTGGTCTTCAGTCCTGAGACTGGTTTGGTGCAGCTCTCCATGCTACTCTATCCTGTGCAAGCTTCTTAATCTCCCAGTACCTACTGCAACCTACATCCTTCTGTATCTGTTTAGTGTATTCATCTCTTGGTCTCCTTCTACGAGTTTTACCGTCCACACTGCCCTCCAATACTAAATTGATGATCCCTCGATGCCTCAGAACATGTCCTACCAACCGATCCCTTCTTCTAGTCAAGTTGTGCCACGAACTTCTCCTCTCCCCAATTCTACTCAGTACCTCCTCATTAGTTATATGATCTACCCATCTAATCTTCAGCATTCTTCTGTAGCACCACATTTCGAAAGCTTCTATTCTCTTCTTGTCCAAACTAGTTATCGTCGATGTTTCACTTCCATACATGGCTACACTCCATACAAATACTTTCAGAAACGACTTCCTGACACTTACATCTATACTCGATGTTAACAAATTTCTCTTCTTCAGAAACGCTTTCCTTGCCATTGCCAGTCTACATTTTATATCCTCTCTACTTCGACCATCATCAGTTATTTTGCTCCCCAAATAGCAAAACTCCTTTACTACTTTAAGGATCTCATTTCCTAATCTAATTCCCTCAGCATCACCCGACTTAATTCTCCTACATTCCATTATCCTCGTTTTGCTTTTGTTGATGTTCATCTTATATCCTCCTTTCAAGACACAGTCCATTCCGTTCAACTGCTCTTACAAGTCCTTTGCTGTCTCTGACAGAATTACAATATCAGGGGCGAACCTCAAAGTTTTCATTTCTTCCTCATGGATTTTAGTACCTACTCCGAATTTTTCTTTTGTTTCCTTCACTGCTTGCCCAATATACAGATTGAATAACATTGGGGAGAGGCTACAAACCTGTCTCACTCCCTTCCAACCACTGCTTCCCTTTCATGTCCCTCGACTTTTATAACTGCCATCTGGTTTCTGTACAAATTATAAATAGCCCTTCGCTCCCTCTATTTTATCCCTGCCACCTTCAGAATTTGAAATAGAGTATTCCAGTCAACATTGTCAAAAGCTTTCTCTGAGTATACAAATGCTAGAAACGTAGGTTTGCCTTTCCTTAATCTAGCTTCTAAGATAAGTCGTAGGGTCAGTATTGCCTCACGTGATCCAATATTTCTACGGAATCCTAGCTGATCTTCCCTGAGGTTGGCTTCTACCAGTTTTTCCATTCGTCTATAAAGAATTCACGTTAGTATTTTGCATCCGTGACTTATTAAACTGATAGTTCGGTAATTTTCACATCTGTCAGCACCTGCTTTCTTTGGGATTTGAATTATTATATTCTTCTTGAAGTCTGAGGGTATTTCGCCTGTCTCATACATCTTGCTCACCAGATGGTAGAGTTTTGTCAGGATTGGCTCTCCCAAGGCCGTCATTAGTTCCAATGTAATGTTGTCTACTCCTGGGGCCTTGTTTCCACTCAGGTCCTTCAGTGCTCTGTCAAACACTTCACGCAGTATCGTATCTACCATTTCATCTTCATCTACATCCTCTTCCATTTCCATAATATTGTCCTCAAGTGCATCGCCCTTGTATAGACCCTCTATATACTCCTTCCACCTTTCTGCTTTCCTTCCGTTGCTTAGAACTGGGTTTCCATCTGAGCATCTGAGCTCTTGATATTCATACAAGTGGTTCTCTTTTCTCCAAAGGTCTCCTTAATTTTCCTCCAGTCAGTATCTATCTTACCCCTAATGTGATAAGCCTCTACATTCTTACATTTGTCCTCCAGCTATCCCTGCTTAGCCATTTTGCACTTCCTGTCGATCCCATTTTTCAGACATTTGTATTCCTTTTTGCCTGCTTCATTTACCGCATTTTTATATTTTCTCCTTTCATCAATCAAATTCAATATTTATACTGTTACCCAAGGATTTCTACTAATCCTCGTCTTTTTACCTACATGATCCTCTGCTGCCTTCACTACTTTATCTCTCAAAGCTACCCATTCTTCTTCTACTGTATTTCTTTCCCCCATTCCTGTCAATTGTTCCATCATGCTCTCCCTGAAACTCTGTACAACCTCTGGTTTAGTCAGTTTATCCAGGTCCCATCTCCTTAAATTCCCACATTTTTATAGTTTCTTCAGTTTTTATCTACAGATCATAACCAATAGATTGTGGTTAGAGGCCACATCTGCCCCTGGAAATGTCTTACAATTTAAAATCTGGTTCCTAAATCTGTGTCTTACCATTATATAATCTGTCTGAAACCTATCAGTATCTCCAGGCTTCTTCCATGTATACAATCTTCTTTTATGATTCTTGAACCAAGTGTTAACTATGAACAAGTTGTGCTCTTTGCAAAATTCTACCAGGCGGCTTCCTCTTTCATTTCTTAGCCCCAATCCATATTCACCTACAATGTTTCCTTCTCTTCCTTTTCCTACCCCCGAATTCCAGTCACCCATGACTATTAAATTTTCGTCTCGCTTCACTATCTGAATAATTTGTTTTATTTCCGCATACATTTCTTCAATTTCTGCGTCATCTGCAGAGCTAGTTTGCATATAAACTTGTACTACTGCAGAAGGCGTGGGCTTTGTGTCTATCTTGGTTACAATAATGCGTTCACTATGCTGTTTGTAGTAGCTTAACCGCACTCCTATTTTTTATTCATTATTAAACCGACTCCTGCATTACCCTTATTTGATTTTGTATTTATAACCTGTATTCGCCTGACCAAAAGTCTTGTTCCTCCTGCCACCGAACTTCACTAATTCCTACTATATCTAACTTTAACCTATCCATTTCCCTTTTTAAATTTTCTAACCTACCTGCTCGATTAAGGGATCTGACATTCCACGCTCCTATCCGTAGAACGCAAGGTTTTTTTTTTTTTTTTCTCCTGATAATGACGTACTCCTGAGTAGTCCCCGCACGGAGATGCGAATGGGGAACTATTTTACCTGCGGAATATTTTACCCAAGAGGACGCCATCACCATTTAACCATACAGTAAAGCTGCATGCCCTCGGGAAAAATTACGGCTGTAGTTTCCCCTGGCTTTCAGCCGTTTGCGGTACCAGCACAGCAAGGCCATTTTGGTTAGTGTTACAAGGCCAGATCAGTCAATCATTCAGACTGTTGCCCCTGCAACTACTGAACTACTGAAAAGGCTGCTGTCCCTCTTCAGGAACCACACGTTTGTCTGGCCTCTCAACAGATACCCCTCCGTTGTGGTTGCACCTACGGTACGGCTATCTGTATCGCTGAGGCACGCAAGCCTCCCCACCAACGGCAAGGTCCATGGTTCTTTGGGGGGGGGGGGGGGGGGGGGGAATTGTAGCAATGTTTTATGTTTTAGAAAATATCCGAATGAATTTATGCAGCGATTCAGTACTATGGGGACAAGTACCCATGCTTCAAACCAGTGAACGCAACAGCAATTAAACAGTGCACCTATTAAAGTGGTACATGAAAAGCAGTGGCCCTGCACAGAGAAAAGCGAAGTTGATTTCATCAACTGTAGAGATGTCGGTCAGATACTATTTCCACATTCCAAACGGTTTCTTTTTATTTGTTACCACTGACAAAACGTTAGAATATATCTGAGAAAGCCTTCTGCTTCTGAGAAAAGGGGGTAGGAAGGAGACAGCACCACATCTTGTCGCCAGATGCTTTGTAAAAGCAAAAGATTTCAATTTTTGGGAAATATATCTTTTCTTATTTACCGGACTCATCACTCTTTGATTACTGTCCACTCCTGCGTCAAAAAAAGGTATACCAGGAAGTGATACCAAATGCCTCTTGCCTTACCGTGTTAAGTCACAGTAAGCAGATCAAAGGTTTTGATTGTTAAAAGTACAGTTACACATCGAATGTGTGAAACATGTCATGAACGAAAAATATAAATTACGAGTTTTTGTAGGTTGTGGGATTTTGAATGGTGGTGTAGCAGCTTATACAACTTCTTTTCCAGTAAAACAGGCGAGTTTCGGTTTTTGATGGGTCGTGAAGTACTGCACACCTACCGTCGATATAGTTTTATATTCAAATACTGGTTGCTCGGAAATTCCCTTTACAGACCTCTAGGACTTGTCGAGGGGAGTGAGTGCATATATTTTGAATGGGAACCCATGCCCAGAACTTATCGTTACCGTGCCACAAACGTTTGGAAACATGTTTGCTAGGTAGGTACCCAAGAGGGTAGTCATGGTGTGCGCGTGTGTGTGTGGCGGGGGGAGGGGGGGGGGGTTATGTCGGATTGGCTGATGTCATTTAACCCCTGTGCTACCTCTCTGACCTCGTTCGAGTCTCATTCACGTCTATGAGTGTTAGAGTAGTATAGGTGCGTACGCGTTTGCAGACTACACCGACATGATCCTTCTGAAGGGCGAAATTCACAGTGGTGGAAGAGCTGTTGGTCGACATTATCAAAACGTGCCACTCCTTGACACAAGATTTTCGCCACAACTTCTCAGCGGCTTCGAGGAAGATTATCTTCACCGTCAGCAGAAGTGACTGTGGTGCTCGAGGGGACGCCGCAGGCCCAAACTGGAAGATGCCACACTGCATCGAGTTGGAGAGAACCCGTCAACGAGTCAAGGAGCCATTTCTCTGGCTGTTAGTGAGTGGAAATGTAAAACAAGCGATTTACTGAATCATGCTTAATCAGTTACTTGTAAAAGTGGTCTCGTTACCACAATGTCTCTAAAGACGTTTCCGGTCATGGGTACCACTCTAAAATATTATCCACCCACTCACCTCTACAAGTCCTAGAAGTCTGTAACGGGATTTTCCCAGCACCCTCTATGGTACTTGCACAGTATGGTAATAATATCTACTGTTTGCTAGTAGCATATTTGTTATTTGGGTATTTTAAAGATTAATTATATAACCATATAAATTTCTTTCCTGATTGGTCTGTTTAACGGAAGAACGTTTAAAAATAATGTTATCTATTTAATGCATGTTGCTATTGCTAGTATATATTTACGCAAAGTGCAGTAGGCCTAACCTCAGAATGAAATGTATGAACAGACCACCATGTGACATAACCAGTTCCAGTGATCTAAAAGAGGATTTTTGGTGCCAGACATTGCAGTAGAGAAAAATTCTCAAGTTCCGAAATCCACTTATTCAGTTAACGTAACGGAAGAAGTGTACTACGTTATCACTAACTATAAAAATAAGTAAATGAGCAGTATTTAAACATTCCGTTTTCTATACAATTTAAGTTTTGGTTTCTATGAACTATGGTTTCTATTTTAACTGCGAGACAACATCTAAATAAAAAAGAAAGTGTGACCAATCATGCTGGAACAGGAACAAACAATGGAAGAATTGTAGAGAAGAAAAGAAATACATTGACTACAAAGGATGTAGTCGAGGATGCACTTCACTTAACACAGTCATACACACACACACACACACACACACACACACGCGCGTAGACAGAGAGAGAGAGAGAGAGAGAGAGAGAGAGAGAGGAGGGGGGGCAGGGAGGGACTGAGATGTCTCCGACTTAGAGCAGGTTACCAAGGTCGAGTTAGAATTTCCAGCTGCCACAACAGCTGCACACTCATTCTGTCTAACAGTGGTCGGCGTGAGCTGGCGATGAAATCACCGAGCCTAGTGGGATAAAAAGCTATTTAACGTACATCATGCAGTTTTAACATTCACAGCCAGCTAGTTGCACACATCATTCACTTTTACGAATTTGTTCGTGTTCGTACTTGCCTTACCGGAGTTCTTTCGTGAAATCACTAAACATTTTCATAGTCTTTGGCCGCATCCACGATATAGTTTCGCATTATGCTTTCATGTATCCACCCACCTATGCTAAGGCTATAGTTCACGATTATACTATTTTGTCCATTTGTTAAATGTTTATATGCTTGGTTCAGTGACCATGCGACAATGCATAATCCTCAATGTAATCTAACGCTGCCTGTGGACTGTGCATACACCAGGTACGACTCTTGCAACCCAATATATTTTTATAGTGAGTGCTACTTCCTTTTGGTAGATGGACGAGTTGTGTACCCGTAATTTGATGCTTAGTTGAGCCAGCACTAGTAGTTTTCATTTCATAAGACGTTATCCGATGCAAAGCATTGTTTCTCTCGAATTTGCACGATCTTATAAGAAGTTTCGCTTGCCCATACGTCACCGAGGATCGGACTTAACATCATCTTGGAGGAATGCTGAAACAACATCTCACTTTTTCAGAACAGAGTTTTCGCATGAAACACTAATGGGTATGTGGGTATGGTTGGAGAATCTGCATTGGAGACAGACTGTATAAGGACGACAGGGAAAGATATGCGAGATTAACAGAAAGTCTTTTTTGTGGTCTTTGGTACAACGAAGCTTTCCACATTAGTCTGTCCTACGCTAGCAGATCTCTGTGTACTCGGGAACTATAAAGGTTGCAGTTTCCTCTTGCTTTCAACCGATCGCAGTGGCAATATAGCAAGGCCATATTGGCTAAGGCTACAAGGCCAGATCAGAGATCCATCCAGACTGTTTACACTGCATCTACTGAATACACTGCAGCTCGTTTTCAGTAGACACACGTTATGTCCAGGCTTAACACAGGTACCCCTCCGAAATTGTTTCACCTCTCCACAAGAGAGAGTGACTCAATGTACACTACTGGCCATAAAAATTGCTACACCACGAATATGACGTGCCACAGACGCGAAATTTAACCGACGGGAAGAAGATGCTGTGATATGCAAATGATTAGCTTTTCAGAGAATTCACACAAGGTTGGCGCCTGTGGCGACACCTACAAAGTGCTTATAGGAGGAAAGTTTTAAACCGATTTCTCATACACAAACAGCAGTCGACCGGCGTTGCCTGGTGAAACGTTGTTGTGATGCCTCGTGTACGGAGGAGAAATGCGTACCATCACGTTTCCGACTTTGATAAAGGTCGGATTGTAGCCTACCGCAATTGCGGTTTATCGTATCGCGACATTGCTGCTCCCGTTGGTAGAGATCCAATGACTGTTAGCAGAATATGGAATCGGTGGATTCAGGAGGGTAATACGGAACGCCGTGATGGATCCCAACGGCCTCGTATCACTAACAGTCGAAATGACAGGCATCTTATCCGCGTGGCTGTAACGGATCGTGCAGCCACGTCTCGATCCCTGAGTCAACAGATGGGGACGTTTGCAAGACAACAGCCATCTGCACGAACAGTTCGACGACGTTTGACGCACCATGGACTATCAGCTCGGAGACCATGGCTGCGGTTACCCCTGACGCTGCATCAGACAGGAGCGCCTGCGATGGTCTACTCAACGACGTACATGGGTGTGCGAATGGCAAAACGTCATTTTCTCGGAAGAATCCAGGTTCTGTTTACAGCATTATGAAGGTTGCATGCGTGTTTGGTGACATCGCGGTGAACGCACATTGGAAGCGTGCATTCGTCATCGCCATATTGGCGTTTCAGCCGGCGTGATGGTATGGGGTGCCACTGGTTACACGTCTCGGTTACCTCTTGTTCGCATTGACGGCACTTTGAACAGTGGACGCTACGTTTCAGATGTGTTACGACCCATGGCTCTACCCTTCATTCGATCCTTCCGCAACCCTACATTTCAGCAGGATAATGCACGACCGCATATTGCAGGTCCTGTACGGGCATTTCTGGATACAGAAAATGTTCTACTGCTGCTCTGGCCAGCACATTCTCCAGATCTCTCACCAATTGAAAACGTCTGGCCAATGGTGGCCGAGCAACTGGCTCGTCACAATACGTCAGTCACTACTCTTGATGAACTGTGGTATCGTGCTGAATCTGCATGGGCAGCTCTACCTGTACACGACATCCAAGCTCTAATTGACTCAATGACAAGGCGTATCAATGCCGTTATTACGGCCAGAGGTGGTTGTTCTGGGTATTGATTGCTCAGGATCTATGCATCAAAATTGCGTAAAAATGTAATCACATGTCAGTTCTAGTATAATATATTTGTGCAATGAATACCGGAATGTCATCTGCATTTCTTCTTGGTGTAGCAATGTTAATAGCCAGTAGTGTATGATCCACTCTGAAATCTGCTGTGGCTTGTGCACTATACATACGCAAGAGATGACTCTTGGATCCCAATATACTCGATTTAAGAAATATTTTTATAATTTCATGGTTTATAACGGTGAAATGATTGCGAGTATGTACCAATCTCTGTGGATGAAACAATATCAATATACTTACCTCTCTGTGATCATGCTCCAGCGCACATTGTAAAAGCGTTCTTCCGTTTGGACTGTGGCAGCTAGTTTGGAACTGGACAGTGATGAGGGAAACTGCCACCTGCAACAAAACCACAACGCGGCTGTGACGTCAGCTCTAGGTGGTCATGAGTGATACTGTTTGATAAGCACTACATTTTTTCTCTGGAAAATGGTTAGCAATGTGATAATGTTTTAATTTATTAACTGTTTCTGGGTGAGCACCACACTTATATAAGTTTAGAGTGACATTTTTTCAGCAGCCTGTTATTGTACTTTATTAAGCACTACTAACTATTTCAGATTTCTTCTTATTCTCAAGCACTTCTACAAACATAACAGCACACCAGAATTAAATGGAAGTCAAAGAATAAAAGGCTCTATAACTGCACTGATGGAGCGTTTCCTCAAAGATGATATGATAACTTATAACAAATATGGATACCTCATGTGTAGCATGATCGTCATTACAGAGACCCTAAATAAAACATTCATGGAATAATGGTAAGTCTAGAACATTAATAAGCCATGTAATGTAACATATTTTGAGGTGTATGGCCCACCGCCAGTAACTAATACATGCGCAAGGGTATTGGCGAGAGAGGTCTTTTCAGATACCAGTTTTTGCCAAAGGAGTGCTAAACGATTTTAATTTTATTTGTGTCACTCCTAGGATTCTCTATGTGCCACTTGTGAACTGTTACTGGATATGAAAGCTTGAATATATTGTTTCATTTGAATTTTCGCGGTCCTACATTAACTATCTGTGTTCAACGGACGTCTCATCAACATTATCACTTCGACCTACAAACAGAAGAGCGCTCCAAACTATATGTATAATATTCTTACGGTAGTGATTTAATTTGGTCTTCAATTCAAAAGGAGAACAGTAAAGGATTTGCACTTAAGAAATATAATTGTGAAAACTGTCTTTTGCATTTTTCTGGTGGTAAGTTCCTATGGGACCAAACTGCTGAGGTCATCGGTCCCTATTCTTACACACTACTTAATATAACTGGAACTAACTTACGCTAAGAACAACATACACACCTTTGCCCGAGGGAGGACTTGAACCTTCGACGGGGCTGTCTTTAGCATTACGTCCTCTGTTTTTTCTTTTTTTAACTGACATATTGCTAGTTGGAAGTAGGAGACCTATGTAATGTTTATATAACAGTTTATTACTTCGCAGATCGCTTAGGTATATAGAAAAAATATTCACAGTATCCGTTTCGGCAAATATTTGCCATCTTCAGATGTGCTTAATCCGCAAAAAGATTCGTACAGATAAAAACATGCAGTTACGCACATTGAAAATCAAAAAATCATTAAACATTTCAATGAATATTCATCATACCTAGCCTAGTCCATTGCCGTCCTTAACACAAACTTCAATTCATGTGTTCAGCTTATGTTCCCCTTCTTAGTTCGTCATTACTGCCGTGGCTCTTCGGTATTCGAATAGCACCTCAGCGTTCGACGTAATTGGGGAAATCCTGCCTGTACCTCAGGCCTTTGATCTACAGATCTGATATAATTAAATTTTTCTTCAGACATTTGAGTCTCATCTTTATCTATGATAATGATGGAAGATTCCATATCGTAGATATCTTTAATTCCGTTTCGTTGTATCTGTCGGTTTTTTTGGTAGACGCCAAAATTATGTGACAAACGAGTGTTGCTATATGAGATTTGGATTCTGTTCCTTTTCTTTTCAGAGGGACGAGCGAACTGTTACATACCGCTTCAAGACTTTTCTTTCAGCTGTATTACAAATAAATGATATTTACTCTGTGAGCTTGGTACTCTTGCTGTGAGTGGACAGCTACTAATTTCCTCACGGATGGGAGTGGACCTCGGGTGTCGGCAGTGTACTGTTTGGTCATCAGAATGCTTTCTCAGAAGCAGGGAACAGCAGCCTCCGAGGGGGTGGCACTTTTCAAGGAAAGGTCCTGTTTCTCAAAGTATTGGTATGGCCAGTTCGTGGCCCTAGTGTGTTGCAACTTGTGTCGTGACACATGCAGCCATAGGATTCCCATGTGTGCATGTGAATAAGAAATTTGCCTTCCTCTCTGCACATCGGAAGGAGCCTCTCACTGACGGTACTCTGGCAGAACGAGAACGTGCGTTGCTTTCCCTTCAATTCACGGATTGTCCGATCCGAAATATTATCGCCATCAAAGATTTGTCGCGAACGATGCTAACCAGTGGAGAGAGACTCCTCAGTACTAGCATCAACCTAATGAATCGGAATATGTGAATGAATGGGAAGTTTCTGAAGTACTCCCCTGTTTTTGAGGTACACTCTCGTTCGTCGTGCCGGCCGCTGTGGCCAGAGCGGTTCTACGCGCTTCAGTCCGGAACCGCGCTGCTGCTACGGTCGCAGGTTCGAATCCTGCCTCTGGCATGGATGTGTATGATGTCCTTAGGTTAGTTAGGTTTAAGTAGTTCTAAGTCTGGGGAATGATGACCTCAGATGTTAAGTCACATAGCGCTTGGAGCCAGTTTTTTCGTTCGTCGTATTGGTAGCAATATTCACTCAATCCCTAAAGTGGAGTTGGAGAACGTTGGGATTTCAGGAGAGATAACTTACATTTTGTATTCTATTCACATCGCAACTCTCGTCTCGTCCTGAATGGCGCCCACTCGCTGTACTTGGAAAATATTATAAGTGTTGCTCAAGCTGTAGCACAGTCCATCTTCTGATCAGCTTGCAGTTAACTAAATCTGTTAAGCATCTTATGTGCTCAATTCTTGTACTGGTTGTTTTTCTCGTTTATCTCCAACTTGCGAGCTGCCCAGATGAGGAAGACTTACGTCTTTTTCTTCCTGCAGTCGTCCAATAAAATGCGAGTATCACAGGGCTGAACGTCATTTTACTTCAGATTACTCCGTTTTCAATCATTCTCTTGGCTAGAGCAAACGGAAAAGTTTTGTATTTACAATCTTCATTTTCATTTTCAGATTCCCGTGTTTAGACGACCCTTACATAATAAACTTAACCAGCTGCATTTTTAGGATGTTACTTCAGTGCGACAAGTATATGTTGTGTGCAGAGACCAATTATTGGATTCAAATATAGGAGCAATGCATAGACGGTGAATACTGTTCTCCAGTTTTATAGCGGTATTAATTTATGCAAAACTTATTGATCCTTGTTTCGACCTCTTCCATTATTTGCTAATGTTCATGTTAACTGAGGAATGCAATCTGTGAAGAGCAGCTGCGTACACTCCAGTTAAGTTCTGTGTGACTTGATCATAGCTAATAATATCTTTTGTTTCATTAGTAACAGTCCTGTATAACTTGCTTCACTTAATGACAAGCGCTTAATATTTCATTCGAAGTTCTTCCCGTGAACTAATTGTAGGTCTGTTACCGGGATAAACTTTGAGGCAAACATTTAATATTCTCTATATAAATATAAATGTTAATTCGTCAGTGCAGTTTGCATTCATATAAAACTCACCTGATGGCGATGAAACTTTTGTGAGTTGTGTACACGCCTGGGAAGATTTCTGAATTAATACTACCATTTAACAATGGGTAGTGCGCAGGATGTTTCAATATATATGTGCACCTGATGTAGTTTAGAGGCAGTTCGTTTGTTTTCGCCGTATTATACCATTGCTTCTTGAAAAAAGGAATATAAAATCTAGTAATCGATATTCATCGACAATGAAAGCGCTATATGCGCTCTTAGGATTGTAGCAAGCATGATCTTTGTCTCGTAGTATATAAGAAAAGAACTTTTGTCTCTTTGTGCCCTGCTTTTCTTTCGTCTTCTTGGTTCTGATATCCTAGCTGAAGGTCGCATATAGGTCACGGTCTTTAATTAATTTAACTATATGTAGTGCAATTGAAAATTTCTCTAAATATATATGTAAGCAATGAAGCATTTGTTTTTGTTAGTAGCTACAAAGTACCTTCCCTGCTCCTTATTTAATTACGTAACAATTAAATGTTGCACTGGCCATTTTGTGTAAGTGCATTGTTGAAGCGACGCCATTGGTGTTAAAATAATAAATCCTTTCTCAATAGTCATTTCATTCTGAAAGTATTGAAAGAATTTAATCTCAACAAATAGAAAATTGGGTCTTATAATATTTTCTGTCTTATATTAGGCCAGAAGTACAGTTTTATTAAACACAATTATTTCAATTGTATACGCTGCCATTGCACATAGGCGGCTATACTGGAGCATCGAGTCTCACACAGAAAAATAACTAATCAATTGAATATTGTATTTAATTTGCTTACCGCGTAACATTAAAGGAAGATATTTGTTTTTATATCCATCGTGAGCAAGATGGATGTCTTCACGTTGGAATATGGTGATACTTCTAGCTATAGCGCCCTGAGAAATATTAGTCGTGCCTTTCAACGAACATAAAGGAGATTTTTTAACAAAACATTTCATTCGAAATGTAACAGAATATTTTATTTCATTCACTTTTCAAAAAGTCACGCAATAACTGGCGCCCAACGTGGGGCTCGATGTTCCAGAAAATTTATCTATATGTAAAGAACATATTTTTAAGATAAGAAAATTAATGCTTGTATATAAAATTTGTTTCATGTGTACAATCATTATTAATTTAGATGTAAAGAGAAAACTGAAGACCTGGAACCTACCACAGATCTGAATAATGAGAATAAAGCAGACCATAAGAACGATGGTAAGGGTTTCTGAAGATATCTCTTGCTTTCGTGTGTCATGTTGTGTGCCAGTATTCATGGTTTGTACTGCGTGGTGGTGTTCGGCAAATAGTAATTCTTGTAGGCAAGGAAATTTATATTTGTTATAGATTTTATGTAGAATTAGAAAGTGTAGATTGTATTATTATTATTTTTGTGGTGATTACCGTGTGACGATAGTCCTGCTGAAATAACGTCTCGTTCAGAATCTATGAGATTTCGTAGCAAGACTAGGAGAGAGATCGATATAGAAGCAGATTTACGAGAGGATAGTGATAACGAATTAGAGGAAATCCCCATTCGATCTACCTCGCATACAAATATGCAAGACAATATTACTAATCATGAAACAGAAGCTGCACATCAGCACACAGAGATGCAGCGAAGAGCTGATGGCAGCGTGTTGCCAACTGCTCCGAGTGAAACTGCCGCGCCCGCAACTAAGCAACCAGTTACGTGCGCCTCACAGGATTACGACGCCGTAACTGCTATTTTGATGAAACTAGATCAATTCCAAAAGGAGCGGGAAGAAAGGGAAAAAGCGAAGGGAAGAATACAGTTAGAGTTAGAGAGAGACAGCAGGAGGAAAGAGAAAGAGAGAAGGAAAGAATACAGATAGAAATTTGGAGCCAGCATGAAGTAAGGGAAAAAGAGAGAGAAAACAGAATGTGTGAACAACTGAGAAGTTTTTAAGTCATGAAAGCACACGTAACCAACTTAAAACAAGCGTACCAAGAATTGCCAAATTTGGTAGCCAGTCTAACGACGTTATACAAAATCTGCAAAATAATATGAAGGAAGATATCCAAGACATAGCCGAAAGGGCAGAAAACATAGATATAGGAAATGAAGATAAAATACAGAACTGCTTAGTGGAACACACTAAAAAGGTCGTAGAAAAAGTAGAAAAATGGATAGATGACAAAGTGAAACAAACAGACGAGAAAATAGACAGAAGTGATAAGCGCTATTTGCGCAGTTCACTCAACTGGTCCAACTAATCAGACACAACAAGAAAGGGTAAACAACATGAAAATGGAGGACAGTTATATACCTGCATCTCATGTTTCACATGATAATCTGCCATTCGCTGCCATCTATAACACACTTTGTGGGGTACAGGCAGGAACGTGTAGCCCTAACAGTGAATATTGAATGGTGTGGGGGGTGTGCCTACTGTATCCTCAA
Source organism: Schistocerca serialis cubense (assembly GCF_023864345.2). Lineage (NCBI taxonomy): Eukaryota > Metazoa > Arthropoda > Insecta > Orthoptera > Acrididae > Schistocerca > Schistocerca serialis. Next base: position 429,742,103 of record NC_064641.1, read on the forward strand.
TAATGGTGGAGGAGAGTTTAGTCAAACACCGCCAGTTTCAAACCTTCTTCAACAATAAGAAAAACATTCACGCTGCAGTATTCATAAAGAGTTTTCGAAATATACTGCCCAGAGCAGGGATCTAGAAACAAAAGATACAGTTTATTGTTTCGCAAATAGTAGTGGATGCTGCTCTATAGGCAACAGATGCAGCTGATACTAGCTACACCTGTGAACAGTTTGAGAAAGCATTTCTAAACAAATAGTGGTAACCCTGTATCCAAGATAAACTTAGAAAAGAGGTAGGCAGTCCAAAGGCTTATAGTCATAAACAAGGAAGCTTAAGAAAGTATTTCGAGAAATATATTAACAAAACGCGCTACTGGGACAAACCGATCTCAAATCGTGATGTGATCAGACTGTTAAAATCAAGACTTCCACCCAATTTTAGAGAAAAACTAATCCATGTACTAGACAATGATTTGGATAACTACTTCTCTGTCTTGGATTCAATAGTTGCAAAGTAGCAATGGAAATGGTTAAGAGATAGAGAAAAGAATAATAATAGGCAAACTAGTTGTAATAATTATGGTAATTGTTCTAATGGGCGAAACCACAACGTAAACCTATGAATGGAAATCAGTCATTTAACAGCCATCTGAATGATGACAAAGCTAATAACAACAGACAAACTTGGGAAAACAGTTCACCTCAATACAGACGAAAACGAAGGTATGAGGAACGGTTTGGCCCAGGAGGTGGCAATCAACAGCCAATGCGAGAGGCAGGGCCACTGGGAAAGAATAGGTTAGCAATGACATTATATCCAAGACAGTATAATCAGAATGAACCCGAAAGATACTCAAAACAATAATAATAATAGGAGCGAACGCGGTCCAGCAGGTACTTCAAACAACCCAGCTTGGCAGCACCAGAATCAAAGTGTGAGAATAGTTGATGTGACGAATGACAATCGTCCTACATCAACTGATTCGATAAACTCAAGACGGCCGCAATTAGCTCTCCATTGTTGGGCGTGGGACGGGGGGAGATTTTACAAACAAGTAAGGAGAAACAGGATATAGTCAATATGTTGAGATATAACGATGATGTCGGAAAGAAGGAGGTACTTTTAACAGAGACTAAGAGATGTAACCAAGCAGATCGTGAGTTGAGACAGGCTGTGCTTCAAGCTAAAGTTCTTAGTATACCAGTCAATATCATAACTGATACAGGAGCTACAGTTAATGTGATGACTTATAGTTTCTATAAGAAGTTGTACCAGTTGCATAAAGTGCCATTGTTGCCAGTTCAGAATTATAAAGTGTCGGGTGTCATTGGTGCAGAAACACAGGTAGTTAAGAGCCAGATACAGGTGGATTTCTTTATGGGAAATGGAGCATTTAATTGCACGTTCCTAGTTGTAAAGGGATTGAGAGTCGCCTGTATTCTGTGTTGGGAGTTTTTGACAGAAAGGAATGCCTATGAGGACCTCTCTCGAGGTATTTGCAGTTTATAGTTTCCTGCACTGCTTCGCGATTTTCATATTGGCAATTCCCCTTGACAGAACAGTCGAGAAAATATACAGCTTTTACTTTCACTGGTAGGAGATACAGGTTTAAATTACTTCCATTCGGTTTAAATACTAGTACTGGAGTATTTAGCAGCTCTTGATTCGGTGTTAAGCCCTGAGCTGCTTGATAGTCACCGTATAAGTGGATGACATCTTAATTTGCAGCTCCCATACAGGAAGAGCACGTGGAAATAACACACAAAATATTGAGCAAATTTGAATGGGTTGGAGTCACTGCCAACCTAAGCCAATCAAAATTCGGGAGAGAAAAAAATTAAATTCCTGAAAATGTCATTTCACTATTAAGCGTTGTCCCAGATGAGATGAGGAGCCATGGGAAGCCATGGGGGGCTTTCCCTCGACCCGCTCAAGGGTGCAATACAGGGTGTTCTTGGGATTAGTGTCTTCCTTTCGGCGAGGGGGCTTTCCATCGCCCCATTCTATGGCGCAATAAATGGCGTTCATAGGTTTAGCGCCTTCCTTTCGTCGAGAGAACATTCCTTCGCCCCACAATAGTGCAATAGAGGGCTTTCGTTGGACTAGTTTAAGGTTTTTCTTTCGACTCGCTGTCGGGCGTGGTCGGCATTTGGATGAGTGACCATCCAGGCCGACATGCGCTGTTGCCGTTTTTCGGGGTGCGCTCATCCTCGTGATGCCAATTGAGGAGCTACTCGACCGAATAATAGCGGCTTCGGTCAAGAATACCATCACAACGACTGGGAGAGCAGTGTTCTGACCCCACGGCCCTCCTATCCACATCCTCCATTGAGGATGACCCGGCGGTCGGATGGTCCCGGTAGGCCACTCGTGGCCTGAAGACGGAGTGCTTAGTAAAGAAGCAGTCACTGAATTGCGTTGTGTTAAAGAATATAGTTTCGCAGCGGAATTCCGCCTGCGATAGCAGTTCAACAGAATCAAACAAGCGTTAATCAACGCAGGTATTCTGGAGAAAGATTTTTCCATTTCTGCTGATGCATTTTTTACATGACTAGGAGCTTGTCTGTTCCAGTGGATGAAACATACGGCAAACAACAGATTAAAGTGAACAGTTTTGCGAGTCGTGTTCTAACAGAATGAACGATCATACTCAGTAACAGAACCTGAAGCCTTAGCTGTGGTTTGGGCTTTAAGGGAATTTCATTTTCACGTTTATGGTAAAAAGACAAAGCGTACTTTGACCATAATTCATTAAGTTTCTTTTTAACATGTAAACTGTTACACGCACGCTCAGCGAGATGGGCTTTAGCGCTGCAAGAATGTTGCTTTCAAATTGCGTATATTAACGAGAAGGATAATATTGCTGTAGCCCTATCCAGGTTGCTACAGGGTATGTCAGAAAATGCAGAGCTTATTAAACGGGTATCAGAGAGCAAAGTACTGTTAGTTAAAGATCAGACATACAGACGAAATTTTCTTGACATGTGCAAACGTGTGTCTGAAATGCAAGCTGCTGACTGTAAGTGGAAATACATAGTGCAACTGTTCACCGAGAATCCGAATTCGGAATTAGTCAGGCAATTCAAAATGGAATTTTATGCCATTAACCAAAGAAAGAAGAAGAACGTTGGTGTGTGTGTGTGTGTGTGTGTGTATTCTAGAAAGTTGTTTACACGTCTTTATCTTGTATACCTATAAAACTTGGGGGCACTTTGGCATAAACAAAACTATTGCTAAAATCGACTGGTTTTGCTATTACCCAAATTTAGGCAGCTATGTCCACCGAATTTTGAGAACATGTCTCATATGTCAAAAGACAAAACCAAACAAACGTTCAGCGAGAAACGAAATACATATATTTGTACTGACACACCCATTGCAACTAGTTTCTTTGGATTTCGCTGGACCTCTCGCCACGGCTCGAGGAGGGTGCAAATATATATTGGCAGTTTACGATGTGTTTTCTAAGTACCTAAAGGTGTATCCGGTCAATTGGTACACAGCTACAGCCATTGTTAACAGAATAGGAAAACAGTATATACCCATAATAGGTGAACCGGAAGCCGTCATTTCAGATCATGCTTAATATTTTACAGGTTACAAGTGCAAAAATTTTCTGAAAAACTATAGTATAAAACAGATACTGATAGCTAGGTTTCGTCCAGAAGCCAGTCCGGTGGAATGCATATTGAAAGAGTTTAATAGGTTTATGCAGACATATGCGCCGAATTAGCATACAAAACAGATTGAATATGTAAACATCTCTGAAAACACATTGAACCGTTTACCGCATTCTGGCCGGCCAGAGTGGCCGTGCGGTTCTAGGCGCTACAGTCAGGAGCCAAGCGACCGCTACGGTCGCAGGTTCTAATCCTGCCTTAGGCACGGATGTGTGTGATGTCCTTAGGTTGGTTAGGTTTAATTAGTTCCACGTTCTAGGCTACTGATGACCTCAGAAGTTAAGTCGCATAGTGCTCAGAGCCATTTTTGAACCGCATTTTGGCACCCAACACACGCCAGCAGAATCGATGTTGTCTGAAGATGAAAATGACGAGTAGTAACTTCATTACCAAGGATAGACTGTTGGCAGCTAAATAGAGAAGAGAAAATCAACAAAGGTTTGACCTCTCTTAAAAAATGTGCAGAAACGAGAAAACAGAAGTATGACAAACAGCTAAGGCAAGTACAAGAGATTGAAGTAGAAGAGTAAGATCTGCTAAAGAACCACCTGAAGGCCTCTCTGGTAAATAAAAGAAATAACAAGTTGCAATTGTTGTATAGTCATCGACAAAGTACGTTATGGATGTAGTTATTTTCTGATTAATTCTGAGAACAAGAAACCAGTGGATTTATACCCATATAAGGACTTGAAAATTTTTTATGAACAATGTGTATATATCGAATAGATGTAAGTTTAAGTTTAAGAATGTTTCATTTCATTAATGAATTTTCACTTTATTTATGATCAAAATGGATGTTTTTTTCCTAGTATCTATATAGCAAAAGTTTCATGCACTTAATGTCATAATGGTATTTCTTAGAAATATGTAATGACAGATGCAACGGTATATCTAGCCTTCTTAAAGAGATTAAAGAATTTATTAATTGGTCATGAGCATAGTGCACCTAACGGTACAAGCCATGAACCTACTAAAGAGATCAATAGGTTGAACCTAGGTAGTTCTATCTATCGAATTTATAGAGATAATATGTCCCTAAGTTACGTTCACGTTTTGAGTGAACCGAACTGTCAAGCATTGAGATTTTTAAAAAAAATCACGGAAGCTTTATATATATATATATATATATATATATATATATATATATATATATATATATATGAAGGTACTTATGCTAACAATACCTAATGTACATTGTAATGAGCTATAATGTGCATACGAACACATTGTGTGTGTATTTCGTCTTGTAGACAAAACATTAAAGTTTTCATGAACAGTTTAATGTACCACAAAAGACTAAAAAACAATGACTGCCGGGCGGGATTAGCGGAACGGTCTCAGGCGCTGCAGTCGTGGACTGTGCGGCTGGTCCCGGCGGAGGTTCGAGTCCTCCCTCGGGCATGGGTGTGTGTGTTTGTCCTTAGGATAATTTAGGTTAAGTAGTGTGTAAGCTTAGGGACTGATAAACTTAGCATTTAAGTCCCATAAGATTTCACACACATGTGAACATTCGAACAGTGACTGTGCGTGCAGAGACCCGAATGAACAATGTGTCAATAAACCGTATTCAGTGTGACCAAAAATTACGTCATTCATGGGAACTATAGTGATGAACAGTGTTCATGAAACAATACTATAGAGTATAAAGTTTAAATGGAATGAATAGCTTACAGACCGTGGCGAACTAAAAAGTGTGTTCCGGATGAGGACGTTATTTAACGCAGTCGAGACACAGCTCATTTAAACGGATGTCAGCAAATCAATGAAGTGACTGGAGGAAGTCAACACTGGGAATCCGCCCACTCAAGCGAACAGAACAGCTGTTCCGTGCAAGTGTGTCCGGAAAGACCTGTTTGTGACTTTAGAAACAGTGTGGTGCGTAACTGAAGTAGTGAGACTGTATAAGCAGCCTACTCTGGGGCACAACAACTGTGTGAAGCTAAGGTTAACGTGTGACAAACTGCGCATTTGAATAGTGTCATACAGCAATACGAAACTGAAATGTAAACTTCAACAAAAAGTGTGACGAATTATACTTTAACAATTTCATAGGGTGTACTTCGTATGCATTAATAAATGAACGATTAATTCATAAGCAAACCGACATAAACTGGTGCTGGGTGACACAATAAAACAGTATGAATAATCATTTGTTCTTCCCATTAACACAAATAAACATCTATTGATTTGTAATGAACTGATGCTGCTGTTGTTCTTGAATTTCATGAAATTTTGCTGTGGAGTGGTGGCGGAGAACAACTGGAAGGAGGGTAGAAGAGAAGGGACGTCCGGTACGCGGCTGAGTGCAGCTCGTCGCTGTCGCGCGTCAGCTGATCGCTCGCCTTGGTGATGTCACGACCTGCAGTACGCGCTGTCGGAGGCGCAATCCGACGCCCATGCCATCACCACCTCACCGAAATGGTTCAAATGGCTCTGAGCACAATGGGACTTAACTTCTGAGGTCATCAGTCCCCTAGACCTTAGAACTACTTAAACCTAACCAACCTAAGGACATCACACACATCCATCCCCGAGGCAGGAGTCGAACCTGTGACCGTTTCGGTCGTGCGGTTCCAGACTGTAGTGCCTAGAACCGCTCGGCCACCCCGGCCGGCCCACCTCACCAGCTCACCATGGAAGAAACGCCCTAACCACCTCACCAGCTCACCACGGAAGGAGATTAACAATGAATATTCTGATTTTGTAAACCCATTAATGAACAGAAATTGACAATGTAAATATTAATGTCTTTAAATGTTTGATCAGAGTACAGTCTTATAGCTCTGTCCTGATTTCCCCTCGGTTTCCCAGAGGCTTTTACCCAAATGGGGAAACATAAAATACACCATTCCGAGGAAAGATAGTAAAAAGGCTGCACTCTACTTCAATGAAAAATCATTTATGTACAAGAACTGCAACTGTAAGAAAGTACCTGTATTACCACAACTATTGAAATCTCATAAACCTGTCGTCACCTGTTTGGACGCAGGCATACTTCAAACTTATGAATATAATAATCAATCTGTCGGCAGCTGTTTGGACGCAGACGAATTCAGTCACTCAATAATAAAAAAAAAAATGAATCAACTAAATCTGTCGTCCCCTGTTTCGACGCAGAGAAACTTAAAATCTATTGATGCCCTGATTAAATCGAATATGTCTACTGTCACCTGTTTGGATGTGAACCTTACATACAGAATTATGCTGTCGTGGAATGCCATTTACAAGACTGTATGTAACTATGCAAATGGCATTCCAGGGGGCTTTTATAGCATCGCTTCTTGAAAAAAGAAACATAAAATCTAGTAATCGATGTTCAGCGATAGTGAAAGCGCTATATGCGCTCTTAGGATTGTAATAAGCATGATCTTCCTCTCGTAGTACATAAGAAAAGAACTTCTGTTTCTTTGTGCTCTGCTTCTTTTTCGTCTTCATGGTTCTGACGTCCTCTCTGAAGATCGCACATAGATCACGGTCTGCAATTAATTAAACTATATGAAGTGTAATTACAATTTTTGCTATATATGTATATATATATATATATATATATATATATATATATACATGTGTGTGTGTGTGTGTATGTGTGTGTGTGTGTGTGTGTGTGTGTGTGTGTGTGTGTGTGTCAGTATCCAATGTAGCATGTGTTTTTGTTAGTAGCTACAAAGTACCTTCCCTTCCCCTTATTTAATTACGTAACAATTAAATGTTGCCCTGGCCATTTTGTGTAAGTGCATTGTTGAAGCGACGCCATTGGTGTTAAAAGTGCATTGTTGATGCGACGCCGTTGATGTTAAAATAATAAAAACTTCCTTAACAGTCACATAATTCTGAAAGTATTGAAAGGATTTAAGCTCAACAAATAGAAAACGGCGTCATAATATTTTCCATTTCATTTTAGGCCAGAGGTATAGTTTTATTATAAACAATTATTTCAATTCTATATGCTGCCATTGCACATAGGCGTCTGCACTGTAGCATCGGAACTCACAGAGAAAAATAAATAATTATTTGAGTATTGTATTTAATTTGCTTATCGTCCAACATTAAAGAAAGATATTTGTTTTTATATCCATCATGAGTATGACGGATGTCTTCACATTGTAATACGTATGACATTTCTAGCGATACCGCCCTGAGAAAAATTAGCCGTGGCTTTTAACGATCATAAAAGAGATTTTGTAACAAACATTTTATTCCAAATTTAAGAGACTATTTTATTTCATTCACTTTTCAAAAGTTACGCGATAGTATGAGCGTACATACATGACATAACTGAACTGAACAAAACACAAGCAGTGACATTTCATTTCGTGTGTGACATAAAAGTGGTGTTGATCGTGAAATTCGAATTGCCAGTCGACATTAGAAACAGATATCATACACATTTAGTTTTATTTTCCCGACTGAATTTCCAATAGTCATAAAGTATTACATTCGATGTCAAATCAGTTATACCACCCGACCGACAAGCAATTACTTTATCTACACCTAAAGCGGTAAAGGAAAAGGCATCGTGAGCTTTGGAAACAGAGGAGCATCGTCTTGCTGAGACGAGGTAGTCGAAAAGACAGCACGTGGTACGTTATATGGCAGTTATTTTCACTTATGGACCAAACGACATTAAGACTGCTGGTCACTAATATTATACCATCAAGGTAGTCTGCAACAGTTGTAGAACAGTATTGAATTGTTCTCCATGCATCGATATGCAAGTGGTTATCATTTCTGTGCAACCAAGCAAAATAAGTAGCAGATCGCAGACAGTTACAACAACCATCTGCTGCTCTGTGTACATGTTTTATTAGCACTCGAAACCAGTTTTGTCAATGGCATCATTTTCAGCATTCAAAAGTGAGTAATAAACGAAGTAACAACATATCAGTCCATCGATAGTGTAACGAATTAAGACTATATTGTCAATTATTCAACAGTGAATTCATGATTTCCATTGATTTGCTAGGCATGCCACCACACGGTTTAGCATTGAAAATGGGCGCGCCTATCATTCTTCTCCGAAACATAAATCCGTCACATGTTTGCCGAAGTACCAGGCTTTCAGTGGGAAAGACGATGAACAATATAATCGAAGCAACAATGTTACAGGAGGCAACATTCGGCTGCCACATATACCAGTGATTCCAACAAATATGGTATTCTGATTCAAACATTTGCAGTTTTCGGCGAGACTCGTAATTGCAGTAACCACCAACAAAGCACAGGGACAATCGCTACAATTGTTTGGACTGAATTTTGAAAATCCATGCTTAACACATTGGAAGGCTGAATATGACCTGCAAGGGCATCAAAAAGGCATTTGATTTGTTAGTGTACGTAACTTATGGAAAAAACCAAAAAGCTTTATGAATCCAAAACATCTTCAATAAACAGAATTTAAAGACACACTTGCCTTCTTTGAGTTATGGTGCAATGCGTGCTAGGTACTCGTTAGCAGACAATAAAAGTACTACATATAACTGCAAACAAGACGAAGAAAAACCAATTTATAGGATTTGATAATGAGTTCTGATAACGAAACCGTTCATCAATTAAGTAAAAAGAACCTATTTTCACGACTTCGACTGTTTTCTATATCATACTGGTTTGCACAAGCTGCTGTCCTATTATTAACGTAACTCACTTGAAATACAAGAAAATTTCAGAGTCCTTGTTGTAGTCTGGCAATCAGTTTTAGTAAATAAGGTAGAATATTGATTAGGAGAGGACATTTCATACCAAAATCATCTTTATTCTTTGATCATAATCTTTAACCCACAGATCCCAGTGGCGCAGAGTTAGCAGATTATCATCTACAGGAGAGGACAACTGAAAGATTAAAATAATCAATCGGTCCATAAAGCTAATTCGTTATCCAAAATTCTTTAACTTTGTCTCGGGAGGCAAAGATAGGAACTCGAGTGTCACTGATGCTGGATGCTTCCGATACAAATAATAGCGGACTAAATAATAGCTCCTGGCAAATGGAAGTATAAATTCAGTTTTCAGAGATTTTGATACTGATGTGAAGCTACTAAGAAATAGAAAAAGAAGGCAGTTTTAACCTACAAAATGAAAGAAAATTGAGCAAAGTGGTCGTAATACCTTGAATTGTGCTTCAGGAGTTTCCGACGTAGCCCCATCGAGTATTGCGTCCAGGAGTGCAGAGTAGCCTGAGGTACGAAAAATGTGCTCCAGCTGGGAGGTGTCGCGAGTGCTGAACTTCACTTCACTCTGGGCGAGATCTTCAGATGGAACCCCAGCCTGCAGCAGTATTCCTACGATGCCCCAGCGCTGCGCAGCTTGCGCGTACTCCAGTGGCGTCCACCGTAGTACACGATCTTTCACCATCAGCAGACCGACGCCTGTGCCTGCAATTAATCGCGCAATTTTCCATCTGTCATGTATAACAGCCAAGTGCAAGGCATTTCGTCCCGTGACGTCTGCTTCTGTCTGTAATGTATCAGCAGAGAATAACAATTCTTTTACGGTTTCCTTGTTGTTGTTGATGACAGCTTCGTGGAGTATCTTTCCCCGGCACGCCATTCGACTAAAACACTCTACAAAGAACTCCAACTTGTAATCCAGAAATGAAACTCGGAATACTGTTCCACAACTGTCAATGTTGTTGACGCACCATTTGGCCAGGAAGAACTCGGCGAACGTCCTGTGAAGAAAGACAGGTTTCCCGTTTACAAAATCAAATACAATTCCAGGTTTAAGAAAGTAGTTCAGCTTGACTCTGAATGTTGGCACGCTGGGATCAACTGATAGATCATTAAGAAGTGAAATCAGTGCCAACTGCATTAACTCGTTCATGTAGACGCCACGGCTGTATTCCATTTCAGCAATTGCACCCGGGACTGAGAGGTCAGCTGAATATTTCTCCTCGAACAGTCGTTGGTACTTCATCTCGAAAAACTCCTCGAAGAGTGTCACTGGGTCACGTCCTTCCTGTTTACCTCTCGCAATGAGATCTGCAAATACTTTGGCGAATAATGGTATTCTCAAGATGCTCCTGAATTGTTCATTCAGTTCCGCTGCAGAGAGGAAGTCCCTCACAAATCCCATTTTTTTGTAGTTCAAGAAGAATGTCTGGAGCTCATGATCAGAATACTCCTCCAGTGTGTACGCCACGACTCCCAGCACATCCTCTAGTTCCTTCACCATTGTCGGCCGGGTGGTCACACAAAGAAGTCTGCACCGAGAAATTAGCGACTGAATAATAGCGAAGCATTTCTCCGTGTAATCGGGTGATATTTCATCAAATCCATCAACGAGAATGACGACGTTCGATGTATGCTTGAGGCATTGTTCTAGGATTGCCAACTCTAGATGGCTTTGTTGTTGAATTATTTCAGGTGATGTGAAGGGGGCTTCAGAGAGAGCATCCTTCACCAATGCTGCAATGGCTTCTGTACTGTTCTGAGACTGCTTCAGGAGGCTAGCGTACCTCAGAAGGTTGAACCTGAGAACCCATGTTTTAGGATCTTTTTCTTTAATCTCTATCGCGATGCTACTTAGCAGTGATGACTTTCCCACTCCAGGTTTACCTTCAATAATAATCACCTTGTCTGCTATATCCATAAAGTTCAGTAGTGTTTTTCTGTGGGTTTCCTCGCCTACTTCCAACTTCTCTTCGTTTACGAGGTAATTCCTAATGACCGAAATTCCCTTACTGCTGTGTAGTAACTCCCAGCCAACTGATGTATGTACTAACTCATATAGATTACAGCCAAAGAACTTCTCTGAAACAGTACGTGAGTTGCCACCGATGAGTATCAGAGGCCACTCGGTGTATGGTGCAACGTCTGCAGCATCCTGGAAGCGAATAGGATGACAGTGACCAAGGATACGACAAATTTGGTCTGCCGACGAGTCGTTAGTTAGGCAGATGTCAGACTGACCCAGCGACCGGAGAAATGTCTCCCCATCGAGGAGTCTGTTAGAGACTAGCGATCTGCGGACGTACCAGTCATCCACAGGCGGGATTGGGAGGCCGAGGCGTAGTGGCTCATGGTGGACAGCGCATGCCACTAGCCACATCAGCCGATGGCCATGTCCCTCCAGTATCTCGCCGAGCGAGGCAGTGTCTGGCAGCAGGTCACCCAGCGTGGCACAGTACTCGTTGCCCTGAAGCCGCACCGCGATCTGCGGCAGCTCCTGTAGCGTGCACGGCGCCAGGTCGGCAGCCACGCAACTGTCGACAATGGCGCCCTGCAGCCGACGCTCAGTCACCAGCACCACCACGAAGGAGCAGTCCTCTGCGAGCTCCAACAGCCGATCCAGCAGCGGGCGCGCGTCCTGCCCAGGCTCCTCCACGACCACAATCCAGTTGCAGTCCCAGCGACACAGCTGGACGACCGCCACCTGGTGGCTCTGCAGTGTCGCCACGCTTCCGATGATGTGCGGATGGCGCAAAGCTGACAGCGCCTGTTCCGACAGTGGAAACAGCGTGATTTGTCATTCAGAATGAATTACTTATGGAAGAAAGGGAAGAGGACAATGCCACTGACGAGTTTTAGTTCTGGTGAAATAAAAAAATTGGAAAAATGTGAGTTCTGTGACTTTCCTTGATATAACAACAAACAGTAGCAAGGTCGCCACAGCCGGAGAGAGGGCTTACGAACCTATCTTATTGTACCGCACTGCCAGCCAATTTTCCTGTCACAGATGCACTTTTTATTTACAAAATACTGAGAATACGACCTGAAATGGGATGACACTTTCTGTCAGGTAGTGTTACCTACAGGTTCTCAGTAGGTGCACTGTACCAACTTGAGTTACTGTCGTATTTCCTAGGTTGTCCCCTGGCGTCACTTATCTGAGAAAAACGAGGTTTTTTTTCCCTTCAGGCCCAAGTCTGACTCTTGGAAAAAAGAATTTTCCTACTGCCAGTCTCATCGCATGGTTCTGGACATGTCCCAAAGCTACCCCTTTCCCCTGCACCAGTTCTTGGACAAATGCCATTGTTTCATCGGAGGCAAGGACGCCTTTTCCTATTCCGCTCCAAGCCTACCTGCTACTCAATGGCCGGACCGAAAGTGTTTCTTTCCATTGCAGGTCTGTTAGGAATCTGAGCCTCTTGGCTAGATAAAGATGTTTTTCACCCAGCAAGTATGATGATGATCTAGTTTCATAACATGAAGAACCACTTCACATGTTTCCCCCAAGCTGTTAATTACTCACACCTGAGTAATTTGTAACAGTAAGATCACTTGTAGATTTCAAGATGGCTTCGAAATTTTTCCCTATGTCACACATATTGCTTGTTTTAGTTAAAGTCTAATTCCCCAATGTGTCGATCAGTCCACTTGTGCTATGCTGGGGAAAGATAGGGATGTTTTGTCCTTATTTTTAAGAAAATTCCACCTCTGCAACCGCTCTGCAGCCGCCATCTATGCTAAGCGTATCTGACTTTACATGTAGGTGTTCACATTTCAGCACGCTTTTAACGAAGTACAAATATATCTCTTCAAGGCGTGCAACGCAGATGTGTCTGTTTACTGTGAAACTGAACATTTTACGCAGACGTATATCTGCCTACTGTAAAAAAAAAGTGTAAATGCACTAATTCGTGTAGAAGGTCATGTGTGCAATGCAGCTGTAACTGCACATTGTTAAAAATTACGTTTACAGTAGGGTGTAATGAAAGAAAACGGATGACTACAGTTTTAAAAACTAAATTTATTAGTTTAGTGTCCTTTTTTTAGAGAGACTGTTTTCATACGGACTTTGCACTATTTTTTTCATCAGACTGGAAAAAGTAACTAAAACCTATATATATATACAATATTTACAAAAATAATTTAATATTTTACATAAATATGTAAGAAAACATATCACATAGATTATTTTTCTTCTACAGTTGATATATTTATCTTGCATCCCATTCTTCCAAGAGCTAAGAAACGTTGTAGCACTTTCTATAATGTTGTCGTTGGAGAGTTGATGAATTTACACATTAATGCACTTTAACTACGTTTGACATCTACTATTCTTACTATCTCCCTGTAAGACATAACACTCAACTAAATGCGATTTCTTTTGGTATTGGTTGATTTACTTATACATTAATCCACTTCAACTACGTTTCACACCCAATATTCTCACTATCTCCTTGTAGGACATAATACTCAACTAAATGCGATTTCTTTTGGTATTGCCAGCAGCAGTGAAACTTAACCTACTACACAGACAATATATGCCATGCTCACTTGTGTTGGGCAAAACAACGTAATTTACACGTATAGTGTGAAAAATAGCTGACACTACACACTCAAACACTTGCCGTACGAAACAATGAAACACACACAGCCGCGCGGAGTGGCCGCGCGGTTTGAGGTGCCATGTACCCGATTGCGCGGCCTCTTCCACCGGAGATTAGAGTCCTCCCTTGGGAATGGGTGTGTGTTTTGTTCTTAGTATAAATTAGTTTAAGCAGTGTGTAAGTCTAGGGACCGATGACCTCAGCAGTTTGGTCCCTTATGAATTCACACAAATTTGAACATTGGAACACACTCACATAGCATGCAACTCAATCACATACACAGTATACAATCACACACACATCAACTCACAGACATATACACCTAAATACAAACACTATGAGAAGCAGGTCATATTATTCCACATACACAAGTGTATTTTCACCATACATTCTATCGCTAAAGTGAATAATGTGTACATGGTAGGATTCCCATCCCATCAGCACAAGTGACCTGCTTATCGAGATGTCATAACAGGCCAAATCTATGTTGTGGTACATTGGGCAACTCATGTCTTTGGAATTAAATACTGAATTGCTCCTCCATATGTGGAATGGGAATCGAGCACTGCCGAACCTACGGTGCTAATATTTCAGGTAGTCATCAACCATGAAATCCTGAGAGCTATTGATGCCACACTCTCCTACCGGTCTAAGAGAGGCATCTGTGCATGTATCGTATGTGTACTTTTCAGGCAGACACCTATAAACTCCACTATCAGGGACACATTCACCTCATCTTTTATCAAACTAATAACGTTGTTCTTTACATGTATTATGCCATAAGGATTATTGTACTCATATTCACATATGCCAAATGCATCTTATAACTTAATAGGGATCACAGCGTTTCACCAACACCTGAAACTGGCTGTATCGACACGTAGTAACTTTAGGTCAGTGAAATGAGTTTTCACCAACTCATAATGGAGCTGACATTTGTGGAGTTTAGATAGGTTTAATATACATGTACCAACACAAATAATTTTCATGAACCGTATCGAAACCTTCGCTATCTCCAGAGATGGGAAATCTTTGTTGCAGATAACAACCCTTTTAAAATTTATCCTGGCAGTACATTTCCTGGGTCGTAGTGCCATTCAAAACAGGTAACTAGGTGAATTTAGCAAGCTACTCAGACATTTTGTATGTTTTGCCGAAAACTGAATATTTGTAAGTTTGTCAAAATCTTCCTCAAATTTACTGTGTGGAAGCTGTGTTTTCGGTCTTTAAATCGTGTATTCCTTCAACCAGGGACACTGCTTGAAGGAAATAGTTTTGATGACTCTATTCTGCTTCAGGCTCAACTAGAGATGTTGCTGAAGACGACGATAATGTGGTAGTTGAAGGAAATAGTGTGGATGACTCTATTCTGTTTCAGGCTCAACTAGAGATGTTCCTGAAGACGACGATAATGTGGTACGTACCTTGTTTTTCCCTCCATTATTGTCATCGGCTTGGTATGAGAAATGTTTTCTGAAACTTCTTGCTCTCAACACAGTGGTAAAATAGTATACGCATCATCCAAGCTAATGGGATAGTTAAACCTACCTTTAAAACATACTCAATCCAGAATTATTGCCACATGTTTGATTTTTTAATCAGTCTGGAGAAACAGCCATCAAATCCCTTCAACAGGTAGAGGCTGTTGCATGGCATGTCTGTATAAGTTGTTTACACCTAAGTATATGGCGCAACTTAAATTACCAGATACATTAAATCATTCAAGCATTCACTGACTGTTTGCCTTCATGTTGCTAAGGGAGCATTAACAAAGCCCCCACGGGTAGTTCGTCTGAAAAACAGCAACATGTGAACATTGGTCAAGAGTTCGAGGTTGACGCTTTTGTCTTCCCATACAGCGTTCTCTGAAAGCCATTGTAGCAGGTAGGATCCATATCATATGTGTCCAGGCAGACTCTGTGAAAATGTTCGAAAAAACTGCTAGTTAAGGCACATCAGACTGTACACATTATTACACCAGACTTGATGTAAATTGTCTTCGGGAAAAATTCAGAATTTAAGTACATTTTTGCATTTATCCAACTGTATTTTTTGAATCCACACTAGACTCGCTTCCCTAAATAATAAAGCAAGGTGTTTCTCACTGAAATTATATTTTAATAGTACATACTTGTCTAGCTGAACTTGGAATCAGGGGGTAGTCAAACAGCTCTCACGATCAAGAATTTAAAGGCAGCAGAATACCAGATCCAAGTGTTTTTAAAAGTTTGCAGTTATTCTCCATCAATTATAGGCATAAGGCACTTTCCTAATGAATGTCTCGAACTCATCTGCTAATTGTGGTTCCATTTCAAAACATCTGGCATTTTCTAAGCTGCTGAAGCCCGAGTTGGATGCTGAAATATGTTTTTAAAGTTAATTTAATACCGATATTCCTAGTGTGGTCAAGTTCAACGACACTGAGGTCATATCGTATTTCATGGAGTAGGAAGGTAAATGCACTATATGTAAGATACCAAGATCCGTGGGAGTTCCATCCCTTTTCGTGAATTTGCCCTCGAAATATAGGAAAAACTTGTTTGGAACGGTGAAGGCAGCCTGGTAATGAATGATAATGCTTACTTCTTCAGTGTTTTCAAGCATTGCTGAAGGGAACGGTTTGTGTGAGAAGTTTTCTTGATGAATGATACGTTCATCATATTCGACTGGGTGCTGACTGCTGTTGGGTCCTTATATTGTGCGGTTTCAAGCCTTGTGATATACGTAATTGACTGTTCTTTGCGGTCAACGTGTTGTGTTTCTGTCGTAAAGATTAGTGCTGCTGGCAGCGAGTGGTTGTTTTATATCAAACACCCATCCTTCTTCACTGGGAAAATGAGTGAGACATTTGCTCTGATCCACAGCCATCTGCTCAAGATGACCTGATATCTGAACAGACACTGGGAGGTAAATCACGTTGCTTTTCATTTCCACAATTTTGTATCTTAGATTGACTGTAGGGAAGAATCAGTATACGGAATGAATTAATTTGTTGCTGGGGAGTGGGCATGTCGCCATATCGCTCACAGTGCAAATTGGGCTAATCGTTAGTATACCCACAGAATAAGCTGACTCACTAACTCTATTTGTATCCTTATGGAGAATTTGATTCTTTGAGTAACCTAATAGCCATCCCGTCAAATTTTCCTCTGTAAAGTCTTATTTCCATTTTAAGTATGTTGATGTTCATGCAGAGCTTGAAACCTGGTGCTTACCAGTTTAAATAATCGTTCCAAGCATAATATTGCATGTGCTATGAGGTTCTGGCGCAGCTCCACAACTTTATCACTTCTCAGATGAAAATGCAGTTTCATATACACTCATGCTCATAAATTAAGTATAATGTTGATGCATGGTGAAACAACGCTCTGGTGGGCGGTTTGCTGGTTCAAATCATCTCGGGGTATGACCAGAAGGTGCCTTTGACCTGCGGTCGTCACACGGTGCCGCTGGCAGCAGTCCAGAGGTGTGCTGGTGCATGTCACAGTACGGTGCAGCGAGTAAGTGTGCAGACGATTTCAGATGTGCTAATGGTGACTGTGTGATTAAAACGGCTCAAAGAACACATATAGATGACATTATGAGGGGTAGAATACTAGGGCGACTGGAGGCTGGCCAAACATGGCAGGTCGTAGCACGGGCCCTCCGTATGCCACAAAGTGTGATCTCAAGACATGACAACGATTCCAGCAGACAGGAAACGTGTCCAGGCGCTACAGTACGGGACGTCCACAGTGTACAACACCACAAGAAGACCGATATCTCACCATCAGTGTCGGCAAACGGCCACGGAGTACTGCAGGTAGCCTTGCTCTGGATCTTACTGCAGCCACTGGAACAATTGTCTCCAGACACACAGTCTACAGACAACTGAACAGACATGGTTTCTTCACCCGGAGACCTCCAAGGTGCATTCCACTGACTCCTGGTCACAGGAGAGCCCGTAAAGCCTGGTGTCAAGAAAACAGTACATGGTCCTTGGAACAGTGGTCCCAGGTTTTGTTCACGTACAAGTCCAGGTACAGACTGAACAGTGATTCACGTCGGGTTTTCATCTGGCGTGAACCAGGATCCAGATACCAACCCCTTAATGACTTCGAAAGGGACCTGGTTTGATGGTGTAGGGTGGGATTATGATTGGCGTACGTACACCCCTGCTTGTCTTTGACAGAGGAACTGTAACAGGTCAGGCGTATCGGGACGTCATTTTGCACCAGTATTTCCGCCTTTTCAGGGGTGCCGTGGGTCCCACCTTCCTCTAATGGCTGATAACGTACGGCCCCACCGAGATGCCATCGTGGAGGAGTACCTTGAAACATAAGATATCTGGCGAATGGTGGCCTGCCTGCTCTCCAGACCTAAACCCCATCGAGCACGTCTGAGATGCTCTCGGTCGACGTGTCGCTGCTCATCTTCAAACTCCTAGGACACTTCAGGAACTCCGACAGGCACTGGTGCAAGAATGGGAGGCTCCGCTCCAGCAACTTGGAGAGCACCTGATCCAGAGTATGTCAACCTCCTGCGTGCCCTGTGCATGTGTGCATGGTGATCATATCCCATATTGATGTCGGGGTACATGTGCAGGAAACAGTGGCGTTTTGTAGCTGCGGTCGCAGGTTCGAATCCTGCCTCGGGCATGGATGTTTGTGATGTCCTTAGGTTAGTTAGGTTTAAGTAGTTCTAGGTTCTAGGGTACTGATGACCACAGATGTTAAGTCCCATAGTGCTCAGAGCCATTTCAACCTTTTTTTATGAGCACGAGTGTAGTTGTATTAATACTGTCGTAAGAATATAAACCTGTAAGTGCCATACTCAGTCCCATTCCTTAGTTCGATTGGTGATAAGAAATTCTCACTTAACACTGCCGATTGAAAATTTGAAGTCAAAATGTGTGACATCATTCCTCAAGTTCAGCTGACGAACTGAGGTGCAGAATTACTATTTATGTATCATCTTTGTAGCCACCACGATGAACACAAGACATAGATGTCTGTAGAGGTATGTATTCAACTTTTTGTAGCGAAGAAACTTGTAAATTATAAAGTTACAGACAAAGTGGAGGCATAATTCTTCTGGAGGCTGTAACTCGCCGAGGGGATCAAACTAAGAGACACCATTTTAGGTTCTTATTCTACTACATAAAATCCAGTGAGCCCCAGGTCCTCCCACAACGTTTAAGTTTACAATTCAACATGCATTACATCACCACATAGTCTAAGGTAGTGTATACCACAAAAACAATTTACAAGATGTTGCAATATGGAACGTTCTGACGAATTTGAAGTGGTCAGTATTTATGAGTGATCTGTTTGACTCTTTCTCGTGAGGCTCTAAAAATTGTCATTTCCCTATAGCCTCGGGTTACATGTATCTATTATGTCTTTTGGCCTCGTTAAGCTGGTGCTGTGCGTTTTCCGCAATTTTCACTGTTCTAGTGATAGCTGCCTCATTGCTGCCTACAGAATTAATTGCTGAAAGGGTGGAGGGTACCCTGTACCACTACCTGTCATTTCCTCTCCTTTTGCACTTGCAAATAGATCGAGGGAAAAATAACAGTCTATACGTCTCCGTATGAGCCCTAATTTCTCGACTCTTACCTTCGTCGTCCTCACGCGTGATGTACCTTGGCGGCAGTAGGATCGTTCGGCATTCAGCTTCAAATGCCGGTTCTCTAAACTAACGTCTGTGCAACTGACTTCCCCATCTTTGTTTTCATTTGCAGAATCCAGGGAAATTTCGAGTACGGTTCAACAAACATAAAGTGTATTTGAAACACATGTTCTACCTCGAATATTGCCTAGCATCTGTAAGATCTACTTGCCATACGTCATTCAAACCACGCATTATAACCTGCCTATGTGAGAACTTTTGCGTGTTGGTTTATGGAGCTCCCAAACATCTGCCTCCATAATTACTCAGTGATACATTTTTCTCGAAGGTTTTAAACTCTTGGAACAATAACATTCTAATGTGCTGTATTCCGAACTGCAGTTTCTATGAGCACCGGTACTCGTTCAACCATTTCGTTTGGGTCGTCATAATAAATGTATTGGGGAGAGCTGTCATTAACTTTCCTATTTTGAATGTCTGCTAACGTATTTATAATAATAATATTTTGTTTTTAGGACTGCTGAGGAAATTCGCTCCTACTCCTCTGTTATGTGTAATAGTGACCATAATTCTCCATATCTTACATAATTTTCTATATCTTACAGTGAATGGCTGTCGACTCTTCCAAATTTTTAGAATATTAGATTAAGTTAAGCAGGTATTCTTCCAAATTTTCTGTCTCCGATCTGTACTGCATTCTAGGTTAGATTTGTAGGTTGAGTATCCATAGAATATTGTTTTTCTTTTCTTACGCCGTAAGTCCTTTCTATTTGACCACCACTGTAATGTTTAATGAAATCACCAATAACATCTTATTCCTCATAATCTGCATCCTTAAAGAGTCGTTCGAGAGATTCTGCGACAGACCTTAAACTGGCTCTGAATTACTGGTCTCTTCACAAGAGCCTTAACCTGAGCAATCTCGGTTTCTCTCAGGTAGCCTTACACGCTCCAACCACTTTATCTTCTGATGACATATTGTTGTACACTAAGCAGACTTGGGGAACAGTGTACGACTTTTACAACCTCAAGTTTGCTTTATTTTGAATTATGTCAGCCCATGCCGTTAAGTTGTTTGTCTTCTTTTCAGTTACATCAGCTCACTGATTAATCTCAAAATAGTCTG
The DNA here is from genome assembly GCF_023864345.2 of Schistocerca serialis cubense. Lineage (NCBI taxonomy): Eukaryota > Metazoa > Arthropoda > Insecta > Orthoptera > Acrididae > Schistocerca > Schistocerca serialis. Next base: position 429,762,775 of record NC_064641.1, read on the forward strand.
AGAATAAGTATTTAATTATTTGATTATATTACTGAGGGCTTCAACTATAGGTGTACGACGCTTAATGCTACCTCTGAGCGTCTCAATTCTCGCGTCAACATACAGACTACTGAAAATTCCTGCCGGACCGAGACTCGAACTCGAGACCTTTGCCTTTCGCGGTCAAGTGCTCTACCAACTGAGCTACCCAAGCACGACTGACGCACCGTCCTCACCGCTTTAATTCCACCTGTACCTCGTCTCCTACCTTCCAAATTTCACAGAAGCTCTCCTGCGAGCCTTTCAGAACTAGGACTAATGGTTCAAATGGCTCTGAGCACTATGGGACTTAATTTCAAAATAGTTCAAATGGCTCTGAGCACTATGGGACTTAACATCTATGGTCATCGGTCCCCTAGAACTTAGAACTACCTAAACCTAACTAACGTAAGGACATCACACACGTCCATGCCCGAGGCAGGATTCGAACCTGCGACCGTATTGGTGGCGCGGTTCCAGACTGTAGCGCCTAGAACCGCTCGGCCACCCCGGCCGGCTGTAAGCTTAGGGACTGATGACCTTAGCAGTTAAGTCCGATAAGATTTGAACATTTTTTAGGCAGACGATATGTCACCTCTATGGCGGCGGAATATTTAATATTGGTATTCGTTTCCGACATCATTGAATGTGAACACTATATTAGGCTTCATCCTTCCAGTTGGCAGGACTCGTCGCTTTTGGTGTTGAATACTGTCAACACCTGAAAGTATTTCCGTAAGAGCTGCAGTAATCGTGTTTTTGAAAATAGATAAACGTTCTTGAAGTGGAGGCCGTTTGGCTGCATTAGCAGGGATATGAGAACATTTATCTTCCTGCAGTCAGATGGACGAGTAGCAACCGATCTCATACTGTCCAGCAGCTGTGATGCATTCTTCCTAATCTTTTTCTCTGAAGAATTCTCAGGCCAGTCATTTGAACAAAGTCTTTCTGAAGAAACTGTTTCATCCATCTGCACATGTTAACTACTGTGTGATATACTGACATACACTGGTGAGCCAAAACATTATGACCACTTGCTTAATGGCTTGGCCGGCCGGAGTGGCCGAGCGGTTCGAGGCGCTACAATCTGGAAACGCGCGACCGCTACGGTCTCAGGTTCGAATCGTGCCTCGGGCATGGGTGTGTGTGGTGTCCTTAGGTTAGTTAGGTTTAAGTAGTTCTAAGTTCTAGGGGACTGATGGCCCCAGCAGTTAAGTCCCATAGTGCTCAAAGCCATTTGAACCATATAATGGCTTGTTTGTCCGTCTTTGGAATGAAATACATCACTGATTCTGCGTATGAGGGATACGATAGTACGTTGGTAGGTTAGTGGAGATATGTAGCATGAGATGCCTACGCAAAGGTCATGTAATTCGGGTAAATAATGGGTCACTGATTTGTGTACGCGATGATGGCGCTCGACAGCGACCCGAATGGGTTCCACGGGATTTACACGAGTCGAATTTGGTCACCGTGAAATCAACATAGTTCACTTTCATGCTCCTAAAACTACTGCAGCACGGTTCTGGCTTCGAGACACGGACAAATATACTGCTGAAAAGTGGCGTCGCTGTCGGGGAAGATATCAAGCATGAAGTGATACAAATGGTCCGCAGCTGTCAGCGTGTCTTCGGCTATTACCACAGGTATCATTCAAGCGCAGGAGAATGTTTCCAATAGCACAATACTGCTTCCACCACCTGTGTCAGAGACGCACTGCACGTTTCGAGCCGCCGTTCACCTTGACCACGGCGATTGTGGAGACCACCAACGACCTAGTGTAGCAACAAATGTGATTCACCCGAAGAAACGACACGTTTCCATTGAGCGACGTTCGATCCCGATGATCCCGGGCCCGCTGCAGACGTAATCGACCATGTCGATGGGTCGACATGTGATCACGTAGGCTCCATGTTCAACAATGTATAATGAACAGTGTGCTCCGAAACACTTGTACGTGCACCAGCATCGTGCTGTTCCGGCAGAGATGCCATTGTCCTTCTACCTTCTATACTGCTTTACAGAGCCGGCAAGCCTTCGAGGCCCATATTCTGTGAAGAGTCGTGTACGACCAACCATTTAGCACCTGTCGGTGGTTTCACTATCCTTCTACCTCTTTCCGTAGGTACTGACGACAGCATCACGTAAACATTCGACCACCTCCGTACCGAGCGAGGTGGCTCAGTGGTTAGCACTCTGAACTCGCATTCTGGAGGATGTCGATTCAAACCCTCGTCCCGCCATCCTGATTTAGGTTTTCTGTGATTTCCCTAAATCACTTCAGTCAAATGCCGGGATGGTTGCTTTGAAAGGTGACGCCGACTTCCTTTCCCTACTTCCCTAATCCGATGGGACCGATGACCTCGCCGTTTGGTCCTCTCCACCTAAATCAACCAACCAACCAGCTCATTCGTTTCAGAGATATTCTTTCATAGATTCCTCGAAATAGTAATTTACCATTTGTCAAATTCGTTTATCTCAATGGATTCCCTCATTTACAGCCCATATCTTCGATAGGGTGATCCCCCTTCCGTGTCTGCTCCGCTTACATATTTTTGTTACCGCTTCACGTGCCCTCAACGCCACCAAGCGGCATCCAGTGTCGCGGTGGACAGTGGTCATGACGTTTTGGCTTATAAATACATATGGCGTTTTATAGGGAAAAGAAGACGTGATTTGATTAATACAGGTAGACAAAAACAAGAGTGGTCTTAGCCCACTGTCATCCACAGCAAAATTGAGATAATTGTATTGCTTCACTTCCCGTGATTGTACGAGAAATAAAGCCAACTTGTACCGTTAAGAAATGGTAGGAGAACATTTAATAATTCCACATTAGACATGATGCATTGAGGCTATGCCGACCGGAATATTCTGTCTTTTTTGCTCATCAAAGCTTCACATTGGAAGATTTAATGTAGTGTGATTTCATCCTCTGCGCCAAATAGTCTACACTTGTGGGCTTCTTCCTCCATACGTTAAAGTTTCCATGGACACTCATGAGTCCCACCAAAAGTTTAGTTCTTTTTCTCTTGAAACATGGCTTCTACATCTACGCATATTTTGCACAAGCTACCATACACTGCATGACATAATGTACCCTGTACCACTATTAGTCATTTTCTTTCGTGTTCCTCTCTCAAACAGTCTTAATAACTATATGGCAAGAATAGATTCAGATTCTGCGAAAGGTAAGAAGCTGTGTGCATGCCAAGTGCTTTTAGGCCGCGTTTCAGTGAGCCTGCAGCGCATGCAGATAGTTATCGATTTGTGTTAAGATTTCACAAACCGCTTACGCTATAATTGCGTCTCGATATCAGTGGCTACATAGTTCTCAGCTGTTAAGAACAATTTTCTGCTGGCAGCTTGCAACACTGTGTGAGTGTGTGTACCGTGTTACTTAAGTACAACTAAATGGTTTGCCCAAAAAGGAAGGATAAAGCTGATGTGGAGGAAATTGCAATACGGAATCCCATGGCAGTATATTAGAATCTGATAGTTATATAATGAGTGAGAGACTGACCTCTGAATTCAATATACAAGGAACAGAATATCATACAATACATACAATACCTTTAGCCACAATGAATTCTGAGCAATGTTCAGTTGACAGTAAAATTCACCTACAGTGGTTGGTTGCAGTAATGTGGTACACCTTACGGAGCAGGGTCCAGCAACAACTGATCCCTTGTCAATAATAAAACCAGAAAATGATTTAATCGACATGCTCTTAGAAAAGCTGGAATTGCAAGACAAGGAACGAGGGAATAAAGAGTTTCAAACAACGAACGGGAGGAAAAACAAAGAGTGATAGACAAGGAACGAGAGGAAAGACAGACGATTATGAAAAGGCAACTTCTCGCCGATTTTGAAACACTACGGGAAGAAAATAAAGAATTTTAGAGGAGGAGCGAGAGCAAAAACAAATTAGTAGGGAGACAGAGGTCATAACATAGCTAAAGTGCTAGTCTTCACGGGAAATAGTCGCGAGGTTAAATAATGTACTTAATACTCGCGAAAAAGCTGTTGCTGAAAGTACGAGGGAAGATTTTGCTGGTATTCAATGCGAGATCAGCACTTTGCGAACTAGTTGTAAAGATGTGTCACCGATCGTGAATCAGCTGAACGCAGATGTGGCAAACACGCATTTAAACCAAAACGATTTAGAGGAAAAGATTAAGCAGTTAACCATATCTGTGGATTAGAGTAGTAAAGATATGAGAGAAATTATTGAGGAGGAGGTTACAATAGGTGTGGAGTATGTTGCTTTGGAAGCAGCCATTGGCAAATGGGAGACCTGCCAAGGTTTGCAAAAACAGTTAGAGGGTATAAAGAGTATAGTTCAATCCACGTTTTCAGCGGGACAAAAACAGGATAGAAGTCAGGTCAGAGCGTCTGAAAAGGACGTAAAAAGTAATAATATGTATGAGGAAAAGAACGTGTATGATCCTGTATAATAGTAGGGGAACACACCTTTGCCACAATCAGTCACGTTAGCTCACATTTTCCAAAAGTGAACAGGAGTATGACGCATACAGGTAGAACCAGACATGCAGGAAGAAAGCTTAACAAAGCACCGACAGTTCCAGACATTTAACGAGGATAAGAAAAAACTCGCCGTTAGTTTTTGTTAATAACTTTAGTAATGTTTTGCTTCGGTCGTGGACAGAGCGGCAAAAGATTCAATTTGCAATTTCATACACAATGGGGGATTACGTCTTGTGGGCTTTCCACGCTGCTGAAATTTACAAGACTATCGCGAAATTTGAGAAGTATTTCTAGAGCAATTCACGTCAAGACCGGCGCAAGAACAGCTGAGGAAACTTGCGTATAGCCCAGAGATATATAACCATAAGCAGAAGAATCTTACAAAATGTACAGAGAAAAGTTTGAATATGACACGACAATGCGACCAGCCGATATCACATAGGGATGTTTTACGAACAATGAAGGCACGTTTACCAATCTCGATTAGACAAAAACTAGTTCATGTGCCCAATACTGATTTGGAAAATTTTCTTTTTGCTGTCGATTCCTTAGGCCTTGTGCAGCAGTACACGAAGAATTCGAGTGCGAATAATGTGGCGAGCCATAGCTATGGAAAAGGTCGCTGGAACCACAACAACCACCGAGGTGATGGTAATCAAAGGGGAAGTGGTTACTAACTGAGTAACAATGATAACGCAAATAATGCCTACCAGGATTGAAATAGCAGTGTAAACAGTGATAACGTTAGGACACAGCCTGTAGTCCCTACAATAGCAGCTACTAGAATAACTATGACAATTCTAATCGCAAAAGGCGAAATGACCACGAGTTTAATTCAGAGAGAAATAAAAACATGCGAACTTCTACAGGGTTATGGCAGGCCTCCGGACCCAGTGGCTGGAATTCTAATTCAGGGCAACAACCACAGCAATCTCAGAATGTACCAATACATCACGTTACTGCGATTCCTATTCCTGATGAAGTACATCAGTAACACTGGCAGCCTTCGCAGTGAAATACTCAAAATGAAACACCACAAAATAGTGTGCACATTGTGGAGGTGACTCATGATAATGAGGTGAACCTTCACACGTGTCAAGCTGTGCGCGACCCCTGTAAGCCTTCGGCTGGCGATCGCGGTACGGGGTGAAGGCGTGCAGTTCAACGTTCTAAATATGCTAAGCTGTAAAGACGGGCAAGGCCTCAGACGGGAACTATCGCAGAAAGCCGTTAACTGTCTGAAGGAAAACGTTCAATTTGCAGTAAAGAGCAGCATAAATGGCATTCAGGTGCAATTGGTATATCGTTTTCGGTTATCGATAGGAATTTCTTTAGACTCGTGCATCAGATTAAAAGGCTACTCATGTTGCCAGTTCAAAATTTTAAAGTAATTGGAGCCATTGGTGCAAAAGATCAGATAAGTAAGTACCAGGTGAAGGCCGAAGTGATATTAGGAGAAGGAGCAAGAGCATGCACTTTTCTATTGAATAATTCATCGATCTCTGTTCTACATCTACATCTACATCTACATTTATACTCCGCAAGCCACCCAACGGTGTGTAGCGGAGGGCACTTTACGTGCCACTGTCATTACCTCCCTTTCCTGTTCCAGTCGCGTATGGTTCGCGGGAAGAACGACTGTCTGAAAGCCTCCGTGCGCGCTCTAATCTCTCTAATTTTGCATTCGTGATCTCCTCGGGAGGTATAAGTAGGGGGAAGCAATATATTCGATACCTCATCCAGAAACGCACCCTCTCGAAACCTGGCGAGCAAGCTACACCGCGATGCAGAGCGCCTCTCTTGCAGGGTCTGCCACTTGAGTTTATTAAACATCTCCGTAACGCTATCACGGTTACCAAATAACCCTGTGACGAAACGCGCCGCTCTTCTTTGGATCTTCTCTATCTCCTCCGTCAACCCGATCTGGTACGGATCCCACACTGATGAGCAACACTCAAGTATAGGTCGAACGAGTGTTTTGTAAGCCACCTCCTTTGTTGATGGACTACATTTTCTAAGCACTCTCCCAATGAATCTCAACCTGGTACCCGCCTTACCAACAATTAATTTTATATGATCATTCCACTTCAAATCGTTCCGCACGCATACTCCCAGATATTTTACAGAAGTAACTGCTACCAGTGTTTGTTCCGCTATCATATAATCATACAATAAGGGATCCTTCCTTCTATGTATTCGCAATACATTACATTTGGCTATGTTAGGGGACAGTGGCCACTCCCTGCACCAAGTGCCTATCCGCTGCAGATCTTCCTGCATTTCGCTACAATTTTCTAATGCTGCACCTTCTCTGTATACTACAGCATCATCCGCGAAAAGCCGCATGGAACTTCCGACACTATCTACTAGGTCATTTATATATATTTTGAAAAGCAATGGTCCCATAACACTCCCCTGTGGCACGCCAGAGGTTACCTTAACGTCTGTAGACGTCTCTCCATTGATAACAACATGCTGTGTTCTGTTTGCTAAAAACTCTTCAATCCAGCCACACGGCTGGTCTGATATTCCGTAGGCTCTTACTTTGTTTATCAGGCTACCGTGCGGAACTGTATCGAACGCCTTCCGGAAGTCAAGGAAAATAGCATCTACCTGGGATGGGACATTATGCGGAAGAGGGACGCACAGGTTTACCTCTCAAGTGGACTTAATAGCTTGATGGACCATGGAAACAAATTAGCACTGAAGATCGTTGAAACCATTGATATTCACGGCAAGTTTTGCTCTGCTATTCGAGTACTGGTATCTCTTCGAACGTATTATTATTATGCAATAATGAATCAAAAGAGGGTTATTGTCAGATTGAAACGAATCGCACGTAAGCAACACAGCAAATTGTCATTCTGAATTGATTCAAAGCAGTTGAACCTGATTACCTAACTCCGGCACAGCGGGGAGAACTCTCACAGCTGGTGCGACAATATGAAGAGGTATTTTCAGATGATGATGATGATGATGTTTGGTTTCTTGGGGCGCGCAACTGCACGGTTATCACCAGCCGTACAAATTCCTAATCTTTACTCTGTCCCAGCTCGCGAAATTCACGAATGATGTTGAAATGATGAGTACAACACAAACACCCAGTCGTCTCGGAAAACCTCATGATATCCATGGTTACGCATATGACTTGCAAGTTTACAAGCATCAGACCTACTGTCATGCTACCATGTGAGTGCCGTGGATCCAAAAGGAAGCTGTCATAAGGAAGATAAGAAAGATGTAGGCTCGAGGTGTTCTAAGAGCATCATTCTCACCTTACAATAGCCCAGTGCTGGCTATTACAAAGGCAGATGGAAGCATTCGCCTACTACTCTACATACAGGACTTAAATAAAATCATTATTCCGCTGCCGAATAGACTGGAAAACTTAGAACACCAAATTCGAAGATTTGCGGAGTGAAATACCTTACTTCGATAGACATGCGTTCGTCCTACTGGCTGACTGCATTGTTGGAGTCATCGAAAAAGTATACACCTTTCGTATTTACTGAGTGTAGTTAACAGTTCAAAGTATTGCCTTTTGGTCTCAGTGTAAGTGCAGGCTGCGCTTGACACCATGTTAGGGACGGAACTTCTAGAGGACAGAACTTCTAGACAAGGTAACTGTCTATCTAGATGACTTACTTTTGCCACAACCACTTAGCAAGAGCATGAGGAACTAGCTGAGAGAGTACTAATTAATTTCTTTAAAGTCAGTACCGCCATTAGACTGTTTTTTTATTTGCAGCGCTACATTTAAACGATCATGATTTCGGCTTTAAAGCGCCATTATCAAGTGTTTTGATGTTATACAGTGGCTAAGATGGCATACTGTCGTATTTAAAATACACTATTAGACACATTGTCTAAGGGTCAGTATGTCTGGTAAAAGCCTACTGCTTTATTTTATCACTTAGAATACCATCTTGACTGAATGACAGTTGGCTAACCGGCGGCAGGTCTTCATAATAAACACCTGGAATCAAATAACAATGGTTGGAAACTGATTGAATTTGCTTTAGCAAAGGACTAGCGAATAAAAGCACGTGTTTCCTGCACAAAGATATTTATAAGGAGACTTGGATATCACCAGATGGGTTGACGAGAAATCAAATAGATCATGTTCTGATAGATGGACGGCATGCCTCAGATATTTTGCACGTGATTACGGCCGAGAAGCGGATATTGCCTCAGACCATGTTTTGATAAGAATCAAAACCTTAGACAGGATTGCAGTTAAAGCCAGAAGGGCTGGGTTGGAGAAAAGTAAGGTCTGCAATGTGGAGAGGTTCCAAGATCAGAAGAAAAAGGAAGAATATAGGAACAAAGTGCAAGAGAAGTTGCAAAAGATCAGCGGGATGGAAGGAAAAGATATCAACGTACTATGGGAGGAAACTAAGGTAGCCTTAAATACAACAGCTCAAGAGGTGCCTGGAGAATAAGGAAAACAAAAAAGAAACGGATGGTTTGATGAGGAGATGTCAAAGGCGCTAGATGATAGAAATCAAGCTCGACAAAGAATGTTACAGAGACCTACACAAAATAATGTGGCTTTCTTTAAAGAGAAGATAAGGGTAGACAAGAATTTACTGCGGATTAAAAAGAGAGTAGGCGAAAGGAAAAGTTTGGATGAAATACAGAAGAACTTTGGAAATAAGCAAGGGTGAAAATTCTTTTACAGGGTGGGACAAATAAGGAGAAGATATGAGACAAAGGTGGACATGTTGAAACATGAGACAGTCCGTTTGATAGTTGGAAAGGAAAAAATAATATAAACATGGGCACAACATTTTGAAGTGTTACTGTCGAACAGTCACATCGTAAGTGAAGAGAGAAATGGAGGGGCTAGAGAAGAAACTGATGAAGAACATGACGTGAATGGAGATGATGAAGCAGTGGACACAGAACCACCGTCGATTGAAGAGCTAAGAGTAATTATAAAACAACTTGGGAATAACAAAGCTGCTGGACACGACCTGGTAACAGCGGAAATGATAAAACACGGCTGTGAAATATTAGTACAGAGGATGCATAAAATAATTATAATGGCCTGGGAAACAGAGAAAATGCCAGAGGACTGGACGTTTGCAACCATCTGCCATATACATAAGAAAGGATCACGCGTGCAGTGTAAGAACTACCGAGGAATGTCTCTGCTTAGTATCACCTACAAAATCCTTTCTACAGCTATAACAAGGAGAGTAAGTAGAAGAGCAGAAAAGATTCTAAGCGAGTACCAGACAGGTTTTAGAGCTGGGAGGTCTACAGCTGACCATATCTTTACAATATGTATGATGCTGGAGAAGACTTACGAATATAATGTAACATTAGAATGTCTCTTTATAGACTTTAAACAGACCTATGATAAAGTTAAAGATCAGCACTGTGGGAAACAATGCAGACATTGAAATTTCCTAAGAAGCTAATAAAACTAAGATGACCCTGGGGAACAGCAAAAGCCAGGTTAAAGTTTAGGGATGTCTTCCATTGGAAGAAGTACTAAGACAGGGAGATCCATTATCCCCAGTACTATTCAACCTTGTATTAGAGAATGCAGTAAGATAAATGACCACATACACAGGAGACAATATTTCCAATAGACTTCTGCAAATCTTAGCCTATGCAGATGATGTACTAATAAGTGCTAGAAGTACAGAGGCACTCACATCAGTCTTTAAAGAGTTTAAAGCCGCTGCCAAGAACCTTGGTTTAGAAATTAGTGAGATAAAATCTAAGTATATGGTAAATGAGAGAGATAGAAGAAACACAGATAATCTACAGTTATAAGGGTACAGCTTTGAAAGAGTAGGTAGCTTTAATTATCTTGGCTCAGTAATAACACCTGGAAACAAAGTGGAGGCATATATAACAAACCGAATTAAGGCTGCCGACAGATCATATAGAGCACTATATACCATGCGCGAAAGCAAGAACCTAAGTAGGAAATTAAAGCTGGCTCTCTACAAAACAGTGATCAAACCAGTTCTTATGTATGGCAGCCAGGCATGGGTACTGGAGGAGGCTTTGGAGAAGAAACTAAATATATGGGAAAGGAAAGTGCTGAGGAAGGTTTTTGGTCCTGTAAAAGAAGACGATATATGGGAAATTAGGACTAATGAAGAAATAAGGGCTCTGTAAAAAGAACCTGATTTGGTAATCTCAGTCAAAATGGGAAGGCTAAGATGGTTAGGACGTGCCCAGCTATGACAGAAGAAAGCTTCCCAAAGAAGATGATGATGGGATATCCTGGTGGTAGAAGAAGGAGACCGCGTGTGAGATGATTGGAAGATGTGGAAGCCGACCTGAGAGCTGTGGGAATGAGGAGGTGACGCAGGCATGCTGAAGACCGAGACGACTGGATATCTGTGAATGAGGAGGGCAAGTTGGAAATCTGTGATTGAGGAGGCCAAGGTCGTCAGAGGACCACAGTGTCATGGAGTTAGTCATTCTACAAACAGCCACGTTTTTGAGGAAGGTAAACCACAACAAGAAATACACACAGATCTACGTTCCAGTTTAAACAGACTTATTCTTCTGCAACTTTAGTTGGAGGCAGAATGACCAGCTCCTGTAACGCTACATGATAGCCCGGCCAGTTAGCCTTGGGGTCTAACACACTGCTTTCCGGGCGGAAAGGCGTGCCGATCCCCGGCGTGGTTTTTAAGGCGGTTTTTCCATCTGCCTCGGCGAATGCGGGCTGGTTCCCTTATTCCGCCTCAGTTACACTATGTCGGCAATTGCTGCGCAAACACTTTCTCCACCATAATTATTCTACCATGCAAACATTAGGGTTACACTCGTCTGGTGTGAGACATTCCCTGGCGGAGGGGGGGAGGGGGGGGGGCGGTCCACTGGGGGTCGAACCGTACAAACCTTGTGTTCGGTGTGGGGTGGCTGTGGGTGAGTGGATTGCTGTAGCCTGTTGTGTACCACTGCGGGCTACTGTGGGAACGAAGCGTCTCTGTCGTTTCTAGGTCCCCAGCTCAATACAATACAATGCAAACACAATATGATTATACAGAACCTGTAAAAATGTATCAGCTGGAATACTTCTACAGAGACAGGTATATGTTTTACTCACGAAACCCCACCAGAGTGGCACAGCATTGTGTAACTGCGGCTACATATCGTGGCTTACCATCACTTCCAGCTCGCAACTGCTGACGCTGCTTTGCATTTAAGTACTGCCATGAGATAACTGCCTGGAAAGTATCTGACCAATTACATTGTCTATATTTACAGAAATACTGCACAGAACAGTGGCCCCTTATCGACAAGCGAAACAATAACTTTCTGTACTACACACAGTGATTCTCATTGCACTGAGGGAGAGTCTAAGCCACTGCTGCACCACTGCGCTCATGTCCACTGATTGGCCAGAACATTATGTCCACGTACCTAATAGCCAGAATGTCCACCTAGGCACAGATAACGGCAGCAACGCGTCTTGGTAACGAAGTAATGAGGCCTTGGCAGCTCGCTGGAGGGAGTTGACACCACATCTGCACACACATGTCACATAATTCCTGTAAGTACCGGGGAAGGGACAATGAACTCTGACGCCACACAAAGTGCAATCATATCCCAGATGTATTCCATAGGGTTCAGATCTGGTGAGTTGGTGGAGGGGGACAGCATATCTATTCTAACTCACCACTGTGTCCTCAAACCACTTCATCACACTCCTCGCGTTGAGACATGATGCATTATATAGTTGATAAATTCAACTGCCATCGAGAAACGTTTCGTCATTGAGGGGTTTACATGGTTTGCAAACAGTGTACAATATTGCTTGGCCATCATGGTGGCTTGCACACTCCACTGTACCTATGAATGCACACGTGAACGTTCTCCACAGCGTGATGGATCTGCCGCCTACTTGTCTCTGTTCCGCAGTACAGGTGTCAAAGAGCTGTTCCGCTGGAGGCAACGGATTCTCGTCCTCTCATCGGCGCGATGAAGAAGGTATCATGATTCATCATACCGTGCAACGCTCTACCACTGCAACAACGTCCAGTACCAATGGTCCGGTGCACATTTCAGTCATTTTCGCCGAGGTTGAGATGTTAATATGGCACATCCATGAGCCGTCAGCTACGGAGGCCCATCACTAGTGAGTGTTTCGTGTATTGTGTGTTCAGATACACTTGTATTCTGCTCAGAATTAAACTTTGACGTTAGTTCTATCCCAGCCCACTGCCTGGCCCCTTATACCAGTCTGCCCAGCCTATGACGTTTGACATCTATAATGAGAGGTGTCTGCCCAACCCCACAACGTATCGATGTGATTTCACCTTGGTTTCGCTACATGTTGAAGACACTCACCACAGCACTCAAACACCTAACAAGTCGTGCAGTTTCCGAAATTTTAGTACTGAGCCTTCAGACCGTGACAATCTGTCCTCAGTCAAACTCACATAGTCGGTGTGCCTTCCCCATTCTACACACGTACAACACACTCACTGATACTACATGCACCATGCGAGTGTCTCTAAAAAATGGTTGAAATGGCTCTGAGCACTATGCGACTTAACTTCTGAGGTCATCAGTCGCCTAGAACTTATAACTAATTAAACCTAAATAACCTAAGGACAACACACACATCCATGCCCGAGGCAGGATTCGAACCTGCGACCGTAGCGGTCGCTCGGTTCCAGACTGTAGCACCTAGAACCGCACGGCCACTCCGGCCGGCGCGAGTGTCTCTCTAGCAGTCATTCCCCACCAGGTGACAATGCTATTCCCTGGACGGGCTTATATCGAGAGGTAGGTCAGTAGCCATAACGTGCTGGTTGATCAGTGCGTATGAGCAGCCTATGGCTGCCCTCGCAAGAAGCAATGTAAACAATGCCCTCCAATCTCGCCCCACGTACGCAGTGGCACGTGAAGACTGAGGCACTTCGTGTTACATGTTGCAGCTAGTCACTTGTGGATGCTCTGCCCTCCGCCTCAACGTGCAAGGACTCTTACTCTATGTAAGCCTCCCATACCTATCATGATTAATAATATGCTCTGACCACGTCCTTATCCCTATATATTCGACCAAAAAATATGCCCGAATTTCCATCCATTATGAAAGTTTTTATACGTTTGCAATATATTTCATCTGATTCACGAAAATTCGCGTTCAATTCTGGTTTGACATTTATAAAATTTTTCCGGCATTACAACATAATCAGCTTTGACTGATGTATCGATATTGCAAATTCGGAAGATGGGTCTCCCCTTGTTTTAAAATTCGCTATCGTAATGATGAAACTCGTGTCATCCCTTTATTCACAGGACTACTTCAGCACAGTCAATAATAAGGTGATTGCAAATAGAGAAAAGGCAGAGGCTCCCTCACCACCAACTGATTGTGCTAAATCAGTCACACGCGTTACACGAAAATTTAAAAAAATGTATAAAAAGTCATATATTTTAATTAGACACTGAACCGTGACAGCTTTATTTCGTCTTTTCTTCCTCTTCATTTGCTGGCGTCCCGCTAGGTATATCATGAATTATCCTTAGCTTCAGGTGAGTTATCGCGGCGCAGAGGCTTGAAAACGCGCGAGAGCGTGTGGAAATCGGAAGCGTCTGGGTATGTGGCGAGAGGGCAACACGGACAGTGGTCAGCCAGTCGGCTGTGAGGCCCGTTGCCTCTATTTGTGCGGGAACTGATCAATTACGAGTGTATCGTTAGTAGCTGCATCGAAGTTTACACAACCCCCTTCAGTGTACTTCAGCTGAGTTGTCTTTCCCATGCCCATGCTGTGCGCTTTTGGTTGCTGGCGTTTTGCATTGAGCTACCATTGCGGAATAATGACTTCTTGATGTAGCAGTGGCTGATATCGCTCACGCTGTGATATCCCCGCCTCTGTGACTTTCGCTTTATAGATCTTTAAAAAAATTCATGTGTTGTAATAACTGTCAACCACAAGTTAGAACTTATTCCGCAATTGTAACGGTGGCTGCTTGCCATTGTAGGTGCCCGTCAGACCGTGTGTTGTTACTTTCATCTTTAACGAAATTAGCTATTTAGTGCTGTTGAATTGCTCATAAGCTCTATGGTAAATTTGGTTTATTAAGTGCTTGTTTTAATCGCTTTGGGATATTTTCTTTGATTAATTATTTGATCTTTTAATTATTTTAACGAAATTTGTCGAACTAATGTATGCTGTTGAAATTGTGTTTTAGATCATTCTGAAATCTAGGTGCCATGGAAGACAGCCTTACTTGTAAATGCTAACAATTAAGTACTACCTTCCAGAGGTAAGCTTGTGTTTCTTACAGAAATTTCAGTTTCTTGGGAACAAGTTTCTGGCTGTGAGGCCTAGGTGTCTTATTGACTGTTTTTCTGTTTGAAGTAGCATTCTGAGATTAATGATTTCACACTATTCAGTTAATTTGTTTCGAGGCAGACGTTTATTACGCCTTCATTTTATAGTTTTATGTTGTTAGGCGGCCGGCTACGTTCATTCAACCACCAGCCCCACCACAGGTCTTCCTTGTAGACAACTCCATCACCTGCGAACATCCGACGTCCAAAAAAATACTCTACAAGCCTTGTACAGTGCATGGTGGACTGTACATGGTACAAATATTATTGATTACTCTTTCATCTCATTCACACGCACTAATCGAGTGAGAAATGATTGCATATATAGCTCCATCCGTACCTTAATCCACCGTAATTAATGAGATCTTTTTACCCATCATATATTGAAATTGACTGTGCCAACTTTTACGATCCTAGCAGCATTACCATTATGCAGTTGCCTCTCAGATCAGCCACATAACACGACCAGAAGTGAGTTCACATGACTGGCAGACAACAACTATGTAGTATTGAGCTCTCGAATAGATGTTGCTGTTTTCCAGGATGTATCATTCAACCACCAAAAGATGTACGCGTGACAATGTAAGGATAGAAGCTGACAATGGCCGCCCACTTATAGCAGAAATTAAGAATGTATGGTGAGACACGATGGTGGATCTCGTTCAAATACACTGAGAAAAGCTGCGTGGCAAACTGACATATAACAAGGGGCATTTGACAGCTAAGCACGGTACACATTGTCTCGGAATTCTGTTTGGTGCAGCTACATTAAAATTAACAGTATCAGAGCGATGACAAAGCGTATTTCTAAAGCATCAAAGTGTCGTGAACATAGATGGTCTGCAGGGAGCGGTATGTGCTGCAGTTGAGCGTGAGTACGACCTTTTTATTGTTTTCCTTAAGATAGTGGAAGGATTGATATGGCAGACCTGCTTCTTTTGATTCCGATCACACTATCATTCCAATATCAAAGAAAGTCCATTGCAAGACGGTATATCTACTCCAACAGGTATTGGATTCCACTGACCCCAAACCACCGCCATTTGCGGCTTCAGTGGTGTCAAGTGAGAGCTCATTGGAGGGCAGCGTGGAGGTCAGATGTATTTCCTGACAAAAAATGATTCTGCCTTGGTGCCGGTGATGGCTGTGTATTGGTTAGATAGAAGCCAGCTTGGGGTCTGCATCAAACCTGTCTGCATGCTACACGCACTGAAACTGGAGTTATGGTCTGGGATGTGACTCCATATGACTGCAGGAGTACTCTCTTGGTTATCCCACGCACCCTGACCACAGAATTTTACATGAGTCTGGCGATTCGACCAATTGTGGTGCTATACATGAACAACATTCCAAGGGGTGTTTTCCAACCGGACAGCACTCACCCACGTTTCTTCTTTTTTAATCATTAGTCTCCTTACTGGCTTGATGCGGCCCGCCATGAATTCATCTCCTGTGCCGATCTCTTAGAGTTGCTCTTGCAACCTATGTTCTCATTTATTTGCAGAAAGTATTCCAATCTCTGTTTTCCTCTTTAGCTTTGGCCCTCTACAGCTCCCTCTAGTAACACGGATGTCATTCCCTGATGTCTTAGAGTTGTCCTATCATCCTGGCCCTTCGTCTTGTCAGTGTTTTCCACATATTCCTTTCCTGTACGATTTTGCGCAGAACCTCCTCATTCCTTACCTTATCAGTCCACCTAATTTTCAACAGGCGCCTGTTGCACCACATCTCAAATGCTTCGATACTGTTCTGTTTCGGTTCCCCCACAGGCTATGTTTCACTGCCACACAATATCATTCTCCAAACACACATTCTCATAAATTTCTTCCACAAATTAAGGCCTATATTTGATACTATTAGATTTCTCTTAGCCAAAAATCCCATGTTTGTCCCCCTCGCTCCACCCGTCATTAATTATTTTGCTGACTAGGTAGTAGAATTCCCTAGCTTCATCTACTTCGTGACCATAAATCCCGATGTTAAGTTTCTCGCTTTTCTCCTTTCTGCTGCTTCTCATTGCTCTTGTCTTTCTCAGAATTGCTCTCAGTCCATATTCTGTACTTATTAGACTGCTCATTCCATTTAGCTGGTCACGTAATTCTTCTTCACTTTCACTCAGGAACCGTATTATTGACATCCTTTCACCTTGACATAGTCGGTGTCACCCTTTCGTCAGAATCAGTTGCATAACGACTGGGATTCATGGTTCCAGTTTTGTGGCACCATACGATTAGCTTGTTGGTACGCAAAAAGCATATGGGTCCTGAAGATGGCGAATTGAATTGCTGAAACTGGTAACGTTCGATATAAAATAAAAGAACCTAAAGTATACGGCTGTTGGTAAAGTTTATTGAATTGAGAAACGGATACAAGTCGTCCACGTAACTCTGTTGCAATCGTTTATTCTCTGTAGTGTGTTGACATGTTACCATGGCCTGTTCGATCACCAAATTTGTCTCCAGTCGAGCACATATGGGACATCACCTGACGAAAACTCCATCGTCATCCACAGCCAGCATTAACTGTCGCTGTATTGACCGATCAAATGCAACAGGCACGGAATTCCATCTGTCAGACTGACACCCGGATCCTGCAAAACACAATGCACGCACGTTTGCATGCTTTCGTTCAATATTCTGGAGGTTACACCAGTTATTAATGTACCAGTGGTTCACATTTGCACTGGCTTATCTCGCACTTACATTAACCTTCGAGAGGGCGCACTTATGTATAAAGTGCGCCAGTCACACAAACAATGTCTTTTCCCATTCCATTGTTGTTTCACAACTGCGAGCCCCTTACCTATTTCTTCATTACTGCTTCAACTAACACAGTGACGTTCGATTCAGTAACAGTAATAAAAAATAGACAGCGAGCTAGATGAGAAAAAATTTACGATAGTGCAAGAAAATGATGCAAATGTAAAGCTAACACCATAATCTCACATTGAGGCGTTTATCCACGAAATCAGTAGTAATAAAATAAGCGGTTGGCAGGAATCTGAGAGAAGTGAATCGGACGCAACATTACCGGTTACTATAGCAGGAGAGGGCTCTAGAGCGTGACGTTTGAGGAACAGTACCACACTCTAGGAGGAAACCATGCATACTGTATCTGTAGCTCCATAGTACAGCGCGTATTAGACCACAGTCTCTGTAACAATGTATGACTGAATAAAAGGGCTCTAGCATGGAAACCATGCATTTACGGAAATAAGTTCATCCATTTTTGTTCCATATCCTCTCATCGATCAATCCCTACAATTTGTACACGGTGGAAGAAATCACCCTGTATTACAGGTGGCTGGTTGCCCACCCACTACTACAGCACGCTGTGAAAGTACCAGCAAAAAAATGGTTTTTCAAATCATCTTTTTAGTCTCACTCAAAATGTGTGACTGATTTAGCACAGCCAGTTGGTGATGAGAGGACCACTGCCTTTTCTCTATCTGTAATCACTTTATTGACTGTGCTAGAGCAGATCGTGTCTTTAGAAACTTTCAATTAAAAGCAACCCCCCATGAACAATAGACCTTGCCGTTGGTGGGAAGGCTTTCGTGCCTCAGCGATACAGACAGCCGTACCGTAGGTGCAACCACAACGGAGGGGTATCTGTTGAGAGGCCAGACAAACGTGTGGTTCATGAAGAGGGACAGCAGCCTTTTCAGTAGTTGCGGGGGCAACAGTCTGGATGATTAACAGATCTGGCCTTGTAACACTAACCAAAATGGCCTTGCTGTGCTGGTACTGCGAACGGCTGAAAGCAAGGGGAAATTACGGCCGTAATTTTTTCCCGAGGGCATGCAGCTTTACTGTATGGATAAATGATGATGGCGTCCTCTTGGGTAAAATATTCCGGAGGTAAAATAGTCCGCCATTCGGATCTCCTGGCGGGGATTACTCAAGAGGACGTCGTTACCAGGAGATGGAAAACTGGCGTTCTACGGATCGGAGCGTAAAATGTCACATTCCTTAATCGGGTAGGTAGGTTAGAAAATTTAAAAAGGGAAATGGATAGGATAAAGTTGGATATAGTGGGAATTAGTGAAGTTCGGTGGCAGGAGGAGCAAGACTTTTGGTCAGGTGAATACAGGGTTATAAATACAAAATCAAATAGGGGTAATGCAGGTTTAATAATGAATAAAGCAATAGGAATGCGAGTAAGCTACTACAAACAGCACAGCGAACGCATTGTTGTGGCCGAGATAGACACGAAGCCCACGCCTACGACAGTAGTACAAGTCTATATGCCTACTAGCTCTGCAGATGACGAAGAAATTGAAGAAATGTATGATGAAATAAAAGAAATTATTCAGATAGTGAAGGAAGACGAAAATTTAATAGTCATGGGTGACTGGAATTCGATAGTAGGAAAAGGAAGAGAAGGAAACGTAGTAGGTGAATATGGATTGGGGTTAAGAAATGAAAGAGGAAGCTACCTGGAGGAATTCTGCACAGAGCACAACTTAATCATAGCTAACACTTGGTTCAAGAATCATAAAAGAAGGTTGTATACATGGAAGAAGCCTGGAGATACTGACAGGTTTCTGATAGATTATATAATGCTAAGACAGAGATTTAGGAACCAGGTTTTGAGTTTTAAGACATTTCCAGGGGCAGATGTGGACTCTGACCACAATCTATTGGTTATGAACTGCAGATTAAAACTGAAGAAATTGCAAAAAGGTGGGACTCCAAGCAGATGGGACCTGGATAAACTGAATAAACCAGAGGATGTACAGAATTTCAGGGAGAGCATAAGGGAACAATTGACAAGAATGGGGGAAAGAAATACAGTAAAAGAAGAGTGGATAGCTTTGAGGGATAAAGTAGTGAAGGCAGCAGAGGATCAAATAGGGAAAAAGACGAAGGATAGCAGAAATCCTTGGGTGACAGAAGGAATATTGAATTTAATTGACGAAAGGAGAAAATATAAAAATGCAGTAAATGAAGCAGGCAAAACGGAATACAAACGTCTCAAAAATGAGATCGACAGGAAGTGCAAAATGGCTAAGCAGGCATGGCTAGAGGACAAATTTAAGGATGTAGAGGCTTATCTCACTAGGGGTAAGATAGATACTGCCTACAGGAAAATTAAAGATACCTTTGGAGAAAGGAGAACTACTTGTATGAATATCAAGAGCTCAGATGGAAACCCAGTTCTAAGCAAAGAAGGGAAAGCAGTAAGGTGAAAGGGGTATATAGAGGGTCTATACAAGGGCGATGTACTTGAGGGCAATGTTATAGAAATGGAAGAGGATGTAGATGAAGATGAAATGGGAGATATGATATTGCGTGAAGAGTTTGATAGAGCACTGAAAGGCCTAAATCGAAACAAGGCCCCGGTAGTAGACAACATTCCATTAGAACAACTGACAACCTTAGGAGAGCCTGTCCTGACAAAACACTACCATCTGGCGAGCAAAATGTAAGATACAGGCGAAATACCCTCAGACTTCAAGAAGAATATAATAATTCCAATCCCAAAGAAAGCAGGCGTTGACAGATGTGAAAATTACCGAACTATCAGTTTAATAAGTCACGGCTGCAAAATACTAATGCCAATTCTTTACAGACGAATGGAAAAAATGGTAGAAGCCAACCTCGGGGAAGATCAGTTTGGATTCCGTAGCAATATGGGAACACGTGAGGCAATACTGACCCTACGACTTATTTTAGAAGCTAGATTAAGAAAAGGTAAACCTACTTTTCTAGCGTTTGTAGACTTAGAGAAACCTTTTGACAATGCTGACTGGAATACTCTCTTTCAAATTCTGAAGCTAGCAGGTGTAAAATTCAGGGAGCGAAAGGCTATTTTCAATTTGTACAGAAACCAGATGGCAGTTATAAGAGTCGAGGGACATGAAAGGGAAGCAGTGTTTGGGAAGGGAGTGAGACAGGTTTGTAGCCTCTCCCCGATGTTGTTCAATGTGTATATTGACCAAGCATTGAAGGAATCAAAAGAAAAATTCGGAGTAGGTATTAAGATCCATAGAGAAAAAATAAAAACTATAAGGTTCGCCGATGACATTGTAATTCTGTCAGAGTCAGCAAAGGACTTGGAAGAGCAGTTAAACGGAATGGACAGTGTCTTGAAAGGAGGATATAATATGAAAATCAACAAAAGCAAAACGAGGAATTAAGTCGGGTGCTGCTGAGGGAATTAGATTGGGAAATGAGGTCCTTAAAGTAGTAAAGGAGTTTTTCTATTTGGGGAACAAAATAACTGATGATGGTCGAAGTAGAGAGGACATAAACTGTATACTCGCAATGGCAAGGAAAGCGTTTCTGAAGAAGAGAAATTTGTTAACATCAAGTATAGATTTAAGTGTCAGGAAGTCGTTTCTGAAAGTATTTGTATGGAGTGTAGCCATGTATGGAAGCGAAACATGGACGATAAATAGTTTGGACAAGAAGAGAACAGAAGCTTTCGAAATGTGGTGCTACAGAAAAATGCTGAAGATTAGATGGATAGATCACATAACTAATGAGGAGGTACTGAATAGAATTGGGGAGACGAGGAGTTTGTGGCACAACTTGACTAGAAGAAGGGATCGGTTGGTAGGACATGTTCTGAGGCATCAAGGAATCACAAATTTAGTATTGGAGGGCAGAGTGGAGGGTAAAAATCGTAGAGGGAGACCAAGAAATGAATACACTAAGCAGATTCAGAAGGATGTAGGCTGCAGTACGTACTGGGAGATGTAGAATCTTGCACAGGATAGAGTAGCATGGAGAGCTGCATGAAACCAGTCTCAGGGCTGAAGACGACAACAACAACAAAAATGCCCCAAAAGACAACATTCTTCCATCAGTTTTGTGTGCCTGTCAGTGGGTGAACTGACGGCTTAGATACATAAAAATTACATTGTTGACTCGTAGATGAAGTCTCGTGAATAAAGATATGGTACTGCTCTCCAGGTGCTCTCCAGGCGAAAAATTTTGACAGATACTCAGACGTTCTTCTCACCCACCAAAAAAGACCGAATGAATGTACCAGCAGCTTTACATCTAAATGATTATCATCTGATAAGTGACGATGTACAACTATCGTGAAGCAACTTTTAGCATCGACGTAAATTGACAACGGTTTTCAAGGTTTTCGATGACTTGTGGAAAAAGTATTAAACGTTACAAACACAGAGTTTACTTGTAATTTAGCTTTTTCTTTCAAGCTTCATTTAGGGAATATAATTACGTTAGTGCGACATTTATTAGCAATCCTCTGCTAAATTGCAGTAGAATAAATAAAGTGCCATAAACCCAGCAAGTGACTGAGAAGACACGGTGTATAGTGTGCATTCTACAGGGATTTATGTCTGTCTGTGTTTGGCCTGATGTATTAATAGGCAGACAAATTTAGATTGTTGACTCATGGATAAAATCCAGTGAATAAGGTTGTGGAATAAATTTGCAGCACAAAAATTTAGACAGACAGTTAGACATTCATTCTGCACGTAATTCACGAATGGTATTAGTTACAAACGGAAAACAAATATGCTTGATGACTGCTAGGAGTGACAGAGTGTATAACTGATGAATACGAAACTGAAACTTAAAACGAAGGGAGAGCCAACTGTCGGATTTGGAACGTTGATACATTCGTTAACAATCACTCTGTCACAGTGACGGAAAAAAGTTCTAGAATTGTCAAACCGTAACTGAAAGTAAATTTTCTTGAAACAACCCCTGGAAATGTACACAAGCTTTCTGGAGGGTTGCAAATAGCGAATAAACTCTGCTTTAATATACAGGGGAAAGGAAGCGGTGGAAACGAATTTTTAACCGTGATAAGTATGGGAGGCTTACAGAGAGTCGGACAGAAGCCTCGCACACTGAGGCGAAGGGAAGAGCACCCAAACGAAAGCATTCGCAACGGGACACACAAAGTGCCTCTGTCTTTTTATGTCCACTGTAGGCATGGGGAGAGGTGGGAATGGGTTGCTTATGTCGCTTCATGCAGGGGCAACCGTTGGCCTGTTCATTTACGCGAACACTGTGGTACAGTAAAGACGTGCAGTCTGCCGTTGCGTGCAGTGAATCACTGTGCAGAGTACAGTAAATTATTGTTACGCTTGTATTTGGAGAGCAACTGCTCTGTGCGGTATTTGTTTATGTGTAAGTGATGGTTATGTACGTAGGTGGCCGCAGGAAAACAACACTCCACCAGTGTAATGAGGGCTTTACAAGTGGAACTCTCCGTAGAAGCGTTGGAGCCATTATTTGTTTTACAAGTCCAGTATAAACATATAATGTTATGGCAGCTAATCATTACGTCAGACACTAAAACTGCAGAAAGATAATTTCTTTTAAAGCGGAACGTAGGCCTGTTCAGTATTTCTTGTTGTGGTGTGTCTTCCTGTAAAAAGTGGTTAATTGTGGAATATTCGCGGAAAATCGACAAAAATTTAACGAATCATCTAACAACTGTAAATATTGTCATTTTATGGTGTGCTCACAGGGTATGCAACTGTGGTGTTAGTTGTTATACATTTAAAGTTCTTCATTGAAGTATGTCTCCTTGCAAAAGTATTTGCTGAATACAAAGCGGGGGCTGGAGGAGAGGGGCATCCGATAAAATTTTAATAACTGCATAAAAGCTGTGAACAGTGTCATATGGTGATGGCTGTTAACCATTTGAAGCCACGTATTTTACGTGTGTTTCCTGATAATCCATAAAACAGCAGCGAAACCCTTATTTATGGGCATCGTCTACAAAAATCAGTAAAATGCCTCACGAAACACAAATTTAGGTATATCTTCTTAAAAAATGGTGTAAAATCGCAGCAAAACCCAGGTATTTTGTATCTTCTACGAAAGGGGGGAAATGAAATGTTGTCTTCTTAAAAAACGCTGATCTCATTTCATGTAGCTATAATGCATTCTAAAATCTGTTAAATAAACAAAAGATCTCAGCGGAAATTTAAATAATTAAAACACTTAGTTACTTAGCGGTTACATGTTGTGACATAACATCAAACAGGTCCTAAACAGAATATCGTGAACGTTAATGTGTACAACGCCACAATATTCTCTTTTGGCTAGATATTAAATCTTTCTATCGATAAAATTATAGTTACGTCTATAGCTCGATAAATAAGAATGTTTCAAGTATTAACCAAACGGCTGTACACACACGTCGTAGCGTGCTATCATTTGCAATAAATCTCGCTTCGTTATCCTTAACCGTTCATGAAATGCGACGGGAGTTACGACCACATGATTCACATTTCGCAAGGAAAGAACGCTGTCGCAATTATCGCAATGCTTCCGTCCATATAAGAAGCATTATCTTGAGAACGGGGATATATATCGGACTGCTCTCAGCTTTACATAGGATTTCCCTGTGTTACATTTCGTACACTGAAATGAATGATGTAAAACAAACCGTGGGTGTGTGTGTTGTTCTTAGCATAAGTTAGTTTGATAAGTGTCTAAGACTAGTGACAGATAACCTCAGCAGCTTGGCCCCTTTGGAATTCACACACATTTGAACATTTTTGAGCAGGTGTATGGAAGAGAAACTATGAAAAAACACGAGGATACATTTCACTTTCGTCATGGGTTTCTAACATCTTGCTAGAAACTTCAGGACAGATGTAATTCTTGGGCGTGAAAGAATATTGACATACATGTGTGCTGGTCTTTGCAGTGATTCATTTCTAGATGCCTCTTAAAGTCAAGAACTTGTTATAGTAACTGGATTTACTGTAGACTTTTGACTGTCCGGCTCGTTGCTGTCTGACTCCGTGCTATCCGGCCTACTTAATTAATATCGCAATAATTATACGTCTTTTGTTCTTCTAGCACATCTGTAGTCACAATTACAGGGTGGGGCAAATAATAGTTGCCTGAACGCAGCATGTCATTCTCAATGGAGAGAAGTCTTCCGAAGTAAGAGTGATTTCAGGTGTGCCGCATGGGAGTGTCGTAGGACCATTGCTCTTCACAATATACATAAATGACCTTGTGGATGACATCGGAAGTTCACTGAGGCTTTTAGCGGATGATGCTGTGGTATATCGTGAGGTTGTAACAATGGAAAATTGTACTGAAATGCAGGAGGATCTGTAGCGAATTGACGCATGGTGCAGGGAATGGCAATTGAATCTCAATGTAGACAAGTGTAATATGCTGCAAATACATAGAAAGAATGATCCCTTGTCATTTAGCTACAATATAGCAGGTCAGCAACTGGAAGCAGTTAATGCCATCAATTATCTGGGAGTACGCATTAGGAGTGATTTATAATGGAGTGAACATATAAAGTTGATCGTCGGTAAAGCAGATACGAGACTGAGATTCATTGGAAGAATCCTAAGGAAACGCAATCCGAAAACAAAGGAAGTAGGTTACAGTACGCTTGTTCGCCCGCTGCTTGAATACTGTTCAGCAGTGTGGGATCCGTGCCGGATAGGGTTGATAGAAGAGATAGAGAAGATCCAACGGAGAGCAGCGCGCTTCGTTGCAGGATCATTTACGAGGGCAGTTCAATAAGTAATGCAACACTTTTTTTTCTGAAACAGGGGTTGTTTTATTCAGCATTGAAATACACCAGGTTATTCCCCAATCTTTTAGCTACACAACACTATTTTTCAACGTAATCTCCATTCAATGCTATGGCCTTACGCCACCTTGAAATGAGGGCCTGTATGCCTGCACAGTACCATTCCACTGGTCGATGTCGGAGCCAACGTCGTACTGCATCAATAACTTCTTCATCATCCACGTAGTGCCTCCCACAGATTGCGTCCTTCATTGGGCCAAACATATGGAAATCCGACGGTGCGAGATCGGGGCTGTAGGGTGCATGAGGAAGAACAGTCCACTGAAGTTTTGTGAGCTCCTCTCGGGTGCGAAGGCTTGTGCGAGGTCTTGCGTTGTCATGAAGAAGGAGAAGTTCGTTCAGATTTTTGTGCCTACGAACACGCTGAAGTCGTTTCTTCAATTTCTGAAGAGTAGCACAATAAACTTCAGAGTTGATCGTTTGACCATGGGGAAGGACATCGAACAGAATAACCCCTTCAGCGTCCCAGAAGACTGTAACCATGACTTTACCGGCTGAGGGTATGGCTTTAAACTTTTTCTTGGTAGGGGAGTGGGTGTGGCGCCACTCCATTGATTGCCGTTTTGTTTCAGGTTCGAAGTGATGAACCCATATTTCATCACCTGTAACAATCTTTGACAAGAAATTGTCACCCTCAGCCACATGACGAGCAAGCAGTTCCGCACAGATGGTTCTCCTTTGCTCTTTATGGTGTTCGGTTAGACAACGAGGGACCCAGCGGGAACAAACCTTTGAATATCCCAACTAGTGAACAATTGTGACAGCACTACCAACAGAGATGTCAAGTTGAGCACTGAGTTGTTTGATGGTGATCCGTCGATCATCTCGAACGAGTGTGTTCGCACGCTCCGCCATTGCAGGAGTCACAGCTGTGCACGGCCGGCCCGCACGCGGGAGATCAGACAGTCTTGTTGCTTGACCTTGCGGCGATGATGACACACGCTTTGCCCAACGACTCACCGTGCTTTTGTCCACTGCCAGATCACCGTAGACATTCTGCAAGCGCCTATGAATATCTGAGATGCCCTTGTTTTCCGCCAAAAGAAACTCGATCACTGCCCGTTGTTTGCAACGCACATCCGTTACAGACGCCATTTTAACAGCTCCGTACAGCGCTTCCACCTGTCGGAAGTCAATGAAACTATACGAGACGAAGCGGAAATGTTTGAAAATATTCCACAAGAAATTTCCGGTTTTTTCAACCAAAATTGGCCGAGAAAAAAAATGGGTTGCATTACTTATTGAACTGCCCTCGTAGTAATCACGAATGCGTTACGGAGATGATAGATAAACTCCAGTGGAAGACTCCGCAGGAGAGACGCTCAGTAGCTCGGTACGGGCTTTTGTTGAAGTTTCGTGAACATACCTTCACCGAGGAGTCAAGCAGTATATTGCTCCCTCCTACGTACATCTCGCGAAGAGACCATGAGGATAAAATCAGAGAGATTAGAGCCCACACAGAGGCATACCGTCAATCATTCTTTCCACGAACAATACGAGTCTGGAATAGAAGGGAGAACCGATAGAGGTACTCAAGGTACCCTCCGCCACACACCGTCAGGTGGCTTTCGGAGTTTGGATGTAGATGTAGATGTAGATACGATTCAACGTGAATTTGTGGCAGCATTAACGGATTAGAAAAGGGCCTGCAGTTACCTCCAGCAGGATGGAGCAACTACCCATACAACCGGTCGAAGCATGGAGCTCATGTACCCAATCCTCAGGCCTGACAGAGTAGTTGGCAGAGGCCAGTCTGGTCATGGCTCTGGCTGATCTGTCGGTGTGCGATTACTTTGTGTGGGGAGCTCGCAAGTCTAAGGTGTGCCGCAACCACCCTCATAGCCTTCAAGAGCTGTCGCAGAACATTTCGAGTGAGACTGCAGCAATTCCAGCAGTCCAGCTTGGATCCGCCTTTAGTAACTTGTCTACCAGGGCCCAAAAGTAACAAGAGATGAATGGTGGTGACTTTCAACATGTGGTGTAGTCGGGTAAATACCGTATTTCTTTTCCTCTGCTGCGTTTCTTCGTATTCTGGAATTCTGTTCTGGAGGCCACTTTTACTTGCCCCCAACCTGTTTAAGGTACATACTTAACGTTAATCGATGAACTGTTCTTAGAAGTCCTCTTCCAATGCTCACAAACAACAACGACCACACGTAGAGAGCAGCACTGTTGGCAACGTTGTATTCTTTGTTCATTTAGCTGCATATCAGATGTCCAAACTGTGTCCATTGTTAAATTATTCTTCTGTGCGGTCCTTTTATGATTAATTCAAGAGCCCGAAACGCATGAAATGTATACGTTAGGAGTCATAAATTGTTTATAAAAACCCGCTTTCTGTTATTCGGCTTGACCGACCCCACCACATTAGGCTGGTTAGTCAAGAGTCTACCGTATGCTGTATTTGGGGCGGCGAAACTCAGAGCGGCAGACGAAATCATCACCCCAAGAACCGCAGGAATATTCAGCTCAGGGGAAACACGTTTGTAGCAGTTTAAGATTTTAGTGTTTCACACACACACACACACACACACACACACACACACACACACACACACAAACACAAACACATTCGTATTTACTTCTCAGTCTTTTTATGAACCATCCTACAATTTATAAATCATTCAAGTCTGAACTGTATGCAGAATCCATTTTGGCGGATTGATGTGATTCTATCATTTCATGTGTGATAAACTGCAATGGCATTGAGTTCGTATCTCATTTCTTGAAACAAAAAGGCGAACGCGTTAGGTGTAAGTTGCGATGTTGATGTCGAATATCTCATCATCATTATTATTAAATCTACATCTACATCTACATGGATACTCTGCAAATCACATTTAAGTGCCTGGCAGAGGGTTCATCGAACCATCTCCACAAGTCTATATTATTCCAATCTCGTATAGCGCGCGGAAAGAATGAACACCTGTATCTTTCCGTACGAGTTCTTATTTCCCTTATTTTTTCGTGGTGATCGTTCGTCCCTATGTATTTCGGTGTCAACAAAATATTTTCGTATTCGTAGGAGAAAGTTGGTGACTGGAATTTCGTGAGAAGATTCCGTCGCAACGAAAAACGACTTTCTTTTAGCGATTTCCAGCCCAAATCCTGTATCATTTCTGTGACACTCTCTCCCATATTTCGCGATAATACAAAACGTGCTGTCTTTCTTTGAACTTTTTCGATGTACTCCGTCAGTCCTGTCTGGTAAGGATCCCACACCACGCAGCCGTATTGTAAAAGAGGACGGACAAGCGTAGTGTAGGTAGTCTCCTTAGTAGGTCTGTTACATTTTCTAAGTGTCCTGCCAATAAAACGCAGTCTTTGGTTAGCCTTCCTCACAACATGTTCTATGCGTTCCTTCCAATTTAAGTTGTTCGTAACTGTAATACCTAGGTATTTAGTTGAATTTACTGCTTTTAGATTATATTGATTTATCATGTAACCGAAGTTTAACGAGTTCCTTTTAGCATTCATGTGGATGACCCCACACTTCTCGTAATTCAGGGTCAACTACCACTTTTCGCACCATTCAGATATTATTCCTAAATCGTTTTGCAGTTTGTTTTGATCTTCTGATGACTTTATTAGTCGATAAACGACACCGTCATCTGCAAACAACCGAAGACGGCTGCTCATATTGTCTCCCAAATCGTTTATATAGATAAGGAACAGCAAAGGGCCTATAACACTACCTTGGGGAACGCCAGAAATCACTTCAGTTTTTCACTATGAATTTCCGTCAATTACTACGAACTGTGATCTCTCTGACAGGAAATCACAAATCCAGTCTCATAACTGAGACGATATTCCATAAGCACGCATTTTCACTAGAAGCCGCTTGTGTGGAACAGTGTCAAAAGCCTTCCGGAAATAAAGAAATACGGAATCGATCTAAAATCCCTTGTCAACAGCACTCAACACTTCATGTGAATAAAGAGCTAGTTGTGTTTCACAGGAACAATGTTTTCTGAACCCAGTTTTCTGAACTGTCAATAGACAGTTATCTTCGAGGTAATTCATAACGTTCGAACGCAATATATGTTCCAAAATCCTGCTACATATCGACGTTAACGATATGGATCTGTAATTTAGCGGATTAATCCTGCTACCTTTCTTGAATATTGGTGTGACCTGCGCAAATTTCCAGTCTTTGGGTGCGGATCTTTCGTCGAGCGAACGGTTGTATATGATTGTTAAGTATGGAGCTAATGCATCAGCATACTCCAAAAGGAACCTAACTGGTATACTGTCTGGACCAGAAGACTTGCTTTTATAAAGTTATTTAAGTTGCTTCACTACTCCGAGGATATTTACTTCTACGTTACTCATGTTGGCAGCTGTTCTCGATTCGAATTCTGGAATATTTACTTCGTCTTCTTTTGTGAAGGCATTTCGGAAGACTGTGTTTAGTAACTCTGCTTTGGCAGTACTGTCTTCGATAGATCTCCATTGCTATCGAGCGGAGAAGGCATTGATTGTTTCTTGCCGCTAACATACGTCACATACGATCAGAATCTCTTTGGATTTTCTGATAGGTTTCGAGACAACGTTTCATTGTGGAAACTGTTGTAGGCATCTCGCATTGAAGTCCACGCTAAATTTCGAGCTTTTGTAAAAGATCGTCCATCTTGGGGATTTTGCGTCTGTTTCTGCAACAGTGTTGTAACCCGTTTTGTGTACCAAGGAGGATCAGCTCAGTCGTTTGTTAATATACTTGGCATAAATCTCTCAATTGCTGCCGATACTATTTCTCTGAATTTAAGCCACATCTGGTCTATACTTATATTATTAATTTGGAATGAGTGGAGATTGTCTTTCAGGAAGGCGTCAAGTGAATTTTTATCTACTTTTTTGAATAGGTATTTTTTTCGCTTATTTTTCGGGGGTTTGGGGGTTACAATATTCAATCTCGCTACGACATCCCTGTGTTCACTAATCCCTGAATCGGTTTTGATGCTCGTTATTAACTCAGGATTATTTGTTGCTAAGAGGTCAAGTGTGTTTTTACAGCGGTTAACTATTCGCGTGGGCTCATGAACTAACTGCTCGAAATAATGTTACCAAAACAAATATGTTGTGAGTGAAATACTACAGGTGGAGGATCCGGTCATCATATTGGACTGGAGCTATTATAATGAGTGACCTCATTAGGTCATATCAAGCCTATTGATATCAGGGACTTCGAATTCGCCCATGTTATCATGTTCTACTTCTGCTACAAAGTGGCGTACCCAAGGTTGTGTGTATCAGTATAATACGTTACACACATGTTGCTGGTGCTTCAGGTGAATATGTAACACAATCTCTTCATCAAAAGAGTCAGATAAATTCCTGTCCTGGACAAATATATTGAAATTAAGATGGTCTAACGTACAGACATGCACTTGCAGCTATATGTGGTTACACGGCACCTCAGCGATCTTATATTCTTGACCCAAAGTAGAGAAGAGTCCAGGAGTGTATGAAACAGTCTTTCGCTTAGATACAAATTCATACAATATTACACTAAACATGGATCATGCTAAATGTTAGTATATCCAGGTTGTACAGGACTTGACACCTCAGTCTCAGTTGACACATGGACCTACATGCTGTCTGTTTGTGAGACATAAATGCCCACAGAAATATGTATGGAAATCTTGGTAGCATCGAAAATTATACAACAGATTGTAATTTATAAGGAAGTGGCACAATTCTTCTGGTGGCCATAAATCGCCATATGAACCAAATTAGAAGAAATTATTCCTGTTCTTCTTAATATATGTAACCCAGTCAGTTGCAGGCCCTCCTGCAACATCTAGGATTACAGCCCATCATTCGTCGCTTTTCTACATTGTCTTTGGCACCGTATTCCACATACATATTCCGCAAAATATTAGGAATTGGAATTTTTGCATAATTTCAAGCATATATGAATTTATGAGTTGCCTCTCAAGCAGAACGGCTAGGAGCTTTTATATTTATGACCAACACAAGCCCACTCCTGTGTGGTTTGAAGTAAAGTACTTTTCTGGCAGCGACGGATATCATCACCTTATTACACCTTTTCACCTCTTGCAGTGCTTAACATGCAGTGCTTAACATGCTTGTTGCATTCTTCACTCTTCATCCTATGTCTGCCACCCCTGAAGGTAAGGGACAAATAGCTGATAACCCGGCCAGTGCTGGAATTAAGTATGGGTGATTCCACCAGATGTCTTAGGCATTGGCAGAACTCAAGGTGTTTTAACACATATTTTCCTTATTCGTTTCGCTTCAGGATGTGCTTAGAAGGCGACAACGATGATTGGAAGCAATTTATTAAGCCTCCTACAGGTTTGTTCTTCTGCTTCTTCACATCTAGTGATGAGCAGTGACTGTAACCAGTCGAAAATTAATCCCAGCCCCCAGTTTAAGTTTGATTCACATTATGTTGTCACCTGCGAACGACACAACACACTGCCGTAGGCTGATGTCCCTTCTTCATCGTATTTGCTTATCAGCTAACAGTACCTGCTTGGCTCTGTCAGCTAACATCCCACCAATTACTTATATGAATCATATACTTTGCTTGTCTCAACCAGCAGATTAATCCCCATATCGCCACGTGCCAGCCAATTTTTCAGCATTGTTAAAGTCAGTAATAGTTATATCCATGGATGTGTCATTCCACTGCTAACTAGTCACAAATACCTTGTTTACCATGTATAATGTGTATCTTACCAGACACTTTGTGCCACCACGTACTCAGAGGGTCTGCAAACCTTGTTTTTATATCATGTCATTAGCGTTCACCCACCTGTTGTGTAATGACAGGAAGTGGAGCCATTTAAATAAAGCAGTGTTCCCGCGATGTGTAATGCATCTACATGGTTACTCTGCAAGTGACATTCAAGTGCCAGACAGAGGGTTCATCTAACCACCTTCAGAATTCTCTATTATTCCAATCTCGTATAGCGCGCGGAAAGAATGAACACCTATATCTTTCCGTAAGAGCTCTGATTTTCCTTATTTTATCATGGTGACCTTTCCTTCCTATGTAGGTCGGTGTCAACAAAATATTCTATTCTCGCATTCGGTGATTGGAATTTCGTGAGAAGATTCCGTCGCAACGAAAAACGCCTTTCTTTTAATGATTTCCAGCCCAAAGGCTGTATCGTTTCTGTGACCCATGTTGTTGTTGTGGTCTTCAGTCCAGAGACTGGTTTGATGCAGCTGTCCATGATACTCTATCCTGTGCAAGATTC
The DNA here is from genome assembly GCF_023864345.2 of Schistocerca serialis cubense. NCBI lineage: Eukaryota > Metazoa > Arthropoda > Insecta > Orthoptera > Acrididae > Schistocerca > Schistocerca serialis. Next base: position 429,795,397 of record NC_064641.1, read on the forward strand.
TTCATCTCCCAGTAACTACCACAACCTACATCCTTCTGAATCTGTTGAGTGTATTCATCTCTTGGTCTCCCTCTACGATTTTTACCCTCCACACTGCCCTCCAACACTAAATTGGTGGTCCCTTGATACCTCAGAATATGCGCTACCCACCGATCCCTTCTTCTAGTCAAGTTCTGCCACAAATTTCACTTCTCTCCAGTTCTATTCAATACCTCCTGATTAGTTATGTGTGACCCATATTTCGCGATAATACAAAACGTGCTGTCTTTCTTTGAACTTTTTCGATGTACTCCGTCAGTCCTATCTGATATGGATCCCACACCGCGCAGCAGTATTCTAAAAGAAGACGGACAAGCGTAGTGTAGGCTGTCTCCTTAGTAGGTCTGTTACATTTTCTTAGTGTCCTGCCAATAAAACGCAGTCTTTGGTTAGCTTCTCCACAACATTTTCTATGTGTTCCTTCCAGATTAAGTTGTTCGTAATTGTAATACCTAGGTACTTAGCTGAATTTACGGATTTTAGATTAGACTGATTTATCATGTAACCGAAGTTTAACGAGTTCCTTTTAGCACTCATGTGAATGACCTCACACTTTTCGTAATTCAGGGTCAACTGCCACTTTTCGCACCATTCAGATACCTTTCTAAACCATTTTGCAGTTTGTTTTGATCTTCTGATGACTTCATTAGTCGATAAACGACACCGTCATCTGCAAACAACCGAAGACGATGCTCAGATTGTCTCCAAAATCGTTTATATAGATAAAGAACAGCAAATGACATATATCACTACCAAAGGAATGCCAGAAATCACTTCTGTTTTACTCTATGACTTTCAATCAGGTACTAAGAACTGTCATCTCTCTAACAGGAAATCGAAAATCCAGTCACATAACTGAGACGATATTCCATAACCACGCATTTTCCCTGTGAGCCGCTTGTGTGGTACAATGTCAAAAGCCTTCCGGAAATCCAGAAATACGGAATCGACATGGTCTGTGAGAAACACATCCGATTAAGAGTTTCTCTGTAATTCTTCTCTGCAAAAACTCACTGAAATTTCTCTACCTTCGTTTTCCTTTAAGATGTATGTTCTTAGGTTTGTCCACTGCCCTTTAGAACCTGTAAACTTCTCTCTTGATCAGCTCGGTAGGTAAGACTTAACGAATACAGTCTTGTATTCTGAAATGTAAACCCAATCTCCTACACAAAATTTTTGGTTGTGTAGATCCACCATTTTATTAGAACTGTACACTGTATTTAGAAGTTCATTACCTTTCAGGCTCATTTTTATCACATGATATTTAGATCTGTTATACTGCCCAGTCAGTTGTGGAAGAGTATCCAGTCAATTTCATGATCGTCAGTGTTTAAAACACATCTGCATATTCTTTTTTATCTTTCTGTTTAACTGCTCGACAATACTCGCTTTAATGACAGAGAATGTAGAGTGTTGATGTATTCCACACCGGTCTGTTACCTTCCTGAAATACTTCTAAAAAATTCGTCTCCTTGATCAGTTTGAAAGTCGTGTGGGCAACGGTTGTTCAGACACCTGTGAAACTTCCTACCCAATCTTTTCTTTCACAGGTAGAACCCAGGAGAATTTGTAGTACATATACATAACCATTACAATACAGGCACCCTTGGTCTAGGGGTAGTGACTTGATTTAGCAATACAAATTTCTTAGATCCAGGGATCGAACTACTCAATGCCTAAATTCTGAATAAATATCGTCAGAGATGGCCGCCGGGTGGGGAAGTAGACAGAAGTTCAGGCCACTCTCTTACTCTTGGGGTCTTGGGGTGGGAAACTGCCACTACAGGATGAAAAAATCAGCGACGATTAATAGTAGGAGGATGCAGAAGGCAATGGAAAAAACTGCATTAAACACTCATAATGCGGATCCACAGCACATGTAACCTTTAACTGAAAAAATGCCGTGATGATCTCTCCATTGGCAAAATATTCCAGGAGAGGATGGGAAAAAGATTGAATAACTGAAGAAAGGATAACGTTCTACAAATTGGGGTGTGGGATGTCACAAGGTTGAGCGTGATAGGGAAGCTAGAAAATCTGAAAAAGAAAATGATAAATCTTAATCTAAATATAGTGGGTGTAACACCAACAGCAGCAGAAAATGGTATAACAGAAGTAGAATAGGAAGGTAGGCAGAGAGTGAGTTCCTGTAAACAGTTCAGTGATAGTGTGTTCTCGTCATAGTTGAAAGCAAGCCAACACTGAAAACAGTAGATCTGATACACTTTGTTGCATGTGTGACAAATAGACTATAAGAGGATATTCAATACTTAATTCAGTACATAAAAGGAGATCAAAATCTAATAGTCATGAGATAGTCATAGTTGTAGAGGAAGAACAAGGAGAAAAGGTTAGGGGAGGTTATGGGCTACCTAGTAGGAATGAGGGAAGAGAAAGACTAATTGAGCTCTGCAATAAAGTTCAGCTAGTAATAGCGCATACTCGGTTCAAGCATAACAAAACGGGATATATACTTGGGAAAGGCTTGGAAGTACGAGATATCAGTTAGAACACATCATGGTCAGGCAGAGATTCCGAAATCAGATAATCGATTGTACGGCTTACCCAGGAGCATTTGTAGACTCAGATCACAATTTAGTAACAATGAAGAGCAGACTGAATTTTAAGACACTAGTCGGGCAGAGAAGTGGAATACGGAAACACTAAGGAATGAAGACACATGCTTGAAATTATCTGAGGCTAGTTCAGCAGCCAGTTCATTTGAAGAGGAATGGACATCTCTAAAATCATGTAATTTGGAAAGCAAAACATAAATACAAGGAAGAAAACTACGAAGAAACCGTGGACAGTGCAAGAAGTCCTTCAGTTAATCGACGAAAGAAGGAAGTACAACAATGTACACTGAGATTTAAGAATGCAGAAATACAAGTCACTTAAGGACGAAATAAAAAGGAAGTGCAGGGAAGATACGACGAAATGGCTGCAGGAAATATCTGAAGAAATTGGAAGAACTTACTCAGTATATAGAACAGTCAAAACGACCTTCAGAGAAATTAACAGCAAGGGTGGTAACATTAAGACTCCAATGGAAATTCCACTTTTAAATGGAGATGAAAGAATGGATAGGTACACAGAGTACACTGAAAGCCCCTGTGAGGGAAAATACGTATCTGATGACGTGACAGAAGCAGAAACAGTAGTCGACTGAGAAAAGATCGAGTATTAGAAGCAGAATTTAAAAAAGCATGGAACACTTAAGATCAGATGAGGCAGAAGGCGTAGACAAAACTCCATTCCTGTTTCTAAAATCATTAGGGGAAATAGCAACAAAGCGACAATTCGCTTTAGTTTGTGAAATGTATGAGATTCCTGATACATCAGATTTTCGGGAAAACATCAACCACACATATCCGAAGATTGTAAGGGTTTACATTTGCGAGACTTACCGTACAATCAAATTAACAGCTCATGCAGCCAAGATAACCACAAGAGCAATATACAGAAAAATTGAAAAGAAAATTGAGGATCAGTTTGGTGTTAGGAAAGATAATAGTGGTTTACTGTGGAAGCAGGACTGGAGAAAAATCGTGACACACAGGATTTGTTGATCGGGAACAAGCATTAGACAATGTCAAATGGTGCAATATGTTTAAAATTCTGAGAAAAACAGGGGTAAGCTGTAGGGAAGAATGTATAATATACAATATGTACAAGAACCAAGAGGGAACGATAAGGCTGAAGCACGAAGTGTTCAGATTAAAATGGATGTAAGACAGGGATGTAGTCTTTCGCCCCTCCTATTTAATCTATACATCAAGAAAGCAATTATGAAAATAAAAGAAAGGTTCAAGAGTGCGATTAAAATTCAAGCTGAAAGGATATCAGTGATAATATTCGCTAATGAAGTTGCTATCCCAACTGAAAGTGAAGAAGAATTGCAGGATCAGTTGAAGGGAATGAACTGTTTAATAAACACAGAGTACGGATTGAGAATAAGGTGAAGAAGGCGAGAAGTAATGAGAAGTAGCACAAATGAGAACAGTGAGAAACCTAACAGCAGAATCCGTGATCACGAAGTAGATAAAATTAAGGAATACTGCTACCAAGTCAGCAAACTAATCGATGCTAGATGGAGCAAGAAGGACATAGAAAGCAGAGTAGCACTGGCAAAAAGGGCATTCCTGGCCAAGAGAAGTCTACTTGTATCAAATAAAGGCCTCAATTTGAGGATGGAATTTCTGAGAATGTACATTTGGAGCACAACATTGTATGGTGGTGAAAAATGGACTGTTATAAAACTGGAGGAGAAGAGAATCGAGGCATTGGAGACGTGGTACTGCAGAAGATTGTTGAAAATTACATGGACTGAAGAATTGAATAGGAAATCAGTATATGGAAAACAATGACTAGAAGAAGGAACAGTATTATTAGTCATATGTTAGGACATCAAAGAATAACGTTCATGACACTAGAGGGAGCTGTAGAGGGTAAAAACCGCATTGAAAGAGAGAGATTGGAATATATCTCAGAAATAATTGAGGAAGTAGGTAGCAAGTGCTACTATGCGATGAAAAATTTGACACTGGAGAGTAACTCATGGTAGTCATATCAAACCACTCAGAAGACTGATGAATAAAAAATAAAAAAAGCCATACATTGAAAATCTTTGAATTCTACATCTACATCTATTCTCCGCGAGCCACCTTACGGTGTGTGGCGGAGGGTACTTATTGTACCACTATCTGATCCCCCCTTCCCTGTTCCATTCACGAATTGTGCGTGGGAAGAACGACTGCTTGTAAGTCTCCGTATTTGCTCTAATTTCTCGGATCTTTTCGTTGTGATCATTACGCGAGATATATGTGGGCGGTAGTAATATGTTGCCCATCTCTTCCCGGAATGTGCTCTCTCGTAATTTCGATAATAAACCTCTCCGTATTGCATAACGCCTTTCTTGAAGTGTTCGCCACTGGAGCTTGTTCAGCATCTCCGTAACGCTCTCGCGCTGACTAAATGTCCCCATGACGAATCGCGCTGCTTTTCGCTGGATCATGTCTATCTCTTCTATTAATCCAACCTGGTAAGGGTCCCATACTGATGAGCAATACTCAAGAATCGGACGAACAAGCGTTTTGTAAGCTACTTCTTTCGTCGATGAGTCACATTTTCTTAGAATTCTTCCTATGAATCTCAACCTGGCGCCTGCTTTTCCCACTATTTGTTTTATGTGGTCATTCCACTTCAGATCGCTCCGGATAGTAACTCCTAAGTATTTTACGGTCGTTACCGCTTCCAATGATTTACCACCTATGGCATAATCGTACTGGAATGGGTTTCTGCCCCTATGTATGCGCATTATATTACATCTATCTACGTTTAGGGAAAGCTGCCAGCTGTCACACCATGCATTAATCCTCTGCAGGTCCTCCTGGAGTACGTACGAGTCTTCTGATGTTGCTACTTTCTTGTAGACAACCGTGTCATCTGCAAATAGCCTCACGGAGCTACCGATGTTGTCAACTAAGTCATTTATGTATATTGTAAACAATAAAGGTCCTATCACGCTTCCCTGCGGTACTCCCGAAATTACCTCTACATCTGCAGATTTTGAACCGTTAAGAATGACATGTTGTGTTCTTTCTTCTAGGAAATCCTGAATCCAATCACAAACCTGGTCCGATATTCCGTAAGCTCGTATTTTTTTCACTAAACGTAAGTGCGTAACCGTATCAAATGCCTTCCTGAAGTCCGGGAATACGGCATCAATCTGCTCGCCAGTGTCTACGGCACTGTGAATTTCTTGGGCAAATAGGGCGAGCTGAGTTTCACATGATCTCTGTTTGCGGAATCCATGTTGGTTATGATGAAGGAGATTTGTATTATCTAAGAACGTCATAATACGAGAACACAAAACATGTTCCATTATTCTACAACAGATTGACGTAAGCGAAATAGGCCTATAATTATTCGCATCTGATTTATGACCCTTCTTGAAAATGGGAACGACCTGCGCTTTCTTCCAGTCGCTAGGTACTTTACGTTCTTCCAGCGATCTACGATAAATTGCTGATAGAAAGGGGACAAGTTCTTTAGCATAATCACTGTAGAATCTTAAAGGTATCTCGTCTGGTCCGGATGCTTTTCCGCTACTAAGTGATAGCAGTTGTTTTTCAATTCCGATATCGTTTATTTCAATATTTTCCATTTTGGCGTCCGTGCGACGGCTGAAGTCAGGGACCGTGTTACGATTTTCCGCAGTGAAACAGTTTCGGAACACTGAATTCAGTATTTCTGCCTTTCTTCGGTCGTCCTCTGTTTCGGTGCCATCGTGGTCAACGAGTGACTGAATAGGGGATTTAGATCCGCTTACCGATTTTACATATGACCAAAACTTTTTAGGGTTCTTGTTTAGATTGTTTGCCAATGTTTTATGTTCGAATTCGTTGAATGCTTCTCTCATTGCTCTCTTTACGCTCTTTTTCGCTTCGTTCAGCTTTTCCTTATCAGCTATGATTCGACTACTCTTAATATTGCCCCTTATCTACAAGGTCTGCATTCCGCAAGTCATTCCCACCCTGTATCATAACGCTTCAATGCCAGAATGTTTTGCATAAACTTTTTATGGAGTCCCTGGCCCACTGTCTCCATAATTATTCAGTAATGCGTCATTCTCAGAGCTATGAAATAATTGATATGATTTTGTTCACATATATCCTGCAGTCGTCAATGTTCTGAGTAGTCACAATCATTCTATTATTTAGTTGGTATCATCATAATATATGTATTCCAGAGGTCATGTATTCATTCCTTTGTGCTCAATGTCAGTACCTTCACAGTGGCTAACAGAGATCTAATAATATTTTGTTGTTTTTCCTATGTGTTTTAGTCATATGTAGTAATATTGCATACATTCGTGTCTCTCTTGGCAAATACTTGTTTGGTTTCGATATTTCTGAGAATGTTATGTCCACTAACCCATGCGTTCTTCCAAATTCCTCATCCCCAACCAGTAGTGCATGCTTTCCCACCATGTACTGTTTATTCCTGCGGACCCTGTATGTCACTTTAATTTCACTAACAGTGTGGTGATTAATGTAATCGTTAACAGTATATCATTCTTCTTCTTTCCCTCCTCCTCCTCCTCCTGCTCCTCCTCGTCCTTCTCTTCCTCCATCTTCATCTGTAATGTGTAAGATCCATTTCATACTTTCTGTTAGTGACTTAAAAATTTTAAAGAGAGAATGATCTCATTCCCAGTGTCACACTTTTAGCAATCATAATTTCCAACGGATGGTTATCTGTTTCTAGATGACTGCATTTTGTCAACGTAGTATTGCATACCAAACTGATTTCAAGAGAGTAGGCAACTTATATATTCCAACTGTTAGGGCATGGTTTCTTTCCATATGTTTAAAACTTGTTCAGTCTCATGAACCTTCGTGTTTACTGTATTAACATCAAATCTTTCTTCCTACGCATCTTTATGTACTAATTTTTTTATGGTTCTTTACAGTTACTACACCGATAGTATTTCCCAATGTTGGCATATACATAGTATGATATTTAAGAGCTTTTTTGATATTTTTAATTTACGTAGTACAGCTTTTAAGACTTTCCTTTATTGTTTTAATTTTTGTATTAACATATAAAAGGAGGTTTAGCCTTTGCATCATTCCCTCAGAGTCAGGGTATGACATGTGTGCAAATTTATCCATAGTATACAATATACTCACTCAGTTATGTACTGCTACACTGCCTTTTAAAAGGAAACTCCTGCAGGTTTCGTTAATACAGCCTGTCATTCAATTTACTGATTTTATCAGTAACCAGAAACCTGTGTTGTGTGTGGTTCCAGTAGTCATTACGTATGGTTAGGAATTCATTCGGTCTCAAGCCAGTTCCTACATGTGCCTCATAAATGTGTTTTGTATTCACACACAAACTCTTTCAGACTCCTAGAGTACGTCTGGCTCAAATAAGAAATGTCAGCTCCCATATGACGGCCAAAACACAAATATTTTTTGTATTTCATCCTGGCTTTTCACCGACACATCGTCAAATATATGCGCAATGTTTGGCTTTTCTGTCTCCAGCCGCAGGATATCACTGCTTTCACTGAATGTCATGGATGTTACACCACCAATATGTGACGGTAACTACTGTAACAGCTGTTAGTTTGGCTGCAATAATATTTTTGAAAATACACGTATATGCTAGAAGAGAATCCCATCACCAACGACAAAATAATATTGGTCTTGCTGCAGTTCAGTAAGCTAATTAGTCTGTCTTGCAGATTATCAGGAAGGAATGATCCATTTATCTTCTTCTTCTTCCTCTTCTTGTTTTTAGTATCACTGCAGGACTAGTCAGTTCTTCCAAGGTCCTTGTGATGAAGAAGTTTCGTTCGCTCAGCCATGGTGGTGACTAAAGGTTTCATTAACATGCAGCGGACTTTATAGAGAGAAAGAAGACATAAGCAGCTCTTTCACTTTTCTTTTATTTACACATTCTTACTTATAGCTATACATATTTACACACTTACATAGCAATGCTGTTTAGTACCCGTATAGGGCGTGGCTAGTTAATACTTGTTTCCATGCACTGATGAGCAGCAAGCGTCAGAGTTGAGCGATGATTTCTCCTCATGGGTTCAGAGTTTGGAATGCTTACTCCAATAAACTGGTCCTCATTTTCTCATAGAATTGCTGCCAGCTTAACCGCTTGTGTAGAACATTCTGAATCACGTAACTTGCATACATTAAAGTTTTAAGTGTTCTGTCTTGTAGACGTGTGCACTCCCTTTTGCCAAAAAATTTTAATCTTTCATGGTAGGTCCCTGCTGGGGTTGTGTGCTCACCTGGGATCAATGAGAGTGTTTTCGTAATTTCATTCCACGTGGCAGCAGCTTTCATCGAAGTATCACATAGTTGAATTTACTCATATAGGGATAATTAGACTTTTCTACCACTATATCGAGGATTTTCAAAGGCCACCACTGGGTGTAGCCCATGATCTGAGATCTTTCCCCACGTGGAAACATTTGCTATCGCAGCTGTTAAAACTGTGCATTCATGTAACATCACACTATTTCGCTTCATGTGACTGGTTGCTTCAACTCATCTACAAGAAAAAGCTGAGTTAGGCTTACATGTATGATCACATTCTTGTTATTGTTCCTCTTCCTCTATTAACACCACTAGCTCTACCACCTCCATGCTGCATGCACTGAAGAGGAGAGATGCCTTTGTGTTGCACATTTCAACGTGTTCACCCTTTGAAAGTTTTGCTCGATTGGGATAGCTCATTTTCCATCACTATTAATACATATTAGTAACATTAGTGTATGCAGCGTTAAAACACAAACAAATAATATATGGAATATTTTCTTTTGGGTATATAATGAAGCATACATGGAGCCCCACAGTAAGTTTATTACTATCATTTGCGCAGATACTGGCAGAAAAAACTAATAAGGTTATACTACGAGACGCTAAATGTGATAACAAGAGGTTGACAGTATTGGTCGTTAATTTAAGCTTAGGCAACGAGTGTGTACTACAAGTTCTGAGTACTGAAGAAAACTCTTTGGAGTTGCCCATTACGTCGTTGCAATGATGACTGCAGGAAACTGACGTTTTCAGGAAATCTACTAACTCCCAATATCCTAAATACTCAGGAGTAAAATATGCCAGTATATGTCATGGTGCTGTAGCTGGAGCGCTATGGAATTCTGCAAGACTGGGAGTCCTGACGCATATTACAACCAGTAGATAGTACCAGTACATATACATAGTATCCAACCATGTATGTAAGGTGATTCTTCAATTTAAAAAAAAAAAGAAAAAAACACCTTATGCACAAGATTTATCACATCAATGCAATTGACTATTGTTTGTTTCCCGGACAACTGAGGCCAGTTTACACGCAGATTTGAGAAGTTATCACCTATGTTTCAGAGTGATGAGTTTATTTCCGAACTTAGCTATTACAATAAGCATTTTTAGTCTTATGGAAGTTCATGTCCATTATAATTATCCGAGCTATTATGCCGTGGTCGGTTGATGAATTTTGTCCAATTCCCAACGTTTCGTCTCCGACTGTGGGAGACATCTTCAAGGGGGTCCGTAGGTCGATGGAAGGTCCAACACACCCACTGGCTCGCTACTGACTTATAATGGACATGATATTTCCGGCCGTGAAAGTCTACATTTTAGCTTATGGAAGTTGTTAGCTTGATGGACTGCCACCTATTAATTCTTTCTGTGAAGGCAACGTTGCACTTTTGATGATCAGCTGGGCGTCGAGTTGCCACCACTGGCTCATTTCTCACCCGCTCCTGCATGTAGTACAGTGTAAAAGAGTGACGTTCTTTGAGGTAAGGCAAGAATTCTTGATCTTGTATCATACCTCACAAATTATCCTTCACCTTCTATTGCGGACTGTATGTGCATTATGTTAGTGCTTTTGCTACGCCCGTGTTCGTGACTTCACCTACTCATTGACAAGATTTGGTTGACGAGATACTGCTTACGCTCCTAGCACTGATTGCCCAATGCTACCATTTCGAGTTCACACGTCCACCGACAAGTCGTTATTTCGAGGAACTCACTACTCCCATGAGGGTGTACCCAACGCTACAGTGGCGTGGTATTGCAAGGTGGGCCCCTTGGCATCGTACATCAGCGAAATTCCCTTGAAATGTGGTACAACGCACTCAGTGGCGTTCCGATGCTCCTGCGAAAAGTAGGGGAGAAGCTTCCCAACCGTTTCCGTGTCACAAAGTCGGCCAAATTTCTACCCACACACACACGAGAAACTTCTCCCGTAACTCGAGTCTCCGATGGATAATATTGCTCCCCCCACAACAGCAATGAGTTGTTCTGAGTTGTTTGTTGTTAATGAAAAGGAACTCACACTCATTCACTCTCAGAAAGGACGCACAAGATAACATCGCCCGTCTGGTTTAATTTATCGATCTATACAACAATGAATCACTTGATCAAACATTACTCTACACACACCTACATCTACTTTAAGTACATTTCTGGCCTGAACACTTAAGCCTAAACTTACTCAACAGGATTTTGTTGTTAAAATGTCCTGCATTTCGCTCTAGAGCGGCTTGTTTGTCGAATATCTGCTCGTTTACCAACTAGGGCTTGCTGGTAATCACTTGGTAGTTTCCAGAAGTTGAACTGCATGATTTCACTATCATTATGCGGCGTGTCTAATTGGTTCTTTTTTATTAGTCCTTCGAGTAATTTCGTAGAGCTTTTATGCCCTAATGATTCGTGATCTGAGTACAGGATAATTTCTTGTTTTATTCAAAAAAAGTTGTAGCACGATAGGAAAATGGAAGAGGAAAAGCCGTGAGAGCTTGGCATCTTACGACTAAATGCCCAAATGCTTTTAGCCTAATCTTGTAACTGAGGACTTAGGACTCACGCTCTGTATATCATTTATTCAAAACCCTCAGATTCATGTGACATTTAGGGTTCCAAAGGCACATAGTAATATTGAACAACTACCACTACAGTGCATACGCTAATTTAACAATTAGCGTATTGCCACAAATATGCTCATGCTACTTTGTCACTAATTCTGAGTTAAAAACATTACCTATCCTGACACTGAAAGACTATAGTAAATAATGGTGGTATGTTCCTAAACTGAGATAGGAGAGCTATGCACTTTATTAAAAATACCTTCTTCCCTGTCCACGCCAGCATTGCAGTCATCTGGGGTAGGGGCAGCTCGACCATCTGTACCACTACCGTGATGACTGACTCAGACAGCGGCCTGGGAGCTGTGCATGCAATGCACTAATTATCCATATTATGTAAGGAAGTGCTGTCGCTGTAGCTCTGTTAGTAACGTACATGTACTAAAAAGTAGAGTCGTAACAGTATGAACCAGCTGCACTATAAGGACTGCACGTTGTTACGTATGAAAGAAAAAAGAACACATATGAACCACTTATTTCATTTGTTTCCATTTACAGCCTTCACAGAACAAATTAATAGGTGGCAGTCCATTAAGCTAACAACTTCCATAAGACTAAAAATGCTTACTGCAATAGCCATGTTAGAAAATAAACTCATCACTCTGAAACATAGGTGGTACCTTGTCTTATCAATGTGTAATGTTACATAAAACTGGCATCAGTTGTTCGGGAAACAAGCAATAGTCAATTGCATTCAAGTTACAAATCTTTTCCATAAGTTTTTTTTATAATTTCAAGAATCACTTTATATACATGGTTGGATACTTGAACATGTAATACGCATCGGGACTCTCAATCTTGCAGAATTACATAGCGCTCCAGCAACAGCATCAGCCCGCGATGAAAAGAGTCATGGTAGTGGCAACTGTATCGGCCTGTCTAATATCTTGGTATTTTTCAAAATGTTTTTAATGTTACTACTTCAAAGTTCTCCATTACGATCACTAAGATCTTTATTATTCAAGGATGATTACTTGTGTTCTTTACTGTGGTATGTACTATGTTCTACCTTCACATGTGGTTTTCAGAAGTAACGGGAGTCGCCATCGATAACCTTTTCGCAACAAGGCATAGATCTGTAGTTAGTCATTCAGTAGTTACTACACTCCTGGAAATGGAAAAAAGAACACATTGACACCGGTGTGTCAGACCCACCATACTTGCTCCGGACACTGCGAGAGGGCTGTACAAGCAATGATCACACGCACGGCACAGCGGACACACCAGGAACCGCGGTGTTGGCCGTCGAATGGCGCTAGCTGCGCAGCATTTGTGCACCGCCGCCGTCTGTGTCAGCCAGTTTGCCGTGGCATACGGAGCTCCATCGCAGTCTTTAACACTGGTAGCATGCCGCGACAGCGTGGACGTGAACCGTATGTGCAGTTGACGGACTTTGAGCGAGGGCGTATAGTGGGCATGCGGGAGGCCGGGTGGACGTACCGCCGAATTGCTCAACACGTGGGGCTTGAGGTCTCCACAGTACATCGATGTTGTCGCCAGTGGTCGGCGGAAGGTGCACGTGCCCGTCGACCTGGGACCGGACCGCAGCGACGCACGGATGCACGCCAAGACCGTAGGATCCTACGCAGTGCCGTAGGGGACCGCACCGCCACTTCCCAGCAAATTAGGGACACTGTTGCTCCTGGGGTATCGGCGAGGACCATTCGCAACCGTCTCCATGAAGCTGGGCTACGGTCCCGCACACCGTTAGGCCGTCTTCCGCTCACGCCCCAACATCGTGCAGCCCGCCTCCAGTGGTGTCGAGACAGGCGTGAATGGGGGGACGAATGGAGACGTGTCGTCTTCAGCGATGAGAGTCGCTTCTGCCTTGGTGCCAATGATGGTCGTATGTGTGTTTGGCGCCGTGCAGGTGAGCGCCACAATCAGGACTGCGTACGACCGAGGCACACAGGACCAACACCCGGCATCATGGTGTGGGGAGCGATCTCCTACACTGGCCGTACACCACTGGTGATCGTCGAGGGGACACTGAATAGTGCACGGTACATCCAAACCGTCATCGAACCCATCGTTCTACCATTCCTAGACCGGCAAGGGAACTTGCTGTTCCAACAGGACAATGAACGTCCGCATGTATCACGTGCCACCCAACATGCTCTAGAAGGTGTAAGTCAACTACCCTGGCCAGCAAGATCTCCGGATCTGTCCCCCATTGAGCATGTTTGGGACTGGATGAAGCGTCGTCTCACGCGGTCTGCACGTCCAGCACGCATGCTGGTCCAACTGAGGCGCCAGGTGGAAATGGCATGGCAAGCCGTTCCACAGGACTACATCCAGCATCTCTACGATCGTCTCCATGGGAGAATAGCAGCCTGCATTGCTGCGTAAGGTGGATATACACTGTACTAGTGCCGACATTGTGCATGCTCTGTTGCCTGTGTCTATGTGCCTGTGGTTCTGTCAGTGTGATCATGTGATGTATCTGACCCCAGGAATGTGTCAATAAAGTTTCCCCTTCCTGGGACAATGAATTCACGGTGTTCTTATTTCAATTTCCAGGAGTGTATAATGGACAGTTAGTCACGTGGCGATCGGTACATAATAACTGGGTTTCATTGTGTTATAGAATAAAGTATGCTGAGAATAGGATTAAGTATAGTATCATGAGCTTCCATCTATTTATTGTGTTGGGTGAAGGTTTTCTAGGCCATAATGACCTTGTTTTTGTACCATTTAGTAGTTGGGCCATATAGGATTATGTTGCACAACATCAGTGTTAGTACGTAAGACGGCCAAAGTCTTGAAAATAAGTGTAGTTTACTGTAAGCTATTCTGTCACGAATTTTTCAGATATTGTAAGTTAATATTACACATTCAATTGAACACCAGCAATTAATATTGTCAGGGTAAAAACTGTCTTTTATTTTCTTTCTATATAATGTATGTGTAACATCTTATTGTTAATAGATCATTGGGAATTGATCATTATCGCGCAAGCTGCACGACGTAAGCTGGATCCAACTCCGGAGTCGCCAGGCTCGAGGCAAAAGCCTCCGGCTGCGTCAACATGCTGACAGGCATCCCGCCGAGCAAACATCGGGGCCTTTCCAAATTCAAGAGTGGTTTACCGGCGCGTGGCAGAATAAAGCAAGAGCTATCACTGCACCATAGTGCTATACCTGGACATTTGCTGCTAGCGATGGTGGCGGAATGCGTGGTACCTGACCAGAAGAGGGCTTCCCCGAGACTCCCCTTCCCAGCAATGGAAGACACACTTTTGTGGTGACAATGGCATCGAGCTGTGTAATCAGTATCTCCAGTGCACGCTGATGACACGCACTGACGACGGTACGCTTTTTTTATGTTTAAGTCTCCCATGCAATCGGCTGGACTTCAAGCACAATGCAGTTTGTGTCAACGAGTGTCGACACCAGTATAATAACTCAATTCGTCCTCTCCTGGAGAGAGTAAAACATGAATCATCAATGACAAATGACCCGATCTTCAAGCTAGTTTTCAAGTCGTTGTCGCAGTGGTACCACCCTATACAAGCCGCACTATTCCTTGCTCAGCCCTGCGTTAACCAATTTCTTTCCTTTCGTCAGACAGCTGTCTGATAATCCTGTCACTAGCCCATATGAGGTGGGGTCCACAGAGGGAGTGAGGCATGTGCTGTATTTCAGTCATGACTGATACATCCATGGAGACTACCTGCAACAGCTGACGCAATCTTCTGTAGAGCAACCTACCTCTTGTGAGCTACATTACGTGACGTGACCCAACTAGTCCGACTGCCACTACTGCTATCAACGTGAAAGGATGTCTGGCGCGGCCTACAGGTATCCATCCCAGTTGCGTCTTCCGAGGGTCGTCTGGCTGATGGTCCTTGGCACTAGCCGCACGTTCTCCTGAGAGAGCGACCACACCATTGCCTACTCACAGCGCTGGACCACTGTCCTGGAGGAAAACGACCCGCGTAAAGTGTGTGGAAGGGTGAATTGTAAGCGTGTAGTATCTCCTTTATTTTGGATCTGCCAATGGAAGGACATGGTCATGCAAAACATAGCATCATTCCCCGCCCCCTTTCCATATAAGCTGATCGTTCCCCAATCTGGAGATCTTAATTAACTGGGTGTTGTAATATTTGACAGTCTTGGTATTGCCAGGCTTATCGGAGTCTTATGGCTTATCCCTTCATTCATTTTTATATAACACAAGGCCTTCGATATACGATATCTTTCCATCAGTCTGAAGCATCTAAACACTATTGTTTAAAATTTTTAATTTGAAATGTTTTCTTAAATAATTCATCACGATAACTCTATTTCCTTTTAAAATCTTTTTTTGTGTGGTTCATTCCGGAAGTTTAAATTTCTTACGTATATTGATGGCTGTGTGGTAACATATTTAATTCTGTTGGATATTTTGTTGTGATGTTGTTGTTTTGATCTTCTAAATTGTTTCATATAATGTGATATGTAATTATGTTTGCTTATCACCACCTACAAAATGTCACACTATGTAGATGCCAAACAAACAGTGATAATGTTTCGTTTCACTGTCAGGTGTATGAGTGCTGAATATTTGTTACAGATTTCCTGGATTAAGCGTTGAATTCCAGCTTAAAGGACCATCAGTCACCTGCATTGACTGTACAATCCTCACTTGGTAAGGGAGACTGTATGTGTGTGAGTCAACAAACCAACTCTGAAGGTCAAACTATCTTATCAAGGACACTTGCCTTCTTGGAGGATGACGAACGTGTTTGTGTGGCCATGTGCCAAGTGCCAACTTTCATTTGTGTGGATGACTTGATCGTTGTGTGTGAGTGGTATCCCTGAGCAGAAATATGTGCTGGGTGAGGTGCTGTGGTTAGTGGAAAAGACAGGTTGGCTGCATTATTAACTCTTCCACCTACCTTCTTGGCCCTGCTGACTTTCTCTAATTTAATTAAGACATAATGCTTGCTCCAACTTCCCAGACTTTTTTTGTGTGAATGACGCACTACCCTAATGCTAATTGAGCAATTCACTATAAAACAAAATCTTTTGTGGGTGAAGGGCTATGAAGGACGGCAATGACTTGTGGTTTGTCACCTTCCACTTTTTTGCCTTGAGTCAGCTTTTTCTTGTTAAGTTCCCGAGTACTGATGGGCATTAAGGTCTTAGGGGTAATGAAATCTGGAATGCGAGCTTTGTTTTTCTTTAGGTAGTAACTCGGCTACAGGGCTGTTGGTTACCTAAGTGACAAGAGAAGAATTTCTCTGTTGATCCACCATTGGCGTGGGATATCAGCTGATTAAGTAATTGTCAGTATCAATGAAATTCTCCAACAGCCGTGTAGCTAAGATATTATTTCATTTTGACTACAATCAGTTTCGACATTCCACTATGCCATCTTCAGGCCCCATATGCATCTCTCAAAATAAACGATATGGCATCCAGTGCCGTATGTCCATGGGTTTCGTGAATTCAAAACGTTTCGCTAGTGCTTCATTCTAAGACTTGGTAGTAACTCAGAGTTGCTACCAAGTCTTAGAATGAAGCACTTGTGAAACGGTTTGAATTCACGAAATCCAGAGATATATGATACTGTATCGCATTATCGTTTATCTTTGAGACATGCATATGGGATATGAAAATGGCCTAGTGGAATGCCTAAACTGGTTGTCATCAAAATTAAATAAAATAAGATCTTAGTTATGTGGCTGTTGGAGAATTTCATTGACAATGACAAGAGCAGAGTATGGCCCGTTCGTCGCATTACAGATGATGCCTAGCGCCTTCGCCTTTTGCAGCGAGGAGAGAAAAGTGTCTGGGATGCCAGCATCGGTACAAGGGCCTCGAAAATCATGTTAGTGAGCTGGGGTCCACCACTCGCCTACCAGACGACGCCGGATGGTTTCATTGTCTACGTCGGTTCAGAGAATTTTAACAGTAAAGCGCCCAAGTAAACCACTGAAGTCCAACGGCCAGAGGCAGTTTCAGGCCTGATTTTCCCACGCATAGAACAAAAAACGCCATCTCATTGGTGGATCGGTAGGATATGCACTGATTCAAAAAAATGAACTTCGAATTTGGCGGGACGACCAATGATAGGAGAAAAATTAGTTGTAACGGTTTGGTGGGGAAATGAGCAGCAGAATCCAAGAGTATGACTGACAGCTGTTTCTGTATCTTCCCATGATTGGAGATTTTCCTTTGTAGTGGGGACAAGACGCTAATCTTTTGGTGTGAAGGGGTAGTGTGGAGTTCAGGGATTCGCTTCTGGATGACTGGAGAGATCAGTTATGTTTCAGTTTTGGACCAGCAGATCAAAACGTTGGATTTCTTCACTTCTGGTGAGCCGGAGTGAACGTGATCACAAGAGTCAGAAGTATTACTGTCACGGTAGTTCTGGCAGAACTTTTCTGTTACCACTTGGTGACTACAGTCTGATTTGTTTTTCATTTCGCACTCTCACTGTCTTGGTCGGCTCTTTATCCACGGGTGCGAACCGCCACTGAGAACAGCTGCAATATCATCCCTGTGCCCTGAGCTGTTGGCACGCTGCCAGTCTTGTAGGTAGTAATGTATCTGCAGCACCCGAGCAATAATCTGATTAATTTGACCCGTCCCAGCTTATGCTGTCGCCATACACAGCCATGGCTTCCAAGTGTGATTTGTATCAAGGGCTCTCGTTCCCTATCAACATTGTTCGTAATAGTCAAGGGTAACGCCTTAAGGTGCACTCGTACTCACAAAATTTGTACACTGTATAATGTGACAGCTGATATCACTCCTGTACGCAAATTCAGCCAACGTCTCATTACCCAAGTTACATTGTTCATATTTATACTGCATTCATTACTTGTATCTGGTAATATCCTTGGAATTCTCGCAATAAATCACTTTGTGGTACCAAAATCTTTGTATTATTTAGTAGTTGCATTTCACCTTAATTATCCGGACCCTTTGACAGATATGAGTGGTCAGCTATTAAAATTTCGCAAATAGAATTACGTCGAAGGAGCCACACGACCAGAAACGTGACCATATTTCTATTTCCTCCACAAATTGTCTCTTGCGTGATAGGCACTGTGGTGGTTAAAGCAGGGGTTGAGTGTATTAGCCCAACTAATATGGATTTCTTTAATGGATCTGGGTGACATGGCCACCTCTCAACCCCAGCACCTCGCATAATAACACTTTTGTAGAAAAAAAAGAGCACACATGAGCAGTTTGTGCACTTTAAGCACACAAATTACACCAGTTTGTTTACATAGGGTCGTGAGGCCAAGTGTCTGGTTTGTTTACGTAAGCAGAACAAAGGACTATTTGTTCCAGAACTGGCATTGCCCAATTAGGTATGACCACTGCCAGCCACAGGGTTGAGTCTACCTGGTTTCACAGCGGGTACGCGACATGGTGAGGAAAGTACATAAGCAGAGCAAAGTTGAATGGACATCAGTCGACAGCATTTCCATTCGTTGCCATTTCACGCCTTTGTTTGGAATTAAAATAACAATAACGAAAACAAAGAGAATGGGCAAACACACTCGAGACTATGCAGAATGTAAATGGAAAAAGTCAGAGATATAAGTGACTTTGACAAGGGGCAGATTGTCATCGCCCGGCAAGTGGCAAGGAACATCTTGCAATCTGTGCTTGAACGACAGTGAAACCACAAGTAGGCTGCTGGATGTCCTTGTCTCATCATAGGAAGCAGACACGTTCGCAATGGAAGTGGTGGAGCAGGACGTGTGACAGTGCTATATAGTTTGTGAAGCATTGATTCAGATGTAGATGCACATTCCATCCAGTTTATATTTTCAACAACCCACTGGTTTCCTTGCGGTCCATCACTGAAAAGTATTATATGTAGCGTGTAATTTGATTCAAGACATTGACTTGGGGTAGACGTAATTGGTTGAGTTTCTTACAGAATGGAGTGAGTACCTATTACAATGGCACTCGCAACACCTAAAGAAGATGACTATATCTCCAAAATAACGTGCAAAAATGACGTTTTATAAAAATATCATTGCCTTCGAATTTATTGCATTTATATAAATATTACACTCTTATCATAGGAAGATAGTAAAACCTGCAGTTATTAATAGTTATAATAATTACAATGAAATAAAATAACAACAGTAGAAATATTCAAACTGAGAAGTAACAGAAGTGTACAAAACATAGAAAAATAACAGATAAAACTAGGAAGAGAAATGATCTGTGAACACATTCATAGAACAACCCCTAACAACGCAAAAATAAAATTACTTCCGCAGTTAGAAAACGTTGAAGGGAAATGTAAATAGTACACGACTGTGGATGGTATCTAGAAGAAACCAAGATAAATGACGAACAAATATAAGACATGAAAAAATTCACGAACAATATTAAAAAGAGGGAAAGGCTCCAAGTTAAAACCACTCCAAGAAGTCAGGGATAAAATGGAAAGCGGAGAAAAGAATAAAAAATTTGGACATATGAAGGAGTGTAGGAGAAAACATAAAATAACTCAATAGCTAAGAAATGGTCCTTATGTGGTATGTAAATAAAGAACGATAACAAGATATAATCTTCATTATTTCAATGTTTAAGTCATGTATTAATAAAGTCTGATTAATATAACAGCGGGTCACAAAACTCCGATATTACTACTTAAAACAAACACAAAAAGAGAAGATTCAGTGTCACCTTCATATATTAATTCCTCACCTGGTGTACTTTGAACGCAGTTAGAGCGGAAGCTCCTTCATCGGCGAAGAATGTCATCTGCTCCACACAGCCCTTCAACTGTTTGCAGCATTTTGCAATGCATTCCTCGCTGAAGGCCACCCACGAGGCGCTGCACTGACGCAAATAGTCATCGCATGTGGCGTGCAAGATACGTTCACAGATTTTTCCCATAGGGCCGCAGGACCAGGTAAGAAATTCCACATTTTTTTCCCTGCGATTCCACCAAGTCCTGATTCTCTGTTTTAGGTCGGAGAACAGAGGACGGGCATCGGGGCCGAAAAGCTGTTCCAGTTGGTCTGCAGACTGCTTGTCGAAGTCTTCTGCCGAGCGTCCATGGAAAAACCTGGTCACAATTTAAAACTACGGATAGCTACAGATTAAAAATTGAGACAGTAGATCTGTCTCGTTCATTTTAGAGGAAGCTTTTACCTGAGTTTTACAAAGCATTATTAAGTTACTAAACAATCGAAGCTTACCCTCTGTTACGTCGTATGAAGTAGGTCCAAATGGTTCAAATGGCTCTGAGCGCTATGGGTCATCAGTCCCCTAGAACTTAGAACTATTTAAATCTAACTAACCTAAGGACATCACACACATCCATGCCCGAGGCAGGATTCGAACCTGCGACCGTAGCAGTCACGCGGTTTCAAACTGAAGCGCCTAGAACTGCACGGCCACACCGGCCGGCTTATGAAGTAGGGTCAAGAGGAAATACGTTTTGGTATTTTAGCTCAACAGCTTGGTAGCTATCTTGGAGGGCATAGTAATGGTTACAAATGAAGCATTCAAGGGACATTAACTATAAAATTTCCGCTGAACGACTCAACATAAATATTGATACACCCTGCTGTAATAACATTGTTGATGTTACTGCAGTCGTTGCATTGATTTCGTGTATGTGCTTTATCTGTTTCGTATCCGTCATGAGGGCGGACAAGGTGTTCCAGCCGGCTAATAGACGTCGCTGTGTTAGAGGTAGCTGGCGGATGCTGAATCCGATTGGCGGCCAGCCAAGTTCCTACGAATTTGGAACACATTGTCGTGCTATTCCTTTGTTTACAGTAAAACAAAGTGAAATGTAAAAATGGTGTAAATACTTTTCTAGTCTAGAAAACAGGTCATTAAAAATGTGGTCTCTGTAAAAAAATCCAAGTCTTCTAAGTGGTTAGAGAAATTATGTGGATATTCGAAGTGCTGAGTTAACGCAATGAAAAAAATATTTAGTTTTAAAAGATATTGACAGTTAATTCGCACAAGGCAGACGGACAGCTTGAAGTGTTAAGCGAAGATTCTTGTACTGACATTCTACTAGAAATACGAACATTCCTAGGCGCGAGGTATTACGGTATAGAGCAATATCTCTGACTTCACCGAATTCTGCTATTCTGGAATGTATGTAACTCGTTACGTAGTTTTGGAGATTTGTCTGATCATAAATAGTTTTGGTGACGTGTTACAGGGACAGTGGCTCAACGCCAGTGATTATACAAGATGTTCGGGATTTACCAATACTAGGACTTATAGAGGGGTATAAGTACATAATATTTTGAATATGAACCCATGTCCGCAAACGTCATCCAACGAGCTACATAGCGTCACAGTTATAGGCGTCGGTGACTGTAAACGTATGAATATACAGAGTGATTAAGTAGTGACGTTACAAACTGTCAAGGATGATGGAGAAGGATTAGTGTATCAATTTGATGTAACGGTCCCAGTGCCTGAAACGAATGAATCGAAAGTTAGAGCAAAGAATAATCTGATACGTCTGAGAAGCCCATGTTTACGAGACATTTTTTTCTTGTTTTGCCGGTCGGAGTGGCCGAGCGCTTCTAGGCGCTACAGTCTGGAACCGCGCGACCGCTACTGTCACAGGTTCGAATCCTGCCTTGGGCATGGATGTGTTAGGTTAGATAGGTTCTACGTTCTAGGGGACTGAAGACCTCAGCAGATAAGTCCCACAGTGCTCAGAGTCATTTGAACCATTTGAACAAACAACTCCAATGATATCCACAACCAGCATTAGCCGTCCCTGTATTGACCGATCAAGAGCAACAGGCATCGAACTCCACCCCAATAACTGACATACAGCACCTGTGCAACACGGTGCATGCATGGTTCCATGCTTGCGTTCAATATTCTGACTGTTAAACCGGTTATTAATGTACCAGCATTTCACATTTCCAGTGACTTATTTCGCGCTTACATTAACCAGTGACCTCGAAGTATTAATCACATATGCTACTACACACACGTGTTCCCAAAATTTCATTACTATACATTAATTATTTTTTTATGTTACGATTTGTTTTCTGTCAGTGTACATTTTGAATCGGCTATGAGGAGCTTTAAGGCAAACTTGTGCTTCACTTCGTTTAAACGACAGCGCTACTGTGTGGTTAATAGACTGAACTGGTACGATACCCGTAAATGAAGGTTATTTTACGTGTCAATCGAAACAACAGAGTTAACAGAAAGACTATAACCGATTTACAACAACTTCTATTGATTCACAAACACTAGCAATTACAGTACACAAGTTTTAACAAGCATTTTACTTTCAAGGCTTTTTGTTACAGCTTCTGGTTCGCAGAATGAAACAGCAGCCCTCGGGTTTGAGGAAGACATGTTTATGAAGCGCAGGAGATTTTCCTGTTTGCGTTTAAAGCACGAATTCCGGTGTTTCAAGCGCTCTTAAAGGCTGGTGACAACACTGTCATAACATTGCCAGATAAAGGAATCATTACACGTCCCTATCCATCAGCCAAATTTGTCGCAAGTAGGAACGAACAGGAGGCTATACATGGAAGCGTGAATACAGCAACATGACGGCGAAGTGTGTCATGAGTGTCCCACTAGGCGCTGTTTACAATGCAATAGCCTATCCTGCACTCCTTGCCCTGCTGTTTTGGCACATATCTCTGATATTTTATGCGAAAACTTTCAACGGGTGACATTAACAAGCGTCATGTCACTGTCCTACGTACACGACTTTCCAAGAGTTTCCCAAAAAAAACGATACCTAAGATAAAGAATAGAAGAAAATTTGTATAAACATCGCAGTTGAAACGCTATAGTTGATCAACTATTATAGTAGCATAACGTATGGCCTGGCTTATACTTTAGGAGCTTTACTGTGTTTTGCGAGACAGAAAGGCGACTGTTTACGTGGCACTCATTTTCCAGACACTGAAACTAGTTTCCCACGTATCACAACAAGTATGTTTACAACAATCGATGCGAAACTGCATTAGCCACTTCAGATAAATCGATACAACTTACGTAGGAATGTCATTAGGTGGTCACTGTGACGACCTTGAACCCCCCCTACAAGCACATCAATTTATCAGTTGGCCGGGTGACCTACCGACCAATTTTTTGGCAGCCTACACATGTACCGACCGACTGCACTTAGCGATTAAAGCGCCGCCGTATCGTTGTGATTTGTTTATCTTAAGTTGATTGAATTTATATTCTACGATATAGCTCTTAGTTTCATACAGAAACTAGTTTTTGCCTTGGGTGCTTCTAGCTAACAAGACGAAAAAAGCTGAGAGAAAACTGTGGGTAATGAAGTGGCTTATGCAACGACTGAAATTCACCCATGTTCTGTTACTTGAGCAGCTGTGAGCCAATAATTTTCATAATTATCGAAGAAAAGATGAAACATGCATTTAGGAGCTGCTGAACATCATCAAACCATTTTTAACGAAGAAGATTGCAATAATAAGAGATGATATATGCTGCGAGGAGAAGCTGTTAGCTACGTTACTGTTTCTAGCCACTGTCAGATATTAAAAGGATCTCAAACTCAGTGGTATTGTAAGAGGGGGAACACTTGGTTTAACGTCCCGTCAACATCTAGGTCATTAGAGACAGAGCACAAGCTCAAAATGTGGCAAGGATGGGGAAGGAAACCGGTCGTGCCCTTTCAAAGGACCCATCCCGGCATTTACCCAGATTGATTTAGGGAAACGACGGAAAACCTACATCTCGATGACTGGGTGCAGGTCTGAATGCGAACCCAGCGTGCTAACCACTTCACCACCTAGATCGGAGCAGTGCTGTTGTGACCCCAGAATTATCAGCTAAAATGATTTCTGAAACATGTAACGTGATTTATACTTGAGTGAAGAAATACATCACGGTTAATAAGAATAAATAAAACAAAAGAAGTTCTTATAAACGTTATTAGTTTGGTTACGTATATAGCGTAAAAGGTGCTCCTATAAGATTAAGAAACTCGTTTCAAGTTCAAAAAAGAAAGACTACACATGCTGGTGGCGTACATCTGATAAATAAAACACATGCTTGTGCACGAGAAAGGAATCATTTAGCAACAGTTAGAACAGTATAAAAAAAATTATAAGCCCACACTTTTCTCCTCATAGCAGAGAGTTTGACATAGGCTAGACTTTATCACATGTAACAGTGAAGCAAATACATTTTATGAATTTTTCGCCCCTGAACGTGAATAATTTAGTTTTTAGATTCCACTTCCGGTATCAGAAATAAAAGAACAACAGTAATAATAATATCGGCAGCTAAATTAACGACCCACAAATGATGTAGGCCACACAGTTGCGATTTAGTTAGAATAATGTTTGTTCAGAAAGCAAATTAATAGTGAAAGTGGTCGTACTTAGAATTACTATTACACTCGAGCGCCTCTCTATTTGACACAATTCGATCACTCACAATCTCATCGTGAATTACAAGTCCACTACTCCACCTCGTTAACTACGCGAAAAGTTAAGTCCCGCGATATCACACAACTTTTTTGTTAAAAACACGTTTCTTCTCTATTTAATTATTTTATTTGTTTTTTTAAGTCCTTTGCGATGTATGTGTAAATTCATAACTAATACTTTGGAAACGAGGGGAAGGAATTAAAGATTTAATTTTTTAAACGCAAAATGAGTTTTTGTCACTTTACCCATTTATTACTCACAACATGCTACAATACACAAGAAGTATGTAAACTATTCAAAAATAACTTTAATAAATAAGCTCATAATACACTACAAAGTAATCACAGTAGATATGTACAATAAGAAATCACGTACAGTTCTTATAAACAACGCTAGTTGTCGAATGTTCAACACATACCCATTCGTTACATTTTGCACACATGATTTATTTCTTTATATGCCACATATTTTTTCAGTTTAGCAATTTCCCTTTTTTCTTCTGAGTCCTCTCCTAACAGCAAAAGTACTCAAATTTTTAGTTGTCTAGGTATCAAGGCCTGTTTATGCGTTCCTGAATCTGCGGTTTCACCATTTGCCAACTACTTTCGTCAAGAAAATCAGCTCGTTTCACTTTGACATAGTTATTGTTTGCTGAATAAAAGCATAAAGCATTGATAACGGTGATACTTAAAATATCGTAAAAAATTTCTGTTGCTCATCTTTTAGTAGTTCTTGCTGTATCATAATTTGAACAAACTTTTGTGCGATTGTAGAATGTAACAATCTCTGGTTTGTTTTTTGATCTGGTCGACTCGTCGATCGCTGAATCATTGTACATACGTGAGAGTAAAATTACTGCTTTCTTTTTCCTTTCGCAGTAGGCTACAAGTGTTGCGTTATGTCTGAAGCGGAAAACAGAAGTGTTTATTTCTCGGGAATTTCTGGGTAAAAATTCCTGAGGTATTTCTTTTTCGTTGGGTCTGATTGTTCCAACGTAAGTTGTCTTATTCTCAAGCAGTTCTTGAAGCAGAGGATAGCTAGTAAACCAATTATCCCCCTTGATGTTACGTACTGTACATAAAATCAGTTTCGCAATTCTCATGACAACCTGCTTTCCTGCATTGCTTACATCAAAAGGCCCCACCGGCTGTTTTCCACAATAAATTTACATATTCACAGTACACATTATTCTACAATCCACTAATGTAAACACATTCAGGCCATAACGAGCAGGTTTACTTGGTATGAACTGTCTGAATGGACATCTTCCACGAAAACCAACCAGCTGCTCAGGAGTTATGAGGTACTCCCCAGGAGTATAGTATTTCTGAAAGTTTTCGAACACCAAATCCATAAGTTCTCGTATTGGTGCCAATTTGTCGAGCTTTTTTCTCTCATTTCTGGAGCTTACGTCATCAAATGTGAGGCAACGAAGCAAGAAATGAAATCTGTTCCTCGACATAGTCAAACAGGTTCTTTCAATAACACTGTTTTTCTCATTGTCCTATAATTTGCAAGTTTTCAACTTGGAAGACTTTAGCATACCAGTGAAAAAAAGTATACAAAGAAGGACAGGCATTGTTCTGTAAATTTTTCATCTCATTCTCTAGAAAATCTGTGCCTGATTGTTTCTGTATAAATACTGGTACTTTTCACGATCAATTATATTACTCTGCATCAGTAATCAAATTAATGCAATCGGTTTCAGATTTTGCATTTTTTGCCTCTGCTTTTGGGCCAGGAATACGAAGATCGATATTGCTGGACTTTGTTTTAACATTAGGATTCGGCGGTAATTTATTCCATTTTGTTTTATCTTTTCCAAAATAAAAATCAGATTCTTCACTTGCCTTGTTGAAGTTCTCTTCCTTGTCGACATTATCTTCTTACGATTTTTCTTCACTTTCCTTGTTGAAGCTCTCTTCCATGTCCACATTCTCTTCTTCCGATTCTTCCACGACGTTGTTTCTAGTTTGCTCATCTGGTCGATCATCATCCTCGCTTGTATATCCATCGCACAGATCAAAATCACAATCCGAAGACTAATCAGTCTGCACTTCCTCTAGCCATTGCACCCAAATGTTTTCATCAGAAGAGCGATCTGCCATAATACCTAAATAATAACGATAAATTAATACTAAAATAGCAATCCAAACATATTTTAAATATAATGGAAATTAAACTTAATACTTACCATACAAAATTTGTGCTGTTACTTTGATACTCGTATGGAGTACACGTATGCGCCAAACACAACAGGGAACACTCAAGACTTTCCTATGAGAAGATCCGCGCAGGTTGGCATCCGCCACTTTCTGTAGGTATAGGTTAGAACAAGAACGCCAGACTCTGAGAATTTTAGCCCCACCACTCTTGCCAACAATAATAAATTAACGTTTAGAACGACAATGGACTACATCTGCACTCCGTGCGAGTAACCAATGGTTATGCACTAAACTTTACAGCAAATATTCTATTACCTAATGATTCAATAAGGTGTCATGCTGTCATCGTTCAATGAGTTTTGTGTGGAGGAAATACTGATCTGTTTCTTAACTGAAAATACTGATAATTTAAATTTATTATACCTTTTAAACAAATAAAATTACACAGTTGATATTTACAACGTTTTTCCTTTTAATGATGCGCGTCTGTACGAAATGTCGATCGTTAAGATCAATCACAGCGTTCAGATTTTAGCATTCAGGTCTTTGTTACAAAACTTGTTGATTTCACTTTAACAGTAAATCCTAAACTATTATAGATATGACTAAAATTCCAGTTTTAATAGGATCACCATGAAAATTTATCAAGGATGGTAGATTAAAATTACTGTGGCTTCATTCCCTGAATTACTACACAATTAAATAATTTTCATAAATTTTTCCCTTTATCGTCAATCTTAGTCCTGCCATGTTTAACACTGGTACGTCTACCTGGCCACAAACAGCTTCTACGGGGTTTCCCTATGACGTAGGTTCTCGTCTGTCTCACTTGTACACTACAACGCTTAAGCCTCATTCAGCGCAATAGACGCCTGTGAATTTCTTCAGCTCATGGCGGATCTGCGCTCCTTGTGGCACACGGTCCTGGATGAGAGGGCTCGTTTCACAATTCCTGAAGGCTGTCTCTTTCGGCCATACACTTAAACGAGAGAAAAATGCTCGTCAACTTACAATTTCAGTAGCAATTGAATAACTGGCGCAGTGGTTAGCACACTGGACTCGCTTTCGGGAGGACGACGGTTCAATCCCGCGTTCGGCTATCCTCATTTAGGTTTTTCGTGATTTCCCTAAATCGCTCCAGGCTAATGCCGGGATGGTTCCTTTGAAAGGGCACGGCCGACTTCCTTTCCCGTCCTTCCCTAACCCGATGAGAACGATGACCTCGCTGTTTGGTCCCTTCCCCCAAACAACCCAACCCAATTAAATAACTTCTGAAAGAACGAAGTTAAATTGCTTCTTCAGAGCAGGCGACCACAAATCATTGTGGTATCGGTGTCTTTTTCAGAGGGACTGCCGCACAGTAAGATTACACCAGTCTGCAATCTGTTCACTGCTGTGGTGCGGATGAAACTACCATATAGGTAGTGTAGTGGATACAATATAATATTCTTTGCTATGTACCGAAACTATTGCCAATCGAGCGCTTCGCGTGAAGTCCAAAAGAAATTAGTTACTAAAATGAACAATATTCCACTAGGCAAAATCAAAAATTTTAAACAATGTAGGAAAAGCCAGATTGCAACTCTAGGGTAAGTCGCAATCTATCTCTTCCTACATTGTTCAGTGTTCCGTTAGGTTACGCTTGGTCATTGTTCATTAATTAAATACTTTTAGAATCAGCAAAAGTAGTAACAGTGATATCGTGCAGATTTAATACCAATAATTACCTGAGCAGATGAAGGACTGTATTTTTCAGGGGAGAAACTGGTTTCCTAGGGAAGCCTTTATCTTTATTTGTGACGATACGCGAGGCAAAGGCCGAGTCGTGGGCTACACTGCCATAAAAGCGATCGGTATAATGTATCGTTTTTCGTAGGTCCGTAGGCATAGGATCTTCTTCTTTCTAGTAACTCGAAATATTATTCTGTGCCACAGTGAACATCATTTATAGTAAACACACTTATTGCTGCTTCCCTAGTGAAATGGAATTACTTTTCCTGCCACGAAAGCATCAAAAACTTCGATTACACACGATATGTGTACTTTGAAATAAAACGCGAATCGGTCAGACATGGAATCGCGGGTTCATTTACAGACTAAGGTGGTGTCTCGCGTGTGGGCATCAGCACTTTCCGGCCAGGCTAGAGCCCTACTGCCCGCCGCCGCTGCTGACTGCAGTAAACGAAGTCAGAGTGACTTTTGGAACTGTAACAGCTTTTCTCTTAATGATGTTTCGCTAGCGTCTTTGGGCACAGTGCGGGCTACCTCACACAGCCACAGCTCACCCATGTCTGAGGGCTGACGGTCTGGTCTGATCCTGACCTCAATGGCCCTATGAAGCGGCCAGTTGCCAGACGGTTACAATGCTGCTGGGAGTGAGGAAGCATCAAAGGAAGAATGGTGGCCTCCAGGCTGTCCAGCCGAGTTGTCGTTTCCGTTTTCTGCACAATAGTTCGACGACCACGCCTGAAGAAGATGCTTGAGTCGGTCGTCGACTCAGGCATCTTCTTCAGGAGCTGTGAGTTTTGTTGTTAGCTGTACTCGCTGCCTGGACTCCAACCAGGCTATGAGCTGTTATTGATGTCATGCCGCTATTTATAGGTGAGTTCGATTCCTGAAGTCCACTGCATCCTTCGATGCTCTTTTGTTTTACTGAATACCCACAAATACTCTGTGAAAATCAAATTCCCTCAGCGTTTCCCAACTCTGATGAATGTAATGGCCAGCGAGCGTTTAAATTAATTTAAATTGAAATCTCCATCCCTCTTTATTTGGTTTTCTGACACTTTTATTTCGATACACTCTTTAATGATCATGTCCTCAAAACTTGGTGTTTGCACCGCAATACTGGTCTCACAGTATTTCATTTCATGATTATATCCCAGAAAGTTCTCAGCGACAGCTGATTTGGTTGGTTGTTTTGCTTGTTGGTGTTCCTTTCATCTCTCCTCGTTCTGCTGCCCAGCCCGACGTAAGACATGCTACACTCTCAAGCAGTACGACACACGGTTTCTGAGGACCTAGATCGTCTGTAACATTACAGAGAATACTTCTTTCTATCTTAGTCGAACGGGGTGAGGTACAGTGGATGCCATGTTTCGTTGGGAATTTACCAATATTTGTAGATACTAGGCCAGCACAAAGGATTTAAGTGATTTTGGCTTCTCTTACCCGGTCTCAGTCTCATCCTCTCTCAGGCGTTCTTGATTCTGACAGCATCGCTCCTCCAGTTTGATGCTCTAAGTACCCATTGCTTCGGAACACTAGTCGTTGAAAATTCTCCGGTGAGGCTGTCCTTGTCTGAATGTGTTCAAGCTCTATAGTTCAGTCTCTAGCACCAAATTTCTTTGCGACGGATGGCGATGGAAATTTGGAAATTTGTGGTAAGTTGTTATGGGACCAAACTGCTGAGGTCATCGGTCCCTAATCTTACGCATTACTTAATCTAACTTTAACAGGCTAAGGACAACACACACACTCATGCCCAAGGGAGGACTCGAACCTCCGACGGGGGAACCGCACGGACCGTGACAAGACGCCCTAGACCGAACGGACACCCCACTTCGTGATGGCGATGGCTCGAGGACTGGACACAGGGGGTAGCGTGTGTAGGTTTTCTGTGTATACTGTGACCCAAAGATCCGTCCTGTGTTCTCTTAATTAACATGTCGAGGAAAGGCGGTTGGGCCTCTTTTTCAAGTTCCATCTTGAATTTTGTGTTACGATGGTTGGAGTTTAAATGTTCCAGGAACTCTTGAACCTTTTCTGCACAATGTGGCCACACTACAAACGTGTTGTCCATGTACCTAATAGAAACACGTGAGTTTCAACCTGGAAGCCAGTGTGTATTGGTGACTTGTGTTATCTGGTCACACTAAGCGTTAAGCCTGTGCTCTCATAGTTGAGTGGTGAAACTTTTAAGTTGATGAAGTAAGGCGAGGCTACTATTGGGCCTGTAACTGTGAAAAAGTGCTTTGTGTGATTAAATTACATCTTTTGAAACATTGCAGAGCTGTTGTCAGGGCTGACAATTGTTTACCTGTGCTTTATCTATATAACTGCATTTTACGGATAAGTTTTCTAGTGATTGATGTCTCTTTCCCTGTGTCTCTGCTATGGGTGGCACATTAACAAAATACGTCGCTGCCGATTGTCTCTGTCCAACTGTGTTGCACGTCTAGTATTTGCTTAAGGTGTCAGTCTTAGATGGGTGTCCTTGTGTTCCCCTCTTAATAAGTGCGTGTCTACCGCAAAGTGATCTCAGTGGGGTGAAATAATGATATTTATCCAATGTATAAGGTCAAGGTTTTCTGTTTTGTCATATTCATTTGCCAACCATTCGAACAGTTGTATTGCTTTGGGGCAAGAGTTTATTTTAGTGAAACGTAATTTATTAGAGTGTGTGTCAAAAACTTTTTTATAGATTAAGTGAAAACTGTTAGTTAGTACTTTTTTACGGATGCACTCTGATCATCATAATGTTTATATTGTTGAATAAAATTGAACTTTGTTTGGTCACATAACCACAGCCAAGTACCACACCCAACGTACCACTGCGCCATACGACGAAGCGTTGAGGGAAGCTGCCCAAAGGAAATTTCTGCTTAACGACAAGGACCCAGCTTATATAATGCAGGGCACTGTCCACATGTTGCTTCTTTTGGCAATGAAGTTTTGATTCAATCCTGGTGTTCATCTGACATGTCACGCTGTCTTCTTTCTCTTTCCTCGTATGATGAGATCATTGCACAGCAAGCATTTCCAAAATGACTTCAACAACAGCAGCTACAGATTTCTGCAAGCAAGGTCTCCATCAATCTATCCATTGTTGAGAAAAAAGTGTCGAATCAGAGGGTGCATATGCAGAGGGGGAATGATCTTTTGACCAATTTTAATGGTGACAGCTTTGGTTTTCGCGATGATAATCTTCGTACAGTGTGCAGCCTCACACAAACAGAGATGCACCATATGAGAGTGAATTGTCCTCTACAGTGTGCTGGCTTCAGCCACAGATGGCCGTCGCAATAAGCTAAGCGGTATGTGGGCCTGCAAATGATGTAATTCTGTAGCTGGGTGCTGCATTAGTGCTGGTGTAGAATTCTCCAAGGTGGCGTTCTACCATCAGTGGTGGACGAGGTTGCTACCTGTGGTGGCAACAAGCAGCATATACATAGCTGACAACGTGATAGGAACCTAGCCTCTATAATAACACCTCCAGGCGGAACGAATACACTGACGGAAAAAAGTCGCAAAACCAAGGACTTGTGCCACATAAACAAAAGTTGGTAGGCGTGTTTCTGCATCTGAACTATGATGCCTATTCAAATTTCGCGCCACTAGCATTAGAGTGGCGCAAGCAGCACCACTGTCAGGGTGAAAATCATGTTTGCTTAAAATAACGGTCATGAGAGTTAGTTATATTTGAGATTGGACGTGGTGAGTTGATGTTAGTCATGAAGGCCTTTAAGGCGACGAAGACGCCATTATCAGCACCTCACTGAGTTTTGATGAGGTACTGTAACAGGGCTATGAGAAGCTGGATGTTTCTTCTGCGATTCTGCAGACAGACTCGGCATGAATGTAGCCGCTGTACATGACTGCTGGCAGCGGTGGTCACGAGGAGACCAAGCTGCAGAAGGCCATGTGACAGTACCGAGAGGGAAGACCATCGTGCTTGGAGTACTGCTCTGGCGCATCATCCTCAATCCGCAGCAGAAGTCTGAGCAGCACTTTCCACCACAGTGACACAACGAACTGTTAAAAAATCGGCTACTTCAAGGGCAGCTCCGAACCAGACACCTTGCAGGGTGCATTCCACTGAGCGCAGATACCATCGCCATTTTGCGATTTCAGTGGTGTCAACCGAGAACTCACTGGAGGACGGAGTGGAGGTCTGGTGTGTTCTCTAATAAAAACAGGATCTACCTCTGTGTTAATGGCTACCATGTGTTGGTTAGAAGCATGGCAGTTGAGGGCCTGCAACGAACCTATGCTGCAACACTGGACCTACACGTGGAGCTGTGGTCTGTAGTGAGATTTTGTATGACAGCAGGAGCACTCTCGTGGTTATACCACACGTCATAACTGCAAATTAGTACGTCAGTGTTGTGCTGACATTCATGAAAAGCAATCCAGGGGGGTTTTCCTGCAGTATAATGCTCGCGTCACATACCACTGTTGTAACATAACATGCTGTACGGAGTGTCAATATGTTGCCTTGACCCGCTCGTTCCCAAGATCTGTCTCCATTCGAGTTCATAAGGGCCATTATTGGACAACTCCAGCATCGTCAAATGGTATTAACCATCCATATATTGACCGGCCAAGCTCTACAGGCGTGGAACTCCATCCCACAAACTGACATCTGTCACTTTTAGAACACAATCCATGCGCGTTTGTATGCTTGCATTCAACATTCTGGCGGTTCCACCAGTCGTTAATGAAGCAGCATTTAACATTTATAATAGCTTAATTCACACTTACATTAACATGTGAACTTGGAATGTTAATCACTTAAATATGTTACCTACATGAACGTTTTCCGAAACTTCATTATTTTTTTATTTTGCGGTTTTTTTCCGTCAGTGTAATAATATATGCTCCCAGGTCGGTCATACCAGTATTCTGTTGACGCAATACATTTACCTGGCGCCGTCTCCACGCCAGTGATTGGTCGATTGTGCAGCGAACCTACTACACTCTTCTTGAGCAGTGTCATCAGCTTGGCGAAGCCGCTGATCTACACCTGTTGATTATTGGATCTGAACTGAGTCTGCTGAGCCGAGACTTCCCAGTAGATGCCATCATCTACGTCCACTTCTACATCCACACTCCACAAACCACCCGACGGTGTGTGGCGGAGGGTACCTTGAGTACCCCTATCGGTTCTCCCTTCTATTCAAGTCTCGTATCGTTCGTGCAAAGAAAGATTGTCGTTATGACTCTTTGTGGACTCTAATGGGTGTGACGATATTTTAAATTTGGAGTGCAGGCTTAGCGCAGCGACGCAGATGAAACAATAGCTATAGGTATTACAGACAACGACTGATCAATGTGCTGCAGAATCGCATGGAGTCCACCGAAAATTCTTTAGAGAGGGTCAGGAAGATAAATATAAACATGTAAGAGTTGACAGACAGCGGCTATACTAACAGAGTCCTTTTTCAAGAGATATAACGTAGGGTTCTGGTTACATTTTTTCTGTGCTTTCCGCCCAGCGTCTCCAATAAAGTGAGTCCAGAGTTCCATAATGTTTTAGCTGAGCCTCATAGTGACTGCAACGGCATTAGAAGAGACGGACATGGCGACTCACGTTCGGGGTAGAAAGGGGATATCCAGTGCACGAGTTACATGACACCAATGTGCGTGAAAGGGCCACATATGACGGAAATGCCATGAGCTACATTGCAAGGATTTCGAGTGAAAGGGTATCGAGAGCAGACTTGCAGAAAATCGTTTAACGGGGGACATGATATCTAGACAAGGGGTAGAAAAAACAGTGGGAGTTCCAGAACCGAAGCTTGGCACTGCTAGTGAATATATCTACAGTGGTGGAATTTTGTTTAAATAGCTTAGTGGATGGAAGAAAGTACACGTTTTTATTCGACATGGCTTCGTAGGTGTCCATGGCATATTTGGATCTTATGAGCAATATCAAGTTGAGCCCACAACAATATAAGTTAAATAAAGTGGGTGGAAATTACTTGCATTCGCTTTTTCAGTGATACTGAAGTTTTGGGTTGACACAAGTAATCTATGGGTCCAAACTGACGTTTTTTCTCATACAGGAGATTGTTACTGCCCAATCTTAAGTTTAGATTTCTTCGTTAAATACAACGCTATATTCGACGTAGGACAGTGTATAGCAGAACTGGATGGCATGTTGTTCCATTCAGATATTATGCCAGGACAACCAAACTGCCACAAGGCACACCCTAGACATCAGGAAAGCCACCTACATTGCGTTTACAGTCCTTTAGAATCGAATCATGAGACAGAATACCATAGGAGTCTGGGAATCTACTGTGGATAAGTTCAGGAAACATATCTGGTGTAGTGGGTTCATACCAGTGAAACAAAGAATTGGATAAAGCATGTTGTTTCTTACACAGGGGTGTTGTACGCATGTAGGAGTTGGGTGGCGACCAGGTAGTGCCCGCAGTGTAAATAATTGTGGGACTGCATATGTGGATTTGTCCAGTAGATTGACAATCAGCAATTTGGAGATCTTCCAAGCAGATGATTTAGATAGAGAAAATTTGGATTCTAATCTTAAGCAAGCCGCCTGTTTAGCAGCATTACAGAGGAAAGTAGCATACTAGGAAGGAGTGGAAAAGATAGTGACAGAACGGCTGTTGGCACAGTACGAGAATCTCTTTAATCCTTATGATGAGTTGTTGCAAGGGACACCAGTGAAACAGTGTAGAATTACAACCAGGAATGAACTGCCTTGGTGCCATAGGATATACTACATGTCATATCACCTGCCACCAAGTGTGGAAAAGTTCACTAACAAACAGATATGAGATGTTACGATCAAGAAGAATACCAATCCCTGAGGAGCACTGGTGGTGACCTTACAAAAGAAAAGTGTGGATAGGACAAACGCATATGAGGATTGCATTTTCTGTGACTGCGAGTACTTAGCAAGCATTTCCTTACAGATGCTTATCCAATCCTGAATATATCAGGAACATTGGCTGATCTGGGGCAATGCAGATATTTTTCTATCAAGGATCTGAGGAGTGTCTATCTTTAGTTAAACATCAAAGGATCGCCGAAGGATATCATTTACATACCAATCACGACATAGTATCAGCGTACGTCACTTAGATCGAAGAATGCGTTGCACACATTTCATCACCTCTTAGCCAGAGCTCTGGGGGCATTTGAAATCCAAACAATGTATTTATCTTTATCTTTGCAAAGAACATTGAATAAAATATATTGCAGAGAAGAGAAGTGCTGCATGACTTAGCATGGTATATCTTACACTCACATCAGAAAAGTATCACTTCAAGCTAGAAGAACAGAATTTAGGGCATGTAATCAGTCACAAGGAAGTCCAGATCGACCCCAAGATAATAAAAATCATACGAGATTTTTTGTCCCCACATATGAATAAAGAGTAGTATGTTTCTTAGGTCCAGTGAATTATTATAGCAAGTTAGTACTGAAGTGAGCAGATGTAGCACTCCTGCTCATCCCTTCTATTGAGAAAATGGTGAAGTTCACTGTCTGGTGGAGTGCCGACATACTTTCGGTCAGTCGAAAAAAATGGTTCACAATTAAGTCACTATCATTTTTCCCAAATTATTACAAATAATATGTGATGTCATGTTATATAAACGGTATACTTCTCGGCTGTGGATTAAGTCAGTAAGTGGATGAGGGTATAATATCTTGTGCCGCCATTGGATAAGCAGCTGCCAGCAGCAAGTCGTATACTCTTAGCTCACCTATTTGTTACATATTTAATTCTTAATTTCTTTGCTTGTTTTTGGTACTTGCGTTGTTTAATTCATAAATTTCGGGAGTATTATAGTATTTGAGAGTTGTAGCACCGCGTTTTATTACCTGAATAGTGTAAAATCGCGTAGTGTCTGTCTTCTGTTTTTATTTTGAACGGCCAGTGTCGGTTGGTCACAGCCAGTGTGCTCCCTGCCGCCGCTGGATAAGCAGCTGCCAGCAGCAAGCCCTATACTCCTAGCTCACTTATTTGTTACATGGTTTAATTTTTAATTTCTTTGCGTGTTTTTGGTACTTGCATTGTTTAATTCATAAATTTCGGACGTATTATAGTATTTGAGAGTGTAGCATCGCGTATAATACCTGAATAGTGTAAAATCGCGTAGTCTCCTTCCGCCACCGAGCAGTGTGTCTACTAGGCAATCTTGTATTTTAATAACCGTTTAAATTTTGTGTCAAATTGTTTGTGCTCTCTGTAGATTAGTTCAGATGTTCTTTGCACAACACTTTTGAGCATGGATAGGGACTGCAACTGTTGTGTTCGGATGCAGGCTGAGTTGGCATCACTTCGCTCCCAGCTTCAGGCAGTGTTGGCTTCGATCACACAGCTTGAGGCTGTTGCCAATGGGCATCACTGTGGGGGTCCGGATGGGGGTTTGTCGGGGACGGCCAGCTCGTCCCACGCATCCCCCGATCGGACTACGACTGTGGCTACCCGGGATACTGCCCACATTGAGGCTGATTCCTCACCTGTGGTAGAGTGGGAGGTCGTCTCGAGGTGTGGCAGGGGGCAAAAGACATTCCGGAGGGCTGAACGGAAGGCCTCTCCAGTTTGTCTGACGAACCGGTTTCAGGCTCTGTCTCAGGCTGATACTGATCTTCGGCCTGACATGGCTGCTTGTCCTGTTCCAGAGGTTGCCCCTCAGTCTGCAAGATCCGGGCGGTCGCAGAGGGTGGGCTTACTGGTAGTTGGGAGCTCCAACGTCAGGCGCGTAATGAGGCCCTCTAGGGATATGGCAGCAAGAAAGGGGAAGAAAACCAATGTGCACTCCGTGTGCATACCGGAGGTAGCCATTCCAGATGTGGAAAGGGTCCTTCCGGATGCCATGAAGGGTACAGGGTGCACCCATCTGCGGGTGGTTGCTCATGTCGGCACCAATGATGTGTGTCGCTATGGATCGGAGGAAATCCCTTCTGCCTTCCGGCGGCTATCTGATTTGGTGAAGACTACCAGTCTCGCTAGCGGGATGAAGGCAGAGCTCACCATCTGCAGCATCGTCGACAGGACTGACTGCGGACCTTTGGTACATAGCCGAGTGGACGGTCTGAATCAGAGGCTGAGACGGTTCTGCGACCGTGTGGGCTGCAGATTCCTCGACTTGCGCCATAGGGTAGCGTGGTTTCGGGTTCCGCTGGATAGGTCAGTTGTCCACTACAAGCAGCAAGCGGCTACACGGGTAGCAGGGGTTATGTGGCGTGGACTGAGAGGTTTTTTAGGTTAGATGGCCTCGGGCAAGTACAGAAAGGGCAACAGCCTCAAAGGCTGCGGGGCAAAGTCAGGACATGCGGGGACCAAGCAGCAATTGTAATTGTAAACCGTCGAAGCTGCATTGGTAAAGTACTGGAACTTCAAGCGCTGATAGAAAGCACTGAAGCTGAAATCGTTATAGGTACAGAAAGCTGGCTGAAGCCAGGGATAAATTCTGCCGAAATTTTTACAAAGGCACAGACGGTGTTTAGAAAGGGTAGATTGCACGCAACTGGTGGTGGCGTGTTTGTCGCTGTTAGTAGTAGTTTATCCTGTAGTGAAGTAGAAGTGGATAGTTCCTGTGAATTTTTATGGGTGGAGGTTACACTCAACAACCGAACTAGGTTAGTAGTTGGCTCCTTTTACCGACCTCCCAACTCAGCAGCATTAATGGCATAACAACTGAGAGAAAATTTGGAATACATTTCACATAAATTTTCTCAGCATGTTATAGTCTTAGGTGGAGATTTCATTTTACCAGATATAGACTGGGACACTCAGATGTTTAGGACGGGTGGTAGGGACAGAGCATCGAGTTACATTATGCTGAGTGCACTATCCGAAAATTACCTCGAGCAATTAAACAGAGAACCGACTCGTGAAGATAACAT
Organism: Schistocerca serialis cubense; assembly: GCF_023864345.2. Lineage (NCBI taxonomy): Eukaryota > Metazoa > Arthropoda > Insecta > Orthoptera > Acrididae > Schistocerca > Schistocerca serialis. Next base: position 429,834,050 of record NC_064641.1, read on the forward strand.
CTGGGACCTACTGATAGCAAACAGACCCGAACTTTCCGACTCTGTATGTACAGAACAGGGAATCAGTGATCATAAGGCCGTTGCAGCATCACTGAATATGGAAGTTAATAGGAATATAAAAAAAGGGAGAAAGGTTTATCTGTTTAGCAAGAGTAATAGAAGGCAGATTTCAGACTACCTAACAGATTAAAACGAAAATTTCTGTTCCGACTCTGACAATGTTGGGTGTTTACAGAAAAAGTTCAAGGCAACCGTAAAATGCGTTTTAGAGAGGTACGTTCCGAGTAAAACTGTGAGGGACGGGAAGAACCCACCGTGGTTCAACAACAAAGTTAGGAAACTACTGCGAAAGCAAAGAGAGCTTCACTGCAAATTTAAACGCAGCCAAAACCTCTCAGACATACGGAAGCTAAACGATGTCAAAGTTAGCGTACGGAGGGCTATGCGTGAAGCGTTCAGTGAATTCGAAAGTAAAATTCTATGTACCGACTTGACAGAAAATCCTAGGAAGTTCTCGTTTTACGTTAAATCAGTAAGAGGCTCGAAACAGCATATCCAGACACTCCGGGATGATGATAGCATTGAAACAGAGGATGACACGCGTAAAGCTGCAATACTAAACACCTTTTTCCAAAGCTGTTTCACAGAGGAAGACCGCACTGCAGTTCCTTCTCTAAATCCTCGCACAAACGAAAAAATGGCTGACATCGAAATACGTGTCCATGGAATAGAAAAGCAACTGGAATCACTCAACAGAGAAAAGTCCACTGGACTTGACGGGATACCAATTCGATTCTACACAGAGTACGCGAAAGAACTTGCTCCCTTCCAACAGCCGTGTACCGCAAGTTTCTAGAGCAACGGAAGGTTCAAATGGTTCAAATGGCTCTGAGCACTATGCGACTTAATTGCTGAGGTCATCAGTCGCCTACAATTTAGAACTAATTAAACCTAACTGACCTAAGGCCATCACACACATCCATGCCCGAGGCAGGATTCGAACCTGCGACCGTAGCGGTCGCTCGGTTCCAGACTGTAGCGCCTAGAAACGCACGGCCACTCCGGTCGGCTAGGAACGGAAGGTTCCAAATGCTTGGAAAAGAGCACAGGTAATCCCAGTCTTCAAGAAGGGTCGTCGACCAGATGTGGAAAACTATAGACCTATATCTCTGACGTCGATCTGTTGTAGAATTTTAGAACATGTTTTTTGCTCGCGTATGATATCGTTTTTGGAAACCTAGAATCTACTCTGTAGGAATCAACATGGATTCCGGAAACAGCGATCGTGTGAGACCCAATTCGCTTTATTTGTTCATGAGACCCAGAAAATATTAGATACAGGCTCCCAGGTAGATGCTATTTTACTTGACTTCCGGAAGGCGTTCGATACAGTTCCGCACTGTCGCCTGATAAACAAAGTAAGAGCCTACGGGATATCAGACCAGCTGTGTGGCTGGATTGAAGAGTTTTTAGCAAACAGAACACAGCATGTTGTTATCAATGGAGAGACGTCTACAGACGTTAAAGTAACCTCTGGCGTGCCACAGGGGAGTGTCATGGGACCATTGCTTTTCACAATATATATAAATGTCCTAGTAGATAGTGTCGGAAGTTCCATGCGGCTTTTCGCGGATGATGCTGTAGTATACAGAGAAGTTGCAGCATTAGAAAATTGTAGCAAAATGCAGGAAGATCTGCAGCGAATAGGCACTTGGTGCAGGGAGTGGCAACTGACCCTTAACATAAATAAATGTAATGTATTGCGAATACACAGAAGGAAGGAAACTTTATTGTGTGATTATATGATAGCGGAACAAACACTGGTAGCAGTTACTTCTGTAAAATATCTGGGAGTATGCGTGCGGAACGATTAGAAGTGGAATGATCATATAAAATTAATTGTTGGTAAGGCGGGCACCAGGTTGAGATTCATTGGGTGAGTCCTTAGAAAATGTAGTCCATCAACAAAGGAGGTGGCTTACAAAACACTCGTTCGACCTATACTAGAGTATTGCTCATCAGTGTGGGATCCGTACCAGATCGGTTTGACGGAGGAGATAGAGAAGATCCAAAGAAGAGCGGCGCGTTTCGTCACAGGGTTATTTGGTAACCGTGATAGCGATACGGAGATGTTTAGCAAACTCAAGTGGCAGACTCTGCAAGAGAGGCGCTCTGCATCGCGGTGTAGCTTGCTCGCCAAGTTTCGAGAGGGTGCGTTTCTGGATGAGGTATCGAATATATTGCTCCCCCCTACATCTCGAGGAGATCACGAATGTAAAATTAGAGAGATTCGAGCGCGCACGGAGGCTTTCAGACAATCGTTCTTCCCGCGAACCACACGCGACTAGAACAGAAATAGGAGGTAATGACAGTGGCACGTAAAGTGCCCTCCGCCACACACCGTTGGGTGGCTTGCGGAGTATAAATGTAAATGTAGATGTAGAACTATAACTCATCATAATAATTCACACAATGTGTACGAAATATTTATTCATTATATACAAAGTCCTTATGTATGACTCAGAGTATCTATCCCGCGATTAGTCTGCACATACAGATTGAGGTGGCGACTTGAATTTATGGGTATGGAGAAGAGGAGAGATAATTAACTTTGCTATATCTGAACAACAGACAACTTTTGCTGTGTTGTCCATTCGGACACTAAAAAAAGCTAACGATTAGAACATGTTTACATATTTGTAAATGATAGAATGATAATTTGAAACCTAGAGAATACTCTTAATATTACCCTTATGCTACTAAAAAATGCTGAAGTATTTTATCAGCGGTTTATAGCAACGATAGATGTAAATAATGTTAAAATTTTTTTGTTTACATTAGGTAATTTAAATGAATGAGACTGTAAAAAGCCAACGAAAATACAGAAGAACAGAAGGTGAAACTATCCTAATAACTATGGGGACAAGATTACAAAATTTCATAGTCATAATAAACGCATTCTCATTATCTTTTCCACGTATCACAACAGCAAAAAATTTACATGAACAGCTCGAAGCCAAAACTGATAAGAGCTTATTATCTACAAATAAAAAGAAATGAATGAATAACAAAGATGTAACACTACTAAGCGGGTTCGACAATCTTCAGATCATTTCATAGCCAAATTCATCGTAATATTATTAAAGAAATGGAAATTACTGTGGAAAAATCGTAAATTATGAATGAATTACAACTAAAGAAGTAAATATGTGTACCACTGCTGGAAACTTAGAATTAGGAAAGTGAAGTAATCTATAAGAAAACTGAGAACCTGAAACGATGAAATTTTTGTTGAACCCTAGGCTAGTATGACAGACGAACATTAAAAACTCATTATATTCATTGGCGACAACAGAAGCCAAGCTCTCTGAGTCAGTGACCGGCAGAGTGCCAACTAGGGCGAAATGCTGAGCAGGCCCACGTGAACACGCAAGCGGCTGCAGCACGCGGGATCGGCCGAGCTCCAAAGACTGTGAACGAAGCACAGTGACATAATGGCAACGGGAAGATGCCGGCATACCCGTGACAAGAAGGCCCAGAGGCAACGCAACAGAAATTATCCGGCCACTGACACGTCAGAAAAAACTCTGAAGCCACCATGAAAGCTGGACAAATAGAAAAACTTATACACATCATGTCATTACTACAGAGTGTACAGGAACTGTCAGCATAACTATGTGTTTCTTAATCAATGATCTCATTTTCAGCTGTCCGGATGAGGGACAGACCACGCCAGTCGAACCTCAGCGCGCCTAATCGTCTACAATATCTATAAAGCCACAACTCTCGCTGGAGAGACTCTGCCGCTGCACGCTGCAGTACCAACTTCCAGATCATCACGAACTGTGTGCAGAGATCGCCATCAACCTGCTGGTATAATGGAGGCTTATAAAGCAAAGCCAAGAAGCTGTTTTTTGTCTGTCCCCTTGAAGACCCGCCACAGTTGCCACTCACACTGTTGCCGCAGCGGAATTGCTGCTGTCAGCCTTTTATCTCCGAACTGGAGGCCGCAGGTCGTACTCTGCATAGCGATGATACTTCATCGAGAGCATTATGGAGATCAGCTAGCGGAGCCTAATAACAGTTGTCCCACGAGCTGTCCACTATGCAGCAGTACTGACAGATGGATGCGTGACTACTGTGGGCTACATCACAGGCTTGACTGTCCTGCCAGCGCCTTGGAAAGACAATTCTGTATTTTGAATAATAAATATCTCTATATGAATTACCTATTTTCGGTTCTCTCCACTGTCAACATGGCATATATATATATATATATATATATATATATATATATATATATATATATATATATATATATATATATATATTGTGTTGGTGTGTAGCCAAGCCACCATTTTCTGTACCTCTCCACTGTAATTCAACATCTACCGACTATAGTTCACTATGATGCGGTGTATTGAGTGCTATTTGTCAACCTTTTTCTTATGTAGCCTTTTTAGTGATCGGATTGCACTGTAGGGACCTCCACAGTACGGTGAAGGTGTCGTACTTAGGCTGTAAGAATATTTGGATTTTTTTTTTGTTCCGTGGAATAGTAAGCAAATTTACCTAGAGCCAGTGAGACACCCATATTGTACTTTGTCTAAACATGGGTTCTCATGTGTTTAGGCTCTTCCAGGTAGACGTAGTACACATAGCAAGTTTGGTGAAGAGAAATATCAGCGCACAGATTCCATTTGGGCGTTGATACTGTGCAAAGATTAAGTGTATCTTAGTTACTATTTGTGTACTTGGTGTACTGTTTCCTGCCGGTCGCGGTGGTGTAGCGGTTCTAGGCGCGCAGTCCGGTACCGCGCGACTGCTACGGTCGCAGGTTCGAATCCTGCCTCGGGCATGGATGTGTGTGATGTCCTTAGGTTAGTAAGGTTTAAGTAGTTCTAAGTTCTAGGGGACTGATGACCTCAGATGTTAAGTCCCATAGTGCTCAGAGCCATTTGAACCATTTTTGTACTGTTTCCTTATTTTTCTCGTATAATGGTAGATGGAAGTGACACAAAAGCCAGACTCTCGGACAGCGACTTTGAAGAAACGTGAAAGGGCAAATAGCCGTGTTATTGGAGACTACTGCTCGACATAAGCTGGACACCAAGGCACTGCATAGGAGAGAAGAGGAATGAGAAGCCACTGGTGTACGAGTACATTCTGATTCATGGGAGACCAAAACTGTGTTGAATGTACCCTCCTTCACCGTTGATTCCACAACAGCTTAACATATAGAGCCATTTTCGGGAAAAGCAACTGAGGATGCACGTGCTTTAACTGCTAACGCTAAGTCTGCTGCTGAATTGCCCAAATTGTCGGAGGAAGTGGCCCTCAATGTCGCTAATTTGCCGTTAGCAGATGACGCAAATATGTGCAGTATTCACCATGAACTCTTAGCAAGGCCTCGACGTTTGATGAGCTGGGTAACAGCCTCGTCCAGTGCTATCGTAAGTAGAATATCGCAAGGTATTTCGGAGAGAAACTCCTTGGACTGTCACAGCAGAATAGAAAACTAATAGAATCTTCCCTTGAGGGAATTAGGAAATTGAATGTACAAACACAAAAGTAATGTGCAGTTCAGAGGCTGAGAGAATAATCCTCCATAAGGCAAATAATAGAGCTATGGATGTGTTTTTAAGAGCTGTTTCTAAAGATATGTGAAGGAGGGTCAGAAACGACAATCCAAGCGATTTATATGCCACCAATGTGATTGCCACAAAGGACACTGAAATTGCTACACCAAGGGAGCGTGATCACGGTGTTTCCTCCTCTGAGGTCAAGTGTTTTAGATTTGGGCATATAACCCACACCAGGAAGAAATGTCATCAGCCAGAAAGTTAGGAATGTGGGGATGATATTAATGATGTTGGTTTGTGGGGCGCTCAACAGCGTGGTCATCAGCGTCATTACGTTTTCCAGATATTTCCATTTCCAGTCTCGGCACTTCCTGAATGATGATGAGATGGCGAGGACAACACAAACGCAAACGCAACACAAACGCAGAAGATCCCCGAACCCGGGACCACGCGATCCAGGGGCAGCAACGGTAGCCACTAGGCCACGGGCTGCGGACTGAGTGTGGGGAGGCTGGCTGCAGGGCGAGTTATTGCCAGGAGAAAACGCGGGACAAGCAATGTCTGAATAATCGGTCAATACATGGGAACAGGGTGTCTCATCCAATGGGTGGCACTCCCAGTGGAATACACGCCTGGAGAAGTATAAGCAGAGACGGAGTAGCTTTCTGGGCAACGTACACGGTAAGGAATATAAATTTCTAGAGGACTCAGGGCTTATAAGTCGGTCGCCAGTCTGGATCCCTTAGGCAGACAGATTTTGAGGTCTCCACGGTATAGGTTTCATGGAGTGAGTCATACTGACGTGAGGTCAATGGGGGCAACAGGGCTCACTCTTAGCATGGGAACTAAGCGTTTTTGTGAGCATGTGGAAGTGTTGCCGTGTGTTGGTGAAGAGTACTGTGCCATCCTGAGACTCTACTTTCATGTTAAACATCATGCAAAAATTGATCTTTCAAATCAATGAACTTGGTGTGAAATTGTTTACTCTAAGGGCTATAGCTGCTGGTGTTTTGATGACGTGAGGTTCACGATTCACGAAGTGGTACCAAATAAACTGTGGACACAGGCATTAAGGACCATTTCGCGTGATACAATCCTATAAGGTACAGGGAAGTTAATGTGGGTCAGTAAAGGTACAGTCTCATCCAAGGGTTTATTGTGTGTTGTAGAGCCATTGGAAACTAACGAAGAATTAGGTAAGTGACACCGTTTTGTACACAAAAGTAGAATTTTTGTCAATGACGAGGATGGAGGTTTCATGGTGCCATTCTGTTTCGATCATTTTGGCATGGACGTAGTGAATCTGACAAAGAGTTTGTTGATAGATTATTTGAATGTTTTAAAGGAAGATGACATATATATCCTAATTCACAACAATCACCAACGCATGTTCCATACTGAACATAGTGAGACTCTTGACAAGTTGGGTCAGTGTAACTATCTTTTCTCCATGGATTTAAAAACTGGGTATCAACAGCTGGGTATAGTTCTAGAAGATCGGCCAAAAGACATCTTTTACCGTTCTCTGCTGCCATTTTCAGTACTATCAAATGCCATTAGGATTCAAGAATACACCTGTAACTTTTCAGAGTTTACTGGATGCCGTACATAGACGACTGAAGCTGAGACAATGAATGGTTTATCTTGAAGGCCTCATAGTGTTTTCAGAGGATCCATAGGAATGTACGACTGTTGGAGGCCGTGTTCAGAAGACAGCATGACTAATGTTACGTATTTATAAATTTCATTTTGCTGCAACGAAGGTAAATTATCTTTGGTACGTGTGTAATCAAGAAGTGTGTGAACTGTTCCATGCTTAACCCCAGCAGTACGAAACTTCTTGCTGCTGGACACAGCAAAACAATTTCCATCTTTTTCGGACCTCTGTAATTATTATCGAAAATTTGCAAAGAATTTCGTTGAAATTTCCAAAAGTGTAAACAGCTTGTTATGCAAGGGAGTAAAATTTGAATGGTTTGCTGCATGTCAAACAATGTTCGATATGTCTAAACAAGTGCTGACATCAAGTCCAGTTTGGATATTTTTAAAATTTGAAAAAGAATTCATTCTGTCTTGGGATGCATGCAGTATCGCGATAGGGCATGTCCTTAATCAGAGTATAGGTAACAATGAACATCCTTTCGTATTCGCATCCTGACCCATGACCAGAGCAGAGTGAAATTAATCCACAAGTGAGAAGAAAATGTTGGCATTTCTCTTTTGTATTTCTCATTTCTGCTGTTATTTATATGGCCAAAAGTTTAAAATAGTGATGCAAGACCCTAAGTTAAAATGGTTACTGGGACTGTAAGATCCTTCCAGCAGACTGATCAGGTGAACCCCATAATTGAGCGAATTTGATTACGAATTAGTTGACACATCAACATGGTTTTTTCAGTGTTGATCTGTGTAATTCGTCTTGGACAGATAATGATATTTGTCAAACAGAGAATACTATGCTTCCACCGAGCAAGGAACTTGCATAATATGTATCACAGACTCATGTAGTCTCTTCACAATGCTGATTAATTTTTTTTTGTTTTCAGGAGTAAGAAGAGCTCTGTAATTTTGTTACTTCGCTTGTCTTTTTTTGCTTGTAGTTTTGGGATGAAACGTCTCTAAGGAATGTTTTAGCAGAATGGTGTAATGTATGATTTAAGTTCAATACCATCACCGCTAGCTAAATGTTGATTGTCTACATTTTTAGTTGCTCATCTAGTGGATCAGATGGTGAGTTTTTGTGAGAATAATTAGCCACCTTGGTTGCCATTTGCTACAACTGCCACTGTAGCCAGCTTATTGGGATAATTATCTCGTATATTTACTACACAGAACGTGCCTACTTCATATTAATGAAGTCCAATCTATCAGCGCGACTAGAGATTCACGCGCTTATAATTTTGAAAGTTCACAGCCGTAATAATTTCAACTCAACCAGTTAATTCTAAAACAAATATTTTGTGTTCACATTTTTAATGCTATTGAGAGAGAGAGAGAGAGAGAGAGAGAGAGAGAGAGAGATTAGTAACATTATATTGAAAACTGAGTACTGTTTTCTCTCTCACTGGTGTAATGGTCATTCTTATGTCATTTGAAACCATTATTCACTATTTTATCAGTCAGATATTGGACAGTGTTTAAGCTGAAACATTTGTTTGGAGCTCCTTATTTACTCAGATCACATAAAAGTGACTTTAGAGTGAAGACCAAGAGACGACAATAATTATGGACTAATTCATTGTGTTGTTTTTGTAATCTTCTTCACAACTGTGTAGTAGAAGATCGTTTGTTTCGTTTTCATGTGAACATATGACACACGTGAGAACTGAAGACACATGTAAATCAATGGAGAAAAGCTACAGCAATGGGAAAGAGCTACCTTAACAAAGAACAAGATTAAAAAAAGAAGTCTAAAAGTTGTAAAAACTAAAAATGAAGAAAATCGTAAAATTATGTTGTCATCATCTACACCAGTGCATAAGTCAGGGTACTGTTACACTAATTCAGTAGTGAATTGTAGTGTGGAAATTCGTACTGTTGAGGTCTGTTTAGCTACTGTATTGTATTGTATGTTAACCGGGGGACGTCCCCGCCGCAGCCGAAGTGGTCCACAACCCCACGACGACTACCGAAATCCAATTCACCCCTCCGCCGCCCCACACCAAACCACTCTTTCAGGGTTATTGTGCGGTTCGGCCCCCGGTGGACCCCCCCCCCCCCCTCCAGGGAAAATCTCACACCAGACGAGTGTAACCCCTATGTTTGTGTGGTAGGGTAATGGTGGTGAACGCGTCTGTTTACGTAAGTTCTACATTTTATAGAAAATTTGCTATCTAGACAAAATCCCAAGTATTTTAAAATCATTCTTATTTCATACAAGAGTCACAAGATGATGCATATTCTTGATTGAGTGCGCGCATTTTCTAATACCTATGTGGTTTTGTTCACGTAGAAATATTTTTAGTCTATAATGTTGTGCTTCACACTATTATCATTTGCGACTTGTTAAAATGTTAATTGTAATGTGAACAGCAGCAGCTTTAACAAATTGAATTGAACAATAATATGGTCAAAACTAGATGTTAGGCTGCCATGATGGAAACGTCAAATGCTTAAACTGTATCATACCAAGTAGCCAAAAGCGAATTACATGGTGAAAATGTTGATAACCTTCCCATTTTAGCAAGTTAAGTAAAATCACCTGCTGCGGACGAATCTACTGCTGAATATATTGGCACTACATTAGATCCTATTACTCTAGTGCTCCAAAGACTAGAAACTATGATAAGTATTTCGACAAATGAACAACAAAACTTCAAAAACGAGACAGTTGGACCATAAAGCAAGATAACGTGCCTACTCAGGTTGTACGTGTAACTGAACAGGCTAAAATTCAAACAGATCAGTTGAAAACTGAAGTTTCGAGTCATTTAACTGAGTTGTTAGACAAGTCGAATTTCAGGATTCCAAGATACTATTGAAGGTATCCCTGAATCGTTACAAAGATTAACTGAGGACTTTGGTGCTCTAGAATTGGAACAAGGCACTTCAAAATCTACACTTCAGCAAGTAGTAAAAGAAGTAGAGAATATTTCCAACAAGTACGAGAGAAATCTAGATGAGTTTTTAAACAGAAAGGCATCAAAATACAGAAACATTATAGACAGAGCTAAAAATGGTGGTAGAGCAGACCATTACTGTGGTATAAAGAGAGCCCAGCACTTCTGTGCAGACGGTCAAGAATGAGTTAAGACAATAATACACTATACGATGACACAAAAATTGCCCACAAATCTACAGGTAGCTGACTGGACCACCAACAACCTCAGACTAAAATTTCAATCTTATAACACAAAATCACCAATGGATGCTAGCCCTGGTAAATCCAAATTCATATGTAATAATTTCTACATTGACTAGACCAGAAGAAACTTTCTCATATGACTTAAGGAACAAGTTCGAAACAACAATAACAACCCATCCATATTTTTCCTCCACCTAAAAGACTGTCAACATATGACAGATATAATTGAACACGCATTGCAGGTACTCCATAAAATTCCGAAAGCTCCTACCATTAATATTCTCGAGGAACTTTAAATTTATACACTCATAGAAATTAACCACAAGAGATGCTGAAAGATCAGGCACCTTTTAAACATCAAAGAATTTCATTGAAATACTCGAAGAAGAAAACGGATAAATTCAAAGTGAAGTGCTTTCCACGATGATACCTACCAAAATAAAACATTAAACCGTGGTTCATACATACACTCTTGAAAAATATGTGTCAGAGCATCGATACAATACCAACAAGTCATATTTTACGAAAAATTATCGCAAATATTAGTTAACAGAAATATACAGGTCAAGTAATAAATGTAAATTAATAGCATCAACGATTGCTACAAATCGTAGACTACTACAAACATACAGCAACCATACACACACATGCAACCAAATAATGTCTATATTATCTGTATAATAGTGCTCATTCTTTGTAAACATGTGACATCTTAGTTCTAAAAGTGTCAAAGTACTCTCATAACAAACTAATTACTATCTTAATTCAAGAAATAGAGAACGACTTTCAAAATTCAGTTTTCAATGATGCTATAAATACGTAAATCTACCTGTAAAATATAAACGTAAGTAGCAATCCAAGCTCATTGTTCTACTATAACATAAATATGTACAAAGAAATTAATGTCCACCACATTGTACTGCAGTTGACTCGATACAAGCAATTTAGCTGAACTAGATCAGTAGTGAAAGTGAAAAAAGTAAAAATGAATATAACAAAGCAGCGAGTCTGGACACTCATAAAAACGTCACTTGCTGACTTATGATGTACCCTTTGGAACATAAAGCGTATGTTATTTATTGGGAAAGAAGAAAAGAGTCTACATCAGTCACAAAGTACTGTTATTCACCAACAATAGACGACTGAAGAATGGGTACCTTAGCAGATGAGTGCCAACATGGGAGAATCTAGCTTGAAAATAAATTGCTGTCCACGTAAAAGTGAAGGTTGTTCAGGCGGTATAAGGCTTCTGAAACAAATGACACCAGACTGTATGAAACAAATTTACCTTTTCTTAATGGAATCCTAGCGCAAAGGTTAAATACAGAGTGTGATCATAATATTAGCTCCAATATGAGAGAAGGTTAATGCAGAAAACGTCGTTTCTTATATTTTATGGGACTGAAACGATTCGCTCTATGTCTATGGGAACACGATGTTAAAAGCTTATTGGTATACACACATTTGAGCTATGATCATGCAGCACAAAGAAAGCATCGAGTTACGTTGACGAAGACAAACGTTTTTAATAACTCGATGAAAAAGTAGTGATCGATACCTGAGGAAAACAAAAGGAAAAACACCACAACAAAAACAGTAAATCAAGCATGAACAGTGCATAACACACTGTTCAAAAATATTAGAGGAACACGAGTATCAACGACCAGTATGTGAAATCAGTTTTGATACAGGCGTTCCTGTGGTCTTATTGTATAGCTTGAAATCATCTCATTCAGTGAGTGCAACAACTAAACTCAATCCAAATCTATCGGCTGTGTTATGCATTGCAGTATCAGATGACCACTCGGAGCGGTATCCCAGCGTCCTCTGGTGAGGTACACAAATAGCAATTGCTATTTGTGAGAGTTGTATTCAACCAAGCATATGAAGCGTGAATTCTTACTGTAATGCTAGCTGCAAGAACAGTCAATTTGATCCAAGAAGGATGTACTTGTTGCCGTGTTCTTGCCGATGCCAATGACTCTCCATCAGTCGTCCATGGGTTGTGGACAAGGTGCAAAGCTGCAGGGAGACAGGGCAGTAAATGAGTTAGGTTGGACGGGGTCGCCGACGCATTATAACCCCACGTGAAGACAGACACCTGGTCATCTCTGCGTTGCAGCATCATATGCATACCACCAGAGCACTGCAAGGCGATCTCAGCAATGGAGTCACTATTTCAGGTCAGACTGTGAGGAACAGGTTGCGAGAAAGGATCTTACAGTCCAGACGAGCTATATTTCCTCTGACGCAACAATGATAATCAAGCTGGTGTGTCGAGACGATGTCGTGAGCAGTACCTGCCAAATATTGTCCAGGGAGTCGACAGATTCGGCCAACGTTCTGTGATGGTGTGGGGAGGCAGTTGATCTTGTCCTTGTCCTCGGTCGCCTTACCGCCAGGCAGTACATCGAACAGATAGTATTTTAACACGTGGAGGCTGCTGCATACAGTGGTGACGCTGAATTCCTTCTCATGCACGATAATGCCAGAACTCAAGTGGTGAGCGTCACCAGGGACATCGTGCGAAACGTGGTTACTGAAGATGGCCAGCAGTGAATCCCGACCTAAACAGTATCTGATATGAGTGGAATGTACTTGAAAGACGTGGTGCTGGTCGTTCAGTTTCACAACGGTTCTCATTGAAGAGTGGGAACGAGTACCACCGGGTGACCTCTGTGAACGTATACGCATCACGCCACGTAGGTGTTAGATGATAGTATATGCTCAACGAGGGCATACACGTTATTCAAACTCTCAATGAAAAGCTCCCAGGATGTCGAAATGAATGGTTGTTTCCATTTTGTTTTCAACACGTGTCGGACATTTCACTTCTTGTAAATAAATGTGGATATAATGATGTCTTCTTGTATATTTAATTGGTGAAGGATAAGAATATAATTTTGTAGCATAGCTAGTCCTCAGTTATTGCTCGATGGAGTATGACATCTGTCAGAAGTCATGTTCCCTTAATTATTTTGGGCAGTGTTTTATATCCAGCTACCAGCAAAAAAGGTTTCACATTCGTACAGCTCCTAAAGTTCTGTCTGTTGAGGGAGGACATCAATAATACAATAATTTTGCATCAACAAAAGTGAATTTTCGTTCAGTAGGGGCACCGAAGGAAATAATCAGTGACAATGTGCAGAAACATGCTTGAAAACACAGGAAACATATGATACAACACTTATTTAAGGAATAACGTATTGCGATGCTTTATGACACTTTAAATTAAGTGGAAGAAATGTTTAGGACACCAAACTTACACGAAGCTTACGCGAAGGTAAGTCGATGTCTCCACTCTGAATACATTCTACGATTCTCCTAGAAAATATTTAACTGTTTTAATGACAGTTTAATGAAATAGTTCTGCTGCTTCTTTTTGATTCAGTTAGTCTACTAGCTCTGTAAAATAAGTGAGGAAGAATTTTCTCCTCAAAGGAAAGAGCATTTTCAATTTCACATTGAAATGATTTAGATTCTATAAGAGACTAGATTCCATAAGACACTAGATCATTTAAACGTCACCATCGATGCTGTATCTTTCACATAATTAATTTGTAAATATCTTATTTTTATCACGAATCTCAGCCGGCCGACAAACACACAGTATAGTCTGGTCGTGTCGGTCATTTCAGAATTATTTGCACTCGTTGATACATGGAGAACAGTTCAGTCACTATCCTCAAAAACAGCTAAACTAGGTCGTGGACTTAAATCGATCCCTACATCCTTGTAAGGTCTCTGAAGATGGAGTCATTTCATTCTAAAATAGGTAACATTTAAATCTGAAATCAATAAATATGGATGACAGAGTATACAAAAATAAAAGTCGAAGGGAGTAAAATTATATTTATTTGTCTCCCGTGAAATGAATTTTCTTCGCAGTTCAAGAGCTCAATGGAGTGGTAAAGCTATGGAGGAGGAATGGACTAACCGACATTGAGATATATCAGTTGCGTGAGACTGGGAGCGCCCCGTATAGCGCTTAGTTGGTTACTGTGTTTAGTCTTCGTGTCCGGTCAGTTAATAATGTTATTAGTTATAGTGTGTTGCATTCTTTCCTCTAGGTACGTTATCATACTTATATTCAATACTTTTATCTTCGTTTAGCCTAAGATATTTCACAATTTTAGTAGAGTCAAATGGACTGTTGTGGTGTGTATACGTACAGCGCAAAGGAAAAAGACTTGAAATAAACAAGAATCGAATCATAGTGAAGCAAGGTGAAGAGATAAGATGATATGGAGGTATGTGGCACTAGCTGGAGAGGTTGGAATTACTTCTTTGCCAATGGTGTAACTAAACAATTAATATCATTGTATTTACACAATAAATTTTACGTTAGCTTTGTATCTGAATTCTAGCATATCAACAATGTGAAATATAAAGGACAATACTTTATGCCTGAGATTACTTCTGAAGTTTTTGCCAGCTGCTGTAGCAGTTCCACACTCTGTGTAACTATGCCGCATCGAAACTGTAATCGAACAAGTAGAACAACGAGACGGACTTTTCATGAAAAGGAAAATTATAAAGAAGCCTGATGGAGGAATGTATCGCTTAATAATACACCAGAAGACATAAGAGACACTAATGAGGATTTCTAAGAAACCTACACAAAGAAAAAACGAGTTGTCGAAAGTTGTAGTGCAAGTATTACGGCTAGGATAATAGCTGGTAAAACCACTTTGTATGAGGTCCATGATTAAGGAATTTGTTGCTAGCGCACTCGAACAGATGTAATTTCGATGGATTGCTCACGCGCTACCTGTGATATGTAAGCTATAAGAGAATCTGAGACCAAGTAGCGGTGCTGACTGCAGTGGGAACTGTGTAGCAGTAGGAGTAGTAGCTGCTAGCGAGCAGTCGTGTGTATCGTGTTGGCTGGGCCGGTCGTGGTGGAGCGATGGCGGAGCCTGAGCGTTGTAGTATAAGGTAAAAGCAGCCTAGCGCGTATGCAGTATTGTTACATCAAGTCCCATGTAAATGTTTCTAAAAAATCTCTTAATAATAATTTTTCTTATAAAAAGTAAGTTTTGACAATCACTCATCTCAATTTAAAGAATTTACTAATTTCCCCAATCCATGGTCATCCCGATTATAGCTAAGAAAAATCAGTTGTTGTTTTTATACATGAGAAATCTATCGGCCAGCATTGCGCTGGGCTGTGCCACAAAAATTTATTGTAAGAGCACATATATATGCGTTATCCGGCGACTTCATTGAAGTAAGAATTTTCAATTTATTCAGAATGATCTTTCAGGGCCATGATGCAACACTGCTGACGTCCAAAATTCATCAGTTTAAATTCACAGTCAATTATTGAAAGGTTATAAGTGAGTCACATTTTTATTATTCGTAGGTTACGGAATAATAAACTATTGGAAGGTTACGCTGAATGTGAATGAATTAAATAATTGTATTTTTTATACTGTTGGGGGGTTACGGAATTTATTTTGTGGGGAGATTACAACTTCAACAATGGTACGACGAAAGTCTGTACTGAGAAAAATATTGCACCTACCCACTAAGGACCTCCGACATTTAAAAAAACAGCAGCTTTTAGTAAGAATCGTTAAAATAATCACGCTCTTCAATGGATTTGGCACCACATGGTTATCCCCCCCACCCATGTAAAGAAATTTTGTGATGGTAAACAAGAGTGGAATAAAAAATATTTACCTCACATAAAGTAAAATTCTTTAAAATATCAACCGCTTACTGGTGTTTTCTTCTCGTTCGACTCTTCTTGACCAGTACAAATTTATTTAGCAGAAGGTGATAAAAACTTCAAGGTTTTCAGATGACGTAATTCTGCAGAGACGGCTAAAGGCTTGGAAGAGTAATTGACTGGAATGGATAGTATCTTGAACAGAGATTATAAGATAAACGACAACAAAAATTATGGAAGGGCGACGGAACGTTGTAGAATGAAACTGGATATGAGACACTAAAAGCAGCAAATAAGTTTTTCTATTTGGGCGGCCAAATAACTAATAATGGCTGAAGTAGAGGAGATATAAAATGCAATCTGGAAACAGCACGAACAACATTTACGAAAAAGATGAATTTGTTAGCATCCAGTATCAATCTAACAATGAAACGTCAACAACCTGATCTCGTATTTTAGGGAGATACAGAGCACTAGCGAGGCATCAGCCCAGAAATCAGCCTCTCACGAGAACTGAGCTACAGTTGTGATAGTAAGCAGCTATGAACTCTTGAACGTACAGCTTTTAAACGCCGCGCGCGCTGGTTGTTTGTCACCCTCTCCGCCCCTCTACGTCGCCTAATGCCCGCGAGCGATGCGATGACAACCGGAGCTATTCTATTCGACGAGTTTTGGTGGCGAGGAAAGACAATTATGGAGGAGGTCAAGTGTTTTGAAACCCTGTTCGAGAACGCGCCGTTTTATGTGGAAATAGTACGTAATATGTCAAGTTCACTCACAAATACAGTGACGGAAAAAAATCACCAAGAAAAAGTTGTGCGACATAAACGAAAGTTAATAGGAGTGTATGTTCTTCTGAAAGATGACTTCTGTTCAGATTTCGAGCCGGTCGTATAATAAAGGTGGTAGCAGCGCTCTATCAGTATACAAACCAGGTTTGTTTTAAATATACGCTCTAGCGGTCGTGAGCGTTAGTTACCTTTCCAGAAGTTCGATGTTTCTTCTGTGTTACTGCAGGATGACTTGACAGGAATGCAGCCACTGTACATGGCTGCTGACAGCGTTGGTCACGAGAATGTGCGGTCACAAGAAGACCTTGATCCGGACGGCCACGTGGCACTACCAAGGGGGAAGACCACCGTCTTCGGCATATAACCCTGGTGCATCGTATGCATCCCCAGCAGCAATTTGAGCAGAGATGATACCACAGTGACACAACGAACTGTCAAAAATCGATTATTGCAAGGGAATCTCCAAGCCAGATGCCCTGTAGCGTGCATTCCAATGACTCCAATCCACTGCCATTTCTGACTTCAGTGATTTCAAGCGAGAGCTCATTGGAGGGCAGGATGGCTGTGTATTGTGTTTCCTGATGAAAGCCGGTTCTGCCTCTGTGGCAGTAATGGCCGCGTGTTGGTCAGAAAGAGGCCAGTTGAGGGCCTGCAGGCAACCTGCGTGCGTGCAAGACGCACGGAACCTGCACCTGGAGTTTTGGCGTGCAGTGCGACTTCGTATGGCAGCAGGAGCTCTCTCGTGGTTATCCCACGCACCCTCTTTACAGTCAGTCTGGTGACTCGATCTGTTGTGCTGTCATTCATGAGCAGCTTTCCACGGGAGGGGGGGCACGATCGGATGACGACTTCAGCTCCATCAAAAAACAGCGCTAAACATCCTTGTGTTCGCCGGTCAGGCAAAGGTCATAGAACTGCATACCACAAACTGATATCCAACGCCTCTACAATACAACTCATGAAAGTTTGCATAATTACCTTCAACATTCTGGCGGTTAGCCGATTATTGATGAACCAATAATTCAATTGTTCAATAGATTATCTCGCGCGTAAATTAAGTTGTGGTCTTACAATCTTAATCACTTAAATATGTAGAAGAATGTATTCACGAAATTTCATTACTCTACATCACGGCTTTCCAACCTTTTCAGCTGGCAGACCCCGTCTTCAGTCGAAAATCCATGGCGGACCCCTAGTAAGTCAAGAGCACGGTAACTTTAAATTTCAGAGCTAAATCCATGCGAACTGAAAGCTTCTTAATGCAAGTGCCATGTTCCCAATGATCCCCCCCTCCCTCCCCCAGAAGTATCAATATTCTTTTGTTTAGAGATGAATGAAAACAACTTGAAATTAACGATCCAATATGAATTCCCACTGTATCCAGACACTTACTAGTGGATTTACTCCGTTTGTTCAACACACTATAACCTGATTAAAATTACTTGGTAATTGACATTTCACATGTTGGAGCTGCCTTCCTCTAACAGCAATCAACATCACGTCCAAACTGTTCGCTGTTGACAATCTGCCGCTTGTGGTCTGTTCACTTCCACTGTTTGGCTACTGTTGTGTAAGGACCATGCATATTTCGTAACAGTCGTGTGTGTGTGTGTGTGTGTGTGTGTGTGTGTGCGTGTGTGTGTGTGTGTGTGTGTGTGTCTGTGTGTGTGTGTGTGTGTGTGTGTGTGTGTGGTTTTTCGTGAAATCCGAAGAATAATGTTCAAATATATGTAAAGTCTATGGGACTTAACTGCTGAGGTCATCAGTCCCTAGGCTTACACACTATTAAACTAAGTTTAACTTCCGCTAAGGACGACACACACACACACACACACACACACACACACACACACACGCACACACGCACGCACACACACACATACCCGAGGGAGGACTCGAACCTCCAGCGGGAGCGGCCACGCAATCCACGACGACACAGCGCCTTTGACTGCGCGGCCATTCCGCGCAGCTGTGAACGAAAGAGGCGGACCCATGATTTGCGATACAAATACATCACGAAAGAAAAGAGGCCAAGGAATAGCCTTTATAGGACTATTGTGACATCTGTTATGCGATATGTGGGAATACATTCACCCAGTTTACATGCATTTCCAAAACCGGATTTCGTAAGCCGATGTCCCAGTTCCGCTTTTGGTTGGTCAGGTAAACACTTCAAAATCTATTCTGGAAATCTGCTTTTATAAAGCCATTTTCCAGTTCCACAATCGATTTTCGTGCCCATGTAAACAGCTCGGAAAGTCTAGTTATTTTTACGTCGTTGCGTATCTACTGAACGGTAGCTGTCAGTCCATAGCCGACAGCTAAGAGGTGGCGTTGCAACAGTGTACTGTCAGTTGGTAGCTGGCAACTGGCAGGTGGCGTGGTAAAAGTTTAGCCACAGCTGACAACTTCAACTACTATTGGACACTATATCGTGGCAGTCAGCCTCGACTGTAAACAAGTTAGGAAAACAAACAAACAGACTCTCCTATACCTATACAAGAAAACAAATCATTTCACAGAACATAAGACTTCTTTTCTCAAAGGAAACAATTCTGGCAGAGGAGGTTTACCTTTTACTAGGTGGCACGTGAAATGTCCTCATTTGCTTACGCTCGCAGCCAGTTGCCACAATATAGTGTCAGAGTAATAGCAAGTAATTGTAATTGAAGTACAGGCAGGCCATATTTTTAACTGAGAGGACGGAATATATTATAAAGAAAAGAAATTAGCTTTAGAGATCATTTTAATTTTCGGAACAAAAATAACAGTGCCAACAGAATTCAATTAATAATTATTTTGTAAATGATAGAAGACAGAAACAAAATTCCTACAGAGTTATAGTTCAGGTACGTTCACTGAGCATTTACGAAGAAAAATGCTTTCTTCTTTACTATAGATAATGGAATCTTAATGTGATGGTTGAGGGTGCTTCTGCTGACACAATTTTGAAAAGTTGGGTTCAATTCTTGATAACTGGAGACGGATGTCTGGTTCCGCATCTAGACAGCTTCGGTACTCAGTTTTGTGGCAGCATAGATCGAGAATGCAGATTCACATACGTATGTTGTAGCAATCGGAAGAAGTAAGCGTTTTGCCATTTCAACAAGGGGGTTGTATTTTTTGTTATCCAGAAGGATCCAAAAGTGTGAGTAACAGTAAATGTCAATACTTGATTTCAAGGTAGGGTCTGTGGCAATTTCCATCAACAACTCATTTTCATTTGATGACAGAATGTTCAGTTTTTTGGATACAGTGAATGGGTTGACCACCCATTCGTATTTCTGCAGCTTCTCATCTTCAGCTGTTGGGAAATAATGCTCCAACAATGACATCAAGCTTCGTAGATGTTCTAGGATTTGATGAAACAAATTCTTCCCGAGCGCCAATGTTTTGTTTTTCAAAAACTCCTTGAGAAGAGGAAAACACTTGACCTCCCACTCCTCGACACTCTCTGCCCAAAAATTGATCTTCCTCTTGAATGCTCGAACTTTGTTGATAGCAGTGATCTTTGTTTCACTTTGCCCTTGGAGTGAAATATTCATTTCGTTCATTTTGGAGAACATATGGGCAAGTATACACTGCCAATTTCCGTCATTAATAGGGTCTGCTAATTTGGTGACATGCTCTAAAAGGGAAGCTAAGACTTCCAATCTTAATTCGTACAACCAAGAGAGAGCATTCCTACGTGAGAGCCATCTCACTTCTGTGTGGAGAAGAAGGGAACGATGAAGGCTTCCCATATCTTCACACAGTATTGTGAAAAGTCTTGCCTTCAACGGCCTTGATTTTATGTAGTTAATATTTTGAATGGATTCGTCTAAAACATTCCTGAACGAAACAGGCATTTGCTTCGTAGCTAAAGTGTATCTGTGGAGAGCACAATGACTACTGCTGCAATTCTTGGCGTTTTCTTTTATTTTCGTTATTACTCCGACTGTAGGATCCGTCATAGCTTTTCCACCATGTGTGCACACATCTATGCAATTAGACCATGAAACTTTGTTAGTCCTTAAAAAATCATCCAATAGACGGAATATTTCAGCACCTGTTGTGTTGACAGGTAGTGGTCTGCACAATACGAGGTCCTCCTCAAAACATCTAGAATATTCATAACGGACAAAAGCCAATAAAATCGGTAATCCTGCAACATCAGTGAATTCATCTATCTGTAGAGAAAATTAATTGTGTTGGATGCTACCAACAAGAGCGTCTTTCACATTGTTAGACATGTCAACAGTGCGTCTCTTGACAGTATTGCTTGATAATGGCACCGAAGATACAAGCTTTACTGCCTTTTCGTCTAGCATGCAAGAAAAAATATCATTAACACACGGCTTTACGAGATTTTCTGCAATAGTATGAGCTTTGCCTGTTTTTGCCACTCGATAACTAACTAAGAAAGAAGCTTTTAATGAGTTTTCGTTAATTGTTTTTGCATGAGTTTTCATGCAATGCTGGGAAGCAGCTGGTTCAGCACTCTTCCTTTTGAAAAAATCGATGTCTTTAGCCTGAAAATCCAGGTGAGTACCTTCAGAATGACGGCGCAATTTAACTGGAACCATTTAACTGTTTAAGGACTCGCGCACAAATTACACACTGAGTTTTACCCTCCTTTTTCTTCATAAAGCCCATTTCTAAATAGCTTTCGTTGTACTTACGCTTCTTGGTTATTCCACTTCCACAGGATATTGTAACCAATGGAGTACTTGCAGCGTTTTCACATAATAAATCCAGCTGTGGAGCTTGTGATTGTTCTTCCTTTGGTCGTCCTCGCTCCTCATTCATTTCAACTGAAAACTTTCCTTCTTGTGAAGGCAATGGAGAAATTGCACCCTTCTTCAATGATCCTGACTTCAGACACCGGTTCATGTTAAAAGTAATAAACTGGTCAAAATTCGACTTATGAAATAGGTAGTGTACTGACAAAGCAAGTTTAACATTTAATGATGCCTGGGGCCACGTACGTGCCAGCGAGCGCTGTGATTGGTCGAGAAAGGTCGCTCCGCGCATGCGTAAAAGGTTTCAGCGCATCTAGCGCCGTGAGCCGGCGCACAAACGGCCCCTGTATGGTTGCGAAACAGTCGGTAGAGGAGCCGCATTTTCCGGCACTAAACTGTGTATACGTTCTCACTTACGAACCGCAAAGGCTGCTTGGGAATACGACCTGAAGTAAAAGTACACATGTTTCTCAGACGAAAAGAAAAATAGTGATAATTCGATTTTCACATTTTTATTCAATAATTTTACTCATTATTTTACACGATTTGGTGAAAGGTGGCAGCGGACGCCCTAGAAAGAGCCGGTGGACCCCGAAAGGGTCCGCGGACCACATGTTGGGAAGTCCTGCTCTACGTTAATTTCTTTTTTGGTGTTGCGATGTTTTTACGTCAGTGTATATTCAGCATCATGCCGAAAATCGCAATGAATAAACCTAAGCAATCGAATTAATATGAAACGGAGCTAATGCATTCGATTTACAATTTCATCATGCCAATGACGTTCAAGACTAACGCAACTCCTTAGCTTTAACGAGATCAGCTTTTCAGTCCAAGGAAAACAAACCCGATGTTAATAATTTGTCAGCGCCAGGCCACTCCTTTAATGGCGCACTTATTCATACGTTAATTTACACTGACCAGCCAGAACATTATCACCACCTGCCTAATAGCTGGCATGCCCACCTTTGGCACGGATAACAACACTGGAAGCAGTGAGGCCTTGGTAGGTCGTTGTAGCGAGTTGGCACCACATCTGCACACACAAGTCGCGTTATTTGAGTGAATACCGGGCAGGAGGACGATGGGCTCTGACTCGACGTCCCGTCGCATCCCAGATGCATTCGACTGGTTTCGGATCTGGCGAGTTGGGGGGGCCAGTACATCAATGGAAACTCGCCACTCTGGCCTTGTAACATGGCGCATTGTCTTGTAGAAGAGTACCACTGCCGTCGGGAGACATGATCGTCACGAAGGGTTGTATGTGGTCTGCAACCAGTGTACGATACTCCTAGGCCGCCATGGCGCCTCGCACAAGTTCCACTGGATCCATGGATGCTCATGTGAATGTTCCCCAAAGCATACTGGAGCCGCCGCCAGCTTATCTCCGTTCCGCAATTCAGGTGACAAGGAGGTGTTCCCCTGGAAGATGACGAATACGCGCCCTCCCTTCGGCCTTGTGAAGAAGGTATCCGGATTTATCAGACCAAGCAACGTTTTGCCAATGCCATGGTCATGTGGCCATTTCAGCTGTAGTTGCCTATGTTATGGTTGTTAACATTGGTACATGCCTGCGTCGTCGGCTGCGGAGGCCCATCGTTAGGAGTGTTCGCTGCACTCTACGTTCTGTCACACTTGCGCTGTCCAGCATTAAAATCTTATGTTAGTTCCACCAGAGTTCGCCGCCCAGCCTTCGACGTCCGATACCTGCAATGAGGGGTGACCGCCAAACTCCACGACGTCTGGACATGGTTTCACCTGGGTTTCGTCATATGTTGAAGACACTCACCACAGCAATCCTCTAACACCCGACAAGTCGGCCAGTTTCCGAAATGCTAGTGCCGAGCCTCCTGACCATCACAATCTGCCTACGGTCAAACGCAGATAGATCACGCGCCTCCCCCATTCTGCACACGGACACCACGCTCCCTGTACTACATATACCGCGTGTGTGTCCGACTAGCAGTCATTTCCCACCAAGTGAGGCTGGTATCGCCTAGACGGCTTTACACAAATAGTAGGTCGGTGGTCATTATGTTCTGGCTGATCAGTGTACACTGCATTTGTAAATCGCAACATAAAATTGTTCGCAGCAAAGAAGATATTTAGCACCAGTCACTGGTTGGAAACCGCAGCCTCTGACACAATGAACAAGTAACTATCATTTGTTGTTTCACCGACGTTATGAACACATCCGTCTTACTGATCCCACTGTATAATACTTGGCGCTCGGATGATAGGCGGCTATGGTGGGACGGAGCGAGTGCTGAACAACCGGCGTGGCGCATAGGAAGTTCTAAAGTTGTACATTCAGAAAGTCATAACTGCGTACAATCAGAATTATGGCCCAAATTTTCGCGTGAGAACGATGTTTGGCGCTTATATCTTGCTAGTATGTTTTTTTCAGCTTAAAATATGAGATCAAGTGGGTTGTGTTTTCTTTTAAGTGTTATAAAGTCTTTTGTGGTGGTATTTATTTGGAGAGTAGCTGTGTATGGAAGTTTCACTAAGATCATGGCAAGTCAGACAAAAAGAGAAGAATGCCGAGGATGAGATCGAATTAAAAATGAGGGAGTACTTAATCGAAACAGTGAAACAATAAATTTGTGACAGAACTTGACTAACAGAAGGGTCTCATTGATAAGTCACATCCTCAGGCATTAAGAAATCATCGTTTTGGCAACGGAAGGGAGAGTGGAGGTGAAACTTGTAGAGTGAGACGAAGACTGAATACAGCCAGCTGGTTCAAAGGGATGTAGGTTACGGTAGTTATGTAGAAACTGGCACGTGAAGACTAGTATGGAAACCTGCATCAAATCACTCTTAGGACTAAGGACCACATCAACAACATAAGTGAAGTAAGTCATTTGGCGAACGTACCTGAAACTCTGGAGGAATTTCTGCGCCTTCTGACTCTTCATCCAGTCCAGTCGATCTTTTTCCGGCGTTAAGTCAGTGTCATCGATTGAAAACGCTTCTGACGAGCCCAGTTGTTGGAAGAGATCGTTCGGTATTATTTTCTGTGATGATCCTAAGACATGCCCATCCAGTGACGAGTTAGTGCATAGCCCAAACAGAATATTCAAATCTTTATCTGTTTCTCCTAATTCTGCTTTGACTTTGTTCAGATCCATTTTCGAATACGATTCGAAGCAGTTCTTCACCGCCAATTTATCGTTAGACCTCCTAGGCCCAATGCCCATCATGTCCGATCGGGTGGGCCTGTAGTTCCGCTTGTGTGTCATCTGCAGCAGCAGAAGTGCGCTTTTGGTCCTCGGGTAGTCGTCGCTGCTCCAGGCATCTTCTCCTCGGTTGTACAGAAGCAGAACTATGTCGTCAAACGGGATTGCGTGCTGGAGGTTTGTGGCTAGGCGGAATTTCAATTCATGATTGAAACACCACACATAGACGAATGTAAGGGCAGCAACTTCGTAGTCTTGTCCTTCAGTGCCTATTGCTTCACTGAGCTTCGTATACGTTTCTTCTTGGCTCCTGCAGAATAATACAAATATTTGTTAGTACTGTTGATGGTGCTACATTGCATAAAATAGAAGTTATTCCGGTAGAATAGTAAAATCATTTTTGGACTCGGTTACCTTCTAAACTTTTACGTCTCGAGGAGTACTTCAGTAACCTATAAATGTGCAACTTTCTTAGATGAAATTACACGTTATTCACGAATGTATTTAATTATATTTATATATATATATACTCCTGGAAATTGAAATAAGAACACCGTGAATTCATTGTCCCAGGAAGGGGAAACTTTATTGACACATTCCTGGGGTCAGATACATCACATGATCACACTGACAGAACCACAGGCACATAGACACAGGCAACAGAGCATGCACAATGTCGGCACTAGTACAGTGTATATCCACCTTTCGCAGCAATGCAGGCTGCTATTCTCCCATGGAGACGATCGTAGAGATGCTGGATGTAGTCCTGTGGAACGACTTGCCATGCCATTTCCACCTGGCGCCTCAGTTGGACCAGCGTTCGTGCTGGACGTGCAGACAGCGTGAGACGACGCTTCATCCAGTTCCAAACATGCTCAATGGGGGACAGATCCGGAGATCTTGCTGGCCAGGGTAGTTGACTTACACCTTCTAGAGCACGTTGGGTGGCACGGGATACATGCGGACGTGCATTGTCCTGTTGGAACAGCAAGTTCCCTTGCCGGTCTAGGAATGGTAGAACGATGGGTTCGATGACGGTTTGGATGTACCGTGCACTATTCAGTGTCCCCTCGACGATCACCAGTGGTGTACAGCCAGTGTAGGAGATCGCTCCCCACACCATGATGCCGGGTGTTGGCCCTGTGTGCCTCGGTCGTATGCAGTCCTGGTTGTGGCGCTCACCTGCACGGCGCCAAACACGCATACGACCATCATTGGCACCAAGGCAGAAGCGACTCTCATCGCTGAAGACGGCACGTCTCCATTCGTCCCTCCATTCACGCCTGTCGCGACACCACTGGAGGCGGGCTGCACGATGTTGGGGCGTGAGCGGAAGACGGCCTAACGGTGTGCGGGACCGTAGCCCAGGTTCATGGAGACGGTTGCGAATGGTCCTCGCCGATACCCCAGGAGCAACAGTGTCCCTAATTTGCTGGGAAGTGGCGGTGCGGTCCCCTACGGCACTGCGTAGGATCCTACGGTCTTGGCGTGCATCCGTGTGTCGCTGCAGTCCGGTCCCAGGTCGACGGGCACGTGCACCTTCCGCCGACCACTGGCGACAACATCGATGTACTGTGGAGACCTCAGGCCCCACGTGTTGAGCAATTCGGCGGTACGTCCACCCGGCCTCCCGCATGCCCACTATACGCCCTCGCTCAAAGTCCGTCAACTGCACATACGGTTCACGTCCACGCTGTCGCGGCATGCTACCAGTGTTAAAGACTGCGATGGAGCTCCGTATGCCACGGCAAACTGGCTGACACTGACGGCGGCGGTGCACAAATGCTGCGCAGCTAGCGCCATTCGACGGCCAACACCGCGGTTCCTGGTGTGTCCGCTGTGCCATGCGTGTGATCATTGCTTGTACAGCCCTCTCGCAGTGTCCGGAGCAAGTATGGTGGGTCTGACACACCGGTGTCAATGTGTTCTTTTTTCCAGTTCCAGGAGTGTATGTTGTTGCCAAAACTATGTGTGACGTGTGACCTGGATAGCATGTAACCATCCTCCCTTACTGTAGTTACAAAACCGAACAAAGCAAAATTATAATCTATGAATTGTTGTCTAATCTGAACGTAATTAATAAATGTTTTGTTAGGGTATGGTCTAAACTGTAAAATAAGTAAAATAATATATAAGGTAAGTAAAAAATAAAAAGCCATAAGAATGAAATTACCCTTTTCCAAATAAAACAATGATTAAATATGCTCTATGGCCAAGTAATTTGTACAACGACGTAATAACATGAGGGATGAAAGATTGTTATTTTATATCTCAGTGAAAGCAGTGAGTGTTATGGAACTGGGAAGACATCAGATCTAATCATAAAGGGAGTCACAAAGAACTAACGAGGATCATGTGTAGGGTCATAACATGCCCAATAAGGAACACATCGACACCTACGAAACATTATTTCGTCAGTTCGCCTCTGGTGGTTTTACACTGTTGTAACTTATATCTGGTAGTTTTGCTTCATGTAAATTTTAATTTGTTGTTGTGGGAAACAACACTACCACAGATATATATTCCGTATGTTTACTGAACGTAGTGCATCCTTAAACCAAGGTATCATAATAATAAATATGTGAAACTTTATTGCATTTTCATACTTTCTAAGGAAATACGAGTGACAGGATCAGCGTGACGACTCAGTCTTTATTACGGACCACAGCAGTAGCGACGTGTCCCACTGATGTGTTTTGTGTGCAATTATAAACTACAGTTCATGTACGTGAAAAAAGATTTTTGGAGACGTAACTACCTCTATGGGAATTTGCACGATTCTGCAGGCAGTCCTGGGTTGACTCTCGCAAAGTTTCGATATTTTCTGGCAGTGACGCCTAGTATACAAAATATGCGTTTATGGACAGTAACAACATCTAGGAGTTTGGAAAGTAAGACTTCCTAGCAAGTAGAGCCTAGTATTTACACTGATAAGCCAAAAAATTATGACCACTTCCCACAGTTACAATGGATATGCCTGATGGCGTTGCGGGCACGTGATGCGGTTTCAAAAGTATGTAGGTGGAGCAGACACAGACGGGGGTCACCCTAGCAAATATATGGGCTGCTA
This sequence comes from Schistocerca serialis cubense, assembly GCF_023864345.2. Lineage (NCBI taxonomy): Eukaryota > Metazoa > Arthropoda > Insecta > Orthoptera > Acrididae > Schistocerca > Schistocerca serialis. The sequence goes on from NC_064641.1 coordinate 429,861,871, forward strand.
ATGGGGAAATCTATTGATATAACCGACTTTGACAAAGGGCAGACTATTATTACACAGAGCCCCTGAATCAGTATCACGATAAGGCAAAGCTGGTAACATGTTGGTGTGCTGCTGTCGTGACCATCTACAGAAACAGATAGAAGGACAGTGAAATTACCACTAGGAGCTAAATGGTTTTACGTCCACAACTCTTCACAGGTCCTGGGAGTCGGAGGATTGTCTGCTCTGTAAAGTAGGATAAATGGTGATCTGTGGCATCTCTGCCGAAAGAGCACAACGCCGGTGCGCGCACAAATGTTTTGGAATACACCCCTCATCGTACATCGCTGAACAGGGAGCTCCGCAGCAGACCACCCCTACGTGTTCACATGTTGACCTGACGACATCGTCAGTCACTGTTGGAGTGGGCACGGGATCGTTAGGATTTGACCGTCGATCAATGGAAACATGTCGGTTCTTCGGGTGAATCATATTTTTACTACACTAGATCGACGGCCATCTCCACAAACGCCGTCATCGATATGTACAGCGGCTCGAAATGTGCAGCGCGCCACAGACGCGGACTGGTGGGCGCAATATTATCCATGGGACCCATTCTCCTGCGCTTACATGGGACCTTTGGCAGTAATCGGAGACACGCTGACAGCTGTGAGCCACCTGCATCCCTTCGTGTTTGATGTCTTCCACGACGCCGATGTCATTTTTCAGCAGTATAATTTTCCCTGAGTCGCAGCCATAAACGTCCTACAGTAGTTTGAGAAGTATTATGTTGATGTCTACGAGACCAGCTTCGCCTGATGTAAATCTTATGCAACCCATCTGGGTCGCTATCGGGGTCCGTCACCTCTTCCGCAAATCAGCGGCCCATTACTTATGCGAATTACATCATCTGTGAGTAGACATCTAATGCCACATACCTCCACAAATCTACAAAAAAACTGTGGGATGCCTGATACGCAGAATCAGCGATGCATTTCGTTCCAACAACGGACAAACAAGCTATTAAGCAAGTGGTCAGAATGTTATCCTTGCTATTGACATTCCTTTGTAGAAAGCATCACAAATACGACATGCTTAAACTTAAAAACATATGATAATACTGTTGAGCTCTTAGTTTATTATATTTACTGAAATGTCTAATGAAATGACGGGAAATATTTTATGTCTATACACCTGATTATGACTACTGTCTTTCTAGTTGAGAGATTTATTTTACTACCCTGAGATTTTTTTTACTACCCTGAAATGCCATATGGCTAATGAATGATGTTTCATGCCTTCCTTTGTACATATTTGCTCATTTTCTTTAATATCTAGTTTCTAGCTTCACTGCAGCATTGGTTATTATAAAATTTAATAGATGTACTAATATCACTATTTTCTGTCTACAGACCCAGTAAAGAATACGTTTCTCATATACTTTCTTGGAAAAGAGAGCACAAATAGACATTTCCCTTCACAGGAATTGCATAAATAATTTTTTAATGACTTGGTAACTTTCTTGCAGAGTAAGTTTTAGTTAAGATGTGACATAGGTATTAGACATGGCCATTTTTAGTGTAATATTTTTTCTGCTTGAGCTATGTCATGTTTAGATATAAGTTATTGCATTTGCTGCTGCTGTTTGCCAGGCATAGTGCTGCTAAATTTCACTTTACATTACTCTGTTAAGGCAGTTTTACTACGAATTTATTTTTCTTCTTTGCTGTGCATTGCCTTATATTAGTTGTAATATTGCATTTGCTTTGCTAATTTATGCTGCTTGCTTAGCCATTTGTATTTTTTATCATTGCTGTTTGTGTTAATTGTTTTGTGCTGCTGCATTGCCTCGTTCCATAGTTTAGCTTCTGCGTTCAGTAGATTTAAGTTAGCTTAAGAGGGGGTAGACTATATGAGAGAATGAGTTGCGATGCATTGGAAGAAATGCATTGAGAAGTTATACGAAAAAAGTACAGAAAGCAGGTATAGGTAGGATATTCTTGGAAAATAAATAATGAGGTATGAAATATGTGAACATATAAATACAGAAAGCATGCTTGGATAGGATATTTTTGGTGGAAACAAATGTTGAAATAAGACGAAAGATCTATGGAATGAAGTTTTGGGTTGGACTGCAGTACCAAATGTTGCACTGAAAACAAACCCTGTCCTTTTCTCCTGTGTTATTCTGCTATGTGTTTATGTACCTTTGTGTATTTGTCTTTTTCCTGTCTTTATGTGTTTAGCTAATAAGATTTATGTCGTAGAATTTTTCAAATACTATGTTATTTTCTTTGTGAAGATCTTTAGACATTATTTATTCTGTTCTGTTTTAATGCTCTTATGTGAAATTAATGTTTCGAAAACTATTCTCTTTATTTTATATATTCACTTATGTCATAATTCCTGTAACACTGATGTATTTGTTTAATTCTTTTCTTTTGTAAAGCCTGTACTACTACAAATTTATGTGTATTGTTGTGTTCTTTAATGATGTATTTTGTATCTTTGATATTGTATTCTTACGTTATAAAATTGTAATTGACACCAGTTCATCAAATTAAGTAACTTGTAAGTTACATTTCACTGCACACGTTTCTGTTGGTCATAGTATATGGACAATATGTGAGAAGCAGCGACTGTTAGTGTTTGCACATGTGTTGATAATTCAGCAAGGGACTGGATAACAGCATTGCTGGTTCTAAGGACAATTAGAAAAAAACTTTGTGAGTGCACAAGTGGTGGTTTATGGATTTGCTATATTGTCCGCAAGACTCTTCGATGGTGATTGTGCACCTGCTCAGTTGCAACAGATGGCTGCTGGCAATCTCTACAAGGACTACAGTGTATCTGCATCTTTGATGACCCACCAATACCATTATTTCTACAAGGACTATAGTGGGTCTACACCTTTGCTGACTCAACAGTACCATTATTTCTACAAGGAATGCAGTGGGTCTGCACCTCTGGTGGCCCACTAATACCGTAATCTCTACCAGGACTACAGTGGGTCTACTCTGTGATGACCTACCTACCCATATTCTTCAAAACTTCGACTGACTCTGCTGTGGGTTTCCTCTGTTGTGGCCCATTACCTGTCTGCATGTCAAGAGTCAGCACTGTCTTTTCGTTGGAAAGACAACACTACTTCTTCAAGACTGCATGGAAATCCACTACTTCCGTGTGCATTTTCTTCTACTGCTCAGACTTTGATAAAAACACTGCTATTTTACTGTGATTAACGATCAGGACTGTCTTTATGGACTGTGAGAAAATTTTAGCTTTTGACCAACATTGTACCAATAAGTGTGTGCATTTGATTTCTTTGTTATTGTAATTATGAAAAATTTTATCAAATCATTATTGGCCACTGCCCAAAACAATTTGTAAAATTTTTTGTGGGGAGCATGAGGGCTATGTAAGTAGGCTGTTTATGTTTTCTTATTGGTAACGCCACGTAGCACTCTGTATGGAAATCACTGGCCGTTCTGTGTGCAGTCTGTGGCTAATTTGCATTGTTGTAATACTCGCCATTGTAGCGTTGGGCAGCTGGATGCGAACAGCGCGTAGCGTTGCGCAGTTGGAGTTGAGCCGCCAGCAGTGGTGGATGTGGGGAGAGAGATGGCGGAGTTTTGAAATTTGTAAGACTGGATGTCATGAACTGCTATATATATTATGACTATTAAGGTAAATACATTGTTTGTTCTCTATCAAAATCTTTCATTTGCTAACTATACCTATCAGCAGTTAGTGACTTCAGTAGTTTGAATCTTTTATTTATCTGGCAGTAGTGGCGCTCGCTGTATTGCAGTAGTGCGAGTAAGGAAGATTTTTGGTGAGGTACGTGATTTGTGAAAGGTATAGGTTAATGTTAGTCAGGGCCATTCTTTTGTAGAGATTTTTGAAAGTCAGATTGCGTTGCGCTAAAAAATATTGTGTGTCAGATTAAGCACAGATTGCGTATAATTGTTCAAAGGGGACGTTTCAACACAAATGTAAATTCTCAGAAATTACTTCCACAACTTAAGGCCTATGTTTCATATTAGTAGAATTCTCTTACCCAGGAATGCCCTTTTCGCCAGTGCTAGTTTGCTTTTTATGTACTTCTTACTCCATCCATTGGGGTTATTTGGCTGCCTAGGCAGCAATATTCCTTGACTTCGTCTATTTTGTGATCCACATTTCTGATGTTAAGTTGCTCGCTGTTCTCGTTTCTGCTACTTCTCATTACTTTCACCTTTCTTGGATTTACTCTCAGTACACTGTTATACTCATTAGACAGATCATTCATTTCAACAGTTCCTGTAATTCTCCTTCATAACAGCAATGTCATCAGCGAATTTCCTCACTGATATTCCTTCACCTTCCTGAGCCTTTCTTTCATTTCCGACATTACTTCTTCGAGTTAGATATTTAACGGTAGGGGTGAAAGACTACATCCATGTCTTACACCCTTTTTAATCCGAGTACTTCGTTCTTGGTCTTCCTGTCTTATTGTTTCCTAGTGGTATTACCGGTTTTTCCCTGTAGCTAACTAAAATTGTTAAATGACTTCATCTTGCAGTTTAGTTTACAAAATTTGTGGTCTTAGGACAGCAGGATCGAGCTGAAGACGGCAGAAAGAAAAAAAATATTATTAATGAACTTATCTGAACTGAAAGACGCGAAAGTAATTCTCTGTGACCAAGAGATTGACACCTTTGTTTTTGACTCATAAGGCGTTCATGTTGACAAGACATGTCGATCAGTATGTTCTGCAGAAATGGTTAGCATTTCAGTCACCTCGTTTCAGCATGTGTCCTGTTGCCTAGTAATCACAGAGTCCGCCATGGGCCCTGATGACTTGTTCCATGCGTGATGGCATCGACGCGTATCAGACATAAAGGGCGTCTTCAGGTATAGCCACCCATGTTGCATTCACTTGGTTCAAAGGTCTTCTGCAGTGGTTGGGACTGGGTCACAGCACTGCACCTGTCGTTTCACCATATCCCAAACACTTTCGATTGGCGACAAGTCTGGTGATCTGGCGGGCCAGGGCTAAAGGTTGACATCCTATGACACCAAGAAAGAGCGTGGTCATGCAGCAACATGCGGTCGTGCATTTCCTTTAGAAAAATGGCGTCTGGTGCGTTGTGAAGACAGGGTATGACTACGTGTCGCAGGTTGTCGTTCACGTAGTTCACACTGGTCACAGTGCCTTGGACATGCACCACCTGTGATTTGTGGTTGTACCCAAAAGCACCCCACTGCGTTGTATGTCTTGTGCGAATGCAGTCACTGTGATGCCGCTCATCCTGTCTGTGACGAGCATCTGGTCATCATTTTCAAACAGACAGATCCTGGATTCATCCGAAAACACTATCTAATGCCATTCCTGTCCCCAGTGATTTCGTTCCATACATAATTGCCGTCTAGCATGCTTCTGCAAATTCGTCAAAGGCAGGTGGGGATGTGGACGACTTGCACGTAACCCATGCCGTAATAAACGTCGAAAGAGTGTCACTCCTCACAACGTATGATGTATTACACTGTTCCACTCCTCCGGCAGAGTCGAAGAGGAAGCAGATCTGTCCTCCAATGCCCTTCGTATTAGGTGCTGACCTTCTCGTGGGAGGATCTGGGTACTGCAGTGTGACCTGTCTCGTCATGTACTACGGCCTTGCGTGAACCATGTTGCACACACCCGAAACACTTCGTCCCAAGCGAACAGCAATTTTCCGTATGGATGCATCTCATTTCCTCACGCTAATAATGTGCTCTCTTTCAAACTCACTGTTTTGATAGCACGGTTTGCGCATACGTCTGGGAGGCATCCTGTACTTCTGCTCAAGTCACACTGATCCATTACCTTTGGTTCATAGTGACAACGAGAGCCACAGGCATATTTTATCGATAGGTGGAGTTGCGCCGTGATATCGATGTTGACCTTGAACCCGAGGGCTGACATGGTTCAAATGCTAATCATTTCTGCAGAACATACGAATGTACATGTCCTGTGACTATGAACGTCCTATCTCTAGTCGTCCAATGTGTTCTTTAAACATTCCCCTAAGCCCTCTGTCGAAACTCCTGCTCCATGGCTGACTATAGAACTACGCCAGCTAGTGAATAAACGAGATTCTGCACACACACTACTCAAGTAAGATCAAACACTTGAACTATTTGAAGTAAGCAGGAAGCTTCAGATGAGCCCGAAGGAGTACGTGGGCAACGCTAGAATTAGGTAAGCCCGTTCTGTTGCACGCAGCATGTAGAATCCTGAAGCACTGTAAACGAAACTGTGATGCAGTTCCTGAACCCCCTGTAGACTAATTGAATGATTTTTTCGCAACAGCAGCCGGATTCTACGTTCGGCAAGATATCGGACAAAGGAAAGTACATCCTCAGCAGACAAGTTCCTCTCAAAAAACGGAAAGCAATCATGAGAAACTCTTCTGCTGCAGCAGGCACTCATGGAGTAGCCAAGAATACTCAGACGATTGAAACTGATGCGATCAAAATATCTGATGAAGAAACGGCTTTTCTATGGTAGCACACCCGATATTTGAAGATGATATTTCCATATTGTGGTTTGAGAACTACCTCTAGAACAGATGTGAACGAATCGTCAATGGAAGCATATGCTGACTCTACTCTCCCTGAATCAGTCCTTGGCTCATTGCTTTTCTAGCTGTACATCAATGATATTTCATCTGTGCTTATTTCTTGTAACTACATCTTACGTGTTGAGGACATCCGGTTGTATTTAAGAACGTTAATGCTTCCTTATCATTTATGAAAGGCTATTATGTTCACTGTCACTGTGTGCTCAAAACCTTAAAGTAAGCGCTAAGAAACAACTGGTAATCATTATGTGGTGTTGAAAGTTAATCAGCCAACATTTTCGTGAAAAAGTTTCCTGCGTTATTTCCTTACGGTATCCGGTAACCGTATAAATAAATCCTAAAGAGCTTCATAGTAAACTTTCACGAGAAACTAAATTGGGAAGAATACATCTCGCAGCAGGTATTGATCTCTTTGGTTCATTCATTCTTCCGCACATAGTTGTCCATATATATCGTCACTAAGAAAACCCCACAGGGAAGTGGAACGAATCAACTACACTTTGACAGGTTAGAATATGTCTCCTTCTTCTTACATGCAATTTAAAAATTCAGAAAAATATTTCCACTCGAAATAAAACAAAAATATTCCTGTCTTTAGTTCTTCAGATATCTTTCCTATTTGTGACGCAGATCAGCACGATACAAATGTGAAGACTCTAGACAACAAGGTAGTTTTGAATTCTAGCTTAAGACATGTGTGTAACACTGGACTGTTTGATCACACCAGTCCTCATTATGTTCAGTTAGGCTGAAAGCAACTGGATATGGGCCACGACTTTCACACGTTCTGTTTACTGCAGAGTTGTCTTCGTCAACGGTGTCCTCAGCACCTATTCTCACGTCAGGTACCTACCACCATTCCGTGACAGCGTTGTCAGACCGGTGTCATGGGTGTACTTTTGCAAACCTTTAAATCGTTGTACAACTCCTTTTCCATTTCACCCAAACAACTATGGACCAAACTATCCTGCAATCAGCGTCTTATGCAAAACTATCTTGCATTCAAAAGAAGATTAAAGCTTTGTCTTTTATCACAGGCACAGCTTCCCTCCCTGCACACCCCAGCTATTTTCTTCCTGTCCAACAAGGGAGCACATTCTGTGTCCATCTTTAAACCAGGGGTGTACAGTCTTGTTAGTACCATGGTCGCAAACCCCTCACTGTGACTACGTAAGGGCCGTAAGTTCAAAACTAACGTGCCTTGAGACAAGTTATTATTCCGAATTGGTATCCTGTTGTCGCAATGCCAGATAGAGGGGATTCAAAAGAACCTATTTCTACGAGAGTCTGATCTCTTTTCGGTAGAAAATAAAAATGTTCAAATGTATGTCAAATCGTATGGGACTTAATTGCTAACGTCATCAGTCCCTCAGCTTACACACTACTAAATTATCCTAAGGACAAACACACACACCCATGACTGAGGGAGGACTCGAACCTCCACCAGGACCAGCCGCACAGTTCATGACTGCAGCGCCCTACACCCCTCGGCTAATCCCGCGCGGCAGAAAATAATAGATGACTAAATGAATCAAAAGAGCGAACGATGTTGGACGGGCAACCATCAGATCAGTTTCCCTCTATTTCATCTACTAATCTTATCCCCTTCTCTCTCATATTCTTCTCCACATTTCTTTCTTCTGTACTGCTGTCATTCGTTTCTATTAGATGTCGTTACTCGCATTCAAGAAAATTGTTTAATACAATGTGCTTAAAATCGACACATCTTAAATTCCATATATTCATTATTACATGTATTGACATTATTCAAGGCGATTACGTGATGAACCTAACAAACTTTCAGGGGTAATGGAGGAGAGTAAATGTATAAATTTGCGATAAACAATTCGTTATAATCCTTCTGAAACTGGAACTCGTCCGCTGCAGGGTATTGGCATTCCGTGTTTTGGAAGGAGATATTATTGACTAACACAAGCAAAAAAGTCCAGTAAACATGGGCTCTGAAATGCGAACTTAAAGAGCCGCGACCACCTGTTTATCTTTGACATAGTGAAACACATCTCTCCTAATGAACAAGTGCTGATAGCTCTTAAGATAAGCATTTCAGAGCCCATGTCTGATTGACAAATTTTTTCTTTTTTTGGTCCGTACTACCTCCTCCGAAAACGTGGAAAGCAGAGAGCACGCAGTAGAAGAGGTCCACAGTCAGAGGTATCAGAACGACTTTTGCTTGTAGCTTTCAACTTGGCCGTTTCCGGACCAGGGTGCTTGCTTCAACTGCATTTATTCTTTTCCAGTATTGCTGATAGTTTTTATCATTACCAGGCAATCATCGCTTATATTGCACTTATACTATATTCATTTGCAATGCTGCCTCGTTAAATGATATCTCGTTAGATGGAAGACAAGAGCCTGAAGGCCTTAATCTTGTTAGGTGAAATAAATGCTTACAGCTATAAACAAAATATGTCTGCAAAGTAACACTCACATTGTATAGTGTTTCTGTGACGAACCACATATGACGACGTACGGATAAGATCCCGCATTCAGTTATTGAAGAGGAATGCGGACCACTACGGGAATACGACTAAAGACGGGAACGCGACTGTCAGAGATAGCCATTTGCACAACTCCTTATCTGTGGTTATCGCTACCAGGAAATGATAAACTGTAAGGTACATTTTCTCGGTAGCAAAAGTCACATCGACGGGACATGAATTCATGTCGTTGTATCTCTATTCTACGTTATCAATTAGAGCTTTAGAGGGCTACAGATGCCGGAATACATGCACTGCTTGACAAAGGAAGTTCAACACCAAGAAGACATGATCCGATGTTAATGTAACTTCGTACATGTACACGTACACACCATCAGCGGATTTGTAAATTATTAGAGTTGCAGTTCTCTTCGATACGTCGAACGTCAACCAGAGTGCGTTAGTGTTTGTGTTTAGTATTTGTACCAGCCCTTTGAGGATACATAAAGGGTGTGAACAGTGTCAGATATCAAATGATCGCTGAGGACTGGGAGACGCATCGTACTTGCGTGAGACAACGTTGTCAGCACCTGACATAATTTAAATGATGCCTCGTTGTGAGTCTTTGTTTGGTCGAATTGTACAATTCCCAGATTTCTGAAGCTTTCGGTTGTGACAGTGGTGTAATATATAGGTCGAAATGAACAGTTACTGTGAAAGGAAATGGTGGAAATTCAATCCTCCAAAAGCTTATTGTTCGGAGTCGGAACGCATCACAGCAGGAGTACACTAAAGAAGTATGTATCATTAGAATACTAACATCACACCTCCTACTTGACGAAAACGCCTCTGCTACTTGCTGTTATGATTTTTTTTCTTGGAGTCCGGTACAAAGTCGTCATTGGCGAGCAGAAATTTTGGTTCAAATGACTCTGAGCACTATGGAACTTAACAGCTGTGGTCATCAATCCCCTAGAACTTAGAACTACTTAAACCGAACTAACCTAAGGACATCACACACATCCATGCCCGAGGCAGGATTCGAACCTGCGACCGTAGCAGTCGCGCGGTTCTGGGCTGGGCGCCTAGAACCGCGCGGCCACCGCGGCCGGCCGAAATTTTAGTCAAGGCAAACGGCGATAATATGACGTATAATGCAACAGAATATTTTACATATCACAAAGAGAGTAATTGAAATTCTGACAGGTAATTTAGATTGCAAGGTTCGATCTATAATGAATGCAGATCTGCACATAATGACGTGCGGAACGCGCGTCATCGACATCTCACTAAACCTATCGCTTCCCAAACTTATTGAAATGCTGAAATACAGACAAAGGGTTTACATATTGTTAGTAATGAATATTGGAACTTTTTCCAGAAAATAATTAATCTTATTATTATACAAAAATTACAGGAGAAATGGCATGCTTACATAACGCAATACGTACGAAAAGTGGGAAGAGCACGAGGCGTTTCGTGCCTCAGTTATTCAAGAAATGAGAAACGAAATTACTTAAACGATGATATACGAGTTAGCAGTTAGGATGCAATTTGATCTCTGATTTGGGAGAGAGAAGTCAATTTGTTACAAGGCCCCGCTAAACGGCTGGGACAACGTTTGTAAATAATATTGGAATAGCCGTTCAACTACATTATTCAGAGGCTTTTATTCGAGTGCATTATTGGTATATAATAACAATAGTTACATACTTTACACTGAATTTGAATTTCCTTTATCAACAAGTATTTTGGACGCTTTGTTAATAGACAATTAAGTCAGATGATGTGTTCTTCTTACTATGATATATCACTACACCGGATAATTGTTACAAATAATTTTGTATTTGGTAACTGAACATGAGGTGTCATGGCTTAATATGAATGTCTTGAATTTTGACTGACACCCACTATCTGGCTTCAGTTTCTCGAACAATGGACGATACAGCTCATGAGAGGCTGTGTTATAGGAATGATTGAATGTCCAAGTGCGATGGACCCAAGGATAGGATTTGGGCGGCGTCATCGGTTGTGTTAGGATCCATCTGAATGATTAGGTTCTTGATAGGAAGGTCATCAGCCTGAAGAGTAGGCAGGTGGCGTCTGGTCAGTTCTCCTTGCATCTTAAGTTTGCCTCCGACCGTTCAGTGTTACCATTTACATGAAACCATAATACATAGAAATTACTACTACATACATACAGCCTAAACTGAAATAAGTTCTTGTTAGGACATAAGTAAAAGGTTTTACATAAATATGAAGAACAAAACATTTCTTTAAGATGTTAGATGGATCCATGTTTGACATGCGGGAATCTTACTTGTTCTACTTACAAAGCGTTACACATTGTCCAGTATGGTGTTCTAAACTACTTAAGTTTGTGCTAAATGTGGTCATAGAGTTAAAATAACTTATGGAATGTGTGTACATAACATGCACAACATGCGCATTGTGAGTGTCTCTGCTGGGCAAGTTTTGTTGTTTTTAAACACATAGTTCAGTTCAGTAACGACAGCGCGCCGAGTATTTGCACCGACAATCTCGACTGTCGTCCGGCCACTCAGAACGGTTGGAACACCCCAGTGCCCCAGTGACTCTTGGGCGTCGAAACTGTGAGTTCTTTAGTGTTGTTGAGTGTTTGTGGCTTGTCCAAACGGGCGTTGTCTCTCATATTTGGATAACATCATCTCTTGTACTACCCTAGGAGTGGATGGCCTTTTGCTCAGATCTTCCCCGTCAAAGTACAAATTTCGGCATAGAGCGTGCTCCCGCATTTTATTTTATTTTATTTGTATTCCACATCAACACGTCTTAACTCAGTGCTAGCCTGACTGTCCCGTAACTGTCCTCGATGTGTTTTCATCACTGTCCCATGTTCTTCTCACAGACTCGTTAACACAGTAGCCTTTTCTTTAGAAACTGAGTTCACATAGTCACAGTTCATTAGTCTATTATTTACAGTACATGCTCTCGTGTCGTCCCCATGGATCTCAAGTATTCGTGTTAAATCACAGTTAGGTAGCATATTTACAAAAAAAATTGTGCAAATGGCTCTGAGCACTATGGGACTTTTGCCCGCATCTCGTGGTCGTGCGGTAGTGTTCTCGCTTCCCACGCCCGGGTTCCCGGGTTCGATTCCCGGCGGGGTCAGGGGTTTTCTCTGCCTCGTGATGGCTGGGTGTTGTGTGCTGTCCTTAGGTTAGTTAGGTTTAAGTAGTTCTAAGTTCTAGGGGACTGATGACCATAGATGTTAAGTCCCATAGTGCTCAGAGCCATTTGAACAATGGGACTTAACTTCTGAGGTCATCAATCCCCTAGAACTTAGAACTACTTAAACCAAACTAACCTAAGGACATCACACACATCCATGTCCGAGGCACGATTCGAACCAGCGACCGTAGCAGCAGTGCGGTTCCTGACTGTAGCGCCTAGAACCGCTCGGCCACTCTGGCCGGTTAACATATTTACAAAACAATTGTGTATGTCTTAGTGCAGGAATCAATAACATATACCACTAGAAAAATAGGCTTACAGTCATTAATTATCTTTCATGTTACGACTCTCGTCTGAGTTTAGGTACTCGTCCACTGTGTACGAATTGCATATTGTATAGGCGGGACAACATTGCTTATTCCACGATTTCAACCTTTGAATAGAGTGGTAAATCCAATCAAAATGTGGAACTAGGAAAAAAAGTGAAAGCAAAAGAAAACTTCGGCTAAAAGCTGAGCAGAACACTTACTTACAACTCCCGAGGGGCTAGGAAAACTGTCCTTTCTCAAAACAGCTTAATTTACTAAAGTTAACATTAACGTGGTTTTGAAGAGTATAAAATCGAAATAATTTCATTAAGGCTACCTCATAGTAAAACGAAAGATTAATATTTACAAAAGGTTAGCAGTCAAAGCAGTTTGTTTTACTTTATTTTTATTTATGTATTGTTTTCTTGGTACTATGTCTTTCTTTTACTGGTTCGAGAAGAAGTGGATGCATACTTCTAACTCCAAACTATTACTGCTGATATCACAAAACATTCTTCACGCGGTGGAGGGTCAACTCATATAAATATATTAGTGTTTTAGTTTCCTCTTCCAAACACAAATACGCCCATCCTCCAGGGAAAGAGTACGATACAGTTATTAGCAAGTAATCAGGCCCTGTGAATCATCTCATTCAGTTGTTAGTTGAAAGTTGTTACTTCATTGATCGTCATGGCACATGGCTTCTGTGTTACAGTGTACTGTCCACGCTTTGTAAAAACTAATATGACAGTGTCTTTTGCTTTACTCATCTTATAGCTACTGTTCACACTTTATATACGTTAATAAATATTTAAACAACCTATGCAGTACAATACCAAGCAAGTATTTTATTCATCTACATAAACAGTTTAAGTAAGGACTAGTTTTAGCTGAATATTATCATCTTAAACTTTATCCTTCTACTGAATGTCCAAGTGCAGGAAGTATTCATCTCACAGTGTTCCTTCAGCACTTACAGATACTTTTGTCACATACAGTACCAAGGTTTCTACTGACAACACTGATTAAACCAGTTACAGATTACGGTTAATAACTACATTTAAGCATAAAATAGCGCATATAATCCAATGCAAGTATTTACTCAGGTCCTGATGGCATATAATCCCTTACTTTTATAGGTTTTAGGATAAGCCAGGAGATAATATCCTCCATGTGCGTTTCTCACTACCTTATAAGAACTTGCGAACAAAGGTTGTCATTTACAAGTTCTTTTGGAAAGAAGGGAAGATTACTGCTGAATTTTTAACAAGATATGTTATCCTACCTGATATTTTTGAATTTCTTTTAATTATTTGCTATAGTAGATTTTTCTCAGGCAGGCTTTATTGATGTGTAAGACGAAAGCTTTTCTTACCTTTCCTTTCCAGTAACACTCTTCTGTGTGCAAACGTGGACGATGACTTATCCATACATTCTTCTCCTTCATCCTACTTATGAGTTCAGCTGGACTGAATTGCCCGTTGAATAGTAGCAAATGGTTCACTATTTGTTCAAAAGACTCTAAATACTCTACCAAGTTTGCTTGATTGCAGTATGCATAGATTCTAATGAATCTGTTAAATTCTCAAAAGATTTATTTAGTGAAATTTCCTTCAGGATGAAAGTCTGATATTAGTATCTGTTTAATGCCATGTTCACATAAAAAAAATCTCTGTGTTTGACAAATAAAGACTGAGGCATTATCTGAGAGCAATATCTAGAAAGTAATTCATTCAAGTTATAAGACGCCGTGGTCTCCCGCCCTTCATTGCTTACATATTCCGCCCTCACAATCATATTCCGCTCATCAAGACGCTTCTTTCGAACAGACTCGATAAGATAAAGTCAATGTTGTATGAATTCAAGTAAACGATATGCAAATAACTAGTAAATCGCCAATGCGGACCGAGATTGAAATACTCGAGGCTGGCGTACACACATACATTCCGGACACGATAGTCACAGGAGCTTTTAGTTTGGGAGAGCAACCGCACGCCAGGAGGCCGGTCGCAAACTATCTACGTCGGCCAGTGACCTCCCGTAGAGCAGACAGCGTTTGCCCAAGTGAAAGGAAGACCCCGTGTTCGGCTTAAAAGCAAATTCCGCTACATTGTTTGGGAACGACCAGCCTACGCATTCTTTACAAATATAGCACGAGGTTTCAGAGACTTTCACAGGGAGACAGCAAACGCCAAACGCCGATGCTACAGATATCCGGATTGGTCGCCTTAAACGAAACGTCATTCTCGCGTTTTAGAAGAGCAATGCTGATTGGCAGACGATATTTCTGACGCTTTGTGCTGAAGGAGTAATGGAAGAGACTGAAAGATATACCCCTTCACGTCTGGTGTGGAGAGGGGCTGTTCTGTTGTCGCTCTTGGAACGAGAACACGTAACAAGAGCGTGTGTGCTCGTACGTGTACTCAAAGAGCGAGGAACATGTCGCTCCTCAGTACTTCACTGGGAGAGCACCTTCTGTCGAGAGCGAATCGGAGTGTGACTCTATATTGAGCCCTTGTGATTAAGCATTGTTTACTCTGCTGGCAGCCACACTTATTGTCCGGTGTGAATGGACAGAGTTATAGTTAACACCTGTGAGCGAATTTTGAGTGGCATTGCGGTGGACTGGTTATCTGACTGGTGTACCATGCCAATAGTTAGACTAGGGGCGAATAGGAGTCCTTGACTTCATCAAGATGTAGGGAGAGTTTGATTGGCGAAGGTCAATCCAGATAGAACGAGAGTTATCTTATTTGTCAGCAGCGAGCGGTGCAGACAGCAGTCATCACAGCTTACGGTATTGTGCTCTACAGCTCTTGCGAGCTCCATATTTCCTCCACAACAGTACGCTTCACTGCATTTCACACTCGACAACCTCGACTGTACCTAGCACATTCTAATGGATAATTGTTCAAGTTGAGTAGGCACGGCTCTCAGCCATTCTCCCAAGTCAATATCAATCTTAAACTTTGTATAGATATTTCATTAGCGAATCCTATCCTTAAGAGGTAACTTCACATTCCGAAAAGAACCTGGAAATAACGTGTTCAGTTCATAACTAAAAGTGCCATTGTCATTTCTCAGAATTTTTGCAAAAATAAATAATAATTTTCGTTAGTTTTATGTTTTTCTTACACTAACCAGCAGTACTCCAGTACCCAAGTATCTGACTAGTTACGTATGAATTTTTGTGACATTTCCTTACAGCGGATGACTCCAGAAGATATTTATTGCTGAAAGTTTTTCAGGCATTTCTCTTTAGAACGTTAGGAGCGTCTGTGTGACTTCTGTAGTAGTGTGGGGGTGGAAATCGCATCTTGCAGGAGCCACAGGGTAAAGGGTACATCTCAGATTAATCCGTTGCGCAGAATGACAGAATAGCACCCCATCGCTCACAGAAAATGGCGACCCTGCCAGGATAGGTAAAATAGGTAAGCTACCACGATAGGAAAGTGTCAGGATGGTTAGGTACGGCAGGTCGCAGAAGTAGCACTTTGAAGAACTTTCTTTCATGTATTAAATAGCTATTTTCGAAGATTGCGATCAGAATAGATACAGGTAGTGAAGAAAGCAGAAATCTAGGGAAAGGGGCGTGTGTTATTGTGTTGGAAAATTTTGCATTTTTGTACGATTTTTGTGTAGCTGTTAGGGCATAGGATTTTCAGGTGATAGGCACAGACGCAGAGTGACGCAGAGACGCAGTGTGATGCAGCATAATATAAGGTATTAATAAATAACATTTTTCTCCCTTTGCAAGGGCACAGGTGGAGATTGTAGCAGATCTGACAGTACATTAGCTGAGAAGTCACGACGTTGTTGTTGGTTCAACCAAGTGGTAAGTGGTCGTACAGTTTTGTACGAGGGTTCTGGTGTGTTCAAAGAATTTCCATGTTAACGAGAGCACAAACCAAAAGGTTACGTGACAGACAGCAAGTAGACAAGATGGAGGACAATCAGCCAGATAGACAGCAAGTAAACGAGCTTATTGAGAATAGGACAGAAGGTGAACCTGACATTAGGACAGACGGTGAATCAGAGAATAGGACAGTCGGGGAGCTGCAGAATCAGCAGGCTCAGTTATACTGTGATAAAATTGAGACATATCAGACAGATGGGAATCGAAGGGATGAGAACATCGAATTTCCAGAATATGAAATGCCAGGTAGGGCACATTCTGAGCCAGAAATAGACAGCCCACGTAGTAAATAGCAAAGATTAGAAGCGAAACGAGCACAGGAAACGCGTTTGTTTGCCGCATATTCAGGGACAGAATACGCGTCAATACAGTCAATGAACCGGCAGTTAGCAAACGTTCAAAGAGAAGTAGACAGTGAGGAAGCGGAGGAACATTTAGAATACGTCGAACCTATCGTACACATTCTAAATATGCCCCAACAACAGACACAGAATTATGCGGAGTTACGAGAGCCACGAAAAGGTTCCGTAAGAGACGCAACTGTACCTGCAAACAGAAGACATACACAACAGAGAGGGCAGACTGCGGAGTTGTTTGTGCCACGTAACGGTTCAATGACAAACTCAACTAGTCCTCAACACAGACAGCACGGGTTATGGCAGTTATCAAACTTAGAAACGCCACAGCATAGCCCAGTAAACGACATAACTGACCGAGTAGAAAACAATAGATCGAGAATACACAGTTCAGCAGAAGGCAGCGTTACAGGACAGGACGCGATCGTGGAGATGTTACAAAAAATGGACGCTAGTATGACGAAACAGAATACACAGAAAACAAGACAGTATCAGGAATTGAAACAGGATAATCAGGCTATTAATACACAGATCCAACAGGTTAAAATCCAGATAGAAGAAGGGATCGCCAGAATTGATAGTCAGATCACTCAGATAAACAAAGACATGAAACAATCTAGAGAAAGAATTCAGGTACTAACACAAAGTCAGCAGCAATTACGCACTGACGTGGACAAGGTCCAATTGGACATCGTAAACGTTGACAAAAAGGTGGAACGTCTTACAAAAAAAGCCACTCGAACAGCAATACAAATTTCGGAAGAACAATCAATCCCAGGTTCGAGTCTCGTTCGGGGCACACAATTGAACTGTCCCCATTGATATTTATCAACGCCTGTAAGCAGCTGAAGGTCTGGATTTCATTGTAATTCCATTTGATGATTCAAACGTTGTTCCCCAACGATGATGCCATATATCAGGATGATAGTTCACCCATTCACACAGCCAGGATGGGCTGGAGCATTCAAATGTACTTCAGCGTCTTCCCTGGCCAGCACATTCCCCGTACTTGAACATTATCGAACCCTTCTGGGAGGCATTGGAGCAAATTTCCGTCTCCGTCGTCACTAGAGGAGTCAGAAGAGGTTCTCGTCGGAGAGTGGCATAACATTCCACTGGAGACTACACAATCATTTTATGCCAGTATTCCTAGAAGAAGCGCAGCTGTATTACGAGGAAATGGGGGGCGGTCCACGCCTTCTTAATAAATTGTTCCCAAGTGAGTGCAGGTGTTCACATTATTTTCCTATCCGCCGTATTTTATAACATCACTTCTCGCTGTGAGGAAATCTTCGAAAGTACCCTTATAGTGACGCGCGGGATTTGTCGACAGAACATGAGCAAATGTCTATCGTTGCGCACCTCAGTCACACCACGCTGACGTATGTTTGCCCCACTTGCAGAGAGTGTCTGCACATCGCCCATCCCCTGTTCGGATGCTGTTAAGGCAGTCCAAATTGCCCGAGGCTGGTCGAATTCAGGGGATTTCTTCTGGACGCGAGGCAGCTTCAGGCATTGTGGGGAACAGTTTTTTTGCAAGCAGTGTTTCCATTCGTCGGTGTTATTGAATTCCATTTCCACGAGAGTGATAAGAGTCGGTTGTCTCGATCTTAGTCTTTTCCGTTCCGAGGGAAGTATGTCATCCAATTATTGGAAAATCAGTGTTATTAGCAATCTTTTGATATTCACGCAGTAGGGCGCTCTTCCGTCTGATATCAGAAGGTGGAGTGTGGCTCAAGAAACGTTGCCAGTATGTGGGAGTAGGTCATAATCATCCACTAACAATGCTCATATAGCCTAATTAAGTTGTACTTCTATCTTTATTACGTGTGGACTACCAAGCCAGACAGGCGCGTGGTACTCTGATGATGAGTACATCAAACAGAGTCCTGACACCCGGAGAGTGTCTGCTGACGATCCGCAACGAGAGCCGCAGAGTTTATGGAGAATGTCATGCCCGGTTTTGAGGTTCGTAGACGTTCGTGTCAAGTTCTGCTTAAAAGAAAGTGTCCTATCTAACATCATGCCAAGATATTTTGGATGCATGCTATGATGAAGTTCATCTGCTTCAAAATAGATATCAAGGGCTTCGTGTGCCAGTGTATTGGACAGATAAAAACATGAAATTTCTGTTTTATTTCAGTTTGATTCCCACCTCCATTTACGGAAATTTCTATTTTATTTGAGGTTGATTGCAGTCTCCATTTACGGAAATAGTGCCTTGAGATGTCTACATCAGAAGTTAGAAATTCTCCAGTTGTTTCAAATGTTTTGTATTAGGTAGCTATTGCCCAGTCGTCTGCATACCCAAATTTTCTGGACTGCGTTTGAGGGATATCAGATATGTAAATTAAGAAAGAGAGGAGCAAGGTCGCAAAGGTTGCACTGAAAAAATACGATCAGCGGAACAATAAAATAGAACTTAAAAACAAAGATTAGTTTGAAAAGCTTCGAACAGAGTTGATACAATCTATCGAAGAAACGATCGAGACCGATTACACCTGTAGCGAATCAACTGACGCGTCAAGCATTAATTCAGTACACGGACACGCACCGTCTAAGAAAGTTCAAGTAGAACCAAGGCTAGACGTAACACTCGCGCAAAAATCGAAACAGAAAACCCCGATTAAAGTAATACATGACATGCCACAGGACCAGGCCCAGTATCTAGAAAAACGGAACACATACATTCAGCCGATACCAATCAAAAGACAGTCAACTGAACCAGTAAATCCAGTGACACAACATAATAGCAGCACAGGTACTATACCGCCAACGACTAGAGTAGAAACACGCGAACAACACTTTTGTTCACCAATGATACGATATGACGCGGATATGAGTCAGGAAATTGAGAACAGGCAGAAAGGCAGTAGATTACCAGAGAATAAACACGACGACACAAGCAGTGGCAGATTATTTGAGTCCATGAATCAGCCACTCACCGGATTTATGAGTAGATATGATACAGACCACATCCTTACAGTTAGAAAATTTCAACATTTCAAGCAAGAAGGCGGTAGCTTGCATGCACGCACATTCGTCGACCAGTTTCAAGTAGTCTTACTAAACCACTGGAGCGTAGCTCACAAACTTGACTTCATTTGTGCACACATGTCAGGTACAGTACCAGAGGTGATGCAAAAGATCGCGGGTACCTGTACGTCTTACCTACAATAAAGAACAGCATTTCTCGAAAGATATTGGTCTAAGATGGCGCAAAACCAAATTAAATACGAGTTACCTCGTCTTACTCAGATGACACCATATGAAAACTCGGGAGAAAAAAGCGTGGTAAAATTCTTTGATGCAATGGATAAAAAGAATCAATGCCTAGACAAGGTATACAGTAACGGAGAGCTGATACGTCTATGTAGAATGAAATTACCGGTAAATTATCAACAGGCTACAGGAGAAAAAAAATGAAAATACCGAAGAATTCGAAGAGGTTTTAAGGGAACTTGAATTTACATTTAAAGAAGACGAGGTGAAAGAAAAAAGAAAGGAAAGGGAACACCAAAAGGAGAGGACTAGGAACGAATATTGCAATAATATTAATAATCGTAATCCTAACACCAATAACTTCAGGCAATTTAACAAACATGGACAGTGGCCCAATGGAGACAATTGGCATGCAAACGACAACCAGAATAATTGGTACCGAAATAGGAACGGTAATGGACACTCATACAGTGGCAGATATGGGTTTAGGAATCAAAATCCCAACGGTCAAGGGTACTTTGAAAGAGGTCACGATGTTAGAAACAGCAACTGGCGAGACCAGGGCGCGAATAATGACCGAGGAAATTATGGTCCTCATAGACAAGAACAACAGAGCAAAGAGAAACCAGATGTAGAAGTTAAGCCACCGAATACCGCAAAATGTATGGATGGAATTGAAAAATGCGGAAGAGGTTAGGCAAACTAAGGTCCACCCTATCTTATACTAACCACTAAATAAAAAATAAATTAAGAATCCACAAAATAACACATTAATTAAAAGAAAAATAGACACAATACACACTAACAATCTCTTGTAGTATCAAGTGCACTACAACATGCACACAAACAATAAATGGTGCACAACAATTAAAAGAATGAAGAAGTGGTAGGACATAATTAGAATAAAGAAAAGAAATCATATATATATAATAATTTTGGCACTATCAGAAAATTCTTGCAATATATAAAATCAGAGTTTTTTTGTAAATAACAAATATATGTAAACCAAAAATTGTAAATGTTTCTACGCATCAGAGGGACATCGCCACCAACACCAATCACCAGCTCCCTTAACACCAGATGCTTCGAGATAGCGACGGAGAGGGTACAGACATGTTGAGAAAGCACTTAGGGGAATAACAACAACATGAATGCCGACGCCACACTGGAAATGCAGGTTGCAACCAGGTTGGACTTCAGGAGGACAATGCGCCACATGGACATTTCATATGTCACGACACTGCTGCACAACAGAAGGGTGTGGGGAGAATCATAATACGACGAGACGACAATGACGGCACAGAAAATTACTAAGATCTACAAACTCATCAAGTAACGTTTGGAAAGGCAGTCAGATCCTACAAATCCTATATCACTCCTACACTAAAATTCACATATTCCTAGCCCAAGAAGAACAGAAGAATGCAAGAAAGAAGAGAAGAACAGAAGATGCAAGATGAAGAATGGCAGAAGACAGCAAGATACGTTTCTCTCCTATCCTACAAAGTAAATTGCTACAAACGTCTTTCCATGAACTTTGAGGCATGGCAACTACTACAAACACTCTCCAAAAATAAAACTTGAATCGTCAAACAAATACAAGCGAACAGCAAAAAGAATATTAAGTAGTACTAACCAACATTATCTAGAAATAGATTCAGCAAAATAAACGGAATTCTCCCTACCACATCATCAAATTGCCATACCGAACCAGGTGTGAAGTACCAAGACGCCACAGCACAATATTGGGTGACGATCGTCGGTAGTCAACTATAATCATCGAACTGCCATACAGTCCCAGGAGTGACAGCAAAGGAGTACCATGACATCACTGTTTATGCAGTAAATCACAGTCATCATCATCGGTTAAAAGTACCACTCCATGATGACAATGTCAACATGTAAGACCCGGCGTGCTAGAGTGCTTCTCTCATGTTTTGTGACACCCATACAAATGAGTCGACGCCTTCCAGTATGTTAGTGGCGATCGTCGAGCACAGAATCTGACGCAGCATAAAACAAAAAAAGTGATAAAATACGAATGTAGAGTTAAGAAAATGATATGTTTGTAAAAATACTTTTTCCCTTTTGTACAAGTAATTATTTTATCATATATCTAAAGCCCATAATGTGATAGAGACCTTAAAATATTATGTGAAGAAAATTAATTAGTATAAGTAGATAATCTCAAAAATCTCTGTGAATCCAATTTAGTTTTCTATATAAAAAAAAGGTTTTGATTTGTGATTAGTAATAGGTTAAAAGAAGATTGAATAAAGAAAATACACTTCTTCACTCTTAAAACAGTGACACAAATAATGCAATAATAAATAAATAAAACAAAGTCAAACAACAGAGCTTTGCGAGCATTCACGTGAAGCTTAATTGAAGAAAAGATATAACCACACTAAAACATGATACACTGTACACTAACGAGTTTAGAAAAAATAATATTGGAAAAACAAATTTTTGGAAATGAAAACCAAACACAGAGACACGTACTGGCAACGACAAAGAACAACAACGTTTGTAAAGTCTATATCAGGCTAACAACAAACCATAAATTGTAGAATTAAAAAATAGAAACAATAGCTATAAAGAAATCATTAGATATTATTGCTAAGAATGGCAGAGAAAAGTTTATTGGAAAATCTAAAAGAAGAATTTTTGCCAGACTTTGTCAATGTTTTCCTCGGCATTGAAAAACCCCAGACAAAAATTTTGTCAGAAGGAGGGAGGTCTGTAAGATGTCGTGTTCTCCTGACCTTCATTGCTTACATATTCCGCATTCACAATCATATTCTGCACATCAAGACGCTTCGTTCGAACCCAAACTCAATCAGATAAAGTCAATGTTATATGAATTCATGTAAACAATATGCAAATAACTAGTAAATCACCAATGCGGACCGAGATTGAAATACTCGAGGCTGGCGTACACACATACATTCCAGACATGATGGTCACAGGAGCTTTTAGTTCGGGAGAGCAACCGCATGCCAGGAGGCCGGTCCCAAACTACTATGTCGGCCAGTAACTGCCCATAGAGCAGACAGCATTTCAACGAGTAAAAGGACGACCCCGTGTTCAGCTTAAAAGCAAATTCCGCTACATTGTGTGGGAATGACCAGCCTACACATTCTTTACAAACATAGGATACAGTTTCGGAGATTTTCACAGGGAGACAGCAAACGCCAAACGCCAATGCTACAGATTTCTGGATTGGTCACCTTAAATGAAAGGTCAATCTCCCGTTTTAGAAGAGCAATGCTGATTGGCAGACGATATTTCTGACGCTTTGTTTTGAAGGAGTAATGAAAGAGACCGAAAGATATACCCCTTCACGTCTGGCATGGAGAGGGGCCGTTCTGTTGTCACTCTTGGATCGAGAACACGTAACAAGAGTGTGTGTGCTCATATGCGTACTCAAAGAGCGAGGAACAAGTCTCTCCTCAGTACTTCACTGGGAGAGCATCTCTGTCGAGATCAAATCAGAGTGCGACTCTATATTGAGCCCTTGTGATTAAGCATTGTTTACTCTGCTGACAGCCACACTTATTGTGCGGTGTGAATGGACAGAGTTATAGTTAACACCTGCAAGCGAATTTTGAGTGGCATTGCGGTGGACTAGTTATCTGACTGGTGTACCATGCCAATAGTTAGACTAGGGGCGAATAGGAGTCCTTGACTTCATCAAGATGTAGGGAGAGTTTGATTGGCGAAGGTCAATCCAGATAGAACGAGAGTTATCTTATTTGTCAGCAGCGAGCGGTGCAGACAGCAGTCATCACAGCTTATGGTATTGTGCTCTACAGCTCTTGCGAGCTCCATATTTCCTCCACAACAGTACGCTTCACTGCATTTCACACTCGACAACCTCGACTGTACCTAGCACATTCTAATGGATAATTGTTCAAGTTGAGTAGGCACGGCTCTCAGCCATTCTGCCAAGTCAATAACAATTTTAAACTTTGTACAGAAATTTCATTAGCGAATCCTATCTTTAAGAGGTAATTTCACATTCCGAAAATAACCCAGAAATAACGTGTTCACTCCATAACTAAAAGTGCCATTGTGATTTCTCAGAATTTTTGCAAAAATTCATAACAATTTTCGTTAGTTATATGTTTTTCTTACACTAACTAGCAGTACTCCAGTACCCAAGTATCCGACTAGTTACGTAAGAAATTTTGTGAATTTTTGTTTCATTTCCTTGCAGTGGATGATTCCAGAAGATATTTATTGCTGGAAGTTTTTCAGGCATTTCTCTTTAGAACGTCAGGAGCGTCTGTGTGACTTCTGTAGTAGTGTGGGGGTGGAAATCGCATCTTGCAGGAGCCACAGGGTAAAGGGTACATCTCAGATTAATCAGTTGCACAGAATGATAGAATAGTTCCCCGCCACTCACAATGTATATAAAAGTCAAATAAGAACTAACGCTATCTACATATTATAATCTGAAACTTTCTCCTTCTAATGAATGTCCGAATGCTGAGTGAATTAATCTCATACAATCAGAAAGTAATTCATTCAACTACATAAACATTAAGTAAGGAGTTACTTTATCTAAATATTATCATCTGAAACTTTCCCCTTCTGATGAATCGCGAAGTGCTGAGTGTATTAATCTCATAGCATTCCTTCAGCTCATACAGATATTTTGCCAGCAGTTGGCAGTCCTGTTGTGGTGGGCTTCACAGCATGCAATTTAATATATTTTGTGAAAACGTCATATAGAACTACCCCGTACTTAACCCTGTCTCTAGCTGATGACAAAGATCCTGCTACATCTGCTGAGAAAATTTATAGTGGTTTTGATGGTATTACAACATGTACCTCGGTGCAATAGCATTTGCATGTTGATTCTGCTTTTTGACGTATGAGGCATGTTTTAAGGAGCTGTTGTATTCATCTCCTCACGTGAGGAAAATAGCAGTATAAACTGTATGTGCCACAGTGAACCTGCATTTCATGCATGTACCAAATGATTGCATCATGACATGCAACTGAAATAGAAAGACACAATCTGTCAGATAATGTATCGCATCTGTAAAATAGAACACCATTCTGTGTTCTATAATGTTGCTTTTACTTATCTGTACAAATTTGTGAATGTAGTGTTTTAACTTTACACTGACACTAATCAGCAGTCTGTAGATCACCCATCATTCTACCCATCTTTACGCAATATTGGTTGTAATTGCAATCCTTCATGAGTAAAATGTTGTAGTTAGTACACTATTCTACAAATTCTGTTAAACCTTGTGCTAGTCTTGACAGAGTACTTTCGATGATTTTCTGTCTTTCTGAAATGTGAATTCTATTCTTCTAAAAACACAGACCAAGGTGCTAAAATTGCATGCAGCAATTACCATGGCATTAAAAAATTTGCAGCCTGATGATCAGCAGCAGAGTAGGCATATTCACACTCTGACAATGTGTGGCTCACAAAATTAATAACATGAATAACTTACTTGCCATCTTCTTCATTTACTTGAAACACACAGGATCCTAGGCCAGAAAATGAGGCATCAGCAGTAGGTGAAAATCTTTGGTTATATCTGGAAGAAGGAAAATATAAAAGGTACTTAAAACATTTTTATTGCATCATTTTTTTCCGTTCACTTGTCCACACAAACAGTGCATTTTTTCTTCACTGGACTTAAAGATACATGGTACTTATAAACGCTGGAAAAATCGAAATTTTTATTAAATTCGTGAGTCTTTCCTGATTACATTGATATACACATTGTAGGGTTTCAAATGAAAAATCACCTATATATACCAAATTCTAAAGTAATGGTCATGTATGCTGCCACACCCCATTTACTTCTGTTACAGATATCAGTATTATTTCGAAAAGAACTGTTAACTTCCTGTTTCCAGTGATTATTGGCATGATACATTGTATATGTTGGTAACAGTGCAGGTTTCTAGTGCCTGTTAATGTTTATCTTTGCTAGTATTTTCTTTTGCTTCGCTGAAGCAGTTTGTTCACGTGTTATTGAATGTTTGTTGCCCAAGTGCTACAAATATTTGTGGAAGCACATTTTCTTTAGTGTGCAATAAATACGAACTATGCCACGTATCAAGAAATTCAATAAAAACAAATTCTGTGGTAAGCAGTTCACAAACAAAGCAAGCCACACTGTTGAAAGCAACCTTTGTATCAGTTCTTCAGGAAATAAACTCCCAAACATCACGTCTTCTGGTGATTCAAATTTTTGTGCTAACAATCACGCTGTTTGTAGTGGATTTGTTGTTGTTGATGTGAGCCTCTTATCTTATTGATAAAGGAAGTGGCGAAATGTAAACAATGCGAGAGTGTAGGCTGTCTGGAAATAACTGAACAACAAAGTAGCAGGGAGGGTTTAGCGTCAAAATTAATTGTTCTGCGTAGATCCTGCAATAAATCTACCTCGAAAATGACTTCGAAAATTGTGCATAATTCATATGATGTGAATTTGAAGTTACTCTATGCAGTGCGTGCCATAGGAAAAGGAAAAAAGGCTGCTCAAACGTTTTATGGCTTGATGGGCCTTCCCCGTCCTTCCAGTAGGTTCAGCAAGCACTTAAAAATACTTTTAGGTGCCTTGATGGTTGTGTCTAAAGCATCTATGAAATTTGCAGTAGAAGAAACTGTAAACATTAGTGGAACTAGGGACATTGCTGCTGCACTTGGTGAGACACGGCAACGTCAAGTACATCATTTCTTGAATGGTGTTGTAAGTGCAACTTCTCTGGAGAATGGAAAAGTTGTTGATGTTAAGTGCTTATCTAAGTACTGCCACACCTGCCACGGTAACACTGAAGGACATATTGAACATCAGTGTTCTAAGAATTATGATGGTTACAGTGGAGATATTGAGTGTGATGGAGCTTGGAGCTCTAAAAATATTTCAGAGTTCGGCGCCTGTTTCTAACGTTAGATATATGATGTACCTAGGCGATGGGGACTCTAAAGCTTTCGATGAAATTAATGAGTTAATTATTTATGGTGATACCTTGGTAACAAAAATGGCGTGTTGTGGACATGTGCAAAAAAGGATAGGTGCTAGTCTGAGGAAGCTACAAAGAGAAGTGAAAACATGGAAAATCTCTGTCTGACGAGACAGATCGACAGAAATTGAAATAGACCTTCTTCATAGTTATTATGGACTGACCATTAGACGAACTGCACCTGTGAATGATGTTACAGTAATGAGAAAAGTTGTATGGGCCACCTACTTTCATAAGTTGTCCACAGATCAGCACCCTGTCCACGGACTTTGCCTATAGGAACAGATTCTTGTTGTGGTTACTAAAAAGCAGAAGAAAGTGGACAAATATAGCATCATAAGCAATCTCTTACTTAGCCTGTTATGAATTAAATAAAACCAATTTTTAGAGACTGAGTGACCCTGCATTTCTTAGTAAATGTCTCCATGGGGGCACTCAGAATAGAAATCAAAGTTTCTGCCATTGCATATGGGGAATATTACCCAAGAATGTATTTGCAGGACTAAATAGATTAAAAGTTGGTGCAAGTCTTTCGAGTTGATAGCGCTTCAGAGACTTGCATGTCAATGGGAATGAAATGATGATGATGATAAGGATAACACAACACCCAGGCCTCAGCGGAGAAAATCTCCGATCCAGCCAGGAATCGAACCCGAGCCATTAGGTATGACATTCCATCGCGCTGACCACTGAGCTACCAGGAGTGGACAAAAATAAATGTCCTGTGACTAGGGCCTCCTGTCAGGTAGACCATCTGCTGGATGTAAGTCTTCCAATTTGACGCCACTTCGGTGACTTATGCGTCAATGGGGATGAAATTATGATGTTTAGGACAGCACAACACCCAGTCCCTGAACAGAGAAAATCTCTGACCCAGGCAGTAATGGAACCTGGCCCCTTAGGATTGACATTCTGTCACGCTGACCACTCAGCTACCAGGAGTGGAACGGTGTACTAGATGCAGTGATACGTTTCAATGATGCAGTGATAGGAAGGTTGGAAGTCCTGAGAAATTTAGGCATAAAATGTGGCTCTAATATAGAAGATCGTTTGCTCGCAAGTTACCAACGAAGCAAGAAGTGCTAAAACGAATGCCAAGAGAAAGCTGGAAGATGAAGAAATGTTGCACTATGAAGACTGTGCTCCAGGAATGTTCTGAGGCACAGTTTAATTGAACTCACATCTTCGTTTGCAATTTCCCATGAGTTGTATTTTTTCAGAATTCAGGTATAAATATATCCTAAAGTTTATAAAGCATCACTCTAACTTTTTTTCTGTAATTTTCAATAGTCCATACTTATGCAGAAGACCTAAGTTTTACTGGCGAATCAACTAAATTATAGAAAAAATAATATTTTATTAGGAAAAAATTATAAAAATCAAAATGTAGGATGTGATATTGTTATATCCTTGTAACATACATAATAGGTGAAATTAAACTGGTCTAGTACCTCAGCCATCATATCACGCATATCTGGTAAAAATTTGGTCTCCTTCAAATGTATAACACTGGATTAAATAGTACCTCAATTTGAGGAAGCATTTTCGAAAAAAAAATTACATCAATTTCTTTGTAGTTTTTTTAATAACCATGAGCAGGTTCAGAAACACTCAAAATACTTCTAATGTGTTTAGAAAGTGCGCTGCATTACCTGATATCAACAAAAAATCTGTAAAACAAACATTATAAACACTGCCTGAAAGAAATAGGTGTTTATTTTTACATAATATTGAGTAGGAAAAGTACCCTGTATCCTTAAAAGAATGTGCTATTTAAAAGCAGATTGACCTCCAATCTTCATAAAAATGTTAATTAGCCAAAAATGCTTTAAACTAGTGAGATAAGGAAAATCTCTTAAGACACTGATTTTGTCCAAATTTGGTGTTATTCTCATAGGTGAGATTATGTGCCCAACAAATTTAATTTTGTCACTCACAGATTTCGACTTTTGTAGATTTGCTGTAGCCCCTACATCAGAAAATTTGTTTCATGTCTTTTCTAACAAATCTGTATGCTCTTCCCAGATGTGGGTGGCTATTAACAAATCGCCAATATACACACATCGAAAAAAGTTCTACATCATCCTTGGTTCCCAGAACTCCTGAAGATAGAAATTGACTGTTGATATTGTATCACAGACACAGTCAGAGATGTCACTAAAACCGCCAAAAGATGTAAACAACCATGCATGAGCAGCACCTATTAGACAGAGGTGTTCTGACAGCTGATCTGTTCTAGTCATTTAACCAGGAAGGACATACACGACTCGTGTTGTTTGTAGTTCAACCGTGCCTAGACAGTCAATGCCGCTGTTCGATCGTGTCCACATTGTTAGTTTGTGTCAGGAAGGGCTCTCATCACGGAAAGTGTCCAGTGAACCAAAGTGATGTTCGGACAAGAAGGAGATACAGAGAGACACGAACTGTCGATGACATGCCTAGCTCAGGCCGCGCAAGTGCTACTACTGCAGTGGATGACCTACGGATTATGGCTCGGAGGAACACTGGCAGCAACGCCACCACGTTCAATAATTGTTTTCGTGCCGACACAGGACGTCGTTTTACTACTCAAAAGGAGCGCAATAGGCTGCATGATGCGCAACTTCACTCCCGACTTCCAGGGCGAGATCCATCTTTGCAACCACGACACCATGCAGCTTAGTACAGATGGCCCCTAATAATATGCCGAATGAATCACTCAGGATTGGCATCATGTTCTCTTCACCGATGAGTGTCACATATGCCTTCAACCAGACAGTCGTTGGAGACGTGTTTGGAGGCTACCCAGTCAGGCTCACCGCCTTAGACACACTGTCCAGCGATTGCAGCAGGGTGGAGGTTCCCTGCTGTTTCGGTGTGCCATAATGTGGGACCGACGAACGCAACTGGTAGTCATGAAAGGCGCAGTAACAGTTGTACAATACTTGGAGGTCACCCTCAGACTGGTAGCGCAACCATATCAGCAGCAAATTGGTGAGGCATTCGTCTTCATGGACGACAATTCGCGCCTCCATCGTGCACATCTTGTGAATGACTTCCTTCACGACAATGACATTGCTCGACTAGAGTGGCCAGCACATTCTCCAGACATGACCCCTACCAAACATGCCTGGGATAGACTGAAAATGACTGTTATGGAGGATGTGATCCACCAACCACTCTGAGAGATCTATGTCGAATCGCCATTGAGGATTGGGACAATCAGGACCAACAGTGCTCTGATGAAGTTGTGAATAGTGTGCCACAAACAATTCAGTCACGCATCGATGCATGAGAACGTGTTACTGGATATTAGAGGTACTGTTGTGTACAGTAATCCGGACCACTACCTCTGAAGGTCTCACTGTATGGTGGTACAACACGTAATGTGTTTCTTTCTTAAGCAATAAAAAGGGCAGAAACTCTCGGAACTGAGGTGATGCAAAACTATGTGTGTAATTTAACTCTGTCTAAGAATTCACTCCTTAATACACTATCTAATACAGTAATGAAGATGTCTGAACTCATGTTTAGACCAAATGGTGGTACACAAAAATGGTGACTTCTTCCTCCAAAGATAAAAGTGTATACTTCCTAGATTCCTTAGTGACACTTACCTGCCAGTATAATCATCACAAATCTATGCTGGTAAAATATTTAGCTACATGGAATTTCTGTAATCGATTGTTCAAGTTTTCATGTTAATTTCTTACAGGAATAGCGATCTTATTAATGGCCCTCACATGTAAACTTAGGAAAATACTTCCATCAGGCTTTTTCATGGGTAACAGTGGACTATAATAAGATGTCACAGCGACTTTATTTTCCATTCAAAAATACTTTTTATACAAAGTATATAACAGATCAGATGGCAGTGGTAAGTGTGTATGTTGAGCACTGTAGTAATATTACTCTGAAATGAAATGAGCATTTGGCATTGTTGGCTGGGAGGCCCCATTCAGGGAAGTGGGCCACCAACTGCAAGTCTTATTTCAGTCGACACCACATTGGGCGACTTGCGCGCCGGTGATGCGGATGAAATGATGGGGAGGACAGCACAACACCCAGTCTCTTAGTGGAGAAAATCTCCAACCTGGCCAGAAATCAAACACGGGCCTGCGACCATTTTACCACACAGCTAAGCAGGTGAACAATATTACTCTGGATAATTATTGCAAGCAAGTTACAAATATATTGTCATTGCTTGCCTTGTGTTGGTATTTCTAAGACTTCCACTTGGAGGACCTGAAAGATAACCAAATATCATTGAGTGTGCTAAATTTAGCGTATGATACGTAATTCTCAGTGCTTTCTAACTTATGATGATCTGTCACTGAATTTTATTTCATATTTATTGATATTCACTTTCTGTGTGTTCACATTTTACACCTCAGTGTACTCAATGTACCCATATACTACTGATATCCAAATAATACAACATTTTCATGAAAAATTTATGAATACACTTCTCACACGAAGAATTCGTTTGCACAATCGAGACAAAAGAGTGCAAAACATCTTCTGTCGAAGGCCTTCCATTCGTTGATCACACTCACTGAGCTGCAAGCCTCTATCTTCCTGAACGTCAGTGCATCATTGACACATGCGTCTAAATTAATAAAGAGCTCCTTTAATTAGGGCTGAAACATGCCATTCGCTATTTAGTGAACGTCTTAAAACCCACCTTGGAGATGGCAATGAATCGTTCAGAACCGAGGATAGAAAATGTTATGCCAAATGGCTAGCTCTCTCCACACATATCATATGTAACAGTCTGCGAGATAATAGCCACATCCTTTAGTCAACGTGTTCATAAAGAGTTTCACAGAGTACAGTAGCCTGTACCTTATTATTTCCTTGGCATTATTTCGTTTATTTGAAGAGGCAGAGTGTAAACAATATGTAAATGTCACCTGAGAACTCAAATTAACAATAAATCCAATATCGTACTTGAAAAACCAAGTGTATTCCCATAATGTTTTGAATGGAGACAAACTGAGCGCCATCTCTGAAGGAAGTTAATAACTGCTTCCTCCTAGTGTGCGAACAGTACACACAGACTGAAAAGTGAGACAGAGCAAAATTAGGAATTGTAGTCGTGACAGCTAGAGGCAGCACCATGTCTGAAGGAAGTTAATAACTGCTTTCTCCTAGTGTGCAAACAGTACAGATAGACTGAAGGAGATGGAGCAAAATTAGGAAGTTCTAGTCTTGATAGCTAGAGGCAGTGCGCTGAGGCGCTTCCTGCTCCAGTCGGTCGAGTAGGAGCTCTTGTAGAAGCAAGAACTATGCTTTTTTGATCAGCTGAGCACCTTAGAGGATACAGAAACTAAATTTTACAAACAGATTCTTTTCACTCGTCTCGTTTTGTATTACGTTTTTGCCTCTTAACACTCTTAAGAAACAAGTACATACATGCTGTTGTTCTATGAATAATTTTTTTTCTAATTTTTCATTACTTTATTTATCAATTAACGTTGAATAAACTATTCTATTTCAAATGATGCATCTTCTAAAAGCGAACGTGATTGATCTACCTGACTACCTGAATCTAATCAACCATACTTTTGTAAAAATTGCACACAGTGGTCCAGTGATGGTGATAATGTTACAGTTATTATCCTAATAAACCACATTCATATAAGAGGCAAATATGTACATGTAAATATTTTCATAATCATGTACTGAATTTGTATAAAACTGCTAGTGAAGGTGTGGATATGTTCATGTTTAAGATCATGAAATGGAGCATATTGAAGAGATGGATACTTAACAAGTCTTATAAAGGTACAGCTTTGCTATATAAATATTTTATTGCAAAGATAGCTGAGTTGTTAAATACTGAACACAAACAAAAAGTATGTACCACAAAGAGGAATATTAATTTATGGCAACAGTTTTTAGATATCAATCCCATTGATATAATTAAGAAACAAAAGGAATTTGATGCATATATGGATTCTCAGTTTAGAGCTCATACGATATGTGTAAAATATGATGGCATAAAAAGTTCGATTTAACCTTCTATATTGTGCATCATAACTGAGTTTTTCTTTCCATACATCATTATGTAGGCAAGTGTACCACCCAGTATTTCCTCAACAAAAGTAGCATATAATTTCATTATCATTAATTTGTGAAGCTGCTATATTTTTTCTACATGTTGTAATAATCTCATAAATTATATGGATTCATATCTCTGACTGCTTTCAATTGTCTAGCACATTTAAATTCGCGAAATGCATCATAAGCTTTCAAATAAACATACAGTGGATCTAAATTCCATATTTCTTCCATTTTTCAAATATAATGCATGCTACATTATGTGATCATACTATGATGAAACACTGAACTGATTATTTTTCGATTAGTTTGGAACACAATAGATATAAAATAATACATATCAAACTCATTGAATTATAGTAGCTCATGGTACCTAGCTTCAATTGTTCTGTAGAGTGTAGTTCATAAGAAGATATAAGACTTTTGGGATTTCATTTTCTCTTCGCTCTAGTTCATCATTAGGTTTACATTTAACAGTTGGTACTCGAATTTCTAAATCTTGTACACCAATTTTACCTTTATTTGGTAATGTATCTTTTACTTCAATGCCAGCATCATTATAATCAGCCCATCTTAGTATAGCATTTCTACTGCTGGAACTCACTGTAAAAATTACTATAATATCACGTTGCCAAATTACCTTGTTATAATCTTTGAAAAATCCACCTAACATTTCCAGTGGATAGAGTAGTTCATTTTCTTTTTTTCTTATTTTGCCATTGTTTAGTATATAACCTTCAATACAATTCTAAATTTGTTCAGTTATTTAGAATAAAATTCTTGAATAACCGAAACATTAGGAAATCGATTAGATCATCATTATCATTGGTTATAGTTATTACTAAATCCTGAATTTTACCATGAATTGGAATAAATAAAGGATGTTTTGGTTCATAAATTGCTGATGATCCAAATTCTGCATTGGGCATGAATCAAGCAATAACATAATTTTCATGCTGTAAGTGATCAGTGTGCTTTACAAACATTAAAGCTAAATTCAAATTAAGTTAATTAACTCAAATGGAATAATTTTAGGAACAGTCTTTTCATTAGCTTCAATAGTTTCTTTAAATCCTAATACACTTCCTATACTATCTTTTATATCCACATGCAACTTAATATTGCTCTCAGTTATTACTCTATTTTAACAATCATCTACTTTAATGTGTATATTAGGCTTTTTTGTATGAAAATTTTTTTCTACATTTTTTGAGGTATACTGATTGGTAGGAATTAATATTGTTTCAATATCACAATTTAGTTTATTTATTTTTTGATGTGATACTTGGAGTTAAGAATGTTGTTTAAAACCTACCAATGTTACACTTTTAAAGCAATCTCTTATAGGAACAGGTAATCGTGTTTCGAGCTCTGATGAATTGTCACACAGTTAAATTATTCTACTCAGTTATTGGCAATTAAACAAAGAGAGATTCAGATCCAAAAATAAGAACTCCAGACAAGAAGTCGAAAAGTAAACATGATAAACAATTACCTAATTGTATTAGATTTGTCATTATTCGATCAGTTGGATGTGGAAAAACAACAGTAATGGTCAATAATTATATTTTAGCTCTAGCATGGTTAAATTGGGACCCAATTAATAATTTACACATCTGTTCAAAAAGTTCAGATCAGTCAAAGTATCAAAAATTTATTAAGTAATATATAAACTGAGGACTCAACAGGTGACTCATTAGCATCATTTATTAGTAGGAATGATGA
The DNA here is from genome assembly GCF_023864345.2 of Schistocerca serialis cubense. NCBI lineage: Eukaryota > Metazoa > Arthropoda > Insecta > Orthoptera > Acrididae > Schistocerca > Schistocerca serialis. The sequence goes on from NC_064641.1 coordinate 429,896,674, forward strand.
AATTATACCTATCGATGGCAGTAAAGATAATTCATTTGTAGTATTTGATGGATTTTATTGTAAGAGAGGTAGACATAAAAGAACTGATTGCTTTTGTATAGATCAAATATATTCAAAGATACCAAAAACTGACACAAATCTACATTACATTTATCTTAAATTTGTTGATGCTGTCTTAAGATATGATGAATTCAGAAATATATGCAATGGTTGTTGCAATGATGATTTGGGTTCATAGCTATAAACATGGTAACATGATAAGGTGATAATGTGTTAAAAATGATTCAACAAAACAGAGAAGTTGATAAAAGTGGTTCCTTATCATCTACATTATTTAGCATAAATTTACGATTTTCCAACATTTAAAAAACATGAAAGTCCTCAGCATGATTATACATTAAGTGAATCAGAAATACAAGAATTCTCAAAGAATTGTGAAGAAGAAATTAAAGATAGAAAAAAGTTAAAAAATTAATAAGAATCAGTGAGTAGTGAAAAAATTAATATAAGTGAATGAAGATACAATTTTTGGATTAAAAGCTGTTGGCACATTTAAATATATTGACAAATTATCAGTATATTTGTAGGTGATAAATCAAAAATTGGACAAAAAATATATGAAGGAACTAAGGGATTAATGAATCTTTTAACTAAAAGACAAATTAGTATTGATGATACAGATGAAAAATTTGATGATGTTGATTACTGAAAAAATTACTGATGAGCATTTCTCAAATGTAAGATGAGAAAATGTAGGTTCAGGTATAGACTGAAATGTAGATGAGAAACAGGGTATAGGATTTATTAAAAGATCTGCTGAAAAACCAGTTGAAATTTCTGAATGAATGATATGCAGGACTTAAATGGTCACTTAATGGTTATTCATGGTGAAGATTCTGCTGCTAACAAAAATTATTACTACAAAAAGTTGGCATAACAAATGTGTTAACCAGTATATTTAGTGATAATTACATCAACAATCAAATAGGTATACTCTACTTAATTAGATTTCTGAATAATATACCAAATACATTAAGTGAAAGTGAAAAATATGGGAAAGGACTATTAAACACAGTAATTAACAACTAACCAACAGAAATGAATCTAATAAGTTATAATTACTGTGGCCTAGATATCAAATTAGATGAAAGATTAGCATTTAGTGATCCAGGAATAAATGTAAAAATAAACCAAATTCATTCAAAACTGAAGCCAATGAGGGGCTGTTACATATATTGACAATTTTTAAGTGATGCTCAGAAAAAAAATGGGACAGGAAATTGGCTGTGATATTCCAATAGCATTAAGTATACCTGTTGTGATTCTAGCTTACTGAACAAATAACAAAAAGAAGAAGATAGTGGATTAACAGAGCATGGAGGCAGTTTTCTACCATTACTATTGGCTGCAGTGAATTTCTTTTAACTGCAGCTGGAACTTTAGCTGATGGAGCAGTTGTTGCAAATGCTGTCAAAAATAAAACGAAAGGTGATAAAGAATTCGAAGAACAAGCAAGAGGTAATTTAGAAATAGGATAAAAAAGGTACAGTGTTAAAAAAAAGTTTCTAAGTATAATTGAGATGTACCTAATGCAGTGAGTAGTTTACATACAGAGAAACTTGCGAAACAGTTACAAGTTAAACACATTCACGATGTATTCATGGTTGATGATTTAACTAACAAACCAAAAAAGCTTGAATGTGGAATAATAAATTTTAGATACAGCTGATCATGCTGATACTCAGTGGATTAGCGACTACAAAAATAAAAAAAATTTTCTGATTTGTCTGCTGGAATTATTCAAATGTGTGTGAAATCTTATGGGACTCAACTGCTAAGGTCATCAGTCCCTATGCTTACACACTACTTAACCTAAATTATCCTAAGGACAAACACACAAACACATGACTGGGGGAGGACTCGAACCTCCGCTGGGTTCAGCTACACAGTCCATGACGGCAGCACCCTAGACCGCTCAGCTAATCCCATATGTCTTCGAATTATTCCTGAAGTGAGTTGTTATTCCTGGTTCATGTGAGTTGTGTTATAATGGACTACGAATTCAAAATCTTTTAGAACTGTCGTCAGATAAATATAACTTAAATGACATTTCAAAAATGAAATAGACATTTTTAAATATAGCTACATCAGACTAGAGGTAGTATGAATATTGGAAAAATAAACTTAAAATACATCAAAAATGAAGTAGAAGCAAAAATTGATCCAAGAAATACAAAGTTTGATTAAACAATTTCATAAGGAATTATGTAACACTTTTAAAGTAACTAAAGGATATGTTGTTTTTCAAGGCAGAAGTTTAGCAGATTTAAGGAATCCTAAAAGAGGCTATGATGCAGTTACAAAGCAACATTTAAAAAGTGAGTTAGCTAATTTTGTTACAAAATCTGAATACACCAGTATTCTAACACAGCTCAGTAACTATGTCACTACAACACGTTTTAATGAAAAGATTAATCATCTTAATAAAACTAATCTAACTAATTGCTTTACAAAACAGGAAGTAGAGAAAACTTTTGCAGATTACCTCGCAAAGGCAGTATTAACACTATACTTAGGTCAGTTAAATAATCTTCAGAAAAGAATGTGTGACAAACGAAAACTGAAACTCAATATGATGTAAAAATCTAAAGAGTAATTTTATTTGGAGCTGATATAGATGCTGATTTATCACCTACTGATTTTAAAAAAGATAATAGGACATAACTTTACTGAAATGGAAATTGTTTGATCATCTCAGTTGGATAATGTGTTACTTGAAATGAAAATAGAAGATAAAGTATTTATAACTCTAAATCAGTCTGTTAAAATTGTACCTGCATCAGGTGAGTTCCTCATATTTTGTGAACTTATTTTAGAAACAAATGATGATGACAGAATGGAACAATAATTAAATTTTTATGCTAATTGAATGAATAATCATATTTGGTGGCTAAAGTGTAAGACATTTGCTGAGATACATTGTCCTCAAAAAGAGTAACAAATAAAAATGGAAGACAGAGAATTTATGGAATTTGTTCAATACAGAAAACTAAAAGGAGTAAATTCTAAGTGAAGGGGTGTGCAATATTTGTGAAGGAATAATTAATTACATAAAGCAATGAAAAAAAAATTTAAATGAAGACATGGTGCCTCTCTTTGAATAGAAGATTTGTGGCAAGTTGATTTAGTTGAAATGGATTCTGAATAATTAAAGGGAATAGCAAAAGTAAATAAAGGATATAAATAGTTGTTAACTATTATTGATGTATATCCCAAATATGCTTGCGCTTAACCAAATCAAGATAAAACACATAAAATGTAGCTGATGTCAGGATATATATTTAGAGCGAAAACTTCAAGAAATTTGCATACTGATAATGGTAAAGAATGCTACAGTAAAGATTTTTCAAGAACTTATAAAAAAGTATAAAATTAATCGTTGACCACCATTTACTGAAATAAAAGAGTCTGTTGTTGAAAGATTTAATACACCATTAAAAGAAAAAATGTGTAAAACGTTTTCTTTTCGAGGCAGTTATAAGTGGATAGATACAATTTCAAAATTACATGATGAATAAAATAACACAACAAATCGAACCATAGAAATGAAACCAAATCACCTTAAAAAGGAAATGAGAACCACATTTTAAAAGATATTTATTCTCAAACTAATACTCCTGGTACTAACAAATATAATATTGGTGATCAAGTGAGATTAAGCAAATTGAAAGGAGTATTTGAGAAAGGATACACTGCTGACAGGTCTACAGAATTACTTGAAATTGAAGATGTAATATTTTCAGTTCTAGTCATAGACAAATTGAAAGATATTACAGGAAATTTTTACGAGTATGAACTACAGTAAACAATATAGCCAGGTGTCTACTTTGTTGTAAAGTTTTGAGAAAGAAATGAGATAAAGCATATGTAAAATGGTTAGGATTTGATAATTGATAGAATAGTTTTGTAATCTTATGAAAGATTTCTTGTAAAAGTTGATTTTCACTGTATCCTTTACATAACTGAAAGTAATTTCTGTAAAAATTAAGATTATTGCTCAGTTGCTCAATTCATTCAACTGTATAAGTTGATTGAATTTGGATTATATTCAATTCTTATTACAGTATCTCTCCACAATTTGGAAGCTTGTCTTTCAAGTACATACAGTTGTGTTTGCAGTTTTCTTCTTTGACATCTAATCACATAGTAATTATACTCAAATTGGTAATAAAAAAATTAAATTAAAAATATATTTCTGAGATTTATATTTCCAGTTGGTGTCACAACCGGTGGCTCCATTTATCTAATTTTTATCTTTATCTTTCAGTTGTTTTTTGTCGTTTTTACATTGATGGTAATACTTCTTTTGTAACTCGTTTAGTAAATTTTTCAGCAAAAGGCATATTGATAAACATAGGATATGCCTGGAAGTTTGAAGGTGTTGTTGTTTTCCCATTGACTTTGATTTCTGAATATATCAGTTACCATTAACATTTCCTTACCATTATATGTAAGCTTATCTATGAATGACCTCATTTACATATATAATATGTATTCAGTTAATTTGAAACCATAAATTTAACACAAAAATATCTCATAACAGGTTTTGTATATATAATTGAAGTTGTTTGCACTTCAATTTTTTCTTTCTGTTTGTTACCATGATGATGATGTATCTGTATTCATTAAACAGTTCATTGGTGTGTTCCTGAATTATGTATATGTCCTGAATGGTGATGAAGTGTGAATTATAATTGCGTTGGCTTCCACAGCCAGAGTCAGTCGACATAGAAGATTCTCCATATGGTGCCATGTCATAATGTATAAAACTACTGCTACTGGCGAAAAACCAATGTTTCTGTCACTGTTGCAGTGGCCTTTATCTGGGCCTAATTGTGTGTTCTTGCTATGCAGCGTCCTTTATATTTTGTGATTACTGTTCATTGCACATGCCATTATGTCATAATTTTAAAATGGTAGTTAGTTTCATTGGTCACTTAAAGAAGAAGGAGAGTGAACTTTATTTTAATAGGTTTTTGTGGTGGAGGGAGAACGTAACCTTTGTTGTCTATTGGCTATTTTGTTATGTGCCATGATTGGTGGTCATCACCAAATGAGAAGTTGGCTGCTGTATACCAGCGGATGGACGTCGGCCGCACGGTGGCAGTTACACGTTAGTAGTGCTCATGACTCATGTTGACAGGGTGGTCTCTTGGACTCTGATTGCTGGCAGCAAAGATGGGGAAAGTCTGAGTCCATCTTACGTGTCCATGTTACAGGGTTATTACAAATGATTGAAGTGATTTCATAAATTCACTGTAGCTCCATTCATTGACATATGGTCACGACACACTACAGATACGTAGAAAAACTCATAAAGTTTTGTTCGGCTGAAGCCGCACTTTAGGTTTCTGCCGCCAGAGCGCTCGAGAGCGCAGTGAGACAAATTGGCGACAGGAGCCGAGAAAGCGTATGTCGTGCTTGAAATGCACTCACATCAGTCAGTCATAACAGTGCAACGACACTTCAGGACGAAGTTCAACAAAGATCCACCAACTGCTAACTCCATTCGGCGATGGTATGCGCAGTTTAAAGCTTCTGGATGCCTCTGTAAGGGAAAATCAACGGGTCGGCCTGCAGTGAGCGAAGAAACGGTTGAACGCGTGCGGGCAAGTTTCATGTGTAGCCCGCGGAAGTCGACGAATAAAGCAAGCAGGGAGCTAAACGTACCACAGCTGACGGTTTGGAAAATCTTACCGAAAAGGCTAAGGCAGAAGCATTTCTTAAACAGGAGATTGGAAAACCGATGGATCGGTCGTGGTGGAGATCATGTTCCATAATTCATGTCATAGCCTCCACGCTCTCCCAACTTAACCCCATGCGATTTCTTTCTGTGGGGTTATGTGAAAGATTCAGTGTTTAAACCTCCTCTACCAAGAAACGTGCCAGAACTGCGAGCTCGCATCAACGATGCTTTTGAACTGATTGATGGGGACATGCTGTGCCGAGTGTGGGAGGAACTTGATTATCGGCCTGATGTCTGCCGAATCACTAAAGGGGCACATATCGAACATTTGTGAATGCCTAAAAAAACTTTTTGAGTTTTTGAATGTGTGTGCAAAGCATTGTGAAAATATCTCAAATAATAAAGTTATTGTAGAGCTGTGAAATCGTTTCAATCATTTGTAATAACCCTGTATTAGTGTGTTTAAGTATTTCAATGCCCTTTCTGATTTTGCGTTTCACCATTACCAGCTACTTGGCCGACACACAAGCTTCGCTCAATTTTATTTCTTTTCTGCAGAATTGCTGATTTTCTGCCAATGCAGATTTGTTGTGTTGCCCTAGACGAATATAGCGCTCCCCACTGCACGTTGCTATTGGCCTACCAGTCTCGCCGATTCACGCCTCTCGACATTCGCATTTCACCTTATCCTTAGTGGAGCCTAGCACATACTGGATCCTATGCCCACTATAGAAGACAGGCTGCACTCCAACGCAGCGAAGGTGTCTGCCTATTCAGTCAGCAACATTTTTCACATAATGTAAGGGCACTGTTGGCTGCAGTTTACGTTCTCCCTCCACCACAATAACCGTTTAAAATAAAGTTCCCTCTCCTTCTTCCTTAAGTGACCAATGAAACTAACTTTATTTTTAAAATTATGACGTAATGGCATGCATAGTGAACAGTAACAGTAAAATATAGAGGACTCTTCATACCTAGAATGCACCATTAGATCCAGAAGAAGACCACTGCAACCATAGGCGAAACGTTGGTTTTTCTCCAGCAGCAATAGTTTTATATATTATGACGTGGCACTATACGCAGAAAAGTTTCATGCCGAAATGTGCATTGTTTATGGATATTTTAAGAAACATATTACCAGTACTTAATGTTTATTTTGAGTTAACTGTTCTTAATCTGCCTTATTCCACATATTTGGCTTTTCTTTGATTTTGTGTCTGTTAGATTCAAGAAGATCTTCTGGAGATTTTCTAAGCACATTCATGTATTTAAGATATAATTTTAGTTACCTCATCTTTAGGTAAATTATGTAACACAATCGGTTTTGATTTTGATTCTTCTCCATTAAATTTTGATCAAATTTGTACTAACATCAGTCAAAAGTTCTTCGTAAGTAGTTTTTCTCTTCTAATTTATTTCATCAGCAATGTCGCTGCATTGGTCACATAATTTCTCAACAAAATAAGACAGACTGTTGGAGTGTATATTGTACATTTATTTACCTTTAGCCACTCTGTGTACACAAAAAAAATCGTATGATCTACTAATTTATGATCTGTAAATCTGTATTTCCTTCCATAAAATATCTTATCTTCATTAGTTCTTCCACTATTATAAATTGCAATTCTTCCTGAAAGATAAGTTTTAGAGAATACTCAATCAACCTTAAAATAGTTTTTTTACCATATTGTTCAGATATGGAAATACAGATAATCTGTTCTTTCTTCATTTCTGCTATCTCACATATCATAGTTCAAAGCTTCAAGCACTCCTTGTCTTTTTCTGTACTTGATACTGTAATTGTTGTTTTTGCTCCATTTGTATTTCAAGTCTGTTTTCAGTTTCCATAGCGTGCTTCATACTGTGATTTATATTTTAAAAAAATTACAAAACATATCCTCAATCGTTACATAACAGTTTTTCTCTTCATCAGCAACTTTAGTCCTTAAACACATTGCCAGTTTTTTGAAATTTGTCACTGCTAGTAAAATCCAGGTAATTTTATTTAAATTATCTGCTGTTATTTGCTTGAGTTCATGCTGCATATATTCATACTCAAAAGTAAGTGGATTATGGTAATATATTTCAGTATAGTCAAGATTACAATTATTTAAGGATAGTACTAATTTTCTTTTAATTTTCAAATAACTTTCAGCCACTGGCATCACAATGTCTGAAATTCCATGATGACTAAGGTTCAAAATATCATTAGTAACTAATACATTCTCTTCTTCTTGTAAAGGAACCCAAATATTCTTGAATGAACTGCATACAGTCAGCTGATAGTTGTTGTAGTTAATGAATTCACATATATTCATCATAGGTGCTACAGCATTTGATCTACTTGGAACTGATTCCACATACACATATAAAAATTATTATGCTAATTTATATGTATCTTAAGGCCATGTCTGAGACTTGATGATTTGATAGGTTCCAAGGCATCTTTAGTTTTCCAGGGTTACAGTCATACTCCCTGCAGTATCATAATAAGTAAAACATAAATTTGTATTTAATTTGTTTAGTTGTCCATGGTCAGGGAAGCTCCCTCCTGCAATAACGACATTAATAAAGAACTGGTTCTTTGATATGTGCAGTATCTGGGAGCAAGAGTAGCAATTTGCCACCCTTCAGTTTACAGTAAATTATACAATGTTTTTCCCCAACATATTATACAATTGCTTCATTGTCGTCTTTATATTTTAGTACTTGATTGGCATTTAGAAAGTTAATGCTGTCTCTTTTATAATGTGTTAATTTTTCCACTGCCAAATCTTTAGTGCCAGGAATTCAGTATAAAAACCATCTGACTTTCATGGTTACTTAAGTCAGTGTTTTTATAGGTTGCAAATTTTTGGATACTTAAAGTCTTCATAATTAAACAATATAATCCTGAGATATTAATAAAGATTGATGATTTTTCATTATTGCTTAACACCTCTTCATAGGCTGTTTTTAAAATATTTTAATATTTTCAGGCCTCTTGCTTGGAAGACCTGCAGTACAATAACGAATAAAACAGGAAATTCAGTGTTACATGGTGATCCAGAACTGATTTCCCAGACTCTTTCTTCCCAGACCCTGAAAATGTTCATATTCTAAAGCAAGTAGGTTATCATGCTTTATCTCAGTGTTTTGCAGGTTATAACTGTCTAAAGAACTTAATATGTGTCTTAATTTGTTTAGATGTGCAGGATCAGTAGACCTGCACTACCATAATCAATAAAACAGAAAATTCTGTGGGGATGGTGATCCCCACTACAGTAAATTTCTTTCAAAGGCTGGCTTCCCACTCCTTGAAAACGTTCATATTCTAAAGCATGTGGGGATGGTATCTTCAGAATCCTTTTTAGATCACAATAATCTAGCATTGGACTACGATAAAGAACTGAATTTGAAACATCAAAATTAACATTACCATTGTAGGATATCTATAAAGGAATTCAATAATTTGTATTCATTTTTATATTAAAAAATGAGGTTGAAAAATATCATATCCAAACATGAAGAGTTTAACATATATTTTTATTCACATGATAATCTTAGAGTTACTTATATAAAACTTCAAAAAATGCTGAACAGAACTTACAAAATAGTTATTTATAGATATAATGAAAAGATATTTCTAAGTTTTAAAGAATCTATTACCTCAGCTGTTGATAATGATTGTTGGAATTTTTCTTCAATGATAGTGATATTATAGATTTGTATTCCACTGATGAGAATGAATATATGAAGACTGAATTTTACTGAAAAACATGAACAATATATCTCATGTAGGTGGGTATCAAAAAATTTTGATTTTTCTTTATCATCAATATCTAACAGCTTTATATTCTAATATATTTTAGTAATCGTAAGTAATTGAAAATTTTAACATTTCTGTGAATAGGCTCATCTAATTATATATATATATATATATATATATATATATATATATATATATATATATATATATATAATGTATCCACTCATAGTTTGTCATTGCGTCTGTAACATAGATATCCTTCAATATATTGCATTTCTTCTCATGTGGCTCCATCAATGAGTCCAGGTAGGCGGCCATCACTGGTAGAAAGTGCTTCAGTCACAGTTCTTCTATGTAGAAAGGCTCTCTGGCCAATTCATACACAAGCTGGGAGAGTGTGTACTTCGAGAGACATGGCACAATTTTTACGTAAGTAGCCTTCACCTTCTCTTTTGCTTCAAGATCTGTGTTCTTCAGATGAATCCATGTTTTCCAATCCATAAATTGCAACAAGTCCAACTTTGATTGCAAACTTTTGGAGATTTATATTGTTGGTTTCACATGCATTAATGTTTATATACATTAATGGGATGTTGTATTTTCTTAAAGATAATACATTCTATGAATACAACGAATTTACGAAAAAGGTAATATGAGATAATGTAATTCATTTATCGCTATTTGGTATAAACTGTATAAAGTCATCTGCGTTAATATCAGATCTAATAATGGTACTTGTTGTTGTTGTTGTGGTGGTCTTCAGTCCTGAGACTGGTTTGATGCAGCTCTCCATGCTACTCTATCCTGTGTGAGCTTCTTCATCTCCCAGTACCTACCGCAACCTACATCCTTCTAAATCTGCTTAGTGTATTCATCTCTTGGTCTCCCTCTACGATTTTTACCCTCCACACTGCCCTCCAATACTAAATTGGTGATCCCTTGATGACTCAGAACATGTCCTACCAATCGATCCCTTCTTCTACTCAAGTTGTGCCACAAACTTCACTTCTCCCCAATCCTATTCAATACTTCCTCATTAGTTATGTGATCTACCCACGTAATCTTCAGCATTCTTCTGTAGCACCACATTTCAAAAGCTTCTATTCTCTTCTTGTACAAACTATTTATCGTCCATGTTTCACTTCCATTCATTGCTACACTCCATACAAATACTTTCAGAAATGACTTCCTGACACTTAAATCTGTACTCGATGTTAACAGATTTCTCTTCTGCAGAAACGCTTTCCTTGCCATTGCCAGTCTACATTTGATATCCTCTCTACTTCGACCATCATCAGTTATTTTGCTCCCCAAATAGCAAATCTCCTTTACTACTTTAAGTGTCTCATTTCCTAATCTAATTCCCTCAGCATCACCCAACTCAATTCAACTACATTCCATTATCCTTGTTTTGCTTTTGTTAATGTTCATCTTATATCCTCCTTTCAAGACACTATCCATTCCGTTAATAATGGTACCAAAAAACACAATTGAAAAGTTTAAGAGTTTTTCTGTGATATAAATGGAACTAGCAATTACACTTAATAGTATCAACAAAGATAAACCATTGTTGAAATTGTGTGATATTCAAGTGGGCAATGCATACCATATTACAAATATGGATGTAATAAACACCAAATTCGGTTATCAAACATTTTTTGGCGCTCAATAATTATTTTAAAATTATATTACCAGATTGACATGGAAAACTGATAAAATGGTATAACTGTAATTCTCTGCTTGGTTGGAATATTGTATATAAAGGAATGATAGATAAATCAGATAAAAAGTTACGTTTGTGAGACTTTTACCACAATAGAAGTTTCCGATTATATCAATGCATACTACCAAGAAGTGTAGCAGTGTAAAACATATTGATGAATTTCATTCTAATAAATTTCAAACGAATGTCATCATAATTTATGCAAACATTGTGCATTTTATTATACTAGAAGATACTATGAATCCAAAAGAATAATATATTTGAAAAGGTTACATGTGAATGTGGGAGATGTGCAGCTAGGTGCAAACTGAAAGTACATGAAAATCATTAATTCATAACAATCTCACAGACACTAAATGTTTTGAACAATTGCTATACATATATATCCTGAAAACAAACTGTTATAAACAGTTGCTAACTATTGTTAATAATTTTTATCCTTATAAATCGAGTTATCAGGTATGAATACTAAACATTTCAAAGCATAAGCTAAAAGTATAAATGTTAAAGGCTATTCTAGATTATGTAAAAGTGAATTGCTACAATTTAATGAAAACAGGACAGTCAGATACAACAAATCTAAGTAATATGGCTTTGATTAAAATCAAAGGCTTAGCTAAAAAATGTTGGTATTAGATGTTATGGCAAGTAAAAAAATCATAATTGATTTACTTACATTAAATGAATTTCTTTACAGAATGGTTTAATTTGCAGCCAATATCAAGACCAAAACTACGAAATATAAACTACTCTTACACATTCAATGACTAAATCTTTGAAAATTCTCCATTTCCATCCAGTAATCAATTAACTCCACAAGAAAAAGTGTTTAAAAGATTTAAAAAAGATATATTTGAAATGAAAGAGAACAGATCGACATCTATTGGAAAACTTGCAACAACATCTGTTGACAATCGGTCCAGTTTATGAGAGATATATTAACATCTGATGAATTTAATGATATAGCAGATGCTATATTTAATGTTGAAATGTCAACTATGTCCAGAGGTGGTGAAGGTAATAAAATAATATATGTAGCTGATGATGTAAAGACTGAAAAATATGTTACTAGAATTAATTACATTGATAACCTGTGCTGTCCCAGAGCAATAGTAGTTGAATTAACATACCATACAAATATTACCTTAGGAAGAGAGCTAACTGTAGCTGAAATTAAGAAAATTAAAAAAGATGATAAATATACATTAGAAAAAGAGTTAACTACTCTATTGTGCAGCCAGTTATAAGAATATAGCAAAGAAGGATATACAGTGGATGATATTAAATATGTAGAGGAATTATTGGTAATCCAAATAAACGTAGTGTGTGCTGAAAATCGCAGTTTTGTCATCTATAGAATTACTGATAAAGAAATAATGATACATCCTGGTAAAAATCAAAACCATTTTGATTTAATTAACTGCATATCAGGAATCTTAGAATCATCATATTACTGTGATATATGTAAAGAAGCATATAAAAACAAAAATAGACATAGATGTAAAAACAGGAAATATATGAGTCTTATGCAGTTGTGAAGAACACAATGCAACAAAAATAATATGTATTGCAAAGACTGTAACAGACAGTGTTACAATGAAAAATGTTTGAGCAATCACCAATCTGCTTAATATACAGTGTATAAATGTGAAGAATGCAAACGAATTTGTTTAAGATGTGAAGAAAATGTAGTTTTGAAAAATGTAGAAATTGTATTCTTGAAGTTGAAATAAAAGTACATTAATGTTACATGCAAAATAAAAAAACAAAACGGTAGCCAGGGTGTACAATATATAATTGGTATTGAAGGTAACAAATATAAAGTCAAGGATGTCAGAATTGTAGTAAATACAGTTGTATTATTCATGGTGAAAATAAGTATTATTATGTGTTTCAGTTTTCCAAATGCTATAAAGTAGTTACAGGTGAACAGTTTGAATGTTGTGAAGATGCAGATCCAACGAAAATTAATTGTTCCTACATAGAAAAATATATGTGGGTGGATTCTGAAGTTCAAGAAGAAATAGGAATACATATTCCATATCTCATGATAGTGCATAATTTTAATGACAATATTGTTTACCGATTTAAGACAGATGATGAATTCTGTAAGTGGATGATATCTAAGAGACACAAGAATTTTACACTTACAGCTTATTATGTTAAACGATAAGATCCACAATTTATTCTGAAGTTCTGTATTGAAAATATGAAAAAGGCATATACTACCTACACAAAGACTAAGTTGATGTTATTGGAGAAAACTAGGTCTGAAAATTACAGATAGCAGTAATTTTGTCAATGTAAACTTAGTGAGTTCCTAAAAACATTAGGTTTGAAAGAGCAAAAGAGGCTATTTCCCAGACTTGTTCAATACACAAGAAAACGAAAATTACATAGTGTCAGTTCCTGAAATCAATTATTATTGCGATGACACTATGAAACCAAAAGAAAGAGAAAAGTATCTTAAATGGTATCATCAAAAAGTTAAAGAAAAAATATGTGTTCAGTATGAGGAAAGAAATTAATGAGCAGTGTAATTCTGATGTGGATATATGAGAAGAGGTTGTTTTGAACTAAGAAAACAATTTCTAGAAGTAGCTAATATTGAACCATTCTGTTGTCTAACAATTGCTGATGTTTGTATGACTATATAAGGATAGCTCTATGGATAAAGAAGAAGAGGAAAAGAATTCATAGCTTTCTCTACCAGTTTAAATAACAATATCCAGCATGTTCTTAGTGGTGTGGTGAAGTTAATACAGCTGGAGCAAAAGTATATGGTTTTGATAAAGAACCAAAAATGTTTAACAGTATCATGGACGTTTTGGCATGGCTGTAAAAGTGTTTAGAAACGAAGCGATAAACAATAAAAATTAAGAGTCAATGGATGACATATCAAAATATGTTAACAAGAAGTGCTGAAATACATAATTCTGGACATAATTTAGTGGAAATATGATCGGATTAAATCAGCAGACTATTAATATATTAAGAAAATGAAACAAATACCTGAAAATATTGAACCACTGAACCCAATAAATGCTTTTTATGGAAGTCACACAAATGCAGTAAAATTAAGACCTAAAGCTGATGGTGTTAGCGAAGTCAATATATGCAGTCTTTATCCAACAGTACAATTTTATTATTTCCTGTAGGTCATCCAACAGAAATATATAAACCACAATAATATTCTAAAAATGATATTGTTTAATAAAATATAAAATATTAGCACCTAGTGGATTCTATCTTCCTGCTTTACCTGCACATACAAAATTCAATAAAAATAAAAAGTTGTTATTTCCTTTGGATATAAAATGCGCAGAAGAAAGATTAATAAATGTGATCACAATAATGAAAATAGAAGTCTTGCTGAAACTTGGACAACTCATGAAGCATATAAAACTATTGATCAGTGACATAAAATTATAGATATCTGCAATGCATGGCATTTAAAAAAATAAAAGTTGCAAGTTATTTAAGAAGTACATGAAAAACTTTATGAAAATAAAATTCGAATCTAGTAAACATAATTTTGAAGATAATGAGATGTATATAAAATATGTGAAATAAGAAATTGATATTGAATTAGATCTTGATAACATAAAAGAAAATTCTGGAAAATGTGATGTATACAAATGTGTCTCGTTTTACTAATGGGAAATTTGGACAACGACAGAATACGAGCAAAACTGAGTAAATTACAGACTTACAAAAATTTTATGAGATACTATTTGATGATCGATTAGATAATACCGACATAAATTTTATAAATGATGTTATGGTTCAGATCAAGTACAAATTTGAGGATTATTCTGATGAAAATAACACAGCTACAATTATTTTTATAGCAGCATTCACTACATAAAATTGAAGGCTTACATTGTATGATATGTTAAATAAATTGATAGAAGCAATTGTTTGTTTTGATACAGATACTGTAGTATATGCTGATATGGAACAAATGTGGTTGAAGCAGGTTGTATGAAAAGTGAATGGGCTGATGAGTTAGGAGATGATAAATGGACTGCAAATTAGGCTTTGGTTGCTTGCAAATGCATTGTTATTGCTTGACATTTCGTCATATTTTCGACACCTCCACTCAGAAGACCTGAAACATAACCAACTAGCACTGTGTGTGACAACAGTGTTGGATGTGGAAATCTCATTGCTTAGTGACTGATGAGATCTGTCATTGAATTTGATTTAATGTATACTTACATTCTCTTTTGTGTATTCATCTTTCGTATCTTAGTGCACTCAATTTATTCACGTACTTCTTGTGGGGGCAAACGTCCATTTCATACTAGTATGTATTGACAAACCACGCTTACTTCCAAATACACATACATACTTTAATAATAATTCCTTTCATTCTGCTTGTTAAAGTGAGTCATTAATAGTAGACTCTACACTTTTACTTTTTATATAATTTTTGGTGTTTAATTTAACTAAAGTGTAAGTATGTGTTACTAGGTCTTGTTCTCCTCCTCTTTTACTCTTAAGACCCGGTAGTACTTACCATGTTCTAATTTTTCTATTAAATCTGCTAGAGTCTTTTGGCTATCAACACTTACAAAACATTTACCTGTTGAGAAGTTGATTATTCCATCTTTCTCATGTAAGAAATCAGTGCCAAGATCGCTTGCTACTATGAATCCACTACTAAATAGAAATGGATGTCTTATCAGTCCACTTACCATTTTAAACTCTGCCTGAATTTGCATATAAACATTACACGATTTAAGTGCAAACCTTTAATGATGTTACAGCTTTCTACTGGATACATGGTACTTTTCTGACACAGATGTAATTGAGCAAACTGGATGATATAACTCTCCAAAGCACCCATACCTGTTATAACTGTGGACAATACCTTTCCAGCTACTGGATATACAATGGCTTGGACAATCTCTACATTCTGACGGGGTCTTTAAAATCGTCTGTAGTGAGTTCCTCCCCCTAGTCCTCATCATTGTTATAACATAACAGATCTACTTTACCATTTTCATTGGCACTGACCCATCTAATGCATTACCATTTGTGGTCACACTTACTTTATTATCTTAAATGTCGCCTAGCAGGGCTCTTCCACCTCCTGCACAATGTTTATAGCAGGTTGCTTTATTCGCCAGTTGATATTACGAGTACAATTTAGTAATAGAGTGCTATGTAAAAGTGTCTTGTTTATATTCTGGAGATTATGTTTCTCATAATTGTGATATTTTATTAGTCCTTAATGACAGTAACCAACTGGATTTCTGTCATATTCCATACTTTTAACACTATGTAGATTGTGTTCCATGTGCCAAGAATACAGTAGTGGCACCACTATGCAACTACACATGGTAACAACACATGAGAGTATATCTAGTATTGTTTGATAGCTTGGGATTCCAACAGCAATACATTACTGATTTCCATTATCATCTGATTTCAGTTAATTTTTCCTTAATGTATTCTCAGATGGGTTAGCACCATATTTTTTCTGAAGTGTCATTCAGAAAATAAAGTTCATCAACTGGAGGCTGTACTACTTGTGTCAGTTCTGACTCTAACTATTCTTTAATGTTAACTGGAATTTCATCAGAAACTGTTCGTGGGTTAGATGATATAGGATGTGGTTTAATTAACATACGATGTATGTGTTTCAGTATAACTATTTCTGTAATTAATTTGCAGCATTGTGATAAGAAATTTGTCATGTCAGTCTTCATGGTATTTTCCTGTAATGTCAAAGAATTGTTACAGGGATGGTGAAGTTTGTCATTTGATAAGAAATGTCGTTGTTTTAGTGGATATTTCATTATGAAATTGATGATTTTAGTTGAGGTTTCCATTATGACACTTATTCAGTTGTGAAGCAGTATGGAATTTGGACCTTGTACATGGCTGGTGGTCAGATTAACCAGAGGATTAAGTCCCTTGCTTTCAGCACATGTTTCACTTTTGAGAGGCAAAGCACATGAACCATCTACAGCCATCTCAGCGAATTCGCTCTCATCAACACTAAACTTCATGTAGTATTTCAGATTCAATTTTGGACAACTGCCAATTTTTACCATAAAGTGACCAAAATCATGTATGTGCAGTCTCATAACCAATTTTAACACCAGCACTTAAAAGTGTTGACACCTGTCTTGTTGAAACTAAGAGAGGTTGCCAACTTGGACGTATGGATAAATGAGCCAGAGCAGAACACATGTACAACGAGGGTAATCATGAAATAAAACTCACTGAGACGAGCAACACGTTAAAAATGTCGTATTATTATGTGCACATGTATAGAGAGTCTATTGAAATTTATAAACACTGAAATAATTTTATAAGAAAAGAGCAAGGTGTCACATTAAATAAAATTATGGCTGTCGACTTTACACCAAAATAATGACGGTTGATTACTTTTGATCGCAAATTTTAGCACTACCACAGGTAGTCTCATAGCTGGAACCATGTCATGGACTGTGGTAGACTTGTCACTGCCTATGTATATCTCATGCTCCATCAAGCTCAGATTCCAGTTCATCACTTCACTTCTGAGGATGTATTCTACAGCTGGAGGCGAAACACTAGTGGAAAGTTTTACATGTAGATCAGGACCTGTCAGTTTTAAGTGAAGACTGTTATAATTATTTTCAGTTATTGTTTGTATACACACTTTATTATTTTACACATTTAAGCATTAGCCATCTTCAGATATCTGTGCCTTCTTTGCTATATGTGAAATGGTTCTTTATTTGGGGGTATATAAAATACTGTTCCAAAATTGCAATGTGGAATATGATGTTGAATAAACCGGCAGACGTTTTACAGCTTGATTTAAAGAGCATACATATTTCAGTAACAAAATTGCCTTTTCTACACATTTATCATCTACCTT
This sequence comes from Schistocerca serialis cubense, assembly GCF_023864345.2. Taxonomy (NCBI): domain Eukaryota; kingdom Metazoa; phylum Arthropoda; class Insecta; order Orthoptera; family Acrididae; genus Schistocerca; species Schistocerca serialis. The sequence continues at coordinate 429,914,771 of NC_064641.1, forward strand.
ATATATAAAAGGAAGTATTCAACAGAGCCTGGACATATTGCGTTAAACTGTCAAAGCCCTTCTGCTTCAGTTCAAAAATGGTTCAAATGGCTCTAAGCACTATGGGACTTAACTTCTAAGGTCATCAGTCCCCTAGAACATAGAACTACTTAAACCTAACTAACCTAAGGACATCACACACATCCTTGACCGAGGCAGGATTCGAACCTGCGACCATAGTGGTCGCGCGGTTCCAGACTGTAGCGCCTAGAACCGCTCGGCCACTTTGGCCGGCCATCTGCTTCAGTTATTGGAAGATTTAGAAACTTATTGTATCACAAAATGGGATGCTTGAACTCTGTCCAGCGGCTAGAGTGAATTCAGTCATAACTATTACCTTGATATTTTTCAGTATTTGTTCTTAGAGAGATGATAGGTGAAGTGCATACAGGTGATAGGTCAAATATGGGGGCTCGTTGCGGTCCATGGACCTGAAGAGTCACCCACTGAATCCATAGAATAAGGAGGATACTTCGCTGATATTTGAGGAAATCAAGCCTCCCAAGCACCACAATGTGATGCCTACATTACAATATGAATGGAAACTGTAAAACTAAATGGCTAATGATATATAAATATTAGATTTATATAATTCGATCTGTCTAATTATTTCTGGACCACATAGTTTCAGCTGTTTCTTCCTTTATTTTACTAAGAGTAGGTTATGAGTGAGAGCTCTGGCTCAGACAACATTCTTATCCCAATGTCACTGATAATTATTTCTGGTGTCAGGTTACACACTTGAGTGATTTATACAGTATTCATGATTACCTACAAATTGCCTCCCACCCCCAAGTAACCAGTGACAGTCGATCAAGGTCACACACAGGAACCCCAACATCTTCCCCTCTTCCCCAGCCACCCTCCCCCCTTATCTAATGAACTAACGAGAATGTAGCACCCCTTCCCCATCTTCATCATTTTGACTGGGGTACGTGAGTGGCTGCGATTCACTCTGGAACTGTGCATCATAAAGAGCGGATCATGCTCTGTCTGTTTGTCAATAACAGATTATATTAAGCCATGTGACTTGAGGTTTATTATGTCTGTGAGCTGATGGACTTACGCATACGATCTTACTAACAAATATATGTCGATATCACATGTTAAACAGAAATATATTGCAGTAGAACCTCGCTAATCCGTCCCCTCTGGGGCTGCCAGCATGGTCATAATGCAAAAAAACTGTCGTATTATCATAGTAACACCTTTATTGACCCATAATATTACAACGCAGTACAGTACAGCTTTAACTTTCAGCTGTAAATACTGTCTGATATACTACTACATGTTGAAACAGAAAAAAGGAAAAGAAGACATTCATATACTAAAAAATCTTACACAAAAGTGTAATTTATGGTAGTGCCTACACTTGAAAATACACCTGTGTCATGTGGTAATACGTTATTAGTGTGGATGCAAGCTTAAGACCGATACATACCTTATTACATACTGTATTGACACACTAATGAGCTGCAGTTAACTGTTTAAGATATGAGAAACCACACAGTAAAAAATGTTCTAAACTATCATCTGGTACATCTCCTAGTTTCACGCAGATATCTAATGGCAATTTCGCCTTCAAAATTCTGAACACGTATTGATGAGAAGTAAGATCATTCTGTTAATGAGTTCGGTTAAATATCTATAAAAACAATTCTGTTTAATATGGAAAGGCTTCAGAGTGAATTCCTGTTTTCTAAGACTTTCGTGATGTCTTCTTGACCAGGACTTTATGTAGAAATGCTCTTTCAAACTGATTGTAAATTTGGCAAATTCCTGCCGTGCCCTTGCCCCAGAGGACTCCATCACCTTGTATTTATCCTGTGGTGAAACGGATCTTTTGTTGTTCAGTCCAAAACTGAGGTAATGCTCCACTATGTGCTCTTATAAATACACTCAGGTGCAGAGTAATTTTTCTGTGCAGCAAAAACTGGAATTGTCTGAGCTTAAGCAAACTTTCTTTAAGCAAGACAAAAGATAATGATGGTGCATTCGTTACTTCATACTGTATGTGATTTGGTTATATATCTTTGAAATTTGTTTCTTTATCACTTGTTATGCAATATGCAGCAGTAGGACTGCTATAACTATCACATACGTTGTTAACAATCGATGGGGTTTCATTGAAATATGCTTCCGACTGTAGACAATTCTTGTGTCACCGTCATCATTTGGGGAGTTAGTTGGTCACATTATTCCTACAAGTCTTTACTCAAAGTGTCTTTTATTTTTTCGATTTGAGTCTTTAATGATTTGCCGTAACTGTGTCACTCAGACATATTGTAGGTGACCGACTCCTTTACAACATGTTCCAATTCAGAATTTAGTCTTTCGTTTATTTCTACGTCTTTGTGTAAGATCCAGTATGAAAAATCATCAACAATGTGCTTATTGTCAAGTTTCTTTTAGTTGTTTGTGATCATGAGACCAAGCCTAGATGGCTTCCCAGAGACCATGATAAGCCACCTTTAGTAGTGAAACAGTATTCGGTTAAGTACTGTACTGCATTGACAAAGTGTTAAAATTAGTAGTCAATTTCTGTATGTGACTGGATTTTTTTTTTTTCAATTTATGTGACATTCTTTTCTGTTCCGTTCATAAGTTCCATTTTTTATAAGACCATTTATGTTTTTATGTTTTTTCCATTGCTCAAAGACTAAATAATTACAGCATATCCGGATTAGCTGGTTGGTCACTTATTTGCACATTCTTTTCACTTGAAGAATCACCCATCTTCGGAACATATAAGTCATGTGAAGAATCATCATGCTCAACAGTTAGATTACGTAAAGAATAGTCTATGCAACCATCAGTTTCACAGAAAATCTCATCACTTGAAGCACTTGCATTTCTTTCAGAGCGCGATCCAAGATTATGTTCTGAACTCCGTAAATTTTCTACTTGCGCGTCAGTGAATTCATTTGTTCAGTGTTAAGTCTCATGCCACTATTTTCTTCTGTAGCTATTCTTGTGTTCTTTCCTATTTTTATGATAACATTAATGTAATACAAAAATACTTTTGTACAAATTTTGAGTAAACTACGATATTTAAAGCATTCGCTTGATAAAATCATTTATTATTTAATTTCATAAGCAGCAATGATTTAGCATCATGCATACAACAATGCAGCTTGCCTTCGCCATTACACACAAAATGTTACAAGAGCAGCCATTTTGTGGTGCAGAACCACTGAACAGTTGACCATTTATGGTACAGTAATAGAATACAACAAGGAAATCGTTGTTGGTGCAGAATCACTGAACAGGTGACCATTTATGGTACAGTAATAGAATACAACAAGGAAACTGTTATGTCCTCGTCCATGAGAATCAAGGGAGAGGATGTTGCTTCGTGGCCAGTATCCTCATTCTAAAACACAGATGCACACGTATATAAATAGGGTTCTTTGTTTACTTAATCAGATAGCTGCTATTTAACTTTAACGGCGTCCATGTGCTGTGGTACAAGCCCTTCCATGAGAGTCCACGTTGGCCTCACTGCTGGTGAAGTACAAGTCTTGCTATGTGATGAATGACAGACACAAAACTACAGCTAAGTCAGTGAGCTGAGTAACTGAGCGACTGAGTTAGCGCACTAGACCGAGACACAGTTAGTGACTGAGAGTCTGAGAATGAGCCCTCTGGTCAGCGGTGGCGATGTAAATACTTGCAGTCGACAGGGCTTTTGCAGTGCGAGTCTGTCTTTGGTCTCTCTCCTGATAGGCGCACTTCTTCCTGTGATTACTACCAATCTTCTTACAACATCTTTTCCGACCGGTGTGCTGACGACAGTTTAAGCCAGCACATTCCTCCTCCTCTCCCCCCCCCCCCACCCCCTTCCGAAATGTGGCACTGTTGTCGAGTAGGAAAGATGCGAACGACAGTGGGGAGGACACTGGACGTAGAGATGAGCTGGGAGCTGTGACTCTGGAGGACGGCGTACTCCGGACCGTACACCGCCATCTGGCTTGCGACCCAACAGGAACATCCTCCGGAAAACTGCTGGCAGGGCACATGTCCAGGCCTGAGGGCGTGACCTGGGGCGATAACGGTGACGGTGGGTTCACGTCCATCGGGTCGGCAAGTGGGGGCGGAGGCGAGGGCGCATCATTCATTCGCTCCTCCTGGGGTGCCCTGGTGGTACCAGCGGGCGGCTGCGAAGGCCTCGCAGTCCCGTGAGGCTGTGAATCTTGGGTAAGAACAGCAAATGACCGCTACGATCCCAGGTTCGAATCCTGCCTCGGGCATGGATGTGTGTGATGTCCTTGGGTACTAGTGATTGGACAGTGTAGTTTGCCTGCCACTTACGAATCTCACACTAGGACAGTGAATTTTACTGTACTGAAATCAACAGAACATATTCGGTTTAGATGCCTTTGATTTGTTTGGCCTTAACATCCATACTTCCAGTATCGGCTTTTGCACCAAAGGACAGTGTCGATAGCTTGCTTAAAGAATTTCCTGAACTATTTTCAGAAGGAATGGGAAACGCCAATAACCTTGTAGCGCATGTTACATTAAAAGACAATGCCCAGCCCAAGTTTTTCCGGGCCCATCCCGTTCCAATTGCCTTAAGGGACAAAGTATCCAGTGACTTTAAATAATTGCAAGACAATGATGTAATTGCTCCTATGCAAGGTATTCCATGAGCAAGTCCTCTCGTTTTGCTGCCTAAGCCTTCTGGTCGCATTTGCATTTGTGTTGACTTCAGGTCCACAGTCAACTCGCAGACATTAGTTGACACTTATCCTTCAACTCGCCCTGAGGAACTCATGGACAGGCTTGGGGCAGGACGTTAGTGTTCTAAGTTAGATATGCTGATGTCTACTTGCAAATTCCATTGGCTGAAGAGTTACAGAAAGTGTTTGTTGCAACTACACACTTAGGACTGTTCAAGTATTTGCATTTGCCCTTAAGCAGTGCTTCCGCACCCACCAGTTTTCAACGTTATTTGGAATAACTGACGGCAAAAGTGCCATTTTGTTCAAGCTACGTTGACGATATTATCGTCTCAGGTCGTATACCAGAGGAACACACTGCCAATTTGCATAATCTTTTTCGTGTGTTGTGAGAAGCAGGACTCAAGCGTCGTCTCGAAAAGTGTGATTTTTTTCAAGCGGAACTACAGTGCTTACGTCATGCGATAAACAGTCAGGGTGTGCACCTCCTCCAATCTCACTTGTTTGCAATCCGTGACCTGCCTGCTCCTCGCAATGTGTCTGAACTGTGGTCAGTACTAGGCAAGATGACATACTACCTTCGGCTCATACCGAATGCCGCTTAGATCGCTTCTTCATTGCATCGCCTGCGTCGTAAAAATGTACCTTTTGTGTGGACTAAAGACTGCCAAGACGCATTTCGGAAACTCAAAAATGCTTTGCTCAGTGACAGATGTTTAATGCATTTTGACCCTGCCAAGCCGGTAGTTTTGTAGGTCGAAGCTCCTTCCTACGGAATCGTCGCTGTGGTTTCGCACAGAATTGGTGCACAAGACAGACCCTTTGCATTTGACCCAATGTTGTTAATTCAAACTCAATGCAATTATTAATAAATAAAAAAGAGGCTCTCACTACTGTGTAATGTGTGACAAAATTCCATCACTATTTCCATGGTCGCAAGTTCTATGTAGTGACTGATCATAAGCCTTTGCAGTCCTTGTTTCGTATGTCAAAGGCGGTTCCTACACGCCCTCCTCAAAAACTGCAACGTTGGGCTTTGTTACTTTCGCAGCATCAGTATGAAATTGTGTAAAGACCTACGGCATAGCATGAAAATGCATACTCGCTATCTCGCCTTCCTATTGGCCCAGACTCTGATTTTGATGTATCTCTCGAATGTTGTTGCCAAATCGATGCCAGGACTCTGAATTTCTGGACTCCTTTCCCTTGCACTATAGAAAAATTGCACACGTCACGGAAGCAGACCTACATCTCAAGATTTTGTGGCATTACATTCGCACATCTTGGTCTCGCTCATTGAACAGTATCCAGAACGCAGTTGTGCGCAGATATTTTGCACGTCGGCCTAACCTTTCAGTTCAACAGGGTACGATTCTAGTTCAGTGGAAAATCACGTGTGCTTATTCACAAAGTATTGCAAAACGGTGTATTGCGATTGCTCCACCAAGGACACTGGGGTATTGTTTCTACTAAACAGTTAGCGGGACGGCATTGTACTTGCAAGGGTATGGACGCCCACATTGAACAGATGACGCTACAGAGCCGCGCTTGAGAGGGATATCAGCCTGCTCTGCGTCAGATATTCTCAGCTTGGTCTAAGACTCAATCGCCATGGCGACGAGTGTACATGCACTTTGCAGGAACATTTTGGAACACTTGTTGATTCATAGTGGTAGACTCTTCTGGCAAGTTCCCATTTGCTGTGTCCATGGCTTCTACCACATCACGTAGCACCATTCAAGCGTTGTCCTCCATATTTCGCATAGAAGATCAGTGAGAAGTACTTGTGTCGGGCAATGAACCACAGTTCACGTCACGTGATTTTGAACAGGTTTGTGAACAAAATGGCATTCGTCATCTGACAAGTGCTCCGTTTCACCCGCAGTTCAACGGAGAAGAAGAACGCTTAGTACACACTTTCAAACTACAGATGGCCAAGCATCGCACCACCCACACACGCGAACAGGCGCTGCAACTCTTTCTGGCCTCCTATCGCTCCACCCACGAGACGGACCATCACCGGCGGAACTTCCGTATGGCCGCCGCCACCAGGTGCTGCTATAGCTGCTACACCCACTGCAGCATCCGGCTCTGCTAGTGGTCCGCAAGTATTGCTTTGCTCCGCGCGAACTCGTTCTTTTCAGGGTTTATGGCAATCGTGGGCGCTCGGAAAGAGGCGTGATTCTGGAGCGCACTGGCTCTTTTATGTACTTGATTGCAGGTCCTGATGGTTTGCAGCGCAGCCGCCAGAACCAAATTCGTGAGTGTCATTTGCTGTTCTTACCCAAGATTCACAGCCTCATGGGACTGCGAGGCCGCGCGATTCCAGACTGTAGCGCCTAGAACCGCATGGTCACACCGGCCAGCTTGTATATCCTCTTTCTCCAACACAACTGTACACAAGTATTAACATGGTTGGTTCTTTATATACATAATCAGGAAGCAACTTATGTTTATGAGTTCATGTGTTGTGGAACAAGGTCTTCAGTAATAGTCCACATTAGCTTCACTGCTGGTGAAGTACAAGTTCCACTGTAAACATTACTCCATTCCATATGCACTCTCATAGCCAGTGATGTGAACTGACAGACGGCAACTAGGATAGTGACTGAAACGGAGACTGAGCTAGTGACTGCGTTACTGAGACTGAGTCCTCCACTCCACGGCGGCGATCTAATTACTTGCGGTCGAGAGAGCGTTGGCAGCGCGGTGGTTGCGAGTCTGTCCTCAGCCTCTCTCCTGATATGCACACTTGATCCAGCGCCTGTATCGATCTTCTTGCTACATCTTTGGCGACCGATGTACTGGCGATAGCTTATTCTTTGTTGGAAATGGACCAAAACGTTAATGGCAAATATTGTACACACCATGAATATAAGCAAGTGATGGCAGTTGTTCTTACCTCAGGTAGTTAGATGACAATGTTCTCAGTGATGTTCCATCCTTATTTATGTTCCAGTTGATTTTCTCTTTCTGTAATCTTAATTCTCTCTTCCCATCTTTTATTATTTGGGTTGTCTTTTGTAATAGTTCGTCTTCATTAAGGCTTGAACGTGAAACATAGAAAATAAACAATGTGAGATAATTACATGTCCTTTCATGGTCGCTATCACAAACGCTCTTTCCGCATGACATGAGATTTTAACTGTTGATCGGAAAGAATAAAGGAAACAAACAGGGAAAATGCGATTATACTGATGACAAGAGATGTCATGAAATTTGTGTAACGAGTATTTATCAGTACATAGTAATGAGGTGATGTGTCACCATGAAAAAAGAATTAAGAGTTTCAGTGCTAGTATTGGCCTTGTAGTAATCATGATTCTTCAAACTAGTATCAGACTTGTAAAGCAAAGGCAGTTTCTTAGCTTGATCATGCGATATGCTACAAAAGCTGCTACAAATGTGGCTGATCTACTGCATCAACAACAAACATCAAAAATTCGAACTCTCTGCTAAGTTGTTGGAAAAGTATTTAGAAAACAGGTTAGGATGAGGAGCGTTTAAAATAACAATTATTGCAATATGCATCTCACTAAGTTTTTCATAACCATAAAATATGCAATAAAGAATGAGACCATCTTCTGTCTAATGGGCAGTCAGGAGGAGCACCAGAAGAAGAAAGACAGTAATAGTTACTGGGATGGTAACATTTGTTTCTTAAACAAAATACAACTGAGAAGTAAATATAGAATGCAGAAGTAAATACAGGACGTTAGTCTGTGATGTTTTATTACAGAAGGATAGGATATCCCATCACAACAGCCAACACACACACACACACACACACACACACACACACACACACACACACACACACACACACAAACCTGCTAATGGTATGAATAAACATCATTAGTAAAAAACATTTGTTGTTGGTTGTCATTCTAATCACATTGCCTTGCTAATATGAGACGCATTGTTTGTCTTACAGACTTATGAATAAAAAGACTGACTGACACTAAACCGGCATCTTCCATATAATTAAAGTAAATACTGTTGACGTGTTTGGATGCACACAACTTCCAGGTAATGAGAATCGATAATTGTTTACGAAATTATGCTCTCTATGTCTATAATTTTGATTATTTCACCTGGAAATCAATTACAGAAACTCATGCTCTTATTGTGCTCATGTAAAATAACGTACCCTTCAATGTTTACCACTGCTATGAATTACGTATAAGCACACGACTGAGAACAATACATGTGTTAGTTCTATGTAAAACTATATCAAAGACACCCATACATTGTGATGACCCTCCGTGCTGAGGTAGCTTTATCATGTGCTTCCCTTTGTTTGTCAGGCCTGAGACTGGCATCTCGAATCTTTTTATAGGCTTCAGAGCTTACACTTTAATGAACATGCAACGCGAAGTATTTTTCTATGTGCAAAGTAGCACTATACATGTTGCCTGGCATTCCTGGTCCCATATCCCAGCCCATGGACTTGAGGTATCCACATCACAAAACACACACACACACACATACATACAGAAAATCAGGTAACTGATGATGACTGGAACAGTGCTGAAGGCTAAAACTGATTTCGAAGATACAGCTCATAGCGTTGTTAATGGTGGAAATAGTGCAAAATAGTGCAAGACCATAGGTACAAAATAGAATAAACTAGATAGACTGCTTTCCTACCGTCTCAAATGAGACGCAGAAGATGCAGCTTGCAAGAGGACACGTTACCTTCACCAGCCACCAGGAAACACTGACGGTCTAGGTATCCCCATGATAGTTATTACTTACCTATGCAGTCAGCGTTTCCTAGTGGCCGGTTAAGGTAGGGCCTACTCTTGCAAGCTGCGCTATCTGTGTCTGGTTTGAGATGGTAAGAAAGCAGCATTCCTAGTTTATTTTGCGTTGTATCTACAATCTTGCTCCATTTCCACCATTAATTAGTTATGAACTATATCTTCTTAATCAGTTTTAGCTCTCAGCACTGTTTTTGTTTCTTATAGATACTTGCATATGCAGTTAATGGCAGTATATCGGTTCGATCTACTAGGCAGCATTAGCAGAGGAAATTACAAGGACCACCTTCCTAAATACCCTTCGTTCGTCTAATTTTTAAATACTGACAGTGTTCTCAGAATGGAAGAACCTGAACTAAGTACAATTGGTTCACCTATGATGGATTAACGTATTGTGTTTTGTGAGTACATCTTCAAATTATCTTTATATCATATAACAAATCTGCTGTACAGTTATATTACGGTTCTTAAATATGTAAATTGTGCTTTAGATGTCGCTGGAAGCTTTGAAACCGGTAGTGTGGTCATTCAAAACCAAGTTTTACCAGCTGTCAGCAGTGTTTTCGTTCATCATGACCCTCAGCCGCTGCGGATACCTTGCATGTAAAACTGTGTGTTCAGAGTAATTTAATATCAAGTTCGATCGCATTTAGAAGATATTATCTGAAATCAGGTGACTGAAAGTGTTGTCCTCATAACTTTTTCCCGAAGCTTTTTGCTACTGGTATGAATAATAATAATAATCATCATCATCAGTAAAAATCATGTGTCGTTGGTGGTGATTTGGATTACATTGCTATTCTAAAACGCGTCCCAACGTTTATTCTACAAATTTACGAATACCAGGGAAAACTGAAGCTGGATCTAAACCAGCATCTTCTGGAGAATTAAAGTAAATACTGGTGACATACATTCCAGGTAATGGGGACTGATAAATGATTGTGAAACTATGTTCCGTATTTCTAGTGTTTTAATTATTTAACCTGTAAATCCATGACATGGACTACAAAACAGCGATGCTGGAAGTTCTGCTGTGGACTATCACTTGGTGAATGACTGTCTATGCGTTGTAAGCAAATCAGTATGGATTTGAATACGTTCGCAGAAGTTTTTTTCTGTTGTTAAGATTGTCGACGATTTTGGTGACCGAATCTAAGAATACAAAGAACAGCTATACATCTTTAAAGATCCTGAATGACTTGCTGCCAGATATGTAGAAAAAACTACGTGTTCCTGATACACAGAGAAGCAATGTGTGTCAAGCAGCCTTAGACTAGTACTTATTAAAATCTTCGTGTGTAGTCTTAAGGATGTTCTGCAGTATTGTCTACTGGGTTGTGATACTAACTCATATGTTGTTGATCATGCAGTAGTGGCTTCTTTTCTGGGTATGACTGCTAAAATTAAAATATGTAAGTGTTATATTTTAGCTGTCTGTATACATGATGAGGAAGACTAGTTTTAATGGGCTATTGGGTAATGCCAGAATGCAATATCATATCTCAATATTCTGCTCAAAGCAAGGCATTCATAATATATATATTATAAAACTATTCAATGTAAGCCTTAGTTTTAACATGAAAATTGTTTACACAAAACAGTCGTATTGGCCGCTGTTTTGTAGACAGCCTGATGATGGAATTCAAAAGTTACTCTGACGGATGACTGAAATCAATTCATCTGCCACGTTACCGGAATCAGCTACTCCTTATAGAATCAAGACTGGGAAACATGCTTTAATATGCACTCGCAGCTATTGCTGACGGAAACATAGCCTTCCCAGATGTGTTATGGTTCCACCAATCAGCACTAATCTCAGTATGATGTTGTAAATAAATTCCTATGATTACAAAGGGGAATCTACAATAATTTATTACTAGCAAAACTTGTTTGCGATGTTCGTGGTGTGTCACGACGAATATACAGAATATTCTCATCCGTCTGAGATTGATAGATGTGGTTTATAATTACCACCAGAGCTATATTGTGGCTCTTCTACAAAAATGGTTCAAATTTCTCTGAGTACTATGGGACTTAACATCTGAGGTCATCACTCTCCTAGACATAGAACTACTTAAACCTAACTAACCTAAGGACATCACACACATCCATGCCCGAGGCAGGATTCGAACCTGCGACCGTAGAAGCCGTGTAGTTCCGGACCGAAGTGGCTAGAACCGCTCGGCCACAGCGGGCGGCGGTTCTTCTACAGAAGCCTATTTTTACTGCCTGTCCAATGCTTACATACACGTATTTCCGAACAACTATTAGACAGACACTTGTACACAGATTCATCGAGTTTTTTTAATATTTGAGAGGATCACGGGATAATGACATTTCTTCCTAACATTTTTTAGAAAACACACCATATCCCATACGGTATCTTGAGCCAATCACAAAAACGGACCTAGAGAGAGAGAGAGGAAAACATCTATTTGTATGTGCCCTAATACCTCTTATCTTACAATGGTTGCGAATGTCACTTCTCAATAGTTTATCGCGAAACGAGCGTGTTCCAGTTTGAGTTCAAGTATTACTAGTGTCCTGATAGGCTTTTGTGGATAGAGTCAAATGATCTAAAAGATTTCTGAATATCTTACGGTGTCGTAATGTAAATAACTAGACTTCAGAAACCAATGTTTCGGCCACAGTTACAGTGACCTTCTTGTGGGTCTACCAAATCTTTCTTATCAAGCTGAACATTACGTTACTGGTTTTTGGAAAAAATCTTCTGTTTAGTAAGGGGAATGTTACAGAGTTTCTGCAAACAACAAAAGATTCACTGCTACCAAGTATGGCAAGCAACCTTACAAAACCACAGTATGGAATTTGTTCGTCAGTCTTTGGCCTGTATCAGATTATTTTAATGGAAATGGATGTAATTATTGGGCACCATGTCTTAAATATACAGTCCTTAAAAAATTACCTATCAGGGTAGTATAAAAAGAAAACATCACATGAGAGGATGACAGGCATTTTTCAGATGAAATATCGCATTTACAGTCTTGCAAGAGAGAGAGAAAGAAAGATTTAGGAATATCCTACACGTAGCCTTCCGCTCTCGGCAGCACCAGGCTCTGAACTTCAATCCCTATTAGCTGATATGAGCATTATCTTCACTAACTGTCATGGAGGGTGCATTGACAGAGCTCTAACAGTATATGAGAACTGGGGGAGAGGTACGTTTGTGGTACGATCTTAACGTCCAACGCGCTACACCAGGTAGTTTTATTATATGGAATGTATGTAGTTGTATTTTTGATACCTGGTGAAAACAGCTGCATGTGCTGGGAGCGGTTGAAAGGAATTCTGGACCGTTAATTGCACGGAGACACAGTCATTCTCCATCCTCCCCACGCCACCTTATCAGTTTGTATAGGACGTTTCCCGGTGGTTACCGTCAACCAATGTCCACACTTTGTGGCTGTGGTTGTTTTTCACCGTCGCTAGGCGTTTCATTTAGGCGATTAGCACCGTTGTGATGACAGGTGCACTGCTTTAAGCTACGTGGAGCATTGCAGTGGTAAAGACAGCGTTCTCTCAATGTGGTCACAGGAACCGAGAAAAAAGTGTCTTCACTACCATACTCCAACATCGCTGTTAGGGGGGTGGGCTGTCCTGTAGGCGACATACTTTTCACTGGGGTGGTTGCTGATAATAACCGGTCAGCTTTGTCTGTAATGCACTGTGCTAATTATTATACACACAGTATCTTTGATTACTATCAGAATTCTGATAAGGTATCACATAATCCAGTAATGTAGTGGTGAATTGACAGCGGTTAATCTGTGGTAGTGTGGTATTTTCTATATGCACTGCCTTGTTGGTAGGAAACTAGTAAAACTACAGTGCTTAAAGATATTCCAAGTTCGTCAATATTTCCACCAATGTGTTCATTTGTAACTCATCACTCACACACATATATTCATATAGTGATGGCTTAGTAATGATAAATAACTTGGGCTCATGCTGCATTGTGATTGGCTGAAAGCATCATGATGGAGACATGATGTTGGGATCAGTAGGATGAAACTCGTGTAGTTCGATAAAACTTTGGGAAATTCATAAAATTGTGGAAAACACAAAAAATTGTTGAAAACGCAAAAAATTGCGGAAAATACAAAAATTAAATGTAAAATATGGGAACATATGAAAGAATACCCTAAATGTTGAAAAAAATATGCAAAGCTCTGGAAAATATGGTAATACTTACGTACCTGTCTGGATGGTGTCACTGCTAGACCCTCGAACAATGAAAGTCAAGTAATATGAAATGGTAATAAACAAGTCTTGAGCAAAATTGCTTAACGTAATTTGTTATTAAAAATAGATACAGCCTGATTCTCTTCCTATGATGTACAGGTGCAGGGCGAACCCCACCCACTCAAGTGCCCCAGTTAAAATAGATGATGATGGAGTTGGGGGTGTGGCAATCTCATTGATCCTCGGAGAATAGGAGGGGACGGGTAGAGTACGAGGAAGGGAACGCTGAGGTTCCCCTGTGTGACACTGCACAATTGTCGCTGGTTCCACGGAGGGAGGGGAGTGGGGGCTAACCATAAGTCGCCCAAGTATGTAACCTGTCACCAGAAGTCCTTATCAGTGAGATCGATACAAGATCGTTTCTGAGCCAGAACTCTGGCTGATAACGTACTAGTAAGAACAAGCTAGGATGCACACTTGCCACTATTTTTCTTTTATTTTCACTATACTTACAATGGTAAAATCTAAATGAATGCGCAGGTCAGTTTGTATTGTAACCTGACATGGTTTTTAAAGACTGCTTATTTTAAAACCGTTTTATTCAGTATACCAAAAATCTGTGTATGTATGACGATATAAGGCTATGTAAAGAATTCAGTACCATGAATCTGCAGCGCTTACAGGTTGTAAAAGTGTTTACGATCAATGTCTGATACTAAATGTAACAAAAATTTGTTCCTTGTCGGGGCAAGAAGTTTACTAGTGCTGTCGTACTTCTCGTGTGTATGTGTGTGTGTGTGTGTGTATGTGTGTTGTGTGTGCGTTTTCTATATATATGATTTCTATGGGGTTGTTGAGAATATAAGTGAAGCCATCTTCGCCATCTTCGATCCGAAGCTTTATTTGAACACCACAGTGGTGTACTATGTATGGTCTTTCTGGAAGCTGGACGACCTTGCCTTCCTTCGTCTGATGAAACGTACGCAGCAACTTAGCCACTTTCCGTGGGGACTGCATTCCAAACTGGAGTCCGAACCACAATGTAACTTTCAGATATAAAAACCATTGTTATAGGTGAGCAGGCCGATAACCACCAGCAAAAATTCTAGGACGTACCACAGAGGGAACTCCGGTCAAATATCAAGTCAATTTAGCTTCACCGCGCGAAGTAGTGTTTCATTACCTTTCGTGTAAGGTGCTGCTGTGATGATCTAACTTAGGGTTTTATTCTCGTTCTGTTAGTGGGGACGATGGTTTAGTACTACGGTTCCGCTGACTTTAAGTAGCGTCGTCAGACAAGGCGGGAAATGAGCCCCGCAGAGCGGAGTAAGGAGCAATTTATGTTCGCGGCTTCAACGCGTTGGCTGTCGCCGTATATCGCTCTTCACTAGAATCCTCACCAGGACGTGTAAGCCGCCAGGTCAGACAAGAGAGATGGCCGATTGCTGGAATTTACCGTCTGTGCTCAATCCCGTGGATATACGTCCCAGCCAAAGGAAGTCGACCGCGGAAGGATGCGACTGTATACAGCTATTGTGGTCACGATAAAATACTACAAGGCATTTCCTCCGCAAGAAGTATCTCAGGCGCGTTCGCTATTTTAGAACACCTATCACAATGTTTCTGCTAAATTTGCAACCGTCCGCTTTCACCTAAGCAAGGCTCTATAGTGTTGACATAATGTTTGCTCCTCAGTAACTGTGACCATATTACGAACATTAACCCAGGTCGTCACACTTTTTACAGTTACGTATTATTTTACACGTTTAGTGATTAGGGTCGCATCGTCGGGCTTTAACACACATGGATCCAGAGATTACATCTGACACATAATAATCACCCTGTCATCTAAACGTCCAATTTCACCCGTCTGCTTTGATCAGTGACGTAACTGTGTTGTGTTGTATGACTTCACTGAGGCGCGGCGTGTTTGAAATAGATTGTGTTTGCAGAAGGAGTGTCGGAGTAAGCAGTGGCACACTCTAATGTGAGATGTTTATTTTTCTAAACTGATTGGCAGTCTTGTTAGCATCGCACTGGATTTAGTGTTATATGTTATTCGATATTTTGGGTGTCTGTTTTTGTAGCCCCGACAGTTACTTTAGAGCCGTTAGTTGTTGACTACTGATTTTTTTATTTCAAAAGTATTGGTTGTTAATGGCTTGAAACTTATTTTTTGGTGCCTTGTTTGGCATTATGCATGTATCTCACAACGAAATTTACTGGTCGTTTGTTGGTTACTGCTATGGCCGATAATATAGCGTCTGCAGTATTAAATTTCTCCAGTTACATTGCCTCTTGCTGAACGTGTGAAGTATTAACAATGTGCGGAATTTATTAAATTGAGCAAAGTCTCTGCTGTTCAAGCCAAGGCCTAGTGTATGTGGCGGTGTGTTCAGTTGGTTGCAGTAAGAGCTATTTTGGTTGTTAGGTGCGTATGCGTTTGTGTGTGTGTGTGTGTGTGTGAGTGTGTGTGTATTTGTGTGTGTGTCTGTATGTGTGTAACCGAAAATAATGTTTAGTAGTTTATAGTGATAGGTATTGTAGTGTGTGTTGTAATTAATTTGGTCTATTTGGGTTGTGACAACAGTTGCGCTGCTTGTGGGTCTTGGCACTGCAGTATTCGTTTGAGCCATATTTTTTTATAGTTTTGTGTATGTGAGAGAGAGAGGGAGGGGGGCTATTTTTTCGCCGTTTTCGTTCTGTTCTACTCGTGTGTTTTTTTAATTTTTTTCGGTTTATTCGCCATGATTTCGTTTGTGTTATTTGTCGGTTTTGTCTGTTTTTGAATGGCGACATTATTATTATTATTGTGGTGGCAGGCGTTATCGTGTAACAGAATGGTTCCTGCACTCTAATTCCTCGAGCGTGGAACAAAAATGAATTTGCAGCCCTATGAAGACACTTTCTATAAATTGTGCCTTAACATAAACTCAAAACGCTCTGGAATGCTGTCGCATAGAATCAGCCTGTTGCACGAAAACGCCTGCCCCCACGCTGCCAAACGAACAGAGAGTACGCTTCAGTGATCTGATTGGGAGGCACTGCAACATTCTACGCAAAGCCCAGAACTTTCACCCTGTGATTTTCACATCTTTGGTGACCTGAAGAAAGAAATGTGTAAACTTCAGTCTCAGCCGTAGAGCAAGTACAAGACAGTGTGCGGCTGTCATCCGTCATCAGCCGACCGCGTTTTTATAAAACAGTAATTGGCTGTCTCGTCTCACACTGGCATAGATGTATTAATGCGTGGGTGATCACGTTTGAGTGGAACCATTCCATGGCTGGTGTTCGGTTTCATTCAATGGCCGTTATATTTTAGTACAACTTTCACTTATGCATTTTTTCCTGGCGCTGTACTACTGACAGATTTTTTATGTTGGTATATCTTGAACAATAAATTGACTCCAATGACAGCTAAGCAGGGGAAATAATTTTGCGAGCAAGAGTTTTTAAGAATGTCTTGATAGGTCCATTTCGTTCCAGAGGACAAAAGTGACCAGTATCCTACCACACCAGTATCCTACCACAAAATTTATAACTTTGAATGAAATTGATAGAAAACTTTATGGATTCCAACCTTCCGTTATCAACAGTTAAGTAATAGATGGCTTAACTCAAACGTGGCCCTAATTCTCTTGAAGATCATTCACATGAAGGACGCTTCAAAAGTGCAACCGTAGTTTAAAAGTTAGAGAAAGAGGGAAATACACTGACAGACGAATAGTGGTGAGGGACATGTGGAATACGAGATATTATAGGCTTTTCAGAAGAATATTTTTTACATCAAGAAGTAGCTATCCGCGCACCGTACAAGACATTAGGCTCCCCCTTTAAAGAAGTACGCTGGTCGTTTTACAGTGCCGTAGACGATGTATAACTGGTAACAGGCCGTCACGTGAGTCCATCGCTGACGTGCCATGGCAGTGAAGCTTCTGGTATGGTGGTAGGTGGTTGTATTGCATCAACGTATCAGAGCGTTCAGCGAGTAGACAAGACGGAATGGCAGAAATGAGCCGTCACATTTTTACGTGCCCATGCCCATGTCATGAAGGAAGTTGTCCAAGTAGAAAGAATCGTGTACCACTTGCAGCCCTGTAACAATTCGTAAGAATTGTGCATTTAAAAAGATCCCAACGCACATGTTCCAGAGACGATTGTCCCGCCTTGTAAATGAAGTCAGGCTCAAACACGACAGGTATTGCAGCTGTCACTGAATGCAAGTTATAACGCAGCCGTCTGATTCCCCTTTTAATTATCTTGCTTAATTAATTGTTGTGGTCGTCAGCGTACCGGAGTACCCAACGCCGTGTTACAAGAAAAATGTTACACACAAATATAGAATCTTACTTTGCGTGTTCGCAGGATTTTTAAATCATTATTTTGAAACAGAGAAAATTTTATTCTCGTTGACAAGATAAATTGCACATTTCTCACTTTCTGGCTCCCCAGAGACATCTAGTAACGGTGATTCAAAATCCTATAAAATTTTAATAAATAATTACAAATTGAGGTACAAAATTCACAAAGACACATAAAAGTTAAATGTAGTGTAGTAAATGCAGGGTAATTTCCTATAAACTTGGTGGAGATATACTACAACCATAAAGTAATATCCCCCCAATAGTAAAACTGTCAGGTCTACTTCTTTTTCATTTCATTAAATGCTCCATCGTTGCATTCCTCAATGGCCACGTGACTTTTGTATGTTGTGCATGTATATGCTACATAAGCAGACGGTTGAGATGTGTTCAGATGACTGCACTACGAAACTAAATTTATACCTTTGTCCCATCATGCGGATTTACTGCGGGGCTGATAATGGCACCTGCCCAGCCTCGGTGCTGACTTTTTGTATGCGGTTTTTTCTGTAAGTTACAGTAATAAGACTATCACTCTTATTATGGTCCATTTCAAACATTTTGAAGTAAAAACATCGTGCTGATCAACGCAAATAGCAGATGTAATCGAAGCTTATGACCTCATTATTTCATCTCTGAAGGCTAACGATTCGTCTTCTATTATGTTTCTTGCCCCTCTGCCACTCAGTTTTCCCTGATGCTTCCTTTGAAACACTAGACGAACTCTGATTCTTTCAACTCAGATAGTCCTTAATTTCTATTACTCGGTAATTTCTTTAGTTTTAATCTGCAGTTTATAACCAAAATATTATGGTCAGAGTCAACATCTGTCCGTGGAAATGATTTGGAGATTAAAACCTGGTTTCGAGGTCTCTGCCTTATCATTATGTATTCTATCAAAAAGTTCCCTTATCTCCTGATCTCATGCCCTTTCATGATTTTAAACCAAATATCAGCTATGATTAAATTATGCTCCCTATGCAAACTTTTTCCAGATGGCTTCGTCTTTCATTCCTTTCTCCCGCTCCATGTTCTCCTGATTTTTCCTACTCTTTCCTATCCTACATTCGAATTACATTCCCACTTCACAGTTAATTTTTCATCCCCCTGAACCATCCGAATAATTTCTTTTATCTTTCAGTCTATTCATCATCTGCGGAGCTAGCAGCACATAAACGTGTACCACTATTGTGAGTGTTGGCTTAGTGTCACTCTTGGCTACGATAATCCGTTCTCTCTGCTGTTCATAGCAGCTTACCCGCACTCTCATTGTCTTATTCATTATTAGACGTGCTCCTGACTTATCCTGGTTTGAATTTGTAGTTATGCTTATCTTATCAGAAGTCCAGTTCTTCCAACCATTACATTTCGCTAATTCTCGCTATATCTTACTTCAATCCGTCCAGTCCCGTTTTAAAATTACCTAGTTTCCCTAACTGATTAGGATCCAAGATTCGACCCTCCTACCCGTAGAAAGCTGGTTTCGTTTTTCCTGATGACAATATTTTCCTGAATAGTCCCCGACCGGAATCTCGGATGGGGAACTATACTGCTGACCACCCAAAATGCAACACTCTGAAGAAAGTATCCAGATGATGTGAAATTTTACAGCATGCGTTTGCGGCGAAGGCAGGTGCACATTATTAGCATTCAGAGCGGTCATGTCACACGGGTGCCAGTAACGCCATTTTGCAAGAGCTATATAAAGGGGGAGCAGACGACCGTGTGGATTTATAGTTGCATATAGGGATTGCAGATTATCCTTCAGAGAAGTAGGTCATCGTGTCGGACGGAACTGTGATGCGGATCTGTAATCGCTGGATGCAGGGGGGGGACGTCGTACCGATGGGACCGATTACACCCACCTCGTTGCACCACTACACGTGATAGATATATTGTGGGCGTGGCAGCGAAGCATCGCTCTGCCACATCACGAACAGTATCACAACAAACTCGGCCTGTTGCGCAGTGACCGCTCGTACCATTCGTCGTCGTTTGCACCAGAGAGGGCCGTCCACAAGGTGTCCATTGCTGCGTTTACCACTGAGTCAACGCCACAGCCATTTGCGCCGGCCATATCGCAATGAGTGACGGACATGAACAACCGAACATAACGACATTGCTTCTATCGACGAATCCATATTCTGTCTGCACCACTACGACGGTCGGATAACAATCTGGAGACATCTTGGTGAGAAACCTTTGTCTCATGCATCGCCATACTGCTCCTGCACCCGGCATTATGGTTTTGGGTGGTATTGGATTCCACTTCCGCACCCCTGTAATACGCGTTGTCGGTACACTAACCAGCCAGCGTTACAGCTCTGAAGTATTGGAGCCTGTTGTCCTCCCTTACCTTCGAAGCTTGCCAACGGCCACATTGCAACAGGATAATGCGCGACCACATGTGGTACGCAATTTTCAAGACTTCTTCGTCGCCAATCGGAATGCAATGTTGCCTTGACCTCCCTGTTCCCCCAGTCTCCGGCCTAACGAAAACGTCTGGTCGATGACGGCGGAACGACGGGCCCGGGCTACACCACCCACGGCGACAGCAGAACAACTTTGGCAATATGTGGAAGCAGCATGGACTGCTATACCCCAACAACACACGCAGAGTCTCTTTTCAATGCCGAGGCGTGTAGCAACGGTTATAGCCAGCAATGATTGCAACACTTAAACTGATTTCATCATCTTCCTCACTTCACATGGGACTGTATTTTCAATCATGTGAATTTTGTACGACATGTTATCTCCTAAGTCACACTGGCTCTAATATCTCCAGTCTTGGTGTTGCATTTTGGATTGCTGGCAGTGTATTTTAACACCAGAATATTTACTTACGAGAATGTCATCGTCCCTAACCATGCAATAGAGGTGTATGCCCTCAGGAAAATAACCACCATATTCTTTACTGTGAACGGATCACCGTGAAAAGTACGTGAAAATGGGCATGAATATAAATCTAAAATATTACTCCCTAAGACAGATTTGAAGTAAAATTAGGAAACTCCAACAGAGTCACCAGTTGTAGATCTGAAGTAAGATATTACGCATTCAAGGAGTGTAAATTAACTGTTTTAGGTCAAATGATGTACCTATGATTTATCATCGACAGAGGAAGGACTTTTTTCATAGGCATCTACTGCTGGGTAAAGATGTCTGGAGTAAAATGATACCTAGTGGAACTGCACTGGAAACCGACGAGAAGACTCATTTTCTCCTGGATCGTCACAATACTGTTATTAATTATTCATTCAAAGTCTCGTAACATGTGACTTTTAAGACGGACACTGTGATAACTCTTTCGAGATGTGCGATAATTACCTGTTATCATGACGGAGTTCATTATAGCAAAGGAAATACTCCTTTATAGCCACCACCAAATGGATACTGTTGACCAGAGCACGGGATTACTTTCTGAAACTACAGCGTAAGATACTGAAAAGAGTAAATTCCTGTGCGATACACACAATGCTGCGACTGATCAAACTCTCGGGGTTTTCCCTGTGGTGACGGTACTCACGACTCCTGAGAGTACCGCACCACAGTCGATAAGCCGTGCTCGAAACACTCGTAGCGCAGCAGCTGTATGGGTTGGCACTACGAACTACGCCGAGGTACGCCAGGGGCCGCAGCTGCCAATCCATGGGCATCTCGTGCGTGGATAGCGACTGGTCGATGCCTCGTTAATACAGGAACAGTGAGCTACGGCTAACAGCTCTCTTCATTGAACCCAGTCGTGTACAGTCTCCACTTACTGCAAAGTCTGTAAGCAGCAGTGTTCGTCCTACGTCTCCGAGACTGAGGCTCCGTCAGACCAACTCTGAAGTCTGGGTAGGCATCACTGAGACGCACTGTGACAGGATTTTAATATTTTAGAGGACTTGTAATAATTTCAAACGTCTAACTGTCCTGGGAATTTCACAAGAAGCATCATTTAAGTTGAGTATGTCTTCATATTTAATAAATATCATTTTTTTTTTTTTTACTAATTGCTGATTATCTTTCTGATTGAAGGTAACCTATGCCGTCCTCCTACATTCCCAACATTCCCCACACTGCTGGAAAGAGGATCATTGTAATTAATAATCCAGCAATCTTTCTCTGGTGTCGCGGGAGGGACTGACGTACTTGACCTGTAACAGTAGGGATTCTGTGCTTTCGACCAAATCTTGTAAGAAAGTTCCGGAAGGATATCGTTTCATTGAGGGTTCAGCTGCAGCTACACATCGCAGACAAAGGCATGCAAGTCATATTCAAATTACCATTTGCAGAAGTGGCGATTATACGTTTCTGTACTGGGAGACTCGTTAGGCAATATTCCACATGGCTTACTGTCGTTTGTATGTGGGATTTCGTCTCGCGCTAATGTTACATTATAAAAAGTAGCCTGTTATTCCATTAGGTATACTGTAGTAAGAACATTATTTCATTTATCTGCTGCTGTATTGTTTCAGTCTGTCGATAACTCCCCTCCAGTACTCTTTTAGCTGGAGTAGAATCGATTTATAGAAATCAGCGAATCTTGCCGCGATCTATTCACCGAAATTTAGTCACCAGCATTCAAACAGTTGCTAATCCCTCTTCTTATGATCTGTGTTTAAACTTAGACTTAGAATCCTACCTTTTATCGTAGTGCGATATTTATCACTCCAACAGGAAACACGTTGTCTCTTTCGTCCTCCTGGTGTGTGTGGGGTAGATGCATCAGCAGGACTGTGGCCTACCCAGTTCTCAGTGCTGGGTAGGTGACCTAACATCGCCATAAGACTGTTCAGCGTCAGGTTTGTCCTGTGAGCATCCATTTTGGCAGTTTCCTTTCTGAGACTTCCCGATATGGTAGATGTAACCACACTGGGAAGTAGTCGCTCCAATGGATATCGGTACCTGTTCCCCGCGGGGCAGAATGAATAGCCACAGCAGCTGGCTTTGTGGGTGATTGAGCTAGAATAGTATACGTACGTTAAATTTACTACTGTAGACAAATGGCCACAGTACACAGTGTTGATATCGCATATTTTGAATCTGTGCCCTGCACTGATAATCGTATTCTTTCGCCGGCAAGTTTAACATTACATCGAAGTGTTATGTACCAGCAGCCTCTGTCATTTGAAATACCCCATTGGTTTCGGTATAAAGTGTAATACCTGAAGACTTGATACAAAGGTTTCGTGTCTTCGGCCAATGCACGTTGCTGATAGATGAAATTAATTCTGAAAGTTCCTTCAGCACAGCATTTACTTCCATCTCAATATTTTTAACTTCTGAAAATTCTTTCTGCGTCTGTTCGAAGTATATGTCAATGACATCTCGGCATGTCGTAAGACCTGCGTCAAGATCTCGAGTGTGTTTCGCAGCTTACAAACGATAGGATGGTTTCCAGTTTATCTGTTCGCATGAGTTTTTCTACTTGTTCGACAGAGGCAGTCTTTATCAGAAAGATACCATTACAATGCCTTATCAATATTTATGTACTCTTATCAGTATTACGGAGTATCTACAAGTCCTACCGATTACGGAATGTAACTGAAATCTTCTAGAAGTCACTTTTTTCTTTCTTCATCACAGTAAGCAGATCATCACAAGATGGTACCATGTAAATAATCATATTGTGTTTGAGGTCTTACCAGATCTTCCTTCTAGAACTCTGCTGGTTGTTAAGTTGTCTATACTACCTTATAGTCCATTGAGTCCGCTGCGAGACTGGTCAGTGGAAGAACGACATGGTGGCTAATAGATGACATATGGCGGCGACAGAGAGAAATAAAGCTCCTGTTTCCGGATTACGTGACCACGGAAGGTCATACAAACTTACGTTGCTTCTTTGTCTTTAAGTTATTTGGCTGTGGAAAGGAACTAGTTTGTTGCCAGTTTAAACATGTTCGTCATCTATAGTAAAAGCCCTCCCAATGTGCAATGGGTACTAATCCACAGATATTATAAAAATGTATGTATTTGTGTATGTTCAACAACTGTTCCAGAACTACTGGATGGATTTTAAGCAAACTTGGTACATATTTGCTTATTACCTGGAAAGAAATACTTTTGGGATAAGAACCACAAATCTCCTATTGGGGTGAGGCTGATAGAGACAGGAGGGTATGGGAGGAGGAGATGGACCAGTAGAGGATTGGAATAAATACTTACCTGGGCAACGCCGGGTACTTAGCTAGTGTTTCTATAAGCGAATATTAGTTACTTGAGATAATTTACATCGACAAGCTATGTGTACCTTCCTAGCACACATAGTAAATATGAGAAAAACGATGTCTACATACTGCTTGGGAACTTATTTTTTGCGATGGACAACCTCATACAGTTAAAAATGTCTATTTGAAGGTTAATTTGAAGGCTATAAATGAATTTCATTGCGGCACAGTTTATCGAGCCCTTGAAGCCCTTGAAAATCAGAGAACCTGTGATAACAGTTATAAATTAAAAAGAGGACTGATTATAACCGTTAAGTAAAAGTAAATTCAATAATACTTACTGGTTGTTTATTTGAGAGCTAATTTACCTCCCACTGTTATTCAAAAATGCATTACAATATGACTTGACACACAGTATTTGCCGGTCCTGTTCTGCTACACTCATCGTTCAGTGCTTACGTTTTTCTGTTTCACTAGAATACAGTATACTGAAATAATTTTAATCAGAATGGAAATAATTCCAGTATATTTATGGATGAAAAACTATTTTATTGCATTGTCTGCATTTTAAAAAAATTAACGAGCTGAGAAAAAACTGGAATAATAAAAACAGAGAAATTGTATGTATTTAAAAATTCTGAAAATAGAATTTTCAACCAAAAACAATGTGAATTTGAAGTGCACTCTCTCATTAGCGGCTCCTATGCCATGGAGTCGCTTGTTCAGGGCACTCTTGGTGCATTCATGCAACTGTACTGATGTCGAAGACGTCTCCGTGTGGTAGATTCATATCCTTTCTTGGATTCACACTGTACTTACCACTCAACCTAATGATCGTCCACTGAACTTGTAATGAGTCGAACGTTGAACAGGCAGTGATTCACGTCCGGCAGCTATCTCAGCTTGGAGTCAAAGTCTTCTGAAGTGTTCTTACTGCAAATGATTCCATTTAATCTTATACATTCTTTTTATGTGAGCGTCACGTCCTCTGTATAAACACATCATACTTCAGGACTATTTGAATGGGAACCAAATGTGTAAATATTACTGCAAAATAAAAGATTTGCAATCGAGTTTAAGTTTAATAAACCTGTAATCAACAATCGCTCCTTTCCGGAGCTTCAAAGAGACAGCTCAACCACTCTCTTATGAGTAAGACAGGATACGGAATACTATCACTCAGCGACACGTTTGAAGACTATTGGATTCGTCATTCCGACGTAAGAATCCCCTTATCACTGACTTATCGTCAACGGGACGTCCCACGGCTTCTTTTTTCCTTCATAGAAAAATAAATTCGAGAATGCTATAATGTGTTTTAGGGTTTCTTTTTATGGATACAAAGTACGCAGGCACTGATTACATTCCATTCAGATCATTAAGTACGTCAGACGCTTTTTTTTACAGAACTTATTACCAAACACAGTAAAGATAAGCCACTCTCCAACAAATACGGAAATATTTGGACGTAAATGGTGTAGAGTGGAGGGTATCATTTCCTCCTTTGCTCTTCCATTAGAGAACGGTATGTGAAACTAATCACAGCAAGTCTGCGAATGATCTCTTTTCTTTGTTATTTCCACGCTGTTTATGTGGCAGGCAGTTTTCTGTTCTCTGTGTCTTATTAGAGTTTACACTTGTGGAACATTTTATTGTAAATTTCTCCGTTATTCACAAGGCCCCTCTTGAGTTACACGAGCATGTCAGAAATGCTTCAGCGCTTTCTAAGCGATCCCGCGACGAAACGCGCCGTTCTTTTTGGATCTTCCCCGAAGGAAGCAAGGAAGAAGGAAGGAAGATAGGGTTTAACTTGCCGTTCTTATACAGTTCATTAGAGACGCAACACAAGCTTGGATTGTGTCAAGAATGGGAAAGGAAATTGGCCGTGCCCTCTCAAAGGAACCACCCCGGCATTTGCCTAGAGCGGTTTAGGGAAATCGCGGAAAACCTGAATCTGGATGGTTGGACACGGCTCTGAACCCTCGTCCTCCAGAATGCGAGTCCAGTGTGCTAATCACTGCGCCACCTCGCTGGGTGGATCTTCCGGGACTCCTGTAGTAGTGCTACTTGCTAAGGGTCCATGACTGACAAGCGATGACCAGTAATCGTTCGAAGACGCGCTAGAAAGCCTATTCTTTGTGCATGAATTACATTTCCTAATGCTTCTTCTAACGCGTCAACCTGGCATCTGCCCTTCCTAGCGCTACGTTGTCATTCCATTTTATATCACTCTGGGCGAATAGTCACAGATATTTTACCACAATACTGTTTACAGCGATTTATAGCCAAATGTGATATCAACCAAAAATTAAACTTTCCAGTTGTTTATGTGGAACACATTACGTTCAACTTCGAGGGATAACAGCGAGTCTCTGCTTCACTTCCCGATCCACTGCAGGTCTTACTTCATTTTTCTACAAGTTTCTGAGGTTGTAACTTTCCTACATAGAAAAACACTGGCCAAGAAAAGCAGAATGAAGATTCCAATGTTATCAGCTAAGCCATATACATACAGTGATGACCAAAACATAAAGAACACGTGCTTAATAGCTTGTTTGTCTGTATTTGGAACGAAATACAGCACTGATTCTACTTATCAAGGATCCGACACCTTATTGGTGGGTTTGTCGAGTTATGCGACATTAGGTGTCTACGCACAGGTCATACAATTTACATAAATAACGGATCGTTGATTTGCGTACTCAATGATGACTGCCGAAAGCGACCCAGAGGGATTCCATAGGATTTACGTCAGGCGAATTTGGTCGACGGGACATCAACTTGCGTTCACTATAATACCCCTCAAACCACTGTAGCACGATTCTGGCTCGGAGATATCGACAATTTTACTGCTGAAAGACGACATCACCATAGGGGAAGACATCAAGCGGGAACGAATGCGGGTGGTCAACCGCAGGTCCCATGCAAGCGCCGGAGAACGTCCCTCATAGCATAATACTGCACCCACCATCCTGCAACCAAGGCGCATTGCACGTTTCGAGTGGCCGTTCACCTCGATGACGGAGTTTGTGGAGACGAGTATCGACCTAGTGGCACAAAAGTGTGATTTACCAGAAATTCTGACACGTTACCATTAATCTACGGTCGAATCTCGATGGTCCCCGTCAACTGCAAGCATAAAATTGACGATGTCCTTGGTTTACAATGTGAACCCGTGTGGGTGGTCTGCTGCGGAGCTTCATGTTTAACAATGCACGATGCACGGTGTGCTATGAAACACTTATCTGTGCATCAGCATTGTGCTCTTTCGGCAGATATGCAACAGATCACTGACTACCCCACTTCACAGAGCAGACAAGCCTCTGAACCCCACCATCTGTGAAGAGGGTGGACGTCCACCAATTCACTGTAGTTCTACCTGTTTCTGTAGATGCTCACGACAGGAGGACGTGAACATTCGACCAGCTTCGTCGTTTTAGAGATACTCGTTCACAGGCTCCGAGTAATAATAATTTGCTATTTGTCAAAGTCGCTTCTCTCAATGAATTTCCACATTTGCAACCCATATCTTCCCCAGGGTGATGCCCCGTCAATGTCTGCTCCGCTTAGGTGCTTTGCAAGCCGTCACTTGCTTTAGGCATAGACATATGCCTTTATCTTTCGCTACTGCCTTTGTCCCACATCTCGCGCAGTGTCGGCAAGGTTAAGTATGGATTTGGTGTAGTTAATTTTAAGGAGTGAGCAGATGCCCTTCCTGCTGCCACCCCAGACCCCATGGGACGAAAGTAGTGTACCCCGTGTAAGTCATGAAATAGTGTGAATGTGTTTCAGATGTGTGGGAGTCGTGTAACTGAAGCGGAACGTGGGGAATTCACAGGTGGTGATCAGGAAAACCGCCTAAAAACCACATCCAGGCTGGTGTGCCGTCGTTAATCCGCCGGGCGGATTCGATCCGGAACCGGCGCGCCTATCCGAGTCCAGGAAACAGCGCATTACCGCTCTCAGCTAACCTGGTGGGACATAGACATATGTGTGACTGATGCTAAATATTTTTATCTTTACATAAAAAAGTATTATCTTCTTAATAACGGTCACCTTCAGATCTCAAATTAATAATCAAATTATTTAATTTAATAAGGTTGAACCTTGAAATGCTAGTGTAGCCATGTATCACCACAATAAATAAAAACTGTGAATAACCGAGGGCGTATAAATGAGAATAGTGGTGTATTTAAGTTTACAAAAATAATGACAAGTCTTCTTTGTTCATTACAATTATCATTCATTCCTACGTAGGATGGCGTCGGTAAAATATTTTCCCCATCAGAAGAGAAATTTGCTAATCGAAATTGCGTGAAATCTCGTCGCAAAGCGAAACGTGTTTGTTTTAGCTATTGCCACCCCAACTCCCTTATTGTCTCCGTGACTCCTCTCTTCCTCGGTAATACAAAACGAGCTGACCCTCTTTGGACTTTCAATTTCCTCTGTCACTCCCACACCGAATACTCTAGCGTTGTGCAGGCGATCTCATTACTAGGCCTGTTGCATCTTCTAAAGTGTTCTACGGCCAAAACACAGTGTTTGGTTTGGCCTTCTACGTAACATTATCTGCGCGAAAGTTCCAATTTAAGTTGGTCGTAATTGTAATTCCAAGGAATTTAGTTGAATTGACAGCGTTTAAATTTGTATGATTATACCGTAACGAAATTCTATTGGATTTATTTTCGTAATCATGTGGATGACTACACACTTTTCCTTAACATAGATAATTGCCCCCTTTCTCACAATACTGATGTCGTGTCTAAGTTATTTTGCAGTTGGTTTTAATCTTCTGAACACTTTGCTAGACGGTAGATTACAGCGTCCTCTGCAAACAGTCTAAGAGAGCTGATGACATAGTCTCCTAAATCGTTTATGTAGATAAGGAACAGCACAGGGTCTGTAACACTTCCTTGAGGAACACCGAATATGACTTTTATTATTCTCGAAGATTTTCCGTCGATTACTACATACTGTGACCTTTCTGTCTGTCACAACAGAAGCGAAAGTGCATAGGCAAGTAATTTGATTGGAAATCTCTTGTGAGGTAGGCTGTCAAAAGCGTTCTCGAAATCTAGAAATATGGAATCGATTTCAGATCCCCTATGTGCCCTAATTTCAAAACCACATTGTTAAATACAGGTGTCTCATTGTTTTATGAAATTAATTAATGTGCTTCTATTACTATTTCCTTTGTGTTCTCTAAACTAGAGAGAGACGGGAATTAGATCATGATATAAGATATTTTGGAAGGGTTTGGGGGTATTGCAATTTTGATACAACTCCTCCCAATACGTAATTATTAATTTTCACCAAGACAGTGGTGACCTGTGTTAGGTATCTCTATATGCCACAAAACTTGGCCGTAGGCACCCAGTTACTAACAGTTTTGTACTGGGAGCCCATGCACTCAGAAGTGTAGTAGGCGCCACTAATATAAAGCGTTACAATTACCGTTTGCGAAGCGTAAACACACTTCACAATTTCCGTAGTCGTAATATGAGCCGCCAGTCCGTAGTCTGCAGCTACAGAAAAACCTGCGACCGATAGCGGATTAAGTTACACTGTGTGCCCCCGGGTCCTTCTGTCGCTTCTCACTGCTCGCGTTTCTCCCTCACGGCTGTTTCAGCGCTACTGTCTCTTTCGAAATATCAGAAGACATCAACGTTGAAACTTTCATTTTCTTTCTGTCAACAAGTGAAGCGTGACGACTACCACAAATGAACACTTTTCCCCTAATCTCAACGCTAAATATTCGTTTTCTGAACTGTGTTCAAATCTTTGGTGCTCGGTATACTTAAAATATGAAATCAAATTCAGGCTTTTCCCGATGTTATGGCTGTGGTATCATCCCTTCTCAGCCAGTGCTATACAGTCGATCACTATTCAGTAATCTGATATTTCTGATGCTCGTTTGCAGCTCACCGGAAAATAGTGGCAATTTTCACCATAAATCCCAAAACAAACGGACACGTCAATTGCAATTGAATTCATCAGTTTCTGAACTACTCAGCTTCTCCGCAAGAAGCAAATTAAAACATTTTCAGCCACGCGGAATGGCCGTGCTGTTTGAGGCGCCGTGTCACGGATTGCGCGGCCCCTCCCGCCGGAGGGTCGAGTCTTCCCTCGGGCATGGCTGTGTGTGTTGTCGTTAGTGTAAGTTAGTTTAAGTAGTGTGTAAGTCTAGGGACCGATGACCTCAGCAGTTTGGTCCCTTAGGAATTCACACACATTTGGAACATTTTCATGAAACCACCTTACTAAAGCTGAGTCCAGACACCTAAAGATGTGTTCTTCCATAATGCGCAGTCACTTTCCTCGGACAATACTTAAACATACATCTCGCATACATTGTGAAGGAAATATGCCATTGTGCACAAACGACAGAAAAAACATTCCCAATTAAGCGGCTGAACCTGCTCTTCGGTGCCTCCCGCCCAACAGTGCAATATGATTTTACTTTACCAACACATTCCAATATTCATACCTCACATACATGCTGTATCAGCCCCTCGTCACTCTGAGAGTATAAAAAATGAAGAAAATAGTGTCAAACAACAGAAAATATAATTGCTGTTCGTAACTAAACCCATGGCGTAAAATGTAGTTTTACAAACAAAATACTGTTTAACAATCGTTCTACCTATGAAGTGTTTAAAGCCACTCTCTGACGTATTCTGACGAACGTACGTATGTTCCAGGAGGGTGCTTGTAAGGGAAACGTTTAGAATCTGTGACGTAGGTAATTTTGAATAAGCTCATACAGCAGTTACTTATTGTTATTGTAAAAAGTTACATTAATTTTCATGCTAATTGCGTCCGGGAAATCACCAAATTAATTCACAGGCTGGTGTGTGGTTTTTGCGATCTGCAAAGTACGCACACACTTGGTGGGGCCTACTGTATACGAGCACAGAGCCAAAGGATGCCATTGCGTCGTCACGGAAGTGGCTGCTTCAAAAAATGGTTCAAATGGCTCTGAGGTCATCAGTCGCCTAGAATTTAGAACTAATTAAACCTAACTAACCTAAGGACATCACACACACCCATGCCCGAGGCAGGACTCGAACCTGCGACCGTAGCTGCTTCAACAACTATCTTCATAGCAGCAGCCATCTCTGAGACATTCGCTCAAATTTGCCCATCATACGATCGAACATGTAGGTGAACGTGACGACCAGGCTTCCGACGTTACCACTTCTCGCAGCATCAGCATGGCTGCTCGACGTCACCGATATGTTATGGTCGGTGGCTTCAGTGTTGCCGCCGTCACCGCCTTCTTTGGTGTCGACGGCACGCGTGGTATTCCTTTGTGCAGCTGGGACGGTGCCGTTCTCCACTTGTGTGTCGCCCCGCGCGTCTAGTTCGTGCGGACTGCCCGCCTGCGTCTGTAAGGTGTGCTTTGTGGTGCGTGCACGCCGCCTCCTCGGGTGAGGTGCGGCCACAGCTGCTGGCGGTGCCCTCAGCTCTGGTCAGGCGACACAGTGAGCCCTGCACGTCGTACGGTGCGCCTCCTCGCGTTGCTGGGTGGGGCGCGGACGGCGGTCGGAGCTTCCCGCCTGGTCCTCTGTAGCACCCTGCATGGTATTCCACGTTGGCGAGCTAAGCATATACCGTCTCCTGGAATGCCTTCTAAAAACCGTAGTAAAAAGTTAAGAAAACCTCAAGTGAACTGTGTCAATGACGAATAAAACTGTGTGTGTTTATGTACGTAAATGTGCTGTTCAAAATGGCTCTGAGCACTATGGGACTTAACATCTGAGGTCATCAGTCCCCTAGAACTTAGGACTACTTGAACCTAACTCACCTAAGGACATCACACACATCCATGCCCAAGGCAGGATTCGAACCTGCGACCGTAGCGACCGCGTGGTCCCAGACTGAAGCGCCTAGAACCGCTCGGCCACACCGGCCGGCGAAAATGTGCTGTCATTGATGAAATATTGTTTTGGAACAAGAAAACTCTCCATCTTTACGTAGATTGAACATAAAAATATCAGTAAAAATTTTATTTCTTGGCAACAAACATTAAGAATAACAAAGACTATATAGTGTCATGGAATTTCTACATAATTGTGGGATAAGGACTTCGATGAATAAAATGATCAATCTTGTTTCAGCTCTTAGACCTATCAGAAGCATTTGTACGAGGTTGCTTTTAAACGCACCATTTTGTTAATTGTACTACAGCTTTTTAACAATATATGTAGAAAAAGTATTTGGCCTTGTAATCTCATTTCATACCTCTACGTACACGTGAATGCAGTGAAGTGGAAATAATTAATTATCGATAGAATTCATGTTTTATCACTGGCCATCAGCCATTTTTTTGACTTAATGGCGGATTGGGGAGCCATTATGTGAAATATAATTAATCACATGACTTTTGGGCTTCACCCTCAGGCTCACAAGAAAAAATGCTTTGAATACTGTGTTATCACAAAAAGAAATTTTTTTTGCAGAAAAGTTTTCATTACATATACACGTCAAACGCAAAGACAACAAACAATAATAAAAGCCTCTGGCTTGCTTTTGAGTAAATTTCGGCCTGGTAAAACTCCAACTGAGGCGCCAGGTGGAAATGGCATGGCAAGCCGTTCCACAGGACTACATCCAGCATCTCTACGATCGTCTCCATGGGAGAATAGCAGCCTGCATTGCTGCGAAAGGTGGATATACACTGTACTAGTGCCGACATTGTGCGTGCTCTGTTGCCTGTGTCTATGTGCCTGTGGTTCTGTCAGTGTGATCATGTGATGTATCTGACCCCAGGAATGTGTCAATAAAGTTTCCCCTTCCTGGGACAATGAATTCACGGTGTTCTTATTTCAATTTCCAGGAGTGTAGAAGCCATGATTGCGAACTGGAAAGAAAGCAAAAATTTCAAATATAGTATATGAAGCACTGTTTTAGTAAGCATTGTTGTGCACGATAATTCATTGTGCAGGTGTTTTTGGATGTGCGGCGGATACTCAGAGGCCGGACAACTGAGGCCCGAATTAGCGAGTGTGTAGCGTACAGGTACCAATTGTTCAGCCATTGTACTCGAGAAATTAGGAATTTTGTGAATGAATAAAAAACTATTCATTTGTATAAAACATATTTTATTTCCTTGACATGTTTTCAAATGATTGATATGCTCTTGTTTTTTGTATGGCATAATATTTCTGTTTTTCATTTCAGCATCGGTACTAATTTTTGTTAATACCACAATCTAATATGTGTCTGAATTTGTGATATTATAAAAGAAGTCTTTTTTTTAGAAATAATCGGAACATTGTATGACTTTGTATACTCATTTAAAAATAAAGCGAAAATGTCAATTCCGTAGCAAAAAAATAAGAAAGAAAAAAGGACATAACTATAAAATTACACATAAAGATAATGAGTCACTTTTCACTGCTGCAGAGACAATCCAATGGCTTATTTATTCATTTAAGAAGACATAGTATTTACACTAACATCTAATTTTACTAGAAAACTAAGTACAATTTTAATTACAGAAATTAAGTTTGATAGACCTTATGACAGCTTGGCCTGCACTGTCAGTTTCTCGTAGAAATGCATATTGTTTGATGTCATTCACCTCCACAGCATCAGGGTGAAAACTTCTCTAACTTCTATTCCAAAGTTGTGTACAACTGCAGCATCCACAATAACATTCTCACATTTGTTTGGTTTAAACCGGATTGTTTTAGTGAGAATTTGGAAACGTTTCTTCCAAACACCGAACGCTCGCTCTATTACAAACCTGGTAGCAATACGCGCTCTATTGTAGCGCCGTTCGGCTCCTGTGTGGGCTCGGAACACGGGCGTCATAAGATGTTTGAAGAGAGCATATCCACTATCTCCGACAAGAAACGCATCATATTGTCCATTTTCAAATTCTGCACCAACTCTTGCCCCAAACGCGTGCATGATGCGTGGAACCTGGCCAATTGCTTACTACGTTCAAAATCTTCATATTGGCATCACAGATGATTCGTATATTGATACAAAATAAATTCTTGCGATTTCTTGTGCTCCAGAAGGACAAAGTATGAGTATGTGTCCACAACCTATAGCCCCTTTGACATTTGGTTTTCCACCAGTTCGATAGAATTCCCTTTTGTTCTTTGATATATTTTCTTGACTCTGTGACATTGACATATACAGTGGCCTTAAGGCAATTAAACTGTTTATCACACTGTTAAAAGATCTTCCAACAGTAGTTCGATGGACATTAATGAGATCTCCTGCTACGATTTGATAAGTACTTGTGCGAAATATTCGCAGTCTACAAAGAAGCTACAGCCTAGGAGACAAAGCACGGTTCCTGTCAGAACTGTGAAGCAATAATACGGCTACAGCATACCAAGCAGGAAGTCAAAAGATTCCTTACGAAACGAAAACCATTGTTTGTAATCACTGTCGCTATAGATCACAAATGGGTCTCTTCTATCCATTACAAACCTCATTCTTGCGATGTTCACCTCTTCCTCTATCACCATATATTCTTCGTAGTCCAGGTAATTCACAGAATTCGACACTTAAAACACAAAAATCAAACATCACACTTTACGCTCTTACTTTACTCCTGCTACTGCCTAGGAGTAACTTTTGGCTTTATTTCCTTCTTAAGTTACTAACGTGGTACGTACTGTTCAATGGTGCTCTCCACCAGTAATGGAGTAAATAAATTTACTTCGGAAGTAAATGAAAAATTTACTCCTGGAGTCATTTACTCCTTTAGTTCATTACTATCGACTGGAAGTTGCCTATTTCCTGCACTCTTAGTAACTTATTACCCTAGTTTCAATTACTCCTGGTTGGCGCTCGCCAACCTTAGATTCCAAAGGTAATACAGGGCCCGTATTCCAAAGCATATCGATCCAAAACCTAAGAAAAAGACCAGCAAGGATGTGCAAAGTTTGCATGAAACACAAAGTACGAAGCGAAACGAAGTGCACGCCATTATATCTACCATTTCGAAACTACAGTTCCATGCAAGACTAAACTGTTTTAGAGTTGCAAGCATTTTACTATTAGGAATTCGTTGAAGGGGCGCATTTCTTCTTGTAACTGCATTTTTTTGTTGACAATATCCAATTTTAGGCGTCAAGTTATTACAATCCCTCTCAAGAAGTCACACCTAAAGACGCCCATGAAGATTATAATTTCTATTAAAATATTATTTAAGTCTAAAAGCTGATATTTATATTTTGAATTATTATTGCCAACAGTGAGTTACAAAAATATGCATGAAAAAGGAACAAGAATTGAATTAGCGTTAACGTCTACAAGAACAATATCACATGAAACAAATAAACGTGTGGCTACATAACAGGTACCCGCATGTCGGCTTTTACTCCTATTACGACTGTCTCGCGCATCCCGCTGCCCTGTTTCGCACGCCGCTTCTCACATCTCTTGGGCACGGACTTTGCCGTGTTAAATAGTGCGGTAACGGGTTACTAACATATCTCAAGAAGAATTTAAAAGCCCCAATAACATGTTATCTGAGGGAAAGATGTGAAAACAATGAACGACTCAGTAGTGCCTGACGAACCAAGAAGAGAAGCAGTAGCCAGATTCCGCCTGACTGCTGGACATGACTGGCCGCCCATCTACATGAGGTATACATCCTTCCGTCTTCACAGTGTGCTCGCTGTCACAAGATTGGTTCGATCAGTAACGAAGAGCACCTAAAATAACGTACAAAATTAAGTGATTATAATTCAGACTTCAAATCATTGTATTGGGGAGCAAGAAGACGAATGACAATAAGCCAAAAACCAGAATATTAAAATAATAATAATAATAATAATAATCAAGAGTTGAAAGCGTTAAGTCGGCTAGTACGAGAAAAGTGTTTGAGTAATTCAATTATTTCGCAGAAAGGCATGCAGGATTAGTTAGGCCTATGAGATTTACGGTTGAAACAGTATCGTGTTTGTGAATCAATAGTTATCATGGAGGAACATATTTATAGTAGAATGTAAATGAAAAGCCCTCCGTGATCAGTAATTATCTCTTTAATTAATGTGTAAACACAACGTAGCAATGGATACCCCAACATGAATGTGAAACGAGATTAACGCTAACACAAGAGTTTAGGAGTTGATAGGGAACTCCGTTGCATACCAAAGGGACAATAAAACAAAATAATTTGTCTTGAACTGTTAGCCTATTATTTCGAAGTGACATCGAGCCGCACCCACTTTAATTTTGGCGGGCTTCGTATCGCGCCACTAACTACTTTGGCTGCCGATATCAATCTTGATCATATTTCTGGAACAAGGGTCCTTGGTCGAGGCATGTGTTGGGTTTTGGCGGGTCTGGGGACTGACAGTTAGCTGCGGGGCCGACCGGAGTGACCGAGCGGTTCTAGGCGCTTCAGTCTGGAACCGCGCGACCGGTACGGTCGCAGGTTCGAATCGTCCCTCGGGCATGGATGTGTGTGATATCTGTAGGTTAGTTAGTATTAAGTAGTTCTAAGTTCTAGAGAACTGATGGCCTCAGCAGTTAAGTCCCATAGTGCTCAGAGCCATTTGAACCTTTTTTTTTTTTTTTGAGTTAGCTTGGGGAGGGGGGGGAGGGGGGCTGAGGTGGGACATGGCTGGCAAGTTGGTTTTCAGTCCTCTTCGTCCTCGAGAACCCGCGAGTAGTTAAATCGGTAGGAGGCAATCTTTGTAGGCTGGATTAAGGATTGACAGTGTCGAGTTGCGTGAAGAGCGGCGGACGCCGTGTGCAACATGTCAGCAAGTTCCGGGCTAACTCTGCGAGCTAAAATTTTATAGGACCTGGAAGATCACCTGCACGTATTGGACGCAATAACAACCCTGCTCGGAATCCTGGAAGTAACGGCTCCTTCACACCTCAGTGGATTTAGGTGTTGTTTTTTTATAGGTACTTGTTATCGTACGGCCACGTTTGTGTTAATGTGGAGTTACACCTGTCACATTAACGGGCCTCCGGGCGATTCTGTGGCTGGTAATCGGTCAGTGTAACTGATAATAATTTGTTGTAGCAGGGGATATTCTGTGCAAGTGTACGATCGTTCTCAGTTACAAACTGAATTGATGATATTGTAACACAGTCTGTGTAGAAGGCAAGGCGCTTTTCATAAATGAGTGTGCCCTAGCTATTGGATTTGCGGGTGCTGATATTCCACCTTGCTAATTTTCAAGTAATTTTTGGGAGTGTTAATCTTGTAACTTGTATGTGTAGTCACTTCCAGATTAAATTAATATTGCTTGTACCCTAGACACTTTCGTTTGTAGTCTTATTTGGGCAAATTACTGTTCCCTTCTGATATTTGGTGGCAGAGTAGTTTTGGCAGCGGACGACGCGCTCCTGTTTCCTGGGCCCGGAGCAGAGACGTGTTTTCGTTCTGCTGCGGCGACCCTTTCGTCGTCGCATGACGACTAGGTTGACCCGTAATCTGGGGCCTCTCTCAGTTTCCTCGCGCTGTCTCAAATTAAGTAAATTTGATTGGTGATACGTGCCACGGTGGAGTGTTGCCACTTACTGCTGGATTACTTGATCTATTCAATGTTGTGACTTTTGCAAGCACATAATCTTTGAAGCGTGTGCTGCAAGTCCAAAGTTCCTTGTCACTATTCTTGCTCTTTAACTACTTGTTTAAACCTCGCAGCCTTATTACTAGTTCCAGAGCGTGTTAAGTTTTAAAGCCATTCACTTATGAGTATGAGCTGTTGAGGTTTTTTCCTCTCTTATCCACAGTCATTGTAAAACTTGCCTGCTTGCCGCCTTTTGGCTGTGATAGCCGTCTCCTGTATTTACACCTTTTCTTGTATTTAGGAGGACTGTATATTTATTTAAAGGTCATTCTTACAGTTTCTTCTGGTGCGTACCAGCTGGAAGTCACATTTAAAATGTATGTCTTCCCAGCTTTTCTCGTATTTTGGGGGTTTGTGTATTTTATTTGCTCAAGAGATTTCATTAAGCTTTAGAGATTGTTAAGGGCTTTCCAACAGCCACAATCAGTGGCATAACATGCTATCCTTTCTGTATTATGGGTGGATGTTGTCTATTTCTTTAAGGCGTTACCCATGCTTGGGAATTGTTTGTACCTTTAGTGATACTCATTTATAATTTATTTTACAGGTAAAACTCAGTTTGTTGAACCAGCTTGCAGCCACAACTAGTTGTTGTGACACCTGGTTTTAAGCTGTTTATTAATGGTATAAATTGCTAAGGTTTATTATTAATGACTTAGTCATGTTCAAGTTCTTTAAATTATTGTGAGCATAGTTATTCTTCTGACAAGGTTTTCAATTTGTAATTATAATAACTGTTGTTAAGCAACACAGTGTATTTCATGAAATGACAAATGGCGAAATATGTGGGGCCACCTTCCATGTGTTTTTCCTCAAAATTATCCCAACTCTTGTTGTGAGGTATAAGACATTTTCCAGTTTCTAACTGACAACCTTAATATTTGAAAAATATGTTGGATACTTGTTGGTATTTGGAACATGGCCCAGTCTATTTCGAAACGAAGTGTGTTCTCTCAGAAAAGCAAACAAACTCGAGTCTGATAATGACAGATAATTACATTAACAGACTAAAGTGACAGAGGCAGACACATTAAAATTGTCTCCGCAACAGGACACGGTTTACATTATCACCACAACAGCAAAGAAGAGCAATAATTTTACACTTGATGTACTGTGTGTGGACGATTGCTTTTTCGGTGAAGAATGGGCAGGTGGTACGCAATGATGAGTACTGAGCAACAGAGTGAGAAGTCCACCTATGAAAAAAGTAATAACATTGCGTCATTGTAAGCTTGCGGTTGGCGTCAGCCCATACCATGTGAATGGAGTTGGTGAATTAGAATCTTTAATGAAATAGACTCTGTAACAGAACTGAAATGATGGTGGGCTGACAGTAATTTGGAGCCCGCGCGTCGGAAACGGGCGCGCTGGTGTGAGACTGCCAGGGAGTGCACCCTGATGCCATCTATTGGCGAAACTGGGAATTAGCGCTGCCTGTCAGACAATGCCCTAAGCTCTCGGAGTCAAATGTATTCTTTTTCTTAGTAATTATAAGCTATTACTGTATGATTTAATGTTATAAAGCGCTAGTAGTAAATTATTATGACTGGTATGAACTCCAGGGTAATAAATATGAATATTCTTAAATACTAAATGATTTCGGAGAAAAGGTGGTAGGGGAATGCCCCCACTCTTGGTGATACGAGCGTAGCTAGAGGTAGCTGGAGACACAGGGACTGAACAATGGAATGGCCTGGGGAGTGTTGACGTGGCCGGACGTGCGTAACTGTGCTCACGCAAAAGTGATTGTGCAACAGCGAAGAGGCGAATATCGTCGCCGTTTGTGGAGTAGAACGCGACGAATGGTTGTCGAAGCCGTCTCTATGCCACTGGGGCTGATTGTAAGAGTTCCTGCTCCCAGATTTTATGACGGACG
Organism: Schistocerca serialis cubense; assembly: GCF_023864345.2. Lineage (NCBI taxonomy): Eukaryota > Metazoa > Arthropoda > Insecta > Orthoptera > Acrididae > Schistocerca > Schistocerca serialis. The sequence goes on from NC_064641.1 coordinate 429,954,409, forward strand.
TGCAGTAGCTTATACGAGTGCTACAGCTCGTAGTTCCAGCTGCCATTGAGGGCATGAAGCGTGAAGAGCTGCGTTAGCCACATGCATCGCACCACCAGCACCGACACGTCTACCCAAGGCAAGACTGCTTGCAATTGTTAAGTCGAACTTTGTATACATGAAAAAGGAGAATACCAGTTTTCTTTTATGCAAGTGCTGAGGACAGAATATAGTAATGAGTAAAATTACGACGCATGTTGTTCATTGTAAAGTGTAGTAACCTGAAACATAGTGTAGTGAAATCAGACTGAGGCCACCATTGCCTCTTTCATTTACAATTCTTTTGGTTGTAGAATACTTTAGCGTATAAGAATGTTGAAAAGAGCAATGGTCACACCAGAATGAGTCGCCTATTTATAGTTACTTAAATTTTTCTGAGTAACCTTTCAAGTAAAGTCACTTAACTTAATATCCAAAATCATTAAATAAGTTGAAGGATAGAATTTTGTTAACCTAAGTTGCATAAGTTGTCTTGGTGGTAATTACCAAACCAACTCACAGAAATTGAGAGAGTATTTGCTTTGTAGAATCACCTAGAATGATCAGAAATAGTAATATTCAGAATTAAGTTTAAATTCAACTCAAGCCGTTTCACTTTGAAACGAGCCAAAAAATTGATTTATTCTTTTGCTCCTTCAGAGCTGGCGACCGTAGTTATAAGTATTTTCAGGAGGATTCGACGGTAAGTCTGCTGCTCTCGTCGTGCTGATAGGATTATCCACTGCTGCTAGCAGTGGTGATTGGATACATAAGCTCACTACCAAGTTAAGTGGGTCAGGTAGGCAGTGTTACCGTGTGAACTGTAGGGCACTGTAGGCCGTGGATCGAACCCGTTCAATCATCACAGCTCTTTGGGAAATAGTCCGGTTAGGAGTGTACTAATCATTAGGTAAATACTGGCGAGTAACGGTCAAAAAGGTATACGCAAGTGAATTTAGCAAGGTCCATGTAGCACCTAGTTAATGTGGTGTAATGGCGAGGGTAGGAGTGGAGTAAAAGTGAGTTGAGCTTGTGGCAGCTGTGCTGTCTTCAAAGATTAATAACGTGAATTCACTACTACCTCGTACCATTAGGGCTGAGCTGTTTACGGTTAAAATACGTAGCAGTAAGCGCAAAGGCGTGACAGCTACAAGTCCGTATTGGCTTTATACATACGGAAGTAGGAAGCGGGTCATTCCGTCAGTGGAGGGGTTAAAACAACTGAGTCAGTTGAGAACATACCCCATTTACTGATGGAAAGATTCGGCGGTTCGGTCGCAACTCATTTGAGCCTGTGATATCAAACACAAGTAAATCATGACTCATCAAACAGTGATAAAGGAAGTCATCCAACTCATCAATTAAACAATGATTTCACTGAACTAAGTTTATTACATGTAATAAATTAAATCACAAGAAATGGGTTTAACAGTTACAGAAATGAATAAACTAGTGCCTTGCCAAGCCTGCATAAAGGGCTTGGAAATATAATTCAAGTGAACGTGTAGCAGGACATAATATTTGCGTTTGTGGAAGACATATTGTGATTGCCATAGTTTAGTGCATAGAGGCAGAGAATACTACAGAAAGGTTTGTGTGTGCACCTTTTGCTGTGGTTGAAAGCATGTTGAACCTCTTACTGCAAATTAATCTTCGAAATAAAAATCCGAATTAATGAACATCGTTATGAATGACTTGCCTTTCGATATAGTTCACTTCACAGTTGTGGCCGGATATCACCATACCCATAAACTGCAAGTGGCGGCCGAAGTGGCTGCAAAATCAGTCATTAGTTCGACACCAACAACTCCTCCCTGTCTGCATCTAAATTCAACTCAGCCAATGAGAGCCACACGGCCCAGACTAGCTGAGAAGTCGTCTTGAATAGAAGTCTGTCCACACAGAAGCCTCCCAGAGAAGAAGCATTTCTGAGAAGTAACTATCTATAGAGGGCTTCCGAAATGGAAAACTTAGTGCTCTGTGTTTTCTGGCATTATGTGATTTTGATTGACTGTATACTATTTCTTGTAAGTGCTGATCAGTATAATGATATCTTACACGATACTGGTCTCCCTTGCTCACTCAGGTAACAGGTGACTAACCAGTAAAAGCTTATTAGCCTTGGCACTCAAAAATATACCCACATGACTCCTTCTCTGTCCCTACTTACATAATTTGTTCAGTACAGTAAGCACTTTGTACATACAATGGTACTCCTTACTCCCACTTCTAATTAATTTACATGAATCAACAGTAGCCATCTTTATACATTTTTAAACACTGTGTTTGGGAGAAGTTATAATATTATTTGCTTATGGTTCATTTACACTTTATATATTTTTTCCTTTAAAATTTTCACATATTGGTACTATAATTTCTGTAAATGTGAAGTAAAGTGTGGTACACCGGAGTTTGAAGTTCTTTGCGTTGTATGTGAGTAATGTATGTAAAATACTACATAAACTGTTCACTATGTTAAATAATTTACTGTTGACATTTTGTATTTAATAATATTTGTGTGTATAAATTGTTCATGTTGATGAAAATTTGACAATTTAAGAAATGGTCTCACTTAGGAACAACGTAAAAAAAAAATAGGTGTTATGTAAAAGCCAGTGCGCTTTTGTTTGAAACAAAAATGGCTCTGGGGAGTGGAAAAGATGGCAAGGGCGAATAGACGCGCTACCTAGAGCAAGTGCTGGAAGTAAGTCACACAGTCTGTAGGCAGCAGTGATTAAGACGACACCTTTGTGAAGCAGGAGAAGCTTTGCCTGCAAATTTGCACAAAAATGCCTCGGATAGAGGCTGCAAGCGGCTTACGGCATAGCTGCAAGTGGTTGGGCTACTATATGCAGAACTGAACGACGGCAAGAAGAGAAATTGAGCCCACACAGAAAGATACTTGCAGGCCATCGTAACTGTTCGCCACATCCAAGCCTACAGCCACCAGAAAGTTGTTTTTTTGTATTTTTGCTTTTGTACAACATGAACTGTTAATTTAAACAGTGTTTTAGTAACCATTCTTTAACTATAAAGAAATTGGCTCACCCTGTTATTTCATCCTAATCATACACCTATATAGATTTCCTTCCTAGTGTTTGGTTAGTCCAAGTATCCTGTTTTACAGACTTATGAATTGCCAAGTTAATATAAAGAAGAACCATTTAAATTGTTTCTGTGTAAATAATAAAAAAGTTTTCTTAACTATTGCAAAGAGTTTTAGTACAGGTTTGCTTACGTAAAATTCAATCAGAGTGAAGCCAAGTTACTAGAATCTGTTAACGACTATACAGAATTAGTTCAACGAGTAGTAGCTTTTGAAAATAAATTCCAATAACAAAAAGTGAAGTGAATTGAAATATTCATTATAAAAAGTGTGTGCCTTAGCATCTAAGTATTTTAGTATTTAAGTTTCTTGGCTATCGAAAGTGCTTCTGTAAAGGCCTCCCCTGGCCAAATTTTTGTAGCTTCCTTGAAGTTATCTACAGGGCTTTTTCTCTTTTAAAAACGTAATGTATAAGGATGTAGTCCAACATTGTTTAAGTGGATAAATATTTATTTGGAGAACCAAATTAAACAGTAGCCAGAAAGCAGGCAAAATTCATACTTATGCTTTTGCAATACTTCACTGTTTCATTGCCTGATAGGCTGGCGACCATTAGTATGCATTTTAAACCACTAAAAGAACTTGGAACTGAGCTGTCCTAGCTTCAGTATAATATTATTCATACTGCGTTTCTATCTAACTGCTGGTTAAGATCTTAGAAAAAGAAGTGAATAGTCTGATTTGCTTATCTGTTAGACACAACACATGGTCAAATCCTGTAAGAAGGGTAACAATATTTATTAGCTTTTTCTATTAAAGGGACTACCCTCCCATATTGTACTTTATTTGGAAACTAAAGTAAATTTTAGTAAGAGCGTTATAAGTGGCTTTCCCTGTGGCAGGAGTGTTTGTTCTGCTGGGGCAACAGGGCTTTCTGTCATTTAGGTAAAAGCATACTACATTACAATAGTAGTGGTAGGGCAATGAAGTGACAGTCTGCAGAAAGCTTCTGACAAGGAAAATTTAGTGCTCTGTGCTTTCTGGCATCATGTTATTCTGATTGGCTGAATACTAATTCTTGTGAGTGCCGACTAGTATAATGATGTCTTACAAGATACTGGTCTCTCTTGCTCACTCAGGTTTCAGATGGTTAACCAGTTAAAAAGTTGTTAGTCTTGGCACTCAAAAATATGTCCACAACACTCCCTCTCTAGCCCTACTTTCATAATTTGGTCAGTACTGTAGTCTCTTTGCACACACAAAGGTACTCCATACTCCCACTTCTAAATTATTTAGCTGAGTCAATAGTAGCCATCTTTACATTTTTTAAACATTCAGTATGGCAGCACTTTGCCTAGAGTCAGGGTTTCACTCGCTTCCATTCTCATTCTACTTTCTACAATATTTTATTAATAGTCCGTGTTTTTCAACGAAGTTTGACTGCCCCCTGTTCCCTTCTACAACAGCTCTTGTTATGGGACGTTGGCCATTAACCAACAAGCATTTCGTAGCCCACGCAGCTCGTGAAAAACAGCCTCAGTTACCCAGCACGTCCTGGAGATGTAATTCGAGTTGTTCAGTTTCACATGTGCAGTGTCAAGAGTGGTTTTCGTTCTGACTCTCATTCCAAAAACCACAGCTCGGCCTAACATTATACCTGACTCGCATTTCGTGTCACATGGGAAGTTAGTAGTGATCCTGAGAATAGCGGTAGAGGCTGATTCCCGCGGATTTATGGCCCTGCTATGCATCCCCCATGAACACCACATGTTACCACAATATTCCTGGATTGAAGAATAAAGTAGATGAGCTCCTGGTTTGTTTGGATGACATTGAATCTGATAATTTAACAGATATACTATACCTGTCTGACCATCACATTGTGTCTGATATGGAATAGGTAAATATCAGTGGGTTACAAACTAGCTGCACGTATGAGTAGAGAGAATAAGGTGGGAGGAGGAGTTGCGATATATGTCAAAAGTTATCACTGTGTAGAAAGCTTAGATACAAAAACGTTTTGTCTAGAGCAACATATAGAAGCATGTGCCTGTCAACTTAAACGTAAGGAAGGCTCTTTTATTTTTGTAACAGTATACAGGTCCCCTTCAGGAAACATTCATTTATTCCTGGAAAACTTGGATGCCTTGTTGTTCTATCTGTCAGATAGGGGAGAGAAAATCATTATTTGTGGGGACTTCGATGTCGATTCGCTGAAAGAGTTCAATAGGAAGAATGACCTGTAAGTCTTTCAGTTTGACATCTGTCATTGATTTTCCTATTTGGGTAGTAAAGGACAGCAGCACATTGATAGATAACACATTTATAGACCAAGATAAGTTTAAAAACATAAATTCTTGTCCTGTTGAGAATGGCCTTTCTGATCATGGTGGTCAGCTAGTTACAGCATTTGACATAGCTCCATTCAGTAAGTCAAAACTACCCTCCAAATTTGTGTGTTCAATTAATGACTCAACAATTATAAATTTCAGGGAAAATCCTAGCAGTTGGACTGGGATGAGGTGTACAGGGAACCTGATGCCAATTTAAAATAACTTATTTCATGATACACTTGTAAGAGATTTTGAAAACTGTTTCCCCAGGAAGGTAGTTAAATCTAATTATAAGAAACCATGCAAAAATCTTGGCTTACTAAAGGAATAAAAATATCTTGTAACCACAAAAGGGAACTGCATCTAAGAACAAAAAAGAGTAATGACCCAGAAACAGCCAAATATTATAAAAACTACTGTGCTACATTAAGAAAGGTTATTAAAAAGTCCAGAAGCATGTGCATCAAGTCTGAGATTAATAATTCTGAAAACAAAATCAAAACAATTTGGAATATTATTACAAGGGAGACAGGGCAATCAAGAGCACAGGATGACAGCATGACATCAGAGCAAACGGAAACTTGACAAACAACAAGTCAGAAGTCGAAAACAATTTGAATAATCATTTTTTAAATGTTGTAGAGAAAATAGGATCTCAATATTCATTAGAAGAAGCAAGGCAGTTAATGGAAGAGGCCTTACCCACACCATTTGATACAACTGAAAATCCACCCACCTCTCCTTCTAAAATTAGGAGGATAATAAACTCTCTCAAGGATAAAAGCTCACATGGAATTGATGGCATTTCCAGCAGGATACTAAAAGCTTGTTCCCAAGAGATAAGCGGGATTCTTAGCCACATATATAACAGCTCTCTCAAGCAGGATATTTTCCCAGATAAACTTTTCCCAGATAAACTTTTCAGAACAACTACCGCCCAATCTCTCTTCTGACTGCCTTATCCAAAATTATTGAAAAAGTAATGTATTGTACAATAGCTTCACATCTCGATAAAAATAAAGTTTTAACAAAATGTCAGTTAGGTTTCCAGAGAGGTTTTTCAACAGAAAATGCCATATATACTTTCATTAATGAAATATTAAATGCTCTGAGTAACTGGAAGCCGACTGTTGGGATTTTTTGTGATCTCTCAAAGGCTTTCGATTGTGTAAATCGTGGAATACTTCTAGATAAGCTCAAGTACTATGGTGTGAATTGGGCAGCGCTCAAATGGTTTAAATCATACCTAACTGGAAGAGTGCAGAAAGTCGAAATAACAGTTCACATGATATGCAAAAAAACTGGTGATTTCTCAAACTGGGGAACAATCAAGAATGGGGTGCCACAAGGTTCAGACTTGGGCCCTCTGCTGTTCTTAATATATAGTAATGACTTGACATTCTATATTTACAAAGATGCAAGGCTGGTTCTTTTTGCCGATGATACAAGTATAGCTGTCACATTCAACAGACAAGAATTAACTGATGAAATTGTAAACAATGTTTTTCAGAAAATCATAAGTAGTTCTCTGCAAATGGGCTCTCATTAAACTTTGACAAAACACAGTATATACAATTCCACACAGTAAATCGAATGACACCATTAATAAATATAGACTTCGATCAGAAATCGGTAGCTAAGGTAGAATATTCAAAATTTCTAGGTGTACGCATTGATGAAGGGTTGAACTTGAAAAACACACTGAAGATCTGCTGAAATGTTTGAGTTCAGCTACTTATGTTATTAGGGTCATTGCAAATTTTGGCGATATGCATCTCAGTAAATTAGCTTACCACGCCTATTTTCATTATCTGCTTTCTTATGGCATCGTATTCTGGGGTAACTCATCATTGAGTAAAAGAGTGTTCATTGCACAAAAGCGTGTAATCAGAATAATTGCTGGAGCTCATCCAAGATCATCCTTCAGACACTTATTTAAAGAGCTAAGAATCTTCACTGTAGCCTCACAATATACATATTCACTTATGAAATTTGTTATTAACAATCTGAACGAATTCAAAAGTAATAGCAGTGTACATGGCTACAACACTAGGAGAAAGTATGATCTTCACTACTCAAGTTTAAATCCAACTTTGGCTCAGAAGGGGGTAAATTATGCTGCCACAAAAGTCTTCGGTTGCTTACCTAATAGCATCAAAAGTCTGACAGATAGCCATATAGCATGTAAAAGGAAATTAAAAGAATTGCTGAATGGCAACTCCTTCTACTCATTAGATGAATTTTTGGATATAGTAAGTGGGTAATTTCCCCACCTCCCACAAAAAATTAGAGATATTAAGTGTCATGTAATATTCTGTGTAATGTAATATCTTGTATAGACACCTTTTATTAACCTGAGACCTTCCACATCATTACGAAGTGTTGTATTCATGATCTATGGAACAAGTACTAATCTAATCTAGTCTAAACAGAGGAGTCCATCTTCCTTTCTCTGTGGCTCCTCATTTAGCACCGTAGGCAATGAAACATAGAAAATTGTAATGTAAATAGTTATCTGTTGGCAATCAGTAGTACTAATTAACATGTTTTTATCCAGTGAAGCTTCATTCATTCCAATTTAATTAGACTCTCTCTTATGGATTTGTTGTTAAAAACGGTGCTGCAACATCATTACTGATAGCTTCGTTTGTGAAGCAGAAACTGATAGCAACTTGAATTATAGTGGTCTTAGACAGGAAGGGGAATTCTGCAGCATCTTGGATCTTAGTGTTGGGGACGAACTATCTTAACGACGCATGGAACGTAATTTGCAACGTCACACCAGCAATACAATACAACAACCACTAGTCCCAAAAACAGTAGCAAGTGTTGCAAAAAATGCCAACTCCATGTAGTTTGAAATTGCTGATGTAGGCCAAATTTCAGAATCATTTGGTGTGTGACGAATTTTGTGTGGAGGAAGTTCATTACGCTGGTTTTCAAGTTCCAATAGTTGTTGTTGTGGAAGTTCACCTTAGTGAAGGGGAAATAATGATTCTAGTAAGTACGTTAAACGAAAGGAGAGAGGAAATAGAAGAATTAAGGAAAACTGAAGAGAAAACCGCACAATAAGAGAGGGAAAGTCATGAGAAAATAATGAAGAATATACAGAAAATTTTTAAAATTTGTAAGGAAATGACGAAGATGTTTGAAGAGAGAGAAGAAAAGCAATGCACAGATATATGTGAAGAAATGCAACATACACCTATTCTTAAGGACTTTACATTACCTATCGAGTCACAGTAAAAAGCAACTTCAGATACTGACTTCTGGTAATTCGATAAATGTTCAAGGAAATGACAGTGTGAAGTATTGTGCTAAAATAGAGCTTGTGACAGTGACATCAGTGTCACAGAACGTCGAAAGTAGTGTCAGAAATTTTTATAAACCTTCTCTTTTGTGTGTTAACTTTCGTCCATTCTGTTTCGGCCGCTGCGCTCGAGAGAGATTGCACTTTGTACTGGCGTATCTGATATAACGATGGAATTATCGTCTTATTGAAGCTGTATGCATCATGTAAGTATCATCGAATAATATATCAATTGCTAATTTTAAGATGTCATTGTTTCCTTTACCTTCATTTCCCTCCTGTGTTATGGAATTGAATAATTGGAATTTTTCTAGATTTGCCGTTAAAGCATTGTTGGATAGCGGCCATCAGCCGCCATTATGCCAGAACAATTTAGTTTCAAATATTATGGGCTTCATTCCATAAATAAAGAAGTACTATTTATGTTATTCAAGACAGAAAGCTTTGCCGATCGTCTTTTTGGCAAACAGAGTATTAACTGAAATACTTTCGGTGACGAAAATAGAAAATGCTCCTATATGGTTAGCCTTGTTAAGAAATAAATTTGTAAAATAATCTATATAATATATGTTAAACTAATGGATTAATGTCCCATTTGAAATCATAAAGCAATATTGTCAGTCAAAGGTCAGCCTACGTTCGCTATAAATTTGTGTAGTTACGTAAGTGTGTTGTACTGGTGGCTTCTCCCGTAGCGTGGAAGTTTAGGCCGGACAAAGCATGGTGCTTATTACGCGCTGCGGTTAATAGCATTGTGCAAGCGACTTACTTGCAAATATTGTCGCACATATTAACAACTTTAAAGAATTTTCTTTGCCTACGTAACGAAAGATTATTATTCTTGGTTGATGTTAACTGCCCATTGCTACGAATTCTTTCAAGCTCAACTTCACGCAACTAACACGCCGAGCAGTAGCTGCGTGCGTGAAATTGAATAACATCTACATCTACATTTATACTCCGCAGGCCGCCCAACGGTGTGTGGCGGAGGGCACTTTACGTGCCACGGTCATTACCTCCCTTTTATGTTCCAGTCGCGTATGGTTCGCGGGAAGAACGACTGTCTGAAAGCCTCCGTACGCGCTCGAACCTCTCTAATTTTACATTCGTGACCTCCTCGGGAGGTATAAGTAGGGGGAAGCACTATATTCGATACCTCATCCAGAAACGCACCCTCTCGAAACCTGGCGAGCAAGCTACACCGCAATGCAGAGCGCCTCTCCTGCAGAGTCTGCCACTTGAGTTTGCTAAACATCTCCGTAACGCTATCACGGTTACCAAATAACCCTGTGACGAAACGCGCCGCTCTTCTTTGGATATTCTCTATCTCCTCCGTCAACCCGATCTGGTACGGATCCCACAATGATGAGCAATACTCAAGCATAGGTCGAACGAGTGTTTTGTAAGCCACCTCCTTTGTTGATGGACTACATTTTCTAAGGACTCTCCCAATGAATCTCAATCTGGCACCCGCCTTACCAACAATTAATTTTATATGATCATTCCACTTCAAATCGTTCCGCACGCATACTCCCAGATATTTTACAGAAGTAACTGCTACCAGTCTTTGTTCCGCTATCATATAATCATACAATAAATGATCCTTCTTTCTATGTATTCACAATACATTACATTTGTCTATGTTAAGGGTCAGTTGCCACTCCCTGCACCAAGTGCCTATCCGCTGCAGATCTTCCTGCATTTCGCTACAATTTTCTAATGCTGCAACTTCTCTGTATACTACAGCATCATCCGCGAAAAGCCGCATGGAACTTCCGACACTATCTACTAGGTCATTTATATATTTTGTGAAAAGCAATGGTCCCATAACACTCCCCTGTAGCACGCCAGAGGTTACTTTAACGTCTGTAGACGTCTCCCCATTGATAACAACATGCTGTGTTCTATTTGCTAAAAACTCTTCAATCCAGCCATACAGCTGGTCTGATATTCCGTAGGCTCTTACTTTGTTTATCAGGCGAAAGTGCGGAACTGTATCGAACGCCTTCCGGAAGTCAAGGAAAATAGCATCTACCTGGGAGCCTGTACCTAATATTTTCTGGGTCTCATGAACAAATAAAGCGAGTTGGGTCTCACACGATCGCCGTTTTCGGAATCCATGTTGATTCCTACAGAGTAGATTCTGGGTTTCCAAAAACGACATGATACGCCAGCAAAAAACATGTTCTAAAATTCTACAACAGATCGACGTCAGAGATATAGGTCTATAGTTTTGCGCATCTGCTCGACGACCCTTCTTGAAGACTGGGACTACCTGCGCTCTTTTCCAATCATTTGGAACCTTCCGTTCCTCTAGAGACTTGCGGTACACGGCTGTTAGAAGGGGGGCAAGTTCTTTCGCGTACTCTGTGTAGAATCGAATTGGTGTCCCGTCAGGTCCAGTGGACTTTCCTCTGTTAAGTGATTCCAGTTGCTTTTCTATTCCTTGGACACTTATTTCGATGTCACCCATTTTCTCGTTTGTGCGAGGATTTAGAGAAGGAATTGCAGTGCGGTCTTCCTCTGTGAAAGAGCTTTGGAAAAAGGTGTTTAGTATTTCAGCTTTACGCGTGTCATCCTCTGTTTCAATGCCATCATCATCCCGGAGTGTCTGGATATGCTGTTTCGAGCCACTTACTGATTTAACGTAAGACCAGAACTTCCTAGGATTTTCTGTCAAGTCGGTACATAGAATTTTACTTTAGAATTCACTGAACGCTTCACGCATAGCCCTCCTTACGCTAACTTTGACATCGTTTAGCTTCTGTTTGTCTGAAAGGTTCTGGCTGCGTTTACACTTGGAGTGAAGCTCTCTTTGCTTTCGCAGTAGTTTCCTAACTTTGTTGTTGAACCATGGTGGGTTTTTCCCGTCCCTCACAGTTTTACTCGGCACGTACCTGTCTAAAACGCATTTTACGATCGCCTTGAACTTTTTCCATAAACACTCAACATTGTCAGTGTCGGAACAGAAATTTTCGTTTTGATCTGTTAGGTAGTCTGAAATCTGCCTTCTATTACTCTTGCTAAACAGATAAACCTGCAACGGCCTTGTGATCACTGATTCCCTGTTCTACACTTACAGAGTCGAAAAGTTCGGGTCTTTTTCTTATCAGTAGGTCCAAGATGTTATCTCCACGAGTCGGTTCTCTGTTTAATTGCTCGAGGTAATTTTCTGATAGTGCACTCAGTATAATGTCACTCGATGCTCTGTCCCTACCACCCGTCCTAAACATTTGAGTGTCCCAGTCTATATCTGGTAAATTGAAATCTCCACCTAAGACTATAACATGCTGAGAAAATTAATGTGAAATATATTCCAAATTTTCTCTCAGTTGTTCTGCCACTAACGCTGCTGAGTCGGGAGGTGGGTAAAAGGAGCCTACTATTAACCTAGGTCGGCTGTCTGTCGCCTTCGATAAGCAGAAGCGGAAAGCGGCCAGTTTGGCGCCCAACCCGGGTCCCGGTTGAAAGAATTACCGCTACCCATTCGTATGTAAATATTTGATTATTAATATTACTGTTGTGTATTTAGTTCAATAGTAGTAAACTATTGCTAATTTCAATGCATTTTCTGTTCCATGCATGTTAATTATCCACTGAGAACTCCCGAGTAATCTCTTGGCTGAATTAAAGCTACTGAAGTGCCAGGAGGAAATACTGAAACAACTAGAGGCCATAGACTGTAGCCGTGGACTGTCTATGACAACAAAGGGAAAAAGGTAAATGGTTCAAATGGCTCTGAGCATTATGGGACTTAACATCTGAGGTCATCAGTCCCCTAGAACTTAGAACTACTTAAACCGAGGCAGGATTCGACCCTGCGACCGTGACTGTCGTGCTGTTCCACACTGAAGCGCCTAGAACCGCTCGGACACATCGGCCGGCTGAGGAAGGTAAGGGCAACAGTATACCTTCCTTTTGTTTTTCGATAATGAAGTCAGGGTAGTGCAGTACAGAGGCCAAAGTGAATTTCCTTGGACAGTGAATGTCACTGCGCACAATTTTTCAGTGTAGCATTGATTGGCAGAACTATTACTGCAATCTGAAGTTTTCAGTTTGCAAGATTTATTAATTATTTGGTTTTATTTCGTTTTTCTATAACCATGAGTAGGATTAGAACTGGGTTTCAGCTGCGCTCAGAGGGATAATATATCTGACAACGAGGCAGCAGAGAATATGTATGAGATAGACAACCAAAATGAGCAGATTATGCGTCCTTCGTTCTCCTAATTACAATCAGAGAACCAATTAGCAAGAGATGCGACACCTGAGTCGAGAAGTACTCAGGAGCAAGTGGGTGGTGTACAGAGTACAGTGTCCATTCACAGTAGCACTGATACAACTAATCCAGCGGTAGAAAAATCCGATGGCCAACGGAGATTGGTTGACGGAATTCTTTAATTGGCTGGAACTGAAAGATAAAGGAAAGACAGGGAAAGAGATCAAGCCTTGGTAGTTCAATTTAGGGAGTAGCAAAGGGCCAGCTAAAAGGAAAGGGAAGAAAAGCAAATGCTCTGGTGTGACAATATCACATTGCAGTTGAATATTATGTTAGAGATAAGGGATCAAAACTTTGCTAAAAGAATAGAGGGTAGTTTGAAGAACATTACTACCGAAGTAAGTCTGATAAAGGAAGCCTACAATGGCTCACATGAATCAGTTGACGTACTACAGAACTACAGAAATCCCAGACCTCCACTGATAAACTGAATAAGCAGGTAGAGGAAGTGACCACTAGGCTGGCTCAACTGCAGACAAAGCACTCAGTGCAGATCCAAGAGCATATGAAGGAGCATACCGAAAAATTAGACAACAATGTAGCACTATGGTTGCAACAAAAAGACGAGGTATGGGCAGCAATTTCTGGAGCCACCACTGAATCGGCTTTTGGAAGTGGAGAGTCTGCCAATGAATTAAAGTCGAAACTGCAAAGTATCAATCAAATTTTATACGAAGATTTGCCACAATGGAGAAACTAAATCTCGACACGAATAGTTCGCATTGAGCGAGGGAGCCTGTGTGTGGCTGTAAGTCAATATCAGGGTATACCGTAGCGTAAGAGATATGGTAATGAATCAGGGTATCGAACAGCCTCTGTTCCGGTAGGTCAGTCCTATAAGAGAATCTCATGTATCTGCAAAACGAGAAGGCACATAGGCCTCCTAAAGTATAAATATCCTAGAGAATTTAACAAAGGATAGAAAGTTTACGAATTTTGTCATGAGATGAGAACCATACACACTGTGATTTTTATAAAGAGTTTTAAGTTTGTTCTTCCCAAAGTTTGGACAGAAAGAGAAAAAATATAGTTCGTTGCAACCCACAGAGTTGTCGATTCAGCGTTACGGGCAATGGGGAGTGTTGAAGCATACGGTACCGCTCCAGCAATTTGAAAGTATTCAGGAAAGACTCAGAAAAGAAGTATACAGTTCTCAACAATATAACCCGAAAATGGTACTGTGAGAAATTTTGTGGAAAAGTATATTAATAAAACGTGATACTGAGACGAGCCGGTATCTACGAGAGATGTACTAGGTATTTTGAAAACAAGGCTGCCCAGGTCGCCACGCGAGCATTTAATGAATGTACCTGACACAGACCTGGAACAATTTCTAGCTTCTACGGATTAATCTGATATGACCCAAGAGTATACTAAAAGATACAATGGGAATGACAGTATTTATCCTCAATCAAAAAACCACAATAAATGTGATACAAATGGTCATGGCAACGGTAACCGTAAAAGAAATTGTTATCGCAACCGTGACAACAATAATAGTTATGATTACGGTTCAGGCAGCAATGATCGTAATGGAGGACATAACAATAATTATAACAGTAGCAGTTCACCAAATGCAAATCGTAAGCGCCGAAGCGATGCGATTCAGCGGTACCATCAACCGAAGGTGCGCGAAGTTTGACTCCGACCAGCGACAAAACAAATCTGCAGGGCCTCCGAATACTCAATGAAGGTCGACTGCAAACCGCAACGAGGATCGTCAGACGTGCATGTATCGGCAAAACAGTCCGGAGAGACATCCTCGTAATGACCAAAGTGTACAAAGAATCTAAAGACGTGATGAGAGCCCACTGGGCCTATCAAGTTCGAGTAAACTATATTTGACCACGCTACGCCTTCCGCTGTTGGTCAGGGCACAGAGAGAAGGCACATTTGACTACCGTTACTTGTACCGAGACGGACATGATATCCGTGACCAATTGTGCTACGACCCAGCAAAGTGTAAAAACACGGTAAAACAGGTAGTACAAGCTGCTATTCACGCCAGAATCGTAAAGTATCCGGTAACTGTCATTGTTGATACAGGAGCAACAATCAGTGTACTTGATTTTAATTTTTACATAGAACTGTGTAAGGAACCAAACTTATCCATACCTATACTTCCCGTACATGGAAGCAAAGTCGTGGGCGCCATTGAAGCCAAAGCACGAATTGTGAAGTACCAGGCTCAAGTGGACTTGGCAATAGAAAATAATGCATTTCAGTGCATATTCCTTATCATTAAAAATTTGTCGGTCAGTTGCGTGCTGGGACGGGACTTCCTCCGTGAGTGGCAAGCGAGAATTGATCTCCCTGCGCTTCAGTTTGGAACCGCGCGACCGCTGCCTCGGGCATGGATGTGTGTGATGTCCTTAGGTTAGTTAGCTGGCATATTTGTTAGTCAATTTTTAAATTATGTTCGTAGAGAAACCGGGAATCAATAAGGGTTATACTTACCATACTGAAATGCCAGGGCTAGCATGCCAGAGAGGGTTAGGTTGTGGAGAGGGGCCAAAATGAGGTTGCTGTCAGTTACACTCAAGATAAAAACTTTATTTGTCCACACACAATATTACACAAGAACGCAAAACACTCAAAATTGTAATGGACGTTTATAATGGAACTTTATATCGGCTGAAGGGTACACTCAAAATCCAAGACGGAAGGCCTAGGTAAGAAATTGACCTAGAAGTTTCTTCTGAAGGTGTCACCCAAAAATATTTTATAAGTCTCCAATCCAAACAGGCTGAAGACCTTTGCACTTTAATGTTAATGGAACTAGGCTGGAGGCCGCATATTAAGCAATAACAAGTGTTTCAATCCAACGGCAGAAGGCCCAATCTTAAAACAATTGAAACAAATTCTGCTGAAGGCCCCATACCAAAACATCACAGTCGTATGCCTTACGGGCAAGACAAGAACATTAATTTAAGAAATATTAAAACTCGGCTGCAAGCCACACATCAACACAATAATTTAACGGCTTATGGCCTTAAAAGATTTGATGTAAAATTCGGCTGAAGGCCCCTAAAAGAACAACAACCTCATGCCTTAATGGCAAGACAAGAACATTAATTCAAGATATATAAAACTCAGCTGATGGCCACACATCAACCAAATAACTAAAACTCAAACAGGGAAGTTACCATGTAACAGACACGGAATGGCGCTCAGAAGTTCCAAGGGTCGGCCTCGAATTGTAACACTAACACCTGTTTAGGTGGGACAGGTAGCCTGACCACCAATCTCTTAATTGGAAGGCAAACCAACCGACAGACAGCTGACCGACCAATCAACCAAATCAGTTCCACTCGATGCAACCATCAAAACGACCACAAGATTTCAATACAACGATACACAGAATCTTGGCGCCCACAACGACCAACAACACCTCAGCTGTTGAACTACACGCCACGCTGGACAGCAAGAACACACCAAGGAAAATACAATGGCTAAAATTACACCAACTACCAGGGCAGGCAACCAGAACGTCAACGGCCATATGGAAGAAGATACCACTGGTGAACTTCAATAATATGGAATAAATTAAGTTAAATTTTACAGGAAGACCGCTGGAATCTTAGTCGACTTAAATACACACATGCAGTTGCTCGTGGGAATGTCCCAGAAGCGACAACCAGGATCAAACGAAGAAATGTAAACAGTTGAGGCTTGATAGTAAGTTAAGTGAGGACTAAACTTTCATGTCCACTGGGCGACGAACTCCTTCACTCGCAACCAGTACCTCACACAACTGCACGTCCAAGCCTCCAGCGGCTCCAGCCCGTTTCTGCACAACTGGGCTTGCTTGCTGCTCCACGCCAACCG
This sequence comes from Schistocerca serialis cubense, assembly GCF_023864345.2. Lineage (NCBI taxonomy): Eukaryota > Metazoa > Arthropoda > Insecta > Orthoptera > Acrididae > Schistocerca > Schistocerca serialis. Next base: position 429,971,223 of record NC_064641.1, read on the forward strand.
ACCGACTGAACTGCTGGTGTGTCTCCAACTGACTGACTTCCTTCAGACGGACGACGTCCCGGAGACACTGGTTCGGACCCAACCATGCAGAGGGAACACAACCGACATCTCTGCACTGGAAGGAACCGACTCAAATAAACGTCGTCGATGATACACCCGACCGAATGACCAATCAACAGTCGCCCCCAGTGGTACTGGCTGTGCGGACCTCACTGTGGCTCCGTGCCCGACTGCACTTGTGCCTCATTGTGGCCGCCCTGCTGGTCCTTCTCTAACTGACTGACTTCCTTCGGATCGACGACGTGCCGGAGACACTGGCTCTGATCCAACCATGCAGAGGGAACACAGCCGACATCTCTGCGCAGGAAGGAACCGACCCAAATACACGTCGCCGATGAGGCGACCGACCGAACGACCAACCAACGGCTATCCCCGCTGGTACTGGCTGTGCAGACATCAATGGGGCTCCGTCCCTGACTGCACTTCTGCGACATTCCAACTCCAACTACTCCCACACATACGACGACCCGGATATACTATCGGTTGCCCAGAGATAGTGCGACAGTGCATTTATCGATAGGCGCTGCTGCTGCTGCTCACAGGCAGGTAAGACATCAATTCAGTGACACCAGTAATTGAAATTAAAATGATGAGGTGGCCGTACAGTAAAAACAAGATGTTAAATAAGGTTGGCATGAACATGAGCCATGCATGGCTCACATATGGACGTATATCTCATCCAAATTTATTGCAAACCCACATATTCAGTGCCCTGAAGCGTTAACCCATGAAATGAGGAAAATGTTGGAATGGAACATTAGAGAAGTGTCAAACTTACCTTATAGTAATCCTTCTTGCAGTAGGTAAAATAAGTGGAAGTGTACCCCTGGTCCTTGGTGGAGGGGATGTAAGCAAAATAATAATACCAGACTGTACCAGGCCAGAACATTTGGAAGAACAAATCCAGAAGTTTTATAACGTGAAGGCCTGACGCTGCTGCTATGGTCGCAGGTTCGAATCCTTCCTGGGCATGGATGTGTGTGATGTCCTTGGGTTAGTTAGGTTTAATTGTTCTAAGTCTAGGGGACTGATGATCTTAGATGTTAAGCCCCATAGCGCTTAGAGCCAATTGAACAATTTGAGCTACCCCGCACGGCTGCCGGAAGATGTTACCAATTTAGAGTATTGCCCCTTTGTGCCGAATATAAGTGCCAGCTTCTTTATAAACGTGCTTGGCGCCATGTTAGGCTATGATCTATCATGCAGAGTCACTCTGAATGTTGATGACCTCGTCATAGTTACTAATGCTTGGGAGGACCATACTGAAATAATTACTGAAGTACTAACAAGGTTTGCAGATGCCGGGACAACAGTGAACTTTATGTAATCAGAGTTCAGAAGAGCACAAATCAAATTTCTTCGTCGCTTGATATCTGGGGAAGGAATAATTCCAGAGCCAAAGAAGTTAAAGGCAATTAGAGAAGTCTCAACGCCTAGAACAAACAAGCAGTTGAAGGCATACCTAGGATTAGTATCATTTTTCAGGCGATTCGTGCCTGATCAACTTTTTAACAATGGTGCACTGGTGAATTTGTTGAGAAAAAATACGCCTCGAAGAAATCCGGGATATCAGGATGGTGCAGGATTTCTGTGTTGCGTCGGACTCGTCATCGTTTGGCCTGGTTTGGGCCTTATGTAAATGTGTATGGGAAACACATTCGTGGGCACGGTGGTCACACTTCACTAAGCTTTATACTATCGTGCTGTTTATTGCATGCTAGCTTAGCAAGATGGGCTCTTATGACACAAGAGTATGACCTAGAAGTTATTCACGTAAAAGCCAGCGACAATATCACTGCGACAATATCACTGCAGACACATTATCACGTTTGCCACAAAGGTTATCACAATTTGCAGAAATAACTGAGCAAATATTTCAATACCGGGTTATGCTAGTTAAAAATCCAACATATAAAAGGAAATTTGCTGGCACAAGCAAAAGTGTGAGACAACTTCAACAACAAGATGACTTGTGAACGGAGATAATATAAGCATTAGTAAGTGATCCACGCAGTGAGTTAGCCAACCAGTATAGGATAGCAAATGATATACTTTCCATCGGAAAAATGTACGAAAGACAACTGGTGTGTTTGTGTACCGTCCGAGTCGGTAGACAATCTGATCTGGTACAAAAGTGCAGTAGGAAAATTTCCGGTTACGGTTATTATCCTAACCTCAAAAGGAGAGTGAGTAATTTGGTAAGGAAGTGTTATATGTCAGATGGCCAAACATAAAAATGTATCTACGAAAACAGAACTCCATCCTATAACTGTAGTAAAACCATTGGAATTAACATCAATAGACGTCTTTGGGACACTTCCGACCGCTCGGAAAGGGGAGGGGGGGGGGGGTTGTAAGATACGTGTTCTCCAAATATTTAAACTTATATACGATTAAACGTTACATTTCCACACCGATTATCAGGAGAATAATGGCCGATTATATGCCAAATGTTGGTAAACCAACGGCCATGTTGTCTGATAATACATCATACGTTGTCAGCACAAAATGGAAGCAATTTCTACGGGAACAAGACATAACCCAGGTACCGATCTCTCCATTCTATCTAGGTAGTGGTACAGCTGAAAGGGTGTTCAAGGAGTTTAATAGCATCATTAGAGCGTTTGCTAACAGTCAACACATAAAATGGGCTGAGTACGTTCAACCGTTTGCAAAAGTATTTAATAGTTTACCACACGCCCCAACGGGTTATACCCCAGGAGATATAATGTTTTCGAGTAGAGAAGACAATTTCAGTGCTACCTCAACTGGAAGCAGATGTAAATACAAAAATAAATAATACGTTAGTGTACCTCACAAAAGAGGCTGACACTCGAAAAGCGAAATATGATAAAAACCTGACTAAAGATCAAACCTATGTCACAGGTGAAACTGTCTTGTCGAGGACTTACCCAAAGTCTTCCAGCATAAAGTGGAAAAATTAGAAATGGCAGTTACTTTATGTTGGGCCTTACCAAGTAATAGAGATAACCCTGCTGAGAGGGGGGGGGGGGGGCTACAGATTAGCTCGTCTTATAGCGGTGAACATGAAATGATTATGTCCTTAAAAGGATTTGAAAAAGTTTATTCAATAATGTTGTTTGTCTCTTGTCTGCAGATGTAGGGTCTTAATATTTTCGTTTAGTACACATATCTCATGATGTTTGGTAGTTGTTATCCCAGTTAGTCCATAGTAGTAACTAGCAATCATTAATCATTTTAGAAGTGAGAATATTATGCATTGTTTATAATTTAATAGTGTAGTGAAGAGTTACTGATGGGAAGGTCTGGTGCAAAAGCCACAGCTTATGGTGGACTTCAATGCTGCGTAATAACGTACTCGAGATTAAGTCTCGTTTGACCATTAGGAATATTCTGATACAGACTCTCAGAAAGAAGCAGTTGCAGACCATGTTTATTTGACAACAGTAGTAATAATAAAGTACTGTATGCTTCCATCAAACCAGTAAATATAACAGAAATTAGTTCAAAAATGGTTCAAATGGCTCTGAGCACTATGGGACTTAACATCTATGGTCATCAGTCCCCTAGAACTTAGAACTACTTAAACTTAACTAACCTAAGGACATCACACAACACCCAGTCATCACGAGACAGAGAAAATCCCTGACCCCGCCGGGAATCGAACCCAGGAACCCGCGAACAGAAATTAGTATTCGTCCGTTGGACACAAATACTTTTATAATAATTGTAACGTTCTTTTAAAAGATTCGAGGTTTTTTTGTTTGCTAATGAACATATACAATGCGTAATGTTTGGGTCAGGCAAATTTACTGTGTGATGTGTTGTTGAGCAAATGACTTAATCTGCAAAACCTATACACAATTTTCATAATGAAGTCATTCCCTCTGAAATTTACCCAGTCTCGTGTGTTCCACGAGTTCCATAACAGCGTGCAATAAACTGATAAAATTCCCTATGCAAATAAACAATGAAATAAATTTTTCTTAGTTCTAGAGTCGCAACGGATGTAAAATGGTTCAAATGGCTCTGAGCACTATGGTACTTGACTGCTGTGGTCATCAGTCCCCTAGAACTTAGAACTACATAAACCTAACTAACCTAAGGACAACACATACATCCATGCCCGAGGCAGGATTCGAACCTGCCACCGTAGCGGTCGCGTGGTTCCAGACTGTAGCGCCTAGAACCGCTCGGACACCCCGGCCGGCGCAACGGATGTAATCTTGGTATTCTGTTCTCTCCACAGTACACACAGAAAATATTCAATCTTGGCACAGCGAAGTGCAATGCCGGTCGTAAAATAGCTTCATACAAATAATGTCAGTAGATTAACTGATAAATGAATAACCTTGCAAATATTCAGTGAAAATAATGTGCAGTGCTACCCTCATTGAAACTGTTACAAACATTAATACTTTTCTGGTTCCAGCACATTAATATTTTTCTGACTCTGATTGAAAAATGATTTCTTTAACAATTATTCATTGCATTTAAATAAAGGCGACATGTAAGAGTATGAGGTTCCGATAAGGGAATATCCTAAGACCAAATGCTTCAGTTTGAAAATTGTATTCAAAATAAAGTTTCTCCTTCACAAAATCTAATATGAAACATTTTACATTAACTTGAAAATCTGTGAACTTTTCAACGCTTCTACAGTTCCCACTTACCATAGTAATTATAAACACTTGGATTGTTACGTGAGAAAAACTCTAATATAGTTTGGCAAAACAGATTTCAAAATTTTACTTCTCTGTATCAGCACACAAAATATTACAAACAGGAGAGGAACACTGTGCTCTGGAGCGCGGGTTTTAGCCTGGAACCTTTGCCAGATGAAGTATCCATGCACGACACACGACCCAGATTCGTTTCGCTTCATGTCAGGCAGTACCTCTTTCTGCCATCCAAACAACACAGAAGTTCTCTTGCATACCTTGCGAAACTAATACTCCTGGAAGAAAGGATACTGCGAAGAAATGGCTTTGCCACGTCCTGTAGGACTGTTCCCGTAATGTATTTTTACGCTTCAGTGGTGTGTTCGCTCCACTTCAGAGGAGTTTTCGCTCATCTGAAACTTACTGGCAGACTAGATGTGCCTGGGTAGTTCAATCGGTCGAGCAGTTAGCCATCAAACACAAATATACTGAATTCGTGTCCTGGTCCGGCACAGATTTTAATGTGCAAGAAAGTTTCAAATCAGCACACAGTCTAGTGCCCAGCTAAGATTTATTCTGCTACGATTTGTTTCCCCTCGACTTGCATTTTAATCAAGTGACAATCTCTGGAGAGGCGTCTCCCGGGCATTCGTTATTCCATTGCAACGGGATCTAAACTGAACACCTCTATTCCCTTCCTTGTGCTCGGTCTGTTTTGGTTGTGAGTAGTTCCTTTTAGCGGTTTTTGCTTCAAGAAGGTACCGAAATTAATTGACCACGCGCACAATGAGGCATTCATCTATTTACAATTTCCACGATCTCTTCCGCCTCGTGCGGAAGAAACGCTCTGTTGTGCTCCACAATTATAATGACTATAATTTTTTATCTCTGGCATGTTATCATGTGTCAGGCAGTCAGCAGAAAAATACGTTCATTTCTCTCGTTTACGCAAATAAGCCGATGTCCAGTACTTCTTTAGCGTCGGAGTGGAATCACGTCTGTCGGACAAATTCGCTTTAGAATGCTAGATCCTATAACGTGACGTCGAATCTCATCTTTCATTTCATGTTGAGTGTATTAAAGCTTGTGAATATGTCTTTTTTTTTAGGTTGGTTGCTTGGCTGATTTTAGGGGAGAGGACGAAACAGCGAGCTTATCGGTCCCATCGGATTAGGGAAGGATAGTGAAGGAGGTCAGCCGTGCCCTTCAAAAGGAACCATCCCTGCATTTGCTTGAAGCGATTTACGGAAATCACGGAAAACCTAAATCAGGGAGGCCGGACGTGGGTTTGAACCGTTGCTCACCCTAATGCGAGTCCACGTGTGCTAACCACTGCGCCACGTCCTTGGTTTTCTTTTCTTTTCTTTGAGTCATTTCTCATCGGATTATATTGATGCGGCGCGCCACGAATTCCTCTCCTGTGCCAACCTCTTCATCTCTGAGTAACACTTGCAACCTACGTCCTCAATTATCAATTTGTCGGATGTATTCCAATCTCCTCTTTCTCAACAGTTTTTACCCTCTACAGCTCCCTCCAGTACCATGCAACGTATTCCCTGATGCCTTAACAGATGTCCTACCATCCTGTCCCGTCTTCTTGTCGATATATTCCTTTCCTCGCCGATTCTCCGAAGAACTTCTTCATTCCTTACCTTACCAGTCCACGTAATTTTTAACATTCTTCTGTAGCACATCTCAAGTGCTTCGATTCTCTTCTGTTCCAGTTTTCCCTCACCCATATTTCCCTTACATACAATGCCGTGCTCCAAACGTACATTTGCAGAAATTTCTTCCTTAAGTTATGGCCTGTGTTTGATATAAGTAGGCTTCTCTTGGCTACGAGTGCCCTTTCGCTAGTGCTATTCTGCCTTTGATGTCTACCTTACTCAATCCGTCATGGGTTATTTTGTTGCTTATGGAGCAGATTCCTTATTGTCATCTACTTCGTGATCACCAGTCCCGATGTTAAACTTACAGCTATTTTCATACCTACTGCTTGTCATTACCTTCGTCTGTCTTCAATTTACTCTCAGTCCATATTTTTATTCTTTGCTCATTAGAATGTTCATTCCATTCAGCAGATCATATAATTCTTCTTTACTTTCACCAAGGATATCAATGTCATCAATGAATCTTATCATTGGTATCCTTTCACCTTGGATTTTAATTCTACTCTTGAGCGTTTCTTTTATTTCCATCATTGTTTCTTCGATGTACAGATTGACCAGTAGGTGTGAAATACCAAATCTCAATCTTACATCATTTTTAATTCGAAGACTTCGGTCTTGGTCTTTCACTCTTATTGTTCCCTCTAGCCTCTTGCACGTATTGTAATTTACCCGTCTTCCTCGATGGCTTACTCCTATTTTTCTCAGAATTTCAAACATATTGCACTATTTGACATTTCGAAACCTTTTTCCAGGTCGACAAATTCTATGAACGTGTCTTAATCTTTCTTTAGTCTTGCTTCCATTATCGTCGGCAACATCAGACCTTCCTCTCTGGTGCCTTTACCTTTCCGAAAACCAAACTTATCGTCATCTAATACATCCTCAATTTTCTTTTCCATTATTCTGTATATTGTTCTTGTCAGCGACTTGGATACGTGAGCTGTTAAGTTGATTCTGCGATAATTCTCGCACTTAATCAGTTCTTGCAGTCTTCAGAAATATGTGGGTGATGTTTTCCCGAAAGTCTGGCGGTGCATTGCCAGTTTCAAATGTTCTATACACACCGAGTTGAATAGTCTTTCTGTTGCCACTTCTACCCACTGATTTTAAAAATTCTACCTATTCCTTCTGCCTTGTTTAATCGTAAGTCTTCCAAAGCTCTTTTTATTCCGATTCTAATACTGGGTCCTGTATCTCATCTATATCGACTCCTGATTCTTCTTCCATCACGTCATCAGACTAGTCGTCTCCCTCACAGAGGCCTTCAGTGTACTCTTTCCACCTATCTGCTCTCTTTCCTGCATTTAACGGTGGAATTCCCATTGCATTCTTAATGTTACCACACCTGTTTTTAACTGCCGAAAGTTGCTTTGATGTTTTTTTATGCTGAGCCATACCTTCCGACATTCATTTCTTTTTCAATTTCATCACAGTTTTCTTGCAGCCATTTCCCTAGACATTCGATTAATTTCATTCCTAAGTGACTTTTATTTGTATATTCCTGAATTTCCCTTAACATTTTCTTATATCCATCTTTCATCGATCAATTGAAGTATTTCTGCAGTTATCCATGGTTTCTGTGTAATTACCTCCCTTGTAGCTACAGTTTCCTTTCCGACTTCTGTGATTGCACTCTTTAGGACTGTCCATTCCAACTGAAGTCCTTAGGGAGCTATTCCTTGTCGCATTATCTACTACGTTAGAGAACTTCAAGCGTATTTCTTCATTTCTTAGTACTTTCACATCCCATTGATTATGCCTGACGTCTCTTAAACTTCAAACTACTCTTCATCATATTAAATTGTGATCTGAGTCTATGTCTGCTTCTGGGTGCGCGTTACAAAACAGTGTTTGATTTAGGAATCTCTACTTGACCATAATCTAATCTAAGTGAAATATTCCCTGGTCTCTTTTACTAGCTGAACTCAATTAGTCTTGCTCCTCTATCATTCCTAGTACCAAGCTCTCATTCTCCTGTAATCCTTTCTTCTACTCCTTCCCCTACAACAGCATTCCAGTCCCACATGACTATTAGATTTTCATCTCCCTTGACGTTCTGCATTACCCGTTCAATATCCTCCTATTCTTTCTCTGCCTCTGAGCATGCGACGTCGACATGTCAGTGTTGGTTTGCTGTCGATTCTGATGGAACAACACTATCACTGAACTGTTTAGTCACTCACTCTCTGACATTCTCTCCTATTCATTATGAATCCTACTCCTCTTACAGGATTTTCTGCTGCTGTTGACATTACACTATGTCCATCCGACGAGAAATCCATGTCTTATTTCCATTTCTCTTCACTGATCCCCACTGTATCCCCACTAGCATTAGGGTAATGTGGTTTGCCTTTGTTTATTGAATTACTCAGGGCACCAGTGTGTGTCTCATTTTCTGTAAATGCCTCAAATTCTGGCTCCTGCTTATTGGACTTACATTGACCTAACTTCGGTCAAATTACAAAAATGCTTCGCGCACAAAGGTATTCGCTCATAATAAGTTGTGCTTCAACAGTCTACAGCGTATTTCTGATTACTCTAAAACACATGTCGGCAGTACAATCTGTATCCGTGTACGCGGTTTTTTTGTTTGTTAATGAATATATGAAGTGCGTAATGTTTCTCTCAGGCAAATTTACAGTGTGATGTGTTGTTGAGCAAATGATTTAACCTACAAAACCAGTACTCAGTTGTCATAATGAAATCAATCTCTCTGAAATTTACGGAGTCTCGTGGGCACCGACTTATATAGCCCTGTACAATAAACATAAAATTCCCTATACAAATAAACAATTAAATAAATTTTCCTTAGCTCTAGAGTCGCAACGGATGTAATGTTGGTATTCTTTTCTCTCTACAGTATGCATAAAAAATATTCAATCTTGGCACAGCGAAGTGCAATGCTAGCCGTAAAACAGCTTCATACAAATAATATCAGTAGATTAGCTGATGAATGAATAACCTTGCAAAAGTTCAGTAAAAATACTGGATATCGGCTCAGCGCTATGCAATGCTGCCAACAGTAAAGCTGTTACAAGCATTAACACTTTTCTGATTCTAGCACATATCTTTTTTTTTACTCTGATTGAAAAATGATTTCTTAAAAAAAATTTTCATTGGATTTAAGTAAACACGACATGGAAGAGGATGAAGTACTGATAAGGGACTATCCTAAGAACAAATGCTTCAGTTTTAAAATTGTATTCAAAATGAAAGTTTCTCCTTCACAAAATCTGATATGAAACATTTTGCATTAACTTGACAATCAGTGAACTTCTCAGCTGTTCTACAATTCTCACTTACTGTCGTAATTAAAAACACTTGGATTATTACATGACAAACGTCTGACACCGTTTGTCAGAAAAGATTCCAAAATTTAACTTCTCTGTATCAGGAGTACAAAACATATGAAATATTACCAATCAACCTTTAGATTAAACCTGATAGAAAATACTTGGTTCCCACATCCAAGGATCGCTTCATTTTATAAAAACTGTATTATGCGGCGTCCATAGACTAACAACTAAATTCTCACAGTATCTTTTAAGCCTTACATCCTACCTGTAACAGAGTACAACGACAACTGCTACTGCTCCCTGTGCGCTCCTACTTACAATCGATTCTGCCACTCAGGTAACGTCTTTGGTTCAGTGGTGACAAAAATACAATCTCTTCTACATATGACAATCGTTTTAGGTTATTTTTCACGAATTATGTTACAAAATCGGGCTCCACGTACAAGTGGACCCCTCACACATCCAAACGGTACGGCATATTTAACAAACCACGCTGGAGGGTTATGTGGGGGGGACCACTTCAGACCGGGACAGACAGACCAGTAAACCACTAGACAGACAAGAGTAAGCAGCTGTATACGTTCATAGCCTGCAGTGACGGTGAATACAGTTTAATATGCTCTCTGCTGGCTCCACTACTGAACGCTTGCAGCCGGCAAAAACGAGAATCAGCTCGTGAGATACACCCGGTAGATGTCAGGGACTGCTACCGAATGAGATCTGTCGCGCAAAGGAAAGAAGTACATCGTCCCCAGTTGCAGAGTACGAGAAAAATATTCTTTGAGCCAGAGTACGCTGCTAGGAAATGAAGTAAAAGGAACATGGAGAGAGTTTGCGGAACAGTATTAGTTTACATGGTTATATATTCTATGCAGTCATGATAAATTTGATGTCCAGAAGGAGAATATCACCATGTACTGTCTGCTTTATTGCGCACACAAGAAGTACTGAAGAAAGTAGGTGATCATTCATGTCCTAGAGATGCCAACAACATTAAGATGCTGAATCGTGCTTTGTTTGTTGAAGGAGTAACACAACGGCGATGACATAAAAAATTAACATATACCGTCACGAGAAAGAGAAGAAACTTCAGTGTTCAATGTCAACCTCATTATTCAGTTGTGCGTGCTGAGATTTGTTGAGGAAATATACCCATGTAAATCCTGTTTTTTTGTGCTGAGAAAGGCCTCGAAAGTAAACGTGGAGATTGCCTCGTTCGTTGAGCCAACATAATTCATGACGTATGTATCCCTCCTCTGGGTGAGGAGGAGGCGTGTGTAAATTCGATAGGAACCTCTTCGTTAAGTGCAGTTTTGCTCTACTAGTGTTTAGATCAATCGAAGAGTTTAGTTTAGTGTTAGAGAACAAAGCTGTCTAAGCGAGATTTCCCTTTTCAGAGAACCTGAGAAACTACGTCACATCTTTATGGAGATGAAACCTCTTAAGAGAACTTTCATCAGAAGCCAAAGCAATACCACCGTTCTGAATGTAAAAATGAGCATTCAGCCGGAAATGAACTACTACACATGTTGTTCTCCATCAGTTTACTTGGCTGCCTGTCTCCGAAATCTTGGTTTCTTCCAGGACGAATGGAAAAGGGGGAAAATTCATTATTCTGGGGAGAAAATCCATAAAAATGAATTTGATGATCGTGCCTAGCTTACCACGGTGACGACAGAAGGGACGTGAAGCTAGATAATGTGCTCTTCTTCAAATTCGCAATTTTACAGGACTTTGATTATCTGCTTTTCTTCGTAACTGTTGCTAAGTATTACTATTCTTCGTTTATTATTATTGACCTATGTACTTTGCCAAATGTAAATTCTGAGTGCATTTACACTCAAAGTACACTGGTGACCAAGATTAAAGCATCAAACCGCTATTTCTCCGTCCTGTGCCTAATTCACGATCTAATGATACAAAGTGTAAACCAGACGTCCGTACGATCGTGTTCTGCACGGAAGATGGCATTCCGGTCAGGGACAACCACGCCAACGATGACGTCAGGGCACCTATGAAACGAGGTATTGTTTGCCAGGTAGCCCCACACCCACAATCGCTGTGTACACAGTCACAGACGGCGCAGTATGGCATAGAGAAGATGCCTACCAGGCTATTGGCGGTGGAGGGCCATAGAAAGAAATGAAACAGGACAGTCCCAAACTGATTTGGCCCGATGGCTTCATGTGAATCGTTCTGTTGTTTCTCGGATGTGGCGACAGTTTATAGGGACCGTAACTGTATCCCAAGAGAAGGGCAGGGCCGATCACGTGTGACTTCAGAAGAGAGGACCGTTATTTGGCTAAAAGGGCACGACAGTACCACCTTAGCAATGCACAGCAGCTGGCATGTGAGATAGCAGCATCCACTGGACGTTCTGTATCGAGGCGAACAGTGTGCGGAAGGCTTCAGCAGAGTGGTCTGTATTGTCGGAGACCTGCTGTATGTCTACCTCTGAAGTGTCTTCACGGAAGACAACGTCTAGAGTGGAGTAATCAACATGCCACTTGAACGGTCGAACATGGGCCAATATTGTTTTCACATATGAGTCTCGATTTAGTCTGAAAAGTGATTCTCCATGGATTCGCATCTGGAGGGAACGTGGAACATGATTTCGCCAAACAAACATTGTGAAAAGAGACCGATATCGAAGAGGATCCCCCAGTGGTGGGGTGGTGTGGGCAGGTATTATTTACCACTCGAACTCCTCTTCATGAAATTGTATGGGTGAATCGCCATGTTGTCGGGTGTCGTGACGAGAACTTGGGATCTCATCTGCGGTTGTCGCGAGGTGCTGTGGACCCAGACTTCGTACAGATGGAAGATAATGCTCGACCTCATAGATCACGATGGTTGAAGTTTTTTGGAAGCGGAAGTATTGCACGCTTAGCGTGACCTGCTCGCTCTCCCGATTTGAATCCAATAGAGCATGTCTGAGATGTATTAGGAAGACGGTTTGCATCACATCAGCTTCCATCAATAATTCTCCAAGACTGTGAGCAGCTCTATAGGAAGAATGGGCATTATTGCCTCAACATGAAACTGATGACATCATTGACAGCATGGCCCGTCGTTTTCAAGCCTGTATTGCTGCCAGAGGTGGTCATATCCCATACTGGGCACATTAACCAGTTGTCGGAAACTGTGCAAATCTGTTAAGTAGGAAAAAACGGAGAACATTTTCGTCTACCGTTATGCAAGTTGCAGTTGTTTATGTTCTGTATTCTTTTCAATGTTTCTACTTTACTATCACTTATTTTTACTGTTTTTCGGCAAAATAAACGCAATCTTGCAAAATTTGCGTTTGTTGCTTTAATTTTAGTCACCAGTGTATTAATGTAAGAATGAAGTATTTGACTAACATTTTTCCGAATACTTTCGTAACTGAAGTATGCAATTTAGACTTAGTTAAAAACTGCTTTGCATGGGTAAGAGACCTTCAGTTTCAAGAGTGCTAAAGGAATGAAACCAGGTATTGATTTTAAGGAATACTATCAGTCACTTTACTAATTCTTACCTCTGTCGTTATAGCAGTAGCTCTCCACTAACTGTAAGGTACTTGACTCAGTTTAGGCAGAGTATGTGTTTCTTTTTGCACGTAAGTGTTGAGGTGCACCCGTGGTCTAGGAGTAGCGTCTTTGACTTAATCAGAACTTACTCGGTCCCAGACTGGAACAGAGCCACTGCTTTAACTGTGAATAAAAACAATCAGCAACAGCGGCCGAAGACTTCCGGCATAAGAAGTCACCGTTGCTCTTCCAGCGGTCTTGTCAAAGAGGGTGGAGGAGCGGACTCAGGTTCAGGACATTCCCTTGCCCTTGGGATGGGAAACTGCTCCTAAAAGACGCAAGAATCAGCAACGATCAACGGCATGAGGATGTGGAAGGCAATCGAAACCACTACACTAAAGACACATCATATGTATCGACAGGACATGTGGCCTGTGACTGAAAACGTAGCATGATGATTTCTCCATTGGCAAAAGATTCCAGAATAGTACCCCATTCGGATCTCCGAGAGGGGACTGCCAAGTCAGCGGTGACGATGAAAGAAGGATGCAATTACCAACGACGGGATAACATTCTAAGAGACGGAGCTTGGAACGTCAGAAGCTTAAACGTAGTAGCTAGAAAATCTGAAAAGAAAATGCAAAGACTCAATCAGGATGTAGCAGGCGACAGTGAAGTGAAATGGAAAGACGGTAAGGATTACTGGTCAGACGAATATTGGGTCATATCAACAATAGCTGAAAATGGTGTAACGTGAGTAGGATTCGTTATGAATAGGGAAGTATGAAAGAGCGTGACCTACTATGAACAACTCTGTGATAGGGTTGTTCTCATCAGGTTCGATACCAAGCCAACGCCGACAACGGTAATTCAGGTATACGTGCCAACACAGAAAGCAGAAGATGAAGAGGTAGAGAAAACATATGAGTATATTAAACGGGTAATTCAGTCTGTAAATGGAGGTGAAAATCTGATAATCGTGAGGGCCTGGAACGCCGCTGTGTAGGATGGAATAGATGAAAGGGTTGCAGGAGAATATGGGCTTGGTGACAGAAATGAGGATTTGTCGACGGTCTGAAATGGCGCAGTATTTTCGAAATTCTTAGAAAAATAGGATTAAGCTGTACGGAGAGACAAGTAATATACCATGTGTACAAGAATCAAGAGGGAGCAATAAGAGTGGAAGACCAAGAATGAAGCGTTCGGTTTTAAAAGGGTGTAAGTCAGGGATGCAATCTTTCATACCTATTGTTTAATCTATGCATCGAAGAAGCAACCAGGGAAACAAAAGGAAGGTTCAAAAGAGGGATTAAAATTCAGGGTAAAAGCATCAATGATAAGATTCACTGATGACATTGCTGTCGTCAGTGAAAATGAAGAGGAATTACGCTATCTATTGATTAGAATGAACAGTGTAATGAGTAGAGAATATGGATTGAGAGTAAACCAGAAAAAGACAAAAGCAATGAGAAGTAGCAGGAATGAGGATAGCGAGAAACTTAGCAACAAAATTGGTAAACACAAAACAGAGGAAGTTAAGAAGTTCTGCTACCTTTGAAGCAAAATAACCCGTGCAAGAAGGACATAAAAAGCAAACTAGCACAGGCAAACAGGGCATTTCTGGCCAAGAGAATCTGTTGTTATCACACATAGTCCTTAGTGTGCAGAATAAATTCGTGAGAATATACGTCTGGAGTACAGCGCCAGACACTGGTAAATCGGAAAAGAAGAGAATTGAAGCATTTGAGATGTGGTGCTACAGAAGAATGTTGAAAATTAGGTGACCTCATGAGATAAAAAATGAGGAGGTTCTCCGCAGAATCGGCGAAGAAAGAAACATGTGGAAAATACTGAAAAGAAGAGGGAGCGGGTTGATAGGACACGTGCTCCAACATCAGGAATTTACCACCAGAGTACTAGAGGGAGCTGTAGAGGGTACTGTAGGGGAGAGCGCACCTGCTACTCTGAGATGAAGGGGTTTGCAGAGGAGCTGAACTCGTGGCGGTCTGCATCAAACGAATCAGATGATCGATGACAAAAAAGACACGTTTTAACAAAGTCATGTGCATGGCCATTTCATTGTCCAGAAATTACAGAGCGCACTTCATTCACTTCGTTTCATATTTGTCAGTGTCTTTCTCTTGGTCGAGTCACTCTTTTGGTCATGATCTGGTAAGCTTATGAGTCATTACTTGCGATATAAAATTGTTGGTATCATTATAAAACGTAACTTTAACTTACATATATCTCTGGTAATAATTATTCGTTATTCTTTCATTTAACGCCAATTTCTGAACTCTTTAAATTACTTTAGTTGTGTTATAGCCAGGAGTATGAAAAAAAATTATTACTAGCTACGGTACAAGTAAATGCTTGAAAGTATGAGAGATGCCAGTTTGTCAACTAGTTCTATACGCCCAGAGAGAGCCGGTATATTTAGAAACTTATGGCCTGCTTTTTGTTTTCACATGGTAATAACTGATCGAGTAGTGTTACAAATTATACTACACTGTTGACTGACAACCAAGATACCATCATGCGGAGTTTTACTGAAGAATGCTGTTGGCAATTTCTGGTATTGCATAAGCGGGTTGCCTACCTGTATTCTTTTCTGCTCTACTGCCCCCATCTGGAAATCTGGTTTATCGCAAATGTTTGTTTGAGACTACCTGCGAAGTGACTATTGCTATTTTCCTGTCTGATTGCAGTGAGACCTTTTGTGTTTCCCATTCCTCAGTCGCTAAGTAAACGTACCTAATGCAATATAGCAGGGTTTCCGAGCTCTCAAACACCGATGAAAGGGAGTGTCTGTCCCGAGAACTTTGTTCAATAACCGGACAACATTGTTCTAAGTATTTTGTGTTTGCCCATTGTCAAGGGAAAGCCGGCCGTCAGCATAAAAGCTGTGTACGTGATTGTAACAAGTGCTGTTTCAAAGGTCAGCATTATGTTTAAACAGAAGAAAATGAGACAAGAGAAAGGAAGCAGACACGAAGGACTGCGTCGTCATGTTAGCAACTACTGCAGTCAGCTGTGTGGTTCTGAACAGCACAGAGAGCTAAACCGCAATACAGAAACTACCGAAATAAGGTTCTCTTCTCTATGACTGACACCTATATGTAGCTCTATTCTTCAAAGTATTTTGTATTCGGTAATAATTAACTAATTGGAACAAAGTGGTCTCCATAATAACACAAATCTCGTTAATCCGCTTCTGGACGCATCAGTCGCGACAAGCCAATACTCTAGAACATTTTTCGGCGTTACACTGATTGGGGGCTTAATTAATAATATTAATGAATAAATGCAATAATTTTAGTAGCTGTGTGACCGGTTACGAAGTCTCGTAACTGGTTGGCCCTGACTAGTATAAGCACACGATCTGATTGCATAAAATAAAAATAAAGAATGACCTTTCCAGACTTCAATTATATGTATACAGGATGAACATTAATAAAACCGACGAACTGCAGAGAGGGATTCCTGACTGGATATGGAGAAAAAAAGGTCCTACGAACATACATCCGGAAAAACATCGTTAGCACTGTAGACGGCGCTGAAGAATGACAGCTCCTCCGACGACGTGCCGTCTGTTCCTTGCGTGTTGCAGGCTGTGTGGTTGGCGCAGCGTATGGTAAGCAGCAGAATGGTCCGGTATTCAAGTCGGGAACAAGCCGAGATGGTTTTTGTGTACGCCCAAGCAAAAAAATGGTTCAAAGGGCTCTGAGCACTATGGGACTTAACATCTGAGATCATCTGTTCCCTAGAACTTAGAACTACTTAAACCTAACTAACCTAAGGACATCACACATATCCATGCCCGAAACAGGATTCGAACCTGCGACCGTAACAGTCGCGCGGTTCCGGACTAAAGCGCCTAGAACCGCTCGGCCACAGCGGCCGGCTACGGCCAAGCAGATGGAAATGGTCGACAGGCAGAACAGCTACACCACAACAAGTACCCTCACAGATGCCAAGCAAATAACACATTTCAAACCTTTTCTGGGCGTTTTTGTGATCATGGGTCCTTTCAGAGCGACGAACGTGCAGGGAGGCAGCGGACTGTGCGTGCACCAGAGTAGGAGCTTCTTGTAGGGTTCGTCTCTACATCGTGTAGAACCCGGTCCTCCAACTCTGGAGTACGCACAGTCTGCCGGCTTCCTGCACGTACGTCTGTCTAAAAGAACCTGTTATCACACAAACGCCCAAAAAGAGCTTGAAACTTTGTGATGTGGTTGGTGCCTATGAGGGTACTTGTTTTGGTTTAGCCGTGCTGCCTGTCGACCATTTCCATCTGTTTGGCCGTACACAAACATCATCTCGGTTTGTTCCCGACATGAATACCGGGCCATTCTGCTGCTTACAGTACGCTGCTCCAATCATACAACCTGCAACACGCAGGGAACACACGGCACGTGGTCAGAGGAACTGTCATTCGTCAGCGCCATCTACCGTGGCAACGATGCATTTCCGGACACAGGTCCATCGGACCTTTTTTCCGCATTTCCATTCACGAATCCGTTTCTGCAGTTCGTCGGTTTTATTAATGTTCACCCTTTATTAATCATACGGCGTGTGGTATTGTTTCCGATTTCAGAATTTCCGCATATTGTAAGAAAAAACATAACGACCCAGAGTTTTTTTCCCCATTGCTACGAATGACAGCAGTCTTTCAATATAGATAAATGCAGGGTATTTTTCTTCAGATGTGTTATCACAGCCGTGAATTTATTAAAAGTTTAATCCATCTATTGAACTTGCAGTGTCAATTAGTGCAAATGCTACGTTTTATTCAATGAATATACACAATTGGCCAGATATCGACCCAATAAGCCATTTACAAGTGAGTGACTATAAGCAAGATCAACAGATTTGCTCTTAATATCCTCTATGCCATGTAGACGCACGAAATGTCTCGATAAGTCGGTATTTGCTAATTTTAGGGTCGATCAAAGTTTCCGATCGAAGGCCGCACAGCTTCATAACCGGTATGCCAATCAGGCAAAATCGCCTTAGGAATGAGGCAATCATTCCACCGACACCGGTTGACAACATCCATTTGGTAATAAACACCGTGTCCTGCTGCGTGAAGAAGTCCGTAACTGCCTGTTGTACATCCTCGTCCGACAGAAATGGTCACCCCTTCGGAGCCTTCTTTAAGGAAACGAAGGCGTGATGCCCGCACGGGGAGAGAGCAGGACGATATCTTGGGTGCTTTACCATATCCACATTTTGTCGATAGCAGATGAGGCTGGCCACCCAGTAGAGTAGCGTCTTATGTCGAATCGTGACCAGCACGGAACTTGGTGCAGGAATACATAAAGGTGGTTTTCTTCGCCCTATACATTCTTCATTCTCCGATGGACGGCTAGCGGTGTATGTTCTTAGCAGTACGTTGGTCCGGTGCGGACCAATTCGATAATAACGTCGTCATGGTTCACATTTCCGTATTAACCGTTCACAAGTCGGAAAGACACGAATGCCACACTGATCCCTTGCCTACATATCGGTGTTCGAGTTCCCGCACCGGAATCGCGCTACGTTGCATATGTACTGCAGCAACGCCCTCAAACGGAAACTTTTTCGTCGTTTCTTATAAACAACTACGCACTCCATGTGTTCACGTCCGTTCCAACAAACAAAACAAACAAATGGAATGCATCGCCATACAGTGTCATCTTCGCCCGTGTCCCCCACATCGCTGTTACCATATCCTGCGACGACTGTTGTGACTCGTTGAATCGTCAACAGCCACATGCAGCATAGCGGGTGGGCACTGAACGTTCGTGTTGATGCTAAGCAATGGATTGCAGTGTAATATCTGTGATGCGTACTGATAGTGAAGAGTGTGCTATAATTAGAAACCATAGCTGTCTATAATGGCCCCTCAAAGACAACTCCTACAGATGAACCTTTTGATAAATTTATTTTTACATTCAAACACTGAGTGGAACGAAATAAATATTATTATATGTCGCCATAAAACTAGGCCTTTTAAGCACTTTAGACTGGTTTATTTTGGAAGATGAAGGAAACTGCAGGACAGTTGCTTAATGCATTATCTTTATTCCCTCGTACTGACCACAGCACGACTGTTATTGAATTTTTGTCGCTTTTACTTTTTTGACAAGGAACATTTGATTCCATGACAACACTGAGGTGAGAAGATGATTAAGAGGTTTTATTTTTTACACCAGATGATGGAACTTTAAATGTTCCGCAACCGGTCGTGTACGCAACAAATATCTTGGATTAAGCAACTGTGTGGTGGTTTTCTTCGTTTTTCAGAATGGACTTGTACAGTAGCGGCTGCCCATAAGAAGAACCCTTCGACTGGTTGCAAGTAGCCAGTATACTGCAAAACGAGTCACTGCTGAAATTATGGACAGTTACGCACTCGGTTGCCACAACCAGCCCGTCACTGAAGAACCGGAATTCAGTAGCGACCACACCTGGCGATCAAGCAGTGGGACAACTAATGGAATGGTTTGAAGTAAGCCAAGTTTGCACACTCAGTTTAGCAGCAGGACGGCGACTGAAATGATTCTGACTTGTCTTTGATACAGACCGCTTTATCGCCAAAATTGATCGGCATGTGGCGATATGGGACGTCCAATACACAGAGTATTCAAGCAGAGAAATTTAAAAAAAAGAAAAAGAAAAAAATAAAGTTGTCCGCTTGCTTAGTTGGGTGGCAACGTACTCGTGTCCCATGCAAGCAGGCCCGGGTTTGATTCCCGACCGGCTTGGAGATTTTCTCCGATCGGAGACTGTGTGCTGTGTTGTCCTCCTCATCATTTAATCCTGATATCACGCGCGCAAGTCGCCCAATGTGGTGTCCACTGAAATAAGACTTGCACTTGGCGGCCGAACTGCCCTGAATAGGGACCTCCCGGCCAATGATGCCATACGCTCATTTCCATAAAAAAAAAGTTACTTGAAGGAAACAGTTGATATCTTTTCAGACGAAGAACTAGTTAATGAAGGAAACAGAGAGGGATGTTAGCAGAAATTATAATTTAGGAGTTATATTTTTAAAATAATTATTTTAACATTTTCACACGCCTCTTTTTAAAAAAATTATGTACTTTTTTCATGTGAAATTGTTATCATGTCCTCACTGTTTTCCAACAATGTTTTTCTTGAAGCTGTATTGACAAGTAAGATTTGTGCCTAACAAGAGCTACTGAAAAATAATGGTTTACTAATTTCCTGTCATACAGCTCACAAGTCCCCCTCAAAAAATTTTGGTATAAATGTTTATATTTTTATGTATACATGGTGGCCAAAATAAAAGAGACCCCATGTCTTATAAACAACACAGATACAATTCACTCGTTTATTGTAAAATACAGAGTAGTAAATTGTAATTGTGAAAAACAAAGTAGTGAATTTTCAACAGGTCAACAGTTCACAGGATGTGCTGAAAATGTCCCACATGAACTTCGATACACAATTCGGCACGTCTCAACATCTTTCTCGAAACCTTTGCCAAAAAAGTTGGTGTGATATCCTCAGTTGCATTGTGAATGTTTCTTTTCAACTGTTCAGTTGTATACTGGTTGTTACTGTAGATTTCAACCTTTAAATAACCCCACAAATAAAAATCACAGGTAGACAGAACGTGCGATCTGGAAGGCAATATACCTGCTGAAACAGTATGTTCTTCTCCCAAGGCTTGACGGACGTGTGACATTGAAAACCCTGAAGTACGCGTCATAGCGCCATCTTGCTGGAGAAACGCATTCTCTCGTTCTTCCTCCGTTAGCTGTGCTATGAATGGTAGCAACAGTTCCGTTACATGCACCTGAGAGTTCACACAACTGTTAAAGAAAATGGGGCCTACAATCCGTTGGCCTGAAATTGCACACCAAACGCCTACTTTCAAATCACGCTGAGGTAACTCAAAGCGTTCCCTGGGATTGTCTATTGACCATTAGCACGTGTTTTGAGAGTTCACTACTTGTTAAGGTCAAACTATGTTTGAAAGTTGAAGTAAATATTCGGACCTACATAAAGATCAGTGACATGCTTGGGTAACCATTCGCAATAGCGTTGTCGTTGTACGTAATCCGTAGGTTTCAATGGTTGCATCACCTTGCTTTCTATGCTCGTATTTGTAACAGCTTCAAAATGTTATGGCATCACGTTCGTTTGATGTTTAGTTAGGAGAATAGAGGTCTAGGTGATTTCCGTGGACTTCTTACCATAGTCTCGTGAACACGTTCAATGTTTTCCGGCGAAGAAACTTTCTTCACATGGTTACGTTTAGCGTTAGCGCTTGAGCCCTGTTGCTCTAAATTTAGTGATCAATTTCTGCTCAGACTTTCTGCAGGAGCAGCTGTCTCCGGATATTTTATCGTGAACCTTTCATTTAACGTCTGAAACGATTTACATCCAAAAACCTTTTAACAATAAACACTCTTTGTTCCATTGAAAAATCCGTTCCGCAGAACTGTACTCACAACAAGCTCCAGACTTACTGACAAAGCACACTGATCACTATATCACCACTGGACATCATGTGACCTCACTCGAGCGCCGCCCTAGAGTTAAAAAGTATTAATACTACGTAACTTCAAACATCACGTTCAGTATAAAACAGGGCCTCTTTAATCTCGGCTACCCCATAATTATATCCAAATGTTTCGGCTAACTTTTGAGTCTAAAATATCGTGAAAACTGGAAGTCTCAGAAATTGCGAAGAATTGTAGAAACTACAAGCTTCATTTAGCATAGGACACTTTTTGTGTTACTTGCGTTAAGGCCTGCCCCCGAAATGGGCTGTCTGTCTAAGTAACTGCAGGGAACGTTCCAGCCAGGAAGTGGCGACCATTCACAGGCTGATAGTACCTGACTTCCTACGACTGAAAACCCCAGGAAGTTGACGAGACAAAACAGAAAGGGGAAGACCCCCTTTCAGAGAGAAAAAATAACAACAGATAGATAGACTACGCGAATATAGACGAAGAAATCTCTAGGGAATAGCTGATTTACACGCTCATATATCCATAGTCTGAAGACCTCTGTTCATAATTATAGCGTTGATACTGTTATTGATAATCGTGAGTGCACACTGCCATCTTCGGTTTTGTAAGTTATTATATTGCCAGAGTTGAGTGAGTTCGTTGGTATTATAGTTCGTAAATCAGTCGTTTGACACATTTACTTCTCAGATTTACAGCAGTCTGCCTATGATCGTCACTACTACAGAACTTGTGCGGCAAGATGTTCCAGGATATCTGATGATGACATTGTCCTAAACGCATAATGTTGGAATGACAAAGTCAGTTTGCATGCGGTCAATACTGCAGATATTACTATTACACTAGTGGCCATTAAAATTGCTGCACCAAGAAGAAATGCAGATGATAAACGGGTATTAATTGGACGAATATATTATACTAGAACTGACGTGTGATTACATTTTCACGCAATTTGGGTGCATAGATTCTGAGAAATCAGTACCCAGAACAACCAACTTTGGCCCTAATAACGGCCTTGATACACCTGGGCATTGAGTCAAACAGAGCTTGGCTGGCGTGTACGGGTACAGCTGCCCATGCGGCTTCAACACGATACCACAGTTCATCAAGAGTGTTGACTGGCGTACTGTGACGAGCCAGTTGCACGGCCGCCATTGACCAGACGTTTTCAATTGGTGAGAGATCTGGAGAATGTGCTAGCCAGGGCAGCAGTCGAACATTTTTTGTATCCAGAAAGGCCCGTACAGGACCTGCAACAAGTGGTCGTGCATTATCCTGCTGAAATGTAGGGTTTCGCAGGGATCGAATGAAGGGTAGAGCCACGGGTCGTAACACATCTGAAATGTAACGTCCACTGTTCAAAGTGCCGTCAATGCGAACAAGTGGTGACCGAGATGTGTAACCAATGGCACCCCATACCATCACACCGGGTGGAACGCCAATATGGCGATGATGAATACACGCTTCCAATGTGCGTTCACCACGATGTCGCCTAACACGGATGCGACCATCATGATGCTGTAAACAGAACCTGGATTCTTCAGAAAAAATGACGTTTTGCCGTTCGTGCACCCAGGTTCGTCGTTGAGTACACCATCGCAGGCGCTCCTGTCTGTGATGCAGCGTCAAGGGTAACCGCAGCCATGGTCTCCGAGCTGATAGTCCATGCTGATGTAAACGTCATCGAACTGTTCGTGAAGATGGTTGTGGTCTTGCAAACGTCCCCATCTGTTAATTCAGGGATCGAGACGTGGCTGCACAATCCGTTACAGCCATGCGGATAAGATGCCTGTCATCTCGACTGTTAGTGATACGAGGCCGTTGGGATCCAGCACGGCGTTCTGTATTACCCTCCTGAGCCCACCGATTCCATATTCAGCTAACAGTCATTGGATCTCGACCAACGCGAGCAGCAATGTCGCGATACGATAAACCGCAATCTGACCTTTATCAAAGTCGGAAACGTGATGGTACGCATTTCTCCTCCTTACACGAGGCATCACAACAACGTTTCACCAGGCAAGGCCGGTCAGCTGCTGTTTGTGTATGAGAAATCGGTAGGAAACTTTCCTCATGTCAGCACGTTGTAGGTGTCGCCACCGGCGCCAACCTTGTCTGAATGATCTGAACAGCTAATCATTTGCATATCACAGCATCTTCTTCCTGTCGGTTAAATTACGCGTCTGTAGCACGTGATCTTCATAGTGTAGCAATTTCAATGGCCAGTAGCGAATATTAGAACTCTCTATATATTTTATTCTAATGAAACAGTTTATTTTTACTATTATTATCAAAATTATTATAAAATCTTATTCATCTGTAGCATGTTAAAACTGGCGGGGGAGATGAGTCGGCACTTTACGCGGGGCGTTCAGTAAATAATGCAACACATTTTTCTCGACCAGTTTTGTTTGAAAAACAGCGGAATTTACTTCTAGGAATATTCCTGCTTCAGCTCCTGTACTTTCATTAAGTTCCGATAGGTGGCGGCGCTATATATAACCTTCAAATTGGCGTCTGTTACAAAGGTGGGTTTCAAGGAGAAAGCTATCATTGAGTTTCTTTTGGCGGAAAATCAGAGAATCGCAGATATTCTTAGGCACTTTTGGAATGTCTGCGGAGACCTGGCAATGAACAGAAGCACTGTCAGTCGTGGGTCGAAACGTCTTTCATCATCACAAGAAGAATGCGGAAACCTGTCTGATCACGTGCATGCCGGCTGACAGCACACAGCTGCAACTCCTGCAATTTTGGAACGTGTGAACACTTGTAACCTCCCCCTCACTTATCGACCTTAATGACAGTGAAAAATGAAACCGCGTGTACCTAATGGTAATTTTGGAAAAGCAATCGTCACCGAAGTTAACCTGTCGGTAAAGAGGGAGGAAAGGGTTACATCTAAATGAAAGGAAAAATGCAAGTGAAACTGGTGGAAATTAATTTTGAAATAGGGATAAAGTTAATAAAGAAAGTAAATGTGCGGCCGTTACGTTAACAATCAACTAGCGGTAATTAGATATTTGAGATTTGGGGGAAATTACGGTCGCCAGTCCTATGGACAATTACTATAATAACTGAAAAAGAAAGGTTATTACACATATAATTAGCACTAGAAGCGTGGCAGCTGAAGGTTGACACGTGTAGTGTGAAAACTGAAAGTTTGTCAGAAGTAATAAATTTCGCTACACTTAATTTAGCAAAAGAATTAATGAAACCGGAAAATCGAAAGTAAATTTAGTGACTGAAGTTAATAGTGAGCTTTCTTTCTGAAGCACATCGAAATACAGTTAGTCTTGGAATACCTCAACAATCATTTCTAAAGCTACTTGAATCTACGCAATTTAGAAAGAAGAGATTTAACTTTGAACTTGAATTAAACGATTCTGAACAATTAACAATAGTAAAATTTAGTACGTACCAAGCTGAGCTGCAGTCACAGGTAAGCTAAAATACGGTAACAAAACTCGCACTCTCAATTTGTGCTTGTGTAATACAACTATTGTAGCCAGCTAATGCTTGAATTGAACTTTGAAATTAAAGCAGTGAAATGGAATTATGCTGGCGTTTGAATTTCAACGATTTCTCATGAGCTTTTACAAGTACTAAGTCTCCGATCGCAAGGTCAGGCAAAAGCATCGCCACATGGCACATCCTTAAATCTTACACTCTATATCTACATACTGTACAAATTACCCTATCTGTGGTACTAATCAATCCTTGGTTGGTACAATATCAGGTCTACAATGTTTCGTATACCTAATAGCTTTCCAGAGCTTGGATACTCTAAGCAATAAGCATTTGTGTGAGGTATACCAATGACTTTATATGGTCCATTATAAACCAACTTAAATTTAGAGATTTCATTGTCTATCTCGCTCGATTTCTCATGAGCTTTTACAAGTACTAAGTCTCCGATCGCAAACTTAGCAAAACGCGCTTTAGCGTCATGACGACGTATGCGAGCATCGGCTTTAAGCTTCATTACTTCTCGCAAACGATCTTTTTTCACACCAATACCAATGTCAATCCGTGGAGGGAATTTGATTATCTCTTCCACTAAACTTTTACTTCTGTCATCCAACAGGATTTCCTCTGGAGAAAATCCCGTCGATTCATGGCTCAAGGTGTTCATAATTCTCTCAAATACTGCTACATATTTGCCCCATGCCCTATGGTTGTGATGGCAATAGGTACGGCACAGTCGGCCTAGCTCGCGCATATACCTCTCAACGGGATTCCCAGCCGGACAATAAGCAGAAATATGGATCACCTCAACCCCATTACTTTCCATGCCTTCATTCCACAACTTAGAAGTAAATTGTGCCCCATTGTCTGATAGAATCGCCTTGGGCTTACCAATATGAACAAAATAATCGTTCACAAGCTTGCTATAGACCGCTTTGGCTGTAGCTTTCCTAATCGGGTATAGTTTGATGAACTTGGAAAAAGCTTCTAGCACTACTAAAATGTAGGCAAAGTTTCCTGATGACTTGGGCAAAGGTCCGTACAAGTCCACGCACAGTAACTCAAAGGTGTCGTTAGGCCTTATACTTTGCATAGGACCACGACTCGTACAGTTGGTAACCTTCACCTTCTGACATAAATCGCAAGTTTTCACTCTGTCAGTAACTCGTTTTAACATGTTGTTGAAATGCACTACTTCACTCAGCTTTTCCGTACATTTCTTTGGTCCACAGTGACCATACGTCAAATGGTAGTAGTCTATTATTTCCGTGACGTATTTGCTGGGCCAGCATACCCGCCAAATATTACTATCTTCACCCTTACGTATGTACAAGATATGATCGTATATCTTGTAATACTTCCTTAATTTCTCTCCTTCTGGACTCTTTTCATCATATCGGGTTTTCACCATATTTAAACAACCATCCTCGTTCTGATGACGACGTAGATTCTTACAGATGTTCACTATTAATTTACGTCCCTCAACTTCTTTAAAATAGTGCAATTTGACCACTCCATCTGCCTCATCTTTCAATAGACCTTGATTAGACTCGGGCAACCGCGACAGCGCATCCGCTACGCAATTGTCGGTCCCTTTTACGTAACAGATGTCATAGTTAAATTGCTGTAAATACAGCGACCACCTAGTCAGTCTTTCGTGAATTAGTTTACAATCCTTCAGATAAGTGAGCGCCTTATGGTCCGTATGAATAATCACCTTACGGTCCCATAGGTAACCCTTGAACTTCTTGAATCCCCACACGATAGCGAGACACTCTTTCTCAGAAATCGTGTAGTTTCGCTCGGTTTTTGATAAAGTTCGACTCGCGAACGCTATCGTCCGGTGTTCCTTATCCTCTCCTTTACCAACTTCTTGGAACAGTTCTACCCCCACCCCGTAATTCGACGAATCCATTCCCAGATGGAAGGGTAGCGATATATCAGGATGAAATAGTATGTTAGATCTTAACAACTCGTCTTTTAATCTCTCGAAAGCGGTCTGACACCCGTCAGTCCACACAAACGGAACATTTTTGCGTAAGAGGTTATTCAAATTTTCATCATTAAACACTTGTCCTTTTACAAATTTACGGTAAAATCCTGTGAGCCCTAGAAAACTTTTTAACTGTTTCCCAGACTTGGGTGGAGGACAATTCCTTATTGCCTCTAGTTTCTCTGGGTCTTTCGTAATACCAGCAGTGGTAATTACATGCCCTAAAAATTTCAGTTCCTGCTTCACAAATTCGCATTTCTTTAGCTTTAGAGTCATTCCGCCACGGCGCAATGCTCTAAAAACTTCATCTAACAGGTCACAATGGTCATGCCAAGTGGTATTGGCCAACAATAGGTCGTCAACATATATAGTTAATCTTGAACTCAAAGCCGGTCCTAGCACTTTATCTAGGGCCCTGATGAATACGGACGCAGATATATTAAGTCCAAACGGCAGTACTCTATACTGATAACACCTGCCCGCAAACAAGAAGGCGGTATATGGCCTAGATTCTTCTTCGAGTTCTATTTCCCAGTAACTAGCCGTCAGATCGAGGCTAGTCATGAACTTAACGTCATGAAAACGTTGCAAAATCTCCTCCATACTCTCTGGTCTGTCTGTTTCACGTTGAACGACCCTATTCAACGTGCGTGCGTCAATCACAATACGCACACTACCATCCCGTTTTGCTACAATGACCAAACCGTTATTGTATGGACTTGTACTTCTTTCAATCACTCCCCATTCGATCATCTTATCTATCTCCCGTTGCACTGCTTCCTTTTTGGACAGCGGTATAGCATACGGTCTCACGAAGAATGGTTCGTGCGGAATTACATACAACTTGCATTTATATCCTTCCACAAGACCCGGTTTGTCTGAAAACACACTCTTATTCCTCATTATTACTTCATACAGGCCTCGTCTTTGTTCGTGTGTTACGTTTGACACACCGTCTACAATACTTTCCTATTCACTTTCTACACTATTGTCAATGCCGAGATTCCTCACATTACGGTAGTTCAAATTCATACCTACGTCAATACCATTCGGCCAGTTAACAATGTGTATAGGCTGGTATTGCCTATGCACACCGTCTCCTGCCTCGTCAAAACTAACTACTATTGTTTTATCTTGGGACGTACATGTCAAAGTTTTGCTTTCGCAGTTAATCACTGCACGGTACTTTAATAGCCAATCCAACCCGATAATTACTTCCATAGTTAAGTCTGGCACGACGACAAACTCTTGCTCAAATCGTGCCCCATATATCTCGAAGTTGACAAAAATCTGTTTTGTGACCGGTTTACTGGCCTTCCCAGTAGCACCGATAATTTTCACTCCTGTTACTGGCATAACTACGATACCAGGTCCGTCTTTCAGTAACTCAAATATTTTCCCAGATACAGCACTCAATTCTGCACCGGTGTCAATCAACACGTTTAGTTGTAGGTCGTGCATATTAACAGACACTACTATCTGTCTACACTTGTCCTCGACTGTTTCTTTATTTTCCCACAGTAAATCCTCATCTATATCCAGGTCATTCCAGAAAAAACCATCCGGCTTTGATCCTAAATTCGGCTTATCTGGCGGCTTTTTCAGCCTCTGTTCACATACAGTTTTAATTTCAACACGTTTGTCCTGAGGCTTAGTAGCTTCGCCTCCAATACCGAAACCTTATCCCGTAACTCGTCAACTAGTGAGTGTTGCTTTGCTATCAATTCACTAATTGCCACCTTCGTTGATTCCACTTTGGTCAGATTGATCTCATCTGCCAATCTACCTGGAAGAATGTGCCCAGTAGCATCTGAAATTACTTCCTCTGGATCTGCGCAACCCACACTGCTACCGTCTGACCGTATAACGTCAGCTCTAACCTCATACACGCTGTAATCTACGTGCTTTTCTACCAATCGTTTCCGGCAATCACTAAAATTTTCGTAATCTTTCTCCTTAATACTCTCGCAATGTTTAAACTGGATGTTCGCGTCGGATGGGTCGGCTACTTCTACCACTACAACTTTCGGTAAAGTCTGCCGGTTAAGGCCAGAACTTTCCGTTACTACTTCAACATTCAACTCCTGCGGGACGAAACACGACGCATCTTGCTCGTGCTCCCCCTTAACATCAACTATTTCTAGTAAAGTCTGCCGGTTAGGGCCAGAACTTTCTATCACTTCACAATCACTATCTTCCTGCGGGACGAGACGCGGCAAATCCTGCCTGCGCTCCCCATAAACACTTCTCCCGTACAGGCCCCTATAATCTCTTAGTTCGTCGTATAAGCGACCGAACTGCCTTAACCAGACCTCATCCCTCTCTGCATCCCCTCGCTCGATGACGGACGTTTTATCCGACACCTGATCTTCTTTCAACACTTGCGAATCATTCTTAAACTCAATCTCCAGTTCCGCTGTGGGTATTACAGCTGCCACTTTATAATCGATTTCCGGAACACTACTTATATTGTTCTCACTGACAGCGAATGTATTTTCTACTGCCGTGTCTACAGCTGATCTACTACTTGTGGGCGCACTCCTTTCTCCTAATACTTGCACACTCTCCCGCCGTTGATTATTCCATACGGAATTTTCATAGCGACGACACCTCGGTTTTCTACTGTTATTGGGCCGCCAAAATTTCTCCACGCCCGGTCGTCCCCTCACCGGCGCGGCTAATGGTTTCCCTGTCTCGTCCCAGCAGATACGCTCCCCGGATGCTGCTGAGGCGGCTGATCACACCCTCTGGCGTTATTACTATTCTGTGAAGCCTGTATCACGTTAGTATGATACTGGTTTCCGTCATTCCTGTTATTATTTGCATTGTACCGATTGTTATTACGGTCCGAACCATTATTGTTATTGCTGCCATGGTTGCTGTATGCATTATTCCCGTGGTTATCGTTGTTGTGGTTGCTGTGGTACCCGTTGTTGTTACCACGGCCTCTGCCACTGTCGCGATTATTGCGCCAATTGTCCTCGTCCTCCACTCTTTCCAGGAAATCATTGATTGTCCTGTAATTGCTTCCTACGTATCGTTTTGTATCATCTGGAAGCTTCTTGTAGAGTTCCCAGACTATTTCGGATTCCGTGCGGCGATCACGCAAATATTCCAACTTGCGGATCCAGCCCTCACAAAACTCCTTCATCGAAACGCGCGAATTCGCATCGAAAGGCCTCGATACGACAAATTCGCGCCAGACACCTTGCTGTTTCTGCTCTGACCAGTATTCAGCCAGAAACAAATTTTTAAACTCGTCAAAAGTCAGGTTCGTAATGTTGAGGTTTAAGCCCCAACGCTTGGCATCACCAGCCAACACATCAATAACCGCATTAATTTTTCTCTCATTAGTCCATGATCTGGGTAAAACTCTTTCACAATTTTTAATGAAATCCGTCGGGTGTATACCGCCTTTTTTCAAGGGTTCCAACCGCTCCTCTTTCGTCAACAACTCCGAACTATGTGCACAGATTGGCACATAGCTCTGTTTTTCGTCAAGTTTCCTTTCTAATTCCGACACCCTCGTAATCACTTGGCAAGTGGTTGTCGCAAGCGTTTCCACTTCCCTTTTTTTCTCTTCGCAGGTATTAGCCTGCTTCGTCACTTTGGTATCTACTTCGGATACTAAAGCCTTTAAAGTTTCCACCTTCTGTTGATCCACTTTTCTCACTAATTGAATTTGTTCCGTCACCTTATTCTCGATGATCGGAGCAACTGCGTCTCCTACACTTTTCTCGATTCTGTTAATTTCGGAATCAAAACGAGTATTTATGCTCGCAATTTCCGCCTGAACGCCTATCATTTCCTGTTTAAGATTACCGATTTCGGTATTAATCACGACAATATCGTCTTTGATTTTATCAACTTCTGTGTTAACAACTTCAACATTGTTGTTAACAACATTAATAGCTTTGTTCTGATTGTCTAGCATTCGTTCAATTTTTTCAGACTGAGCTACTTGCTTGGCAGCCTGAGCTTCTTGCTTGGCAGCCTGATCGTCTTGCTTGGCAGACAGAGCTTTAATTTCTGACGATTGACTCTTGATTTCGTTAATCAAAACATTCAATAAATCAGTTAAATTCCCGGAAACTACCGGTTTTACTTCCGCAGCGGCTTCCTCTTTAATTGTCCCCCCGTATTCGTCATCAAGGGATTCAGATTTGATTTTCACTTTCGATTCAGAAACAATTTCTAAAGTTTGGAATTCCATTTCTGCTCTTTGTTGCGTTTCGGCGGTCTCGTCTTTCATGCTAGCCGCCTGCCCCTGAACAATGGGTACCGTGGTGCGCGTTTCCAACTGTTCGACCGATTGTTCCGTATCCAAGTCTACCAAATTTTGGCAGTTGTTGCCTTCAATCATTTTAATATTTTTCAATATAAATGCCAAATCTCAAATCTAATTAGGATTCCTCACACTAATATTCTCTCCGACGTATCGACCATTTCGTAACCAGTACTTTGTTACGAGATTTGCACAATGCAAAATTCGTGTCCAGAACAACCTCAAATCTGAAGATTGTCCTGTCACCAGGTCGCCACGTGTAACCTCCCCCTCACTTATCGACCTTAATGACAGTGAAAAATGAAACCGCGTGTACCTAATGGTAATTTTGGAAAAGCAATCGTCACCGAAGTTAACCTGTCGGTAAAGAGGGAGGAAAGGGTTACATCTAAATGAAAGGAAAAATGCAAGTGAAACTGGTGGAAATTAATTTTGAAATAGGGATAAAGTTAATAAAGAAAGTAAATGTGCGGCCGTTACGTTAACAATCAACTAGCGGTAATTAGATATTTGAGATTTGGGGGAAATTACGGTCGCCAGTCCTATGGACAATTACTATAATAACTGAAAAAGAAAGGTTATTACACATATAATTAGCACTAGAAGCGTGGCAGCTGAAGGTTGACACGTGTAGTGTGAAAACTGAAAGTTTGTCAGAAGTAATAAATTTCGCTACACTTAATTTAGCAAAAGAATTAATGAAACCGGAAAATCGAAAGTAAATTTAGTGACTGAAGTTAATAGTGAGCTTTCTTTCTGAAGCACATCGAAATACAGTTAGTCTTGGAATACCTCAACAATCATTTCTAAAGCTACTTGAATCTACGCAATTTAGAAAGAAGAGATTTAACTTTGAACTTGAATTAAACGATTCTGAACAATTAACAATAGTAAAATTTAGTACGTACCAAGCTGAGCTGCAGTCACAGGTAAGCTAAAATACGGTAACAAAACTCGCACTCTTAATTTGTGCTTGTGTAATCTAACTATTGTAGCCAGCTAATGCTTGAATTGAACTTTGAAATTAAAGCAGTGAAATGGAATTATGCTGGCGTTTGAATTTCAACGACACTCGGGTTCATTTCGGAAAAGGAAGGGACCCTGCTTGGCAATGCAATTGGGACAATGAGCAACAAAGGTTCATGCTAAGTTGCTGTAATTTTGCGAGGCAAATGGAACAATGTGAAAAGCTGAGGTCTGCCATACAGTTCTGAAACTTTACGTGCTTTTAGTCTTCCTTGTCGGTTGATTGAAGGTTTGAAGCCGTCGATCGAGGAGGTGGCGACAGTCACTCATTGTCGGCCGTCGCTGTTGCAGAAGCTGGATGTTGGCGCGCCTTCTTCTCGACACGGTCACCAGGCGAAATGGGCTCTTGATGTGCGCCAGCTAATGCTTCCCGTCCGCGACACCATGTCAGAAACTGTCATCGCGAGTCGAGCGCAATTACATGCTGCCAAACCCCGAAAGCGCGGCAACTCGCGGGAGCGTCACACAACACCTCACCACTCGCTACTCCCGCCAGACTCTCACTGCCCTGCCCGCGCTCCACGCGGCAGAGTTCACACTACCAAAGATCCTACACACTTTGATTCTTCACACGACCTATCGATGTAATCGTTCGATAGCAGTTTTCCCTAGGCAAGACCCAGCGTAAAAATACAAATAATATTTACGGAACAAACCAATTATACATCGACATAAATGCATAAATATATATATATATATATATACAAATAGTGAAACAATTACAATATATAAAGGCACAGAAATGTCATATATTCAGGTAACAAAATAAGGAAAAAACTTACAGTACAATAGATGGAAATAGGATGATATGCATTTCCGGCGTTACACACTCTAATTCGAGGTGTAAGACGGATCACAAACAAACACCTCGCTGCGCAACTGGGCGTCTCTGTTGGTAGTGCTGACACACTCGTCCCCCAGTTGGAGTACTGAAAGGTGAGTGGCCGCTAGGTTCCTCGCCTCCTAATAGCAGAACGTAAACAACAACGCAGAACGATTACTAGGCTGATCGTGACAGTTTTTTATCCAACATGGTCACAGACGATGAAATGTAGGTCCATTACTTCGAACCGGAAGCAATACAGCAATCCACGGAGTGGCCCCATACCAGCTCTACTCAGAAGGAAAAGTTCGAAGCCGCACCCTCAGCCGGTAAAGTCACGGCGACAATCTTCTGGGACTCTGGAAGGATTGTTCTGTTTGATGTCCTCCATCACAATGCAACGATAAACTATGAAGTGTACTGTGCTACCCTCGGGAAAATGAATGAACGAGTTCAGAGTGTTCGTCGCCATAAAAATGCAAACGAACTTCTTGTTCTTCGCAACGCAAGGGCTCACACAAGTCTGCGCGCCTGAAGGAAGCGCACAAAACTTCACTGGACTGTTCTTCCCCATCCACCCCACAGCCCGGACCTCTCACCTCCTGTTTGGCCCAGAAGGATGCTCTCCGTGGGAAGTAGAAAGTGGATGATGAGGAGGTTACTGATGCAGCAAGATGTTGGGTCCTACATTGAACAGTAGAGTGGTACCATGCGGCCCTCTCAATAAAGTGGTGTAAGGCCATCGCAAGGTACGGAGATTAGGTAGAAAAATAGTGTTTTGTAGCCAAAAGAGTGAGAAATATTATGTTTTATTGGCATCCTGAATAAAATCACCATGCTTTCAGAAAAAAAAAATGTGTTGCACTACTTGTTGAACGCCCCTCGTATATTTGAGGGCTGAGGGAAAGGGGCAGGAGGAGAGCGGGGAGAGTCGGCAACAGAATCCTGGATCCGTGTATGCGTTAGATACGAACAAGTAAGTGACTTGAAAACTTCAAATTCTCACTACGCAAAATTTGCGCACAGCTGATCTACTTTTTTGAATTTGTTAGGTTTTGAAGAATTTAGCGATCATTAATTTTAACTGTGCTACACTCCTGGAAATGGAAAAAAGAACACATTGACACCGGTGTGTCAGACCCACCATACTTGCTCCGGACACTGCGAGAGGGCTGTACAAGCAATGATCACACGCACGGCACAGCGGACACACCAGGAACCGCGGTGTTGGCCGTCGAATGGCGCTAGCTGCGCAGCATTTGTGCACCGCCGCCCGTCAGTGTCAGCCAGTTTGCCGTGGCATACGGAGCTCCATCGCAGTCTTTAACACTGGAAGCATGCCGCGACAGCGTGGACGTGAACCGTATGTGCAGTTGACGGACTTTGAGCGAGGGCGTATAGTGGGCATGCGGGAGGCCGGGTGGACGTACCGCCGAATTGCTCAACACGTGGGGCGTGAGGTCTCCACAGTACATCGATGTTGTCGCCAGTGGTCGGCGGAAGGTGCACGTGCCCGTCGATCTGGGACCGGACCGCAGCGACGCACGGATGCACGCCAAGACCGTAGGATCCTACGCAGTGCCGTAGGGGACCGCACCGCCACTTCCCAGCAAATTAGAGATACTGTTGCTCCTGGGGCATCGGCGAGGACCATTCGCAACCGTCTCCATGAAGCTGGACTACGGTCCCGCACACCGTTAGGCCGTCTTCCGCTCACGCCCCAACATCGTGCAGCCCGCCTCCAGTGGTGTCGCGACAGGCGTGAATGGAGGGACGAATGGAGACGTGTCGTCTTCAGCGATGAGAGTCGCTTCTGCCTTGGTGCCAATGATGGTCGTATGCGTGTTTGGCGCCGTGCAGGTGAGCGCCACAATCAGGACTGCATTTCTCTGCCTCGTGATGGTTGGGTGTTGTGTGCTGTCCTTAGGTTAGTTAGGTTTAAGTAGTTCTAAGTTCTAGGGGACTGATGACCGTAGCTGTTAAGTCCCATAGTGCTCAGAGCCATTTGAACCATCAGGACTGCATACGACCGAGGCACACAGGGCCAACACCCGGCATCATGGTGTGGGGAGCGATCTCCTACACTGGCCGTACACCACTGGTGATCGTCGAGGGGACACTGAATAGTGCACGGTACAGCCAAACCGTCATCGAACCCATCGTTCTACCATTCCTAGACCGGCAAGGGAACTTGCTGTTCTAACAGGACAATGCACGTCCGCATGTATCCCGTGCCACCCAACGTGCTCTAGAAGGTGTAAGTCAACTACCCTGGCCAGCAAGATCTCCGGATCTGTCCCCCATTGAGCATGTTTGGGACTGGATGAAGCGTCGTCTCACGCGGTCTGCACGTCCAGCACGAACGCTGGTCCAACTGAGGCGCCAGGTGGAAATGGCATGGCAAGCCGTTCCACAGGACTATATCCAGCATCTCTACGATCGTCTCCATGGGAGAATAGCAGACTGCATTGCTGCGAAAGGTGGATATACACTGTACTAGTGCCGACATTGTGCATGCTCTGTTGCCTGTGTCTATGTGCCTGTGGTTCTGTCAGTGTGATCATGTGATGTATCTGACCCCAGGAATGTGTCAATAAAGTTTCCCCTTCCTGGGACAATGAATTCACGGTGTTCTTATTTCAATTTCCAGGAGTGTATATCAGCATCTGAGCTGAACATTTGCGTGCTCATTGTTGGTCCCAGCACAGGTAAAGGAAAAGGGGGAAGTGACAGTAGTATAAAAATTACCCTCCGCCGCATAATGTAAGGTAGCTTCCGGAGGGCAGATGTACTGTAGTAAAAAGTTACTATACTCGGCAAAGTTTGGGTTTATGATCTGCCTTTCTTATCTTTTAAATTTTCCTCTGCCGTGCAATGTCTATGAGTTCGAGCCCATTAAAGTATATTACAAATCGCAACACAACTTGGAAATAATAAATTCACACGAAGGATACTTAATGATTTGCATCAAACATTTTTATTCAAGGAAACAGTGTCACTTCCATTGATCTTACAGCGGGAGGAGGACGATGGTTGCATACACGTTTGGGTAGAAAGGAACATTGAATTTCCATCCGCGAGATTTAACATGTGCTATCATTCAATCTCATTTTTCTCAGTAGGCAAGTACCAAAACAAGATAAAACGATTCCTTAAGAAGGAAGGGATGAACTATCAACACACATCAAAATTCGTAAAAAAAATGGTAAACCATGGATGCACCAGGAAAAAACAGGCCCCAACTATTCATATTTACATCAAATAAACAAGCAAAACTAATGGATAGCTGCAATATAAGTGAAGGAGACATGACCCAGAAACTGAATTCGCTATAGTGGTGGAGTTTCTAACGATCACCACCGATTCTCAAAACTACCAAAGTCTTCCCTGGTTTGGCTGCGTGGATGACGATCAAACACTGGCGTAGAAAGATCCAGAATGTCAGCATTATTACCAAGTAGACACCTCGTAACCATACCGTGAAAAAGAATAGAATAGAATAGAATAGATAAACTTCACAAAAGTCGTCAATTGCAAATTATACATCGGTCCCAGACTCCATTCTGCTCAGCTTCGAAAAATCTGACCAACCGGTAGAGTAATAATTTGATCCATGGGAACACACATATATTTTGCAAGTAGGAAGGCAGCATATATTAGAAAGTTTTATTCTGCATATTGTATCAAGGAGTATTAATACCCTTGGAGGTGAGAAGTAACGTAACTCACGAGCAGTTTGGAAATTTGTGGTAAGGACTGAGAGACCAAATTGCTGAGGTCATCTCTCCCTAGGCCTACGCACTACTTAATCTAACTTAAACTAACTTATGCTAAGGACAACTCAAACACACATACACGCCCGAGGGAGGACTCGCACCTCCGTCGGGAGCAGCCGCGCCAACCGTGACAAGACGCACCAGACCGCAGGGCTACCCCGCGCGGCTAACTCACGAACACTTACATCGGATTATGAAATAACTTAACTGATCCCACCCAAGATCAACATACGCTATGAGCGCTCACAAGAGCACGTCTTCCTCACCTGGTGGTCACCGCTTCTATTTGTTCTTCAAAAATGGTTCAAATGGCTCTAACCACTATGGGATTTAGCATCTGACGTCATCACTCCGTTCGTCTTAGACCTACTTAAACCTAACTAACCGAAGGACATCACACACATCCATGCCCCAGGTACGATTCGCACCTACGACCGTAGCAGCAGCGCGGTTCCGGACTGAAGCGCATGGAACCGCTCGGTCACAGCGGCCGACTTACTGGTTCTTCAATTGTGCAGAAAGCCACCTTAGTTCTCACTTTGACCGGCGTGTTTTTACGAGATGGGAGTGGTACTCAGCCTATTACAAAAACGCCCTGGCGGCTCCAGACATTCATCCAATCCTGTAGGTGCCAGGAAACAGCCAAAGATTATGTGCCTTTTATCCCTGAAGCCTCCTGGACAAAATTCGAGCAGAAACTCCGCGGAACTTTCCACAGCGTTCCGCGTGAGCTCTAAACAGGCCAATCACAGGATGTACTTCTTAAATAATGCGGGAAGGTTGTTGTCTATGGCTAGCCCAGGCCACAAGCCAGGAATCGAATTAAAATTACAGAACCTCTCCGAAGAAGAAATAATGCAAGCTACACTGTCTCTCCACCTACAAATAAATGCCCAATTAGTAATTCGTCTACACATTATAGAGCTTACTACTGAAGAGAAATATGGCAAAAGGATGGCACGGGATGATTATGTGAAATACAGTGATGTGAAAATTGATGTAGATGATTCCCTTTCCACTGTTTCACCTAGCTCTCAGTTATTTAAAGCACCACCAGCAGATCAACCTGCTATAACTGAAAGTAATTTAAATATTCCTGAGAAATATTACTTGAAACTGGGCTGACGCAAAATTATGTACAAAGTCAACATAAAATTTGGGGTGAAAATAACATGACAAAGTAAGCGTAGTTTTGTGGGTAGTGCAACATACAAGGACGCGCTGAAGAGTAATGCCTCCGAAGAGTAATGCCTCCGAATTCTTATGTGAAAACTCTTAACGCTTTTTAAATAAAACAAATGTTATTAACATTCTCCATCTTTGTTCTTCATGTCTGCCACTAGAGAGTTCCGAATTGTATCGCGCAACATGACGCTGTGTAACGTAACTATGTCGGTGCGTGAGAAATAGCGTGCCGTAATTGAATTTCAAATTTGAAGATTTCGTCCATACTTTGATCACCCCTCCTTCAGAATGATAGTGCCAGCCCACACAGGAGCGCTGCAACACCTGCAACATTTGACGCCTTGGGTTCAATGTCATCGATCGTCCTCCATAAGCAGCGAGTTGGCCCCATCAGATTTTCTTCTGTTTCCAAAACAAAGAACACCTTCGAGGACTTCACTTTGATGGTGATAAAGCGGTGCAAGCGGAAATTATTTATTTATTTATTTCGAGTCAAAAACATTACAACAATATTTACAATATATACAATGTAACAAATCAGGTCAAATCATAAAAGAACAAACTAAACGGTATTAGCCCAAAATTGTGCAACGGCAGCAGCATTGTCTGAAACATCAACAAGCTCTTGTGTGGAACATGATACAGGACATCTAGGACAGTTAATTAAATGTTTGGTTGTCTGTTCTTCTCCGCAGTCACACAAGGTGGAAGATTCCTTCATGAAGCCCCATTTAAACAGATTGTCCTTAGTTCGTCCGACGCCACTCCTGAGCCGATTTAGAGACTTCCACACTGTCCAGACTTGATTTCCACCAGGAGGAAGGGTCTCAGAAGGAGTCATCCAATCGTTACTGTCAGATTTTGCTGTCCACTGAGATAGTCTGGCTGCTCCAGTCCGACCGGTGAGGGGTGTAGTAGTTCTCATGAAGCTCCTCCTAGATTTGAGTCTACTAATTGGTAGCTGGTATCCATGTAGCAGGTGATCGGTGTTATGATCTGCTTTATGTCTCTCAAGTTTGGCTGCGACTTCACGCCTTATGTCTGGAGGAGCAATACCTGCTAGTTTATGGAGTTTATCAATAGGTGTAGCTTTGAGGCATCCCGTTACTGTCCTGCAGGTTTCGTTCAGGGCCACATCAACCTGCTTTGCATGAGATGACTTGTACCATACAGGACATGCGTATTCAGCTGCGGAATAACACAAGGCCAAGGCTGATGTTCTTAGTAGTTTGGGATCTGCACCCCAAACGCTGCCAGTGAGCTTCCGCAGGATGTTGTTACGAGCAGCAACTTTCTGCTTGGTGTTAGTGCAGTGTTTTCTGTAGGTCAACGTTCGATCTAAGGTGACACCCAGATATTTGGGGTAGAAACAATGTTCAAGCTCTTGATCTTCCCAAAACACTGTAAGTTTTCTATAGGCCTCTCGATTGCGTAGGTGGAAAGCACAAACTTGAGTTTTAGCAGGGTTCGGTCTTAAGTTATTGACTCTGTAGTACTCAGATAGGTCCTTGAGAGCAACAGTAAGCTGGTTTTCTACTGTGTCAAAATCTCTGGCTTGTGTGACTAAGGCAAGATCATCTGCATAGATGAAACTCTTTGTAAGAGAAGGTTGAGGCTGGTCATTTGTAAATATGTTGAACAATATGGGGGAAAGGACACTACCCTGAGGCAAGCCATTCCTTTGACTTCTCCATCTACTCTTTCTTCCTTGGAACTCCACATAGAATCGCCGGTTTTCCAAAAGTGTCTGCACAGTTCTGGTGAAATTAATGTCTCTAGTGATGTAATAGACTTTGTGCAATAGTTGTCGATGTTGAATGGTGTCATATGCTGCTGTGAGATCCACGAAGACAGCCCCGGAAATGTATCCTTTCTCATATCCCTCTTCAATATGTTCAGTCAGATTAAGGACTTGTGCTGTACAGTTCTTTCCAGGTCGGAAACCTGCTTGTTGAGGTATGAGTTGTTTTTCAACAATGGGAGTGAGTCTATTTAGCAACATTCTTTCATAGATTTTATACAAATGGCAAAGGAGCGAAATCGGTCGGTAGTTCTTGGGATCAGCTGCACCCTTTCCAGGTTTTAGTAAGGGAATAACTTTAGTTTTCCTCCAGATGGCAGGGATCTGTTTCCGCTTCAGACAACCATTATAGAATTGCAGAAGCCATCTTTCCGTGATGGGACCAAAATGTTTAATTTGCTCAACCATTAGGTCGTCTAGACCAGGCGCTTTACCATTTTTGCATTTCTGAATTGCGGTTCTGAGTTCTTGTAAGATGAAGTCATTTGATATATGGTTGTTTTCACGTTCAGGTTCTCTTTTGAGTTTTGTTCTATCTTTAGAACAATTGACCCTTCCATTCTGAACTAGATGATGAGCAATTTGATCTGGTGCAATGTTTGCATGGCCATGATTGTGGACAGGGTCGTTGTTCAGGCGTCGCAGCAACTGCCAGGCTTTCTGACTGCTTTTAGACATATCAAGGTTCTCGAGTAGCTCTATCCATCGTTCTTTTTTGGATTTGGCTAAGGCTGAGGATAAATTTTGGCCAGCAGTTAAGGTTTCAATGCTGTAAGGATTATCATTGAAAAGTTGGATATAGTTATGTAGATGCTTCACGGATTCTTCTGTCAAGCCAGGTATGTAGTTAACTCGACAGCCTCTGGGAGTTGAGAGTCTTGAGCATCTTTTCACGGCTTCTACAAACTCATCATAGTTGGAAACTGAGGGTTCTATGCGTGAAACTTCTGAGTCAAGGAGATCAGCAAACTTCTGCCAGTCTGCTTTCTTGAAATTGTATCGCCTTCGGAATGATGTGATTCTAGGAGTAATGGCTGCAAACACTTGGCAGCCTATGGGGCGGTGTTGAGTATTTGGTATCGGATTTAGAACAGTTTTTCTGCATTGGTGAGCTATGTTCTCGCTAACAAAAATTAAGTCGGGGTTATACCCACGTTTCCAACGCCCACTGTTAAAAGATGGTGGGAGTTTATTATCATGAACAAGATTAAGATGGTTGGTATCAGCCCAAGTCAAAACTGCTTCACCATTACTGTCGTCCTCAGCATAACCCCAAACACTGCTATGACTATTGAAATCTCCAACAATAAAGTGAGCTTGTTGATTGGTGTAGTTGTCTGTAGGTGAAAATTGGAAATCTGCTCCTGGGGGTTTGTAAATTGACGACACAATACAACCATTCAGTTCTACAGACAGTATTTCAATATTGTTGAATTCTGTAAGTGAGGTAGAGAGAACAGCTATATCGTTCCTCACAAAGATAGCACTGCCATATTGTCTATGGGGTCGCTCAACTGCCAGTTTCATCCCAAGGATTTTTGGTCTTCTCATGGTGTCATCTCGATGGGTTTCTTGTATACATAAAATATCACACCTAGGTTCCTTGGCAATATGTTGCAGGAGTTCTTCTTTGGCAACAGACAATCCTTCTATGTTGATTGATACAATCACAAGGTGAGGTCTTGATAAAGACCTTTGGTTTCCATTCATAGTGAAACCTATAATGCAATGCTTTTGGAATGCTGACGTTCAGTTCAGTACTGGAGAAACTAGTCCAGTACCTATGCAGGGGCACCACGTGCAGGAGTCAGCTTCACCCCCCAAGCGGAAATGAGGTTGTGGCTCCTTCAATAAAGTCAGCCATTCTACAGTGACGGTATCAACAAAATGGCCTCTCGTTGGCAGGAATGTGTTTATCACCAGAGTGACTATATGGAGAAAAAAATATAGGCATGAAGAACGAAGATATAGAGCGTTAAGAACATTTTTA
The DNA here is from genome assembly GCF_023864345.2 of Schistocerca serialis cubense. Taxonomy (NCBI): domain Eukaryota; kingdom Metazoa; phylum Arthropoda; class Insecta; order Orthoptera; family Acrididae; genus Schistocerca; species Schistocerca serialis. Next base: position 430,013,231 of record NC_064641.1, read on the forward strand.
ATACAAAAAGCTTTAAGATTTTTCACATAAAAATTTGGAAGCATTACTTTTCAGAATGCCTTCGTACTAAGAATATTACATTAACACAAATCTATTCTTACAGTGGTTTCATATGGAGTTATCTTATTCAACATGCTTTGAGCCTACATATATACATACAAGTTATGAGTTTGAAATGTATGCAGAGGTAGACAGATAGGCAAACTTTAAGTAACTGTCCAAGATTGGTTGTGTTGGACGCGAGTCTTCTGTGGAGCTTACTGGATAAACGATTACAACCTAATCAGTCATACTATAAGTACCGTAATACCTTTAATTTGTCATGATAATAAGCTGTATAGCAGAAATAGAACTGCAGTAAAATAGTCGACACTTGGTACTGTAAGGTGTATGGACACTGGTGTGCAAAACGTAAGGACGAAAGTAACTTTCGCGTCATATGTCACTACAAAATGACGTAGCTCGTTACCTCGGTGAAACTTGAGTCATATAGAGAAGAAATTGCTGCAATATAGTACAGAAGGCAACTCAAAGACATACGCAAGGAGACGAAAGAATGACACTTTTATTTTAAGACTGTAATCTCACTGAGGTCAAAGTGATTGAAGATGGTCCCTTGGACACCACGAAAGACTGTACATGGTTCTTAATAGGGTGTGATGTTACCACGGACAGCAATGCATGCTGTGCAGCGTGCTCCCATGGTGGTCACTTGTCGTGGGACGTTCAATCCCTATACCAGTGCGGTTGACAACAGTTGCATGATCTTTTGCGCACGTGGCTGTGCTGTAATACGTTTCTCCATCGAATCCTACACGTGTTCGATGGAATTTAAATCGGACGAACGGGCAGGGCAGACCATTCGCCGAATATTCTCCACCTGCGCTGTTCGATGCGGTCGAAAGTTGTCATCCCCAGAAATGAAATCAAGACACACATTCGGATGTAGTACAGTGTCACAATAACGTGAACTGGCTAGCGTGCCGTTTTCAAAGATTTGGAGGAAAGAACGCCCGTGCAACATAATGATTCCCGACATCATAACGCCTTGACCAATGGAACCGACCATATTCGACAATACTGGACGTACCCGCATATGGCGAGAGGTGGCAACATGAAATGCACCGAGGAACACGCCCACGTGTACGAACGACCATCAGAAGATGTCAACAGCGCTGGTGTAGGAATGGAACCGCCCCCGTGTACGAACGGCCTGTCGTATGAACTCCTTACCAAACTTGTTACCAGCATGGGAGGACCCTGCACAGCTGTCAGTGGTGATCACACACGCTATTGAGAGCCATGTTCAGCCTTTCTTCATTCCATGGGACGCTCTTCAGTCGCGGTGACTTCGGCGACTTTCAATAAAAGTGACATGTCTGTTCGTTTACTGCGTATTTCTTTCAGTTACCTTCTGTTCTGTTCTTTCTGTTCTGTATTGCACTGTAGCAGTTATTTCTTTCTATGGTCCTAGTTTCATCGAGCTATTGAGCTATGTTTCTCGACAGTGACATATCGTGCGAAAGTTACTTTCGTCCTTAAGTTGTACACACCAGTTTAATTTGATGCCACCCAGTGCCAGCCTCTTCATCTCCGAGAAGCACTAGCAGCTAGTCTCCTCAGCTATGTGTTGGATATACAGTATTCCAATCTCTGTCTTCCTCTACAAATATTTTTATCCTCTACAACTGCCTCTAGTACCATGGAAGTTACCTCCTGATCTCTTAACACTTGTCCTATCATCCTTTCCCTTCTTGCTGTCTTTGTTTTCCATATATTACTTTCCCCGCCGAATCTGAGGAGAACTTCCTCATACATTATCTTATCAGACCACCTAATCCCAAGCAACCTTCACAGCACCATATCTCAAATGCTTCGATTCCCTTCTTTTCAGGTTTTCCACTCGTCCATAATTTACTACCACACAATCCTGTGCTACAAACGTACATCCTCAAAACTTTCCTTCTTAAGTAAGATCTGTATTTGATACTGGCAGACTCTTTCGGCAAGGAATACTCTCTTAGCCTGTACTAGTCTATTTCTTATATCCTCTTTGCTTCGTCCATCATGCATAGTTTTGTTTGCATCGTAGCAGAATTCCATCAATTCATCTATTTCTTGGTCCCCACGTTTGATGCTAAGTTTGTAGCTAATTTCTTTTCTACTACTTCTCAGTACCTTCCTCTTTCATTGGTTTATTTTCAATCGATATTATGTGCACACCAGAGTTTTCATTCCATTTGTAGCGGTCCAGGTTGGCGATCACTATGTGGTCGTCGAAGGATGGCAGGAAAGCCGCTTGTCGAAGTCGAATATGGATGACCTCAGAGAATGAGTGATGTTGGATCCAAGGGGACAACGAAGCCAGAGAATGCTCTTAAGAGGGGCATCTCATTCTACAGAGCAAAGTCGGCCAGTGTTCATAGTCAGAAACCACTGAGGCAACGAAATGCGACATCTGTATGGGCCGGCATCTATCCAACCATCATCTGTTATGGAGACAGTCCACTGTTCGCTGACAATGTACAAACTACCCTACAGACAGACCAGATCACAGATTCAGTTGTTTGTTTTTGCGAAAGGCATCTTCTTCTGTATAACGGATCCATTGTAATTAAATTATTGTTAATATGGTGGAAGAGCTAGTCCAGAGACAGCCTGCATTTTGCCAGAGCTCCCCCTTCCCCACCCCTTCCCACCTCCCAAAACCCTCTAGTCCAACTGCCATGCGTGTAAAATGGTGGCTGTTAACTTATTAGCCAAGGAATATGAGGAGAACCTTCATGGTTGACTTATTGCCTGGTGTTTATTTAGGATCTAATTTATCACTCCTTTCCTCCTCCTCCATACCCTCTTCGCAACTTGAGTTGTCATCCAGGGTTTACTTAGGGTCTAATTTAATACCCAATTAGGATTTCTTTTTCTTGTCACTATATTTATTAATCAGTTTGCATGATTATTTAGGCTGTAATTAAAGACCCTCCTCTGTCGCCCACTGCTCTCGACCACATGGGTGTTTATTTCCGATTAAATTTATTACCTAATTTACTGTCTTTCTCGCTCATATTTATTAGTCAATTAGGATACTTTCTGACATAAGATGGCGTTCAGGATGGTCGACACTAAGCCATCACAATCGAACATGGTTGTCCAAGATGGTGGAACGTCAAAGGGTCATCAAGATGTCAGATATATAAACCACCCACATTCCGAAATAGTTGTTCCAGTTTCCACGGCACTGCAATCGTCCACCCCCATCACACATCTGAAACAGTTGGACTTGCTAGCCAGTGACAGCACTGATACTGTCTCAAGCCTCCCCATACTGTCAGTGCCAAGCAGCACCCCACCATGCTCCCTCCGCCAGAACAGCACATACTCCATATGCGGAGGCTGCACCATGCTCAACGTGGTCGATCACAGAATGCTACATAGTTTCTCTAGCCGAAAAATGTTTCTAAAAATTCAATTTCAACGGTCTTCATTAAGGCTGGAAGCTCAGTTTACATCTGATGCATTTTCATGTCAAACAGCGGTGCATGTTGAATGCGACAAATTTGCAGAAGGATTAAGTGTTTGTGGCCCACCACACTGTCAGCCAACCTCCGACAGTCGCCCAACATGTTGTTTCGTGAGTTTTCTTGTCTTGTTACAATGCACATGCGCATAAAGAACATGGTGTTATATTTACCCATTATTTAAACATAGAACGGTATACCAGTCACCACACAGACTTTGGTATTACAACAAGTGGTCGTACAAAACCAATCTTACCTCTTTTTCATGCACACGTTTTTTATGCACAGACAGGGACAGATTTCTTTAGATTACAGTTTCTATAGCATACACTACATGAAGATAATCTAGAAACAGACAGGAGTTGTGTGAAATCAACAATAGAGGCCAATACCTGCAATGAGGTAGTAAATGGGATTAAATGTGCGACACAGACTTCGTACTTTCCATTAACAGCAACAGTGCATTCTATATTCACTTCCCTCATCTAACTTAGTAATAATTATGCATTGCTAAGTGTGTTTTGTGTGCTAAATAACATCTCTACACATACAGAAATGGGGCAAAGTAAAGTGATTACCCTCTGCAACTGTGTTTAGGTCATGCAGAAGGGTAAGCTGATGACTGCGTATTATTGCCAGAACACTTAGAAGATGCAATAAATCAACTAAAGTAGTTTGGCTACCACCATCACACTTCAGCAAAAGATCTGGAAGAAAAGCCGAGAAAATTATGATCGCGTGTAAAATCGCTAAACGCGTCTGAGGCTTCCATTCAGTCCCTTGTTGACCATTCTGGAGTAGCAGTTGAAGACAGCAAAAGGAAAGCGTAAGTTTTAAATTTCACTTTCAATAAATCGTTCACAAAGGGGAATGATGCAAAAATACCGTCATTTGATCATCGGACAGACTCCCTACGGGCGACATAGTAATAAGAATCCCTGGTGTAGAGAAACAACTGAAAGATTAGAAAGCAAATAAATCACCGGGTCCAGATGTAATCTCAGTTCGGTTTTACAAAGAGTACTCTATGGCTTTGGTCCCTTACCTAGCCTGCATTTATGGTGAACCTCTCGCTCAGCACGAAGCACAAGTGACTGGAAAAAAACGCAGGTGACTACAGTATACAAGAAGGTAAAAGAACGGACCCACAAAATTACAGACCAGTATTCCTAACTTCGGTTTGCTCCAGAATCCTTGAATATATTCCCAGTTCGAATATATTAAATTTTCTTGAGATTGATAAGCTTGTGTCCACGAATCAGCATGGTTTTAGAAAGCATCGCTCTTGAGAAACTCAGCTTGCCCTTTTCTTACTTGATACTCTGCAAGCTATGGATGAAGGGCAACAGGCAGATTCCGTATTTCTAGATTTCCGGAAGGCATTTGACACGGTGCCCCATTGTAAGCCGTAAGCGAAGTTACGAGCATATGGAATTAGTTCACAGAGACGTGAGTGATTTGAAGACGAATATGTTGTCATCGTCGACGAGTGTTCACCAGAGACAAGGCTATGATCAGGAGTACCCCAGGGAAGCGTGACACGTCCGCTGTTGTTCTCTGTGTACACAAATGATTTGGCGGACAGCGTGGGCAGCAGTCTGCGGTTGTTTGCAGACGATACTGCAATACATGGTAAGGTGTCGGAGTTGAGTGACTGTAGGAAGATGCAAGACGACATACACAAAATATCTAGCTGGCGTAATGAATGGCAACTAGCTCTAAATGTGGAAAAATGTACGTTAATGTGGATGAGTAAGAACAAACCTGTAATGTTCGGATACAGTATTACTAGTGTCTGGCTTGATACAGTCACATCGTTTAAATATCTGGGCGTAACGTAGCGAAGCGATATGAGGTGGGACGGTTATATGAGAACTGTGATAAGGAAGGCGAATGGTCGACTTCGCTTTATTGGGAGAATTTTAAGAAAGAAGTGGTTCGCCCGTAAAGGAAATGACGTACAGGACTCTGGTGCAACCCATTGTTGAGTACTGCTGCAGTGTTTGGGATCCGTACCAGATCGGAATGAAGGAAGACATCGAAGCAATTCGGAGATGGGCTGCTAGATTTGTTACCGTAGGTTCAAACAACACGTAGGTGTTACGGAAAGGCTTCAGGACCTCAAATGGAAGTACCCGGGGAGAAGGCGACGTTCTTTTCTATTAACACTATTGAGAAACACTATTGGCATTTAAAACCGGCTGCCAAACGATTCTACAGCCGCCAACTTACAATGTGCATAAAGACCGCAAAGATAAGATACAAGAAATCAGGACTCTTATGGAGGTATATAGACAGTTGTTTTCCCCGCGTCGCTCCGTTTGAGAGTGGAACAGGAAAGGAAATAAGTAGTGGCAGTGCAGGGTACTCTTCGCCATGTACCGTATTGTGGTTTGCTGAGTATCTACGATGTAGATGTAGATGAAGATGTTGATGTAGATGTACTCTTCTCAGTCCTCTGTTTGAGTGATGCTGCTGGGTGTGGGATCCTCACGAGACTGGATTGACGGTTCATTGGAGAGAGACGTGGCCGATTTATGGCATCATCCATACCTAATCTATACTTACACTCCCTCTATTCTTTACAGTAGATATAGTACGTACGCATGTTAAAGCTTTTCTCAGAAAATACTGTACCAAAAATCAGACGCATACCACCCACACGCCACCTTATAGTGTGTGTTGGAGAGCACTTCCATCACTTAACCTTAATCTCTGCTCCATTAATGAACGGTGTATGGAAAGAATGATTGTCCGTAATCTTCCCTATTAATTATAATTTTTCGGATGTTCTTGTTATCATTTCACGAGACGTATGTGGTAGGAAATAATATGTGGCCCAAGTCTTTGGAACATCTCGGATTTTTTTTTTTCCAACAGTGAACGTGTCCGTGATTCACAGTTAGGAATTTTGGACTGCGTAACACATTTAAAAATGTGCACTGCAGAATATCTTTCTTTACAGCAGTTAAGTAAAAACCATTCCCACCTTAGTATTTATGGCGAACTGCAAAGCTGCTACTGATTTCTCTGCAAAAACAGTGATGCTGACGTATTTTTTAAAGGAAGTTCATGCACCTGCTGTTGCTAAGCAGTCCGTATTTTAAAAAGAAAATCTTGACTGACAGTAGAAAAAAAATTTTGCCAGCTTCAAACAGAATCGCCTGGATAGAGGAAGGGTATTGCTGACATGCCTTTAAAAAAATCATGCACATGCCATGCTATCTAGAGTAGTCCGTATTTGAAAAAGATCTTTACTAAAAGCAGAAAATGAAAGTTATTTAGCCACCCTGAAACTGTTTCTCTTGCAAAGATAGGGTAATGCTGACGCACTTTTTTAAAAATAATCGTACATGTGCCATTGCTATGTAGTCCATATTTAAAAGAGAAGATCGTGTCTGGCAGTAGAAAACGAGTTATTTTATAAACAAATCCATTACTTACGTTTCGTTGCGGAAACGGAATTTCCGGTACCTGTACAGGCTCTGTTCACAAACGGTGCTTAGAAAGAATGATTATCGCTAAACATTCGTATTAGTTCCAGCTCTTCAGATTAACTCGCTGTAGTCATTTTGCGAGTCATATGTGGGAGGAAGTAATATTAGTTATATCTGACATTGTCAGAAAAGGAGAAAGCGATTAAATCTATGTTTCTCACAATTTTTAAAAAATTATATTTGTCTATAACGTTTACACTATGAAATATTAAAATGCCATTACTAGTTGTTCAGTCGACTCAAACTAGTCATTACATTTTAATTTTTTATAATTTACGCAGTCTGAAGAATTAGAAAAGCTTTTGTAAAAGGTTTTTACATTTTATGCTTTCATGAACAACCAATTGACTGCTTCTTTCCTCCTTAAATTCGTCCAACGTCCACCTCGCACAGGATAATCTCAAAGACTTCTACCGCTTGGGCTGTATGAGAATCCACCAGCAGAGAACGCCTAACGCCTTATCGACATTCCCACTTCCAATGCTAAGTTCGGTTGCACGAAGCCCTCACAATAGCATCCCATTATCTTACACCACAGACTGGCCTTGGAGACAAGATGCATAAAATGATGGTGATTGATTTTCACAGACTGATACAAATCCTGAAAATTCTTTAGAGACTCCACATGGTTTATTTTCCCATTTAAACCACTGAACTGTTCCCAGTTTCGACCGGGATAAAGTGCAAGAGTACCCATCATTGAATGTTGGCGGTTGGTAGTTGGCATTCCTAACGAGCGACTGCCCAGCGGCTGACAGTTTCCGCCAACGTGAATGATTGGAACTCTTACACTGTCCGGCCCGACCGTGTGTTATATATTACCAAATATTATAATCTCATAACCTGAAGATGGGATTTTAAAATCTCGAAAACTGTCGTGGTTTAAATAAATACTAGTACAACTGAAGAGGGACTCTCTAAACTACATTTTGCGAAGAAGTTCGTATAGAAACAGTCATTGCCCTCTCTGTTGTGCTAAATGAATTTATTTGTTTTGTTTCTGCCACCCCTGTAGGTAAATCAGTATCATGGACACAATGTAATGGCGTTCTGCATACGCATGACGAAGCTGACCTGCACGCTCTCCAGTGGCTGCAAAGAAGTTGTCTGTAGTGCCACCTGCCCCAGTCCACAACGTGCCTGAGTGATGTTGCCGCCTGAAGTGACCTCTCGATGTGAGGAGACCACCTGAGTGTTCGGAAAAACAGATAGTCCTGCTCCAGAAACAGAATCCTGTGTTATCCTTTTCATGCCGCATCTTTTCTACAATGTATTTCACTAGTTTTACCTCTTTTTCTAGTGGTACCTGCAGTGTCTGTTGTAGTTTTGCAGCCGGCGGTGTTAATGATAATACGACGTCTCCGACAGTGTCTGCGTACAATGTTTGAAACGCAGTAGGAGCGGCGGCGGCGTCGGAAGCTGTAGGGGCGGCAGTGTCGTCACCCTTAGCGGTGCTGGGGTCTCTTAGCATTGAGCTCAGGCTGGTGCAGCAAGCAGCTGCCACCTGCTGGTCTCTGGGACGTCGAAGTCGACCGGTCGTTCCTCCGTGTGGACCATTACACTTGCACTGGTAATGGTTCCGGCCTCGACTATAGTGTGGGATTCCATGAGGGCCGAGGCTTGACACAGTGTGCTACGTAGGGCGTCATGGCGGTTTTCTTCATATATGAAATGTATTCGCAATTGCGAATATGGACAGCCATCAACTGTATAATGGATTGACGAGAGTGAAAATTTGTGCTAGACTGGGACTCGAGCCCAGATTTCCCGCTTGTCACGAGTGGTCGCCTAACGACAGGCTATTCACGCACGTCTCGCGGTCAGACTCAAACTTCCAAGTGTCGTCAACAATGTGTCTACGACCTGTAATCGTACGTACATTGTGTACATTCTCGTACAGGGGATATGATTTACTTGAAAGTCGTTTGCCGGTGTCGGCAGATAAATACGATATTACACTACCTGCATTATTCTGAATTACGACCAATTTTCCTTTGGACATACATGCGTGGCCGTGAGTCGAGTCGGATTGCCAAATGGTAAGACGACCGCTCGCGGTAAAGGTGAAAATCAGGTTCGAGTACCCGTCCGGCACAAATTTTCATTGTCGTCATTCCATTACACAGCTGATTGCTCTCCACATTCGTAACTGCGAATTCATTTCATGCATTTCATAATGGCTGTAGTCCCCACAGTGGCAGTTCCTTAGAACGTGCATACATGTTCGAAAGAACATGGCATCGTAATTCGGAATAACACAGGCACCGCAATATCGTATGGTTCTCTTCATCGTCAGCCAGGGCACGTGCTCTCCACTGTAATCTCTCTCTCTCTCTCAGCTGCAGTTTGTGGATAGTTATGCAACAGAGGAGAAACTCTTCTCAAGTAATCTTAGGTTGGTTAGAAAAGTACGGCCGCCACTTACAGTGGAAATGGTTTGTTCTCTCATCACTGGACCTTGCTTTACCAATTACAGCAACAACAAACAGTGTATCTTTTAAAAGCGACAGATCCCATGTGAATAGTACAGCCTAGTAAAATTTGCAAAAAGGAATCTCACAGTCGCCATGTTCTACAGTGCACAGGACAACTGTTTATCACCTGGGCATAACCAAGTGTTGCCGTGATCGAAACAATCAGTGCGCTGCGACGATTGAGATTAAAGATTGATAAACGGCCTCACATGTTTCCACTATCAGGGAGAAAATAACTCAACTACGGAACTTCTATCCTTTGACCGCGTAGGCATCCAAATAATTTTTCAACTGGCAGGGGGGGGGGGGGTGCTGGTTGTCTGGGGATACAATTAATAAAATAAGGACGGGGGAAATCTACGGTCAGCGAAAAGTCTCTTGACATCATGTAACCTCCCCCAACAGAAAAATATAATTATAATTATATCTTTCACATTTAGTGTAAACTCTCAACAGTTTATTATTCCATAACCTCGCAATAATAACGTGACTAACTTCCGAATAAAAAATGTGACTCATATATAACCTTTCAATAATTAACTGACTTTGCATATGAACTGGTAAATTTGGATGTCAGCAGTGCTGCGTCATGGCCCTGAAAGATCGTCCTGAATAAATTGAAAATTCTTACCTCAATGAAGTCGCCGGAAAACGCATATATATCTGCTCCTATAAGAAATTTTTCTGGCACAGCCGAGTGCAATGCTAGCCGCTAGATTTGTCATGATAAAAAGAAACAACAGATTTTTCTTTACGATAATCTGGATGACCATGGATTGGAGAAATTAGCAAATTCCTTAAATTCAGATGAATGATTGTCAAAAGTTAATTTTTATAAGAAAGATTATTATTAAAAGATTTTTAAACGTTTACATGGGACTTGATATGACAATAGTAAAAAATTACTTGTAACAAATTACATATGCGCTCGGCTACATTTACCTTATACTACATCGCTCAAGCACGACCGGCCCCACCGCCCGACTGCTAGCTACTACTTACTACCACTGACACTGCTCTACTGCAGCCAACACTGCTCTCTGGTTTGAGATTCTCTTATAGCTTACATACCGCAGGCAGCGCGTGAGCAATCCATCGAAATTATATCTGCTCGAGTGCGCTAGCAATAAATTCCTTAGTCATGGACCTCTTACAAACAAAAGAATAGAAGTTGAGGAGGAGGACGAGGAGATTTCTAACATCCTTTCGACAACGAAGTCATTAGAGATGGGGCAGAAGCTCCGATTAGGTAAGGACAGGGAAGGAAATCGGCCGCGCCCTTTCGAAGGAATCATCCCAGAATTTCACTGGAGCGATTTAGAGAAATCACGGGAAACCTAAATCAGGATGACCAGACGCGGGTTGGAGCCATCTTTTCAAATGCGAGTCCAGTGTTCAAACCATTGCGCCACCTCGCTCGGTAACACAAATTGACGTGGCCTTGTGTTATAAAAGTTACTGTGGGCCAGTCACAAATATTGGCATATATGGTGAGCTTACGTCCTGCTTTAGACCAGGTAAAATGCAACCAAATGCATAAGAAGTTGAGTGAAGTAATTAAATAGAAGACAAATACCAACAGAGAGAGTGAAAGTGACTACGAAAATTCCACCTCTAACACAGTATGGCAAACCATGGTAGTTGTAATAGGGTGGCACTTTGTAACTTACTTCACTTTTGCTGAGGGCTCGCGGTTCTGGATGCGAGGGTGGCATTTTGCGTAACAGTGCGTCACCGTAGGCACCACTTCACAGTGCACCTTCGTAATAGGCCAAAAGAAGCCCAAAGCCAACATAACTGGAGGGGGGCCGCTAACAGTTCCTGTGTCCCGGACAGCAGGCAGGGCTCGGCCCTTTGAAGGTTAGGTTACCTGGACTGTTCGGGCTCCAGCTCTACGAAGCGAGCGACAAATTGCTGCTCCTGAGCGGATGCGTGCCGTATGGTCGTATTTGAACTTAACGGCTCCAAATTTTAAAACAACCTGCCATTTTGTGAGATTTCAATATTAATTAAATAGTGTACAGCTAAACTGTTTAGCCTCATCCATGCAGTAGTAGATCTCGCTCGAAAAATAGCGCTGTTGTTTGTTGTACGGAGAAAATTGGTTTGATACTGAATGATTTAATTATTTAACTTTTTTATAGGTAAATTGATAGCTTCGTCCTCGGTAAAATGAATTCGTCTCTCTCCAGCAACGTGAGTCTGTAATCGGATTCTCTGAATTAATTCTATATCAGAATTTTTCTCTGTCTCTAGCACCATAAAGGGCAGTTCCGCTGGCTTTGCCCATAAAATAAAACATGAATAGTGTTGTACAGGAGGAGAAAATGTGGCGCCGACGATGTAGTTTGTAGTAGATCATGACAGTTTGATCTGCGCACGTCATTCCTGAAGAACATAGCTAGGGAAGGTACAGAAATAGTAAGGAAACAAATTACGCCTTCAATCTGGCTGCAAAATCAGGAATATGACGCTTATGTTTTCCATACTAAATTCTTTTATAAATTAGTCACATCTGATGCAAGGTATTGTTTTCTGCAGACCTGGAGATCACTCTGACAATTATCTTTTCATTCGGCTAAGTGTCTTCCTTCCCATTTATCACTATACCACTTTTAAATAAGAAAGATCAAAAGGAACTACATTCGATAATTTTTCGACATATTACAATTAGTGCACTGATTAATAAGGATCGTCTTATTCGCCAAGTCCCTTAGCTTTTTCATTGATTACTTCTGAAAATTATTCAGTTTAGAAGGGTAATAAAACCTTTATATCATTTAGACTCTCTTCAGACAGTCGATTAACTTCACGTCACGAGAATCTCACCACACTTGCTATATCTTTGAGCACCAGTTATTGCATTATTGTGACACATCCACAAAGAGAAATCGTTAACTGTGCTCGAACATTGCAGTACATGTTCACATAATTTCGCTTATGGTCAACAATGACAAACGTTTCGCGGACACCTAACACACAAAAATTCAGGGTGGATTGTTAATACTCGCTCACTTGATGTGGGAAGTTACTCTTCCGACACCATTTCGTGGCTTTTGTACACAGCCTATGTTTTGGACACTTGACATCAGTAGAGTTCGCCCGATTACAGCCTGTCATTGAGCAAACTTTGGGCCCAACTGGAGTATGGAAACAGATAAATAATGAGGTTATACTTTTTGTATCAAACTGCCAAATGGTAAACTATGTGTTTTGAAAAACGGTGGAAAAATATTATTGGCCTAGAGTGAGTACTGGGTGGCCAGAGAATTTCGTCAATGGACTGCGACTAGGAGAGTTTTTTGACAGGGCAGTCATCAAGTCACGCTTGCCTGATAACCGGATACTTATTAGTACAATAATTTCGTATTAATGACTGGAAAGCAGAGAGACTGCTTTTTGAGATAAAACCCGGGCGGTAGCGTTAAGGTACAGCGGAGTGTCGACAAGCGTCGTACTCGTCATCTTCTGGCGAAGACAGATTGAATTTTGATCCAATGATGTTTGTTTATTATGAAGCGGTTTTCGGCTTATTTGGCCACCATTGTTTGAATAAGTGCAACAGACACAGACATTTCTAGGAAACCTTTCCTTTAACTCGAAATTATTACGTTTTAGGTACAACTATACTGTTTTACGAGGATATGGATTGTCTCTTTTGCTGATTATGAGCGCAAGCGAATGTTCGTCATGAATTTAATACATGTTCGATCTTAGTATTCAACTCTTCACGTCATCACGTTCTCGATTGGCTCGATTTCGCCTTCCTCTCTTCATGTTATCCTAATGCCGGCCGCGGTGGTCTAGCGGTTCTAGGCGCGCAGTCGGGAACCGCGAGACTGCTACGGTCGCAGGTTCGAATCCTGCCTCGGGCATGGATGTGTGTGATGTCCTTAGGTTAGTTAGGTTTAAGTAGTTCTAAGTTCTAGGGGACTGATGACCACAGTAGTTAAGTCGTTTGTTATCCTAATGTTTCTGTACCTGTTCCATCCTCATATTTAAGTACGTGGCTCACTCTACAGTACGTGGCCTCTGCTGCTCCTTCCGCAACAAAATGATTTTTTTTTCCAAAATGCCTTAGCAGAGCTCCCATTATCCCTTTCCCCAGTAAGGAATTTTACACGGATTTTCTTTCTTACCTGTGATTTCTATTACGCCATCCTTTCGTTCTTTAAGTCTCGAACTAATTTTTAAGACCCACCTGCAGTGCACCATCTCACATACTTACACTTTATTCTTCTCCGAAGTCCCCATCATTCACATTTCACTGCGCTCAGTGAGGTGCTCCATGCTGCACGATTCCGCCGTGATCATCCACGCACTGATGCTCTGGACTTATAATGCACAGTAGGTGGCAATTCCGCTCAGTGAGGTACACCATGCTGCACGAAGTTCCGCAGTGGTCATCCCCGAACTGACGCAGTGGACCGTACAGTGTACAGCAGGGGGCAACTGAAGGAATCACCAGTCTGACGTAAGCTGTATTAGTATGTTCAATAGTAAACCGCTTCAGACGTAATCAGCTAATTCGAGACCTAAACTCCCATCAAAATGGAGGATTAATTTTTTATGTCTCAGGTCTCAAACTGCTTATTTTGTTTGTTTCTACAGTACCTCTTCTTTCTTCTCTGTAGCGTTAATTCCGTCTAGTACGGGGACCGCTGTTCCAGGATTTGGCCTTTATCTCTCTCATTATTGTTTAACTTCGTAGATGAATGTCTTTCGTAACACCACGGTCATCAAAGTGACCTAACGGTGCTTTTAATAATTTCCATAACGAAACTCTGTCTCGAATCTGCAGAAAACCTAGAGAGATTCTGGTCATGCATAAAGCACACCAGTGGCAAGACACAATCAATACCTTCACTGCGCGATAACAACTGTGAAGTCACTGATGACAGTGCCACTAAAGCAGAGTTATTAAGCACGGTTTTCCGAAACTCCTTCACCAAAGAAAGCGAAGTAAATGTTTCTGAATTCTAATCAAGAACAACCGCCCAGATGTGAAACGTAGAAGTAGATATCCTCGGTGTAGCAAAGCAGCTCAAATTACTTAATAAAGGCAAGGCTTCAGATGCAGATTGTATACCAGTCAGGTTCCTTTCAGAGTATGTTGATACAATAGCTCCTTATTTAGCAATTATATGTAATAGCTTACTCATAGAAAGTTCCGTACCTAAAAACTGGAAAATTGATGAAGTCATACCAATATCCAAACAGGGAAATAGGAGAAATCCGCTTAATTACAGGCTCATATCACTAACGTCGATTTGCAGTAGGGTTCTGAATATATATTGTGTTCCAACATTATGAACCACCTCGAAGAAAACGATTTATTGCCGGCCGGTGTGGCCGGTGTTAGCGCGTCAGTTTGGAACCGCGTGACCGCTACGGTCGCAGGTTCGAATCCTGCCTCGGGCATGGATGTGTGTGATGTCCTTAAGTTAGTTAGGTTTAAGTAGTTCTAAGTTTTGGGCGACTGATGACCTCAGTAGTTAAGTCCCATAGTGCTCAGAGCCAAAACGATTTATTGACAATTAGTCAGCACGGATTCAGAAAATATCGTTCTTGTGAAACACAACTAACTCTTTATACTCTTGAAGTAATGAGTGCTATCGACAGGGGATGCCAAATTGATTCCATATTTTTAGATTTCCAGAATTCTTTCGACACCGTTCCTCACAAGAGTCTTCTAACCAAACTCAGTGCCTAAGGAATATCGCCTCAGTTGTGCTACTGGATTCGTGATTTCCTGTCAGAAAGGTCACAGTTCGTAGTAATAGACAGAAACTCATCGAGTGAAACGGCAGTAGTACCTGGCGTTCCCCATGGAAGTGTTATAGGATCCCTGTTGTCCCTGATCTACATTAACGACATAGAACACAATGTGAGTAGCCCTCTTAGATTGTTTGCAGATGATGCTGTCTTTTACCGTCTTGTAAAGTCATCAGATGACCAAAACGAACTGCTAAATGTTTTAGATATGATATCTGTATGGCGTGAAAAGTTACAATTGACCCTTAATAAAGAAAAGTGTTAAGTTATACACATGAGTACTAAAAGAAATCAGCTAAATTTCGCTTACGCGTTAAGTCACACAAATCTGAAGGCTGTATATTCAACTAAATACTTACGGATTGCAACTACAAATAACCTAAACTGGAACGATCACATAGATAATGTTGTGGGTAGAGCAAACATTGATTGTCAGAACACATAGAAGGTGCAACAGGTCTACTAAAGAGACTGCTTACACCACGCTTGTCCGCCCTATCCAGGAGTATTGCTGTGCGATGTGGGATCCACGTTAGGTGGGAGTGACGGATAACATCTAAAATGTTCAAAGAAGGGCAGCTCGATTTGCATTGTCGCGAAATAGGAGAGATAGTGCAACAGACATGATACCTGATTTGGAGTGGCAATCCTTTTTTTCATTTTTTGTATTTCGTTGCGACTGGATCTTCTCACGAAATTTCAGTCATCTGTTTTCTCCTCTGATTGCGAAAACATTCTGTTGGCACTCACCTACATATGGAGAAATGATCATGACGATAAAATAAGAGAAACCAGGGCTCGCACAGAAAAATTTATGAGCTCATTTTTCCCGCGCGCCGTTTGAGAGTGGAACAGTAGAGAGACAGGTTGAAGGTGGTTCATTGAACCCTCTGCCAAGCACTTTATTGTGAATAGCAGAGTAATCACGTACATGTAGATGTATATGGAAGTCAAGTGCGTCACCTGTATGCGAAGAGTATAAACTTTGTTATGCCTGTGATCGATCGTAGTATAACTGCTCGTGTACAGTATTGCATCAGGCTGAATTTCAACATCAACCAATGTTTGCCTAAGCGAGAGTGGGAAACCGCCTAAAATTCACAATTAGGCTGGCCGGTATACCATCTCACGATCGTTAATCCACCTCACAGGTCGATTCGCGTGTGGATCAGACACCTCCAAGTCTCGCAAACTAGAGCGCTGCGCTTAACGCTATACGAGCTGATCTTGCTTCTTCAGTTCTTATCTCAATAATTATAAGCTGAGTTGAAATGAAAAAGTGGATCCCAAGGTGAAGATATTAAATAAACAACAATTTAGGTAATTTGTTTCAATATTCGGTTGGTATAGCTGAAGAGAAAACATATTTCGCCTGTGAAAGAAAGCGTTGTAAAATGTATATGCAGAGTAAGTGGTCGCGAAATTGAAGTTCGACTCCAAGCACTTTTCTTGTAGCTCCGTCTTCCCGACATCTTAAACGAATACTGCAAGCAGGCAGCGCTCTATTACTGTCAGCTTATCCTGCGCCACCAGAGATATGTTCTCGGGAATCTCTAATTTCCCATTCCGCACTTCATGGGTTGTGTGCGCGTTGCGTTACAGTATTGCAGCCACAGTATTCTGATCTGTGGAAGCTTAGCTTTGATGCCGGCTGCTGAAATTGTGGCAACTTGGCAGAACGTGCTGAACACAACTACCACCTCATTCGGGCGGGTCAGCGACGGTATGTAGAAGAAGGTTGGTGATGCGAGCCGTCTCATAAAGGACACTTACCCGTGGCACAAGTGTACTGACATCCAGTACACTGACACGCTATATACGAGCACGGTTCGGCATCCTTACTTTCTAAGCCGAACATATTCGATTCTTCTTGATCTGTTGATTTTGTTTTTCCGTTTCTTCGAAAGAAACTGGCATTTGTCTCCGAACAGTTCTATGGATATGGTATTTATAAAATTAAATAATCACTTATATTTTTAGCCCAAGAGCAGTGGTAACTTCTTTGGTCCGTTCCATAATTTGAAATTGACGTCATGCTTGAAAGTTAAAACCTATCCAGCAAGAAATACGACATCTATTCCACAATAAATTCTTCTAGAAAAAAATAATTCTCATCTGCTTCTGCTTCATCTGTGGACTAAAGTAAATAAGTTGATAGATCTTATTCTACAGGATTCACGAGTTACAAGCAGTTTTGAATTTTCATTGCACTGATATTGTGTGTGTGTGTGTGTGGTTTGAGGTTTTCGGGCGCTAGATAGCGTGGTCATCAGCGCCCAAACGCACAGAAACAGGAACACATGCGGTGAAGGGACGAAGATGGACAGTGAACAAGGAGAACGGCTAAAAGACACAGACCTGATGCAGTTCCAAATCCTCACATACAGAGGCAAAACATGAGGAAAAGAAACGCACTAAAAAAGGAAAGGAAACACAAGGAAAAGAGAACAGAAATCGAAGTGAAACAAGTAGGTAATCGTGACTGGTGGACTTCTTACCTAAAACCTGGGTGAGCCAGTCACCCAGCAGCACATTAAAATCCTCTCCCTAAAATCCGAGGCAACAAATTGGACAGGACACAAAACCGTAAGACCTTAACCACAGTCGTTGCGTCGTCTTGCAAAATAGAGGGCAAATCCGGTGGCAAGGAAACCACCACCCTCTGGTCAGAGAATAAAAGACAGTCAAGTAAAACGTGGCGGAGAGTAATCTGGACGCCACAAGCACTGCAGGTTGGGGGATCCTCCCGCCGGAGTAAAAAACCATGCGTTAAGGGACTGTGCCCGATGCGGAGGCGAGTGAGGAGAACATCAGACATCAAAGACACTGTAATTACAAATAGTATTTCCCTTTGATAGCGGTACATTTCACTGATTTCGTTGTAGTTACATTATCGATATTAATTTCTTGGTTCAGTAAAAGAAATTTAATTCATAAGATTCGCATATACGTAATCAAACATTAGTGCAAATTCACTAAACTTGTCTAAACATCTACCCTGATGAGTTTTAGTCCGCTTATGTGTATGCTAGAACTTCCACACATGTATACTGTGTACTTTATTCCAGACACATTCTAACATAACAACATGGTACCGACAGATTCGCTGAAGGTTTGTAGTCCAGCTTTACGTTTTCGAGTAGTTATACGTCTTACCACTTAATCTATTCATACATTTTTTTCGGTAAATAGTGTTGGTGGGCACTTCATAAGCACTACATTGAATAACTATAACATCAGTTAAATAAAATTTTATCGATTATGGAAAACTGTCATCAATGTACGTCTGTAATCAAATTTTTAAATACGTAATTATTCAGAAAACATAAATTATGAAACAAGCGAAGGACATACTACATGTATTCACGTCTCTGAGTTTTAACAACATGGAAACAGCCATTTTAATTCCATTAACAAAGGAAATGACGAAAGTTACAAATTGTGCAGTTAAGTTTAATTATAAATTAAACTACATTTTGGAACTTTATATCACATCCTAAAACTTAGCAGACAGAAACAATGAAATTCTGTCTAGTTTTCGTACAGTCTGTCTCAAATAAAAAACAAACAAATTAGACATGTGGAACATACGTTGTAATTTTTGTCCTGAGAAATGTATTTAATTTACGAAACTGTTCACATCAAAACTCCGTTTTTAATTTCCTATTCCTGAGACTGAGCATAAAACTTACTTAATCTATTCTCGAAAAATACAGAACTGTCGAACACGGCCTTAACGAACGTATTGAAAAACGCATCTTAGTTAAATTAAGCATACCATTGTCAAGAGAACACTGAAATTCATATTCTCATAAATGTGTACCAATAAGGTCTGTAAGTTTTATCCACTTTCTATGTAGCTTGTATTGTACTATTTTAATAACGTTATTACCTTGTTACAAACACTTGTAAACAAGAGCAACAATAGTAACTCCAACCCAAACCTGGTGATCTTACAAGGTCTTTGACTACACAAAGCGGACAAGGCACTTCGCTGTCATCTATATTAGGAAGCAGACGTGTTTTAAGCTTGCTCTGTGAACGATTACATATGAGCATTTCTGTCGACTGTGAATGTGAAAGTGTATCGTAACCGGAGATTAAATCATCTATTAAAATGGCATCATTATTCAACGAGAACATAAAGTATAAACTACTACCAGAAACTATTTTTACAAACTTGCACAAGAAGAAGCAACCTGGGAGATTATCATCAAGACATGGACTTCATCAAGTTAATTACAATGGATTCTGCTACTCCTTCTTCACTGTGTTCATATTTAGATCCTTAGAGGTAGACGATAAGTTCGACTATTTTTGTTAGGCCCTAAAGTGTTAAGACAAGTGAAGGAAGTGAGCTTAGAGCAGGCATGCGTCTTGTTTTTAATATGGTATTGTTGATCAGTCACTGGAATCAGTCACAGACTTCAAACATCTACCAGTTTCTGTTTGGAGCACTTTCAGGTGGCAGACCACGTAATTTTAACCGTGAGGAAGGTAGCTAGTTGGCACAGTTCCTATGAAATTGTAACACATACATGAAAGATATCACATACAAAATCCTTATTGAACCAGTCATAGTGAAGGAGTATAGTACCCACGAATCAATGATAGAGCACTACCCCTATCGTCAGTGTGAAATCAAAATAATTACGTGACTTGTGATTTTTCTGTTTGCATACTGAACTGAAACTGAAACGTTAATACTGCCCTTTTCCCCCCGTTTTAACGCGTTTGTTTATTATTAAAAGCAGTGGCAAGTATTTTTTGCTGCTACAGATGAAAATCGAAATACCGTACGTAAAAGAATGAAAAGGAACTTTTCATAGGTCAATATCATAAAGGTCTAATTCAAGCTGTTGTTGATGTTGTTGTGGTCTTCAGTCCGAAGGCTGGTTTCATGTAGCTCTCCATTCTATTCTGTCCTGTGCATGTCTCTTAATCTCCAAGTAACTGCTGCAACCTACCTCTTTCTGAATCTGTTCACTGTACTCATCTCTTGCTATTCCTCTACGATATTTACCCCCCTCCCCGTTTCTCTCCACTACGAAATTGTTTCAGAATGTCTCCTATCAACCGATCCCTTCTTTTAGTCACGCTGACCACAAATTTCTTATCTCCACAGTTCTAATCAGTACCTCCTCATTAGTTACGTGATCTATCCATGTAATCTTCAACGTTCTTCAATAGCACAACATTTCAAAACCTTCTATTCTCTTCTTGTCCAGACACTGTACTGTTCATGTTTCGCTTCCATATATGGCTACATTCCAGACAAATACTTCACAAAAAACTTGCTAACCTTTAGTCTATATTCGGTGTTAACAAATTTATCTTCTTCAGAAACGCTTTTCTTGCAATTGCCAGTCTAGATTTTATATCCTTCCTACTTCGATCATCATCAGTTATTTGGCTGCCCAAATAGCAAAACTCATTTGCTACTTTAAGTGTCTCGTTTCCTAATCTAATTTCCTTAGCATCGCCTGATTTAATAAGACTACATTTCATTATCTTTGTTTGGCTACTTTTGTTGATATTCATCTCATATCCTAATCAAGACTAGCCTATTTTGTTCAGATGCCCTTCCAAGACCTTTCCTATCTCTGGCAGAATTAAAATGCCACCAGCAAACCTCAAAGTTTTCATTTCTTCTCCCTGAACCTTAACTCCCACTCCCAATTTTTCATTGGTTTCCTCTATTGCTTCCGCAAAGTACAGTCTGAATAACACTAAGGACAGGCTACAGCCCTGTCTCACTCACTTCTCAACCACTACTTCTCTTTAATGCCTCTCGACTCTTATAACTGCCGTTTGGTTTCTGTACAAGTTGTACATAGCCTTTCGCTCCCTGTATTTTAAGCTTTATTCCTTCAGAATTTCAAAGAGTATTCCATTCAACATTGTCAAAAGCTTTCTCTAAGACTACAAATGCTATAAACGTAGGTTTGCCTTGCCTTAACCTAAGATAAGCCTTAGGGTCAGTACTGCCTAGGGATATTTCTCCTGTCTCGCACATCTTACACACCAGATGGAAGAGTTTTGTCATGGCTGGCTCTCCCACGGCTCTCCCAGTTCTGACGTAATGTCGTCTACTCCCGGGGCCTAATTTCAACTTAGGTCTTTCAGGGCTCTGTCAAATTCTTCTCGATTACATCTCCATCACATCTTCATCTATGTTATCTTTCTGTAATACCGCATTCATTTCATCTCTCTTGTATAGATCCACTATATAGTCCTTCTACCTTTTAGCTTTCCCTTCAGTGCTTAGCACTCGTTTCCTGTCTGAGCTCTTGACGTTCGTGTAGCTGCTTCTCTTTTCTCCAAAGGTATCTTTAATTTTCCTATAGGCAGTATCTGTCTTTCCGCTAGTGAAATACACTGATAAGCCAAAACATTATAATCACCTGTATAATAGTCAACATGTCAAACTTTGACACGTATAACAGCGGCAACGTGTTGTGGCAGGGAAGCAATGAGGTCGTGGTAGGTCGCTGGAGACAGAAATCACCTACTTCCCATAAATTTCGGGGAGGATGGCCATTAGCTCTGAAACCAGAATCAGTCACAACCTAGATGTGTTCGATCGGGTTCAGATCTGGCAAGTTGGGGTCCAGCACATCAATTGGAACGCGTCTCTGTGTTCCTCGAACGACTCCATCATGCTCCTGGCCTTGTGACATGGCGTATTATATTGTTGAAAAAGTCACTGCCGTCGGGAAAAATGACAGTCACGAAGAAGTTACGTGGTCTGCAACCAGTGTATGATACTGCTTGGCCGTCATAGTGCCTTGCACGAGCTCTGTTGTATGCATGGATGCCCACGTGAATGTTCCCTAAAGCACAACGGAGCCGCCACCACCTTGTCTCCGTCCCACATTACAGGTGTCAAGGAGCTGTTCCACTGGAAGGCGACTGATCCGTACCCGACATCGGCATGATGAAGAAGATATCGGGATTCATCAGATTATACAACGCTCTGCCACTGCGCCAACGTCCAGTGGCGATGCTCAAGTTCCCATTTCAGTCGTAGTTGCTGATATCGTGATGTTATCATTGGCACGTGCATATGTCGTTGGCTGTAGAGACCCATCGCTAGGAACGTTCGGTGCATTGTACACTCCTGGAAATTGAAATAAGAACACCGTGAATTCATTGTCCCAGGAAGGGGAAACCTTATTGACACATTCCTGGGGTCAGATACATCACATGATCACACTGACAGAACCACAGGCACATAGACACAGGCAACAGAGTATGCACAATGTCGGCACTAGTACAGTGTATATCCACCTTTCGCAGCAATGCAGGCTGCTATTCTCCCAAGGAGACGATCGTAAAGATGCTGGATGTAGTCCTGTGGAACGGCTTGCCATGCCATTTCCACCTGGCGCCTCAGTTGGACCAGCGTTCATGCTGGACGTGCAGACCGCGTGAGACGACGCTTCATCCAGTCCCAAACATGCTCAATGGGGGACAGATCCGGAGATCTTGCTGGCCAGGGTAGTTGACTTACACCTTCTAGAGCACGTTGGGTGGCACGGGATACACGCGGACGTGCATTGTCCTGTTGGAACAGCAAGTTCCCTTGCCGGTCTAGGAATGGTAGAACGATGGGTTCGATGACGGTTTGGATGTACCGTGCACTATTCAGTGTCCCCTCGACGATCACCAGTGGTGTACGGCCAGTGTAGGAGATCGCTCCCCACACCATGATGCCGGGTGTTGGCCCTGTGTGCCTCGGTCATATGCAGTCCTGATTGTGGCGCTCACCTGCACGGCGCCAAACACGCATACGACCATCATTGGCACCAAGGCAGAAGCGACTCTCATCGCTGAAGACGACACGTCTCCATTCGTCCCTCCATTCACGCCTGTCGCGACACCACTGGAGGCGGGCTGCACGATGTTGGGGCGTGAGCGGAAGACGGCCTAACGGTGTGCGGGACCGTAGCCCAGCTTCATGGAGACAGTTGCGAATGGTCCTCGCCGATACCCCAGGAGCAACAGTGTCCCTAATTTGCTGGGAAGTGGCGGTGCGGTCCCCTACGGCACTGCGTAGGATCCTACGGTCTTGGCGTGCATCCGTGCGTCGCTGCGGTCCGGTCCCAGGTCGACGGGCACGTGCACCTTCCGCCGACCACTGGCGACAACATCGATGTACTGTGGAGACCTCACGCCCCACGTGTTGAGCAATTCGGCGGTACGTCCACCCGGCCTCCCGCATGCCCACTATACGCCCTCGCTCAAAGTCCGCCATTCGACGGCCAACACCGCGGTTCCTGGTGTGTCCGCTGTGCCGTGCGTGTGATCATTGCTTGTACAGCCCTCTCGCAGTGTCCGGAGCAAGTATGGTGGGTCTGACACACCGGTGTCAATGTGTTCTTTTTTTCATTTCCAGGAGTGTATGTTCAGACATACTTGTACTCTGTCCATCATTAAAGACTAATGATAGTGCCACCACAGTTCGCCCCCTGTCCTGGATTAACAATCTGCCCAGCCTACGACGTCCGACCAACCACACAACGACTGGACCTGGTTCCACACTGGTTTCGCCACATGTTGAAGAAACTCACCACAACACTCCTCGAACACTTGGCAAGTCGTGTAGTTTTCGAAGTGCTTGTTCCGAGCCACTGGACCATCACAAGCCGCACTCAATCAAACCCAGACAGATCGCACGCCTTTCACATTCTTCAGAAGGGCAGCACGCTAGTGCACCGTGCGTGTGTCAGACTAGCAGTCATTCCTGTCCAGGTGACGCTGCTATCGTGTGGATGGGTTTATATCGATAATAGGTCAGTGGTCATAATGATCTGGCTCATCAGCGTATGCGTCTAAATCCTTACATTTGTCCTCTAGCCATTCCTGTTATCCATTTTGCACTTCCTGTCAATCTTATTTTTTAGACTTTTTCCCCTTTCGCCTTCATTATTTGCTGCAATTTTCTCCTTTCATCAATTAAATTTAATATCTCCTGCACTATACAAGGATTTCTGCTAGGCTCAATTCAAGCTATCATACCAGAAAAAGGCGCATTATTTGCTGCACGTCGTTGGTGGTTCAAATTCGTTTTTTTTTTTTTTTTTTTTTTTTTTTTTTTTTTTTTTTTTTTTTTTTTTTTTTGGGACACTTTCACTTTGGAGCAGCAGGAAGCTGTTTCGCAATGCCACCGCAGCAAAATTCATTAAAAGAGAGACTTTACAGTATGGGCAAGTAGAGTAAAGAACGTGAGAAGTAGTTGCGGCTATCAGAGTTAATGACGTTTGAGCTATCTCATTTGTCGAAAACAAGCGAAATGCCCTTGCAATTATATCTCAGAAGCGTTTAGGAATGTTGATTCGAGATACCAAATGCATATTACTGAAGTGTCTGTGAAACGCATGTACAGACTGCACCGTATTTCTGAGCGCGATGTGCCTGTTCATCGACGTAATGACATTCAGAATCCACAGAGCGCTTACAGACAAACTTTATACCGCTCTATAGTAATGTGGTTTTTGGAGTCTATGGCTGCTGACGATGAAAATTACATTCTACACATCTGAATGCTCATTCCATAGATATTCCTACTCTGTGAATACGAGACTGCGATCGCAGTCTAGGCAGTCGTTGATTATTTATTGTATAATTGTTAGAAATCTAATATTACTTTCGATTTTCATTCATGATCAACTGTTATTAAGTTTTTCTCTTGAGAAGCTGTTGTATTGGGTGAAGTTCAGTTGTTTAATGGTGCCCTTCCGGCTGTTCTGCCGAGTTGTTGTTTCCATTCTATGCACAATATTTCAACAACCGGCCCAGCTGTCTTCTTCTGGTGCTGCGAGTTGTTAAGTGCAATCGCTGCGTGGATTTCACCCACACTACGAATTATTGTTGAACTCGCACGACTATTTACAGCTGAGTTCGATCCTCGACGTATATTACGCCCTTTGATGCTCTTTTATTTCTCAGAGCTTGCACTGATATTCATCGAAACGCAAATTCTTTCAGCGGTTTCTAATTATGGTGGATGTGCTAGCTGACGAGGTCCTCACAAATTAAGTGCAGCAGCCCGAGCCTCGTTTAAACTGATACCCCCGTCCCTGTTTATTAGGTTTTCTGACACCGTTATTTGAATAGACCCTACAATCATGTTGCAGAAACTTGATGTTTGCACCACAGTACTGGACTCGCCGTATTTCATTCCATTTAAAGGTTTGTCAAGACAGGCGATAACAGTCTACCCATCACCACGTCATCGGTTTGTTCATGGTACTGTCGGTTGAATGGGAAATAGTTGAATCAGAAGGTGCTTAAAAAGTTTTGTGAAACAATCTGCGAACTTTTTCGCGATGTGTTCCAAGGAATCAGAGAGATTCTCTTAAAGAGACAGACTGCATCGAAAGTGAGAGACCACACGTTCATTTGTAACCGAAACTATAATTTATTGCTACTGAAACTACAGTTGGAGCACCATTTCGTAGAAGTTATAATTTACCCCGTGGAGAAAACATGAATGATCTTAATTTTAAGAAAAAATTTGTATATCTGATACGGAGACTAATAGTGATCTTATATAGAGGAAATGTACATGCTTTGAGACGCGATAGTATTAGTGATTTTGAACAAAAAACTACATATGGACATATGCCCTATTACGAATGGTTTCCTAGGTAGAACAGGTTTAATATCACTTTTGTACGTCTTTCTTTAATAACTCGAAAACCGCACACGCCAACGAAAACATGTGTTTGTACACAATTAAATTAAATTAAATTTGCTACAACAAAGTTGTTGTTGTGGTCTTCAGTCCTGAGACTGGTTTGATGCAGCTCTCCATGCTACTCTATCCTGTGCAAGCTTTTTCATCTCCCAGTACCTACTGCAACCTACATCCTTCTGAATCTGCTTAGTGTATTCATCTCTTGGTCTCCCCCTACGATTTTTACCCTCCACGCTGCCCTCCAATACTAAATTGGTGATCCCTTGATGCCTCAGAACATGTCCTACCAACCGATCCCTTCTTCTGGTCAAGTTGTGCCACAAACTTCTCTTCTCCCCAATCCTATTCAATACTTCCTCATTAGTTATGTGATCTACCCATCTAATCTTCAGCATTCTTCTGTAGCACCACATTTCGAAAGCTTCTATTCTCTTCTTGTCCAAACTATTTATCGTCCATGTTTCACTTCCATACATGGCCACACTCCATACGAATACTTTCAGAAATGACTTCCTGACACTTAAATCAATACTGGATGTTAACAAATTTCTCTTCTTCAGAAACGCTTTCCTCGCCATTGCCAGCCTACATTTTATATCCTCTCTACTTCGACCATCATCAGTTATTTTGCTCCCCAAATAGCAAAACTCCTTTACTACTTTAAGTGCCTCATTACCTAATCTAATTCCGTCAGCATCACCCGACTTAATTAGACTACACTCCATTATCCTTGTTTTGCTTTTGTTGATGTTCATCTTATATCCTCCTTTCAAGACACTGTCCATTCCATTCAACTGCTCTTCCAAGTCCTTTGCTGTCTCTGACAGAATTACAATGTCATCGGCGAACCTCAAAGTTTTTATTTCTTCTCCATGAATTTTAATACCTACTCCGAATTTTTCTTTTGTTTCCTTTACTGCTTGCTCAATATACAGATTGAACAACATCGGGGAGAGGCTACAACCCTGTCTTACTCCCTTCCCAACCACTGCTTCCCTTTCATGTCCCTCGACTCTTATAACTGCCATCTGGTTTCTGTACAAATTGTAAATAGCCTTTCGCTCCCTGTATTTTACCCCTGCCACCTTTAGAATTTGAAAGAGAGTATTCCAGTCAACATTGTCAAAAGCTTTCTCTAAGTCTACAAATGCTAGAAACGTAGGTTTGCCTTTCCTTAATCTTTCTTCTAAGATAAGTCGTAAGGTCAGTATTGCCTCACGTGTTCCAGTGTTTCTACGGAATCCAAACTGATCTTCCCCGAGGTTGGCTTCTACTAGTTTTTCCATTCGTCTGTAAAGAATTCGTGTTAGTATCTTGCAGCTGTGACTTATTAAGCTGATAGTTCGGTAATTTTCACATCTGTCAACACCTGCTTTCTTTGGGATTGGAATTATTATATTCTTCTTGAAGTCTGAGGGTATTTCGCCTGTTTCATACATCTTGCTCACCAGATGGTAGAGTTTTGTCAGGACTGGCTCTCCCACGGCCGTCAGTAGTTCCAATGGAATATTGTCTACTCCGGGTGCCTTGTTTCGACTCAGGTCTTTCAGTGCTCTGTCAAATTCTTCACGCAGTATCGTATCTCCCATTTCATCTTCATCTACATCCTCTTCCATTTCCATAATATTGTCCTCAAGTACATCGCCCTTGTATAGACCCTCTATATACTCCTTCCACCTTTCTGCTTTCCCTTCTTTGCTTAGAACTGGGTTTCCATCTGAGCTCTTGATATTCATACAAGTCGTTCTCTTATCTCCAAAGGTCTCTTTAATTTTCCTGTAGGCGGTATCTATCTTACCCCTAGTGAGATAGGCCTCTACATCCTTACATTTGTCCTCTAGCCATCCCTGCTTAGCCATTTTGCACTTCCTGTCGATCTCAAAGGTCCTATTTATTTTTTCTCTAGGACTAACAGTTCGCGGGGAGAAAACACAGCGCGACGCGCGTGCGCTATAGCTTAGGTACTTTTTGTAGGCCAGTTTAAGGTAGTTTTCCGATTTGAGAGATCACAAGCGTCCTGTGTCAAAATGTTTGTCTGTATTACTGTGGTACGTTGAAAACAATGACAATGAATAATACAGATAATAAATAGACATTTACATTAAAAGAGTTTTATCTCGGAAACCATTCGGAATGTCCACATCAAGTTTTTTGTTCGTAATCAGTAATGCTGTCACACGTCAAAACCCGTACCTTTCCCTATGAATCACTTTATATATATATATATATATATATATATATATATATATATATATATATATACCACAACTTTAGGAATTTAAAACTCTGCAACGACAAAAGGCAGAGCTAAGCACTATCTGTCGGCGAATTAAGGGAGCTATAAAGTTTCATTTAGTTGACATTTGTTCGCTTGAGGCGCTGTTGACTAGGCGTCAGCGTCAGTTGATGCTAAGATGGCGACCGCTCAACAGAAAGCTTTTTGTGTTATTGAGTACGGCAGAAGTGAATTGACGACAGTTGTTCAGCGTGCATTTTGAACGAAGTATGGTGTTAAACCTCCTGATAGGTGGTGTATTAAACGTTGGTATAAACAGTTTACAGAGAATGGGTGTTTGTGCAAAGGGAAAAGTTCTGGACGGCCGAGAATGAGTGATGAAAATGTAGCACGCATCCAGCAAGCATTTGTTCGCAGCTCAGGAAAATCGACTCGCAGAGCTAGCAGAGAGCTGCAAATTCCATAATCAACTGTATGGAGAGTCCTACGAAAAAGGTTAGTTATGAAACCTTATCCCGAGGCGATGGATCGGCCGCCAGGCAGCCCGTGACAGAGCACTTCATCACTGGCCTCCAAGAAGCCCTGATCTTACCCCCTGCGATTTTTTCTTATGGGGGTATGTTAAGGATATGGTGTTTCGGCCACCTCTCCCAGCCACCATTGATGATTTGAAACGAGAAATAACAGCAGCTATCCAAACTGTTACGCCTGATATGCTACAGAGAGTATGGAACGAGTTGGAGTATCGGGTTGATATTGCTCGTGTGTCTGGAGGGGGCCATATTGAACATCTCTGAACTTGTTTTTGAGTGAAAAAAAACCTTTTTAAATACTCTTTGTAATGATGTAAATACACATTTTTAAAGTTGTGTTATTCTTTTTGAATCACCCTGTATATATATATATATATATATATATATATATATATATATATATATATATATATATATATATATATATTCTCGCAGATATGCATTGGCAGGGACAATGCAAACTGTTCGGCGTTGTTTACCAAGCAATTAGATATGATTAGAATATTCATCGACGAATTTCTCTGCACTGATGATTAAAATCGAATATGGACAACCAGTTAAATGAAACTGGTAATTTACATCTATTACGAATAAACAGCTAATAAAAGAACAGTCGACGAATATAGGCTTAACAGTACCAACAATACTTCTTCGGTTTATAGGGAGACTTTGAAGAAAAATAACACTGTATAACTTTCGCGGAGAAAACGACTGTTACAATTTTAACATTAATTATTTTATTCCTATTGATGGCAGAGTGAACTGAATAAGTGAATAAGTTAACGAATTCAGCAAAGATATATTGCGGACTGTCCCTAAAGCAACGCAATGATGTTAGTCATGACTATTTTCACTGAAAAATATCACAAAAAAGTACCGCTTATCGTTTATTACACGAAGCTGAGGCAGAGCCATTATTTCGATGGACTGCTGAAATTAATATGTTACACTAAGGCAGTATTCCGAGATGCAGTGCGAAACACCGCATCTTGGCGACACTAACTGCAGGACAGAGCCGTCATAGGACGATGTGAAATGTCAAGAATCAAGAAAAGAAACCAGAGGAACAGATAGAGGAACCGGTTGAACTCAACAAATCTCGCCACCTGTCTGCATTTACTACACCTACGTCAATACGCCACAATCCGTCTCACGGTGTGTAGCGGAGTGTACTTCGTTTTACACTGTCAATTATCTCCTTCCTGGTCCCGCTGCGAATGGTTTGCAGGAAGAACGACTGCTGGTAAGCCTCTGTATGAGCTCGAATATCTCTAATTTCACACCTGTGGTCTTTTCGCGAGGTACACAGAGGAAGAATCAATGCATTGGTTGATTCTTCTGGTAACGTACGCTCTCGGAAACTTAACAGTAATCCACACTGTGATTCAGAACGACTCACTTGCAGAGTCACAATATTCTTTGTCCAGGTGGGGAAAAAATTGCTGCAGAGGTTCGTGACGGCGACGTTCCCGATTGCAACGACGCTGCTGGTTCTGATGGTGTAGCAGCCGCTCTTATAGCAGCTGCAGCAGTTCATCTCAGCTGCTAACAGAGGGCCGCAGTAGCCACACACAACCATATGACTGGCGCTGTGTACCTCTTTCCACTAAATATACTCATTGCGCCAGTGGTGTTATTTGGGCGACTGTAGTGAAAAATTCTAGTTAATATTGTATTTTTTATGCATGCATTAACTTTGAAAAATCAATCAACCACAAAAATGGCTAAAAGTGAAGCAAATGAGATTTTTTAAAAAAATCTAGATTTAAATCAAAAGCTGGGGGACCTGAATTCAGAATTAGATGAGCTAAATGAAAACGTTAATAACCAGAGCTTAGAGTTAAATGAAAATAGCTCAGACCACTTGCAAGAATTGAAAATAGCTTGATCTCTAGAGCTCACTGTTAAATCAAAGTTAGATAACTGCAAAGAAAAATTTCGCAGGGAAGGGGGGAGTGTAACAGCGACCCCGGAAGTCACGAAAGCAAGTACACTAGTGCCCAGATGTTAAGTAAAACCAAGAAAAGAGGCCTTATTGCCTTAACAGGATGACGGAAGGATTAGTGAAACAGCTGCAGCTTAATCACGAGACATTTGTCGTACAGCTATGCCCGAAACACGATGTTATAACAGTTAGTATAGCTAAGATACATATTTTTAAGAAAATAATGTCCGCCCCCGGTAGCTGAGTGGTCAGCGCGACCGAATGTCAATCCTAAGGGCCCGTGTTCGATTCACGGCTGGTTCGAAGATTTTCTCCGCTGTGACTGGGTGTTGTGTTGTCCTAATCATAATCATTTCATCCTCATCGACACGCAAGTCGCCGAAGTGGCGTTAAATCGAAAGACTTGCACCAGGTGAACGGTGTACCCGAAGGGAGGCCCTAGTCACACGACATTCATTCATTCAAGAAAATAACACAACTGGGGAATCTTTTCCATATCAAAATAAACTCTTAATAAGGGATATAGTTACTCTTAACAGCCAAACATACTACACTGTCCATACTGGACCAACTGCACCTCTGAAACGACGAACATGTCGTAGCAGAACGTCATCTCTGTGCCTGTCAGCGTTTACAGTATTAATACGAAAGCTAACAAAGATCTGCAGCTCTGTAAGGCCATTCAAAATGTTGCCTCCAACAATATAACGCCATGGCTATCAAACCGGTTTCTTTCCACGGTGTTCCTTGGGTTGTATCGGCCACCAGGTTCTCTCTCGAGTAACATGCGACGAGAATCATTTTGAAACTGAAGCGGTAATCATTTGTGAAGAGCACATTCTTCCATTCACTCATTGTCCAATTTAGATGTCTCAGATTCCATAATACACGGGTGAGATGTGAAAAATACCGAGTTGCACTGTGGTTTGGAGTCAACGTTAAGCTGTATATCTCCTCCTAACTTGCTGACTAAGTCGGTTCAAACGTCGACGGAAAACTATGGCATACAACCTCCAACAGAACTATACCTGGTGTCCAGACCAATCTTGGGACTGGCAACTTCACGTTTTCATCAGAATAATAGTTGATGTATTAACCTAATGAATATCGCCACTGTATTAGGCAATTAAAACCCCAAACACTATTAATATTACTTACAAACTTCTACAAGCAATTAAAATATTTCAGTGTTAGCGTTTGAGTTAGTTCTGAGTCTGCTAAAGGCTATTTTTCAGTTATTTTCTTCATGCAGAATTACAGAAGTACCGGCAATCGTATGCTTGCTCTCATTCCCGGTGTGACGAATGTGGTGAATGGTGTATCTATAGTGTCCAAAATATATGAGTATGGACAAATGCGCTCATTTTTCTACCGCTTCTGCAATAATCAGTAATGAGAACAAATAATACGTATTTGTAATTATTATTGATTAGTTTAGAACGTAAGAAGTGATTTATGCCATTGTTTTTCTTGCGCTTCAGGTCCACTGGACGAGGCTGCCGCCGACCGAAGTCCATTCAGTGTAAATCAAAGGCGGTCCGCGGATCTGGCCATTACATGAACACGGGTTGCGAGTCTGCCGCTGCAAGAGGGTCGAGTTCGACCGAATGTACAATCGTTTATTACTATTATTATGTTACTTTTGATTTGTATTCGTGATCAGTTGTCGTTTGGTTTGCCAGGAGAGAGGCTGCTGCTTTGAAGTGTTGTTCAATTGTAGTTGAAACTACAGTATATGTGAGGGTTGCCTAGAAAGTAATGCACCGCATTTCTTTTTCTTCAACAATTCTTTATTGAACATAATGAGAATTACACACACGAAAGAATGATGTTTTATCCAAATCCCTATTTTTACACGTAATCTCCATCCTGTTCTATGGCCCTACTCCAGCGCAAAACAAGGGCATGTATGCCCTGTCGGTAGCATCCCTTTCTTGATGGCGGAGCTGTGCTTCACTGTGTGAATCACCTCCTCATCGTCCTCAAAATGTCTTCCACGAATGGCACCCTGTAATGGCCCAAACAAGCAGAAGTCCGAGAAGCTAGGTCAGGTGTGTCAGCTGCGAGAGCCATGAATGGTCTCCCCGACCGCTACAAATCGTGGAGCTCCGCCGAACCGCCTTCTGACGACCTCATCCTCTGTGCCCAGCGGCTACTTCTGTCGACAGCAGATGCTCCATAGGCTTTGCGCAAGCGTTTGTGAATATCCCCCACAGTTTGTTTCTCTCCAGTGAGAAATTCAAAGACGGCACATAGCTTGTAACATGCATCACCTATAGACGCCATTTTGGAACTGTCCTGCAGCTACGCTATCTGTCGAAAACGACGAGAACTTGGCTAGCTCACTCAGGAGACTTCAAATAATACATACTTAACGTGTCCCATTAGTAGCACTGTTTTCGACTGAGAAAAAAGAAATGCGGTGCATTACATTCTGGGAAACTCTCGTAGTTATTATGTATCTATCCAGCTCGAAGGAACAATGTTTGATATTGAGGAAACAATTATATCTTTCTAGAATTATATTTTGTTAATTATCATGTAGACAGACGTCAGCAAAGGCAATGAAAATTGTTCTCTGGTATTTAACCAGCAGTAAGTTCAAAAGATTGATTTGACCAACATATTTATTGGCACCGTTCTCTACACTGATGCACCTATTCAAATCTGAAGAATCATTTACATGAAATAGGCAATTTCGATCTATTAAGAGTAAACGACTACTAACAGAGTGGTCGACAGATTTATATATATCAGCAGCAACAAAATTTCTTCCGTTTTTTGAGACACTTTGTAATAAAAAAATGATAGTATAATTTCCGTGGAGAAACCTACAGCTATAATATTAATAAGGTGGTATTTAGCCCTTTCGACAACAGAACAAGCGAACATGTAACAGTGAGGCTAGCTTGCGGATTGCTTGCGTAAAGTAGCTCTGAAAAACTATCCTGTATTGTAATCATTGGAAAAGGATGGAACAATGACAATGCATACCGCTTATTATAGGTCTACAAGTATCACGAAGCTAAATCAGGGTCATTTCTTCGACGGATTGTCACATAATACCAAGGCAGTATTCCAGAAGAAGTAAGTGACACTGTACGTTGTGCAAAAATCCGTCACTAGTGAATGTTAAGCATAGAAGGAGAAGCCAAGTTAGGGTCCATTCCTATCAGAGTCACACACGTGATCGGATAAAAGTAGATATTAACGCTACACAGAAGGATTCAAAGTGTACTTCGTTCACTTCGGGAAGCAAACACCTTCCAGGTGTTCCGCACACCGTAAGATGTGGTGGCGCCGCTGACGCTGAGTGCTTGGTTTTAGCACCACAGCCTGAATAAAGTGACTTTATGATTGACAGATTCCAGCAGCGGTGGCGGTGTCGCCAGAACGCAGTCAGCTTCGCTAGACACGCTAGACAACACTCTGCGCATACTAATAAAACAGGCAGCACAGTGAGCACTTGGCTGTCGAGAAAGAACCACAATTGGCTGGCGGCTAGACCTGTAGCACCCGACTCGCTGATGCCTCAGATACGAAGTTACTTTAATCGGTGTACAAAAAGGTTTCAATTCCCTTCGGAGTGCAATTCAAATTCTCTGCATCTGGCCGGGTCACCAGATCCCTCCCCTCTGAGTGAGAATGGAATCTCTCTACCATATGGTAGCTACACCTCATGAGTAAGTCGTCGGTATAAGACGTACTGGCCGGCGCTGCAATCATCCACCAATGCGGATGAGGTTCTTCAACATGCTAGCATCAGACACCGCTAGCGACGTCGGTGTAGGCGATGCCCGGTCTCAGGGAGGAGCAGTGGTCACAACTTTTCGTTCTGCGGCAGTAGTCGCGGCCTTGAGCGGCTTGATGACGGTTTCTATGACATCGGTGGTGGCGCCGGTGGTGTGTTGCCAGTTGAGCACAACCGTCAGAGAGGTGTTGCAGATGTCTTCTTCGGTTATAGCAGCTGAGAAGGGAACAACCAAGGCTCCTTAGGGATGTCAGCACTGCCTGAACTGTGCCAAGCCCATCGTGATGGTGGGCGGGATAATTAAAACCAGATACTTCCTGCGTGTACTACTCAACATGCTTCCCATTTGAGTGGTGACTGTGAGGGAGTGGAAGCCCTTATCACTAGAAGCGGCCAAAGCTGAGCCGCAAGGTGGCCAGCAGCGGTCAGTCAGATACGTTTGAACCCCCAACGTTTGATGACCGGCAGACGTGACATGATTTCGATCGCGCAGCAGAGGAACACCATAGGTTAAGGCGTATCTTCGTGTCAGCTCTGTTGTCCCTGGTTAATACATAAGCAGCACTAGCGATGGCAGCTTCCGCAGATTCGCCGATGACAAACACTAAAAATTAATATAAAGTGTGGCCAGCCACAATATGCGCTGTCCCTCTTCCTGAATTATGTCACTCTACCAAATCACGGGGCGCCCAGACATTTCCACATTATGCCTATACAACCACAAGTACTCAACCAAAGAAGGCGGTCACACAAGCAGAAGTCTCTGGTCACAAAAGTATACGCTCTTGTATCCTTTGAAACGTGTCAGAATCCTAATCATGTTGATATAGGCGTGTAGAATACTTTCGCCACGAACATTCACTTACAGTCTTGGTCTCGCACTCTCTCACATTAACAGCAAACAATTCAACTCAAGGATATCTGGGGATATGTGTTTCTAAACGATATTTTATGAACACAGAATTGCACAATAAATGTCGATCATTAGAAATTTAACAATCACTGTTTGATGGCCCAATGGTCCTGGGGTGAACTTCAGCCATTGCTTCGCTTTAGAACAGTACTCATCAACTATGGTGACTGAAGACTGACAGTATAATAAGTCTCTATCAGTTTGAACAGTTCTCGGGTATCCGAGCGGGTAGAGTCGTAATTTCTCCTCAATATTTCGGCAGATGTACACGCTGCCATCTTCAGGTGGTTCCTCACGAATGCTGTGCTGTTCCTCTCGGCGCCCTGTATATACTAGCCGTTACCCCCACCACCATTCCTCTCCTGGTGTCTTCGGTGCGGCCGGCGCGGCGGCTACTGGAGGTGGTGGGGGAAGCGGCGCCTGGGTCTGAACTGGGGTCTGCAGTCTCCCTACTGCCGTCGTCGGGGGTGGTCCTCGATCTCTGGGACCGCATCTTTCTCTCCAGGCTGAGTGCAGGGTTCCAAGCCTGACTAAGTTGAAGGCCGCTGTCTTTATTAATTAGATCGTCCTATAGTCGGATTTCGATGGCCCCTTTAGTAAAGCAGTCCCAGAAGTAGGAGGATCGACAGAGTATTTTTGTTTTTTCATAGTCCATAGTATGGTCACTCTTTATACAATGGTCAGCCACGGCTGATTTAGTGGCCTGGCGTAATTCGGTATCGCGATTATGTTCGCAGCACCCCTCTTCTACAGTGTGGATTGTCTCCCCAATGTATGATTTTCCGCACTGACAGGGGATTTGATAAACGCCTGGGTTTCGAAGGCCTAGGTCATCTTTCACTGAACCCAGTAGAGTTAAGGTTTTTGCAGGGGGTCTGAATACACATTTGACATCGTGTTTCCCCAGGATTCTACCGACTTTTCTTGAGGCGTTTCCGACAAACAGAATCCACGCAGATGACTTGTGTTCTTCTGTTTCTTCTTTTTGTTCTCTTGGCCCAGTCTGGCTGAGTGCATGTCTTATTTGCTTCTGGTTGTACCCGTTTTTCCGAAATGTTGTCTCGAGGTGCTGCAGTTCTGCTGGAAGTCTCTCCTGATCGCAGATGGACCGTGCCCTGTGAACAAGTGTGCGCAAAACGTCTTCACGCTCTGAGTTGTGGTGGCAACTGAAGCTATTTAGGTACAAATCGGTGTGTGTAGGTTTTCTGTATAAACTGTGTCTCAGCTTGCCGTCAGGTTTCCGTTTCACCAGGACGTCAAGAAACAGTAGGGCACCATCCTGCTCCACCTCCATCGGGAACTGTATGTTGGGGTGCAGTGAGTTGATTACGCCAGGCCACTAAATCAGCCGTGGCTGACCATTGTATAAAGAGTGACCATACTATGAACTATGAAAAAACAAAAGTACTCTGTCAATCCTCCTACGTCTGGGACTGCGTTACTAAAGAGGCCATCGAAATCCGACTACAGGACGACATAATTAATAAAGACAGCGGCCTTCAACTTAGTCTGGCTTGGAACCTTGCACACAGCCTCGAGAGAAAGATGCGGTTCCATAGATCGAGGACCGTCCCCGATGACGGCAGCAGGGAGACTGCAAACCCCAGTTCAGATCCAGGCGCTGCTTCCCCCACCACCTCCAGTAGCCGCCGCGCCGGCCGCACCGAAGACACCAGGAGAGGAAGGGTGGAGGGGGTAACGGCTAGTATATATAGGGCGCCGAGAGGAACAGCACAGCATTCGTGAGGAACCACCTGAAGATGGCAGCGTGTACGTCTGCCGAAACATTGTGGGGAAATTACGACGCTACTCGGTCGGATACCTGAGAACTGTTGAAATTGGAAATACGTAGGGAAAACTTCAGATCGCATATCAAGTCTCTATCATCCCGCCAACAGCCTTGTGAAAAGTGGTCGGAAAAGGAGATAGCGGTTCAAAGCACTCTCTTCCTGTTCAGGTGGAAACTGGCCCAGAATGCACAATAATCAGCAACGATCAGCGGCTGGGGTTAAAGAGGACAATCCAAAACATTTGCTTTAAAACACGTAAAGTCTAGCCGCAGGAAATGTGGCCTACAACAGAAAAAAATTATGAAGGTGACTACATTGACAAATGGTTCAGAATTGGTGCCCCATTCGAACCTCCGGACAGGAAAAGCAAAAGGGGTGCTGACCATGACCAAAAAAAATTGATAAATGAAATGGAAGATATCATCTATGAGTGAGAGCATGGATTGTCAGAAGCCAGATACCCTATGGATTACATCTTGATGGAAAGATATTCCTACATGAGATATTGTATTGTAAGAGGTACCCAGGAACGGGTACCGACTCAAATCGTAATTATAAATGGTGAAGAATAAACTGAAGTTTAAGAGAATCTCCAGGAAGAATCATCGTGCAGGGAAGTGCGATACTGAAGAACGGGGAAACAATGGCGTGCGATGTAAGTTCTCTGATGTAGTTTATACTATGGTAGTGAATAAGACAGTAGATGCTCTAATTGGAAAGGAATGTTAATCTTTATAAATCATAGAAGTTGGGCAGGCAACTACAGGTGTATGATTTTTAACTGCTTAGAAACGTCAGGTAAACAAGAAATAAGTTGATTGGCTACAGCTTAAAATGCAAAAAAAAGTAAATAAATAAATAATAATTCAGGAAAACAGAGAAATACTGCAACATAAATCTCTTAAACTGCAATCCGGTACTATGATAGAAGGGAAAGCTGATTTGGGATAAGCGTGTAGCGGGGCTGTATTGAGGAAAGAAAAGATAAAAATGTGGATAGGGAATAAGAAGTGGCTAAATATGAGACGGGCAGTGTTATATGAAAAGAAATACGAAATATAAGTAGTACAGGCAAGGGGAGAATAGAATCATTTGAAATGTTATACTGCAGAGGCATCCCGAGCATTAAATCGATAGACACAATAACTAATCAATATATACTAAATCAGTAAGTGTACAATGTCCATGGCGCTAAAACTCAGAAACGAGTCTCGGTACGATCAAGGGAGTTATATGGTCTGGTAGCCGTTTGTCCCCTATCTAGGAAGAAAGTTCCCGTTTTTACCTGAAGGGCGTGCTTTTGAAGATATAAGGGCTGGGAAGTTTCAACCTCTAGTAATTTCTAGAACATTCCAGAATATTCGAGAGCATTCCGGAACATTCGAGACTACTCGAGAGAGTTCCGCAACATTCCAGAAAGTTCCGGAGTGTTCCACAATGATCTGGGATGTTCTGAAATGTCCGGGAATAATAAGGAACATTAACGAAAATTCCAGAATGTTCGGGAACATCTCGTAATATCCCAGATCATTGTGGAACATGCTAGAAAACGCTCGAATGTTGTGGGATGTTCTGGAGCCTTGTGGACCATTCAAAGCGTTTTTGGTATGTTCTCGAATTCACCACTGGTGGAGCTACCCATTGGCAGGGGTATATAAATCAAGACTCTCCGTGGGTTCGAATGTC
Organism: Schistocerca serialis cubense; assembly: GCF_023864345.2. Classification (NCBI taxonomy): domain Eukaryota; kingdom Metazoa; phylum Arthropoda; class Insecta; order Orthoptera; family Acrididae; genus Schistocerca; species Schistocerca serialis. Next base: position 430,052,051 of record NC_064641.1, read on the forward strand.
AGTTTCTTATCAAGTGATGAAGGTAGGAACCGAGAAAGTAGCGCACTGAGTGAATAAAAACAAAAAGTGAAGTGTGAGTACTCAAAGTGATACAGTATTTGAATATAAAACGAAAATTGAGTGTGACACGCGTGAAAAGAGTAATTGGTGTATTTGTGAATAAAAAGTTGATTTGATTTATATTTTAGACAATGCCCAAACGTGAAAGAGGAGAAGATCTTTCCAGTTCTGAAGCAAAACGGCGAAAATAAAAACGAAGAGCGCGAAGCACATTTTAATCCCCAACGAACGAGAATGAACACCGTGACAAGAAGAACAACCGACGAACAACGATATGAATGGAATGAAGAATCAAGAATTGTGACACAGTCTTGTAATAAAAGAGTGCGAAGTGAAGGCAGCCTTGAAAATATCATCCTACGAGAAGTGCGGACGAGAACAAGTTCAGTACAAACTAACAAATGAAGCATTCCAGAACGACCAGACGAAAAAATATAACGTACACAAATGCGACGTAATCAGAAAAATTAATAACATCTGCAATTTGGCAAGGGGAAAAATTCAGAAGGCAAACACCAGGATTCTGCTACACGAATGGAAAAATTCGATTACTAATTCCTTGAGCGAAGCCAGCTTCTGAAGAGATAATACACTGCTGGAAATTGAAATAAGAACACCGTGAATTCATTGTCCCAGGAAGGGGAAACTTTATTGACACATTCCTTGGGTCAGATACATCACATGATCACACTGACAGAACCACAGGCACATAGACACAGGCAACAGAGCATGCACAATGTCGGCACTAGTACAGTGTATATCCACCTTTCGCAGCAATGCAGGCTGCTATTCTCCCATGGAGATGATCGTAGAGATGCTGGATGTAGTCCTGTGGAACGGCTTGCCATGCCATTTCCACCTGGCGCCTCAGTTGGACCAGCGTTCGTGCTGGACGTGCAGACCGCGTGAGACGACGCTTCATCCAGTCCCAAACATGCTCAATGGGGGACAGATCCGAAGATCTTGCTGGCCAGGGTAGTTGACTTACACCTTCTAGAGCACGTTGGGTGGCACGGGATACACGCGGACGTGCATTGTCCTGTTGGAACAGCAAGTTCCCTTGCCGGTCTAGGAATGGTAGAACGATGGGTTCGATGACGGTTTGGATGTACCGTGCACTATTCAGTGTCCCCTCGACGATCACCAGTGGTGTACGGCCAGTGTAGGAGATCGCTCCCCACACCATGATGCCAGGTGTTGGCCCTGTGTGCCTCGGTCATATGCAGTCCTGATTGTGGCGCTCACCTGCACGGCGCCAAACACGCATACGACCATCATTGGCAACAAGGCAGAAGCGACTCTCATCGCTGAAGACGACACGTCTCCATTCGTCCCTCCATTCACGCCTGTCGCGACACCACTGGAGGTGGGCTGCACGATGTTGGGGCGTGAGCGGAAGACGGCCTAACGGTGTGCGGGACCGTAGCCCAGCTTCATGGAGACAGTTGCGAATGGTCCTCGCCGATACCCCAGGAGCAACAGTGTCCCTAATTTGCTGGGAAGTGGCGGTGCGGTCCCCTACGGCACTGCGTAGGATCCTACGGTCTTGGCGTGCATCCGTGCGTCGCTGCGGTCCGGTCCCAGGTCGACGGGCACGTGCACCTTCCGCCGACCACTGGCGACAACATCGATGTACTGTGGAGACCTCACGCCCCACGTGTTGAGCAATTCGGCGGTACGTCCACCCGGCCTCCCGCATGCCCACTATACGCCCTCGCTCAAAGTCCATCAACTGCACATACGGTTCACGTCCACGCTGTCGCGGCATGCTACCAGTGTTAAAGACTGCGATGGAGCTCCGTATGCCACGGCAAACTGGCTGACACTGACGGTGGCGGTGCACAAATGCTGCGCAGCTAGCGCCATTCGACGGCCAACACCGCGGTTCCTGGTGTGTCCGCTGTGCCGTGCGTGTGATCATTGCTTGTACAGCCCTCTCGCAGTGTCCGGAGCAAGTATGGTGGGTCTGACACACCAGTGTCAATGTGTTCTTTTTTCCATTTCCAGGAGTGTACATGAAATTGGGTATGAAATAGCTTTAAGGTAAAACTTGACTAAAAGAAGGAGTAGGTTAGCAGAACACATCTTGAGGCAACAAGAAAGAATTGATAGGGTAATGGAGGGAAATGTGTGAGTACTTAAAGAGAGGGACCATGGCTTGACTACAGTAAGCAAGTTCAACTAGACGTACGCAGATTTGAAGAGGCCTAAATATGACAGGCAAGTGTGAAACGCTACAACAAATCAATCTTCAACCTTCGGACTGAAGACAACATCAACAAATTGCTTAGAAATGAAGCCAATAGGAAATGCACAGAAACCAATCGAAATACCTGCAGGAACATGTGATGATACTGTCGTGAGATGGGCAGATTCAGTAGAACGTAAGTGCGATAGTTTAAAAGCACTGTTGTCAACATTACACTGAAAAATAATTTCCAGAAATAAATTCAGAGAAGAAGGTATCGAAGAGAGGAGGTAATTGCCAGATAAAGTGACAGAAGAAAAGGTTGTACGTTTGGAGGACACGGGAGATCAAATATTAGAATTTCACGGAGCTGTGGAGAGACTGCCGTCAAACCCAGCAGAGGCAGTGGAAAATATTCTTTTTCAATTTCTAAAATCATTAGGCGAAGTGTTAACCAAGCGTCTATTCAGATTCATATGTAGACTCTATGAGACTGGAGATACGCCATCGGACTTTCGGAATATTATCAACTGCAAAATTTCAGTGACAGTAAAGGTAGATAAATGCGGGAGCTATCGTACAAGGAACTGGGCAACTAATGCATCCAAGTTTCCGACTAGAAAAATATACACAAGAGTGGAAATGACAATTAAAGATTTGTTACATGACGATCAGCTTAGCTTTATGAGAGGTAAAGATGCAAGGGGAGCAGTTTGCACGTCACATTTCATAATGGAAGCAAAACTTACAAAAATCAAGACTTTTAATATATTATTTAGAAACAGAATGCAGAAGGTTGAAATAAGTGGTTCATGTAATGTTAAAACAACAGCTGATTCCTCAAACTGGGAGGGCTATCAAGTACGGGGTTCCACAGGGTTCGGTCTTAGGTCCTTTACTGTTCTTAATATACATTAATGACTTACTATTCAACACTGATGAAGATGCAAAGTTAGTTCTTTTTGCTGATGATACAAGTGTAGTAATAACTTCCAAAAACCAAGAACTAATGATGTAATTGTAAATGATGTTTTTCACAAAATTATTAAGTGGTTCCCAGCAAACGGACTCTCTTTAAATTTTGATACAACACAGTATATACAGTTCTGTACAGTAAATGGCACAACTCCAGTAATAAATATAGACTTTGACAGAAGTCTGTAGCTAAGGTAGAATTTTCAAAGTTTTTAGGTGTGTCCATTGATGAGAGGTTAAACTGGATCGTCTGAGTTCAGCTACATATGCTATTAGGGTTGTTGCAAATTTTGGTGATAAGAATCTCAGTAAATTAGCTTACTATGCCTACTTTCATTCACTGCTTTCGTATGGCATCATATTCTGGGGTAATTCATCGTTGAGTAAAGAAGTATTCATTGCTCAAAAACGTGTAATCAGAATAATTGCTGGAGCCCACCCACAGACATCCTGTAGACATCTATTTAAGGATCTAGGGATCCTCACAGTAACCTTACAGTATATATATTCACCTATGAAATTTGTTGTTAATAACCAACCCAGTTCAAAAGTAATAGCTATAATACCAGGAGAAAGGATGATCTTCACTATGCAGGGTTAAATCTGACTTTGGCACAGAAAGGGGTAAATTATGCTGCCACAAAAGTCTTTGGTCACCTACCAAACAGCTTCAAAAGCCTGACAGATGGCCAACTAACATTTAAAAATAAATTAAAAGTATTTCTAGATGACAACTCCTTCTACTCATTGGCTGAATTTTTAGATATAAATTAAGAGGGGCGGGGGGGGGGGGGGGAGGAGGGGGGGAAACAACTTAAACATTAGTGTCATGCAATATTTTGTGTAATGTGATATCTTGTACAGACATCTTTTATTAACCTGACACGTTCCACATCATTACGAAGTGTCGTATTCATGATCTATGGAACAAGTATTAATATAATCTAATCTAATCTACACAAAAGCATTCGAAAACATAATATGATGCAAGATATTTGAAAATCTCAGAAAACAGAGATAAGATATAGGGAAAGATGGGTAGCACTTACGAAATAAGGTGAAACAATAAGAATACAAAATCAGGATAGAAAAACTCGGATTGAAAAGGGATAAGACACGGATGCAGTCTTTCTACGTTTATTTTTAACTCGTTCATCGAAGAAGCAATGACGGAAAAACGAGAAAGTTTCGCGAATGTAATTAAAATTCAGGGAGAAACAGGATCAAAAATAATGTTCCCTGATGACGTTGTTATCATGAGTAATAATGAGCTAGAATCACAGGACCTGCTGAATGGAATAAACAGACAGTTGAGCACCGAACATGGATTCGCCAAAGAAAGGAGAAATTCATGAAGAGTAGTACAAATGAGATTGGCGATATTGGGGACTACGTAGCACATTATGTGAAGGAATTGTTCCACATTGGAAGCAAAATAATGCATAACAGAAGAGAGGAAGATTTAAAATGTAGATTAGTGAAGGCGAAGAGGTCACTCCTCGCTAAAAAAAAGTCTACTAATACCAAACAAACCCCTAATTTAAGGAAGGAATTTATTGGTGTGCATGTCTGATGTACGGCACTGTATGGAACTGAATCATGGGTTGTGAGAAAAGCGGAAGAGGAGAGAATCGAAACATATGAATTGTGGTGTGCCTGGAGGATGCTGAATACGTGATAAGAGGAGGCTCTCTGAGGAATCGGAGAGAGAAATAATGTCTGGAAAACATTTCATATAATAAGGACAAGATGATAGGAAACGTTTTAAGGCATCATTTCGTAGTATCAGAGTCAGCTGCAGATACAAAAATTTGAATTTTACGGTTTGTACATGAGGAAATGTTGGTGATCTTGGCGCCTTCTCTGTAATCGCTCTTCCCTGTAATCTCCACTGTGTACCTATGTGTGTGTGTGTGTGTGTGTGTGTGTGTGTGTGTGTGTGTGTGTGTGTGTGTGTATGTGTGTGTGTCTGTCTTACGCTATCTCTATTTTCCTCGTCAGCTGACTGTACCATTCATTCTTCCTTTGAAATTTAGAAACTGAAGCCTACTCTGGAAGGACGCGAAGTCAGCTGAGTCAGTATCTAGTTTACGATCAGTAAAACATCTACTGGCAATCTAAGACGAATTTTCTTTGATTACTTTACAAATGCTAGTATACCACGTGACTTCAAGGCTATCTCGCAATGGGTTTCGTGCTTACACCACTGATAAAGCTTTCTTTGCTTCTTGTCTTTGCAGTAAATACATTTGTTTTAGCCACTTTGCCAGATTCCAAGCGGCTACCTCAGCGAGACTTTGAAAGGCATCCCCGAGAGACAAACCTTATTTTACGACCTCCTCTGCCCCTGAGCTCGAAGCTTTATTGCGACAGATTCCTTTTAGAAGCAAGCGCCAAACGTGAAACTTTTAACGTCAGGCTTCCCATGAAATTGCTGTCTGATACTTCTTTTATATTGGAATTTTATGACTTCCATTGCATGATGACTGTGATGCACAGCAGGCTGCCACAATAAAAGTGACCAGGGCGGCAATCAGAACAACATCTACAGTTTATTAGACTGCTTTAGTTCCCCATGTTTCTCCACTACATATTGGAACTGGGTATCCAAGCCAATGATTCACTCTGTTTCAACATCGATAATATCAGCTCCAATTCCTTTAAAAAATCTATTAATTTCTCTGTATTAAGTCGCGACTGCTTCAGTATAACAAAACAATAACATCAATAATCTGTGCGTGGATTTACAGTTAAAAATCACGATAAAATAAGTTATATGAAAAATGAAGGAGTAAAAATTAATAATATTCTGTGCTGTACTCTATCAAAGATAGTTCACTGAAGAAAATGAATGATCCATAATCCCAGAACTTCCTCTTAAAAACGTTACTTCAGTATATCCTTCATACAGAAGAAAGGAAATTATGACAATAGAAATTATAGGTAACAGAGAAAGAAGCGTTAATCTCACAACGAAAGCCAGTGATGTGAGCTTTTGTACAGTCTGAAGTTATATAATATTGTTTATGTAACAGAAAATCCAGCCAGAGAAAACAGTCATAATAATTTATTTGGTGATGGTTTCAAATACTTGTATTCGAAGACAATAATTCGTAAATAACTTACAAGAAAAGCTAAATGGACGATAGTGGATGTCTCGCGTTTAGCTGATGTCGCCAGGGTCACGTGAGAACGAACGAGATAAGCATCAAATGAACAATAAAATTGTACCTGGGGTACAGACTGGCCAACACGCACACAGACTCACCGCGCGTCTTGTATGCATCTGGCTACAGAGAGACATGCGGGAGGGCGTCGATGTAGCTCTTAAAGGAAAGGCTAAAATAGAACAGGGTAGCAACTTAAGTCTTGCTTATTTCCCTCTAGTCTCAAAGAAACAGTGAAGGAAGTAAAAAAATCTAAGAAATTAAATAATGGGTCAAGTGGAAAAAATATCATTGACTTTTATTAAGTATAAACTTAACTAGCACACGATGTTGTCACTAAAATTCTCTAGTAATTGCCTGGATCACCTGTTCGTCATTTTCAGGCAACGATCTCGAGTGCTGAAAGAAAAACTACGGGTATGTATTAGCATTTACACATGAATGCCCTCGCGCAACAAAAAAGACTTTGTCTCTAGAATCCGAATCACTGTGCACTCTGTAGAAAGGTGATAGTAGTCAGCCGAATACGAAGGAGCGAAGTAGTAGCATCTTTGGCCTCGTGCTCCGTCGTTCTCTGTAGCATTAGAGACTCTTTCACAGGCATCGTCAGATTCTACGAAGTTCTGGTGCTGTATCCAATGTATATACGTATGTCAGTAGTTTCGTTAGTAACACTGACGGAGAAGAGGAAATAAGTGTATCTGTGGTCCAAATCATCTCGTGTGTTCATACTGAGGCAAAAAAAAAAAAAATCAGTATCACGACAATTAATAGCGAGAAATAGCCAAGAGAGTACGGATATCTCTGGTGTGTGGGACGAGAGGAGGTGTATGGAGGAAAATAGGGTTGGTGGGTGGATGGCAATAGACCTTTCTTGCACTGCTGGCCAATTTTTTGTGACTGAATGGTATTAATAAGTCCTATTGCAGTTGAGGTTTGAGATTGTATGTGGCAGCGCTAGTTGCTTGGCCATACTTCCTGCTGCACGTTCCTGGTAGTGTAGGACTTGCACAGAGGAGAACACGCCCCACTAATCATTATTCCGCCTTCGGCCTTCCGGAGCGAGGCAACGAAACCAATTTCGCTCTCCACTGGCTCACAGCGTGGTGCCTAGCCCCACTCCCAGCGCCACCTGCTCGTGAACTGTCGCACTTCTGAGGCTCGCCTTCCCTCCAAGCTATTAACGCGTCACATGAGCATTCTCGTACCGCTAAAGTTAATTTACTATCCCACCTACAGTGGTAACGCTGGCTTAATATTATCTCCACCCCACCAACTGTGCAACAGTGACAGTAGAATTACTGACATGTTATTCCCCCATTGAAAGTACAAAACAAATCCTCAGGGTAGCCAGTTTATTTTCCTCGGGTGCTGAGTCCGTTTTACCAATGCAGGAAGATCCATTCTTTATCCTCGTTATCTAGACAACGCCAAAAGAGACTCTGCTGTACTACAGAAAGTACAAAAAACAAGCACTTAAATAGACGCAACACCTTGTATTTTTTAATATGAATTTGTTCCTAACTGAGCTCAGAGGGTTTATTTTATTTGATTAGAAGTTAATTTAATTGAAGGCGCTCCAAAGACGGCAAAAGGGGTCACAAACTTTATGTACTAAATGAAATGTATTCGCAGTTGGCAATATGGACAACCATCAACTGTACAATGGAAAGACGACAGTGAAAATTTTTGGCGGATCGGGACGCGAACCCAGATTTCTCGCTCGATTTTCTTTCTGATGATGTTATTTTGTTCGTAATTGTTCGTGGGATACGTTCAGGTCGGACGTCGCATGACACCTGTTAAAATGTTCATCGTTGATCCGTTCACTCAGTTTTTTTTTTTTTTTTTTCCGGCGGGAGCACGTCCCGTGCATTGCCAGTAATCGCCAGTGGTCAGTGATTAGATGAAAGTGTGCTCCGTAGAGATGGGTGTGGAATTCTGCAATGCAGTGACTGAGGCCTCCTCTTATTTCCGGGAGTAATTCCTCTGGGCAGATGTTGGCGCCTTTGAAATATATGCGACTTACTGTTTAACCGCTTCGGCATTCTTTTGAGGTAATACGGTCCCTGTGCAACAGGATAATACATAAGTTGCTAAGATCATTAGTTAGTCGAGTACTTTACCCCCACCCCCTTCTTTCCTATCTGTTTGAGGGGACGAGCAACAGCAAATGCGTGTCGGATACGTTTCATATAACACTTTTTTTAATATTCCTTCAAAATGATACTACGTAGGAAGGATACTGTTTTTTTTTTAGTATGTGGTCCAGTTACTCCACTTCCACCAGGAAGAATCTGCGTTTGCCCGAGTAACAGCGTAGACTAGCTGTCTTCATTTAACCGAAAAAATGCAGAGATTTGCTACGTGTTGCTGTTGAATAGTTCCATTGGGTATGATCATATGTCTATTATTAATTCTTCTACATATCGTTTGAACAGTGCTGATGCAACAGTGATGCCGCAAGATAGGTGCTGAAACTGGTACAGGCCGAATGATGTATCAACCAGCTATATTTCCGGCTCTTCATCTGTGGAGATCTGCAGTTATGCTTCTGCCAGATCAGACTTTGAGAAGCACTGGCCAAAAGAGAGGTTGTCAAAGAATTATTGGGGGCGTGGGATAAGGTAAACACCAATGACTACTTCTAAACGGACTATTACTTTGAAGTCGCCGTAAAGGTGTCCACTGGGGGGAGAGAAGTCACAGGATACCTCCTAATATCATGTCGGACTTCATTTTGCCACAGAGCGAGGTGGCGCAATGGTTAGCACACTGGACTCGCATTCGGGAGGACGACGGTTCAATCCCACGTCCGGCCATTCTAATTCAGGTTTTCCGTGATTTCCCTAAATCGCTCCAGGCAAATGCGGGGATGTATCCTTTGAAAGGGCACGGCCGACTTCCTTCCCCATCCTTTCCTAATCCGATGAGACCGATGACCTCGCTGTTTGCCGGCCAGTTTGGCCAAGCGGTACTAGGTGCTTTAGTCTGGAAACGAGTGACCGCTACAGTCGCAGCCTCGAATCCTGCCTTGGGCATGGATGTGTGTGGTGTCCTTCGGTTAGTTAGGTTTAAGTAGTTCTAAGTTCTAGGGGGCTGATGACCTCAGAAGTTTAGTCCTATAGTGCTCAGAGCCATTTTTTAACCTCGCTGTTTGGTCTCTTTCCCCAAACAACACAATCCAACTCGTTTACCCGCCGTAATGCAGCAGTTGAAAGTGGCATGGACTAAAAAAGTCGTCGAAAGTCCTCCACTTCTATAGCTGGGCATAATTGCAAAAGTGTTGCCGGTGCAGGATTTTGTGCACTAACTGACGTCTCGATTACGCCCCTTAAATGTGCGATGGGATTTAGATGGGGAGAGCTGGGTGGTCACATCATTTGCTCAAATGGTCGAGAATATACTTCAAACCAGTCGCAAACAATCGTGGCCCGGTGACATGGTGCAAGGTCAACTATAAAAATTTCAACGTTGTTTGGGAACATGAAGTCCTTGAATGGCTGCAAGGGGTCTCCAAACAGCCGAACAAAAGCATTTCCAGTCAATGATCGGTTCAATTGGACCAGAGGACCCAGTCCATTCCACAGCCACGCCATTATTGAGCTACCACCAGCTTCAACAGTGCCTTGTTGACAACTTGGGTCCAAGGATTCGTGGGGTCTGCGCCACAGTTGAACCCTACTATCAGGTCTTATCAAATGAAATCGGCACTCATCTGACCAGGCCACTGTTTCCCAATCGTCTACGTCCAACCGAAATCCTCACGAGCCCAGGAGAGGAGCAGCAGCCGATGTCCCGCTATTAGCAAAGGCACTCGCGTCGGTCGCCTGCTGCCACAGCCCCTTAACGAAAAATTTTGTAGCACTTTCCTAACGGATACGTTCGTCGTACGTCTCACTTGGATTTCTGCGATTGTTTCACGCAATAGTGCTTGTCTGTTAGCACTGACAACTCTAAGCAAACGCCGCTGCTCCCGGTCCTTAAGTCAAGGTCGTCGACCACTTCGTTGTCTGTAGTGAGAGGTGATACATGAAATTTGGTATTCTCGACACACTTTTGACACTGTGGATCTCGGAATACTGAATTCCCTGACGATTTCCGAAATGTAATGTCCCGTGTTTCTAACTCCAACTACCAACCCACGTCCAAAGTCTGTTAACAATCGTCGTGCGGCCATTTTAATCGGTAACACGCTATACGTAGTTACAGTTCACACAGTTACTGACTAAAGAACAAAATCAGCGCCCTGATAAGGCAAAGGATAATAAAGAGAATGCGTTTAGTGTCTTCCATCAAGAAATGAGAGTGCGACGAAGTCGGGAGCTCCATGGTCTGTCCGTGTGGCGCATATTTTTGCGGCTCCCCTTTATGTGGCAGCAGAGGGTAACACTGGATACATCGCCATTTTAGACGAGTACCAGTTCTGTGTACCACATAACAATGGACGTATCTATGTGAGGACGTTACGAGGAGAACAAGCGTTGCCAGATTCTATTCGTCATTTTCGTAGACATCCAACACTTGGTGTGATGGTAACAGGTTCGCAGTAATAGGTAATTCGGAGAGCAGCTGTTAAACTTCATGATGTGTTAAGGCTAGTAGCTCTGCGCTGTCCGCAAGGTCTCAAAGACGCTATTTTTCAATAGTATAATGCATGAACATATGTTGCCCGTGGTGTCCTGATGTGTTCGGCAGTTGTATATTACCTATAGGTTCGAGAACCGGCAATTGCGACAGATTGCCGAAAGATCTTACTGTCACCAAAATACAACTCACGTAAGGACCCCGAAAGCCAGATAAGAGAAATCAAAACTCTTACCTAAGCATACCTTCTCGAGACCAGTACCCCTGAACGATATCAAATGATATTGTAATGGCTATATCAGGAAGGGACCGACAGCAACACAAAAAAGGTTTTAACAAGTAGAGCCTGGACACCTGGATGGAGACTGCAGTGCTTGACAATTTCGCCAGACCAGTATGAGGTCCTGAGCATTAAGAAACCGCTGATTTCAACCTGGCTGATTACCAATTGTGGGTAAAATACGACGCGGTCACGTACCATATACAAGCAAACAGTCCCAACACAGTATAAAGAGGCCACCACTTGATGAGCAGAGCAGAGTTCAACAGCCCGAGAATTGCTGCCAGCAGACGAACCTCGGATGTTCATTAGACAACAGCAGAAAATTGAGTAAGTGTAAGAATGTGTTCAGTTAAGCTTGTACACTAAGAACGACTTGCATCTATCATCACTTAGTTGCATCTGCGACTGATTGTCACTTATAGTGTGATGTGAAACGGAAACTGTCGGTTTGATTTTAGCAGTAAGAAACTAGCTCCTTTTCATGATTCGAGTCAAAGTGAATAGGCCAGGCAGGCTATTTGTTCTAGTAATTGTATCTAGTAAGCCTCACCTATGTTCTACGCTCATTGAAATTATGACCCAGTCTTCGTGCTCTTTGACACGTTGATGTGAACTCGAGAAGAAGCAATAAAATCTGACCAAGGTACCAACCCAGAAGCTTGTTTCTTCATTTCTACCTCCCCTAGCCAACTAGCCGAGTCTTTCTGTACTGTCTCCAACCATAGGGACCTGATAAACCTCGGCAAGACCAGTCCGCTGACTTTTTCCTTTTCACGAAGCCGCTCGCGTGCCAAAGAGTAGGTAGACTGAGGGATTCACGTAAGTATGTTGTTACCCCTATGGGGTTACGACAACATCCAACACCCCAAACGAAGTCTGTGACGTAATTAAACATTAGAATGCAAAAATTGATTCTCCTCTTTCAAAGTGACGAATAGTTTACTGTACTTAGTTAATGTTCAAACAACAGAAACTTGCGTTTTCTACGTTTTTCACTACTCGAAGAAATAATGCGTTAGTGGGACATCTGATTCTACTTAATGCTAACAACACTTTTTTCTATATACGGTGTAGTGTCCACCACTGCACATCGTAAGTCACGCGCCACGTTCGTTCAGTTCTGCACTTTTGTTTTCACTGGTACGTAGTCCTAGTTCTACTTTCACATTTGTTGAGTTTCGAGAGAACGGTGTCCTTTAGTGTTTCTATAATAATAATAGTTACTAATCACTGAAATTTCGCTAAAATAATACCAGTTCTGTTTCCAGAAAATCTGTTTGGAATGTGTTGCCTTTCACGACATCCAAGAAACTGTGATTTCGCACGGATTTCGCTGATGAAAATATGACTTCATTGCATAAACTTGTCTTGGAACCCAGACATTTACTTGTCAACTTGATAAATCTGAAAAGTAGTTGCTAAGTTTATTAATTATGATTAGTAACAACTACCTCTGTATGGACAGCACAAGAAATAAATACAAAAGTAAAATGACCTTGAGTACTCTTGATAAAATAAATAAATTTTTAAAATTAAAATTTTATTATTCATGTAAATGAAGGTTTACAAGGAGTTCCTGTCGTCAGTTCTTACTCATGACAGTGAGATGTGATCTTTGAACACGATTACCATTAAAAATTTGAGGTTGCTTCAGCGACCAACTGAGGGATGCATGTTGGAAATTACTGTCAGAGAAAGGAAAGCAAGTAAATGAATTAGGGAACACATAGAACTGAAGACATGACTGTAATAATGAAAGAAAAAAGTGAAGTTGGGGTGGACGTTAGCCAGGGTGGTAGACGGTGGATAGCCAAGGAATTTCTCTTCTGACTTCCGAGACAAATGAATGAGTGGCAGGTGGATGACGTTAGAAAATATGCAAATGCAACAGGCTTTCGTATCTCAGAAGATCGGAATGTGATGAAAAGTACCTAGAGGGCATGTTTATAGAGCAAAAAAAAAAAAGTTCAAATGTGTGTGAAATCGTATGGGACTTAACTGCTAAGATCATCAGTCCCTAAGCTTACACACTACTTAACCTAAATTATCCGAAGGACAAACACACACACCCATTCCCGAGGGAGAACTCGAACCTCCGCCGGGACCAGCCGCACAGTCCATGACTGCAGCGCCTGAGACCGCTCGGCTAATCCCGCGCGGCGTTTATCGAGCAGTGAAAGACAAATAAATGGTGTTGATCCATTACATACAAGGTGTCACATGTAAAACAGCTACGCCTCACGTACCAATTTAATCAAGTCTAGCCGAATTGCTTGTGAAGTGGCAACACTGTCTTGAAAGATCGCTGCACTGCATTTTATCGGAAAGTTGAGTACAGCTGTGTGTTCGTGCGTCAGTTGTTGTGAGAAGCTCGTATTGTTGAGTTGTTACAGAAATGGAGCAGTTTGCATCTGAAAAGCGAATTGATGTTGTGGTGTGTTAGATAATGATGGGCTCCAATGCGAAATATCCTGACAGAAAACTCCCCACGATCAGCACTATTCAAGATCTGTACAAGAAATGGAGGGCTGTAGGATCCGTTCAGAATGTACAGAGAAATGGTAAGACCACTGAAACTATAGACAGAATTCGCATGGACGTTACGAGAAGTCTGCGCAAGTCGGTAAGGAGGCTATCGCAGCGGGTTGTGTATTTCATACTCCATGCCATCGGGTACTAAGAGAAATGAAATTTAAAGCACGACGTGTGAATGTGATGCAGGAGTTAAAATCTGAGGGCCAGGAAAAAGAAATTCATTATTGTAACTAGCTGTTAACATCAGCTGTTAACGATTACTTGGCCCCTTGCTTTACTTCATAACAGGCCTGGTTCCATTTGTCAGGATACGTGAACTTCCAGAATTGTAGGGACTGGTCGCAGGACAACCCATGTAGATACGTTTTTGGTGTGCGTTGTCCGGCATGTGCATTACTGGCCCATATTTTTCAGTTTCATCTTAAACTGTATCAGATGTACTGATCGCCCTGAACGTTACGGCCACCGACCTACTCAGGCGACAAAAGCGTCATCTGGCGAGCATCAATGGAATTCGTACAAGGCACTGTAATGGCCAAGGAGTATCGTACACTATTTGCAGACCACATAGACCCCTTCATGACGATCGTGTTTCCTGACGGCAGTATCATTTTTAACAAGATAATGCACCATGTCTCAAGGTCAGGAATGTGGTGGTGCTGTTCGAGGAATACAGTGACGAGTTCCAGTTGATATACTGGCCCCACAACTCGCCAGATCTGAACCCGATCGAACACATCTGGGATCTAATTGAACGTGACGCCAGAACTTACCGTCCCCCCTCCCCGGAAGTTACGTGAAGTGGGTGACGTGTGTGCAGATGTGGTGCCAGCTACCTCTAGCGACCTACCAGGGCCTCATTACTGCCATGCCACATCGCGTCGCTGCTGTTATCCGTGCCAAAGGTGGACATACCTGCTGTAACGTTGGTGGTCATAAAGTTCCGGCTGATCGGTGTACTTCGAGACCTTTGACTATTTCTATGCGCAATTAACAGATGCAGAGAATCTGTATGCAGTATTTCTACAAGGTGGAACAAACGCTCACACAGCCAACCAAAGTATGGTCTACATCACCAACGTGTTTCCAGAAGACAGACTTGTAAGTACAGACCTCTAGCCCCCAAGGTCCCCGTACTTAGCATCGTATGATTTTTGTCTATGGGGCACACGGAAAAGCAAAGTGTATGCTGTCAGTACTCACACAATACACGGTTTTAATCGGAGGGTTACTAGAGAGATAAATGACATCACGTCTGCAGAATAATACAGTGTTGCTGGTAACGTCATCATACAAAAGTCAGTGGTGTCTGGATGCCCATGGCCACCATTTCCAGAATCTCTTATAAATAGATAACTACTTGCTCTTAATATTAATGTTATCTATTCTTTTTTTGGTTAGTTCATTGTTACTTGAATCTCGGATGTGAGGGGTATCGGTTTTACGCGGGACATCCTGTATTAGAGTCTCCAACAAACCGATAACAACAGTTACTTTCAAAAAATAATATGCAATCTTCGCAAAATCGTCATTGAACCCAATTTGTTTTTACACCCCCACCCTCTTCTGCAAAAAAAGTTACATTTTACCACTCAGGATACCACTGAGATAAAAAGTAGTTTTTCCTTCTTTCCATTTATGAGTGGAACAGCAATGGGAATGACTAATAGTGGTACAAGGTACCTTTCGCCATGGGAACATGATGGTTTGGAGAGTGTGTATGTATGTAGCTGGAGATGCAGTGGCCAATGCGTTTTCCGTATCTCCCAGCCATTGTAACTGGTCATCGGTTTCCGAGAAACTGGCAAGCCACCACTTCTAACCACTACGACTACTGAACTCTCGAAAATGTGGAGTGACGAACTCGTGTCTGTCATCCACACTCACTGCGATTCGATACCCAGGCGGGCTGTAGTCGTATCTGCTGCTGGGAGTGGCACCTCTGCTAGTAAATTCCACACCCTGAGTAGCCTAATGTATCCAGCGCCTTGCCTTTGCCGTAGTGGTAACACCGGTTCCCGTTAGATCACCGACGTTAAGCGCTGTAGGGCTCGGCTAGCACCATTTAGTTCATGGGTTGTTTCTGTGAAAACCCGAAGAAAGTGTTTTCTCCATTTTCTCGCTGTCAGCAGCGCATATCTAGATAACTAATCGCAGGAAACTGCTGAAATTTTACAGGTATATTCTCTAGCTATTTATCTCGAATTTCTGTTTTCCAGTTTTCATAAATCTTCATCTGATACCGAGAAACACCTCAAAAACATGATTTTTGGATACCAAAACGGAGCCGCTGATTCCAAGACGGCTATGCGCACCTAATGACTAATCTTTAAGATACAGTCCCAGATTCCGGTCTCGAAAAGTCTTGAAAATTTTTTTAATATCATTATCCGTTTCCGAAGTACAGAGGTTGTGGTGGTACGCCACATAACGTGGTAAAAATGATATTAAACCACTTCCCAAATATACCAAAACTGACGTCGCAACGAAACATAAACATTATCTCAAAACAATAACAAAAACTCTGTAATAAATTAATATGATGTGCAAATGTAGTTTTTTTTTTGTTTCTTCGTAGCGTAAGAAATCATTTTGTGACAAGGCATGAAAACGTGTAAGTTTAATGTAATATTTAGCCTAAATATAATCAGATATTACTTAAAAGTGTTGCTAATGTTTACTTGTACCAGCCCCTATATTCATGAAGTGGTAGATTTAAATTCTTTATGCAAATTTTATAGGGGAACTTTGGTGCAGAGGTCAGCGCCATCGTTCAGCGCCAGAGTCGTAATAAATATCTTAGTATTCGCTAATTTTTACAAGTAAAAATAAATGTAAATGAAGGAGATTTCTCTTGATTAGCGGATCTTCCTTTGAAACAATAAAAGCATTATTGAATCATATTTGAGTAAACTAAGTCCAGTAATTTTTTTCGATCCCCACTTAACGACATTGCGAGAATGCAATAGTTGTACAGAGATGAAGAGAGTTGCACAGGGTAGTCTGGCGTGGATAGCTGCATCAAACCAGTCTTCGGACTGAAGCCCACAAGAAAAAATAACCAAATATTTATATTTTTTGATGTGTAAGAAAATATATTAACGATAAATCAACCGTGAGAACATGAGGTTTCAATCTAGATAAGTAGTTGAAATTAATATAGATTCAGACTTGTTCTCCGGTACTAGCACATGTATGAGCCCATGCCTTGCTCGGTAAGAAGGCTCGCTAGCGGAGCCCCGTTCGTGTCATCACATGGTGGCATATCGTGTTGTACCTCGAGATACTCAGGGCACCTTCACTGCAAGTCTAAAAGTGTGCTTGTCGCATGCTATTCTAACCATGGACCGCTCCTACTCTTGGATGAGGTGCCTCCTGGAAGTACTGCTGCATAACATTCATCTGGATGGGGCAAAACGACATTTTTGTTAGATGGTTCCAGTTGTTCATTGATTTTTCCCGACCATCAAAAGAGAAACCTATTCTTCTCTTGCTGGACAGTCACGCCACTCATACAAAGAGTCTAGAATTAATTGAGTTGGCTCAGAAGAACAATGTCATTCTTCTGAGCTTTCCACCACACACAATACATCGCTTACAACCATTGGATGACAGTTTCATGGCGCCTTTAAGCTCATACTATTCTACTGTGGTCAAAAATTGGCTTCTTAATCATCCAGGCCGGATTGTCACAATTAGTCAAGTAGGGAAATTGGATGGTGCAGCATTCATTAAGACTGCCACTCTTCAAACAGCCATAAATGGGTTCCATACCACAGGAATTTTCCCTTTCAAAACAGATGTCTTTCCAGATTGGATGTTTGCTCCAGCTGATACTACAAACAGACCAGAAGAGGATGTTACTCGACATACCAGAACAGCAAACAGCAGAAATAGTGCTGCCTGTTGTCGTACCCGATGACACCAATTCTTTACTGACAGACTCAAACACTATAACTGTAGCCACACATGTTTCAATTGATTCTGCTGAAATGCTTAGGCCAAGCGACTCAATGTCAACTTTCAATGTGTCTTCAAAAGACATTCAGAAGATTCCCCAGGCTGAGAGGAAATCTAGGCCTTACCAAAATGACAAAAGACGGGGCAAATCAGCAATAGTGACCTCTTCTCCATATAAGCAACAACTGATTGACGCAGTAATAGCTAGAGAAAGAAACTTCAGGAGGTTACACAAAAAAGTCACTGGACAAAAGTGTGAAAAGGGCGAAGACACACAAATCAAAATATTCTGCTCAAGTTGACAGTTCAGGAGAGGAGGAGAACAATCGAGATACATTGCGCATCTACTGCAATGATGTGTTCTCAAATTCAAGGTCTCTGGAAGGGTGGATCTAGTGCTCAAAGTGTGAAGGCTAGGCTCATTAAGTTTGCAGTGGTGTTGAACCAGATAACTCCAAAAAATTTGAGTGTGGTTTTTGTAAATAACTATTAATTATTCATTTGTGTATTTTTTCATGTATCATACTTCTATGCTGTGTAATATGTCTATCTTATAATGAGTTGATTTTCTGTTATTCCTGACGAAATAAATTACTCTGGAAGACAAATCATCAAAATTTGCCAGGTGTCCTGTTTTATCCTACTAGTCTGACAAAACAGAACAATTAACCACTTTACGGAAAATTTCTCTCATGTTCAATAAAACATCATTTTCTGGAAATTATTTTTATGGAAACTATTGTTAACTCTCAATTTAAGCTGCACATAAAATATGGACATTTATGCAACAATAACTTAGACATAATATGAAAATTTATGTTAAGTATCCCGTTTTGCCCAACTCTCCCCTAGAGGGAAAGAGAAATCATATTCCCAGAATTCTAAATCCAAACACATCCCATTGTACATCATAGCTATTGTCGCCAATATTTGGCGAAATGATGCATTACACGTTGTTTGCCGGCTAACTGTGTGAAGGAAAAGAATGTTTCATGAATGTAAGCCAAATTTGGTATCCTACAGAAATATAAAAAAAAACTAAATTCTTCATTTATAACGTGTGCGAGATGCTGAGAAAATTGCTGATCCCCTGTTTTTGCGATGAATATCACCCTAATACTTGAAAATTGTTTGTTCTTGTTGTGGTATTCAGTCCTGAGACTGGTGTGATGCAGCTCTCCATGCTACTGTATCCTGTGCAAGCTTCATCATCTTCCAGTACCTACTGCAACCTGCATCCTTCTGAATCTGCTTAGTGTATTCGTCTCTTGGTCTCCCTCTACGATTTTTACCCTCCACGCTGCCCTCCAATACTAAATTGGTGATTCCTTGATGCCTCAGAACATGTCCTACCAACCGGTCCCTTCTCCTAGTCAAGTTGTGCCACAAACTCCTCTTCTCCCCAATCGTATTCAATACCTCCTCATTAGTTATGTGATCTACCCATCTTATCTTGAGCATTCTTCTGTAGCATCATACTTCGAAAGCTTTTATTCTCTTCTTGTCCAAACTATCTATCATCTGTGTTTCACTTCCATATATAGCTACACCCCATACAAATACCTTCAGAAATGACTTCCTGACATTTAAATCTATACCCGATGTTAACAAATTTCTCTTCTTCAGATATGCTTTCCTTGCCATTGCCAGTCTACATTTTATATCCTGCCTACTTCGACCATCATCACTTATTTTGCTCCCCAAATAGCAAAAACGTCCATTAGGTCGTCAAATTATTTACAACTGCTCATATTTAGGTAATTTATAGTCCAAAACAATAGTCTGAACAAAAGAAGTGGTTTTCAAAAGGTTGTTTTATTTTGAAATGGTTATTGGCATTATTATTATTATTATTATTACTACTGTTTTTAAAAAGTGGCAACACTGGAAACATGCTTCATTTGTCAGTTATGTAGTTTTTTAATCATTCGGTCATTGCTGGTTAAAAAGTGCAGTTTGCAATATTGTCAGTTTTAATATTACCTATTTGTTTTCCACTAGTTTTCGTATTTAAAATAATCAAAAAGGAAGTAATGCTTCTTATTACAATAGTTTTGCTGAGTTTCATTTGTGGATTTAAATTTTTGTTACAGGTTTGAAATGATAACCTCTAATTTGCTTGCTAAGGGCAAGCCGTCGGACACTTCTCCAAGAAACTGCAAAGAAATTGGAATGTTGTGTGATGTCTCCTGGCAAGACATTCACAAAATCGTTGTAATACATGTAAAAGAAAATTTATATGTATTATTATTATTATTATTATTATTACTATTATTATTATTATTATTTCATTTATGAATGAACTATTGTCGAATGTGTAGACTCTGCAAAAAAGAAATAATTTTTTTTCATTTTTATGTTTGTACAACAATTATGGATCTATATTTTGCAAATAACGGCTGTGGTCGGCGAGTGTAGAAATCGAAACAGACAATGATAGTTAAAAAATATAACAAAGATGCATATTAAATTGCCTATAAATAGTGGAAGTTAAAACATTACTCTCTCTGTCTTCATGTAGCCGTCAAAGTTGTAAGAGCCTGTAATGCTCGATTGGATGCTTGGTTAGCTCTCTTTTGTTCCTTGTTCGAGAAAGACGCCATTGGAGGCTGATGAATGTAAAAGGTGTGTAGTTTAAATTTATGATTTTTAAATATACAGACTGTTAAAAATACTTGTAATAATTTATTGCTAGCTTGCCCAGTATTTCATTCCACATTTTTAACCTTTTTAAGCATATTTAGAATTTTTCATGATGCAGAGCTGTGCAGCGATCGCAGGAGCCACTCCCACAGAAAATTCAAATTAAAGTGAATGAAGGGGCAGTTTTCTCGCAATTAAGCGGGCAGGTAACGGTACATTAAAATTATTTCTTTCAGTTTCCTGGAGACGTCAGAGGTGAATGGTGGATTTTATTATGTCATTTTCTGGTGGACATGGGCAACTGCTACTACAACATCAGTGACATAAATAATTTAAGTAAATCAGAGTAATAAAATTTTACTTGTGTGATATCAAAGACTGCTGTGATGAAACCTGTTCTGCTAATAATACAAAAACCAAATTTCATTTTTACTCTCATGAGTCGCGGCAATCAATAGTGTATATATATTAGAAAATCCACTGCAGCTATTACGTTCAGCAAAGATAGCATACTGTAACTTCTGTACGTATAATAAGACTAATTCTCAGTGCATTTCAGAGATGAAAGTAGCGAAGGACATGTCTAATTTCATAATTATTTACAGTAATAATACCGTGTTCCATTTCTAACAAACCGGATCAGGGTTACATAAGAATAGTTCGTAAATTAAAGATCATACGTGCACAGCAGGAAATCTTTTAGTGTTGTGCGAATCCCCACATAATAGATCAAGGTGCACAAAGTGTGCTCACAACAATAAGCAATATACAGTTAATTAAAATATCATGCCATATAAACTGCATATAAAGTCAAAAACGCGGTGAGGATTATGCAACAGTTGTTACTGCATTCCTGCATTCCACACTTTCCCAGAGGCATATAGCAACTTTTTCATGGATTTCAAAGTCCATCATCAGTTGAATTAAAATTGACAATAGAAGATCTCCTGAAGCAGATAGTGCAGGAAAATGTACCAGGAAAAGGATCACCACACCTCGTACCGATCTGAAAATCAGGGACATCTGCCTCTAAGATTGTAAAATGAGTGTTCCCCGTTTGACTGCGAAGATGAACGACGAGAGTATAAAAGTTTCGAAAAGAACAGTCCAGAGGCTGTTGGTTGAAGAGAATCTGGTGGATTGTCAGCCTACCAAAAAACAATGCCTCACTGGCACTATGAAAAAGAAACGACTGCAATGGGCTAGACAACACCGAAATATGATTGTTGCAAACTGGAATCAAGTAAGTATTACTTTTTTGAACAGTGAAATTTATGGTTAACGATTTTCTGCTGTTCATTCTAATATAGTATAGGTGTGTTTCTCCAAAGAATAGACATAACAATTTTTTGTTTCCAAAAGTTAGTTTGTCAGACGATGCTCTGGACAACAATTCCATAGAGATTGCCTTGTGGAGAGGGGTAAACATCTGGTTAGTGTCATGGTGTGATCTGTCGTCACAGCCAAAGGCATGGGACACCTGTCCAGTGTAGAAGGGACTATAAAATAATACCTTTACAAGCGAGTATTAGAAACTAGTTACTGGAAATTGGATATTTGTGGTAAGTTCCTATGAGACCAAACCGCTGAGGTCATCGGTCCATAGGCTAACACACTAGTTAATATAACTTAAAACACTAAGGACAACACACACACCCATGCCTGAGGGAGGACTCGAACTTCTGATGGGGGGGTGGGGGGGGGGGGGGGGGGGCACGCGGCAACACGGTTACTGCCGTAGCTCAATAAAAATGGGTTCGTGATGAGGGCGACAACATTTTTATGCATGAGTCGGTATTGTGCAGCAAAGCCACTTGTGTTACTACTCCTGCATCCTTGGCTGAAAAAAATGTTAGTGTTTTGCCTTAGCTAAGGAATCACCAGACATGAACTACATAGAAAGCATGTGGGAGCTCACTAAACGAGCAATTGCAAAGGAATTGATCACCACCAAGTGCCAGTTTGGAATTCTCACCGGACAATAGCACCACAACTCCGAACTCCAAGAAAATGCAAAGGCATGTATGGAAAGCATGCCCTGATGCATAGAAGCCCTTACTGCAGCAAGGGATGCTATCAGGAAATACTGAAATTTATTTTATTAGATTTTCGTCAATGCTAATATTACTTTTCCTAAAAATAAAAAGTAATTTTGCCTACATTTATTGTTCTTTAATCCCAATAGTATACTGGTAAAAATAAAAAATACATAAGAGACCTACAACCAACCTTTTGTTATCGAAATCCAATTAAACTGGAAAATACAAAAATCTGGGTACTGTACCTAATAATATGTGTATCCACTGTAGCTTCTAAAGTGATGCTGTAAACTGCCTCCGGCTTCATCAGAAAGGTTCTGGGAATCCCATGTTGTGGTACTGAAGCACATGCAAAATTTTTGTGTATCTAAAATTAGTTTAGAGCTTTTCACTTTCACATAAGTAAACTATCAAAATTTTACTGACCCTTAACGTTCTTTTCATATGAGTGATATTCCCTGCTATAACAGGGGAAAGAAGGGAACCTGTGAAAAAATTCTCCTATCAGAGGACAAAAAAGGCGAATATGCTCCTTTCAAAATTTTCCCTAAAATTCTGGCACATAAATATATTCAAACTTTCTTATTGCTGAGAGAGCATGAGACATTGGCAATGGGAAAGTGACGGAAAAGTGATAAAGCTAATGTAGTTGTGGTATAGAGAGCGCGAAAGAGACAATGGCAATGTGAGAGAACGAGATGGACACAGTGGCAATGGAATGTAGTTGACAGTGAAAGATCGGTCCTAGGAAAAGAGTGAAGGAGACCATGCCAGCGTCAGAGGAAAGAAGAGGAAGAGAAAGTGGATGAGAGCCAGTGATAACGACAGTGGCAACGAGGAAGAGAGAGATAGTGACGGTGAGAAGAGACAGCAGCAGTGGGAAGAAATGAATGAGACAGTAGCAGTAAGCGAGATAGAGAGGGAGACAGTGACAGTAAGACCAGACAGTAGTACCAGTAGGACAGTATGAGGGAGACTGTGGCAGTGAGACAGGGGGCAGTGACAGTTGGAGACACACTAAGAGTTGGGCTGTATGAGTGAGTCAGAATGGGCAAGTTGGAGTGGATGGGAAACAGCGACTTACAGAGATGGACTTGTGGGTGTGAACGAGTTACAGTTAGGAGATCTCGTGGGAAGTGGATTGCATGTTGAAAAGAGCGAGAATATGCTTGCATGCATGTTTTGGTAAATTTTTAAAGATGCTGAGGAAGGTATAATGAGGCAACTGATGCCCCTCATTTCAGTCAGAGTCTCTTAAACAGGAGTGTATTGACCTTTTTCGTGCTCAGATATAGGAGATTTTTTCCGCTGGTCATAAAGATATCGAAAACTGATGCAGATGATATCACAGGGTAATAGAAGAAAAACATGTTCCAGTAAATACTGACGCATAAATTAACCGTTTGCGAGATAATTTCGAATGTTTGTTTACTAGCCACCTCTGACAACAGGATGAAACATTGTCGTAATTAGTGAAAATTTATTTGAAATGTAAGCTTTTCGAGTAATACCTCATCTAATTGAGCTCAATACAGCGCAGCATCTCGCCACGGGGGAGGCACGCAGGAGTGCAAAAATTGATCAAAAAACCAGAAGTGAAAGTCGGTTTAGGAATAAGTTGGGACAGATAGGTAATTTTTCCTACCTCCTGTACATATATTCTGTCTACGAGAAGAAGCATTTCCCTCACCTCACAACTATAAACGCACACTGTGTTTACAATAGTGTACCACGTGGTACACAGCAGTAAGGAGAAGTGGGCTTGGCGTGGTGCAACAGTTGTCGTCATAAGGAAACTGGACTGGAGCAGAAATGATTAGCGAACTCATAAATACAGTAAAACGAAGTTTTACTTAACTTCTAGATTTCTCTGTGCGTTGAGAAGAAGCTTTAAAAAAACAGCTCGCTCATACGGAGTTCTTGCTGCTACTTCACTACGATTCTGTTCGATTTGAAAGGCCAGTTAGCGGGCGCTGAAGGAAATAAGCGGTTTGACAGAAGGCTTCCTATTTGTTTCGATTTCTGCCAACTAAAGACTGGAGCGAGACAGGACAGTGGAGGAAGAAAACATTAAGGATGAAAGGGAATATGTTATTTACTGCCCAGCCAGCCAGTACTTCCGCTGCTACAAAGTTTCGGTCGGTACACACATTAAAAGGAATTCACATTAAAAGGAATTCTGTGTCTGATCATTAATATTAAGGGAGTTTTTAGTCGATGTGCTCGTATACATCTACACTCTCTTTCTCTTCTGAACGTAGTATCAGTTAATACAAGATGATAAAAATCTCCTTCAGGCGGGATATGGGTGAAAACAGAACGTCAGATTTAGTTATCTTGTCGAAAAAATACGGCACAGCAGCAAAATTTGTCTTCATTGACATAAGCAATGAGATTTCTTTGCTTAAAGCAAGGAAATGCAAAATAAATGGTAACAAAAAAACATCATTCTCGAGAAGCAATGTTTTTGCAGATCTCAATTCTATCTCATTTTCCTTTATTTCTAAACAATAACACAGGCCAACGATGAAAAAACTTTCTTGCTGAAAATACTTTATTCTTATGTTTTTTAGGGTGGGAAATTCAAACATGATACTTAAAAAACTGTCACCCACCATTTCTTCACGTTTTACAGTTAAATTTATTAAATTAAGCGATTTTTTAAAGAATTTAACAGCTTTTATATAGTTAAAATAATTTAAAAAGGAGGTTTAATGAATGTAGATGACTTTGGTAGCACTGCTGAAAATATTTGCTGGCAAAAAAAGGTCGATTGTATTTTTGTGTTAACAGGTTTACTGTCAACCTAACCTCACTTTCCCATTTCCTGTACATCTGCTCAGTACAATGTCTAGTTGTGGTTGTAAAAATTATGCTGACAGTTTTTGTTGCATTTGTGGTGAATTTGTGATTTAAAAACACCAAAGAAACATTACAGACTTCGTGTAAAAGATTTGTCTATCATACTTGGGATCTAAATTTGGTGAACGAGATATATCTTGGGCACCGCATAAAGTATGTTATGTATGTGTTGAAGATCATTCAAGCAAGTCATTACAAAGTTCTTAGGATTTGTAAAAGACCCAGAATATGTTTCTATAATAGCTAAAATGTTAAAAAAAATTTAAATCTTTAGGATGTTTAATGAGCCTGAAAGTTCATATTTTGGACAGTCACCGTGATTACTCACCGGACAATATTGGAGGTGTTAGTGAGGAGCAAGGAGTGTGTTTTCACCAGGACATTAAAGTGATGGATAAACGCTACCAAGGCCGCTGGAATACCAACATGATGGGGGACAATTGTTGGTCACTTCACCGAGAAATTCAGCAAGCAACTCATTGCAGAAAAAGCTACACAAGAAACATCAAAGAAAGAAGAGAAAGAAAATACAAACAATTCCAGCTGACAAGTGAAACCTCTATTAACACATATCATTGTTGTAAGTAGCTTACAGCAAATACAAACCATGCTTACATTTAACAAAGCATTTTATTAACTTCCCCATTTACCGTATAGCATAGGATTTTTATACTTAATAGTAAATAGCATATTGCTCGAAAATTATGGTTGATACAAAAAACTAAGGTTAAATTTGGATTCAGCTCATAAAAATCTATAAAGATCAGCTATCAAAGTAAGAAAAGTTTTCAAAAAAAATATTTTCGTTGGTCTGTGTAATTTAAACGATCAAATGAAATCCGTTCTTTATTATATAGGGTGTATCAAAAAGAATCATCTGATTTTTAAAAAAATCATAACTACTGTTATGTTATTTGACAGATGTACGTGAACAATGTACTGTTAGAAAAAGGAAACTCTAGAGCTTTACTTGGTTCTTGCTAGTTAGGAGCAGTGTGTGCCCACTTCAGTTCTAGTAAAAATGGTGGTAGGACAACAGGAAGTGTTTTGTGTTCTATGTTTTGAGCAGAGCGAGTCAGTAATAACTGTTCAGCATGACTTTTGCACTAAGTATGATGTGGATCCTCCTACAGTACAGAGCATTAGACAATGGCATGAACAGTGCAGAGAAGCAGGTTGTTTGTGTAAAGGCAAATCGCCGTCTCCAAGTGTCTAACACAGATGTCGAATGCATCTGCCATAGTTTCCCAAGGAGTCTGCAGAAATCCGTTTGCCGTGCAGCTCGACAGCTCAACATGCCCCCATAGTCCGTCTGGCGTGTGATGCATCAATGTTTACACTAGAAATCATACAAAATTCAGCTACTGCAAGCTCTTCATGATGATGACATAGAATAGCATGTGAAGCTCTGTGATTTCGTTCTTGGCAAGATGGAGGATGACAGTTTTCATCCACGCTTAGTGTTTAGTGACAAGGCAACATTACATTTAAATGGAAAGGCGAACAGTCATAATATGAGATATGGGGTATGGAGCAACCACATGAAGTTGTACAACATGCGAGGGATTATACAACAGCGATGAACTCTCCAAAACTTTTTTTTTTTTGCAGTTTCACAGCAAAAGGTGTATGGTCCATTTTTATTTGCCGAGTACAGTGTTACAGGAAGCACATATCTCTATATACTTCAGAACTTCCATTTCCATAGTTGGAGACTGATTCGAATGACTTCATTTACCCGCAGGATGGGGCAATATCACACTGGCATCTGAATGTGCAGGAATTTTTAAATCAAAGGATTACTTAACGATGGATCGGTCACACTGGACCAAATGATACAGCCTTACACTACTGGGTTCCAAAGTCACCCTGATTGTATGTGATTATTTCTTGTGAGGGTTTACAAAGGACTCTGTTTATATGCCTCCATTACCAACAACAATGAATGAACTGAGACATTGTGTAATAGCAACTGTGAAAACTCTAACTCAAGACATTCTCACTGCAGTGTGTGAACAATTTGAATACTGCATTGATGTACGCCGTGCATGTGAGAGGGGGGGGGGGGGGGGGAGCATGTTGAACAACTGTAAAAAAGTTTGAAAAAAGACTTTTTGGGTTTCCCATTCATCAAGAAACAAAATTCATTGCATATGTTTATTAGTTTCAGAGATTTAAACGTTCGAAATCGGATGATTCTTTTTGATACATCACAGCACAGTTATCACAAAGACAGAGGGCATTCCTGGTCATGAGAAGTCTTTTGGTAACAAGCATTGGCCTTAATTTGAGGAAGAAATTTTTGAGAATGTACATTTGGAGCACAGCATTGTATAGTGATTAATCATGGACAGTGGGAAAACTGGAACAGAAGATAATCGATGTGTATGTCATGTGGTGCTACAGAAGATTCTAGAAAATTAAGCGGTCTGATCAGACAAGGAGTGGAGAGGTTCTCTGCAGAATCAGTGAAGGAGGGGACACATGAAAAACACTGACCAGAGAAAGGAACAGGGTGATTGCACATGTGTTAAGGTGTCATGGTAACGTCCACTGT
The DNA here is from genome assembly GCF_023864345.2 of Schistocerca serialis cubense. NCBI lineage: Eukaryota > Metazoa > Arthropoda > Insecta > Orthoptera > Acrididae > Schistocerca > Schistocerca serialis. Next base: position 430,079,907 of record NC_064641.1, read on the forward strand.
ATTAGAGTGGACATTGAAGGGTAAAAACAGCAGGGGAGTACAGAGATTTGAATATATCCAACAGATAACTGACAGTGCAGAGTGCAAGTGCTAATCTGAGATGCAAAGGTTAGTGCAGGAGAGGTATTCGTGATACACTGATGATGGCTGCACTATTAGCTGAAATGTAGATTTTCAATAAAATACAGTTGATATTACAACCAATGCTGACATTCTCTCGGTCCTAAATTTATTTACTAGTTATACCTTTAATTTGTTGTGTGCAATACTTTTCTATAGTACATTTCACTTAAGCAATATTTTTAATAATACTTTATTTTAATTAAACCCACTTACCAAACTTATAAAAGTTTCAGAAACGCAGTTTTATTGGCAGAGAAGAAGGGATCACAGATCTGGCGGTTGTGTCAGGAGCTCAGGTTCATCTCTGTACTGCTTTGATTCAGTGTTTCTCCACCCTGTGCATTGGATCCATCTATGTCCCTATTGAGTCCTCCAGTATATGAGAAGTGTCCCTACAACGAAGCAATACAAGTTCTGGCTGGTCACAAGGTCACTCCATTCGGCAGATTCTTGTCTCCTGGAAAGGGGTCTGTTCATGAGGTGGGCGTAGCATGTTCATCCACCAAGGTATTGAAAGGCGAACACATCATCAAAATGTTGTCCTAGGGCTGGACAACAGGCTGGCGAATCCTATCTCGGTACCGCGGAACCCTCAAATTGTCATTGATGGCGATGACAGGCGTCCAACATAGGTACATGATGTCATGAATGACCCTCTTCACTACTGAACCCAGGAAACAGAATGGCTCAGAGGTACATGGTTGTATGTACTTGACAGTCTCTGCACAGTTCTATGACGATCATCAGGCGTCAGAAGACAATCTGCATTCATCATTGAAAAGAACTCGACATGACTGTTTCAGGTTCCATTTGAGATATTCTCTTGTCCACATTCTTCACCCACCTCAGAGCTAGTAAGTTGTTACTATAATTCATAATGAACACCTCGAGATGAAATTGGTCGTATGAAGACGGCTGGGTGCTCTAGGTCGACACAGCTGTCCCAGTTGCCTCGTACAGGGCAGCTCGTAATTTTATAGCCTTCTCCTCAGAATACCTAGAAGCCATAATTTCTAGGCAGCTGTTACTTATCAGCTGGTGTAATTAATCACAGGCATCCATTACGAGGTACATATTCAGTGTTTTATATCTTACGGTAGTGGCTGAAATGGTTTTCATTTTTCGTGCAGTTATGTAATTCATCACTAAAGTAAATTTCTTAACAAGATAGATCATTGGATATATTTAAGTAGTTATCATCCAGCTTAATTGTATTCTGTTTTTGAAAAATACACGAGAAAGTAAAGTTCTCTACAATAGTTCCACATAAAACTAAAAGTTACTTTCTTAGCACTACTAAACCTTAGGGTTTAGAGATGATAAAATGAAAGATTTTTTTTAATATGACAAAATACCACATTCACTCCGTTTCCCCGCTAGGAGACCTTGAAGGGTTTGACATTGGATTTCTCTTTGGCCAACATTCACGATTTTTTTGACTGCTTAATATACATCAAGTTAACACGAGAATCTGATGTGCAGCACAGTTACATCTTACCTTTAGCAGCGTCCATGTCCATGGCAATTATTGTTGTTTATGTTATGTTGCATTTAGTACATGAAAGTTTCTACTGATGTTTACATGTTCTTGATGGCTGATTACAAACTAACCAAGTTAGCTGACATACATCTAAGAGAGATGTATATCAGCACTTTGGCCGTAAGTGACAGGAGAATGTTCCTACTGAACACCAACACCTAAACAGTCTTCCAAAGAAATGGAAATTATGAAGGCGATGCAAACAGCACGATGAACCGGAAGAGAGCAAGCAACTGGCGTTTCTGTCATATGTGAGACCAGGGAGTGCAAAGATCGCAATGATCCTCAATAAATATGATGTTAAAATAGTTTTCCGAACACCGCAGAAGATCTAGTTTTTTTGGTCAAGGTTTCAGTGCGACTGTGTATGCCAAGATGTCCACGCCATTCATTGAGAGTGTGGCCTATTATAGTTGGGGCAGCCACAACGTCATAAGGTTCACCTGGAGGTAACAGACAAATTGGTGCTCACTGAGCTACGTATCTGATTTTGAACAGACAAGACTCATTCGCAACGAAGTACCAGGGTTTGAAGCATATGTAAAATGCAGCAGAGTTCACATAATACCAGGTAAAGAACCCACATAAAACCCTAAAATAATAGCAGTGAGACATTTGGGGTAAGCCTAAGTGTATACAGAATGCCTAGGCTAATGGTAATTGGAGGTGATGTAATCGTTGCAGTACACAAGAAACTAAAAGAAACTGAAATGGAAACTGACGCTGCATCTGGTATGGTTTAGCAGGAATCAGTATAAAAATTTGGCATAAACTTATGACTTTGAGTCCTTCTAACGACGTTCTGACTCACCTCAAGAAGTAACCAAAAACGTTAGCGAAAACTCAGCTCGCTAATACATGTGTCTTCTAACCATACGATCATCAGTGGAGAAGGCTTTCATCGCCCAAAATAGTTTGGAATAATTACAGTTCTGTAGGTGGTAGCTGTGACAAAACATATGTGAAACAATACTAAATACTTTCTCTGGGAACTGCTCACAACAGATGTTAATGAAACTGACCTCTGACAGTAACATATTATCGATGCAGCACTCACATCAGTCATTTCACCGAGAGTCTTCTTAACATGTGCACATAAATCCCCTTTTAACAACTGTGCAGTTTTCTCCACGAATGACTCCTGTTTCCTCTTCTTAGATTTTGGTCTCAGTGTATTTTCTACTAATCGAGGCTCAGGTGCAAGTGCTCTCAGTTTCAACTGTGTTCATATACCCATAATTTACGAAAAAATAACTTTTTTCTACAGGTATAATAATCTAATATTCATTCACAGGAAACCAACTGCAGCAGCTACTACAGTTCAAACAGTAAACTCATTACTACAGCTCTAACAGTGAACTTCTCCATCTACAGGCAGTAGTGGGTAATTTCCGCTTAAGTCCTTTGTCGTAGCATTCAAAGGAAAGACTTCTGTTTATGAAATATGTATAGCTTAATGGGAGTAGCAGAGTCACTACTTCTTCCTTGGTTCTTCACATATTTCATGCTTTTGCACCTCTTTAGTAAGAGGGGCGTCCAATAAGTAATGCAGCACATTCGATTTCTCGACTAATTTCGACTGAAAAAATTCGAAATTTGTTGTTGGACATCGTGGACTATTCCCACTTCAACCCCTATAGTTTCATGAAGTTCCGATAGGTGGCAGCATTAGTCTATACGTAGCCTTCACATTGGCGTTTACAAAATGGCGTCTACAGGTGTGTTCCAGCAGAGAGATGGTATTGAGTTCCTTTTTATGGAAAACTATAGCATTACATATATCCATAGGCGATTACAGAATATCTACAGAGGCCTGGCAGTGAAGAAAAGCACTGTACAAGACGTCTATCATCGCAACAAGGTCGCACAAAACTGTCCGATCTTCCGAGTACCAGCCGGCCTCTTAAGTCCTGTAAGTGTTTTGTGCTACCAACAATAAATCGCCACAAAAATGCTAACGAACTCCCTCTCCATGACAATTCAAGGCCTCATACTAATCCGCGCACTCGAGAGGAGTTCATTGGAATGTTATTCCTCTTTCACTCTACAACCCAGACCCCACACATTCTGACTTTCATCTGTTTGGGCCAACGGAGGATGCACTCTGCGGGAGGTTGTATGTGGATGATGGGGAGTTTATTGAAGTAGCAAGACGTTGGCTCTGACGTTGACCAGTAGAGTGCTACCTTGCGAGCATATACGCCCCCCCCCCCCCCCCCCCCCCCCTCCAGTAAGATGCGTATAGTTCGTGTAATTTGCATAAATAACAGCAACTGGCAGCTAACACAAGAAATGCACATGAATAGAACTTGAGTATATCACAGTTAAATTGCACTGCACTGCTAAACAAGTAACAGATTCTTAGGCATCCTGTAGCGCCATCCTATTTGGCACATCACTTCTCTCAAACAAATCATAAACAAGCAGCACAATTTCCACACATGTGGCCAGTGCCCAACGTAAAAAAACATGCAGAAAGAATGCACACCAGCGCATTCTCTTCGTCTGATCCCAGAAGTCTGTGGGTGTGCAACGTGTAATACAAGTGTCATCTGGCCAGCCCCATTCACCAGTCCACACTGTCAGCGTGAATTCCAGCGAAAAGTGTGTGAAAAACACGTTCATGTGTCCATAGCATTAATCATATTTGCACGTTAAAGGGAGGATGTAGCATGTTACATGTTATAGGGTATGCAAATTGTCGTGACTGTTAGATGTGCAGTCGGTTGTGAAAGAGTGATTTTTTTTGGGGGGGGAGGGGGGGGGCGAGGGTCTCTCAGGGCGTAGTAGGGGAAATGCCACACTTTTGCCAAAACACAGTGGAGTTTACACTGTCTTACCTCACTAACATAATGTGCAGATGCAGCTGCAAGAGAATTCTGAAACAGTGATATTAAGTTTATTAAATGATGAACTGAGGAGAAGTAAAGTCAGTAGCTTATGAAATAGCACATCCTCTTTGCAAAAGAAAACTTTAATATCTTCACATATGTTGTTCCAACACTGGAAAAATTACAAGTTCATTGAAAAACCCAGGTTTGGTCATAAGTAATTCACAAGACTGTAGGCTTTCTAATAAAATAAAAATATTATGGATTTTTGTGAATGGACGCATGAATAAATCTGAAATCAAAACGCTTTTTCCTGTGACGAAAAAAGGATTATTCCAAGTAAGTTCATCCAAGCCTGATATCCACTGCCTCAGGTGCAGGGTCATCAAATTAACATATTTAAATCTCAGTTCTTCTAGGCAGACAAAATAACCTTATATTTGAAAAACTTTTCCATTTTATTAATTCAGTAATTTTTTAAGGCTGTAATATATTTTTATCTCTGCAATTAACAATTGTTCACAGTGATAAGGAAGTGTTCTGTGTGCCTGCAGTAGTTTGCATGGAACCTGTACAGACATGAAAAATGTCAGCCATGGACATGCATGTTCAGTGTCATTGAGATGCAGCAGTCAGTCCATTTGGCCTCAGTTGCTCTTTGTGTTTCTGTGAGACAGGTCATATTTGTTAAGAGTGCAGCCATTTGCCATTCTATTTGTGATGAAGTACATTTTTAAATGAAATAGTACTCAGTTACTTACAAAGGAAAGTATGAATTCGTGTGGTGTCAGAAAATTACTTAAAACACCAGTACTAAGTGAAGAAGAACAAGATTGTGTATTATTACAGCCCAGTATAAACTATCCAGAAGATCAAGTTAAAGAAATATTATATTTGGACATCATAGATACTGTCTTACCAGTATTAAGCAAAAGGTTTTGAAAGGCAGCAAAGATCTTGTAGTGATCCTTTCAAATTACACAGACAGGAAGTTAAAAAAATTTTGAGGCTAGGGCTTAAGTTGACTTTATTTAATTCATTAAGTGCTAGGAGAATCTAAGTAAAACCAGGCAAAAATACTTTCTAAAACATGTCTTAAGATTTGTGAACAAAGAACTGAAATCAATGACAGAAATAAAAGTGATACAGGAGACCCATAGGTGACATTTCATAAGTCAGTACCAAAAAATCAAAGTGTCTAGGATGCAAAAAAGCTGAAGATGATTTGAGGTGCTCCCTGTTCAAACTCTATTTTTTTCCAAATTGCAGAAACGCCTCATATGGTAAACGGAAGCTAGAAAAGTGAAGCATGATTTGATCATTTGAAGGGGGTGGGTGGTTGGGGGGGGGGGGGGGGGGACGGAATGTGTACCAGGTGTTAAGTAATGGTTTTTAAGTTTTTGATAATAGGCAGAATAAAAGTGGTGAGGAAATTGTTAAGAAAGCAAGAGATTTTGCCATGTGGCTAGTGTTTGGAGATCCAGAAAAAAGATAAATAAAAATAAAAGGGATCCGAATTTAATGTTAGGGAGTGTGTTGTTCAACAGGCAAGGAAACTGAAAATAGAAATCAGCATTTTATCAATTTCTAAACAAAACGGACATCAAATGATCACAGATGAAGTTGGATTCTTTAGTTTATAAAAGTGAAATGATGTGGAAAAATTACTTAGGTACAAAATAAAAACTCATTCTCATTAACACATTTTACATATAGGCTACACACAAAATCTTGTTGCCAATTAATACCACAGAATACCATTTCACAGAGGTCTACTGGTCTAATGCACTTGGCACAATTGTCCTATGCACAATTTTGTTCACATAGTCCAACAGTTTGTCCCTGATTTCTACGAAAATGATGAATAACTTCAAATGTTATCAGAATCAAAAGGCAAAGTTTTCATTCAGGAGAATGTGTATAAGTAAAAACGAGTTATTCTGTGCAACCTAATGGAACTAGTTTGTTGTTTTAAGTGGGAGAACTCAAATATTAACACTGATTTTTCTAAATTTTGTTCAGTAGGACCAAATTGGTGTATTTCAGCTGGTGCTGCAGGCAGTCATTCAGTGTGTGTCTGTAGTATCCAAAATGTAAAACTGTTTTGGATGAGGAATACACTGAAGAAACATTTTAAGAACGTATAAAATTTTGTGTATATAACCCACAAAATTATGCCTGCATTCTTAATCACTGTGATAATTGTCTCAGTTATGACAAATTAGCTTACAAAGATTCTGATCATGAAATTGAGTACACCCAGTGAATTTATTTATTTATTTTATTTATCTATTTATGCTTGTGTTCCACAGATGCATCATGCACGTGTATTGCCAGGACATAGAATGTGTCAGATTATTACAGTTATAACCATATCTAAATGGACTTGAGACTTACAAACTAAATCATATATGAACAGATATATGAAATTCAAATATTAAAAAAACAACACTGATTATAGTAGTAATAATGATTATACAAACCAGTAATAAGTCTTATATTCCTATACAAATAAAAACCATTCTGCCATCAATTGATATGCCAGTGCTCCATAGCCATTTCTTACAGAAATGCTTAAAATTGGGGATATAGCTAAATTAAAAAAATGGCTGAAACTTTATCTATTGAGTAGTTCTTTCTATTCTTTATAGGAATTTTTTGACAGTGTGCTACAATTAGTACAATTGTTTAATTTTAAGCATTCCTGCAAGGAGTTTCATTATAATCACTGTTTGTTTTGTAAATTGTATGATTATTGTTCACAAAGCACATTAGTGAAACAACGTACAGAGATGGCATGGTGAGTATCCCAAGCTCTTTGAATGAATTTCTGCATCAGTATCTGGTGTGCACTCTAGCCATAGTTCTGCTGACCCTTTTATGTGCAATAAAGACTTCATTTTCTCATGATTGGTTACACTGATTATCAGGCCAACTTGACAAAGCAGTCTCCAGTTTTTGTAGAATGCACTGACTTGTTGATAATAAAATGACAAAACTTAAACCACATTCATTTATATCTTAAGTGTCAGGCAAGATCCCTGAAAAATTTGAAAGAAAATTTAACCCCCAGTAAAGCAAACTGTTAATCCACTTCACTGAAAACTACAGTTTTATAATGCAGAATGAAATCATGAGTAACCACTGGACAAGAAGCAGCAGTGCAATCCATACTGTATGTAAGGGATAAGCAATAAATGTGGAAAAACTGGTAATATTGAACCGCTGCTTGATATCTAATGATGTGGAGCACAGTGTAGGATTTGCAAATGCTGCTGAGAAAGAAATGGTAAAGTTAGTTCACTTATGAATGTGTTGCTCAAGCTTCAATAATTTTTCGGTTGATACAGAAAATTTTTTTTCCTACTACCAATTGTAAACCGGTGTGATTCGTTGAAAGGAACTGTAAAATGTGTATTGAGGAAAGCTAGTCTTCAACTAGAGGATGATGTACCAATAATAACTGCATCTGGTGTTTAACATATCTACAAGGCTAATGCTGTCAAGTGCCTTTTCCACTCCTTAGAGAAAATCAGTATAGATTTCCTATGCAAGACCCTCCAAAAGACATTTTTGACAACCACATAATTTCTGGTAGCAGGACTTTTCACAGTTACCTACCACTTTCCTGTGGTTCATTAGAAATTAGAAGAGTAACTTGTTCTGAAAAGCCTTCCTCAACTTTCTTATTTAATGACAGTACTGTACCCCAGAATGAGCATGCACCCATTTTCAATAGAACTCTTTTGTAGCAGCTGTATATGCTGACAGGTGGTACCTCACATTCATGAAAAATACATGTGATGAAGAAGGAGATGATGAACTATTTTCCCTCCTCTGTACTGGACCATCAGTGTCATTCTTAGGCCTGAGAAGGAAGACTCACATTTTGTGCCTTTGCAAAACATTTAATGTACTGTTGGTGTACTTGTATCAACCACATTGGGAAGACTTATTACTTTAATGAGAATGAGAGGAAGTTAATAGAATCTAACTTGTCACAGTTAATTAAAAACAGAAACATTGTAAAAACTTTAACTTGAGAACTCCAAGGACCTTCACTACAAAACATATACATTTTATATTCAAACACTCATCTACCTAGAATAATTGTTATTTAAATAGGTTCATTTGATATCTTTAAATAAAATTACTTAATTAAAATTAGTAATGAAATTTTCAATTAAAAGAACTATTCGCTGTTTCCTATTATTATTTCAACAAAACATGAGATACATGTAATATATAGCTTATCGGTCTACTCAATGTTTTAAATTAGCTTCTGAACAGTGCTTTGAAATGCTTATATATATATATAAAAAAATCTGTCTCTGTCAAATCCCCCCCCCTTTTCTTTTCTTTTTTTTTTTTTTTTTTTTTTTTTTTTTTCGTATCACATTTGAGTTTCAGTGAAAAATGGCATGAAAACAGCCCTACAGCCCTGTCTGAAAATATTTAAATTATTAAAAAAGAAAAACACTATGTGGGCCTTAACAGTTTCAGTTGATTTTCTGTATTCTGAAAAATCAAGCAGAGTTATTAAAGTTTTGGCCATTAAGTTACATCCTTTTTTTGATATCTGCAAAAATATGATGGATGTCTTGAAAATGAGCTAAGCTATTTTATTTTCTTCTAAAGTAATGCAATCCAAATGGGAAGCTTCACCCATGACATTAATGAATATTTTTTTATGAATTTTCCAACTTTTTCCCTCAAAAACTGTATGAAATATGTGGAAGAAATTTTACTCTATTTATTGCCATTGCAAAAGTAACAAGTAAAAAAAATTTCATGCAAATTTTAGGTTGTGGGTTTCAGGTCTGGATTAACTTTGAGTGATCATTTTTTAGTCATAGTAAAAAGATTTTTGTTACCTGATTTATTCGTGTGTAGATTCATTCATAAAAGTATATTAAATTTTTATTTTATTAGAAAGCTTGCAAGTTTGGGAATTATTTTAGACCAAAACTAGGTTCACAGTAGGTTGAAGAAATGTGATATAACCGTTTTTCAACACCCTTGTAATTTTTCCACTAATTGGAAAGTCCCAAACATTGATTTTTTATAATTGTCTTTGTAACTTAACTGCTTACATAATTGCATTTCTGTTGACTATACTCCTCTCTTAACATCTGGAAAAGTTTCCATATCAAAAGCTGCATAAAGAGCTGCGTTACAAGTATCTCTGTAGATAAGTACCACGCGTAATTACATATGACATGAATGCTATCAAAGCTGCTTATTTTGGCTATTTTTACTCTTATCATTTCATATGCAGATAGTATCTGTTCTTCCGGACATATCCTCATGGTTTAGATGGAAAGAGCATCTGCCATAAAGCAGGAGAGTAAAGATTTTCAACTGTCCCCATTGATATTTATCAATGCCTGTAAGCAGCTAAAGGTCTTGATTTCATTGAAATTTCACTTATCACTTCATGTGGTATAATTTTTTGGGGTAATCAACCTTTAGCAGAAAATTCTTTATTGCACAGAAGAGAGCAGTTAGAATCATGAGTGGTGTTCATCCAAGATATTCTTGCAGAAACCTGATCCCTAAGCTGCAAGAATTAATGACCATTTCTCAATACTAATTTTTTCTGGTGGTTTTTGTCCATAATCTAATAATCTCTTTACATCTAATAGTGCATACCATGACCACAGCAAAAGGTCTAAAAGTGATTTACAAGTACAATCACTAAGGAAATAAAGAAAATGACAGCTGAAGGCTTCAAGGAATCATTCAAAAAATTCATCGCAGCTGCAGACCCTATCACATTGAATTTATTTAAATAGGAATCTAAAAGATCTAAATCTTGCACCAAAAGGTGTTCACTGTTGTCCCATGAAAGTTTTCAATTCTCTTCCATCAGATATCAAAGTCCACATTAATGACCCACCTGCATTTAAACCTAAATTAAGAAAATATCTTATGGATAAGCCATTTACTCTTTTGATGAGTGTATGAAAATTAACCAGTGATGGTTTTTGTAAACAAATGTTGTTGTTTGTATTGAAGTTTTGAGACTTTCAACTTCTAATGTTCTATTCATTATTTGTCTTCCTGTTATAGGATGGTCAATGTATAAATAAACTTTTCTTTTTGTACCTTAAGATCTTCTTAGTAATGTACATTATTTTATTGTGCACTGTTTACAATATCTATGTAATGATGTAAATCTGACTCATTCCACATCCTTGTGATTCATCACAATATGGATCTGTGGAATTTGAAATAAACAAATAAGTAAATAAATAAATAAATAATTTTGCAGGCACATTCTCACAGAGCCAAAGCTATTGGAACATCACTATATTAAAACTTTGGTAAAAATAAATTTCAGTTTGAGGCAAAAAAAAAACTTGTTTGTAGGCAGTGGGTGACATGACTTGGATAATTTGATATGGAATGACCCAATATTTTCAGTGTGGATATGTCTGTGCTGTCATGGACCTGTATGTATACTGTTTTTGTTCCATTTATGAACAGTAAAGTATATTGAAATACTGGGTTGCATTTTATATATATAAACAGTGAGTCTTTTATCCAGTTCATTCTAAACATACCACTAGCTGTAAGAGATGTCCTTATCAGCAGCATACACAGTGACATTGCACCCTCTTGTGTACTCATCATTTATGTAGAGAATGAAAAACATTAGACCCAGTACTGTTGCTTGAGGAACTCTATATTTAACTCCTTGAAATTTAATGTTTATATTTCTAATTTTCCTTTCTATTTTGTGTTTTATTTCCACATACTGCCTTCTATTTTTCACACACAATTTTGTAATGTTACCTACTTTTACTCTCCTGCAGTATTGAAGTTTGTACAACAGTGTATCATGACATTCACAGTCAAAAGCATTGGATAGATCTGGGAACAAACAACAAATTTTCCCTTGGTCATTTAATGGTGTCATTATGTGCATGATGAAATTTGAAATCACTGAATTGGTCTACCATTGTTCATTGTGTAGGATTTAATTCTTTTGATGAAGTGTATCGGTTTCTCTTTAATTATTGTATCTACTACATTTGACAGTACTGACCATATAGTGAAGGGTCTATAATTTTCCGGGTCTTTATTGTTGCCTGCTTTGTATATAGTGAAACATAACACCAATTAAGTGACACTCAACACATACATTCTCTAAATTAATTCAGGATCACTCACGTAAATAAAAAAGGTCATAATATGTAATATATGCCTGAATAAATTTATACCAACAAAAATAATTACCACATTATATTTACCTTAAAGTGTAGAAGCTCTGTAAATGAAGGGAACATTTTCCATGATGGAAGCCTCGAGTAATTAATAAAAAATGTAAATGCATTATTGACATTAAGTATTTGAGAAGTTATTCTCGAATAAAGTAACAGACATATACCAATATCATAGTGTGCTTACTGTTCTGCAGCAGACATAAGTTTATATATGTATTTTCAGTTTTTATGTATCAATTTTAATTGTTAATCAATCAAAAAATGAATCTAAACAATTCCGAGGATTGTTCAAGATTGTTTAGATTGTATATATCCTTTGGAGAAAAGAGAACCACTTGTATGAATATCAAGGGCTCAGATGGAAACACAGTTCTAAGCAAAGAAGGGAAAGCAGAAAGGTGGAAGGAGTATATAGAGGGACTATACGAGGGCGACGTTCTTGAGGACAATATTATGGAAATGGAAAAGGATGTAGATGAAGATGAAATGGGAGATATGATACTGCATGAAAAATTTGATAGAGCACTGGAAGACCTAAGTCGAAACAAGGCCCCGGGAGTAGACAACATTCCATTAGAACTACTGACAGCCTTGGGAGAGCCAGTCCCGACAAAACTTTACCATCTGGTGAGCAAGATGTATGAGACAGGCGAAATACCCTCAGACTTCAAGAAGAATATAATAATTCCAATCCCAAAGAAAGCAGGTGTTGACAGATGTGAAAATTACCAAACTGTCAGTTTAATAAGTCACGGCTGCCAAATACTAACGCGAATTCTGTACAGAAGAATGGAAAAAATGGTAGAAGCCGAACTCGGGGAAGATCAGTTTGGATTCCGTAGAAATTTTGGAACACGTGAGGCAACACTGACCCTACGACTTATCTTAGAAGCTAGATTAAGGGAAACCTACATTTCTAGCATTTGTAGATTTGGAGAAAGCTTTTGACAATGTTGACTGGAATAATCTCTTTCAAATTCTGAAGGTGGCAGGGGTAAAATACAGGGAGCGAAAGGCTATTTACATTTTGTACAGAAACCAGATGGCAGTCATGAGTCGAGGGACATGAAAGGGAAGCAGTGGTTGGGAAGGGAGTGAGATAGGGTTGTAGCCTCTCCCCAATGTTATTTAATCTGTATATTGAGCAAGCAGTAAAGAAAACAAAAGAAAAATTCGGAGTAGGTATTAAAATCCATGGAGAAGAAATAAAAACCTTGAGGTTTGCCAATGACATTGTAATTCTGTCGGACACAGCAAAGGACTTGGAAGAGCAGTTGAAAGGAATGGACAGTGTCTTGAAGGGATGATATAAGATGAGCATCAACAAAAGCAAAACGAGGATAATGGAATGTAGTCGAATTAAGGGAATTAGATTAGGAAATGAGACACTTAAAGTAGTAAATGAGTTTTGCTATTTGGGGAGCAAAATAACTGATGATGGTCGAAGTAGAGAGGATATAAAATGTAGACTGGCAATGGCAAGGAAAGCGTTTCTGAAGAAGAGAAATTTGTTAACATCGAGTACAGACTTAAATGTCAGGAAGTCGTTTCTGAAAGTATTTGTACGGAGTGTAGCCATGTATGGAAGTGAAACATGGATGATAAATAGTTTGGACAAGAAGAGAATAGAGGCCTTTGAAATGTGGTGCTACAGAAGAATGCTGAAGATTAGATGGGTAGATCACGTAACTAATGATGAAGTATTGAATAGGATTGGGGAGAAGAGGAGTTTGTGGCACAACTTGACAAGAAGAAGGGATCGGTTGCTAGGACATGTTCTGAGGCATCAAGGGATCACCAATTTAGCATTGGAGGGCAGCGTGGAGGGTAAAATTCGTAGAGGGAGACCAAGAGATGAATATACTAAACATATTCAGAAGGATGTAGGCTGCAGTACGTAATGGGAGATGAAGAAGCTTGTACAGGATAGAGTAGCATGGAGAGCTGCATCAAACCAGTCTCAGGACTGAAGACCACAACAACAACATAGCCATATTGGCATAAGGAGGTTAGTCTGGTTTGGTTTTGGAGCAGTGGGCATGTAGCTGCTCCTTTTGTATCATAAGTATTGTTTGTCTTTGTAATGATGAGTTGATTTTGTTTTGAAAGTATAATAAATATATTAAAATATAATACAAGATTAATTTTAAATTTAACTTTTATGAAGTTAAATGTTACTGTTACTGAAAACTTAAGACTTCAGCTGCGACAGATCATCAGAAAGGATGAGTACACAAGCCCAATATAAATTTTTAACCTAAGAATAGTTACATTTTAATAGAATCTACTTTATTGGCTTTGTGGGGTTCAGGCAATCTTCCTTCTTCGATTGACTTGTTTATTAATAATGTCACTGTCTCTGCTGAGTACTGTGAGCAGTTCTCAACTCATGTAGGTATGTCATCAGGCGCTTCTGAATTTTTTGTTTTCTTTATGCTGATTATGTTTCCTATCTCCCTCTTATCTGTAGAACAAGTGGCATTTTGTCCCATGTGTTGCTGTTCTACAGTTGTGTAATGCTCATTGAGAATGGAGCTGATTTCATGTTAGTTCAAAGATTCCTTTCCTTTCATTACAAGTATCATGCCTCAATTGTGTCTGTACTACTTAACCCAATTTCTTTTCTGTTGGCATTAGTGAAAGTTGTCACAATCTTTGCCACCACAAAAACTTCAGTTCTGGATTTGGTTTCTCTTGAAAATCTGTGGTAAGCTGTCATGTGGTTAAAGTAGACATCATTATTAGTTTGGTTTTCATTTTTTTGGTTTCATTCATACAAAAATTTCAGTTTATCTTTCGATATTTAGTGTCATACACTCCTTACCCACCTTCCTCATTATATTTCTTCACAATTTTTTTAGATCTTGCATTACTTATTTTGAAGCAGAAAGCTTCCCCTTGTTTATCAGTGGATTTTTCCATGTACCTCTCCATTTTGCTGATTTGAGCGTAACATTTAACATGTTCAGATTAGTTTCAGTCATCTTCTGTGATTCCTAAAGATGATGAAATTGTGTTCTGAGTTGTCCCATGTTACAGTAACAGCCCACAGTAGCTTGAAATTACAATATTTAATACCTGAACTTTTTGTATAAACTTAACTATGTGAAGACATGATGTATCAAAATTTTAAGGTAGCACAGCATCTTGTGGCATTTTTCACTTTTGAACAAAGAGTGTGAGTTCTGATCAGATTATACGAGTCTCTTGAATAAGGGCTGTCTTTTAGTGTATTAATATCAATCTCATTTACTGCTATTACACACATGAATTCCCTGGTAGCCTTTTGTAGCAGTACCTCCAGAGAGAGAGAACTATCTTCTCTTCTAATGTAATCTTCAAGGTGTAACTAATAAAAACTCAATAGTCTGCTGTATATTACTGATGATGATATATTAAGACAAATAATACCTCTCACATAGGCACATTAACAGTCATGTTACAATAAAAGAAAAATTGTACTAAACAGAAGTAAAAAATGTAATGTGGGAAATGAAGCTTACAGCTTGGCTTGATAAATAATAAAATTAAAAATCTGACAGATAAATAAATTCTTCAAATGCATTTAATTGTTGCAACCAAAACCTATTATTTAAGGGATAAATGCACTGAGATGATCTCTGCAACATGTTTTTAGCATGCCAAGTAGTATTTGCTGGTGCATACAAAAAAAAACCATTGACATAAATAGAATGTACCAGCAAGATAATTTCCTTTTTAAGATTTTCTCTTAGAGGAATTTTACACAAAAGCAAAATGGATAGGGAGTTAACAATTTCTGCAGAGAGAAATTAGCCATTAAAGATAGTATTTTGTTGTAGGCTAATTTCTCAACAGATTGTCGAGGTTCTTTGCATATCCAGTTTTATAGGCAGCTAAGTACGGTATTTAATCAGACCAATGTAGGCAGTTGTTATTACAGCATATTTAAGTCTGTCTCAAAGTATGCCTTGAAGCTTTTAGTGGTTATAAAGATTGCTTAAGGGCAGTTTTGTCAAGTATACCTAACATTTTTAACTGTAGCGCAGATTAGCAGTGTCACCTATGATTAAGATTTTACAAAATAGATTTTATAGTGGTCACACCTGTTGCTGCTGTTTAGACTTTATTCAGTTATAAATGAATCAAGACTATTTATCAGCAATTGATTGTATGATATGAGGTGGGTTTTGTCATTTGTGCACAGTAAAATTAGCAAAACAGTGAGAAGTAAATGCAGTTGATAAGTATAGTTCATATACAAATATTTATTAAATATGGCAAATAATATAATAGTCAATACAGTGATTAAATAGTCATTGATTTAAATACCACTCTTAACTTAATATGAATGGACACAAGTAGTGTTTTTCAGACAGTGAATATATTAATAATCATACAAGCTGATAACCACTGTGGTTTTACTTCGTGTGAGTTCCCAGTTTTTGTGAACATTGGAATATCATTATAAGTTTTGGTATAATGTGATAATCATGACTTTCTATCCTAGCAAGCTTCACTGCAATGTTTCTCTAAAGAGTACACAAATATAAACAGATTTACAACAGTCAACAGGCTGACCATGCTAAAGAGATTGCAAAAGAGCTCCATTGACTAGTCATACCATTGTATGTGAAATTATTTTTCGTATTTTTAAATTGTCAGTAATGTCAAGAGTGAAAACACAATATGAGATAGGTGACTGTAAGATTTCAAAACACATTACTTAATGTGCTCACTACATATCACATCTCTAAGTTACCGCATTTGCTTAGAGATTTTTGAAATATTTCTAGACTCATAGCTGACCTGTTCTTCCCAGTTGCGTTTGAAATTAGTATGCATTCCTAATAGTTTAACAGATTTATTTCTGAGGCTCTTGACAGTCATATAAGAAGCTTTCGTGTTTTCCCTGGATTACAGAGTAGTTTATTGTATGAGAATGAATGAGGTAAAATAGAGCTAAGATATTTTGATGTCAGGTAAGCAGAATTTATTATCAGCATAGCATATGACAGCCTGATCTTTGTAATGAGCCATGTCATTGACAGCAGTAACAAAAAACAAAGTTTCAATGAAAATATTTATATTTGGCCAAGACAAACTGTCAGTCTAATTATTAAGATGTAATTACTGGTAACGCAGGATTACATTCTCCAGAAAATTCCAGCTTTGCTGCTGAGATATCTAATGGAATGCAGTCAAATGCTTTGTTTAAGCTGCATAATGCAAATGATGCCATATCCTTATTTCAAAGGCTATTTATGTTTGACCATTAATTTCCAAAAAATTTATGGTGGTGGTTCTGCCCTGTATGAATCCAAAGTGCCGTACATAGAAGATTATGTTTATCAAAGTAGCTACTTAATTGGGTAGACATAAGTGAGTCCAATATTTTAGGAAATATGGGTAAACTGAGAGTCTGTTACAACTTTGTGGTAGATGTTTATCATCAAATAAGGAACACAATTGAAATTTTAAGAGGATCAGAATATATTCCTTACTGGTAAAATACGTTAAATATAAAAGTTAGTGGTGTAAATATGAAGTGTGTTGTGGTTTCAATAATGTCATTAGAGGGTCAGTATCAGTCCTTGTTTTTGTTGTTTGAGATTCCTGAGACTGTTCTCTTGGTGGAAAAGCCACATCTGAATATTAGAAATGTAGGGAAAGATAGATTGCTGCTTACCATAAAGAAGACATGTTAAGGTGCAGACACATAAATTAAAAGACACTTACACAAGGCTTCTGGCCGCAGCCTTCATCAGCAAAAGAGAAACATGCACCATTCATACACACAAGCAAGGACACCTCACTCACACCATCTATGGAATCTTAGGTCAGGTCAGAGAGCAGTTGTCACATGGGATGGCAGCAGCAGTCTCGATGGGATCGGGATAGGGGAAGAGATAGTAGTATGTGGGTAAGGGGGGGGGGGGGGGCGGGGGACTGCAGGAAAGGAAGCAGGGAAAGATGGTGGCAGTTGGGGGGGATCGTTGGCACAGGGTGCAAGCAAAGAGGCTGAAGATGAGAATAGGCAAAAGATGATAGGCAGGGGGGGGGGGGGGGGTGGAAACTGTTGTGGTGTGGGGGGAGGAGGGGGGGAGTGTGTGAGGACAGTATGTTACCATACATTAAGGCTGGAATAATTACAGGAGTGGAGAATGTGTTGTAAGGACCACTCCCTTCTGCACAGTTCAGAAGAGTTAGTTGTGGAGGACAGTGAAGTAGCCATTGAACATTGAAAGCGTGTTATGCTTAGCTGCATATAGTTCCACAGGGTGGTTCACTTTGGACTTGGTCACAATTTGGACGTTTGTCATTCATCATGGTGGACAGCTGCTTGTTAACAATATCAATATAAAAGACTGTGAATGGCTGCAACAGAGCTGGTAAATGATATGACTGCTTTCACAGGTGGCCAGGCCCCTGATGAGTAGGATAAACATGTGGCAGGACTGGAATAGGAAGTTCTGGCTGGGTGGATTCGACAGATCTTGTTTAACATGGTTTTCTCTTTTGATGCTAGTCAATTGTCAGGATGAGCATTACTGTAAAGTGCATTTGATTCTACAGCATTATGTCAGGGTGAAAAACACTAAATAAATTACTCTTTCTCTCTTAACAACAAGTGGGCAGGGAGGGTTCTTCCGTGGCTCAGGTATGAGGTAGACTGAAACAGCATTTTTACATAAGATAACTTTTATTGAAAGTTTTGTACAGCGGTTTTCTTACTGGATTGTTCTGGCTGGGAGAGCGGCAGCTGCGTAATTTGTGAAGCCTTCATGCTGCATGAGCGGCGGCGTCTGATTATACCTGGCGGTGTGTATCTCATGTCGCTGTCTCGCCCAGTTGACTGGAGATGTTCTTCGTGAGGTGGCCCATTTAATTATTGAGAATGAGGTTGTGAAACAGATGGTGGTACCTTGTATGTGGCGTCCCAGTGTTTCTCTTCTCTAAGCGGCCGCGTGTGACAGTGTTGTGCATCGGCCAGCGGAGCAGCAGAGCGGGGGAGTGCTAGTGTCCTGGGCTCAAACAACGGACTCCAGCTTGCCAGTCTTCGGCTGTCAGATCTTCGTCCCAGCTCACAGGTGACTGCTGATGTGAGGCCGTCTCCTTCCCATCCTCATGAGTCACCCGGGTACATAAAAATCAGTCTTCAAATATCATCTAACTTCTGTCTTCTGGCTAAGAGGCTGCTGCTTGCTATTCCATTACAGCAGCAGACTTGGTGCTTCTGTGTACAGTGTAATCTCTTCCTGCATGACGGTCTTCAGCACTGAAACTGAACTGAAAACTACTACGTTTGTCGGGCCCACTGCATCTCATGTATTTATTCACTTCAGTTCACTGGAAGTGAACGACATCATGGTTATTGCCTCTTCTGTCATGTTGAAAAGCTTCTTGAAAAATCTTCTTAACGTCGGTCATTGGCTCTTGGAATCTAGGCGAGGGCCTTCGATCACGTGTGACAATGACAACTGAGAAACATGTGACCCATCCGGGCAATGCCCTGATGGCTGAATCGACAGCGTCCACTAATGTGTGTGTGTATGTGGGGGGGAGGGTGGGGGAGGGGGCGATGGCTTCTCTTGAAGGTGCTGACTTGCAAGCACTGGACATTGCCACTGCTGCTCTGTCCACTGTTTGCCAGTGTGAAAATTTTTCTAAACTAAACTAAGTTTTTCATTTATTTTCTAACTTCACTTCATATTGATTTTACTCATTTATATACCTATCTTAAGTACCACTCAACACTTGCACCTGGATCTTTCACAGGGATATGATCCTTGTGGCAAGAGATTGCAATTGGGAGTGGCATAGAGATGGACTAGCATGTTGTGAAAGTTGGGTAATGGATGAAAAACAACACTCTAGGAGGGGGTGGACAATCTTGGTTAGTAAGTTCCTCTTTTCAGGGCATGATGATAGTTAATCAAAGACTTGGTGGAGGATGTGATTCAGCTATCCCAGTTTGGGATGATACTGGGTGACGAAGTGGCACTTCTTTGAGGTCAATTATTAGGGGTGGTGGAAGGATTGGAGATGTGAGGGGAAATGGCACAGGAGATCTGTCCAGACTCCAAACACACTGCCTCATTCCTCATACCTTTACTTACTTTAACCTAGCCCAAGACTACTTCTCCTTAGAAGAGAAGGTATACAAACAAATTTATGGCGCAGCTACAGCAACCTACCTGGTATCCACTTCTGCCAACCTGTTTATGGTCCATCTAGAGGTGACCTTCCTAGCCTCCCAAAATGCCAACCTCTTAGTCTGTTTTGATTGGATACAGGGCCAAGACAACCTAACTTCATTGCTCACAACTTCAACAGCCCTCCTATCTGCCTCACCTGGAGCTCCTCAACCCAGCGAGCCACCTTCTTACATGTTTACCTCCTCTCTTCTAATGACTCCATCTGCACCTCCGATCAAATTAAAGCTGCCAACCAAAAACAGTACCTGCATTTTGGTAGCTATCATCCCTTTCATGGCAAAAAGTCCCTCCCATACAGCATGGTCAGCTGGGGATGGCATATTTGCAGTGACAGGAAGTCTCTTCCTCAGTGTGCTGAGGGTCTCACCGAGGCCTTCACATACAGGCACTATCCCCCAGACCTATTCCACAAACAGATCTCCTACGTCATTTCCCCTCACATCCCCAATACTCCCTATACCTCAGAGAACCAGACACAGAGGATCGCCCCCTTTATCACCCTGTATCATCCTGGACTGGAACAACTGAACTACATCCATCACCAAGGCTTTGATTACTTGTGACCATGCAACAAGGGACATACTTCACAAGATACTTTCCACCCCTCCTAAAGTGCTGTTCCATCACCCACCCAACTTCCACAACATCCTAGTCCATCCCTATGTCACCCCCAATCCCAAACCCATGCCACAAGGGTCATATCCCTGTGGAAGACCTAGGAGCTGGATCTGTCCAAACCAGACCCATCACAGGTTTATCCTAGGCCATCAGGGGCCGGGCCACCTGTGAAAGCAGTCATACCATTTAACACTTCTTCTGCAACCAAGCACAGCCATTTATTTTGGTATGACTACCAACAGCTGCTGACTAGGATGGACATCCACAGCAGAACTGTGGCCAAGGGCGAATAGACCACCTTGAGGACTACATGCAGTTAAACATAATGTGCTTGTTTTCAGTGCCTCCTTTACTAGCCTCCACAGCCTGATTTTCAAAACTGCACAGAAGGGAGTTATCCCAACAATATGTTTTCCACTGATATTACTATCCCAGCCTCAGTGTATGATAACATATTGTCCTCACAACCTCCATCCAACAGTTTCTAACACTTCTGTCCTATCATCTCCTGCCCAATCTCATCTCACAGTCGCTTTGTTTGCCACCCTCTGGCAACCCCTCCCCCTCAGATTTGCCCACTCCTCTCTTTTTCACTTCTTTTCTCCCCACCTCCCTGCTCCATAACCTCCAGACTCTGTGTGTGCGGGCATTCTAGTCCCTGTACTACCTGCCAAAGAGCATTCCTCTGTCCCGCCCCCCTCTCCCCACCCCTTCACCCATACAATACTAGCCCTCCCCCTTCCCTTCACCTCCACGTGATAGTTGCATTTTGGCTTGATATGCCAGAGTTGGCAGTTGTGTGTATGAGGTGCGCTTCATTGTGTGTATGAATGGTGTGTGTTTCTCTGTTTCTCTTTTGCTGATGAAGGCTGTGGCCAAAATCTTTGTGTAAGTGTCTTTTAATTGTGCCTGTCTGCAACTTAACATGTCTTCTTTACAGTAAGTTGCACTCTTATCTTTTCCTACATTCTTGTTCTCTTAAAGGATGTGGCAGTATACTGCTTAAAGATATGATCACTCTGCATGTGGACATTAAATAAATCTCTTGTAGAAGTGCATGTTGCTTCTGTTTTGCTTCCATTTTCAGTAACTGAATTAATAAAGTAGTGTTCTCTTCACTGGATTGAGTTAAGTCTATTGAGTGTGGCTTAAGGTGTTGTCTAGTGCTTCAAATTCCCAAGCTCTCTTTCATTTATAGGGTGTACATTCTATTCATCTAATCCAGATCAACTCCTCTGTATACCAATTAAACTTTTCATTTTCACATATGCCAGAAGAAGTAGTTTTCATTAACTGTGAGCAGATATATCATTCTTCTGTGTTTATTTTTGTAAAAAGTTACCAAAGGCAGAAATTTCTTCAGGGCTCCAAAAATATGGAAATCACTTGGGGAGAGATCAGGACTGTAAGGAGGATGGGTAAGGGCTTCCCAGCCAAACTTCAGCAGTGCATTCTAAAGAACCTTAGCAACATTGTACAATACACACAGACCAAAAATGATACAAGAGTACTGATTAAATATAATTATTTGAGATCTAGAGTTGTGGGAAATAGTGAACAGCATGGCAGATCCCATTTCCCTTCGTTATACAGTGAATATTTCTTCAGACATCCAGGGAATCTGAAAAACAGGCATAGATCATTGAACTCAAGCTGTGCTAGTGTTAGTAAAAGTGACAGTGAAGGTATTCAGAATGCGACTGACAAATCAACTCAAGTGAATCAGCAAACTCAACCCATCATGATCACCTGCGTCACCACCATTGTCAAGCCACTGTCAGTGTGAACAGCCACAGGCAGTGTGTAGTGCTTAGCACCCAAAAGCCTATCCAAATGTTGGACTGTAGAACTAGTATAGTTGTATTTCTAGTGTGTTACAGCAGGTTTGTTTATTTTAAAAAACTACAAGCAATATAGAATATGTGATATTTTGAACTGTAGTTCGCTTTAGGTGCCAACTATGAATTTTACTGATTCAGAAGAATATCAGTGGAACTAGATGTAGCTCTTCTAATAATGTAGTCACTTCTACTAACACTAGGAACAGGCCTCTCTTAGTATTTGAACAGCCCTGAAATGTTTCCTGTTGTAACAAGGGGCCGATGGCGGCAGTCCATAACTTAGCTCCTTCTTCTTTAGTTTTCTTTTCATAGGATAGTTCACCTTGGATTATCATGTATGATTTTTAGTTCTTGCTTCTGATTATGTTTTGCAATTCATATATATTTTTAAGGATGGTTTTAGTTTTAAATTAATTTAAATTTTAAAAATACTTGCATAATTGAATATACCTATAAAGAAAAACATAGTGTTGCAACAACTATTATTCTAAAAATTGAAGAATGATATAAGATATTCTGACTCCCAAACATTATTATCAGTGTTGATGGGCACTGAGAGACTGCTTCTATGGTAAGCAGGTCACCAGAAAGAACATTTTTTTTGTCACTGTTGATGGAACTGCTTGATTATTCAACTCTTTCATTAATGGAAGCAATAATTGAAGAAGATTAACATATTAAATGATAATTTTGCTTTGAGGAGCTTTGCCACCTGAAATCCCAACATAACTACAAAGCAAGTAAACTGTTCATTATTTCAGAAGTAATTGCCATAATTCTTAATACAGTAACCCCAATGTGAGACTACATGTTCACTGCCTTAATGGGAAATAATAATAGTAATAAGTCTACTAGGCTAAGTGACTATCGTATGGGAAACCAGTTACATATCTCATCTCAGCATTACTGTAAATTTGCAGGTTCAGTAAGTAACAATTCAGTGAATCAAGAGAAGTTACAACAAACTTCTCATGAAAAATTTAACTTTTTCTTAATGTAATGAAGAAACTGCAAAAAGGTGGGAATTTAAGGAGGTGGTATCTGGATAAACTGACAGAACCAGAGGTTGTAGAGATTTTCAGGGAGAGCATTAGGGAATGATCAAGAGGAATGGGGGAAAGAAATACAGTAGAAGAAGAATGGGTAGCTTTGAGGGATGAAATAGTGAAGGCAGCAGAGGATCAAGTAGGTAAAAAGATGAGGGCTAGTAGAAATCCTTGGGTAGCAGAAGAAAGATTGAATTTAATTGATGAATGGAGAAAATATAAAAATGTAGTAAATGAAGCAGGTAAAAAGGAATACAAGTCTCTCAGAAATGAGATCAACAGGAAGTGCAAAATGGCTAAGCAGGGATGGCTTGAGGACAAATGTAAGGATGTAGAGGCATATCTGACTGGGGGTAATATTGATACTGCCTACAGGAAAATTAAGGAGACTTTTGAAGAAAAGAGAACCACTTGTATGAATGTCAAAAGCTCAGATGGAAACCCAGTTCTAAGCAAAGAAGAGAAATCATAAAGGTGGAAGGAGTATATAGAGGGTCTGTACAAGGGTGATGTACATGAGGAAAATATTATGGAACTGGAAGAAGACGTAGATGAAGATGAAATGGGAGATACGATACTGCATGAAGAGTTTGACAGAGCACTGAAAGACCTCAGCTGAAACAAGACCCCAGGAGCAGACAACATTCCATAAGAACTACTGATAGCCTTGGGAGAGCTAGCCCTGACAAAACTCTACCATACGGTGAGCAAGATGTATGAGACAGGCGAAATAGCCTCAGACTTCTAGAAGAATATAATAATTCCAATCCCAAAGAAAGCAGATGCTGACTGATGTGAAAATTACCAAACTATCAGTTTAATAAGACATGGCTGCAAAATAATAACACAAATTCTTTACAGACGAATGGAGAAACTGATAGAAGCTGACCTCGGGGAAGATCAGTTTGGATTCCATAGAAATTTTGGAACACGTGTGGCAATACTGACCCTTCGACTTATCTTAGATAATAGATAAAGGATAGGCAAACCTACATTTCTAGCATTTGTAGACTTAGAGAAATCTTTTGATAATGTTGACTTGAATAATCTCTTTCAAATTCTGAAGGTGGCAGGGGTAAAATACAAGGAGCGAAAGGCTATTTACAATTTTAACAGGAACTAGATGGCAGTTATAAGAGTCGAGGGGCATGAAAGGGAAGCAGTGGTTGGGAAGGGAAAGAGATAGGGTTGTAGCTTATCCCCAATGTTAGTCAACAAGCAGTAAAGGACACAAAAGAAAAATTTGGCTTAGGAATTAAAATCCATGGAGATGAAATAAAAACTTCGAGCTTCGCCGATGACATTGTAATTCTGTCAGAGACAGCAAAGGACCCGGGGGAACAGCTGAATGGAATGAACAATGTCTTGAAAGGAGGATATAATATGAACATCAACAAAAGCAAAATGAGGACAATGAAGTGTAGTTGAATAAAATCAGGTGATGCTGAGGGTATTTGATTAGGAAATGACATGCTTAAAGTATTAATGAGTTTTGATGTTTGGGGATCAAAATAACTGATGATGGCCAAAGTAGAGAGGATATAAAATGTAAACTGGCAATGGCAAGGATAGCGTTTCTGAAGAAGAGAAATTTGTTAACATCCAGTATAGGTTTAAGTATCAGGAATTCATTTCTGAAAGTATTTGTGTGGAGTGTGGCCTTGTATGGATGATAAATAGTTTGGACAAGAAGAGAATAGAAGCTTTCTAAATGTGGTGCTACAGAAGAATGTTGAAGATTAGATGGTTAGATCACAAGACTAATGAGGAGGTATCGAATAGAATTGGGGAGAAGAGGAGTTTGTGGCACAACTTGACTAGAAGAAGGGTCCGGTTGGTAGGACATGTTCTGAGGCATCAAGGGATCACCAATTTGGTATTGGAAGGCAGCATGGAGGGAGACCAAGAGATGAATACATTAAGCAGATTCAGAAGGATGTAGGTTGAAGAAGGTACTGAGAGATGAAGAAGCTTGCACAGGATAGAGTAGCAAGGAGAGAGCTGCATCAAACCAGTCTCAGGACTGAAGACCACAACAACAACAACAACAATTACACAACACATTGCCACTAAAGCACATGAGAGTAAAATCAAACAAATGCAATTACAAGAGATGGCTAAGGCTTTTAGGTAAATTACCATATTTACTTGAGAATAAGATAACCATGAATATAAGGCAATCCCTTTTCTTTCAAAGGGTTATTTGAAAAATTTTGTTTAACACAGTCTGACAATCAAAATTATGATCTATGTGATTGATATAAAATATCTGACTAAAAATGTTAACACCATGCCTGTTATAAACTAATATCATTTGCTGCTTGTCTACATTTTGATGATACAGACAGAAATAAACAAAAAGGAATGGTTGCACTATTTTTTAGCTTCACTTCCTTCTTAGCTTACTATCTAAGACAGTTTATGGCATTACTATTTTTAATCAAAATGATCATCATAATTACTGGTACCATTACGTGAGATGATTACTTTCTCCTAGCTAATGAGAGGTGGGAAACGGGGCAGTGTATTCCTATATATGAGCAGTAGTGAAATTTATTATCTTGTTTGATATAAATTTTTAGCTGTTTCTTCCGAATATGCCACAATTTGTGAGGTGATAGTTAGGGTGGGACCTCAAAGCATTGCTGCAACTGCTGCAAGTGAAATGATCCAAACAAAATATTGCTGGTTCCACAGCATATCAAACTTTTTTTGATAAATAATATGTGAAAATGAAGAATCATGATAAAAGAGCATTTCAAAATATAAAGAAGGAATTCCCACAATTTAGGCAGGTTAAATGGAAGAAAGAATAGTCATCTGACCTCAAATAAAAGATTTCAAGAAGGACAGGAATTTTAGCGAATCACAAGGTAATGTCGGAGATTGTCATGCATTTCTTGGCAAGAGTAGAGCATCTAACTGCAAGGAGACTGTTGGCATCATGATGTGTGCACTCAGAAGTATGGGCTGCATATCCTTAAAAATGCATTACCTCTGCAGAAAATTGGATCTGTTTCGAATTTAACTGGCAGATGTCAGTGATGAGCATGTTGAGAGATTTCACCAGAAACGTCTTACATGGAATAACTGTACCAAAGCAAATGGATTTCAGCAATCCTTGCAGATTACTGCTGGAAGCTCCAGATTAATTTTAGATTTGGTGTGGTAGAGGTTGATTGCACTGTTGCTTTCGTTTTAATGCAATATTTTCTGACACTTTATCTGAGCATCACAACTATGTAGCTGTTTTTACAGATGGGTTGGAAAGGGGGACTCTTTTGGTTTCTCTGTTGTTTTCCCCAGATCATGTCCTCAAAGTCTGACTACCTCAAGACTTTACTGTCTTTGATGCAGAATTATATGTGATCTTGCAGGCAGTGGAGTAGATGAGACATTCTTTCAGTGTTAAATTTCTTGTCTGTTCCAATTCCCTGAGTGCTCTTCACTCTCTGAAACATTTGTACCCAGCAGGTAAAGCAATCCAGACTATCCAGGATGCTGTCCTCCAACTACAATGACTGGGAAAGGTGGTGTCTTTCTGCTTGGTACCAGAACACATGGCAATTGTGGGGAACTAAAGGGCAGATCTAGCACCAAGGATGTCAAGGATGTGTCATGATCATCAGGTGTTTCAGTGTGTGATCTCCCAACATTCTACAACCTTGCTGTTGAGCTCTAGAGTCTTGAATCAGTGGGAGGATGAGTGGCTGGAAGTGACAGACAGTAAGCTCCATCTAGTAAAGCCCATAACATGGCTAAGGTATACTTCCTTCCAGCCACTTAGATGGGATGAGGTTCTCTTCACTCATCTTCAAGTAGGCCACAGCTCTATGGCTCCCTGTTCCAGCAAGAAGCCTTTCCTATGTGTGGTCCTTCTGGCATACAGATCACTGTGTGCCACGTTTTATTGGACTGTATTTTATTTTCGACCAGTGAGCTGTGGATTATTTGCTGATGGATCTACAGTCTGTTTTAAGTAACATTCAAATGAGTGTGGTAAGAATTTTGTAAGTTTTGTGAATTGTCCAGCGTTTTCTCCAAGATTTTAGGAAGATGGCTGAATTGTGTTAACAGGTTGACTGACTCACCCATATTTTACATATATGGTCAGCCAGTGAATTTCTCTGAGCCTTCCTTTTAGCTCCTTCGTCATTTTATTTGTGTTACAGTCTCCTGTTTTTTGAGTGATCAGTCTTCTGACTGCTTTGATGTGGCCCACCACGAATTCCTCTCCTGCCCTAACCTCTTCATCTCAGAGTAGTATGGCCTCAATTATTTGCTGGATGTATTCCAATCTCCATCTTCCTCTACAGTTTTTGCCCTCTCCAACTCCCTCTAGTACCATGGCAGATGTCCTGTCATCCTGTCCCTTCTCCTTGTCAGTGTTTTCTACATACTCCATCCCTCTCCGATTCTGCACAGAACCTCCTCATTCCTTACCTTCTCAGTCCATCTAATTTTCAGCATTTGCCTGTAGAACCACATCTCAAATGCTTTGATTCTCTTCAGTTCCAGTTTTCCCATAGTCCATGTTTCACTACCATACAATACTGTGTTCCAGACGTACATTCTCAGAAATTTCTTCCTCAAGTTAAGGTTTATTTTTGATGCTAGTGGAATCCTCTTGGTCGGGAATGCCCTTTGTGCCAGTGCTAATCTGATTTTGATTCCTCCTTGCTCCTTCAGTCATTGGTTATTTTGCTGTCTAGGTAGCACAATTCCTTAACTTCATCTACTTCATGACCATCAGTTCTGACATAAGTTTCCCACTGTCCTCATTTCTGCTACTTCTCATTACATTAGTCTTTCTTCAGTTTACTCTCAATCCATATTTTGTACTCATAGATTGTTCATTCCATTCAGCATATCATGTAATTCTTCTTCACTTTCAATTGGAAAAGCAATGTCATCAGCAAATCATATCATTGGTATCATTTCACCTTGAATTTTAATTCCACTCCTGAACCCTTCTTTTATTTCCAACATTGCTTCTTCGACGTGCAGACAGAACATTAGGGGAAAAGACTACACCCTTTTTAATCTGAGTGCTTCATTCTTGGTCGTACACTCTCATAATTCCCTCTTGGTTTTTATATGTATTGTATATTACCTGTCCCTTCCTATAGCTTATCCCTAATTTTCCCAGAATTTTGAACATCTTGTACCATTTTACATTGTGGGACACTTTTTCCAGGTCAACAAATCCTATGAACGTGTCTTGATTTTTTTTTAGTCCTGCTGCCAATATCTACCACAACATCAGATTTCCCCCTCTGGTGCATTTACCTATTCTAAAACCAAATTGATCATCGTCCAACACATCCTCAATTCTTTTTTCCATTCTTCTGTGTATTATTCTTCTCAGCAACTTGGGTGCATAAGCTGTTAAGCTGATAATGTAATTCTTGCACTTGTCAGCTCTTGCTGCAGTCTTCGGAATTGTGTGGATGATATTTTCCCGAATTTCAGATGGTTATGTCGCCAGACTCATACATTCTACACACCAACATGAATAATCGTTTTGTTGCCACTTCCCCCAATGATTTTATAAATTCTCTTGGAATGTTATCTACCCATTCTGGCTTACTTGATCTTAAGTCCTCCAAAGCTCTCTTGAATTCGGATTCTGATACTGGATCTCCCATCTCTTCTAAATCAACTCCTGTTTCTTCTTCTATCACATCAGACAACTCTCCCCCCTCATAGAGGCCTTCAATGTATCCCTTCTACTTATCCGCTCTCACCTGTGCCTTTAACAGTGGAATTCCCGTTTCACTCTTAATGTTACAACCATTGCTTTTAATGTCACCGAATGTTATTTTGCCTATCCTGTATGCTGAGTCAGTCCTGACAATCATTTCCTTTTCAATTTCTTCACGTTTACCATGCAGCCATTTCATTTAACCCCTTGCACTTCCTATCTATTTCATTCCTCAATGACTTGTATTTCTGTATTCCTGAATTTCCCTGAACTTCCTTCTTTCACCAATCAACTGAAGTATTTCTTCTGTTCCCCATGGTTTCTTCACAGTTACCATTTTTGCATCTATGTTTTTCTTTCCAACTTGTGTGATTGCCCTTTTTGGAGATGTACATTCCTCTTCAACTGTACCTTCTGCTGAGTTAGTCCCTGCTTCAAGCATATCTCATCATCCCTTAGCACTTGTATATCCCACTTCTTTGTGTATTGGTTCTTCCTGACTATCTCTTTGACTTCAGCCAACTTTTCATCACTACTACATTGTGATCTGAGTCTACATCTGCTCCTAGGTATGCCTTGCAATCCAGTTTCTGACTTCAGAATCTCTGCCTGACAATTATGTAATCTAACTGAAATCTTACTGTGTCACCTGGTCTTTTCCAAATATAGCCCGCTCTCTTGTGATTCTTATACAGACTATTTGCTGTTACTAGCCGAAATTTATTTCAGAACTCGATTAGTCTTTCTCCTCTCTCATTCTTTGTCCCTGGCCCATATTCTGCTGTAACCTTTTCTTCTACTCTTTCCCCTGCAACTGCATTCCAGTCCCCCATGACTATTAGATTTTCATCTCTCTTTGTGTATCGTATTGTCCTTTCAATATCCTCATATACTTTTTCTATCTCTTCCATCTTCAGCTTGCAACATCAGCTTGTATACCTGAACTATCACTGTCGGTGCTGGTTTGCTGTCGATTCTGACAGGAACAACCATATCACTGAATTGTTCACTGTAACACACTCTTTGCCCTACCTTTCTAATTATAATGAATCCTACTCCTGTTATACAATTTTCTGCTGCTGTTGATATTACCCTACACTCATTTGATAAGAAATCCATGTTTTCTTTCCATTTCACTTCACTGGCCACTACTATATCTAGATTGAGGCTTTGCATTTACCTTTTCAGAGTTTCTAGTTTCCCTACCATATACAAGCCTCTGACATTCCACCCCCTGACTCTTAGCATGTTATCCTTTCATTTATTATTCAGTCTCTTTCTCATAGTCACTTCCCCATTGGCAGTCCCCTCCCGGAGTTCCAAATGGGAGACTTTTCCAGAATGTTTTGGCAATGAAGAGATCATCATGAAACGTTTTCAAGTACAGGCCACATGTCCTGTGGATACACGTTATGTATCTTTAATGCAGTGGTTTCCATTGCCTTCTGCAGCCTCATGCTGCTGACCACTGCTGTTTCTTCTGGCTTTAGTAGCAGTTTCCCACCCCAGGGACCAGAGAGTGCCCTGAATCTCTGTGTGCTCCTCCACCCTCTTGGGCAAGGCCATTGGCAGAATGAGTGAAACTTCTTATGGCTGAAGTCTTCAGCTGCCAATGCTGATTATTTATCAAAATTTAAGTGGTGGCAGGTTTCAAACCCAGGACCAAGGACATTTTGATTACTAATAAAAGATGCAACCCGTAAACCAGCTACAGCTGTGTGGCTCCTCTCTAGTATCTTTTATTCTTTCCCATTCTCTTAGCATGTATGATCACATTTTAGTAATTTTATCCATATCTGTTTCTTTTAACGTGTGTACAGGCACTGGTGACCTCACCATTGAGCACCCAAAAGTGCCAAACACAGTCACACACGCCTCTAATAATAGCTCATTAAAACACACAAATTATGTAGTCTTTGTTACTTGAAGATAAAGTATAGTTATCACTTTACAACAGGAAAGAAAAAGAAGTGACATTACCTGTTATACATAGGTAAGAGAGAATATATAATTCTGCATCAAAGACAGTAAAGTCTTGAGGTAGTCAGACTTTGAGGACATGATCTTGGAAAACAACAGAGCAACCAAAAGAGTCCCCCCTGTTTCAATCCATCTGTAAAAACAGCTACATAGTTGTGATGCTCAGATAAAGTGCCAGAAAATACTGCATTAAAAAAAAATCAGGAGTGCAATCTCCCTGTACTACACCAAATCTAAAATTAATCTGGGCCTCTCCAGTGAACAGGGTGGCAGCTGGTCAAAACCCTGGAGTTGCAGTTGTACTTGCTCCACACTGAGTGACTGCAGCACAAGCTGCACACAAATCCCAAATGACATTGTGGCTTGTGGAGAATTAGAGAACAAGCATTCCAGAGGCAGGTGTGCAACAGTATGGTGTGTGGGTGAAGTCAGATCTGTGAGGAACTCACATGCCTGATGCACCATGAGCTGCTGGTGGATGGTTAAGTGGCATTGTGGACAGCATCAATGGTCTTCAAATAAGAAAGCCTCGCTGATCCATACACCCTGTACCCATAGTCCAGCCGCAAACACATGAAAACCCTATAGAGCTGTAGGAGATGTGCTCTGTCAGCTCCCAAGACATGGGGCTAAGGTACTTTATCATGTTTAGTGCTTTGAGAGACCTGGCTTTAAGGGCTCACAAGTGTTACAACCAAGACAATTTGGAGTAAAAAATGAGGCCCAGAAAACCTCACTGAGTCTCCAAAATGTAGGATGGTGTCCCTCATATACAAGTCAGGTAAATTAAAAATACAACAAGAATGATTGAAATGAACACACACAGACTTATCTGCAAAATAATGAAGATCAATCTTTGAAGCCCACTCGTCTGACCTCTCCACCATAAGTTACAAATCTGTTAACTGTTGTAATACTAGAGGAGCAACAGAAAACAGTAAAACTGTCCACAAATAAGAAGCATTATACAGGACATCTTACCATAGATGTAATACTGTTTATGGCTACAGCAAAAAGGGTAACACTTAAAACATTGCCCTAAGGGACACTGCTTTCATGCTCGAATTGATCTGACAGTGTCACCAACTTGAGTTCTAAAAAGCCACTGAGACATAAAAGACCATAACAATATGGGGAGGTGGCCATGAAAACTCTACTGATGCACTTGCGCAAGAATGCTGTTTCTACAGGTAGTGTCATATGCCTCACTGATAATGAAGATGTCAATGCAGTGATGGTCATGTAGAAATAGCTCCATCTAGCAGGTTAGGTTGTCAACAGTAGTTCGAAATCTCCAGAGTCAAAATTGAGAGAGGCTACAGAGTTGCGTGGTGTCTAACGGCCAGACCAGACAACGATTAGCCATTTGCTCCAGGGTCTTTTCTACACAGCTCATTAAGATGATACTCCTGTAGCTACTGCAAGAAGTGTGTTCCTTTCCTGGTTTTAGGAGAAGTATCAGTATTGCCTCCCTCCATAAGCTAGAGAAGTTGCCTGTGCATTATATAAGTTTAAAACATTCAAGGAGGCTTCCCTTTGATGCCACTGGCAAATGCCAAAGGATGGAATACCAGATTGGATCATGGCCGGGTGCAGTGTTCCGAGTTTCAGACAGTGCGGACTCCAGCCCCCACATGGAGAAAGGAGAGTTGTAGGCCTCAGAACCATTGGACCCAAAGTCTAACTTTCCCCATTCTACAGTCACATGGTATCAGCGAAATGTCGGATCCTGGCTGGAATGAGCAGTAGTTTTTGCAAAATTCTCTGCCAGCATCTAAGCGATGTCTCTGGGTGTCATTTGGAGACACCCCTGTTTCAACACTGCTGCTATTTGTAAATAACTGTGTTTACCAGGAATCCTCTGGATGGCCTCCCATACTTTTATAAAACAAATGGAACAGCTGATGGAGTACAGGAACTCTTGCCATAGCCTTTTTTGCTCTTCCTAATGATGTGTAAAGCCTTGGCCAGCATCTCAAAAGGCTGAGAGGTTAATTGCTGTTGGCAGGGTAATGATGTTGTGGCAAAATAATAACAGTTAACACCACTTTATGGTAATGATATATTTTATTCACTCTGTGATCACAAAATGTGACAAGGCAGAAAAAAGCTGGACATCTAGTGAGCTGAGAGATCATCATAAAGAGAGGAAAGGCCTCTGGACCTGATGGGATACCAGTTCAATTTTACACAGAGTACGCGAAGGAACTTGCCCCCCTTCTTGCAGCAGTGTACCGTAGGTCTCTAGAAGAGCGTAGCATTCCAAAGGATTGGAAAAGGGCACAGGTCATCCCCGTTTTCAAGAAGGGACGTCGAGCAGATGTGCAGAACTATAGACCTATATCTCTAACGTCGATCAGTTGTAGAATTTTGGAACACGTATTGTGTTCGAGTATAATGACTTTTCTGGAGACTAGAAATCTACTCTGTAGGAATCAGCATGGGTTTCGAAAAAGACGGTCATGTGAAACCCAGCTCGCGCTATTCGTCCACGAGACTCAGAGGGCCATAGACACGGGTTCACAGGTAGATGCCGTGTTTCTTGACTTCCGCAAGGCGTTCGATACAGTTCCCCACAGTCGTTTAATGAACAAAGTAAGAGCATATGGACTATCAGACCAATTGTGTGATTGGATTGGGGAGTTCCTAGATAACAGGACGCAGCATGTCATTCTCAATGGAGAGAAGTCTTCTGAAGTAAGAGTGATTTCAGGTGTGCTGCAGGGGAGTGTCATAAGACCGTTGCTATTCACAATATACATAAATGACCTTGTGGATGACATCGGAAGTTCACTGAGGCTTTTTGCAGATGATGCTGTGGTGTATCAAGAGGTTGTAACAATGGAAAATTGTACTGAAATGCAGGAGGATCTGCAGCAAATTGACGCATGGTGCAGTGAATGGAATTGAATCTCAATGTAGACAAGTGTAATGTGCTGCGAATACACAAAAGATAGATCCTTTATCATTTAGCTACAAAATAGCAGATCAGCAACTGGAAGCAGTTAATACCATAAATTATCTGGGAGTACGTATTAGGAGTGATTTAAAATGGAATGATCATATAATGTGGATCGTCGGTAAAGCAGATGCCAGACTGAGATTCATTGGAAGAATCCTAAGGAAATGCAATCCGAAAACAAAGGAAGTAGGTTACAGTACGCTTGTTCACCCACTGCTTGAATACTGCTCAGCAGTGTGGTATCGATACCAGATAGGGTTGATAGAAAATATAGAGAAGATCCAACAGAGAGCAGCGCACTTCGTTACAGGATCATTTAGTAATCGCGAAAGCATTACGGAGATGATAGATAAACTCCAGTGGAAGACTTTGCAAGAGAGATGCTCAGTAGCTCGTTAAGGGCTTTTGTCAAAGTTTCGAGAACATACCTTCACCGAAGAGTCAAGCAGTATATTGCTCCCTCCTACGTATATCTTGCAAAGAGACCATGAGGATAAAATCAGAGAGATTAGAGCCCACACAGAGGCATACCGACAATCCTTCTTTCCACGAACAATACGAGACTGGAATAGAAGGGAGAACCGATAGAGGTACTCAAGGTACCCTCCGCCACACACCGTCAGGTGGCTTGCGGAGTATGGATGTAGATGTAGATGTAGATTGATGTATCAAACCAAGACAGGGCCACCCCATCCCCATGGGAGTGCAGAGCATGGTGCAGGAGCAAAAGGAGAAGGGAAAGTAACCGGGAGGTGATCAGGAAAGACACAACGTAATCTTTCATCTATGTTGGTTGGTGTAGGGGATGGCTGGCACAGGGGAATGGGATCTGAATAGGAGGGGAAGGGAGGGACTGTGGTCGGTCACATAGAATGAAAATTGACAGTATGCCATCCTTGTTGATAAAAGCTCAAAGGGAGCCATTGACAAAATCTTTGGGTAAGTGAACAGCTTGCACAATCATGAGGGTAACATCCTTAGATTTACATACATGAGACAGTGCACAAAAAACAAACAGTCAT
Organism: Schistocerca serialis cubense; assembly: GCF_023864345.2. NCBI lineage: Eukaryota > Metazoa > Arthropoda > Insecta > Orthoptera > Acrididae > Schistocerca > Schistocerca serialis. The sequence continues at coordinate 430,115,001 of NC_064641.1, forward strand.
TATGGTGTTGCACTGAAATGTCATCCACTGGAAATGCTGAGACATCAACAGTAAATGTGGTCATAGTTGAGCACGGTGTTGGTGGTGAGAAGAAGGATACAGGGAGATTGTCAAACACATAACTGTCACTGGGGGAGACATGATCACTAACACTGGCTTAACAAGATGTAAAGGAGGGTGGGAGGGTAGTGCCTGCTGAACACTCACTGGAAACCGGTTCACTTGTTGGTTGACAGTTGGAGCATGTTCAGTGAGGACACATGCAAGTTTAACTCTATGTAAAGAGACTGTTTGTGGTATGCCATTTAGCAGGATGATCATAGTGTTTGCAGCATGGTCAGGAACCAAGTGAGATCCTGAATAGGGTAAGTAAGAGCCGGATGAACGGTGCCCTCTTGCAACATAATAAAGTCACAGTCTGCAAGTTCCTTGTGTAAAAGGACTGGTGGATAGGTACTTGTGGTTGTGGTATGTGTGTACGCGATATATGAGAGCGAACTTGCTTGACTAAGATGGGTAGCCTCTCTTCATGAACACTAGTAGTGTCCTCAACAAATTCTGCTTGAAGTACCTGGTGTTCGCCATAAAGGATCTCTGCCACAGAGGCCTTTAAATCATCTTTACGTGCTGTGCAAATGCCTAGCAGTACCCACAGAAGTGCATCCAACCAACAGTCAGAGTGGCACATTAATGCTGCCTTTAGTGTGTGGTGCCAGCCCTCCACTAACCTGTTACTTTGGGGCTGGTAGACTGTTGTATGGAAACACTTGGCACCGCATAGGACATACAATAATTTGAAGAGTAGAGATCTGAATTGTCTGCCCTGATCTGCGGTGAAGGATGCAGGGTAGCTGAAATAGGAGAGCCAGCAGGTAATGAACACTCGAGCCACGTTATCAGCTGACATATTGTTCAAAGGAACTGCCTCTACCCACCGTGTCATGCAGTTAATGACTGACAAAATGTAGCAGTGGTGATTAGAAGGGGGTATGGGGCCAACAGGGTCTGTATAAATGGGTCTGAAGTGTTCCTTCAGTATTCCAAAGTGGCCCAGAGGGAAATATGCATGCCAACCAACTTTGGCACATTGGCAAGATACGCAGGCTCCAGCCCACTCACGACAGTCTTTCTTGATGTGTGGTCAAATGAAACATTCAGTTACTAGTCACTCTGATGAGCTACACCGTGTAGTGAAGAGAAAATGGCCTGTCAAAGAGGAAGTGATGTATTAGTCGATGTATCACAAATAATTGGTTGAGTGACAACAGGGAAAGGGCATGGTTGAATGTGGAGAAGGTTGCATGTTCATGTCATGTCAGGGTCACCAGTGTAGTTAGTATTGATATTATGGTGAAATAATAATATTTAACACCACTTTATTGTAATGACATACTTTATTCACTTTGTGATCACAAAACGTAACAATACAGAACAAGTGAGACATCAAGTGAGTTTAAAGATCATCATAAAGACATAAAGAGACATCACATGGATCAATGTATTGAACTGAACAAGTTACACATCTGTCTTGGATTGCTGATCGGTACTCCGGGATGGATAAGTGAGTGGCATGATGGATCACTCATGTGATGTGGTCCACACACAGCCAGCTGGCTGAACAGCATCCAGTTAGCCCTGTTGATAATCTATTTTGGTGGCTTCTCTTCAGGTAGAGATCCATCCAGTAGGTGAATGTGAAGTGGGAAGCGGTTGCTGGAATGAAGGTTGCCAATGACCTCCCACTGAATAGAGTCTGTGAAGGCTGGAGAGCAGAAAGAGAGGTCAATGGCTGAGAATGACCCAGTAACAGTACAGAAATGAGTGTGAGTACCTTTGTTGAGGATGCACGGCTTGTGAGATGTTATGAGGCTCTCTGAAACCTGATCCTAAGGGCAATTAGAGGTTGAGCCTCACAAGATATGATGGGCATTTATGTCTACCTGGAGGAGAAATGGTCAGGGGAGTTGCTCTATAAGATCTGTAAGACTCTCAGAGTCTATCGCATCTTGTGGAAGTAAACACAGAGAGCAAACAGTGATCCTCCGACACATGTGAATTTCAGATGCAACTGCTTGCAGATCAGCAGCCAGGGGAGAGCAGATGAGTGGTGCATATTAGTGACAAACACTGCAAGCCCTCCCTTGGATCTCCCCCCCCCCCCCCCCCCCCAATAGGTCATCCTTTCAGTATAGCCTATAGCCCTGCAGCACTTGGACATCAGTAACTTTAAAATGTTTCTTGTAAACACAGGCACAAGGGGCGTGCCTGTACTAGGAGATTCAGTTCCTCCACATGAGTCCTGAAGACATTCAGATATGCTCCTCAGCAGTCAGACATGCCACAATGGCATCTGATGGTGGTTGAGACAGCTTTTGACCTGAAAGTTGTGATCCTTACCCTGCACCCTCTCCCTTCAAGGATGAGGTGGAAAGGAGGTGCTGAGAGCCACTCTGCTTTTTGTGTGCCTTCTTGATGCTCAGTGCAGAACTGTCACTGGTCTTTTCTGTGGCAGTTGCTTGGATTGCTTAATCCTTACTTGCTTTGCCTTGGCATGTACACATACAAGTACAGTTGCTGGTGGTGGATAATTGTACACTGGACATTGTCTGTGTCAAAGCATGGACCTTAGGAACAGGTTTATGTGCCATAGAAGCATAAGAAGTGATAAACACAGAGGTTTTGTTGCCTTATATTCTTTCTTGGTTTCTGCGTAAGGGATCTGCTTGGTGACTTTTAGCTCCTGAATTTTTCATTCCTCAGCAAAAACAGGACAGTCTCGGCTCCAGACTAGGTGGCTCCCAGAGCAGTTAACCCAAATTAGTTGAAATGGATGGTCAGTTCCAGCTTCATGGGCTGCCCTTCTGCATATCCCACAGGTCACTTCACCCTCGCAACTCAGTGCTGTGTGGATGAAATGCTGGCATATGTACCACTGCACAGTGTTAGGTACATAAGGCCTAACCCTAAGTTTGAGAAAAGCTGACATGATGTGTTCAGACAGCATTGGAAAACTGGAGGTCACAATAAAGGTGGCGGTCTTCTCAGTTTCTCCATTATTCCTATGCATCCTTTGCTCTACGTCCACTATCCCCTTTGACACCCATTCTCATTTAAGTTCAGCAGTGTCTATGTCCAAAATGTCATGGCATGTGACCACATCCTTGCTGGAGTTAAGGGAGTTATGCAATTCAAAGTTATGTCATATTCACCCAATTTTTCTGACTTCCTATGTAGTTCCACCTGCTTTGTCGTGTTAGTCTCAACCAGTAGGGAACCATTTCACAGCCCCTTTAGACTTTAGGCTTCCAGCAAGTCCTTCCAAGCCTTTATGAATATAGAAGATCCCAGTTCCCTGCCGCATACAACGTTCCACCACTGCAGCGCATGGTGTTTGCTGAAGCATGCATAGAGCTTATGGTTACAGGGGACTAGTTGTGCTTTCAAGTTCCCAACTCGGGAACCTTGGGGTCACCAAGCCTGTACTCAGCAAACAAATGCTTAGCCCCTGAGAGGATCAGCTGTTAGAAACACTGGTAAATGATATGAATATGCGGTGAGGCACTGTATGCCAAATGCAAATAACATGTTACATTAAACAGTTTTTGTGAAAAAAATCAACACTGTATGTATTTGTACCTAGTAATATTTAATTAGTTATAGAAGGTGAATAAGAATGTCCCAATTGGGCCAAACTGTAGCAGCACAGGTATACAGTAGAACCCCTCTAATCTGACCTTGAATGGTCCATCACTCCTGCTGGTCTGACCGTGCTACGGCTCGTGAGCCTGGCCTGTCAGGCCATTGTTGTAGTGTCTACTGCTGTGCATATTGTTATACTGTATGTTATTGTGCAGTTTTATCCTTTGTAGGGATTAAAAAATGTCGTTGTTTGCTTTATTCCGTGTTCTATACAGTACTTATTACTGTAAATTCATTGTGTGTACAGTTGTCTGTTTTTCAACATGTCTGGATTCAAACATAAACATGTAACTCTTTCACTAAATGAAAAATTAGCAGTGATACAAAGACTGGACAAAGGAGAATTGCTCCAAAAACTTGCAAAGGAACTGAATGTAGATGTTACAACAATTAAGGATTGGAGGAAGAATCGGAAAGACAATGAATCCTATACAGTTACAACTGATGGTGAAAACACTCTGAAGAATTGCAAAACATTAAAAAAGCCTAAACTTGAACTGCTCGATAACACATTGTGGATGTGATTTTGTCAAGAAAGAAGGAAAGGATCTACAATAACCGGGCCCATTTTCAAAGAAAAAGTGATAGTTTTGCACAAAAATCTGGAAGCCAAAAGCAAATTTGCTGCCAGTGGAGGCTGGATTGATCGCTGGAAATCTCGTCATGGTGTCCGATTTGTTTCTATTTCCAGTGAAAAACTATCTGCTGATGCCACAGCTGACAATGAGTTTTCTCTTAAGTTACAAGAAATTGTAGAAGAAAATGAACTGTTACCCTGCCAAGTGCACAACATCGATGAGACAAGGCTGAACTCTAAAATGTTGCAAGCAAAAATGCTCACAGCTTCAAATGAATCCGTGGTAGGAACAAAACTTACAAAAGAGAGAATAACAGTCATTCCTTGTAGCAACGCAGATGGTACCCACAAGCTCTCCTTGTTTGTTATTGGCAAATCTGAGAAGCCAAGGGCATTCAAAAATATAAACTTATCTTTCTTGCCGGTTTATTACCACAATCAAAAATCTGCTTGGATGGACTGCAACCTTTTTCAATCCTGGTTTTTTAATGAGTTTGTGCCAACAGTCAAAAAAGGCTTGAAGCAAAAAAATCTGCCCCTTCGTGCTCTACTGCTATTGGATAACATACCATCACATCCATCTGAGGAAGATTTGGTGAAAGGGGACATAAAAGCTCTCTTTCTGCATCCTAAAGTGACCTTACTCATCCACCCAATGGATCAGGGCATTATCGAATAGTTGAAAAGGTGATATTGCAGAAAGTATATCAGCTCAATCTTGGAAAAATCTGGAGATCATAACTTATTTGAGGCAATGAAATCCCTGAACATCAAAGATGTTATCTATACAATCGCTGCAGCATGGGCTGAACTGAAACCTGACACATTGTAGATGTTGTGGTGTAAGCTTTGGCCACAAGTTATGATTAAAAATGAGCATACCAAAGAAGAGCAAACCAACGATGCACTGGAAATCATTAAATATCTACAAACTCTGGAGCCAAACATCACTGCCAATGAAGTTGAAGAGTGGACCAACGAATGTGACAAAGACTGTGACATTTTTGAAGAGCTCAATGATGACCAAATTGTTGCTGCTGTTAGCCAGGAAACTGTGAATGGGGACTCGGATGGCGAAGACGAACCCCCCACCCGGATTTCACACAACGACGCAAAAAACACTTTTGACATCGCCCTTCAATACATCAAGCACTATCCAACTTCAACTCCGATGGACATTTTGTGGATAAAAAAATGGAGGGACATTGGAGTTAAATCTAGAATAACATCTGCTAAACAAAAATGTATCACTGACTTTTTCTCCAGGTTATTTGTTTTCATTTTTACTGTAAAAACAATGCATACAGTATAATCATTTCTTAATTTATACATACAGTAGTTTATTTATTTGTAAAAAATTTCTTTTTTTATATACAGTGCCAAAGACATTTTTTAGTTTACAGTATCTATTGTTTATACATTATTCAGTACATTACAGTACTGTAATTTGTTTGTCATTTTTCCTTTTAAAACCAATACATATTATAGTCTGTGCAGACATTTTTTAGTTAATATATTGTTTAACACTGCATAAAAAATATCTTTTCATATTACTGTAGACGTCTTTTAGCTCTTAAATTGTTTAATTTTTTGTACTAAATGTCTTTTTATATTTTTTGCAATAAATATTAGATTTTTCGGATAATCCGACCTTTTTTTCGTTCCAACCATGGTCCCGGTCCCGAAGGTAACAGATTAGAGAGGTTCTAATGTAGCTGTGAGTAAAATAAAGTGAAACATGAGCAGTTACCGCTTGTCAGGATGGGTCCTACTCTTCCTATGCGCATGGTAAGGTCTGCAGATGGTTTTGAAGACAGGGGAGATGTGTGGGGACGTAGTACACAGATCAGCAGTGGACATATACACATTATTATTCAATTATTCATTTTTATTACCCCATGAACATGAATAAGTCTTTAGTTATTCAGTCCAGCTAGTTATAGTCATTCAAATCCATTTTGTTCTTCACATAATGTTCTGCACGGAGTGGCAGGCACAGTCATGGTCAGTGGCACAGAGAGGCAATCTCCTTACTCAATGGAGAGTCATCCTGGTGTGCTGACTTGATGACGGTGACAAAGATGCTGCACAGGCCTTCATAAGGCTGTGGTGTTTAGGAAGACAAGCTGTCAGTGCCTTATAGGCAGGCTGCAGTGTTCCCACGGGTGCAGATAGGTGGACAGCTGGTGCAGTGTTGGCTGCTCAGGTGGGGCAGACAGTCATAGTCCCTCATTCAAGACCCAGTGGCAGTAGAGTTATAGCAACTGCTCAGATTGACACAGATTGGGTGTCACATACTGCTCAGGTGGCTAAACAATCAAGAGTTGGTATGGTCATGGTTAAATACTACTTCCCCCCCAGCCAATTCATGGTAACAGCAGTGTTTCTGGGTAAGATCAAAGCATCAGCAGTGTGCTGATGTCCAGGAGATGTGATGTAACCATTAGTATGTCAGCCAAACTGCACCAATTACGTGATGCTCGGTTGTAGCCTGGTTTTGATGCTCATGGTCCGTGTGTCTGGTCGACACCTCATTGCAGTTCTGGGCTCCGACTTCTCTTTCATGTTCTCTCATAGTTCTACCATTACATAATTAACTAACCATTTTTATATCATTTACAAATGCCTGTTTTATGCAATTGTGTTTACAATAATACTCAGCCACCAGGCAGTCAATACATATCACACATATTTCAGTTTTGGAAGGTCAGTTGTCTCTCCTATATTTTTTCAAAAAGCCTTGGGCAATTCTGTTGTTTTGTTGTCAGTACTTTGTTCACGTATTCATGTTTACAAAGCTCTTGGTGGGGGCTGTTTTAATAGAATTGTTCAATCTCTCTTTCGATCAAGTACACTTGATATACTAGAGGTAGGCAACTGGCAATCTGCAGGCTGCCAGATCCAGCCCACAATTAGTTTATTTATTTATTATTTATTTTATTGCAAGTTCCATTGATCCTTATAGCAATTGAGCTGTAAGGATATGGAATGAGACAGTATCTTTACAAGGTTAACAATACAGCAGCATATATTATGGTAAACTCATGACAAGACTCGTAGTAACATGGAACACTAGAAGAAATAAAAACATATTGCATTCATCAGTATTTGAACAACAAGATAACACTACAGCAACAAACAGTTTACATTTATGCTTACACTGAATGGCTAACTCAGTTGTATAATAAAAACTTGCTCCTACGCACTACAAATTCACTAATGGAAGAGAATGACTTTTGTATTAGGTAGTCCTTGTTTGGTCTTGAACTTTGGTGTTTCAGGACCAAGAATTTTGATGACACTGGGTAGAGCATTGTAAATTTTGATGCCTGTATAATTTACTCATTTCTGTACAAGAGTATAATTGAACTGGTTGCTATGAAAGTTCTCTTTTGACCTTGTATTTTGACCATTATATTCACTATTGGTTTTGAAGAGAGGGTGGTTTTTATTAACGAAAAATACAATGGAGTATATGTGCTGAGATATCACTGTAAATACCTGTAGTTTTGTAAACAGATTCCTGCATGAGTGCCTTGGTTGCACGCCACTCATGATGCATTGTCTTCTGAGTGATAAAAAACTTTTTGCCCCAAAAGACAATTCTGTAAGACAAAATTACATGGAAATATCCAAAATAGGCAGCTCTTATGGCATTCTTATGTGTGGCTGATGCAATTATACATAAGGTAAATGTTGCAGAATGTAGCCTTTTTTTCTAGATCTAGGGTATGGTTGACCCATTTTAGTTTGCAATCTATGTACACACACAGGAACTTAGCTGATTCGGCTTGCTTTATTTGGAGTTCATTAAACCAAGACAATTAGTTTCTTGTGTATGTTACTATAATCACGTACTTCAAATACGCCTTCAAGGCATATTCTGTTGAGGTTTATGACTGAGTGCTACAAACTGAGTTTGCTTTTAATGCAGTTTGAGACATCAGCGTGTGAAATGTTTTTTCTACAGTAACCAGTAACTAGAAAGTATCCAAGAAGAACGCTAAAGACTATTTAACTCTTTCTCCCAGTGTTCATTGATACACAAAATACTGCAGGTAATTATCAATACAATATTGCAGTTCATTGATTTTCCCTCTAAGATATAGTTCATTTATATGAAGAAGGAGAATAATGTTATTGATACAAAAAGATATTTTGATTTCACAGGGTCTTGCATGTTCATTTATTTTCACTGGGTGATCTAAAGCAACACCACTATCTGAATGAATTAGTCTGCTGCAGTTTCCTTTTAATGTTGTTTCTACACTTCCTTTCCCTAACAGACAAGGTACATAGGTATACACACAAAGACTGTCTTTTAAAATGAGACAGGTGCATTAACACATTTCATTTGTTTATCTCTTGACAAAGAAATCTCTACCCATGGTAATTTAGATGCTCACCATGTTCAGTGTACAGAGTTTTCTCAAGACTACTAATATCTGCTACACTGGATTTTGCATAAGTGGCACTAATAGTGATCACCAGAAGATCCTGAAGAAGAGCCCAGAAACGGAAGATGATCATGACTTAACCTACGAAAATAGAAGATTTTACTTTCAAAAAGAAAATCCTATATGATCTTAATATAAATATTCTCTTAGTTGATGATGAACTTGTAAGGTTTAAAATTTTTATGGGTTGCTACAATCTTGATCTGTAGGTTACACCTCCAACCAGGCTGAAAAATCATAGTACATATTAAGTTGTCTTGATAAAGTACCCAGTGACATTAAATGCACTATATCTTCTATAAACTTAGGATTCTCCAGCCACAAAGCAGTGACTATGAAGCTCAATTTGCCATTGAGAAGACCCCAAAATAAAAATTCTAACATAAAGCAGATAAATATGTGAAACCAATGTGCATACTTTTCTGACCCATATACAGAGAGAAAATTTATAGACTATTCACCAGCTCCAAACTGTAGAGAACAAATATGAAACTTTCTTAAAAACTTTTTGCTTTTACTTTAACTGTCATTTTCCTTTTGAAACAAGAAGTACATGTACTAGCAGGACATCCTCCAAATGTATCAGCAAAGATACTATTACATCAGCTAAGAGAAAGAGAGAACTTTTTACCCTCAGCAGAACCAAAGCTGGCAACAGTGAATTTAGGAATCCCTACATACACACATCAAAAAAAGTTTTGCATCAGCTTGGTTCCGAGACTTCTGGAACCTGTACAGAAAATTGGAATAGAGGTCAACATAAACATCATTTCAGCCCTTTTTATTGCTCATGAAAATCACACGTTGCATGTTGTACCACCATACAGTGAGACCTTCAGAGGTGGTGGTCCAGATTACTGTACACATGGATACCTCTAATACCGAGTAGCACATCCTCTTGCATTGATGCATGCTTGTATTCATCGTGGCATACTACTCACAAGTTCATCAAGGTACTATTGGTCCAGATTGTCTCACTCTTTAATGCTGATTCAGCGTAGACCCCTCAGAGTGGTCAGTGGGTCACATCATCCATAAACAGCCCTTTTCAACCTATCCCAGGCATGTTTGATAGGGTTCATGTCTGGAGAACATGCTGGCCACTCTAGTCGAGCGATGTCATTATCCTGAAGGAAGTTATTCACAAGATGTGCCCAATGGGGATGCAAATTGGTGTCCATGAAGACAAATGCCTTGCCAATATGCTGTCAATATGGTTGCACTATCCGTCGGAGGATAGCATTCATATATCATACAGCCATTACGGCGCCTTCCATGACCACTAGCAGCGTACATCAGCCCCATATAATGCCACCCCAAGACAGCAGGGAACTTTCACCTTGCTGCACTCGCTGGACAGTGTGTCTAAGGCCTTCAGCCTGACCATGTTGGCTCAAAACATGTCTCCGACAATTGTCTGGTTGAATGCACATGCGACATTCATCAGTGAAGAGAACGTGATGTTAATCCTGAGCGGTCCATTTGGCATGTTGTGGGCTCATCTGTACCACACTGTATGGTATCGTGATTGCAAAGATGGACCTCGCCATGGACGTCAGGAGTGCATTTATGGATTAGGCAGCCTTTTGTGCACAGTTTGAGTCATAACACGACATCCTGTGGCTGCACGAAAAGCATTATTCAACATGGTGATATTGCTGTCAGTGTTTCTCTGAGCTATAATCAGTAGGTAGTGGTCATCTAATGCAGTAGTAGGCCTTGGATGGCCTGAATGAGGCATGTCATTGACAGTTCCTGTCTCTCTGTATCTCCTCCATGTCCGAACTACATCGCTTTGGTTCAGTCCAAGATGCCTGGACACTTCCCTTGTTGAGAGCCCCGTCCTGGCACAAAGTAACAATGCGGACAAAATCAAACTGTGGTATTGACCATCTAGGCATGGTTGAACTACAGACAACATGAACCGTGTACCTCCTTCCTGGTCGGCTGTCGAACTACCTCCGTCTAATAGGGGCTGCTCATGCATGGTTGTTTACATTTTTGGGCAGGTTTAGCAACATCTCTGGACAGTCAAAGGTACTGTGTCTGCAATATAATATTCACTGTCAACTTATATCTTCAGGAGTTCTGGGAACCAGGATGATACAAAACTTTTTTTGATGTGTGTATAAATAAATTCCTTGGACTGTGGTTAGTACAGTGAAAAAGCATGCACAGATACTAGTAGAAACCAACAATTTTCACGTAACATTAACCTAAAAAAATGAGGGATTAGTTTCCAATAAAAATGAAATGGCTGACAAATTCAACTACTAATCACCTAAAGAATTAAAAATATCAGAAATTGTCTCAACAATAATCCCTTCCCACAACTGCAATAAGTTTGTTAGCAAGCCACTAACCCACATTATAAATTCCTTATTCCTGAATGGCACATTTCCAAATCAACTCAAAACTTTAGAAAGCCTACCAATACACAAAAAGAGAAATAAATGAGATAATAACAACTACAGGTAAACTGGCATACTCTCAGAATTTAGAAAAATATTTGAATTCATCATGGCCATCAGACTATATATATTTCTGTGGAACAGGGAAATTTTGCCCACACTCAGTTTGGCTTCCAGGGAAAGAAAGCTACAGTTGATGCACTGCAGGAATTCCTTGATTTTACTGTACATCTTTTTGACAAGAAGCTACCAACTTGATCTCACTTACGACATTGACCTGGTTAATCATGCCATTTCACTGAAAAAGATTAAATGAAAAAAAAGGAGTCGTTCATGAATAATATGTTCAAATAAATGAGATCAAGCCTTCAGGAAATGCAAATACTAGACTCACCTTCATGTATATAAGCCACAAAACATGGAATTCCACAAGAATCAATCTGAAGTCCCTTACTGTTCTTGCCACTTGCAAACTGACCTGCCCTTGAAATTATCTACCAGTAGAACCTTCCCTTTTTTATGACACCACATGTCTTATTTATGACACAAAAGAACCAGCCAGATTATGGTGAATGAAAGCACAGCCTAACTAAACTCATGGCTTAAGTCAAACCAACTGCTGCCTAATGCAAATAACAGTTGGCCTAACCTCACACACACACACACACACACACACACACACACACACACACACACACACACACACGCACACTCTATCTCACTCTTTCTTTCTCCTCTGGTCCCCACTATATCACTTAAATGATAACTATGTTTGTCAGTGAAACGAAATTCCTATTAGTTTCCATCACTAGCTCACTCACATGGAAATGTCACATTGAGATAACCAGTACCAAATTCTGTGAAGTATCTTTTATGATCAAATAAATAGGAAATGTAAGAAATATTTGAACCCTGACATCAATGTATTATGCTCTCTTTTGTTTGATACTGAGTTCTGGAATGAATTTTTGGGACCAAAGTGCAGAATCATTGAAGTTGTTTAAACCCCAAAACAAAGTACTCAGATCGATACTGTCTGAACAGTAAAAGGAAAGGTGCAATCCACTGTTTAAGAAACTGAGAGTATTACCCTTCCCATGGCAATGAAGATGAGGTCTATTATATTTTGCAAAGAAAAACTATAATTAACTGGAAAGAAATTCAGAGTGGCACCACCATAATACAAAATCAAAAACCCGCTAAGGATGGTTCTCCACTCAAAAAAACTACTACACAGGTGTTAAATACTTGGCAATAAAGCAGTACAATCATTTCCCAAAACTAGAGATTTATCAAGAAAGAAAGCAGAGCTACTGGCTTCAAGGATGCAATAGTAAAATTTTCTCACCAGTATGTCAAAATATTTCTCTTTTGTAACTGTGAGAAATAATTGTTGCCATTCTTTTCCACAGATGTGAATACCGTGTTCTGCTTTGGTACTGCTGGACTAATGAAGAATTTTGAACATAATCACACAGAAGAATGATGGCTGATAACAGACTCATACAAGAGAGCCCTTAAAGGTGTTCCTCAGCTTATCAGAAACACAGCTTCAAGTCCCTCAATTTCCCACACAATGCAAATTAAAGAAACTTATGAGAATATGCACCTGTTATTACATTCTGTGGAACACATCACACACTCTTGATACACGTGTTGAGATTTAAAAGCAGCTCCTTTTACAGTGCTACAACTAGGTTATACCAAATTATGCTGCTACAGAAGTGTAGGACAAGAGGAAAAGATCAGTCATTTTTCTGCATGAGAGTGGTCTAAGAGTGAACACTATGAACCTGATATGGAGAATATAAAAAAATACTGCTTGCAGATCCAAACAAAATATTGTTGCTTCCACTGCATATCAAATTTTGTTCGACAAAAAAGGGTGTGAAAATGAAGAATAATGACAAAAGAGCATTTCAAATTATGAAGAAGGAATCCCAACAATTTAATCAGGTTAAGTGAAAGAAAGAATAGTCATCTGACCTCAAATAAAAGATTTCAAGAAGGACCGGAATTTTAATGAATCACAAGGTAATGTGGGATATTGTCACGCATTTCTTGGCAAGATTAGAGCATCTAACTGCAAGGCGATTGTTGGCATCATGATGGGTGCACTCAGAAATATGGGCTGCATATCCTTAGAAATGCATTTCCTCTACAGCAAATTGGATCTGTTTTCAAGTTGACTGGCACATGTCAGTGATGAGCATGTTGAGAGATTTCACCAAAAATGTCTTACATGGAATAACTGTACCAAAGTAAATGGATTCTTGTAATGCATGCAGATTACTGCTGGCAACTCCAGCTACAACATATACATGAAAATCATATTCAGGAAGTTAGTTTGATTACTGAAGCTTCCTGGCAGATTAAAACTGTGTGCCAGACCGAGACTCGAACTTGGGACTTTTGACTTTTGCGGGTAAGTACTCTACCACCTAACCAACCCAAGCACAACTCACAACCTGTCCTCACAGCTTTAATTCCACCAGTAACTCATCTCCCACCTTCCAAACTTCACAGACGCTCTCCTGCATGCCTTGCAGAACTAGCACTCCTGAGAGAATGGATACTGCACAGACGTGGCTTAGCCACAGCCTGGGGGATGTTGTCAGAATGAGATTTTCACTCCAGAGTGGAGGGTGCACTGGTATGAAACTTCGTGGTAGATTAAAACTGTGTGCCAGACCCAGACTCAAACTCGGGACCGCTGTCAACATCTGCATTCTTTCTGTTTAGAATTATTATATTCATCTTGGTATTTTGCCTCTCTCTACATCTTGCTCACCAGATGGTAGAGTTTGGTCAGGGCTGGCTCTTCCAAGGCTATCAGTAGTTCTAATGGAATGCTGTCTGCTCATGGGAACTTGTCTCGGCTGAGGTCTTTCAGTGTTCTGTCAACTCTTCATGCAGTATCATATCTCCCATTTCCTCTTTATCTACATCTTCTTCCACTTCCATAATGTTTTCCTCATGTACATCACCCTTGTACAGACCCTCTATATACTCCTTCCACCATTCTGCTTTCTCTTCTTTAATTAGAACTGGGTTTCCATCTGAGCTTTTGATATTCATACAAGTGGTTCTCTATTCTCCATAAGTCTCTTTAATTTTCCTGTAGGCAGTATCAGTCTCACCCCTAGGCAGATATGCCTCTACAACCTTACATTTGTCCTCTAGCCATCGCTTCTTAGCCATTTTGCACTTCCTGTTGATCTCATTTTTATATTTCTCCTTTCATCAATTAAATTCAATATTTCTTCTGTTACCCAAGGATTTCTACTAGCCCTCATCATTTTACCTACTTGATTCTCTGCTGCCATCCTGATTTAGGTTTTCCGTGATTTCCCTAAAATCGCTCCAGGCGAATGCCGGGATGGTTCCTTTGAAAGGGCACGGCCAACTTCCTTCCATAATCCGATGAGACCGATGACCTCGCTGTTTGATCTCTTCCCCCAACCAATCCAATCCAATCCTCTACTGCCTTCACTATTTCATCCCTCAAAGCTACCCATTCTTCTTCTGCTGTATTTCTTTCCCCCATTCCTCTCAATCAATCCCTAATGCTCTCCCTGAAAATTTCTACAACCTCTGGTTCTGTCAGTTTATACAGATCCCATCTCCTTAAATTCCCACCTTTTTGCAGTTTCTTCATTACATTAAGAAAAAGTTAAATTTTTCATCAGAAGTTGTTGTAACTTCTCTTGATTCACTGAATTGTTACTTACTATGGAACATGCAAATGTACAGTAATGCTGAAATGAGATATGTAACGGGTTTCCCATGCTGAAATGGATAGCTGTTTAGCTTAGTAGACTTATTACTATTATTATTTCCCATTAAGGCAGTGAACATGTTATCTCACACTGGCATTACTGTATTAAGAATTATGGCAATTAGTTCTGAAATAATAAGCAGTTTACTTGCTTTGTAGTTATGTTGGTATTTCAGGTGGCAAAGCTCCTCAAAGCAAAATTATCATTTTATATGTTAATCTTCTTCAATTATTGCTTCCATTAATGAAAGAGTTGAATAATCAAGCAGTTCCATGGTCACCTCTTTTATTAGCTGAACAGTGACCAAAAAAAAAAAATGTTTTTTTCTGGTGAACTGCTTACCATAGAAGCAGTCTCTCAGTGCCCCTCAACACTGATAATAATGTTTGGGAGTCATAACATCTTATATCACTCTTTAACTTTTACAATAAAAGTTGTTGCAACACTATGTATTTCTTTATTGGTATATTCAATTAAAACTGATACTTTATTCTCTAGAAAGTGTAGTGTACAAAATTTGTTTGAAAAATTATATCATGCAAGTATTTTTAAAATTTAAATCAATTTAAAACTAAAATCAGCCTTAAAAATATACATGAATTGCAAAACATAATCAGAAGCAAGAACTAAAAATCATACATGATAATCCAGGGTGAACTATCCTATGAAAAGAAAACAAAAGAAGAAGGAGCTAAGTTATGGTCTGCCGCCATCAGCCCCTTGTTACAACAGGAAACATTTCAGGGCTGTTCAAATACTAAGAGAGGCCTGTTCCTAGTGTTAGTAGAATTGACTACATTATTAGAAGAGCTACATCTAGTTCCACTGATATTCTTCTGAATCAGTAAAATTCGTAGTTGGCACCTAAAGTGAACTACAGTTCAAAATATCACATATTCTATATTGCTTGTAGTTTTTTAAAATAAACAAACCTGCTGTAACACATTAGAAATACAACTATACTAATTCTACAGTCCAACATTTGGATAGGCTTTTGGGTGCTAAGCACTACACACTGCCTGTGGCTGTTCACACTGACAGTGGCTCGACAATGGTGGTGATGCAGGTGATCATGATGGGTTGAGTTTGCTGATTCACTTGAGTTGATTTGTCAGTCACATTCTGAATACCTTCACTGTCACTTTTACTAACACTAGCACAGCTTGAGTTCAATGATCTATGCCTGTTTTTCAGATTCCCTATATATTCATTGTATAATCAAAGGGAAATGGGATCTGCCATGCTGTTCACAATTTCCCACAACTCTAGATCTCGAATAATTTATTTAATCAATACTCTTGTATCATTTTTGGTCTGTGTGTGTTGTACAATGTTGCTAAGGTTGTTTAGAACGTACTGCAGAAGTTCGGCTTGGAAGTCTTACCAATCCTCATTACAGTCCTGATATCTCCCCAAGTGATTTCCATATTTTTGCCTTTTTTTTACAAAAATAAGCACAGAAGTATGATATATCTGCTCACAGTTAATGAAAATTACCTCTTCTGGCACATGTGAAAATGAAAAGTTCAATCGGTATATAGAGGAACTAATATAGACTAGATGAACCACACTCCACCCGGACACTGCATATAAAAAGGCCTGTAAGGAAAGGACACTATTTATGAAGCATGTCTAAATAATAATAATAAAGATAATGACAATAATAGAGATCTAGCTTTACACAACAAGTTACACACATAAAATGCAAAGAATGTACACCCTACAAATGAGAGACAGTTTGGAAAGTTGAAGCACTAGACAACACCTTAAGCCACACTCAATAGACTTAACTCAATCCAGTGAAGAGAACACTACTTGATTAATTCAGTTACTGAAAATGGAAGCAAAACAGAAGCTACATGCACTTCTACAAGAGATTTATTTAATGACCACATGCAGGGTGATCATATCTTTAAGTAGCATACTGTCACACCCTTTAAGAGAACAAGAATGTAGGAAAAGATAAGATTGCAACTTACTATAAAGAAGACATGTTAAGTAGCAGACAGGCACAATTAAAAGACACTTACACAAAGATTTTGGCCACAGCCTTCATCAGCAAAAGAGAAACAGAAAAACACACACCATTCATACACACAAGGAAGGACACCTCATATACACAGCTGCCAACTCTGGTATATCAGGCCAGAAGGCAACTATCATGTGCAATAGCAGCAGCAATCTGAAAGGGAAGGGAAGGGGAAGAGCTAGTAGTGTATGGGTGAAGGGGTGGGGAGAGGGGGCAGGACAGAGGAATGCTGTTTGGCAGGGGGTACAGGGACTAGAATGCCAGCAGACACAGAGTCTGGAGGTTATGGGGCAGGGAGGTAGGGATAAAGGAAGTGAATAAGAGAGGAGTGGGCAAATATGAGGGGGAGGGGTTGCCAGAGGGTGGAAAACAAACAGACTGTGAGATAGAATGGGCAGGAGATGATAGGACAGAAGGGGTAGAAACTGTTGGATGGAGGTTGTGAGGACAATATGTTTATCATACATTGAGGCTAGGATAATAACGAGAGTGGAAAACATGTTGTTGGGATAACTCCCTTCTGTGCAGTTCTGAAAATCAGGCTGTGGAAGTTAGTAAAGGAGGAACTGAAATCAAGCACATTACGTTTAACTGCATGTAGTGCCTCAAGGTGGTCTATTCGCCCTTGGCCACAGTTTTGCTTTGGATGTTCATCCTGGTCAGCAGCTGTTGGTAGTCATACCAAAATAAAAGGCTGTGCTTCGTTGCTGAAGAACTGTCAAATGACATGACTGCTTTCACAGGTGGCCCGGCCTCTGATGGCCTAGGATAAACCTGTGATGGGTCTGGATTGGACAGATCCAGCCCTGGGTCTTCCACAGGGATATGACCCTTGTGGCATGGGGTTGGGATTGGGAGTGACATAGGGATGGACTAGGATGTTGTGGAAGTTGGGTGGGTGATGGAACAGCACTTTAGGAGGGGTGGAAAGTATCTTGTGAAGTATGTCCCTTGTTGCATGGTCACAAGTAATCAAAGCCTTGGTGACGGATGTAGTTTAGTTGTTCCAGTCCCGGATGATACTGGGTAATGAAGGGAGCACTCCTCTGTGGCCAGTTCTCCAAGGTGTAGAGAGTATTGTGGATGTGAGGGGAAATGACATAGGAGATCTGTTTGTGGAATAGGTCTGGGGGATAGTGCCTGTATGTGAAGGCCTCGATGAGACCCTCAGCACACTAAGCAAGAGACTTCCTGTCTCTGCAAATATGCCGTCCCCGGGAGGCTATGCTGTATGGGAGGGACTTTTTGGCATGAAAGGGATGACAGCTGCCAAAATGCAGGTATTGTTTATGGTTGGTGAGTTTAATTTGAACAGAGGTGCAGATGGAGGCATTAGAAAAGAGGAGGTCAACATTAAGAAGGTGGCTCGCTGGGTTGAGGAGCACTAGGTGAAGCAGATGGGAGGGGTGTTGAGGTTCTGAGGAATGAAGATAGGGTTGCTTGGCCCTGGGTCCGATCACGACAGACTAAGAGTTTGGCATTTTGGGAGGCTAGGAAGGTCACCTCTAGATGGTCCATAAACAGGTTGGCAGAGGAGGATACCACATAGGTGGCTGTGGCTGTGCCATAATTTGTTTGTATACATTCTCTTCAAAGGAGAACTAGTCTCGGGCTAGGTTAATGTAAGTAAGGTGTATGAGGAATGAGGCAGTGTGTTTGGAGTCTGGACAGATCTCCCATGCCATTTCCCCTCACATCTCCAATCCTCCTACCACCCCTAAAAATTGACATCAAAGGAGTGACACCTCATCACCCAGTATCATCCCAGACTGGGATAGCTGAATCGCATCCTCCAGCAAGTCTTTGATTAACTATCATCATGCCCTGAAAAGATTAGATTAATACTAGTTCCATGGATCATGAATACGATATTTCGTAATAATGTGGAACGATTCAAATTTTCCAATACATGACATAATTAAGTTAATTTAAAAACATAATTAATATAACAACTTTTTTATTTTTTGCTTTTTTAAATATTTTTTTATAATTTTTTTTTTTCTTAATTTATATCTAAAAATTCCGCTATGGAGTAGAAGGAGTTGTCATTCAAAAATTCTTTTAATTTCTTCTTAAATACTTGTTGGTTATCTGTCAGACTTTTGATACTAT
This sequence comes from Schistocerca serialis cubense, assembly GCF_023864345.2. Lineage (NCBI taxonomy): Eukaryota > Metazoa > Arthropoda > Insecta > Orthoptera > Acrididae > Schistocerca > Schistocerca serialis. Next base: position 430,134,065 of record NC_064641.1, read on the forward strand.
TTGGTAACTGACCAAAGAAAAGGGTAGGAAGAAGAGGGACATACTAACCGAGATTGTCCACCCCCTGCTAGAGTGTTATTGTTCATCCATTAGCCAACTTCCACAACATGCTAGTCCATCTCTATGCCACTCCCAATTGCAATCTCTTGCCACAAGGACCATATCCCTTTGAAAGGGCCTGGCCACCTGCGAAAGCAGTTATACCATTTACCAGCTCTGCTTTTATATTGATATGGTTAACAAGCAGCTCTCTACCATGATGAATGACAAACCTCCAAATTGTGACCAAGTCCAAAGTGAACCACCGTATGGAACTATATGCAGCTAAGCATGACATGCTTTCAATGTTCAATGGCTACTTCACTGCCCTCCACAAGTAATTCTTCTGAACTGTGCAGAAGGGAGTTTTCCTTACAACACATTCTCCACTCCTGTAATTATCCGGGCCTTAATGTATGATAACATACTGTGTCCCCCCCCCCCCCCCCCTATACCAAAACAGTTTCCACCCCCTCTGTCCTATCATCTCCTGCCTATTCACATCTTCCAGCCACTTTGTTTGCACCCTCTGCCTACGACCGCCCCGGCCACCATCTTTCCCTGCTCCCTTTCCTGCAGTCTCCTGCACCCCCCCCCCCCCTTACCCATATACTATTATCTCTTCCCCTATCCCGACCCCCTCCAGATTGCTGCTGCCATCCCACGTGACAACTGCTCTCTGACCTGTCCTAAGATTCCATAGTTGGTGTGAGTGAGGAGCCCTTGCTTGTGTGTAAGCATGGTGTATGTTTCTCTTTTGCTGATGAAGGCTGTGGCCAAAAGCCTTGTGTAACTGTCTTTTTAATTGTACCTGCCTGCACCTTAACATGTCTTCGTTATGGTAAGCAGCAATCTATCTTTTCTACATTGCTGATATTCATATGTGGCTTTTCCACCAAGAGAACAGTCTCAGGAATCTCAAACAATAAAAGCAAGGACTGATACTGTCACTCTAATGACATTATTAAAACCACAACACACTTCATATTTACACCACTAACTTTTATATTTAACATATTTTACCACTATGAAATATATGCTGACTCTATTTGATGATAAATATCTACCACAAAGTTATAACAGAATCTCAATTTACCCATATTTACTAAAATATTGGGCTCACTTATGTCTACCCAATTAAGTAGCTACTTTGATAAACATAATCTTCTATGTATAGCAGTTTGGATTCATACAAGAGAGAACCACCACCATAAAATTTTTGGAAATTAGTGGTCAAACATAAATAGCCTTTCCATTAGATATCTCAACAGCAAAGCTGGAATTTTCTGGAGAATGTAATCCTGCATTACCAGTAATTACATCTTAATAATTGGACTGGCAGTTTGTCTTGGCCAAATATAAATACTTTCATTGAAACTTGGTGTTTTGTCACTGCTGTCAATGACATGACTCATTACAAAGATCATGCTGTCATATGCTATGATGATAATAAATTCTGCTTACCTGACATCAAAATATCTTAGCTCTATTTTACCTCATTCATTCTCATACAATAAACTACTCTGTAATCCAGGGAATATGTGAAAGCTTCTTATACGATTGTCAAGAGCTTTGGAAATAAATCTGTTTGAGTATTAGGAATACATACAAATTTCAAACGCAGTAGGGAAGAACAGGTCAGCTATGAGTCAAGAAATATATCAAAAATCTCTAAGCCCCTGCGGTAACTTAGAGATGTGATATGTAGTGAGCACATTAAGTAATGTGTTTTGGAATCTCACAGTCACATATCTCATATTGTGTTTTCACTCTTGACATTACCAACAATTTAAAAATACAAAAAATAATTTCACATACAATGGTATGGCTAGTCAAATGGAGCTCTTTTGCAATCTCTTTAGCAGGATCAGCCTCCTTACTGTTGTAAATCTGTGTTTATATTTGTGTACTCTTTAGAGAAACATTGCAATGAAGCTTGCTAGGGTAGAAAGTCATGACTGTCACATTATACCAAAAAATATAATGATATTCCAATGTTCACAAAAACTGGGAACTCACACGAAGTAAAACCACAGTGGTTAGTAGCTTGCATGATCATTAATATACTCACCGTCTTAAAAACTCTACTTCTGTCAATTCATATTAATTTTATTTTTTTAAGGATGGTATTTAAATCAATGACTATTTTATCACTGTAATGACTATTTTATTACTTACCATATTTAATAACTCTTTGTATATGAACTATATTTGTCAGCTGCATTTACTTCTTACTGTTTTGCTAATTTTACTGTGCACAAATGACAAAGCCCACCTCATATCATACAATCAATTGCTGATAAATAGTCTTGATTCATTTATAACTGAATAAAGTCTAAACAGCAGCAACAGGTGTGACCACCATAACATCTATTTTGTAAAATCTTAATCATAGGTGACACTGCTAATTGTGCTAGAGGTTAAAAATGTTAGGTATACTTGACAAAACTGCCCTTAAGCAATCTTTGTAACCACTAAAAGCTTCAAGGCATACTTTGAGACAGACTTAAATATGCTGTAATAACAGCTGCCTATATTGGTCTGCTTAAATACCGTACTTAGCTGCCTATAAAACTGGATATGCAAAGAACCTCAACAATCTGTTGAGAAATTAGCCTACGATAAAATACTATCTTTAATGACTCATTTCTCTCTGCAGAAATTGTTAACTCCCTATCCATTTTGCTTTTGTGTAAGATTCCCCTAAGAGGAAATCTTGAAAATGAAATTATCTTGCTGGTACATTCTATTTATGTCAATGGTTTTTTTTGTATGCACCAGCAAATACTACTTGGCATGCTAAAAACATGTTGCAGAGATCACCTCAGTGCGTTTATCCCTTAAATAATGGGTTTTGGTTGCAACAATTAAATGCATTTGAAGAATTTATTTATCTGTCAAATTTTTAATTTTATTATTTATCAAGCTAAGCTGTAAGCTTCATTTCCCACATTACATTTTTTTGCTTCTGTTTAGTACAATTTGTCTCTTATCGTACCATGACAGTTTATGTGCCTATGTGAGAGGTATTATTTGTCTTAATATATCATCATCAGTAATATACAGCAGACTAATGAGTTTTTATTAGTTATACCTTGAAGATTACATTAGAAGAGAAGATAGTTCTCTCTCTGGAGGTACTGCTACAAAAGGCTACCAGGCAATTCATGTGTATAATAGCAGTAAATGAGATTGATATTAATGCACTAAAAGACAGCCCTTATTCAAGAGACTCGTATAATCTGATCAGAACTCACACTCTCTCTTTGTTCAAAAGTGAAAAATGCCACAAGATGCTGCGCTACCTTAAAAGTCTGACACATCACGTCAACACGTAGTTAAGTTAATACAAAAAGTTCAGGTATTAAATATTGTAATTTCAAACTACTGTGGGCTGTTACTGTAACAAGGGACAAATCAGAACACAATTTTATCACCTTTAGGAATCAAAGAAGATGACTGAAACTAATCTGAACATATTAAATGTTATGCTTATATCAGAAAAATGAAGAAGTACATAGGAAACTCCATTGATAAACAAGGGGAAGCTTTCTGCTTCAAAATAAATAATGCAAGATCTAAAAAAAATGTGAAGAAATATAATGAGGAAGGTGGGTAAGGAGTGTATGACACTAAATTTCAAAAGAGAAACTGAAATTTTTGTATGAATGGAACCACAAAAATGAAAACTAAACTAATAATGAAGTCTACTTTAACAACATGACAGCTTACTACAGATTGTCAAGAGAAACCAAATCCAGAACTGAAGTTTGTGTGATGGCAAAGATTGTGTCAGTTTTCACTAATGCCAACAGAAAAGAAATGGGGTTATGTAGCACTGACACAATTGAGGCATGATACTTGTAATGAAAGGAAAGGAATTTTTGAACCAACATGAAATCAGTTCCATTCTCAATGAGCATTACACAACTGCAGAACACCAACACATGGGACAAAATGCCACTTGTTCTACAAATAAGAGGGAGATGGGAAACATAATCAGCATAACGAAAACAAAAAATACAGAAGGGTTTGATGACATACTTACAAGAGTCAAGAACTGCTCACAGTACTCAGCAGAGACAGTGACATTTTTAATAAACAAGTCAATGGAAGAAGAAAGATTCCCTGAACCCCCTCAAAGCCAATAAAGTAGTTCCTATTAAAACGTAACTATTCTTTGGTTAAACATATATATTAGGGTTTGTGTACTCATCCTTTCTGATGATCTGTCGCAGATGAAGTCCTAAGTTTTCAGTAACAGTTACATTTAACTTCAGAAAAGTTAAATTTAAAATTAATCTTGTATTACATTTTAATATATTTATCATACTTTCAAAACAAAATCAAATCATCATTACAAAGACAAACAATACTTACGATACAAAAGGAGCAGCTACATGCTCACTGCTCAAAAACCAAACCAGACTAACCTCCTTATGCCAATATGGCTACTCCTATACATATAATCTAAACAATCCCAAACAATCCTTGGCATTGTTTAGAATCACTTTTTGATTGATTAACAATTAAAATTGGTATATAAAAACTGAAAGTACATATATAAACTTATGTCTGCTCCAGAACAGTAAGCACACTATGATATTATTATATGTCTGTTACTTTATTCAAGAATAACTTCTCAAATACTTAATGACAATAATGCATTTACATTTTTTATTAATTACTCGAGGCTTCCATCATGGAAAATGTTCCCTTCATTTACAGAGCTTCTACACTTTAAGGTAAATATAATGTGGTAATTATTTTTGTTGGTATAAATTTATTCAGGCATATATTACATATTATGACCTTTTTTATTTACGTGAGTGATTCTGATTTAATTTATAGAATGTATTTGTTGAGTGGCACTCAATTGGTGTTACGTTTCACTATATACAAAGCAGGCAACAATAAAGACCCAGCAAATTATAAACCCATCACTATATGGTCAGTATTGTCAAATGTAGTAGATTCAATAATAAAAGACAGACTGATACACTTCATGAAAAGAATACCATCCTACACAATGAACAATGGTAGACTATGTCAGTGACTGCAAACTTCATCATGCACACAATGACACCATTAAATGATGAAGGGAAAATGTGTTGTTTGTTCCTAAATCTATCCAATGCTTTTGACTGTGAATGTCATGATACACTGTTGCACAAACTTCAATACTGTAGGAGAGGAAAAGTAGGTGACATTACAAAATTGTGTGTGAAAAATATAAGGCATAGTGTGGAAAAAAAACACAAAATAGAAGAGAAAGTTAGAAATATCAACATTAAATTTCAAGGAGTTACATATGGAGTTCGTCAAGCAACAGTACTGGGTCTAATGCTTTTCTTTCTCTACATAAATGATGAGTACACTAGAGGGTGCAATGTCACTGTGTATGCTGCTGATAAGAACATCTCTTACAGCTAGTGGTATGTTTAGAATGAACTGGAGAAAAGACTCACTGTTTATGTATAAAATGCAACCCAGTATTTCAATTTACTTTACTGTTCATAAATGGAACAAAAACAGTATACACACAGGTCCATGCTAGCAGACATATCCACACTGAAATATTGGGTCATTCCACATCAAAACATCCAAGTCCTGTAACCCACTGCCTCAGGCTTTCATGAAACTTTGTACATTTGTTTATAATCATAACATAAGAATTTCTGCAAGTTTTTTGGCCTCAAACTAAAATTTATTTTCACCAAGTTTCAACACAGTGATGTTCTGATAATTTGGCTCTGTGAGAATGTGCCTGCAAAATTATTTATTTATTTGCTTATTTCGAATTCCACAGATCCATATTGTGATGCACCACAAGTATGTGGAATGAGTCAGGTTTACATTATTATATAGATACAATAAACAGTGTACAGTAAAATAATGTACATTACTAAGAATATTTTAAGGTGCAAAAAGAAAAGTTTATTTATACATTGACCATCATATAACAGGTAGACAAATAATGAATAGAACATTAGAAGTTGAAAATTTCAAAACTTAAATACAAACAACAACACTTGTTTACAAAAACAATCACTGGTTAATTTTCGTACACTCATCAAAAGAGTAAATGGCTTATCCATAAGATATTTTCTTAATTTAGATTTAAATGCAGGTAGGTCATTTATGTGGACTTCAATATCTGATGGAAGAGAATTGAAAACTTTCATGGGACAACAGTGAACACCTTTTGGAGCAAGATTTAGATCTTTTACATTCCTATTTAAATAAATTCAGTGTGATAGGGTCCACAGCTGCGATGAATTTTTTGAATGATTCCTTCATTTTCTTTATTTCCTGTGTGATTGTACTTGTAAATCATTTTTAAACCTTGTATTGTGGTCATGGTATGCACTATTAGATGTAAAGAGATTATTAGATTACAGACAAAAACAACCAGAAAAAATAAGTATTGAGAAATGGTCATTAATACTTGGGAGCTTATGGAACAGGTTTGTGCAAGAATATCTTGGATGAACACCACTCATGATTCTAACTGCTCTCTTTTGTGCAATAAAGATTGTTTTGGCTACCCCAAAAAATTATACCACATGAAGTGATAAGTGAAATTTCAATGAAATCCAGACCTTTAGCTGCTTACAGGCCATGATAAATATCAACAGGGCCTTCTTTTTAGGATGTGAAACTGCTGTGGTTACAAGTGCCCATTCTGTGGTTTATGGAAGGGTAAAAAACCGATTGAGAAATCAGCAGCAATGGGAGCGAAACTCAAGAAGGTGGGAAACTCTAAACGGAAGGAAATCTTAGAAAACTACTATTGGACAGTTGAAAATGTGTGCCCTGACTGCAACTTGAACCCATGATCTCCTACTTACATGGTAGACGTTCTATTCATCTGAACCACTGAGGACACAGAGGAAAGTGTGACTGCAGGGGCTTATCTCTGGCATGCTCCATGTGAGACCCATATTCCTAACTTACTGTCTACAAAGTACATTTGTAATGCACCTGCCCACTATACTCATTACTCGTGGTAGTCATTTTACTGATTCCCCAATGAGTTCGGGCAATGTGAGAGCATCCGCACTGAAGAAGAGCATTGGCCAGTTAGCCTTATCTACATGAAGACGGTATCTGTTCTTTCAGACATGTATGACAAGGTGACCTTGCAGCTCTCGAAAAATTAACTTACAATGAAATCCAGACCTTTAGCTGCTTACAGGCATTGATAAATATCAATGGGGACAGTTGAAAATGTGTGCCCCGACCGAGACTCAAAGCCAGGCTCTCCTGCTTATATGGCAGATGCTCTTTCCATCTAAACCATGAGGATATGTCCGAAAGTCCAGATACTATCCTCATATGAAATGATAAGAGTAAAAATAGCCAAAATAAGCAGCTTTGATAGCATTCATGTCATGTGTAATTACACGTGGTACTTATCTACGGAGATACTTGTAACTCAGGTTTTTATGAAGCTTTTGATATGGAAACTTTTCCAGATGTTAAGAGAGGAATATATTTAACAGACATGCAATTATGTAAGCAATTGAGTTACAAAGAAAATTATAAAATATCAATGTATGAGAAATTCCAATTAGTTTAAAAATTAAAAGGGTGTTTAGAAACAGTTATATCACATTTCTCCAACCTACTGTGAACCTAGTTTTGGTCTAAAATAATTCCCAAACTTGCAAGCTTTCTAATAAAATAAAAATTTAATGTATTTTTATGACATTAAAAGAAACGGTGGTAACATTAAGAGTGCAACGGGAATTCCACTGTTAAATGCAGAGGAGAGAGCAGATAGGTGGAAATAATACATTAAAGCCTCTATTAGAGTGAAGATTTGTCTGATGTGATAGAAGAAGAAACAGGAGTCGATTTAGAAGAAATAGGGGATCCAGTATTAGAATCAGAATTTGAAAGAGCTTTGGAGGACTTACGGTCAAATAAGGCAGAAGGGATAGATAACATTCCACCAGAATTTCTAAAATCATTGGGGGAAGTGGCAAAAAAACGATTATTCACGTTGGTGTGTAGAATATATGAGTCTGGCGATATACCATCTGACTTTCGGAAAAGCATCATCCACACAATTCCGAAGACGGCAAGAGCTGACAAGTGCAAGAATTATTGCACAATCAGCTTAACATCTTATGCATCGAAGCTGCTTACAAGAATAATATACAGAAGAATGGAAAAGAAAATTGAGAATGCGCTAGGTGATGATCAGTTTGGCTTTAGGAAAAGTAAAGGGACGAGAGAGGCAATTCTGACGTTACAGCTAATAATGGAAGCAAGGCTAAAGAAAAATCAAGACACTTTCATAGGATTTGTTGACCTGGAAAAAGCGTTCGACAATATAACATGGTGCAAGCTGTTCGAGATTCTGAAAAAAGTAGGGGTAAGCTATAGGGAGAGACGTGTCATATACAATATGTACAACAACCAAGAGAGAATAATAAGAGTGAACGATCAAGAACAAAGTGCTCATATTAAGAAGGGTGTAAGACAAGGCTGTAGCCTTTCACCCCTACTCTTCAATCTGTAAATCAAGGAAGCAATGATGGAAATAAAAGAAAGGTTCAGGAGTGGAATTAAAATACAAGGTGAATGGATATCAATGATACGATTCGCTGATGACATTGCTATCCTGAGTGAAAGTGAAGAAGAATTAAATGATCTGCTGAATGGAATGAACAGTCTAATGGGTACACATTATGGTTTGACAGTAAATCGGAGAAAGACGAAGGTAATGAGAAGTAGTAGAAATGAGAACAGCGAGAAACTTAACATCAGGATTGATGGTCACGAAGTCAATGAAGTTAAGGAATTCTGCTACCTAGGCAGTAAAATAACCAACGACAGATGGCGCAAGGACATCAAAAGCAGACTCGCTATGGCAAAAAAGGCATTTCTGGCCAGGAGAAGTCTACTAACATCAAATACCGGCCTTAATTTGAGGAAGAAATTTCTGAGGATGTACGTCTGGAGTACAGCATTGTATGGTAGTGAAACATGGACTGTGGGAAAACCGGAACAGAAGAGAATCGAAGCATTCGAGATGTGGTGCTATAGACGAATTTTGAAAATTAGGTGGACTGATAAGGTAAGGAATGAGAGGAAAGGAATGGGACAGGATGATAGGACATCTGCTAAGACATGAGGGAATGACTTCCATGGTGCTAGAGGGAGATGTAGAGGGCAAAAACTGTAGAGGAAGACAGAGATTGGAACACGTCAAGCAAATAATTGAGGACGTTGGTTGCAAGTGCTACTCTGAGATGAAGAGGTTAGCACAGGAAAGGAATTCGTGGCAGGCCGCATCAAACCAGTCAGTAGACTGATGACCCAAAAAAAAAAAAAAAAAAAAAAAAAAAAAAAAAAAAAAAAAAAAAAAATTAATGAACGTACACACAAATAAATCAGGAAACAAAAATCTTTTTACTATGATTAAAAAATGATCACTTGAAGTTAATCCAGACCTGAAACCCAGAATCTAAAATTTACATGACAATTTTTTTACTTATTACTTTTGCAATGGCAATAACTAGTGTAAAATTTCTTTCACATATTTCATACAGTTTATGAGGGAAAAAGTTGGAAAATTTGTGAAAAATTATATATAAATGTCATGGGTGAAGCTTCCCATTTGGATTGCATTATTTTAGTAGAAAGTAAAATAGCTTAGCTCATTTTCAAGACATCAGTTATATTTTTGCAGATATATAAAAAAGGATGTAACTTAATGGGAAAAAATTTAATAATTTTGCTTGATTTTTCAGAATACAGAAAATCAACTGAAACTGTTAAGGCCCAAATAGTGTTTTTTAAAAATAATTTAAATATTAAATAACAATTATTCTAGGTAGATGAGTGTTTGAATATAAAATGTATATGTTTTGTAGTGAAGGTCCTTGGAGTTCTCAAGTTAAAGTTTTTACAATGTCTCTATTTTTAATTAACTGTGACAAGTTAGATTCTGTTAACTTCCTCTCATTCTCATTAAAGTAATAAGTCTTCCCAATGTGGTTGACACAAGTACACCAACAGCACATTAAATGTTTTGCAAAGGCACAAAATGTGAGTCTTCCTTCTCAGGCCTAAGAATGACACTGATGGTCCAGTACAGAGGAGGGAAAATAGTTCATCATCTCCTTCTTCATCACATATATTTTTCATGAATGCGAGGTACCACCTGTCAGCATATACAGCTGCTACAAAAGAGTTCTATTGAAAATGGGTGCATGCTCATTGTGGGGTACAGTACTGTCATTGAATGAGAAAGTTGAGGAAGGCTTTTCAGAACAAGTTGCTCTTCTAATTTCTAATGAACCACAGGAAAGTGTTAGGTAACTGTGAGTCCTGCTACCATAAATCATGTGGTTGTCAAAAATGTCTTCTGGAGGTTCCTGCATAGGAAATCTATATTGGTTTTCTCTAAGGAGTGGAAAAAGCACTTGTCAGCATTAGCCTCGAAGGCATTTTAAACACCAGATGCAGTTATTATTGGTACATCATCCTCTAGTTGAAGACTAGCTTTCCTCAATACACATTTTACAGTTGCCAAAGCATCACACACAGATTTACAATTGGTAGCAGGAAAAAAAATGTTCAGCATCAACAAAAAAATTATTAAAGCTTGAACAACACATTCATTAGTGAACTAACTTAACCATTTCTTTCTGAGCAGCATTTACAAATCCTACACTGTGCTCCACATCATTACTTATCAAGCAGTGGTTTAATATTACCAGTTTTTCCACATTTATCCCTTATATACAGGATGAATTGTACTGCTGCTTCTTGTCCAGTGGTTACTCATGATTTCATTCTGCATTATAAAACTGTAGTTTTCAGTGAAGTGGATTAACAGATTGCTTTACTGGGGGTTAAATTTTCTTTCAAATTTTTCAGGAATCTTCCCTGACACTTAAGATGTAAATGAGTGCAGTTTAAGTTTTGTAATTTTATTACCAAGAAGTCAGTTCATTCTTCAAAAGCTGCAGACTGCTTTGTCAATTTGACCTGATAGCCTGTGTAACCAATCATGAGCAAATGAAGTCTCTATTGTACAGAAAAGAGTCATCAGAATTATGGCTAGAGTGCACACCAGATACTCTTGCAGAAATTTATTCAAACAGCTTGGGATATTCACCATGCCATCTCTGTACATTTTTTCATTAATGTACTTTGTGAACAATAATCATACAATTTTCAAAACAAACAGTGAATATCATAGTTACATTACAAGAATTAAACATGATCTTCACAAAGATACAAAAAATACAAGCATGGTATGCAAAGGAGCACATTATTCAAGCATAAAAGTATACAAAAAACTTCCATGTCATGTTCAGTCATTGGGAATATGACTAAATTCAAAAAATGGCTGAAACTTTATCTTTTGAATAGTTCTTTCTATTCTTTACAGGAATTTTTTGACAGTGTGCTACAATTAGTACAATCATTTAATTTTTAGCTTTCCTGTAAGAAATGGCTATGAAGCACTGGCATATCAATTGATGACAGAATGCTTTTTATTTATATAGGAATATAAGACTTATAACTGGTTTGTGTAATCGTTATTACTACTGTAATCTTTGTGGTTGTTTCAGTACTTGAATCTCATATATCTGTTCATATATGATTTAGTTTGTAAGTCTCAAGTCCATTTAGATATGGCTATAACTGTAATAATCTGATAAATTCTATGTCCTGGCAATACACGTGCATGATGCATCTGTGGAACACAAACATAAATAGATAAATAAAATAAATAAATAAATTCACTAGGTGTACTCAATTTCATGATCAGAATCTTTGTGAGCTAATTTGTCATAACTGAGACAATTATCACAGTGATTAAGAATGCAGGCATAATTTTGTGGGTCATATACACGAAATTTTATAAGTTCTTAAAATGTTTCTTCAGTGTGTTCCTCATCCAAAACAGTTTTGCATTTTGGATACTACAGACACACACTGAATGATTGCCTGCAGCACCAGCTGAAATATACCAGTTTGGTCCTACTGAACAAAATGTAGAAAAATCAATGTTAATATTTGAGTTCTCCCACTTAAAACAACTAACTAGTTCCATTAGGTTGCACAGAATAACTCGTTTTTACTTATACACATTATCCTGAATGATAACTTTGCCTTTTGATTCTGATAACATCTGAAGTTATTCACCATTTTGGTAGAAATCAGGGACAAACTGTCAGAATATGCAAACAAAATATTTCTTCAGTGTTTATAATTGTGCATAGGTCAATTGTGCCAAGTGCATTAGACCATTAGACCTCTGTGGACTGGTATTCTATGGTATTAATTGGCAACAAGATTTTGTGTGTAGCCTATATGTAAAATGTGTTAATAAAAAAGAGTTTTTATTTTGTACCTAAGCAATTTTTTCACATCATTTCGCTGTGCTAAACTAAAGAATCCAACACAAGTTGTACAGCTGCATCTATTTATTTTATTTATTTATTTATTTATTCAGCCGTGGAACAATAAATATTGTATGGATGTCGTCAGTTTACAACACACGAGCACACATTTACATTTACAATGAAACAGGTTTCTCATATTTTGTGTAGTTTTTATAACTAGTCATACACACATTTATAATTACATAATATTTTGGTGATAATGTCATATGTTGCTAATAATCTACATTTATGTTAAATATTCTTTTACAGTATAACAACTTTTACTTACTAAAAAGGTTTTAAGCTTTTGTCTGAAAGTGAGGGGCTCATTTATTTCTTTAATTTCTAGTGGTAATTTGTTATACAGTTTTATCCCATTATAAAATATACTTTTTTGCGTCTTTGCCTTGTTCTTTCTATCTAGATGGAGGTGGTGACAAGCTCTTGTTTCATGGTCATGTATTAGGCTGTTTGTGTTGTACATGTTGAGATTTTTATTAATGAACACTATGTTCTGAAAGATATGCTCACAAGAAACAGTTAGAATTCCTAGCTTTCTAAATAATTCTAGACAGTGGGCCCTGTTGTTGCTGTTTGTTATTATCCTTATGGCTCTTTTTTGTACTTTCAACACAGTTACTGGCACTTGTTCCCCAAAACATGATCCCATAGCTGAGGACTGAGTGTAGATATCCGTAATATGTTATTTTAAGACCGGTATTACTGCATACTGGTGCAAGGATTCTAAGAGCATAGCATGCTGTGGATAATTTCTTTGCCAAAATGTTGACATGGTTTGTCCATTTCATTTGGCTGTCTACATTCATCCCTAAGAATTTGGTACTTGTTACGCATTCTAATTCATTATTATTAACTTTTATTCTAGTGGCATTGTGTTTTTTGTTCAATTGGAAGTTAATATAGTTAGTTTTCTTTACATTTAGGGTTACTTTATTTTTTAATGACCAGTTGTGGACATCACTGAGAGCCTCGTTTGCTCTTTCTGACAGTTGTATTGGATTTTAACCTGTTATTACTATGCTGCTGTCATCAGCAAAAAGTACTTTTTCGCCATGTCTGATACTTTGTGGGAAGACGTTAATGTATATAAGAAACAATATTGGGCCTAATACACTTCCCTGTGGGACGCCTATATTCACATTTTCTGGGTCAGACAGGTGTTTTATAAGGGAATTGTTTGAAACTTGTGATATCTCAACTCGTTGAACTCTGTTTTCCAAGTATGATTTGAACCACTTCTTTGTCACACCTCTTATTCCTATTTGCCCTAATTTATGAAGTAAGATTTTGTGGTCAACTGTATCAAAGGCCTAGGACAAGTCTGAAAAGATACCACTTTCATTTTCACCTTTGTCCAGTGCTTCTAAAATTACTTTAGTGAACTGTGCTATAGCAGATTGTGTGCCTTTCCCGGGCCTAAAACCAAATTGGTCATTGGAAAGAAGATTATATTTATTCAGGCAATTTAGCAGTCTCTTTTTGACTAGTATTTCTATTATTTTAGAAATGATAGACAGTATAGAGATCGGCCTGTAGTTCTCTACATTTTCCACATCTCCGTTTTTAAGGATAGGTATAACTTTTGCTTGTTTTAGGTACTCCGGAAAGTATCCAGATTCGAAAGATTCATTAATTATATCTGTTAATGGGCCCTTTATGGAGTCTATAAAATCTTTAATTACGCAGACTGGGACTTCATCAAGTTCTACTGAAGTTTTATTTTTTAGTTGGTGTACTACTAGTGCCACTTCCCTTTCTGTAGTTGGCAAGAGCACCATTGAGTTTGTTGGCTGGTTCTGAGTAGGTAAATCATATGTATCTGGAAATTTCTGCTGTAATTTTTTTGCAATACTACTGAAATATGAGTTTACAAAATCAGCTAATTTTTTAGGGTTACCTGCTGGTACATCTTTGTTTTCAATATGTGAATTGAGGTCCTTTTTAGCAGAGTTAGATGTTTCCTGTTTGACGATGTTCCAGGCTGCTTTGCTCTTGTTTTCAGATTCAAGTAATATTTTGTTCTTTAAAAGTTTTTTTGCGGCTAGCAACACCTTTCTGTATATTTTCCTGTACTTTTTGTAGAATTGCAGAACTTCTGGGTTAGATTGATTATTTTTTATGGAGTTGAGATATCTAAGAGTTTCTGAGGATTTTTTGATACCTGTAGTCACCCATTGATTTCTCTTTGTAGTTTTAATTTGATATAGAGTCTTGGGAAACATCTCTTCAAATCTAATCTGTGATCATTTGATGCCATTTTGTTTAGAAACTGATAAAATTTTGATTTCTATTTTCAGTTTCATTGCCTGTTGAACAACACACTCCCTAACATTAAATTCTGACCCCTTTTATTTTTATTTATCTTTTTTCTAGATCTCCACATGGCATCAAAATCTCTTGCTTTCTTAAAAATTTCATCACCACTTTTATTCTGCCTATTGTCCAAAACTTAAAACTGTTACTTAACACCTCATTCTTCACTTTTCTAGCTTCCATTTACCATATGGGGCATTTCTGCAATTTTTAACAGGGAGCACCCCAAATCATCTTCAGCTTTTTAGCATCCTTGACACTTTGATTTTTGGTACTGACTTATGAAATGCCACCTACAGGTCATCTGTATCACTTTTATTCCTGTCACTGATTTCAGTTCTTTGTTCACAAATCTTAAGACACATTTTACAAAGTTTTTTGCCTGGTTTTACTTAGATTGTCCTAACACTTAATAATTTAGATAAAGTCAAGCTTAAGTACTAGTCTCAAAAAATTTTTAACTTCCCATCTGTGTATTTTGAATGGATCACAATAAGATCTTTGCTGGCTTTCAAAAACTTTTAAACAATACTGGTAACACAGTATCTATGATGTCCAAATATAATAGTTCTTTAACTTGATCTTCTGGATAGTTTATACTGGGTTGTAATAATACACAATCTTGTTCTTCTTCACTTAGTTCTGGTGTTTTAAGTAATTTTCTGACACCACAAGATTCATACTTTCCTTTGTAAGTAACTGAGTACTATTTCATTTAAAAATGTACTTCATTACAAACAGAATGACAAATGGCTGCACTCTCCGCAAATATGACCTGTCTCACAGAAACGCAAAGAGCAACTGAAGCCAAATGGACTGACTGCTGCATCTCAATAATACTGAACATGCATGTCCATGGCTGATATTTTTCATGTTTGTACAGGTTCCACACAAACTACTGCAGGCACACAGAACACTTCGTTATTATTGTGAACAATTGTTAATTGCACAGATAAATATATTACAGCCTTAAAATTACTGAATTAATGAAATGGAAAAGTTTTTCAAATGTAAGGTTATTTTGTCTGCCCAGAATAACTGATATTTAAATATGCTAATTTGATGACCATGCACCTGAGGCAGTGGGTATCAGGCTTGGATGAACTTACTTGGAATAATCGTTTTTTTTTTTTTTTTTTTTGTCACAGGAAAAAGCATTTTGATTTAAGATTTATTCATGCGCCCATTCACAAAAATCCATTAACATTTTTATTTTATTAGAAAGCCTACAGTCTTGGGAATTACTAATGATGAAACCTGGGTCTCCCAGCAAGTTGGCGAAATGAGATATTATAGTTTTTCAATGAACTTGTAATTTTCCACTGTTGGAACAACATATGTGAAGACATTACAGGTTTTTTTGTAAAGAGGATGTGCTTTTTCATAAGCTACTGACTTTACTTTTCCTCAGTTCCTCATTTATTAAACTTAATACCACTGTTTAAGAATTCTCTCACAGTTGTGTCTGCACATTATGTTAGTGAGGTAAGACAGTGTAAAATCCTCTGTGTTTTGGCAAAAGAAGCAAATTTTGACATAGAAACCAGAGGAATGTACAGGTTTTACTCAAAATCTGCAACTCATGATGCTTCTCTGTAAATTGCAAATGGTCAACAAGGCAGGCAAAAAAACATTTCAGCATTTTCAGTGGAATTGTTTTTAGATACTAATAAAATCAGAGATGACAGTAGATCTTTATGAATGGTGACCATGCAAGTGTGGGTGTGGAGGGACCCCACTTCGTGTTTACAAAAAATGTGAGTGTAGGCTACGGTTTAGAATGGTACTCCCCCTCCAGTACTCTTTTCCAGCAGAAATAATGGCTCCTAGGTTTTCTGAGGAGAAGGCTATAAAATTATGAGCTGCCTTGTATGAGGCAACTGGAAAATCTTTGTCAACCTAGAGCACCCAGCCATCATCATATGACCAATTTGGTCTCGAGGTGTTCATTATGAATTATAGTAACAACTTACTAGCTCTGAGGTGGGTGAAGACTGTGGACAAGAGAATATCTCAAATGGAACCTGAAACAGTCATGTCGCGTTCGTTACAATGACGAATGCAGATTTTTTCTGATGCCTGATGATCGTCATAGAAGTGTGCAGAGACTGTCAAGTACATACAGGCATGTACCTCTGAGCCATGCTGTTCCCTGGGTTCAGCAGTGAAGAGGGTCATTTATGACATCTTGTACCTATGTTGGACGCCTGTCATCGCCATCAATGACAATTTGAGGGTTCCGCGGTACCAAGATAGGATTTGCCGGCCTGTTGTCCAGCCCTAGGATCAACATATTGATGATGTGTTCATCTTTCAATACCTTGATGGATGAGCGTACTAAGCCTATCTCATGAACAATCCTTTCCAGGAGACAAGAATCTGCTGAATGGAGTGACCTTGCGACCAGCCAGAACTTGCACTGCTTCGTTGTAGGGGCACTTCTCACATGCTAGAGGCCTCAATAGGTACAGAGATGGATCCAATTCACAGGGTGGAGAAACATCGAATCAAAGCAGTACAGAGATGACCCTGAGCCCCTGACACAACTGCCAAATCTGTGATCCCGTCACCTCTGCCAATAAAACTGCGTTTCTGAAACTTTTTCTACACGGAGTTTGCCAATTTTATAAGTTTGGTAATTAGGTTTAATTAAAATAAAGCATTATTGAAAAGTATTACTTAATTGAAATGTACTATAGAAAAATATTACACACAACAAATTCAAAAATCCCGTCTTACCATTATCATAATGCATCTGAAACCACCTGATGTCTCCAGGTGTATTCCACATACATAAACTTTCTTCATGATTTCTAAAGCAAGTGTCAGCAATGATTAAATTATGCTCCATGCCAGTTTCTACCAGATGGCTTCCTGTTTCATTCTTAACCACATGTTATCCTTCTATTTCCCTTCTCTTCTTTTTGCTACTACAGAATTCCAGTTCCTCATCATAATTAAATTTTTGCCTCCCTTAACTATATAAGTGATTTATTTTGTATGACCAACTGTACTTCACTGGTAGTTTCAATAATTAGCACTTCCAGAGTGGTTAAAATATGTGATTTTGATATAACAAACACTGAACATCAACTGATAGACATTTTCCAACTGCAGTTATAAGTAGATGCCTACCACATAAAAGGTAATGTACCACTATAATAGTAAACTGAGTTTTTACATGGAAAATTACAGTATTACAACTATTATGAGAGTCATAACCAGTCATTCTTATGGAGCGACCACATAATGAAAGATGAAACAATTGTAAATAGTCAGTCATCAAATTTGTGGATAGTGAAAGAAGTAGACATGAAAAACGAAATATTTGAAAGAATGTAACTGATATGTATTCACACAACTTCATCTTTCTTTTGTATAATTTCATGGTATAGTTACTCACATGTGCTGCCATTTTTGCAGCAATCATTAACATACAATCTCTGGACAACATGTAGAATTTAAACTACCACAGCAGCATATTAAAAACTGCCATTTATCTTCATCTGAGGTGCCAGCTGCTAGATTCATGCCATAGGTTTCCCATTCATAGGTCTGTATGGCTTTGGTTACCATTAGTGACTGCCACTCCATACGGGAATTTCAGTTCCACATGCAAATTTCATGCCTTGGAAAATTCTTTTCCTCTACCTCTACTGCTTTCTGCCCTGCAGAGGGAACTGAATATGGGTTGTTAACCTTGAGTTATTATCAACATTTTTGACTATCACAACTACTATCATGGGATTATTAGAGACCCCAAAAATTGTTAGTATCTCCATTTACTTTGATTCAATTTTTATTGTAATTGTTTTATACACATTCATTTAAACTTGTTAACATCTGGTTCAATCTAAATATGAGGTGTAAGGAAGCCAGAAACTCATACAAAACATGTTTATTTTAATGTATACATTTTTTCAATTCTCAATGCAAATGTGTTGAAACAAGGCCCCCGGAGTAGACAATATTCCATTGGAACTACTGACGGCCATGGGAGAGCCAGTCCTGACAAAACTCTACCATCTGGTGAGCAAGATGTATGAAACAGGCGAAATACCCTCAGACTTCAAGAAGAATATAATAATTCCAATCCCAAAGAAAGCAGGTGTTGACAGATGTGAAAATTACCGAACTATCAGCTTAATAAGTCACAGCTGCAAAATACTAACACGAATTCTTTACAGACGAATGGAAAAACTAGTAGAAGCCAACCTCGGGGAAGATCAGTTTGGATTCTGTAGAAACACTGGAACACGTGAGGCAATACTGACATTACGACTTATCTTAGAAGAAAGATTAAGGAAAGGCAAACCTACACTTCTAGCATTTGTAGACTTAGAGAAAGCTTTTGACAATGTTGACTGGAATACTCTCTTTCAAATTCTAAAGGTGGCAGGGGTAAAATACAGGGAGCGAAAGGCTATTTACAATTTGTACAGAAACCAGATGGCAGTTATAAGTGTCGAGGGACATGAAAGGGAAGCAGTGGTTGGGAAGGGAGTAAGACAGGGTTGTAGCCTGTCCCCGATGTTGTTCAATCTGTATATTGAGCAAGCAGTAAAGGAAACAAAAGAAAAATTCGGAGTAGGTATTAAAATTCATGGAGAAGAAATAAAAACTTTGAGGTTCGCCGATGACATTGTAATTCTGTCAGAGACAGCAAAGGACTTGGAAGAGCAGTTGAATGGAATGGACAGTGTCTTGAAAGGAGGATATAAGATGAACATCAACAAAAGCAAAACAAGGATAATGGAATGTAGTCTAATTAAGTCGGGTGATGCTGAGGGAATTAGATTAGGAAATGAGGCACTTAAAGTAGTAAAGGAGTTTTGCTATTTGGGGAGCAAAATAACTGATGATGGTCGAAGTAGAGAGGATATAAAATGTAGGCTGGCAATGGCAAGGAAAGCGTTTCTGAAGAAGAGAAATTTGTTAACATCCAGTATTGATTTAAGTGTCAGGAAGTCATTTCTGAAAGTATTCATATGGAGTGTAGCCATGTATGGAAGTGAAACATGGACGATAAATAGTTTGGACAAGAAGAGAATAGAAGCTTTCGAAATGTGGTGCTACAGAAGAATGCTGAAGATTAGATGGGTAGATCACATAACTAATGAGGAAGTGTTGAATAGGATTGGGGAGAAGAGAAGTTTGTGGCACAACTTGACCAGAAGAAGGGATCGGTTGGTAGGACATGTTCTGAGGCATCAAGGGATCACCAATTTAGTATTGGAAGGCAGCGTGGAGGGTAAAAATCGTAGGGGGAGACCAAGAGATGAATACACTAAGCAGATTCAGAAGGATGTAGGTTGCAGTAGGTACTGGGAGATGAAAAAGCTTGCACAGGATAGAGTAGCATGGAGAGCTGCATCAAACCAGTCTCAGGACTGAAGACCACAACAACAACAAATGCAAATGTAATTTAAAAGTAACAAATTTTTCATTTTAGTAGTAACTCTCCTTTTTTGCTTCATGTGCCCATTTGATTGAGGTCAACATTAATCTCTGAAAGGGGAAATGTAAAGAAATTAACAGCCATAACTTCATGCTTAACAAAAATTTCGAATTCTAAAATATTGATGTTCATGATGAAGTTACTCTTTGTTGCATTGTGTACATAATGTCTTCTGCTGAAAGTGGTTTCTGCAGACATTTTTGTTGCATCTTGAACAAATGACTAACACTTTTTTGTCATGATTTCTTATGCAAGAGTTACATCTTTGGCGCTTTGTAGGCCCACGTGAGGTTGATGGTAGGAACTGCTCTTCCAAATGAAATGCTGAATTAATGAATGTTTTCAAACTTTTTGATAGAGTTGGTACAGTAACATGTTGTTTCATGTGCTTTTCTGTTAAGAGTTGTCGACAGTTCTTTCATAAACTGAAAACGTGACATCTTTGTGTTATGATTTGACTACTGTCATATTACGTAACTGTTAATAGTGGCAATATCCGTTACAGCCCACCATATGGCTAGGGACCACCTTTTACATCTTCTTACACATTTATAGAGAGCACACTACTGATCAAGAGCACCCACGCCCCCCTTTGTACAATTGTAAAATAGAGTAATATTAGGTACACCACTCTGCTGATCAATGCATTTGTCACGATGCACTGATGGTAGCATGACTACTGATTTACTTTTCTTGGGGAGCATATTGTTAAACAATTTGTAAAACCAAATTTTGTATGTCCCACTTCTTATAATTTACTGGCCAAGAATTATGCTGGAATTTCACATTACTGTTTCCAAAGTTTACCAATGTACATCAAACCAATATTTTGTAATTCATTAGCCACTTCTACAGAGGTGAACCAGTTATCTCCACTTACGTTTCTGTTTGTTGTAGCAATAGGCTGAACCAGATTCAAAACAGATTTTGCTTGGATGCTTCGTTTTGACAGATTTTGTGTTGTCGCCTTCGCTGAATAAATAAAAGCATTTAGCACAACACAAACTCATAATTTTTAACCCAAATTTTTTGGGTTTGTTTTATAGATACACTCTAAAAGAACAGCGTCCACAAAGACCTACTACCATTTCATCTACTGTTGCAAATTGTGAGCAGCTATAATTTGCTGTGGAGTTAGCTTGTTAAACAATAGCTGCCATCTTGTCACCTCACTGTTTTCTCTGTTCCCTTGTTGCTCGGTTATCAAATCTGATAACAGACAGAAGAAAAATAAACCGTTCCTTGGAAATTGTTGCTCTAACTATTGGTTTGCCTGTTAGTTCTGTAGCAGAAAGTGAGTCTGCATTCCAATTATTATACTTACAAGCACCTGTGAGATAAATCAATCTGAAAAAGCTTGCATTTCTTCTAGAGACACATGATTAACATACGTCGCAGTCACACCATAATTTGCACTCACTTCAGAAATTAGTGCATTTGTGTTATCTACTATAGTGTTCAGCATATCATCTGTAATAAGTAGAGACCATGCTTCAAATGACGTAGAAGGCTTACATTGCCGAGCAGGTCCAATCAACCCCAGTAAGTGAAAAATAATATTAGTTTTCTCAGTCTAGAACAACTGGGGGGGGTTTCATGACCATTTGAACCTGTTTTCTCTTAGTAGTAACTAAAATAATCACTTTCAGAGACATCCAAATCAGAAATTGTTGTGTTTGTATTGTGGGTGATGTGTTCACTTTCACAATCACTTATATTGAAATCATATTCCGGGCTTCATTCTTCTTCTGCAGATTCATTTTCTATGTTATCTAAATAGTCCATAACCTCTACCGCAATCATAACAAATCTGTCGATACGAATTCATTCACTACTCTTTGTTACGTCACACATGCAACTCAGAAAACACAGTGGAATATTCAGAAATAATGTGCATGTAAGTACTATCCTGGGGTCTTCAGTGACCCCCAATATACAATTACTCTGTAACAAACTATGTCACAACTTGCACTAATGCATTCCTTGAAGACAATTGACTTCTAAGAGAATACATACAGTCTTTGGTGCAAGAGCAGAGATAAATAATATAATGTTTATGATGGGGTCAAAAATGAACCCCAGATAGTAACTGGTGGTTAAAGAATATACATATATTACATTAAAATTCTTCTTACTACATGTTGTCTTACTTGTTTTAAAGCTTCTTTTTTTCTGCAGTCACTATGTTACTAATTACATAGGCCCTTTGTAACTCTAACAAAAGTCTTATTAAGGCCAAACATGTTTCATTTTATTCTAAAGCATCTTCAGTGGTCACTGTAACAATATGGATTTTCTTATAATTTTGTTTGCTAGGAGCATGAACAGTTCTCAAGCTTATGCTTACTACTATTAACAGTATTAAATTATAATTGTTTCTAATGGTTTTTTGTTTCTTATGTCATCCTTCATGCTCTTCTGGACACCTGTGGTAAATTTTAATACATATAAATTTGATTGGCACTAAATACATTCACATTTTTTAGTTGCAAAGGCACACTGTGATTTTGTCATATCATGTACTTTGTTTTGATATTACAGGATACATTCACCTTTTTGTTTTGTTTTGGTGGTAGAAGGAATGTCAGTTACTGCTGTATGTTTTGGACTAACCTCTCTCTCTCTCTGTCTCTCTCTCTCTCTCTCTCTCTCTCTCTGTGTGTGTGTAAGGGGAGTGTGTGTGTGTGTGTGTGTGTGTGTGTGTGTGTGTGTGTGTGTGTGTGTGTGTGCATGTGTGTGTGTTAACAACATTGTGAGGCCCTAGATTTATGTGGTGTTGTGTTTTCTTATTTTTATGTTTTCTAGATTTTCTTATTCAGTTGTGTAACTAGAGATTCTTACTCGCCATTATTTCTTGCTAGCTGAATTATTATTGTTATGTTCATCTCCTTATAGTGTTTGTCAAGTGGTGCTGTGTTTAGTCTGTGGAGCACGTATTTAAAAACTGTATGTTTTTGTGGGTCTGTTGTGTTTTTCCTGTAGATGCTGGGTGGATGCTGTGATGGATATATCAAGGCGGTTTATTTGTGTTGCCTGTTCCTTCTCTAAAGTGACCTTAGCATTTTTTGTAGTGTGTTTACCTCTGTGTGTAGCTGTTCTATCTTACTTTTAGGTTTGTCAACCAATCAGACTCAGTCATCCAAGCATCTGAACCAGTATAGTATATAGTATTTTCCTGGTTCTATTTCCTGGAATATTCTTCCTTCTACTTTTTTCATGAAGATGTTTGTTAACTTTTCTGAAATGGGGGATCCCATTGGCAATTCTTCTTCATGTAAGAAGAATTCTTTATTAAATTCAAAGTAGTTTTCACCAGTAATGAGGTGTAGGAATGTGCTTATATCAGTTATGTGTTCCTGCGGTAACCCACTATACGTATCTAGGTCTTGTTCTATTATCTTGATTGGTTCCTCAACTGGGATTGTGGAGGACATGTTTCCTACATCAAATGAGACCAACATAAATGTAGCTGGAATACATAAAACATTAACTTGTTTTAATATTTCTTCAGTGTTCTTCACTGTACTGTTGTTTAGTAATCACCAGCCATCTAACCTTTACCAATCCCAAAGACATGCAGCATTCAGATATATGTGCCACAGACAAACACAATACCACTTGACAAACATAACTACAATACTGAGCTGGACATAATAATTCAGATAGTAAAAAAATAATAGATACCATGAACCTCTAGACGCAAAATTGAGACAATAAAATCCAAAAAACGTAAAAATAAAACAACACAACACCAAACAAATCCAGGGACCCACAACAACCACCGTGAAACACACACCAACACCACCACTACACAACAAGGACAAAACACAGACCCTCCGCACCTAAGATGATACAATTGGTGTATGGAAACAAACTGGCATACAAAATTGGGGACATCCTCAAGAAACAATAGAATTAGCATACCAGAGCAATAACCAAATACAGAAATGTCTAAAGAAGGAAGATGACACTAAAGTCTTGCATTTACCAGCTGCAGTATAATAGTTGTGATGTCCTATACCTAGGAGAGAGCAGAAGAACATTTGAAATCTACACTTCTGTACAAATAAGAGTCATCGTTTAACACTGTTAGTAAAAATCTCAAAACGTTCTTCACCAATTTCCTTCAAATTTTTACATGATACTCTGATAAAAATTCAGGCAGGCACAGGCTATATGTTTTTTAATATATATACTACAATATAAAATGAAAACATCCTTAGCAAAAACCAGCAAAAGTTCTAAGACTGACTTACTTCAAGTTTTTACATGATATGCTAATTAATATTCAGTAGGACATTTGCTATATATTTTTTTTAAAAACCTACATAATACTTTTTTGTTAAAAGTAACTGCAAGAAAAAAAAATGCTGTTTAGAAAATGTGTGCTTTCATTTTCTTTCTTGCAGTCAGATTTAACAATGATGGCAAGTCACTTGGACCATTATATAAATTGTTTTATGCATAATTATAAACGAAAATGGTACACAAACTATGTGCCATCTTCTTTTCTCCCTTGCAGTCAGTTTTAACAGAAAACAGTAAAGATGTATTTATGGCTTATCAGCTTATGATTACCATACAGATTCTGAATTATCCGTCACTTTATAATCCTACCTGTTGCAGATTAAAACTATGCAAAATACTGATTTGAACCTACTATCCTCCACAATCCATCAGTGGGTGAGGTGTCTCATAACCTGTATACCAGTGATTCTAACCAATTTACCCAGTCCCAACTAATTCAGCTAATCATTTTAAGTGACTTTAGTTCCCAATCAAGGTTTTGCTCACAATAACAATAAAAAAGGTTCAGGGTCAAAGAGAGGGAAAATAAGAGATGGATAGAGGGGGGTTGGGTGTGGGAAGGAGAACATAGAAAAAATTGGGGCAAGGAAGTGGAGAGACATATAGGGAACAGGAGGAGATGAAGGAAGAGAGGGGTGAGAAGGAGATTAGGACATTTATCCAGTTTCCATATATATTTAGCAGTTACAAAACATTGTCTGTTTCGCTAGTGAGGTAGAAGGAATATAAAAGCATATGGAAATGTGACACCAGCCATTAAACACATGCAAAACTTCTCCAAAACGAAAACCACCACCTTACCACAGTTGAAACAGTCATGAAAATATTCAGATTCAGTAACCAGATACGTCCCCTGAACCAACAAAAGAGGTTCCATATCCATAAAGAAATAACAGAAAAGAAACACATAATAAATGACTAAAAAAACATTAGCAACCAAATGTTATTTTAGCTAATACAACATATAGTGAATAATGAACAGTCTCCCTAGACACCACAAGAATAGTACCAGTATCACATAAACAAGGCAATATGCCCACCCCAGACCATTCAGCACTGTATTAAAGTAAGATAATACTTTATGCACCCAGAAGTTAGAACATAATATCTCTTCACTTTCTCTCTCTCTCTCTCTCTCTCTCTCTCTCTCTCTCTCTCTCTCTCACACACACACACACACACACACACACACACACACACACACACACACACACACACAAATACCAGTTGAAAGATATAAACAAACACAGAACAGTGGCAGATGCTCCTTTTACCACCAAAACAAAACAAAAAACAAAAAAAATTTGTATACCGCAATGATCAAAACAAAATACACAAAACGGTGACATGGCAGTGTACCTTACTAAAAAAAAAGAAATGTTAATATAATTAGTGTTTGTGAAAGTGTTGTGTACTAAAATCTACCAAATATGTGTAGAAGAATGTAATGATTGACATAATAAACAAAAAAACATGATTGACAGTTATAATTTAATAATGCTTATAGAAATAAGTGAAAGCAAAACTGTTCATGATCCTGGCAAACAAAATTATAAGGAAAGCCATATTGTTACAGTGATCACAGAAGTTGCTTCAGAATTAGAGAAAAGTTTTTGGTCTTCATAAGACTTTTATTACAGTGGCAAAGTCAGTGTAACCTATAGAGTTTCTCATTACTGTTTCTTCTCTGTAACCATTGCACCTGTCTCAGTAAATTCATAAAGCAAGTTTTGGCAGTAACAGCTGCAGTGGAATGAGTAGTCTGATGCTACCAGACCTGGGCATAGGGAAATTACTCTGGAGGTAAGAAATTTCTTATCTGAGAGTAGAGAAGACTCATCCCAAGAGTTAAAAGCTGGATTACATCCTAGTGGTGCAGACATTCTGAAATCAAGCATGAAAATATAGAATGTGCTTACCAAAACTAGACAAAAATGTCCAGTAAACATGGGCTCTAAAATGCACTACAAGCATTTGTTCATCTTTGCTACTGTGAAAAACATCTCTACCACTGCAAGCTCTTTTCTATTGTGAACAACCTACAAAACACTATAAACAAAAGAGTAAATAAATTCAAAATTAATCTCTTACTGTGTAACAGAAGAGCTTGTAATATAACATACTTGTTACTATGAGAGACTTGCACTTGGAAACTTCAGTAAAGGTGATGCTCAATATGGCATCCATTCATAGTAAGGAAATCTTCTATCCAATTCTTTGTTAATCATACACACTCTGAAAAATCTGAGATTAGTCATGAAAACATTGTCAAACACTGAAATTGCATTTCTGTAGTTCTAGCACATCATTAATTGGGTTTTTATACACCAAAGATTTCAAGTGGCTAGACAATCAAAAATCCAAAGGCTCAGAGATTCGGAGAATGACCTGTCCTACATACTGGACCTCCCTGACCACTCTATTCGAGGTGTTCTTGGACATTTTGGAGAAAATCCATTGGAGTCCATCATGCATAAGCCATATTTCCAGCTGTTGTTGGAATGGTACCTCCCCTAGCAGGACAGACATGCCTTTTGATAAGAAATAAAGGTACCTTGCACCAGTCAACCTGTTTGATAGTACATAATGTTCTATTAGGCTACTGCCAATAATTTCTGTCTATACAATAACTCCAACTCAGAACTGATGCCTTGCTTCCTCAACTGCATGTGGATTTGCATAAGCCCATAGTTGCTGCTTAAGAAAATTGACAATCCCACCAAATTTGAAACCAATATTGTCTGTGAATATTACCTTTGTCATGAAATGTGGATCGACACCACACACTGGTAAGTCACTGGCAGAACTGCATTCTGGCGGGCTGATGTGGTTGATGGGCATGGACACATTGAACATGATATGGGTATACTGACTGTTTATGTAGGATTACCCAGACTACAGAATGAATAACCCCGATAGGTGCTGAAAGTTTATGTACACTAGTTCCAGGATTTTATGCCATTTACTGCAATATTCTCTCCTACATAACAGAAGTATGGATGGTCTGAAGTATGCAATGATCCATCATTGTTGGAGTTACAGAGTCAGTTAGCCACAGAAAAAGATGGCTGAATAACTGTGCAGATAGTATCCTGCATTATAGATGTTTTTCAAAATAAAGGACACACATCTGGTGGTTGCTTCTGTTTGACACACCATGTTGTTGTTGTGGTCTTCAGTCCTGAGACTGGTTTGATGTAGCTCTCCATGCTACTCTACACTGTGCAAGCTCCTTCATCTCCCAGTACCTACTGCAGCCTACATCCTTCTGAATCTGCTTAGTGTATCCATCTCTTGGTCTCCTTCTACGATTTTTACCCACCACACTGCCGTCCAATGCTAAATTTGTGATCCCTTGATGCCTCAGAACATGTCCTACCAACCAATCCCTTCTTCCAGTCAAGTTGTGCCACAAACTTCTCTTCCCCCCAATCCTATTCAATACCTCCTTATTAGTTATGTGATCTACCCACCTAATCTTCAACATTCTTCTGTAGCACCACATTTCGAAAGCTTCTATTCTCTTCTTGTCCAAATTATTTATCATCCATGTTTCACTTCCATACATGGCTACACTCCATACAAATACTTTCAGAAACGTCTTCCTGACACTTAAATCTATATTCGATGTTAACAAATTTCTCTTCTTCAGAAACGCTTTCCTTGCCATTGCCAGCCTCCATTTTATATCCTCTCTACTTCAACAATCATCAGTTATTTTGCTCCCCAAACAGCAAAACTCCTTTACTACTTTAAGTGTCTCATTTTCTAATCTAATTCCCTCAGCGACTTAATTCGACTACATTCCATTATCCTCATTTTGCTTTTGTTGATGTTCCTCTTGTATTCTCCTTTCAAGACACAGTCCATTCCGTTCAACTGCTCTTCCAAGTCCTTTGCCATCTCTGACAGAATTACAATGTCATCGGCAAACCTCAAAGTTTTTATTTCTTCTCCATGGATTTCCTCTCCCTGGTTTTTAATATCTACTCCAAATTTTTCTTTTGTTTCCTTTACTGCTTGCTCAATATACAGATTGAATAACATCAAGGAGAGGCTACAAGCCTGTGTCACTCCCTTCCCAACCACTGCTTCCCTTTCATGCCCCTCGACTCTTATAACTGCCATCTGGTTTCTATACAAATTGTAAATAGCCTTTCGCTCCCTGTATTTTACCCCTGCCACCTTTAAAATTTGAAAGAGAGTATTCCAGTCAACATTGTCAAAAGCTTTCTCTAAGTCTACAAATGCTATAAATGTAGGTTTGCCTTTCCTTAATCTTTCTTCTAAGATAAGTCGTAGGGTCAGTATTGCCTCAAGTGTTCCAACATTTCTACGGAATCCAAACTGATCTTCCCCGAGGTCGGCTTCTACAAGTTTTCCATTCATCTGTAAAGAATTCGTGTTAGTATTTTGCAGCTGTGACTTATTAAACTGATAGTTCGGTAATTTTCACATCTGTCAACACCTGCTTTCTTTGGGATTGGAATTATTATATTCTTCTTGAAGTCTGGGGGTATTTTGCCTGTCTCATACATCTTGCTCACCAAATGGTAGAGTTTTGTCAGGACTGGTTCTCCCAAGGCCGTCAATAGTTCTAATGGAATGTTGTCTACTCCCGGCGGTATTGTATCTCCCATTTCATCTTCATCTACATCCTCTTCCATTTCCATAATATTGTCCTCAAGTACATTGCCCTTGTATAGACCCTCTATATATTCCTTCCACCTTTCTGCTTTCCCTTCTTTGCTTAGAACTGGGTTTCCATCTGAGCTCTTGATATTCATACAAGTGGCTCTCTTTTCTCCAAAGGTCTCTTTAATTTTC
This sequence comes from Schistocerca serialis cubense, assembly GCF_023864345.2. NCBI lineage: Eukaryota > Metazoa > Arthropoda > Insecta > Orthoptera > Acrididae > Schistocerca > Schistocerca serialis. The sequence continues at coordinate 430,163,444 of NC_064641.1, forward strand.
CTCTAGGCAGTATCCATCTTACCCCTAGTGAGATAAGCCTCTACATCCTTACATTTGTCCTCTAGTCATGCCTGCTTAGCCATTTTGCACTTCCTGTTAATCTCATTTTTGAGACATCTGAATTCCTTTTTGCCTCCTTCATTTACTGCATTTTTATATTTTCTCCTTTCATCAATTAAATTCAATATTTCTTCTGTTACCCAAGGATTTCTACTAGCCCTCGTCTTTTTACCTACTTGATCCTCTGCTGCCTTCACTTCTTCATCCCTCAGAGCTACCCATTGTTCTTCTACTGTATTTCTTTGCCTCATTCCTGTCAATTGTTCCCTTATGCTCTCCCTGAAACTCTGTACAACCTCTGGTTTCATCAGTTTACCCAGGTCCCATCTCCATAAATTCCCACCTTCAGTTTTAATCTACAGTTCATAACCTATAGATTGTGGTCAGAGTCCACATCTGCCCCTGGAAATATCTTACGATTTAAAACCTGGTTTCTAAATCTCTGTCTTACCATTATATAATCTATCTGATACCTTTTAGTATCTCCAGGATTCTTCCATGTATACAACCTTCTTTTATGATTCTTGAACCAATTGTTAGCTATGACTAAGTTATGCTCTGTGCAAAATTCTACCAGACGGCTTCCTCTTTCATTTCTTACCCCCAATCCATATTCACCTACTACGTTTCCATAACAGAAGATAATGTCTGCCATTTCCCATGTGGGATAAGAGGCTTCCACAATGCTGGTAAGTGAAACAATTAAACTACAAAGTAAAAGCTTTTCACAAACTTATCAAAATACAATTTAGCTCCATTATAATAAAGGAATGCACCGACTTACCTAAAACTGTGAATACAGTTTATAGATCTAAGATGGCACCTAGTGTGTGAACAGCATTCAGTATGGCAAACCAGTTCAAAAGTATTCTTTTATAGTGCTGATGTGAATCTCTACAAATCAAATGTTGAATGTTTCCGAGTGACATGCTACACTTCCTTACTTTGCAATCTTGCACGTGTACCTTTTCAAGTAATGGTAAGCATGCAGCAATCTCTCCTCCAGCAGGAGCTCAGCCAGCTCTAGCAGAGGCATCTGAGTAGAACAGCATCTCAGCATTGTGAGCTAATCAGCACTCATGTAATGGCCTTGCTGAAGCATACCGATACATTAGACCTAATCACTGCTTTGTCTCCAATACAATGCTCAAGAAAATTCAGAGCACAAATGAACTTAACAACAAGATCAGTGTCTTACTAATGAGAATGTGTGTGTCTTTAAAAAAAACACCCAGGATGACTCACACAATGGATGAGATTGGACAATACCAAAAATGTAATGATCTCATAAGTGTTCAGTGTACTAGACGAAACTGGTGCAAATACAAAGTATACTTCAAAACCACCACAAAAAAATTAGGCATAAAAGTCTCCTAATTTGCTATTAACAGTAACCACAGAGTAGGTCACAGGATGCCAGATTCCAAAAAATCCAGGACCTTCTTAACAAAATTCATATCCTATAGGAGACCTCAGAAATCTTCTGGGGCAACAAAGGAATCAGAAAAATCAGGTGTGACCATACGTGAACATCTTACACCTGAAAGAGTGAAAGTACTGAACAGTGCAATCTCTCAGTTTTGGTTGCAGATTATGAGAGCTAGGGATGCCAGGATAATTATAAAGGCGGCTACAGAAAAGCACTCAGTGAGCAACAACAGAGAATTTAGAAACCTAAGTTGTGTGAGCCCAAATAGGTCTTTTGTAAAGAAACATTTTACTTTGTAGTATGTTCCTCAAAAACACTTTCCTGTCATCATAGTTTGTTTATTTAGGTTTACTTTTAGTGCTAGTTACACATATTTATTCAAGTTTCATACTTACAGTACCAATATAATCATTATTTCACTATTACTTCACTAGTGTCACAGGATTTTAATTCAGGTGATTAATTTACTATCAAATTAATAGCTTGGTGTATAAATTCTGGTTCCTACAGTTTTCCTCATTGATTGTCATTGTAGTTCACTGTTGCTATTTGAGTATGTATACATACTGTCATTTTGTCAGTGGACCCGAGAAAATGGACTGTCAAGTGGGAAAATAAGAATATTTCTGACATATTCTACTACTTGAGCTACATAGGGGTGGAGGCAGCCAGAAATATTTGAGTCACATGTGAGGATAATGCCATTGAGCAGAGCATAGCAAGTAATCAGTTTTCTCATTTTAAAGAGAATCATTTTGACAGAAGTGACTCTCCACATTCAGGAGAACCTTCAGGGTTTAGTGAAGATTGTTTAAATGCATTAATCCACAATGATCGACATCAGTGTACTTGAGAACTGGAAGATATGTGATGAACTGTGGTTATTCCACCATCATGCAACATTTGCATGCAATGGGGAAGGTTTAAAACTTGAGTGTACAGATACCGCATTCTCTAAGCCGAAAACAAGAATCAGTTGGTGACCACATGTGCATCTTTGCTTGCTTGTCATCAAGTGGCTTGAGAACAACACTGGTCATTCCAATCCTGCTTCATTTGTGGTGATGAGAAATGGTGTCTTTATGCTCACATAAGGAAAGGAAAGGAATGTTTGAGTACTTAAAAAGCAGCAACTCATCGTACAAAGACTCTTGCACATCTACAAAAGGTAGACTCCTTGAAGTGATGCTACTCCACAATAACACCTGCCCACATTCTGCTAGACTGATAAAAAACACTATACAAGAGTGTGGTTGTGAAGTTATTCTGCACCCACCTCATTCAACAGATCTTGCACCCTCAGATTTCCACCTTTCCCACTCTCTATCCCACAGCTTTCAAAGACCTTCCTTTCTGGATGAAATGCACTGCGAACATGGCTTGACGAGTTCTTTGCCTCAAAACCATGTAATTTCTACACTTATGGAATCAAAAAATTACCCTAGCATTGGCATACTGTTACCAATAGTGAAGGAGAATGTATCATTGGTAACTTAAGTCCCTGTTACATATATCTGTTGTGTTTATTACACTCATGGAAAAATGCTACAAACCTACACAACACCTAAGGATCATTTTATTTATTAGTGACATAACCTTAGATAAACTATTTCTCTGCTATTCCTATTGTTTTCTTTATTATTATTATTTTCATATAATCAGTCTTTCATTACCATTGTCTCATACTGTCATACACTGCTAATCTGGTCAACATGTTTTGTCGATATCTAGAAAACACACACAAATTCAAACTTTACCATCCATTTCGAGAAACATACCACACGTTGAACTATCTATTTCCACTAGTCACTTCCTCCAGCTTTCCAACTAACTTTTACATATCCTTGCACCTCCATCCTCCCCTGACCACCAGATTCCACAAAGAGCTGGGCTATGACTGACCCTGGGGCAGCTGTCTCTCCTATCTGCCCTCTAATAGTAGAAATGACTCGTCATAGCTCTACTCTACAGCTTGCTCACAAAAATGTGCAGTCCTTATCTACTCCATCTGACTGAGTTCTGCTGCATACTTCAGAACCTCAGCTTTTATGTCACACTCCTTTCAGAGACATGGCTGAAGCTGAGTATCCATTTCCTTTCTCTAAGCCTTAACAATTTCATTTTTCTGAGACATAACAGATGTAACAGACAAAGGGGTGGTGTGGCAGCATATGCAGGCACAAATTTGTTTCCCAATGAGATTCTCAGATCTAAGACAGAGGACAAACAATGCAAATACTGTTTCACAGAGATTAAAGCACTCAATGGAAAGTGTCTCATCTGTATAACATATAACGCACCTAAAGTTGGACGGCTCTCTACTTTTGAATCTGCTCTCTCGAGTCTCAAATCTTTGTATTAATATGTAATTGTAACTGGAGTTATGAACATAAATTTTCTAAATAACAGTCCTTCAGTATAAAAGGTCATGTGCATAGTTCCCAGCTCAAAATTTATACGGATTACACTTGAGCATACTCCCAATACAGCAAACATCCATGTTTATCGGTATACTGGCAAACAAATCTTGAAACAGAATAATTCACACCAATCAGATTGCTGCACCTGGCTTGTCTGATCTCAATGTAATATTCAAGAGTTACTTGTTGCAATGTCTAAAGAACAAACGGCAAATAGTGGATTTAAGAGATTTTAATTGTGTGAGTACGTCTGAGCTTACAGCTGATACCTATGATATTACTTGGCAGAAAACAGTGTGATAAAACTTTGCCATAAATAATGAAGTATCCAACTTCACTAAAAAACCTCAATAATTTATACGACAATCATGCACATCTAAAAACAATAAGAATAAGGATAAAACCTGTACCATGGCTTACATGCTATCTGAAACACCTTACATGATCAGATGCAGCATCCAGGAGATACGAACAGCACTTGACCTCTGATAATCATCTCATCTACAAGCACCTACAAAACTGAATTAGTCAGTCTGTGAGGAATGTAAAACTCAGATATCCCTACTTGATGATGATGTCCGCACACCTGCAGTTCTGTGGGAAAACCTATGATGTCTGGGAATATCCAAACCAAGATCGTCAGGTGTAAGATCTAAATGAGTATTTCATCAAGTCAATATCTTTACTTGACAAACATGCATCAGTTTCTTTATGGTATCAGTAGTTGAACAAAAGAAAAAAAATTCTGCAGCTGGTAAATTCTAAAACAGTCCAGGAGTCAATTGCATGAATTTGTTTGGCAGCCGCATGACATGATAGTATAACAGTGCAAATGATTAATCTTCTCATTATTTCTCTACTACCCAAACTAATGGACATATTAATCTGCCAAGCAGCCTTCCGACTACAAGCACATTTGCATTCTACCAGCACTATTGAAGTCTTTAGAACACATATGTAATAAACAGCTAACCAATTATTTAACATCAAATAATCTTTTAGATGACTACCAATCCAGTTTCTGGCAAAACTGCTGCATGCTGACTGCTCTTATAAAAGTGACAGATTAACTGGAAAAGACAAAAGATAAACAACAGGTGACTATAATGTGTATTTTGGATTTCAGCAACGCTTTTGACACTGTCAACTTTGACACTCTATTTGCTAAACTCTCAAGTTGAAATTTTTCTTCAAGTGCTGTACAGTGGTTTCATTCATACCTTACATCTTGCCAACAGTTTGTAATGATTACAACAAAAAGGTCACATGGAGGGTTATAGTATGACGAGTCTAAAAAGCATCAGTACTGTGCCCATTACTCTTCTCACTATATGTTAATGTTGTGTCATCTGTTCTCTCCCATTGCAGATATCACCTATGCACTGACAACATTCAGTTATGCCTAAATGCAAGTCCAACAAACATGTACACAGCCTTGCTTTATCAGTATGGGCCCAGAACATAGCCTTGAAATTTAACCCATCTAAAATGCAAGCAATCTTAGTTGCTCACAAAATACATACTACCCCTCACTTCAGAAGATCTTTTCCACCATTAATTCTAAATGGCACAGAAATAACCTTGTCTTCTCCTGCACAGAACTTTGGGATCATTCTGGACCAAAATTTCAACTGGACTGAACACACAACTGGCGAGTGTAATAAGGTTTCAGCATCACTTCTTCACTCACTGCGGAAATTTAAAAAATTATTTCCTTTTCAGCTTAAAAGAAGCTCATAGAGACAATAATACTCCCTATACTTGACTATGGTGATGCCATTCTCCAAGGACTTTAATACAAAAGCACTTGCAGGCTGGAACTGCCGATGAATGCTTGTGTACGATATACTTTTTTGACCATACAACACAAGCCACCAAAAATTGTGATGGCTACATTTCAACAAGCACAGAAACTATCATACTCTGTGTTTGCTCTATTGTCTTCTCAATTACTCGACTGCCTCTTATTTAGTATTCAACTCTTACTATACCATCTGAACAGCACAGCAGAAACACTTGTTCTTAACAAAATGAAATTCTCTCTGTACCATCACACAGCACTGACATGTTGTCTAAATCAGTTTCTGTATCAGAAAGTGAACTCTGGAACAAACTTATCAAAATATCAGAGAAATCAAAGTCCTCCAAACTGCGAAGAACAGCTGATGGTCCACCTTCTGCCGCAACAGCCATCTCTCCTACATTCTGTGCAGCTCATTCTCATCATTCCCTCTTGTCCAGAACTTTTCCCTACATCTTGTTGCCAGAGTTCTCTATCTATATTCTGTTCTATCTTAAGAGCCACTGTCACTTATGTTTCCATTTTCTCCACTTTCTTTATCCAGTCCAGTTCTAATGATACTAAACATAGTTTCAAATGTACAAAGCTAATCTATATCATTCTAAATGCCCTTTCTTCTTCTTCTTCTTATTGTTATTAGCATCAGTTATTTTTATTATTACTATTATTACTGGGAAGATTTTGTAATATTTCTGGTATGTGTTGCTCCTGAACAAGGGTAAGAAAGGCCTTAAGGCTAAACAAGCAATAAATAAATAAGTAGTGGATGTTTACTGAATGCTGTATCCATGGACAATAAGAGAGGAATGTGTGCCATTACTTCTGTATTCTGTAGGTCATTCTTAATAGCAGATACATTTTTGTCTTGTTTCTGTTCACACTACCATCCTTTCAAAATATGGAATACTATTTTTTTAATAGGCATTATATCTGTTGCTGTGTTTGCTTTACATTCTAATGCATGATATTAGAATCCCTGTTTCACCACGACGGAATCCAGCTTGTAACTCCTCCGATTAGTCTTCACAAAGTGTCACTTCCTTCCCTACTCAATAATAATTTACTAAAAGTACACAGAATATAAATCATCAGAAATAATTGGGGTGCAAGGAAATGGGATAATGAAGTAGGTACAGTGGAATTGCATAATGTGTTCAAAGTTTTCTGAAAATGTAGATACTGTGAGTCTACTCTGAGGCTGTAAATACTGTGATTCTTAATAAAATAGTTGATATTTCAGTTTAACAGTATTGGATGTCTATAAAATAGACAGTCAGAGCATTGGACAGGCACAGATAGTTACAAGAGAGACAACAGTGAAGAAATTGTGGGTTAGAGAAGAAATATCTCCTAAACTGACTGATGTAAAAAGGCAATTTAAAATGTTCTTGAATAGAGAGAAATACAGTAATGTATTACCAGGGGCATAACTAGGCTGTGAAAACTGGGATGGTGTACCAAAGCCCCAAAAGAAAAAAAAGAGATAAAAGGAAAAATTAAAATTGAAAAATAAGTAAAACTGATCAGTCAAGTAAGGTGCTCTGATCCCACAAGAGAACACCACACAATGACTGACACAATAAACTGTATTAAGTTAGGAAACATCTTTTTATAATGGGTACACTGGCCATGGAATGGCTCACGATAACAGTCCAATAACACATATGCAGAGATAAACATGTAACTGAGTTATAGGTGGCCAGGCACATCTCTAAATACTGTATGCTGGCCAGCAGAGTGTATGGACGAGAGGATGCACGTGCACCCACAACTGGTGGCCTCTAATGGTTGTTGATCCTTTAGCTGGGTCAGTCCAATTCTATGGTGTGCCTTACAATTGTGCACTAGGAATGTTGATAAAATTCCCCTCCCCCCCCCCCCCCCAATACATCGAGTAATGATATTTTTATTTTATATTACAATTTTTCGAAATTTTTGGAAGATATTCGTTGCTCTTCTTTTGAAACTGTAGTAGGACATAATTTTACTTTCACTGTTCGAAGGAAGCTTACTATTTTTTGAGCTTTCATCATATCCAATCTTTCTCCTTGACTGTGTGAAGCAAGTATATGTGGCACAATAGAAGAATTCCAATTGCGCTGGGGGCAGGGGGTGAATTCTGATATGAAGAAACTGCGCTCCAGTGGCATTAAAATAAGAAAAAATTTAAAAAAATTAATGAAGCCAGTATACTATTTCTTCACATTGACATTCTTCAAAAATAGTTTCTGAAAATGATGATTAAAATTTTAAATGAGAAGACTGGTTGCTGTGTTGGGCAGAGACATGTGAGGGGAAATGCTGACATAGTCACTGCTTGTTTCTAGCAACAGAAACTGCAGCATTTAGCTTCACCAGGCAATTTTGACACTACAACTGTTAGGTCACTTGCATTTACAGAAGTCAACATGTAGTGTTATGGACAAATCCGATACGTTATGAAAAAGAATGATGGAGCCATCAGATATATTTTATTGTGCCACTTACACGCAATGTACGTTGTGGGCAAAGTGGTTATCGCCAAGCATGAACATGAATCATTCTCCTGTCAATTCTTTCTCTAAGGGGGATAGGCAGGCTGTTAGTTTGTCAATGGACACAATATCTAATAATAAATCAATACTTAAATTGCAGCTCTAAAACTGACAGTATATTTACAATGTGCAGCTGATTTTTTTATAAGCAGGTACACCGATATTTTTTCTGCTGCTATATCAATACTTTTTCTGATATATCAAGAGTTGATAATGATATTTTTTTTTAAATACTGATATGTTTGATTCTGATATTTTTAAAAATATCAACAGCCCTACTGCACACCCAGATCAGTGGTGTGGATCTAGGCAGATGACTGTGCCCACCCACCTTGGACGGTGCAGCATTGCTGATCCCTGGAGTGAGTTGTGGGTGACCATGATGTGGAGGACCTAGGGATGAAAGGAGTGAGCATCCTCCAGTCACTGGAGATGTGGAGATATGGGCAAAAGTGGCTGGTGGAAGGAGAGCCCCAACAGCATCCCATCAGAGCACAAGACAACAGAACCAGCTATGGGTAATCTGAGTCAGGATCCATGGAGACATCCAATGGTGGTGCGGAAGGCTGAGGTGACACTGCCACAAGATGAGGCTGTTCCTGCAACATCAAACCAGATAGAACTCACCAGAGTTGCTACGAAGACTGCCATTCTAGCCCATGATGACAGCTGGTATCCAGTGGGGTATCGACCAAAACCATATGCCAAGCTTGCCTTCCCTGGCATAAAACTCGGTATGCAGGAACGCAATGGTGGGCGAGATCCAGAATGGACGAGATGGAGTGGTAACCTTGGCTGGCACCTGTGGAGAATCTCTACTGGAATATTGGAACCAACAGGAGTCATCTGGTAGGCTGTTAGACCAAAATTTAATGCCTCTTCAGTGCAGAAGCCTTCCGGGTATTTTTTTATCTGTGTCTTAAATGTGCAAGCCATGTGCTTGGCATCCCTGTTAAACTGTGGGTGAAAGGGAGGGGAGCAAATGTGATGAATGCCTGACCACACACAGAAATCATGAAATACCTGGGAGAGGAACCATGGCCCACTGCCAGAAACAAAGGTAACTTGAAGACCTTCCATAGAAGAAATTTTGGAGAGACCTTGAATAGTGACCTAGGTAGTGACCAAGGGACACCGGACCATGTATGGAAAATGCAAATACACATCAATGACAATCAGCCAGAACACATTTAGAAATGGACCCAAAACATCAAAGTGGATGTGTGCCCGGGGCTGGGTTGCAGGAGGCCATGGAGAAAGTGATGACCTGCAAAACACAATTCACACAGTTCACAACTGCCTGTTGACTAGCATAATGGGGACATACAGCAACCAAGTGTTCCATCTCACAGTCAATGTCAGGCCAGTAAACCTATCTGCGAGCCAATGCTTTGGTGCAGGAAGCACACCATTGTCCCTCAAGTAACCACCATAAAACCTTCCTCCACAAACTCCTGGGAATGACCACTGAGGAGCTGCATCACCAATGGAGGTGAGAAGTATCTCATCTAAGACCAAGAGAAAGTAGTTTTGAAGCAGATCAGGTGAGCACCCTGGATGATGAGAATACCAACCCTGTTGGATGAGGTGGACTACCTGCCTGAGGACAAGCTGCTGTTGCCTTGACAACTTGAGCACCAATGGTCGGAAAACTGTCAGCCAAGATGAGACGTGGCTCCCTGTAGGGCAAAAATGAATGTTATAGTTGTATTTAGAGAGGAACAAGGCCCACTGCTGCAACCTGTGGGCCACCTTATTGTGGACACTGGCAGAAGGACTAACTAACAAAATTATGGGATTACGGTCTTTAATTAGTTGAAATTTAGAGCCACACAAGAAAACATGAAATTTGGTGACCACATATACAACAAACAGAGCCACATTCTCGACATGGGAGTACTGGACCTGTGCTAGACTGAGAGTTTAGCATGAAAACACCAGTGAGTGCTCCACGCCATATGCATTCCAATGTGTGATTACCACCCACACATCATGCTGTGAGGTGTCCATAGCCAAAGCCAATGGTTTTTTGGGATCAGGGGTAGCTAGAAATAGTGCCAACTGGAGATGTTCCTTCAGCTTAGTTAAGGCCTGGTTGGATGCTGGAAGCGAGACAAAGGGAGCATCTTGGCATGAAGGAGATGCAGTGGGTGTGTGCAGGTGGATGTCCTGGGAATGAACTGGTGGTAATAGGCAATTTTACCTAAGAAAAGAAAACCCTGCAGCAAGGGCGTACCCAGGATCTGAACTAGGGGTGGGGTGGGGCAGGTCATACTAGTCTCAGGAAACAAGAACTCGAGACAACATACAACACTTCTCATTAAATAAAACAGTAAACCAGTGAAAAACTGCTTTTAAAAAACATTTTAAATACAAGAACACACTTTCACAATCCGAGAAAACGTGCAGCATTTCTTATTAAATAAAACAGTAAACTAGTAAAAAACTGTGAATATCTCTTCTAGGGGAGGTGGGGGGGGGGGGGGGGGGGGGCAGCTGCCCTCCCTGACCCTTGCTGGGTACACCCATGCTGCAGTTACTGCAATGATGAGGGATATGGCAGGTCCATAATGGCCCTGACACGACTCTCCATGGGTGAGATGCTCTGCCTTGAGATGATATGGCCTGGAAACTCAAGAGATCATTGGAAACATCTGGACTTCTACAGGTTGCATTGCAGACCCATGGCGCAGAGTTTCTGGAACATGACCCAGTGGTTGTGCAGGTGGTCGGTCATAGTTCATCCTGTAATGGTGATGCCATCCGGCTCGTTCAGTGGTTCCCAACCTTGGGGTAATTACACCCTGAGCGATAAAATGAAATTTTCTGAGTAGTGAAAACTAAACAATTTGATTCTCTTTCAGCCAAAAAACTAAATTATTTTCAAAAGATCATTACCATTATCATAATTTTGTAAGGCTCTCCATCAATCATGTAAGTTATCAATAATTACTTTTTCTCAATTAGTAGCATTAATGTGGTGGAGGTTACATGTTCCTCATCTAGCTCACCCACTACACACATATGTTGTGCTTTGCCCTGTTCATCAATGATGTTAAAAGTGAGACATATACATAAGAAATGCTAAATATCTTATGAAAGTTTCATCTTCAAGTTTCAGATAGCACCTGTAGTAGCCTATAAATTTCTTCATTACTCAGTTCAAAACAGATAAATGAATTAATTGACAGCATAAAACAGCAGTAACTACATAAGCACTACTACAATGCTGTACACATTATTATTGTTATTATTATTATTATTATTATTATTATTATTATTATTTTCACTTAAAACTTCCAGGCTGATAGGCCGTGATCGAAGTATAAAACTCTCTCCTGACGTTTCGTCTCCGACTGCGGGAGACATCCTTGGAGGTAAAGTAGTGAACTGCAAAGAGAATTTGACGAAGCGCTGATTATTTAGGCAGTACAGAGGGCGCCACAGTCAATCATGTGGCGTCGGCTATGAGATTGTCTCTGGTAATGCCAACATTCTCGATTGAAAGTAATCAATCGTCACGCTTGCGGTGCAACGCTGACATCCAAATTTTATACAGTTTAACACCTTCGTCTTTCCTGTTAAAATTATTACAATATTTATCAATCTCGATAGCCTCTCTATACAAGCATGCATAATAATGTGAGGTATTTGATATGACGCTCTTCTCGCTGAATTTTATTTCATGATCACCTTCCTGGTAAACATGTTCCGCTACGGCCGATTTATCGGTGTGACCCAGGCGGCAATTCCTCTTATGTTCAACAAGACGGGTGTTCACACTTCTCTTTGTGGTGCCAATGTAAACCTGTCCACAACTACAAGGAATTTTATATACCCTCGGTGTAGCCAAAAGATCTCGTGCATCTTTTGCCGACCTTAAAAATTCTTTTATTTTTCTGGTGGGTCTGAAAATAGTTTCCACCCCATACTTGCCTAAAACTTTCCCAATGAGGTCTGTGACCTTACTAATGAACAGAAGAAAAACTTTGCCCTTGGACGACTGTTGTTCGTCGTTACTCCTGATTCTCTGCCTAGAGCAAAGTGCTCGATCTATATTCTTGCTAGAATAGCCATTCTTCACGAACGTTGACTGTAGATGTTCAATCTCATCTTTTAAATAAACAGGTTCACAAAGTTTGTACACCCTGTCTACCAAAGTTTTCATTACACCTCTTTTTTGTCTAGGGTGGTGGTTTGATTCCTTATGAAGATAACGATCAGTATGTGTGGCCTTTCTATGCAACTTATGGACCAACGTTCTGTCCCGTCGTTTAATCACAGACACATCCAGGAAGTTCAATTGCCCATTCCTTTCTGTCTCCATAGTGAATTGGATTTTCGGATTAATGCTGTTTAAATGTGTTAGGAAGGCATCCAACTCCTCTGCTCCGTGTGTCCATACTACGAACGTGTCATTGACATAGCGATACCATCTGGCTGGTCTCTTACTGGCAGTCTGTAATTCCTGTTGTTCAAAAGTTTCGATAAATAAGTTAGCCACAGCAGGACTGAGAGGACTGCCCATAGCCACCCCGTCAATGTGTTCATAAAAGTTATTATTGTATTGAAAGTAGGTTGTGGTGAGGCAGTGTCGGAATAATGCCACAATACCGGTAGGAAAAATATCCGCTTTGCATAAGATAGCTTCGTTTACCGGAATCATGGTAAATAACGACACAACGTCAAAACTGACGAGGATATCATCCGGGCCCACGCTCATTTCCTTTAACTTGGCAATGAAATGAGCTGAATTTTTAATATGACTGTCCATCCTACCAACATAAGGCTGCAGCATTGAGGCAAGGTGTCTAGCTAACTCGTGTGTTGGTCCGCCTATAGTGCTGACAATTGGCCTCAATGGAATCCCAGGTTTATGAACTTTGGGTCATCCATAAAGTCTAGGTGGATATGCTTCTGTTTTACAAAGCAGCTTCTTATTGTCGGAGCCAAATGAAGACGCTTTCACCAGTCGATTTGTCATTCTTAAAATCTTCATAGTCGGATCTTTCTGGAGTTTTTTGTAATTGGAGGGAACCAAAATGTCATTGATTTTTCCATGATAGTCCTCACTGTTCCGTATGATGGTGGCATTACCATTATCAGCATTAAGAACAATAAAGTTTTAATCTCCATTTATATCCCTCAGCGCCTTCCTTTGAGCCTGCGACAAATTACTTTTAGGTGGCTTACACGTACGTAAAATCCTAGCCGTTTCCATCCTAATTACGTCAGTGGACTGCTGTGGCAGATGACGGATACCGGCCTCAATATTTGCTACAATATCCTCTGTGGGTACGTTTTGGGGCATCAGAGCAAAATTGCCTCCTTTTGCTAGTACAGAAATTTCAACTTTTGACAAATCTTTATCAGACAGGTTAATAACAGTTCGAGAATTGTCCTCAACTGAACCTCCAGAAATGTTGTTCTGTCAGTTATTGAACTTCTTCTTCTGCCTATTTGCTGACATTTTTGCACTAACTTCCATAGTTTTGAATGTTAGACCGTCAATCTTATTCCAATCACCACACTGCATAGTATTACTAAGAAACAAGTGGAGATGAAAAAGTTTACTGCTGGTTACCGCCAGTGCTCACCGCGTCTGATGAATCCTCTCACGTAGCATTGCAGACTCCATGTTGTTGTTGTTGTGGTCTTCAGTCCTGAGACTGGTTTGATGCAGCTCTCCATGCCACTCTATCCTGTGCAAGCTTTTTCATCTCCCAGTACCTACTGCAACCTACATCCTTCTGAATCTGCTTAGTGTATTCATCTCTTGGTCTCCCTCTACGATTTTTACCCTCCACGCTGCCCTCCAATACTAAATTGGTGATCCCTTGATGCCTCAGAACATGTCCTACCAACCGATCCCTTCTTCTGGTCAAGTTGTGCCACAAACTTCTCTTCTCCCCAATCCTATTCAATACATCCTCATTAGTTATGTGATCTACCCATCTAATCTTCAGCATTCTTCTGTAGCACCACATTTCGAAAGCTTCTATTCTCTTCTTGTCCAAACTATTTACCGTCCATGTTTCACTTCCATACATGGCTACACTCCATATGAATACTTTCAGAAATGACTTCCTGACACTTAAATCAATACTGGATGTTAACAAATTTCTCTTCTTCAGAAACGCTTTCCTTGCCATTGCCAGCCTACATTTTATATCCTCTCTACTTCGACCATCATCAGTTATTTTGCTCCCCAAATAGCAAAACTCCTTTACTACTTTAAGTGCCTCATTTCCTAATCTAATTCCCTCAGCATCACCCGACTTAATTAGACTACATTCCATTATCCTTGTTTTGCTTGCAGACTCCATACGGTTGTAAATACGATGTGCCTGGGCCGAGCGAAACATCCTCTTCACCTTCAGAAATTTCGTAACCGTCGAAGTGTCCCTGCAGCGTAACAGGAAGGTGAGGATTCACAGTTGTTGTGCTTTCTTCTTGCGCATTCCTTCAAATCGTCGAACCGATGCTGACATATCCTCCCCGTATAGGCGTTTGATCATACAATGTAAGCTTTCACGGCCGGTATTGTCTTCACTTAAAACTTCCGGGCTGATAGGCCGTGGTCGAAGTATAAAACTCTCTCCTGACATTTCGTCTCCGACAGCGGGAGACATCCTCGGAGGTAAAGTGGCGAACTGCGAAGAGAACTCGACGAAGTGCTGATTATATAGGCAGTACAGAGGGCGCCACAGTCGATCACGTGGCGTCGGCTATGAGACTGTCTCTGGTAATGCCAATGGAAGTTAGTGCAGAAATGTCAGCAAATAGGCAGAAGAAGAAGTTCAATAACTGACAGAACAACATTTCTGGAGGTTCAGTTGAGGACAATTCTCGAACTGTTATTAACCTGTCTGATAAAGATTTGTCAAAAGTTGAAATTTCTGTACTAGCAAAAGGAGGCAATTTTGCTCTGATGCCCCAAAACGTACCCACAGAGGATATTGTAGCAAATATTGAGGCCGGTATCCGTAAGCTGCCACAGCAGTCCACTGACGTAATTAGGATGGAAACTGCTAGGATTTTACGTACGTGTAAGCCACCTAAAAGTAATTTGTCGCAGGCTCAAAGGAAGGTGCTGAGGGATATAAATGGAGATTAAAACTTTATTGTTCTTAATGCAGATAAGGGTAATGCCACCATCATACTGAACAGTGAGGACTATCATGGAAAAATCAATGACATTTTGGTTCCCTCCAATTACAAAAAACTCCAGAAAGATCCGACTATGAAGATTTTAAGAATGACAAATCGACTGGTGAAAGCGTCTTCATTTGGCTCCGACAATAAGAAGCTGCTTTGTAAAACAGAAGCATATCCACCTAGACTTTATGGATGACCCAAAGTTCATAAACCTGGGATTCCGTTGAGGCCAATTGTCAGCACTATAGGCGGATCAACACACGAGTTAGCTAGACACCTTGCCTCAATGCTGCAGCCTTATGTTGGTAGGATGGACAGTCATATTAAAAATTCAGCTCATTTCATTGCCAAGTTAAAGGAAATGAGCGTGGGCCCGGATGATATCCTCGTCAGTTTTGACGTTGTGTCTTTATTTACCATGATTCCGGTAAACGAAGCTATCTTATGCATAGCGGATATTTTTCCTACCGGTATTGTGGCATTATTCCGACACTGCCCCACCACAACCTACTTTCAATACAATAATAACTTTTATGAACACATTGACGGGGTGGCTATGGGCAGTCCTCTCAGTCCTGCTGTGGCTAACTTACTTATGGACAGGCGTTGCAGACTGCCAGTAAGAGACCAGCCAGATGGTATCGCTATGTCGATGATACGTTCGTAGTATGGACACATGGAGCAGAGGAGTTGGATGCCTTCCTAACACATTTAAACAGCATTAATCCGAAAATCCAATTCACTATGGAGATGGAAAGGAATGGGCAATTGAACTTCCTGGATGTGTCTGTGATTAAACGACGGGACGGAACGTTGGGCCATAAGGTGCATAGAAAGCCCACACATACTGATCGTTATCTACACAAAGAATCAAACCACCACCCTAGACAAAAAGAGGTGTAATGAAAACTTTGGTAGACAGGGTGTACAAACTTTGTGAACCTGTTTATTTAAAAGATGAGATTGAACATCTACGTTCATCGTTCATGAAGAATGGCTATTCTTGCAAGAATATAGATCGAGCACTTTGCTCTAGGCAGAGAATCAGGAGTAACGACGAACAACAGTCGTCCAAGGGCAAAGTTTTTCTTCTGTTCATTAGTAAGGTCACAGACCTCATTGGGAAAGTTTAAAGGCAAGTATGGGGTGGAAAATATTTTCAGACCCACCAGAAAAATAAAAGAATTTTTAAGGTCGGCAAAAGATGCACGAGACCCTTTGGCTACACCGGGGGTATATAAAATTCCTTGTAGTTGTGGACAGGTTTACATCGGCACCACAAAGAGAAGTGTGAACACCCATCTTGTTGAACATAAAAGGAATTGCCGCCTGGGTCACACCGATAAATCGGCCGTAGCGGAACATGTTTACCAGGAAGGTGATCATGAAATAAAATTCAGAGAGACGAGCGTCATATCAAAAACCTCACATTATTATGCATGCTTGTATAGAGAGGCTATCGAGATTGATAAACATCGTAATAATTTTAACAGGAAAGACAAAGGTGTTAAACTGTATAAAATTTGCATGTCAGCGTTGCACCGCAAGCGTGACGATCGATTACTTTCAATCGAGAATGTTGGCATTACCAGAGACTATCTCATAGCCGACGCCATGTGATCGACTGTGGCGCCCTCTGTACTGCCTATATAATCAGCGCTTCATCGAGTTCTCTTCGCAGTTCGCCGCTTTACCTCCGAGGATGTCTCCCGCAGTCGGAGATGAAACGTCAGGAGAGAGTTTTATACTTCGACCATGGTCTATCAGCCCGGAAGTTTTAAGTGAAGACAATACCGGCCGTGAAAGCTTACATTGTATGATTATTATTATTATTATGTCCACCCCTGGAACCTGAGTGGTCAGTGCAACAGAATATCATGCCTAATGGCCCGGGTTTGATTCCCCACTGGGTCTGAGGTTTTCTCTGCTCAGGGACTAGGTGTGGTGTTGTCCTTATCATCATCATTTCATACCCGTCGACACACAAGTTGCCGAAGTGGTGTCAACTCGAAAGACTTGCGCCAGGCTAACCATCTACCCATCGGTAAGCCCTAGCCACATGGCATAGCTTACACATTTTAACTTGGTTGATTTTAAATTGGTGAACTGTGCAGGTCAAGTAAGTGCCAAAATGGAGAGGAATAATGCAGGGGAAGTGATTTGCAATGAGTGTCTACCCTCACTGTGGATAGTTAGCTTTCTTATCTAAAAAGGAGTTATGTGACACACCATTCCTTTGGCATGCATTCTAACACCACACACACACACACACACACACACACACACACACACACACACACACACACACACACACACAGTATATACCATTCACCTTTCATGGTTTTAAAAATAAAAATGTTCCAAGAAAGGTCTTTCATTCTACAGTTTAGTTAGGCTCTAAAGTTGGTGATAATGTGGGTGAGGGGTAGGGTAACAGATGGCAGTGGGTGGCAGGTGAAGGGGTTGGGGGAATGTGGATACTAGCTAATGTCTAATTGCACTCAGGGGTAATCACCTAAGAAAGGTTGCTACCCACTCGTAGTTGAAGCAGTGCGGAGTATTGGACATAACCTATTCCAAATAGCACTAAAATATTTCAGAGGCACTTGTGACCTCAAACAAAAACCATTGGTATTGATAAAGGCTGAAAGGTGTATTAATGACCAAGATAGGCTTGGGCTCATCACCCAGGGGTAACTGGTGATATGCTTAGCAAAGATCAAGTTTGTAGGAGAATTCACTCCCCACAAACCTTATTAACAATTTATCGGGACATCGTATTGGGTATGGATCAACCACAGGTTGTGAATTCACAGTGTCCTTAAAGTCGCCACAAAGGCACAATTTACCAGGGGATTTTGTAACGATGACAAGGGGTGTGGCCTATTTACTAGAGGAAACAGGAATGACAGCCCTGAGAAATGGGAACCACAACCTCAAGAGAGGCTAGCTGGTTCAGTTCTGCCTTGACTTCGGAGTAGAAATGCAGGGTAACCCACCTAGCATGAAAAATACTGGATGATCTGACTGCTTCGAGGGTATGTGAGCTTGAAAGTCTGCAGAGATATCCTGAAATTCTGAACACAAGAGACTCCAAAGGTTCATAGGGAACCTTGGCAAATACCAGCTGTATGGAGTCCATGAACTAATAGCCAAATGCTCATGAAGGCATCAAACTCAATGAGGTTTGCTGCACTAGTAATATGGAACACAAAAACGGTAATAAGTCAAGTCACTGATTTAAAGGTGACTTCTGCCATTGATTTGCCAACAAGGGGATTTGCTGTTTACATATCCCCATGTCTACCTGCAACAGAAATAAAATCTCAATAAAAAGCCTGCTGGAATCATGGCCACAAACCAGTCGTGACAATGACACATAATGAATATCAATATCTGTTATCTCTGATGTGGTGTTCTGCACATCTGAGTGACAGACTACCAAAATGTGGCCTTTTTTCAGACACTTATGACAGATGGCCCGCCCAACACTAGAGGCACTCTGATCTGTCATGTATGGAGTAACATGATGTGCATGATGGCAACAAGATGCAGCACATAAAATGATGTAGGAGCCACAAGATCAAGCAGCTGGCACTGCCATGACATCATCTCCTCCAGATGCAGTGGATGCAGCCAGGCCACCCTGTACCACTACAACATTATACCAGTCTTCTACTAGCCGACCAGCAGCTTGTGAGAGCTCATATGCCTGGGAAATTGAGAAAACCTGTTTGAGGGAGGGGTTCTCTATCTGGAGGGCCATTGTTGGATTTCCTTAGTCCTGGACAAAGCAGATAAGATCATGAACCATGACATCTGCATGTGACTCTTTTGCCCTGGACGAAGCAGATAAGAGCGTGAACCATGACATCTGCATATGACTCTTTTGGCTTGTCCATGACAAAATGGCACTTGCAACTAAGGCTGTATGTGTGTGTGGGGGGTGAGGTAGGGGTGGGAGGTGGGGAGGGATGTTGTGTCCCAGGCATGGTATGATTGATGGGGTTGACAAAATTCAACCCTAATGGCCACAACATGCATCCAGCAGCAATAATAGGAACACAACAATGAATGTAAGGTGCGAGGCTTATTAATGAGAGCAGGATACAATGTTTTATGAATAAGCTACAATGAGTTGTATGAGATGAGATGTATGTAGAAAGACGCGCTGATCTCAAACTCAATTTATTCCATACTTAATTTATGTCATTATTTAAAGTTACTTCCCTAAAATGTTATCAAAAAGATCTATGAAAAGAACTAGTAAGACTTGGGTAACTAATTGAATTAAAATCTCATGGAAGAGAAAGAGGGAAATTTATGTGAAGGCCAGAGTAAATCAAGATTCGACATTACTTGTATACTACAAAAAATACTGTAGTATTTTAAGGAAAGTCATTCAACTGTCCAGAAGTATGCATGTTCTGACAGAAATAAATAATGCAGATAGTAAAATTGGATCTATATGGGACATTGTCAAACAAGAGACAGGACAACCAGTCAGTGTGCAAGATTCCATAACAATTAAACTAAATGACAGTGTTGTAACTGATAATTCACAAGTGCAAACACTTTCAACCATCCATTTCTAAATGTAGCAGCAAATATAGGATTATATGGTTGAGATGAAAAAACAAGAGAATATATTAAAAGTGTCATCCATGAAACTTTAAGCAGCTAGAAATAGCACCAACATCCCATCACTGAAATTAATACAATTATAAAAATTCCAAAAAGCGAAATCTCTTGTCTAGTTGAAGGTATTTCAAACAGAATTCTGAAAAGTTGTTCCAACTTAATAATTAATGTCCTTAGTGATATATGCATCACTGCCACAGGGTATTTTTCCTGGTATTTTAAAATATTCAGTTATTAAACCACTTCATAAGAAAGGTGACAAGATGGATTTAAACAATTATAGTCCAATTTCCTTACTGAGATCTTTTTGAAAAATATTCAAAATAGTAATGTACTCAATAGTAGTTGCACACTTAATTGGAAACAATGAACTAAGCGTATCACAGTTTGGCTTCTAGAAAGGTTACTAAAGTGAAAATGCTATTTCTACATTCAATTATCAAATACTAAAAGACTTAAATGATAATACATCATGAGTTGCCATTTTTGTGGTCTCTCCAAGACCTTTGACTGTGTAGATCAAGATACTCTATTAGAAAACCCACATTTTATGAAATAGATGGCTTTACACACAGTTGATTTGAATCATACTTGGAAAAATGAATGCAAAAGGTTATGATGAATAATTCAGATGATTTTGGAAAGGTAGAAAATTTTAGTGACTGACATAAAATCACAAAAAGAGTCCCAGAGGGTTCAATTTTGGGTCAATTTGTATTCCTTTATATATGAATAAGCTTTCACTTATGGCAATGAGATGCATCTAAAGGTATACTGAACAAACTGTCTCAAAAATATATGCACATAAATTTATATTTCGACAGTAGTCATACACATCTACACAGCAAGAGACATAAGTGCAGAATCCTAGAATTACGTGGCGGCTTGAATCCCCAATCTCAGTCAAAGATCATACTGTTCATGGTCGATATGACCTATCGATGTCACACACTTAACATTCAACAAGCAAAATTGATATGTTTGCAGACAATACTAGTGTTATAATAAATCACATTTACAGAGAAAGACACAGAAGAGTTAGCAAATGATATGCTTGTCAGAATTACTAAGTGGTTCTCTGAAAATGGACTTGTCCTAAAAAAAAGAAGAAAGGAAAAAAATAAAAACAGTGCATTTAGTTCTGTACAACAAATAGAGTCATACCAACAAGTGATCAAGTACATGACCAGGAGTTTGTAAGCTGGGTACAATGCTCCAGATTATTACATTTACATGTTGACAAAAACTTGAAATGGAAGAAGCATATTACTGTGCTTCTCAAACGATTAAGTTGTGCTACTTTTGCTCTTTGTGTAATTAATAACCTTGGAAACAAACTTATCAGCCTCCTGATATATTTCGCACATTTCCAATCTATAACGTCAAATCAAATAATTTTCTGGGGTAACTAATTATGTAAAGAAACAAACGTTTGACTGCACAAAAGCAAGCAGTATGAATAATATAAAAATAATACTTGGTGTTCACCCAAAGACATCATGCAGGTACTTCTTCAAGTAGCTACGTAATTTAACTGAATTGTCACATTATATTTTCAGTACAGGGATATGTCGTGAATAACTTATCACTATTTGAGAAGAACAGTGATGTACACTCCTACAATACTGGAGGGAGAAATGACATTTATTGCCCAATTACCCATTTTTAAGGCTTTCAGTGGCTCAGAGGGCATTTGACATGCAGCAATAAATTTTTTTGAACATTGCCAAAACATAAAACGTCTGCCATGCAGTGAAGCAAGTTCTATATCTAATTTAAAATCATTTCTCTTGGACAACTCCTTCTATTTCACTGATGAATTTCTATTAAAAAACTACCAGCAAGTAAAATAGTTGGATAAAAAATAAAAATTTAAAAAGAAATCTAGATTGTAAGTGAAATGCTCGAGTAGGAGTACTGATAATGTGTTAATTAATGTCAGCACTAATCATGTATACATATCCTGTAAACTGGCTCATTCCACATTATTTCAATAACAGAATAATTAATATCATCTATGGAACATGTAACTAACTAACTAAGTACCTCAGATGACAATGAGAATGGTTCCTGCAATGGGACCAATTCTTGCAACACCTGATACAAAGTGGAAGAAATCCATGACCAAAACAGTGCACAACATACTGCTGTATCCATAATGTGGAAGGCATTGAATGATGCTGTAGGCAGTGTTCATATACACCCAATATTCCACTGCCTTTTTGAATGGTAGGAATTGAGGAGGAAACAGCACCAGAAATGAATTTTTGGAGAGTAGCATGGGCAAAGCCTGTTGCATGACCAAGATGAGGTCCAAGGTCCTTCTGTTGCTGTATTTACAGTTGAATCAGAGATTCCAGTGCAAAAAAAAAATTGTAAAGCAACTGCAAATGCATTGTAATCCCATAAGAGAACACCACACAATGATCGACACAACAAACTTAATTAAGTCTAGGAAACAATTTATTATAATAGGTACACTAGCCACAGAGTATTTTAGAACAGTCCAATAACACACATGCAGAGGTAAACATGTAACTAAGTAAGAGCTGGCCAGGCCCATCTCCAAAAGCTGCCATCCAGCTTGTAGAGTATATGGATGAGAGGCTGCATGAGCATCTATGAGTGGTTCAGTTGTCAAACTTCTCTCTGCATCTGCTGAAATGTGTGGCTTCACTTCTGAGTAACTACTGCAAGCTGCATCCTTCTGAATATGCTTAATGTATTTATCTCTTGGTCTCCCTCTACGATTTTTACTCCCAATCTTCTCTTTAGTATTAAACGGGTGATCCCTTGATGACTCAGAATGTCTCTATCAACCGACCCCTTCATCTAGTCAGGTTGTGCCACAAATTTCTCTTCTCCCCAATTCAGTTCAGTGCCTCCTCATTAGTTATCTGATCTAACCATCGAATCTTCAGCATTCTTCTGCAGTGCCACATTTTGAAAGCTTCTATTCTCTTCTTGCCTAAGCTGTTTATTGTCCATGTTCCACTTCCATACATGGCTAAGCACCATACAAATACTTTCAGAAAGGACTTCCTGACACTTAAATCTGTACTCAATGTTAACAAATTTCTCCTCTTCACAAATGTTTTTCTTGTCATTGACAGTCAACTGTACCAATACCAGAAAAGGAAAGTTGCTACACACCATACAGCGGAGATGCCGAGTCGCGATAGGCACAACAAAAAGATTCACACAATTAAAGCTTTTGGCCATTTAGGCCATTGTCAGCAGTAGACACACACACACACACACACACACACACACACACACACACACACACACACTCATATAAACACAACTTGCACACACATCTGCATTCCCAAAGAGCTGAGACCACACTGCAGCTCTCTGAGATTGCAGGTGTGTGTGCAAGTTGCGTTTATGTGAGTGTGTGTGTGCATATGTGTAGGTATGTCTACTGCTGAAAAAGGCCTTAATGGCCAAAAGCTTTAATTGTGTGAATCTTTTTATTGTGCCTATCGCGACTCACCATCTACACTACATTGTGAGTAGCAACTTTCCTTCTCTTGTATTGTTACATTCCATCCTGGATTTTCCAGTCTACTGTACATTTTATATCCTCCCTACTTTGACTATCATCAGTTATTTCACTGCCCTAGCAGCTGCACACATCTAATACTTTAATTGTCTCATTTCCTACTCCAATTCCATCAACATCTAATTTGATTACATTCCATTATCCTCGTTTTCCTTTAGTTGATGTTCATCTTATGTGTCCCTTCAGGACGCTGTTTATTCTGTTCAACTTCTCTTCCAAGTCCTTTGCTGTCTCTGACACAATTACAATGTCATCAGCAAACCTCAGAGTTTATATTTCTTCTCCCTCTTCTATTCCAAATCTTTCTTTTGTTTCCTTTGCTGCTTGCTCGATATACAGATTTAATGATATTGGGGGTAGGTTACAACCCTGACTTACTCCCCTCTCAACCACTACTTCACTTTCATGCCTCTCAACACTTACACTATAACTGCCATCTGGTTCCTGTACAAATTGTAGATAGCTTTTACTAACTACACATTACTACTACCAGCTGTAGAGTTTGAAAGAAAGTATTCCAGACAACATTGTCAAAAGCTTTCTCTATGTCTACAAATGCTATAAATGTAGGTTGGCCTTTCCTTAACCTGTCTTTTATGGGATGTTGTATGGTCAGTATTGCCTTGCATGTTCCTACATTTCTTTGGAATCTGAACTGATCTTCATCAAGGCCAGCTTCTACTAGCTCTTCCATTCATCTCTAAATAATTCAGGTTAGTGTTTTGCACCCATGGCTTATTAAACTGATAGTCCAGTAATTTTCTCACCTGTCAACACCTTAAGTTGGTATTATTACATTCTTCTTGAAGTCTGAGGGTACTCAATTTGTTTCATACATCTTGTTCACTAGATGGAAGAGTTTTCTCATGATTTGCTCAGTAGTACTAATGGAATGTTGTCTACTCCCAGGGCCTTGTATCAACTTAAGTCTTTCAGTGCTTTGTTGAATTCTTCATGTGGTACCATATCTCCCTTCTCATTTTCATCTATGTACTCATCCATTTCCATAATATTGCCCTCAAGTACATTTCACTTGTATAGACCCTCTCTGTACTCCTTCCACATTTCTGCTTTTTTTCTTTGCTTAGGACTGGGTTTCCATCTGAGCTCTTGATATTCATACAGGTGGTTCTCTTTTTTCCAAAAGTCTCTTTAATTTTCTTCTAGGCAGCATATATTTTAACCCTAGTGATATATCCTTTACACCCTTACATTTGTCCTCTAGCAATTCCTGCACAGCCATTTTGCACGTCATATCAATCTAAGTTTCTAGACGTTTCTATTCACTTTCTTGTGCTTCATTTATTGCATTTTCATATTTTCTCCTTTCATTGATTGTATTCAGTGTTTCTTGTGTTACCCAATCTTGACTACCCCTCATCATTTTACTTACTCGATACCCTGTTGCCTTCACTATTTCATCTCTCTAAGCTTCCTATTCTTCTTCTGCTGTATTCCTTTCCCTGTTCTTGTCAATTGATCCCTAATGCTCTCTCTCAAACTCTCTATAACCTCAGGTTCTTTCAGTTTATCCAAGTCCCATTTTCTTAAAATCCCACATTTTTGCAGTTTCTTCAGTTTTAATCTGCAATTCATAACCAATAGATTGTGGTCAGGGTCCACATCTGCCCCTGGAAATGTCTCACTATTTAAAAACTGGTTCTGAAATCTCTGTTTTACCATTATATAATCAAGCTGAAATCTTCCAGTGTCTCCAGGTCTTTTTCGTGTATACAGTCTTCTTTCATTATTCTTAAACCAATTGTTAGCTATGACTAAATTATGCTCCGTGAAAAATTCCACCAGGTGTCTTTGTCTTTCATTCCTTGTAGGAGAATGTATAATTTGTAGCATTCATATTTTTCTGTAATTAGAAGATTTACAAAATTCATACTTCTCCAACACAATTTGCTTCAGAAAAACCACAATAATCAGCCTGTAGGACTAGTTTGAAAATCAGCCTATGCCAAAATATAACTGCAGCATCAAAGATCTCAGCATTCATTAAATATACAAGCTTGTGAGAATTTGTGTCATGTGTTCACAGACAGGTACAATCAATTTCATGCGTGTGTTTTAACTGCCACAAATTAGTGGAACTCAGATGTTTGGTGATGGCTTAGCTCCATAATCTTATTCAATTTCACAGTTTTCTTACGATGTTGCTGACTGTGGTTGGACACACCCATGTTTCTCACCAGTCACTCATCTCAGACACATACTGAGCATAGGTGTGGGGCAGTCCAGAGACCCCTATATTGTTGAGAACTACATGATGCTATGATTTGTTGCTTACTCCAAGATGATATGCAGTACATAGTCACTGCACAATTAAGCAAACTATCCAGCAATAGGTGCAGGGGTATAACGAGGGTGGAATGACTGCAGTAATGCCTCATAGTTACCCCTGGAAAAAAAGGAATAGTGAGAAAAAATTAAAATGGGAAGGAAAAGAGGAAAAATCAGTAACATTTATGAATCAAGAGAAGTATTTCCACTACATTAAATACAGGAAAGGTCGTTTTAGAAGTCATTTTGGTGAAATGGTATTTGATTTACCGAACTTGCCTCTTTTACCCAGTTTTCTTCATTAGGTTAGAAGTCAGTTTGATGTAATGCTATTTGATTTACTGTATTTACCTCTTTTACCCAGTTTTCTTCATTAAGTTATGGGCTCAGAGGGAAAGTAAATAGTTGGAAGTTTAAAATGAGATCTATTGTGAGCATACACAGAACCAGTAAAGATTCTAGATAGTGACACAGAAATGGAACAAACTGAGAAAGACAGCCAGCTCAAAAATGTCATGAAATGTGATAAAAAATGTCATTCAAATATAATAGAATGAACTGTCAACAGCCACCTGGAATACAACAAAGACTGCAACAGTGTGTTTTGAATGTGGAAAAACTTGTGCTACAGATCTGAAAGAAAAGTGTCACTACTTTTACTTAAACAGTTACTGTGATTCAAGTTTGAGCTAGCAAAAATGAGTGAGCATTTCTTGGAAGTTGACAAGTTATATGTAATCTTCACTCAACAGGTGAGGTAACAAATTGATGCAATGTGTCATCTTCTGTTAACAATGCCACAACAATATAACAAAGTTGTAACTGCAATTGAGACACTGAAAATGGAAAATCAGAAGTTAAGCTTCATGAAAAACTGGCTCATGGTTCACCAAATTTAATGTGCACATTATAAGAAGAAACCTGCAGTAGACTTGGGGCAGAACAAAGTGTTCTAAATATACAGAAAAAGTTTCAACAAATGGAAAAAATGAAAAAACCAAATTCATATGTCAGTGAAAGTGACAAGCACAATGCAGATGGAGAAAAGATCTCTACTTTTAACTGACAAAACTGTGATGAATTAAGACATAAAAAAGCATATTTAATGAATTGGTTCCCTGGTATTTGGACTCTCCTGCTAGTGGACATTTTGTGAACAACTTAAAAGGCATAGATGAAGTGCAAATGGCTGAAAAACAGTTAACGATTAAAATTTCAAAAACTGTAACAATTCTGAAAGCAACACAGTTCAATGCAGTGATGCTGACTGAATGGAAGGGCAATGCCAATTTTGTTTAAATACATTTTGTTTGTACTTGGATTGTCTCACAACTTATTGTCAATGCACATGCTGGTGACAAATGGTCTTAAAGCTATGTTTGATAATGGAAGAACAGTTATTCAAAAGGAAAGAATGTTGTTGCCTTTATGATACGCACAAGGTGTCTCATGAAAGAAGTCTAGGATTGGTACACAGCTCATGTGACATGGGCACTGGCTACCACCGCCATATCCCACGGAAGCTACCTCACCCGACTATTAGACGCTAATTTGCCGGTAGTCGGCTGCACACGTGCTTCCCCTGAGTTAAGCATAAACAGCGTTGCCATCTGATTAACTTAAGCTTAACTTTATTTACAGTAGGTGCTCAAAATTGTGTCCCTCTGTTGTAAGAGCAGCCTGACATCTCCTACACACATTAGCAAACACTCAACGAATTTCAGCTACCAAAATCTGGGAAATGACTAGCCAAACTCCATCTCCTAACTTTTTGAGTGTTGGAGATTAGTTGTGTACACCTTGTCTTTTAACATTCCCCAAAGTAAATCTAATCTAATCTAATCTAAAAGACAAAAATTATACAGATTTCGATCTGAAGAATGAGAAGGACAGTCAACTATCCTATTATCAAAAGCACTTTGTATTACTGTCATAGAAGCATTGGTGATGTGTCGTCTTGTACTGTCCTGCATAGAACAATCATATGTCTCTTTGTTAGGTGTTAGTTCCTGAAAAAAAAGGATGCAGCATATTGCTGACATAGCTGTAAGAATATACATATTGTTACATGCTTCATCAGGAAAAAAGCATCTCAGCATCAATGTATGTCTCATGCAGAGACTATAAAAGCCAGTTGCATTAATAACGTCAAGCAACAGTATCTGAGTTTCTCAGTTAATGCACTATTATTATTTTGTATGCTTTCAATTTGTATGTGCACAGCTCTATGAGCAAATGCTTTGGACACACCAGTCTGAGGTGCCAAATGGCACATAGATACTCTTGGATTTCTTTCCAAGGCCTCCAGTTAAAACACTAGGTTCTCTAGGCCTTCTTTTGTGAAACACAGATACAGTATCTTGAAATTTCTTCACTAATCTGTGTATCATCCAATCATTGGGATCATGCACCATGAATTCAAACAGACATTCCATGTACAATTCTGTTTCTGCATAGTTAAAGACAAGAAATGTTCTTTGATCCTGCAAGCATACCACATCGAATGGAAACACAACAGGAAACTCAAAACAAGTCACCTGAACACTCAGTCCCACAGTATAGAAAGAACATGAATTGTGTTTATGTCTGAGGATCGTCCCCAGTGTCATAAGAATAGGAAAAGCCCCAGACTTGGCACAATTGCAGTAATGACATCAGGCAACAATATTTGAAGTGATTAAACTTGACAAAAAACTCAGAAGAAAACACCAGTATGCTCAGTTGCACTGCATAGGGACTACATACAAAGTATTGGTATCTGACAAACTATTACCAGAAGATGAAAACACGCTGCACATACCCTTCCTGAGCAGCTTTCATGAGAAACCGTGTATATAAAGTCATAAATGTACGATCTGAAAATCGTTTTGGTAACAGAAGCAGTACAGACTACTGTTTACTTGACTATCAAAACAGCAGCGTGTGCATTAAACAGAATGATTCTTACTATTCTGTAATATGTTGAAATGCCAAAGTTTCAGAAACTAAGAGTGTTTGTTTGCTTGGCACATTTGAGACTTTCTGGTGAAGTGATTTTTAGAAAGTCTGACTCCAGAATAAAGAAGAGCTTCACAGATGTTATAATGTTCTTGGGTATCCACTTTGGTGTCTGAAAGAGAAACACATAATTCTTGGAAGAGACATCAGTTTAGTGAAAATTGTTTTGCTTTAATAATTAGGATTGGTTCTCTTGCAAAGAAGACATAAACATTGAGGGTATCATTGATGAAGAACATGTCAATGACTACAGAAATGACTTCACATCACGTAATAATGACGCTGAAGTGTGAAATTTCCAGAAATCCACTAAAGTGTATCAGAAAGAGAAGTCTGGCATGGATAGAAGACTATGTTGTATTAGAGTTGAATGTAGAAATGTATGTCAAGGATGCTGTGAGACTTTTAGAGGAATTTGCAGCAGATTGGATAACGATCAACTGCTTCATGCTGTAGCACAAGAGAGGCCAGTAATAAAATAAATAAAGAAAAAATAAAGAAAACTTACTTGGACAGTATGTGAATTACTTAAAGACAAGAAGGCAATTGACACCGAATGGCTTTTTAAGGTGAAATGTAATGACATAGGCAACACTAGCAGTTATAAATCTAGACTAGCTGCTTGCAGCTGCTCTCAAAGAACAGGTTTCTTTTTTTTTTCCCACTCCTGTAGTACAATATTGACAGCCTTGATAACATAATTTGCCATTATGAGTCATGAAAAACTGAGTGCAGACCAAAAGATACTTTACTTCCTTAAAATTTAGACAAAGAAATTTCTGTAAAGATACCAGCAGGATTTAATGTAAAACCTGGAAGCACAGGTGAACTGAACAAAGCAATTAATGGTTTAAAGCAGGTCTCAATATTTTGGAGTTTAATGTTCGACAAGACTGTTATAAGATCGAGGCCTACTTACAGGAATGTAAACACTAAGGTTTATGTTTTGTTATATGTAGATGATATTATTTGTTTAGGAAATGATAAGTTGAAATTTGAAGAATTCAAATTAGCTTTAAGAATTAAATTTAAAATAAAGATTTGAGACTGTTTCTTGTGAATTAAGATGTATAAAGCAATGATGGAATAATTTTGAATTGTAAAAATTATTTGAAAAATCTGTTGAACAGGTTCAGTACGAATAAAAGCAAGCTAATTAACATAATCACGGAACTGAATTACAACACAGAGAAGTGTAGGATGATAAAAGATTGCATGAGAAAGTGCTTACAGGAAATTACTGCAAAGTTTATTCTATGTAATTCAAACAAAATGGTATGATTTAAGATTTGTTGTTAAATATTTCAGTTATTATAAAAGTGATCCAAGGAAACACATTTGAAATGTTTGAAGAGAATACAGCATTACAGAAAAAGCACAGTAGATTATGAGGTCCATTATAAAAATAAGGAAAACAAGGAAATTATAATAACTTATGCTGATTGGATCAGTGAACTAGATACAAAATTCAGCTTCAGGTTTTGCTATCAACCTGTTGTTAAAACTTTAAGTTGAGGAACCAAAATTCAAAGTGTTAAAGTGTGGTGGCATTGTATTCTACAGAAACAGAATTTCTATCACTTGCAACTTGAACATTTGTGATTTGTGAAACTGTTTAATGTCCAACAAATTATGAAAAATAAAAGACTTATAATTTAGTAAGACAATCAGTCTAGAATTGTCTTTGTTTATAAACTGGAATATAAAAGACTAAAACACATAGATATTAAGTATGAATTTTTTATAGACATGTGACTGAAAGTAAAATAGATATTAAGTACAATGAGTATGAAAATCAATTACCTGACATTTGTTTCAAAATCATTGTGGAAGCAACACTTTGAAAAATTGCCACACGGACTGGGATTGTGTAAATTTGTAGACTAGCAAAATACAGTGTTCCAGGAGTAATGGTCAATTTCCAGGGATTTGACAGGATTACAGCTCTTAAGATCTGCATTTTACATCACATGTTTACAAGACTTTTTTGCTCTGAATGACCATTCCTCTTATGTATCTGAATACTGATCATACCTTCTGGCACACTCCAAATAAAATTGAGAATGGGTGAAAAAATACCAGTCCTATAATATGTTTGTAAGATTTGTTTACAGTGGAGACTCTTTGGCTTTTTCTGTACATTCACTGTGCATGTCTGAGTTTTTATAAGGTGTATCTAAAAACAAAGATCATGTGACTTACCAAACAAAAGTGCTGGCAGGTCGATAGACACACAAACCAACACAAACACACACACAATTCAAGCTTTTGCAACCAATGGTTGCTTCATCAGGAAAGAGGGAAGGAGAGGGAAAGACGAAAGGATGTGGGTTTTAAGGGAGAGGGTAAGGACTCATTCTAATCCTGGGAGCGGAAAGACTTACCTTAGGGGGAAAAAAGGACAGGTATACACTCGCACACACACACATATCCATCCGCACATACACAGACACAAGCAGACATTTGTAAAGGCAAAGAGTTTGGGCAGAGATGTCAGTCAAGGCAGAAGTACAGAGGCAAAGATGTTGTTGAAAGACAGGTGAGGTATGAGTGGTGGCAAATTGAAATTAGCGGAGGTTGAGGCCTGGCGGATAACGAGAAGAGAGGATATACTGAAGGGCAAGTTGCCATCTCCGGAGTTCTGACAGGTTGGTGTTAGTGGGAAGTATCCAGATAACCCGGACGGTGTAACACTGTGCCAAGATATGCTGGCCGTGCACCAAGGCATGTTTAGCCACAGGGTGATCCTCATTACCAAAAAACACTGTCTGCCTGTGTCCATCCATGCGAATGGACAGTTTGTTGCTGGTCGTTCCCACATAGAAAGCTTCACAGTGTAGGCTGGTCAGTTGGTAAATCACGTGGGTGCTTTCACACGTGGCTCTGCCTTTGATTGTGTACACCTTCCGGGTTACAGGACTGGAGTAGGTGGTGGTGGGAGGGTGCATGGGACAAGTTTTACACCAGGGGTGGTTACAAGGATAGGAGCCAGAGGGTAGGGAAGGTGGTTTGGGGATTTCATAGGGATGAACTAAGAGGTTACGAAGGTTAGGTGGATGGCGGAAAGACACTCTTGGTGGAATGGGGAGGATTTCATGAAGGATGGATCTCATTTCAGGGCAGGATAGAGTGATGGAGTACTTCCTTTCATGCCGATCACCTGCCACCCTACCTAAAACCTCTTTCCTCATTACCTTACCCAGCTTCATCCTGACCCACAACTTCTTCACTTTCGAAGGCCAGACATACCAACAATTAAAGGGAACAGCCATGGGTACCAGGATGACCCCCTCGTACGCCAAACTATTCGTGGGTCGCTTAGAGGAAGCCTTCTTGGTTACCCAGGCCTGCCAACCCAAAGTTTGGTACAGATTTATTGATGACATCTTCATGATCTGGACTCACAGTGAAGAAGAACTCCAGAATTTCCTCTCCAACCTCAACTCCTTTAGTTCCATCAGATTCACCTGGTCCTACTCCAAATCCCATGCCACTTTCCTTGATGTTGACCTCCATCTGTCCAATGGCCAGCTTCACACGTCCGTCCACATCAAATCCACCAACAAGCAACAGTACCTCCAGTATGACAGCTGCCACCCTTTCCACATCAAAAGGTCCCTTCCCTACAGCCTAGGTCTTTGTGGCAAACGAATCTGCTCCAGTCCAGAATCCCTGAACCATTACACCAACAACCTGAAAACAGTTTTCGCATCCTGCAACTACCCTCCTGACCTGGTACAGAAGCAAATAACCAGAGCCACTTCCTCATCTCCTCAAACCCAGAACCTCCCACAGAAGAACCCCAAAAGTGCCCCACTTGTGAAAGGGTACTTTCCGGGACTGGATCAGACTCTGAATGTGGCTCTCCAGCAGGGATACGACGTCCTCAAATCCTGCCCTGAAATGAGATCCATCCTTCATGAAATCCTCCCCACTCCACCAAGAGTGTCTTTTCGGCATCCACCTAACCTTCGTAACCTCTTAGTTCATCCCTATGAAACCCCCAAACCACCTTCCCTACCCTCTGGGTCCTACCCTTGTAACCGCCCCGGTGTAAAACCTGTCCCATGCACCCTCCCACCACCACCTACTCCAGTCCTGTAACCCGGAAGGAGTACACGATCAAACGCAGAGCCACGTGTGAAAGCACCCACGTGATTTACCAACTGACCTGCCTACACTGTGAAGCTTCTATGTGGGAATGACCGGCAACAAACTGTCCATTCACATGAATGGACACAGGCAGACAGTGTTTGTTCGTAATGAGGATCACCCTGTGGCTAAACATGCCTTAGTGCACAGCCGGCACATCTTGGCACAGTGTTACACCGTCCGGGTTATCTGGATACTTCCCACTAACATCTACCTGTCAGAACTCTGGAGATGGGAACTTGCCCTTCAGTATATCCTCTCTTCTCGTTATCCGCCAGGCCTCAATCTCCGCTAATTTCAATTTGCCGCCGCCCATACCTCACCTGTCTTTCAACAACATCTTTAACTCTGTACTTCCGCCTCGACTGACATCTCTGCCCAAACTCTTTGCCTTTACCAATGTCTGCTTGTTTCTGTGTATGTGCGGATGGATATGTGTGTGTGTGTGTGTGTGTGTGTGTGTGTGTGTGTGAGTGTATAGCTGTCCTTTTTTCCCCCTAAGGTAAGTCTTTCCACTCCCGGGATTGGAATGACTCCTTACCCTCTCCCTTAAAACCCACATCCTTTCATCTTTCCCTCTCCTTCCCTCTTTCCTGATGAAGCAACCATTGGTTGTGAAAGCTTGAATTTTGTGTTTATGTTTGTGTTTGTTTGTGTGTCTATTGACCTGCCAGCACTTTCGTTTGGTAAGTCACATCATCTTTGTTTTTAGATATATTTTTCCCACGTGGAATGTTTCCCTCTATTATATTCATTTTTATAAGGTGTGTTTAATATGGAGTTCTTCCTTCAGTGAAAAAATTAAAATTACAGTTTCATTCTTGGAACAATGGTCTGCTAGCAGTTTTCTTTTTCAGAAATCACAGGAAACCTCAATCTGGATGGGTAGATTAGAATTTAAATCACTCTTCTCTCAATTGCGATTCCTGTACTTTGCCACAGTTAGGTTCCTGCCAGAAATAGCTAGTAACAAAGGATAATGTGACAAACTACTTGACAAAACTTTCAACATTTGTGAAAGATAAGAGCGTTGTGTGTAAACTGCCTAACAAATAGTTACAGCAGTAAAGAAGCATTTCAATGTGCTTTGCAAGGGTGAGAGGTTGGCAGAGGCTGCAACTGGACTTAAAGTTAACAGTTTTTTTTATCCGTTGATTAAAAACACTCATTCGTGACTGAGGAGCACTACATGTTACAGAAAACAATGGAAACTCCAGGCTGCAATAACAACAATGTCAGGAACATGTTAGATTGCCACTCACCATAAAGAAGACCCAATGAGTTGCAGACAGCCACAATGAAAAGACTATCACACACGCAGCTATCAGCCAAAGTCTTCCTCAGCAAAGGAAACATACACACTTTCAAAAAAGCAAGCATACCTCATGCACACTTGGCCACAACCATCGATAGCTCCACATTCCCGTCAGAGCTGTTGGTGGTGCAGCCAAGTGTGCATCAGTTGAGCTTGCTTGTTTGAATGTGTAGTAGTAGTAGTAGTAGTAGTAATAGTAGTAGTAGCAGCTTTATTCATCTGTAGATCTCTTTTTACAAGGATATAGGACATGTCAAAGTACAGGGTGATTCAAAAAGAATACCACAACTTTAAAAATGAGTATTTAATGAAAGAAACATAATATAACCTTCTGTTATACATCATTACAAAGAGTATTTAAAAAGGTTTTTTTTCACTCAAAAACAAGTTCAGAGATGTTCAATATGGCCCCCTTCAGACACTTGAGCAATATCAACCCGATACTCCAACTCGTTCCACACTCTCTGTAGCATATCAGGCGTAACAGTTTGGATAGCTGCTGTTATTTCTCGTTTCAAATCATCAATGGTGGCTGGGAGAGGTGGCCGAAACACCATATCCTTAACATACCCCCATAAGAAAAAATCGCAGGGGGTAAGATCAGGGCTTCTTGGAGGCCAGTGATGAAGTGCTCTGTCACGGGCTGCCTGGCAGCCGATCCATCGCCTCGGGATAAGGTTTCATAACTAACCTTTTTCGTAGGACTCTCCATACAGTTGATTGTGGAATTTGCAGCTCTCTGCTAGCTCTGCGAGTCGATTTTCCTGGGCTGCGAACAAATGCTTGCTGGATGCGTGCTACATTTTCATCACTCATTCTCGGCCGTCCAGAACTTTTCCCTTTGCACAAACACCCATTCTCTGTAAACTGTTTATACCAACGTTTAATACACCACCTATCAGGAGGTTTAACACCATACTTCGTTCAAAATGCACGCTGAACAACTGTCGTCAATTCACTTCTGCCGTACTCAATAACACAAAAAGCTTTCTGTTGAGCGGTCGCCATCTTAGCATCAACTGACGCTGACGCCTAGTCAACAGCGCCTCAAGCGAACAAATGTACAACTAAATGAAACTTTATAGCTCCCTTAATTCGATGACAGATAGTGCTTAGCTCTGCCTTTTGTCATTGCAGAGTCTTAAATTCCTAAAGTTGTGGTATTCTTTTTGAATCACCCTGTATTTACAAGTTTAGATCAATTTAAAATAAGCTAATTTGTATACATGTATTTACAAACCATTAGATTTACTCCTGGTATACAATACTTTTTTGCAAATAATGTATAAAATAATGTAATGCCACACTGTACATTGATATCTCATTATCAGTCACTGCACACACTATACATACATTGTATTATAACACTTTACTCACAACACACACACACACACACACACACACACACACACACACACACACACACACACACACACACACTGGTGATCTCTGGGCCTTTTTCTGTACCACAACTTCCCATTTGGCGTCCTGAAAAACTGAGTCAGCAATCCTCAATAACGAGTGAGATGTTGAGCTCAGAAAGAGGAAGAGGTGTTAGTATTGTGATATGCATAGCTTTGGGGTAAGTATATCTAGAAAGGAAAAAAGAAGGAAATAAACAAAGTGCAGGCTTTATGTGGAAAGTTGGATGTTTTATAATCATTATTATTATTATTTATTTGTATAACATTTTTTATCAAACCTTTACTCTGTTTTATTTAAGTAATCCTACAGTGTATAAAATGTATTGCATAACAGGTACTTGTAAGCTGCCTTTTTAAATTAGTGTATTTTTGCAATTTCTTTAATCTGTTTCGTAATTTATTGTACAGTTTTATTCCTTGGTAGAAAATGCTGTTTCGAGTTTTGTGTTTATTTTTTCATGGTAAATGTAAGTTGAGTCTATCTCTTGTTACATGTTCATGAACCGAGCTGTTTGTGCAGTAATTACCAATGTTATTTTTGATATGTACAACTGACTGGTAAATGTATTCCTCAGCGTTTTGAACAGATCTTTACAATGAGCTTGACTAGTTATTGTTCTTATGCTCTTTTTGGGAGTTAGAAAATTGTGTTCATATTTTGTGCATTTGTTCCCCAAAAAAGAAAGCCATACCTAAGAACTGAGTGTACATATGAAAAATATGTAGCTAAAAGACATTGAATGGTACACACTGATCAGAGTATTCTATGGGCGTAACATGCTGATGACATTTTGTTTGAAAGTAGCTTTGTGTGTTCACACCACTTCAACTGAGAATCAATATTCACTCCTAAAGATTTTGTCTTTGTTACACAGTCTATAGAGGTGACATCTACATTTAATTTAAAATTGTCATTTTTCCTCTTCAAACTGAAATTCATGGCACTAGTTTTCTTTATATTCAGTGTCACTTTATTGCTTATTGACCAGTCATAAACTTCCTTGAGATTTACAGTTGCTTTCTCAGCAAGGAGTTCTCTTGTTTCCTCAGTGACTATAATATTGCTGTCATCAGTGAAGATAATTTTTTCACCATGAGTAACACTACTGGGAAAGTCACTGATGTGTATCAGGAGCAGTACTGGTCCTAATATGCTTCCTTGCAGAACACCTATATTAATGTGTTTTGGTTCTGATAAGTGTTTTACTAAACATTTGGATCTATTTGAAGTATGTGTTATTTCTTCTCTTTGTACTCTATCTGTTAGGTATGATCAAAACCAGTTATTGGCTACTGCTCATATTCCTAATGTTTCTAATTTATTTAATAGAATTATGTGGTTGACTGTATCAGATGCCTTAGAAAGATCCAAAAATATGCCTGTCACACTCTCATATTTATCAAGAGCATCAAGTACAACATTTGTGAATTCTACAACGGCCGACTCCGTATTTTTGCCACTTCGGAAACCAAACTGTAATTCGCTTAAAAGATTGTATTTATTCAGGTAATTCATTAATCTGTGTTTCATTACTGCTTTTATTATTTTTGAGAATGTTGACAGCAGAGAAATGGGCTGGTAACATTCTGTGTCTCCTGCATTACCTATCTTAAGCAAAGGTACAACTCTTGCCTGTTTTAACTGCTCTGTAAATGTCCCTGATGTGAAGTATTCATTTATTACATTTGTTAAGGGGTCTTGTATAATTCCTATGCATTGTTTCAGTACACACATTGGTACTTCATCTAAGCCTACTAACTTTTTAGTTTTTAAACAGTTTAATTGACTTCATTATCTGTGCTTGGAAGCAACATTGTAGTATTTAGTGCAACATTACTTACAGGAGTTATATTTGTTTTGGGGAATTTTTTGCTGTAACTTCTCTGCAATACATGAAAAATATTCGTTTACATAGTCTGCGAAGTGTTGTCGATCATTTATTACCTTATCCCCTTCCCTTAGCAGTATGTTATTCTACATTTGTTTTCCTCTCCCCGTTTCCTTTTTTATAACATCCCAGACTGCTTTGCTTTTATTCTCTGCATTATATACTATTTTGTCATTAAATGACTTTTATTGCAGGAATCAGCCCCTTCCTATAGATCTTTTTGTATCTATGATAAAATTTAAGGATTCTGGATGATTGCGAATCTTTTTCATTGAACTGAGATGTTTAAGTGTTTGAGAGGACTTCTTAATACCTGCTGTTACGCATCTGTTTTTGTGAGATGTTGATACAGACATGCATACTTTTGGAAATGCTTTTTCAAAAGTTCAATTTAAACAATGTGGAGAATTTGGACAATTTCATATTCACATTGGTGTCCTTACACACTTCATCCCAGCTTTGTTTTTATAGTTCTTTTGAAAAATCTTTTATTTTGATTTCTGATAGATGTTGTTTGTAGGCTTATAGTTTAAGGAATGATCT
This sequence comes from Schistocerca serialis cubense, assembly GCF_023864345.2. NCBI lineage: Eukaryota > Metazoa > Arthropoda > Insecta > Orthoptera > Acrididae > Schistocerca > Schistocerca serialis. The sequence continues at coordinate 430,201,664 of NC_064641.1, forward strand.
GATGCCTGATTTTACAGTTGTTATTTGGTCTGATAGTCTGAGAGCTTTTACAGCTACATTACATTTTTCTCTCTCCATATTTGTGGCCGCATGGTCGATTACTTATGCAGTCATTGTATTAACCTTGGTTGCACTGTTGACCAATAGGGACATGCCAAAACTTTGAAGGATGTTTATGAAGGTGCTGCTAGATTCATTTATGATATTACTGTTGATATTGATGTCCTCACACAGAATCATGTTGATCTTTGTACTTGAAACTTTATCTAGAAATTCTGTTAATTTATTGAAGAAAGTGTCCGCACTACCACTGGGAGATCTATACACACACAAAATGATTGATTTCTTGGTGATATCAAGCCCTGTTAATACAATAGCTGGTATTTCAAAGTGTTTGTCTTCACTTACTGTACTGAGGCCATGTCTTGACTTGAATTGTGTTCCTTTTCTGATATAAATACATGACTCTCCACCCCTTGAAGTAGTCCTGCAGTAAGAGTTTGCCTTTTCATACAATGATAATACTACATGCTGGATTTCTGTGTGTCTACACCAGTGCTCAGTAATACAAACTACTGTACAGTTCAAAGATTGGAGCTCAACTTCTAATAGCTGTATTTTATTTTTTATTAAGTGCATGTTCTGATGGAGGATTGTTAAGTCTGCGAAATGCCCCATGTTACTGTTTCCTGTGGTTTGTTTTTCTTTGTGACATCTGGTATATCTGCATCTTAACAAGTCATCTTTATGGTGAGTAGCAATCTATCCTGCTTCTTATATTATTATTACATTATAGAAACATATGTAGCAATAAAACTTTTTTCAGACCTACTGCCTTTGACAAAGACATTTAAAATAAAGCACTTAAGTTTGTCAAATACATTTTTCATAATAGTTGTGTCCTGTTTCCAGCATAGAATAACATTATAAGAACTTTACTTAAAATTCAAATATAAAAAATGTCTGGCCGACAAGACTTACCAGAGCTGAAGTTGAGTTACCCTGATATGCAGAGCCATCAACATGCATGTAACAAAAGCTATGTCTATTGTAAAAAATGATTTTTTTTTATATTCTATGTTGAGTTATCCAATGGTTATCCAGTGGCAGTACAATAAATAAAGAGAAGGGTGGTGCAAATGATCACAGTAATTGACCATTGCACACACACTAGAATGAAGAAAAACACATATAAGTAATTTTTGTTTATGGGTATTAAGCTGTGGTCCAAGGCATGTATCTGTGCCCAAAGCTTTGTCTCCTAATGCTGGAGATATCATCAGAAGCTAGAAAGACTCAAAAAGCAGTTTCAAACTAAAAACCAAGCTGTTTAAGGTCTCATTGTCAGACTGATATCTGTTACACAATTGGTAGTGGGGATAGTTGATGAACCATTTTAACAGAAAAGATGGAGGACTAAAATGAGACAAGTTGTGAGCCTCGATCATAAATAAAACAAACAGCATCAATTCACCCACCTTACAAACTCCACAACATATTGCCATACCTCGTCGATTTTGGCAGTTGTCTCTTGATGTCATGATCTCACTGCTGTACAGATGCATATAAACAGTTTGGCTTGCTGAGTGTGTTTAAGATTGAAACAGCTGTCTGAATCTTTATAGCCTTTGAAAATGTCTTCAGTATTAGGAAACTAAACTTTAGGCACAGAAATATGCTATTTGGCAAAAGCCTAACTCCCATAAAACAAAATTAACCCTGGATGCAAATATTGGTTGTGAAAGCCTGGATTGTATGATAATTTATGAAAGAAAAGAATTTATATCACTAAGCATACACATTTCAGTATCAGTTTATATTTTTAAGTGAAATTCAGACTTAAGTACATAATTGAAATTACCTGTTCACTCTTGTTTTGTCTTTCAGCAGGCCTACAGTCTTCGATGTTATTTAGCTTTTTGTGCTTTTATTTAGTGATGTAATTAAATTTTGCTTAATATTTTTATTCTGAACATAAAAAGATTCTTACTGGTTACATACAGATTCTTGTAAGAAACAATTTAGTTTGGTATTTAATTAAAATGATATTGGATTGCATACAGTATTTGTTATGTGCAGTGATGAAGGAACGACTAGTGCTTCCATGTGTGGATAGATCAGAGAAAACTTGTTAAAATTAAATTTTGCTATACCAGAGCATTTAAAATAAAACAGACTTACAGGAGCATGCTGAAAAATAGTGTTTATGAATGTTTTAAGTGAAAACTCTTACAGCATTGTCAGTAACACAAACTTTTTTAACATTCTGCACCTTTATTCTACATGTATTCATATTTATTTCTCAGCATAGTCACCCTGGCAATGAACTCATTTCTCCCAATGAGAGACCACTTTGTTGATACCATCACTGCAGAATATTTGACTTTGTTGGCAGAGCCACAGCCTCATCTCTGCTTGCACTGCTTCTTCACTATCAAAATCAAGTCCTTGAAGGTGTTCTTTAAGTTTTGGATACAGATGAAAATTGGATGGTGCCTATTCAGGACTGTGTGAAGCACAATAAACAACAGTGAGCCCAAGGTGTTGGATTGCTACAGATGTCACATCTCTCGTGTGTGGTATAGCAATGTCATGCTGAAGGAGAGGTGCTCTATGTGTGGACAAACCCCTCAAATTTGGGCATTCAATTTTCTTAAAATACCTTGCAGAGCTTATGGTGGTGCCTTCAGGCACAAATTCCAAACACACCACACCTGGAACATTTCAGAACATTGTGAGCATGGCTCTGCCTGCTGATGTAATGGTCTTGAACTTTTTTGTGTCAGTGTTTCTTTATCGGGATCTCCATTGATGTTCTCTTGTTTTCGGTGTCAAAATGGTGACACTAGCAGTCATCACCTGCCATAATGTTTTTAATTAACCCATTACCCTCACACATAAAGTAAAAAACAAATTGTTGACAAATGTTCAGTCTCCTCTGTTTCACATCAGGAGTGAGTATTTGACGCACCCACAATGCACAGTCTTCCAGACCACTGTTCTTCAATGATGGTCTGTAAATGCTCTCATGATATGCTGCACTTATATGATAGCTGTGTCAGTGTTATCCAATGATTTCGTCTGATAAGTTCATCAAACTAGTTGATGTGTCTCACAGGCTGCCAAAAATGTTTGTCCACTCTGAGCTCTATCATACAACCCTGTTTCCTTCATTACGAGCATGAACACCTGCATGTCAAACATTATTGTTGACGATACAATAATCACCGTACACAGCTTTCATACTTCTATGGATCTCAATTGGAGGCACATTTTCTGTGGTTAGGAACTTGGTTGCAGCATGCTGTTTCCAATGTAACACCACAGTTATATTACCCACCACTGTGTTACATACGACAGTCCAGAGCCCTCTAGTGGCAGAGAGTTGCAGCTTGCATCAGCCAAGTGGGAAAATTGGCTCAGCAATATGCATGGCATATAATACCTCAAACACCCAATTGTAAGAAGTATCTAGCCTCAATCAATGGTTGCACGCTCTCCTTGAGTACATGCACACAGTCATGATGACCCAAAACAGAGTCAAGTATTAGTTTGCCCACAATCCAAGTTCCAGTCAGGTACAATATTGCAGTATTCAGAATAAATACAGGTAAACAGAGTCATATTTAGCTTTGAATAATGACATAACCCAGTAGCTTGAGAACCAAAATTAGTGTATGAAAGCAGACATGTATACATCATGTTATATTGTCTATAATAGTAAATGTCTTCCACACTATTTGCTAATTGTCCATACAAATCAACCTACATACATAAAGGGCTAGAATATTCACTTACAATTGTTAAAAAAAGTACTAATTTCAAATTATGTAATGTATTGGGAAGTCAATCCCCCTACTTAAAAAAAGATACATTGATGTTAATGTGGCTAACAATTTACAGATCTCAGTCACAAACTGATGAAGTTGCCAGATGCTTGAGTACATTACCCAGCACCTATGATCTGTTGTAAGTCAACTGGTCCAGAAGGGTATAGTGGTACAGCAATGTGGGGAGTAAATCTGCCCACATCTTTCACACTCTGTCTGAAACTTCATTATGCTTAAATTCCACAAATACCTGATACTCACCAACATAATCACCATCATCATTACCATCATCATCATCATCACCATCATAATCTTTCAAAATTTCTTCATCAACAATGTCATTAACAACACAAGTTTCATCTCCATCAAAATCACTAACTGACCTACATTCATTCGCAATAAGCTACCAGTCTCAGACTTACCAACCTCAGTTATTTCACAGCTCTCATTCACATGTACATAAAAAATGCCATCTAATTCAGATCCAATATGGTTGTCACCTGATTTACATGCATCAATAGCACTGTTTTCTGACCCAGAGAAGAAATCATTAGTACATACTACACCAAAATTCTCATTACTCTCACATTCTGGTTTATAATTAGCACCTACATCACTATAATTAAACATGTATCCCAAAACTTTTCATCAAAACATAAATCAGATATCTGACTTCCTTCTGTTCAACTTCAGATACCTGTGCCATATCAGTAACACTGATGTCTAATTGCAAGAGTAAATTAGGGGTCCTGTGCTTGTTGTGTTTCCTTGCCCCAAGACTGTGGACCTCCACTAAGATGGACGGCAATTTTCTGAGTAGTTACCTCTATGATTGTTTCTCCTATTAAATTGCCCATGGTTATCCCCATTACTCCTATTCTGCTGATGTTCCAAATTTCTGTATCTATTAACATTTTGACCTTGATAGAAGTTACCATTTACTCTGTTTTTGTAGTTATTACCATTGTGACCTCTATCATTTTGATTATTATAATACATATTTCTTTCTACTGCCCCATCCAGCCTGTCAATATACTGCAAAAATTGTTCAAGACAATCATCAGGTCTGTGTACTAAATCCCACTGCAGCCTTTCTGGTAATCTCCTTTTAAGTGCAATAGTTAATATAATTTCATCAAATGGTTTGTCAAGTTGTGTTAATTTCTAAAGTTGATTCATACAAAACTCTTTCAGAGTACTGTCCCAATTCTATAATTAGGACCATTCAAAAATTTACTTTTAAATCTCCACTGCTCAGCTTCCAACCAAAATTTATTTAAAAAACTTTTCTCAAAACTTTGATACATTTCGCATTGTCTTAAATTTAAAGTTACCCAAGACAGAGATTCACCTTCAAAAATCTTTTAACAAATTTAATTTTTTGATTGTCACTCATGCCTGGGGCAAAACTGTCTCTACATTGGCGCAGAAAATCCACTGGATGTAAATTATCTGATGGAAAACTTTTCATTGGAATGCTGGACCATGCAAATCATTGTTTGAATACAGATACTAAGGTTCTGTTCCATTTTTCTGCTACGGCCTTCTGTTCAACTCTGATGTCATTAACATTCTTCATCTGTCTTGGAGACTTGGCAATAAATTTATTTTCTAAGACATCACCTTTTTCATTCACACTTTTTAATCCCTCTGACAGCCAATTTTTTAGCTACAAAAACTGATTATGAAGTTGGTCTGTTTGGTATTGCACTCTGTCTATTTGTTGTTGTTTTCAGTTCTTATTTCAGTTAACTGACCATTAACTGCATTAAATTTGCTATTGTTATCTGCCTTCATTTCATCTAATTTTGCCAAAATCAATTGCAAAATACCAATTTTTATGGTTTCTTTGCTGACTACGATTTCACTCTGTTCAAACATATCCTGTCTGGGTCCTACAGTTTTCACTTCTGCATCACAACCACACTTGCCTCTATTCATTTTGGCAACAATCACACAAGTCTACAAACAAATTAATTTTACAAATTGTTTGTACTTATCTATCTTTTTTTTTATGTCCCTTGTCATAGGTCCAGAGTTGTCTTACAATTAATCTGGTCCGTCATTTTTGGTAGTGTCTCAGCACAGTTAATACGACTTTGTTGGGCAGCTCTTGGTCTCATTTCTTCAAGAGATCAGAAATCCATTTATACATAAAACGAAAATGACACAAATCACTGTCCCTTCTTCTGCAACAGAAAAACTTCATTATCAGTCAATTGATCCTGGACAATGCCAGCAATTGTAATCTTACCCTCCCTCACATCGGCTGTTGATTTTCACTCATTTCATAACAGATTCTTTTAATAAGCTTCAAGAGGAATAAGATTTGCAAATAACTTTCTTTCTTGTCTTCTTTTCTTGAAGTTGATTCCAATTCTTCATGTCTAGAGGTTGATTCACGAGTCTGAAATTTTTGTCTTTGTGGGTTCCAAATGACATGATAATTCTGAAATAAGCCTGCTCCATAATTTCTGTTTCTGTAATTTTTTTATTCTATCACATTTATCTATACCACACTGTCTTTACAATCTCCACTTTTAAATAAAAAATTACATTGTTATTGCCAAAATTAAAAACACGTCCAATCCCATCAGAGGCATGGTCACTAGCACTTCATTCTGCAGTACCAAGAAAGGAACACAGTTCAAATCAAGACATGACCTCAGTACAGTAAATGAAGACAAACACTTGGCTTGATATCACCAAGAAATTAATAATTTTGTGTGTGTACAGATCTCCCAGTGGTAGTGTGGACACTTTTTCAATAAATTAACAGAAGTTCTGGATAAAGTCTCAAGTACAAAGGTCAACATAATTCTGTGTGGAGACATTAAAATCAACACTAATATCAGAAATGTATCCAGCAGCACCTTCAAAAACATCCTTCAAAGTTTTGGCATGTCCCTATTAGTCAACAGTGCAACAAGGGTTACTACAACGACTGCATCAGCAATTGACCATGAGGCCACAAATATGGACAGGGAAAAATGTGATGTAGCTGTAAAAGATCTCAGACTATCAGACCATCTCTATCAAATAACAACAGAATTCACAAAAGTTGTACTTGATGATCTTGATAAAGATGAGTGTGTCACAGGTATATTTTTGGATCATTCTATGGCATTTGATATGGTCGACCACAAAATTCAATTAAAGAAATTAGAAACATTAGGAATAAGAGCAGTAGCTAATGACTGGTTTCAACCATACCTAACAGATAGGGTACAAAGAGTAGAGTTAACACATACTTCAAATAGATCCAAACGTTTAGTAAAACACTTATCAGAACCAAAACACATTAATATAGGTGTTCTGCAAGGTAGCATATTAGGACCAATACTGCTGCTGATACACATCAATGACTTTCCCAGTAGTATTACTCATGGTGAAAAAAATTCTCTTCTCCGATGACAGCAATATTATAGTCACTGAGAAAACAAGAGAACTCCTTGCCAAGAAAGCAAATGAAACTCTCAAGGAAGTTTATGACTGGTCAATAAGCAATAAAGTGACATTGAACATAAAGAAAACTAGTGCCATGAATTTCAGTTTGAAGAGGAAAAATAACAATGTTAAATTAAATGTAGATGTCACCTCTAGAGACTGTGTAACAAGTGCAAAATTTCTAGGAATGAATATTGATTCTCAGTAGAAGTGGTGTTAACACACAAAGCTACTTGCAAGCAGAATGTCATCAGCATGTTACGCCCATAGAATACTCTGATCAGTGTGTACCATGCAGTGTCTTCTAGTTACATATTATTCATATGTACACTCAATTCTTAGTTATTGCATTTTTTTTGGGGAACAAATGCACAAAATATGAACACGATTTTCAAACTCTAGAAAAGAGCGAAAAGAATAATAACCAAAAATACTAGTCAAGCTCATTGTAAAGATGTGTTCAAAACACTGGGGAATACATTTACCAGTTTGTTGTACATATCAAAAATAACATTGGTAATTACTGCACAAACAGCTCTGTTCATGACCATGCGACAGGAGATATACTCAACTTACATTTACCAAGAAAAAATAAACATAAAACTCAAAACAGCATTTTCTACCAAGAAATAAAACTGTAAAATAAATTACCAAAACAGATTAAAGAAATTGTAAAAATACACTTATTTAAAAAGGCAGCTAAGAAGTACCTGTTCTGCAACACATTTTATACACTGAAGGATTACTTGGATAAAACAGAGTAGGGGTTTGATAAAAAAATGTTATACAAATAAATGATGATAATAATGATTATAAAACATCCAACTTTCCACATAAAGCCTGCACCTTGTTTATTTCCTTCTTTTTTTCCTTTCTAGATATACTTACCCCAAAGCTATGCATAGCACAATACTAACACCTCTTCCTCTTTCTGAGCTCAACATCTCACTCATTATTGAGGATTGCTGACTCAGTTTTCAGGACATCAAATGGGAAGTTGTGGTACAGAAAAAGGCCCAGAGATCACCAATGTGTGTGTGTGTGTGTGTGTGTGTGTGTGTGTGTGTGTGTGTGTGTGTGTGTGTGTTGTGAGTAAAGTGTTATGATACAAGGTATGTATAGTGTGTGCAGTGACTGATAATGAGATATGAGTGTACAGTGTCGCATTACATTATTTAATACATTATTTGCAAAAAAGTATTATATACCAGGAGTAAATCTAATGATTGTCTCTAACTAGAAGTCTGTAAATACATGTATACAAATTAGCTTATTTTAAATTGATCTAAACTTGTAAATATAATAGAGGGAAACATTCCACATAGGAAAAATATATCAAAAAACAAAGATGATGTGACTTACCAAACGAAAGGCTGGCAGGTGGATAGACACACAAACAAACATAAACACAAAATTCAAGCTTTCGCAACCAAGGGTTGCTTCATCATGAAAGAGGGAAGGAGAGGGAAAGACGAAAGGATGTGGGTTTTAAGGGAGAGGGTAAGGAGTCATTCCAATCCTGGGAACAGAAAGACTTACCTTAGGGGGAAAAAAGGACAGATATACACTCGCACACACACCCATATCGGTTGGTCAAGGGTACCTAGGAGGCATTGCTGCAGTCATTCCAGTCTCATTACACTGCTGCAGTTATTGCTGGATAGTTCCCTTAATTGTGCAGTAAATATGTACTGCACATCATTTTGGAGTAAGCAACAAATCATAGCATCATGTAGTTCTCAACAATATAGGGGTCTCTGGACTGCCCCTCACCTATGCTCAGTATGTGTCTGCGATGAGCGACTCGTGAGAAACGTGGGTGTGTCCAACCACAGTCAGCGACATCTTAAGAAAACTGTGAAATTGAATAAGATCATGGAGCTAAGCCATCACCAAACACCTGAGTTCCACTAATTTGTGGCAATCAAAACACAGGCACAAAACTGATTGTACCTTTCTGTGGACACATGTCACAAATTCTCACAAGCATGTATATAGTTAATGAACGCTGAGATCTTCAACACTGCATTTATATTTGACGTAAGTTGATTTTCAAACTAGCCCTACAGACTGATTATTGAGGTTTGTTTGAAGCAAATTGTGTTGGAGAAGCATGAATTTTATAAATCTTCTAATTACAGAAAAATATGAATGCTACAAATTATACATTCTCCTACAAGGAATGAAAGATGAAGCCATCTGTTGGAATTTTTCACAGAGCATAATTTAATCATAGCTAATACTTGGTTTAAGAATAATGAAAGAAGACTGTATACACGGAAAAGATCTGGAGACACTGGAAGGTTTCAGCTTGATAATATGATGGCAAGACAGAGATTTCAGAACCAGGTTTTAAATAGTGAGACATTTCCAGGGGCAGATGTGGACCCTGACCACAATCTATTGGTTATGAATTGTAGATTAAAACTGAAGAAACTGCAAAAATGTGGGAATTTAAGAAGATGAGACCTGTATAAACTGAAAGAACCAGAGGTTATAGAGAGTCTCAGAGAGAGCATTAGGGAACGATTGACAAGAACAGGGAAAGGAATACAGTAGAAGAAGAATGGGTATCTTTGAGAGATGAAATAGGGAAGGCAACAGAGGATCAAGTAAGAAAAATGATGAGGGGTAGTCAAAATCGGGTAACACAAGAAACATTGAATATAACCAATGAAAGGAGAAAATACAAAAATGCAATAAATGAAGCACGTGAAAGGGAATAGAAACGTCTAAAAACTTAGATTGATAGGACGTGCAAAATGGCTGTGCAGGAATCACTAGATGACAAATTTAAGAGTGTAGAAGCATATATCACTAGAGTTAAAATATATGTTGCCTAGATGAAAATTAAAGAGACCTTTGGAAAAAAGAGAACCACCTGTATGAATAACAAGAGCTCAGATTGGAACCCAGTCCTAAGCAAAGTAAAAAATCAGAATTGTAGAAGGAGTATACAGAGCGTCTATACAAGTGAGATGTACTTGTGGGCAATATTATGGAAATGGATGAGTACGTAGATGAAAATCAGAACGGAGATATGGTAGCACATGAAGAATTTAACAATGCACTGGAAGACTTAAGTTGAAATATGACCCTGGGATCAGACAACATTCCATTAGAACTACTGAGCAAACCACAACAAAACTCTTCCATCTGGTGAACAAGATGTATGAGACAGACTGAATACCCTCAGACTTCAAGAATAATATGATAATACAACTTCAAGGAATGCAGGTGTTGGCAGGTGAGCAAATTACTTAACTATCAGTTCAATAAGCCATGGGTGCAAAATACTAACACTAATCATTTAGAGAAGAATGGAAGAACTAGTAGAAGCTGACCTCAGTGAAGATCAGTTTGGATTCCAGAGAAATGTAGGAATATGTGAGGCAATACTGACCGTACAACATCCCATAAAAGACAAGTTAAGGAAAGGCCAACCCACATTTATAGCATTTGTAGACTCTGAGAAAGCTTTGGACAATGTTGAGTGGAATACTTTCTTTCAAATTCTACAGCTGTACAGAAACCAGATGGCAGTTATAGTACAAGAGTTGAGAGGTATGAAAGTGAAGCAGTGGCTGAGAAGGGAGTAAGTCAGGGTTGTAACCTACCCCCAATGTCATTAAATCTGTGTATAGAGCAAGCAGTAAAGGAAACAAAAGGAAGATTTGGAATAGAAGTTAAAGTCCAGGGAGAAGAAATAATATCCAAGGTTTGCTGATGACATTGTAATTGTGTCAGAGACAGCAAAGGACTTGGAAGAGAAGTTGAAAAGAATTAACAGCGTCTTGAAAGGCCGATACAAAATGAACATCAACTAAAGGAAAATGAGGATAATGGAATGTAATCAAATTAAATGATGATGGAATTAGATTAGGAAATGAGACACTTAAAGTAGTAGATATGCTCAGCTGCTTGGGCAGCAAAATAACTGATGATAGTCAAAGTAGGGAGGATATAAAATGTACAGTAGACTTACAATAACAAGAAAAACATTTCTGAAGAGGAGAAATTTGTTAACATTGAGTACAGATTTAAGTGTCAGGAAGTCTTTTCTGAAAGTATTTGTATGGAGCTTAGCCATGTATGGAAGTGGAACATGGACAATAAACAGCTTAGGCAAGAAGAGAATAGAAGCTTTCAAAATGTGGTACTGCAGAAGAATGCTGAAGATTCGATGGTTAGATCAGATAACTAATGAGGAGGCACTGAATTGAATTGGGAGGAAGAGAAATTTGTGGCACAACCTGACTAGATGAAGGGGTCGGTGGATAGAGACATTCTGAGTCATCAAGGGATCACCCGTTTAATACTAAAGAGAAGATTGGGAGTAAAAATCGTAGAGGGAGACCAAGAGATAGATACATTAAGAATATCCAGAAGGATGCAGCTTGCAGTAGTTACTCAGAAGTGAAGCCACACATTTCAGCAGATGCAGAGAGAAGTTTGACAACTGAACCACTCATGGATGCTCATGCAGCCTCTCATCCATGTACTCTATTAGCTGGCTGGCAGCTTTTGGAGATGGGCCTGGCCAGCTCTTACTTAGTTACATGTTTATCTCTGCATGTGTGTTATTGGACTGTTCTAAAACACTCTGTCGCTAGTGCACCTATTATAATAAATTGTTTCCTAGACTTAATTAAGTTTGTTGTGCCAATCATTGTGTGGTGTTCTCTTATGGGATTACAATGCATTTACAACAGGGAGGGCCATATTTTCATGTGTTTTGCATTGTGCAGTTGGTTTCCTATTATTATTATTATTATTATTATTATTATTATTCAATGGAATCTCTGATACAACTGTTGATGCAGCAACAGAAGGACCTCATCTTGGTTATGCAACAGACTTTGCCCATGCTACTCTCAAAAAATTCGTTTCTGGCTCTGTTTCCTCCTCAGTTCCTACCATTCAAAAAGGCAGTGGAATATTGGGTGTATATGAACACTGCCTACAGCATCATTCAATGCCTTCCACATTATGGATACAGCAGTATGTTGTGCACTGTTTTGGTCATTCTCATTGTAATCTGAGGTACATAGTTAGTTAGTTACATGTTCCATAGAGGATATTAATTATTCTATTATTGAAATAATGTGGGATGAGCCAGTTTACAGGATATGCATACATGGTTAGTGCTAATATTAATGAACACATTGTCAGTACTCCTACTCAAGCATTTCACTTACAATCAACATTTCTTCTTAAATTTTCATTTTTTATCTAACTTTTTTACTTGCTGGTAATTTTGGATACAAGTTCATCAATGAAATACAAGGATTTGTCCTAGAGAAATAAATTTAAATTAGGTTTCAAACTAACTTTGCTGCATGTCAGACATTTTGTGTTTTGGCAAATGTTCAAAAAATTTTATTGCTGCATATCAAATGCCCTCTGAGCCTCTGACAGCCTTAAAAATGGGTAATAGGGCAATAAACGTCATTTTTACCCTCTAATATTGTAGTAATGTACATCACTGTTCTTCTCAAATAGTGATGGATTATTCACACATCTCCCTATACCGAAAATGTAATGTGGCAGTTCAGTTAAAATAACTAGTTTCTTGAAGAGGTACCTGCATGAAGTCTTTGGGTGAACACCAAGTATTATTCTTATATTATTCATACTACTTGCTTTCGTGCAATCAAACTTTTTTTTTTCTCTTTACATAATTAGTTACCCCAGAAAATTATTTGATTTGATGTTGTAGAGTGGAAATGTGTAAAATATATCAGGAGGTTGATAAGTTTGTTTCCAAGGTTATTAATTACACAGAGAGCAAAAGTAACTGAACTTAATTGATTGAGAAGCACAGTGATATGCTTATTGCATTTCAAGTTTTCACCAACATGTAAATCCAATAATCTGGAGTGTTGTACCCAGCTTACCAATTCCTGGTCACGTACATGTACTACATCACTTCTTGGTATGGCTCTATTTGTTGTACAGAACTAAATGCTCTGTTTTGTATTTTTGTATTTTTTTTACTTTTTTATTTTTTATTTATTTATTTTTTTCTTAGCACTAGCCCATTTTCAGAGTACCAGTTAGTAATTCTGTGGAGCATATCATTTACTAACTCTTCTGTATCTTTCTCTGTAAATTTGATTTATTATAACACTAGTATCTTCTGCAAACATATCAATTTTGATTTTTGCTTGTTGAATGTTAAGTGTGTTGTGTCGATAGGTCATATCGACCATGAACAACATAATCTTTGACTGAGATCGCAGATTCAAGCTGCCATGTAATTCTAGGATTCAGCATTTATGTCTCTTGCTGTGTACATGCGTACGACTACTGTGGAAATATGTATTTATGTGCATATACTTGTGGGACAGTTTGTTCAGTATACCTCTACACGCATCTCATTCCCATAAGTGAAATGTTATTCACATATAAAGAAATAGAAATGAAATCAAAACTGAACCCTCTGGGACTCTTTTTGTGATTTTATGTCAGTCACTAAAATTTTCTACCTTTCCAACATCATCTGAATTATTCAGCATAACCCTTTGCATTCATTTTGCCAAGTATGATTCCAACCAGCTGTGTATAAAGCCATCAGTTTCATAAAATGCGGGTTTTCTAATAGAGTATCATGATCTACACAGTCAAAGGCCTTGGAGAGACCACAAAAATAGCAACACATGATGTATTATCATTTAAGTCTTTTACTAGTTGATAATTGAATGTAGAAATAGCATTTACAGAATTGTGTTTGAAATACCTTCAACCCCACAAGAGATTTTGCTTTTTAGAATTTTTATAATTGCGTTAATTTCAGTGATGGATGTTGGTGCTATTTCTAGCTGCTTAAAGTTTCATGGAATGACATTTTTAATATATTCTCTTGTTTTTTTGCAACTGAACCATTTAATCCTATACTTGCTGCTACATTTTGGAATGGATGGTTGAAAGTACTTTCACTTGTGAATTATCAGTTACAACACTGTCATTTAGTTTAATTGTTATGGAATCTTGTACACTGACTGGTTGTCCTGTCTCCTGTTCAACAATGTCCCATATAGTTCCAATTTTACTATCTGCATTATTTATTTCTTTCAAAACATGCATACTTCTGGACATTTGAATGACTTTCCTTAAAATACTACAGTATTTTTGTTGTATACAGGTAATGTCAAATCTTGACTTACTCTGGCCTTCACATAAATTTACCTCTTTCTCTTCCATGAGATTGTAATTCAATTAGTTATCCAAGTCTTACTAGTTCTTTTAGTAGATCTTTTTGATAACATTTTAGGGAAGCAACTTTAAATAACGACACATATTAAGTATGGAATAAATCAAGTTTGACATCAGCACATCTTCCTACATACACCTCATCCCATACCACTCATTTTAGCTTACTCTTAAAACATTGTGTCCTGCTCTCATTAATAAGGCTCACACCTTACGTTCATTGTTTTGATCCTATAAATGCTGCTGAATGCTGAATGTTGCAGCCATTAGGGTTGAATTTTGTCAACACAAGAAGCAGCCCCCATCAGTCTTATCATGCCTGGGCCACAACACCCCTCCCCCCACCCAACTCCACTCTCCCCCCCCCCCTCCCCCCCCCCCCCCCCCACACACACACACATACAGCCATAGCTGCAAGTGCTATTTTGTCATGGACAAGCCAAAAGAGTCATATGCAGATGTCATGGTTCATGATCTTATTTGCTTCGTCCAGGGCTAAGGAAATCCAACAATGGCCCTCCAGATAGAGAACCCCTCACTCAAACAGGTTTTCTCAATTGCCCATGCAAATGAGCTCTCACAAGTTGCTGGTCTGCAACTAGAAGACTGGTATAATGTTGTGGTGGTACAGGGTGGCCTGGCTGCATCAGCTGCATCTGGGGAAGATGATGTCATGGCAGTGACAGCTGGTCGATCTTGTGACTCCTACATCATTCTAGTTGCTGCTTCCTGTTACCATCGTTCACCATAATGTTAATCCATACATGACAGATCAGAGTGTCTCCAGCGTTGGGCCATCTGTCATAAGTGTCTGAAAAAAGGCTACATTGTGGTAGTCTGTCACTCAACTGTGCAGAACACTGCATCAGAGACCACAGATATTCATATTCATTAAGTGTCACAGTCAGGACTGGTTTTCGACCATGATTGCAGCAAGCTTTTTATTGCGATTTTAGTTCTGTTGCAGGTAGACATGGGGATATGTAAACAGAAAATCCCCTTGCTTGGCCAAACAATTGCAGAAGTCACCATTAAATCAGTGACTTGACCTATTATTGTTTCTGTGATCCATATTACTAGTGCAGCAAACCTCATTGAGTTTGACGCCTTCATGAGCCTTTGGCTATTAGGTCATGGACTTCATACAGCTGGTATTTGCCAAGGTACCCTATGAGCCTTTTGAATCTCTGTGTTCAGAATTTCAGGATATCTTTGCAGACTTTCAAGCCCACATACCCTTGAAGCAGTGGGCTCATCCTGTATTTTTCATGCTAGGTGGATTCCCCTTGCATTCTCCTCTCAAGTCAAGGCAAAACTGAACCAGCCTGCCTCTCTTGGGGCTGTGGTTCCCATTTCTCAGGGTTGTCATTCCTGTTTCCTCTTGTAAATAGGCCACATCCCTTGTCATCGTTATGAAACCCCCTGGTAAATTGTGCATTTGTGGCGATTTTAAAGACACTGTGAATTCACAATCTGTGGTCGATTCGTACCTATTTCCATGTCATGACATATTGTTAATAAGGTTTGTGGGGAGTGAATTCTACTTCAAACTTGATCTTTCCTAAGCGTATCACCAGTTACACCTGGATGATGAGCCAGAGCCTATCATGATCATTAATACACCGTTCAGCCTTTATCAGTACCAATAGTTGTTGTTTGAGGTCACAAGTGCCTCTGAAATTTTTCAGTGCTATTTGGAACAGTTAATGTCCAATATTCCACACTGCTTCAACTACGAGTGGGTAGCAACCTTTCTTAGGTGATTACCCCTGAGTGCAATTAGACATTAGCTAGTATCCACATTCCCCCAACCCCTTCACCTGCTGCCCACTGCCGTCTTGTGCCCTCCCCCTCCCCCATATTATCACCAACTTTAGAACCTAACTAAACTGTAGAATGAAAGACCTTTCTTGGAACATTTTTATTTTTGAAACCATGAAAGGTGAATCATATTTACTCTGTGTGTGTGTATGTATGTGTGTGTGTGTGTGTGTGTGTGTGTGTGTGTGTGTGTGTGTGTGTGTGTGTTTGTGTTTGTGTGTGTGTGTCTTAGAATGCACATCAAAGGGATTCATGGTATGATGCACAACTCCTTCTCAGATAAGAAAGCTAACTATCCACAGTGAGGGTAAACACTTGTAGCAGGTCACTTGCCCTGCATTACTCCTCTCCATTTTGGCTCTTACTTGACCTGCACAATGCAACCCAATTTAAAATCATCCAAGTTAAAATGTATATGCTATATGTACTGGTCATAAATTACTTGATTGTTTCACTCCTTACTTCGGAAATTGCTGAATTTGGAAGACTTCAGGCTGTTCATGCCTTTGTGTCTGACCACAGCCAGTAGAAGTAACTGAAATAGTAATAATAATAATAATAATAATAATAATAATAACAAAATGTAAATGCCATGTGGCTAGGGCCTACTGACGGGTAGACAGTTTGCCTGGTGTGAGTCTTTTGAGTTGACACCACTTCAGCGACTTGTGTGTCGATGAGGATGAGATGATGACAATAAGGACAACACAACACACAGTCCCCAAGCGGAGAAACTCTCTGACCCAGACAGAATTCAAACCCGGGCCATTAGGCATGACATTCTATCATGCTAACCACTCAGCTTCCAGGGGCGGACATAATAATAATAATAATGAGTACAGCACTGTAGTAGCGCTTATGTAGTTACTGCTGTTTTATGCTGTCAATTAACTCATTTATCTCTTTTGAACTGAGTAATGAAGAAATTTTATGGGCTACTACAGGTGCTATCTGAAACACTTTCATAAGGTATTTAGCATTTCTTATGTATATGTCTCATTTTTATCATCAGTGATGAACAGGACAAAGCACAAAATTAGTGTGTGTAGTGGGTGAGCTATATGAGGAACACATAGCCTTCACCACATTAATGCTACTAACCGAGAAAAAGTATTTATTCATAACTTACATGATCAGTGTAGAGCCTTACAAAATTATGATAATAGTAATAATCTTTTGAAAATAATTTAATTTTGTGGCGAAACAGACTCAAATTGTTTAGTTTTTACTACTCAGAAAATTTCACTTTATCCCTCAGGGTGTAATTACCCCCAGAGTTACAAGCTGTATTCCATCATGGTTAAACAGAGATTCTGATATCATGCATTAGAATGTAAAGCAAACACAGCAACAGATATAATGCCTATTAAAAAAAAATATTCCATATTTTGAGAGGATGGTAGTGTGGACAGAAACAAGACAAAAAAAAATGTCTCTGCTATTATGAATGACCTACAGAATACAGAAATAATGGTACACATTCCTCTGTTATTGTCCATGGATACAGCATTCAGTAAACATCCACTATTTATTTATTTATTGCTTTTTTTAGCTTTGAGGTCTTCCTTACCCGTGTTCAGGAGCAACACATACCAGAATCATTACAAAATCTTCCAAGTAATAATAGTAATAATAATAATAATAGTAATAATAACACTAATAACAGTATTGATAATAATATTAATAACTGATACCAATAACAATAATAAGAAGAATAAGAAGAAGAAGAAGAAGAAAGGGCATTTAGAAAGATATATATTAGCTTAGTACATTTGAAACCATGTTTAGTATCATAAGAACTGGACTGGATAAAGAAAGAGGAGAAAATGGAAACATGAGTGACAGTGGCTGTTAAGACAGAACAGAATATAGATAGAGAACTCTGGCACCAAGATGTAGGGAAGAGTTCTGGACAAGGGGGATTGATGAGAATGAGCTGCACAGAATGTAGGAGAGATGGCTGTTGTGGCAGAAGGTGGACCATCAGCTGTTCTTTGCAGTTTGGAGGAATTTGATTTATCTGACATTATGATAAGATTGTTCCAGGGTTCAGTTTCTGATACAGAAACTGATTTAGACAACAGAGAGAATTTCACTTTGTTAAGAATGAGTGGAGTGACCGAAGAGACAATAGAGCAAACACAGAGTATGATAGTTTCTATGCTTGTTGGAATGTAGCCAACTTTTGGTAGGCTGGTGTTATATGGTCAAAAAAGCATATTGTACACAAGCATTCATCAGCAGTTCCAGCCTACAAGTGCTTTTATATGAAAGTCCCTGGAGAATGGCATCACCATAGTCAAGTATGGGGAGTATTATTGTCTCTACAAGCTTCTATTAAGCTTCTATTAAGCTTCTATTAGGCTCAAAAGGAAATAAATTTTTTATATTTCTGCAGTGAGTGAAGAAGTGATGCTGAAACCTTCTTACACACTGCAGTTGTATGTTCAGTCCAGTTGAAATTTTGGTCCAGAATTATCTCAAAGTTCTGTGCAGAAGAAGATGAGTTTATTTCTGTGCCATTTAGAATTAATAGTGGAAGAGATCTTCTGAAGTGAGGGGTAATTTTGAGAGCAACTAAGATTGCTTACATTTTAGATGGGTTAATTTTCAAGGCTATGCTCTGGGCCCATACTGATAAAGCAAGGCTGTGTACAGGTTTGTTGGACTTGCATTTAGATATAACTGAATGTTGTCAGTGCATAGGTGATATCTGCAATGGGAGAGAACAGATGACACAACATTAACATTTAGTGAGAAGAGTAATGGGCCCAGTACTGATCCCTCATACTATATCCCTAGATGTGACCTTTTTGTTCCAGTCATTACAAGCTGTTTGAAAGATGTAAGGTATGAATAGAACCACTGTACAGCACTTGAAGAAAAATTTCAACTTGTGAGTTCAGCAAATAGAATGTCAAAGTTGACAGTGATACTGAAATCCAAAATGCACATTTTAGTCACCTGTTGTTTATCTATTGCTTTTTTCAGTTAATCAGTCACTTTTATAAGAGCAGTCAGCATGCAGCAATTTTGCCAGAAACAGGATTGGTAGGCATCTAAAAGGGTATTTGATGTTAAATAATTGGTTAGCTGTTCATTAAATATGTATTCTAAAGAATTTGATAGTGTGGATAGAATGCAAATGTGCCTGTAGTTGGAAGGCTGTTTGGCAGATTAATATGTCCATTATTTTGGGTAGTAGAGAAATGACGAGAAGATTATTCATTTGCACTGTTGTACTATTATGTCATGCAGATGCCAAACAAATTCATGCAATTGACTCCTGGACTGTTTTAGAATTTACCAGCTGCAGAAATGTTTTTTCTTTTGTTCAACTACTGATACCATAAAGAAACTGATGCATGTTGGTCAAGTAAAGATACTGACATGATGAAATACTCATTTAGATCCTACACATGAAGATCTGGGTTTGGATATTCCTAGACATCATAGGTTTTCCCACAGAACTGCAGGTCTGTGGACATCCTCATCAAGTAGGGATATCTAAGTTTTGCATTCCTCACAGACTGACTAATTCAGTTTCATAGGTGTTCGTAGATGAGATGATTATCAGAGGTCAAGTGCTGTTCATATCTCCTGGATGCTGCATCTGATCATGTAAGGTGTTTCAGATAGCATATAAGCCATGGTACAGGTTTTATCCTTATTCTTATTGTTTTTAATTGTGCATGAATGTCATATAAATTATTGAGGTTCTTCATGAAGTTGGATACTTCATTAATTGTGACAAAGTTTTATCACACCATTTTCTGCCAACAAATGTCATATATATCAGCTGTAAGCTCAGACATACTTACAAAATTAAAATCTCTTAAATCCACTATTTGCAGTTTGTTCTTCAGGCATTGCAACAAGTAACTCTTGAATATTGCATTGATATCAGACAAGCCAGGTGTAATCTGATTGGTGTGAATTACTCTGAATATATGTTTGCCACTATATCGATACATGAATGTTTGCTGTATGGGGAGTATGCCCAAGCGGAATCTGTATAAGTTTTGAGATGGGAACTATGTACATGACTTTTTATACTGAAAGACTATTATTTAGAAAATTTATGTTATTAACTCCAGCTACAATTACATACTAATACAAAGATTTGAGACTCGAGAGAGCACATTCAAAAGTAGAGAGCTGTCCAACTTTACGTGCATTATATGTTATACAGATGAGACACTTTCCATTGAGTGCTTCAATCTCAGTGAAAAAGTTATTGTGTTTTTTCTCCTCAGTCGTAGATCTGAGAATCTTATTGGATAACAAATTTGTGCCTACATATGCTGCCACCCCCCCCCCCCCCCCCCCCCCACTTTTGTCTGTTTCATCTGTTATGTCTCAGAAAAATGAAATTGTCAAGGCTTAGAGAAAGGAAATGGATACTCAGCTTCAGCCATGTCTCTGACAGGAGTATGATATGAAAGCTGAGGTTCTGAAGTACGCAGCAGAACTCAGTCAGATGGAGTAGATAAGAACTGCACATTTGTGTGAGAAAGCTGTAGAGTAGAGCTATCACGAGTCATTTCTACTATTAGAGGACAGACAGGAGAGACAGCTGCCCCAGGGACAGTCATAGCCCACCACCTTGCAGAATATAGTGGGCAGGGGAGGATGGAGTTGCAAGGAGATGTAGAATTCAGGTAGAAAGCAGGAGAAAGTGACTAGTGGAAATGGGTAGTTCAAGGTGAGGTATGTTTCCTGAAACAGATCGTAAAATTTGAAGTTGTGTGTGTTTTCTAGAGATCAACAAAACATGCTGACAAGATTAGCAGTGCAGAGAAATAGTTTATCTAAGGTTATGTTGGTAATAAGTAAAATGATAATTAGTTGTTGTATAGGTTCATAGCATTTTTCCGTAAGTGTAATAAACACGACAGATATATGTAACAGAGTCTTAAGTTACCAATGACACATTCTCCTTCACTATTGGCAACAGTCTGCCAATGCTAGGGTAATTTTTTGATTCCACAAGTGTACAAATTATGTGGTTTTGTGGCAAAGAACTCGTCAAGCCATTTTCGCAGTGCATTTCATCCAAAAAAGGAAGTTCCTTGCAAGCTGTTGGATAGGTAGTGGGAAAGTGGGAAAGGTGGACATCTGAGGCTGCAATATCTGTTGAATGAGGTGGGTGCAGAATAACTTCGCAACCCCACTCTTGTATAGTGTTTTTGTCAGACTAGCAGAATGCAGGCAGGTGTTATTGTGGAGCAGCATCGCTTCAAAGAGTCTACCTGTTCATTGTTCTTAGACTGCATCTGCAAGATGTCTCAGTTAGTGCCAATAAATGTCAGCAGTGATTCATAATACAGCACACAGTGAAGTTCCATCACATGCATAACAACTTTTGTAGATGTGCAAGAGTCTTTGTACGATTAGTTGATGCTTTGTAAGTACTCAACCATTCCTTTCCTTCCCTTATGTTAGCATAAAGACACCTTTTCTCATCACCACATATGAAACAGGTTAGGAATGATCAGTGTTGTTCTTGAGCCAGTTTATGATAAGCAAGCAGAGATGCACATGTGGTCACCCGCTGATTCATGTGTTTTTGGATTAGAGAATGCGGTATCTGTACACTCAAGTTTTAAACCTTTCCCATTGCGTGCAAATGTTGCATGATGGTAAAATAATCATAGTTCATCACATATCTTCCACTCCTCAGTACACTGATGTGGATCACTGTAGATTAATGCATTTAAAAAATCTTCACTAAGCCCTGAAGGTTTACCAGAATGCGGAGGCTCACTATTGTCAAAATGATCCTCTTTAAAATGAGAAAACTGTTTACTTGCTGTGCTCTATTCACTGGCATAATCCTCACATGTGGCTCAAATCTTTCTGGCTGCCTTCTCCTCTATGTAGCTCAAATAGTAGAATATGTCAGAAATAATCTTATTTTCCCACTTGACAGTCCATTTTCTAGGGTCCACTGACAAAATGACAGTATGTAAACTCAAACAGCAACAGTGAACTACAATGACAATCAATGAAGAAAATTGAAGGAACCAGAATACCAACATGGAAAATGAGCACTATGAATTTATACACCAAACCATTAATTTGATAGTAAAATAATCATCTCAATTAAAATCCTGTGAGACTAGTGAAGTAATAGTGAAATAATGATTATGTTGGTACTGTAAGTATGAAATTTGAATGAAAATGTGTAACTAGTACTAAAAGTAAACCTAAATAAATAAACTATGATGACAGAAAAGTGTTTTTGAGGATCATACTACGAAGTAAAATTTTTCTTTACAAAAGACCAGTTTGTGCTCACACAGCTTTGGCTTCTAAATTCTCTATTGTTCCTCACTGAGTGCTTTTCTGTAGATGTCTTTATAATTATCCTGGCATCCCTAGGCTTCACATTCTGCAACAAAAACTGAGATGGATGGATGGAGAGGGTTTTATGGGCGCACGATGGCAAGGTCTTCAGCGCCCGCTCAATAACAGATTCAGATGGGTGTCAAGAAAAGACCTAGAACAATAAGGTAAAACAGAAATAAGACACAGGAAACAAGCCTGGAAAAATATGTGCCAATCCACACCAAAGCGTGGGATGAAGCATGCTGCCAGCAGTAAAACATGGACCACCCACGAAGAAAGTGGTAGAGGGAGCTAAAACAATATAGCAGATGGAAGTGGCTGGCTGACTGCAAGGAAAAAAGGGAGAGAGCCAGCCTCTCCGCAATACACTAAAACCTCCAGCCTAAAGGTTTAGGCCAGAGTCCAGACACATCACAAAACTTTAAAACATAAGACACACACATCTCATCATTATCTAAAACACAGGGCAGATCCCCATCAACTTGTGCTTCTGCCCTTGCATCACGGTATAAAATGTAGTCTGTTAAAATGTGCCGGACAGAGATGTGCACACCACAAGCGTCACGAAACGGTGGATCCTCCCGGTGTAATAGAAAGCTATGTGTGAGAGGACAGTGCCAAATCTGAAGATGCGTGAGGGTCACTTCTTCTCGCCTGAGCACCCGGCAGGAGGTACACCACGGCCGAGTTGCTGACTTCACCAACCGCAGTTTATTGGCCGTCACCGCCAGTCATTCTTCCTCTCCCAACTCCATGCACTTCTCGTGGAGTGCAGAAATGACAGACTGCAAGGGAATAGGACACTGGACCACATCCTGCTCTCTGCAGGCCTCCTTGGCAGCCCAATCGGCCTGTTCATTGCCCCATATTCCAATATGACCAGGTACCCAGCAGAAGGACACCTCCTTACACTGCCGTTGGAGCAAGTACAGTTGGTCATATATCAGCTGGACCATCTCCTCAGTTGGGTACAGATTCTGCAATGATTGTAGGGCACTAAGAGAATTGGAGCAAAGGAGAAGTCGATTGCCTCGAACACGATTCATCTGCTCCATTGCCTTCAAGACCACGTGGAGCTCTGCTGCGAAAATGGTATATTCATCAGGGAGGTGAATCCAAGTAACATGATCAGGGAACACTACAGAACAGCCAATTAAAATCTCCTGTTTCGAGCCATCAGTGTAAACGACAGTAAAACCGTGATGCATATCTAAAATGTTAAGAAACAAAGATTCTTATGTAAAATCTGGTGTACAATCTTTCTTAAAATTAGTCAAATCTAAAATAAGTCTGGGTTTCTGGAGGAGCCAAGGTGGAAATCTGCTTCAACCACTGTGGAAAACATGAAGACCAGCCATATCTATCGCAGAGAGGCAACCCTGTATGCAAATCCCATAGGGCTGCATGATCACACTGTTCAGTACTTTCACTCTTTCAGATGAAAGATGTTCATGTATGGTCACTCCTGATGTTTCTAATTTCTTTGTTGCCCCAAAAGATTTCCGAGAATCTCCTACAGCACATGAATTATGTTAATAAGGTCCTGGATTTTTTGGAATCTGGTACCCTGTGACCTACTCTGTGGCTACTGTCAATAGGAAATTATGAGACTTTTGTGCTTAATTTTTTCATGGTGGTTTTGAAGAATATTTTTTATTTCCACCAGTTTCTTCTAGTACACTGAATACTTGTAAGGTCATTACATCTTTGGTACTGTCCAATCTCATCTCATCTGTGAGTCATCCTGTTTCTGGTTTTTTTTTTTTTAAGGATACATACTTTCTCATTAGTAAGACACTGATCTTGTTGTTGAGTTCAGTTGTGCTCTGGATTTTCTTGAGCACTGCATTGGAGACAAAGCAGTGATGTTTGCCCAACTTGGTCTAATGTATCGGTATGCTGCAGCATGGCCATTACATGAGTGCAGATGAGCTCAAAATGCTGGGATGCTGGTCTACTCAGATGCCTCTACTAGGGCTGGCTGAGCTCCTGCTGGAGGAGGGATTACTGCATGCTTACCATTATTTAAAAAGGGACACAGGCAAGATTGCAAAGTAAGGAAGTGTAGCATGTCTCTCAGAAACATTCAACATGTGATTTGTAGAGCTTCACAACATCAGCACTATAAAAGAATACTTTTGAACTGGTGTGCCATACTGAATGCTGTTCACACAGTAGGTGCCATCTGAGATCTATAAATTGCATTCACAGTTTTAGGTAAGTCGATACATACATTTATTGTAATGTAATCAGTTTGTATTATGATAAGTCTGTGAAGTGCTTTTACTTTGTAGTTTAATTGTTTCACTTACCAGCACTGTGGAAGCCTCTTATCCCACATGGGAAATGGCAGACATTATCTTCTGTTATGGTGTGTCAAACAGAAGCAACCATCACATGTGTGTCCTGTATTTTGAAAAACATCTAGAATGCAGGGTATTATCTGCACAGTTATTCAGTCATCTTTTCCTGCAACTGACTGACTCTGGCTCTGTAACTCCAACAATGATGGATCATGGCAGACTTCACACCATCTGTATTCCTGCTATGAAGGAGAGAATATTGCAGTGAATGGCATAAAATCCTGGTACTGGCGTACATAAACTTTCAGCACCTATCAGGGTTATTCATTCTCTAGTCTGGGCAATCCTACATGAACAGTAAGTATACCCATATCATGTACAATGTGTTCATGCCCATCAACCACATCAGCCTGACAGAATGCAGTTCTGCCAGTGACTGTTGCCAGTGTGTGGTGACAATCCAAATTTCGTGAGAAAGGTAATATTAACAGACAATATTGGTTTCATATGAGGTCAGATTGTCAATTTTCTTAAGCATCAGGTATGGGATGAATCAAATCCACATGCAGTTGAGGAAGGCATCAATTCTGATTCTGAACTATTGTGTAGACAAAAATTATTGGCATTAGCCTAATTCAACATTATGTATTATCAAACAGGTTGACTGGTGCAAGGTACCTTCAGTTTTTATTAAAAGGTGTGTCTGTCCTGGTAGAGGAGGTACCATTCCAATAACAGCTGGAGATATGGCTCATGCATGATGGACCCCAGTGGATTTTCTCCAAAATGTCCAAGAACACCTCACAGAAACATTTAATGAATAGAGTGGTCAGGGAAGTCTAGTACGTAGGACAAGTCATTCTCCCAGTCTTAATGCCTTTGGATTTTTGAGTTTCTACTCAATTGAAAACTTTTGTGTATGAAAACCCCATTAATGATGTGCTAGCACTACAGAAATGCACTTTCAACGTCTGACAATGTATTTTGGCTAATCTCAGATTTTTCAGAGTGTGTATGATTAACAAAGAATTGGATAGAAGATTTCCTTACTATGAATGGATACCATATTGAGCATCACCTTTACTGAAGTTTGCAAGTGCAAGTCTCTCATAGTAACAAGTAGGTTATGTTACAAGCTCTGCTGTTGCACAGTAAGAGACTAATTTTGAATTTATTTACTCTTTTGTTTATAGTGTTTTGTAGGTTGTTCACAATAGAAAAGAGCTTGCAGTGGTAGAGATGTTTTTCACAGTAGCAAAGATGAACAAATGCTTGTAGTGCATTTTAGAGCCCATGTTTACTGGACATTTTTGTCTAGTTTTGGTAAACACATTCTATATTTTCATGCTTGATTTCAGAATGTCTGCACCACTAGGATGTAATCCAGCTTTTAACTCTTGGGATGAGTCTTCTCTACTCTCAGATAAGAAATTTCTTACCTCCAGAGTAATTTCCCTATGCCCAGGTCTGGTAGCATCAGACTACTCATTCCACAGCAGCTGTTACTGCCAAAACTTGCTTTATGAATTTACTGAGACAGGTGCAATGGTTACAGAGAAGAAACAGTAATGAGAAACTCTATAGGTTACACTGTCTCTGCCACTGTAATAAAAGTCTTATGAAGACCAAAAACTTTTCTCTAATTCTGAAGCAACTTCTGTGATCACTGTAACAATATGGCTATCCTTATAATTTTGTTTGCCAGGATCATGAACAGTTTTGCTTTCACTTATTTCTATAAGCATTATTGGTAAGGTACACTGCCATGTCACCATTTTGTGTATTTTGTTTTGATCATTGCGGTATACAAATTTTTTTTGTTTTTTGTTTTGTTTTGGTGGTAAAAGGAGCATCTGCCACTGTTCTGTGTTTGTTTATATCTTTCAACTGGTATTGTGTGTGTGTGTGTGTGTGTGTGTGTGTGTGTGTGTGTGTGTGTGTGTGTGTGTGTGTGTGAGAGAGAGAGAGAGAGAGAGAGAGAGAGAGAGAGAGAGAGAGAGAGAGAAAGTGAAGAGATATTATGTTCTAACTTCTGTGTGCATAAAGTATTATCTTACTTTAATACAGTGCTGAATTGTCTGGGGTGGGCATATTGCCTTGTTTATGTGATACTGGTACTATTCTTGTGGTGTCTAGGGAGACTGTTCATTATTCACTATATGTTGTATAAGCTAAAATAACATTTGGTTGCTAATGTTTATTTAGTCATTTATTATGTGTTTCTTTTCTGTTATTTCTTTATGGATATGGAACCTCTTTTGTTGGTTCAGGGAACATTTCTTGTTACTGAATCTGAATATTTTCATGACTGTTTCTACTGTGGTAAGGTGGTGGTTTTCGTTTTGGAGAAGTTTTGCATATGTTTAATGGCTGGTGTCACATTTCCATATGCTTTTATATTCCTCATACCTCACTAGCGAAACAGACAATGTTTTGTAACTGCTAAATATATATGGAAACTGGATAAAAGTCCTAAACTCCTTCTCACCCCTCTCTTCCTTCATCTCCTCCTGTTCCCTATATGTCTCTCCACTTCCTTGCCCCAATTTTTTCTATGTTCTCCTTCCCACACCCAACCCCCCTCTATCCATCTCTTATTTCCCCTCTCTCTGACCCTGAACCTTTTTTATTGTTATTGTGAGCAAAACCTTGATTGGGAACTAAAGTCACTTAAAATGATTAGCTGAATTAGTTGGGACTGGGTAAATTGGTTAGAATCACTGGTATACAGGTTATGAGACACCTCACCCACTGGTGGATTGTGGAGCATAGTAGGTTCAAATCAGTATTTTGCATAGTTTTAATCTGCAACAGGTAGGATTATAAAGTTACGGATAATTCAGAATCTGTATGGTAATCATAAGCTGATAAGCCATAAATACATCTTTACTGTTTTCTGTTAAAACTGACTGCAAGGGAGAAAAGGAGATGGCACATAGTTTGTGTACCATTTTCGTTTATAATTATGCATAAAACAATTTATATAATGGTCCAAGTGACTTGCCATCATTGTTAAAACTGACTGCAAGAAAGAAAATGAAAGCACACATTTTCTAAACAGCATTTTTTTTCTTGCAGTTACTTTTAACAAAAAAGTATTATGTAGGTTTTTAAAAAAATATATAGCGAATGTCCTTCTGAATATTAATTAGAATATCATGTAAAAACTTGAAGTCAGTCAGTCTTAGAACTTTTTGCTGGTTTTTGCTAAGGATGTTTTCATTTTATATTGTATTATATATATTAAAAAACATATAGCCTGTGCCTGCCTGAATTTTTATCAGAGTATCATGTAAAAATTGAAGGAAATTGGTGAAGAACATTTTGAGATTTTTACTAACAGTGTTAAATGATGACTCTTATTTGTACAGAAGTGTAGATTTCAAATGTTCTTCTGCTCTCTCCTAGGTATAGAGCATATTATCCTGCAGCTGGTAAATGCAGTACTTTTGGTTTATGTCAGTGTCATCTCCCTTCTTTAGACATTTCTGTATTGGGTTATTGCTCTGGTATGATAATTCTACTGTTTCTTAGGGACATCCACAATTTTGTATGTCACTTTGTTTCCATACATCAATGTGTATCATCTTGGGTGCTGAGGGTCTGTGTTGTGTCCTTGTTGCGTAGTGGTGGTGTTGGTGTGAGTTTCATGGTGGCTGTTGTGGTTTCCTGGATTTGTTTGGTGTTGTGTTGCCTTATTTTTATGTTTTTATGGATTTTATTATCTCAATGTTGCATCTAGACATTCTTGGTATCTATTATTTTTTACTATCTGAATTATTATGTCCAGCTCAGTATTGTAATTATGATCGTCAAGTGGTACTGCGTTTGTCTGCGGCACATATATCTGAGAACTGCATATCTTTGGGATTGGTAAACAACAGTACAGTGAAGAACACCAAAGAAATGTTAAAACAAGTTAATGTTTTATGTATTTCAGCTACAGGTATGTTGGTCTCATTTGATGTAGGAAACGCGTACTCCACAATACCAGTCAAGGAACCAATCAAGATAATAGAACAAGACCTAGATACGTACAGTGAGTTACCACAGGAACACATAACTGATATAAGCACACTCCTACACCTCATTACTGGCCTAAACTACTTTGAATTTAATAAAGAATTCTTCTTACATGAAGAAGAATTGCCAATGGGATCCCCCATTTCAGGAAAGCTAACAAACATCTTCATGAAAAAAGTAGAAGGAAGAATATTCCAGAAAATAGAACCGGGAAAATACAATATACTATACTGGTTCAGAAGCTTGGATGACTGAGTCTGACTGGTAGATGAACCTAAAAGTAAGATAGAACAGCTACACACAGAGATAAACACACTACAAAAAATGCTAAGTTCACTTTAGAGAAAGAACAAGCAACACCAATAAACTTCCTGGATATATCTATCACAGCATCCACCCAGCATCTACAGGAAAAACACATCAGACACGGTACTGCACCAATCACCTAAGCACCCACAAAAACATGCAGTTCTTAAACATGTGCTCCACAGACTAAACACAGCACCACTTGACAAACACTATAGTAAGGAGATGGACATAATAATAATAATAACAGACATGGAACACTTCTGGAGCAACATATGGTCAAACCCGGTACAGCATAACAGGCATGCACAGTGGATACAAGCAGAAACATACGCATACAAGGTGATTCCACAAATGCCTGAAGTGATAATTTTGCAACATGAAGTCTCCCAAGCAATTAATTCTACTTACAATTGGAAAGCCCCTGGAAAAGATAAAATAGCAAATTTCTGGCTAAAGAAGTTCACCTCAACACATTCACATCTAACTAAATTATTTAAAAGATACATTGCAGACCCATACACATTCTGTGATACACTTACACATGGAATAACTTATCTGAAACCTAAAGATCAAGCAGATACAGCAAACCCAGCAAAATATCACCCCATAACATGCCTACCAACAATATACAAAATATTAACTTCAGTCATTACACAGAAATTAATGACACATACAACACAGAACAAAATTATAAATGAAGAACAAAAAGGCTGTTGCAAAGGAGCACGAGGATGTAAAGAGCAACTGATAATAGATGCAGAGGTGACATATCAAGCTAAAACTAAACAAAGGTCACTACACTATGCATACATTGATTACCAAAAAGCTTTTGATAGTGTACCCCACTCATAGTTACTACAAATATTGGAAATATACAAAGTAGATCCTAAATTGATACAGTTCCTAAACATAGTAATGAAAAATTGGAAAACCACACTTAATATCCAAACAAATTCAAATAATATCACATCACAGCCAATACAGATTAAGCGTGGAATATACCAAGGAGACTCATTGAGTCCTTTCTGGTTCTGCCTTGCTCTGAACTCACTATCCAACATGCTAAATAATACAAATTATGGATACAATATTACTGGAATCTACCCACACAAAATCACATATTTGCTATACATGGATGATCTAAAACTACTGGCAGCAACAAATCAACAACTCAACCAATTACTAAAGATAACAGAAGTATTCAGCAATGATATAAAAATGGCTTTTGGAACAGACAAATGTAAGAAAAATAGCATAGTCAAGGGAAAATGCACTAAACAAGAAGATTACATATTGGATAACCACAGCGACTGCATAGAAGCGATGGAAAAAACAGATGCCTATAAATACCTAGGATACAGACAAGAAATAGGAATAGATAATACAAATATTAAAGAAGAAGTAAAAGAAAAATATAGACAAAGACTAACAAAAATACTGAAAACAGAATTGACAGCAAGAAACAAGACAAAAGCTATAAATACCTATGCCTTACCAATATTGACCTACTCATTTGGAGTAGTGAAATGGAGTAACACAGACCTAGAAGCACTCAATACACTTACACGATCACAATGTCACAATTACAGAATACATCACATACATTCAGCAACAGAAAGATTCACATTAAGCAGGAAGGAAGGAGGAAGCGGATTTATTGACATAAAAAACCTGCATTATGGACAGGTAGACAATTTAAGAAAATTCTTTCTAGAACGAGCAGAAACTAGCAAAACACGCAAAGCAATCACTCATATAAATACATCGGCTACACCACTGCAATTTCATAACCACTTCTACAACCCTTTAGATCACATAACATCAACAGATACAAAGAAAGTAAATTGGAAAAAGAAAACACTACATGGCAAGCACCCGTATCATCTAACACAGCCACACATCGATCAAGACGCATCCAACACATGGCTAAGAAAAGGCAATATATACAGTGAGACGGAAGGATTCATGATGGCAATACAGGATCAAACAATAAACACCAGATATTACAGCAAGCATATTATTAAAGATCCCAATACTACAACAGATAAATGCAGACTTTGCAAACAACAAATAGAAACAGTAGATCACATCACAAGCAGATGTACAATACTAGCAAATACAGAATACCCCAGAAGACATGATAATGTAGCAAAAATAATACATCAACAACTTGCCATACAACATAAACTAATAAAACAACACATTCCCACATACAAGTATGCACCACAAAATGTACTGGAGAATGATGAATACAAATTATACTGGAACAGAACCATTATAACAGATAAAACAACACCATATAACAAACCTGACATCACACTCACCAATAAAAAGAAGAAATTAACACAACTAATCGAAATATCCATACCCAATAAAACAAATATACAGAAGAAAACAGGGGAAAAAATTGAAAAATACATCCAACTGGCTGAGAAAGTCAAGGACATGTGGCATCAGGATAAAGTTGACATTACACCAATTATACTATCAACTACAGGAGTCATACCACACAATATCCACCAGTACATCAATGCAATACAGCTACATCCAAACTTATATATACAACTACAGAAATCTGTAATTATTGATACATGTTCAATTATGCGAAAGTTCCTAAATGCAATGTAACATATACCGTACAGTTAAAAGGAAGTCACGCTTGATCAAGGTCCGCGTCACTTTCCATTTTTGAGCAGACATAACGTCTGAGAAAAGAAAGGATAATAATAATAATAATAATAATAATAATAATTCTGTTAGCAACAAATAACAGAGACCAAGAATCTCTAGTTACACAACTGAATAAAAAAAAATCCAGAAAAACATAAAAATAATAAAAAACAACACCACATAAATCTAGGGACTCACAGTGTCTACAACACACACACACACACACACACACACACAGAGAGAGAGAGAGAGAGAGAGAGAGAGAGAGAGAGAGAGAGAGAGAGAGAGAGAGAGAGAGAGAGGGAGGGAGGGAGAGGGAGTGGGAGAGGGGGAGAGGGAGAGGGAGAGAGGGAGAGAGAGAGAGAGAGAGAGAGAGAGAGAGAGAGAGAGAGAGAGAGAGAGAGACAGCTCAGTCTAAAACAAAGAGCAGTAACCTTCTACCACTAAAACAAAACAAAAGGTGAATGTATCCTGCAATATCAAAACAAAGTACAGGAAATGTCAAAATCACTGTGTGCCTTCACAACTAAAAAATGTGAATGAATTTAGTGTCAGTCAAATTTATATGTGTTAAAATTTACCACGTGTTCAGAATAGCGTGAGGGATGACATAAGAAACAAAAAACCATTAGTAACAATTATAATTTAATACCGATAATAGTAGTAAGCAAAAGCATGAGAACTGTTCATGCTCCTAGCAAACAAAATTATAAGATAATCCATATTGTTACAGTAACCACTGAAGATGCTTTAGAATAAAATGAAACCTGTCTGGCCTTAATAAGACTTTTGTTAGAGGTACAAAAGACATATGTAATTAGTAACATAGTGACTGCAGGAAAAAGAGGCTTTAAAACAAAGAAGACAACATGTAGTAAGCAGAATTTTAATGTAATGTATGTATATTCTTCAACCACCAGTTACTATCTTGGGGTCATTTTTGACCCCAGCATAAA
This sequence comes from Schistocerca serialis cubense, assembly GCF_023864345.2. Lineage (NCBI taxonomy): Eukaryota > Metazoa > Arthropoda > Insecta > Orthoptera > Acrididae > Schistocerca > Schistocerca serialis. The sequence goes on from NC_064641.1 coordinate 430,234,586, forward strand.
CATAATCTTATTTCTCTCTGTAATGACACCACTCCTGCTCCAAAGATTGTATGTAGTCTCTTAGAAGCCAATTGTCACCAAGGAAATGCATTAGTGCAAGTTGTGACGTAGTTTTTTTACAGAGTAATTGGATTTTAGGGTCACTGAAGACCCCAGGAGAGTACTTACATGCACATTATTTCTGAATATTCCATTGTGTTTTCTGAGTTGTGTGTCTGACCTGACAATGAGTAGTGAATCTATTCACATCGACAGACTTGTTACGATGGCTGTAAGGTTATGGACTATTTAGATAACATAGAAAATGAATCTGCAGAAGAAGAATGAAGCCCGGAACATGATTTCAATATAAGTGATTGTGAAAGTGAACACAGCGCCCACAAAACAAACACAACAATTTCTGATTTGGATGTCTCAGAAGAAGAAATCTCTGAAAATGTTTATTTTAGTTACTACTAAGGGAAAAACAGGTTCAAATGGTCGCAAAACCCACCCAGTTGTTCTAGACTTAGAAAAACTAATATTGTTGTTCACTTACCGGGGTTGATTGGACCGGCTCAGCAATGTAAGCCTTCTATGCCATTTGAAGCGTGGTCTCTGCTTATTACAGATGATATGCTGAACACTGTAGTAGATCACACAAATGCACTAATTTCTGAAGTGAGTGTAAGTTATGGTGTGTCTGTGACTTATGTTAATTGTGTGTCTCTAGAAGAAATGCGAGCTTTTTTCAGATTGATTTATCTCACAGGTGCTTGTAAGTCTGATCATGAGAATGAAGAATCACTTTCTGCTACAGAACTAATAGGAAGACCAATAATTAGAGCAACAATGTCCAAGGAACGGTTTCTTTTTCGTCTGTCTGTTATCAGATTTGACAGCTGAACAACAAGGGAACAGAGAAAACAATCAGGAGACAAGCTGGCAGCTATTCCTGAATTGTTTAACAAGTTTATATCCAATTCCTCAGTAAATTATAGGTGTTCACAATTTGCAACAGTTGATGAAATGATAGTAGGTTTTTGTGGACACTGTTCTTGGGTTAAAAATTCTGAGTTTGTGTTGTGCTAAATGCTTTTATTTATTCATGGAAGGCGACAACATGAAATCCATCAAAACTAAGCATCCCAGAACAATCTCTTCTGAAGCTGGTTAAACCTATTGGTAAGACAACCAGAAATGTAAGTGGAGATAACTGGTTCGCCTCTGTAGAAATGGCTAATGAATTACAAAAGATTGGCCTGACATACATTGGTAAACTTTGGAAACAGAAATGTGAAATTCTGGCAGAATTCTTGGCCAGTAAATCATAGGAAGTGGGACACACAAAATTTGGTTTCACAAACAGTTTAACAAAATGCTCCCAAGGAAAGTAAATCAGTAGTCAGGCTACGACCAATGCATCATGATGAACACATTGATCAGCAGAGTGGTGAACTTAATATTATTCTATTTTACAATTCTACAAAGGGGGACATGGCTGCTCTTTATCAGAAGAGTGCTCTCTATAAATGCATAAAAAGATGTAAAAGGTGGTCCCTACCCGTATGGTGTGCTGTAATGAATACTGCTACTATTAACAGTTACGTAATATGACAGTAGTCAAATCATATTACAAAGATGTCACATTTTCAGTTTATGAAAGAACTCTCAACAACTCTAACAGAAAAGCACGTGAAACAATACGCTACTGTACCAACTCTACCAACAAGTTTGAAAACATTAATTAATTTAGCATTTCATTTGGAAGAGCAGTTCCAACCATCAAGCTCATGTGGGCCTAAAAAGCGCCAAAGATGTAACTCTTGCAAAGAAATCATGACAAAAAAGTGTAAGTAATTTGTTCAAGATGCAACAAATATGTCTGCTGAAACCACTCGCAGCAGAAGACATTATGTATACAATGCAACAAAGAGTAACTTCATTATGAACAACAATATTTTAGAAATCGAAATTTTTGTTAAGCATGAAGTAATGGCTGTTATTTCTTTACTATGAATTCAGATTTACATTTCCTCTTTCAGCGATTAATCTGGACCTCAATCAACAAGGCACAAGAAGCAAAAAAGACGAGCTACTACTAAATGAAAAATTTGTTACTTTAAAATTACATTTGCATTGAGAACTGAAAAATGTAGAGATTAAAATAAACATGTTTTGTATGAGTTTCTGGCTTCCTTACACCTCCTGTTTAGATTAAACCAGCTGTTAACAAGTTTAAATAAATGTGTATAAAACAATTATAATCAAATCTGAATCAAAGTAAATGGAGATACTAATAATTTTTGGGGTCACTAATGACCCCACGATAGTAGTTGTGATAATCAAAAATACTGATAATAACTCAGGGTTAACAACCCATATATCAGTTCCCTCTGCAGGGCAGAAGGCAGCAGAGGCAGAGGAAAAGCATTTTCCATGGCATCAAATTTGCATGTGGTTCTGGAATTCCCATATGGAGTGGCAGTCACTAATGGTAACCAATGCCATACAGACCTATGGATGGGAAACCTGTGGAATGAATCTAGCGGCTGGCACCTCAGATGAAGATAAATGGCAGTTTTTAATGTGCTGCTGTGGTAGTTTTAAATTCTACATGTTGTCCAGAGGTTGTATGTTAATGATTGCTGCAAAAATTGCAGCACATGTCATTAACTATATCATGAAATTATACAAAAGAAAGATGAAGTTCTGTGAATACATGTCAGTTACATTCTTTCAAATATTTCATTTTTCATGTCTACTTCTATCACCATCAACAAATTTGATGACTGCTATTTACAACTGATTCATCTCTCATTATGTGGTTACTCCATAAGGATGACTAGTTATGACTCTCATGTCGTTGTTGTCATTGTTTTTTGTGGTCTTCAGTCCTGAGACTGGTTTGATGCAGATCTCCATGCTACTCTATCCTGTGCCAGCTTCTTCATCTTCCAGTACCTACTGCAACATACGTCCTTCTGAATCTGCTTGATATATTCATCTCTTGGTCTTCCACTACAATTTTTACCCTCCACCCTGCCCTCCAATACTAAATTGGTGATCCCTTGATGCCTCAGAACATGTCCTACCAACCGATCCCTTCAACTAGTCAAGTTGTGCCACAAACTTCTCTTCTCCCCAATCCTATTCAATACCTCCTCATTAGTTATGTGATCTACCCATCTAATCTTCAGCATTCTTCTGTAGCACCACATTTCAAAAGCTTCTGTTCTCTTCTTCTCCATGTTTCACTTCCATACATGGCTACACTCCATACAAATACTTTCAGAAATGACTTCCTGACACCATTATCAGTTATTTTGCTCCCCAAATAGCAAAACTCCTTTACTACTTTAAGTGACTCATTTCCTAATCTAATTCCCTCAGCATCACCCTACTTAATTCAACTACATTCCATTATCCTCATTTTGCTTTTGTTGATTTTCATCTTATATCCTCCCTTCAAGACAGTATCCATTCCGTTTAACTGCTTTTCCTAGTCTTTTGCTGTCTCTGACAGAATTACAATGTCATCGGTGAACCTCAAAGTTTTTATTTCTTCTCCATGTATTTTAATACCTACTACAAATTTTTCTTTTCTTTTCTTCACTGCTTGCTCAATGTACAGACTGAATAACATAGGGGAGAGGCTACAACCCTGTCTCACACCCTTCCCAACCACTGCTTCCCTTTTATGTCCCTTGGCTCTTATAACTGCCATCCGTTTTTGGTACAAATTGTAATTAGCCTTTCACTCTCTGTATTTGAACCCTGCCACCTTCAGAATTTGAAAGAGAGTATTCTAGTCAACATTGTCAAAAGCTTTCTCTAAGTCTATGCCGGTCAGGGTGGCCGAGCGGTTCTAAGCGCTACAGTCTGGATTCACGCGACCACTATGGTCGCAGGTTCAAATCCTGCCTCAGGCATGGATGTGTGTGACGTCCTTAGGTTAGTTAGGTTTAAGTAGTTCCAAGTTCTAGGGGACTGATGACCTCAGAAGTTGAGTGCCATAGTGCTCAGAGCCATTTTTCTAAGTCTACAAATGCTAGAAACGTAGGTTTGCCTTTCCTTATTCTAGCTTCTAAGATAATTCGTAGGGTCAGTATTGCCTCACGTGTTCCAATACTTCTATGGAATCCAAACTGATCTTCCCGAAGGTCGGCTTCTACTAGTTTTTCCATTCGTCTGTAAAGAATTCGGGTTAGTATTTTGCAGCTGTGCCTTATTAATCTGATAGTTCGGTAATTTTCACATCTCTCAACACCTGTCTTCTTTGGGATTGGAATTATTACATTCTTCTTGAAGTCTGAGGGTATTTCGCCTGTGTCATACATCATTTTCATCAGATGGTAGAGTTTTGTCAGGACTGGCTCTCCCAAGGCTGCCAGTAGTTCTAATGGAATGTTGTCTACTTCTGGGGCCTTGTTTCAACTCAAGTCTTTCAGTGCTCTTTCAAGTTCTTCACTCAGTATCATATCTCCCATTTCATCTTCATCTACATCCTCTTGCATTTCCATAATATTGTCCTCAAGTACATCGCCCTTGTATAGACCCTCTATATACTCCTTCCACCTTTCTGCTTTCCCTTCTTTGCTTAGAACTGGGTTTCCAACTGAGCTCTTGATATTCATACAGATGGCTCTCTTTTCTCCAAAGGTCTCTTTGTTTTTACTGTAGGCAGTATCTATCTTACTCGTAGTGATATATGCCACTACATCCTTACATTTGTCCTCTAGCCATCCCTGCTCAGCCATTTTGCACTTCCTGTCGATCTCTTTTTTGAGACATTTGTATTCCTTTTTGCCTGCTTCATTTACTGCACTTTTATATTTTCTCCTTTCATAAATAAAATTCAATATTTCTTCTACTAGCCCTCATCTTTTTACCTACTTGATCCTCTGCTGCCTTCACTACTACATCCCTCAAAGCTACCCATTCTTCTTCTACTGTATTTCTTTCCCCCATTCCTGTCAATTATTCCCCTATGCTCTCCCTGAAACTCTGTACAACCTCTGGTTTCGTCAGTTTATCCAGACCCCATCTCCTTAAATTCCCACCTTTTTGCAGTTTCTTCAGTTTTAATCTACAGTTCATAACCAATAGATTATGGTCAGAGTCCACATCTGCCCCTGGAAATGTCTTACAATTTAAAACCTGATTCCTAAATCTCTGTCTTACCATTATATAATATATCTGAAACCTGTCAGTATCTCCAGGCTTCTTCCGTGTATACAACCTTCTTTTATGATTCTTGAACCAAGTGTTAGCTGTGATTAAGTTGTGCTCTGTGCAAAATTCTACCAGGCGGCTTCCTCTTTCATTCCTTACCCCCAACCCATATCCAGCTACTATGTTTCCTTCTCTCGCTTTTCCTACTACCGAATTCCAGTCACCCATGACTATTAAATTTTCGTCTCCCTTCACTATCTGAATAATTTCTTTTATTTCATCATACATTTCTTCAATTTCTTCATCATCTGCAGAGCTAGTTGGCATATAAACTTGTGCTACTGTAGTAGTCATGGGCTTCATGTCTATCTTGGCCACAATTATGCATTCACTATGCTGTTTGTAGTAGCTTAACCGCACTCCTATTTTTTTGTTCATTATTAAACCTACTCCTGCATTTTGTATTTATAACCCTGTATTCGCCTGACCAAAAGTCTTGTTCCTCCTGCCACCGAACTTCACTAATTCCTACTATATCTAACTTTAACCTATCCATTTCCCTTTTTAAATTTTCTAACCTACCTGCTCGATTAAGGGATCTGACATTCCACGCTCCTATCCGTAGAACACAAGTTTTTTTTCTCTCCTGATAACGACGTACTCCTGAGTAGTCCCCATACGGAGATGCGAATGGGGGACTATTTTACCTCCGGAATATTTTACCCAAGAGGACGCCATCATCATTTAACCATACAGTAAAGCTGCATGCCCTCGGGAAAAATTACGGCTGTAGTTTCCCCTTGCTTTCAGCCGTTCGCAGTACCAGCACAGCAAGGCCATTTTGGTTAATGTTACAAGGCCAGATCAGTCAATCACCCAGACTGTTGCCCCTGCAACTACTGAAAAGGCTGCTGTCGCTCTTCAGGAACCACACGTTTGTCTGGCATCTCAACAGATACCCCTCCGTTGTGGTTGCACCTATGGCATGGCTATCTGTATCACGGAGGCACGGAAGCTTCCCCACCAATGGCAAGGTCCATGGTTCATGGTGGAGATGACTCTTATAACAGCTTTTAATATTGTAATTTTCCATGCAAAAACTCAGTTTACTATTATAGCAGTACATTACCTTTTATGTCGTAGGCGTTTACTTAAAACTGCTATTGAAAATGTCTATCAATGGCTCCTCAGTGTTTGTTATACCAAAATCACATATTTTAACCACTCTGGAAGTGTTAGTTATTGAAACTATCAGTGAAGTACAGTTGGTCATATAAAAGAAATCACTTATATAGTTAAGGGAGGCAAAAATGTAATTATGATGAGGAACTTGAATTCTTTAGTAGCAAAAAGAAGAGAAGGAAAAATTGTAGGACAACATGTGGTAAGGAATAAAACGAGAAGCCATCTGGTAGAAACTGGCATTGAGCATAACTTAATCATTGCTGACACTTGCTTTAAAAATCATGAAAAAGGGTTATGTATGTGAAATACACCTGGAGACACCAGGTGGTTTCAGATGCATTACGATAATGGTAAGACAGTGTTTCTGATACCAGATTTTAATGTGTAAGACATTTCCACGTGCAGACGCAGACCAACCATAATTTACTGGTTATGAGCTGCAGATTACAATCAGATTGTGTAAAAGTTAGGAAATTAAGGATATAGGACCTGGGTAAGTTAAGATACAAATCTCAAAGGCATTGATACACAATCACTGACTGAAACAGGGAAAAAAAATACACTACAATATGAATCAGTAGCTTTGAGAGATGAAATATGGCATTGAATGCAGTAGAGGATCAAATTTGGAAAAAGACACAATTGAAATCTTTGGATAATACAAGAGTTATTGAATTTAAATGGGAAGAGGAAAAAATATAAAAATGCAGCAAATGGAATAGCCAAAAGGGAATGCAGATGTGTAAAAATTGAGGCTGATAGAGAGTTTTACAGGAAAAATGCAAAGCTGTAGAAGCATGCATGTAAAAGACAGATGCAATGTATAGGAAAATTAAATTAAAAAATAAATGGGGCAAAGAGAAGGAGCTGTATGAATATTAAGAACTCAGATGCAAACCAGAACTAAGTAAAGCAGGGAAGCCTGAAAGGTGGAAGGAATATATAGAAAGTAGAGGTTATTGAAATGCACTTGGACACAATGTTATGTTCCTGTGAAATATCAGAACACTCATGGTAGTACTGATCCTGTAACTTATCCTCAGAAGATAGACAGAAAGGGGCAAGCCTATGTTTATGGCATTTGTTGATTTAGATAAAGCTTTCCACAACCTTGCATGGATTGTAACAGCGAAGACCATTGAAATTACTTGGTACATGTATCACTCACTATCTGAAAAGTCATACTGTGGTGGTAAGGACCACTACCTCACATTAGGGTGGTAGTGAAAACAAGGTGATATAGGAGATGGACAGAGAGAGGGGAAGAGGAGGAGATGGACAGAGGGGGAAGGGGTGATGGACAGAGAGAGATGAAAGGCGGATGTAGACTGAGAAAGGAGGAGGAAGAGATGTGCTGGGAGGAGGAGGAGAATAGAGTGAGGTGCTGGGCAGGTGAAAAATGAAGATGATGTGTTTAGGCAGGAGTCATTCCATATGAAGTCAACCAATGAAAAAAAGAATGAACATTTGTAATTTATAGTTCTCTAAGTTTTGGTCCTGTTATTCTACCTTTCAAAATAAGATAAAATTCAAAATTAAAATTTTTTTGGACGTTTCTTTTTTCACTTGCTAATTTTAAGGTTTCCAAAATTGTGAAATTTGCTATGTTTCAAAACCTCAAAATGACTGTATCTCAAAAAGTATTTGAAGTATAGACCTGAAATTTATACCTTTTTATTCAGTTTATTGTGGGCTTTAAAATATGTGCTGCTTGACCAAAATCAGTGAAATGCCAATTTTCCCAAACCAAAACTTTTTGAAGTTATGAAAATTTCAAAATTGGAATTACTTTTTGTTTTGAAAAAAGTGTATTAATTGTACACTATTTGTTAATGTATGTGCCAATTTCATGGTGGTATTCCAGAGGGAACATATGGAAATAAATTTTATTTTATTGCTGTTTGTATTGCTAACTGTAACCCAACTGCACTTGGTTTGCAAGCTGTTTCATAAAACTATTGGTAAAATGAAATTCTTGAGCACTAACTAAGCAAAGTTTGCTTTAAAATTGTACTAAACTGCACTATTTCACAATTAACATAAACAATGTGAGGGATAATATTTACTTACCATTTTCAGTAACTTCTAATTTATAGTAGATGTAGTTCTTCTATTGACAGTAATTCATTTCAGTAGAGACAAATTGTTGAGAGAAAAATAGAAAAGCACTGGTGAGAGAAAGAGTTCCAGATTGCTGTGTACATGTGTAACTCATTAACCACATGCTCAGGGGTAAAGTGGAAGATAAGTGCGAGTGTCATGATTTAAAATGCTTAATCACTCAGTAAAGTGTTGAAAGGCACATGGTGGATTACGACATGTACCAAGCACAGCCAATAAAGTGGGATATTATACTTGTTGTATTCCAACATGTGCAGTTCAGTATTTTATTGAGATATCAAGCATTTTAAATTGTGACAGGCACATTTGTTCCACTATGTGACATGAGAATTTTCATATAGGATGAAACCAGTGCCTTAATAAATGCACATAAAATAAAAGTCAAAGTGTTTATCTGAACATAAATATTAATCAGTTGCTTGAGTGGCATAAAGTATAAATATGCCATCAATCACTTATATGTGACAAATGATGAGCACACAGCATAAAAAAGAGCTTTGAAAAAGATTTTATAAGCCATAGCAGTCACAATGACTCAGAAGTATCACACATTTATTCATATGAGCAGTGTCAAAGGTAAATAAAAACTGTTTCTGATTTTAAGGAACTTGATAATCATAAAATTCAAGTGGGTCCAGGTAGAGCATATTTTTTTTAAAAAATTACTGGACTTATTGCTTGTGCATCTGTGACAGCAAATTGTTGATGGCTTGTGTATATCAGGACATGAAAAAGGGGAAGTAAAGATTTTATTTATGTATCGTTGTGGACCAGCTCTTTTTTTTTCATGATTCTACACCATAAATTCATAGCCCCTGTGAAAAACCCATAAGATCAATGCTAAAAATTCCTTGATTTCATATTTCTTCCTAGTAAGGTTTACCTCGATTTTAAGTTCTTACTCAACATCTTGCTCGAATTTGTTCTGTTTTCTTCCTATTGACATTTGATGTGACTGAATGAGGTATGCGTGGCACGAAAGACAGATGGTTCACACCACGGGTGGCGGTGGAGTTAAAGGAATATTTTAGGCTATAGTGGAGAGGGGAGATGTGAGAGAGGAAATGCTGATGTATTCCATGATTCGTGTGCCAACACAACTTGCAACATTTAGCTTCACCATGCAGTTATGATACAACTACTGCTAGGTTGCAGTGGTTATGGAAAAATAAGACAGCCCCGATGAAAAGTGTTCTGCACCAAGTCAATACATGATGAAGGGGCCCAGCCATCACCTTTTCTTGTGCCACTTATAACTCAGTCTCATCTTTTTGCTTATATTTCCAATGAACTGTATTCAGCAATGATAACAACTGCCAACCTTTTGAATTCAGACACTGAGTCTCAAAGAATATGCTCAGTCATAATTGAGGAAACATCGCCCATTTCCAGCTAGTGAACTCTTATTGGCTGGTGACTTGTGAAGTTACCCAACAGCCATCACCACCACCACACAACACTAACACACATAATGATGAGCTTGCGCAATGGATGTGTGGAGAGTGGGAAGGGCCCTTCAGTGATCGGAGTGCAGGTAGGGGTGAAAACATTTTGTGAACTGCTAAAAATGTAAATGTCGTATGGCTAGAGCCTCCCGTTGGGTAGACCATTAGTAAGGTGCAAGTCTTTCGATTTGATGCCATTTCGGCGACTTGCATGTCGATGGGGATGAAATGATGAAGATTAGGACAACACAACAGCCAGTCCTGAAAATATAATTTTTGTGTAGATGATGTGCTTGACAGAGATGTCATATGGAAACAGAACAGGGGTTTTGCAATAGCAAATTTTAAAGACTTTTGTGTTAAAGACTAACATGATACGGTTGCAACAACTACATAGACTACTTCTGTATATACTTCGTGCTGCACACATCACATTCTCTAGATCATAAAGATTAGCAGTAGTGATAAAGGGCATGAAGCAAAACTGTAGCACCTGAGCTTTCTTCAAAATTTACATTTCACACAGTGTACAGAAATTCACTGAGCCAACTTCTAGTAATCTTGTAACGTCACTTGGGGAAGTTAACTTGTTTTTTTTTTCACATTTCTCTCATCAAGCCTAAAATAACACTTTAATGGTGGTGAGTATATGAAGTGCAGCTCACAAGAAAAGCATTAAACAATAATAACAATGGTGAGGAAATTTGTCATTAAGCAGGTGTCTGCATTTATGCTAGTGGTTTAACTACTTAGCTGTTGTGATGTTTATGGTTTAATTCAACACGGTCATCAATTTTTGCTTTTTTTAGGTTAAGTACAAAGGAAGATCTTCCAAAAACATGTGTTTTGAACACATAATTTGTGGTCCTAGCATGTCAGAAAACAGCTCGATTACCTTGTACCCAGAAAGCAGTTTCAATTGTTTGATGAGTTTTTATTTTCTGTTACATATCTGTAATTTTTTGAGAACTGATGAAATTCATTACCACAAATTAATGTACAAAAATTATATTGTATACTTCACTGCCATCACTTTGACAGAACTTATACAAAGTATTGGAGAGGATTTCCACTTTTTATCATATATGCCAGTTACATGTCTTTTTGCTCATATTTTGGGGGTTTCTCCATAGGTCTTCCATTGCAAAAATAAACTTCATACTTTGTAATGTGCAACTGCCACTAGAAGAACATACACACTATCATAAGAGCTGTGAAAAGCCTCACATTATTTTGGAAAACAACATGTTTTTACATCAGTATTCTGTCATTATTTCTTGGGAGTACTGGGTTATATCATTTGAAAGAAAATTGTGTTGACTCTAATAAGATTGTTAGTTGATCACCATGACATCTTTCTTGTTGAAAATGAGTAAACAAATTCTCTTTGCGTAGCACTAAAATAACGCATTGTTAAATAATAACAGGTACATCATTGTGTAATTAATAATATTGATTAATATTAATGTTTTTGTAAAATGAAGATATAATTAAGTAAACTATTCATATTCTCTTAAGTGGGCATGTGTTATTATGATGTATGATAAAATATCTTCACAGTTAAAATGGAAAAGCCAAATGTGAATACATATTCAAGTGTATAATTGTGATAATGTAATAAATTCTGTGTCACTAAATGATAAATTGTGATCTGACTGTAATATTTGGTTTTTAACATATTACAACTTAGTAACACGTGCAAAGCCCTACAGATTATGCACTGGGTGTCATGCTTACCAGTACAATAAAATTTATTTTCATAAATTCCCACTGAAGTACCTTCATGAAATTGGGCACACACATTAACAAATAATGCACATGCTATAAAAATTCAACATTGCTATGAATATCATAAGAAACTGAATAAAGTGGTTCAAATTTAGGTCTGTAAGTCAAATAGTTTTTGAGATATGGTGATTTAAGTTTTTCAAAAGGCAAAATAAAGCATTATTTTTGAAGTTTTAAAAATTAATAACTCCAAAATGAAAGGTTCAAAATAATTTTAATTTGAGATTTTTCATGTACACACTACTACTATAAATGTACCAAAATTATCTAAATCTGAGATGTCAAGAAACAATCCATTGATTGATTTAACATGATCTGACCCGCAGGTGGAAGAGGGAGTGGGAGTGACAAAGCAGGTGGTATTTGGAGGCAGTATAGATAGGCAAGTGGAAGAGGGATAGATTGTGAGGATGCAGATGGAAAAGTTTAAGGTTGTGAAGAGGTAGGTGGAAGAGGCACAAGGTGTGGGGAGTCATGTGATGAGTGACAGGATGTGCGGATACTGGTGGAAGAAGGTCAAGGTGTGATGAAACATGTGGAAGAGTAGAGAGGTAAATAGAAGGGGTTGGTTGATTAGGGGACTGATAAGACATATACTCGTTTGAAACACATGTGATACACACTTCACAGTCATAGTTGCAGATAGAAAGCTGTTGTGAGTCTACATGTATGCCTGACAAAAAAGAGTGAAGAACAAAGTAGAGGAGAAGGAAATGAAATTTAAATTTAGGTCTAGGGAGATAACATTATTCCTGCTACAGGTAATGTCTCATTTGCATCAACAACCACAGTCAATGGGAGAGTAAATGATAGGAACCATGCAAACTGGTGAAACAGCAGGTAGCAACAGAAGGAAGGACCTAGTTTTCAACCTCAAATAGGTGACAAACACAAACTCAGAGAATCAAATTATAAACTATATAAAAAGGGTTAAATGCATACAAAATGTTAGAGGAAGTAGCTACTTCTGCACCATTCATAATTATCTCTTCAAAAGGTAACGCCAGATTTGCAGCAACAAACACAGATCATGGCAGAGTAAATATTTGCAACCATACAATCTGATGAACCTGCTGAAAACAGAGGGAAGATCACATAACTAAATTTCATACCCGAAACAGGTGATGTACACATAAAGTCAGAGAGTCAAGTTGTGAACTACAATAAAGTAGGAGGTACTTACCAAAAGAAAAAAACATGTAGTTAGGCCTGCACCACTAATAATGATCTCTGCTAAAGGCAAAGTCTCATTTGCAGCAACAAAAAAGGTCAAAGACGTACACACAAAATTGGAGAATGATACTATCAAACAAAAAAAAGGAGAGAAGTACATTCCAAAAGAAAGAAGATGTATTTAGTTCTGCACAACTCATAATAATCTCTCATGCACGTAAAGTCTCATTTTCAGCAACAAACACAGACGATGGGAGAGTAAATGTTTGGCAGCATGTGATCTGATGAGTCTGTTGAGAACAAAAGAGGGAAGTTCCTGTTACTGCATTTCATACCCTAAATAGGTGATGTACACACAAACTCAGAGAATCCAGTTAACAAACTATAAAAAAGTGGGAGGTACATACCAAAAGAAAGAAGATGTAGTTAGATATTCACTGATCCTAATTATCTCTGCTGCAGGAAAAGACTCATTTGCAGCAACAAACACAGTCAAAGGGAGAGTAAATGTTGGCAAGCATGCAATATGATGAACCTGCAGGGAACCACAGAGGGAAGTTCCCACTCCTGCATTTCGAACCCGAAATTAGTGATGTACACACAAATACAGAGAAACAAATTATAAAACTATAACAAAGTGGTAGGCACATACTAAAATAAATAAGATGCAGTTAGTTCTACACTGCTCATAATTACCTCTGATGCACGTAGTCTCATTTGCAGCAACGAACACAGTTCATGGGAGAGTAAATGTTTGCAAGCATGTGACGTGATGATCCTGCTGAGAACAAGAGAGGGAACTTCACATTACTACATTTCGTACCCTAAATAGGTGACACACACAAACTCAGAGGATCAAATTGGGAGGTATGAGGGGGGACCCAAAAGTAACCGGAATCATAATGCTGCACATTGTGCAGTTGTAGTAGCAGGTTGTGCTGCCAGAGGGTTGTAATAAGAGCACTGTTGAGTCATTCTGCCATGCTCACCCAACAGTGAGAAGTGTCGTTTCTTTGGCAGTTCTTTTAGTGTGCGTACAGTGCAGACGTGACATGAGGAAATGGCTAGTTCTTACGAACAACGTGTGCCAGTGAAGTTTTGTTTCTTGCTCAGCAAGAATGCAGCAGAAACTGTTGCAATAATTCAGACAGCCTATAAAGACCGTGCTCATAGTAAAACACAAATGTACAAATGGTTTTCTTGGTTTAAAAAGGGAGAAATTGTGGTTGAAGATCAGCCCCATTCTGTCGACCTTCAACTGCTCGAAGCGAAGACAACATCGACAAAATCTGTGATCTCATCAGTGAAGATCAACGCAGAACAACCGACCAACTCGAGAACTTGTCCAGGTTGTCCTGGAGCTCAATTTAGCACATCTTGACCATCAATTTGGGGATGTGAAGAGTGGCAGCAAAATTCGTGCCAAAGCATCTTACCAGAGATCAAAGGGATCATCACGTTGAAGCCTGTCACGAAATGAAGGACGCGTTCAAAGATGATCCACATTTTTTTAACAAAAACATTACAGGCAATGAGTCATGGTGCTATGGGTACAATCCAGAAAGTAAACAACAGTCATCACAATGGAAGTCATCTGGCTCACCTCGACCAAAAAAAGCTCGACAAGTGAAATCGAATGTGAAAACGATGTTGATCTGTTTTTTGACATTTGTCCCAGAAAACCAGACAGTAAACCAACAATTCTATTTTGAGGTTATGAAATGGCATTGCAGAAGTTTGTTGCGCATCTGGCTTTGTGGGATTGTGGCGTGTGGTTCCTGCATTATGACAATGCTACCACGCACACGGCTCTCAACATTCGACAGTTTTTGGCCTCAACGAAGACAACTACCTTGACCCACATGCCCTATTCACCGATTTAGCACATTCAGCTTTCTTCCTATTCCCGAGGATGAAAAGAGACTTGAGAGGAAAGCGTTTTGCGGATGTGGAAGACGTAAAACCCAATGTCATAAAAGTGCTATCAGGTATCAAAGAGGATGAATTTAAAAGGTGCTTCGAATACTGGAATGAACATTTGGACAACTGTATTAATGCTAATGGAGAGTATTTTGAAGGAGATTAAGGTTGTATTTGAAAACAGTAAAGTATATGCTTTCTGGAAAGAAATTACATTTATTTTTGGGTTCCCCCTTGTACATACCAAAGGAAAGGTTATGTGGTTAGTTCTTAACTGCTCCTAATTATCTCTACTGCAGGTAATGAGTCATTTGCAGCAACAAAACTCATTCAATTGGAGAGTAAAAGTTTGCAACCATGCAAACTGATGAAGCCGCTGACAGCAACAGAAAGATGGTCTTGTTACTACATTTTGTACCCCAAAGAGGTCACATACACACAAACTAAGAGATTCAAATTATCAAACCATAAAAAAGTGGGAGATACTTACCAATAAAAGAAGGTATTGTTAGTTCTGCACTATTCATTATCTCTGCTGCAGGTAATGTCTCATTTGCAGCAACAAAACACAGTCAAAGAGAGAATAAATGTTTGCAACTATGCAATCTGGTGAACCTGCCAAGAACAACAGAAGGAAGGTCCTGTTACAACATTTTGTACCACAAACAGGTGACTTACACACAAACTCAGAGAATCAACTTAACAAACAGTAGTAAAGTTCGAGTAACATACCAAAAGATAGAAGATGTATATAGTTCTGCACCTCTCATGCTGCAGCTAATGTCTCATTTGGATCAACAAACACAGCTGATGGGACAGCAAATATCTGCTACCACTTAATATGATGACTTTGCTGAGAACAACAGAGGGAAGTTAGAGTTACTACATTTTGTACCCCAAATAGGTGACTTACACACAATATTGGAGAATCATACTGCCAGACCATGAAAAAGAGAGATGTACATACCAAAGAATGAAAATGTAATTACTTATTCACTACTCACAATTATCTTGCCTGCAGATAATGTCGGTTTTGCAGCAACAAAACCCAGTCAATGGGAGAGTAAATGTTTGCAAACATGCAATCTGATGAATATACTCAGAACAACAGAGAGATATACTTTCGTAGCACTAGTTGGTGACATACACAAAAACTTGGAGAATCATATTATCAAACTATAAAACAGTGGGAGCTACATAACAAAATAAGGAAGATGTAGTTAGTTCTGAACCACTCATTATTATCTATGCTGCAGGTTATGACTCATTTGCAACAACACACACAGTTGATGGGAGAGTGAATGTTTGCATCAGAGCAAGCTGATGACCACAAATAGGTGACACTGACTCAAATTATCAAACTATAAAAGAGTGTTATGTACATACCAAAATAATGAGGATGTAGTAACTTTTACACTGCTCGTAATTACCTCTGCAGTTAGGTACTGTTCCAGTTTCATCAACAAACACAGTCGATGGGAGAATAAATGTTAGCAACCATGCAATATGATGAGCCTGGTGAGAACAACAGAGGGTGGTTCCCATTCCTACATTTCTTACTCCAAATTAGTGAAGTACGCACACATTCAGAGAAACAAAATATACAACTGTAAGAAAGTGGAAGATACGTACCGAGAGAAATAAGATGTAGTTAGTTCTGCACTGCTCATAATTATCCCTGATGCATGTAAAGCCACCTTTGTGGCAACAGACACAGTTGACGGTAGAGTAAATGTTTGCAAACATGTGACATGATGATCCAGCTGAAAACAAGAGAGGGAAGTTGCCATTACTACATTTCGTACCCTAAATAGGTGACATACACACAAACTCAGTGAATCAAATTGTCAAACTACAAAAAAGTGGGAGGTACATACCAAAAGGAAGATGCCGTAGTTAATCCCTCACTGCTCCTAATTATCTCTGCTGGAGGTGATCTGTCATTTGCAGCAACAAAACTCATTCGATTGGGGAGTAAATGTTTGCAACCATGCAAACTGATGAACCTGCTGAGAACAACATATGGAAGATCCTGTTACTACATTTTGTCCCTCAAATAGATGACATACACACAAACTCAGAGAATCAAGTTGTAAAACTATAATAAAGTAGGTGGTGCTTACCAAAAGAAATAAGATTTGTTAGGTCTGCACCGCTAATAATTATCTCTGCTGAAGGTAATGTCTCATTTGCAGCAACAAAACGCAATGAATGGGAGAGTAAATCCTACCAACCATGTAATCCAATGAATCTGCTGAGAATAGCAAATTTCATACCTCAAATAAGTGATGTACACACAAAATTGGAGAATGATACTATCAAACTACAAAAAAGAGAGCATTACATACCAAAAGAAAGAAGATGTATATAGTTCTGCACTGCTCATAATAATCTCTCATGCACATAAAGTCTCACTTTCATCAACAAACAGGGACCATTTCAGAGTAAATGTTTGCTAGCATGCGATCTGACGATCCTGCTGAGAACAAAAGACGGAAGTTACTGTTACTACATTTCATACACTAAATAGGTGACATATAAACAAACTCAGAGCATCCAGTTAAAAAACTATAAAAAAATTGGGGGGGGGGGGGGGCATTCATACTGAAAGAAAGATGATGTAGAAGATCTTCACTGATCCTAATTATCTTCACTGCAGGAAACACTCATTTGAAGCTACAAACAAAGTCGATGGGAGACTAAATGTTAGCAAACATGCAATATGATGAACTTGCTGAGAACAACAGAGGGACATTCCCAACCTACATTTCCAACCCCCAATTAGTGACATACACACAAATTCAGAGAAACAAATTGTGACACTACAACAAAGTGGAAGATACATACCAAGAGAACTAAGATGCAGTTAGTTGTGCAGTGCTCATAATTATCTCTGACGCACGTAAAGCCTCATTTGCAGCAACAGATATAGTTGATGGTAGAATAAATGTTTGCAAGCATGCAACATGATGATCCAGCTGAAAACAAGAGAGGGAAGTTGCCATTACTACATTTCATACCCTAACTAGGTGACATACACACAAACTCAGTGAATCAAATTGTCAAACTATAAAAAAGTGGGAGGTAAACACCAAAAGGAAGACAATGTAGTTAGTCCCTTAGTGCTAAAATTATGTCTGATGCAAGTAATGTCTCATTTGAAGCAACAAAACACAGTTGAAAAGAGAATGAATGTTTGCAACTAAACAATTTGTTGAACCTGCCGAGAGACATGGAAGGACGGACCTGTTACATTTTGTACCCCAAACCGGTATCTTACACACAAACTCAAAGAATCAACTTAACAAAAGATAGAAAAGTTTGAGTAACATACCAAAAGAAAGGAGATGTATATAGTTCTGCACCTCTCATAATTACATACGCTGCAGCTAATGTCTCATTTGGACCAACAAACACTGTTTATGGGACAGCAAATACCAGCAACCATGCAATATGATGAATTTGCTGAGAACAAGTGAGGGAAATTCCAGTTACTACATTTTGTACCCCAAATAGATGACTTACAAACAAAATTCAAGAATCATACTACCAAACCATAAAAAAGAGAGTGGTACATACCAAAGAAAGAACGTGCGGTTCTAGGCGCTACAGTCTGGAGCCGAGCAACCACTGCAGTCGCAGGTTCGAATCCTGCCTCAGGCATGGATGTATGTGATGTCCTTAGGTTAGTTAGGTTTAATTAGTTCTAAGTTCTAGGCGACTGATGACCTCAGAAGTTAAGTCACATTGTGCTCAGAGCCATTTGAACCAAAGAAATAAAATTTAATTACTTCTTCACTACTCATAATTATCTTACCTGCAGGTAATGTCTGCTTTGCAGGACCAAACCCAGTTAATGGGAGAGTAAATATTAGCAACAATGTAATATGATGAACATATTGAGAACAGAGGGATGTTCCTGTTACTATATTTCATACCCCAAGTTGGTGACATACACACAAACTCAGAGAATCAAATTATAAAAAAGTGGGAGGTACATAACAAAATAAAGAAGATGTAGTTAGTTCTGAACCACTGATTATTATCACTGATGCAGGTAATGTCTCATTTGCAACACCACACACAGTTGGTGGGAGAGTAAATGTTTGCAACGGTGCAAGCTGCAGAGAACAATGCAGGGTAGGTCACATTACTCCATATCATACCTCAAAGAGGTGACATCAACACAATCTCACTGACTCAAATTATCAAACTATAAAAGAGTGTTCAGTACATACCAAAAGAATTAGGATGTAGTAACTTTTGCACTGCTCATAATTACCTCTGCAGAAGGTAATGTCCCATTTTCAGCAACAAATACAGTCAATGGGAGAGAAAATGTTTGCAACCATGCAATATAATGCACCTGCTGAGAGCAATGTTTCGTACCCCAAGGAAGTGACATACAACAAACTCAGAGAATCAAATTATCAAACAATAAAATAGTGGAAGGTACATAACAAAAATTTAAAAAAATGTTGTCAATGTGGCAAGGCTCATAATTAGCTCTGTTGCAGGTAAAAATCTCATTTGCAGCATCAAACACAGCCAATGGGGGAGAAAATGTTTGCAACCGTGCAATCTGATGAACCCGCTGCGAACAATACAAGGAAGATCCAGTCACCATATTTTGTACCACAAATAGGTGGTGTACACAGAAAACTGGAGTATGATACTATCAAAGGATAAAAAAAAAGACTGAGTTACCTACCAAAATAAAGAAGATATAGTTAGTTCAGCACATCTCCAAATTATCTCTGCTACACGTAATGTCTCATTTACAGCAACAAAACACAGTCAGTGAGACAGTAAATGTCTACAACCATGCAATATCATAAACCTGCAGAGAACAACAGAGGGAAATTCTCTGTTAAAGGTTATGTCTCATTCACAGTAACAAACACCCTCAATGAGAGAGTAAATGTTTGCGACGATGCAACCTGACGAACCTGCTGAGCGCAACAGATGGAAAGTCCTGTTACTACAATTTTTACCCCAAATAGGTGATGTACACACAAACTCAGAGAATCGATTTATCAAACTATAGAAAAGTAGGAGGAACATATCTAAAAAAAAAAAAAAAAAAGATGTTGTTAGCTCTTCACTTCTCATAATTATCTCTGCTGCAGGTAATGTCTCATTTGCAGCAACAAACACAGTCAATGTGAGAGTAAATTTCTGCAAACATGCAGTATGATGAACCTGCTGAGAACAACAGATGGAAGGTCCTGTTACAATATTTCATACTCCAAATATGTGACACATACACAGACTCAGAGAACAATTTATAAAACTATAAAAAAGTGAGAGGTGCGTACTGTTGTGACTCGCCGATCTTTCAAAGTGCCGCCGCACAGTTACGCGCGTCCTCTACATGCAGCACTGTCTGCCCGCCATGCAGCAGCAGTGCCACCTAAGCGTCCAGCCAGCCAGTGGCTGCTAGACTCGGACTCAGTGAGGAGTTGACTGTTAAAGTGACACATGTCTTACTCTGTTTACTTGATCTGTGACTTTCATGTATTGCATCGTCCTTGAAATATATTTGTTCAACTTGAAGTTAAAACACATACCAAAAGAAAGAAGATGTAGTTAGTTTTGCACCACTCATAATTATCTCTGCTGAAGGTAATGTCTCATTTACAGCACCAAACACAGTCAATGGGAGATTAAATGTTGCAACCATGCAATATGATGAACCTGGTGAGAACAACAGAGGGAACTTCCTGATACTGCATTTCATATCACAAATAAGTGCTGTACACATAAAATTTGAGAATCATATTATCAAACTGTAAGAAAGTGGGAGGAACATACCAAAAGAAAGAGGATGTAATTAGTTCTCCACCACTCGTAATTATTTTTGCTGCAGCTACTGTCTCATTTGCAGCAAAAAAATTCAGTTGATGGGAGAGTAAATGTTCGCAATCATGCAATCTGATGAACCTACCAAGAACAACAGAGGAAAGTTCCTGTTACTATATTTTGTACCCCAAATAGGTGATGTACACGCAAATTCATAGAATCAAATTATCAAGCTACAATAACGTGTGTGATGAAGCAGGCTGGTATATTTTTATTCCCCTCTTGTTTTGCCGTAAGCCACCTTAAAGTTCGTTTTTTTTTTCACTTGTGAATAATTAACATTAACATACATGAGTATAGTCTGCATTTTCATCCAAGAGAAAGGTTGGCCCTTAGTTTTAAAGAATGTAACACCAGATCGAATTTTGTGCTTAGTTTTATGTATGTAATTGATTTTCTGATTTATTTGGACTATTCCTAGTTTATACTTTCATTGTTGGGTGAAATCAGAAATTGTTTTGTAATTTAAATCAGTTTTTCACTTACAAACAAACATAATTTCTATAATAACTATAAACATTTGGAGGAACAACTAATAGTATTCTTAATGGTTCTATTTGGCTCCATTCAAAAACATGTTAGCAAAGCCAGCTCTTAATTAATAATTCCAAAGCAATTTCCAGTTTCATCAAAAGTATTGTTTGGGTAACAATATTTGTTAATTTCATGATTTAAACAATAATTTGACCTAAATGTTGTAGTAGAAGAAACTGTTAAAAAGAAACAATTTTGTGATGTATTTTGTTGATTTAATGAGGTAAGTGTTAATTGTATTTTCTGTAAATGTAACTTCGAATAATTTTTTGTTTTAGCACCTATTATTGTGAGGATGTATAAGGGGCCAATTTTTGGTCCTGAGACTATCAGTCCACGGCCAAGTTTCAAACAAGAAACTTGTGATGGTTAGAACAATAACAATGCTTCACTTTAACTGTGAAATAAGTGTTACTCAATTTGGCTGTATGTTAAAATAATGACAGTGTCTGCTCTATATGTACTGTTCTATTGTTCAAGAACTGTGAACTTTGTGGTTAGGTTTTTACTGCTCATAGATGTTCAATAGTCAACTATTGTAGTAGTGTGTGGAGGTTTGCCTGCATATTATTAATGAGGCTTATGAAAAGTTAATCAATAGTGCACTGGCCATATATAACTGTGTATTATTGAGGGTTTGTGGACAGTGAACGTATAAACTACTGTGAAATGCAACTGTGCACCTCTCGGCTACATTATTTAAAGTAGTCAGTGTTGTATTTTGACTCCCTATTTTTCAGCCAGTATCAAAATGCAATATGTTGACACCGAGGACAACAATGAAAAAAAATAGAGAAGGAAAACAATCACATTTAGTGCCCCGGGTGAGGAATATTGAATGTGGGCACAATACATAAGGACAGTGAACTTCAGAGTGGCTTTCAGTACAGTTTTAACAAAGGAGTTGCAACAGTCAATCAGCACATGGGTTTCATGGCCACAGTAAGGCAGCATCCAATATGCAAGCAGTTTCTATGGAAGCATCCATTGAGTACAGGAGCAGCCAATCAGCACAGCCAACTGGGATAAACAAGACACCTTGCCGAGAAAATTACAACTTGCTGCAGCCATGCAGACGAGTGATGATTGGTTGAGATGACAACCACAGCAGAGCAGCAGCAGACGAGTAATTAATACAAGGTAATTCATTGCAAATGCTGTTTTGTATTAAGTGATACATAATGAGTTACCTTAACAAACAAGTCAGTGTGACCGAGAACATAGCTGTAGAGGTTAAGTTTTACATGAACAGAAAGACCTAAGTGGGACTGGCAGTGTGGATGATAGTAGTTATAAATCAGACATGAATGTAACTTTGAAGGAGGGGAATGAAATTCCTATTTTAAAGAGCGAAATGGACCAAAACATTACTGAAGTGGGTGACATTGTTAAGGTTAAGGAGGAGGAATCTAGTAGCGGAAGTCAGCAAGAGCAAAAGTGTATGGCAGATGGAAATGTGGAAGCAATATTAAGGCAAATTATGAGTAGTCTGAATAGTATGGCAAGTAGTATGAAAGAAGCTTTTAGTAGGGTGGAAAAGAAAACTGATAACATTAGAACTGACTTGGTTAAAAAAAAGGATGAACTGAAGAAAGAAATTAAAAATGAAATTCAGGAAGTTAGCACATATCTTTCAGTATTAAATAAGAAGATTGATGTGGTAATCAAGGACTGCGATAAAACTAATGAGAAATTAACAGTGAGTCGTGAATGTTTGGAGGAGAGGAATATGCTTTGTGATGACTATAGTAGGAAGGTGGAAGTTTCTAAGAAAAAATGTGCTGGAGATAGGGTTAAACAAGAGAACCAAACTGATCAGTTTCAAAATGATTTAGAAATGGAGGTAGAAACCAATTGTGCAGTAGTGCTCATTGATGTAATATTTGAGAATAATTTCCTGTGCAATTAGCAACTAGGGGATTCAACATTCTATGATGGATTCATCATGTGGTGATAATGCTTACCCCAGCTGTCGGTCTTTATTTTTTGTGTTTCCTGAGACATTCAAACTTTTGTCCTATCCTATCTGCAGTTTATAAGTAAATCAGAAACTTTCTATCTTTGACTTTCATGTAATTTTGTACAGTAGTGGTCTTTAGTATAAGAATATTTTTTTGGAAAAGATTTCACCAGTATTATTTATACATATTATGCTGTGTTAGTGATAAATAATGTAATCATAAGAGGATGGAAGAAAATAAAATGGTACTATGGTTAAAGAATTCCTGACAAACAAAGAGATAAGGTAAAATGAAAATGAAAGGTGTCAGTATATGTGGAGGATAATTAACATCTGAAGTAATCAGCTCACGGGTGTAGCAGCAGTCCCTAAATAGGGGACGTACACACAAGCTCAGAGAACCAAATTATAAGACTATAAAAATGTGGGAGGTACATACGAAAAGAAAGAAGATGTAGTTAGTTCTTCACTGCCCATGACTATCTCTGCTGCAGGTAATGTCTCATTTACAACAACAAAACACAGTTGATGGGAGAAAAAATGTCTGCAAACATGCAATATCATGAACCTGCAGAGAACAACAGAGGGAAGTTCCTGATACTACATTTCATACCACAGGTAAATGATGTACACATAAAATTGGAGAATCATATTATCAAACTATAAAAAAGTGAGAGGTACATACCAAATGTAAGAAGCTGT
The DNA here is from genome assembly GCF_023864345.2 of Schistocerca serialis cubense. NCBI lineage: Eukaryota > Metazoa > Arthropoda > Insecta > Orthoptera > Acrididae > Schistocerca > Schistocerca serialis. Next base: position 430,258,430 of record NC_064641.1, read on the forward strand.
AGTTAGTTCTGCACTGCTCATAATTATCTCTACTGCAGGTAATGTCTAATTTCCAGCAACAAACACAGTCAATTCGAGAGTAAATGTCTGCAACCATGCAATGTGATGAACTTTCTGAGAACAACAAAGGGAAGACCACTTAAATAATTTGACAATTCAGCAGCTTCCCTTATCAGGATAGAGATTTGCCTGCTGTTTCTCATGCAGTTCCTTGAGGAGTGATGGTTTGGCTATGATCGGTATTAACAGTATTTCTTTTAAGTCCATAGACCTATCATGGCACTGCACTGAAGAGATATTTGAATGTTGTGCAGGGGCAGTTGAATTTAGTGAACCTAAACTCCTAATTGTTGTTGTTTATAGTTCCCCTAGCTCTGTCTTCAGAGCAGTTCTGCTCAAGCTAGAGTGGACTCTTGATTCACTTTGTAGCAAGTACCAGAAATTTCCTTTATGTGGTGACTTCAATATAAATTCTGTGTTTGATGGTGAAAGAATAAGAATGTTGGTAGATCTCCTAAATTCATATGATCTGATGCAGATTGTGTTTTTTCTAACTAGGGTGCTGCGGAACAGTAGACAGCCATAGACAATATTTTTATCCAGTCTTCATTACTAGATGGGCATTCTGTTAATAAAAGCATGAATGGCCTTTCAGATCATGATGCACAAATTTTAAAACTAAAAGGCTGTTGTACTGAAACAAATGTCACATTTAATTACAAACTATGTAGGAAAGTTAATCCAACAGCAATAGAGAGTTTTCTAAACCTTGTTAAGGAACAAGAGTGGCAGGATGTTTGTAGTGCCGATAACATAGATGATAAATATAATGCTTTCCTTAACACATTTCTCATGCTCTTTGAGAGTTGTTTTCCATTATAATGTTCTAAATGGGGGTGCTAGCAGCAGTTGGTAGCCCAGGTGGCTAACTAATGGGATAAGTGTATCATGTACAACAAAGTGGGAATTATATCAAAATGTTAGAAGTAGTCACAATCAAGCTGCAGTAGCCCATTACAAACAGTATAGTAAGGTGCTTAAAAGTGTTATTAGGAAGGCAAAGAGTATGTGGGATGCAAATAGAAAAACTAATTCACAGGATAAAATTAAAACCATATGGTCAGTTGTGAAGGAAGTGTCTGGTGAGCAGTACAAGGTCAACAATATAAAATCAATTCACAGTAAAAATATTTCTGTTGCTGATAAATCAGATGTATGTACAGTATTTAGCAATCATTTTCTGAGCATTGCTGGTGAATTAAATAAAAAATTAGGTTCTACAGGGAATCATATAATCCTCTTGGCAAATGCCTTTCCAAAATTGATGTCTGAGATACGCCTCTGTGATACAGACAAGGGAGAGGTTGAGTCAATAATTAAATCACTGAAGACTAAGCACTCTCATGGTTATGATGGTGTGCCTAGCAGAATATTTAAGTACTGTGCTGTACATGTTAGCCCCGTATTTAGCCCGATTTGTAATTTTCCTTTACGAATGGTGAGTTTCCTGAATGATTAAGGTCCTCAGTAGTAAAGCCACTTGATAAAAAGGGAGAAAGGGATAATTAGACAATTTTAGACCTATTTCTATGCCATCAATGTTTGCTAAAGTTACTGAAAAAGCTTTGTATATAAGGATAATTGATCATTTTGTATCACACAATTTGCTATAAAATGTACAATTCAGCTTTCAAAGTCATTTAACAACTGAAAATGCTATATCATCTTTTCTAAGTGCGGTTATACAAAAGGTTTTGAACACTAGGCATATTTTTTGATTTAACGAAGGTGTTTGATTGTGTTGATCACAAAATATTGGTTCAGAAGTTGGGCCATTACTGAATATGGGGAGTAGCACACAACTGGTTCACCTCTTACTTTAGCAACAGACAGCAAAAGGTCATTATTCAAAATACTGAGAATGGCTGTGATGTGAGGCGTGAGTGGGGTATCGTCAAGTGTGGGTGCCACAGGGATCAGTGTTGTGGCCACTCCTGTACCTTATTTATATAAATGAAATACCCTCTAGTATTACGGGTAACTCTAAAATATTTCTGTTTGCTGATGACACTAGCTTGGTAGTTGCATGCAACATTGGCTCAGTTTCAAATAGTGTAGTTCATGACCTAAGTTTATGGTTTGTAGAAACTAAAATAATACTAAATCACAGTAAGACTCAGTTTTTACAGTTTCTAACACACAATTCAACAAAACCTGACATGTTAATTTCACGGAATGGGCATATGATTAGTGAAACTGAACAGTTCAAATTTCTAGGTGTTCAGACAGATAGTTAACTGTTGGGGGAAGCCCAGTTTCCTGATCTTGTTCAAAGACTTAATGGTGCCATTTTTACTATTCGAATGGTATCTGATGTGAGTGATTGTTCACCATGAAAATTAGTCTACTTTGCTTATTTTCATTTGCTTATGTCATATAGTATTATATTCTGGGGTAAGTCTTCCCATTCCAAAAGGATATTTTTGGCTCAGAAATGGGCAGTTCAAGCAGTAAGTGATATAAGTTCACGAACCTCTTGTAGATCCCTATTCACGAGTCTGCGTATTTTGACATTGGATTTTTAATATGTATATTCCCTACTGTCATTTCTTGTTAACAATATTAGCTTATTTCCAAGAATAAGCAGCTTTCACTCAGTTAATACTCAGCAGAAATCAAACCTGCATTTGGGTTAGATTCCTTAACACTTGTGCAGAAGGGTGTGCAGTATACTATCTATATCCGGATCCCACTCCAGCTACTGCTGTGTCTGGGCGCTGACGAGTCCTCTCCATTTGGCTCAGTCCTCCCACCACTTTTCTTCCTCCACTTTCAGCCAGGTCAAACCTCTCTTTTCCACAGATAGTCTCACACCCATTTTCCACTGTGTTCTTGGGTGCCCTCTAGGTCTTTTTCCATCCATCTTTAGTTCTTCCATAATTTTGGGGAGTCTCTGCCCACACATCCACTTAACATGCCCATACCATCTTAATCTCTTTTTTTTCAAATTTCTTCTCTCATACATTCTTGTTTAAGGTCCTTTCTAATATCTACATTCCTTACTCTGTCCATTCTTGTTTTTCCCTTAACTGCTCTGAGAAATTTCATTTCCCCTGCTTACAGTCTGCTCCAGTCATTTTCTGTCATTGTCCATGTTTCTCCTCCAAAGGTGACAATAGGGAAGTAATAACTCTGATACATAAGGAGTTTTGCATTTTCTGAAACTTCCTTATTCCAAATCAGGTGTTTTATTGTTTGGCAGAAATTGCCTCCCTTCTGTAACCTCCTATTCATTTCGTTGGTTATTCGTACATCACTAGATATTTCAGTCCCTAAATAAGTGAAACTGTCTACCCCTTTGAGGGGTTTTCCATTAAAAGTAATGTTTCCATTGATGCCTTTATCTCTTCCAAATACCATTACTTCACTCTTATCTTTATTTATTTTTAATCCACACGTTTTCATCATGTTGTAGCTGTACATTTACCTCTTTATCACCTCATATTCCAATATCATCTGCAAAAATCATCTTTTTGTCTTTTACTGTATCTCTAACTGCCCTATTAATTCCCTCCATCACAACATTATAAAGTGCAAGAGAAAGAATACTTCCTTGTTTAAGTCGTTGTCTTATTTTGAAGTATTCTAAATTACCCAATGGTGTTCCAATTCTACAATTGCGTCCTCTGTACATTGTCTTTATTATGTTAATGTATCCATCTTCTATACCCATCTTTTTCATTTCTTCCCAGAGTCTCTCCCTGTTAACTGAGTCCTATGCCTTTTCTATGTCTATAAAAACCATTATCACCCTTTGGTTAAACTCCCAACTTTTTTCCATCGCTTGATGGACAGAAAATATCAGATCAATCGTGCTTCTTCCTTTCTTAAACCAATGCTGTTCTTCACTGAGCTCCTTGTCTATCTTTTCACTCATTCGATTTAGTAAAATTCTTTCAATAATCTTGGCTATATGACTCATAAGGGTTATTCCTCTGTAGTTTTTACAAAGTCTTTTATTGCCTTTTTTGAAGATGGGAACAACTTCTCCACTTCTCCAATAATCAGGTATTGCACTATTTCTCCACACACTTGACAGTACTCTATACAGCCACTGCATTCCCACTGGACCTGCTGCTCTTACTATGTCCACTGATACTTCATCATGTCTTGGGGTTTTCCCCCCATTCATCTTCTTCACAGGTATTTCCATTTCTTCCCATGAAATTTGTCCTAATTCTGCTTCCCAACTGCTCTCAATTTCTCCATTGTTTGTTGTTTCCTCATGTACCTGCTCCTCAGCATTTAACAGTTTCTTAAAATGTTCATTCCAGAGATCTTTTATATTCCCTGGATCTTCAATCATAATACCATCCTCTGTTTCCATCTTTACTGGTACTTCAGAAGCCTTCCTTTTATTTTTCATCACTTTATAGAACATTTTCTTATTACTCTTCACATCTTCAAGTTTTTTTGTAAACTCCCTCCATGCCTTTTTCTTTGCTGTTTCCTCTATTTCTTGGCACTTCTTCTTTTCCTCTATATATCTTTTATGGATCTCATCATTTTTAGTTTTCCACCACTTTCTCCATGCCCCATTTTTTCTTCTAACTGCTTGGATTGTGGTATCATCCCACCAACTTGTCTGTCTTATATTTTCCTTTCCAGATGTTCTACCACATACTTTCAGTGCTGACTAAAGTGTCTTTGAATAAACTCCATTCTTTTTCTACATTGCAGAAAACTTCTTTTGGAAATTTTTGTGTGATTAATTCTCTATACTTCTCAGCACTTTCACTCTCCTTCAGTTTCCAATTCTGTATCCTCATCAATTTCTTCTGTTTTCTATTTGTCACACACTGATTCATTTTCCATTGTACCACCAGTAATCTATGGTCTCCATCTGCACTCACATTTGGAATTACCCTCACATTTGTTACTTTCTCTCCCCATTCACTATCTACTAGAATATAATCAATTACACTCTTGGTTCTTTCATCCCAACTGTATCTGGTGATAACATGACTTTCTCTCTTCATAAACCAGCTGTTTGCTATTTTCATTCCATTCCTCTGGCACAAATCCAGGAGTCTTTCCCCTTCTTCATTTCTGCCTCCATATCCAATACATCCCAACACTTGCTCAAATCCCATTCTGTCTTTGCTTACCTGTGCATTAAATCTTCCATCACTATATTAGCACTCTCTATAGAGTTCTATTACTCATTTTCAAAGTCCATCTTCTCTTCTTTGCTGCATCCCACTTGAGTTGCATAAATCTGGATAACTTTTAGTGTTTCTTTTTGTAATCTCAGGTTTAAGGTTATGATCCTGTCTGATATAGATCTCACATGTTTAATACAGCATTGTGCATTCTTATTCATCACTGCCACACCATTTCTTCCAAACCTGTTATTCTCACTCCAGTACAGTTTTCCTCCTCCTCCTCCTCTCAAATTCTTCTCACCTTTCCCTTCCAATTCGTTTTGCTTAAGCCCAAAATATCTAACTTTCCCTCTGTCAGTACATCTGTCATTTCTTCAATTTTTCCATTGAGGGTTAATATATTAAGGGTGCCAATATTTAAGTTATTTTTTAGTCTATTTGGTTTCACCTTCTTCTGCTGATGAATATCAACAGGTCTCCCATCACATGCACTAGTATTTGAAGAAGCAGTGGAGTCAAATCCTGAGTGGTTTGTTCTGAGGCTCATCTGTGTTTTGAAATCAATATACAAAGACTTTCCTACTTGCTTGCTAGGCCTAACGTAAGAAAGTATTTTCTGTTGGGGCTGTCTCCCTTAGCCTTTGGAGTTTCTCCTCCACCACAAGGCAGTGGTTCCCTTCTCATTTAATCCCCAGAAAGTATACTGCTGCATATGTTTTCAATACACTACCACTTGATTTCAAAAAGCTTAGCAGTAATCCATGCACTTTCAAATCCATACTGAAAAATTTCCCCATGAGTCACTACTTCTATTCTTTCGAGGAGTTCCTGGAAAAATAAGCTGATACTTGTTGTATTGTTGATTGCATTTACTTAAACTTATGGATTGACATTTTACAAGTTATAAATATTTTATTTTTTCTATTATTACTTCCATTTTGTAATTTCATGTACTGACATATACTATGACTTTGGAGATTTGCTCCTCAGTTTGGTACGATGGAACTTAACATATAAATAAAAATAAAGAGAGAAGTTGTAGTTACTCCTGTGCCACTCTTAATTACCTCTGTCAAAGGTAATGTCTCATTTTCAGCATTATACACATTTCATGGAAGAGTAAATATCAAATTTAAAAAAATCAAATCAAATCACCCACACAATCTGATAAAAAAATCAAATCAAATCACCCACACAATCTGATGAACCTGCTGAGAACAACAAAGGGAATGTCCTTTACTACATTTCATACCACAAATAGGTGATGTAACCACAAGCTTGGAGCATCATATGATCAAAGTATAATAAAGTGGGACGTACATAACGAAAGAAAGTGGATGAAGTTAGTTCTGCACCACTCATAATTATCTCTGCTGCAGGTATTGTCTTATTTGCAGCAATAAACACATTCGATGAGAGAGTAAATGTTTGCAACCATGTAATATGATGAACCTCCTGAGAACAACAGAGGAAGTTCCTGTTACTACGTTATGTACCCCCAACAGGTGATGTACACACAACACAGAGAATAAAATTATCAAAGTATAAAAAAATGGGAGGTACAAAAAAAAAAGATGATGTAGTTAGTTCTGCATTGCTCACAATTCTCTCTGCTGTAAGTAATGTCTCATTTGCAGCAACAAACACAAGTCGATGGGAGAGTAAATGTTTGAACCATGCAGTATGATGAATTCAAACTGTTCTACCCCGAGGTTGGCTTCTACCAGTTTTTCCATTTGTCTGTAAAGAATTTGTGTTAGTTTTTTGCAGCCATTGATTATTAAACTGATAGTTCGGTAATTTTCACATCTGTCAACACCTGCCTTCTTTGGGATTGGAATTATTATATTCTTCTAGAAGTCTGAGGGTATTTCGCCTGTCTCATACATCTTGCTCACCAGATGGTAGAATTTTTTCAGGGCTTACTCTCCCAAGACTATCAGCAGTTCTAATGGAATGTTGTCTACTCCCGGGGTCTTGTTTCAACTAAGGTCTTTCAGTGCTATGTCAAAATCTTCACGTGGTATAATATCTCCCATTTCATCTTCATCTACCTCCTCTTCCATTTCCATAATATTGTCCTCAAGTACATCGCCCTTGTATAGAAACTCAATATGCTACTTCCACCTTTCTGCTTTCCCTTCTTTTCTTAAAACTGGGTTTCCATCTGAGCCCTTGATATTCGTGCAAGTGGTTTTCTTTTCTCCAAAGGTCTGTAGGCAGTATCTATCTTACCCCTGGTGATATACCCATCTACATCTGCTTAGACATTTTGCAGCTCCTATTGATCCCATTTTTGAGACGTTTGTACTCCTTTTTGCCTGCTTCATTTACTGCATTTTTATATTTTCTCCTTTCATCAATTAAAGTCAATATCTCTTCTGTTACCCAAGGATTTCTAGTAGCCCTTGTCTTTTTACCTACTTGATCCTCTGCTGCTTTAACTGTTTCATCTCTCAAAGCTACCAATTATTCTTCTACTGTATTTCTTTCCCCCATTCTTGTCAATCGTTTCCTAGTGCTCTCCCTGAAACCCTCTACAACCTCTGGTTCTTTCAATTTATCCAGGTCCCATCGCCTTAAATTCCCACCTTTTTGCAGTTTCTTCAGTTTTAATCTACAGTTCATAACCAACAGATTATGCTCAGAGTCTACATCTGCCCCTGGAAATGTCTTACAATTTAAAACCGGGTTCCTAAATCTCTGTCTTACCATTATATAATCTATCTGAAACCTTCCAGTATCTCCAGGTTTCTTCCATGTATACAACCTTCTCTCATGATTTTTGAACCAAGTGTTAGCTATGATTACGTTATGCTCTGTGCAAAATTCTACCAGGCAGCTTCCTCTTTCATTCCTTAGCCCCATTCCATATTCACCTACTACGTTTAGTTCTCTTCCTTTTCCTACTATCGAATTCCAGTCATCCATGACTATTAAATTTTCGTTTCCCTTCACTATCTGAATAATTTTTTTTATCTTATCATACATTTCATCAATCTCTTCGTCATCTGCAGAGCTAGTTGGCATATAAACTTGTACTAATGTAGTAGGCGTGGGCACGTTTCATCAATGTCTTCGTCATCTGCACAGCTAGTTGGCATATAAACTTGTACTACTGTAGTAGGTGTGGGCTTCATATCTATCCTGGCCATAATAATGCATTCACTATGCTGTTTGTAGTAGCTTACCCTATTTTTTTATTCATTATTAAACTTACTCCAGCATTACCCCTAGTTGATTTTGCATTTATAACCCTGTATTCACCTGACCAGAAGTCTTGTTCTTCCTGCCACTGAACTTCACTAATTCCCACTATATCTAACTTTAACCTATCCATTTCCCTTTTTAAATTTTATAACCTACATGCCTGATTAAGGGATCTGACATTCCACGATCCGTCCCGTAGAAAGCCAGTTTTCTTTCTCCTGATAACAACGTCCTCCTGAGTAGTCCCTGCCCAGAGATCCAAATGGGGACTATTTTACCTCCGGAATATTTTACCCAAGAGGATGCAATCATCATTTAACCATATAGTAAAGCTGCATGCCCTCGGGAAACAGTACGACTGTAGTTTCCCCTTGCTTTCAACCGTTCGCAGTACCAGCACAGCAAGGCCGTTTTGGTTAGTGTTACAAGGCCAGATCAGTCAATCATCCAGACTGTTGTCCCTGCAACTACTGAAAATGCTACTGCCCCTCTTCAGGAACCACACGTTTGTCTGGCCTCTCAACAGATACCCCTCTGTTGTGGTTGCACCTATGGTGCAGCTATTTGTATTCCTGAGGCACGCAAGCCTTGCCACCAACGCCAAGGTCCATGGTTCATAGGGGGGTACGCTAATGTATTAAATTGATAAATACTCTCACTTTCATCTGAAATGCTGCTGTTTAAGATGAAGTAGTCCATGTCATAAATTTGCTCTTTCTCAGTAGAACAATGATTGTGTTTCCATGATCCCTGTCGTTACTAATATTAAGTTATCCCGACAGACAACCCAGAATCTGAGTGCATGAATTGATATGGGTTCTGGTACTATGTCCTCTGGGTCATTTTAATCAACAAGAAAATAAGTAGGTGATGTTTGTGTATGAAATCAGGAATTTTGTGACTTGGAATGAACACACATATATTGTGTGGAGATTTTTCGACCAATGGCAACTGTTGTAACATATATCATAATGACTTACTCTGCAGAGATGTTTGATTAACAAGCAAAGTTCATTCACCATAGATGTCACATTTCCTTCTCCTCTGAAGTAGTTCGACAGCCATTGAGCATTGAGTCCTTGCTCTCTGGGACAATTGACCAGCCCTCAAAACAACAGTCATTCCTGAAAGTAAGCCGCATCTTATTCCCCCCCCTCCAATTCCTTTGTGCAATATTGATATTCTTGCCTGGTTTTCACACGCCCCTGCTGTGTCTACTGTAAAGATGGGAGCTTCTAAGGTTTCTGATAAGCTGCAGAGTAGAGTTACTATGAAGAAGTTCTTGTATGTAAATCAGATCACATTAAAGAAGGTTTTGCTACGATTGTGATCAGAAAGTGCTCAACTTCATCTGAGAACAATCGCTGTTCATTACGTGTCAGTCTCATCCTGTAGGCCTAATACAAAAGTTGAGTTGCTCTTTTCTTCAGAACGAAAAGACTTTCTACTGGACGCTGGGACTCGAAAATAAAATCTTCTGTTAAGGACTCTCAGAAAAAACTGGAAGCTGGGAATTCGCCTTGGACGTAATTGTCGGAGACAAAGCAAACGATACAAGTGTCGCAAAATGACAGCTGCTCGTATACGTAGATCATTCAGAGAGCAATTATTTATCGCGGGAAAAGACTGAAGAGCGTAAGTAATACACGGCGGGAAAAAAGTCAAAATGTAAGTAATATGTGGTGGGAAAAGCAATCTACTACCGAATATGAATAAAAGTTACGTATCAGTCGTCGAGAATTTTGACTTGAGTTGAAAGTAAAGTATATGAACTGAACTAATGTATTGTTTTGCAAATAGCAACGTCGCTTGCACTAGCCCTCTCTCAGTCTGCACGTTTATAGAAATGATCCTTCAAATTTTTCCGAACATTGATATGATGCTATTTACAAAGATCAAAGACCCGACATTCGAACATACGGCGTGAGATCAAAGACCCGACATTCGAACATACGGCGTGATTCTCGCGGGGGCAAAACTGTGTACTTTATTTTGAGTGTAGTGTTGCATATCCTGGCATAAGGAGTGTTTCAGTTGACCCACAACTGGAAAACATTTCGAAGAATACACACAACGTACATGCAGCGTATACCGATGCTCGCTGTTTTGTCTATAAAGTCACTCTGTCTTTACTGAAGGACATTGTTTATATTCATTAACGCAGAGGTGGCTTGGACGTCAACAGTGGCGAGGAACTATTATTTCCATGGAGGTAATTCTATTATCCACGTGGTCGCTATATGGAATTGATCTGTGTCTGAATAGATTACACATAAGAGAATAGGACACTTATCTCTAAGTTGCTGTTAAGGTCACCTTACTGATTTTATTTGGTGACTGCTTGATGCATGAGTGCATGCTATGAACATTTTACGGGCAAAGGGGCTCAGTGCTGCAGCTTTTAAGTTTCTAACTGAGAACGTCATACATGGACGCAAAGGAACCGTGTATCTTACATTTTCTTTGTTAGTCACAGACCTGCATAATAAAGGTATAAACTTTTGCAAGATCCTTTGTTTATTCACATGAAGAGTCAATATTTATACATGACGTATGAATCATGTGGTTCTAGACCGCTAACGAATTATTCCTATTGGGCATGTGGTTTTCAAAAATTGCCTTACGACTAAAGATGTTTTCAGGAATTAAGAAATGCGTCAAAGACAAAAGAGAAAACTCGGCACATTTGCTTACCAGTGGCACCTCAATAAGTTGAAATCCTAAAATAATGAACGCTCAGCTTAGGGATCACACTGATTTCTTGTCATTATGCTCAGAGCATGCACTCTGTTAGCTGACACCAACAAGAAATATCCGCCCTATACGCAAAATCATTATTTACGGGCCGATCAAAAAGTTTCCGTTTGATGGCGTTGATGGAGCGTATGTGCAACGTAGCGCGACACAGATGCAGGTATACAAGCAGCGATATGTAAGCAAGGGATTAGTGTGGCATTCGTATCTTTCCGATGTTTGTGCAGTAAATGCGGAAACGAGAACTATGACCAAATGCTTCCAAACAGCTCCAACACATTGCTATTATTTTCATGCTTCGCGAAGTACAAACATCGGTTGACAACCGTCGGAGAATAAACAATGTGTATGGGCCATTGTGTTTGTCGAAAACTACCGTTTTGGAAAGGAGCGTAAAGTTTCGCGCTGGTCGTGGTTCAATACAAGACGCCCGCCGATCTGGGAGACCAGCCTTATTTGAAGGAACCTGGTATCACCATCGCTGGGGAACGGTACTCTGCAACGCCGGAGAAATTACGGCGTGCAAATTAAGGCGAAACGCCTGGGAAAACTGCAGCAAGGGTACTGCTGCTTCAAGATAATGCATGTCCCCATGAAGTTGCGCCAACTCATATGGGACACACTTGAGCACACGCCCTACTCGTATAATCCTGATCTCTCCCTATTCGATTATTACCCCTTCGGCCCCTTAAAAAGGACCATGAAGGGTCGATTCCTGTCGAACGTGGATGTGCAGCAGGCAGTTAAGAACTTCTTCACACCGCAGGACACGGTGTATTGCCAATCGTGTTATCTTCAACTTGGTGCGTCGATGGGATGATTGCCTCAATGATTACGCCGCTTCTGCCTAATTGGCATATCGATTCTGGAATGTACGGTCTTCGAATGGAAATTTTTTGATGGCCTCTTATCTTACTAATAGCTTAATAATAACCTATTAGTAATATAAGGGCAATCGAAAAGTTTTGCCATTTATTACCACGTATTACTAACTAATCCTTCCAGCCGAGTAGTGGTGGAAAGTTGCCTTTGTTCTTTGATCGTACTGTCTGCTTTTCAAAACATATTTCGAGGCATGTGACAGTGGGCGTACCCAGCATGCGTAGGGATGAGGGGAGCGTAGCGAAGGGGGCAGCTCTCTATATTCGACCTCGTTCGTGCAGATCCGAGAGTTATTTTTGAGCCATTGGTATATCGCTGTCTTCTGGGAAGCTTATAGAAACAGTAAATGGGCAATAAGATATCTGTTCTGCTATTGGTGGTTACTGTGACGTCAACAAGGAGCAGCGTATTCGCTTGCAGGCAGTGGGTACGCCTGCCATCGCTTAAATTGTCGACTCCGAACAGAGACTTCGAAACCCTCGGACATTTGGGTCAAACTGCATTATTTTTTCAGACACACAGAGTCTATCGACTACAAGTTGGCTGACAGCAGGTTGGAGCGAGGATCTACTTGTAAACGTATTTCCAGCGACTTCTAGTTGTTCTCAACGAAAATGCATCGAAAATATGTGTATAGGAGAGCATCAAGTGTGCTTGTTTTTTGTTTAATGTAAAACGAACGAAATTACCATTGCGCTAGAATTTTAAATAAGACTTCTTGAAATCTACTTCTTTCCAAAAATCAATTTCTCCAGATCCAAAAAATGGTCTGGATTTACCCAGGACATTTGAATAGAAACCCTCCCAGGACGCACCCAAACGACCTCAAAATTGTAATATTACGTTATGTACTTTAAAATTTAAATCAAAATTTATGATTGTACTTCAAATACAGCAGCTCTACCTGTGACGAACGTTTGCCTGACATGAAGGAAAGTGCTTGTTTTCTCCGACGGTAATGCCAGCCTTATACCTGTCAATTTCTGTGGAGTATGCGCAAGATTAGATCGGGCAAGGTTAATTTAATGCCTTTTAAATTACTGGGACCCAACATTCGACTGTCAATCACAGGAAACGTATATGAGTATTGTAGTAGATAGTGGCACAGTATTTATTTCTGTTTGCTTCCTTTTTAAATCTTATCTCCTTCTACTTTGGATGGTCAAGATCAACTATTCTTCCTGCACCACTTTCCTTACCATCCGGGTCCCTGCAACAGAGTCTCTGTCATCTCATCCCCATGCGCTTCGAAATCGAAGAACTAGAATCGGCGTATGGATTCGACCTGCCTCACTGCGTATAGAGCAAGACTGAGCAAGGTCTGCTAAGCTTCGCGCAAAGTATCAACAACTTACCTCTTTCTTCTTAAAAACCCGCATCCCATGCAAATTTTCAATTAATTTTCAAGGTTACTATGGGCTCATGTGCTGTTCAAAGTACTTTTAAGAGGAACCAACTTAACGTATATGTAACAGTGTAATCCATTACCAGTTATGGATAATACGAGTACCGAAGTCCATATATAAGCAAGCAGCGTCGAAATAGTCGGCGTTTCTCTTAGGACTCGTTATTGTAGAAAGCACTTCCTACTGCCTGTGTAGTCATTCATGCAGTGCTTGAAGTTTAAAGACTTCAATTAGGGAGCAACGTAGGCCTAATACACCGGTGGTATACAGTTGCATACGAGGCAGTAGGAGACAAATCCTTCCAATATGATGACTATCACAGCGGGTTGTTTCCTATTCCATTTTTTGTCATTTTGTGTACTGTACCTGATATTGCAATGCGAGTTAGCAGTAACAAACATTAATCACCATTACAAACCATCGTATGATTTAAATTTAGTAAAAAGAACGCAAAATGTGGTTCAGTGTAATTCAGTAAACGCTAAAATATAACTTTTTGTATGTCTCAACACATATCTACGACATAGCACTACTCGTAAATGACATTTTGAAGAGGGAAAACTCGTGAGAGGGAAAGAGTCTGATGATATTGTCATTTGCAGTAGAGTTTTCTCTCATCTAACTCTTCAACCAACATGCAGAATTTCACTACAGCCCGTTTGGTATTGAGTTCCATTCGTATGCCCCTCAGCGCCTCTGTTCACACATAAAGAGTATATTATTCGGAAACATGAGGTACTTCGTCTCAGTTGTGTCTACTCTGAATATGTAGAGACCCACCAGGCATGGGACATAAGGTACCACGTAGTATCAAGTACTTCTCTGAGAAAATGTTTTGTGTTGAGTGCAAAGTCAGATTAGTGTGAGAAGCTTATTATAATGCTAGTTAACGTCATCCATAGCAAACAAAAAAAAACATGGTAGCATGCATACACCTAATTTTGTCTTAGTGAGAATGACGCTATGTCCCAGTTTAATTGTTGAATTTTTGTTCTTCATAGGGGGGAAACGACAGTAACTGGATAAAAATGGAGGATCATTTTTATAAATATACTGAATAACAGGGGTCTAATATAATCGACTTTGCTATTTTCAGATCTATAGTTCACTTAATTTTGGCTCCCTATTATATGAGTTTTTGAGAGGATGTAAACTATGCCGACGATTGACAGCAAACATTTAATTATGATCGATACGAGATTGTTTTTACCGCCACTAGTTATTATACTCTGATTTTTTTCTTGCTTCACAGTTACTCCACAATCTAACCAACATTAACAGCCCCTAACGGCGAGTAAGCTAGCCCTCAAATTAATGCTTCTCTTCAATTACATTTCAAGTTAATTCAAAAATAGTTATTATAGTTTTGCGTTCCAGACAGCAGTAAATTATCAAGAGACGTGAATGAATTTGTAGTAATGTAAGAAAAGCCAGATCTCACTGTTTCAGTGAACTACTTTTTCACGAAGAAGTAATTTCGAAAAAGGAATTATTGTAGCTTACTCTGCTGAAAGCAATATAACACAAACACAGCATTTCATGCATGAGAAGCAGATATTTATGCTCCTATCCGTTCTTGTTACGACAGCCACTTTTCTTGATACGAATAAACTTTATACGGTATGGAGTCTAATCATTAGCACTTTCTCACACCTCATTCGGCTTTCAAATATATGAATGTTATGGAAATGTAACTATCTTCAAAATATGGCTGTGTTGAAGATTCTCACTGTTCGTGGCTCAGAGGTAGCAAAAATTACAGCATTGGTTTCTTCTGTGTTAGGAAACAGTTTGCTTGATTTTGATGTTTTATCATCATCTCTGTGTGATTTCTCTTCCGCTGAAGCCGTGATGGTTTATTTGGTACGTTAAATAATGTAGATATTGCATTCCATAGAAGTTTCCTATGTTCTGCATTCACTGATTTGGCTAGGGGCGTAGCGAACAAAACTTCACGTTGTTGGGTAGTTATACGAGGTCTTTTTGCAAAAGGACAGGTCTTCTGCTGTTTGCTAATCATTTTTTGTTCTTAAAGGCGACATTCTTCAGTAAATGTCTGTATGTTATATAAAAAAATGGAAAGTGAGTATGGAAGTATTGGTTGGGTTTTTCTATCGCCTTGTGCAAGTCATTTTAGTTGACGTCAGACACTTTGGTGATGACGAAATGATGATAAGAAAAGTGCACATGCCCAGCCCGAGAGGATAAATTGTCCTGAGATGTCTCCCAGACTCTTTAAGTAACTCGGTGCGGTAGAAGACGAGCTTCTTCATGATGAACATAGAAATAACTTCTTGTTGTTAATGAATAAAATAAACTCTTCATGGAAAGAAATAAATCTCCTCTTGAAAAAGTGAGAAAATTCATGATGGGAAGAAAAGCGTTATGACTAATTACTCTGAAAGAGAACTGGAAAAAAACTCTTGCACATAAACAAATGGCCACGCCTCTTAAAGAAACAATTAAAATAACTTGAAAAAAATACAGCTCAAAGACTCTTTATGAGGAATGGTGGAACTTTTTCTTGAGGAAAAAGCAATACGGCTTTCCTCGAAGAGCAAGAAAAAACTTCAGACTACTTTACTGAGAGAGATATGCAAAACCTGCCGAAAAATTATTTACACTTCTGTTATACGGTAATTTCTTTTTTAATAGTCGGTGTTGCTGGGTTAAATAGTCTCGAATGGCCTTCGTTTCTGACTCTGCAGCCGGACAGAAGAGACATCTGGACGTAACATATTTTCTAGTTCTAGGCCTGTTGCTGAAGGTTCAATGTGGATAATGTGGGTCAAGCTGTTCCGAACTTATGACCACGTTTTCTTTTTATCGACGCACACGGACTGGTGCTCAAGATTATCATGTGGAGTGCACTTAGTGCAGTACGGATCCGGTGACATTCTGATTTGCAACAGTTTCACTCGCGTCACCAGTTCGTCATTGACAACGGAGTACCACTGCCACCGATACTGGTGAGGTGAAAAGACCGATGTGCACTAATCCACACACAACCATTGCGTTCTAGGACAGATGATTTGTCTTAGATGTGTGGATGGTGACAGGAAGATCCTTCTGTATAATATTGCTGTGGCTAGGCGAATCAATGTAGTATTGTCTGACATATGGAAATGGGGCCTCTGAGCTACACACACGCATTGGAGGCATGTCTCCAGTTCTACACTGCAGCACCAAAGATTTTGTGATGGAATTTGTCCTCTTCAATGATGCGAGCACCACACGGCATCGAGGGCTAACTGTACGTTAAAAGAGAATCGTACAGAAATTGTGCTGTACTGTTCCATTTCATGCTTCCCAGGGACCGTAGGTAACTAAAGAAAAACAAATATAGTGTAACTTTTTAGTCAATGACGATTTTTACAACACTATATATGCTCCCTTTTGTAAAAATTGTGTTACCAACAAATAAAAACGATACTATTTGCACTCATCCGATGTCGTATCCAAAAGCATAGCTTTCTGTCCACTTGGAGCGCTGCTGTCACGGTATAACAAAAATGGGCAGCAGTGACGTGAATGCATTTGTTGGACTAGACTGTGGTTAGGCTGTGGTCTAACGCATAGTGTCTCTTAATTACTACTTTTCGGAACTTGTCTTGATTGCTCCGTTATTGACAGCAGCAGAAAATGTGAATTAGATGTTATGAAAGAACAGTAACACGAGATCCGAATTTCATATTTCAGTGGGGGCGAGTTAAGTTTTCTTGGCATGAAGGTTAGAATATATAACCAATAAGTAAGAGAGCGTAGATGTTTTTGATTATGCCCAGTAGCAGCTGCGAATCTTTGCTATGTGTGTTACTTCCTATCAAATGAGCTACAAAATGTGATGAAATGTTTGCACATAGTTTGTGGAACTTACATTGTAGCAGTTAACATGTATAAATCACATATATGCTCGAAAAATGGTAATCTCTCTTCCACGACAATCGTTATCCATCACAATTACTCAAAGGCAGAACCGGTACAATAATTGTAATTGATTTTCTGTTTATTGATCGTGCTTCGCTACAGGTAAAAAGTTATAGTCCGTGAGACGAGTGACTGGTACTGACAGTTCCGGCGGGCAGACGGCGCTGTTGCCGAACGTGGCTCACAGCACGCAGCACCCTGTCTGCTACACGCTTTCTCTAGCAGCAGAAATAAAAGCGAGACAAAATACAAGTATTGGTACGCGTGAATTTATTTGAAGTTGATGCTTGAAATATATTAACTCGAAAACTGATAAGATCTATTTAGTACAAGTATCTAAGATGCTGAAACATAATAAAGTTATTTGTTAAACTTCACAACTGAAATGAAAACTATTTTCGCAAGTTGTTGAACATTAGCAGTTTTGGTTTCCATTGTTAAGTATTGGCATTATTAATTTGTTCTACTACAAGCTACAGAATAATTGGTCAGTATATTAAGAGTTATAATCTGAAGAAAGTACTCACAGTATGATGATCTGGTTGTAGATCGATAGCAAACTCCCTCCTTACATTCCTGAATACGTTGTAGTTACTGTAATGGAAAAACACCACTCACATCACTGACAGAATCTGATTTGACATTGTCTTCCTCAGCACTACTCGAACTATCACTGCTCTCTCCCAGATGTGTAATTAAATTTTCGATGCATTCTTCCACAACCCCTTCGGTTTTGGCCGCCTCTCTGATGGCACTTGCAGTGCTGTTTACAATTTTAGCCCACGTCTCGCTTGTCACTTTATTGATAGCTGCTGGAAGGAGAGTTTCCACTTCAGAGATCCTGAATTTTTTATTGTTTGCAGCAATGTAATTTTTTATCCGCACCCACACTCCTTCAATTGCATTGAAGCGACAGTGGTATGGAGGAAGCCGAACGATTTCATGCCCGTGCCTTTTAGCAATCTCGTCAATTACGTATGTTGGAAACTGGGGTTTCTTTTGTGCCACAATTTCGAGCAGTTCGGCCTTCCTTAAGTCTTCTCTGAAATCTACTTTTCGCCGTTTCAACCAATAAATGATATCGTCTTTCTTTGTTGCCAAGGTTGGTGCCTTATCGTGAACAACGGAATGATAAGGCGCATTGTCCATAACAATCACTGATGGACTTGTCAGATTCGTCATAAGCGATGTCTCGAACCATTCTTGAAATACTACACTGTTCATTTCTTCATGGTAATCTCTCGTCTTTTTTGACCGAAACATTTTCAAGCAGTTTGGCACAAAACCTTTCGATATTCCTGCATGTAAGACAATAATACGCCCTCCTTTGCCAACAGGCACTGCCATTGTCCCCTCGGGCGTTCCATCATTCCAGCCTCTACGTAAAGAATGGCTGGCATTGACCCAAGTTTCATCTAACCACACTATACTTTCGAATTCCACACCCATGATCCTGCGCAGAAATCTGCACCGCCATGCAACTACATCTGTCCTTTCCATTAATATTTTGCGTCCGTTAAACAGGGAACAGCTGAAGCCTATGTCTTTCAACACTGTACGCAATGAAAATTTGCTCCCTTTAAAAAGATCGTCTTTCTGAAGCGACACCTGTAATTTAGATAGAGTGGGATGTTCCCTTCTCTTATAATAGCTGTATATATGACGACGAATAGCGTATTTCTGAAAATCGTCCAAAGCTGTCACCTGCTTATTTCTCGGTCGCTTCTTTCCTGGTGTGTGCAGCTTTGTTGTGCCACTCTCGTCACAATCTACACTATACTGTTCTTTCTCTATCTTTACAACAGTGTTCTTACTTATTTTCAATGCTGCTGCAGTTCTCTTCACAACCTGAACAACAGGAATTAAGGGCCCACCTTTGTCCTTTTCTTTCTCAAAGTAATCCCTCACAGAGCACACGAATTCACCGGCCTGGGTGTGTAGCACACTTTTCTTCCTCCGTTTCACTTCTTGTGTTGGGCTGGTACTACCCGCCGCACTAGACATTGTTTACAACGAAACATATATAAAGAAACACTAAAAACAACAAAAACGAAATAAACTGCGAATACAACTTCAGACAAACGACGAACGACCGCACCGCCTGCACGCGAGACACTGGTAAGTTTCATAAATGCGCGCGACCGGGTTTCAGAGCGGCAACGTGGCCCTTGCTACCCGCTCAGTCAGGCCGTCATTGGCTGCCTGCCTGCGGTCGCTAGGCAACGGAAAGACGCTACCGAGCTGTCAATACCAAAGACTCGTCTCCCAGACTATAGATGTGTTATCGTTACTGCCGTAACAGCGTGCTTTTCCAGTCATTTCGAATCCTTTTTGTTCCTTCCGTTTTTCCCATATCAGAATATGGTACGATTTTAATTACCTCTA
The DNA here is from genome assembly GCF_023864345.2 of Schistocerca serialis cubense. Taxonomy (NCBI): domain Eukaryota; kingdom Metazoa; phylum Arthropoda; class Insecta; order Orthoptera; family Acrididae; genus Schistocerca; species Schistocerca serialis. The sequence goes on from NC_064641.1 coordinate 430,278,159, forward strand.
CTTTGATGCTGATAATAGTTTTATTTTGTTAATCATACAATATACGCTAATGATCTGAATTCGAAAATGCCATGATGATCAAAATGATAGCCTTAGAGCCGTGTTGGTGACACCCATCTGGTGCAGTAGTACCGTGCACTAAATTCCATAGCGTGGACTGAGTCCGTCAGGTAGTTACTTGTGTTAGATCTTTGCACTAGACGATAACTGACATACGCAGATGTACAGTTCACTGCCACTAGTGATCTACGCTCGTAATTACGACTGTAGAGCCAGAATTTTAGTATGTTATAAGCAGTGACCCTCCATGTTGTAAAACCCAAGTTATCGTCGTTGGAGCGCACGTGCTACTGCGGCCATGGTTGTGCAAACCAGCCGACATTACGGCTAAATCTTTTTTCCCCCGTATATTCCTTCCAATGAAGTTTCGGTGTAAGTAGCATGAATAAAGTGTATAGAGGATAAAATTTACGACGAACTTGTGTTTACAATTTTTGTTCTATCCGGTATAATTCCTAGATATAAAGCCTTAAAAATGTGTATAGCCTAAGTTGGTAGACACAAGTATTTTGCATGTATAGGTTTGATTTGTTGGGAGTACTTTGTTCCCAGGGCAATTCTGGCAAAAATCAACTAACAACAATCTAGAGCAACAAAGATTATATGTAAGGCGTAGAAGCCTTACAGCGGTTACTGCGTCCATGGTAGAACTGCCAAAGCTGTGAGGAGGAGGATCGGCAAGAAGGAGCATCCCGCCACCCTTTGCTACTAACAGACTGACATACTGACGCCATTAAGATATGGGATACAGGCCAGGGAAAATCAATATAAGAGCAGGGAACGTATGAACACCATCATAGTCGACATTTTATGAATTTCAACCGGGAAGTATTTCAAAACAAGTTTAATACATTTTAACTCTTTTTCTTTACGAGTATTAATTGACAACCTAAGTATTGTTATCATGGCAGATAAATTTCGATAATAAGACTTCCTGACATAGTGGCGTTCGAAATACTGATAGAAACTGCTACGTAAATTGCTACTGTGTTGTGTAACCGACTGCAGGCTATAACTGCTCGCGACATTGCCAACGATATATCGCTCGTGTGTGGGGCACTCAATGAACTCGTCGTCGGTGAATCCACTTGGTGTCGGGTCACGAGCACACAACTGCAAAAAGAGGTCACGTTTAAAAGATGCTCTCTGCTATAAATTACGTATTACTGAAATGCAACACAGCATTAAGCACTGCTGACTATAGCGTCAGACCTATGGCGCAAAGCATTACTTGAATGCCGACGTTGGCAGAGGAATGATACATTAGAAGCTCGAATTTGAGCGATCTCTGTCACTTCAGTGGGCTGCACTGTACTGGCTTTAAGAATACGAATTGCACTGGCACAAAGAAGATAAAGCAGACCCACCTAACTTAACGATGTGTAAGCAGCAAAAGACAATTTCAAAAGGCATTTCATTTCATGAATAAGACAGCTATGATTTAAAAGGCAAATTAGCGCTTTGTCAAAATAAAGGATAATTTCTTGTTCCCGTTTCCACCCGGCAGCTTTGACCAATGACGTCATACCTAAGTCAAAGTCGCTACATACAGGCTTATTCTTAAACAAACGAATGTACCACAGAAAAATAGATAATACACATACATAGATAAAATACAATCGCAGTTCACACAATTAACTACGAAAATGAAAGTAACAAGAGAAAAACAGGAAACAACATGTATGAAATAAATTGATGAGCTGAGAACTGGAATGAACTAAAGCACACCGTCATGGATTTTGAGATTATACAAAAAATGGCTCTGAGCACTATGGGACTCAACTTCTGAGGTCATTAGTCCCCTAGAACTTAGAACTAGTTAAACCTAACTAACCTAAGGACATCACACACATCCATGCCAGAGGCAGGATTCGAACCTGCGACCGTAGCGGTCACGCGATTCCAGACTGCAGCGCCTAGAACCGCACGGCCACTTCGGCCGGCTTTGAGATTATAGCATGTATGTATGTTCATGACATGTATTAATCTTACAGTCAACCAGATTCATCAGTGCTATACCCTGAAACTGTATATATGGACATTTGCAAAAAGTAGCCGATTTATGTGATGTTCACTTCCATAAGAGCCCAAAGCATACATTGTCATAGTCCCATGAAAGCTCACTTGCTACGCTGACACACATTTCATTATAAAATGTGGAAACTCTTGAAGAAATTCCCCACCATAACCTCATGTTCCATGGTTCCAGCATTCCAGTTGGTGGAATGAGCGCTGAGGACCTCACTACCAAACTAAAAATTGATGTTGGTGGTCACAATGTACATATCAGAAATTTTACAATGATGATGTTTTCAACAGGTTTTCATTAACTGTTGTTTAAAGTAACATAGTCTTCATTGGAGACGTGGGAGATCGCCATATTCTTCAAGTCACATAATGGGAGATCACAATTTTGTTATTCCCCGAAGTTTGTAGATGCCTTGTAAATTCTAGTGTCCAGATACACAGGCGAAGGGAAAAAAAAAGAAAAAACTGTGAAACACAAAGACTTGACAAAACTACTACGTCAAACATGAAACACAGACACTAAGGTGACGAAAGTTATGAGATACATCCCAGTATCGTTTCCGACTTCCTTTTGTCCGGCATAATGCAGCAGCTTGATGTGGCATCGCCACACAAGTCGTTGGAAGTCCCCTCCAAAAATACACAGCCATGCAGCCTCTATAGCCGTCCATATTAGCGAAAGTGTTGCTGATGCAGAATTTTGTACACGAACTGACTTCTCGATTGTGTCCCATAAATGTCCGATGGGATTCACGTAGGTCGATCTAGCTGGTCAAGTCATTCGTTCGAATTGTTCACAGTGTTCTTCAAACCAATTGTGAACATTTATGGCCTGATGACATCGTTCATATCACTGATAAAAATTCCTTCGTTGTTTGGGAACATGAAGTCCATGAATTGCTGCATATGGTCTCCAAGTAGACGAACGTAAACATTTCCAGCCAGTGATGGGTTTAGTTGGACCAGAGGACGCAGCCGTCCGCAGCTCGTGGTCGTGCGGTAGCGTTCTCGCTTCCCGCGTCCGGGTTCCCGGGTTCGATTCCCGGCGGGGTCAGGGATTTTCTCTGCCTCGTGATGACTGGTTGTTGTGGGCTGTCCTTAGGTTAGTTAGGTTTAAGTAGTTCTAAGTTCTAGAGGACTGATGACCATAGATGTCAAGTCCCATAGTGCTTAGAGCCATTTGAACCAAGGACGCAGCCCATTCCATGTAAACACCGGCCACAGCATTATGGAGCCATCACCAGCTTGCACAGTACATTGTTGACAACATGCCTTCGTGGGGTCTGCGTCATAGTCAAACCCTACTATTAGCTCTTACCTGCTGAAATCGGGATTCATATAACCAGGCTACGGTTTGCCAGTCATCTAGAGTCCAAATGATATGGTCACAAGTCCAGGAGATGATCTGCTTTTAGCAAAGGCACTCGCGTCGGTCTTCTGCTGCCACTGCCTATTAACGCCAGATTACGCCGCACTATCGTGACGGATACGTTTGTCCTACGTCCCGCGCTTATTTCTGTGGTTATTTCACGCATTGTTGCTTGTCTGACAAGTCTGTGCAAACACCGCTGCTCTCGGTCGTTAAGTTATCCGTGGTGAGAGGTAATGTCTGAAATTTTATAGTCACAGCACTCTTGGAACTGTGGAACAGTGAATTCCCTAACGATTTCCGAAATGGAATGTCCCATGCGTCTAGCTCCAACTGCCATTCCGCGCTGAAAGTCTATTAATTCCTGTAGTGCGGCCATAACCATGCCGGAAGCCTTTACACATAACTCACCTGAATACAAGTGACAGCTCCGCCAATGCCAACCCTTTTATACCTTGTTTATACGATACTACCCTATCCTATGACTTTGTCACCTCAGTGTAGAGTAGAACATCGAAGTATTTGTGATGGAATCTTTTCTAGCTTCAAGGACGTGATAAGTGTCCTTTAGGTAGATCACAACACGAGCTGCTGACTGTGCGTTACAAGAAAATCGTAAGTAACACACTACTCCTTTTCGGCACTTGTTATGATTACTCTGTTATCTACAGCAGCTGACATTTGAAGTTACTAGTTTTCTTTTAAAGAGACCAATAACAAGAGATCTGAATTCCAGATTTCAGTTTGGGCGAGGAAGTTTTCTTGGCATAAAGGTTTAGAATATTTCACCAAGTTAGGCCCTACACAGTGGTGACTGTGCCCAGTAGAAGTTGTGAATCTTTGTGACACGTGTTACTTCCTTCCATATGACCTATTAAATGTGATGAAATTCTCCCATGTAGTTTGTGGCACTTATATAATAAGTTAACATGTACGAGGTGCTATCCAAAATTTTCGGGACTTGAGATGCCATCTGTTGAAAATCTTACCTTTGGACTAATAGTCACCATCACCCTCAAAGTAGTTCCCATTCGAATGATCGTTCCTGTCGTATTCCTGAATATTCCATTCCTGCTGGGACACCACATATACTCCAGTGCAATTAGTGATCTGCGATTACAATTATTCCGATAGTTTCAGTTTTTTTGTATTTTTTATGAATTGCTCCTCTGTTGTAAAATCTAAGTTCTTGGCATTGGAGTGTGTGCATGTGTGTGACAGTGTCGAAAAAAAATCACACTAAATCACGACAAAATCTTTTTCCCCATCTATTTCATTTCCAGTGGAAATCTCTCTTGAAGTAGCCTGAATAAATTTTGCCAAGGAAGCGTCCTTGCTAACATTACCAAAGCTGCACTTCTCTCTTCCCCCGCCACCCGAAAATGAGGGCGGATGGGGTGGGAGGGTTGGCATATACCATAAATACGAGGGTATTCCCAAAAGTAAGGTCTCCTATTTTTTATAAGTTTAGAACTATGTTTGTGTGGCAGTTGGTCACGCTGTCATGAAGAGTGCTTCACTCGCTGTGTGTAAACATGTGCACGCCGCGCTGAGGCGCTCACTCTCGGCTTGGCAGCCGTTGAGAATGGAGCTCCCTTTGGATGTTACTTCCAAGTGCGAATTGCGAGCAGTTATTCGGTTTTTGAAAACAAAGGGCACTGCGCCGATTGAAATTCATCACCGATTGACGGAAGTGTATGGTGAGTCGTGCATGGATGTCAAAAATGTTCGTAAGTGGTGTAGAGAGTTTGCAGCTGGTCGGACCGACATTCACGACGAACAAAGGCGCGGGAGACCGTCAATTTCTGAGGAGGCAGTGTTTGATGGTTGAGCAAAGCATGCGTGAAGATCCGCGGATCACCCTGGATGATCTCTGCACGTTGGTTCCTGAGGTTCCCGAAACACCGCTCACAGAATTTTAACGGAAACATTGAACTACCGGAAGGTATGTGAAAGATGGGTGCCACGCATGCTGATTGAGGACCACATGCGGCAACGAGTTGATGCTTCCCGCGCATTTCTTCACCGACTTGCAGCCGAACAGGACAACTTTCTGGTCTCAAATTGTCACGGGTGACGAAACCTGGGCATACTACTTTACACCTGCGACCAAACAACAATCACGCCAGTTCATAACTTCCTGAACAGCATGGCGGCGAGCTGATGTGACATGGGTATACAAAAACTGCCACAGCGTCTACAAAAATGCATCGAGAGAAGTGGTGATTATGTAGAAAAATAGCTGAATGTTCGAGCTGTAAACCGATGTAAACTATTGTAGAAATAAACAGGTTTATGTACATATAAAAAAATAGGAGACCTTAGTTTTGGGATTACCCTCGTAGTATAACAAATAGTATAATATAATAGTTAGTATACCAATAGTATGATATACAGACCCCATGAACATACGAGATATAGGTCACGAAATAAATAGCAGATAATTTAAATCTGATCACCATCTTAGTTGATATGCTACTTACGCTTTGTGACCGGAAATACTCCAAGAAAAGTTTTTTACAACCATTAATCGACATACGAAGTCTTGTTAACCGTTACAGATAAATTTAGATAGCTAGACTTCCTGACAGAGACGTTCGAAATATTGGTTGAAATTGCTAGGTAAATCAGTATTGTGTTGTGTAACCGATTTCGGGCGATAATTGCTCGCGACATCGCTCGTGTGTGGGAGTTCTTAATGAACTCGTTGTCGGCATAACTGCTTGTTGTGTCAGGTCATGCGATACACAACTGCCTTGGAGGTCGCGTATAAATTTGGCTCACTGCTGTAAATTACCTGTCACCGAAACGAAACACATCATTAAGCAATGACGGCTATAGCGTCAAGCCTATGGCGCACAGCATCATCTGAGTTGCAAAATTTGCTGCGGAATGAATAAACATATAACAGCTCGAAATCGAGCGATCGCTGCCAATTCGATACTGCAGAGAAGAGAAGCCAAGAAACTGTGTCAGCACTCAACTAGTATTAAAGGTACGAACAGCACTGGTACAAAGACGATGAAGCAGACGCATCTTAATTAAAGATACGTAAGCAGAAAAGTAAATTTCAAAAGCCATTTCATTCCGTGAACACCTACAACTTAAAAGGCAAATTAGTATTCTGTCAAAAATAGAGGATAAATACTTGTTTCTGTTTCCACCCACGGTCTTTGACCAACGACATACGTAATTCAGAAACGCTATATGGAGGCGTTATCTGCACGGAGGTAAATAAAGAAGGGAGCTGTCATCGCGTCAAAAACTTGAAGCCGACGTCTTCCATCTTACACAGCTCAAAACATTAGCTTCACCGCATTTATACCTTCACGGTTCATCGAGTGACACTTCTCCGTATGTCACTGATTGGCCGTGCACAGTTTTGATCGTCGGGAACATCAGTCGACTTCTATGGTCGTATATCAAACAGCATTTGGCAGTTTGACTGTGTGAAGACGAAGTTGTTTCACCAAATATGACAACTTGCGTCTTTACGGGTTTACTAATCGATCCGATCGTAATCTAAAATGTAAAGGCACCACGTTTCATTCACAAATGGAGCCGTTCAAGCAATGTTTTCTTTTGTGTACATGAATTATGGTTGTGCTGTTTATTTTTATTGTAGTGGTTTTATTTCTGTTATTTGTCTTTCGATGTCCTACCATTTCGTCTTGTCAAGCCCTCGGCTGAGCGCTGTGCGAAGGAAAGACTGGGAAACAGCCAAATTTAGCAAAATATGAAACTTCCTGGCAGATTAAAACTGTGTGCCCGACCGAGACTCGAACTCGGGACCTTTGCCTTTCGCGGGCGAAGGTAGGAGACGAGATACTGGCAGAAGTAAAGCTGTGAGTACCGGACGTGAGTCGTGCTTCGGTAGCTCAGATGGTAGAGCCCTTGCCCGCGAAAGGCAAAGGTCCCGAGTTCGAGTCTCGGTCGGGCACACAGTTTTAATCTGCCAGGAAGTTTCATATCAGCGCACACTCCGCTGCAGAGTGAAAATCTCATTTAGCAAAATATGTTCACGGCATTTTGGGGAAGAGGACATAGACCGAACATTAATTTCGGGAGTGCCATTAATTTTCCTGCGATTCCTCCTCACTTACAAAAGGCAAGGAAAGTGCAGAGCATCAATTTTGAATTCAGCTCTACACAATTACAATATAAACTCTTTCTACCAAGGTATCAGACATTACTTTTGTTGTTATATTGATAAATCGGGTTTCTACCGGTTATTCGCGTCTTTCCTGCGCGATATTTCAACTGCTTGACTCTCAGTCTTCTTCAGGTGGTGTCTGATACATTATTTTTGTTGCTATGTACATTAATACAGAATTGATATTTTATTGCATACGATTCATTTCTTGAAGACTTCATAACATGCAGCATCTTTAATTACATTTGTGTGCAGTAATTTCTATTTTGTCATTTTCTTTAGAATGAGACACAGGGGCCACCACCAGCAGCAGCATCACAGCAGCAGCAGCAGCAAAAGAAGGCTGCTTGCTGCCAAGTATTGTCGGTGTAGCTGCTGCCATTGAAACTGACAGAGAAGTGTCTTCTCTTGCTGATACCGATTCTCAGTGTTTGGGAGAAAACCCAATGAAATGTCAGTGAATACGAAAATTTTTGAGAGGGTTAATAGCACTCTTTCAGCAAAAAATGAATAACTCAGGAAAATAATTAAAGACGTTCAAAAATCAAAGCGACAAATAAATAAGAAACTTTCGTTGCTGAACGCAGTAATTGATGAACTCTGAAAAGAACGTCTTGTTTACGAAAGTGGCCTTAGTGTTCTGGAAAACACAGTTTGGAATGAAAAAGGAGTTGTTGCAACAACAAGCTGCAAAGCCTATCTGTCAGTGTGTGCCTCAAACATATAAATCAGAACTCTGTTCATTTGTCCTAATTTTACATTTTTACTCACCAAGGGCATATAAGTACGTTAGATGCCTGGCACATCTTAGAACATTAGTGAGACGATGTCAGCGGGTGGGTGGTGTGCCTGGTTTTACAACCGAGACTTTTATGACAATTAGATCAAAAGTTTTCCATCAGAAATTCAGAAATGCCATTCTCTGCGGCCTGTTAGTTAATGAGCATTTTTGTTGAAGGTATCAGTTACGGAGTGTCAATCATGTTAGAGATTCTACACTTGTTGAAACTCGTTAGGAATGCTTTGCGAGAAACGAAACATTTGTGGGATGAGCAAGTGATATCATTTCACGATATCTCTTTGAATTAGTGCATAAGGTGCTGATAAAAGAAGGACTCCGTTTAGGCAACATCATTATAATCAGCAACACTTATTTCCTCGACAATAAAATGAAAGTTAGGTTAGCTGCCAACTGCTCAGCAATTACGTAGCAGATGCAATGCAGTATTGCTTTGGCGTGAAGGTAATCGGTTTCAACGATTCTTCTGCAATCAGAGTCATTCCCATATTCAACCGCCTTTTTGATGTGCTGAATTCCACGAACCTTATCCAGAATCAATGGAAGTGGCATTTGAGAGTTGTGGAAAGATTTTTGTTGGATGCACAGAAGTTCATTGAAGCACTTAAAAGTGTGTCCATTACCTCAAGATCCAAGAGTTGTGGACTCGATCAGGAAGAAAGGATTAGTTGTTTCCTTATAAGTATTTCAAGTGTTTTATACCTTTGTCCTTATAATTATTTCAAGTGTTTTATACCTTTATGCAACGTTAGTTGAGCCTCAATTACAAGTTCTCTGAGGATAATTTAGAAATGGTTTTCCACTGCCATTCGTAGTCGTCCTCGATGGAACAACAACCCAACTGCACGTCAGCTCATGTCTGCTACAATATGCTATTAGTACACAATGAAATTCGTGAATCTGAGAAAAACAGTTATTTGACACTGGTGGAAATTCCTATTACGACATGCTGGGCTAAGCACTGAGGAACACATTTTCACTCCAGATCATTCACAGTTAATAGGTGTGCAAAGCCATTTGGTAACACAAAATCATGACGTTATTGAAGCTGGTCTGTTTCTCTGTGAAGTGGCGGCCCATATTGTTGTGCGCTGGATTTGTTGTTCGGCGCTTGGGAAGCATTCTCCAGTGCGAGCCGTGATGGCATTTATATGGTTCAAAATGGTTCAAATGGCTCTGAGCACTATGGGACTTAACTTCTGAAGTCATCAGTCCCCTAGAACTTAGAGCTACTTAAACCTAACTGACCTAAGAACATCACACACATCCATGCCCGAGGCAGGATTCGAACCTGCGACCGTAGCGGTCGCGCGGTTCCAGACTGTAGCGCCTAGGACCGCTCGGCCACCTCGGCCGGCCTGGCAGTTATACTGTCTATTCTATCACACACAGGAAGAGCACAGGTGGTTTAGTTCCACAATCATATAATGTTGTAGCCGTTTGTCTTTGTGCAGAAAGGATATTTAGAAAGCACAGTGCTGGAAATTGGAAAGTCCCTGAAGAACGTCTTTTCTCTGGGTGTCGGAGATACTTGCCCTTTTCTATTCAGGCCAGTTTTCAACTACTTGACAACAAAGAGACACCTGCTGACACGGCAGAAACACTGCAAAATGAGCAACAGATGCATTACACGAAAAACAGATTCTTTCTCTAACAGCTGGAGACAAAGGTCAGGTGTGTGTATTTTGTGTATGTGACTGTCAGAATGTGTATTCTGAAGAAGGCTTTGGGTGAACAGATGTGACTATACTTTTCTTCGTGCCTGTCTGCTGCTCGACGTGTGAGTAGCGATCTAACCGCTTCACGGTATAGCTATTCCCTTGTGAAGTTTGTTGCAAATAATCAATTGCATTTTAACAGGAAAAATGCTGTACATAATTACAAAACCAGAAGAGAAATATGACATTCATTACGCCACATTAAAGTTGTCTGTAGCACAAACAGGGGCTCACAGTGCTGCAACCAAAAGTTTTGATCACTTACCCAGTGATATGAAATACAAGAGAGACAGAAAAGTAAAATTTGAAACTAAACGGGCAAAGCTTCTCTTTGACAACACTCTGAATTTTGCCTAGAATCTGTCTTTAATTAAAAACAAAAAAAACTAATAAATTATCAGCATGGAGGCATATTTACAAAAAAATGATATTAATACGAACTGACTCGTTTCACAGAATTATTATTTATCATGCAAATGACAGGCCCACAGAGAACTTGAATCTAACTATTGTTATACCACAAAGCGTACGTACCTTATGTATCCTTGAAAAACCTCAAAAGGAAATTGAAAAGTAAAATCATACAGATGATCAAAGTAGAAGTACATTCCAATTGTGATACGTGTGGCTATCCCTGGTGAGAAATATTACGAGAAAAGGAGCAAGGAGGCTACTGCTGGAAAGCTTGGCGTACATGATACACAGGTTAGGTTATCATTAGTTACAAAATTGCCTACATAGATATCAAAGCAAACTATCGATTTCCCTTAATCATATTTATAACATTGCACAATGCTGGAACGTGTCTCAAAAAATTATAGCTTTTTTTCTCCTTAAAATTGCTATTACTGACCACATACTGAATGTCACATCATAGATAAGATTTCAAAGTGAGAAGAGGTGTAAATTACAGTAAGACTAATGCACTGACATTCCAACAAAACAAGAACACTATTCCGCGTGGAGGTATACCTCTATACAGTTCTGTTTCTTTGACATTTCAGTAATCGTTCACTCTGTTGACATGTACAAGACGCTTCTTTCTTCATTGAACATTTTTATGAGCTAACAAAAAACATGTAGGTAAGTTTTTTGTAAACGTGAACATTAAAAATGTTGTGCATACGAGGTGAAAGCTGAAAATGTAACGAACAAGAAGCAGTAGCAACAAGCAAACAAGTATTGGTTTCGGAACTCCAGCTTAATTTACTATCGAAAAAACTACAGTAAAAGTGGTTCACAGTACACCTTTATCTTCTTGGTTTTTCGAAATATATCAACACAAAACAATTTATGTTTACGAGGGCAACTGTGTCGTATAACTAGAGCAAATACGTATTCAGAGACAGAGAAACGTTCGAAATTGCCTTCCTGAAACTTTGTTACTCACATAAGCAACGTAATTTTTAGTATTTGAAACAGCTGTTGCGTGCACACAACAGAAATAATGAGTAAGAAGCAAGCGTAAACAGTGGTCTGCTATTTTTTTTTTTTTTTGGCTCTTTAAGAGGGTGGTAGGCCACACCCACTATAGATTCAAAACAACGTACAGAGTAAGTCTATAGCGCCATCTCCGTTCTTTTTTTACCTCCATAGATACCTTAAGACAATACGCACTTAGGGTGAACCAGCTTTATTAGTGCTTTACCGCTAAACTGTATATATGAACATTTGCGAAAAGCTTTCCCCCAGATTTCTCTGACATTCACTTCCGCAAGGGTCAAAAGCACACATTTCATCGCTGCAGCAAATGGTCACCGGCTACATTGACGCCCACTTCTTCACAAAATCTGGAAGCTCTTGAATGAAAGGTTTACTATTTACTGTGTTTTTGCAGGAGTCGATATCACACAGTTAAATCGTGAGGAATTAGCAACCCACACCTAATGAAGATGACATAATAAAGGAACGTGGAATCGACAATTAGAGTGGTAACACATAAGAAAATTCTAAAAGAATGCGCAGTAGCTGTGTGCAGTGGTTCGTTATAGGATATCTATTTTTGGAGATACTTTCTGTACTACTGTTGTTGCAGTAGACGTGTACATAGCTTTCTTTGATAATTTTCATGTTTTGTATCACTCTAATTGTCGATTCCACTTTCCATTAGTTTTAGTTATTTTTACTGGCTACTGCTTATTTAGTTAAGGATTTAACATTATCGTGTCGCTCGCTGTGCTGCTGGAGAAAAGGGAAAAATTAACTTTCGGATCGACAACTAGACATTATTTACATAACGACAAGAACAAAAGAATCATAAAAGAAATAACAATAAATACTATAAACGAAAAATCAGGATAAATAACGATCCATAGAACGGAACACTAGACTTGAGCAATACAGCCGTCCTCTTGGGTTCCCACCTAACATAACCCTTGGAAATCGTGACACATTCGGAAGAAACAGTCAATTATTTGAGAGAACCAAGATTATAGATATAACTGCAGACCGTTTTACACGCAGCAGTGTAAGCCGTGCTCCTTAGTTCTAGGTTGCTGCGCTACCGCTAACTTTGGAAATAATGCCATATTCGGAAAAACGTAGACAAAATATTTGTGAGAATCGAAGTTATAAATACACATTGTTATTACTTGATTCACTCGCTGCAATTTAAGGTTCCTGCCTAATCATACCCTTGGAAGTCCCGACATATTTTTAACAAACAGCATGATTTACGTCAGTTACTAACCGCAGATAACATTTAATAACAAGCTACTTAACATCTTTGCATCGTAAACTCGTGGCGTCACACACACACAGAATGTCATTGGTCAAACCTGACCGTTGGAATCGGGAACTGGAACTGAATCAAAATGGACTTAATGCCTGAAATTCATCTACAGTCAGTCAGAAATTCTTATAAAAATATATTATTTTTTACGATAGGACCACAGAAAACGTGTGTTTCAAAACAGCATGGCGATGTTCTACACTCGTCGAACGTTATCTAAACTAGCGAATACAGTAAGCACTTGGCTTGGCAGGTTCGTATGACCATTTGTAATTATTATTATTCCAATCGTACTCTAATTACCAGACTTATAAAATTAATATTTCTCCAACACAAACTGCCTTACACTACCCATATTAAACTGTCTGGACCCCTGATATGCAAAATTAAATTATCCTAAATATAATTGCTGTGTCGAACATCACCATATTCATTAAATACACGTGATGTGCGAATTAATGTTACACCTCCGCAGAAAGCTGTAATCGATATGAAGCTTGTGTTTTGGTTGCCAAGAATTGGCAGAAATCAGATGCTTGTTGATAACTCACCAGAGACCGCCTGTGCTCCTAGTGCATTTCAAGATTTTTTAAGGTTTTGCTGAATGCGGACAGGGACATCCGTGTTGCTCTCCATTCGACTCGTCTCAAACTGTTGCTAAGACACGGCATGGGGCGATGAAGAGAGCCCTGTATTATTGAAAACTGCGCCATGTCGCCATTTGTGTTGTTTACTCTAGGAATAAAATGTCCAGCGATAATAACACGGGCTTACATGAGCTATGACGTCCAGTGCAACGCCGCCTAGAAGAAAGTTTCTCTGGTGCCCGAAGAAAAAAAAGGAAAGAAATAATGAAACATTAAAACAGGAGGGAAAATGGATGAAAGTAGTAAAATGGATCGGCCAATACAAATCTTTCGCTATGTTAAAGTAATCAGAGCAAGTTATATACTTTTATTTTATTTTACTCCTCTAGTTCCGTGCAGTGGCGGACACAGAAAAACCACAAGGAGGGGGCGCTAGAGATATTAACGGAGATATACGCATCAATAGTTTCCCATATCTAACTCGTATTACGAGTTAAGTACGGGAAACTATTGTTACTTTATTAGTAAAAATATTGTTACGAGACTCGTACTTTATTTCAGTTTCTATAGTAACGTGTCACATCACCAACAACTTTAATCTTGGCACAATTCAGTGTACCTTTAACCTATTACGGACACAGAGGCTGATTCATTTCCTTTACGACGGTTCCTATGAATTACTATTATTAATACTTCACAATCAACTGATCACTCTCACTCTTGACTAATCTTCACACTTGCACTTGCTACAACTAGGACTTTTTACTTATTCATTCTTCAGTCTTAATATTTCTGCTTCTGAATGTAAACTAGCTTCATAGTCGGCGAATAGTCCGTATTTATAACGCTACGTATGAAAGGTTCTCTGTTCAATAAAAGAGAAGAATATTCACGACTTTTCTCGGACAAATGCCAGACAGAATAACGTATAGAGATCACTAGAATGGCCGCGACTTTCCTCGTAGGTATGTGTTAGCAATCTATGTGCCAGACAGAAACGTATGAAACACGATTACGCAGACGCGCGTGCTACTTAGGAAGGTACAAATACTCGATAACTCGATTCAGTCGAGTCGACTGACTAAAGAAACGAACGAATAGCGTGCGGGCCGACGGGCAGGGGCGGCGCGGGTGGCAATGCGGGCGGCCCCGCAAGGGCGTGCGACGCGCGCTCCGCGCGCCCCTGGTACGTATCCGCCACTGGTTCCGTAGGACCATACCGAGGAGCAACTCTCCTGCGCCATGGAAAGAGACACTACATTAAATTAACATGAAAAACGGTGATAACAGATAACATTTACATGAATCGTATGCAAATGACAAGTTGCCGAGTAAAAACTACACTCCTGGAAATGGAAAAAAGAACACATTGACACCGGTGTGCCAGACCCACCATACTTGCTCCGGACAATGCGAGAGGGCTGTACAAGCAATGATCACACGCACGGCACAGCGGACACACCAGGAACCGCGGTGTTGGCCGTCGAATGGCGCTAGCTGCGCATCATTTGTGCACCGCCGCCGTCAGTGTCAGCCAGTTTGCCGTGGCATACGGAGCTCCATCGCAGTCTTTAACACTGGTAGCATGCCGCGACAGCGTGGACGTGAACCGTATGTGCAGTTGACGGACTTTGAGCGAGGGCGTATAGTGGGCATGCGGGAGGCCGGGTGGACGTACCGCCGAATTGCTCAACACGTGGGGCGTGAGGTCTCCACAGTACATCGATGTTGTCGCCAGTGGTCGGCGGAAGGTGCACGTGCCCGTCGACCTGGGACCGGACCGCAGCGACGCACGGATGCACGCCAAGACTGTAGGATCCTACGCAGTGCCGTAGGGGACCGCACCGCCACTTCCCAGCAAATTAGGGACACTGTTGCTCCTGGGGTATCGGCGAGGACCATTCGCAACCGTCTCCATGAAGCTGGGCTACGGTCCCGCACACCGTTAGGCCGTCTTCCGCTCACGCCCCAACATCGTGCAGCCCGCCTCCAGTGGTGTCGCGACAGGCGTGAATGGAGGGACGAATGGAGACGTGTCGTCTTCAGCGATGAGAGTCGCTTCTGCCTTGGTGCCAATGATGGTCGTATGCGTGTTTGGCGCCGTGCAGGTGAGCGCCACAATCAGGACTGCATACGACCGAGGCACACAGGGCCAACACCCGGCATCATGGTGTGGGGAGCGATCTCCTACACTGACCGTACACCACTGGTTATCGTCGAGGGGACACTGAATAGTGCACGGTACATCCAAACCGTCATCGAACCCATCGTTCTACCATTCCTAGACCGGCAAGGGAACTTGCTGTTCCAACAGGACAATGCACGTCCGCATGTATCCCGTGCCACCCAACGTGCTCTAGAAGGTGTAAGTCAACTACCCTGGCCAGCAAGATCTCCGGATCTGTCCCCCATTGAGCATGTTTGGGACTGGATGAAGCGTTGTCTCACGCGGTCTGCACGTCCAGCACGAACGCTGGTCCAACTGAGGCGCCAGGTGGAAATGGCATGGCAAGCCGTTTCACAGGACTACATCCAGCATCTCTACGATCGTCTCCATGGGAGAATAGCAGCCTGCATTGCTGCGAAAGGTGGATATACACTGTACTAGTGCCGACGTTGTGCATGCTCTGTTGCCTGTGTCTATGTGCCTGTGGTTCTGACAGTGTGATCATGTGATGTATCTGACCCCAGGAATGTGTCAATAAAGTTTCCCCTTCCTGGGACAATGAACTCACGGTGTTCTTATTTCAATTTCCAGGAGTGTAGAATGATCTACAACATAATACATGTATTTTCATTCTTTCATTCAGTAGCTCCCCGAACTCTTCGACAGAATAAAAAGAGTGAGCCACGAGAAAATTCTTCATGCCATCTTATTTACAATGGATCACCAGAATGATGCACGTCTTTCGGCCCAAGAGACAAGGAGGTCTTCCACCTAGCATGAATTAAGAGAGAGCTGCTACTTCCCGGGAATAAGCTCGTATTCGTTACAGCAAAATACATTAAAGAAAAAATCGAGAGACCAATGTCAGAATTCCAAGACCCTCCAACAGGACTCGACAAGAGGTCGGCGAAAGTATATCACATTTTACTCGAACTGGCCGTTCCACAGCCCAAAATACCCTTCAGAATGAGAATTGGTACCCCAGAATATAATACTGTATGACATATGCGAATGAAAATAAACAAATTAGACTAATTTCTGTGTCGGACTATCACTTACTGCAGACTTTGTTCTAATGACAAATATAGAAGCATTAAGTTTTCAAGCAAGAACCTGAACGTGGGCTTTCTATGACAGCTACCCGAACACCTAGGGATTTGGACTCTTCACACTCGATAGTCATATGCCCATCCTGCGTAATAAAAATGTCAGTTTTACTTGAATTGTGTGCTAGCAACTCTAAAATCTGAATCTTATTGCGATTTAGCATCAATTTTTATCCTACAAACCATGAACTTATATATTGATCTGTCTTATTTGATACACTGCCTATATTTCACTCATCACCCTTCATTACCACGTTAGTGTCATCAGTGAACAGAAATATCTCAGAATGATCTGTCATACTGAAAGGCATGTCATTTACTTACATAAGAAACGGTCTCAGCACCGACCCCTGAGCCTCCTCTCCCCCCCAGCCACCTTGCCCCCCCCTCCCCCCGGTTACATAACCGGCCACCAGTCAGACTCCATGTCATTACAGTGGCTGTGTGGCATTTGGAAAAGAGAATACAGCATTTTCAGTTGTTATAAACTTCTAAAATCAACCTGATCGTTTGACAGCAAATTTGTGAACTGAAATGAACAATAACCGTTAGCAAATTCCAATGGCACATAAATAGGTCTAAAATTATCTACATTACCCCTTTCTCCTTTCTTATAAAGTGGTTTCACTACTGAGTACTTTAATGATCCAGGAAACCGATCACCGCTGAAGACAAAATTACAAACATAGCTAAACACTCGGCTGACATATGCAGCACAGTGGTTTGGTATTCTGCTACATACCCCATCAACTCCATGAAACCCCTTAGTCTCCAGCGATTTAATTATTAGCTCAGTCCACCCCTTGTCCGTATCACGGAGGCTTATGTGAGAGAGCAGTCTTGCAAAACCTTTTTTAAGAGAGTTTGTGCTTCTCTTTAGAAACGAAGTTTATTCTTAAATTCACCTGCTATATGGAGAAAGTGATTGTGAAATATGTAGATATATCTGACTTATCAGATTTTATACTACATGATAACCTTATATGCTCGAATTTGTGCTGATGACCAGACTCTTTCTTCACTACTGACCATATGGTTTTAATTTTGTCCTGAGAATTAGCTATTCTTTTGCATATCACATGCTTTTTGCTTTCATAATAAAATTTTTAAGATATGTAATCGGCTACTGCAGCTCGATTGTGACTGTTTATAACATGATATAACTTCCACTTCGTTGTGCATAAAATCCTTGTCTCATTAGTCAGTCACCTACGTTGCCTATTAGTGCTAGTACCCTTTTCTGGGCGTTCTAATGGAAAGCAACTTTCGAAGAGCAGATAACTGTATTGAAGATACCACTGTATTTATCTGTCGCCTGTGTTATCAGCACAATAAACGTCCTGCCACTACTGTTCTTTAATGAGGTTCGAAAAAGTCGCTGTTGCCGCTGGGTTCAGTTTTCTAAATAGTTTGCGGTTATGTTTAGCATTTGTGTACGTACGAATTTCTTTTAGTATTAACATTCGTGTCTCGTGGTTTGAAAGGCCTTCCACCCTTTCACAAACCGAATATCTCTCTAGCAATTAATAATGAACAGGAATGTTGTTCATGGTTGTGATACTCCCTAGTATCTTGTTGGACCTCCTTTTGTCCGGTGTACTGCAGGAACTGGACGTGGCATGGACTCAGCTAGTCGTTGGAAGTTCCCTGCAGGAATGCTGAGCCATGCTGTCTCTATACTGGCGAAAGTGTTGCCAGTACATGGTGTTGTGCACGAACTGACCTCTCGATTACGTCCCTTAAATGTTCGATGGGATTCGTGTCAGGTGATCTGGGTAGACAAATCATTCACTCAAACTGTCCAGATTATTTTCCAAAAGAGTTGCGAACAATTGTAGCCCGGTGACATGACTCATTGTCATCCATAAAAATTCAGTCGTAGTTTGGGAATATGAAATCCATGAATGGGTGCAAATGGTCTCCAGGTAGCCGAACTTAACCATATCTAGTCAATGATCGGTACAGTTGGACCAGAGGACTCAGCCCATTCCATGTAACCACACCTCACAACTTTATGGAGCCACCATCCGCTTGCACAGTGGCTTGTCGACAATGGGGGTCCTTGGCTATGTGGGGACTGGGCCACACCCGAACCCTACCATCAGCCCTTACCAGCTGAAATCGGGATTCATCTAACCAGACTACCGTTTTGCACTCATCTAGTCTCCAACCGATATGATCACCAGCCCATAAGCGGCACTGCAAGCGATGTCGTGCTATTAGTACAGGCACTCGCGTCGATCGTCGGCTGCCATAGCACATTAACACCAAATTTCTCCCGCACTGTCCTAACGGATGTGTTCGCCGTACGCCCCACATTGATTTCTGCGGTTATTTCACGCAGTGTTGCTTGTCGCTTCCCACTGACAACTCGACGCAAACACCGAGCGAGTGGTTAGCACACTAGACTCGCTTTCGGGAGGACGACGCACAGAGGAGTATGTGTATCGAAATTCTGGCCAAAATTCTTTCAGTACTTTTTTAAATTTTAAATCACTGCTGTTGACTTTTATCATAATTTTAATAGTAAATCGGTGTGTTTTACTTTAAATATACGAAAAAATACGTATTTACTTATTTGCATTTATTAATTTTTTTATAAAACTAAATGTAAGTTATAAATTTGCGTTAACACTTTTTTACAGAGGAAATGATGATGGATTTATATATACTTTCAAATAAAATGCAGTTAAGACATAAATATGTACAATTTCATTCGTTTGATATATACACACATTTGTATCAATAATTTTAGTCTGATTCTTCAGAAATAAAGTCTCTGTCGTCTTCTTCAATTTCTTCTTGTTCATCTCTCTCTTCTCGTTCATCATGAGAGCAGCCATCAGAACCGTCTGGACGAACTTGTAAGGTCTCGTTACAATAAGGCTTACTTCTTTTTATTGACCGTTTTCTAGAGCAGCTGATGTAAGAATCGCTGATAAGAAGTACCCTGTTTAAAACATAACTATTACAATATTTTCTACTGCACTCTCTAGAGTAATTTTTGCGGTATAGTCGAAAGTGTTCATTTATAGCTTTAGTACCTTCTTCTGAGAGCTGACCAATTGGTACTATAGTATCTTTTATTACAGTGGCACCATGAATCAAAAGTTTATGCATTGCTGGCGTCATGGAGTGCCAACTGTAGAGTTCGACATACAGTTTTGCTGTTTCATATTCCTATGCTTGGAATTTTCTCTCATCAATGTGAAACTCACTGGTCACTGCTTCCAATATTACTTTCAACTTTTTAATAAGTTGTAAATCTACTCCAGTAATTTTTGAGGCAGTTTCTGGATCTGAAAAGAAGCGTCTAGCGGTATTTCCGTCATACGTATTCCCAAAGCCTGGCTTTGGAACATCAACATGTAGTCCTAATTCTTCTTTGAATATTTTTCTTTGTGGTTAATACAATACTTTTGTCTTCTTCACTTCTTGCTTGCCACTTCCGAATCGGAAGTCTGTATGATAAGTGAAGTACTGTCTCAAATAATCGTATGAGTGTGTGCAAATTCGACAAACCAAACTTCAAAGTATCACTTTTTTCCCGTAAGCTTTTATCTAGGTTATTGAAATCTTTTGAAGTGAGCCCACAGATATAGCACATCATTGTTGATGTAGTGTCTGTTGCAGCATTGCAGATACTTCCATCAACAATTGTTAGTAACAAAGTGTGTTTAATCTTTAGCAGTCTTCCATTAATTTTGTTCAAAATGTTTATTTGTTCCTGTATGTATTTTATTTCTTCGTTTGTAACGTCTGATGTTTCTTGCACAGAGCGGATGTGCATTGACCTACAGAATCTTGTGAAGGAAGGGTTTGGATTTTGGCACATTGTTATCTTTTCTTCAATAACATTGATAAACAACTGAATGGGTGCAAAGGAACTCTGATATATATTAGCAGCAC
Organism: Schistocerca serialis cubense; assembly: GCF_023864345.2. Classification (NCBI taxonomy): domain Eukaryota; kingdom Metazoa; phylum Arthropoda; class Insecta; order Orthoptera; family Acrididae; genus Schistocerca; species Schistocerca serialis. Next base: position 430,298,786 of record NC_064641.1, read on the forward strand.
TGTCACTTAAATTTTGAAATTTTTGTTTAAATTATGATTGCTGAGAGCCATCACAACCCAATTTTGATATTAACTCTAAGCTGTGCTTTTCTTCTAAATCTGTGAGCTGCACCACTTCTTCTAAATACTTGCACAATCTTAATGTGGTGTGATCTAACAATCCATGCAACTTTACTTCTGCTGATTTTTAAGTTACAGTAATTTATTTTTTTAGGATAGCATTGCGTTTTTGCTTTTGTTATTAATGAATAGCACGGGTATACAGCCTTGTTTGCACTATGGATGACTTGATATTGCTTCCTTGTCAGCTCTGCATTAATTTAAATCGCCAATGCTTCCCCAGTAGTATGTTTTATTATCTTCTTCTCTTCAGACGTTGAAAGCTTTTGTTTTATTTTTGTTGCCCTTGTTGGAGTTTCTGTTATTTTTTTAAATCATAACAGCCACATCAGGGTTTCCAGCAGTTATGTGACTCACAGTTGCAGCAAATGTCAGCTCTTCATGAGTTGAATATTGTCGTAGGACTTCAGTTTTCCTGCGTTTGCTTCTTTCACTTGACTCACTGAAATCTTTTTGAGGGCGGCCTGGGCCTACAGCAGTGAAAGAAAACACAGGTACTCTTTCATTTATTGCTAACCAATCACGATTCTTCTGCAGGAAATTCTCCTGTTTTCTGTTTGCAGACATCCATTTCTTTTTAAAATTCGTTTCGAAATACCGGAGTGAACGAATGAGTGAAGTTTTTTCAGCTTCTGGGCACTTCGTCATATCAGCGACTCTATTTTACACAGACTGAAGTTTCTCAACAATTAATCTGCCAGAAGATTGCTTAACGAGGTGGGAAGAAGCGAGTCTCGAAAATTCTTTTTCCATTTTCAAAGGTTGAAAAACGAAACAATGCTGACGTGCAAAACGTAAGTGAAATTCTAACTTATATTTTGCATAAAGGGTGGCTAACAAATAAAAAGTTTAAATACTCCCAAGGCCTTCTCAGATATGAGGTTATCAAAATAAAATCCAGACTGATTATTGACAAAAGTGAATTTTACTAGGCTTCTGTTATAATATGCATACAACATAAAGATAATTTTGGAAATATTAAGAATGTGTTAACTTACCAAAGCTTACACTCAAGGAAAAAAAACCCACCAGAAACGCTCTATTAAATCCGTTTCTCAATGGCAGCTGTCACGGCACACTCAAAAGTAACGTAATGGCTGTAAAATTAAAAAAGAATCTCTTCTACAGCTCTAAAGGTAGCAGTATTTAATGCTTCCTGTGTTGTCATCAGTTATGCTGATTAGACGTTTAATAGTAAGCTCAATTTGAACATAAACACACGTGTAAGTATTGGGAAAATTAGAAATTTTCGTGGCATCTAAAAATTTATAAATAAGAATGGCGCATGTTTGCGCAATTTGTTATTTCTGAAATGAACTCACAATCGTACACCAACTGCGACTGTAATTTAGAAATAGCGCGACAAGATGCGAACACCTGTAAAAACGTTTATGAAAATGGTAGACGATCCAAAATCTTGTTTAACTAAACTTTGAAATGTTGTAAGATTATGATAAAAGTATTTAAATTAATACATAAGTTTAAAAAGATGCTGTTACCTTCCTTTAGTATAGTCGCAAAGAATTGAGATTCAAATTGACAACTCAATCAAGAAATGCGCCGTCTGGCTGAAAAAGCCATTCTTCAAACGAGGCTAGAGCTCCTAAATATGTGTCAGGCTCCTGAAAATTTATCCATCGACCCACCAATTAGTCAGTTAGTACAAAATGCATTTTCGAAATTTTTGGGTGACCGTAAATTTTTGCCTTTTTGACCAGGATTTTGGGGCAAATACTCCACTGTGCAACGGTTAAAACGCGCGTCCAGCCATCCTTAGATTAGATTTACTTTCATTCCAGTTGATCCGTAGTGTGGAGGTCCTCCAGGATGTAGAAAATGTCAGAAAAACGATAATACATGACAGATATTTACAACTTAAGCAAATAAGCTAACGTACCTTCCACAGGTCCCAAGTGGAATGATCGCCTTTTTTTTTTAATGAACATATAGGAAAGGATCATTTTACAATACTCATTTACTAAGATCGCTTTACTGCACTGAATTTAAAACTAAAAATTTTTGTATATACAAGGTAATAAACATATAATAGAACTACAATACTCATTTACAGTGAACAAATTACTGCTCTGAAATGGTGCAGAAGTTAGATTGTACTTTACACATGCAGACACACACACACACATAGTCAGTTGGTTCTACTGAGAAATTCATCGATGGAGGAGAAGGCGTTGGCCATCTAATAAATGCTTTAGGCTTCTCTTAAACTGAATTTCATTGGTTGTTAAGCTTTTTGTGGCTGCTGGAAAGTTATTGAAATGTACACCTTTCTGTACAAGAATAAGTGACTTTAAATCCTTGTGAAGATTATTCTTATTTCTAGTACTGATTCCATGAACTCAGCTGTTGCTTTGAAAAAGTGATATATTTTTAATGATAAATTTCTTTGCTTGCTTTGTAAAAGTGATATATTTTAATGATAAATTGAATTAAGGAATAAATATATTGGGAACCAGTAGTTAGTATCCCTGGTTCCCTAAAGAGGCCTCTGTAGGATGTTCTTGTGTTCATACCACATATAATTCTTACTGCACGTTTTTGTGCCTGGAAAAATTTAACTTGGCTTGATGAATTACCCCAAAAAATAATTCCATATGACATCATGGAATGAAAGTAAGCATAGTATGCCAGCTTTTTCATTTTGATATCCCCTAAGTCTGACAGAATTCGCATTGCAAATGGAGATTTGTTTAGACACTTCAGCAGTTCTGTGGTGTGCTTCTCCTAGTTGAATTTATTATCAAGCTGTAATCCCAAGAATTTAACACTGTCCACTTGTTCTATCTGCTTGTCATCATATGTTAGGCATATACTCGTGGGACACCCCTTGCTAGTTCTAAACTGCATGTAATGTGTTTTTTTCAAAGTTTAATGACAAAGAATTGGCTAGGAACCAGTGATTAATGTCCACAAATATTTTATCAGCTGATCTTTCTAAGACTTGCAATGTTTGTATCATCAGCAAACAAAACAAACTTAGCATCTGGTAATGTTACTGCTAAAAGGTCATTGACATACTCAGGAAAAAGTAAGGGCCCTGAGATGGAACCTTGTGGGACTCCATATGTAATTAGTTCCCAGTTAGATGGTGCCTTATAGTTTAATACATGTCTCTATTCTAATTTATTTAAAAGGATATTGTGATTTGCACCATCAAATGCCTTTGACAGATCACAAAATATACCAGTTGTCTGCAATTTGTGTCTAATGAATTAAGTACATCTTCACTGTAAGTGTATATAGCCTTCTCAATATCAGAACCCTTTAGAAACCAGAACCGTGACTTCGTCAGTATATTATTTGTGATATGATGGTTACTAGCCAATTGTGCGTTACATTTTCTAAAATTTTTGAGGATACTGCAAAAGTGAAATTGGATGGAAATTTGAAGCTATTTCTTTATCTCCCTTCTTAAACAGTGGCTTAACTTCAGCATATTTCAACCATTCAGAAAATATTCCACAGATAAACGACTGGTTACAAAGATAGCTTAATATGTTACTTAACTCAGAATCACATTCTTTCATTAATTTTGTTGATAATTCATCATACCCACTAGATGTTTTTTATTTTAAAGACTTCATGATGGACATTACTTCTTTGGCATAGTGAGGGTTAAATTCACATTAAGGAAGTTACTTGAAATGTCTGGTCTGAGGTATCCCATGGCAGCATCTACAGAACCTGACCATCTTTTCAGTCACAGATATAAAATGTTTGTTAAATAGTTCTGCAACACTATACACATCTGTCACCAATGTATCATTTACTCTTAATGTTATTTGCCCCTCTTCATATCTGGTTCTACAGGTCTCCCCCTTCACTATATCCCATATTGTCTTTATTTTGTTACTGACATGACTATCTTTTCCTTGTAATGTATTTACTTTGATGTCCTTATTACAGTCTTTAATATTTTGCAGTATTTCTTGTAATGTGCTATAGCATCACATCAGAACTGTTTCGGATTGACAGATGCAGTTTTTTTTCCAAGATACCTCTATCCCTTGAGTAACCCATGGCTTCTTTGTTGACTTTGCTCTAATCTTGGTTAGTTCTGGTGGAAAACAGCCTGATTTAGGTTTTCTGTGATTTCCTCGCTTCAGGCAAAAGCTGGGATGGTTTCTTTGAAAAGGCATAGTCAACTCCCTCCCCCATCCTTTCCCAATCCGGTGGGACCGATGACCACGCTGTTTGGTCCCCTTCCCCAAATCAACCATCAACCAATCTACGCAAAAGCCGCTGGTCTCGGTCGTTAAGTGAAGGCCGTCAGCCACTAAGTTGTTGGTGGTGAGAGATAATGCCTGATATTTCGAATTCTTGACACACTGTTGATACTGTGGACTGAAGGCCTCGAAATATTGAATTCCCTTACGATTTCCGATTGTAGTTCCAACTACAATTCTGCGTTCATAATCGTTTAACTTCCGTCATGTGGCCATAATCACATAGGAAACCTTTTCACGTGAGTCACCTGAGTAGATACGACAGCTCCGCAAATGCACTGCCCTGTTTTACCTTGTGTACATGATTATAGCGCTATCAGTATATGCGCATATTGCTGTCCCATGACTTCTCTCACCTCAGTGTAAAGCAAACCAATACTACGTTTTCTGATTTTGCAGAATAGCACGTAAAACGGAGGTGGAGGAAGTTGCGGTCCTATTTTCTTAAACAGCTGTGTTAAGTCAGCAAAAGGTGATGTGGCGCCTTTTTGAGCAGCTGCAGTTCGTTAAAAAAATAGTACATGACTTTCAAACACAGAGATTCTAGGAATTTAGAAAGTGTAAGTCAGTCATCAGCATATGAAAGTGATACACGGTTTCAAGTTATTCAGTGTCTGGAGTTGCTAAAGTTTCTCAGGTAGTTAACCACAGAAGAAAAAAAAAATACGTTTCACTGTGTCTACAAGCAAAGGCGACAAGTTGCTGGACTACGAGTGAAAAAAAAAAAGAAATGAAATACGAGGTCAGTATTGGGGCAAAGAGACTTCTGCGCCACACTGCATTGTTGACTTATAAAAAATATAAATTTTGTAGCCTACTAATGATAAACATTTTGAAGCACTACTAGGATTCTTAAAGTATTTATTTGGCTCTGTTCGATAGCATATTAGCAAAGCCAGCCCTTCCTCTTAATTCTAAAATAATTACCTGGTTTGTCAAAAGCATTGTTTGTGTAACTATATCTGTTAATTTCATTATTTAAACAAATATTTTGGCCTAATCTTTGTGACAGGGGAACTTTTCAAAAGGAGGAATATTTTATTGTTGTCAGTTAATTGAATGAGTCATGTTTCAATGATAATTTCTGTAAATTAAACATCAAACAATGTATAGTTTCTGTGGCTATTATCGTGAGGTTATATAAAGGCCCGATTTTGGTCGCAGGACACTCACTCCATGGCCGATTTTCGGAGGGAAATTATGTAATATATCAAGTAACAGCAATGCATCAACTTAACAGTGGAATTAGTGTTAGACAAATAGCCCATGGGTTGAAAAAATTACAGTGTCTGTTCAAATTATTTGAGAAATAGTGTCGCACATACCTTATTATTGTGCAAGAACTGTGAGCCTAGTGGTTAGGTATTTACTACTCATAGACGTTCAACAGAAAACTGTTGTAGCAGTATGATGATATTTGCATGCAACCTATTAACGAGGCTTAACATTTAGCAATAGTGAACTGGCCATATAGCTGTGTAATACTGGGAGGCTATGAACAGTGAAAGTAAAGAACTGTCAAATGCAATCGTGCAACTGTCGGCTACATCATTTACAGCAGTCAGTGTTGAACTTACACCCCCCATTTTTCAGCCAGTATAACAATGCAGTACATCGACACCGAGGACTATCAACGAAGAAATGAAGCAGGTGTATGTCATAACTTGTTTAATGTGCAACAATTAACTAAAAACGGTTGTGCCAGAGTGTTTAAAATTTATGTGCAGGCCCAGTGATCTACATATGGTACTCACATGTAGGATAACAGGTGTTAGCAGCCATGTATATTAAGCTGGACTAACGCATTATTTTTCCTTCCAGTTATGAGCTAGTGTGGAGTAACCAGCAGTCAGCTAAGGCTGCGTGATTACAGAGATGTCCAGATGCGAGTAACAGTCAGCAGGGAGCAACATTTCACCCAATGACTGAAAGTAGACAATGATGGGGAAAGATTTAACAGGTGGTCTGGTGTTTCAACCAACACCACAGGCCAATGATCTTCACATTCTCATCAGATGAGCATGACAGCAGGAAGTTGGGGCCAGAGGTAGCTCACATGGATAATGCTTACTGGTATGTCGGCTATGGTATTGTACTGAGGTGGAACATAAGAAGTACGCTAGCTGCATGACAAACCATTTAAGTGAACATGTGTGCCATACCCACTGCAACTCATGTAACATCACAGTGTGTTTAATTTTTTTCTGTTTAAAATATGTGTGACAAGTATGCATTGTATGATATTGCTATGTATCTACACTCTTTCTCAGATGTACACAGTGTATACTAGATAGAGGCTTTATCTTAAATTAATGAACTGTGCCTCAGTCTTTTCAAAAAATACACATTAATATTTGTGTAACATGTAATTTTAAAACCGTTAACAACATTTTTCAGTATTACTATAAATGCATGTTTTTCTCAACATTAAGAGAAGTGCTAAAGTCTGAGTGTCTCAACTACATTTTATCTAAATTTACGCCTTGGAATGTGTGTGATAATCTATAACTGTGTAAAAATTTTTGTGAGGCAGAGTATTTTATGAAAATTTTTTAAAAGCAACCGATACAGAAGAATATGGATATTTTTTATACTGTAAATGTCAAAAAGTTTGATATACAGACGTTTAATAATGGAAAAGGAACAGTTTTGGAAATATGAATTTTGAATCTGTGCATGAGACTTCATAGAACATACTGTAAAATCTTTATATGTCGGTATGGATGAGAAAAATATTAATGTGTTCTCTATTTCAATGTCAGAATTTTTGGTGCTATGATTGAGTTAAGAGGACACCTTTGCTGTTTCTCATATTCCATTAAAAATTTTTTTCGATTAGTTTGAGTTATTTTGGATACTATAGTCGTTTTTGGCTGTATTTTGGGGTTACTCAAGTTTCCGAGGGGCATTATTTCTTTTCAAAACATATTCTGCAATAAGCATTTCACTCTTTTTGGTCAGACGGAATAAATTAAGCATCTTACACAAACTGCCTCTAATTTCCAGAGACTTTTCTCATAATTGACTGAGTTTACTGACTTAATTGCGTCAAATAGTGACAGTTGGAGCTTGATGGAGCACATGCCACTTAAGCACCTTGTTAGAAACTTTATCATTGTGATGTGTGTACCTTGGCAGTAAAGCAACACATAAATGCTGTTAAAAATAAAAAATCCAGATCTAATATGGCACCATTTTACAGATACGGTGTTCAGGACCAACATAATCTAAATATAGGGTGGAAGTCTTACAAACCCAACATTTACACAACAATATACACGGTCAAGTCACGTTATTGCTCATTCAAAATATTCAAAAAGCAACTTAGATAGTAGCCAAAATATAATATTTACGAGGAACAGCTAAAATTTCAACAATAACTAACCCACTGACCACCATATAATGTCCAACCTGTTCATAATTACTCGCTCTATATTTGCACATCTTTTAGCCAATTGCTTTCGTCAGAAACTCATTCAGAGACACTTCCAATCTTTCAGAAGCCACATAACTTTTTCTAAAAATAAATATTTTAGTCCTGTGAATGACAAGCTAGGCATGCACCTTTTACTCTGCTCAATAGAAACGAAAGGATCCCTGCTTTTGCATACTAAATGTTGCTGAAAGAGAAGATCTATTTCGTTCAGAAATAAACTTTCATACTCTGCTACCCCTCTCTTGGCTGCTTCTTCATCATGTGATAGTCAAAGAGGGTCTGCGGTTGTTCTGACATACTTCCGTTGAAGTAGAGCTGCAAATTTACTGATTTCTACATCTACATAGATACGTTGAAAGCCACCAATCGGTGCATGGCGCAGTGTACCCTGTGCCACTAATAGTCGTTTTCTGTCCTGTTCCACTAGCAAACAGAGTAAGGGAAAAACCATTGCCTACATGCCTCTGTACGAGCTCTAATCTCTCTAAACGTATCTTAGTGGTCCTTACGCGAAATGTACATTGGCGGCTGTAGAATCGTTCTGCAGTCAGCCTCAAGTACCGGTTCTCTAAATTTTCTCAATAGTGCTCTTCGGAAAGAACGTCGCCTTCTCTCCAGCGATTCCCGTTTGACTTCTCGAAGCATCTTCGTAACATTTGCATGTTGTCAGAACCTAACGGAAACAAATTTACGAGGCCACCACTGAATTGCTTACGCCTAGATATGTACATAATCGATGTAACTGTGTCAAGCAGCACACTACTAATGCTGTATCCGAAAATTATGGATTTGTATTTCCTACTGGTGTGCATCAACGTTTTTTTTTGTTTTTTTTGTTTTTTTGAGTAAGCTGTCATTCATCACGCCAACTAGAAATTTGGTCTAAGTCATCTTGCTCATCTTGTATCGTCTTAAATTCACTCATCGACAACACCTTCCCACACACCACAGCATCCTCAGAAAACAGTCGCAGACTTCTGCTTACCCTGTCTGCCAAATCATTTACGTATACAGAAAATAACAGCAGTGCTATCACACTTCCTTGCGGCGTCCCTGACGATATCTTTGTTCAAATAACTATTTGGTCAAGTCAAATTTGAAAAAGTTCTGTAATACACTAACGAAAAAAAATCACAGCACCAAAAAATCATCAACGTGGAGTAATGACATTTTTGGAAATACATTTGTCTATGTAATGTACTTAAGTGACAAAATTGTAAGATTGCAGGTTAATGTGGGGCAATATAAACTATTGCACATGTTAAATTCTGGCACTATAATAACCGCTGTAGCCGCCAGAAATGTTGAATGCAAGCATGCAAACGTGCATGCATTGTGTTGTATAGATGCGGTGTGTCAGAGTGTAGGATGCAGTTCTATGCCTGTTACACTTGGTTGGTCAATACTTGGACGTTTAATGCTGTTTATGGAAGGTGCTGGAGTTGTCGTCCGGTGATGTCCTATATGTACGCAACTGGAGACTAAATTCGTGATCGAGCAGGCCAAGGCAACATGTCGACACTCTGTAGAGCAGACTGGGTTACAACAGCGGTCTGTGGGTGAGTGTTATCCCGTCGGAAAACACATCCTGGAATGCTGTTCATGACTGGCAGTACAACAGATCGAATCACCAGATCGACGTACAAATTTACATTCAGGGTGCTTGGAATAACCAAGAGAGTTCTTCGGCTGTTGTACGAATTGGCACACCAGACGGTAACTTTAGGTGTATGCACAGTGTATCTAGTGAGCAGTCAGGTTGGTTGCAGGCCATCAACTGGCCTCCTACTAACCAACACACGGCCATCACTGGCACCGAAGCAGAAGCAGCTTTCATCAAAAAGCAACAGACCTCTATTCTGCTCTCTAATGAGCTCTCTCTTGATACCACTTAAGTCGCAAATCGAGTTGGTTTTGGATCAATGGAATGCGCATCTGCCTTGGACCTGTCCTTGAAGTAACGGATTTGTAACAGTTCATTGTGTTACTGTGACGCCATCTGCTACTCAAATTTCTGCTGCAGATGCAGCATGATGCGCCAGAGTCATACGCCGAACACGATCGTCTTCCCTCTCGGGAAAGTCACGTAGCTGTCTTGCGATCGTACATTCTTGTGACCACCGCTGTCAGCACTCATGTGTAGTGGCTACATGCCCGCCAAGTCTTACCGCAGTATGTAACCCTCTTACGCGACATCGTTCAAACTCAATGGCGCCTTTTTGGCCTTAAAAGGCACTCCTGCCTAACACCAACTCAACATATCCAAAGAAACCAAACGCTCACGACCGTTACAGAGGCAGATCTGATTGGCATCTCACAGTGGCGCTACTAGTAGCACTCTTACATGAGTAGCGTCATATCTGAACAGATATCATCTCTTAGATAGAGAAACACGCGTACCTACTTTCGCTCATGTCGCACATCTCCTTTTCTTTGTGTTGCGATTTCTTTTTCGTCACTGTAGTTTTGCGCTTCTGACTTTCAGGCTGCTCAAAAACTTTTGAAACTGGACTTTGTTTGCATTGTGTTTAGGGCTGAATTTTCTTACTGCACTTTCGAGGATGGTTTCAGATGAGAGTGATCTACTTTAAAAAAGAAGGAGTAGTAGGAGATCTCCATCAATACGGGTGGAGACAGCTATAGAAATCGATGTCTCCTTCAGAGATGGTGGAGGTGAAAGAGACGGGTAGAGCGAAGGCAGCAGCGAAAATCACAAGGTGAGGACTTTCCTGCATTGTCGCTTTTTGATGGTATCTCATTTCTCCTCGAAGCAACCTCCAAATTAAGGTTCCAGATACTATCCCAAATTTATAGTACGTCAATAGAGTAGTAGGTACAAGGGCCGTTCAATAAGTAATACAACATATTTTCCGCCCCTGAAAGCAGGTTGGTTATATTCAGGATTCCAATACGCCGTATTACTCCCCATTCTTTTGTCCACAAAATTCTATTTTTCAGCAAAGGTCCGTTCAGTGTGACAGTCTTACGCCACCTTACTGTGAGGGTCTGTATGCCCACATGATACCACTCTGCTGGTCGACGTTGGAGTCAAAGTCTTCCTGCGTCAATAACCTCCCCATCATCCACGTACTGCATCCCACGGGATGCAACGTTCATTAGGTCGGACAGATGGAAGTCGAAAAGCGCGAGATCCGGCCTGTAGATTGGATGACGAAGAAGAGTCCAATGAGGTTTCTGACCTTTCAGGTGCGCAGACTTGATGGCTTGCATTGTCACAGAGAAGTTCATTCGAATTTTTGTGGCGGCGAATACGCTGACCTCGTTTCTTCGATTTCCTCATGATAGCACAGCTGTGTGTAGCCGGGTGGCACTTGAGTGATCGGACAGTTTTACACGACTTTACGATGATGACAGACTCCTCGCTCAACGACTCCCTCTGCTTTTGTTCACTGCCAGGCCTCCGCAGACATTCTGCAACCACCTATAAATTTTTGTGATTCTCTGGTTTTCCGCCAAATGATACTCAGTGACAGCTCTCTGCCTGAAACGCACCTCCGTTGCAGACGCCATTATGAAGACTATGTATGTCAGCGGCACCTATCGTGAATTTATGAAACTGCAGGGGCCGAAGCGAGAATATTCCAAGATTTCACAATTGCCCATGTTTTCAACCGGAATTGGATGAGAAAAAATGTGTTGCAGTGCTTATTGAACGCCCCTCGTATATAAATCAAATTTACCCTCTCTTCCAAGGAACATAGTGGGTAATTTCTCATTATATGGACGATGAATAGTTTAGACAAGAAGAGAATAGAAGCTTTCGAAATGTGGTGCTACAGAAGAATGCTGAGGATTAGATGGGTAGACCACATAACTAATGAGGAGGTATTGAATAGAATTGAAGAGGAGAGAAATTTGTGGCACAACGTGACTAGAAGAAGGGATCGGTTGGTAGGGCATATTCTGAGGCATCAAGGGATCACCAATTTAGTATTGGAGGATAGCGTGGAACGTAAAAATCGTAGAGGGAGACCAAGAGATGAATACACTAAACAAATTCAGAAGGATGTAAGCTGCAGTAGGTACTGGGAGATGAAGAACCTTGCACAGGATAGAGTAGCATGGAGAGCTGCATCAAACCAGTCTCTGGACTGAAGACCACAACACAACACCCATGATGTCTCAAGCTTGTTGTGCTTCTTCCCGCTTTTAGCCTTTTAAAGCAAGTGGGGCATTGTAGTTCATTGCTACCACACTTGATAAAATACATCCAACTAGGGATGATGCATTTTGCAGTACAACCGATACCTGACGATGACAGAGAGAAACTACTATACTGGCCAGGTGGGAGGAATCTTGCACGCTGCACGTGCGACAGTGGGCGACAATTCTCTCTCTGTCTCTCTCTCTCTCTCTCTCTCTCCCTCTCTCTCTCTCTCTCTCTCTCTCTAATGTAAACGCTATGCCCGTGTGTGCCAACGGCATTCGGTCGAGCATAGTTGGCGTTCACAGTTCATTAGTTTTCCACTGGCTGTTTATTTTTCAGCGAACCTTCAAAAGAAGATCGCGTCCTCTCCGGTTCGGCGCTAGCACTATAGAAATATTTCATCTGCTATGTTACCGACTTGTTTACCAGATTTGAATGAGCCACCGAGTAGTCTGAAGACAATACTGTTGCTGATAGAAGTATACAGTATTATACATACTTCTGGGGTCCAAGAGATACGCAGCACAAATGCCAAAGGAAAAGTAAAGAAAAGTTATATATAATGTCTTTCGGATATCCCCTAAAGAACGGACACCACATATTAATTAAGGTGAGGTCGACCTATTGATCACGTCAGTACAGATGCACACGAGTACGAACTTTTCCAGGAATTGGTGAAATGCTGTGAGTAACGAGGATAATGGGCAACGGGCACTACATCAGTAGTGTATGAATAAGTTGAAAATTAAAGTCTGACGGGATGCGTGCTAGGATAGTCCATGCAGTTGCGATGACCACTGTGTCCTGATGGGCCAGTGGTCAGCGCATCTGCCTAGTAAGTGGGAGACTTGTGTCTTGGTGCAGCACAAATTTTCAAATTTCTGCATTGGTTTAAATCTATGTCCACTGACAGTTCAAGTCATTAACTGTTTTGTGTCTTGAAAAGAAAACTTTTCTGGGCAGTATGGAAATTCCTTATAAGTCGTAAACACCAGAAGCTTATTAGGCAAACCACAAACATGAGACTGTCCAGACCTCTCGCAGATACAGCAGTTACAGATAACTGTTGCGTGGCTGCTTTCACAGCAAGTAAGGAATGCAGAAAAACATCGGAATAATGTGCGACCAGCGCTGGAAACAATCTTGATACTGAAAATGCTAGAAAGACGCCATTCTCGAGTCACACACCAGCCCACGCGAGATTGGAAAGTTCCACCCTGCACTGGGAAGCGTGATCATGAAGCGGCGATCAGTCACTGGGCGGCATTATAAATTTAGTCCGCCAACGATAACGCCGAGAGGAGGAAAAATTTGAGGAATCTGTTAGCTTAGTCGAGTGAAGAAGTGAAGACACGCTCGGTGAGACAGCGTGTAAGCGAGAGAAAACGAAGGGGCTTCCATCCGTCGCCCACTTACTCTGCTGACTTTGCATCTGATCCTTACTCCCATCCTAATGTTCACCGTCACTTTGTGATTCTTCTGCTGATCCTTATTCCTTACTGTCCAGAGCTTGGGAATGAAACACTCGACTGGGCATTGCAATTTCCTTGCCTAACATCCGCTTTGGACACCGTGACAACGCTGCTTCGGCTACGAAACCGACGGCGACCTGTCAACGCGGATACCGTTCCGGGTCCTCGCGGCACAGCCGCAGGACGCTGGGGAGGGCAGCCGCCTCGCCACCGCTGCGCTACGAGGCGACGCGCCGTCCCGACCCACTGCCTGTCACCGTCATCACCACACGACGAATAACGACGAGGAAGGGCGAGATGGTTCACTCCCCTTCATCAATGAGCCGCGTCGCGTCCACTTAACACGTCGCGGGATAACCGTGCGGTCTAGGAGTCTTGCCATGGTTAGCGCGGCTCCCCCTGTCGGAGGTTCGAGTTCTCCATCGGGCATGGGTGTGTGTGTTGTCCTTAGAGTAAGTCAGTTTAAATTAGATTAAGTAGTGCGTGAACCTAGGGACCGATGACCTCAGCAGTTTGGTCCCATAGTCCTTACCACAAATTTCCAAATTTTTCACACCCACTTAAATCGGAACTGAGATTTGATTTTTTGTGTAAAAGACAATGTAATAAACATAAGTAATTATTTTTTAATACTCTAATTAATCTGTTCATCGCTCCCTTAATCTCGTAATGTTTTGCTGTTTGAGTTCGCTAAATTACTGATTCACTTAGCTGTTGATTCCCAGAGTGGGATTTTATTGTTACTATGCTCCCTCTATGATATACAGACAGTTTTAAAGAATTCACAACAACAGTGATAGTCGCGATCATTCTAGTTGTTTACGTTCCAGGTGTCTGTGATTTGAGTGGAGATATATCCCAGTTGTTACTCATTTTTGGTGATAAATGAGAGTGGTCTACACGGAATTATGCTATTTGCCTTCAAACAAACGATGTAACATATTTTATTACACAGCCTCTATGACAGTTTGTTTGTATGTTTCATATTTCATTAATCATATTTTATTGATATCATCTACCTTATATATACTTTAATAAAATACACACATCAAAAAAAGTTTTGCATCACCCGGTTCCCAGAACTCCTGAACATAGACGTTGCCCGTGGATATTGTATCACAGACACAGTCCCTTTGACTGTTCAGAGATGTCACTAAATCTATCCAAAGATGTAAACAACAATGCATGAGCAGCGCCTATTAGACGGAGGGGGTCCGACAGCCGATCAGTTACAGTCATTCCACCAGACAGGAGGTACACGGCTTAAGTTGTCTGTAGTTCAACCATGGCTAGACGGTCAGTCGGTCAATACCGCGGTTCGATCGCGTCCGCATTGTTACTTTGTGCTAGGAAGGGCTCTCAAGAAGAAACGTGTCCAGGCGTCTCGGAGTGAACCAAAGCGATGTTGTTCGGACATGGAGGAGATAGAGAGACAGGAACTATCGATGTCATGCCTCGCTCAGGCCACCCAAGGGCTACTGCTGCAGTGGATGACCGCTACCTACGAATTATGGCTCGGGGGAACCCTGACAGCAACGACACCATGTTGAATAATGCTTTTCGTGCAGGCAGTTTGCGTTACGACTCAAACTGTGCACAATAGGTCGCATGATGCGCCAACTTCAGTCCCGACGTCCATGGAGAGGTCCATCTTTGCAACCATGACACAATGCAGCGCGGTACAGATGGGCCCAACAATATGCCGAATGGACCGCTGAGGACTGATATCATTTTCTCTTCGCCGATGAGTGTCGCATATGCCTTCAACCAGACAATCGTCGGAACATGTTTGGAGGCAATCCGTTTAGGATGAACGCCTTAGACACACTGTCCAGCGAGTGCAGCAAGGTGGAGGTCCCCTGCTGTTTTGGGGTGGCATTATGTGAGGCCGACGTACGCTGCTGGTGGTCATGGAAGGCGCTGTAACGGCTGTACGATACGCGAATGGCATCCTCCGCTCCCCCACATCGCGCACATTGAAAAGGGCTGTTTATGGACATTGTGACCCACCAACCACTCTGAGTGGTCTACGCCGCATCACTAGAGTGAGACAATCTGGACAAACAGTTCCTTGAGGAACTTGTGGATAGTATACCACGACGAATACAGGCATGCATCAATGTAAGACGACGTGCTACTGGGTATTAGAGGTACCGGTGTGTACAGCTATCTGGACCACCACCGTTGAAGGTCTCGCTGTATGGTGGTACAATATGCCATGTGTGGTTTTCATGAGCAATAAAAAGGGCGGAAATGATGTTTATGTTGATCTCTATTCCAATTTCCTGAACAGGTTCCGGAACTCTCGGAACCGAGGTGATGCAAAACTTTTTTTGATGTTTGTACTTGAATTCCTTTGCATTCTGTCGCTGCAGACATGAGAAACTATCTAATGTAAGGCCGCTATTGAAATGGTAAACAATCACCAATGGAAATATATATGCAGAAGTTTCTAAATCGGAGTTCAGATTATGTCGGCCGTCCATAATGTTCTGCTTTTAAGTTTCGTCACTTGTAATGAGAAGCCGGCGAAAACAGTCAGCCGACATACGTGCATAGATTTGGACTAATACTGATGAAAGTTGGAGCTGCAATTCAGTGTCAAGTTCGCTAGCCCTACACTTTTCACGTTTACGTACAAAAGAACCTAAACTCTTCTGTCCTACGACAAACTGCACAGTCCTGTTCCTCATAGTGAGTAAGTTAACGAATGTAAGGTAATACACGGTCCTGTCACACTAAAGTGACCACTGCCTATATTCGACGTCAAAGTGCAAAAACCACTCACAGACGGCAGGTGACAATACAAGTAGTGGAGGGTATATAAACCAACAGTGCAGTCGTTGTCGTAATGTGGAAACGGACCGATTTACCTGGCACGATCATTGGCTTTCGGGCCCAGGGTGGGTGTATTTCCGAAATGGCTAAGTTCGTAAACTGTTCGTGTGCTGACGTTGTTAAAGTACACTGAAAATGGCAAAATCGCCTATCCAAAACGCACGTTGAGGCAACTGTGGTGCACCGCAGGCTACAGATTACAAGAGTAAACGTTGACTGAGGTGTGTACTGACCAGTAGACGTGCAACTGTTGAGAAACTGACTGCCTAGATAAACCAAGGGGTGAGATGGCGCACTGAACTCGCATTTGGGAGGACGACGGTTGAAACCCGCACCATGCTGGCTGCTGTTCATCGGCAATGAACACTGGAGTTTACACGTCAGTACCGCAAATGGACGTCCACTGTGCGGTTACAGTTGGACTTTTCAGATGAATCACGTTTTACCCTCCATCACGCACGTGGCCGTCGGCGCGTACGGTCCTGCGCCAATCGTCGGAAGAGTCCAGACGAGAGGCAGGGACGTAGCAAGGCTTTTGTCACAGGGGCGTAGGGTAGGGGCTATTTTTGTTGAAGGGGGCTTTATAAAGGCTCATGTTCATCATTTTATTCTGAATACACATTTTGTTTTTTTTTTAATTTTTAAATTCATCATTTGTTTCCTGGAGGCGTTCATAGAAATAGTATTTGGTCTGCAAAATTAAGCAAAAACAGCTTTTCACAACCCTCGCAGTGCCAAGGGGGAGGAGAGGGGGACTTTACACCTGCCTTTTGAAAATATTGTAACCTCGTGAAGTAATGTATCAAAATATTAAAAATTTTTATTGTTTTTAATGACTTTTTATACCAGATTTCGTAACCGTTTTAACTTTTTCAGTAAAACGTAATCCTAAAATTTAAATCTTAGTAGTGAAAGTGACTTTTTTGCAACAAATGTCGTATTCATATTTTCATTTCCTTCTTGTACATCAATGTGTGTTTAAAAATTATGTTGCGAATAAAAGTCAACTACAATTAACGAGATCCATATTTATTTTTTATTTTTTGTGAAGGTCATATTGTACCTTTCCCCTCTGTTTTTACAGAAAATTCGTTGGTGTTGCTCAGAGTGTGCTAAAAGGTATTTTCCGGTTGTTGACACTACTTATGCATCACTACGTATTTAAAAGGATATTATTAATAAAAGTTCACCATTAATTTTGTAAAGTCTTTTGTGGTGGGTTTATGGCAGTAAGCTTTATGCAAAATGCGTTGGTATAGCTAGGGTAAATTTAACATATATAGTCAAAAGTATATATACGCATAAATTAAATATTTTATTGTCTCTTTACTAACGAAACACAATTCTAACATAAGGCTTACCGTCGTAGAGCAGAACAATATCAACAGTGGGCTGAATAACTTATAATGTTAAATGGATTCAAATCATTGACAGTAATTATCTTTCTCCTACCAGAAAGTTGCATTTAAATTTACGACTTTTCTGGAACCAAGTCAGGATTCCTTCAGCAAATCATAGCAACCCAATTTCCTAAATTAAATCTCAAATTTTAGTCAGGTATCTTTCATTTCATTAAAATGCTTGGATTTCTTTTTCATAAATGAGTATTACAACAGTCAACTTGAAATCATAACAAACAAATTTATTTACAAAACAAAACGGAATACACAAATACTATAAGCTACAGTTTTTGGATCTCAACATTGATATCAGCTAGACTCGCAGTGTATGCATTTGCATTTATACGTGATAATATGGTTATACAGCATGAAATCTGGAATACCAAGGATCGAGGAAAATACATGGAAGGTCTAGATCCTTTTCAGTACCATCATTCATCCTTTTGACAAAAACATTTGTTTTTTAAATTAACGATTTAACAAGAAAAGCAGGAAAATTCCAAGTTAATTTGCCACATTAAATTCACAGAGTTGAAAGCGTGCAAAATGATCAATATCACAGTCACTGAATTACAATAATAATGGTCTTCAAGATACAACTTCAGCAATACTGGCCTAAAAATGTAAATAAACCAGCAATTAAAAATACTTAAAACTGCCTTCTAGATAAATTTCTGCGAGCGAGCTCAAAACCAGACAATAGGCACCCCCAAATAATAAAAATTAACTAGTTAACAAGACATAGCAGTTCGCCTTCACGGCTTACTCAAAATAATTTAAAATAAGATTTAGAACAAAGTTGCAATATGTATTAAAACGATAAAGGGAAAATTCCCTGTGTGAAGGCCTTTTTACCGACAGCAAAATTTCACGTACATTGCAAATCAGATAATATAAGGTACTCAACTTGAGCACAGACTGTTAGGACACGCCACTGCATACAAATAGCAAGTCTTGATAGGAAATGCGCGAGAGCCATCCACACGACCGCAGACAAGTCAGGCCCACGCGGAAAGAAGCGGTCGACTTTGAACGCTCTCCCGGCAACTTAGTTGGTGCTGTCGACATACACCAAACAGAATTGTCACATTGAATTACACTACAACTGAAAGTTTTGTTTAACCATGATTGCTCTAAAACACCTTTAAAATAAGGTCATACGCCCTAGGAAATAAGCCTCGCTACAAATGTGAGGTGTAAAAGAGACCTACCCAAAGGGAACTCTAAATTCTTCTAGGCAGAAATATAAATAACTCGCTAAGTTCTTACCATTAGCTGGTGGTCATAATACACAAAACTTAAGGGGATGGACCATGGCAACGCCACAGAGCACACGAGATTCTAAAACATAGTGAAAACAAATATTAAAAGTCGGGAACAGTTTGCTCTCTCGCATAAAACAATTTAAAAATAAATGCAAAATTTCAAAAACTACATAATGCGTTGGAACCTGATATAACTATGCGTGAAAGCTGGGCATAACATTAAGCATGGCAAATTTTTAAGAGAGAACCCTGGCCAGCAGATAAACACAAGTCGCTTCAAAAAAACACACAGAACAGACAGGGCAATAAATTTGTTCTACAATTACATAGAATGAAATGAAGTGTGCATTACGACTCATTGCATACAAAGACGAACATCTGTTCAAACAGTTTGCAGGGGAGATCGGTGCACAGAGGTCAACAACCAGATACGCACGGCATACGCGAACCAAACCTTTGCCTTCTACCCAGTACTGGCGAAGAAGAGAGAACGATGATCCGGAGAAGACTTCGGGCCAATCCGAATCGCGTGCCCGTTGCTCCAAGCAATGCCGCTGGCCGCAGCTCCACACTGTGCGAAGACTACACGTAAACCCACAGCACTACGCTGCTCCCAGGTCTCTCTCCGACGCCGCCGCAGCGGCCGCTTTTGAAGCCTAGTTGGGGCAGCGATGACAGCACACGGGAGTAATACGCACCAACTAGTGAGACGTCAGGTAGAAGCTATCGATCGTGAGGAGATGAAATGAGATGCCACGGATCACAGCCTTTGATGCACAAGCTGCTCCACGATGTACAACATAGGTCGTCGTTCACATGACTTTCATTAGAGTTGTGATGGTTGGACTCGCTGTTCAGAGGATATTACGGGTAAGTTATTTCATAATACGACACCATTCTTGTAGTAAAAGTTGAAGTCATGGCATGTCACCATTCACAAGTTAGCTAACTTTATGCACATATACTTAGCACTAAATGACGATTGATAGCCTCCCAATGTACACTACTGGCCATTAAAATTGCTGCTGCAAGAAGAAATGCAGATGATAAACGGATATTCATTGGACAAATATATTATACTAGAACTGACATGTGATTACATTTTCACGCAGTTTGGGTGCATAGATCCTGAGAAGTCAGTATCCAGAACAACCACCTCTGGCCGTAATAACGGTCTGGATACGCCTGGGCATTGAGTCAAACAGAGCTTGGATGGCGTGTACAGGTACAGCTGCCCATGCAGCTTCAACAAGATACCACAGTTCATCAAGAGTAGTGACTGGAGTATAGCGACGAGCCAGTTGCTCGGCCGCCATTGACCAGACGTTTTCAATTGGTGAGAGATCTGGAGAATGTGCTGGCCGGGGCAGCAGTCGAACATTTTCAGTATCCAGAAAGGCCCGTACAGGACCTGCAACATGCGGTCGTGCATTGTCCTGCTGAAATGTAGGGTTTCGCAGGGATCGAATCAAGGGTAGAGTCACGGGTCGTAACACACCTGAAATGTAACTTCCACTGTTCAAAGTGCTGTCAATGCGAACAAGAGGTGACCGAGACGTGTAACTAATGGCACCCCATACCATCACGCCGCTTGATACGCCGGTATGGCGATGACGAATTCACGCTTCCAATGTGCGTTCACCGCGATGTCGCCAAACACGGATGCAACCATCACGATGCTGTAAACAGAACCTGGATTCACCGGAAAAACTGACGTTTTACCATTCGTGCACCCAGGTTCGTCGTTGAGTACACCATCGCATGCGCTCTTGTCTGTGTTGCAACGTCAAGGGTAACCGCAGCCATGGTCTCCGAGCTGATAGTCCATGCTGCTGCAAACGTCGTCGAACTGTTCGTACAGATGGCTGTTGTCTTGCAAAAGTCCCCATCTGTTGACTCAGGGATCGAGACGTGGCTGCACGATCCGTTACAGCCATGCGGATAAGATGCCTGTCATCTAGACTGCTAGTGATACGAGGCCGTTGGGATCCAGCACTGCGTTCGGTATTACCCTCCTGGAAGCACCGATTCCATATTCTGCTAACAATCATTGGTTCTCGACGATGCGAGCAGCAATGTCGCGATACGATAAACCGCAATTGCGATAGACTACAATCCGACCTTTATCAAAGTCGGAAACGTGATGGTACGCATTTGTCCTCCTTACACGAGGCATCACAACAACGTTTCACCAGGCAACGCCGGTCAACTGCTGTTTGTGTATGAGAAATCGGTTGGAAACTTTCCGCATGTCAGCACGTTGTAGTGTCGCCACCGGCGCCAACCTTGTGTGAATGCTCTGAAAAGCTAATCATCTGCATATCACAGCAGCTTCTTCCTGTCGGCTAAATTTCGCGTCTGTAGCACGTCATCTTCGTTGTGTAGCAATTTTAATGACCAGTAGTGTAAATGTGGCTTTTAGTGCCGGGAGTTTGCAAAGAGATTTTCGGCTCCCCTTCGATGGAACTCTTTTCATTTGAGGAGGGAGGCTGCATCTTTAAGAAAAATTAGAATCTGTCAGGTAAAAGAAAATGGGAAACTACAGAAAAACATTTTGAAGGTTGCCCGCAAATAGATACGAACCTTCTCGCCTCCCGAATCCAGGGATTGTCATCTCAGCGTCTCAGTGCACAGAGCTAGCCCGTTCGGCGGAGAATTTGGAAAAATACTAGATGTTATACCTTAATTTAAAATAAAATAAAATGCATCACAACAAAAGATGGAATTCTGGTATTGCGTGTTTTTCATTTAATTGTGCATGTTTGGTGATTTGACAGTACATGAACGCTTGCATGTTTTAATATTTAATTTTTATTGCATTCAGTTGTTACAGTGTTAGAAGAGCACAAGTAGATATTGGACGAAAAATGGTAGGCGAGAGGGGGTCACAGAGTGCAGTTGGCCCGGACGAATTCAAGCAGCCTGCAGAAAAAATCTTTTGGGAACGAACTATACCGCTCTCCACAGATCTTGGCATCTGACCTATTAATGATAGAATTTAGAGAATTTTTTAAGGAAATGCAACCACTGCCCTTTGGGCAATATTTTTGTTGATCAATGCGATTCTTTGTCGACAGGCAAATTCAAGGGAATTTTTATGCACTGATTATAATTTAATATTTTTAATGATGTTTACCACTCTGCTGGCTTGTGAAATATTGACAAATTGTAATCCCAGAGTTCTACCACCCTCCGAATAACGACTCCAGTGCCAACATTATGCTGTTACAGATAGGTAATTGGGCTCCTATGGGGTGGGGGGGTGGGGGGGGGGGGGGTACATATTTTTAACTTGCCATAACGCTGGTGGACGAATCAAAATCGGTTTTCCTCTTCTTTCTCATTACAGACTTATCCTAATTAGAAACTATCACAACAGTACTCAGCTCAAAAACAGAAAAAGGCAGCACTTATATTACATTCATCTCTTACTAAGAACTGAGCTGATAATAAAACATTAGCTGAGCGCACGTGAGACCATTAGAGTAACATAGTCAGTCTTGGGAAAGTAGGAATTGGCGATAGCCTATAGCACTTTCGATATGTCGATAGTTTCAATCTATGGATAGACTTACAGACTTTTTGACTATCAGTCATCGTATGACCGAAAATCAAAATATCTTTAAATTTTATTACAGGACAACTACCTCGTATGTAATTTCTTGTAGGTGACGGACAGGGGGACGGGGGATGTCCAAACCCCCAGGAAATGCACCCCCCCCCCCCCCCCCGCTCTTCTTAGGCTACGTCCTTGCCAGAGAAGGGGGTTTTATGGTTTGGAGAATGTTTTCGTGGCATTCCCTGGGTGTTCTCGTCACTCTGGAAGGCACAGTGGTTGAACACAAGTATGCATATATGCTTGGGGCCATGTCCACGCCTACCTGCAGTTTGTTTGCAACGTGTCACACAGATCGCAGTGCAGGTGTGTGGTTCGAAGAGCTCCAGGATGAGTTTACTGTGCTCTGTTGGACACCATATTCCCCGGATTTAAATCCAATCCAGAATCTATGGGCCCATCTCATTGGGTTGTTTGCGCGTGGATCCTCAAACCAGAAATGTAGCGCAGCTACGTCACTGGAGTCGGCACGGCTCCAAATCCCTCTCGGTACCTTTCCTCACCCCACCGTCTCTCTTCCTGCACGTCCGCTCTGCAAAAAGGTGGTTATTCAGGCTCTTGACAGGATGTCACATTAATGTGACTGGACATTGTTCAGTGATGGAGTGCAAGAGTGAACCCCTTGCACACTGGTTGCGAATTCGTCTTTGCTTGTGTTCGTTTGGTTGTAAAGGGGGCTCAATAGGCCGCGCCACACGGCAATAAGAGTATTGTAGTCTCAACAATGCTGAAACAAGTCTTATGTGTTAGTCGCTCATATCTACCTGTCGACGTTGTTATTAAAATAGGACTGATCGTATCCCCAATTTTATATAAGAGCCCCATATTTCAAAGCAACGGAAATTTTGCGAGTAAATATTACTAGTGTTAAAAAAGTGCTTATTTAATAACCAACAATTTTAGCACTGCTACTGTGACAAATTTATACAGTTTAACTTTTTTATACGGTTATTAGAAAAAAGACCTTTTATAACGGAGACCAAACAAATAATGAAAAATATCGGTTTTCAGAACTAAAATACCGGCATCGGATTTAACAGGTCGGTTTTTCTCATCACTGATCTCAACTACCCCGAGCGAGATGACGTATGTTGTTCGCTTGGCCGTGTAGGGTCGTCTAGCCATGTGACTCGAGATACGAAACGGACGTGGGGATAGTAAGGCTAGTATTCACGCTGACGGTGCGACGATGTCTGGAACATCACGGAGTCCCAGTACGGCGACCATTGTTGTGGCTTCGCTTGGCACGACAGCAGAGAGGGGCGCGCCTCCAATGCAATGGTGTGCCGAACAACACGCGAGTGTCTGCGGCTACCGGCGGAAGAAATCCTCTCGTTGTTTTCTGTATAACATTCCTTTCGTGACATTAAGGCGACTTAAAGATAAAAGCTTCGAATATGTTAGTTCACATCATAATATTTTGGAGCTCACCATTAATTTAACCAAAGCTGTTCCAAAAGCACGAGTGAGTCTCTGTTCGCATCCGTTCAGTTCAGCTTCCACCAGAAGAAGACAAACTATACTGGGCTGGTGCAAAAAGTAAACGCCACAAAAGGGAAGGAGGAAGCGAAACAAAACTTCGTGGGCTGAGAGGCATGTGACATCACATTTACAAAGAACTTGGCAGTAAGAGCCCACTTATCACTGGAATGTTGAGCCCCTATGGCCTGGATGCATCCACTGATTCTGTTAGGAAGAATGTCATAAGGCCGTCGTGTCCTCTCCTGAGGTGACCTGGCCTGCAACTATTGTAACTGGCCCCTGATATTCTGGACACTGACTCTGGGGCAGACCTGACTTCCGAGACGATCCCACAAATGTTCTATGTGGGACATGTCTGGGGATTGTGCTGGCCACGGGAGTGCCTCAACATCACACAGAGAGTTCACATAGACACATGTCAAGTGTGGATGAGCCTTGTCCTTTTGAAAAACGACAGCATAATACTGTGACATTAATGGTAGCATACAAGAATGCAGGATCTCCAGTTCATATTGTGCCATTAGAGTTCACCAACAACCGCCCGCCGGCCGAAGTGGCCGTGCGGTTAAAGGCGCTACAGTCTCGAACCGCAAGGCCGCTACGGTCGCAGGTTCGAATCCTGCCTCGGGCATGGATGTTTGTGATGTCCTTAGGTTAGTTAGGTTTAACTAGTTCTAAGTTCTAGGGGACTAATGACCTCAGCAGTTGAGTCCCATAGTGCTCAGAGCCATTTGAACCATTTGAACAACCGCCCGCTGTGAACTGAAGTCATACCCTATGCCAGCACACAACACAATGCCAGGAATAACATTGCTTCTAGAGATGGCCAGTCCACTCCTGAATTGATTAAAAAAGGAATGAATGATGGATGATTCAGAAAAACTGAATAGTAGCCCATCTAATTTCAAAATGCATCTCTGGTGAATGCAATGAGCAGAATGAAAATTCTCCAGCAGCCTGCTACAACGGCGCCTCACGCCACATCCTTAAGAAAACGTTTCCCAAGCTTCAAAAAATGTATTGTAAACCATGTGCACATGTGGATTTGCATACCATGTTACTATGTGAAGCTTTTATCATGCACGAAAACAACGGAAAATAAAGAAAGCTGTATTATTTTAAATATATTGGCTGTCAGGCAGTACCCATTTAGCCTCGAAGAAAACGGTCTATTGACGCACAGTCAACATGGGTTTAGAAAACATCGTTCCTGTGAAACACAACTAGCTCTTTATTCACATGAAGTGTAGAATGCTATTGACAAGGGATTTCAGATCGATTCCGTATTTTTGGATTTCCGGGAGGCTTTTCCTGAGAGTTCACAGTTCGTTGTGATTGACGGAAAGTCATCGAGTAAAACAGAAGTGATTTATCGCGTTCCCCAAGGTAGTGTTATAGGCCCTTTGCTGTTCCTTATCTATACAGGGTGTTACAAAAAGGTACGGCCAAACTTTCAGGAAACATTCCTCACACACAAATAAGGAAAAGATGTTATGTGGATATGTGTCCGGAAACGCTTAATTTCCATGTTAGAGCTTCGTCAGTATGTACTGTACTTCCTCGATTCACCGCCAGTTGGCCCAATTGAGGAAGGTAATGTTGACTTCGGTGCTTGTCTTGACATGCGACTCATTGCTCTACAGTACTAGCATCAAGCACATCAGTACGTAGCATCAACAGGTTAGTGTTCATCACGAACGTGGTTTTGCAGTCAGTGCAATGTTTACAAATGCGGAGTTGGCAGATGACCGTTTGATGTATGGATTAGCAAGGGGCAATAGCCGTGGCGCGGTACATTTATATCGAGACAGATTTCCAGAACGAAGGTGTCCCGACAGGAAGACGTTCGAAGCAATTGATCGGCGTCTTAGGGAGCACGGAACATTCCAGCCTATGACTCGCGACTGGGGAAGACCTAGAACGACGAGGACACCTGAAATGGACGAGGCAATTCTTCGTGCAGTTGACGATAACCCTAATGACAGCGTCAGAGAAGTTGCTGCTGTACAAGGTAACGTTGACCACGTCACTGTATGGAGAGTGCTACAGGAGAACCAGTTGTTTCCGTTCCATTACAGCGTGTGCAGGCACTATCAGCAGCTGATTGACCTCCACGGGTACACTTCTACAAATGGTTCGTCCAACAATGTGGCAATCCTCATTTCAGTGCAAATGTTCTCTTTACGGATGAGGCTTCATTCCAGCGTGATCAAATTGTAAATTTTCACAATCAACATGTGTGGGCTGACGAGAATCCGCACGAAATTGTGCAATCACGTCATCAACACAGATTTTCTGTGAACGTTTGGGCAGGTATTGTTGGTGATGTCTTGATTGGGCCCCATGTTCTTCCACGTACGCTCAATGGAGCACGTTATCATGATTTCATACGGGATACTCTACCTGTGCTGCTAGAACATGTGCCTTTACAAGTACGACACAACATGTGGTTCATGCACGATGGAGCTCCTGCACATTTCAGTCGAATTGTTCGTACGCTTCTCAACAACAGATTCGGTGACCGATGGATTGGCAGAGGTGGACCAATTCCATGGCCTCCACGCTCTCCTGACCTCAACCCTCTTGACTTTCATTTATGGGGGCATTTGAAAGCTCTTGTCTACGCAACCCCGGTACCAAATGTAGAGACTCTTCGTGCTCGTATTGTGGACGGCTGTGATACAATACGCCATTCTCCAGGGCTGCATCAGCGCATCAGGGATTCCATGCGACGGAGGGTGGATGCATGTATCCTCACTAACGGAGGACATTTTGAACATTTCCTGTAACAAGGTGTTTGAAGTCACGCTGGTACATTCTGTTGCTGTGTGTTTCCATTCCATGATTAATGTGATTTGAAGAGAAGTAATAAAATGAGCTCCAACATGGAAAGGAAGCGTTTCCGGACACATGTCCACATAACATATTTTCTTTCTTTGTGTGTGAGGAATGTTTCCTGAAAGTTTGGCCGTACCTTTTTGTAACACCCTGTATAAACGATTTGGATACAATCTGAGCAGCCGTCTTCGGTTGTTTGCAGATGACGGTGTCATTTACCGACTAATAAAGTCATCAGAAGATCAAAACAAATTGCAAAACGATTTAGAAGAAATATCGGAATGTTGTGAAAAGTGGCAGTTGACCCTAAATAACTACGCTTGTCCGTCCTCGTTTAGAATACTGCTGCGCAGTGTGGGATACTTACCAGATACGACTGACGGGGTACATCGAAAAAGTTCAAAGAAGGCAGCACGTTTTGTATTATCGCGAAATATGGGTGAGAGTGTCACAGAAGTGATATAGGGTTTGGGCTGGACATCATTAAAGGAAAGGCGTTTTTCATCGCGACGAAATATTCTCACGAAATTCCAGTCACCAACTTTCTCCTCCAAATGCGAAAATATTTTGTTAACACCGACCTACGTAGGGAGGAACGATCACCACGATAAAATAAGGAAAATCAGAGCTCGTACGGAAAGATATAGGTGTTCATTCTTTCCGCGCTATACGATGTTGGAATAATAGAGAATTGTGAAGGTGGTTCGATGAACCCTCTGCCAGGCGCTTAAATGTGATTTGCAGAGTATCCATGTAGATGTAGATGTAGCCATGTCAATAGCAATGCCAGTTATGACAGTGCGAAAGTCTCGAGTGGAAAAAAGTATTTTACCTAGCGAGGAATCGAACCCAAGTCCCTCCATTTAGCAGCCCACTGTAGTGACCTGCAAGTACCAAGGCTAACAACAGATTGGCTCTTTAGAATTGTACTTTAACGTTGAAAACACTTCCAGCTTCAGGTTTCCGCACTTCATTTGCAATGAAAACCTCAAATTTCAGAAGGTCAATAAGCATTTACATACTTTTGAATAAGTTGATTATTCTTATCTTTTGACTTAGCATGGCACTCTGAATGTGTTGTCAGCGATCATAAAGCTGTAGTCTTCCTCCACTGTGTGGCAGGAGCATAGCGCAAGGTGACCCAGGCATCACTCCCCTCCCAATAGCTCAGCACTCCCACCACTCTCATAAATCAGACAGTAAACCATCAGTTACCTCACTGCTGCCCACTACTCTCAGGGATTGAATCAAAATGTAGCTCACTAGCTCACTGCTTCCAACATTTGCAGGGATCGGATCACAAGATAGCTCACTAGCTCACTTCTCCCCACCACTCTTACGGATCGGACTGCAAGGTAGCTCGCTGCTCCCCACCCCTGTCGCAGATGAAATCACACGGAGTAATTCATACGGAGACTTCAGATAATTTTGTTCTCTGCATTCTTGGCACAGTGATACAGCTTGCAACTCACTTTCCTGACTGAACAACTCTCCATCCGATTTCACCTTTTTATAAAAATAATGGTGTGTAACATATAATTATTTTAATACATATGATAATCCATGTATAAAGGTTGTCTCAGGAGGAATGGTTAATATTCAGGGATATGGCAGGAACGATCATTTGAAGAAAAAAACTAAGTATGGATGTATGCCCTATTCTAAAATGTTTATGAGATGGAATACATTTAAAGTTACTTTTGTACGTTTTTCTTGAATAACTCGAAATCCGCAACCTGTAGCAAAAACGTGGCACAGTAAAAAATTAAATTACATTAAATTTCCTATAAAAAGGTCCCGTCATTTTTTCTCTAGGACTTACAGTTTGCCTGAGGAGAGCGAGATAATAATGAAAATCTCGCGCGGAGCGCATGCGCTGAGATGTAGGTTGGTCTTGTAAGCCAATCTGAACTAGTTTCCCGACTTGACAGCTCACGTGTCCTATATCAAATTGTTTGTCTCGACTTCGTCTGCACTACTTCTGTATATTGTAAACAATGATAATGTACTGAATAATAAGAAAATAAATAACAATGTACATTAAATATGTTCTACAACATATCGGAAACGGTCCAGAATACTGCTTATGTCCGCATAAAATTTTTTGCTTCAAATGATAGTCTCCTGTCATCCCTCAATATTAGCCATTCGTGGTGGGATCATCTGTATGTTATGTTTACTTTTTCAATAATTAATTTAACCTGGACAGATTAACACCTTCAGGACCCTCTTACATCAGATCAGAGTTTTATATGTAATTATAATACTTATTAAAATCATATTTACTTAAAAAAGTCATAGTATTTTTAATATGATATCTCTTCTTCTTCTTCTTCACCTCCTTCTCTCTGCACGCTTTAGACATGTGGTTGTTTCCACCTCTTAGTTGAAATTGTTCATTTTCCTCCGTCTTCTTAAATATCTTCTGCCCACTGAGTAATAATATCATGAACAACGTACCCAGCTACTCTTCTTAGCAATCGAATCTCTAGTATTGTATTCTGATGGGAACGAGTGTTTCTGCTGTATTGTCCAGGCAAGAGCTTTAAAGTCTAGTGAGCAGCGGTTACTGTGAGCCGTAGTGGGGCAACAATAGCCTTGATCATTGGGACTGTGCCGCTGTCCTCCACAGTTAACGATGATCTGAAGAATTTTTCGACGGCGTTCTCTCCTCAATTTTTCGCGACTATCGTCATTTACCTCGTGAAGTAATCATTCAGTCTATGTTATATTTACGGTTCAATGATGGTTATGGTTAAAGTCAAGTACTGGTCTAGTTCCTTGGTTGGGATACAGGGATCAGCTGTAGCTTCTACTTCGCCTATATTTCTCTAGATTATACAAGCTTTTCCATAGATCATCTGGTCTTTATGTTTTAGATTAATGTATTGGCACGCCTTAGTCATCGTTTCTCTCAGAATGATTGACTTTGTTTGCTTTTTGCTTGTGTACAGTTTTTCATTCTATGGTAGAAGGCTGTTTATAAGGCCGATGTGCACTGTCTCCGAGATTCATTAAGTGTTTCAGCTCTACCGTGAGCCAAGGTGCAGGTTTTCCCTTCACGTTTCCGGTCTCGTGGAGTATATTTATTGTGTAAACGAGTTATTTTTGTAGTAAATCCATGTAGCTTGTCTTTCAAATCCAGGAATGGAAGGAAAGTCTTCTCCCAGATTATCTCTTGCATCTCCAATGCAAATTCAAGTTCACTCATACACTTAAAATTTCTGTATGTTGTCAATTACAGTTTATTCTTGGATATTTTAGAGAGTAAAGTCATGAATATGATATTGTGAGCTGCTTCCAGGCACTAATTTTTTTGCTTGTTGATTTCGTGACAAATGTATTTATGAGAGTGTGACTATAGGCTGCATTATGAATAGGTGCCAGCGAAATACTGTTACATTTGAAGAAGAAACTACACACGTGAATTTCAAAGTGAAGAGACAGAATAATTATGTGTTACTAGAATTATTTGTATGCTCCTAAGTGGAATCGAATTTGGAAAAGTCAGTTCTGAAACTGGCTATCCCGCCTACTTCCGGAGGTCTGTAGACGACGCAGATTAGGGAAATGTTGTTAAGGCATTTGATGTTTACGAACTTATATTCGACTTGTTTTGTCTTCATTACCAGTGGATGAGTGTAGGACGGGCGGCAAAAAGTCCAAGTGTTTGTATGTCGCTACTGTACCTCCTCATCTGTTTACTTCTGTGGTGTCTTAGGACAGTGGAGTCTATATTTACGGGACTGGAAAGCATGATTCACTTGAGCCAACTATCTACGTTCGTTAGAAGAAAGACATGGATGTCGATGTTCTGAAATATATGGCGGAGTACGTCGTAATAAGTTGGAAGCGGCCAACTATCTTTTACGGTAACAGTACAGACACACTGGTGGAACTTGTGGCTGCATCTGTAGCCAGGTTCGTAGCTCCTAAAGCACAGGCTTTAGAGTCATTTGCACTGTTTTTTTTCAGTCTTTATCCGCACCATTATCCTGCCCTCTCTTGTTTATGTAGTCCAAGTTTGGGTATCACATTATTCAAAATTTTTATCTTTCAGCAGTGAAATCCTTGCGCATTGCCAGACTTGTCTTCTGGGCCTTACTGTTTCAGACCTTTTCGTGTATGATACAAACTTCACGATTGTGGGTATAGGTTTCGCAGATCATAACGTCCTACATCTTACTCTACAACATCTGATTATAAAATGTGCTGCATTTTTCCAGCGTAGTTGTCAGTGCTGCACGACAATATGTCAGTCACACTGTCTTCGACTGGAAGAGTTAGAAGTTATGTACGGCACCATTTTACCAAAATGGAGAAAAACGGAAATTCCGCTACTGTCAGCAGATAATTGTCACGGCTTCTGGTTGATCGTCAAATCTGAAGAGGCATTTAAGATCGAAACATCGTACAGTACCTCTGGAACGATCTGGGTGATGAAGCCGATCAAGATCGCCATCATCGATGCAGAAATTCGAGAAATCATTTCACGTGAACCGTCCTCAATGACGTCTGCTTCCATCTCGGGTGAATGTGTCCTCTCAGAAAGGCAAATTGAGTCTCAGGCTGTGTTCAGGCCATCAGTGTCGTCAGGTTCTGGACCAGGTCCTGATATATTTCCTTTTGTGATGCCCTCAGCCCCAACTGCTTTTCATTTATAACAGCCAATAAGTAAGTGTTTTAAAATTATAAAGCCGCTCATGTTAAATAAAAGTATGGCACTAAATGTACAGCTTTTAAAAATGATTTAGAGAGAATACCATCCTTTTTCTATAGTCGAAGATACAGAATTAAAAATATATACATATTACATGCTTTGCCCAAACTTTACTTTACCAAGTCGAAAAACGTTGTCAAACTGTCTAACTGCTAGTTTGTATCATGAGCTAGTCGATAAAATTAAAAATGATTTAGCCACAGCAAAGACCGTCTCCTTACGTCTGATGTGTGAACGAGTGTAAATATTAGTTTCTATGATCTCAGTGCATATTTCATAGCTGAGAAGAGTGAACTAAAGTCGTACCTTTAATAATTTGTTTTTTCATAATGCGGGGCCAGAGACATAATATATTTCTTTAAACTTAGTACCGTCATTAGACTGTTGTTTATTTTGTGCTACATTTACACTTAACACAATCGTTATTTCGGCTTCAAAGTGCCATTATCAAGTGTTTTAAGTGTTATAAATTGCCTAAGATGGCATACTGTCGTATTAAAATACACTATTAGACACATTGTCTAAGAGTTGATATTTCTGACAGAGCCTACTGCTTTGTTTCGTTACTGAGTACACCAAGTCAAGATGGCGTACTCACTAATGAAACAAAGCAGTAGGCTCTGCCAGAAATATCAACTCTTAGACAATGTGTCTAATAGTGTATTTTAATACGACAGTATGCCATCTTAGGCAATTTATAACACTTAAAACACTTGATAATGGCACTTTGAAGCCGAAATAACGATTGTGTAAGTGTGAATGTAACACTGTATATAAACAACAGTCCAATGGCGGTATTGACTTTAAAGAAGTAAAGTCATACCTTTCACAATGCTCACAATTTATAAGGCAGACGCACTGCAGAAAAAAATCTCAAATAGGGTAAAGTTTGTTATTGTCAAGTACAATGTCGATTTTTAAGTCACCTCCCTCATAACAATGTGTCAAATATGGAAATTAACTGCTTCTCAAACTACTACAAAGCCTATGCTTTGCACATTCTTGAAATCTCACTGTGCAACACGCAATTCAGATGTCAATATAGAAAAACGTTGACGAGATCAAAAGAATTATGATTTTTAAGATGCGATACTTTGCTGTAACCAAACTTGCTGAAATGCAAGAAAATTAAAAAAAATGAGCGATTGAAATTGAAACAAAATATTCCAACCAAATGGAACTCTAGTTACGAAATGATGCAAAGATTTACTTTAAATAAAGACCCCATAATTTCTTGCTTCACTATTTTAGGTGAAAAATCGATCACCTTAAACTTAAAAGATGCAGACTGGAGATAACGCTAAAAGCTTTACAGATTTTGAAAGTTTTCGACGAGGTACTCAAGGAGATGTCCTCAGAGACAACAGTGTCACATTAAAGAACGAAAACCTTGCTAAGATTAATGGAATGGCAACTGAAATCCTTTAAAGACAAAAATAAAGAATGTTCTCAAAAAATAGAGTCATTGGCCTATAATTTCCTAAAATGGTTATCAGAGTAGTTTGGGCTTTACTGTAGGAACGTTGGTTAGGCAACTTTACCGGAGCCCTGATTCAATAGGCAAGGATTTTCAGCAGACAAAACCTTTCCGGATTTCTATACGAAGGCTACTGCAGAAATGAAAGCGTTGGTTGGTTGTTCAAAAAGAAAAAAAACACTGCTCATTTTTCAACCAGTTGCCACCGTAATGCGTGAGACTTCTTCAACCTGGGAGGAGTTTGATGAAGTGTTATGTATCACAGTAACATCAGTGCCCTGTGAACGAATATTTTTAAAAGCAGGAAAAATGAGTAGCCCAGATGAAAAAGCCGCTAACTGAATGATAAGCGAAACTGAGATAACCGCGAAAAACTCGTCCCATCCAAACTATTAAAGTTAAAGACTTCATTTCATTTCTACAAATAAGTAAATAGATAAGTAATTACACGGTATTAATGGCTGAAGTCTGCGATTATGTTTTATACATTAAAAGCTTTAGAGAAATATTGACTTAGCGGTTTTTGTTCCCGATTTATGCAGTTAGCAGTTTTTGTAAACGTGTCGATCCGATTACAAAACACCCAGTCGCAAAATTCTGAATTCGTAGACGTGTTAGGAATGACGGAAAGGTGGAATTTAATTATGGCGAATATAAACAGAATACTTTTATTTCAACGAGAAGTCTGAAAAATCTACGAAACTGGCATATAAAATATGAAGATGCCATTATTTTACCACGAAAAACTGACTTACTTATCCTCAAAATGATGACAGATATCAGTTTTCTGCATTACGTTTTTTTTAAAAAAATTCACCATCGTGATTTTGACATAAAAAGATATTTTAGAAAATAAAATAAGCTCCAAATTGCATCTCAGTTAAACATCTACAAAAAAGTATATAATAAAATTGGAGGAAAGTTGCATCTTAGTTAAAACAGCGACAAAAATACAAGAAAATTAAATTGGCTGAAAATTGAAACTTCCTGGCAGGTTATAACTGTGTGCCGGACCGAGACTCGAACTCGGGACCTTTGCCTTTCGCAGACGAGTGCTCTACCAACTGAGCTTCCCAAGCACGACTCACGCCTCGTCTTCAGAGCTTTACTTCTGCCAGTATCTCGTCTCCTGCCTTCCAAACTTTACAGAAGCTCTCCTGGGAACCCTGCAGAACTAGCACTCCTGAAAGAAAGGATATTGCGGAGATATGGCTTAGCCACAGCCTGGGGGATGTTTCCAGAATTTCTTTCTTCATTGCCGCTGGTGAACCTTTCGGGATGTGCGGTCGTGGTCCAAGAATTTGTTCTGTTCCTGACGTTTCGTTAGGAACAGAAGAGTTTCTTGGACCACGACCTCACACGCCGAAAGGTTTACCAGCAGCTATGTCATCCGGTCGTGAAAGTCTTCATTCTATGATCACTATTCATTGCATAACATTGCCTTAATAATAATTTTCATGTTCTTACCTTTCTGTTTTGGAAACATTTGTTTTCCAATGATCAGGATGCCTCCTTCTTTTCCAGGATTGACCGTCGGTCTGTTTCGTTCTGGTCATTTGAAACTACAACGATGGTTACGACTTCTTGCACAATTCCTACTATTTCAATTACTACTACTTCGTTTGTACCATCTTCTGCAGTTAAACCGTCCACAAAATCACTTATTTTCTTCAAAACACTCACGCAAATATGTCAACAAACATCCTACTGTTCAGCTGAACTTTGCGTATCGGCGTATATTTCGACAACGCATCCGCAGCGAGAGCTTCATTGTTGCGTACACATTCGCTAGCGCAGCCATCCTAACTCTGAATAAGAAAAATATCCTTTGGAATCGTAACAAACTGAAAGGTAGCTTAGAACGGCTAGATCGGTAAGTCTGATTTCAGTCGGCGTGCTTTGCATCCAGACATGGCACGGTGATGCCATGCTTGTTGAACTTGGTGGGTTTTACAAACGTTGGAAAACTAGTGGTCTTTGCACCGGAAACAACGTGCAGTTAGCGGCTTTTGCAACTGAACACGATTTTCTACAGCCATTTTCAACGGTTTGTAGCGGGTTTTGCACTCTGAAACCTATTCCATGGCGTCTGCGCTGAAAAAAACGGTAGCGTGCTCAACTCAAAATCGACTAAAAATACATTTAACGGCTTTTGCTTCTGGGCTACTCAAATATGCACTGAGAAGAGAAGCAGATTTTATTTATAAACAACAATGTTGATTCATTTTTCCTTTTTGGTACATGTATTGTAAAACTGACTGTAAATGACGCCTGCAGATACTCTTTACTCACAGTCATGTTGTAATTCTAATGTTGTATTTTTTCTAATGAAAATATAAAAATCTAACAAGAATCAGTCTTCATTCTTAAAATTTTTCCACTTGATAAAAAAAAAATTAGGATTTTGTTGTAATATTTATCATTTTTACAGCAGACGGTATTTAAAACTTTATATCTCAAAATTACTAGGGGCGTAACACAAAATTTCTACTCCTCTTAATATGTTCTTTCAGAATAGGACCAAAGCAGATAAAAATACAGGCTTAGTGACTTGAATCAAAAAGGCAGCGTGCCTTCCTTTTACTGATTTTGTGAGTGAGTGGTGGTTCATGAAGAAGAGTTAATTCACTCCAGTGAATGACCAGTTCTGCTCCGATCTCTGAAAGGAACGGTTTTGCTCATCTCCAGTCGCTTCGCCTTCACAAAACATTGGAATAATGGGACGTCTCCCCAGGTCGTCACCATACCCACTGACGATGGTCATTCGTGATAGTGAAGAACAGCGATTAGTGGCTGAACACAAAAAAATGGTTCAAATGGCTCTGAGCACCATGAGATTTAACATCTGAGGTCATCAGTCCCCGAGAGGTATAACCACTTAAACCTAAG
Organism: Schistocerca serialis cubense; assembly: GCF_023864345.2. Taxonomy (NCBI): domain Eukaryota; kingdom Metazoa; phylum Arthropoda; class Insecta; order Orthoptera; family Acrididae; genus Schistocerca; species Schistocerca serialis. The sequence goes on from NC_064641.1 coordinate 430,334,751, forward strand.
GCTATCACACACATTCATGCCAGAGACAGGATTCGAACCTGCGACCGTAGCTGCAGCGCGGTTCCGGACTGAAGCGCCTAAAACCGCTCGTCCACAGCGGCCATTAACCATGGTCCATGCTCCAAAGCCAGAGCACCACTCCAATTGGCAGAACACTTAATACGTGCAAGAAGTGTTCTAAAGAGACGGCCTACAGTGCGCTTTTCTGCTCTGTTCTGGAGTGCTGCTCTGCCGTTCCGAATCGCTAACACTAAGGACTGACGGAGGACATCGAAAAAGTTAAAATAAGTGCGGTTTGCTTTGTATTATGGCGGAACAGGGGAGAGAGTGTCACGGATATGACACGCGAGTTGAGGTGGCAATCATTAAAACAAAAGCCTTTTTTTTATTGTGGCGAGAGCTTTTTACGAAATTTCTATATCAGATTTTCTCCTTCGAATGCGAAAATATTTGGTTGACTCCAGCCTTTTCATATCGCAGAGAGTATTGGTCAGCATAATAAAGTAAGAGAAATCAGAGCTCGCACCGGAAATAGTTACGTGCTCACTTTTCCCGCGTATCCTTCGTGAATGGAAGGGTCGAGAAACAGTCTGAAAGCGGTTCTGTGAATCCTCTGCCAATCACCTATGGCTGAATTGCAGCGTAGTCATGTAGATGTAGGCGTCGATGTAGGCTAGTTTACTGAGCTACTTCTGCCACGTTGATTGTTATGTTTCTCCTGCTTTGTCGACCTTCAGCAGTTTTAAAGCTTATTGAATATGAAATGATATGAAATAAATTTGCAAACAGAAAACGCAGGGAATGCGTAATGGCGTATAAAGAAAAACTTCTGCCGCGATTAGGAAGGGACGACAGAAAACTGTAATGAAGAAACTAGCAGTCAAAAGATATTTTCACTTCCCGACAGACATACAGTATACTTACCTTTCTGGTATGCACTCTTTTATACAATGATAATGAGAGGTATGAGTATTATTTTATTTTTATCACATAAGTTTAATAACCACACATACTACCATGCAACAACTAAATAATTGAGATATCTTAATTTTTTCTACATTAATTGAGATATCTTAATTTTTTCTACATTAATGAGGAAAGTTCTGATCTTAATCTTCATGACTTTTACACGACCATATTGTTTTCTGAAGGTTCGTTCGGTCCAGATAGGTATGTACTTCACAGATGAAACTACTGTCAACGCTGTCCGATTTGGCGAATTAATGGTGGGCTTATATATGTTATATTAAAAAAGAATAAAAAAACAGATGTAGCTTAAAGCTAAGATGTATCAGTTCTTCGTATAGCTTCTTAATGATCTTCCTTCATGACATTCAAAACTATGCCATTCTCACAGTAGATGACTTGTCATTCTCATATCACAGTTTACAAGAAATTAAAATATTTTCGCCTCCCCCATAGATAATTCACTTCGTTAATTAGTTGTGTTTCTAAGGGCATGTAATATGATGTTGCTTTAATTTTGTAACTACTAGAAAATTGGTTTCTCATGAATACTGAACTGAACAACTACATTTCATCTCTTGATTATTCACCAGGCATGCCGAGATTGTACTACGTTTGCCTCATACTACGAAGCGAAGCAGTTTGAGCACTTCAAAATAATGTAGCTGTTAAACAGTTTAATTAATATCAGGTTCCATTTCAACGATTTTGTACAGGTTGTATTTTACAGGCTACATTTCTGCAAGCCAAAGATAACTGAGTTTTGTGGATAATGAAACACCGAAGCGAAAACGTTTGTTCGAGCAAGCGATGTATCAGGGTGCTGGTAATAGAACATTCGAGCCAATGATACGCTTGGCTGCTTGTTGCGGAGGTTTATGAAGTTGTAGCGTGCACAGCTATCGTAGTTATCGAACTCATTGCAGCACTGGTGGCCCATAAGAGGGACGTGAAAATTGTATAAAACATAAATTTCGATCATGAAGCCGTTTATGAAAACCCCCTCTAAGTTACATTGCAATGTACTGAAATGATGACTACATCAGCACTCCTGTGAAACTGTCAGCATTCCGATAAACGCAGTTTGCTACTACTTGAAATTAAGATAACAGTGCGAACAAAAACTGAAATTTTAGAAATTGGGTAAGCTATGCAGATTATAAATATATTTATACTAACGTGTTGAGAGCTGTGTAATGTTATAGGAGGCCACATAACCTGCGCCATCGTCCACAGTTGCGTTTGCATTGGTAAAGAGAATGAAATTTGCGAAACTGTAGTCAAGACAGAGTATGACAAAGCGAGTTCTGGTGCATTTTGTTAGTGTAGGTTGCATACAATCAGGGGCAAGTGAACATTCAGGGGCAAACTGAATTGATTTAGGACCCCTTCCCACTCCTCTTAACCTACTGGTTCACTTATAACCCCCTGAAGGTTGATTTATGACCTTCAGTGGATAATCCATCCCTCTGAGAAAACCCCCCTTCTCAGCCTATCCCTCCTTCTCTCGCAGCTCTCTGGGATATCCCCTCACTGATACAAGCACACTTTTGGTATCAAATTGGTATGCAACTTAATTAAACTGTGACAGCTGATTGTTTTATCACCATATCTTGTTGTACTGCTAAGTGGTTTATGAACCCTTGATGGTTGATTTAGGACCCTCTGTGGATAACTTGTCCCTCTGAGAAAGCCTTCCACCTGTCTCATTCCCCTCCTCCTCCCCAAACCTTCCCCCTCCCTTTCCCCCTTCTCATCCCCAACCTCTCTCCCCTCACCCTCGCCAATACAAACAGACTTTTGATATCAAATTAATTGACTAATCAATTGATTAACCCTTTCCTTCTCGTAAATCCCTAGATACCCTCCTCTCCCCTACCTAGAAATTGGTAGGAAAAGGACTCAGTCTGTGCTGGAGAGGAAGGATGTCACCACAGGAAGTTCAAATCAATGTCAATTACATAGTAAAGGATACACTGTTTATTGATAAAATTCAATTCGAAGAGGCAGGATCTCTCTTCTATTTGGTGGGAAAAGCTCATCATTCTCTGCTGTATTGGAAAATGCAGGTCTTGTAACATATATCAAAAAGAATTAATTAAATCACTTCCTTTTTCTGATCACACAAGGAGTACCATCACAAAATCTATCTCAACATAACTCACTGCATGTAATTACACTGTTAAAAATCTTTCACTTTCCATAGACCAGACATGCCAGCCAGGACATGCATGCCCACATGCCTACCGCTTCACTGGCCTGCACCAAGCACTGGTGCCCGAGAAGCCGCACTGTGCCCACTCGGGAGCCATGACCACTGTCTTCCACCACACTGCCAGCTGTCTCAAGGTATTAGCACACCCCATGTTGCTTTTTCCTGTCTAGTGCCACTGCTTGGGAGAAATATGACCAACTTGTCCAAACCAGCGGACCATAGTGTCACGGAATACTGTGATCATTTTCTTGTGAGCATCTGGCAGGTAAGTCATCCCCGAAACTACGGGCCCCTTTGTTTGTGGCAGCGTCCTTTGCCAAATCAAGTGGCTACTTCTGGTTGCATCACCTGCACGATTGGCTCTCAAGCACATACCGTCCTTACCAGGTCAGTGGCAGCAGCTGTTATATGTGCTTGCCTGCTCTACAGATACTGACTGAGTTAGTTCACAATACCACTGGTAGAGGTGACTGGGAGAAATAACCCCTCACCTCCCCCCCCCCCCCCCTCCTTCCAAATCACTGCTCTACTGCCCCTCTCCCATCCAGTCACTTCCAGTCAGACAAAGCAACAGGTGATGTCAACACTTTGATACATATGGCGACAACTCTTTGATATTGATACTCGAAAGTACCTCTCGAAACACTTTGTCGTGAATAAAGTAGTGGGTACCTGGTAAATCCCCAGCTGGAAAAATGGTCCCTCTCTCTATCAGATTGATTGACTAATTTATTAATTAAAATAATACCCTTTGTGTGTGGGCAGTTTTTCCTTGCATTCTATTGGTGGACACTAGGACTGGTACATGTAAAAGATTTCCATCCCACAATTGTGTGATTTCCAAACCCTTCCAACCTCTTTTTTCTCTTGCCTCCTATTGGCGGATAATGGCACATGTATGTCATTTGGTAGGAAGTCCATTATGATAAAGGTAAATGAAAATTTAAAATTCCAACACAATTGCGTCTCATGTCCTTAAACAATCTGTGGAGGGATTGGACTGACGTGTGTGCTCTCAGTACCACTATTGGAAACAATTAATAGACAAAACATGGATTTGACATCTAAATTGAAAGCTGTGCTGCATAAAATGATAGCTGGAATTTCAAAATTCGGCGTGAAATATTAGCTTCACGTTTGTGGAATTTCCAACCAATATGGGTCTGCTAAGTGTATTTTACAAAGCACTATATACACTACTGGCCATTAAAATTGCTACTCCAAGAAATGCAGATGATAAACGGGTATTCATTGGACAAATATATTATACTAGAACTGACATGTGCTTACATTTTCACGCAATTTGGGTGCTTAGATCCTGAGAAATCAGTACCCACAACAACCACCTCTGGCCGTAATAACGGCCTTGATACGCCTGGGGATTGAGTCAAACAGAGCTTGGATGGCGTGTACAGCTACAGCTGCCCATGCAGCTTCAACACGATACCACAGTTCATCAAGAGTAGTGACTGACTTATTGTGACGAGCCAGTTGCTCGGCCACCACTGACCAGACGTTTTCAATTGGTGAGAGATCTGGAGAATGTGCTGGCCAGGGCGGCAGTCGAATATTTTCTGTATCCAGAAAGGCCCGTCCAGGACCTGGAACGTGCGATCGTTCATTATCCTGCTGAAATGTAGGGTTTCGATGGGATCGAATGAAGGGTAGAGCAACGGGTCGTAACACGTCTGAAATGTAGCGTCCACTGTTCAAAGTGCCCTCAACGCGAACAAGAAGTGACCGAGACGTGTAACCAATGGCACCCCATACCATCACGGGGGGGGGGGGGGGATACGCCAGTATGGCGATGTGACGAATACACGCTTCCAATGCGCGCTCACCGCGATGTCGCCAAACACGGATGCGACCAACATGATGCTGTAAACAGAACATGGATTCATCCGAAAAAATGACGTTTTACCATTCGTACACCCAGGTTTGTCGTTGAGTACACCATCGCAAGCGCTCCTGTCTGTGATGCAGCGTCAAGGGTAACCGCAGCCAGGGTCTCCGAGCTGATAGTCCATGCTGCTGCAAATGTCGACGAACTGTTCGTGCAGATGTTTGTTGTCTCGCAAACGTCCCCATCTGCTGACTCAGGGATCGAGACGTGGCAGTACGATCCGTTAGAGCCATGCGGATAAGATGCCTGTCATCTCGACTGCTAGTGATACGAGGCCGTTGGGATCCAGCACTGCGTTCCGTATTACCCTCCTGAACCCACCGATTCCGTATTCTGCTAACAGTCATAGGATCTCGACCAACGCGAGCAGCAATGTCGCGATACGATAAACCGCAATCGCGATAGACTACAATCCGACCTTTATCAAAGTCGGAAACGTGATGGCACGCATTTGTCCTCCTTACACGAGGCATCACAGCAACGTTTCACCAGGCAACGCCGGTCAACTGCTGTTTGTGTATGAGAAACCGGTTGGAAACTTTCCACATGTCAGCACGTAGTAGTGTCGCCACCGGCGCCAACCTTGTGTGAATGGTCTGAAAAGCTGATCATTTGCATATCACAGCATATTCTTCCTGTCGGTTAAATTTCGCGTCTGTAGCACGTCATCTTCGTGGTGTAACAATTTTAATGGACAGTAGTGTAATTCCTGTTCTCTCAGCAGTACCAGGATGGCGAAGGAGGAGGAAAGTGTGTACCGTATGATAGGATAGTAAAAACAACAAATACCACTAGAAGACAGAGTGCATTACTTATGAATTGAGGTGCACTAAACCACAATCGTAGTAATTGTCACAGCTAGATGCCTGAGATCACTGAAGACAATCGTACATACATCCCACTCGTCCCCAGATGTCCACATGCTACATGCCCATCCCCTCGTACACTGCCAGCGTCAAAGCTCAGAGGTCGGAGAAAACTGTCACTATGACCACAGCTACAGTCATGGACGCAGTGTTAACAACTGTTATACATTTACAAGCAATTTTAGAATACGTGGGGGGAAGTTGTAACCTCCCCCTCACTTACCGACCTTAATGACAGTGAAAAATTAAACCGTGTGTACCTAATGGAAATTTGGGAAAAGCAATCGTCACCGAAGTTAATCTATCGGTAAAGAGGGAGGAAAGGGTTACATCTAAATGAAAGGAAAAATGCAAATGAAACTGGTGGAAATTAATTTTGAAAAGGGGTAAAGTTAATAAAGAAAGTAAATGTGCGGCCGTTACGTTAACAATTAACTAGCGGTAATTAGATATTTGAGATTTGGGGGAAATCACGGTCACCAGCCCTAAGGACAATTACTATAGTAACTGAAAAAGAAAGGTTATTACACATATAATTAACACTAGAAGCGTGGCAACTGAAGGTTGACATGTGTAGTGTGAAAACTGAAAGTTTGTCAGAAGTAATAAATTTCGCTACACTCTGACTTAATTTAGCAAAAGGATTAATAAAACTGGAAAATCGAAAGTTAATTTAGTGACTGAAGTTAATAGTGAGCTTTCTTTCTGAAGCACACCGACATTCAGTAAAATAAGGTTAGTCTTGGACTACCTCAACAATCATTTCAAAAGCTACTTGAATCTACGCAATTTAGAAAGAAGAGATTTAACTTTGAACTTGAATTAAATGATTCTGAACAATTAACAATAGTAAAATTTAGTACGTACCAAGCTGAGCTGCAGTCACAGGTAAGCTAAAATACGGTAACAAAGCTGGCACTCTTAATTCGTGCTTGTGTAATCTGAATATTGTAGCCAGCTATTATTGCCATAATTGAACTTTGAAATTAAAGCAGTGAAAACGAGTTAGCTATATTACTTTAATGCTGGCGTTTGAATTTCAACGACACTCGGGTTCATTTCGGAAAAGGAAGGGACTCTGCTTGGTGATGCAATTGGGACAATGAGCAACAAACGTTCATGCTAAGTTGCTGTAATTATAGTTACGAAAATGGAACAAGATTAAAAGCTGAGGTCTGCCATACAGCTCTAAAACTTTACGTGCGTCCAGTCTTCCTTGTCGGTTGATTGAAGGTTTGAAGCCGTCGGTCGAGGAGGTGGTGACAGTCACTCATTGTCGGCCGTCGCTGTTGCAGAAGCTGGATGTTGGCGCGCCTTCTTCTCGACACGGTCACCAGACGAAACGGGCTCTTGATGTGCGCTAGTTAATGTTTCCCGTCCGCGACACCATGTCAGAAACTATCATCGCAAGTCGAGCGCAATTACATGCTGCTAAACCCCGAAAGCGCGGCAACTCGCGGGAGCGTCACACAACACACCTGCTCCACTCGCTACTCCCCCCACACTCCCACTGTTCCGCCCGCGCTCCACGCGGCAGAGTTAACACTACCAAAGATCCTACAAACTTTGATTCTTCACACGACCTATCGACGTAATCGTTCGATAGCAGTTTTCCCTAGGCAAGACCCAGCGTAAAAATACAAATAATATTTACGAAACAAACCAATTATACATCGACATAAGTGCATAAATATATATATATCCAAACAGTAAAGCAATTACAATATATAAAGAGACAGAAATGTCATATCTTGAGGTAACAAAACAAGGAAAAAAATAATAGTACAATAGATGGAAATAGGAGGATATGCATTTCCGGCGTTACACGTGCCCCACATTGTCTGAGGATGTTCGTGTAACGTAAACAGACTCAGAAAATGTCCCAAAAAAGAAACAGCGGAAATGCATATGCTCAAAACATCAAAAAAATTTAGCATTCGTCTAATTAACCATAAACCAATTTGTAGACAATAATAATTGAGTGGAGAAACTCCTAATCTTATTCCACTCTGTCATCTTGCACAAAATAAAACAGGTTGACAACATATCAAAATTCATAGAAAACATAGAAAACGGTTTAGCTATTCCAAAATCATTAAAATTCGTAACACTATAAGAAATGGAATACTATTTGCAAAATTGATCAGAGTACATGGTCATAAAAAACAGGTATATCAAAATACGCAAACTAATAATTAATTACATAGAATACACATATTTATGTAACCTTTTCATAATTAATATTCTCGTCATGTCCAAATAACGCTAAACAAGAAAATAATATACAGCAGATAAAATAAAACATAAATATTGACAGCAGAATCCTTTCACATCAGCTGTCCGGGAAGAAAAGCAACTCCACATTCCGTACTCGCGAGTACAAAGGATGCCGACAGCGGCACAAGAGCCAACAGCGGCACAAGAGCCGACAGCGGCTCGCCTCGCCAGTATTGTTGCGCCCGCGTGTGCGGCACGCTTGATCTCACTCGCCCTTATGACGGCGTTTCCAGAACGTCCGTTTCACTGAATTCTTTAGGAAAAACTCACTCCCGAGTAATCTCAAGGAGTCCCTTAATACTATCACAGTGGATAACTCAACACTGTCCATCATCACACGCGTGTACTAGCCTGAAACTTAAAACAGCGTCTAAGTACATCGGCAATGACTAGTAAATCACATATTTATGAAATCTTACAGCTATTTACAAAATCATATTTACATTCCTTAATCTACTGTGACTCAGCTGAAAACTTAAACTAGCAGCTTGGATTTTTCAGTTGATTAGATCATGATTGAATTGATTAAAATTAAATTGATTAATCAAAATTAATTACTTATTAATTACAACTTCTTTAATGACCTTGGTCAGTCAAAAGCATGGCAATCTAGCAAACCTTAAATCTTACACTCTATATTTACATATTGTACAAATTACCCATTGTGTGGTATTAATCGATCCTAGGTTGGTACAATTTCAAATCTACTATATTTCGTATGCCTAATAGCTTTCCAGAGCTTGGATACTCTAAGCAATAAGCATTTGTGTGAGGTATACCAATGACTTTATATGGTCCATTACAAACAAACTTAAATTTAGAGATTTCATTGTCTATCTCGCTCGATTTCTCATGAGCTTTTACAAGTACTAAGTCTCCGATCGCAAACTTAGCAAAACGCGCTTTAGCGTCATGACGACGTATGCGAGCATCGGCTTTTAACTTCATTACTTCTCGCAAACGATCTTTTTTCACACCAATACTAATGTTAATCCGTGGAGGGAATTTGATTATCTCTTCCACTAAACTTTCTACACTTTTGTCAATGCCGAGATTCCTCACTTTACGGCAGTTCAAATTCATACCTACATCAATACCATCCGGCCCGTTAACAATGTGTATAGGCTGGTATTGCCTATGCACACCGTCTCCTGCCTCGTCAAAACTAACTACTATTGTTTTATCTTGGGACGTACATGTCAAAGTTTTGCTTTCGCAATTAATCACTGCATGGTACTTTAATAGCCAATCTAACCCGATAATTACTTCCGCAGTTAAGTCTGGCACGACGACAAACTCTTGTTCAAATCGTGCCCCACATATCTCGAAGTTGACAAAAATCTGTTTTGTGACCGGTTTACTGGCCTTCCCAGTAGCACCGATAATTTTCACTCCCGTTACTGGCATAACTACGATGCCAGGTCTGTCTTTCAGTAACTCAAATATTTTCCCAGATACAGCACTCAATTCTGCACCGGTGTCAATCAACACGTTTAGTTGTAGGTCGTGCATATTAACAGACACCACTATCTGTCTACACTTGTCCTCGACTGTTTCTTTATTTTCCCACAGTAAATCCTCGTCTATATCCAGGTCATTCCAGAAAAAACCATCCGGCTTTGATCCTAAATCCGGTTTATCTGGCGGCTTTTTCAGCCTCTGTTCACATACAGTTTTAATTTCAACACGTCTGTCCTGAGGCTTAGTCTGTAGCTTCGCCTCCAATACCGAAACCTTTTCCTGTAACTCGTCAACTAGTGAGTGTTGCTTTGCTATCAATTCACTAATTGTCACCTTCGTTGATTCCACTTTGGTCAGATTGATCTCATCTGCCAATCTACCTGGAGGAATGTGCCCAGTAGCATCTGAAATTACTTCCTCTGGATCTGCGCAACCCACACTGCTATCGTCTGACTGTATAATGTCAGCTCTAACCTCATACACGCTGTAATCTATGTGCTTTTCTACCAATCGTGTCCGGCTATCACTAAAATTTTCGTAATCTTTCTCCTTAATACTCTCGCAATGTTTAAACTGGAGGTTTGCGTCGGATGGGTCGGCTACTTCTACCACTATAACTTTCGGTAAAGTCTGCCGGTTAGGGCCAGAACTTTCCGTTACTACTTCAACATCTAACTCCTGCGGGACGAAACACGACGAATCTTGCTCGTGCTCCCCATTAACATCAACTATTTCTGGTAAAGACTGCCGGTTAGGGCCAGAACTTTCCATCACTTCACAAATACTATCTTCCTGTGGGACGAGACGCGGCAAATCCTGCCCGCGCTCCCTATAAACACTCCTCTAGTACAGGCCCCTATAATCTCTTAGTTCGTCGTATAAGCGACCGAACTGCCTTAACCAGACCTCATCCCTCTCTGCATCCCCTCGCTCGATGACGGACGTTTTATCCGACATCTGATCTTCTCTCAACAATTGCGAATCATTCTTAAACTCAATCTCCAGTTCCGCTGTGGGTATTACAGCTGCCACTTTATAATCGATTTCCGGAACACTACTTAAATTGTTCTCACTGACAGTGAATGTATTTTCTGCTGCCATGTATACAGCTGATTTACTACTTGTGGGCGCACTCCTTTCTCCTAACACTGGCACACTCTCCCGCCGTTGATTATTCCATACGGAATTTTCATAACGACGACACCTGGGTTTTCTCCTGTTATTGGGCCGCCAAAATTTCTCCACGCCCGGTCGGCCCCTCACCGGCGCGGCTAATGGTTTCCCTGTCTCGTCCCAGCAGATACGCTCCCCGGATACTGCTGAGGCGGCTGGTCACACCCTCTGGCGTTATTACTATTCTGCGCAGCCCGTATCACGCTAGTATGATACTGGTTTCCGTCATTCCGGTTATTATTTGCATTGTACCGATTGTTATTACGGTCCGAACCATTATTGTCATTGCTGCGGTATGCATTATTCCCATGGTTATCGTTGTTATGGTTGGGGTGGTACCCGTTGGTGTTACCACGGCCTCTACCACTGTCGCGATTATTGCGCCAATTGTCCTCGTCCTCAACTCTTTCCAGGAAATCATTGATTGTCCTGTAATTGCTTCCTACGTAGCGTTTTGTATCATCTGGAAGCTTCTTGTAGAGTTCCCAGACTATTTCGGATTCCGTGCGGCGATCACGCAAATATTCCAACTTGCGGATCCAGCCCTCACAAAACTCCCTCATCGAACCGCGCGAATTCGCATCGAAAGGCCTCGATACGACAAATTCGCGCCAGACACTTTGCTGTTTTTGCTCTGACCAGTATTCAGCCAGAAACAAATTTTTAAACTCGTCAAAAGTCAGGTTCGTAATGTCGAGGTTTAAGCCCCAACGCTTGGCATCACCAGCCAGCACATCAATAACCGCATTAATTTTTCTCTCATTAGTCCATGATCTGGGTAAAACTCTTTCACAATTTTTAATGAAATCCGTCGCGTGTATACCGCCTTTTTTCAAGGGGTCGAACCGCTCTTCTTTCGTCAACAATTCCGAACTATGTGCACAGATTGGCACATAGCTCTGTTTTTCGTCAAGTTTCTTTTCTAATTCCGACACTCTCGTAATTACTTGGCAAGTGGTTGTCGCAAGCGTTTCCACTTCCCTCTTTTTCTCTTCGCAGGTATTAGCCTGCTCCCTCACTTTAGTGTCTACTTCGGACACTAAAGCCTTTAAAGTTTCCACCTTCTGTTGATCCTCTTTTTTCACTAATTGAATTTGTTCCGTCACCTTATTCTCGATGATCGGAGCAACTGCTTCTCCTACACTTTTCTCGATTCTGCTAATTTCGGAATCAAAACGAGTATTTATGCTCGCAATTTCCGCCTGAACGCCTATCATTTCCTGTTTAAGATTACCGATTTCGGTATTAATTACAACAATATCTTCTTTGATTTTATCAACTTTTGTATTAACAACTCCAACATTGTTGTTAACAACATTAATAGCTTTGTTCTGATTGTCTAGCTTTCGTTCAATTTTTTCAGACTGAGCTTCTAGCTTGGCAGACAGAGCTATAATTTCTGCCGATTGACTCTTGATTTCATTAATCAAAACATTCAATAAATCAGTTAAATTCCCGGAGACTACCGGTTTTACTTCCGTAGCTGGTTCCTCTATACATGTTCCACCGTATTCATCATTAAGGGGTACAGATTTGATTTTCGCTTCCGATTCCGAAACATTTTCTAAAGTTTGGAATTCCATTTCTGCTCTTTGTTGCGTTTCGGCGGTCGCGTCTTTCATTCTAGCCGCCTGCCCCTGAACAATGGGAACCGCCGTGCGCGTTTCCCACTGTTCGACCGATTGTTCCGTATCCAAGTCTACCAAATTTTGGTAATTGTTGCCTTCACTCATTTTAATAATTTTCAATATAAATGACAAATCTCAAATGTAATTAGGATTACTCCCACTACTTATTCTCGCTGACGTAACGGCCTGTACGTAACCAGTACTTTGTTACGAGATTTGCACAATGCCAAATTCGTGTCCAGAACAACCTCAAATCCGAAGATTGTCCTGTCACCAGGTCGCCACGTGTAACCTCCCCCTCACTTACCGACCTTAATGACAGTGAAAAATTAAACCGCGTGTACCTAATGGAAATTTGGGAAAAGCAATCGTCACCGAAGTTAATCTATCGGTAAAGAGGGAGGAAAGGGTTACATCTAAATGAAAGGAAAAATGCAAATGAAACTGGTGGAAATTAATTTTGAAAAGGGGTAAAGTTAATAAAGAAAGTAAATGTGCGGCCGTTACGTTAACAATTAACTAGCGGTAATTAGATATTTGAGATTTGGGGGAAATCACGGTCGCCAGCCCTAAGGACAATTACTATAGTAACTGAAAAAGAAAGGTTATTACACATATAATTAACACTAGAAGCGTGGCAACTGAAGGTTGACATGTGTAGTGTGAAAACTGAAAGTTTGTCAGAAGTAATAAATTTCGCTACACTCTGACTTAATTTAGCAAAAGGATTAATAAAACTGGAAAATCGAAAGTTAATTTAGTGACTGAAGTTAATAGTGAGCTTTCTTTCTGAAGCACACCGACATTCAGTAAAATAAGGTTAGTCTTGGACTACCTCAACAATCATTTCAAAAGCTACTTGAATCTACGCAATTTAGAAAGAAGAGATTTAACTTTGAACTTGAATTAAATGATTCTGAACAATTAACAATAGTAAAATTTAGTACGTACCAAGCTGAGCTGCAGTCACAGGTAAGCTAAAATACGGTAACAAAGCTGGCACTCTTAATTCGTGCTTGTGTAATCTGAATATTGTAGCCAGCTATTAATGCCATAATTGAACTTTGAAATTAAAGCAGTGAAAACGAGTTAGCTATATTACTTTAATGCTGGCGTTTGAATTTCAACGACACTCGGGTTCATTTCGGAAAAGGAAGGGACTCTGCTTGGTGATGCAATTGGGACAATGAGCAACAAACGTTCATGCTAAGTTGCTGTAATTATAGTTACGAAAATGGAACAAGATTAAAAGCTGAGGTCTGCCATACAGCTCTAAAACTTTACGTGCGTCCAGTCTTCCTTGTCGGTTGATTGAAGGTTTGAAGCCGTCGGTCGAGGAGGTGGTGACAGTCACTCATTGTCGGCCGTCGCTGTTGCAGAAGCTGGATGTTGGCGCGCCTTCTTCTCGACACGGTCACCAGACGAAACGGGCTCTTGATGTGCGCTAGTTAATGTTTCCCGTCCGCGACACCATGTCAGAAACTATCATCGCAAGTCGAGCGCAATTACATGCTGCCAAACCCCGAAAGCGCGGCAACTCGCGGGAGCGTCACACAACACACCTGCTCCACTCGCTACTCCCCCCACACTCCCACTGTTCCGCCCGCGCTCCACGCGGCAGAGTTAACACTACCAAAGATCCTACAAACTTTGATTCTTCACACGACCTATCGACGTAATCGTTCGATAGCAGTTTTCCCTAGGCAAGACCCAGCGTAAAAATACAAATAATATTTACGAAACAAATCAATTATACATCGACATAAGTGCATAAATATATATATATCCAAACAGTAAAGCAATTACAATATATAAAGAGACAGAAATGTCATATCTTGAGGTAACAAAACAAGGAAAAAAATAATAGTACAATAGATGGAAATAGGAGGATATGCATTTCCGGCGTTACAAAGTGATGTCATGATCGCATGGCCAGAAGTGAATACCTATAAATTGAGGGAAAATACACCAGAATGTGGGGAAATTGAGAGGATGTCTTCTGCTTGGCGCAGGAAAATTCTTGAAAGAGTATGTGACAGCAAGAGGAATACAAGAAAAGCTTGACATGGAAGCACCGGGGACCAGGGGAACAGTGATTTTTCACAGGCAGCAATAAGATGGCTGCAATAGATTGTTTAACGTGGAATGACCACTACATGTAGAGCAATAAAGCTATGTATATGACGGACCACAAGCCCAGGCGTGACCCCAAAGTTATTGTCAACCACCTTATAGATTTTTAGCGTCCTTAGCTAAGGACTATTATATTACTAGCTGAGGGACTACAATATACGACAACAGAATGGGTAACGTGTTGGATCCCGTGCAAGACTGTTCAGGTGTTTTGAAGCCTGACATACAGTATTTACCATATGCTTCTCTGTACTACCAATCACAACCATGTGGTGTCAGTTAACAAATACTTTATAGGACAGTTTGTGATGATACAGTTAAATTCAAATGGTAATGTCTAAAAAAATTTATTTGAACAGCAGCCATGTGAATCGATGCCCATTATCGGCACCTCACTTTAAGAGAGAAGTTCACCGCATAAACAGGTGCCATGCTAATAATAGTATTCTGTTAGGCAAGACGTGTCAAAATTTATGTTAGAGATTGTTGTTAATGTTAGAAAAAAATGTGTAATTTTGTGCAGTTTTAATGAAAGTGCTTACTGGGGGAACTAGAAGCTGTCTTTTTCTGAGAAGCGACGTGTACACCCAGGACAAAGGTTCTTTTTTGTAAGGCAGTCCTGGCAAGTAGCGGTACATGCGCGGGATGTAAACTCAACCGCTAAGGGGATTTACAGTTCTTGGAGCAGCCAACGCCGTATTCTCACTTCTGGAGAGATACAGAAATTATACAGCACATTATTACTCCCATTTAAAGCAATATTAACAGTTAATACAGATAAATATTCTTAGAATAATTCGTAGTTGTAAAGCATTCCTTTTCCTGCTACGTATGGCTCGCTTACTCGCGATGCGAACGTTTAAAATACAAAGGGGTATCTGTCACACATGGAATCGGCGGGTTCGGCTACACGTGGTGACTGTGACAGGACATTTAAGTCTTTCCTGGTGAAAGCAAACGTAAGTTCTGTGGTTGAGAACCGAAGTACCGGAATTTGGCCATAAAAATCCATGAGATAGGAAAAAGATTTAGTAAATGTGGCTAGTTCTAAAGGCAATCTGGAAACAGTGAAAATCAAGATGTTAGCAGTGAGGAAGAGCTTGCTGATGGCGCATGCGCGGCCGGAAAGAATGACGCAAATGACAAACATGTGTCATTACTGATGGCTAGTGTCAGTAGGAGTATTAACCGAATCATAGCCGGTATTGAAGGAAGTAGAGATTGAGAATACAATTTCTGTTCAGCAGTATGATGCTACGAAGCAAACAACAGTGGCAGATTATGAACCGTACCTCTGAATTAATGAAAGTGTTGCAAAAGATGCCCAAGAAGATGTTGACAATAAATATGGGGGCAATACAATCCAATATTATGACAGCTTCAGTCAGATAGTAAAAATACTCAGATGGAGATCCAAAAATTGAAAAATTTAAATTATGACTCAAATTGAGACAAAAAATACACAGTTAGATGACAACCTAACAGCTAAAACAAATACAGATTTAGCCATTCTCAAGGTATGGAGTCAGAGAGCAACTGAATTCAGTTGTTCCATTTCATCAGTAAAAAGCGACTTGGCAAAATTCCAAAACAAAGTAGCTGCTATCAACGAATGACTTGGTATTGAATTGCAAAGAACAGCAGGGGGCGTAGAATGGATAGAAGTAATCAAATTGCAGGATTTGGTACCTAAGGTTACAGACTAAGGTTAAAGACGAGACGACAGCAGACGTCGTGGCACTTAAAAATGGTGTTACGGAAGTACAAAATAGTGTTAGGTTAGATTAAATTAGATTCAGTTTTCGTTCCATAGGCCCAAAAATGAGATGATTCTCGTGGGTGTGGAACATGTCAGAAAGTATAACATAAAATATTTGAATATAATACAACTCTGATCATTTGTTAGGAGATTGTCGAAAGAGGTGAATACAATGTGGTAAACTGGAACAGCTAATATTTACAGAATTAACACACTGTCATAATGAAACATTGTTGTGCACTATTAATAAATTTATGATAGACAAAATACATAATCTTGACTGTTGTGACCAAGTGCTGTCAAAGCCGAAACCTAACAGACACTTTTACTTAAGCTTGCTTAACACTCTCTGTTAAGATATTCATCTATAGAGTAGAAGGAGTTGCCTATAAAAAAGTCTTTCAAAATCTGTTTACTCTGTGGTTTATCTGAAACCAAGTTTTTAATGGTTGCTGGCAATTTATTGGAAATGTGTGTTCCTGAATATTGGACCAATTTTTTGGACCAATTTTTTGGACCAAGGTAAGTGATTTTAGGTCTGTATGTAGATTTGTCTTATTCCTAGTATTGATATTATGTATTGAGCTATTTGTTGGAAATATATATTACTTGCAACAAATTTCATTAAGGAATAAATATACGGAGAAGCAGTGGTTAGAATACAAAGTTCTTTGCATAGGTTTCTACACGATGTTCTTGAATTTACACCACAAATGCTTCTTACCACACGCTTTTGCACAATAAACACTCGGTTTGATGAGTTACTGCAGAATATGATTCAGTATGACATAATAGAGTTAAGTAAGCGAAGTATGCAAGACTATTTTTTTTTGTATTTATATCTCCTACATCTGACATCGTTATCACTGTAAATACAGACGTGTTTAGGCACTTAAGCAATTCTGTGGTATGCCCTTCCCAACTGAATTTACTATCGAATTGTAATCCCAGAAATTTAACACTCTCAACCTCTTCAATCTGCATGTCTTCATACGATATACACATGATGGAAGGAAATATCTTACAGATTCTCAACTACATATAGTGGGTCTTCTCTAAGTTTAGTGACAGCGAATTAGCTTTAAACGATTTATTAACGTCAGCGAAAATTTGATTAGCAGCTGTTTCTAAATCTGTACTTGACTTGGTACTTATTGCAATGTTTGTATATCTACAAAAACAAAACAAAATTAGCATCTGGCAATGTAATGGGGGTGGGGTGTTAATTAATGTACACAAGAAAAAGCAATGGACCCAAGATGGAACCTTGAGGAGCACCACATGTAATTCATTCCCAATCAGATGAAGACTGATGCTTACTGCACAGGTATTTTGCAATGACACCATTTGTTTTCTGTTACATAGATAAGACTCAAACCATTGTGTAGCATTGCCAGTGACACCATAATATTCTAATTTACTTAAGAGAATGCTGTGGTTCGCACAGCCAAAGAAAGACCTTTGGCAGGTCACAGAAACTGCCAGTAGCCTCAAATTTATTATCTAATGAATAAGTGTAGGTGTAAATGGTTTTCTCTATATCAGAACCCCTAAGAAATACAAACTGTGACTTGGAAAATATATTATTTGCTGTCAGATGTTTAAGGAGATACCTGAACACAATCTTTTCAAATATTTTTGAGAAAGCCAGAAAAAGTGAAATTGGTCGATAGTTTGATGATATCTCTTTATCCCCTTCCATGTAAACAGGCTTAACTTCAGCATATTTTAGCCAATCTGGAAATGTTCTGCCGATAATGTTGATTACACAAACACTTAAGATAGGACTCCAATCGTATGAGCACTCTTTTACTAACTTCGTTGGTATGTTATTACACACACTGGAATACTAAGATTTTAAGGATTTTATGATAGATGGTGTAGGTGATGAAACAACGCAAATATATAATGAAATCGAATCATTACGTTTTGAGTTCCAAAGTAAAGCGAGTAGTACATATTTTATGGTGGAAAAATATGAATTATTGATCAAAGACGAAAAATACATTCCTCAAACGAAACAAGGAGGTTGGCATTCAGTCGATTTCATAAGGAATTGCGAACAGGTTTTATCAAAGTACATGAAGGATAGCGAAAAGATAAGTCTATCACTAGATGTGATGGCAAGCACTACAAAGACCTGGTGCTTGAACCTGGATACGGCGAATATGGCATTAAAGGAAAAGTTTTTAGGAGAGTTCTGCTCGGTGCAAAAGCGGGATAGGTTGTGGCGAGAATCTGCCGTCGCAAAAATGTCAGACAATCATGGAAGATTTCTGTCAGGAAAAAAAGCGCTATCTTGGCAATAATCACAAAATTTTCGATGATTTCTTGGAGAAATTTGAAGACGGAGATCGCTGGCCACAAACACGTGGTCGAAGATCGACTAAGAACCAAAATACATCTGAAAGATGAGGCAGAAACTGACATCAAATAACTGTGATGAGAAAACGCAGTAGAGGTCATGGCAGAGGTAACTTCAATAACAGTAAAGGATACAGAGATGAGGAAAACACATGACCTCACAGATTTCGGGTCTGTCGGGCCAGAAAAGCGAAATCGCCCCAACAAAAGACGACAGCGGTCTATTATCAATGTGGTGATTCGAACGGGCAGATCGAGAGTGGTTCTGTTGGAAATATATTTTTGCAACAAAGACAAAGTAAAAGTGAATGTTGGAGTACAGAAAGAAAGTGTTGTAGACCAGACAACAGTCACACATGTAGCTGAAGCGGAAATTATTCAAATGGAAAAGGATAAAGAAGGAGAAGATGTTTCGGAAGTACCATAGGAAGGACATGTTGTTGCCCAAAGTAACAATAATAGCAAAGTAGAAGTCAGAAGATATTGCGTATTTTGAGGACCTTTGTCAAATATAGGGCGGGTTGAAAAATGGGAAAGTCGTGCAAAATACGAGAGGTAGTGACCTGGAATAGGCTCTGCCCTCAACGGTAGAAAGGAAGGAAAGGAAAAGCATTGCACAGAGATGCATGCTCAAATCGATTTTTACATCCCATTCTCCGAATACGAACAACGTTTATATCAGACCGCCCCAAAACTGATAACTTTCAAAAGAGAGACTAAAGACGATGATCCAAGAATTAAAATGATTAAGATACATTCCGATTTTGAGATATTTTCAGTACAGGAGGAAGTTCATTACGAGGCTAGTGATTCTGAAAATGACACAGATCTGGTAGGGTGTGGAAACGAAGAACTAAACGCTCGAGAATCTGATAGTATTGCCGCTAAAGTCAATAACGTCCAACGACCAATGACATCTACAAAAAATGAGGAGGAAGACTGTATGTATGATTTCAACAGTAACTTGTTAGAGGAAGACGAAGATGATCAAGAGATTTATAGATCAACTGTGGAATTTCTAGCGTCATGTAGAGCGAAAGAAAGCAAAAACGAGCACCATCCGGAGATTGAAGCAGCCGAAAGTAGTAATGATGACGAATTTATATTTGCTCCTGGAGTAATTGATACTGTATACGGTAATGACCTGCGTGAAGCCAATAGAAGAAAGGTACCGTTAGACAGAGAAACCGGAGCGAAAGTTATCGAATCCTCATACGATTCAGAAATATTGCTGACTGCTGAAAGCAACAGAGGTGAGGAGGAGGAAGGAGAGCACAAGTAGTTAATGATGTAGGCGGGAGAAGGAGGAAAAAACCTCCGGATAAACGGACAAATGTAGAGATAAGACATTTCGTGGCAGGACCTAGCTGTAGAAAAGGATTTGTTGTGGGAAAGTGAAGAAAATAGACAATAAAACACTAGAACACAGACAATAATACCAGTTGAAGACTATAATCATGAATTATATGTTCGTCTGGGCAGTTTCCAAAGCGTTCTGTGATCAAAGAACAACACGTTTTGGAGTACAGGCCTGTACATTGTGTGAAAGTAATAGAAGCCACTGGAAAAATGAGAAAACCAAATATCAGATGTCGGTCGGTTTTAAACTACACGAACAGCTATTTTCACGTATTGTTTTGCTGGTGCATTACCTGAGTACAGAGATAATACTAGGCATAGGTTGGATAATTAAACAGAAAGTGCTGATCGGTTGTGGAAAGGAACTGATTACCTGTCAGGTACAATGGAAATATTTGTGAATGCCTTTCGAAGAGGCGAGTACCTTAGAGGAATGTCAATTAACGCAACTGGAAATCAATTAATTAACAGCAAATGATGGATCAGGATCCATCCTGGAAAATTATCATCTTCAAGCAATGAGCGAGGATGCAAATAAAGAGCAAATCTTTATGAGAGTGGAAGAGTTGACAGAGGGAATAACATCAGATCAGAAGGAGGAGTTATCTGGATTGTTGATGGGTAATGGAAAAGGATTTTCTATTAAACCAGGGAGAGTAAAATGTTACAAACATCATTTAAATGTAATTGAGCATGAACCTTTTTTCAAACCACTTTATGCCACTCCAGTGTCCAAATAGCGGAAGTTCGGAAATAGTTCGATAGAACGCTTGCGTGGGGAGTAATAGAACGCAACAATAGTCCAGATATTAACCCACTGGTTTCGGTAGGTAGGAAGGATGGTTGTGCGCGTGTAATTATTGATGCTGTAATATTAAATAAGATTATAAAAAATAGACAGATCGTCCTGAAGATCTGGACGAACTTCTTCAAAAATTCCATGAGATTAAATATACCTGCAGCACAGCGTGCTAAGCGAACAGCTGAAAGAGATTGACTGAAACGTGAGATTTGTTACCTATACCCAAAAAAACAAGAACTGAATGTCAGCTTATACAAATTACACCTAGAATTAGCAACAAAATCTCCAGCTCCTCAGTACTGTATGACATAACAGAAAGAATAAATCACCACTCACAGTCAATAATGCAGAAGAAATGGCAAAAACAAGAACAGAAATTAAATAAACCCATGAACAAAAACTGCTCTAAAACCAAGACACACACACAACACACATCCCATGTACGCTTGATTAATTTTAATGACATAACACTCACAAAAGAAGAACAACAGCTACTTGAGAAAGGCCCGAAATACAATTTGAATACCCACATAACTCATAAGACCACAGAAAATCTTATTACTGAGACTGAATACATCATAGGGCAACATGAAAAAACAAACACTCTTGACTTCAACCCATGCATAACAAGAGAACTACTGACAGAGGAAATGAAACAAATCATCAGAATGAACAAACCATCCATAAACACAAATAAAAAAAACATCTGATGAGACAACGATAAACAGAAAAGTAAAACAACAAAATGCTCTCATCACCAAGGCAGACAAAGGGAATCCTCTAGTGTTAATAACAGAGGCAGAATACATTGAGAAAAACAGAAAACTTTCTGGCAGAGAATGAAATAAGCAAGCTAACCAGTAACACAACACACAGATACCAAAGAAACGTAAACACTCTCTTAAAAAACATCACACACATCTTGACACCGAAGCAGACAAAAAGAATGACACAAAAGAACCCTAAAGCCCCTCTCTTAACAAGCCTGCCACAGGTCCACAAATCTCTCATCCCAGTCAGGCCAGTGGTTGACTTCAGAAAAACCCCATCTTCCTTACTACGGAGACACATACACACATCTCTACAGAAAACATACACATAGACAAGCAACAGAAACCTCAAAAACACAGGAGACATAATAGAGAAAATTAAGAATGTCAACATCCCCCCAACAGCTAACCTAGTATATTTTGACATGACATCCATGTACACAAACATAAGCACAGAAGAAACTATAAACATTGTAGAACAACAGCTAAATTGCAAGAAATTCCCAGGTGTACAAATAAATGAAATGTCATCCATTCTTAGGCTAATCACAGAACAAAACTACTTCACTTCCAACAACAACTTCTATTTGCAGCAAGAGGGGCTACCTACTACTACCTATGGGTCACCCTTCAGTGGAAACTTAGCCAACATTTTCGTGGACCATATAGAGAACACAATATTCAATAACATTGTAGAACAGGGAGGGTACAAAATAATCTACTGTTACCGATATGTGGATGACATAAACTGTCTTGTAGATAAAAAACATAACAGCTACACAGTAACATCAACACAGTACACCCACAAATTCACTTCACAATGGAAATAGAAAAAAACATGAAATTAAATTTCTTGGATCTTACAATCACAAGAAACAACCACCAACATCTACAGAAAAACCACATCCACAAGCACTGTTATCCACAGTCATTCAACCACCCAATAGTGCATAAATACGCGTTTCACACACATGCTCCACAGGATAAACAGAACACCAGAAAACTACACACAGGAACTAAATATAATCAAACAAATTGCTGTTGAAAAAAACTGCAAAACAGATTTGTTGTTGTTGTAGTCTTCAGTCCTGAGACTGGTTTGATGCAGCTCTCCATGCTACTCTATCCTGTGCAAGCTTCATCATCTCCCAGTACCTACTGCAACCTACATCCTTCTGAATCTGCTTAGTGTATTGATCTCTTGGTCTCCCTCTACGATTTTTACCCTCCAAGCTGCCCTCCAATGCTAAATTTGTGATCCCTTGATGCCTCAAAACACGTCCTACCAACCGATCCCTTCTTCTAGTCTAGTTGTGCCACAAACTTCTCTTCTCCCCAATCCTATTCAATACCTCCTCATTAGTTACGTGATCTACCCACCTTATCTTCAGCATTCTTCTGTAGCACCACATTTCGAAAGCTTCTATTCTCTTCTTGTCCAAACTGGTTATCGTCCATGTTTCACTTTCATACATGGCTACACTCCATACAAATACTTTCAGAAACGACTTCCTGACACTTAAATCTATACTCGATGTCAACAAATTTCTCTTCTTCAGAAACGATTTCCTTGCCATTGCCAGTCTACATTTTATATCCTCTCTACTTCGACCATCATCAGTTATTTAACTCCCTAAATAGCAAAACTCCTTTACTACTTTAAGTGTCTCATTTCCTAATCTAATTCCCTCAGCATCACCCGATTTAATTTGACTACATTTCATTATCCTCGTTTTGCTTTTGTTGATGTTCATTTTATATCCCCCTTTCAAGATACTGTCCATTCCGTTCAACTGCTCTTCCAAGTCCTTTGCTGTCTCTGACAGAATTACAATGTCATCGGCGAACCTCAAAGTTTTTACTTCTTCTCCATGAATTTTAATACCTACTCCAAATTTTTCTTTTGTTTCCTTTACTGCTTGCTCAATATAGAGATTGAATAACATCGGGGAGAGGCTACAACCCTGTCTCACTCCTTTCCCAACCACTGCTTCCCTTTCATGCCCCTCGACTCTTATAACTGCCATCTGGTTTCTGTACAAATTGTAAATAGCCTTTCGCTCCCTGTATTTTACCCCTGCCACCTTCAGAATTTGAAAGAGAGCATTCCAGTTAACTTTGTCAAAAGCTTTCTCTAAGTCTACAAATGCTAGAAACGTAGGTTTGCCTTTTCTTAATCTTTCTTCTAAGATAGGTCGTAAGGTTAGTATTGCCTCCCGTGTTCCAACATTTCTACAGAATTCAAACTGATCTTTCCCGAGGTCCGCTTCTACCAGTTTTTCCATTCGCCTATAAAGAATTCGCGTTAGTATTTTGCAGCTGTGACTTATTAAACTGATAGTTCGGTAATTTTCACATCTGTCAACACCTGCTTTCTTTGGGATTGGAATTATTATATTCTTCTTGAAGTCTGTGGGTGTTTCGCCTGTCTCATACATCTTGCTCACCAGATGGTAGAGTTTCGTCATGACAGTCTCTCCCAAGGCCATCAGTAGTTCTAATGGAATGTTGTCTACTCCCAGGGCCTTGTTTCGACTCAGGTCTTTCAGTGCTCTGTCAAACTCTTCACGCAGTAACGTATCTCCCATTTCATCTTCATCTACATCCTCTTCCATTTCCATAATATTGTCCTCAAGTACATCGCCCTTGTATAAACCCTCTATATACTCCTTCCACCTTTCTGCCTTCCCTTCTTTGCTTAGAACTGGGTTGCCATCTGAGCCCTTGATATTCATACAAGTGGTTCTCTTCTCTCCAAAGGTCTCTTTAATTTTCCTGTAGGCAGTATCTATCTTACCCCTAGTGAGACAAGCTTCTACATCCTTACATTTGTCCTCTAGCCATCCCTGCTTAGCCATTTTGCACTTCCTGTCGATCTCATTTTTGAGACGTTTGTATTCCTTTTTGCCTGCTTCATTTACTGCATTTTTGTATTTTCTCCTTTCATCAATTAAATTCAATATTTCTTCTGTTACCCAAGGATTTCTATTAGCCCTCGTCTTTTTACCTACTTGATCCTCTGCTGCCTTCACTACTTCATCCCTCAGAGCTACCCATTCTTCTTCTACTGTATTTCTTTCCACCATTCCTGTCAATTGTTCCCTTATGCTCTCCCTGAAACTCTCTACAACCTCTGGTTCTTTCAGTTTATCCAGGTCCCATCTCCTTAAATTCCCGCCTTTTTGCAGTTTCTTCAGTTTCAATCAGCAGCTCATAACCAATAGATTATGGTCAGAATCCACATCTGCCCCTGGAAATGTCTTACAATTTAAAACCTGGTTCCTAAATCTCTGTCTTACCATTATGTAATCTATCTGATATCTTTTAGTATCTCCAGGATTCTTCCAGGTATACAACCTTCTTTCATGATTCTTGAACCAAGTGTTAGCTATGATTAAGTTATGCTCTGTGCAAAATTCTACAAGGCGGCTTCCTCTTTCATTTCTTCCCCCCATTCCATATTCACCTACTATGTTTCGTTCTCTCCCTTTTCCTGCTGACGAATTCCAGTCACCCATGACTATTAAATTTTCGTCTCCCTTCACTACCTGAATAATTTCTTTTATCTCGTCATATATTTCATCAATTTCTTCATCATCTGCAGAGCTAGTTGGCATATAAACTTGTACTACTGTAGTAGGCATGGGCTTTGTGTCTATCTTGGCAACAATAATGCGTTCACTATGCTGTTTGTAGTAGCTAACCCGCACTCCTATTTTTTATTCATTATTAAACCTACTCCTGCATTACCCCTATTTGATTTTGTATTTATAACCCTGTAATCACCTGACCAAAAGTCTTGTTCCTCCTGCCACCGAACTTCACTAATTCCCACTATATATAACTTTAACCTATCCATTTCCCTTTTTAAATTTTCTAACCTACCTGCCCGATTAAGGGATCTGACATTCCACGCTCCGATCCGTAGAATGCCAGTTTTCTTTCTCCTGATAACGACGTCCTCTTGAGTAGTCCCCGCCCAGAGATCCGAATGGGGGACTATTTTACCTCCGGAATATTTTACCCAAGAGGAGGCCATCATCATTTAATCATTCAGTAAAGCTGCATATCCTCGGGAGAAATTACAGCTGTAGTTTCCCCTTGCTTTCAGCCGTTTGCAGTACCAGCACAGCAAGGCCGTTTTGGTTAATGTTACAAGGCCAGATCAGTCAATCATCCAGACTGTTGCCCCTGCAACTACTGAAAAGGCTGCTGCCTCTCTTCAGGAACCACATGTTTGTCTGGCCTCTCAACAGATACCCCTCCATTGTGGTTGCATCTATGGTACGGCCATCTGTATCGCTGAGGCACGCAAGCCTCCCCACCAACGGCAAGGTCCATGGTTCATGGGGGGGCAAAACAGATATCATAAACAAACTCAACGACAAGGTAAAACTGAAACATGCAGTACACACATATAACACAGCAGACCACACGACTTCAGGAAAAAGAGAGAGATGGTACACACTAACATACAATAACAAAATATCACATAGAATAGAAAACATCTTGAAAAAGCAAGGGATCCTAATAACGTTCATAACAAACCATACAGTTCAGTAACGACTAAGATCAGCCAGAAAAACCTCAGACAAATTCAGCAACGCTGGAATATGTCAACTCACTTGCAACTCCTGTCAAGTCCAATATATAGGGCAAACAAGCAGAAACTTCCGAACGTTTAACACAGAGCACATGAGAGCTCTAAAGAGTGACAGCACACATTCAAGTTTTGCAGAACATCTAATGAACAAAATCCATAACCCCACTAATATCGAAAACGATCTATACATTCTGAGGAACAGCAAATGTCTATACCGGCAACTAAAAATAGAAGAAAATTACTACATACAAAGGGCTATAGTCGAAGGGAAAAATGTTATAAACAAAAACACAACATTTTGCAGCAACACACTCTATACTGCTCTGAGAGAACTGGCCTAGGACACAGAACAGAAAACACACACGCGCAAAAGAACCACTTCTTCATCAGACACAGACATAGATAAGGACCAGAAATCGTCGTAATTCGCGCTACAGTTTTCATAGCCTTTCTCGTCACATGCGATACACCTCTCGTGACACACGCGAACAGCAAGATGGCGTAATATTCTTGATCAGAAACGAAGTGCGAAAGTTTTGTTTTTCCGTGTATAAAAGTACGTACGTACCATCCAATGAACTTGAGTACACGAATAGCTAAGTAACAGCGCAGTACACACCAAATAACTGGATTCCACAACACTACCACAACCCCTTGTGTATACTGCTGACATATGTTCACCTTTGTAGTATTTTGTTTACTAATAGCCGCTCACACGGTTGCAGATGACATGATGTTCGCTGAGTAAAAAACTACAACCGAAAAAAAAAAGCGCACAGAAAATATGTCGCAAACAGCGACAATAATTCTTAAAATATGCTGTAACATACAATAAATAAGGCAATATGAAAATATCCATAGAAAACTATATTTCAAAAAACGAATAGTGAAAATGTAATAATGTGCTACTGTGTTTGTATAACGATGCTATTTTCTGCAAGTTTTAGATGTAAAAATCTCACTGATAATGGTGATATTTGTCACTGAAACTGGTTTGGGAGAAAAAAGAAATAAACGAGTAACAAAGTGTTTTGCATGAAGGCGGACTCAGTTTCTGATATTATTGTTTTTCTAGATTAGCTACTTCAAAGATGTGGAAGGTAAAGGCAAAATAATGGATTTAAACAAAAATATGAGGTACTATCAAAATGCCGATTATACATTGACATTGGTGAAGGTCAAATTCGACAAGGGTTTCATACAAAATATACAAGGGAGTATTGTATTTGCAGAAGGCAGCCAACTGAGGAGTATGGCGAGTATGTTGGCCAGAATAGTTTGTAGAAGAAGTGATGGATTGTTTTCATTTGGCTTACGGTCACTGCAAAGTGTGCAGAGAAATTGTTAGATTTCATTACTTTCAATAAACTGTTAAGGAGAGTGACACAAAGAATAAAGTCGTGCAAAGTGTTCCAAAAAGCAGACGTGAGAAATGCCACAAGCAGAGGTCCTATGCAAAGTATTAAAGCCGTTGGTACTGGATACAGTCTGATTGGATATTTTCGGACTGTCACTGAAAACCACTGGTAATTCTTCATATATCTTGGTAGTGGTGGAACTTTTATCAATACTGATTAAACTGTATCCAATGAGGAAAGCAGCTGCAAGAGCCATTTGCAATAGAATGATTCTCAACTATTTTCCAAATGCAGGTAAAGCAAAGAGAGTGATACCTGACAATGATTCTAAGTTTCGTTCTAAGCTTTGGAAGGACAGTATGGCGAGCAACCAAGTACAAGCTGTGCATATAGGTGCATACCTTCCATCAATTAATCTGGGTGAGAATTATATGTCAGAGACTGGGCGATTATGTCAAACTTATTGCCATGAAAACCTCAGAGTATAGGGAAAGTATATAACTGAATCTGACCAGATAATGAATTTATTAAACCATGTAATTATGGGATTCACTTCTGAGGAAATTCTGAAACAAGAGAAAACAAATAGTTTGGTGGAAAAGTTATTAGAGTTTCCCCCTTGTAAAGAGATGACAAAGGATGAGAAGAAATAATTGCTTAGAAACAAGATGACAAAACAAGCTGAGAATAGAATCTGTCAGGATGACAGAAACTTAAAGATTCCAAAATTTAAAGTAGGCGATTTGGTTCTCATGATATTTTATGAGAAATCGAGTGAGATTAACAATGAGATCAGCCAATTTAAATTGGTGTATAATGGTTCAAACTGCTGGTAAATATATCACACACCAATGCTTGTTGCTTAGAATACACAATATCAAAAAAAGTGTTGGTATTTGGAATGTGGTCGATCTGAAAAGGTATGAACCAAGGCTTCAAAATGACAGTGGTCACAAGTAAAATATAGTCTGGAAAGCAAGGAAGAGAAAAGTACAAAATCAATATTTTAATCAATTAAAGTATTGCAGAATTATGTTCAAGTGTATATCTGTTAATAAAAGTGAACAACATATTAAGTAATTTTCCGAATTTCAGGGAAACCAAACGTTGTATAAAGAGATTGTAGACAGGACTGAGCTTCTGTAGTGGAGCCTCGGTAATTAAGTAAAATAAAAAGCCTTGAGTTCTGAGAAGGGTACACACAATGGTGCAATAAAGTGGGAGTCATGGGGACTGAGGAAGACTCATTCATTTCTCGACAAACATGAGGAAACAACTAAAAACGAAGTGACCAAGAGACCCCAAGGGAGCATTGGCCTCTTTATTGATCTATTTCAACAATATTTTCAAATTTAGGGAATAGTTTGTAGACATATTAGCGTTTAGTAGTAAGAACAAAAGAGTAACCTAATAATAAGTGTTGAGTGTGGCAAAACACATTTCCAAAAGAAAATGATAAACAATTTATATTGTGATAAGTGTATACTATATGGATAAAGAAGTTTAAATTGAAACTGTAAAGGTGTCACTGAATAGGAATTTCCTTCATACGTTAGTGTGAGGTAAATTTGTTTTTTCAATGTGTGTTATCCTGATGGAAAACCTATAATTTTTGAAGTACCTTGTTGGTTAATAAGGAAGGTTATTGGTCTGAAAAGACATTTCTTTGAACTCATCCTTTTAGGATGAATCAACAAAATGTGGGGCAAATACGATGACACAGTTAAATTCGCATTGCACTGTCTAAAAAATTTTATTTATTTGAATAATGTAGAGTGAAAATCCATTGAATCAAATCATGGCTCTTATACAAAACGTTAGTGTTCAGGAAACCTCTATAACTACCCCAATATGCAAGAATGTAATGTTCATTGGAAAGAGAAGGTATTTGTGA
This sequence comes from Schistocerca serialis cubense, assembly GCF_023864345.2. NCBI lineage: Eukaryota > Metazoa > Arthropoda > Insecta > Orthoptera > Acrididae > Schistocerca > Schistocerca serialis. The sequence goes on from NC_064641.1 coordinate 430,364,282, forward strand.
AAAATTAACAATTTTATGGAAAATAAAATATAGACATGACAAATGTACTCACAGTAACATTTTAAGGGTTGGGTTGCTTGGGGCCCGCATCTCGTGGTCGTGCGGTAGCATTCTCGCTTCCCACGCCCGGGTTCCCGGGTTCGATTCCCGGCGGGGTCAGGGATTTTCTCTGCCTCGTGATGGTTGGGTGTTGTGTGATGTCCTTAGGTTAGTTAGGTTTAAGTAGTTCTAAGTTCTAGGGGACTGATGACCATAGATGTTAAGTTCCATAGTGCTCAGAGCCATTTGAACCATTTTTTTTTGGGTTGCTTGGGGGAAGAGACCAAACAGCGAGGTCATCGGTCTCATTGGATTAGGGAAGGACAGAGAAGGAAGTCAGTCGTGCCCTTTCAAAGGAACCATCCCAGCATTTGCCTGGAGCGATTTAGGGAAAGCACGGAAAACCTAAATCAGCATGGCCGGACGCGGGATTGAACCGTCGTCCTCCCGATTGCGAGTCCAGTGTGCTAATAACATTTTAAGGGTATTACAACATACAGGGTGTAAATTTTAAGTTGACAAACCAGAATAACTCGAAAATTAAGCTTCACACGAAAAAATGTGTAGAATGCAAAGTTGATTATTTTCGAGGGGGACATCTGCTGGTGTTAAGAGTAGCCCACCACTCCAGCCGTCTAGGGGTGGGGTGGGAGACAACTTTAAAATTTCAAATGGGAACCCCCATTTCTTATTGCAGAAGCAGATTCTACATTAAAAACTACATACATTTTGTCTTAAGCATTTGTTTTGATTCTTGGTAGTTGGTGCTGTAATTCAAGAAATCCATGTTCTCATTTTTGTGTGGAAAATGGTTGTGGGTAAATAACGCTTTGATTAGCTAAAACTAAAACTCTCCCTCTCTCCTCATAGGGTGGGGTTTGAGAGAGAGGAAAGAGGTTTACAAATGTTGACCCAAATCTTTGGGGAGACAGGGAGAGTTCTAGTTTTAGCGAATCAAAATTTATGAAGTGAATAAGTATTTTTTTTATTCGTAACCATTTTCCACACAAAAATGAGAACATGGATTTCTTGAATTACAGGGCTAACTACCAAACAAATGTTTAAGACAAAATATACATAGTTTTTAATGTAGAATCTGACTCTGCAATAAAAATGGGGGCTCTCATTTGAAATTTTAAAGTTTTACCCGCCCCACCCTCAGGGGGCTGGGGTGGTGGGCTAATTTTAGCACTAGTAGATGTCCTCCTCGAAAATAATCAACTTTGGATTCTACACATTTTTTTCGTGTGAAGCTTATTTTTCGAGTGATCCTGGTTTGTCAACTTAAAATTTACACCCTGTATAATTAATTTAAACAAAATGAATTCATAAGGGTAGGGAATCCACTAATGGTTTTCAACCTTCAGTCTTTTGGATGACCTTGGGCTGAGCACCTTAAAGGAGGAAAAGAACGAAAAACCAGAAGAAATTGCAGTTGAGCCCTGACTGTACGTAAAATGGCATGTCATGTATGGCGATGTGAAGACTAAACAGTAAAATTTGTTGTGAAAGTGATTAATATTTTGTGTGGCAATAGCTTATCATTCCTGAAGTTGTCTCCAATTGATTTTGTGTCGGAAAGCAAGAATAACTGATTGGTTTTATTGGATGGAATATGGAGCCAATGATAAAGCAAGTTAACATGGCTCCTGAATGTGTGTGGTAGCTATGAATTAATTCCATCACTAGAGACATGAAGAGCCTATCCAAATTTTCATACAGCAAACAACAACTTCAGCACCAATATGACTCCAATGAACAAAGCAAGACATTTTCGTATTAACAGTCCTTAACAGAGTATCAGAATGTCACAGTAAAAAATCCATAGTTTGCCAAATTTTTGTTGAAAGTATTGGTTATAATCAGTGTCCCAAAGTCATCAACCGATCCAGAGTTCCCTGTCCATTTTGCTAAATTTCATTTCCGTTTCAGTCTATATGGTCAAAAGATCATAATTAATTAGTTTTGGTGTTGCAGTGTCATATAAAAGTAACTTCAAAGAATAATTATTTACTTTCAGTATTCAGACAGAAGAAGTGTGGAAGTTTTCATATGTCATTGTAAAGTGCAGTTTAATGAGATTTCTTACCTATAAATTTTCTTTATCAGAATATTAACTTTACATTATTATTAAAAGTAAAGATAGCAGCCATTAAGCCACGGAACCATATCTCCGCCTGCCTCTACCTTGTTTCTAAGTAAATTTGTTGCCACAAAAGTCATTAACATAAACTTACCTACGACACATTTACAGAAATATCAACTGAAATAGATTATTAAAACTGCTCCTTCAGAACTGGCGACCAAACAAGTCCTTGTTGATACAGTTTTCTTTCAGTGAATCTCTTGTAAGGTAAGACTACATAGCTGCAAGCTGTTTGCTACAGGGTTGCAGATAAAACCAAATCCATGTGGGCCATATAAAGGGTTGTGTGTATAATAAAAATATCAAATAACACTAAGTATAAAAGCGTATACTTCCACTGTACTAGCAAGCTTTAATAACTTGTGTGGTGTAGCAACCCTGAAAATCGAATCCCATTACCCACACTTCGCTTTGGAGAGAAGTTTAAAGCATAAATAGGTGCCATGCTAATAACAGTATTCCATTAGGTAACATGTGTCAACATTTGTGTTAGAGATTTTTGTTAATGTTAATTAAAAAAAGTGTACTGTTATGCAGTTTTAATGAAAACGCTATACTGGGCGAGCTAAACGATATCTTTTTCTGAGAAGCGACATGTAGATATTGAGGGAGGGACGAAGGTTCTTATTTTTGTAAGGCAGCCCCAGTAGGTAGTGCGCAACCAACGCTTCTGGAGAGGTACAGAAATTATTCTTCACGTTATTACCGTCATTATAAGCAATATTAGCCGACAATACAATTAACTTGTAGTTGAAAAGCATTCGTTTCCCTGCTACACAGCATTATAAAGGGCTTGTTTACACACGATTTGTTCATTTAAAATGCCAAGGCGACTCGGTGGGTTCGGTTACAAGTTGCTGCGTTGGTTTTAACCGCATTCTGCTTTGTGTCCTTTGAGGTAAGAGGGATAGATGGAAGTTGACTGCTGTCTTTGTTACTTATCTGGAAGAGAGAACAAACTGCCTCTAAATTAATACGGACCTGCATTAAAGGATGATAGAATGCGAATGGGGTGGACGGCTGAGAGTGACTGTAACGACGTAAGATTTCAAGGGTGACAGTTGATACATTCTAGAGAGAGGGAGATGTTGCGACATTTCATTTGTCACGCATTTAACCATTTTTCGAATTGTTGCATCAGTCGTGTGGTATAACTTGCATTTGACTCGCATGTAACTGAGTGTTCTGTGTGTGACTTAGAGCTCTGTCTGCCTGCAGCTGTTAACAGGAAATCTCTCCATACGACAGTCCACAGAGGACTTCCATAACATATGTGATGGATCATGTCCATCGGTGGAAAATCTAGTTCAACACAAACGTTTCTTCTTATTCTTCTTAATTGTCTATTGTATCACCGCAACACTCTCAAATGTATCAAGCTCGCATCTACTATATACCAACTAAACTCGTCAGAATGTAAGTATCTAGAGAGATCATGTGTAATTGGACAGATGACGTGAGTACTATTGGTGCGGAAATACCTTCACACAATTATTGTTACAGTACTGGAATGAGAAAACCAGTCTATATCACTAGCGCCTGTCAGTACAAGTTGGGGACAGGTGTTATACTCTTTGTGAAAGCAAAATATCGAAGTGTGCTGATTATTGGCAACTCAGTTCGTTCTGTTCCCTCATAAGACATCAAATGTAGTAAGTATAGTACCCTCCTACTCCTGGTTAGTTTCAAATTAAATCGGAGACAGTGTTGCAGGAAGGACTGGTTAAACAGAGAAAGAGTTACGAAATGCATAGAGAGAGAGGCCATATAGAGTTTTGCTTTGGGTCTTGAGGCTATAGGTTCAAGGAAAGGGTAGGTCATTTCAAAATAGAGGGCTGAGTGCTAAAGCTCTGAATTTCCGACTTTATTAGATGGATTCAAGAATACTTTGCGACTCCATCCACATAGAGGGAGATGCCAAATCACAATAAAATCTTACCATATATATATAGAGTGTTTTGGCTAAGTAACGTAGTTTTTGCACCTCTTTTCTGATGATGGTTATTTCATACACTAAGAAACCGTATTTGTGTCATGTGATGTAGGCTGTTTAACAGGGTCCATGACGTGTTGACATGTACATGATCCTCGCAAAGTAAAGGAGAGGGTGGGATACAGAAATTGAGAACCATGCTGCAATGTCATTGGCTGATAGCATCACAAGATTGACACAATGAGATGTTTTGTTAATGTGACAACGCGTCGAGAGAGATGGTTTGGACCTGGAGTAATTGAGTAAAATAGTTGAAATTACGAAAAACCTAATAAAATTATGAAAATTGATGGAAAATACATAAAACTGATGAAAATACGACAAAAAATATGGAGGGATGAGAGTACTTATACAGTCGCCTGGATGTATGAAAATCACTCCATTCTCCACCGGTGGGATTGACAATTGATGGTGCATACTATCGGTGCTCTATGGGATTACGTCCTGCAAAATACCCCATTGTTCCATACATGGCTGTGCACTGTAAGTCATAGAAATGAATGACACAGTGATCACAGATTTGGAGGTCAGGATGACTACACTTACGAAGCACAGCAGAACAATGATCATAAACCTTTGTGCGATATGCACCACCAATATGAGAAATCAGTACTCAGGGTCTCTTCAAAAAACAGAACACCAAAACATCTGCTACCCCCTCACTGTGGAAGATAAGATTAAATGTGAAGATCATCACCTTTGGTCAGCTGTTTGGAAACGCTCCACAAAGCCACAAACTCATCCAGTTTCCATATGTTACAATGTCCTCCACATTTTTGTCATTAAGAAACGCAGCCTCTGTCTTTTATGTCAACTATCCTGTGCGTTGTGGGAGCAGCGTAGTTTACACCATGTGTAGTTCCACTTTCTGTGAGAGCAAATGGATCAAAATGTGTTAATGTAGGCTCAGTTCGCCTGGCTAGCCGAGCAGTCTAACATGCTGCTTCCCAAGCGGGAAGGCATGCTGGTCCCTGGCACAAATCCACCCAGCAGGTTAGTGTCAAGGTCCGGTGTGTTGGTCAGCATGTGGATGACTTTTAAGGTGTTTATCCATCTGCCTTGGCCAATATGGGCTAGTTCCTCTTATTCCATCTCAGTTACATTATGTTGGCGATTGCTGCACAAACACTGTCTCCACATATGTGTACACAATGATTACTCTACCACGCAAACATTTGGGGCTACACTTGTCTGGTATGAGACTTTCCCGGGAGTCCACTGGGGGCTGAACTGCACAGTAACCCTGGGTTCAGTGTGGGGTGGCAGTGGGGTGGGTGGGCTACTGTGGCCTGTTGTGAGGTTGTGGACCACTGAGGGCTACAGAGGGATGAAGCCTCTCTGTCATTTTTAGATCCCCAGTTTAATACACAATACATAATACACAACAATGTAGGCTTAGCAGCTGACACAGACCTCGAAGTCATGGTGGAAAAACAAAATGTATGGCAGTGCACAAAGCTGTTGTCATACACTGCTTGGATGTTTTATAGTGGAAAAACAATGTACAAAACTGCTTATGAAAGACCAACACAGGAACACTTTCTTGTGATTGATAGTATGTGGCATATGCTCCTCTTACAGTACATGTGACAAAGCTATATACCAGACTGTGCAAGCGACTTGGCCACCTCCTGCAGTGGAGCAATATCTGTATATTTAATTGGTATTGATTGATTTAAGTGTCAGGAAGTGTTTCTCAAAGTATTTGTATGGAGTGTAGCCATGTATGGAAGTGAAACGTCGACGATAAATAGCTTGGACAAAAAGAGAATAGAAGCTTTCGAAATGTAGTGCTACAGAAGAATGCTGAAGATTAGATGGGTTGATCACATAACTAATGAGGCGGTATTGAATACACTCCTGGAAATGGAAAAAAGAACACATTGACACCGGTGTGTCAGACCCACCATACTTGCTCCGGACACTGCGAGAGGGCTGTACAAGCAATGATCACACGCACGGCACAGCGGACACACCAGGAACCGCGGTGTCGGCCGTCGAATGGCGCTAGCTGCGCAGCATTTGTGCACCGCCGCCGTCAGTGTCAGCCAGTTTGCCGTGGCATACGGAGCTCCATCGCAGTCTTTAAGACTGGTAGCATGCCGCGACAGTGTGGACGTGAACCGTATGTGCAGTTGACGGACTTTGAGCGAGGGCGTATAGTGGGCATGCGGGAGGCCGGGTGGACGTACCGCCGAATTGCTCAACACGTGGGGCGTGAGGTCTCCACAGTACATCGATGTTGTCGCCAGTGGTCGGCGGAATGTGCACGTGCCCGTCGACCTGGGACCGGACCGCAGCGACGCACGGATGCACGCCAAGACCGTAGGATCCTACGCAGTGCCGTAGGGGACCGCACCGCCACTTTCCAGCAAATTAGGGACACTGTTGCTCCTGGGGTATCGGCGAGGACCATTCGCAACCGTCTCCATGAAGCTGGGCTACGGTCCCGCACACCGTTAGGCCGTCTTCCGCTCACGCCCCAACATCGTGCAGCCCGCCTCCAGTGGTGTCGCGACAGGCGTGAATGGAGGGACGAATGGAGACGTGTCGTCTTCAGCGATGAGAGTCGCTTCTGCCTTGGTGTCAATGATGGTCGTATGCGTGTTTGGCGCCGTGCAGGTGAGCGCCACAATCAGGACTGCATACGACCAAGGCACACAGGGCCAACACCCGGCATCATGGTGTGGGGAGCGATCTCCTACACTTGCCGTACACCACTGGTGATCGTCGAGGGGACACTGAATAGTGCACGGTACATCCAAACCGTCATCGAACCCATCGTTTTACCATTCCTAGACCGGCAAGGGAACTTGCTGTTCCAACAGGACAATGCACGTCCGCATGTATCCCGTGCCACCCAACGTGCTCTAGAAGGTGTAAGTCAACTACCCTGGCCAGCAAGATCTCCGGATCTGTCCCCCATTGAGCATGTTTGGGACTGGATGAAGCGTCGTCTCACGCGGTCTGCACGTCCAGCACGAACGCTGGTCCAACTGAGGCGCCAGGTGGAAATGGCATGGCAAGCCGTTCCACAGGACTACATCCAGCATCTCTACGATCGTCTCCATGGGAGAATAGCAGCCTGAATTGCTGCGAAAGGTGGATATACACTGTACTAGTGCCGACATTGTGCATGCTCTGTTGCCTGTGTCTATGTGCCTGTGGTTCTGTCAGTGTGATCATGTGATGTATCTGACCACAGGAATGTGTCAATAAAGTTTCCCCTTCCTGGGACAATGAATTCACGGTGTTCTTATTTCAATTTCCAGGAGTGTAGAATTGGGGAGAAGAGGAGCTTGTGGCACAACTTGACAAGAAGAAGGAATCGGTTGGTAGGACATGTTCTGAGACATCGAGGGATCACCAATTTAGTATTGGAGGGCAGCGTGGAGGGTAAAAATCGTAGAGGGAGACCAAGAGATGAATACACTAAGCAGATTCAGAAGGATGTTGGTTGCAGTAGGTATTGGGAGATGAAGAAGCTTGCACAGGATAGAGTAGCATGGAGAGCTGCATCAAACCAGTCTCAGGACTGAAGATCACAATAACAACAATTGGATTGCGATATATGTTCGTTGTCAGCAAGGAGATGATAGTTGTTTTTGATAGTTCAGAAGAGAGGGCTGTGGTAATATCTTATCCGAGTTCGCTACCACGTAACGTTTGTGAACTCTTTATGGTTCATAGGTTTTCTCTGTTGGATGGTACAGAATAATGAGAAGGGAGAAAGCTTTTGGATGGCAGACATAAATGCACCCTGAGAGGCGCAGAACTCCTTCAGACTGCAGAAACTGTATGTAGTCTCAGAAAGCACTGCAATTATGTAGCAAAATCCTTATACTTCTTACAGTTCTTATGTGATGTGAAGCCCTCCTAATCTTCCCGATAAGAAACACCACAATAATTGCTCATAATATCTTTACTACTACCACGTATTGCACATATTATAGGAGAAAACTTCCTTACACATTGTACATGGTTGGTGGAGCTATGACAACATGTTCTCATTTGCACTGAGTGGTCTAAACACAGTCCTCTTGCATTAACTCAGCTCACCCTACTTCTCCATTGGATGCGAAGGTGGTAGATATAGCACTCTCCATTTTCCACTCAGTTGGAACGATGCCATGGACGAAGCTGCAGGACAGGTGGGGCAGAGACTGAGGAGCAATTAAAAGATGCAGAGAGACTGTATAAAACTACGTAGAGTTTTGCTGTATCTGGTCCTTAACCGACAGGTTGAAAAAGGTGATTGGTTTGGAGATATGAGAGTGCCACGAATATGATTCACTAGTGGCTGCAATCATTAAACGACATCTCCATTGGATCCAACACAAGTATGTGGTTGAATGGAGAGACTTGATTCCAAATTGGAGACAGAATTTCTACCAGAAGGCGTAACAATATAACTCTGGAGAGCCAGTGTATTGGTCATAGGATTTTGTTAATTTCTTACGACTTCAGTTCCACACAGACCACACCATCTGCTTACTGTATTTGATGGTTCTCAATCAACCACCATCCTCCTTGCCTATAACACCATGAATGTATTGCAGAACCTGTGATACACTATCTAAATGGTATCAAGATAGAATGCATTGGAAATGCTATTTGCAGAAATATCTAGCAATGGCATGAGAGAGTTGCAAATATCGGCTTAGTACCATGTTCCTTAGCTAAATCATTCTCTAAATTCGGTGAGAAGGATGATTTTATTGCGATCTTACATCTCTGGCCATGTGCACCCGCGCTTTTGGTTTGTCAATAAACACCCTTGCAATGACCATTTATATTCAATGTTGTGGTATTTGTGTGAAGGAACACTTCATTCAGAAGCAATACCATACCTTGATTTATAAATCATGTATAGTTCTTAACATGGATATCGTTAGTGATACTTGTGTGTGTTTTGTAACCGAGATAGCTTTTTATGCAGAGTGGTAGTAACATAATCGTTGCAATTGTGTTTTTAATAGCTGGTCGCTTGTAAGACAATTATGTCTCTGTTCCTAAGACAAACTGGTACCACTTGCAAGGAAAAAAGATAAGCCTATTCATCCATGATGGATTTTCGCTCTATGTTGTTTGGTGCCACCAGCATTCAGTTACTGGAGATAGGTATTATACTTAGTAGGGGATGTATGATAGATTTGCTCTGATCGCCAGGCTTATAAAGTATTAGTTGAGGTGTAAAGCTACAACAGTCAGCGTATAGACATACGCAAAGAAATGACTGTGTCTGTTCGTAAGGGAGGTAGGATTTGATGTGGAAAATTGGCGTTTCAATGCATGGTTAGTAGTAAGAGGGACGAAAGATTTTACATGGGAAGTTCAGTCATAAGAAGGATATAGATATTGATATTTCCAGAGCCATTAAGAGGAGGTATTTCGGATACTTTGTTCATTGTCGACTGTCATAATATTGGGGCTGCAGCCATAACATTTAATTTTAATTACAATGATATATATGTGTCTGGTTTCCGAGGACGACTCTGCTGGCTATTTACGTGCGTGGCGGAGGCAGCTGGTGTCTGGAATGTATTGACATTTCCGGCTTAAGGGTGTCACAAACGATGTGTACAAAGGAAAGGTCCAGCCAGCCATTCGGTTCTCACCACAGCTGTGGGGACTAGTTCTAGTGGTGGTACTTGCAGCGCACTCGGGATAGCTGAATAGTGAACTACTACTCAGTAAGCAGTGAGCTGTCTCTTTGATTTCATGTGTTGCATGTGTTCTCTGTCGAAAATTGAAAAATTCAGTATTGACCACTGCCAAGTATTGGCGCTGGATCTACTGATAACATCTGAGTTCCTACCACTCCAATCACCTCGTATGCCCTCCATGGCTGGAATGGTGCACTCTGGCACACATGCGCATGCACGAAAGCGGCTGGTGTCATGGCAACAGTTTTCTCTGGCCTCTGAGCGTTGGTACTGCCAGTGCACACTGTGTGTGGACATCTGGGGGCGAGTGGGCTGTATGTATGAATGTTTTCAGCGATTTCAGGCATCTAGCTGTGACAACTACAAGGACTATGGTTTAGTGCTTCTCAATACATTACAGTGGACTCTGTCTTGTACTAGTGTTTGTTGTTGGTAGTATCCTTTCATGCAACAGACATTTCCTTTCTCCTTCTTGATCCTGGTGTAGCTGAGAGAACCAACTTGGGAATTCTACACTATTTTATAAAATACACTTACTGGAGCAGTAGTGATCAGGAATTCCACAAACGTGACATTAAAAATTCACGCCGAAATTTGAAATTCCTACTGTCATTTTATGTAGTACCGCTTCCAATGAAGGCATGACATCCCCGCTTGGTTAGTTTATAGTTTCCAATAGTGGTACTGAGAGCACACACATCGATTCAAACCCTCTAGAAATTGTTAACGGACACAGCATGCAACTGAGCTGAAATCTGAAATACTCAGATACTTCCAGCGTAATGATGTACCATTATCCACCAACAAGAAAAAAAGAGAAAAATGTCTAGAAGGGTTTGGAAACCAGGCAGCTGTGAGATCGAATCCCACCAAATATACCAGTCCTAGTGTCCACCAAAAGGAAAATTTGCCCACATAAAAAGGGTATCGATTTAATTAATTAGTCAACCAGTCTGATAGAGTGAGGGAATATTTCCAAGACATTCACAGCTGGGGAGTTACCAAGGACAAAGGAGTGGTTAGCGTGGCACGTAACGCATGCTAACTGTGCCAGGAAATAGCCACCTGAGAGTGAGTGAGTGTGTGTGTGTGTGTGTGAGTGAGAGAGTGTGTTTTGAGAGTTGCCACCTACTGTAACAAAAAGTTGCCACCACCTGATCTTTGTCCAACTGGGGTGAGGGGGAACAGTGGAAGGAACCGCAGAGAGGAAGGGTGAGGGGAATTGCTTCGACCAGTGTCCTCTGTCAGTGGTGTTGTGAACTAACTCAGTGAGTATCTGCACAGCAGGGCAAGCACATAGGGCGGCTGCTTCCACTGACTTGGTATGGAATGTGTGTGTCTGGAAGCATTTTGTGCAGGTGCTGCAACCAGAAGAAGGGAAGGGATACCACTGCAAAGAAAGGGGACAGCAATTGTAGGGGCTACCTGGCTGCTAGATCAGATGGTCACAAGAAATCAATTCAGTATTCTGAGACACGGTGATCTCCTGGTTTGGACAGGTTGCTCAGAATTCTCCCAAGCAGTGACACATGACAGGAAGTAGCCACTTGGGGTGTCCTAATACCACACGATGGCTGGCGGTATTGTGGCTGACACTAGTAGCGCGTCCGAGTGGTCATAGTACAGCCTCTCAGACATTGGCTTGTGGTGCATCTTGGCGAAGCTGTCGGCGTAGGTGTGCACAATGTCCTAGCTGTTATGTCTACATTGCAGTTAGTGTGAGGATGCAATCGGAAAATTTTAACATTAGACATAAGAATCAATTTTTGTTGCATTCTTAAGCATCAACTATGAATAGCTGGATGATTTTGCAGAGTAGATAACGATTATACCTATAATAAATTATTTCCTGGGTGCAACAACACAAGAGAGCAAAAGGAGACTGCACAAAATTTGATTAAAACTACACTCCTGGAAATTGAAGTAAGAACACCATGAATTCATTGTCCCAGGAAGGGGAAACTTTATTGACACATTCCTGGGGTCAGATACATCACATGATCACACTGACAGAACCACAGGCACATAGACACAGGCAACAGAGCATGCACAATGTCGGCACTAGTACAGTGTATATCCACCTTTCGCAGCAATGCAAGCTGCTATTCTCCCATGGAGACGATCGTAGAGATGCTGGATGTAGTCCTGTGGAACGGCTTGCCATGCCATTTCCACCTGGCGCCTCAGTTGGACCAGCGTTCGTGCTGGACGTGCAGAGCACGTGAGACGACGCTTCATCCAGTCCCAAACATGCTCAATGGGGGACAGATACGGAGATCTTGCTGGCCAGGGTAGTTGACTTACACCTTCTAGAGCACGTTGGGTGGCACGGGATACATGCGGACGTGCATTGTCCTGTTGGAACAGCAAGTTCCCTTGCCGGTCTAGGAATGGTAGAACGATGGGTTCGATGACGGTTTGGATGTACCGTGCACTATTCAGTGTCCCCTCGACGATCACCAGTGGTGTACGGCCAGTGTAGGAGATCGCTCCCCACACCATGATGCCGGGTGTTGGCCCTGTGTGCCTCGGTCGTATGCAGTCCTGATTGTGGCGCTCACCTGCACGGCGCCAAACACGCATACGACCATCATTGGCACCAAGGCAGAAGCGACTCTCATCGCTGAAGACGACACGTCTCCATTCGTCCCTCCATTCACGCCTGTCGCGACACCGCTGGAGGCGGGCTGCACGATGTTGGGGCGTGAGCGGAAGACGGCCTAACGGTGTGCGGGACCGTGGCCCAGCTTCATGGAGACGGTTGCGAATGGTCCTCGCCGATACCCCAGGAGCAACAGTGTCCCTAATTTGCTGGGAAGTGGCGGTGCGGTCCCCTACGGCACTGCGTAGGATCCTACGATCTTGGCGTGCATCCGTGCGTCGCTGCGGTCCGGTCCCAGGTCGACGGGCACGTGCACCTTCCGCCGACCACTGGCGACAACATCGATGTACTGTGGAGACCTCACGCCCCACGTGTTGAGCAATTCGGCGGTACGTCCACCCGGCCTCCCGCATGCCCACTATACGCCCTCGCTCAAAGTCCGTCAACTGCACATACGGTTCACGTCCACGCTGTCGCGGCATGCTACCAGTGTTAAAGACTGCGATGGAGCTCCGTATGCCACGGCAAACTGGCTGACACTGACGGCGGCGGTGCACAAATGCTGCGCAGCTAGCGCCATTCGACGGCCAACACCGCGGTTCCTGTGTGTCCGCTGTGCTGTGCGTGTGATCATTGCTTGTACAGCCCTCTCGCAGTGTCGAGAGCAAGTATGGTGGGTCTGACACACCGGTGTCAATGTGTTCTTTTTTCCATTTCCAGGAGTGTATTTCCCCTTTATTAATGAGATACACAGAGAGAAACTATTACAGTAGTATTATAACAGGAAATCACCGAGATCCGCTAGCAGCCAGAAGAATATCCACGAAAAATACAGCCATTTATAAACATTGTTATTACTCTAAAACATCAAGTCGCTTAACCAGCAAATAGCTTAAGACATCTTTAAATAGTTGCACTATAATAACATAATATTTATTTGTGTCATATAATTACATATTGTGTGATATAATTACATATTAACAATTTTTTTGTATCGTGAAACCTTGCTTCTTGCCAAATTTCATGATTCTAGGTCAACGGGAACTATCCTGCTGCTTTTGATGAATGAGCTAGTGAGTATGAAAGTATGTGACGTAAAGGGCTGTATCATTAGAATGCATTGACTTGGTTGCTTAATTTTTTACAGGGCCAAGGGACCATACATCTTTTTATGTGACATTACTTTCAAGTTGACATGTCTATCTATTTCCGAGAGAAAGGGGTCATAACAATCGGACAGACAAACTGACAGACAGACGAATGGCAACGAACTTAGGTACGGAATCCTAATAATTAATTCGTATGACGAGTTACTAGCGAAAAAGTCAAGAAAAGTAGTAATGCGTTTATGTGGAAAACGCTTGAAACTGAAAGGGTTAGGTGAGTCCTGAAGATACGGCCTCCTCCCCTAGAACGTGATTTGCATTTCCTCTTACACCTTCCATCATTTGGTCTCGCCAATTTCCTGTGAAAAGAAAGTCAGTAGAAACAGGTCACTTGCTCTACGTAAAAGTGGAAGAAAATTAAAACTTTGGCAGCAACATCAGAAGAACTATACAAAAATTTGGATTGCCTGCTTGTTCGAAGGCTTTATTCCAGCTGTTCTGGTTCGTTTCTCATCTCAGAGTCGTAGATTCAACTCCTAGTAACAGTTTTACTAATTTCTGACTCTTTACCCATTTTACATGTTTGGCCCAAGTGTGTCATTTCACATTTGCATCATCATTACTTATTTCTGTTAGTTTCCAGTTCCAAAGATAGAGTGTTATTGATTCATTCCACATGCACATCATATTTCATTCACATGGATGTCTAAGAATCCAGACAAAACCAATCGTTGCAAAATTTGGCTCTTTCTAAGCCTCTCATAAGAGCTCCCTCTACCCTCAAAGTAATTTACTAAGGGTTAACAAACGCGTTCATGTTTGATCAGTATTGGTGTCTATGATACAAGCAAGGCACTCATGCCATCATGCACAACTGCAACCGAATTGCCCAAACAGATAAGTAGGCTACCATTACTGACTGTACCGTGATCGCATTTTAATTTAAGATCAATACTACATGGAGAGTGTGAGGAAGAACAGTTAGAAACTGTACATGGAAACTTGAGTTACAAGCACTGAGACCACTTACCAGAATTTCTCATACACTTCAGTGAGGTGCTTTCTGCTTCGTATGGTGTACAGAAAGTTGCATATGCAGGAATTCTGAATTCATTGATGTGAGCAAATTCTGTATTCATCTTACTGACAGTTATTCAGAAGCGGAGCCTTGACTAGGTACTAATTGGCGATGTTTCTATTGCGAAAACATAGAGGATCAGTTCCAGGCGTAGCTTACAATAAGTTGATTACTTTACACTACATGAAGTATATTGTATGGGTTCAATGAAAAGCGGCCTCCTGTATTTGGAAACATGCCAAGCATGTACTTTTTATCCAAGCGAAATACAATGAAATAAGTTCATAGGGGATTGCAGTATTAGAATTGCGAATTTTAATTGTATTTTAATCTACTCTTATTTCATTATGTATTGGTATGTTTGTTTATATTCCGTTCATATAGCTGCTACAGAAGTGTACGAGCCTATGATTAATATCATATACAGAATCCAACCTGTATTATATCCAAATAAAATTTGTTCATGTGCGACCATTCAATGATTTACCAAGGATCTGAGATTGACGAGGGGGAGGGTGAGAATGGAGGAAATGAAGCATAATTGAAGTGGTCGACGAAAGAAAGTGAAAGCTTTAAGTTTAGCAAGGAATGATTTGATCACGATATATCTTGTGCTTTTGAATTCATCGTTTACTACTAACAAGTGGTTCCATATCCACTGCTGTATATCTCTGTCGAGTATATGCATTATATTGTCTTACTGTATTTTTATTCTTGTTCCTGAATTTTTCCAAACATAAGATATGCAGCTCTCAAAATACGCTCTTATGGGTTAGCACTTTCTTCCACCATCCCTTCAATTCCTTACAAAATAAACCACAGAATTCGTGAAAATTTACATTTATTTATACTAATGCTTTCCGTTCATGACGTGCACCTACTACAAACACTAGGCCTATATTTAAAAAAGAGTTTTCGCGAAATCTGTACGTATTATTTTTTTGTCAGGCTGTTACTTCACGGCATATTTCTATATTAAAATATTTGGTATCATTTGAGATAGACGGGTAACATGGACAAAAATATAAATTGGAGGTCCAACATTATGGGAAACTTTTAGAACGAAGAGCCATCTAGCATTTTTAGAAGATCGAAGAACGAAGACGAAGGAAAGTTGCGAGATGTGGCAAATGGGTCTGCACACGCCTACTACTATTCTGTATCCATAGCACGGTCTGGTTGGCTGTTTGGCGCAACAGAATGACAGTTTTCTTGTCATATATTTTTTTTAGTGGGGGGAGAGTGCATCAGTTATACATGATTATCAACGATGTGGAAAATAGGTTTTGTGTCTCATAGCGAAACTGTTACTTTGGCCCATGGAGCAGGCTTATAATTGTTAAGACAAGTCTTATTACAGAATATACCACTTTGGATCGACATCACTTATATGACAAGAATCAAGCTACTTTGTAATCTGAAGTAGTTCCTGGAAGAAGAAAACAAAGCCTTCAATAGGGAACTCCTTCATGGTATTGCAGATGAAGATTGTAATAAAGAGGATATGGAAGTTATTGATGACAACAGTGATGAGTGCAACTATGAATAACAACTAATGATCTGAACAATAGATATAACTAAACCTCTATTATCAGAAGGTTGTAAGGAAAATAATATTGTCTTGTGTTTCTTGTTCCATACTCCCAGAATTCATTTCTAAAGTCCAATAAATCAGTCCAGTGAAAAATATTCGAGTACCATTTTTCTCAATTTTCGACAAATACTGGACTAATAATAGTGAAGCTCATAGAAAAAAATTGATCATTAAGAATTAACTACAAACTGTACACTTAAAAACGAACATTAGTGAAAAGCTCTTCCTCTTTAACTCTCTATGAATATAGTTTGGACGCTTTTTCATGCTTCATTTTAAATGTTGGAAAGCAATTTTGGACATGAAAAATCACAATTATAGATTTGTTCAGTTATTTGTAAAAACCACTATTGTGCTTTCCCTAACATTTTCTAAATTTTTCTTGAATTTCGTGTTTTGTATTCTATGCACAATATGTTCCCACCATTAGCTAAATGTAAAATGTTTGTGTAACATAATACTGGAAAACCCCAGGTGGAAGACATGTAGATGAAAGATTAAACGTAACTGCTCACTGTATAATAAGGTGTTGAGCAATTAATAGGTATGTAAATTAGAGAGAAAGCCATTTCTATCTTACTTCTTAAATAAGTGAACTGTCAACTGTTCAGTGCCTCCACTGCATGCTGTGTGCTTATATTGATAAAAATATGACAGCAGCAGTTTATAATTTTATTTCTGAGAAGTTTCTAGAACAAAAATCTATTTCTATAAATGAACAAGATGATGAAGATATTTACGAAATGTAAAGATGAGAAAAAGCGAAGGAGAATTTGACAAAGAGTTAGGAGAGTTAATATCTGCTTGTAAGGAATGCATACATTCAGTTTATATAAAAAAATAATCACAAGAAAAAGTATTTTCTAAAGATAAATGAAAGAAAGATAGGTTGATTATTCTAAATATACACATGTACAAGAAGATCCTAAATTTCCAGCTGAAAACAAGAATAATCAGCTTGTAGAATGAAGTTGGTGGTATATTTAGTAACACAGGTAACATGCTACGTTTATTATCCATGTCAAAAAATACTTACATTTACAAAGAATGAAGAATGAAATACCTCAAGAAACGTTTTCAAAAGTTAGAATGCTTTTTATGACGACACATAAAAGTTATTCGAAACTGTGAATGAAGGTTTATGGGGGTAAGTTAGTTAGTTACAAATGTTTAATCACATAATTTCTTAGATTATTAAAAGTTTTATGATAATATTTTGATGAAGGGCTTAAAGAAATATGTTAAATGGTGGGAACGTAACTGAAAATTATTGCGAGAGACAAAAAAAGTAAAGAAAGAAATTACTTTTAAAAAAATTAAAATTAAATCTGAAAAATTCTTACATGTTCCTGCACCAATTAACCCAATAATTAAGGGAGTGTAAAAATTTTTTCATATGTAAATCGATAAACTACTTTACAAATTTAACACATAACTTGATTTTTCTAAAACTAATCGTACTGGAAATAATTATAAATGTAGTGACTTTTGTATCCTAGACATAGGTTTCTTTATGAAGCTTCGTTGTAGTCAGGATGATAGCATAAAACAACAAAGTCTTCGGGTATATGTTAAAGAAAGCCTGAAAATGCTAAATGAACACTCTATATCTTTCATGTAAATGTGTGAACAATATGAGAAAAGGAAATACTGTGCATGTTACAGCATTTTCTTTACCATTTGAAATACTCTATTTGTTTCGCTACGTGTTATTACTGCCATCATTCATGATTTGGAAAAACAAACCTTTAAACTGAAGGATGCTATGTCAGCTAGGAAAACTAACAAAACATGATTTTACGCTACGCGTCTCTTATGTTCAGAAAGAATATTTTTGTGACCTAAAAATCGTATGTCCAGAAGTATTTTACTACGTTCTTCCTCGGAACGTCTCTTTTCTAATTTTCTTCCAGTATATAGTATGTTACGCAGCTATTTCTGCGACGATAAAATCTAATCTGGCCGCCATAAGAAATTACGTGACGCAAGAGAAATTTGCAGTCCTTCCCAATGGTTTTGATAGTGATTCACGGACACGCGAAGGCCTATACTTTTATTTCCTAGCAAACTCTGGCAACACGGTAAAGAGATAACAGCACAAGGACTGTCAAACGAAGAACTTACGTTTTAGAGTGCAGCGCTAGAAACATTACTTAAACTTTGGAGACGTGAAAATCCGCACCGTGATTTATTTATTATTTTTTAGTCATTCATCATTTTCGTTCCCGCCAGTAAGTCTGCGGATTTTTTCCACGTTTCCTGTTTTGGCAAGCCACCCGAGCGGAAACGGCACCGCATTGGGCACGTGTCCACGTGCAGCATGAGAAACAGCCGCGGGAGACCAAGTATTCCTGGCGGACTTGGCCCACAAATTTATCAAAACAACTGGCATCGCACAGAGGTGCTCATTCTCATACAGTACTGGCATCGTGCGCAGTGCGATTTCTTTCGGGCGTATAAACGCGCCGTAATTTGAGGGGGTAACTAGGCATTCGCTAAAAACAAAATAGTGAACACAACAATGTAATTTCATGAATCTCATGGTATTTATTAGCGACGTCCATATCAGCGCCGTATCAAAGATATTACTCGACAAGGTCAACATTAGTATTACGAGGGAAGTCTTAAAGACTTAATCACCACCGCGAGAAACTCAAGATGCCGCCAATAAACTGGATGATGGTGGCAGTACTCTACAGAATCACCCTTTGTACGGCGTCTGTTGAACGAGATATCTTCACTGCCGGAAAATAGTTAGTACACCCTTTTAGAGGTTTGCAGTTCACTCAAGATTTATTGCTGCAATAGTGCATGGCATGTAGGGTACGTGGAATAATGAAATTCACAGGCCAATAGCACAAGCGGTTCTGACGTATCGGGTATCAGCCCATGCTGAAACACCAATGTTAGTACGTGGTGTAGCGTCCACGGACGGCAATGCAACCGCTGACTCCGACGCTTGGTCGATGATAAAGATGGCGAGTACTGTCCCGGGATCTATTATGCCATGCCTACTCGACCTGTTCATTTAGTTCTGTGACAGTTGTTAGTTGATAAGTCGTACGAATCACTTCTCTTCCCAGCATATCCCACTCGTGCTCGATTGTAGACAAGTCAGGAGATTGTGCTGGCCAGGGAAGCTGCTGTATGTCTTGCAGAGCACGTAGAGTTTGACGGACAGTGTATGGGAGAGCGTTATCCTGTAGGAACACGCATCACCTTTCTGATGCAAGAACGGCAAATGAAGCGTCTAACAACGTTGTGCATGTACCGGGCGCTGGTTAGTGTCCCATGTAGAAACACCAAAGGTGAACGAGAGCTGTAGTTCATTGCACCCCTGACCGTAAGGCCCGGGATGTGGCTAATATGTACTGGATGAGTGCACTCTGCGAGACAGCGACCACCCGGTGTACGTCGTACGTGCGAATGACCATCACTCGTGTGCAGGCATGATTATCACTGAAGACCACGGCGCGTTGTTTCAAATGAACCTCAGACAGAACATTTTCCAGTTCATAACGGGTTTCATACAGCAACCAGTGTGTACGATGTGACGAAACAAGCAGTCCTGGTTGCAGTGTTATAATTGTTTTATTATTTACCAATGATGCGTTTCACTTTTAGTTGGGCGTCTTCGGAATGACCTATAGAAATAATACAGAATTTTATAATAGTGGCGTGACCCTATTCAGTGAGACTTGATTACCAAGAAAATGGTAAACAACTTACGAGTGTTTGGTAGCGACGGGTACATAGGATACCGAGCATAAAACATACCAGTAAGTTAATGTCTCTTGTCAAAGCTTTAAAACATTTCTTGGTGTGTTCTATAAAATTAAAAAAAAACGACAGAAGGAGACCGAAAGGCATTTAAAAAAAAATTATGTAACCTGCTTTGTCCTTAAATTGAGAAGCCACACTGGAAATAACAAGGAAGCAGCAGATTACCTTATCATGTAGGTGGTACAGTCCAATGCAAACCAAACAGGATTAGATATACAGTAAAGGTTCAATCATTAACATAGGAGAACTATAGTGGATATTGTGACTGCACTCATCACACTGGCGATGGAAACATACACGGTCCCTAAGACTAGTGCACACAGCTCTTGGCAGATGGTGCTTTCAGGCTGTGAGCTAAGATAATGTTCAGATACTAAACCTTGACATTACAATAAACCATGACAGTTATTATAGATGACTAGTGTTCTAATACTTGCTGATAAAAGCTTACGTTAATAGCCAGAATAATCAGGGTGAATAACAATGAAAAACTAAAATATATAAAACAACTCTGCCATAATGCAGAAGCATAAAAGTACCCAGGTGAGCTCCAAATACCAATTTTAAGTGTCCCAAGTAGTATTATAGCCAAAAACATTGTGCGTGCCCTAATCTCCCTAAAATCAGAATCTAAGCCCCTTCCCCTCTCAAGGAAGCTATTTTTCTATTTCATGATAACAGTTATCTCGGTTTGAAACAAAGCCCAACATTGAACAGATTCGACTTCATGAAGACACTAGCAATTAATCTAATAAAACCCATATGATAAGCAGGCTACTTACTCCAAATTTACTAGCAGAAGTGTGGAAAATAATAACAGACATCTTCCCACAGCAGGATGCGGAAAGGAACACAGACAAGTGATCTGACAGACCTGAAAAAAGAAAGACATGCCACTATTGCCCAAATGCAGGAAAACTAATTAAAAGTGCATCAAGTGTGGGACTCCAAATTGCTTAGCGTTTTCTAAGAAGTTATGCTAAGAGTATGCAATGAAACTGTAATTTTTTGCTGGTGAGAATGCAAATTTATGAACAAGAGAGACACTACTGAACACATGTTATATTATTATTATGTGAAATATATCAACGTTAAAGTTGGGACTATGAAAATGAATTTCACAGAAACTTCATACTTTTGTAATAATTGTTTTTTGTTACTTAATCATAATTTGCTGTTTAAAAACTTTTTTAATATATTAAAAACATTTATATGTATGCAAATAAAATCAAATAAAAATTACACAGTCTGAGAGAGCGATGTTACCGATAACTTGACAAAACTTATTTTACCATTTGAGGGTTAAGTGTTGGTAATAAAACTAACAGATCGCTATCATTTTCTTCATATGGGGTCCCACAGCCATATGTTTGCTATAGAACATTTGGAGTTTTCCACCTCAGCTCTTTATCACAGCTATTCAGTTCTATTACATCTAGCACGATTAGCCAACAAGTCTGACATGCTGGCACACAAAAATATTATTTTACTATTTCCAGACTAAAATTGCAAGTACTGGTGTCGGTGAATTGCATTTTTTTCTCTTCATGGCTATTTTATCCCACCTTGTCCGACATTGGCGGGAGATGGGCTGTCAGTGGAACATTCAAATCATTCTTCAGCCAGTTGGCAAGAGAATCCAAATGAGAGGAAAGAATAATAAATAGAAAGGTGAGATATTTACACATTCAAAACTTTTTGAACATGTAAATAATATGGAAGCTTTTGAATATAAGAAACATGACTCCCTTCGCTTTTACTTCAAACCAGTTGTACCAAAAGGTAAGGGAAAGGTTTGCCATTGAGAAGGTATATGGATGGAGTACTGGTGCGAATATATCGATGACATAGGAGTGGCTGTTGGGCCGCAGGAGGGATTGTAATAGACTGTTATTCGTGACGCAAAAACATGAGGAAAAGGGTCTAGGGAGAGAAGAGGGGAGGGGGAAAAGGTGGTTAGGGAAAATATGTGGATGGGAGGGAGAGGGAGCCGTGACGAGGGGGAATACTTGGGGTGGATTAAAATTGGTAGGAGCTACAGGGAAAGACGGGTAATGTAGAACATCTTCAGGAAGAGGGAAGAATAAGAGTCGAAAATCAAGGATGAAGAGCTCGTCTTAATAAGAATGTAAGACAGAGAAGTAGTCTTTTGTCCCTACTGTTAAATCTATACATCGAAGAAGCCATGACGGAAATAAAAGTTCAGGAGTGGAATTACGGTATCGGTAATAAGATTCGCAGATGACATTGCTATCCTTAGCGAAAGTGAAGAAAAATTAAACGACCTGATGAATGGAATGAACAGTCTAATGGGTGCAGAATAGGGACTGAAAGTTAATGGAAGAAAGGTGAAAGTAATGAGAAGTAGCAGAAATGAGAACAACAAAGTAGATGAAGTTAAAGAATTCTGCTACCTCGGCACCAAAATAACCCATGATCGACGGAGCAAGGAGGAAGCAAAAAACAGGCTAGCACTGGCAAAAAGGGCATTCATGGCTGAGAGAAGCCTACTGGTTTCGAATAAAGGCCTTAATTTGAGAAAGAAATTTCTGCGAATGTACGTTTGGAGCACAGCATAGCATGATTGTGAGTAGTGGACTGTGGAGAAATTGGAACTGAAGCGAATCGAAGCATTTGAGATGTGGTGCTACAGAACAATGTTGAAAATAATGTGGACTGATAAGGTATGCAATGAGGAAGTTCTCTGTAGAATCAGCGGAAAAAGAAGTTTATAGAGAATACTGGCAAGAAGAAGGGACAGGACGGTAGGACATGTTTTAAGACATCAGGGAATAACTTCCGTGGTGTTAGAGGGAGCTGCAAGAGGTAAAAACTGTAGAAGAAGACAGAGATTGGAACATATCTAGCAAATAATTGAGGATGTAGGTTGTAAGTGTACTCTGAGATAAAGAGGTAGGCACAGGAAAGGAATTTGTGAAGGGCCAGATTGTGTACCAGTCAAGTTCCTTTGAGAGTATGCTGATACAATAACCCCATATTTTGCAATTATATACAACCACTCGCTCACAGAAAGATCCGTACCTAAAGACTGGAAAACTGCTCAAGTCATACCAATACCCAAAAAGGGAAGTAGAAGTAATCCGCTGAATTACAGGCCTGTATCACTAACGTCGATTTGCAGTAGGGGTTTGGAACATATACTGTATTCGAACATTGTAAAGTACCCCGAAGAAACGAGTTATTGACACATAGTCAGCACGGATTCAGAAAATATCGTTCTTGTGAAACACAACTAGCTCTCTATGCTCATAAAGTAATAAGTGATATCGACAGCGGATGTCAAATTGATTCCATATGTTTAGATCTCCAGATCTCCAGACACCGTTCCTCACAAGCCGACGGAGTATCGCCTCAGTTGTGCCACTGGATTCGTAATTTCCTGTCAGAAAGGTCACACAGTTCTTAGTAACAGACTGAAAGTCATCGAATAAAACAGAAGTAATATCCGGCGTTCTCCAAGGAAGTATTATAGGATCTCTGTTGTTCCTGATCTATATTAACGACATAGGAGACAATGTGGGTAGCCCTCTTAGATTGTTTGCAGATGATGCTGTTATTTATCGTCTTGTAAAGTCATCAGATGATCAAAATGACTTCCAAAACGATTTAGATAAGATATCTGTATGGCGCGAAAAGTGGCAATTGGCCCTGAATAAAGAAAAGTGTGAAGTTATTCACATGAGCACTAAAAGAAATCAGCTAAATTTCGATTATGTGATAAGTCACACAAATCTGAGGGCTGTAAATTCAGCTAAATACTTAGGGATTACAATTACAAATAACCTAAATTGGAACGATCACATAGAAAATATTGTGGGTAGAGCAAAACGAAGACTGCGATTCATTGGCAGAACACTAAGAAGCTGCAACAGGTCTACTAAAGAGAAAGCTTGCATCACGCTTGTCCGCCCTATTCTGGAGTATTGTTGTGCGGTGTGGGATCCGCATCTGGTGGAACTGACGGGTGACATCGAAAAAGTACAAAGAAGTGCAGGTCGTTTTGTATTATCGCGAAATAGGGGAGATAGTGTCACAGGCATGATACGTGAATTGGAGCGGCAATCATTAAAACAAAGGCGTTTTTCGTTGCGACGGGATCTTCTCGTGAAATTTCAATCACCAGTTTTCTCCCCCGATTGCGAAAACATTCTGCTGGCACCCACCTACATAGGGAGAAATGATCATCACGTTAAAATAAGAGAAATCAGGGCTCGCACGGAAATATTTAAGTGCTCGTTTTTCCCGCGTGCCGTTAGATAGTGGATCGGTAGAGACACAACTTGAAGGTGGTTAATTGAACCCTCTGCCAGGCACTTTATTGTGAATAGCAGAGTAATCTCGTAGATTTAGATGTAGGAATCAGGCAAAAGAAAGATGAAAAAAAGAAGAAGGAGGTGTACTTTCGGGATGGAGCTCATGATCTGGGAAGGGGAAGAGGTTGCAGTTCCTTTAGGAGAGTGTATGGAAAGTGTGCAGATGTAGCGTTGGTGGGCTGTACCGGTAGAAGCACAGCTGCGTACTGGGGTTGGAAGGTAGAAGGGATATTATAGCATTATTGGAGTCGAGTCTACGGATTGTGTAGGTAGTTCGAGGCGTTCAATGTGAGTGAGGAGAGATGTGTTGTAAGAGGTATGTGCTGCCTGCGATATGCAAGTCATAAGAGAATCTGAGACCAAAGACAGCAGTACGAACTGTGTAGCAGTAGCAGTAGGTTGTTGCTAACGAGCAGTCGCCTGTGTACGCTTGTCAGTCCTGTCTGGTGTATCATGTTGGCTGGGCCGGTCGCGGTGCAGCGATACCGGGGCCTGAGTATTATTGTATAAGGTAAAAAGCAGCCTCGCGCATATCTAGTAATATTATGTAAACTCACATGTAAATCTTTTAAAAATGTCCTAATAATAATCTTTGTCTAATTTCTAACATGCATTCATTTCAATTTAAAGAATTTTATATTTTTTTTAATGCATGATCATTCCGATTGTTGCAAAAGAAAAATCATTTGCTTCCTTTCATAAATAACAAATGTATAGGCCAGCATTGCACAGAGCTGTGCCGAGCGAGGTGGCGCAGTGGTTAGCACACTGGACTCGCATTCGGGAGGACGACGGTTCAATCCCGCGTCCGGCCATCCTGATTTAGGTTTTCCGTGATTTCCCTATATCGCTCCAGGTAAATGCCGGGATGGTTCCTTTGAAAGGGCACGGCCGACTTCCTTCCCTAATCCGATGAGACCGATGACCTCGCTGTTTGGTCTCTTTCCCCCAAACAACCCAAACCAACCCACAGAGCTGTGCCGGAAAAGAGCTATTGTAAGAGCAGATAGTTGCCGACTTTATCGAGGTGAGAATTTTTGCTTTTTATTCAGAATGATCTTACAGGGCCATGACGCAGCAGTGCTGTCGTCCAAATTTTACCAGGTTATTGAATTTATTTTTTATTACGAGGTTTAGGAGTTTTTCTGTTTCGAGATTATATTAAATGAGAAAAGAATTTTGTGGGTACATCAAATGGGAACCAATTTTGTTCAGAGGTTACACAAAAAAATAGAATCATATTATTATTAGTAATTAAGTTTTTTTTGTGAGGTTACACAAAAATTAGAATCATTATATTATTATTATTTTACGTGGGGAACTTACACTTGGCGACAACCGGCCAGGATCGGATTTCCTTTGTGAATTTCGGAGAAGTAGTCATATATCTGCTCTTATTTACTTAAATGTAGTTTGCATCTGGCGCAACGCATTTACTAATTTGTCACTCTTTCTTTCACAGATCATCGGCAATTTATTGCTCTTTGTTGTAATTGTGTTTGTTCCATTTTTTGCTTCGTGTTTGTTTCATTTTGTGCTTAATTATGATTAGTGAAAATGCGTCGAAAAACTGTTAACAGTACATCGCGATGTGCAATGAGTGAAATAGTCGACTCGAATAATTTGACCGATAATAGTTGCGACATTCAGTGTAATAATGATGATCCCCTAATTATAAATAATCAGTGTGTGCCGATCTCTAGTAATGGTTTTAATCCAGATGATGAGCAAACGAATTAACTTATGACCACACTTAATTTAACGGCAAATGATGGCAGGGCACGTTCCGATACAATGAACGCTGCCCAGTTTGACACACCCGGTTTGCAAAATATACGTAACGAACCGATAAATGTTTCTAACGAAAATGAACAGTGTAGTTAGAATACGTCAGATTTATTTGATTTCGGTGTAGTGACCAACAGTGCACATCCGATTAGCAAACATTTTCAAGAATCCCAGAATAACCAAATGGTTACACAAAACGTGACACATATAGATACACCATTGCACAGCATAGAAAATAGAGTCGCTAATTTTGGCTTGGATCAAATTATGGCAATATTGCTACAGTCGAAGAAAGAACAAGACGACAACTTCAAACAACTTAATGAAAAACAAGACAACAATTATAAACAAATTAATGAATGTCTTAAACAGTCGAATGATAAGCAAGACAACAATTACAAACAACTTAATGAAAAACTAGATAACAATTCCAAACAGCTTAGTGAACAGGTTACAGCCGTTGCCGTTAAATGTCATGATACTAAGGAACAATTACGTGAGGAAATTAAGGCTTGTGCTAGGAACAGTAGTGAAGAAATTAGATCTGTGGCACAAGAATTAAGTAATACACATGCAGCCACAACTAAAATACTTAGAGACGAAATTAGTGCAGTCGCTAAACAATGCTCTGAAAACGCAACACAGTTAAGCGACGAGTTTAAATTAATGTCAGCAGAACTTTCACGCACACTGGATGCAAAAGTAGACGCGAAATTTGACCAACAGAACAGCCAAATTGACGAACGTTTTAATCACCACCTACAAAATAGTGAAACGCGTTACCGTAAATTTATACGGGAACAGAATAAAGTAAAGCGACAAGTCATGGAAACAATTACTGCACAGAGACAGGAAGATAAGCGTAAATTGTTTACGAAAGCAAAAACATTCGTAGACAACAACATTTCTACAGTATTGGACGAAATCAAACAGTTGAACACCGAACTGCATGATGAAATCTCCGATCTTAAAACAAAAACAGACACACACACAGTAGACTTTCAGACAATGACCGACAGACTTCAACAATTAGAACTAATACAGGATCCCGATGCCAGCAAAGCAGACGTTAAAAAATTGAGCGAAACCACACGTAAAATACAAAAACAAATTAATGCTTGTGATAATAAAAACGATGATCAGGTAAAAGCACTGACTGAAAAATATGATGAATTGGCCAGTCGTGTTGATGTTATCGAAAGTAATAATGACACCAAATCAGACGATACGTCACCTTTTTCTTTTAATCGAACACCCGAATTTCAAAGTTTGCAGCAGACGATCAGTGAGATAGGTTCGTCCAATAATACATTATGTAGAAAACTGTCAACTTTAAAGCAAGAAGTGACAGAGATGAAAAATGTTTCAGCCTTTAACACATCACAGCATACGCGACTTTGCGAACATTTGTCAGACTCACACAGCCAGTATAATTTAGGTAATTTACAGAGAGTACATGAGCTAGATTCCGAACAGTCACAGACAAACAGATTCTCATAAAATCCTGAACCTGTTCAGACATACGGAGACGATAACGTTGATTATAAGCAATTGTTATCCGTGGAAAAATTTAAGGCACTTAATAATGATAGAACACAGATTCACGCTTTGGACTGGATACGACAATTCCCTTTTGTATTTTCATCAGCTTGGCCTGTAATGCAGAAACTAGCATTGGACTGGATACTACAATTTGTTTTTGAATTTTGGCCGCCATTGCCTGTATCGCAGAAACTAAAATTTAATTGTAGCGCGTAATAGACCTCGATGAATATGTGCCGTAGTGTGCACAGGGACCCGAGCCGTAGTAGTGCCATTTCATCTTTAGTTTTCTGAACTGCTGCCTTCTCTTCTACTATCCTTTATATCTATCAAAACAGCTCTTCAACTATCGACCTATCTAGGATTAAGAATGTGTAAGGAAAACCTGATATGACAAATTTATCGAAAGTGACAGTTTTCTTTAGACACTCCCGAAATGACAACTACCGGCGTAATTTTAATAACAGACAAAAATTGTAATCATCAGTATGTACAACATTTTGAGCAATCGTCAAAATTGACAGGAACCACATTTTGGTAACAATAGAGGTTTTTCCCAACAACAGCAACAAAACCAACCGGTTAGCATACCTAACCAACAATGCAGTCTGCAAGGTCAACCAAGCTTAATGTTTCGCCGCCTGCGCATATAGCGTCGGTTCCACCAAATAGTAATGCACCGCAACAAGGAAACCAGTACGTACAGAAAACACATCATTTCAATTCCTATGGCAACGCGCCATATAGCAATGACTATCATGACAGACGTAAAAATGATGGTCATAATTTTCAGCGTACGTTTAATAACAGTCGGTCTTATCAGCAGCAAAATCATCCGCAACAACATATTATCATGAATGAACCAGACAGTAGATATCATCCCGAACGTAATACGTCAGGAAGAAATAACAGAACAGTGCAAATAGTGGAAATGCCACAGCATCCTCCACAAATGATAGCACGTAATACGTCAGGAAGAAATAACAGAACAGTGCAAATAGTGGAAATGCCACAGCATCCTCCCGCAAATGATAGCACGTCAGATAGAATTTGACTAGATACAGTACAGGTTGCATCTTCCAGCAACGCAAGCAATACTTTTGACATGCAGACTCTCGTTCACGAAAATGTTATTACTTTTGACGACATCAGAGACCCTCTCTTGCAGGAAACACCAGTTATTCAAAAAACCATTTCCCACCCTGTCACTGAGGTAAAGATTGGATCATCCAAATTTTCAGCAGTAATCGATTCTGGATCACCTATGTCCGTTATAAATGAAGAAACTTTCAACGAAACTAACAAAGAGAATACCTATCCCACGTTACCATTAGGCAAAACTAAAGTAAAAGGAGCAGTATCTGGTAAAGGAGTAGATGTAAAATTACAGACACATTAATCATTTTGTATTGCAGGTCATACATTTCACTCAAATTCATGGATTGTTCCCTTATTGACAACAGACGTTATTTTAGGTACGAATTTTCTGGTACAACACGACGCAATTATTGATTCTCAAAACTCCTATTTAATGTTAAAGGATGAAAATGTACAACTGGCTTTAGAATTTCAGCACTCTTTATCTGTAGAAGAACAAACAATTAATCGTACAGAAGTCATTTCCGCATCACGTAACGTAGACTGTTATTCCACATTGTTCACGGATACGTACGTACACAACTATAATACTCCAGACGAAGCCGACTATGACGTTATACAAATGATTTCTGATAAAGTTAAACAGAGCAGTGCAAATACAGACGACGAACGCACGCAACTACGCAAAATTCTTTTACAGCAAGCTCCAGTTTTTGACAACGTCCCTGGTACTATGTCCGGTTTTATGTATTGAATTTTAAGTTAAACAGCACGACACATTTAAAGCCAAACATTATCCCATTCCGTATATTCACAGAGAACAAGTTAAGAAAGAACTGCAAGCTATGCGTGACCAAGGAATTATTGAACCGGCAGTTGGTCCGTACATAAACCCATTCCATATTGTTAAGAAAAAGGATGGTTCACTTCGCCTCGTACTTGATTCGCGTCACATTAAAGACATTATTATTAATGAAACAGATCGCCCACAGACACTAGAAGAACTTCTACAGAAATTTCATGGCACTGCTATTTATTCCACATTAGATTTGAAATCGGGATTTTGGCAAAGTCAGCCCCATCCGAAGTGTAGAAAGTACACAGCTTTTCTCTGTTTTGGTGACTGTTACCAGTTTTGCAAATTACCGTTCGGTTTAACAATTTCATCAGCAGCATTTATTCGCGGTTTGAATACTATACTTCCGACAGAACTTAAAGACAGAATCACAACGTATGTAGACGACATTATTATTGCAGAAGCTAACTGGTCTGATTCTTGAACAACTGTTACGAACTTTACGTGCAGAAGGACTCACAGTTAATCTTAGAAAATCGCACTTTGGCAAAATGTTTATAAAATTTCTTGGACATGTAATTTCAGCAGAAGGCATTGTGCCTGACCAGGAAAAACTTCAAGCTTTACGTGACATTACTGTTCCTACGACGAAGAAACAACTACGTAGCTTTTTGGGTTTAATTAACTTTTTTCGTAAATTTATTCATTACTCCACTTTAGACACCCCTAAATTATGTCAATTGACGGGTAAAAACACTATTTGGTCCTGGGATAGCCAAGCACATTCTGAATTTGTGAATCTGAAAGAAGCTTTGTTGAACGCACCACTTTTATCACATCCAGATCTTACTAGAAATTTTTCCATTGCTACCGACAGTTCTAACACCGCTTTAGGCGTACACATTTTTCAGGAAATTGAAGAAGATGGTACTACAGTAATTAAAAACTTCGCCTTTGCGAATCGCATTCTGTCACCTGCTGAACGCAATTATTCTGTTACAGAACTTGAAACATTATGTGTTGTATGGGCATTTACGAGATTTAGGCATTTTCTTTATGGAAGACACACTACCGCTTACACAGATCATAGAGCTATACAGTTTTTACTTTCCGCTAAATTTACACACGACAGATTAAGCAGATGGAAACTTTATTTACAAGAATTTAATTTTACAATTGTTCACATTCCCGGTACACAAAGGATTGTAGCAGACGCACTATCCCGTTCTCTCAGCAACAATCAGCAAGACATCGCAACCAACTTCTGCAAAGCAAATTTCAGCATCATGTATATTCAACAAGTTGCAGTTGAAAATTTTATTTCGTCGTCATTACGACACATAGCACCAGAGCAGAGCAAAGACAACGTATGGAAAGAAATAAAACACTTTTGGCAAGATAGGAAAAATGTTACCATTAGAAACCATTACATTGTACGCAAAAATATTCTGTTTCGCCGCTCTCACCCTGACAGCAACAACTGGTTACTATGCATTCCTGACGAGCTTGTTAACAAATTAATTTGGTATACTCATTTAAGTTACGCACATTCCATAATGTTTTCTAATACTGAGACATAACTGTTATTTTACCAACATGGAGAAACGTATTCGACGAGTTTTAGCGTCATGTAAAATCTGCCAGAAAGCTAAGCCAGACACGACTTCACATATTCCTCCGTTACATCCCATTGTACCTGTTAAATTGAGACACATGGCCGCTGTAGACATTTTTGGTCCTATTCCAAGAACTAATAGAGGTTTTTGCTACATCTTTGTCGCTGTAGAACTCACTTCAAAATTTGTTACCTTTACTCCGTTACGCAAAGCTACTGCTAAATCTGTTTCGAAAGCATTTGTAAAACATGTTTTATTTCATGTAGGGCATGTATGGAAAGTAATTTCCGACAATGGACCACAATTTCAATCTGCTATATGGACACGTATGTTATGAATAAGAAACATTTCTCCGATCTATATATCCAAGTGTCATGCTTCTTCGAACGCTTGTGAACGATTAATGAAAGAAATTGGTAAACTGTGTAGAATATACTGCCATAAAAGACATATTGATTGGGACACACAAATACTCTCATTCCAGGATGTAATTAATTCCATACCAAATGAATCTACTATGCTATCTCCGACTGTTATACTGAAAAATGTTGAACCACCTAACGAAATTAAGGAATTAGTATCCTTTCCTACATCTCGTCGACTACGACACCATGAAATAATTGACATTGCGCTGAACAACATCAAACGTGCCGCAGAGCGCCGGAGAAGACAGCAAAAACAGGTTTGTACACCCCGTGACTTTGACATTGGACAGAAGATATTAGTGCGTACACACTATTTATCTAACAGAGGAAAGAGTAGATGTAGTAAATTTGAGCTTCTATACGCAGGTCCATATAGAATTCGCAGCATTCCTCACCCCAATGTAGTACACGTCGAAACTCTGAGAACCAGAAAAAGTAGAGGCAACCACCATGTCTCCAATATTAAATCCTTTATTGAATGAACATACTTTATGATTTATCACACTGTAATACCATTTCCTGATTTTTATATGACCACTTATACAATTATATTTATATGAACACTTACTTATGATTATCGCATTTTTTCTTGGCAAGTGCCCGGCAAGGTAAGATTAGCAGGTCGCTTTTCTTGTCATTACACATCAGACCGTGCACATTTTTCCAGATAAACTTACACTTTTTATGACCACTTATTACTTACTGTTGATTATTATATTTTTTTCTTGGCAAGTGCCTGGCAAGGTAAGGTTAGCAGGTCGCTTTTCTTGTCGTTACACATAAGACCGTGCACATTTTTCCAGATAAACTTACATATCTTGTGAACAATTATGCAATTCTATCTAGTGACATCGGCCCCCCATGAACCAAGGACCTTGCCGTTGGTGGGGAGGCTTGCATGCCTCAGCGATACAGATGGCCGTACCGTAGGTGCAACCACAACGGAGGGGTATCTGTTGAGAGGCCAGACAAACATGTGGTTCCTGAAGAGAGGCAGCAGCCTTTTCAGTAGTTGCAGGGGCAACAGTCTGGATGATTGACTGATCTGGCCTTGTAACATTAACCAAAACGGCCTTGCTGTGCTGGTACTGCAAACGGCTGAAAGCAAGGTGAAACTACAGCCGTATTTTTTCCCGAGGACATGCAGCTTTACTGTATGATTAAATGATGATGGCGTCCTATGGGGTAAAATATTCCGGAGGTAAAATAGTCCCCCATTCGGATCTCCGGGCGGGGACTACTCAGGAGGACGTCGTTATCAGGAGAAAGAAAACTGGCGTTCTACGGATCGGAGCGTGGAATGTCAGATCCCTTAATCGGGCAGGTAGGTTAGAAAATTTAAAAAGGGAAATGGATAGGTTAAAGTTAGATATAGTGGGAATTAGCGAAGTTCGGTGGCAGGAGGAACAATACTTTTGGTCTGGTGATTACAGGGTTATAAATACAAAATCAGATAGGGGTAATGCAGGAGTAGGTTTAATAATGAATAAAAAATAGGATTGCAGGTTAGCTACTACAAACAGCATAGTGAACGCATTATTGTGGCGAAGATAGACACAAAGCCCATGCCTACTAGAGTAGTACAAGTTTATATGCCAACTAGCTCTGCAGATGATGAAGAAATTGATGAAATGTATGATGAGATAAAAGAAATTATTCAGATAGTGAAGGGAGATGAAAATTTAATAGTCATGAGTGACTGGAATTCGTCAGTAGGAAAATGGAGAGAAGGAAACATAGTAGGTGAATATGGATTGGGGGGAAGAAATGAAAGAGGAAGCCGCCTTGTAGAATTTTGCACAGAGCATAACTTAATCATAACTAACACTTGGTTCAAGAATCATAAAAGAAGATTGTATACCTGGAAGAATCCTGGAGATACTAAAAGGTATCAGATAGATTATATAATGGTAAGACAGAGATTTAGGAACCACGTTTTAAACTGTAAGACATTTCCATGGGCAGATGTGGAGTCTGACCACAATCTATTGGTTATGAACTGCGGTTTGAAACTGAAGAAACTGCAAAAAGGCGGGAATTTAAGGAGATGGGACCTGGATAAACTGAAAGAACCAGAGGTTGTAGAGAGTTTCAGGGAGAGCATAAGGGAACAATTGACAGGAATGGGGGAAAGAGATACAGTAGAAGAAGAATGGGTAGCTCTGAGGGATGAAGTAGTGAATGCAGCAGAGGATCAAGTAGGTAAAAAGACAAGGGCTAATAGAAATCCTTGGGTAACAGAAGAAATATTGAATTTAATTGATGAAAGGAGAAAATATAAAAATGCAGTAAATGAAGCAGGCAAAAAGGAATACAAACGTCTCAAAAATGAGATCGACAGGAAGTGCAAAATGGCTAAGCAGAGATGGCTAGAGGACAAATGTAAGGATGTAGACGCTTGTCTCACTAGGGGTAAGATAAATACTGCCTACAGGAAAATTAAAGAGACCTTTGGAGAGAAGAGAACCACTTGTATGAATATCAAGAGCTCAGATGGCAACCCAGTTCTAAGCAAAGAAGGGAAGGCAGAAAGGTGGAAGGAGTATATAGAGGGTTTCTACAAGGGCAATGTAGTTGAGGACAACATTATGGAAATGGAAGAGGATGTAGATGAAGACGAAATGGGAGATAAGATACAGCGTGAAGAGTCTGACAGAGCACTGAAAGACCTGAGTCGAAACAAGGCCGCGGGAGTAGACAACAGTCCATTAGAACTACTGATGGCCTTGGGAGAGCCTGTCATGACAAAACTCTACCATCTGGTGAGCAAGATGTATGAGACCGGCGAAATACCCTCAGACTTCAAGAAGAATATAATAATTCCAATCCCAAAGAAAGCAGGTGTTGACAGATGTGAAAATTACCGAACTATCAGTTTAATAAGTCACAGCTGCAAAATACTAACGCGAATTCTTTACAGACGAATGGAAAAACTGGTAGAAGCGGACCTCGGGAAAGATCAGTTTGAATTCCGTAGAAATGTTGGAACACGGGAGGCAATACTAACCTTACGACTTATCTTAGAAGAAAGAATAAAAAATGGCAAACCTACGTTTCTAGCATTTGTAGACTTAGAGAAAGCTTTTGACAATGTTAACTGGAATACTCTCTTTCAAATTCTGAAGGTGGCAGGGGTAAAATACAGGGAGCGAAAGGCTATTTACAATTTGTACAGAAACCAGATGGCAGTTATAAGAGTCGAGGGGCATGAAAGGGAAGCAGTGGTTGGGAAAGGAGTGAGACAGGGTTGTAGCCTCACCCCGATGTTGTTCAATCTCTATATTGAGCAAGCAGTAAAGGAAACAAAAGAAAAATTCGGAGTAGGTATTAAAATTCATGGAGAAGAAGTAAAAACTTTGAGGTTCGCCGATGACATTGTAATTCTGTCAGAGACAGCAAAGGACTTGGAAGAGCAGTTGAACGGAATGGACAGTGTCTTGAAAGGAGGATATAAGATGAACATCAACAAAAGCAAAACGAGGATAATGGAATGTAGTCAAATTAAATCGGGTGATGCTGAGGGAATTAGATTAGGAAATGAGACACTTAAAGTAGTAAAGGAGTTTTGCTATTTAGAGAGTAAAATAAGTAATGATGGTCGAAGTAGAGAGGACATAAAATGTAGACTGGCAATGGCAAGCAAATCGTTTCTGCAGAAGAGAAATTTGTTAACATCGAGTATAGATTTAAGTGTCAGGAAGTCGTTTCTGAAAGTATTTGTATGGAGTGCAGCCATGTATGGAAGTGAAACATGGACGATAACTAGTTTGGACAAGAAGAGAATAGAAGCTTTCGAAATGTGGTGCTACAGAAGAATGCTGAAGATAAGGTGGGTATATCACGTAACTAATGAGGAGGTATTGAATAGGATTGGAGAGAAGAGAAGTTTGTGGCACAACTTGACTAGAAGAAGGGATCGGTTGGTAGGACATGTTTTGAGGCATCAAGGAATCACAAATTTAGCATTGGAGGGCAGATGGAGGGTAAAAAACGTAGAGGGAGACCAAGAGATGAATACAATAAGCAGATTCAGAAGGATGTAGGTTGCAGTAAGTACTGGGAGATGAAGAAGCTTGCACAGGATAGAGTAGCATGAAGAGCTGCATCAAACCAGTCTCAGGACTGAAGACCACAACAACATCAATCTAGTGACATATTCATTTTATCAAATTCTCTCTCCATTAAAGGCCTCAACTCTCGCCTCCATCAACTACACAACATACAATCTGCACACAAAGAAAGTCATTTCTTGTTGTTATATATCAGACCGTGCACATTTTCCATTTTTTATGTATGTATGATTGTTTTCCTGTTTCTTTGTATGCACTATGAAATCTTTAAGATATAACAAACACCAGTTGACTTTGACATTTTTGCCTTATGATATCTCAACATCATGACTATTTTACATTTTTTTGCTACTACATTATGATACTCTGTGTACATTTTTGCACCTGCACACTGTCTGTGTTTTTGACATATTACGTTTTCCGTCATGCTATGCTGTATGCTTAATTATATCACTAGAAACCAGTTTTTATTTAATGGGTATATGATTAAATGCAAGACATTAATCATTGTTCATCATTTTCAGAAAGCAATAAAGTATAAAAGAAATAAATGAAACGAACACAGTGGATTACTATGAAATAGGAATTTCACCTTCGGAATGAACGAAAGAAGATGCAATACCTCGTCACGAAGAGTAAATGGATCAGAATTAAGAAACATTAACAAGAATATACTATACACATCGTATGATAGCAGTCTTAAATAATTTTTTCTTTCAGAATACGAGGCGACTGATGCAGGCTGTCAGACAGAACTACACATCTTAGTTTTAGTGATGAAATATGCTAGAAATAAGAAACTCTATACTATGAATAGTTATATGAAGCAAATGGTAATATGAATAATGAATAATGAAGTGTCTTTTTGCAGATGATAATGAATGATGATGAATAGTGATGAAGAATATGATAATATGAATAATGAAGTTTTTCTTTGCAGGTGATGATAATAATGAAGAATATGGTAATATGACTAATGAAGTTTTTCTTTGCAGGTGCTGAAATAATGAAGTTATGGTAATATGAGTAATGAAGTTTTTGTTTACAGGTGATGATAGTGATAAATTTTATATGGCCACTAAACGCACCACTTTTAAGTTTTTCTTTGCAGATGAGAATAATGATGAAGTTTGTATATTTACTGTTAGTTAATAAATGCTATGTAGTTATTTAAGTATTTGTTGCAGTTCGTTTTGACAGTATGTCTTATGTTGCATGGTATAATGACTGAAGGTTTTGGAAAGGACAGCTAGAGTAAATATATATTGAGTACACATTTCATTACCTGTTAATTCGAAGTTCACTACTTTTCAGCATAATACGCGTTTCTTCTTTCAACTTAATAATCCATTTTGTAGTTTGTCTGGGAGAAGCTATTCACGGTAATAATATGCTATGAGCAGTTAATCATTAAACCTGTTCTAGTACTTGCATTTTTTTTTACCCATTTGTGTGTGTCATTCATGAATGTGATCACATATACTCTACTTGTTTCGTAACCTTGCTACAGCAGACTCATTACGAATGACGTTACCTATCCTCATTTGCAGCAATAAGTCAAAAGCAAATATTTTCATGCCCCAGCAATTAATTATCGATCCCAACACAATGCATTGCTAGCAAAAAAAAAAAAAGTATTACCAGTCCCAAATAATGCTTCCAGTTTAAGAGAGTTCTGAGTAATACTGAATGATGTTTTCTAATCACAGACCTTGAATTATAGTTACAGTATGATACATTTTCAATATGTCCTATGTCACTGGAATGATCAGTTCTGAGTAATACTGAATGATGTTTTCTAATCACAGACCTTCAATAGTAGTTACAGTATGTTACATTTTCAATATGTCCTATGTCACTTGAATGATGAATTCTGAGTAATACTGAATGATGTTTTCTTATCACAGACCTTGAGTAATAGTTACAGTGTGTTACATTTTCAATATGTCCTACGTCACTTGGATGATGAATTCTGAGTAATACTGAATGATGTTTTCCAATCACAGACCTTCAATAGTAGTTACAGTATGTTACATTTTCAATATGTCCTATGTCACTGGAATGATCAGTTCTGAGTAATACTGAATGATGTTTTCTAATCACAGACCTTGAGTAATAGACAGTGTGTTACATTTTCAATATGTCTTATGTCACTTGAATGATGAGTTCTGAGTAATTGTAAATGATATTTTCTAATAATGCATAAATAGTATTCCAATAATTTCTGTAAATAATATTTTTGTTATACTCTATAAATGCTATGCCAATAATTAACTCTCATTTTGAATGATAACTTTTGAATAATACTGAATAAGGTTTTATAAAAATATAAGAATACTTTGCAACAGGTCAATGAGTGCCAATGATTACTATAACTAGATGAATTATGTAAATAGTATGCCATTAATTAACTCTTGCTTTGAATGATCACTTTTAAATAATGTACAAAAATGGTTTGTAACTGGCCAATGAGTGCCAATGTTCACTGTAATTAGATGATTTATGAACATTATTCTGTAATACTTCATACATAGTACAGAAGTGTTCAGTAACTAGGCGATGAGTGCCAACAATTAGTCAAATCGGTTGAAAGGCTAGTGTAATTCTCAATGATGACTAGCATGAGACTTAATGTCCTTCACCTTCTGACCTAATTACCAGAAATTACTGCAATATACGTTTGTCCTTACGATCATGGAGCACTATATTTGGTTTCTGCACTAATTCTACGTTGGTGAATGAGTGTGGTGTTGACACATCATGGTGTCCACCACCTAGGACAATGGAGATGTTACTATGGTTCCACTGTTTGGTGTACCTAATGTACTACCAAAATGATAACATGGAATATTAATACGACATTTCAGTGTCTTGGCTACACTGATTAATACTTCAGGGAGGAGAACTTCAGATTGTCTCACTTGGTGTTGTGCTTCTGTAGAAAGACATGGACTTTCAGTGCAGCTACGTGCAACCTAATGTGCTACAACCATGATGCAAGCCTTCCCTTTCCTATCCTAGTTCTAGTAAAATGGTAAAAAAAAATACTACAGTGTGTATGCACTTTATGTCATTTGTTAATATGATTTGTGCTCATTGCGTATACGTTTTGTCATTGCTTGATATGTTCTGTACTACACTGTGTATGCATTTTATGTCATTTGTTAATATGATTTGTACTCAGTGCGTATACATTTTGTCATTGCTTGATATGTTCTGTACTCAGTGCATGTGCACTATATTTCATTTCATGTTATGCACTTATATATATGTATATACTCTGTGACTGTAAACTTAGTTAATTAAGAAAAATTGCGTATATATTTTGTGATTTCTTGATATGTTCTGTACTACAGTGCATATGCACTTTATGTCACTTGTTAATATGATTTGTACTCATTGCGTATACATTTTGTCATTGCTTGATATGTTCTGTACTCAGTGCTTGCGTACTCTATTTCATTTTATGTTCTGTACTTATATATATGTATATACTC
Organism: Schistocerca serialis cubense; assembly: GCF_023864345.2. Lineage (NCBI taxonomy): Eukaryota > Metazoa > Arthropoda > Insecta > Orthoptera > Acrididae > Schistocerca > Schistocerca serialis. Next base: position 430,403,455 of record NC_064641.1, read on the forward strand.
TGTGACTGTCAACTTACTTAATTAGGTAGATTTTAGAAAAATTTGTTGCTCGTGGCAAGTCCAATTGACTCACCATCGCTGTCAAATTTTTGACCCCCCCCTCCAGTGGAGGGTTATGTAAGAGGTATGTGCTGCCTGCGATACGTAAGTTATAAGAGAATCTGAGACCAAAGAGCAGTGTTGACTGCAGTACGAACTGTGTAGCAGCAGCAGTAAGTTGTTGCTAACGAGCAGTCGCCTGTGTACGCTTGTCAGTCCTGTCTGGTGTATCATGTTGGCTGGGCCGGTCGCGGTGCAGCGATGCCGGAGCCTGAGTATTATTGTATAAGGTAAAAAAGCAGCCTCGCGCATATCTAGTAATATTATGTAAACTCACATGTAAATCTTTTAAAAATGTCGTAATAATAATCTTTGTCTAATTTCTAACAAGCTTTCATTTCAGTTTAAAGAATTTAATATTTTTTTAAATGCATGATCATTCCGATTGTTGCAAAAGAAAAAGCATTTGCTTCCTTACATAAATAACAAATGTATAGGCCAGCATTGCACAGAGCTGTGCCGGAAAAGAGCTATTGTAAGAGCAGATAGTTGCCGACTTTATCGAGGTGAGAATTTTTGCTTTTTATTCAGAATGATTTTACAGGGCCATGACGCAGCACTGCTGTCGTCCAAATTTTACCAGGTTACTGAATTTATTTTTTATTACGAGGTTTAGAAGTTTTTCTGTTTGGAGATTATATTAAATGAGAAAAGAATTTTGTGGGTACATTAAATGGGAACCAATTTTGTTCAGAGGTTACACAAAAAATAGAACCGTATTATTATTATTATTAATTAAGTTTTTTTGTGAGGTTACACAAAAATTAGAATCATTATATTATTATTATTTTACGTGGGGAAGTTACAGTGTTACTAACTCCAAATTATCAAATTTGAGTTTATGTAAACGAAAGCGACAGTGAAATGTTTTGTGTTGTTGTCATTGTTTTTGTAGGAATTTTGAAATGTAATGAGAGGTTAATGAATGAGTAGTGACTTTGTTCATAGAGAATTCTCGTGACCCTAATTCTTTGGTCGGTTTATAAACTGTTACAACTGATTACATTTAGGCCTAGATTGCATCTGCCTAACTATAAGATATACTCAAATGAAAACGAGACAGATGGGGAAAAATTAAGCAGCTTCTCATGGTTGGGATTCACAGTCATATAATATTTCTGAAGAGACCGTCAACGGCGACTATGATGTCTTTTAAGAAAAATTAACTGTTTTTTATCGTAAGAGTACTCGCCAATAATTCATTTGTCCCACGGTGAGACAAGACGGTGATTGCCTTCATGGAAAAATGTTTACAATGGCCTTCAGAACCACAATTGTACCCAAGCGCACACCTCTTCATCCGAAGCAAATCGACGGCCTCGAATGTGTTTCTTCAGAGCTCCAAAAATATGGGGATCGCATGGGGTAAGATCTAGACTTTATAGAGAGCCAACACGTTGCCAAGGTTGTTTCGAGTGTGCTACAGATGCTTCTCAGAGGAGCCATTACATATGCTCCATACAGTCCTGATCTCTATCCATGCTATTTCCATACTTTTGGAATCCTGAAGAAGGATATTCGTGTTCGTCTATTTCCTTCGGACGTCGAGGTGCACACTTGGGTACAGCCATTGTTCCATAGGCAATCGTAAACATTCTTCTGTGAAGGCCTTAACCATCTTGTCTCACAGTGCGACGCAAGTGTTACAGGATGGGGATTACTTTTGAAAAAAGAAACAATTTACTTATATTTTTTTCTATCTGTCTCGTTTTTATTTAACTGCCCCTTACAGAAAACAATAAGAAATTTTTTCAGATATACGATATACAAAGTTTTAGTTACACTTTTATGGTGGAAATAGATACTATTAAAATTAACAGCTGTATCGTTGTAACGAATTTATGCTATTACGGAAACAAATACAGAATTTCCAGTGTTTAAATCACGCAAAATTTCAACCAACGTCGCGACTATCGGAATTTCAAAGTCACTGTCAGTAGGCGCGTTTCTACTCGTGAACCGGGAAGACGACGTCTATTCAAGTTTCACAACAGTCGCGTAATAGTGGAGCCAGTAACGCCGATATGAGGACGCAAATCTTGTCTGCTTTAAATACACGCTGTAATAGTGGTGAGCGTTAGTTATCTTTGAGACTTGTTGTAGTGAGCTGATGGTTGTCAAGAACGGCTTTAAGACGACGAAGACCCCATTATCAACAGCTCACTGATTTTGAATGAGGTCGTGTAATAGTGCTACGAGAAGCTGGATGTTCCTTCCACTATATTACAGAACGATTTGATATTAATCTAGCCATTGCACGTGACTGCCGGCAGCGGTGGTCATAGGAAGGTACGGTCGCAAGAAGACCAGCCTCCGGATGGCAACGTGGCACTACCGAGAGGGAAGAACGTCGTGTTCGGCATATAGCTGTGGCGCATCGTGCTGCATCTGCTGCAGAAATTCGAGCAGCAGTTGGCACCACAGAGACACAACGAACTGTTTCAGATCGGTTTCTTTAAGGACATCTCAGAAGTAGACGCCCTGTAGCTTGCATTCCACTGACTCAAAATCATCGCCGTTTGTGACTTCAGTGGTGTCAAGAGAGTGCTCATTGGAGGGCGGAGCTCTGTTGCGTTTTATGACGACAGTGGGCGCTGCCTCGATGCTAGCGATGGCCTTACGTTGGTTAGGAGGAGGCCAGGTGAGCTCGTTTAACCATCTCCTTTAACGCCTAGACACATGGGACCTAGACGTGGAGTTATGGCGTGGGGTGCGATTTCGTATGACAGCAGAAGCTCTGTCCAGGTTATCCCACGCACTCCAACCGCAAATTAGTACGTCCCTGTTGTGCTGTCATTTATGAAAAGCATTGCAGGGGGTGTTTTCCAACAGGATAACTCTTGTTCACATACCGATGTTTTAACTCTACGGAGTGTCGACTTATTGTCCTAACTTGCTGGATCACCAGATCGGTCTCCAGTGGAGCACATAAGGTACATCATCGGGCAACAATTCCAGTGTCATCCAGAAACAGCATTAACCGTCCCTGTATTGACCGACCAAGTGCATCAGGCATGGAACTCCATCCCACAACCTGACATCCATCACCTGTACGACACAATGCGTGCACGTTTTCATACTTGCATTAAATATTCTGGCGGTTACACTGATTATTAATATAGCAGTATCTCACATTTGCATTGTTCTTCGCTTGTGCTTACATCAACCTGTGATCTTGTAATGTTCATCACTGAAATATGTTACCCAGACAAATGTTTTCTCGAAATTTCGTTACTCTAAGATAATTGTTTTTTGGTGTTGGAATTTTTTCCTTCAGTGTAACACGAGTGGTTTTTAATGAAAAGCATCATCTGGACAACTATCAGCAGTTCTTTGCTGATGACTGCTGCAATACTGTAGGCGGAACCCCGCCTCTTCCACGAAACATGGTGGGTTGCCGACAGAACATGAACACGAATTAGCGACGTAGTGTCACTAACACACTTTAAAGAGTAACGAAGAGCTGCTTTCTGAATCGGAACCTCGCACTTTTTGTGAGTCTAGGTGAGATGGCTAGCGAAACGTTCCGGGGGGACGCTGCACGCTCCAACACGTCCTGAATTAGTCCACGCAGTTCAAAAAGTCGAACGCAACGGGCATTGATATGAAACTGTTTTCGGTTTTTGTAAGTAGGCCTATCTATTACACAGACAGATTTTATATCGATAGGTTCCTTTCAGTGAATACTTGTAAGTCAACTGCTTTTCACAGCTGTACTTTAATAGTGTTTTCTTACTTAATTGCAGCAGAATAGACGCAGACTCGTAAATACGATACTGTTGTGACTGGAGCAACTGATCACTGTGTTATAATCAAACAATATTGAGTCTATCCATATATTTACGTGCAGTAGGTTGTACTTGTTTACACTGAGGGTCAGCGCACGATCCCTCGATCAAGCATCGATTTTCTGCCAAACCTCTTGTATTTCGCTGCTCTTTTGTGGTTTTGTGGCAATACTATATCCAAAAACCATCTTTGACAAATAGCCTCGTTAAGCCCCTGATGTTTCTGCCTGTAAATTACGCACCAATGACGGACTAGTGATGATATGGACTTAAAATGAAACAGTCTTGCTGAAGGAACCATACTGTCATTGACTGGAGAGATTTAGGGAAACCACTGACCGCATGCTAAGTCAGAGGACTGATTTAACGTTCTGTTTTTAAGTACTAACTTTGCGTCTTAATTACTGCTCACTGTTCCTGCCGCTCTGTTTCTAATAACTTACCTGTCAATGTAACAAGAATGCCGAAAAGATACTCCTCACGTGTAACGAGACTCACAGTCCCTCCTAACTGGCGCTGGACGTCTTAATGAGCATCACCCTGAGGGTGTCATTAACTCCCAATGGCTGCTGATGCTCAACGTGGCTGAGTAGGAGCTGCGACCAACAAAGTCAGCCCTCGCCCTTTTTACAGAATCTTTGCGATTTCCATGTGACAGCTACTGAAAGAAAATTTTAGACATTTATTTACTCAATGCAATGTTAATGAACAAAATACCAAATACGAAACGCAGGTCCAGAGAGGCTACCAAGTCTGGAAACAAAGCGCTTTCCCTTTCTCACATTCTCGAGACGTAAGATCTTGGCGTGGTCTCCGACCACCACAATGTCCAAAAGAACAATGAGGAGTGACACAGTCTTGACTTTTCAAAAGTGACTCCACAATCACATGAAGGAATGCACACAAGAGAGCACCATAAGCAGTTTTCGTCATTTTCTGCAGTTTTTACTGTTGTCAGACGTGACGCTGTGTTTTGCGCATCATTTGTAAATGTTTTGCGTTCTACTCATTTAATCCCTATGCAATACGTTGAGGCCATTCGTAATATTCTGTTAATTCTTCAGGTACAGGCTTTTATGATGAATAAAGTGCTATTCACTGAGGTGACAAAAGTCTAGAGACAGCGACATGCGCATATTCAGATGGCGATAGAATCGCATACACAGGGTAGAAAAGGGCAGTGCTTTGGCGGAGCTATCATTCGTACACAGGTAATTCATATGAAAAAGTTTCCGACTTGATTATGGCCGCACGACGGGAGTTAACAGACTTTGCATGCAAAGCGTTAGTTGGAGCTACAAGCACGGGGAATTCCATTTCGGAAATTGTTAGGTAATTCAATATTCCGAGATCGACAGTGACAGAAGTGAGCCGTCATTACCAAATTTCAGGCATTACCTCTCACTACGGACAACGTAGTTGCCGACGGCCTTCACTTTACGATCGAGAACAGCGCCATTTGAGGAGAGTTGTCAAAACAGATAAGCAACACTGCATCAAATAACCGTACAATGTGGAACGTACGACGCACTCCCTTAGAACGGTGCGGCGAAATGTGGCGTCAATGGGCTATGGCAGCAGACGACCGACACGAGTGCCTCTGCTAACAGCACGAAATCGCCTGCAGCGCCTCTCCTGGGCTCGTGACCGTATCGCTTCAACCCCAGACGACTGGAAAACCGTGACTTAGCCGGTGAATCCCGATTTCGGTCGGTAGGAGCTGATGGTAGGGTTTCAGTTTGCCGCAGACCCCACGAAGCCGTGGACCCAGGTTGTCAACAAAGCACTGTGCATACTGGTGGTGGCTCCATAATGATGTGGGCATTGTTTACGTTCATCGTTGATAGGATACCGTCATGTTAGCCTGCTTTAAGACCATTTGCCGCTGTTCATGTACTTCATGTTTCCAGACAACGAAGGAATTTGTATGGGAGACAACGTGTCACGTCACAGGTCCACAATTGTCCATGATTGGTTTGAAGAACATTCTGGAGGTGTGAGTGAATAATTTGGCCTCATAGATCGCCTGATTTGAATCGAACATTTATGGGACATAATAGAGAGGTCAGTCCGTACAAAAAATCCTGCAGCGGCAACACTTTTGCAAGTATGGACGGCTATAGAGGCAGCATGGTTGAATATTTCTGCAGGGGACTTCCAACGACTTGTTGAGTCAATGCCACGTCGAGTTGCTGCACTACTCCCGGTAAAAGGAAGTCCGACTCGATATTTTCAGTGTTTTAGATCCTGTAGATTGCGTTACAACAAGCCTTATACAACTAAGCCATACTTCGTCTGTCATACATGATCTTGTACCCTGAAAGAGAAGAAGGTCTTTTACTGTGGAATACGTGATATTTGCAAATGAACTGAGCTTATTTAACGTCTCAACAGTTTTACTTGTCTCGAAACTGGAAATTTATGTTGGTTCTTAATAGCTTCTATTTCAAAATATATTTAAATTCTAATTGGTTTTTGATAATACTTATGCTGTATTTGATGTCACTGGCAGACTGTTGGTGTGTAGAAGAATAATAATGTAAGAGATAAACTATTAAATACAAAACTGGCACGATTTTATCGATTGCAATGTTTCTACAATTTCAGTCCAATATCTTTTCCTAGGTGCATAATCATGTATATTGCAACATATTTTTCAGTTCTTGTAAGTCAGGAAATGACTGAGCCATATAAAAAATAAATGCCATCATTTCAAACCGGAAAAAGGAAAATATTAAACTTCTATTACAGGGCTGGCTAGAAGTGAAAATCTAAAAGTGTACCAAGATGCAACACTCTCCCCTACACATTTCTAGAAAGAAAATCCTTTATTTCTCAACGTAATCTAAACACACGGTTATACACATAATCCAGGAGTAATTTTTTTTTCATTTCGTCAGGAAAGTAATTTTGTTAAATTCTATAAAATGTCAGATGATGTCAACGATTTACTTTCGTATAAGATGCAAATATCTTCTCACCAAGCAAAATTTACAGATTGGATATTCGGAAGAAATCACTTGCAGTTAAGTCTGGAGAAGAGGATAGTTGAGAAACCAATCTGAAATCCAGCTGGTCCACTTTTGCCATTGTGATTGGTGGAATTTGGGCTGATGTATTGATTGCATGGCAATTTGGTCACTTTTGATGCAACTCCTGTTTCAAACTATAAAATAATTTATCAAACAAAGCCCAGTTATAGTTTTGCACTTTCCGAAGTAATCTATAAGTATCATACTTTGAAAATCCTAGATAACAATTACTTGACCAGATTACAATAGGGCTTTGTGTTTTCAGGGATATTACACAGCATTAGTCCACTGTTTTGAGTAATGTTCCAACTTAAGTGTGTTGATGGATGCATATTTCATCCTCAGTCGCCAGTCTATGTAAAAATATCCTGCAGATTCCGATAAAAGCAGCCAAATTCTGTTGATGGCATTTTTGGACTACAGTCAGCAGTTGTGGATCTCATCGCTCACAGATCGTTTACATTTCCTGGATATAGTGTACTCGTTCTGCGGAGAGGCGGTATTATCAGCAGTCACACACTTTTACTAGGTTGCCTTGAATTATAGTATCGTGGATTTCTGAACGATGTTCAATGTTAGTCCGATGGCTGTCGATCATCAGTGTTCCTAACGTCGCTTTTTAAGTCTGTAATCCAATAGTGCTGGTGCACAGTCCCCACAAACTTCAAACGACATGGTTGTAATTTGTCCAGCAGTCAAAGCCCTCATATGAAAATGGTTAATGACATCACATAACTCGTTTTCTTTCTTGTTCTTGACAAGCTGCAGTAACCATCACGTGAGATTTAATAAACTGTTTGATACATCTGGATTAAAGTTTCAAAATAACCACCATTGGAATAACACCATTTCGGGTGTGGCTGGACACAATTCTGTACCTTGTACCAGTCTTTCGAACTACGACTTTCATAAAGATATTGATTACATATGAAAATAAATAGAATTGATTTATAGATAAATCTCCCCCTCTTGAAGAGGAGGAAGTGTGTGTAATCTCACAAAATGCGCAGCAGTTCCTTTGAATACAGAGGAACAATGATCTTCTATGGGACCGCAAAAATGTGACGCCGGATGTAATATGGTGGGGACTCACGGCAATCAGTCACGCTGATGGCTATTCAGATTCCTCGACGAGGCTTCTGCGGTCGTCCTTTAAATAACATTTGACGTCCGTACTGAACTGGGCGGAATAAATGGCTGCGAAAACCGAGCATGTTAAGGCATCTAAATATGCATCAGGGTTATGACCGCTCGATACACTTGGCTCTTGCGTTGCAAATGCAAGCCTTTCTGGGGCAACCCAATTAAGTTTCTGCCGACGCCAGTGCAAAAGCACAACGCGGCACTTGGCTAGGGCGCCTTCCGTTTACAGAGGGTGGTTCCCCTCTGTTTCGCAGACTTTACTGCTAGCCATTAGCGACACTGTCCACAGGCCAGTATATCTTACAGCCGATATAAGGCGTAGTGTAAAGGGAGGAGATTGCTTCTGTGACATGAATCGCAAGAAATGCATAATTACGAAAGAGGAGCACTTCAACATAATGTTCAGTACAGTTTTCTGAAGAATACCGAAATATGAAATTTAAAAATAAATATTTCTTCTTTTACGAGCAAAGAGTAAATGCTGATCAGCAGTAAGTAGGATTGCAATGGCGATTGTAAAACAGTTTCCACGTGACTAACACCTTAGAAGTGAGACTCCAGTTGCCTATTTGCACTGGCGATGACGTCACAAGCTACACCTCCTCATCATCATCACCATCATCACATGACATGCTACGCCCCCTTTCTAAGATGTTTTCATACGTCTCCCTACCCTCCTCCGATGCCTCCCTCGTCTCTGTACGAATCAGAGTCTATTACCTTATATACCATACCACATTAAGACGAAGCAAAGACAGCCTAGTACTTCAATGGTCATTAAAATGAAACAGCCAGTCACCATGTAGCCCCAGATGAGCCATCTTTGATGTACTCAAAAGCATACAAAGAAAGTGAATTTTTTCGCCATATTCAGAAACTTTTACCCAAAAAATTACGTCAAGAGTGTAACCTGCAGTGTTTCCTCATCTCAAAACACACACACACACAGTATTCATGTGAAGTGTAGCGGATGTTGGCAGTTCCATCCAACGCTATATTATATGTGGTTTGTAAAGTGAACTGACGTTGTCAGACGATTTTACAAATTTTCTAGTAATATTTCACCTTAGCAAGTACTAGTTGAGGGGGGAAGAAGATAGTGCATCATGTGTGACACTAAAAAAATATAACTGGTGATACTGAGTGCCAATTATTGCTTTTTATCAGAAAATAACTGTACCCATTTATGCACTGCAGTGTCCCACTCTTGTTAAATGAAAAATTACTGCATAAAGTATGTGTGGGAATTGGATATACGTCCTAATCTCCTTCTCCTACCTAACTCTGTCCAACTCACAATCCTTCCCCCTCTATGTTCATCACCTCCCCTCTCCGTCCATCTTCTCTTGCCTGCTCTCTTTCCATCTTCTCTTCTCTCCATCCTCTCTCACCTACTCTCCCTGTCCATCTCGTCCTTTCCGCACTCTGTGTCCATTTACTTCCATACCTATGTCCATCCTTTCTTCCCCCTTCTCTCTGACCTTGAACCTCCTGTATTGTTAATGTAAATTCAGGTTCTATATTTGTATTCTAACCGTGTGCCGATAAGCCATAAAGACAACCTTCTTGTTGGTTAACGACGTTTCAAAATTATGTATTGCATGATCCATTAAAAATATATTGACTAAGCCAGTTCGGACGTTTATTACAGTTACGTCTATAAACTTGAAGTAAATCACTTGAGTACTTTTTAAGATTTTTGGTAACACCGTTTCCCCTTTGTAGCATGCACACATGCTTATGTTTTACAGATATAAAAAATTTGCAGTCTGTGTCCGCCTGGGGTGTCAACTACTTGTGATGTCAAATACTGGGGGTGTCAACTACTGGGACGTCAGCTACTGGAGATGTTAACTGTTGATGATGTCAACTACTGAGAATGTCAACTACTGGCGATGTCAAGTGATGGGGTAGTCAACCGCTCAGGATGTCAACTACTGAGGATGTCAGCTACTGAGGATGTCAACTACTGGGGATATCGTCTACTGGGATGTGCAGTACATTAAAAACTGGAACTAACTGTTCCATATTACACTGGAAATTCTTCTAAAACCAGCAAAACCACATAAAAGTCGGAATTTATCTTTAATTTAAATCTGTGATTATTAGATTTCGGTTTTATTTAGATTCCCCTTTTTTAGCATTAGATTGGTTTAGCTTTGATGATCAAGTGTATACAGCATCACTCATTGTAGAAATTATAAATGAAACCAGAAGATTGTTAACGCCACAGTAATGATCTCGAAAATTTCGTCTCTGAGCTGCAAAACTTAAATGTTGTTCAGTGTCTGAAAATTGAAAAGAGTCTTTAATTTTACTTAAAGAACCTTCAGAGCCTGCTAGAGTGCAATGCAGTACACAAATGAAATGTGGATGTCCAACTGGCTGCATAGGAAATTCAGATAAAAGATAATGGGTTAACGTCCTTACACTGACCGCATCTACAGATTCTCCAGGGTGCGTCAAAAACTCATTTTCCGGACATACAGCCGTATTCGCTGTCCATAACTTCACGTAAATCACTGTGAAAGACCAAAAAATATTCTTTGCCTTTTAACATAAACTGCTGTACTGATGAAATTATTATATTCGTTTGTGAGCATAGTGTCACTAATTTGACACAATTAACATCATACAAATGGAATCGAATACGGCAGACTGTAATAGGTAACTCAACAACAGAATTCAATTCCCAATCAGACTGTCTCGTTATAGGATTCGTTTTCACTCACGTCTAGATAAGACATGATACCAGGATCGCTGCATCCTACTAGTATAGATTTCACTTTCCACAGAGTAACGCAAGTCAAAGATCGACCACGCGCAGTCGCCGTCGAATAACAGCCAATATCTTAAAAAACAAAATACGACAAATAATGTAAATTGTTAGTTGTATCGCAGCTCTTGACACATAAAACAACTAAAAACAAAAATATATAAAACTGTAACAAATTTGGCACATACTATAACAATATTTGTTTATGATTCATTACATTTTTTTATACTTTTTTGCTTTAAAAATTTCGCAGATTGGTACTAAGTTTTCTTTATATGTAAAGTGCGTTATACTGAAGATAGATGTTCTCTGCATTGTATGTGAGTAATATATGTAAAATACAATGTAAATTGTTTATTACGTTAAATAATGTTTGGTGACCTATCGTCCTTAAAAATATTTGTGTGTATGAATTGTTCATGCTGATGTAAATCGACAATTTAAGAAGTCGTCACGCTTAGCAACAATGTAAGAAATAGGTATTATGTAAAATCCAGTGTGATTTCGTTTAAAACTAAAGTGGTTCTGGGAAGTGGAAAAGGTGGCCTCTGACTGCAAACGGCTTACGGCATATCTGCGAGTTGTTGGGATAATGTATGCAGAATTGAGCGACGCCAAGAAATGAAGCCCAAACAGCAAGAGACTTGCAGGTCATACTGTGGGTAGTGAAGTCGCCGTGATTGTTCGCCACACCCAAGGTTACAGCCACCAGATAACACTTTTTTATAGTGAATTTTCTTTTGTACAGCGTGAGACACTAATTAATAATCATTCTTGAACTATAAACAAAGTGATTCGCCCTGTTATTTCACCCTAATCATACACCTATGTAGGGTTCCTTCCTGGTGATTGATGAATCTGAGTATCCTATTTTACAGACTTATGAAGTGCCAAGTTAATATGAAGAGGCACCATTTAAACTGGTTTTGTGTTTTATTAACAATTGCTAAGTGTTATAGTAAAAGTTTGCTCAAGTACAATTCAATGAGAGTGTAGTCTAGTTTCTAGGATCTGGTAAATGACTATACAGAGTTAGTTCAAAGGATAACAGCTTTTGAAAGTAAATTACAGCAAGAAAGAGGTTTTCTTGAAGTGAAATGATCAGTATAAAAAGTGTGTGCTTTAGTATGTAAGTATCTTAGTATTTAAGTATGTTTGTTATAGAAAATGATTTTCTATGTGTCTCCTCCGGCCAATTTTTTTAGCTTCCATGAATTTATATACTGAGAACTTTTTTAAAACGTAATGTATAAGGGTGTATTAGTAAAAAAAAATTCCAGTGTCTGCACCAACGTTGTTTACATGGAATCATATTTACTTGAAGAACCAAATTGAACAGCAAGAAAAACATAGGCGAGATTCATACTTCTGCTTTTCCAATACTTCACTGTTTCATGGCCTGGATAGACTGGCGACCATTAGTACATGTTTTAAACCACTAGATGAACTTGGAACTGAGTTGTCCTAGCTTCAGTATCATATTGTTCATACTACAGTTCTATTTAACAGCTGGGTATAATCTTAGGAAAAAAATTGAATAGTCTGATTTTCTTATCCATTAGACACAACACATGATCAAATCCTGTAAAAAGAGTAACTCTATTGATTAGCTTTTCCTGTTAACATGACTATCGCCCCATTGTGTACTTGATTTGGGAACTTAACTAAATTTCGTAAGAGTGTTATATGTGGCATTTCCCATAACATAACCATTTGTCCTGTTGGGGTATAGTATCCGTGACAACATAGAGACAGGTTTTTCTGTTATTTAGGTAAAAGCATAGTAAATTACAATAGTGGAGGGAGGGTTATACATAGTGCATGCTGACGGGACCTTTTACAGCATTTAAGTGTCCATAAGTGGTTAAACATAGTTATACATTTTACAGGTAGGTAGGCTTCTATTGGGAGAAGTATAAACGTCTCAGGGTCACAAATTTATTAAATCAGTTAATAGAAAGGTATAGCAGTATAAATTATTATATACGTGGTTTAACAACTATTAAAAACGGATAAAGATATGTATACGCACTATAGAGAAGCAAAGCAAGAGGATAAAAATGATGACCCTTCGGTAAACATTAATCAGGAGTAGGACAGAGAGGAATCGATCTTGTTGATGAAACAGCGGGTAGAAAATATTGATTTGAGAAATGACACTTCTATGCTGTTATCCAATGACTATTAGCAGAATTTGGAATCGGTGGGTTCAGGAGGGTGATACCGAACGCCGTGCTGGATCCCAACGGCCTCGTATCACTAGCAGTCGAGATGACAGGCATCTTATCCGCATGGCTGTAACGGATCGTGCAGCTACGTCTCGATCCCTGAGTCAACAAATGGGGACGTTTGCAAGACAATAACCATCTGCACGAACAGTTCGACGACGTTTGCAGCAGCATGAACTACCAGCTCGGAGACCCTGGCTGCGGTTACCCTTGACGCTGCATCACTGACAGGAGCGCCTGCGATGGTGTACTCAACGACGAACCTGGGTGCACGAATGGCAAAACGTCATTTTTTCGGATGAATCCTGGTTGTGTTTACAGCATGATGATGGTCGCATCCATGATTGGCGACATCGCAGTGAACGCACATTGGAAGCGTGTATTCATCATCGCCATGTTGGCGTATAACCCGGCGTGATGGTATGGCGTGCCATTGGTTACACGTCTCGGTCACCTCTTGTTCGCATTTACAGCACTTTGAACAGTGGACGTTACATTTCAGATGTGTTAGGACCCGTGGATCTACCCTTCATTCGAACCCTGCGAAACCCTACATTTCAGCAGGATAATGCACGACCGCATGTTGCAGGTCCTGTACGGGCCTTTCTGGATACAGAAAATGTTCGACTGCTGCCCTGGCCAGCACATTCTCCAGATCTCTCACCAATTGAAAACGTCTGGTCAATGGTGGCCGAGCAACTGGCTCGTCACAATACGATGGATACAATATGATGAATTGTGGTATCGTGTTGAAGCTGCGTGGGCAGCTGTACCTGTACACACCATCCAAGCTTTGTGCGACTCAATCCCCAGGCATATCAAGGCCGTTATTACGTCCAGTAGTGGTTGTTCTTGGCACTGATTTCTCAGGATCTATGCACCCGAATTGCGTGAAAATGTAATCACATGTCAGTTCTAGTATAATATATTTGTCCAATGAATACCTGTTTATCATTTGCATTTCTTCTTGGAGTAGCAATTTTAATGACCAGTAGTGTAATTCCTTCAGTGAATTTCGACAGAAGTTCTTGGATGAGTATTGGTCCGAGCAGATACAAAATAGCCTCTGCGGCAAATTTATAATGGTTAGAATGTTCGAAGGTAAAGGCCGAATGAACATGAAAGAATTTTGTGAGTCATGGCATAGGAGATTAACTCACTTAACGAATCGAAGAAGTGATTCCGAGATCATATGGGAACTGTGGAAGAAAGTACCAGAAGATTCGAAAAGATATGTAGGCAGTAACCACCGTACGTTTTCTGCATTTTTAGAAAAAGTAACTGACGAAGACCGCTACCGCGAAAACAATTTCGCCGCGTGGGATTAGCCAAGCGGTTTAAGGCGCTGCAGTCATGGACTGTGTGGTTGGTCCCGGCGGAGGTTCGAGTCCTCCCTCGGACATGGGTGTGTGTGTTTGTCCTTAGGATTTAATTTAGGTTAAGTAGTGTGTAAGCTTAGGGACTGATGACCTTAGCAGTTAAGTCCCATAAGATTTCACACACATTTGAACATTTGAAAACAATTTCCGTCAGAATAACAACAGCCAGAATGAAAGAAACAATAGGAATAACTGCAATGATGAGCGGAGTGATAATTTGTATCAGGTTAATACTGTTCAAAGAGGAAGAGGCAGAGGAAGATTGTCCTCAAACCATCACAGATGAGGACGTAGGGCTCCCATAGGGTGGAGTTAAACCAAACAATGCGAACATTGAGGGTCGGTCGGACGGACATGGGAACAAGATACCGGAGGCACAAATGCAAGAAATATTATCGACATAGACAGAGAATTTTCTATGCGCTGCAGTATGGTGCAGATGAGAGGCTGGGCACTAGGCCTGCGGCGACAGATGGTACTGCAGTTGAATCACAGTCGGCTAGCAACGGACTTATTTTGTGCGCCAACAAGCCACTGCAGCGGACCGCTGTAGCAAGAATTAGTTCTATCATAGTACAGACGGAGAGTGACATCACAGGGTAATCAGCTGAGTCTATGATTACGCCAGTAGACAGGGCATTGCCCGCTGAAACCAATTCAAAATCTATGAACAGACAACATGCAGTAACTGAGATGGAGGATAGCTTACACAGAATTGATAATTGGCGTATACAGATGAGTAATCTGTATGATGGTTTAAAGCAGTGCAATGAAAAGGAAGATAGCATTTCTTCGACTGGAAGGGAGGTAAAGGAAAAAGTTTTATTTTCTGGAGCTGCGACGAGTACGTGAGCTGCCAATACAATTGAATCAAAAAGCACCGTGGAGAGGATGCGTGTCGCTAATGTTAGGAAAAGGGAAGAGGTCGTAAGTAGGTGCGAAGTAGGAGATGCAGATTTACACTTTCCTGAACAATCATTCCGTGCCAAAGAATCTGCGGATGACGGTTCTGTCATTTATAAGCCTGGTTTGAAGGTAAACGAATTTGTGATGTTGATAGAAATCCACAAAGATAATTTTATGAAGTGCATGCTGATGTTGTCAGGAAAGATAAGGAGGATACTTCTGCCGAAGACGAACTACCAAAAAAGGAAAACAAATTGCCTGCTACCAAAGATAGACAAGAGGAGCTGCGTTACTATAAAACGAATCCAGAAATGCATGAGTTACGAGACTAGTGACGATCTAGAGTTTTCAAAGAAATGAAACAGGGCGTCCATGTTCGAAGCCGACAGTGATAGTGAAGATGCCGACTTAAATGCAAACGAAGTAATCAGTCAATCTAGTGATTCAGAATTGGAGGAAACAAAGCTTACTGAAAAACTCAGTCTGATAGAAATAAGAATAACAGAGAATGGGAATATTTTGTGTGAAAGGTTGCCGAAACTGGACAGTAAAAAGGAAAATGAAGTTAGTCAAGAGGAATTAAAACCTGTAAATGATGAGAACTGTGAAGAAGCAGTAATGTTAATACAGGAGCCGGAAGACATAACGGGTCCCAAAAAAAAAGGAACCGCCGGGTGAAATGATAAGTAAACAGCAACAACTAAATATCGTGAAGGAGTTTGTGATCGGAAAGAAAAAAGAACCAACCGACTTAAATGTAAAGAAATGAATACCATTTTATGGCAAGACGTAATGGTAGACCAAGACTTATTGTGGGAAGAACAAGACGACAAGGAAGTGAAAGTGATAGAAACCAATCAGGATGGACCTTTTTAAATATTATACTTAAAAGAAACAGCTGGTAGTAAAAGAATAGCCAATATACGGAAAAATGTTAGGAGATTCCAAAACGAAGATGAAATTTGGAATTCAACAAAGGTCAATTTTGACAGAAATGATTGTCCACAGATACCAAAATTTTACAAAATATTTAAAGGGGTACCGTTTATAAGAAAAGGGAAAAAATAGTGAAGTATGGCAAGTCTGTTGGTCATCACAGTTTGGAGTAGAATTAATTGATTACTTTCATTTGGCATATAGACGTCATGGGGCGAAAAAGTGCCGTGAGAAAATTACAAGTGTTGTCAAAATTGGGAGTAATACCTTGAAAAAGGTTACACAACGCTTAAAGAGATGTGTTGTTTGACAAAGAACTAAAGTGGCCAAAACTACCAACGGAGGTGCTATGCGGAGTCTCAAACCATTAGATGACATAGAGCTACTGTCTGTGGATCTATATGTGCCCCTACCTAAAGCTGCTGGAAATTTCACATACATTCTAGTTACCGGTATTTCAGATGTATTTTCAAAATTTATTTAACTATATCCAAACAGAAAAGCCACAGCTAAAGCAGTTTTCCATAAAATTTTGGAATACTTTGATGGGATAGGGATACAAAGGAGAGTAGTATCTGACAATGGTCCGCAATTTATCGCCAAAACATGGTTAGAAGGAATAGAGCAAAAGATAATACAAGTAACACACATTTCAGCCTACCATCCATCTAATAATCCAGGAGCACGTTATATGCGAAAATAAGGAAGGCTACGCAGGACATACTGTCACCAAAACCATAGAACTTGACGAAAAATTATTCCAAAATTTGAAGTAATGATGAACTCATTACAACATGAAGCCACTGGTTTCACACCTGAAGAGGTTATGTTAGGCCATAAAACTGAAAGTTTGATAGAAGAAATGTTAGAATACCCACCAAGTAAAGAAATGGATTTGGTAAAGACAAAGGAAATGGTGAGTGAATTAAGTAGACAAAAAGCAGAAGCAAGAGCCAAAAGACATGATGAAATTTAACATTGGCGAACTGGTAATTGTTAAAGCTCAAGAAAAATGTAGTGAGGTAAATCATGAGATTTCAAAATTTAAATACATTTACCATGGTCCTTTTGAAATTACAGGAATACGTCACCCTAATGCATACTTCCTGGTTTATCCCAAGTCCAGAAAACCACTAGGAAATAGAAATATTGTTGACCTAAGGAAGTATATAGCCAGAAATGAATAAAACATTTGTAGCTGTTGTTATCATCCGATGTGTGTATTATGTATAAATTTTGTTGCAGCCATATTACTATCTGATAAATTTCAGGTTTTGAGACACTTTTGTGTGAATGTGCAAGGATGGAAAATTGAAACAAATGTGTTACTCAGAGGATCGTTAAGCGAAATACTGCAGCTTAATGTGCATAACAAACCCATCGTTTTTGGCGAAAAAGGACTGCCAAACAGAACGTCAGAATAAAAGGCGCAGGCTACAAGGAAATATGCTCAAAGTGATCTTAAAGATAATGTAAAATCGACTCCTTTTGATTTCATAAAGAGGCAGTCAAAGAAGCAGTGTATGCTATTGGTCCACAGGAGCCAGCAAAGACTGTCATAATATCCATACTGGGGCAGCAAATTGTTCTGTTTAAGTGTAGTAATTTTGTATTATTAATGTTAAAATGTTTATGTGTAAAGTGTGTTTGTAGGATGTAACTTGTAACAGATTTAAGTGTATAGTGTTTATTCAGGAGGACAATGATTTAATGTAAATGAACCAATGAAATCTATTATTTTTGGGTATTCCAGCCATGCTTACCTGTAGGGACATATAACTGAAAAAGGGGCAAATATAACAATATTTGTTTATGGTTCATTCAAATTTATTTATAATTTTTTGCATTAAAATTTTTCGCTGATTGGTACTACATTTTCTGTATATATGAAGTAAAGTTTGTTATACTGAAGACTGAATCTTTACATTGTATGTGAGTAAGGTATGTGAAATACTATGTAAATTGTTTATTATGTTAAATAATTTTTGATGACCCATCGTATTTAAAAATATTTTTGTGTGTGAATTGTTCATGTTGATGTAAATTGACAATTTGAGAAATCGTTACGCTTAGCAACAATATAAGATATAAGTGTTCTGTAAAAGCCAGTGTGCTTTTGTTTAAAACTCTGGGGAGAGGAAAAGGTAGCAAGGTCGAGTTGGTGCACTACTTAGAGGGAGTGCGGGAAGTA
Source organism: Schistocerca serialis cubense (assembly GCF_023864345.2). NCBI lineage: Eukaryota > Metazoa > Arthropoda > Insecta > Orthoptera > Acrididae > Schistocerca > Schistocerca serialis. Next base: position 430,421,933 of record NC_064641.1, read on the forward strand.
AGACACACAGTCTGTAGGTAGCAGTGACTCAGATGACACCTTTGTCGAGCAGGAGAAGCTTTGCCTGCAAATTCGCACAAAATGCCTTGGATGGAGACTGAAAACGGCTTACAGCATAGCTGCGAGTTGTTGGGCTAATGTATGCAGAGCTGAACGACGTCAAGATGAGAAATGAAGACCATACAGCAAGAGACTTGCAGGCCGTACTGTGGGTAGTGCAGCTGCCGTGATTGTGCGCCACACCAAAGCATACAGCCGCCAGGTAAAACTTTTTTATAGTGAATTTACTTTTGTACAGCACGAACCATTAATTTCAACTGTGTTTTAATAATCATTCTTGAACTATAAACAAAGTGGTTCACCCTGTTATTTCATCCTAATCATACACCTATGCAGGGTTCTTTCCTGGTGTTTGATGAATCCGAGTATCCTATTTTATAGACTAATGAAGTGTCAAGTTAATATGAAGAGGCACCATTTAAACTGTTTCTGTGTTTTCTTAACAATTGCGAAGTTTTATAGTAAAAGTTTGCTCAAGTACAATTCAATCAGAGTGTAGGATCTGGTAAATGACTATGCAGAGTTAGTTCAAAGGATAACAGCTTTTGAAAGTAAATTATAGCAAGAAAGAGGTTTTCTTGAAGTGAAATGATCAGTATAAAAATGTGTGCCTCAGTATCTAAGTATTTTATTATTTAAGTTTGTTTATTACAGAAAATGATTTTCTATATGTCCCCCCTTCCCAAATTTTTTTTACTTCCCTGACGTTATCTACTGAGCATTTTCTTTAAACGTAATGTATAAGGGTGTAGTAGTAAAAAAAAAATCCAGTTCTGCACCAAGGTTGTTTACGTGGAATAATATTTATTTGAAGAACCAAATTGAACAGCAGGAAAAATATGGGCAAAATTCATGCTTCTGCTTTTCCATTACTTCACTGTTTCATTGCCTGGATAGGCTGGCGACCATTAGCACACGTTTTAAACACTAAATTAACTTGGAACTGAGTTGTCCTAGCTTCCATATAATATTATTCATACTGTGTTTGCGTTTTACCGCTGGGTAAAATTTTAGGATAAGAATTGAATAGTCTGATTTACTTATCCATTAGACACAGCATACAACCAAATCCTGTGAAAAGAGTAACTCTATTCATTAGCTCTTCCTATTAACAGGACTGTCCCTCCGTTGTGTACTTTATTTGGGGACTAAACTAAATTTTAGTAAGAGGGTTATATGTGGCTTTTCCCATAACATAACCATTTGTGCTGTTGGGTTATAGTATCCATGACAACATAGAGGCAGGTTTTTCTGTTATTGAGGTAAAAGTATACTAAATTACAATAGTAGAGGTAGGGGTATATTATCGGTAACAAAATGAGCCATGCACACTTTCGATGTGTTTCGAAAGCATAATTTACCGTCTTTCTTTTAAGCTAAGCAATGGCCTACTTAGTGTCCCAACATGGACCACGCGTGCAGCCTGCTGTCACTCTAAATCAGCTCAAACCCAATTGTTGCTCACCTGTAATATGTGGATGTCGGCTGACAGCAGCTCCTGGTAGTTATGTGGGACGTGGATTGTACAAAGAACTGCTAAATTGGAGTAGCACTTCGTACAAAAGTGGACATTGCCAATATGTCCATTGTGAGGTGGAGAAAAATAAGTCTCAAGTCTGGTAGACGTTGGCTTGGTACTGTCTGCTAAATAATCTTTAGAGAGGCTGTGGGCAGGGTGGACTGGCTAAGGCTTATGGACTTGTTTGGTGAGCAGCTTGATGTGTAGACAGTACATGAAGTTACACTCCTGGAAATTGAAATAAGAACACCGTGAATTCATTGTCCCAGGAAGGGGAAAATTTATTGACACATTCCTGGGGTCAGATACATCACATGATCACAGTGACAGAACCACAGGCACATAGACACAGGCAACAGAGCATGCACAATGTCGGCACTAGTACAGTGTATATCCACCTTTCGCAGCAATGCAGGCTGCTATTCTCCCATGGAGACGATCGTAGAGATGCTGGATGTAGTCCTGTGGAACGGCTTGCCATGCCATTTCCACCTGGCGCCTCAGTTGGACCAGCGTTCGTGCTGGACGTGCAGACCGCGTGAGACGACGCTTCATCCAGTCCCAAACATGCTCAATGGGGGACAGATCCGGAGATCTTGCTGGCCAGGGTAGTTGACTTACACCTTCTAGAGCACGTTGGGTGGCACGGGATACATGCGGATGTGCATTGTCCTGTTGGAACAGCAAGTTCCCTTGCCGGTCTAGGAATGGTAGAACGATGGGTTCGATGACGGTTTGGATGTACCATGCACTATTCAGTGTCCCCTCGACGATCACCAGTGGTGTACGGCCAGTGTAGGAGATCGCTCCCCACACCATGATGCCGGGTGTTGGCCCTGTGTGCCTTGGTCGTATGCAGTCCTGATTGTGGCGCTCACCTGCACGGCGCCAAACACGCATACGACCATCATTGGCACCAAGGCAGAAGCGACTCTCATCGCTGAAGACGACACGTCTCCATTCGTCCCTCCATTCACGCCTGTCGCGACACCACTGGAGGCGGGCTGCACGATGTTGGGGCGTGAGCGGAAGACGGCCTAACGGTGTGCGGGACCGTAGCCCAGCTTCATGGAGACGGTTGCGAATGGTCCTCGCCGATACCCCAGGAGCAACAGTGTCCCTAATTTGCTGGGAAGTGGCGGTGCGGTCCCCTACGGCACTGCGTAGGATCCTACGATCTGGGCGTGCATCCGTGCGTCGCTGCGGTCCGGTCCCAGGTCGACGGGCACGTGCACCTTCCGCCGACCACTGGCGACAACATCGATGTACTGTGGAGACCTCACGCCCCACGTGTTGAGCAATTCGGCGGTACGTCCACCCGGCCTCCCGCATGCCCACTATACGCCCTCACTCAAAGTCCGTCAACTGCACATACGGTTCACGTCCACGCTGTCGCGGCATGCTACCAGTGTTAAAGACTGCGATGGAGCTCCGTATGCCACGGCAAACTGGCTGACACTGACGGCGGCGGTGCACAAATGCTGCGCAGCTAGCGCCATTCGACGGCCAACACCGCGGTTCCTGGTGTGTCCGCTGTGCCGTGCGTGTGATCATTGCTTGTACAGCCCTCTCGCAGTGTCCGGAGCAAGTATGGTGGGTCTGACACACCGGTGTCAATGTGTTCTTTTTTCCATTTCCAGGAGTGTATTTTGGGCTATCTGCTGTGCCGTGAGGCTCTTCTACTGGGTGATTTAGGTTTCAGTTAATCCCAGTGTTGTTAAGGGTAATTTTCTGGTACTTACATTATAAACTTGCCTCTCTTCCATGCTTATTTCTTTCTGACACATTTGTGCTCTCTGGATAAATTATGAACATTATGATTTGTTCCTGTAATGTGTACTCAGCATAAAGACAAATATATATTTCTGTCTTAGTTTTCTGTGGGAGCTCTGGTTAAAATTTTCTTTATATCGCTTTTGGTGGAATCTCGAAATCAAGCCATGTACATTGCTTATTGGCCCTGTCTGTTCATCTTAAGAATGTTCCCATTTATTGGGTGCAAGCACAGTTTGTAGTTTAGGATTATGATTTCTGCTGGATTGGGCATTCAAGGTTAAATTCATTACTCATCATTGAAGTCAACTGAGCGTTTTTTCATAATTATATTTTAACATCTTTTATAATTTCCTATTTATTTTACAATGCTGTTTAACAGTAGCTCGTTTTTCTGAGCTGATAACTAAATGCCCATTAATCTTAGTTCTGTTGTTATGTAATATTTGGTAATGGAAAGGTCTTTATATTAGTTTTTATTCTTATGTGCTCTGTTAATCTACTTTGGAACAGAATTTCAAAAGAGCTTAAACTCAATAGAGGTCTATTCCAAGGTGAATTGTTTATTTTCCAATTCTAAAATTATGCTGTCATTTTACTTGTTTCAGTCAGTATTTCTCAGGTTTATTAAAGATGTGCTTAAGGAACACATAAATATTTGGAGTAGCTTTTTCATACATATATTGTCTTTTCTGGTTTAAATGGTACCAGTATTAGTTACTTGCTAGCTACAGCATTTCACAACTTGCTGATGCTACAACAAAACTTTAAGAAATTGCCCTCCACTTCGAACCAAATGGAAGGTATCACATAGGTGATTGAAAAAAAAAAATCCTTGGTGCCACTACCCCAGATGCAAATGGGGCAATGATAGTTGATGCAGTGACTGTCATCATTCCCTGATACTGGTTTAGATAAATATTCAAGCAGGTAATAGCACAGTCACCATGTCATTGCCACTGTTATGTCATTGATTCCGCCATCTCGGATTGTGGTGCCATGCAATCAATGTCAAAGACTCACACGTGATGCCATGATGTTGTCATAGCAATCTGATGTGGCAGTAACATCGTTACTGGGGTACTGACCTGAACATGTGATGTCACAAATCTGACTTAGCTTTTTGCTTGTTGAAACAAGTCCTGACTTGCATTATTGAGTTGTGTTAACTTGCAGAATATCTACATTTGCTTATTGTGGCAAGTCCCAAATTGTTGAAACAAGTCTGAACATGCTTACTTGACTTCATGATTACACTTGCTGATGTCCGTGCATGTGCATTGATGCTGTCTCCAATCTTGTCATATTTGAGGTAGATGCACATGCTGGTTAGTGACAGCCACAGTGTCAACTGACCAACACTGCCCAACCAAACAGTAAATGGGGTTAATGATAGTCATTACATTAACTAATTACCATCGCCCCCATTGCATTCAGAATAATAACTCTACGGTGTTTCTTTTAAACTGATAAGCCAAACCATTACGATCACTGCCCACCTCGACGCTGGATGCCGCCTGGTGGCGTTCCAGGCACGTGATGCGGTAACAAAAAAAAAAAAAATGGTTCAAATGGCTCTGAGCACTATGGGACTTAACATCTGTGGTCATCAGTCCCCTAGAACTTAGAACTACTTAAACCTAACTAACCTAAGGACATCACACACATCCATACCCGAGGCAGGATTCGAACCTGCGACCGTAGCAGTCGCGTGGCTCCGGACTGAGCTCCTAGAACCGCGAGACCACCGCGGCCGGCGATGCGGTGACGAAAGTATTTAAATGGAGCAGACGCGGACAGGAGTTCACTTTTGCAAAGATATGGGCAGCAAATTGGAAAATCAATTGATATAAACGACTTTGACGTAGGGTAGATTATTACTACGCAGAGGCAGTGAACGAGTGTCTCAAAAACGGGAAGATAGTGGAATGTTCACGTGTTAGTGTCGTGAGCATCTATGGAAAGAGGTAGAAGGACAGTGAAACCACCACTAGGTGCTAAATGGTTAGACGTCTACGACTCTTCACAGAACGTGGGGTTCGGAGGCTTGTCTGCTCTGTAAAGCAGAGGATGATGATCTGTGGCATCTCTGCTAAAGAACACAATGCTGGTGCATGCACAAGTGTTTCGGAGCACACCGTTCGTTGCAGTGGAACATCCCTTGGCGTTCACATGTTGACTCAACGACATCGTCTGTTACGACTGCAACAGGCACAGGAACGGTCGATCAATGGAAACGTGTCGGCTCTTCGTGTTAATCACATTGTTGGTGCACTAGCTCGATGGTCGTCTCCACAAACGCCTCATCGAGATGAACGGCGGCTCCAAACGTATAGTGCGTCATGGATGAAGGCTGGTGACAGCAGTATTGTGCTGTGGGACACATTCTCCTGCGCTTGCATGGGACTTACGGTAGTAATCGAGGACATACTGACAGCTGCGAACTACCTGCATCCCTTCGTCCTTGATGTCTTCCAGATGGCGGCATCATCTTTCAGCAGTATAACTGTTCGTGTCTCAGAGCCAGGAGCTTGCTATACTGGTTTGAAGTTATTGCAGTGAACTCACATTGATGCGTCGGCGACCAATTTCGCATGATGTAAACCCTATGGAACCTATCTTGGTCGCCATCGGGCTTCATCAGCGCGTACGCAAATCAGCGGCCCGTTAGTTACTCGAATTAAGTGACCTATGCGTAGACATCTAATGCCACATACCTCCACAAACCTACAAACAAACACTTTGTTAGTGCTTTGTTGTAAGATTGGCAAGCTTCGTACATTTATACTGTATCGTGGGAGGCCATTTGTTACAGTTTTGAGATGACATGAACAATTTGTAACATTTTCAATATTACATGGATGGGTAGTTTGTTACAGTTTCGCTGTGACTTGGAGCACTTTGTTCAGTAGCTGCCATGTCCAATACATGACACCCTCAGTACCTGGAACACGCAATACGTGATAACCCCCCCCCCCCTACACACACACACACACACACACACACACACACACACACACACACACACACACACACACACACACATACACTCCGTTTCTGGTTTTACAACACAGTTTTAACATCCAGTAGCTGACATTCACTGCGAAGTTGACATGTACGCTGTCAAGTTATGGCTCATTCATTGTCAATTTCTGGTTGCGGCATACTATTTCACTTCTGAACGCTAATTTGTCAGTATCAGTTGTCATTGCCTTGCCTTCTTTGCACTACGTGAGAGCATTCATTAGCATTATCAGCAGGATATAACAATCATTCTGTACTGCGAGATGAAATTAATACCTTTGCATGGAGTAGCTATAATGTTTGAGTGACTCTGAAAGTGGGCAGCTAAAAGCATAGTGTCCCTTGTTTCTTACCAGCATCGATGTACATTGAAACGTGGTTCTGAGGAGCTGAAGAACTACGCCTCAAATGAGCGTCCCTCATTTAAAACAATTACAACGAAACAGAGAAATAGTATTTCAAACAACAATGGTCCAGTTGATTTGCATGCTAGTGCCAAGTATGACGGGACTCAAATCCGTTCAGTAATGCCACGAATAGGACGTCACGTAACAAATGGTTCAAATGGCTTTGAGCACTATGGGACTTAACATCTGAGGTCATCAGTCCCCTAGAACTTAGAACTACTTAAACCTAACTAACCTAAGGACATGGCACACATCCATGCCCGAGGCAGGATTGTAACCTGCGACCGTAGCGGTTGCGCGGTTCCAGACTGAAGCGGCTAGAACCGCTCGGCCACACCGGTCGGCGTCACGTAACAGAAACAAGAGCTGTATAATGCAATAGGCAATAGTTATTAACACACAGATAAACTCACCTAGTGTCTTAATAGGTATTAATAATGAAGAAAAAATTAAAGACTTACAATTCCCTGTAAAAACATGACAATTACCTCCGTAGGCAACAAGGTGCGCACTTTTACATTAAAGTGATTTAAACGTATATAAAAAATTAATCATATCATCATAAGTAAAGTTACTCTTAAAAAAAAACAACTCTGTAGTTAATAAGTTTTTGAATACGTGCACTTGTAGTAATGAAATCTTATAAGCTCTTTATAGTAATGTCCAAACAAAGATGCACACGTATACAGCAAAAGGTGGAAGTATGCCGTGTGCGCCCACTGAGTGGGTGGCGGCTAAACTTTAATTTCAGAAACAGTCAAAGATATACAGCGGAGCCAATCGATACTAATAGGAACGCTTCGTATATACTTCTGTTCATCACACTATTCCTTCGAAAATCGTGCAGTTTCCATTATATGACAACATGATTTAGCACTATCAGCAGTAGATGACAAACTTTTGTACTGCAATATAAGTCTTCTAGCATGGGGACAACACTTTAAAAGTGGGTAGCTGAAATGATACGAATCGTCGTTTCTTATCTATACGAAAGTGTGTTACCATTGTTCATTGTGCTATTTCATTGAAGTGCCAGTTAGTATTGTGTGACTGCATAAGATGACTAACGTTTTGAACTGCAAGATGAACTTAACACCATAGCTTGGGGACATTATGATATTTTTTCTGACTATTGATATCGGTTTTAGATACGTATTTTGGGAAATGTAGACTTTGAAATGACATTGTTAACTTTGGTAATTATCGTCGAGAAGTACATGTTAGGTTGCAAGTTAGAACACCAGTAGTGCCTCTGTGTGTTTTGTGAAGTTATAGAACCGATTACTACTAATTTTGGTTTCATTAGTGCGTGATAAAAAGATCAAAGTACAATGATCAACTAATCTATAATTTACTTCAGTAGCGCCTATAAGGGAGCCACGTGTATTTCGATAAATAATAGAGAAATCTATTTAACTTGAGGTTCCATCGTGTTTGCGAATTATGGTCCAGATATGGAACTCTGGTGATCAGTAAGTGCTTGTTAACCTGTACGTTTTATCAGTAGTGCCAATATGCAAGACATGTGTATTTCTTTTTAATCTTACGAAACAACTAAGCTATAGTGGCATTGCATTGTTTGTTTTCTGCTCCAAATCTTACAGATTTTGAGAAATAATACTAAGTGAAGTGTTGATAATGACGTTTTGTAGCCTTAAAGACATTCCTGACTAGCATCCACTCACCACGGCCAGTCTCAGAGGTAACTAACGCTCACGACCGTTCAGTGTGTACATAACGTAAAGCCGTTGGCATCCGCATAGTGGCACTGCTAGCGCCACTCTTATGCGACTGGCGCAGAATTTGAATAGACATCATCTTTGAGATGTAGAAGCATGCCTACCAACTTTCGTTTATATTGTACAACTCCTTCCTGGTGTTGCGATTTTCTTCCGTCAGTGTGTATTACACAGAGTGCTCCAAATCTGTTTTTTTCAAAATGATGCCGGGGGTAGAGAACATCCCTGTACATTTAGCTATGGTACATATGGTCCGCGACGGCAATTGTTAATGGTAGGGACGATTTATTTGGAAGGCTGTTAAGCATGCTAATTACAGCAGTGACAATCACAGGAACTACTCGAATGCCCGACCACTGGCCAGTACACACGTAATACATCGTCGGACCATTGACTGTCGTGTCCGTTTGGAGATTCCTCGCATGTCCGCAAAGGTACCAGTAGTGACGGCAATTTTAGTGATGAGGTCTTCCATAACGGTTCAATACACCCAGCTACGTCATATGCCCCCAGAGGAAGAACTCTAAACACATGAGATCAGCCGATCTGGGCGATTGGGCCACAAAGCCACATCAGCCGATCCATCAATTCCCGAAGATAACTTTCAGATGATTCCTCACAACAATGCTAAAATGGGCTGGCACCCCATCATGCTTTGAATAGATGTGTTCCGAAGCAGACCTCAGAGCCAATCATCATTTTACAACCCCACACATCATTACACATTCCCAGTCAGCGACACCGGCACAACACCTTGCGTCAGCGCCACCACAAAATGTCCCTTAACATTACAAGTTGACTTCAGAGACATTATGTTCCTTACCGAAGTATTTGTTTTGATTTCTCTACCTCCTGTATTAATTTGAACGAATAGTTTTGGAGCAGCCTGTATGCACCCCGTATAAAATTTTTTTGGATAAATACTTTTCGCCGCACGGAGTAGCCGCGTGGTCTCAAGCGCCTTCACACGATTCGCACGGCTCCCCCCGTCGGAGATTCGAGTCCTCCCTCGGGCATGGGTGCGTGTCTTGTCCTTAGCGTAAGTTAGTTTAAGTTAGATTAAGTAGTGTATAAGCCTAGGGATCGCTGACCTCAGTAGTATGGTCCAATAGGAACTTACCGTCACTACCAAATACTTTTCATTATAATGCAGAAAATTTAGAATGTTTGGGACTTCTGCACACGGACAAGATGGCTGCTCTGGGGCTACATTGAGGTGAGCAGTTTCATTTTAATGGTGTTTAGTTTTAATGGCAGGTAGGTAGAGGGCAAGGCCAAGATCGCGATTATAAAGTCATAGTTAAGAATTGTAGCTTGTTGCCCGAGCTTATAGGCCATCAGCGTGGCTCCTCTCCGCTACTAGTCACATAGGAAGATTCTAACGGCCATTTGATTCCTGCTAGTGTGTTGTAGTAATAGCGTTAGGAGACAAAGCTTCAGTGGCTTTTTTGAGTGTCAATAAACAATTCATCTGACAACAGACATTTAGCTGTCACAGTCTTATTATGTAAGAACCGCCATTCCGTTCTCAACGCGCTAGAAACGTACGTGACATATAGAAAAGAAGTCCACATACACTAATCCACAGGTCTGATACTACCTTTAACAAAAAATTATGTACACTATGTGATCAAAAGTACCCGGACACCTGGCTGAAAATGACATACAAGTTCGTGGCGCCATCCATAGGTAATGCTGGAATTCAATATGGTGTTGGCCCGCCCTTATCCTTGATGACAGCTTCCACTCACGCTGACATACGTTCAATCAAGTGCTGGAAGTTTTCTTGGGGAATGGCAGCCCATTCTTCATGGAGTGCTGCACTGAGGAGAGGTATCAAAGTCGGTCGGTGAGGCCTGGCACGAAGTCGGAGTGCCAGAACATCCCAAAGGTTTTCTATAGGATTCAGATCAGGACTCTGTGCAGGCCAGTCCATTACAGGGATGTTATTGTCGTGTAATGACTCCGCCACAGGCCGTGCATTATGAACAGGTGCTCTATCGTGTTGAAAGATGCAGTCGCCATCCCCGAATCGCTCTACAACAGTGGGATGCAAGAAGGTGCTTAAAACATCAATGTAGGCCTGTGCTATGATAGTGCCACGCAAAACAACAAGGGGTGCAAGCCCCTCCATGAAAAACACGACCACACCATAACACCACCGCGTCCCAATTCTACTGTTGTTACTACAGACGCTGGCAGACGATATTCACCGGGCATTCGCCATACCCGCACCCTTCTATCGGATCGCCACATTGTGTACCGTGATTCGTCACTCCACACAAGGTTTTCTCAGTGTTCAATCGTCCAATGTTGACGCTTATTACACCAAGGGAGGCATCGTTTGACATTTACCGGCCTGATGTTTGGTTTATGAGCAGCCGCTCTAACGTCAAGTTTTCTCACCTACCGCCTAATTCTCATAGTATACTTGCAGTGGATCCTGATGCAGTTTGGAATTCCTGTGTGATGGTCTGGATAGATGTCTGCTTATTGTACATTACGACCCGCTTCAACTGTCGGTTGTCTCTGTCAGTCAACAGACGAGGTCGGCCTGTACGCTTCTGTGCTGTACGTGTCCCTTCACGTTTCAACTTCACTGTCACATCAGAAACAGTGGATCTAGGGATGCTTAGGAGTGTGGAAATCTTGTGTACAGACGTATGACACAAGTGACACCCAATCATCTAGCCACGTTCAAAGTCTGTGAGTTCCGCGGAGCGCCCCATTCTGCTCTCTTACGATGTCTAATGACTACTGAGATCGCTGACATGGAGTGCCTGGCAATAGGTGGCAGCACAATGCACGTAATATGAAAAACTTATGTTTTTGAGGGTGTCCGGATACTTTTGATCACATAGTGTACATCCTCTATAATTCTGTATGTATTAGACCACCGCTTCGCAAGCTGCAGTTAAGAATGCACTATATCTCTCACAATATGCGTTTCTGGCAACTTAACATCGCATGAATGACCACGCGTTATGAAAGAGTCTCTGATGATGAAGTTGTGTATTCTAGAAGTACATACATTGGCATAGTGTACATCGCATACAAAAATTATTTTTAAGATTTCGAAATAATTTTAATCTAATAAAGGCAGTTGGGAATCTTGCTGAATCCTAAAACACAGAAATTAAGAGAAATTTAGCACACGTTATTGATCTGTAGCCTCAATGAACTTCGTTAATGGCTCAAAATTATAATACGACTGGTCGGTGTATCAGGGCAGAACAGTTTCGGCGTTGGTGGTTATTTTCAACTGGTACCAGGAATCTGCCACAAACAGCATGCGTCTCAAGTGCAGACAAGCATTTCACTAATTCAGTCCACTGCCGAATAACGCGAAGAACCAAGGAACCGAAGTTATAGCTAATATGAGTATTCATCGTCCCACAGTAAACGAAAGTATACATACTGATACACATAGTAACACGCTAAAAACATTTATTTCCTCCCTGTATAGTTAGGTTCATTAAAACAATTATAGTTTCTTTAATTTACTAAAGATCTGTATGGCCTATTCAGTCATTAATTTGGTGTATTGGTTTTATTGAAATAACAGGTGCGAACATTGGTTTGATACTGTCCATATTGTGCAAGATTTATTGTACCTGCATGGCTTCTGCACGAATCTTATAAATCTGCTTCCTGTATTCAAGCCTTGGTCTCCAATGGTTGTACCCTCCCTCCAACTCTCAACTTCCTTCCATTAACAAATCAACTATTCCCCAATATCCCAAGAAACATCTCATTAACTTAATCCTTCCTTTAGTCAAGTTGTGCAACAAATTTTTCTCCTCGACTCGATGTAGTGCCTATTCACTAGCATTATTCCATATTCTCATCTCGTATCTAGTGTTTGTTGTCCATGTTTTACTTCAACGTAGAGCTGCACTCAAAATAGATAATTTCAGAAAAGTCTTCCTATCTATTAAATTTACAATGAGCGTTAACATATTTCACTATTTTAGAAACACTTTTCCTGCTACTGCGTCAGCTTTCTATAAGATTTTTAATTCTGCCTTCTTAAAATATTCTGCCTCCTAACTTCTCATATGCTGCTTACAATGTATGATTTCCTAATCTAATTCCTCAGTGCCACCTGGTTTAAGTCGATTATACTCCATTTTCACTGTTTTATTTTTATTTAAGTTCATCTTATAATTTCTTTGGAAGAAAAAGTCCATTCCAATTCCCTTGCCGTCTCTGAGAGGATTACAGTGTTATCGGTAAACCCTACAGTTTTTATTTCCTCTCCCTGAACTTAAATTCCCATTTCAAAATTGGTTCAAAAGGGTCTGAGCACTATCGGACTTAACATCTGTGGTCATCAGTCCCCTAGAACTTAGAACTACTTAAACCTAACTAACCTAAGGACATCACACACATCCATGCCCGAGGCAGGATTCGAACCTGCGACCGTAGCGGTCACGCGGTTCCAGACTTAAGCGCCTAGAACCGCACGGCCACAACGGCTGGCAAATTCCCATTTCAAATTTCCCTTGGATTCCCTGATTGCGTGCTTAGTTGACGAATTGAATAACTTGTGGTATAGGCTGCAATCTTGTTTTACTTCTTCCCCAGTTATCATCACCTTCCGATGCTCTTCGATACTTATAACTGGAGTATGGTTTCTGTACAAATCTCCCTGTATTTTATTCTTGATATCTTCAGAATGTAAAAGAGTGTATTCCAATTAAGTGTGTAAAAATCTATCTCCAAATCCATAAACGCTACAAATGCAGATTTCCCGTTTCTTAGTGTCAGTTTAGCTACAAATGTTCCTCTATACCTCTGTTGGTGACTTGTATAAGTGTATCAAACCCGCGAGTTATTAAAACTGACGGTTCGGTAAGTCTCAAACTTATTATCCTTTACATTCTTTAGAATTGTGTTTATTATATTTGTCTTGAAAGATATTTTGCCTGTCTTATGTGCTACTGCACAGCAGATGAGGCAGTTTTGAAATGGTTGGTTCTTCAATCTTAATAATTATGAATATGTAGTCTGTCAAGATGCCTTATTTCGACCTATGATCTCTCCGTGCTTTGATAAATTCTTACCGCAGTGTCACGTCACCCAGCTCATATCCGTCCACAATCTCTTTTCTCTTCGTAATATTGTCATTAATTTTCTTTTATTTATGCAATAGTTGTATACTAGTATTCCTTCCACTTTTATCATCACCTATTTGAAATGAGTGAAATGCACTGAAATTAAATGAATGGATTGACTGGGGTGAAATGTTAAAGCTGAAATGATATGAAATTATGTGAACACAGATCATTGAGCAATACTGAAACTTTAGTCTAATGAATACTTTGTGGGAACAGTGTTCGGAAAGCACTGGAGGAAATGAATATTTGAGTCAAGCCTGAAAACATGTAGGATGACTTTATAGCTAAGGCTACTCATTGCTTCAAGCAGGAAATCTGTGTTCGAGTCCCAGGAGGGCATAAATTTTCAGTTGACACAACGTATTCATGTCTTCTTTCCTTAGTACAGTGTTGTTGTCTGAACACTTGACGTTAATATGGCTGCTTCCCTTCGAAAGTTTCTAAAAATTTCCCATAATCGGCAACATACCATTCTTACAGTAGTATATGCTTCTTCAGTTCTGCGTTTTTCCACAACAATTCGTGCTTTGTCATTTTGTATTTTCTTCCAGTCTCATTTTTAGGCATACGCATTTCATTTTATTCTGTTTAATGTGCTTCATTTTTATATTTTCTCCGTTCCTCAATAAAATTTAATGTTTCTTGCGTTATCTAATTATTTATCTTGGACTTTCTCTTTTTGCTTCCTGTCCCTCTACTGCTTTCGTTATTTCAGCTGTGAAAGATATCCATTCATTATCAATTCTATTTCTTACATCAATTTTCTTTCTACCAGTTTAAGTTAGCACCTACCCTCACTTTCTTTGAAACTTTCAGGGCAATTATGATTTTTTAATGTATTCAGGTCCCATCTCCTTAACTTCCCACATACTTTTGTAAAGTGTTCAGAATTAGTATGCATTTCTGAAACAAGAAATTATGTAGAAATCCACATCAGGTCATGTAAATGTTTTTCACTTTAACCCTAGCTGTAAACTTGTTTGACTACTACTTAATTCGTCTCTCCAGGCCACTTCCACATATACAGCCGTCTTTCATGTTTCTTAAACCAAATGTCTGCTTTGGTTAAATCACGCTCTATCCAAAGTTATTCCGACCATGTACCCTTTTTCCACTATTGAATTTGAGTCTCGCATCATACATTTTGGTTTCTCTTACAGTGCCAAATAGTTTCTTTTATTTCGTCACACTTTTTTTCAGTTTCTTAGTCATCCATGGAGAGAGTAAGCGTGTATAATTCTACTACTGTCGGTTGTCGTTGCTTTGTGCCCGTGTGGCTATGGCAATCTGTTCCATACGCTGTTCTAATATGTCACTCGGATTCCTATTCACTTGTTCTGCATTAGACCTACTCCTGCATTCCCTCTAAGTTTATTTACATTCTGACCTAGAAAACTGTTGAAACCAAATTAATGAGTCAGTTTAATGTAGCAAAGTAACAGCGATAGTTATTATACGGAGCTACAACACGTTAATATGACAATGTGTAACGTTGGTACAGATGTTGGCTACTAGCTCCATAATAAGTGAATGATATCGAAAGCTGATTTTAGCCTCCGTGGCTCAAGAGATTCAGGTACCTTTGTGAGGTACCTCTACCAGGTACCTTTATCAGTTTCCTATTATCTGATTTATTTTCTTACCGATCTATTAGCTTACGAACCAAATTGTAGAGCGGTCTTATAGTCTTAATTCTCATATAAATGTTGATAATCCCTCTAAAGACGCATCCTCCACCGATGAACAGTGGACGTAATACGGTGCGTGCCCACTACACTCTCGTGCCTCCGTAGGAATTAGTTGAAGATTGCTCCTCTCCGATGTTTACAGCAAATGCAAAAAAATAGGTGAGGGAGAGTCGCCATCTCATTACTTCCGGGACCTGAGCGATCATCAGCGAACGTCATAGCCGTTTGTCGTTCTTGGCTGAGGCTTCTCCATGCTGCTGTGTTTAGAAATTACTGCTGCAGTGCAATAACATCAGGTAGGGCGAGTATCTACCTGACGTTCTCCATCTGAATGTCCCCCATCTGCATTGTATCTCCTTCGCGTTTCGGTCTTTCAATGGTGCTTCGATACCATTCGGCCGATTCTTCTATTCCAGCTCTGTTCTCACATCTTGTTGCAGTCCAAAACAATACATTCAATATATTATACTGCGTTTTTGTTTTCTGAAATGTTGAAGCATTTTTGAACTTCATTGCCTTAGTGGATCTGTTAACTCTGTCTACAAGTCACGGTTCGTGACACTGCTTGATCAATCCTGTTTCTGATCGCGTGATTTTTTGTACGCTCACGATTCCCTCTTATACAGTTACCTTTGGCTAAAAAAATTGATCTACGTAATTTTTATACAGTTTCGTCTTTAAACAACAAGTTTAAAATGTTGCATCAGTATTTTGTATAGTTAGGGACTGGTTTTCTTTCTTTTTAGGTATTTGAGATGGGAAACGGAAAATCACTGTTGGAATGGTCGCACCACAGCAAAAACAGTATTCAGACGGGAATAGCTAAAAGGCTACGAACTTTCCATAAATCAGAGAGTCGTATAAGTAAGGCATTAAGGAATAGGGAAGACTATCAGTCTACTCGGCAAGGAAGATGTGGACGAAAAAGCAAACTGAGTACAAAAATTGATCGTAAGCTCGCCGAAATTACCAAAGTCAACAGGAGGGTCGGCAGTCAAGTTTAAAAATGATTTGTAACATTGTAGAATAAATATTTAAATATCTACTGTTTGCAAATAAAAATTATTACTGCAGATCTTCCACCACGTAGGCCAAGAAAGAAAGCCAAATTAATATCTGCGATGGCGATGAGATGCTCGATTAGACTAATGACGTTAAGAATAGTTTAGGAATGACTGGAGCGAGGTGGAAAATGTGTGACGTGTTTTGTACGAGAATGACAATTGCCTGATTCCTTGCAACTAATTCTTACTCTGAATCCACAAGGCAGAACACACTTCGGTATTCATATATTCCCAGAAAAAGAAGTTCGATGGACTGAGGCCAAGAGATATTGCAGGATAATGAACAGATCTTACCAAGTCTATCCATCCATCGCCGAACGCATGCATTAATGCTGCACATGTAAGTTCTGCAAAGAATGCAGGGGCCCTATCATGCTGGAGCCACATCCGCCATCTGATGCGAATACGTATCTCCTACAATGATATCAGAGGTACTCCTGGAAGAACATTCTGTACATTGGCCATCTGTACGCTGGCCATCATAACGCAGTCGCCCACGAAACCCGCCCACAAGCTTACCCAAAATTGTTTCCAATCATTTCCCATAACTACTACATGTGGCTTTCCATTCACTCACAACTGTGAATTGCGACAATTGTACATGCTGTTCACAGCAAACTGACCCTCGTCAGAAAAATTTCAGGCAACTGAGGATCTTCGTTAGCCTCTTATAGAACCCAAATTCAAAGTGAAGGAGACAATCATCTGGCCCTTAGTCCTCTGCTACTGTAGGACGAAAAACATGAAGCAGGTGCTCAGGCAACACATTACACGCTAAACTGTGATCAACACCCGACTCAGTGGCACTTGCTCGTATATTTCCCCTCCCCCCCCTCCCACATCTTCCACAAACGATAGGTGTACACAGCGCCTGTGATCTGCCTGCATTAAGCCAGTGTGGCACCGAATATCGGTACTACCGCGTCAGTCATGAATTTCTCTGAATGTCCGATAATATGGAATCTTGAACAGGGAGAATTTTGACCACTGTCTGTAGCTGCGTCGTAAAGAAAGTGAGTATCGCAGTTCTCACCATGTGCAGAAATCCGTGTCACGTACTGCGACCGTCAAATAGACACTATATGATGTTCAAAAGTTCAATGTCAAAACCAGGACTTCACAACACTGTCTCCCTCAAATCAATTTTAATGTATCAGTGATTGAAGAAAATACTTTCTATTTATCTTCTTCTTCACGGTCTTAAAACATATTCTTAGTATTCAGTCAGTATGTGGTTTCCGCACCTAGTTGCTTAAAGAGAGATAAAAAATGTCTCTGTGCACTATGGGACTTAACATCTGAGGTCATCAGTCCCCTAGAACTTAGAACTACTTAAACCTAACTAACCTAAGGACATCACACACATCCATTCCCGAGGCAGGATTCGAACCTGCGACAGTAGCAGTCATGCGGTGGCAAACGGAAGCGCCTAGAACCGCTCGGCCACCGCGGCCGGCTAGAGAGAGATAGACTACTCGTTGTTGGTTCCGTTGTGATAGCTGCGTTTCGGCGCTGAATATTTGAGCACCCTGTGTACTCAATTTGGTAGAAAATTGTCGAGACGCTTACTCTGCTCTCTTTCGTAGTGATATTACTGCGTGTTATTTTGTGCAGAGATAAACAGCGAAGTTAAAAGCTACAGTCCACTTTAAGGGCACCGTTCCAGCAACACGTGTCTAGACAGTAGGCACGCAATTCGTGTGGTTCGGTTTTGTTCGCTGTTCCTAAGGATTGTTTAAAAGTTTCTGCAAGGGAAGCGTAATCAGGTTTCGTGCCTGCGTTGTGTTTCGGTCACTGTGGCTTGCGTGCCGACTGCAGTCGGAGCCTTGGGAACAGAGCGCAAGTAATCTGATCTTTCTAAAGCGTCGTAGAGCAAGAGGTCCTTATTTTGAAATTAACGTATTGTGTAGCTTCACGGAGAGAGTTCACATTATTTATTTATTTATTTTATTCAGTTATCTTTCTTCTTTCATACATTTCTTTTATCTTGCAAGTACTACGTACCAGCCCAATCTCTTGAACCATATCAAGCATCTTTAGATATGCACATTACACATGAATTTAGACTGGGTGCAGAAAATGAGTGATACACAATAACGATAAGTAATGGTAAGTCCAATAATATAATAACAAGGAATATGTTCAGCAATGAACATAATAATTAGAAAATTACGGTTTTATTGACGCTACGATAAGCACAGTTCCTATAATACAGCTTTCCTTCCAAGTGAGAGGAATTCAATATCCTAGCAGCAAGGCATGAAAGGAGCAGGAAGAAAATCGGAGCAAAAGTTGACTGGTTAGCAGAAGCGCGAGGTATAATAGGGAAAATACAGCGAAACAAATAATGAAAGAAGAAACAGCTGGGAGAGAAGAAAGTGTGAAGAGAGTGAAAGAAGGCAACAGAATCTTGACAATGGAACAAAGTTTCTGGTTCAGTTTTAGAAAATAAAAAATGCGGATGATATATACCAAGTAAGAGGCTGTATCGGCGATGAAAGCGAAATCTGTAGCGAGCTCTTAGGTACAGCATAGGTTAGGATCACAAACAAGTTATTGGATATTTTTTTTAAAATTATATATTTGATAGTTGATATTTATTACTCAGTGAGGCTATCCTTGCTGCACAACATACAATTAAGCAAAATGAGTTATCATGTATAATTACACATGGAATACTTATAATAGGCGTTGAACTATCACAAAATACTTTCCATAGTTCACATTTTAAATGCATGCTTTTTTGATCACGTTTTTTGCTAATTTAGTGCTATAGTGTGAGTTCAGAAGAATTATACGTTAAATTAACACGCTATGATAATACATAATGCGTACATAGTTTTCAAATAATAATCACTGGTATGCAGTGACACTGGAGATTTAAGGTAACAAAGAACTGTTGAGAGAAGTTGAGAGCTGGAACCATTTTGTTGCTACTTAACTACTATTGGGCAGTACACATCCTTAAATCAGTTTATGGCATGTCTACAGGGCATTGTGCCCTAATGGAAGCATCTGTTAATCATTCGGCCAGCATCAGAGTTCAATCTCTGACAGCTGTACTAGCATCCTTTGATCAAACATTCTTGCTTCAACCTGTTATTCTGACAAAGTGGCTGTCGCAAATACGTGCACACAGAAATAATTCCATCACTGAACAAACTTGAATACGTGCTGTTCGCTAGCTGCTCAACGTTACCAAGAATCCTACCACGTACGAACGTTGAAAGATCTATAAATATGCTGTGCTTTCCTCTTTATCACTTCCGTCACGGGACCGACCACCACTCTACAAAAACAAAATCCTTACAATTTTCATGTACATTTAGACACTTTGCGGAGAGATATTATTTCATTTTATGTTAAACATTGTACAACAATCAACTTTATGTTATATTTTCTGCATCGTACAAAACGGAATGACAGGTGCTAGTCAGATACACAACTTTATTTAGCTTGTCGCTTCCTCACTGCGTTACTCAAACATCCATCGTATAAGAAGGAAATTTCTTATTAAAACGAACATAAACAAATGGGAATAACAGTATAAATTTTTCATGTTCAAGTTAACCCATCGTGTATCTGTGGAGAACTCTGTTGTGGCACTCAGTTAATACTTATAAAACAATTTTTTATGATAAGTTGTTTGACTGTTCAGTATGAAGATAAATATGTTACTTTTATAGCTGACTTAAAAACCTGTCGAATACGCCAAATGCACATGTAACATGTTTGTAGATTTTGTTACTGGTACTATAAACAATTTTACACATAAATGTTAACAAGTTTGTTAATATCGGTTGTGGAGATATGGTGATAATTACATGTATTCCTTCCTTAATTGACATTTAACGCTGTCATCAAATTTTCTTTAGCTTGACTGGAAGTGATTTTAGTCATTTTGATGATTATTTGAAGCTTTATTTGTAACACAATCAGACTATGGCTACATTTTCTCGTGGCTCACAAGCATGTGATGATACCGCATGTCTAACCGAAATGGGAAATAGTAGGTCTCAAGCTTACATACAGATCATGTTGTTACAGGTTTACCACAGAACAGTGTGGTTCCTATTTCCGTTCCGTACAAGTATAGCTGAACCGTTGAAGGAACGATTTGTAGATGAAAAATCGATTGCGAGGAGTCAGTCTGTTCTGGATCGATTGGTTCTGAAGGAGGGCCCTCTGTTTATCACAACCTAAACTTTTGTCTAATAAGACTTGGTTCTTATCGAACATAACAGCCTCTTTTATATTGTTTAAAATTATCCGTCTTTTGCCATACCGATATTTTTGTTTTAGTATATAAACAAAACCCTCTGGATCACAACTTTTTGTTTAATGACAAACGTTTTCAATCTGAGGTGCAGATCATCTCCAGGTCTGGCGCAGCAAGGTGCAATTTTCCAACTTTTGATTTTACTTTAACGGCTTTCTTTCTGCTGTTCAATTTTCCGTATTTCTTTTCTCTTTCAAATATTATCTACAATGGAAGTCACTGCTTAACATAAAAGCTTTCGTGTGGGACAGCTTTCACGAAGTAATCTTGCTTAGCCTGATATGTCAGCGCTGTATTATCGACCCCAGCATTTATGAGTCTCATACAATCCGAGCACACAAGTAAGGTAATTAAATTTGGGGCAGGTGTTATAAAAAAATAATTTGAACTTCACAGTTGGGACAGAATCTGGGAGCACAACTTCAGGTGTGATTAATATAGTTTGTAATGTACGAGCAATAATGTTTCGTATACTTCTTTCGTTTATTTCTGTTTCTAAACTCGCACAGTAACGTTCGGGCATGCGACTTCTAATCCTTTAAGATTTCACTCCTAAGAGGCGTCAGGCAAATTTTCTCTGATGTTTCAGTAGATATTTGCAATTTCATTTTTGTATTGTGTAGCAGGAGTCATCCAATCAACTAGTCCAGCCATACACAATTTGAATTAGTGATTTACATGCAAAAGGGAAAAAAATTACAAAATTTTGATTCACCGGCCTCCAGTTAAGAGTTTTACTACAGTTCTGTACTGCCCCTGTTCAGTAGTTTCTTTCACCACTTCCTCTTAACGCTTTTCATGCTACTTTCTTGTAATTTTTTTCCTTTTGCCTGTAAATCACTAATTGGTTCTTCACATCGTTCTTCCCGTCAACAAATGGCAGTACCGTTACCAATCTGATTTACCAGTTTGCTTCTTTCCTTGTGTACGCAACTCCGTGCTCTGTGCTCGCTGTTTGTTCATAGAATCCTATACTCTCCACCGCGGCGCTCGGGGTCTCAGTACAAAGTGCAGGTGTCCTGGTGTTCTTTGCATATTTCTTTATCCAGACAATCGACCGTTGTAGTGTCTGGTGTCATTTCGGCATTGACTTAGCATTTACCGCATCTAGCCCGACCGATGATTTCTAAAATGTTATCTGGTACTTCTTTTTTTGTTTTCTCATGTGAATTATTGCGTGTAAAAATTATTATTAGTTTTGATCTTTCGCTTATTTTTAATGTCATCTCTGATGATGAGTTGTAACAGCTTTAAGCACTGAAAAATTAAAAAAAAAAATCTTACAGCTGTAGCTGTATTTTCAACCTCTACTACGAGGGTTGATGAAAAGTAATTGCTCCACCATCGTTAATTGGGTTTGAATGGGAATATTTTAATAAATCAAACGCAGTAATAATCCTTAGAATGTGATATTTAATTACCAATATTCACTTTTCCACATAATCACCAGCCAATTGCACGCATTTCTGCCAACGATGAACAAGTTTTCTGAAGCCATCACGGAAGAAGTTGACACTCTGTTTCCGCAACTACAGTCTCACAGTTCTCTCGGCGTCTTCATCGGAAGCATAATGATGTGACCGCAGATCGTCTTTCATTATCGGGAACAGATGGAAGTGAGACGGTGCTAAATCTAGACTGTATGGAGGATGCCGTACGGTGGTGAGATTCAGTCTCTGAAGTTCTGCTGTGGTGGCACTTGAAGTGTGTGGTTTGACACTGTCATGCTGCAGGAAAAATTTCCCTTTTCGTTTGGGACCTCCGTTATGCGTCGTTTCAGAGTTCGCAGCGTTATGATGTAACGCTCTGACATTATTGTTGTTCCACGATCGAGGAAATCAACATTTGTAACACCATCTGCTTCCCAGAACACTGTGGGAATGATTTTTCCAGCTGAGTGCTGCGTCTTGAACTTCTTTTTCTGGGGCGAGTCTTTGTGTCGATATTCCATAGACTGACGTTTCGTCTCCGGATCGTAATGTTGTTCCCACGTCTCGTCTCGTGTCACATTTGAATGGAGAACGGCGTCACCTTCATTCTCGTAACGCGAGAGCAGTTCCTGGCAAATTTCAAGTTAGTGTGCTTTCATTTCAGGAGTCAGCATCCGGGATACCCATCGTCTACAGATCTTCCGATAGCCAAGCAAAGCAGTAATGTGTCCCAAACGTTCTTGGGAAATGTCGATTGTGCTTGCAATTTGTCTCTGAGTGATAAGACGATCGTCCTGAATCAATCTGTTAACATGATTGTGAAACTCGGTAGTTGCTGTCACAGGATGTCGAACTCTGTTTGTCACACAGGTCGGATGTTCTCGCCTCAACAACTTATAACTTACTCGCCCAACGACGCACAGTACTCACATAAACACAATAACCATCAACTGCTTTCATTTTCTGATGAATGTCCTTTGGGGTGACACCTTCTGCTGTCAAGAATTCAATGACTACACGTTGCTTAAATCGCATTGACCGACCGTCTGCTCAGGGTTCCATACTTTACACTGCAACAACACAACCGCTCTATGCTAAGGCTTCCCGCCAACTGGAGCTATAGAGAAGAGGCTACGGAACAAACTAGTACCCACCGCATACCAATACTGGAAACTGTTGAAGAGTACGAATGTGGAGGCATTACTTTTCAGTCAACCCTCGTATAATGCTCAATTGCAAATGTTACTCCAGCAGGTTTGGTGTATTATGTCACTTACGGATGCATGTGTATTATCACATAACACACAATTAAGGAAGGCATAGTCAGATTTCTGATGTACTTATTGATGTTTTGGACTCCTGATTTCAGAAAGGGGAGTTTACATGTACCATAACCACATGGTTGTCGGAAAAGATGTTGTCACTCCTATTGTACTACCTAACGTAAAATATTTTGTTGTAGACTAGAGATGGCCTTCTGACTTGGACGTGTGCAGAGGACTCCAAGAAGTGTTCTAACGGAAAATATCATCATTAATCTTCAAAGTATAATAATTAGGATTCCAGAGAAGTCTTGTACGAGATTAAACGAAGCAGTACCACATTCAAATGATACAAGCTTTATCTGACGCTGATAAAATTTCTCTTGTACTAGCTGTAGAAGCGATATTAGAAATGATGCACATATACCAGATATTGTGTCCTTTATGTCGGATGAAACCAAATTTCATGTAAGCGGCAACGTGAATAAGCACAACTGCGTCATTTGGAGCACAGACAATCGCCATGAACTAAGAGACCACACTCGATGCTCTCCGAAAGTTAACGTCTGTAGCGGTATTTGCAAGTTTTGAAGTACTGGGTGCACCTTTTTTAATGATCAAACTGTAACGGGAGATTCTTACCTAGATATGGAGCAGAATTTTGCTGTTAATGATCTACGTATCGTAATATCAGATTACTTCCAGCAAGGCAGTGCACCACCACATATTCCCTAAAGGTTTGACAGTACCTGGATGAAACATTTGATAGACGCTGAACTGGAAGAAGTGGCACGACCGTCGCAGTCACCCGATTTGACTGCATGTGATTTCTGGCTGTGGGGATTGGTAAAAGAGTACTTTTATGCTGCAAGACCTGCTGACGTCAATGACCGTAAAAAAGGCATAACGCAAATTGTCCGCTCTACATCTACGGAAACGTGTGAACAAGCTGTGGCCTGTATCGTGAGAAGACTTTACACATGCACTGAAGACGAAGGAGCGCAGGTCGACGAAGTTCCCTAGCTCCATATGGACTTCTGTATCTTCTGCGTGTTTTTTGTTAAAAAAGTAAAAAAAATAAAATAAAATATCAATAATAATAAATAACAAAAACGAAATAAAATAAATGTCAATCCCATATAAGTGGTAACATGTTTTTGAACAATCCTGAATATTAAAATACCCACCTGCCCACCCTCACACACCTATCACACGTTACCAATTCTGACATCGCTGTGTGCAACAGTGGTGAGCGCAACAGTGGGTAAGCAGAATCTTACACCAGGCTCACACATTTCCAAACAGCTTAAAGCGGAAAGTTTAGCATACATACACACTTCTTGGTTTTTGGCGTGATCAGTATTAATTAAAACATTGACCCAATTGCATCAATAACTTACGAGGTACTTCTGCCAAGTCCAGATTTATGATCTATGATTAAAATGCAGTCTTTTGATGTATTAGCGAACCATGTTCTGTTTGTTTTGATTTTGGTATTTATTTAGTGATTTTCATTTTTGTATAGTCGTAGCCTTTCCATCCCAAGTCAACTAGGGTAATGAACATAATATAAACATGATTTGCATGTATACGTAACTGAAAATTGGTGAGAGACCTGAATACTATTCTGATCTACTGAATCATACCGGTAATTCACCTTCCACGTCTTGTAGGAAGTTGTACAAAAATTCAATTGATTCATGAGACAATTTGTAATTGTTACGTGTGGTTTGACTGGTGCTATAAAATGGCGTCAGAAACGACTGTAATAAAAGAAGCCGGCTCAGCTGAGATGTGAAGTTGTTGGCAATTCTGGGCTCTTTCCAGTGAGCTGGGGCAGTTATTGGTGAGTGACAAGAGCAACAGCTTCATATATTTGGTAACAATAAATAGCATAGTGGCAACACTGAATGAACACCATACTGAAGTAGAAAAATAAGCTGTTTGTTATTTTGTACTGGGTGACTGTAAACAAATGTCACACAAACTCTTAATTTGTTGTTAATAAACTTAAAATCAAGTCAAACAAAAAAAAGATAAATTACTAGAAGTTAAGTAAACTGGTGTCAAAAAATAAAGCAACACACGGCTATTTCCCTGTCCGGCATCTAATTCAGGATGTAATCATACAAACTATCAACAGATGTCCGTACGATTACGTTCTGCACGGAAGATGGTATTCCGGTCAATGTACAACCACATCAGCGATGACGTCAGAGCATCTGTCGAAAGGGATAGTGTTTGTCTTATACCCACACTACCACAGTCGCTGTGTACACTGTCACAGACAGTGCAGTATGGCCCAGAGAAGACGCCTATCAGGCTCTCTGCGATGGATTGCTATGGGAAGAATGGAAGCAGCACAGTCCCTAATTGTGGCCCAACAGCTTAATGTGAATTGTTCTGTTGTTTCTCGGATGTGGCGACTGGTTATAAGTACCTAAACGTTATTCTGACGACCAGGGCAGGGCCGACCACGTATGACATTAGAAAGAGAGGACAGTTATTTGGCTGCAAGGGCACAACGTTACCGTCTTAGTACTGTACGGCAGCTGGCATCTGACCGCCCAGCATCCACTGGACCGGTTGTATCGAGGTAAACGGTGTACGCAAGGCTTCGGCAGAGTGGCCTTTCTTGTCGGAGACGTGCTGTATGTGTACTTCTGTCGCGTCTTCACAGAAGGAACGTCTAGAGTCGTTCACATGCCACCTAGATGATCAAAAAATGTTCTTCTCACAGCTGAGTCCCGATTTAGTCTGGGGGGTGATTCTCGACGGATTTGCATCTGGAGAGATCATGGAACACGATTTTGAGACAGAAACATTGTGTAAAGAGGCCGATATTTAGGAAGATCGGTAATGACGTGATCTGCTCGCTCTCCCAGTTTGAATCCGATAGAGGACATCTAGTGTGCACTTGGAAGATGGGTTGCACCCCGTCACCATCCACTATCCACTCTCCAAGAGTTGCGAGAAGCTCTGCGGGAAGAACGGGCGTTATTGCCTTAACATGAGATTGATGGCATCATCCACAGCATGCCACATCGTTGTCAGGCCTATATTGCTGCCAGAGGTGGTGAAACCCCACACTGAGCTCATTAACGGGGGTATGTTACCAAGCAATCTTTAAATGCCTAGGGTCGCCTTTATTAATTGTTTGTTATTTTAATTAGCGTTTATCTGTACTGGCACCTACTTGATTATTCAGTCAGAAATTTGTGCACCGGCTGCCAGCAGTGGGAGGCGTTAAGATTTTAGAAGTTACCTCTTTTTTCCCTTGGGTTTTGCAGTATTTATTCACGTTATTCCATTGGTATGAAATCTTATTGCATTGTATATCTTAGTCTTGCCGGTTGGAGTTTGTCGAGTTGGCTTTTATTAAATGTTTGCGCCAGGAACAACTTTAATTAATGCTTTATACATTGTTTAAATAAATGTTCATAAGGGTTTGAGAGAAGTTTTATTGTAATTGTAGTGAGGCTGTTAAACACGAAACTGTCTTGTTGTATTACAATGTGTAAGGTAAATAAAACTGTTTAATGCAAGCTGTGGATGTTTGATATTACGGCCCTGCTCTTTCTGTGTAATGATAAGATGCGAAGCGAGTTTCATAGGCGACAGTGGATTGTAATAATGTTAATTTGAGCTGGAGTCGACGAGTCACTCAGCAGTAAGCTACAAAGACGGCGCTACAGTTAACGGTCTAGAGCAGCTGACTTTAGAAACGACGCTCTAATAGTGAACAATGGGACAGAAATGGTCAGCTGAAAGGTTCTAGCTGTGATGATTTACAGTGAGACAATATAGTTAGGGGAATTGCAGCAGAGCCAATAATTACTTAAGAAGCAAAGATGTCATGGGGATAAAGATTCCTCTAAAATTAATGTCATTAGTGCCATTGGATCTGCTGCACATGGTAACTGGATACAAGTCAACAAAAATACCACAGCGGTACTCTACACAACTGTTCGCGTCTCATAAAGCTATGCAGAATATCCGGCCCAAACACTGAGACAAGTAAAATTTCGTTTTCTGCTGCTTCCAGGACTAAGTGGTGCATGCCTTTCCTATGTACGTTGTATTTGATGAAATCACATTCTTTTTCTGACGCGTAGCGTTATCACTGCCCTGTCGACGAAATTTGCATCATATTTCAATGCTATGTGTGACGTACCTACTAACTGAACGAAACTCTTAAGATTAAGTTTCACTTTGAATAGCCAAGGGGGTCAATTCATCACGAAAACAAAACATCACGGAGAGTGAATGGTGTGAATATCTTCGCATGATACCTCCAGGCAAATTTATTACTGCAGAAAGTGTCGTTTGCACCGTTCCAGTAATTGTTGTGAAGCCATTTATTTAACCAACCAATTTAACAACGAGAATTTAATTAACCATTTATTTCTAACGTAAAGCTCGTATTGAAAAAAAAACGAGTTCCAGTTCATTTGCGATCGATATTGGTTACCACTAACGTTAAAACCTAGATTAATACACTGAGAAGCCGAAACATTATGACCACTGCCCACTGCGACGTTGAATGCTGCCTGCTAGCGTTCTGAGCATGTGAATCGGTAACAGAAGTATGCTAGCGCATACACGGACGGGGGATCACCCTAGCGAAGAGATCGGGTCCAATTGGGGAAATCCAAAGGGCAGAATATTATAACACAGATCCTGTGAACGAGTATCTCGAAAACGGCGAAGCTGGTCGAATGTTGAAGTGCTACAGTCGCAGCCTCTGTGGAAAGAGGTGCAAGGAGAGTGAAACTACCCCTAGGCGCTAAATGGTGGGAAGTGGGACAGATGGTGATCTGTGTCACCTCCGCCGAAAGAGCATAATGCTGGTGCACGCACAAGTGTTTCGGAGCATACTGTTCATAGTACATTGCTGAACAGGGAGCTCCGGAGCAGACCACTCCGTGTTCACATGTTGACCCAACGACATCGTCAGTTATCATTTCAGTGGGCACAGGACCATCGGGAATCGACCGTCGATCAATGGAATGTGTCGGCTCTTCGGGTGAATCACAATTACGCTACAGTAGGTCGATGGTCGTCTCCACAAATGCCGTCATCAAAGTGAACGGCGGCTCAAAACGTGCAGCGCACCACGGACGCAGGTTGGTGGGAGCGACATTATGCTGTGGGAGGCATTCTCCTGCGTTTGTCTGATATGTGGTAGAAATAGAAGACACGCTGACAGCTGCGAACTAGCTGCATTCCTTCATGCTTGATAACTTCCCAGACGGTGATGGTCATCATTCTGCAGTATAATTGTCTGTGTCTCGGAGCCAAAACCGTGCTGCAGTGGTTTCAAAAATCATTATAGTGAACTCACGTCGATGTACCTGCGACGAAATTCAACTGATGTAAATCTTATGGAACCCCCCCCCCCCCCCCCTGGATCGCCATCGGGCCCCATCACCAAGTAATCAGTGGTACGTTATTTACGCGGATTAAATTACCTGTTCGAAGACATTTAATGCCACATATTACAGTAAAGCTACCAACATACCACCGGATCCGTGATACGGAGGTCAGTGATGTATTTCGTACCAAAGACGGACATGCAAGCTATTAATCAGGTGGTCGTAAAGTTTTGGCTCATCACTGTATATTTTTGAATAAAAGCAACTGAGAATAATAATACTCTCGTTCATAAATTTGGTAATAGGATCATTAATGTAAGCACTCCACTGGGCGTATTCCACTAAGTTACTGAGTTAGTGCATAAGTTTGTAGCGTTTTTCCGTAACTTTAATAAACACAACATATACACATAACAGAGACTTTATTCATCAACAATATATTCTCATTCACTATTTACAACAGTCTGCAAACGCTGGGGTAACATTTCGATTCCACGACTGGAGAAGTCGCTTGTTTTTGAGGCAAAGAACTCGTAACCATGTTCGGAACGCATTTTCCTTGACGGTTGTTCGACAAAGAGTGACAAGGTGAAAATATGAAGGCGCAAAATCAGGTCAATAAAGTACGTGGGCAGTGACTTCCAAAATGCTGTATAGAGTTTTTTGTCAGTCTTGCAGAACGCGGGTTGGGGTTATCGCGGAGTAGCATCATTTCACGCAGTCTTTTTGGTCGTTATTCTTGGATTGTTTGTGCAAGACATCTCAGTTGTCATCAGTGATGGTTTCTCTTCGGGGAAGCGATTTGTAGTACAGCGCGCTGTAGCTCTTCCAACACTTCTTTGAGGTTGCGTGTAGGTTTCTGTACGGGGAGCTGCTGCTCTGTTTGGGCTCAGCCACTACTTTCTTGTCCTTACGTTCGTATAAAGGCATCATGTCTCGTCACAGGTAACGATGGGCGATAGGAATAGTCAGAGTTATTCATGAACCAATTGATGACGAACAAGCAGAGATATACATACGGCTACCAGCCGATTATTACGATTTTGCCTCAGAGCATATGGTCGGTACCTATACACCCGACTTTTGATCCTTTCCCATTGCATACAAATGTCGCACAATCGTGGAATGATCACGGTCCATCACATTCGTTAGTTGTCGAGTACACTGATGTGGTTCACTGTGGATTAAAACCCAGGAGTTCTTCGTGAAAGTGGAGAGTCACTAATGCCAAAACGATCCTCTTTATAACGAGAAAAACATTTTCTTGCTGTGCTCTATGCAATGGCATTATCCTCATACACGACGCAAATGTTTGTGGCTGCCTCCCCTGCTGTCGACCCTCTACTGAACTTGAACAGAAGAATATTTCGGGCATGTGCCGATTTCTACAATTGGCACTCCGTTTTCTAGTGTACACAGCTCCACTCACTACCGCCAAATGACAAATTGACAAAATAGGAATTCAAATAGCAACAGTGAAACCCATAGCAACCCGAGTACCAACATGAAAAACAAAAGCACTACGAACTTACACGTCAACCTAATAGAATTGTGGACGTTTTCAATTCGTTTACAACATTGTTGTAAACCGTATAGCTTGGGTCTGCTTTCTATCTTCCAAGAAATTCGTGAAACCTTTACCTCTGAGTAAAATGAATATAGAGTATTAGAAAGACTGAGTTTTTATTGAAAATTTCGAACGAATTAATATACTGTTCCATACAAGTTGTCTCATCACTAATTTAAGAGAGTCCTATGTGTTTTGAAAGATTTTACTAAGAGAGAACAT
The DNA here is from genome assembly GCF_023864345.2 of Schistocerca serialis cubense. Lineage (NCBI taxonomy): Eukaryota > Metazoa > Arthropoda > Insecta > Orthoptera > Acrididae > Schistocerca > Schistocerca serialis. The sequence continues at coordinate 430,452,462 of NC_064641.1, forward strand.
TTAAAATTTACAGAATCTTAATCAATCAACGCAATGTCGCTAGTGAAGACGACAATAGTGGGCGTATCGAGTTCACGGACAGCAGCTGGTGTATGGAGAAGGGGATCTGCGGGCCTGCTGGGTACCGGCAGTATTGGCCAGAGCTGCCAAACAAAGTGAAAGCAATTTCGCCGAGGAAGAAGAGGGGCGGACGTCGCTAGAGTTTAAGTATTCCGGTGCGTGACCAACAGTCTTGGAGCAGACGAGAACCGGCACACGTGGTGTAACACAAGAACAAAGTAACCAGTCCTCTCTGCCGCCGCCCTCCTCCCTCGCCATCGCTCCCCACCCCTACCGTTCCAACGGTTGCCAACAGTTCAGTATGTTGCAAATGGTTTCAAACTGGTCAGTATGACAAAGGAATTGTAATATATTTTCAGAAACCTATCTGGTTTTTCGTGGTAGTTGAAAATTTTAAGGCATTTCATCACGTGATCATGATCAATGTATTACAAAACTTTGGTTGCTGCAGTAACATGCTCGTTGACTTACATGATGACTGTGGGCTATTATTCAAAAAAATTACCCTGAGCTGAGTTTTGTTTCCTTTCAATAGCGTACGTGCCCCTAACAAGAGAAATGTTGACGTCTGTCATAATCGGAATAATCATTTCGGCATAATGTTTCATTGTTCTAGAGTTATTTAGTTTCAATTGGTACCAACTAGATCACTACAGTGCTTCTGGAATCAAGTTTTAAGCCAGACACCTGTAGCGCAGGTATTATTTTATGGTAATGATGTCCGAGAGATGACTAGACTCGGAAACGAGTCGGTGACCGAAAAACACAAGCAGAAATTGCGTTTCGTGTGTTGGTAATCATAAAATTTGAGTCAAACACACTAATTAAATGATTTTATACACCACGTGGCTCAGGAGTTGTAGCAGAGGAGTACTTCAGAGAAAATTGGGAGAAGATGGCGAGTGAACTTCCTGGCTAGTGCCTATACAGCAGTTGTAGCATCAATAGCCTAAAGATGCTGCATGGAATGTTAGGAAACGTGGGAAAGTATTTTTGCTTACCAAGGGTGACAGCAAATAAACTGCAAAGTATCTTAGCTTGAAAATAAAATATTCAGCTTTGGGATCAAGAAGGTGAAGCAAAAATGGATAACATTTTAAAAAAGCTTTTAAAACATCCTTTAGACTAGAATATGTGTCGATGAAAGGCACGAGCGACGGTAGACACCCACTGTGGTTCAATATCCTCGCTACGAAAGGAAGAAGTGCTTCATTACAGATCAAATCGACGTCGAAGTGTTGTTAACAAAGAAAATGTCTGTTCTTTGACATGTTAAGTGAATGTATCGCTCTGTTACGTAATTTATTTCCCCTTCATCATCTCCCCTTTATAATTCACAGGTGTGATATACTCCAGATTCGGATCCCTCAGACTGTTGGAGTAGATTTGTGGGTGTCTCCTTCCTCTTGACATATATTCCAGCGTCCAATTTCTCCAGTGAATTCCCACCATTACATATACCCTATAGCATATTCCCAGCCCTTAGTCCTTTCTTCTTTTTTCAACGACTTCCGTCGGCAAACTGCTTCACCTCTTACTCAAATCGTTCGTCTCAGTGGCAATTCATCACATACCGCCATTAAAAACCGATGTTATTTCTATTTCAAACCAAGATTCTTCTTAATTCCCATTCTTCATCACCTCTACTCATTCATCATTAATAAAACACAATAACTTGAGAATTCATCACTGCTCTAATCCATAAGAATTTATGTAAAATCTTTCACTTTATTCATTAAGCTCATTTATTGCGTTCAGTGTATTATCTTTCAGTGGTATCACTATGGTATTATAATTTTTATTGGTGTTGGAAACGGACTACCAGGTGCTGTTATGTTAGTAATTTCACGTGGCCTTTGTTTCCTACACAATTTTATTGGTAATAGGGACGTCCAGGTTTTGTCCAACTGCAACAAACACATCAGCATCTACACATTAGTCACTCACCATCAACAGAATTAATTTTTTGTACCTATTCCCAGATTATATCTGTAGCTGCAATGTTACATCAGTATCTCTGAATATCCCTTATTTCTATTCATATACACTGATCAGCGAGAACATTATGGTCATCTACCTAATAGCCTGATAACAGCGGCGACGAGTCGTGACACGAAAGCAATGAGTCCTTGGTAGGTCGCTGTCACCACATCTGCACACACAGGACACGTAATTCCCGTAAATTCGGGTAGAGGGCGATGAGATCTGACGACAGGTTCAATCACGTCCTACTGTGTTTCATTGTGTTCAGATCTGCCGAGTAAGGGGAGGGAGCGGGCGGGGCAGGGCGGCATATCAATTGGAACTCGCCACGGTGTTCCTCGAACCAGTCCATCACACTCCTGGCCTTGTGAAATGGCGCATTATCTTACTGAAAAATGGTATTGCTGTCGGGAAACATCATCGTCATGACCAGTGTATGACACTCCTTGGCCGTTGAGGTGCTTCGTGCTTGCTCCACTAGACCCATGGATGCCTAAGTGAATGTTCTCCAGAGCATAGCGGAGCCGCCGCCAGCTTGTCTCCGTCCTGCAGTAGAGGTGTCAAGAAGCTGTTTCCCTGGAAGACGACGGATTCGCTCGCTGCCATAGGCATAATGAAGAAGGTATCGGAATTCATCAGACCGTGCAACGCTCTGCCACTGCGCAAACGTCCAGTGCCGATGGTCACATGCCCATTTCAGTCCAGTGTTAACATTGACGCGTGTATGAATCGACGGCTGAGGAGGCCCATCGTGCACTGTATGTTCAGATATACTTGTGCTCTGTCCAGCATAAAAGTCTGATGTTAGTTCCGCCACAGTTCGCTGCCTGTTCTATCTTACCAGTCTGACAAACCTACGACGTCCGACATCTGTAACGTGTGCTGGCCGCCCAAGTCCACGACGTCTAGACGCGGTTTCAGCTTCGGTTCGCCACGTGTTAAACACAGTCAGCGCAGCACTCCTCGAATACCCGTGTAGTTCCCAAAACGCTCATGCCGAGCCCCGGGCCGTCACAGTCTGCACTCGTTCAGACTCAGATAGATCGCACGCCTTCCGCGTTCTGCACACGGACAGCACGCTCACTGACACAAGTGCGCCGTGCGCATGTCTGACTAGCAGTCATTCCTCTCCAGGTAACGCTGCTATCTCCTGCAAGGGTTTATATCGATAGTAGGTCAATGGTCAAAATGTTATGGCTGATCAGCGTAAGTATATGCCTCGCCCACACTTACTTGACTTCAGTTACCCTTCACAAAAACATCAACAAGAAGCAGTCGCATTACACAGAGCGATAAAAAAGAAAACATTGATATGCCCATAGCACTAATAGATCTCTCTGATTCGCTTTTAGTTACTACTCTTACATTCTTGAAGCGCGTTTTCCATTTCTTTAGGCTGTTGTCTTATAACCTCGCCACTACATTTGTTTCTTTATGATATTTAGCCCAACTTTACCTACCACTCTATAAAAGTCTACGTAATAATAAAAACTGTGCCCCTACAATACGCTCTCCAAATTAAACTCGTGTGTTACTCTTTGACTAAACAGAACCTAATTTGAACTAAGCTGTAACTGATCTGAATGCAATTTGTCTTTATATTAAATGAGCTACGGAAGTAAATCAGTTATCTGGACCTAATCAAAATTTCCGCTTACATCGCGCTTGACACCAATGATGCAGATTTCTCGAAAGCACAACAGCAAACAGCAAGCAGGCACTGGATAAACTACATTTCTATTTCAAAATAAAATTTTGAAAATTAATATTCATCCTTGCGGTCCTTTACAACAAATCTTTCTTCATCTAACAGATACCGTCACAAGTTAACACAGCACAACTGAATACGTCCATCACCTACCACACTTCAGTTAAGAATGCATCAGATTGTACAGAGGCAAAGACTATGCCACGACCAAACCAAAGATTTTTCAACAGTAACGGAACTTGCTCTCTCTCTCTCTCTGACGTGCACATCGATAATATACAAAAACCAAGATGAGATGACCATCTTACATATCCTCCACCTTGCCCCAGTAGAATTTTGTATGAGGGTCATTTCAGATATGAATGGGACGAGGACAAAATTCTAAACATCATGGATAGGAACGTATAGCACATGTTGTAAATACAAAGAGTAAAATAGCTTTACAAGAACGTGAGTAACTATAAGTAAAAATATTTAGGAAAGTCAAGAACATGTGAATGATTAATCAACAGAATTCACCACTGTTAAGTTAACAGTTTTTTTATGATATCTATGAGAACGTTCTGCACAGGACTATTTTGAAAGTTTATATGTCACATTTTGTATTAAAGTAGTATTGGTGATCTACACAGTAACAGTTTTTTTTTTTTTTTTTTTTTTTTTTTTTTAGCATACAGGAAGTAGGTTAGAGTTTGTATATAAGACAAGGCTTTCATTTCTGAAGCACAGTCACATGTGACAATAGTAATTTGCACAATGAAAGCTGGTAGAATAGTGTCCTTGTCACGGACGCTCAAACTTTCTTAAGTTCGTTGCAATAACGTCACTGTTGTGGGAAGTGAGGCTAAGTGCAGTTTTCAGCTGACAATCCCACACACACACACACAAACAGTGAAAAATGAAGCAGACTGTGAATCCGCTAATAATTCCAAAGCCATCTTGTAGTATCGAAGAGTTCCTTGTGAAAATCAGTTGCACCTTTTATTGGTGAAGCATGCCTACATTTGGCAGAATATTTCAGTTTTTAAAAAGTAGACGTATTTCTTCCGTTCTGGCAAGTCTCAATCATTTGTGGAGACTGATCAATCAGTTACAATTTGTTACACTTACCTATAATAAGATAGGAGTAATAATACCTGATTTCTATGTCTATAAAAAGTAAGAAAAAAATGTCATCATGGTTTTACAATAATGAATCACAAAAGCAAATCATGTGAAACAGTGTATAGTAATAGGTATTATAAGAAAAACATATTCTGCAAAAAATACTAAATCTATTCAAACAAATATGTATGCGTGAACATCAGTGAAATACACAAATGTATAGAGAGTAAGGTAGAAAGATACGCATAAGGTTAGTGATCACGTGCATGAGAATAGTGGTCACACACATAGGTAAGGAGTACAGAAGTATATAATTAGGAAAACATGGATCAAGGTGGAACTCAGGTTCATATCAAAGAATACTTTAGGCAGTCAGTCAAACGTCAACGTAATATGATCAGCAATTAGCATGCTGTCTAGTTATATTTTATCCTTTAGTTCGTGCGCCTTTTATCCTGTTGCCCATAATTCCATCAAACTTTCAACAAATACCACTGTATTCTTTGCTTATTTCTGTCAAAAGTTTCATACATTCTTATAAGTTCATATTATTTAGCTCCACTGCTTTTACACGTACATCCTTGTAACCATTTCTCTGTTCTTTCTTACCTTTTGATTTGAATCCTCCTTAGACATCTTTCATGATTTCTTACACATCTTAAGTGACTTATGAGAGCTCCCTACAGTCCTAAACATAATTATTATACTACTGGCGTCGCATCCGACGGTAACAATTTATACACAGAATAAGCATCAAAGAAACTCAGTAATTGACGTATGTGTAAAAGGTAAACACAACCTGAAAATTCCCATGTTAAAATAGCGCTTATAAATTACATTTTTTCTCATAAAGTATTTAAGCTAGAAAGTTGAAACTTTTACAGCTTGTTTATTGGAATATTCTGTGCAAGTTAACACAGGATTTTTTAAAAAAAATTGAATTCAGTTGTTAGTGTTTAATTTTTTTCTATTGTAATGAAAGTTCACTGCTTTTTTGTGTCATTTTTTCTTATAAATTCAACAATATACAGATTTTAAAAAAAGGCTGTGTTAGGTTACACAGAAGGGACTAAGTAAAACTTCTTGAAAATTTGAGGCAGATTACTTTGGTTTATCCTGAGAAAACGTGTAATTTATATGAAACAAACTTTTGGGAATCTAATGACAAGGTCTGGATTACGTTTTTAGCTTATTCTAGGTCAATAGGATGGATTATCTTCAGCTCCTCCAGCTCCTTCTTTTCCTGTTTATTCTGGGTTGTATTTCTAGGCTATTTACAATCCTCTCAGCAGCCTGAAGAAATTCCTTGTTTAAAGCAAGCATTGTCCATACCACGTTGAAACCTATCTTCATTCCCATATTTCGAAATACTTTGCACCTTAGAACGTTGCCATCACTGAAAGTAGCAACTGCATCATACACACCAAAGTCAAATTTTCTATTCCAGAAACCACAGTCTTGGGGATTCTTGACCACATAACACTATTTCCATTTTCATTGGGGTTTTGGGTTTTTCCATGAACAGACTTTTTCAACAGTTCAGGTGTTGCTAAGTCTCTGAAAATAGGTTTTATCACCTCCATTACTACATCAGGCAGACTGTCTTTATCAGTGTACACTTCGCAAGTTGGCGATTAGTTACTGTACTTACACCGTTTTATCCTTTGGTACACAAGTAATGATTTGGACTTCAATAGGTTGAAAAAGTATTAAAAAGAAGAGCCCAAACAGCCTCTTTCATTTCATCGACACTGTGTGTGTTTTGCCTAGTAGCCATTCCATAATGGTTCTGTAGTTTGTCAATTACACTGTCACTTAACCTTCCCTTCCCATTCAAATCTTCAAGCTTTCAGTCGTCAGAGCCTTGATCTCATTCGTTTCTGTACGTGTCCAATAAACTCAAATTTCTGCACTACAATATCTTCACCGTAGGGTTCAGTTCTTGAATATCTTTGAAACTTTGAGAATCGCCATCACCAACGTAATTCTCATAACGCACTTTATCACATGTAACCGAATGTTGAAATATACTAGCAACGCCAGCCACTTCCATTCCTCCACTACTGCCGCTATAATTGGCTGTGCAATTATTTTCATTTGTACTTATACTTTTTTGTGAACACCTACAATATTTAGCTATTACTGCTACATCTAAAACTTTCCCTGTATACATACTCATGGCGCATATGCACGATGAAGAGATGTGTGTTCCCGTTTATGCCAGGTACCATCGAATGCTGCAGTCAAATCTCTATTACCACTGTTTTCTACTATTGCTTCATCCACAGCTTTCTTCTTAGAATCTATAGAGACATCTTCTACTTTAAACCATATAAATCTATTATAAACTTGGTTGGGCGATTTGGAAGATTCATCATGCCACAGAAAACTGCATCTGCAGTACCCCCCTTACCAATTGTACACATACACAAACCTAATGTTGTGTTCATAGATCTTTCTACAATTTTCTTCATTTGGAGTTACTACTACACTGTTCCAAAAGGTGGTTGTGTATGAACACCTACCACACTTCAGTTCCTTTTCACTGGCAAGTGCTAAGTGATTTTTATAGAGTTTTCCGGACCGATTTCAGTACACTGAATACATCTTATACAGTTTGGAAAAATCCCGTTGACAACTGGCATACCAGATATTTCATTCATATCCGATTCGCCCATAAAACATTCATACTTTTCACCAGCTGAACCAAACTTCTTCTGCAAAGTGCTTTTTTTCTCACTTTCATTGCAATGGACAGGTGTACCAGCAAGGTTAGGTTCACACACTTGGTTATCATCTTCATTGTTTACAGTAATAACACCTACCTTTCTCCTTTACTTAAAAGCTTTCAGAGGATATCTATTCACTTGAAGTTAACCAATGATTATCCTTCAATAAAACAGAGACTTCAATGAAGAGAATTCACTGATTACAAAAGAGTAAATAAACATGAAACACGTGACAATCTTGCGAGTGATGTTTATCAAACTATCACAGGGTAGCCACAGTACTTATTTTGTATCAGTTATTTTCTCTCACACCACTAAAATGTACATGGTGAGCATGTAAATACATGAATACAACACTTGACAGCAGTTTAACAGCACCACAGTGGATTAAGCCCATACAGAACATATTTCAAAAATATTTTAAGAACAGTCGTAGTCTTCTGAATTGAATAAATTATATATCAATTGAAAGGGGAATATCTGTAAATTTCTAAAATGCAAAAAAGTAAAAATTGATTTCATGGCTTTGGACTTTTCCCGAGTCCCTTAAGCTGAAGCAATGCATATTATTATGTTACATCATATGTAAATACAACAAGACAGACTGCAATGTCACACATGTCAGCATAAAAATTGGTATAAAAGAATCGTATCCTACGCCATCAGAAAAAAGAATGAAGCTGAAAAGTAAAAAAAAAAGTAATCACTAAAATTCCTTATACTTCCTGCATATTGTCTGTCTATGTCACCTTGTGAGTGATTAATTTCATCTTCACGTCACAAAAATTTAAAATTTCTCAAACACCTAAACTGTTATAACATCGTTTCATGCATATGTTAAGTTTATCTGTTAGTCAAAGAAAGTGCTGATTAGTTCTGCATAAGTCAGCTGAAGTTAAATTTTGAGAGCATTTATCTATGTAAAAATCAGAAAAAACAATAAAGGAATCAGAAAAAGTTCAGTGAGGTACCATATACTAAAAGAGTGTGTCACAATACAGCGTAGCAATCAATTCTGAACCATATCTCTGCAAAATTATTTTCCATGCACAAATGGAGACAAAGTAACACACTTCTTGAATTATTGTAAAGTATAATTGTTAGATGTTGTGCTGTTTCGATGAAAAAATGACGAATATGTTTAGTAAAAAGGTTGAATAATTTGCAACAGATAAATATAAACTCCACATCAAGGAAATAACTGTGTTGTCTTAAGTCACGTTACCTTCGTTTACTATTTTCAACCAACCACAATTTTTCAAAAACCTATCTTTTATGCTCATATAAACATGAAGTGCAACCACATGGCATAAAAGTGGACTGTAACAAGGAACAGGGTGCCTATGCCCTGACCATTACTCACTCACTCTTTCTCTGTATTAATCATCATAATCATTGCCTCATTCTATTACTGTATGCATCATAGCTCTCATAATTATCATCTCAAGTACCTCACGAGCATAAATCTCTTCACTTATTACAATATTCATCATAATAGCTGTCTTCACCTCAATATAACTTCAAATAACAATTCCTTTATCTGTTTTAGTCCACTTATTTCCACGTAAACAACACTTCATAGCTGTAATCGTAAATATTACAGTTCAGTAAACATCACATTACTATCTCACAATGGATCCTGAAAATCTTCTTATATAAAATGCCTATCACTCTTCTCTCCAGAGAACACAATTACCATCCTAAAAGGCTATATATCTCATCAAAAATGGTAGAACGTGTTAAATTCTCTCTATGATCCTCACTGTGCATAGCCAAAAATATTTCTTAAGTGAACAACACATTGCTGATAACATTTGTACCCTCTCAGAACTGGTTTAAAAAAATTAAAAATTACGTCTTTTTATTCTAGGTGAAATTTCGAAGTTCGTAGCAGCTTGTCTAGCGTGCGTGTCGTGGTAGCAAATCGGTCGAGTTCTTGCTCGATAAATGAAGTTTGTTGAGCAACGGTAGTCGCCCGATGCTTCTCAAAAGTTGTCTGCCGCGCGACGGGAGTCCCTCTGGCAGATGGTGCGACAGCATTGTTTGTCGCCAAATGTTGCTGTGTACTGTAATGCAAGAAATGTTTTAGAAACAGCTGACATAGTTCTGTCATCGTAAAAAGTATAAGCACAACTTGTGTTATTATGAAAGTACTCGGATGGAATTTGCGATGCATTATCTGTCAAAAAACAAACAATTTATATCTTCTTCTTGTTCCGAGATCCAGTCTTGAAATATTAGTGAAACTAATTTCTACTTCGGTGTCATTGAAATCAAAACACCTTTTTATTTGTTTAGAAAGTCTATTGCTAATGTTATTTCAGTGGACAAAAAAGTAATAATCAAGAAATTCATCGAAAGTGAATAGCGTAGACACAAAAAGTCTAAATAGGTTTCTTAATTCACGTCAACACTTTTTTCAGAAATCGCTCCTCCTATCTTAATCTCACATGAAGGTAAAATCGGGCAATCTCTTGTTGTCATACATGTTGGAATGCAGTGTCACTGACAACAGAAATAGGGCTGCCGAAGTCCAAGACATCGGAAAATGTAGTGTTGCCCACTGAAATGTTTATTGTTGCATGTACTATAGAGTTTTGTTTGTCATCAGACTCTTCCAGTAAAATATCTCCAATGTCTTCAAAATGCACAGAGTTCAAAGTTACGGAAGCTGCGAGTTTTGCGTGATCCTTAGTATTGTTTGCTGCCGGAGTCGCGAGTCATTGTCTTGTATTGCTTCCTAATCGTTGATTATCTATTGGATTTGGTGATCTAACTTCAGCTTTTTCTATCTGTCGCGCTGGGCTTGCGCTCCCAGAATTTTGCCGCGGTTGATTATGATATTTGTTACTACGACTCTGTTGGTTTTGACTTGTTGGTTACTATTTGCGTAACTGTTGTTGTGCGGCGTATTTTGCGGAAGGACTCCGGAAATTATTTTTATCAGAATAATCATTATTCAATTGCGAGAATTGTGAATCATGCGGACGATGTCGGTTATCACGGATGTAGTTGTTTCTGTGATTGTATTTGTTAAGCGAGTACCCACAGTTTTTGTTTTCACGTGGTACAAACGCGTCGTGGCGTTTCAGTTTCTGCTGTTAAACAAATGCGAATTAGCTCTGACAGATTGTATGGGTCTGATAAGTATTGATTTCTGCATACCGTGTCTTCAGAGTATTTTGTTGGGCTCGGGAAGTCAAACTGTTCGAAGTTCTGTAACATTGTAATGCTATGTTTTATTCGATCTTGTGTGGCCTGCGACCAGTAGGCTGACAAAAATGCTCGATAGAAATCATTTACACTTCCGACATCTCTCACTACTGAGCGCTTTCTTGATGGAGTTTCATTTTCCAAACAACCGCAAAGAAATTTTCATTTATGTTTAAGTGGACAGTTTGGTGGTAAGGGATATAGGAATTGATCGGTCCAAGCTTGGGTGTGAATTTCGTTACCGTAATTCCTGACAACTTTAAATTTACATACTGTCAGAAAGTGTTCGTAATCGGAGTTACAGAACCAGATTGTTCTCTATTGCACCACATCGGTGATTCCTTGTCGTATCTGGATATGTGGTACTGTTCTCGTGGAAAATCACCTAAACGACATCTATTTGTATAGTCACCAAAGTTTTCTGAATGTGAATGTACACTGTCAAAATCGTCCTTTTCGTCGCTGCAGTTAACCTTTCTTTCAATACGCTCGACCTTTTCATTCATAGTGTTCCTGTAAAGCTTATTTACCCGATTAATTTTCTCGTGGTTGTCTTTAAAATTTGTTAAATACTCTTATTTTCCTGTGTCTGGAAATTATACTGGCATTGCGTCGTTTGAATCTCTACAATGGTTACCAGATTTGCCATTTGCATTGTCAGGCCGTCAACTTTTTCTTTAATTGTGCTTAACTGTTCTTTTTGTTCTTCAGAACTTACTGTCAAAGCTTTCACTTCTTCATTAATTTCTTTTACCGTCGTATTAAGATGTTCGTCTGTTCTTTTATCTGTGTAACTATCGTACTCGGAACTAGAGTGTTGATTTTAGCTAACAATTCGTCCTTGTCTTTACGCTAACTTGTTTTCAAGTTTTCGTGGTCTGTTTCTAGGTCACGAAATCTATTTGTAAAACTGCTGATTATTGATTGATAGTTTTTAATTTCTTCCCTAAGTGATTTACTAATATCTTCCTGTGACTTATCGATTTCCTTACTCAGTTCATCCTGTGTTTTGTTGACTTTCTTACTCATTTCATCTTGTGTTTCTTTAAGCGCCTGGTGAATTGATTCTAGAAAATTTGTCTGATTCGCGCGGTGTGGTTCTGCGTAATTGTTCACTAAAGGTGATGCATGGTGTGTTCGTCCAAAAGACACGCAAAACCTGATTGTGATGTGTCTGTTACCAGTTGTTGTAAGGTATCGCACGACTGTGGCGACTGAAGTGTGCTATCGCTACACTGCAGCGACTTCCCGTCGACCGACTGAGCTTCAGAAATAACGTTTTCATCACCCAACGTTTGTTCTATTTCATTATGATGCACTAAAGTGGTTAATAATTGTGGATCCGCGTAATTTCCTGCAGTCTCATGTGAACTATTGGTATTTGCTAATCACTAAAGGTGGTTTATTTCATTCTGCACCGACTCATTATTTTGTTGCACCCTCTGTTGTCTTGTGCTGCGACGGACTTTCAATATTATTTTCTGTTACACCAAACACAATGAAACACTATATCCTAGAGAAGCAAAATTGCTGCATTGACGGGCTACACAAAACTGTACTACTCAACACTGAAAGAAATCCACACAGAACCTGTAGTATTATTACAACTGCTTATGCAACAAAGTAATCGATAATCGTCACAGGACACAAAAATTCACAAACTTAATATACAATTTTAAATCAATTACCTGAAAAAGAAACACAACATTATTAAAATTAGCGGAGGGGTATTTTTTGCTTTCAAGAAATTCAACTCTATCTATTACTAAACGAAATCAACGAACTTTCCAGACAGCATCGCCATATGTAACTTCACAATTATATTTCTATCTTTATAAATTTAACCCCACTTTACTTCCCACTCTATATAAAGTCTACACATTACCAAAGCTATATCCCCACAAACTATTGTCAAATTAAAATCATCAACGAACCTTTGACTGAGCAGAACCTAATTTGAACTGAACTGTAACTGATCTAAATGCAGCTTATCTTTATATTAAATGCGCAACGAAAGTAAAACATTTACCTGGCGCTAATCAAAATTTCCACCTATGTCGCATCTTGACAACATTCTTGCAGATTTCTCGAAAGCACAACAGCAGACAGCAAGCAGGCAGCGGCTAAGCTAGATTCATATTTCTAAATAAAATTTCCAAACTGTATTCAAACTGTGAGATGTGAGAAAGCGTAGTGATAAACAGTGAGATGGGGAGAGTAACTATTCCTATGAAATGGTATTCCATGGCAATGATTTCAGAATAAAGTATTATTCAAAAAGACAGAGCAAAACTCTGCCTTATCTTCACACATAACATACGTCTGAACGATGCTATGCATAACAAAGTGGACAATGATTTAAGTGAAGGATGGAGTGATAACAGAGAATTTCTATAAAAATCTAACAGCCTAATCAATATGTTAATGCATGACTCAGAGACATAGGGTAGTCTTTCTCTCTGCTCTGACAAACTTAACAACCTGACAATAATCATTCTTAGTTGCGTAGTGCTGCAGTCTTACCTCAAGCTTCTTCTCTTCAAAGAAATATCATTATTCGAAATTTGTATCCAATATATACATCATATTCATCCTTGCTGTCCTTTACAACAAATCTTTCTTTATGTAACAGATATCATCACAAGTCAACACAGCACTGCTGAATACATCCATCATCTACCACACTTCAACTAAGAATGTTTCAGACTTCGCAGAGGCGAAGACTGTGGCACGACAAGACCAAAGATTGTTTAACAGTAACATAACTTTCTCTCTCTCTCTGATGTGGACATCGATAACATACAGAAACCAAAATGATATGATCACTTTACTGTCTTACTAAAGCGGAATCTCTCAGTATGATAGGACAGCACTTTAAATGACTTCCCTAAAGAGTGACAGTAAGTCGGACTGCTCGATAAACAATCACGGTGAGAGATTCAGAGGAAGTTTAAAAATCGCTCCATCTCTGGTTTTGCTTAGCACTTGCACGTCACTGCAGGTAAATGCATAGACGCCACAGAGACGGCAATCACACGTTACGGTTTTCCTGCGTTGTCTGTACTCCAATACTAGATCCTGTTATTGGGACGACTCCAGTATTTTCCATTACAGTTCTTTCCCTTTTGTTCCACAGATATTTTAACGCTTAACACATTCGTAGCATGCCGTGAGATATTTGTTTTCCTTTATTCACGTAAAAGCAATGTATAACGCCTGAGGAGTGTCTTAGCGCCTGGTTGTTATGAGTGATAATAGGCTGTTGGAAAAACGAGTACTGTACTATTCCATTTAGAATTCTGAAATTGTGACTGAAGTTAAATATATGATCTTAACACGTACTTCGTTACACATAAATGCATCCACAGGAGATCACTGTCATTTTATGACTTCACTGAACATTGGAGGGTCAGTCTCGTTTCAAATGTACCTGTACCTTGAAACAGCTACATAATTGTTTTTAATAGCCACAGGTTATTTACAAAATATTCTATTCAGATGTGTTTTCCATAGTTTTCATAATGAGTACACGAAAAATATAAAAATTGATTTGAAGTTTGGAGTAAAATAAACTAAAGAGCAAAAACAGTATATCACATGAAATGGGATTCACCTAACATGTCATCATCTAGCTTTGTTTGGTTTCAGCATTCCATCAGCGTAATTCATGTGTTGAATTTCTCAATGTACGTGGTCACCGTCGGTGTGTCCTAAATTGATCACAAATCATGGAAGATCGATCAGGCGATTATTTACTCGATATTCATTTGTTGTTAGTTCTGCCTCTCTCTTTGCATAGATTCGCACCCTTCTCACTGACTCGGCCAGAAATTCGTCTTTTTGGGAGAAAAATAGTTTTGTATGGTAATGTTATATTTTAAAGCCAAACAAAAGTTGTTTGGCGGTCTTGCATAAGGAGCAGTTATCGTTGACAAATCGCCCGAAGAAATTATGTACGTCCGGTTCTATGTTACGAGTTGAAAGTCACTGTCCATCGGATTAAAGGGCAAAGTGCAACTTGTATAGCTTAATATTATAGTTTAATGTCATCTTTCACGAATAATTGAGACTACCAAGTTTCAGGACAGAATAAACGTAAGTTCTGCAACTCAACTTTACGGGTGTAGGTGAAGAAACAATTGTCATGTATGGAGGTCGGCACGAGATTCCTCATCCAAATTCAAGATAAAGGATTTCCTAGCAAAATCATTTTGGTGCATGTTGAAAACACATGTATGAAAACGAGGAGCTGGGAACAGTGACACATCCTGCAGCACATTGGATTGTGCATCACCCCGCACTACTGTAAATGCCGTCGTAGGTCACTCAGTATGCTGCCGTGACATCAAACCCACACCCATGATGGTGCTGTGGTGCAAATCCCTGTCAGGTTACTCTTTTATATATTAGACATCCATTCCCTAGTTCTAGTTGTTCATTACTGACATCATTTTGTGACAATAACCTATCACATGACACTGGGATCAATTAAAATGCATACATGTGTCTTCTACTAGTAGGGCAAAGTTTGTACCACCCCACATTACATGGTTGCCAAATTTATTCAAGATGGCAGATCCAAGATGGTGGCGATGGATGTGTGCACCATCACAAAGACGTCATGACAGGTTCCAATTTTGGTGGGAAAATAGGTCAATTGGGCTACCTCCACTAACTTAAACGCCACACCTCCCCTCCCCACCACTCCAAGAAAATGGTGGGAAGTTCAAATTTTCGCAGAAGAAAGGCCACTTAGGCTACCTCCGCTAACCTAAGTCACCTGATCGCCACCTCTTCCTTGGAATTGGTGGGAAAAAAACTCAGCTTGTGCTGGGCCACTGGATGTATGTAAATCTTTATTTTGTACAGGCAGTAGCTGTATCCAGTGTGTTTACCATAAGGTCTGGAGTCCAACTGACTAGTACACAGTACTGCTACCAGAGGGAGCTGTCATCTCATGGCAGTCTGGGGAAAAAAAGAGAGAAAAGGATTTGCTCTCTGTCCAGCTGCTGGAGAGAGGATGGTGTGTACTTTATTTATTTTAGAACTATTTACGTATGGAATTCATTTTGCTCGTTTTTTTTACACTGATACAAAACACTCATTCTGACATGCTTGGCGTCACACTACATAGCCTAAAAACCTACGAACTACTCGTAAATCACCAAAATAATGCAGGACACTTATGTGTAGACACGAAAAAAACTCGTAAATTGTCAAAATAATTCATGTATAAAGCTCTGAAAACACACTTTCTAATCGTAAACTGTCGAAATAATGAATTTCACAACCTACAGACCTCCAAATTACTCATATCACCGAAATTATGGAGTACACTGATGTGTCAAAATAATGCATATATAAAGCTCTGCAAACATGCTTGCTAATTGTGAACTGTAGAAATAATGCATTGTACAGCCCACAGACCTGTAAACTACTCGTAAATTAGCGTAATAATACAGTACACTGATGCACAGAAACGTTCACTATGTGTACAATTGGTAGAATAAATCATGTATAATGCTCTACAAACACTCTCACAACGCTTAAACAGCCGAAAACACTCATTGCACAAAAAAATGCTTTCAAGCTACCGTCAACCATGACGTATCAGAGAAGTGTTCCCTTCAGAGATTGAAGGTGCGCACATGCCGGTGCAGCCCACCCTCCAAAGTGACAAGCTGCTGGACCACTCACAGATGTCAGTTCGGTTCCTGCAAGCATGAGTTGGCAGCATCCCTCTCACACTTTACACCTGCGAAATACCTGTCGAAACACGTGTCTACCTAAGCACCATTGCTGCCGTGAAGATGCATAGCCTTGCATAGATGTTTGCATAGCGGATCACCCTTAGCGAGATGGTTGCATAGCAACTCAAACCGCTGCCACATGCAGCCAGCCAGTGAAAGTCACGTCTATTTTTAGGAATACAGTTAGAATTATACAAGTGTTATACTGACGTCTCATGTCTATATAAATAAAAGACAAGTCTCCCTCTGGATGTGCTATAGAAATTTTTTGCAATGCTTCCCAGAATAACACAGGATACATTCTTCCTAGCGATCCTAACAGGACAGCGCATTCATTATGTATCAATCCTTCCTGGAAATAGTGATGTGCTGCAGAAATAGTTAATGGTCGCTTTTGTTGTTGCTGTAGGACCTTTCGTGATGTCTCAGCTTATCTGCATGGAGATTCTTGTCCTAATAGGACCTGTTTACGAAAATAGTCCAGAATAACGCCGAATAAATTCCTCCTGATGGTCCTAACAAGGCACCCTGTCCATCATGAGTTACCCTTCCTGGAAATCGTGACATCATGATTTCAAGAAAGGTCTTAGAATCAGTAAATGTTCTCACCCTTATGTAGAGCCTCCTACATCCCACCATGAAGGATGTCTTGTGAATGAATAGAGCATTCTGATTGGCTCTTACTGAATTTACCCTCCAAACTGCTGCTGCTGCTGCCAGTGCGTTAGCACTGATGACAGTTTTTTTCTGCAGATGAGACTTTCAGCATCGAAATTATTTTGTACAGATCGCCAAATTGCACTGACAGTTAATCCGTGCAAAAGTCGTATACAAATCGTCAGATATGAAAGACAGTTGGTGAATTACACTGCTCTGCCACTGAGAACTGTAGCTTGAATATTACATCGTGAAACTGATCTCCACGTACCGTATTGATGTAGTAAACACACAATTCGTATCCTGTACCATACAAAATCCCCACTTCCTGCATCCTGCATATAGCTATCTACCACCTTACACTCGTACATATACCGCGAAGACAGACAGCATAAGCACATGCACCGTATATACTCTCCATGGCACTAGAGATTTACCATAATGTCGGCCGGTCATCAACCATAGCCGATGGTTGCAAGTCATCTGCCTGTAGCATTCACACTGCCCGTATGCATGACCAGAGCGCCCTCAACGGAACACGGTCACTCTCTGAACTGTTGTACAAAGGCTGAGTCAGTTCCTCTCGGCACAGAGGTGTTACTGTTTCTGGCCCTGAATTGGAAATGAGCGTTTGGCGTGATTGGCCAGGAGGGCCCTTTGTTGGGCAGGTCTGGCCACCTTGGTGCTGGTCTTACGACGTTCGACGTCACATTGGGTGACCTGCGTGCCGGATGAGGATGAAATGATGATGAAGACAGCACAAGAACCAGTTCCTGAACAAATTAAATCCCCGACCCATCTGGGAATCGAATCCAGGCCTGTAGGATGACAATCCGTCACGTTGACCACACAGATATCTGTGCGGACGTTTCTGGCCCTGACCTGCTTGCTTGCTTGCTTGCTTGCTTTCTACACTCTCTGGAAACCCGAAACTTTAGCGAGGTGGAGCGTGCTGTAAACCAATAAGTAAATAGATACTTATCTCGTCTGCTAAAACCTTTACTTGAAAACACGAAAGATATAGAGGAAACTGATATTTGCACTCGCGAATACTGATGTCGGCGACATAACATATCCCAAATCATCCTTATAATTTACAAAGTCAATTGAGGTGTTTCTCATGTGTAGAGAACCAGTAAAGGTGTCTTCAACCCGTCTTTCACCTGACAGATGCACACAACACACACGACAATCGATGTTCTCTCAACTAAATAAAGGTGGGAAACGTGCAGAAGCAATCAATCAGACAGTATACATTGGAGGGAATAATGGCCCAGCGCAAACACACGTCCATATTGAATCTTCTCAAATTTATATGGAGAAGACACGCGATCACGAAGCTTGCCCAACACATAACGAGTATGAGTTCGCTATTCAGCCATCTAGATAAAGACAGGGTTAGGCCAGCTACATTCCTGTACCCAACCAGTCTTTCTATTCGAACAGGTCCTGCCGTTAGCGGGAAACGTGAATCATTCTCGCCACAGGCCAAGGCCACCGCGCGCCATGCACCCCTAGAAAGAATCATCTTGGGAAACCGGCGATATGTATATTTGATCACTGTACTTACAATTAAATATTGCGCTTGTGGTCTGAATTGGACGACATTAGACAATGAGTCAAGTATTGGAAGTACACTCTGCTGATGCCAGAGATTCTGGAAAGAGAAATATTTGTACCAATCTTATGACTTGACATACTTTTCCAAGTAAAAACAAAATCTTTCATTCCCTTTGCTATCACAGTATTCTACATCAAATCCATACCTTCCTTGCGATTGGACATAGCCATTTACTTTGTTCATGTCGGAACTCACACACACATCCACGCACACTTTATGAGCCTGATGCTCATGACGAACCTATCACGCGTCCCCACTTACTAAGTGTAATACTTCGCCAATAACTGATTGCTGCCGATCTGAAACAATACTGAGCGAAAATCAGCGATGAGTGGACATGTCTTGTACGTTTCTCTGCGAGTAGTGCCACTGTGTCTCAGAAAGAGAAGCGTAATCGTCTTACAAGCCGCAGATGGTAAAAAACACGATCGCAACGACCATGTTACTGTCACAGTCGGTCGTGGTTCTACTGGCGCACACAGATATCCATGTTAAAAGCTACACTGGCTTCATAAATTGAGGTATTGCATTACCTCCAAATGATGTGGTTTTTCCAGACAAATACCTCGACACTGAATACAGATGCTGACCACCGGAGTGCATTTTATCAGACCAAAAGTGTGGTTACATCTGGCCGATGAGTTTATGCTCGTAATCGAATTTAGAAAGTGATTCGGCTAAGGAATGCGGTATGAAGCCGGTATTTGCAACTCCTTCACGCCGCTGCTAGATATTTCTCCAGTATTTGTAATGCATTCTGTCTTGATGTCATGTCACAGGTTCTGTGATGTATCCACTGGGTTATAGGCCATGATTGAGAAGGATCACAAACAGCAGATGGTGTGCTGATTGAGGTCGTAAGAAATGCTCTCAGGATTTTCAGATCTCTAGTGTTATGCTCTGCCGGCCGGAGTGGCGGCGGGGTTCTAGGCGCTACAGTCTGGAGCCGAGCGACCGCTCCGGTCGCGGGTTCGAATCCTGCCTCGGGCATGGATGTGTGTGATGTCCTTAGGTTAGTTAGGTTTAATTAGTTCTAAGTTCTAGGCGACTCATGACCTCAGAAGTTAAGTCGCATAGTGCTCAGAGCCATTTGAACCATTTTTGTTATGCTCTCCATTAGAATTGCTGTCCGCAATTTGGAATCAAGTCTTTCCATTCTACCACATACCTTTATTGGATCCTATGGAGAAGTCCTTTAATGATTACAGCCACTGCTGAATCATATTCCTGGCACTCTCATATCAAGAAATAAGTCAGCTTTTTTTGAACCTGACTGTTACAGTAAAATTCCAAGGTGGCTTTTTAGGCATCGAGCGGTCTAAGGCGCTGCAGTCATGGACTGTGCGGCTGGTCCCGGCGGAGGTTTGAGTCCTCCCTTGGACATGGGTGGGTGTGTTTGTCCTTAGGATAATTTAGGTTAAGTAGTGTGTAAGCTTAGGGACTGATGACCTTAGCAGATTTCACACATTTTTTTCTTTCTCCATCTCAAACAATCGATGTCAGTCAATCATTATGTGGTAACAAACAGCATACCAGTGGACAGATGAGGTGGAAAAGACACTACTCAATGTACTGTAATAATTAGCATCACAGTTGATAGTGCAAACAATTGTAGCAGTTTTACAGTAATTTCAACATTGGACAGTGGTACGACAGCATGCTTCCAAGACTCAGTATCATCGCCAAACCGCCCCCTCTTCTACTTTGCAATTACCATTGCGAACGTAGATAGATGAATGTGCAGAACATACATTCATTGTTAATTCTCGAACATATACATCATCAAAGTATACCAGATAGAGATCTACATATTTCTAATACCTCGAGCACTGTGTGTAATTTATGATCTGTCTATGCGGCAGGGAGTCATAGGACATTCTCGCATTCCTAGGATAAAGTTAGAGACTGAAAGACCCCCCTGCACTCTCTTTGAACAACCCACCCTGCAGCACCGTTACTGATTTAATCTGCAGTGGACCAGGAGTAGACCGCTACATTCTGCGTCTCGTGAATGAATGGAGCTTGCCCAGTCTACATTCATCCAAGTGCACAAGATTTCTCCAGACGCGCCCATGTCAAGGAGGTTAGCACACCTTATCGGTGTATAGTAGTAGATGTGAAAGTGTTGTGATGTTATAGCAGACACTTAAGAAGAATAAGAAATGGGTGGTTTTTATGCATGATGGAGTTCGAAGCATTTTACGTAAATCAACTACGCTATCAATTCTAAAGTATTGTTCTAGTGTCTGGGATCAGTACCAGGAGGGTATTGGTAAGAGTGAATATAAAAACACACACTTCTAAGGCTACATGGTTCTACACTTAAAACAGGCCATAATGTTAGATCACTTCAGTTTCCGACCTATTAGTCATGTGGAATGCAACACTGTTAATATTCCAATGTAAGAATATATTTCCAGCGCTTAACATACATCTCCCTTCCAGGTTCCTCTAAGATAAACTATGGTAATAAATTGTAAAATGAAAAAAAATTGCTTCCTTAAAACATCGGTTAAGCGTGATACATGCACAATATAGCTTCCCAGAGATGTATGGCGTCCACTGTTCACATCCGGTCACGGTTCAGAAATTATACTATGCAGGCATCAGCCCTATATGAAATGATCATTAGTAAAGGAGAATACTTCTTACGAGGAAACAGATAAACGCATAGCAGTTGCTTTTGACGGGCAATCACAGAGGATGGGATTATTTGTAGTTGGGAGCTCTAACATTAGGCGCGTTATGGGGCCCCTTAGGGACTTGGCTCACAAGAACGGAAAGAAAACCAATGTGCACTCCCTGTGCATACCGGGTGGAGTCATTCCAGATGTGGAAAGGGACCTCCCGAATACCATGAAGAGCACAGGGTGCAGCCAACTGCAAGTGGTTGCTCGCGTCGGTACCGATGATGTATGTCACTCTGGGTCAGAAGAGATTCTCTCTGGTTTCGAGCGGCTAACAGAAGTGGTAACGGCTGCCAGTCTTGCTTGCAAGATGAAAGCAGAGCTGACCATTTACAGCATAGTCGACAGGACCGATTGCGAACTCTGGTACAGAGCCGTGTGGAGGGTCTGAATCAGAGGCTCAGACGGTTCTGTGACTGTGTAGGCTGCAGATTCCTCGACTTGCACTAAAGGGTAGTTGGGTTTCGGGTTCCGCTAAATAGGTCAGGTGTCCACTATACGCAGAAGGCGGCTACACGGGTAGCAGGGGCTGTGTGGCATGGACTGGGTGGTATTTTGGTTTAGAGGGTCTCGGGAAAACACAAGAAGGGCTTCAGTCACAAAAGTTGCAGGCTGAACACAGGACGAACGTAGATACAGGAACCATTGGTATAACAGTTGTAAATTGTCGTAGCTGTGTTGGGAAAGTACCAGAGCTCCAAGCTCTAATAGAAAGCACTGATGCTCAAGAAGTTATAGGCACTGAAAGCTGGCTAAAGGCACGTATAAGAACCTAAGGGTGTTCCGAAAGGATAGGCTAAACATGGTTGGCAGTGGCGCGTTCTTTGCAGTCAGAAGTAGCTTAGCTTGTCGGGAAATTGAAATAGATGCTTCCTGTGAGTTAGTATTGGCAAAGGTCATTGTTGGCAACCGGAATAAAATAATAATTGGATTCTTTTACCGACCTCCCAATTCAGATGATACAGTTGCTCAAAGGTTCAAAGAAAACTAGAGTTTGATTTCAAACACGTACCCGACTCATACGATATGAGTTGGCGGTGACTTTAATTTACTCTCGATATATTGGCGAAAATACATATAATATCATCCGAAATTGTGCTAAACGCATTCTCTGAAAATTATTTCGAGCGGTTAGTTCATGAGCCCACACGAATAGTAAACCGTTGTGAAAACACACATGACCTCTTAGCAACAAATTCTTCTGAGCTGATAACGAGCATCAAAACCGTTTCAGGGATTAGTGAACACAGGGTTGCCGTAGCGAGATTGAATATTGTAATCCTCAATATATATATGTATATATATACCTATTCAAAAAAGCAGATAAAAATTCACTTGACGTCTTCCTGAGAGACTATCCGCACTCATTCCAAATCAATAATATAAGTGTAGACCAGCTGTGGCTTGGATTCAAAGAAATAGTATCGGCAGCAATTGTGAGATTTACACCAAATAAATTAACAAACGACGGAGCTGATTCTCCTTGGTACACAAAACGGGTTAGAACACTGTTGCACAAACAACGGAACAAACATGCCAAATTTAAACAGACCAAAATCCCCAAGATCGGCGATCTTTTACAGAAGATCGAAATTTAGCGCGGACTTGAATGAGAGATGCTTATAACAGTTTCCACGACGAAACTTTCTCTCGAAACCTGACAGAAAATCCAAAGAGATTCTGGTCGTACGTGAAGTATGTTAGCGGCAAGAAACAATCAATGCCTTCTCTGCGCGATAGCAATGTAGATACTATCGAAGACAGTGCTGCCAAAGCAGAGTTACTAAACACAACCTTCCGAATTGTCTTCACAAAAGAAGACGAAGTAAATATTCCTGAATTCGTGTCGAGAACAGCTGCCAACATGAGTAACGTAGAAGTAAATATCCTCGGAGTAGTGAAGCAACTTAAATCACTTAATAAAAGCAAGTCTTCTGGTCCAGACAGTATACCAATTAGGTTCCTTTCGGAGTATACAGATGCATTAGCTCCATAGTCAACAATCATATACAACCGTTGTCTCGACTAAAGATCCGCACCCAAAGACTGGAAAGTTGCACGGGTCACACCACACCAATATTCAAGAAAGGCAGTAGGAGTAATCCATTAAATTACAGGCCCTTATCGTTAACATCGATATGCAGCACGATTTTGGAACATATATTGCATTCGAAATTATTATTAACCTCACAGGAAACGGTCTATTGACGCACAGTCAACATTGGTTAAGAAAACATTGTTCCTGTGAAACACAAGTAGCTGTTTATTCACATGAAGTGTTGAGTGCTGTTGACAAGAGATTTCTGATCGATTCCGTATTTCTGGATTTCCCGAAGGCTTTTGTCACTGCACCATACAAGCGGCATGTAGTGAAATTACGTACTCATAAATATCATCTCAAATATGTGACTGGATTTGTGATTTCCTGACAGAGAGGTCACATTTCGTAGTAAGTGACGGAAAGCCATCAAGTAAAACATAAGTGATTTCTGGCGTTTCCCAAGGTAAGTTATAGGCCGTTGCTGTTCCTTATCTATATAAACGATTTGGGAGACTATCTGAGCAGCCATCTTCAGTTATTTGCAGATGGCGCTATCGTTTATCGACTAATAAATTCATCAGAAGAAAAAAACATACTGCAAAACGATTTAGAAAAAAATATCTGAATGGTGCGAAAAATGGCAGTTGACCCTAAATCACGAAAAGTGTGAGGTCATCCACATGAGTGCTAGAAGGAACTCGTCAAACTTCGGTTACACGGTAAATCAGTCTAATCTAAAAGCCGTAAATTCAACTAAATACCAAGGTATTACAATTACGAACAACTTAAATTGGAAAGAACACACAGAAAATGTTGTGGGGAAGGCTAACCAAAGACTGCGATTTATTGGCAAGACACTTAGAAAATGTAACAGATCTTCTAAGGAGACTGCCTACACTACGCTTGTCCGTCCTCTTCTAGAATACTGCTGCGCGGTGTGGGATCCTTACCAGATTGCAGAAAATAAACAGATTGGACTGACCGAGTACATGGAAAAAGTTCAGAGAAAGACAGCACGATTTGTATTATCGCGAAATATGCGAGAGAGTATCACAGAAATGATACAGGGTTTGGGCTGGACATCATTAAAAGAAAGGCGTTTTTCGTAGCGTCGGAATCTTCTCACGAAATTCCAGTCAACAACTTTCTCCTCCGAATGCGAAAATATTTTGTTGACACCGACCTACATAGGGAGGAACGATCACCACGTTAAAATAGAGGAAATCAGAGCTAGTACGGAAAGATATAGGTGTTCATTCCTTCCACGTGCTACACGATATTGGAATAATAGAGAACTGAGAACGTGGTTGGATGAACCGTCTGCCAGGCACTTAAATGTGATTTGCAAAGTATCCATGTAAACGTAGATGAAATTACACGTCATGCCGCCACTATCTCTGTAAACAGGATATCTGTCAAGCAGGCAGATGTATGCACGAGTATTTCAGTGCCTCACAAACACCTATAATTAGCTTAAAATCATCTTAGTTATGAAACTTGCTAAGGTTTCGGGTTCCTAGAGAAATAATTTCCAATCTGTATCTTCGGAATTATGGTGTGCAAGTGATTGGTAGCATACTGCTAAGTGCTTGACATCGAGAAGTAGCGCATAAATGGTATGATAGTCTGGCAACTAAATTGAAAATACATATGTTCTTGTAACCCCAGAGCCTGGAGATGGTTGTAGAAAGCAAGCAAGCAAGCAGATTGGGGGCAGAAAAATAGTAACGCCTTTGTGCTGAGGGGTACCAACCCAGCTTTTGTACAACAGTTCGGAGAGTGACTTTGGTCCTTTGAGGGCGCTCTGGTCGTATGTCGGGGCAGTGCGTGGGTGGGGGGCGGATGACTTATGACTGTCGGCAGTTGTGGATGACCACCCAACATCGTGAAAAATCTCTAGTGCTGCGAGGAGTATATAAGGTGCATGTGTTTAAGCTGTCTGTCCCCATGGTATATGTACGAGTGTCTGGTGGTCGATAGCTATATGCAGGATGCTGGAAGTGGCAATTTTGTATGGTGCCGGATACGAATTGTGTGGTTGCTCCATTGATATGGTATGTGGATATCGGTTTCACACTGTAATATTCAAGCTTCCATCCTCAGTGGCAGGGCCATATAATTGAGTAGGTGTCTTTCTGTATCTGACAATCTGTATACCATTTATGCAGGGATTAACTGTCAGTGCAACATGGCGATCTGACGAAATATTTTTGCTGCTGAAAGTCTCATCTACAGAAGAAAATGGCGACCAGTGCTCCTGCACTGGCAGCAGCAGCAGCAGTTTGGCGGGTAAACTCAGTAAGACCCAATCAGAATGCTGCATTCATTCACAAGACATCCTTTATGGTGGGATGTAGGAGGCTCTACATAGCGGGGAGAACGTTTACCATTTCTAAGACGTTTGTTGAAAGTATGACGTCACAATTTACAGGAAGGATAACAGGTGATGTACAGGGTGCCCTGTCAGGACCACCAGGAGGAATGCGTTCGGCGTTATTCTGGGCTATTTTCGTAAACATTTCATGTTAGGACAAGAATTTCCATGCATATGAGCTCCTACAGCAACAACAAGCCGGCAGTGAACTATTTCTGCGGCACTTTACTATTTCCAGGAAGGGTTGATACGTAATGAACGGGCTGTCCTGTTAGGATCACTAAGAAGAATGAATCCTGTGTTATTCTGGGAAGCAATGCAAAAGATTTCTATAGCGCACCCAGAGGGAGCATTGGCTGTTATTTACGTAGAAATGAGATGTCAGTATAGCTCTCGAAGAATTGTAACTGTATTCCCGAAAACTTTCACCGGCTGGCTACAGGCGGCAGCAATGTGAGTCACTGTACAAACATCTAGCTGAGGGTGATTCGCTATGCGAATATCTCGCTGGACCACAGGTACAAAGGCTATGCATCATTGTGCCAGCAATGGTGGATAGGTGGACATGTGTTTAGCCAGGTATTTCTCAGGTGCCAAGTATGAAACAGATGCCACCAACTAATGCTCGCAGGACCTGAACTGACATATGTGAATGGTCTGGCAGCTTGTCGCTTTGCAGGGTATTCTGCACTGGACATTTCAGTCACTGGTTGTTGAAGTGTTACGTAATCAACAACTGCATCTATATTATTATACTGTATGTTAACACCAGCGGTCAGAATACCACATTCGACTAGTATAGTTTTGTGAATGGCTTTTGCACCAAGTGTAAGATAAAGAGCATTTTATTGGTAACATGATACAAACTGACGAATCTAGCTTCACTCGTGATGGTATTTCCAGCCTTCACAACAGTTACGATTGGTCAGAACACAACTCAAATATCACCCATGAACGTGGCTTTCAGGCACGCTTTAGCATAAATCTGTGGGTTTGAATCGTGGTAGACGTTCTTTTGGCCCCTTACCTACTGAGCGGACAAATTGAATGCGTCCCTGTATCATGCGTTTCTTTGCTCAATTTTGCCTGACGCATTAGAAAACATTCCTCTTAGTGTTCAATGATAGCTATGGTTTCAGCACGATGGTGCACCGCCATGCTTTGGAATGAATGTGTGTAACTATTTAAATGAAGAGTTCCCAGAAAAAAGGATTGGTCTTGCATGTCCAGTATTCTGGACTCCACGTTTTTCAGACATTAATACCCTCCTTTTTATGTGTGGCGAAACTTACAGGACAACTTTACAGTGCTCCAGCCACGACCTAATAGTTTACGTACGTACTTGTTCGACAGCAGTGGATGGCTATAAATCCGTTGTGCTGCTAGCGATACCGGAGGGAATGGCAACGATTATTTCATATCAGATGCAATAATTTGCTCGTATGGAAGGTAGAGCTCTATAAACTGTTACTTGTCACAGGACATATAGTACATAACAAATCTAATTTATAGTAAAAGCAGAAAGAACATAATGGTGTCAATGAAATTTGAAACAGCTTCTTTGAAAGATTATGATTCTTAATTCTGACCACTGCTATTCGGTGTATCAGAAGCGTTCCCCTGCAGAGCATTATAACGGTATTTCACCTTTATATTGTAACAGAATTCCTCATTTAAACCGCTTCATGGACGCCGAAAAAGCGAAGTCTAGGACAACTGATAACAGAATTATAAAATCGGCTGATATCGCTCCGCTGAGGAACTCAGCTGGACATTGTAGAACATATGTACGGTTCAGTCTAGATCTTGAAGAACTACGTCACCTTCTAGAAGCATTTGGTCGCTGGAGCAATGAAATGTTTCAAGAGATTGGCAAAACAGACTTATATCATTGCCATTTTCCAGAAGGGTCGATCGACTGATGTGTGAAACTAACTATTTTACATTCCGGGAAACAACAGTTGTTGAAACGCATGATGTTAGGAGGAACTCTGTTAATAGCTGGTAAAATTCTTGTTTATTAAAGTGCAAGCGGTGTCGCGACCTAAAGCCTCATCATCAGGTGCAACCGACATGATAAAAAGCAAAGTACAGCGTCACCACATTTTGTGGATATTGAAATTAATAAAGGAGTGTCTAAAATACACTCACATCGTTAAAAGGAACCATCCTGGCATTTGCCTGAAGCGATTAAGGGAAACTGTGGAAAACCTAAGTCAGGATGACGGACGCGGGTTTGAATCGTCGTTCTCCCTAATGCGAGAAGTTATATTTCCGCATTTGCGTGTTAGCAAGTTAAACAGAACGATATGGCATGTTTCATTTTATTCACGTCAGTCCTTAACGGACTACAACTGTGGCTGCGATTGCTGCTGGCCAATTTTTGCTTTGTGAGGTGAACATGCCTGCCGCTCTATACACATTGAAATATCCTCGCTACAGCGTCGTAGCACGTCGCTAGAAGAATCAAACCGAAATAGCGCAGTCCACTGGAAAGGTGGAGTATTGTGCGGTACTTTTTTGCACTTTTGAAGGGGGTGACAACACTGCAAAAATCCGTGAGAAATTGGTGGAAGAGTACGGAAACATTGTACCATCGTATGGCAGTCAAATGAAAACCGAACATTCGTTACGACGGGAGCATGGAATGATTCCATTCAAAAGCAATCATCCCACACGTTATGACATTTTTTCTGCTGCAAGACGAGACAGTCAATTCCGGCTTCGTAGAAAACTATCAGCCGCTAACGGAACCAGAATCGCAACCACTCCTGCACTCCCTCATCCGAATGAAACCGTCGTCCGCACATGTCTTTCTTCGGGTCGCCAAAGATATGCATATCGTACAATCAAAGATAGAGCTTATACGGAGGATGTCGCAGTGTTTTCCAGTCAAATAGCTGAAGCATAAGCTTCGTCCGATTGTGGTTTCACACCCAAGAACTTTGTTTCCATGTGATCGTCGGAGTCGGTGTAGCGGGCGGGAGAGGAGAGCAAAAATGGTTCAAATGGCTCTGAGCACTATGGGACTTAACTGATGTGGTCATCAGTCCCCTAGAACTTAGAACTACTTAAACCTAACTAACCTAAGGACATCACACACATCCATGCCCGAGGCAGGATTCGAACCTGCGACCGTAGCGGTCGCACGGTTCAGAGGAGTGCAGGCCACGTCTGGAACACATAAATCTGAAGGATAGTCGAATCGCAGACGCTAGCCGTACGATACAATGAGAGGTGGACGACCGCACTAGACCAATTCTCCAGCACCCAAGATCATAACCCAACAACTGCTTGTACCTGTGATGTGGTGCAATGCCGTTTCAGAGCAACAGCACAGAGTATCGAAAAGAAACAACAATGGCGGATACTGTGGGTTCTATTTTCGTTTGGCAGCCCCTTATATAACACAATGACTGGGTGACTGACAGATCCAGTGTGGCGTAAGAAATATGAATGATAAATAACAAAATGGCAGATAATCTGTTTGTGAAGAATTAGAAATCACAAAAATATTGGAGACTTAATGCTCAAACGCCGGTGTATCACAACCGAGACGACAGCGAAGAGAATGGGAAAAAGTCATGGAGCTGATTTCACTACGCTGGACCACATAATGAACAGAAAAAAGGTCTCTGCCTGCTAGTATAAACATTCCAAAAGCCTATCAAACAGCAGAAATGTTGCCACTGTGTCAGACCAACCCAGATGACCTCTTTAGGCACCTAATTTTTCATGGATGATGAGTGTATAGCAATTTGGTTCACGACCCTAGAAACCATTATCACGCAAGCTGATGCAGCGCGCTTTTTGAGGCTGTCATGAGGTAGTGATAACGGATTATGCTCGTAAGTGGCAAACTGTCGCAATAGCCTGGTATCAAAATCGCCTGACAAGGTCACCCGAGTCCTCCCTCTGGCATGGGTGTGTGTGTGTTTGCCCTTAAGATAATTTAGGTTAAGTAGCGTGCAAGCTTAGGGACTGCTGACCTTAGCAGTTAAGTCCCATAAGATTTCACACACATTTGAACATTTTTTTGAAGGTCACCCGATGCTGTCAAGACGAAGCGTAGTGGTAAGCAGTTCCAGACGGTTATTTTGCTCCGCAATACGGTCCAAACTTATTCTGCACAAACTGCGGTGACAATACTACATTTTTCGGCTGTCACATTTTGTCTCAGAGTTAGTATTCTGCTGGCATGGCGCTCAGTCACATAGTTCTGTTTCTTGAGATGAAGAAGCCATTGCATGGAAGGCATTTCCAGAGGGGCTACTAGGTGACCTTCGTGTTGTAACGTCTCCTGACCAGTGATACGACAGATTTTGTAGCACAGTTGAGTGAGCAGTGAAAGTGACTCAGGTTGTATGGGTACAAATATATTTTAATACGCTACTCACTTTTATTATCAAACACAACTGAGATGTAGATCAAATTGCTTCATACACAAGGAATGATATAAGGAAACAGCAATCTCTTTAGACAGGGTGATTCAGTTGCGCTATCGATGGCTTTTATGCAGCCTGCTATACCTACAAAAACAATACATCAGATTTTAATATTCATTCCCTCGCTACATGTAAACTTTTAGCCTTACAGAAAAAATGAATTGAACTTTTTTGCAGGAAATTTAATGTAGTTAAATTTTTTTACTGGGATTTAACTACACTACATTGCCTACAAAGGTATCCTGTTCATCTTTTTCGTAGAGCTAATAGTTGTGTGTAGCGAGGGAGAGATTATGAAAATATTGCATAGGATATTCGAAAACGTTGCGGGTTGCAAAAAACACGTCGGTATGCCCAGCTGAATCACCTTGTATAAAAGGTAATTTCCTAACTGACCGACTCACAATAGCCCAGTCCAAACTTTTAAGGAGAGACTGCTGATATTATACTGTATGGACCACTTACAAAGCGACTTTTCGAAATTGCATAATTGAGGGGGTGAAATAGGAGATAAAATGTTTTTCGAAAATATGTCGCTGTTAAGCAAGTTTGCTGCTAGAACTATGAAAAATGGAGTTTGGTTTCTCAGTCAGAAACACGAAAAATAGGTGTTTCAGAGTTTCTGGTAATTCAGCCGCAAATGGAGTGAGATAGCGGATGAATTTCTTACAAAAGAAGTAAACTATTAAAGGAGTACTAAGGAATTTTTAAAGCTACATCTACGAAAATTGCTATTTGGCTTCCTGGTGAGAAATAAGTGTGTGGTTCAGTGTTTTTGTATACAAGCCCAAACGGATTGAAATAGGGTATGAAAATTTTTATGAAATTATTTCTTTATGTCAAATCATTGTTAAATGTGTATCTGTGAAAGCGGGTATTTGTTTTCTCGGTTAGAAATGAAGAAATATGTGTTAGGGGCTGAAAGTTTCTATGGAAATATCACCAGAAGAACTCAAAAGGCAGGATTAACAAAACCTCTGATTCAAGCTACCAGAATCACTTTTTCGTCTGAAGTACATCATGAAAAGACCTTGCTTCTATGATCTTAATTAGTGTGGAAAGTTTAGAAGCTGTCATAATTTACGAAAGAAGGCTATTTAACAGTCATCACGACAGATCGTCTTTTTCAGAATTGCATAGAAAAAGAAACGGATCTTTAATACATTAATTTTTCAAATAGGTGTAATATATGTTGATACAATTATTTTGTTATAATTACTACGCAAACTAATCATTGCTGATGATGAAATAGATACCACGTTTAAATGAGACTCCATGTACAGGAATATCTGTTTGAGATGACCAGCTACACTGTTTCTATACTGTTCATTTGTACATGAGCCACGTGTTTCAGAATACATAAATTCAATAAATTTTTTGATATCAACTCTATCAAGTCATCGAATGAAGCACTAGTGTAACGAATGTATTCACGACATCCAGAGCTTTATGGCTCTATATGACATTTTCGTTTATTTGGAGATGTGTATATGGGGCCTGAAGATGGAATAGTGGAACGCTGAAACTGGTAGCCTTCAAAATAAAATAACAGCTTAGGTTACACGGCTGTTGTTGAATTTCATTGACACTGACAATTAAACTATCCCGTTGAACGCGCGTTTGTTCACGGAGTGTTGCGAGTGAAGTAATGCGACGGACTGAGAATGTAGCAAAGAGAATCATCGATTAACTGTGTTTGTAAACGCGCTGGCTAAGGTGCCAGATGTGGTGTATGTTTGCAGCTTCTGATAAGCTAGTATTCCTACTGTCGAACAATACCGTCGGCTCTTTCCGACATATGGAAATCTTGATCGTAGAGCGTATATCAGAGTTTCCAGCACACTGGGTGAAACAAGTATTCTTCCACGTTCCCATTTTCCTTCTGAACCTGTGGTTCAACAGCCTGTACAAGAACAGCAACACATTGTTGGAATGGTGCAGTGTAATCCTACTACCAGTACACGTATCAGCACGTATCAATGTCCCATGAACACATATATGGCGAATATTACACGCCAAAAACTTTTACCCGTTTCACTTTCAGCGTGTCCACACTTTTCGTATTGGCGACAATGCCACACGACTTGAGACTTGAGTTTGTCACTGGTTAAATGACATTAATACTGTTCACTGATAAAGTCACATTTGTACGGAATGGAATCAGCAAAATATGTAATAGTCATCGATGGTCGCACGAAACTCCACACGCTACAATGGAAACCAATTTCCGACATCATTTTTCTTCCAAAGTTTGGTACGGCATGATCAGTAACATGTTGATAGGTCCAGTAATTCTAGAAGAGCAATTGACGGGACAGAGTTACTTTTATTTTTCGGAAAATTCATTTGTTGAACACCTTGAGAACTGTTTTTTAGGCATGCGGACTCCAATGTACTTCCCGCATGATGGAACCATTCCAAGTTTTACCACACGTGTGAGGAAACAGCTCACCCGCACTTACCCTAATCGCTGAATTGATCGTGGTAGTACAGTTAAGTGGCCAACGAGATCGCCAAACCATGCGCCATTAGGTTTTTTTTTATGGGTTTGGATGAGATCCGAGGTGTACAAATGAAAGTTTAATACGCGAGATGAACCGCATGGTCGCATCATGGACTCTGCTGCGCTCAATAGGGAACGCACAGATACAATGAGACAAGCAACACAATATGTTCTTCCAAGAGTGTACATATGCACTGACGTTGACGATGGGATATTCGAACATTTATTGTGAACTTCGCAACAGTTTTATATGATATACGATAGTGCTTAGATGTGAATGTGTTAAAAACACGTATTTATCCATTTTTTATTTGTAGAATGTATGTTGTTATGTTTACTAACTGTTGTACATGCGTGCCGGACAATGTATTAAATAATACAGAAAATAAACAACAATGTACGTCAAATGCGTTCCACTACGGAAATCACTTGGAATAGAACATATGTCTATATGAAGTTCTTTGCTTCAAATGATCGTTCCTGTCATATCCCTAAATATTGACCATTCCTCCTGGGGCTCCCTGTTTAGAGAAGTACTAGCACCATTGTTAAATTTCATGATGGCAGTACGTACGAGTATCTGAAAATAAAAATTATTTTGATAAAATTTTCCATCGCCTCACATGGTTAAATGTCCACTAGTTTACTGCCGACTGCTCCTTGGCTGTTTCCAAGTTGTGTTTGTTGTGTGATTGTTGCTGCCGCCCTTATATAGCTTCGCTGCTGTCTGTTGTGTCAATGGTGCTCACTCCAGCACCATATGTGGTAATGTTTTTGTCACACACCCGCTGCGCTCGCATCAGCCTTCCAGTGCTCGTCTCCCAAGCTGAGCTTAGGTGCATGCCACCATCTCTATTGAGGCTGTTGTTAAAAATTTATCTTTCTCTTCTTTTGTAGCGTTGCCCCACGAACCATTTGTTCGTTTAATAACGGACGTCCTGTGGAATGCTGTTCGGTGTCCGTTTTCCAGAACAGTTTCTGCTTCCAGTGATCTCTCAGGATTCCGTACTTGTAAACACCTCCCGTGGTCCGTACTGCGCTATTAATTGTACTCACAGTCTCTTCGACATAAAAGTGTAACACTCACATTGTCGTTTGTAAATTCCTAGCTTTCTGAGGCCTACACCGTCTTTCACAGTCCTCATAAGTCCTCTAGGTTTTGATGGTGGACAGAAGATTGAATCCACTTTACGCCTCTTTAGGAACCGAATAATCTTTCTTCTTACTGAGCCACAGAAAGACAAATACGCAAGCTTTTACCTATCCCCATTGAGGATTTTCTAATTACGTGTCTTGTGTGAAATGGCTTAGGAAATTTATCGGTTGCTGTAATCAGTTTCCTTGTATACTGCCCATACGTAGCTCAGTTCCTTCAGCAGTCTCTCGATACCTGAAACGGCTACTGTTCGATACACCAAGATCCTCAGATCAGAGAGTTTTGCGATGGGTGTTGGTAGCTGGTAGCGTGCTGACGCAGATCTGTGTGACTGAGCTTCCGGTAAACACTGTGTCTCAGACATTCATTTCCTTTTCTGTGGAAGATGACGTCAACGAAAGTTCAGGTACCGCTCTTATCTATTTGCATCGTGAACGAGATTTTGTCATGGATGTTACTGATGTAATCTCAGAACTCTCCCAGCTTTTACGTGCAGGAGGCCAAACAAGGACCGTGTCGTCAACAAAACGATAATAACCAAATAAGCTTTTCTGGAGTCGTGTCCAAGGCGATGCTCTCAAATTATGACTGGAATCAAGGGCTCCTCGCCATGATGCCATCCGTCTCGTTAAAATACTCTCCACCATACAAGAAAGACAATGACGTCAGAGTGTACTTAAATAAATCTGGTACAAAAATCATTTTATGAAGTTTAATCGCAATTGCAGGATCTTTCTGACATTAGGACACTAGCTGTGTTAGGCATGAAGATACTACTTATGGCTGACATTGGAAAATTTGTGCCGGACCCTGAGTCGAACCCGCATTTCTCACTTGTCGCTATCTGTCACTTCGATGCATTACTTAATACTTACTGTTACCTGTAGTTTCTCCGCAGTTAATTAATGACTGTATCACATGAATAATAAGAGAAGACAATTTCATTTATGAGAAAAGGACGACAATAATTGCTACATAAACAAAGAATCTATTTGCGATATCAATACTTCCATAAACTGTGTAGGTGATGAATGTAAAGCCACTGAGAAAAAGGTGAAGGGGGAGTTTTCTTTCGTAATATTCTTGATAAGCTGTCTCTTGTTCTTGGGAATTCAAGCTGAGCAGATGTACAGTGTCGACTCCACCTTTTATTCCACTGATTCAAGGAACCACGTTGTCTCCTAATCATTTATTCCGTTTACGTTGTGTTTTGTATAGAGGGGAAAAACAGGCGAGGTTGGCTGCGGATTGTTTGGTCACCATTGGTGTTCTTTCGTTAATTGATTTTATATTAAGAGTCAGAACCCTTATGAAATATTTAATCCGATCATTTATCTTCTGTACACAGTATTTTATAGTGACAATTACGAAGGTCTAATCGGTTACTGTCTCTGAACAGTGACCTCTCTGAACCTACTCATTGGCGGGATGTAACGCAAATGACCCTGCAATAAGGTAATCTGGGCATCACAATCATATGAACGTCGATATGCTCCACCGCAGCGTGTAATTTAAGCACAAACCAGCCACCCCCAATGTCGGTTGCCGCCATGTCACGATTAATATGCTATAGTGAATTGCATCATTTACAGAGCTGGCCGGAGTGGCTGTGCGGTTCTAGGCGCTACAGTCTGGAGCCGAGCGACCGCTACAGTCGCAGGTTCAAATCCTGCCTCGGGCATGGATGTGTGTGATGTCCTTTGGTTAGCTAGGTTTAATTAGTTCTAAGTTCTAGGCGACTGACGACCTCAGAAGTTAAGTCGCATAGTGCTCAGAGCCATTTGAACCATCATTTACAGATTGTTAAATTAATATCGCATCTTTGAGAAATCTGAAGCGCAGTTCTCTCACTGCAAGACGTAAGACAACGCCACAGTCTTAACCACTTTGGCTATCCGAGCGCCCTTCCAGCAGCGACAGAAACTTCCATACTTCATACCGTCTACGACCCCAACATTCGTAACCATACGTGGGATTAGCCACAAGGCTTCAAGGTCACAAAGGTATTAAACTTTAGCATTACGATTATCATTTTGCTCCTCGAGGCTTGATCGTTTAGCCGAAATTGTTAAGGCGACCACTGACGATAAGTAGGAA
The DNA here is from genome assembly GCF_023864345.2 of Schistocerca serialis cubense. Classification (NCBI taxonomy): domain Eukaryota; kingdom Metazoa; phylum Arthropoda; class Insecta; order Orthoptera; family Acrididae; genus Schistocerca; species Schistocerca serialis. The sequence continues at coordinate 430,488,590 of NC_064641.1, forward strand.
TTGCGGGTTCGAGTCCCGGTCCGGCACAAATTTTCTTGTCACGAACGGGGAATATCTTTACACCTAAGGTAGCTAATGTCAGAAAGATTCAGTTGCGAATAAATTTCATAAATTTAGAGCGGCTGCTAGCTGTCGTCCCGCAAGGCGAACAAGTCAAGGTTGCTACTTCATTGCATTTTTGTTCGCATTTTGCTGAGATATCTAATTCTATAATTAAGAGAAAATGTTGTTATAGTTGGATCTTATGGGCCTGAACTGTACCAAGAGCAACCATTTGTTTATGATGCAGTTAATGAGGGTCCAGTTGATTCTAATGGTGGAGATGAAAAAGATGCTGTTATTGTCAGTGATCACCGACACATCCGAGTTGGCAGGAGAGGAAAACGATGATCAGGTCAGCGTTAGTTATTATCTGTGAAACGATGCGAAAAAGATTGTATGAGTAAGGAGCAATTCGATGTTGGATCAAGAAAATGTTTTCGCATAATGAGTGTCTTGTGGTACTGTCTATACATAAATCACATTTGGGTGATTGTAACTTCAGTTATATCATTCAGTAGCTTTGGGCGGAAAAAATTAATTTCAGTATTGTATGACTCAATACTTACAACTGAATGTGACATTGCGGTTGATAATGGAAGTAGGACTAAAGAAACATCAAGACACGTTCATAGGATTTGTCGTCCTGGCGAAAGTGTACGACATTATCAAATGGCATAAGATGTTCAAAATTCTCAGAAAAAGTGGGGTAAGCTATAGGGAAAAACGGGTAATACATAATATGTACAAGAGCAGAGAGGGAGCAATAAGACTGGAAAACCAAGAAGAAAGTTCTCGGATTAAAAACAGTGTAATACATGGATGCAGTCTGTCGCCGCTTCTGCTCAATCTGTGTGTCGAAGAAGCAATGACGAAAATAAAGGAAAGGTTCAAGAGTGGCATTAAAATTCAAGGTGAAAGGATACCAATGATAAAATTCACTGATGACATTGCTATCCTGAGTGAAAGTGGAGAAGAATTACAGGATCTTCTGAATGGAATGGACAGTGAAATTAATACAGAATATGGAATAAGAGTAAATCGATGAAGGGCGGAAGTATTGAGAAAAAAATGGTTCAAATGGCTCTGAGCACTATGGGACTTAACTTCTGAGGTCATCAGTCCCCTAGAACTTAGAACTACTTAAACCTAACTAACCTAAGGACATCACACACATCCATGCCCGAGGCAGGATTCGAACCTGCGACTGTAGCGGTCGCGCGGTTCCAGACTGTAGCGCCTAGAACAGCTCGGCCACCCCGGCCGGCGAAGTATTGAGAAGTAGCAGAACTGAGAACAGCGAGGAACTTAACATCAGGGTTGATGGTCATGAAGTGGACGAAATTCAGCAAACTAGGCAGCAGAATAATGGATGACGGACGGAGCAACGACATAAAAAGAAGATTAACTCTGGCAGAAGCGTCATTTCTGGGCGAGAGAAGTCTACTAGCATCAAACATTTGTCTTAATTTGATGAAGAAATTTCTGCGAATGTACGTTTGGAGCACAACATTGTATGGTAGTGAAATATGGACTGTGGGAAAACCTGAACAGAAGAGAATTGAAGTACCGTATTTGAGATGTGTTGTGACAACAGAACGTTAACAATTAATTGGAGTAACAAGGTGAGGAACAAGGAGCTTGCTTGCATAATCGGCGAAGAAAAGAATATATGGAAAGCACTGACAGGAAGAATGAATAGTAGGGTAAGACAAGCCGTGCGGTCTAACGCACTGCTTTCCGCACGCGAAGGCGCGCGGTTCGCAGCACCAATCCGCCCGGCGAGTTCCGGTGTGTCGGCCAGTCTGTGAATATTTTTTTAAGGCAGTTTTCCTTCTGCCTCGTGCGAATGCGGGCTGGTCCCCCTTACTCCACCTCAGTTACACTATGACGGCGATTGCTGCGCAAACACTGTCTCCACGCACGCGTACACCATAATTACTCTCCTACGCAAACATTTGGGTTCAAAAAATGGCTCTGAGCACTACGCGACTTAACTTCTGAGGTGATCAGTCACCTAGAACTTAGAACTAATTAAACCTAAGTAACCTAAGGACATCACACACATCCATGCCCGAGGCAGGATTCGAACCTGCGACCGTAGCGGTCGCTCGGCTCAAACATTTGGGGCTACATTCGTCTGGTGTGAGACGTTCCCGGCGGGGTCAACTGGGGGCCGAACTGCACAATAACCCTGGGTTCGTTGTGGGGCGGCGGTGGGGTGAATGGACTGCTATAGGCGGTTGTGGGGTTGTGGATGAAGAGGTTGGCACAGGAGAGGAATTCGTGGGGGGCGGGCCGCATCAACCAGTCACAAGACTGATGACTCAGATCATCATCATTATGTGAGTAATAATAAATAAAATTGCATTTTATTGTTGTTACTATGTATTAATAACATATGGTAACTAATCTCACTGTCAAATATTCAAAATATATGAAAAATTGCACGGGGTGTACTTCGTGCCACACACCACTACCGTAAGAATTCCATGCCACACGACTGCCGGATTAATTTGTGTATTTGTATATTTTATGTCATCTTGTGGTTTGAAGGAACAAAACGTCCTCTGCACGGTGAAGTTGTTATACGTTACAAGTTGCGTGTGTATTCTGGAAGTTCTAAAGGTTCGACGCCGTATGTCAGTGTGCGGCAAGCGGCGGAGGGTTAGCTGCTTTCTTGCCTGAAAATGACAGCCTCTCACGCTCGCATAGAATGGACGACTGGAACAAATACAAGAGAGGAAAACAGAGTGGCGCCGGACTGGTGGTTTTGGCATCGGGCGTCAGCGCCGGTGGCTGCGGAGTGCGCATGCGCCGGAGGGAGGGGGGCGTCCCGGGCGAGGCGCCGCGGCGCTGTGGTCCCCTCCGCCGCCGCCGTCGGCGTCGCCGCAGCCGCTGGCGCTAGCCAACCGCCCGCAGTCGGTGCCCGCGTCGCGCGCGACCAACCGCCAACGCCGCTGCCGCGCCGCGCTGCGCTGCGCTGCGGTAAACTCGCGCCGGTCGCTGGTTCGCAGCGACCTCCTCACTACCGTCGTCATTACCTAGCCTGTGTCCTCTGGTCAACTCGTCTCCGTGAGACGCCAGTGGATAGCCACTGCTCGGATCAGGGCAGTCGACAGTTCCCGACACAACGTCTGCCACGTGTAGCTGATGATGAGACTATCGGCAAAGGAACGTCTTTGCTGAAGAGCTTCGGTGCTCAGGACTCTGCGCTCTTATACCTGTCTGCTGCCGCCAGCATCCGCATCTAGGTGAGCATTTTGCGGAAGTTAGCCGTTTCTCGACATCCTTGAATGTGTGTTCACTGAGTCGTTGAGCATCCTCAGCTGTATTAACAGAGCATGGTACTGACCAAAGCTACGAATGTCTCTAAGTTTTAATTCACAACAATGTTGCCAAATTATGCTCTTAAATGACAACACGATCATCAATAATAGGACAACTAAGTACCGTCAAGAACATTTCTTATATGATCCATCTCGTAAATCTACGTATTTACGACTTAGTTTTCATGGTAATTCGCGTAAGTATCCAAATTCTTTGAGTTGCTCCTGAATCGTAGCCAAATACTTATCCCTTGTCTATATTTATCGTGGCAGCATTTCGTGCAAACTTACTTTACAAACCAACTGTCACATCTGTAGGAACAAAATGTTCTCGCGCCATCTTTCGCCAGTTTGTTTGAGGCAGTAACCTTGTTAATAAGTGCTAACTAAGAGTCACTGTTAAACGAAATCACGCCATTGTCAAAGGTTTTCGATTTTTAACCTCTTCCGTGGTAGCAGTAGAAAACTGTTTATCCATGTAATATTTTTGTTACGTGTAACTGACGATACAGAGCGCTGAAAGTCTTTGCGGTTGCTAATGATACCTCGTGGAAAATGAGCAAAGTGTTGGCACGCATATCATTTGCGTTAAATGGGTTCTATTTGCAGGTAAACGTCACCAGTTCCGTGTGCCATATGCGATACGGGGAAGCGAAGAGGCTAGGACCGTTTTGTGCTTTATCTCGCTAATCAGTAAATTTCCTAAAAGAACGGAAATGTTATTAGAGAGTATTGCATAAGATATACTTAGGAGAACGTGACACAAACATGCGCTGCAATCTCAACCGTTACAAAAATTCATATGTTAGTAACTTTCTAGAATGATAACGTCGTTACCACGCTGCTTTGTTTTATCATCTATTCGTACTTGAAGAGTAATTTTCAAAAATGCCACTGCCACAACCCTATTTGCAATGTCGATACTACTAACTAACGTCTAAATTCTACTTTACCCTGCACACAACCTCTAAATACAAGGCAAAAATGAAATGAAATAGTATGAGAGTTGGCGTAATACGGCTTGTAATGGAGCAAAATCTATAAAATACAACAAATACGAGGGCGTGTTGAAAAGTAATTCCTTGGAGTTTTTGCGTGAAAAATCTTAAGGATTTTTAAATAAACCAAACGTTACCATCGTTCTATACATTTATACTTCATGTGTACATCTTTGCAGCCCTCTGCCCCCAGGGATTCCGAATTGTAGCGTATAACTTGGCGCGGTCTAACGTAACTATGTCGGTGCGTGAGAAACAGCGTGCTGTAATCGACTTTCGAATTCGAAGAGTTCGTTCATACATGGAGCATTCTCACCTTTAACATGAAAATGCCATATCACACAGGAGCGCAGCAGACATCTGCAACAATCCGACGCCTTGGCTTCACTGTCATCGACAATCCACCGTACAGTCCCGAATTGTTCCCATGCGATTTGCATCTGTTTCCAGAACTTAGGAAGACTTGACTTTCATAGTGACGAAGCAGAGCAAGCAGTGAAGATGTGGCTCCGTCAACGAAGTCATTCTACATAGACGGTAATAGTAAGCTTGTATCTCATTGAGAGAAATGTGTTTGTCACCCGGACTAAAAAAGTAACATGTTAAAGCCATTCGTTTTCTTTAAAAAGCTGTAAGCGATTTTACATACAAAATTGGAAGGCATTACTTTTTAGCACGCCCTCGTAATTTACTGGCGCCACATATTTTCCAGCTGCTTCAAAGAACTGTGTGTTGGAATCACTTGAGAGCATGTGTTCATGATTTTACCTTTAGGAATTGTTCACAGAACCGTGTATGACTGTTACCTATAAAAGTAGCCGGTGACTTCAAAAATGACTTACTTTTGGAATTACGTTAGTCTTCATAATCAGATTATCACGTCAATATGATTTTAAACTGACAAGTGTAAAGAGAAGCTATCCATGAACATGAGAGCTATAGAAGATGCTTCGTAAATTTAATCCATCCACTGGACTGCCACAGAAGAGATTCAGTACATTTTATCACATAATCTGATGCTATGATCTTTCATTGTCGAAACGAACTCAGAATTCACACAGCCGAAGTACCACCACACTAACCGGCAATTATACAACATCAGATTCTTGAGAGAGCGAGTCGTCGGCTCTTAAGGCGGGCCATGTGGGCAGAGATTCTGCGGCGGCCCACTTCACGGCACGCCCTCTGGACCGGGGCGGCGCGTGCGGTCGCGTCTGCAGACTGACTGGCGCCGGCCGCCACGTTGCAAATGGCGTGGCGCAGAGGCGAGCGCACGCCGCATTTCCCACTAGTGGCTGACTGGCTGGCGGGTAGCTGAGGGCCTGCCAGTCACGGCGGACGGGGACGGCCGCTGGCGGCGCGATCGATGTCTTCGGCGTGACCGCCGGCTGCGTGTCGCTCCCTGCCCTGGAAGCCTCATTGAATATTTATCTACCCAAACAATGAGCACCTTGGGGTCGCTTCAGCGGAAACTTAAGCAGGATCGTTAGATTTTCTTCACGAGATAGCAAGGAAGGTGCCATCGTAGAGACTTTATGAGGAGTCTTATTGAGTGATGAGGGAAAGTTTTATTGACATTACTAGGTGAAATTTACATCAGGAGGAACAAGGAGCTCGGAGGTACAATGCACGGGAATTTCTTACGGTTCTGCCATCTGTGACATTTGTAGGAAAATTTGGAAACTTGTGGTAAGTTCTACAGGACCAAACTGCTGAGGTCAGCGGTCCCTAAGCTTACACACTACTTAAACTAACTCATGCTAACTGACGCCAAGAACAACACACACACCCATGCACGAGGGAGGACACGAATCTCGGACGAGGGGGAGCCGCGTGAACCGTGACAAGGCGCCCAAGGCGTCGCTGCTACCACGCGCGGCCATCTGTAGGTGACAGCTATTTACTGACGTGTAGGCCAACAGGACACCCCTAGTACAGACAAACAGCTATCAACGTAGTTGCCATTCACCAGCCTTGACCACACTGACCACACAGTCTCAAATAAATAAATAAATAAATAAAAATGTTCAAATGTATGTGAAATCTTATGGGACTTAACTGCTAAGGTCGTCAGTCCCTAAGCTTACACACTACTTAACCTAAATTATCCTAAGGACAAATACACACACCCATGCCCGAGGGAGGATTCGAACCTCCGCCGGGATCGGCCGCACAGTCCGTGGCTACAGCGCCTTTGACCGCTCTGCTAATCCCGCGTGGCATCACACAGTCTATTGAAAATTGAGTCATAAAATTTCTTTTTGTCTTTTAATTGGTTAGTGATAATCAACAAGGTTTTCCACAAATAAACGACGTCGGAACGGCGTGTAACATTAAAGTAAGCAGCTGCTTCTTATCCTGATCTGTAGATGGCAGATGTCGACTGAAGCGAGTTATTTGTTGTGTGACTGTTCCAGTACATAACCAATTAGAGATTAAGAATTTCTGTCAGTCAGTGTGTTGTTCTCCATTGCGACCATAATATTCTTTTTCTCCTACTATTAGCATCAAACCGCCTTTCGAGATCTTGCGTTACCGGTACACACGCCACTGTATGTGCTACCAGTATGTTCCAGTATGCTGCGAATAAAAACGGGATTCTTCTGGCGCTCATGCCTCCGGTTCTATTGGTGACAGAAAGGTAGGGTCAAATATATTGTAAAGGCCTTGGGCTAGGTACCATTCGTACGTGCGACAAAAGAATCGTCATACTGTAATTACCCTACAGCACATTGCCAGTTTTTGAATTACACGCTTCCTTTAACTTAGGCAAATGTTTCTTTTCGTTTCTTTTTTGCATCAGATGTCCTCTACGGCGCGCCTTAAGCAGTTTAAGAAAGCATCATTTAGTTCATGGGCGGTTCCTGAGAAAGCAGGAAACAAGCGTTTTTCACAATTTTTCAACACCTTCAGCACCGGACACCTAAATAGCTAAACGCAAGAAATTGCTCAAATTTTAACAGACAGTTATATAGAAATGCCATCTTCCAGTTTAAAAAAATCTTTATCGGTTATTGAGAAGCACCCCAAAACCGAGACACGGCTTCCAAGACGTCTATGCACAGCAAATGGTTCAAATGGCTCTGAGCGCTATGGGACTTAACTTCTGAGGTCATCAGTCCCCTAGAAATTAGAACTACTTAAACCTAACTAACCTAAGGACATCACACACATCCATGCCCGAGGCAGGATTCGAGCATGCGACACAGCAAATGGCTGTCATTCTTATGATATATTGCTAAGATCCCGATCTCTAAAAACCTTAAAGATTTTTCTTGATATCTTTATTCGTTCCCGAGACACAGCGGTTCAAATATGCCATTATTGTACACGTAAAATACTCAGGTAAAATGCGGTGTGGTGCGGAAACGTAGTTTATAAAGTGACCTAGGACGGAGAGAGATGTGTAAAGTGTTTCTGTCACTGACAGAAGGGTACTGTGAACTCCATGTTGTAGTACTGAAGTGCATGCAAATTTTTGTGTATGTAAAATCAGGTCTGAGGTGTAAAATTAATTTTGCTTAATTTCAAATTCACATAAGTAAACTATCAAAATTTTATTGACCTACAAAGTTATTTTCATGTGAATGAGATTCCCTGCTGTAGCAGGGAAGAGAAGTGTACCAGCGGAAAGGAGACTATGCTCCAGTTTAAATACTGACTGCAGTGGGATAACACCTGCCTCATTCTACCTTTCTTGGCACCTTTAAAAATTTAAAAAAAATTATGCAAACGTATTCGCTCTTTTTATACTGTGAGAGAAAGAGGCAGTGGCAATGCAAAATTAACGGAAATGTAATAAATGCTATAAGACAGTGGACAGTGGTTATGGTGTTGAAAGAGCGAAGAGGACAATGACAGTGTGAAAGAAAGAGACGGATACAGCTGTTGTGTATCATAGTTGATTGTGACAGAACAGTGGTAGGACGAAAGTGAAAAGTGCACGTGGGAGAGGAACAAAGAGAAGGAGAAAATGGAAATACGTGGGAGCCAGTGATAATGAGAGACGGAGTCCACGACAATGACAATGAGGACGGGAGAGACAGTGACTATGAGAAGAGACACCAGTAGTGCGAAGGAATGAATGAGATAATAGCTGTAAGAGAGAGCAAGAGGGAGGCAGTGGCAGTGAGAGGAGGGAACGAAGGACACTACGACTGTGCCACAGGAGACAGTGACAATGGAGAGATGCAAAGAGACAACGACAATGTTGGGCTGTATGAGTGCGCGAGAACTGGCAAGCGGGACTCGCTGGGTATGAGCGACTTACTGCGATGGACTAGTGGGTGTGAGCGAGTTACTGTAGAGTAGCTTGTGGGAGTGAGAGATGAGTTGCATGTTAAGAAGACAGCGAATATGTTCGCGTGCCAAAATTTTTTGGGAAATTTTTTAGATGCTGAGGAAGGTTGAATAAGGCAGCTGGTACCCCACTTTTCAGTCTTTTAAACAGGATCATATTTGCCTTTCTTGTGCTCCAGCAGGAGTATTTTTTCCGCTGGTTCAAAAATGGCTCTGAGCACTATGGGACTTAACATCTATGGTCATCAGTCCCCTAGAACTTAGAACTACTTAAACCTAACTAACTTAAGGACATCACGCAACACCCAGCCGTCACGAGGCAGAGAAAATCCCTGACCCCGTCGGGAATCGAACCCGGGAACCCGGGCGTGGGAAGCGAGAACGCTACCGCACGACCACGAGCTGCGGGCTTTTCCGCTGGTGGCTTAAATGATATTCTGGATACATTTTATTGTGCTTCATTTAGATATTATCATTTCATGAACCTTAGACATACTGTCACGTGTAAAACCACATCAAAGCTAAAAAGGCGGGAGTCCAAGTTATGACGTCGGCTTAAGGAGACAGTGAAATTGTATCCTCAGACAACCAAGGCCGCCCAGCCGATAGTATTTATTCTGGGCGAAACTCTGCCGGAATGATTAAACGACAGATCCTTGAATACTTGTGGAGTGTTTGAGATTGACGATATGCTGGCAATTACGTCTTTTGTGAGACAGAAGATAAGATTCCAGGGAAATGTTGGCAATGAAAACATAATTTTATGTCGGCGAAGAAACAATTTATGCCAAGGAGATGTACAATGAATCACTTTTATATTTGGGCAATCTATGATGTAAATATGTGTGCATTATCTCTAACGTATTTGTCAGTAAAGTGAAATAATTAATCATTTTGGGATACTTCGGCGTATTTATTTTAAAAATATTGTTCACAGATAATTATTAGACGCAAAGAAATATTCAAAATCGAAAGCTATGTGCAACCAAAACACAAGATTCTTCTTACTGATTTAACTACCATACTTATCTTCTTCTCACTTTTTTCAAATGTTCGTGCACTCAAGCCGTATCCCAGTCTCTTGCTTTATTGGTCTTTGAGCTGTCCTCTTCCTACAACCTTCTTATCATAACAGCCTCTGCCTCATTTTTAGGCAAAAATTTCTGTGAAATCTGAATAGAACAAAGATGCAGATATTGTGAAGGCATTTCAATAACATTAGGGCAGTTAATAACACTGGAACTATTGCGTCATACGTTTCAGACAGTTATGTTCGTACTATCTAGAGCGATATGGGACACTGTTTTTCAGCAGTTACTAATAAAATATTCCCTACAATAGTCAGGCAGTTTTAATCAAACCTCGTCAATAAATGTTCGTTCGCCAACTGCAGCTCAAGATACGGGGACTATTCGGAAAGTAAAGAACGAGCGGTCGCGAAATGGAAACTGCAGTGAAAATCAAAACTCTTCTATTTGCAACAGTTAGCTACACCTTCTGAGATTGACGATATGCTGGCAATTACGTCTTTTGTGAGACAGAAGATAAGATTCCAGGGAAATGTTGGCAATGAAAACATAATTTTATGTCGGCGAAGAAACGATTTATGCCAAGGAGATGTACAATGAATCACTTTTATATTTGGGCAATCTATGATGTAAATATGTGTGCATTATCTCTAACGTATTTGTCAGTAAAGCGAAATAATTAATCATTTTGGGATACTTCGGCGTATTTATTTTAAAAATATTGTTCACAGATAATTATTAGACGCAAAGAAATATTCAAAATCGAAAGCTATGTGCAACCAAAACACAAGATTCTTCTTACTGATTTAACTACCATACTTATCTTCTTCTCACTTTTTTCAAATGTTCGTGCACTCAAGCAGTATCCCAGTCTCTTGCTTTATTGGTCTTTGAGCTATCCTCTTCCTACAACCTTCTTATCATAACAGCCTCTGCCTCATTTTTAGGCAAAAATTTCTGTGAAATCTGATAGAACAAAGATGCAAATATTGTGAAGGCATTTCAATAACATTAGGGCAGTTAATAACACTGGAACTATATGCGTCATACGTTTCAGACAGTTATGTTCGTACTATCTAGAGCGATATGGGACACTGTTTTTCAGCAGTTTCTAATAAAATATTCCCTACAATAGTCAGGCAGCTTTAATCACACCTCGTCAATAAATGTTCGTTCGCCAACTGCAGCTCAAGATACGGGGACTATTCGGAAAGTAAGGAACGAGCGGTCGCGAAATGGAAACTGCAGTGAAAAACAAAACTCTTCTATTTGCAACAGTTAGCTACACCTTCCAGTTACTTCTCTACATAGCTGCCATCCCGACTTAGAGATCAGTCGTAGCGTTCTGCCAACTTTCTAATATCCTCGTGATAGAAGGCAGCTTCCTATGTTTTTGTACTCTGAACTGCAGCTCGTTCTCTCTCCCAAAATGTGGTCTTCATACCCAGCGGCACATACGAGCACAGAGGAACATCAGGGGGATCCAGAGCCGGACTGTATGGTAGGTGATCAAGCACTTCCCATCGAGAGCGCTCCAGGAGTCTCCATACTGCCGCTTCAGTGTGCTTGCCGGCCGGGGTGGCCGAGCGGTTCTAGGCGCTACAGTGTGGAGCCGCGCGACCGCTACGGTCGCAGGTTCGAATCCTGCCTCGGGCATGGATGTGTGTGTTGTCCTTAGGTTAGTTAGGTTTAAGTAGTTCTAAATTCTAGGGGCCTGATGACCTCAGCTGTTAAGTCCCATAGTGCTCAGAGCCATTTTTTTTCAGCGTTCTTCCGAGAACTGTCATGAAGAAGGAACTGCATGACAGGTACATTATGCGGTGTTGCATGAAACCCGGCGAAATCTTTCGGCAGGCACCCATACTTGGCGAGAGACACTATTTTCTAGACATCCTTACACGCTCACTGTGCGCTCAGAAATGAGAAGAGAGATGTGACATACTAGAGACCGGAGAACTAGAGACATTGTCCAACACATCTAGACAAAACTGCATCAGATTTCCTCAGTGGTTTCATTTCCCGACGGATCGTTCCTTGCTTTGCGAATAGCCCACGTGTATAAGCTCAACAGACAAAAATTAGTCACCCGAGTGCGCGCACACAGATGAGTAGTTAAGCCTTTACAGATGGTGCGACGATCGAGTCACGTGCTCAATCGCGCGCGCGGCCTCTATGTGAGCACAACGCAGTAGCGATCAGTGGGATATTTACGATTCACGCGGACGTTGTACGAAAACATGGTAAATGTAAGGAGATGACAGAGCGGCAAAACTGGAAATCGTGTTTGGCCGTGCCCATGGCCATACAGCGTGTGAAGTTGCTGGATTTGTTGGCGTTTCGCGGCGGACTGTTCAACGTGTCTGTAGTCAGTGGTATAACACACTTGGCCACGAAACACGGCATCGGAATTACGTCCAGAAAAAAGATCCTGACTGAGAGGGACCGGAGACTCTTTTGTAATATAGTATACATTTACGTACGCGAGCATTTCAATTGGCGTTAGGTGTGTTTTCGGTAAGAGGGCGCTCCTCATGTCCTGGGGACTGCTATAGTTCTGCGTGTGACCTGTTTCTGATGTAAGGAGGTGACATGTATTCGCCATCGGCTGGAAATTAGGAAAGATACGAGACAGCAGCAGCATCCGATAGCCCCAGATCGTGGATGCGCGACCCTTGGGATATTACACCTCCGAGGTAGTGCAGGCACTGGACTATCCACGTTCAACTATTATGGTGTACCATGAGTAGGGAAAGATGGGGTAAAGAGGCCATTCCAAAGGAAATTGAATTTTCGCCAAACAATGGGTATTGATAGAAGCCCGTTACTTAATATTTTGAATCTATGTATTACAAGGTACCACACCGAATGTTTGTAAGTAAAAATATGTATAATGAGTACGACCAATATTCATTGTTCTGAGTCCTTATGTAATGTTCACTTTTTTCCAGCCTAAGGGCATAAAACGGCCATCATGGATGTGTATACTCCGAAAGTGGGCAGCAACGTTCTTTTGGCTGAAGTAACTCCACCGGATTGGCGTCTGCCTTTTAGGTGCAAATACTTTGCTGTTCTTGAATTGATCAGTCAACGCTTTCATCCACATTATAAATGTGACGAGGAGGATCAAATCGTTTTTTTAGCAGTGTTTTAAGGATATCAGAAAAATTGTCTACGTTGATCTTGCTAATTACTTGTTATGGTGCTGCCTTTGCCTGCCATCTCCGGCTCACTTCTAAGACGATGCGATATTTTCTCCACTCTCCCAACTAGAATGCGCATCTCCATAGACCTTTCCTCAAAAATTCAGTAATTCGCTTTTTCATTTCCAAAACATAATCAACGATCTCTTGTTTTTGTTCATTACGGAAAGCACACCATAAGGTATCCTTAATCTTTTTGAAATCTGTTGTATATTTTTCCCAAGAACTCTTTATTTCGGTGTATTATGTAGAACATGAAATTTATTTGCTGTTGAAGAAGGGATCGTATCCTTCTTTCCCGCTTCAATATCATTTTCTATCTTAACAGAGGCCCATGATTGTTGCTCTGATTTCCGGACACATTTTCTTGATGTCCTAGTGCTTGCATCAAAACGAAGCCGCTGCAGCGGACTGCAGTCAATCGAATATTTGTATTAGCTCAATTGTAACAGAGCGGAGTTCATTATGTGTTCCCATCTCTCGCCGTGAGAGGGTACCTCCAGCGCCGTCGAACATTATTGTTTTGTTCGTCCAAATACACTCCTGGAAATTGAAATAAGAACACCGTGAATTCATTGTCCCAGGAAGGGGAAACTTTATTGACACATTCCTGGGGTCAGATACATCACATGATCACACTGACAGAACCACAGGCACATAGACACAGGCAACAGAGCATGCACAATGTCGGCACTAGTACAGTGTATATCCACCTTTCGCAGCAATGCAGGCTGCTATTCTCCCATGGAGACGATCGTAGAGATACTGGATGTAGTCCTGTGGAACAGCTTGCCATGCCATTTCCACCTGGCGCCTCAGTTGGACCAGCGTTCGTGCTGGACGTGCAGACCGCGTGAGACGACGCTTCATCCAGTCCCAAACATGCTCAATGGGGGACAGATCCGGAGATCTTGCTGGCCAGGGTAGTTGACTTACACCTTCTAGAGCACGTTGGGTGGCACGGGATACATGCGGACGTGCATTGTCCTGTTGGAACAGCAAGTTCCCTTGCCGGTCTAGGAATGGTAGAACAATGGGTTCGGTGACGGTTTGGATGTACCGTGCACTATTCAGTGTCCCCTCGACGATCACCAGTGGTGTACGGCCAGTGTAGGAGATCGCTCCCCACACCATGATGCCGGGTGTTGGCCCTGTGTGCCTCGGTCGTATGCAGTCCTGATTGTGGCGCTCACCTGCACGGCGCCAAGCACGCATACGACCATCATTGGCACCAAGGCAGAAGCGACTCTCATCGCTGAAGACGACACGTCTCCATTCGTCCCTCCATTCACGCCTGTCGCGACACCACTGGAGGCGGGCTGCACGATGTTGGGGCGTGAGCGGAAGACGGCCTAACGGTGTGCGGGACCGCAGCCCAGCTTCATGGAGACGGTTGCGAATGGTCCTCGCCGATACCCCAGGAGCAACAGTGTCCCTAATTTGCTGGGAAGTGGCGGTGCGGTCCCCTACGGCACTGCGTAGGATCCTACGGTCTTGGCGTGCATCCGTGCGTCGCTGCGGTCCGGTCCCAGGTCGACGGGCACGTGCACCTTCCGCCGACCACTGGCGACAACATCGATGTACTATGGAGACCTCACGCCCCACGTGTTGAGCAATTCGGCGGTACGTCCACCCGGCTTCCCGCATGCCCACTATACGCCCTCGCTCAAAGTCCGTCAACTGCACATACGGTTCACGTCCACGCTGTCGCGGCATGCTACCAGTGTTAAAGACTGCGATGGAGCTCCGTATGCCACGGCAAACTGGCTGACACTGACGGCGGCGGTGCACAAATGCTGCGCAGCTAGCGCCATTCGACGGCCAACACCGCGGTTCCTGGCGTGTCCGCTGTGCCGTGCGTGTGATCATTGCTTGTACAGCCCTCTCGCAGTGTCCGGAGCAAGTATGGTGGGTCTGACACACCGGTGTCAATGTGTTCTTTTTTCCATTTCCAGGAGTGTATTATGGTTATGGAGAGACAATGTTGCATGGTCGTACTGACCTCCAGATCTCTGAACACGATTCCATCACTAATCAACGTTATTGTGACCCTGTACTCCCACCCCATGTGCGTCTTTTCATGGGTGCATTCGGCCCTGACTTAATTTTAATGGCCGGTCGGTGTGGCCGAGCGGTTCTAGGTGCTTCAGTCTGGGACCGCGCTATCGAAACGGTCGCAGGTTCGAATCCTGCCTCGGGCATGGATGTGTGTGCTGTCCTTAGGTTACTTAGGTTTAAGTAGTTCTAAGTTCTAGGGGACTGATGCCTCAGATGTTACGTCCCATAGTGCTAGAGCCATTTGAAACATTTAATTTTTATGGACGACAATGCGCAACCTCCTCGAACAGTGCATGTGGAGGAGCTCTTGGGGCGAGAGGGTATTCGGTGAATGGACTGGTCTGCACCTTCACCAGACACCATCGAGTAGTTATGGAATGCGTCTGGGAGACATACGTCCACATGCACCAACGACCATCCAGCTGTTGGCTACCGCGCTGGTGGAGGAGTGGAACGCTCCACATGGAACGCCCCACCACAGGAACTCCTTACCAATCTTGTGGCCAGAATGGGAGCACATGGCAGAGCATCGATTGCCAGCAGCTATGATTACACACACTATTAAGCACAGTGTACCGCCTTTGAAATGTCCAGGGGACCATCATAAATCACCGTGACTTCGGTGTATTTATTGTCTTTCAACAAAAATGTCATTTATGTTCGTTTCATTTCGCATTTCTTTTAGTTACCTTCCGTAATATAGCTACAGCAATTCCTTAAGTTTTGCACACCATTTTATACAAAGGATTCAGAGGTCAGTCTGTAGTTAGAGGAACGCTTCGAAATGGGTTTCATCATTATTTCTCACATGGAAACTTTATTGTCAAAAACAAATACACCATGGTATCACGAACGATACACATTGCAATATTTTTCGACGTAGTCACCACCGATATTTGTACTCAGGTTGTAGCGTGCAATCGGTTTGAAAAAAACCTCTCTGGTAAAACTCGGTGTCCCGAGATGTGGGAAATTGTCACACAGTCTTTTCAGTCTCAGTACTGGTTTCGAAGTAACGTCTAGTGAAGGAGGCTTTCTATGCAGGAAACAGGTGAAAGTTCGGTGCGGCAAGATCGGGGCTGTATATCGAATGATTCCACCTCTCCCATCCGAAGTGATCTTGTGTGAACCTTGCAGTGTGTTGTTTTGCGTTGTCACTCAACAGCCCTGGTCCCTTTCGCCGAAAGGCGGACGTGAGTTTTGTGAGTTTGTTGCAGTAGTGTATCACTTCGACGGCCTCTAGCTGCAGGAAATCAACACTATGTCCTGGACTCTAGCAATGTTGTTTTCATTCGTGGATGTAAAGGGACGCCCACTTTGACCTAATCCTTCCCAATCTGCCTTCCTTCTCTGAAAGTGCAACTGCAGTGATCAGCCATTTGGTGAGACAAAATCTCTTTTCCATACATGGTCTGTAGACGTTCATGGATAACGAACACACTAGTACCACGTGACCAGTCGTACGGATAACAAGACGCACTTCATTTGGAACCACATTGTCAGTTCACGTCCGTCTGTCATCGTTATGTGTACTCGAATAACCTCGGGCACTCTGTTCTCCGGTGGTTTCCACACGCGTCACTCCTCCGCCAGTGACGCCGTCACTGAAACAGCAACGTCTGTGGACTGACATGGCGTTTTCTTGTGCCACCTGGTGTACCATCTTCCCTTTAAAAAACAATGACGAAAGCTACTTTCGGAACTTCCCGTGTAGTGTACGTGATATACTGAAGTGTGAACTCTTATTGGGGTATTACACATTTCGTACAGATTACAAGTGAACTGTTGCCGGCCAAAGTGGCCTAGCGGTTCTAGGCGCTTCAGTCTGGAACCGCGCGACTGCTACGGTCGCAAGTTCGAATGTTATGTTATGTCCTTAGGTTAGTTAGATTTAAGTAGTTCTAAGTTCTAGGAGACTGATGACCTCAGATGTTAAGTCCCATAGTGCTCAGATCCATTTGAAGCATTTGAAACAAGTGAACTGTTCGGACAAGTGGACATCTTTCCCACATTTCGCTAGGGAGTAGTGTGGCCACATTACCTGATCGATCCTCATAGGGGCATAAATGGATCACGGATGAAACTATCAAAACGAAAGAAACAACAGGGAACTACATTTGTGAGTCAAAATACCTTGTTTACCCACTGACACTGAAAAAATATTTTACACTATTTTTAAATGAGATAACAACAAAATTATAAACGAATTATCTTTCATCATGGAAATGTAAATTAAAAGAGGCTGCACAAAAAAATAGCGTGAACAGGATTCCTCTGTCAAACTAAGAATAATCATGGTGTATACAATTAGCATGAGCACTTCTCGGCAGGTAGCAATGCTCTTCAGGACAATAAAATACGCAGTGGTCACCTTTCTCGTCCTGAACGCTTTACCCCAATTTACCCTTCCTCTGTTGAGGGAAACCTATCGCCGCCAGATGTCGATGTCGCGGGCATTAAGAAGCAGAAGCGATGTCCCTCCGGCCCCGCACTTTCTTGTTGACCATAATAAAGTCTTGTACTGTTATTACTGCGAATGATGTAGTTACGATAAAGGATTCACATGATGCGGATGTGCGAGGTTTCCCA
The DNA here is from genome assembly GCF_023864345.2 of Schistocerca serialis cubense. Classification (NCBI taxonomy): domain Eukaryota; kingdom Metazoa; phylum Arthropoda; class Insecta; order Orthoptera; family Acrididae; genus Schistocerca; species Schistocerca serialis. The sequence goes on from NC_064641.1 coordinate 430,506,130, forward strand.
CACTCTGGATCCGTACACTAATTTATATGTTCCCATCTAGGAGATAATAGGCATAAATCTTCTATAGGGTAGTGCTTTTTGCCGTAGCTGACAAGTATAGTCCACCAGTTACTCTACTTCAAACCATACTGTCGTAAAGGTCTTTTTCTACGCAGAAAAAGACCTATACGACAGTATGGTTTGAAGTAGAGTAACTGGTGGACTATACTTGTCAGCTACGGCAATTCAGGCATGGACATAAGGACTTGTTTGTTTCTTTGGTAGTTACCGGGCACCAACAATGACTCTCTTGCTGATAACAACAGTCTCATTCCTCAACAAACCCGAGTCTTTATCAGAGGGATCAATTTGAATATATGGTGGGCCTCTTAATCTAACTGGTGTTTAATGTCAGTTACCTGTGTCAGTCAGGTGTTAGGCTGCAGGAATATAGCTGGCACACCCAGTCACATTTGATGACGTTCAAGGACTCGCCGACGTTATACTGTTTGCGAGATGTGTGTCTCAATTTGCCATAGGTAGTTAAGGTTCCACAACGAAGTCTTGTTTTTAGCCATTTGTGTTTCCACTAATGCTTGGACCTACGGTCCGGTTATCTGTATCGTCGAGCCTTGCAAGATAAATACTTGTACAAGGCCCACTGTCTGTTGCGAGGTAGGTCCCATATGTCTTCACAAAGCAACAACTAACACACGACGTCTCACCGTAGTAACACGCACAATAATTTTAGATACTCTTACAGAATCTGTTGGCTCGCACAGCGATTGTTTCTAATAAAATTTTATATCATAACGGTGTAAATGGTAACCCTTTTTATTTATCAGTTTCTCACTAATTAAGCTGTCTTCAGACTTTTTAGAGAGATAAATTTGCCATGTGGATCATACGAGTTAACAAAATTGTAATAAAAATAATAATCTGAAAAAATTAACAAATGTGTGAAATATGATGAAGATATATTCGTACGTTCATCGATACAGCATAGATGTCAAGTGGCGATGTAGCACCGTACTTGTTACGAGATTAAGTGTTTGGCTGTATAGCAAAAACCTAAATTGTTGACAGCTACCTTTATTGTCTCATGTACTCAACAGCTTTTAGAATATGAGTACCATAAGATTTTAAGTAGCCACTAGGAAATGTTAAATCTCTTTCTTTAGGTGACCGCTGATTTAATTGCAGCCTTACACTAAATGACTGTGTATATCTTATAGGATAATCTACAGATCTGTCAAAGATATTTTATAGATCCAGTATTATTAAAATGATTTTTTAATATTACTGATTACGGACTCATGGTTTTGAAGGGGATGTCTCGGTCTTGATATTAACTGTGGGTTCTCTGAAAGGCACTTATCGAATGCACAATGGCTATCCTCTAAGCTGAACGTGGCAACTTACAACAGGCATCGGTTGTGTGAAATCGGTCTTGACCTATAAAACAGACCGTAATATTTTCTTTTGTGTTTATTGAACCTGATAGCAGCTATTACCCAAACTGCTGAGAAGATAACGGTAGCTATTTCAAAATAGTTTTCTTTCTCTATATCAACAGATTTGTGTATCTCCGGACTCAGACTGCTATATTTACATGGTAAAGGTGCCCTGCTTTTCACTATCGGTGCTATTTCGCTTTATGCTAACGTCCATAACGTCCATGGCCTTACTGCTACTGGACACTATATTTCCCTACGTTCGTTGGATACCAAACCCACAAATTCTTTCCTGATCGTCAATATCAACTATGTCCTCACTCACAATTACTTCTCTTTTGAGGGTATCAACTACAAACAAATCTGGGGTATGGCAATATGCACCCATATGGCACCATCCTGTGCCAAACCAATTCTTCCTAACCATCCAAAACCCCAAACCCCTCACCTGGTTCAGATTCATCGATGACATATTCGTGATGAGGATCAAGGGTGAGAACACCCTATCCACGTTCCTCCAGAGCCTCACCTTCTCCCCCTTCGCTTCACCTGGTCCCTCTCAACCCAAGCCACCTCCCTCGATGTTGACCTGCACTTCAAAGATGACTACACCAGTACCTCTGCCCACATCAAACCTACCAACCACTATCAATAAATCCAGTTCTACAGCTGCCACTCATACCATACTAAGAAGTCTCTTCCATGTAGCCTAGCCAACCATGACCGTCGCACCTGTAGTGACAAGCAGTCCTTCTGACAATAGTCCAAGAGTCTCACTGGGCCTTCACAGACCGCAATTACCATCCCAACCTGGTTCACAGATCTCCTCTGCGGGACCTTTCCGGTCACCCACCACCTCCCATAGTCCCACCATCCAACCCTACTAGCCTTCCCACCCAATCCACAGTCGTATTCTGCCGCCCACTGTACCCATCCAAAATCCTCATCCTTCCTTACATAGCTCCTACTCCCAACCCCTTGCCTCATGGCTCATACGCCATAATACACCAATATGCAAAACCTGTCCCATACCTCCTCCCACCATTACCTACTCCAGCTGTGTCATAAGCATCACCCATCCATCAAAAGAAGGGCTACCTGTAAAACCATTCATGCGATCTACAAGCTAATCTGCGACCACTGTGCTACATTCTAGGTGACCATGACGATCAACAAGCTGTCTCTACACTTGCGCGAAATAAGCAATTGCAAATCTGAAATGCTAGTACATTAATAGTCGGTACAGGTGTCAGAATGATGAACGCAAGCATAAAAACGTACGTGTATTGTGCTTTACAGGTGCCGGACGTCAGATTCACTGGCTGTTGCACTTTGTCGTTCAATACGGGGACAATTATTGCTGGTTGTGGATGACGCTGGAGATGTCGTCCGATGATGTCCCATACGAGCTCGATTGGAGACAGATCTGATGACCGAGCAGGCCAAGGGACATGTCAACACTCTGTAGAGCACGTTGTGTTACAACAGTAGTATGCGCGCAAGGAGTATCCTGTTGGAAAAAAAACCCCAGAATGCTCTTCATGAATGGCACTGCAAAATAAGTCACCAGATTGATGTATAAGTTTGGAGTCAGGGTGTATGGGAAAGCACGACAGTGCTCCTGCTGTCTTACGAAATCGCATCCCGAACCATAATTCCAGGTGTAAGTCCAGTGTGTCTAACACGCGCACATGTTTGTTTGCAGGCTCTCAAGTGGCCTGTTTATAACCAACACACTGCCATCACTGGTTCCGAGGCAGAACCAGCTTTCATCACAAAACACAACAGACTTCCTGCCTTCCAATGAGCTATCGACATCACTGAAGGCCCAAAGAACGGTTGTCTAGGATCAGTGAAAGGCACGATAGAGGGTGTCTGGCTCGGCTCTGTCCTTGAAGTAACCGATTTGTAACAGTTCGTTGTGTCAGTATGATGCCAACTGCTGTTCAAATTGCTGCCGCAGATGCAGTACGATGCGCCAGAGCTTTACACAGAACACATCTGTCTTCCCTCTCGGTACTGCCACGTAGCCTTCCGGACGCCGGTCATCTTCTCATGATGGTGGTGGTTAGAGTTTAACGTCCCGTCGACAACGAGGTCATTAGAGACGGAGCTCATGCTCGGGTTAGGGAAGGATTGGGAAGGAAATCGGCCGTGCCCTTTCAAAGGAACCATCCCGGCATTTGCCTGAAGCGATTTAGGGAAATCACTGAAAACCTAAATCAGGATGGCTGGAGACGGGATTGAACCGTCGTCCTCCCGAATGCGAGTCCAGTGTGGTAACCACTGCGCCACCTCGCTCGGTCATCTTCTCATGACCACCGCTGCCAGCAATCATATACAGTGGCTACATTCCTGCTAAGTATTTCCGTAATTTCGCAGAAGGAACATCCAGGTTCTCGTAGCCCTATTACACGGCCACGTTAGAACTTAGCGAGGTGTTAATAATAGCGTCTTGGTCGCGTTAAATGCATTCTTGACTAACGTATGTTCACCACGTCCAACCTCGAAGGTAAGAAATTCTCACGACTGTTACAGCGTGTATTTAAGGCACACCTGATTTGCATCCTCATAGTGGCTCTAATGGCGCTACTCTTATGCAACTGGCGGGAAATTTGAATAGAAATCGTCTTTCAGATGCAGAAATACACCTACGAAGTTTTGTTTATGTTGCTCAACTTTTTCTGGTGTTGCGATTTTTTGCCGTCAATTTATAAAGGAGGATGACCTGTCTAATTCAGTGGCTCATCATCGCCCATATCAACCGCTAGGGATAAAAGCCTGAAACTTGGAGAGGGTGTTTATCTTACACTAAAGGGGTGAAATAGGGGATGGAACGTTTCATGAAAATATGTCGCTAGGACTATGAAACATGCCACTTGATTTCTCGGTAAGAAAGAAAAAGTTGCGAATCAGAATTTTTGAAAATTCAGCCCCAATGCAGGAGAAATATCAGATAGCATTTTTTGAAAACAGATCATTATTGAAGAAATGCTAAGGAATTTTTTCAAGCTGCGTCTATGAAAATCAGTTCTTGAGTTCTCAGTTAGAAATAAAGAAAATAGAGGTTTCACGTATTTGGAAATTCAAACCATAATGGGGTAAAATAGGGGATGAATATTTTCGTGGAAATGTTTCATTATAAAAGAATTTTTCAACCTAAATGTATGAAAATTTGTAATTGGTTTATCGGTTAAAAATAAAAAGTATTTGTTTCAGTATTTTTGGATATTCTGCTCCTAAGGGGGTAAAACAGGAGATGAAAATTTATCTGAAAATATTTCTTTATATTCAAAGATTTTTAAACTAAATCCATGAAAATTGGTATGGGACTTCAGGGTTAGAAATAAAGACATACATGGTAGCGGATGAAATTTTCCATGGTTCAAATGGCTCTGAGCACTATGGGACTTAACATCTGTGGTCATCAGTCCCCTAGAACTTAGAACTGCTTAAACCTAACTAACCCAAGGACATCACACACATCCATGCCCGAGGCAGGATTCGAACCTGCGACAGTAGCAGTCGCGCGGTTCCGGACTGAGCGCCTAGAACCGCTAGACCACCGCGGCCGGCAAAATTTTCAATGGAAGTACCAGAACTCAAGAGGCAGGCTTAATTAAAGCTTCCGACTCCAGTTACCAGAACTGTTTTTTAGGCAGAAGTACATTCGGAAAATGTTGAATCCTGCCTAGTTGTGAAAGATGGGTTGTCTAGGAAACCTTCTTTTCGGATCTCTAGACAACAATTCAAGAAAATCGTATTAATGAGTTTTACTACGAAAAGTACGTGATATTCCCCCCCCCTCCCCCACCAATGAACCATGAATCTTGTCGTTGGTGTTGAGGCTTGCGTACCTCAGCGATACAGACAGCCGTACTGCACTTACAACCACAATGGAGGCGTATCTGTTGAGAGGCAAGACAAATGCGTGGCTCCTGAAGAGGGCAGCAACCTTTTCAGTAGTTGTAGGAGCAACAGTCAGGATGATTGACTGATCTGGCCTTGTAATATTTACCAAAACGGCCTTGCTGTGATGGTACTGCGAACGGCTGAAAGCAAGGGGAAACTACAAGTAAAATACACTACTGGCCAGTACAATTGCTAAACCAAGAAGAAATGCAGATGATGAACGGGTATTCATTGGACAAATATATTATACTAGAACTGACATGTGATTACATTTTCACGCAATTTGGGTGCATAGATCCTGAGAAATCAGTACCCAGAAGAACCACCTCTGGCCGTAATAACGGTCTTGATTCGCCTGGGGATTGAGTCAAACAGAGCATGGATGGCGTGTACACGTACAGCTGCCCATGCAGCTTCAACACGATACCACAGCTCATCAAGAGTAGTGACTGGCGTATTGTTACGAGCCAGTTGCTCAGCCCCCATTGACCAGACGTGTCCTTTGGTGAGAGATCTGGAGAATGGGCTGGCCAGGGCAGCAGCCGAACGTTTTCTGTATTCAGAAAGGCCCGTACAGGACCTGCAACATGAGGTCATGCATTATCATGCTGAAATGTAGGATTTCGCAGGGATCGAATGAAGGGAAGAGCCACGGGACGTTTTTTGTCTACTGACTGGTTTGATGCGGCCCGCCACGAATTCCTTTCCTGTGCTAACCTCTTCATCTCAGAGTAGCACTTGAAACCTTCGTCCTCAATTATTTGCTTGACGTATTCCAATCTCTGTCTTCCTCTACAGTTTTTGCCCTCTACATCTCCATCTAGTACCATGGAAGTCATTCCCTCATGTCTTAGCAGATGTCCTATCATCCTGTCCCTTCTCCTTATCAGTGTTTTCCACATATTCCTTTCCTCTCCGATTCTGCGTAGAACCTCCTCATTCCTTACCTTATCAGTCCACCTAATTTTCAACATTCGTCTATAGCACCATATCTCAAATGCTTCGATTCTCTTCTGTTCCGGTTTTCCCACAGTCCATGTTTCACTACCATACAATGCTGTACTCCAGACGTACATCCTCACAAATTTCTTCCTCAAATTAAGGCCGGTATTTGATATTAGTAGATTTCTCTTGGCCAGAAATGCCTTTTTTGCCATAGCGAGTCTGCTTTTGATGTCCTCCTTGCTCCGTCCGTCATTGGTTATTTTACTGCCTAGGTAGCAGAATTCCTTAACTTCATTGACTTCGTGACCATCAATCCTGATGTTAAGTTTCTCGCTGTTCTCATTTCTACTACTTCTCATTACTTTCGTCTTTCCCCGATTTACTCTCAAACCATACTGTGTACTCATTAGACTGTTCATTCCGTTCAGCAGATCATTTACTTCTTCTTCACTTTCACTCAGGATAGCAATGTCATCAGCGAATCGTATCATTGATATCCTTTCACCTTGTATTTTAATTCCACTCCTGAACGTTTCTTTTATTTCCATCATTGCTTCCTCGATGTACAGATTGAAGAGTAGGGGCGAAAGGCTACAGCCTTGTCTTACACCCTTCTTAATACGAGCACTTCGTTCTTGATCGTCCACTCTTATTATTCCCTCTTGGTTGTTGTACATATTGTATATGACCCGTCTCTCCCTATAGCTTACCCCTACTTTTTTCAGAATCTCGAACAGTTTGCACCATTTTATATTGTCGAATGCTTTTTCCAGGTCGACAAACCCTATGAAAGTGTCTTGATTTTTCTTTAGCCTTGCTTCCATTATTAGCCGTAACGTCAGAATTGCCTCTCTCGTCCCTTCACTTTTCCTAAAGCCAAACTGATCGTCACCTAGCGCATTCTCAATTTTCTTTTCCAGTCTTCTGTATATTATTCTTGTAAGCAGCTTCGATGCATGAGCTGTTAAGCTGATTGTGTGATAATTCTCGCACTTGTCAGCTCTTGCCGTCTTCGAAATTGTGTGGATGATGCTTTTCCGAAAGTCAGATGGTATACCGCCAGACTCATATATTCTACACACCAACGTGAATAGTCGTTTTGTTGCCACCTCCCCCAATGATTTTAGAAATTCTGATGGAATGTTATCTATCCCTTCTGCCTTATTTGACCGTAAGTCCTCCAAAGCTCTTTTAAATTCCGATTATAATACTGGATCCCCTATCTCTTCTAAATCGACTCCTGTTTCTTCTTCTATCACATCAGACAAATCTTCACCCTCATAGAAGATTTCAATGTATTCTTTCCACCTATCTGCTCTCTCCTCTGCATTTAACAGTGGAATTCCCGTTGCACTCTTAATGTTACCACCGTTGATTTTAATGTCACCAAAGGTTGTTTTGACTTTCCTGTGTGCTGAGTCTGTCCTTCCGACAATCATATCTTTTTCGATGTCTTCACATTTTTCCTGCAGCCATTTCTTCTTAGCTTCCCTGCACTTCCTATTTATTTCATTCCTCAGCGACTTGTATTTCTGTATTCCTGATTTTCCCGGAACATGTGTGTACTTCCTCCTTTCATCAATCAACTGAAGTATTTCTTCTGTTACCCTTGGTTTCTTTGCAGCTACCTTCTTTGTACCTATGTTTTCCTTCCCAACTTCTGTGATGGCCCTTTTAAGAGATGTACATTCCTCGTCAACAGTACTGCCTACTGCGCTATTCCTTATTGCTGTATCTATAGCGTTAGAGAACTTCAAACGTATCTCGTCATTCCTTAGTACTTCCGTATCCCACTTCTTTGCGTATTGATTCTTCCTGACTAATGTCTTGAACTTCAGCCTACTCTTCATCACTACTATATTGTGATCTGAGTCTATATCTGCTCCTGGGTACGCCTTACAATCCAGTATCTGATTTCGGAATCTCTGTCTGACCATGATGTAATCTAATTGAAATCTTCCCGTGTCTCCCGGCCTTTTCCAAGTATACCTCCTCCTCTTGTGGTTCTTGAACAGGGTATTCGCTATTACTAGCTGAAACTTGTTACAGAACTCAATTAGTCTTTCTCCTCTTTCATTCCTTGTCCCAAGCCTATATTCTCCTGTAACCTTTTCTTCTACTCCTTCCCCTTCAACTGCATTCCAGTCGCCCATGACTATTAGATTTTCGTCCCCCTTTACATACTGCATTACCCTTTCAATATCCTCATACACTTTCTCTATCTGTTCATCTTCAGCTTGCGACGTCGGCATGTATAACTGAACTATCGTTGTCGGTGTTGGTCTGCTGTCGATTCTGATTAGAACAACCCGGTCACTGAACTGTTCATAGTAACACACCCTCTGCCCTACCTTCCTATTCATAACAAATCCTACAGCTATTATACCATTTTCTGCTGCTGTTGATATTACCCGATACTCATCTGACCAGAAATCCTTGTCTTCCTTCCACTTCACTTCACTGACCCCTACTATATCTAGATTGAGCCTTTGCATTTCCCTTTTCAGATTTTCTAGTTTCCCTACCACGTTCAAGCTTCTGACATTCCACGCCCCGACTCGTAGAACGTTATTATTCAATCTTTTTCTCATGGTAACCTTGGCAGTCCCCTCCCGGAGATCAGAATGGGGGACTATTCCGGAATCTTTTGCCAATGGAGAGATCATCATGACACTTCTTCAATTACAGGCCACATGTCCCGTGGATATACGTTACGTGTCTTTAATGCAGTGGTTTCCATTGCCTACTCCATCCTCATGTCGTTGATCATTTCTGATTCTTCCGCCTTTAGGGGCAATTTCCCACCCCTAGGACAAGAGAGTGCCCTGAACCTCTATCCGCTCCTCCGCCCTCTTTGACAAGGCCGTTGGCAGAATGAGGCTGACTTCTTATGCCGGAAGTCTTCGGCCGCCAATGCTGATTATTTATCAAAATTTAGGCAGTGGCGGGGATCGAACCCGGGACCGAAGACGTTTTGATTATGAATCAAAGACGCTACCCCTTTTTTTTTTTAGACGCTACCCCCTTTTTGGACCACTTTTTTCCCTTAAAAAGCCCCTTAGGAAAATGGAACTAAAAAAATAAATAAATAAAAAGAAAAAAAGAAAAAAAAAAGAAAAAGAAAAAAAAACCTAAGTGCCACCGCCACTTGTCATCCTATAACAAAAAAAATCTGATCCACTTCAGGCGTTGGCTCCTGAGTAAACCCACCCCAGAGAGCTGCCTCTAGACCAGGGGAAGTATGGGAATCAAGGTTAGGGCTATTCGTTGCCACTTTTTCTTATTTTTTTATATGATTACATTTAGGGAGCGTGTACAAATGAGAATTCTAGTAACTAAGTGTTACAAGTAAGTGTTACAACAACAAAGGTGGCATAAAAGAGTAATCAAAAAAATAAAAATATAAACCACTGATGTAATTCTAACTAAAAGGTTCTTCAATAATGTAACTGGTTCCACTTGGATCCTTGCCATCGTTATCTGAAATCTCCAGTAGCGCCTTTGAAGGGCATCTGCAACGGCGGCATTCTGCTTCGCTAGTGCCTCAAGGAAAACAGTATCCTTGCAGCAGCTTGTCTCTTCCTTTGGTCATGGCTGACAAGGCAGAACGTTGAGCCGTTAGTGTGATGCGGCACAGCACATTAACCACAGCCTGGCACTCTCCAGCTGAGTGGGGGGTTAACGAAAACGCTGCGTAAATAATTTGCGAAGAGCGTACGGTATTTCGGTGTGCGTTCGAGGGCATTGTGAGCATTTTGTAGGAACCACCAGTAATCAAGCTGCTCTTTCTCTCCGTCGCTAAAGATGTAGGCGACGGTAAGTCCCTTGAACCATGTAAGCGCATGATATTTTGCAGACGGAAAGTAAGTTTCATCGGGACAGAGTAGGGTCTGCGGGTCAATCATATCAGGTGTGACCCGGAGGTAACAAGCCAGTATCTTCTGTGTTAGTCGCCAAACTCCTGACGATGATGCGCAAGTAAAACGATGTTCATCGGTATTCAAAATGTGACAATCTGGGCAATAAGGGGAGTCTGCCAGTCCAATAGTGTGAAGTCGCTGGCGTGTGGCATATTTTTTGTTGGCGATCTGATACCACTTCGAACGCACCGTGGATGACAGAAAGTGGTGGTGTATCGTTTTCCACACTCTTGGCCAGTGAACCGTAGGGTACTTGTTTTCCACCACGTTATGGTGAACAGACCGCAGAAGGTTGGTATAAAAATCTTTCGCCTTCGGTGGACGTGTAGCGGAGAGGTTCAAGCTGACATAGCTGTAATCAAGAATGAAGGTCGACACATGGGAGAGCTGTGGTGCGACGTGCGCAACCGACACCGGCGGCACGTTAGAGGCTGGCATCAGAAATGGCTCTGAGCACTATGGGACTCAACTGCTGTGGTCATCAGTCCCCTAGAACTTAGAACTACTTAAACCTAACTAACCTAAGGACATCACACACACCCATGCCCGAGGCAGGATTCGAACCTGCGACCGTAGCAGCAGCGCGGCTCCGGACTGGAGCGCCTAGAACTGCACGGCCACCGCGGCCGGCGCTGGCATCAGAACCTGTAGTAAACGACCCGTGAGAGAGGTATATTGACTTTTCCATCGTTTCCTCATGTTGCTCATGTAAAGGGCAGCTGCTCTCGCCCTGACGTTGACCAATCCCAGCCCTCCTTTGTGCACTGGGAGGGTAAGAGTGTCGTATCGTACTTTAAAGATATGACCTGCGGAAACGTAGTAACTGAAGGCCGCCTGAAGCCGGCGACCTATCTGCAGCGTTAGTGGGAGGACCTGTGCCACGTGGTTGAGTTTGGATGCTACGTGGAGGTTCAAGTATTCAACACGTTGTAGCTGATTCAAGTCCCGGAGCAGGTTCTGTCGCACCATTGCGCGTATGATCTGTAATAACCGTCGGTAGTTTGCTGCAGCTGTTTTACGTACATCTTTCTTGAACGTGATGCCCAAATATCGCAGATCAGAAACTGGTGGGAGGGGAGCGAGGGCTTCCGGTCCGAGGCCACGCCCAATGTCCAACGCCGCCGACTTGTTGATGTTCAGAAGACTGCCAGCGGCCTGTCCGTATCGCTCAATCCAGGTTAGTACGCTTTGAACTTCGTCGTTGGAACGAACCAGCAGTAGCAGGTCGTCAGCGTATGTCCTATAGCGAAAGGTGACGTCCCGCAGCGTGATACCAGATAGGCGGTGGTTAAGGCCCCCTAGGAGTGGCTCGAGTGCGATTGCATAAAGGTAGGTAGAAAGGGGACAACCCTGTCGTAGAGACCTCTTAATGGGTACTGATCCTACCGTCCTTCCATTGACCTGGACGTGTGAGCTGGCTGCGGCCCAAAGACGCCGTAGGGTGTCGATGAGGCCCGGGGGGAATCCCATACAGTCCATCACTCGTAGGAGGAAGTTTTGGTGCACTCTATCAAAGGCGCGATTGAAATCGACGGAGACGATCGCCGCTCTCAGACGGCACGCAGAAGCGATCGCTATTAAGTCCCTGCAGTCACCGGTGGCCATGTGTATGTTGGCTTCTCCCCCCTGCGACGTCTGTTCTGGAGCGAGGATCATCGGCAAAGTCGTCTTAATACGGCTCGCCATAATCCTGGTGAAAATCTTGTAATCGGCGTTCAACATTGTAAGCGGCCGATAGTCGTTAATCGATAGCCCTCCACCTGGCTTGTGTACTGGTATGAGGAGACCTTCTACAAACGCTGGCGGCACAACACAGTCTGGAGACATAAGTTCGCGGAACATTATAACCCAGCGAGGCATCATGATGTCACGGAAAGTCCGGTAGAATTCGATGGGCAATCCATCAGGTCCAGGAGATTTATTGGCCGCACCTTTGTCCACGGCTTCTTCGAGTGAGATTTCCTCTGTTAGTGCATTCACGGTAGCCTCGTCGATAGTACGTGTTATCTGCTGTAACACTTCAGTAGTGGCCTCGTCAATGACGGTTCTTTCCTTGTAAAGATGACGAAAATGATCCTCCACCGCCTTTACTATGGTTGCTTGGGTCGTACATAAGCGACCGTCGTGTGTCCTGAGTTGTGTGATTAAATGTTGACGTTGTCGGCGCTTATCCGCCGCAACGTGGTGCATAGTGGGTTCCTCTGCAACCGTTCGGTCGTGCCGTCGCGAGCTGACTACTGCACCTTCTAGTCGACGCTTCGTCAATGATAGTATGTGAGCCTTGATTCTGATTTGGTCATGTTGTCTCTCCGGGGAAGGGGTAAGGCGTCGAGGTCCCTGAGTGCCGCGTAGTAAAAATCGAGGGTCTGTCGATGCCACGCAGTCACGTCCTTGCCATATCGCATAAGTGTCCTACGGATTTCTGGTTTGGCACAGAGGAGCCACCACTCCAAGGTCGAGGTGTATCGTGGGTAGTGGCGTTCACAGTCAGTCCACGTTGCTGCAACTTGCCGACGGCAATCCAAGTCCTGGAGATGAGTTATGTTGAGCTTCCAAAAGCCATTGCTGCGCCAGACTTGTTGGGGGCGTAGGTGTATAGTGCAGATATAGGCACTGTGATCGGAATAGGCTTGAGGCCATAATTCGGCGTCCACCACACCTTGTGTGAGATCTTGTGACACATATATGCGGTCAAGTCGGCTGGCCGAATGACTGGTAAGATGAGTGTGGCCAGAGCGGTTAACGTGGACTTTTTCCCACGTGTCGCACAAGTGAAGTTCTTGGATCATCGCACCCAGTTCCGGACAAGGCATGTAATGTGGGATTTGGTCCTTGGGGTGAAGTTCGCAATTAAAATCGCCGGCGAAGACGCTGTGGTCGTATCGTCCAAGGAAAAGGGGAGCGACATCTGTGGAGTAGAATCTGGCGCGGTCGTAACGTCTTGTGGTACCCGACGGCGCGTAAACATTAATGAATCGGGTGTTGAGTGCCGTAAATGCTATTCCTCGCGCGGAGGGAAGAAACGTGACGTCGGTAACTTCAATACCTTCACGCACTAATATCGCCACTCCGGTGTCTGCAGGGCTACCGGGCGTCACATGTGTGGCGTAACCGTAAAAGTGCGGGAGTGCAGTCGTTTTCACTTCTTGTAGGAAAGCAAAGTCAACTCCCATGGCTCGTATGGTTTCTTTCAAAAGTTGGATCTTGACAGGAGAACTGATCATGTTGATATTCATTGTCGCCAGGCGGTAAGCCTGGCAACGCGTTGTTTGGGCGAGGTTATCCATGTTGAAGTTGGAGAGAAGCGAACATCGGAAGTAATGTCACCCCCCGCCAAACGCGGTCCTCCCTGTGCTGCTTATGCTGCATGATCCGGCGGCGCCTCAGCTGGCCGCGGGTCAGGATCTTGTGTCTCGACGTCCTCGGCCCACGAAGCGGGCGCGGATGTCTGTTCATGTTCCATAGCCTCGGAATGTTTGGTAGTAAGGAACCGGGCGACTTCTCTGCCTGCACTGGTACCTTCCCGCGGCTCACTGTTTCTGTCAATGGGCTGATGTTCGAAAGCTGCATGTTTTTCTGTCTGTTCTGCAAGGTTGGAGTCAGTGGAAACAGCCCCAGCTTCGCGGCTGGCTTCTTGAGCGGTCAGTTGTTCTTCCCCGGCTGAATGCGAACCGCTGTGTTCCGACACGGTCCGACGACGGCGCTTTCGGCGTTTCGGTGATCGCTGTTTCCGTACATGGCCTTCATTGTCAGAAGACGGCACTGACTCACGCTCCGCCGGAACAAACGCTTCGGTCGGTACAATAAGGGAATCAATTGCCATCTTGCCGGCGTCAATGTCTGTCGCGTTCGGTAGCTCCAGAGTCGTAGTACTATTTTCCACCACTGGCCAGGTCGGCGGATCATCCAGGTTTTTGTCCGTGGAAAGTGATTCTTGTACCGCTGAAGCGGTCGGCCGTGTCTGTTGTGTGGAGAACGTCGTGAGCGCCGCCGCGTAAGTCACGGGTAGAACAGTCTTCGCCGCTGGTGGTGCAACGTCCTTCGGTGGGAGTTGTGTGACCCGACGCTGGAGGCACTCGGAACAAAGGTGTCCTTCTTTGCCGCATCCGGAACACGTCTTCGGCTGGCCGTCATAAATAACTATGGCCCGGCATCCTCCTATCTGTAGATAGGATGGCACGTGTCGTTGGAGATCGATGCGCACTTGGCGTACTCCATTGAGTACGGGATACGTCTTAAACTGGGTCCATTTTTCAGCCACGTGTTCGTGTACCGTGCCGTAGGGGCGGAGCGCCGCTACAACTTCTGCCGCCGAGTTCAAATGGAAGTTCGAATATGCGGATAGTCCGCAGTCCCATTGCGGCATGGCCAACCTCGACGTTGCCAACATTGCCATCTGCGTGGCAGAAGCGGAGTTCTTGTTTCATCTCACGAAGCACCTTATCGCATGTAGTTTCGTTTATGAGCTTTACATAGACCGTGCTACTGACGATCGAAAAGTGAATGCCGACAATGTCGGCAGCCGGGATCTTGGCTTCCTCTTTTAAAAAGCGTTCGACTTCGAGCGCCTTTGGTCGGGTAAAGTCGTTCCGAAATGTGAATTTCAAGGTTGATCTTCTGTATTGGTTTGCCATGGTCTTGTAGCGCTACGGCGTCACGTTAGTGTCGGCCGAAGAAAGTAAACAAGGCGCGCGGGCTCTCTCTGACAGCGGAGAGCACACACCGCACGTCTGCTTCGCTCGGCTGCGAGAGCCGTACTGCCCCTAGACCACGGGTCTGATCCACGGGTTATAACACATCTCGAAATGTAACGTCCACTGTTCAAAGTGCCGTCAATGCGAACAAGAGGTTTCCGAGAGGTGATACGCCAGTATGGCGATGACTAATACACGCTTCCAATGTGCGTTCACCGCGATGTCGCCAAACACGGATGCGACCATCATGATGTTGTAAACAGAACCTGGATTCATCCGAAAAAATGACGTTTTGCCATTCGTGCACCCAGGTTCGTAGTTGAGTACATTATCGCAGGCGCTCCTTTCTGTGATACAGCGTCAAGGATAACCGCAGCCATGGTCTCCGAGCTGACAGTCCACGCTGCTGCAAACGTCGTTGAACTGTTCGTGCAGATGGTTGTTGTCTTGCAAACGTACCCATCTGTACCCATCTCAGGGATCGAGACGTGGATGCACGATCCATTACAGCCATGAGGATAAGATGCCTGACATCTCGACTGCTAGTGATACGCGGTGTTGGGATCCAGCACGGCGTTCCGTATTACCCTCCTGAACCCAACGATTCCATATTCTGCTAACAGTCATTGGATCTCGACCAACGCGAGCAGCAATGTCGCGATACGATAAACCGCAATCGCGATAGGCTAGAATCCGGCCTTTATCAAAGTCGGAAACGTGATGGTACGCATTTCTCCTCCTTACACGAGGAACAACAACAACGTTTCACCAGGCAACGCCGGTCAACTGCTGTTTGTGTATGAGAAATCGGTTGGAAACTTTCCTCATGTCAGCACGTTGTAGGTGTCGCCACCGGCGCAAGACCTGTGTGAAAGCTCTGAAAAGCTAATCATTTGCATATCACAGCATCTTCTCCCTGTCGGTTAGATTTCGCGTCTGTAGCACGTCATCTTCGTGGTGTAGCAATTTTAATGGCCATTAGTGTAGTCCACCATTCGGATTTCCGGGCGGGGAATACTCAGGAGGACGTTGTTATCAGGAGAAAGAAAACTGGCGTTCTACGGATCGGAGCATGGAATGGCAGATCCTTTATTCGGGCAGGTAGGTTAGAAAATTTAAAAAGGGAAATGGATAGGTTAAAGTTAGTGGCAATTGGTGAAGTCCAGTGGCAGGAGGAACAAGAATTCTGGTCAGGTGAATTCAGGGTTGTAAATACAAAATCAAATAGGGGTAATGCAGGAGTAGGTTTAGCAATGAATAAAAAAATAGGAACGCGGTTAAGGTACTACGAACAGCATAGTGAACGCATTATTGTAGCCAACGAAGCCAACGCCTACCACAGTAGTACAAGTTTATAAGCCAACTAGCTTCGCAGTTGAGGAAGAGATTGAAGAAGTGTACGCTGAGGTAAAAGAAATTATTCGGATACTGGGGACGAAAATTTAATAGTCATGGGGGACAGGAATTCGATAGTAGGAAAAGGAAGAGAAGGAAAAGTAGTGGGTGAATATCGAATGCGGGTAAGGAATGAAAATGGAAGCCGCCTGGTAGAATTTTGCACCGAGCGTAACTTAGCCGTATCTAATACTTGGTTTAAGAATGACGAAAGAAGGTTATACACGTGGAAGAGGCCTGGAGACACTGGAAGGTTTCAGATGGATTACAGAAAGGTAAGACAGAGATTTAAGAACCAGATTTTAAATTGTAAGATATTTCCAGGGGCAGATGTGGACTCTGACCACAATCTGTTGGTTATGAGCTGTAGATTAAAACTAAAGAAAATGCAAAAAGATGGGAATTTAGAAAAAGAAACAGATGTTTAATACATTAATTTGTCAATAGGCCTAATATATGTTTATAAAATTAATTTTCTTTAAATTACTCTGCAGACGCAAGCGAAGCAGCTGGCGCTAAGCTATTTGCGTGTAAATGGAGTGCGCGCACATGGAGACTACGCTCTTTTTTTGAATGTGGCAGGAATTGAGTAACATAGACGTAGATATTCTCAGTATAGCGAAGCAGCTTAAAACAGTAAAGACAAGGCCTCTGGCCCAGACTGTAAGCCGTTAGGGTTCCTTTCAGAGTATGCTGACACAATAGCTCCATATTTACTGTAGCCATGATATACAACTGCTCGCTCGTAGAATGATCCGTACCCAAAGACTGTAAGTTGTACAATTCACACCAATTGCAAAGAAATGAAATAGATGTAATCCGCTGAGTTACAAACAAATATCACTAACGTCGATTTGCACTAGATTTTGGAACATATACTGTACTCTAACATTTTGAATCGGCTCGAAGAAAACGATCTATTGGCAAATTGCCAACATGGATTCAGAAAATACCATTCTTCTGAAACACGAGCGCTACTGACAGAGGACGTCAAACTGATGCCAGAAGAGTCTTGACAATGTTCGTCACAAGCGACTTCTAATAAAATTTCTTGTCTATGTATTATCGTCATAATTGTGGGGCTGGATTCGTGATTGCCTGTCAGGAAGGATACAGTTTATAATAACTGACGGAATGTTATCGAGTAAAACAGAAGCAATTCCATTACACAAGGAGTACTTTTAGTCCCTTTGTTGTTCGTGATCGACACAAAAGGTTTAGGAGATAACCTGAGCAACCCTCTTTGACTGTTTGCAGATGATGCTGTCATATGCCGTTACGTAAAGTCATCAGATGATCAAAACGAATTGCAAAATGATTTCTGTATGGTAAAGAAGTGGCATTTGACTGTAATATCGTGAAAAGTTGTAAGCCATCCACATGAGTAGTAAAAGGAATCCTCTAAATTTCAGCCACAAGTTGAATCTCACAAATATAAAGGCTGTAAAGTCAATACTTAGGGACCAAAATTGCGAATAACTTAAACTGGAACGATCACGTAGATAATGCAATTTTCGCTGAGGCAGGACCTTCTCTTGGAACTTCAATCAACAACTTTCTCGTCAGAGTATAGAAATATTTTGTCGGCACCCCCTATATAGGGAGACATGATCATCATAATACAATAAGAGAAATCAGATCTCACTGGGAAAGATTTAGATGTTCGTTTCTTCCGCGCGCTGTACCGAATGGTAGAGAAGTGTCTTCATGGTGGTTCGATGAACCCTGTGCCAGATACTTAATTGTGAATTGTAGAGTAATAATGTAGATTAGAGGGGTGGATGGTTCTTCATAAAAAATGATTAAATAAAATTCTATAGCTTGTTTTATATGAAAAAATATAATAAATAAAATCAATATCCCTACTGAAATGCAGATGTAGCAGTTTACTGCAGGTGACTGTTAATGTGACGTTATTTGACTACCACCTACTATCTAGACAGCTATCTCGACGGTTTGTTATCGTGTTATGAAAATAATGCACATACTTTGTGCTCTGCTCTGTCGCCTGACCTATTGCAGGGTGGTTGCGCCTCTATTTACTATCTGATCGACCTATCCCGACACCTACAAAGCCAACATTAATACGCAATGTGTCCAACCTTCATTCTTGTGACGTCTTCAACCCTGGTATTGAAACTTTCAGAGAGGTATCTGAATGTCTGTGGAGAGATGGCAGCACGTCTTTCCTCAAAATCTGAAACAGGAGGTAGCGATGTTGGACGCTGGGGCCTGAAGCGAAGACTACGTTCCAACTAATTCCAAAGTTGTTTCATTGGGTTCAGATTGAGACGCTGGAGAGGTCAGCCCATTCCAGTTAAGTTATTGTCCACAAAACATTGTCTCACAGACGCTGATACAATCATCGTCTTCTGTGTGTTCCACTACCCGCACAAAGTACACGATGCTGTAAAACGTGTTCATATCCTCCTGCATTTAGCCTCTTCTTAAGCTAACGTACTAACCAGGAAAAGCATCCCAGTACCGTAACACTTCCTCCTCTGTACTTCGCTATTAGCGTAACACGTGGGGATAGGTAATGTTCTCCAGTCATTCTCAAAAAGCCTAACGCTTCCACCGGATTCCCACAGTGTACTGCGTGATTCGTCACTCCAGATGAATCGTTTACAATCATGCGCTGTCCACTGGTGTCCCTCTTTACATCTCTTTATATCACCTCCAGCGGCGTTTAGCACTGATTACAGAAATGCACGCCGTGTATGAAGCTGTCCGACCATTGTGCCGCATTCTTTTTAGTATCCGAAGCGCATCATGTGACCAACAGGCGATCTGTGTAACTTTAGAAATACTGAGAGATCCATAGTGGTTTTCTCACACTGACAACCGTAGAGAGGTCCATCATGTTCGAAGTCAGTGAACTCTCCTGACAGACCGTTCTGCTGCTGCTACTTCCCTACTGACAACACAGGGCTCCTCGCCTCCTTTTGTACTGGCAGTTCCACCTCTCTTGGTGTCTAATGATCAATTCCGCCCGGATATTTTTGATCCGAGCCAGAGGTATCTTTCTTCCATGCTTATAGGAACTCGTGAAGGGATTCTGTCGCACTACGAAATATCTGTGTGCACGAGGCATCTTTATTGGAGTTACTCCTATAGTATAGTGGGTGACGTACACCATAACGAAGAGTTATGATGACACATTATGCGGACACTTCGATCTTGACGTTTAATTTTAATGTAGGGAATGATATGCATTCCCTCCGTTGCTACATTTTCGGACAACTGATGGCATCTAGTGTCATCGATACGTTTCTGAGAACTCCCGAAGAGACAAGGACCAAGGTCTACACCAGTATTGAGTTACCAATGGTGCACCAATGGAAATGAAGAGTACTGTACGTTCGGCTGCTGTCGAGTGTACAAGTTGAGGCAGCATCGTGATAGTTGCTGCATCGAATTCTTCTGTTGGTCGACGTGCCGGGACTGGGACTTGTGAAATATGTTAGCTGTTTATTATTAAGTCGGTTGTGAGCTCTCATGACATACTACGGGAATTACTTTTAAGTATTTTGCAATAATATTTTAGTGCCACAAGGATATAAACTGTATTTTCACTACTAAGCTTTCGTTTATTGCTAACTGGTTTTTGATTTATCAGACGACCTGTTGATGATCTAATAAGCGAAGTCGATTATTACTTAACAGATATTGGTGGGACCGAACACAGTTCGTATGGTTTACATATTTAAATATCGAGCAGGGTACCGCAGTGGTTAGCACACTGGACTCGCATTTGAGAGGACGACGCTTCAAACACGCGTCCTGCCATCCTGGTTTAGGTTTTCCTTGATTTCCCTACATCGCTGGTTCCTTCGAATGGGCACGGCCGCTTTCCTTCTGCATTCTTCCCTAATCCGTGATTGTGCTCCGAGTCTAATGACCTCTCTGTCCACGGAACATTAGAAAATAATCTCCTCCTCACACACTAAAATACAAGGAAGGAAAAAATCACAAGGTTTTGTGCGACATAAACTAAAGTTGGTAGACGTGTTTCTACATCATAAAGATGATGTCTGTTCAAATTTCATGTCAATCACCTGGCAGAAACACTTGACAGGAATGTAGTTACTGTACGTGATTGCTGACAGCGGCGGTCACGAGAATGTGCGGTCGCAGTAAGACGGTCCGGGCGGTCACATGACACTACCGAGAAAGAAGACCATCGTGTTCGGTGTATGGCTCTAGAGCATCGTACTGCATATGTAGCAGTAATTTCAGCAACAGTTGGCACCACAGTGACACAACGAACTATTAAAAATCGACTAATTCAAGGACAGCTTCGAGATAGACGCCTTGTAGCGTTCATTCCACTGACCCCAAACCACCGCCATTTGCGACTTCAGCTGGTGTCAAGCGACAGCTCATTGGAGGGTAGAGTGGAGGCCTCTGCTATTTCCTAATGAAAACTGATTCTGCCTCGAAGCCAGTGATGGCCGTGTGTTGGTTAAAAGGAGGTCAGTTGAGGGCCTGCGGTCAATCTGTGTCCGTGCTACACACGCAGGACCTACACCTGGAGTTACGATTTGGGATGCGATTTCGTATCACAGTGGTTTCCCACGCACCCTCATTGAAAATTTGTACAAGACCTGGGTGATTCGACCTGTTGGGGTGTCATTCATGCACAGCATTCAGGGTTATGTTTCCCAACAGGATACCGCACGCCCACCTTCGCTGTTGTAACCCAGCATGCTTTACATAGTGTCAACATTTACTGCAACTGGCTCTAATCACTATGTTGGCGATGTGGCCAATTCTACACCTTATTCTAAATCCATGTGACGATGCTGTGCTGATTATATTTATATGTTTTGACGATGCAATTATGGCCTTATCACTTTAGGACGAGTGTAAAAAAGATCTGAGGATGGTCATTACGGACTGAAACCGGTGATCTTCTAAAGAATTGATATTGTGATCAGAGACTGGAATAAAAAACATTTGACAGTATTGGATCACAGTTTGTATACGCGATTATGTCGCAGTTGGTGAAATCTTGATTTTCGTACAACTGCTTCGCCTTTCGCCAGATGTTTCTTTAATCTTCCTATAGGCTGTATCCATCTAGATTGTGACTCATGAGTTTGAACTGCAGACTCACATTTCTCCTCTAGCCACTCTTGCTTAGCCATTTTGCACTTTACATCAATCCCATTTTCAGACCTGTGTTCTCTTTCGCCTGCTTCATTTGCTGCACTTCTATATGTTCTCCTTTCATCATCTAACATCAAAATCTCCGTTGTTACCCAGAGATTTCTACTAGGCGTTGAATTTTTAACTAAGCGAGCCTCTTCTGCTTTTACTATTTTATCCCTCAACGCTACCCATTCTTCTTCTATTGTATTCCCTTCCCCCTTTTCAGCTACCCATTCTTCTTCTATTGTATTCCCTTCCCCCTTTTCAGTCAAACGTAGCCTAACGCTCTCTCTGAAACTCTCAAGAGCCGCTGTTTCTTGAACTTCTTTTCTTCTTCTTTTGCTGACGCCTTTGTCCCACAGTTCGCAGGGTCAGCGTGGTTACAATCGGATTTCGCAAGGTCATTTTGAAGGGGTGGCCGGATGCCCTTCCTGCCGCCACCCTGTTCCCCCCTGGGGCGGAATCAATGTAGCCCAGCTTTCCGCATCTAGTGTAATTCATTAAATACTTCGAATGTGTTTCAAATGTTTGCGAGTCGTGTAACTGAGGCGGAACGTGGGGACCAGCCCAGTATTTATCTAGTGGGATGTGGAAAACCGCCTAAAAACCAAATCCAGGATGGCCGGCACACCAGTCCTCTTCGTATATTCGCCGGGTGGAATCGATCCGGGACCAGCACGCCTGCCGAGTCCAGGAAGCAGTACATTAGCGCTCGCGGCTAAGATGGCCGATTACCTCTGTTCCTTGAACGTTCTCCTTAATTTCCTACCTTTTCACCATTCCTTCAGTTTTATTCCGCAGTTCATAGCTCAAATGTTATGGTCCAGTCCACATCTGCCCCTTCAAATTTTTTACAGTTTAAGATCTGGCCTCAAGATCTCTATCTCACCGTTACATAGCCAATCAGAAACACTGCAGTACCTCAAGCTATCTTCCACGTTTACAATCTTCCTACATAATTCCGAAACCAAGTGTTAACAATGATTAAAAGGTCTGTGCAAAATTCTACCAGATCGGCTCCTGTTTCATTCCTACCCCTTAGTCCGTGTTCTCCTAATATTTTTCCTTCTCTTCATGTTCATGCTAATGAATGCTGTCTTCAACCACAATTAAATTTTCGTCTCCCGTAACTGGATGAATAATTTCCATCATCTCATCAGATATTGCTTCAAAATCATCATCTGAGGAGCTAGCTGGCATACAAACTTGTCAAACTTGTGGGTACTGTGGTGGGTACTGACTTTGTCTCAGCCATGACCACGACAATGCGTTCATTATGTCGTCCCCACGGCGTACCCGCATTCTTATTTTCCTTTTCATTATTAGATCCACTCCAGAATTACCGTTTTGACTTTGTGTTTCTAACCCTGTACTCACCTGAAATCCTTTTTTTCCTGTCACCACATTCCAGTATTTCTCTAACCTCTATACCCAACTAAATGATCGAAGATTTCACGCTCAGACCCGCGAACTCCCGTCTTGATTTTCTCGAAAATGATGTTATCCTGAGTATTCCCCATCTGGAAATCCAAATGTGGGGCTGTTTCACCTATGAAATATTTTACCCAAGGGGGTACCATCATCATTTAACCATGCAGAAGAGCTGTACGCCCTTGGGAAAAATAACAGCTGTAGTTTTCCCTTGTTTCCAGCCATTCGCAGTACCACCATCTTGTTGGCTAGTGTTGTAAGCCCAGATGGCTCAATTCAAGTGGTTCGAATGGCTCTAAGCACTGTGGAACTTATCATCTGAGGTCATCAGTCCCCTCAGATGGCTCAGTCATCGAGACTGTTATCCCTGTGATTACTGAAAATGCTGCTATCCCGCTTCGGGAATCATCTTCACAGATATCCCCCGTGCTGTGGCTGCACCTAAAATATGGTTGCACCTATGTCGCTGAGACACTCAAGTCACCCCACCACCTAGAGGTTCTTGAGGCGGAAGCCCCGTGTACACACAATTAACGATGAATTTCGTTGCTAGTTGCATGTCATTTTCTTAGTATTACACTATAATATGTTTTCTACGTTAATTTTTACTATGTCTCACGAATAACCCATTCTCATAATAGAAATAATTAAGAGAATGTATTTTACCGTCAGATTTTAGTTTAAGACTGTCGCTGAGGTGAATCAGGTTGCTCAATTCATCAATGTCCCTTCGTAATAGCAGATTTCTGAGTTCGAGAATCGGTTAGGTACGTGTTTTAAAAATGTAATACATAATCATTTTACTGGATGTTTATCACTCCAGTTTGTGTAGGAAGTGAAAAGCGTCTGTTCTCCAGATTGTTACATCATTAGTACGTTAAGTTCCATCCTCCAAATAAAAGTTTGTCAACGTTTTTCTTTTCGCTTCGCAGGCAGCAACTTATACGTATGAGTTATAGGTAATATCTTAGTATCCGCAGCTTCCAAACAGGAATGAAAAAAAGTTCCCTCTGCAGGAATTCAACCACCGGAGAAGTGGACTGCGTCTTATTTTTCGCTAACTAGGTCATTCGTAAGGTCTAAATAGCATTCGGATTACTAATGCAGTGGACAAGAACTGAACATCAGCCAAGAGAGTTTGACAAAGTGCCGCGCCAATGAATTCGAATGTTTCTAAATGAATTATTTGACTTGCGTTGGAAAGATCTGTAGCAGAAGTTCTGTCTTCAGTTATTTGAACAAAAGAATGTCGAGGAAAAAAGTATGATTCAGCGAAATAGCTACTGGGAGAAGGATATAGAAACGAAGCAGTTCTTGAAACCTTAAAAGACAAACCACGAAACGCTACTGGTACAGCACTTCGCGACAGCATTATAAAAAATTAGCCTGTATCACACGAGCATGTCGCGCTTACCGCTTCGTTTATCTCCACATGGGATCGAGATGCAGTAAAGATGTAAGTCTTAAAAAGTGATCAGTAAATTTTACTTATCATACTTATTATAATAGCTCATTAGAGTCAGTTTTCTCTGCAACAAGTTCGATAATTTTCATCTTTCGTGTAAGTTTTACGTGGAGTACATACTGAGAAAAGCGCACATATGGCCTACAACAAATCCAAATGAAGCTGCTAGTGAAGTGCAGCGGCATCATTAAAGGAACACATTTCCTGTTTGTCGTGTAGAACAAAAACACACTGTTTTTGACATCACTTCGTCCAATGAAAGTAACTGAAGAATTCAAGAAAAAATCACAACATGCTATTAATCAAGTGCATGAATTGAGCACACATTTCAAAATAAAAGAAGTCTTTAATTTATTTTGTAACTTGAGTATATCGCTTAGCCTGACGTAGCAGACACAGAAACAGTTTTAGTGCCAGTTCCGCATCATGTAACTTAAGTATTTTACCAGGAATCACGTGATTTCTTTTAAAAATTGTCGTACGTGATGATGTGTCGTAGATGATGATATGCAGAAGAAGAATATCGGGAATTTTTCCAACAGTACCAAAAAATGAGTAAATGACCACTATGTCTGCCACACACGTAGGATTAAAAAAAAACGCTATTGTCTCATTCCTCATCCCATTTCGCGTAATTCATGCCTTTGATAGTCTTGGAATTGCAATTTTTTCCTGAATTACGAAATAAATAAATTTCGTTTACAGTTTGATACTATAAATGAAGTTTAATCATACTCTACCTGACAGAAAACTGAAGCACCGAGAAGGGAAGGAAGGAACGAATTGAAATTTCAAGACTTGAGAAGGAATGTGACATTATCTCACAATTTACAATATCGAGTCAAGTTTACAGAGAATTTGTCAGTGTGAGCCATTTATCAGCATGGTCCGGATGCATGCACTGACTCGGCTGGGAAAGATGTTGAAAGCCGTTGTATCCTCTTCTGAGGCAAGATGGTCGACAACTTCTGTAACTGGTCCTTCATATACTGGATATCAAGGAGTTGGTGTGTGAGCTGGACACACACTGTTCTATCGGAGGCCGATCTGCCGATCTTGCTGGCCACAATGGGACCTCAACATCACGCAGATAATTCACAGAGGTACATGCCAAGCGTGGACAAGCATTGCACTGTTGAAAAATGGCACCAGCACAGTGTCACACGAAAGATAAAACACGAGAGCGCTGGATGTCTTGTCCCATCACATTTCCTTTAATCACTACCAGCTGTGACCTGAAGTCATACCTGATCGCTCTCCACATGACGACGCGAGGAGTAACACCGCTGTGCCTCTCCAAAACATTGAAAGAATGGGACCTCTCTTTACGCCGCCTTCATACTCGCCGACGGTGGTCGTCCGCGGTAGTGGAGAGCCGCGATTCATCGCTGAACGCAATGTGACGACACTCATCAGCAGTGCATGCTTCCGCTTACGGCGCCCCACCAAACAGCCGTTTGTGTCGTGCTGTTAACGTCCTCCTACGTATGGGACGGTAATTCCCTGGTCCACCTGCTGCCATTTACCGACCAATGGTGCGGGATGACACAGAATGTTGCTCAAAACTAGACACGATTGTCTTACTCGGAGAGCCGCGATCGTTCTTTGAATAAAAATATGGCACTTCAGACTGAAATGTCATATTTTTACAGAATGTTGCAGCGTGCCCTTTATTGGATCTCGAATGACAGGCGCAGGTGTGAAGCTGTTACGTTGTGCTTGGTGCACAATACGGCGATCCTCCTTCGTAGTGGTGACACGTGGTCGACCGGAACCTTGACTACGAGTATGTCGCCCTTAGGATCCTATGCAGTCCACTGCCACATCTGAATGCTCAACGAATGTGGATATTACACGATTCAACCAGCCGACCAATTTGAGACCCACAGTGAGGTTTCTTTTAAATTCTGTCAGGTGCTGATAACGTTGTCTCACACAAGTACGTGGCCATCTGTCTCTTTCAACATGATCATTCAACATCTGACGCTGTTCATGCCTCTTAGGCACCCTATCAAGTCTGTTAATGACACTAAACACGACACCACCCCGGTGGTCGCTCTACCTGTCACAGAGAACTTCCCCCCCCCCCCCCCCCCCCCCCCCTCGCCCCACCGCTACTCCTCAAATGGTGTGTAGGTGTACGAATTCAGATTGATGTCCGACCATCTCTTCTGACACACAAACTTCTAGATGTCACTCAGATCGGTACCAAACGTAGTATGTAGATAGACTATTAACCAAAACACCGATTTAGTTCGTGCTACGTGCTTTCGTCCAGTAGTAAATGCTAATTAAAAATAGCACCAGAACTGTGACACATCTTTGTACATCTCTCGTAGTTGAGTTGATAGTACGAGAGCCGCGCGGGATTAGCCGAGCGGTCTGAGGCGCTGCAGTCAAGGACTGTGCGGCTGGTCCCGGCGGTGGTTCGAGTCCTCCCTCGGGCATGGGTGTGTGTGTTTGTCCTTAGGATAATTTTAGGCTAAGTAGTGTGTAAGCTTAAGGACTGACGACCTTAGCAGTTAAGTCCCATAAGATTTCACACACATCTGAACATTTTTTTGATAGTACGTACCAAATGTCCAGTGTTTAGCCACACTAATGACTATTTGGTTTAACTGCCAAATGCGTCAAACTGTTATATGCGAGAACATTTTCCTGACATGTGAAAGGACTCTTCGGAGTTTGCAGCAATGTTCTTTTGGCAGTCCGCTTTCGCTTCAATTGTTGAAAGCAGCAAACCTATAGAGTACATGTGTATAGATGTGTGGTATTCTGTCGGACATGTGTGACAGAACAGACAGCACTTGAGATGAAGCAGCTAGTACATATGTAGTTTCACAGAATTAAGATGAAAAATCGGAACAATAGAATAAAGAAACAACTGTATCTCACGTGCGGAAGTAATAATAGTCCCATGCAACACTTTCACGCATAATAGAGTAAAAAATAATTGGCATCATTGAAACATGAGCCCAGGACGCTTGGTAGGACGATCTAACGCTCTACCAACTACCTCACGGAAGCTATCCGTGTTAGTTACAGTTATCCTGTGCTCTGTAGTTCTGGTGTTGCTTTCAATTAAAGTTTACGCCCGTTCGGCTGGACGACAGCACATATAACGAACTAAATCGGATTTTTGGTTTATTATCGACTCACAACGTTTGGTACCGATCTGAGTGTCTGACATCTGGAGGTTTGGGTGTAAGTGCTACACTTTTAGTCAAGTAGTGTATTTCATTCTAAAGGAATTTTTATGTATGTATTTAACAAAGTCAGGAAAAATGTCTGAGATAAATCACGCCGATATGAGCTAATACAGTCGCCTCACAAATTTATTTTTTCAATAATTTGAGTTTCAACTCTATATACTCAATCAAAAAATTAATCGACCTACATATATAATACTCTTCTATTCCATTTCTCTGTAATCCTGACGGTAAGCAAGTGAAGCACTTCAAATTACAAAGTGTGCGCCGTACAAATAGATATCAAATTAAAAATCTGCTGCTCGAGAAGAAGACTCCCTGTCCTGTCATTAGAGGAAGTCCTGCCGGGAGGGAGACGGCATAATGAGGCCGGAGTACGTCAGAGGTCTCCATTTGCCAGCAGTACTCCACGCTTAGGTTGGCGTGAGGACAAGGCGAAGTGTCACCGCAGGGCAGATCTATAGGCGCAGACCCTTTCATCTGCCGCCAGCAGACGCCGCCGCAGGCGTGACGTCAGTGAATGTCAACAGGAAACGTCAGCAGCGCCCGCTGCGGGGGCCCCTCTCACTCACCGAGCGAGGTGGCGTCTTGGTTACTGCGCTCGAAGAGCACTCGCAAAGAATGTGCCTCAAATTTTCGTACGGCCAAGTACATTTAAGTTTCACATGGTTTCGTAAATGATTAAGGCAAAGGTTTCGATTACCTTGACTAAGGACTCGGTCGACTTTCTTTCCCAAAACGAATTTGTCATTTGCCCCTATTGAACTCGTCGTCGAAAGGGTATTAAAACCTACATATACTTCCAGCCTTCAGTTTAGACTTTGCAGGGTCTATCACATGCGTCGTTGGCTACATTAGGAAGTGTAAAAGGTACTCAGCTTCATTTCTCTACTAGTGGATAATAAAGAACGAGCACTTCGGAGTCGTAACGTACTGATAGAGGACATTAAAAACCGAGACTCAAAGCTCTGTCTTATGATCGAGCGCTAGATTCTTCGAATCTTGAAACAGTTATATTTGCTTCCCAGTGCATGAACCCAAACAGGAGCTGTTTGTGCCACTATTGGTAGTATAGCGTGTTTGTAAACTATTTTCATGGCTACTGCACCAAGTCCTGAGCTGAGTCTTGCTGATTTAGATAAAGAATGAATAAGTTTCGTGCATTTTTCAGTCCTGTATTGTACATGTTCATTAAACATAAATTTAGAATCAGTAATTATACCCAAGTGTTTTAATCGTTCAACTTGATGCGTAACCTTGTTGTTGAGAACGATACTGTTTCTTTGTCTTTCCTCCTTCTGCTTGTTATTAACTTTACTTTCGATTTTTGCTTGTTCAAACGGATTCTGTTGTTTTTGACCTTTTGTTGTTTTGGGCCCAAGCTATGATATTTTTCCGTTTCTCTATTGCAAAGCTCCTCAGCAATAAAGACAGATCTGCTTTGGTCAACACAATTAAGACATCTGCAAATGTTCTCTTTTTTGTGCTAGCTGTATAATCCAAATAAAGCAGAGAAGTATACTGGATATTCCAAAAACCTGTGCCACAACAAGACTTCTGTGGTCATCCTTTCATCACTTTCTTTTCTAGTTTGACGCTATTAAATGACAACACTGCTGTTCCATCACTCAAATAGTTTTTTTCTAGGTTATATAGGTTCCTAGAAATTTAAATTCTAGTAGCGCTTTAAGGATGTTTGGCCATCAAGCTGCGTCAAAAGCTTCCTGAACATCAAGACTGACCATGTAATGTGCTTTCCTCTACGAAGTTCTTAACAGTTAACAATGCATCGACTGTTCTCTTCTGTGGAGTAAATCCATACTGACTGCTACTCAGGAGATCCTTAGGAGATTCGTAGAAAAGACATGATGCATAATTCTATTTAATGACTTTTCCTATACTTTTTCTCTCCGTTTACAGAAAACTGATGGGACAAAATTTAGACATATCCGTGCTGTTTTCTGTACCAGGTTTGAGAACTGATACTATTATCGCTCTTTTCCACAATCTTGGAAAATAAGTGATCTCTAGGCAACTGTTACATGAAGCGGTAAGGCAATTGGAAAAAACGCTATGCAATCAACGAACGATCGTTTAAATAACACCATTTTCACCACGAGTCTTGTTTGCAGGCAGGTTCGTTGCTATTTCCTACATTTCTGTCTATGTAAAAGCTACATCAGCTACCGTTCCGTTGGTTCGTAGCGTATCTACATCTGCATCTACATGGCTACACTGCAAATCACATTTAAGTGCCTGGCAGAGGGTTCATCGAACCACCTTCACAATTCTCTATTATTCCAATCTCGTATAGCGCACGGAAAGAACGAACACCTATATCTTTCCGTACGAGCCCTGATTTCCCTTATTTTATCGTGCTGATCGTTTCTTCCTATGTAGGTCGGCGTCAACAAAATATTTTCGCATTCGGAGGAGAAAGTTGGTGATTGGAATTTAGTGACAAGATTCCGTCTCAACGAAAAACGCCTTTCTTTTGACGATGTCCAGCCCAAATCCTGTATCTTTTCTGTGACACTCTCTCCCATATTTCGCGATGATACAAAACGTGCTGCCTTTTTTTGAACTTTTTCGATGTGCTCCGTCAGTCCTACCTGGTAAGCATCCCACACCGCGCAGCAGTATTCTAAAAGAGGACGGACAAGCGTAATGTAGGCAATCTCCTTAGAAGATCTGTTACATTTTCGTCCTGCCAAGAAGACGCAGTCTTTGGTTAGCCTTCCCCAGGACATTTTCTGTGTGTTCCTTCCAATTTAAGTTGTTCGTAACTGTAATACCTAGGTATTTAGCTTAATTTGCGGCTTTTAGATTAGACAGATTTATCGTGTAACCGAAGTTTAACGAATTCCTTTTAGCACTCATGTAGATGACCTCGCACTTTTCGTTATTTAGGGTCAACTGCCAATTTTCACACCATTCAGATATCTTTTCTAAATCGTTTTGTCATTTGTTTTGATCTTCTGATGACTTTATTAGTCGATAAACGACAGCGTCATCTGCAAACAACATAAGACAGCTGCTCAGATTGTCTCCCAAATCGTTTATATAGATAAGGAACAGCAAAGGGCTTATAACACTACCTTGCCGAACGCCAGAAATCACTTCTGTTTTATCCGATGACTTTCCGTCAGTTACTACGAACTGTGACCTCTCTGACAGGAAATCACAAGTCCAGGCACATAACTGAGACGATATTCCATAAGCACGCAATTTCACTACAAGCCGCTTGTATGGTGCAGTGTCGAAAGCCTTCTGGAAATCCAGAAATACGGAATCGATCTAAAATCCCTTTTCTGTAGCACTCAACACTCCATGTGAATAAAGAGCTCGTTGTGTTTCACAGGAACGATGTTTTCTAAACCCAAGCTGACTGTGTGTCAATAGACAGTTTTCTTCGAGAGAATTCATAATGTCTGAACACAATATATGTCCCAAAATCCTGCTGCAATCGACGTTAACGATATGGGCCTGTAATTTAGTGAATGACTCCTACTACCTTTCTTGAATATTGGTGTGACCTGTGCAATTTTCCAGTCTTTGGGTACTGATCTTTCGTCGAGCGAAAATTGCATATGATTGTTAAGTATGGAGGTAATGCATCAGCATACTCCGAAAGGAACCTAATTGGTATACAGTCTGCACCAGAAGACTTGCTTTTATTAAGTGATTTAAGTTGCTTCACTACTCTGAGGATATTTACTTCTATGTTAATCATGTTGGTAGCTGTTCTCCGTTCGAATTCTGGAATATTTACTTCGTCTTCGTTTTTGAAAGCATTTCTGAAGGCTGTGTTTAGTAACTCTGCTTTGGCAGCACTGTTTTCGATAGTATCTTCATTGCTATCGCACAGAAAAGGCACTGATTGTTTCTTGCCGCTAACATACTTGACATACGACCAGAATCTCTTTGGATTTTCTGCCTGGTTTCCAGAAAAATTTCGTTGGGGAAACTGTTATAAGCATCTTGAATTGAAGTCAGCGCTAAATTTGGAGCTTCTGTAAAAGATCGTTAACTTGGGAATTTTGCTTCTGTTTAAATTGTGCTTGTTTGTTTAGTTGTTTCTGCAACAGTGTTCTAACCCGTTTTGAGTACGAAGGAGGATCAGCTCCGTCGTTTGTTAATTTATTTCGTATAGATCCTCAATTGCTGCCGACACTATTTCTTTGAATTCAAGCCACATCTGGTCTATACTTATATTATTAATTTGGAATGAGTGGAGATTATCTCTCAGGAAGGTCAAGTGAATTTTTACGTGCTTTTTTGAATAGGTATACTTTTCACTTATTTTTGGAGAATTTGGGAATTACAATATTCAATATCTCTACGACAGCCATGTGTTCACTAATCTCTGTATCGGTTTTGATGCTCGTTATTAACTCAGGATTATTTGTTGCCAAGAGGTCAAGTGTGTTTTCCAACCGTTTACTATTCGCGTGGGCTCATGAACTAACTGCTCGAAATAATTTTCGGAGAATGCGTTTAGCACAATTTCGGATGATGTCTTGTGCTTACATCCGGAATTAAACATGTATTTTCGCCAACATATCGAGGTTAAATTAAAGTGACCACCAACTATTATCGTATGAGTCGGGTACATGTTTGAAACAAAAGTCAAGTTTTCTTTGAACCTTTCAGCAACTGTATCATCTGAATTGCGAGGTCGGTAATAGGATCCTACTATTATTTTATTCCGGTTGCCAACAATGACCTCTGCCCATACTAACTCACAGGAAGTGTCTACTTCAATTTTGCGACAAGTTAAACTACTTCTAACAGCAACAAACACGCCACCGCCAACCGTGTTTAGCCTATCCTTTCGGAATACCGTTAGGTTCCTCGCAAAATTTTCGTTTGAGCTTATATCCGGCTTTAGCCAACTTTCAGTGCCTGTAACGATCTGAGCATCAGTGCTTTTTGTTAGCAATTGGAGCTCTGGTACACAGCTACGGCAATTTACAACTGTTATACCAATGGTTTCTGTATCTACGTTCTTCCTGTGTTCGGCCTGCATCTTTTGTGACTGAAGCCCTTCTTGTGTTTTCCCGAGACCCTCTAACCTAAAAAACTGCCCAGTCCACACAGCCCCTGCTACCCGTGTAGCCGCCTCCTCCGTGTAGTGGACACCTGACCTATTCATCGGAACCCGAAACCCAACCACCCTTCGGCGCAAGTCGACGAATCTGCAGCCTTCATGGTCGCAGAATCGTCTGAGCCTCTGATTCAGACCCTCCACTCAGTTCTGTACCAGAGGTCCGCAATCGGTCCTGTCGACTACGCTGCAAATGGTCAGCTCTGCTTTCATCTTGCAAGCAGCACTGGCAGCCTTTACCACTTCTGTTAGCAGCTCGAAACTAGAGAGAATCTCTTCTGATACAAAGTGACATACATCATTGGTACCGACGTGAGCAACCACCTGCAGTTGGCTGCACCCTATCTTCTTCATGGCATCCGGGAGGACCCTTCCTCATCTGGAATGACTCCACCCGGTATGCACACGGAGTTAACATTGGTTTTCTTTCCCTTTTTGTCATCCAAGTCCCTAAGGGACCCCATAACGCGACTAACAACTACCAATAATCCCACCCTATATATAGGTGACAGTTTCTATTAAATCCGTTGATGTCATGTTATCAATTTTTATTAGAGTTAATACGGTAGTATTATTTACGATTTTCCCTAACGCGATTCGATAGACTGTGTTCCTAGAGTTGTTCAAATGGTTCAAATGGCTCTGAGCACTATGGGACTAAACATCTGTGGTCATCAGTCCCCTAGAACTTAGAACTACTTAAACCTAACTAACCTAAGGACATCACATACATCCATGCCCAAGGCAGGATTCGAACCTGTGACCGTAGCGGTCACACGGTTCCAGACTGTAGCGCCTAGAACCGCACGGCCCTAGAGTTGTTTGTTGGGTTCAAGCTTCAGTATTGTTTCCAGGAATGTTTTTTTGCTTTCTGTATAGCCTTGATGTTTTTCTTCTTCTTTTTACAGTACTGTTGTTTTCGTAGGTCCTGTAGCTCTTTTCTGTCCTTTTTCCTCTCATAAATTAGCCGTAGTGCATTGATCTTTCTTTTTCTTTCTCACTGGAGTTAATTCAGACATCCGCGGGGGACAGATTTTCTCCCATATCTGGGTTTTATGTGGTTTTGTATCTTGAACGCTTTATTGCATGACGTATTTAGAACATCTTCAGTTTCTGTGGTAAGCGTTTCAGTATTTGTTTCCACCAAATTCTGGTCTACTTCTTTTAAGTTGTGTAAGTCCATGTTTGGTAAATATTTGTACCTGTTAGTTTGACTTATTCTTCCAGCATATGCCATTGGGCACACTGCCATGCTGAAATTAACACTCTTGTGGTCGGAGAAACTCTCTTCTTCGCTACATGTACATTGGCTCAGCATCGGTATAAGATGAGAAGTGGTCATAGTTAAATCAATATTGCTGTTTCCCTTACAGTCCTCAAAAGTTGGCCCACGATTCCCATTAGGTGCAGATTAGTAGCAGCCAGAAATTCTTCTGTCTCTTTTTCTCTTGAGTTTGATTCTTTATCATGGCAGAAACTAGATCTTGTATTGCTGTACACAGCAGTTACTAAACCAACTCGTTTACTATAGACTACCATTTCGTCAATTTTCTCAGGTCAGCTTTGATCGGTTTTGTGGTATGTAAGTACACGTTAGATATGAAAATTCGCTAATTTTATTTTATTATTTCTACAAACACTGAATCTTAGTCTTTCAAGTGGCTGATCATTAAGGAATGAATACCTTTTGTTTATTAACAGTATTGATGATCTTTTCTTTGTGTCACCTGCGCTAAATATCTTGTAGCCACTAAAAAGCCTGGGACGTACAGAAGACGTGTTGTTTGGAATCTACTGTGATCTGCATCGAGAGGCGCTTTGTGAAAAATCAGTAACGTTAGAATACGTCATGCAAATTGTTGTGTGCAATGCAAACTATCTGAAAACACACGGGCTTACGCATCGCCAGTTTCTGCAGTTCTTGCTGGAATTAGGAGTACGGCGACATATCTTACTATACCGAAGTCCGCTGGCTCTGTCGAGGTGAAATTCTGAAAAAAATTTTGATTTATGTGTAGCCGTAGTTCATTTGTTACATGATAAGGGAAAGAGTGAACCTAAATTAGAAAGCCCTTGCTGGAATCAGAACTTGCATTTCTCGTCGACATTATGTCACACATGAACAGCCGGAACGTCAGTTTGCCACGTGAAATGAATTTAATTTCTGACATTCTGGAAAAAAAAAATGCTTTTGAATTGAAGTTTGATCTTTGGGGGGATCCAACTCTTGTTTCAAAACACTGCTAATTTCCCTACCCTTGGTTTGGTCCACGAAAATGCTAGATTTCAAGAATTCGTATCAATAATTGTAGAAGTTAAGGAGTAATATCGAGCACATTTTGTAGAAGTCACTAGTATATCTGCTATCATTTGTTGTTTTGCACATTCCTTTTCAGCATCAGTTGAAGATGTTCTCAATCATCTACAACTGGAACTCATCGACTTGCAGTGCAATACACGGCTGAAGGACCAGTTCAGTACAGTACGAAGTACTAAAGAATCGTACGTAAACTTCCCACAGCAAGAATTTGTACGCCTGAATAACGAAGCTACGAGAGTTCTGTCAATGTTCGGATCTACTTATGTGTGTTAAGGATTTTTCTCTGTAAAGAAAATGAATGAATCAACTTTTCGATCGAATATTAGTGAAGAAAATCTTCGCAATTGCTTGTGTTTATCGATGTGCCGTGCTTTCGTGTCAGACGTTAACTTTATCGTTTCTTACTACCCATGATAAGCATGTTTCGGGTATGTTTATTTTTCTAATTTAAAACTGTTATTGCCGGCCGGAGTGGCCGAGCGGTTCTAGGCGCTACTGTCTGGAACCGCGCGACCGCTACGGTCGCAGGTTCCAATCCTGCCTCGGTCATGTATATGTTTGATGTCCTTAGGTTAGTTAGGTTTAAGTAGTTATAAGTTCTAGGGGACTGATGACCTCAGAAGTTAAGTCCCATAGTGCTCAGAGTCATTTGAACCATTCTTTTTAAAACTGTTATTTACTGACTGTGCCTCATCCTGATCCATGTTACATAGGCTAACGTTGTTATCTGATTAATTTTGTATTGAACCGGTTGTTCAAGGTGTACGTGCGTGCTTAAAAATTATACCTTAATTATTGAGAGACATGGTTGGTTGGGTGACTCGGGGAGGAGACCAAACAGCGAGGTCATCGGTCCAATCGGATTGCGGAAGGATGTGGAAAGAAGTCGGAGGTGCCCTTTCAAAGGGACCATTCCGGCATTTGCCTGAAGCAATTTAGGGAAATCACAGAAAACCTAAATCAGGATGGGCGGACGCGGGTTTCAACTGTCGTTCTCCCGAATGAGAGTCCAGTGTGCTAAACACTTCTCCATCTCGCTCGGTCGTTGAGAGACATATTTGATATCCTTGCCGTTAAGGCTAATTAGGTACCAAACGTGTGTGTAAAACCAATCCGGCATGTTTATGCACCTTTTTTATGTTTTGTTTTACAACCGTGACATTTGCTGATAGGGCGACGGAATAACGTGATACCTTCTATTGATTGCGTTGCACACGAGAATTCACTAGGTACAGTGTATCCCAGCTAATGGGTAAAGCGAGGAGGCGACAACTGTGCTTAGAGACAAAAACTAAATGAGCGGTGTGTTGTGGCGTAACAAGCTAGCTACGCCACACTGGGAAGGGAGCCGAAAGGCACGCGTACACACACGCCGACTGGCGTCAAGTCTGGAACAGGATAAGTATTGAATTCTAATAAGAAAAGTATGCAGCTCCTCGAATACTTATCTTTTATTCTTTGATGAATACAGCATTCTTGATGAGACATTTCATATGATAACTTTCAAACTATGTAAGGCCAATGGCGCCTTGCTAGGTCGTAGCCATGGACTTAGCTGAAGGCTATTCTAACTGTCTCTCGGCAAATGAGAGAAAGGCTTCGTAAGTGTAGTCGCTAGCAAAGTCGTCGTACAACTGGGGCGAGTGCTATATCGTATCTCGAGACCTGCCTTGAGGTGGCGCTCGGTCTGCGATCACACAGTGGCGACACGCGGGTTCGACATGTACTAAATGGACCGCGGCCGATTTAAGCTACCACCTAGCAAGTGTGGTGTCTGGCGGTGACACCACACGGTGAGTATTCCGTTTCACTTTTACACGTCTGGTAAGTGTGCACAGTGTCACCAGGAAGTTGCACATGTGCAGCAGCTCCGCACGTGTGCAGTATTTCTGGCTGACCTTGCTCTAGTGATTCCTCCTACCTTTTGTGATAACAATACGGTTCTTGTATGAAACCAATGGCAGTTTGATATTGAACAATAAGCTGAATTAGGCTATCTGTTGGAGCGCTTGAGCGCTGTAGATACTTATGTATGCACTTGATTTGATTCTGAAGAGACGAAGTTGTTTGGACTGCAGTTGGTGTTGCCATTAGTGATAATCTGTGTTCTGTTTGCGTTGTGTACTATTTACATCGGACGTACTACAGTATTGTTCTTGGCGGAACACAGATGTGACGAACACGTATCTCAATTGGTGGCCATTTCTTTTTTAATCGTATTTAACAATTGCTGTAGGTGACAACGTTCGGCGATTGCTTTGGTTTTTGTAAGTCGTTTACCAATTAACTATTGAAAAGCTACAAAACCTATGGTGTACTGTCTTGCTATCGCAAGTATTATTTTCTGATTTCTTGACGCCTTCAAAAAGGCTTTGAATTCTTTTGAAGAATTGGGGTGATGTGTATGGATATCTTCCGCCAGTGGCTCACCTCTCATTGAGGAATCTGGCACCGACGAACCACATTCGTATCCCGTATCTATTGTATCATCGTTTTGTTGTGTAACACCAAATGCAGTAATGTGTGGGTAGTAGCTGCTGCGCCTGACGCTATGTGAGCTTTGGTATTAGATCCGCCAGTCTCGCTAAATTCACATAAGACGTTAGTTTCCATAGGAAGGACACTGACAGACTTTTAAGCTGGTGTTCATTGAATGGAATATTGCTGTTAGTGACGACTGAATTGTTGACAGTTAAAATCGAAAAAAGATCGACGACTTTTAGAGTATTTAGGCGCCAGAGTCAGATGCTCTTTTCCAGGTGGTGTGGGAGAAAGACAAATTTTAGGAGCCGCGCGGTGTAGCCGCGTTGTCCAGGGCGTCTTGCCACGGTTCGCGCTGCTCCCCCCCCCCCTCTCCCCCCTGTCGGTTAGATTCCTCCCACGGGAATGGGTGTGTATGTTCCCCTTAGCGTAAGTTAGTTTAAGTTAGATTAATTAGAGTGGAAGCCTAAGGACCGACGTCCTCATCAGTTTGGTCTCATAGAACTTAGCAGAAATTTCCAATTTTCCAAATTTAAGGAACTACTTTTTCTATCGATGGTGAGATTTCTAGTGTTGTACACACATCAAAAAAAAAAAGTTATGCATCACTCCCGTTCCCAGAACTCCTGAAGATAGACGTTGACTGTGGATGTTGTATCACAGACATAGTCGCTTTGACTGTTCAGAGATGTCACTAAACTCACCCAAAGATGTAAACAACCATGCATGAGCAGCGCCTAATAGATGGATGGGGTCCGAAAGACGATCAGTTCCAGTCATTACACCAGAAAGGGAGTACGAACCTCGTGTTTCTGTAGTTCTACCATGCCTGGACGGCCAATACCACGGTTCGACAGCGCCCGCATTGTTACTTTCTGCTAGGAATGGCTCTCAACAAGGGAAGTGTCCAGACATCTCGGAGTGAACCAAAGCGATGTTGTTCGGACATGGAGGAGATTCAGAGAGACAGGAACTGTCGATGACATGCCTCGCTCAGCCCACTCAAGCGCTACTTCTGTAGTGGATGACAGCTACCTACGGATTATGGCTCGGAGGAACCCTGACAGCAACGCCACCATGTTGAATAATGTTTTCGTGCAGCCATAGGACATCGTGTTACGACTCAAACTGTGAACAATAGGCTGTATGATGCGCAACTTCACTCCCGACGTCCATGGCGAGATCCATCTTTGCAACCACGACACCATGCAGCGCGGTGCAGATGGGCCCAACAACATGCCAAATGGACTTCTCAAGATTAGAATCACGTTCTCTTCACCAATGAGTCTCGCATATGTCTTCAACCAGACAATCGTCAGAGACATATTTGGAGGCAACCCGGTCAGGCTGAAATCTTTAGACACACTGTCCAGCGAGTGCAGCAAGGTTGAGGTTTTCTTGCTGTTTTGGGGTGGCATTATGTGGGGCCGACGTACTCCGTTGGCGGTCATCGAAGGCGCCGTAACGGCTGTACGATACGTGAATGCCACCCTACACCCGATAGTACAACCATATCGGTAGCATATTGGCGAGGCATTTGTCCTCATGGACGACAATTCGTGTCCCCATCGTACACGTCTTGTGAATGAATTCCCTCAGGATAACGACATCGCTCGGCTAGAGCGGCCAGCATGTTCTACAGACTTGAACCCTATCGAACGCCTGGGATAGATTGAAAAGGGCTGTTTACGGACGACGTGATCCACCAACCAGTCTGAGGGATCTTCACCGAATCGAGGAGTTGGATCAACAGTGCCTTGATGAGCTTGTGGATAGTATGCCACGATAAATACAGGCATGCATCAACGCAAGAGGACGTGCTATTGGGTATTAGAGGTACCGGTGTGTACAGCTATCTAGACCACCACCTCTAAAGGCCTCGCTGTATGGCGGTACAACATGCAATATGTGGTTTTCATGAGCAATAAAAAGGGCGGAAATGATGTTTATGCTGATCTGTATTCCAATTTTCTCTACAGATTCCGCAACTGTTGGGACCGAAGTGATACAAAAAATTTTTTTATGTGTGTAGTAGATGAGTCAGATGTATGTTAGTCTTTTCCAGACTGTGTGAGAGGGTGCTTCTAATACCAATGGTACGGACTTTTGTGTAGCAGTATTATGTACGAGAGCACGAAATTCGGTTTCATCATTCGGAATAGTCAGTAATTTGGAGCAATCTTTCTTGTTATAACCAACACCTTTGCAATGATGGTAATATACTGAAATGATTGCCTTCATAGGGATTCAGTATCCTGTATGGAGTTTTGCTTAAATCGTCGAATACGTACTGAGCAGTGCGACGAAGTGGTTTTATATGAGAGCATCGCTGAACCCTGGAGCCGGTTGGAATATCTCTGACATGCCCTAGTATACATCTCCATTTAGACATTTTGTTAAGTTGTTCGGTCGGTTCTGTGGGGAAGGAGACCAGACAGCGAGGTCATCGGTCTCATCGGATTAGGGAAGGATGGGGAAGGAAGTAGGCCGTGCCCTTTCACAGGAAACATCCCGGCACTTGCCTGGAGCGATTTAGGGAAATCACGGAAAACCTAAATCAGGATGGCCAGACGCGGGATTGAACCGTCGTCCTCCCGAATGCGAGTCCAGTGTGCTAGCCACTGAGCCACCTCGCTCGGTTTTTGTTAAGTGTTATAGTATTACTAATAAATGGAAATATATTAGAAAAGACAACTCATGTACTGGCACCTTTAAAACCCATTATTGGCGTCTCTTTAAAACACAAACCACCCTCTTGTACTAATCTGTATACATTTCCAACTATTCTATTATAAATACAAATACTGCATCCAGAAATGCGCTAGCAGTGCACAATATTGATGTCAAAAATTATGTCACTTACAGATTTTACATAGTCAGCTATTACTGTACTGCGAGCATTGTCGATGATGGAAGCTTGTTCTGGTGAGATCACATTTTCAGTTGGTGCAACCGGTGTATGCTTAGGCGATTGAGTCGTGGAAGCTTCAATACCGCACCCATTTCCGTGTACGTTGGTAGCTTCGGTTTTCACAAGTGATTGTAGCGCCGCACTGTAACCGTTTAACAAGCTCGCCATCCCGTCGAAGTTGCCCTATTTAACTCGATAACATAGGAATCACAACTTGTGCGTTGAAATGAAATATATTACAGTGATTCTTGTGAATTAGATTATAAAACAGCCAAGTTCATTAACTGTAACAGTTGCTTAAAATCACCATTTGGAACAGCAGACAGACACACGTGTTTATGTTAGCTGCTAGTCAAAGATTCTGCTAGCCACCATGGTTTAGTATTTCGTTTGTCGGAGATACGCAGATACACAGCAGTGACTCTCGCTGAAGTTTCCCTTGTAAACAAGTATGTCATCGAACAGGAAATAGAGAAATTATATGATGAATTTTTTAATTAAGGTTTAACAAGCAGGATTTCCTCTCATGCCCTTTTCATTGCGCCTGCTTAAGTCCAACAAACCTTCTTTTTTGCACAATAAGGATGGATATACAATCATCACTTGATAGTTCACAAAACAAGACTACGCAGCGTCATAGTAAAGTTGGAACACACACCAACAGAAGAATACAGGTAGTTCGTGGTCTCGCACGTCTGTCAGCAACCGTGCACTCACAGTCCCAAGAGTTTTCCACCGCAGTTGATGTGTATCTCTCACTATCGACCTCGCTGTTTGAGGACGCAGATATCACATATATCAGAAAGTCTAATTTGATGTTCGTTGAAAATACTCTCTAAAATGTCTTACGAAGCGTATTTCAAATACTACAGCACTTAATGAAATCTTGTAGTGGTTAGAACACAGAAATATAATTCAGAACGAGTATGCTCAAATTCTTCTCCAGACTCTCTGATAAAAACTGTGCATAGGGTCCAAATCACTTCGTGAGAATGCCGGAATGGTTCCATAAACAGATTCTGGTCAAACACCAGAAGTTAGCGACCTTGACGTCGACGAGAACTTAGAGACCTAACTTTTCTGTGGAATCAGATTCTGCGGTGCCAAGCACGGCGTAATCGAATGTTAGCTATCTCGATTTAACTAGTATGTTAAAGTGGCCATAACTATTCGTAAATAGCAATAGAGATCAAATAAAATGTTATGTTTATATATTAAATAATACAGATTTGTATTGATTATGTTTAACAAATTCCGAGGAAGACTGTTCAAATGGCTCTGAGCACTATGGGACTTAACATCTGTGGTCATTAGTCCCCTAGAACTTAGGACTACTTAAACCTAACTAACCTAAGGACATCACACACATCCATGCCCGAGACAGGATTCGAACCGGCGACCGAGGAAGACCGTAAAAAAAGTATTTGTGAAAAGGCACATTTGTTCGATGTGTAAATACGCTGTAAATCTAGCAAATTACAATTTTTTAAATGTTTATTGCAAATGGTGATGGCTCTACCAAAACAGTCTTTATAGTAGTGTTAGGAAATATAATTGGTTGACACGTCTATGTATCAGAGAAAGGTTTTCCAAGTGTTCTCGGCGGATTCAGTCTCCCTTACACATCTCACACCCTATCCTGGATAAATGATGCAGCTCCTTATGAAAGTCAATGGCGTCTAAGGAATATGAGAGGTGATAGAGGTTTTAAAGGTTTGGGTAGTGCATAAGCAGTGTTCTCTATCGGATACTTCTACGGAAGGTGAGCTAAATATGAACAAAGAGCATAACCACGTATGATTGAACTTTAAAGTATTCATTTACGGAAGTGATACAAAAATATTTCTAGAAGAAACATACGAGCTTCCTGGTGGCAGAAGCAAATAAGCTGTACATACGCTCGCTGTTTTTTCCCGAAACTGTAAAAGTTGAGTGACAAACGGAAATATTTTATAAAATTCTTCTATGTTTTACACTTCATCATATTGTAGCATGATGAACCATCATTTTGGCCACTAATAAACAAGTGGACTTCAACGGCATGTGTAATATGCCTGTGTCTACAAACTCAAATAACTTTGTAACAACTGACTCCACCCACGAAAGCCTAACAGCATATGAAATACGTCAGTTTTTTTAGAATAAACCTGCCGTTTTTCAGTGATTACACTTGGGGTTAATGCGTCACTGCAAGGACGAATGATGTAAGCTTGAACGTTATTGACCTGGAAAATTAATCATGAGAGGGGAACGTGTGGTCAGATGAAGTCACCGAGAGACTGTAAAAGAAAGACATTAGGTTCGGTTTAGTATCAATGTGTGGGCTGGGACTGTGGGCGATAGACTCAAGGGGTGCACAGTTTATCGAAAAATTAACAGGCACTGGTTATTACTAGTTTCTGTGTTATAGATTATCCGTGTTATTCGAGAACGCTACGCAAGGGGTGTGGTCAAGCGCAATGACGCACCAACGCATTTTTGCACCTCTTATGACAGTACCCAAACACAAACATTTAATGAGAAAGGAGTTGGTCAAAGAAGTACAGTAGCGTGGTCTGTCCCTCACCTGATTCTAATCTCTTATACTTTCGGCTTTGTGCGTATTTACAGATATTGTAAATTCCACACCGATTGACAAGGTGCACACTTTACAGGAGCCTGAGTCCCATGCCTGTGACCAAATCCGAAGATAGCCGTGTTCTACATTCAACAGTTCCCAGTGGTTCCGCAGCATATACACTATGTGGTCAAAAGTATCCAGACATCTGACTGAAAATGACATACAAGTTCGTGGCGCCCTCCATCAGTAATGATAGAATTCAATATTGTGCTGGCCCACCCTTAGCCTTGATGACAGCTTCCACTCTCGCAGGCATACGTCCAATCAGGTGCAGGAAGGTTTCTTGGGGAATGGCACCCATTCTTCACGGAATGCTGCACAGAGGAGAGATATCAATGTCGTTCGGTGAGGCCTGGCAC
Organism: Schistocerca serialis cubense; assembly: GCF_023864345.2. Taxonomy (NCBI): domain Eukaryota; kingdom Metazoa; phylum Arthropoda; class Insecta; order Orthoptera; family Acrididae; genus Schistocerca; species Schistocerca serialis. The sequence goes on from NC_064641.1 coordinate 430,549,486, forward strand.
GAAGTCGGCGTTCCAAAACATCCCAAAGTTGTTCAATAGGATTCCGGTCAGGACTCTGTGCAGGCCAGTCCATTACAGAGATGCTATTGTCCTATAACCACTCCACCACAGGCCTTGCATTATGAACAGGTACTCGATCGTGTTGAAAGATGCAGTCACCATCCCCGAATCGCTCTTCAACCGTGGAAGCAAGAAGGTGCCGACAACATCGATGTTGGCCTGTGCTGTGGTAGCGCCACGTAGAACAACAACGGGTGCAAGCCACCTCCATGAAAAACACTACCACACCATAACTCCACCGCCTCCGAATTTTACTGTTGGCTCTACATACGCTGCCAGATTACGTTCACCGGGCATTCGCCATACCCATACCCTGCCATCGGATCGCCACATTGTGTACCGTGATTTGTCATTCCACAAATCGTTTTTCCACCGTTCAATCGTGCAGTGTTCACGCTCCTTACACCAAACGAGGCATCATTTGACATTTACCGGCATGATGAGTGGCTTATGACGAGCCGCTCGACCATCAGATCCAAGTTTTCTCACCTCCCGCCTAACTGTCATAGTACTTGCAGTGGATCTCGATGCAGTTTGGAATTCCTGTGTAAGGATCTGGACAGATGTCTGCCTATTAGACATTACGACCCTCTCCAACTGTCGGCGGTCTCTGTCAGTCAACAGACGAGGTCGGCCTGTACGTTTTTGTGCTGTTTAGGAGTGTGGAAATCTCGCGTACAGACGTATGACACAAGTGACACCCAATCACTTGACCACGTTCGGAGTCCGTGAGTTCCGCGGAGCGCCCCATTCTGCTCTCTCACGATGTCTAATGACTACTGAGGTCGCTGATATGGGGTACGTGGCAGTAAAATGCACCTAATATGAAAAAGTATGTTTTTGGGGGCGTCCGGATAGTTTTGATCGCATATTGTATGAGATCGATGACTTTTTGTGCTGGTTTCTGCTGCAGTATTGTAAACATATAGCATTACTGGAGGCGTAGCTGCCAAAAGCTGTCAAAATAATTTTACTGAGATCACAGAGATAAAAGTTTTTAAAAATAACATGACCACAACATAACAGGGTGACGAATGATACTTATGCTCCAAGATGCAATATGGACCTTGTAATACCAATTAAGACGTACCATAGATAATGACAAAAAACACCGAAGTGAGCTTGAGTTGACCGTGCGGTTCTAGGCGCTGCAGTCTGGAACCACGAGACCGCTAAGGTCGCAGGCTCGAATCCTGCCTCGGGCATGGATGTGTGTGATGTCCTTAGGTTAGTTAGGTTTAACTTGTTCTAAGTTCTAGGGGACTAATGACCTCAGCAGTTGAGTCCCATAGTGCTCAGAGCCATTTCTTTTTTTTTTTTTTTTTTTTTTTTTGAGCTTGAGTAACTTGTAATCAATGTGTTTAGATAAATCAATATCGCAGCAGAAACCTGTTCCAAAAATAAAATGTCCAGCCAGATTTGTTCACATGAGTCCGTTATTCTTTTGGCAGCTGTACTAAAGCATGTGTAAGCTTGAGTGGTAACCATATTTAGGACTTCCCGTAGCCTAAACACACTGGAGGATAACAAGAGGCAGAATGGCGCATATCTCAATATGTACTTCTTTCGCGGCATAAGTTTAGACCACACGAGATGCATTTTAGTTTTGAATATAGTACAGCTTTATGTAGAGATACCCTGCATACTGCAGGGTCTCCGAAATTTGTTGTTTTGAAATGACTCTGAGCACTACGGGACTCAACATCTCAGGTCATCAGTCCCCTAGAACTTAGAACTACTTAAACCTAACTAACCTAAGGACAACACACACAACTATACCCGAGGCAGGATTCGAACCTGCGACCGTAGCGGTCGCGTGGTTCCAGACTTAAGCGCCTAGAATCGCTCGGCCACACCAGCCGGTCTTTGTTGTTTTAAAGTAATACGAGAACCTTCCACAGATTACTGAAAGAGTTGGGTAGATCTCTAGAAAAGAAACGCGTCGTTATCTGCTCTACAGCATAAAATAATAACAACGGAAACATACTATTAGGCTTAGGCTTGGTCGTAATTATTTAAGTAGTTTAAAACGGATGTACAACAAATTGCTGTTTGTTGAAGAGGCAGATAAAACTGAAACATTTGAATAACCCTAAGGACATATAATTTATGAAGAGGGTACGGAGCACATAAAATCCTCCCTCGATATGTTTTAGAGCATTACTTCTCTGACACTCCACTCCTTTTATCTATCGTCAAACATCAGCAAAAACACCCTTTGAGTGTGTTAGTGTCCATAGAATAAATGACTGAGGTATGAAGTGGACCCATATTCTACGACAGAGCACAACAGTGTTTAGCTATACACAAATTGTTTTTAATACATGAATTTACATAGGTTGCAACATGATAGCGTTAGAGCAGTTCTCAAGAAAACGCATTTCGTGCTGTTTAATCGAAATAACTCAGAACACAACAATATCAAATTTTACGCTAAAGCTTCTCTACAAAATTATTCTTAATACTACATCGTTGGCCAATATTACGGCAAATCATCCGATTCGGATTCTAAGTTCCGTACTATTTAGGATGACCATCAACTCTATGGAGGATGGTTAGTTTTTGTGACAAGCTGAAAAAAAGATTAGTCAAGGTTTCTCGAGTTAATAGTGGACACAAGCTGGTGAACCAACAAGTTAACGAATTTGCTAGCGCTATTTACCTTAGCTGCGATGAGCTGTCGGTTGCATGGCTGCTCTCGTCTTCTGAAAGTCATTTAAAAGCTAATCAAAATCTTTGCTGATTTTATCAGCGTAAATTGGCCTATGTTTCTCGTTAGGTGAGAAAACATGCACTCATCATGATTCTTGAAATATGGCGATATGCACATGTATGGATGGAGCAGCATGCATATTACAATGCCCTCTCAGTTCTCGCAAGAACAATTAACTACGTGGCTCTTTCGTTTCTCCGTTGTTCCAGCTCAGTGACACTATAGCTAATATCTAGCTGAATGTCAGCCGAAGTGAATGCAGTGTTCACCCAAAATTCCTCCTTTGCGTCGTGCAGAGCATGATGCGTCCCATTCTCCACTTGATGCTGGTTCAGAGAAGAGTCCACGAAATTTATGGTCTTGTGTATCTCGTAGCCAAACTGTCCCCCACCTAGGTCTTTTCGTGCCCCACGTCATGGCTTTTTCTGAGCAATAGGAGCGTTCCTTTCATCTTGTGGAAACTATCTCTGCCAATCGCAAAGGGCCTACCATCAAACTGCATCGAAATTTCGGCACTTTACTCCTTCCTACCTCATGTCGGCCAATCGGACATTTTGTATCCGCTCCAGACGCCTAAAAGATACACACATACATCATGAGCATACCACGCAGTTCACGTGATCGACTGCATTACTGGTCTGTTTGTATCCATCTGGAAATTCCCCACTGCAGTTTTCCAAAGATCCTCTCCATACTAAACCACTGGCTCGCTATCTTTCCTCTGCGATGAGTTACCCAGCACGTTCATTGCCCTTGCCATGGGTCACTTTAAGAGCGTTCCGTTGTACTTGGGCCGTGACGTGGCAACTCGCGTCTGCTCCCAATCTAAGACATTTCTCCAGCAGCTGTTTTCCTCTCTTGCTCATTGACATGCAGGGTTTAGGTTCGGTGGGTTAATACCGTTGACTCAGCGTCATCCCTTTGCATTGAATACTGTACATTTTAATATGTAAATCTGCTCCTTTTCGCCGAAGTATGTCAGCTGACATATTCATCTTCCTGTTACGATGTATAAAATCTCTCATGTAATGTGCGAAATCGACATTCATTTAATCTACCACCCTACGCTTCTTAGTTGAAGATTCTTACCAGACACTATTAATAGAGAGGACAGCGAAGATCCAAAGAGGACCTCTGTATCCTCACCAAAGCGTCATGAAGATGCTAATCTCTGTACAATTTTAAACACTAATCCATGCCGAATGGGGTTAAGTAAAGTATTATGTCCTTTCACCCATGGTTGTTGTTGTCTTCAGTCTGAAGTTTGGTTTCGTGTAACTTCCTATGCTACTCTATCCCGTGAAGGCCTTCATCTGCGAATGACTACTGAAACTTACATCCTTCTGAATCTGCTTACGGTATTCATATCTTGGACTCTCTCTACAATTTTAACACCCCCCTCCCACATTTTCCATCCAATACTTAACTGGTGATCCCTTGATGTCTCAGAGTGTGTCTTATCAACCAATCCCTTCTTTTAGTCAGATTGAGTGATACATTTCTTTTCTCCGCAATTCTATACAGTACCTCCTCATTAGTTACGTGATCTATCCACCTAATCTTCAGCATTCTTCTGTAGCACCACACTGCAAAAGCTGGTATTCTCTTCTTGTTTAAACTGTTTATCATCCAAGTTTCATGTCCATACATGGCTACACGCCATACAAATGCTTTCAAAAACGACTTCCTAACTCTTAAATCTGTATTTGATGTTAACAAACTACTCTTCTTGAGAAACTCTTTCCTTGCCATTGTCAGTCTACATTTCATATCCTCTCTATGTGGGCCATGATCAGTTATTTTTTCCCCAAATAGCAAAACTCATTTACTAGTTTTAGTATCTCGCTTCCTAATCTAATTTCCTCACCATCGCGTAATTAAATTCGACTGCATTCCATTATACCCCAATTTACTCTTGTTGATGTTCATCCTATGTCCTCCTTTCAAGACACTGTCCATTCTGTTCAGCTGCTCTTCCAAGTACTTTGATGTCTCTGACAGAATTATAATGTCATCGGCATATTTCAAAGTTTTTATTTCTTCCCCTTGACGATTAACTCTTTTTCGAAATTTTTCTTTTGTTTTCTTTACTGTTTTCTCCATGTACAGATTGAATAATTGCGATAGACCACAAATCTTTCTCACCCCCTCCCCAAACACTGCTTCTGTGTCAAGCCCCTCGACTTTTATAACTGCCATATGATTTCTGTGTAATTTGCAATTAGCCTCTCTCTCCCTGTATTTTACCCCTACAATCTTCATAACGTCAAAGAGAGTATTTCAGTCAACATTGTAAAAACCTTTCTCTACAAATGCTGTAACGCGGGTTTGCCTTACCTTAATCTATTTTTTTTAAGATAAGTCGTAAGGTCAGTATCGTCTCGCGTGCTCCTACATTTCCCCGAGGTCGACTGCTACCAGTTTTCCATTTTCTATGAAGAATTCGTGTTAGTATTTCGCAACAATGACTTACCAGGCTGATTGATTGTAATATTCAGATCTGTCAGCACCTGCATTTTTTTGGTATTGGAATTATGACAGTCTTCTTGAAGTATGAGGGCCTCATATATCTTGCACACCAGTTGGAAAAAGTTTGTAATGGCAGGCACTCCCAAGGTTCTCAGTAGTTCTGACAGAATGTCGTCTACTCCTGGGGTCTTCTTTTGACTTAGGTTTCTCAGGGCTCTGTTAAATTCTTCTCGCAGTATCCTATCTCCCGCATCACCTTCTTCTACGTCCTCTTCCATTTCTGTAATATTGACTTTAAGTTCATATCCCGTGTGTAGATCCTCCATATACTCTTTCCACCTTCCTGTTTTCCCTTCTTTGCTTAGGACTGGTTTTCCATCTGAGCTCTTGATATTCATATGGCTGCTTTTTATTTTCTTCAAAAGCCTCTAATTTTCCATTAGCATTGTCTATCTGCCCCTAGTGGAATATGCTTCTAAATCCTTACATTAGTGCTCTAGCCATTCCTTTTTAGTCATTTCCCACTTCCTGTTAATGTCTTTCTGTAGACGACTGTGTTCCTTTCATTTATTTGCTGCTTTTTTATATTTTTTGCCTTTCATCAATTAAATTCAATATCTCCTGTGTTATCCATGTACTTCTACTAGGCCTTGCCCTTTTTATCTAGTTGATCCTATGCTGCCTTCACTACTTCATCTCTCAAAGCTACTCATTCGTTTTCTACTCTATTCCTTTCCCCATATCTGGTCAATCATTGCTTTGTGCTTCCTGTGGAACTCTGAACAACCTCTGGTTCTTTTAACCTCTCCATGTCCATGCTCCTAATTTTCCTGCCTTTTTGCAATTTCTTTGATTGTAATCTACAATCCATAACCAACAAATTATGGTCAGAGTCCACATCTGACCCTGAAAAGTCTTACAATTTAAAATCTGGTTACGAAACCTCTGTATTAAGATAATACAATCAATCTGAAATCTTCCGGTGCCTCCAGACCTCTTCGAGTTATACAACAGTTCATGATACTTAAACCAAGTGCTAGCGATGATCAAATTATGCTCTGTGCAAAATTCTACCAGGCGGCATCATCTATCGTTCTTTTCCCCAAGTCTATATTCACCTACAATTTTTCCTAATCTTCTTTTTCCTACTGTCCAACTGCAGATTCCTATCACAATTAAATTTAGCTCTCCCTGAACTATCTAAATAATTTCTCTTACCTCAGCGTACATTTCTTCAGTCCTTCACCTACGGAGCTATTTAGGACATAAACTTGTACTTCTGTGGCGAGTGTTGGCTTTATGTCTATTTTGGCTTCAATAATGCGTTCATTTGTGCTGCTTACAGTAGCTTACCCACATTCCTATTTCCTTATTCATTGTTAAACCTGCTCCAGCATTATTCCTATTTGAGTTCGTATTTATAACCCTGTATTCATCAGAACAGAACTCCTTCTCCTCCTGCTAAAGGAGTTCTCTATTTCCCACTAAATCTAACTGCAACATATGCACTTACCTTTTAAATTTTCTAACTTACCGGCCCTAGTAAGGGATCTAACATTCCACTCTCCAGTCCATATTACTCCAGTCTTGTTTCTCCTGATGACAACATCATACTAAGTAATCCCCGCCCAGAAATCCGAATGGGGGATTACTGTACCTCCCTAATATTTTACCCACGAGGATGCAATCATCATTTAAACTCCTTCCACAAATAACTGGCGAAACCATCATGATTCCCAATCAAAGGAGCTCGAGCAGATGAAGAAATCTATCGAAATTCGTTCTTCCTAAGCGCCATGTACTCATGAAATCCGGGAGGGTGAGGAGGGAGTTAAGTGATAGTAGTGCACGATATACGTACTGTATACCACACGCCTTAAGGTGATATGTAGAGTTAAAATGTGGATGTTTTACTGTTTTGAAAAGTTAGCTATAAAATGTACACGTTTACGCATTAAAATTTGGTTGCTCCCGTATATCTCTAGATAAAATCATTTTTTTACATGTTCCATAGGTCATTTGAACGATTTTTTAAGTTTGAAATGATGCTGAACGAGTCATTTTACGCACAATGTACACATCATTAGTTTATGTGAATGGCTGCATTCCGGTCGTTCACGAGTTCCTAAATGATACAGCGGTCTAAACTCTAATGAACATATTATTTATTCCTTCTCCTGTAGCTATACTTAAAACTAAAGTTTCTTGCAAGCAATCAGTCTTTAAATTTGCATTACCAACAAACTTGCTTTATTACCTGTCAGAAATTTTACATTTGTGGGGAAAACATAAAAATTTTGTGTTGATGCATATTGAGCTACTCACACAGTCACTGACATCTTTACTAATCAACAATAAAGGTCATTTATACTTCTAGTGTTGTAGGTATGGAAATCACTATTCTTCTAAAATTCTGATAGATTATTTATGAGGAATTTCATTTATCAAACAGATGTATCGTGTAGATGCAAGTAAAATGCACAGTTCCATGTAGAGGTACTTGCAAGATGATTGCGGATCAACACTGAATATTTTTATTACTGTTCGCTTTTGTGCACTCAATACTTTCTTTGTAAGTGACGAATTACTCCCGATAATCATTCCGTAAGCCACTACTGAGCGGAAATATGCAAAATAAGTAGTTTGAAGAGCTCTGCAATATGTTTATTCCAGTTCAAGTTTTCACCAATACGTACACTTAAAAATGTAGTCCATTTTATCGTCTTTACTGATTCCTGTTCGTATGCTACGTCAATTTTTTGTATGGCTCTATTGATTGCACAGAACTGTATATAGTGTGTTTTCTCAAACTTAAGAGAAAGACCATTTTCAGACAAACACTTAATAATTCTTTGAAAAACCTCATTAACAGTGCCTCTAACAGAATCTATTGTAACACTAATACCGTAGTTAAAAAGCACCATTTCCGCTTAATGAAAGTTAATTAGGAGATCGCTCACATTTATATAGAATAAGAGTGGATCCAAAACTGAACCCTGTGCGGCTCCGTGAGTTATCTACAATCAGTAAAATTTTTTCTGCTTTCAACATTGTTTGAATTATTTATCACAAAGTTTTGCAGTCTGCTTTTTAAGTATGATTCAAACCAGTTGTTCGTACAACTATGAGTTTCATAAACTTTTAATTTTTCTATGATAGTAACATGATCCACACAATAAAACGCCTAGGACAGATCACAGAAGACACCAGGTGGTGTTATTATCAAGCAGAGTCCTCATTCCTGTATGTAGAATCGCTTCTGACAATAACATCAGTTTTCTCAATTATCTGTGAACTGTTACATGTGCAACACCTTGAAGGTACCTTCCATAGCATGAAGGTAAATAGTTGCAACTGTATCTATCAGTAACAACTCCGTCGTCTAGGGTGAAATATCGCTTTCTGCTTGTTAAAAATCTGAAAGCAGGTCACAGCCTATACTCCGTATCGGTGGTAGGTGTCTGTAAAGAACTAGATTCTGTTTCAGAAAGTGGAAAGGTAGTTGACGCCAGATTAATTCGATAACTGGGATAACAGATAACGTGTGAAGAGTACGAGCTGTGGTCACACACTCAAGGCGTTGAGAATCTGTGCCTTGTCTTTGAACAGACTGTTTTGTCCAAGCCAGCTCGACAAACAGTTAACAAAAACGAGAGTGTTGGGAACTAGGCGGTGTTTCGACCACAGCCACTTAGCCTCGGGAGCAACGCTAAGGCTGGCCTCGTTCCAGGTGGTCGTGTTGAGGGCGGCTGCTTCGTTTCACCGAGCAAGCAGTTCGTTGCCAGGCCGCTGAGTGGTCGATAAAAGCCGTCACGCGCCATTCGGGGACGCCTGTCTGAGAACCGTCAACGGGAACTAAAGATTTTTGCTCCAGTGCGCACCTGCTTCCATCAGAGTCGCGCACGACGCCGCACCGCCTGGATTACGCTTTTACTGCATTTTCATTCAGTTCACAGATTTCTTACGTGGAATTAGTTCCGACGAGGTTAAATGAAGTTGCAGAGTGGAAGTGGTCGTAAAGTACCGCCAGGCAACATCTCATCAGGGTTAAACCTCGCCGCTACTCCCACCAGAACTGGCAACTCTCCCCCTCTGATGGCTTCCCGTTCGAATTAACTGCTCTGTACTTACATATTTCCTAAACAGTTACCTTTTTCCGTCTTATTTTCCCTTAACGCACAGCTTCTGAGTGAATTCATGCACCTCTTAAAAAGGATGCCTTTCCAGCGTAGTTTTTATTTTCCCTTGTTTATGCCGTTGTTACGGTTTCCTGTGAATATTACTTGGTTAAAGCTTGACGTTATATCAACCATCCAATTTTAAATTACGTGTTATATCCATGTCAGAATGACTTAATAAAGGCGGAATGTAGCACTTAGTCTCATCGGAACCGAATGTTAATCGGAAAAGTTTTACATTTCTTTCTTTCGACGGAAATACGTAACATGCATGTTGTTCAAGGTATCAGTATCTAATAACTACTAGGAGAATTTGTTATTAGATTTAAAGTTCTGTGCTATTCACACTTGGAATGGGCAACCAGGACGTGTACGTAGTTAGAGGGCACAAACAGTCAGGTCCTAGCTGTATGACCGGGAAAAACCACTGAACATTTGTTAATAAGCACCTCCTCCTATAATTTGTTAACCACCAGAATCTATTTTCCAAAATAATAACAAAGTACAACCACCAATGTTTCCTTTCCTATTTAAAAAAATTAATAAAGTATTAAAGACTGGTTTTAAGACAAGTTATTAATCTCCAAATAACAGATGTTAAACAATTTAGCCATGCTTCGCAATTCAAAAAAAATTACAGAAGATCGAAGACATTAAACATCAATAAGTCAAATCGACCAGCTCGAAGTCAGATCGAGGTACAATCCAGGCGTAGACCTGGGGCTCAAGCCCCCGGCGACAACAAGGCAAGTGAGAGTTAAGTAGACCACTACAATTTGTACAGCAAACACTTAAACAGTGAAAAGCTGAAACAAAACTAAAGTAATAAACTCATAGCCAAGATCGCAGGAATTCTTTTTATTCCATTATTACCGGTTTCGGTGAAACTAAAGCCGACATCATCGGATCTAGGGAGGACAGAAAACACTAGATCCGATGATGGCGGCTTTAGTTTCGCCGAAACCGATAATCAGGGAATAAAAAGAATTCCTGCGATCTTGGCTGCCAGTTTATTGTTTTACAAGCATCTAGATCGCTGCCACATGAGCACAATGTGCTCCCTACAAAACTAAAGCCTTTGGCCCAGTTTGAAAGATATCACAACTGAGCGGGTTTAAACACTGGAGTAGCCAAGAATAAAAGGGTATTTATACTTTAAATATAAAACCAGCGTTACCACAATATTGACAAGCGCAAAAGAAGCTTAGAGAACTGGTATCCACAACTCAAAACATACCTTGACCCTTCTTATATTAATGGCTCTTTATTATCATAATGGCCACATGCGGAATTTTTAAGCATTTCAATTGATCTTGTGGAATCCGTCCTTGTACACTTTCAAATACACTGAGGAGCCAAAGGAGCTGGTACATCTGCCTAATGTCATATCGGGCCCCCGCAAGCACGCAGAAGTGCCAGTACACGACGTGGCATGGATTCGACTGAAGTAGTGCTGGAGGGAAATGACGCCAATAATCCTACAGGGATGTCCACAAATCCTTAAGAGTGCTATGGGGTGGAGAACACTTCTGAACAGCACGTTGCAAGGCATCCTAGGTATGCTCAATAAAGTTCATGTCTGGGGAGTTTGGTGGCGAGCGCAAGTGTCGAAACTCAGAAGACTGTTCTTGGAGCCACTCTGTAGCAATTCTGGGCGTGTTGGATGTCGCATCGTCCTGCTGAAATTGCCGAAGTCCGTCGGAATGCACAATGGACATGAATGGATGCAGATGATCATAGGTACATGTCACCCGTCAGAGTGGTATCCAGACGCATCAGGTGTCCCATATCACTCCAACTGCGCACGTCCTACACTATTATAGAGCCTCCACCAGCTTGGGCAGTCACCTGCTGACATGCAGGGACCACGGAATCATAGGGCTTTCTCAATACCGGCACACGTCCATCCGCTGGGAACGATTTGTAGAGCCTCCACCAGCTTGAACCTGACATGCAGGAACCATGGATTCATAGTTCTCAATACCCGTACACGTCCATCTGCTCGATACGATTTGAAACGAGATTCGTCCGACCCGGCAACATGTTGAAACACGTATGTATTCAGTAGCAGCGATGGCGAGGCATGACAGAATCTCTGACCAGAGAGTTATTTATCGTTGCTAGTCTGCGCTTGACCGCGCGTGAGTGCAGTAGTTGTACGTAGCGAGTCGCGAGAGCATGTAGTTCAGTCGGAAGTTGTGTGTGTGAGGAGTCGGCGGGCGTCGACATGGGTCTCTGGTCACGGTTCGGGACGAGGTATATTGTTAAATAACGTAATGAAGCAGCGATGCTGCCCTTCAATTTAACAGATTAATTATTGCACAGGGCCTAAGGTCAGCGATGCTGCCCTTATAAAATTTATCAAGTTGATCTTAATGTTAATTTTGTGGGGACTTAACATTTTTGCACATTTTTATTATCATTGAGTTTTATTACTGTGGGAAGCTAACATTTGGCACTATTCGCAATTCTATTCAATTCTTTTCACTTTCATATTTTCACGCGGAGGTTACACTTACCACGATGCCCATTTACATTTAATTATTGCCATTTTTAAAAAAATCTTGTGTGAAGTTTACAATGTTTCTAGTCATCAATAGTTCAATGTCGATGTTGTCGGGCCCAGGCGAGCAGTACAGCTTTGTGTCGTGCAGTCATAAAGGGAACACGAGTGGATCTTCAGCTCCGAGAGCCCGTTTCGATGATGTTTCGTTGAATGGTTCGCACGCTGACACATGTTGATGGCCCAGCGTTGAAATCTGTAGCAATCTGCGGAAGAGTTGCACTTCTGTCCTGCTGAACGATTCTCTTCACTCGTCATTGGTCTCGTTCTTCCAGGATCTTTTACTGGACTCAGCATGTAATGTGTCAGGCAAATCCCACACCTTCCATGAAAACCCTGATATGATAAGCAAATCCAGTAGTATGTCACATAGCTCCGCGTAAATCTTGACATTAAATTAACCAAAGTAATACGAGTAACGAGTGAGCAAATGGAATACCACAGACTAACACAAGAATGCCTAAATGCATGTCATACCTTCCCACCGTGAGACAGACGCAGTTCCGAGGGGAGAAACGAGAACAGAAGCCGAGAGCAGAAACGTGTTGAGCTAGAAGGCACTACGATAAGGGACGTACACTCATGTCGCCAGCTAACCACGAGGACCACCCCCAGCCCATGTTAAAAGCTAGAGCCCTCCAGAAGAACAGTATTGATCTTATGATAACACTAAAAGGGCCACACCAGCTGCAAGTTTTAGCGTGAGACTTTTTCGCCTCTCTGTTATATTGCAAACTTTAAAAACATTGCCCCACCACGAAAAGTATAACGTTTCTCATTGGATGGACAGAATTTTTGTAGGCGGAGTTTAGGGTTAACATTGAGACCCTGATTTGTCAGATAAGAACACAGCCAGATAGTTTTTTTTTTAAACCAACTTCGGTAGACTGTAGTAAGGAGAAGTTAGGAGTGAGTTGCTTCCGAGACGGCGAGCTGTATGGACCTGCGCCGGGCGCCGCCCCCTGACGAACACCGACAAGGTAATGAACGCACGCAATGCCGCATATTTGAGCGCATAAGGCTTCACTCAGGACTGCAGAAGTCTCATCTGTTACATCCCCTTTTTAAGTAATACTAATGTGGATCGTCAATTGAAGCTCATGGTATTCACATTTGCTACGTAAGTTAAAATCTGAAACGTGATGATTTTTAGACCATTTTGATAGTTTTCTCTTTTGTGAAACTTAATTTAAACCTAGATTATAGATGTGATATAGCATAGGTCATCCTTCGATCCATTGTAGAACTTGGAAACCCATTCAGGGAATATTCGTTCACATTTTTGTTGAACGCAGTTGGTTTTTATCAGCGTGTATTAAAACATTTCCTTTTATCAATAGTGCAATTTATAAACAATGTTTTGTGAGTGGAATAAAATTTCCAATAGTAAACAACTTCTTTTTCGACGTTATTTTACCAGCTAACTAAAAATAGGAAAGCCTTGAACCCCTTCCACTAAATTTAGTTAGTATTAAGATTCTTTTACAGGGAGTGCAGTGGAGCTGACGCTGAAATCATTAACTACACTCCTGGAAATGGAAAAAAAATACATTGACACCGGTGTGTCAGACCCACCATACTTGCTCCGGACACTGCGAGAGGGCTGTACAAGCAATGATCACACGCACGGCACAGCGGACACACCAGGAACCGCGGTGTTGGCCGTCGAATGGCGCTAGCTGCGCAGCATTTGTGCACCGCCGCCGTCAGTGTCAGCCAGTTTGCCGTGGCATACGGAGATCCATCGCAGTCTTTAACACTGGTAGCATGCCGCGACAGCGTGGACGTGAACCGTATGTGCAGTTGACGGACTTTGAGCGAGGGGGTATAGTGGGCATGCGGGAGGCCGGGTGGACGTACCGCCGAATTGCTCAACACGTGGGGCGTGAGGTCTCCACAGTACATCGATGTTGTCGCCAGTGGTCGGCGGAAGGTGCACGTGCCCGTCGACCTGGGACCGGACCTCAGCGACGCGCGGATGCACGCCAAGACCGTAGGATCCTACGCAGTGCCGTAGGGGACCGCACCGCCACTTCCCAGCAAATTAGGGACACTGTTGCTCCTGGGGTATCGGCGAGGACCATTCGCAACCGTCTCCATGAAGCTGGACTACGGTCCCGCACACCGTTAGGCCGTCTTCCGCTCACGCCCCAACATCGTGCAGCCCGCCTCCAGTGGTGTCGCGACAGGCGTGAATGGAGGGACGAATGGAGATGTGTCGTCTTCAGCGATGAGAGTCGCTTCTGCCTTGGTGCCAATGATGGTCGTATGCGTGTTTGGCGCCGTGCAGGTGAGCGCCACAATCAGGACTGCATACGACCGAGGCACACAGGGCCAACACCCGGCATCATGGTGTGGGGAGCGATCTCCTACACTGGCCGTACACCACTGGTGATCGTCGAGGGGACACTGAATAGTGCACGGTACATCCAAACCGTCATCGAACCCATCGTTCTACCATTCCTAGACCGGCAAGGGAACTTGCTGTTCCAACAGGACAATGCACGTCCGCATGTATCCCGTGCCACCCAACGTGCTCTAGAAGGTGTAAGTCAACTACCCTGGCCAGCAAGATCTCCGGATCTGTCCCCCATTGAGCATGTTTGGGACTGGATGAAGCGTCGTCTCACGCGGTCTGCACGTCCAGCACGAACGCTGGTCCAACTGAGGCGCCAGGTGGAAATGGCATGGCAAGCCGTTCCACAGGACTACATCCAGCATCTCTACGATCGTCTCCATGGGAGAATAGCAGCCTGCATTGCTGCGAAAGGTGGATATACACTGTACTAGTGCCGACATTGTGCATGCTCTGTTGCCTGTGTCTATGTGCCTGTGGTTCTGTCAGTGTGATCATGTGAGTATCTGACCACAGGAATGTGTCAATAAAGTTTCCTCTTCCTGGGACAATGAATTCACGGTGTTCTTATTTCAATTTCCAGGAGTGTATTTGGTGATATCATCGCTAGTCTCGCTGAACTCTTCTGAACTCTACATGTCATGTGTGGTCTGGCGTCTCCTTACCAGCAACAGGTCCCGGGTTCAAACTAGTCAATTCCCTAAAAAACACGCTCAGAGCGTCGTTGCGCGAAAGTGGTAGGGAGACACGACATAGAATAACAGACACCACGCAGAATGTTAGAGAGTAGCGACCCTGCCAGGATGGTAAAATACCATGATTGAAGGGCGACCACATGTCTAACTAGGTCAGAAAAATATCTTGTTGAAAAATTTTTGTAAGAATTTTTTTTTCCCTTAAGTTATAAAATAGCCGAAAACAGTAGCTGCAGCGATAGATAGTAAGAAAGTATTCAATAGTACGTGAGACATTCTAGCAGAGACAATAGCATAATTAAGTTCTGAATTTTAATACTGTTTGAATTAAGTTTTCTCTCTAATGCAATCGCTCAGGTGGCGGATACATCGTTGACAAGTTGGTTCTGACCCAACAGGTAAGTGAATGGATTGTCAAGTCGTGTGTGCAAAAAGTTAATGAAACGCGTGAGATCGTATGAGCGCATGTTGACGCGAAGTAGGGCGCGTGAGTTGCTTTTAAAACAGAAAATAAGGGATTCGGAAAGATTAGCAATGGCAGATCGAGACCTTGACCGAATTGAGGTAGAGACCCAGCATGAAGATGGACAGAGAATAGAGGACAGTACAACAGACGATGCAGTATCGCGAGAAATAGGACAGATAACGCACCATAACGAGGATAATGTACGTCAAGGTATAGAAAACATAAGTCAGCATACGACAGAGGAGCAGGAAAGTAGAGAGACAGCCGTTGAGGATTCTAACTTGCGTCTTGAATACGTAGAACCCATAGTACAAGTAATCAGAGCTCCCTCACCACAGAGTACAAGGAATTCGAGCAGAAACGTGTCACCGCACAGTTCAATGCAATCGGTTGCAAACCAACACTTGGGCGAAAACACAGAGCGTAGGAAGTCGGAAGAAAACGCAATAGGACCAACTAGTCTGGCAGAATTATTACAATTAATGACGGAAACCATGACAAGGCAAAATAAAGAAATTTCGAACCAAATTAAAATTCAGAAAGCAGAAACGACGAACCAAATCGCAGAAATCACGAGACAAATGCGTGAGATTAAAGAACAAAACAAAAAAAATTCAGTTGCACCTAAGTCACATTGAAGTCGAGGCAAAAGAATCTCGAGAATTGATTGGAAACTTAATAACAGGTCACAATCAATTGAGAACAGACATTGACAAGGTACAAGCGGACGTACAAACATTGCGTAATGACACCCAGGACGAGATCAAAACATAACGTAACAACACTCAGGGAGAAGTCAAGAAACTAGAGAAACGGATAAACGTAATTACCACACAAGCAGCAGGTACTGCGCGTGAAATTGTTGAAAACAGTGTGTTACGCAAACGTATCACAAAAGCAGCGCTGAAAAGATATGATAACCACATAGTCAAAATAGAAGCGCAAACGAAGCAACAATTTCAAAAATTGCGAACAGAGTTGTTGCAAACCATTGAAGAGCGTAGTGAACAGGATCGAACAAGCACTGAGTCTGCAACCACATCCGTATTTGTAATAGCACCGGAAAAACAAGCAATTAACGAAGATATCATGCATTTTCGATTCCAGTCACAGGTGGAAAATAACATACGTGAAATCAGACAGCCTGCACTGCAAGAAACACGTTTCGAAATTCTTGATGAACAAACGGCACCACAAACACATGCAGAACCACAAATGTATGTGTCAAGACAGTTTGGATCGTGCAATGAAGCGGCAAGGTTAGCCAGACAAGATACCGAACCAATACCTGACAATGGGAAGCCAGGTCGCGAAGATTACAGTGCAATGCATTCAGCTATACGTTCACAACCGATGGAAGATTATTATTGCGTACCACTCCAACGATACTACGCAAGGGTAGGCGAAAGTTACAATGGACAATATCCAATGGATCTACCACAACCGGAAAGAACGACGGGAAAAATGATCAGAAACAAAAGTGGCGAAGAATCGCGGATTTCATATGGAACTATGACGAAGTACGACAACGATCATTTCCTCACAGTCAGAAAATTTCAGCACTTTCGAGAAGGAAACTCATTACATCCACGAACTTTTATTGATCAATTCCGAGTAGGATTACCTGAACACTGGACGCTAGCACACAAATTAGACTTTATATGTGCACACATGTCAGGAACAGTCGCAGAAACCATGCAGAATGTTACAGCGACATGCCGATCGTACGAAGATTTCAGAGAGAATATTGGTCCAGCGAATCACAGAACAGAGTAAAGTACGAATTATTACAGAACCCATATTTTGAAAATTCAGGAGAGAAGAGTCCCGTGAAATTTTTCGAATTAATGGCAAAGAAAAATCAATGCTTAGATGTACCATACAGTGACGGAGTGTTGATTAAATTATGCGCGATGAAGTTACCATTGAAATAACAGCAATCATTAGTAGGTCGCGGAGGCAATGACGTCGAAGCATTTAAAGGTATTCTAAGGGAACTAGAGTTCATATTTTCGGAAGATGACGCAAGAAAAAGACGAAGCGCACGTGAAAACGAAAGCAAAAAGCAGTGGAATCCACAAGACACAGTACGAAGAAACAATAATTACGAACCACGTGATAACTTCGCACCATGAAACGACAATAGATTTCAACAAAGAACCGGTTATGAAGAGAATATGGCAATAACTATAATTCACCCAGGAACGGCAACAACTATTACGGAGGGAATAACGACAACCGGAACGGGTAATGGAGCGCCAATAGACCGACAAATCATCAAAAAAGAAACCAATATCAACAAGCGGAGCAAGAAAAGAGAATACAGATGGAAGAGGTGGAGGTAAGACCACCAAACACCGAAAAACGTTCGAATTGACAGCTAAGCGCCCATGCCAAAGAGAATGACACACCGACCCAGGACAATCGCAGCACCGTGAACAGAGAAGTAAATACCTTATCACGAGAAGAGAAGAAGGAAGAAACAAATCCGCAGGGACCAGATGAAAACGAAGACAGCAAAATAACAATATCGTATTGGGACGAAATTAATTAGGAGAATACTGACGAGGAAGATGAATTACCAGAGGCCTGCACAACGAATGTAGGACGAAAGGACGAAGTAATGAGTATTGCAGAGCTATTTGAGATGGAAACCAGGGAAAGCGAATTCAATGAGGATAATGCGCAGTCGACAGAAGTTGAAAATAAGTAACTAGTGGGCACACAGCTCAACGTATATAATTAAGGAAGTTATGAAGCGATAATTAGAGCATCTAGATGCGATTATGTGGAAGTAGCGACGAAGAAGGAGAAGATAGACGAGGATGAGGAAAAAGTAGAGGATGTTGAAGAAAGCGTAAATGAAGGAAGAAATAGAGAAGAGGAAATAAAAGAGAGAGAAGTAGCAGTCGAAGCTTATCCTACAGAAAGTTCGAATTCACAAGGGAAATTCCTGAAAAGACTCATGTATGATTCAGTGGAGGATTCGTTGATACAAGAAGAAGAAGAACAGAACCAACCCCTCCAAATTCAACCAGTTGTGAAGGCCATGGTAAAGCATATCCCAGTCAATATTGTAATTGATAGCGGAAGGGAACTGACTGCGATCTTAGAAAATTTATTCAAGCAGTGTAATGCCAATGAGGAATTGCCAGTTCTGAAAACACGTAAGATTAAAGTAAGAGGTCTTATTAGAAACAATGCTGCGGAAGTTACGAGACAAACAAGGTTAACTCTTTCGTGTCAAGGTCAAAAGATCGAAGCCAACTTCGTGATTATACCTAAACTAACTGTAGATTTGATTATAGGTGCAGATTTTTTAAATGAGAGACGAGCGATAATAGATATTGGGAAAGGTAGCGTAACATTCGGGAAGGTCACACTTCTCTTTGAGCAAAAGCTAAAATTAAAAGAAATACCAGTTATAAACAAACAATTAAGAATGACGCGAGACAAAGAGGATGAAGAATTAGAATGGTATGCACAAAAGGGGGAATCGCCTCAAATGATGTTAGAAGTCCATAAAGAAATCGACGAAAAATTGCAAGAAGTTCAAGGTATTTCGGAACACAGTAAAAGAGAATTAGAGGGTACTTTACGAGATAAAGCAGAGGTATTTTTACCTAAGACTGGCAGTATTAAACACTTTCAGTACAACTTTGAAGTAAAACAGCACAAACCACTTAGAGTGCCACCCTATACAATCCCATTAAGCTACAGGAATAAAGTATCCCAGGAGATATCTAAAATGTTAGATGATGATATTATTGAATCAGCTACCTCCACATATAACAGCACGCTCCATATTGTACAAAAACGAGGTGGGAGCATCAGATTAGTGCTTGATTCCAGACAGATCAACACAATCATACTCACTGAGACAGATCGCCCAGAAAAATTAGAGGAATTGATACAAAACTTCCACGGTGCTAAGATATTTTCATCAGTTGATTTACGGAGTAGTTTCTGGCAAATAGAATTGGCCCCAGGATGTAGAAAATTTACAGCATTTATCGTATTCGGTAGATGTTACCAGTTTAAACGATTGCCATTTGGTTTAAACATATCATCAGCAGCGTTTATTAGGGGATTTAAAACTATACTCAGTCCTGAAATTTTACAAAAAATTATTTGCTATGTTGATGATGTGATTATAGCAGAACCCTCTTGGGAACATCACAACGACACATTAAATCAGTTTTTACAGTTCATGAAAGAGCATGGGGTCACAGTAAATATAACAAAATCCAAATTTGGAAGACGAGAGGTCACATTTCTAGGACACATAATTTCAGAGAAAGGGATAATGCTCGACCCAGAAAAACTAACGGCAATCAAAGAATTCTGTACTCCACATAATAAGAAAACTCTCAGAGGATTTCTAGGTCTCACCGGATTCCATAAAAAATTTATTTGGATCGAATCTCTCGCAACACCACGCCTATGTGTATTGAGTGGAAAAAACACGCCATGGGTATGGGATCAACAAGCCAATGAAGAATTTTTAAAAGTGAAAAACGCACTAACAACAGCTCCGATCTTAGGACATCCTGATGTAACACAAAATTTTTGTATGGCCACTGATAGCGCGAAAACAGGTTGAGGAGTTGTTTTATTCCAAGAATACGAACAGGCAGGGCTAAGATCATATGGAACAATTGCATTTGCCAGTCGGGTACCCACAAAAAGCGAGAAAAGCTATTCAGTCACGGAGCTGGAAGCATTGGTCATTGTATGGGGCTTCCAACGTTTTCGATACTTCCTATTCGGAAGAAAAACAAAAGTATACACTGACCACAAAGCATTAGAATTTCTGTTATCCGCCAAACTAACTCATGGGATTCTAGCCAGATGGATGTTAATACTATAAGAATTTGATTTCACTATTACACACATACCAGGACCAGCGAATGTATTAGCAGATGCTTTATCACGATGTCCACAGGGTGCATCCAATAACATAGGTTTGGAAGCAGCAGAAGACCAGTTTACAATGTACTATATGAAACAAGTACCTTTCGAAAACTACATTACAACAGCATTGAAAAACATGGGCAAGAACATGACAAGGATCCCGAAATACTAGGAATCAAACACAAGTGGAGAAGTAACGATTTTCCAGACATTCGACAGCACTATCTCGTAAAAAACAATGTTTTATTTTTTAGACGAAATGTTGCAACGAATGAATGGTTAATTTACATCCAAGTTGAACTAATTAATAAGTACATATGGTATACACATTTAAGTAATGGCCACTTTGGACCACAGAAATGCTTTTTAAAAATAAAACAAACAAGCCATTTTCCTAATATGGAAAGACGGACTAGAACAGTATTAGTAAAACGCAAAATAATGTGTGAGGGTAAACACGTCACTTTCCAAACCAAACCACCTATGTTTCCGATAATCCCTAAAAAATTAAAACAAACAGCTGCAACAGATTTGATGGGGCCCCTCCCACGCACAAAAAATGGATATATTTTCATATTTGTCGTTTTGGAACTTACTTCTAAATATGTTACCTTGACACCATTAAAACGGGCAACAGGTCTTACGATAAGTAAAATATTTAGACAAGATTTTCTCAGACAAGTAGGTCGAGTGGAACGAATAATTTCGGATAATGGCCCACAATACAAATCAGTGCAATGGCAGAACACGTTAAAACAACACAAAATAAAACCCATCTACATATCTAAGTACAAACCTAGCGTAAATCCAGCAGAACGATCTATGAAGGACATAGGCACTTTATGCCGATTATATGCAGGCAAGAGACACAACACTTAGGATATATACCTTAAAGAGTTTCAAGAAATAATAAATGAAATGCCACATAGCACTACACTACTACCCCCAGTTACTGTACTTAAAAATATTGAACCCCCAAACATAACCAGAGAAAATGTTAGATTTCTTATTGTCGTAGACAGCACAAACAAGTCATAGCAACAGCACTCTCCAACATCAGAAAGGCAGCCATTAAAAGATAAGAATGAGGAGATAGAACAGCAATTAAAAGAACATTCTCAGGAGGCCAGAAAGTATTTGTAAAAACACATCATCTCTCCAGCAAACAGAAACACAAAATACATAAGTTTTACGCTGCATACAAAGGACCTGTCATAATTAGCCGAATTGCTCATGATAATGCTGTGGAACTAATGAACCCAAAAACAGGCAAAACCTTAGGACTTCACCATGTGAGCCATATCAAGAAGTTTGAAGATTAATTTTATTACTGGTAAATAATCAGAACAAAATTTCAAGATTATGTTGCAGATAAGATCGCCAGGAGAAAGAAGAATGAAGAGAGAGGAAGGTGGGAAAAAGAAAGTAGTTTCAATAAAAACAAAACAAAAATAACACCAATAGTACCATAGATTAAGGTGAAGGGATAAAGCGTAGATAGTCTAACAGCATGCAATATTAAAACGCTATACACCACGTCACTACACAAAAATAAAAAACGAATTTGAGGATTCTTGTAGAAGTTAAGACTCAAAACATCTTAGAATTGTAACATGGAAAGGGCGCCGAAATTTGTAAAGCCTTTTAAGAAGACGTAAAACAATGTAGGTACTAGACATATGTTAGATGATTATAAGTAAAACTTTTTGTAAGAACCATTGTAAAAAGTCCAGCAAAGACCAGATGCAACGACTAATAAGTTGCAATGCGAGAAGTAGCAACAAAGAAAAGGACATAATTAGCAAGACACGATTCCTACAAGGCAGAAGTGACGAGAGAAGGGAAAGGACAGCGAGACCAACAGAGGACCCTTGTAGCCGAAGTGGGCAGTAAATCTGTTGAACCACAGAGTGGCAGAACCCTGCTGGGACAGAACACGGAACCACAGAGTGGCAGAACACGGAAGGCCAAGAGGGTCTTGGAATGCCCCGACTCAGCGGAGCAGGCAAAAAATGGCCCGACGAGAAGACCGCTTGGGCAAGCCACCACTGGCAAAAAAATATGTGTAAAAGTCACACTACTGCTATTAAACAGCACGCTGATGCACGAAACTGAAGAAAACTTCCACAAAATAAGAATGACACGTCCAAACAATTTATCAAACTGTTACTAAGAGGAGAACTTCAAAGCGACAAGTTATCAATAAACATTTCCATATCCTGCCCAGAGAAGAACCAAGAAGCAAGTAAGAAGCAGAGAAAAAGCAGGAATAACAGAAGTTGAAGATTCGCAAGATTTAGACCAAGAAAGAAAATGGGTGAAGAATACACGACATACCTTCCCAAATCACTATCCTATTGTAAACTTGTCATCTGCGAAGTATTACAACGAAAAACAACCGCTTTCAGCGACACATAACGATAACTTTCACGCATACAAAGCCAGTAAACCACGAGATTCTGCACTCACAGCTCCATTCCATTATGGGACATCCACAACAGCAACACACACTTGCAAAGCCAACAAGGAACGACGAACGAAGGTGTACATCAAATACTTGCCCACATCCATCTCGCTCAAGTCCATCACCTTCGTGCAAAACATTCGCCAACCTCATGCTCAAACATTCATAGGATAGTGTGAAATCAAATTATGTGATGTATAAATTGTGTGAAAGAAACGTGTGAAAACTAAATAAGTTAAGCACACCAGACAGCTAATAAACTACAAAATAACAGTCATTGACTATGGACTTATGTAAGAAATAGACTATCGATAAAAATAAGTCATTAGTTATGAAATGTACAGTATATAAAGAATAAAAGTAAGGTATAATAAACACTAAAATTATATGCCACTTATTTTCTCCTCATAAAAATAAAAGAATAACTATATTTTACTTACATTCTCCTTATAAAAACAAAGAATAAAAAATTATCTGGTTGGATGTTTTCCCTTTTTTTAACATTTGTACCATTTGTTAGGATAATATCTCAATACTTGTGTATGTATATTTCTTTGTCAAAGCAATTCTTGGAAATAATTCTTATTTGCTAGTGTAACAATGTTGAAATGAGTGTCTAGAAACAAAAATATTTTACTTGTACATGATATTTAGAAAATGTGTTAGGAATAGATTTTACATAATTACTACATTTATAAAAAAAAATATTTCTACGAAAATCGATGTGAAAGACTCCTCACTTTCAATAACAAACTTCTTAAAAAACAAACTTCACACTTAAATAAAGAAAGAAAATAATTAAAAATTAATAATAATAATAATAATAATAATAGCATAAAAATATTCTTCTCTTGTCAATAATAACATATTTTAGAGAATAATGTGGAAGAATATAAAAACATAAATTAGTAATACAAACTAGCATAGAACCAAAATAACGTGGCTGAACAGTAGGCAACAAAATTTAGAGAAAGGAATAATTTTTGACTGACTTAGACAACGATTCAATCATTGCCTAACTTCAGTGCAAAAATTAAGTTCGAAGGGTGGTGATATGTAAGGTGTCAGGCAAATCCAACACCTTCCATGAAAACCCTGACATGATAAGCAAATCCAGTAGTACATCACATAGCTCCGAATAAATCATGATATTAAATTAATACGTGTAACGAGTGAGCAAATGGAATACTACAGACTAACACAAGAATACCTAAATGCATGTCATACCTTCCCACCATGAGACAGACGCAGTTCCGAGGGGAGAAACGAGAACAGAAGCTGAGAGCAGAACCGGGTTAGGCTAGAAGGCCCTACGATAAGAGACGGACACCCACGTCGCCAGCTAACCACCAGGACCACCCCCCAGCCCATGTTAAAAGCTAGAGCCCTCCAGAAGAACAGTATAGATCTTACGATAACACTAAAAGGGCCACACCAGCTGCAAGTTTTAGTGTGAGACTTTCTCGCCTCTCTGTTACATTGCAAACTTTAAAAACATTGCCCCACCACGAAAAGTATAACGTTTCTCATTGGATAGACAGAATTTATGTAGGCGGAGCCCAAGGTTAACATTGAGACCCTGATTGGTCAGATGAAAACACAGCCAGATAGTTTTTTTTAAACCAGCTTCGGTAAATTGTAGTAAGGAGAAGTTAGGAGAGAGTTCCTTCTGAGACGGCGAGCTGTATGTACCTGCGCCGGGAGCCGCCCCCTGACGAACACCGAGAAAGTAATGAATGCACGCGATGCCGCATTTTTGAGCGTATAAGGCTTCACTCAGAACTGCAGAAGTCTCATCTGTGACAACCCCTTTTTACGTAATACTAATGTCGATCGTCAATTGAAGCTCATGGTATTCACATTTGCTACGTAAGTTAAAATCTGAAACGTGATGATTTTTAGACCATTTTGATAGTTTTCTCTTTTGTGAAACTTAATTTAAACCTAGATTATAGATGTGATATGGCGTAGGTCATCCTTCGATCCATTGTAGAACTTGGAAACCCATTCAGGGAATATTCGTTCACATTTTTGTTGAACGCAGTTGGTTTTTATCATCCTGTATTGAAACATTTCCTTTTATCAATAGTGCAATTTATAACCAATGTTTTGTGAGTAGAATAAAATTTCCAATGGTAAACAACTGCTTTTTCGACGTTATTTTACCAGCTAACTAAAAATAGGAAAGCCTTGAACCCCTTCCACTAAATTTAGTTAGTATTAAGATTCTTTTACATGGAGTGCAGTGGAGCTGACGCTGAAATCATTAAGTATTTGGTTATATCATCGCTAGTCTTACTGACCTCTTCTGAATTCTACATGTCATGTGTGGTCTGACGTCTCCTTACCAGCAACAGGTCCCAGGTTCAAACTAGTCAATTCCCTAAAAAACACACTCAGAGCGTCGTTGCGCGAAAGTGGTAGGGAGACACGACATAGAACAACAGACACCACTCAGAATGTTAGAAGCAATGTTGGAGATCTGATGTTTTACCGGATTCCTGATATTCATGGTGGAATGGTCGTACGAGAAAATCCACACTTCGTCGCTGCCTCGGAAATGCTGTGTCCCATCGCTCTTGCGCCGACTATAACACCACGTTTAAACTAAAAAATATTCAAATGTGTGTGAAATCTTCTGGGACTCAACTGCTAAGGTCATCAGTCCCTAAGCGTACACACTACTTAACCTAAATTGTCGTAAGGACAAACACACACACCCATGCCCGAGGGTGGACTCTAACCCCCGCCGGGACCACCACGTTCAAACTCACTTAAATTTTGATAACCTGGCATTGTAACGGCAGTAACCGATCTAACAATTGCACCAGACACTTGTTATCTTATTTAGGCGTTGCCGATCGTAGCGCCGTATTCTGCCTGTTTTCATATCACTGTACTTCAGCACGCATGCCTACACCAGTTTTCCCGGCCAGTGTGGCAGTGCGGTTCTAGGCGCTTCAGTCTAGAACCGCGTGACCACTACCGTCGTAGGTTCGAATCCTGCCTGGGGCATGGATGTGTGTGATGTCCTTAGGTTAGTTAGGTTTAAGTAGTTCTAAGTTCTAGGGGACTGATGACCTCAGATGTTAAGTCCCATAGTGCTCAGAGCCATTTGAACCACACCAGCTTCTTTAGCACTTCAGTGTATAATTTGACAGTTGTAAGCACTATTCGTACGTCACACAAAATATTCCACTTATTCCGTTAAAGAGAATTAGTGCTATCTGAGGAAGGAGATAGCCGGCCCTAGTGGCCGTGCGGTTCTAGGCGCTACAGTGTGGAGCCGAGCGACCGTTTCGGTCGCAGCTTCGAATCCTGCGTCGGGCATGGATGTGTGTGATGTCCTTAGGTTGGTTAGGTTTAGTTAGTTCTAAGTTCTAGGCGACTGATGACCTCAGAAGTTAAGTCGCATAGTGCTCAGAGCCATTTGAACCATTTTTAAGGAGGGAGATATACTACTGGCGGTAAGAACCAAGTCACTACGACTGTTTTAAGTGGATTTCCGATTTTAAGTTCAACGCAGTGGCAAGATGAACTCCAAACCTAAAACTGAGTACAGGCCGCAATGCTTAAAAACCAAAATCACAAGAAAGTAACAGTTCCGAGAATGAGATTTTCACTCTGCAGCGGAGTGTGCGCTGATATGAAACTTCCGGACAAATTAAAAGTGTGTGCCATACCGAGATTCGAACTCGGGACCTTTGCCTTTCGGGGCAAGTGCGCTACCAACTGAGCTACCTAAGCACGACTCACCATCCGCCCTCACAGCTTCAATTCTGCCAGTACCTTGTCTCCTACCTTCCAAACTCCGCAGAAGCTCTTCTACGAACCTTGCAGAACTAACGCTCCTAGAAGAAAGGATATAACAGTTTGAATTTTTACTTAAAATTGGATGTGCAAAATAAAAAAAAATACTCTAAAGAGATAAGCCGATTTCCATAGGGGATGGAGCTGAGCACGTGCCAGCGGCCACATAAAATAACCACCAGTTAAATGCAAATGCGTGTACGCAGCACAACTGAAACTGAAAGCGAAGCAAGAAAAGCGCCAAGCTGCTTCAAACAAACTACAGACAATCGACAAAAGTTCGTGGCGAACATTACAAATGACGCTCACCGATAAACAGAAAGAGGCA
Organism: Schistocerca serialis cubense; assembly: GCF_023864345.2. Lineage (NCBI taxonomy): Eukaryota > Metazoa > Arthropoda > Insecta > Orthoptera > Acrididae > Schistocerca > Schistocerca serialis. The sequence goes on from NC_064641.1 coordinate 430,576,502, forward strand.
GGACGTGGCTCTGTCGTCGAACGGAAAACCAAAGCAAAAGCCCACGATGAATGCGTTCCGAGCGTCTAGGGCAGTCCAGGTCACGAACCGTAGGCCTCGCCGAACCGCGAACCGCTTCGTCAAGAGGTACCTCGAAACCCCAAGAACTGGCGCAGCCAGGACAGATGTAGCCTCGCCAAATGCGTCACGTCAACAACGCACCGTCCTGTACGGTAAACGCCGGCTCACTACGCTCCCACCACAAAATCAGGTCGCCAACAATACTGGCCAATTGCTGCCTAAGAAGCATGTACGCTCCGCCAGATACCAGTCCCAACAACGACTAGCTTTGATCACCTTCATCTCACTGTCTCTACTTCTTCCTTCTTACCATAGCGAGAGACCAAAGACCCTCGAAACGGCAAAAAAAGTGCTCAACTCGACGGGCGCAGGCCATCGACCTCGCAGGGCGGCTCACCACTCTATATTATAAAACTGACTCTACCAAAAAAAGTTACCTGTTTGAAATGTTTCTTCAATTAAATATCAGTTATTAATAAAAGATTTGAATTTCTTTACCTCACAGTTTCACTATATGAAAATCTGATTTCTGTTTAACCACAAATTTTATGTGTTTTGCTTTTCTACTGCATGAGATGACATATTTTTAATGAAACTGAAATCTGTGCGATTTCAGGCTTCACATCACCTGATGATTTTGAAATGTTACCGGATATTCAGTCAAGAGACAACGTCCAAGGGACCGACACTACCCAGCTGAATACTCAAGAACATTTAAAAACTTGAACCTGACCGGGCACAAGCTGTTAACCTGCAAGGAAATTTCAAACTAGCGCACATTCTGTTGCAGAGGGGGATATTTCTCTACAATGAAATTATAAAAACAAGATATCTGAAACTTGCTAAAGAGCAAGAGGAGAAACTCTACCGATCCAAACAGTGTACCTTTCTAGTAGTACCTTCACCCATTAGGTGATGGCTGTAATACTGTATTGGCGAAGAAGCAGGGATAGTAATGAAAACATACTGGTTCCTAAGGTTTCTTTTGCTCGGTCGTCGGAATACCCCATGACCAAATGGAAAATATTATGCGCTACCTTTGACGTTATTCCACAATACTCTGCACTGTAAACATTTACACATCGTGAAGGAACATCTGCACTACGAAGTACTGAGTCGCCCATTTTCTCGTTTCTGAGAAAATGCACCTTTCAGCATTTAATCCCTGCAAGTATTTCTCATTCGTGTATCGTTTAGGTTCATTTGTGTTTGCAAACAATACATAACCTATACCTAATACACAGCTGCAGTGGACACATTTGACCTATACCTAATTGACAACTGCAGTGGACACAGTGTTTGCTATTACCATGAGCCCTATTGTTCCTGAACACGCGTAACAGCGTCGATTAACGTTTTCGAAACCTCTACTCTCTCGTAACCACAGTAGACTCAAATTTCTAGGGGACTTTAGAAATAATGAATTATTATGGCACGCCAAGTAATTTTTTTTAATGCTGCACTATACTTAAAAATTACACAGTCACGTGACACAATTTTTCAACGTAGTCACCAGGTCCTTAAATAACAGTCGGAACATTCAACCACTCGTTCAGTTCTTCAACGATAGAAATCCGTTCCTGGTCATGGAGACATTTGAGAACCGCTGTGCCAACGACCTCGTCGTTGCAAAATCTCTTTTCCCCAAACGTTCTTTCAGTTGCCGAAAAGATCGAAATCTCATGGTGCAAAATCTGGACTGTTTGGCGGATGCTTTCAAATCTCCCAATCGAAAAAACTGAAGCACTGCTTAGGTTGAGAATGCGGTGTGGGGTGTCGCATTGCCGTCCAGGAGAACATTGCCTTTGCTTAATTCTCCACGCCTCTTGTTCTATCTGACCATAAACTTTCTGGTTTTGTTCGTAAATGACAGTGATCTTCGAACCTAGAGAGAGCACAGTAGTACTAGGTACGAGCGAATACCGAAATATTTTTATTATCAAGAATATGGAAGTTTCTGGCATATTAACGATGTGTGATAGACCAGTATTTAACTTGCGACCTTTAAATTTCGCTGGCGGCTGCTCTACCTACTGCGCAACCCATCCACGACACACAACTCACAGCTTTACTTCCTCAGTACCACCCTCCAAGTGCAGATTCGTCCTGGGAAAAAAGAATGACCCATTTTCTCTAAAAATATTGTTCATTTCATTTCTTCTCTATGACTTTATTCTTCCTTCCTTTCGTCCCTGCTTAGTTCACATCAACCATTCTTAACTATACTACTACACCTGTAACCGTAACAGAAAAACTGCTGAATGTATAGTCAATATTTTACTTGACATGGTATGTGACACATTTAGTTGTCAGGCCTGTTAGCATTATAGAAGACAATCTAAAGATAGTTCTGCAGTGAAAGATACACTGAAGTGCCAAAGAAACTGGTATAGGCATACGTATTCAAATACAGAGTTATGTATACAGGCAGAATACGGTGCTGCGGGCGGCAAATAAGACAAGTGTCTGGCGATGTTGTTAGATTGGTTACTGCTGCTACAATGGCAGATTATCAAGATTTAAGTAAGTTTGAACGTGGTGTTATAGTCGGCGCACGACCGATGGGATACAGCATTTCCGTGGTAGCGATGAAGTGTGGATTTTCTCGTACGACCATTCCACTGTGAATATCAGGAATCCGGTAAAATATCAAATCTCCAACATCGCTGAGTCCGGTAAAAGATCCTGGAAGAACGAGACCAACGACGACTGAAGAGAATCGTTCAACGTGACAGAAGTGCAACTCTTCCGCATATTGCTGCAGATTTCAAGGCGGGGCATCAACAAGTGTCAGCGTGCGAACCATTCAACGAAACATCATCGAAACGGGCTTTCGGAGCTGAAGGTCCACTCGTGTTCCCTTTATGACTGCCCGACACAAAACTTTATGGCTCGCCTGGGACCTTCAACACCGACATTGAACTATTGATGACTAGAAACATGTTGCCTGGTCGGGTGAGTCTCGTTTCAAATTGTATCGAGAGGATGGACGTGTACAGGTATGGAGACAACCACATGAATCCATGGACCCTGCAGGTCAACAAGGGAATGTTCAAGCCAGTGGAGGCTCTATAGTAGTGTGGGACATGTGTAGTTGGAGTGATATGGGACTCCTGATACCTCTCCATATGACTCTGACAGGTGGCACGTACGTAAGCATCCTGTCTGATCACCTGCATCTATTCATGTCCATTGTGCATTCCGACGGACTTGGGCAATTACAGCAGGACAATGCGACACCCCATACGTCCAGAAGTGCTACAGAGTGGCTCCAGGAACACTCTTCAGAGGTTGAATACTTGCGCTGGTCACCAGACTCCCCAGACATGAACATTATCGAGCAATCAGGGATGCTTTGCAACGTGCTGTTCAGTAGGGATCTCCACCTTCTCGAATTCTTACGGATTTATGGACAGCCCTACATGATTCATGGTGTCAGTTCCCTACAGCACTACTTCATACACTAGTCGAGTCCATGCAACGTCTGGTGCAGTGGTTAGCACACTGGACTCGCATTCGGGAGGACTACGGTTCAATCCTGTCTCCGGCCATCCTGATTTAGGTTTTCCGTGATTTCCCTAAATCGCTTCAGGCAAATGCCGGGATGGTTCCTTTGAAAGGGCACGGCCGATTTCCTTCCCCATCCTTCCCTCATCAGAGCTTGCGCTCCGTCTCTAATGACCTCGTTGTCGACGGGACGTTAAACACTAATCTCCTCCTCCATGCAACGTCGTGTTGCCGCACTTCTGCGTGTTCACGGGACCTCTACACGATATTTGGCAGATGTACCATTTTCTTTGGCGCTTCAGTGTAAATCGGTTATTGGCAATTATACGGTAGCCAGCTTGTCGGTCGATTGTATACAGAGTGAACCGAAATCTACTGACACAGTTTTTGAGGTTTCCCCCATATATTTTCTGTTAATTTTGGAAAAATGATCCTGTGGTCTTCAGCCGCTCATTTCATTTACTACCCACTTTGCCTTTGTATCTATATGTGAAAATGTCTACGGTATGTGCCGGCCCTTGTGGCCTAGCGGTTCTAGGCGCTTCAGTCTGAAACCGTGCAGGCTAGAATCCTGCCTCGGGCAGTTAGGTTTAAGTAGTTCTAAGTTATAGGGGACTGAGACCTCAGATGTTAAGTCCAATAGTGCTTAGAGCCATTTGAACCATTTCTGCGGTATTTGCTGTGTGTTTTTAACAAGAAACGTCTTTCAATTACTCACGGTAATTGCTGTAGGCAGCAATGCCCGCTTCATTCTTCGCCCTAAAACTGCATTTAGTATTACACTGTTTTCTCTTATGTTTGTTTTTGGCCAGTGTTAGTTGTATGTAAACTATGCTAGTATGGATGGGATTTCTAATACGTTTTTCGATATGAACTTCTTGTACGGGTTTACTGAAAGCGGTGGACGAGCGGCACAAGGACGCAATGATGCGTTGTTACCAGAGCGACGGCAAACACACCACTGTTGCTTCATTTCTCTGTGGTTGTGTTGTACGTCTTTGTTACTGATTCTTATAGGGCTTTTTACTGTTGTGAAGGTATATTCACTGATCGGAGGTAATAGGGACGTCAAACCATTTAAACCATAATTACTCTGTAACGTGCCCATGAGACTCGGTATCCTGATAACAAAATACTCAGAAAACTTCACTGAATAACATCAGAAACTGTGTCGTTGGGGTCCCAGCTCACCGTGTGCGTACTTACAAAGGTTGTAGCTGACAGTTAACGATAATTGTGCAGTAGCCTACAATACTTATTGTTTAACTAACCGGTTTTCGGTTGATAAATATTCGATAAATACAAAGACAAATACATGTGGCTACGAATTTTATAAGATGAACGACATAAAGTAGGTAGATCCAAAGAGGGTCTCAGTTGGCTGCCAAAGGCGATAGCTATTGAAGTGTGGTATAACACTAAAGTGAGAAGAATTACTTCGATAAAAATGAGAAGTGAGAAATAGATATATTTTATCTAAGCTAAATAGTTCTCCCTATATATTTAACAAAGCTAAATACCTTTGCTCCCTATTTTATCGGAATAGATCCTTTAGCTGGAGTCTGATATCGAATGTTAATAACTATCATCTTTGACATCCTATTGAGAGCTCCTTGAGTGCACCTTATTTAAAATCCTTGATCTCACAAATTTCACATCTACATACCTTTATCCTCCACCTTACCAGCCTAAAACTAGCTAGTTAAATACAGTAGTATGTACTGTAGAGTCTTACACAAGTTTCGTGTGCATTTCATTCATAATGTATGCAGTATTATACCATGAACCAATGTAGCAGTTGGTTAATAGTTGATAAAGGCTTCATTCAGTTGCTCAATTGGAACAGAATTTAAAAATGTTTTGCACTCACGGCGGCAAGGACGGCTCTAAGCTGTTGGCACAAACACCGTGCATTCGAACGTCAGCGTTGAGCGTGCCGAGTTTCTGATTTCAAAGGGTGAAAAAAGCACGCCATAGAGTCTTTACGGACGTGCAGAGCAGTATCTAGCATGTCGGATATTCCGGACGTGCATTTGAACGTAGACAAACGAGATGGAAAAAAGGCTACCTACGTCATATGACGCCATCTTTCTTCAGTGCAGAGTCGCGGGACGCCATACTGACTTTCAGCTGAAGCCTATTGGTACATATGCCTTTTATAAGCACAAGCATTTTGAAGATTACTCGAAAACTCGTCGACCCTGTTGTGTTTGTTGTTGTCTTCAGTCCAGAGACTGATTGATGCAGCTCTCCATTCTGTTCTATCCTGTGCAAGCTTCTTCATCTCCCATTACCTACTGCAACCTACATTCTTTTGAAACTGTTTGTGTATTCATCTCTTGGTCTCCGTCTACGATTTTTACCCTCCACGCTGCCCCTCAATACCAAATTGGTGATTCCCTGATGGCCTTTCTCTTCCTGTATTTTACTCCTGCCACTTTTAGAATTTGAAAGAGAGTATTCCAGTCAACATTGTCAAAAGCTTTCTCGAAGTCTACAAATGCTAGAAACGTAGGTTTGTATTTCTTAATCTAGCTTCTAAGATAAGTCGTAGGGTCAGTATTGCCTCACGTGTTCCAATATTTCTACTGAATCCAGACTGATCTTCCCCGAGGTCGGCTTCTACTAGTTCTTCCATTCGTCTGTAAAGAATTCACGTTAGTATTTTGCAGCCGTGACTTATTAAACTGATAGTTCGGTAATTTTCACCTGCTTTCTTTGGGATTGGAATTATTATATTCTTCTTGAAGTCTGAGAGTATTTCGCCTGTCGCATACATTTTGCTCACCAGATAGTAGAGTTTTGTCAAGACTGGCTCTCCCAAGGCTGTCAGTAATTCTAATGGAATCTTGTCTACTCCCGGGGCCTTGTTTCGACTTTGGTCTTTCAGTGCTCTGTGAAACTCTTCACGCAGTATCATATCTCCAATTTCATCCTCTCTACATCCTCTTCTATTTCCATAAAATTGTCCTCAAGTACATCGCCCTTTTATAGGCCCTATATATTCTCCTTCCACCTTTCTGCTTTCCCTCCTTTGTTTAGAGCTGGGTTTCCATCACAGCTCTTGATGTTCATACAACTCTCTTTTCTCCAATGGTCCCTTTAATTTTCCTGTAGGCAGTATATATCTTAACCCTAGTGACATATTCCTCTACATCCTTACATTTTTCCTCTAGCAATTCCTGCTTAGCCATTTTGTACTCTCTGTCGAGCTCATTTTTAGACGTTTGTATTCGTTTCTGCCTGCTTCATTTACTGCATTTTTATATTTTCTCCTTTCATTAATTAAATTCAATATCTCTTCTGTTATCCAAGGATTTCTACTAGCCCTCGTCTTTTTAACTACTTGATCCTTTGCTGCCTCACTATCTCATCCCTCAAAGCTGCCCACTGTATTTCTTTCTTCCTTTCCTCTCAATCGTTCCTTAATGCTCTCCCTGAAATTATCTACAAAAACTGATTCTGTCAGATTATCCAGGTCCCATTTCCTTAAATTTCCACCTTTTGCAGTTTCTTCAGTTTTAATCTACAGTTCATAACTAACAGATTGTGGCCAGTGTCCACATTTGCCCTTGGAAATGTCTTACAATTTAAAACCTGGTTCCTAAATCTGTCTTGCCGTTATATATTCTCTCTGAAACCTTCCAGTAGCTCTTGGATTCTTCCATGTATACAACCTTCTTTTATGATTCTTGAACCAAGTGTTAGCTATGATTAAGTTATGCTCTGTGCAAAATTCTACCAGGTGGCTTACTCTTTCATTTCTGACCCCCATTCTATATCCACCTACTACGTTTCGTTCCCTTCCTTATCCTATTATCGAATTCCAATCACCCATGACTATTAAATTTTCGTCTCCCTGCACTATCTGAATAATTTCTTTTATCTCATCATACATTTCACCAATCTCTTCGTCAACTGCGGAGCTAGTTGGCATATGAACCTGTAGTACTGTGGTAGGCGTGGGCTCCGTGTCTATCTTGGCCACACTAATGCGTTCAGTATGCTGTTTGTAGTAGCTTACCCGCACTCCTTTTTTTTTATTCATTATTAAACCTACTGTTACATTACCCGTAATTGATTTTCTTTTTATAGCTCTGTATTCACCTGACCAAAAGGTTATTAATTGCACCATTTATTGTAATAAAATCATGGCAAACGTCATATTGATAGTTAAAGAGGTGCATATTATGGAAGTACTCGTATTCCCCAGTAAGTCAACGGCACACGGAGGATTCATCAAAACCGCATTTTTCTTGGTTCAATTCGTTATAGTTAAATGTCAGTTAATAACCTATCTACAATTAAAGCCTTCAGGAGGTGGTAAGATGGAGGTTTGGCCATGAATCATTGATGCTCGGTGTCCGCCCCCGGTAGCTGAGTGGCGCGGTGGCTCAACGTGTTCGGTCAGCTGGCCTCTGTAATAAAAAAAAAAAAAAAAAAAAAAAAAAAAAAAAAAAAAAAAAAAAAACCTGAGTTCACCGATCAACAACGAACTGAAACGGATGTCTTACGGCGACCGTCCCGAGCCAATGCAACGAACGAAAACTAACAAAATGAGATTAAAAAAAAAAAGTTGTTAGTGCGACAGACCGTTATTCGTAGGTATGGAAAGTATACAGAGTTTTCAATTTCGCATTGATGCAGGCTTCTTACCAACGCTAGCCCACGCTCAGTCAATTTTAAGCATTGTCAGTTTAGTAGATAAGCAGGTCTCCACTGTAAGAGAAGCCGTGAGCTTTACTCAACAGTACGATCCCGGCGTAGGATGTTGCGGAGCTTTTTTTTTCCATGGGGAGACAGAGGCTGAACTAAATTGTGAGAGTACTAAAGCATGGGGTAGCACAACTAAGAAAAAACATTGTAGGGCCCGGGTTCGAATCGCGGCTGGGTCGGAGATTTTCTCCGCTCAGGGACTGGGTGTTGTGTTGTCCTAATCATCATCGTTTCATCCCCATCGACGCGCAAGTCGCGGAAGTGACGTCAAATCGAAAGACTTGCACCAGGCGAACGGTCTACCCGACGGGAGGCCCTCGTCACACGCCATTATTATTATTATTATTATTATTATTATTACTGATGCTCGGTGTAGCGTAATGAGTAGAGACGCAGAGTTGTAAAGTTACAGGTGATATTTTGCTACCTCGCGTCGCACTGGATCCAAACAATTGTTTTACTAACCGTTGCACTATCTCACAGATCTGATACTTTCTTATCGGAAGTATATTCTATAATACTCGATGTTGTTTAAATACAACTATGCTCTTTTCTGGGAGTGAATTTCTTCGTTTGGTTGTATCTAAAAGACAGCTGGCACTGCTTGCAGTAAGATATTTTGCGCTTTTTTGTTTCAAGTTTTGTATTTAACATCTTGTGAAGATCCTGTACTGTATAGAAACAGTGATCGATTAAGAAAGGTTTCTACTAAGAATACTGAAATAATTTTCGTCTTATATGGACAACTGTTGTAAATTTGTATTCCAGCTTTTGTAATGGAACTTTTATAAGTCGGTGTCCTTACTGACTAGAAATGGTGCGTCGTTTTTTGCCTTACAACACGTTCATGGATGTTGAAGTTTTTATTTTTGTACTCCAAAAGTAGAACGACGTAACTAGCGTACGCACAAGGGAGGAAATGTGCGTTTTACTCCCGTGCATTTTGCAGAGTGGCTTGCGAGCCAGATGCAGCCAACTGTCGCTGGAGCGCGATCCGATCGCGCGTGCCACGTTGAAGCATACGCACCAGATGCAAAAGTCGCATCGTTTCTGAGCGTTCAGCAGCACATTGAAGCTACCGTTCGAAAGCACGGCTTTAGGACGGTCGCGCAGCGCAGTTGGGGGCGGTCACTGCTTCGGCCCGCCAGCTAGTGCCTGCCTACCTGTGAGCCGGGCCACGCCACCCGCGTTGGGCGTGTCGCCCACAATCGATAGCAGCCGCTGCTGTTTGCGGCCGACCAAGGACGTCCTGCTCTGCTGGCCGCGTCCCGCGCTCGGGCCGTCGGCCACAGGTAGTTACAGGCCCCTCTGATCAGTCTCTTCTCTCTCTCTCTCCCTCTGTCACACAGTTCCTACCAATTAATCGGTCAAATGAACACGACCGTCAGTAGAAATTTACTTCGAAGAGGAAGCGGGAAGGCCGGCCGGAGTGGCCGAGCGGTTAAAGGCGCTATAGTCTGGAACCGCACGACCGCTATGGTCGCAGGTTCGAATCCTGCCTCGGGCATGGATGTGTGTGATGTCCTTAGGTTAGTTAGGTTTAAGTAGTTCTAAGTTCTAGGGGACTTATGACCACGGCAGTAGAGTCCCATAGTGCTCAGAGCCATTTGAACCATTTGAAGCGGGGAGACAAGATCCTGAAACCGCTATTTTTAACACACTTCCATTTTCTTGTCTCTCGGATGGTTAGGTACAAGTTTCTCAATTTTCTTTGAACTAACTTCCCGATGAACTGGAGACTTGAAAAATTTCAACAGAGCTCACAACTGTATGACAATGCAGTATCAACTCGCTTTCTTCTGTGGTATGTTTGTGGGAAGACAGTTGCTGATAAGCCTCCAAAAGAACTCTAATCTATCTCTAATTCTTACTTTCGAGGTCTTTTTGTGAGTTGTACGTAGGAGGGAGCAATACACTGGTTGACTCAGGTCAAGAGAAACTGAAATATATTTGAAATTTGCAACATGTAATCACATCAATATGTTCGAAATCGAGTGACAAATATTACACACACAACACTAAAAATGGGAAAATAGTTATTTAAATAAAAACAAATTTTTAAGATAACACATTCTTATATCGGACTAAGTTAGAAAATAAGATAATTCCAAAAGTCTGTTATTGTGAATTATTAATAGCTATGAAAATACTTGTAAGATTAGAACGAAAACCGGTGGCCCACGCATTGTGTAACTGATGCGTGAATGGTTCACCACTTAACAATTGCCTGTTGCACGGGTCCCATGCTTTTCGTTGTAAAAATTTTCATTTATTTTCCTTGCTATTAAAAATTCACAATCAAACATTTTCGGAGCTATCTGTTGCCCATTAGCATTCTGTAAGAGGCTAGCAGATATTGTTTTGTACTTTTTAGTCCGATATAAAAAAAAAGAATTACACTAAAAATGTATTTTTATTTAAATAATTATATAAATGACTTGACCAGTTTCGAGACCTGTCATGCAATAAGAATTAAATGTTTAGGCGACGTAAAAAACATATTATATGTCAGAGAATTGATGATTATTCACTCACTCCTAAATGTGAGTGAGAATTCTGTAATGAATAAAAGGTATGTACCCAGATTCCAGGAGGGGATAATGACACGTCTTGCCGCGCTTGACGGCGCCCGTGCAAGTAAGTCTTATCGCACTTGCAAAAACATGTAGGTAATGTAGTCCTGCCTTCAGTTACCTCTTGTCTCTCGAACGTAATCAGTTGAGGAAACAGCAATACCTACACTGAGTCTCGCTTAATACATTCCGTCAGAGAACATCGATGCAAATTCTACGATCGGTCATTTATGCCTAGCGACTGATTTATTCGTAGGTTTGAAAAACACACAGAATTTTGAATTTCACATTGTTGCACGTTACGTAGAAAGGTTTGTAGGTACTGTTGATTTGCTAGATTTCGAAGTCGGCTCAAAAGCAACTACGTGCCTGGCCGCATTCCAGATAGTTAGCCTTGTCTCGCGAATTTGCTCTGATAATTAATGTTTTTATCGAGTTTGTAGATATCATATGAAATTACGAACAACTCCAATGATACATCTGGTAACTGAACAAAGATTGGTTTACTTACTTCAACATCTTGTTACTCTAGAGATGACAATATGAGTGTGTGAAGTCACGTAAAACTTTTCTGTGTGCTTTTTTTATTCATAGGTATGAAAAGTATACAGAGTTTTCAATTTCGCATTGATGCAGACCTCTTACCAACACTAGCCCATGCTCAGTCAATTTTAAGCATTGTTAGTTTAGTAGATAAGCAGGTCTCCACTGTAAGAGAAGCCGTGAGCTTTACTCAATAGTACGATCCCAGTGTAGGATGTTGCGGAGCTTTTTTTTTCAATGGCGAGACAGAGGCTGAACTAAATTGTGAGGGTACTAAAGCATGGGGTAGCACCAATAAGAAAAAACATTGTAGTTGCGATGCACGGAAGTCATTTATAATGCGCAGAGAATTTTAAAACATTTTGTCGCGTACTACAAGACCAAATTTCCTACATTAATGAAGACAGAAATTTTCTTTTAGTCATATATACATATAATCTTGGCCTACTTTTTAAGATTAGTTTTACAATCAAAGTTTATCTTTTATGTTTCGCATACTTTAAATGTCTATATATATAATCTGCAAACTACTGTGAAGTGCGTGAGAGTGTACGTAATGGAAACAAACGTTAGGATTTCTTCCAGTCAGATCACATATGAAGGACAGGAAAAATATTACTAAATGCTTCTGCGTGTGCTATAATTAGTACAATTTTTTCTTCACGTTTCCTATGATAGCGATACCCATGCGGCAAAAGAATGTCTCAGATTTTCGTACTCAATACTGGCTCCCGAAATTTGCAATAGGCTTCCGCAGGATAATTTGCTTCTATATTCACGAGTCTGTCAATCCGGATTTTGCAACAGACCTGAGACCTTTGGTGCCACCGTTCTTAGTATACGTTTCACATCCCCTGTTAATCCTATTATGTATGGGTCCCATACAGTCGACCAATAGTCGACCAATATTCTGAGATGGGATGCGAAAGTCATTTGTAAGTAGTCTACTTTCTAGACTGACTGCATTTTCCCAGTACCTAGAAGAAATACTGCATCTACCTGATTTCTTTGATCCTTGGCTTTCAGGATGTCTTGTGAGAAAAGCAATAGTTGTGTTTCGCGTCATCGTTGCTTTCGGAATCCGCGTTGTTTGGCATGGAAGTGGTGATTCTGTTCGAGATACCTCATAATGTTTGAGCTCAGAATATGTTGAAGCATTCTAGAACAGGTGGTGAAACGTCTCAACACAGCCGTTCCATAAGAACTTCCCACTAACTAAAGTAATTATGAATTATGTGGCCCACCGTGTAACTGTGGTTGAGCGTATGATCCGCCACAGAAGCCTTGAGTAGGCGACCTGACGGCAGAAAAATGTTTTTTACTGCCACAAAACCAGGTATTTTGCAAAAGGTCACCAGTGTTTCATTATATCATGTCACTTATGTTCCACGTTTCCACACGTGTACGTATTCCTTTCCCTAAACCGTCTTGTGTGTGTGAATGTGAACCAATGAGAGTCTGAATGTCTTTTCTATTTATTTATGGTGGAGGTTGAGTTGGTCGTCGTCTGCTGGAGCGAGAGCTGTGTGCTCGCTGCTTGGAGGGGAGAGCAGAATGACGAACTCAAGATCCTTGCACCTGGGCAGAGAGGTCTTGTCTTTCTGGAAATGGTATTATCTGCCTGTTAGGTTGGTAACGGAAGCTCTCTCTGGTTTTCGTTTTCACGTAGTAGCCGGCGGAACCTTTGTGGAGAGGGACTCGGCTGCTGATTACTAGTGAGTACAGACGTAGTCCTATGTTGCCCTGCTAGAAACTTCCGAAATTTTTGCGTTTTGTCCGTTGTACATAGCCTGAAATATTTAAGTTCAGTTCATCTGAAACGCTATGAATCTCCCAGTGCCTTTGTGATATGAGGTTGCAGTAACAGCTGACGATTATGTGCAATTTTTGCACTGGTCGGACTTGGCTTTGTTCCAGTGGAACAACGTGATGCAATTCACATGTGGTGATATTATTGCGAATTCTCGAAGTTTTCATGCAAGTGCTGAAATCTCGCGTAACATATCTATTGTGTGGGAACGACATTGGTGTGGAATAGGTAGAGGCATTAAGCCGGACCAAATTATTCCCCATCGATTTGATTTATAGGGCTGCTATCCTGTGATAGACATGCACTCTCTCTGCCCACTTTTTCTCCTTTGAATGCGAGTGCTGGTGGTGGCTCTTCCTTGAGTCCATCTTCTGAGTCTGAACAGAGTAATTGAGTGTATGGCCATATCCTTATTACTCCAAGTCATTTTCCTTCCACGTATTTCACAAATGTTACGATTTTCTCATTAAAGAGAAGCAGTTTATTTTATTACAGTATAAGGCAACCGTTTTCTCTAATAATGCAACTGATTCCATGCATTAATGAGCGCTGCTGATTAGTTAAACCAGTGATGAGTCGAATACCATCAATCCTGCGTATTATTCATGATCGTTAGGTTAATACTCGATTTCAGTTGTAAAATCAATACGAATGCTCTGTTCATTTTTATATCTTTCGACGAGTCATTGCATAAGGACAGTAATAAAAGACAAGGTAAAAATCACCAGAAGAATTTAATTAAGTGACTAAAAAGAAAACGGGGAAAGTAATTGTGAATCCTGTTTTTATAAACATTTTCCGGTTCGGTCGGTTCTCTTGTCTTAAGAGTCGGCTTAAGCTGGTGGTGACTGAAATCCTATCATATTAGTTGTAAGCCTGAATGCCCCAAGGTACTAAAAGTAGCATACCGATCCATGGGTCCTAGGTCAAGTTGCTAGTGCACACTCCGTGCGAGACCTAAGCATTCTACTTACAATCGTTGTTGCTCATGAGACTGGATGGTAGTTTTGTAGATCACTTCTGTCACTGTTTCTTGAAATGAGTGCGTTCTATGCATCGTAATTTTTTTCCAAAACAGTGCGGATAGTGTTTTGTTCGACTGACCTACGGTATAGTATGGTTAAAATTGGAGCTTATGCCTAAGATCTGGCAGGGATCTTATCGACCCTGAAGCGCTGTTAAATTTTAGCAGTTTTTAGCTGTCTCTTAACTCCACAGACACTAATATCTGTTACATAAGAAACCATCAGCCTCGATTGCGCTAATGAAACCAACCTTTACCTGGGTTTCAGCCCAAATAATTGAGCCTTCTTCGGAAGATGTACCTGAATTTGTAATTTGTCTAAGAGGGCATGGTCTAGAAATAAAACTAAAGCAGTTTTATTTCTAGACCATGCTGTCTTAGACAAATTATAAATTCAGGTATATCCTCTGAAGAAGGCTCAATTATTTGGGCTAAAACCTAGGTAAAGGTTGGTTTCATTACCGCAATCGAGGCTGATAGTTCCTTATATATTAGATTATCAAGATTGATGACTGGGCTGCAATGTTGAAAGTACTAATATCTGTAACACTCTTCCTCATAGTGGACCGGGAAGTAAACTGAAGCGGTAAATGTGCATCTTGCTTTGTAAACGAACATTTAAAAACAGCATTCAGTATTCTTGTTTTTGCTTTGCTGCCCTCACTGTCACTTGCTGTGTCATCCATGAGGGTATGGACACTAATTTCACGTCATTGAGAGCCTTTACATAAAAGAAGAATTTCTCAGGATTTTGTGAGCAACGTTTCCACGGGGTACATGGCGAACATTCAGACCATGTAAGTTCATGGGCTTTCACGGCCACCGTAATTTTGAATGGACCTACTAATGTTGTTTTCCAATCACCTACCAGTGTAGCGCACTGTATAGCACCTACCTCCAAGTTGTCCAATGACATCCTAGGTACGTAACGTCAGTAACTATCAGATAAGCGAAATAGACAGTGTATAGAGGAGTACATGTACTAGTACCTAGCAGTTAACCGTCCTGAAGACGACCGCTGCGTAGTCGGTCGGAACTTACGCAGTTCAGTTAGTCTAGTGTTTTATAACGACTTACCATAGTTCCCAAAATTATTTTATTCAAATTTCATACGATAGTCAGACTCGTCTCATACTTTTGCGTGCATGTCAGTTCACTGCCGTTGCTATGACGCGTCGTAGTTCACCCAAAGTTGTTGGAAGGGGGGCACACAGGATTCTTATACGGACCAACACAAAGAAAATCAAGCACCGTGAGATAACGAGTTTGAGTGGTCATCCTCCGCAGCAAGCGCAGACGTTTTTAATTTACAAAACCGTGAGATAATGCTACCTAGGAGGGCTACCTAGGAGGTCAAAGTTTTCTTTTTAAATTGTCATTTCATCCCCTTAGTCCCGTACACACTAAACAAAGAAAAGTGCGAGGTCATCCACATGGGTACTAAAAGAAATCCGATAAATTTTGGGTATACGATAAATCGCAGAAATCTAAGGGCTGTCAAGTCGACTAAATACTTAGGATTTACAATTACGAGCAACTTAAATTGGAAAGACCACATAGATGATATTGTGGGGAAGGGGAACAAAGACTGCGCTTTGTTGACAGAACACTTGGAAGATGCGACAAACACACTAAACAGACAGCCTACACTACACTTGTCCGTCCTCTGCTGGAATATTGCTGCGCGGTGTGGGATCCTTACCAGGCAGGATTAACGGAGGACATCGAAAAATCGCAAAGAAGGGCAGCCCGTTCCTTGTTATCGCGCAATAGGAGTGAGAGTGTCACTGATATGATACGCGAGTTGGGGTGGCAGTCACTGAAACAAAGGCGGTTTTCTTTGCGGCGAGATCTATTTACGAAATTTCAGTCACCAACTTTCTCTTCCGAATGCGAAAATATTTTGTTAACACCCACCTACGTAGGGAGAAATGATCATCATAATAAAATAAGAGAAATCAGAGCTCGAACGGAAAGACTTAAGTGTTCCTTTTTCCCATGCACCATTCAAGAGTGGAATAGTAGAGAAGTAGTATGAAAATGGTTTTAAGAACCCTCTGCGAGGCACTTAAGTGTGAATTGCAGAGTAACCACGTAGATGTAGATGTACAAGCGAAGGATGCGCTGTCAGAGGCACGTTCACCCCGAAATTGAGCCAAGAGACAAGTAAAACTAAGACGAAAAAAGGCTAGTATTAAGGTGATCTATTTACAGCTGAATTAAGAATTTTTGAAAGTGAAATAATGGAAGGTTTTTATATATAAGAAACACGAATTTCTTTGTTTTAATTAAAAACACGAATTGTGAAATGGTAAAAAGGAAAACAAGAGGAACGCATTTCAAACGCAATGTGGAAACACTGATATTAAAAAGAAACAAATCACTGGAAGGGCTTGGCCCGGGAAACGTAGTCTGTTGTTGGACGGGTAAGAGGTTGGGCGTTGAGGAAGGTAGGAGGGTGAGGTATACAGACTAATAGGTAGTGTCGATGGAGTGGATGTTGGGAGACAAGAAGGGAGGAGTCGCTGGCGATATCGGTAAGATCACAATTTGGGGGAGAGAAATGGGATAGGGAAAGAAGGGAAGCGGGAAGAGAAAAACGGGTAGGAAAATGTGGGGATGGAAGAAAACGGAAGCATTTATGAGATGGAATGTGTACAGTGGATTCTTAGTTGATAGGATGGTAGACGCCTATGGTACTATGTTAGATCAGTACGTCTCTAATGACCAGTCCGTTGGTAAGGCAGCTCATTGTTAAGAAATGCTCGAACATGCCGACTCCAGCGTGGTGCTCCGTCCAGCCCAAAAATGAGTTTTTTGTCTTGTTCTCGTAATTGTAGAAATATATGAATTTCAAAAGATGCAGGTGTTTCATTCCTGCAACAGACGGCTGCGGAGACATGCGAAGAGACCTGCAATTGCTGAGCAACTGATCGCCCAAATGAACGAAGGGGCTACCGCCTCAACGACTGTCGAGCGAACGTAGCTGCGTAGGGGTCTCTGCAGCAGGCTCGTGGTTCATGCACCCTTGTTGACTGCTGTTCATCGGCTACGGAGGCTGGAATTTGCACCTCAAAGCCGCAACCGGACGTCGACTGAGTAGCGGCAGGTGACCTTTTAGATGAATCACGTTTTATTCTCCATGGCATAGTTGGCCGCTGATGTGCACGTCCGAAAGCAAAACACCCTGCAACAAACGTCGAAAGGGCCCAGGACGAAGAAGGGAGCGTTATGGTCTAGGGAATGTTTCCAGCCGGCCGCTGTGGCCGAGCGGTTCAAAAATGGCTCTGAGCACTATGGGACTTAACATGTGAGGTCATCAGTCCCCTAGAACTTAGAACTAATTAAACCTAACTAACCTAAGGACATCACACACATCCATGCCCGAGGCAGGATTCGAACCTGCGACCGTAGCGGTCGCGCGGTTCCAGACTGAAGCGCCTAGAACCGCTCGGCCACACCGGCCGACTTGTGGCCGAGTGGTTCTAGGCGCTTCATTCCGGAACCGCGCGATCGCTACGGTCTCAGGTTCGAATCCTGCCTCTGGCCTAGATGTGTGTGATGTCCTTAGGTTAGTTAGGTTTAAGTAGTTCTAAGTCTAGGGTCCTGATGACCTCCGATGTTAAGTCCCATAGTGCTCAGAGCCATTTGAACCATTTTGTTAAGTCCCATAGTGCTTAGAGCCATTTGAACCATTTGAATGTTTTCATGGGATTCCCTGGATGACGTCGTCACTCTGGAAGTAACAAGGGAATCACTCAAGTATGTATCTGTCCTTGGGCACCATGTCCACGCCCACATGCAGTTTGTTTTTCCTAGGCACGAAAGCGTCTACCAGCAGTATAATGCAACATGTCACACTGCTTGCACTGTACGTGCGTGGTTGGAAGAGCACCAGGATGAGTTTGCCGTATTCCTCTGGCCAACAAACTTCCTAGATTAAAACCCAATCGAGAATTTGTGGGACCAAATCGATCGGCCTCTTCGCTCCATAGATCCTCAACCCAGAGGCCTAGCGCAGCTGTGGCTGCCACGGCACTGAAATCTGCGCGGCCCCACATCCCTGTCGGTACGTTCCAGAACCTCACTGACTCTCTTCCTGCACATCTTGCAGCAGTCAGCTTTTGTCTGGTTGTTACATTAATATGACTGGACAATGCAGTTCTGGCTGCGCTCGTACTGTCACTTCCAGTACACAGTAAGAGAGCTTTAAACTATTGAAGGTTGATTTGTTAGTCTATCATAGCTGCCCGACCAAACGCAGGATGTCATATATCTGCGCCTCAAAAACCTCAATAAACGACCAACAGACCTATTAGTGATTAAGAACACATTTTATTTCGTAGTCTTAATCTTTCTAGTCGCTTTTCCAGCTACAATATGCCCTGGAAATAATCGTCTTCAGAAATATAGGTCCCTTTAAAATTTTTTTAGACTTGCTCTGCAGCTTAATGATATTGTTTTATATTCTACAATCTTTTATTCTTCTACCTAGCAAGTGTTTGAAAAAATTTCAGATAGTTGAATTTAACTACGTATTGCCAAGATATATTTGTCACGTTGAAAAGAGAGCGTTACACAGACATTTTTTTCGTCGTTGGCACGGTGACACACCGTCCGAGGCCTTGTAACATTTGGCACCACGGCGATCAAAGAAGATAATTTAATTACACACGTAGCTTCTTCAGGAAAAAGTAATTTTTGGCAACTTTCAATTATTATAAACTATTCATGTACAATTTAGATAAATGTACATACTATTAGTACTAGCGTAGTAAATGGCTTTTGTTTTTCACTGCATCTAAGAATAATGCAAAGTTGCTTCAAGAAACCTTAAGCAAAGAAAAAAAAAGTTTATTATACTACCCGCGTGAAGAATTACTTGATAATGCCATTGGAAACAAAATAAAGTTTGGTAATCAATTAAAAACAAGATTGTATTTGTATTTAGAATAGATCTCATATAGACTTTGACGAACATATCTTGTGAATACCAGATTCTAAACCACTGATTATAGCTCTAGAGTATTATCAGACCACTGGTAGTTTCATACTATATGCCTGTTCATAGAATTTCACTCAGGTGTCTCAGAATCAAAGTGTTTCTGTACTTATATGCTATGCTATATCTATGTTTTTCAACAATTATTACACGGACGTCTTACATTGAAGACACTAGTTACTAACAATCTCAGTGACATTTCGACCTTCTTTTCTTTTGAGTCTGTTTGCTTGCATTTAATGTTAAACTCGTAATTCAAAATAGATTCGTAATTCAAAATAGAGTCCTACAGATTATTAGTTGACTAAGGGAACGAATCCACAGTACTTTCAGCATTACATGTTCACGTGCTACAGTTGCATCTTTCGCACTGATTTTAGATTTCTAAGCTGGCAGAGTGATTCGTAATTGAAAAATTCAGTCCTGGTGTAGAATGAAACCAAGTAGACGTTTGCACCGGTACTCAACCAATAAAGAAATAAAAAAAATAAAGATAACTTATTTTTACAAGGTGGTTCTCCACCGCTGTAACACCTTTAATGAAACACTAATTTACATACACCATCAGCTTCTGTACGTATTTTATTGAAATGAGCTATTGATAGTTTTGTTCAGTATTATACTACCTCGCGCCGGGCGAATTCGTCTTGCTTTCTGATCTATAACAGACTAAACATAGTTGCGTTAATACAGACTTAAAAGGTAAACATCAGTAATTATATGTCACTAACGCGTTTCTGATAACTGAACACGTCCGTAATCGAGCTGAAAAGACAGCACATACAATTCTTGGAAGACTTGCCCAAGTTACTCTTACAAGAAGTGTATACCACCTTTTCAGGGCGATAACAAGTGTGACAATTATTTTAAAAAATGTCTTAGTAACATATAATATAAATGCTGACACTTGCACGTTTCATTCATCAGAAAGCAGTCCAGTGGCAAGAGATAGTCGATATAGCGCGGAAATAGCAGCACATTATCAATAAAGTTACTGTAGGGGCTGACGGTGCATACAAAGATGTTTTCATGAAATACATTTCAAGGATAAAATATCATTGGAAGAAGTGTTTTTAGGAGTGTTTTATGACGTGAGCCTCTCTTATTATTTATTGCTGTAGAAATGCTTATGCTTTTGAAAACGTGTGACAGACAGTTCTGTTAATAAAAGAAAAAAGAGAAATCTTGTCGTCTTAAATAAACACAGAGCAGGTCATTTATTCATAAAGAAGTGTATTCTATACAATAAGCTCTGTTCCGCATTTACTTAAGTACGACCGCGATCCGTACTGATGTCACAATAAAGAAAATAACAAGTAAGTCAGTTTATTACTACCTCACTGAGAGCTGTGGCTGTGATCCAACATACTTGGGAACAATAAGAAGTAATTACTTAGTTTATCTATCTTTTCCTTGGGTTAGATCTGGATGGGAAACTAATGTCATCGCACTTGCGAGCACAATTGCAAGGCACTCCGTAATTTGTAACTCTGAATACGTGAGATTTTGTGAGAAAACATCATCAATACAGTTACTTCATAGATTGTAAGAATAGAATATTCTCGTCTATGTATATGAGACACGTCTATAAACTGAGTGTGAGCTGAGTGGTAAGAAAATATTTCTCGTAGCTAGTAGCCGGTGGCAAAATTGAAGAGGAAAAGGACAGTTGGTATGTGGCAGACGTTGTTGCCGCGCCGTTTTTCATACGTTTGGTTACTTAGTTACGGATACTTGAATAGCGTTTTCATTTTTACAGCTAGTTAATGTGCGTCTGTCAGTGACAGCTCTGAGCCATATTTGCATCGCTTGACATCCAGTAAGTTTATGACTCAGTTTTTGCCCTGCTTCGTACCTTCTGGCCTTCTATATAGTCTCTAATCCGGCGCTCTTTGGTTTTATTTAGACCCTAGGCCCTCTCCAGCACTTGAACAATTGGGTGACTGACGTGATAAACATCTGAAATATGATTTTAGCGTGGCCACTTTTCCATATGCTCTCTGATGAGCCATCCTCGGCAGACGAGCTGACTTTAACTTAACTTGGATTCAAATTGTTCAAATGGCTCTCAGCCTTATGAGACCTAACGTCTGAGGTCATCGGTCGCTTAGACTTAGAACTACTTAAACCTAACTAACCTAAGGACATCACACACGTCCGTGCCCGAGGCAGGATTCGAACCTGCGACCGTAGCAGCAGCGCAATTCCGGACTGAAGCGCCTAGAATCGTTCGGCCACAGCGGCCGGCTGACTTAACATGGAAATGTACACTTTGTACTAATATTAGATATGCTTATTACTGTCGATTTTTTGGCTTATAGGGTTTTTCAGTGCTGGTAGGTTTTCTTGAGTCTTACTCTCCGCACACATGGTTTCATTTTTAATGTACAGTTGCGTTTGAAGATGGAGCTGAGACCCCAAAACAGGTTTGTCTAAGACAATAATAACTGTGTTGTACAACTGTAGCGGATGTTTCAGTTATTAGCAATTGACATAGCAGTTGTGGATGTACCATTAAGAGAAATTTAAGCTATGCAGCAGTTTTATGGTAAGATTCACACGAATTTCATGCCAGAGTACAACAAGAGGAAGTAAAAATCATTTGAATTTAATAAGCCTTCGACGACGAGGTCATTAACCTCAGGCTGCTATAGGACGAGCACAAGGAAGGAAACCGAGCGTATTCTTTTCAAAGACTCCATCGCAGCATTTGCCTTTACCGATTAGTGAAACCACGTAAAATTTAAAGCCGAATGGCCCATCGAGTATTCGAATCGTGGTTTCCCGAACGCGAGGTGTATTACAAGTAAGGCAAATGAAAGTAATATTTCCCGCGAAACCCGCTCGTTCCCAATGGACGAACCAATGACTTAGGAATTTCCGAAAATCCTAGCTACACCTCCGAGTACGTATAAGTATTATGTCAGTAACTTGAATGAAAATGAACCGAGAAGCTAAAACAGATAGAGAAGCAGTTGAGCGCAAATCATCGCAGTATTTTCTTTGTAATTTTTTCATCTCCCCCCGGTGAAGGTGGTCTGACGGTAGGCAGCCTTTCAGAAGCCAGCTGACTCATTAAAGTGGACTACTTTTGTGGATGCTACATATCTGTAACCAGAAACTACAACTGCAGTTGTGACAGTTTACACTCCCCACTGGCACCTAATTTAGTAGATGTGTCTCAACTACTGGAGGCACTCAGTAACAGTGCATCGACCTTCACTGGCATCTTCTTGTAGTCTTTAGTTAGAAACTATCACTCTCACAGAAGAACTAATTAACGTGTGTCCTTAGAACCGTGCACAAGCGATGTTTCTATCAAAAGTTTAGACATTGGCTTGAAGACCTAAATTCACACTTGTCATTGATTAAGGATTGCTCATTATTTCCTACGGCAGAAACCGAAGAAGTAAGATGAAAGTACACTGCGAAGAAAATCATCCACTTCGTTATTCCTTGAACTTTCCCTCCAGTCAACACCGAAAGCCTAACGCCAGCATCCACGACGAAATCCCGTGGCGGAGAGCGCGAAAAAAGACGCCATCAATGCCGAAAAAGAAACAACGTGTTGGTCTATCTTTGGAAAACAATACAACGCTATGTGACGTGGATTCGAGAAGTCCTATGTAGGTTATCGCAGGCACGTTGCACTAGACGGCTACGCACACGTCACGGAACTCCCTAAATTATGGGCTGATGGTATGTGGGCGGGGAGATGCCAACCAATAGCGTCCCTTATCTTTTGCTTTGGTATAAAATCTGTAGACGTTGCTGGCATAGATACAACGCGAATGGACATTCATATTTTTCTTGCTCGATTCTGATTTGGTAATAGTTCTTCCCATTTTTAAGGTAAATGAGCATTCGGACTCCGTATGTAGTAATTCCTTGGAAACGTCTTGATTGCTAAATACTTCACTTATGACGCGCTTCGAATAATCATTATCAGATAGCTGTTGCCAAAATTTACACAAAACACTACTTATTTTTCTTTATTGAATTTAGATTCCCTACCAGAGGGGGCGGGGGGGGGGGGCGGAAGAAAAGTTAAAAAACATAATTAGGACATGTAACAATAAAAACAGGTGATAAAATGGTGACTGCTTAAAAACGAATATGGTGAAAAATTGCGAAGAAAATATTAAAAAGAAACAAAAAAAACAGAAAAAAACGAAGGATGGACAATGCTGATTAAAACACATAGTAATTATACAGACACAATTAAAAAACACAGCGATAGTCTGGCTTCTGTTTGCAGCACTTAAAATTGGGACACACAACACTGAACACTCATGGTACACTGCACTATAGAGTACAATTGAAGATGGGGAGGGGGCGAAGACCCGATCCAGACACTGGAGGGGGGAAATAGGGGAGGAGGAGAGGAAAAGCTAAAAAAGGGGGGCTGATGGAGGGAGAGGACACACAAAAAGGGGGAAGAGCAGATGCAAGAAGGAGTGGGGAAGGCAGTGGAGGGGAAAGCAAAAGGACTTGGAGGAGAGAGTCAAAGAGAGGGTAGGTAGGCAAAGGAAACAGGATGAGGGAGGAGAGGGAGCCTGGGAAAAGGACAGAGAGAGGGAGGGGGAGGTGAGAATCAGGATGGGTAATTTGGAGGGAGAGAAGGCATCATCCAGGGGGGGGAAGTTGACAGAAGCCACCTTGGGATAGGAGATGAAGTGGGTAGAGGTGGTGGGTAGGGGGGGGGGGGGACAACGGTGAAGGCAGGCGCAGCAGTGGGCAGGGGTTGGAGAGGAGAGGAGCAACCAATGAATGGGGCGGATCAAGTCGGCGGGAGGTGTAGAGGATGTGGATATGTTCGAGGAAAAGGATGGGGGAAAGGAATCAGATCATAGAGGAGCCACGTGGGGGATGGGAGGTGTATACGGAAGATGAGGTGGAGTGCATGGCGCTCGAGGATCTGGAGAGACTTACAGAATTTGGGGGGGGGGGGGGGAGTGGGCGGATATCCAGGTGGGACTGGCTGGCGTAACAGTGGATGGGACAGATTAAAGATTTGTAGGTGTGGAGGACGGTAAAGGGGTTCAACCCCCATGTCTGGCCAGAGAGGAGCTTAAAGAGACAGAGGTGGGTGTGGGCTTTGGACTGGATAGGGCGGAGATGAAGGATCCAGGTGAGGTTACGGTCATTGGCCAGTCCAAGGTAGGTGAAGGTGGGGGAGAAGCGGACAGGACGGGCGCAGATGGTTAGGGAAAAATCAAGGTGCCGGATGGAGCAAGTGGTATGACATACGATGATTGTCTGGGTCTTGGAAGGATTGATTTTGAGGAGACAAAAGATCACATTTCAAAGCCTTATATATAAATATTACAAGACCGGTGTAACATAAGGAACGTAAGTACTCATTGAGTTTAAGTAATTAAAATATGCTTAGGAAAGCTCATACAAGTGAGCAATAGAAGAAAATTGTACACACTCATAAGCAATTGCCTCTAAGCGTATTTTCAAAGGACGTTATTTTAAGATGTCGCATGCCACACTGCAGGCAGCATACTCGACAGCTGTATTTCTTCAACATGGCACCAGATGGCGTTCATATAAAAAAAATAAAACTGATGTAACGTTGTAACTGATATTTACGATGTTTGTTCATTGTAAACTCTATGTCCTGGTATGCTGCGATCTCTGAGATCAACAGCATCTGACTCCACGTTGAAGTAATAGGGTTCTCGAATCTTCTGCCTCCAGTGTGGCATGCGATGTCTTAAAGTAATGTCTGTTGAAAATACGATTAGAGGCAATTTCCACGTGAGCGTGTACGTTTTTCTTGTATTGTTCAGCTGTATGAGATTTCTTAAGCATATTGTAAGTACTTAAAATCAATGCGTACTTTACTAACTGATGCTATAACGGTTTTGAAATGTTTTTATATAAGCTTTTCTAATGTTGTCTTTTGTGTTAATTTGGTCACAGTTATCTGATGAGGATTACTCGAAACGCGTCATCACTTTTCGAGCAGCCGTCAGACTTCACGACCACATATCCGAACACTAACACCGTCCATCAGCTGTAACAAGAAAGGGATACGTTTCCATTGATCCACGGATTGAATCTCGATGCTTTTGTGCGCACTGCCTTCGTGATTGACGATGTCGTTCGGTTGTTGTGGAAACACGCCGGGGCCGTTTGCTGTAGAGGCCCATGTTCAACGATGTTCGCTGGACGACGTGCACAGAAACACCAGTGCCTACACCGGCACTCTACTCTGTTGCCAGACGTGCCGCAGACTGTCGTCTGAAGGAGGGTCACGCCTCCCACATCCACGTTGTGTGATGAGGCAGGTGCGTTCAAAACTTTGTCACCTGCTCGTGGTTTTACAGTCCTTCAACCACCTTCCCTGGAAGCTCACGACAGTAGCAGGTGGACAGCGGACCAGCTTCATCGTTTCCGAGATACGGTTTCCTAGGCACCGAGTCACAACAATCTCCCTCGTGTAAGTTTCCGCGACCAGTGTCAGTTGACGTAAAAATGTTATGTTTGTGGTACAGCGTCATATTGCTGGTGAAGCCAACGTTTCGGCAACTGTTACAGGACCTTCTTATGGAGCATTTTTTTATAGTATGACGCGGTACCGTACCCACGAAACTTTCACGTCACTCTCCCGTTAGTCCGAGTAGCTTGTGCCAGGTGATTTCCTCATTTTCGGTCCATATCGTTTATAAAATGATTTCCCATTCGTGTCTGTTCATGTTATACACTTTCCTTACCCAGTCACGTGCTTTCTATGCAATTACGTGGTACCTGGTAGGCCGTGGTGATCAGTTTTTGAATCATCAGATGTGTAGTGACAGCAGAAGTATGACGGTTACGACGCTTTCCGCGTATAGTCTACGAACAATGCCAAACTGCCATTTCGTCGGTATTACAAGTTGTGCAAAGCATATCGTAGATTTTTTACTACCACGTGTAGTAACCGTTTTCTTAAACCTTATCTATCACTGCTTCAGATCGATACACTGATACTAGAACAAAGAAAATGGTCTCTTGTAAGCGTAAATACAGCTTTTGATTGAACGAAAATCGTGTTATGTCATGCTAACCCACAAACTGCTTTATTTCCAGGTTTTCATTTTCAATATCCATAGATTTTTTATCTAAAGACACGGTAATCAGCATACATTTTATCTTCATAAACTATCTTCTAACCACCGAGTTATAAGATTGTTGAATACACAAGGGGTGTCAGGAATAAAGGTGAATATTCGGTGATAGAGAAGTTCATGGGAAGCCTAAAAATTCCATAGATGTATCACTTATTCTAAACGTTTTCCGAGTGAGAACACCTTTTTGGAACATACCTCAGCTGATAACTAGAGTCAGTACCTTTGAAAGCTCGTAACTTCGAAAACTTGTCAAGCAGCATATTTCCACATTGATTGTGCCACTTCACATTCCAACATACGAGTACATAAGAGACAATACGTCAACGTCGCTCTGCTCGTACCAGTAGATTATCTGTAGCAGAACTATTATCCAGCACGAACTTATCAAGACGTAAGACAGTTAGACTTTGTCTGGAGGATTTGACGAAGACAGGAGCAAAGAAGAATAGAGTGAATACAAGAACTGAAGTGAGAAGTCACATCCTGAACACTGCTCCTCTAGTAAACGTCTTTAGGGATTCTTTTCAGCAAGTAAATTAAGATGATTCTCTTGAGTTACAAACGTACATTGAAAACTGAATTCGATGTTGGACACTTTAAAAGTTTATTGTGAAATGCTTCAAACTATTTGTGACGTGCCTTAGGTTTGTGGCCAGACAAATAACAGCAACTAATACATGAATATTGATAAGCAATTTAAAATCATTTCTAATTATAATAATGATAATAGACTCATAGGAGTATATACGAAGAACAATTTAAATTGAAATAAACGATTTTATGGAAGTTTCCTCTTCAAGTGGTTACTTCTCTTAGCTAGGGGTAAGCTGCGTTATAGAATAGTCGAAGTCTAAAAGTTTATCGAACATGCTGGCACGAGGAGACTTTGTTATCCCAATTGTGGAGAAGGGTAGTTCAAACCTTTTTTCGGGAATCCAGCTTAAGGTTCTCGGTGGATTCACTACATCGATTAAGGTGAAACGCACGATCCAAACAGACAAGATCGATATCTTCCTCTATCTTGTCATCCCAGATTTTGTGCTCCATCTCTAATGACGTCGTTGTCGCCGTTAAACCGTAATTACCTTCTCTTACTCAGATCTGACCTCTATTCCAAATAGTTGCAGCCCGTATGAAGTACTCTGGGTGAAGGAGGAATGTGCGTAAGCTTTGGCCTCCTGCTTCTCCTCCAAAACTGCATTAGCTGTTGCGCGTAGTTACTGTGACATCGAAATGTCAGCACTAATTGGCGTGTCAGTGGCAGCGACAAAAACAAACACGGATATGACGTCTTATTTACCTGTCTTCCTAGAGTCGGGCACACAGTTTTAATCTGCCAGGAAGTTTCATAACAGCGCACACTCCGCTGCAGAGCGAAAATCTCATTCTGGAAACATCCCCCAGGCTGTGGCTAAGCCATGTCTCCGCATTATCCTTTCTTTCACGAGTGCTAGTTCTGCAAGGTTCGCAGGAGAGCTTCTGTGAAGTTTGGAAGGTAGGAGACACTGGCAGAAGTGAAGCTGTGAGGACCGGGCGTGAGTCGTGCTTCGGTAGCGCAGATGGTAGAGCACTTTCCCGCGAAAGGCAAAGGTCCCGAGTTCGAGTCTCGGTCGGGCACACAGTTTTAATCTGCCAGGAAGTTTCAACTACTTGCTTGTCTTAGAGGTAAGACAATACTGTAAATTCACGTTCCAGAAAACCGCAGTTCAAATTCCCATCTCTTCATTTAGATTGAACTTCTGCGCGATTTTCCTCAATCCAGTAAAACGAATTTCGCGCTGATTCCTCTGAACACGGTCGATTTCCTACTGCAGTACTGGTGTTTCCTCGGGTCCTAATGTCGTCGTCGTCGGATAGGCGTTAAAGCTTATAATTTATACCTTTTATTTTTGTAGAAACATCGAATTATCCGAATTAAAGATCAAAAATTAACCCACATGTTTCACAACGAATATTAATGTGAAGTAGGATATCGGGATAAGGGAGATAGGAAGCCCAGCATTTATTTCTCTGTTGACGCTGAATATACTAGACACGGAGCGTAACCTGTCTGGACAGCAATAGGCAGATCTTGCTCGGTAAAAGGAAACTTTACAGATATTCGTCTGGAGTGACCACAGTCAAGATATCCCCGCAACGGTTTGAGCCCTTCTCATCTAGAAGCCGAGTCCAGTTCCATGAATACAATGCCACTTCGCTTAATCACCATGATTTCATCCAGCAGTATTTGTTGATGTTCTGTGATATATACAAATCGCGTTATGCGAATATTCCACATCAACTTTTCTCAAGATTTCATTGTCGTAGACCATTTATTTCCACATATTTCTAAGCCATAATTTATTGGTTTATCGTAATGGTGTTGTAGTTTTCAGTATTAGCTTTCCTGGATGATGGCTTGATATCGTTAACACTACTGTATCGTTATAGTTGAACATTGTACTGTAATATTCATAAACAATGAAGGAAGTTAGAACATTGTACGAGGAGCATTCAATAAGTAATGCAACACATTTTTTTCTGAAAGTAAGCTGATATTGTTGAGAATTCCAATACAGCATGTTATTCCCCACTCTTTACGCTACAAAACCCTATTTTTTAACATAAGCTGCCTTGAATGCGACGGCGTTCCACCTCCTTACTGGTACCGCCTGTATGCCAGCATGCTACCACTCCAGTGGCGGATGTCGCAGCCAACGTCCTGCTGCATCAGTAACATCCCCATTATCCACGTACTGCTTCCCGCCGAGAGCATTTTTTTTTTTTTTTTTTTTTTTGGACCAAACTAGTGGAAGTCGGAAGATGGGAGTTGCGGACTTGGGTGTAAGTGAGCTCCTCTCGGGTGTGCAGTCTTGTGTGAGGCATTGCGTCGCCATGAAGAAGAAGAAGAAGTTCGTTTACGTTTTGTGGCGCCGTACACACTGAAGTATCATCATCAATTTCCTGAGGATAGCACGGCTGTGCGTGTGGAAGGCCATTACAGACGCCGTTTTGAAGGCTACGTACAGTGCTGCTACCTATTTCATGAAACTTTAGGGACTGAAGTTGGAATATTCCACGACGTCTCACAACAGATTCCGTATTTTCCAAACGAAACAGGCTGAGAAAAATGTGTTGCATTATATATCGAATTCCCCTCCTGATAGTTAGTGACACAGATTAAGGGCAGGGAAAACCTCCGTGAACTTTCACTTTTACGTCAGACGTGAGACAATGACTTTGGGAAGCCTTGTAGGAGGTATGGACAACAGATATAAGCACTACGCGAACAGTGAAAGCATGAGGAGATTGGATTTTTGTTAGAAGATGAGGGAAAGAAGCTAGTGGAAGAAGGGATGGTAAATGTACAAAGGTATCTGTACTGGTTTGATCAGTTCCTTGTCAAGAACGGCAATACAGAAGAAAAATGTGTTGCCATTCAAAGTCGAAAACAACTGTAATGTAAAGTATTCACACGCAACTGAATGTTGCCTGCCCTACGGAAATATAATGACTGTAAATCTGAGGCGAACTGTATTCTCTCAGTTATGAAAATTGTACATAGTGAGTACCTGTAATGGCGTTCTGTCTGGCATTTGAATGTTTATTGGTTAATAAAAACAATTTTTGAATAGTTTTCAGTTTTATTTTGTAAGAAACTATGGTTAGTTTTACCCATTCCTACCCCTTTCACAAAATTAATATGATTGCCCACATCCCCTTTTCAACTCTTATCCTGGATAAGTTCTTGATGGTATGTACAGGGACGAAGATACAAGCATCAGATAGGCTGTAATGGAGGAGTGTATAGAATAGTCCAAAAATTATTTCTGTGAGCTGGAAAAAATGTAATACAAAAGATATTATAAACCAAATTATGTAATTGTCTTTATAGATGTATGTCAGACTTAACACACTGACTGATGGAAAGGCTCACGTGCTTTATTAAACGACAGCTACACGTGAGACAGTGAGTAATGAACATGAGAGTTGGTTTGTGTGTGTGTGTGTGTGTGTGTGTGTGTGTGTGTGTGTGTGTGTGTGTGTGTGTGTGTTTAAAAGGGGGAGTTGCGGTAAGGCGGGGGAGGGGGTTGTAGATTACAGTGTGTGTTCATTTGACACGAAATGTTGCACGTGATATAACAAATATTGACACTTGTTCAGACCCAAATACAACTGACCATATTTGTATGTTTTCTTTCATGAGGTCCTTATTGTTGGTATTACGATACCACGAAAAGTCGGATGTGAAGTATTACCATGATACACCCGTTAGCAAGATGATGGTACAAAACGACCATACGCTGAGGCAACACTGAAATATCAGCCACACGGCAGCAGCCACCGCAGACGCCGTTGAGGGAGGTCCAAGGACACCGACAACAATGTGAGGTGCCAAATGTTAAATCCGTATGATAGCGGCAGGTCTGTTGCTGATGCCAAACGCCGGAGGTGCTCTTGCCAGATTCTACACCCAGCTCGGCGCAGCACTCGTGTGTTAGGTACAATCAACTTTCGAATCTCCAGTCTTGTGACTGGAAGTCGGAGGGATTTCCGCTGTTCACTTGTGCAAGAAAATTAAAAACCTACAGCCGTCCGTATGACGCCATTAATTGTATGGCTACCAGTTTCGGCGCTTCGGTGCACCATATTCAGGCCTTTGCTGAAGCTGAAGGTGTTAACACCATCCGTATACATGATACATCACTAGCCATCATCCATAGACTACCCGTAACCGCGATACTGTCTTTCCAACCATCAACTATCTACTTAGATGGTAGCTGATGACTGGAGAGACAGCATAGCGGTTACAGGTAGTCTGCGGACACCAGTTACAGATGTTGGCGTTATGTACACGGATAGTGTTAACCCCTTCAGCATCAGCTAAGGCCTGAAGACGGTGCACCGAAGTGCTGAAATTGGTAGGCATACAATTAATGACATTGTCAAGGACGGCTGAAGATAGTTCATTTTCTTGCAATCAGCGTTCGTGTTCCGTGAGTGAGCGTGCATGTGGTCAAGTACATCTCAGATACGCGTGGCTCCGCAAAAGGAAAAAAGAGAGCGAGATTACAGAAAATAAATACCGCCTGTGTGAACAACACTGTAAATTTATGGTTGAGTGCTACGTGAGCACGCGAGAGGGCAACAGATATTCGACCATCACTTCACACCGTGACACTGAGACAGGTGTGTTATCTGTGCACGATACATAGACAATGACTGGCGGGGTGATTAATGTTCACCGTTGTGTAACATGCAAGTGGAAACAGGTGTCACGCTAGTGAACGTAAAGTTTCAGTAATAGAAAGCTCTTTATATCTCAGTGGTTCACTGGACACTAGTAAAGTATTGAACCGTTACAGGTACCGAATGTGATACACTCTGGTCATGTTTCGTTGGTAGCGCTTACGGCCAGTTGAAATGACTGATACAATTGCCTCATACTGAAATATTTACATTTCTAGACGATTACGCCCAGGAAAATGTGACGCTTCACACATCCACGGAACATTGTGGTCCTAAGAGCACATCTGGTTGATGTGAGTCCTAGTATCTACGCCACACTAGAGCGAGAGTAAGCCGCAGTTCCTCTTGCCGTCAGTATTCGTAACAGGTTAACTGGCGCGTATAAGAAAGAAGAATTACTACTCCTCCTTTACACCGAACGGAAGCGAACACAGCGAACGAGCTATTGCGGACAATTCGCCCGAATTCAATACCATTCACTTGTACCCCGTGAACGATCGTATACATTGTACGTCTACATCTATACTCCGCAAGCCACCACATGGTATGTGGAGGAGGGTATTTTCATGTCACTACCGCATTCCCCTTTTCGTGTTCCGCGCATGGTTCAAGGGAAAAACGATTGATGGTAAGCCACCGCGTGGGCTCGAATCTCACTCAATTTTATCTCCATAGCCTTCTTGCGAGTTATACGTAGGGGGAAGCAATATATAGGTTGACCCTTCTAGGAACGAACAATCGTCGAATCTTAACAGTAGACCATGCAGGTCGCCTCTCATGCAGTGTGCCACTGGAGTTGGCTGGGCATCTCCTTGACGCTTTCACGCGTTCTAAATAAACCCGTAACGAAATGTGCTGCTCTTATTTGAGTTTTCTCTATGTCCTCTGTCAACCATATATCGTACGGATTCCAGACTGACGAGCAGTATTCAAGCATCGGTTTAGCGAGTGTTTTGTAAGTTATTTCTTTTGTTGACGATCAACTTTTCCTGAGTCTTCTCCCAAAGAATCTCACCTGGCACGTGTATATTTTATGGAGGTAACTGATTCCAGGTATTGTTCTGCGACACTGTAACCGTACAGCGAAGCGTCTTTCATCGGTGTATTCGAAGTACGTTATATTCTTTTATGTTGAGGGTCAATTGCCACTCTCTGCACAAATCGTCGACCTTCTGCAGGTCTTCCCGTATTTCGCAACGATCTTCTAGTGTTACGATTTCTCTGTATTCAACAGAATCATTGGCGAAATGCCTCAAGGAACGTTATCTACCAGGTCAGTTACGTACATTATGAAAATTAATGGTCCTGTAACACTCCCATGACAATGACGTGCTGCGTTCTGTTTGCTAAAAGCTCTTCATACGCCTTCGGGAAGGTGACACCTCATTGGGCGCCATTATCTACTGCTTCTTGGGTCTCGTGGTCGAACAGAACGAGATAGGTTTCACATGGTCGTTGTTTTCGGAAACCATGTTGATTACCAAAGAGGACATTTTCCTCACCAGAAATTGGAGGCAACGGAAGCGGATACGAGAGAAGGAGCATAGCTTGCTAACCTTAGGAACGCTGTGTTACTGTCTCTTTGCGCTAGTAATTTCCATGCAGATTTTATTCGATACGACACTAGTTATGGCCACGATAAAAATCTGTGGTATTCAGATAGGATTAGTTTGCGTGGCGACCACGTTGATTTTGTCGAACCAAGGACACTGGTGTAGGAAAAGAGGAATGTAGACCTAGTGTCTG
Source organism: Schistocerca serialis cubense (assembly GCF_023864345.2). Lineage (NCBI taxonomy): Eukaryota > Metazoa > Arthropoda > Insecta > Orthoptera > Acrididae > Schistocerca > Schistocerca serialis. The sequence goes on from NC_064641.1 coordinate 430,609,833, forward strand.
AATTTGTACGTCAAAAAATGGTTCAAATGGCTCTGAGCACTATGGGACTTAACATCTGAGGTCATCAGTCCCCTAGAACTTGGAACTACTTAAACCTAACTGACCTAAGGACTGCACACACAGCCATGCCAGAGGCAGGATTCGAACCTGCGACCGTAGCGATCGCGCGGTTCCAGACTGAAGCGCGTGGAACTGCTAATTTGTAAGTGTGAAGCGTTTGGAGGTAGTGATCTTAAGACTGAGATGCAACTCCAACCTTTCTTAGTATTAGTTCAAAACTTTGTACATAACTCGGTTGAGGCTCTTCACTGGTTTTGTCAATAGAACTCAGGAGGAAACGTCCAAGCAGAACATTAACTATCGACGATCGACATAAATCAACATAAGCTGAAGAATGGGTAGCATATGCTGTGTGGTTGTTATTGTTTCGCATTCCAGTGACTGCTATTCTCAGGTAGCTCCCGATTTCTGAAGTGATATGTGTGAAGTATTGCAGGGACATTATTACTGCACGTATGGTAGATAATATCAATAAGGTATGAGTAATGAATTGTGAAATACGTATACAACATGTCACATAAGCAACCGTATATCCTCGTAGCTTGTTAGATGGGAGATACCGTGACTGCAGGAAAATATTTTTTATTGCTTAGGTTGGTACATCAAAAAATCTAAAACCGTAGTGACACAGTGGTACATAAGCTATGGAATTACAGCCACGAAGAACTTAAACAATGGAAATAACCAGGTCTTTTGAAGATTTTTAATTTTAATCAACACATTATATACGTATTTTTACGTACCCGCATAGCGAAACGCGCACTGCCGTAGCTCGCGAGACAAGAACGTAACCCAAACAGGTATCTAATAACGGCGACAGATTAACGACCGTGTGCTGTTGCGTTGACCAGCCTGACTGTGGATTTTAGGCGGTTTCGCGCGTTCTTTTAGGGAAATGCTCGGAGGGCCCCCAATATTCGCCCATACCGTACTACACACAAAAAGTTAAAATACGGTTTCGCATATATCAAAGTTTGCACAATGATGGTACACACGACTTTCTTGCCTTGGGTAACTGACGACTCTGGCGACAGGTAGGACATCTGGTCACAAAGTTAAATTAATATAAATTAACCAAATTCTGATTTTAGAGGAGCGCATCCTAGACTGGAAGAACGCTAGCAAAAAGTAGGTGTATGTACGTACATATTCGTGTTTATTCGCTTTCTAAGAAAGTCATTGTGCTGTTATATTTTAATAAATATAAAGATCGTGCTTATTCATTCAGTTTCCGTCCGATGGAAGCATCTGATCAGTTTGTCGTCTTTATAGTGCCCGTAGTTTGGGACATACGCTAAACACCTGACGAATGCTTTCCGTACACCTAGCGCCAAAGCGGAGAATACTCGCACTTCCATTGGTATTACACTGAAACACCGACAACCAGCAGAACAAGAGCGAGCACCTGTGAATGTGAACCCAACGTGACTGAATGATGTCCATTCAAGCTCGGCTATCGTTCACACAAGCGAGAATCCTCGTTCGCTTGTGTTCGTTTCTGTGTCTTCCAGGCTTTAGTGTTTACAGTTCCCTTTACGACTAGATCATTAGAAACGGAAAGAAGGCCAATGCGATGTAGTGTCATTGTTGTAAAATGAACATTAAGTCTTCTTGTACCACATTATTGTCAAAAACCTCCATCTGAATATTTCTAAAAAATATTTTTTTTCACTTTTTGCACGTACGATACTCAAAGTCAAGACCACTGTCTTCTGCGAAAGGCGCGGTTTCTTATTTGTTTATTTATTTTTTTGAGTCATCAGATTTGTGATTGGTTTGATGCGGCGCGCCACGAATTCCTCTCCAGTGCCCACATTTTTATCTCAGAGTGGCAATTACAACCTACGTCCTCAGTTATTCGCTGGACGTATTCCAATCTCTGTTTTCCTTTACAGTTTTTACCCTCTACAGCTCTCTCTAGTATCATGGAAGCTATTCCCCGAGGGCTAACAGATGTCCTATCATCTCATCTCTTCTTTCTGCCAGTGTTTTCCACATATCCCTTTCTTCGTTGAATCTCCGGAGACGCTCTTCATTCCTTACCTTATCAGTGTACCTAATTTTCAATTTTCTCTGTAGCAGAATATATCAAATGCTTAAATTCTCTTCTGCTCCAGGTTTCCCACTGTCTATATTTCACTACAATGTCGTAATCCGTACCTACATTCCAAGGAATTTCTTCCTGAAATAAAGGCTTGTGTTTGATACTAGAATTTCTCTTCGGCAGGTATCTCCTTTTTGTCAGTTCTAGCTTGTTTCTTATGTCTTCCTTGCTCCGTCCGTCATGGGTTATTTTGCCGTCTGGGTAGCAGAATTCCTTAACTTCCTCTACTTCGTAATCCCGAATACTGATACAAAGTTTCTCACTGTTCTCGTTTGTGATACATCTTCCTTCTTTTTATCCTCGTTCCTATTCAGTACCCAGTAGACTGTTCATTCAGTTCAACAGATCCTGTAAGTCTTTTTCACTTTCATTCAGGGTAGGAATGTCATCAGTTACCCTTATCATCGACAATTTTTCACCTTGACTTTTAAACCACTCTTGAACCTTTAGTGCTAGGATTTAGACTCAACGCCTCAAGGACCAGCTTAGAGCTTCGACCCGTTATTGTTCCTACCCGTATGTTCGAAGCTCCACAGGAACCGATGGACTATCTGTCCTAATGGAAAGGATATGACATTAGCAGCAGCCTAAATGGAGTACTAATTGCCAGACGAGATGTTCCTACTCATTAGGGAAATACACATTGCAATGAACACTTTTTACAAACTAAATGAGTGCACTGCACTAAGGTCCATACCATTAGCGGCCAGCGTACTGCAGTTACCAAATTTGAGCACTGTTTTTGTATTTAGAAGGAATATACTGCAATTTTCCACGTGGTCATGGCGCCTGAGATTCTCTGCGATTTCCCTGAATCAGTTCAATAATTCAAGTCTTGGACGTATTTCAATTTATTTAACTAGATTAAAATGCAATCAATGTTGATAATGTTGCTATTTATGAAGATATGAAGGTCACCGGTTACCTTCAATGTTTAGAGTAGCTTCACTTCAAATCACTTGAGACTGTTTCTTGAATGGATCAAAATTTTTATATATTTTGTGGACGCTTGATGATGTACCGCATGTTGGATTCTGTATCGAGTTCTTCGGCCGAAGTTTCTTTAACAATTGTTCTGACGTTTTGCCAGTACGGGTAAATTGGATTGTCAAAGGTTCAATCTAATTGTTAGTGGCGGACTGGTCCAGTCCGCTACAAGGAATCGAGAGTCTACTCGTGATGGGAAAACTACAATATAATCGTTAAATGAACTTCAATCCAGAAACCTGAGGCAGAAGCCAATTCGGATGGATCTATTAGTAAAGAAGTGACTTATGCTGATGAGCGGAAACATTGTGACCAACTGCTTAATTGTGTGTTGGCTCCATTGTAAGTGGATCTAAGTAGACTCTAACAGCTCGCGTTTTTCTCCAGCATTCTGTTTTTGCACCAACTACGTCGTCTGAATTCCTCTGAGGGCTAATTTCCACTACTTGCCTTTCGTTATAAATTTCCTTCCCCCAGACAACAATTAATCGGTACGAAACAGTACCTGACTTACGCTTCTCTCTTCGACTTTCTTCACCTACAAACAGGAAAATACCCACAAAGGTACCCACTGGAGGCTGAGAAAATTTTTCGTAATGGATACTTCCGAACGTAGTGAGGAGTGGAAGAATCACTTTGACTCCAACATGCAGCTGATAATTCTATGCGAATGTCGCCGTGTCAGCTTAACGATTAACCACACACGTGGAGGAATGAACATAGTTCCGCAGTAAACTGAAACGTGAGGATATTACAAACGCTGACTATTTACGGGAAACCTCAAAACCTTTCGAAAGACATGGGCTACAGATACACATGCACATGCAACGCACACACACTATGTAAATAAGAGGTAACCAAATGAGAAAAGAGTCATAAAGGGAACCCATAGTTACGAAGATGATGATTGTGACATGAAAAATGTGTCGATGATTTATAAGTGTACCGACAGTGCGACCTCTATAGCTATATGAACGCAGGTTTCGGCGGAGAAACGGTTATATATCAGTACTAGTAAATTAATGTAAAAATTATGAAGTGAACTATTTGCTAATCTATAAGCACCGGATATAAAAATAAAACTGTATTGTTACAGATTAAATTTACTAAAACGCCGTTATGTAAACGTATTTGGAACAAGCCAGAACGCAGAAGGCGTTTCAATTTATAAAACTAAAATTTACTTCTAAATTTATGTCTACAAATATACTCTACTTTCTACGTTCTGGTATATGGTGGATGATACTATCGGTATAGTTACGATTTTCATCTTTCCTGTTCCCATCGTAAAATGTGACCGGTAAGAACTGCTGTCAATAACCCTCCACATGAGCTCGAATTTCTCTGGTGTTCCCATCATGTTATCTCTCTAGCTGCACTTTGGTGGAAGGAATACACTGCCTCGTCCTTCAGGGAACTTACCCACTCGGTATATCAATAGTGTACCGTTTCGTGATATACCATGTCACTCTTGTAGCACTTTTGGCACGTGCCACTGCAATTTGACGAGTATTCGCGTGATGCTCCTGCGGTAGCTAAAGAAACCTGTGAATGATCTCGCCGCTCTTCTCTGTACCGTCTCTATCCATCTATATCGTATTGGATCTCCTTTTGTCCAGCGTAGTGCAGCAACTCGGCGTGGCATGAACTCAATACGTCGTTGGAACTCCCCTGCAGAAAAACGGAGCCACTACCGCCGTCCATAATTGTGAAAATGTTGCCGGTGCAAGATTTTTCTCATGAGCTGCCCTCTCGATTGTGTCCCATAAAAGTTTGATGGGATTCCTGTGGGCGATCTGGGTGGCCAAATCATTTGCTCGAGTTGTCCAGAATGTTCTTCAAACGAATCACAAACAATTGTGGCCCGGTGACACGGCGCATTGGCATCCATAAAAATTCCATCACTGTTTGCGAACATGACGTCCGTGAATGGCTGTAAATGGTTTCCAAGTATCCGAACATAACCGAGGACCCAGTATGTTCCGTGTAAACACAGCCCACACCATTATACAGCCACCACGAGCTTGTAGGGGGCCTTGTTGGCAACCTGAGTCAATTGTTTCGTTGGGGTCTACACCACTCTCGAACCCTACCGTCAGCTCTTACCAACAAATCTGGACTCATCTGACCAGGTCACGGTTTTCTAGTCGTCTAGGATCAAATAGATATGGTCACAAGCCCAGGAGAGGCACTGCAGGCGATGTCGTGCTGTTCGCAAAGACACTGTCTGTCGTCTGCTGTCATAGATCCTTAACGCCAAATTTCGTCGCACTGTCCTAAAGGATACGTTCGTCGTACCTCCCGCATTGATTTCTGCAGTTACTTCATGCAATTTTGGTTGTCTGTTACCAATGACAACCCTATGCAGACATCGCTACTCTAAGTCGTTAGATGAAGCCCGTCGGCCACTGCATTGTTCATGCTGAGAGGCAATGTCTAAAATGCGGTATTCGCGGCACACTCTCGACACTGTGGATTTTGGAATACTGAATTCCGTAGCGATTTTCGAAATGGAATGTCCCATGCATCTAGCTCCAACTACCATTCCGCATTCAAAGTCTGTACTTCCTGTCTTGCGGCCATAATCACATCGTATCGCTATCCCGTGACTTTTGTTATCACAGTGTATAACAGTCATTTGGGGTATTCCAACAGTTAAATTTAGATAGGTCTATAAGTGTGTTGGGTTGTGTCTGCTAAGAAGTCCTGTATGCAATCACAAAGTCATATTTTGTTCGCTAAACGACATTGAGCAACAGTATCTAATGCCTTCGGACCTCTAGGAATACAACATCAATCTGGCTGCCATTTTCTACTGCCGCTCATGGATAAACAGAATGAGTTGAATTTCACATGATCGCTGTTTGTGAAATCCATGTAGATATTAAACGTTTTCCACATTTCATCAACAGATAACGTCAGTGACATAATCCAACAAATATGTCTACTTATCAGAAGTCCCAGCCAGTCCTGTGGATGGGGTCGCCTTGCAGTGCACCAGATGGAAAGAAGGGAGAGAAGCACACCATATTTCTCAGTGGGACTGGAGAGACGAAAAGACTACTTTGAACAGGAACAGTAGCCAACAACGAAACAGTGCATGCTGTATTAAAATGTGAAGCAATCAGTGAAAGGCTCCGCTACCTGAGAATCAAGGGAAGATTTAAGAAAGTTTCCATTTTCTCTGTAAATCCCACGTGAAATGATGCTAGAAGGAAAGCAAATCCCTTCTTTCATGCGAGTATTTCAGCGAACGTCTTTTCTTCTTGAGAGATTTTGAATTCCCATTGCGTTGTCACTTACCTCAATTTCAACTTTTTTTGTGTGTGGGGGGGGGGGGGGGGAGGGGGAGGGAAGAGGGGGAGGGGGGGGGAGTAGCTCCACAGCCTCAACGTATTTTGAGAAAGGAAACGTGGTTCAAGTACGCTATATTCTCGTTATTATCAGTGCAATTGGTCCATTTAAGCCGTGGGTCGTTTTCAAGCGCTTATCTTAAGCTTCCAGCTTCATTTTGCATTCTAATGCATCGCTGGTACATGTGGGCAGGTGTACATCGTATTTTAACTTTTAATTGTGTCAGATTAATCACTGAGTGCCTGTATAGTTGGTTTCTGTCGGTCTACGAACATCACGTGAGTCTAAAACTTCCCATATTATTTTATATTCGAGTTCACTGAATGGTTCTCGCAATCCTCCCCTTACGCTCATATTTTATTTCTTCATCTTAATCTTTGAAGAAGCTCTCTTTACTTCCATATACACATTCGAACACGACTACTGAACCGTCATCACAACTTTCTCTTACGGGTATATAGCGTGGTGTACAGTACTTCTGAACTTTATCAATTTATACTAAACACATTCTTTTCAGGGGTCCACTTTATTCTTGATAGTTCAAGTATATTTTCATGTTATTCTTAACATTGTTAACGTCTGTAATCATCGGAACATTAAGATCCTTATGGTCACCCCTCCTCTACGATAACCAAATCGAAAGGGGGCCTATTACTAGGACATATCATCATCTTGAATCATGTCTCTTATTAATTACTCGTCATAATTTTCAGGAAAAAGGTCAGAGCTATCTCATGCGAATTCGCGTCTCTTCTTCCATTATATAACTGGAATAATGAAATCTCCTCCCTTGTTTAGGAAAATTACTACGATTATCTGTAAATTTTTCCGTGGCATTCTGCCGCTACAACTTTTGTGGCGGAGGTCTATGAAAAAAGAAAAACAAACACTTTACCATATTTGGCCGACCTTTTACCCATGCCCCCGTCAATGTTACTTCGCTTTAGGACTGTAATATCCTCAGCAGATGTCACCAATTTCCTTACGGCAATCAATATGCCGACGCAAAAGGCATCCAGATTAACTCTGAGTTATATATTCTTGTCGGAATTTAGGATTTTGCTACTGTTCTGGTTTCATCCAGATTTCTGTTCCTGAACTTTACGAGTATTATTAGCGTAAACACTTGAGACTAGTTCCAGAATCGTACCGTGGACGCTCCTGCAGGTAAATAATACCGTATAAACATATTCTCTTTGTGTCCTACATTACGGTACGCTATTTACCATGAGTCCCTCTAACTTAATAACAAAAGAAAAAAAAGACAGATGCACCATGTAACACCTTAGCTCTAATGCTGTGCTGATTTATTTATTTTTTGCTTTATTTAATGTTACATTGTTGATCGTCTGCAAATGTGTTTGAATCGATAGCAAAATTGTGTACTCTTTTCTTTGTCAAACCTTTGATGTCGTGATTTGATTCTATGATGTGTAGCATATGTCTCGTTTAAATGCTTTGACCCATTTGGAGGGAACAAAGCTTACTGTATATGATTGTAATTTTGTGTGAATAATTTTCTGTAGACATGTTAATATGTGCAAATGTTCTGTGTTATTCAATACGTTTGTTTACTGTTATGTAAACTGCCGATCCTCACTTAGGAATCTTAGTAGTTTGGTGTATAAGAGGTAGGGTGGTTCCCCTCGGGAACGGAACTGTGTAGCGCGCGCAAATTGTGGTTGGCCTAGGTGAAAAAGGTGGAACTGATAGTCAGTCGGGGACGAGCCACCGGTCGGAGATGAGCTACCAAACTGTGCACTGCTATGCAAAGTGTGCATATTGTGCTGATTCCGAGAGAGGCTTTTCTTCCTTCTTTCTAAGGCCTCGGATGGATGGATAATTAGCTGGAACTATTCTGGAATTTGTATCTGTCGTCACCACCAAGAAATAACAGAGTCCAGCAATTCAGTCTGCGAATCCACCTACCTACATGCAGTTGCCACCACGTTGCGCAATCACTGTAAAGCAATACTATAATGATGTACAGTGAAGGATCAGCTTAATGGATGTGTTATTGTGCTCAAATATAGGGTAATTTATATCTAAATTTATGTACCAACCTTGATTTTCTCCTCATCATAACACCTCTCAGGTTCCTCTCCGTTTGAGCTAAAGTGATATCCGAGTGTCCTTAGTAAAAGAAGTTAAAGCCTAGAGTTTGCTAATTAATGCCTCTTGAACATAGTGAAGAGAAAGTTAAAGTTAATGTGGCAAGAGAGTGAGTTAAAGTTATTGATGCTTGCTGAAATAATATTCCCAGTAAAACTGCTTATTTAAAGTGTTGTTGCTAACTTCAATATTAAAAGTTCTTAAGACTGAGGCTTATAAGGCAAACGATCACATTATTGTCTGCAGTAAATTCTTAAAGTTGAGTCAGTTCTTGCAATTCGTCAGTATTGTGTTTCGCTGTAGTAAAAGTGAGAAAGCTGCAGTTGTTGAACATTATATGTTCAAGTTTGCTAAGTGTTTGTGTATCTTGTGTATTATAAGTGCATGTTAATAGTAATGTTATAAAGACCATTCACTATATGTAAGCCTGAAAGTAATAGGGTGTTTCGGTATCTCTTATAATTTTTGCAAATAGTTTGTGCTGCTCCAGTTGTTAGCTTCAATCTTGAAACATATGAGTGTCAGAGTTCATTGCAATCGCGTGTGGCTAAGTCTAGGTTGTGTTTGTGCATTATAGTTACTTATACCTACTTTCATAAACGAGAACATTAATCTTTCTCTTGCCTAATTAGGCTGGCGACCGTTTCCCTTATTCTGTAAACAACATAGCTAGGCTAAATTTTGTTTGTTACTATTCCAATACGTACGTAATTTGGACTTTCATTTCCGATAAGCCACTTCCGTTAGGAACAACACAGTCAACATAACAAAATTCCTCTCAGAGGGTAACACTGCTCTGTTGCTTTATACCATAATTGCTATAACGAAATAATTCTGTTTTGCAAACTGCCTCCAATTTTGAGGATAAGGTATAACAGTAGCAGACAGGAGTGTTATAACCACTAGTACGCTGCTATACGAGTAGGCTCTTCCACTGAGAAGTGAATGACTGAAATATTGAGGAGGGCCTCTACCATTCTCACTCACAGTCATAGAACTATCTGAGCCTGCAGTTTAGGCCCTCAACTCGATTCCAGAGCAGACAATCGCGACCTTTTCTGGGTACGATTCAGCAAATCCTGAGCCGTGTTTCCAACACATATGCGAGGCCTCTGACTCAACGAGTCGTCTAAAGGAACCGATAATAGCCTCAGAATTCAACAGGTAGGAGTCACTGATGCACTCAAATGCTGTGATTTGCAGCCAGTATATGAAGAATTACTCGTATTATAAGAAACAGCCATGAGACCACTACTTCACGGCAGAAGAAATGTGCCATTCAAAGTTGAAACTGTGTAAGCGGAAAGCAGATGAATTCGATTTCCCCTGCCAGAAATATCACGCCATATTTATCTGGACTGCAATAGGAACTCTTCTAATGCATAAACCAGTAGCTGCAAGTCATTTGTGCGAACTCTATGGGAAAAAAATGAGTGAGAAGCACCTTCCATCGCAAAATAGTAGGAAACCTCCCTTAAGTACGCTGTACAAGCAACAGAAGTTTTTTGGTGGTGGGAGACTGAAGGATTTTAAGTACGAATTTCTGGAACATCCACGCTGTTCACTAAGACTGGCAATCTCCATTACAACCTGCTTCCACGTCTAAGCCCATTTACGACTGGAATGTGTTTCCAGTGCACTAAGAGGATTTGGAAGACATAGATGGGTATTTGCAGACCTTCCCGAAGCCAGCTTCATGGATAAGTAATAAACTGAAACATATGCAGCCGTCCTTTCGATGCTATTATTATGTAGCAATCAGTTTCAATGACTCAGTACACCATCTTCAGGCCGTAACTGACGCTGACGGGGTCTGCTCCATTCGTATACACAATCACAAACTTAGCGTCTGTAAAGGCCTGAAGATGACGCATTGAGCCACCGAAACTAGTTGCCGTACAATAAATAACATCGAAAGGAGGACTGCAAGTATTTCATTTTATTACTGAAGTGAACCGCCGAAGTCCCACAAATCTTCAGTCAGAAGGACGGAAATACAAAAACTGCATGGCTGGAATCTAATTACTAGAGAAACAATGACAAAATATAGCCTCTCATTGTCATGCCGAAAAATATTCTCATTGTCCTCGTTTTTATTATGATAATGTCAGGATGTTAACGTCTACCACAAACAAAGAGGCAGTGTCAGCCGAGAAATTCTGTGCTTGGACAGATGTGAACCGCTGCGTGATACGCGAAGCTTGCCAGATTTTGGCTTTGTTGCTGTGTGGCGGAAGATCACTGGGGCGGAACAGCTAGATGCGTGCGTCCGCGGACAGATTTACGCTAATGGCTGGCTGGGCGCGCAGCCGCTGTTATTTCACGGCCGTCCCCGGCAGTCGCGACCCAGTTACTGCGGGCCGCCGGCGCACTGGGCTAGGCGAGCTGCAGTCCGCGGGGATTAGTACCCAAGATGAAGGGGCTGTACGCAGCACCAAGGCGAGCGGCGTCTGGCGCAGGCCTATCCGTGCTGAAATACGGGTATTTAGTACTTGCTACGAAGAAAGACAAGCGAGTATTACAAAGCGTTAAATTAGAGGAACGTAAAAATAAAAACATAGTATATGAATCAAGTGTATCGTCTTTCTACACTACAACTGCAGGCATATATTGACAGGCTTCTTTATTCATAAGAGCAAGAAGCTGCTTATCTTTTAAGCAAGTTATTGTGATACAAACTCTTCCATAATAGTCCACGTTAGCCTCACCGCTGGTGAACTCTGACTACCTGCGACATCGACTAACGGCGACTTAATGGTTGACTGTGACTGACTGGCCCTCCGGTCCGCGGTGGCGATCTAAATACTGGCAGTTGAGAGAGCGTTGGCGGCACGTTCCTTGCGAGTCTGTCTTTGGTCGCTCTCCAAATAGGCGCTTTTGATTCAGCGCCTATTGTTGATGTTCTTGCAAACTCTTTGCCGACCAGAGCACTGGCGACAGCTTACGTCAGTACATTCCCCCCCACCCCCCACCCTCGAAATTCCGCACTGTTGTCGTGTAGGGAGGCTGCGAACGACAATGGGGAGCGAGGCAGGACGAGCTGGGAGCTGTGACTGTGGAGGACGGCATACTCCCGACCGTACCTCGCCATCTGGCTCGTTAACAACAGGAACAACCTCCAGAAAACTATTGCCAGGGCACACGTCTAGGCTGGAGGGAATGTCCTGGGGCGATGACGACGACGGCGATGGCTACTGCGATGGTGGGTCCGAATTCCATGGGGTCGGCGAGTGGGGATGGCGGGAGCGAGGTCGCATCGTCCATCTAGTCCTCCTGAGATGCCCTGGTGGCACCAGCCGGCGGCTGCGATGGCTGTGCAGTCCCGTGAGGCCGTGAATCTGTGGTGAGAACAGCAGCGCAATCACGGGGCAAATGACAGGCAAGAATTTGGTTCTGGTGGCAGCGCTGCAAACCATCGGGACCTGCAATCAAGTACATGAAAAATCCAATGCGTTCCTGGATCACGCCTCTTTCCCAGAGCCCACGGTGGCCTTAAAGCCTGAAAAGAACGAGATCGCGTGGCGCAAAGCGATACTTGCGGACCAAAGGCGGCGCCGGATGCTGCGGTCGGTGTAGCAAGTGTAGCAGCGTCCGATGGCTGCGGTCGGGCAAAAATTCCACCGGTGATGGTCCGTCTCTTAGGTGGAAGCGATAGGATGTGAGAAAGAGTTGCAGTGCCTTTTCCCGTGTGTGCAGTGCCTTTTCCCGTGCGAAGCTTAGCCATCTGTTCCTTAACAGTGAGTACGAAGCGTTCTGCTTCTCTGTTGGACTGTGGGTGGAACGGAGCACTTGTTAGATAACGAACGCTATTTCGTTCACAAAAATGTTCAAAATCACGTGAAGTGAACTGAGATCCATTGTCCGACACAAGTACTTCTGGCAAACCTACTATGCAGTACGTGGAGGACAACGCTTCAATGGTGCTACTTGACGTGGTAGAAGCCATAGCCACCGGAAATAGGAACTTGCTGAAAGAGTCTACCACTGTGAGCCAACGAGCGTTTCAAAATGGTCCTGCAAACTCCATGTGCACTCTTCGCTAAGAGGATTGAGTCATAGGCCAAGCTGAGAATGTCTGTGGCGAAGCAGATCTGTGTTCCGCAGATGCACGACACTATCACATCCTCGGTTCAATGTGGGCATCCATTCCCTACCAAGTACAATGTCCTCGCGCTAACTGTTTAGTGCGAATAATTCCCCAATGTCCTTGGTGGAGTAATAGAAACAGTTGCAACACTGTAAATAAGCACAAGCGGATGTCCGCTGTCATTTTGAACTTTTTTTTTTTTGTCATCAGTCTACTGACTGGTTTGATGCGGCCAGCCACGAATTCCTTTCCTGTGCTAACCTCCTCATCTCAGAGTAGCACTTGCAACCTACGTCCTCAATTATTTGCTTGACGTATTCCAATCTCTGTCTTCCTCTACAGTTTTTGCCCTCTACAGCTCCCTCTAGTACCATGGAAGTCATTCCCTCATGTCTTAGCAGATGTCCTATCAGCCGGCCGGTGTGGCCGTGCGGTTAAAGGCGCTTCAGTCTGGAACCGCGTGACCGCTACGGTCGCAGGTTCGAATCCTGCCTCGGGCATGGATGTGTGTGATGTCCTTAGGTTAGTTAGGTTTAATTAGTTCTAAGTTCTAGGCGACTGATGACCTCAGAAGTTAAGTCGCATAGTACTCAGAGCCATTTGAACCATTAGAGCCAGATGTCCTATCATCCTGTCCCTTCTCCTTATCAGTGTTTTCAACATGTTTCTTTCCACTCCGATTCTGCGTAGAACCTCCTCATACCTTACCTTATCAGTCCACCTAATTTTCAACATTCGTCTATAGCACCACACCTCAAATGCTTCGATTCCCTTCTGTTCCGGTTTTCCCACAGTCCATGTTTCACAATGCTGTACTCCAGACGTACATCCTCAGAAATTTCTTCCTCAAATTAAGGCCGGTATTTGATATTAGCAGACTTCTCTTGGTCAGAAATGCCTTTTTTGCCATAGCGAGTCTTCTTTTGATGTCCTCCTTGCTCCGTCCGTCATTGGTTATTTTACTGCCTAGGTAGCAGAATTCCTTAACTTCATTGACTTCGTGACCATCATTCCTGATGTTAAGTTTCTCGCTGTTCTCATTTCTACTACTTCTCATTACCTTCGTCTTTCTCCGATTTACTCTCAAACCATACTGTGTACTCATTAGACTGTTCATTCCGTTCAGCATATCATTTAATTCTTCTTCACTTTCACTCAGGATAGCAATGTCATCAGCGAATCGTATCATTGATATCCTTTCACCTTGTATTTTAATTCCACTCCTGAACCTTTCTTTTATTTCCATCATTGCTTCCTCGATGTACAGATTGAAGAGTAGGGGCGAAAGGCTACAGCCTTGTCTTACACCCTTCTTAATACGAGCACTTCGTTCTTGATCGTGCACTCTTATTATTCCCTCTTGGTTGTTGTACACATTGTATATGACCCGTCTCTCCCTATAGCTTACCCCAACTTTTTTCAGAATCTCGAACAGCTTGCACCATTTTATATTGTCGAACGCTTTTTCCAGGTCGACAAATCCTATGAAAGTGTCTTGATTTTTCTTTAGCCTTGCTTCCATTATTAGCCGTAACGTCAGAACTGCCTGTCTCGTCCCTTTACTTTTCCTAAAGCCAAACTGATCGTCACCTAGCGCATTTTCAATTTTCTTTTCCATTCTTCTGTATATTATTCTTGTAAGCAGCTTCGATGCATGAGCTGTTAAGCTGATTGTGCGATAATTCTCGCACTTGTCAGTTCTTGCCGTCTTCGGAATTGTGTGGATGATGCTTTTCCGAAAGTCAGATGGTATATCGCCAGACTCATATATTCTACACACCAACGTGAATAGTCGTTTTGTTGCCGCTTCCCCCAATGATTTTAGAAATTCTGATGGAATGTTATCTATCCCTTCTGCCTTATTTGACCGTAAGTCCTCCATAGCTCTTTTAAATTCCGATTCTAATACTGGATCCCCTATCTCTTCTAAGTCGACTCCTGTTTCTTCTTCCATCACATCAGACAAATCTTCACCCTCATAGAGGCTTTCAATGTATTCTTTCCACCTATCTGCTCTCTCCTCAGCATTTAACAGTGGAATTCCCGTTTCACTCTTAATGTTGCCACCGTTGCTTTTAACGTCACCAAAGGTTGTTTTGACTTTCCTGTATGCTGAGTCTGTCCTTCAGACAATCATATCTTTTTCGATGTCTTCACATTTTTCCTGCAGCCATTTCGTCTTAGCTTCCCTGCACTTCCTATTTATTTCATTCCTAAGCGACTTGTATTTCTGTATTCCTGATTTTCCCGGAACATTTTTGTACTTCCTCCTTTCATCAATCAACTGAAGTATTTCTTCTGTTACCCATAGTTTCTTCGCAGCTACCTTCTTTGTACCTATGTTTTCCTTCCCAACTTCTGTGATGGCCCTTTTTAGAGACGTCCATTCCTTTTTAACTGTACTGCCTACTGCGCTATTCCTTATTGCTGTATCTATAGCGTTAGAGAACTTCAAACGTGTCGCGTCATTCCTTAGTACTTCCGTATCCCATTTCTTTGCGTACTGATTCTTCCTGACTAATGTCTTGAACTTCAGTCTACTCTTCATCACTACTATATTGTGATCCGAGTCTATATCTGCTCCTGGGTACGCCTTACTGGGTTAGGTTAGTGTTTTTTAACGTCCCGTCGACAACGAGGTCATTAGAGACGGAGCGCAAGCTCGGGTTAGGGATGGATGGGGAAGGAAATCGGCCGTGCCCTTTCAAAGGAACCAACCCGGCATTTGCCTGAAACGATTAAGGGATATCACGGAAAACCTAAATCAGGATGGCTGGAGACGGGATTGAACCGTCGTCCTCCCGAATGCGAGGGTACGCCTTGCAATCCAGTATCTGATTTCGGAATCTCTGTCTGACCATGATGTAATCCAATTGAAATCTTCCCGTATCTCCCAGCCTTTTCCAAGTATACCTCCTCCTCTTGTGATTCTTGAACAGGGTATTCGCTATTACTAGCTGAATTTTGTTACAGAACTCAATTAGTCTTTCTCCTGTTTCATTCCTTGTCCCAAGCCCATATTCTCCTGTAACCTTTTGTTCTACTCCTTCCCCTACAACTGCATTCCAGTCGCCCATGATTATTAGATTTTCGTCCTCCTTTACATACTGCATTACCCTTTCAATATCCTCATACACTTTCTCTATCTGTTCATCTTCAGCTTGCGGCGTCGGCATGTATACCTGAACTGTCGTTGTCGGTGTTGGTCTGCTGTCGATTCTGATTAGAACAACCCGGTCACTATCGGTTGCACTATCGGTCGGAGGATGGCATTCACGAACCGTACAGCCGTTACGGCACCTTCCAAGACCACCAGCGGCGTACGTCGGCCCCACATAATGCCACCCTAAAGCAGCAGGGAGCCTTCACCTTGCTGCATTCGCTGGCCAGTGTGTCTAAGGCGCTCAACTTGACCGGGTTGCATCCAAACACGTCTCCGACGATTGTCTGGTTGAAGGCATATGCGACACTCATCGGTGAAGAGAACGTGATGCCAATCCTGAGCGATCCATTCGGCATGGTGTCGTGGTTGCAAAGATGGACCTCGCCAGTGAGGTCGGGAGTGAAGTTGCGCATCATGCAGCCTATTGCGCACAGTTTGAGTCGTAACACGACGCCCTGTGGCTGCACGAGAAGTATTATTCAACATGATGGCGTTCCTGTCAGGGTTCCTCCGAGCCATAAGTCATCCACTGCAGTAGTAGCCCTTGGGTGGCCTGAGCGAGGCATGTCATCGACAGGTTCTATCTCTGTGTATCTCCTTCATGTCCGAACAACATCTCTTTAGTTCACTCCTAGACGCTTGGACACTTCTCTTGTTGAGAGTCCTTCCTGGCACAAAATAAGAACGCGGACGCGATCGAACCGCGGTATTGACTGTCTAGGTATGGTTGAATTACAGGCAACACGAGCTGTGTACCTCCTTCCTGGTGGAATGACTGGAACTGATCGACTGTCGGACCCCCTCCGTTTAATAGGCGCTGCTCATGCAGGATTGTTTACATCTTTACCGGGTTGAGTGACATCTCTTGCAATGTGCGCGTGGGGCACACAATACTCGTTAAAGCCTGTACTATGGTAATTGAGCGTGGTTCACCTTATGAGAAAGGATTTTCGTATATATATCGGCCACGTGTACCTGAATGGTGGCAAATCAGACTTACACCCACTCTGAAATAACAATGATCCGTCAAGCAAGTCCAAAATGCAATTACACGTCAAGGTGGACCAAAAGCAACACTGAAGATGCTACCAATTTGATAATAATACGGTCGCCAGCCTAATTAGGCATTAACTGAGTTTCTTCCCTGTACAAGTTGGTGTATATTCATGCAAAACAACAAGTAGTAACACTGCATAATGTAGTAGAATTTTAGAACCAGAAAATCTATTGAACTGATAGATTCACATTCTGTACTGATATGGAAAAACCATGAATACATAACACTACACTGTAATGTATAATACAAAACTTCATGCAGTCTATTAATCTGATTAAAATCGGGCATAGGTTACCCTAGCAATAGCACTTTCGTGACACACACAAAATGTCAATTTTGTTAAAGACAAAACACTTATAAATTTTGACTTATATATTGACTTTAACTTTTGCTGGTCAAACCAATGTGGAACACTTCAGAATTCAAATGAATAAAAAGGGGGGGGGGACCCTGAAACTGTTATGATCACTATATTAAAAAAAATGATTACTAAAATTATTATGCGTTCAAGATTTCCAGTATATTAGTTACTACTCTTTTTATCTTATTTACTGCTCATTTAAATACCTTTATATCTGTCTCGAAATAATTAAACTTCATTACTATATCAATATTAAAGTTATCTTTCAACTTCGTTAGATCTTCGTTATTCATTTACTGGTTCATTAACAAAACAGTTCTTTAAACACCATTCTAACATAGTTAGGTCTGCAAGTAATTATTATTAACACGAAATTTAATTTTTCATTTCGGGACACTCGGATTACACAACATTTGGAAAGGACCCTGTCTAGGTTAGTTGTGAGGATAATTAAACGATGGGAAAGTTCTGGTAAAATTTAGGTTATTATTGAATAGTTCACTCTGTGGTCCGTACGAATACAGTACTAAAAGTTTCAACCTGCTTGTATTGATGCGGCGGTTGGTCGGCGGCGAGATGGCGAGGCATAGAGCACACATACAACCACAGCTATGGCTCTTGACGTATCGGTACTTTAATTCTTCTTAGCGCCGCAATCCATTTCCATTTAGTGCCTATGGAATTTTGCCATGCTGTGTGGGCGTTGGAACGGCATACCCGAGGCTTCTAGGAGAGCCTCCTCGCTCCAGAAGGTGTTGCTTAAACCAGTGCCAAACTCCAACTACTACTGATCCCGTTGTGCCGTGCAGTGCCCGTGCGCATTTTCCCGCGTTCGCCTGCCATCCACCTTGTACCGCTTCCTTACAGACAGGGTATTCACCCGAGGTTTTACATTCTACATATCCTAACACATTGCCTACGTATGGACCAGACGCACAGTTACAGTTCTAAACATCTTACAACAGCCTCAACATTTGTTACATTTCAGTTCTATCACAATATTACTTGACATTTTACATAAACATTAATATTCACATTGAAACTTGTTTACAGTCTTGTTAACACAATGACATGAAACAAAAAAAAAGAAATGAAATCAGAACATCAATCACATGGAAAAAAATTTACTTATATGTACAATAGTACAGCTTCGTTGTTGTTACACTCTGAACAGCCAATGGGACTTTGTCTGTGATACAATATCCACAGTCAACGTCTATCTTCAGGAGTTCTGGGAACTTGGGTGATGCAAAACTTTTTTTGAAGTGATTATAATCACACCTTGTTGTACCGAAAGCTTATGCCGAAGTGCAAAATATTGGTGCACAACTGAGTTCTGGATACTATTCAATGAACGAGGCCAAGAGGTGCGAATATAATGTAACAGAATCTTGAGATCAGGGTCTGCTTCCGAGGCCTGTGAAATTCTTCTGTAATGCAAAGGAAAAGATTCCAGCAGTTCAGAGTCCTGTGGATCGATTTAGCAACAAGATACGGCAGATGCATCAAAATCAGAGTCTGGGCCAATCGGAAGGCGAGATAGGGCGTCCGCATTGCCATGCTTTGTCTTAGTTCTGTACACAATTTGATATATAGCGAAAGCAGTAAAGCCCAGCGTTACATTTTTTGAGCAGTGTGTGTAGGAACCAACTTTGACGGGTGAAACAGGGACTGCAAAGGCTTGTGATCTGTCACTAAAACTAACTTGCAACCACAAAATTGTGATGGACTTTTGTCACACCATACACAACAGTGAGAGCTTCTTTTCCTATTTGAGAATAATTGCACTGAATTTGAGTTAACAACTTTGCGGCAAAAGCAATAGGTCTGTCTTGCGCACCAATTCTGTGCGAAAGCACAGCGCTGATGCCGTTGGAAGAAGCGTCGACTTGCAAAACTACTGGCTTGACAGGGTCAAAATACACTAAACATCTGTCACTAAGCAAAGCATTTTTGAGTATCTGAAATGCGTCTTGACAGTCTTTAACCCACACCAAAGGAACATTTCTGCGACGCAAGCGATGCAATGGTGCCGCGATGTGAGTGGCATTCGATATGAACCGAATGTGGTATGTCATCTTGCCTAGTACTGACTGCAGTTCAAACACATTGCGAGTAACAGGCAGGTAACGGATTGCGAGAAAATGAGATTGGAGGGGATGCACACCCTGACTGTGTATCACATGACCTAAGTGCAGCAGTTTGAAAAAAGTCACACTTCTCGAGACGACACTTGAGTCCTGCTTCTAACAACACTCGAAAAAGGGTACGAAAATTGGCAATGTATTCCTCTGGTGTACGACCTGAGACGACATTATCGTCAAGGTAGTTTGAACAAAATGACAGTTTTGCAGTCAGTTGTTCCAAGTAACGTCGAGAAATGGTGGGTGCGCAACAGTCCTGACTGTGTATTTACAACAAACATTTTCTGTAGATTCTTCATCCAATGGAATTTGCAAGCAGGCATCACGTAAACCTATCTTAGAAAAGTGACGTCCTGCACCAAGGCTGTCCAAGAGTTCCTCAGAACCAGGTAACGGTAGCTACTGTCTGTGGGTTGACTGTAGACTTGAAGTCAACACAAATGCGAATGCGACCGGAGGGTTTAGGCAACAAAATGAGAATACTTACCCATTGACTAGCTTAATAGGAGCAATTACACCATTATCATCCAATTGTTTCAATTCATTGGCTACTTTGTCTCTTAAAACAACTGGAAGGGGGCGGGCCCAGAAAAACATTCGCTGTGTATTGTCTTTCAATGTAACATGCGCTACGAAATTATTAGGTTTTCCTCATTCCTTCCGAAAATAGTTCAGGAGATTCTTTAAGCAAGCTAGCGACACTGTATGTTAGTGCAAATTTAGAGACTGCCAGTACATTGTCGTGGATGCTACGGCCAAACAACTCAAAGGCATCTAAACCGAAAATGTATTTCAACACTGTAAAGTTCACTGTCCTAGTGTGAGATTTGTAAATGCCAGGCGAACTACACTGTCCAAGCACTGGAATTTCCTCTCCGTCGTAAGCAGTGAGGTACTTGTTACATTTAGAAGGGCGTGGTGAACCTAACTGTTCGTATGTAGCACGATTAAGCAAAGATACTGACGCATCTGTGTCTAACTGAAAGTTCACACGACTGCCAGCAATGTCTAACGAGGCAAATATTTAGTTAGAACTTGCACAGCACTAGAGCGAGAAGGAGGCACAACCTGTCTTACTTTTGTCAAAACACAACGCTCACTGCATGTGCAAGGGCCTGTTTCTTTTCTGAAAGTGGGCAAAGTTGCCTTTTTTTTTGCCATTGCAAACAAACTGCTTGGACATGGCCCTTTTTCCACAGGTGTAACACGTTGCGTTACATGATGGACAATCCTGTCTTTTATGGCGAATAAAACATCTAGGGCAAGACTTCACAAAGTTAACAGGCTTGTTGACATGTGGCTGTCCGCGCGGCTGTGTGCGCGCTCGTTGTTGTGGCTGCTTGGGGGCGGTGGTGAGCAAGGGACGACTCGACCCGATAAATCGGGGCCTGGTCAAACGTATTGACCTCTATGACACCCGAATCATATTGCTCTAATATTTGCAATATTTGGGAAATGATGGGTCGGAGTACTTTAGGCTCTTTTCCTGTAGTCTCCTATCGGGGACATTGAATGTTACTCATCCCTAATCACGAAATCACTGTGAAAGATGCCACAACGACACTTACTTTTACACTTCCTTGTCATGCTCGTTAATTCTCTGTACCGTTGATGGTACGTCTGTTCCTTCTTTTTCTGTAAACGAGAAAATTGATATCTGGCTGAAGCTACTTGGACTTGCTGGTCATTGTACTGAGTTAATGCAGCGATTACTTGGTCATAACTGAGTTTTTCGGGAGACGCAGTTGGGAATAGTTTTTGTATTAACCTGAACACTGGGGACCCCGCAATTGAAAGAAAGTACTGTAGTTCCACGGTAACTTGAACTCGATGAACTTTACAATGTTCTTAGAACTGTGACAGGTATTCGAGCAATTCCTCTTCGGTGTCGTTAAATTGCCGAAACGGTGGTATGCTGGTCGGCGACACTTGTTGGGCCGATTTGTTGGTCTGCTGTGCGGCCGACGTGGCTTGTGCAGCCAGAAGTTGCACCGTCGACAGTAAGATAACGATTTGTTGATTCCGAAACTGAAAAGCTTGTGTTAGATCCATCATACTGGCCATAAGCGTCTGAAACGCGGGCGCAGGGGGTGGAGGGGGCGGGGTAGCCATGGTGTACACAAATACACTACAGCAAAAAAACAAGCAAAGCCTCTGAAAAGAGAAATTTGATTAGTTCTGCGGCTCCCCTTTTGGAATGCATGCAAGAACACAATAAAAAATTAGCATTATGATCACCCCTACAACCGAAAACGCGAGAGAATAAAACAAAATCTTCGGCTAAATGAATTAATCTCGATCTTGACTGTTGAATTATCCTCGTCCCCACTTTTGCGTCGTCTCCTTGACGTGGTAGAGTCTTGTACAATGGGAAGCAAGGAGAGGATGTTGTTTGGTGGTCGGTATCGTCTTTCTACAATACAACAACACACATTCATAACAATAAGAAGCTACCGATCTTTAAGCAAGTTGTGGTACAAGCTCTTCCTTAATTGTCCACATTAGCCTCACTGCTGGTGAAGTGCTCTACTCTGGTGGCTAGATACTGACTCACTCTGATCAAGAGACTGTGACTGACTGCAACTGTGGCTCTGACTACCACTTACTGGTTCTTCACAATAAATTAAATTACTGGTTCACTGTCTGTGATGGGCTGGCCCTCCAGTTCGTGGCGGCGATCTAAGTACTGGCGGTCTAGAGGGCTTTGGTGGCGCGTTGCTTGGGAGTCTGTCTTTGTCCTGATAGGCGCACTTGATTCAGAGCCCATTACCGATCTTCTTGCATTCTCTTTGCCGACCCGTATGCTGGTGACACCTTATACCAACTCAAACAAAGTGAATACCAACAAGAGGAGTATGAACACTAATAAGAGACAGATATAGCTGCTGAGTTTGAAAAAACTACTTTACAAAGATGGTCATGAATTACGTATTTTAATTGAATGAGCCTGCAAATTGGTTAAAACTCCAGACCTGTATTTGACAAGAAATGGGTTCAAACTCTGTCTGCTCAATTTCTCATGGGCTTTCCTAAATACTCGAGATAAATCTCATGATTATTCCTTAAAAGCGGTCACTTGTGGTGCTTTCCGCATAATTGCCTGATCAGAGTTGAGCTTTTTGAGATTTCTGGTCTACAGTTCTTTCGACAGGTCAACATCCTGCCTTGCTGATGGTGTTGTTTCTAAACTACGTACTGTTATTTTTTTGGTACTTACGAATGCTTTTTATTGCATGACTACAGCTAATGATACTTTCCTATACTTATTCACCGCCTTTTCACATTTCCAACGGTATGTTATCTTAAAAGCATTAACATATTGTGTAATACACTATTAAATAGATCTCTCAGAATTACTTTTAGTATTGGCTTCTCATTA
The DNA here is from genome assembly GCF_023864345.2 of Schistocerca serialis cubense. Taxonomy (NCBI): domain Eukaryota; kingdom Metazoa; phylum Arthropoda; class Insecta; order Orthoptera; family Acrididae; genus Schistocerca; species Schistocerca serialis. The sequence continues at coordinate 430,632,641 of NC_064641.1, forward strand.
TTTTTGCTCAGCTTCTGAACAGTGCTTTTATTCTGCTTGACTATACATAATTTTCTTAGGCTATGTTTCCTCTGTGGGTTACAGACCTGAAGATGTTTACAGATACCAACTGTAACTAGTTATCATACTTTAATCATAATATTAAAATTGTAGTCTAGGTACTAAAAGATTTATACTTTAAAATTATTTTATTTACTAAACCACATTAAGACGGTCATCTCCTCCTTGACAATGTCATACTTCACTAGTATAGAATTTTTTCATAACAGTTATTTCTTATTTCCGTATTGACACATATGGAAGGAACAAGGATGCGTGATGAAAATACGAGGGTTATTCCAAAAGTAAGGTCCGATTGATTGCCAAATTGAAACCACAGTGAACATCAGAAATGTTTTACTTGTAACAATTAGCTACACCTTTCAGCTACTTCTCTACGTAGTCGCCGTTCTGACTTAGACTTTTGTCATAGCGTTGTACCAAATTCAATAGCCTCATCATAGAAGGCAGCCGCCAGTGCTTTCCGCCAATTCTCCACGCTGGCCTACACCTCGTTGTCTGTGTCAAAATGTTGTCTTCAAAGACAGCGGTTCATGTGACCAGAGATGAAACTCAGGGGGAGACAATTGCGGACTGTATTGTGGGTAATCTAACATTTCCATTTGAAAACGATGCAGGAGCATCTTCATTGCCCCTGCAGAATGCGGCTGAGAATTGTCGTGAAGACGAAACAGCATGACAGTTATGTAATGTTGGCTGCATAGCTTCAGGCGAAATTTCTCACCAGGCCCTCGTACTTGGCGGCAGACACTATTTTCTAGACATCTTTACGCACTCACTGCGAGCTCAGAAATGAGAAGAGCGACGTGATGCTAACTGGGGTTATACTAGAGACACTACCCAACACATCTGTGCAAAGCTTTATCGGATTTTCATAGTCGTTTCCATTTCGCGACCGATCGGACCTTACTTTTGGAATAACCCTCGTACGTTAAAAAACGTATAAATACGTGCAAAAAATGGCAAAAATGAGTTGTGTATGCGTGAGTGTGTGAGTGTATGTTGTCTGATTCCGATGAAGGCCTTTTTGGCCGAAAGCTTACGTGTTTGACAGTCTTTTTATCGTGCCTATCTGCGACTCTGCATCTCCGCTACATGGTAGTAGCAATCAATCCTTTCCAAAATAACATCATTATTTCATCCTGGATTTTCCAAAGTTAAACTTAAGCAGGTTAATGACTTATTAGTCTTGAAACCTTCTACATTAATGCCGACTACACGTAGTGACAAAACGTTCATAAATTAAAGCACCGACGTCTCACTGATTACAAGAATAACTACCAGCTGTTAACACGGAGTGCCTGTAAGCACTGAATCAATAATTGTTTAACCGAACGGTAGAATTTGCAAGAAAGCTACTGAAATCACGAAGTGGGGAAACCACCATTCAAGTACTGAATCTTATTATAAGATTCAGAGGAAACGTACCGGTATATTAAATGTTACTTTTATTGCCGTTACTCAGTAAGGAAGCAATTCCCCTGTTCGCAGTTCAGATGTACCGACGCAATCCACCACGCTGTCGTAATTAATTCCATATCAGTAAGTACTGGCCGATAATGCCCTGATGTACGTGCCGCTCAACTACCAAGTCCGTGGCGTATGCAGGGCCGAATACAGACACAACACACTTGCTGTAGTCGTCTTTGCTAACCAGGCCCAGCATTACAAGTGCTTGCCGGAGTGTCCTGTTCCACGACTCGCCACACACCACCTTCCCCTCACACTCCTGACACTCCCACGACGGCCCACAGGTGGCACCACCGCCGCGTGCCAAAGATCTTTGATACAACTTGTATGTGCCTACAAACCGCACCGCTACAATGCATAAAGATGACTACAAAGGACAATACACAGATGTCCTACAGCAAAGAGGCAGCCGTTGTACGAAAGTACTCATAAAACTGATTTTAAATCCACACAGTTTATGCAAAGAAATAGTCCAACGTTATACACCTACAAAATCCCACTTGATTGTAAGACGTGTAGTTACGTTACTAACAAGGACGTTACGTTGGTCACAATCTAGGCAGTCTTCAAATTGGAGCCGTAACCCTTCAAGTGTTACTGATAAATATAGATACGACTGGTTTACATCTATAACTACACGTTTACTTTGAAATTCACAATTAAGAGCCTGGCAGACGGTTTATCGAACCACCTTTGAGCTGCTTCTCTCCTGTTGCGCTATCGAACAGCGTACGGGACAAACGGGCTCTTGGATCTTTCCGTACCAGTTCTGATTTCCTTATTTTATTATGATGATCGTTTTTACCTATGTAGGTGGGCGCCAGCAAAATATTTTCACACCCTGAGGAGAAAGCTGGCGATTGAAATTCCATGAGAAGGTTCTGCCGCAGCGAAAAACGCCTTTGTTTTAATGATTGCCACCTCAATTCGTGGATCATACCGGTGGCACCCTTTTGCGATACTGAAAACAAGCTGCCCTTCTTTGAACTATTTCGATGTCCTCCGTCAGTCCTCCCTGGTGAAGATCCCACACGCACAGCAGTACTTCAGAAGAGGGTGGTTCAAATGGCTCTGAGCACTATGGGAGTTAACTTCTGAGGTCATCAGTCCCCTAAACCTTAGAACTACGTAAACCTAACCAACCTAAGGGCATCACACACATCCATGCCCAAGGCAGGATTCGAACCTGCGACTGTAGCGGTCGCGCGATTCCAGACTGTAGCGCCTAGAACGGCTCGGCCACACCGGCCGGCCCCAAAAGAGTGTGGGAGAGTGTAATGTAAGCGGTTTCTTTGGTAGACCTGTAACAATTCCTAAGTGTTCTGACAATAAATCGCAGTCTTTGGTTCAAAATCCCAACAACAAGAACTATATGACGCTTCTAGTTTAAGTTATTCGTGATTGTAATCCCTAAGTATTTAGCTGAGTTTACACCCTTTAGATTTGTGTGATTTATCATGTAACTGAAATTCAGCGGATTGTTTTTAGTGCTTATGTGATGATTTAACATCTTTCATGACTTAGTGTCAATTCCCACTTTTTCCATTCTACAGAATATGTCTAAATTATTTTGCAATTAGTTTTGATCATCTGATGACTTTACATAACGGCAAATGACAGCACCATCGGAAAACAACCTTAGAGGACTGCTCAGGTTGTCTCCTAAATCATTTATACACATTAGGACCAACAATAACTCTTCCCTGGGGAAGGCTTGATCCTACTGTTTTATTCGATGACTTTCCGTCACTTATTATGAACTGTGACCATTCGGACAGGAAATCAAAAATCCAGTCACGCAACAGAGACGATACTCCATAGGCACGCAATATGATTTCAAGGCTCTTGTGAGGTACCGTGTCAAAAGCCTTCTGGAAATTTAAAAACATGGAATCAATTTGACGCCCCCTGTCGATAGCAATCAATATTTCGTGGGAATAAAGAAGAGCTCGTTGGGTTTCAGAAGGACGATGTTTTCCTCATCCGTGTTGGATATCTGTCAACAAATCGTTTTCTTCGTGGTGATTCATAATGTTCGAGCACGGTATATGTTCTAAAATCCGACTCGAAATCTACGCTTGTGATGTGAGTCTGTAATTCAGCACGCTACTGCTATTTCCTTTATTGGGAGTTGTTCTTTACTAGAACTCTGAAATATTTACTTCGTCTTCTTTTGTGAAGGAATTTCGGAAAACCGTGTTTAGTAACTCTGCTTCAGTAGCGATGTCATCAATAACATCACCATTGTTATCACACACTGAGGTACTGATTGTGTCTTGCCCATGGTATATTTTACATACGACCAGAATCTATTTGGGTTTTCTGCCAGATATCGAGACAGATTTTCGTTGTGGAAACTATTAAGAGCGTTTCGCATTGAATTTGGCGACAAATTTTGTTTTTCAGTAGAACTTCGGCAATCTTACGGCTTTTGCGTTCTTTTAATTTGCTGTGCTCTTTTCGTTACTTCTGCAATGGTGTTCTGACTTGTTTTGTGTGCTATGCGGAATCAGTACCATCTCTTATTAATTTATTTGGTATGTATCTCTCAATTGCCGTCGATACTATCGCTTTGAATTTAAACCACATGTGTTCAGTGCTTACATAGCCATGCTGGAAGAAGTGGAGACTGCGTCTTAGGTAGGTGTCAAGCGAATTTTTATCTGCTTTTCAAACAGATGTATTTTGCGTTTATTTTTGGTGGGTCTGGATATTACGGTGTTCAGTGTAGCTACAACAGCCTTGTGGCCACTAATCCCTGTATCTATGATGACGTTCCTCAAGATTATTTGTTGTTAAGAGGTCAAGTATGTTTACGCAACCCTTTACACTTTGAGTGGGCTTCTGAATTGACTATTCAAACCATTTTTCTGGGAAAGAACTGAGTACGATTTCGGATGACGTTTAATGCGTACACTGATTTTAAACAATCTGAACATGTATTTTCGCCAACATATCGAGGTAGATTGAAGTTACCAAGGACTATTATAGTATGATAGGGGCATCTACTTGGAATGGCACTCAAGTTTTCTTCGAACTGTTCAGCAACCTTGTCATCCGATTCGGTTGTCAAGTATAACCTTTACCCATACTGACTCACAGGAACTACCTACTTCAGTTTCACTACAAGTTAAACTACTTCTAACAGAAATAAACACTCCACCGACAACTTTATTTAATCTATCCTTTATGAACACTGTTACGTCCTGTGCAAAATTTTCAGCTGAACTTATTTCCGGCTTTAGACAACTTTCCGCGGCTATGGCGATTTGAGATTCAGTACTTTCTATTAGCCCTCGGAGCTCTGGTTCTTTTCCAATACAGTTGCGACAGCTTAGACTAAAATACTAACTGTTCCTACGTCTACTCTCTTCTCGTGTTCGTTCTCCACTCTTTGAAACTGAATTCTTTTCTGCATTTTTCCGAAGCCCTCTAACCTAAGTAACAGCACAGTTTGATGTTTATCAGTTAGCCGGCCACGGTGACCGAGCGGATCTAGGCGCTTCAGTTAGGAACCGCGCTACTGCTACGGTCACCGGTTCGAATCCAGCCTCGGGCATGGATGTGTGTAATGTCCTTAGGTTAGTTAGGTTTAAGTAGTTCTAAGTTCTAGGGGACTGATGACCTCAGATGTTAAGTCCCATAGTGCTCAGAGCCATTTTTGTTTATCAGTTTACTTACTACAAACATTGAATTGTATTAATACTAATGTGTTCGCAGCAGTTTCTCTGATGAGGTCAATATTCTTTTATCCGCCTCCATAGCCGAGATAACTAACGCACGCTCGGAGGTAATCCGCCTCAAATCCTGGTGGTGGAAAAAATTTTCGCTGCCGTTATTTGGCCAGCAGCGGGAAGAGAGATGGTGGCGTAAAGTTTCTGATGACCAGTCATTGCGTCGATGTCCTGGCTCAAATCCCAAACTTCCCTGCAGTGTCTCATGAAGTGAGGGCATGTGACGCTATTGATAGCGATCCGTCCGCGGGTTGGAGATATTAAGCTCGCCAGTCTCCTTGGTGCTCTTCGGGAGGACTAGGCAATGTGTCGGCACCGGATATCACACTCTTTCTTTTCTCACCATCTGCAGCACAAATACAACACTACACACACGCATTACAGACATGTATACCTAACAATAGCTCATGCTTAGCGAAGGAAAGGTGACTACGAACATGGAGGATAGTGGAAGTCTTTCCATTAGGCGGCTGAACCTGTTCTTCGGGGTCTCCAGCCCTTCACGCCATAGGACCTCAACTTTTTACTACCATTTTTATGTTTCTAAGTCGGTAGACTTGAGATGTCATGGGAAGTGTGAGTAACACTATTCATTCCACAAGATTTCGGGATTGCAGCCGGATCTCATCGACTTCTTTCCACGATATTTCGGATGACAACCTTACAGCCATCTTCAGGCGAGTGTTTGACACTGGAGATTGCTATTTTTTTTTTTTCATTTATTGAATTTCAATTCCCCCCGAAGGGGGCGGGCTGGCAGCAGCTTAGTATGCCGCTCTTCAGCCGACAGATTTTGTGACAAAGATCAAGAGAACAAATAATAAAAAACAGGCGATAAAATCGGAGACTTAGAGAGTAACAAGGCGAAAAGAAATCGTGGAACTTAAAACAACAACACAGGGATGATGACGCTAATAAAGATACATACGAAGCAGACAGGGAAAACAATAGACAATTAAAAAAACACGGCGACAGTCTGGATTCTGTTCGCAAAGGACATAAAATTCACACCTAGTGACAGCATGGTTTCTGTTCGCAACATGAGAAAGACAAACAACACTGAATAGTCACTGGAACACTGCACTAAAAAGTAGGCAAATGTGACACCACAGTCGAGAGCAGGTGGGGGGAAACTGGACAGAAGATGGGAAAACAAAAAAGGGGGGAAAGGAGAGTAAAAGCGAAGGGGGGGAGCCGGGAAAGGAGCTGAAGGAGGATGAGGACCCATAAGAGGGGTGGGGGGCAGACGCGACAGGGAGTGGGGTAGGCAGAGGAGGGGAATACAAAAGGACTGGGGGGGGGGAGAAGGGAGGTAGGGAGAGGTTTAGTGGGGAGAAAACAGGACGGAAGGGGGGGGGGGAGAGGGAGCCCAGGGAAAGGACAGAGGAAAGGAGGGGGATTGAGGATCAGAGTTGATAGGAAGGATAAATGGAGGGAGAGAGGGCATCATCCGGGAGGGGGAGTTGACGGAAGCCACCTTGGGAAAGGAGATGGAGGATGTAGAGATGGAGGGTAGGGGGGACACAACAGTGAAGACGTGGCAGGGGGGGGGGATGGGAGAGGAGAGGAGCAACCAGGGGCTGAGGGGGTTCAAGACGGCGGGAGGTGTAGAGGATGCGGATATGTTCGAGGAATAGGAGCAGATGGGGGAAAGGAATGAGATCATAGAGGATCCGCGTGGGGGACGGGAGGCAGATACGGAAGGCAAGGCGGAGTGCATGACGCTCAAGGATCTGGAGGGACTGATAGAATTTGGGGGGGGCAGATATCCAGGCAGGACTGGCATAACAGAGGATGGGACGGATGAAGGATTTGTAGGTGTGGAGGATGGTAGACGGGTGCAATCCCCATGTCCGGCCAGAGAGGAATTTGAGGAGTCGGAGGCGGTTGTGGGCTTTGGATTGGATGGAGCGGAGATGAGGTATCCAGGTGAGGTGACGGTCAATGGTGAGGCCAAGGTAGGTGAGGGTGGGGGTGAGGCGGACAGGATGTGCGCAGACAGTAAGGGAGAAATCCAGGAGCCGGAAGGAGCGAGTGGTACGACCTACGATGAGAGATTGCTAGTGCAAGTCGCTCTATTTATACGTAAAAGTGCCGCAGGCGCGCATGCGCAAGTTACCGTAGCATGCGCGCCACCTGTCGATTCCAAGGCCCTCTACAATATTACTGCATCTATGGAGCGCAATCGAATGCGTGAAAAAAGTAAAACATGCACGCAGACGTGTCCAAAACAATAAAATGCAAAATTTCAATATTAAAATTACTGGTCGCTCGACGTGTCAGAAGCCATAAAAAGTTTTCTTTTGGTTGAAATTAAAGTAATCAACGGGTCCCAGGCCTTATTCAATAAAAAGCTGCCATCACGATTAAAGAGATTATCCGCTAAACGTATTTCCACGGATTCCTTCACAACTGAATCCCAGAAGGATCTCGATGGGGCCAAGATTTTCGTGGCCGAATAATCCATAGTATGTCCGGTAGAAATACAATGTTCAGCTGTAGCCGACTTACTTGGCTGTAAAAGTGCATGCGCGCCTGCGGCACTTTTACGTATAAATAGAGCAACTTGCACTAGCAATCTCTCCTTTCTCTCCCGCCGTCCTTCCTATGTCACCATCCATAACACCGATTCCTACACCTTTTTCCCCTCCGCCGGTGTGCCCAAAGGCTCCGTCCTCTCCCCCCTTCTGTACCTGTTGTACATGGCGGACATGCCACCACCGTCACCCCCTGTCCACCTTCTCCAGTTTGCCGATGACACCGCCTTCCTCGCCCTTGCCCCCACCCTGCAACGCTCCCAACGCCTTCTCCAATCCCATCTTGACCGGTTCACCGCTTGGTGCAACCAGTGGTTGCTCAAGGTCAATCCTTCCAAAACCCAGGCGATCATTGTAGGCAAAACCAACCCTTCCTTCCGCCTCCTTGATTTCTATCTCACTGTCTATGGCCGTCCCGTCGCCCTCACTCCCACACTTAAGTACCTTGGCGTCACCCTCGACCGTCGCCTCTCCTGGACTTCCCATCTCCAGACAATCCAAGCCAAGGCACGTTCCTGACTCCGTCTCCTCAAGCTCCTTTTCGGCCGTACGTGGGGTCTGGACCCCTCCACCATCCTCCACACCTATAAATCCCTCATCCGCCCTATCCTTTGTTATGCCCATCCAGCATGGATCTCCGCTCCCCCTACCTTTTATAAATCCCTCCAAATCCTTGAACGCCATGCTCTCCGCCTCGCCTATCGCATCCATCTCCCCTCCCCCACGCGGATCGTGTATGATCTCATCCCCTTACCCCACCTCCTCCTTTTCCTTGAAAGGATACAGATCCTGTACACCTCCCGTAAACTTGATCCTCCTCACCTGCTCGTCTCCCCGATCCTCTCCCATCCCCGCCCGCTGCCGCGCCTGTATTCCCACGTCCCGCCCGGTCTCCATCTCTCCACCCTCCTTACCCTCTCCCAAGGTGGCTTCCGCCAGCTCCCTCTCCCTGATGATGTCCTCGTCCCCTCTATCTACCCCTCCTATCAACTTTGACCCTGCCCCGCCCCCCACTTCCGGTGTCCCTTCCTTTCGGCACCCTCCCTCCCTTCTCTTCTCTTCCCTTCTTTTTCCTTTTCCCCATCCCCTCCCTCCCCACTCTTCCCCCGGGCTTCCTCTCCTCTTTCCTCCCTCCTCCCCTCTCTCCCCTGCCCGTGGCATCTCTGCTCTCCCCTCTCGCTCTCCCACTCCCCTTCCTCCTCCTCCTCTCTTGGCAGGTCCCCGGACTCACACACACATAGTGAACATTCGCGCGCCGGAGATCATCGCCTTCTGTGTCTCGTGTGTGTGACGTCGTTTAGTGTTTTTTGGTGTCCGCCGTCCCACTACTACGTTCACTTGTGCCGTCGGTTTCATCAGTGTTCTGTGCGCCGTGCCAACTTGTTTTCATTGTTGATATCGTCACGTGTGAACGACTCCGTGTTTTTGTGTCTCTGTGACCTCTCTCTTTTGCCCGTCACTTTGTTCACTTTCATTCTCCGTTATTATAGTCTTGTAAACGCTATGGCTGAAGAGCGGCGTAGTGTGACGCTGCCAGCCTACCTGATTTGTACAGGTTTTAAAATAACAATAAAGCAAAAAAAAATCTAGCAATCTCCAGTGTCAAACACTCGCCTGAAGATGGCTGTAAGGTTGTCAGCCGCAATATCGTGGAAAGAAGTCGATGAGATCCGGCTGAAATCCCGAAATATTGTGGAATATTCGATACGCCGGGAAAACTTCAAGAGTCACAACACTATTCATGTTTGCCGATGGCCTTTAAGGAACTCGTCTTCAGAGTTGGTTTGTATTCAGTTAGCATTTGTCAACTGTGGATTTACTCTTCTGGCATCTTCTGAAATAAACGACATTACGTTTAATTTACAGTAACATTTTCTGTATTATAACGCATAAAATCAGTAAGGGAGTTGTTTGTAAGCATATTTACATCTAGTTTTCTTCCTCGCCGTACATATGAAGGAATATATTGCTGTGGATTCTGTTACTATTTACATCCAATCATACTGAGTATATACTGTGGAATGCTTCTTCTAATGAAGAATGAACAGTGTGGATGACATTGTTTCTGAAATTATTTCGAAAATGTTAACCACTGAGATAACGTAACATGTTTGCGCTAACGGTGTCTGTCTACAGTGATTACCGAAAATACGTAACATAACGGAAACAGTTTATGTAAACACTTAAATGTTATAGGCACACTATTTCCTCACTTTTGTTTTGATAGTTGGGGAGAACATAAGTGGATATTTCTTTTAGATATGAAGAATGACTTCATGGAGTTGGCAGAGTTCTATGACTGTCTGTACTGTATAATGAACTTCTGGGAAGAAGTTGCAGAAGACCACGCAGAATATTGGGAATTAGAAAGACACTATGATGCTAATAATGTAGCTATGATTTCTACAGTTTCAAACACTACTACTGTAATTCACGATGACCTGGGTAACAGTGCCAAGTGGACCACTGCGTGAAACGTCTAGTACAGATGCAGTAGGAAGGCTACGCTGTTTGCCTGTGCTTTAAGAAGCGTTTCATGACTCTGACTCTTATACTGAAGTGGTTAAAATGTAAATTAATATGGATGGTCTACAGTTTTTAGTGAACTCTAATTGTTTGGGAAATTTCTTCCTCGTGAGGACATACGTTTGCTATCGGAAACTGAGAGTGTGATTTCCTGCAAACTTTTTCAAACTTTTTCAACGCGTATTTTGTGCTCCTGATTCACTGATATTACTATTTACCACCCTATGAGTCATGGTGGACTTAGAAACACATAATTAAGCACTTTTTTTGATTACTATTCCAAAACCGTACGTACTGCCATGTATTTCATTGTTACGCAGGATAGGAAATTTTAACACTTAAAGGGTTAAATTGTTTTTATGCAGATACTTTCAACAGTAATCTGCCTACGGTAACGACTGTTTCTTACTAAGCGCTGCCCACTGCACTGCGTCTTTAGAGAACAGAAAGCAGTAGCTTCAGCAAAAACCTGACAGGCACCACCATACCCGTCTACAGACACCAATGGCGGCAAATGCTACGATTGTTTATCACCTAACGCAGGATCTGTGTCGACACCTCGTACTTGTGTATAAATTTAGGATGCTTTTAAGACAAGGACTGGACTGGTATTGGTTTTTATGCCCTGTGTACTTCGTTTCTGGAAAGTGGTGTTTCGTATCGAGAGCACCGTACGCGCGTGCCAAATCTGATACTACAGTTTAAAAGTTGCCAACTCGACGCTGTCGCTGAGAAGTCGGCTGCCAACGTGAGCATGCACTGCAGAAATTCTGGTGCTGCGGTTTTACAACCACAGCTTAGATATCGAAGGTGTCAGTAGCAGAAATAACCTAGGGAGGTGAATTTCTCGTATTTGGCACTGTGATGAGTTGATATGATATTATTTCTGTGCCATCAATACAAGACGATTTTTTAAAAAAAATTTCTCATATCTACGACGAAGGCATCACCTCTTAAGTAAGATAAACAATGCCATCTTTTATCATACACCTCACATTTCATCCATTGTGTTATTGGCTGCAGATCCAGCGTTGACAAGTCTTGTATAATTCCTTCTCACTACCTTGTCCTTTCTCTCCACGTTCGTGTAAACTATTGTAATATACTAATAAAATTTTCTCGCGCTTCCAGCCGCCTGAGCTTACGGGCAAGAGCTCCCTGGCAATATTCAAACGCCGACTGTCATGTGGTTGTTTCTTCCGCAAGAAAAGACGCAATGGAGATAAAAATATCTGACAACACTCTCAATAAAGGCAGCGTCTCGGCTGTTTCGCACAAGATGACACTGTGTAGATTAGCTAACGAACATGTGACGAGATAAAGTTATTTTCGGCTATTGAACGTGTCACAGGGAAGGAATGAACTATTCCTTTAAAGGACATGTTACTACTTCCTGAAATTATGAAGACCAGACAGAAATTAGTAGTTGATGTTTTTTCAGAATATTCGGTCTACAAATGAAACGCAAGGGTAATGCAGTCCCCATATGACAGTAAATGAAATAACTGTCGATTAGAATTACAGCATTCTACATTTTATTTTTATCTCCATCACAGCTCCATCAAATTGCATAACACATCACACAACTTAACAAACGAATGCTGACGCGCAAGTGCTCAGCGTGGCTACAACCTATCAAGCCAATAGGGTATGTGAGACTACTAACTTCACACTTACTGTGCTTGCTGTTTACAACTATTCCGACTATAATGCCTAACCGTAAAAATAATTAATTCAGAGTTATTTACTAATTTGCATATTTATAAAAGCATTTTGAAGTAATGTGGGAGTTATAGCTGCTTAGCATGTGGTAGATCTGTTCCATGTGAAACGAATATAATGAGCGTTTTGAGCGCCACAAATTTAATCCAGTGCTTCATCTCCAATATTATTCTTCGGCTCTTCATAGTTACCAACAATTTATAAAATAGTGAGTTACCTCAGCGTTAAAAATCTGTCGAACAACTACGAAGATCGCATATTTATTCTTAAGCTCATACCCTATTTATTGCGAATATTCTTTGACAACTCATTTAATTGTGGTTATGTGATAATCAAGTTTCGGGCACTCAATATAACATCGATAGTAGAAGTCTTCGGTGCCTCAACGGGAGAACAATTGTAAAGATCTAAATGTGTTGAGAAATAGTACAAGGAAGTGTTAAGTAGCGTGATTAAATAATGTGGTACACACAGAGGGTTTCTGTAGGCTTCTAAAAATTACAACGTCCACCTTTTTATTAGCAGCTATCTTAATTCATTGGTGTTTGCAATAAATTATGGCTAAAGACGAGTAAGAACAACTATAAAGACTTTTTGCTAAAGAAAGCAGACTGCGACCTAGACATGTTCTGTGCTGAAGGAGTTGTATGGGAGCTTTGCATCACCAGGCCAGCCCTCTTTCTCAAGAGTAAAAGAAGAAATGTCCAGTAAAGTTGAGCTACTGCACATAAAATCGTATGATTAAGATTCTGGAGACTGGCGAAGTAATACGCAACTTGCCCGAAACGGCACATAATATTTGGAACGAATTTATGAATGCACAGGAGCTGAGTGTAAAGTACCTTTGTTCACACCGTATCAAACAGCTTCCATCAACATTCACCTGGAGACATAAAATCCGTTAAAATAGTAGGTTAGCTAAGATTGAAGTATGTCACAAAAATCCAATCCCGTTCTTTCAGCGCTAAAACTCAGGGCGACTGTGCTTTGTGATTCTTGGGGTATCACTGTGACTGACAATTAAAAAAAGAAAAGAGATCAGTATCGATTCCACAAAGTGATTTGAAGCAAATGTGAACAAGATTACCACAGTTTGGCGTGCAGTATTGCATTAGCTTCTAGTCTTTAGATAATTGAATATTTCTGTGGTTTTGCTACGGTCGCAGGTTCGAATCCTGCCTCGGGCATGGATGTGTGTGATGTCCTTAGGTTAGTTAGGTTTAATTAGTTCTAAGTTCTAGGGGACTGATGACCACAGATGTTTAGTCCCATAGTGCTCAGAGCCATTTGAACCAGCCATTTCTGTGGTTTCCTTTTTCCCACGATTTTTAGTACGACAGTGCACCTATTTCCACAGTGGGCGTTGGTATTTGAAAGCGTGGAGCTGAACTTCGAAATAATTCCCCACCACCCCATAGCATAGATTTCTGCACGTATCATATTTATCATTTTTTTCTAATGTCAAGAAGTAGCTTACTTGATGGTAGCACAAAATTATTCCAATAAATTATAAAAAAATTACTTCATGACGAAATTTAAAACAAAAATAACTTGATCCTCCCTTGGACCAAAAGTTTGTAGTTCAGTAAAGATCCTGTAGAGAACAAGAATAGTACTAAATAATATTAATTCGTATTTTTTGAAGTTCAGTTTGGGGAACAGAACGGGTTTGAATCACTTCGGAGCCCAGAACTGTAAATTTTGGCGACGCAGCAGCCTCTGAAAATAGCTCCCATTTGTTCTTGTATTTAACTTTTGTCCGCAGCTCGTTGTCGTGCGGTAGCGTTCTCGCTTCCCGCGCCCGGGTTCCCGGGTTCGATTCCCGGCGGGGTCAGGGATTTTCTCTGCCTCGTGATGACTGGGTGTTGTTTGATGTCCTTAGATTAGTTAGGTTTAAGTAGTTCTAAGTTCTAGGGGACTGATGACCATAGATGTTAAGTCCGATAGTGCTCAGAGCCAGCCATATTTAACTTTGATCGCTTCTGCTTTAACTACCAGTGCCAACGATCCGTATCACTGAAAATTAAGAGCCATATTTTACAGATAGTCTGTATAGTAGTTTTTGACTCGCTATCCCCCCTCCTAAGAAGAAGAAAAATGGAAATATAATCAGTCTACAGCGTATTCTGCCGACCAAACTGTTTACACTTATTTGTGCAATTTCTCTGTCGTCAATCCACTGTTTTCGTTGCTGTTTTCACTCTGTATTGCAGTACTGAACCAGTGTCTAATCTATAGTGTAGATAGTGAGATGTTTGAATATCTCTGTGGTTTCATTATCTTGCCGACATTTGTACTGCACTCAGTTTCTTCACACGCAATACTTCATTCAGGATCGTACGTGTCCAGCCATAGATGATGGTTTCATCTCAGTGAGGCTCCCAGAATGTTCCAAACCTGCTGCAGTGTTCACGCGCTCTCGTTTAAATTCACTGCACGAAAACTCGCCTCCATCCAGGAGGGGAAAATGTTGTATCTTGGAACAGTTCTCAGACTTTCGCCTCTAGTCAGCCCTGTAGCAGGTATTTTATACATTTTCTTATTCCATTCTTAAGTGATAGCATTCTCTTTTAGTCTGCTGTATTTTTTTTATTGCAATAAGTACTTCGGAAAAGTGCGGTTTTTCCAAATGTGAAATTTGGAAGTGTTGAAATCGATAGAATCTTGTCAATCCCTTATTTAATAGGCTGCCTGTTACATAATTACTGTACTAGACGCCAATAATCAGAAATGAAATCAGATTAAGTTGAAGTATTATCAACAACATTTTGGAGTAGAAGGAATTGGAAAGTAACACACGTTTCAATTTTCAAGACAGATAAAATTGTTGAGACGTTGTAGAAACTCAGTTCATTGCAAATACCTCTCGTTCCGTGGCAGAAGAACGTCTGCCGCTCCTAGGTATAATATGATTGAAACGAAGGATGGCTTAACCGTCAACGCGTTGCACGATGGAATTTTACTTACTTTGATGTTCTGTTATAGAAGAATTGACAGTATATCGCAAATAGCTTTTACATATGAAAAAACCTAGAAAACTCTGGAAACTGCTTATTGCAGCCTCTAGTGCTCACTTCTTCGTGGGATCCAAAGACGGTCACTAGCATCGATCAAGAAACATCATGCTTTCATATCCTCTACATACAACACTGTTCCCTGCGTGAGACGCATATAAGCAAACTACTGCGGCTTGCATCTGCTTGAAAATGCGTGAAGTAAGCCGTTATAAAAATCACGTTTTGAATAATCAACGGCTTAACAAAATTTCTTACTAGTAGTGCACAGGAATTTAACACCCTTTCATTCCACTCTAGAATAGTGCACGTCTGCCTAACGAGTTGAAATTTCGCCTTCCACTTACGTTTTGGGTGTTTGCTGAATATATTTTACTTTCCTTTTAAATTCAAATCGACTCCTCAGTACCGAAGTCACTGACGAAGGGCAATTATCTAAGTAATACATTACTTAGAAATTAAACTGATGATTCAATTTTTTTGAGGAGTTGTTGCAGCATTCGCCTGTGAAAAATCTGAATAAGAATAATTCGACAGGGGTTTCAAACTCGCTTCTTCCGAAAACAGACCTCAATATAACTTAACTCTGCAGAAATTTTGAACATCTTATAAGTTCATGTCGTGTTTCACTGTAAGATCTATGTAGCCACAAAAGCTCCATTGTTGTACGTTCTCATGTTCTATGAACCATTGAACCCCTTAATACTCATAAATTCTCTTGCTCTGTTATCTTAAGTGATGAAAAACTTACAGAACGGTACACAGTCAGAAGGGTGTCTTATTTGTCCCAAAGATAATTTGTCCGACACTCCACTCGCCTAATACATTCCCCGGTAGCGAAACGAGACATTTGCTATGGAGAGAAAACGGTAATTCTGTTTTAAAAAATGGTTCAAATGGCTCTGAGCACTATGGGACTTAACATCTGAGGTTATCAGTCCTCTAGAACTTAGAACTACTTAAACCAAACTAACCTAAGGACATCACACATATCCATGCCCGAATAATTCTGTTTAAACCTGTTGAAAAAAAAAAATACGTATGTGATGTATACGAGCTACTCATTCATATATATCGGATACTGCTCAGTGGTCTCCAGCGTTCAGTTATAACACGAAGATATATTTGAACTCTTAATTATTTCTACAAGTGCTAATATTGTACACAACGTGAACTGAAGTAAGCACGGTATGTATATAGCAATAAGAAAATATTGCTGCACTGATTCATTTTAAAAAGTGTGCTTTGGTAGGTGAATAATCAGTATCTTTAGAAAAAGAACTTTCCACGTAGAATTTCTGATTTCCTCGTGTTTTGCAATCGAACTAGTCAAGGACAATTTGGTCGCAACAGTCTGCTCATGTCTGAACAGTGAAACATCAAATAAATGTTGAGATCGATTTTTGCTTTACGATAATTTTTTCTTAATTACTTTACTCAAAAACGTGAAACTCAGATGTATAAAAAAAAGGAGAGAAAAATTCAAACAGCGTCTATACAGTTGGCAAAATATGTGAAACTGGGATTCTGGGGCAAATAATCTGCTGTTGTTAAACTACCTACACGGTTAAGCCAGTCTTTAATTTGACTGACGACATAGAAAAAACATGAATTTGTATCAACCACTAAACCATGAAGAATGATGAGACTAAAACGCGTTACGTTTTTTAATAAAATTCTACTATCAGTTATGAGTTTCAAAGGAATCAGGGTTCTGGAATGAAAGTTGCTGTTCGTCTAATTGTTCTGTATTTTGTATTGTAGAAATAAAAATTGGTTGACAAGTTGGGTAAATTTTGCTGTTTAGACTGACACCTATCATGTACTCATGATATTAAAAATAACCAACTTAGAGGAAAGTTTTCCACAGCTAAGAAATATTAATGTGGAACGTTAACAAGCGTCAAACTCAGTATACATGTGAAATGGTTAGCTTATGACAGGTAGTAAACGAACTGTAGGAGAAACAGCTGTCGTGAAACTCCACGAGGTGACCTACTGCTGGCCGTAATTATCTGGTGTAAGCAGCAGTCATGTTAGAAATGACTGGCTGTCTACTCGCACTTGTATCTTTCCAAATATACATCTTGGAGGACGCTGCTGTTAGCACTGGTGAAGTAGCATTGGGAGAGAACCGCACCCTTCACCTCTTCACTGTTTGTTCAAGGCAATATTTAACAAACACTTCTAAATATTCTTCAGTTCTGGCGTCTACATACCGATTGTTATCGAAGTATTTACTAGTATTTGCTTATAATTTTAATTTTCGATGGATATCCAAAAACAGTAGTATGAAAAACGGAGAGTGAACTTTGGTGAACGTTAAGTTCAAGTATATAGTGGAATCCAAGACTGGTGAACAGATGGAAAAGCAATCGTCGCTACAAATCTCGAAAGTAATTCAGCTTAGTATCTTATCAACTTAAGGCAATACGAAATGTTTTATCATATGCAACTCAATTTGGACAGCAAGCTCCACCATTTAAACGTGCAGGAACGAATTACGCGTTTTACTTTGTTAGTTAATGACGTCCGAAGGAATATAGGAAGTGGTACGTCTGTAAGGGGGCGACCAAAATGTTTATGTTTCAGGACCTTGCTGCAGCGTCTGTGCAGTCCAGCGCCAATCCGATGCAGGGATGGAAAAACCCACATATCGGCAATGGGTTATTGTGGCATTCTAACGGAAACTTTTTATCTCCTAATGTGTGAAATTAATTCCTATAGACCATGAAATCTTAATTTACTACCACGATGTACTATAGAGTATGAAATGAAACTCTGATCTTCATTTCTTCTTCATACAGGGTCTCAACTGCGATTTGAACGCAATGTGCGAATGCATATAAGTAAGATGGGAACTTCTTCACGGTGAGAAGGTAAAATATAACTCTGTGACCCCTGGACCGAAAGCAATAGTCACTGGAGAGCGCCACGCAGGAAATAGCCTACCTGAAGTCACAGAGTCGTTTAGTGCGACCAACTGCTATCAAATAATGACATGTTGGAGCTTAATTTCCTGTCAACACGGTGGCAGGGTTCAAGATCAGTTGATGCAGAATGTTTTGTTCTGGAAGTATGTCTGTGGGAAGTCGGAAGTTGAGAAAAGTGTCTATGAGATCTATTTAGAGGACCGTTTGTTCCGTTCAACTGAAGAGATTCAAGAAAGCCGTGGAAATCTTAAACCAGTATTCGAACAACGTTCCTTCCTTAATGCTAGGTAGTGGCTTTACCTCAGCTGTTAAGGACAGTTAGAGGCTTCATACTTAGATCTCTCATAACGTTAACGATCTGGTACGACGCATGAAAACGTCCGTGATCGTTTCCGGTTTTATGATTTCTTTCCAAGTCCGAAGACTCAGATGGAATGGAAGCATCTTGAGTGAATAGGGGCGACAACTGGCCCACCTACCTGATTACATCGTGGTCTGAAAAAAATAAAGCCAGGAGTATAGCACTAGTTATCTTCAAAAAGAGAGAGGTGGCAAATCTTCCATAGTAACCTTCAAGAGCATTGGCACAACAAAAACATTTACCTATTGTCTGCGTCTAAGAGTAATGAATCTAACACATAATTAGACTAGTTAAATAAATGCCATAACCTATTTCTTCCACAATAAACTACTAGAAAACTCTAGATTCTCTACAACTCTATCGTTACTCGCGTGTGATACGCTTGCTACAGACCACGAGATCGTACATTTCCAAGTATATGTTCTCTGTTAAAGAATTACTCTGACGCAGTTAACAAATCATCTGCAGTGATTTTCAGGAGATCCTGTCTTTAGAGTTGTCTAGATAATGAACATTCATCTTCGTCACTCCTGTCATTCGAAAGTGGGAATAAATAGCTAAAGCGCCATTAATAATGACTGATCTTCCATCAGCCCCTGTGGTCACGGCTTTCACTTTTTATCTTCTATTTAATCAGTTCCTTATCAAGTAAAAGGGCAGTAGATACGAAGGGAAGGCAGTGGCCACTATTGGTCGTATACTCATATTTCACCAACCGTAGGAAACGGACTCGCGAACGAGAATGAAAGAAAATGTTGGCCAGGTGTTTGGAGGAAAACGCGCTCGCAAATACGCTGAGAACTAGAGAAGAATGGTGATTAAAACTGCGTGATGATCGCTACAGCGGGATATGGAAATTTTTATAAGGTGTGGTTGTAAAGAGCTAACAGGAATCGTCAAAAGGTACACGAAAATGAAAACAACGTTGTCTCCGAACGCTATGAAAGTGAAACATCACGCAGTAAATGAAGAAGTTGAATGGTGGTGTATGGATTACGTTTCAGGTGCAACGTACCATAAGCTAGTACACGGAGATTCATCTTAGGTTTCTGTAGTGATTCTTTGTGAACAATTTCATGCCAAGTGTTCTCTAAGTGTTGTTTTCATTGAGGGATATTTTACGTGACATTAATTAACATATTGTTTTGTGATGTTTTTAAAATTCGTAATGTACCTATTTGTTTGGCTATTGTCGTAAACTGGTAGGTATCTTAAATATATTTTACAATGTCTGACACACAAAATTGTGATTCATTATTTGCCGAGACCTTGTGCATTCCTAATGGCAACTTTTCAGAATACTTATTAAGTTTTGTTTCCACAAAAGTGTGAATGCTGTAGCTTCCAGTCACATATTGAGGTAACGAGGTCTAGAGCGAAAGCTGAAACTCTGATACTATGGAATTCTCCCTGTATATCATTTTATTCACTGTTTCTCTGTCACATGCAAGAGAAATCGCTGTGTACTGGTTGACAATCCTTATACTACCAATCCGCACTTCACTGAAAGTGTATGCATACTGTGTCTGAATTATTACGTACTCTGTTTATTTTGGTGTTCATAAATCAAAAGCATATAAAACTTTACTTACATCAATGTTGAGCTTGAAAATCGAAGTGAAATATCATCCGGGGATAAATAAACATTAAAAATTGTTCAAATGTGTGTGAAATCTAATGGGACTTAACTGCTATGTAATCAGTCCCTAAGCTTACACACTACTTAACCTAAATTATCCGAAGGACAAACACACACACCCATGCCCGAGGGAGGACACGAACCTTCGCCGGGACCAGCCGCACAGCCCATGACTGCAGCGCCTAAGACCACTGGGCTAATCCCGCGCGGCCAAAAATAAACATTGAAGTTTATGAAAACTAAAAGTAAAAGTTAGCATTTAAACGTCTTGTCGAAGATGATATCATTGGAGATGAAATGTAAACTCGGAATTTAGAGCAACTGAGCAGGAAACTGACTGTGACTGTTTCTAAGGAATCATTACTGCATTTGTGTTTCGTATCTCAAGGAATCCGCGGCAGATGTCATCTTCGCTGGATGGAGGTTTAAACCCTACTTTATCTGAAGAAGCGTTAAACAGACTTCCAATACTGTGCACAAATCAGATGACTGACAAAAGACCACAAATAGTATTTAAAATCCTTTGACAAAATAAAATAAGCTACTGCGGAAATACACGTAGAATACAAGTCCTATATTCTTAAAAGTCCTAGATATCATTTTTCTCGCGTTGGCAGTTTTTCAGTGTGAAATAAACGCTTCTCCGTTATCAATGATTAGCTACATTTGCCTCCCTGAGCATGTTCAAGTACCTGGTGGTGAGAACAGTAACAAGAATATTGGGGAGATTCAAGCAATACTACAAATAATAAAAACGGAAATACTGGAAAATATACCAAGAACAGTGTTCTGCTTTCAGCACACACGGCAGTGTGGGAAGAACAGCATTTCATGGCTCCTCTAATAAGAATGTAGCCCAACCACAATAGTTATCTATACATAGTAGATGCTGTTGAATTTTTTAATACCTTACAATTACAGACTGTCACTCGTAAATGTAAAACCTGTGACTACTTATCGAAATCTCTGAGATGATATCTGTAAAAGCATCAGGATCAATGCTAAACCCGTATAGAAACTGCATTATAGAGCTGTCACTGTCATAGTCGCCGAGTGCATTTAATAATATCTTCACGTCCTTGCAGATAGAATGAGAATAACGAACATAGGATACGGATTTAATATCGACTTCCTCCAACGAAACATCATGGTCATCAACACGAAAGCGATGAACAATGAAGTTATCAAGCTGTATCGGATCGTATTTCACAGTATAAACTAACTGAAAGGTCTATAATGCTGGCTGACACAAAAAAGCCATCGATGAGGACAGAGGGATCAGGACTGTCTCTGTACGTTTAAGATTAAGAAAGAAGTCTGAATATCTGACATACGGGGTGTATCATCAATCTGTAGGTTTAATAGAAATGTAGTGTAAACAAGGCTCCACAATTGCAAACCACATGTAGATTTAATAGTTTTACATATACATATATTATTTTTGTTTCCTGTATTTTAAATAAAAAACATTAAAGTTTATTTGGCTGCGTTTCTTTTCACACAATCGAAACAAATTACGTCTAAGATAAGTTCCGATTAATGAAAAATCAATATTTAATCGATTCCAGTGGTGTGTATACTTCGATCGTACGGCTTTTCTATATGGAAATACTATATGTTTTAGCTTTCCTTACTATCTTTCGTAGTTATGAATTTTTCTATGTTATAGGCTAAAAAGAGTTTCGAATTTCTACTGTAAAATAATTCGTTTGTTTCCTGTGTGGTTGGCTGTAAAATAATCAGATTTATTTTTGTTCTGTTTTCGTACATTCACTAAATTTGAGTTCGACGCTGTTCACCGAATGCACCTGTACATCTAGCCTTCCGTGACTAGGAAAAGCTTCTTGTTTGTCACCGCCACCTTATACCTATCTAAATGCAACCAGAAAAATCTCAGCCACTTTGTGCGTAGGCGCTTCAGTAAACAGAATACTCCCAAAATTAATTTGTTATGGGAATTTGTGGAAATTAAAGCCAGTACGTTTTTAAGCGGCGAATAACTGTTCCTGTTACCTACGGTTCCACAATCTACAGTACCACAGTACTGATAGTCACAGTCGCTTTTTATATTGGGCTCTCTATGCATCACCGGCCTATTAATGTCTCGAACAGTCCGAAATATTTACAATACTATGCATTTCACTACAATCACATTTCCAAGCCTAACAGGCACTGACATTAAAGTATCACCTCAGTACAACAGGCACCGTTCTCACTAGATATGGCACTCACCATGGATAAATACGAGTATCTTTTCTAATAACGATCAAAACACTTATAATTAAAATTAATACCCTGTTCACTTAGAGACGCCCTTTCCGTTGTGACCAGCCAACGATTATTTATTAAACGCAACATTTTGCTTTGGACCGCGGCTCTATTTTACTTCTATGAACCATTATTGTGTCTAACCAGAGTGGAAAATTATAAGCTGAATCCGTCACAACATAGATTTGGAGTGCCTAGGTAATGATAGCAACCCTCCGTAACCCAACCCTACGCAAAATGTTTCCCTATGCCTATTAGATGACATCTCCAAATCAACACAAAACCAACGGATCAGTGTCTATCCATCCCTGTGTACAGGAGCCCACACACGAGCTAAGTATCGCTGCAGCCTGTCTCCAGGTCGCGCGATCTGTCCTCAGACAACTTGGCCACCTGGCTACGATTCATTTGTCTGGGTATTAAGAGGGGTTATAGAATTTTGCTACATTTCGCTATGCCCACATTGAGCAAGAATTTTAGTAAGAATTTATAATTACTCAGGAAACACAAACACTAAAAGTGAAGTTGAAGCCGGAGTTACCACAAGTATTAAGAAAGAACTGCGAAGCTTATACTACCACAGGATCACTGCAGCTTCTGGCTCATGTTGCTGACTTCAGCATCCTGGAATCACTGACGCCAGCATCAGCATTTCCGGAATTCCCTTCTTCTCCCACATTCTCCTGGAATTCCCTTCCATCGTAGCAAATAGCGTGACTCACGTGCTTCGACCTCATGCTCGCAATCCGTTTTATTGGGGCCGCAGAGCACTGACGTTATGGCCAATGGCGTGCAAACTCAGCACCCAACCCTCCAGCAAAAATAATTCTACTGCACGAGCGCCATCATTTGTTCGCCGTCTGTAAATGCGTCAAAGTCCCATGTTCTCAATCGACGAGATACGTACATTGAGCAAAGAACACCTTATGAAGGATATTTGGTGTAAACATGTACCAGAGAAATAGTTTCACAGCTTTCTGCATCAAGAATGGTATACCGTGATAGTGGTGGAGTGTACGACTGCAAACAAGGGGAATATTGTTCAACAAATAATGGCAGTGTAGCAGAATGCTAAGAAGATGCATTACCTGGTTGGATCTGCCAACAGAACGTGTTGCACTTGCTGGAATTGTATGCACTTTTTAAAATCCCTGTCAGTCTCCTGTCATACAAGTAGCGATTTTGAGCTGCGCTGAAAATACGTGTCAGTAAGTATGAATATTCGTCCATCCGTTTTTATTATTATATGTGTATGTCATTATGCTTAGGACTTTTTTACTATCACAATGCTAGCAGAAGTAGTTCTGTTAGCGTTGTAATAGTATACGTTTGTATATGAATATCTCCTATAAAATTATTTTTTATTTTCAACCTTATCAATCGATAACAGCACACATACCTGTCGAAGTATATAAGGTGCTAAGCAGGAATAGCTAGTTGAACTTGCCGCAACAGATCCTCTTAACTGTCAGCTGTATCATTAAACTGGTTGAAATTGTTGGTATTGGCTGTACAACAGGCTAATCGAGAGAATACCAAATCCAGCAATTGGCAAAACCACACATTGCATGTTGTACCACCGTACACCGAGACCTACAGAGGCGAAATTACAATGAAATGAACATCCTTAGCTGCCTACAGGCGTTGACATACGTCAACGTCTTCTATCACGTCAGACAAACCTCCCCCCTTCATAGAGACCTTCAATGTACTCTTTCCACCTATCCGCTCTCTCCTCTGCATTTAACACTGGAATTCCCGTTGCACTCTTAATGACAGCACCCATGCTTTTAATTTCACCGAAGGTTATTTTGACTTTCCTACATGCAGAGTCAGTTCTTCCAA
This sequence comes from Schistocerca serialis cubense, assembly GCF_023864345.2. Lineage (NCBI taxonomy): Eukaryota > Metazoa > Arthropoda > Insecta > Orthoptera > Acrididae > Schistocerca > Schistocerca serialis. Next base: position 430,656,750 of record NC_064641.1, read on the forward strand.
CAATCATTTCTTTTTCGATTTCTTCACATTTTTATGCAACCATTTCGCCTTATCTTCTCTGTACTTCCTATTTATTTCATTCCTCAGCGATTTGTATCTGTGTATTCCTGAATTACCACGAACACTTGTACTTCCTTCTCTCGCCGATCAACCAAAGTATTTCTTGCGTTACCCATAGTTTCTTCGCAGTTACCTTCTTTATACCTGTGTTTTTATTTCCAACTTCTGTGATTACCCTTTTTAGAGATGTCCATTCCCCATCAACTGTACTCCCTACTGAGCTATTCCGTATTGCTGTATCTAAATCCTTAGAGAATTTCAAGTGTATCTCGTCATTCCTTAATACTTCCATATCCCACTTCTTTGCGTATTGATTCTTCCTGATTAATCTCCTAAACTTCAGTCTACTCTTCATCACTACTGCTCCTGAGTATGACTTACAATCCAGTATCTGATTTAGGAATCTCTATTTGACTGAAACGTAATCTAACTCAAATCTACTCTTATCAGCTGGCTTTTTCCAAGTATATCTCCTCCCCTTGTGATTCTTGAACGCAGTATTCTCTATTACTAGCTAAAATTTATTACAGAACTCAATTAGTCTTTCTCCTCTCACAGTCCTTGTCCCCAGTACATATTTTCCTGTAACCTTTTCTCCAATCCTTCCCCTACAACATCATTTCAGTCCCCCGTGACTATTAGATTTTTATTTCCCTTTACGCACTGTATTACCCGTTCAGTAGCCTCATATACTTTCTTAATCTCTTCAACTTCAGCCTGAGACGTCGACATGTATACCTGGACTACCGTTGTTGGGGTTGCTTTACTGTCAGTTTTGAAGAGAACAACCCTATCACTGAACTGTTCACGGTAATACACTCTCTGGCCTACCTTCCTATTCATAACGAATCCTATTCCCGCTATACCATTTTCTGATGCTGTTGATATTACGCCATACTCATCAGACCAGAAGTCCTTATCATCTTTTTACCTTCACTGACCCCTACTATATCTAGATTGAGGCCTCGTATTTTCCTCTTCAGATTTCCTAGTTTCCCTACCAATTTCAGACTTCTGCCATTCCACGCCCCGACCCATATATTTCGCTGGTTATTCATTTTCTCATGGTCACATCCCATTTGACAGTCCCCCCCTCCCCCCCAACCCTGGAAACCCGAATGGGGAACTACTTTGGAATCTTTTGGCAATTGAGAGCTCATCATGACACTTTTTCAATTATCCTGTGGAGACACATTATGTGTCTTTAGTGCAGTGGTTTTAATTGCCTTCTGCATCCTGATGCCGTTGATCAAGACTGATTCTTCCGCCTGTAGGGGCAATTTCCCACCCCTAGAACAAGAGAGTGCCCTGAATCTTTGTCTGCTTCTCTACCCTCTTTGATAAGGCCGTTGGTAAAATGATGGTGCTTTCTTGTGCCGGAAGTCTTTGGCTACCAACGCAGATTATTACACAAAATGTAAGCAGTGCCGTGTTTCGAAACCGGGACCAAGGACGTTTCCATAACTAATGGAAGACGTTACTCTACACCAGGGATTCAGTCGTAACACAGTTCTGATTTTTGTTTATCAGCGTGGAACTAACAGATCTGAGATATACTTATCACGAGAAAATAAGTTGGAACCCCGTTTTACTGCAGATATGTAAACCAATCAAGTCTTTACATATACATATGTCCAAACAGTTATCAGAATGCAACACTAGCTAATTCTGCGCACATTCCTGTTTTGAGGGGACTGATGTTAGAGGGGGTGCAGCTCCATCACAACAGCATACTACAAGATGCTATTCTGCACTTTGCATTAGGTAGTTAAATTGACAGTAAGCATGCAACGTTTCTGTGCATGGAGCTGTGACGCTTCAGACTTTGATTTAAATGAGCGACTGCTGTCAGTTTGCTGTATTATAGTCCATGTCGTTTACAAGGACATACAGTTAACACACGTCCACAGATTATTGAATACACCATGTGTAGTCCACCCCAAGAGCTGTATGCTAGCCAAGCCGGAAGGGTGAATGACAGCGAACATCACCTGTGCAATATACTCAAGTGTTCTGTGAGTACATTATGTTGGAGCTGCGTTTCAGGAGGCGGTATGCGGAAGGCGTTCCGATTCTAGCAGTAGGTGTAGTTGCAATATTACTTATAGTTTCGGAGACTTGATATTCCTAAATTGGAGTGAAAGCGCACTGTGTCAAGAACCACGCCAGCGACGCATGATATCTGACATGCATCATCACGGTTAATATCTTCAGGTGTAACAGCATCTCTGTGTGCTTAAGTCACGGCGGCGAGATGAGAGAAGCAGGGGACGCAGCACCTCACGAAATGCACTCAGTACAGGGCCGATCAGCTGCCCGTATCTCGAAACCAGAGTACAATATTAATTTACCATGCGGCAGCTTTATGGTATTTGTAGCCAGCAGGGCATCCCGATACTTTTTAGCAGATCGGCTTCTAGTGACTAAGTTGGCACATTGACTTTAAAGTTCCACATAAGGAAAAAAAGTAGCGATGCACCTATTATAACATGACTTTTTCATACCCATCTCATTTTCTGATAGATTGTGTTAGATATACTGGTTCTTTTTGTTAAGGCCTACGAAATAATGGCTTGTAGGTATCAAGCGTAATTCAGTACTATCCTTATTTGATGGTACTGTAGTAAACAAATACGTTTCTCCCGCTGCTTAAATACATACATCAAAAAAAGTTTTGCATCATCGCGGTTCTCACAAGTACTGGAGATGACGTTGAATACGGATATTCTGCCACAGACACAGTCCCTTTGACTGTTCAGAGATGTCCCTAAACTCGCCCAAAGATGTAAACAGCCATGCATGAGCAGCGCCTGTTAGACTAAGGGAATCCGACAGCCGATCAGTTTCAGTCATTCCACCAGGAAGGAGGTACACGGCTCGTGTTGTATGTAGTTCAACCATGCCTAGACGGTCAGTACCGCGATTCGATCGCGCCATCATTGTTACTTTGTGCCAGGAAGGGCTCTCAACAAGGGAAATGTCCAATCGTCCCGGAGTGAACCAACGCGATGTTGTTCGAACATGGAGGAGATACAGAGAGACAGTAACTGAGTTGACATGCCTCGCTCAGGCCGCCCAAGGGCTACTACTGCAGTGGATGACAGCCACCTTCGGATTCTGGCTCGGAAGAACCCTGACAGCAACACCACCATGTTAAATAATGCTTGAATAGGCTGCATGATGCGCAACTTCACTTCAGATGGTTCAAATGGCTCTGAGCACTATGGGACTTAACTTCTGAGGTCATCAGTCCCCTAGAACTTAGAACTACTTAAACCTAACTAACCTAGGGACAGCACACACATCCATGCCCGAGGCAGGATTCGAACCTGCGACCGTAGCGGTAGCGCGGTTCCAGACAGTAGCGCCTAGAACCGCCTGGCCACAAAGGCCGGCGCAACTTCACTCCCGACGTCCATGGCGAGGTTCATCTTTGCAACCACGATACCATGCAGCGCGGTACAGATGAGCAGATGAGCCCAAAAACATTTCGAATGCACTCTTCATTGATGAGTGAAGCATATGTGTTCAACCAGACAATCGTCGGATACGTGTTTGGAGGCACCCCGGTCAGACTGAACGCCTTAGACACTCTGTCTGGTGAGTACAGCAAGATGGAGGTATCGTGCTGTTTTTTTTGGGGGGGGGGGGGGGGAGGTGACATTAGGGACCGACGTACGCCGCTGGTGGTGACGGAAGGCGCCGTAACGGCTGTAAGATACGTGAATGCCATCCTCCGACCGATAGTGTAACTATATCGGCAGCAGATTAGCGAGGCATTCGTCTTCATGGACGACAATTCGCGCCCACATCGTGCACATCTTGTGAATGACTTCCTTCAGGATAACGACATGGCATGACTAGAGTGGCCAGCATGTTCTCCAGACATGAACCCTATCTATCATGCCCGGGATAAACTGGAGAGAGCTGTTTATGGATGACGTGATCCATCGACCACTCTGAGGGATCTACGGCGAACCGCCGTTGAGGAGTGGGACAATCTGGTCCAACAGTGCCTTGATGAACTTGTGGATACGACACCATGACGAATACAGGCATAGATCAATGCTAGAGGACTTGCTACTGGGTATTAGAGGACCGGTGTGCACAGCAATCTGGACGACCACCTCTGTAGGTTTACTAAGATGGTATCTGTTCTTTCGGACATGTCCGAAAGAACAGGTAGCATCGGTGACCAAGCAGCTCGTTAGAATGAAATTACAATGAAATGAACACCCTTAGCTCCTTACAGGCGTTGAAATACGTCAACAGGGTCAGATGAAAATGTGTGCCCCGACCGGGACTCGAACCCGGGATCTCCTGCTTACATGGCAGACGCTCTATCCATCTGAGCCACCGAGGACACAGAGGATAGCGCGACTGCAGGGATTTATCTTTGGCACGCCTCCCGCGAAACCCACATTCTCAACGAATTGTCCCGCACTACATTCGTAGTTCCCCCGCCCATTGTACTCATTACTCGCGGCGCGTTGCCTATTCCCGTAAGAGTTCGGGCACTGTTTGTGCATTCGCACAGAAGAAGAAGATGTCCGAACCATTATACTCATTACTCGCGGCGCGTTGCCGATTCCCGTAAGAGTTCGGGCACTGTTTGTGCATTCGCACAAAAGAAGAAGATGTCCGAAAGAACAGATAGCATCTTAGTAAATATATATTATATAGAAGTGTACAGGAGAAATATATTCTTCTGAATCTAGGACATTATCCTTCACAAAGTGTCAGATATACATATTTCCGCATTGGGATTGATTCCCACGAAAAACTTTCTTCCACAGTTGTTAAGGAAAAAATCTGTGTCGAACAAACTTAAACTTTTCCCTATTAAAAAAGAAAAGTTCTGTAGCACTTGCACACGAAAGTCGTAAGTACCGAGTTCGGGTCTCAGTCCAACACACAGTTCTAATCTACCACTAAATTTCATATCAGCGCACACTCCGCGGCAGAGTGAAAAATTCATTCTATTGCACACATATCTGCAAGATTTCCCCACCCATGTTCGACGAATTGCTGTAGAGAGCGTGTTGCCTCTACCGCACATTTGTGTTGTCGTTGTTCGGATGGAGTTCCTGTGCGACCAGCTCAGTGAAGTTCATCGAGCACCCAAATGGACCTCCGCTACTACTGAAACCCACTATGTATGCAGTAAAACTTACCATTGAAGGAATTGCAGAAGAAAAACGTGGAACCATGTGAAGGAGAGTTTCACACTCCCAGTGTCAAGACGCTAACGTCATTGCCACCTCGATTATAGGCTGCTTTAAATTAGCTGATACCTGACGTTTGTGTTGTAGTTGAGATATTATCGCACCAGGCACTGTCTGTAAGCACTCTGTTATTCGCAGCGATAGAAAATCGCTTTAAAGCCTCTATTTACAAGAAAAAGTACTTAAAAATCTGAAATTCAAACATCTTAGACTACTATAATGTCTCTAAGTATGTTTAAAAAATTGTTGACATTAATTAGTGTCAGAGCTACCAATTTTTTTAACGAGTGATATCTTCCTTTCTAGGAAACAGCTTGAAACGTATCAGGTGATAATGGTAAAACTATTGAACTTACAGAAATTTTTTTTTTTTTTTTTTTTTTTTTTTGCCGTTAACAAAAATATTTTGATCGGCAGTCGAGCTTTCCAAAGATACGTGTGGTTCCGCGTTTGCACTGTACGAGTGTAAGTATCTTACAAGGACGTTTATTTCTTTGAGTTTTTTGATCTAATTTTCTCAATTTTTGGCTTCTATTAAGCATGAAGTTTTAAGTCCCCTTATTCTACCAGAATTTTGCAAAAGTTTTCAAATTAAAAAAATTATTACTGTAGTGTCTATGAGCATGTCAAAAATCTGTTCGCAGGTTTAAATGAGGCCAAAAATTAGGTTTTTTCTCGGTATAGATGAAATTTTCGCACTGGTAGGCACAATGCTTAGCGTAGCGGAAGTGGCCATACAGTGGCAGCCGACAATGTCCGGCCGGCAATGGGTTATTGCTTTTTCGTGCGCCGTTGTCCCGCATCGCGGCATGGCTGGCGTAGCTGTGACCGGATTTGACACTGTGAATTCACGGGGCGGCCAGATGCCGTTCCCGTCGCCACCCCGTGACACCCACCCCCTCCCCCACTGCGACGGAGTACGTTTACTTCAAACTCCAACTGTCTGCGTGTAGTATTACTGAAGTGGAAGTGAGCGAAAGTTTTCTAAGTATTTGCGAATTGTCTAACTGAGCCATAACGTGGATACCAGCTCGGTATTCATTTACTGGGATGCAGAAACGCACCAAAAAACCACACCCAGACTGGTCGGCACACCGACCTTCGTCCATAATCCGGTTTCGATCCGGCGCCAGCGCACATCTCTGTCCCGGAAGCGACGCCGTAACACACGAGGGGTATCTTTTTTGTAGGCTTCCTTCTCCCTTTATAGACCGACCATCTATTCTCTTTCGTTATTGCCTTCCTCAGCTAGCTTCTTTGCTTTACTGTCGCTTTGCCTTTGTAATGTAAACGTGAAATTAAGTGTCTTCTTTTGTTAAACTGAAAGTTTGTCCTTTCTTAAAACAAAGGTAAGTTTCTATTCTTGAAAAAAGATATTCTTGTCGAAATTAAAATTTCATTTTTTATGAAGTATTTAATTCCGGCTTCTCTGCCTTCCTTGAAAATAACAACATAGAAAATCATATTTTTAAATCTCGAAATGTAATACTCCGTAAACAGCAATATGCTACTTGGAAATTAAATAGTTTCTTTGGAAAAGAAATGAAGTTCTGCTCGAGGTAAGTAAGTAACGTCGTTGACTATGTATTTCCGTCTGGCGAAGGCTGCTTGCCACGTCTCTCGTCGGTATTACTCTATCCTATTCAAAAAGTTCAAATGGCTCTGAGCACTATGGTACTTAACACCTGAGGTCATCATTCCCCTAGAACTTAGAACTACTTAAACCTAACTAACCTAAGGACATCACACAACACCCAGTCATCACGAGGCAGAGAAAATCCCTGACCCCGCCGGGAATCGAACCCGGGAACCCGGGGCGGGAAGCGAGAACGCTACCGCACTACCACGAGCTGCGGACCCTATTCAAATGATCGATCTGTTGCATGTGTACTTCATCTTATGAAATGCGTTATCCACTATTATCAGGTGTGTAGGGTACACTTAGTATGAGTATTCTCAGCATGTTCTGAAAGATCTTCATGTAGTTTGAGTCCTCTGCGATCTTACAAACTTCGTATAGGATACAAGCAAAATAGTCATTGATATTCCCTAGTCTGTTTTGTGTTATATACTTTTCCGTGTGTCCAGTCACCCACACGGCTCTGAGCACTATGGTACTTAACACCTGAGGTCATCATTCCCCTAGAACTTAGAACTACTTAAACCTAACTAACCTAAGGACATCACACACATCCATGCCCGAGGCAGGATTCGAACTTGAGACCGTAGCAGTCGCGCGGTTCCGGACTGCAGCGCCTAGAACCGCGTGGCCACCGCAGTGGGCGGCAGTGTTGCTTGCCGGTGGAAGTTGGAGTTTATCTGGCAGAAGCAGTTCTCTCGGGCTTCTACACTGAAGAGCCAAAGAAACTGGTATACTGCCTGATATCGTGTAGGGCCTCCGCAAGCACGTGTAAGTCCTACATCGGTGCTGACGGCCCCAGGCCAGGCATAAACCTTCGTGTCGTGCTGTCATCAAGGGTCACGAGTGGGCCTTCGGCTCCGAAAGCCCATATCGATGATATTTCGTTGAATAGTTTGGACGCAGACTCTTGTTTATGGCCCAGCATTGAAATCTGCGGCAATTTGCGTAAGTGTTGCACTTCTGTCACGCTGAATGATTCTCTTCAGTCGTCGTTGGTCCCGTTCTTGCAGGATCTTTTTCCGGCGGCAGCGATGTGGGAGATTCGATGTTTCTCCGGTACACTCGTGAAATGGTGGTACGGGAAAATCCCCACTTCATCTCTACCTCTCAGATGCTCTGTCCCATCGCTCGTGCGGCCACTATAACACCACGTTCAGACTCACTTAAATCTTGATAATCTGTCATTGTAGCAAGCAGCAATAACCGATCTAAAAACTGCGCCAGACACTTGTTGTCTTATATAGGCGTTGCCGACCGCAGCGCCATATTCTGCCTGTTTACATATCACTGTATTTAAATACGCATGCCCATACCAGTTTATTTGGTGCTTCAGTGTATGATTGCTCTGCTGGTTGTTAGGGAAAGGAGTGCTAGTTTCCGCATGTACGTCTATATCTCCATCGCACTACCACAAGACTTCGGGCATAAGAACTGGATTTTTTCGGGACTCATACTTCGGTTTCTGCTGGTGATAGGTAGGGGCAAGTGGTTTAGATAGCCCTTGGGCTAGGGACCATTTGTGTACCAACGGAAGGATTGTATTATTGTAATTAATCTACATTACACGGTCAATTCTTTTGATACCACACACTTCCTCCAGCTTCGGCAAATGGGCTGGTTTTTGTCTGCGCTAGATGTGGTCTACGGTGCACCTTAGGGGCTTATGGAGGCACTATTTGTTCACAGGCGGTTTTTTTTAAGCGACGTAGCACGGAGAAATACGCTGTAAAGTGTCTCCGTAATCATCGGAAGGCTTGTGTCAAGCATATAGTTTAGTACTCAAGTACATGCGAAATTGTTGTACATGTAAAATCATCTCTGAGATGTAAAATTACACACTTTTGGCGTTATTTCAATCTCACATAGGCAACAATCAAAATTTTAATGACCCTGCTATATCACGGAAAAGAAGGGGACTAGCGGAAAAATGCTCCTATCACAGCAAAAAAGGCGATTTTGCTCTGACTGAAAAATGGGTACCTAATTCTACCTTCCTCAGCACGTGGCATCTTTAAACATTTTCCAAAAAATTTTGCGTGTCAACATATTCGCGCTTTACTATGCTGAAGAGAGGGAGACACAGGCTGTGAGGGAGAGGCATTGTAAGAGAAAGAAGAGGACACAGTGGCCGCGGAATATAGTTGACATTGACAGAACAGTGTAGGAGAAGAGTGGAGGAGTGCCAGCAGGAGAGAAATAAAGAGAAAGAGAATGTGGAAGTGGGTGAGAGACAGTGATAAGAAGAGACGGAGTCTAGGACAGTGAAAAGGAGGAGACAGTGACAGTGAGAGAGGACAGCAGCAGTGGAAAGGAGTGAATGAGGTAGCAGCAGTAAGAGAAGGCAAGAGAGAGACAGAGGCGGTGAGCGGAGACTGTAGTTAACAGGACAGAACGAAGCAGACGGAGGCTGTGTGACAGGAGACAGTGACAGAGAGAAACAGGGAATAATGAAAATGAGCTGGGCTGAATGAGGATGGGAAAGTGGGAATGGATGGGTATGAACCGACTCACAGCGATGGATTAGTGGTTGTGGGCGAGTTAGAGTTAGGGGAGCTTGTGGAAGTGATGTTAAAAATGAGCGAGAATATGTTCGCATGACAAAATTGCTGGAAAAAGTTTTAAAGATGGCGGAGAAGATAGAACGAGGCAGATGGAACCCCACTTTTCAATCAGGGTCTTTTAAACAGGAGCATATTCGCACTTTCTCCTCTCCAATAACAGCATTTTGCCGCTGTACGCGTGTACTGTAACCTCCCTTGTGAGTCAGTCAATTAGCGAAAACCGTATCAAAATGCCTACAGTAGTTCATGAAATTAGCCTTCACACAAAGACAGAAAAACGCGCTGAGGGAGTTGAATTTAGTAATATGTGCAGATAAATATTCCAAATTTAATAACTGGTGTTTCCATGGTTTAATATTTAATCACGCAGCCACGTTGCAGTTACGTAATATTGGGTAATGCACTATATTGCTCGAGCAGATTTATCGCTGGTTTATAATAGTTGACATGCTTGCTTAAAGAACTCAAACTGAGTGCTTGAATACTTGCGCTGCTACAGCCACGTCGCTCCTCATTCATTGTTGTCCATAGAGTGATCGGAGGATGGAAGGGAGGAACGAAGAAAGCTGAAGATTAAGCCTCCAGTCAACGATGAGGTCATTAGAGACGAATTACAAGCTTGGACTAGGGAAGGATGGTGAATGAAATTGGTAGTTCTCTTTTAAAGGGAGCATTCCAGCATTCGCCTTATCCAATGTAGCGAACCTAAATTTGGACTGACAGAATTAAAATTCTGCCATTAGCGGCATCGGGCAGTGACGGCGGCAATGGCGGCAAGTGAAAATTTGCGCCAGACCGAGACTCGAACATCGATTTCCAACTTCATGCGAAGGTCCTCTTAACCACTTCGGCTACCCGAGCACGCTTCCCGTCCAACCGAAATTTGCAACTTGTCACGCACTGCATACGTGACGTTACCCGTCCACTACCCTAATTGCTTGCAGCATTCCCCGTCCATAACCCTAATAGCTTACAGCCTCACGTTGATCCCGCAAGAGGTCGGACGAAGAGAGCATCTGTACGGAATAGTCAATAATAACTGTGAAGGTGTGTATATTTATATGTATGGTGTCTGTTCATTCGATATGTCTGTAAGAAGGGGCATCATCTGTTTTCGATCCCGCAGTCGTATATACAAGCGAGCGGTCATCTCAACGGCTTCGCCTATCCGAGCATGCTTCTCGTCCAACACAAATTTCCACCTTCTTGCACATTACACTTTCTTCATATATAGCTGCTGGATCAAAAAGAAATAGTACCTACGTATAGTCGCTGTGAAACTCTGACAATACCAACTTTCCCGAAAATTGATTATTAAAATATAGAAAAGATGATTGTATTCTGTCGTAGAAGCAGGAACTAAATAACGCTTGTCATTTATTGGACTGTTCGCTAAATGCGGCTCATGTCTGTCAGAGAAGATATGATGTTCTCTCTCGGATTCCAGACCAGTACGGGCCGGTACCAGTCTCATTAATCGTTATAATGGCTGTTGGAGAACCCGTAAGCCGTAAGCTGTCCTCATTCATTTCACTTCCTGTTGTAAGCACAAACAGGACCTCAATCTGCATGCAAATTTCGCAAGATAAAGTTGACGTAATATATAGGCTTACAGTATGTAAAACGTAAACACTTGTTGTTATAACTCGCGTGCCTGGCAGTTAGGCAGTGAGCGCTAACCGACTGAACCGCAGCGCGGCTCGTGGTGGCGCACGTCCTGAATATTGCTGCGGAGCGAGAGGCGATAGCAGCGCCGGCAGCGGCGGCGCCCTGCTCAGGTGATAGATAAGTCCAGCTGCCGTCACGCGAGCCGAAGCAGTGCTAACGACCCACACTCATTTCCGGGGTACCCTACGGCGGCTCCGCGCTACCTGTGCCTAGCTGCCTACCCAACACCTGCTGTCCGGGGCGGTCGTTCCTCGGCGTGTTCCAACTATAATAGTAGTAGTACATCAGTTTTACAAGATCTTACGCATGTCTTAGTATTACAATTTAAGAACAATAAAAACAACGTAATTCGTGTATATAGACATTTACATACACTGCTTGACAATTACTAAGGAACAACAATGACACTTGCCAACTGCCACTTGGTATGGCATAACCGACAACTGCAACAGAACACCCAACCAGTGACAGTAAAATGACATGTAAAGGGCGGGTCATATTAACTGCCGGTATGCAATCGACAGTTGATATTGTACCGTGTTTGACGAAGGCTGTAGTGGAACCGATTAGTGCGACATTCCATGTGGTACAGCAAAATGTCTGCAACACATTTGAATGCTTGCGATTGCGGACGAAAAGCTGGACGGCTCGAAGACGGTTAAAGTGTCTCTACTGTGGCCACAGCAAAGCTCGCGTCCAAAAGTGTCATCTCGCAGTTAAAAAAGGCACTGAAGGTAGAAATGCTGTGAGATACCGATGGGCGTAGACGGTAAACTACATCGCTGAAGGAGCGATACGTAGCCCTAGTGTCCAAAAGGAGTAGGCATTCCACCCTGGGTACAACCGTCCTCGCTAGAAAAACCTCACGGCGATAAAATCAGATTTGCTTGTACGGAAGGCTCAACCACGCCATCTTCCAGAAAGAGTTCGTTGGTTTAGAGAGTATGTTGTTTGAGGTCACCAACAGTGGCCCGGATTGATGCTCTCTGCCGAATCCGGCTTCAATGAGGCAGGTGATATTGTGGAGAGAGAGGTGAACACGTTAAACACCAGACAATGTTCATGAGTTCATGAAAGTCGTCGGTATGGCTCAGAGGCTACGGTGTGGGCAGGCATAAATCACAATGGCCGAATACTATAGTATATCTTTGTGCGAGGGACTTTTACAACACAGCGGCTTTGCACAGACATTATTCTAGTTCATGTCCGTCTGTATAGAGGCGCAGTAGGTCCAACTTCCTGTTTATGGATGACAGTGCCCGATCACACTGGACTGATCAGATGCTGGATACACTGGAAAGTGAGAACATTGAATGTAAGGATTTACCTTCCTATTCCTCGGACAGTCTATAGAGCTTGCATTGAATGCTCTTGGCAGACGTATTTCTTAACGTACATCCTCCGACCACCACACCCGCACCGTGCAATAACTGAATACCACATCTAGAAAGGAGTGGGACAAAATCCTCCAACGACTCCCCAACAGTTTGGCAGCCAGCGTAAATAACAGATGCAAAATGTCCATTAGCGCCTGGAGGAGGAAATACTCCTTACTGAGAGTCCGATATCGACCTTTATGTTGGGAGTCCGACCTGTGTCAAACATGAACGTTATCCTGTTTTCCCATGTGGAGAAATCTGTGCCATTTCTCGTTATAAATGTCACACTTCGCCTTTATTTCGTACATACTGTGCTTCATGTGGTCCATCATTTCCCGTTATTACTCCTGTCCAATGATGTCTCTGTTTCTTAGCAGCTGTCAAGCAGTGTACTTACAGGCCTAGTTTGAGAAGGTTGGGAGAAGTGATTTTATAGTAGGAACCATCAGGATAAATGATGAAGATTGAAGCCTCCACCCTCCCCGATACAAGGTCAGTCTATTTGAAACAGTACAACCTCATCGGGTTTATCCCAAGTGCACAATACTGTTTCGCATGGAAGTTATTAAATAATGTAAATGTGTAATGCTACAGTGTTCATTCATTTCTACTCCCAGTCACTGCACATACTACACACACTGATTCACAATGTAACACACTATCAGGCGATGTCAGGGCCACAGAGATGATTCCTGGTTTCCATTTTGTGTACCGAAACCTTCCACTTGCTAGTTTGAAAAACGAAGTCAGCATCCCTCTATATTGATCTCAGAAAGAGGGTACGTTTTTGGTATTATACATTACATAACCTACGCAGTGAATTTCTACAGAAGAGGAAAATAAAGGAAAAAACGTAGTGTGAAAGTATTATGTGAAATAATATATATTTTACTATAGTTGTTATCATTGTTTAAATGTGTTATATTTTTTACCAAATCACTACTACGCGTTTTCTATGAAATCCTTCAATGTATATCCCTGTTTAATAATTATTTTTAATTACTCTTTGAGTAGGTTTGTTTTAGTAATCACTTTATTGTTCTTGGATAATTTATTGTACTGTTCTCACTCTCAGTAGAAATGTTGTTTTGCGTTTTATGTTTATTCTTTCTTGATAAGTATAAGTTTAGTTTAACTCTTGGTTCCTGGTCATGAACAGAGCTGTTTGTGCAGTAATTATCAACGTGACTTTTGAAGTATACTACTAGTAAATGTACTATGGTAAAAGTGCTTACATTATGTGATTAAAATCTCCACTGTTCTGAACAAATCTTCACAATTGGCTCGACTACCAATTTTGGTTGTTATTATTATGGTCATTTTCTATAGTTTGGAAACTCTGTTCATCTTTTGTGCATTTGTTCCATGAAAAGAACTCCATAGCTAAGAATTTAGTGTTTACATAACCAGTCTGTGATTAAAAGACATTGGTTGTTGGACACTGTTAACATAACTCTAAAGGCGTAACATGCTGATTACATTATGTTTACAAGTATCTTTGGTGTTCATACCATTTCAACTCAGAATCGACATTAATTCCACGAAATTTTGTATTTGTTACGCAGTCTACAGAGGCGCCATCTATATTTAATTTAACAGTGTTATTTTCCCTCTTCAAACTGAAATTCATAATATTTGTTTTCTTTATGTTCAATGTCACTTTATTGTATTTTGACCAGTTGTAAACCTCCTTTCATTCTCAGAACCAATTATTATCTGCAGCTCTTGTGCCTCATGCTCGTAGCTTATTTAGTAAAATCTTATGGTCTACCGTATCAAACGCCTTAGAAAGATCTAAAAATATGTCTGTGACACACTCATCTTTGTTAAAAGCGCAAGTACCACTTTTGTAAATTATACTGTGGCTGATTCTGTCCTTCTACCACTTTGGAAACCAAACTGTGCTTCACCTAAAATGTTTCATTTATTCAAGCGGTTTACTAACTTGTCATCCATAGTTGATTCTATTATCTCTGAGAATGGTAATAGTAGGGAAAGAGGCCAGTAGTTTTCTTTCTTTCCTCAATTATCTGTCTTCAGCAGAAGTACAGCTCTTGCTTGTTTTAAATACTCTGGAAATCTCCTGGTTTAAATGATCCATTTATTATTTAGGTAAGGGAGTCTGTCTGTTTGCTTGTTTCAACATACATATTGGTACTTTATCCAAGCATACTGACTTATTTTTTAGATTTCATGCTTTGTGGTTAGTAGTAACATCATTGTACTTAAAGCTTAACTATTTACTGTTGCTAAACTAGGTCTCGGAATTTTTGATATACAGGACATAAAATCTCGTCTGAGGCTTACGATCATTTTTATGTTAATAATTGGCAACCAATACTGTACAGTCGCAATAAAGTCATGAGATGTTCAATTGACTCTATTATTAGAACATGTTTCTCGGAATTTTTGTTTTTCCCTTTTTTGCAGCACTCAACACCTTCCTATACATCTTTTTGTACCTATGATAGAAATTTACTAATTCTGGCTCATGATGATTCTTTTTTCGTGGAACTGAAGTACTTAAGGTTTTTGGAGGCCGTTTTATGAGAGAATGGTACTGATGTGCGTACTTTTGGAAGAGTATTTTCAAAGTTCAATATAAACAACTTTGAGAATCTAGATAAATTAAAATTTACATTCCTTTTTCCATAGAGTACATCTCAGTTTTGGCTTCCTAGTTCTCTTGCAAAATGTTGTTTTCTGATTTCTGACAAATGTCTTTTAAGACCTGCATTAGGCATTTTTTCCATACTCAGTTTTGCTGTTATTATTTGACGGAAATACCACGATAACTCAAGATCTTATACAGCTTCATCACACTTTCTCTTGTCCACATCTATGACCACATGGTCGATTATTGACGCAGTCACTGTAGTAACATGCTAAAAATGAAATAAAAACAGTCTCGACCGCGTTTTGAGATTTTTATTCTTTAGCAACCGGTTTCAGCCCTTTCCTCAGACCATCTTCAGGCTTTTCCATTATGGCGCTGGTGCCGGCACATGGAGCGAGATCCGTGGAAGTAAGGATGTCACTGCAGCAAGGCTGTGGGTATTTTATTTGTAACTTTTGTTAATTTACTGAAAAAGTGTCCACAACACCGCTGTGTTATTGATACACATAGAACGTGATTAATTTTTTGGTGTGTCAATCCCTGTTAATTCAATAGCTGATGTTACAAAGCAATTGTCTTCACTTGCTGTACTAACATCATTTATTGATTTGAACTGTGTTTAGTTTCTGACATAAATGCATAGTCCTCTGCCCTTTGAAGGAATCCTACAGTAGGAGTCTGTCAATTGATACAACAATACAATTACATGGCGTATTTCTGCGTATCTACACCAGTGCACAGTGACAGAAACTACAGAGCAATTCAGATACTGGAGGTCTACTTCAAATTATTATATTTTATTTTTTATTGACTGTATGTTTTGATGAAGGATTGTTAACTGCATGAAATGTACCAGCTACTTTTTCCAATAGTTTCTGCTTCTTTATGATAGGTAGTGTCATTTGGTGTATTTGAATCTATCTTGTGAGTGACTGCTTCACAATTTTTCGGACTACTGCAGGTACTCTTTAGGCAGCGGAACCTGTTGTCTGGATTTATCCTAAAAAAGACCTAATTCTTCTATCCTTGAGAGCAGGTATTTTACCTTGTGTGAACCGACATCCGCTCCCTGCACCTTAATGATTCAGCTGCACCAATCTTCCATTCCCAGTCCTGCTCTTTATCGGAGACAGGCTATG